>NC_045480.1:7132493-17132493 GCF_009650955.1 Corvus moneduloides
CACACTTACTTATATGCTTATATGCTTACCACTGTTCCTTTAACTTGCCACATGCACGGGTGCTGTCATGATGCCAGGGAGTAGATCATGAACAGAGAAATAGAGTGGTACGGGGACATGGATGCAGTCCCAGATACTGATTAATCGGGTGCATTGGGTAGGAACAGTGGCTAACTACCAGTGCCTGTCCGGGACAGATTCAGGAGGCTCTTAATAATTGCAAATGACAGGCTCAGGCAGCATGGCAGTGCTCTGTTGGCATGTCTTGGGCTGTACCTGTCAGTGCTTTCCAGGAGCTGGTCAAGGGTGGCTCGTGGCTCCCTCATAACTCCGCGGGGGAGTGAGGTGTGAGGAAGAACCGAGGGAGTGAAGATTAATACAGAAATTTTCTAGTTAACCACTGCGGCGTGTCAGGGAACCGTGCCTTGTCTAACTGCCCCTGGGGGGGGCATTTTCACTCCTTTCTGGGAGCATGGGTGTCATGGCCTCAAAATGTTTTCAAAGCAGGGTTGCTGAAGGGCACAGGTGAGTCAGTGCAAGGACCAAGGCAGCTTCTCAGCAAAAAATGTGAGTCAGGGAAGCACAAATCTTCCAGAGAAATGAGACTGTCTCTGCCTGCAGTCTTGGGTAATCAGTTTAGATTTAGAATATCTAACTACTGTACATAAATATATAGATGCCTATATGAAATATATGTGTATATGATTATTCTCCTTTGCAGCAGGCCTCTGCATCCTTCAGACAGATCAGGTGAGGAAGGTAGTTGTGACTCACTTGACTTTTAGGTCCTTGTGAGATGGGGTGAGTCACTGGAAGGGTACCAGTAGCCACTGACTTCCCATCTAGTAGATGCAGAAAAGTAGACCTTTGCTAGCTGGGTTTTTAACTTTAGTACATCCCATTTTACAATCTTGAGGGAAAAATAATTAAAAGAGGTACAAAATAATGTTTCTGAAAATCTCCCATTTTTATTTAACTGAGAAATTATACTGTCCCCCGAAAAATCCACCCTACAGCTTGTAGGATTGAGCAGCTCTCTGCACCTTGAGCAGTAGTGGGAGGATACGCGAGTGTGCAAGGGAAGAAATGTGATGACAGAAGTCTCACCTGTGTTACCTGTGACTCATTCCCTGCTGGATTCACCATGTCCTCACCACTCCTAACACACTTCATTCAAAAATCTTTAGCACAGAAGAGCTGATTCACTCTTTGGGTTTTCTTTTTTTCTGATCTTTTTGTTGCCTGGTTTTGTGCACAGTGTTTGATTTTGGCTGGATTTTGTTTTGCTTCCTGCTACTTGTGCTCCCTGTCACAGGAAGATTGTGTTCCAATCCTTAGTGCTTCTGTCTCAGAGCCCTAATTAACATGAAGTGCTACTGCAGGCACAAGTCAGCCTGAGACTTTTCAAGGAATTTGGCCAGCACAAGCAGAGCCAGGTTTAGAAATTAGGAATTTGTAACTTCCCAGGCAACACTCTGTCCTCTGATCTCACAAACCTTTTTCTGTGCTATAGGTAGCACTTCCTACAGGTGTTTTCCAGCAAATTGCTTTAGATTTTCCACTGTGTTAGTTGCACAGTGCCAGTTCATTAAAGAGGGTAAAGTCCAGCACGGCAGTGCTTTGCTCAGCCAGCACCTGGGGACTGGTTACCTGATCTCACTTTACCAACAGCACTTAATACAGCATTTGGAGGGATGCTAAAAGGCTAACTTTGTCAGCCACCTTTTAATGAATTTTGTGAAAAAGACTAGACCACAGGGGATTACCACCTCAGCATTATTTGTCTTTACTTGCACAATGTTAATTTTGGTTTGCCTCAGTCTTGACACTACTGTTATTTTCACAGTGTGACTTCATTCAGTGCAGTAGGGGATAACGTCAAGTACAGATGTGGAAGAAATACAACACTGTTAAACCTCTAAAGCAATTGTAAAAACAGCTTTAGCCAAGTAAATCAATAATTTGATAATTACTGTGAGCTAGCTGACCTCTTTTTAAAATACAGGAATAGCAGGGAACATGTCCCTAATAGCAATAAATTCAATAGTTTGCTGTAGTTTTTTACCTGGTGTGTGATGTGAACACCTCCAAACGGGATGGCAAGCCAAAATGTGGAACAATAGACAAAACTGAGGGAACAAGTTTGAAAAAAATCCACTTCCTTTTTCTTTGGCTCAGTGGCTTGTTTGTCCAGTGAAAATGTAAATCTTCTCCAAGCTTTCAGAATTGTAGAACATTGTGGTCTTTGCTGTAATGGCAAAGGTAGCCCTGCCTGGACATCACTTTAAAATAAATGGTTCTTGTAAAACCTCTGGTGCAAATACAATTCAGATCAAATTTAGTACACAAGCCTGGAAGCCACTACTAGATCTCATAAACCTTTACCCAATAATAGTGACATTTCTGTACTTTTTATCTTGGAAACTCAGTTAAAAACTTAAATAATAATGAAATACTTTTGCTATTTCTAAAGTTTGGTAATCATCACTGGAAATCTTAAGGCACAAACATATCCTTTAGAGGATTGAAGGAGACCCCACAGGTTGGTTCCTAGACAGTGATGCACTTGTAAAAGGCAGCAAAGAAGGCACAGAGAAGAGAAGCATTGAAAAAGCAGTGAGGGATGGAGTTTTTCTGGGGCAACAAACCATTAGCAGAATAGTGGGGCCTTATTTCTGAGCTGCTCAAGAATCTTGATTTTGTCTCACAGGTAAATGAAATCACTTGAGTTATTGGTGGTCTGAGTAGCATTTCCAAAAGTTATGGCAGAAATCTTATCACTGGTCTTCTTTTTGTCATTGATTCCATCTGTGTCTGCAACCCTGTATAATTTCCTAAAACACCACTGATGATCTGCAGAGAACTGTGGACATCATGGTCCTTCACCAACTACTTCACCAGATATCACCCTGACTCTGCATACCCAAAATATCACCCTGGCTCTGCACACTCAGCACATCACCCCCAATTTAATGTTCCCAGCACTGTAGGTGGCTCTTGGCAGGGACAATGTATGATAAAGGAGGGTGCAAGAATAAAAGTTAGGAGGCACAGTTCCTTCTTTCATTTCCTTCCACCTACATTTCCACTACACCCACTGCTTCCTGGAACCAGGTCTGGAGGCAAAATGGGATTCCCTGAGATGTATAAAATAGCACTGAACACCAGTATTATTTCCTTGCAGCATAGAGCAACTATAGTGTGGTTATAAAATATTTCTATTCTCAAATGCCTTCATTTTTCTTTGAACTAATTTTGCACTGCTCAATAGCAATGTGTAAGGTAATATAGAATCACATAGATTCCTGTTTGCCAGTATCTTTGTGATCCTTCAGCTATGGATGCTATGTACTCAGGGCATTCTGGTAAAAGAAAACATAGGATTTTAAGCTAAGTATAGAATTTCAAGCTAAAGCCTCCATAACAAAATATTCAAACTATGTCATCTCTTACTTTTCATACTCTCAGCACCATTTCAATGGTTTTTTGATCCCCCAGAATGCTGGTTTGCAGGAACAAATGCCACAATTAAATATAGTAAAAGGCACATAAAATGTGTCAGACTTTAGAGAAACTAGGTTTGAAAACATTCATTTTCCTTTTGCAACCTTGTCTATAAATCCTGCATGATTTTCCTTTTTGTAGACACCAGATCAATCACAGCATCAAGTACTAAATAGGGAAAAATATACCCCCAAAACAAATTATGAAAGAAACTTGGTTCTTTTGCCCTTACAGGCTATTTTTAAGTATGAAAAATTGCAGCAGCTAGACTTTTCTAGAATCTACTATGTCTCCTGTATTTGATGCCTTTTCTCTGCATAGTAATGTGTCTTAAAAAAACCCCCTCTGATATATGTTACAAGGAGTGTATCTCTTTCACTGAGACAGAACATTTTAATTTCCCGACACCTTTTAGTGATTGCTTCAATTTCCGAAGATTTTGATAAAATCATGTGGTTTTAGAGTATCAGGATTGAATACCCTGCTCCGGCAGCAATTTAATGAAATGTTGTAGTTTCACAGCATTTCGTTTGACATAACCTAGCTCAGAGGTCTAATAAATGCAGTGTGATAAATGTTGGAGCTACGATTGTAAAAATATACTAGTAATTGGGTTAATATGCCTTAAAATACTACCCATCAGTTATCTTTCTTCTCACCCTTATATGGCTTGCACTGTAAAGACTAAGCAATGCAGTTTACCCTTTTCTCCCCTACTATCTCCTTTTCTTTCCTGCTTCTGTAAGTGTTCCCTTTTTTAAGCATTTGATTATAGCAAGCTGTAGGTATTCTCCTACAAGTGACAAATTCTTCTTACCTTGGAACCTTTTTCTGAGCTCTTCATATGGTTTTCAGAGTTATCTGGAAGAAATTTAAGAATATAAGACTGATGCTTCAGAATGAAAAGCAAAAGTAAATAAGCATGCAGAATACCTCAGGAGATGCAAAGGTAGGTTTTGACAAGTCTTATTTTCCTTTAGTATATCAGATGTGTTTCAGTAATAAATAACAGAGGTATCAGAGTTAGGAGATTAAAACCAGAAATGCATTTTGGCCTTCTAATTATCAGTAATTTCTTTTTATGTATGTGTGTGTGTGTTATATCACAACAATGCCACAGGACAGAAACCCTTCTGCTGTAAACTGGTACTTTTGCATGCTGTGCTTTAGGAGAGAAAGTCAGAACTTCTTTTCAGCTAAATTCTGATATTTGTTGTGTTTCCCCAGACTGGAACTATTTCTGTTAATTTTCAACAAGCAGATTAGAATTTCAGTGACAACTAATTAATTTACAATGATTATTTCAAGCAACAAGCAAATATCCACACCTCCTGCTGGACTCTGAAATCCTTTGTTAGTCTTTGAAAACAGCTGTCTGAAGATATACAGCTGTGGCTGAAATATCACCACGTGGAACTGCTGCCTCTGGGGATGTGTGTGCGTGTCATTACTCACTGGCCCCACAGAACTGATATGAGTAATACTGTACTTATAATTTTGCTGTATATTCATAGCATGTGAATATGGATGCATACGACTGTGGGTGCAGTGTGTTATGCAAATAATGCACAAGACAGGGTTGATATGGAGGAGCATTCTGTTCTTTCAATAAAATCCATCTTGGAAGGAAGAGTGAAGATCAGGGAGCAGAGCCAGGACTCTGCCACACTATATATGATAGCAGAGGTGAGGGAAAGGAGAGGCTTCTGAGGCCATGAGAAGACAATGGGGAGCCATTTGACAAGCTAACCATGTGCTCTATCGGCAGAAGAAAATCTGACTGCACTCTGCACACCCTGGGGGCTCCCATCTAATGGCCAAAGATTAAGGAGCCATGAAATAGCTGTAAGGATGGGACTCAGTCCCTATGTTCAAGCAGTACAAGTTCACACATTTCTTACCACAGCTGCCTTAGGTGAGTCCCAGTGGCCAGTGACTTCTCAAGGTCTAACACCAAGTAATAAGGATAACTTAGTGTAGGGCATATAGTTGAAATACTTTGGGGCCACATGAGAATAGCCACATAAATCCATCTTTCCCATAATTTACACAGCTTTCCTACACAGGGGCCAGTAGATGGCTTTTAAAGTTCCCTGTTCCCATATGCATGCCAAAATCTACCATCACAGTCATATGAAAATGGACAAGATCCAATTCTGGATGGTAGCTCAGCATGTGCATAATGCAAGATTACAGCTTCAAATTCAGAGTACAAAAAAGAGGTTTGTCATTGAGAATTTGCCCCCCAACTGTCTCTCTACATTAATGAGAAAATACCTTTTCTTCCTTTAAAGCAAATTTAAAAAGCTTGATACAGCAATATTGCTGTTCCCTCCATTAAGAATTTGTAACTGGGCATTTGGACCAATGTAGTTAAATTGGTGGGCAGTCCAGAAAGTCCAAAACCAAACAAAGTGGTTCTTAACTCAAAGGACCACTCCAGAGTTAGAAACTCTAGGTAATCAATGTGAGAGAGAGCTCATCCGTGGCTGTGGAGTTATGCCTGATGTTTTTCTAATAAGAATGATAGAAATGGCACACTTGAGCACTTAAAATTAGTCTTCTCATTTACACTGTGTCACATCAATCTTCAGGAAGGGCTTTTTCCTCACTTAACTCCAGCTATTTGACTGCGACTCTTCTCTTTCCTAGGCAGCCAAACCCTCAGTATAGTCACAGGAGGGGTCTGCACTCCCAAATGCTGTTTACCCTGTCTCAATATTGCTCTGCAACAGGCAGGAGGAATCATAGAATCACTTAGACTGGAAAAGACCATCAAATCAGGTCCTACTGCTAACCCAGCACTGGCAAGTCCATCACTAAACCAGGCCCCCAAGTGCCACATTTTACACGTCTTTTAAATACCCCCAGGGATGGTGACTCCACCACTTCCCTGGGCAACCTGTCCCAATGCTTGACAATCCTTTCAGTGGAGAATCTTTTTCCCTCCTAACCAATTTAAATCTCCCCTGGTGCAACTTGAGGCCATTTCCTCTTGTCCTAGAATTTGCTACTTGGGAGAAGAGATGAACACCCATGGTCCACAGATACAACCTTTACAAAGTAAAAATTGGGTGAGATGAACCTAACTGTGCTTTGTCAGAGTAGTCACACTGATGTACTTCACTAGCACAGTGCTTTTTGCATACACATGATTTATCATTAACTGGAAGCGGTTTCAGAACCCTCATGGAGGTTCTTTGGGAAAAGGAGTCTCTGAGGACATTCCTGCACTAGGCAGTTGTGACAGGGACTTTTTCTGGGATATCTATGCAGGTCATTCCAAGCCCCATATCCCATCATTTCAGCAGGAGTGTGTCACTTGCTCATGTGAAAACGCTGGGTACTCACGTGATGGGGTAAGGCAGTCCTGGCTGGAAGCGGCAGGCTCCAGCCCATCATAGCTACACACAAGTGGTAAAGTAGGAAATGGGTAGGGTAGGGTTTGAAATGGCATGACATGGCATGGCATGGCTTGACGTGACATGAACAGACTGCTGGACCCCTGGGGAAAGGCCACGCTTCCATCTCCTGATGCTTCACCAGCAGACGCCCAACAGGCAGCTAGGCTGGACAAGACCGAGGAAGCCTCTTCCAGCTCTCATTTCCATGCCTTCCTTGAGCTTTGAAGCCAGTGGCCTGCCTTTCCCTGCTGTCGCAGTACATTTACATTTTCTGAATAGGGCAATTAGTGCACACTCCTTTCCCCGTGTCACTCGCACCTGGTCTCTGACATTCGCACCTCATCAGCACTAATGGCCCAGCCATTAGTGGTTATTACTGGTCATTGTTTCTATCCCACTGACGCCCCCGACTGGCAGAAGCACCCTTCTGCCTTCTCCCCAGCACCGAGCTTGACATTAATAGTCCAGTCTAATACCAGAACCCCTGAGCACATAAATAAAACCAGACAGGCCTTACCTATGTTTTATATGGCTAGTGAGAGATGAATACATGCTTTTTTGATTATGATTAATGCTGCTGTTTATTATTTTTGTTGCAGTAGTCTTTTAAATATCCTGTCCTATCTAGGTGCAGTAAAAGTCCATCGGAAAAAGATGTTTTCTGTCTCAGGCAGATGATACCCCAGACCATCGGAGCATTGAGGATCTGGAACAGGTTTCTTCCTGGACAAATAAGTATCAAGAAAACCTAAGAAGTTTTAAGGGTGAGTTCCAGAAATTTGTCAGATTATATAGCAGGTGCCTACATGGGGTTGGTTATGGTGACTCCAGAGATCACTTTTAGCTCTATGTGCTTATGTTCTTCTGGGCAGGAACCACTGTATTTTCTGCTCATCATGTGATAGAACCCTTGTGTCTGTTGCATTACAGAAGAATGTGCTGTGTTAAAGTTAAATAGTTTTGATATTATACCTCATTCACTCTGCTGTCCTGCTCTGGCCAGACAGTGTGATCCCTGAAGGGATAAGATCCAGGCAGATATGAGTAAGAACAGCAGGAATTCACCTTCATTTTGCACTACCATTTATTTTGGTACATGCAAGAGGTAAAGACTAGTCTGCAAATTTTCTTTCATCCTTAACCCAGTCGTGAAGCAAATTTTTAGCCAAGTTCATCTGAAAACAACTTTGTTCTTTCCAACTGCATTTGGTCTTCTTTACCAGTGCGTCCAGAAAATTTGCTCCTGGCAAGCCTGGTCCTCCTGTGCTGTTCACTACCGTGAATGTAGGGCCACAGGAGGAGTCCATCCCTCTAAGGCTATTGAAATGCCGTGGATGACGCTGGTTAAGCAGCTAATCTTCTCAAGGCCTTTCTGGAAGGGACCCGCCTTTCCTGAAATTTATGCTGCTGTTAATGTAAATTATCCAACGTAGTTGTCTGAGGTCCAGCTCCGAGCCCCACCCGCTGCTCCAGAGACAGTTAAGCCCTATGTTAAGGGCTTTTTTAAGACCTTCCTCTAAGCTGTGTCCCAGGATTTGTGGATGGCCCTTATGTTGATTTGGATTTTACCTTGAATGAGTAATGTTATCTATATTATAGTTGTCACAGATGAAAAAACAAGTTCTACAGATGAGTGAATCCATTTGTTGCTTTATGGATCCCAAATCCTCCAGGGCAACAAATCCATCTGTCATCTCTGAATGCTTGTGTTTTATTTGGTGTTGTGAGTCAGCTGACAGGTATTAAAATGCACATGGAAGTGGACAGATTTTTGCTGACTTCCCTGCAGAAGAGGCCCATGGGTGTTTTTATTCCAGCACATGCAATGAAATTACATAAAGTCAGGAAATCCATTCCTAGGGGATAGCACAAATTGTCTGAGCTAGTAAGACATCAATATTTGGTCCGTGGGCCTTTGACCTAACCATCTGCCTAGGTCACTCTAGCCCACTGCTTGCTTCCTTTTCCTTACTGCTTTATCTTTCCAGCTGGATGCAGCCCAGGAAAACTGCATTTTGTGGGCATGTCTCTTTTGCTCCCCTTCTTCCCTCCTTTCTTGTTCTTTGTATTTACTTCTCTGTTCTCAATTCCTTGTTTATGCTTGTGTACCTCAGGAGGAGCCAAACAAAAAACTGCTGATTAACTAGGGAAAAACACTGTTTTAGTAACGTGGGAATTTCCTCTTGGTGGTGTTTTCAGCCAAGAGGAGTCCAATTTCTAGCACCTATTTAACCAAAATATGTTTATTTGGCAATTAAACTGTGCCCTTTAGATGAGTAGAAGTGAAGTTGCTTCCATGGTGCTTTAGGCACCTGCTTTAATTAGTTGTCATTCCAGAACTCTTCCTGGGATATCTCCAGATGCTGAGTAAATGCAACTTAACTTGCCTCTTGCTCTGCATCTCTGTCAGAGGAGTCTGCTTTTCTCCACTGACTGACTAAAAAGACTAACTAAGTGAAGTATCTAAATTTGGGGTGAATTATGGCTGTTTGATTAGCCCGCACACACAAACTAGCTCACCTCAGTTACACTGCCTAGAGTAAAAGCAAATTAATGCACCATCTGAAAAAGTTAAGAGCCCAGTGTGGCCAAGGTTTGAGAAAAAATCTTCATGACCACCATTTTTTACAAATCTCTGCTGAATCATGCCTGCTTGGGTACTACCCCAGGTCAATACCTGATGTCCTGTAGAATCAGATGGAAAGAAGATTGCCTTCCTACAGAGAGAAGTTTACCCACAGTCAGGCAGGGAGTGTGCATGCCCCTAATAAATCAAACTCCCACAAAGACTGGACTTTTCAGACCTTCTGTTTGTATGACTTTACCAGTTACTGTCCTTTGATGACTGAATTTTGAGAAGGAGAAAGGCCCAAATGACTCATTCAGAGATTTGCACTTCTTTTCTAACCTTTAAACCCAAACGAGATATCCCCATTGTAAGAACAAAAGTTCTCTCTTCTGCTGTAGAATCCATCTCATCCCAACAGTCCCAGCTTTTACAGCCTCCTTATTACTGCTGGTTATTGTTTAAATAAAGCATGCATTCTGGTAAATAGCAATTGCTCAAACATAAGCAGCTTTAAAGGCAAGAAGTAACCCTTCCAGTGTCTAGATGAAGAATGATTTGAGATGAATTGATGTGTTCTGACTGGTGAGTCAAAATAATTTAGTTCCCCCCCCACCCCTGCAGCGTTAAACCAAGTCAATTTTTTCAAACCATATTTGATATCTTATTGTTTATTTTCGGTCAGCAGACAGCAATTTTCAAGAACTGCTCTTGATATACAGCTCAGATATCTTACAGGTCACATGTCATTCAGGAAAGGTCAATGATTCATTTAAAGTTTCATCATTCTTCACATAAACAGGCAAACAGCATTTCATTCACAGTGAAGAATTTGTGGGGGTGATAGGCCCCTGTAGTAACAAAGTCTATGGAGTCTTTTTCCCTGCCTAAGAAAGAGTGAATTCATATTATTATCATTACCTTATCATACATCTTGGATGCACTCCCGATGAAAGCATGTGCACCTAAACAGGTTTTCATTTAGGATCAATTCCAAGGAGTTTTTTAGATCTGCTCCTTGCCCTGATTTTTTTCAAATCATGTGTGAAAAAAAATAGAAGAATACTAACTGATTATACCTTCCTGGCTTGTTCAGTCAGAATACCTAGAGAGAAATATTACAATAGAGCAAGAGTGACATATGCATCATCAGCAACTGATTTATAACTGTTTGTTAGAATTTCATCAAGACTTTTGCTGTTGTTGATTCCTTTAGAAAATGTACTTTCAGTAGAAAATGCACATTTAAAAAACAACTTTCTTATATCCAAGCAATAATACCTTATTTAATTAAACCTGAAAGACTTTTAAGAAATAAGATGTAGTTTTCATAGGGTAAATGATCTATTTTCTATTTCCTGTCTGTGCTGTCCTCAGTATAGCATTTCAAGCTAGTAAATTCACTGAGTAGCCTTTGTGAAATAAATAATAACGTCAGCTTCTCAGTCTGGATCCAAATGAACCTGCCTAACCATCACCTTAAACCATTTTAATTGGTATTTTAGAATCAAGTTTCTTATCAGGCGTGAAAAAGCAGATCTAAAAAAAACCCTAATAAAATAAGATAGTTTTAAAAAACATTGCTGACTACTGATGTCATTCCAGTACCATTAAAGATCTCCAGACGCAGAATTGGAGCACGACATTCATCTGCTTTATCTGGGGCTTTTGGCATCAATGAGACTTTACAGTGAGCATAATTCTTGCACATCAGTGTATTGGTAGGCACCCACTGCATCTTCTGGAGTCTAAGTACTTTTCAACTTCCTGCTCCCCATCACCTGTGATCCTTCACACCAATGCAATCACTTGAAGGCAAGATAGGAGTCAAGAAAGTTTTGAGAATTACATCTTCTCTCTCATTAGCTGTTAAATGTCTCCACAAATCTGGTGGTTAGTGCCTACAAATTAGTGAGAGGCTGCTCTCAACTGCAGAAGTTTGCACTGTGCTCTGCACCAACTGATTATAAAGCAAAAGTGTGAACGACAGAATTTACAAAAGTGTTCAAAGACCTTGGCCCTGAACGATTCACACTGGCAGTACAGAAGAGGAGTTAGCAGTAGCAGTCAAATTTTCCAAGTTGTTTAGTAAGCAACGCCTTCCAGTGAGAATAAGGAGCCCTTCTCATTGATACATACTGAAACTTTTTGCTGGTGCAAAAACTTGAGTTAATGTTTTTATTCTTTCCTGTGTTTACATTATAGAACCAGATTATTGCTTGAAACTCTCCACATCTCAGTTTTTCAAGCAATATGTGCAAGGCAATAGTACCAGATCACAAAGTTGCTGTTCTAGTGTTGGATTCCTTAATATGCTTAGAAGCCAAACACTTCTAAGGTATCGTTTAATTTTACCATCATATGCATGTGTTCATGGAAAAGCAATTGCAGAAACTAGTACTTAGGTCTTGTCACTGGAAGTTTTCTGAGTTAGCTGCCAGCATCTAAAGGGGAATAATTGGAGAGTCTTTCCATTGACTCACTGTGATGGGTTTCATCCCTAGGGAGTGGGGCTGATGTGTCTCCCATGACAGCCCTGGGACAAGCCTGATGGGAGTTCATTTCTTGGTTATTGGGGTTCCTCAATGTGTCATTGTACTTCTGTGCTCCTTTTTGCATGTGTGGAGATGAGCCTTTCACATAACATAACATAACATATAAAATAACATAACAACACAACACACAGGTGCAGTGTAGTTCTTGCAGCAGGGGTAGCATTTATCTCCATGCATATGCTCCACAAATTGCTCAATTCTAAAGGAACTAAAGCTTACTTGCACTTTGGCAATTATCCAGCTCAAACCATGTGTGAACTTCATTTGTGGAGGAAGGACCTTCTCCATTCATACTGAAAAGTGTTGACAGGATAGACCCTTCAGTGAGAGGGAGAGAAAGCTTTTTGCATTTTGCAACCTGACAGTGAAAATGACTTTGCTAACTAGGAGCAGAATGAATTTGGTAGACTGAACACAACACAGCAAAACATATACACTTCATGAAAGTGAAATGAATTAAAATGCTTTGAAATAAGGCTTCTGTTTTTCAAAACGTTCTTTTTAATTTTGGAAGCCAAAGTAAATTCTTCTTTGACATTCCTATTACCTGGGAAGGAAGACAACTTGTTGGGTAACTTGTCTGGAGGTAGAAGAGCTCCTTCTTGACCCGTCATGGCTCTTTGCAACATCTCTCAGTGCACCACTGAGTGTCTTGTGGGCAGAATTTTCTAACTGAAGGATTACAGGTATATGTGCATGAATTATTTACAACGAACTTTGCAAAATTTGATTGTTGACATTTTCCCACTGTTCAGTTTTACAGCAGTATTAAGGATGCACTACAGATTGCATTAAGGAGGTTGTTATCTAGTAGAGCATGGAAATACATGAAACTTTTAGCAGGTGGAAAGCAAACAGTACAGCATTCCTTCACCAGGAAGAAACCCACCCAAACAAAAACCCAACAAAATAAGTCAGAAAAAAAATCAAAATAATATTGGGGACTTTCATGTAAGAAGAAGTTTTCTGGACAGTAGATTACATCAAAGGGATGTCACATGTTCATCATTCCCACAAACATCAGCAGGGACAAGGGCATTCACCCATCCCAGGGTGGAGTATGGAGCTTCACTAGAGTCCTTCCTGTCTGTCCAAAGAAAATGAGGCATAACACTGGCTTAGCACCTTTCTGAAGGAGTTGCCCTCAATATCATGAAGGTCTTCCCTCTGAACATGAATTTGCCTGTTTTTTAGCATTTACAATTAATGGTAAAAAACCAGAACACACATCTGAGGGTATTGAAGTGTTTTTCTCCAAGTTTGACCATTCTAGGTGGTCACGGTAGGGCTCTGACCTTGTTCTTCTGCCTCAGCAAAACAAACAAACAGTTAAAATATTCACTGCTAGAACTATTTCCTTATAACTCTTTTTAGAATCCAAACTAAACAGGAACCAGTAGCTGGGATCCTTAAATTTGATGCCATATTATAGCACTCCCTCTCTATTCTTTTACTCTCCTTTTACTTTTTTATGTCTTGTAATTCAGAGGGTCTAGGGACCAGACCAGCATCAGGAAACCCAAAGAGTGTTTGCTGCCAACTACAGCTCTTGTCCAGGATGAAAAATTGAAACTGTCTTGCTCTTGAGGAAGGATCTTTTAATATTTTCTCTATTAAAAATATTGCATTGGAAGTAGAGCTCACTATGCATTGGGATGGAGAACATGGAGGTAAGGGAATGTGTTCATCTCCAGCTGCAACATCAGAGTAACCAAGGGTCTGACCTTACCCAGCAAAAACATCTCGGTGAACATAACAGAAGTCAAACAGGGCATCACGGCCTGACCTCTGTGTTCAGAATGTGGATTTATCACTCCCACAAAATTTTAATAAAGCAATAAATTACAGCCCTCTTAGATAAGCACTCAGAGCCTGGATTTGAAATGACAATACAGGATTGAAGGGCTTTCTGGGCCTTATTATCGATCCATGTACTGGCCAGTCAGTTAAGAATCATTTTCAGGCCCCGGTTCGTTAAGCTTTGAATTTGCATCTCCACCCTTGAACGTATGTGTGTATTTCTGTTTGTGTACAAATTGAGTGGCAATGCAAATGATCACATACTGCACTTAAAGATCAGGTTTAACAGGCTTTTAAAATAATTCAAGTGCTCACTTGAATTTTGCACAAAGGGCTGTGCACAGAACATGTGACTGTTGTGCACCATCATAAGAGGGATGCACTTGATTAGTGAGAAATTTCAATTAAACTAATGTTTCACGTCAGATGGCAATTAATGAAGCCTAGAAACAACATACTAAAGGATGTGTGTGTGTTAACAAACTCTTCCTGGTTTTTGATGGAGCTATTTTGAGTGTACCACTAATAGAGTTTAAATTGGTTTTTATTGCCAACTTGGCTTTTTTTTGCTGTTCAGATCCAATTGAAAAGCAAAGGAAAAAGTGATCTTGAGTTTCTTTATTTGCCATCAATCTGAAGTGAGGTGAGAGAAAACAGAAGGGGCACTGTGCAAGCTAAAGTCTAATGAAAGATTTTCTTAACTTTGCTTTCTCTTCTTTTCAGTTTAGGGCCTAATAATAAAAGAAGTATGAGCAAATATTTCCTTTACTCACTGGTGTTATTCCTCAACAATGAATTTTTTTTTGGCAACCATCCACTGGGTAGCAGCACACATAATTTGAAATTGTTGCTAAAAATGTTATACTCACACAAAGCAAACTCTCGTAATTAGCAAAGTTCTTAAGATTGGTGCTGGTGTAAAGGAGAGCGAAATTTGGTCCATAATAGGTCAAATGTGTAACCTGTCAACACAGACCAATAAGGATGAAGCTAGAATTTCTTGTCAGGTTTTTGTTTTAGATCAGGTGGACTACAGAGCTCTGGGCCTCTACTAACATATTTATGGTGTGTGCAACTACAGGCAACACACAAACAGTGAACAGCACCTATATTTAATTTTCTTGGCTCTGCAACTCTCTGAAAGTTCTTATTACAAGACCTTGCTTTATATTGCTCATAATTTTTTTGAATGTGACCTGGTCTAGGGGAAAATTTCCATGCTAGATGTTTCTGCTGGCCATACATTTTGGGAACATTCCAGCTAAAATAGTTGAAGTGCTTCTGAGTGTGAAATTATGGGAAAATATACTGTGTTGCATGTAGGAAAATGTTCCTTTTTAGTAGTTTAACAGGGAGATGTACCTTCACTGCAGTTTAAAGCACAGGGCTGAAAATTGAGGTCTGCTCTGCCTTCAACAGAAACATCTTAAATATGGCTACATTGTAAGAATTTTTGTGAGCCAGTAGAAACTCCATAGATGAGGATACCAAATAATTTTTACTTTAAAGGGCAATGTCCTTTCTGAAACTGTGGGATAGGAGCAGGACATTCCTAGCAATTTCTTTCAGCACTGCTGGAACAATATCTGATGGATCTTTCCCTCCAGTATAATACATGGACTCAAGTCAATTGACTTGAGCATGCTAAGGGAAGTGAAGAGGGTATCCTGTAAGAAAAGATGAAAGTTGTTCAGAAAGAAAATGTATTTGAGTAGGGAAAAAAGTGGGAATAGATCAAGAAGGGAAATAATGGATGAGGTAAGCAGCTGAGGGGTAGAAAAAGAGGATTATCCAGGCAAGGCAACTGGAAAAAGGACAGTGGTGCACAGCTGTGGACATGATCTTTCTTTCCCAGGCTGGAGGGTTGGTGTGCCTGCAAATGCCCAGGAGCCAGAAAAGGAGACTATTTCTCAAAAAGGGAAGCTGTCCACCATTGTATCACAGAAAGTATTTTAAGTTCTTAAGAGAGGAAAGCTCCCATCTCCTGCCCGATCTTGGTAAAGGTCTCACAGATCCTTCTTCTAAGATGCTGCAGCTCCCAGTGCTGAAATCAGCCCCGGGAAATGTCTTAGCATGCTACTTTTACCTTCCCCTATACTAATACTGTCCCTGCCCACTCTATGGGGTCCCACGTGCCCCCACAGCAGCACGGGTGGGTTCAGTATTACAGTCTGTAGCAAAGAGTGGAGAAGGGCATTTGTGTTCGTTCCAGCAGGAGCATTTATTGCTGCTACGCTGTCAAAGGTTGCAGATGCAAATACAAACATGATCCCGAAGCTCACAGTTTTCCAGGGATGGGGAAGAGGTGGAACTAGGGAACAGGGACCAATGGGGAAGCTCTGGGGGAGTATTGAGGGGTAGGGGCTTACAGGCAACCAGGGAATTCAAACTGGGATAGATCAACATAACAGAACAAGCATCCCAGGAGAAGCCTTTCTGGTCAACCTAACATAAAGTGGTTCTTGTGGTACTGGGGACTTACTGAAAACTCTCTGTCCCTTGTAATGTATGTTCACCGGCCTCCACACTGTACGAAGGCACATCAGACTGAAACCCACGTTCTTGTGTCTACCAACACTTGGGCCTTCAGCAAGTGTTCATGGAGTTATGGTGCAAAAAGCACTTGCCAGCCCACTCAATTGTTAAATCTTGCAGTGCTCATCATTAACTATAGCTACTATGAACATTCATGGTTGTGACTGACAACTGGAATCTTTGTCTCACTGATGGCACCATGATTCCTTCTGACAAAATTCTTGCTTGGAGTGAAAGGTATTTAAAACAGCATTTCATGCCTAAGTTGTGTATTAAAAATCTGTTAAGGTTGAAAAGCTGAATACCAATGAAGGAAATATGAGTGTTAATTCAATCACTCCCTAGGAGACAAAACTCCTAGGATGAATTGCTATATCTAAGAACCATTCTAATGATTTATTCCCATGGAAGCTGGAAGACATACACTAAGTGGTGTCAGGGCTTCAAGAAGAGAAACACAGTGATGTGCCAAGCTGGAGGATTCTCTTGCTGCCTTGGGATTGCGTGTTGACATGATACTGCTCAGTAGCATCTGTGCAAAGTACCAAAGCACCTACACAAAATATGGCAGCCACCACCTGTGCTCCACAGCACCTGGAGGACCTCTGCTAATGCCAAGGCCTGTGTTGAGGTCCTGAGGAGCTGAGAACAGGTTTTGACACCTGTAGGTGGGAGGGTAACAGAAGTCCTCAAACTGGGTCTTGGCTTAGGCAAGTGGAGATGGGAAATTGGCAAGGAAAACAGGGCAGGAGGACACACTTTTATATTCTGTTTCAGGTCAAATTCCCCTCAAACTTCCTCTGCAGCAGGCAGAAGAATCACAGGTCTTGTACATATTCAAACAACCTTAAATAGAGGCAAGCAGGGTGATAATTCTTTCCTAAGGATGGGATGAGGATAATGTGTAGTAAACTAATCACAGCGTCACCCACAGAATGATGACAATAAAACACAATATTGACCAGCTGCTCCCTTTGTGCTGAATGAGGCAGGGCTGCTGAAGAAGAAATTAGATTATTGCTACAGACAGTGTCATGATGTGCTAGTGACCAGGACATGTTGGCTTTGGCATTTCCCAAACTTCAAGTGCAATTATTCAGACTCTTTCATGTCATGGTGTACACATGCAGACACAAGTATGCAGTCATGTGTGTTCACCTGCAGAACCAATATATTAGAGAATTAATTCTAATTGTACCCATACAGATAAAATGAGACTTTGTTCATGCTACCAACACTGCCCAGTCAAAGACAGTTCTATAAAGAATTTCAAGGTTTGCCTTTAGGTTCAAAGATGTTTTACTGTATGCAAATCAACAAGATATTGTTTTTTATTCAGTAAACCCCTCACATTGCTAATGCCCACAAGCAGAAATGTGTGTTGCTGCAGCACATTTACCTCAGTGTTTTCAAATACAGTACCAATGACCACGCATTTGTGGTGGATCAACGCCCACCTCTCAGACGAGCTTCTGATCTCTATGTTACATTTGGATTCCTGCATTTTGGACCTGACCAAAATTTTTGGGCTGGTGGCTTAAAGATAATTAGTCTGTTGTCACTGCTGTTCTCTCCAAGAAAAGCTGCTTGAACACACTTTGCTCCTGAGTCATATATTTTCTCCCAATGATTACAGCTGACTGGAGTTCAGCAAAAACAGAGGGGAGACTAATCCAAAAGAATGAAGACATTAAATATAGTTAGTTAAAAGTCACTCTGTTCCCAATTTATAACGATGCTATTCTGAGGCAAAAATTTTAATATAAAAAGAGAAATTTAATTTAGTTAAAGCATCTGTTTTCTTGTTTTAATTCTGAGTTGCTTGAGCTCTTCACCAAATATACTGAAGCCTACATATAAACCTACATATGCACTCACAGGGAAAGTTTTCAACAGTGTATTACACACAAGAGCAAGCAGCAGATTGCTTAAGATTACCCCGACATCCTGGACCAGTCTTGGAGCAGTAATATCTTCATGTTTGCTGTCAAGGCCCGTCACCCCGGCTGACCAGCAGGGATGCCGAGGCAACCCACATTACTCAATCAACTTTAAGTGTTATAAATACTGAGGTCTATAAAAAAGTACAATGTAATGATGACTTAAACAAACCCAATTCATCATCCCAGCTGCACACATATCATTTCCCCCAGGGTGACCAACCAAGCAGCAGTGAATTCAACCCAGGCCAGATTCTGATTCCATTTCTCTTCATCAATTTGACTTTTGGGTTTACCTCCCTCCAATGGAAAAGAAAAAATATCCCCTTAAAAATGAATAAAAATCCCTCAAATCAAATACAGCTCAACTGCTTGAGTCACCTTTTTGTTGTTGTTGTACTCATGTCCATGCATTTTGCCTCTAGTGATATAAAAGGAAACCCTTCAATTTAAAGGTCAAATGGGGGCCGTTTGTTTTAACCCAGTGAACCATGGCAATGGTATTCACATATATTATCTTTTGTCCTTCAACAGTTGTTAGACTTGTAGCCAGAGGGGAGGCTTGGCAGATTTGCTTGCACCGTTTTTTTTATGATATAAAAAATACAAAATTTCTGCAGTTAAGTGTGCTTGATTGAGTAATATTCTGAAAATCAAATCGATACCAAATCTGATTTTCAGTCAATGGTGAGGCACATTCACCAGCACTATTAAAGTTTATTGGTTTCATTTATTTAGAGAGGAAAAGTAGACATTCACAATTCAGTGTGGTCTGTTCCCTCTCCTGCCTCCATCCTCTTCAATGCCTCCCATTGATTTTATATTTCCCCCTTTGCTAATCACAGAAATGTCATGTAAAAACACAGCTAATTATTGTTCCACCTTTCAATTCCCATGACATCACCCCAAATTCCCACTAGTTTTTATTAAAAGTTTGCAATTACAGGATGGGCAACTCAGGAAAACTAGATTAAAGAGAACTAGTACAGTGTGCTGGTTAAAGCAAGATTTCGGCTGCTTTTCATTTCCACACAACTGTGGGAGCAAACCGGTTTGCACAGTCTGGGATTAGTAATTTTTTCTCTGGAATTTCTGTGCATGCCTTTTCTGCTGTTGAATCTGATGCTATTTTCTCCAAAGGTGGCTGCATTTTAAATCAGACTGTTTTTTGCAATAGGTACAGAACAACAGTTTGCAAAGTTTAGATCTTTTTCCATCTTGTTGAAATGGGATGAAAGGAATATGATAATCAGTGGGGCTGGAAATCTGCAACTGGCATCAAAATTTGCCTTTGGCCTCTGCTTGTGTCTGCAACAAAATCAAAATGATTGGGATGCTTCAGTATAAAGCTCCTTGTCCTAGAAGTTTTTTTCTTTAGGCAAAAAGTTGTCTTGAGCTGAAGCTGAACCATTCCTGTGAAATTTTTCAATGAACTGATATCTTCTGGCAAAAACCTCAGTTTGTTAAAATATTTATTTGTTAATGAACCTGAAAACAAATTCTGTTGACACCTTTTTCCCCAGGGATTATACCAGTAAAATGATAGAATGAGACAAAAATAAAATAGAGTTGTGGAAGAAACGTAGCTATTTGTTTTCATTAGAAATGCGGGGGAAAATGCTAATTTTTACCCCTTCATCTCTGAGGAACGACACTCTGTTCCCCCTGTTTAGACTAAACGCTTCATAGCTAGGCTGTCCTTTACTCTGCATCTACACAGTCTTTAACACTAGACCAGATCTTGACTGTCATCATACATTCACTGAAAATAATGTAAATTTAGAGTGATACTGCAAACCGCTGCACTGTTTATTTTTGTCAATGAGCTCTGTGTGTAAGATGGGTGAGACACAATGTGGGGATAAGTTTTCAAGGGGCAGGAATTTAAATAGTATTTAAATGGGTTGTTCTTTCAGAGCCTGTATACTCCACTGACTTGTTTAGTTGCATTTTTAAATTTTCTTTTTTAATCCACATGGATGCAAATCAAAGCACTTGCTAGGAGATTTTTGGATACCATATGAACTTCAAAAGCTATTACTCTGGTTAGTTTTAACTGCTTAGACAACAAAAACACAGCCTTTTCAGACAGAAATTATATCAGTGTAGTAGAGTGGTGGTGGAGGCCTGAGTTGTCCCTAAACCTGAGGCAACCACAGAAATTATAATTTCTGAACTGGGGAAGTAAAAAGCATAAACTTCCTCAGGCAGGGCAGAGTTGCTAGTCCTGATGGACACACAGAACTGCCCAAGAGCACAGACACGGACTGCCATCCCTTTCTTACCAGGAGGGCTGGTCAGTTTGTAAATATGTCCATCACTTTATAATCCTGTCCCACCAGCAGTCTCACCCTTGGCTTTGTACAACGGTGGGTTTATTAAGAAAGCAGGAGCTAAGATTACACAACTGGTCTTTAATAGACAGCAAATGTGGGTCAATTCAAATGAATGAGTGAGGTAACATTGCAAAAAACTCAATACCAGTGTGATATCTTACCTGTCTCATGGGGTGTATGCAGCACTTCACAAGGTACATCTTGTAACAAATACTCTTAAATGACTGTTTGTACCTTATTGAAATGTTACTATTTACTCCAATTCGGGTTGAAGTTCACTGTCTTTGATGTTCTAGCTAATAACTATCATAATGCCCAAATTCTGATGGGCATTGTTCCCCTATCTCCTATTAAGATCTAGCACCAATTTTTGGATCCAACTGTCAGGCTGGAAAAAAATTTCAGGAGAAAAGTCAGAATTTATCTGGTAGAGGCCAAAAATTCTAACTGTTAAATAATTTTGTGGAGCTTTTTTAATTGACCTTGGAATAAAAAATAAACTAAGAGGGATGAGATGTGCTTTGACAGGGTTTGTGTCATTCATGTGTGTATTTATCTTTCATGCCATTTATTTTTCACTTTATCCAGATTTTCTCATTCCCTGATATCAAGTAACTCTCAGTGATTCTGTATGATCTGGGCAGTTGCAGCTGATATATTCTCCCTTGAGGTGTGCACACTGCCGTTTGTGCCAATACAACATTTTTAAGTGTTGCAAAAATGGGTGAGCTAATCTGGCAGCCTGCTCACTATCTGACATTCCTAGTTCTGCTATATGACCCAGCTTCTGTATTATTTGCACAACTCCCTAACTGATCTCCTCTTCAGGACTCTGCCCATCCATTCCTTTTGGTTATCAACCTCTGCTCCTGTGAGAAGACAGATACACAGGAAAAATGCTTTAAAAAGTCGAATTTCCTCAGGCACTATCTCAAATTGGCCATTATTTGTTGTATTGGTGTATCCTTCACTCTGTTTCACCCTCTTAGAGGAGTGAGTTTGCATGGGAAATTATTGTCTTGAAACCAGATAGTCCTTTACATTCCTTAATCCTCTATGATTTCTCATTTGCTTGGATACTGCAAAACTCTTCTTGCTGTAGAGCTGATGTGTTTATTCTTTAAGAATGCTGATGTTCCCCAGACGTTACCATTTTGTCCTTCATCAGTTCTTGGACTCATAGCCAGAGGCAAAGATGTTAGGATTTGCTTGAGCTGAGCAATACAATATTTTCGTTCAGCTGTGAAGTTGATTAATAATTTGGAAATTAAATCAATATTTTCTTTGATTTTCATTACAGTGGGGTTTGCATATAAACCTTTTGTACTGGCATTCCCAGCCTGAGTAGGGAAGCACAGTAAGACTAACGCAACAGATTTGGGATCATCTTCTTCATGACATTGCTAAAATTAAGTGAAACTCTAAGGAGAAGCAGATGGATGATAGTTTTTGCTGTTTAACTTCCTTGGTAATTCTTGATTGTCAAAGCAGAAAAGGTTTGGAATATCTGCAGTTTGTAGTGCCAAATATGAAGTAATTTACACAGTACAAAATTACTGACCCCCTTTTTATCAGACAGTTTGGATCCTTTGGATAGTCATATGAAAAATAAAGCTCTAAAATTCTGTGTCTTTTGATGGATAATGAAAACTGATTTTCAGAGTCAATGGGTGCTCCAATTGTTCAGCAACACTGAAAAAACCCACCATGTAACTTTACCTGGGGAAGAAAGTGTTTTAAGAAGTGAGAACCAAACTTCATTGAAATCAATGGGAAGATTGAAAATTGCAAGGCCTTGTAGTAAAGTCCTATGTATTTAATTCAAGTTAAATATGATTGGAAGCTTTGCCTTGAAATTCTTACTGTTGTAATTTACACAGTAAACTTTCTTCAATGGAAATGTCTTTCTGAATTTGAATATGATAATAGTTCCCCAACAACAACCAAAGCTGGGACAGTCAAAAAGGAAAATTTCTGCTGCTGAAAGTGGGGGATTTTTGTTCCTGTTGGCATTTGGTGTCTTCAGAAATGTGCTGTTTCTGGGTATATCACAATAAGCGTTAGGGAAGGATTGCAATGTACTTTATTTAGTTGACAAAGAGAGTTTACTGCAGTCATTAAATTTTTCTGGAGGAGGCATGATTGGGATGCAAGATGTACAGTCAGTCTCTGACACGACTGACAATACTTACATCCAACTCTGATCTTATTTGACTTCTGTTTATATGGCATTCAGTGTCTTTTAAGTCTATATTCAGGCTTCAAATGTACCAGATTACCAGAAATCTATTAAAAACAGTAGCCAGTCTTTTGATTTTTCAGTCTGAACTTTAATAAATGTCCTACTTCCTCAGTCATCAGTTTTCTGAAGTAGGACATGGAGTTCAGGAATGAAACCTTCAGCTTAAAAAAATTGAGGTTGATTTGGGGAAATAAGCCTAAAGCTGCCTCCACACCATGATGCTATGCTCTTCCACTTCCCACCCACTTCTGCAAAACTACATTTAAACATGGGATTTGAAAGTTTTAGGCCTAAAAACATGTTTCAGCTGTTCTCCAGGTACGTGTTGGAACTTAACCTAAGGGGTTAATTGAAGCCATGCTATACCTCCTCCAGAAGAATTTGATTTGGAAGATTAGGTCTCTACCTGTTTATGCAACATACGTAATTTTATATAAAAGTATGTAAGTTGGCCCTGTAGCTCAATGGATTCTTAAAAAAACTGAGGGAATCCAGAGGAATCAGCAAAATCCATTTCCAGAGTGCTCCTGAACCCAGCCATGAACAACATCATCATGCAGATCAGCATCACTTAGTCAACTGATAAAACCTTTTGAGAGACAGAATTTAAACTAAGTTTATCAGGCTTGGGCTGAGATAATTCAGCAGCCCAAGATGTTCAATTGTACTTTTTTTGTGAAATCACAACCAGCTGAAATGGACACTATCTCCAGACGCTTCAGAGGCCAGAGCTAAGGACAGAATGAGCAGCATTTCTGATGTTGTTTCATCATAACATGCTGAGAAGCAGCTTAGACAAGACCTTGTTAAACTACTTTGTTCCATAATATTCCAATGGATCCCTAAAATTAGTTCCAAATATCTGCCCATGTTCAATTACCTCTATCTTGGCCGGGAGGCCCATCCATTGTCAGCTGTCCTTTTCTTTTATCCCATTGCCTCTTTCACTGGACCAGTGACACCAGTCTCCCCCACTTGACACTACTTACCTTAAAAGCTGCAGTCTTATGTCCACACTGCCCTTTACTCATCTGTCCAGGAATCTGCTGCACTCTTGAAGGCTCTGGCCATGTAGTAAATGACTCAGTTGATGGTTAATTGACTTTAGTTACTGCCAGCTGCAAGTAGACTTCACCAGAAGCTCATCCAAAGATTCTAGGTATGGTCTTGAAACTCAGGGAGAATAACAAATGAAGGCAGATGTGGTTTACTTCTTTTTCTCAGGCTCTGATCCTTCAAAATGACCACCGAGACCCTCCAAAAGGGTAACTGCACAAAGCACAAAGATTAACCTTGCTAAGGTCTCTGCTGTGTTGGGTCCTTTTTGGTTTTTTGCCTTGTCCAGAGGAGATGTGACAGTCAGAACTCTTGGACCTTCTCTGGTTCAAGTCACAGCAGCTCAGACAGCTCCTCATTGTAATCCCCACATTCTTGTGAGATGATGGCTCACACCAAGAGCAGCTAGAGGACTGAGGATATTCATTTTTAAGGGCAAAGGTGGCACCTCTGCACATGTTTACTCAGAATCGAGCACTTCAGAGCTCGAGTTCCCAATGAGATTTCCAAGTTATGTTGTAGTACAAACAAACAATAATAATAGAGAATGGCTATGGGTAAGGGAAAGAGGGGGAAGTTATGATTAATTTTTATCAGACTTCCTTCTCCTTTCCACACAGCAGTTCAATGTGAAGTCAAAGTTCATTGACACATTCTCTGTAGTAGGTGGGATGATTGTTTTATATTAGCCATTGACTTGGCCTGCATTGATCCTTGAGAATGTATCGCACAAATCATTTTGCACTAAACTGCTGAATCGATGAAGAAATCTCCTGGAAAATTTATATTAAAAGTCGCTGTTTGCCTAAATGAGTTCCCTGTGCCCCATATTGAATATTTTGCTGATGAATTGAATGAGTTTAAATTTGAACATTGCAGACCCATTAAAGAATGAATTCTTAAATCAACTTCTGCCATTTATGATTGAAATGAGATTTCCCCTGCAATAGACTAGCTGTTATATAAATCAGTTGTGCATTTTATACTGTTCCATAAACAAGATATAATTCTTTTAAATACACAACAGGTGCCTTAAATCTTTTGATGCATCTTGTATTTATCTGATGTTGATATTAATATATTTATACCAGGTAACAAACATGGGTTTATAATAGAATATAGTTTCTGAAGGTTAAAGAAGCCATAATCTTTGTTCTTAAATGCAACTGAGTTTTCAGGGGTTATGCTCTACATCACTGCTCACAGCTGAGATCTAAATTTAATCTAAAATAAATAATTGTCCCTTGCACTATAAAAAAGCAAACCATCTTGAGTAAGATTATGATTAGAGCAAATTTGATTTTTAGTATGACAAAGAGGAACATTTTTCCTGCTATCTAGTTTTTAATATTGCAGTGAATAGTTGAATTTCTTTCCTTTCCACTCAGACTCTCTGCACCTTGGTTGACCTCTGCTTACTGGCTCAGGTAAATTACTTAAGCTGGTACCAAAATTACTTTATACACTAGTCCAGTTTTAGAGTTACCCAAACACAAGATTTCCACTGACAATTTGCTGGAGAAACTGATGTCAGAGAAGTGGTCCTTCACTTTTTCCCCAAATAACAGCTTTTCTGCATAAATCATGTCCATCTTGAAAGATAGTTGTTTCTTCCCAAGCCAAATGAAGTCACTGCTGGAGTCAGACTTGATCTTTGATAGCATGGGATGTTCCCTGTGTTTTAGAGCTTGGGTCAGGTGGATCCCAAAGAGCAGTAAGCACCAAATTACTGTCCTCTTCCTCAGAGAACATGCTGAAGTGGCTGTAAACCAAGACTATGAGGGTCACACCAGGAGATGGAGCAAATCAGTGCATTTTATATGATATCTAGGAATGGTGCCAATGTGATCTCTATGTACTCAGTAACTTCTGAATAGACAAAAATTACCAAGACATCCCCAGTAAAATGGGAAGCTTCAATGAGCTACAAGAGAGGAGCAGCAGCTGCATTGTGGATTAGCAGATAGGCAGGTCTGGAGGTTAATTCAACATTGCTCTGTTCCTATCTTAGATAATGTTGCATTTAGAAATGTTCATAGTCTAACATAGGAAAAAGAATTCCAGTCCCAGAGAAGGGACCATAAAGAACACTGGAAATTCAATAGAATCTGGAAGCCTAATGAGAAATGTATATTTTCACCATTTCTTCACTGGTGTTGCTTCAAACACACCCTACAAGGTGGTTCAGAGCTCTGATGCACAGAGGTGGGACCTCCAGTCAGCCCTCCTTCAATGCTCATCCTTCAGTGCTCATCCTCCTCTTCCTCTGCCCCACAGCTGAGCACACACTGGATTTGCCCTGTGGGCTCACCCACACATCACGTCTGTGATGACAAGCCAAAGTCAAAGTTTAGGGTGTGTTGCGGCCACTCTCTTCAGTTTGGATTTGACTCTTTTCCTACACAAGCAAGAGCCTTTCCTTAGGCAAGCATGAAGGGATGGTACAAGGTACTGTGACTATCCTTTGAGAAAGAAAACCTTCCTTTTTTTCATCCCATTCTTGCCAGTTACAGGATTCAGAAGTAGCTTCCAAAGTAAAGAGATCTTTAAATCACAGGTGTTGCAGGAGGGCTGGAATAGCTCACTTTAACCAGGCTGTAAAATCTCACTATTGAGGCTGTAGCATCAGCTTCGTCCCATGGCTTCTAATGTTTTCATGGCTCTGTGGGACTCTCTCATCCAAGGACAAGCATCAAGGGTTTTATAACTATCAGTTGATCATTTCTGCTAAAGTAGGGGAGGTGGATTCTCAGCGAGATAACAAAGGTGTTATCTCTATCCAGGGAGGATATAAAGGATATTGGGAAGATAACATCTAATTGAAGATTCAATTTTCCAAGTGCCAAATTTTTTTGATGACTAATTGATTTACATAGACTGAATTCATTCACAGAGCAAGTATTTTTTAGATCTTGCTCCCTGTCTTCTTCTGTGGCAGCACATAGGAATTGCTGTTAACTTTCTTAAAAATAAAACAGATAGACTAGGATTGGCATGGGAGATGTTACTGAGTTTTAGCCCTTTATCTTCTAGACATAGACACAGTAGGTCAGTAATGTCAGTAAAGGTGTGATTCAGGGATCCAAGCCCAAAACTAGGTGACAGAAAAGGTCAGGATCTAATTGCTCTGTCTTGGTGCTGAGAGACCAAGGAAAGGAAGAAAACATGATGGCCTCAGGAAAAGCTGTTGCACAAGACCTCTTTGGCTCAATATAAAAGAGGGATAATGGTGTTTACTTGCTGTCCTCAGAGGGATATTGTGAGAATTAATTAGCTAATGCTGGCAAAGTGCTGTGAAGGTCAAAAATAATATGTAGTGAGAATGCAGGATGAAGTGGTATGGAAGATTAATTGGGATACATTTAGAATAGCTTTAAAAGTGAGATGTGACAAAACCATCAGTGAATTCTGTTGTAGTGAAGCTTTTTTGCACCCACCACAACAAGTTGTTCTGCTTTTAGTGACAGCATTTTCAAAGTAGTTCCAGCAGTCTTTTTAACGGGAACTCACTTTCAAATCCCTCTGCTGGTAACACCAGGCCATTTTTAAAGGTCTGGGCACAGAGGCACTTCTTCTCTCTCCATGTCTCTCATCCTTATCTTTTAATTCCTCAGGACTGATTGATGGCATGCTTTTCCAGAAGGACTCGGTGCTGAGAGCATCACTGGCACTACCAGGATTTGGGTCCACTGCCCTGCTCCTCTCCTACCTCCCAAGAGAGTTCCCAATCTCAAAATGTTTCCCGGGGATGACTGAAACAGAGAAATATTCTCTATAATGAAAGAAATTCTATAATTGTGACATTAAGGAAGTTTTACCCTCTATGTGCAAAAGTAATCTTAAAATGTTGATTTACTTTTTCACTGCACATGTAGGGACCATACCAATGGTCAGACAGGAAATTTTCATGTATGTGTTTTAGCAGGCAGAAATGGTGTGTTTTAGTTTTTCACATTTTAATTTTCATCTTCTTCATCTTATTCTCACTAAAATATTCATGTCCAGGTATCACTTCTGTCAAAAGATTATTTCTATTGTCATCATTGTACAAGATTTAATTGAAACATTTGCGATTCTTCACAAATTTTTAAGTGTAATTTCATCTATTGATAAGAATAGACAGCAATTTTGTCTATTAATTTTTATTAGCATGCACAAAAATTTAATTTCATAGGGTTTAATTTATCTTCAAAAGAACACATTTCTTCAAAATAATGAAACAAATATTTTCAAAATTTTATTAAAAATTTATAAAACCTTTTTCCTTGAAGTTTTCCAGACACACTAAATGCAACTACACACTTGAAGAAAAACATTTCCATGAGAATTGTTATGTTTGGAAAAATAAAATTGATGCCTTTATTGAGGGTCAGACTTGATGTAATTGGACACTATAATGTCTTCTTTATGTCTCTATGCCTTTTCTCCTAAACTATAACTTATTACATACCTAATGTCTTGGTCAACAAATAATGCCAAGTGCACAAGCAGATGGTTTGGTGGAGATCAGCTGAGACTGGCTTGAGGCCACGACACCCATTTCACGTGTAACCAAAGAGCTACTTCAGCTGCAGTGAGCAAATCAAGGTGCCTGTCCCACTGATGTTTGCAAATTGTTGTTTATACTTCATCTTGTGTATTTTAGCTCAGATTATGCATTTTCTTTCTGGCTGCATTTTTCAATGCTCTCGTATAGTGGAAAAAATGCCAGAGCAGGGTAAGCACAATAGTGTCTCACTATGACACTGTCCCCTGTCACACAAAACACAAGTTTGTAAATATGAAGAAATTTTTCTGTTCCATTTTCAGAGTGATAAGGAAGCAAGAGCAAGCGTTTTGAGAGGTGTGGCTGGCAGATAATTGCTTCCACAGAATAAACTCTGTATCTTTCCTTTTGCTATCTAACATTTAAAATCATTTTACATATACAGAACATTTGAGTCTAATTGGATGAAGGATCTTAATTCCTGTTACAAAAAAAATACTGTTAAATTGATATTAGTTCATTGATTTTAATAAAGCCTTTGAAGATCTGAGAACAAAGGGTCCTATTGGTTCTTTAATTAGTAAAGGATTTATTCAATAAGTTATTGGACAAGTTAATTTACAGGACTTAATTTTGCTATTGAAAGGTTTAGCCTCCTTCCCTCCAAAATTGGGACGATGGACCATTCCAATACTGTGAAGGTGATGACCTTGTGATAACCTGTGTGTTCATCAGTCAAATTACTGTCCCCAGTAATGATAATGCCAAAGCTCTGGAACACTGGGGCAGCTAATCTGTATTCAAATTACACTCAATGAAACAGCAAGCACAATTCGAGTAATAACTCACTAGCACTGAGAGGTGAAGGGAGATGTTCAGACCCCTTCATGCAGATTGGACATTATCATACATTTCTTAGGTGTTGGACAGGTCTGCATGAGAGGGTTGTTAATGAAAATATCAATCAAAAACTCTGCTGACTTAATGGTCAATTTAAATTAATTAATTGGAAAGGAAAAAGTTGAGAAGGACAGCATTGATTGTTTAGCTCGAAGCAGTTGGCAGGCTCGGAGAACAAGGTTGCCCAAATAAGACCACGTTTCCTATGTCAGCTGATGCTTTGTGTAAAATCTTGTGCTTGAAAAGATGGGGAAAATTGTAGGGTGCTGTAATTTGAACACTTTGATACTTTGAACAGTGGTTCGGTGGGTTTGGGATGGGGTGCCGAACATAATAATATAATACCAGCCTTGGGAAGGAAATCTGCAGGAGAAGTGAGGCACTATGCGCCAGCTGAGGATTTGACCCTCACTATACAGCTACATGCAGGAATCCTTTCAAGCATGGACTTTCATTCATGGTCTGTTTTTTATCCTCACTTGCACTTTCTAGCTCAGAACACGTTTGTCAGTTGTCCCTAGAAGGCTGACTCTCTGGAGGTCAGGGAAGGATTCCTTTTGATTTAGGGGAGAGAGAATTTCAGCCTCGATCTGCAAGGGGGCTCCTCACAAATAAAATTGTGCATTAAGAAAGTATTTAATGCCTGGAAACATCTATAAGAATTTTCTTATTAATATGAAAGGAAATAAGTGTTTTGGGAAAATGTGTAAAGTCTTTGGTATGAATAAAATATTAAACCTATATTTGTTTTGTACATTTTGAAAATAAATGCTTTAAATGGAGTTACTTTCTATACCTACGTCTATATTTATACCTATCTGTGTAATGAAATATCAGCAAAATTTTGGGAGACAAAAATATCCATAGTATTTTAAAATGCATTTTGATTCTTACATAATCAAAGACTATAGTAATTTGGTGTAGGAATAGGCTAAGGTTTGAAATTAAGTCACATTCTTATACCAGATTCCTGTGTTTTGAACACAAAACTCAACACTGGTTTTGAATTTAGTGCTAAGGAAATACAGCAAGATTTGCTAAATTCGTGATATTTTATCTGTCTGAAGCACAATCCAAACCTCCTGCCAGCTGCATGGGGTTGTGGTGTGGGTGCAGTCTAAGATCTGAGCATCCAAAATATTTTTGGAGACCCTGTAAAATTCAAAACTGTTACCCCAGAACATTTTAATCCCAATGCTATTTTTTTTTTTTTCCCTTCAGCCAACTATTTTGTTTTGGTTTTAATTTGTTTCCTAATTCTGCTCTTTCCAAATCACACATTGTCGTTTACTTCAGAGCAGAATACAAACATCAGTCCTGTGTATAATGCAGGGGAAACAAATATGAGATGTAAAATGAAATGCAGATGCAGCAGATTTACTGTGGAAAGCATTTGACAGGCAGCACTAGGGTTGGTTCTAATGTTGTTTTTATAATTCTTTTTATTATCACAAAAAGGATGGGAACAGAAAATTTGCCTAATGAGACAGAAAGAAACCCAAATAAAACAATTAGCCCCATAAAAACAATATGGTGATTATACATTTAAGTAAATGACAACAAGTGGAGAAGTACATGGCACATTATTAGGGAAATTAAGATACTGCACTGACTTTTTATTCCTTGTTTTCCTTCTCCACACATCCTTCCCTCAAGGCAATATTAAAATGATAATAAGGAACTCAAATAAACATATTCGCAATTAAATGTAACTTGGTCCTTAGTAGACTTCAGGGGCAGGTCTCCAACAAGGTTTCATACCTGACTTCTAGAAAATGCTTAACATATTGGATACACAGTAGATCAGGGCTGCACTGTTACTGAATATGCTGCAAAGAAAATTTATAAAGGTTCAAAATGACTAAACAAACCCTGGCTGTGTTAGGACAATATCCCAAAGTAAATCTTGTTTAACTTCAGGAGCTGAGTCATGTTTTCAGTTCACTCCAGCAGCTATAACTCTCCTCTTCAGAGCTATCTCAGAGAATATATCACCCAGGCCTTGAGGGGAAGTAGGTGAAAACAACAGTGACACAAGAAGGGCAAACAGCACACCAGGCAAAGCCCAAGGTGGCACAGCTTTCTCAGCAGAGAAACTCAGCACAGCCCAGACCTGATGATTCTGCAGTTCAAAGATGTGCCTGGCTGAACTGACTTCTTTCTTGCTGGACTGTGTTAATGTAATGGCTGTACAGCTCAAATGCAATCTCAATAAATGGTGTTGCTGTTTGCAAACTCTCTGGCTTTTCTTTCAGATCTAATCTCCCACCAAAGTCACCCAGTGTGTCTTTGACTCTTCACCACACTGAGACCAGCTGAGCTCCTCTGGGCACGGCTCTATCACCCCAAAATTCAACCACTACAACCCTTCCACACAACTGTGGCTATATTCCAGTGGGATTATCTCACAGCTCTGTAAAATGTTTGTCTAGAGGTGTATTGAGGTCCTTCATTGCAGTTGTACCTAAGTCCACCCCCTACTCTGTTATACTGGTGTACTTGGAGGAGCACACTCGTGCAGGGAGGAACCCTATGTTGAAGTACGTCCATGAAGAGTGGGGCAGAAAATGTGTGAAAATATGGCTATGACTTTATCCCAGCCCTGCCTCATTTTTCTCATTTAAGAGGTAAAGAACATAACCAGACACCAGAAAGTTTTAATTTCTAATCCCAACACTGATTCTTTCTGTGGTTTTGGGCAAGCTACTCAGACTGACCACATCATTTCATTGTGTCCAGAAGGGAATAGCAACATCCAATGCATTCAGTCTTTGTAGGTGTCCAGATCTCTTTGCAGCACTAACTTTCCTGTGTGCAGCATGAGGATTGGGCAAATCTGCCCCAGCATTGCCTGGGTAGTGTCTTGCTTGGGGGAATGGATTCCCAAGCATGTCCTAGGAGCCTTAAGGTTGAATAAATTCTGATTGTTTGTGGGATCTAGTGTTAAGGGCTGGATTTCACTATTGGCCTGAGGCCAATGCAAAAATGTGTATGAACTATTTTTAGCTGGGCTATAAAGAGAGAATTAAGCTATCAGAGAATATAATTAGAACTGAACCACCGCAATGAATTTTGGGGGCTAGATACTATACCTTGTAATTAATCAATCTGAATAAAGTCATCCTCGAGTAGAATTGTGTGAACCATTTTATTCTCCTGTTGGCACAGGGTAACAGGTTCTGTGAGGAGTGTTTGTGAAGGACAAAGGGGTGACATCGTTGCAGTAAGTCAGGAAATAGCCTTGGGCACTACTGGAGATGCTGAGAGTCCCAGACCAACAGGGTATCATCCTTGTGGCTCTAAGGTCAACCCTGGTTGTGCCCGTCCCAGCCTATGCCTCAGTGTACTATGAGTGGAGCCTTTCACAGCCTTAGAATTTCCCAGCACAGAAAGCAAAGCAGGCACAGAAGTTGTTAAAAAAAAGATGGCCTTCTCTATGTAAGTGTATCAGGACCTGGCCATGAGCAGAAAGTATTAGTACTATTTTATTTTCTTATGAATAACAATAAAATATTACACTGACTGCAAGCTTGATGTGAGAGCTAGTAATATTATTGCTCTTGTAGTATTTAGTTTGCTTGTATATTCTCTTGACTCCAGATGGATTTTAATTTTGTGTATGGTAGCTACACAGTGTGCACGTAAAAGCTTTAATAAATCTGCTTGTTCAAACTGAAATAGGCATTTTGTATTATGAGATTGTCTTGCTCCAAAACAAATCCACATGATTAGAGTAGTGGATTTAACTAATTGTCCTCCAAGCAGCTCCTATGGGAAAACAAAATGTTGTCTATGTTAACAGTGCCTCAAAGAGGGATCAGTCAGGATCAGTAAAAGCATGGTATCACATGCTGTAGTATTGTGTTGTTTACCAGATGGCAGGAGGATAATTACCATAAAATCATTATCACTTGCTTTAGGGTAAGTACCATCATAAAAGCTGGTATCTGAACTGAGTACCAAATCCCAATATGTAACTACTGTTGAATTTCTAGAGAAATGCAGAATCTCAGGAATCAATGTCTGGATTTTACTCTGGGTGAGATTCTGAAGTGTGAGGGTTCTGTTTTCCAGAAGACTCCTTTTTCAGCTGTTCACGTGAGATACTAAACTGATAGACGCTTTTCAAAGACTTCTATTCTATTCTATTCTATTCTATTCCACTCTTCTTCTCTAGATGCTGACAACACCTAGTGTTATCAGCAGTAATATTAATTGAGTTATTACAATTGATAATAATACCTACAACATGTTGCTGAAAATCTGAATACTAAATACTAAAGTAGTTCAGACTCTAGAAATGCCTTTCAGGCTGCAAAGCAAGCCTGGGGCTACCTGAGGTGTGGATGTCCATGTAATTTCTATTTAAAGGCATGATTCCAGCCCCCAGTGCTTCAGTTTTTCACCATAAAACTGTGTGAATCATGGCATGGAGACAGCTTGATAGGAGAGAAGCTGGGTGATTCCTTCTACCGGCTCAAGTGCTTATTTTTAGGGGGAAGAAGGTAGAAGCATAGCTGGAATGATTGCTCTGGGACTACTGGCTCTGGCAAAGGTAGTTTTACCTAGTTTAGAAAGAGTCCAGCTCTTAAATTTACTTTATTTGGCCCTTATCATTGGGCAATGCAAAGGAGTGTCAGGGCTCTGAGGGCTCTGGAAGGCTGGTTTTCATTAATGGTATAATTATAGGCATGGAAAACAGATGGAGGCACTGTTAGCAAGAAATTCTGTGGCACCGCAGTGAGAATTGCCTGACCAATGTTACAGCTCTGTGACAAGGATGTGTGGGGTGCACAGACAAAACATAGCTGCAAAATCGTGCAAAGAACCAGACAGAAATGTTCAGGGTGACTGCAGAGATGATTAACAGAGACTTCTGCCACTTTGACCTTACTGCAGGCCAGCACAGTGTTGTTGTTAAAATCTGTGGTCTCTACCCATGGGACTTACACTCAATTCTGTGATCCTACTCCTGAAAAGAAAAGGCTAAAAGAAAAGATGGGGATAACATTGTCTGCTATGTTTAGTTTGTACATAACTTCAGAATACAAGTCTCCAGGTCTATTAAACTGCCACTTCTGATCACTCTGGTTCTTCAGGGAAGGTTTTATAAAGGATGTCAGTACTTAAATTTCACTGAGATTTGTGAATGTCATGTTTTGATACTCCTTTGAAACTGCCCGCCTGCATTCAACTGAAACTACAGAGCAAAGCCAAAGTACAAGCTTTCCATTTTGCAGATTGGTACTGTAGACAACTGGCCATTTGTGGACCACTTTGCGTATTCTGGAACAGAGCAGGCAAAGCCAGTGTGTAACACACTCTGGCATTATATTCTCAAAGACCACTGAAGCAGATAGCAACTCTCTAGTAAAATTTTTCCAAATTAGCTTTTTTTGTATGTTATCACTGTCAGAAGAGGAAGAGCTGACCTTTCTGTTTTTTTCCCCTGAGTCAGTCATTACTTACATTTCTTGACATTACGGCTTGCTCCACCTTGCCTGTCTTCAATGTTATGTCCCTGTGTCATCATTTCTCTGATTTTCCATTGCTCTGCAGTGTCTACTGGGGGAGTGGTCAGGGTGCTGCTGTGCCCGAACTGCATCGCTCACTGTCAAAACAGTGGCTTCACTCAGTATGTATCTGGGGCCATAAGTGAGTGAAGAGCAATGAATGCAAGTTCCAGGCAGCAGGAGTCTAGCCAAAAAGCTAATGCAAAATGCTGGAGAGCATTTAAACACCGCAGGGAAAATCATAGCAGATCTACCCGGGCATCTGGGGTGAGATGGCAATTTATGGTCTGGACGGTTGGAAATAGACTCTCTAGATTCCATTTGTAGTCAGTGGAGAAAGAGATACAATGAGAGCTGATGTTTGCACAGCTGAAGATGGACTTTCCTCTCCACTGACCAAACACCTGGCAGTTCTGGAGTATCCTGAAGGACCAACTCAGCAATAGAGTCCCAGCTACAAACACCTCAGGTAGTGTCAGTGATTCCCTCCCAGAGACACCCCAATGTCCTATTTGGGAACGCTCTGTGCACAGAGAAATAATTTGCCCTGCCAGTTTTCAACACTGGTAGTTACCAAGTGGGTCATTAATATGCTGTGTAATTCCAACCTAACTATTCTAATGTGCATTGATTTCATCTTATGTGGGGAAAAGAGCTCATTTCTTATTATTGGCTGTAATATATCTCCATGGCAAAGGCCACTGGCCTCTCAAATGGCTGAGAGGAGTTAGCAGCATTTGCTGGAAATGGGGCACTGTCTCTGAACATTTTGCATCAGAGCACTGGGATACCAGAGGCTCCTATGCTGTTAGAAGAGATGTTCCAATCCCTTAATCATCTTCACAGACCTTTGTTGGAATCTCTCCAGTCTGTCCATGTCTCCCTTGCCCTGAGGAGCCCAGAACTGGACATGGGGCTCCAGGTGCAGCTTCACCAACACTGAATAAAGGGGAAAGGTCAACTCCATCCACCTGCTCTCAATACATTTTCTTTTCCACTGTCCAGTGGTGGGTGCAGGTGCTGAGAAGATTTTGTTTGGCTGTCACCAATGGCATAAATTCTCCACAACTTTGCCACAGCTGCTGAAAAAACCCATACTGCAGCTGGAAAACACCTCTGGGATACAGATCAACAGTAATGCATGCAAAGATAACAACAGAACACTCTTTTGTGGTTTGTGAATATTTCCTTTCCACCAAGTTACTGTCCCATGATTGGCTTTCCTGTGAAAAAGTCTTATTTTTATTTACTTCATATCAGCTGTTGCTGTTGGGAAATTTTTTCTAAGCCCTTCTCTGTGGAGCTCATTCCTGTCTAAACAGACCTCCAGGTTTTCAAAAAGATAATTCATATTCCTATCTAACACCTTACATGGACTTTGGGAGCTCAATGAATTTTGTTGGGAGTGGAAAAAAGTCAGGACTGTGGGTCCTGTGAACTTTTCACCCACATTCAAAGACTGCATGTGTGACTGTGTTCAGGTCACCTCCATCTGCCACCTCCTGCTCTGCCAGGCTGGGTGCGACCAGGCAACCTTCACAGGGACACTTGTTGGGTGGAGAGGTCAGTCCACATGGGTGTGTACACAGCCTTGGTGGCTTGCCACCCACATCTTACTGCTCTCCAGGCATGCTAAAAGAGTCTCCATGTCAAAAATGTCTTTAAACATCCACAGAAAACCACAGAGAAATACAAAATAGAAGTAATGTTGCCAGAATATGTACTGAAAAATAACCAGCATGGCCTTTGCAGGGCTTTTGACCTTGCAGGTCCTTCCATGAGCATGGCCCATGTCGTTTCCCACCCCACATACAGTAGCCAGCGTGCCTGCAAGGCTGTTTTTAGACTAATTCCTGCTAATGTCATGCATGGCTAGTTAACGTCCATTTGATCTGTCTTTTAGAGATTTATTCATCAATAAAGGCGTTATTACTCCTTTGATGATAGTTAGTATCATTTATATGAATTGTCTATTGATGGACACATTTAACAAAGGGTGTTTATGTGCTGAACAATCACATAGTTTATTTATCCAATAATCATATAATCGATCAGAAAAAAATTCAAGTTGAAGGACTTCTTTGAGATTTAAAGATTTCGCAGTTTCCATCTGTGTCCAAGATGTTTAATTTGTGTTAGTTATGTATTACATTTCACTAGTATTGTTCCTACAAGAGGATCTTATAGATCAACCTCTGGCAGCTCTCAGGTAAAGACTGAACCTGGACAGCTTGTTTAAGATGAAGTTTAGGTATTTTTAATCACAAATGACAGTATAAAAAATCAGAAATATTGTGCAGTGAGTGTCTTGAGGCACTCTCAGAGAAGGGTACTACTGATCACACTTGCCTTTCAGACAAAGTACTCTTTCAACCCCCAGACCATCATCTCTACAGTGGTTACAAATATCTACTAATGGCTGAAAGGGATGAAGCCTGTTTACCTGATGCCTTTCACTGGTTGATGCCATTACATTTTCACAAGGCATAACATTGCTCTCTTGTACTCACATAAAAATCCAAAGTACATCAGAAAACCCTTCTTGTCTAGCAAGTCCTGTAGAGCTCTGTTGCTCTTGGATTGAGGCCCAGCCTGCTCTTGGTGCAGCAGGACAATGGGGGCACATCCAGTGCTCACATTCCCCTGAAACCATCAGGACTGGCACCACATTCCCTCTTGAAGGCCTAGGAAATAACCTTGATATTGAATATCAGATCTCTGTTTTTAGTGACCCATTAATCCTCCAACTTCCCCAAGCCCCAAATGCCAAGCAAACACCATATTCTGTTTGGCTCTTAATACAGACATTACAAACCTGCAAGGAGTGGCTGTCAAGGCAACACTCCTTGGTGTGGATGGGAGAGTCCATTCTTTGCCTAGCTTTAAACAGTGGGTGTTTTATATCCTAAGATCCTGACCCTGGCAGTTTCTCCATGTCAATCACATGTCCTGCTCTCAGAAAGAAGATGACTGCATTGACTTCCAGTGACATACAGTATCCTACAGGTGGGAAGTGAGGCTGGGCTTTCATCCAGCAAAGACTCACCCTATTGTGTTTACTTGGAAACATGTGATTCCTTCTGTAGGACTACAGAGAACATCAGAGGAGACCCTGAGCTGCACCATCAAGGCCCTGCAGGGACCTCAACACCTCAAAGCTTTGTATGGCAATTACTACAGTAAACAACTTATTCCTTAAGGCAGGGAGTAAAGACTGCAGGAATGCAAGAGAAAATTCCCAAGGAATTTTCCTTACAAATGCAAGACAAAATTCCCTAGGCTGTGGAGTCGTTTAAGAAACAGTGGTTTTTAACCCCTTGGTACCACAGAAAGCAGGAACTGAGTGGTCTGAGTTCGTGTTGGGATCTTTAAAAAAAATAGGTTCATCCTCTGTGATTAGAGCCCAAGTCCCCAGAATCAGACACAGTTATCATCTCTGGGATGTCCAGCTGTGGCACAGAATCCCTGTCAAAATACCCTCATGGGCAGGGAGGGCTGAAGAGGATTGGTTTGCTATTATTAGTTGCTGGCCAAAAGCTTTTGCACTCTGGTTTGAAGGAATTTTTGATCTTTTGATTTTACAGGAGACTGGAATTGATAAGCCAGGTGATTTCAAGGGCTGCAGTTTCAATCACACCCCTCTCCCTGATGCCCACCCAGGAGACTCTGACCACAGGGAAGGACAAGTCCTAGGATTTGAAGGTTTAGCCTGAGGCCACCAAGTCCCATAGCTTGAGCATTACCAGTTTTGTTACAGCCTGAGTTAAGCTCTGGGAGCAGCAGCTTAGCTGGCCAATGTCTTTGTTAGATGCACTTGCAAGTGGTACAGAATAAAACCTTGATCCTGGTGGTGAACTTGCTACACCCCGAATGAGGGGGAGCTTGTCCTTCTTTCCTGAAAAAAATGCTACAGAAAACTTTCCTTGAGAGAGGTGGGAGAGGGGGACTGACAAGCACAAATTCAGGTGTTACACTCTGTGGGTCCTTCCCTGCCCTCTTTGCATGGCTGCTCCTCTGAGATCCCTTTCTTGACGGTGACACTGTAGGTATTGATCTCAGACCTCTCAATCTGAAGTTCTTTTCCTCTGAAGTCACTGTGGTACAACTGAAATCTGCTTTATTCCATATTCTCAACTAGTTAAAAGTATTTAAAATTATTTTTGTGCTATGATTGTTAATTAACCCTCCCTTCTAAGTGAAAACCAAGACGTTGATACTTTCTTTGAACTTTAGAAATAGCACTCCCTTGTCTTTGCTCAGGGACTCTGGTAAAATCTTCATTTAATTAAAATGAAAACAACAGTGGCAGAGAGGCAGTTGCTGAGACCCAAACCTGTGACAGTCATGAGTACATGGGAGCTGAGACTTGGCAGACACAGCTGCTGCTCATGTTCCCTTCCTAGGAAACGTGGAAAAACGTCACACATTCTCAGCATGCAGCCTGGCTGGATGTGCAGAGCACATCTGCCACCAGAGACAAACCCACCGTTGCATTAATATACATATATGAATTCATGTACATATATATATATATTGGAACACCCATTTCTGTCTGTATGTGTGAATAAGTAAGTGTACATGACTAGCACTACACGATGTTTCTGCAATACTTGGCAATGACTTCACAAGAAAAGGCTTTATAAACAAAACAGTGCTGAAAAAGCATTATTGAATTCATGTGCCTTTGTTATAGCAAACAAAAATACGGCTCATCCCATTGAGGTGATAAAGATATAAAACAGGAAGACAGACAGCTCCTGAAAGTAGAATTAACCCTTATCTGTATGCCTCTTTTCTTGGCCCTGGATCTACTTCAGCACTGGTGCCAACTTGCTTTGTCTGGGAGTTTTCCAGGTGCAGTGGGATAACTGAGAGCCTCCTCTGGTCATTTCAGCCACAGGGGAGGAACAGATTTCTTAGGTTTGTTACTCTTTGAAATATTTGTTCAAAGCTGTGATCTGAGGCTCCTGCCACAAGCCCTGTGTATGGGACAGCAGGTATCATGTGAATGGGACAGAAGGAAACACTTCTGCACCTCAGACCTTGTTGTCCCTTCCCTCTTGCTTATGGGAAGAGCTGTAGGTGTGTCACCGTGCTACTGCAGCCAAAGAGGACACCAGCATTTCAGGTGACACCTGGAACCACCCATGGCCCATGGAGGGGTGCTTGCTGGCATAAGGAGCTGCAGCACAAGCAACAGAAATGCTGATTTATCTGGCTTTTCAAAAGTCTGGTGCCATCACTGGGGCAACACAATGACCCAGGCCCACTTGCAGCTTGTCTTTGTATCTATGCTTCTTACTCAAACTATTTGTGCTTTAGACCCCCATGCTGATGCTCAAAAGTGGAGTTGCTCCTTTTCTTCCTCCCCAGAAAGATGTCATAGGCACAAACCATCTGATAGCATCTCCAGCTGCCTGGGCCACCCCACAGTAGGGAGGTGACAGGAACAGATACTGCAGGTCTAATTCGTAATCCAATTTCAGGGCTAAACTGTCCCTGTGTTTCAGGCCTGCACAGGTAAGTTACACCTGAGAAATGAAACCCAGTCCTTCACACAGAGAACTATGAGGAAAACTGGAAGCTTTTTGACAGGTCAGAAATCCCATTGCCTAATTTGGAAGAAACTTTGTGAATTAATTCAACAATGACTTAGTACAAGTTGAGTCCTGGAGAAAAGCCGACAGAGGCCACCTGACTTGCTCTGCCATGGACCTGAAGCTGAGATATTCAGATTACTCCCCAGTGCCCCCGGGTGCTGGAAGGATCCTGGAGGTGACTGGCCATGGGGGTAGGATTCCATCATTCTGAAGTGATGCTCCTCTTCCCCAACCCCACCTTACAGCCCAAGACTTTTCCGTGGGCTTTGGTGCCATCCAGTGGCAACAAAGCTGAAAGGAGACCAGCAAAATCCTTGGTTCTTGGGCGGTTCCTGGGCCCACATGAGGACCTCACAAGCAAGATTGAAGCCTTTCCTCAAATTTGATTGTGAGACAGTGCAAGTGCAGGGGCCAAAGAGGAATTTCAATGATGTTTGAACCAGGCAGGAAAGTCAGCTTTTTAAAAAAAAAAACCCAAAACCGAAGAAAATTTAGAAACTTGGCTTTTAGAAATTATCTATGAAGCTGGCTTAAAGATTGTGTCTGAAAATCACATCAATATTCTCCAGATTTTCAAGTGTTCTGAGACTTGAGCCAAACAAAAGAGTCGTGTCTTCAGCTTGGGTAAACTACTGAGACACAAAGTCAGGGGAGCCAGACTTATTCCACCAGAGATTAGGCTTAAAACTTCTTGTCTAATCTGAAAAATGGTTTAGATTTGATGAATCTTGTTTTCACCTTGTTTTTTTATGTATTTCAGTGTCACATCACTGAATTAAAAGCAAAAGGAGATAATGGAGTTTGTGTTGTCCACATCCAGTGGACAAATTCTCTGTACTGAAAACAGTGTCTGCTTTGACTCAAGATTAGCATCTTGATTGCCTAAAACACGTCTCACAGCATGTGTACAGCTGAAATTTTAAGGAAATTAGGCTCGGGTTATTCTCATGGGCAGACATTTGGGCAGATAGAGATGGAAGTCCTGTTCCTAATTCAAATTTTCCTGTCTAATCCCTCAGACAGTGAATCCTGTTACAACTTTCCCCAAAAACCTCTGGTCCATTTGCCTCCTGATGTTATCCCCTCTCTCATGCACTGTTCGTAGATGAGGAAGACTGAAAATAAGAATTTACATCAGTCTCAGGAATTCTCTTTTATGAATCTATAAAGGGATGGAAACGCAATGAACTTTTCTTCCTCTCTCCCAATGAAAGTAGCTAGCTAGGAAGAAAACAGCCTGGAATAATATTATTGACTGGTATTGTGTGGGGTGGTTTTGTTTGGATTTACTATTTTTGTCATTTTATTATTGTTGTTATTTTGGGGGGGTTAAGAAATATTTTCCCTGCATAACTCCTATTTAAGTACAAATTTTAGAGCTTGGATTTTTTTTGGTAAAGAATATAGTTGGACAGTTAGAAATCACACATTATTTGAATCCACGACCCTTATCATTGAGACCGAAGTAAAAAATACCTCAGCTGCTTTTGAAGCCTTCTGATTTTAACCTAACCAAACATGGAATGAAAAAGCAAAACACAAAATAATTCTTAGGCTAAGTTCTCCGCAAAATCCCCAGCATGTTAGCATAGCCCTGAACCTCTCTGATTTTTAAGCTAATGGCCGAAACATTAGCGTCTGCAATTCACTACTGCATAAAATAAAGGGAATGAAACCAGGTTATTACCCTCCTGTCGTGGAGGCAAAGCTCTCCAGGTAGGGGAGTCCACAACACCTATTATACTGAATGTTTTGTCTTGGGTTTATTTGGGGTTAAGCGGTGCAAATTGCGGGAGTAACAGCTGATCCATCCTGCTGTCACACAGCACGGGTTTCTGTGTACCTGTAAGTCTCCTGAGATCATGTACATACATGAGACGCCTCTTTTTTTGTATCCGAGCTTCTCTCCCTGCTCCCGTTCTGGCTGTAGCATCTTCCTCCCAGAGTAACAGGCAGTAATGTTGGTATAACTTTGCCCTGCCATTGTGGTTGTCTGCTCTTTCCCAGCATGTCTTAGTTTATGTTCATCCTTAATATTCTACCACTGAAGTTGTTAGAAGTTAGCAGGGAACTTTTGTCAGAAGCCAGCGTTTGTAAAATTGAGCCGGCAAACTGACTACCTCAATTATCAACTGCTTAGGTACTAAAAACCCTTTAGACCTTCACGATTTTCACATCAAAGGTGAAACTGTTTAAGATGTCCCTCAGCTTTTGCCTCCCCTCCCTACGAGCTGAGTATTTGCACCGCTGTAATTTGGAGAACCACCAGAAAGACAACAAAGGCTGCAGCTTTTCCAGAGCTGGCTTTGGGAGCAGCAGGCACACAACAACCGGGCAGATCACTCTCTGAGTTCCTTCATCTCGCACCACAGCTCCTTCCCAGATGAGCCGTACAGAGAGGTGCAAACGCTGAAGGGCCCTTCCTGAGCGGCATTTTCAGTGCCTGCAGCGAGACCCTTTCCAAGAGCTCCGCTGACACTCGGCGGTGAGAGGGGGAACTGCGCAGCCCCGCTCCAGACGGGAGACATCCCTTCACCCAGCGCTGCCTCCTCGCAAACCAGGCTCATTTGCCTTCTCAAGACGACAAACCAGAACACTGGAGCTCGCACTGGTGACCACTGGGACTCTTCCTCTGCCTGCCTCCATTTCTCCAGTGTCTTCAATGTGAAGGGCACTGCTAAATAATTACATGGGAGCTATTTATAGATTAATAAAGAACCTGGAAGTAACTTTCTAGAAGCTGGCCAGGACCTTCTTCTGGCTTCCTGGTCTCTAAGCTTTGAAAGATAAAGACCCCTAATTCAGCAAGTGCAGTTTTGCCACGGAAAAGATTTAAAGGACAGTTTAAAGGACAATCCACCCCACTGGACACCCACAGGCTCTCCTAGAGGTGTGCATTTATAGATTCATAGAATGGTTTGGGTTGGAAGGGATCTTAAGGATCATTTGGTTCCAAACACCTTGTCATGAGGGGCTGTACATAACATGCACCAACAGCAAGTGGCCATCTAAATTTGGTTCCTTAGTCAAATGCCTCGGGTTAGGTAGGATGACTGCACCCACAGTGGGTTAGACTCATCCTTGAGCTTATGTAGAGAGGTGTGTGTAAAAGGAAAAAAAGTTCAAATCCTGTGTGTGTGGAGAGTGTTAAGAATTTCTTTACAGGTGCACTCAAAGTTGCAAGCAGTGGGCTATGGCACTTACAGTGACAAAAACAAAGCCAGAGAGGAGTCCTGTAAGTACCAACAAATAGGCAAACACTCCTGTGAAAGCAACAGCATCTCAGAGATGGAGGAAGAAGGTTGCCCAGCTGTTACCACAATGCAGGGGTCATCCTCTAGGTTGCAAGGAAAGATCAGCCTAGATGAAGCTGAACTTCCTCAGCAGGTGTCCGTGTCATGGAACCTGCCATCCTTATTATTTTCTGCTCTTTTCACACTGCCACAGGCTTTCAGCAATTACCACTGGCCAAAGTCTGCAGGGAAAGTAAAGGATTGCTTGTCCCTGCCTGTCCCCAGGCCTGGGGAGCCTCTGGGGAGATATGTCAGTGCCAAAGTCATTACTGGGCAAGGGGCAGTGGTGTGAAAGTATACAGGAGGTCAGAGCAGATGCTTGGGTCTCTCTCAAAATCATTGAATCTCTGTGCTTTACTTGAGAGGGATCATGTAAATCTCGACTAATGATGATGAATATAAAAATTCCAAGAATTTATGGCTTTCCATAGTTTGTCCATTCCACACAACTGGTGACTTCCCCAGACAGGCCTGAAACAACAGTCAGTTTTGTAATCATTAGAAATTAAACTGTGAGTACCCAAGATGAAATGCAGCTAAAATGCCCCCTACATTTATCTGGTGCCCGGCTCACAAGAGGGAAACACAGTCATCACAAGGACAGAAGTGGGCAACAGTCTTTGGTTATGGCTCTGAACTTCAAGTCAGCAATGGTCTAAATTTTTCTTAATTTGCAGATTGTATACTTAACAATACATGAGACCTGTGTTTCCACTACTCACATGAAAAATGCAATGCAAGTTTTCTTTTCAGTTTTTTTCTTGCCTATTTTTCCCATTTTCAGCACATCCTCTGCATAAGGAGGCCTTTCTTTCATGAGGTACAAAAGGCCCTTCAGCTGGAGTCTTTCAACATGACAAAAGATAGTGTCTTTTGACTACTCATACAACATCTGTCCAGTTTGCTGGAGACCTGACTCTCTGCAAGAACAGTTTAACATCATTCAGAAGAGTTGGCTGCACTCATTTCCCTTCTGAAACAAACATAAAACGCCACCTAAGTCTGTTGTATTTCTGCCATGTGACAGTTTTGTGTAAAGCTCACAGTGAGATCTCAAAAAGATTAGTGTTGCCTCTGTGAAACTCTTTTGTCTTCTGTATTTTTATGCCTTATGAGCAGCAACTTTGCTATGTAACCTGGATTTGCTAGAGAAAAAGACATGTTTAGCTGGCATAATTTGTACCAAAATGTTGGGAAGCTTCCACTGCTCTTGCTACAGTCACAGAGGGCAAAAGGCAGATTTTTGCTGTAATGGCTAGTGAGTGAGAAGCCAAAACTGGCCTATTATCCTCACGGGGGAACTTCAGTGCAAATCCTGAGTATTGCCCGTGTGTGGAATTCTGGGTGCAAATTCCCAAAAGAAGGAGCTGCAGCCAGTGGAATGCTGGTCTAGAGAGAGAGAGAAAGAGAAGTGCTCTTTACCAATAAAGCAGAGGGATTTTCAGCTCTTCACACTGAAATCAGATGCAAAGAGCTCGTCTGGCAGCTGCCAGCAAAGTGTGGAGTGAGTTTAATGGTCACATATCTGTTAAACATAAATTTGAACTTTATGTTTACTTAGGAGTGATAAATGATTCAACCATTTCAGTACCATGAATCCTCTAGAGTGGCACCTTTAACCTTGCTCAGGAGAACACTGGAGTTTAGCAGTACTGCAAAAACAGGCCATTTCCAGAAGTGTTTCAGTCTGTATAAAGAAGAAAAAAAAATTATTTTCCCATTAGCCTGAAGCTGTCTGGACAATGTTTCTTGCCTTTGGAAATACCTTCAGAAAATAACATATGCTATAGTTTTATAGTAGTATAGTGTCCCCTAACTTGCTTTGTACCTATCTAGCTATGTAAAAAGGAAAAAACAGAAAATAAAAAAACCAACCCACCTCAGGTGCATATCAGATGTCTCAGATGAGAAGTTACTTTCATTATCAAACTGATAAGGATTTAAAAGGTGTATTTAACCCTACAGTTAAGACCCTGGTTTAAAACTTGGTGAGTCTGGGTACAAATCCTGTCCCTTGCCATAAGTTTCTTGCTATGCTTGATCAAATATTTGTAACAGTATTTCTGAAGTGCTCAGCAGTGACCTGACATTATCCCCTTTGAAGCCCAAAGGATTTTTTCCATCTACATCAGTGAGAGCAGAATTTAGGGAAAAAAAAGTTTATTTTAAAACCATGTGAAATTATCCATAATTTAATCATTTTTGGAGGGTCTGCCTTTCATCCACTGTTTATTTTGTGGTTTATGGCCAGTGCTTGGTGCACTTTCTGTTCTTTTGTACAGGATTGAGTATGGTGAGCTTTGACCCTGATGCCCAGGAGATCCAAAACCAGAACAAAAACCCCAACAATAACAATAAATGTCCCTGGTCAGGGGTATTCCCCATGATTTGAGAGCCTTCTTATTATCTTCTATACACATTGAGAGCTGCTTTTATAACAAAATGTCTTCTTACATGAAGAAAAACAAAGCTAGAAGTTATCCAGGCCCTGCCTGGGAAGCTGCCTGCAGAGAGCCCTGTGGCATCGAATCATGGAGTGAATGGGATGTCCTGGATTGATGTGGAGCAGATAGACCTGGCCTGTGGACGACTGGGAAAACAGCAGGAAATTCTCCAGTTGTGCAAGGCAAAGAGCAGCTCCACCTCTTTGTGCTCCAGGCTCATGGCTATGCCTGACTGCACATGGAAGGAATTTGCATTGCCAACAGGAGCTGATCAATAGGAGCTGTCTGGGAAAGCAGCTTGTTACTTTTAGACAAGCAAGGGGTGGCAGTGAGAAGCGAGTGGCACGTGGTCTGGGTTCGGAGGGAACTGTAATGGGCTGCTTTGTTTTGACATAACTGTAATGGTCTTTCATGTGCAGCTGTATGTAGATAAGACAATGCCAGGATAATACTGGACATTCAGATGCAAATGAATTGTATATGTAACTGTACACTGCACTATTTTTTCTTATGAGGTGTTTTGGAAGATTTCTGTCCCTGAGAACTGCACTACTCCCTGGACATGTAAGCCTAGTCTGCCACTAAACTTTCCCCAAAAGAATATTCTTATTTTCAGATACTCTCACTCTGATTACCAAAGATAAAGTGTAACAATGCATCTTTATCAAAGAAGACATTTCCAGCTCTCCTTCCCCTTTGTGAAGAGCAAAGACTCTGGCTCGTGGGGAAAGGAGGATGTTCTGCATGGTGAAGGTGAGTTTTCATAGTCACACAATCCCAATAAGTTGTTTGATTCACTGAGAGTTTTGGGAGAGGGCATGGTGGGAAGCATGGGGAGTGGGAGTGGTAGACTGATGACTTGAGGGATAAAGTGATATTTCCGATATGGGGCAATGAAGCCATAGGCACTGTAAGAGGATGAATAGATGAGAACAGGGTTAAGAGTAGCATGGGAGATGAGATCAAAGTTATGCCACAATAGCAAGAAAAACCCAGAAACTTCCAAACATTTTACCTCTGGCTTTGTATGTGTCTAATGATGACTTCTTTCCAGCAGCTCATCTTGCTTTCTGCAATACTTACTGTAAAAGATGACAGGGCTAATGAATCTTAAAGTTACAGTTTTGCAGGGGTGGAAATCAGCACGAGTCCCTCCCTTCTGTTTTCCTATACATCCATAGATGCATGTCCTGACAATCTCAGGAATGATTCATAATTAAGATTTAGTTCTCAGAAAATGACTGGGAAATACTGAACAAACTCAGTCCTCACCTGTGACTAGATAAATGCACAGCACCGTAAAGGAGTAATTCAGTGATTGCCTGATGTTGCTGTGAACCATCAGTAGAGTGGGTAATACCTTAAATTTAGGGCTATAAAATAAATAACTTTTGAGGACTGTGGAAAATGTTGCACCAAAGTGGCATTGAGAGTGTGCAGTAATACACTCAGAAGTTGTGGAAGCTTCTTTTCCTCTATTTCCTTGTGTCCTTGATGCTTTATACTACCCATAACTTTGCCAAGGCTTCCTTGCCATAGTTGAGACAAGATGCAAAGCCAAAGTATCTCCAGAAATTATGGTGTGGCTTGCCTCTCTGGTCCCTTATGTGCAATATAAAACCCAGCCTGTTCTACCTGACTGAAAAAAAAAGCAACAACTCGTGTGTATGTGGGGTTTCTGGCACTTTGCTCTTTTTCCTTAGAGGATTTCCTACCCCAGAAGCTGTCCGTGTTTTTTGTGGCTGACAGTGCAAGTTGTTCCATCATCCAAAACCGTCCAAGACTTTGAAGATTCCTTCTTTCCAGGGTTGTTGTTCCTCTATAAGCAGAAGCAGGGACTAACTACAAACTCAGTTTTTGTTTCAAACAAGAAAACGTGAAATAAAAGAAATCTTTCTCATTCCTGCAGTCCCATGAGAGCACTACAAGGCTCCATCTGGGAGCACATACTTCCAGAGGAAGCATTGTCAAAGCATTATTTTGAAACATGGGAATAAAAGGGTATTTTTGTCAGAATAGGGCTATTCATCCATGACTTCCTAGGCTGCATTTTACATTTGCCTACCTGTGCTGTGATGCTGAAGTTGCTGAAGGTACCCAAACCTTCATTCAAACCCAGTGACAACCATTCCTTTTGTTTCAAGGTCACCACTGATCTGGTCAACATCTCAAATACGTGCAAACCTGAATGACATCTAAATCTGACCTTCTGTTTCTGTTTTCTAGGTCCTTAGGTCTTCTACATCTTAGTAGGGCCTGAAGAAGATGGAGGGATGCTCCACACAATTCCTTTAAATTCCTTTAATTCCCAGTTTTTACTCTTTTCTTTTGTTTTGTTTTTGTTCTGATCATTTCTCTTCAGGCTTTCTTCTCCTCTCACCAGTAGTGATTCGAAGCAGGAACAGTTACTCTGATGTCATCTACCATATTTTTTCTTTCATTTACCCTGCTTTTACTCAAATTGTTTTTGAGAGGCTTGGAGTCTGTCCTTTTAATGTTTAATTCCTAAATACCATGGTGATGTTCTTTATATAAATATTACTAATGAACAATTCAGAGCACAATTTTACATGGAAAATGTTATTTAAAACAAACTTCTCCTGGAACCTCCACGTTTTATGTTCCAGACAAGCCTGAGTGCAGTTGACAGCACTGTGCAGTTCTTCCACTTGCTGGGAATAAAGTTCTTCAGAAACTGAATCATGATTACAACTCTGCTGAGGAACCCACAAGGCCTGTTGTTCAGTACATGAATGGCCCATTTGATTAGACAGCTCAGAGAAGCCATTTCTATGTCTTCTCTTGCCACATTTGTTCCCCATGACAAAGCTCAGACATTGTTGATATTACAGCCCAGACCTCAACCTCCTCTGACAAGCGAGTTTTCAGTGTCCTGCAAACACACTGCGTGGTCTCCAGTCTGCAGCACAGTCCTACTGTGGAGGGAATGACTCACAGTTTGCTGTTTGCTCTGGTTTTGGGGCCAGTTCCTTTCTGATAGTGCAGGGGCAGAGAGATTGATGGCTCTTGCTTTGATGCATGTGAGTCCACAGTGTGCTCCTTGTCTTGTCCCCTGCAGGATGCAGAGACTTGTCAGGTCTCTGGACAGAGAACATGTGCTCAGACCCATCTGTCTTGTGCCCTACCTCTCTGCAAATCGAATCAGTCAGGTGCCCATAAAGATCCTTCATGGCAACTCCTCCACACCAGGAGCATTGCTTCTTACAGCCATCAGTGGCCCAGGGACCAGGTCTGGGTGATGCAACAAGGAACATGCTGTTTGATGGTTGCAGGGGCTTTCTTAAAGCAGAGGAGGGTGCCAAGGGTCTTCCCCAGTTACACCCCCTGTGCCAGGGTAAGCACAGTGAGTGTCTTACAAGTGTGAGCTGTTTGCCAGTTTCTGAGTCAGCTTTCCTGATGTAGCTGGGCAAACTATGAGACAGAGGTACAAAGCCCTACTTTGCATCGTGGTTCATATCCTGAGATAGTGCCCAGAGGGTTAAAAGCAGTATGGAGACTGCCTAACACGAAAACAGACCTTAATTCAGGTAGTGACAGCACCTGAGCCGAAGTGGAGAGTGAACAGGCATCGCTTGAGTAGTGTTTAGGGTCATGAGAGTTTCATCAATATATTCTGCAAGTTGGCAGAAGGAATCTCATGCAAGCTGTAAGAAACAGGATGCTATTCCTTAGTGTGACCATCCTAGAACAGAGATCTGGACTTACTTGAAGGCATCTGTTACAGCAAAAGGTAATTTTAGCCACAGAGCATATTGGGAGAAAAGAATAGCTTCTTCCTCTTAAGGAAAATACCCAGAGTTCACCACCTTCTCCACAGCACCCAGGGACAGACAGATGAAGCTGCCTGTCTCTAGGAATAAGTGAAACAGGCTAGAGCCTGCTCTGGCGCTGAGGAGAACAGGCAGCACACAGCGCATGTCTGCATACCTAGGCTCCAAAATACTCATCTGTACAACTCATTGGGAACAGGGTGTTTGGGAGCAGCCTCACTCACATCCCCTAAACTGTACTGAAGCGTCCCTAGGAATGCATCATTTTGGTTAAATAACAATTAAACACCATGGGTGATTTTAAGGTACTCCTCAGACTCAAGACTTGATCCTGTATATTTCAGTGCTACACATGCAGCTGCTCTGGCCCAGCTAGTCTGAAAAGTATGTAAAACGGATCTCAGAGTTTGACACAGTACCTGTGTAATAAGAAAACATGCCAATCTCTTATTTTTCCTGAACAAGATTTAGCACTGACATGGATCCTTCACTGTTCCTCTTTGAAGTAACCTGCCACGTGTCAAAAGCAGCCCACAGACAGGCTCTAATTGTGAATAGAGTCCACATCCCCACCAACACCATGGTGCATGGCTGGCTGCCAAAAGCAGGCTAATGTAATTAAAAGAAAATTGCATCTCTGTGGGTTTTCACTTCCTTGGCCATAGCAGGTGCCTGTACTGGGTGGTAAAATGCATCTGCAGCTGCTACAGCTGTTACTCTGGCACCAAAGCAAGAGTCCAGCTAAAACCCAGGAAGAGTATACTATGTTCAACTTTTAAACCCTAGACAGCAGCTTGCCATCATTTCATTTCAGGGTATTTATTGAAATTAGCATGTGGTGGCTGGGGGATTTGTTGGGTTTTGTGCAAGTTTTTTTTTAAGGGTAGAAGGGAATTGTTTTGAGGTTTCTCTTTTAAACCTCTCTCTGAGGAAATTATCCAGGCCTAAGATGCTGCCAACCATTCTCCCTATAGAGATGGCTCCCAGTGCAGGGTGAGGTAATGAATGACACATGTGAAGAGCACCCGCTTAGCAGATACTGGGCCCACTGACAAGAGTCAGGCATTTGGTGTAATTAGAAACCGGCTTGCTGAGCTAAACGGATCATCTGAGTCACCTCTAGACAGCCGAGTGCCAAAGCACTGTCTGCTGTGTAATTTGCTGGTCAATATTTTCCACAAAAGGTTCCCCCCCAGAGCTGCCTCCAGTGCCTTTGTTCGCTGATTATAAGTGCTTGAGAGGTGCAGTAGCCTGGCAGCTTCTTTGGCATCCAGTGATTTGCTTTGAGATATTTCTAAGCCCACAGCAAAGCTCCTGGTTTTCTTTCAAGTTGTCATTCACCAGGGTGATGAGGGGCAGAAACGGAGCTCTAAAGAAAGAAGCTTCTAAAGACCTTTCATGTTGTAAGTAACTGAGATTATATAGAAAGAGAGAGAAGGAGAGAGACCTGGTCTATCAACGGTGCTGGAATAAAGCCAGTTTTAAAGCATAATTTCCCTTTGAATAAAAAAGCTTTTGCCCTCTACATCCTGCACTTCCACAGCCATTGAATCAACAGTTGCCATTATAAGGCAGCAGGTTTTTTCCTCCATAATCATGCAGAGATAGATTTTTATACTTAACATCAGAATAATATCTCACATGTGTTGTTCTGATATATTGGTTCAGCTTGCCTGTGAGCTACAGACTGGGAGATGGAGTGGAATAAAAATATAGCAGTCAGTCCATGACAGTTCAGATTCTGTGCAAAAACCAACCTGAAATGGAGGAAGACCAGTCAGGAGAACAGCAGCAATAAATGAGGGCTCTGCTGGCCTCCATTCTGCTCTTGCACAGAGAAATTGCTGAACTGTCCTTCCCATCCAAATAACAAAAGAGAGCAATGCTGTGCATGAGTAAAGCCAGGGGATAGAGGAGCCTTCAGCAGTTGCAACAGCTGTGTCCATCAGGAGCTGATGTCACCAACAGGTCCTTGTTTGTAATTATATGGGAAAGATGGCTGACTGAGTTGGGAAGAAGATAATAAAACTGTTCCAGAGGAAATAAGCAACTCAGATGATGTCACTGTGGGCATAACACCAGCTACATAATGGGGATGGCCTTCACTGGAGGACTAGATTGTATCTGCTGAAGAGCACACTTTTACAGGGATTTTTGCCCCATCTGTGTTCATCAGAACAGCTCTGTTTACTGCAGGGGCTGCCACTGAAACCTCACACACGTCCCATGGCTGCATTCTTCTATGTGCTTCTTTCAGGGGTAAGATACTATCAATACCTGAGGTCTCAGTTGGTGTTACATGTTTGAATACTGGCTTCTTGGGCTGCTGTTTCTCTGGACAGTTTGGACAAAATATGTACCAGTTGAACTTGGAAAATGGTTTCTAAGGAATTTAGCATCTGAGTGGCTGTTTTTACTGCTGAGACCCACATTCTCAAACCTAAATCTCTAGATGTGGTGTTCTTTTGAATCGCCCCATCTGTAGGCATTCACCTCTTCTTGAAAGCCACTAGGGCACTGTGCCGGTTTGGCCAAATTTAGAAATATATCCTCTGAGAGAAGGCACGACCACCCCTCCCTCACCAGGTTTGGGAAAAAATAAATTTTCCTCAAAGGAAAGTGAAAGAGATAAAAACTATTTATTTAACAAACACACGGGAAAAGGAAAATAATGTTAACTAATAAAATCTCTCGCTGTGGAGAAAAAACCTGGGAAAGTGTTAGAGTCCTCCCTTTGGTCTTCTCGGAGCTGGGGCTTGGCCCAGGGCCAGGCCCTCTGCGCTCGGTGGAAAGTCCTCCCAATGTGCTCTGATATTGAAGCAGTCCAGTAGAAAAGGGAGAAAATACGAAATTCCAGGGAAGGAAAAAAAGTTCAACTCTCAGTCTCTCTCCAGAGAAAAAGAAACTGAACCACTGGCCAAAAACTGACCCGGGAGCAGCAAGCCGGGTGCTTCCTCACTCCCCTGCCGCAGCTGGGAAAAAAAAAGTCGCTCTCTCTGTGTGACTTTGAACAAGCTGCAAACTGCTTTGAAAAAGTTTTGCTCAGTTTTTCCTTCCCTCTCTCAGGCTCAGTTTAGAGGCATAGAAAGGCACAAGAATTAATTTCTGGGCATAGGGCAGCGATATGGGATACACATCATAAAGTCACCGCAAGACAGGCACTGTAGGTAGATTTACAGAGTGCAGAACAGAGTGTTGTTTGCTTAATTTTGGTTTTCAGTTGTCTCAGAAACACTGGCTTTGTGAAGAGGAAAACCCTGTAACTTTTGCTCATTTACTTAGAAAGACTGGCATTTAGTCTTAAGGACTATTTATACACTGCTTGCACCATGTGCTGAGCAAAACCTGCAAAAGGCACAGAGACCAGGTAAAAATCTACAGCAAAACCAGACAAAACAGCTGAGGTAACTGAAACAATCTAGAAATTTATGCTGAACTTTCTCAACTTACAACATTATCAGGAAAACCTGAAAGCAATCAAAAAATTCTCAAACATTTGTTTTTGACATGTTGCAAGTGAAAATTCAATGCCTACTTAAAGCAATCTTTCACATTGAAATCTGCAGTGTCTCCTCTGTAACAAATGGTGGTTAATGCGGGCAAAATGATCCCCGATCCCTAAGGACAGCGACTGATTTGGGAGTAAACTCTGGATTTCTATTCTTGTTTTGTTTTGCTGTTCCATCTCTAAACTGTGGAGGAACCGTGGAAAGACTCTTGGCTCTCCGAGCCGCATATGGACATTTATCTTAAACTTGAAAATATTCTTGAACAATGATTTGTAAATTTTAGCTTAATTCAAGCTCAAAAGGAACTGAAACACTTCCTTTCATGGTTGTTTAAGAACTTTTTCTATGTTTCTTGGAATTTAATTCTTACCAAAGACTTTTGGAAGACCATTTGGACACAGTTAATTTCTGAGTCGAAATATATGCCAATGGAAGAATATTTTCGTGAATATTATTTAATTACCAAGACTGTTGAACAATGTCAGCTATGTCCTTGTGAAGTTAAAACTGCTTCAGGGACTGTGCGACCCAGGCCACATGGACCGAGCACTCTGCAAGCAGCAGCGAGGCAGTTCCCGCATGCGGGCAGAGCGAGGTGAGCTGCAGTGTCGGCAGCAGAGCAAGGCACGGTGGGAGCGGCGTGACCCGACGGTGCCCACCCAGCCCCGCACAGCGCGTGGTGGAGCGAGCCCTGTGAACACCCGACCGAGAGGGGTGGCCTGCGGGCGGCGGCTGGCGGCAGTAGCGGCGGAGAGGAGCCGTGCCTAGCCAAAATATGCGCTGGAGCAGGGCATGGGGGGCTGTCGCTCGGGGGCCCGGCCGAGACGTGGGCATAGCCCCAGGCAGCAGCAGTGCAGCTGAGAGCAGAAGAGACGGCACGCGGGGAGATGAGTGGCGCGGCCCAGCCGAGCCTGCGCGGCCCTGAACGCACAGGCACGGAGGAAGAGCACGAGCAGCCCCGATGGACCCAGCAACCCTGTCAATTCCAACACGGAAGCGAGCGAAAGCAAAAGAGAAGGCAAAAACACAGCGAGACAGAAAACAGCAGCCACTCGGAAAAAATCATCGTAGCTAAGGTTTTAGGAACAGTAAAATGGTATAATATTAAACAAAATTATGGTTTTATAACAAGTTGTGACAACCAAGAAGACATATTCATTCATAGAACTGCTATTAAAAAGAATAACCCTGAAAAATGCATCCCAAGCTTGGGAGATGGAGAAGTAGTAGAGTTCCAAATTGTGCAAGGTAGAAAAGGGTTACAAGCAGCAGAGGTCACTGGGCCTGATGGTGTTTCTGTAAAAGGCGGTATATATGCTAAAAATCGTAGTCATGTTAGACAATATCTCCATTATAAGCCCCCGCTACGGTCTCCCTTTCCTAATCCCACCTTTCCCTTTTATCCTATGTCCTATTACCCCCAGCGTATTTGGTTTTTCACCCATGGTTTCCCTCACAAAACCATGCCTTTGCCAATTGTTTCCCCAAAAATCCCTTTCCAATGCCGAGTGGGGGATGAAGAGGGGGAGGGAAGAAATTAACTATTGTTGTTTAGAGTTCCAACAGGTACAAACGGAAGAAACCCTCTCCTGCCTCAGTTTCTCCACAAAGCATGCCCAGAGAGTCCTGTCTCCCTTCTGTCAGCCTTAAGATGTTCCAGAGAATCTGTTTGGACATTTAAAGACTCAGGAGGGTGGCTTGTTTTGTTTTGAAACTGTTCTTGTTATGTTCATCCAGTTGTTTTCAATGTTAAGTTTTAAATCTCTTTTTGTTAAAAATAAACGGGTGAAATGTTGGGGTCCGTCCCCCCTGCTGTGGGGTCCTGGGAGAGGAGCCCTGGGGGGGAGACACGGGGTTTCCCTGGCCCTGCCCTCGTTCCCTGTTGGTTGTTTTGTGTTCCCCTGTGCGGGCAAGGACCCTCGGGTCCCGTGATTGAGCAGTTCCTCAGCAGAGCCCCGGCCATGCGGCTGGAGAAATAAACATCTCTGAAACATCTAGCAATAATCTGTCCATATATATTTCTTTTCCATGGGCCTCGTTGATTGATACGCGTGTTGCAGTTTCCCCACTGTAACAGAAATCTACTTGTATTTATATTTTAAAGGCTAAAAATGCTTTCCAAAAAGGATTGAATGCTGAACTTCAGACTTTTTCTTTATCTGTCATTTTCCCAATGTTTAAGTTCAAGAAGAAAACAAAGAAATTGCCTATTCAGTCACCCATGTAATTGTTCTCTAGCCTTTAAAACTCTGAGTGTCTTCAGGCTTTTCATGGCAAAATCATAGATGTTTTCTGAACCCTTATGAATTTAGATTTTCATGGCTTGAGTCAAATGAGAGCTGAATATAAAAGTGATCTGATTCTTCCCATTTTTGAAAAAAAAGCCAACCCAAAACTTCTATTTGCACATGAAGTAGAGATTCAAAGCTTGCACAGATAATTTACCTGAACAATTAGAACATCTTTTCCTACAAACTTTGCTGACACACAGCCAGTATAATAAAACATTAGATACACTGATCCAGACCTTCAGCTAACACAGATCACTGTACTACAGAGGACATTCACTAAGCTAATTCACTTTGCCCCCTTTGGAAATATTCTGGCTCATTCTTAGTTCTTGGTCCAAGTAACTTTGTGAATATGTCCCTTAAATATTTCTGAAGTGGGCTATAAAATTATGGTTTATATATTCAGAACCAGCTTTGCATAGCTAATTTGCAACTTCTGCAAATTAAACAAAGTTCCTCTCTCAGGTTTTCCCAACTCTACTCAAAGGAAGCATTTTCCTTTTACTATATGTTAGTATCACAGGGACTTAACTGGTATCAACTAGATTTTCATGCTTCAGGAGATAGATTTTGGCTTTGGGGTGTAATGTAAGGTAATGTTAAGTGATATTATATATATTCTATGTGATGTTATTTTGCATTAAAACTCTCTATATTTTTAATTTTTATCATCTTCAAAAGCTACACAAGGATCTTTGATATGAAATTATCACATATTTTATTGGGCAATATAAAAATATTTTTCTTCATCAACCACACACAAAGATTTCACTTGATGACTGAAGAAAAGCTCTCCAAAATATCCCTCTATATAAACTGATTCTAAACCAGGCAACTGACATTTCCTTTCTTGTAATTTTTTACTTTGGATTAACCATAGCAGTTATTTTTCTGATACATCCAGACAATTGTTGCAATCACCACGGTCTTGTTAGGTTATTTCCTTGAGAAAATGACTGCTCCGTTTTTTTTCCCTGTAGAATTCTTAGAATGAAAACATCATTTTACTGTCAGCAATGTGATGTGTTTCAGGGGAAGAAACTAATGACAGGTCATGACATTTTTCAAGAAGGAAAAACAAGCCTTCTCTGAAGTATAAAAAGGCAGGTTGATTGCCTGTTCGGTGTCTGGGGATATTTTCTAAAGTTAAAGGATACACGGTGTGATTGTCATATTCTTGCAGTCATGGAAACATAGGGTGTCTCAAAAACAGTGACCTTTGGCTCTCCATCTCCCTCTAAAACATCCTATAAAAGGGAGCCAAACTGAAGTAAATCAGTGCAGAATTCTCCATGCCTGATCACTCTCTCTAGCACTTTAAAGCTGGTTGTTCTACATTTCAACAATCAAATCTTTCAGACACCACATTGTATTTTCTTGGCCTACTGCTAACCTTACTTTGCAAGCAAAACTTTTGCTGCAGCTCCTCTCCTCCATACACACTCACACACAAACCACGATCAGCTGGGTGGTAATGTTGTATGTCCAACACGTTGCATGATTTGTCATCAGAATCCATGTATACTTTCAAAAATGCTACAGCACTGGCAAGGGAAAAGAACTGCAAGAGGAAATGACAGGGAATTGTTCTTATAAAAGGCATGTTACAGACCCATTCTTGACAAACAGATTTTGATCCAGGAGCTGATGATGGCTCTTACGAAAGAGCTGCTACATTTCATGAGTCTTTCTGTTGTTCTTGGTCCATTCTCAGAGGATTTGGATGACATTTATGTTTAATTGTTGAATGCTATAATTTGATGAGAACATTAACCTATTCCTACTCACTGAAGGAAATAATGGATGCTACCACAAGAAGAGGGGGAAAAACACATAGCCCAGATGCCTCTGTTCCACAGCCTCACTGGCAGGGTAAAGTGTAAAATCTGATCCTAACTAAGGGGGTGGAGGCAGCTCTCTGTCAGCACGAGGTGGTGTTGCCTTCCATCATATCCAGCTTGGTGGCATCTACATGGCTGCTGGCCAAGATCCCAAGAAGACTGGAGAAAGCCCTTGCATTTTGAGTCCTCACCTGCCTTTCCCAAGGGAGTCACAGCCACTCACACTTGTTACGGCAGCCCTGGGGCCAGGGTTTGCAGGACTCTTGTGGTAAGCAGTCTGTATCTTGCAGGAAACTGCATCTCTTCTTAAAGGATCAGCAGAACTGAATCCAGAGCTAAAAGCACCACCCCTGTTGGCATTGTGCTGAGCGTGGCAATTCCTTTCTCACACAACAGCGCAGTGGGATGGGAACACCGCTGACAGCTGTTCTCAAACTTGTTCATGCTGCTCAGTTTTCCCAGTTTTTCCACTGTGTGATACAAAGACATGTGGTGTTCCCTTCTGCCCAAGTTAATTTTTCTGTTTCTTTTTTTTTTCTTATTTCTAGAAGTTCTGATCCCTAAAACCTAATGTCACGTAGCAGGAAATTCTTCGTGCCACTTATTCATTAACTGCTCTTGTTTAATATGTATTTGGGCTTGGCTATTCCATTTTCAGCTGTTGCTAATTTTTTTTGCTGGGGGAGTGATCTACATTTTTTGTGTGGAAAAAATAGTTTGTCAGTGTGGTAAAAATACTTTAAAAACCCCCACATGAATAAATCTCGGTGAGAACAAGGAAGAATTGTCATATGTCACCATAAATTGGTAAACTCTAGCTCCTGATCTAATGACTGATTGCTCCATTATCTTAATACCCAGCAGCAAATAAAATTCAAAGGAGCAGAACATTCAGCTCAGATGTTTTTCTGAACCTCTCAGACTATGCAATTTTGTTACACTCTATCTTTCCACCTATATGAGGTTCAGACCTCAGTTGATCCTAATCTGTTAATTATGCCAGATTATGTGGTGGTTGAGTAATATGTAACAGAAAAGTAAAACATTTCAGCTTGCTACCTTTGATCTGAACTCAAGTATCTAGAGGGCATGAATTAGGCTGGAGCTGGTCACCTGTTTCCTGAGCTATTCTTTTCCTAATTTCACTACATATAAGGCATAAATTTATATCCATGGCTTTTTGGCAAGAGTAGCCTTGAGAGAAAGAAAACACCCTTCTCTCTAAAAAGCTTTTTTGGTTTTTTGTACAGACTTCATTTCTTCTGAACAATTCCTTTGAACTCCCTTCTGGGGAGGAAAATCCTGTGCATATTCTTATGACTTTTCCAAGATTAATTTCTTCAGACTGGTCAGACTGATTGACAAGCAGCCTTGTCCGAAGCTGAACATCCCTGTCCCACAGTTAGTTAGAGCAGGGAGATGCACTGAACTGCCAAACTTGCTTTGTTTCAGATAGTGCTGTGAATATGAAACTTTAACTACTATTTCTGAATCAGAAATCATAGAATTGGTTGGGTTGGAAGGGACCTTAAAGCTCGTCCTGTCCAACACCCTGCCATGGCAGGACCACCATCTACTAGACCAGGTTGCTCCAAGCCCCATCCAACCTGGCCTTGAACACTTCCATAGATGGGGCAGCCACAGCTTCTCTGGGCAACCTGTGCCAAGATCTCACCACCCTCACAGTAAAGAATTTTTTCCTAATATCCCATCCAAATCTACCCTCTTTCAGTTTAAAGCCATTCCCCCTTGTCCTGTCACTACATGCCCTTGAATTACTGGCAAAGTAAACAACAGTTTGTTGGGGGTTTTCTTGAGACTAACCAGTACCAAGTAACCTAGGATCAGTGAAATGGGAAATTTGAGGGTTTGTGTCATCCTGAGTAACATGGCGCCGTTATTTCTGAGGTGAGACTCGAGACTCAAAACCATCATTAATTTAACTGCAAAGTCTTACCCGACACTCAAACAATTCATTATCTGACTCCACCAAACACAAAGCGCTCCGACGCACATAGGGCAAAATGTCATGACATGAATGTCCCAGATGCCCTTTGGATATGCCCCATGCTCTGGCTGCCCATCAAGCTGAAGGTTGGCCTGGGTGATTTACTCAAAACAGAGATAACCAAAGGATTTCAGCTCAGTTTATTGCAATGTTGCTCAGCCCCAGTGCATATCCACAGCCTTGGTGCACCTTGTTTGAACAAGTGTTGCTGCCCAAAGAATTTTTAATAAGGTGCATAATAAAGTTTAATAGGCTGTAGCAAGCAGACATGTTTGAACACATGTTTGCAGTATGTCTAAATGAAGTGTTTATATATCTGTGTGTCCAGTGTTGCTATTCCAAGTTAAATTCTATAAAGAAAAAATAGGGTAAAAATTTTACCAAAAATACATGTCTAATATTATTCTTCTCTCTAGAGAAATTACTTTGAAACGATGTTTCTTGTTATGACATCAGCTTTATATTGTGCATTACAGTTTTCTGTGCCTGTTTAAGAAATGTCTAATTCTCAGGCATTTCTACAGAAGTTATGTGGATTTCTTCCTTGGTTTTAGCAGGATTTCTGGTAATTTGTCCTTCATACTATATTCAACATAAGGAATAACATCAGCTTCAAAAATACAGGAATGGTTCCAAATCCAGAGAGAATAATGTTCTTTTTCTAAAATTTAAGTATTTTCTAGGTCAAAGCTAATTGTAAAATTTATATATAAGAATAAAGATGTCCCAAATTTCCAATGATTTTTGTTTCTGCTTTTATTTCCATTCCCTTCATTTTGTATGATGGTATCTTTGGGGCATTCTTGGGGTTTTTTTCAGTATCTTGTTATACAAATTCTTGGTAGTATGCAAAATAACAATGATTATTGTAAGTGAACCTTTTTTAGAAAACATTACCAGTCTCCATAGAAAAAAAACCTAGGCTTATATTTAGAAGTGAACAGTTTAGCTTGGATAACATTGGTCTTCATCTTCCAACATGCATTCCAAACAGAGAATAGAATTTCCCTTTGCCATTTCTATAAGAGGGACCTTACCAATGCACACAGATATCTTAAGGGCAGGTGTCAACAGATCAGGGCTAGACCCTTCTGAGTGAATCCCAGTGCCAGGACAAGGAAGGCACACAAGTGAAACACAGGAATTTCTATCTGAATATGAGGAAAAACTTCTTTACTGTGAGTAAAGGGTGACTGAGCTCTGGAAAGGGTGACTGAGCACTGAACACTCTTCCCAGAGAGACTTAGCAGTCTCCATCTCTGGAAATATTCAAAACCCACTTGGGCATGATCCTGTGCAACCTGCTGTAGGTAAACATGCTTTAAGCAGGGAGTTGGACTAGATGATCTCCAGAGGTTCCTTCCAACCCAAACAGTTCTGTGATTCTGTGAATAATATTGGCAGAAGCCAAAGATTTCATTTTGTGGTCTGATACATCTTTCTGCCTCCAGCTCCTCCCAGCTGCTGCTGTGTCTGGGTCAGCCCATTTGGCAGGGACCTGCAGCAGCAGGATCCTAAAGGACTCATGTGGGTTTGCTTCACTGGTGACCTTGCATGACCATCAAAGCAGACATCCCTGACACCCTGACCTTGTGATAGATGTTGTATGAATGATGTTCAACCCTAGAAAATCCTATCAGTCCATGACTGTCCTTATCCAGCTGAAAAATAGAGGGATTTTCCAGCTTTGAGTAGAGACTGGTGAATAACTCAAAAATCTTTGGCCAAGCTAAGGGAAATCAAAGCTTGTCTCATCTGTAGCATGGGCCTGTCCAGCTCAGCGAAAGCTTATATTTAATGCCAATTAATAGGTAACAATCTATTCTGCTGAGGTTTTGATAGTACATTTGAAGACTTATTATCTAGAAGATTCTGATTTAAAGCCACTTCAAATGGTTGGCAAAAACTTTTCATTATTGATATTAAACATATTTTTGTTTTCTCATTTACTGCATGTTTTATTCCTGATGAAGCTTAATAGCCCAACTAAAGAGACACACTGAAAAACAAATGTTGCTGAAAAGATTAAGCAGCCCACAGATGGCTTATATGTTCCTGTGTCAATGAGACAGCTTTGTAAATGAAGCATGTGTGATAACCATTTATGTTTTATTTAAAAAATGCTGAGTATTTTTTAAAGCAAACATATTTTAAAAGAAAAACATCGACCAACTTGATGAAGAGATTTAACAGTCAAAAAAGCTGTCTAGCCCAGATGCTTGGTAGCAGCTGTAACCTTGTGAAAATTGACCTATAACATAGCCACAGGGTTCTTGATTCTGAGAAGAATCTTCTCTTTAAGAAAATTGATTTGCTTTACAAACCTTGACCCCTCACTATTTTTCATCCTCCATCAACCCCTGGGGCTCACTGACCTCACTGCAAGAAGTCATATGCATGAGACACCCCCCTTCAAATGAGTGCAAAGATTTCCATGTAGGGTTTGCTGGGCCAAAGTTCATAGCAACAAATCTTTCCTTGTTCTGCTGCAAGATTAAGTCAAGATGACTGACATAATTGGCCAAACAGTTTTCTAACTGGCTTTTTACTTTTGAGATGACCTCTGTTTCTCCCATTCGTCTGCTGATTACAGGTCAATAATACTGTCAAGGAGAGATAAAATAATTTTGTCACTTAGAAATATTGTAATGGGATAAAACCCCTGGCTTGTCATATCACTAAATTTGAAAAGATAATTGAGCTGTCAATTTAAATATCAAGTGAATGTCTCCATGCAAGCAGTGTTAATAAAAGCCAGGATGAAGGTAGAGATGAGCTCAGCTGGCAGGTGAGGGGGGGGTGAGTTTTGGTGTCTGAGAGACAAGTAACTTTAAACTTACTCTGAATTAATCTGAGCTTCTTGTGTCTGTGAGAGTACACTGGGTGCATTTATTTTATGAATATTCTTTCATGCAATCCTTGTACCAGCCACAGGTGGGAGATGATCTTTATTGGGAATGTCATTTCAGCCTGTCAGCTTCTCCACCTATCACAGAGACATGAAAAATCAGTTCATAGCCAACCCCTTTTTACCTCTTTCTAGTGAATATTCCTGTCAAAGGTCACTTGCTTGTTTGGTTGTCATCAAGGCAGTTACCAACTTTTATTCCTTGCTACCTACTAAAACATTCATATAAGCCAAAATTTGCTCCCATGCCTACAGCAGTAATTACTATTAATGGGCTGAAGTGATTGAATCATTGAAGGCCTGAGGGAAAATGTTTGCACAGTGTTTCAGTTACTGGTTGCTTTACGGGCTCTGCTGACTGTACCTGCCAGACTTTTGCATTTATTAACAGAGTTCTGTCATGTTCTGGCCCCTTCTTTCTGCTTTTGAACCACCCTCAGTTCCTCCTGGCACATCCTGAGTGTCCTGAGTGCTGCACAAGAAGTGACAAACTTCACCGAGAACATCAAATTGCACAGAGATCACACAGGGACTGCTCAGCTCTTTGGATTCAAATGTCCAATCTCAGCTGGGAAGATGTGCTGTCAGCATCAACCACAATCAACACTATCCAAAAATAGGATTGGTGGAGTGAGAACCAGGCTAGTATATTTAAAGATTTTTGTGGCTGGCTCCAAAATTTTCATAGAAAGTGGGAATTCAGGGTTGGCCACAGAGGTGGTAACATGGACTGGGAAAGAGAAGCCAAAGTTTTTGCCTGTGTGCAGCACTGGGAGATGAACAAACTTATATCATAGGGCAGCCAACATTTATAAAGCCAGCAACCAAGCTGTGGCTCCTATGGATGAGTTATAGCCCATCTGAAGAACAACATCATTGTGTAGAGGCATGAATGAAAAGGCTTTTTTTGGGGGGGAAAGAGAAAAAGTGTACATGAGGTTTACAATCATAAAAGAGAAGAAGTCTGCAGCATTTGTTTGGGGCTGATACTATAGATAAAAGTAAACCCTGTTAATTTCCATGGTACAAGATAACTGCAGCCTAGAAGTATACCTGATCAGTCCTTAATCAAAAGCAAGTTCCCAGGAGACTTGATATTTGAAAATAATCCAACTGGACATTTTATCTATAAATGTATCTTCTTCACTTTCTTGTTCAGCTTTCAATTTGGGGGGCAGATTTTGATCGGTGGTTTTACAGCTCTTTGGGACATAGCAGCTTTTGTATCAGCTCATGGATTTTGTTACACAAAGTTTTCTTTGTACATTGCCTGGAGAATTGGCTCCATGAAAGCCTGTAGAGTTCATAAAACCTGCAAGCACTAACCTCTCTTGGCTTCTCCTGCAAAAATAAGTGTGAACTTGGAAACCTATGATTCTGGCTTGAAACAGAACCCACAGATATATAAAATTGGTCTGAAACAGGACTGCCTCATCAGTGTTCATACAACTTAGTGTTAAATACCAAGCATTCAGAAGTCTTAAATCAGCTTCCAAAACCTTGACATTATTGGTAGTCATGTTCTCCTAAATAAGAAAATAATCAATTTTGGGTTTCCATGATTACTTTCTGTTTCTGGACCATTTATGACAACACTTTCAAATTCTTCTCTTTGTTAAAGACATCTAGAAACCTTTTAAAATAATAGCTGAGTATCTTACAATCAGGTGACTCAGCTGAAGTTTTTGAAAACCATGGCATGCCGAGCCTTGTCACTCATTCAGATCCACTTACAGGAGGTACTCTTTGTGCAGGACAGAGAAGAAGCAGATCCTGACCTGCTCACTGATGTAAACAAGTTCCTCTTCCTCTCCAGAAGTAAGAGCTAGTTGAAACAGGAGAACAAGGAACCCTGGTGTACTGAGCAGCTTTTGACCCTGAAATGGTTATTGTTGTAACGTGTGAAAGAGGTTTAATGTGCAGCCAACACAAGTGGAAGTTTGGCCCCAGAAGAGATGGTTTCAAACTCTTGGGCTCCATCTCATTGTTTCTCTGATATCACAGTTGTCTTACCTTAGAAAAGAAGGATTTTACCAAGCAAGCCTCAGAGAAAATTAATTAAATCTAAATGAGGTCACTCCCTTTTTTTTTCCTTCAAGCCCACTTGCATCTTAAAGCTGCACAGTGAAGGAATTTAAAGTATAGGAGTTGTAGCTCCTTAAATAAAGATTATTTAAGGTTCCTGTTGTATTAAATACAGCAGGAATAACCATTAATAAGGTATTACCTTGCTCTGAAAGAGGCATGGGAACCAGCAACCCCTAAATAATTAGCTTGGTTCTAATACTGATGTATTTTGCAGCTGCAGATAAACGATTTACCTTCTACACCTTAATTTTCTACTCTCTATTACGAATATTGCATATTCAGTACTGCAATGATGGAGTTGCATTTTATTGCCCACTGGAAGACAACAGGTCATAGTGTCTTGGAAAAAGGGAAATAACGGTCTAGGAAATAATGGAAAAGATTATTCTTCTAGTGTCAGTTGCCTTTCTTGTGTGGGAAGCTCCTCTGTCACCCCTTCTTCTCAATGTTATTAATTTTCCATGTAAGATCATAAGCTGGTCACAGAGGCTGGATTCTCTTCACTTATCTCTAACCAACTAAAAATGAACCCTGTGTGTAGTGTCTCTAATCAAAAGAGATTGCTGCAGACTAGTGCTTGTTTTAAACACTTCTGGGCGAACTGCATCTACATGTCTCCGTTGGAACAGGGATTTGTATTCTAGATGGCCAAACATGAGTTCCCATTCTGAGACCCTATTTTGGAGTTTCCTCAAGGTCTCCAAGCAATGAGCAGAGTATGGTGCTTTCTTGAGGATGCTAGTCTATGATCAGGGGTCCCTGGATTCTTTTTTTGGATATAATAGCATTAACTCCTCCTCCCAAAAAATCATTCGGAGCTGCCCCTGATTTGCATCAGGGCAGAGAGTATGCTTAGTTTTCAAGCCAAGAATTGTTCCCATCCCCACACACACACAAACCATATTAAAAATGGACATTGGAAATAAAAACAGCCACATTTGCCTTTCTAGTGGTCAAAATAAAGGAGGACCCAGGGTACAGGGAGAGGCTGGAGAAGCTGGTAGGGACTCACGGCTATATACCTCCAAGTCAGCAATTAGCACACACAGCAAAGCTGGGAGGCAGTAAAAACTCCCACCATCTGACAGCTGCTTGGCAGCTTTTGAGAACTGAGTCATCACACCCTGACCCAATTTCTAGCAGACAGGTGTCCTGGCCACAGAAACCACCATCACAGGTGTTGGTGTTTTGTGTAAGTTCAGCGGAGAGCCCACTAAGTTATTTGTTAGCAATCAAAAAGGTCATGTGGCTTAATTTTTTCTACCAAGAACTCCTCTTGGCTGGTTTTATCTATGATTTGCTGTGGTCTGAAGATTTATGTGTTTTTCCTGGCATTAAACCTGTCTAGCTACATCTTCATTTGATAAATGGTTTTCACTGAATCTAAAGTGGACTTAGCCACCGCAACATGAATGTTCTAGAATGAAAACTCAGACGTAGAGACAGAGCCCTCAAGTTTTAAAATATAATCCTTTCTATGGACTGCTAGAAAGACAAGGTTATTGACAACTCCAGCACCTGATGTTAGCCAGTGTGGGTGATACAGTCTGAAATTTAACAGTACCCCATGGTAACATCTGTATATTTGCCTGGATATTGGGAATTAAGTGACATTTACTCCTAACTCAACTGAAAATTTTGGTTAACGATAAGTGTTTATCATCACATATTTCTCTTCTTTTAGATGATCCAGCTTAAACTGCTGTGCAGGTCAGCACAATCCCATTGAAGTCAGCACTCCCAATGTGGCCACAAGTGTGACCTGGGGTTTTAATACCTGGTAGGAATCCAGCACGGGTGCCTGAAATGCCCAGGTCTTCCCACATGATCTGCACATAAACCACCTTTTCAAAGACAGGCTTTCTAATAAAACATCCACTGTTGACACAAATAATCCCACATTTCTGATTTGCATAACCTCTAGAAAGCTGGATAGCATAGGAAATAAGCAATAATAGCAGTGTAAATGGCTGTAAGTGAAAGCATATCAGTTACAATGCAACAGTTCAGTCTATGAGGCCCAGTTTATGCTGGCGGCAAAAATAAGAGGAGACATTATGTCTTCATAAAAGCTTGACCTCAAGTGCTTCAGAAGACAGAAGAGACTACATTCAAGTAAAAGCAGACTTTCTGTGCACAGTTATTCTTTAAAGGGCTTTGCAAGGGTTCACATACACACAGCCTTTGCTCATGGAAATAGGAGAGGAAAGGAGCACCTAACAAGTGAATGTTGTGTAGCTCAGCAGCCCCAGCTGGCCCAGTTCCCAATATATTTTGCTTGATAAACAGCTAATCCCTGGGTATAGTGTGGCTTGCATTCCTCCAAATTTATCATTAATCACAGAAAAACCCAAGTTGTCCTTGCACTGTGTGAGTGCCTATGAACAGCTCCTTTGATAAGAGTGTTTTTGCATGCCTGGAGGGATTTAGCTTTTTGGACCCCTGTCCTGTAAGTAGTAGGCAGACCTTCCTTTGCATGTGAGTCTGCTTTCATTGCTGGTTTCAAGCCACAGAGAATTAGCAGGGATATTTGAAATGAGAAGTGGCACCATGCTTGTGCTCCCCCATTGTATTTGTGCTGTTCCACAGCACTGTGGCATGGCACAGCCTTGTAATTATGCACTGTCAGCAGACAGAGAGAAGACAGGAGGACAGAATAAGAAGGGAATTTCTAAGAGGAAAAAGGGCAAGTTTTTAAAGGGCAAAATATTTAGTCACATGATTTTGTTTCTTTTTAATACAGAAGATGAATAGAGCAAAGAAATAAATTATTTGCCTCCTTACCTTATAGCAGACCCAGAAATAGGAAGAACAGACCACTATAGGTCCTTTCCACAAGTAACAAATAGATAAATTGCCTTTACAATAGGTGGATATTGGACATAGACCCAAATTATACCATGAGGTTTTTCATAATGCCCGTAATTAAGAGCATGCATTTCCATTGTGTATCAGACACTTTCCATAGCCTGAACTGTGAGCCAGGCTTATTGCAGACACCTGGTCTGACCTTGCATGAGATAGATAAAATCCTGACCATATGATGTATGGTTACAAAAGCTACCCTGTAGCTTTTAGTCGACATAATATCTCATGTCTTTTACAAAAGAGAGTCAGTCCTCGTTGGAAATGGGTGAATCTTCACACCCTCAACTATGCTTCTTATTAAAAAAAAAGGTGTGAAACTCATTCCTGTTTTGGATTGTTCTAATCTCAACTTCAATTTATGATACCTATCCACTACTGAGATAAAACAGTTCTACAACATAAAATGTTTTTACTTTCTGTATCTATACTCTTTAACTCCCTTAACATTCAGCATTGTTGTTCAGAGGAAATTTAAACTATACAACTTCAATAGGCATTTATAGACCTGAAGAAAGGATTCTAAGATGATACTCAAAATTAAATACAGGCAGACTTTACTTTAAAGATACACTACCAGTGTGAGAAATTAGGCTTGCTCATTGCCAAACCTTTACTTGCATTGATGAACTTTTATGCAGGGAAGTTCAGCAAGGTGGCCTCTCAGAAAAAGAGGCTCCTGTCACATCCTGAGTGAGCAGCCCCTCTTTGTGCCCTTGCACAGACACAAACACGTGCCCCTGCATGGGACACTCACTTCATGAGCCACAGAGACAAGACAAAACAGCTGCAGCTCCCCAGCTCCATTCCCACAGCAAACGAGGAACAGGACGAGAGCCCTATCAAGTGCAGGGCTGCTGTGACTTTCTCTCTCCTTGGACACCGTGTGAAGCAAATGTGACACCAGAATTCCCTGAGGTCCAAGAGCTGGAGCAGCTGCTGAGCAGTGTGAATACAAGGTAGCCTCTTCACACAGTCATTCTTCAAAGGCACCAGGGATTTGGCTGCAAATAGACAGTTTAAAGAAGAAATGGGGTCTGCTGATTTTCATGTTTTAGAATTAAAGCAGAGGTAAAAAAAAAACGTAAGGGAATAAACAGTAAGCAGGGAAAAGTTATAGAGTAAAGGCAACATTCTGTATTTCATTGTTCATTTCCACATATAAATATTTCAGGATTTGTTTCTTGGCGAATTTTTGCAAGGAAATGAACACTGGCTTGGTGTTTACTATATTTGTAGATACCTTCTGGTTAGTTTTACTTCCTTTTAAACTATTTTTAATATATTTTGATTTAATTTCATTTGAGGATAGGACATGTAGGGTATTTAGTCAGATGGTATGTGGACAGGCCTGAATAAAACTATCTTTTTAAAAAGGAACACTAAAAGCAAAACAGATATTCAGTGCTTAATTCTGTGTACCTATTGTAATGGTTTTAGTTATTATGACTGCAAAAATCCCAGTTATATAGAGAAGAAGGTCTCCCAAGGCTCTGGTAGCAGATTCAGGGTGGCAGCTCTGGGAGAGCAAAATTAGGATGGTGAGGCACTGGAACAGGTTTCCCAAAGAAGTTGTGGGTGCCCCATCCCTCAAAATGTTCAAGGCCAGGTTGGATGGGGCTCTGAGACACCTGGTCTAATGGAAGGTGTCCCTGCCCATGGCAGGGGTTGGAATGAGATGATCTTTAAGGTCCCTTTCAACCCAACCAATTCTATGATTCTGTGATTCTGTGATCAGGGAGTGCAGAACTGCACACTCCTTTGCTGCACCACACAGTAACTTAATTACTACTTGTAATATCAATTTAACTCACAGAGCCGTGCCTTTTGCCACAAGAGACACGTGACTGGTGTAAGAGAAGTAATTTGGAAAAGGATTCTCAACAGGGATGAAAGGACACTTTGTGCAGAGCAAGAAGTATATGTGGGCTAATCCCTGCTCTCAGTTTCTTCAGTTTTGGGCAGTATTTTCCAGCCTTTTGGAATGGAGGTGACCAGAATATATGTGAGTTTCTGGGTATCTTGGAAGAAAGTAAAGGCGATCTCAGAAGTATCCATTTCCTCTGGATTAATTCCTGGAGCCGGGTAGACTCCTGCCAGCCAGTTCCAGGCTGGAATTGCCATTCAACTTTCTTTTTAAATTTAGGAAGTGTCAGAATTTGGGAGCTGGAGAAAACCAAGTCTTTGATTTGATGTCCAATGGGACAGCCAAGAAAGTAGGTGAACTCGTTTGGCACCAGATATTTCATAGCCTGCTGAGGATGGTTCTGGGTTTGTTTGTTCTACTGACATGTTGAGGAAATGAAAACAAATCCCCACTGCTCACAACCCCCAGACTCTTGTGACAGACCAAGAATGACAAATCAGAGCATGGAAAAGGAACTGGCAAATACACAACTCAGTGTCAGCCTCAAATTTGCTGCCAGTGAGCAACTGTCAAAAAGTCATTATAAAATACCAAAACTCTTTACCTCAGGGTTCCTCGGGAGAGAGAAATTTCCAGCAGCAGAGAAAGGTCCTTGGGGAGGATAAAGGCCCCAAGATTAGAGTCTCTTGACATACCCCTCTTTCCAAAGATACCAAAAAACTTTGGATGTAGATTTATTGGGGTGAATAAAAGCACTTTTATCAGTTCTTCTCTAAAGTGCTTTTTTCCCATATATGCCCACAGGTACATGTTCCGTTTTACATATTTATTTCATATGTGTGTACACCCATGTTTGCACATGCACATGAAGTACATTAGTTTATAGACACTGTACCCATGTGCATGTGAACACCTTCAGTACGGCTTTTTTCCTAAATAAAATCCATTACAAAGATGGCAGCAGAAATGGGCCTCGTATAAGTAAAATTAAATGAATGCAAGTGAACTAATTAGAAGAATAAAACCAAACAAGACAATTCTTACCAGAGTGTAAATCCAGACTGTAGTTATATTGGTGTGAGTGCTAAATTAGTCCCCATATTTCTGAACAGAAGCAGAAGGAAAACTAATCAAAGGGAATAGCTAAGAAATGACTACTTTAAAATTAATTTAATTTCAGCATCAGGTAAAAAAAATGTTTAAGTTAGCAGAATATATAGAAGTTTGTCAGCATTTCACTTGCAAAGACCATAGATAATAAATATATTCAAATCAGTCCCATGGTGTATCACCTAATGGATACTCATAATCTGAATGCTCTGGTAAATTCTGAAGTTTCAGGTCTGTGCTCAATATTCAAACTGCCTACTGTGCACACAGTACATATGGAACTGTGGGACTTAGCCACAGGGTGTAGCAGAAACCAAAAAATCTCCAAAAAAGGATTATACAGCCATATAAACTCAATGGACTGGATAGTCCCCAGCTGAGGTGCCCAAAACTGTCACTGACATAAAATTGCTGTCCTAGCAGGATGTTAGTGGACATTCAGAGTTCAGGTGCTTTTAGATATGACCCTTTCTGAGTGTATTCCACATAGCTTTTGCAGTAGCATCTTTTTTCTTTCATTGCTAAATCAAATGGTTCTTTGTAGCATGCTTTACCCCTGGCCCCTCATAGTTGTTGGATGCTGTAATGTCCCATATTTACATCTCGTGTCCTACATGTGTCTAAACTCATGATCTATTTTTCATAAATAAGTAGTTGTGATTGGAAGCAAAGAAAAAAAAAAAAGATGTCTAAGTTCTAAATGTAGGCTTCTAAACCTGAATGTTGGCACCCAAATAACTGGCCAGCTTTCCAAAAGCCAAGCCCCTGGACATTTCCAGTAATCACAGTTGCCATACCAACGGCTGTCAGCACTCTTGCAAAAGCAGGTCATGTATTTAGGTGCCAAAATGTAGCAAGAGGGGTCTAATTTCAAGCCTTTTTTTTTTTTTTTTTTTTAAATCTGGCCAAGAGCACTGATGGTAATTGAGAACAGTTTCACCTCTGCTGCCACTCTCCAGCTTCTCCAACTGGAGTCACAAGATTTGCCATGATCTTGCAAAAGAGAAGATGTTTGGGGAGGTGAAGCATGAGGTGTTAGCAGTTATTCCCAGTTCCACCCTGGGGTACAGGCTTTGAGCTAACACAGAGATACCCCACAACCTGATTTTGGGGCAAACAGCCAAAGAAGTGTGGGGTTTGCTGTAGGCTCATTTCCCTGGGCTGGAAGCAGGCTATGGCTCAAATCCATGGACACAGGGGATGTTTGATTTGTTGTATTGCTGCACAGAGTTCCATGGACCTGCCATGCAAGCAGGCATGTGGCCAGGTGTTCACCCCCACCTCCATCCAGTGCTGGCCACTCGCCCCTTGGAATCCTTCCCTTGGAATCCTGCACTGCCCTGCTGCCAGCTTGCAATCGCCCTTGCTGGGCATGAGCCAAGGCATTTTTGAAGGGAGGACAAGAGTGTCCCGGATGGTTCCCAAATCCTGGGAGCTTTGAGAACAGCTCTGTGCTGCCTCTGCCTCCAAATACCTGCCTGACCTCAGGCAAGTCACTTAACCTCTCTGTCTTGAGGCAAAATAAAGATAACACCACTTCCTTCTCCCTGCATTTTGTGTGTCTTCTTCAGCTCAGGTGTAAGCTCCTAAGGGCAAGGTTTGTCTTCTCAGGGTGTTCAATGCCTATCAAAACAGAGCCTTGATCTCAGCTGGGGCCTTGAGGCACGGCTGCAGTGCTGTTATTATCATTAATAATAATAATAACAATGAATGCAATCAGATCAAAGACGCTGCCTGTATGAGTCATTTTTGGGGTAAAGTTAGTCATTCCAGAGAGCAAAAGGTATATGTAAACTTTAGGCACTGCCAAGGTTTCTCCTTTTTCCCACCATTTAAAAATTCACCCTTGGGAGTCTGGGTGAGCAACACAATCTTGAAGGGCCTGGCCCTGCCAGTGTTTCCCTGTGGACGGGCACTTGTGCTCACATGCCTGACACTGAAAATGTTAATGGGGTAACTTTGCTCTGTATAGCTCAGCTATATAAATACCCTCTGTGTGTTTTCTGGATCAGAGGTGAAACTCCCTTCCATATCGAGCCTTCTCTGAATGGAATTCAATCTCTGCCATTGCCCTCAGTTGCACCTGCGTAAAAACCAGCACTACATGCCAAAAACATATTTTTTCTTGCTAAATGTTGCAGATTTTAGTTGTTTGGGGAGAAGTTTTCCAGGTTTTTTTTCCATCAGTTGAATGAATCACAACAAAGGTGTCTTGAAAGGGAAAAAAGGAATTACAAGAATTAATTGCTAAGTAAAAGCTTCAAAATGAGATTTTTCACCTGAAAGAAAAGGCCCACAGCCAACCGGATTACACAGGTGCAAAATAAGACACAAGAGGGAGCTCACATAATAAATAATGGTGATAAACAACGTTTTGAAAACAGTTCAAACCTGTGAAGGAAAGGAAATTAATAAACATTACAATTCCTATTTGCGGTTGGGGTTCTCATGGCTAGTGTTATTGTTACAGGCTATGGGAACAAGCTTACAGACAAGGATCTCAGTACACCAGGCTTTGGCATGCAAAAAAAAAAAAGGCACAACACAGTCACAAGAGCTTCTGGTGGTATGGAAGGAGGGGACTGAGCCAGGAGACTATGGGAGACACTGTTCTGGCAGTGTTCAGACAGAAAGTGACCTGAGTTTAGAGCTCCTCCGGGAGTTATTGTCAAATATTCAATGTGTGTTGCCATTTAAAAATGCATTTAAATATCTATGTGCATTTATGTTTCTGGAGAATGATGGCTCATATTCAAGAGACAACTACATATACAGAAAACCAGAGGACTTGAAACTGAGTCTGCAACCCAATTGTTGATTTTTATGTGTGGAATCACAAGGAGTTTAATTTCTGTGCCTGCAAGTTTTGTTCAGTCCAGCAACCACATTTCTCAGCACTTAGAGAAACCGTGCTCTTTTGACAAACACATTTGACAAAACACTTCCTTTTTAAGTGTTAATGTGATCAATCAAAACCTTTCAATTCCTATGGTTCTTGTGAAAATAAGGCAATATCTGTCAGTAACTACAGTGGGCTTGATCAGTTGGCAGAGACCCACCCTCCCTGCAGCTGGACACAGTTTTCACAGGGCTGGACCCAGGCTCTTTCATCTTTCTGAGGCTGCAACTACATGTACTGACACACACTTCTCAGCTCCTTACAAAACCTGACAGAAAAATAAAAATAGAGGGCTGCCCTCTAAAGCAAGGCCCACACATTATGACAGCTCTGGGCATGCATCAGAGTTACCACCTGAAAGGATGTTAGGGGATCATCAGTGGGCCACTATTTTGAGAAGGACCCACACACAGATCTAGTAATGCATATTACTCTCCGACACCCATCACCTCCAACAAGAAAACATGTATTGGACATAGTTATCACTGGGCTTGGAAGAGCCCTAGTCCATATGCAGGTGTTGGCGGCCCTCACAGGTATCTCAGACGAGTCCCTCCAGAAGTGCCAGAGACAAGCTGTGTGGTTCTTTAGAATCTATTAGCAGAGATCCACAATTAATGTAACTGCAGGGAGTGCATACCTTCTTTCATATGCCAGGACGTCTCTGGTGTGCAGCAGCCTCAGAGAGCTGCTGAGTGCCCTCCAGCAAGGGGCACTGTGACTTCCTGCGTTGTGACATCTGAGTTTGTGGTATGAACGTATCCACCCACATCAGCAGTGGCTCCATTTCGTTCCTCTGCTGCTGTAGTGCAAATGGGCTTTTCCAATCAATAGTGCCACTCATGAGGAGTTCAGAAATATGTTCAGTCCTGACAGATGTTTGTCAAATAGCCCATTGAGCAGCTCAGGACCAACTGGCGCCACTCATGAGACTATCAGCCGTAGGACCATGGGCTGTTGTTCACTTTGCAGTGTGGTATCCCTCAAAGACCATCCACACACCGGCATCAGGAACTCCATAGACTGGAGGGAACCTAAGGAGAAAGTCCAGGATCTGACAATGGAGTGTGTCCCTGAATCTGTGGCTTGCTGGAATGGACAAGGTCACCATAAGCGTCCTAAGGCTGCACAGACTTGACAAGCACACAATGAAAGGCCATAATAACTTCAGCAACTGAAATAATCAGAGACATCTCAACCCCGAGATCCTTCTTCATTATAAGATTCCAACATACAAAGTTTAGTCTGAGTAAACTGACTTAGTGCTTGATACCCTGGACCTCAACACTGTGATTTACTCTTCTCACTCCTTTGAGAAAAGTTGATGAATTCTTCAGCAGAGAGGGTATTTTGTAGCCAGATTCCACAGCTGTGGAATTACAGAAAGCCAGGCAGTGGATCCTGGGCTGGCAGAGACCATCCTCACACTGCTTGATGCATTTGATCTCTGGAGAGGAAGGAGTACATACCCGGCATGGCACTGTGGCCAGCTGGCTTGGGAGAAGCAATGCTGGCTTTGACTGTGCAAGCAGGTGCTTGCTTCCCCTCCCCATCAGATGGAGAGAGTGAAAGAACAGCTGTAAATAGAACAAGATTTTAAAAATTGGAGAAATAGAGATTGAAAAAAACCTGGAACACAAACTTGCCTGTCTTGCATCGGAAACCTGTCATGTTTTTAATCTAAATTAAAGTTGTGCTAGTATTATGTAGTGAAACAATTGCCTACTACCAAGGCCACACATTTTTGAGAAGTGAGAATGAGCCATATGTCTTCCATAAAAACATACTGTTACAGTTCAGCCTGTTCTTTATGCTTTCTGGTAAATCATATTCTTGTACAGGCCATGGTTAAAGGGAGCAATATTTTTGTTTGCCAGAAAGTATTTACAGTACTGTATTATCCTTCATCTCTACCAGTTTTCATTTGTTACTATTGACACATGGTAAAACAGTTTTAATTATCTCCAGGCTCAAGTACAAGGATTTTTTATGATTCAGTCGGGTCTATTTAATTTCCAGTATCTAAGCTACCATAATGAAAGTGTTACTCAAGGTTTCTTCTTCAACTCCCCTCTCTTTAGATCATAATAAAGACAGCTCACTTGAGCAAATAGTTCCTTTGAAATGTTAATCCTCCTCAGATGTGTTTTTTGTTAGATCAGCTGCACTGTTAAAATACTTTCTATTTTCCCATTAATTGGAATGCAGAATAACACTTATTAGCCATATGGACACAAAGTAGCTCGTTGATGAAGACAACTGAATTAAAGCCTCATGTTAAACAATGAATTAACTGTGATAGAGGGTGAAAAAACCACACTTACATAAAACTGGGTTGTCTATCCCTCTCTTATCCAACACAATCTCTCCTTAAAAGAAGAAACATTTCAGACACTGCCCCCAGTGCAACCTAAAATCCATACAAAAGCATAGAAAAGAGGGTGAGTGTAAAAACCTACAGCAAAGGGGCTCATTGAAACACTGTTTTTTTTAAATTTATTGGTTTATATTAGTTTCTATTTGTCACTTAAAGACTGAAATCCCAGTGAGCTGAACCTTTCCTTCAGCAGTGCATGTGGAGGTGAATGTTTGCTGCAGAGCTGGCTCTGTGGTTGCTCCCTGGCTGGAGACTCTGGCTTGGCTCAGGTGTGATCAGGCACAGTGAGAGATCTCACGCTGGTGCTGTTCCTCCCTCCTTCCCTGCCTCGCCCCGAGCCCGACACCGCTGCGCTCCAATAACAAGACCAGCTCTGTGATTGCTTCTTAATGAATTGTGGGGGAATGTGCACGGTTTCCCCGGGGTGTGAAAGGAATTTTAGGTGGGTCATCAGCATTCAAATATTAAATTACTTGGGCAGGTTGTGTGAGGTTAGCAGCCAAGGAAGTTACTTCCATGTAAATCAGCAGGCACAGAAGAAAAGCTCTGCTAGATCCAGGTGAGAAGAATGTATCTGGGAGGACATTTAGGAAAACACCAGATAAGAGCCTTGGCTTGTGTGCAGTGAAAGCATGTTTAAGCTTCAGTAGACTCCGGTAAATATGGCTTTGTTTGGAAATTCTGCCCATAATTTTGAAACAGGAGACATCTGAATCCATGGAAAATTTTGAGTCCTAGTCTATGCTTCAATGAAAGCTCAGTCTTTCCGGAAATATGTCGCCCTTTATTGTTCCTAGATTTACGCATTTTGTGCAAGTCTGAACATGGACATACAGTAATTAAGGAGTAGGAGCTGGGGTGAATGAAGCTTCAGTTTACATGTATGGCTTCCAGAGGGACAGAAAGCTGGTGTTATTTACTTAACCAGGAACAACAGATCGCTTGCTATTCAGCTGGCATTTCCATTGCTGGCATGGATGGGTGCATCCTCTGCTCACACCCTCAGCTGCTGCACTCCTACCTGCTCCCTCCACTGCCTCTGGCACTGGTGATGCCTCCAACAGCAATCAGACAGATTTCCAGATTCCAGCAATTGACAAAGAGCAAATTTGCAAATGTGCACTGTGCTAACATGATTAGGCCTGTGAACATGCAAATCCTTGGAAAGAATTTTGGTTTTATGCAACTGACGTAAATAAAAAGGATCCTGTTTATGCACTGCCTAGACAGCCGCTGTACAAACTGGACTGCCAGAGATGATTTCATTCACCTCTTTAGTGAGACACACAGAGAACCACAGTGTAGATACCTCCAGGGTATAATTTTCATGATAATCAAAACACAGACATGCTACATAATAGTTTGCAACCAGAACTGAGAGCTGATACCTAATTCTGGAGGAAATTTTTGTGTGTCCAGAACACAAACACATCTCCTGATGCTCACAGGTCCCCATGGCTACTCTGTGTGGTGTCACAGGATTTTGGGGAGCAATAAATGATCCTTTTCAGGTAGACCAAATATGCAGTATTTCTAACAGCACCAGGCTGTGACTGACTCACACAAGCAGGAGTACTTTGCTCTTGATCTTGCTTTTCAGCTGGGGCCTAAGACTAGAAATTGTGTCTGTGTATCCTTGCTGTTTATTTGACTGATCAATTGTCCTTCCTTCAGCATGCCAGTGTGTCTCTAATTTGGAGGGACACAATCCTGAGCAGAGTGGTCCTTACACGAACTTTTCCATCAGTGCACCCCACAAGTTACCTTGCTTTGCAGCTTGTTGCAGTGGAAAACAACCAGAGCTTAATTCAAAAAACCTCACACAGAGATCAATCAGGTTACTCTGGTTAATCCTGACTCTCTCACTTGGCAGTGGATTATAACCTCCCTCATGAGGTAATTTCTAATTCCTCATGGAGAACGTAAGGTGGATTCTTTTAGCATTTGCAACAGCAGGCAGGGAACAATGCAGCTGAGTTTTCTTCTGAAAGGCCAAAGTGTTGTGCTGATGGTATGCTAGGTTGTCAATAATATGGAATTGTGACCATTGTACCTGGGGGGGAAAATTTGAGGAAGAGGTCTTTGAGTTGATGGAGATTATCAACACTTCCCAAGGGATGAAGTCCACATGTGCTCTGCTCATGAAGCTCTTGACTAGACCTTTTCCAAACTGAATAAAGAGAGAGTATTCAAAAGAAATCCTTCAGTCAGGGAACAGGGAGTGTTCTCTCATTGCTGAAAATATAGCAAAATATCATCAGTTTCCCAGAGACAGGTCTCATAATTTAAGCCATTTTTTCATTGGACAAAAACCTCAAAGTTTTATTTGAAACATACTAACATATTAAAACTGTGAAAATTTGAATCACCAGATTCAAATCTTGAAAACCGTGATATTCTTATGGTTTACTCTTTCTCTACCCCTTTTTATTTTTCCCCAATTTTTTTTCAGCAGTAGATTGAGAAGAGAGGAGAAAAGGCTGGTATAGAACTGAAAAAAGTACTGTTTAGAGCTTTCAGGTAAAAAGATGAAAATGGACTGGCTGACTTATTTTTAAAATATTTCTACTTCCCTGTGTGACTTCTGTGAAGCTGAGGTTAATGGTAGCTGGTTGCACTGACATATACAGACAAGCACAGCTGAGATTGGAAGGGACCTCTGGAGATTGTCTTGTCCAAACTCCCTGTTCACAGCAGAATCACTTCAAGCCACTTGTTCCAGACTATTTTAAAGAAGTCCTTCAGCTCCTTCTGCAAATCCAAGCTCTCTGGGTGTTTATTTTTCCTTTGCTGGATCCTGCAGATCTCTTGGCCACTGATTCCCACCAGTGAGGGATGTATGCAGCAGCCTTTCTCATCATGTTTTACAATCCATGTCCTTTCCCTTTCAACATTGCTCAGAGAATACTCTCTAATACTCTCCAGAAAACAAGGTCACTTGTTGACAAGAAATCTTTAAACCAGTGACAGAGGAAAAATTAAAAATACTCACTGTCAGATGCATAGAAAGTTATCTATCACCAGCACTTTTCCTACAACAAAACCAGGAAATTCACAGGCAAAATATCCAGGATACACTCTCAGCTGTTTATAACAAGCCATTAAGCAGTGTTAAAAAGCAGTTTTCTTTGGGACAGGCCTAAACCCTGTATAGTTTGGAAAATGGTGCTCAGTGTTATTCGTGCTGTCCCAAGGCCACCGTTGGTGCCAGCGACACTGGGTGCAGGAGCCCAGTGAGAGAACCAAGGGTTTGCAGTTCCACTACTGCACTGTACCACAGATTTTGGGTGAAATCTCAGCCTGCTTGGCTTCCCAAGTGCCTCAAGCGGGAAATGACTGTCCGTGTAGGTCTGCTCAGCACCCAGCTCAGCAAGTGCTACCTTTTTCCTGGAAATACAGTGAAATACATAAAATCATGAGATTGAGTCATACTGTGAAGGAAACTGAACCATCACAACTTCATCTGTCCTGTTTATATTCAAATCACTTTGGTTGTCATGGCCCACAAGGTACAATTGTTGCACAATTAATGCAGTCTGCTTTTAAATGTAGGGGTTTTTTCTTTCTTTTTGAGTCCAGGGAACAAAATGCAATTTTTAAATATATCAAAATGATCATTAAAGTCTAAAAAAATTTCTCTCTGAGGATATTTCAGCCATTTCCAAAACCAAGCCTTCAGTTCTAAGCTATTTTAACTGTAGTGCTCTTTCGTTAGTTCCAAAGGATTATTTTTAAATTTCCCTAATTTGTATTTTAATGTACTTTCTAGGCATACTGGCCATTCTTTCAAAGGAGCATAAAGTGGTTATTGTTAATACATACATACTGGGTAGCAGCAAATGTTTCTGGAGTACTGGGCTTTCTGTAATGACATTAAATGAAGGAAAAAAAAGGAGATGAAGTAATACTGATCTCTATGACAGCCTCTGTTTGTAGGACAAGGATTTAATTCAGAATTAAGGCACATTAGTGTTAAAGAAGCTATTACTCACTTGCAAATTTTTCTCCCCAAAACCCCATTTCATTGCTCGGTGCAATAAGCTGGTACATTTATCCACAAACATTTGATGACTGATGCTTTATTTTGTCTTTGAATGTTTCTTTAATGAAATCTGTGTTCTGAAAAATATCCAGTAACATAGTTAACCATTTTACTTTCCCATTAACAGAGCAGTTATTCTGTTGCCATTTGTCGTTTACCTGGCTTTGATATGTGACTCTCTGAAAGAGAAAAACAAAAATCAGGTATCAATACAGATATAATTTGTTTACAGAATTTTACTGGGTATAAATAGCTGTGCCTCTTTGTGTGGCTTTTTCATTCTTTGTTAACAGGCATACATTTACTTATGTTTTGCATTAGCTGTGGAAAACTTCCCTTGAGTTTTGTCAAACTGTCTTGTTCTGCGAATGCATAAAACAACTCTCTTCCAAGTTTAGGATATGCTTTGTTGTCTTTTGAAAGTTATGGTGTAAATTTGCTGAGGGACATTTAGTCCAGCAATGCTCAGAGTCCAGCAAAACTATTTCTAGGCTAAATGGTACTTCTGGTCTCTAAGGAGCTTCTACAGCCGCCAAAAATCCCTGGGACATGTGCACAACCCCTTTTCCCAGCCTGGGCTGTGTTTGAGACCAGAAATGTGGGCATGTGTTGATAAAAGAGAAGATTAATGTTATACTATCTGAAAATTGTCTGACACTAGCTGAATCTCTCCCATTCTTGGCTGTGCTGGGTGGTGCTTTAAGGTGGAGCCACCAGAAAAAGAACTTGGATCTAGGCACCAAATTGACTCAGCGGGCTCTTTCTGAGTTAAAGAAGGGGAAATTTTGGGTGCTGAGCTCCTTCCTTTTGCCTGCCCCCAGAGTGGGGTCACACCTGTCTATCAAGGAAAAATCTGAAAAGAAGAAAGCTGGAGGAGAAGAAAGGTGCAAGAGAAGAAGGCTGCAGGGCTTTTCCCAGAGGAGCCAACCAGGCTGGCGGAGGGTGGCTGCTGCCCTCAGCTCACCTCCCATGGCTGAGAGCTCTTGCACCGGATGCGTTTTGCTATCGTCATCCCTGTTCTGCTATTTCATTCAGTCATAGGCCCTGATTATTTAAACAACTGAAACCAGAAGACTTTGTTTCCTTGACTCTGTATTCTTCTGAGTAAAAATAAGCCAACAAGATGTTTCTAAGAAAAAGGTTGATGCTATCTTTTAAAATGTGCTTCCAGCTGATCACTATCTCTCTTTGAGCTGGGCCTTCTGCCACCCCTGCTCTCCCTCCTCCTGGCACCAAACAGCAGTTTAAATCTCACCAAAAAGACAGAAAGTTTCAGCCCTGCCCCAGCCTGGCAGGAGGTATCTGGCCTCTAAAGAATGTCAAAAATGGAGGTCTTTTGAGATCTTCGCATGTTTTGCATTTGAAAATTGTCTCCAAGTGCTTTTGAGAGTCTGGTTATCTATATGGGTGTGTGAAAAATGCCATAGGACGGGCAAGATGAGTCACACACAAGATCCTGTTTTTCACAGAACAAGCCCTGGTGGAACTGCCACTTTAACCCTTATTTTTTCATTTCTCAAAGTTTTTTCCCTTCCTTAAATCTTGTTCCCTTCACTGGCCTTAAGAGGATCTTTTGTCACGTCCTTTCCATAGGTACCATTGAGTTTTTCGATTCATGCTGCTCACTTCTGAGAGATTCTTTCTGCTTTTTAAGGGTTATTTGCCCTTTTGCAGCAAGGCACTGTGCTCTCTCCGTTGACGCGAGCCCTGAAGAGAATTATCACTGGGACATGCACATTGGTGCCAAGTGGAGATAATGCCCTCTTTTCAGAATGAAGCCTGCCCGTAGGAGTGTTCCCAGTACGATTTTCACAGTCATAACTGCAGTTAATCTTAAACTTGGCATACCCTTCCTTTCTCTGTAATGTTTTTAATGACTCTTTCAGGGTGGGAGAATCCTCAGGGTTTTGCAGTGCTGCATTCACCTACTGTTTCATTCTTGCCAGATTGGTGTTTCTAACCAAGGTCCAGCTTAATAAGCAACTCTGACATTTATATTACAGTGCAGGAAGTTATCTGTCTTTTCCAGCTAAACAGCACTGAGAGGAGGAGGAAGCACTTTTTTCTGAGCAAGCAGGAGGTGCCATGCAGCACAATGGTCAGTAAATACGTAGCGGCAATTTACAGAGTTTATTTTTAATCCAGGGCCTACGTTGGGAGAATGGCATGAACTGGATAAATCAATCAGGCTGTTGCAAAGCAAGCTTGAAACGAAAGGGCAGTCAAGGAGGAGGTGGTAAATAACACACAGGACTGATTGCTTCTGGGCACAGCTAAGGCCTTGGGTTTAAGGAGTAATTACCTGGTCACACCTAAAACCTCGATGGTGTGCAATGTGAAAACTGCAGACTTCAGCTAAGAGACTGCTCTTGCCTTTGCCTTGGTAAGAGCCATTTATTCCTGGTCTCTTGAAGGAGCTGGAAAATATGCAAGACCCCATGCTTAGTCATTTGTGATCTTTGGTCTCAGCACTAGCACAGAGCTCACCTGCTTCAAATCCGGTGAGGGGAGCAAGGAGAAAGAAGCTGACATTCTGAAAGAGTTGACATTTCTCCTCTGTCACAAAGTCGGGATGCAGGACTGAGCGCCATAAATGATTTGTGCCAACCTGGCAGCTGGTTAGACGAAGTGTGCAAAGATTCTCCTTACACTTAGGGGTGTCGGGCATGCTATGCAACCTCAGCAGGGGTGAGCCAAATGCCACATTTGCAAACTTGTTCACTGCTAATCCCACTAAGAAAAAAAATAGCCAGAGTTCAAAGAGAGCCAAACAAACTGTGTCTGCCCATTGTACTCATGGTGAGAAGCCTCCAGCTCATCTCCTTGGGTAAATGTAGGGTGAGTTTCACTCAGTTTGTCCCTCTTAAAAGCCTGTTGCAGACAGATAGGGCAGAGCCTTTTCTGTAGCAGACAGACACAGATGGCTCTGCCCTGTTGGGACAACAGCAAATGGAGGTCTGAAATTGGATGCAGTAATTGCATGGCTACTTGCTTCCTTGGCTCCCTGTTGAACCTGAACAGACTTGGGAAATATAACACACCTGGAGAACTATTGGAGGCAGGAGATCAGCTGTGGCCATGATGTGCCTTGCATCCCAGAAAATGGTCCAACCAATAATCCAGTTAAATGAGGAAGAGCAAAATCAGGCTGCCATTGTTCACCAGACTACATCCAGGGGCAGCTTTCTGCCGGGAGACAAGTAGTGCATGATGAAAGACTTCCTCAGATGTGTCTCAAAGGAAAAAATCAAACCCAAATTATATTTAGGAAGACAATGGCACTCAAGGGTGAAGGAGAGCCATGAAACAACATGACTTGGTGGGAAAAGGAACAAGGTATTGTGTGTACAGAGTGCTCTGGGTATCACACCCAGATCCTTGGGATTTACCGTTGGTCCTAGAGCTCCCAAAACTGAAATGCAGATTGCCCTACACATCAGTTTGGGCCATGTATCAACTGGCATGCAGAATCAGTCATGGAGACAGAGAGTAAATGGCAATTTCATGTCATTCACATGCATGAGTGTCACGTGTCCCCTTCACCTGGACTCCAACCAAACTGGATACTGGGACTTGCATTAGTACTAGGGCTCTCTGCTCTGGGATTTGAATCAGTTTTCACCTGGTTGTAATGTCAGGTACCTGGCAAGTGGATTGCAAATGACCCTCACTCCAACTACCCTGCATCAGCAGGATCCTTTCCATGCAGAGCCTGACATGCTCATTGAGTGAAGGACAACATATACATATTTTCCTAATAAATTCTCCAACTTTTCTTGAGCCTGAGCTAAACCTTCTTATCTAACATCAAGTAATTTAAGCATTTTTAACATTCTAAAGACAAGTTAATCCTTTTATAGGGAAAAGTCAGAAAATGGGCTTAGAATGACATTTTAACAGTGTCTATGGTATGTTAAGCTGATGAAAAATTCTAGCAGCAGTTTCAAGCACTTTTGGCTAAAATACTAATGTGATCTTAAAGCATTGTAAAATATAAATATAATGCCAAATTGCTAGCTGTTTGTCAATAATGTTGATAGATGATATTCTACCAGCACAGACTGCTTTTTTTCTCAGTAACTTCAGTTCTTAGATAGGGTTTTAGTGACATGACACATTTAAGATGAGTCTTAATTTGACTTGGTCTTAGACTTATATTTATTTGTCTCATCTGAGTTCCCTACTTTTCCCAGGTAAGTTTTGCTGCCAAGTAACACCTGATTTTCATCTGTTTTCCAAGGCTTAATATCCATAATTTTTCTGGTTTTATCAGAATGTGACCATTTCAATGCATGCTAAAGATGATGAACAGACAATCTTAAACTCCCGTTTGCCCACAAGAAGAAAAAATATTAGAAGTTGGGATATTGATTTGTCCAACACATTCTGCATCACTTAGAAACCTATCTTTGAGTTTTACTTTCATTAGGGTTTTATTGTCTCTTTTGGAGGTGACAAACGAACATCAGGAATGTTTCCTCATTTTCTATTACTGTTCTTGCTCAATGTCCAAAGGAGCTCGGAGGTTAATAAAGATTTACCTCTTCAAAGCCTGGCAAACTGCTCTGCAGAGCCACCACACAAGCCACCATATATCCTGTAGTTTGGGAGCAAAGCAGTCCTGACCATTAATAATAACTGAATGATCCAACTTTTAAGCATATCTGCTATTTAAACATCCAGCAGAGTGCATCTCTTGCCTGAGCCTGGGAACCAGGGCAGTGTTATCAGAGAGCTGATCCCATTCCTGAAAGCCCTCAGGCACCCACTTGCTCATTACCCACACCCTAAGTGACTCTCCCAACACACACCCCAGAGCTCCCTATGCTTCGTTCTTGGTTTGTTTGTTTTTTCCAAGCTCGGTTTGCTTTCCAGCCTTTCAATGAAGGGAGTGCCGCCATGGAGGAATGCAGGTGTATGCTTAGCTCCTTTCAGCCCAACGACAATCCAAGATACCTTGAGCAAGATACCTTGAGCTCCTCGTGCCTGGAACAGGGCTGGTAGGAGACTTGTGCCCTCTGGGGACACCCCAGAGCATCTCACATGGCTGCAGAGGACTGCCTAGAGGAGGTCAATTAAGCTCCCTGGAGCTCATCTTGGAACAGAAACCAGGGTGAGCTGGCTGTTTATTACGGGATGGAAATGGAAAATAGGGCTAATTCAGGTTTGGAAACAAGCTGCCAGTAGTCAAGAGGCCTCAAACACAGTCCATGATGCTGTTTGGGAACTGACCTGGTGTTATCCTCGACAGCACCCTCGCTGACTTCATGTCATGGCAACCTGTGAATGTGGCCTCACCAAAGCTAAAGAATCTGCTTTGGCACATGGTGGAAGCCTAAGGAGCATGACTGGGGTCTTTGCACCCTATTAATAGTTTAGCATATCACCCTAATTCCCAAAGACAGGAGGGTCAAAAAGAGTGTTAAATTTGGAGCCACAGAGCTATAAAGCAAAAGTCCCAACCTCTATTTCCAGCTCAGCTGGACTCTTCCTGCAAGATCTGCAGCAAAACTTCATCTATTCCTCTTTGCCTCTGTCAAAAGTATGGCTCACACTTCTGAATCCTGCAAGAGAGATGTGGAGAAAATATCCTTTCCTAGTGGGATCAGATATTGTGGGGAAGAGATTAAATAAATTGGGGAAAAAAAGATAGGTGACTTGTTCTCATATCTGTCTCTTCCAAAGATACTGCCTTGGACTCCCATTTCTGAGCTACACAACAAACACATAACTTCTGCTATGTGGCATTTTATCTTCCTTATTTTAAATTAAGCAGATAGGATATTCCTGGTTCACAACTGCAGAAGGGTCAAATACACATCTTTTAACACCTTCTACATCATCCACAGGAGAAAGGCAAGAAAACACCATACAGCAACCCTTCCACCCAATGCTGAAACAGCCTGCAGCAATGTACAGAGCAGAGAAACATCTTTAGTTAGCTTTCTATTATAAACTGCCTTTGGCTCATAAGTGATCCCATCTTTACTATGAAACATACTGAAAAATTTTAAAACTTAAAAAAACTTTAAAAACTTAAATTCATCTCTCAACGAATAAAATTTCAAAGGAAGGACAGAAAACTGCAGAGTTATCAACTGTGACCTTTGGTGATTAGTGATGAAAAGTGTTTGATCTTCACCTGACAGCAGCAGAAAAGGAGTCATCCCTAGACTGAGCCACTTAAGAAAGGAAGAACTGCAGAGCTTTCATTCCCCTATGGTTCTCTTCAAGATTAGCAGCAGTGAAGAGCAATTTCTGTTTGTTTTTACAATAATATCCTGTTTTTAATCCACAGGAAAAGGAGTATGAAAGTAGCAACCTTGGCAGGGATTGGGGGCCAGGAGACTGTTTTCTAAAATCTCAAAGCTCAGGAACACAAAGACTTGGAGGAATTTCCAAGTGCAGTGAATGCCAAATGGTAAAGAAAATGACATGACAATGAGAGGGAGAAATTATTTATTCACCCTCTTAATAAATTCTTCTTCTAGGGTCACTTTTTCCTTTTTCAGCAAACAATTGACAGGCAGTTTCTTCCAAATGCTTTTAAATAGGACCTATTGCAAGTATAAGTATTGTTAATATTTTTTCCGAAGATGAAACAACTGGGAAAAAAAATAATGGAAGACAGTAATTTAACACCAAACAAATGAACAGCTGAAAAATCCATAGAACACAGATAGACAAGCAAATAATGGTATTATTTAAGGGTCCATGTAACATTTCTGCTCAGTACTTACATGGCAAACAGACTAGGTCATATTCTTCCCCATGAAAGATAGTATCTGGTGAACCCATCCTTGCAGTTCCCATTCAAAGACTGGAAAGAAAAGCATGTTAGGACTAGAGAAGGCATTAAAAGGAACTCTATGTCTACCAGAGCATGGTTTCAAAGGGCCATAAGCTAGAATAAATACTGACACAGTAAGGAAAAAAATATGCAACAATAGCAATTGTTCAAAACGGGCACGATTTGGAAGCTAACAGATCCACACTGAGCTAAACAAACCTGGACAGGGACCAAGGCCCCACATTTAAATTAGTTTTGGAATTTAATTTTCACTGATTTCACTAAGAATTAGACACAGAAACACCTTCATGACTCTAGGTCTGATTCACTGATTGCCATTGTTTTCAACTATTCCCCAACCATAACCCCTTCCAGCAAGGAGAAGCAGAATATTATGAAGGAAATAAACCTTGGGACACAAAATGTCACAGAGTTTCTCTTTCTCTGCCACAAGGCTGTTCTGGGTCTTCTTTCAAGTATTCATCCTGCATTTGCTTTAATTTCTCCTAAGTATGGCTTTTCATGTTATTGTGAATAGTGTCTAACAGTCCCTTCCCTTCCCTTCCCTTCCCTTCCCTTCCCTTCCCTTCCCTTCCCTTCCCTTCCCTTCCCTTCCCTTCCCTTCCCTTCCCTTCCCTTCCCTTCCCTTCCCTTCCCTTCCCTTCCCTTCCCTTCCCTTCCCTTCCCTTCCCTCCCCTTGCCTCAGTTAGGTGGCAGGGACCACACTCAGTCAGAGCACATCTCTGCTTCCAGTCTCTGATAATGTACCATTTTTACCAGTTAAAAGTATGGTCTTATATGCAGGCACAAGTTTTCAGCAAAAACTAATTTTTATTGCAAATGTTCCCAGTGCTTTTCCCCAAATTTTGTCTCTAGCTATTCTCATTTTCATTTTAATCAGTACAATAACCTGTTTAATTATTCATTGGAAATTATATCAACCACTTTTCTTTGGAGTTAAGGTTTCTGAAAGAAAATCCAAGGCAAAAATTAAAATTTTCAATTTCTTTATTCTTTCTTTATTCATACAAATTCCAGAGGAAATCAATAAATTTGTATCTTTTAAAACACCAATATTCCATTGATGTATTTTTAATGGGCTTCATTGGAGATATTCCTGATTTACATAGTCATCTTCAACAGAAAGATCTGGTGAATTTGCCTTGGAAGCAGCCCAACAAAACCCACAAAATTTGACTAGTTGCTGTTAACACCAGGAGATAAGGATTTAATAAATTTTTAAAAAATGTTTATTTTAATCCACTACAAGATTAATAATCTGGGCCTAAAATACAAGTAAAACAGTGCACTTTCAAAACAACACGCTTTTAAATTAAGAGTACAGTGGAAGAATGTATTTAAACATTGCATTATTCTTCTAATATCTTCAAGCAGTTTACTGAGCTGAAACTATATATTCTTGTTAAACAGTTCAAAACTATGGCAGGTTTTGCATTCTGCCGATAATATGTGTCATCGTGCTCTCTGACCAAAGTCTATTGGCTACAGTAGTCCAGGTATTCATGATGTATTCCCTGAGCAGTGACCGTCATTTTAATTGTGCTGATTTGGCTAGAGACAGGAAGAGTTTTAAAACACTTTGTTACTTTAACTGCAAAGCCAAAATGCAAATGTGAACTTGCTAGTACTTACTTACTAGATGCTAGCAGCTAAAGGGGAAGGTTTAAGGGTGATGGCATCACAAAAATCCTTTTTTTCTAGCAGGTCGGATAGGCAAGTCCAGGTGTATTGACATGCCTGTATTCTTGTAAAAAGCTACTTGTGGAAGTGAAGCTTTCAGTAGCAACAAACATTTTTTCTTCTTTTTCCATTTTTGTGCAGATGAACTTTTTAAATTTAATTTCTTGAAATACCCCTGAAGTCTCACTTTCAGAGATGATAGGGACACTGAAGTGTCTGTTAAGGCCTTATCTACGCATTAACATTGTGCAAATAGACAAACCTGTGTACACCCAATTTTGCATGCAGTTATAATGCTGCCAGCTCAGCTTTACTTTAGGAAGGAGTATTTTTGGATTAGTATAAATTTGCTTGTTCTGTAGCATGGACTCTGCTGACTAGAAAACAAAATTAATGCTTCCCAGAATTGGTATCATTGCAACAAACCTTTGCATACAGCAGACATCTACCCCACTGGAAATGATATTTGAAAGTGCTGCTCAGAGGCTGGTTTTAGGAGTTAATGATCTACAGATGGGATCCTCAGAGGTGTTTTAGCTCGGACCCAGTGGTGACTCACTAAATGAAAAGTGCTTACAAACTAAAAGGAGATTTGAACAACTCCCTCTGTCACCATGGAAAAAGATGCTCAGTTTCCCCCTGAAATGTGCCTATCATGCTCTTAGCTACCCATGGTGCATGTGAGGCAGCTGAGGTGAGAAAAGCACCCAGCTGCCTGCAGCAGTGACACTCGAACAAAGCTGCATTGTAATGATTGAGGAAGGGTGGCCTCTTATCTTTCATGTACTACATTCCTGGTTCAAATAAGAAGGTGCACACATTGAAATTGAGGTTCCTGCTAGTCCTCCTCTCTGGCCTCCCTAACTGGTTTATCCCCTCACATGTTCTATCTCCTTACAGAAAAGTTAAGATCTGTGAAGACCAAACGCCGGAAACAAAACTGCAAGTAACCTTTGATCAAGGAAACTTAAATTTTCATAGTGCACCACAGCATGTAAAGGAATGAAAAATAAAGTTCAAATTACAAGTGAAGAGAGAGAAAAACTTTACACCTTTATGCAACAACACATGGAGAAGCAGGGGTGCAAATAGAAATGATGGCATACAATGGAACCCTACAACTTTGGCCTCTGTTACAGGCATGAACACAAACATCTGGGGAAAATTGTTTAGTTTTCTTATTTCTCTGTCTATGTGGCACCAGGACAGTATTCTTCAGAGCAGAGCTGGACCAGCAGGGATGTTTTCCCTAGCACACCACCCAGCCCTTGCACAGGCCAACACTGGCCCTACAACACAAATATTCACCTGGGAGAGTGGCAGACACCACCCTGCCGTGGTGGTTTAGAAGAGCATGGCAGCTGGATGGTTCTGAGATCTGAGCAATAATCTTTAAAAACGTTCAGATCCCATAGCACTTTGCAAGCTGTCCTCTGCTCTGGGAATAAATGCTTGAAGTGTGAGGAAACTACTCTATCTACCTTAAGTGAACAGTTATAAGGAGTTAAAAGAGCTGCAAAAGTTCAGCCAAGACTGGTGTCAATGCTGGACTTCGTGCAAACTAATTAGTGATGATCAGTTTACTAAGCATTTGGGGTTGTGACAATAATTTAATTGGGGACACACTTCAACATTTCTTGAAAACTCATATTTATTTGAAAATCAAAATACTAATTTATTAACTTCCTGTTAGGTCCTCCCACTTAAGAATGTGGGGCCAGCTATTCACAGAATTCACAAGGAGAGATCTATGTGGACAAGAAATAGGCCCAGGGATCACGTGTTTCATGGTGGGATATAGCCTAAAAAAAATCCCAACCTTCCAGCTTTAAATATTATTGTTTTCTTAAATTAACTCTGGGAGATTTTAATCTAGATCTTGGGTCTCTGCCAGGGAACACACACTGCTCCCCATATCCCTGAGAACATTGTGGAGGCCTGTACAGTCAGCTGGCATTACAATGAAAGAGCAGCCAGTTAACTCTGTCACTTCTTCATAAAGTCGTCTTCTCTAATGCTGCTCTTCTTTTAACTCATTGGAGTTTCCCAATTAGCACTCTGTGTGTGGGGACACATCTCCTTTCTTGTCTTTTGAGGGGTTTTTAGGGAGGTCATGGGACTATTTAGTGAAACTAAAAGGAGGACTTAATACACCAGATTACTTCCTGAAGTTCAAATGGATAACTCTTCAATAATACTGATTAACAGGTCAGGCTGGATCAGGGGAGGGTAGTTAGGATGCCTTGAGACGGTGCCTGAGAAGAAGCCTTATTGAGGAAGGAGGCAGGGACTTATGGTGGCTGGAAAGCTCTGAGAGCACATTGTTTGGGCCTGAATTCGAGGGGGCGCAGTGAAAGCAGGCTGGTCAAACACAAAGCAAGCGGAGCGCAAACAGGACACTCCTCAGGGTACCCTTGCACTGCATCCTCGAGCAAGCTTTTTGTCCTGCCTAATTAAAGCAAATGGTGATGTTGCTCACTGCTTATAGATCACTGTTTTCAACCCTTGTCAGGGAAAATTCTCCTGATGAATCCCATGGGATATAACCTGAATAGAGGAAGGAAGGTGGAGCATGGAGTTTTGCCAGTGCACTGAGAAGCTTCGTCTGGGTTGGTTTCCAATGAATCAGCGCAGCCATCTGGGGGAAGGGGGAGGAATTCCCTCACTTCTTAATCAACCTATCTGCATTTTAAAAGGGAAATATTTTTCAGAAAGATGCGCTGTGCATATCTGGCACTTGGCCTCTTGTTACTGCCAGCAGTCACTCTGATAATGTGTTATAAATGATGGCACACCAAGCAGACAGGGCTGCAAGCCCATGTGATTGTATTGCATTATCAAAGTGACAACCAGAAAGAACAAGAGGTCTGGCTGCTGGATTGGTCCATAAGTAGATTTTGTGTTGTTGATATTACTATTTATATACAAATGGGTATTAAACATTTTTATTATTTTCCCAGCAGGAGTCAGGACATTGTTAGGACTACAGTGTACAGATAGCTGGGGTGAGGCACAAGATAAAATTTGTTTTAAATTCTGTCTTCATAGACTACAGCAGGCAAAACAATGATTGTTAATGAAATCTATTCAAGTACACACTTCTAATTTTGCATCTGTAAGCAGAGGAATCTTAAGTGATTTAAACTGGCATCATTCCCTCAATAAACCCATGCCTATGTTGTCGGATGCCATGGAGATACCTCCTGTGATCTACACATTTGACAAAGGCATGATTGTTAGGCATTGCATGGAGATTCAGCAGAAGCAATGCAGGTATCTCCATAGGTGTCCAAGGGTGGAACAAGCTGGTAAAATCTGCTGCAGAATCTGAGTTGGGGACCTCAGGTCAGTGCTGCTGTGGGGAAAGCCTTTCTACCAAGATCCAGGAGATGCTGTCACCTTCCAGCACTGCAGCCAAGTCTGTCACTCTGCTCTTTCACAGTGACTTTGGTGGCCCTGGAGAAAGTTGTTTGGATGTCTGGATGGGGGGGAAGGCTTCCTCAAGCATAAAGTGACACAGCACGAGCAGAAGACTCAACTCAATCCTACTACTCAGTTCCTCAGTTCTGGAAACCTCTTCTGGGACGTCTTTCTCCCAGAAAACCAAAGCAAAACCTTGCATAATTGCATGATCTCTAGTCTTTGATTTCATCTGCATTTGGAAAAGACTAATAAAACGCTAAAGGAAAGACTGTTCTTAGGATTTGTGTGTCTATGGTGATCTTCTACGGAATAAAAACTTTCCTGGCCTTCTGTAAAAAGTCTAAATGTTGTTACCCTGAATCTTGGCAACTTTTTCTGTTTCTGAGTGTTTCACAAGATAAAGCAGCTACAGTTTCTTCCGGGAGATATCTGCAAGTACCAAAAATATGTGGCTTATACACAGGGCACAGGAACTCCTCCCACAGCAAGCATTACTGGGTAAAGTTCAAAAGCCTCAGGTCTTTGTTGTGTTGGCCTATAACTCCTACGATATGTAGAGAGTTTGTCCTTTCTAGAGGTGGCAGAAGGACACGTAACAAACAAAAAATGTAGGAGGGAACAGTGCTCTAATCCCACTGAAAAATGGACCAAGGGAGTTGAAGTTTTATGGAAATGACCAAATCCTATGACAGAAACCTTCTGAAGGGTCTAATGGAAAAAAAGAGAAAATTAGCCATGTACTTGCAACAGATCATTGCCATGAATCTATTCAACACAACCTTTCCATGAAATTTCTACAACCTGAAATGACAAATATTCATGAACTAACACTGCTCATGTCATTTGAGGTAATCACTCTGTCTGAAGACAGCTGGAAACAATGTTTCTAAACAAATTAATGATAAGGATATTAAAATCTGTAAATATGTCAAGAGATGTAGACATGTCATTTGACATAATTATACCAAAAGGGACATTTCTACTGAGTAAAAGCTAAATAAATGGTTATGTATCAATAAGAAAATATTACAGACCTAAAGTTATTCAATGAAGAAATACTCCCTGCTTTCTATCTCTACATGGCAGTGTTGCTGCCAGCAGTATACTCATATTCTACTACCCATTAGATTCATACTGGGTAACTTATTTTGCTCTTATGGGCTTGCCTAGGAGTGCAGTGCAGTCATTGAATTCAATTGGATTTAGAAATTTTTGGGGTCAGAAGGGAAGGTAATGATTATCTTGTGTTATGTAGGAACCATAAAAATGTATCTAGATACTTCCAGAGTGAGAGGACTGATCTTTTCCTATACAATGTGTGTGAACTCTGCTTAGACCACAGTCAAGGAGGGGAGATTGGATGGAGGGAGGGTTGGTGCTGACTCATGGTAACAGACATGAGAAAAAAGCAATGTTGGGTTGTGGTTAGCACTGATAGAAGTGCAGCCAGGAGATTACAGCAAACTTTATGTCTGTCACTTATGTTCTTTAGAAATACTGCATGTGTTTTAAGCATCATGATGGGCCAGCTTCGCAGGGTGTGAAAAGCTTCTCTTGTTCCAGAGGAATTTCTGATGGAGCAACGTGTAAATAACCTTGTAGGTTAGCAGAAACAAGGCAATATCTTTGGCATGGAGTCAACAGGCACCATTTAATTTTTGGGTGGGTTAAACCAGGAGGTGCATGTCTGAGTCAGGGCTTGAAGCAGACCTCTCAGTTCTGCATTATCAGACTTCAGGTCCAAAAGGTGTATTTGTTACAGGGTCTTGGTAGCTACTCCAGCCACTTCAAAAGTCTTACTGGCTCAGCATCCAATATTTAAGTCCCCTTCCTCTAAGCTGAACCTTCCCACCTGCTCACATAACAGCTATACCTGTATGGATAGAGGCAAACCATTAAAATATGGACTATACATATATATACCAAATTAAAAATTGGCTTACTTTCTCCTGATTCCTACACCTCTACGTTTCTGGTGAGCAAAACTCATGACAAAGCTGGTACTCTAAATTTGTAGTGAATTATCTGGCAGCTGATTTTAACAAAATCATTTAATATAGATACTTTTTTCCCTTTCTCCCTCCCCCTCTGTAAGACCAGAAGACCCTGCAGCTATTTCCTCCGTGTCTGGAGCTGTCTTTCCTGCACAGTACCTCATGGCAGTGTCTAGGTCCATCTTTGGCAGTGATCTCATCATTGCCATTTCTAGCAATTCATGGAAGCCTCACGTTGCAGAGGTCAGTTGGCTGCTGCAGCTCTCCTGCAGTTTAGCAGTGTGTGTTAGGGACTCCTCTTCCTCCACCCTTGCCTTTCCCACCCCAACCTCCTCCCTTCTGGAGGAGCCATTTGTTATCTGCTCAAAAATACTATGGTTTGTTTCTAACCTTAAAGCTAGAAATTGTCCGGTGGAAAGAAGAAAAACAGAAGAAAAAATGCTCAGGGGGAGCTGGCAGAGAATCCTGTCTTGTAGCAGGTTTTTACATGATCTTGAACAAGTCTTTGATCATGACTGAGAGCTTTGGTTACTGCTGTAGAACAAGTGATAACAATGTGCATTAACTGGTTTATGCTGTAACCATGCCTGTGTGTTCGTGCTGAAAACAGGGAAATCAGCTCTTTAGTGGGTATCCCTGGAAGCTTTCGTCGAGAAATTTTTCTCTAGCCAACCTATTCCTTAAAGCAAAGCAAATATGTACCTGTTTACAAATAGAATACAATTAAAACAAGCTTTATTTTTTTCACCCTTACAGTACCCAAGATACATATCTGGGCCCAGGAATAAAGTTATTAAGCTTTGTGCAGAGTGATTCTGCATCCTAAAATCCATGTTACAATTTGGTTTCACTTCTGTAATATATTGATATTTCTGCTATTCCCAGTTCTGGCTGAGAGGTGGTTTGGTTTTTTTTTTAACTTAATATTCAGAAAGTCCAGACTCAGCAGTTGACCTGAACTTAAAAATCCAAAGTTCAGTCAGCATGAACTTTGCATCCAGCAAAGGCTTCTACTACAGTATCAGTAATAACTGTTCTTAATTCACTCAACAAAGCAGTCTTTCATTCCATCAGGCATTTCCTTACTGGATTATTTCACCATAAAATGTGGGCATCCTTTCCCATCTGGTCATCAGAGCTGACAAAGTGGCTCTGAGGACGGTGATCAGAGGACACAGAAAGAGGTGCAAAGTGCTCCATTAGGTTTTGATGGCATATTGAGGTACATCATTTACAGGTCACCTTGTCCTGGCCATCACTACACACACACTGTTCAATTACTGAGCAGTTGTACATCAGCATTACACAGCAAGGTAATCACCTGTAAGTCCCACATGTATTTACAAAATGATAACTACTGCCTTCGGGAAAGGATGGATTCAAAAAACCTCCATTTAAAATTGTTTAAAATGGGAATCTGGGTGAGGATACAAATTCCATTTGATACATAATCATTGTCAACAACAACAAAAACCTATGGGTTAGGAAATAAAGACATATCAGTAAAAATAAATGCACCTTGCTCCAGTTCTTCACACAGTGCTGTATCCTACAGATATGTGAAATCACCATTCCTCAGACTCATGCTCTAAGGCATAGCCTGAACAGTGACTCCTGTGCCTTTGTGCTGTTGGATCAGCACATATGACACTCAAACACACCATTATTATGGAATTTACTCTGCCTTATCCTGACTTAGACTTTGTGTTCAGCTGTAAATTGGAGTCAGTTGAGGAATATACCTAAGAAATCTACCTCAAGCGAGCTAGCAGAATATCTGCAAACAGCTGGGACCTTCTCCCTGCCTAATCCCTGAGCCAGGAACAGGCATGCCTACACCTTGGGTGGCTCAACAGCACTGCCTTGTGCTGTGCAGACAAGCCAGCTCTGTGCAAGGAGCTCCAGGAGGGGCTGGGGAACAGCACAAGGAGTTTGTGCTCCTTTATGTATTTGCAATCTCCACCCCCCTTTCAGGTCCTGGGTGTACCTTTTTCATGGTGTAGCAGCTTTGGGTTCCCAGCTTTCCTCTATTGCTCTGACAGCCATATTTATTGTGAAATTATTGTCACAGTAAATTCCCTCTCTGACTTCTGGGACAAGATATAAGCACCAAATAAAGTGGGAGGGCATAAAGCTGTTACTCAAGAGATGTATTTGTAATGCAAGAGGCACCACTCCTAATGGCTGGCATGGAATTAAAAGTACAGTTAAACCAACAACACTCAAGACAATTCCCATATTTCTTGGGAATTGATGACTAGCTGGGAGGAGCTTGTATGGCCACAAGCAAAGTCAAAGTCATTAACCTCTGTCTATCACTTAGGAAACATCCTCTCCTGAATCTGTTATCACAATGCTATAATCTAAAAGATGGAAATAAATATATAATTGTAGAGTGTCCTTTATTTTTCATGAGCAATGCATTGCCAGTTAGTATATTCACAGTGCTTTTAGAGGATTAATGCCCAGGATATAGCCAACCCAGAGGCAAAAGGCTCCAAACTTAATTTGTTCCATAATAATTTCTCACTGAGAAAGCATAATGATGCCACAGACAGAGAATATATTGAGGAACAGTTTCCAGAAATACTAAAAAGTTTTAGGTCCTTTGGACGGCAACATTTTTAAGTGTATGTGATGACATCAATGTGTCTCCACCAGCTGCAAGCACGACACACTCTCCCTCCTTCCCACCATTTATCCATGTGATTGCTCTTGGGTGGAAGGTGGAGAGCAACTTGTCACTAGAGACTCCTGATTTGCTGCTCTTGGGGACTGTCTCTGACACCTTGGCTTATGCCTTCTCATCCACAGACTTAATGCACAAACTCCTTTTAATAAACACATACATATGTTTCTGATAAATTGCTAGGCCCTTGATTTAAGTTCTTTTTAGCTTTTCCTTCTAGAAGTCCAGTTTTGGACAACCAGGTTTGAAAATATTATCCTTAGCCATAATCTGTATCTCCAATGGGTTGATTTTTGACACAGATGATTTTTTAACTCCAAAAAGTACACAGGTGTCATGAGGAAATAACTTTGACCCCACAAAATCTCTGAAAATAATTTCATTGGAAAACTTTCTGACAAGGTAATAATTTCTAGGAGCTAACAAAGAATGGAAGACATGCTTCACCACCATTGTATGGACAGAGCCAAGCTATTAAAATTCCCTCTGTTTTCTATTTTATATCACAGTGCATGATCTTTGATGCACAAAACAATAACTCATTTGATATACAAAGGACGGTGCTTTCATTTTTATTGATTACATTGATTTTTTTTGATGACCCCCAGATTAACGACTGCAAACCTAATCTTTTTTTCCTATTATCTGGTAAAAGTTAATTGTTGTAATTATTAATCAGTCAGTTTGCTGCCCATGGTGAGGAACGGCAAACAGAGAGTAAGAAGGGAAATGTTGATGCCTGTTAGGTCCAACTGAACTTTGAATACCTACAATACCCGGGGCGATGGCTGTGGATCCTGTGGGTCATGCGAGGTCTGGTGCTGCATGAAACAGGAATTAAGGATAGAAGAAGGAAATATTGGCTAAAATGTCTCAGGCTCTGTGAGGCATGGAGGTGATTCTAACAGCCTTTCCTGGCCTCAAAGGCTGTGCCCACAAATGCACAAAGCAGGGAATGTTGCCTGTGGCCGTGCTCTTGGCACAGCGCTGGCGGGTGATGGAGGAGGAGCAAGGAGCTCAGGCCACCTTCCACTCCCTTGCTCATGGAGTCCTCCAGCCACTGTGAATGATTTATCAGCTGCAGCACCTTGGCTTTCTCCCCCACTGCCATGGCCTCTCTGCCAAGGGTGACGTGGGCTTGAGCTGCTGCAGCTGTTCCCTGCACTGACTCTCCCGTGCCAGGCATCCCGCGAGTTCCTGAGCCACTCCAGCTCTCTCACACAGGAACAGAGGCTTAGCAGGAGGACTCCAGCCCTAGCCAGGGTCTGCCTTGGGGTTTCCTGTGATCCAGACGTGCACTAGGGCAAGACACAGCCCTTGGTGTCTGGGAGGACTTTGGGGAACCCCACGTTCCCTTGCAGCCAGTGGGGGATGGATGCCACAGAGCAACATCCACTGCGGCAGAAGCAAGTTGTGGTCCCTGTGAAATATTAAATGGGATGAGACCTTGGCACCCTAGCAAAGGACTCTTTGCTGTTCAGCTTGCTCATGCCGTGGTCAGCAGAATTGCCTGTTTGGCATTTGGTTTGAAGGGGCCAGCAGACAGTGGCCCCAGTGGGAAAGGACAGAAGTTGGGTCTGGTTGCTGAGGGATGAATGGATGCCTGGGCACCACCTCCTTCACTAAAACTGGGTGTCTGCTGCTCCCCTCTGATGTGGTTTGCACTTTGGCAGAAATGCTGCAGCTGCTGGGCCTAAAGCAGTTGTTTGGGAAAGAAGGAAACTTAACCCAGACCATGTGGATTTGCAACGGCATCTCTCCATTCTTGTCCTTTTTTTGGCATTTTGAGCACCTCCAATCCTTTCTGGAAGTCCTTGGTGGCTCAGAGACATGCAGGAATCTCTTGCATTTTGAGTGAATAACCTGGGCTCCAGGGCAGAGCCATCTACATGCATATGCCAGTACACTGAACTGTTGGCAGTAGGAACAACCATCTGCTACCTATGTATGAAAAATTTGCCCATGTTTGGATGGTGGTCCCTGTGTAGGTGGTTTGCTGATAGCTGGCATCAGGCTTCACAGTTTGGGTACACCTGCAAAAGAGGTGTAAATGTTGGAAAGCTAGAATGGAGACAATTTGGGATATGCTGCCTAAATAAAATCAACTGTAATGGAAAACATCTTAAGTCACTAAATTCCAATATCATAGTAATATAATCTGCTTTGGGTTAAAATCTAAGGACCAGAATTATTAACGTTCCCCTCAGGACCTAGACTACTGATAGTGAGATAGTGATGAACACTCAGCAAAAATGAAACAGAAGATAAACACTAGGTAAGTATAACAATGAGCTTTATGAATAGCAATAAATCACATGTAGACCCACAATGTATGATTCAGATGTTCACTGAATCCATATGCTTCATCTGGGAAATTTTACTTTTCTCTGGCTCAACCATCTGACTGGAGCACATGCAAAATGCAACACTTGCTTTGAAGAAAAACGTGGCTCCTGCATAAGGGTCAGAGCGTGGTGCTGTGAACTATTGTGCAATGGGGAGAGACTCTGCTTGCCCACACTGCTTTTGCCAAGAGATTATAGGTTCACAGTAACAGCCAGTGCCTTTACAATTTTCCTGGAGCTTAGTGAGACAAGGCTACAGCCACATTAAAAATTAAATGGAAAGAGCAGTCATAACTTGTAGGCAAACACAATGAATGAGCAATAATGGGCTGGCCAAGTCTTTGAGGACATAAATCTTTCCATCTGAAGCAGCCAAAGGACTTTGTAACTGTGTGATTAGTGCTTGTGTTTTGGTTGGATCAGAATGCAGTTAAGGATGTTGTGGGTTCACACCCGCTTGCTGCAGGTGGTGAAAACCAGAACAAGCAGGATCCTTCACATCTCAGGAGCTGTTCTATAACCATGGACAAAACAACTACCTGGGCTCCTAAACCAGGGAAGAGAAACAGAGAGAGACAAGGCTTATGGTTGCCACTGGGGACTAAAGTGGGATGGCACTTTTACACATATCTTTGAGGCAAGGTTTCCCTGCTCTCTTGCTCTCTCTCACACACACGCAGTTGTTTTGTCACCGGCATTGTGATGACTCCAGCAGCAGCTGAAGCTGTCCCACCAGAGCCAGCTCAGGTCCAGCCCAGCTGTGATCCACATCGGAGGTCAGAGGCTGAGGAAAGCAGAACTGATTTAAATCCAGTTTGCTTGCCATGGCTCCAGTTCAGTGGCCTCAGGACAACTCTGAACAACAGTAGCAGTCATGTTAATAAGATCACTGCTAAGACCTGACGTGGTGTATGAGAAAACAGTGAAGGTTGTCCTCCTGGTAGAGAGTTCTTCTTACTACAATGGCCAAAGATGAATGACAGAGAGTTTTCTTACCCTTCCAAGACACACACTTGGATTGTTTTATTTTTATAGTCCTTAAAGGTCTGGAAAACTCTCTACATAAACATGGACAGATTGAGGCTGTCTACTCACCAGTGTTCCTGGGACTATATATTTTTATGGAGTAAATTATTGTCTATTATGAAGATTGACTTTTAATTAGCTTAAAAAAGGTTGTAAATGTTCAGAAAGTACATAAACTTATAAACTTAATATTCTGATCAATAACAGCTGGCTGATATATGACAGGTCATAACTGTCTTCACAGACAAATGTACTAGCATGTATTTTTTTCTAGACTATTTATTGCTGTTTCCAGAAATTAGCATAACTAATCAGTGGAAAAATACTCTCTCTACCATATAAAATATAAAATATGTCACTAATTAAAACTACAGTCAGAAGATCTACTAGGAAAGCAATAGGGAGCCTCCTAGAGCCAAGGCGATAAGAAGAGTAGTGAGCTCATTTCAGCTAGAAGTTTCTTTCTCACTTACTTTCCCTGATTGCTCCTGGGCATTAGACAACTTGGGGTGCCAGAACTGTATGAGTTCTGACTCATTTGAGACTGCAGATGTTTTTCTGGAGTCAATGTGGTAAGATCTGCAGTGCTAGAGGTGCCTGGGCTCCATAGCCTGCAGCCCAGAAGAAGGTGGCACCACTCTGGACTGCCTGTATCTTCCTGTCTTTAAAGAGAAGATGTCTATTTACACGTGGATCAACTGGATGAACCTTCAGCATGACTACAAGAAAGGGCTCAAATTCATATCTGGCACACAATTTAGACACAGCTCTAGTGGGAACCTTTATTTCTTTGAGGGAAATGGTTGAAGATAAATGCTTCGCCCCAGTCTAAGGCAGGAAAATATTTTCCCATCACCTTCCACAGAAATCCTGCATGTTTTTCACTCTTTACTGCAATAGGAAAGGCACAGGTGTGGAGAGATCAGAATTTCATTTCCTCCAAAGTAAGATGTCACAAGACAAAGAGCTCTTTATTTGATCATAACATCCTGCCCTGTCTGCCCAGTCTGCCACCCTCAAATCTCAACACCCCTCTCCACAAGTATCTCTGTCAAGACTTTGATGTCCAATATTAAAAAAAAAATTAATAAGGTGACATCATAAATGTCCTAAACTCTCCTAATGCTGAAAATCTGTCCCATTCTATTCTACAGCTGCACGAGTGACAAGAGATGTGTATCATCATTGGAGTTCTTCATTGATGGGATAGCACTCAGACAACAGTAGAAACCAGCCACTTCATGTTCTGAGCATCAGTGCCTTGACCTCTGTCACTGGCCTTCATAATTCAGTTATTTTTAGGGCTGGTTTTTTCCTCTCTGGCTAGAAGCTAATACAGTCTCTCCTGTGATCCCTGAATCTCTTCAAAATAGAGTCCTGACCTTATGTTAGGAAGCACCTACTTTCCCTGGAGCCATGGGCTCAGGTCTCAGCACAGCTGACTCATGTTTTCTGCTGCTGCTTTGACCTCCACATGCTCTGAGAGGGCTCAGGGCTTGACAGCAAGGGGGAGCCCAGACTCACCCCATGGACTGTCCCTGAGCAAGGCTTTCCCTGTGCCTCTTGCACCCAGCCTCTGGCACACCCTGGTCAGCACCTGTGGGGCTGAGATCTTACCTTCCCCCACCTCACCTCTCCATCACCTTGCTCCTGGAGGTGATAAGGGAGCAGAGCGTGGGTACTTCCTGGGCGTGGGGAGATCTGTTGGGCTTGGTCTTTTCATGCAGGTGCTAGAGGGGAGATTCTTGTCTTCTTTGGAGCACAGAGTAGCTGCGGGCACAAACCAACCACTTGTGTGGGGAAGAGTGGGGGGTGATCTTTCACACAGGCCCTTCAGATAGGACGTCCTCTTGCTGTGAAAACACGTCAGAGATACATTTGAGTAGGGGTTTTCCCTGCACCCTAACAGGAACATTTCCCCCCTCCTTCCAGCTTTGCATGCCTCCTGATGTTCTGCCTTTTATCTTCCAGGTAGCTGGATCCCAGTGATGCAATCTGAGATGAGAGGCTCTTTAAGATACTGAGACTGATATCAAAACTCACTTCTTTTAGGGAGTCAGTCTGGGTCCAGCTGCTGTGTGAGACAACAGTTAGCTAACGGTGCTGAAAAGGCAGTGTACACTGAGTTCTTGCAGGCTCCTTGGGCAAAAGAATTTTGCAAAAAGAGAAATTTGAAGTTTTTATCCTCTCTGGCATTCTCTTGTTTCTTTTTTTATACGGTACCTGTCAAAAAATATTTCTGATGTGTTGCTGCAACATGCCAAATTTCTTCATATCTGATGCTTTAAGTTTAACTATATTTATCTTGTTTATGAAAGCTGACAAGTGATACAGCCATAATAGCGCCAGCAGAAATTGCACAGCAATTTTACTTGGGTTCTTTTCAAGTCAGTGGAACTGTTAAATGAGATTAGTGCAGTAGAAGGGTTTATTGCAGCCGTGAGAAACCAGATAGACACATATCGCAGGGAACCAGCGATAGACTAAGAGGATCACATACAGAGACATTGTGCCAAGGAGGGCTTGGGAGGATAACACAAGTGCATCTTTTAGCTCTGTGGAGCTGTGTCTTACTATTTCTGATATGGTTCTCCACTCATCCCAACAGCTGTCTCTTCCCTTTCCTTCTCCAAACCCTCATATATCTTTCAGTGCCTTATTCTGACACTGGTCATGCTTGTAGCTTGATGAGGCTTTTTAGGAATAGTGGGGAACTGGAAACAATGGTGCCTATTATTCTCCTTGCAACCCTTAGCATAGCCCAAGAAAATCTGTGTGCTGGTGGCTACTGCTTTCTTTTGCTAGCTCTGTTTTCTCTTTATAAAGAAGATGTCTTATTAGGAATACATCTCACTGCTGAAGTAGTTATATTCAGAGAAAAAGAAATTGTCTTCATAGATAAAGAAGTTATTTATTATAAAGAATTCCTTATATATGTGAAGTGTTATTACGTATGTTATGTTACAATACGGTTATATCTATATCTATATATCTATGTTGATCATTATCAGGGACTGAACCCAGAAGTTTCTGGAGCAAAGAGCGTATCTTGTGTGCTTGGAATCTTAGCACAGACTGCTGTGTAAGTCCCCATTCTCTCTAGAGCAGACATAACTCACAGCAGCCCACATAAGGACTCATTGAGATGTTGCTCTGAGGTTCCAGCTGGGATTGAGTCCTTTCCTCCCTGGCTGAGTAGAAGCCCTGCTCATGCTCAGCTCATTTCCTAAAACTCACTTCCTACATGCCATGAAAGGCTATTCATATTTCAGTCCCAGTGACAGGAGAAGGGCAAAGCTGGAAGAGTGTCCAGCTACCAGGTGGAGCAGCAGCTAATTTAGCTCCAGCAGTGATAGAGACAGGCAGACACAATGAAGATGTAGGGAAGGGAGGAGCAGCTGGGCAGTGGACAAGGCCTGTGAGCCTTCCAGCTCCCTGGGACATGGTTTGAATTTGTTCCAGCCATTCAAAATGATCTTTCACTTCTTGGCAGAAGCTCACAAAGTTTCTTAGCTAAGCAAAGAGAGCACAAGTCTTCATTGTGCGTGGATAGAGACAGACACTGGTCATTTGATTATTGTTGTTGAGAACATAAATGACTGCAATGTTGCAAATGCCACTGGAGGAAGTGAGAGGCTCCCTCATGAAGAGGCCTTGGATGCTATTTGTATCCAGAAGCATCCTGAGATGAAATCATAATTCTCCGGCTGAGTGACCATCCCCACACTCTGATGTGTTGCTTTTTAACTGCACTCAGGAGACTACTGCTGAAAGAAAGGCATTTCTTTATCTCCCTTCTAATATATTTTCCTTCTGTGGCATCAAGTTTTCCTTATGGATACCTATGCTTTGCAATGATGCTTACAGACTTGCCTTTGCAGACATCAGGAAAGGTCTGTACCCACACCGAATAAGTTGCTTTCCATACCCCAAATTGCTAAAAAGCTGAACAGAAGAAGGATTATTCTCCAGACTTTACAGATGGTGAGCAGAGGCTATGCAACTTCCTTGTGATTATTCTGGAAATCTGTAACAGAGCCAGGCCTCGGACCAAAATTTCTGGTGTCCCTCTGCCAGACTGCAACCACAGTCTGGCCTTTCTCTCTGAAGGTACATATTTGTAGAGTTTTAAGGTCAGAGGAATGATCACCTTATCTAGGCTCTGTCCTCTGTGTCAAGTCCAAGAATTTCTTTGATCAAAGCATATTTTTCAGAACAGAATACAGTCCCAATCTGAAGACACCAGGACATAGGAAATAATTTTACAACTTCCCTCTGTACTGTTCCAGTGGTTAGTCATCTTTGTTGCTGACTTATTTTTCATATGAATGAGTCTGGCTTTAATTTGGTTCCTGTGATGCTTCTTTTCTGCAAGATTTAAGGGGCCTTCTTTATCTGTGTTTTCCTCCTCTCCTTTCCTCAGACAACTTTTTCATGTGTCTGGAAAGCAGTCATGTTGACAAGTTACTTGATGCTGAATCCTGGGGATGTTTCTTCTGCCTCATGCCTGTCTTAGGTATTTTCCCTTCTCTTTCATAGTGCAATAATTAGAAAGCTTAAAAAAAATGAGAGGAGAGAATGAAGTGAGCAAGTAATAGTGTTTACTCCCAGGTGCAGTGAGGAACATGTAACCAAAGGAAAGGGATTAGCAGTGATGATGCCAAATTCTGCTCTCAGTAATATTTTCAGTGATAATTTGAAACTTGTGTCTGTTAGGTAAGGGACAACCTTTTGTTAAGTGGAACTACCAGATGAACACCTGCTACCAGATACTGATTATGTGGGACTCCAGTCCTGATTCGAGAAGCCATTGTTGCAATTAGGCTTTTCCTCAGGCACATGGAATATGCTGTGGACTATTTCTGATAAGAAGAAAGTCTCAGAACTACAGGTCTTGTCCTTTTTCCCATTTACTGTAGACAATATACCACTGATATTACATGATAGTGTTTTCTTGTGAGCATTGGAATTATATGAAACAGGTAGTTGGGAAAAAGCTTGGGAAGATCCATGAAGATGAAAAGATGAGGGAACTGAATTGTAAGTCATATTGTTCTGTGTAAAACACAGGTGTAAGTGTCTGGGGTATTAAAAGGACCCATTTTCCCACATGGATGTTGTCTAGGTTGGGGTGATTGTCTGTGGTTTGTGTCTGTATAGTCTAAGACCTCTTATTCTGTCCAGAAAACAGCTCAGATCTAAAGATTTCAAGAGAATCCTCTGCTTTATCAGTGACTCAGAGCCCATTAGGCTGAGTGTGAGTATCTAGACCACTAACACGTGTAAAGTGTGAAAACAGAACACAACAGTGAGAAATGGGTCAGTACCAATTAACCACAGTGAAAAACAAAGATGTGATGTCATCAAAGCTTCTGAGAAAAAGCCAGAAACATCAGAAGATGTAGAACCCTAAGAGAAAGAGAAGAAAGGTAGAAGAAGCAGAAGGTAATCAAGATAAATGTTTAACCTGCCTCAAGAAGCAAAAGGACAAATGACTGACAGCTGCCCATAAGTAGAGGCTCGCTGGGGAATATTCACAACAGTTTTGAGTCTGGGACAAAATTCAGACTGCAGGGCAGACTTCTCATAAGATTCCTAGTCTGCATTACAGATACCAGTGCAAAAAGTGAATTCTAGAGAAATTAGGACAGCAAAACTTCAACCCCTTGTTTCCTCAGTGAAGCAGCACTATTGGCTGTAGCTGTGTTGCTTTTCATACCTTTGTGATTTCAAATTGAAAGTATCACTACTCGGATCTGGTACTTTATGAAACATGATCTAATAGAATTCCCAAATCAGCTAGAAACTGATAAGCCTCTACTCCATTGCACAAGAGCTTCTCTGTTGTATATGACTACTGCAAAGCTTGTCACCACTCAGGCTTTCTTCTTAAATACCAAATACACTTCTTTCAGGCTTAGGTTAGGGTTTTTCTTTTTTTCCATATTGTGTACTTCTATAGAAAGGACATTTAGAATTCAGGCTTCCTAAAGAAAATCTTCCTAGAGGGAATCTTCCTAAAGGGATACAGCATCTATTTAAAATAACCAAACACAGAGCGTGTGTTGCTGGAGAACCATCCTATGCATTAAGAGACATTATTAATGGGGTAATTTTTTTCTGTTTTCTTTCCAAGAATCTAAATCAAACTTGGGTAAAAGGGCAGATAAACCAAGTACCCTTGAAAAATTAATAGGAAACAATGAAAGCATCCACAGCTCCATCCCAACGCCCTTAGTATATTGTATTCTCTACTAATGTTATAACCAATATGATTTTTATTGGCTGAAAATAGGGAAATAATGTTAGGAAAGCCACTACACTGACTTCAGGAAGCACAAAACAAAATTTAAGGGATACACCAAAGAATTCCCCTTAAAAGTGCATTTCTAATTCAATTTCTGTCCGTGTGTTTATCTTGTAATCAGACAGATGAAACCTATCACCTGTAGAAACTATTTATCCTTCAAGGGAGAAGCAGTTCTCTCCTGATCTGTAGTTTCAGACATGAGGTGGAAAACATGGCAGATGCTTGCTGTCCTGAATAGGAAAATCAGAGCTGGAATTGAGGAGGTGTTTCCAGTGTGCAGCAGAGTGCACAGGAGGTGAAGGCTCTGGGCACTTAGGCTTCGAATCGACACCTTGCCTTGTATGCTTCACAATGGACACAGATGTGAGTACCTCTCTGCAAGCACAGGAGCTGGGGCTGTACAAACCCAGAATTCCAGTTTGAAAGGCTGAGGTAAAAAATATGTGAGGAGTGAGTAAAGTCATTCAGTGAAAGTTAGGAGTAGATTTTTCCTACTCAGAGCGATTGACTTTGGGTAAATCTTCTTCAAATTACTCCTGGTTTTAGGTATCTCACTGCTATGGGTTTGTTTACTTGGTTTGAAATCCAGCAGGCAAAAGCAGAGGGGCTCCAAAGTATGTAGGGGTTAAGAGGAGATTGCTCTATCCTCTGGAGCTGCAGATGTGGCCATTGTTGGAGACAGGAGTTTAAGGTCCAATAATCTACTTTTCTATAACCACCTGTGATCTTATTTGTATTTCATTGTGTCTTTCCAGAGTCCAGAAGTCTTTTGCAAATGGATTTCACTGCTTCATTTGGGGAGAACTAAAAGCAAAACTTATGGCTATGATCTCACAAATTATAAATAGATTTAAATGGTAGCAGTGGGCCAAGCTCAGGAGCTGACATCTAAGATACAATTGAGACTTTTGCTGATACTGACAGATGGTCCATGTTCTGGAATTTCCTTTGTGTGACACCAATTCCTTCATCCATAAAAGAATAGCAGAAAAGGAAGGAAATGCTTTGCTGTAATTTATACAGGAGAAAACAGAAAAAAGATGTTTGAGTACCATCCCAGTACAGGGGCGAATTAAATGAACATACACATAAAATTTACCTCTTTAGGGATTTCATGTCAGCATCAGCTCCTTTGTATAGGGAGGAAATCAAAACTAACATAATGCCACATTCTGTCATGGCTTCACTTTCCATTAATATAGTGCTGCCTTACTGGGTAAAAGGAGATAAAAATTCATCCTCTATTAATCAAAAACATTTTAGAATGTGACCCAATATCTGCACAGGTGAAACCCACAGTAATAGCCTGAGCAACATCAGATCCTAATTTAGGCATCTTCTATTATTAATTGTGGCAGGTTTGCTGGAGAGCACAGAATCATACCACAAAATCCTCTGGGTAACAAAGCCTTGCAGCTCTGTCTGAAGCAGGGAAGATGAGGAGGTTACAGGAGGACACAGCAGAGCCAAAGGAGGTCACTGGATGAGTCATTCACACTCAGGTATTCACAGCTACCACTTCCTGGTTCCCATCACCAGACAACACTTGTCTTAGCACATTATTCCCAGTTTTCTAAGATTTTATTTTAAAAGCCAGAGTGCAGGCTTTGGATGATCACAAACCAGCAATTGTGATCTCTGAGACAGAGATTCACACAACCCAGCAAACTCCACTGGACATTCTCCACCTGCATGGCCTTTCCTTGATATCCATGTCAGTCTGGCATGACATGATGTTAAATGAGATCAGGATAACAACAGCCATGGGAGGTCAAGAAATTTGTATGGAGTATAAACAAATGTGTGCCTCGAACAGGTAGATTCTCGCTTTATGAGATCGTCGGAGTTAACTTCCATTTAGGAGAAATAAGCATTCAGTCAACTGAGGCCCTTCTCTTTTACGTACAGATAGGCTCCTCTGTTCATCTGCATTCTATAAAGCCTTGTTATTCTGTGTTTATCAGATCTGCGATATCGAGGAGAACAGAAAACGCGTGTGATATCCGCCAGCTGGATTCCATCTGTCTTTCCTCTGTGGAGATGGAGTTTCAAAGGCTACATCCTATCTACTGTCACACCCTCTCCCAACATGAGATGCGAAGTGTAAAGTTTGGCCAAAGTGTTGGAAAAACTGTATCTCTTTTGTACATCACACCTATTTCCCTACCTACACAAAAGTAGCATTCTTCCTGTTCTGGCATGCAGCATGTATTGTTGCACTGTATCAAAACTTTTTATTAAATAAGAGGAGTCTGGCCAAAATGATTACAGAGAAAGCTGGTTGGGATTTTTGTTAGGGTTTGGTTGTTTTGTTTTTTTAACAGGACTCTGTGTACCTATGTGTGTGTTGGTTTGTGTACTGGAGCAGGGTCAGGGGGACTGTGACAAGTACAAGTACTGTTTGATTACAGCAGAGGATGTGGTCCCATCACATTTCTGGGAGGGGAAAGAAACACCTACCTAAAATCCCAGGTTTTTTGCTCTTGAGCTGATTGAGGCTTTGCCATTCACTTCACCACAAGCCCTAAGGGACTGAGGAATTTAAGTTTCTCAGGATAACACCCATGACGGAGCAGCATTATTGCAAATCAGCAAGACTCAGTGATGTATTCTTGCCATAACAACTAGAGCTCTCCCTTTGGTCCAGCAGCTGCAGCATTTCTGGTAAAGTGCAAACCACATCAGAGAGGAACATGAGACACCTTGGGTTTAGCCAAGGAGCTGGGAGGTGTTGGCCTGTCCATTCATTTCCCAGTAAGCAGCCCAGAGCAGCCATCCTTTCCCACCAGAGCCACTCCACTCGTGAAGCCGCAGAGCACTGAGATATGTGAAAGGCTGGGGCTGGTGCCCAACAGTCCTTCAGGAGCCTCCTTTCTCCCTAGTGTGAGGCAGATGTATGAGCAGGGAGGGAGCAGCAAGGGCCAGCACAAGCATTTGGCTCCAGACCTCCCCAGCAACCACCTGGGAGGATTTTCCCTATCTTTGCAAATTCTTTGTTACTGTACCTGCCCATTATCTTATACATTTTAAGTGTGTATTCCTTTATAAATTTCATGATTGAAGGTTCTTGTCTCACAGATCAGAAGCATAGGAAGAATACTCTGGCCAGAACTTCCATCTCATTTTAGTGGAAACATAATTTCTTTGGGTTATTTTCAGGGGGACATGTTTTCTTTGATGTTTAACCAGGTAATACCAAATACATGCCAAGACATACCATCCAACAGACTGCTAGTGGCCACATAAAAGCAAAAAAGGCCTTTGATAGCTGTACATTAGCTGTGCATCTATGGGTATTGCTTACTCTACCCTGGTCCATGGTCACAGGAAGCAACATCTACCCTGAAAATGCAATGAATTAAGACTGTCAGCAACTTGCACTGACCTTTCCATTGAACCACCCATGACATTATGGATTCCTATTGAAAAATTAAGTCTGGTTGCTAGTGCAAGTGCACACACAGACATGCACTGTTTATTTTGAAACTGCAGATAAGTGAAAATGAGCTTTGGTGGGTACTAGTTGTGAATTCCTATGCATATATGATTTTTTTTTTTTGACTCGTGGGTACTCTTCTAAGAATACCTAAGCTTGACTTCCACAGACTGCCCTCCATAATTAGGGTGGGACTGAACTTGTTTCAGTCATGTACAGATAAAGACCTGACAGAGGTGTTTGGCCTCCCCATAAGGCCAGAAGAGATTTATAGCAGAACTGTTCTCCTGTCCTGTACCCATCTCTGAGGTGTCTATCTCTGTAAAAGGTACTGGTTAGGTCTCTTAGATAATGGGTGTTAAGCTAATTAACAGGCTGGGGCCAAGATAACACCTGTGACCAAATGCTTGATGATTTACGTGGAGAATTGGTGAAGCTTTCTCAAAATGCTCCTCTGATTTCTTCCCTTGAACCTCACTATAGCACAATGCTCTGAATCATAGAACCATAGAATCATAGAAAGGTTTGGGTTGGAAGGGACCTTCAAGACCACCTAGTTCCAGCCTCCTGCCAGAGGCAGGGATTCCACCCACTAAATCAAGTTGTTTGGGGCCCTTAAAACTTTGGATCCACCTTCAGAAGTGCTGTGAAACTGAAAAACTCAGGCAAAATCCCATAAAAGCATAAAGTTTTGATTCATGTATTTATGGTAGAGGATCAAATGACCTCTTCTGAGAAGGGGTTGTGTGCTGGAAAAACAGGAGGTCAATGTACGGGAGTTTGGGAAGGATTCCCACGGGACCTAGTCTCAGAGGCATAAAAATGCAAACAATCCTTGAAATAAAGTATGAGTCAAACAAGGATGGAAATCAAGCTGAGGAGCCCAGATAGCTCATGAGTAGTTTAAGCACATGCCAGGCCCAGAGGCAAATCCTCAGTTGCCAGCACCATTGCCTGCAGATTTTGCAATGAATCCTACATTTCAGGATAGCCAGAGCCCTACCTTGGATTGAGATCCTATGAGAATTGCTGCTGAAGGAGAATTGTGTACAGCAGCCTGAGGCACAGAAATGGCACCCAGTCTCTATCAGAGTTTGTTCTGAAGAAGATAAGCCCTGGCTTGCCAGCCCTAGAGCATGGTGTACAATCTTCTATGAACAGGTAGAATGTTCATTGGCAAGGCAAGCTCCTCTGCAACTCCCCCATCTGCCTTGGGGTAGCACTTCTCAGCACGATGAGTTTAATCTTCCTGCCCATTTCAGCTCCAGGGTCTCTTTTGTCTGCTCCATAAAGGTTCTGCTTCTGGTCATCATGGATGAGAGCTATTCCAACACACTTGCCCCAGAAGTTCCTCACCTGACAATGGCCTTGTGATACCAGCACATCTCACATGGATGTTTCCTGCCTTGGAGACTTGAAAAGATAAATAGGAAACACAAAGAGTAGGAAGAAGGAAGGATTATTGTTAAGTGGTGAACCAGCATATCAAGGGATTAGCAGATTCCCTCCGAGACATCCAACAGGTCTGCAGGGCACCGGGGGCAGCATTCATAATTTCTGCATCTTTTTCTTGTTCCTTATGCATAAACATCTCTCCTTTCTGTTTTTGCTAACTGGAATGATGTTTCAGTAAAAATGGTTATCAAAGAAGCCATTGAACAACAATGACACAACCCTCAGCCATTATAGACCTGGGCTAAATCTCTCACGGTGAGCTAACTGAAGGCTGCATGTCTCAGCAGGTGGAAACTGCTGGTTTACCCCATACATGGCAGAAAATACCTTCAAATTAATCTCAGCATTATGCCATTTAAATCTACTGGGGGATCTCTGTCTCCCTAAGTGCTAGTTGTGTTTGTGTTTGGTTTTGGTTTTTTTTCCATAAATACTCTCAAAAAATAACCCTAACTGACTGTGGCCACACAAGGTGCTTGCATTAGGACCATGAGTGAAGGCCTGTTCTTATGAGAAGATCTAATCATAGGATTAACCACCCTGTCTTGATCCTTTTGTATTTCAGATCAAGACCATTCTCAAACCCTGACACAGCAGCTCTCAAAATGCAGCCTGGAGCTCAGCTGAATCCTTAGCTTTATCTCTAATATAAATAACAATGACTTAAATTTCTAGTCTAACCACTTATAATAATACAAACTTAATGGACTGAAGACCTGGGGAAAGACAATGTGTTACATATTCCATTGTTTTCTTCAAACCACATTTGTAAACAGCCATAAAATACACAATAAATAATTACCTTCAGATGCAGAGCCAAATGCTTGCATCTTGTAACTCAAACCCACAGGTAATAGAAACAAGCTCTTACAAACTCATGGCTCTCATTGGACATGCAGGACCCCTCACTCTCTGTTCATGTGGCATTCACCAGCCCCTGGGGTAACTTTTGAGTTGTCGTGAACACCTTACCTCAATTTTGCATAAATTCTGTTTCAGATATATTGAGAAAAGGTCACATCTGTTTTACACCTCTCTGTCACCTGCTTCTGGCTCTTAGACCATGGTGAGCAGCAGTTACTGTAATGAGTGACACTATTCATCACATCCCAGGAGAGGATGTCCCAGAAATATACAATATAATGGTGATGGAATAAGCCCCTCTGGTTAGAAACATGAAGAAGCAACATTTTCAGTGATATTTGGCCCTGTTTGGAATAAATGCATACAAAGAGCTGATAACAGCCTCATTTCTCTTGTTTTTTGAACCTTGCAGGAGTTAATATCTACAGAGGGTTTTTGATTTCCATTTCTTGTTTCCTTACCACTTTTGTTTAATAACACAGATCCAGTGCAGATCCATGTGAAGTCACACCCATAAAGGCACTGGGTACAATGGCCCATTCACACTGGCCATTTTCTGGTATTCTGATACCTGATATTCTGATTACCCCTTAGCAGTAAATTGCTAAGCTCTACCTAAGAGGCCTGTGGACAGAAAGGATATTGAGCCAGGTCCCAGAGTTAGATTATACTCTGCATGCAAAGACAAAAAGGGCAAATGCAGAGAGATCAGTTTGTGAAGGAAAAACACAATAAATAAAAGGATGGTGTGACCAGCACACACAAGCACCTGGCTGCTCATCTAACTTTAGGAGATCAGGTCATCCTGCCTTTCCCTACAAGAGACAGGAACCCTTTTGCTGTTTCTCTGGGAGTCCCCCAGGATCCTTGAACCCTTTTCTACTGCATTCCTACAGGCAGCTTTTCCTCAATCCTCCTTGTGAGTGACCCTTCTCTTCAGGAAATACAATGTTGCACCATGAAAGGGATAGCCTGGATATCGGCACATGGATGGAGCCAAAAAGCAAATCTTCCAGAGAGCCTGGCTTAGTAGTCTGGTTGTTGTCATCTGTTAATGTCTCTCTAGTAGCATTTCCATTGCTGGTCCTGACCTGTACAAGCTACCCTGAACTGGGAACAACAAGTCCACCTGCCTCTTGCTGTGCTGGCACTTGCCTCAGAGTCTTTCCAGGGTGTTAAACCATTAGAGTCCCTCTCCTTCCAAACAGCAATAATGGAAAGGAGTATTAGCAGAGTTTGGACTGGAGTTTAATTCAGGATAAAGATGCAATGTTGGAGCAGCAGGGCAGGCAGCCAAGTGCTCTTTCATAACTGGGTGGGTACAGCAGTATATGTGGGAAGAATGGCATGCCTCAGATGTACTGCAGCACAGAGCACATCCAGCACAATGCTGGCTCAGCTCTCGCTGGCACCATCATCCTGTTGCTGCTGTTGTTTGAGGCTCCTTGGTCAGACTCAGCCTGGGCAAAGGTCTTTTACCCCCCAGCCCCAAATACTGGGTGAACTCTGCATGCAGATATGTTCAGCTTGGTTGGTTGCACGTTGGGGTTGTCAGGTTGTTGTCCTTTGAAGTGAATGTCCAAGCAGGTGGCCACAATGGCTCCTGGCCACAGCCCTTGCTTCCTTCCTGCCCAAGAATGTCCTCCATGACAAAAGCTTTCCATGTGTTGCTAGCCAGGATAGGAGAGGAAGCAGGAGAAGGTGTTTGGAGAGACACTGGGATGTTTGTGAGTCCACTCTCCACGGCCTAGGTTGCAGCTTCACCTCCCATACAAAAGTGAATTGCACACTTAGAAACTGCTGCATAAGAGTGGTGAATTTGAACAGCAGCAAAAACAAAATTAGGGGGAAAATACCTGCCTGCATAAGATCGGTGGAAAACCAGAGGGCTGTGGCACTTACATGAGGAAGTGATTTTATACACAGCACAGGGCATGATGACCCTTGATAGATTCAGGATTTCCATTCATTTCTCTATTAATTTCTTGCTCCTGTAAGGAAGAACTAATACACATTGTACCTTGATCCTTTGAGTAAACCCTCATCGGAAGAACTGACTTCTAGTTTTTGCACATCCATCTCCGAGTGAGCTTTAAAGGCATGCTTTCAGAAAGTCCAATTCTCCTTTGAAATGACATGGAGTTAGAAGGATCAAACAGATATGAAGTACACGGGGAAAATGTTCTGGAGCAGCCAGAAGGGACCATTATGATTGTTTTGTATGGCTTTCTTCATGAGCTATAGAATTTTACCTGGCAATTTGTGAGGCCAGGGAACACTTTGATAATAAAATCAGATAATTCCCAAGCCTGACAGAACTGTGTGCCAAATGAGTGGCAGGCACACCTCTTCCACAAACCTTTGCCCCAGTAACAGAGACAATGAAACAAGAATAATGCCATCCTGTAACAAAAAGTAGAGCCTTTCACTGCTGTACAGCCCTGTTTGTGGCACAAATGGAAGGCTGGAAAGCAGCTTTGAACATAACCCTTACATCTAAAGGTTGCTCCAGCTCGAAGAAGCCCTAGGTGTGGCCCAGGGCTACTCAGAGAGCAGCCGTGAGTGCACAGTGAGTGCATTAGGGAAAATGTTGTTTTCACCCACCCGAAGCAGCTTTTCTATGGAGACTAAGACTCTGTGGCTTAAGCTGGGATTCAATTAATTCATCCTTAACCATCTAGTCAGAACCAGTCACCCAGTCTGTCTGTAGCCCATGGAGAAAGGCAGGTAGCGGCTTAGATGTTTCCCTTGGGAGAGGATGATTTGCCATCTGGAGGTGTCTGTCCTCATAGGGCACAGCAGGGCCATACATGACTAGGTTGGGTTGAAAGGCAAATGTTTAGGTGAATAGATCCCATGAGAGAATTCTCAATCTGAAGTTGCACCAGTGTCATGCCAGAGTGCTGCATAATTTTTGATGAGGTTTCAAACAAGCTAGAAGCTGATGCAAAACTTCACCCCAAAATGGAGCCCTTAATGCCACAAGTTTTCCTCAACACCTCGGGAAAGTCACTTTATTGTGATTTTCAGGAAGACATCAGATAGGCTCACAATCAGATCAGTTCAATTTCATCCACCTTGCAGAGCAGAGTTACTGTCAGTGAGCTGAAGAGTTCTGCTGCTGACACAGTACTGATCCCCCTGCTCTTTACAGGACCTGTCTCTGCCATTTCTAGGGAGTAACTTTGTGTTTTCACTTGAGAAACAGCAGGGAAAACAGATCGTGGGAGTCCTTGGTTCAACTCCCTGCTCAGCTGGAGGCAGTTCAGATTTTCCACCATTGGAGAGCCATGGGCACAGCTGCTTTTCAAACCCACCACTTCTCCCTCTGATCTTGTGCTTATATCTAGAAAAGGACCACAAAATTCACATGGTTGGACAGATCCTGCAGCAGAGGGGTTAGGGTATTACTGGGGGAGAGGACAAAGAACATGTGCCCGAGGAGCCACCGACGTGTTTTGCATTTAAATCCCGGGGGCAGGGGTGAGAGGGATCCGCTCTGTATCAGACAGATCCGCTCGGAGCTAAACCTCACTATCTTGATTAACAGCAGGGAATGATAGCTGGATTTCTGACAGACCCATCTGGAACACCCATCACAAAAACCATAGTTTCATTCCCCAAACTAATGTTGCTCAAGCACGTCCTGCTGGCTGCTGCTGGGGAAGCCTCCACAAGCTATAGCAGAGGGGTCTGTGTCAGGAAACTCAATAAACTTACAGCATGGCTCAGCACCTTTATGCATGATTTTACTGGCCTCTTTCCTACACAAACAGTAGGTTGATGAATATTTGGCTTTTGTGATATTTATTTAGAAAGAAAGATTTCCTCTGTCTTAAAACTATTTAAATCTGACTTCCCATTCAGACCACTAATCTGATATAGAGCAGCACATGGACTTTCATCCAATGCCAAAGAACTGAGAACAAAACAAGGTATCTCTGAACTGCAGAGAGGGGCAGTGTGGGGACAGGCAAATCCTCTTGGGCCCTGGAGCTTACACAGGCTCAGGGAGTTTTGCTTTGCACAATCTGCCTACAAACTGCACCATACAGCATCTGTATTTCATCTTTAATGAGGGAGTCCTGCCATTTCAGTTCTGATTTCTTAATGCTTCGTTTCTACAAGTAAAACAATGTCTCTTTGCTTGCAGTGTTTGAAACACATGAAAAAAATGGTCAGTGGGAACTGGAACTAAAATTGCAGAATTAACCTCATCTGTACTGTAACTCTGTAAGCTGTAGGAAGAGCAGTCTGAACCAAACAGCAGCAATAATGCCTGGGTTAGGACAGGAGAAAGATATTGAACCTGACTCAGATAAAAGATGCTATTGACTATTTCCCTTTTTTATTATTATTGAAAATAAAAAAACCCTGAAGTTTTGCATGTTTTACGTATGGCAAAAGAAGTTAACCTCCTTTTGTGCAGTTGAAGTGGATTTGACTCTTAAGGAGGGGTCATCTGATTTTGTTTCACTCTTCTTCTCCCCACATTATGAATTAAATATAATGCTTCTTCCCTCTCTCCTCTTTTCCTTGAATGTTCCAAGCATTCTTCTTTTACCAACTCTGATTTTTTTTGTCATTTGGTGGCTTGCTGTGTTGTCAGTAATGTACCAATCCACATAAATTTAAACAGGTCTTATAATACTGGAGGGTGCCTGTTGCTGCTTTTGAATGCCTTTTTCCCCCTCTAAAAGGCCCTATTCTTGTGATTACCTTCTGCCTGGTCACTGTGTACAAGCCAAGAGCTCAGCAGTGTGGGAGTGTGACAGTCTTGAGACATTTCCACAGCACCCAGGGGCAGTAAATTAAGGTTGACATGACCCACCAAGCACATGGCAGCTCCATTGTCAGAGCTCATCTAACAGGAGAGATTGAATTTCACACTATGTTTGATATTAAATCTCTCCCAAGCACAAGCTGACTTGGCTGGGTAGAAAAGACATTCGAGAATCAGCAGTGAGGACCTTGGCATGGGAAGGTGCTAAATACTCTCTGCCTTCATTTGAAGAATCCCCTTGCAGCCTCAGCCTGAGCTCGGTGCACAGAGGATCCTGAGGTTGTGTCTGCCCCGTCCCTTGTACATGTGCTACCCCAAAACCAGCAGCTGCACCGTGTTCCTGATCTCGTTCCCACCCCCTCTCCCTGCAGACAGTGTTCTAACTGTCTCTCCCCTCAGGATACCTCAGGCACCACCTTCCCATCCCTGATTCCCTGATCTCCTGTGTCCTTTCACCTTCTGCAGTGTCCCAGTATTGTCTTACTTGCTGTGGAGCCAGGAGGAGCACATGCTGCTCTGCTGGCCATCCCAGCCTGGCCAGTTGGCCAGAAGATGGATCCTGCTGGAAAGCAGTGAGAGGTTACCTTTGATTTGAGCCAGGCATCTAAAATAAATAAGTTGTTTGAACTCTTCACTGATGGCACAGGGAAAGTTCTTTGCAATAGGGAATTTATCTTCTTTTAAGCTGGTAAAATGCAGTGCTTTAAACTCTACATGCAAGTTATTCTGAAACTGAAATGAAAAACTAGACTGAAAAAGTCCAATCAGGAACCAGACACAGAAAATCAGAGAATCACAGAAAGTTATAGAATGAGAGAATCATTTAAGTTGGAAAAGATGTTTAGGATTGTCTAGTCCAACCACAGAATTACAGAATCATTTAGGAAAAGGGACATACACACAATAATTCTCCCATTACAGTCTCCTTGCAGCTCTTATGAAGGCTCTTTCAAATCTTTCAAGTCTTTAATCTCTTTCAAGTCCTGTGAAATCCAGAGCTTGATTAGTGGGTTACTCTAATTACATTTGATTAGCAGTGGCTTGATTAGTAGTTCACATTGGATATCACGAGCGATTATTCCGGGGATTTGAGATACGGGGATACCTACAACTCATCCAATGGGTAAATGCAGAGTTTCCAGTTCCATTACAATTGGTGTGTGCTGGAAAGCCAGACACCAAATCAACACTTCACAGACATCTGTTTGTGCCTGAAGATGTAGATATGTCCTTGGATTCCTTCACAGTCTTTGTCACATGTCTAGTTGATGCTATTCAGGAAAAGTTGTTAACACAAAATATTCAGAGAGTTTAAATAGCTCAACCTGAAATAGCCCAATGTGCAATTTTGCTCACAGGGTTTTAAGGAAAGAAAAGGGCTTTTGAATCAATTTGCATAACTTTTCTCAGAGGACACTGCATTTGTCCCAGTTATATGATATTGGGATGACGATTTTCATTTGTGCAAAACTAGAATAATTTTCTGTCTCTAGAAAGGCCACCAATCTTGATATGAAGACAATATGAGATGGAGAAATGGCTGTTTCTCTTGCCACTTTTTGCTTCAAAGGTTAGTTATCTTCACTGTTAGTACTCAGACTTCATCATCAGCTTGAAACCATCTGGCTTCGGCACTTAGACACTCACTAAAATGTTCTCCATAAACTGAGAGAACAATTTAGAATTTGGTAGTTTCTTCATGAGTGGATATGTACCTCTTGTAACCAATTCAACCACTTCAGTTCCTTTGGGCTCACTGAACAGACAACTTTGTATCTCCCAAATATTTTGCCTGTGGAGGCATTTTCTTTAATCCTCACATCATTGTAATGGTATTTCTGTCAATTATAGGCACTGAAACTGAGTATGATTTTACATTGTTTGGGTAGAATTACCTCCGTACTTAAAGTGTTTCTGGTCCCTACTAACCCCTTGGATAAACCATGACAGCAGAACTCAGTCTGAAGAGTTTTCCCACAATGGCCTCTGGATAATTCTGAACTATTTTTTTCTCTTTTCCTCCATGTGTATACTGCATTTGGCTGCATTACAATACATTTTATCAAGACATTTATGCTTCTGGTTGACCATGCAGTTCTAATTGCTGTCTGTACTACCAACTTCAGAGTTTTCCCCAAATTTTATCAGCAATTTTTTTTCCAGTTTCATTCATAAAAAATTCTGACAAATACTCAGATGGTTCCTATTGCTATGTCTTACTTCCAGAAACATCCCTGTTTAATAATCCCCCACTAACAGAAGCTTTTGGGAAGCTGTCAGCATGAGATAGTTCTTATGCTCTTTAAAGTGCACTGACTACTGTGTTCCCATAACTCTCAGTGATCCCAGTGGAAACTGGAATCCTCAGCCTGGTCCTCAAGGCAATGTCAAAGAAATATATTAACAATTCTGTTGGATATTAAAAACACATTGCTGCACTCTGTGATCTGATCGTAAAGGCTGATTGGCTAAGCATGAACAAAAACTAAGACTTTTGGGATTTTTAACATATTTTTCTTGGTAATTTTAGTTTATTTATCGATACCCATTTCAAATATTTTTAAACTCCTTGCAAAATGTCATAGTGCATGCCATAACAGGGGGACCAGTACACCAACAAATATGTTCTGCATAGTCCTTCCTTTCTGTAAAGATTCCATTCACTGGGTTATAATAAAATAACTGTACCATTGTGCTCCTTTAGACAGGCCATGGTTGGTGTTTCACTCCCTGGGTGAGGGGTCTCCTCTGGAAAAACTGACAACATGAGCACCCATGCTGTCAGGCTCTTATGAGGCCCCCAAAACAGACTTGCTGAGGAAGTAGTTCTGGAAATGTCCTGCTTCTACACAGCTTTTAGGGTGCTTGGGACCAGCTTTTCCTTAGGTACCAAAAGCAGCCTCTGGACTGTGTCTCTTTACACCAAGCTACCTGGCAAAGCACTGAGGAAATGAGGTTGCAGATGTTCCACAGTCCTTCACAATCTGAGCCTTTCTGTCTGTTCAGGGAGCAAATCAGACTCATAGAAGGATAAATTTAGCTGTATACATGGCTTATGTAACTAAAATAACTGCACATACATATGAGAAAGAGGTGCATATACATGTACACAAGTAGGCTGATTTCTTTCTTTGAGACAGTTGGACCAATAATTAATTACCAAATAAAGGCTGTGCTATTTAGGGATTCAGTTTTTTTCACATTTTCTAGTTGTAGTCTACTCTGAGTCTCCCCAAGGGTCCTACACGAGCACTGGATTACTCACATTAGCTCAGGCAGCAGATACTCCTGGAGTGCACTGTGCACCAGGGAACAGAAATATCAGCTGAACTGAAGGGAGCAGTGAGGTTTGCAACAGCATCCACACTGGGAAGCCCAGGATGAGCATAAGATAATTTGCATTTTCTTCCAGTTGGCAGAAGAAACTACTTGCCACATCTTCAGCGGACAGAAATCTGTGCAGCTGCATTGACTTCTAATCAACTGACTTCAAGCAAACTCTGCTGATCCAGGTGATGTGATCCCTTACAATGAGAAATAAAAATAGTCACACATCTGCATGCCACACCATCCAAACCCCTTCCAGCAACTGCACAGTGGCAAAGCACACCCAAACTCCCAGTGGCAGTCAGAAGAGAACAGTGGCAGGAGGTTCCAAGCAAACTCCTCACTAGTGAAAAATGGGCCACTGAGATCCATTTTTGCCTCTAGGCTTTCATTGGATCATAGAATAATTGGAGTTGCAAGGAACATTTAAAGGTCATCTAGTCCAAGCCCCCTGTAATAAGCAGGGACATCTCCAACTAGATCAGGTTTCTCAGAGCAACCAAGGTCCTTGAATGTTCTCAGGCAGGGATTATCTATGACCTCTCTGACAAACCTGTTCCAATGTTTCACCACCCTGATTGTAAAAAACTTTTTCCTTAAATGTAATCTAAATTCACCCCCTTTTAGTTTAAAAGCCCCTTCATGTACTCAGTGTGTCTTAGTGGGCATTGGTCATGTCCTTCACTTTCAAGCAGGGCTTTGTCTGTAGTGCAAGATGCAACTCTGACCAAAGATGGGCTGATGGTGATTATGTCATTACTCACTTTCCAACTACACACCAGCCCAGAGATAGCCTAAACCACCCACCAGTGCTGAAGATCAGACAGAGGAAGGCTGCTTCCAATTTCATAAATTACCAGGTTCACAGTAACACCCTTTGTGAAATCAGGGCAGATTTCAAACCACCAATAACAAACAGCAATACCACCATTACCTGCACTGGTCGTAACAATGGGAAAACATTTGCTAGCAAATGTATTAGAAAGTTTTTTGCCATGTGACTTAATTTACTTTTCTGAACAGTATCATGGATACTATGGCAAAGTTGGACTAAAGAATATTGAAAACTGAGTACGTAATAAGGAGGGCACGTAACTGATCAGCAGAGAGTGCCTTTGCGTCTCATCTGTAAGTTAATAAATGAGAAATAAACCCCACGTAGCTAAGAAAGAGAAGAAAAAATGAAGGCAAGAAGAGTAAAAGGAAAAGAAACCCTTGAGCTAAGAAACCTGGGTGAAGAAATCTAGCACTGCAAGAACAGAAAGTGCTTGGACTTGTATTTTTGTTCAAGGCAGAGGTGATGTGCCAGGTCTGGGCTGGGACTAAATTCAGATAGAAGTTATAAGCAGTGCCAGTACTCAGGAATGCTGGATTTGGCGTTCTGCTGAGATTTCATTCACAGCAGTGTGCATCAAAGTGAGTACCCAGACACTGATGGAAATTGGTGGACCCAATGCAGTTTTTTTCATTCACAGAAATACATAGCAAAGGGAATACCCACACAGCATGCTGATGAAAATTAGGAGTGCTAATGCAGTTCATATGATGAGTCTGACTAAAAGAATTATTACTGGCACCACAGGATGTCAGCTGGGGCTTTTAGTTCCTAACTGGACTCATTCAGACTGGCAGCTCTGTCTGGCTGGGCTTTATACAGGTGTTTTTCCACTTCTGGCTGCTATTTTTCCCCAAGAGGACAAGGGCCAGACCTCCACCAGCCTCCCTGGGCACAAGGTCAGTTCTGGGGGCACGTGGGGATGCAGAAGAAAACTTTTATGCAGCCAAGCAACATTCTGGCCTCCAGCTCTTGAAAAAGTTTCCACTGTCTGCCAAGCCCTTCAAACTGCCCAAACACTTTGGAAATTACAGTATCACGTTTTGCTGCCAGTTGGGAAACCTGTTTCTCTGCATTAACTGTCAGAAAACAGAACACACCTTTGCTGGGGAAGGATATTTTGTCTCATTATTATCAAAGTGTAGAGTTAGACACTGAGCAAAGCTTTGTGGTGTTTCACTTAGGACTCCCCATGAGGGCCCTATATCCAAAGGCAGCACAAGCACACTTCTACGTTTTTGTCTAGGCTGAACACCTACACTTGTACCAACTATAGAGCTCTGGCTTGTGTCTCCCACCCACAGCTCACATTTCTCTTGGATTAGTGTTCTCCCATCAGTGCTATTAATTCAGTCACATCAGGAGATCCAGTTGCTTTGTGGCCTGGAAGGCCCTTAACCATCCCAAATTAAAGCCCTCTAGGCAATAAAATAGTTGGGCCCTAAGGATTTTCTTGGAAATGTGCTCTGAATGAGCAAACAGAAAAGAAATTAGTGCTGTGTTGATGCTCCTGGCTCTAAGATCACCTTTTGCTTGGTTTACTAAGAACTAATATGCACTAATGGGAAGCTAAACCAGCTTTAAAAAGTCTTTGTCATATGATATCTCTTAATATACCCAGGTAGTATTTCCAAGGCATGGGTCTCTTTGCAACTGGAGGCTCCAGTAAATGTCCTTTGCCATTTTACACACATTTAAGACACACTTTCCTCAGCATCCATGCTAGAGAAATCTGGACTTAGAATTCCACTTTAAGGGAGAAAATTAACTTCAAACCATAGGTGCCACATGCTGGTCCCATGGTCAGAACAGGAGGGCAGGACTGGTATTTGGACATTAATAAAACCTCCCCTCCCTGGATAGGTGCTGGCTGCATGGAGAGGATCATAGTATGTATAATTAAATAGGTGGGGGAAGAAGGCAAGAAGAACCAGCTCTCCAGCCTGGATTTATCTGACCTTGGTTTAGGTGTAGGAAATACATAGATGTCAGCCTGTCTGTGCCCATAAAAAGCAGTAGTCTGAGCAGAGCAAAGCTTTCTTCTCCCTCCAGATATTAGTTCAGCTCACCAAGATCTGAGTCATAGATTTGTCTCTACCTCCATTTATTATGAAAAGAGCCCATGGCAAACTCATTCCTAACTCACACATGTTAGCAAGGTGTCTGTGTTTATATGGGCAAATATATGGGATGAGGCTATATTTGGATTTTAGCCATGAAAAAACTAGGGACAGACCCTCTTATGTGGTCAGTCAAACTCATCTAGTATGTAACTGTTGTTCTTGTTCTGAATAAACATCCAGCAATGATGAAAGTCCTCATCACACCAAAGTGCTTTTTTCAAAGGGAATTGCAAAATCTTTTTCCTAACAGAGTCTCTAAACATACAGCCTTAAACTTATGCTTGCTGAAATCAATTACAGAACTTACAGGTGACTTTCTTCAAGGCTACTTGAGGCCCATAAACTGCTATGCATGGCAGAAAGCTCCTTGAACACTGGCTTCGTTCAATGATTTCTCTTCCTTGGTTCTCCGTCCCCTCAAGGGCTGCTAAGCTCAGAGACGTTTTTAACAAGCTGACACCTCTGAATGCACATTCCTGCTTGCCTTCCCAAGGTGCTGCTCCCTATCTTTTGGTCTTGTGAAGTTAATTTATGAAATGTAAAGAAAATAGCAGACAGTATCAAGGGCATCAATAGGTCTTAATGTCCCTGTCCCTTTCCCCTGAAACCCCCCCATACACTCTTGCCCATGTCCCAGAACCCCATTCCAGCTCAGCCCGGGGCCATCAGCACCAACCCCAGTTGGTGACAGTCCTGTCTTCAGTCTCCTGCCTGAGCCTTTGAGTGGACCTTGGACTTTGTGCCCCAGGGCCACTTCTCCCCATATGGAGAAGATGTCTGTTTGATTCCAAGTTTGAGCTGGCATTGGTCATTCAATATGTTGAGTGTTTCCTGGATTAAGCTGAGGTTACCTAAAATCTTTTAAAAAACTTTAAGTTACATTTTTCATTGGTTTTTCCTTATCAGAAGGAATCAGAAGTGACCAGAAGAAGAAGCAGAGCAGCAAGGAATACCTATTCAGAAATCACCTTGAAGATGGATAATTCTGTGGCTTGAGGGAAGACAGACAGGCTGGGCTCCATCCTTCCCTGAAAGTTAGGAAAGGGGATGACCTTATGACTGATCCTATTCATGGGACCTGAATTAACTGCATTGTTTTTATTTTGTTTGATTATTTACATATGTAGGAAGCTTAATTTCTGGGTCACGCAGGTGAATAAGGTAGAGATTGTAACGTCCTCTGGGAATGGTGGTCACAATATTATCCAGGTGCTCAGTCTGGCCCTGACCTGCACTCCCTACATTATTTGCAGGGACAGGAGACAACATCCAAGTCAAAGCAGGAGTTGTATTCCAGAAAGTGGTGGGACAGATGGCTAAACTAAAGCACCAATCTCAAGCCCCATGCCTCTGCTCTAGGAATAATACCAGGAGTATGTCCATGAACTCCTAACTGCGCTCTTCAGCCTCTAGAGATACCAGTGCCTCCCATTATGCCATGACCACAGTGAAATAATTCCTGCAACTTCTCAGCATCAGCACTAAAGTACCCATCACCCCTACACCACCTGTGGTGACTGAATGAGCCTTACAAACATCAAAACACTTTCCAGCATAAATCTTCAAAGGTCTGCAAGAAACTATTTAACAGCTCCTCTCATTTCTGACCTCCTGCACTAAGAAAGGGAAGAGGCAATAGATGTTGTATTTATTGTTGTATTTATTTCCACTAATGGTAGGTCACAAAACTGACTATGAGACCCTATCATGACAAACCATAGGCTACTTTCATGCACATCTCTCTGTTACCAGTGAACAGTTAGGTAAAAATGTCCTTTGGTCTCTGCCTGCCTGGAAAATCCATCTTACTTTTAAAGTCAATTGGAAGTTGTATCTGAAAATCCTGGGATAAGTTACTCTTAGGGTAGTGTTTTCCGGCATAGAAATAAGATGGCTAGAAAATACTTTACTCTCCATAGGGTCATTCACTCCTATTTACAAAATATAACTCATTCTTTTATGGGAACAATTGCCTCTAGAAATGTGAATCATTCATGGGTGGAGCCTACAGCTTCAGTCTTGAAAGCAATTAGAAATGTGGGAAGGTCCCGAGCTGACATGGGGTTTGTGCATAACTGAAATGAAGCACATCAAGTGATGGTCACCATGCCAGCAACACATTCCCCAGGGGGCAGAAATCCAGAGCCACCAGCACCACCCCATCACAAGTGCCCCAGAGCAGTTTGCATCCTCACAGAAGGGCTGTGAGCTGTTCCGCCACTGAGCAACAAGTAACTTGGGGGACCCTCATCTGGGCTAATCTGCTCTGCTATTTGCAAAACCTGATTCCTTCTCTTTCTCATTACTTCACGCCATACTGACCGTCCAGTTGAAAAAACCTGGCCTAAATTGTAGGGACTTTTAAAAGTTTTCCAAAGGGGAATAATTTGGGATTATTTAAGCCTTTTGCAGAGTAAATTGCAAGCAATTCCTCCCACTCTGACAATGCTTTCCCACAACAAAGGCAAACATTTGGAACTGTTGGTTCATATGTGCTGTAAACCTTCAACACTGGGATTGGAGAAATGCACACAGGGTGGACACAAACCCCACGGGCTGAGTGGTATCTGCAGTGGGCTGCAAACCAGTTTGCTTCCCATGGAATATCGACATAACACAGAACGAGGAGCAAAATCTGCAATGGGGAATACTTCCTTTGGCCACAGTCTTGAACAGCATGTGCTGAAGGGAAGTGACACAAGCAACTCTAAGAAGGTCTGGAAATAAGTGGTTTTCAGCTGCATCCAAACATAGAATTACTTAGTACTTTGTTGCTCTGTGCATGTGCAGAAATCACCAAGGGAGCCAATACAATAGATCAACAATACACCTGAGGAGCTCTGGCAGGGGTCAGGGGGCTGCTTCCACCATCTTCCCCAGGAATCACCCTTGTATAAATCAAAAAAGTTCGATCTGCAGCAGTCTCAGTATTTAAAATATGCTCAGCACCAAAGACAAGCACCCAAGGCCCACAGTTCCATGTTCCAGTAGGTTAATTTTGTAGACGTGCCTGTACCAAGACCAAGTTCCTCCAGGAAGCAGCCCTACTGCCTCAGTCAGAGTATTTGATGGGCCTGTAAAAAAAAATAAAAAAACAAACAAAAAACCCAAACCCCAAAAACCTGCTTTCTAGAATCAGAAACCATAAGGCAGAGAGTTCCACTTTATCACTATTTGCCTAAATATATAAATAATCCAAAATCTGAAGTGTGTGTTGGACAGCACCCTCAGGCTATCATTTTACACCCAGCTGTTATTCTCAGAGGATTCTCAGTAAATCCAGAAATAGACCCAGCCAGGAGTCGGGAACAGGCTCAGAGGAGAATGTCGCCATATGGCAGCTCCTGACTCTTGCATAAATGTATTGATTAGCTGAACCAGCTTCAGGATGTCTCTATTAAGGACAGCAGCGTCAAGAGGAGACATAAAATTATCAGAAATATGAAAGAGCACCTGAACTGGCTGTTCTTTTCCATTTAAGCATCTTGTCCAAAGTATGACACCGATCGCCTGACAAAATTTGTCAGTTCAGTTTAAATCTGAAGCTTAAAGACAATTCCTAAACAAAAATCAAACATATTAATAATATTTCATTGCTACGACAACACAGAACAGCACATTAGCAACCCAAATGACAATATTCTTCCTCCTCTTGCATTGACATTGGCAAGGAAAGAAATTATGTTGGAATTTTTAATATAAGTTTTCAAAAGGGAAAGATGATTGCACATTAAAACCCACCATGAAAATAGAATCCTCAAAGACAATTTTCTTTAGCTGTTTAAGCACCCGGTGAGTGGGTTTTGAACTGTGTGCTTTAAGCCAGAGAGGAACCTGTTGCAAAACAAGTTCTCCCATTCACTTGTGTGACCAAGAGAAAAACCACTTTATCACAGAGTCACAGAATGATTTGGGTTGGAATGGAGCTTAAAGATCACCAAATTCCAACCACCTGCCATCAGCAGAGACACCTTCCACTAGACAGGTCACTAAAAGCACTGTTTCTGTCACCAAGACCAGTCCAAGACCAGTTCGATGGGGAGAAGAGCTGCAGACTTTAAATTGGTCTGGGACACAGAAGTCCTCATTGTGTCCTCTTTGGTAACAGGTGACACACCTGGAGCAATGGGTCACAGGAGAGGACAGCTGCAGTGGGCCAGCTGAATGGGACAGGGGATGGACCGAAAATGTGGGGGCCCTTAAAACAGTGTCCCACAGCTAAGAATCTTGTAGGGACCTCACCATGCTCTGACAGCAGAGCCAAGGAGGAGCCGGTCAGGATGGATCAAATGGATGTCAACCACCAAAAGCCACTCACTCAGAGAGTGAGATTTAACAGTACTGGGATGATAAAGAGGCCAGAAGGAAAGACACTTTGATTTCAAAAATAGGTCAAACATCAGATATCAGGCTGAACATTCCCTCACCCTTCACTAGCTGAACAGCCTTTCTCAAAGGGGCAAAATGTTCTTTTTCTTGCTGATGTTCCTACTGCATTTGTCTGAGGACCCTGTGCAAATCTGTATTGCCCTGCCCAGGAGTCTGAGGGTGTCTAGAGGCAAAGACAGAGCACCTGGTAGGTACACATAACAAAATCCATCCTTGGCACAAGCCAAACTCTACAGGAAGACCTTAGCGTGGTGCCCGGGAGTTTCCTCACACAACTTCACAACAGCAGCAAAGGGATGCATTTTTCTCCATTTTCGGTGTGCCTGGATGACTTATCACGATGTTTCAGACCCAGAGGTGGGATTGGGCCTGGGGTTTGGTTGTGGGATTAGTTTGTGCTGGACATTCCTCTCCATGAATAAAGAATGAGCATCCCAGCATGGCACCAAGGAGCTCTGTGTCACGGCTGATCCCAGGCTTCAGATGAGAGGATAAACCCAGGTTTTCAATTGCTTGGGACTGTAGTTGCTGTCTTGCACTTCTGGAAAAGCTGAAGCTGCTCACCATGACACCAAGCCAATTTCATAGCTGGGTGACCACTGAGGAAGTATGAAATAGCAAACAAACTCATCCTGAAAAGTTTTCTGTATTGCATTTTGGGTTTAAAATGTTCGTACAGAAAGTTCTGTTAGTTTAGAGAGTTGTTGGCCGAAATGGATACATTTTCCAGGGAAGTCAGCCAGTTTTTAAAGGAGGCCAAATCTGTTTCCACATGGAAATTGGCTCATTTTTGGAGGATAGATGAGTTTTGCACAAAATATATTAAATTCCTTCCCCCACCCACAACCGTATACACTTTCATACATCTTGATGGGAGAACTGCTATTCCACCATCACGGGGAAATGCAATTTCAAAAAGTGCAATATTATGTAATTAAAATGCCAGTCATGTCAGTATGGATGAAACAGGGAAAAGAGAGGAAAAAAATCTGGAAAACTAAGATTATGCAATTCAGGCAGCCCTTGGAAATGCTTTTTCAATCTATCTAAGCTCTTCCAGAAGCTGTACATGGGTGAAGATACTGTCAACATTCTTGTTCTTTCAAAAAATAGTCAAAGCCTCAGCAGTAGAAAATAAAGTTAGGAAAAAAATCCACAACCCATGATATAACTATTAACAACTGCATGATATATTGCCAATAATTAGCAAAAGGCCAGTTATACAACCTGTTCAACTTTAATAGCCCTCATCCTGAGACCACTTAGACAGCAAGTTTATTCCAAGAAGCACACCCTCCTCAAGTGAAGAGTATCACAGAAAAAAGAAAGATGTTTTTTAATACATGCTCTACCAAAGGACCAAGATGTGCCGAAAAACACATAGCATGTACCAATGCCTCTCTCTGAAGCATCTGCCATTTGGAATATCGTCATTTAAATACTTTGCCTGCTTAGTCTATTTTGAATGGCTTCATTACAGGACTGCAGAGAAATTCTCTGGAGAAACTGGGAAAAAAATGTTTTGGAAAGTATTTCAGATTCAGAATTGTCAGAATGCGCCATTTTAACCTTTTCTATGAAAGAAAAAAATCACTGCAAGTTGACACACAGATATGTATTCTACAATATGTATCTATAAAATAGATAGGAAATTCACAGTAGCTTGACTCAAAAATATATGGCTTAGAAATGATCAAAGAAGATCTCAGGTGGTCTGCATTAAATGCTAAAGGAATAATTATCTCAAAAAATTTCAACATTTTGTCAATTTACATGAGATGGAAACCCAAGTCTTGTCCTCCTGCAATCTTACACATCCTGGATCAATTGCATCTTTAGTAAAGGAGATCCTAGTGCTTGACTGACAGATGTGAAACCTTATTCCAGATAAGCTTGACACTACAGTGACGTGTAATTGTGGCTCTCATGACCATGCTGGTTATGAGGAAGAAAGCTGTGCAAACAGGTAGGAATCTCAGTTGATCCAACTCATCTCTTACAGAGAAAGGTCATTGCTTCATTCAGGTATTCACTAAATATAGAAAATGTTCAGGAAGCCAAGAACTTTGATCTGGAAATACTTGCAGGCTTGGTACTGTGAAGGGATGAGGGAAATGTTTAAAAATGATTGAGGGAAACAGATGTTTGGCTTCTCCATCCACTGCCACTAAATCAGTTACTGGCCCAAACTAGTATTTAACACAGGTGTTTTTCCACAAAGATAATCCTGCTTTCATTCAGGGCATTCCTCTTCCAATAAAAGTCCATCTGCTTGCCTAGCTTTAGACACCAGCATAAATTTTGGCTTGTCCAAATGGATCTTGCAAGGGGGTCTCTGCACCAAGGCTGAGAGAACCACATGCTGCTCAGTGAGAAATCACAGAGCTGCTCACAGCTTGAGCTGAGTCACCAGCTGATGAGAAACTTGACTTTTTGCTTGATTTTTTTTTTCCCCTGTTCTTTTTAAAGGAAACTTTAAAAAACAAATAAACCCTACAGGCAAGCAAGCAAACTTTCTCATTTCATAGGCACCTCCTCTGAGCCATAGTCAAATACACCACAAAATCCATTTTCTCATGGATTTTTTTCATTTATTTCCTGCTTGCCTCCTTTTGTTTTTCCACAGGCATTAGTGTCATTTTCTCCTCCTGCACACAGGCTGTGAGCATTTAGTTCATTCTCTCTGACTTACACAGTAAAGGGTCACCAACTGCTACCTGCCCCAGCAGCTGCATCCAATTCCCCTTTGCAAACAAGAAGGCACACTGAGATAGTTTTTGCTAAGGGAAGGTGATAGCAATAGTTTTGAGTCATTAGGTTGCAGAGTAAGGGCAGAAGACCTGGAAATCAAGTCAACCAAGTTCTCCCTTTTCAACCCCAGTCCTAATTTAAAGCCTAAGCTCACCGAAACACCCCGTGGTCAGCCCACACTGAGTCCCCAGCCCACAGCTTTTCTTCTCTCCCAGCTTTTCTCCTCTCCCAGCTCATACAGGTCACGAAGCAGCAGACCCAGATGCTTATGGACCAGTCAATAAATGCAGATAATAGCTTAAAATGCTTTACTCCACACAACTGTCCAGAGAATTATCTACTTAATGTATTTACATCATTCTTATTATGTCTCATCAGCTCCATGCATTAAGGTACTTTATCCTCTGCAAGTGCCTACCACAATAGGACAAAAAATCATGCCCACATTTGTCCCTATTTTTCTTATGCCAGGGTTCTTCCGATAATCAAAATAGTTTTTTATCTTGAAAATGCTTCAAAAACCATACTGTCAACAAAAGCAAGTTTGTACTGGAATGTTTACAAGTTCAACAAAAGTAATGCTGCCGCTTAACAAAACTGTGATTGCAAAAGAACTCAAAACATTTATACTGCCATGAGCGTAATTTAAGGATATTTAGCCTTTGCTCAACCTTTTACAGACAAAATGGTGTTTCACCCTGTCTATTGTAACAACATTTAGATTGCAAAATTTAACAGAGTATTAGCAGCAAAACTGCGTTGTGAATGCTAAAGTTGCATTACAATACTGCAGCTATAAAAACAGATAAATGGTTTCATAGAAACAGCCTTTTTAACCTTTTTATCATAAAAAAATTAATTGTAAGACATAACTTGTTTAACATCAGCATATAGGGTAACTTTGTTTATGGCATGTATTTTAGTTCCCCATTAATTTCTAGGAACAATAGGTAACAACAAGTCAGTATCTTACAGCAAATAAATCTATGATAAAATCACTGGTCTTTCATTTCATAGTTCTGGATTAACCCAGAGTTTGTGTAGCAAGGTATGGCAATTCTTGTAGTTTGGGGACCACTACAGACTTCTGCACAGACTTCTGCAAACTGAGTTCATCAAAGCTTAGTCAAGTTTAAATACATGGGAGGATGTTTTGCTTTCTCCAATTCTGAGAGAATTCTGGGCAAGTACTTGGTAGAGACTTGAGTGTACCCAGACACAAGAAAACACATTTGGTTGAGGGTACCACAATTTTCACACTCCCAGTGAAAAAAGATCACACAGATCAATAAAATACCTATCTTCTGAAATAAATTGTTAAATAAAACCCAACAACTCATCATATATTGTGATGCATAACTTGAACTCACACATCTTTTCAGCTTTAGCTTTCCTTTGGGAAACTCGTTATGTGTTTGCCTGCAAAACCAGCCCTCATTTTTTCCTCTACCCTTAACACACGTTTTACCCACAAAGGGAAATACGTGCTGCTCTGTTCATGGCCTCATGAACTGGAATTAGAGGTGAAAGTTGTTTTGGGCTAAAGGAGTATACAGCTGATGTATTGCTTCCATTTATTATTTGATCTCATTCTATTGTGTGCTTCCTTATGGCACACTCAATAGGTCTGTAATCATGGGGAACAAGATAGAAAGGGTAGGGCAAGGATTGTATTTCCTGCCTTGGCCGGTGCATAATTTTTATTAGAGCTTATTTTGAAACACAACTTTGAGATAAGAATCCAGCATGAAGGATTAGAGATACAGTGTTCTGGGCTGAAAACTACAGTTATTTATTTTAGTTTTATGTAAGCAGTATGAAGAGTTAATACACTGTCCACTTTTTAATAGCTGAAATGTTTGAGCTTTTGTTTAAAAAAAAATGGGAAATGATACAGTGCTGTTTAAAAAAATTGTTTTCCCAGCTCCTTTGGTACAACAATTGTTTGATATAAACTTTCATGACACTGTGAGCTTCCTCTCTGCTAATAGCCCAAATGTTCTTTTTCCAGCAGGAGGAAAGTGCTCGTGTCCAGGGATAGATCACACCAGCTGCCCCAGAGCAAGGAGCCCCACAGTGGTGCCAAGGCAGGGATCGGCAAGGACACCGAGCCATGTGAGGTTTGGCACTTAGTGAGGACGGAGGGAGGGATGTGTGCAGGCAGGGGAGGGAAGGGGCGTGTCTTTTTTAAAGGAAAAGCCTTGTATAGTGTGGCTCGTGAGGGAAAACAAGACATGAAGTAGAAAATTAAACGCAGCTGTTTGCTTACAAAGGGGAACAGGCAGCGTTGTGCCTGCCCCAAAGCCCTGAGTGCTGCAGGGAAGGTGGAGGAGTTTTCACCAAAGCAGATGAGATGTGGGTAGATGTTTCATCCATCTCAGGACATGGGGAAGGGGTGACCTGCAGCTGAGAGCATGGCAGGTGGCCAGGGACAGAGCTGGCAAGAGGCTCAGGGACCAGTACCCCTGCTCCACTCCCAAGAAACGTCATTCCCCTTATGGGGATGGACACCCTGAGATGTGGATGTCCTACCTCTGGCCTTGGGGCTGGGCAAGGCAGAGGGCAACATCCTCTGGCAGCAGGTTCCCAGAGATCTGAGGGACAGAGCCATGCTTTGATCAATGTGTCTCTGATGACTTTTGGGAATTAAGGGTGAGGAAGTGAAAGAAAACTTGCAGTGCAGCCACATGGCTTTTGGAATAATAAAAACCACTTGAGAAGTTGCAGGGTAGGACAGTCTGATCAGAAGTTTTCAGAAAAATCTTCAACTCCTTCTTCAGGTAGCTTGTTGAAGTGGAGATCTTGACAGGCTTTTACTCATAAAGAAAGTTAAAAGATCCCCCTAAAAAGTCTTGTCTAGAAAACCAGGTTGTATGATCTCAGGTCATCCAACATCTTCACACCTTCAGCTGCCTGGTGGGGGTAGTCCATGCCTGACTCCCAGGTGTACCCTTTACACACACAACACTACTTGTGAGCAAGAAAACCTCGTAATGGACCCTGACCCAAATAGGGCAGGACCTAATGGACCCAATTAGACTCTGGGACTCTTCAAACCCTTTGATCGAGGAGCACAAGTATAGAGGGAAATGTGCACCCCTTACCATGGGCCTCCACAAGCAGGTTCCTCCTGTCTCTGCTGTCAAGGGGGCACCGGCCAGGGCCAGCAAGGTTCCTTTCCCCACCTCAGATGTCTCCTACCAGCCCTGCAGCAAGTCCAGGCTCCACAGTTCTGAGCTCTTTCAGGAGTCAGTCCCTCCAGTTGGGGTCTGCAGAGCCCCTCTTTGGCCTGGCCACACTCTCTGTGTCCCCCCAAGGAGCAGGGGCAGGCACACGAGCAGTTATCATGCTCACCAAATGCCCTGCAACACCCTGACTTGCCATCACTTAACCACTCCCTGGGCTTCTCACTGCAGGCATTATCCAAAGCTCCAGACATTTGATATGTGTACGCTTTGCCTCAGACCTTTTTGGGCCCTCAGTTGGTCTGTCCAAGCAGATGGGATGATGTGGATTTTGCAACAGTAAAATGGAGGAAAGTGAAGTTCTTCTGCATCAGATGTGCAGCGGTTAACTCGGGATGGCAAGAAACCCACAGTGGCCAGTTCCTGTGTCCTGTCCAAAAGGTGATGACATTCCCTGATTGAAAACTTGATCCTGTGCCCCTCACAGACAATTGTGGTCACGGCCTAAATTTTATAAATCCACTTTCATAGAAGATAAAATCTTCCCTTGTATTTTTTTCTGTTGCTCAATTAACTATTGTTTTGCTCAGCATGTTTTAATCATAAGTAAGTTCATTAATAGATGTGCTCTTTGGAGTCATGGGGGACTCTGTGATATAATAGCATTAATCTGTCTGAATAACATCATTAATATCCTTTGCCCCTTAAAGGCACCCACTCTGTCCCCCAGGCAATTATAAAACTTTGTTCCATGGTACTGAATGAGCTCATCCAGCTAAAATGACTACAATGAATGTCTGCATAATATTGCTGTTAGTTGAATTCTATTTATTTATCCTACTGGTCAGACAGTATTAGAACTCGTTTGTGAGCATGTTGGTTCTTTTGCTTTACAGCCACTAGCTCAGCTGGCTGCTCCCCACCTGGATTTCAGGAGAGCTGAATTATAGGAGGGTCATGAAAGAAGAAGGAGACCTAGAAACCCCTAAACTGGAAGCTTTTTTGACAATTCTCTTCAAAATAATCTAGCAGTTGTTTGTTTGACCACTAAAGATGGATCCTGTTAGAAAGACTCCCATTAATTCAGCAGGCTTGGGAATGTTGCTAAGCCTACTGTTGGCATTCCAACCAGCATTACTAAAACAAAATTTCCAGTTTCTGAGTGAACAGGCACTTTCCTGCCCAGAGCTGGAAAAGGTGAAATTGCAGCATCTCCACACAGTGAGAGGCTGGGCCATGTCTTTTAAAGATTTCCAGCACCAGACATGTTTGAATATACTACATTTTCCATCCAGACATTTACATCTTCCCATCTTGGAGTCAAGATTCAAACTTCTAAAAAATTTGGGTTTACATGTTATTCATCCTACTTCCTCATTAGTAAAACAGACACACTGCTCTTCCCTCCTTTATAAAGCAAGCTGGGAACCATAGATAAAAATTCCTATGCAGAGGTAAGATATCTGAATTTTTTTCATGAGTGTACTGGGTAGCTGCTGTGTGCTCTGTGCAGAGCAGCAGAGTTTGTGGGCTTGCTGTGTTTATTCTGTCCATATTTGGATGGGAAGAGGCATAGGCAGTAGATGAAAGTAGTTCATATAATAAAACTGGGTTTGGATGAAACTCAGCAGTATATTGCTGCTTCATTTTAGCACTCCTGAAATAGTAAGACCTTGTCGAATTCAGTCCCAGAGGAGAGGATCAGGCAGATTTCAGCTTCAACATGTGCCACATAGTTGCACTTTGCCATATTTGCTCACATTATGGCATATATGTGTGGAGGAAGAAGGGAAGAATTTCCCCATTTCTAAGCTGTAAAATGTCTTTCAACACCTCTCTTCTTTACTGCAGCAGCAATTTGTCATTACTGGTCGCAGAGAGAGGTGATTACATGACTACAGCCACCCCATCTGCAAACACAGCCATCCAAAATGTGGATCCAGCTCAACTTTAGCAGGCGGAATTAAAGTTTTTTTTCTTAAATTCCAGCTTGTATCTCAAAATCCCCCCAAAGCAACCCAACACTTCTTGCTACCTCTTTAATTTCCAGCTATGCACAAATTTCAGAACACAGGACCAGAGACTTTTGACCAGGGGTTTCATAGGTGCTGCCACAGGCATGATGCACCTTGAGGTTGCAAGCTACATGAAAAGAAGGGGAAGAGAAGCATTTCATGGACAAGGAACTTTGCTGAACCTTGAGCACAAGGAGGAGTGGTCAGATGCCGCCCACTAACAAACAACAGTGCCAAGGCCAGGTTGGATGGGCCTTTGGGCCACCTGGTCTAGTAGAAGGTGTCCCTGCTTATGGAAGTTGAGTGATGGAACGAGGTGATCTTTAAGGTCCCTTCCAACCCAAACCAGTGGATGATTCTGTGATTCTGTTTGCAGCTTTGTAGTCACATTTATCTGATGGGAAGGTACAGAGAGGATGGGGAAGCTGCACTCAAACATTACAGCATTTGAAATTACATGGAGTCTGAGACTGGGGAGAAGGCATTGATCAGAAATACCTTTTTGTTCATTTCTGGCTCATTCCAGAGGAGCAGAGGACACAACCACCCTACCACACAGACATGCTGCTTCTCCTGGAAGCCAGAATCTTGATTTCAGCAGCAAGGGCACTCCTGGGAGCAGAGTGCCCCCCACCAACTCCTGCAATGTTAGAACCAATAACATCTTTCGGTGTTTCTTCTGCCCAGTATAGCTAGGTGGGATGAAGGGATGCAGTCATCTCACTGAGACCAGCCCAGCATATGAAATCAGGGTGTCCTACTAACCAAAACTGAACATGCAGTGACCTGGGTGCTCGTCCTTGCTGTGCCACAACATTCTTTCTGACATCAGGAAAACCTCACTGCCAGAAATGCTCTCTCTACGAAGTGGGAATAATATTTCCTTTCTCCCGCACCTGGGCAGTCCTTTGGCTAGTCAGCCCTTTGGACAGGGATTTCATCTGGCTGCAGCTTTGCAGATAAGAGTGCACAGTGGGAGCCCTGATCCCAGCCAGGGCCTCCAGGCACAATGCTACAGGATGATGAGCAGGCGGGGCAGGCAGCAGCCCTGCCTCTTCTCCAGTTCTCCCCCTGCACGTCAGGGCTCCAAATCCTCTCTGTGAGTGATATCTGCAGAGCAGCCACAGCCACACATGCTGCCGACCCCACAAAAGGAGGATGAGACAGGTTTTCAACGTATCTCCTCGCTTCCATAGGGGCATGCAAGTTTAGGAATATTGGTGAAATAATTCTTCAGATGCATATGAGGCACAGGCCAGAGCAAACTCTCTGCTGACTGCAAACCTGTTGCAGAGGAAGCTGCCTCGTGGCTCTCAAACAACATATCTGGTTTAAACCTACTTTCAGTGCCTTCATCCAAATGTTCCTGCCAAAGTTCATATCTCTCTGAATATCCCACCCCTCTGCCTGCTCCTGCCTCCTGCTCCCTCTCCCTCCATCTTCCTTCCCACAGCCGTGGGAACAGACTTCATCACTTGAGAAAAATGCCCTGCTCTTACCCCCCACTGTTGCTTGAAGCAGACAAAAAAAATTAAAGTCTTTTGAGTAGAGAATCCTTGTCAGGACAAGAAATAATACTGACCTCAGTGAGGATGGCACGTACTGCCAGAGAGGTGGCTCAGGCTGTGTGTGCTGCAACCAGCTGTCTGTGCAACTACAATACAGTGTGGAGGATATGGAATATAATTTCCCTCTCCATTTACATTTAATACAATGGCTTTGGACCACACATTATTTAAAAAAAAACAACATGAAGTCTCAGCACTTGGCTTTCACTAATGGCTTGTTACTCCTCTAACACTGTCTCTTCAGTGAAGAGTGACAGTGTGATTTGTGTCTCTCCCAAAGGCTCCCCTTGCCTTCTTCCCTACCCTGTCTGAAATTTCCTACTTTTTGAAAATAACACCTCTGTATAACAGTGGGAGGACAGGACTCACATGGGTGGTCTCTTATAATGAAGATAGAGTATCTGGGAACAATATTTTAATGTGTTTTTCTTCTAATTGAGTTTTTCCAGCCTTTGGGATAATTATTTCTACCAATTAGCCCAGTGGTATTGTTAGCTGGAGGCAACCAGTCCTTCTTCAGGCCTCTGACAGAGGTTTACAGTACACACAATGGTGCATAGTCCAGTTTATGAGAAAAAAATTGCCCCTCTGCTCCCAAAAGTATGGGAAACGTCTCCATTGTGAGACAAACATTTCCCATGGAAATTGTCCTGAGAAGCTTCAGAAGGGTCCACGTTTCAGATAAAAGCAAGTAGGTGGAGATTGTGAACTACATCTTAGGAAAGAGGGGATTATCCCTGAAAGTGAGAGTGGCACAGGAGAGGGGAGGCAGGGGACAGCTTTGGCCCTTGCACCCTGCAGTGTCCCAGAGGAGATGCTGAACCCCACCACTCTGGGACCAAGCCTACCCTCAGCAAGGGAAGAACAGGACAAGATTGAACAACAGGAAATTAATTAGGAGTGAATTTTAAGCCCTTCTTTGCAAACATAAGAGCTAGACACTTGTTTTTCCTTGTAAATGGGAGCTGAAAGATGATGCAGTCAGGTAGGGGCCAGAGCAGTGGCCTTGGGCACAAGCCTGGAGTGGCTTTGTTTTAGCTCAGCCCTGAGCAGGGCATTTTTAGCAGTCTGCAGAAGGAAGCTCTTAATGCTGAGGAGAGAGGCCTGGCAAGAACTCAGTGCAAAGTCCCTGCAGCAAAAATATATAATTGTTATAAAGGCAAAAACTAGTGAGGAGTAATGTACAAGCTGGTAGAAAATAGGCACTACACTGGGTAATTGCTAGCCACCTCTTACAGGACCAGAAATATTTGTTTGGGCTACATTCAGTTAGTGAAAGCAGTAGAATTTTTCAAGTTGAAGATGAATGGGGCCTTTACATAGCCTGAAATGCAAATGACCTGGTGATGATGGACATACAAATATGAATTCTTACGTAGACTTAAAAAAAAATACTCTCCCCAGGTTTTTAAAGAAAGTAGGGGAAGAAATGTTCCCCTGTAGAAATATCTTAGTGGAATCTTTTTCATTAGAAAATGGTCATTCCTGGCAAAGGAAGACATTTGTGGAAGAAGAAGAGCATCAGGAGAGATGTCTCCAAATGCAGGATTTTTAAGAGAAATACTATAAAGATAGTTCATTTTATGAACTCTTAGATGTGTGTTTGTCCCCATTTTCCTCACTTTCCTTCCCTGCCCAGTAAATGCTTAATATACTGGGGTAGTCTCTGAATTACAGTTGGCAATTTCAGTGCTTTAGCAAAGAAGCAGAGAATTTATTACTAAGATAAAAGTCCCAAACAACCATTTCAGCATGTGCTAGATGTCCTGGCATTAAGTCCTTTACACAACAAATATCTCCATACAGAGCCAAGAAGACTGAAACTTCAACAGAGTCACTCACATGATGACCAGGAAGGTGTGGCACAGAGGTTTGGACTGATTTCCCTAAGGATTACAGAGCCAATAATGAGAATATCAGAAATAAAAGTCATTCACATCCATTGCCTTTGCCATGATGCTTCTTAATTTATTAGAAATTTTATAATATATAAAAAAGAATATATTTAAGAAGTGTGCCTCTATTTGACATCATTTTTCCTTGGAAGTAATGGCACCAGTTTTTCCAAGGACTAAAAGTCCTATGAATAGAAATCAGGCAATCCATTTGCCTAGACCATTCCCAATGCTGTTTGTCTGAGCTGTTCTGACAAATCTGCAGTCATAGAGACTCTACAACACCTTTTGTTAATCTTCATTTCATCTGAAATGTGAGAAAATAAGGGTGAGCGTCATAAAAGCAGAACTGGATACAAAGGAGGTTTTCTAAGTTGAAAAAATATTGTTTGATCTTCCCTTCATATGGTCAGCTATTCTTTACATTTCAGACCAACAGCATCTAGTGTTTGGGTCTCAGTTTTAACCATCTCAGGCCAGGCTGCACCAGCTTCTACAAAAGATGAGCAAACTCTATTATAGCTCCAGGTAAGAAAGGGTTTTTTACTGAGACCACACCATAATAAATTTCCTGGTGTCTGTTCTATCAGAGCTTTAGTAACCTTAAAAGATGGGGAGGAAAAAAAAAAGATAAAATCCCGACCACAAAATCTTGAAGCAATTCCTTTAAAAGAGAGGTCTGTCTCAGATTATGAGAAAGTCCCACTGTGGTTTTCCACAAGCTGCTACAGAAAGGCTTAAAATAGTGGCTCGGGCAGTAGTCAACAGGGACACCCTGGATCAGACCTAATGCACATCCATGCAAGACATTTTTTAACATGTAAGCCAGCAGCAGATGCTTCAGAGAAAATTCATGCAGCTGTGGGATAATCTGCCTGCCAGGACAATTTCATCCTAAATCTTTATACTGAAACACTTAAACCCTGAAGAATGAGGTCTGATAATGTTTCCTAGCCTCTAGTTTTGTTAGCTTTAGAGTTATGGTTTACTTTGCACTTGCTATCAATATAAAATGTCCAATTCCTACTTGAACATTGCTAAATCCTTAGCTTCAAAGAGGCTCAGTTTCAACAGTCTACCTAGACTTTATCCAAAAGGTAAGGACATAGAAAAAAATTTTTCCAAGTGCCTTAGATATCAGAACCAGCTCCAAGAGAATGTAACACTAAGGAAGATAAAGAAGAAGTATAACTTCAAAAGGTCAGAGAGCAAACATCTGAAACAGCTGAAGAAAAACCATCTGTCACTCCAGGTTTAAGATAACTGGCAGAAGAAGAAAATAATTTTGATGGATACCTGCTTCCCCCATGCAAAACAAGGGTTTCACTGGTAAATATGCTGACCTGAAGCTGTTCAATATCACTTTTTCAACAGATGTTGGCTACATTTGCAAATAGTAACTCCACGAAATGGTTGAGATGGATGCAAAGGTACTTGGAAATACTTTATAAAGCACTGTAGCTTTCCTGCAGGCAGTGGAACTCTGCCAGTTGCACAAGATGAAGATCTGGCCTACTCATTAAAGGTTTCAGATCTTCAAGGAAGAGGTAGGCATGTGTTCAGAGTTGAGCTCCCTGACCTAAAAACCCAAGGAGAGAGTAGCAGAATGGAGCAGCACATCTGAAAATCCCCCAGATAACCATAGGTCATAGGTCAGAGAGGCACTAACAATCACACCTGGTTCTTTCAAAGAAGAAATTGCTTGTATTTCTAGAGGGTATACTGGAAAAGGGATCTTAATTTTCATGTCTTTTTGGGAGGCAGAGAAGGGCACTGCGAATGAGATATGGGAGCCCTGCTTCTGCTTAAGTTGTGAAATCGGCCCTGAATGTCTGTGTAAAGCAGAAGCTGGTCTAAGGTAGTGAAAATCAGGGCATTAACTTTAGATTAAAATATATACAATCATTCATTTCTTATTCCACATAGATGTTTCTGGGTAAAACTGTAGAATAGCACCAAAAGAGATCACCTCAAGTGAGGGCAATGCCCCACCTAGTCCTATCAGTGCCTGAGAGAAAGCAAACACAATGTATGTAGGTCAAATATTTCCATGATGTACCCCCCAGAAGTGCAGTCATCCAGGGATTTACCAGGCTGGAAGAACATTGTATTTAATAACTGTTCTTGGACTCTTCCTCCTTGAAAATGCCTTTTTGAACTCATTTATAATTTTGGCCTCCACATCATCCCTAGCAATGATTTTCACAATTCCACTGGGTGAAAAATTAGAGCTTTGGTAGAACTTATTTTTAAACCTGGTAATTTGACTGGGTGCCCTTGAATTTTTGGGTTGTATTCACCTTCTCCACACTGCTGAGGATTTTATGTGTCTTCATTGCCTTCAGCCACCTCACTTCCAAGCTGAAGGGTCACAGCCTACACATGAAAGTTGCTCCATTCTTCTCTATCCTTTTTGCTTTTCTTTGTGCCAGTTCTCCTACATCTTTCTGAACATGAGGATGACTAGGATTACACCTTATATCCAAAATAGAAAAGGACCCATTATTGTGTATTTATTCTCTCTTTTCCCCAGAAAAGTGCATTTTAAAAGAAGATAATACAAGATTTGCCAAGATCTCTGAAAAGCCTCATTGATTTTATAGTTTCTTCTCACACTAAACCAGTTTTGCAGGACTATTTCCTTAGATCCTATAGACTTGGCTCTTTTTCCAATAAACTTCAAAGCAAAGTTCTCGCTTACTTTAGCAGGCCCTTTGCTTCAGCACTTGAGTTGCATAATTGTTAATCCAAAACATCCTGCCTCAGTGATGTCAAGTACTTTAAAATTAAAATACATCAAAACTTGGAAAGTTATATGAGTCACCCCAAAAATAGCCATCCTGCCATCTTCCAGCAGATACGATTTAATGTTGCAGTGACTGCTTGGTGTGTCTCTGGATAATCCTTTGCTCTGAGAGGTGTGAACACTCTCATCTTGGGCTCTGCAGCAGGCGCCAGGGCTGACTGCAACACGAGCTCCAGCTCCCAGGAAGCCAGCTTTCTGGAGTCACTGCTGGGGCAGGATTAGTCAGGAAAGTTATTGCACAGAGGCACAGATTTCGCACCATTTCTTTACTCACCACAGCTGAAGACCACATTTACTGATTCAGTTCATTCACAGCCCACCCTGTTTCTCCTTGTGCTGTTTCTTTTTGTTTTCTGGTATGAAGTGTCACACTGTGTGTGTGACCCATAACCTTGCTACCCTTGTGCTGATCCACCTGCCCTTCCTCCCTGCCTGCATCCAGCTGCAAGTAACATGGGTTGTTCTGGGTGGACTAATTTGTTGTTTCTGGAGGCCCTGAGGAAGGACCAGCCTCCCCAGGAGATGTTCTGAAAGAGTGGACGCAACAAGGTCCTTTGCTAAAGACCTTACAGCTGGTGTAGAGTGGTGAAAACGATTCACACAACAAAAGGTTTGAAATGCCAACAGTTCTCACATGGCAGAAAGGGTGGACTACATTTGTCCTGGTTCCTTTTATGTGCCCAGTCCCAAGGACCACGGGGTGAATCCTGGGAGATACTTAGAAGAACCTCGCTATTCAGAATAGTAATTAAGAATGAATGACTGGATCTTTACCACCAGCAAGTAGAGTTACCATGTCCAACACACTTGGCAAAAGGCAACCTTCAATTCATGCAGGATCAGACCTGTTTAATCCATTAATCTTCACGACATGTTGAAGCAGCTGGGTTTTATCATCCTTATTTTGCAGAAGGCAAGAGTTCAGGCAGCAAAGTTTGGTGACTTGTCTTTCACCAGAGATGTTTTCTCCTTTTGCTCCTCTTAATGGTGCTAAAGATCCCATCTTTTCTAGACTAAGGACTCAACTGGAAGTCAGCTGAAATAAGAGTTGCCTTTGGATAAGTCCAGGTTCAGAAAAGAAGGATTTAAACTGCAAGTTGCCCTGGAATGACTCTTGCTGCACATCACACATGACAGTCAGTTCTCACGCTCACACCCTTGTTTCATGTCTTTCAGGCAGATTCAATTCTCTCCAAATAATTCCTGGATTAAAAGTGCAGGCTCATGCTCATCTAGCGCTCAACACCTCCTGTTTCTTCTGCAGGAGGAATGAAGCTCAATAAACTGCATAACATGCTGAGCTCAATAAGCTGTGTAACAACTCAGCATTACCCAAATATAGGCCAGGTGGGAAGAGAACCAGAATTCCCTGAAGCTAAACTGCATGTTCATGCAATGGAACACCTTTCTTTATCACATCCAGTGCTGCAGGGGCTTTTTTTTTTTTTTTTTTAAGAGAACTTTTGTTTTCAGAAAATGATAGATCAAGATCAATAACAGCATTAAACATGGATCATGGTAACAAGGAACCGGTGGAACTTTATGGCCACTCAGTCCACTTAACTCTGCCGAAGCAATAAACCACCACTGGGGTTATAAATTGTTGAGCTGAGTCTGCAGTTTTAAAATGTTGTCCAAAATCAATTGCTCCCTCTCCCCCCACCTCACCCAGCCCCCAATTTGACTATTAGTTGTCAACAATTTCGTTAAATAATAAGCCAGTGGTTCACATCTGCTTGGGAGCAGAGTCAGGCTTGAGCTGTTTCCCTGGCTACTCGAGCTGAATTCACGTCTGTTATCATTAACGTGAATGTGGGTAGGAAAGGAAAAACTATGCTGGAAATGAAATCAAGTTCTCCTCCCACTGCCCGAAGCACATAAATCTTCTAAGTTAATGGTGCCACAGAATAGGTCTGATTGACTGCAGCGGGGGTCGGGGATGCACCAGGAATGTGGGGTCAAGCCCCGTGTACCACTGACCTTTTGGAGGAGGTGTGTGTGTTGCTGCAGCTCCCCCCCAATCCGCTGCTCAGCACCCATCCATAGTCATTAGTATCTATCTCCACATAGCACTGATGGCCCCTGCAGACCCTCTGCTTTGCTCCGTTGCTATGTGAGCAGCTGTGGGAGGAGCTGTGCTGTTCAGAAGGCCCAAAAGTATGGGAAACTCAGCTGGGGTCAGTGGTCACAGGTCATCAGTGGGGAGATGGCTCTTATCTGAGGTCAGCTCCATCCTTGCTCTCCATGGGACAGAGACACTGCAAGTAAGGGGGAAGAGGAACCTGTGAAATATGGCCCAGGAGAGGAGGAAGAGAATATCTGGGGTACACCAACCATGGCACAGGGGGTCACCACAAAGCATGGCTGACACCAGACACTGCCTGGTGTCCTGGGCATGTCCCTGGTGTGCCAATGTGCTGCCTTCTCTGGATACAGCTCGGCACTGCACTTGGCAGCGTAGTGGTGGTGGGGTATTGTGTGCTGCAGTGAGGGTGGACACTGCAACAGCCTGATGTCAACCCACTTCACCTTGTTTCTTCCAGTGGGATCACCAGAGTCAGGATCTTAGCACAGGCCACACTTTAGACATTAAAACTAGCAAATAAATACCACCAGCAAGGCTGACAGAACTTATTTTCTTCTCATACCAGTTTTATGGTCTTGACTCCCCAGGGACATCAGTGACTTGTCTCCTGCATCTGCAACAGCAACTGCAACTACATCAAGCATTTTGCACTCACTGTTTCATCATTTGACAGCACTGTTGCTCCAGACGAGAGGCCACTCATTTGTACTCCTGTAGCTGAGCACAAGGTGGTAGATGACCAGGTTGCTGTTTTCAGGTGCACCAAGAGCCCAGCTATGTGATTCACACAGCAGTGGTACTCCTGGACAGCAAGAAATTAGGCTGGGAACAGAAACACCGCAATCAAGAAAACGTATCTAAAGCTGTTCTCAACTACACTCTTCCTAAACTAGTTTTTTTTGGCTCCTGGCAGCTTTTCCACTGGTGTCCAAACAGATGACTCTGGCATTCTGGATTCACCTTTTTTGGTCAAGGGCATCATGAAGGCAGCTATTCTGTAAAGAAACTTAAGAAGAGCTGAATTCGATGACTAGAACACAATGTCACACAAGTATTCTTACCTGGTTTTTAGCACTATTCTCTGTGTTTTCAAGACAGGACAAAGTACATCACTGCCACAGCAGAGCCACCTTACCCAGAGATGGGAAAGCAGGGACCAGCAGACCTCACACAGAGATGGGAAAGCAGGGACCTGCAGATGACCAAACAGCCTTCTTCCTTGCTCTAACCACCATGTTACATGTGTAAAATACAAGCAGGCATAAAAGCTTCACATCAACATCATTCAAAGCCCAGCTCTACCCTCTCACTGCGCTTTCCTCTGGAGCACATCCCATCCTCCTGTGTGCAGTTATTTATATTTCTTCATGCTGTCTTTTCCGGCAGGCTGTTCTACTTAACACCCCCCCAGCAGAGCATTCCCAGCAGGACCTCTCTGCAGCAGCACTGCTTTTAACCTACCATCATAATGACCATAATTTACTGCCATTGTATTTCTACCCCCCCTCAAAGTTAAACATTAACCTTGGGCCCACTATTGACTGCAGAAGGCATCTGCTGCAATCATATGGGAAATACTGGGCATTATTTGGCTCTTCAGGAGATGGAGGCATACAGAGGTCCATGCTGTGTTGTTTAGGGGAAGAGCAGAAAATGTCTGTGTATGGCCGGTTTTAAAGTCAGCCTTTAAATTGAGCTTTCATAACTTCTGCTTCCAAAGGTTGGTTCAGTAAAGCACTAAATCTTTCCACAGCCATAGCATTCAGAAAGAACAGAAGTTTCCTTGATGATCAACCTTGTTAGCTCCAAGGACCTATTCTTTCAGAGTCCTCATTGTGTGGCAAGAAGAAAGAAAAAATGAGTTCTTGGAAGTAAAAATCCTCCCTCTGTTCAGGTTTGAATAAAGAAAGGGTCACTGCCCCTGAAGGCTTGCCTCTCTCTTTTCCTTTTCTTAGACCACATAAATAGAAGAGTAACACCAGCCCATAAGCTGAATACATCAGGTTCTGATCATACACCAAAGCTTTTGCAACACGTGAAACTCATATTTGCTGTCATGTGCACAGGGTGTCACATACACGTTAATCCTACTCAGGACTGAATGGGCAGATTCTTGTCTTTCTGTGGTGTGCATCTCCTGTTGCATAATCCCCGAACAACACTCTGCCCTTGGAAGGAAAATCTGAGAACGTTTTGAACTTTTTTTAACCTGCAAATTGAAGGCTGGTGGTAGGATTAGTAGGTACTGATGGAAGAAGTACTAGCAAGTGGGAATCCTGAAAAACATCTCCTTTTCCTTTGTCTTCAAAAGCCTTGGCAGGCCTCCCTCTCCCTGCTTTTATCTCACCCAAACTGACCAGCAAAATCCCTCCCACCAAGTCATCTATGACTTCCAGCCTTTTTTTACTTTTCTGGTGTTTTGAAACACCTACCATGCATAAAAGCAAGGTAAATCTAATTGGCTCATCCTCCTCTCCTTCCCCATACAGCTCACAGTATCAGACTAGAAGCATCCCACAACATCCTTCATGTGAGTGCATCCAGCAACTTGCACATGAGGACTCCCATCCCTATTAATTGCACTTGGGGGCATTTAAATATCCCATGATGGTCCTGTTTGCAGACCCAAACAGTTTATTGTCAGAGCAGACAAAATCTTTTTGTTTACCCATGTAATATGGGATGCAAATTACTCCCCTTTTTTTGGGATGGAAGGGACATTACATATTATCCAGCTCCAACCTCCCTGCCATGGGCAGGAACACCTTTCACTACACCAGGTTGTTCAAAGCCCCAGCCAACCTGGCCCTGAACACCTCCAGGGATGGAGCAGTCACAACTTCTCTGGGCAGCCTGTGCCTGTGCCTCACCATCCTCAAAAAAGGATTTCTTCCTAACAGCTGAACTAAATCTGTATCTACCATCTTTCAATTTAAAGCTATCCCCCCTGTCCTATCAACACATGCCCTTGTAAAGTCCCTCTTCAGTTCTCTTGTAGCCCTTTAGGTACTGGCAGGCTGCTCTAGGGTCTCCCTGGAGCCTTCTCTTCTCTTCTCTTCTCTTCTCTTCTCTTCTCTTCTCTTCTCTTCTCTTCTCTTCTCTTCTCTTCTCTTCTCTTCTCTTCTCTTCTCTTCTCTTCTCTTCTCTTCTCTTCTCTTCTCTTCTCTTCTCTTCTCTTCTCTCTTCTCTTCTCTTCTCTTCTCTTCTCTTCTCTTCTCTTCTCTTCTCTTCTCTTCTCTTCTCTTCTCTTCTCTTCTCTTCTCTTCTCTTCTCTTCTCTTCTCTTCTCTTCTCTTCTCTTCTCTTCTCTTCTCTTCCAAACTCCAACTTCTTCAGCCTTTTTTCACTGGAGAGGTGCTACAGCCCTCTGAGCATTCTCGTGGCCTCTTCTGGACTCACTTCAGCAGGTCCATGTCCTTCTTGTGCTGGGGAACCCAGAGCTGGATGCAGCTCTGCAGTTGGGGTTCCACCAGAGAAGAGGAGCAGAATCCCCCCCTCATTTGCTCTCTTTCTTTTGTACTCTCTGGTGAATATATTCATTTTAATGACAATGTTCCTTCTCTGTTCTTTTTCTCTTCTGTCTCGTGTCTTGCCAACTTTATATCACTGTGAAGAATTTGGGGTTTTTTTGTTGGAGAAAAGTGAAGCAAAAGACATTAAATATATTTGCCTTCTCTAGGTCATGTGTACTGCTCCTGTTCCTCATTAGGTAATGGGCTTATGCCTGCTGCTGTCTTTGTCTTACTTTACTGTATTTATAGCACCTTTCTCCTTGTTTCCTAACACTCCACACTGGTTGTAATTCATTTAACATGGAAACCTTTCTGCCCTAGATGCTTATTTTATTCCTTGATCTCATCCTCAGTAATGTGACCTCATTCTCCTTTTTAAAATTATTCTTCTGGGACTCTCCTATCCTTACCCTTCCCTCTGGCTATCCACAGTGGGTAGAAGTGGATCTTCTACCATGAGCAATATCCCCTGGCTCAGATGCTTGCTGCCCATGAGGGCAGCTCCTCACCTCTGGCCCTGCTGAGAAAACCTTGCCAACATATGGGATCTCACTCAAACAGCCAGGCTTTATCCAGCACAGAGCACTGAAGTTTTTCCAAATCCTTCCAGCACCCACAGTAAGAGGATGTGCCCCATATAGAGGACGAGGGCAATGATTGTCCCCTGCACTCAGTACTGGTGAGGTCACACCTTGAATTCAGTTTTCAGCCCCTCACAACAGAAAGGTATTGAGGTGCTGGAGCAAGTCCAGAGAAGGGAAATGGAGCTGGGCATGAGACTCCCTAGGGCAGAGGTGAAATCACCATCCCTGGAAGTGTTCAAAAGGTGTGTGGATATGGTGCCTGGGGACATGGTTTAGTGGTGGACACAGTGGTGTTGGGTTAACAGCTGGACTTGTTGAACTTGTGGTCTTTTCCAACCTTAATATTTCTATGATTCTATATCAGGGACATGCCAGATGAAATCCTTTTATCTGTATCCCATGTTGCTGACATGCTGTGACAGCACAGGATGGGAAATGGTCTGGAGAGAGGGAACAGGGCACTACAGAAAGGTCTCTGTCCCCATCAGTGAGGAAAAGTCACTTTGCCCTCCAGTTTTCAAGCCTGATGGATACCTTAATGTCAGCTAGATACTTCCTTGTTTTTCTTCTGCAGCAGAGATGAGCATTTGCCTGTGCAGATCCTCTGCAGCAAAGTTAAAAGGATGCATGTCTGCTTTGCTCCGCTCCTCCTCCCCACTCACACAGGAACCAACACTTCCCAAAGCCACCTCTGTAAATGCTGCAGGGAGTTAACACAACACTGGCAGACATGAGGCTGTAAAAGATTATGTTTAAAACTTTAAAATACATATCTCCTCTGGCAAAATCGTCTGACATAGAAAGCCCCATGGTAGGGATAACTCAAATAGTACCAGGAGCTTTGTACGTGTTCAGTCTGTGCATGCTGCAGAAGGGGGATATCGGAGCAGGAGAGTCTCACCCATATTTGACTTGCTGAAGGCATGAGGGGTTGTAGCCTTACCTGTTCCCTCCTCAATGCTCAGCAGTTTCCATGCTGAAGTCCCTGCAGTGCTCTGCTGTGCCCAGAAGGAGCTGAAATGCCTTAGGCCCCTTTCATGTAACCTCAGCAGGGGTGGCCCTTGGAAACACTGGTAAGGGAATAATTAAAAAAAAAAAAGCAGATAAAGAGCTGATCACAGCCCCCTGTACAAGCAGGACATGAAAGAAAGCTGATTGCAGCCCTCCAGGTAGGACACCAAAGACTTTCTCTGTCCAGTTTGGGTTTGGTGAAAACTATAGCAAAGTCTGCTAAGACTTGACTCAGTCTCCACAGGTAGCTTTCCTCCGCAATACAAGGTGTTAAGTAATTTGCAAAATGCTTGTAATCACACTGATACATGCTGGCTGTACTGGCCATGAGTGTTTTTTGGGAACTACCTCAATCCAAGTGCCTCCTCAAAACTTTTCCTCTCTGAGATCGCAAGGACTCAGGACTTAGAAGCTGAGGGAAGGGAAAACTGTTGTAATTTCTATTTCAGGTTACCTGAAGGCAAATAGCTCCAGAGAGCCCTGTCTCTGTCATTAGAGACCACAGTTAATTCAGGGCCAAAACTAGAAATCAACAACACTCATGGACCCCTCTTCCAACCTTCCTAGATTAAAACCTGATTCTAAAATATTTTAAAGATGAGTTTTTATAACACTCACTTATCACATGTATGTGTCTGAGTGCTGTGGTATGTTGAAGCATCAGTTTTAATATCACAGCACCACTCTCCTGCTGACGTGTCCCTAAATGATCTCAAACCTCTCTTTACCCAGAAGAGGTTGGGGTTTTATGCCTTAATTACTTAAATTCAGGTAAACTCCAAGGAGTTTCCCAAAGTCAGCCTTGAGCCTGGGGGTGATCAACAGGGCTGGTTATTTTTCAGCCCACAGCTGATCCAGACCCTGGTTGCTGCCTATCTCACCCAATGAGACCTTGGGTGAACCAGCCTGGCCACACCAGCTACAGTATCAGGTTGTGGGAATACAATCTAAATTCAGCGAGCAGCCCTAATTAATGCTCCTTATGTTTATTTGACTCACCGAAGATACACATCGACCTAAGTAGTAAATCTCATAGTTGCATAGGAACTAGAGGGATGAGTTCCTTTCCAAATGTGTCCTGGATAGAGCCCAAGATATCTAATACTGTGGGGAAAACACATATTGAGTGTCAAATAAAAGCAACAGCACCACTGCAACAAATGGCAACTTCCTCCTGGAAGAGCCAAAGATGGCTGTGACTGGTGATGGTTTTAAATGTACTTTCAGATTATTAATAGAGATGATTTAAAATAGTTCCTCTCACTCCAGTTCCTGCTTTAACTCATACCCAACTGCTAAACATACTGTGGCTGCTCCTGCTAATACCCTCTCTAACAAATCACAGCCATACATAGGTTTCCTTTCAGTATTTCCAATTTACTCTTTAATGGGAGACAAATGTGTCTTATTTGCTGACTGCTTAATGAGTCTGATTTCTGGAAAGAATTTCCAGGCATGCACTGGGATGGTGCTTATTAGAGCTGCTTGCAAATTGTTTTACTTGCTTAAATCTGCAGCCATGGGATATTCACTGGCACCTAGATGCTGGACTGGCTGGTGCAACGCTAACATGTAAATCAGTATATTATGTAAAAGAAACAGAAATTTTGGTAGGACTGTTCCCATTTACACTTGACAAGAGTCAGAAACCAGCATATTGAACTGACAAGATGTACATGTAAATAGCTGCTTTGCTCATGGAGTAGGATAGTAATTGCCGTCTGGCTTCCTATTGTAGAAATTTACCAAGTACCTGATCCTGGCTACTTCAGGTCTGTTGAATTTCATGCTCCGGGGGTTTACTATTGATTATTCAGAGGGATTCTTTGTTTTAGTGGCCATGCAAAGGAAATACGCCTCTTTGTGGATTTGTACATATATTTTGGGATTGGATTTTTTTTTTAAATCATTTTTTCTGAGTGTGACAACTCCACCAGGAAACATTTGCAAGCGCAGACTTCCTGACATAAATATTTATATTATCACCTGCCTTTCCACCTGCTCCCAGACACTGGGTCAGAGGTGGGAAGCATGGATTAAGGGCTGGGGACAAGGCGAAATGCAGCAGGGAAAGCTGAGAGGGCTGAGCCTGAGGCAAGGGTGCTTGGGGCATGAGAACGGCTGGAGGAGCTGAGGGAGGGCAAGGGATGGAGTCATGGGCAGGGGCGGGGGATTTGTAAAAATATAACATAAAAAATGTAATTTTGGCTAGGATGGGAGTGGGCTTTCACTGGCAAATCTCTCAGTGTCCATCACTCTTCCTTCACAAAGGAAGGGTGGTTTGTGGGTGCTGGGTTTTGTGCAGGCTGCGGGTACGTGGCTGCAGATGCCACAAAGTGCCTTCAGCAACAAAGAACCAGATGCAGCAAGTTTGATCAGTCAGATGGGGTTTGGGGGAATAAAGCACCCCAAAATAGGTGATCATTGGAATAGAAACAAAAAGAGAAATTGTACATTGACCCTGAGCTCATGTGACCGAAAAAAAGGAATAAATCCCTCATTTTTCCAGCATAAAAACCTATGCAGTTTTTAGAGACTAAAAGGCCTTAGATCTTATTGCTTTGTCTTTTTTACTGCTAGTAGGGCATTCAGCCTTAAGAAAGCCATTAAGGATATGCTTTCTCAGGGCATCTGAGGCTCTTTGCTATTCAATAACAGGGGAAAAAATGAATTAATATTATTCTATTGGTTTCACAAACTGAGAGAGACGATTTTAGGGTTTTCCTCTCTTAGAAAAGTTTTACTTTTCAGCTCTCAACTATACCAAAATTAGCCACTTTTACTGCAGAATAGCCCTTTCAGTGTGTAGCACGTATTTGAAATATAGAGGCACGCCAGATGAAAACCAGCAGTGTGAAATCAGTGCACCAAGAGAAAAAGGCAAGGATCAGATCAGACCCTCTGGGGCTGGCTGCTGGCAAGCCTGCAGCGTGTATGTGCTCTCCCCTCTACTCCCAGTGCCCTTGATTTCTCAGGCTGTTTTGAAAGACAAAAAGAAAGTTGGTAATCATACACCGACAGATGGTTCCTTGGTTAGTTACTCTTTATTTAGATGGAAACAACTGCAATTCATCAGCTTTTTCTTTTCTTTTTTTATAGCTACATCATGGTGAACTTTCAACTCCTAATCTATTTCGAAGAAGTATTGTGTGGAAAGTGTCTATTAATAACAAACCTTAGCCTGACTGGAAATTTCCTTTTCTGTATTCATATTCCAGTTTTTGAGATGTTTTCACCCAATTTTGTTTCACTTTTCAATGACAGAACTATCTGGAAAGTTTTCCAGTGAATGTCATATTAAAGATATTGCATATGTGCCTATAAATAGATACTCCCTTCTTATTCTTGGACTCGCTTTCTTTACCTTAATTGTGAATTGATACCTAATGAACTTCTTGTTTCTTATTTTGATCATGAACAATTTTGATTGATTATTTTGGGGAAATATGCTTGTAGCACCTTTCTAGGCATATCAGAGTTAAGCTGTATCTGTGAATAGCTCTTTTGAATGGTATTTTACAGAACTCTATATGCATTTAAAGTTAAGAATGTCCCAAAACAACTTTTCTAGATGGAAGCCTGAAACAAAGATTTGGAATGATTGGCTTAAAGTTGAAGAGTGGCTGTCCACAATAAAAGGAAAAAACTCGTATTACATTCCTGCTCATGCCTAGAGGTTCGTTTTCCTTTTGGCCCTTTTGGGTTGATGTAGGATTTCACTGCACGTCTTAGATCCAAGTGGACAGTAATTTCGACAAGTTTCACTAATTAAAGGAAAATCCTGTTTAAAAAAATCCAAACAATGAGAGATTCAGATTCTTTGGGGGCTTTTGTTTCATGTTTCCTACCATCTATCATCACAGGCCTGCACCAGAATTACTGAGTGCAAACAAACTTGCAGATGAAGTAGTGTCCAAGTTTTCTTTTACAGACATAGGGGAGACTTTCACTGATGCATTTTTTTCCAGCAGCACAAACAAAAAATATCAGAATGACTCACTTTTTCAGGTATTAAAATGGGTTGAATTAAAAAAATATTACTACCTCGATCTTTCAAAAATGCATTAAAATATTTCAGATTTAAAAACAGAAGGGGACCATCTATATGCTTAGTTACCATAAAGCACTTAATGCATCTGTGGTTATAAATTTTTTAAGGAATTAGTTTAAATTTTGCAGGGGAAAATTCTCAGGGAATACAAATGGTCAACTTAATGTCTTTAATTCTAAAAGAATCTGATCCAAGTCCGCTCTAAATTATTTTATATTTGGACCTGATCTACCTCAAAACTCGTCCATAGCTGACCATTTTCAGGTCACTCAACTTCTTGGAAATTCTTCCCTTTTTCACATACTATTAACACTATCAAATTTTTGCCTCAAGTTTTGTTCTGTAACAGGCAAAGTAAGAGGAAGAGTCCCTTTTTCACAGGATATACCACACTGCTGGCCTCCTAGACAAAAGCTGTGTACACTGATTTCCCATGAGGAATGGCATGCTGTTAGGAGATGGGATCATTGGCAAGAACAACTCACTTCCTTGCAAACTGCTGTCTTCCTCTTCTCCCTTTGGCAAAAAGCTCTCATTGATAAACCTCAGCAGGCAACTGGGCATTTCCTCTGTTGTTTTTATCCTCAGTTCACCTGTCTGGACTTGAGCTTGCCCAAGTGCTGCTGAAAGACATTGGGATGATGCCATGTTTTTGCATGGAGAAAGAAGATGCTGTGAGAAGATGCAGTGGGAGGCCCCTTACACAAAACTGCCCAAAGGCCTGGGCAACTATTTCAAGGATTCATTTTGTGCACATCCTCCTTGCAGGAGACCTCGAGGTAGCCAGGACTGTTGACCTTCTCCAACTCCTCATGGCGAGAAATGGTCACATCCCCAGCACTCAGCTCTGAGATTTGCCCTGCAGGCACTTCCCTTCCCCTGACTCCACAGATCCTCCAGCTGCCCTCCTTCTCCTCCTCTTCCCCTCTTTGGCACTGATCTGAAACCCCCATGGGTCACACAGTGGGCAATGAGATTAAGACTGGGATTTGTAAAGATGATGCCTTTTTAGAGAGCTTAACAGCCCAGATGCTCAGCTGAGGATCAGGCCATCTGTCTGTTCAAGCCCTACCTGTACAGCACATTACTGCTAACAAAGAGAGGGAGAAAATTTGGGACTGCAACCCCAAAACCCAGGGACACAGCATCCTTCTGACACAAAAAATTTGGAAGAGAAAATGGCAGATGATGTTCCTGGCTGATATAAGCACTAATAAGAGGGAGACAATCGCAACTGCATGCGCAAAGGACTTCTTTGCTCTTCCAGCAGATATTAAGGAGCCCAAGAGTCAGCAAAAACCATAATTATGCTCACTTTAAAATCCTTTGCTCTACCAGAGTAGAGTGAAGTAAGCCCCCCCAGAAATGAGAGTCAGGCCCAGTCTCCAAACCAGCTGCTGCTTTAGTGTAGTGATCTGTCTCCACACTCCCTGATAAGCAGTCTATGCCCCGTGACTTATAATAAAAGGGAACGATGGTCCCTGAACAAACCCAGAGAAGAGGTATTGATTTGCAAATAGTTTAAAAGAATATTCAAGGGTCATGAGCTGACCCTTTTTCAGCTCTGACATTTTATATCAGGGGGGATCCCATTGAGACGGGAATTCATATCCTAGACATTGTTTTGTCCCGTTTCATAAATAAGTTGAATAGCTTAATTGATTGACACCCACTGCACTTTCCCAGCTTCCTCAGGCTCAAAAGTACACTGCTGTTTTCTGCCATAAATAATATGAACTTTCAATCAGCCGCCAGGCACAAAAAGGAACTGAAAATTCTTCATACAATAGCTGCAATCTGGCATACGAGGCACCGCAGGTCTAAAGGGAGAGCGGTATTTGATGTCATCAGGTATTCATTTTCCTCCTGTGGCACCAATAGCATTTTCCTACCCAAATGACCTAAATCCTAAAAAACAAGGACCCAGGGGCCCCTGCAAGGAGGAAGACTGGTTTGTCCTGGATTTTATGTGTGGGTTAAGAAACTGGTTTGCAATACTGTGAACACAACATGGAACCACATGCTGGATCACCAAGTGCAGTCCTTTGGAAGTGCTAGTACAGCATCCCTTCATCTCTCTTAGATTCTGATTCAACTTCATCTCAACCTGACTGACATTATTCTCCCCCAAGATCCCCATTTGTCCCCAGACCTCACTCCTCTGATAATTACAAAACTTCTCCTAATTTTCAATCCATGCTTATTTGTGTTTAACAGAGATCAATCTGTTCTCATGGCAAGTTTATTCTTTTACTTAAATAGTTCTTTTCCTCCCAGGATAGTTAGTCCTCAGTGGATTTTGTTTTCATTGCTCCTCCTCAGTCTTGGCTGCACTAAGGGAAATGAGATACACACTTTACATCTCTTATTTTTAAGACAATTTAATGGCCTTTTCAGCAATTCTGGTGACTTTTGGAGAGCTCTTGGCTAAGATACAGCCCACACTTTCAGAAAAAGGATGCAAAAAGAGTGTGAAAGTGTTGAGGACTTCCTCTCGAGGAAGGAAGGTGTGGCTGTAAGCGCTTACCTTCAGTTGCCCAAGTTGGAAAATTTTAGCTCTGACCTCCCTGTGGTTTAATTTCCTCATCTGTAAAACAGAAGGAGCAACACAGACCTCAAAGGGGAGTAATTAAGTTTTCCAAAGTGCTCCAAGATCTTCAAGTGAAAAGCTCGATTCTAAATGTAAAGCTCTTTTGTCTGTTGTTCTTTACTTGTTTCTTCTTAAGCAGTGCAAGCCCTGGAGAGAGAGCACTGAGCCAGACTAAAGCCAAGGCAAGTTCCTCCATTGATTACAGTGGGAACCCTTTATGCAAAAGGTTTCATAAGGGGTAACAGGCATCTGTTGCTAAGACAGAGCAATAAACACTGGAAGAGAAAACATACTGACTGAAACCATTGCAAGGCCAAGTGAGAAGACCAGTAATTTTCCTTTAGAAACAGCAGCATGCAGTTAAATCTATTTTTCTTGCTTTGTTTCAGAAGAAATTTCTCCAAGGATGATCACCATACACACCCTCATCTGTAATTAATAAATGTCTGGAAGGACACTTTCCCACTCAACGTATGAAATTATAGATGATCCCTTAATTCCCCAGACATTTGCAAGCCTTGTCTTGTCAGAATTGAATTTACTACAGCTGATTACCCTGAGAATGCACTGACCTTCTTAGCTCCTGCTGTGGTCTTTATTTTTTCCATGGCAGATAATATGGGGACCAGAAACTGGGGACTTGGTAGTAGGGATTATGTGATACTAATGAGACAAAGCTTATTGTTGATGTTAACTGTTATTACCACTAAAAAAAGTGCACCACTCCAGACAGATGGACTTCACTTTGTTACACCAGGAGGGAGCGAATGCATTTTGACAGTAGCAGCATCTATGTAAAATCTGGACCACATCTGGTGCCTCTCTGAAGCAGACCATATCTGATCAATCAGAATTATGGCTCTTCAGTCTCCAGACAAGTTAGAAGAAATTCATTATCTGTTTTGAAGCCTGCTTCTCTTTCATCTATTAAAAAAAATGAATTGTCATCAGATCCATCCAGCTACTGAAAGAAAAAAAAATGGACAGTAATTAAACTAACTAGCAAGCTCCACATCTGAAGGTATGATTAAGTTCTTGAAACACAGTGCATGTAGGTTCTTGGCTCATGCTAGGCTTCAGTCAACAGTTTCTTAGCTGATGAAATAGGTAGCCTAGGACTTATCTCTATTTCTGGTTAATTCATAAACTCTTGGAAATACCCACATGAATTTCTCCAAACTCTGTCAGAAGTCAATATTTGTCTTGCAGTAACATTTAGTCCCTGGGCATGGGGCTTGAGAGTCACCACCCTGAGGACAGCAGAGTCTCCATGGGACCTCTTGCTCCCAAGGATGTCACTCCTCTCCTGTGTATCCCCTTCTGGACCAGCAGTTTTGAATGCTGAAAATTGACACTGAATGCTGTGAATTCTGCCATGTGAGGTCTGCTGAACCCAAAAAGGTGGTGAGAGCCTGGGCTTACAAATAAAAAAAGCAGAATGCAAAAGGATCCTCTTCTGGATCACTTTAATTTCTTCAGTTTTTTCTGATTACAGAGTTTCTTCTTGCCTTTGCTGATGAGCACAATGATCACACCAGCTAGAACTCAGACTCTGAAGTTCTTATCACTGCTTCCGTCCTTACCATGTTTTGAGAGCACAGTTCAGAAAGTAGCCTTGTGAAAGCAATTGACTTATATCTCACTCATTCACAACTTTTCAAGGAAATCCTTAATTAAAAGATAAAGCATTTTATTGATGTTATAACTGAAGTTAGTGAGAGTGGGGAAACACAGGTTTTAGGTTCAAAAGTATAACATTGGAAGAACAATTTAAAATGCTTGTCAACATCTGTGAAATACTTCTCAAAATTCTTTGTCAAACTCTTATTTTTAATTCATGCCAATGAAACAGAGGGAAATTATCTTTTTAAAGTGAGGTGGAGGCAGTGACTGCTACCTTCCAGAGGAGCATCAGGTGTGCAAAAGAGACCAAGGCTGGCATTAATTTCTTCTGTAGCAGTGATAGCTCAGGAGCAAAGGATTTTGACTGCTTGTTGATCACGTCCAGATGGCTAAAGCACAAAATGAGGTTATAATAGATGCCTGCCTCAATGCTAAACCACCCTCAAAATTAGGTGGGGTGGCTCCAAAGCCATTTATCTACCATGGATGCAGGACTGTCAAGAGAAAATTGACTCAGGATGATGTATATCAAAATCTCCCGCTGGCAGTAGTAACTCCTCTGGAATTTCTACAAATCATGGATGACAATTTTCTAACCAAGAAATAAAAGCTAACAGTAACTAAGGTGGAAATGATTATGTTGGATCCCTGTCTGAGTCAGTTAAAAACACATGGTATTTCAAGACAGCGAGGTTCACAAAGCTGAAGCAAGTACAAGCCAGATGTAAGGAAGGACTGAAGACTAAATGTGATGCCTGCAATGAATAGTTAAAAATTATTTAGCTAGAGGTAAAAAGAACCAAATAACCAAAACCAAAATCAGACTAAAACCGTAAGTGAGGAAGCAAGCATGGTTCCAAAAATCCAGAATAGAAAAGGATGCAAAATAAGCAATAATGATGGATGGATATTTAGAAGACAGATGTTGTAAACACTGAAAATACATCCTGGAGCTATACAAAATTAATAAGGAAGCAAAGGAAATACATATGGACAAAAAACAAAAAAAAAGACAGTAAGGAGCAGATGTTTGAGTCCATTGGGACCAAGAGTAACCCTACTAAATACTAAAAGCCCATGAATAGTAAGAGCACCAGAATAGTCAGTAATAATGCAGAAAATCAAAAGGGTTTAACAAATGCGTCCTTCCCTGCCCAGGAGTAAATCAGGACATGTTCATATCATGAGGAAAGAATGAATATTTTCTACTCAAGCCATAATCAAAATGGAAGTAAAACAGCCACTACTAAAGTAACTTTTTAACAACCAGGTACATGGCACCAGGATTATTAAAAGTGCAGGTTAGGAAGTTCCTCTGGATGCTGCTTTTAGTAACTCAGGCCCAGCAGTGGCCTAAACATGAGAGAAAGAAAATACCTTTGCAATGTTTGGACATGGTAAAGGAAATGATCAAATAAGTATAAATCTGTCATCCTGGCACTCACTAAAGGTTGCAATAACAGAAAATGTTTACAGGATTTAACTACTAAAGAATTCAAGGAGGTACTCTAAATATTTTGCAATTTATGGAATTCTAAATTTATGGATCTTCTAAAAGTTGCTGATATAATTACTGCCAAAGACAGAGACAGATAAGACCTGTTGCTTTCACTTGTTCTCATCTCCAGAAAAGATGGGAAATATTCCCTGTATTCCCCAAGTAAGAAATAATAGGGGTTTAGAAAAGTGTGACACAAAATTCAGACTTACTTTCTTTGTAAAAAACGTTTGTTATCAAACTTGGAAGGATGAAGGAGGTCCTAATTAGGGCTGGTACAATTTGACCTAATTTTAAATTTAAAATTACCAGCTGTAATCTGTAAAATTTTTATTTAGTTGTGGTGATGAAGTAATAATTTATTGCCAGTATTATATTTTAAGAATGGCATAAAGCTTTGAGGCAGTCCAATCCAAAACACCTGCAGACACCCACATCTGATACAAAATACTCTTCTCCTCTGTATTTTTACATAGGCTTCAGTAATTAACCTCTGATATAAAGAAATAAAGAATTTGTGAAAGAAGTGGAAGAGAAACAGTCAGTTCCATCTAATTTCCACCCAAGTCAGAAACAGGCGTGAAGCATGGTCTCCATAAATAACTGAAATGCTCCTTCTTTTTTTTTTTTTTTTTTTGATCTGTCATTTCTTTGCTGAAATAGGGCATATCAATTCATTGAGGTGAAGAGAGAAATTCCCTTTTTGTCCTGAGCTTTCTGAAATAATCCCCACTCCCAGATGGAGCGTGCAATGGCAGGTTACCGAGTTCAGGGAATGACTGTGGCTCGTGCTGCCGATCTCTTTGTGTCGTTATTTTTGCATTTCCCAACAGCCCTTTCACCATATGGAGATGAAACTCACTTTCAACCTCTGAACCATCACACCTGCTTTAAAACTGTCTGTGATTTGAGGGGTGGGATTGAGATCCAAGATTAGGACATGGAAGCGCAGCAAAGTGCCCAAATTCCCGCTGTGGTCAGTGGAAATGGAATCAACGTGGTCTGAGGGATCTGGAGAGCTATTTTCCTGTAGAAGGCACTGTCATAGGTTAGCAAGCATAGTCCTGGAAGGGACGTCCTTGCTAAGGGGTGCTTACAGTTTCCTCTGGGAACTGACAGAACCTATCAGCTGGCCAGTTTGAATATGGACAATTCTCTAAGCCACTTAAAGTTGTGATCACCTCTGTGATCCACATTTAAGAATAGACAAACTCCCCCTCCAAGCTCTCTCTCGTTTCCGGCGCTGGGACAGGTGGCTGCAGGCCCCGTGTGGGGGCCAGCGGGCCCGGCCAGGCCCTGCTTGGGCCAGGCCGGGCCGGGCCACGGCCATCCTGAAGCCATGGACCTGTTCCAGCCATGGAACCCCCCCCCACTGCCTTGCCGTGGGCAGCCGGAGCGGCTCGGCTCTCCCCCCTCTCCACTGCGATAAGAAACATTCAACATTCCAGCTGCAAAGCTGCAAGGCCGAGGTGAGATTAACCCTTTTATTGCTGTGAAGAGCTGAAAACCTGAGGGAAGAGAGAGAGGAGATGCTTAAAGCTGAAATTCTGTTGTGAAGCTATGATATATCAGAGTATCCCGTTGTAATTCCATGAAGATATGGGGGGTGGAGCGTTCAACTCGTGAGCAAAAGCACCTGCGCTGAGATAGGCAGATGCTGACGCAGCTGTAATTTCATGAGAAGTTTGGACAGGGAGAGATGGACCAGATGAGGACTTTTGCTCCAAATGGGAAAGGAGAAACCTCAGTTCCTAGAGATGCTCCCAGAGATAGTCCTAACAATGGAGATGAGGAAGACCCTTTGCTCCCAGGGAAGGAGAAGGGCCTCTGTTTTTGTTTCTGAACGGCTCAACCTTAAAATTGTACCCCAAAAAACTTCAAGAGTGGACCCTCGAATGCGGGAAAACCAATTGCTATCTGTGTGTGACCTTGAACAAGCTGCAAGTCGGGGGAAGGGACTCACATGCGAGCAGAGAGACTCCTCTTCCTAAATGGACTGAACGATATTTGGAAGTGGGCGGCTGTCTCGTTGTGATAATGTTTTCATAGCATGAGCAAGAAGAGACTTCTCTTTCTAAATGGACTAAACAAGGTTATTATGGAAGTGGTAAACAGACTGAACATCTTAAGGGTTGTCTTTTTACATTGTCAGTGGGAGAAGGGAGGAAGGTGGGGGGAGGAGGAGAGTTCTGAAGGTGGTATAATTTTTTTTCCCCTTCTTTTAGGTCTGTTAATAAACTTCTTTATATTCTTTCAAGTTTGGTGCCTACTTTGCATTTCTCCTAATTCTTATCTCACAGAAGATAAACAGTAATGAGCATTTTGGACCAAACCACTACACTAAATTGGTGTTTCCGCTCGGTTACAAACCCAACCTGCGACAGGCACTCATTCCTATCAGCAGGTTAAATTCCACACAAGTACCCCTAGCATCAATTTTTTTCAGAGAAACTGATCCAATGTTTTGTAGCAGGAAAATAGAGCCCTGTTTTCCAAGGAAATACTTCAATCTATGTTTCTCTCTAATAAAATTTCTCCCTAGGGCCATAGAAAAGGCATTGCTTGCTGTTTTAAGGAAAATCTTCTTTTAAAGACCCCATAGTTCCTCAGCGTTTATAAACTCCTCTGCTTCACAGCTCTGTCCTCTCAAATCCTGATGTCTGATGGGTGCAGCTACACTCAGATTTTTGCAAGTGCCATTCAAGAATTATTAAAACCAAAGCTTTGCATTGATATCAGTCTGCTTTTGGCTCTCTATGAGAATTTATTCCTCCTTACTTCTAGACATGCCTGTTGACTCCTTTGAAGGAAGGAAAAGGACAGCCTTCTCCCAAATGCCATGTGTGACATTCCACCTCCAAATGGGAAATAACAGCATTGGAGCCAGGTTTGCAGGGGTTGCAAATCCCTTGTACCAAGACCGTCCTCCTCAGACAGACCAACCACAGCCACCTCTGTCCTGCAGCAGAGAGCTTGGAAATGACAAGCAGTTTTTGCTCAGGTCACCCTGAGCCATAACCTTCGGTGTGAACTCCCCCACCTTCAGGAACAGGGTGGGAGGTGCGTGCATGAGAACGCCTGAGGGAAGGAGGCACATTTGCACCACATCTCTGATCATCAAGATATGCTGCCAGGAGACTCTTTATGAGTACTAGGTTATCGCATTGTGATTTGCAATATTCCAAAATACAGTATAAAAAAAGACCCCAAACTGAGACAATGCCTTGCAGCACCAACTCTGATGGTAGAAACAGATTTTCCACACCTGCTGACTTCATACCCAAACCCATGTCTGTTTAATAAACAGTAGCAGGATTAAAAAATACCAACTCCAAAGTTTCATCAACAGTTAGAGTAAACTTGTTATTATGTCAACAGTCAGCTATTTCTGCTTGATGACTGTCACACACATTCACATGAGAATGTTTCTGAGTTGTTCTTATTTGGGACAAGGGCATGATACAGGTGTATACTAATTTTAAAAGCACTCAGATAACCTGACATGGATTTCTTTAAAAGGAGTCTCATGGTGGAACTCAGACACAAAGTTATCTTGTGGTATCAGTGCATTTTCATCCCTGATTGAGTTTGAATTTTAAAGTTAATTACATTAAGTCAGACAAGATGAGGAGACTTTTAAGTGTGCTGACAGTCTTTTTGCTTTGCAAGCCATGCCAAATGCTGGTGATTAGCACCTTACAATCTCCTGATCCTCATCCCTAACATTTTTCTTCGAAGTCTTGTATTTCAGATTCTTTAGGTATTCTACGGAGCCCTAACTAATCTTCCCATTTTAACATTGTTCACTCACCTTCCACACATGTCAAGCATTACAATGCTTGTTGGCTTACTTAGCAATACAGCCTTGCAAGACCCCAATACATTTGTTTACACAAGGTTTACATTGAAAATACTCCATGGAAGAAAAAAGAAAATACTTCTTTGTCTTTTTTCTTTTGTTTCGCTGAAATACTGCATTTTAATTTGTTTATTAAAAAAAATATTAAACACAAAATGTTAACAGTTTTTATGGCTCTTACAAGAACAAATGTATTAGAGCAAGACACCGAGCTGGACCAAGAGTGCAACAAAGCATTATAGTCTTAATTCCTAAAACCAAGAAAAAAATTCAGGATTGTGGCAGGAGTCAAGGTTCCTCCAACTGATTATTACAGATTTTAGTAATCTGAGAACTTTAATAAACCTGGCCCAAACCCTTCAGCTGTTACATCAGCCTACAAAAGAGAACCCCTTCACTGGGGTCCCCACTGCAGCTCCGTCTGCCATCAGCTGTGGACACGTCCTGCTGGATCCCAGCACTGCTGGGATATGCTCCCCTTTCAAAGCCAGCCAAATCCATTTGTGTCACATGCTCTGCCTGCCCAGGACCATCCCCCTTCTGCCCCTGTGCCCATTTGGCAGGGCCCCCAGGCCTTCCTCCAGCCCATGCTCCTGTCACACACACAGATTGCAGCCCGAGCCCCGTTTTGGCACCTCAAACACACAACACCTGTTTTGAAGGTTAACAGATAGTGACAAGTATAATCACAGCTTCTGCTGAAGTTTTAGCCTGCCAGACAGTCAATTATGCTATTATTTTCAATAGTTTTTTCTCCCCACACACATAACCCATCACTTTTGCAAGGCAGTGCCACAGGCAGCTGCAACATGCTCTGGTTTTGAAAGGTGGTCACCTTTCCTTACTCTCTTTCCTGATGGCCAGCAGCTCTCAATGCCATTTCCCACCATGCCATGGCATTTCTCTGTGGTTTTGCTCCTCAAAGGTCATGGTATGAGGATGCTCCAGAAGCTTTTCCCACCTTATGTCCATCAGGCGAGGTTACATCTGGAGGTCCATCCTCACATTTCACCTTTCGGGGCCCTGGGGTCCATGGCCAAGAGCAGTCACAAGCTGCCCCAGTTGTGGTCACGCTGCAGGACTGGGATTGGAGCCTGCCAGAGGTCACTGCCAGGGCAGGAGGGGGAGGCTCATATATCCTTGTCTAAAGGTTCCCACGACCAGAAGTTTCCTCATAATCTCAGCGCAGGGGGCTTTCATTTGTCAGAGAGCGTGCTTTGACAGAGGTCTTCTCCCCAGGCAGGCAGCTGGGCTCGTCTCTTGTGCAGGGAGGAAGAGAGGGAAAAGGGACTGAAAAATGGGAGTGTAGCAACACCCCCAGCTCCCCCCATCCCCTACAATGCACAGTTTACTGGTGTTCAGTCCTGCAGCCTCAGTGAGGACACAATTCCTGGCCATTACAGTGTTCACAAAAACACTGTCATAAACTTTCATATTTTCAGCATTAGGCTTCCAAAAACTTCAGACCAGAAGCAATTATTCATTTTCCAGTGCACCATTTTGCTTTCTTGGCACAGAAAGGAAAGACAAGCTTTCTCCTTCCTTTCCTGGAAGAAGGTCTAAAGATACCTGCAACACATCCAAGATCTGTTTCAAGATCCATCTCTATTGCAAACCCTGCTGACCTGAGCTGAGCAGCACAGATACAAGTGAGGGTTCTTTCTTCAGGGTGCTTAACACACTCTGCAATTGAATCCCAAGGGCAGAGAACAAACACTGGGACTGTGGACGTAATATGGAGGGACGGGGGAAGAAACAGGTTGTTACTTCACAAAACAGGGGCACAAAACTTTTTAAAAAGACTTATTTTTCCAATTAAGCTGAGTAAGAAAGGAAGCTTTAAATATTCATTTGAGGGGTCATTAATTCTGTCATCTAAAATAAAACAAATATAGCAGCATGGAAAACAGCCATGATGAGCTGACAGAGTCTGCATCACTCCTCTCTAGTGAAATCCATTTCTTGCTTCCACTGGAGCCAATGTGCTTTCTGTAGGACTACATAAAATAGATATCCCTGTCCCCATCCCATGAGTGAGGAAAACAGCCATGTTCAGCAGGTTTGCAGATGGTGACAGGGACAGCACTGGCATTTTTGTCCTGGAAAGTCAGAGGCTCAGAGTGTAACTAGAAAAAAATTACATTACTGGTGTTTATGATGTGCCAGTATAGGAAAACTCAGAGGACTGTTTCCTTTGGGGTGGGAAGGATGGATATAGAATAAGGTTTTTTCTCTTTGCTTGCTTCCCTGATACCTAGCAGGATCTGCAGATCAGCTTGGCATTCTTCTAGTTTTGGGGAAGGTAATGCTTCCCCTGCAACTTTCTGGGAATATAAATATATTTATATTTTATAAAAATATTCCCCCAAAATACCATTTTGGGGGAATCCACAATTTCCCTGCAGACAGGAAGCTGATGGCAGCACAGCTTCCTTTACTTGCTCTGAGTTAAGAAAGTTCACAGACCTGCACAAAGGGGATAGACGTGGGAGACCTGGAGATGTCAGATGCCAAAATCTTGTGCCAGTTTTTCCTGACCTAAGGTTGCACTGGGGATACTTGGAGGTATCATATCCCAAAGACAAACGGAAGGGCTTGGCATGGGAAATGGAGAGGAGGAGATTAACAGCTGTCAGCAACAAGTGCAGATCCTACCTGGTCTGTGCAGTGAGAGAGGGCTGGGAGAGAGCAGGGAGCACAGGAAGGTGGGATCAGCTCCTGTGCATTCCAGAGTGGCCTCATGGAGCAATTGTCTTCGAGAGATGGGAGATCAGCCTGTCCAGATGTATCTCCCACCTGCACCATGGGGTGGGAGGGGAGTCATGGCACATACCCAACATTGCAGATGATGGTTGCCTGACAGGGAAGTTCATGGCAGTTCGTGATCCACCTGCTTCTGCTGTGGGCCTTACACCCCTCCCAACGTTAAAATGTTGGCCACTATTGTGGATGCTAAGAAATCAGAAAGGCTCAGCAAAACAGTCTGCAGGAGGAAAGAGGTTATTTAAAGGGTGTTTGCCCAGGCTCTGCACCAGCAGTGCTGTGTTTGGAGGCTGACAACCCTACTGGGGGGAGCAGTCCGAGGTGAGGAGTTAAGTGCCAAGTTCTCATCAGCCTTTTCCAACCACAACACTGCTGCTAAATTTAAACAAAATCTGTTCCCGTCTGTTCTGCCTGCCGTGCTCTTCCCTGTCACACTCAAGGCGACCTGAACCTGATACAGCCCCCAGGCATTTATTTATTTATTTTCAACCTGTTCACCTGGTGACCACCCATCCCTCCAGAACATCCCATGACCTCCAGAGCAGACCATGTGCCAGGGGCACCCAGCCACCACTGCATGGGAAAGGACAGAAAAATGCAATAAATTTCCTGATGAGGTGCACTCAGTCTCCAGGAATTGTTAAGGACCTGCAGGTTGTCCAGCTGTCAGGTAGTTTGGGCAGCCATGAGGGTACCTTTTCCACTAAAAGTAAGGCTTACACTCAAACCAAAGCTGTTCCCAAAGAGAGGATAAGTTCACAAACATTATTTTTTCTGAGTGCAGATCTCCTTGGCAAATGCTTTTCCTTTTTCTGAGAGAGGAGAGACAGAGAAAATGTCTGCTCAGAGCTGCTGTGTGCTCAGCTGCAGGACAGGTCAGTGAAGAGCAATGAAACACCCCATCAGCTGAGCCTGTGCTATTAAATTCAAACCAGCGATGCCACACGAGTTTTCCCCGTATCATATAATCAAATAAAACCAAAGTTTCCACTCCTTTTCCGTCCTGCACTAATGCCACTGGACTGACGTGTACAATAACACCAGGAAAGTTACTGCTGCAAAGTAAGCACCTGGAGCTTAGTTTGCACACTGCATGGGCTGGGAGTTATTACCCATTTAAAACATTTCTTTTGCCATGTATCAGAAGCAGAGCTTTTGAGAAAAAATCTGTTCATATACCGCCTATAACACTGCCAGTTAAAATATTGTGCAGTATATTGTTAATAGGATATCAAAAAAGCCCAAAACAGGAAGAACATCATTAACAAAAACATAGGGCATGTCCTCAGCAGAAGGAAGAGACAAAACACACCTATATGCCACAATGGTATCCAAAATTTTCCCATTTGGCAGAGAAAAAATACTGTCCTGAACACAGCACTTTTGAATGAAATCCAAGATGGATGGGTGGGAAAATGCCAGACCCTTTTATTTTTTCTTCAAAAATTTCTGAAAGGAAATAATAATTTACAAAACCTTTCTTACTGGTAAAAAAAATACAAGAAAAGGAAAAAAGAAAAAAAAAGGAAAAAAAGATAGGAAGGGGAAGGGGAAGGGGAAGGGGAAGGGGAAGGGGAAGGGGAAGGAAAGGATTCTAGCTACATACAATCCTGCCAAAGCAGTTTTTGTAATTACTAACCCAGGAGAGACCTGGGCTATGAGTTGGGTTTCCTAGTGTTTAATTAATTAAAGTCATACAGAACAACATTAAAGAACTTGTTGGTTTTGTCCTAGTCAGTTATGGCCTGACATGGGACCTGTGAGCAAACCACCAGGACTTTCTTTTGTCTGATCCTGTTGTGCTAGGATTTGGTTTGTATTAAGTAACTCTGCACAGTTTGCACGAGCTCTCCAAACAAAGCCAAGGCTGTGAACACCCAGTGCCACTGAGCACAATCCCCCTGATGTGCCCAACAGCTCCCGAACTCACATCTAGCCCAATCCCTTCCCCAAGGATGATGTCATCCCAGGACTCATCTCTTTTAGCTGGTTACATTTAAAAATAAAGAGGATATTTTCTTTTTCATAACTGTCCTTTAGAGTCTATGTAGCCTCATAAACAACGATGATGGGCTCTGAGAGGATTTTAAAAAAATCTCCTCCTGCTTGGCAAATCAGAAGTGAGACTCTTTGGCACTACACAGGCAAGTGTGCAGAGAATCACCCTGATAGCTGGACCCAATCTCTTCTGCATTTCTGCTTAGCTGAAACTAATCAGCTAAATAATTACTAATTAATGCTGGCTAATGATGAACCACTCTGTGGCAACCTCCAAGTGATCTACAGGAGCTACAGAAGGCACATGACCAAAGTCTTCACCCCAGAATAATCGGGAAGAAGGCTCACATTTCTGATTCAATATCTGTTTTTGCCACAGAGGATAAATGATTTCTGCAATACAGACTTGAAGACAGCTCTGCTAATGATAACTTGTCAACAGGGTAGCAGAAAGGCAAGGGCATTAGTCTTTCAGTCCCTGTGTATGGAAATGTGGATGGATTTCTGGGCTGCTGCTCAAGCCCAAATACCAGCTCTGCACTGTGTTTGGAGCACCAGATAAATAAAGCCACCTACATCACTTATGAACAACCAAAAATGGTGGACAACAGGGAGCACTTCCTCAGGCCCTCAGGAGAAGGCCATAGCTGAGCTGAGAGCAGAGACTGCTCCCCAACACACTGCTGAGAGCACTTGCACACCATTGAGTCATTCCCTATCACCAGGAAAGCTGAATCCATCCCTGGTGACCTCTCAGGATGAGGTGACCCCAGCATGGGAGGCAGCAGAGGGACAGCATCCACTTTCTTGACTCTTCCCTGCGTAGCACTTTGCACCTCAGAGCAACAGTGTGGGACATACCAGCCTTGTTCTGAAGAGGAGCATCTTCCCCAGTCCCCAGCCATGACTCGGCAGTGCCAGGCCTGCCCACAGCCACTCACTACAAGGACACCATGTATACATTCATTTTAAATATAGAGGGGTGATCCACCCCCCCGCCACCGTGCAGCTCAGTGATACTTAGCCAATTAGATTGATCCGAACGTCCTCAGTGGGATAGAGTCAGCATTTAAGTAGATCATTGACAAAAATAGAAAATCAGAAGGACCTAGGAGCTATTTTGGTCTAGCCTTTGACTGTAAATGGTGTGGCTGATAGCTGAGATGACTGGCTCCATTACAAGTAAAAGCCCCATCTAGAGTAAACAGATGAACTGACTCAAATAGACCAGCTTCTGTTTTTACATTTTTAAAAGCCTTTTCCTATGAGAAGTACTCTTAACAAGGTCTGCAATGCCTTATCCCAAGGTCCCTTACAAGTGAAACAATTAACCCCTACTCTCACCAAATACCTTCTCTCTTTCAAGTGTATCCAGTTATTTATGTACACAACTGTTTTTAGATGATGCCATTTCATTCAGAACAATGATATCCATATATGAAAATACAGCTCATATCTTCTAGTGCTATCAGAGGACTCAGTTTCCAGTAGATAAGATTGCTGCACTAAACCATGTTTGGGAATGTAATATCCAGCCTCTGGTCTCTGACTGCCTTAATATTTGCTTCCCACTGTAGCATTTGAGAAATGTTAATGGTGTCTTTTTTTGAACAGCCAACACCTGTGAGAGGGAGGGAAGTGGTATTATCTCTGTTTTACAGAGGATCGCTGCTAGCAGAAACAAGCAAAGGTCAAGGTTATCTGCAATGTCTACAGCCCAGCCAGAAATAGTTCTTCTGGGTTCTATGGAGGGTATTAAAAAGGTAAGAAAGTTGGTAAAAATATTTCTTGGAAACCAAACTTCCCCTGGCAGTAGAAGAATGCTTAATCCAGAAAAAAACCCAACAAAACAAAAACCAGCAAACCAAAACAAACCACCAACACAAATCCCAGAGGTGGAAGCTCAATTAAAGCACTGAAATAGAGAGTATTTTTTCCAGCTGTGAGGATAACCTTATCCTGACCTCCCAAAACCGGGGTACTTCAGTCCTTCATTCAAGAGTTTAATACAAGCTCATTTGGAAACTCTGAGCTTGATACAAAATGATGTCGTATGGCTGGACTGTGTGGGAGGTCAGACTTAAAGAACATCACAGTCCCTTCTAGCCTTAAAGTCTATGACAGATCAGTGTCTTTCATATGGGTAGTTCTTGCTCCAAGCAGATGCTGAATTATTTCAGCATTTAAGTGTTTTGCTGCTGGCTCTGATAAGATTCTATGCTCCTATCATTCTGCTTTCCAGCTCTTTATCTTCAAGAGAATGCCCCGCTGGTAAGGGCTGACATGAGCTTTGTCTTCCAGACACCATTTTATTATAAAAAGTACCAGATCCAGTAATGGACTGACAACCCAAGATAAGAGAGTGGCAGAATATCAATTTACAGCCTCTTGCTCAAGACAGGCACAACCCAGAAACACTAACAGAACACATGGACAAAATGCTTGTTCACACTGCTCCAACACGCCAAGGATTCTCAAGTCTCCCTGCCTGGAAAATTTCCAACAATACCTGAGATGCCAGAATTGTGCTTTAGTAGATGACACATCCTAATACGTCACCTTGGACTGATGTCCTCTTGTGGAGGAACCTATTAAAGTTCAGCCTAATTGCAAAATCATGGAATGATTTAGGATGGGAGGTACCTCTGGAGACTCCTACACCAACCCTAGCTTGAAATAGGGTCACCTTCAGAGCTGTCTGCTCCACTTTTAAGTATCTTCAAGCACGGAGAGTCCTCAAACTGAAACTACTGAAAGAAGAGCCATAAGTAATATAAACAAACTCTTCTTGCCAGTGGTAGAGGGTAGAGCAAGAGGCAGTAATAAAGGGGAGCAGAGGACGTTCCCAGTTGCAGCTCAGAAGGCTCAGACTGGCAGCTTTGGGATCTGTAACTGGAGACAGGGTAGAAATTCCATCCTTGGAGGTTTTCCAGAGTAGTTGACACAAAGGCTGTGCTGGCCTCACCTCTTATGGCCTGCTTTGAATAGAGGTTGGACTAGAGATCTCCAGACAACCAGTGTGTCTGTGATTCTGTCAATAGATTGTTCAATGGATCAATCAATCAATTAAAGCCAACGTAGTTTTTGTAAAGATAAGTTGTACCTCAAAATCTATCAGATATATTGGAAGGATTGCCAGCCATGAGGGACAGAGCAGTTGGGTTGATTCACTGCACCTGGGTTTTGAAAAACACTGATAATTGGTAAAGTCTCCAAATAATTTATTGTCATGGTCTATCATAAAATCATACCAGATTAAAACATAGGAAGTTAAAAGAAGAATAAAGGATGGTATGAATGCACACATACACATATGGGTCCATATTTTTGCATATATATGTACATTCTGACATATGTAACAGAAGAAGAGTGTCTGGAAAGTTCCCCAACACCTTGTGCTGGAATTTCAGGTGTTTAGTGCAATCATAGTCATGTGGAAAGAGGATGAGTGATGGGTGAAATGACCAGTGATCAGGTATTAAAAGTTATCCAAGACTTTCTGATCTAAGCCTGAATGTGAGTAATTGTGGAAAGATGACAATGAGTAGCCAGGCAATGAAGCCACAGTTAAAAGTCAGTATCAATAAACACAGATTAATTTATGGGGGAGAAATCATCCTAGCCATACGCAGAAAAAGAACGGACATACTTGTCAATAATTGTCTGAAAATTCCATGCCAGAGGCTTTGAAAAAGAGAGTGATACGATTTATCAGAAGAGGGCAGAGAACACAATTAAAAGTTCATTGCACACCCTCAAATTTTGTGGAGGGAAACACTGATCAAAACCTGGAGTGGTACTTGTGTGCCAAGTGACTGCAGGAACTCTGCAGCTTGCAAAGAGCTGATGGTGGGGTGTGTCCCCAGATGCAATGACACCAGAAACAGGCTGCTACATCTGTAGGTTGACTTTCCCCTGACCCTGGCACAGGTTCCTTGCAAAAAAAGCATAACTATGCACAATTCACACCTGTGCACCCAGATGCCACCCATAACGTGTGCAGAGGACAGGACAATTAGAAGCCTGGCACCATTTAAATATTTCATTCTGCAATGGCCAAATGTCATATATGTGACAAATTCCACCAGAAAGCCCCCATTTCTGCAGAGGGAGAGTGAGAGAAGGGAAGAAAGCAAGAGAGAGACCACTGACTCACTGGTGCTCAAGTGTGATAAGAATGAAAGAGAAATGTCTCAACATAAGATGAATCTTTCACAGATCTTCCACAGGCTCCATGATGGGACTGTAACAGCCCTGTAGTCTTCAAGTGGCATCAGGAACTGCAGGGATTCCAGTTTAAGGCCACGACTTATAATAATTTACTTATAATTGGTATCAGTGGGTGGAAACTCCTATTTCCAGTTTTGTAAGAGAACTAATTGCTCTAGAAGTCTCTGCTCTCTGCAGGAAGATCAGTGTCAGGGGCTGCGGCAGGTTCAACAGCCTGGAGGACAAGGTCTGGGCACCAAGAGCAGTGAACAGGACACTATATTGCATGGGCCAAATTGGGGCTGGTGCACAAAATTCGACTGTAACAGTTCCCAGGTAATGAGTCCAGTGAAAGAAAAGCTGTCTACCTCTTGGATCAAGAAGAGCTTTCTCCATGTCTGGGCCACTTGTCGCCATAACAGGCAGGGCCTGAACTGCCAAGTGTTTTTGTGACCGCTGAACAAATCCGTGTCTGGAGGGCAATCCTTTCTAGAAGGATTTTCATAAAAAGTGCTTAAGTATATTGCAAGATTTACAACGTAGGTTATTACGAGCTAGGATGTCAAAATGGTCAGGGTTAGAGCTCCCACCCATTCTCAAACCCAGGTTTCCAGACACGATGTACAGACCCTTGAGCTCTTGGTATGATAACCATCATCCAGATGGATTTGGGCTTCTACTCCTAGTGCAATCAATGTTTAAGTCATGCATGCAGTAGTATTTTTGACAGTAGTACTTTGACTTCTTACTGAATATTGTTCTGCTTCTTAGAGAATGTTGTTACGGAGGCCTGCAAAACCAAGCAGCGACACTTTTGCACTTTAGTTGTGCCTGACAGGTTTCAGAAACCAAAACTCAACCCCACAAAGTTTTGCAAGCAGTGTGTGTGACAGGAAAGTTGGCCAGCACCCAAGCCCATCCTGACAGGGGAAACTGGCTCAGCTGTTTCTGAAAACACCTACTCAGTTCACCCATGCACCAAGCAGTTTTACAAGTTAGTCATTAACCACCTCACCCCCACTGAGGCACAGAGAGTGTGGCTCTCATGATGTGGCTCTCTGCAGCTAAGTGCCTTGCAGATGTGTAACGGATCCAAATCCTCACACACTGGTTTGGGGTGTTGGGCAGGAGGAAAAGAAGGGGTCTTGGAAGGAAACTCCCACCACGGTTTCAATGGGACTCCAGCTGACAAAGAGGAGTCAGGATTCTCTGTGGGTGCAGAGCCAAGTGCTGAAGGTGAGTTACAGAAAGTCAGCTGAAGCATTACAGACCCTGAAAACAGCTGCTGGAAGCTGCGTTGTGTGACACTGCTTGCTGACAGGAGCTTGCACAGGGCATGAGAAAAGAGCTCCTCTTCTATCTGGAAAAGACTCAAAGCCCCATGGTGCTTGGAGGGTGTCTCAAACACAGGGTTCAGGGCATATACCCTCACAGGAAAGACTTGTGGGGCTAGAAAGGGGCCAGGTGGAGAGAAATGAGACCTGGTAATTCAGGCATGCAGCAGAGTCCTCACTCCCACTTCTTGTTCACAACTTAAAGACACACAACTTAAGTTGGGTATCCTTATCACTATACTATGCCTCCAGTCTCCAGGAAAATTCCGTATCACAGAATTTTCTCATCTATTCATATTTTCAGAGGCCAGTTAAATCCGGAAAGGTTAGGAATAGATTGCACAGAAGAGGACCAGCCTTTTTTGCTCAATTTTGAAGAGATCTACTTTGAGAGAGCTGCTTCCTGCCATGGTTCTTTGTCCACTCAGAGCAGGACAAGGCTCATCAGCACAGAGGAAGATTTCCCGACTGCCTTCTGGCTCTCGGGGAGATTGCAGTGAAAGGCTGGAGAGACCATTCCATAAACAACAGGCTTCCTTCCCCTTTACATCAGCAACATTACAGAAGGAAACAAAACAAAAAGTGACAGTGGGCTGAGATAATGCCCTACACCCCTGTACTCCAAAACCCCTTGCAGGCAGTGGCTGTGCGCTGTGTCCTCTTCTAAGTATGTCACTGCAGGCAGGGCGTGGGCTAGCAGGTGGCACGTCCCCAGCTGGAAATGGGGTCCAGCCATGGCCGTAGGGTGAGTTGAGCCCCTCAAGCCTCCCTGCTCGCCTCAGGCCTTGCTGAGCCCCGCCACGTGCACCGAGGGAAAGAGTTCCACTCCCATCTGGCAGCTCTTGGAGCAACAAATCAAGCGACGCCTTGTTAGTTTTAAGACAAAAGGGGAGGGGAAGAACAAAAGGTCAGAGCGGGACTGATTTCTGCCTTGCCGGCCTCCCTGCGGCTCTTTCCTGTTTATTGGAAAGTTTGCTGAGGGCTACCGATGAGCCTCCAGTGCAAGCTCTGCTCCAGCCTCGAGCACTTGGGAGAAGGAAATGACTCCAAACTTGGCAGCACGAGGCCCATCTTTGCTGGAGTGTCCTGCCACTCTCTGGGGAGCAGAAAGCCAAACGCCTCAGAGGAGGATGTCAGAGCACAGCTTTTTGCCACAGGCCTCCAAGCAAAGGCAAACACACACTGAAGCTGTGGCTCTTAAAAGGATGCAGGCAACCCCCTTGTCTGGCAGAGTCATGGCTGCCAGCAGCACATCCAGAAATGAGGCCATTCTGCCACGGGATCACACAGGGTTTCTCAGGAAAGTGGCTCTAAGGGAATGAAGATCTCACCCCTTGAGGCTGCTGAGTTTGCTTGTCATGCTCACCTGTGAACCCTTTTAGGCTACAAACCTCAGGCATGAGGACAAATAGTTATGAGAAGACATTGCCCTGTCCAGATTGCATTGGCAAGGAGGCAGCATTTGCTGTGACACTTGCAGAGCCCTTGTTCCTGCAGTAATGCTTGTACGGCTCTGGTTTGGGATGATTTTTTAAAATAGGAGCCAAACCTCAGTTTGCAAACACAAGAGCCACTTTTCGCTTGAAACAGGCAAATGTGGTTGTGAGGCCTAGCTTATGAGCACAAGTGCAGACTTTGGAGCATGCAAAGGAACCTGGTGGCTCTAGAAGGACATCCACGTTAACCAAATCACTCACCAGCGCTGTCTCCTCATGCTCATGCCTTCTCTACAGGCGCAGGTCTGGATTTTACCCACCAATGATGCTGGAAAGGATGATGTGCAGACACCTCACACCTGTGCACCAGTGCTCTCAACAGGGACCTCAGGGTGACGAACAAAAGGCCAAATAGCTTGGATGGGGAGAAAAAAGTTTAAACATATGTTTTACCTGAAGGAAACAGAAATGGGCCATGGCACAGATCTTACCTCCCCGCTTACCAGCAAAGCTTTTGCTGCATGACCCTGGAGAGTTGAGACCACTCCCAAAGCTTCAGGAACAACTGCTGACAACAACTGTAACAAATGCTTTTCCCTGGGTGAAGCTGAGGGACCCTTACCCGGCCCACAACCCTTCTGTTCAAAATGACCAGCTAAAACATGCCCGTTGCCATGCCCAGGAAAAGCCCTTCTGAGGCCTCTCGTGTAAAAGGTGAACATGCAAACCATCCCCATGACACAACAAGGAGTGCGTGGGTGAGCAAGCACACCTCAAAGGCACTCTGTCCAACAGGAGGGCAATGTTTTCCTTCTGCCTGCAGCCCTGAAAATGCAGGCTGAGGTCTGAACTCCACTCCTAGGTTCAGCATCAGCACGTGGTCCCTGTGCAGTGCCCCTTGGCCTGCAGCTGTGTCTCAGTCCCCTAGCACCAGTTATGTCTGCTGGCACAGGGGTACCCTGGCTGCTGGGAAAGAAAGGAGATGGCTCAGCTTTCCAGTTCCCAGATGAGCCTCCAAGGCAGGCAGTAAACAACCCACAGCAAACAGAGCAAATGGAACTGGAGAGACAGTAAAGCAACCGAGCCGTTTTCAGACGGCTGGAGTATTTTGCAAGCCAGGGACAATTTAAATGGAGTTGATTGCAAGTTTGCACATACACAAGGGACAAACAGCCTTTTTTGTCCAAAATTCAGCATATCCTACAAAGCTAAGAGAAGGAATCAGGGGAGGTCCTGCAGGGTGCAAGTGCTGTGTGCCCAAAGCATCCTGCAAAGGTAGGAGCTCATCCTTGCTGGTATCACCTGTATGCAGAGATGCCTCTCAAAATGGGACAGATTTACAGTTGCACTGCATGAAAGATGTCCTCACCCTAACCTGCTTTTCAGGCTGACTAATTCCTCCTTTAATAGAAACTCTTCCCCAGCCATGGGCATTCAGTGGCTATTGCCTTGTGGGGCTCTTCCCTCCCACAGCCTCTCAATGATCAGGTTGATCTCTGGCCAGAGGAGCAGCCTCCAGAGCAGCGGTGAGCTGGGAACCTCCTGGTCCCCCTCACAGGCAGCGAGGTTCCCCTGGCACAGCCCAGCTTGTGCCACCCAGCCCCAGGGAGAGGACACTCAGCCACAGAAGGGCAGTTGTTCCCTAAGGCAAAGCCCAAAAGTGTCCCCCTGAGGGCAGGTCAGTGCCAAGGGACACTCTTGAGATGGGGTGACACGTACCACATGGGCAGTGGCCACCACCCCTGCCAGTGTGCTACAGGTGGCCACAGCAACTGCAAGCTGTCCTGAAACTGGAGCCTTTACAACTAGTTAGATAACAGATATGGTCCATTAGTTTGGCAGGCTGACAGGCCCCCGTGCCAAAAAGCCCATCTCTACTCAAAAGAGACACTGTTAACAGTAACTCAAGAGGATGCAACAGAAGAAAATAAACAACAGTTGAGGCAGTTGGTGTAATTGGCCAGCAGACAAAAATAAATTTATGCCAGCTTGTGAATACGGCTGCTGAGCATGATTCAGTGAGTAAATCGTGTGGCACAGAGCACAGGGCAGGCAGGAATAAAATTAAGTAAAAGACAAAAGCCAGGCTGCCTCTTGGAGAATATCACCCCTCCAACCACCCAGCTTTTCCCATTTCTGCCCATTTCACTCTCATGTGTCCCCTCATGTTATTAATGTATGGGTTTCCCAGCCAGCCATAATGTTTTTCAGGAGGGACATATGCTTGAATCACTGCTAAAACAAATACCCAAATCCCACAAAACCCAAGCAGAATTAAAAAAAGAAAATGTTCAGCAGAAAATCCCAACCATTTCAAGTGCTCTTTGAGCACCATACATGAATAACAAAGAGTGAGCCTGCCATTTATTCCTTTGCGGATCACTTTTAAGATCGGCTTTTGTTCTGTGCTTTTTAGAGCAGCTCAAGTCCAATGGACAAAAATTCCATTCCCAGGAGCACACAAGAAAGAACTGGGAGCCCTGGGCTGCACATTTCACCTTTACTTTTTCATTTTATACTATAAATGTTCAGCATGGTCTTAACAAACTGAGCCAGCGTCTTCCTTTGTGCAGTGGGGCCGACAGCTTGGAAACTGGAATTCCGCAAGCGGGAGAGGAGGATGGAGGCTGTAGATGATGTGAATCACCTAGAGAAAAAGAGACTTCAGCCAGAGTGGATGGCACCCCACCAAACATTAACATAACCTCTGCTTTGCAGATGTTGCTTCCTGATCTTACAGGCAGCAGAGAAAAGAGCTCCCCTTTTCTCATCCTGGCCTGGATACATAGAAGGCATTTTAAGACACCTGTTTATCTCCTGGTTTAGCTGCAAACCACTTGCTCTTATCAGTTCTCTCTGTGAAACACCAGCCTACCTTCTTTTTGCAGAGAAGTTTCAGTTATTGCTGGCACAGAGGTGGCTTCAAAGGCAGCAGAACCCCAATGTTCTTGCTGTCTACCACCTTCAAAGGGACATCCCGTCTTGTTGCCAGCTCAAGCCCATCCTTTGCAGACAGCTGGGGGGCCTCCTTCCTACTGAAAAAAGCTCCTAGCAAGAGTTGGTTTTCTTGCCTTTTTCCTCCAGCTGATGGATTGCTTGTTTCCCCCTGGTTTATTCACTCTATCTTTTTCAAAACAGTCAACCAAATCACAGTGCAAAGCAATGAGGTCACTATAAACTTCACAGAAGATGTTATCACTGCTATCCTACGATTCCCTCAGTCTTTGCTTTGACTGCCTTGTTTTCCTGAGCCATATGGGAAGATAGTGCCTCTCAGCAAAATATAGATGTGAGAAGTCTCAAGGGCTCTGCCTCAGATAACAAAGACAGTAGCATTTCCTTGACAATTATAACTCTAAGAAATAGAATTTTTCCTCTTTTTAGTTATAGAAGAAATATTTGGGCCAGATTTTCAAAGTGTATTTCAAGCCCCAGGTAGGCATGGCAAATAAACGGCCTGGATTCTTCCCCAGATCCAAGAGGCTCTTTGAAAAATCAGGTCACAAAAGTGACAGTGGGAGCTGCTGAAGGCAGAGACCTTCTACCAAACCTTGTCCTAAACAGCTTCCTGTGCTGACAGTTACTTCACTTTTCAGCCTCCTATGTAGCTTGGGAAATAAGGTCGCACAGACAGCTGTAGGAGGTAGGGAGACCACTAAAGTTAATGATGTTAGGTATAGGTGACACATCTAAGCAGATATATTTTCATGCTCTGGTAGGATGAAACCAAGGCCAGGAAGATCCACAGCAGGTGTCTAGCCTGGATTTGTAAGCCCAGTACAAAAACCATTTCCTTCTTTGAATATGACAAACACATCTGTAGGGTGGCCACAGAGTGTCCAGGCACAAGGCATTGTAGGGTGAGGTTAACTAATTAACAATGAACTGTGTTTTGTGCACATTTGAAACCACAACATTCCTTTGAGAAAGCTGTTGGTGGGCACGTGTGGTTGTGCACAGACACGTGAAGGCACTGGCTGCTGCTCCTCAGCGAGGAGGCTCTAATGTGTGTCTTTGTACCTTCAAAGTCACTCATCCAAAGTCCTCCAACTGCCTTGCAAACATTAATTGTCGACTTGTGTGGTGGGGATGCAGGTAAATATCAACTGCCCTGTTTTACAGACAGGTTGACTGTTGCATAATCTCAGCTGATGTCATTCAGAAACGAAAACCAAAAGGTCATTTTCTGTTTTAAGGACTATATCCCTTTCCTTTCATTGTGCAATAATTCTTCATGTTATGAAACCATTTTTTCCTGGTATTTTACATGTGTGTCTATCCTAAATTCTGCTGCCTTCCATGATTGTCTGTTCTGCAACTGCAGATAAGTGTCCTGCTTATTTATCAGAGATATCCCTTATCTGCAGGCTTTCATCACATGTTGGAGTCCCCAGCAGCTCCCAGCCCTACAGAGCAGCACCAAGCCCCATTTGCAGGTACTCAGGGGGACTGTTTGGACCCAAACCTTGAGCAGATATCACTGAGGCAGGCTGTGAACAAGATGCTCATATATATCTAATGACTGTCTAGACACATCTGGAAATCTGAAATCCTGCATCAAGCCTGGGTGGGAGGCACATCTGCCCAAGTAACAACTGGCAAATTTAAGCTGTCTCTGGAGGCTAATTTTCAGGGCTTGGCATAAAAATTCCCCCTTTATTTGGAGAAATCCACTGTGATCAGAGGATTTTCAACTCCCCAGACCTCCCTAGGGTGATGGGTGTGTTAAACCACACCTCATAAAGGGAAAAGGTGTGATCTCAGGGCAGACAGCGACTGCAGAGTGACACAACTGTAGGGATGCATATCTCAGTTGTGGGGCAATTTCTGCTCGTATTATCGGGACCTTCTGCTGCTGCCTCATTATTGAAGTGTGCAATGACAGCCAGCTTCAGAATAACCTTGTTTGCAGCAGGTGCAGCTCCAGATTTCATATCTCCAAGTTCATCTTTTGTTTGCTTTTCTCTTGTTGGCCAAACTTCTGGTAGAGCTCTGCCCAGGGTGACAGCACCAAGTTACAAAAGCTGCGTAGATAAGGAGCAGGAAATGACTTTCTCCAATGGATACAAAATTCAGCATCCAGATATCAAGGTCAAGTAGAAAATGAGATTTTTTTTCCCCCTCCCTTTTTAAATTTTTCTTTAAACAGGGTGAAACAAGAGTGATATTCTTGTCACAAGTGCAATGTAGCTGGTGACAAGAGACATGAGAGGCTGTACTTGACTCTCCAGTGTCCCATGGAGCATGTCCACAGGAAAAGAACTACCTTAGACAAGACTGTGACAAAATATGCAGCCCAGGATGATCACCATGGGAGCAGCCAGAAGACTGATTTCCCAAGGAAAACTGTGGTCTGACATAATTCAACAATTCACCTCCTTCATTGTCTCGTTCCCCTTGAACCTGGAGCAAGCAGGCCTCACATCACCTCTGCCCCCACACTGCACAAGGTGTTATCCTTCAAAATAACTAGGCAAGACACCATGCAGCCTTTGCATCTTCTCTGTATTCATTGTGGAAGTTCCATTTTCATCCCGCCGTAGTGGTGGATCATGCATTTGGACCTGTATCTACCAATCCAATAACTATGCTGGTGCTTGAGACAAAACCATCATCTTCTGGACAAGTTACCTTCAGTTTTAAACTGATTTCTCTGCCATAAGGACAACATCATATTTCTGTTCCTGATGATAATGACCTAGGAATGACCACAGTTCAGCACAAGTTAGAAAGATGAGGAGTTGGTACCACATAGGGAAGGTGCCCTCCCTGCCCAGCAGCAGTTAAAGTTATACACCTTCTAGGTTTCCCAAAGGACCCCTTTACTCTTAGACAGGCCCTTGAACTTTTTTCTTTTTCTTTTATGCAGCACAGAAGGGAAAACACTAGCCTTGCTGATTGAAAACTGTGTTTCAAGCAGTAAAAGCTGGCAATACTGAGAAGAAACATAAGCTCGAGAGAGAACTGTGCTCCAACGAGTGCCCTATTGTGAGATAAGTTTTTCTTTTAGTGATGAATCAACATAATAATCCATCTGTAACACTAGATGCGTCTGCCTGTACTACAGCAAAGGGCCATCTGCCCATCTGCATATATGTTCAAAATGCTGCTGGGACAACCACGATGGTCTCTTAATGAAAGGCACTTGGCAATTAGTACTTCAGTGAAATCGTGCCTGGGTGGCTCTGAACCCTCATTTGTTCTTCCCACTCCAATGCAACAAGTGTCTGTAACTTTTTTTCTTTGTTTTTATTCCAGCAATTTCTCTTTAAAGCCTGGTGGGGAGGGGTGGACACGTTCTGATTCCTGCAACAGCAGGAGCCGAGGCAAGTTGTAATCAACATATGTCCTGTGTGAGCTGCGCGGCCGCGAATTAGCGGGACAAACCGCTCCTCGTTTCCAAAATACCCACCTGCTCGGGGGCCAGGCTGCAGCAAAGCCATCCACTACGTGGCTCCATCTGTCTGACAAACAGGCTGCACATTTGCTGAAAGCTGAATCATTTTGCCTCTATTTACTTCCTTTCTTTTCCCCCCTCTTCTCCCCCGCTCTTCTAATTGGGGCTGGTTTGAAAGGTGCAGACACCCACAAAAACAATGCAGCACAATGAGGCCACGGCTGACGTTCGTTAAACTGCTCCAACTGAAATCCGCTGGGGCTGAGCGGGCAGAAAGGAGACAGACCTTGTCAGCCTGTAGTCAGAGCGGGAAAATTAAAAATAAAAATGGTCAGGCTACAAATGGGCGCAGAAAATCCATTGGGGGAGCCTTGCATTACAGTTAGAGGAAGGAGCTGCAACCAGGATGCCAAGGGTGCTGTAGCACATGGGTCCTGCTGGGAAAGCCAGGAGAGAGAAAATGTCAGATGTTAAAAGTCCTGAGGACCAGATCTCCAGCACCACTCAGCAAAGGGGCAGCACAGGGGAGACCGAAGCACCCTTGAGTCTGCCCCCAGCTCTGATGCAGGCTCTCTCATCAGTTTTAAGGTATAGCCCCAACAATTAGATCAAGAACAGGACTTGAGCACAATCCCCAGAGTGTACAAGAAAGTATTGAAAATTGTATGCATTGGCATTGCAGTGTCTAAGCAGGTGTAACTAGGAAAGCACAGCTTCTTGGAGGTCTTCCCTTGGTGTCCACAGCCAAGAATCATCCTGACAGTCCTGTGGTCAGTAAAATAAGCATATTTCTATCCCTGTTACAAAAAAACAAATGATGGCCAGGAGGCTGGGTCGCTCTGAGTCTGGAAAGCACAGACTGCTGCATGGAGCTTCTAGGCCAGGACATACTGTGGTCATGAATTTCCTTCACCTAATCACTTAACCTCATTAGGGAAATGACAGATTTCTCCACTAATCAGACCTTCCATTTCACTTACAAAGGAGAGACTAAAAAGGGGAACTAACTGTGATTCTAAAAGACATTTTACTAAAAACTTTCAACAGTCTACCAGGCAGTAAAGACACATTATTTTCCCAGTAGTCTGGACTATCTCCATAGTAATCTGTTGTGTTTTCAGATGGACTATTCATGAAATGCATTAAAACTAGACTGTAAAAGCTATTTGCAAGGATTATCATTGGTAGGAGCACCAACTTTCTGGTGAGAGAGTGAGACATGGAGAATGAGTCAGGTCTCAAACAAGGTTTTGACAAGTCAAAAAGGGTCTTTCTGGGGAAAGCACCACCTCTCTGCAGACAATGGTGAGATTTTTCTTCATTCTTTGCTACCACCTCACTGGGTTGCTTCCCAGCACAGCATAGCGAGGATCTGAAAGATGCATTGAGTTAATATTTAGGATAGGAAGTCTGTGGGAGAACAAGGTTCACTGCACATCTGAAAGCGTTGATACACGCAGCCGATATTGCTGCCAAGTCCAGTAAATTTCTCTGTGGGTTGCACTGCTCAAACCCGGCTCAATGTCTTTAAAGGTGGAGCTCTTCCATTCTTTCTGTCTATGATTCGCTCTTTTCCTTTGGCTTTGGAAACCCATATACTGACCTGCCCATCCACGGCAACCTTCTTTCCCCACAGACATCTCACCATGATGAGCAGCTTTGCCCCAGCCCGCCATGAGCCCCCCCTGCCTGTCTGTCCCTCCTGACTCCCCCTCTCCAAGCAATGCAATTCATCGTTTGAGCCCAACAATTTACATGCCTAATTGCAGTTCAAAGTTTGCATGAGTGGATTTCAACACCTGAAACGGTGCTCGGCCTTCAGCCAGATGAAATGCTGATCCTATTTTCCCAGCCTTTCTCCCACCTCCGCCCAAAAGGAAGGTGCTGAATTCCCTGCATTCATGTGTCCGGTGCCCTGGCTGCACCGAGGGCGGAGCATCCCTGCATCCTGCCCTTGGGCCACCCATCACACGGTGATGGGGGTTTTGATGTCAGTGTGGACACAGGGAGGGCTTTCCAGGAACAATTCTACAGGAGCGAGTTGTTTTGCAACCACTCACGTGCAATGACAAGGGGAGAGCTGCTGGTGCAGCTCATTCACCCACAGTGGGCGGCTCTGGAGAGATTTTATTTTGTGGCTTCAGTGGGGAGAGCTGATGTGCGCTTGCCAAGGGATGAGAAGCACAAAGGCTGACAGGGAGCCAAAAGGTAGGGAGGAGGGAAGGGGCCCAGATCCTTGTAAAAGGTCTGTGAGGCATCCGGACCCTGTTTCAGCCCAGCCCAAGGTCATCAGTCTCTGTCCCAGTGATGCTGTATGGTGCCCGACCACAGCTCCTCACCACGGACACTGCAGAGCCAGGACAGTCATGCAGGCTGATGTCCTGTCCCATCCAGCCCTGTGCCTGGGGCTGCCCCACTCCCTGGCTGGGGTCACCCAGCCCTTGCTCCCCAACATACATCACCAAGCCTGAGACCCCATTTCATAGCCCAGCAGGGGGATGCAGCTGCCCTCCTGCTGGAACCCCCACGTACCCCACAGGAGCTGAGCTCAGACGGCACGACCCACCCAGCTGTCTCTCAAACCTGGAGCTTTCCACCACACTGCAGAACAAATCTGACACCAGGGCAATGAGGAGAGGTGGGCACACCACCCCAGGAACCCCAGCACATGGTCAGAGGGATTAAAACAGGGGTAACAACACAGGATGAGCCAACTTGCTGTGGCAGAGCCTGGATTTTTGTTGAAACATCACAGTTTTTCGTATCTCCGTGGCCAGTTTCAGACAAAACTTTCCTCACTGCATGGAAGAGATGAGGGTGGGAGGGAGGAGCAGGGCCACGGGCAGGGGAGTCACCCATCCTGCTTTACAAAAGCCAGTGCACTGACCTTGGGAATCCAGCATTCCTGCCCCAAACAGCTGGAGGTTTTGAGCATGCCACGGGGCCGAAGGCAAAATTTCAGCAGGCAAATGGTAAAGCTCATCCCAAAGCACCGCGGGCGCACACAGCAGCCTGGCTAAGGAGCAGGCTTGTGATACAAAGCCCAGCTGCCAGCTTCAGCCCTGGTCCAGCTGCCTTCCTGCGCCCCCCTCCATTTGCATAACTATCCATGGGTGGAGCGGGGCAGCCCCGCAGCCGAACAGCTGGCCACTGGCAAAATGGATTATATCAACCTTTTGTCCCCATGTCTGGCTCACTCCGTTTGCATATTCAAGCTTTTCCCCCCAGCCGGGCATCTCCTGCGCCGGGAACTCGAGGTGCTCCCGGCTCAGCCCCTCGCCAGCAATTCAGTTTTGTTCGGGTATACAAATATCCCGGTGAGGAGAATGGAAACTGATCCACTGGGACAGAGCCCTCACTGTGAGGGAAGTTGGGGAGAGTGGAAATGAGGTTGGATGTTACCATTTGCAAGTGGATTTAGAACAGGTGTAACTGAATACTGGAGTCTGTAAAAACGCAGCACTACACAAATTAGAAAAAAAAAATACTTTTCGAAGTCACTCTTTTCCTGTCTGAGAGTCACTGCTACCATTCTGAACAGCTCTTGCTGTGCAAGATCCACGTGTCTTCAGGAGTTCAAGGTCTATAAAGCTTTCTGTATGCACAAATAAGATGAACAGTCCCAGTGCTTTCCTGCCTATGGGCTAAATTCACATTCTTTTCCTCAAGGGCAATGGTTTTAGGAAACTTCTCTTGGCAAGAACTCAAAGAGATTGGTGCCTAAAGACTATCCCAGTCATTCTCACTAGCATTGAGTAAGGCTGACTTAAAGAAATTCCTTCCTTTGGAATGAATGTGTGTTTCAGACCAAAAATATACTGAGTAGAACAACTTGCATTTGTTACAGTTCAAACATTGTGCCACAACCTTTTTGGTTTAAATTTTGGTTGCCTATATTGGACCTTTTTTCATATTCAAATTTTGCTATTTCTGTTGAGTTCTGTGTGTTTTCCCTCTTTGTTTCTGTCATCATTTTCTCATTTGCCTAGACAAATTCCAGTATAATGACATTTGAAAGCAGAATACCCACATTAGACAGGCAAGTCAGACACACTCACCCTGCCCTACATGATGGAGAAGAGCTCCAAGATCAGGTCACCCAACATTTTTCATTACAAGATTTTAAACTTGTTTCCAATGACTTAAAGGTGTTCAGACTGAAATTCTTCCATGACAGGTATTTGCTTTGGGTCAGTTCCTTCTATTTGTTAAAAAAAAGCTAAACTTGTTCAACACCAGAACCAAAACAACCAACCAACCATGTAGGTAAGAAGTCTTAGCATCTACAGGGACTCACTTTCCTGTGATCATCACAAACCTAGTAAGGTAAAAAGGTAAAAATCAGCATTTGTGATTCCTATAAAGTTTCATCCAATTTTGACCTTGCTTTAAGATATGGAAAAACACACCAGTTTGTAAACTTTTATTTGAGATTGGAAATTTCAGTATTTCAGCTCTCTGAACATTTCACATGGCATGGGAACACACCTGCTGTCCCAGCTCTCTGTCACTGCCCAGGTAGCCCACACACCGCCCAAATCCTTCCAACAAACCAGCTCTGGACATAATTTTCTAAACTGAAAGAGGATAATGGGTGTAACTGAGCAGTATGGAGGATAGAACAGAATGATGGGGATGGGGAGACATTAGGGATCTTATGAGTCAGAGGGGAAAACCAGAACTAGATCATCTTGTAACAGCCAGACTAAATTCCAGAGTAAATCCTATGAGCCCTAGGCATGGACATTGCTTTCTTGGCAAGTAAAAAGCTATGAAGACATCTGCAAAACATGTATTTCCTCTTTGGTGGATCCATTCTATCAGACTATAAATGAAGTAATCACAGGCTGTTTGCTTGCATAAGACTGACTCTGATGTGGGCCACACAGAATGACACAGAGTCCTTGGGGTTGGAAAAAACCTCCAAGGTCATTGAGTCCAACCTTCTGACCAACCACCACCGTGTCAACTGGACCATGGCACTGAGTGCCATATTCAGTCATTTCTTGGACACCTCCAGGGAAAGTGACTCCACCACCTCCCTGGGCAGTCTTTTCCAAGGCTTAACAACTCTTTTTATGAAGAAATTCTTCCTGATGTCTAAACTGAAACTCCCCTGGAGCAGCTTGAGGTTCTGCACTCTCATCCTGTCACTGGTTGTCTGGGAGAAGAGGGTGGTCCCACCTGGCTCCAACCTCCTTTCAGGGAGTTGTGGAGTGACAAGGTCTCTCTTCGGCCTCTTTTTCTCCAGGCTTTTTTCTTTCCAGCTCCCTCAGCTGCTCCTCACAGGACTTAAAAAGGTCATGACTATGCTGGTGACCAAATCTGGACAATTAGCGTATTTTCCTGTCTTGTTTCAGTAGAGGATTTATATCACATAATGTTTTCAGAACTGTGCTAGAGGTAGATGGACATTGAAAAGTCCCTCAGAACTAGCAAACAGCAGAGGCAAGGCTGCCTGCAGACTCACAGTTTGCTCTCATTCACCTTTCTGCATCATGCAAGATTGTCCATTCATATAACAACATGCTCCATTTTCCATGGGAACACATCTCAGTGCATGGAAAGAGCTTTGGAAGGATGAAGCAGAGTCATGCAGCAAAATCACAAGCAAGGGCTACAGCACTGACCCTTGCTGTACCCACATGGCCATGAACTCTGACACTTCAGAAACCTGTTCAGACAGTGTCCCAAACCCTCACCTGACGCAGAGCAGCTGTAAGATGAAGAGCAAAGGAAAAAAATACAGTGCTGGGGCAGCTGAACGTCATCCCAGCCCATACCTGAGTGCTCTGGGAGTACCTCCTCACTCCACGCTGCTGCAGGGAGGAGTTCAGCCAAGTCTGTTTGGGAACGTGGGACACAAGTTTTGAGTACTCTACAGAATAGCCCTCACTTCCCATTCACATCACCACTCACATCACCCAAGCTTGCCTGAATCAGGAGACCACAGCTCTTTGCCCAAACTGAGGCATTGTGAAACATTTAAACTTACAGTTTGGGTTTTAAAGAGTAAGAAATGAAATGCTGCTCTAAGGAAGTTTTAAACTTGTTTCCATGGAGTTTATGCTATAATTCTCTGGCTCAAAGCACTCATAGCATAGATCTCAAAGGCATTTTACAACTGCAAAAAGCCATAAAAGCAGCACTGCTGATGGGTCCAAGAAGCTGTAGATAGTAAAAGCAGCCTCATTTTCCCTACCCAGCATTTCAACATGCCAGTGACTATTGTGATGACCAGATGGTGGTGGGAGCAGCAAGTTGGATGATGTTAACTACGCACAAACTCCAAAACAACTGATGCCCAAACTCACTTTGAAAACACACCAGAATGGGCTGCTCAGCATATGGCAGCAACGCTTCACTGAAACTGCATTTTGTGTCCTTTAAACAACTAACAAGCTCCACCAAGGGGTCCAAGGGCGAGCAGCCACAGCAAGCAGGGCCCCAGATCCTGACTATTTGATGCTTGTCCCTTTATAATGGTGATGAAAAGGTGCAGAGATGTGGTGTAAGTGTCAGCCTGCAGCTCCTAGACCAGGTCCTTTGTAAGGTGAGCATGTGCAACACATGCCACCAGCACAGCTGTGTCACCTCTTCTAATGGCAAGACCTCGAAGGAAACATCCCAGGTGATTTGCTGAGCAGCACTGGATGATTCCTAATGAAAGGATGAGCCCTGCTGTGAGAGCGCACTGTGCAACACACAGATCTAGACTTGGGTACTTTAAACAACAAACAATGCCTCATTTGCAAAATAAACACAGTGAACTGATTGAGAAAAATCATTCTGGCATCTGCCGACCTCCACTGAAGGCTTTCTAACAAAACTGTGTGTTTTCAGAGGAACTGCAGAGGCTGTCTTTACACCAACAAGTAAGCAGCAACTTCACCTGCGATTTGAAAGCAAAGGTAAATTCACTAGGCACCACCCCTCAGAATAGACCTGCATACACACAAATACGTATTTAGGTTTTTCTGAGAGATGATTTAGCCCAAAGTTACACCACAGGGGCCTGTATTCAAACAATGCCAGCTCTGAGCAGGATCCACAGATCCCAGGTGAACATAGAAAGGAAGGAGCATGGGAGCTCCTTCCTTTCTACTCCAGAGTGCTCTCCTTGCCACTTTATTCCCAGCTTCTCTTCCTCCAGCAGTTATTTACCTTGAAACCTCTAGGGTTGCTTGCAGATGAAAGCTGCACAGATTCAGAGGAAAATGGGACAGGAAAGGACTGTGGAAAGTCAGCCAGCCATGTTCCCTGGCCCAAAGCAAGCTGAAACACAGCTATTGCTCCTGACAGATGCTTGCTCTTAACAGACCTCCATTTGTGGAATGGCTACTACTGGCTCCCCACACATCTGTTCAGTGACTCCCTACCCGTTTTTTTTTTTATTATTTGGCCTTAGAAGAAACTACCACTCATCCTAGCTACAGTTTAAGCTCCATCTACCATATGATTTCAAGCTCAGTTCTTCCAGTGCATCCTCACAAATGCCTTTTCCCACATTTTCAAGATATCAGTCATGCAACTCTCCACTGCACTTTCCTGCCCTATGTGCAGTGCCTCAAGTTGCACCTCTAAAGCACAAGATTATCTTGAATCTCACCAAATGCACCACCATTTGTGAACCCCAGCCTGAAGCTTTTCTACCACCAGCAGGACAAGCGACAGATCTTTTATCTGAAACAGTGCTCACTAGCTGGCATGACTCTGAATTTGTGCAGCTGTTTTACCATACCTAAATTTAGTGCCTTGCTTAAAAAGGATCTTGTCTTTCCCCACCATCTCCTCCCTGCTGCAACCATTTCTGCAAGTCGCCAAGACTATTTTGAATTTTAATGCTATCTTATCTTTCACATCTGTCCAGCTTCCTGTTGACTGTAGATTTAACGTGCACACTACTTTGTTATCCAGGTTGTAATAAAAATGAAAGATAAGTGACCTAGAGCAACTCCCTCAGCCCCACACAACACGGCCTTCCGTTCTGACACTGGGTGCAAGATGGAAGGAAACCACTCCCAGAGCAGAGCTGCTTACAGCCCACTCAGCTACTTCCAAGCACAATTCAGTCTCTGAAACCACACTCTCCCTTCTTGCAAACCATCCTCTGTTTGCCCAACAGCCACTAGACCATCCTATAAGCAAGTGCAAAGGTGCCATGCTCATCATCTGTGATTTTTTTAGAGCGGGACTTCAGATCTCATGGGGTGGATGCAAAGTCCAAGCCTGTCCCATCTGAAGGAAGTTTTAACCAATAATTCCTTCTGCTGTTGGTTCTCATGGGGGATTACATTGGAATCTGCAGACAAAGTGCACAGATTCCTTCCAGCAGATTTCTTCATTTGTGTCACTGCACAGCTGTTCAACTGCTTATTTTCCTGTCACCGACTAACACAAGCCTAAACTAGATAATTACTACTTCCTACTGTCATGAAATTCATTCTTCAGTATCCAAACCCACTCTTTTCTGTTTGTTTCCATGCAAGGGCTATTTAGAGTTTTAACAGCTGGCTTAGCAGGAGACTGAGTCCTATGTTACCATGAGCAAATGTATCTGTAACTTCCCTTGGGAAACCCCTTCCTACCCTGATCCTCAGGGTAGGAATGTTGGTTTGTGTTGACTGAAAACAGCACACCTACAAAAGCAATTCATTAACACCACAGGCAGGCCATATTTCAGAGCTAGAACAAATATTATCTGGTTGTCTATCCTTGCCTTTGCTTTATCACCATCTTATTACTAGGTTCAGCTCTTGTTATTTTTTCATTGACAATGCACATCTTAACCTCTGAGGCATTTTCTTCTTTTACTTCTTCTAGGAGCTTGTCTCCTTGGGGGAGGAAGAGCTAAATGGATTGCCACATTAGCTTTCTCATTCCATGCCATTACACTTTTAACTAGTGCTTTCAAATAGGCAAATTAGCTTTTAAGTGATCCCAGTTGTACCATTGGCCTTTGCTACAATCCTGCATTAAAGCTGATTCACTTTTACTTACCTCTGCTGCTCAGTTAAGAATACACAGAGAGGAAATGCAGTTCTGCAGCCAGCAGCTGCAGTCCAGGAGTGAGTTGTGCTGTTCATTATCCACAGCATCTCATCACCACACTGTAGCACTTGTCCCATCCACCCAGGAGGGGAACTGGCTGTACCTCACTCCCTATTTCTTGAGGAAGCACCAAGACCCTCCATCACGAGATTATTCCAAATGGCTGTATATGCCAGCACCTGTATGCTCCGTGCTGCCCCAGACCAGGCATCTGTGGGGTGAGACATTCCCAACAGGAGCTTCTGAAGGAACTCAAATCTTTGCTCCAACAGCAACTCCTTTATTTACTCATCCAGAAAAAGGAGAATGATTTTCATCAACAGTGAGCGGCTTCACTTCTCCCACACAATGTGCAGTGACACATCAAGAACCCAGCAAGACTCTGCAGTGTTCTTGCACCTTACTACGCACACACACCAGTACCAACAGCACAGATCACTGCCACTTGCAGTAGGAGCCATAAAAGTAAGAAAAAAGTTTCAAGCATTTTACTGAATACCCTGAACATTAAAATTTTGTTTAGATTCAGAGTTATGTGCACTTGTTCAGTAATTAAGGGCCAATTCCCTTTACAATCCAAGGCTGACCCTAACCACATGGCTGGATCCTGTATCACACCTTGCCACAGCCTTTGGCGCATCTCTAAAGGTATTTTTTTCATATTTTAACCATATTCCATCAGCTGACTTAAAATAGGTTGTGGTACTTTGATTTTATGGCACAAGTTCCAGTAGGAGTTGGCTCATTTAAGAACACTAACATGATGCACTCAAAGGCCATAATCTAAGTTTCCCATTTCCTATCCCCTTTAACACCATTTTGAGATCAGCTGGCCCCTTGTTGAGGAAATTTCTTTTTGTAGCTGAACTAAAAAAAAGTAAGTATGTGTTGCAATAGCCTGCAATGAGTGCAATGAGACATTTGAGATGATTCCAGCGTATGTAATCATTGAGACACTTTCGGGATCCAGCATGAGTTATTCCACAGCTCTCCAGACAAACCTGATGTCACTTTTGTTTCAGATGACCAGAAATCTGCCCTTCCCCTCCACCCAATTCCACACATAAGTACCATATTACAGAATCTGCCACAGACTGCACGTTTTTCACCAGTAAAATCCATAAATAGACACAAGTGCAAAGCAAAATGTCATTTTATTTAATTCAAGGACTATTTTCCTTCTAGTATTGCTGAAGGGATCACCTCCTGGGGAATTGATCATTACAAAGTCCCTGTCTAAAAGTTCAAGTGCTCTTGTTGTACATTCTTTTGAACCACAGAAAACGTAATGACCAAGTAAGGTGGGCAGCTACTTGCAGTTTTAGCCCACCTAAATTAGCATTGCCTCAGGCTAGAAAACAATTCAAGTAGTAAAATAATGAAAAATGTTAACCTTTAAGGTCACTACCATATTTTGATCAAAAAGTCCTGAATGTATGAAAAGAACATTTGTACATGTTATGAAGTTGTTTTTTAACCAGACACTGTCAAAGATGGCAGTTAAGTATTTTGGACCAGTTGTCAACCAGATATTTAAGAGTTCTATCTGAAGGTTTATTACCAATTTTATTATGCAATTCAATTTTCACATTAAGCTCTTTAACAAAAGCAACATAGACCCGCACCAGAATCACTGTAGACAGATTTAGTTTTATAGAATGCCCTTCTGAAAATTCATTTCAAAATAGAGATGCTTTTTCTCCAGAACTGTAAAAGCCATAAAAATGCAAAATATTTGTTAGGAAATTTTTAATCAAAATTATTCCTTAATGTTCAAAATAACATTTAACCTCCTACTTTTTTTGTTGTTGTTGCTGTTGTTGTCATCCACGTATTGACCAATAGACTAAACAGGTAACAATGGTTCACGTTTTTCCCCACCTGAAACATTTCTTCTAACACAGGCCCAAAGATAGGCAATACAGAGATTCAGGGACATGGATTATGCATGGCAAAGGTAATCCTCTATCACTTTAATTTAGAACAATTCTGATTCTAGCACACAACTTGGAGTCTCAGTTGTTTTCAATCTGCTCTAGGTCCAAGTCGCCACAGTCTAGAGGGAAGATTCCTTCCTCACTGCTCTCACAATCACTCGTGTCCTCGTCGCTTTCACACACTGCGTCTGCTTTCTTATAATCCCTTGTTTTGAAGCTACGTTGGCATGAGCCATGGTGCCTCCCTTCATCCAGCTGCTCTTTCATCGGGCTGGAGCCAGGGGTGATGATGTTCATAAGATCATTTGAGTCACATGGGGATGACACAATTGTCTTCATTTGTGTGTCATCATCATCATCTTCATAGTCAAGGGAGCAAAGACTTTTGGAATTTTTTAAAGTCTGCAATAAAAAAAAAAAAAAGATAAAACCATGACTATATTAACCATGACTGGACAGGAGGAACAGAACAAATTCCTTACATTGTTGAATGGTTTGAGTGTATGTACTCAAGAGTGCCACGTGTTTAAAGTAATCCTGGAAATGAGAGGCATGAAGAAAGAGGAAGAATGGTATTTACTTACAACAGTCAGGTTTTGCACAGGTATTTTGGCTATACTGATTCCCATTTGTGAGAAAAACAGTCCCCTTTTTTGTGCAGGAAGTTCCAAAACCTACCTTTGGTCAACTACATGAGGAAGCAGAGACACCCGCCCAGTTTGCTGTATTGGGTTTCTGGCAAATCCAGTGCAGAGCACTTGGTAACACCAGCATTTAGGTCAGACAGCTGCACTGCAGCCTGGTCAATTAATTTCCCCTGCAGACAATGAGCCCTCAGGCATCACCTCAGTGAGACTGTCAGGACAACTGGCACATTTGGGTAATCTCAAACAGAAGAAACCCAAGCCTCTACTGGGAGCATCTTGCTCCAGAGTCAGCTTAGTTTGTCTTTCAGTTGGTTACTGTCTGAACAAGAGCTCAGGAGCAATTCTATTTAAATTCAAAGGATATTAAACCAGAGGGGCACTCATCTTTATTTATAAAAAGGCAAAAGAAAAGAAACACTCAGTAAATGTGCTACCTCTGTCCCACAGATAAAGGAAAAATGCCTAAGCTCCTCATGGAGCTGTAAGGGATCCTTGGCTAGAATCCAAAGACAGCACTTAAGAAAATAAAAAACAAATATACAGAGAGCAGAACTTAGATTTTAACAAGTGAGAAACTTCCAAACTGTGCCTCATAGAAGCACCCAGTGAGAGGAAGGTGAAATAGCCAGGGCTCCTCTCAGAGGTGGTGCAAGACAGAATAACACTGATTTTCAGTCTCTCACTGGTTAAGTGACTCCAGTCTCACACACAGCAATCATTGTATTACAAGGAGATCCACAGGGAACAAGACCAACTTTCACACCCATTTCCAGCTTCCTCCCCCAATTTGTCATTTCTTAAGTATTTTATATTTATTTGAAATGGGAATATTGCAACATTCCTAGTATGCTGTATTCCAGATGCTCTTCCAGAGCACAGGGTAATGGTTCCTACTTCACCAATGCACATCAGCACCCGCATAAGGGGCTTACCAGTATCCTTGGGTATTTTTTAAACAAAACTTCACAAATTCATAAGAAATTTGAATTAGGCTTGTCTGTATACAGCTGGTTAAAAGAGGAAACCTCACTATGGGGAGGTGATTAGCCTGATCCTCACATATGGAACACCTTGCAGACAACCCCACTGCCATGCTGCAAGGTCACACAGTTCCTTAGACACACCTACATCAAATCTCCACAGAAAGCTCATGGGAGGGAAAGCTCAGGTAAAGGTAAAAAGCAGAGCACCCCAAGCTTTGGAGCTCAGTCACAGCACAGGCAGGCTGAGGTGATCAGAAGCACTGCGATGGGATGGGATGGTGGTCCCCATCACTGGTACCCCTCCACAGGGAAGGCACTGCAGCAGCATTCCCTGAGCCTGCACCACATTTAACACATCAATGCAACACATTTCTCTACTGATCAGAGGTTTGTTCTGCTCTTCTCCTGCTCAAACAGCTTTCAAACAACACACATTAGATGATTAGTTAACAAGTTATAGATCTTTCTGGCCGGAAATGTATAAGGGATAATCTAGTTTCTTTGAACAGACAAACAAGACCTCATTTAGAAGCTGATTTATGTAACTTCAAGGCCTGCATTCTAAGATCAGCTCTCAGAAAAAAAATTACTGCTGGTCATAGTTTGTCAGGAGGAATTCAAAGTCTTTGCTAGCCATGGTTAAAGCCCATACCCAATTTTGCATGTGACTAACACCAACAAGATAAATAACCCTGCATGATCAAAAAGATTTCTACTTTCAATTTTCACTCCCCTATGAAAACAGCTGTGGTATAATATACATTCCTCTTTTCAAAATGCTTCTGTATAGCTAACAGCTTATTCAAGTAGAAACATTTGAGTTTCTTTCTATGACTAACAGGTACAAATTTCTCTCATGTTTACTTAAGAGCAAGCCAGTATATTTTTAAAGTAAAAAATGTTTAAGTATATTTTAATCCTAAGTCTATCTCATTCCTTTGGAAAACACAACAGGATGTGTTCTATCTCCATATAGGGGACAATATTTTCAGTTCTTTAAATTTATAGTAGGCACGGGGAAGGAAAGGGACCAAATAAAGAGAAGCTTTGAAAGTTCTGCTTTCAGTGTTTCAGAAAGGAATTCCCGAGTCCCCCTTCAAAATATCTTTTATTCAATTTACTGCTAGAAATTAATCCAACCACACAGCTGTCTTTCTAGAAGGTTTGTGTACATAAATGGAAAATTGCCTGTTAGCTGCACTGTGCTGAAACCACTTGAATGGGAACTTTTAGCCAGTTTCAACACAACAGCAAGTGCATTCAACTGGTTCTTTGTTCACCCACTTGTCACAACCTCACCAAACTAAAAATAGGTGGATTTATTATCTCACAGCACAATCCCGCTCCTTTCACAAAGCAAAAGGTAGAAATTGCAATGCATTCAGGCCCTCTGAACTGCAGCTTTCCATGTTACACTGGTACAGTACCACACCTTCCAAGCACAATTGTGCTCAGTGGGGAGCCTGCGAGTACTTGCTCAATGGTCCTCATTTTATAAAGGATGCTGGACTAGCAAGACAAAAGAGTCCACAGTTGGCAATGGATAGAACTCAATCAGCTAAAAGTATTCTTTTGTGTGATGGAAAAAAAGGAAAAAAAAAAAAAAAAGAACCTCAGTTTTAAAAGAAGTGAGGCAATAAAATGTCTGAATATTAAGAAAAAAACCCCAACTTTGTACCAAAAACAATGGCAGGGAAGGAAATAAAAGAAATCTCTCTAGACCCTTGCCATACAAAGCAAACAAGAAAGGCCCAGAGCAGCTTGAAAGGAAGCTAATGTCTGTACTCTTTACTAAACCTTCAGCTCAGAAACCCGTAATACATCACTTTCCAAATATAAGAAGCAATAAAAAGGTTGTTTTTGTTTTACTAACAAAACTAGAGCATTTGCTACAGTAGTCAAGGGAAAAAATAAGACATTTATGTGCATGAAAACCTAGTGTATAATGGGAGCAGCAGTTCTCATGCTTCTCCCCCAAGCCCCCCATCATCCTCCAAGTCCACCCCTCAGCTTAGAGTGGGAGTGAAGATCCAGCTGCTCTGAAGAGGTGCAGCTGCAGCAGCTGGCACACAGTGAGGAGCAGAGGAAGCCCGAAACCACCAGGAGCTCTGAGCCCATCCTACTGCTTTCTCAGCACCTGTTACCACCACAGGATGGGCTGCTCCCTGAAGTCACAGGCTTAGGAAGAGAGGGAATTTATCAGGATAATCAGACTGGTTATCTGGCTTGCTTCCTGTCCCATCCTGCAACTTCTGCCTATGATGGCACAAGAGATGCTGCTTTAAGACTGGCACACAGGATTTCTTGACTGTTAAGGTCCCTCTACCAGATATATGAAACATGTGGCTGGTACAGTAGTCTTCATGAGGAGATTCTGGAATTTCCTGGAGTATCAGCATCTAATCCAGGAGTAAAACACTGAAGTAGCAGAACCCAAGCATGGAGCAACATGTGGCCTTTTTGTTCCTTCCCTGTATCTAGCCAGTTGATGGAGATGGGGCAAGTTAGATGGGCTGCACTTCTCCCTTGAGAGCTTCATGGGTCCTTACTTCACTTCCTTGACTTGTGTTTCCTGTAGGTTAGTGAGACTGGCTGAAAAACAAATGCCTTCACTGATGATAACGCATAGTTAAGCTTCAGATCAGAAACACCACAAACAGCACGATGTGTTCATGTCTCAGACACCAACCTGTCCCCAAAGAGGTCACAGTCGAGTCTCGGCAACAACAAAATCCAACCATGGTACAAATTCATTATTTGGAGAGACTCCATTCAGTGAAGCTAAAAGGGAGGCCTAAGGAAGGACTTTGTAAGAACTGACACAAAAGCCTGGTGCTGAGCAGCTCACAGTCACACTGAGAACAAACCATCACCTGGCTGACATCACATCCAACCACACAGATGTGAACAGTGTCCCTCCCTGTAAACTGAATTTTTACTTCATGCACCTAATTACTTATATTAATACCTTCACCTGTGACAATTTAAGTTGGAGATATGTGCAGTGTCTACTGTAAATGATTAGAAATGTCAACTGGTTGTATAGATTAAAAAATATCCCATCAGTCCTGACCCCTGCATCTTCTACTATGCATAAAGTGAAAAATAGCAAGAAAAAATGCTGTGTTTATTTAACAAACTATTAATCTTTCTGTAACGTAAATCTCTTGACATTTGACTCTGACTTTTCTGTCTTGAATTGCACTGAGCATTCAGGGAACACTCCAGTGTTTGCAGATAACCTTTGCTTTCAAGTAACTTGCAGCTGAGTAGAAATGTTGCTTCACTGGTACAAAGTGGTGCTGACAGGAGGAAAACAATACAGTATTCTCCAGGATGTTATGTGCTTGAGGTTTGCTAATGCACTAAAAGTTAAAACCCAAAGCTTAGTGGGAAAGAATTTCTCCCTGTTCAAACAAGAAATTAAAAGGTGTAGCAATACATTAAATTTTAGAATTCAAGTGTCTAGGAACATACATCAGGTCCTGAAGATTTTTAAGTTACGCATTTGAAGTAAATCAAGAGAGATGTAATTTTTGTTCTTGCACCAGGTTAAAAAACAAGTAGTGAACAAAAACATTTCTATTTATGTATTATGTGGAAACAATCAAATCCCAAGAAAATTCCTGACAGCTTCACGGGCAAAATCAAATCTCTGATGAAACTGACTTTGGAACCAAAGATGCTCTTCTCTTTCTGTAGCTCTGCAGGTATCCCTCATTTTCCTGGAAATCTGACTGTACTTTTATATGTTAAAAAGGCAACGTTTATGTCATCATCTATAGCTAGGAATCAGAAAAAAAACCTGGAATACTGGATATGAATGAGAACAAGCAAACAGCCTCTAACATTCTGCCATGTAATTAGACACTAAACTATAATAACCATTCCTTCCAGCAAAGAAAGAATTACTGCTGCAATTCTTGTAGTCAAATAAGGTGAAACTCTATTTGCAATGCCAGAGACCCAGTTAAAAATCAATACAAGCTGACAGCAATACAAGCAATATGGCTACGACTTGAAATGACAATTGTTCAGTGCTTTGTCTCTGCTGTATCTTCAACGATTATTTCAATTTTTCAGATGTAGGTGCCCAGGAAGGGAACTGCCATCAACTCATTTCACATCAGATGCTAAACAGCATCATGATGTAATAGGCTTTCATCTCCCACTAGCCAGACTGTTCCAGATTTAAGCATGCAGTTTTCTGGTGTAGTCTACCATGAAAGTTGATCTATTTATTGGCCTAGATATTTATGCTCATATTCTAAATTGTGCCACAGTATCCTTGTAAGTTTTGTTTATAAGCTGCAAGAACCTGTGATTTAATTTGGGTTTTTATTTAGTGCTATTAGTTGAAAAAAATAATGACTTAAAGAAATATTTAAGCAAAACACTGAATTTATCTAATTATACTCAGTTATGCCAGAATACAAGGCTGCTCAATGTGTAAGTCTCCAAGTGAGAAAAATAAAATGCACAAAAACTGGAGGACAGGAAGGGAAATTGGGGTCCAGTTCCCTGACTGAGCACCACTGCACTCATACAGAGTTCCCAGCAATGGTGAGGTGATTTCAGAACTCAGGCACTGCAGCCTTCAGAGCTGTAAAGCAGCCTACTCACCTAGCCAGGAAACTTGTAAGACCCAATTAACATCACTGCTATCACACCACAATCCAAACAGCCAAGTTGGAGGCATGGCAGATCCCAAATACATCAGGGATTACAAATACCACAGATTGAGTTCAACCTAAAAGCCTGCTTCCCCTTGCCCCAAACTCAGACAAAAAAAATCATTCATTATGGGCACTGCACATATGATATTAAATTTCACACTCAAACTAAATATCCTCTCAAACAAAGCATCTTTTCCTTTTAGTGATCTGAACAACTGAGAGCATCCCCAGCCCCCCTCAGAGCTAACACAGCTCACCCCTCATGTGCTTACAGACTACATGCACTCAGTGAAGTTCCAACATTATGTAACATAATAAACTAAGGAATTTAAGCAGATTAAAGAAAAGTTTGTCAGTCTAAAAGAGTTTAAACTGAATTTACTCAGCCAAACCACTACTGTCATTCCTTTAAAAATGAAATTTTGGTCTGATAGGGACAATTTAGTGCAGGAAACCCAGTGCTGGGGTTTAGCAGCTTCTACAAGTTCAGGACCATTCATCTCAGGGGTTAAGTTTCGTTTGCTTTTAAAGACAAATTGAAAGCTAAGTGAGTTAATGCAGTACTTAATGTAATACAGTCAAGAATATGATTCAACACTAGTGCTAACATGAAGAGGGTGAACATATATAGCCATTTTCCCCTTTTATAATGCCCAGATCAACATTAAACCACATTTTTAAAAGTTTACAGTATGGAATTTTAATCAAGATGTTAGCCTCTTAGATTTTCTAATTCAGTGGATTTGTGAACCTCAACCTTTTACCTTCCCTGTCTGAGTAAGTATAAATCATGCAAGCTTTTATTGTAAGAATGTGGAATTACACTCTACAAACATCAGGCCTACCTATTTCACCTGCATGTAATTAAGCAGAGAAAGTTTCAGCTATTCTTAGGACCAGTCCAGTAAGCACCTCCAGATGCTATGAATTATGCCATTAGCTACAACAGAGGGGGCTCACACAGTGGATTTAACTCTTCTGAACTGGCTGATAATCAATACAGTGCCAAAGTGAAACACAGTGACATTGCTTTGTTCAGCTGCCTAACGCAGCACAAGGCTTGGGCCAAACAGGACAATTACCAGATACAGCAGCAGCACTCATCTGAAACACACCGATGCATTAAAGCAGAGGTTTCTTCAAAGGCAAAGAAGCACCTCACAAAAAAATGATTCAAAAGGGCACTGAAAGAACAGGGAAAGGGCCTGGAAGATGGTTCTTGCTCTGGTCTTGCTTCAGCAACAGCTGCAGTCAGGGGTCTCTGCAGTACCACAGAAGCTTTTCTTGCCTTAAGGTAAACACTGTCTTTGCACCCCTTCATCCAGATTATTTTCCTACTCACTGCTTGACCCTAAGCACATCTCTATTATGGATAGTGAATTTATTCACCTTATGGATAGACTGAAGAGCTAGACAATGTGAAGTTGGGCCTCTACTGTGCTTGACCTGCATAAGCTCGAGAGGCTTCAGTCTGGCAAATCCAATCAGCCAACAGCACTAATGAGCAATGGTGTGATGAACAAACAGATGCACCACTTGTGTGCATACAGGGATGATAAACACATCTGGTTTTGTGGTAGGAGGACACAGAGGGAAACAATGTAAGCACATGCTCTCTCCCAGCAGAAATGATTCATGCTTTGCCAGAGTCATTCCCTCTTTTCCTATTCAAGAACTATTACCTTCCCTTTCAGAAAAGGAACAGGCTATGGAAGCAAGAAACAACTTAAACTGCTTATTACCATCTTCATTAGTAATATGACAAAATAATTTTATGAAGACTTAATTTAAACCTTATCTAATTAATACAGATGAAAGCTGCATCTATTTTTCCACATTTTAGACTGGGAAATAAGAAGGCACGTACACATCATTAACATAAGCTACACACACATCCCTGAACAGAAACAGGCACAAAAGGAGCAGCACAAGAAAACTGCTTAACAAGACTATGATTGCTTGCAGTACCATCTCTCAGTGTTCAGCATTCAGGATCCAAAAACAAAGACCACCCTGGGTAGTCAAAGCCTTCTGATGTATTATTCCTCTGACAGAAGAATTAACAGACTACAATCAGCTCTGAAACAACATAAACAAAAAAGTTAACTCCAACCCCAGGAGTTTTAATAAGTTTCTCAGTTTCTAACCAGATACACTTAGACAAGAAGAGAGAAAGCTGTAGCTGTGCTTCCACAAAACTCCAAATAATCAGTGACATTTCCAAAGTTTGCTTTGCCATGCCAAACTCTGCTCTCAAGTAACAAGGTTTAACTTGACTGATTATGCACCAGAGTAACACAGGACAGGATTTGACCCTTGTGGCTTCAAAACATGACCATATTGGCTTCATTTCCTGCCATTTATGTGTCATCTATTTTTATAGAGAAGTTCTATTCCTGAGCAGTTTAGCCAAGGTCTTATTCCTTCATGACTTTGCTATGAGCTGCAAACAATTACTTTAACAACTGAATCACATATGCACCAACTGCTGCAGCACGCATCCACGTACTTACTTCTCTTAAAATTCCTGCATGTTCTCTTTTTTTTTTTTAATCCTCAGGTCCAATATTAAGTTGATATGATGGGTCAAACTTAAGAGAAATTAGAAAAGTAAACCCCAAATCCTGATTCCAATGCTGCCCTCATTAGTTACTGACAGATGTCAGACTCACCTATATTATTGGGTTATGCTAGCACTCCATCATAACTAGCATTTTAAGGGATTCTATAATTGGGCCATAAAGTTCACTTCTGCCAGGGAAGGGGGATGGGGGAAAAAAAGGGAAAACTACCCCATCATCTTGGGAACAGTTCCCCCTTCTTCAGACCAATTTTCCACTACAGAAATACTTGTCCAAAACAAAGCCTTAAGATCTTGCCATGGAAGCGCACAGAGGCACACATGGGCACAGACACACAAAGCACAAGTGCTACTATGAATCTTTTGCTCAGCTCAATGCAAAACCCACAGTTTAACAGTAAATTCTTCCAGGAGCATTAATTCAAATTGTAGGTGAACCTTTACCACTAATTATTTCCAGGGCCAAGTTAAGTTGAACACAATGCATTTGTTTAAGAACAACAGAATTAGTACCAGAGATTGAAGGTGAATGGTGCATGGACTGCATTTTGTACCTTGGTATCTGATTTTGGACTATCTATTTTTGAAATAATGTGGTTCAGGAAGTGTTCCTGACATTAAGTGACAGGACTGCTATACATTTTTAATACTAACTCAACTCGTACTAAAGCTCCTGCTTGATAAATACATTTCAGACAAGTTTGTTTATTGGTTCAAATACCAAAGCTGACAACATGTCAGCAGTTGAGGCTCACTTTGTTTTTTTAAAAGCCAGGAAACCATATATGTGGTCCTTTATCCTTCAGTGCAATAGATGTTTTAAAATACATCAAACCAAGTCAGAGGAGAAGCAAAGTATACACAGCTTGTGTAAGACAGAGTCAGCACTGAGATTCCTAAAACATTGAGGTAACACTAAAACTGAGCTCAACCTCTCATTGTACGGCCTCAGTTTTCCTCTATTGTGCGGTAAACCCAGAGTTTGCATGAAAAAGCTGAAACATTCAAAAAACTGCATTCAATTATTACATGTGCTTTATTTCGAATATGAGCATTTGTTGATGTTACCCCAGCTTGCAAACTTCCTAGCATACCATGAAGGCCTTCTAAGTTTTAGTCACATGGTTATTACTATAAAGAAAACTGAAATCAAGAAACTCATCAGAAATCTCATTTATTTAAATTTCCTTTTCTGCTAATACTTAAGTTTTATTGCAAAGCACATGTCATCATCAGCATAAAAATAAATGAGTACTTCCAAGTATAGGAACAGATGAGCTATTTGATTATCTGCAGCTCACCTTAACACTAAACCATCACCTCCCAGATCACTTACGCAGAAAACATCACCTTATTAACTATATTCCATTAAACGTTGCACCTAACAGCAACTTAAGAACAGAACAAACTTCCCTTCAATTTGTATGTACTTGAAAAAGCATGTAAACAAGTCAGTATTTCCCATCCTAATGGAAGAATTGACATCACTAAGTGATGTAGAGAAATTCCCATCAGTTCATTTTCACAGTCCTGAGATATCTGTTCTGCTTTTATCACACATATGCACCAGTGCATAGATGCAGCAGGAATTGATCTACACAACGCAAGACTAACAAAAGACAAAGTGACAGTTAAACCTTCCACTTTTCCAAGTGATTTTAATAAACCTCTCTGCAGAGAAAAGCCTCAGGTGAATCAACTTGGTTTAAGGTCTCTTTTAGATGATGATGCATCAAGTCAGAAAGTGACTGTCAAAAAGCAAGGAAGGTTTCACAACAGATAACAGAGTATGGAAGAACAAAGTCTAGTTTGGGAGTTAAGTCCTTGCATTCAGGTACCATAAAAATGTACTAATCTATTAATTTCATTAACACGTTATTAAAAAAATACTGCATATTTAAAGAACCCTCTCCCCAAATTACCCTGAGTTAAAGTCAAAGACATACAACTTCTTTTTCTAATAAATTTTAGAAGATTACACTGGGATTTTATTTTTTGCCAAAAAAATGTGGGGAAAGTTCCTGTATCAAAGATGAAACATTACTCAACACTTCTGCTAGCCATCATCTTTTGCAATTTAGAGCAAGGGAAAAAAATAACTTAATCCCCTGCCACCTGCCAAAACCCAGATGGTAAAACCTGAGAAAAGTGCTCTCACCTCTCTTTAAACCCTCTGGTGCAGCTTAGGCACATTAACTAAAAGTACTCTATATTTAACACTAAAACATAGCCCTAAACTCAGTATTGTATTGTTTTTGAAACAACATCACCAATAATTTAAGCATAATCCAATTTTCTGATGGGATAAGTAATAATTAAAAAAGAAATATCCACAGCTGGCTGAAACCTGACATGTGATTCAATAGACGGCCCCTTTCTTATAATGTCAAATGCAGCTGGTCTGGTACTCATTAGCTCTTTCAGCAACGTATACTTATTGTACATACAGGAACTTGCCAGAAAGGAAAAGCAACTCTGCAGCAGATATTAAGCTGCCTCCTCTTCTTCTTAGCACAGTGCTTACAGAAAAGTACCGTAAATATACACACAAAGCTGACTGCAGGTATGGCAAAGCAACACAGTGCTGAGCAGCTCTGGGTATCTGCAAGACATTTGTTACAGAATCCATTCACAAAAGAGGGGGAAAACCTCCATCCTTAATGAGATTTCCTTTTCTTCACTCTCCTCAGGGAGAGGGCTTATACTCCCTCACTGTCAGAGCACAGGGCACCTCCAGCACAAGGGCTCACTTCATTAAATGCCATTTCGGGCCTAATTTCACATTGTGACCCACTCTGCCGAGGCAAAGAAAGCAAAACGCCAGATGCTCTCTGTGCCTGCTACCTCAGCAGCGTTTCATTCACTGCTCCAAAAAACTTCCAGGCACCCATTCAAAACCAAGTACCCCCAGCCTGGTCTGTCCCGTCACAGGACAAAGTGCTGGCTTGTCTTCAGCTTACTTTTGACGCTTGCCTATCATCTCCCAGCCCAGCCTACTCCTATCTCCTTTCCTTCTTCCCAAGCCTGCTGGAATTTGAACTTTAAATGGACGCCCTCCGTGGCAACAATAGATAAAAAAGGAGCCTTTGATTGTTCATGCATTGCAGAAAAGAAAGGAGGAGATTCATCCTGGCTGCGACCTAGCAGGAACTCATCAAGCACGGCTCCCCTTCCATTGCAATGGGATGCCTGAGCCTGGAGCTACTCATTCAAGCTCCCTGCATCTATGTTTCCATTCAAAGAGGATGAATTCTTCAGGTTTCCCCTGAAGGAATTAAATGTTGATCTGCTTGGAAAGTTGCCAAAAGGTTCTGTAACACTCAGCAGTTTGGACTTAATTCAATACTTATTGATACCTAGCAGGATTTATAGCTACATTATTTATAAGGGGGGGGGGGAAATCACAGAGCCATATTTAGACCTTGGTAATAAACTATTTTTAGCACCATCTGTTTTTCTAGTTTGCTCCCTTGCTTAGGCAAGAGCATACTTTTATCCAGCTCCCTCTTCCTTGCCCATTTAAAAGAATCCACAGAGTCTAAACTGAAGCGTAAGTTAGGATCACTTGGAATATTTATTGTGCAGCAATCCTCCTAATCATGTTCTGGAAGTCAAACCTGCTGACTAAAGACAGTCTTGGGCTGATGTAACACTGTATGTTGTCTTGACAGAACTGAGCAGATACATTTAATGTAAGGGGCAATGTGTTTCACAAAACGGAGGTTACTATCTGGAAAGGAACAACTGATCATTAACTGCATTGAACCATCTGAAAAGTGGTTCAGAACTCCTGGCAGTGCTTTTCTGGGCCACAGTTGCCAAGTTTCACCCTCATTAAACACACAGATTTTCTTTTTTTTTTTTGTCACAAGTACATTCTGTCAGGCCAGGCTGCTGTTAGAGGGGGAGACAAATCATAAGCAGCTGCTGCAAGCACCTTGTTTCAGAGATGAGTTTCAAGCTGCAGCTGCTACCCAACTCAAAAGCTCCCCCAAACCTTAAATTACCTCTTCAAGTTTACATTGATATTCTGCTTTTAGTATGTGACAACACTGGTGGCCTCTGCAGCATGACAAGAGAGAGTGAAGGGATTGCTGGTTCCTTGAACTCTGATAGAAGTAAAGCTTTGGGTACTTCATGCTGATTAAGTTCTCAGAAATGCACTTGATAGCAGCAATATATTCATCTTACCCTCCTGGCTCACAGAAGTTATGTTTTTACCCAAACAGCATACATATTCAGAAGTTTCACTGCTAACTGTGTCAGATTAAGAACTTTTAATGTAGAGCAAAGCAGAAAACTCCTGTAAAATATGAGCTCATGGAGTTCTTAGTCATTACAAGGGGCAGCAGCAATAAGGGTTGCAAGCTGGTTTCCTAGGTCTTGCAGCACAGGTCAAGCACTCCTGGGAAGCCAACTGCATACAGCAAAAAACCACAATCATTCCCAGCATGCAGTACATAGGTCAAAATTAAATTCTACAAATGCACAACAGAAATGCACAGCCACCACTATAATGGGTTCCAACAGAGTCTTGAGGGCTTTGAAACATTCAAGCAATCAGTATTAATACAACATTCATTTGGCACTGGCATTATGCAAGAGTAAGTTCAATGTGAAGGAAATGTAACAGTGCTGCCCACCCAGCAGCCTCTGGGATGTTTCCTTCCACTTCACTGCATTTTTTTTTTATTTCCAGTGGAGGAAACAGGGCACAGCACTTCCCACAGCAAGTACAACAAACTGCCAGGTACATGGAAAGGCTCCTTGGCAGCACAACATGCAGACAAGGCCATTCCCAGGATCAGAGCCAGGATGGGGAAGTCTGCTCCTGGTGAGAAGCGTCTCCACACGCCCCAGCAGCAACCACTGTGTCCCATCTGCCAAAGCTCCCAAATGATGTGACAAGTGGTCTGTCCCTCTCCAGGGAAAAAAGCTCCAAATCTGTGCTGCTTGGAGAGGACACCTCTCAAAGGACAGTCTGCCTCAACTGAGAGCGCTCAATAAAAGCCGTTCAAAGGACAGAGTCAGTCTGCAGTACTTCGAGTGGCCACACAAAGCACATGGACAAAAGCCAGCGCATACAGTAACTGTCGCAATAAATTTAAGATTTATTGCCAAGTATGTTTAAGAGTAAAAACTGAGATCACAACTTGTAGTTCAATTCCCTAAGGCTGTTGCATAACCTGCAAATATATTACAACATGAGAGCAAACTAATACTGGTGATTAAGCAGGAATATAATTAGAGGATCTGGAAATCTTCAAAAATGCAGCTTGTTGCAAGCCTTATAGCAAAGCATCCAACTTTCATGGGGGCAAGGATGCTCGCTTGTTTGCACATAAATATACATTTTTGTAAAGATCTGGAAGGTATAAACTACCTGACTCCTTTTTTCAAAGCTGATACCTTATTAGCTACTAGACATGCATGTTTAGAATGATTCTGCACTCAAACAGGACGACAACGACAGATGAATCACAGTATCAGAAAGCAACTGGAGAAGATGATGGCAAAAAGATCCAGGACCAGGCTTGCTAGGATCTGCCCATTCACCCTTCCCTTACACACCAGATGGTCATGGAAAGACAACAGTTATCTGTCCTTAAAAATCAGTGATCACAAAGAAAGGACTTTGTGATTAACTCTCAAGTCCATACCCATTTGAGAGGTGGCTGGGTGCCAGTGAAAGGAACCGGGGCAAGTCAGAAAAATCAGTACAAACTCCATTTATATCCTAATTCATTCACAGATCTCTCCCCTCCACCCGATGACTGTAAGGGATCTGAGCAATTGTGATTCACAACTCCAACGCTGAAACCCTCTCTGTCGATATTCTTACATAGCAAGCCTATGTTAAACTGAACTACAGCTGGTTCTAACTGTATCAAATTATATATTGGCAAAAAACAGGAACCATTAGAAAATTTGTATTTTATCCTACTTAAGTAGCTAATCTGTAGGTGAAGTCTGAGCTTATCTATTTTGAACCTCCAATTTTAAAAATAATGCTCCAAAAGCATTGAAGTAGTTTGAACAAAATGACTTTTTTAAAAAGTCATACAATAAATGTATTTTTTTAACCTCAGTAAGTTTGTTACCACTACTTAGCATTTTGAACAGTATTACTTCAGTTCTCATGATGATCATTATTCAGCAACATGTTTCCATGTCAAGGCCTCCGATGGCAGAGTAGAGTGAAAAAGGTACAGAAAGGCCTTTTTATATAAAAATATATAATTAAACTGTGTATGTGCTCTGTAAGCAGCCACAAACAAATCCTTGTCTCCTGACACTAGTTAGAACAAACATATCAATACTAGCCTACAAGGTCACTCACACTAACTTATGCGGTGTCAAATCCTGATTTGGAGTGGTATCACCCTTGCTCCTAGTAGAAACATTTTATGGTGACATGTACACAGAATTCCTTGACCATTTCCAACAGTTCACCATTTTCTACAATTGCTGTATTTACACAAGCACATGCTGGCTTATGTCTACTACAGATGTGTTAAGGCCACCTGAACGAGTTCAAATTATACTTGACTCAAGCTACAGGTGGGAATCCAGTTCTTTAGTTGTTAAGATGTAAGAAGGGGATACATGCTTCAGGTATTGCAAGTACACATTACAAAGGACTTCTCCTACCCCCATCAAACAAGAGAATAACATTTACCAGATTAACCACAGCCTAAAGTTTAATCTAATTGCTTTTGAATCACACTACCACTACAAGATGCAACAAAAACACTACACTTGACATGCAGGCACCCCATTGACTTGAGGACCCATTTCTCTTAAAACTGAATTCTTTCTGCTGCCCACTCTTGCTGGGCGAGGACACCTCCTGCAGAGCTCAACCACCACAGAGCAGAAGGTAAGATGAATTTAAACCAGGCTTTTTTCCAAGGGATATGGAAACAACCAGACAGTTTGGATCTCAATTAAGAATTTATTATTAGTGTCTCAAAAGATGGGGATCAATTAAGTTCCTTCCAGTATACTGAAGCCATTCAAGATTACTAATTACTGCCCATCTACTCAGGGTCTGTGCTTTCTGCCATTAAAGAATCGTAGGCTCAGTAACAGAAAGGACAAAAATTGTTATTTCTTCATCTGGTTATTCAAACTTTCCAGGAGGTGTCCTCTCCCTAGGAGAGGGGACAGCAGAAAGAATTCAGTTCTCTTAAAATACAAATACCAGAAAATAGTATTTTTCAACATGGTACATATATATACTTTAGTCAAAAGTCTGAGCTGAGTCTGGAAGTTAAACACACTTCACTGCAAAGTTAAGTATTTCTGTGCATATTAAATCCCATTATTACATTCCTACTCACCTCACAAAGTACTTTATTTAACAAGCTTAAGGGCCATTTACCAACCTAACTGCACACTTGCATGCCCTGAAAACTCACCTTAGTGTGCCAACTACATGAGCTTTGCAAAATTGAAGAAAGCAAGTTTATTGCTCTGGGACATGCAATTTTAACAAGCCTTGGAAATTCAACTTAAAACAATTTTTGGTTCTATAGTAACACAGACTCAAGTTACAAGAGTTACACAATCAAAATAATATTAAATGCTTAACACAATGGCCTGTCCATTGAGCACTTCAGGACCATACAATCACTCTGGAACCTTCAAGTTCGTATTTTGATTCACAAAAGTATTCTTAAAACAAGCAGGATGAATAACATTCTCAAAAACAAAACAAACCAAACCTGCTAGGAAAACTTATACCAAAGTAAACTCTAAATGCTGAAAGGACAGAAGGGAGAAAAACCCCCACACTAAGTTTTTATTTTAGGGGTTTGTAGCACATCGAGAATCTCAGCCTCTGGATCAATTTTGGTTTTGTGCACTAATGAAGAATTTCAGCGAGGCTCTACGTTGACTATGCTTCAAGCACATCTGATTTCTGCCACTCTCAGCACACACTACAGCAGTTACATATAACCTTGAAGCTCTACAAAATAGGACATGACAGTTAAGCCACAAGCACCTGTCACATGAGTTTTAAGATCTCATTTAAGATCTTTCATACTATTTGTACATCATAACACTACTTCATATCACTTATTTTAACCTGCTACTTCAGACCTAAATACCCTTATATATCTTTTAAAAGGGACAAGTTTTAACACATTAGCTGAAATGGAGTTACCCAGCATTAGCTGAAGTTCAAAAAACTTTCAGTCCTGCTAACCAATTTACGCCACAGTATTCTTGTTCCAGTACTGCCAAGACCACAAAGTTCTCCTGCTCTTTACTGGTAATGTGAGTTAGTCTAGAAGACAAGCAAAGCACACACCGATTAACGTAAAACAGAACTGAAAACTGAGATAGTTAAAATATAACTAGACAAAGGAAAAAAAGTCTCATACAGTATCAAAAGCCACACCTGAAGAACACTGGGAATATGCAAAACCCTTTCCTATAAGGACAGTACCTTTGCAGAGCTTAAATTGCTCGACCTCTGGTCTTAAAGGCTCTTTTAAACTCTGCATTTGTAAAACCTTTAGTGGCCCAAGCAATCATATATGGAATTTTTGAGTGTGACAAACTAGTCTACCTCTTGCATGAGAAAAAGGACCACACAGGCTATATGCCTTCTAGTTTTACTACTCAAGCTTGGCTGAGGGAAGCCAGTTTCCTTAGCAGGAAGCTAGAAATGTTAGTAAGTGTGGTATTGCAGCCTCCTGCTACGTGCATCCTTCCTGGGTGAGGGCAGGGTGGAAGGACAAGAGATTCTCAACCTACAGCAGGCACCAGTGACCGCAGAAGGGACACACTGAGCCAGGCCTTGGTTCTAATGCAGACCTAAATATCTACCCAAGAGTGAGATCTACCACTTCTCCTTCCCCTTACACTGACAGGCACAGGATATTGTTCTCCTATTGCACTAGAACATCATGTCCTTTTGAAAATGAAATAGTTACATACAAAAAAATCTGCAAGTAGAATTTCAACACTTTGATATTTCTGATCAAGGCAGACGATGTAATGGTACCTGGAACACTAGGGTATTGCAAATAGTGAATGTCAAAAATTTAACAGGCCTCCAAAATATAACTCAATATTTTATCCCACTGAAACACACCATGAAAACACTTTTGTGCTAAAGATACTTCATGTTCAAAACATTCCACTGACTGAGCAAGAGGGCTCATTTTTGCAATCCACAAAATACCAAGATATGCCCCTTCTCCCTTTTTAGAGGAAAACAGAAATTAAGGATTTGCACATACAAAGAACTGGGAAGAGGCCTTACACTAAGAGAAGAGTGTCTGCATTCAGCTATTCTAGAACAGTCATTATCATTCAAACTTCACACCCTTCTCACTTGATAACTGAGCTACATAGGCAAGCCTCAACTCACTCATACATGGGGCCTTGCTACAACTTGTCCCCTCAAAGTAACGAGTTGTCAAACTAGTGGTATGATTAGGAAAAAAAAAAAAAATTAAAGTCCAGGCTTCCTTTGGTTATACCACAAAATAATTCATGTGAAAAAATGTAAGTGCTGCTTTCAAATTAAAACCAGAGGGTGTTTCCCTACTACAGGAGAAACATGTTTGACAGACTGAAGATAACCCTAGTCAAATCATCCCATATACCTTGCATTAATTAAGCACAGTTCAATTAAACACAAGAACAGGTCAGATGAGTACACTGTATTTCATGGAGCTGGAAGCAATGCTCCTAGGTCAGAGAAAGACAAATTTGTTCAAACATCTGCAAAAAAGTTCAATGAGTTGATCCTCTCTCCTTTCCCAGTTTCCAAAGTACTCTGCATTTTTGCTTCCCCTATCGTACTTCTTGATAATGCCTAGAAGCATAGATATTCTTTCGGACCAAAAAAAAAAATTAACTGCCAAGATTAGCTTGAAAATGTTTCAGTTACACCTGAAAAAGCAGTTATTGAAATTTAGTTTACATAAGTTTATCAGTTTCTGTATCTAATTTGAGTACTTGACTATTTAGTCACTTGGTTGAAGTTTACAAAGTTGCCACATTAATAATGAAGCTATCAGCACACTGTTGCTGCTCAGCAGTACTGGCAGCAAGCAGAAACAATTGCACTTCAGAACTGAGGATGCATTCGCTATTTTCTCAAAAGCATAGGAAGACAGTTAAAATGGAAGTGCTGTTAAGCAAACATCCGGATCGATGGAACAGTCATTTCACAGAGCACTGAATGAACCAAGTTATTTTTTAACTACTGCAAGTTCAAGATTCTTAAAAAAGGCTGTTGGGCGGATGAAGTGTGTCACACCAGTATTGCAACAAGAACAACTAATGGAAAACCACCCAGGCTTCTGTTTCACACAGGGTACTGCAGCTCAGACTCCAAAAGGCTTGGGCTCTCCACATTTCTGCCATTTTATTGTTAAAGTCAGAGCACCATTTTAGCCACTACAGGTTTATCAAAAATACACTGTCAGCAAGATAATTTTTCTATGTCAAAAGATGTAAGTTTAACACAAAAGGACTTATCTACTACTTATCCTGTTGATGACTTGCACTAGAAATTTTATTTAATCCCTGATTACTTTCTATTGCACTTCAGAGCTAAGAACTCCTGTTCAGGAGCTGCACTTTGTTCTCTATCACCTCATTATTACAACAGACCTAATCTCCAAGGTACCACCTTATTTCCCAGCTAATGCAAATATTTACTTGAACTATTTAATTGCATTTTTAAACCAGACAGGTGATGCCTGATCAAAGTATTTTCCTGAAAGTCAGATACACAACATAGCAGATGTGTTCACATGGCAAAGCAACCTCAAAATTTGTGGTGGGATCTCCAACACTGGGAACAGTGCAGAGAAACTATAACCATGACAACAGCAAATCACCTAGAAAAAAAGGCTGCCACACCTCCTGATATCAAAACAACACAGGTCCTAACTTCATCCTGTGTTGCCCAAATACAAGCAGTGTTTTTCACTCCAAACTGACACTTTCAATCCTGATCTCACAAGCAAATCTGAAACCAGCTCCTTCTGCTACACATAAATGAATAATTTATATAAATAAAAATGAATCAATTTAGAGAATTAATCAAAAACTAAGAAAACCAAAGACTCCAGGACCTAAAGAAAAGCAGGTTAAAACAATTCATTTTTTCATCTCTGCTTGCACAGAAAGTTGGACAACTCAAACATCTGGATATGAAGAAACTAGCAAGATTTGAAAGAAAATTCCTCTCATTTAGTCCTGATTTTCTTTAAATAGACTCACCTGAAAGTAACCATACTAACTTCTGCCATAAATATTTTTTTTCATGTAACAAAAATTCTTCAATCCTTTGCTTCAAAATGCACAGTAAAAACCTCATTCATTTAACCTCTCGAATCCTGGTAAATTCTCACACAGATTCTAGAAACACTCAAAATCCACACCAGAAGACTGCCTACCAGCACTGAGTGACCTTCCTGTTGCTCCCTCCCTTCAACCACACCAAAAAAATCCCCAGATTTTAGAGGCTTCTAGGCACTGTCTATTCCTGGATAATTCTTCTCAAACAGAGAAGATTCCTCTTGCTTTTTACAAACTTAAACCATTCTTATTTCAAAATGGAAATTCTCCCCTACACATACAAGTCCTCACCCCTGTAATTTTCACAACAAAAGCTCATTTCATATCATGATTGCAGCTGCATTTGTTGTAAGCCAATTTTCTTCCTTCACCCAAAATCCCCAGCAGTCATTACACTCAAGTAGTCTTACATATACAAGTTTGAAGCAAGTTATTTTCTCTAATGTTTGTACACCACACTGAATTTAAAAAGTCTTTCTGAACATCAAAAACCCCACAGAAGATGAGTCTTCTCTACTAATCCAGTAGTACTGATCTCACAGGAAGTTTCTTGGGTGGAGACTTGAGAAAGTTTTCACAAGCCTCTGAACTGTCTCTGAATTACTAGTTGGGTTTTATCACACATGCCCACTTTCTACCATCCAAACAGAGCTAAACCAGAACATAGGTCCAGAGAAAAACCTCAGCCCTGGCACATCTTCATCCCCTTAGAGGTGAGGAAATCATACACCCCACTCAGCACAGCAATTAATATCATATTCTACTTACCCTTACTGACATAATCAAAGCAGGTTAAAGGACTTTTCCATAAGTAAGACAGGCAAGGGAGCTGAGTGACCACACTTCAGTCGAAGGGAGCCCAGAACAGCAGCATGAGACAACTAGTCTTGGAAGTTATGCCTTATCCCAAAAGGAAAGGGGTGAGTTATTCAAAACCATGCTATGACACAGCACTTGGAATAAAAAGTTATAGTCTGTATTAAAAGCCCTACTAGCAACAAACTTGCAATGCCTACAAGAAAAATAAACTAAGCATTGAACCTCAATTGCTTACTCCAGGAAAGTATGTAGGAAAACAGGTCCAGAAGAGAATAGTTCTTTCTTCTTCATGATCACACAGTTTTCTAAGAAATGTATCTCTTCTAGTTTCATGTACTTAAGAGCACTGGTACATCTACTTCAAGTGTGGCACAAAAACCTGCTCCCAACTCTAATGTTGTATCTACCTCCATGACCAGCTAACTCATCATTTATGAGTTCTGCAAGACACAGTGCACCAATACTGAGACCCTCATCTAGAGCAGAAACACACAAAACAACTGCACAAAGATGGAGGTGGACATACATCTTTGTGACAATGCATCTGAAGACTGCTTAAAAATGGGAAAAATATGCCCCAAAAGAATACATTATATTAACAGACTTCATGAGTTAAAGCTGAGTGACATCAGCCACATAAGGGAAGGTTGGAATATTCATGAACTTGATTGAAATGATATCATGGGCACATTTATAGAAAAACACAAGGTCACACTATCAAACTGCATCACAAGGAATTAATCAGTTGGAAGGGTCAGTGCAGGACAAGAAAAACAAGTGACTGCAGTCACCAACTCAAAACAGCCATAAAAGGAGAGAGAATAAAAGCAAACAAAAAATAGTAGTCAGAGGTAGGGATGGCTCACAATCTGCTTCACCAGAGCCTGTTTTACTTAGCATGGAGAAAAGGACCATCAGCAATAACTTTCTCTAAGCAGGCACACTGCAGAAGGGCCAGCTGGAAGGAAGAGCTAAAGAACCAGCTCCAGGGAACACACACTTGATAAGGACATGTGATATAATCAGCTATGAGTAAGTTAAGAAATCACTCACAACCTTTTTTTCTTCATGGAAGTTTTCTATCATAAACCAACCATGCTGGGAATGAACAACAAAATCCAGTTCCAATTAAAATCCATGTTAGATTGGTGCTCATGTGCTAATCCTAGAAGAAAAACAAAACAAACCACAACAACTTCTGCTATATTCACTTGGTTTTTACAGTATGTTGAAGGACAGGAACCTGTTCAGTCACTTTCAACAAGAGACTTCAGCCTGGCTATACATCTGACAGTTACTACCTCTCGGAAATTGATGCTTCTACAGTATGTAAGCCTAACCAAGAAGGTTAAGGAAGAGAAACTAGCAGGGTGGGGAGTGTTACACAAGAACAAATCTATCATAAATCTCAGGACATATTTAAATAGATCACACAAAAATATTTTGACCACAAGCTGGCCAATGAAGGGTGAAAGTAGCCTTACTCTGTGTACACAAAACCTTTTCAGAAAAAAAACCCCTCCAAGTAGGTATGAGTCATATTGAAGAATTTAAATATGACTGCTCTGGAACTGACATGTAGAAGGGGAAGGAGCTTTAAAGCAGAGGGAGTTAACAGCAGCACTCATAGTTCACTAACAGTTCCACTGAGGTTTGTTCTTACAGATTAGAGGTTATTACAAATACGACTGTTCGCAAAAAATGCATTTCAACATCCTGCCCCGCCTTCATTTCCTCTCTGTAATCCTTTGGTTTACAGTTTCCAAACATGAACTTCAAGGATAAAGTTATTTCTCCTGTAACCCAAAGGTAAACCCACTAATATACATTACAAACCACATTATCATTACAAAACTGGACTTGAACCTCAGTCTGAATGAATATAGATCAAATGATCCCCCATGGAAGGCATGATGAAAACTGTTTCACAGCAAGGGAAGGACTTCACCACAACAGAAGAAAAAAACCACCCCAGCATGACAGCAGCCAAAGCAGTACTATTTGCAACATCTCCTGTAAGACATCAAAGCAAAAAAAAGGTTGTTTTGTTTTGTTTTTAGATAAACAGATGAGAAACTCAAAGTGTCCCAAACCTGTCACTTGTTACCCTCTGCAGACAGTATGTTGTAGCACTAGTTTGAATCTCCTTCCTATTTAGGTCAGTTCCTGCTACTCCCACAAGTTTCTGCAGGACAAAGAAACACCTCATATTGCTACTATTACTTGCAGTGAACGTGGCAGTATATTGATTTTTGCTTTGTGTAAGTGGCAGTTGGTTTCATCACTAGTCAGAAGAACAAGCATCTTAACTGAAGTTATTTCACAGGTGCATGAGGAACTCCCAAAGTAGAAGGTCCAGCATGTATCAGTAGACTCATACCTGAAGAAAAAAATAGCATTTATGCTTGAACAGACATCTGAAACCAAAGGCCGTCTCAAGAACATCAGCTTTACAAATAGTGCTGCTCAGGGAATTAATAATTGGAAGAGACAGGAATTGAGAACTATTCATAGACCTAGAGCATACACTAAAGAGGTTGCAGGGGACATTCCTTCCTTCCCCCTCAAACTCTGGCATCCCCTCCTGAAGTACACTAGCATGCTTTTTTTAACCCATAGCTGTAAGGCACTAACTTCCAGACTATCAAACTGCTGACAGAAGCAAATAAAAAAAAAAAAAAAAAAAGATTTCCCCAAATTCTGCTTGGGAGCTGACCTTTTGGGCAGTTTTCACCCTTTTGCCACCATCCTCTAGCTGCTGACTGCCATACATGCTACTTGTGAGATTTGTCTCATGGCTCCCCAGAGGTCTTCGTATTTTTCAGAATATGTATTAAGACAGAAAAAGCCAGAATTATGCTAAGTGGATTTCAATTTAATATGGTAATGTTAAAGATTCAAAAACCACAGTCACTGATTGCAGAAACAGATTCACTAAAAAAATACAAGTACGAGCCATAAGAAGAGTTGATCACATTTGAGCCAGTTTGGATGGCAGAAGGATGGTCCTGTGTGCATGGGAGCAAAGGTGTGGACACAGATGTTTGAGTGAGTTCACGCGGCTTCACAGATGCTGGATACTCTCAGCCCTGGCTCTCAGATATGCCATGGCTACAACATCCAGCAAATGTCAGGGTCACTACATCCCAATCCTACCTAGTCAGGCAATGTTTTGTATAAAGCAGCTTCTACAGTAGCCCAAGAACAGCTCAGTGTCTTTATGTAGTACTGACTGTGGGTCATGCCACCACACAAGAGGATCAGAGAACTCAGTTCTACTGGATCTTTCTGGTAGAAGTCATAGAATATTCCTTACTGCCATAATGAAAATGGAGCAGGACTTAGTGAAGCTCAGCACCAGGAAGGACAGCTGGTTTTTTGGACAGTTATTCTCTACAATGGAATCTAAACAGGATTTTGACACCAGACCAAAGAACTTGAAAAATCCCTAAACAGAAAGCAGCAGAGCAGAGCTGCAAAGATAACTCGGAGCAAAGCCAAAGGGACTAGCAGAGCAGCAATATACATGAAGCAAAACCTGAGGAGTGGCAAGCTGTGTAAACTACTTAATTCTGCACATGTCCTGTTCTCACACAGTAAAAGAGAAAGGATCACTCCCGCTTCCAACATTCAGCTCTGCTGTTCTCCCTCCAAAAGAAAGAGCTTATAGCAGCAATAGTCTGTAACATCCTTATAAAACATAAGCACATGCAGGAACACACAGACACAATAATGGGGAGAGAAGCTGGCAACACTTAGGAGGAAAAAAGTTTTTAGACCATGTGAAATTAGCCAGCAGACATCATGCTGGGTTGCCAGTTCCCAATAAACACAGACATGCATTTCGTAAAGATGCTTAAATGCCGTCTGACAAAAACGTTGACTCCCAGTAGAACAGTTCCATACTTTAGGTTTGTACTATCTAAGATTCATCCTAGAGGAAAAAGCCTGATGTGCAGACAAAGGTTTCCTTTTTCAAAGCCTGTTACTGAAGGAGCTTTTCAGGTTCAAGAATCTTACTTTTTTTTCTGCCCAGAACACAGCTGGGCAGAATAGCATCCAAATTCAACAGTATCAGAGGCAGAGACTAGAGGTTCTCCAAATCTTGTGTCAAACCATCAGACTAACCCCTTCAGGCAACAATGTTCAAGGTAAGAAAAACAGTCATCTGTCTTTGAAAAATAACTAGGTCAAGAAAATACTCTGCTGTGGTTAGAAAAAACCCACAAGGCCACTTCTTAACAAACTTTATGACCTGTACAACTCCAGTTTGGAATGTAGTTATCAGTTATGTTTCAGCACAGAAAACTTAAATCTGTTCTCGACAGCAAGATCATTTTAGGGAACAAGACTGGGAAAAAAATGTTCCCCTCTAACACTGCTCAACCTAAAAAGCTTTTCCTAACAAATTAAGGACTCCATTAATTAGCAATTAGAGCTATAAGTAAAGGACCTTTTTCATCATAATGAAGGGGGAAATCACACAAGATCTGGATTACCCAAGATCAGATGCATCTGAAATGGAGCCCTAGATGGATAGCAATTCCTAATCCCCTTCCCTCCCCTTTTTGTAAGCTACCTAGAGAATTCATCTTGTTCATGGCAGAAAGAGCTAAAAGCATCAAATTTAAGTCTGGCATTATCTCCAACAACTTGGCAAACTGCAGATTCATCCTCAGGTACTTAGACTAACATTAGAGTAAAACAAGTCTCAGTTAACTGGCCCTGTTCATTAAAAAAGGACTGGAAAAAATAAAAGTATGTTCAAATTCAAGCCTGGTAGAAGCTGAAGGTATGGGGACAGGACCTGCTGGTCCTGCCTGAAGGATCTAACATCAATATGAACACTTGCTTCCATAAGTCTGAGACTATGCAAGAAGCCTTAGATGTGCCCCGGAGCTCTTAGGAAAAGCTTTCCTGCTCTAAGACACCTATTTTTAAAGGCCTTCTTTCTCAAAATGGCTGTTCCTTGGACAAGTTACAAAGACTAACAGCTCTGGTGTCAAAAAACCTTCATCAGTAACCAAAGGAATTTCACTAGTTGTATACCAGGCACAGAGCTATACACAAACACCGTCAGATGCACTGAAATAGCAGGGATTTGGAGACCACTCATGTTCAGCAGACACCAAATGCTATGGGCAGGACACTCCCACTCAACAGGAAGTGTGAGCTCTGATGATTAAGTGCCCCAGGCTACTCACAGAAGAAGCCAAATACTGGCAACTGGAAGCTTCTAGCTTGCAGAAGTAATTATTTGTAGTACTTTGAACTAAGCTAAAGATACATAGCCTGATATATAAAGGATGCTTCTTCTCATCTAAATCAGTATGAAGGTAGCACAACATGCACACCAATACAGGCAAAATAAATCACTTGTCCCCCTCACTATAACAATAATTACTTTTTAATAGATTACAGTTTCATTTTTAATAGTTTAATCTGTGATGCCCTAAAATATACTCACAAGAACTAAGCAGATAAAAAAAGCCCAGGAGGTAACCCTGTGACAGCAATTCATACTGGTTTTGTACCACGATATAAAAAGTTGCCATTTAAAGGTTTCACATATTAGATCAAATTATAAACTGGGTAGAGAATGTTATTCTAAACCACCCCACCAAAAGTAAAAATACCTGTCAGATGCTACAGCTTCACAGGACCAGGACACTAATTATCCATGATTCATTACCCATCCCACAAATCTGTTATTGCTTCCTCATATGGAAAGTTCTTCAGGACTGTTGTATTCTGAAGCCTGGCAGTCAGAAGATGACTCACTTGCTTTGAGACAAAACATTATTACCAAAATATAATGCCTGTTTCATACAGACATTGTTATCACCATTGTATTTGGAAGATGAAAACAAGGAAAAGGAATTCGGCTTCCCTTCCTCTGAGTCCTCCTCATACAAAACTCAAATCACAGGGGTGGCAAGGGGAGGGGAGTGAGGAAGGGAAAAACAAATGTTAAAGTGGTTTCCACAACCAAACCCTCCATAATTTCAAAGCATGTGCAACATTAAGATGTTGCAGGGTGACCACAGGAAAGCACAGCTTCAGGGAAGATAACGCCTTACACCAATGCCTTGCACACTACCATTTGTTTAGGGACATCCTTGAACAACAAAAACTCAAGTACTTTGTGAGCCCAAGCTTAAAATTACACAATAGTGGCTGTGAAAAGAAATGTTTCGGAGTTAGCTTATCTTCATCTACATAAAATAAAACACTAGAAAATTAAGCAGCAAGTGATGAAGGAGGGTCTGTAATTCAGAACAAAAAAGGATGCACTTTAAGGGTTTTTTTTCACCTATAGAACTTACTAGAAAAATTAATTCAAGTTCCCAATCAACACTTTATTGGATGGGGCAGGGGGAGTCTCAGTCTCAATTACATCCTAGATTCAAAAGGAACTGGGAGGAAGCTGAGAAGTAGTAGTTTCGACATCTCATTTCGTGTTTAATTACACATGCCCTTTTCTCTAGCTTCATTCAATTGCAGAACTATCTGAACTGTAAAGTTCAAGAAATTGATATAACCAACGTTAATTGCTATCAGAGATGCTTCTACTCAAGTAAAGAAATCTTTTTTTCTTAAAGGAAAATCAAAAATACGGAAAACCTTGAAATTCAAGCATCCCTCTCAGTTTAATTTGCTGGACTCAGCATGTACCATCAAGCATAGAGGATTCAAACTCATCGCCCCAGTCTACTGCTACAGTCTCCTGCATCTCCCTCTTGCAGTAACTACACTCTTAAGCCAGCATTGCTCTGCCAGGAAGCCCTCAGAGCTTACACCATCTACTACCGGTACTGCTGCCATAAAGGTTGACACAAACTGTTCAAAAGGAAAGTTAATTCCACAGGGCAGTGTCTCTGACAATTAAATCCATTTTGAGCTGAGTTCATATTACTTGGATAGAGCCCACAAGTTTTACATGAAAAGCTCAGACAAGTCAGTTCAATAGCTACACACCATTGACACCATCTGGGATCTTAAGCCCTACAAGATTCATTGTCAAATTAAGTTATGACCTGTCCTGCCTTTCTCATAGGCAGATGTTGGCAGGTTTACACAATGTTTGCCACCTTCCACAAAAGAAGGTATTAGATTAGATACCATTCTTCATTTTAGGAAACTAAACTGTTCTTCTCACTTCCACAAAAACTTGTCACAACAGATTAAAGAAATAAAAACCACGCTTAAGTCCCTGCACCTCCCCATCAGCAGAGAAAGTTCCTAATGCTTGCTCCCCCCAAAGGGCCTTTAAAGTCAGTCATGGCACAAACATTGCCCTTCAGCACTGCTGCTACACACATTTAGGTGAAAATTCTCAGCTCTTTGTTCAAGAGTACTTCTGTTTTCACCTGGTACAGTGCTGGAACTTATTTTTAAAAATTACAGCTTAAGTTTGCTATGTTGCTTTGCTAGTTATTAAGCATAATTCAAGGTTTTAAAAATAGATTTTCACATGGTCCACATTAAAAACTATCTGGGAAGGGATGGAAAATGAACATCAGTTTTGCAACACCACAGTGTTAATAGGAACTGTGTAATTATAGATAAGCCTTTTAACTGATGTTAACAAAGTCACTCTTGAAATAGAAAAATTTAGAGACCTCCTACATTACTTTCACACAACAGATGTGCAGTTCATCTATTTAGGTTTAGAAGGATGAAAGAACCATACAACTATGCCTGAAATGACAAAATCCAACTCAAAACTGATTGTCAGATAGTAACATAAGGCCTAGTGGAAAATAAAGATTTTTGACAAGGTTAAAAAGCTGTCTTTAAGCTTAAATCAACTACTTATGCCACAAATGCATACTCTAAAAATAGTTTCATACCTCCCTGAAAATACTACTGTAATTTAAACAAGTTCCTGCTCAAACAATGGACACAGCATGAGACAAGCACTAGCTGCTACACATGATCAAGAAGTTTAGAAGAATGCTATACTGATTTATAATGGCATAAAACAAAGTTGGGGGGGGTTGTTTTGGTTGTCGGATTTCTTTTAAATGTTTGGAGTTTAAGCCCACTTACAGGCTTTTTATTCTGATGCAACACATGTTAATGATTTTTTTTTTAAGTTTTGAAACCAACATTTGAGTATTTCTAACATAAGTACTTCAACTTACAAAGTAGCATCTGTATAGCACCTTACAAAGTAGAGTAAATAAAGCTTAAGATGACTGAAAAAGGTTCATCATTTTCCACAAAATATTTCATTAACCTATTTTACTGGAGTACTTTGAAGAGGTTTAAATTAAGAGACCTAACTATTAGTGAAAGGAATAGTCTAAATGTTTGACTGGAAATGGAGATCCAGCTGAACACCTCAGCTGGTGCTTCTTAGAACTCTGCAAGAAGCTCTAATCCTTGACTATTCAGAGCAAAAACTCCTGCTCATGCGTAATTCTCTAAATCACAAAAAAAGAATCTTCCCGGCCAAAAAAGCAGAGTCATTCATAAATTTTTCACAAAACAGAGAGGTGTAGCTGGATACAGGCTCCCAAGCTCTAGATACCACACCTAATATCTGCCATTCCTCCTCTCGTTCCAGCAGAAGTTGCTTTCAAATGGAAGCTAAGACATCTCACATGTTTTTATTAACTAGAGGACCAGGAAGATTAAAGTTTTATTTCCATGAAATATTATCATGACAGTAGGAATGAGATCCAAAAATACATGACACTATCTTAAGTGAGTCTGAATGACTTTTATAGCTTAGGCAAAACTGCCTCTGCTTCCCACAAAAGGCTCTTTTATCTGCTAAGGAAACCACATCCCTGGAGGCATTTAAAAGGCTACAGTGGACCAAATACTAGAAAAATATATATTGTGGGAAGTAATCATGCATCAACAGAGAACAAGATAGAATGATTTAAGACATCTTTCCTCAGTCATGACTTCCACAGTTGTTTTTCACAGATTGATAGCCAAATGTAAATAGCTACTCACACAAAATTTGACTCAAACTGCTGTATATTATTTTTTATTTAATTTGAGAAAGTGGAAGGTTTAATCACACTACATAGCAGATACATATTGCTTAACTTCAGAGAGGCAAATTTAATTCACAGTCCAAGTCAAAATACTTGGAAATTTATTAGACATCTGCTGTCCAGAGAGGTGCAGAGCTCAGGAATACCTGCGCTCTTCCATAAGTGACAGCAGTGCCAGGACTGCCACTGGCTATCACTGAAGTTTGCTCAAGAAGTAAATGACACAGAAGGAGGCACCTCAAGAAACTGCTCCTACCTTCCACATACCTGTTCCTCTCCAAAGAGAATTTCTTCCTGATCTTAGCAATTCTCTGGCCTCTTAACTGATTTCCAATGAACAAATACAGCTTGATCAACCTCTAGCAGATCAAAGCTGACTTGCACTTCATTGTTCAAATTCCTGCAGGCATAGCAGTACTTTATCTTCACTCTACTGAAGTTTAGAAAACCTGTAAGTATCTTACTGTACTCCTTTCCATTCAGACTTTTGTCCTCCAAGACAAGGTTACTCTTAAAGAAAAGCCACATTCTGGGAATATTGAAGTCTTTAGCCTCTTGCACAAAGGGGAACACTGCATAGGCAAAGAGTAGGAAACTTCTCCTTGAGGTCCATTGCTGGCAATTTATTTTCAGCTATAAATTATGTTTATGCCTAGAATTACATAAAATTGATTTAAACCACTGATTTACTTAGCTGGACAATTTTGATACTATCTTGATATTTGAAATACAAATCATGTTATCTTTTGCTTTCTTGGTTTATGATCACTTACAGAAATTACTACCACAGGAAGGGGAAAAAAAAAAGCCCAACAAGTCCCAGAAGTGTTTTTCAAAGCAAAGGTAGGCCAAGATAAGTTCTGTTTTTCAAACGTTAAGTTAAAGGCTCCCCTGGTAATAGGTATTAAGTTTTCAAAGAAGAGCTAAAATTCTGTTCCTGGCTCAATTGCTTCATTCATAGCTGTTCTTTTTGCTCTTAATCTTATACAAAGGGAAACTACTGGTGTTACATATCTGTATATGCTACCATTTTATTGATCCCAATCAACCCCAGACCAATCATCCTCTACATATTACTCATCCGTATTGCATTTTCCACAAACCATATTCCAAAAGCCAAGGGCATCAAGGATGCCCTCCAGCACAAGATATCCACACGTAGTGCAAGGACATCTACCACCAATTTTATCTGAGCAGTGCTGCACCATCAATGCGCCACTGAATTGCAACATCATTCACAGGCAGAAAAAACCAGACCTACATTCTGACCAAGAGATGCTGTGTAGTACATCTTGCAAGTGCATCACAAGAGTTTAAGCGATTAAGTGCTGCAATCTAAAGACCTTCCCAAACCACACTGCACTCATGTGCAGGGCACAGAACGGCCTTTGCTGACTCCACTGCATCCACAAGCAGAAACTCCATCTACCCTAAATAACCTGTTTGTTCCCATTTAGACACGAGGCTACAAGAGACAAGCTTTACATAAGCATCTCAAGCTATTTAAAGCAACATGTTTACTATTTACAGAACACAATCTGAATGAACTTCATGAGCCAGTACTTAACCTACTTTAGCCAGTGCAGCCCTGTGTCGTGGTTTGACACTGGCCAAACGCCAGGCACCCACGAGAGCCGCTCACTCACCCTCCCCTGCCACAGCTGGGCAGAGGAGGGAAAAGGAAAAAAAAATTAACAAACGATTCATGAGTGAGATAAGGACCAGGAGAAACACTTCAAGGGCAAAACAGGCTCAACTTCAGTGGCGATGTGAGTTTATTACTAAGAGAATCAGAGGAGGATAATGAGAAGTAAAATAAGCCTTTGGAACACCTTCCACTCCCAGCCTCTCCCTCCTTCTCACCGACAGTGCAGAGAGACAGGGCACGGGGGTTCGGTCAGTCCATCACTGAGACTTCCTTCTGCTGCTCCAGGAGAGGAGTCTTCCCCTGTGAGGCCGTGGGGTCCCTCCCACGGGAGACAGTTCTCCTGAACTTCCCTGGCATGGGTCCATTCTCAGGAGCAGCAGCCACACCGCACCTGCTGCAGCGTGAGCCCCTCCCACGGGCACACAGCCCTCCCAGAACTGCTGTGCTGGGGCTCTCTTTCCACAGGGTGCAGTCCTCCAAGGACAGGCTGCTCCAGCCTGGAAGCAGGGCCCTCTCTCTACTGCGTCTTCCACTGGAGCACAGCCTCCTCCAGGCATCCACCCGCTCCGGCCTGGGCACCTCCCCACGGGCTGCGGGTGGATCTCTGCATCCCCCGTGGATCCCCAGGGGCTGCGGGTGGATCTCTGCATCCCCCGTGGGTCCCCACGGGCTGCGGGTGGATCTCTGCATCCCCCGTGGGTCCCCACGGGCTGCGGGTGGATCTCTGCATCCCCCGTGGGTCCCCACGGGCTGCAGGGGCATAGCTGCTGCACCATGGTCTGCACCATGGCCTGCAGAGGAATCTCTGCTCCAGCGCCTGGACCACCTCCTGCCCCTCCTTCACTGACCTTGGTGTCACCATGTTCTTCTCCCTCACATGTTCTCACCTCCTCTTCTCTGACTCGAATCCAAAATCTTGTGACTTTGTTTTGATTTTCTTCTTAAATATGCCATCACAGAGGCACTACCAACCTCATTAGCACAATTTTGGCCAGCAGCATGTCCATCTTCAGAGCCATCAGACATTGGCTCTGCCAGACATGGTGGGAAGCTTCCAGCAGCTTCCTCACAGAAGCCATTTTTGTGGCCCCCCTGCTACCTAAAACCAGACCATGCCAAACCAATACACCCTGACTCCCAGGGCAGGTACCCTGTGAGCTTAGTGAGGGACTTGATATCACTTACTTATCCTGCACATGCTAAAACATCTACCTGGAAGAGAGCCTAAGACAAGGGAGCAGCTCCTTCACTACACTACTCACATATATGACAATACTGTCTTTTTTTCATGTCCATTCTTGAGTTCTAGGTACAGCAGTACAGCTTGGGAACCTTAATGCATTTTGCTGTAGCATAATCAAAGTGAACAAGTTTACTATAACTATGCCTAACAGAACATAACTTGAAATCTTCTGGACAAGAATTCAAAGAATGAATGAGAATGCTTCCACACTTATCTTGCTTAAACTTAATGAGGTCACAGTATGGCTAATTCATAAACCTGTCCACATACTGACCCATTATAGTAACTTCAAAGGGCAAAAAAGAGCCATTGCTTGGTAGTTCTCAGACTGCAATGACAATTTTGTTACCCTGGTTATATACCTAAATAAAATAATTAGTATTACAGCTCACCCCTGTATCTACTCACACTGGCTTCTACAAACTGGCCTCCACAAAAAGAAACTCAAGTAAGTGGATGCAGAGATTGCACAAAAGAGATCAGGAGTAACCAGGAAAGTCTCTGTAATAAAAGCAGCAGTCACCTGACCCAAGCTCAGTTTGCAACACCACTGATGTGCTCTGCCCTTTATTAAGCACTACTTCCTCCTCCCACCCTTCAGGGAAACACATCCACCTCCCACATTCACCTCTACTTTGTGTATATCTTTAAACTGCTGTGGAAGTCACTACCAACTATAGTCCCTCTGCTTATTCTCACATGTAAGTGATACTAATTTTGCTGTTTTGGTCAAAGTCGACATCTTTGACTCTGTTCACACTCACCCAGTGAGAAGTCCTCCTTACTACATAAAGCCACTACATCACTGCAATCTGCAGCATAAAGGTAATAGTCAAAGCAATTTTAGCTCAATTTACTTTAAGGATCAAAGTTATCCAAGTGTTTTGCCTGTTGAAGAGTGTAAACTTCAAGAAAGACTAAATCAAGCATTCAGGTGTTGCAGGTGATGAAGAACTGTTTACAAAAATTTAACTGTCATATAACACTGGAAGTCCAAGATACAGGGTTAAAAAAGCAGATTATCAACAGCAAGCAGCTCTACCAGTAGTTGTCAGAATTTGATTCACACTCTGAAGCCCCCAAGATGCACACTGGCAGGAGCCAGGCCACACTGGAGGAAGTATCACATTGCACATTCATTGTTCCTGCATCCCTCAAAGCAGCTGTTCTGGTTCGGCAGGGTGCCAGCCACAGCTTTGGCCTGACCTGGTGTGGCACTTAGAGTCTCTCTCAGTACCAAGAAAATCCAGTACTATAAAATCCAGATGACTTTAAAGCATTTCTACAAAAAGAAGCATCCTGTGCTAGGAAATTACAACTTCAGTCCCTGAGTTACTTGACTGTTTAGAAGACCCTTAAAACTCTTCACTGTGTTGTCTTACCAATCCAATGTTAATTAATGCATGAGATGCTCTAGGATTCACTAGTTGAAAATATTACTTATGTGGATAAAGCCAGGTGTTTGGTATTAACTATTTAAAAAGACTAAGCACCACTTCATAGAAAACACAAATAGTTCGGGCTTTTTAAGTATGATACCCAGATTATTATTTTTTGGAACCTCGTGCCACCACACTGGGGGAGGAGTAACACAAGAATGTTGAACACCAGAAAGACTTCAAACTACAGCGTGTTGTTTGATCTAAAACAGAATTAAATCTCACTGTCACAGTAAAACTTGCTTACACATCAAAAATCATGTGCAACCTCTTGGCTGCTCTTTCCTTGTCGCACCTCAGGATCAACTGACATAATTCATGAAGCAGAACATTGGAAAAAACTCAGCAGTTTCCACTTCAGTAAAGAAACATCTCTCTCCTCATCCTGCAGTTAGCAGTCTAAACACCACCTTGACTCATTCTGCGGCAGCCTCTGAGACAGAGCGGATTTGCTGCGGGAAAGCGCAAGAGCTCCAGAGAGGCTCTTTGCCACACGCAGGCACCTCCAAATACCAGGGTGATGGGATGTCTGCTGCCATGAAGGAAGGCTGACACTGCTCACCGGAGCCAGCTTCTGATTTGGGTGGTTGGGAACAAATGCTCAGTGGGCACAGACACTGCATTCTGCTGTGCTACAACTCCTACAGTTCTTCTTGCACACAAAACTGAATGGAGAAAATAATTTTGAGCCTTCAGGGGCTGAAAACAGCTATCATATTTTGTTATCTTTTCCTACAGTCTTTTCCACTTGTTTTTACAGCTGTCTTCATGTCCTAGAAGCTCTGATGTTTCACAAGTTTGTATTTTCAGCTTCTAGTCCAGAAAAAGATCCTTCCAGAATTTAGCACTATGCAAGAGCTAAGCAGTGGTGTACAGCAATCTACCTGAACACTTCAATCTCTTTCTACATACATGAATCACTCACTTTACTGGACATTAATGTAGCATTTTCCATGAGAACTGAAGATATGGCATATTCCTTCCCAAGAGGGCATGAAAACCTAAACCAGAGGGGGAATGCAGTGAAGTGTGAAGGTCTGTGGAAGAATAAAACAAAGTCAAAGTACATAGAAATAAACAGTTTATGGTATTAAGAGCTGCCCAATTTCTTTACCTCTCCTGAATAAAGGCACAAATCAGAATATTAAAGATGCAACAGTGGAAGAAGCAAGCCATGAACAAGTGCATAAATTAAGAACACACACAGATAGATTAATAATCTCAATTTTCTCTTCACTGAATTCTGACCTTAAAAAGCAGTGACAATGAAAACTTTGCTTTCAGAATTAGACTTTTGATTTTCTAGCACTAATATTTATCAAATTATCAGGGACTGAAGCAGCAACCAACAAGTACATTTTCAGAACTCAACTAACAAAAAAAACAGTTCAGTAATGAAAAAAGCCCAAAACAAAAACAAAACACATCAAACAAAAAAACACTTTTCATCCTCTTCTGCCTCTAAAGCTTCACCCAACCACAGCTATTCAAGATCTTCATTCAGATATAACAGCCCTTGCTTCAAGCTAAAGTAAATAAATCATTTATTTACTGATAAATATTGACTTGAGACAATTCCTTGCTGAGAAGCCTTGAGCAACTTTAGCAGGTGTTTGTGTCAACCTCTCAGGACACCAGAGCATTGGCAGAGATGCCTGCAGCCCCAAAACTTTCATCTTCAAGCAACTGTGGCTCCAATATACCAGTTTCAGATCTATCATAAATCATATTTGCCCAACGTTAAATTCTCCACAGGCACTATTATCTAACTGCTGACCTGGTTTTAAGCAACTACTTGATAAGTTGAGCTTTTTAAGAAGATTTGAGAACATCAAAATATTTGCAGTAAAGCTTAGAATAAAAATCCTTAAAAGCGCTTGTTTTCAACAGAGGCCTTTCATAAACTGACTTGGAAGTGAATTTGAAATCACAGAAAAAGTATTTTTGGAAACAATAAAGAGTCATCAAGATACATGAAAGGAAGGTCTCACTGAACTTTCCCTAATGGTAGCCCTGATCTTCACTGAGCTACACGCAGATATAGGACACCTCGTATGGCACTTTGAAACAACCCCAGGGCAGGGGGGTAGATTATCTTTGAAAGTCCCTTCCAACCCTATTTTATGACTTCTTGATTGTATGTTCCAGCTGATGATTCTAATAAGTAGAGACAAAATCAAACTTCTGCCTTCTGTAGTATTAGTTCCTGGTATTTTTCACAGCAGTAATTTTGCTTAGGACCACAATGTAAGTTTCACAGCATATACATCTGCCAGGATTTGGGGCTTAGAGAGAAGGTAAGATATGAAGACTAACAATATAATGGGTAAGCAAGCTGTCATTCTAAAAAAACCTAATATTTATTGGAAAATTAATTCAATTTTTTACTTCAAATGTTTCCAGTACTTGCCTAGTTTTTAAACAGATGTTTCCATTAAAGTTTAGCATGTTTGGAAATTGATGTATTTCCAAGCTATACTTTGTGCCTTTGATTAAATACCTTAATAGGAAGATTCTACTGAAATAGCTGGAAAAAAAAAACCATCAGGGCCTTAACACTGCAGAATGAACTTCATTGCATAAGCTACTCAACTTATCATGAAATCATAATTTCAAAGTAGGTCTTACAGGAAAAAGTAGTCAAGACTGGCTGAATATTAGTCTCATGTATAATTCTACAGTAAATCTAAATAGCCAAAAACCTTCCTATAGACATGGGCTGTAACAGGTTCCCTCCATACACACTGCTGTATGGATTATTTAAAAGGTGTAAGATCTGAGCAACTGAAGCTATTCTGTAGCCTGAAATATTGCATCTCACCTACAGAGCATGAAGAATGCAAGCATCAAGTCTAGCCAAAAAAGGGGTAGGTTTCAAATTTTACATAAAGAAACCTGCATTAGACCACACAGGCAGTTGAAAGGCAAATCCAATAATACTTCTGGTCTAGATTAGCAAACTAATCCCAGCAGTGATTAACACAGAAACAGGTAAAATCTGATTAGCTAACTAGTAAACTTGCATCTTGGCCAAAACTCAGAACACTGTCTAGTCATACCTAGAACAGAATTGGTTACCAACCCTGTCAATAAGTAAACCAGACTGCTCTACCCCCACAGCTTCAGCAAAAAAATTGTATTTTTCAAGAGGAAAATCCTTTACGATATAAGAAGCTGTTTTATAGAAGTAACAAGGGAAGGACAGATGTTATAGAGACCTTTAGCCAAGCCCATATAAATTAGTTAGCATCAGACAGGTCCAGTATCTATCTTACTAGTATTTTTCCCATGTATTTTGATGTAAAGCCTACTAATACTGGGGTACCACAAACTGGAAGTTTTAGCCAACACCCCATCCTATTCAGCTTTTCTTTTGCTCAGTGCATCACGTACAGGGACACTGGTGCACAACTATGTCCTCTCCTTACATTTTAACTGCTACTTTGGCCAACTACCTCCTCCCCACTACTCGTAACAGATCTATCACACAAGCCTTCCAAGTCTGGTACTTACTGACCAGTAGGGTTATACTCACAAGCACAAAGTGTTCTCTGACCATAATGTGAGATTCAGTTTAACATTTTGAACTGCAGCACTCAACTCTGTGGACACAGAAGCTCCAAAAAATGAGCTGTGTATATGCATTTGTATTACATGCAGAGTATAGGCATGAACTGAAGTTTTCTAGTTCTTGCATCAGCACCTCTACTCTCATGAGGAGGGAAGTAGAATTCTGAATAAAATTCTGGAGTAGAACACCTCTCCATTGAGCTGGAGCACCTGCAGTTGCCATATTAGAATACTATCTCTTTCCAACTGCTTATTAGCAGCTTCTTTAGTTAATCCATTTATACAGGGGTTTACTTGCTCTTATTTAGGTTTATGGAATTACTCAAACTAAGGGGAGGCTTAATCAGAGTTGCACTAAGATTACTCAGAAATCATTGCATTTGGGAACACAGTGGTACAAATTTTTTTGCTACCACATCTACTCCATTCCCCATGGCTTCCTTGCTTTTCAGAAAGCAAGCCATTTCTCTGTGGCCTCTGCTTTAAGCATCTTTTCAGAGCTCACAGCATTCTGTATCAAGTAGAATGGACTTCAAGAACTGGGTTTCACAGGCAGAATATAAGTTGCTTTAGGGTATAGCAATGGCAAGTACAAGCAACCTGCTCTCCTGGTGAAGGTGACAGATGCAGATTTGCAACAACTGTAACTACAAATTAGTGCCGCTGATCTAGAAACAGCCTTTCTGCAAGAGCTCCCTTCCCACACCGAGGAAAGTAAAATCTCACCCGTGTCATTTTAAAAAAGTCTAACGATGGCCTGTTCCATCGTACATCCTCCTCCCGTCTGCGCTTCAGCCGGCTTTTCTTTTCGTTCAGGACGCAGGGCTGCGAGCGGCACCTCAGCAGGCCCTGCCGCCGGCTGAGCTCGGGTGTGGAGGTGGGAGTGCTGTTGGCTGAAGGCATGAGATTTCCTGTCTCGGTGATGTGCTCCTGGGAGAGGGAGAGGCGGCGCCTTGGGTTAAAGTCACAAGGGCCTCCAGAATTCCAGCGGGTGCTGGAGCTTGTGCTGCCCTCGCTGCTGTCCACAAACCCGCTGCTGGCAGAGGAAGGTCTGGGTACTGGAGAGGTGTTGAAGCTGGTGATGGTGAAGACGTTGTTTAGGGACAGGATGTTTTGTGGCAGGCTGATGCTTGTGCTTCTCTGCAAGGTGGCACTTCCGTGGCTGTTGCAGCGCTGCAAGGTAGCGCTGCCGCCGCTGTTACAGCGTCTCTTTGACACTGGAGTCCAAACCTTGGAGCTGCCCGGCTTCCAGGGCGACCGGCAGCGAGCCAGCTCGTCCGGCTCCGACAGGGACCTGCAGTGGCGCTTGGTGGGCGGTGCCAAGGGCTGACCCGAGTTCTCGTTCAGGTTTAACTCGCTTATCCATCCTGACACCATGGACGTGTTGGAAGATTCCTGCTGCCACGGCAGACTGCCATTGCTGGCAGCGCTGGTGCTGAACGGGCACACCGGGAAAGGGTAAGCTGAATTCCTGGTTGTGTCAGGCTGGATTGGGTAACCCCCATTTAAAGCTTTCCAAGGACTGTCTTCTGAAAGCAAAAAAAGATACAGGTAAAAGATGAAAAGGGAAAGAACAATTTGTTTTAAACCTAGTTTAATGTATAGCCATCAAAATCATGTTTAGAAGGCTGAGCCATAAATACCCAGCTCTTAATCAAAATTTCACACTAAAAAAAAAAAGATAGAAAATTCAAAAAACACAAAGACCAAAGTATTTCAGGAACCAGTCCAGGCATTCCAGTGTATAAGTACTTTGTTAATACCTTTTCCTTTATACTGAATAATTACAATATGTGCTTTTCAGTGAGCAACAGGGACAGTTTCTTAGTGTACACACATACCACAATTAACAGTGAACAACCTCAGGTACAACCAAAACAGATTAACAATGTGAGAAGCCAACAGGGAATTTTTTTTTCTTTAATGCAAAAGCAGGATAATCTCTTCAGACTGCTGTTCTTCATTTAGCTCTTATACTTTTCTATTAAGAACACCTTATTAAAGAAAACTTGCAAAGGGTGTTCACATTCTCCACTCTGAAAAGCTTTACTTTAAATTAGAAACAGTATAAAGTTAAATCAGATTGAAGATTGTTGTCTTCCCCCCTCCCTTACACTCTGAATATAAGAAAAAACCCCAAATCTTAATTCAACGCATAAAATAAAGTATCCCTTAAGAACCTCCTGCAACTTTTACTGTGAATGCAGACATAGTGCACAATTTCTCATCTGAAGTGGCAATGCTGGGTTAAAAGCAGTCTGCCAGTGCAGCCTCTCACTCTTTTGTGAAGCGTTTCTTTGAGAACATTCTGCACATTTTACAGCTGTTCCTCCACATTATACAATGAAGTGTAAGAAGAACTACGGCAGACTTTGGATTTGCAAATTGAAAAGCAGCAAAACTCTTGGCCAGCTAACAGTGCTTCATGCTTGGTTAGAAAATTTGCTAATTTAAACCAATTAGCCAAATAAGTTTCACTTATCCTGGCTTTAAAGAAAGAACATTTAAAATACCCATTTTTTCCCATACACCTATTTTAAGAACCTAGATAGAGCCTAAACACTAAATACTAGTATATTCTTATGGTTGACTTTCTAAACTAAGTTTTAGAGTAATTTACAGCTAAAAGATTGCTGAGTAGCTTTAAAAGTTGCAAACCCAAATAGTTGTACATGTTCCATGCCCAAAGTATGTCATGGATTATCCTGTTTATTTGGATCTTATTTAAAGAACACCCTATTGTCTCAAAATCATTTAACTGTGCAGACAGCTGGCCTATTCAAACATGTTTTATTAGAATTCCTCTGTCCTTCCTCCTCCATTCTTTCAGATGGGTACAACCACATACTGTGCTTTGCCTTAAGCATGCAAGCTCTGCAAGGCAGGGACCATCCATAATTCAATGCAAGTCAAAGAGCCAACACAATGGGATCCAGCTAATGTTTGAAACTCCTAGCATCTACTGTAGGACAATTTCCTAGCTTGGACTTGCTTGATTTTTTAAAAATCCTTAGGAAGTTTTCTTCCAGGCTGGGAGGCTTATTTAAAAGTTTAAAGTAAAAAAAAAAGCCAAGAGTTGAACCTGTGTTTTAATTGTTTACATGACAGAAGCACCTAATCATTTAGACTGGAAAACAGCTCTAAGATCAGAGTCCAACCATTAACTCTGCCAAGTCCACCACTAAACCATGTCCCAAGTGCCACATCTACATGTCTTTTAAATACCTGCAGGGATGGTGACTCCACCACTGCCCTGGGCAGCCAGTTTCAATGCTTGACAGCCCTTCAATCGAAGAAATTTTTCCTAACATCCAATCTAGGCTTCTCCTGGTGCAATTTGAGGCCATTTCCTCTTGTCCTGTCACTTGTTACTTGGGAGAACCCCTTCCCTCATGCACTAGATAGGTCACCTTGGTAGAGAAGGAAATCAGGTTGGTCAAGCAGGACCTGCCCTTCATAAAGGCCAGACTGACAGGCCTGTAGTTCCCCAGATCCTCCTTGTGGCAGATGGGTGTCACATTTGCTGACCTCTGGTCAGCCAGGACTGCTGGTAAATGATGGAGAGTGGCTCAGTGAGCCTGTCCATGAACTCCCTCAGTCCTCTTGGGTGGATCCCATCAGCCCCATAGACCTGTGTGTGCCTAAGGGATGTGGCAGATCTCTGACCATTTCCCCTCGGATTATGGAGGCTTTATTCTGCTTCCTGTTCCTGATTTCCAGCTCAGGGGGCTGAGTAGCCAGAGAACAACTGGTCCTGCTATTAAAGACTGTGGCAAAGAAGGCATTAAGCACCTCAGTTTTTCCTCATCCTTTGTCCCTATATTCCTCCCTGCATCCAGTAAAGGATGGAGATTGTCCTAAGCCTTCCTTTTCTTGCTGATGCATTTGCAGAAATATTTCTAATTGTGTTTTATGGCAGTAGCCAGATTAGGTTCTTGCTGGACTCTGGCCCTTCTAGTTTTCTCCCTGCATAATCTCAAAACATCCTTGTAGTCCTCCTGAGTTGCCTTCCCCTCCCTCCAAAAGTCAACTCTCCGGGCTGCTTTTTTTTTTTTTTTTTTTTTTTAGCTTTGAGCTCCAGCCAAAGCTCTCTGTTCAATCAGGCCAACCTTCTTCCCCACTGGCTCATCTTTCAGCACGTGAGATAGCCTGCTCCTGCACCTTTAACATTTCCTTCTTAAAGCACATCCAGCTTTCCTGGACTCCTTTGTCCCTCAAGACTGCCTCCCAAGGGATTCTGTCAACCAGCCTCCTACACAGGCTGAAGTCTGCCCTCCAGAAGCTCAAGGTGGCAGCTCTCCTGATCTCTGCCTCCTTATTTCTCCAAGGATCAAAAACCCCAGTCACTGTGACCAAGGCAGCCTCTGACCACATCACCCACCAGTCCCTTCCCTCTTCAAACCCAGCAGGTCCAGCAAAGCATCTCCCCTGGTTGATCTCACTCATCAGCTGCATCAGGGAGTTTTCTTCCATGCAGTCCAGGAACCTCCTAGACTGCTACCTCTCTGCTGTACTGTACTTCAGCAGACATCTGGTAAGTTGAATTTCCCCACAAGGGGGGACAACAAGGACTAGTGATTGTGAGACTTCTCCCAGCTGCTTACAGAGTATTTCGTCTGCCTCTCCATGCTGGTTGGGTGGTCTGTAACAGACTCCCACCAGGATACCTGCTTAGTTGGTAATGCTATTTAAGATAAAGCATCATTTGCCTTTGAAACCTCTCACAAACCAAGATTAACATTTTAGGAGGAATCCCACTGAGCAAATAAAAGTCCTCCATGCTCAGAGAAAACATAACATGCAAAATTTCAAGTCCACGCCTTAATAAGGCAGTGGAAAGTTTACATATCAATAACTGGGACTTTTGCTTTTGCTAGGTAAAACTTATTCTAATAGGACCAAGGAGCAATAAAAGCAAACAACACTTCTATGAGGGCACTGGACTTCACCTTATGATTTGCATCATGCTATATGTTCTATGTGGCAAAGAATAGAATAAGGTGTACAAAGATTTCTACTAGCTGAGGAATCTGAAGATGTTTAACATGAAAAACAGCATTTCTGTGCTTCTGTACACCAAGGCAGATATTGAACAAAAAGAAAGTGTTACAAGGGCTTTTTACTATGCAAAGCAGATCACAAGTACAAAACTAACAACCAGCTATTCCCAGTATTGTTCAAAGACCAGCTTAAACCAGCAGGCTCTACAGCAGCATGCTCCATCCCCCTCACCTTATTTACAAAAGAAAGGCTGCTTGCTATACCAATTACCTCAGTAAAACACAGCTAAGGTTTCTGAAGAACTTACCATTGATTTCGAAAGGGAACAAGCTGCCACTTTTGTTCAGCTTCTCAGATGAGTACTGAAATCAATCAGAAAAAAAAAGTTTTAACTGTGGAAAGAGTCAGCATTCACTTCAAGGAAATTGCATGCAGTTTTTAGTTTTCCTATATATGCACTTAACAATGCCTTTTAAAAGATGGGGTTTATTCAAGATTTCTTGAATAAATTCCTGAACAGCTGATCTTTATAAATAAAGCCTCTGGCATCTATTTATAATGTTTTCTGATATACTGCTAAGTATCAAACTGTTTCAAGAATTACAACATTAGCCCATGTGAATAAACTGGAAAATTAAGAGTGATAATTCATCTTTAATGAAAAAGCTTTGATCCAATTCTCATTTCAGTAGAGAGGAAATTACAATCTGGCAGTTGGGTTTCCATTTTCAATCTTAAGGCTAGAAGGCAAAACACTTCATCTTCAGCTAAGAGACAAGAATAGCTTTAACTAAATTAAATATACAAGCTCTTGAGGTTCACCACCATGAACACTGTTCCAATCAGACTTTATTAGTATTTTACATTTTCTTATAATCAATGCAGTGACTTTTTTTTTTATTTCTTCAAAGTAGAAAAGCCATTGAAAAAATCTTTCCTATCCCCAAAACATCTGTTGCAGACTGACTGCTTTTTAAATCTCAACTTACTGGTGGTGGCTCCCTACTCAGAAACAACATAATAGACATGCTTAAAACAAGGTTTGTGTATAAAGGCCTTCAATTAAGCCTCATCAGTAGCATCGGCACAGTAAGAGAAGTTTGCAACTAATTTTACCTAAAAAATTACTACAAAGGCATTCTTAATGGTCTAGATTCCTCAGACAAAGCATAGAGCTTGCAATCTGGCCTCCTATAAAGGAGCTATAAATAAGTGGCTCATAGCTCCATCAGCCCAAGGGTCATTATTCACTCCCCCACCACCACCTCAGGATGGAGAGGAAGATTGCTTTAAAAAAGAGCAACACACTTTATGTGAACATTGTTCTTTGTGTATAGCCAAAGATGATAGCATTGTACATACGCTTCCTTTCCAGATACAAAGTCAATTTTTAAACAAACATCCTTGGGCTACAAAGCTTTTTCTTTTTTTTCTGTACAGCAGCACATAGTGCTAGTGACAACTTTATATCCTTGAGCCCCACAGAGAAAAACATTAAGCTGTGGTAATATTCCCTTGGTGTTATTGTTTTAGAGGTAGGAAATAATAGAACAGATGAAAGGATAGGACAGCAATGAGATTTTTAATCTTATTTTTTATCAGCATCTGCACATGAGACAATCCATTTCATTCTTACTTTCCATTTGCATCTGTAGATGCATTTATAACCTCCTTTTAAAGAGGCTACTTCAAGTAAACAGCAGAACCCTAAGTTTAAATCTCCATTGAATTTGCTATTAATTAGTCTGATTCAAACCACTTGAAGTCTGCAACTTGCCAGTTTTATAGTAGTATTCACATTTAAAAAGCCAGTATCCATCATTTACTCTAATCAGGTACCAGCTTCATGTGAAACACAGGAGCACATTAAGGTAACAGTAGCTACATTCCAGCTGTCCCTGAAGGGGAAATGGACGAACTAGAGACTAAAAGATAAGGTCTTCAACAAATTCTTCCTTTCCAGCTTTCCCCAAATGAAAGGCAACACCAACCTATTCAACTATCAGAGAGTAGCTAAGGAAATGTGTTATTTGAACAAAATTCTGTGTCAAAAAGTCTTATAGCTGATTTATCCTGAACCAGATGAAAGGGGCAGAAAGATGACTTAGTATGAGCATAATAGTTAGGGATGTTTAAAAGACTGTTTATTCACAGAGACCAAGATATTCAATGCTTATAAGGAACAGAACCTCAAGCACAATCCTATGTGGCAGTTGATACTTAGTTTTCAGAGTTTTACAGCCAAATGCATCTTTATCAAGGTTCTCTTCATGGATGTCCAACTTGTTTGATTACCTGCACTTTTACCACCTTAAAAAGCCTTGTCCATCAGGTAGACACTAAACTACTTTGACAGCTGCAGAGCACTGAAAGCATTTTTCAGGGTGAACATGGAAAAAGTGAGATCACATACACACAGACCATTTGTCCTCCAGAGAACTGCAATGTTCTCTAACTCAGACAGCAATCTTGTCTTTACAGCTATTTCTGACCAGGTTCTGGAGAAGTCAGTGCTCAGTTCCATGACAAAGCAGACATATTTTCTCTGCAACTTGGGATCATTTATACAGAATCCTGCTAAGTGACAAAAAAATTCTTTGCTAATTCTTCCGAGATTCAGACCAAAAACCTTAAGAACATCACATGCGACATCACATGCTGAAAGGGAGAGTAAGCTGCACTATTTCCAGCAAAAGCTCAAGGCACTGCAATAAGGGTTGAGTGACTAAGAGGACAGTAAGTAACAAATCTCCTTTACAATATATGCTTGGCTTTCTGTAACTGAAACTAAAATACTTGGAAACAGGGTCTGCTGGTGTATTTTAATGATGTCTGGAAGTCCAAATTTGAGTAGACTCTGTCAGGCTGTAAATTCTTTACAGGAGGGAGGATTTTTTTAATCTATACAGCACATGGCACAAGTCCCACTAGGTATTACTGTAACAGGGCACTGAACCAGTTTATCAGCTCTCCTGGGCTGGCCACGCTCTACCCTCCCCCATTCATTCCCTTTGTGTTATGATCTACCCAAAAGCTTCCTCAATGAAGACTTTTCAAGCATAGTCATAAAAGAAAGACATTGCAATTGCTAAGAACCTTGACAGGGAAGTCTGCTACCCTCTGTGTGAAGGAAGTCTTCCTTAGAATAAGGCCAAGTTATTCAACAAAGTCACTTTCCTGAAGAGGAAGCATCCATCTTGCAACTACTGCTTTTTGAATAGATGTTAAAACATCCACCAAGATCTCATGCCTCTGGAGAATTTATTAAGGAAATAATGACATATTTTAAGATGGACACACAAAACAATGAAACTACAAGTTTCACCTGAGGTTAGAATTATTTGCTTCATGCCAAGAAGTGGATCTACTTTGAAATGCTTATTCACAAATAGAACCTCTTTTGTGCAGTTGGAGAGACTATGCTCAAAAGGAAAGAAAACATGTGGCACAATATTTAGAACAATGCTGCAAGTTTCAGTCAGTTTTCTGAGTAATAGCTGTTCTTTCATTAAAATAGTCACTTGAAAAGACACCTAGTCTGAACTAAGTAAGTGGAAGAGCTGTGTGAGGCTGACAACAAACTATAATTTCATCACTAATTTTAAGTGTTCTTTGCTAGCAGAAGCCAACTGTAACAAAAATAATTCTGGCTATTCTTCTACACTCCAGTGTATTGCATTAAGAACTTCACAGCCTGTGCTATCCCTCCTCATTATTCTCAGAATGACAATTTCATCTTCATACTTTTAAAATTAATGGCTTTAATTTCAAGGCATTTTTTCCAGTTTCCAAGTATATTTGAGTTCCTCCAATTTATCAGCATCCTTTCCAAACCACAGGGAAGCCATTGTTTATCATGCAAATACTAATTTAACCACCACCATACAGATGTGACTCAGTTTGAATAGGCCATACCAGACCTCCATTTTTCTACCAAATATCCTCCAAATATGACTGGATATGAAATAGTGAGGAGGAACATTTTGACCTTTTCTCAGGATGTAAAGAAATTATTAAGTCAAGTCTTCTGACCAGTGGCTTTTCCTGTGAGGAAGTCAATCGAGTTCTACATCTTTCAACACAAATAAGCCTCAAAAATTAAAACTAATGAAACCCCCCATGCCTGTAAGGGGTTTTACAGTAAAACATTCCTTTCACAAATCCTTGTCTGGCAGTGCTTATGTTTTCTTCTTAATACCACACCTTGAAGTCTTACAGCTCACATGCTGTTACTTCACAAACCAACATGAGATTCTATACAGGAATATGAAAAAGGTACAAGTTTAGTCAGAATATACAGAAAAACCCAAGACTTTGAGCTCTATGAGAGTTCTGAGAGTTCAAGGGAATAGAGACCGACTATTTGATTTAATGCTGCTGTCAATCCATGAAAGACACAATGTGCTCACAGAACTTCTGTCTTGTAAGTTGAGCAACCAGGGACACCACCTCATGAGCTACAGTACCCAAATTGAGGAAAAGAGCTTGGGACAACCTTCCTGCTTCTAGAGCAGGTCACTCAGTCATTTTCCTGAAGGCAGGTGCAGGACAAGGCTGTACAACATAACTGAGCATGCACTGGCTGAATTACACCAGCCTGGAAAATTAGCATGTCATTTAACAGAGCACTAAGAAGCTGCAGCCAGTATTTTACAACATAAAAGAGAGGTACTTGGTCACCACACAGCTTACACAACTGAAAAAGTGTACTATGCCCTATACATGTTGTCTTTATGCCCAGTTCGGCTGCACAGTAAATAGCTTTGAAAGAGCTATTCTTTTTTCTTTTATAACCCTGATTCATGAGCTGTGTTACAGAACAGCTTTTCCCCAGCTATTTTATCTACTTGTGCCAAGACACTTGAGCAGATGCACTGCACAAGGTATCACAAAACTGATAAGGTTTAACTACATTAACCCAGGCAAGAAAAGTTGCGTCTTGATCCTCAATCAGCTCACAATGAGGTTCACCACATGGTGTCACAGAACTTTGTGCCAGCACAAGTAACAAAAGGTGCAGGCAAGATCACTTCAGAATCGCTCTAAACTGCTGCTATTAGAAGAAACCACAGCATTAACCTGAACTTCTTGCCAAAAAGCCTAAATGTGCTAGCACTGATACCACACCACCATCAGCAGCCTTTTTCCCTTAGTGAAATTACACAACTGCCTTCACCAGTGAAAAAACACTTTTTATCATCTCATGTTCACATTTTAGTCAGGAAGCCATCATTTGCTTCCATGAATCCTTTTTAGTAGGGAGCATCCTACTTGCACACTTTTATTCACACTTGCTTCTCTATTTCCACACCTCACTACACACTTTCCACACTTTTTCAGGGTGCCATTGTGTACAAACAGAACCTGTTCCTAGCCTCAGAACCTATTTTCTGTAAGAACTAAAGCACTTACAAAACCAATTACTTGACAGATAAAAGGAGGAGAGGAACAGGAGAAGGGCAAGGACAAAACAACTGATGAGACATCATGTGCCATTTTCCGCTCCACTTGCTCTTTTTCATGCTTTATTGTAAGTCCAGATAAGGAGAGGAATAAAAAACAACCAACCTACAACACATTACAGCATGCCAACACACTCCTGTACAGACTGCACACTGTAAAAGCAGTAGAATGTCCTTCTCTGCTACTCGAGGTCTGCAGTCCAAAACCTACACTGACTACTGGTAAAAAGACAGTTCCGTTTCCAAGTTTATGCAAACTTTAGGACCTCAAAAACTAGAAGTTACAAGGTGCCACCACATTTAGTTACAAATACTGCTACTGGTTATAGGTCATCATTGCCTTACACTTCGGCCCCAGAGTTTAGTTAAATGATGACTTTGCCAGTTCACAGATACAGCAGATTCTCCTACAAACTGCATGTCCCAAGTGCTTCATCAAACCAGACAAAATAAATGCAAGCTAAGTAAGCGCTTCTCCTGAGAGTTAACGCCATTTCAAGACCTTAAATCTGTCTTTCAAGAATAGCACATATTTAAAGGGAAGGCAAAATAGAAGTAGAAACAATTATTAGAAGAACTCTAAATGGACCTGCTACAGTTTTGAAAATAAAACTGCTTGATTAATGTCTACTGTTAAGATATCCTTACTGGACAAGGAACTGGATACATGAGAATTGCAAGTGCTTGTGCACAAACTCCACCACATTCAAGATATGCTTCACCTGCTTTGGGCTCATGAAGTAAATAAGGAAGCAGTTCAGCTGTTCAATAGAGTTTTAAAATAACTGACATACTTCAGGTCCAATATTTGAATTATTTTTTTAATAAGTAACAGAACTAGAGTTGAACAACACCCTGACATTTAGTCAAATTAAGTTCTTTTGTGTCCCACTGGAACCTTAAAGTTTGACCTACACAAGGGTGCCACTGTAATTAAAGTCAGTAAAACAAAATTAGTGCATTCCATACAAAACATGGTCTCGAGGCTCTCAGGTAGGCACCTGAAATTGACAAGATACTGTTCTGCATTACTCACTCTAGAGTGGATATTTCATTCACAAATGAGATGTGAAGAGAATAGATTCCTTCATGCCTGAATTGCATGCTTGAACCACACTATGTACCCAGAGATTAAACCAGCAAGAATACCACCATAAACTACAAAGTTTTTCAGAGCACCAGGCATCTGAGACACTGAAGAAGCAAGGATCCACTCTACTGGCATCAACAACAGTCTGGAGGTAACCTGACTTTTTGTTTAACTGTATTTACCTGACAACTTGTTCTCTTTCTGCCTAGTGCTGATAGTTACAAAAATCCCTGACTGCCACATAGGTAAGTAAATACTCTTGTCAGATATAAAGATATCAAGCACCTGGTTATAGGAAGTGAAGAAAACTTCAACCCATACAAGTATTTGTGGGTTTTGCTAGCAAAAACAGGAATTCTGAGAAGCTTTGATAATTCTTTTCAGTCATTAGAGCACTATTTCATGAAAAGAACTGGTTTTTTGCTATTTAAAATGAAGTAGCAAGGTTAAAATGATCATTAAAGCAAGAAAGCACGACTTCAAAAAGGGGCTAAACACTGAAGTTCCACTTTTTTCCTCCCCTTACAACTCCCACCCAACCTTGCAAACCAGTCCTAACCTAAATAGCTACATTCTGGCTGAAATACATTCTTGAATTTGTTATGCAGTTCTGAGTTACTTGGCATTTCCCATTTATTTCATGTTATTTTGGTAGATCCTTACCAGATTAATATTGTATGTTTTACAGGTCAGATCATCCAAGCTCTGGTTCTGCAGCTTTTCTGTTATTAGTGTTACCATGGTAGTTGTTCCTTTTCCACTGCTCACACGGAAGTGTCAGAGGCTCTTCAGTCTCTTCTTTCAATACTCATGAGCCATTTCTGTTTTGGTCTAGAATCTTGAGATTTATGCTTCCATCTTATTGCCAAAGTTTATTTTCAAATGTTGTCAGTGTATCATGTCTGGCTTCCTGTAAAATTGGATTAGAAAAAAGTAAAAAAGTCAGAAAAATTCTTGCATAATCATAATTAGTATTGTAATAACACAACTCTTATTTGGACTATTCCTTCATGCAAACTGATGGCCTGGCATTTCAGATTATACATCTCTATTCATGAAAGAATACTCCTATTTGAGGTTCCACTGATTAAAATTTCAGAAAGGAGATAAGACTCAATGGCAAAGATCAGAGTATCATTTGGCTTTTTCCTGCTATTGAACTGATTCTACCCAGGAGTTTGATCCAAGGCAGATGGAAAGCTTTCCCAAATTTTAACTAATGAAGCCCAAGCCAGGTATATTAGAACAGCATACGACACAGGCAGATACCCACCATACTGTTCTGCACATTTGACACTATTTAGCATTTTTTACCATGGTTTTTCATCACTAACCCCTTCTTAAGAAGAAAAGTGGAGCAGTGGGTAACAAACACTATACCCACTTCCCAAACCTTCAGCTACTTTTAATACCCTGCCCTGGAGTTTTTTTCAGGTTTGGTTTTTTTTTTCCTTAGGTTACAAAACTGTCAGCAAACACCAGATCTCCTAACCAAGACAGATTCCCATACACATAGAAGTATCACAGACAACAGCTTTGATATCTTTATTCTATGAGCAGTCACCTAAATCAAAAGCACTAGGTTCATCAGCTACATAAAAAATCCTCTACATTCCTCCCCCCCCAGTGATCTGCATTAACCATTCTCAATTATTTAAGCTGGTCAAGCATATTCAGGGACCACTTATGGAAAATAAAGTGGGAAGAGATCCTCACAGAGGTATTTCCAAATTTAAACATGAGGCTTTGGGAAGGAACATTGATGCTGCTAGGACCACAAGTTTACTTACATTTTCTAGTTTTAACATCTACAGTTTAAAAAAAAGGCAGGAAATTATTTTCAAATAATGTTTCCATAAAATATTGCCTCTTCCACACTACTAATTAGCTGTTTAAATAACCAGTAGTAGCAAGGAAAAAAAGCAACTTGAGGCTATGAGTCAAGTTAAACCCACTTAAAACTAAGATATTAATAATCACAATAGTGATGTCAGACTATCTTTTAAACCTGTTGCCTTTAAGTACTCCTCTAATATGATTTTCATATGCTAACCATGCACTGCTTTACCTTCGCAGCAGTCTGCTGCACAGCAGCCTCCTTCAGCCTGAGAGCTGTCCCACAAATACAACTCCTACCCAACTTTTGGCCCTGTTCTTATATCTACTTTTTCTTTTGCTGTAAGGTAACATGCTTAGAAATGCTCTTCCACCACAAATAATGCTACCCAGATAGCTGGAAATTCAACTGGTCTGTTTTTACCACATATGTTCTGTCTTTCAGGAAATCACACAACTTGAAATATTTACATCTTGTTCTGAAATTACACCAGGTCAAACATCAAAAAACCTCCAAGTTCATACACTCACTGGTAAAAGCTGCACATACACTGTTCAATGTGAGCAGTCAGAGCAGAGCGTGGTTCATGAAATACTGAAGCCAACTTTGAGGGCAAGCATGTGAACACAGCAGTATCTAGAGCAGCACAATCAAACACTGCTGTGTCCCTTTTAAACCTGGCGGAGTTCAAGTAAATCTGGAAATTCGGAATACAAGTCACACGAAAGCCTGACTGGAAGTCTGAACTTGCTCCTTTACAGATTGAAAACATACTGAAGAGCTTCATAACTGGTGCAAAGACTTTCAGATCTATGCTAAGGATTAATATTTCCACAAGTAAGAGGCTACTACTAAGAATCAGCTGAAAAGTTCAGCAGACGCTTCATTACTTCTATTTGAAGGGCTGTAGAAGAATTTGTGGGTTTTTTTCACAAGGAAAAAAAATCAAAATCCAATAAAACTAACCAAAGATGGGAGAAAAACTGATGTGTAATCAGTTAATTATAGTTTTATTTTTCTTAGTACTTCAAATCTTCAAATGTTTCACTGCAATTTTAAGTCAGCTTAATACAAGCTAAAATAAGGAGAGACTAGACAGAATGATATTAGACTTTAGTTAATGAACCAACTGAATCAAAGGATAAAGGGAAAGCACATGAAATCATAGAAGCATGGCACTTTCAGAATCATGCTGAACTGTAGTTATCCACACTCATAAATCCTACCAGCTACTGAAAGTAATACTTGGGCACTGCAACCACTCAGGCCCTTTGTGACAGCATGGAACCCAATCAGTTCTGAAACATAGGCAGTGTGGAAAATCCCCCACAAAAAGTTTCATTTTAGCAACTCACACTTACCAATCATAATTTTTCAAATGGAGACATGCTCCACTGACAAAGATTTTATTTTTAAGTAGGGGGAGGGATGAAAAGGTGCTGTTGGCCAGAAAAGCCTTCACCCATCTCCTCCCACTTTCTACTGCTCCCCCTCCTGAGTAAATCCCATGTCTCAATATGAAGCACAACCCTAATAGCAGGGGTTGTAGCTCAGATCAGAAGCATGCTTTGGAAGTGAATTCCCTTCTCATCTTTCTTAAATGTTCTTGATCTGTACATTGGCATTAACTGTTCTACACTAGAAATCTGTTCTTATTGGGCAGTCCTTGTTAAAGACAACACAATGAATGTTTAAGTGGTCAAAACATCGCCAACACTTCTACCACTGAAATGTCACCATCACACACCTACCAATGAAAGGCATTCTAGGTTGCAGTTTGATGTACCTCAGCTGCCATCACAGCTGCCAACACATTGTCTTCTCTGGCTATTTGTGGCCCACAGCAGAGTGCCAGCACAAGTGTTTCTGCTCATCACAGAACTAGATCAGGGAATTTTTATAGCTGGATAAAACCAAAACACTTCCTTTTGTTTCTGGGAAATGTTGTTTTCCAGCTGGATCAGCTCCCCAGCCTGGTTTGCCGTGAACTGGACACAAATGCTTGTGTGGGCGCATTGCGGGATGCTGACACTGCCTGTCCAAGTACCTGTCCAGCTACAGCGTCAGAAAAAGAAAGAAATACACCACACAAGAAAGCCAGTTGACATCAGCATTTCCTACAGTGAGCCAGGCAGATTTTTCTTTCATCAGAAATTAGGCATCTCCTCCTCAAGCACGGTTTGAGCACGTTTCACTCCCATCTTCCTTTTCCAATTTGTACTTCTTTGACTGGTCAAACTTAACCAGCTCAAAGGGATCTGAAATCACTCCTGCAGGCTCAGAACCTTAACTCAGTGACCAGCCTCCTGGTTCACGCTGGTTGAGCTATTTATACTCCCCAAAGAATTGCTTCCCTCATCTTTGCTAATAAATATTGGCTGACAGGACACAAGAGATTCTTCAGAGTGACTCTAGCTTCACTCAACTGTTGTCATCTTAAAACTTCGTTATTATGCATTTATAGGCTTTTTGTCCCTCTACCTCCTAGAGGAAAGCTTCTCAGTTGATTTTCCTACTTTTGAGGGTTTAGTTCATTTCAAGACTCTCTGCTATGGTATGTATTTAATGGATCCACAGAGAGAATAAGCTGTTTACATACTTCTTCCACCATGGTATTCTTCTAGAGCTGGTTAAAGGCATCCAACTTCATTTTTCAGTCTCTCCTCGTCATACTCTTTATGCTTATCAGGCTGAATCCCTCTCAAACTGCTCAGCACTTCATACTAATTGGATTTTCAGTAATATGAACCATTTGACCATCCTTGTTAGGGCAACAAGGATGCTGCTGAATTTGCATGTTTTCAGCTGCCTCATGGCAGAGATCTTGGCACAATCCAGTCCTGCCCTGGAATATGTTGGATATAGCCCACAGGTAACACACCTCTGTTGTCACCAAGTCTCCACAGGCAGCCGTGGAGCCAAGAACTGCCAGTTCAAACAGGAACATCCTCTAAGCCTTGAGCTAATAATTGCCCTTGGAGCTCCAAGTTGGATGGAGTACTACAAGATTATGGCCATCTTTCCCTTAGCACACCATTCTTTTTGGAGCCTGATTAGGTAGGATAGCAAGCAAGCTGAGACCTCCAAGATAAACACACACAACAAAAGATGTTACTCAGTCTCTGTCCTGGGAGAGACTTAATCTTCCTACAATTTCCTTGAGCTGGAGGGCAGAGGTGAGAGGTGGGGAGGAAGAGAAGCTATTTTTATTGTTGAAAGGTAGACTAATCAAAAGGAATAAATGGAATATAAAAATCAAACTCCAAATGCAAGCCAAAGCTAACATTCCTCACAGCTGGAGAAGGAGCTGTGATGGAATCAGTATTACCATTGTCTATGTTCTGAAGTTCTTTTCTATTCATTCTGAAGGCTGAGAAAAGTAAAGATTCATTATTGTATCTCTATAGTACTGCTAAAGGAGAGAGGGTTTATTTCTTTAAAAGTTTAGCTACAAGTAGTAGTGACTTGTAAAATCTCTGCCAAAATTAACAGTGAAGATAGAACAGAAGTGCTCATGTCATGAATTCTGTATCTTCGGTGACATCACTGGTGTCTTTTTTTGGGAAGACTACTAAAAATACAGATTATCCAACCTCCCAGTCAATTAAAGGATGTCAGAGGCTCATTCAATTTGACAAGCTACTTTCAAAGAGATGAAGAGTCCTGATGAAGAACACAAAGCCAATACAAAAAAAAAAATCTCTCCTTGGCTCTAAGAAAGTAAGGCAGCCAGACTCATTTCCAACCCACTCCTCCTCCTCTACATCCTGCAGGACAAAATGTTCCAGCAACAGCTCATCTCAATGGGAAAATTTATATTTGTTTGAAACACTTCTAACAATTTCTTCTCTGTTTCTGGAAGTTCTATCTTGCATAAAGAAGAAGAGATCACAAGATTTTTAGATTATTTCCCTGTAAGACAAATGTAGGTGTTTCTTGGTGATCACAATTCCATTTTTTTCTGCCTATGGCACTAAAATTACCTGAGAGAACAGAGAGGGTTGCTTCTTCTGTTACTCCTCATTATTTCCTACTCTTTGCTCCATGCGCTACATGGAACCCTCATTACCAACAATCCCATACATGCACTTAGCCTGCTCCCAGCAGAAGAAAAGGATTAGCTGGAGTCAAAATTCCAATTCGGATAAGTAGGTCCTTTAAAATATTATCTCTGCTTCAGCAAGCCAAAGGAGCTAATCACTCCAGCAGTACTAATTCCAGATCTAGATGATTTTGCTACTAGACTAGATGAAAGGTGATGCGATTTTTCGCCTCCTGGCACTTCCTGAAGCATCTAAGAAGCATTTAAAAATTGAAACATCACACAAAACTGATCAAGGTTTAAGAGAGCATTGTCTGTCCCATCTCACTTATGCTTGAAGCAACACTAAGTTGGAAGACCAGCTTTTCAAAAACTGCTAAGCTAAAAGTTTATGCTATGTGACAAAAGGCTACAAAATGTCTAGTTTCTTGCAATGCAAAATTCCAGCTTCCAAAAGGGAAGAGAACATTCTATTTCTAAAAGTACACATTATTTACTACAGTGCTAAGAAGTTCACAGAGAGGCTAAGCATTCCTTACAACATAAGTCTATTATTAATAACTTTTAGCCCAGAAAAGTTCTTGGTAGTAGGCACTTAAAAGAGAATTATTTGGACTCTAACCTTTCTAGCACTAATCTGCAGTGTGGCTATTCTGCAAACTTTCCAAAATTACACATCAAGTTAAAAAAAAAAAAAAAAAATCAGTTTAATTAGAAAGTTTCCTACAGCTATAAAGTTATCAATCAGTGTTTTGGGGGATTGGTACTAAAAGGGGACACCTCAATTTCCAAAAAATTATACTTCATGAGTTCTCTCAATGCCCTTTATAGCACCCCTTTATTTTCTGAGGTTCTTTACAAAGAGTTTTTAAACAGTGCATTAGAATAAGTTTCTGACCAAAAGTGACAAAGAGAGGAGAGTTTATAACCCTAGTCTGTATTCTGTAGAAACTGTTTCACAACTATCTAGAAAACTCTGTTTAAATTGTAGTTGTTCTCCCTGAAGAGTTCAGATCTGACAAAATAAAGGCTTAACACCACACTCTACACATTCTAGAACTCTGAACAAACAAACCAAAGAACCCAGTTCCAACATTTGCCATTTAGAGTTTCTCTAAAAGGACTGAAGACAGATTTCCTGAGCTACAGAATCTCTTCACTTTCTCCATGCAGTGCTTTCATAAACCAGTTTTTATTAGAAGGAAACCTCAATATTATGAGGTGTTCAAGCTTCGATTAAGACTGACAACTCCAGCACAAAACTCCAAAAAGGGACAAGAAAAATAGGCTAGAAGGGATCCTTTACATCAACTGATGGCCACTGGAGACAAGTTTTTCAGATATTCCACAGGCTCTAGAAGCACAAGGAATATCAAGAGCTCAAAACTTTCTCCTGAAGAACATACATCACTTAATGAATGTCCAAGGCAGGACTACAGATCACCATTTTAAGGTCAAAAACTAGGATTTGGGTTGGTAATGTCTCCAGAGATAGATGAGAATAAATATTAGGTCCACTTACCTCAAATGCAGAAAATCACTCCTGAGCCCAGAATTTCACTGTTTTGACCCTAAAGCATCATCACTAAGACCAGCTGGTCACTAAGGCAGCTGAGAAAAAACATAAACGGCTACTAAAATAAGGCTGCATCCTACACACTCACTTCTACTCCATCTCCCATGCTTCAGATGCAAGAGCTCCTAAGAGAAGGAAGGGAAGCCTCATCCATCACAGCCTATGGATTCCACTTTACTTAAAACAGGCAGGTGACGTATTGGAAAGAGGTTAAAGGTAATACTTTGGTATTACCTTTGATAGTATGGTTTCCCTTCCTTAGCTGTACAATTCACCCAACTTGGCCGAGAAACATACAAAACAAAGGCCTAAAATAATTTAATACATTTTGATTACACATAAAATATTTTACACAATGAACTGCTGTCTGTAATAAATATACCACCTTTTACTTCTCAAGTGTCAGTGGTTTGGCTTTGGTTTTAAACCAAGATGAGAGTCTCCTTCCAGAAAGGAAAAAGGGTGGAGATAGGCAGTGTTAAACCTTTGTCACAGTTTATAAAGTACATGTCTCAAAGCAACAGAAGTGGTGAAGCAAGCTCAAGAGACTTTTTCCAGGTCATACCTAATTAAAGCAGGGAATACATCACTACAGAAAACTAGGGCTAAGAATTCAACTCAGCCAGAGGTTAAAGCATTTTTTATTGCCAACTCCTATCAGTAAGAAGTCAGTCTCTCAGGTTTAAACCTGTCTTTCACACCTGAAGACCACTAATACTCATATCACAGACAAGTCATCCTGCATCTTTTAAAGCATCTATGTCAGATAGGACAACAGACTAGCTGTGCCTTGTGTCTGATGCTGTACAAAGATGCTGTTCCAAGATGCTTATGTTACTTACGCTCTTTCCTAAAATAATCCACCACAATGACAGGCAAGGATTTCATTAATTTTGCTGAAGAATATTTACATCTGATCTGTTTGGAGTTCCATTTGAATGAGCCATCAGCTCTGGCCCACGACCAGTCATCTCCCTGCAATGTGAGAATTGGACTCTTTCTCCTCAGCCCTACGGCAGAAAACCCAAGGCTACAGTGTGATATTGAGGAACAGAAGCCTGATCTACTGAGGCTTGAACATACGAACACCAAGCCCTCGGCTTTTGCCATAATTATGAACTAAGTGAGTTAACAGTCATTATTTCAAGACAACACTACTCAAACCAAGAGCTATTGCCTGTTTAAGCAATTCAGAACAAAACCTAGTGGGCAATCACCACTTTTTTACTGTAACTTTCAGTCTATACTACTAAAATCTCAAAGCTCAGGTCCTAGCAACAAATTAGTTTCACCCCCACATACTGCTTTTATAAATTATGCTATTTAAAACCAATTGAAGTATTTACTTCATAGACAAAGCCTCCAGCAAGATACAAAATTCAGACTCATAGTAATTTATACTGATAATATTAGTGTTTGGAGAAATCTACCTACCTAGCAGACTTTCACTAAAGTAAGTGATCCAGACTGTACAAGACCCATGAGATTTCATTTTTCTACTAAGGCTTGAGGAATAAAAAAAATAGATCAAGATTAACCAGCCCTACTACTGAGATATTTGCTTCACTCCACCAGTTCAAAAAGCCAGAGGAAGAAAAATAAAAATAATGAGTAGTATCACCTACTTTATCTCAGTGTCTGCCCTTAAAACTGAGAAGTAAAACAGGCACATATGCATACTTTAAAAATACCCAAGGTTGAAAAAATAGCACTGACCCTCAACTCATGTGGCAGTGACAACGACTACCCCACGCACATCCGGCTTCCCTGTGATAGAATGGAATAATATCAGCACTGAAGTACTGTTCTATTACCAAAGCCTATGGGCTTGGAGCTGAGGGATTATACAAATCTCTTCCATACATCCTGCTCCCAAAACACACACAGCTAATAAACCTCCTCCTGTTTGCCTTCAGGTTCATTCGGAGGAGTTTCAGACATCTGGTTGGCTTGTTTAAAATAAAACGCCCAACTAGTAGGTTTGTTTTTATGATCCCAAGTGTGAAATGTTCTTGCTGGAGGCCTTAGGCCAGGTGAAAACCACTTATGTAAAGATACTACTTCATGGCATTTCAGGGATCTAATGAGCTATATAATCTGCACACAGGGAAGACTCCCTTCATCAGCTTGCATACAACTATGGAAATTAAAAATGAGGAACCTATGGTAGTCCAAATATTTTTCAGTAAATAGTACAGCTGGTGAACTGCAGATAGCACTAAATTTAGAACTCAAGTTCTGAGCAGCATTCTGTAAATATCCATACATCTCGATGCTTACAGCAACATGAAGCACACTTCTCCAAGCTTTACTGTCCTAATTTTTCATACTATGAGTAATATTTCCTTCCCATGACAAAGTATTATCCCCAATTTAGCAGTTTAAGAAGAGTGTATCTTTGCTCAAAATTGTAACTCTCCAGAAGATCATTGTGCAACTATACTGAATGAGCATATGTATGTGTATATACTTATTTTAGCAGTTCACAAGTACACTGTTTACATATTTTCATATAAAACCCTAGAGTATAAAGAAAGCAAATTACAGGAGACATTTGCACAACAGTAAAATTCCATGCAGGCTTGCACAAAGTGGTTAAAGCTTGCTGCTACATTATCTGTGTGGAAAGAGCATGGAAATGCATTGAACAGATATGAAATATGGTGTGTAGCTGACAACCAAATTCCATCTCGTGGCCCAAACTTGTTCTCTATCATGGCTCACCATCTGTAATTTGTTACTGAAGAAACCTTAATTCATCTGGCAGGAGAAACCACCTCAAGAGGTGGCACAAAAAGATGGCAAGTTCTGCAGCACCAGATCCATTAGAATTCAGAAAATAAAACCCAAGTACCACACAGTTTTCAAATAGCAAAAATTTTGTTTTAAATAAAGACATCTTGGTATCACACTACAAGTACCAAAACTGAATGGTAGTATGAAGAATTTCTTGTTGTTCCTATCAAGTTAATTATTTGTTGGTTTCCAGCTTCTGTTTTGCACATGCCATGAGCTTTGGAATGGTGAAGCCTCTGAAGGGATCTGCATTACATATAATCTGCTCTACATGTGAGCCCTCAGTCAACAAATGCCCCAAGTATGAGCATACCACAAATTAAAGTCCATTAAAATAATGGAATGAAATACGAAGACAAAAGCAGTACACATCAATACTGTGTGCTTTCACCATTCAATTCAAACATTACTTCAAGTGTCACCAGGGACATCCCTTTTGCCAGACCTATTAAAGGTACTTCAATAAAAATTAGTTCAGTTGAGCTATGCAGCTCTTACTAGCTCACTAGACTATTTCAAAAGCCAGATAACTACTTTGTCTCTATGCAGTCAGCCTTCAAGCAGCACAATGAACAGCTGGATTCAGGAAACACTGTGTTAGAGGTCAAGACACAAACCAAGGGGTACACATTGCAGTAGGTATTTAGAAAAAGCATTTGTAACAATTACATCAACTAAAAGAAATCCCATGAGACAAAGTTACAGCACATAAGAGAATGGAAAAAAAGGTGAACTACTTTAGCACATTAGTATGATTGTTTTTTCTTTAAATACTGGAAGATCACCTTTGCTTGATGGAAAAGCTTAATATATTCTGTGTACTACCTCAACACTATCTGAGATTCAACAACTCATTGCTTCTACAAGCAAATTCTGTGGAAAGATTTACTTGTCAAAGGGAATTTACAGAAGTCACCAGAACTCCAGACTACAAAGCTTACTTGCAGACTGGGCTACAAAGCTTTAATGTAAAGCCATGCCCCTGTATGGGAAGCAAACGGGCACAAGGCGCCAATTAGTACACAAGTACTGTAGACCACACTTCAATCAGTATAAGCCAAAATTACTATTTTATTTGAGCACAAAAATGCCAGGCGAAAAATGAGCATTGAGGAAGGCCTTTACTTTTAATCTTCCCTGACTGGGACAGAAATTTAGCAGTTTTTGAATGGCAGCAGGTAGTCACTTGGCAAGTTCAGCACAGAATATTCACAGACAGCAACTGTGCAAGGGAGGACATGACCAAGAGTGTTTGGAAAGGAAATGGGACCTCCCACTTGGGTAGTTACCTCTACAGACTACAGCATTCTGACAAGATCAACTTTGGTAATCAAGCTGAAGGACAAAACAGTACAGTCAATGAAGTCAACAGTAAGAGAGATGCAAGTGCGTCCTTTTAGCTCTTCACCTGAAAACTCAGTCTTTCAAAAAAATCTTTCAGTGCTGACAAAAAGTGTTAGTTAATTTAAGCTTCCTTTAAAAATAAGCCTCTGAAATGACATCTGGGGTCCTGGCATCTTCACACATGCAAAGGTTAAGCACACTCTAGTCTGCATAAAGCAGTAACATCTTTTCTGCTGAAGATCTGAAGAAAACCACTGCATTAGGGGAAGTCGCTGGCTGAACACCTGGACCCAAGAAGTACTGAAGTGATAAACAAGCTTTTGACAGCTGCAGCCTTTCCTGCAGGTGCAACAGGCATTTACTTCATTGCAGTTTGGTTCAGTTCAACAGCTAGTTTAGAACTCAGAACTAGGTTTGGTTTTATTTGATCAGCTTGAGCTCCAGCAAGAAAAGGGCAAAGGGAAGGTCCCCCCAAACTAGTTCCAAAGTTTAAGACTGTGTATTTAACAGGACTATAAAGTTTAATCTCAAGGATACATGGCATTTTGCAATGTTAGTAAAATTTGAGTATCACACTTAATACAGAAAAACCTGCCACAACCATGAATACACCGTGAAAGAACTTTTCTGAACACAGCTCCCCCATAACCCTGTTTAATGTTTGTAATACTTACAAACAACTATTAATAACTAAGTACGCTCAGCACACATTTCACCAGCCACATTTGCCTTTAACTTCCCAATACCAGGTGATGCTGCCTTACTGTTCTGGTAACATTTTGTGGATTCAGAGTGGTCACTGAGGCAATCCCATCTAACAAACATTCAATATCTTTAGGATTATCAGAGTTTCTAAACCTCTGCTCAATTTAACATTGCAGCATGATTTCAAAGGATATCTGTCCATCTCCTTAGAGCATTCATGGAAAGAATGGTTGGAAGATTAATTATTCCAGCTTGTAGCCAGGCACAATAAAACTTTTAACTACACTCAAATATATCTGTGTGATGAGAATAAACTGCTACACGTGCAGGGACTATAAATAAGGCAATGATAAGCAAGTCTAAGGGAATTACTGAATGGCAGAAGTGTAAAGAAAGTTTACAGGGAGAGGTGCTAGAGAAGAAACAACAAATAGCACTTACAGAACCATGTCAAACAACCCCAACAGAGACAGGGCTCAGAGAAATCCACTTCTATGCAGCACATGATTCATTATGTGCATCGAGTTCAACAGGGGAGATGATGCAAGAACTAAGATTTCAAAGAGAGAAAATTGCACCTATAGAGATGTCAACAAATACTTACAAATATAAATCCAAGAAAAATACTCTAAAGAAAAGCTGTTCCAAATAGTGGAGCTTATCCTTCAACACGTAGCTTGCAATGCAAGAGCAATTTCATCTCAAGAATGAATAGCTTCAAAGAACCCTAACTACAGATGACTTCAGCCACCCTGTAACACCTGGAATTATTTGCAAGGTACTAGATTTAGGCTTTTATGTGATATATTTAAATACAGACAGAAACAGGACATGGTTGGGGGTTTGGTTTTTTTTTTTTAAAAAAAAAAAAAAAAAGGTTTGGACATCAGTTTGAAGTTAGGCCTGTCTTTGTTCCATGCCTGCCTTCAAAAAAAGGTCAAAATTCATGTCACTGGTCTCCAATTCCCCCACATTCAAGTAGAGCCTCTGGGAAGAGTGGGAACCTTTTGTGAGCACTAAACAGCTACGAAGAGGTGTGCAGCACCCACCTGGCTCACTGGGACATCAGTGTAACAGGGTTTAGGGACAGGGAGGAACCTGATCTCACATACATAAATTTTACAGATTTCTGCTGCTGGGAGGTAAGCAAAGGCTCTACAGCAAATGCAATCCTTGGGGGACAATCATAGACAGAGCAGTTCCCAGTGGTGTGTGGGAGAACACACAGAGCAGGAACCCAGCTCAGTTCCATTTCTGTGCTTCCCGTGATCTGCTGCTGGCAGAGGAGGCTTATTATATGTAGGAGAACAGCAGGAAGGACTGCAAGACAGCCTTAAAATTCTGCATAACTTTGACAAGTTGGAAAAATGTTCTGCAAGTAATAGGATACAAGTGAGTTCTGAAAGGCACGCTCAGGCAGGATTAAATGAACAAACAGGAAGGCAAGTTCTTCAGAAGAAAGCTGTGAGCTAGGTGGGATCAACAGGCTGACCTTGAAATGAGTGTTAAGCTGGTGTAAAAAAGTCAAATGTATGGGGATGCATAAACAGGAATATCAGCTCCAGGGCACATGAAGCCATTTTTTCACTCCACTCAGCACAGTCTCAGCTGCAGTACAGACTTGGGCTTTGAGCAGCACACTTGAAGCTCAATGGGAACCAACTTAAGCGAACAACAAGAATGGTTAGGGCTGAAAAAAACCATGACCTCTCAGGAAGACCTGAATACAAAAGTTTTATTTAGGACAAAAGTATCACAAGGGTGGAGGGCAAACAGATGGGGAAACAGGAACATTGCAAAGAACAGTTCAAATATTTTTGAAAGATTACTTACAACAGGGGAAGGAATAGCTGCCCCTTATGTCCAGGGAATTAGGCAATAAGCTTGACCTGCAGTAAGGAAGATGTCTGGTTTCATATTCAGAACAAGTTTTAATGCTGAGGACAGCAAAGCACTGGACTAAGTAGAAAGAAGAGCTGCTCAGGCTTCTGTTATGAATCACATTAGATGTGCAATACCAGTATGGGGCAGGAGACTCACGACCAGCCTACACCTTTCACAGCCCTAATTTTTTTTTTTTAATGATGAACTCAGTTTCAAGTCCCTGTAATGTTTTTGCTTATCCTTCTACAGTGAATGTTGAGTTTCAATGAACTAGAAGTTACCTTTCTGATTTTTCAAATTAAAACTTCAGGTTTTGCATAACCAGGTTATTTTATTATTACCAAAAGAAAGTACCACCTTCCCCATACTTCCTTCACACAGGAATAAATCCCCTTCAATCACCTCCCACGGCAGCATGCAAGTTTCAGCAATATTGCAGTATTCTGCTGCATCTTTCTTCTGACCAAGAGAAGCCAGAAGCCCATTACTTGAGAAAGACAGGCGTGCTTTGCCTTCTAACAGCCCAGCAGGGTGATGTAATGGCTTTCACTGATGTGGTGTCAAGGCACCGTCACACAAACATGTGTGCACCTTTTACACCCACTGCCTCAGGCTGGGCTAGAACTTCCTGAGGATGGAAAATGCTGCACACAGCAGCCAAATACTCCAAAATAAAAACTAAGATATGCAGCATTTTACAGATGAGGAGCTGAGGTAAAGAGCACTAGTTACAGCCAGTCAGAGTTCCCATTTAAACTGCAAAATCTAAAGTCACTAAAGCACAGAAGAGTTAACTCTTAAGAACTCAAGCATAAATAGACCACCTAAAAAGCATAAAACATGACAAAGTACTATCCTTTTTCATCCTCTGTAATAATTTGGTACTACAAGTATTCATCCAGGTACTTTCCTGCTTTATTAAATGACATTCTTCTGATTTGTAGAGCATGAAAGCAGAAGAGCAGCAACAGTCCACCTTACCCTCCTGCAGTTCAGCAATTTCTTATCCAAATATTGAACCAGAAAGGTCTGGTCAGGATGGGGCGCTAGTGGAAGAAAAGGATGAAGTCAGCAGGCACATGTGCAGCCAAGCTCAAGAGGACTACTATGCATCCTGAGAAGGGAACAGGCCAAGCACCAGGCTGGAACTGGAACACACTGGCTCATGTTCCAGTGCCAGCAGAATCTCTAAACCAGCAACACCCCTGCTGTCTCTTAACCTTTGGTAGCCTCTTACAACAGGCAGCAGAACTTCAGCCTCCAAAATACTCACACTTCTCAAATTCATCAAGGTTCAACTTTGTTGTTCCATTTCATTGCTTTTAAGAAATGAAAAGATGAAGTGCTGGGTACTTGTTCCTTTCCCCCTTCCCACTACAAGAAATACATGCTGTACTTCAGCTGGTTCATGTAAGCAGTTCTTATATGCTGTTTTCATTACCCCTCTCTCCTCTCATTTACTGAATACTGCAGCAAATAATGCTCTAAAGCCCAGCAGCAGTCTTCAGGCATGCTCACACACCACTACCCTCCATTCCAACAGATAGCAATGAATTATTTGCCACTACCATCACATTGGGATAACTGGGCAAAGAAATTCCCTTTTTAAAACTAGGATTGTAATTTTAACTGTCAGTTTATCAAAAACACTATACAAACATACAAATAGGTCTCAGGTATCTAAATGGAGACCAGCACTTAAAAAAAAAAATCAATAAATCACAGCCTCCAACAGTCCATAGATCAGAAGTTTCCTATGTTATGAAAACATGATACAAAAACCACCTGCAACCTCAATGGCCATTTACATATTGACTAAGAAATGCTGAGCTGCAGAAGGCAGAACCCCAGATCCAGACCCATCCTACCTTAACCACGTTCCCACAATTCTGCTTTATAACTTACATCACACCTGAGGCTCCAAACTTTAACCTCTTCCATATTTTGCATACTACTTTTGTACAGTGGAAGCTGATAAAGCCCCAGGGTTTGACATATCCAAATGACACACAGCTTTTGTCACTTGCACCCTTCCTTAAACATGATAAACTTTCATCTCTCTAAAAACAAAGGAGGTCAGCTCAACAGAAACCTGGAAGGAAGACAGAAAAGTGCATTTTTCATTGGGAAAGCACAGGGAGTTAAAGGAAAAAAACTTTAAAACAAGAATTTTCATTATAAACAAACTTTTGAGGGTAGAATAAAGAACAAAAATATCATACAGTATCCAGTCATAACTGTATGAAATGGATGAATACTTTACCAAGACAAAAATCGAAAGCCACAATTAAGAAGGTGAAACATAACATGTGCACAGCACTGAAGGAATGATTTAGAGCCACTGACATCAACACAAGCTGTGCAGAGCAAAAATTAAACATGCTGCAATAATAATGTGAACTGCCCAATTAGGTTAAAAAATACATTTACCCTAAAAATTAAAAAACCTCCTAAACCCCTTGAAGGCATTAATGCTGTTCACAATGTTATTTGAGATGCAAATTAGGGACCTAAAGTTAATATAACACCAACAGAAGTTTCTATTATTCCCATTCAGGCTCAAGGGAAGGCAACAGTAGAGGAGAAGCTACAGCCCTGTTGTATGAGGTCTTATTAGGACAGTAAAGGTTTTCCTTCATTTTTTATACCCTCACTTTAATGTAGAAATGGGCAAGTTAAGAATGTGATCTTCCATAACCCAAGAAAACTGAAGCGAATTAACAAACAGCAAGTCAGTTGTCAAGGCTGGCTGGATGAGGGGAGTCTTAAGGACAAAGAAGTATTTCTTTAAAAAAATGGAATTCAGATCCTGTCTTCCAGCATCACAGATCCCAGGCTGAAGCACAGAAGTAAAGGTATAGACAGTGGTGCTGCAGTTATTTCTTTGACTTATCTCCTGTACCAGCTGGGTTCCAATTTTGAAGCTCAGCAAATGCAGAAACCGCTTTCTTCCATCTCAAATGCCCTCCCCACAATGAGGTGTACGTCTTGGTACACAGAGTCAGTTTTGCAAATGACACTTCTAATGACAGCTCTAGGCAAAATACTGTTTGATTTCACACCCTTGGCTCTATCTATACAGACAGACCCATACACACTGAAGAGCAGTTGCCATCACTGGCACTGGATGTCCCAAGCTCTGGACCTGATACATCACTGACAGAATTCTCCCCAGGGCCTTTTCTACAGTTTAATTTTCACTTAAAGAAATGTTGTCATATCAGGTTCAGAGCAATGATGTGAATATCAGGTGATCAGAACCCTTGATCTTACTGTTAACACTCAACATGCAAAATGTGGCAGCTGCATTTCACCAAAATACTCTCAAGTTCAAACAGCAGAAAGCCAATTATATTCGTTTTGTTTTTATACCTCAAAAAATATCCTAACTTCGTATTACCTTAAAACATAATATTGAACTGCTTGCTTAAAAAACAGTGCTGTCAGTAAACTGAGAGCCATAACCCAGATAATGTATTTAGTAACAACCCTGCCTACTTCCTCCCCTCAACCTAAAAATTAGCAGAAACATGGCCTTCAGAAGTTATTTACGCCCACTGCAAAGCATTAGCAGTTAGCTGAGCAGCTTCTTGCCAGCTTGCTAATGATATTATTCCCCAAAACAACCAAAAAAAAAAGCCGAAACAGCACCACACGTAGAAAGGACTATGCTAAGAGCTGACAATTACCTGGATTTCAGGTTTCTCCATCCTCAACAGTACCAAAATATCCAGCTGGATCACCACAAAATTTTGTAGAGCAGCCTAGAAAGGAGCTAAGAATATGCCACTCTCCCCCTCCCCCCCCTTTTTTTTTTTTTTTAACAGACCTCCTCTGGAGTGAGAAGAAAATCCTTAAAGATGACCATTTTCTGAAAATATGACTGTCTCAACCACCCTAACAGAGTGTTTACAGTTAAGAGAAACCAACAAAGTGAAGGTGGTTTTTTTTTTTTTTTTAAGCAGACTCATCACTGGATTGCAGTACTTCAGTGCTAAGATCTCGTTAAGGACACAAACTTCATGACAACCAAAAAGCACACTCTCCATGTCAACGGCTCCCTCACAGGTGTAGTAGAGTCAAGAATTTAAAACTTAGCTACCAAGGAAGTATCAGACCCTACACTGACTTCAACTACCTGTATTTCTAGGATGAATTCCTTCCTTAACACTGAACAGGGCTTCCTTCTGCTGATTAACCCTTCCTTCAGGGGTGCTCATAAAGCCCTCCACAGGTTTTTGTGAGTAGTTTCACCCCCCCAGTAAGATTATGTTACTTACAATATCTAAAGTAAAAGCTGCAGATAATTCCACAATGCACAGGAATCTCTTCTATTTGAAGTACAGTACCTGCAAGACCACTCTTACACAACTAGCAGATCTCAAGAATGCAGTTATCAAAAAATAGTCCAAGAAGTTTATTTCACAAAAAAATCAAAATTACAGTTAAAAGCAAGCAAAGCTTTGTCTAAAAAGAAAGCACAGAACTTGTGAGCTTGCTGGGGAGAGAGAAGCTCACTGTTGCCAAAATACAAAATTTCTGTTTATATTATGACCATCAACATACACAGAAAGAAATGTAAATCGTAACATAAATACTAATATTTTCCACTAAAGGCTTAAGGAGACTTGTTACTAGTATTTAAGACAACTCAAAGCAGAACCAGAGAGGACAAATCCTTAGAACAAAACTCAAAGCCAGCATCAAAAAAGTGGAGGAGCAAGGAAAGAATTGTGTTTGGAAAGTTTTAAGTACAACATGATTCTAAAGGGAATAATCTATCAAACCACAGGAGGTGACTAGAACTGCCATCATCACTGCTAACACAAAGGAATGTAGATTGGGGGCAGGCAACAGAGGAAGGGGGAGAAAGCACAGAGAAGGGAAAAGGAGAAGGAACTAAAAAAGGGAGCCACAGTAATGGCTACCAGACTCTCAAAGAATTCCTAAAGGAAAGGATAAATCCTTCAAGGTTTTGTTTTAAATAAAACAATCCATGCAATATATTGCAGTCTTCTCAGTATAGTCAGGCTTTCAGTTTATCTGCACACCATATTTTCATAAATATAGTTTTACAACTCTACTAAACTTCCAAAGCTTAACACAATGGTTGCAAATATAAATATTTCTTCTTTCAGTCTCCTCATTCTTCTGAATCATAGTACCCTGCAGAAAAACAGCTTTTCAAAGGGAAGAAGGGAAGTTTAACCATCCTGAATTTAAAATATCCCTTTACAATTATTTAACCAACTTCAATCCCCCAGTTAAAGAGACAATAACTATGGGTTACGCACTGGCAGGTAAAGGCCGCTAGAGGACTGCCAGATTACCACAGGAACATCCCAAAAGGGCATCATATCGTTAGGGGCTGATCTTGCAGATCACTGTTTTGAGCTGATGTCTAATAGGCAGCATTTACTTCCATATGATGAAGAGTAGCATCTTGCTACTGATGCAAAAAAATAGGGCTCATTAAAAATAGCAGACATGTTAATATGAACAGTATTTCACAGAAATTCAAAACGAGTGAATAGTAGACCCATTTTCTAGTTCAGAGTTCCACCAGCTTATGTAGAACTACTTGACACGTATGTTTTAGTCTCCTGGCTCAGAGTGCAATTCTTCCAGGCGTTTTTGGAAGCTCAGTAACTGTAAGGATACAAGCTCTTTGGGCTTGAACAATTACACTGCACCTCCAATAAAACCAGATCAAGTAACATGCTTCATCAGGAAAGTTTTTGCTATTCAGCAAACATTGTGCTCCACATTTCATAAGCCCGACTCAAAGCAAGCAGACCATTCACAATTAAAACACACCCAGAAACATTTCAGCTTGCCACAAGAGAGACAAACTTACTGGTTCTTGCCAAAAATGGCAAAATTTTCTGACAAAAATATTTTTTGTCAGGCAAATGAACGAGAGGTAATGCAATAGTAAAGGCTCTAATAACTGCTCTCAGGAGCTAATTTTAATGTAAGCACAGTGAACCAGAAAATGGATTTGACCAGCTGGCTCAACTCATCCCCAGGCCTAGCACTCATGGTGAAAGACAGAGAGAGACTTAATGGGTCAGAATCACCCAGCCCCTCTCAACCCTGCAACCCCAAAGCTGAGGAGCTGTTCCAAAGCTTCTGAATGCTGGGATGGGGATGTCATTCCCTAAAGGGGAAAATGCCTGAACTATTCCATCCCAACCCCAGGAGTTCAGATCCCTGAGCACCAATCCTGAGAAGCCTCCACAGCAGGTAGCTGCTCTATCTCATAGGACCTAAAGCGACCTGCTGAAATAGCACACCAAATTTCAACCACACATTTCTATCCAGCCTCCCAGCAGGCCAGAAGACATTTAATAAGCCAAATAACCAGAACAAAGCCATGTTACTGCCCTTAGAGAAGCTAGGATAACACAAAGAGCCCATTCACTCGCCCACTGAGCCCAACTGGTCGTTAAACTTTGGGGCCATAAACTAGAAATCAACTTTCCTATTGCAGAGGAGAGGGGAAGGAAGAAAATAACCACCGCTTCCACCCAGGAATCATTATGGAAGGCAGCTTTTGTGAAAAACACGCACCTCCTCAGAGGTAACTCTATCCTTGAGCCAGACAGGGGGGAATCGCCTCAAAATCGCCGGGGTACGTGCCTGCAGACATGTGTTTGCAGGGCAGCGGCACAAAGGAATGTCCGAGCCCCGCCGGGGCCGGGCACCTTCCCTTCCCCGCACGGCCGGGCCAGGCCAGGGCCTTGGGAGACACAGCAGCGCCGCGCAGCCGGCCCGGATTCCGCCCCAGCAGCGCCGATCAACGCTAATAACTTCATTTCGGGGGCTTACGGTCTTTCTGCCCGCCGGCGGGGCCTCCGGCCTCAGCGGGCGCACGGCAGCAGCCCCGGCGGTGCGGGGGGAGCGCGGCCCGGGCCGAGCACCGACAATAACAACAAAATGCACAATATCCACACCGCTTTACCTATCTATCAAGGTAATTGGAGGGATGAGCAGCCTGCAGCCCTGCGGCAGCAGGAGGTGCCACTGCGGGGAAGCGCAGCCTCGGGGTGACACCCCCGCCCCGCAGGGACCCCCGGGCCGCGCTCGCTGCCCCGCCCGCCCGGAGCTGCGCGGAGCCCGCGGCCTCCCGAGCTCCGCGAAGGGGTCCGAGGATGGCCGGGCCGCCTCCCCTCTGCCCCGCACTGCCTACGGACCGCCAGCGGGGCTGTTGCCTGTCCGGCTGCTGCCTGCAGGGCTGTTATTACCTGTCCGGCTGTTGTCTGCACGGCTGCTACCTGTTACCCGCCCGACTGGTGTTACCTGCCAACCGCACTCGTTGCCCCCCCACACCCCGTGCCCCACCACGGCAGCCGCCGGTACCTGCGCGGCCGCGCCGCCTCCCCCGCGCCTATGCACCGGGCTGCTCAATGGCAACCGAACAAAACACCGCCGGCCACGCCCCCTACACCGCCCGCCCGCGCCCATTGGCCGCGCCGCCCGCCCGCCGAACCTTGACCCGCTCTACCATTGGCCGGCGCTGCGGCCCGGCCCCGCCCACAAAGGGGCGGGGGGCGGGCTCTGCCCCGGTCGCGGCGGGGACGCGCAGCTGTGGTGCCGGGTGCGGTGGGGAGCGCACGCCGGACTACAGCCCCCAGGAGGCCTTGCGGCGGCACGCCTCTCTCATTGGCTGGGCGGCGCGCGTCCGCAGGGGCGCGGGTCGCCCGTGGGGTAAGATGCGCTTCGCGCGCGGGGGGTGATGATGTCATCGCGTGCCCGGATGGAGCCGCAAGCGGGACGCGCAGCCTGCTCCTCCTCGTCCTCGTCTTCTTCTTCGTCTTCCTCCTTTCCCTCTTCCTCCTTCTCTTCTTCCTCTAACAGTTTCCCTTCCTCCTCCTCCTGGCTCTTGGAACCCTTTCTGCCTGTGCTCATTTTCCCCCCGGCCTCACTGTGGATTCTGGTGCGTGGGAAATTGTAGTTCATCTGCTTCCACGATCCTTGTCCGTATCCTTGGCAGGGATTTGGCTCCATCCTTGTAATCAGTTTTTGTTCGCAGAATTCCCCACTGAAAACAGGTTATCTCTGAAGCATTTCAGTGCTACATCCTATCCAAACTTAGAAAATATATATATGTATTTTTTTTTTTTTTTTAAGAATGAAGTCATTATAATGTGTTTGCCTTTCACACCAGGCCGAGGTGCGGCGGGACCAGGGCTGACACCCGCGGCCGCCGCCAGAGCCCCCCGGCCCAAGCCGCTCCCGCTGCTCCCGTTGCCTTCCTTGGAGCCGGCGCTTCCCGGCGTCGTGTCCGTGTGCTTACACTGCCCTCTGCTTGCCCGCTCTCTGCTTCCCGTCACACCCGCCGGGAATTCCTCATCGCCCCCAAAAAATGGAGGGCAGAAACCCGCCCAGCATCTGCTGCTCGCTCCACAAGAAACGTTCCTATGGGAGCTTCTCAGAGGCGGCCGTGAGTCAGCCGGAGTGAGGAAGTGGGATGTGTTTGGACAACAATTACACCGTGCACTTGTCAGGGCAGAGGCTGCTTTATGTGGGTGCATAATCCTTAACGTCATGAGAAACCAAACCCTGATTTACTGCTGCCCACAGGCCTAACATTAGTGCGGTGCAGGTATTTCTTATTCACGGTAACTGTTAGCAAGCTCTTCGTGTCCCTGTGACAACCATCTGTTGTTTCAGCCTTCTGCAACCTGTTCTTCTGTGTTTGCACATGGAGTTGTATTTCACTCACCTTTCCTTCGACGCACGAGTTTTTCAGCTGAATTTACCTTATTGCCCTGTGAGATTTTGCTGAATTACAGGACAACGCTGCGATAGGTATCCGAGTTAACGTCGCAATGCAGAGTCCAAACCAAAATTGTATTCCTGGGAAATGCTTACTTTGGCTAGCTTACTTTCAATTTTTAACCTTAAGAGACCAATAAATTAAACCCAATTTTATTTTAAACAACATTACCAGGTTTTGCTGCTGGTCTTCATCACTGTCCTCCCATCTTTTGCACTCTGTACAACCCCACAGTACTTTTTTCACATAGTTTTCCAAGATTCCTCTCCCTGATTATACAATGAATATTTAAATCAGTGTTCCAGTTCTCTGTAAGATCAACACATACCTCTCTTCAGAAAGATCTTGCAGGCGATTACAGGTACACAGAAGAAAGTACACAGGCTTCTCCCATAACTCAGCCCTGGCTCTTGAAATGCTTTGTGATTGTGCTCATTTTGCTCCTGGCCTTGTTGTGGATTCTGGTGCATGGGAAATTGTAGTTCATCTGCTTCCATGATCCTGTCCGTATCCTTGGCAGGGATTTGGCTCCATCCTGTAATCAGTTTTTGTTCGCAGAATTCCCCATTGAAAACAAGTTATCCCTGAAGCATTTCATTGCTAAATCCTTATCCAGATTTAGAAATAACATTTTTTTTTAAAATGAAGTCATGATATAATTTGTCTTTCACAACCATTATAAGTATTCCACTGGAGTAGAGCAGCTCAGAGGTGAGATTTTGACGTAAAACTGTTTTTCCTTTACCTATGACTTCAGCCATTTCCACAGTTTTCAAGCATTAGTGTTTCCAAGATACTTTCCACCAGACTCCTATACTATTTGTGTTTCAAGCAGGGTAAAACCAGAGGGAACTTTGTGTATTTGAAATTGAAGTTTCTTGATTGCAACTGTTCAGTCACAGCCGTGGCTGCAGCGCTGGGGGAGGCACATGAAACAGGCACAGCTGCACTTCCCCAGCAGCCAGTGCTGCTGCTCTCAGCTTCCACAGGCTAGGTATTTCCATCTAGGCAAAACTTTGCAGGAATTAAACTGTCTTGTGCATTAGATAACTCTCTGAACTTCTTTCTCTTCTCCTGTAACACTCCCCTGTAATTAATTACTCCCCTGTAATTTCTCCCCTGATTTATCACTTTCCATTCTCCTCTCCAACTTCATCTGCTTTTTTCCCAATGTGGCAATGGCTCTATACTGGCTTCTTCGGGGGTGGAACTGCTTTTCCCTCTCTGTAGTCCAAACCCAGGTGGGAAGATGAGCCTTTAACTAGAGATATCACAGAGGAGGTACTTCCTATGATCCCAAAACTTATCATATGGGCAAACCACATACAGTGGTCAACAGAAACTACAGGACGGGGTGGGAGACAGGAGTGAGTGATCATGTCTGAGACAGGGCAGGTGGTAGCTCTAATCAATGTCACTCAGTATTCAACCAGAGTCTTCTTTCATTTTATACCCAAGAGTAAAGCCCTGGCAGGGATCCAGTTTATAATTCAGATCTTGGTAAACACAGACCTAAATTTCCCTCATGACAAGGTTCGATAGTAATTGTCTAGCACTTTAAATATCTAATTACAAACATGCTACCACATGGTAAAGTGGTCCGTGTCTGTTCACTCAACTGTGTGTCTTCAGGAAGGGCCATCTGTTTCCAACAAAACAGTGAGACACGAATGTAGGCAGGTTTCTAAATTAAAAAGAAAAAAAAGAGAAAGAGGAAAGAAAACAAACTAAAGAGAGACACAAAGCTGCTCTTTACAATAAAGCACAACCTGAAATAGGTGCAATCAGAATGAACTTCAGGAGACAGTTTTCACCTAGGGAACCAATGGATAGCATGGCTTCTCTAAGATGTCCTTCTGAGCATTATTTTGTGCACCTAAACTGCTGCATTAAGAATATGGAAGTCTTCACTACAGCACAAATTTGGTCCATCTTGACCCCTGTGTTCCATAAAGAAATAGCAGATCCTCTAACCTCCTGTCTCCACACCTAGGTCATGCATGCAGGTATTCAAAAAAGGGAATGTTTTCCCCTCCTTAGAACATGGCAGATAGGCATGAGTGACACTCTGGCGTTGCCTTTCAGGCAAAACCAGCAGACAGACCATGATGCTACAGGTGTGTGTTACAACTAAGCTGCTGCCTATCTAGGCAAATTACCACCTAAGATCAGGAAGGGAAGCAGAGGAGACTGTGCAACTCAGTTCTTTTTTTGTTATTATTTTCATACTGTTTGTAGATAAGGAGCCCAGCAGCTATTTGGTGTAAGGTCATGAAGTGCAAAAATAGTTCAGACACTCTGTAACGTGCACAACTGCTCGTAAGGGTCAGATGAGCATTTCCAACACTATTTCAAACTGATTGGGAAGTGTTTTGCTGTGGACACTGATTAGATCAACATTAGTAAGCCAGAAGTCAGTGCATTTACTGCATACAGTGTTCTTTTAACAATGAATTACAGAAGCAAGACAAGTGGGTTGGGATAGCAGGTCTCAGTTGGGATAGTAAGTCTCAGGTAAATTTACCCCAAATAATGGTTTCTCTTCTTGTGGTAATCACTGTTGGCCATTCATCTACTTTCCCATAAAATACATATAGTGGCAAAGGGGCCTCTGTTTTAAAAGACAAATTTACAAAGGCATGTCAGGAAGAGTCCAGATCCAATAAAATCCTTCACCGATCCTGTTTCCCTCAGGGTCACTTTGCACTCCCCCTGAGGAGCAAGGGGGCAATGTGGATTCCATCTCCTAGACCAGGGAGTCCCCACACAAGGGGGTGAAGAAAGACACTGGACTGACTCTGGAGTCTGACAGAGCAGGTACAGGAGACACTGCTTGGGTACTGAGTTCACGGTGATGTTCTTCCTGTTTTGAGGGGATGTTTGAGCATGGCTGAGCCTCATCAAAGCTGTTTTTTACACTTCTCCATTCTCTCTGTTGAGCAGTTTCACAGGTTCTGGGCACAAGAAGAAGTTGTGCCACTAATTATATGTATCAGTTGGTGGGTTTAATGTAAACCTTGCTCAGACTGCTCAAATAGATGAAGTTCTTGTATAATGTGCTTTTCCTTACTTATATTCACAGGCTTGCTACAAATGAGATAAAGCAGTGAGAATGCTAAATAAATAATCTGGAACTGAGAAGTTGAGCAGTGTTCAGCATCAAAATCTGAAACAAATAGAGGGCTGACATCCTGGGATGTTAGAGTCAGGGGTCTCTCACATACCACCATGAGCTGGCTAGATATTATGTTCTTAAAAGGATTTTGAAAATGTTGAGTTAATCATGACCAGATCAGTTTTTATTGGATTTCATGGAAGGGTGACTCCATCCCGTGCACTCTGAACACAGCTGACTTTTCCTACACCCAGCCTTTCACCTCCATTACCTGTTATTCCAGCTACACAGTTGCCTGTTTCTTCTAAAATTGAGCCAACTGGCCAGGATATACTTCCTTCTTCAGGGTATGAATTAGCCACCGGATTTCAGAAAGGGCCAATCAAGCTCCATGTGCTGAGCCAATACAGCATTGTTCAGCTTTTCACTGCAGTCCCTGAGGAGCAGCCTGTCTCCTGAGAACTCTAAACCACTAAGAGTTCAGCCAAAGCATCTTCTGCCTTCTCAAGTTTCTAGTCCTTCCTAAATTCATTTCCAACTGCCTTCTCTTTTGCAGTATACAGCACTTCCTTCCTAGCCCTTTCCAACACTTGTCTGTTTTTCCAAATGGCTCGTTCATGTTCTGACTGAGCTTTTTCTCAGCCCAGAACTTTTCCCCAATTTGTGTCTCCTTGAAAAAGCCAGGGGCAGCACAGGTGCATCAGGTACATGCATCCTGCTGCCAGAGTTCTCAGGCTTGCAGATTTTCTGCCAGGACAGGGCTTGCAGAGCTCTTGTATTTCCAATACAAGGCATAGGGAAGGCATATCATTAACAAATAAATCTGATTAATAAGCCCTGTTACTTAAAGCCCACTCTACACAACATATCACACTTGTTATGGTTCACCATCCTTGATATAGAATTTCTGTATGAGCCATTTCATCTGCTTCTCGTTTTCTATGAGTTGAGGTTGGGGGGTTTTTTGGTTTGGTTTGGTTTTGGTTGGTTTTGCTTCATTTTGGGGTTTTTGTTGTTTAGGTTTTTGTTCTTGTTGTTGTTCTTGTTTTTGTTTTTGTTGTTGTGGTGCAGTTTTCTGTTTGTTTTGTTTCGCTTTGGTTTTTGTTTCAAGGAGACAGTAGTTAGCACTGTTCCGGTACTTTTCTGCTTTTACTTACCCAGGAATCTGAGAGAGCAATTAGCAAATTAATTTTCCTGTGGAAAGACACTGGATAAATACTTTGTGTTAGAATTGTTTATACCTGCATAGGTATTCTTTTCTTTTATTCTGACTCAAGCTCTGCAGTGAAATGGTGGAAAATGTGCACTGGGCAGTGTCATGGTGTCAGGCCTTAATATCTTTTACCATCTCTCAGGAAACAAAGATGTTTCAAACATGAAACTTCACTGGAGAACAAAGTGATTGCAAGCCAATAATATCTGTATGTCACTTCATCTCATTCCTAAATTGACTGTGGTTAGATAAAGCAGCAACTATTTTAATCCTCAAATCAAAACAGGGATTTGGGGATGAATTTTCCTTGTGTTTCAGCCAAGCAGAGTGATATGTACCCAAGATTTTAACCATGAATTCTTCACATAGATTTGTGCATACTAATCATTGGGTATATTCAAGTATTGAAGGGTTTTCTCTTACATCTTATATTTCTGGATAATTTCCCCTGCAGAAGGCAGTTCAAACACCACATTTCTACTCATGCTCCCACACATGCCTGCTCTGCTCCAGCTGAAATCGTAGCCTGTCAGAAATCCTGTCCCAGACACAAAAATGATAGCTTGAGCCCACTGTGACTCAAACAGAACTCTTCATTTTTCTCTCAGTTTTCCCCTCAACTAACCCAGTCTCATCCCATCCAGAGCCACTGACTTCTGCTGCAGTGGCTGTCTAGCCATGTCCTTTAGCCACATGAGCCTCCTCCTCCTAACTCTGGTGGCTTTATTTTGTGCTCTGTTTTTGTTGTATCAACCACATACTCCCCATCTTTTCATTCAAAGCCCTTCACAGCCTGTTCTGCCTCTATCTACCTTTCAATAAAGCAAAAGCTGTTCTGCCTCTTGAGCCCCCCAGACACTCTGAACTGCACCATAAGATCATCCAGTGTGACCTCTACTTACCTCAGGCCTTTACATTTAACAAAGGTACTCATATATTAAGCCCAAAGGTTTCAATTAAACAAAAGCATTTTCATTCTCAGGAGAGTAACCTGTGTTTCACAAGCAGAAAACAAGAGTGATCACCATGGCCTGAGGCTTTTTTATGATGACCTGAACGATTCAGGAGGTCAGCCAGGCTGCTGGCTGTAGAGGGAGGGGATAAAAAAAGACAAATTAATCTTCATGTCCCTGTTTCCCTGACTGGGAGGGAAATGTCTTCCTGACCCCCAATCAACCCTGTGCGAGGGAGCAAGAGACATCCATCAGTCCTGTAGAAAGAGGGGTTTCCTCATCACCTCCAAGTGCCCACATAAACAGTTGTGCACTTTGAACTGTGAGACATTTAGGATGTTTCTGAAGAAGGGAGGAGATAATAATGGAGCTGATACATTTTAAAATCTGTTTTAATGAAACTTGGTATCTTTTGAATTTGTTTTAAGGCTGACTGACTAAGATGCAAGTCCTGGCTGAAACTTTTTCTGCACTTGGGGTAGGAGAAAACCTCATGAGTTTGGGGGTTTTTGTTCTGTGTTCTCTGTTGTCTGAGACCACAGGAGCTGATGAAGAGGCCTTTTCTTCAGCAGAAATACTTTGCAGGGTGTTTTCTATTCAGTTAGGTACTTCCATGAATTTTGTGCACTGTCCGAAACTGTGCACTGTCTAACCTCTACAAAATTCAGTTGAAGTTGCCCAACTGGTTTTTAATCTGTTACATCATGTACAGATACACACAGACAGGCACAGAGGACATGCAACAGTGGCTGTGTGTTATCACAGAAGCACAGAACGGCTTAGGCTGGAAGGACCCTCTAAAGGCCGTCTGGTTCAACACTCCTGCAATGATCAGAGATGTCTTCAACTTGATCAGGTTGCCCAGAGCCCCAGCCCACCTGGCCTTGAGTGTGTCCAGGAATGGGGCATCCACCACTGTGCCAGTGCTTCAGCAGCCTCACCATAAAAAATTTCTTCCTTATAGCTAGTCTAAATCTATGCTTTTTTCCTCCCTCATCTCCCATACTGTTGGTTAAAGGCAGAAGATTTAATTATAACTGTTTTTTGAATACCAAACTGGGGTTGTTACAAGTCCATCAAAGGCTGCCCACAAAGCCTTACTCCCAGAAAGAAGGAACTGAGCAGGAAGAGTGTGGCACGGGTACTGGGCTCAGAAAGCAGCAGTGAAACTCTCTAGCTCCAAACCTGTTACCCACAGGGCGAGGCTCCATGGTTTCCTCTTGAAGCTAATGAAGCATCTCATGGCTCAGTTTAAATCAAAGGCAAGTGCAGTGCGTTGCTGTGTAAGCAGCAATACTTATTTAAAATCACAAGAAAATGTCTGATTTCAAACTGCAGTAGAGCAATGCAATGAGGACCACTGGAATCTTAATAAAGATCAGCCATGGTACCTCTGTCTTCTTTTTAAACTACAAAAAGACACCTCTTGGCTTTGGCAAGGCTTATACACTTATTCTGTGTTGGTGCAATGCCCAGCACAACAGGGACCTGGACCATCACAAGAGTTCCTAGGTACTTTGGGTAGATAAACAATAATCTGCAAGAAAGAAATTGCTTTGAGGGTTCAGGGCAGTGGAGTGTTTTCTGTGAAGCAAAAAATGTAGCTTGTTCTCCCAGAAAAATCAGTTAAAATACTCTGCATACAGATCTGTAGATCCCAAATGCAGGGAGGCCACTGGAAATCACTAAAAGAATTCCTCTCTCCCGACTCCAAGAGCTATCATCAAATTTGTGTTTTGAGGAAGAAATGCAATCTTTGAGTGTAGTTTTTCTGTTTCCATTCTTTTTTAATGTTCTAAGGACAGCAGGTACTTATTTAAAACAAGCATCTCAAACTTTGTCATTAAAATAGCTGTTAGGATTTTTTTTTACATTTTTAAACTCATTATGTATGTCTGTATGCTGAGGCCTTCTGTGAAAAAAATTAAAGGCAAGCTTCATGGGAGCAATGTATTTTTTTCCTGGTTACCAACCTTGTACAAATTAAAAGCACATTAGCCACTTTGAAAATAAATCCAACTGCAGTTCAACCTCTTTGGAGTTTTAGTTTGAAGATAGCAGTGGCATTCCACTGACTAAGCCACTTGAGTGAATTTCCTGATTTTGCTTAGTTGCTTAATTTCCTGTTGGGCTCACATTTTGCCTAATTCAAGACAAAAAGACCCCTATAAATGGGATAAATGATTGAAATTGCAGAGCTGGACATAGTAATTTGATTGCAGTTCAGCATGTGCCTCTCTGAACAGAGGTAGAATTTCTGAGACATGCATATAAGTAACTCTAAAAATGTCTTTAATTCAGCATTTTCTTCCCTTATTGAATTACCCATCTGTGTATCTGAATATCTGTTATCAAAGGTCTTCTCCTTGTGTCCAGGGTTTAATGTGTGTCCATGACAAGTTTCCCCCTGTTATGACATCACTCTTGAGGCTCTAAAACAGGACAAAATGTAAAGCAATAGGAAGTGCTGTGGTCTGTTCTTCATAAAAGCTCTCTAGCAGTAATTAGGAGTACATTTAAAGCAGATCTCCTTCTCTGCCTCATTTCTGCAGTCATAGGCTTTAACTTTTAAATAATCAGGATTGTGAATGGGACTAAATAATGCTTTAGCCATAGCTTATAAATCATGGCTATATAATACTTAGAATTTAGGTCTTTAACCTGATGGTTCCACACACCTTTCCTTTATGTATTGCTTACCATGCTGTAAAAAATTACTGGGCTATAAAAACTTAAAGTAAAACTGTTGACTTTTTTCTTTGCTTCCTTCCTCAGTGAAGAGCACTGCCAGTGTGGGTTTATGTGTCAGTTAGATCAGGGGAATAGTCTATCAATTTAAAAACACACTTCTCAGCTTTCTCTGAACACCATCAGCCTGAGCTAAGCCGGGTCTTTTCTGGGAAGGCTTTCCAGGCAGCTCTCCCTGAGAGCACAGTCTTTCCACAGCACTAGCCATGGTCCAGGAGCTCCCAGAGTGTCACCTGTGTGGGGCTGGACGCTTCAGGGATTTGAACCTCGTATAGGCCAAGGCTAAACTAAAATCATTGCAATACCCTTTTACAAGGGTCAGTTTCTGTAATATCTGTTCTTCAAGTATCTTTTCAGTCAAGAACTTGGTGGTGGATTGAAATTAATATAGTTGAACCGAACTCCCATATTTGTTAAACTAAAATGTTAGCTTGGCTTTGGATGCTTGAGCCTGATGATTCTGAAAGGACTGTTGTGAACCACATTTCCAGCAGCCTGATTTGCTTCAAAGGTGACAGATGAATCCTTCAGGAAATGAAAATACTGTGTCTTCTTTCCTGAAGATTATTATTATTATTATTATTATTTATTGCTCTCATATGAGTCTTCTTTATCAGATGGTCTGTTAGTGGCAGGGATCTTCTCACTATGTTAAACATCTGGTTAATGGCCTGGGACTTCATCACTGTTTACAGATATTTCTAACAGGAACTGAGATCAAAGATCGGGTTAATGGAAGAAAGACCAATGAAAGATGAGAGCCAGTCCTCTTTTAGGAGGAACCAGATTCTGCCCTTGTAGAGCTTTGTCTGATAGGTATTTTTCCATCTCTGATGACTGTAAGTCAGATCCTGTGATCTTTATATTGACCAGCTTTGTATTTAAAACTACATCAATAAGACCACATTTAACTTGGGCACATTTTTAATGCACTGCCCTTTCACTTCCTAAAAAATCCATTGTAACTAGCAAGAGCTATGTAATACTGCCTCTAAAAATACTGTGCCTGAGCATCCTTGTGGCCATGAACCAAAGGTGCTGGCTTTTTCATGGTGGTGGAATTGGTCTGAAGGTTGCATCACTTTCTGGGTTCTTGCAAATAGAAGAATGTAGGTTGAAACAGGGAAAATAATTTCTCAGAAGAACCAACTACACATGGATCCAACAGCCACTTGAAACTTTACAAACTAGGTAGCTCTGAGAGTGGGCTTCAGGTTTCCATCTATATAGGAGCAAATTTAACTATATATATATATAACATAAACATGACCAAGATACTATGACTAATTTAGGTAGTTCTGTTTTTATGTTATTTTATTTTTAAGCTCGGTGGGAGCAGCCATGGTTTGAATTAAACCCAACACTTCCACATAATTGAAGAGGGATTTACAGAAGATGCAGACACTTTTCATGCCAAATGTTGTGCACATACAGAATGAGAACCAACAATTACAGTTAATTTCTGAGCCCACGTTCTGCACACAAGAAGCAGCAATGTGCCTCCTTAGCACAGCAAATGCATTGGGGACGGGGTTTTATAGGGAGGTTATGCATTTTTCTCAATGCTGTCAGAACCTGGAAATTGTGAAATGCCTCGGATTTCTTTTGCATGCGTTTGTCCAGGCTGGCAGGAAGGTGCTCTGTCTGGCAAGGTCTGCAGGCTGGGACAGCAAAGGGCCCGGCAGCATCCGAGAGCTTGAAGTGCAAGTTATGGCAGACAAAAGCAGCGCCTGTTGCATTCCACCTGTTATCTGCGGGAGTCAGCAGCGCTGCCTTCCCCCTCCAGCTGCCGGCAAGTCCTGGCAGCGCCGAGATAACATTTGGTTCAAGATCTGCTCCTGCCAGGTTATCGATAAAGTGAGGGAAACGAATACCTGGAGGGAGCAAGGCTAGATTTTCAGTTTGCTTAATTTATGGGCCAAGTTTCGCCTGGTACAATGGAAGTCCCGCTGTCAGTGCTTTCACCAGCTTTTACCGGATGTCATTTTGGGACATGAAAGGAGGTTTGAAGAACACTTTGCAGTGATGGTGGCTGACCTACTGCATTTCTGGTTACAATTAACAGCACATTCTCACCCACTCTCTCCGATTCTGCTTGTTCACAGGCCCGGGGGCAACCGGAATATCTTTCTTTTGTCCCACGCTCCTTCATCACCGTGGCAACAAATGGGCAAATATTATAGTGTTTTTTGCTTTTTTTAATTTGCAAGTAGTCTGGTAAGTTTTCAAGACCACACACACACACAGACACACAGTACATGTAGTTCAAACTCGGGGATTAGCACATTAAAACCATGGGTTTAACCAGTAACTTGGGCTGTGGCCTGGCTCCAGGCCAGTGCCCACTGGAAAACGTCCTCACGAAGTCACACAGCAGAGTGGTGACAACACAAGAATGGGGGCCATGTCCAATGCCAGCCTATGGTTGCTGTCACCAGCAATTACAGGGAGGTTGAGGTCCTCCCGAGGACCACCCTGAGTCCATCCTAATTGTGCCACTGGTGGAAACAAAGGTCAGCTCTTGTGCAGGGGTTTAAAAATTGAACTTGCACCCCCAAGGGGACACTGTAGCCCTGGGCCCGCAGGGACACCACAGTCACTAATCACTGTGGCCTGGGAATCAAAGACACCATCTGCTTCAACAAGGGCTGTCCCCAAGTGGAGGGGCAAAAGGAGTAACACCAGGAGTTCATCATCCACTGGGAATTGAGGGAGGGGATTCACCTCTGCCTCTGTGCACGCTGAAACCCCCGTGTCACCAAGAACGCACCAGGCAATACTCGTCCATGCAGCAGTTAATTACAGCACTGAGGCTATAGGCGCACATGGAGTTCCAGTTTCTGGTTTGGAGTCTGGGAAGAGATCCTTGCCAGCTACAGCTGCTGGAAGGTACCATGTCTTGGCATGGCCATTAGGCTGATGGATCATCTGGCATCAGACCCAAGGGAGCTTGAAGGCTCTCATCTGCAGCCTCTGGATACAAAAGCTAGCCAGAAGCGCAGAGTCTTTCCCTAACCTGCGGTTCCTTAAGCACCCTGCAACATCTGTATCACTTGGGCATTTCATGGGAAAATTTTCTTTTTGTTGGTTACGTGTTGCTGCTTGCATTTGTTTTTTTCTCCCCATGTATCTAGACCATCTATTCTTTTCAAGTGACAGATACTAAAAGTAGTAAGCTGTAAAAACATGTACCACCAGAGTTATAAAGAAAATCTCTTGGGAGATGGTAAAACAAACCCAGTCCCAAACACCCTCCCCTGGCCCACATTGCCAAACCACCTCCTTTTCTACCACCCTGCCAACAACTCAATTCTTCCACAATACCTACAGGGAGGGAGGTGGTAGCAGATTAAAAAGCCAGGTTCCTCCCTCGCTGAGGTTTCCCAGCACGTATTGCCGGCCTGGGGAATACGGGGGAAGGGCAGAGGAAAGGCTGGCTCTGCCTGCGTAGGGCCGAGCAAGTTTTCAGCTGTATAAAATATATTAAGTCCCAATCGCGCTGGAGCCGGTGTTGAAAGATTTCAGCAAGGCCAGCACTTGACCTTTCGCAGACAATAGCCCCGGCCTTAATTGGCAAGTGCTCATTGTGCGGCCTCAGCTGTGCTGAACAGGCGGGTTTCATGCTCATTCCCCCGTGGGCTCAGGTCTGGGGCTGCGGGCGGGAAGCGGCCAAGGTTTGGGGGTTCCTGATTGTTCTATAATGCCACCTGCTGACTCGAGGGCGATGGCAGCCAGTGTATCAAAAATCCTTTCATGGAGCCCTGCTTTTAACTTCAGTGCTATTTATATTAATGGGATCATTCAATGCACTTCACTCATGTCCTGATTTAGAGTCCAAGGACAGCCCCGAGTTACAAATCCTGAGTGAGCACCGTAAGATACACTGGACACTAACTATACTGGCTTTTTATGCTTCTCTGGGTTGCGACTACGAAATATAATGAGGAGGTGATTGAAAAGGTCTTGGAACTCAAAATATTAACATGTCTGTTTATACCACACTATGCTTGTTCGTGACTGAAGCGAGCACAAGCATCTGTGTGCCAGCACTATAAAGTGTCTTCACCAAGTGCCCACGGTGGTAGGAGGGGGCAGACATAAGGGGCTACTTTGTCTGGGAGGCACAGATCTTGCTCCAGCTACAAGCATCCACAGCAATTCATGCGAGGATGCATACATAGAGTAGTAAGGAGGCTCCCATCCAGAAAAAGGCTCTGTACCATCTACTTTGCAAAACCTGGGAAAGTGCAAACATGGACATGGAGTGGATGGTACACTGCTAGTTTAATCTTTTAGCAAATTGAAAAATCGTGGCCCTTTTATCTGATAAAATTTGCATTTCCTGAGCTCATCCAATTATGCCAGGGAGTCCTTGTTCTTCACCACTTCCCTGTCTTGACCAAAATTCAGTTTTCAGCTCCATCTCTGGCTGAACACTTTTCCTGAAGGATCATCTCCATTGCAGGGTGTATGTGCTCCCAGCACACTTCAGCTACTTGTGCTGCTCTACCTGTGCTCTGCTTGTCCCCTCACATCCATTCAAGTTCTCTTTCCCTGAGGTCTGGCTCTGCTGTTGCTCCTGGCACCAGCATTACTTATCAGCTCCATAAATAATTTGTTCATCCAGGTCTCTACCAGCACCCGCAGCAAATCTTTGCATCTTTCTTACAAGCTCCAGGCTGATGCTCAGGGTACGTTTTTCAGAGGGTTTCTGAGATGGGCAGCTTGATGCTCTCCAGCACAGCAGAGACAGGCACTGCAACCTTTGCCTTTTCACCATTCTCCTCCTTCTGGCACCTTTATGGGGTCTAATTTTTTGTGCTGGCCTCCCACGCACTTCATAAAAGACGCACATTCAAGCAGGCTTTGTGCCCGGAACGCAATTAAACATCCAACTGTCCGATCTGTGTGGCCAAATCCGCAGTGTTCCCGGGGCTTCTCAGGTGCAGGTTCACACTGGTTCATCAGGTTTCCATAGGGGGGAGGAAATGTAATTTAGCTCTTTCAGTCTTAGTCATTGAAAATAAAAGGGGAGTAAGTGAAGCTTGTCTCTGGCTATAGGAATGGCAGACAAACCAGCCATGATTCTTTATCTAAAAGTGAAATTTGCAAGTGAACAAGGCATTATAATTGATGCAGATTTAAAGATTTAAGGTGAGGCTATTCTGTGTTTTGTTTGAATGACAAACCTTATCTCGCTTTTCCCATCCCCTCCCTTTTTCTTCCTTTGCACAGCAAAATGCTAAACAATCATTTCTTCAGACCCAGTCCTCAGAACTGCCATTCCCTACAACTTCAGCAGGTTTTTTTTGAGCAGCTGGAGGTGTTTAGCAAGCCTGAAAGAAATCCCTCCATCAAACCTTTCTTTCATCACAAGCTGACCACAGAAATGTCACAATACCTGTGAGGAGCGGTTTCGCTGTGTGCTCTGGCTCAGTCTGTGCCACTAACAAAACACTATATGTGATGAAAACAACCCAAAATCACAACACAGAAAATAACTATCTTCTCTACTGAAGATAGATCAGGTGTGTTTAATTCCAGAACAGAATCAAACTTAAGCTCCGGACTATTAACAGTGCACCCTGCTAAACTGGCAGTGCCTTTCATCATAAAGCTGTGGCCTGTGCCCATCAGTACCTTCCCAGGGCATGCCTGGCATGGCTTTGGGAGTAGCAGGAATTCCTAAAAGTCAGAGCCAGCTCTGGCTCCCTCCATGGTCCTCCTGCACTGTCTGAGCAGGCTTTGCATCCGCAGGGAAGTCTGGCCTCTCCTCATGCTGCGCACCAGGGCTCACCAAATACACACACCTGTAGTTTCATAGTATGAAAAGCCATCTGGATGGGATACACAGCCTTGGCAATGATTTTTGGACACTTTGTGTCTTAAGCCTAAAGGCCACACATGGGCCCAGAGGAAACCACAGCACCACAGACCTTCTGTACATAGCTGGCTGTGCCACTTTTCTTTGGGGCTGAAAACACCATCTGCTCTGTTGTATTTAGCAACATAGCTGTCACCATGGAAAGGAACAATTTCACCTCCTAGGACTTGTCAGGGGGCAAAGTCTTAAACTATAAACTCTGTTATTGAGTTTAACTCTGAATGTGAAGTGCTAAAAAACACAGTGTAAGACTTGGTCTCTTTGTTGAGGCAGAGAGAACAGGGAGGTTAAAAGATGGACAGGAATGGCTGATGGCCCAGAAGTAATCTTGGATGAACAGAAAAGTAAAGAAAAATTATTTTATAGCACTGCTACTAAATGGCAGCCTTTAGCATACTAAAGCACTGTGTCGTAACTGTGCGAGGGAGGTTCCTCACCCACCGAGATGGATCCATGTAGAGTTGGATTGTTCATCTCTCTCACACCAGCTCCTTTGCATATAGCTGGGCATTGCATTGCCTTTGCCCCTCAGCTGTAACTAGGCAAGGAAAAATAAAGTGTGTAGAAGAATAAAAGCTGCAAAACCACTCAGACTTCAATCAAAGCAAGAGACCACTTGGAGCAAGGAGCTCTAGGTCCTCCTGTTAGATTTGCATTTTCCAACTACTGCAGAGGAAAATGAGATCTCATCTGACTGAAGGCAACACTGTCCACTGGAATGTCTGACTGCACAGAGACACAGATGAGCCTTTGATGGATTAGCTCAGGTTTGAAAGAGGTGCACAAGGATGGAAACAACACATTGGAGAACAGGTGGAAGCTAAGCACACCTTGGCAAACTGAGCTCTAGGGGTTTTTTCTTATAACTAGGAATTGTTGAAATTGCTCTGAAAATGCTCTGTTGTATATAATAAAAGGACAATTTCACTAAGCGAGTGGGTCAACCTCACTAGGTTATGTACCTTAAGAGTGACAAGGGCCCAAATCATGTTGGGATAACAAGATTTAAAACAATCCTCTAGGAAAAGTGCTTACTTTTGGTCAGTGCATTCAGTGAAAAGCAATTCCTATTGCACAAGGACAGGAGGAGGTGGAGGTGAAAGGCAGGGATCTACAAGGATGCCCAGGAGCTGCATCCAGCACCTCACTGTTTCTCCAGCTTGCAGTTTTCCAAATGACTGTCATCTTCCTCCTTGCTCTGCCCTCCATGGTTGCTGGAAGCCCCTTCTGTCCCATTTTTCTACCCTCTCAAATATCCCTACTGCCCTACCCTCTCATTTACTGAGAAATATCATCAACAGGTCTTTTCTCCACTTCTCTACATCCTTAATACTGCCAACTAAACAAAATAAACCAAGTGCAGCATCCTCACTGTCAGAATCTCTGAAGCACCAGGCCTGTGAGTCTGAAGTGTTATAGGACAGTTATAGGACAGAGACAAAGAAAATAAACTCTGGCACACTTCTGTACAGCTGTTTTGTATTAATTGTTAAACTGCGTGATACAAAATGCAAAGATAAATTTGATTTAGTGGGCAGATCTCTTCTGAGTAAGAAGCTTATAGGTTTAATAAAGAGTCAGTTTTTAATGATATTTTCTATTTTATTTGTTATATATTCATTATGTTTTCAATGCTTGAAATGAGATTCAGAGAGAACATGAGAAAAACTTGGTTTGGGTGTTTATCTGAAGAACCAAAAGTCTGAAAACACACTTTGAACTAACATTTGCAGAAGTTCTGCCCAACCTTTCAGCTGCTAAGATTATTAATGCAAATTAAAGCAATACTGATATTTTCATTCCAGTTTGAAAATAAAGGCTGATGAGAAGTCCCATTAGAGACCAAAACTAGCTACCTACTGTTTGTAGCAAACACTAGATGGGATATTTTTCTGAGAGAAGGGGAAGCACCAGTACAGGACAGCCTGCTCACTTGTCTGGTTTAGAGCAATCTCAAGCCTTTGCATGCTGGTAATCTTCCCAACTCAGCTCCAGATGTTAAGGCTGGCTGGCTGGAGGGAGGAAGGGAAGATATGGAGAAGAAAATGCACCAGATATCCAAGAATATCCAAGAGAAGTTATGCAGTCTCGGACATTCATAAAAGATGGGAGCTTGCCAGCTCCTCCACATATGGGATGGAGATTTGAAAGTGGGAAACAGCTGCAGTTGTCCTGTGCTGCCTCCCAGGCCATGGAACTTGTGCCAGTGGCCCACCACAGCCAGAGATGGAGAAAGACCCTCAGTGCAGAAACCCAGTTAGATGGTGGAGCTAGAGCTGACAGAGGACAATCTCATCCAGGAGAATCATCCCTGACCACCAGACTATGTCAGACCCCTGACAATGACAGCTGGGCTCCTCTTACACCCACTGGGATGATGTCAACCACCTTCTTGGGGAAGCACTGATACGTGAAACTCACGTGTGACTGTCACACTGTCACATGCATTACAGCAAGAGTTTCCTGGATCCCCCTCTATGACTGATTAGATTTTATGTTTCCCCAGACATCTCCAGAGGGAATGTGGGCCTTTGTCCAGCTGCAGTCCCATGTCCCAGCTCATTTCACAGGCAGCTCAGGCTGTTACTGTGCTACCCCGGGATGTTGAAATCTTGCACCACACACTGCACTTTGATGTGGCATTGGCACAGGGAGGATGCTCCCCTCCAGCAATGCACAGAGTGAAACTATGCAGTGAAATGCCGAGTCCAGGCAGGGTCAGGATGGATTCCACGGCTTTTGTGCTGCCTCCTCTTCACTTTTCCCTTCCTGTAGCAATTATTACTCATCAGCACAGATTAACAATTGCACAAGCAAACCCTCAGAACAAATGAAATCAGGGCCGAGGGCCAATCTTAGTCAGTAGGGCTCTGCCACTGACTTTAAATGGGATTGGGATTTAGCCCTGCAGCCTTTCCCTGTGTTTCCTCTTTTTATCCATTCATGTGCTGCACATGTGTAGTTCTCTGGCAGCTCCTCCAGCTTTGGGATGAGGCACTCACAGGTACAAGCTCCAAAAGTTGCACCCATAACCTTCTGGCATTCTTCTCCACCCACTCCCTGGCCCTGGCTTTCTTCTAAGAGTTGTTCCAGCCATTTTATGATATCTTTTAAAAGGTAAGAGAATAAAGACAAAAATAGCTCTCAATCCATTCATATGGGTTTCTGTTGGGCTGTGAATAATTTAAGGTCTTCTCACCTCATCTCTTGTTTATCTCGTAGCCTTGGGCCTCATCTGCATGAAAGAGTTGCACCCATCCAAGTAGATGTTAATTTAAACCAATTCATTAAACTAATACAAACCCCGGAGCAAGCAGAGGGAGGGATGCTCCCCTGTTAAACCCAGGCTCCTATCGGTTTGCTTTAATCTGGTGAGAAACTAAACCAAAGTAAGGAGCGCCCATGGACAGGTTCGCTCTGGTTTTACTGAGCACATGGAACAGAGCAATGCAAATCATGCCAGGGAGTTCTCACTGGCAGAGCTCTGCTGCTCACTCCCTGCAGGGACAAGCTCAGACATTCAGCAGAGATTGGAACCACCAAAAAATAGTCATGAGCCTGCGACATACAGCCAGCCTTGAGCTGGGCTGTGTTGTGGGGGTGTCACACCTCTCACCCAACCCAGGGCTCTGTTGCAGGTCTGCACTTCGTGGCCAGTGCCCCTGCAGGTAAAAAAGCCATACTAGTGTTTACATACTATGGTTAACAGGGGCTATACAAGAAGCCAGGTAAAGTGTAGGTCACCTGGAAAAACTGCAATGCCAGTGAGAGCCAAAAAATGAAAGAATTGCAAGGAACACCACCCCAGAGTCACACAGAAAATCACTATTCAATGAAAACAAACCCAAAAAGGAAAGAGGGGAGGGATGGGACTGGAACATTTCTGCTTCGCAGCTCTGCCCTCTTTTCAGGGAGTGGAAAGGACTAAATCCCCTGTTGTCAATATTGAATGAGGATTACAAAGAACATGAAGCCAGACTTCTCTCACGTGTGCCTAGTGGGAGGATGAGAGGCAACAGATCCAAGCTGCATCAGTGAAATCCCAATCAATATTAAGAAGTTACTTAATGATGAGAGCAGTTAAACAGGAGGTCAGAGAGGTCGTATCTCCATCCATGGAGATAATCAAAATTAAACCATACAAGATGCTGAGCAACCTGATCTAATGCAGAAGCTATCTGTCTTCTGAGTAGGGTGGAGGTTTGATCTGGTGGCTTTAAGTCCCTGTCAATTTAAATTATTCTGTTTTATTCCGGTAAAATTTCTTTTCTGAAGCCAGCTTCCCCCATGTTCCAAAGTCACACAGCTGGTAAACTCACCTGGCTATTACCCAGTTGTTCACTCTTCCTGAAGAGAGAAGGCAAAAAGAAAATATTAAGAGACCTGGCTGTCTGCAAAATGGTGCCAATCGGTGCAGTACAATTCCATGGGGCAACACAGAAGATTTTCCATCAGGAAAGTGGAAGTGGGACACTGGAAACCTACAGAAAGCTTCTTAGCATCCACCTCCCTGCTGAGTGGGTCACACTGAGATGTCTTGGCTCCAGGGGCTCCTCTAGGCTTGGGAAGTTACTGGAAGTTTTGCTAGTGGTGATAATACCATTTGGCTTTCCCCTGCATTGGTGAGCACTGGGAGTCGGGGTGGAGGTGGCTGCTGGCTGGTTCTGGCACTTCAAAGCTGCACCAGTAGCACCACACCACGGTACCTACGCCTCTAGCAGCAGCCACAGCGCCCAAATTTCCATCACTGTGAGTGCTCAAGGCAGGAAGAGAGACAGAGTCACTGTTAATATGGGCAAAATCCCTTAGGCTATGCAGGGGCAGCATAAATATAACAAGATCCTCATTATTTAAGAGAGGAGAAAAACAGAGGAATGATTTTGCAAGAGGTATATAGATTTTGCCAGTACTTGAATACTTTTGGATTTGTTTTGATTTCTATATATACACACATTCTAGGAAAAACATTTGTGTTGTTTACATTAATTTTTCATCATACTGGAGAAATCCTGCAGGATCTGCTTTGTATCACTATAGTTCTTTTCATTCAAGGATCTTTTATCAGTTATCATGCCAAAGCTTTCATGGGTTCAAAGACATGAAAAATAAATTTCCAGGAGGAAGGCATGCCAAGTGCCACGAAACACAAAAGCATGATATCTAACTCAGGAAGCCTTTAAGCCATGGATAGCTGGAAATTGGGATAGCATGCCAGAGAAATCTCAGCATGTACTGCTGTCCTTGTCTTCTGTTCCGGCACCCAGCACAAACAGGACACTGGCTATGTGCTGTCTTCATGTTCTCAGCCTGATCCTCACATCTCTGGTCAAAGTGATGGTGGGTGCTCCCTTGGTTTCACTCATCTGCTCTCCCTAGGAATTGACTCCTGGGCTTTGTCCATGCTGCAGGACCCCTTTGTCCCCACCCCTCGCTCACACCAACCCTTTGCTGTGCTCACTCAGATCCCATCAAGATGCAAATGCCTCTTTTATTCCCCGTGTGCTTTTCTGCCAGCTCATGCAGGTGATGCATCCTGTGCCAGAGCTGGCCCACGGGAGAGGAAGGGAGAGCACAGCTGGAAGCAGACAGAAGAAGAAGGAGCTTTTCCCTCTCCATGATCTGCTGTTCACTCTGCCTGTGCCATAACAGAACTTCTGCCTTTGGGCACAGCTCCACCCCTCCTGAAGATTTACTGTACATCTCCAGTGCACTCTCAACCTCCTGCTCCCCCATTTTTGCACAGGCTCTGGCTCTTTTTGTGACCTTCACTGAGCTGAACCAACTGGCTGATGCCCCAGTTACTTGGCCTAAAAAGGGGTCTGACAACTACAAATGGTGGTATAAACGTGGCAGGCCCATGTGGTTGTCTTGAGGTCTCCTCCAGCCTTAAATGATGTTGGGCATTACTTAGACCTTGTGACAGCTGTTGAATTTGACTTACCTCTTCCACCCCACTCCCTGAAACAGATGTGGTTGTAAATTACAGCCAGATTAGAAGGATCAGTGAAGACCATAAGAATACAAGAGCAACTAACAGGTTGTAAATTCTGTTGGGTTGTGACTTATGCAAACCGTGGCTCTGACCTTCAGCACAGTCCTGAGTGTACGTGCAACATGGACAGAAGAGGAGTCTGCTCTGCTGCACTTCTTTGACAATCCAAGATAACTGCGAAGGATGACGGAGCAAGTGCCCAGAGATCTCAGAGAGCTTCCCAGAAGTCTGCTGATAATTGCTGTGAGATGCATCACAGCCATCCTCACCTTGCCCCTGGATGTTCATGGGAGATGCTGAAGTCCATCAAATCACAACTGTAAATGCAAGAATTCAAATCTCAGCCCCCAGATGGGCCAGGAGGGGCCATCTGAAGCCCTGTGTTCAGAAACCATATTCAGTAAGTCCACCAGACCAGCAGCCCAGCATAGTTAACACACTGCTATAGCCTAGAGTGGGAAATCAGAGGCAGAAAACCTGGTATAACACCACTTGGATTACTTCTCTGTCACAGGTGGTGTTTGTGGTCTTCGCAAACACCTAATCTGGGAGCCATCTGGAGTCAGTGGGAGGTTTCCATTTACTGCAGATCTCATATCAGACCAGTTATCTATAAAGCATTGGGATATGGGCATCTTTCAGTTCTTGAAGTCTATAGAACTTGCTGCCTTGGTCAAATTTGTACAGATGCTGAAGTTGATTTCTAGTGTGATGCTTAGGCATAGTTGAGGGGAGAGGGTTCTTAGAGAAGGAATCTTAATAAAATTACTTTTAAAAGTATAAAAGTGTTCCTCCTATTGCCAGGAAAATCATAGTTTTTCATACTCCATTGGTCTGAAGACAAGTTTTTATTTTTTGAGGAAGTACTGCAGAAAGTCAACAGAGGCTTTAAGAAATTATTCTTTAAAGGGTAGGTAGTTGTCACTGCGCTGTCTTTGTTTGGTTAAAGAGATTAGAACTCAGGCAGTGGTAAGTTTTGCATGGCAAAAAGACACTTCAGATTTCTATTTACAAGAGACCTCTCTGTATTTTATGTCTGCTCCATTAAATATGCCCATCCCAATACAAGAGATTAACACACTGGACACAGAAGATAAAATATATTTCATTTGTATTTAAGATATGGTGCAGTTATTGCATGCTCACAGCTGTAAAATAAAGAAAATAAATGAGGATATAAAAAGTTTCTCCCAGTCACATGCTGACAGAACAAGAACCTGTATCTCATTTTGTTTGGACAGCAGGGGAAAGATGAGAGGGGGGCAGCCAGAGCAGCTGCAACTAACTATGTCTGTTTCAAATTCAGAAAAAATCATCTTCTTGGTGTAATTCCTGACAAATAATTTTCTTGTCCAACAATTTTTAGGTTGATCCTGCAGGACTGCTGGGATAATCATCCTGACACTGCAGATAACAGGATTGTGATCATAAATCTTGAGATTCAAGTACATTCACCATGGTTGAGTGACCACCAGCATTTTGAGGGAATGAGAATATTTTTCCCCTGAAAAGATGACGGCACGAAGGGCACATATGCAGAAAGTGAAGCCTCGCAAATACAGAACAATGCATCATCTTTATTTCAATTTGCCATGCACTCCTTATCATTTCACCCACATTCTGCCCACTAATCAAGAGGAAGAGGCTTGGCTGGTGCAACTGGTTCTGGATAGATCTATTTGTGGCTGTTGCTATTGCAGCAACAGCAAAAGTGCCTTTTTTATAGAAGAATCTAGGCTCTGTCACAGAACATAAGTGACTTACTCTGTGAACAATTATTTTTATCTACAGAGTGAAAGAACCTTTACTCCAGACTGGTCATGTGTGGGGCTATTCCAGTCATGTACATGTAAGTGATGAAGGGAAATAACACTTCATTATTTGGCCCTGCTTGGTACAATTCTGCCTTTTCCCTACAGAACAGGACAGATCAAGTATTTAAGTAATATTAGTATTACAGAACTATGGAGCTGGGTTTTTTGTCTTTTGAAGATAGTTTGTCTTCTGCAAGCAAAATGAGAAAAAAGTATGAAATAGTACCGAGTTGTTTATCAATATAAAACACTCAGCTGATGAGATGCACTAATCCACAGCCAAACCCTGACAAAGGCCCAGCTGACTCCTATTTAAGCCACCACCTTACTCCACAGCTTTTATATGTCAAATCCCTGACAACACCTACAATTTGAGCCAATTCCACAGTTAACCACAGCCCTGCATATCCATGGTGATCAAAAAAATGCTCACCTTCCAAAATGTGAGGAATCTGACATTAATAAAGGTGTGCTGCTCCCTGCTAGGCAATGTATGAGCTGACCAGATGTGCCACATTATATCACTTGCAAACTGGCAGCATCACAGGGCAAGAGTGTTAACTGGGATACTGCTGTGAGAAGGTGAAGGGGATGTCTGGATTTACTTTCTTCCCCAAGGACCTCTCCAGCAGACAGCATCTTCTCCATTGCACATAATTCTCTTTTACTAGAAACACCTGGTAGGTCTTGTAATTCCTGTCCTCATGTTGCAGTGCTCTCCCCTCTCACATCACTGTCCTCCTCAGGCCACACAAGACACCCTCTTTAAAAGAACACAGAGCTAAAAAGCAGAAGAGGAAGCAGACGACTCCCCAAAAACCAGAGCAAGGCTATAACCTGTACTGCAGCCTCAGCCAATGAGGTCTAACAAGGAGTCCCCCTTTGTTTCCATTTCCCCTGGACTGCAGGATGCTGGAAAAGCAAACAGACCTCTACAAATCACTGCTGCTGCACAGGATGCCCAAGTTTTTCTGGAAAAAGTTGGTTAAGTCAGTGAGTTAACAATTTGTTCCAATTACAACAGTGACCTAGAGTACAGCAAAAGCTTCTTACCTTCCTCTCTCTGCAATTGCAAAGCTCATGCACCAGGACCCTCATACCCTTGCTGCATGGTTTATATATTCTGCGTGCGTGGGAGTGAGTGCTCAGGGATTTGGGAAGGGAGGGGGAAAGGGGGAAGAGTCCAAACAAAACATTTAAATGTAATTCCTTTGATGGTGCAGCTGTGAGAGGGCAACTGAGATGATTTTGCTTTATTTCAGAAGCTGCATAGTTTTCCTGTCCTTTATTAAATAGAAATCATGTTTCCATGGCCAGGCTCTTCTCAAGTCAATCTCTCCTGCCTGCAGAGCAGACCTTGGCTCTAAATTCCCACACAACTGATGCTTCATTTTCCCCCCTTCTTATGACCCTGTCTCCCACCTTCTCTCCCAAGCATGGCATACAAGAAATATTTCCCAACCAGAGCAAACAGAACACTACAAATTAACCCTATTTGCTTTGCAAGAAAACTGCGCAATAGCCCCCAAATGAGAACGATGAGTTGGGGTGTTGGAAACCCTTGCAAGGCAAGTGGCTTCCTAGTTCATTCCTAATTCCTTTACGTGCTTGTGCACTCCTTGACATGGTGGCACGAATCCTGGTCTCCAGGGCACAAGGAGCACAGAGCAGACCCAGCTCAGGGCGATCCAGCAGCATCAGGAGTTGTGGCAGTGCAGGTGGATAAGGGAGCCGTGCTGCTCCCCATCCATGTGGCTCCTCCAAGAGCGCGGATCCCTGATGACTTCAACACCTCTACCCCAGGCTTTGCATGGAGCAGGGACCTCCCCACCTGCTGTCAAACACCTGCCCTGTCAGACAGGAGCAATGGCACTAAGTGGCTTCATGGGGATGTTTTCAGAACAGAATACACTGCAAGGCAGTTCCTGCGCTCCAGCCTTGCCTTCCGTGAACCTGCAGCCCCCAGCTCACACGCCATCCAGCCGTTTCCCTTGGTTAAACCAGGAGCTAAGGTGACACAGTGCTGCAGCACCGGGCTGGTGGCACTGGAGAGCAGATAAATGACCACAGGCAAGGCAAGGAGTCAGTACCTGCAGCGTTCTGTGGTTTTATTGCAGTGGCAGTAGGGGGCAGGCAGGGGAGGGTTGGAATTCTGTTTTACCCTCCACATTCAACAACGTACATGAAGGTTTTTCAATCCCTCTTCCAGAATAAATAGCACAGTTGAGCCTTTCCTGGAAGGGCTAAACCATTCAGAAAGAGCAAAGAAAGGAGAGAAGGCGAAGCTTCTCCTCAACTGCTGACAAGCAGTGGTGTGACAGGCCTGACGTGATTACGGAGCACAAGCTGGACGCCCTCCCTCCCAAACCATTCATCCTCATCTTCCCAGCCCAGCAGCTGGCTCCCTGGCTGTGCTCCCCACCACCTCTGTCTGCATGGTTACTGTCACGTCTGTGAAAACAAGAAACTTGTGTCACACTCTGAGCTGCATCTCAGAGCATCCCAAGCAGGGGGGGCACAGGGAGGGACAGTGTTACCTAGGAGCTCTGGGATTTTCTCCGATAGACTTGGTTCATTTTCTCTGAAGCTTCTGTGTTTTCTTTTTTCCCCTTTCGCCCCACTTCTCTCAATGGTCTGGTGCCCTCGGAGAGTCCAGGAGCAGACACCAGCTGGCCCTAGCAAAGGCCACATCCCCCACTGCCTGTGTTGTTCTCTCCAGCTCGCCTATATGGATCCCTTAATTGCATGCATGTCTTTCAGGCTATTCTCCATGCATGAGCTGTCAGCAAAACCTTGCTGGAAACACTGGAATTTCACATTTTTCATGGAGATTTTCCATATCAAGTGGGCAGTTTCACATTTTCCATGAAATTCCTAATGACTAGAAAAAAAAAAAATACAGCCCCAGTGTTTGGAAGGGCTTGCTCAGCTTGCCTTCGGGCACCATTTGCGTGTTAAATGCATGTGTGTGAATTTACTTAGCATATCATTTCAGGGATGGGATTGGAATTTTTTTTTTGTTGTTGTTGCAGATGACAGGAGAGAAGCATGCATTCATCCGTTCATTCATAAACCCAACTTGTGGCACGGCACACTGGGGAAGGGATCTTTCGCATCATTTTTAAAACAGAGAGAGTGCAAAGCCCTGTCAACTGACAATATCCATCCAAGCTGTCATTGCCAATCACTTGAATGGACTGCAGCAGAGAGTATTTTCCACAATGAGATACCAATGGGGGTGACCATTAGGTCAGGAATCTTATTTTCTCAGCTCACCAACCCCTGCAAATAAATTCTCACCAAAAGGAGAGAAAAGCCTCATTGATTTGACAAGCGATCAGACACCGCAGTTGTCATTTTCCCAGCAGTTGCTGGCATATTTTTTTGCCTGGTGTGTGAGATATGAATTTTGTGACTTAACCTATCAAGCTCTTAAAGGGATCATCCCTTTTTTATCTGCATCCTAGTGAAAAGGAGAACTCACAGCAGCAAGACTCCGAAAGCAAAACACTGTTCTGAGCTTTAATACATTATTAGCTGATTTACAACAAAGTTCATACAGGGGCTCTACTTTGCTGTTAATAGTCAGACATACTTAGTTGACCTGCAAGAATGTGGGTTTTTCCCCCTCATCAATACCCATTTTAATTTGTAAAACACATTTTTATAAAGTTGCTGGTGTTGTTCCCTTATGAATGCATCAAGCCAAACCAAGACAGGCTACGAGAGCAAGAAAAACCACATTCTTCAATGAAAGAAGTCACATTTTCAGGTCTCAGTGTTCTTAGAGACACGAGTTTTCATAACTTTTAAAAATATCACATTATTATTAAAAAAAAAACCAAACCCAAACAACTTTATGCTGAATTCCAGCAAAGGGCCAGATTCTACCAGTGGATCCAGTGAAACAGATTGGTGCTGGCAGACATTATATGTGGTATACATTATTCCATGCTACCAAAATCCACTTCACCTCTTCAAACTAGAGATTGAAAATTCATGTCAGATTTGCTATGGAGTTTTTTGGAGGGAATATCTTAGCATCACCCAAAAGTAATTTATTTACTGATGTAAAAACAGACTTTGTGATGTTTTTACAGGAAGGTTCTTTGGGAATCTTTTCTGACCATGAGGAGACCCTGGTCCCCAAATAAGAACAGGGAAGTGAGTCCCTGGTTTAGCTGCCTTCCCACTACAGGCACATAAAGGATGTGAATCCAACTTCCCCAAAGTGACAGTTTCGCTTTTTTCATTAAAAACAAAAGTTTGGTCTATAGATATTTTTTACACCATGAGAAGCTTGTCCCTGCCCAGTTGTAGACACTTTTTGAGGAGCTCACCATCTGCTTGAACACAACTACTTCCACTGGACTGGATTATGATTTGCAAAACCTTCAGTTCCATCCATCCAGCCCTTTAGTTCCCAACAGTAAAACTGCACTAGGTCTCACTTAGCCTATGGCATTATTATAATACAGAGAAATAATGGGATCCACTCATACCGGAAGCACTTCTGTCAACAATTCAGAAGATTTTTAAAGTGTTATATATATATAAAAAATATTTTCATTCCAATAATTGATGTATCTATATTTACTATTGGAGAGGAGAACATGACCAAGTCAGAATGTTTCTTTACAAGTATTTTAAAGAATGGTCAGAATTCCATTAAAAATAGATTAAGGATCAGGTAAAGCCTTACCTCTGTGCCTTACACATGGTCTACCATCAAGATTGTTGCTGCCAGTTTAGTTTCTCCAGTAAGAATGAGAGAAAGGAGTTTTATGATCAAATGTCAGAATAATAGTAATTTATTATTTTGGTAAATTGACAGGTCACTAGACTTAGTATCAAATTCTTCTAAGCACTATCAGGCCATTCTTTGTTAATCAATACTGCACATTTCTTACTAGTCTTATCTTTGGAGTACATTGTTCCAGAAATTCTACCAGCATACCAAAGCATGAGTCTTGCCTCCAGATAAGCCTGGCTGGCTTAATTTTCTTTAAATTCAAGATAAGTGCTCTAGTGCAGGGGCCAACCAAAATGACATTTTATTCCTGATATACCTATTAATTCTATCTTTGCCATGTCCTTGCAATACAATATTCAGCTGCTCACGGCATGAGCAGTCTCTAGGTAGGACTGGCTCTCTATTCCTTTTTCTGATGTTCTTTCCTTTGTGCACACACGTGGTAACCTCACCAACACGCTCCTCTCAGCTGCTGCTAATTCCCTGCTACGATTTCACATCCAACACTCCAACTACCAGGTGTAATTTTAACTCAGACAGCAACGCTTTCAGAGCACTGGGGGCTTAGTAGGTGTACGAGACAAACACTTTCTAACACATGTCAAGGAATATGGATTCCATGTTCAGGAATATTCTGAAACTAGTCAGCTGTGGATAAAATCCTGAAATTAATTTTCCCTGGGAAATCTCAACTCCTCAGGAAAAAATAGTTTTCTGTTCTTCACAAAAGTGAAGTTCAAACAAATAAGCATTTTCAGATACTTTAGGATTTTAAATGCAAGCAGGCTCGTACTGTCTGTCAGGAGGAGTTTTTCTCCCCCCTGAAGTCCATTTTTCCTCTGCTGTTAAGTTACTATTATCTTCCATTCCTTGTAATAATGGGCTTAAGATCAAGTGAAACTGGAAATGGAACGAACAGTGAGAGATGACAGACTTGAGGGGGCTTTATTGGGACTATGGGTTGCTCCTGAGGTCAGAATCAGTAAGTATAATTAGATTCCTGGCATTTACAACAAATGTAAAGCAACTCAGAGCTCCCTTTTGTGTGCCTGTAATTAAACATGCACTTTTACTGCCCTCTGCAGTGCTCCAAAGTATCTTTGATTCCAGCACATGAAAGTGGAATCAAAGAGCAGGCCCAAATCTTCATCTCTATATGGCACTCATATTTCTGAAAACAAAGTATTTCTCAGCAGAAATGGAATAGCCCCTTTCTAAAGAAACACAAAAGGGAACGTTGTTTTTGCAAATAATTAGAGCCATTCCTGTACCTCCCAGAAACTTTCTCAATAGAGGCTTGGATAGATAGAAAGGTCCCAACACAGACAGCTGGGCCCCACTTTAACCCACAAAATAAGTTCCAAATTTCCACTCAAAGTGAAGTTATTTCTGGAGTGTATGAATCAGCATTTTTTTGATAAATTAGTTTTCTCTTGTGCTTAAACACAATCCAAGAGGTAAGTGACCAGCTCAAAGAGTGAACAGGAGTGGTAATCAAAAAATACAGTGGGGGGCCAGTAGTGGCAGATGCTAAATCTTGGTTCCTAGCATATTTTGTATTTAGGTGTTACTCAGATACCACAAAACTAAATACTACACAACTAGAGTAAATTCTGCTCAGCATTACTGCTTTATCTCCTAACTAAAGTGTATATATTACATCCTAACTACACTGTTTTCCTTGAAAGTAAAATGGATTTTTGACACTGCACAAAGTAATTTTAATCGCTTAACTATTTATATAATATTTTGGCAAAATTCTCCCTAGTTGTCAGGAAGCACTCAAACTTAGTATTCAACAGATAGCAACCAATTTTCTCACATTATGAGAAACCATATAGAAGAAGAAAACACCGAAGAGCAAGAACTTCCAGTAAGGTCAAAATTCTTTCAGAATGGCTCTTTTTACCAGTCTAATTTTGATAAAGAAGTTTCCCAGCTTTCCACACAGATCCATCCTCAGGCATACGTAGTTGCTCTCCATATGCTCTTATTTACACTAAGAGCACAATAAAACAGATAATCCTGAAAATAACTTCAGTAAATACTTGCATGAACAGAAAGTTGTTTGAATGGTATTTTGGACTTAAAAATGGATTCATGGAAGAAAGCTGATTTTAGCTTGGCTTCCTTAGAGCATTAAATTGTTGTACTGGCAAGTCTTTTCCAAAATCTCCGTCCTGCCCACTTTCTAATTTTTGGACTGGCTGTCCAGGTACTAAACAGAAAGGTAAATATGTTCCTTAAGGTTATGTGACAGCAGCTGAGTAATGAAGGAAGACCCAATTAATGCCCAAGTGAGGGACAAGCTGGGACAGCTCAGGCCTTTAGCGTTCTGCTTGCCACCTTACCCACACACATGTACCAATGGCCCAGTCAAAACAGATGGAGCTTTAAATTAGCCACAGCCACAACTGCTGTCAGCCAGGCATGGCATGAGGATGCTGAAAGGGGACAGGGCTTGGTGTGAAGGGAGTAAGAGAAACACAAACCAGAAGGCACAGGTCTATAAAAAGCAGGGCTGACAGGTTCTGCTGCCTACAGAACAACCTGCTCAGTTTCATTTTTAGAGGAATTTAACCTAATAAGGCTAAAATTTGACAGCAGTACTTGCCTGTTCTCCATCTGAAGCAAACTCTACTGCATGCAACTATGCACAACTGAACATATGGATATTATTTTTCCCTAAGATTCCTCTATTACCAGATACTGCCCTAAATGGATGGGGTTAGCCCACATTTAACCACTAGAGGGCTTAATTCTATCACAAAAAGACCCCGGTTGTTTTCCAATTCGGTGTTCAGTACCTTTGGAAAAACATCCAAACTGAGTGCTCTCTTTAAATACCAACCATAAAAGCTTAGTGCTCCAAGTAATTGAGGCAAAGGGGAATAATTTCAGTGAAGACACTACTGTGTACGGCCAGCTCCTTCAGGAAAAAGTAACAAATCTGAGCCTGTTTCACAAATAGCTACTGAACACAGACCAGCTACATTTCTAGTCTGGATCATACCCACCCTGTTCCTGGGTAAGAGTGCTGCACAGCACAGAACTGAAAGCTGAACAACACCTCAGATTGCTTTTAATGACACCAACAGAATTATCTGTAAACAAGCTGGAGCACAACACAGGAAAAGAAAACAAGGGATAAACTAGTAAAAAAAAAAAAAGGAACAGTGACATAGAACCTTACAGTGTGAAGCAGAAGTGACAGCACACTGAAAGGTGACAGGATAGTGCAGAGATGGAACAGAGTGAGTGCAGAACAGTGAGAAGCAACACCCATCTCAGCAGGGTGGGGTTGTGTTCAGGAGGGCACAGCTCAGAGAGCAGGGCACAGGCAATGCTGAGAGCAAGAGGGTCATACCCCAAGGCCTTTGCTGAGAACCTTGTCTGAGTAGTAGCAGGTTAGCTGGATTAATATAAAATTATATTGCAGATTATGGACTAACCACTGAGAAGTTACTCTGCAGAATTTCAAAAGCATCTCAAGAGATTCAAAGGAGAATTATTTGTTGTGTACTCCATTATAACAGAACAGTACATCCCCGTTGTTTGCCTGGTATCTTTCTACAGGGCCCAGGGATTAGTGTTCTTCACAATGTTTTCCCCACATTCCACCCCGGAGCTGGATGCAGCATTCAAGGTGGGGTCTCACAAAAGCAGAACAGAGGGGGAGAATCTCCTCCCTTGCCCTGCTGGCCACGCTGCTTTTAGTGCAGCTCAGGGCACAGTTGGCTTTTTGGGCTATGAGTGCACATGGCTGAGTCACTTAAAGTTTCTCATCCACCCACCAACATCCACAAGTCCTTCCCCTCAGGGCTGCTCTCCATCTGTTCATACCCCAGCCTGCATTTGTGCTGGAGAGATTGTCCCAACCCATGTGCTTCCTTATTTTAAAACCAGGTGCAAGTAACTTTACCCTTCAGAAACCTCTAAACCATCTCCTGAATATCCACTGATCCAACCTGTTTGGGTAGCTACATCAGGATAGAAAAACTGTCTTTAAAAAAACAATTCTACTGGCAGTTCTGATACTCAGGTACAGACTGGCACAACAGAAATACTTAAGAACAACCAGAGACGGCATGGCCAGAAAATGTGACATGAGAAAACCAATCTGGGGAGGACAGAGGGGGCTCAGTCCAGGTAGAAAGCAACTACCATTTTGCTGCCTTCTCTGGGAAAAATACGTTAGGAAGGGCTGTCTCCTTAACATCAGAGTTTAGCACCAATCTTATCCCAATGCCACTGTTTCCTCTTGGAAGTTTCCCCATCAGATCAAGTTACCTGATTTCAAGAGTGCCTAACAAATTAGACAGCTGTAAGCAATATTAATTGCTAAGATAGTCCCTTGAGTCGATGAGTTTAAGTACAAGTGAGGTGACTGTAGAAAATGTAAAGAAGATTGAAGTGTTCACCCAGCTCTTCTAGCAGTTTTTCGTAGAGAACAGAACGTGGCAACCAGCTAATGGACAGCTACTAAACTAAACTGTCTCAGATTCACTCTGGTGGCCTGCACACAAGTAAACAGATTTTAAGGTCTCCCTCAAAGCCAGAGGATGATGCTAACACAGATACATGCTGGCTTAGTACCAATATGAGACACTTGGCTTCCAGTACTTCCCTGCGTTTCATTATCCACAGAGCACTGCTAGCAGGAAATGAAGAGTCGCATGTAAAAGTAAACGCAGTTCTGTTTATTTTCCAGCAACATCCCACACAAAAGCAACAGAAACACGAATTGCTCTCAGCAGAAAATCTGTACAGTTGTTATCATTTACAACAGTTTTACATTTAAAACCAGCAAATTGAAAGAATCAAGCTCTTTCCCTAGACATTGTTTTCTTGACTGCATTAATAAATGACTGACGACTATTTACAAATTTCAAATTAAGGCTACTGCTTCTGAAAAAAACATTATTGCTTAGACTTTACCATGTTGACCTCCAATTTCTTGAGGGTATTTAATTTCCAGTTGTTTCTGAAACATTTTTGCAAATAAAGTGGTTTTTTTTAAGGTAAGGTAGTTAATCTTACAGTAACTGCAGTAGATGGGTTTACTAGTACTAATCAGCCACATGGTTCAGCTACCACGTGCATTATTTCAAGTCAGACCTTTTAGAAGAGCCAGATGTAAAAGCAAGGTAACAAAAAAAATATCTCCCTACTTGGCTTTTGATCTGCAGGTGGACAATTGAAATCATGTTCACAGTGGGGGAGGGAATGGGGGGAAATTGGTGAGATCTTGCTGTACTATTTATAATTACTAGGGGATAGCACAGCCTTTGGCTAGTTTTCCTATTAAAAAAATCTGATATACATAAATTAAAAGTTAACAGGAAGTCACACAACTTAATTGCAATTTTACAGAAGTCTGGTCTGGAGAATATCTAGACCAACCACAACTTTGAGAACAGTCTTCAACTTTGCTTAAGCTTTCTTACTCTTAACAGATTAAGGATCAAGCTAACCTCTCAAATTTAAAAAAAACTTTCTCTAAAACAGTTTGCACAAGACTATTTAACCCACTGTATCAAATTCTTTCAGTGGCTCACTCAAACACACTTCCAAGTCAAATTCTCCTTCTGCTTGATAGTCAAGATGTCTAACTTTGGTGGGAGTGCCAGAACAGGTATCCTGGAAGGCAAAGGCAGTTAATAATTACTAATTAAGTAGAGGTTATTAGTACAGGTAATTCAATTAACTTCTGTAATTCATTTAGACTGCCCTGTAACAAAGGCTTAAAAATGCTTTAAAGGCCATATAAAACCCAATGCTAGCCTTATGGTTAAAGAGATGTAGGCTTCTGCCCATCCAACCACATTTGAAGATACCTTGCAAGTGTTCTAAGGACATATATATGCAAACATTAAAACATTATGCAGATTTAATATTAATAAGAAAAACAAATCCAGTAAGAACAGCATTTCTAGATCTTTACTGCTGAGCTGTAGCAAGTGCTTTCTGGATATAAAAGGAGCCTACTTCTGTGTGACAAGGAAATTAGATATTGCAATCTAAAGTAGTATTTCAACTCTACATTACAGTTCATAACTGATTTGCTTTCAACAGAAATTTTCTTTTGTAGGCTATGAAAAAATGGGATATTTTTAATTTGAGATGATCATTTAAATTATAATCCTCTAAACCAAGACTACAGACAGATAATGGCTATAGCTGGAAAATACCTGAATTTAAAGACTGCTCAGCTTTTTAAACAGTCCCTAAACATAGTAGATGATGGAATTTGTCAGGTATTCAGGCTACTCTGGATATAACTCTAAGCAACGAGCCAATTATCAACAAATATTTATGCAAATGACAGATATGCTTACATTATTATCTTGACAGCTTGTTTGAGATTCAGTAGAATTGCTTCCAACAGATTCTGTCTCCATCTCACCAAGGTCAACTGGACAACTGTAAAATCATTTAGAATAATACAGCATAAACAAATTGATATTTTAGTGTTAAGCTGCAGTTTGTGGTGCAGTTCTGAAAACAATGGCCAGAGGAGAGCCAAGAGACCTACAGAGATCACAGGGACAGTGGTGGCAAAGTGGGGAGAGCAAACAGAACTGCAGGACAGCTCAGTACAGCCAAAATGGCCAAGGACTGAATGAAAAGTCTTGAGACTGAGTAGTGCAACTTGTCAAAGATGAAAACCCAATGCTCAAACAATGCCTCAATACAAATGTTACAGGAGAGGAAGGAATTTTTTTTCTCAGACAAGGTTTTCATCCATCTGGTTTTGCAAAGATTTAATACCCATTATCCCCAGAGCTAGACCCCAGCATCTGAAGGTAGTATTTCAACACCAATGCACACAGCAGGGTTCTGGCCAAAGTGCCAACTTCCCCTCACACTGGTGGCAAGTAAAGGGAAGCTAAAAGGAAGCTTTGCTTTTAGATCCTATTGCTCTGCACTGGTTTTAAAATCAGCATTCCATCAAGGAAAAACACTACTTTATTAACATAAAACTGCTTCCTGAGGAATTAAGTTCCATCTTTGTCCCCTTCATTCTCTAGTGCCATTTAATGTCGCATGTTGCCTGATCAGCTGTATTGCTTTCTATAGAAGAAAATAACTGGCTCATCACACTAAATCTTCTAGAGCTTGGACTGTGAACACTTGTGGCCATGCTGAGTTTAGTGGCACCTTGGGATGAGTTCACAATTCTCCCTCTCTGGTCAAGAAACAACATTTTACAGCATTGTTCTTGAACTAGCAAGTGGGAAGGGTGAGGTGGGTTCTTGTACACTGGATTGGTCCAAGCTCAATATTCAGGAGACCTGCCATTAGTGAGAACTCTCCAGCACTGCTCCTACCAGATAATTGGAAGACTGCCCTGAAAGAATCAGCTCATGTTGATGGTGTGGTGATTTATTTTATAGAGCAGTGCAGAACTGGCTCTGCTTTCACCATTAAAAAAGTGAGGAATATGTATGTATGCCCTTCCAAGGACACTGGGCAAGTCTACTCCCACCAGCAAGGTTTGGGAAGCTTGGTTTGGATATTTTGACTGAGAAGGAACTAAACAGCACTAAGTGTGGACAAATAGTGAAAACATTCAGCATTCAGACTTGTCTCAAAAAGAACTCTGCTGGGAATAATGTTTATTTCTTAAACATGAGACTTCACATCATAATTTCTATAAAAGCATCTTGAATACTCTGTACATACATTTCCTGCAGATCACATCCTCCTTCAGTTGGTGGATCCCAGGAATGCAGTGCCACTTTCCACAGTTTAATTTGCTGGTCCCATGACCTACGGCTGTATTTCTTAAATTTGTTTGGAGTTTTGGGATGAACTCCTGGTATACGATGGCATCTATTCAGATATTAGACATGGAAAATTTATCAGTGTTTTATTCACACATACATAACATGGCTTTAAATGTAAAGACTGATTGTATTATTTATGAGAAAAGACTAATGTGCAATTCCAGCACTCAAGCAAAGACTTGCCAGCTTGATATGAACTTTAGTTTTTCTGACTACAAGTCAAAAAAAAAAAAAGGATTATCATTTATAGGTCTGAAAACCTCATTCCAAACTCAATTGCAACTGTAGCCCATTTTGTTTCGTAATTAAGTCATGAGACAACTCACAGCAAAAAGCAGTTTCATTTCCTCTTGTTGACAACCAAAAGAACTTTCATTTCCATTTCTGCAGCATGAGGTATTTCTTCTATAGACTCATTAAAAAAAAAAACCCCAAACCACATCTCAGTTCATTATTAGTATGACCTAACAGTCGAAACATATCTTAAAAGTTCAATAGTTTCATTTGTAGATGCCTTCTATCTGCATGTGTATTGGATACCAAGTGTAGTACATCCATGTGCTTATAAAGAACATTTAGTTTTCCATAAAGCCAAGCAGCTTACCTAGGAACTTCTTTAATATATCTATCATATGCAATCATGTTTTTTCCGTAGTTTATCTGTTTTTGTCTTCTCATCAAAACCACCTCATCTGTCTCAAGTTCTGCTGTCACCGTGGACTCCTTTGAATCAGAACTGAAGAAAAAAAACATTTTAGGTTTGGGACTACTAGAAAACCAGTGACACTCAAACAAACCCACTTGTAAAAGACTATAAATAAATGTGTTAAAACTTTTCAAATAAATGCTCAGGGTGTTATTGAACTATGGTGTTGGAACAGACTTAAGATGGAACTATTTTAAACTGTGTGGTTTAAGAAGCAACACTGTACAACGAAAATTCAGACCTATTTTCAAGATTTTCCTCAGCTAAGCTAGAAATTTAACCTACCTTCCTGAGGAGGACTTCCTTTCTCTTGAAAATTCATTTATCAGGAGTTTTCTTCTGTATCTGTAAGAGTTTAAATCAGTATTAAGAACATATGTCACAAAGAGAACATAAAGCACTGTCACAGCTCACAGTTGAATTAACTTCTCAGCAAAGCAGCAGCACTTGAGACACTGTAGAGGCCTTTCCACTATGAAATAAATATTTCAGTTTTCCATAAAGAAAAAATAAAAATACAAGGACTTTCTTTTCCTAATTGTTTTCCCTAAAACAACTTTTTAGAGCAATGATATTAAACAAACAGTCATAAGTGAGAGGGTACTTCAAATATTTCAATCTAAGAGATTCAGGAAAAGCTTCTTCCAAAAGGGAGATATTTAGGGATACACATCCAATTTCCAGAGTTTCCCATGACATTCCTGCAGGACTTAACCCAAAGCTGATCTAAAAGCAGCAGACAAGAGGCTGAGGTTGGCCTGATTTTGCTACAAAGGTGAAGTTAAAAATAAAAGTCAAAACAGATTCTATAAGACAATTTCCATTTCCCTTCCTTTCCCCACTTCATTTTAAACACCCAGGGGTACCTTGCCATTTCTTTGTTGACATTGGTCCTCATTTCATCTTCTTCCACTGCAGTTCCCCAGTCTGAACACCGGGAAAGGGGTCCAGGGCCTTCTGGTGTTGTAAAACTAGAAAGAAAAAAAAAATTAAGGCTCTGTGTTAAAAGCCTGGGTTATTGTATTTATCTCCCACACTCACAGCTTGACCCCTTAAACATAATTATTTACAGTACTCAAAATGGCCATAAAAATCTTGTGTTGTTCTATTAAAATTCCATCATTGCAAAATTAAGCATCAGTTGGGAGTTCCACCTTGAGGTTGTGTGGTTTGTGTTGGGTTTTCTTAAAATTTATGGAGGTATCTATAGAAACATAGCATAGCTTGTTAACCCAGCCTGTGTTTTCAGTAACTTCCAGCTCGTGTCCTTCAGAAGATGGTATGTGAAATACCCGCTTTATTTATTCACTCACTTGTTTTCACTCCACTAAATGACTTAGCAATTATTTATATTTTCATGACTGCAGACTCATTAGCTATATAAGAGACAAAAATTAGAACACAGAATCAAGATGTAAAGCTAATTAATTAAAGTTACATGATAGCACCAGGAGTTTCTCTGTGTAAATATATGCCTAGTAGAGAAGGCAAAGGCACAAAAATGTCCTTTTTTAGCTAGGAAACTGAGACTTATTATGGCTTTGCAAACTGGTTTAACAACTTTACTGCAGCCCATTAGCATCGCAAGCAGGTTCAGACTCTTGCAGGGGAATAAGCTCAGATCTTTTCCCAGCCATCTAGAGCTGCCTGCATTCAGATTATCCAATGTTTCCCATCTGTCCTCCTGATGACCAGTTTTCACTAAGTAAAACTCAAAACTGTATCCTACAGAGCACAGCTTTTTCAGTAGATCTCGAAATGCTCTGGAGACTTTCCAGGATTCTGTGCAAACATGTCCCTTAGAGTCAGGGAATTAGATCCATCTGCACTAAAACCACCTCCAACTCCCTCCCTGCTCCCAAAATGGTTTGCACAACTTTGAATGTTTTATTTAATTCAAACTAAAAGTTCCATTTAGTTGAAACCCAGTTACAAACTTGGCGAAATTAAAAATCCATAGCAAACAGTACAGGTCCCTCTGCAAAAATCTGTTCAAGCTCCAAGGATTTTTAACTTTTGCTTTTACTGATTTCTAGTTTTGCAGAGAACACAGGCCATGTTCAATTATTGCTCTCCTGTGGCAGAGAACAAACAGAATCCCAGTTGTTCCCAACTCCTGAGCTTTTTCCTCAACCCTGCGAGGTACCTTTTTATATGTTTGATTCTGCACCTGTGCTGTGATTATAGATGACCCAGCCTCCAACCTGATCTTCTTTACTTTTGAGAATTTTAATTTGACATGGTTGGATTGGCATAAACAAAAAGTAGTTTCAGCCCAATAAGAGAACAACTTCTCTCAGAGCTCAATCCAAACTGAAACCAGGAAGTAAGTCTGCACAATTCAATACTGGAAGACACACAGAAATGTTGTTTGTTTACCTTGAAACTGACAAAACTATGTGTAAAGTTTCATTCTTGTACTGCTATTCAACCATGCTTCCTGGAATTAGTTTAAGCTACTCTGAATAGTGTAACTTGAGCCACTGACCAACGTGGTCCTTGTTGTCAGCAAAGGAAAATGGGCAGTTACAAGGCACAACCCACCCTGTTTTAGATTAGAAACCTTGATTCAATCAACTGGGCTGTGGCCACAACTCCCATCCACCGATCAAAGTGACTAAAGGGACTGTGGCATGAATAGCTCAGACTGTAAATGTGATGTAAAATAAGTCATTTAAGTCTAGCTGTGCTGGGAAACACGGAAGGCAGCGAACAGCAGTGTGACCATTATGGGGTGACCTCAAAACCGGATCCCCACACAAATGTGCTGAAATACAACACAGCTTCTCAAGGTGGTCTGTACTCCCTTCAGAAACATAAAATAAGTGATTTCTAAGAATTGAATTTTTGTAATTTCTTTTTACAGTACAGCCTGTATTTACAAACATAATTAGCCTGTACGTTATTACTTCTTGATAAATGGCAGTAAACCAGCATGAAATAGAACATAAATTATCAAGAATGTATTTCAAGAGGTAAAAACGAAAAATGTTGACTCTTAAGAATGCCAAGATAAGGGCATTGCACTCGATCCTTTTTCCTCCTTTAAAACGAACTATTTGTGGCTGATGAGTGATTGATAAACAGGCAGGGCTTGGAAAACTGAGCAAAACGGTTTTAGTTCAACAGCTCCTGGTGAACTGTCCACCTCCTCCTCACCTGTCCAGCCGGCTGTCCTCAGGCCTGGGCTTGTTTTCCTCAAACACGGAGGATTCGGGCTCGTTCTGCCTCCGCCGCTTCCCATCGGCGCCACGTTTCCGCGCCTGGGCCCAGCGCGGGGGGTGCTGCGTGCTGGCGACAAACACAGCGACACACGAGGTGAGCACCCGGCTGGGCTTTAGCGCTTTAATCTCCCTCCGAGACCGCGGTTTTTTACCGATTTCGCTCCCGCCAACGCAGCGAGGCGACGCCACTCGCTGCGGGCCCTCTGAGGGAGCTCTGCGCACCCCCCCCACCCCCTCAGAGAACTTCGCCCGCGGGACGGCGGGGAGCGAGAGCCGGACAGCGCGGGGGGAGCGAGGCCCGGCGCTGCCACCCCCGCCTCAGCCCGGAGGCCCTACCTGCTCTTCGTGCTGTCGTGCGGGCTCCGCTGGCGGAAGGACATGGTGCGAGGTATCCTCGGAAGGGAGGGCTGGACGCAGAGCCGGGCGGTGAAGGAGAGCCGGGCGGTGAAGGAGCTGAGGCGGGCGGTGAGGCAGAGCCGGAACGGGCGGTGAGGAAGCGCTGCCGCCCTCCCGCTCAGCCCCTTCGCATCTCCCGCCGGCGCGGGGCGACACCGCCCGCTCCGCCTCCCCGCAGGGCGCCTCCACGGGAACAGGTGCGGAGGGGAGGGGGGAGAGCGGGAAAACTCAGCCGCCGCCCCGCACCCTTACGGCCTCACACACGCGGCACCCCCCGCCAGGGCAATGGCTCAGCCCGGCCCCGCCCCCGGGGCGTGGTGGCGGGAGAATCGAGAGCGGCGGCGCGCGGTTTTGGCGCGCGGTGGCGGCGGGACCCACGTGAAACAACAGGAAAAAACCCAGCCCAAACAAAAGGGAAAATACAAATTCCCGCGATTCAGATATGAAGGATGACGGTCACCGGCACGGCTCTACAGTCGATGAAGCGGACAGGGTATTTCAAGGGCCAGTTCAAACCCCACGCCCGATGGTTACCACATAAATTTCACAATGACATGGTATGAAATTTCTTATCAATAGTGAAGAAGATTGGGTAATGCCACGAGGTTGCTAGGCCTTGGCTCGTGGAGCTTTCTGGAGTTATTAATTGCACATGCATGCACAACGAGATCCCGTTCGTCCTGCTATTGGGCATACCCTCACATTTTAGAACAGCAATTTAGAAACAACGTGAAGAACTCCAACAGAACACAAACAGTTTTAAACAGTAATACATTTGCAGCCCTTGCAGCCTGAAGACTGGTGGGACACTTCAGAGAGATGGTTTCTTCTGTCCTTAGAATCAGAGATCACTAAGGTTGAAAAAGCCTTATAATCACAGATTCATTATGTGTTGGAAGAGTCCTCTTAGATCATCAAATACAACCATTATTGTATAACCAGGTGATCACTAAGCCATGTCCCCAGGTACCACATCCGGTAAAACAGATGGCAGAAGTAGCAAAGGAAAAGTTGTTTGGTGGGTTTTTTAAAATCAGCTTAAAACACAAAAGCAGCTATTGAAGAGTAGCAATGGTTTTGGAGAGACTTTCTGAACACACAGTAACAGGTGCTGTTTGGTTTTGGGGATTTTTTTAAATGGAAGATACACTTTCAGCCTTGCGATGCATGAAGGGATTTACCTTGAAAATTCCTTTCCTGTTGCCTGGCCTTACTGTAGTAAATTTTGTACAAACTCACGCATCTTCTGTGTGGCATCTGCATGAATATCCATGTTCCTGCAGAGAAGTCTGCTCTGCTGGCACCTCTCCTTTCCCACACACGACTATGGAAAACATAACTGTGTTCCTGAACCAAAGTCATGCTTGAAGTACAGAAGAGGTTCAAAATGTGCACAAACTCCCCTCCCTTCAGCCTGGCTCTGACACAAGCTAGAACAATGACCTGAACACATCCAAGCAAGCCAGACAGAGAACAGCTACAGCCTGGAAGCTACACAGTACTTTTAGCATAACACTACGTACAAATTAAATTCATTTTATCCAGAACTATCTGCTGGGACACAGCTCAGGGATTACAGCTGCACTGCATCTTTCTGTCCTTGTCAGCAACAAAAATCCTTCAGAAAAGCAGTTTCACACCACAGTGGGAATTTAAGGGGAGGAGATATCCTCAGCTGTGACCTCAAAGGAGTTTTACAAAGGAAACAAAGGACACACAACCCATGGCATTTCAGAACTGCCAGTGAAGGATGGTTTCCACAAGCACAGATAATGTTATCATCTGTAAGGAGATTCTCCCAGTGGAAGCATGCCAACAGAAGACACTTGTCACTTCTAGGCAGAAACTGAGACCTGTCTGCTGAAGTTCAGGGTGTATTTTGCCTTAATTACAAACTGAGCACAGATTTATGCAGAGGAGATTTAATTGAGTAAAATTAAAGGAAAAACTGGGGGTGGAGTGCCAGACTTCTGCTCGCTTACCTCAGTTGTAAACTCTGTGTCAGACAGCCGTGGGTAGGTAAACAAGTGCATGGACAGGCTGTGTTCCAGTTTTGACTGCTCTGTTTACACTAATGAGGTTACTAATTAGAACACAGGATGATTCTACATCCAGTGTAGATGTTCTACATCACTGCATGAAATGACTTCAGCAGACTTCAAACCTCATCTGCTGTTTCGTTCCTTCCCTTGTGCTACCATAGCTTGTCCAAGCATACAGAATGTGGATTTGGGAATAAATCTACCCAAAATTTGACTGCCACACACAGATTGGTTATGCTATGTCTAGGCTAATATCTTCAACCAAGAAATACAAAGATCTTTTAAGGACTGCTGAATTACAAATCCTATAGATGTGTCCATAAATCCACTGCAGGCCCTGTCTACCTCAGGCAAAAGCTTAAAGGCTCTTAATACTCATGAAATACGTAAGATGAGTTTAAATATTTCTTGACAGCCTATTACTCTCACCTAGCAGTTCCATCTTCTCCAGCAGGACACCTTTCCATGGCAGAATGGGTGCTGAGACTCCAGCTGCTGCATTCCAGTAAGTTACCATGCCCTAAGCACAAAATGAGGGGCTGGACACAACCAGAATTGAATCCCTTCAAGAGTCTAATTTTCATCTCTGAAGACTCCTCCTTTCCCCTTTTAGCAAGGGCTAAAAAAGCAAATCATCCAAAACAAACAAAACACTCTAAAACAAACAAAAAAGGACTACTGGGCCCACATATTCCTTTTACAGTCAAACTGATAACACAACCCCAAAAGCAGACTAACAAGGATTTTTAAAGTTTTTAATTCTTCTGCATAAAGGCAAATTGCCAAAAATGTAACACATTCCTTTATTTACAATCACCATAAATCACATGGAAGCATGCACACTGGAACAACAAGGTTCTAAATATTACTTCTTAGAAAAGTGCTGTACAGATGTTCCCTTGTACACACACACGCACACTCCGTGCTCTGTGGTGTGTGACTGATACACCCTTGTGTTGGGAAAAATGCCTGAGCATGCCTGGAAATAACATTTTGGGAGTGGGAGTAGTTCCTGGGGAAGCAGCTTATTTCCAAATCAGCAGCACAAAGGGCTCTTGGCCCTGGGTACTTCCAGCCCCACAGAAGGCTGTGGTGAAAAGCAAAACCAAACCCTGTAGAGACAACTCCCAGCTCTAGCAGACATTGGTATCCCAGTACATGCTACACAAGGACTGTAAAATTCTTGCAACTGGCACATGAATTTAGTATAAACTACTGTAGCCACAGCTCTCACTTCAAACTTCTGCACACAGTGCTGGCAGAGTAAAACAAAGGAGAGCTTATCCCAACATCATCACAATTCCTTAGCCTGGACAAGAGCAGCTCCACACCTGCAAATACTGCTATTCATCCCCAATAGTTGTAGGAACAACAGGCACTGAATACATCCTCTCCCACTCTTTAACAGTAGACTGGCTCTTTGGGTCAGGCTGTAACACACATAAAAGCAAAATCCAGGTATTTAAGCTGGCTGCTGTTCTAAAAGTCACTGAGCCCCTTCAAGAAAAGGATCTGATTTTGATAGACCATCTACCTTTCCTTTCTCTTCTCTCACCTGGCTTAGGCAAATGCCAGCTTAATTCATCTCAGAGAACAATAAATAGGCCAAATGGGTGATTGCCCAATCCAAAAGTTATTAACAGCTTGTCTTTAATGACTGGAGGAAAGCTGAAATTATCTACATTCCTTTGAAGGAGTTCCTCGGGCTGGATGTGCAATTCTGGTCCAGTGGAGCAGAGAGGGTTCCTTGGTTTGAGGGGTGGCATTCTTCAGTTTGACTCGATGCTGGAGTCAAGTCAATTCACCAATTTCCTGGTGAAACATCAGCACACTCTGAGGAACAAGATCTCCAGAGGGAATGCCAGGATCCATCACCTGAAGCAGCTTTGCAATATAATGCACGTGTCACCTGCCAATGCAGGCATAGCAGAAATGTCCTCACAAAAGCTTTAAGGAACATCCATTGTCATTGCAGCACAGGCTTCATGAAATCTGAAGTTTTACACTTGAGGCACAGCTTGCAGGAAACAATCTATCCTTATAAAGATCTGGAGAAACCTAAACAAAAAAGCAGGTAACAGCATTTTATAAATGTGCTATATCCAGGCATTAACAGCAAAACATTTCCTCTTTTAAGCTGTAGCATTACAGTAGCAGTAAATGGAAGAGAGCACTGCATATGGTGAGCTTATAGCACAGTATAAAGGAGAAACCCATATTGTCCATACCAAAGAAAGTGTTACAGCTAGTATGAACATTTTGAACACATAAATTACTGAGAAAATACAGTACTAGATACCCTACATTCCTAAAGTATTTGTCAAGAAGAAAAGGAAGCAGCTGAGCCTATTTTTCTCAACCACTCACATAATTTTCATCTAAATGTCATTAATTCATAAAATAGACTTTTATCTCAATTATAATTAATGAATTTCTGCCATATCTTAAAAATATCCTATTGACTAAGGTTTTTCCCCACAAAGCAACCAGATACATTCATATTTATTTCTGATTATGACAAATTTTCTTTTAGCAAGGGAAGGTAGTGTGGAATTCTATCATGTAACCCACTATCTGGTTTTCAAGCAAGATTAAACTTCCACAGATAAAGTTCCTGACACTTGAGAATTAGAGCTCATCACACCTAAAAGCCAAGGTTAAAGGCAATGTTGCTCTAAATACTGATCTTTCCATCCCAGAAAACCAGTGTGTTGCTCCACAGAGAAGGTATTTAATTCACTTCATACATCTTACATAAATATTTACAAACCCACTGAGTGTATACACTCCTTAATACAGCCTTATTTACAACAAAGACCACTGAAAAAACACTAAGCATCAACTATGTGGAAACCAGAAAGGCTCTTAACTGTGACATAGAGATGCTTCTTTTACCTGAATAATTTCACCTTATGTTGATTGCACGTCTGCTGACTGTAAATCTTCCTCTTTCAGTGCAGATCCTACATGACAGCACCAGTTTTCCAAGACTTGATCTGCTGGTCTCAGACTACATTCCTATTCTTCAAGTCTTTTTTCTGTCACAGGAGAAATTCCTTCTTCAATACTTCTATATACAAAGAAAGACTAGATATTTTCAAATATTGAATTAGCACTTTAGGGAAGTGAATGCATGTTAAATCTTATTCATGCTCAAAGAATTTAACTTAAAAATCAATAAAGTCAAAAGAAAAATGCCATCAGCATAGTTTTTTAAAAGCTCTAGCTGCCTTTTCCTCATACTGCTATAATCCAAAATCTAAGTGTAAAACTAATTTTGGCCATATTCTAAATGAGTTTTATTATGCAAAATAGTCAAAGATCACTGTTTAACAGACATTTATATCCTAGTCCATGTTTCAGAGCCTGCATCAAATGTAGTTCAAAGGCAATCTAATTACACAAAAGACTACCTGCTAATAAAACCTGTTTGACCCAGATTGCCATCCATCCTATTAATGCACCCCAGGAATCTACAGTCCAAGAGAAAATTTTCACTAAAATCTACTGCTGCAAATGCCAAGCTGTAACTTCATCACAAAAACATTAAGAGGCAGAAAAGGTGCTACTGAAATAATTGAAAAAACTGGCATTTTTTGAGTGATAAAAATACATCTTCTAGCGGACAGGTAACAATTTCAATTTCCTAAGTCTGAAGCATTAGATCTTTTAATTAAGGGGCTGTATTAAGTGCAAGAGGATGGGATAAAACACTAATAAAATAAAGGAATAAAAAAGAAACTGATCTGCCTGAACTGAACAGTTGGATTCTGTAGAACGATACTGTGGATGAGCTACTGAAACAGAACAGGTCACGTAAGTAGTCAGCACAAACTCACTTTGGTATTTAGATTTTTTTCCTCAATATTGTATCTTCAGTATTTGCACTTCCCCATCCTCTGTCAGGGTATTCTGACTGATGTCCTTCCAATAAACTGCTACAAAGTTTAAGCCTACAAATAAAAAAAACCAAACCCAAAGACTAAGTGCCTTTATTATGGTAACTTTTAAATATAAAATAGCTACAATCCATTAACACAGACTGTAACATGAGAACATAAAGAACATAAGGACAGAATTTTACCACACAACATATAAATATCGACCAAAACATCCCTAAGAAGAATAGCAAAAAAAAAAAAAAAAAAAAAAAAAAAAAGTCAATGTTTATAATAAAAGCTTGGACTGAATTACAGCAAGAAAGCAACTAAGCTTCTAAATTAATATAATTTATAATTATAAAATTAATTAAAAAATACCCCTCAAACCCCAATTGATGAGCTGCATTTCATACCTCTCCAGCCTGCAGTCTGCATCTCTGCAAGTCTTGCTGTCAGGCAGAAAGAAGCTGGATTTCCTCTGTTTTGGATTGTTCCATCCTGAAGAACAACTGGCTGGAATTGGGTCACTGCATAAAAACAAAAAACTATCATTGTTGTCACTACAAAACAACTTAATCTCTAAGGAGACAGAGAGCAAGCTTCCAGCTCTTAAAGGCTGAGGAAATGAGAGGCAAACTTCCAATTCTTTCCACAAGACAGAATGTGAAAGGGGCTCATCATTTTCCAGCACTATCTGGGATGGCAGAGAGCAGAAAGCAACAGATGGGAAAGTCAGAGTGGAAAAAGCTGAGTAAGCTCAAAGAAGAGAAGTAACAACCAAACATACCATGTGCTGGAGGAAATGTAAAAAAGGGAAAGAAAAAAGAAGGGAAAAGGGAAAAGGGAAAAGGGAAAGAAAAAAGAAGGGAAAAGGGAAAAGGGAAAAGGGAAAAGGGAAAAGGGAAAAGGGAAAAGGGAAAAGGGAAAAGGGAAAAGGGAAAAGGGAAAAGGAACACCTTTACAGGATAAGCAATAAACAGAAATAACATCATAATCACTGGGGTATTTACCTTGTTATTCCTATACTTTGTTGTACTGTCACTACTTCATCTTTTTCACCTAAGGCTTCCCACTCTGAGCACTTTGAAAAAGCCTCCTGATGTCCCGAGTCAGTAAGGCTGGAAAGAAAATGAAAAGGTCTGAATCCATGCACGTGGGTAACACAGCTCCTCTTAAGGGGGCTAAGTGGACAGAAAAAAACCACAAAACCACACCTGTATAAACATTTTTTACGAAGGTTAGTGTGAAATGTCTACTAAACTGCCAAAACCCTTTGTGTTGCTTAAATCTACACACAAAACCCCCTGTGTTGTGTCTTCTGACACTTGCAATGGACCACTGTAAATAATTGCTATCATACAGCACAATTATTCTGACATGATTTCCATTCCTCATTAAATCGCACACATTTTTAGATGAAATTAAAGCTGTTAACAAATGGAGGGAAAAGTACTAGTTATATTCCAAAAGGCAGTTTGTAGTATCAATGAATTCCCATATGGAGAATAATTTCATACCTTTCCAGTGTGTGGTACATCTGCAGATAATGGTTTTTGCTCTCTGAAACCACAGAGGAGTCAGAACTGTTTCTTTTTCTGCGTTTCCATACTGGAGAAGAATCAGGAGAACAGGAACTACAAAAATAAAACACAGATTTTACACACATAACATTTTTTTATCTATGTCTAAATGTTTATCAGAGTTCTGCTAAATAATAGCATATGCTACAGAGGAAGTTTTCTTTTGAGGTATGATTCTTCAGTCACACAGAGGAACATGGAGCAAATGGCTCACGGTTTGGAAGCAGAATCATTTTGAGCTCCACACACATCCCCCAGGACAAAGGATTTCAGTAAACAGGGAAGTGCACAAGGTACTTCAGAGTCAGCCTCCCTGCTGTTCTGCAGACAGGCAAGATGCTATTAAGGAAGGGGACTCCTGCTTCTGAAAAAGCTCCTCTACTTTCAGAACATTCCAGCACTGACTAAAGAAACCTCAGTACTCTAAGAAGCTGAAAAAATACTGCCTTTCCTTCTGTTAAATCATGTAATTCTGCAATGCTGGTAATTTTTCCACATTCAATGCTCTGTACCATTGATGGATTACATTCAACAGCAAAAGTGCCAAACTCCAGAGCTGAGCATTAACTACTCTTCCACATTAAACATTTCCTACAAAAAACTGACACGTACTGAATTATTTCCCTAAGTTAAGCACAGAAGTTTTCTCTCATACCTCTCAGGTATGTAGTCAGTCTGTCTGCATTCATCTTCACACTCATTTCTCTTCTGCTTTTCGTCAAACACAAAGGAGCCAGAAGCATCCTCATCTTTGCAGAACCGTTCCTGGGAACTACCTGAAGGTTCTGTACTACTAAAAACAGGAGGGGAAAAAAAAAGCTTTAAAAAACTACCCATCTGGCTTACTGCTCCAACTAGAAAACAGTTAAACTGAAGTAATAATTAACAGTTCATCTCATATGACACTCAAATGGTGTAAAAACTGCAACTTCCACCACAGGTTAATTACAACACAGGTAAAACTATTTACACAGTGCAGTTACAAAGCTACAAGAACTCCATTCACCCTTTTCCTCCCAATTTACTAGTCCAAATCGTGTAAAGTATGAGGTGGCATCAATTAACAGAGCTAGCCTTGTTACAGAAATTCAAAGTTGTGAAAAGATAAAAATATTTCCATCTTGAATGCACCTGACACTCTCCTGAAGAGAGCACAGAAACCTCTCTCTCACTTTAAACGTCTCAAATCCTCTAACATATTGTTACTGTAGGAGACACATGGTTCCATGACATCAGGAAAAGGAAAGAAGGAAAGGTTATCAAAGTCAAGGAACAGTAATCACCAAATTTGTGCTTATGCCTCTCGCTTTCTAAAAAAGTAATATTACCTTGTGCCCACCAGTGTAAAGACAAAGGGGAGGAATGCATTCTGCAGGCAGACCAAATGCCTTCCTCCCCATAAATGCCTGACTGCAGATAATCTTAAGACTAAATAATGGGAGTATCTTGAAGACTAACAGAATTCAAATGGAAAACAAAGCATTCAAGGAGACTCCCATTTCTGAGTCTGATCTTTTTTCTCCCAGTCAGGAATGCTCTAAAGGAACTACAGAGCCCTCCTTAAATTCCTTAAGCCTTGACTTAATTCACCCATATACACACACTGGCTGCAGATCCCAGGTTTCTTCAGCAGGAGGATCCCAGGCATGCAGTGCTATCTTCCACAGCCTGATCTGCTGGTCCCAGGACCTACGGCTGTACTTCTTGAACTTGTTGGGAGTTCTAGGGTGAACTCCTGGAATTCGCTGGTCCCTGTAAATACACAGTTAAGATTTATTATTTCAGAACATGGAGGTTTTTCCCTTAAAAAGAATCCTCAGCTCATCAGATCACACAGGCATCAGTGGTCTGATAAATAAAGTTCATATTTTTAAACACTTAATTGAGATGTATATAAGACATTACCAAAAATAGATCACAAAAGCAACAACTAACCATCATGTTCTGAGTCAGACTGGAAGCTCATCCAGTCCAGCTCTCTGACAGCTGCCAAAAGCAGATCCCTACTGCCCATGAACAGACACAAAACAGAAGCATAACTCATACTCCTTCAATAATATCCCAACCTCCAGCTCCTTCAACTTTATTTCTCCTGAGTCAAGTGCAGCTTCTTTTATTTAGTATTGTACCCAGTCTGGCTGGGATGGAGTTACCTTCGTGCTCACACAGCTTCAAGGCCTTCTCCTTTCCCCATTCAGCCCTGCCCCATCCCACAGACACTAAGTTTACGGTGAACACTGAGTTGAGAGGGAAAACTGCTGGGACAGCTGACTCAAATTACCCAGAGATACTGTGCACCATATAATGTCACACTCAGCAATAAAAACTAGAGGAAGAATTTGAAGAGAACTAAGGCTGTGTGCTGTTTTACACACACACACACACCAGGAACAAGTAAGAGTTCATTTGGAAAGCTACAACACAGTGCAACTTACTTTGGAACTTCTTTAAGGTATCTGTCATATGCAAGGGTATTCTTTCCAAAATTGATCTGTTTTTGTCTTCTCCTCAGGACCACTTCATCAGTTTCCCATTCAGCTGGATTAGCAGAGTCACTTGCAACAGAACTTGAAAATAAAAGTAAGAATTAAGTTGAAAAGAACCTTAATAGTTTTATAAGTTACATAAACATATTCTAGAACTGCCTGTATTCTTACTGATAAGACAGTGAGCACCACTCTGAACTCACTAGTTCACAGAAATGAAAGCTGTGCTAATCAAATCTGAACCTCAAATGATCACACAAGTAGCTTTTGAGATAAAACTTCTCAGTGCTACTCCCTCCTTAAGGCTTCCTTCAGGCTTGATATGAAACAGCCTGTGTTTCAAATATTCATTAATGCATGTAAAGTAGTCAGAGATCATCAGATGGTTATTGCTAAAACCAATGCAACAATAAGCAGTAATAGTTCAATACCTACTTTGTGATTTTTTTATTTGATGTCCTCATTGTTTTGCCTTCTTCAATTCTACCTTCCCAGTTGGGGCAACTGGAAAGAGGTCTAGAATGTTCTGGTTCTGTAGAGCTTAGAGAAAATAATGGGAATTCATCATGAATGTTTGCTGCTTGTAACACAGTTAATGAACAGAAACATCAATAGTGGACAAAACCACTCCACAACTGTAAAACCACAAGCATGCTCCTCTGTTTCAGTTCTAAGTCACCTTCAGCCTGCCCTCTTCTGTCAATTTTAATGCCTCAACATTTAACAAGTGATATAAGTAATACAGAAGCAGATTTAGCTGATAGTCTTACTTTCCCTAAATGGTTTCATATCAACAGATGAAATTACCATCCGTGCTGACAACATCATTTTAACACAGGACAAAGATTCCACACTGAAAAGGAACATATCCACTCAGCAAAAGAGAAACACAAAACACTGCTGGCACATCCACTTAAGTCTCACACTCATGCCATACCGTTAGTATTTTTTATGACCACATCAAAGACACAGAAAACACTCCTGAACACAAGGCCTTTCCTAAGGTCTTCAAAAGATTAATTTATTAATGAAACAATATTAAACATGCCATCAAAAATTAAAATCACCTTCATACAGCGTAATATTCAGAAATGTATGAATTACATAAAAAAAATATTTTCATGTACCCTCAGTAAAATATTTCCTCTTACATTCTGTTCAGTTTTCTGCACATATCTCAGCACTCACCACTTTCCACCCTTGCTATCAGACTGTAAGATACAAGTCTCAACCACTTCCTCCACCGTAGGTCATCAGTCTAGAATATCCAAAAGCCAAGAAAAATATTCGTAGAATTACCTATGTATAAAATTCTATCTCATCTCAAATTTTCCTCAATAACCGTAGGGGAAAAAAAAAGGTGCTCACTAAAAACTGCAGTAGAACTGAATATACCAAGTGCACTGTGAAGTGAACAAAGATGGCCTGCCCACACTTACACATAAAGATGCATAAGCAAAGTATGAAAATAACAGCATATGGCTTCATTGGGAATTTTATACTAATATTGAAGCCTTCAGCAATAAAGGGCTTAACCTACTGCTTCACTAAATAGCATTTCTCCCTTTCGTTTGGAATACTTGCTAATACCATGGCATGTATTTCAATTAGACAAACTGGGTGGTCTTCTTCAGGCACGATGCAAGTATCATCTCCTAACTCTGTGCTACTCTGTTATAAGAAAACACTCAACCTAAGTATGTCCAAGCTTTTCTTGGAGTCCTAAAGAAGAGTGTAGCAAAGTGGAGACGTAAAGAAAATTCACATTTATTCCTCACCTGTCCAGCCAATGGCCTGAATGGCCACACTGATATTCCTCAAGCACCAAAGAATCTGAATGCTTCCAGCTTCTATATTCCTGTTCTTGATGCCAGCAGTGTGGATGCTGCACAGAACTAGAAAACAAGAATTTTCATCTGAAATCAAGTCACTGGTAGTCACTGAACATTGCCCATAAAAAACAAATATGGACAATCTGATTTGGCATACAGATATGTGATTTACCTCAACTTATTCAGGAAACATTTACTTAACGAAGATGTTAGACAGTGCAATTGCTGAGAAAATGTCTTTGATTAATGCAATTAAGACATCAACATTTTCAAATAAACCATTATTATTTAAACAGCCAAACATATACTCTATTTGCAGACAAAATGGTGGGAGAAAAAAACCTAATTGAGGACTGTCACCAGTATTTATAGACCTGTGGACATGTGCCAACATCCACAGACCATCCTCCGGCAGCAGTGCACTACCTGACATTTATTTACTGCCCCATCCCGTAGTAAATTCACGGAAAAGCCAAATTCAGGAACTACACTTCAATGCAATGGCTAAGGAGAAGTAGGTCAAATGTTTATGTGGAAACACTTTTACCCAGGAAATTCTTGACCAGACATGGCTGCAGAGCCCTCACAAGGAAGCCTGGGATCTGACTGTAGTGCTTGCAACACGCTGGTGGGTCAGCCAGGGATTGCTTAAGGGTTGAGTTCTCTACATTTTCCTCCTCGATTCTGGCGGCTTTGACATGTTAAATGACGGGTTACTAAACAAAACACAATCGCAGCATCTACTAACACCAGACCTGGCTTCTGGGCTGAGGACCACACCGGCAGATCCCCCACCACACCTGCTCGAGAGAGCGACCGGGTACTGCAGCCTCTGCACTGTAAATACACGGTGTTTCTGTATGTGTAACAGCAAACACACTGCTCTGTACGTGCCAGCTCTCTGCGCGTAACTAAACAAGGGAGAGGGAAGGAAGGATTTTTCATATTTTACTCCTGAGTTAAGCACTCATGTTTGCTTTCCCTTCCTCCCCCACCCTGCCTGGCTTTGGGAGTTTCCTGCTCCCAGAGGCTCGAAGTTACCAACAACACACAGCACAAACAGCTCCCTCCGAATCACAGACCCAGGCAGAAGGACGCTTCCAAACCCGCTCGGTTTTCGCCAAGACAGTGAATGGATAAAACCCTTCTCTGACCACCTTCAGCAATTACTCGATTTAATGACTTGAAAGAAAAATTTTTAAAAAGCACACCAGCTTAGGTACACTACAACACATGTCGTAAGTGCGACACTGTTTGAAAACGTAAGGGGAAATGACAACCGAAAACTATGCCTTTTAAACACATTCCGGTATTTGCTTTGCACTGCCCGCCCACTCCAGCCTGAAGCCAAGCCGCCGTGCTCCCAGCCGGGCTGGGGTGCCTCGCCTGCCCGGGCAGCTGGTCCCTCACTCGCCACCGGCAGAGGAGGCCGAAGGAGCTCCTGCAAGGGGCCGAGGCCGCAGGAGAAGGGGCCGTCTGGCGGAGGAGCACGGGCTGCCACGGCTGCATAGCCAGCAGCTGCCCCCGGAGCCGCCCCGGGACAGGCAGCGCGGCACCCCCGCCCGCCCAGCAGGGCGATGCCCGCCCCGTTCCCCGTCCCCCCGCGGCCGCTCCCACCTGCGCAGCCCGCCCGGCTCCGCTGAGCCCGGGCGGCGCGGCCCGCCGGACATGGCTGAGGCGGGCGGCGGCCCCGCCGAACATGGCCCCGGCTCCGGCCCCGGCTCCGGCCCCGGCTCAGCGGCAGCGCAGGCGCGGCCCGTCCTCCCGCGGGGAGCGCAGGCGCGCTCGGGCGCTGCCGCAGCCGGGGGAGCCGGGATGGGGCTGTTCGTGCGGGGCACTGGTCGGTGTTACCGGAGGAAAGGGGCGCGTCCTGCGCCCCTGTGAGGGCCTGGGCACAGCTTCCCTCACACCGAGGGCGCCACTGCCCTCTCGCCATCTCCCTGCGGCTGCATTCCCCGGCCCACTCCGCTCGCAAATCTAGGGAAAACCCAGCTCCCACATCACGGCGTTACCTCACGCAATAGCCAAGGATTCGTTTTGGGACAAGGTAGTTTCCTGCTAGACGTCGTGAGGGGTTAGTGGCCACGACAATTTACACTATACAGGAATGTGACCCACATTTCATACCATTAATGGAATCATAGAACAGCTTGATTTGGAAAGGACCTTAAAGATAATTTGCTCCAGTATTTATATCTCAACTCCTTAAACAGCTCAAAGTCAACAAACATTTCTTAAGAAATGGCACACAGAACTTTATTCTTACTATATACCATCCTGACTGGAATGGTACTTAGCTGCAGACTAACCAGTTTTTAAAATCATAGAATGGTTTGTTGGAAGGGACCCTAAAGATAATCTACTTCCAACTCCCCTGTCATGGGCAGGGATGCCTTCCCCTAGATCCCTCCAACCTGGCCTGGAACAGGATCCCTTCCAGGGATAGGGCATCCACAGCTTCTCTGAGCAACCTGTTTCAATGCCTCACCACCCTCACAGTAAAGAATCTCCTCCTTATAACTAATCTGAACCTACTCTCTTTCAGTTTAAAGCCATTCCCCCCTTGTCCTATCATGCCATGGCCTTGCCAAAAGTCCCTCTCCAGCTCTCTTGGAGACCCTTCAGGTACTGCAAAGTGCTGAACTCCAAGGTCTCCCTGGAGCTTTCTCTCCTCCAGGCTGAACACCTCCTGCTCTCTCCTACCAGTGGTGCTCCAGCCCTCTGAACATCTTCATGGTTCTCCTCTGGACTCACTCCAGTAGGTCCTCTACTACAGGAATGTAGTAAGATTCTTTATTGCTGTTGCTTGGTAATAAATCTGAGCACGATGACGATAAAATAAATGTTTAATATAGGACACACCATTGCTGCATGCGAGTGCTCCCTTGGAAAGACAAATTTTTCATCATTGCCCCTGCTGATTTCATGACATCCAGTGTCACTCCTTCCCATCTGGTAGTTGTGAAAAGTCATTGGAGGTTTTTTCCCTGAGGTTCTTATTTAGATTTCATACACACCTTCTTCCATTTATGCAACTCTCTGCATTCAGGTTGTAGTAGGAAAATCCGTCCAAGAACGACTTCCCATGTACCCCTTCAGGAGAATTTAAGCCCTATTTTTATTTATTCCCATGTTCTCAGATAAGACATTGCATACAAGTAAGTCAGATTGATCTCCACCCATGTAAGGTTTTACCTGGTAAACATAACTTTAAAATTAAAACCAGAACTCTTACAAAGAATCAATCGTATTTTTATTCAGCTCTTCAGAGAGTTTTAAGATTAACTGCATGTATTCATTAAACCTTTTCCTTAAGGGCTATCCAAATAATACTGTTAGTTTTAAACTGGTAAGCTATCTAGCAAAAGAACCACCAAAAACCACAAATAAGAAATCCTGCAGTATGTCTTTGGAAGAAAATGTCTTGTAATCCATGTAAGAGCTTGAGTATTTATTACTCAACTCCTTCAACAGCTCAAAGTCAACAACACTTCTTTAAAAATTGCACTGAGAACCACAGTCTTACTGAGGTTTGTCCTGACTGGAATGGTGCTTAGATGCAAGCTGCTAGTTTTACGAAATCACAGAAAAGGTTTGTTTTGGAAGGGACCTTAAAGACCATCCAGTTCCAACCCCCTGCCATAGGCAGGGACACCTTCCACTAGACCAAGTTGCTCAAAGTCTCATTCAATCCCCTGAGCACTTCCAATAATGGGGCAGCCACAACTTCTCTGGGCAACTTGGTCCAGTTTCAAGTAAAAATACTGAAGAGATCACATGATAATCTGGTATTTTGGTTTCAAGCTATGCCAAACCTCATGGTAGAAAAACTATTCATATACTGGATTAAAAATATCTCTTGCTTGGAAAAAAATGTCTTTTTGGGGTTGACAAATTATGTTAACCTAAAAAAACCAAAAGATAACGTATTTTCTCAGTATCTTCTGGAACACTACAATTACAGAAGTAATACAATGTGGAAATAAATAATATAGCCGTGACCCATGTGTTGAGAAAGACCTGTTGAGCTGCAGCACACCAGGAAATTTGGGCTACAAATGATATGCTCATATGGGGTATTTATACTGACAGAGTCCACCCACAGATTTTCTTTAGTTTAATGACATCACATTTATATAATATACTTCAGATTACTAACATTGCCCACCCACAAGTCAGTGATGTGGAAAAGCACACACATAGCTGGAAATGCAATACTAAATCGCTCTTAGTGATTTACACACAATAATAAAAAAGAAAATTCTTTCAGTAAATATTTTAGCCACTTGCATTACTTAGTTTTTAAATTTTTTTCTTTTTTTTTTTATACATAATGCAGTAAGAAAACTGATTCTAAACCCTATCCTCATATTTAAGAAATGTACCAAGATTATGTGGGAGGCAATGGTGTGTTCTTTACTGCAAACAGAGAGCATCTTCTCTAGAAATGGCCCTATATGTGCATGTGGCTCTTCGCATGATAACCTGAAGCTATCATGAATACAAATGCCTATTTTTGTACTCTATTATTTTCATGTTCATGTGGATTTTTAACAAGTTGTTTCTCTAACACAGCCTTTAAGAAGCTCACAAATGTTGGAGGCATCTCAGATTACTTTGAGAATTTAAACCTGAGGAAAACTACTTGTTTTAAGGAATTTAAGTCAGGTACTATCATTAACATAAATCATAATCTTGTTTCAGTAATTATTACTAAGTTTTCTAAGAGGCACTTTTGTGGACAGAGCATTAAAAGATGCAAGGGTCTCATACATTTATGACTGTTACTCTGTCATACTTTTATACTGACAAAAGAGGTAAGATGAACAAAAGCAAAGTTCCACTGAAGTGAAAACTTCCAGTCAATTCAGAGTAGATTCCACTGCAAGAGCAATTAGGAATTTAAAGCTTTTATTACATGGAATACTGTTGGCAACTGACCTGGTTTTCTATAAAACCATCTGCAACTACATGTATCTATTATCTAAGTTCCTCAAGGCCTTTATGATTTTAGCTTCACATTCTTTACAATAAATATTTTTATTCCAAACAGGCAAAGTGCTGTAGGAACTGAATGACTGGTGGTGGCAAAACCACAGCTCCAAAATCCTACCCTCACTTCTGCAACTATTTCAAGGGCCACGTCCCTTGTATCCATGCCACATTATGTAAACTTTCCAGAAGCAAATGTTACAAAATGCTTATTTGTAAAGGCTGCTGTGTAGTGATAGGTGCATGTCAGACAACACTACCCGGCCCTGTAAGAATCTTCCAAAAGTTGAAAAATCCTGCAGAGACCATTTTAAATCTCGAAATTATTTCCCACAGAAGTACTGGAAAATATTTTAAATTCAATTGCTGATCAGCTCCTAGATTTTTTGATTAGTTTTCAGACTTGCCAACAAATCTGTCTGAAACTCCAGAACTCAATTTAGTTCTATTCAGATGAAGAGTGACATGCCACTGAAGATCTCTTTGGGAAAGAGACAAATCCATACTACCTGTCTCACTGTCAAATTCTCACTTTATACAATTTAAAACAACAGTTAATGAAAAACAGAGAAGCCACTGTTATTAATAGGTAGTTTAGATACTTGCATAGTAGATGTTGTACATAGAGCAACTGAGATATGCTGGAACAGTTAGTGTCCTTGAACTCAACCAGTTTGGATTTTTACAAATGAATGTTATTTAAAAAATCCAAAGTTAGAATTCAACACCAACAGTATAACATAAATGTTAGTTTTCAAGAGATGCTGTCAGATCTGTTTTCAATTCCTTACCCCTCTCTGAATTCTTGCTTGCAGCCGCATTTGTAACCATTTCCTGGCTGACTCCAAGTGGAGGTGGGTGCATTCACCACCTGCAGCTCAGCTGAGACTCATGTAATGTTCCATGGTTGTGCTTCCAATACTTGTACCTTTTTACATCCTACCACTTGTTGTTCCTGCTCAAACCAGTTGCCTGTCACAGTAATCAAGAGGTGTGCATGTAATCACCAGCACGTCACCTCTGCCCATGATTACTGGTAAGATCCTTTTGATTATTCAGGTGGGAAGTACTAAGAGCTTTTGTTCTCGTACACCAAAGCTTTAAAGTATTCCTTTCTCTATTTGACCCACCTGTGATTTTAATTTACAAATTAAAGCTCAGATGTTTGCTGCACTCCCTTCCAATGTATATAAAAAAAGTCCCATCACCTAAAGAGTATTGAAACCCTAAGCAATATAGCTCCTGGAAACCAACAGATTTAACCATAAATTAGCAGTGTAGGTAAATGGGTTATGTTGACAAATCCTTCTGTTGTTTGAAAAAAAGACATCCATCAAAACGTATGCTAGAGGCAAATTAATGGAATAAAAGGTCCATACAGGACTTGTAAATCTTCAGGAATTACATTTCTTAGCTCACTGCAACCCCTTATGAGTGGAGAGGAGCAGCTGAAGGGACACAACTGATACACTTCTTTGGAGAACAACTGCAAAGATTAATAATAACTTTACAACTGGATTAAAGAATAACAAAACTATCAATGAAGTCTAACCAAAGCAGTTTTCTCAGTTAGCCCTTTATTAAAGAATCAAAACCCACGTTAAATTTAAAAATGTAAAGAATTTAACCTACGGTAAAACCTGAAAAGACAACAGTACTGCAAATATAGAAGGATAACCTTATTCCATCCAAAATGTAAGAAAAGAAAATAGGAGTTTAAACAAAATTAAAACCCAGAAGCTAACATCAGGTGAGTAAAATCCACAGGTAAAAGTGGAAAAGGACTGAAAAGATTTACATCTGTTTTCAACACTGTAAAAGAAACCCTTAGAGTCTGTACCCTGGTAGAACATGAAGTCTCAGAAACAGATCTAGCAGGCCTTTAACCAAACCCACTATGAAACTCAGTCAAACTGAAAAAGTACCCAAGTACTACTCATCGTATTAGGCAAACATCTAGAATGCAAAATTTGGCTCGGCAAGTCGGGCAAGGCACTTGGCTTGACAGCCAGGTCTCTGGGTGCTGCTGGTCCTGTCTGCTGGCAAACCACTTGCCCATGCAGGTGAGGCACCACATGGGCCGGCAGTAGCACTGCTGGCATTCCCCCTCGTTCGGCTCCTGGCAGTTCTTGATGAGCTTGATGTTAGCAATAGTCTGCATACACCCTATGCATGGCTCCAGCTCCTGAGGGAGGAGAAAAAACATCAAAATTGTGAACTGCACAGAATGGGTCCTGTTACTGCTCTTCAAAGGCATTTAGAAAATCATCTGTGCCAGAATAATCAAGGCAGAACTGCCCCACCAGAGGATATCAAGTGGTTTTATTAGAACACTCTCTAATTAATGACAGCAAAGCTTCTCTTTGAACAGAAAACCCAGAACTGCTGCATGAGACTAATGATTAAACAAAAATTACTGAAAAATAAACATTCTTTCACTCTCTGAAGAGCTTCCAGCAGCCACAGAAAGGTAAGCAAGCAGCCAGCTTTGTCATTCAAACTATTTTTTAAAAAAACTACCAATATAAAGTAAGGAAAACAAACCAAGCAAACAGTTCTTACCACTTAAAACAGCAAATGGCTGTTCCTATCTTCCATCTTTCTAAGTAAGAGACATAAAAGAGGAAACCAGGGCTGTACTGAACACAAGGACACTCATCTTGAAGGTCTAGAAACTTACTTAATTTTTCTTGGATAATATTGGAATAACTGATTTCCCCCACAGTTAATTATGACACATGAACTTGCAGTTGCATATGGGGACATCATCTTGCTATGAAGTGTTTTACAATTAATAAACAATAATTAGCATTTCCCACATGTCTTCCAGCTGTCCAAGAACTTGACAAAGTTCAAAAGACAGCACACTGAATAGGCATGGAGACCTGAATCTTCATACTGCTACTGGTGGAACAAAAACCAGCTCTCTCTGTGGTCTCTAGTTCCCATCTCCAGTGACTCTTCCCTTGTCAGCTCAAGTGTCTGCTCAGTTGCACTGGCAGCTGGCTGTGGATCAGATCCAGATTGAACACAAGCCACTCAGCTTTAACTTGTGAAATTAGGTCTTATCTCAGGTTTTAAGCAGGAAAAATTCTAGCATAGAAAGATTAACTAACTTTTTCAACATATTCATGGAGCTTCAAAATAGGGCAAAATTCAGTGTTGTATTTTTAACATCCTTATCATAATCTCTGGTGTCATTTATCACTCAACATCAAACCCAAGTTCAGTAGCTCAGCTGCCACTTAAATGTGTCACAAATGAAATGCTCTGCAAGAAAGCAGCTTTAGTATCTTCTCTTTATTGTGAACATCTCTTTTTGCTCGCATTGCAATCAGAACACACAACATGATGTGCAGACACACCTGATCCAGTTTTATTTTAGCTAGTTCATGAACCATATAAACTGCACAACACTACCAAAGATACCAACCCCTCATTCCATTAGCTGAATCACTGGACCCAAACTCCCTGCAGGGTCACCAGTACTGGTTTAACTGGTTTCCCCTGGTACACTGGACAGTGCTCCAGTCACACTTCTGACTGCTGCACAAGTATAATAATGACCAGGTCTCTGCGAGTATTGCTGGAGGTAGGACTCTATGCTGTTATAATTAACACCATATAATAGTGGCCATAATAATTATAGCTAAAACAAATCCCAATTAAGAATCATTAGTTTATTTCAGCAGAAGGTCCAGCAAAACCTGGCTGTCTAGAAAAGCAAGCTGTACTGGAGCAAACTGCCTTAAGAACAGCAACAGCAGCTGTGACTCTGGCTCCCCATAAACTTTCTGCAAGTGCAATGTCATCATTTCCAAATGTTTTCATGTAACATTTTTATGGAAATTATTACAGTGGACTTTATTTCCCTGTGTTATTTCTCATGTCTTAATACCGTAATGCTCACAATACAGCTTGTCTCCTCATAGCAGGAACAGAAGCAGCAGCCAGAGCTACATTTATGACATGTTTACTGAGCCAGCAGGTGAGCATTTGTGAGGGAAGCATCACCCTGACTGAGCAAAGAGCACTTGTGTTTCTGGCATCACTGACCAGGAGGCCTGACTGGAGTCAGCCTGGCTGTGCAGATCCTAAGAAATTGTGCTTGGCTGTATCTTCTGAAGAAGCTAAGGAATTCAGGCCATGTCTTATGAGGGGCCAGTGAGATGAAACTGTAAGTCCTACAGCTGCACACCCTCACCAAGGGGCAGTTTAACCACCCGTCACTCTCTAAGTGACTGCAGCCCCCATGGAGCTCTCCTGCAGGGCAGGCTCAGGTAGGTAGGACACCTCTCAAGGTTTACCTCTTGAGGTCAAGAGATTCCCTACCTGCTATCTGTTATCTACAGCAAGGTGACAGTTTATATTAGATCTAAAACATATTGTATGCAAGGTAGCTGAATTATTAGAAGTGTAGTGAGTAGTAGAGTGTTTGACTGCTGTTCAATTACTGTTTAATTAATGACTGAATACTGCTTAATTATTAAATGAAGATTATTAAGCAGTAATCACATGATAATTATAATTAAATCATCATTCATAGTTTAATCAATATTTTTAATAAAACCTTTTTGTTAACTGCATAATAATGAATTCTCTTAGTAATTCGCCGGAGATGGCCCTAGGTAAACATTTATCAATTGCACAGTAATCACGGGCTCATCTATATTGAAAGTATAATTATTACCGTCTCACATGGATAGAAAGTCTCACCTGAGTGCTTGGAACGTGGTATGTCTGGTTTATTTCCACCAGAGATGTAAAGGTTTCTAAAAATAAATCACTAAGGCTTTGATGGATCACAACATTAGCTGCATTGCTGATAGGAGCACGGAGCTTCTCCCGGAGCTCCCCATACTCTGTGGAGTTCAACCTGAAGAAGAAAAGATGGAGCAAAATGTTACCATGATTATCCACCCAAACACCTCGATAGTACCTTGCAGAGGTTAACATCAAGGAAGTGAATCCACAGAAAAGCTATTTAGGCTGGTAGTTATTAGTCAGAATAAATACACAGCATTGTCTTTTCTTGTTTCCTTTTGCTGTTTAGTTACTGGTTTTGGCAGAACTTGGTCAACAGAACACGCTGTCCTCATTCATATCTGTGTAAGATTGCTAGCAGGGTATGTCAGAGATCAGCTAAAACATCATACAAAAACAAAGGAAGGCTTTTGAAGTAATCAACATGAACAAAATCATGCATTAACTGCAAAGTGCTGTTTGCACCACTTCTGTCACCTTTTTAATGCCTTTTACTTAGACTATATCTAAATTCTCGTTTATAAACGCCTGAGGACAGAAATTAGTTGTATCATGCAGCAGGCATCACAAGGTGATATAGTACTACATAAGTAGCAGAAGAATGTCAATCTATCAGGTTCTGTGATTTTATGATACAATTTTAGGTAAATCCAGAAATTTCACAAAGGTGACAAACCACTACTGATTTAAGGCTGCAACAAGCTGTGTTCCACACCAGCTGCTCCTGTAAATTAAAGTGATGCCCACAGCACTCAAGTGGCACCTGAGACCTCACACAGACCCTGCAGTGACATATCCCTGTTGTCATCCCTTTTTATGGTAAGAGTTCTGAACTGTAGTGTCAGAACTCTCCAGCTCAATGCTTCTACTCATGAAACAGCTTTCATGGAGAAGTCCTGGGAAGACTGCCCTCATTTTCCTACCACTCACTGAGTTCCCAGAGCCCAGCACAATGCAAGGCTGGCTTAGCTCTAGCTCCCAGTGGTCTCCATTGTTTTTACTGCTACAGGATAATGTCATTTGTTAACAGATGCTGTCCGTGAAAATCACAGGGACCTTTATATCCAGAGGAACAATTCGCACTGAACATGCAGGAAAACATGGCCCACCTGCACAAAAACATTTTTCCTCCAGAAACATCTCACTGTATTTGATTCTGATTCTGGATACATACAATGATCCTGTATGATTCTGCTACATTCTAGCAGAGATTTACTATTTCTGACATCTTATTAGAACAGCTTTTAAACACTGTTCCTGATGCTATTCTGTTTAGCTACAAAATACATTTTGGGGTTAGGACTTTTTTCCCTAAAAGGAATTGTCAAACAAGTTATGATTTTCTCAGCTGGGGATGTAGTTTTACCACTCTGGCACTGAAGTGCTTGCAGAAGAAAATCATTAGTTGTTTAATACTCATTTGGTCACCACTCTCACAGGTCTATAAAAGTCTCTTTTCTTAGGATTGTCATGCTTACCTTAACTAACCTCTTGTTCTGAGTTCTGTTCACCTGCATCTCTACCATAATCACCTCTTTGCCTTCCTCGTGCTTGCCCCACTGCACACCTACAAGTCTGGTGATCTGTCTGCTTTTAATTACCTAATTACCTAATAAATGCTCCTGACATACAAATTTACAGCAAAAAGACACTCAAATACCTTTTCAAATATAGTTTTAGGAGCACTAACATGGCTCTTAGTAACACAACAACAAAGAGTTTAGCACCCTTCTACTCAGAGGTTTCTGCAGAACTAGTTCTTTAGCCTGGTTACACAGAGAGACTGCTGAGATAAACAGCATGGGCCCTTCCAAAACAAGCCCTAACAGTCCACGTTTGCTATGATTTACTGCTATGAGAGCACATAAATCAGAAAAGGACCAATATTACTTCCTTGCTTTAGGGGCAGTAGCTCAGTGAGAGCTCTTCTGAGCAGTGATAAAATTATGAGCCTTAAGCACAAGGAAAAATCCAAAGTTGTGGGTGAACAACACACAGTTTTAGACAAATAGCTATTTCTCTTCACCCAAAATTTGGAAGACCAAAAATTCTACCTTTCATTCCTGTTCTCCATCTCTCACCTAATTTTATCCAGTTACTTCTTTCTGCATCCAGCACAATCCTCTCCCTAAGAATAGATCAAAGAGGGCAATCCCTTTGTTTATCCGTTGTGTATTCAATGCTGCACGTGTACAAAGCTTCCTAAACAACCTTCCCTGCACTGCATGGCAGCACTGCACATGGCCAGCACCTCAGAACACCAAGCAGGGAGCAAAAGGGAAGGGATGAGACCAGGGAGTCTCCAGATCAGGCACAAAAGCGCTCCATCAGCAACATCCAACAGCACACATGTAACATAACAGGTTTAGCAGTTGTTTTACCGGATATCGAATGCCTTCACATAGGGATTAACACTGGCAACTCGGATGGTGAGGAACTGCACAGGCACGTTGGAGTCTGGGGTGAGTTCATGCTGTCTGGAGTCTGTCACCGTCAAGTGAATGTCCTGCTGCTGGGCAACATGTAAACAGTAGGTGGTCACTTTAATCACCCACGTGTCTGTAACGATCACCCTTGCTCCTGGCGCTCCAGTAGCGAATTTGTCGATTCTCCTGAATTCTGTGTTGATGGAAGAAGCTACTGCCCTCCAACCCGACTGCGGGAGAGCATGAACAGCAAGTGTCCGAGCTAGTGGATGATTATTCCAACCCTTCCGTGACCAGTAATATGCCAGGGCACTAGTGATTGCTGGGAGGAGAACTGCGAAGAAGAAGAAAGTTTTCCATTCTTTTGAAGCCAGGTAGAAAAAGCAAAGATGTTTTTCAGGTGCAGCAAAGCACATACCAAGATAATAACCTGCAAGGAAAAAAACTTACTTTCAGAAAACAATTAAGTACCTGCAAAAACACATAGCCCTGAATCATATGGTTATCTAACCAGTGAGCTCAGCTCCAGGAGAGGTACTGTACTTCTGGATGACTTCAAATTCAAGCCTCTTGTCTTAAGCAATCGAAGGTAAATTCTTAAGCACCACTGATTTTTACCAGAATTATGTAGCTAAACAAACCTGATTTGAATTTGCTGATTGAATAAAATTACCTGCGAGATGCCACTTAATTTTAGGAGAATTATATGGCTAAAGGAAGCCAATTTGCATTCTCTGGTTAAAACACAGAATCACAGAAGATGATGAGTTGGAAGGGACTCACAAGGATCCAACACTTAGCCCTGCACAGGACACCCCAAGAGTCACACCATGTGCATGAGAGCATTGTCCAAACACTCCTTGAACTCTGAGAGGCTTGGTGCTGCGACCATTGCCCTGGGGAGCCTGTTCCAGTGCCCAGCCACCCTCTGGGGGTGGAGCATTTTTCTAATATCCAACCTAAACCTCCCCTGACACAACTTCAGGTCATTCCCTCGGGTCCTGTCACTGTCACCACAGAGCAGAGATCAGTGTCTGCCCCTCCTCTTCCTCTCATGGGAAGTTGTAACTGCAATGAGGTCTCCCCTCAGTCTCCTCCAGGCTGAACAGACCAAGTGCCCTCAGCCACTCAAGGCCCTTCACCGTCTTGGTTGCCTTCCTTTGGACACTCTCTAATAATTTAATGTCTTTCTTATATTGTGGTGTCCAAAGCTGCCCCCAGCGCTCGAGGTGAGGCCGTGCCAGCCCAGAGCAGAGCGGGACAATCCCCTCCCTTGCCCGGCTGGCGATGCTGTGCCTGATGCCCCCCAGGACAGGGATGTCCCTCCCGGCTGCCAAGGCACTGCTCGCTCACATTCAACTTTCCATCGACCTGGACCCCCCGGTCCCTTCCGCGGCGCTCCTTTCCAGCATCTCCTTCCCCATTCTGTACTTAAACTGCAATTCCTTTGTGGGTGCGCGTGCCGCGGTGCAGCCAGCTGGTTACAAAGCTCGGGGTGCACATTCCAAGGCAGCCGGAGCGCTACTCACCCAGGGGCAGCAGGGAGTGCGCCAGCAGCGTGCCGGTGCTGCGCCGCAGGTGGTACTGCACGAAGGCCGCGTCCTCGCTGCCCAGCCAGGCGGACAGCAGGCTCTGCACCGTCAGCCCCGCCGAGCGCACCTCGTCGGGCGGGAACACGAAGCACACGGCGAACACCAGGTAGGCCAGCGTGAAGGTCACCGCGGGGCTCTCCATGCTGCGCCCCACCGGGCGCCGGGGTCCCCGGGAGCGGCAGTTCCCGCTGCGCCCCCGGATGCTCCAGCGGGGAGCGGTACTTCCCGCCGCTCCAGCGGTACTTCCCGCTTCGGCCCGGATGCTCCAGCGGTAGTTCCAGCGGTAGTTCCCGCCGCAACCCCGGATGCGCGGCGCGGGCGCTGCCGGGCTGGCGGGGCCGCCGGGGCGGGACCCGCCTCCCCTCGCACTGATGGTCCCCGCCCCTCCATCCATCTCCTCCCTCTCCTCCGCCCCTCCGCGCCTGCCTGGCCCGAGCCCCGAGCCACGTCCCCGCTCCAGCCGGGATCCGGGCCTCGCCCTCGCCCCGCGCCCGCCCAGCCCGGCCGGGACACGCAGCCCCTGCCCGCGGCTGGCCTCCGGCATTGTACGCGCTCGAGGTCATGGTCCACAGGCCTGGCAGAAGGAACCGGTTCCAGTTCTTCATGACCGTAAAAGAGCTCTGTTGGATGAGGGCAGCATCTTTCTGAAGCAGGGAAATGACCTATTTTACTTAAGCGTCGGAAAAAACTCCTCTTTGTTTCTCCTTGTGTATTTTATGTAATGCTTTCTAATATTTTCTAATAAAACAGGGATGTAAGATCTTAAAATGCCTTAAAGGGAGCCATATTTTAAGATATCTTTGTACCTCCCCAAACAGTAAATGGAGAGGCCTAGCTTGAATCTCTGGTTACTATTGAAGTACAAGCAATAGCTAATAGCCACAAGATTTGCTGTTTCTTCCAGAATGTAGCAAACCCCCTGCATGCCCCCTGTTATAACCACAGACTTCCAGATTCTTCTCTTTTAGAGAAAGGGGAGATTGTATAACTGGAAAAGCACAGCAGAGAAAGCAGCATGTGATGTTACATGCTACTACTGATGGGAAACAAGTCAATAGTAAATTCCACCCACGGAATGTGACATCCTAACGCTGGCAGATGGCTGATGTGTTACTGTTGTGATGGAGATCGGGAATTTATGGTGGTTTAGTGACTCTTGAGGATGGTTACATCAGTAAAATCATGCTTGGATTCTGTGAGTCTTATTTCATTCTAAAAGACAGCCTTGTTAGCAAGTTTATTGTTTTAACAATCATTTCGTTGTTGCTGTCTGGTGACTCAACAGTAAGGACTGTTTTAATGTGTTGAATGAACTGTGAAATTCAGTAATAAAAAACGGGTTGTGAAGCAGCAAGTCTTCTTTCTGTGATTTCACGCAAAAGCACATGAAGCAGAACTGAGACTGTGGAATCATAGAAACATTTGAGTTGGAAGGAACCCTAAAGCTCATCTCATTCCAACCCCCCGCCATGGGTAGGGACACCCTCCACTAACCCAGGTTGCTCAGAGCCCCATCCAGCCTGGCCTTGAACGCTACCAGGGATGGGGCATGCATCGCTGACGCCGCTATCCTTGGGGACGCGCGGACATTGGTGCAGCCGGGGGGTTTGTCCCGGGCGGAGCCGCGCCTGCACCGCCCGCTCTGCCGCGCGCGGGGGCGCACTCCGGGGGGAAAGGGTGCAACGGTCACGCGCGGCGCTGTCCCCGCCCCCCTCCCGCAGGGCGCTGTTCTGATTGGCGGGCGCGCCCCGAACGCCGCTCCCTCATTGGTGAGCCGGGGCGTCCGTTGGGTTTGAAATCGTGTGGCGGCGGCGGAGAGGTTGCGGCCGGCGGTGGGTGTAGCGCGCGCTGCCTCAGCCGAGCGCCCTGAGGACTCGTCCCGGGAACTGCTGGCAGGTACGGGGAGCTTAAGGAGCACGCTGTGACGTGGTGTGGGGCTGGAGAAAGTGTTTAGGTATCCCTTTGTGAGATTGGGGGATTTGGGGATCCCTCTGTAAGGTTGAGGCAGTGTGGGGCTGAGAGAGCCTATTCAGGGACCTCTTTGTGAGATTGGGGGGCTCGGGGACCACTCTGTGAATTTGGGGTGCTGTGGGGGTGGGCTTAGGGACCCCTTTGGGAGCTTGGCGTTGGGAGGGGCTTGGGGACCTTTCTGTGACCCTGGAGTCCTCGGGTAGGGGAACTCTGGGGCCGCTCTGTGAGTTTTGGGGGGTGGGGGGGATGGAGCTGGGGGAGGCTTAGTGACTCCTCTGAGCTGGAGATGGTTTGAGTTTGGTGGGGCAGTCCGTGGGGAGCTCGGAAACCTCTGTGTGAGGTAGGGTGGTATGGGACTGAGGGGGGTGGCTTGAGGGCCCCTCTGTAAGCTTGGGGTGGTGTGGTGCTTGGGGGGACTTTCAAAGACCCCTTTGTGAGATTCCTGCTTGGGGTGCTGTGGGACCGGGGGCACTTTCGTGTCTAGGGGGTGTCAGGGGCACTTCTGTGAGCTTCAGATTAAGACATTTGGGGGTCATTTCAGTCAGTTTGAGGATGGAAAGAAGGCAGGAGCTCGGGGGCAATGGCAGGAGGGCGTGGTGGAGCTCAAGTGCCACTCCCACTGAATTCGGGGATGAGGTGAGGATCTTGGGAGCATCTCTGTGTGTTTTGAGGATGATACGGGGTTGATGGGGGACCTGGGGTGAGTCAGGAATAAAGAGGGACTGAGGCAGGGTTGGGTTTGGGTTTGACTTAAAACACATCTCGCTACAATGGTGGGCACGGACGGAGCTCCTGCGACGCCCTCCCTGGCCTTGCTGCTCCTCCCTTGCAGTCTGGAGAAGGTGATTATGAGAGAGTTGCTTACCAGGCGAGTGTTTTTGTGTCTTTGTTCTGAAGTGAGATGTTAGCACTAAAATGCTTATATATATATATATATATATATATATATATTGCAGTCAGCTATGTGTCAGTTTGTATGAAAGTATTCAGAGCACGTACCAATTTACTTTGCCATGAGTGAGTGATCTGCATCTTGGCTGCTCAAGAGTTCAGAAGGATAATTAAGTAGAAAAATGCCATCTCTGCCCTGCACGTTCAGTGGCTTTTCAGGCATTTGAGATTACGTCGGTGTTTTGGATATTGTGTCCCAGTATTTGTTAAACAACAGGTTACCTGAAGCACTTTACAACTTATAGGTAACTGAGGATTAATTATCTGATGTCATTGAATTTATTTTCATTCTTAACTGTAGAATGGCAGGTTCCTGCATGTGCCCACATAAATATTCTTCTAAAACAAGGAGCATTTTCATTTTTGTGAACTTTGATAGAACCATGGAATAGTTTGGGTTGAAATGGACCTTGAATATCATCTAGTTCCAACCTCCCTTACAGGAAGGGGACCTCCCAGGGATGTGGACACCTTACAATAGACCAGGTTGCTCGAAGCCCCATCCAGCCTGGCCTTGAGCTTTGTTTTGCTATAGTGGGAAAACTTGCTGCCTTTCATAATACTTGTGTGCCTTGGATGCCAACCACTTGAAACAAAGATATGAATTTCACTTTATCACAGCCACTAGCTAATGAACTTGTGGAATGTTAGATCAAATCTCGACTGCAAATTTTTAAAATAAATGCTGAGTTACTTTTAGTATTTTAATCCTAGAAAAAACTTGATTATTAGATTTAATATCTAAAGTGTTATATGTATATGTTGTCAGCTTGGTTTGGATTTGGTTTAGCAATGGTGCACAAGTAGCTCAAAGACAAAGCTGAAAAAGTCTCCAAACAAACCTCCTGTGCTTATGGAGCTTGTTTTAGAAGGTGTTGACAACTTTATCATGTCCTAGGCTTATTTCTAAAGTAATTACAGTAAAAAATACAGTTTGTAAAGATTCAATTCATCTGTTGTCTCAATTTTAGTTTGGAATAAAGGAAAGCAATGAAGTTCACTTCAAGTTCTACAAGTGATTAATGTAGAAATACTTTATACATAAAATAACCTGAGCTAAAGCATTAATGTGATGAATACAGAAGGAATGAAGAAATAGCTAATACAGGCGTGCTTTGCATGCCATTGCTTCCATAGCCATTGTTTGCATTCCACTGCTGATTAAAAGTGCTGTTGTCAGGCTTGCAGAAAAAGCAGCTGAGTTCTGTGGAGAGTAGGAAGCAAATTTTCCCATAAGGATTAATGTAGGAGTGGAGAAATGTTTGGAGGCTGCATCTTAGACATTTAAATGCATAAGGGCAAGGAGATTGAAAACAGGACTTAAAATTTTCAGTCCAAGTGTTCTTGTTACCTCTTTATGACACTGAAAACAATAATTTGTAGTCTTTCTCAGCTGATTTTCTGGATTTCAGCTGATTTCTAGATTAATCTCGAATACATGATGGAAAAACAGGCTAAGGATTAAGTGTTTGGGCACATCAAGCATTTGAGATCACTTAGAATGGTTACACATTGCAGAAAGCTAATGTCTCTTCCATTTGATACCGGTTATCTTGCATAGGTGATACAAGATAATATATTAGCTCTTATGAAATAAATCACTTTGATAGCAGGTTTCCAGATAATTAACTGTACTTCTCAGGTGTCATGACAGGTTCATAGACAGTGGTTATGCTTAGATCCTCCTTGCCATACCTTGTCTGTTTCTTAAAGAAAAAATAGCCATGGCATCGCTGAATGTTACTGTTAGACCTTTAAGAACAGCAGAGGCTCCAATGGGAATAAAAAGTAGGCAGAGTTCAACTACATATAGCGTGGTGCCTTGTCTGGTGTATTTTATATGTGCTTTTTCTCTATTTCTAATTTATTTTCATTCTTAATCTTAGTTGTAGCCCAGGCTTTAGTTTCAAGTCCTTCACACTAGTAAAATTAGATCAGCATATAACAATCTACTAAAGCTTGTGCATGTCCAGTGTAAGAACAGTATTTGAGAAATACCTTTCTAGTGACAATTTTTCCCAGATTTGCATACCAATAATGTCTATGCTGCAAAGAATTCCTGAATCTTATGTGCTTTACAGGAGCAACATATGCTCAGACAGTGCAGGAAAAAGCTAATTTGATCCAGGACTGATCCCAAACACACCCTAACCAACCAAATTTGTTTCTGCTGTTTGCTGGTGTACAATGCAGTGATGAGACCATGTGAATAAAGCAGAGAGATCATTGTCATGTGTCTCACCTGTCCATTGCAGGAGCAGTTGTGTTGCTTAGCTGGATGCCCTGTTACAAGAGACATGGCTGTACATCACTGGCTGAAGGGGTTGGGAATGAGAAAACATTGCAGGTGACAGAGCTCCCTTTAAAGGACGGGCAACTTAATTAGTAAGGCCATAATGTGAGCTGTGGAAGGCATAATATCAACGATTAGCTTCTCAAGCCCCTACCAAAAGTAGAGGGGCTGTGCTGTGCTGCTTTTAGGTATTTCAGAGTCTTCTGAGATAGACCTGTCCGTATGAAGACTTTCCATGCTTCCAGCTTTCCCTTTGAAGCTGTTAATCTTGGCTAGTCAGTGCCAGGCTGCCAACTTCTTCCATTATCTCAAAGTGCATCTGGCTGACCACACCCTCTCATTCATGCTGCGCTGCTGTGTGTGTTGATGTTCTAGAATGAGTCTGCAGATTTTAAATGCAGAAAATGGAGAAAATGGAGGAAGCATTAAGGATGATTTAACAGCAGAAGACGCTGGCTTTTTCTTTGCGCTGCCGGAGCCTACAGGGAGACCTTCCATTCTTCGCGTGTCCCAGAAAGAAAACTTGCCACCAAAAAGTGTGGGAAAAGCAATGAAGGTAAACCTTTGGTTTTGTATTATTTTTATTCTTTCTTCTTCTGAGATCTCTGCTACTGAATGCATGTGGTATTTGGTGCTTGAAAGATATTGTGCTCATGTTTTTCCTTTTTCTTTCCCCCCATGCCTTTCTTAAAGGTAACCTTTCAAACTCCTCAAAGAGATCCTCACACTCGAAAAATCCTGAGTCCTGCTATGACAGACAAACTTCAGACTGCTTTTGCACTTGATGGTTGCCGTGAAGACGTGGCAGATGATGTTTTGTATGTACCCTCTGATGCTGAGTAAGTAGTGAATCCACTGCTAACTGTGTTACCCATGTGGGACATGCTCAAGTTAACTTTCCCTATTTTAAACCTCTAAAATATAATTTTCTATTCTATCACAAGATGTAAACTGTACAAGAGGACCAAAATTAATACTAACTGATACATAAACTTTTTTCAAAGATAAAATTTTCTTTAAAATAATGAGTTAATTTGATCGTAATATTAATTACTGAACTTTATTTCTAACTCCTCTGTAATTGGTTTCATTGAGGTGACTTATGGTATGAATAAATAGCTTGAGAAGAGATACTGTAAGAAACAATTTCGTATTCTCTACCTGATGTAGGGTTTTCATGTAAGAATACAACTATGCTGAAGCTAAGCCTTAAAATATCTTATCTTGTATGTTAAGTACTGTTATCTTGAGGAGTATAAACAGATAAATCTTCTGAAGGATTAGCTTGAATTGACACCTTGAGTCAGGGAGTTTTAAGATTTTCTTTAATCTAGCAACACAAAGTGAATGTAACATCAGTCACAAGTGTAAACAAGTTTATATGCCTTTATAGTCTAGCAGTTTGAGTCTCAAACTGGCTCATGGTAGCTGTTTGGAGAAGAGCATAAAGTCTTTAATGTTTCAATTTGGGGGTGTTGTGACAACAAAAAATAAAAATTTTTATTACTGACTTTTATTAGCCCCCTTTTAAAGTAGCATAAACATCTGACACCTGTAATTCCCACTAGCAAGAAGTTTCAGGTCTTAGTTTTGCCTTCTGCAAGCAAATACTTTTGTTTGTTTTTTAAGTACCCAATACTTTTATTTGATCCCTATTTTCTTGTTGGAAAGAGGAGAAAGGAAAAAAGGCGGTAACACTTAAATATTCTTTAAGTGTGTAAATTTGCTTCAACTGTTTATTTCCATGTACAGTCTGGTTCAGAAAGCTATTTCTAAACTAAAACACCACAATTGAATAATGTAATGGTATTTATGCCCCAAATTCATTGCTTGCACAAATAAACAAAGATTTAGTACTTAGAAAGTTCAAGTGACTTTAAAGGATCAGCACCGAATTGTTCTAGTTAGGGCATAATTGTATCAATGCACTGCTTGTACTGAACATGTCCTCTCTAGTTTTAAAATGTGAGGATTTGTTTGTGGCAAAAAAGTGAAAGGGCTCCGCGTAGCTGAACGGGGTCACTTTTGACTCCTCACAAGTGATTGACCGTTCCAAGCAGGTGTCTTGCTCCTGACTGGCATTTATTAGGTTAAACGCGGAAGGAGAGTGGGAGGGACCTGAGTAGTCGCAGCCTGGGGCTGAGCTATTGCCGGGAAGAGGCGCTCAAACCGGGTGAGAAGGACTTCTTCAGCTCTTATCTCCCACCTCTGCTTTCGAGTTTATCAAAGAGGAGTTTTTAGTGAGTGGCTTTTAATCATGTTCTGTTCTGCAGCAGATAAGGATGGCACATAAAAATAATAACTTTATGGAGGGACAAAACAATGGGAGGAAATCCTGTTTCAGGAAGTAATGGCTTAACTCTCTGTAGTCTGAGGCTAAGCTTTCAGAAGTTGTGTAGAGTTTGGGGAAATAAAGTGGAGAGCTATAACTTGTAGAATATTCAGAATAGTGAGTACACAAACTCTTTAACTTGTTTCTTTTGCTAGAAAATCTTATCTTTCTCTTACTTGAGAAGTATTTTCTTGTATGTCACTTGGCTCTTCAGATCCGCTGTTGTACAGAATTTAGAATGCCTGAAGTCCAGGTTCTGTTTTGGTATATAGGATACAACCCCGTAAGACAGATGCTAGTGCATACTTTCAGGGGGGAAAGTATTTGCCGGAATGACGAGACAACGTAATGACTAGTGTGGGAGAACCTGAATCATGACTTGATTTCGTCCCAGATTGGAGTCTGTTGTGACTCAGATGAATCTGCATGAAGATGGTACCACAAGTTGTGCTTGTGTTTGAGCTGCTGCCTGTCAATAACTCCTAAGCAATCTGTGTTTCACTGCCTAGTGAAAGGGCAATGTCCAAATGCTGTGGTGAGTAGAGCAGTCTCCAGGGATGACTGGCATAAGGTAGCAAGGGGTAGAACAGGAGGCTTAAGAACACTGACTAACTTCAAAGGTTGATCTCCCTATGCTTTGTGTGTACCAGAGCTCATAAATCTTGACTGTTTAGGTGAAAAGTGAATTCTTGCTGTTACATTTTGCTGTCAGCTGTCTTACTGCAAAAAAAAAAAAAAAATTGCTCTGAGCATGCAAAGCTACTTGTGCAAGTGTTTCTAAAGATAATTTCAAACCATGCCTGCAAAGTAACTGTGGCACATGTAATCTTTCTTCATTTTTTTTAAAATGCAGCACATGTCAACAAAAGACTGAAGCTGAAACAAACCGGATACAAATGCCAGAGAAGGTCAGTGTGGCTCCTTACCCAGATGATGAGATGCCAGTGAAGAGTCGAGGTTCCTACAATATTGATTTTGATAACTTAAATGACATCAATCCTTTTCAAAGTTCAGTACAGTTGCCTCATTCTCCTGGAAATCTGCAGAAGTCTTCCGTAAAAGTATCCAGCAGCCCTGAGAAAACTATTGAGGAAAGTAATGATTCTCTTCTGCGGGATGATGCAGCTCCTTCTGCTTCAACCACAGCAAGTACAGAGTGTTTAAGTGAAGAGAAGACTCTCATCTCTGAAAAGGAATCTGCACTGAGCAAGCTGGAGTCTAACAAATCCAAACTGTCCTCTGAGCAAGCGATTGGTGACTCTGAGCAGGGTGTGAAGTCTGCTTCCGCAGATGCAAGCCAAACTGATAATTCAGTGGCATTAGCAGAGGCACCTACACCTCCTGTACAGTCACCTGGCAACTTAGGTCCTGGTAGTTCTGATGTAACTAACTCTTTTAAAACTGGGGAATCAAAGCTTCAGAAAGTTTCAGTAGCAGAAAAAGCCTCTGCAGAAGAGTCAAAGCCTGATGAAGAACTGGGTGTCTCCAAAGGGAAAGCTGCAGAAAAGCCTGATGTCACCAAGGCTGGACCAGTAAAACTGGAATTTGACTTTGATAATACCACTGCTAGAAAACCACCTCCTAAGAAATTAGGTAAAAGAACTGGAATTAAACCACCTTCCAAAAAAATTCCTATTACCAAAACAAAACCAGAGAATACTGATGTGCAAAATAAAAGTAATGTGGAAGATGAAATCCCTCTTCCTAAAGCATCTTATAAGTTTGACTGGGACAAACTTGATGATCCAAACTTCAATCCGTTTGGAGGAGGCTCTAAAATTTCCACCTCACCTGAGTGTTCTAAACCCAGCTCTCAGAAAGCTCACCTGCCAGAGGAACAGGATAGTGCCTCACTGAGCGGGCAGCCTCTTCTGGTGGAGCAGGATAATGGTCCCAGTACCTGTGAAACTCTTGAGAAAGAACCCAAAAATCTGTAAGTAAATCTGTAGCTGAATGCAGAAGCACCTTAAATCCATGTGAGGAAAGTTAGATAGTATCTCAAACTAGTCCGTTCCTACTTCCTTGACTGCCACCCTCCAATGCTGCTTGTCTGTTGTAATCTTTAACACAATTATGTTACAACTGCAAAGATCTTAATTGGGGAAACTTCTGAGATGACTAGCTCTAGGCAAAAGGTGTTCTTAAATCTTTGAGAATGGAAGGGAGCAGGCTTAGATGGGAAGAGCATTGTTCAAGTGGTGCTTTCCCCACTCCTCCGGGATTAAAGTGCGGAGAATCAGGTGACTGCAACTGTCTTTAAATAAAACAGGGAAGTAGGCAGCAGTGTTGCACATGGTGCAGCATGGGAAGGGACCAGGCAGTTTTGTTCTCTGCTCTAAGTTCACCTTGAGCTCTAAGGTGCTATTTCTTCCCTGCATGTTCTTGGTACCTAAATGCTTTCTCAAATAAAAATACCTGTCTCTGAAGCTGCATTTTTTTTGGCACCACACAAATTATTTGAGCATGGAATGTGTTGTTACCTTTCCTAGAAAGTCTAGTTATTAAAATGTCGATGTTACTATAGACAGTCAGGTACTTGCCAGAACTAGACTGGCACAAATTGTTCGTTTGACAGAAATGTTTGCATTCTTGCTCCCTGTGTAACATGGTCAGTTACTGTTTACCAAGGTGACAAGTTTACTTACTGCTGATAGCACAAGTGGAGCATTGGACTTCTCTAATGAAGTTCACACCAATAATCAAAGCATTGCCTTGGAAAGAAGAGCAGACTGCTTGTAATTCTGTTCTTACTTAAACAAAAAACCTATCTTATTTTAAAAAGTAATGAGCCTAACAAATGGAAATAAGAGAACAGTGTTAAGAGGATAGAAATAAGTGATGCTTCTGTGACTTTCTGCTTCCTAGATAACACTGCTTCTGATGGAGGGAGAGCTCTGTCACATAAGGTCTCAGCAGGCGAGACAGTAAATTTACATCCCCACCCTCTGTCAAGCTTCCAGTGCTGTGGCAGTAGAATCTTTCAAAGGAGCTACCTTTGTTCAATTCATCTGGCAATATAGAATTTGAACTGTGTGACTTAAATACAGTTTTTTTATTTTCCCTTTTTATTTTGTTTGTTTGTTTTTGTGTTTCTTTAGGGGAATTGTTGAGCAGAGTGTGGTAGAAGACATGCTGGAAGCTCAAGAGGAGAAGCCAGGAGTTCAAGCGGAAGCTGAACTTCCAGGAAAGGGAGAAGTGGTAAGGTATAGGAAAGATAGCCAGTTCTTACCAAGTTGTTCCATGAAGCAGAGTTCTTTGACTTAATGACTTAATTTTGTGAAACCTATTTTTGATATTTTGTGTAAGAATTAGTGGGTTTGTGTATCTTCAACAGCTTTAGAAGGAATGTCGACTGTGCAGACCTGGTGTTTTGAAGGTAACATCAGAAACAGCTAAATTGCTACCTTGGTATTTAGTATCTTTTTTGATCAGCAGTTGCATATAGGGATAAACATAAGGGCTTGAACTCTAAAAAAAAAAAAAGGCTCTTGTATAATATGAGCTGTGCTCAGTGTTGGTAGCTTAATTTCTATGCCTGTGAATTCTCATTTTATTATGTTGGCTGCCCACTTAGTTTATGACAATCCAGTTTGATCATTTAAATGATTTTCATTGCATTTTTAAATAATTATTTTAACAATTAAAAGGATTTTGTTTTTCTCATCAGGAGAAGCAAGCAAGCCCATCTAAAATGTTTCCAGTTAATGTTGCCCCTTCTCAAGATAATTTGGTTTCCACTGACAGTGGAAAAAAGTCAATGTCTGCAGAAGAAATTAAACCTAGTTCCCCCAGAACTGAAGTAACGGCAGATGAGATGGCTAATGCTGAACCTGAGGAGCTCTTCAGACCATCATCAGAAGGTAAGGGCATTTCTTGTAAACGGACTGAAGATGTATTGTTACAACAACGTGTGTGTATATATTGTTCTACTTAAGTTTTATCATGGATTCTAGTTTTTTTTTTTCCTCTCATTCTGAGCCTCTGAAAGGACTCCAGAACCCACAATGACTAGCAGCACTGGGAAATGTACCTCAGCCTATATCTAACTTTCTCTGGTTTAAGCTAAGTTCAAAAAGCTGACTATTAGAATTCAGCTGCCTGGGATGATGAAATTTAGGCTGGTACAGAAACTATTTTCTTAAAGTTTCAGTGGCAGCTTCTGTGCTGAAAAATTGCTCCCTTAAAATAATTTCTGGTATTAAAGATTTTGTAAGTTGAGAGCTTTAGAGCTATACAGCTGTGTGTATTTGTGAGTCTTGTAGATTAGGCCGTAGCACTACTGGTTTCATACTGCAGTGTGAATGATCTTCCTGACAAGCATGCTTGTCTTGAGAGCTTCCTACATAGCTGTGACTTAACCACTTGGAAGGGTTATTCCTGGTAGGAGCATTGTGTGGAAGGAGGAGCAAATGGTTTGACTGCAGTGCAGTCTGTCACTCACCTTCATACTTGAGTGGAATCGCTGTATTGGGAAATGGCTATAACTTCATCTATCAAACCTGAGCTGTGTGCTAATTTTAATGGTGAGATTGACAATCTTGCTCTTTCATGGGGCATTGCGTATGACAGCGTATCTGAGTGTGCTTGTCACTTTAACCATAGAACACCAAAAGTTCTTCAACTGTGTGCTAAATCTGACATATTCTTACAAGTATTTGGAAACAAATGGAAGCTGTAAGTTTGCTTAGCATAAAGTCTTTGCTTTTTTCAGGTCTAGATAGAAAGACAGTATTTTGAGCAAATGAAGAGCTAGAAGTCATGAGACTGAGAGGAGGGATTTATTTGCTTTATACACATCCGTTTGTTTCTGTCTGTGGTAGGACAATTTGACAATATTGCATCTTCATAGTATTGTTTCCTCCTTTTCCAGTTTTAGGAATGGGCATAGACTATCTGGAACAGTTTGGGACTTCATCAGTAAGTATGGCTTTAAGTATTTTGTTTGCTGTCTTGGCAGTATGGAGAAGAGAGGAAAGGAAAGATGTAACTATCAAGCCTTAAATGTTTTCATGAATTAACTTCCCTTTGAACTGTCACCTAGTCCAAAAGAATGTGATGACAAGGCTGTGTAGGGGGTGATGGTGCAAGGAAATGTAGTTATAGCAGTTCAACTAAAAATCAAAGGTCTCTGGCTCTCGGTGTGCAAAGGTGCTATTTTTCTTTAATAGCAGTGAAACTGAGGTGAATGATGTTTTACTTCTGTCCAAAACTGCCAGAACATGATGCTTTGAAAGTGCAGGATCATTGTTTCAAAAAGATTTCTTTCTAAGCTCTTTTGCTTTATGGCCAGTTTTGGGAAATCTGTCTCTAAATGGGGCTTGTCTTTAATCAGTTCAGCTTAGTTATTTTTTCCTCCTTGGGTCTAGAATAAGAGTATCTCTCAACAGTGGAGGCACTGAATTGAAATTGTTCTGGTCATGCTGTGTTTGTCCTTATTATTGTATGAGCAAAGACAGAATGGAGCAAAGACACTGCTTTTTCAGCTTATAATACTATCCTTCCCCTCTCAGTGTCTTCTGCTGGTTTGGAATAGTTCATTAACGATTGCCCTTTTGATTCTGTCTGTGAGCAGATTGAGTTCCCTTGATATTACATAAGGACCTAAGCATGTGGGCACAAAGTTCTCTTACGTAATTTTCCTCCTGAGAACAATACTCTGGCCACTGAAGAATAGGATCACCCACTGTCCAGAGGATTATTTGTGTGTGGGTGGGATGTGTGTGTTGTGCTCTGAAGCAGCAGATCTGCCAGTTTTTGCCTCTTTTCCTTCAGTTCAAAGAATCAGCCTTGAGAAAACAGTCACTGTATTTGAAGTTTGACCCGCTATTGAGAGACAGTCCAAGAAAACCAATTTGTGGTACTGTTGAATCAAGTGAGAGTATCATGACAGCTGCACCTCAGCCTGGGTAGGTACTGTCTTAGTACATAAAATCAGAGTTGTTTAGCTTGGAAAAGACCTTTCAGGTTGTCAAGTCCAACAGTTAACCCAGTGCTGGGGAGTCTACCACTGAACCATGTCTCCAGGTGCCACATCTATACATCTTTTAAATACCTTCAGGTTTGGTGACTCCACCACTTCCCTGGGCAGCACGTTCCAGTGCTTGACCACCCTTTCAGTGAGGAAATTTCCCCTAATATCCAATTTCCCCTTTCTAAACCTTCCCTGGTGCAATTTGAGGCTGTTTAATCCAGTATTCTTCCTTGGGAGAATAGACCAACCTCTACCTCACTACAACCTTCTGTCAGTTGTAGAGAGTGAGAAGGTCCTCCCTGAGCCTCCTTTTCTCCAGGCTGAGCCCCCTCAGTTGCCCCTCATCAGACTTGTGCTCCAGACCCTTCCCCAGCTCTGTGCCCTTCTCTGGACATGCTCCAGCCCCTCAGTGTCCAAAGTGACAGTGAGAGGCCCAAAACTGAACACAGGATTTGAGGTGTGGCCTCACTGGTGCTTAGTACAGGGAGACAATCACTGCCCTGGCCCTGCTGGACACACTACTGCTGGTACAGGAGCTTTGCAAAGAAAGGCAGCACTTGAATTTAATGGTGTATGTTTGTTCATTTTTAGTCCCGTTGCTGATTTAAGTAAATTGCTTGAGGAAGCTGGAAAGCCTCTAGTGAGCCTTCAAAGTGAAGAAAAACCAAAAGGACTAGATCTTCTGGGGACGTTTACAACTTCTGTAAGGGTGTCTGGAATGCTATCAGGTTTCATGTTGATAGTTTGGGAAGGGGATAGCCTAGGTTCTGGACTTAAGACTTACAGAGATAATTTAGGGATTGCAGAATGTGATAAATGTTTATTTAAACTGTTTTAAACCTGGTTGGATACTCATTTATATCAAAGTTGAACTTACTTAAGAAAATGTTCATCAGAATTAAAAGTGGTTTTTGTGGGAACTGATGCTATTGCACATGGTCCACGAGAATTTGAGCTGTTTTTAAGAATGCTGTAGTTGAACAATCTTTTTTTATGCAAGTCAAGCCACAAAAGACAAGCTTTGTATTGTAATTGCATTAGTGGGATGAGAAGCACTTTGGTTAAACTGGATGGTCTTACAGCTATGGTTTATAGTTTGAACAGATCTGCAAACAGCAGCTCATCCTGAAATGGTCTTTTTTACTTGTGGGGAAACAGCACGGTGTCATCTGCTTTGTTTCTGATAGCTGTAATTGGTGGACAGCAGTTCTGATTCTACCTTGTAGATATTTCTTAGAGCTATCTGGTCAACTTCAAAGTAAGAAAGTTTGATGGTAACAAACTTCTGGATGTATCTTGTATGTTTAAGTGAGATGTGTTGACTTGATACTGAATAATGTGCATACAGCTACTCAATGGCATGACAGTAGGAATCTTTTGAAACTTTGCATTTTTCTTTTCTTTACAGGACACTGGTCCCCTAATTCCAGGCTCCCTGAGCAGTGATGTTCCTCCAGTCCCTTTTGCTGCTTCTACAGATGCTGCAGTGGATGCTATTATAGATGTGCTAAAATACAGCCAAAAAGACATGGATACAGCTGTTGAGCTGGTTAAGAGAGAGGTATCGTGGCCCTTCCAAAGCAGAACTTGGTATAGCCTTGGAAGGTCCTTTGGTTTAGATTATCTGGGATAAATCTCTACTTTGCAGTTTTTTTCATCATACTTGACATAAGTATCTCATTCTGAAAAGCTTGCTGTGGACTTGGTGGATGCTGTAGGTATAGAACTCTTTAGAGCTAACACTTCAGGGAATAGGATAAACTCCATTATTAGTCAGCTTCTGCCTTAGATCTGGTCACTATTAAAAGGCACATGTTATCAGATGGGATAGTTAGGCTTAATATCAGTGATCTGGATACTTCTAATTCAACAGGCAGAAAATATATTTTCATACCAATGGAAGAGAGTGACTTCTTATGTAATTTCCAAAAACCAGATAAAACTGCAGTGCCAACTCAGTGCTATGGTCAGATCTTTTCTTGTGGGATGTGAATGCACAACAATATATCCAGCTAATAAAGTGAAGGTGAGATCTGGAGCTCTCTCTAGAGGAGAAGGACATTAGTGAAGGAGGGAAGAAGTAGTTTGTAAGATTTTAAGCCTGTTCTGTAATTACAGAAATTGCCTTTAAAAGCCCATCTTCTGACAGATGCAAGATGATTTATATATCCACTCATTTTAAAAATTTGAGTACTTGATTCATTATGGCTTCTGAGGTATGCAACTTCACAAACACTAGATAATGTAAGAGGAGTATGGAAGCATAAGTGTCCTTAAACTAATTGTATCACTTCAGTAAAAAATGTGGCTTTCAAAATTCCTGACTGCTGTACTGCAGGCAGTGACAATAGGGACACCAAACAAAGATGACCTATGATTATTTGCTGCTTAAGTTACTCTTTTGTTTTAGAGTACAGAGACAGTGGCTTTTCTAGGAGTAGCTTTTACTTTGTCATTTAGGTGACGACTTTCGCCCAGCATATTATCTAGTACAGGAAAACAGATGTGGCTTTGACAGGGGACAGCTCTTAGTGCATTGATCTAAAACTAAGAATCTATATAATAGCAGGGGGTAAAGCTTGTAATATCTTAAAAGTGCTGCTCTACTTTCTTGTTTGAAAGAACTATTTTAAACCTGCAAACACCGTTATAGTTGTGACTGGATGACTCCAGCTGTGTTGCTTAAATAAAAAGGCTTGGAATTACAATATTAACCTGAAAGGAAGACAGACTAAACTTCAGGGTTTTTTTTTTTTTTTTCCCTCTCTGAAACAACTCAAGAGTAGGAGGAAAGGGAAAACCTGTTTTCCCTGTGAGCAAATACAGCACTTATGAAAGCTTGCTTTTTTGGGGTCTACTGAACCCTTTCTGAGTTTACAAGTGCAAGTTTCTAACTTGTTTCCATCTTCTCATACTTTTGCTTTTGTAATGTTTTGTAACATTTTTTTCTAGCTTAGCTATCGCTACTTCTCTTTATAGGTTGTGCATTCTTTTTTCACTAGTGTCCTGCTTCCTCTCATCTGAATATATTTTAAGTGAGTTTGCTCTAAAATAAATACTGAAAAATCGGTGTGCTACAGTTTACTGTGCAGTTTTGGGACAGAATTAGCAGTAATCATGTGCTTTCACTTTCTTTTTTTTTAAAAAATTCCAGGTTATTTTATGTATTTTGGGCCTCTTGTCTTTGAAGGCCTCCTGCACTGCAGTCAGCTGTGTTACAGTTCTTAAATGTAACTTTGTCCTGAGGCCGCTGTTATGATGTTGCACGAAGCGTTTAGCAAAAAGCATTTGTGCTGCTTAATTCCGTTACTGTTACTGTGAGTTCTGCTTCAGTTCAGCTGATGTGAAATAGTTATGATTATTCTCAAATGAATTGAGGCATCTTTTTATCCTCCCCTTTCCATGTTTCCTAATTTAGTGTTGAATATAAATTATTTCAAACAGCAGTTTGGTCTTGAATAAGCTTCTGGTATTTGTTCTCTCATGTGTTAAGATTAGCAGGTTCGTGAAGTGCTTTTTTTTTTTTTTTTTTTTTTCGTCTGCCTTGTAAATAAGAGGGAAATATGTGTCACTTGAGAGAATGTTCCTTGGCCCATTGTGTTCTCTCAGAAGTTATAGTGATTGACACAGACACTGAGTAACAGAAGCCAAGAGGTTGGTTGGCTGAGTTGGCTCTGATCTTGTCACTTGAAGAGATACTGGTAATATGCTGGGAGTCATATATGCAAGATCTATGTATTAATCTAAATCTTATTTGAGTCAAGTTTGTAATGAAACCATTTAGATTCTGTTAAGCAATTAGAAATTATTTCTCTCTCTGTATTAAAAGTATATCAGAGTTGCCCTTCAGACTATTTTTAGTATCAAATCTTTTATCTCTTTTTGTGCAAAAATAAAAACTTACCTTTTTACCCTCAAAGGTTCAAGAGAAAGAGCTGGAATGGAGTAAGAAGTATAATAAGCTTCATATGGAATACAAGGAAATGGGGTATGAATCTGTCCTGACTTTTATATCTACTTATTTACTCCTGATACTTTTTCTAACTTATGGTCAACTTTTCTTTTTCATGGTTTGTAGAAAAATAGTTGCTGAATTTGAACGGACAATAACACAAGTTATGGGTAAGCTCCATATTTACACTTTGAGTGTCTTGGGGGGCTGGAGCATGCTTAGCCCGGCGTTACTAAATGAGGGTAGTACTCTTTCATCTCTGACATTAATATTTCAAGTGCAGGATTAGTGTAAGGTTTAAGACAAAGTCGACTAACAATTTTATGCATATTCATACACATGATGTCACTTGGTAGGTAAGGATGACTTTTTGAATCAGGCATGAACACACTGGAGTTTGAGCTGTTGGTTTATTAAAACTGCAGATCCAGTTGTCAGCACTTTCTGTTTAATTGTTTATTATCTGGCATCATTTAAGTGGTGAGATATCACTAGAAGTTCTTGCTGGACAGATCTGGCCTTTTGCTTTAGTCAAGTTTGTGACTTCAAAACTAGGGAAGACATACTGTGAAACTCTTGTTGTATAGGTGTACTTTCTTAGCTCAAAGCTGAATAGGCACATCTGTGCCCACTCTTTTGTGCTTCTCTAAGACTATGGGAAACACAGCTTGGGTGTGCTAACACAAACCTGTCCTGAAAGTCTGCTCTGCTAGTCTGACTTGTTATCCCAGTCTCCTCCAGATCTTCCAGCTGTTGTGTATGTATAATGAAAAATATTTTTGGATTCCTTGCTTCTATCACAACATTTGAGGCTCCTGCTACAGTAAACTAGGGTGGAATATTTTGACTACAGTGCAGGCAAAAAAATGCATTTGGCAAGCAACTGTCATTGTGTTTAATGGCCTTAAGTTTGATGTGAGGTAATATGTAGCAAATAGAGACAAAGACAGACTTCTTGAAAGCAAGACAGAAATGGTGTCTTTCCAGTGAGAGGCTGTGTTATGAACCTTTGTAGGAGGAAGAATTGAAGGTGTGGGGGTTATCTCTCTGTACTGTGGAACTAGTTTTATTCTAAAGTAATAACTATCATGGGTTAACTCCGCTTTCTCTAGAGGATGCTCAGAAGCAGAAGGAAGCCTCAAGGAAAGAAATACAGAGGCTGATGGAAGAGAATCAGCAAGCTACTTCAGATCTGAACTCTATGGAGAAGTCTTTCTCTGAACTCTTCAAACGACTTGAAAAACAGAAAGATGCGTTAGAGGGTTACCACAGAGTAAGATGATTTAATGCAAATAATGTCCTTCCAAGATAAATGAGATTTAGTGGAGAGGAAATGATGAAATTTCTAGAGCAGCCATTAGTTAGGTAGTATAGGGACTACCTGTAAAACCAGGTGCTAAGTTCTTTAAATAAAAGATTATAAAAAAACTATTGATTTGTTGTACTTAGTGACTGACTTGAAGTAAGATAATGATAGCTGTTAGGAGGCAAAATTTCTTCAGAAGTGAGCTGTTTTTTGCTGCAACACATAATTTTTGTTAATCATAGAGATACTCTCATGTAGCAACTGCTGCATGAGAGCAGCTTGTTTCCCCTACATCATATTGAATGGACGTTGAAGAGGATTTGCAATTATAAATCAGAATAATAGTTTGAGTGCTCTTTACGAAGATGTTTGTGGGCTTTTTCTAAAGCTAATGTCAAGCCTTCATTCTGCAGCCTCTTCAGAGGCTGGAGGAAGGAAGCTAATGAGTATAAGCTATAGTTTCTTACTGCCTGAAATGCATAAAAATTGATTCAGTTGGTGCTTAAAAAAGTGCCTTCAGATTTTTTTTTCATTCAGTTATCCTTTAATGTCCCTGTTTACTAAAACTTATAAACTAGCCTGTTAGGAGTTCCATGGTAGTCTAGGTTTGAGAAACAGGCATAGTGTCTGTTACAACTTTAATTTCCTCTTTACTGAGATGTCAGGCTTCCTTCATCTTGTGTCCCCTCCAGCTCCACTCTAAATTCAGAAGCCTTTTCTGTAGCACAGAGATAAGCATCACTTGGAAACACAGTTCCTAAATTCAAGACCTGCAATTAGTAAAGTCTTAGCACCTGTTTTGAACAGTTCCAACTTCCTACAATAGCTAATAAAATATGTTCATAGTGTGACTACCAAGGTAATTTTCTTGCTGTTAGTGGTGGATTTGTTTACATCAGGGCTGAATCTTTCCATGGGTTCTTAGAAGTTGGGTTTCTAGGTATTTTTGGGACAATTGCAACTTAATACAAAGCTGATTTTAAAAAAATCAAAGCAAAACAAACAAAACCAATTAGTGACTGTAGTTTTAGTGACTTTCTTTACTAGAGTTTGCTACTAAGTAGTGTATTGGGGGAAATATGGTGAATAAATGTTTGCAAAGTTAAGATAGTTGAAAGGAGGCAGTTTAGTCCATATAGGCCTGTGGGACTTCACAGTTGTTCTTCTTACTCCAGTGAGCAAATACTGCCGCTTAAAAGTGTAGTCAAATAGCCCATTTGTCAAATGGAGAGACTCTTCCAACTACTATCATAAAAGGCTGACTAAACTACTTTGGTTTTGGGACAGAATGAAGAAGTTCTGAAGAAATGTGCAGAAGATTACTTGGCTAGAATTAAAAAAGAGGAGCAGAGATATCAGGCACTCAAAGCACATGCTGAAGAAAAGCTGCAGCAGTAAGTAACATGTCAAGTGCCAGGAGTGAAATATATAGTTTTCACAGTTGCTGCAGAATGTGGTTCAATAGTGCCAAAACTTGGCTTAGACATGTTTCATTTGGTGATTAATCCAAAGTACAATCATCTAGTGTGATTCTGTGAAGAGTTTTGTTGTGCTGTCTGAAGGGATGTAAACACCATCTTGCACCTGTTTCAGAGCCAATGAGGAAATTGCCCAGGTTCGCAGCAAAGCAAAATCAGAGACTGCAGCACTTCAAGCCACCCTGCGCAAAGAACAGATGAGGATCCAGTCTTTAGAGAGGAGCCTTGAACAAAAGGTCAGTCACAGTGCCATTGGGTGAGTCTCTTCAAGCTATTGCCTTAGACTAGGTCAGCAACTCCCTTGTGCCAGGGCTAGAAGGAGCCTTGCTAACTGTACTGGTTTGATGGCTGCTGTCCTGGCAGGCTTTGGGAATTAGGCATTGAGACCTAAGAGACAAGTTGTCATGTCAGGACTTGTCTGTATGTTTAGATTTTTCTTGGAGCACAAGGTTTGTTCCCAAACCAGTCTGGGCTACTGTCAGGAGGTTACCTGAACTACAGAAGGAGGTGGTGATTAACAGTTACACATGATGCAGAGCAGAATCTGGGAATAAATTTTGAATAACTGTCTGGCTCAGCTTGTTCATGAACATGACTTGTAAGCTGTTAGCACTAATACATATTTAACTGTATGTGACTCAAGTTTTCAGTATTGTTCAGGCCATTAATCCTTGTACTTTATATTGTTTCCTATTGGATAGGTAAAGTCTCAGAATGCTTTGTAAAGGTGCATCTGTTTCCTTTGTTGGAAGCCTTCAAAGGAATAAGAAAGACCTTTGAGGATTAAAAGTCACTGCTGGAGATGCATGCTGTTAGTTTTACTGCATCATTGTTGTCTCTGCCAGCATTAAAGACTCAAAAATGGATAATGCTGACACATTCGTATTATGGAAAAAAACCATATTTGTGAGTCTTCAGTCTTAGGGCTAAAGTTTGCCTAGCTGAGGAAACAGTAGGCCTGTAACTGGAGAGATGAGAGAAGCCATTTAACACAGAACTGTTTGGTCTTGTCATAGATACAGTAACACTTTGTTAAGAAATGGTTTAAACATTCTATAAGGAATTCTACAAACTGGAAGTTGTCACATGTCAGTAAAAGTGTCAAGGCATCATTTTACAGAGTCTGTCTTGTGAAGATTAAAAGCAAAGCTGTCCCTGTCTTGAATTTTGGTGTACCTAACAAAGGCTTTGAGTCCCAAAAGTCTTGTTTTCCTGGATCAGTTGGTCTGCAAGTATTATGGAAATGTCTGGGGAAGAAGTAGAAAGAGTATAGTGGATTCTGGCTCCTGAGGCTCCTAAGGATGCCATGTGACCTTTGGCATAGTAGACTGTCCTTTACATTACATTTGCATTAGCCACTACCATGTAAATGGACTTTCTATTCCATGTGTTGGTGAACAGGACTTTCAACTTGCTCACAAGGTTGTAACATAGTTTGGACATACCTGAAACTCACTTTTTTCTTTCTTCCACAGACTAAAGAAAATGATGAATTAACAAAAATCTGTGATGACTTGATCTCGAAGATGGAAAAAAATTGATATCTTAACTGTCTTGTAAATATGTTTAGTTTCTCTGACTTGCTGTCTTGTGTGTTCACTCACTTTTTTATGTATGTTGGGAAAAAATAAAATACTTGATTCACACTTGTCTTTCATATGATTGGCTGTATCTTTTGTAGGAAACATGTATTAAGTTCAGTTGCTGCTTCCAGTAAGTAACAATGTCTTCCATAACATTTTCCCATGTTGCTCAAAGGAGAAACTTTTAATCAGTGTACCTTCAGTCTGTTCCCTGTGTAAGAACTTCAGAGTTCTATTCTTGTGACCTGGTTGTGCTGGGGAGGGTTGCCATGGGCCATGTCTCTATTTTGCACTGCCTGCTCTCTCACTTAAATTGAGGCATTCCAGAGTTACAAGACTGAAATAAAACTGAACCTGCACAAATGGTATAAAGTATATAGTAATGTAAAAATATTTGGAACTTCACTTTGGCTTTGGTTTGTGGATTTGTTTTTTTGGGTTTTTTATTATTAAGGGGAGCTGGAGTGACTTTGTTTTTGCAGATAACTAAGCAGAGGTTTAATGGCAGGCCTGATTGTCTGCTGCTCTCTCTCTCTCTCTCTCTCTCTGGGATTTTCCATGTCATTAGTCTGTCTGACACTACTGACTTTAAAATCTCCAGTCAATCTCACTGGCCCTGCCTGTAATGGAAAGCCTTGAGAGCTGTGGGCTGCAGGTCACAGGTTATGATGAAGTCTGCCCTAGGCAACAGCAGATATCTTGGATAAACTTTTATTACCCAACTGCTTTATTACTCAACAGCCATCAGCAGGACTGTCTTAGTGCAAGCTACAACTTTTGATTCCTAAAATTACCTGGGAGGTTATTCCCTCACTTCCCTGACTCACAGATGCATCTTCCTCCACAGGGCTGTTGCTGCTGAGTGCTGAGCTGTGCTTGGAGCCCTTCCCTTAAATTAGGGTAGTCTGCCAGGGCAGGTGGAAAAATGAGTAGCAGTGCCTCAGAGTTCACAGTCAACTCCTCTGAGGCAGCTACTCCTGAGTGTAGGTATCAGGAACACCCTACAGATCAAAGCTAGTTAATTAGCATGCTTCAGGTTCATGATTTGTGGGGTTTTCTTAGTGCAGAAATCACAAACATGAGAGGGTGACAGCAGTGGCGATGATATTAAATGCCTGGCTCTTGTAGAAGTTGGGCTGTATTTTTCAACTTGTATCTTAGGAAAGTGGCAAATGGCAGAGGAGAAAAAATAGCCATAGTACAGAGTGTACAAAACCAAAGTTTACTACTCCCTGCCTCAACTTCAGATGTCAGGAATTACTCCAGACTGCCTTGGGCTGTTTCTTTATAAATAGGCAACCATGCTGATGAGAAGTCTTGTACTTGGTCTAATTTGTGAGATGCCATAATTATGGAAACTGATTTTTACTGAATTTGTAATAGAATGTTTTGGAGGGGACCTCAAAGATTCTCATTCCAACCCCTGGCCATGGGCAGGGACACTTTCCACTAGACCAGGTTGCTCAGAGCCCCATCCAACCTGGCCTTGAACACTTCCAGGGGTGGGGCATCCACAAATTCTCTGGGCAGCACAAGAGGCTGGCACTGAAGTTGCTGCTACTATTAGGCTACAATTAGGAAAGGTCCAGCATTCAGCCCCAGAGGCCAGACCTGTGCTTTGCTCTGGTGTTGGATCATCTCTGTGGTGTGATGAGCCAGACTGGTCTGGGGGAAAGGGCAGTGACTGATTGAAACTGCTGTTTTATGATGGATCATTGTGTCGTGCAGGCTCACTTTGTGCATAAAAAGAGGGGTAGGAAAAGGGCAGAGCGTTTCAGGGATGAAGGTAGGTTTGTCAGGGATAAATAAACCTGTAATCCTAAATACTTCCACAAGATGTAGCTGCTGCTCTTTGAAATACGGGGTTTTCTGAGTGGTGCTTCAGCACATTGCAGAGCTGGAGTTTGTCCTTCTCTAGTTGAGCTTAAAGCCAATAAGAACAGTGTTTTTATGGATTCCTGTTGGAAAGGATAAAGAGCTGCACAGTGATGTATGATAACCAGTAAACTGTAAATAGTGATAAATGCTGTCTGGAGTTTAGTGCTACAGGTGCCAAAGTGTTACACAACCTGTGTGCACCTTTAGGAAACTGCTACGTCAGGGAGCGCTGGGCTCTTCCTTATGTTCCTCTATTCTTTCAGGGTAAAATGGCTTTCTGCTCTTCACTCTGGCTTTCTGTTATTTATGCAGAATATCTCTGGTCCAGTTTGCTGGATGAAGTGAGAGATGTTCAACCTATTTTCTTCTGTTTCTTGAATATAACAGCTGTACAAGCACCACCATCCCCAGTGTTTTGATGGCGGTAATACAGAAGGCCAGTAGAGATCAGCATGCCTGGATACAGGTGCTATGATTGTGTTGGTGCCTGACAATTCTTGTCTGATATCAAAAGTTTCATTAAGAATTACACCTTGTGAGGCTAGTTACTGCCTGTTGATATTAAATACTGGAAATTGTACTTCAGTGTAACATGGAAAGACAGCACACTACATTCCTACTGTAATCTGTGACCCCTGCCTGGGAACTCTGCCCGGGGCTCTCCTGTTTGCTGATTGTGTCAGTACCTACAAGAACACTGATAATCCATGGAAATGAATGCTTGAATGGATATGGCTATAAAATGCCAGGAACCGAGCAGGATGAGTGAGCAGCTTTTCTGTGTGTGAGTCCCTGAGGCTTAACTTCAAGGCATTGCCTTGGATAACTATTTTTCTTTCCAGAGGTTGGGGGCAGGGAAGGCCTCTGCATTTTAAACTGCTCAGAAAGGATGGTTTATCTTTCTCTGCAGGTGCAATGTGTACCTCCAACTTAACACTCACACTGTCTGTAAGAATTTAGTGTACTTCCTACATTAAAACCATTGTCAAATGTTACTTTTGTTATTTTAAAGAATTGTTACTATCCTTCTAATACTGGACAGTCCTCTTCAGAAGAATTCACCTTTACAGCATAAAATGGAGGTGCCAAAATACATGTTAATCAATTTGTGTGAAATGTTGTGTGGAAAATACACGTGTTTCAGTGGGATTAGTTAGTGTTTGCTTACTAAAATAAGAATTAAGCTGTCTTTGTTTTTGCCTTATTGCCATTTACTTACTGATGTGAACCTGCAAGCAGGTTATAGGAGGGAAAAGTGATTCTGCTTGGTGCCTCTGCTCACTTAGTTTTATTTATTACTTATATGAAAAATTCCCAGGTGCTGTACAAACAGGATGACAGTTCCTGCTCCAGACAGCCTGTTTCCAGCTGAAGTACAGGAGAGGGTGTATTCAATCTTAGAGCTGATTAAGGTGGATCAAAAGTACTGAACCTTCTTCCCAGCTATTTCCACTCCTGTTCTGCCAAAACCAGTTTTCAGCAGGACATTCATTATGGTCCAAGAACAGACTTCAGTCTCCTGCACAGTTAAAGATTGTCGTTCAGAAATTGTGGCTTAAACCTCTTTGGAGTCAGGGAATCTCTCCAGATTGATTCTAGAGTCAGTGGGTTGTACTCTGACCAATTTTCCAGTCCTTTTGTGCAGCTCTGACAGCACAGAGTATGTAAAGAAATGTCACAGTTTGACATGAGGGAATTTCAACAGAGTCACCTTGGTGTGAAATGGAAACCAGGCAAGGGCTGAATCAAACTCTGACTTTAGCTTGTGAGTTTTGTCCTATTTTTGATGATAGCACATGTAAAATTAAGAGCATTTTACATCAGCTATTTACTTTTCAGCTCCTGCTGCCAGATTTTTGCTGGTGATGTCTTTGCTGTTTGAAAGTCTCTCTCGTAGTTTGCAGACAGAATCTGTGTCAAACTGTTGCAGTGGGGATTACTGCAACATGTGTAAGACAGAAATCAGTCCCTATTTTTCCACGGGCCTCGCTGCCTTATGCATGTTGCAGTAATCCCCGCTGCAACATCAAACCCTGATTTTTTTTTTCTCCTTGTTGTGAGAGGGTTTCACAACAAAGTTCTGCTGTCCTCAAGAGGTTTGTGGTGTAACTTTATTCATCTCCATGGAGCCTGTCCTGGCTCTGGTTGTGTAAGGGGAGAGTCCCTTGGGTGGTGTCCCGTGTCAGAGCACTGCTGGAGCTGGGGACTGGCTTGCCCGTGTGTGTGATAGGTTGCAGTGGCCCAGAAGCAGCTGTGGCTGTTCAGTGGGGCTGACACATGTTGTGGCACCACGTGTGCTCACTGGTGTTGTATGGCTTGTTTGGCTTGAGGAAAAAGCCACTGGGGACACAAATGTGGTGAATCTTCCTCCCTCCATCTCTTTAAATCCTCTTAGACTTGCAGCACAAGACTACACGGGGAAGATTTTCAAACCCTTCCAATACTTGCTTCTGTATCACCTCAGTCCCAAAGCTGGTGACTTTTGTACAATGCCAGGGTTGACTTCAGATTCTTCTGGAGGAAATGGTGCAGGATGGCACTGAATTAGCTAATGAGTCATTTAAACTTTTTCTTTTCTGTTTTCCAAGCTCGCTAAGCAATATTGCATCCTGCAGCCCAGTTAATTGCTTTACTTTTTGCTTTTTCATTTCTTCTCTTCAGTGCCATATCAATTTTTTTTCTCCAAATCAAGAACCTATATCCCCCCCCTCCCAACACAAGTGAATGTGTGTGTCAAATTTGATGAACCCATTTCCTTTTGTGTAAGTTCTTCAAGCCAGTTCTCCATTATTTCCTCTGGGGAATGCACCAGCTCAAAAGAGAACAAAGCTAACTGAAAGCTTTGGGGATCAAGCAGCACATATTAGCCAGCATGAACAGGCTGTGCTTCCTGGAGCTCAGGAAGGTGCCAGTCAAGGCCAGGTGGGGAGGAAATCCAAATGTTTCCCATGAATTTCATGTCTCCAGTTTAAAGGACAGGTGTCATTAAAGAATAAAAAAGCAAAACCAAACCAAAACAAACCAACAATGGATGGTAGACCCAGGAATTGAACATTTTTGGGAAAGCTAGTTATGCAACATTTCAATAAGCAGAAACTTCCATTGGTTGCCTGTCTCTTGGCATTTTAAACACCATCCCCTGCCTTTCTTTCCATTAGCAAAGCCAACTGGCCTGTGCTTGGGACGCAAGTGACAAGTGTTACTCTGGCTTACACTGAGGAGTTGTGTGAGAGCCTGTGCCTGACAGCTGATAATTTTATTTATGGTCATGGCACCATGCTTCACTGCTCTGTTTGAAGGCATTGTTGGTGTTACATGGGAGAACTATGTTTGGGTTGGAAGAGCCGTAATTTTTGGTCTAAAAATACATCCAGCCTGGCTCCTAAACTGAGGAGACAGGGATGCAATGACTGCTTTGTTTTCCCAATCACAGCATCATGTGCTGCTACCCTGATGTTTTTCCTGGTATTGACCCTGGCTCCCAGAGTTTAGATACAGAAAATCACTGGAGATAATCCATTATATCAGTCAATAATGTTGTTTATTGGATGTTGCAGCAAAGATGGGGTTTAGTTCATTGCAGGGTGTAATGATTTAGGTGATGGGAGGAGAATTTGAGCACGGGGATCTGAGTGCTGAGTAGTAATATGCTCTTGGAGAAACCACTTTGGTGCTCTGCACCTCTCTTTTCCACTGAGGTGTCTGGAGATTAACAATGTCTGCTGCTTTTATGCCACACACTTGAGGTTTTCAGTTCCAAAAGCTGAGTGTGTAGCTAATATTTTCCATCTGAGGGGCAGCCTGGAGCTAGCACTTCAAATTTTAGCTGCCCAGATCTCATGATAGGAAAGCTGTTGTTCCAATAGATGAACTAATTAACAATGAAGCATCACATCTGGTTGAAAAATCTCTTCTGCAGTTTCTATGGAGAGTTCTGTAAATAAATAAAATCCTTTCCAAAACAGTGTTTTGATCAGCAGTTGGTTTCCAAACAATAGAACTCATATCTGGGTCCCAAATCTGAAGCCTCCAGACCAGATCTAGTATCACTGGAATCTGGGACATCAGGGCTGGTGGATTTTCTGTGGATTTAACTCTTTAATGTAGGTGATGCCCAGAACTCCCCCTTCCAAAGAGAAACCTGATCTAAATTTTTCAGGTGACAAGCAGTGTAAGAGCTGTGTCTGTTCTTAGAGCAGGTGGTAAAACATCACTTGTTTATAATGAGAAAAATGTGATGTTTCAAAATAAAAGTGGAAACAGCTCCATGCTTTCTGTAAAATGAATGCTTTTAAGGAGTTTGTAAGGTGTGGTTGCTGTTAGGACCCTGAGCAAGGCAGAAGCACCTCATGGGCATCCCTTTGCAGAGGCCAGAGCAGCTGGTACTGACAAATCCATCACTCCAGCTCAGGATATTTCAGTGCTTGGAGTGACTCAACACAAGCAGTGAGAGTTATTAATCTCCTTCTGGAGCCTGAGGTCCCTGCAGTGACAATTATGTGAAGTGCAGCCTGGAGTCTGTTTGTCTGGCAGGGATCTGTAATTCATTCTTCCAAGTGCTGTTGTCCTGTTTTACCATAAAGCCCCTCTGAGGAGCCCTGGGAAAGCACTTGGATAATGACAGAGCTCAGGGGCCAAAGGAGGATGCTGTGGTGACACCAGCTGGTGATGTGGAATGAGGTGACTAAAAAACATGTGTGACTGATAAATAGCTGGCCGAGGTGTGAATGTACCATGAACTGTCCTTGGTATGGACTGAGAAGATTATGTCCATTCAGACCACACACACAGGAAAAAAAAAATTAGGAAGTATCTGTGTACACTTGAGAGTAAACATCAGTTATGTTTGGCTGGCTCCTGAGAGAGGAAGAGTCCCATCTGGAAAGAAATGAGGCTCCCAGAGCCCTTTGGATTTAGGAGTACCTAATCTTAATTTCCAGGATTAGATCCAATAATCTGAGCGTCTATGATAGCCTGATAAGGAAAAGATCTGCAATTGGAAATGCTGGCAGCATCTTTGTCTTTCTCTGCTCCCCTATGTATATATATAGATATACTTGTGTCTGTATGTATATGCAGATATCTGTAGGTTTCACCTCTTGCTGTTTTGCCGAAGCTTCCTGGGACATCAGCAACACATGATGTGTGCATCTGTCTGTTGGGAAGCACAGAGAAGGGTGTTTTTAATATTCATTTTTATCGCAGCACTGGCTGGGCAAGATGCCACTTGTGGCAAGTGTTATGTAGAGATGGAGCTGCTGGTCCCTGGTGTCTTTGTTGGGGGATCTCTGAGGCTGAGCCTGGCTTCAGACAGTTGACTACTCCCCCCTTGCACAAGAACCTTAAATCATTCAAGAGGCCCTCTATGAGAAATAATTGTGTAACTTCTAGTGCTTTGCAATTAGTCAGGGTCCAACAGTCTCCTGAGTACAGGTAGCCAAGGTTCTTGACCCTACAAGTGATATCCTAAAATCTTTGTGTGCTCTGGAGTAGAGTGGTTCACAGGCAGGTGCTGATAAGTTTATCTCAGAGGTCCCATTACAAAACAGCAGTGGTATCGTCAGGCATCCTGGTCTCAGCTGCCCATGCCCTGCACTGCCAGGGATGTGAAGTGCCCCTCACAGCCCCGCTGGGGCTCACCAGCTCCCAGAAATCCTGTTGTGGTGTTTAACCCCAGTTGGCTACTCAGCCCCACACAGCTGCTCCCTTACCCCTCCAGTGGGTTTGGAGGGAGAATCAGAAGAGTGGAAGTGACACAATTCATGGGCTAGGATACAGGTAGTTTAATGGGTAAAGCAAAAGCTGTGCATGCAGCAAAGCAGAACAAGGAATTAATTCACCACTTCCCAAGGAGGGTGTTCAGCCATCCCCAGGACAGCCGGGCTCCATCCCACGTCACCATGACTCGGGAAGACAAACGCCACCACTCCGAACATCCCCCCCTTCCTCCTTCTTCCCCCTGCCCCATGTACTGAGCATGGTGCCATATATATGGTATGGAATATCCTTGGGTCTTCTGGGGTCAGCTGCCCCAGCTGTGTCCCCTCCCAACTCCTTGTGCACCCCCAGCCTCCTCGTGGGTGGGGTGGGGTGAGGAGCAGAAAAGGCCTTGGCTCTGTCTAAGTCCTGCTCAGCAATAGCAAAACATCCCTGGGTTATCAACGCTGCTTCCAGCACAAAACACAGCCCCATAGATGATTCTGTGAAGAAAACAGACTCTATCCCAGCCAAAACCAGCACACACAGCTAAACAAGACCTCTGATCCACTGACAGGAAAGCACTTTGCATGGGTGACAGGTGCTTTTCAGCTGATTTGCATGGATGGGCAGAGATCAAAGAAGGTTGATTGCTCTAGACAAGGAATTAGGCTGGCTGTACTGCCTGTCCAAGTGTGACATTACTGTGCGCTTAATTACTTTCTGTGCTCACAGTAATGTTCATTTTCTCAGCATTGTAAAGAATATTATTTATAGGAACTTTATCCTCCTGCCAACCAACAAAGCAATTACTTCAAACTGCATCTTTCAATTGGATTTTGCTGTGATTTGTGGCTGTGAAATCCAGATGATGTTAAAGAAATGGATAAAAGGGATTTAAAATTGCATTCTTTCAAGTAAAATGAACTGCAGCTTGTGTTTTGGTTTGATTAACAATCAGTAAAATATAAAGGTAAGGGCTTTATAGGTGATAAAAATTGCAGGAGAAATTAACAGGATGGGCCAATTCGAGTTCCAGGTCCTCTGATGTGGCTCAGGCAGGGCTGTGGGTTCCTGGGTTAGCAGCGAGTGTGTCTCCAGGTCCACACTAGAGTGCCAAGAGGGATCTGAGCTGGGAATTTGTGACAATCAAGAAAAGACAGAGCAAATTACAAGGCAGCATTTCCACACCACCTGCAGCCAGGTGTGTGAAGGATTTAGGGGGTTTTTGCCTTGACTGTCAGACTGTGCACTGTCAACTTGCTTTATTCCCACTGCAAAACCTGGGTGACTGCGTTAGCACCAACAGAAAACAACACCATCTCAATAATAATGAGCTCAGTGGGGTGAAGTCTCAATTCTTTCCCTCCACTCTTCCTAATCACATCCATCCTGACAAAAGCAATGAAGAGCCAACACCTTCTTGCACAGAAATAAGGGGAATTAAACCCACCTTGCTAGAATAAGACAGCAGTATCTTTATGAGGCACAGAGCAAGCCCATAGAGCCATGTGTGTTCTGGGGCACAGACACTGCAGGTGCTGGGGTGTCTCTCTCCAGGAGTGGAGGAAGCTGAACTGCAGCAGGAGCGGTTTCCAGCCCTTGTCCCCATGTCTCTGAGGCTGCCCAAAGTGCAGGGTGTCCGTGGGCAAAGGCAGTTTCTGGCAGGAGGCTCCCATCCAGGCATCCTGATGTCCACAGGTAACACAAGTCCTGGTGCAGGTGGGCCTGCTGAGCCAGGGTGGAGTCAAGGTGGGGAAGACGGTCTAGCTCAGCTCCTTCTTTCTATTACAGGTAGGATTTCAGATGTTTCCCAAGACCAAGAAATTCTTGCAAATGACCTGAATTTTACTTAGACTTGGAATTTTCAAGCTTCTTAAATGAGTTCTAAGAGGCTCTCTCAGACACAAACTTGCTGAGTGAGAGGGAGAAGCAAAACAGGGATTTTATTTACTCCCTAATCTCCTTTTTGAAGCCACTGGTAAGGAAACAAGAAGCTTTTTTTTAAGCCCTCTGCTGGGAGAGAGGGTGGGTTTTTTCCTTATTCTTTATTGTGACTCAGAACTGTGCCCACTAGCAAGTGACTGCCTCTGCATAACAAATTGGAGGCAACCTGGAAAAAAAAGTGGAAGAGCTGCAGTTTCTAGGGAGTTCAAAAACATATGCTCCAAAATCTGTGTGTCTGTATATTGACTGTTATTTCCAATTGCCAAGGAACTACATGTACATTTCTGTTTTTTCAAAAGCACATTGTGTGTGTTGTTGACAGGAGGCACTTTGGCTCCAAAATACTGCCAAATAGCCTTGTCAAACAGAGATATTTTTTTCTCTCTTTTCTCCTTCTCTCTTCTCTCTCTGTCCCTCTCCCTGCTTCTCTTTCTCTCCTGTCCTCTCTCCACCTCCTCCACGTGTAGAGGATATGGGGTGAGGGGCTGTGCTGTGCAAAGGGATGAATTTCAGGCTGTGGATTCAGCAGTGCCTTTGTGTTTCTGACTTTTTAACTGCTGAAGGAGCCAGTGCCATGGCAATGACCTTAACAAGGTGACAGAGCCCACAGTGTCACTCATGCAGGAGTGATCATTACCTGCAAAAGGACAGGAGAAGGTGGCAGCCCTCATGCAGAAATGCCAAAGGTAGGGAGATCAATCCAGGCTCCTAAAGGCATTCTTTGTTGAGAGGGGCCTTAATATTTAATTAATATAAAATATAAAATTTTTATATTTTAAAAATATAAAAATTAAAATGATATAATTCTGAAATAATACAATTGTGCTTAAATAATTTGAATACAAAGTTACAAAGTTTTTTGAGTTGTGTTTAGAAGCAGCAAATGTTACTGAGAAAGGCAAGGAGCAAAAGTTGGTATTTTGGCTCAGGAAGTGTAGTATGAAAGGGAAAGGTAGATGGCCTTTTTTCTCTGAATTTTGTGCCTCTGGTTGTAACATTCTGGTTCAGGAATGTCTATTAATATCAAATAATTCACTTGGGTGACTTTAGTAGGTAGAAACCAGAACCGATTTCAAAGGACTCTGAAGGAGACCCTTCATAAAGGCAACAAATAATTACACATTGTTTTTTGGTTTTGTTGTTTTTACCTTATTTGTGTCCAAGAAACTTTTAAATAGGCTTTCTTTGTTTGTCCACACTGGAGCAATATAACCAGGGAATTTGGCAGAGTCCCAGATCCTGGCAGTAGCTGCCAATAAAAGCTCACTGGGTAAGTACAAAAAATAAAATCACACAATATCATTTTTAACTTTGATTATGTTGTGCTGAATTGCTCCAAGGGAGGTAATGGCAAGCTCCAAGAGGTTAGGACCAGCCTGGGGTGTGAAGGATGTTTATCTTGCAAGTGTTTGCTTTGGGCTGTGTACGTAGTTCCCACTGCTGGGGAAACACTTTGTCAGAAGCCCACTATTAAAAGAGTTTGGGGAATAAACATTGCAACAATGGGAACAAATAAAATCCTTTATACTGTAATGTGCATAGCAAGCCACTGTCAAATATAAAAGCTGAATATGCTTTAAAATACTCCATGCCATCCAACAAGGGAGCTGCCTTAGGTTTGCCAGTGGGTGGCTGAGCAGTGCCAGGGCCATGGTCCTGGGGCTGACGTGTGCTGTGAGGAGCACTTGGTGAGGGCCCCATCCCACTCCTGCTGTAGGATGAGCACAGCAGTGCTGCTGCTCCTCCGCAGAACGATGCTGCTCAGCCTGGGGAGCTTGGGAAGTGGGCACCTGCTGCTTTGGGCTTGTGTGCTGTGAAATGTGGGGTCTGGGAGGTGTCCTGGAGAAGACACCTCTGGGAAGGGGAGGAGGGGACCTGAGAAGCAGCTCCTGGGACATTGGGCTTCTTGTGTGGGCCAGGCTCACAACTGGAATTTGGCAGGGTGAGGAGTCATGATGGATCCACGTTCATGAAGCCAAAGGATTGGATCCATTCATGGGTTTGTCCCTCACCTGAGCCGTGAGGGCTGCTGGCTGGGCTGTCCTTATGCCTTTTCCCCATTCTGGTCCTTGGTTGCTCTGCACTGTTTCAGTAGTTTAGGGCTGCCCTCTTGCTTAGGACATCCTTAGCTGGGTCCTGACTGTCTCTGTGACACCTCTTTGAGATTTATCTCTGAGGACATGTTCAGAGAGCTGTCAGCCTTCAGGTGCTCCACGTTTTCTTTAGGATGCAGGTTCTTCTGTCAGTGCCTGGGATGCTGGGGACATCCTGCTCTGCGTCCTGTCCTGCTCTGCTCTGCTCCATGGGGGAGGCAGCACATCTTCAGAGCCATGGTTCAGGACAGCCTCTCCCCTGACTTATCCTGTCCTGGAGTAAAAGCATCTTTACATGGAGGGGAGAGGACTGGAAGGAAAATTCCTCTAATCCTGTCTAATTCCACCCAGCATTGAGACCTGCTCGGACAGCTGCCATTATACTGAAGGATTCCAAGGACTCAGTCACGAAATCTGCTTTTTCCTTGCCTGACTTCTGGCAAGTAGGACTGGGGACAAAAAGTAAAACTCTTTCCCCCAGGTCTGGTGTCCAAAATATAAATACATTTTTACTTTTCTACATCCCTGCACTGACCTGCAACTGATGATTTCCCCATTCCCAGCCTCCCTTCACTTGAAGCTCTGTCCTTGCTCAGCTCCAGTGTTTGTTGATCACATCCTCTCCCTGGACATTTCTGATGGCCTTCCTGTTTGCAGGTCTAGCTTTGTTGCTTGCTGTAATTCCTCCTGAAAATCTTGGGTGCCACAGAGAGCTCTCTCTCGAGTCAGGAAGTGTTTGTGCTTCCTGGTTTGTATGCAGATGCCAAAGTTCCTGAGAACTGTGGAGAAGTCTCTATTCTGTCCTCTGTTCCATGGTTTCAAGTGAAAAAATAAAACCCCAAGCCCCAACAACAAAAACCAAACCTGGGGACATCATTCTCCAATGCCTCAATTCACAGGTTTTTTATCACAGTGAGGCAGTAAAATTAACGCATTTTTGTCTGCTCCTCTTTATCCCATCATCAGCCCCTTATATATGTTGTGCTTGCTTCCACATTGGTCTGAAAGTTGTTTGGTTTTTTTCTCTAGAAATTCATCTCCCCCATAGGCTCTGGCACTGGTTTGCTTTTTTCCCAAGTAGTGTCCCTACCAACACACTGCTCCAGAGCGTCTCTGGTCTGACCCACACCGTCACATCTCACAGATGCACAGACTGATCCAACTTACAATCTTTATAATGGAGATTTTTCTTTTTAAACCCAAAGAAAGAGTAAAAACTGCGGTGAAGATGTGGATTTTAACTGGTGTTGTATATTTCACACAGAGGAACCACTCTGTGTGGGGCTGCAGATCAGTCCTTGCACCAGGAACTTCCTTGAGGGAGTGATCCCACTCCAAATGGGAGCATCTTGTGCTGGTGACACCAGCTGGGGTGCCAGCAACCTGAGCAACCCGCTCCAGTTGATCCAACTGGAGCAGGGGGTTGGATGAGAGGGCCTCCAGAGGTCTTTTCCCACCCCAGGTGCACTGTGACTCGGTGCTAAGCACAGGTTAAGGACTCTTCCTGGGGCGCCAGTGGGTTACAAGAAAGCCTTACCCAAGTTTCGGGGGTCCAGCTGGGAGGAGATGGGGTCCCACTGTGGTGTGCTTGGAGACAGGAGGTCAGTGGGAAGGAGACTGCTTGGGGCAGAGCTCACCTGCATCAGCTCATCACTCACACAAACCCCTGTTACTGCAAGTAGGGAGTGGCTGCACTTACCCTCTATTTCTGGACAGACTTCATTCTGAAGATGCAGAGGTGTCTCTGATGCTCTAAGCCCACGCTGTAAATGCAGCTGGCAGATCTGCCCAAGATTTGTTACATGTCTGGATGTTCAGAGAATGAGAGGATGCATGTGGGAGAAGGCAGGGAACATGCAATGTCCACACAAGGGGAGTCAGAGCTGCTGGCAAGGCAATCAGTGGATGCACAGCTCCAGGATAGCCCATGGTGCCTCTTGTCCATTGAACCTGGCCACGAGAGCAGAGGATCTGGGGTGAGTAGTTTATGGATCAGCAGACACCCATTGCTCCTGTGCCCAGCAGCTTCTTTAAAACCTTCATCTAGGAATTGTTTAGACATGACCTGGCATGAGGGTCTGGCCAGTGGACAGGCTGGCTGGACATCTGCCAGCCAAAGGGTAAAGGACCCACCTGATGTGAAAAATTTATCCCAAGGCTTTGAATGTGAAATTCTTCTTGTGTGAGAGCACCAAGGAGAGACATTTACTCTCATTGGCTTTCTTTATGAAAACACACAGATTTTCTTTGGCTGCCTCTTTAGCACGTTTGAAAACACAAGAAACCATTTCTTAGGGAGCAGCCAATGAGCCCTCCAACTCCCAGTGCATTTCCATTGACTTTCACATATTTTTGTCATATTTCTCTTGGCCTATGGTATAATTTAGGCACTGGCTTCTATATGTCTTTGGTAAAGGTTTATATGGAACTAAAATCCCATTGTGCTTTGCTGTGCAGGCTTGGGCCTGGCTAAATTTTTTTAGGATCTTCAGATCTTTTGAGGTTTTTTGTTTGTTGCATAGTGCCATTGGTTTAAAGCTCTACTTTTGCAATAAATTAAATGGGAACCTATTTGTATTCCTGATGTTTCCTTGTGCAGAGATGTCAATAATCATGAGGAAAACTTCACCAGCAAAGGCTTATGTGGCTGGTATTTTTGTATATTGGTCTTTGAAATGGGCTCCAGTTGTGCCAGGGGAGGTTTAGATTAGGTATTTAGAAAAATTTATTCACTGGATAGGTGGCCAAGCATTGAAACAGGCTGCCCAGGTAAGTGTTGGAGTCACCATCCCTGGAAGTGTCCAAAAACTTGTGGATGTGGCACTTGGGGACATGGTTTAGTGGTGGACTTGGCAGTGTCAAGTTCCTGGTTTGACTTGATGGTCTTGGAGGCCTTCTCCAATCTTAATGTTTTTCCTTACTATGCATTTGCTTTTAGTATTTCTGCCCTACTGTGATGTTTTATGACAGAGGGAGAGCTTATGGTCATTGTCAGGAGTGAGAACCTCACCTGTCCACATGACTGCAGGGGTTGCAGCTTGAGGAGCAAAGCCCCACACCAAGGGCACATTGATCTAGAGAGGGCTGGAATTAGTGTGTGGCTGTGAAACTGAACATAAATATGCAAGATTGAAGAGCTGGTGTGTTTACCCACCTTGCCATCCCCTTTTATAGCAGTGCCTGACAAAGCTTTGAAAGGATATTTATAGTGGAGCCAGCTCCTATTAACTGGATTGAACTTCTCCCCTCTTCCCCTTGAATATGGTATCAAAACACCACAGCAGAATAAATATAACAACTATAAAATGCACTGTTTATTTTTGACCCTTTTTGTATTTACTTTATGGCACGTTTGCCCGGTTAAACCACTGACCACACGCTCCAGCTGTGCTCGTGGCAGGGTGAGCTCGTGAAGCCATGGTAAGAGGTGAGGTCCTTCTGCTTAATTTTTTTTAGCAGCTGAAGTTTCTGTTTGGTGAGATACTCAGAACCAGGTGCTCTTCAGCCCATGGTGAGGCTGAAGCATGGAGAAACCTGCTGACCTCCAGCAGTGATGTGTACATCTCCCACAGCCATGTGGGGACTGCTGGGCCTGGGGCTTGCAGCTGAAGACTCTTTCGAGTGCTGAAAACCCTCTGTGGACTTGGGTCCTCACCCAGAATTTGGCATATTCCCCCTCTCTCCTAGAGGGTCCTTTCATACTCACAGAGGATGAGGAAGGGTTACTCTTGGTGGATGTAGCTCTTTAAAAGTGGGGATACGTGCTTGACATGAGTTTGTTGTCTTGCGCTTTGCCTGGTTACTGGAGAGGGAAAGGCATTTCCAGAGAAGGATTCAACCTTCTCAGCATCCTTCTTTAGGATGGGATGAATCAAAACCCCAGAAGGGCTGAGGGAGAACTCAAAGCTGGCTTTTACAATCCCATGCTCTAAGGCAGGGCTGACTTCCATAATTGTCTGAAATATCCCCACAAGGAGTCCTTGAAGGAGGTTAGATCGGTGGTGGTAAATCCAGAGCCATCCCAGCACCACTGTTATCCTCTGACCTTTTCCTTCTTGTGTCCCCATGGGGCTGTGTGCCATGTACCTGCACCAGTGCCACAGAGGACCACTGCCCCAGGGTCCTTGGGCACTCTCTGGTCCCTGGATGTTTCAGCCAGCCACAAGATCTCTGCCAGACAAACAAAGCCAGCCTCTGCCTATACCTGTATAACATGAAAATGCAGAGCAGATTTTCATCTGTATGCACAGATAATCAGAAATATCAGGATATGCGGAATAATCAGAAATCAATGTATTTTCATACCCTGACGTCAGCAGTGCTGTAATTTCCCTGGCTCTCTTGTGGGGCAGAAGGCCTGCAGAGATCTGACTCAGCTGGTTCATGTGCAGCAGCCTCTTCATATCCCAGTGTCATTACAGCTCGCCCTTAAAGAAGAAGATTAGCTCTCCACTTAACAGCTCTTTATATGACAACACACAATAAATTCAGTGTAGAAGGAAGTATATGCATTCCTGGACCTAGTCTCTGAGCCTTTCTGTTAGGAGTAGAGCTATATTTCAGATTAAGATGCTGTAATAGCTCTGGGTTTGCCACAATTAAATCATCTTCAGGTTTGAGTTGTCACCTGAGACAGATTCAATTTCTCCTGAACAAAGACACAGAAAGAAACAAGAATAAGGTATAATGGGGAAACTGATCAAATGTCTTACTTTCCAGGCAAACATTTTGGGATGGATGAAGGTATGGAGTGTCTGTGACAAATACAGAAAGCCATGAAGAAGATGCCATGTGTGGGGAGGGGAAGGAGGGATTTGGAGGAGCCTCTAAGCAGTGGCATTCTGGAGAAGTCAAAGAGAGTAGCTTTGGATGCTGCTCTTGTGCCAGTGAGGTCAGCATCTGGTCTTGCATTGAGACCTCTTGGGACTGAGATCTCAGGCAGCCAAAGGCTGAAGACCACCAGGGTGAGGTGCTTTTGGGATCTACACGAGGTTTAATGGACAGACAATAGAAAAATAGGAAATAATGACTAATTAAAATTATTTCCAAAGGCTATCACAGCTTCTCTGTCACTGGAAATATCTACAGCTCAAGAAACACTCAGCCAATGCAGATTCTGATATCATGCATTGACATAATGCAGATGAGACTTGGGTGGCTTGAGCAGTCTCCAGTGGGGTACTGGAGAATGGTGAACATAACCATAAATAAAATAAAGGGCAGGAAAACTCCTGGCAGGAAGATGGCCTGACAAGAGGAGGCAGACTGCACCACTAGACTACACTAAATAACCAATGCCTGGGAATAATTCATAAAAAGTAGTGGACTGAGTGACAAGTACAGGTGTGGCTTGTGGAACTCACTGCTGCAGGACACCATGAGAGCTGGGAGCTTATTCTGAGCAGACCTTGGAATCACGTGGGGATGATCCAGAACCTGGTTCCTCACCTCTCCTCTTGCCTTCAAGAGAGTCCTGTAAGGCATACTTAACCTTCATAACTGTGCCTGTAAATCATCCCCTCCTGAGACAGGCCCAAGGGAGTGGTCTTTGACTCATACTGGCTTCACTGGGGGCAGATGCAAGGCAAGGCTGAGGGCCATGTGTAAAGCTGTGTGTGTGAAGGAATGCTTCCGTTCTTTTAAACTTCATTAAGCCACCAAAAAAAAAGGTCTAGAAGTATTAAAACCCCATTGAGAAGCCATCCTGGGCTGGGGAAATTGGGGTGGGATAACAGATAACACCCTGACTCCTCTGCACAGGGAGGAGTGGTAACAAATCAGCATATACATATATATATATATATATATATATATATATATATATATACACTGATATGTATGGCTTGTAGTTACAGACACTTCAAGAATGTAGTCACTGCACACAGGCATTGAAATGCCAATTACATATCCCTGCAGCATTGTTCAGCCAAGGAGAAATGGGAACAGAAGTGGATTTCTGCCTCTTGTTAAAAAGGCACACTTTCAAATACTGGCCCCTATCCTGACCTCAATTACTCCGAGTGGCCTCTACACTGCAGTGAGGTGGTTTGGTTTATGCTGTGATATTGAAAAGGGGACCTGTCCTGTTAGCTGCCTTTATACTTTAATCTAAATATCAAAGCCACTGAAAGGATGGTTGATCTTTAAAGTAGTAGTTACTCTCATTAATTGTTCCAAGTGTGATTCAAACTGGGTTGTAGAATTCATAATTTAAGGAACGTGTTTATTTTAGTCCATCCAGATTCAGCTGCAATTAGCATTCCCATTAATATGCTGATTTATTCCCATACAGTCCCTTGTTACAGTGCCTCAGAGAGTGAGGCACTGAAAGAGATCAAAGACACGTGGTCCTGGCACTTCAACATCTCCTGGGAAATCTCTGCTCCCTCCTGCCAGGAATTTTTGCAGCTGTGGCTCTGGGACTTGGTTGTTGCCCTGCCTGGGTACCCAAAACTGCGGTGTCCTACTGCATATAACCACTTTCCCTAAAGTGATTAAAGCAATTCCTCAGGAGGGGCAGAGGTTTCCATCCACACCACCTTTCGGAAAACCGGTTCCTGGCCCATGCTGCTTTGTTGTGCCCCAGCATCTTGTGGACACTCATGGGACTATAGAGAGGGTATTTTTCCATCTAGGATTCTAGTATGGATGTAGCCACAAGCTGCAATCTCTTTTCCAGGAGCTCTGTCTAATGAATGGTGGTGGGGTCTGGTTCGGCTGCTGCCAGTACAGCAGGTCCTGCTCTCTGCAGAGGAGAGGGGGAAATCTCTGTTCCCTTGTGTTCACTGGTCCATGGCTCCTGAAGCAGCAAAACAAAACACAGATTCATTGCAAATGGGGCCATGCAGGACTATCCTTTCCTGTACCAACCTCAGTGTCTGGCTAACCCATTTTTGAGGATATGACATTTCCAGATCGTTTTGGGGAAGGCACACACTATCCCACACTCGTGTCTAGGGTTCCAGGTTCCCTGTCCATCTGAGTCCTTCAAAGGCCAGCCCAGGGAATTTGAAGTGATGGCTCATGAGGCAGGGTTTTCCCCCAGACCAGAAGACAGAGGTAAGTCTTTTTTTTCACTTTTGATCTCCTCTGTGAGCATGGGGCATGCTCTGCTTGCCAGCATCATCTCGGAGCTTTGTCTTACAAATCCCTTCCTAATGAATTTCACAGAATCACAGAATATTGAGTTCGAAGGGACCCACAAGGATCATTGAGCCCAACTCTTAAGTGAATGGCCCAGAGACCTGGGTTTGTCCTGCTCTCTTCGACTGGCACATTAGAGTGATTTCCCAAAGTTTTCTGTTGCAGGATGTAAGTTCGCCCCATAAGTGGCCCTTGGAAGCACTGCAGAGCACCACTGCATGCCCAGAAGCATGGAGGACCTGTGCCATCTGAACTGGGTGGGTGTTTTTAAGACACTGGAGGCAGTGACCCTCTTCATTTGCCTTTGGAAAAGCAGCAATGACCCCACTGTTGGCTAGGAGCAGTGGCCACAGGCTGCAGCCCTGGCTCTGTCTGTCACCAGCTGCTTTTACAACTCTGCCCAGGTTGTTTCCCCTGTTTTACATCAGGGAAGCAGTATACAAGGATCATACACCCCCGAAGAGCTTTTTTCTCCAAATACATGAGAGTGCTACCTGAGAATGAGATTACAGCTACAAATCACACCCCTTTTCCCTCCAACAGTACAAAGCCTACCTACCTGTTTTTAGTGCAATTCACCAGCTGTATATGACTGTACATTAGGTTTTCTAGCCCCAGAGGTGCTGTTCAGTCTGCCACCTTCTCTTTTCTACCCTAACACCTGCACATTATTTTTGTCTCTTGTTTTTCTCAGCTGTGGCTGGAAGGAGGAGGTGCTTCCCGCGGGCAGATGGGGACTGCACATATCGGAGGAGGCTCTAGATGGTGCTGCTCTCCCGGGAAAGCAAAGCTGGGCTCTTCAGTCACCCATAATAAAAACTCCAATGTAAAACGAGCAAATCAGAGGGACTGAGAAAACCAGGGCGGCTCAAAGCTGCGGGAGCACCTTGATGGGTAAACCCTGAGCTCCAGGGCCAAACACTTGTCACTCAAAAGTGGGATGCAGAGAGACTGTGGAGTAATCATGGACCACTGTGGGATTCACCACGGTGTTCTGCTGTTCTCTGCAGACCCTGCCTGCCTGAGGTGAAGCAGGACGGTGCTTTGCCCATGCCAGTACTCCCTAGGCACAGGCTGGAGGCCCTGGGAGGAGATGTAGCACACCACAAGAGTTCGAGAACAACTGAACTTCAGAGAAATATCTTCCTAATCTCCCTTCACTGGTTTAAGCCCTGAGGAATTTTATTTCTTCCAAACATCTTATTGTTTGTTTGTTTAATACTGCCTCTTGTGACTAGCTAATCTTGTTAGTCATAAGTGCAAGCAATTCTCTTTTGGATTCCTGCTAGATTTGTTGTGTATGGGAAGAAAATCACAAGGAGCTGAAGTATCATGGCATAATGAATTACCACTTCTCCGCTGAGCTGTGGCCACTGGCTATTTGTGAGCTCTTAGCCCTCTGCACAGCAAAGCTCAGCAGCAATTTTAGCCAAGATTTAACCTGCCTTAACAGAAGGGCAGGATCTCCCCAGCTCCAGCCTGTTTCAACGTCATCCAGTGTGCTAAGGAGCAAGCCATGGTCTGTTTATTCCCAGAGTCTTGGTAATGTCCTGTAGCAATGAGTTTCACAGGTCAGTTGGACAGTATTTAAAGTATTTCCTAATGCTGGTAACATGTCTGTGGCTGGCCAGGTGCCTCCAGCTTTCCTGTAACCTTCTAGCCCATGCAAAAGAGAGCCAAGATGACCACAGAGAAGCTTGGACTTGACTGCTCTGACCTGCCAGGAGGTTTTCTGCCCCAAAATACCTGCCTAGCACTGCATACCCTCACCCCTTTCTGTGTGGAGATGCTTGAGGAGCAGCTTTCTGAGCCCTTCATCTGTCCAGTGCACAGTGCTGGGATTTGTACCACTGCAGCAGCAGTTCGGGATGGTTCAGATTGGGCATTTTTTGTCACATGGCTTAAGGAATGCTAGGTAATGCTTCAGCTTTAGAGCTGAGTCTTTACTTCAGGGCTGGCAGCACTCCACAAATCCTGAATAACACCTTCATCAGACCCTTCAAGTAAATCGAGAAAGCCAGCCCTCCTCAACTCCATTTAGGCCTTGCAAAGACTTTTTCTTCTTTACCTCCCCTCTCTCAGAGGAAGTTTATATCAGAATACTGCTGAAATTCAAGATCCCTCATCTGCCTCCTCCCACAAAAGCAGAGGCACAAAAGAGGCATTAAAGACACTGAACATGCAAATAATCGAATGTTTTCATATGTGGAAGAATGGCTGCTTTTAGTAACTCATCCCAGAACACGACGGCATTAGAGGTTTCGGAATGAGCGCCTCCCAACTGCATCAATAAGGGGAAAAGGTCCAAAAAGTAAGCTAAACAGTGCTGCTGCCTGAATATAGCCTTTCATTCAGCTCTTCCCACACCGTTTCAGACCCATTTTGGAGTTTTTTTGAATATATGATGGAATTTGTGTTTTTTGGCTCCCTTTCAAGAGTTTATATTTTCATTCTATAATTTCCTTAAACATTTAATTTCCTACATTAGTTGACGGTCTCTTGCATCTGCTGGAAGATTAGTTCTGGTGCTTCTGTGCTTGTGCTGGGAATTTATTTTTTTTCATTTTTGTTATTGAAGATACAGTGAACCCAGCTATGAGTAGATGCTGTTGCACACTGACCTACAGTTTTTCAGGTGATATAGGAAGACATAATGGATAAAGAGATATTTGAGTCAAAGGGCTCAACTTTTGTGCTGCTACAGGAGTCAGAAGTAGTCAATTCTATTTCTCTTGTCACCAACAAATTATTCCCCACATAGAGTGACTCCTTATCAGTTCCTACTGGGCAGCTGTCAGATGGATTTTAAGATGCAAAACGCCATGACCTGTCCCAGCTTCTCTAAGTTGTGCGTTATTAAGGTTACTGAAAAGTTGCAAATTTAGGGTTTCCTTGATACTTGACTGGAAAGAGAGCTGTGTGTTTCAGCTTTTTCCAGCACACAGGACTCATGGTTCTTGACACTGAGGCAAGGGTTGAAGGGCTTGAAGCCCTGGACTGATGTGGGATCAGACATCTGAATGGCAGATGACACAGCAGTGGCACCATCAATAACCTACCCCATCAATAAGTCAGGTACTTTCTGACCAGGTTACAGTATTTCTAGGATTTAGGTCTGGTCAGATGAGTCTGGTCTTATGAATACTCCTGGTTCTTGTAGCAGCCTGAGCTTGCCACCATAGTCTCTGAGGAAATTTGATCTGGCTTGAATTAGCATAGTATTAGGAGAGATAATGTCCTCCTCCCAGTTAATATCAGCTGATACTTGCTCCAACTGACATCCTGCCCAGTCTTTTCATAAGTAAAATCTTCCACTGTCTGGACCTTAAAATTCATCATGTCTTAGTGGAAATGATCTGATGGAGCACATAACAAATTCTCTTTATTCGTTACGCCCACAACACACACAGTGTGTTTGTGCCCACCTGTGTCCCTGGCTGCCCACAAGACTTTGGCCCATGGAGAGACCTGCAAGGGATCTGAGGGAAAGCAATGGGCATGCCAGCCCACCCAAAGTGGGGGTCATGCCAGGAGGGATCTCTCCTACACAGTTCTAGGATGCAGATCATGTTCCTCTGTCCTTACTCTATCAAAAGATTCACTAAATGTTCACAGGTTTTTTGATCTGAGCAAGGGCTTCCCAGCTGATTCTTGCGGATGGCTGGATTTCCTTTCTGCACAGTGTGCTGGTTGTCTCCTCCATCCCTTTCTTGTTCATCAGTCTGGGATACTAGAAGAGCTGTGTGTGGTCCTGGCCAGCTACTGATCCACGCTTGCTCCAGGAGAAATTGAGGTTTAAGGAAAAAGTGTCTGTGTGGAGTGGGACTTATTTTTCTTGATACCAAAAATGTCTGGAAAAATGAAGTTAGGCAAAGAAATGCCTGCAAAAGCCACACATCACCTGAATTCCCAGAAAGGCAATGGTTGGAGAGCACAAAACAATATGTGAGAAAGTATCAGAAGTGGAAAATGTACAATAGCATTTCTAGGCCAGACATGTTTGAAAAATTAAAGCTCACAATCGGTTCTGCCATCCTTTTCTGCCAGGTGAGGTGAAACCTTGTTACAGCCGGGATATTGCAACACGTGTATCAGACAACGAAGCCCATGGAAAGAATATATACATATGGACAGATTCTTTCTAGATGTTTCAGAGATGTTTATTTCTCCAGCCGCACGGCCGGGGCTCTGCCGAGGAACTGCTGCAATCACGGGACCCGAGGGTCCTTGCCCGCACAGGGGAACACAAAACAACCAACAGGGAACGAGGGCAGGGCCAGGGAAACCCCGTGTCTCCCCCCAGGGCCCCTCTCCCAGGACCCCACGGCAGGGGGGAAGGGACATTTCACCGGCTTATTTTTAACAAAAAGAGATTTAAAACTTAACATAGAAAACAACTGGATAAACATAACAAGAACAGTTTCAAAACAAAACAAGCCAGCCTCCTGAGTCTTTAAATGTCCAAACAGATTCTCTGGAACATCTTAAGGCTGACAGAAGGGAGACAGAACTCTCTGAGCATGCTTTGTGGGGAAACTGAGGCAGGAGAGGGTTTCTTCCATTTGTACCTGTTGGAGCTCTAAACAACAATAGTTAATTTCTTCCCTCCCCCTCTTCATCCCCTGCTCAGCATTTGAAAGGGATTTTTGGGGAAACAATTGGCAAAGGCATGGTTTTGTGAGGGAAACCATGGGTGAAAAAATGGATTGGGAATACACTGGGGGTAATAGGACATAGGGTAAAAGGGAAAGGTGGGATTAGGAAAGGGAGACTGTAGAGGGGGCTTATAATGGAGATATTGTCTAACATGACTACGATTTTTAGCATATATACCGCCTTTTACAGAAACACCATCAGGCCCAGTGACCTCTGCTGCTTGTAACCCTTTTCTACGTTGCACAATTTTGAACTCTACTACTTCTCTATCTCCTAAACTTGGGATGTATTTTTCAGGTTTATTCTTTTAAATAGCAATTCTATGAATTAATATGTCTTCTTGGCTGTCACATCTTGTTATAAATCCTTAATTTTGTTTAACATTATACCATTTTACTATTCCTAAAACCTTAGCTACAATGATTTTTTCCTTTTTCCGAGTGGCTGCTGTTTTCTGTCTCGCTGCATTTTTGCTTTCTTTTTCTCTTTTGCTCTCTCCCATATTGGAACTGCCAGTGCTGCCGGGTCCATTGGGGCTGCTCATGCCTGTGCACTCTTCCCGGGGTCGCATTTGGGGCCACACAGGATGGGCTGGGCCGCGCCACTCATCTCCCCGCGTGCCGTCTCTTCTGCTCTCAGCTGCACTGCTGCTGCCTGGGGCTATGCCCACGTCTCGGCCGGGCCCCCGAGCGACAGCCCCCCATGCCCTGCTCCAGCGCATATTTTGGCTAGGCACGGCTCCTCTCCGCCGCTACTGCCGCCAGCCGCCGCCCGCAGGCCACCCCTCTCGGTCGGGTGTTCACAGGGCTCGCTCCACCACGCGCTGCGCGGGGCTGGGTGGGCACCGTCGGGTCCCGCCGCTCCCGCCGCTCCTCGCTCCGCCACTGACACTGCAGCTCACCTCGCTCTGCCCGCATGCGGGAACTGCCTCGCTGCTGCTCTCAGAGCGCTCGGTCCACGTGGCCTGGGCCGCACGGTCCCTGAGCCAGGCTTCCCTTCACCAGGACACAGCTGACATTGTTCAACAGTCTCAGTAATTAAATAATATTCATGAAAATATTCTTCCATCGGCGTATATTTTGACTCAGAAATTAACTGTGTCCAAATGGTCTTCCAAAAGTCTTTGGTAAGAATCAAATCCCAAGAAACATAGGAAAAGTTCTTAAACAATCATGCCAGGAAGTGTTTCAGTTCCTTTTGAGCTTGAATTAAGCTAAAATTTACAAATCGTTGTTCAAGAATATTTTCAAGTTTAAGATAAATGTCCATATGCGGCTTTGAGAGCCAAAAGTCTTTCCACGGTTCCTCCATAGTTTAGAGATGGAACAGCAAAACAAAAACAAGAAGAGAAATCCAGAGTTTACTCCCAAATCAGTCACTGTCCTTAGGGATCAGGGATCGTTCTGCCCGCCTTAACCACCATTTGTTACAGTGCGGATACTGCAACACGTGTATCAGACAACGAGGCCCATGGAAAGAATATATACATATGGACTGATTCTTTCTAGATGTTTCAGAGATGTTTATTTCTCCAGCCGCATGGCCGAGATCTGCTGAGGAGCTGTGGCAATCACGGGACCCGAGGGTCCTTGCCTGCACAGGGGAATACAAAACAACCAATGGGGAACGAGGCTGACTAGACCCCGTGTCTCCCCCCCAGGGCTCCTCTCCCAGGACCACATGGCAGGGGGGAAGGGACCCTGACAAAACCTGATGCTGAGACTAGCCAGCAGAAAAAGGCACAAGGGCTCTTGTACTGCTGGGAATTTTTGTTACAGCTCTGTGTTGAGAAGGAGGTTTTCCCCCTTTCCTCCAAAGATGACTTTCTTCCTAGTGTCCCTACTTACTGCTCTGCTCCCTGACCTGGATCTCCTCTAGAAAACCCTGTGGGGCAGGGCTGGGACAAATGACCACAAGAGGAGGACAGATTCAGTGAGAGAGCCTGATGTCTTGAAGGTGGTGATGGAGGTAATAGATGGACAGGTCCAGCCCCCAGAATGGATCCAGACCAAGGACATTCTGATGTGGACAGATGTTCCCAACACTGGCCACTACAGCCTCACTCTCCTGCCCATCTGTGTCACGGGGAGGACAGCAGGGGTGCAGTCCTGCTGTGCAGTTTGAGGTGGGGATGACCCTGGAGTGCTGACAGACCAATAAACTGATACAGCTGGCTAAGAATTGTCCATCATTTATGCTAAAAAATAAACAAGGCAAACAGTGCTGAAATGAAACATTTGGGCTCAGCTGTGCTAAGCATTTATGTATGCTCAGCTCACACAGGATGGAGATCTGATGGCTGCTTCTCCTATACAGACAGAGCCATTGGCTGGATTAGGAACTCTGTGCTGAACTGCTGCCCTCTGCCTTGTTGGATGTTTGTGTGGTGCCATGGGACCCGATGATGAATGTTGGTTGGGAAGTCCTGGATGTCCTGAGCTGGTTGAAAAAGGAGCCTGGTACCACAAGGCACTTTCATGGAGACTGCTGGGCAGCTCAGCCAGGTACAAGCTCAAATCTGAAACACGTCAAAATGACGTTAAATACACTGCTTCCCAGAACATTCATCCTATGAAAATGCTTTGATATTTCAACATTTTGTCCCCAGTCATAACAGAAACAAATACTAAAATATTGGAAATTCCTGTGGGATGAAATTCCTGTGAAGTTCGTTTTTGCACTTAGTGAAAGTAAATACAAAAATGCCTTGTGGGTGGTTTTTTGTTTTTGCTCCCTTAATTAAAGTTTCCTGATTTTTCCACAGTGTCAGGGATGGTTTAAAGAGCTTTCTCCCTTCAAGAGTCATTGCACACAAATAGACCTTGAGATTTCCCCATGGTGAGGAGGGAGATGTGCGTGGAAATCCAGATTTTTAGTGAGTATAGTCCAAGGGTGGGGAACAAAACCTCCTCCTTGTGTGGTTATGGGCATGTCTTTGCAGAGTGCTGATTGTTGCTCTCTGGTTTGCTCAGTGCTTTGAATCAATGTGATACTGTCAGGAAGAAACAAAGACGTGCATTTTTGATTCATTTTCTTGCTGGCGTATAAAAAATATGGTGCTTTGTTGGAAACCTTCTTGGTTTATTTTTAATAGGAGCGTGGGACGTCAGGAAACATTGAGATTTCAGGCCTTGCACAGTGGCAGAATTCATATTCAATGAGGACTGAGGGAAGGCTGCTTTTGGCCAGCAAGGTGCTCGCCAGCCCTGGCACTCATCTGTGGGCTTCTTCCTTTTCCTCTCTGATGCCCAGCTCCAGTGGCATGGCTGGAAAGTTTATTGCTACCTTGTTTGGCAAGAGTTTAACACCAGGCGAGGGCTTTACAAGCAACTGGCATTTTTGGCAGGTTTAGTCAGTCTGCCTCCTGAGATTCCTGGTTTGAGGTCCAAATTTTAATTTTTGTTCTGCCTCAGTGTCCACAAATATTAGTAAGTTGATATGTGACCTTTTGCTCCACAATATGCCTTTTCCATCGGCCAAAGACCCTTAACCTCTCTGAAACTCAGCAGCAAGAAACTCCTTTTACTCCATACAGCAAATAGCATGTGAGTAACAGGGCCATTGTATCTCCAGCTCTCAATATCCCACTCAAAATTCTGCATCTTTCCTGTGCTTGGAGTTTGCAGGTGTTCCTCTGAGGAGGGTAAGTCTGGGGGCGTCTGTGGCATCAGGGTGTGTTGATGCTACCTGGTTTCCCTGCTTTTGCCACTCTTCCAGGATTAGAGCTATCCAATACCAGTGAGTGTTTCCCAGCTCAGAGCCAAGGCAGCAATTTAGGATGGCTGGCACTCAGTGCAGGTGGACTGTTGTCTTGAGCACAGACTATTCCCTAGCGTTTCCAGCATATTAGAAGCCTGTTTATTATGTTTGTCCTTGGAAAGGAAAATGTTATGTATAAGAACAAAGTCCCAGGTTCATAATAGTGGCAAGGCATAAACACAATATTTACAATGTGGCGAGCATGGGGAGACACAGAGGGACATGAACTTAAGCATCTTTGTATGTTTGGTGGGGCTGTGGCCCCACACCACCACAAGTCTGGAGAGGTGACATTTCCAAGTGACTTCAAATCCACTCACACACACAGATTCTCTTGAAAATTGCTGTGCTTCCTGTGTATCTAATTTGGGATTCATGGGTCAGTACTGTGGTAATCTGAGCAAGTGGTTTTGGGTGTAGGCCCTCTGAAGGAACTGGGGTGGCTCCAGAAGGCACGGCTGCTTGTGAGCCCTCCTCTGCAGGCTGATAGGGAGCAGCCTCTCCTCAGGTGGCTGCTGCTGCTGAGGAACTGACCACTGCAAAGACAACTTATTTAGGGGAAAGGCTGGGAAAGTGATGTGTCCAAGGCAGAGAGACAACCCAGAGAGTCTCTTTTGGAGGGACAATACCTGCTGGAAGCCAGGTCCTCTGCCAGTAGCACAGAGCTAGGCGGCTCACGGTGATGCCTTCCATGCATGTCTCCACAGCACCCTCCCTCCCCAGCAAACTGCAGTCTGCTTTCCTGAAGTGGTCAGAGCAGTGTCCCCTCAGGACCATGGTGTCAGCAGGTGACAAAGCTGTTTGGCTGCAGACAAGCCATTTGTCTTGTCTCTGCAGAAGAGCCAGCAAACAGAGTTTTCACAAATGCCACTGTGTGCAGGGGAGGTGCTGGCCTGGGAAGTGCACATCACACAGGACCAGTGCAAGTCTAGCAACAACTGACATGAAGCCTCAGCTCTTTTATTAGCCAGAACAGCAAATTCAGTAGAAATGCCCCCTCCCTACAGCCACTTCAGCTTACTAGAATAATCCTTTCCATCTACACAATAGACGAGCTTATACCTGTCTGTTCCAGTCCCCTTGGTTCTCAGGAGCATTTAACTGTAGGAAATGTCAGACAGAAAAGCTATGGAGTCATGTGGAATCATTTCACTGCATGGCAAAATAATTTGAGGCAGACTTACCAAACTGTCAAGACTTTTTTCAGCCTTGATTCCCATTAAAATGCACCGTGTGGTGTTATTTTAATACAACATGTGCTACAATCCCTCAGTAGCCACGCTGTTAAACTTACAGTACAAAAGTACCTTAATGCTAGCATAAGCACCAAATAACTAAAACTTCTCCACAGAATAATTAAACTTCTCTGAAATGCCATGTGCACGGGGAGATTTCATCCTCAGCTCAGGTGTGGTAGGGCCAGGAGGGTGGATCTGATAAATGAGTGATCCTGGGGAACTTGTGTCCACTGACAGCACCTTCACACACACCCTGAGCCCATTGCTGCTGTGATCCAGCCATGAGAAAAGTGGTTGTACCAAGTCCCTTTCAAGTCACTTCACTTTTTTCCTACAGTTTTCTATTCAGTACCCAAGAACTAGTTGCTCTTTTGTGCAAGAGTCAGTATCTAACATGATAAAACTCTAATCTTGATTGACTTCTGGAGAGTTAATATTAACTAATGGTTCAGAGAAGGGAGACATTGCAGAGGAGATTAACAGAAGTCACACTATGCTGCTGGAGATTTGTTTTCATGTTTGTCTTGAGACTGCTACTGTTTAAGTTTCAGTGTTTTCCCCAGACACAAAAATAGTAAATAGTTAAAGCATCAGAACAACATACATATTACAAGAATAAGAGGAATGGAGAGGTGGCTTCTTAGCTGGATGCAAGTGGTGAGATATTGGTATGCTGAGAATGAAGATTTTGTCAACAAATTCAAAGAGCCCAGGGTTGGGGGATGACTGACACGGCCAACACAGCCTTGGGAACACACTTCAAAAGGTGAATGCATGGGACGCTGCCAGGCACGGTGAGAGAAGACAAGTAGTAGCAGCTATTGCTGTCTGTGAGATTTTCCTAAGGGAACCAGATGGCTGGGAGGTGAACAGTGAGTCCCCAGTCTTGCTCACACAAGCCTTCTCCAGGACAGCCCCTCTGCTCCCCCCACTCTAATGGGCACTGGGTGTGCATGTCGAGGGCTGTGCTCAAGTGCTCAAAAACAATGTGTTTTTCTCCCCTGTGTATGGACAAGCTCAGCTGAACAATGTTTGGAGCTGTATAAACTCACTAAAATAAGTAAGAGTGGAGAAAGCAAAGCTGATGCTGATGGCTGTGAAAGAAACTTTAAGAAAAGTCTTTTAATATAGCTGTTCCTCCCTCAGGCATTGAGGAATTTGCACCCTGTTTCTTTAGCTTCCCTGGTGTGCTCTGGTGTGTGATTCAGAGCAGACCTCTTCCTCCATGTACACCTCACCCTACTCCAGCCTGACAGACTGAGCAGTCCATGGGGTGATGGAAACAACTCCAGGAGAGACTGTCCCACCTGGGGAGCTGCTCCTGCTGCACTCTGCATCATTCCTTGTATTAGATTTGGCTTTGAGAAGCCACCCACTGCCTCTTGAAGGTTTCACTGACTATCCCATATGCATCCTTCAGCTGGAGACCCTTCCCAAATATCTCACAGATCCCCCTGAGAGAAACCTCCCTGTGAATCTACACCTGGAGCACGCCTGTCCCTACAGTGAGTGTGCATCCCTGTTTCTTCCTCACCTTTCCTGCTGGTGGGCTTTAAGTTATTGGGACCCATCCTGTAGGAGCTAAATTTATTCTTTTTCACAGTGCGAGGAGCTTTGCAAATGCAGAACACGTCAGAGAATGAGCAGAGGTCAGCTGGCACTGAGCTGGGTGAATCAGTCACCATGCACATTCTTCTTTGTGGTTTGTGCTTCCTTTTATCACAGAGAAGGTAGTTTTTGTTCCTGAAGCAGGGGGAGACTGCCTGTAGTACTACTGGTATTTGCTTAACTACCTTCCTGCGAGTGTAAATCGTCCCTCTTTCTTTCTCTCTATGGGGGTAAAACACTCAGCAAATCCCCTTTTTCAAACCAGGGATCAGGTATATCAGCAGGCACAAAATGAATTTCGCATTGTGTTTGGATCTTCTCCTCTGCAGGGGTCTCTGGGTCTGCTAAACTTTCACACTTGATGGCTGAAGTCTGCTTGTGATTAAAGGGGAAAATGAAAAGCAGACGGCGGAGGTGAAAGGTGCAGATTGCTCTGTTTTACTGCCCTGGGAGTGAAGGGGGTTGGTATGCAGGCCACTGTAGAGAAGCTCAAAAATTTCTTCCCTATTTCAGAGACTGAAGGGAGCAGCCCATCTTGCAGATGGTGTTGATGAAGGGGCATGTTCATACTGGCCAATCTCAGGATGCAGCTTTAGCAGCACAGCAGCTTCTCTGTAGAGGGAGCTGGGGCAGAAAAGTTGGGTAACAAGTGCCCCGTATCACTCTCTCAGTACTGGCCAGGGGGATAGATAGGCACCTGCTGGGGCAATAAACCCAATCTGTACCCTGTCCAAACTGTACCCTGGGTGGAAGTATCAAAGGAAAAGTGAAGCAGAGGAATCAATAAAGTAGTGAGTGATGCGTGCCCAGAGTCTTGTCACTTCTTCCAGAGGAGATATCTGAGACCCTGTGGAAAGGTGTGACATCTTGCTGACTTTAGTAGTCCTGGTAGGAGCTGGAGGGAAAAAACTGGCTGATGCAGTTGTCCAGGGTGATGGAGTGGGAGGAACAGACACCAGAGAGATACTTTGGTACCCGATGAATCAACCAAAGTGGCAATATTTGTAAATAGAGGTGGAGAACAGGTTCTATCCTCCACTCTCCTTTCCAAACCCTCCTGGTTCACTTCTCCCAGCCTGGTTGTGTGCTGAGGTCGAGTTGGGACTTGTGTTCTATCTGGGCTCAGTGACTGCTGACTTCAACCCAAGAGCTGAGTGAACCCACCCCATCTGGCCAACACAGCCATAGCCTCGCAGCCCTGGGGCCATAGTTCCCAGTTCAGGTCTTATTGCATTCCTGAAGGAACATTCCCAGCTTGGAGGATGAAGCAGAAGCCAAATTACAAGGGCGAAGCTGAGAAGTTTGGATTACACAAGCAAAGCAAACCTTTGCCTTGACTTTTGTGCTGGGCATCAATCACCAAAACAGAGGAATGTTTTTGCATGAGTTAGAAATCATTACCAAACCTTCCTGGACAGGCACAGCCACCACTCTTGTCTTCCTCAAAAGATGGGCCTGCTGATGACATGGGATGTCTCTCTGCCTCTCTGTCTTCAGCCTGGGAGGGGGGTTTTGAGCATGTTAAACCACTGTGTTTTCACAGGCTCTCTGAAGTGCACAGCCCGAGAGATCCTACTCTGGGGATCAGACAGACATTCTGCTCGCATCAGTAAATGAAGAGGTGAGAAATTATTAAGAGGATTATCTGCTGGTCCAAAAGCTGTCTGCTGGGGCAGCCAAAACACTGCTGCTAGTTCATAAGCTTCCTCTTGTATTGTCTGCAATTTCATAATTTGGGGATTCAGAGTTCATAGGGGAGTTAAACCGGTGAAGCAGCAAAAGAGCAGATTTCTGAACAAGACCTCTGAAAGAAGATAAAATTAAGAATGCTGTCAAAATGTCATTTGCTGTCATTATCCATGGAGCCAAATCAGAGAACAGACCGAGAAGGGTCAGGCCAGGACTCTGCCAGGTAACTGCAAGAGGCACAGCTGAACGGAGCAGCCCCTCTTCCCACCCCTTGCTCCACTCTGTTTGTGGAGGGCTAAGCAGATATCTGACATTTTCTGAGGCTCTGAAATATTTGCCAAAAGGGTATTCTGGCTGAGTTGGAAAAGTCCCAGGCCTCACAGAGGAGGCTTCAGCACCTCTCCTACCCACCTCTCCTCCCTTCTGTCAGCTGTCTCTTGTTTGAGGTCCCGGGATATATTTGCTCAGGACTTTGCCCCATAGCTCAGCAATAGTCCTCTGAAGCCTTTTACTTCTGAACCAGTCTATATTTCTTGTTCTCTTACACAATATAAAACCAAGGGTGCAATTTAGTCACGTTTCCACAGTGGTTCCTGCCAGAATAAAGAGAAGTAAAATTTGCCCTGTTGCTTGACTGCTTGCTCCCAGCCTGAGATCCTGGATCTGCATTCCCTTGAGGGCAAGTGGAGACATTTAGACCCCATGTTTAGCTTAACTTGTGGGTACAAAAAAAAAATAAATCTATATATATATATATAATAAAAAAAAATCTGATCTAGGCTGTCTGGCACTCCAGAATTCAGGGCTATGAAGACCTCAGAGCTTGGTTTCCTAATTATATATTGTCTACATATGAAGCTGAGACAGGAAGCAATGAACATAAATTAGAGGAGAAAAACAATCCAGACATTAGGAATAGTAGAAAGGCAATGAAACATCAGTGGCATTAGCTGTGGGATCTACCATGGAGATCTGTGGGAACAGATTAAATCTTGTCTTCACAGAATCATGGAATGCTTTGGGGTGGTAGGGACCTTTAAAGGTAATCTAGTCCAAACCCCCTGCAATGAGCAGGGGCACCTTCAACTAGATCATATTGCCCAGACCCCTGTTCAACCTGATGTTGAATATTTTCAGGAATGGGGCATTGGCTAGCTCTGTGGGCAGCATGTTCCAGTGTTTCGCCACCTCATTGTAAAAAATTTCATCCCTGTGTCCAGTCTAAATCCGCCCTCTGTCAGATTAAAACCATAACCTCTTGTGCTACTGCAACAGGCCATGCTAAAATGTCTGTCCCCACCTTTCTTATAAGCTCCATTTAAGTACTGGAAGCCCACAATAAAGGCGTCTTGGAGCTTTCTCTGCTCCAGGCTGAACAACCCCAACTCTTTCAGCCTTTCCTTATAGGAGAGGAGCTCCAGCCCTCTGATAATTTTTGTGGTATTCCTGTGGAATAGCAGGTACCTCTTATGCTGGGGACCCCAGAGCTGGATGCAGCTGTGCAGGTGGGGTCTCACCAGAGCAGAGTAGAGGGGCAGAATCTCCTCCCTCACCTGCTGCCCACAGAGATGATCTGGTGTCCATGCAAGCCTTTCTTTAGGTCCATAGGACATTCCTACCAACCTACATATGTTTTACAAATGGGTCTACAAACATTCATTAGTTAGTTGGTGATGCCCTAAGGCATCACTATAGAGCTATAATAAATCCTTGAGTGTCCAGGAATAGACTTTGCAAGACAATAATTACTTGACAATTCCCAAGTAAAGGCATTTGGGATTTCCTCTTTGTGCTGGAAAATAAACTGTTTAATTAAAAGGAAGAGTGGAATTAAAATGATAGAGATGAAAAGACTCTTCGGTAGGTCAGACTGTAATTGGTTTCTTAGCTCAGTGTGGTTCAATGAACTCTCCTGCACTCAGTGGCTCAATTAGCTCTGAGTACCTAGGGCAGTTTTGCAGCATTTCCTAGCTAGTGTAGTGAAAAGGTTTAAAATAGAAATATCTAGAAATATCAGAGGCTTTCTGTTTTGCTTTTCCTACTCAGACTCAGGGAGGGGGTATAAAGAAGAAGAAGAAAAACTCTGGCATTTTGGTGTATCTCTTGGAATGATGATGTTTAGACATTTGCTTAATCTTATCAGGCCAGCCTGAATGTTTGTTGTGCCTGTGTTCCCTCACACGATTACAGAAAACAGCCAGAGTGGTGGAAATTCTGAGATGATCCTACCAGAGCAGACACAGGCTGAGCTGGCTGTCAAAGACCGTCCTACACTTCCTCTCTGCCTGGCTTCTGGTTTTCACCTCCAAATTCAGGTGGGATTTGAAGGTGATCCTCATTCTGTAGAATCCCACGAAGGGGAAGATTTTGGCTTTCTCTGACTTCAGTGGGGGACCTGTGGATCCACGGTTGGGAGCACGACTTTGGTGCTTCCCTTGCATCCAGGACCCTCTCACAAAACACGGCAATTCTGTGTTTCCCTGAATTGTAACTCCATCAAAGTATGAAAAGCAAAATGAGAAATCCTCAGATATCTCTAGACATGCCAGTCCTTTCTCGCTGGACTGACGATCTGTCAGCAGAGACAAAAATCCATGCCTGCATGCAGTAGAGTGTCCCAACCTGGAGTGCTTCAATAGCTTTAATCAAGGTCCCTCGGTGCTGGAAGTTTGAGAGGTGATAATCAAAGCATCAAAAGAGAGACAAGTTAGTAGGGTGAAAAGATACTTTTTAGATTACTTTATCTAGATAGAAATATTTCAACAACTATTTGGACACACAGAGCAGATCTGAAGGACATAAATTCTCCCCTAATGGGTCAGGTCAGCTGCACAAGAAGGGCTGTGTGCCCTGCAAGCTGATTCCAGCTTCACCTGTCAGACATTTGCCCATGGCAGATTTACATTGATCACCAGGGAGGGGCCTGTGCTTGCAGCCCCTGTCGGACAGCAGGGAATTAAAACGGGCAGAGACCCTGGAGAAAGCCTGCTGTGGGACAGGAAGAATAGCAGCATTCATTGCTTTGAGGGAACCTGGCAGGATGGGCAGCTCCCCCTGTATCTTGGCACTCCTGATCCGGGGACCCTGAAGAACTGAAGGGAAAAGAAAGAGAGGAGAAGAAAAAAAAACCCCCAAACCTCTATTATTCAGACTTTTAGAAACCTCCATCAAAGGGTTGGTTTGTGTTTTGGACATGTCTCAATGTAGGTTGTCATTAGTGACTGGCTAGCTATACTTGAATAGATGCAAGTGACAATCCAGAGCCTTTTCCCAGCCTTTTTTTTCACTCCGGTATGTAGGAAAAAAAGGTTCACTGCAGTCTAAAATACATCTGCAGATGGTGTATGCTCTCCTTGGCTCCAGCTGGGGCTCAGAGTGAAACACCACAAAATGCCTATTGTTACCAGCACTTTCTGCCCTGCTATGGTAAGAAGCCCTGTTTGGTCTCAGCAGATTTGGATCCTAGTTCCTGGCCCTAATGTTTCATGTGAACTTTTTGGATGGCACACCAGCCTTTCTGAAGTTTGCCAGTTTCTGATTATAGGCTGGTTCTTGGGAACAAGAAACAGACCAATTGTCATCCTGCCCCAAATGTGGGCTGCATCCCAGGACCCCTGAGGTCAGCAGATCAGCAGCAGTGGATGTTAGAGGGAGTATGAAACCACAACAACTCTGCTGAAGCCCTTGAAAGGTGAGTAAAGTTCATTGCCCTTCCATTTCCAGTAAGTCTGGAACTTGGATCTTGACCCACAGAAGCATTTAGGTCCCTGACTCCCAGTGGTTTTCTAGCAGGTTAGGAGCTGAGTCCCTAAATAACTGGTGGCTGTGAGCCCAGTCTCTCAGTGTGTTCAGATGTATCTGACATTGCTTGTGTTGTTGTTGTATATCAAGGTCCTGACTGGAATCTGGGCTCCTTGAAATAGAGACAGAGACACACAGGCTGGGATTGAGGCAGCCAAACAGTGTGGGTGCCATATCAGAGTTGCAGACAATGGAAATGGTACAGAAAATACAGTTTCTGTGGAGTGGGACGTCATGAGGTAGTCACCTAAAGCTGATCTTCTGTGAAAGTGTCTTTCTCTTCATCAGCTGCAAGGGAAGTTGGAGTTACATCCATGTTATTGGTATCTAAGTTTAGGCAGGGGTTGTCTCATCCAGAATGGGAAGCAATTCCTTCCTCAAATAGGTAATCATGCTGTATAATCAAGACAGATTGAGCTGCACTGTGAAAAGCAGAGGCAGTGAATTTTAGTTAAGGCTCAGCCAGCAGACCCAGGAGTTGGCACCAGCTGTGACAGTCAAAGTCATTAGCCACTCCTGAAACCTTGGTGTCTCTGGTTTTCTCTCTGATCCTCTTCCCCTCTCTCCTCTTGCTCTCTGGCTCTGTTGTTTTGACTACCTGAAGTGCATACTCTTCTTTCTTGCAGCCTTTGCCCAAAACTCTAGCAAGACACTTTATTTTTGGTTGCCAACATCTTTGGTGCAGATCAACAAGTTTTAGAAACCTAATTCTCCAGTGGTAGCAAATGGGAACATTTCACCTGACCTGAAAAGGTTTTTAGATCAGCCGAGGCTGAAGCCTTTTATCTTCTGTGATGTACTTCAGAGAGAGATGGCAAAACATGAAAATATTTGCTGAGTTTTGTTTTATGGGTTATAGGAGGCTTTTCATTCATTTCTGAGTTGTCTGGGGTAAACCCTAAACCATCAGTCTGCACATGTTCTGCTCAGATGACGTCAGAGCAGATGGTGACAGAATATTTTCACTTCAGCCTCTCCATGCGCACTCAGGCAGTTCAGCTCCATAGACCTTGATCCCAGCCTGGGCCTGTGGCCATTCCTGCAATACACATGCTAGATAATAGCACATTTTCTTTTCTCACATCAAATGCTGGGTGTGTTTCTATCCCTTAGATAGACTTTATAGTGTTTCTATTTCCCTTTCCCCCATAGTACTGATTATCCCAGAAATAGATAGGCACTGGAAAGCTGTGTTCTGGACTGAACTATTTCTGTGTTGCATCTGGCATTATGACTGGATCCATTTTTGGGAATGTGATAATTCTGTGTTTGCCCTTGTACTAAATTTTCTGTCTTTAAGTCTTATTTTTTTCCCCCTACAGGCACTGGATTGATTGTTTTTTCATCATTTTAAGTGCTTCTTGTTTGAACTGTTTTGTTCTCATCTTTATCTTTCCACTTGTGCATCTTTCTGCCTCTCTTTTTTGTTAACTTCAGCTGTGTCACCCACCCTGGTCTCACAACAGGGGCTAACAGCTGAACCTCCTGCAGTTAAAACACAGTGACAGTGGGACCCCGTGCTCTTAATGAAAAAAAAGAAGATAAAGGCTGTCTTTAAGCTTAGCCCTGCCTGAAGAGAAGCTCAAACCCTGGGTGAGATGCTCACCTGTTAATCACACCAAGATTTCAGCACTCTGCAGTTATTCTGGAAGGATGTGAAACTTCCCCAGGATGAATTTGATACAGAAAACTTTGGTGCCTTTCTGGGAAGAGCAGTGCTTCCATGTTGGGTTTTCTACCCAGATGAGTGTGGGATGGGGTTAGCTAATGCCTGTGGAGATGATGGCATTGGTGTTTCACTTGTATTGTTTGTTTCAGGTAAGATATATCCGTGGTTAGGACAGAGCCAAACACCAGACAAGACACAACCAAAATGAGTGCCCAGTGGCCAGAATGGGCTGGAAATGAGTGGTCACAAAGGGGCAACACAAAGAGTCACCAGGATCCTGGACTGCAGGGGTTTACTGTCCCTTCCCCGCACGGCACGCAGCCATCACCAGAGCACTACACTGCCTGCATTGATCACCAGGACTCAGCCAAACAGTTCTGCAGATTTCTTTTGGAGCTGTTTTCCCCAGTTTGGCACTTCTCTGTGTTTCAAGCAAACTGGGAAAAACCATAAAGTTCCAAGATGCAAAAGACATGACATGGTCCATGGGGAGAGGAGCTGGATCTCCTTGCTCCTCTCCAATTGCTGCATAAAAGGGATATCAGGGAGAAAAGAGTTCCTGCCTGAGGCAGGGAGAGTGACCCTTCTGAACAGCTAATACCATCCCAAATACATGACCTGCAGTCTTTGGAACAGGCAAGGCTGCTCCAGATTTTCCTATTTTCCTTCTCTAGAACATAAAACAAAAAAGGAAGACAACCCTTTGCCATACTCCCAAATGATCTACTAAAGTTCATGAAATTGGATCAAAAGGTGAACACAGCTGAGCTGTGTCTGCTACTGCTTTGGCACCATAAATGACCTGGAACCACAGCCTGCAAGTGTTCAGTGTGGGGCAGGGAATCTCACAGGACTGTTGGGCAATGGCACTATTAGGGGCTAAAAAGTAATGGATTGCTTATTCAGGACGCTGGTGCAGGGATAATTTCTGGGGTATTTTGCCGCCTATGAGCTGATATTGACTTTTCAGTTTACTTCCCATGGGAAGGTAACTTCAGTCTCCAAGAACACTGCAACATTGGAGGCTCCAGTATGAACTTGGGGCATCCCCTGACAAGGGACACAGGATCTTGTCCATGATTTGCAAAACTCTTTCAGATCCTTGAAATGCAATTGTTATTTCAACACTATTGTGAAATCTCAAGGGTCATGACTGAAAAAAATAATTGGCTGTATGGAAATAAAGATGAGATATTTCAGTAGATGACAGGACTATCTGGCATTATAATAATAACAACATTTTAAAGACTAGATAAACAGGAGCCATGGGAAAGACATAAACTCTTACATTTCAGGGCATAACTATTCTGTGTCAGGAAGCAATTCTCTCTTTAGGCCATTTGTTCTGTAACTGGTGGCTGCAACTGGAGCTGGACACTGTCAGAATCAATAACGCATGGCAGAGGCACCTCTGATTGTTTGTTCCTTCCATGTTTTGCAATGAATTCATTGGGATAAACAAGCTTTTGTTTTCCTCTTGAAAATTTGACTACCTCCCCACTCCTTGTATTCTCATAGTTTATATTCTTCTTTGCACTAATTGCATGCTTTCAGTCAGCATGTTTTAGCTTTCCAAGACCGTAAGCCATGACTTGGGGGCACAGTCACATTTACATCCCTTTACAGATGGCCTGTTTCTAGCACTGTCAGTCCTTGGGTTTTATTTTTTGCTGTCTTTATGCTGAAGGACAGACACTGTTCAGTGGGTCTTTGTGATTCTAATCTTTTTCATACAGTTTGAGAAGCAATGAACTTGAAAAACAAGATCCCTTTTTCCTGCGAGAGAAGGCACCTGAATTTAGGCCTGTCTCTACCACCCACTAAGGATGTGTGTGACAGTTTAGAGAGGGCTGAGAGCAGCGTGTTTGTGGTTGCTGTAATGCCCTTTGTTGTTTCCATATAACTCCCATTTCTGTGGGCACCATCTGTTTGTTGGGAACTTTTTTTTTGCCCTGTCATTGCAGGCTTCAGGAGCTGCCATCTTGCCAGGTGGCACCTCTATTTGCTGCTGCTACAGCAGCTCCAGAAGCAGGTGCAGCTTGTGGGATAATGTAGCTTTGTGGCAGCCCATTACAAGCCATGGCCCATTCAGGGACTTGGATGGGGTTATTGCTTTAGCTCAGCTCTATTTGAGACGTGGGCATTGCTTCTGAAGTGCCCCTGGCAGCTGACTTCTCACTTTGATTTATGCTAACCTTAGAGCTGCTGGTAATTACATGCATGTTCTTGTATTCAGGAAATTTTTGCAGTCGCCAAGGAGAGGGGACTTCTTCATGCAACATGAATTGTTCATTTTGATGGGCATCTCAGACACTTTGGGGCACATGAAAAGGCCTGCCTGTGTGTTCCTTCTTGTCATGGAGGAAGGGCTGGTGGAAGAAGAATTGATAATAACACTGCAGCTCTGATCTCTAAGAGTTTCAGTACTAATTTGCTGGTGTTTCATCAGCCAAAATACTGTGTGCAGAGCAATGGCTTTGCATAGTGTGATTCTGTGGCTCATTAGCCTAGTTGGACGACTGGCTGTGATTTGTTGTCTTCTTGACATCCCTTACAAATAGTGCAAGGGGAAGAGCAGCCAATGCACATTTTTTCCATGGCACTTTATTTACCTGAACTGAATCCAAAGGGTCACATCAGAGAAATGGTCAACAATACTTTTCATACTGATGCCTCCTCTGTGAGTGCCCTGAAGATATCATTGAGCTGGTGTCTTACATGGGAAGATTTGTTCTGATCTGGGCAGTGACCACTAACGTTTCTCTCCTAAGCTACCAGGCATTTAATATTTTAGATAACATTTCTTCTGGTAGACTCTCATTGGCTTTTTTAATTTTCACGCGGTGGTGAAAAAAGATCAGATGCAGATAACAGAGGAAGAGGAAGGGTTTTTCTGGCCTTAGCAGCACAGGGAAGCCCAGAAAGCTTCGGATTAAGTCCTTTATGAATTTTCATTTCTCCACAGTGTTTAGGTACACATTAATACACGGAAGGTATATTAAATGGGCTGTAAGCAGAGTTCATGATTCCACTAATAAAGGTCCAATAAAGACATTAACCAGTGTGAAAAGATGTGATCATTCTTTCACTGTGGAAAGATGTGATGGTTCCCTCTGCCCATGTGTGCTCATTTTTTAAAATCGCTTGGCTAATTGCAAACCAATTTTGAGAGAAGAGGGGAGAACTCCAATACAATAAACATCCTGCAAGTTCTTTGGAACCTCATGGCTGAGTAGAGAATAGAGATGCACGTCAGTGTTCTGAAAATGGTGAGAAGAGGCCAAATTTTGTCAGATCCAGTCTGTCCATAGGCAGATGGCTCAGGACAGCCATGGTGTGTTTTGCTGCTTGTCCAGGAGGGTAGGTCGGAGGGCATGGGGGGAACAAGAGGAGTTGCAGGGGTTTGTGTTACCAGCACAGGCTGCGTGTTGAAGTGAAACCACATTTCCTCAGTCTCGCTGTTCATGAAACAGCTTCCTGAACATGGGCAAAAGAATGTATTTTTCCCTTGTCTTGTGCACGAAATCTCCTGAAATGTTTTGTCTCAAATTGGCTCGAAACTTTTAGTGTGCAGCAGATATTCAGAGCATAACACTTCAGTCCACACAGTTAAATCTGGCAAAATAGGATGTTATTGAAAGTAGGGCCTGTCCAGGATCACTCAGGAGGGGACTGAGAGCTGAAAGGGACCAACTCTGCTACTTGTTTCACCCAGGCCTGGCTACTTCTGCAAAATGTCATTGAATTTCTGGCTATTATGGCCATCCTCTGCTCCAGACAGATAGGTCTGAGTCTAGGTAATAGAAGTTTACCAAAGCAGAAGTGTACCAATGCCCTTCAGAAACCCAGAGGTACTGCCTGCGGTGTTTCACTGCCAGCAGAAGGCAAACCTGGGGGCACGGTATTGTTTTGGTTGAATTCTGAGTGTGTAAAAACAAATGTGCCAGAAACACCAGAGAAGGAGAGAGGAGGTAACAGCAGAAAGACCCAAGCTGCCAGAATCAGCTGTGCACATAACCCCAACTGACCACAAAGAGGATGTTTTGGGTGTACATGTGACCAGAAGAAGAGACCAAGAAGATAGGGAGAGGCTCTTCTTTACTCTTTGATTCCCACTATGCCCAGAGAAAAATGGGAGCATGACCTTACTCTGCAGATAAACAAGACTGAGTCAAAACCACTCAATTCTCAACTTCATTACCATCTTTAATAATGGAAACATTTCCGTGATCAGAACTATCAGCTCTCTACTGTGGCCAAATTTTGCAGTGCAAATTGCACTGCATTTACATACACATGAAATATATATGTATATAAAATAAAATAAAGCCATTTTGGACTAGCCATCGCTTCACAGGTTTTTGAAAGAATTCTACTTCAATTTTAGTTTATTCCCATTTGTCATGTTGGGTGAGACACGTGTGATCAAAAGTAGATGCATGGACATAGATATTTTCATCTGAGCCAGACTGTTGGGCTGCCTTTCTGTTTGTTTATTTTTTAAACATCCAGGGTATAATTCTACTCATTTTAAAATAGAGCTTTAGAGTAGGTCAGACAAGTGCCTCCTCAAGGATCATCTATTGACAAACCTGAGGGTGGCCAACTCTACCTTGTAGGCATCTGAATTAGGTGAAATGAATTCCTCTCTGACTGATCACCAGGTACATGGCACATAACTCCTCTGCTGGAGTGGGTGGTCTGATCTTTCAGGCCCTGAGCTGAATGACAGGGCTGTTTGCAAGTGGTTTCCATGAGCTCCCTGTAGTTTTCTTTGCAGCCAAATGTTAGCCTTTCATGCCTGAGATGGTGGTGGGACACTCCAGCCATGACTGTGTGCCTGTCTTTCTGCAGGAGATGTGTGTGATGTGTCTCACTTCTGCATTTTAGCAATCCAGCCACTGACCCTGGGCACCGTTTTGCTCTCTGTGGAATGGCTGGTGCCACTGGGTTTGGAGTGTTGTCCCTTAACCCAGCTCTAGCAGGCTTGCAAAGGAAGGAGGGTGGTGTGGTGAAAGCACCCCACTGTGTGGCAGGAGATCTGAGCTTGACTCTTCACTCTGCCACAAAAAAATATCACTGTTGGTCTTGGGTGCGTTTCTTACACTCTCTTCTCCACCACAGCTCCCCCACCTGTAAAAATGTGAAAGATTTTTACCTACATGGCTGAAAAGTGAGGACCTCATAACTGGAACTCGAGGAACCTAGAGGGAAACTCTGGTCTGGATTTGCTCATGACAAAGCATCTACTAACATATTTCCGCCAGTGCCTGGCAGAGGAGCAGTGTTCAGATTTCTGTTTAAATAAGCTCTTTCATCAGATGAAAGAACATACCAGGAACCGGTCAGCAATATTCTCTGCGGAGTGGCCCCTGGAAGGGGAGCGCAGACCAGGGAGTTATGGCTTCCAGGTAAGGAGAAGGTGCAGAGCTGCGATGAGATGGAGCTGGTAGCAGAGAACTGACCCAGGGAGCTCCTCACTCCTGAATAATCCCAGTTAGCAGCTTCTGGCCACCTCTGCAGGGGGACAACAAGGAGAATGCAGCCATTGCTCTTCACTGTGCTGGTGAATATTGAACAATAACCAGTGCCATAAAGCCTTTGACTTTAGCTGGCATGAATCAAAGGCTTTGGTCAGGTTGGCCTTGGAATTGTTTAGGATGAAATTGATTCCTTTTAGCCTTCGAGAGGGTCCAATTTAAGCTGTTTAGCTGAGCAGTGTGGAAAATACAGCAGTTTAGCTATTATGTGGTCAAACTGGAGAGCAGACGCCATTTACCGATATTGCTGGATCCATAACCTCACATCCTCTCGGAAACACCGTTCTTATTACACTTTCTATGACTGTTGTTGTGGCCACCAGCGATGAAAATCCAGCCTGTTTTATCCATCATGTTTCTTGGCTTCCATGCTGTTTATAAGTCTTATACACCTTGGTACATTTGCTGCACATGTTCGTCGCAGGGTTTCCACTGCAAGCAGAAATGTGTGAGTTTTGAGACAGCAGGGCAGGAAACGCTTTTGGAAGGTGTCAGTGGCCTTATAGTTTGTAAAGATAAATGTGGCCACAAAAGCTGTCATGAAAAGAAAGAAATAATTTCTGAGAGACTGACTGCTTGTTCTTTTAACCCTAGAGCTTTTTAGCCTGGATACAGTAGCATCTTGTTTTACTTCAGATGTATAAAGATTATATGAATATATACAATAATCTGTTTTCTTCACTGGACAATCTCTTTGCCTATCCTACTTGAGGCATGGTTCCTTCCAGCAACACTGGAAATGACTGGTTTGTGAAGCCAGGACAGTCTGAAAACAGAGGCTCATTTTTTCCTGAGATGCATTTTACCTCAATTCTCAGCTGCCATGACATTGTAGAGAGTATGAATTTGTGAGCTTTATATTGGCTGAGAATCTGACCTAAATTTTGGACAATGGATTATATAGACAAAGGAAAATGTTAATCTATGCTGCTTTCTGGGAGGAAAAGAACATTTCTCTCTTTACCGCTTGGGAGCTGTGGAGGTACTTTGAGGAGCAACAAGATAAAATCGAGAAAGGAAAATTTGGGGTGACTGCTAATAAAGCAAGGTGTTAATCTTTCCCCATGAGGACATCATGATGATTTCTCAGCAACATGCAGAGTGAAAAGAAAAGAGATGGAAATGGTGAGGTAATAGAGAAGGCATCTTGGTTCAATGGTTACTGGTTTCATTTGGGTATAAAATGAAGAAGAACAGGAGAAAACAAATAAAACATGAGTCCTTTTCCAGAAGAAAATAACCATGTGATGCGATTCTGAGGCTGGACTGCCAGCACTAATTGCTGCCTCAAAGGCATAAACCCCCCTGCTTTGAGCAACTGCCCTCCTTGACAGGATGAGGACTTCTCCTGCCTTACCAAAATGAGCAGGCTGGTTTCTTGGCAAGGAATTTTATACCAGGACTGGACAGAGCAGAGAAGAAGCATAACCCTATCCTGGCAGACAAATAAGCCTGGGTGATCTTAGAGGCAGCTTCCATCCCTGTTTCCCCCATTTTGCTCCAGAGTGGTTAAACCTCAAAGCGGTCAGTATTTATCCAAACACTTCTATTCTGAAAAACTGGGCTTCTGGCAAGTTTTCCTGCCCTCCCTTGGGCTAATGGTTGGAACTGCTGTGAGGGCACCACTGTGTGTGATGTCTCCTTACTCCCACTTCTGGCACAACTCTTAGGAAGTGCAAAACCATGCAAAGAAATACAAATAAAAGGCCCTGTGGCAAGATACATCAGGCAAAGTCAGTCTGAGAGTCCACAGAGGATTTTCTTGAAGCTCTTTATCCCTGACATTGAAGCCAGACCCTGTCCCTGCTATGGATGTTGCGGGTACAGTGCCCGTGGCTCTTACCCCTGGGGCAGACCCTGCCCTTGGCTAAATATGGCACTAGGGACATTGCCTTCTCCATGGCTTCTACCCCTACTGATGGAGATGGGCTTTCCTCCATAGCCTAATACACTGCCCCTAAAGTCACAAGAAACACAAATTAATGTAGAATTTTCAAAACAATAACTTAATTTCCTGAAAATAGATATAAGCTTTTCTGTTTAGACTTCTGGAGAATCTGGAAAAAAACCCCAAGATGTTTGACTATTAATTAATATGGAGTTAAAATTAGCAGTCTCTCCTGCAATAAAAGCTTTGTTATAATCATCATGGAACATGATCACGTACTCCCAACACTCATGTCTGTCTCTATTTAGTGCAGGGTTGGGAGGCATCAACTTATTCTCTGGCTCTGCCAGAGCAGGTCTCTACTAGAGATTGATACTGCTGCACTTCATGGTGCTTTGAATGAGCTGGGTGTGCCCATACCAGAGTTGTCTCCAACCTGGCAAAGGGAGCTTGTCTGTCCCAGTCACAAATAGCTCCTTTTTCCAAGAATGACGGTTTGGTGCCATGGGGAATTGTCTCCTCCTTCCCAAAAATGATGACTTGTGTGAACAGCAGTAGCTCCTCCACAGCCAAGGATGTGCAGCACCTAAAGCTGGTTATGTGTCAGCTCTGTTAGAAGAGTTTTCGCTTTATGAAATGGTTTATTTTATCAAAACGTAATTTAGGTGATGTTTAAAACAACCAAGCCTCCATCTTGGTTGGGACCTTTGATTTCAGTGGAGCATCATGACAATGACATGGTGCTCTGAGGGACAAATCTATGAAAAAACAATGGCCATGTTGGTTGGGCAGGTGACAAGGAGTGGCTGACAGGCATGATGTGCCATGGAAAAAGAGCAGGGATAGCCTAAACTTGTGCATTTGTTTGGACAAAAATAACCTATGGAGAGAAAAATGGGCATTACTGATAAAACATTGTCTGGGGACAAAGAGCTGGGTTAAATACCATTGCTGGCACAGGCTTTGGGTGTGCGCCCAAGAATAAATCATGGGACCTCCCGCCCTGGTTCTCAGCCCAAAAAATGGAGATGTGGCAGAGGGCAAGAACAGCCCCTTTCCTTTACCCTGGCTTTATGTGTCAAACCAGCACTCCTGGGGGAAGGGGCTGCATCAAGCACGATAGAGGCTTGTTCCCTTTCCAGCATGGCTGTGCAGCAGACACAGGTTGTGCTACCCGAAGGCCTCTTTCAAGGTTGTTTTGTTGAGACCAGTATTTAATTCTAGGCTTTAGAAACACAAAATGAAAAAATCCAACTGTTTCAAAGGTCAAACTGTCCACCTGTCCCGGGCAGGCTGGGTTTGTGATGTGCACTGTACTGCCATGATAACTTTGTCTGAGGTCTGAGATGTGAGTTCAATGGCAATTTGCAGAGCAAAGCAGTAGCTTGATTGGCAAAGCTCTAAAAGTTTGAGCTCAGTAAAATCTACCCTTCCTCCTGGGACAGCATTTAATTTTAAGGCTAGGTCATTTTTGCCCAGGACTTACTTTCATGAGAAATCCTCTCCCAGTCGGGAAGATAACTTTTACCTTGTGACATAATGAAAATGGGGAGGACAAGTTCTGATTGTTGACTTTGTATTTGGTTTTGTGCAATAGGACCACTAGGGTAGAAACAAAAAATGAGTTCACTTTTTCCCCCACCATACTTTTTTTCAACTGGAAAAATATTTATTTTCTTTAGTACTCTAATGGAAGCAGCTCACACAGTGAAAAAGGGTATTGTCTTTAAATTTTGAAATGGAAACTTTCCCAAAGAGGTTTTTTTTTAGTATTTTTTTCCTTTTTCTTAAAGAATGTCACATTTTTGACATAAAGAGGCTTCAAAAAAATATTTTTAACAGTTTGTTGCAATACATCTTTTCTTCCCTTCATGTATGGGTTGGTCTATTGCATAGATTACAGCATCATAAAGAGCATGAGCTATTCTAAACTGCTTCTGTGGAATCTGTACTGGTGTTTGGAAAAACCCCCATGAAAATGCAAAATAGTTCACAAATACTTATTTTAGAAATATTGATAATAAGCAAGAAAAGTATTACACTCTGTTCACAGCCTGAAGGTAACCTTTCTGAAAATTTGTAAGAGGATAAAAAAGCAGATTGTATAGAAGAAGAAAAAAGGATGAACACAAGTAAAAAAAAAGAGAAAACTCCAGAAAAACTTATTTTCAGTTAACCAAGATCAATGCACAAAGTCTAAAAAAGCACGGCATATGGCTGATAAATTTCAATGTTATTTTGTTTCCGTTTTGAAGTATTATGGAGTTGCGCTAAGCAGAATTCCTGAGGCTGAAGGAAAACTCAGGTACTCCAAACAAATACCATTTGAAGTGAATGTTTTTTGGCAAGGTATTTCACAGTATGCATTAAAAATTTCCATCCAAGATATTTTGATACCTTGTTTTAGGAAAAGAAAATGCTGAGGATTCAAAGTAAAATCAGGCTGCGGGGGAAAGAAAATTAATCTGTTTTCTTGGAACATCTCTCAGAATGTTACAAATCCTGCAGAAATTTATGGGTAGCCAGAAGCATCAACTGAAGCCCTCACCATTCACCAGCCTGTTACCAAAAGTGAACATGAGAGAACATTTCCATTTCATGGAATATGTTTGATGATTTTATGATCGAGAGAGGTCAAGCTCAGACTAGCTCCTTAGGAATGCTGCTCTCCAAACTTCCCCAAAAATCCTCAGCATCTAGCGGCACGTCGTGTTTTGTAATATCTGCTCATTAATCACCACCTTATGCTATTAACTAATCCTGGCAACACCTTTGTCAGATGGGGAAAGTTAAGGCAAGGTGAAGTTAAATTCCAGATCACAAAGGGATTCCTAGCTGGCTGTCAAGAAAACAACCCAGAAAACACAGACATTTCTAAACAATAGGTGAAGCTGGAATTCTAGAGATATTTAGAGACATGCCACTAAAACCAGGAGATGATGAGGAGATGTTTTTATTTCTGCTGCAGTCAGCATTTTGAGCATTTTCTCTCTTCTGTACCACAGAAAAGATTTACGTGTTTGTGGCAGATATTACAGAGCTATAGGAAACACTGAAGCCCATTCAACACTTGGAATGAGCACACTGAAAGTTGCCACACATTATCTGGGGTTAGGGCTGAGTACTTCTAGCCAGACCCTCCACTACTAAAAGTTAATTTGTGAAACTTGATTTTATAGGCTGGCAAGATGCCAGTGTACCTCAGCTGGACATCAGGAGTACTGTCCTGCTCCTTGGCTAGGTAGAGGGAGGATGGGAGAATTTCAAGGCTGCTTCCAACCTTCATTTTGGGTGGCCAGATGTGACTGGTCTTTAGAGTTGGGGGAAAAAAAATTGAGAAAAAGCACATTATTCCTTCCAATTCCTTAATTTAGAGGAGTTTGTGGAAAGAGCTGTAGAGGCCCTGGATGATCAAAAGGACTGGCATGGCCAGGAGAATCTCCTCCCCTCCTCCAGACTTGGACTGCATGCAAGGTTTGGCTATGGACACATAAGAGGTACACAGTCGTGTCTGCATGTTTGTAGGATGTTTTCAATTTTATTTTAAAAAGAAACGCAAATTAGTTCAAATTAGTAGTTCCCAAAGGTGCCTATTTTGCTCCACTGGCTGAGACAGACTAAAGGCTGACCTGAGTTCAATAGGATGAAACCCAGCCCTCTCTGCTTCACCAGGCTCTGCTTCAGGGGCTTGTTCCTCTGTGAGTTATTGACCTTCAATCAGCTCTGATGGTCCAGCCTTAAGGCAACTTCGCCTGAATCAACAGCAAAAGCAGAAATCCAAGGTTTATTTCCCAGCTGTAGACAACTTCCTCCTCACCTTGTCTGCAAATAGGAACCCACAGGTCGTAAGGCCCTGGGGTCTTGTGAGATTACCAGGTGCTGAGGCTGCCATCAGCATTGTGCCACCCCATGCCTGCAGGGATGGCACCAAACGTGAGGGGGATGCAGCTGCAGCAGAGGCATTTCTTGCCCAAGTACCAGGTTCACACCAATCCTCCCATTTCTCTGTCACACCAGGACCAGAAGGCCTTGAAAAATGAACCTGCAGCATGAAAGCAGCAGGGGAAGGCTTCTGAGGACCTTTCTGGAAAGCTGAAAACAGGAAATGTTTAATCAAGCTCTGAGGGAAAAAACATACTTAAAAAAAGAAAAAAAAAAAGAAGAAAAAGTCCCTCTCTTTCTGAGCGGCCAGGATGTTTGTGAAATCCCTGCTCCATTTATTATGATGCTGAGTTTCAGCTGGCTGTTTTATTAAAGACAGCTGGGACACATTACTTGCGCATTAACACTGAGCCAGCTTTCATTTTAAAACTTACCCGTTGCTGGGAGCCCTCCTTAATGCGTTCCTGCTGCTGCCAGCTCCATAATCCACACCAGCAGCCGCAGGGGAAGATCACCTCTCCTCACCATACTTCTTATTTCCGGAGAAAGACCTAATAAAAATCAGCCTGGCTGCTCAGGAGCAGGACGGTCCCTCTCCTCACTATGTCTCTGAGCTGGAGCAAAGCTTGCTGGAGCGAGAGGTCGGCAGTGCATCTGCCAAGAGGACATCTGCTCATGGAGCAAAACCCTTAACACTCATGTGGAACTCTCCCTTAATTGCTTTCCAGGGACGTATTAGAGCTTTTTGCAATGTAAACTGCGTTTCAGTACGTCACAAATCACTGAGTGATGCCTCCAGTTGATCCGATGGAGGCTGGCAAGCCTGGTTGGGAGGGCAATGGGGAAGGAGCTGCAGCAGCATGGCAAGGAGGGGTGCTGAGGTTTGGTAACCACAGTCTCAGTACTCTAGCACATGTCCCCCAAGCACATAGGGCCAAACTGTTCTTCTCAGAGATCTGAGAAGTTACTGAAGACCCTTACCCCCAAATTGCTCCGTTTAAAGAAACACTCGTGCAGATGGAAGGAGGGAACATGTCTCTCTTGTGCCCCAGCCCTGTAGTTTGGGGCATCAGAAGCTGTCTTGGCCCTGCCTTCCATTCTGGTTCTGGTCCTGATCCCGAGCATGGCTCTGAATGCCCTCTGGGAACCCAAGTGTAAAATGCTGGTGTGAATTCAGGTCACAGTTTTGGGAAGGGGTCGAAGGAGTGATATTCCCATGCCTGCACCCCTTCTTAGCTTGGTGTCAGAACAAGACTTGTGCCATCACACAGCATGTTGGGTGGTGCACATGTATGGTTTTTAGCAGGTGTTATAAAAACTTAACTAGTTTTGAATTCACAGGACAACTTTGACTAAATATAACTGGAAGGTAGAAATTTCAAATGTATTGAGCCCTTACAAGTGTAAATAAGCTGTGGGATGGAGAAGGGCCATTCTGTTAATGCTGATGGACTGCACTGGGACATCAGGCTTCATTAGACACTTGAGAACCCACTCAAGCATGCTCTATTGAGTGGTTTAAGAGGATGGTTCCATTCCTGTTTATGCCTTATTCATACTCACCCTTCTTCCATGTCCAGGAAGAACCTTTTGTCTTTTACATGGGACTAGCCTATGGAACAAACTGCCCTGAGGATGTGTTTCTTGCTGGCATATCTTAGCTGATACTTAGTTGATAGCATTTCATTTCTTAGCCATGCTAGATGCTTCCTTGTGCCTTAAAAACATCAGAATTCTTTTTCCCCACCTCAAATCTCTTTGTGCTTTAACTTGTAAAATCACACAACAGGTTCCTCAGATTACTGACATCCATACAGAAAAATAAGGGACTTCTTCCTGTAAAGGCCTTTGCTTTGTCTTATTCTCATGCATTTGCACTTCTAGAGAGGATGTGTCTGCACTATACATTATTTTGTACCTTATTTCTTTATGGCTTCTCTCCACAGAAAAAAGGCTTTGTATTTAGTGTAGCAACAAACTACAGAGGGGCTAGATGCCTGGAAAAGCCAGAGGTACTTATCAGAGCCCTCCACAAATTCTGCTTGGAAGAAAAAACACTGAACTACTGCAAAATGTTTATTAGGTTAATTAAATATTAGGCTTAGTGGTGTAGAGCTATAAGCCAAAATATGGCTGATATGCATACAGAGACTCAGAAGGAGATGTTTGTGTGTGTGTAGCTGTCTAATATTTCCAAAAACTTTCCTCACCAGGTCAAAAATCATGGATTCAGAATCCTTATGAAAAAGTTTGGTTTTGCTGGAGTAGCACTGGTCAAAGTGAAACTGGCTCTGTGGAAAATTTTTGAGGGTCCCCAAAGACTTTGACATGGAGCAAGATGGAAGAGGAAGGAGGTGTGCTCCCAGTCCTCCCAGGGAGGCAGCCAAGGATGTATGTGTTCCCTCTCAGAGGCCCCTGGGGAGCTGACCTGAGCTCTAATGAAAGTCTCTGGGATGAACCAGCTCTGGGAAAGGCAGAGAGGTGAAGGAGCTACCCTGTAGAGTTTCTTTCGGGGTAAAATTTCCCTTTGCTTTGGGTGCTGCTCAAGCAAAGGAATAGGTCGTGCTATGAACATCAGCTTTCATACAGAGGGCTCTTTTGCAATACTCCTTCAATTCCACTGCCTTGAAACACCTTGTCTTCCTCAACTCCTTCATTACAACGTCATAATACTCACCTGAATAAATGTGAACACGTTATATTATACCATGTCCCCTCTCTTAGCAGGGAATTAATTACTGGAGTTAAGTACAGGAAGGAGCTCTGCACTTCATTCATTGCAGTTTGCTGTAATGAGTTCAAGAGCAATTGTGTCAGGCCTTGGGCTTGAGTATATCTACATAACTGCACTAGACCAGGTGATGATCTGCCCTATTATTTTTCTTACAGTGCTGCAATTTGCCTGAGACACTTGGTTTAACATTTACATCCTGAGTCTTGCAAAAAGTGCCAGGGGAAATTTATAACCACGAGTTAATTAACCACGAATCAGTTAATATTTGGGCATGTGAAGTGCCATATACATGCAAGGGATTAAGCTGTCAGAGGGAACTTTGGTTTTAAATCTCTTAGGAAAGTTGTCACTTCTGGCAGCCTGCTGATCTCCAAGTTAATGCTGTGCAGGGCAACTGCAGGAGCATTGATTCAGGAGCAAGGTTCCCCTTGCTATTTGTTATATTTTCTGGGGTTTACTCCATGGGACTCTCATCCAAATAATACTCCCCCTCTAACCTTGGGAACCTACCCAAGGCTTTGGTTAAGGGAGCAGTTGGTGCACAATTGCTGGGTGAGATTCATACTCCTGTGCTGTGCAGTGTGTCCTGTCAGCTCTGGAACAGAGACAGACAGACACCTGTAGGGTCTGCACAGCCCCTGGTGTCTGCGGAGAGGTTGGCAGCAACTGAGAGATGTTCTGCAGAGCAGCAGGGATTCAGCAGTGAATTTAAAGACCCATCTGCTATTGTTCCCCTTCCTGGCCACTTTTGCTGGAGGATTTATACTCTAATCAATCCCACCTTTCATTTTTATCCTGAGCAGTGCTGTAAGGAGTTAGTACAGTGACCATCTGACACTCGCCCGGCTGACATGCTTTGCCCTGGCCTAGAGATGCTCCACAGATGTAGACAGAGGTGAGCTTCTGCACATTAAAGCCAGTTCCTTACACCCCTTTGCTGCTGGGATCTTTGTGCTTCCACATGAGCTTTAAAACAGCTGCTGAAGCAATTGGGCAGCTGGGTGGATGGAGAGGGACAGAAATGTCAGTTTTGTGTCTGGCTAGCAAACCTTACTTATATTTGGGCAGGACTAGCTATTAGGATACTGTTGGTATGCCTTGTCATCAGGGCAAAGAAGATAAAGGCTAGGAATAAAGTAGGAGTTTTTTTAAATCTTGTCCCCAGTGATGAAGTCTGGCTCAATGGTACTTTTTGCAGACCTCTGTGGTCACTGAGCAGGAGGAGGAGAAGCATACCAGAGTGGGTTGGTAATCAATTATAGAATCACAGAATGGTTTGGGTGAGAAGGAACCTTCAAGATCATCTCATTCTACCCCCCTGCCATGGGCAGGGACACCTTCCACTAGATCAGGATGCTCAAAGCCCCATCCAACCTGTCCTTGAGTCTTTCCACAGACAGGGCACCCACAGCACCTCTGGGTAAATGCACACAGCAAACTTCAGCAGTCATGAGTCTCCCAGCCTCTCCAGGGAAAGCCTGCCCTGTGAAACCCACTGAAGCAGCCACTGCTGCTGCCAGGCATTTCAGCTCCTTGCTGGGACAGGGTCAGGCCTGCTGGCCCAGAGGCTGCAGGTGACCTGCTGGGGCCAGGAAGGGATTAGGAGCTGTGGAGAGCAGCGCTGGTGGCTGTGCACCGCGGTGGGGCTGGAGGAGGTGACGTTGCCTCGCTGTGGCCAGGAGCACCACTGGCACTACAGGACCTCAGCACGCAGCCGTCCCCAGGCTTTGGCAGGCTCGGCTGAGCTTTAGGATGTTGATGTGGCTGCTCCAAGCTCCCTGAGGTGGCAACAACTGCGTTTCACACAGCTTCAAAGAGCCAGGTTTGATATAACAAACTCATTTTTTTTCTGCCTACTTGAACCTGATGAATATCCTGCGTGTGCAGCAGTTGCTGACAAATAGTGACAGTTTGCATGAAGAAAATGAGCATGAATGGAGCGTTAATAAAGCTCTGCTAGACCCGCTTAAAGCAGGCACTTTCCCAGAGCTAAGAGCTGACTTTAAGTCAGTGGAGTTGTGTAACCAAAGGAAGGGATGAGGCTGAACTTCCCTCTTTGTGATAACTCTCTCTGAAATACTTGGAGAAATAATGTCTGCATAATGATGTGCCATTATTCAGGGGCTCTTGCTGCCAGTTTTCTCTGCTCCACAGGTCAAATTCACAAGCCTTATAACATTTTTATGGGCAGAGCAGCAGAATAATGTTAAAAATGATATTTTTTGCTAGGAGATGGTTTTACAGTTATATAGGGGTAGGCAGATGTCTTGGGTAATGTCATGACACCCACCATATCCATTCACTAGTACAACTATTAAGCATATTTACTGTGTTACTCAGTCTTTTGTGGCCCAATCAGGCTGGTTTTACCACAGGGAATAACAATAAATATTTCCTCCCAGGCTAAAGAGTAGATTTATCCCTGTTCTCTTTTAAGTGACTACAGGAGGCATTAACATCTCAGAGACTACTTGAGGATGATCAGCTGTAATTTATAATGCAGCCATTTTAACAGAGACTGCAGAGTTTTGGCTGTAGGAGGCTGATTTCCCAGTACTTCTGCTGTCTGAAATCTTGGGCAATGCAAAAAATACACGACTTGTAAACTATAAGGCCAGATGCTGCCCAGTTTCTCTGCATGACTAGTGTCACTGACATCTGGGGACTGCTCCCAGGGCAAGAGGCTGCTCCAAGAGCAGGGCTGGAAAGGCCCAGCTCTTGACATGGGAGTTGTGAAAGAAACACAGAGGCAGCAACTTCCTGCATCTTCTCCAGTTGCTCTCCAGTGTGCACTTGCAAATCCAGACAGAAAGCCTTGTGGGGAGAACAGGCTGCCATTTACTTTATTTCCCAAAATATTTACTCTGCTCCAGCACCTACCAGACCCTCTCATCCTGCATTGGATGGGAATGGATGAGCTGAGCTCTCGACATAACCACAGGGTGAATGTTTTCATGAAAGCAGATGAACAGTACACAGCAAGGGATATGGATGGATATCCACTTGGTTTTCCCCTAAACAAAACAGCTATTAGTGATTCTGCAAATTTCCCTCAACATTAATTTCCTGTTTCATGCAATAGGTGGAGAATGTCAGTACTTTGTGGACTTCAGGGCTCGTTTTTTGTCCCTGATTCCAAGTCCCCGATGGACCAGATACCGCTAGCATCTTTGTGATCAGACAAAATCCAAGATGTTTACTTCTTGTCCCAACACATAGTTTCTAACATTTTGCCTCCCTTGATTCTAAACTTCTCAGGTACTAAGAACCTGGAACTTCACCCAACCCATATGGGAGCTGGTTCAGCATTCCCTTACCCCACACCCATCAGGAGCAGCCTTACTGGAGGAAAGAAAGTTGCATCAATACAAGATTAGGATCAGATCAAGGCAATTTCCCTGGAAAAAAACCCCAAACAAACAAGCAAACAACAAAGAGAAAATATTGTGGAGTTAGCTCTAGGATGAGCATAACACTTGACTGGCAGAAGGCTCTGTCTACAGAAGGGTTTGGGTATGGTGCCTTCATTAGTGTGACTGATGGAATTGCTGAGAATTCCCATATAGAGCCACGAGGCCCAAGCAGGCCATTAACACAATTCCACTGCATTTTTCTTAAACCCATTAGGCTGCACTGTTGTGGAGGCCCATTTTTTTCTCCAATTTGTGGATACATTTTGCAGGAGCACCTTCTGATTTAGCTCAGCATAACCCAAAATCAGACTGCAGTCTCCTGAAGGAACACTTTAATTTCTGTTATAGTCTATCCCCTCATGCTCAGTCTGTTGGCAGCTCAGAGCATGCACATGTACATTTCTTACGAGATCCCTAATGACCACAGGGAAAAGGTCCTGGGAGATTCTGGAAATACATGTGCTATATAGAAACTATATCTTACCCAGGTGCACAGCTCTTGAGAAGCCTGAGCCTCTGAGGAGCTGAAAAACTCTATTTCCTGTGTGGGAGGAAAAGGTTTTCCAAAATTTGTCAAGTGGGAACAGAAACACTTAAAAGACAGACAAGAAATAGATATAATTTGCCTGTAGTTCCTTAGGCTGTTGACTTTTACAGGGGCATTCACATAAAAATCAATTAAAATTCATCTACCACAATAAAATGAGGGGGGCAATTAAAAAACACCCAAATAAACCCCAACCATGAGAAACTATCTGCATAGGAAATTTGCTTTATTACTGCAGCAGTGGCTAACTATGCCAAAGTTTAGTCCCCGCTGTGCTGGGCACTGCACCGAGAGATTGACAGGCAAAACTCAGTACAAGGAATACACAACGTTCGTAGTCAGAACACCCCACCACACATTTTTCAACTAATTTTCTCATGTGGAAATTTTAGCCTTAAAATATTAAGCAACTCAGTGACACAAAACCAGAAGGCCATGCTGAATCAGAAATTAAATACCACTGTGCTGAATTCTGGTCCAGTGAGGGTGTACAGCAGCTCAGGCACAGCACAGTGATCAGCAGCTCCTGTAGATTTGCTTACAAATAAAAACATGACCCTGCACAGAGGCCTCCCCACTTCCTTGTGACAATTCCTCTGTGAAACCAAACCTTCATCACAGGGAGGGTAGGTGGGTTATTTAGTTTTTGCAATCAGAAGCTGCTTCAGCCTCTCCCCATGCACACACCTGCATTTGATTCCTTTCTGAATGCATCTCAGCTGTGTCTTCACTCAGGTGCACTCTGCTTGTTAGCAACAGCAGCTGCTCTGTCTGCTGCTGGCATCATCTTGATCATTGCCCCCAGAGTAGCAACACCCGTTTCCTCTGCACGTGGGAAAGTCTTTACACTACCTAACTGCTAAATACCTCTAATTGTCCATGTAATAATCTTGGAGTGGACATGAGCTGGCTAAATCCCATCTGTAGATGCAAACCCTCATCCCCACTCTGAGGAAGTACAGAGTGGCAACTGGTGAAAAAGAGGTTGTAAATTGTTGGGAGAGATGATCCTCTCAGGTCGGGAGCCCGTGTTTTACTGATCTGGGGAAGAGCATATGAAAAATGGTAAATGTAGTGCTGCTTCTCAAAAATAGTTCCCTTCCTATCACTGATTTGCAGTTTAACTACAAATTACCTTTTGTGTTTAATATCTCTGTGTTGCTTCCTCTTCCATGAATTTGCCTAATGGCTTTTTGAACCCAGGCAAATGTCTGATATCTAGACCATCTAATGTCAAGGTGTCCAACATTTTAACAAAGAAGCTTCTGCTTGTTTTTTGTCTGGCGATTAATTGCTCTTCTGTCAGGAGGGCACCTACTTATTGCGGACCCTCCATATACCACTCTTGAGCTCAGAAGTTTCCAGCACCTCCTGACTTATGCCTTGTAGCTCAGTAGCTGTGGAAACCAGCAGCTGATAAACTCAGTTGTCCCACTTCTCTGAACTGCGGGAGGTCAGAACTATTACTGTTTATTTTTCTTAGTTTTTTTCCCCCTAAAATTATTCTTTTTTAAAAATTATTAACATGCTAATACTCAATTAAATGCTTAAAAATTTAGATAAGCCCCAATGTTATAACTCTCTTAATCCTTTTCTATATTTTGCTTTCCTCTTCCAGCCTCCTGAGGGTTTTGACTTGCAGTTTGAGAAACTTTTGTACTTTACTGCGCAGCATTTGAGACAGTAGGCAGTGTCCTTAAATTGCCTTTTATGTGACTGAAACTTTTATTTATGATCAGTTTGTGGTTTGAAAAGGAACTGTACATCTCTTCAGCAGCTCTTTCACAGCTCATAGAGCAGCATATCAACATCAGTGGGCTGAAGTTTACCAAGTCTTAGGAGATCAGTGAGTCTTAGATGTGCTTCAAGCCTTGCCATCTCACTGAAATGTTGATTTTTCTGCATTGGAAAGAGCCAGGAAAAGCTCTGTTTCATGTTTTCCTTGTCTTTGATCTTGATCTAATACTTATCCAGGTTTTAGAGATTTGGAAACAGGTACAGAGGCTTGGGCTGCATCAGAGGACAAATCTTGGGCAGAAACTGAGCTGAGTTCTGCTTTCCCTTTCCTTATGCTTTAAACCCAAGCTTGGACCTTACTGAAGGTTAAGAAACAATTTGCAAATTGTTAACTGAGGAGTGTTGATTAATGTTTCATTTCACAGAGGAACTGGAAACAAGGCTGTTTCCATGCACAATTTAACAAGGAGGTGAAAGCAAAAGGAAACTGCACACCATCCATCTTGGATCCTAGAAGTCTTGAGTGCTAAGGAAAGCAGAGGAATCTTGCAGGATCATGGGCCACGTTAGGATTTCTATTTTATACCTCATAACCTGGCATTTCTTTTCAGGAGTCATGACATACCTAATACACAGCAGAAGAAATAATTGTCAGGTAATCCAGTGTCATGTGTTAGCAAGCACAGCTCCGGATTTTCCTGCAAAGAGGTGCTTACAGCTTTCTCTATGACCTAACAGAACCTATCAACTGGCTAGTGTGAATACTGACAATTTTTTAAGCCACTTAGAATTTTGACCGCCTCTGTGGTCCACATTTAAGAATGGACAAACCCTGGGAAGCTCTCTCTTGCTTCCAGATGGGGGACTGGTAACTGGGCTGGGCCCGTACAGGGCCCAGTGAGCCCTGCCGGCTCCGGGCCGGGACCTGCTCAGGCCGGGCCCAGGCCAGGACACAGCCATCCTGGAGTCGTGTGGCCCTGTTCCACCTGCAGCCCTTCCTCCCAGCCCTGCTCTGTGTAGATGGTCTGGCCTGGCTTCCCCCTCCAGTGCGGCTGAAGATTCAGCTGAAGCTGCCCTGCTGTCTGGCAAAGATCATGTGACCAACAGCGATAAGCGAAATTCCAGCTGCAAGGCCCAGGTGAGATTAACCCTTTTAGTGCTGTAAATTTCCTCCAGAACAGATGGAGCCTGCAGACATTAAGTAAAGAAAGAAGAGCTGAAATCCTGAGGGAGGAGAAAGAGGAGATGCTTAAAGCTGAAATTCTGTTATAAAGCTATGGTGGTGATGGACTATGATATATCAGAGTACCCGTTGTAATTTCATGAAGCATGGGGGGTGGAGCGTTCAACTTGTACTTGTGAGCAAAAGCACCTGTGCTGAAATAAGCAAATGCTGAAGCAGCTGTAATTTGATGAGAAGTTTGAACAGGGAGAGATGGAAGTGATGAGAACTCTTGTTCCAATCAGAAGGAGAAGACCTGTGTTCCTAGAGATGCTCCCAGAGATAGTCCTAGAGATGGAGATGATGAGGACCCTTTTCTCCTAGGAAAAGGGGAGGGCCTCTATTCTTACAGATGAAATGCTCCCAGAGATGGGTGAAGAGAACTTTTGTTTGTGAACAGCTCAACCTTAAAATGGTGTCCCAGTAGCTCAAGATTGGACCCTTGAAATCAGTTGTGGGAAAAGCTGTAAGTTGGGGGAAGGGACCCTCACATGTGAGCAGAGAACCAACCCGGGCGGCTGTCTTGCTGTGATACTGAGCTATGAGAGAACTTCTTGTGGCGATGTCTCCATAGCATGAGCAAGAGAGACTCCTCTCCCTAAGTGAACTGAGCAAGGTTATTATGGAAGTGGTAAGCAGACTGAACATCTCAAGGGCTGTCTTTTTTACAGTGGGAGAAGGAGGAAAGGTGGGGGGAGGAGAAGAGTTCTGAAGGTGTAGTACAATTTTATTTTTTCTTTTTCCCTCTTTTAGGTCAGTTGATAAACTTCTTTATATTCTTTCAAGTTTTGTGCCTGCTTTGCTTTCTCCTAATTCTTATCTCACAGAAGGTAAACAGTAATGAGTATTTTGGACCAAACCACTACATCCAGCTTTGAAGCTGAACAAAGAGTGAGAACAGTATCAGATGCTTTGAATAACAAAACATTCATACCAAGCAATGCCAATGAAAACACGCTCCTTCTGCAGGTCTGTTCACTGCTATTTATTCAGCATAGGCTGTGAATAAAGAGTAGAAAGCTAAATGGCATCAAAATTTGGTAAGGACAGAGAGCACAGATAGGATGTACAGGCTTGAATTCCACTGTAGCCACATGAGGCAGGAGTAATAACTGGCTGGACAATTGCCAGGAGTGTGTTCTCAGTGAGAAATAAAATCCTGTTACAATGCAAGTACTTAACTAAGTCACACCAGTAATTTTAAAAGTCATGTGCTGGAGAAAGGACCAAGCTCTCAGATTTTCAAAATGAACCTCAAACAGAGTAACACATGATTTTTGTTGTTCACAGATGATGTTTTGGTTTGGAATTTAAAGCTACGTACTTGAAAATGAAAAAAATCCCAACCAACTGACACTATGTAATCAATCCTAAATGCTATCTCTTCCATCAAAGAAGATTTCTCCATTTACTGAGTGGTGGAAAGGGAGGGAGTATTTTAATGTGGCATGAAGACAGATGTCAGCCTCTCAAAAAAGATTAATTTCTACTGTCAGTGGCACCCAGGCCCGGGAGCAACCTCTGGCTCCAGAGAAATTTGGCGCAGACAGTTTTGCATCTGTAACATTTAGCGCAACTTCTGGAGCAAAATGTCTGAGTCCGTGCTGTATGTCCAGGCACAGAAATCTTTGTATTGTCGAGGGAGGTGTCTCTGGCTGCACAGGGTGCAGTACTGGATGAGACCAGTCCCCTGTGGCAGTCCATGATCAACTGCTGCAGTTCAAGACTCACAGAAAACTTTAGTTGTCTCTTTAGATGGCAGATCTTGTTGCATGGGGGATGCGCCCTGCAGTCTTTCTGGCTGAATCATCTCTACTCAGATCTGAGCCCATCGCCTCTGAGATAATTACAGATACATTGTACAATGGGAAAAGATCTTTAGTTCTTCAGAATACTGATGGCCTCTCCAACTTATTTTCCTGCCAATCAAAAGTTTCTGGAAGATACAACCAGATGTCAGGCTTGTCTGTTATAAGAAATGGATTTCAACCTTGCCTTTTTACCTAGTACTCTGTTGCATGGAAGTATACAACCAATAGTCATGAAAAGAAAAGGGCTGCATGACGAGATGATTCTTCTGTTCTGCAGGCAAACCAAAATACTGATATTCATTTAACTGACTTGAATGAAATTGTCATTTTGTTTTCAAAAGAGATTGTGACAAAGCCCTTGCCCTGGTTTGCATGTAGTATTATGGTTTAGACTTTAAAATATGTTAAGAATTATCTAAATGTAGTTACAGAGTGAGAATGATTTAATTTCAGTTAATCTGTTTAAAGTGAGAATAACTTAATTTAACTTAATTTCTTTGAAGACAAGCTCTTTTCATATTCCATCTAAAGTTAGGCAGCTCCAGAGAATAAATCAGACCATTTGTTGCAAAGCATTGAAAGCAAAACTGTATAAAGGTTTCCTATGAAAGCATCAAAATAAAGTATTTCTGTGTTTAGCCCAGATTTGAATAGCTTTGTGAAAGCAACACATTGAAAAAAAAATTAGTCCCAAATTAGCCAGTTGATTGGAATCAGCACTTTTAATTAAAAACGTTGCAACGGAAACCCCTTCCTTGTCAGCTGTTCAGAGCTGTTTCCAGCAGCTGAAAGTCAGGCGTTGTGGACACTGAAGCTGCAGGAGCACTGTGGATGGTGTGTTGGTGCACACAAATGCAGCCTTGCATGCTGCCTGAGCGGGGCATTTCCTGCAATGACACGTGTGCGTGCAGCAGCACTGCCTGCCACACTGCCCTCTGCCTGGGGATGAGCCCAGAAAATACGCCCTTCTGCAAAAAACTTGACTTTGTGCTTATGTCCCTGTTTTCGAGCCCTCTGGAGCTCCGATCAGGTCATGTTTGCAAGCTTTGATCTGCAAGACTGGAGGCCAGAGATGCGGGTCTTTGGTGAAAGCCGAGATCCTTGCTTAATAGGCCGAGTCAAAGAGCTGATGTTTGGGAAGAATGCCAGTTGTGACAAAACATAATGAAATGACAAGAATTGGCACCACTACAGTGCAATGTGCTGCTTGTTCCTGACAGCAATCCTGAAAGTCATTTATACATGGAAAGTACACACAAAAGCCATAATTAGACCATATGGCTGAGCAGTTCCTCTGGTGTTGCTCAGCCGAGCTGTAGAACTTCTCTCTTGCAGCAGAGGAGTGAGTGGAAGGGTCAGATCCAACCTGGATGATTTCCACTTTTTAAATTTTTTTAGAATTATCTCTTACATCACAATGGAAACCTCCCATTATTGGCTTTCTAGGGGGAAAAAAGTCTCTATCTTTGATCTTAACCACAGCCCACATGGTCTATAAAACCTGGAAAGCTGCAGCACTGGGATTCCGTATCTCAGAACAGAGTAGCCATTCTTAATATGTCTGTATTTTTAACACCCTTGTCTTGGGCAAGGTACAAGACTCCAATGACTCAAATATAACTTGGTGCAGAGGAAAATATGGTTTATTCATACATATTTGCTTAAAAGACTCTGAATAAAAAGATAATTCAGGGAGCTAAATGGGTGATGTGAGAAATGAGACAACTCTTAAAAAGATTAATTTATTGAAAACAGAAAAATTGAAAAATTACAGAAATTAGAAAAATATAAAAATTTGGGATCCTATGGCTCAGTAGATGGTATGCCCCAGGAGCGCAGGGATTTGAGATCTTCTGGCTGAGACAGCACTAGACCTCAGGTAGAGAAAAAGAACTTGCAGTGCTGGGCTGACTTTAAAAAAAATTACTAAAGGCCCCTTAAAAGGAGTAAGGCTTTGAATGCCCAGCACCGACGTCTACTACAGCTAGCCTGCAGAGACAGAGAGGAAGAAGAGGCCCTGCCTCTCTGCTTCGTTCTTTTTATAGTGTCTTTGCTCCTCCCCCCGTCCGCCCACAGCCCGCCCCTTCGGTTTAAAGTGATTGGTTCTTTCCCTTTGATAGATCATCTCTGTCCACCAATGGCTCATCGTTATCAGAGGGGGTGGTATTAGTTGAGATAAGGGAGCTACAATGCCTTCATTAAAATTCAGGTATTCAGGTTGCCATGGAGCTTGCCAGCAGAGTAATGGCTTTGTGGCTAAAAATAGCTGCTGGCTATTAGAACTGGGGTTTTTTGGCCTTGGAATCAGAATGCAAGTGAAAACACTTAAAAAAAAAGGAAGGTCTTGAAATACGTCCAACACATCTTAAAACACTTGTAAAAGTATACAGTAAACACAGGAAAGGTAGTTCTTATGATGTACCGGTGGTTTGAAGTTTGAAAGGGGCAAGTTAGTGGTTTTTAACTGGGGAACTTTTAACTGGGAAGGGTGCAACTCTCTTAATAAACTAATTTGAACAATTGAAAACACTGATAATGGAACTGGATTTTTGTACCTGGGCTGATGGGTTAATTTTAAGATTTAATCTAAAAATATTTAACTCAAAATTAATTAATTAAAGCACTTAATATGCAAAGACCAAGCACAAATAGGGATTTCATGTATGACAGGTGAAAAGCTCATGTGTAAAGGGAAGATCTGGGAGTCACCTCCCCATGACATTCACTGGGTCACTGCTCGGAGACGGGTAAGTGCTGTAAAGAGAAATAATGACAGCTGTTTGTTTCAGGTAAAATGTGGGACATTTCCAGTTCTCTCTGCTCTGGATGCAACTCTGGGAAATATTTCTGCAGTCAGTGGGGTTATATTAGCAGACACGTGGTGGAGGTGAAGGCAACTGACCCTTTGAATTTCAGATCTGTTTTGTATACCGCTGAAAACAGATATAAAGTCAGTGAGAGAGCACACCACCTCAGACCTTGCTAAACTGCGGTCAGAATAAAATGAAAAGATATTCTGTTTGCCAAAAAACATTGAATTTTTTGCATGTTCCATTCTCATGGCCGTCATGATTGTGTCAACATCAGCATCCAGACCTAGGAAAAGTTTATGTCTTAATTTTTCACGGCCTGAGCATCTTAAAATCAATAAATTATTTTATTCACAGAGCTGTTCAGTAAGGAAAGTGGTCACGAAATGTGCTTCTAAAGGCTATAACGGGTGAGGATGAATGGATGATGGTGTCCCTCAGTTATCCAGTAAATTTTTAGTACAGTTCCCATTTCAATGCCTGAATCATGAGAATGAATTTATTTATCCATCTTTTATTTCCCGACCCTTTTTTACTCTTCATTTACCCACTCTTATCACCATTATGCACAACAAAAATGATTCTTTTTTCAGGCAGGGAAAAATATATGGGTGTGACAGCTGGTTCCAATATTTCCAATTTCCAAATATCGATAACATTTATTACTGGAATTTTGAATTTCCTTACAAGAAAACCCAGGAACCTGTGCATTTTTTCACTGAATTATTCCTCATTTTTGACCAGCCATGTACAGGATGTGGTTGGGGAACAAGACTGAGAAATGTCAGTACCATTTCAAGTGAAATCCTTGATATCAGTCTACAAAAGGCAGGGAGATGGGGCTTTATACTTCTGCAAAAGCAAAACTTCAAATTAGTTTATATATTTATATTTCTATAGTGTAGATCAAATTGAAGAAGATCTGTGCTAAACATGGGCCACCTCATGCCTTCAGCCCTTTGGACTATACAGAGACAGTTCCAGCTCAGAAGCTGTGGTGGAAGTATCTTGTTGACATATTTCATTCCTTTCAGCATTTTACAGAATAGGCCATGGATTTTCAAGCAGTGATCAAGCGTGGTTCGTCTGCCTGAGCATCAGAAAAATGAGCGTCAGAGACGCCAGAAGGCCCCAGTGTTTATTGGTGTGGCTGGCGTCTTGATTTCTTTTGATACCTCACATGTTTTTATGGTGATGGGTGGGGAGGCCGCCTCTCCAGCCTTGTGGGAAGTTCATCCGAAGCGAGGGAGGATGAGGAAAGCTCCATCATTCAGTGCTGTGCAAGCCACAGCTCTTACGCGGCGCCAGAGCAGTCGTTGCTCCGCTCATGAGTGGCAGAAGCAGTGCTGGGTTTATCAAGTTATGGCTGGGTACAGCTCTTCAAAGGCATCTTGTGGTATGTCACAGCAACACCATGATCAGTCATGATTTATGAGTGTCTGGCAGCTTCTCTGCCAGATGTGCCTGTCCTTTGTTTTCTGCAGGAGCTGGAAGCCATCCATCCCGAAGCCGACCCACGCAGAGGGAGTGTGCAGAAGAGACAAGCTCTTGGAAAGGGAAACCAGGCGTTTTGGAAATGGCAGAGCCCCTGGGCACTGCTCAGATGTCTCATCCGCCTTTATTGGGCTGCATCTGCTCTTTACAAGCTGTAGGTTTCACTGATGTGTAGACGGATGTTGTGAAAGGCAGTTGTGGCTGGGATTTGCTGGGGCTTGCAGGTGGTAGCAAAATTTTGGAGAGCTGACAGCAAGTGATGCTCTAGTTCAAAATCTCAGAGAAATAACTCTGATTGTTATGGGGATATAAAATGCTCAAGATCTGTTGAAGCTGGTAGAAAGGTTCCCATTCATATCTTGGGGACAGAAATAAAACAGGATTCAGTAATTCCTGGTAATATTTGTTGGCTGGAAGGAGCCACACATGTAATTAATTCTGCATTCATTTGAAATGCTGGTGGAGGAATCCAGTCCACCTGCCTAAGGCATGTTGAGGAATAATCCTCCTACACTGGGTGAAAATGTCTCTGCATAGTTAGTAAAGCCAGTTCCCTCTCTTAGCTGGGCAGACCCTCACATTGTAGAATTCCTAAGTACCCTCCTCTCTCTCCCCATGGGAGACGCACAATCACTTGCTTTAGGAAGCCTGGTTCACCTGACCCCTAAAATGTTCAGCTACTAAGGGAAGCAGAATCCATTTCCCCCAGATTTCCCCCATTCCTCTGGTTTGGGGCTACTTGGGTTCCAATGACTTCAGCTAAGTTTTATCAGCTAGTCATGAAAGTGACTCTGCTGAAGGCCAGCCTAAAGCAGTGCTGCTGGAATTAGGGATCAGAGATAGTAAAGTCAGAGCTAAAAATTTGTTGGAAGCAATCTGATACTGAAAGGAGATTTACAGACATGACTTTCTAGCCTTCTGGGTTTTTTGTTTCCTTGGTTTGCTGAAAACATGATATAAACAGAAGAAAAATGTAAATGGGAGTGTACTCTGGAAAAAGCATAGCCTGGGGAGGATATAGAGCAGGAGGGGACATGCTTCTTTGATGGATATTTAATTCTCTTCAATAGAAATCAGCAAGAGAGGAGAGGAGAACCTTCCCTTCATGTTCCCAGACTGTGAAGTGATGAATTACTGTCATCACAGATCACACCCTTGTTAAGGCCAGTGCCATCTCCAGGCACAAAGCCCAAGAGATCTGGGGTCTCCAGCCTCCGTGGGAGAGGCAATGCAGGTGGGACAGCTCATGCTTTTGTGGTTTTTAAGAGGGCTCAGTCTAAAGGCACAAAATAAGTGTTTTTAGACAACAGTGGATTCTACCACACAGTTTGAAGGACTAATTGGAAATAAATGAGTTTGGAGGCAGACCAATTCCTGTCAGTGGTTGGCTTCAGACCCCTTTCTAAATGTAATTTTTTGGACAGGTAGGCCACAGAGGGGTCTCACCTGGGACTTCTCACTGTTGTGTATCTGGCTTTCCTTTATATGGGGGCAAGAAATCTGGCAAGCAAATGATAGCTGGAGACGTAAACTTCCAGAAATAGCAAGTTTTATCCATTTCACACTCAAATCACTTTAGATGCTGATGGTGGCTAAATGACCTTCCTCTAGAAATTTGTCATCAGCAAATAGAAAGGGGGCAAAATCCACAAACCCATCAAGATTTATCATTGCTGAAGTGTGAAGAATTTGCAGAATCTGTAAGGAGGATGATGCTTAGGTCCCTTCCATTGGCCAAAGAGAACTCACCTAGCAAGGATATATATTATTTATTATCTTTAAAATATTTTAGATACCATCTGATTGGTGGATTAAAGGGCTTTTAGGGCTTTTGCCCTGGTTAATTTTGCTGTCCTCTGTCCTCATGACTGGATTTTTATTCTGGGCACTTGTAATACTACTTAAATGCTGGCAAAAGCAATAGAAATTACCTCTTTTGAGTATATGAGGGCCACATTCTTATGTGTACTGAGTGCATGTGGAAGTCATGGGAAATTTTGGGCACCAAACTAGTGCTTTGCAGTTCTCAGGCCTTGGCTCCATGGAAATGAATGTGGTAGCCCCCAAATAAGACACCTGACCAACCTCTGACTGCCCTGTGGGGAGGGATCACCCACTGGCAGAGTTATATTGTGCCCTCCCATCATGACAGCATGGGGATTGGTGGAAATGTTATCTAGAGTCTGTGGGGACATGGATTTGGGGACTCAAATTAGACCTCTGGGGCAAAATGCAGAGGATTCAGAAATGAGAAATATTTGTAGAAAATCTGAGCCATGAAATCTCTAGCTCTAGCTGTGATTCTTGCTCCCAGGTGTGAGACACACAGAGGCCAGTTCCAGCTCTCCTTTCAAGTCTTAGAAACAGTGATGAAGGTCAAAACTTAAAAAGTATGCTTTTACTGTGGTTCCCTCTCTTGCTTTGTGAAAGGCTATTGCTGGATACCCAGAGGCCACACCTTAGGATGGATCTGTCCCTCTGAAGCCAAACACCTGAGATTCTGAAAGAGGTAATGTGGATCTGGAGAGATACAAGGAAAAGGAATTCCACCCCTTGGTCCTGGAGCAGTATGAAAGAGTAGCTGGGCTGATGGTGTTTGCCACGGCCAAACCATGCAGCAGCAAGCAAAGTATAGAAGATAGATTATGATGATGATGAAGGTCTCAGAGGACCCATCTGCTTTTGGAGAGGAGTTTATTCTTTGATCCCACCTGAGACTGCAAGATCCTTCCCTCAGTATCTGTGTGCCTATAGACAATTTTTGGCCCCAGGTGAAAACAAGCACAGCTCCTATTGAAATATAAATGCACCCACACCCACACATCCACACAGGGAAATCTGCTGATCTGTTGGTGTAGTGACCACTTCAGTGAATGAATTGCCACCAGCAATCTCAGAGGCTTGAAAAGGAGCCAGGAGCCTTCCTTTGAAAGCGGTGACGTGCCTTGCTGGCCATGCTGTGGCAGTGGCAGAGGCCTGGCCAGCACCAGCAGCTGCCACCAGTCCCTGGCTGTCGCGCCCCTGCTCTTTCCACTGTGTGGGACAGGGAAACGCCCCAGCAGAGTTAATGCCAAACCACTTTTTTCCTGGTCCAAGAGTTGCCAGGAGGGACTTGGGGGCTGATGGGCTGTGTGAAAGGTGCTCCTGTCTGCTCCACACAAAGCCGCTTACCAGAGCCAGGAGGTGGGAAAGGGGAGAGTTACTGTACAAACAGGCATTCAAGATTAATTGCTTTTCATCTCTGGAGCAGGAGCTGGCCTTTCAGCCCCAGGATACAATAAGGGCCTGTTCTGATTGTATCTGTTCAGGGGCCATGTACAGCCGAGGGCTGTTTGGCAGGGGCAGGCTGAAGTTTTTTGGGAAAAAGGAATCGAGCTACCAAGGGCTTTGTCCTCCTGGGGCTGGAAACTGTTACAGTGCTAATGGAAGTGATTACCACATGTTTACAACCACAAACGGGGTGTTTGCATCATATAATTTCTCTTCTCCTTGGAATTTGTGTTGTGAGCCCGTTTTCACACCAAACTCCTGCTTGTCATGGTTTGTCACTGCTTGTTGTGCCCTGATCTTGCTGATAAATCCCATGTATTTGATAGGGTGATTCATGTGTCTGAAATCAGTTTGCCAGCTCTGGTGCCATTCTTATGAATCATGGTACATTCCGTGTTTCCTTTAAAACTTGAGCAATGGCAGGTAAACTATTGCATGAAAATCTCAACCTTCATTGAAAAAACTCTTGAAAAAAAAATGGAAAATTGCCCAAAGGCATAAGCCAAAAAAGCTGATATTAAAAAACCATAAAATAACACAGAATCATAGAATCCTAGAATGGTTTGGGTTGTAAGGGGCCTTAAGTGTCATCTATTTCTAGCTCCCCTGCCATGGGCAGGGACATCTTTCACTAGACCAGGTTGCTCAGAGCCCCACCCAGCCTGGTCTTGGACACTTCCAGGGATGGGACATCCACAGGTTCTCTGGACAACCTGTTACAGTGCCTCACCATTCTCACAATAAAGAATTTACTCCAAATATCCAATCCACATCTACTCTTACTTGATTCACTACTATGGAACACCTGAAGGTAAGCACCCGGAGAGCTTCTTGTGATCCAGATTGTACCATAAGATCTGTGGAACACAAATCATGGATTGCACTGCATTGATGATGACTCTGGACCACATGAGGACTTAGGGGATCCCCATGGGCTTGTGCAGGCAGCTGTATCACAGCTTTTGGAGTCACCACGCATCCACACCAATGCCCATCCCACCAGCCACAAAGTGTAAGGTCTTTTTTTCAAATCCCAGCTGCCTCATTCAGTGTAAACTGCTCTCCTCCTCCTGTGATGGGCTACCAGTGTTGATTCCAAAATGCCAACCAAAATGCAGTCAGGTCCCTACCTGCTCCTCTGCCCCACCTCTCTGCAGAGGAAAGAACCTGACAGTGTCCTTACCCTGCCATTATGTGCCTTGTTAGTAACTGATGCCAAGAAATGGGAAATATCTTCCTTTACTGGGCTGAATTATGATTACACTCTCCTAAAATAGTATCTCTGTTTGCAAAAATGTCAGCAGGTAGTGAAGGAATTTGTGGTTGTTCCTGACATAAAGTATTTTAATTTGTTTTTGAAGTGGTTCCAGACTCTAACTCCATTGTTCTGATTTAACCATACCTTCCCTCGAATTTGCATTGCAGGAAATAAAAAAAACCCCTCCAGTTACTTAATTCAAAGCATATTACAGTGAGTTGCCAGCATAAACCTGTACTGACTTGAAGTTGAGTTCAGTGCTCACCCATATTGACCAAAGAGGTAAATATAGACCAAGTTAAAAAACAAGGAAAATAGTATCCTTATGGGACAATATAACTTTATATTGGCTAGAAATCTCAAGTCAATTTTTCTTATACCCTCAGAAGGGAAAAACTGGAAAACAATGACGAGAAACAAGCGCATTTTAAAAGATGGGAAAGATATAATTTTTAAGGCAACATAGTAATTTTTCTGATTTCAAAACTACTTGCCTCATTGATTTTTGATCCAAACCACATAAACTCCACATAAAAAATACAGCCTGTCCCTATAGGGTATTTAAAAATATACACTCTTTAGCTCTTTTCCTTTGTCAATATAGCATGTGTCAGCATGGAAGAAAAACATCAGAAATAATAAAAATTATAAGAGGCGATTATCTGTATTAGTCCAGGAGGTGCTGTGGAATCCCACAGCTGGGGATGAATCGTGGTCTCAGGCAGATGATGGGGAAGTCAATAGGATCTTTGTCCCTGGTTTCAGTGAGGCTTTCATTTGCTCTGCCTCTGCCAACGATCATCACATGAAGTGTGTTGCTGAAATTATGCTAACATAAAAATGTTTTTTATCTTGTAGTCCACAGAGTGTCAGTGCGACCAGAACGACTGAAGTTTGGGATGGGAAAGATATGACACACTGTAACCGATAATTTTTTGCCGTACTGATCTCAGCCTTGTGCAGCTGAACTTCCCCATGTTAATCTAAGATCGGGACACTTCATCCAAACCCAGCTGAGAGTAGCAGCAGAATCCCTTATCTACTGCACTGGACCTTATTTTGGGCCCATCAAAAATGTAGTGTTTCGTTTCAGTTGCTTTCCCTGCGTCACTGTGCATTCCTAAGTTATTCTACCATTGCAATAACATCTCAGTGTCCTGTAGTATTGGTTATCTCATCTGCTTACCTCACCTGATCCTTCCCCCCTGCCCTGGGGTCATTGCTGGGGTTCCCTTTTGTGCCCTGTGTTGTTGGAGGCAGAACTGATTGCACTCCTGATGAAGATGGGCTGGATGAGCAATGGGAGTGTGGCAGCCTCCTCCCCTCACAAAGATTCGTTTTTGCATATGCAGCCAGGAATCCTTTTGGGTATGGAGTGTTGTATTCCCTTGAAGCAAACTTACTGAGGAAAACAGAGCTCTTTGTGACTGAACGCTTGCAAAGTGTTTCAAGGGGTTTCTTCTCTGCAGGGGTTTCTTCCCTTGTGGGACAGTGCAAGGGAGTCAGGCTCTGTCCTGGAGAAGGTAGATGGACCAGACGACCCCTCTGGGTCCTTTGGAGTCCTGTTTCGTATGGATGCTAGAGTCCATCAGCCTCGGGGGCATCTTTGGTCTCCAGTGTACTTTTGTTTTCAATTTTTTTTACACTGTAAAGCTTTGCAGCACCCAACAGGCTGCTGACCTTGATGTTTTGGGAGGACACTGAGTCATTTCTTTAGGCTGTACAGTTATACCAGATGGCTATATTTGAAATTCATTCATCTCAATCAGTTTGGGTGGACTGAAATTGGAATTATGTGACAGCTTCTTGGGAATCATGATGATTTTCAATATCCCCATCCTTGATTCTCCTGTGTTGAAATTTCTTGGAGTTAACATCCAGAGAATTAAGTAATTGCCATGGATAAATTTGTGCTGTGTGTTCTTGTGCATATTATGGAAAAAAGGCTTTACATTCTCTTACATCCTCTTGACTCCATATAGAAGTGCACAGGATACGCAGATATTTCTCCTGCTCTGGCTAAAGGAATTCATGTGGCCAGCTGCACTCTACCTTTGAAAGTCTGCCTTTGAATTGGTAGGAGCTCAATACATGCTGCATCACATAACTTTCCTGCATGTTCCTAAAATACAAATCCAAAACGGGTTTAGGATTAAGTGTTTTCCCTTGGGCGCTCTTAAATCATGTTAAAAAATGAAGCTAGGGGAGGAGAGCGTTTTATAATTGACATTATTTATTTTCTTTTCCTTGCGATAAAACCTTGATCCAAAACTCATTAGAAACAACAAGAAAACACTCCTACTCTCTTGGTGGGTGAGAGTCCAACAAATCGTGTCCAGAGGGCCTGTGTGGAATCGTACCTTTCTGCTGACTCACTTGGGCTTTTTCCTGATCCACTTTGGTGGAACGCCTGGAGATCCTCACCAGCTCCATCAACCCCCCCGGGGCGGTGGCAGGGCTGTCAATCCAGCCGGTGCTGCCGGGTGCATCCAGCGGAAGTGTTTATGAGGGAGCACACCTGGCGCTGAGTAGGTGTGTTTGTTCAGGCAGTGCTGGGAAGCCTCGTCTCCTGACTGGAAGCCAAACGCCTCCCAGCCCAACGTGCTGCAGCACTGAGGTGTTTGCTCTGGGCTCACCGCCCGCCGCAGGCCAGCCCTGCCCTGCCAAGGGATGCAGGTTGCCTCCAGAGGCTGCCGGCACGAAGAGATGTGCTTGTTACTGCTCCTTCCTTTGAGGCTCCTTGGCATCAGCAAACACAACATTGCCTCCTCAAGAACAGAGAGGAGGGGAAATGGGGGAATTAGGGAGGAAGTGGTGACAAAAACTCGCTGGCTGGAATTTTCGTGCTGGCAACAACAGGTTTACCCCTTTTTCTCTGCTCCTCTACCATGGCCTTGATGAAGGGGGGAAATATCCCGGGATGAAAAGGAGACGTGAAGGCAGTGGAAATACCACTGCTCTCCTGATGCTCTTTTCAGAGCTTTGTTTTGCCCTTGGGAAAAATGTTTTTTAATGACGGACTCAATGTGATGATCTGATTCAGGACACTGTGCCTTCGGGGCTTTGGTCCTACTCTTCTCCACCCAAAAGGTTCGTCCGCAAAGGGTGGAGTAAAGGAGTAGTTCTTCCATGGGGTACAGCCCTACAGGGTCATCAATGTGGCAGTAGTGACACAAGTGGAGCACCTTATGTGTTGTTTAAAGGGCTTTTATCTGGAATTTGAGAGGCCTCAGCTGGGGTGCAGTATAACAAGGCACATGGAAATGCAAACTTCCACAGAAAACAAGGATGGATCAACAGCCCTCCAGTTGGAGCAAGACTTCAAAACCCCCCTAGACTCACTTTCAGACCTTTTTGTGGTGCCTTATTTATACTCTGGAATTCCTTCTGGTAACTCAGAAGAGCTGAGCTGCTCAGGTCATCTGAGTTTATGTTTGAGCTTACAGATGACAGCTGCTTAAAGAAGGGGCCTGACAACACATTGCTCAACTACAGTAGAAGCTGGCTTTAGGGACGCACATCCCATTTTCAGCATGAGATTGTATACGAACAATAGGAAATTATTGCCCAATGAGCTCTGGGTTCATCTGCTTCTAAGCCATAAGGTCACTGCAAAGACCTCATTCAAGATTGCTTAAACTTTCATTGAACTGTTTACTTTGAGAGGGGAACCAACAAGGAAGTGATGGACAGAATTCAAAAGAGGGAAATATTTGGAGTTGTAAGCTGCTCTCAGTCTATCTCTGCAGGTTACAGGCACAGCTGGGAACAGAGTGTGTTAAAGCTTCCTTAGATATGGGTGAAAAACTGAACCAATAAGTAGTCATTGTTGTTAAACAACCTGTTCAGATTCAGGGTTGGTGGTCCAGGGAAAGGTTTTTTACTTGGTGTAAACTGACTTATCAAGTCATGTGAAATTGGTGAAATTGGCCTGATTTGCAGAAGTATTGGAAAGGAAAAAATTTTTGGAACAGCTCCATTGTAACTCTCTCCAGAAAATTAATAAGGAGCCTGAATGAAAGATACAACATTATAATCCCCACTTGGAGAAGTCCAAGTGTCAAATCCAAGGACTGACACTGCAAATGGCTTAGAAAACAGCAGTCACTCAGGTCAAGGAGAACAAATAACCACGTCTGGAAATTGTCTCGGTGCCACTCATCTCGGTAGGAAATGACACAAAAGTGATGATGAAACAGAGCAGATTGCTCTGGGAGGTGGGAAGCCCATGGGAACACGCTTAGACAACTTCACTAAAAACAACCAGACAACTTGTTTTTATTATACAGAATAATATATTACCTTGAAATTAACGTGTGTATTCACACTGGCCAGGTGGCTTACTGTAAGACTGAGAAGGCATGGAATTAAAACAGGAAAAGAAATCCATCTATAAATAAAGGCATTCACCTTGGATAATTGATATATTGTGTCCCAAAACATCCCGCAGCTTTCTTGACAGCTTGTGGGTTTTCCTCAGCAGACACCGGTGTGGTTTCATAGTTGGCTGTCTGATCACTCTTCAGCGTTATCACATCGAGTCATCGCCAAGTTGTGCAGCGTTTCCTATTTACAAAAACAGGAAATCACTGGAGCAGAAGGGGCAGGTTGCAACAACTCATTTATTGCTGTTGATTTTTTCCCTACACTTCACTAACTACCTTGAAATAAAGATAAATGTTGGGGAGAGTGCCCTCCACATGCATGCAGCACAGAAAGGCATGTGCTTCACTGCCTTTTGCGCTGGCATTAGGCTGTGCTGTCATTTGTCTGTGTGGAGCCATGTTTTGCTTTACTCACTGCCTTTGCTTCTTTTAAAGGAAAACCTATGTCCTGTGTTATTTCTAATCAATGTGGAACTCAATGCAATCCATGTATTGCTTACTTCTCCATCTGAATGGTGTCTGCAGCTTCCCAAAGTTATAGCACATTCATTAATTTGACTAGAAACCATTTTATGATTCCATACTAAGTGTACGCTCTTCATAAAACAACTCAGAGGAATACATTTTCTTGCCACCTGAGCCTTTTGAAGTGATACCCAGGTTGGGAAGATGGAGGCTGTTTGATCTCTAATGTGCAAGGCCATGGATGGTTTAAATTCAAGTTCAGAGGCTATAGATGCAGCTGGGATGGTTTAAAGAGCTCAGCCTGAGCATCCTGCAGCATTTGGTCTCACAGGTTTGGGAGAGTCTTGTCCCAGCAGGTGCTGCAATCTGGGACTTGAAGCAGGGAGACATCACAGCACTTTTAGTTACTCTTACTAAACTTGTCATTTAAATGCTTGTTGGGAATAAGAAATAAAAAGTTAGGTTTTAATGTTAAGAAGAAAGGCAGCAGAAGAGATAAACCTTGAACACCAGATCGTTTTGCAGCTGGGAAGAGTGAGTTGTCCTTCTCCTTATTGAAATGCTCTGTTAACCAGGGTGGCGAGCATTGGGCTTCCATGGATATCAGTATCAACCGCCTATTGTAATGAGGCTGGGAAGGTGTTAAATACAGGGGACATTTTCTGGGGGTCCTATCCTAGCAAGTCCTACTGTTAATTTTGAGGGTGACAAGGGAACATCATCTCGGTCTGGTGCAGGAGGAAGACCGAATCCTTTGTGTAGGTGCTGATACATCACCCACACCTGCCCATCCCCTGCTCAGGGCTGGTCCTTGGCCCTGGACCTTGCATGGGCCGTGGTGGCCCCCTCCAGCAGGCTGTCGGCACCCATGGGCTGAGCTCCCAGCTCTCCCAGGCTGTCTGGAGGAACTGTTTTGAGAAAGGGCCTTTTTCTCAGTGCCTTAAGGATTTTCAACAAAGGAGTTTGAAAGGGAAAACCAACAAGGGCTGCTTCCAAAGGCAGCTTGGCAGCACTGTCTTCCCAGCCTTGCAGCCCATGCCACCCCACTGGCTTGAGAGGTGGCCTCAGGCAAGGTCCCCACAGCTCTGAGGCGGTGGTGAGCTAGGAATATTTTCCATGAGATTAAAAAAGAAAAGAACAGACAAAGGCCCTAATTCCAGAGAGAGTTATCTTCTCTGGGAGGATTTTGTGCAGCCCCTGAGCCTGGGAGCAGCTGGGCTGCAGCACTGGGGTGTGCAGGGCTGGGAAGCCAGTGTGCTGCAAATACTGGTGGTTTGTCACCTGGGATTTCCTCTGAGGGGTTTTGGATCTTGTGGACCTGGAACTGCTTGGTCTTGGTAGCTTTGTTCATAATCAAAAAGCCCTTTGTAACCGAGTCATCTCCATCCCAGGGTGCCCCAGCCTCTGTCCACACTCCAGGGCTCCCATTATTTCAAGGACTTTTTGTCCACAGTCCAGGACTCCCATTATTTCCAGAACTTCCTGGTGAATGCAATGGAGCTTAAACTGGTACTTGAAGAGCACAAGGAGAGGAGAGACCCCCCCCCCCCCCCCCCCCCCCCCCCCCCCCCACCCTTTTCTTCCCCAGACACTCTGGGACATTGCAATGCCTGGGTTTTTTTGGGGAAGAGCGGTTTTCCTTGAGCATCAGCCTGTGCTGCTGTTGGCAGAAGCATCTCTGTGTAGCTGTGCTGACACACCAAATCCAGCCCGCTCTGCTGCGCCTTTCCCGGGGCAGTGCTGGCCGTCCTCCCCTGGCTGGCACAGCCCCCTGCTCTCCCCGCCAGCCTGTTAGCATCACAATGGGGGAAAACAGGGAAATACAGCTCTTCTGGTGCGAAACTGGAAGGAAAACCCCGGTAGAGAGCTGGAGGAAATGAGGCCGTAATACACAAAGGCAATGGGAACTGGGGCATTTCTGAGGATTTGGCCTTAGAACAGTGCACGAAGTGGTGAAGCAGGGCTTGGACCTCCAGACCTTCCAGAGAACTGCGCTCACTTGCTCCGCCCCAGGACTGTGAGTGGATGTGTACAGCAAAGGCTGTCACTTGCTCTTCCTCGATTTAGGAGCTCTCCCATATGGATCCTACCCCACATCCCTCAGCTGGGACTTCTCTTGACTGCAGACAGCAAGGCTGAGCAAACAGAGGCAGCTCTGCCTGTGAGCCTACGGCAACTACAAAACACCTGACAAGAAAATCGTGTGCTTTAACACGAGCAGGAGAGCCTGGTTTGTGCTGCTGCAACAACCTCTCCTGGCAGGGCCCGTCAGCTATCTCCAGCTGATAGATGCTGGCAATCAGCAGTGTTTGTGGAAAGGCAGCATATCCCAGCTCTTGGTAACCTTTGTGCAGGGAGAGCCAAGATTGCCCTTTATAGCTCGAGCCAGCCCCTCCTCTCACCATGCTAGAGAAGCACAAGATCTCTACATCATCCAAGAGACCCCATGGGAGCAGATCTCTCCTGTCTCTTGGAAGGACCAGCATTTCCACGGCAGGTTGCTGTGAAATCCTCTCCCCTGGCTGTGACTGCAAGTGCTACAGACCTGTCAGGCCTCCCACTCTCTGCTGCCCAGAATTAGATGAGTCATCTGAATTATCCTTTCAGGATCCCTCCAAGGAGACCTGGCCTGTGAGACACCCCTGTCCAGGAAGGATACTGAGGCTGATGGGACTGGATCCACTTTGTCAGACTGTGTTTGGAGGAGCAGCAGATAGACAAAAGATGGCGGGAGGGAACAGAAACCCAGTCACATGCCATTTATAATTTGGGGAGAAAAAAAAATCTTTGTGAACCTCAGTAAATTTAAATGTCCAAATAAATGGTTTTCTGTAACTTAAAACCAGAAGTGGTATTGTCTTTTGAACAGAAGTGGCATTTCTAAGCTTTTTTTCTTTTTGGTCCTTGATTGGATTCCACCAACAGAATGAAGAGCAGGACACATTTTCCCACCACCACCACCACCAAAATGTGAGTGAAAGACATGGAGAAAAGAATGAAATTATTTTGAAATTTCCTTGAGACCGTTTTGATTTATTTGCAAAATATAATGAAAAATGTGATTTCATATGGATTGAAAACCCTATGAAATGCTTTTTTTTGAGTTTTACTGGATGTAAGAGAAACGCTTCCATTTTTATGTGGCGAGGAGGAAAGGGGTAAAACACAGAGAAATAAAGAAATCAAAACCAAAATTGAAACTTTCTATATCAGCAGGAACTTCTTTTTTAATAAAATGAAAATGTTTCACAACTCCATTTTCTAAAAGAAGCTAAACAGAATTTGATCAAATTACAGTCAGGCTAAAATAAAACTTAAATAACAGTGTTTCAGCAATTTATTAAATGAGATCCCCAGCATCCTGTGCTGCTGTGTTAAGAGATGATCTGTGTAAGAACAGTATTAGGAGGCTCTGAAACACTGAACCACTTAGGAATGAGCTTCTGTCCCCCAAATCAACCCAAGCAATAAAGTGAAATACCTGGAGTTAAATGAGCTTAACAAAGAGATGATGGATGTATCTAGAGCTTAGCTGGAACTGTTCTCAATTGTTTAATTTTACTGACAAAATTCTAAGCAGGTTTGTAGTAATTTGAAAGAGCAGGAAAACCAATTGTCCTTTAAGTTTGGAAGGTGCCTCGCAAATTGTTTTTCTCCATTCTTCTCTTCCTCAGCCTTTACTTTATCTTCACTGTTCTGAGAACTTGCACTATCAGAAAAACTAGTGATGTACAGATTTCCCTATTAATAGCTGTGGATCTTGATGAGCTTTCCAACAGACTGATTTTTGTCTATGAAAAAAAAAATAAGAGGGATGTTCCTGTAGCTGATGGAAGTAAGGTCAATGAATGTTGTTTGGGGGAAATGCTCTATATGCTGCATAACTTTGATTACAAGTTAACAATTGTTTGTGGATTTCTGTCATGGGATATGTAGCCTCTTGTATCATAAAGCAATAATCAAAATTACATGTGCTTAGAACATCCCAAGGCAATCTCTTTACTCAGCAATTCTACACAAAAGAGCCTTTTTCCAGCTGGGCACTACATCCAGATTCCCTATGAAAATGGTTGTAAGTTTTAGCTCCAATTTTGGCTCAGTCTGTATCCCACATAAAGCCTGGCTTTGCTTTTGGAGCCCTGGAGAGGCTGAGAGAGGCATTTCACACAAATTTGCAAGTGTGCACCTTGTGTGGGTGATGGATGCTGTGCCTGCACCACTGGCAGATCACTGGTGTGGGAAGAAGAGTTTATTGCCAGCCAAAATACAGGTGCACAGTGCTGCTCCTGCAGCCTGTGTATGACAGGCATCCTAGAAACGAAGGAAATACACCGTGGGCTGTAATTAGGCCCAGAGGGCTGATACTTCTTCCCTTTTTCTTATGTTTTATCGAGTCATATTATCTCTTTTAGGAGCAATCTCGCTCGGGGTCACTGGGTAGCAGGGCCAGGCCAAGCACAATAAATTAAGCTGGGCTGCTAATTCAAAGCAGATTGCTCCAGCTCCGCGGGTGCACATGGCAGGACATCGCACTTCCAAACTCGACACAGGCTCCCTGGCCCAGCCAGAATAAACTGGTTTGCAGTCATGCCTCAGAATAAACTTCAGTAAGTTTAATAAATATTATATTTAAATGTGTGCGGCTCTGTGTGTAAACCACTGTGACCAAACCGAAGTAAACTGGAGCTTGTGTTACAAGCACTGTGGAAATATCAGCATTCGGCTTTTTTAACAGCCCACTGTTTGTACTACCAAGCAACAAGAGCTCCAAATAAGAAGCCATAGCAGACCTCACCTCCTCCTGACGCCTACTGTCTAATGGAGACCAGATGCAGGAGGATATCTTGCCTGCAGTGAGTCAGAAAGTTGTGATGCATCCAAACACGGTGGTACAGGGACCTGGTAATGCAAGGGACAACCACTTGCTTCTATTTTCTGGGTTAATTTAGTCAGTCTGCCTTGTCTGACTTGTCTGATGAGATATATTCTGGTTTGGGGTGTTTTTTGGGTTTTTTTCCCACTTCTGTCAAATTCCTTTTGACTGGAAGTTCCCCAGTAATCCCCTGTGTTATTTTCATGGTGACATTAATGTTCATGCCCAGGTGTAGTCCTTCTATTAAAAATGAACAATAGCAGCTGCTTATGTTCAATAGCTGTTCAGGTTAAAAAGTTATTCCCCTTGATCAGAAGAAAAGAGGGGTGTTGGGTGAGGGAGAGGAGTGATTCTGGCATATGCCAGAATACGCTATTCTCACTGGGAACCCAAAGAAGGAGAGGCTAGATGAAAATATTCATCACTGGGTAAACATGGATTGGAAGTATTTACTCCGAAAACAAATGATAAAAATGGCTTGCCCTCAAATTGGAGGATGCACTAAGTGGCCCCCTGAGACAACAGAATAGGAAGAGCTATTTTAAATGCTGATAGAACACCAAGATTAGCTAGGCTAGGAAGAAAATTTTAGCATTTTTTATGGAGGAAAGTATTGGAATTTAAAATTATTTTAAAAATTAGAGGCAGAGACCCCAAGAAAAGTAAGTGAGCTGAAAAAGGAAGAGAGCAAATCAGGAAGAGCAAGACACCCCACTTAGGCATAGCTAATTGTTCCAACCAATACAAGAAATAATTGATTAGACAGCAAAATATCTAGGGGTTGCAGTGAGACGCAACCTGATTAGAGCAGAAATGTCACACTGCATTAAAGATATGGAAGTCATGGAGGTGTATATAAGCATGAAACTTCCACAAAGGAATGTTTGCATCCTGCTTAACATTGGCAAAACCTCTGACTGTGTTCAGTCTTGAGCTGGCTTCAGTGCAGAGTGTTCCTGGAAAGGGAAAGGCTGTAGACATCTTTGTATTCCTGACATCCAACATGCATAGAGCAAGAAGTTATCTGCTCATGACCATTTTTCTTTTCTGTGCTCTGTGTGAACACTGCACTTGCTTTTTATTCTTATGCATGTTTGGTTAGAAACACAGATTTCTTTGATAGGTGAGGTTACAGATGTGTGTAGGCTTTTAAAAATGATGTGCAAAGGCAGCTGTGTGAGGATGTGAATGCAAGCCCTGTAAGGGTTTGGACATGTGGACAGTTAAGCACACTCATCACTGGAGTGCAGTGTAGCCAGTTGAACATTCCTAGTGACAAATGTGAAATTAAATCCACGTTGGTTGCAAATTTAGGAATAAGCCAAAAGTATTTACTTTCAGCTCTGCCAATGCACACCACCCAGGAGGCCAAAGAAACTTGGTACTCATGTGCTGCAGCCTACTGTATTGATCCACCTCCCCTTTTATGCACACACACCCCCAGTGTAGCCCTGGATCTTCCCCTTGCCTCTGTGTGCACCAGCAGGAGACCCACTGGCATCAAGGTGGGAGGTAAAGGCATACAGCAAGAAAAGAAAATCAGACACATCCTGTGGGTATTCCTAAACACTGAAATGTTGTAAGTGCATAAATCCTATTGATTTCCATGATATTTTAGAAAAATGCCAGTTCAGTCTGTGGACAGAAATGGGCTGTGCTTAGAAATCATCCACAATGGATAATTGAATGCTTTCTTGCACCTACCACAGCATCCCTCGGACCACCAGCATTATCTCACTGAGCTGAGTGGTGGGAGAAGCAAAACACTTAGAAGGAGATAAATGTGCTATATTTGAGCACTGTAATCCCGATAAATTAGCTGTTCATCCCAGCTGCCTTTCATCTCTGTAGGAAGGAAGGGCATTTCAGAGCACTGTGATCTCCCAGCCAGGGAGACAGTTATCCCTGCCCTGCCTGAGGCAGCCAGTGCGTTGGCCCCCTGGGCTATGAGGACAGTTAAACAAAACCATCTCACAATTAGCAATTTGCTGTGTCCTCACCATTGCCTCTAATTTGGGGATGTCAGAGGGTTGCTTCAACGTTGGTTCATGCCCTTTGTGTTGCTGCTTGCAATTCTCAGCTGTTGCCTCCAGTAACCTGTGCTTGAGGGACCAGTTTTCTAAATGTTCCTTAAGCAGTGCATCCTTTTTTAATGGGAGAGATCCCTTTCAATGAAGGGAAATACATTCTATAAAATGCAATCCCTCATTGCATTTTATATGTGTTAGATTTTAAGTCGTTCCCAAAATAGAGTTTGTATTAATTACCATCAAGTTTGCAGAAGTTGGGATTGATGTAGTGAAAACCTCACATGTGTAGGATCAAGAGGTCAGGACAATAATGGCACAAGCTGATTTTACAGGAATAACATCATTTCGGCCATCTCAGGAGTCAAGTGGTTTTTTGTGCTTTTGTGATTTTCTTCGGCCTTCAGGTCAGAACCAGGAGGTAAGTTTCTGGCTAGTTTGCACAAACTCTGTGTTGAGCATTTTAAACTGGAGTCTCTGAAAACTAAGCAGGGATTCCCCCTGGTTTAATTTCTCTGCAGCCAAGCCATGTGCTCAGGCTCTCCAGTCCAGCTGAGACACAGTGTTGGAGTTTCAGAGCTCAGGCTGAGGAGCTTTTACACTCAGTGGCATCAAAAAGTTCAGGTTGCTTCAAAACAGAAATCCAAATTCTAATGGCAAATTTTGCTGTCACAGAAGAAAAATGTCCTGTTTCAACAGGCAAAACAAGGCAAGATAAGGCAAGATAAGGAAATAAAGATTTTTTTTTTTTCATGCCGAAAAATCCCTGGAAAAGTTTTTTTGGGAAGAATCAAAGTAGATTGTTCTCTAGAAGGTCAAGGTCTTGAGTTACATTTACTTTTTCATCCTATACATGACTCAAAGAAATGGCTTTTTAGTAGATGGATTAAAGGTGCTTACTTCAATTTCACTGACAGACAATGGAATTTCAGATGGCATTTATACATGTCTCCTTGGGAAATGTTGGAGTTTTTTCTTTTAGGTATATTCCTGTTAGAAAATCAGTTGTGATCCAGCTTCAGGGCGATCTAGTCCTAATTGTTTCTTGTTTAAAGGTGTAATGATAACCAGGTTATACGAGAAGGAAACCACACCCCTATGGAATCTCTGTAATTTCATGCAAAATATTAAATGTACATTATTATTGTTATTTTTCAAAAAGCAACCAAAAGCAACCAAGCCTCACAAATAAGAAGAGAAATGTGCCTTTTCCATTAACCTATGGGATATACTTCACTCATTCTTTTGCTTTGGTTTTTTTTATTCTAGCTAAGAGCAACTCAAAGAATGAAAGCCCAGTCTTGATTCATGTCATGTACTTCCCCAGTTCTCCTTTGAATGCCTTGGCACCATCTTACAATTAGTGCTGCTTAGTTAATTGGTGTATCACCACTTTAGATTCTGGAGAACTTGAATTAAGCTTCATGAATTTGACTTTCAAGGACAAGAGCAAGAGCAGCAGAGGGACAGCACTGATCAACAGCTCAGACAACTGAGATTCCCAAAATGCTTTGCATGGGAATGTCTCAGGGTTTCCTAACACCGGGGAAACAAGAGTTTTCAAGCTTCATGAGAGAGTGGTCTTTATTACTGCAGGCCTGGTTCCTAGGGTATATCACCGTGTCCCACAGCTATAGGGAGGAGGAGGAGAGAAGATCCAGCAGGCAGGAATTGTGCAGCAAGATTGATTTATTTAATTATTTTACAAACTCTTTTATAGACTTTTTTCTTCATAGTCTAATTGGACAAAGGATCGGCCACCCCTTGGGGGTGATTGGCTAAAATCCTAAAACATCCATTGTGAAAATATTTTTCTACTATACCATAAACAAGACTTTTCAAGGTTGCAGGTGGCTTGGTTGTTTACATTCCCTGCTACCTCTTCTGCGTGAGAGAAAAGTCTCTCACAGACTTAGAAAGTAGCAAGAAAATCCTTGCTAGCAGCATTTTTGTATCTACAGGTCTTTGCTCAAGACAAGGACCAAAGGGATGAACAATTGCAGGTTAAAACTGTCAAAATATTTATTTATTGTTTTTCACCTCAGTAAGCCTGTAATTAGGAAATACATTTTTTCTTGTGATCACCCATTTGATGTGCTATGTGCAGCTGGGAGGTAGCCAGGAGAGGACTTTTTTCTGCTGCCTGTTTCTGGCTGACCCTAATAACCAGAGGTGGAAAATAGTCCTACACTGGGTGCTGCTTCAGGGAATACCCAGGCGAACAGAATTTGCTTTTCCTAAAGAAGAAAAAGTTCCAGTTTTAAACAGGGTTTATTTCAAGCATCATGTCTGAAAAACTAGGACCGAATATCCAGGATATTTGTCAGCTCTTCTACACCCATTACTAATGATGGGCAAATTTGCTTAGGACAAAACTGAAGTGTCCCTCTACTCCTCCCACCGGTGTCCACAATCCAAGGCTATGGGGTCACCACTTCAGCAAAGAATTAATGTTATTGTTAATATTAAGCACTTTTCCCATTTTTATCTGTTCACGAGAAAAAAAATAGCCAGGTTTTCCTATTGGAAAATTTCCTATCAGTCCAATGACCAAGCTGAAGGACTTTGAATCTTTAGTTTTTTCATTGTTACCATATGATCCTCCTGTCTCTGCTGCTGTGCTCTGTGCTGGTCTGACGTGAGACCCTGAATCATCCCTGGGAAATGGCTGCTCTGAGCAGTGCAGAAAGAAGTGTGAAGCTCTTTGGTGGTTGTTGTGGTTTCTTCTCTCTGTTTTGTAAGGCTCAGCTCTTTCCTGGTGTTCAATAAATGACAAATATGTCCGTTTAGTGTGGTTTTGTAGGGAAGTGTAAATTGTGTCTGCTGATACCTGCTTGTCAGTTTAGCCTTTTCAGTAACTCTTAAACTTATTTCCACCAAATCTGATGGAGGGATGGAGTATCAAAGATAACTGTGCTTCTACAGACTTCATGAAAATAAGCATGTGGGAAGGGAAGAGAAACCAGAATTTGTGTCTCCCAGGGACACGGTTTAGTGATGGATGTGGCAGTGCTGGTTGAGCACTTGGACTTGGTGATCTTAGAGGTCTTTTCCAACCTAAACAATTCTATAAGATCCAGTCTTAGTGGTTTCTGTGACAGCATCCAGCTAGTGAAATGCCTGATGTCCACCTCTGGCCAAGCTGCACGTGGGTAGTTCCAGTGCTGCCATAGCATGACCTGCCTTTTCCTTGGGCATATCTCAGGGAATGTGAGGCAGAGCTGAGATCAGTGAGTGTGATCCATGGGGACACAGAACAAACAATCCCTTTGAAATGCATTTTTGCCAGAAATCAGATTGGGATGCAGCTCAGTGCGAAAAGAAAAAGGAAATTAAATATTGGTTCTGTTGAAGCCAACAGCAAGATTACTAATCTTGAATTTTGGCCACTTTCTGTAATAATGTGGCCAGAGAAGAAGTTTTTAAGAATAAAAAATTGTGGATGCAACCCTTGCCATAGATAACACCCCAATAATGTGGTAGGTGATTCAACCCAGTCTCTCTTTGGGAACTACAACTTGTAAATGCAAAGTCTGGATGTTTGTCTATCTTCCTTCAGACTCCATTGCCAACACAAACCTAAGTATTTGTCCTTCTAAACTTGTTTTGCCTCAGAGGAGTTAAGATAATTCTTAGTTTGGACCTGAAAGTGGGATGAGTGTTGGATGGTACACAGGGCCCCGTGCTGCCAAAGGACTTCAACAGGGGAAACACCCACCTGCCTCTGATAGTCATCTTGGGGTTCCTGAATCTCCCTCTGGAGCTACTCATCCCTCCCTGGGACTATGAGGGAAGCCCTGATGTTGGTTGGGTCCCACATCTTTAGACAGCTGGGAGGGGGTTACCTGGTGACCCTGGAGAACGCTGGAGAGATTCAGTCTTGTATAAAAAAGCTTGAAAAATCTCCACAGGCAGTGTTTTATGGTGGAAATTAGAGAGTAGCAATCTTCACCTGACTCTTTCTGAGGTTCACCATCAGTATTTACAAAGCAGTAAAGGTCAGCAGCACTCTGTCTTATGCACAGGCAAGAGAGCAAACTCACTTGGTTTTGGAAATGTGAGACATACTGAGATGTTTAAAAAGAAGTTTTCAAATGAGCTTACCCTTTTCTAGCATTTAGGAACAACCATCAGCTATTAGCTGTCCCTCCAACTTTTAATGCATATGATCAAATACTTGAAGGCATTTCTGGAGTGCTCAGAACTATTTCAGTGAAAGTGGTAGTTACAGAAACGATGCTGCTTCCAGCCAACAACTCCCCACAAGATGAGAGCACCAGACAGCCCCTGGCCACAAGTACCAGAAATTTGAAAGAAAATAAAGGGCTCAGTTAAAAAAGAGAAAGATCATAACTTTATAATAACACTATTATTCAAAGAAAAGTACTTCCTTATGAATTTGCAAAACCACTTTAGGCTTCAGGATTTTTTTTCCATCCCCCAATTGCAATTAATTGTAAACCATGAAATAGAGCATACAGTAACATCAACTGGTTGTGAGTGCTGTTGGTTCCCCAAAGGCTGTCACTTCACCCGGGTCTACCAACTGGTTTTCAGGATTACACCCTGCAAACTTGGAAGGTGTCTGAGAGAAAACAGGTTAAATGCTCCCTCCTGGCTTTTCTTTCTACTGAAAAAGAAGCTATTGACACATCACTACTTGTTGTTCATTATTTCAAGAGAGAAGAACTTTTAGTCCATTTCTTTTCTTTTAGTTCCTCTCAAATAATGCATATATTTGTTCCAAATTTAAAAACTGCTGAGGAGTTGACTGGTTTTGTGACTACTATTTTTGACTATTCTGCTCATTATATCTGTGCAAAAGGCTCTTGGCTTTATGTGTGCATTGAAAAGCCACCCTCATGTTGAATGCTGTCTTAGGGTCTTTGCAGCAACTCGTCCTTTTTGTACGGAGAAGTGAAACAGCAACTTTGTTCCAAACAGAGTTTAAAGGTGGAAAAACTATCTCATGGCCGGTATTTTAGGTTTCTACAGCAGAGAAGTAGAAAAGTGGCAGTTCAGCCAATCTTAAGGACAGTCTTGATTTTCCAAGAGTTTCAGATATATTCAAACTTGCATATGCTCTACATCTGGACCAAGACTTTGGCTTGTAATTCTACAGGATTTTGCCAGTAAAGCATCAGAGCTGATACAACACTTGTTAGGCTGATTTGGTTTGAAAAAACTCATGAATCTCGAAGTTTATGGCTGTGAAAAATAAATTGTCTGTGAAAACTGGGGTGACTTGCTGTGGTTTTTTTTTTGTTTGTTTGTTTTTTTAAGGAGAGGTAGGCCAGAAGAGGCTTTACATGAACCTTTGTCTCCCTAATTCCTGGCTGGATAAACTTGCATTCTAGCATGAGGCTGAGAACTGTCTCGAAGCTGTAAAGTATTTTCTTCTACATGTGGCACACAGGGAAGCTTCTTCATGTTTAGCATCAAGACTGGAAAGATGTCACAATAAACCCCTTCCTGAGGAAAAAGAGTATTAAGAGTACCCCTCTAACAGCTCTGGAGTTTGCTACATATCCCCTAATATTAGGCAATCTCTTTAAAAGAGATGTAAGAAAACTCATTATTATTATTATTGTTATTGATATTATTATTATTATATTTTTGACTAGAACAGGTTTTTCCATTGGCTCACCTGGAAAATTTGCCATAATATCTGGTATATTTGCCATATTATTTGGGTTTTTTTCCCCGTGCAGGATAAAAGAAGAAATAACCTTCTACATCGAATTTGCACTTCTTTATTACTAGTAAGAAGCTTTTTTTCAGAGACAGGTTAGAGGGAGGAACGAGATTACAATGGAAAGTGTTGCAGGAAAGCACGACACATGGGCTCTTTTCTGATCAAAGTCTGTTTTGTACAGAGCTGTCTGTACCAAAAGGCTCCTTGAGCTTGGCAAGGACAAAAGGCAAAGTTAATTTGTGGTACTGTAATGGCCTGTATTACCAGCCCGTTTAGAACACAGACCAATGGATTGGGCAATTACTTTTGCTCCTAAAGTCCAAATCTGGGTGCAGAGGGACACTGGCACCATTCTAATCCTAATACGTTTCTCCATAGAGAAGGAATGTCAGCCCTTGCCTGTAACTCATGTTCTCCAGGCAGACATCCTCAATTACCCGCAGGAAATAATACTGTCAGGAAAGTACCTTAAACATCACTGTTTTATAGGGTTTATGCCTGAGTCCAGGATCCCAGGAAGATTTTATCTGTCCTCTGGGAGATATAGCCTTGAATGCTCCACCAAAGGGTCTTCTGTGTCCTTTCTTTCAAGAACTAAGGAGAGACTCATCTTTTCTCTCAGAACATCCCTGTGACAGGGTGACATTCACTTTAGAGTCTTCCTCATGGTACTCAAGTGCTCTCCATAGCAAGAGGTTGCAACTTTTTCAGGAGAGAGGAGAGCTGAATGTTTAACACTTAGTGAATTATTGGAAGAAGGAAAAGATTTATGAGACCAGAGGGAGCATGGATGAGCCTGACTCTGACCAGTGGGGTGAGTGTTCCAAGACTTGCTTGATGTTGTGTTCAAGTATTTTACATTACATTCCACAAAACACAGAAATGATCTTTTGAGCAATGTCAACATCACGGTCTTGCTCTCCCACATAGAGCCCTTAGGTTATAATGTCGTGTTTACTCGTTCCCACATGTTCACAGAAATCTTTCATTTTTGTACATAATGGCAGAACTCCTAGTGGATAAAAGGATGCTGCTTCCCATTCAAGTTGGCTTGAAGCTGGCAATTAGGGCACTGTTCAGAGGAGGAGGGAATTTGAGAGAATCTCTCTGAGGCAAGAACAAGAACAGAACCTTGGTTTCGAGACTCTGAGTGTCCTCACACCATTCAAGTGTTGGAAGGGTAAGCTGGGTTTGATCAGGGATTTTATGGTTGCATATATTCTTATATATGGGACAGAGACACAATTAATAGGACATACCTGTGCCATATCTGCCGGGCTTTTTTGGATGTCTTGAATGTCCTAGCGCATCTTACACAGGTTGTTTATCATCCAGACTTCCATTCCCTGACTGGGTACAGTCTAATTTTCAGCCCACACTGTGTCAAATGCCCTTGCCAGGGAGCAGTTGGATGGAAAATCCACTTCTGTCTCCCCTGGGCCATCGACCACCCCACGCTCTCAGCTTTACTGTACCCAGGCAGGAGGAGGGACTTTACAGTAAAACCAGAGCCAGCAGATTTCACTCCAGACAGCAAGAGCTGGATACAGTTCTGGTTTCTGTACTCAGCTGAGGAACATAAAAACCATGATAATAGAAGTAGGACTTTTTTTCTCCTGATTGTGGTTGTATTAGGCATAGTGTCCAATTTTCTTTGAATATTCCAAATATCTGGGCACACACATTTTGGTGTAACAGTTCCCTGTGAGGCAGATGTCACTGGCTCACAGTTTCTGGCTTGGCATCTTCATCACTGTACAGATATATTGATTTTGTCTCTCTCCTCAATTGGTCTACATGAATGAGGCTTAACATGCCAGTGAGGCGAATGATGAGACGGGGCTGACACTGTATCAAATTACCTTTTACAAAGCTGTATCATATATCCAATACCTGAGTCTATGTAAGCCCTAAAACATGATACTCTGCTGAGGCATGTCCAAGATGTAAAGGGGAACTCCTGTGTTTAGATACAGCAAAGGTCTGGAGGTTTCTTTACCTTTTTCTCTCACTGTTGCTACCACTGAAAAAGAAATCAGACTGACATCTCTGCTACTAATGTGTTTAAACAAAGTAATTTGCTTAATAAATACATTATTTCTGAGCGCAAATAGAAAATTATTCCAAATTATTTGCTCATCAGGGGCTGTTGAAGTTTGCAGACCTAATCTTGCCTGATTGTGGAGAGGTTTATGTCTGAGTTGATGTCCAGAAAGATTCTTCATAGTCAACAGAGATATTAAATCTCTTAGAAGGTGTCATTCATATTATCCTGAAATGTTCAATAGAGGCTGGATGAACTACAGCCTAAAAATGCCTCTCTGTCCGCTGACTACACAGACAGCTTGTACAGGGTCTAGCTCAGTTGTTGATATCTGCCACAAAGGCACATAAAGTTGATGAGATGGGAGATTCATCCCACCATGGCAGTCTGAGTGTCTGCATATGAAATGTCTGCTGCTATGGAAAATGTTTGGAAACAGTCAACCAGGTTAACTTTTCTTTTTTCCAGTACTCCAGTGGAGTAGTGGTGAGTCAGGGAAGAGCTTAAACTTCAGACTCTATCTCCTCAACCCCTACATCTCAAAAATCTACACCAACCCAAAGAGAGAAGATGGAGCTCTGGTGCTTGTCTGAGGCTCCTGAGTGCTACAGAAACAGCAAATGCTGTTTGCAGAAAACAGCACAGTAGAATAGCAGAGACTGTCCCCATCGCTAAGGTTTTCAAAATGGTATGCCAGAGAGGTGCTTAAAAAAAGAGGGAAACAGGTTATGTTAAAGTAATTTACTTGCTATTGGTCGAGACTACTTCTTGCAAATGCCAAGGAAAGGTGGAGAGCTGGGATTATTCATGAAACAGATTAAGGAAAATCCATGTCAGTTAGAGCAGAAACCCAATATCAATATTTGTAGAGGATAGCACCCACTGTCATTAATGGCATAGGAAATAGGAGGAGGCAATGATGCTGGAAAATAACCCAACCTCCACATGGCACTAGGGAGTGCTACATTTCCATCCCAGCCTGGGAGAGAAATTCACCCAGCTGTGGTGTGTGTTTTTTCAAAATCTTCCTGGAACACTGGAGCAGGTGCAGAGAAAAAAACCCAATACAAAGCAACCAAACAACCAACAAAAAGCCGAAACCCAAATGATTTGATGGTTGTAGGAAATGCTGTGCAGTGAGCCCCTCAGTGAATTCACGTTCCTTATTTCAATTTATCAGAAAAGCTGAAAGAGGACTTCACCGTAGTGTGTAATTAATTGTTTTCCTTCAGGAAGAATGTGCTGCCTGGCCAGGGCAGGAAGCTAGAACAAGGCAATTCCAAACTGGAAATAAGGCACATTCTAACTGCCAGGCTGATTAACCATTCCAGTGAACCATGGAAAGATTGATAGATCCCTTCATTTCTCAAAGTCTTCAATTAAAGCTGGATGACTTTCTGAAAGAGTCATTTTAGCCAAACAAAACTTGTTGGAAAATTTAAAGGCTGCATAGTACAGGAGTTGCTGAGGACTTTTCCACAGGGAGGGGAGATTTATGCTCACTGTGTAGTTTATTATTTCTGTTTACGTTCTTTAGAAGAGCTCAAATACAAGAGAGATGCTTGAGATAAGTGCAGAAACAAACAAGCCAAGACTGGGCTATCTCCCAGAAGATAAATGTAAGCTGAAGTTGATGTGGCTAATTCAGATATGGAATTTATCTCAGTGAATCTACAATGTGAAACTCTTCTGGAGACCTTTTTATTTAGACACCCTTATAGACTTTATTTGATTACTTAAAAAAAAGAAACAGAAAAACCACAACCTTCAAAAGTTCAGAGTTGCCATAACCAATAACTAATGAATTTTTCTCCTTTCTCTCTGATTTATAAGTTCCCTTAATCATAAACATTCCTCCAGTTTTGCTAGCTGACCCAAATCAAAAGGACAAAGTCAAAGATCATTGTTGCACATTTTAAAATGCAAGACTGTCTCCTTCTCAATAAAACATGATGGATTCATGGTCCAGCATAGAATTCACAATCATAAAGGCAGGTGATAGAGGTTAACCACCACATTGCAAATACCAGGACTTTGATTCATAAATTGAAGAATAAAACATACTTAAAGAAAAAACACAGTTTGCAATATTGTAAACTATTGACCTCCCTCAAAGCTGGACCTGCCTTTTTGCTGCTTGTAAAATACCTGCTTCCAAAATGAAATGAAGATTTAATAGGCTGGACTCTGTATGAGGGTGCCACAGTCAAGAAGTCAAATCTAGTTGCCTTCTATTTTTTTTTTCTCTAGACATTTCTATGCACATCAAAGTGGACAGGTTTTAATCTATTTAGCAACAGATTCACATAGTGCTTCGGGGATCTTGAAGACTTATATTTTTGACCAAAAAATACCCCAAACAAATAAAAAAACAACTCAGGAATGAAAGGAAATGTTTTCTGTGTGCTCATTTTTTATAGAAATATTTGTTTTAACTTCATGATTGTCATGATGAGGTGAAAAATTCCCCCCTTCCCCATTTTGAAAAGCTGGACAATCTAAAGCCAAATGATGCGCTGATAAGTGCAGTTGTCATCCCACTAGTATTTCTGCTGTAGGAATTTCCTCTGGATTGCAATATTTATTTCCATTTTGCACCTCTCTTTCTGTGGGATAATTCAGTGCAGAGACAAAGAAACATGGAAGGAAATGGGAGAAGATCCACTGGCTGCAGAAAGTAACCTGCAAAGAACCTGTAATGGAGCTATTTCTGGTTTTGTTCTTTTACTCTCCTTCTGTAACACAGGATAACAATATTTACCCTAATTATACTTTTATCCTTCTTCCTTTTCAAAAAATCTGTATGGTCCCGTAGTACTTTCTCAAAGAAACTGTTTATGACTGGCCTCTGCCATCTGCAGAGTCCTGAGGGGCAGGCTGGGACCATTAACTAAATTTTGGATGAGTGTGTGTACAAGGTAAACACATCTGAAAAAGCAGTGTGGATGCAAGGATCATGTACATGCACACACTGCAATTTCCCGTAGCTTAAATGAGGATTCTTTTTATTAAAATAAGAAGTTAATTAATACACATGGGTATTTGAGGATCAGATTCTACATACCATTCATGTGGACTTGATTTAAAGATCCTGAAATTAATTAAAAGTACTGGTAAAGGAGTCTGTTTCTGGTGGGAACAATGCACTGATAACTTAATTAGAGTATGCAGAAAGCTATGACTGACTTCTCATAGATTAAAAATTAAAATAGAAAGGATAACTAATGTCTTGTGGAGAGTTTGCTTCCATCTAACCTGACTCCCTGGTGTTGGGCTTGCAGTGCTAAACCCAAACCTGAAGGGAGGAAGGGATGCTCCAGGCCCACTTTGTGTGTAAGAAGGATGGTGAGATTTCCACTGGCTGAAAACAGCTCAGTTTTGTCACTTTTCCATCCCAGGATGAACCCATCTCATCTTGTTTGTGCCAAGCAGCAAAGCAGCTTTGGAGCTGTATAAAACTTGGTTAGATGACCACATGGAAAACTCAGCCATTGTGGGAACAAATCAAGGACTCAAGGACAAACCCTTGGTAAACACTAGACCACAAATACTGGGTGTTTTTGTCTTCAGTATTGTTTGAGGGCTTCCTGGAAGTTCATTTCAAGGCCAGGTTTGCTGTCCTTAGGGAGAGTACACCAAGGTCACAGGCTATGCAAGGAGGTGTTGGGGCGTTTCAGAGGAGATGCCTGAAGAAGCTTAAACTTTTGTCTGCTGTTATCCATCTTTGATGCCTCTGAAACCCTTTAAAAGCAGAAGAGAAATGAGCCAAGAGCATTCCCTACAGGCTCTGTGGAATCGTGACTGATCTGTCCTGCTAAGCTAAAGCTCAGCTGCCAGGATAAAGACAGGAGGAAGGTTTTCTATGGCCCAGCTCCTGCAGCAGGTATAAGGCACTGTGGGACATTGGTGGGCACCACGGATGAGAGGACATCTCATGGTGAGAATCACTCTGTACGTAACCATGACTCAGATCCTTTCATTGCAACCCCATCTCAAGAGGCTAAGTTAACCCAAAGTCCCCAAAATTGACCCAGGCAGTTCCCAACAAAATGCAGCTTTGGACCAGTATATTTAATGAAACAGCTGAGAAGGCAGCTGGAAGTTTTGTGGGGCAGATCCCATCCAGCCCTTGACTTCAGCCTTCTGGGTTACAAAGGAGATGTGTCCATGAGCCAGCTACTGCAGCTGGTGCTTGTTGGTGACTTGGAGACGAGCGACTTAAATAATCAGGCACCCCAGGAATTCTGGCGGGAAATCTGGGCTAAAAAAACAAATATCCAATGGAAAATAAGTGAAATAGGTCTTCTAAATAAGATCTCAATCCAGCTTCCAATGATGTTCTTCATAGAGATATTTAATAAATTAAATATCCAATGTGAAGCCTATACAGGCTACAAATTAATTTTGTTTTAAGTAAAACTTTGGAGTTTTTTAGACCTTTCCTCCACTGGATATTTTCATGTGTTTTGCCATAAGCAAAGTAAAAAGAAGTACTGTCTCTCCTAAAAAAATAGTTCGTATGCAAATTCACTGACCTGTGTTTGTCAGATGAAAGCAAAGTAAATGTGTGTGTCTGTGGGGAAACTCTTTGCTGTTGTGCTTGGCCTCCAACTAAAGAAAATATTTTCAAGTGCTGAATGAGTTTTGGTGCTGCCCACGAGGCTGGCACTTTACACCAGTGTATGCAGCCCTCTCCTGTTTCAAATTCACCATATTTTGGATATGGTAAAAAGATTTGGGGTTTTTTCTCTCAACTATTTTGCTTCCCCTGGGCCTAGGAAAAATAATTAACAAAGGAATTCTCTCTGTCACTTACACTTTGCAAAGGCATGATATGTTTTTGACTGTCCCATAACTAAGTGTGCTAATTTTTTGGAAAGATTTCCCTTATTCTTCTTGTAAGTAGAATGTGCTGGTAGCCAAAACAAACACAGAAAGAAGCCAAGGAAAGAATAAGATAAATCTATTTGTATGAATGGTCCAACAAGGGAAATCTCCAAAAACTACTGTAAATGCTATAAGATTTCAGATAGCAAACTCATCCAAAATTAATGGTTAACAAAACATTCCGTTCTTAAACACCAATAGGATAAAAAGAACAGCTTCCAATAGTAAAAAATAATCCTTCTTTTAGTGTGGAAGGATTGTCTTGTAGTTAATCCACCGGCCTTGGAGACTGAGGTTTAGCACTTCTCTTTCCTGAGGGGCCCTATGTAAATCAACTGACCCTGCTGTATCTGTTCTTTATCAGAAGTTGGTCCTGGTGCTTCTTTCTTATCTATTTACTTCTCTTAGATTACCACCTTCTTGCATCATAAGCTTTCTGCTATCATGTCTGTATGGTGTCTTAAACATGAGGCCTTATTGAGCTTTCAGAGTGGGTTTTTTTTTTTTTTTCAGTTGGATAAAGTTGGGGTTCTTTTCAATAGAAAGTAATCTTTGCCAAAAATTTTTGTGTAGGACCCCAGAATTACATATTTTGTAAAAAGTAAGAATGCTGGGAGACAGCTTCTATATTGTAAAAGCCTCTCAAAATCTCAGGATCTAGTTAAACTCCTAGCTCCTCACACATGCAGACTTCCACAGGAAAGGAGCAGGATTGCCACAACAATCTATATCTATTTTGCAAATTGTGACACGTTAAATGGTAGCCTTTGGAAAGGTGGTTAGCGAAATATTCAGGATTAGGTATCTGTCACAGGGAATGCATTCTCTCTATGCAGATGAAATCTGTAAAAATGACCATTTTGCTTTTCTCAGTGTCATTGCTATTTGCAGAGAAGAAAAGAAACAGTTAAACCAGCACGACCTGTGCTGCTATTTTTGCATGCAAGGGACCTAAGAATATCCTATTTCATGTGAACCATTTGGTTCGAATAAACAATTTATTGACCAATCTAGTGACCACACACACGTGAAACAGGGACTATGCATTGTTGCATGACAGTGTTTCTGAAAGGAAGCAAAGTCTGCATAAACTCAGGCCATCCATAAAAGACTGAAAACGAGGCAGCATTTCAACAGGAAGACCTGAGCAGGGTTTTCTGACACAGCCCAAGCTGAGCAGTGCGTTGGTGGGGGAATGGTGTGTGCTGACATTTCCCTTTAACAGTTCACCAGCTGGCTGAAACCAGACACAGAAAATGTCCAGAGAGCCACTCCAAGAGAGTTAGCTGGGATGGAGCTGCCCTTTCACAACAAGTACAGCCACCAGCCCTGCTGCCCTGCCTCTATTTCCCCTGAGCTGTCAGTGTGATGCTTAGGAAAATCTGCTGGGCAGTGCAGACTTTACAAACTACTTTGTAAAACAGCTGTAGTGCTGTTTCGCCCTTGACATCTTTCTTATTATTTAAATATATTATAACTTCCATTCACAAGCCTTGGCTGCTGTTCTTGTGGGTCCTGAACAAATGATTGCTAAGATGAAGATATGAAAAGTAAATAAGCTTTTTACAAGGACATGGACTAATGGTTTTAAACTGAAGGAGGGTTGATCTAGATTAGATAAAAGGAAGAATCTTTTTTACAATTAGGGTGGTAAAACACTGGAAGAGGTTGCCCAGAGAAGCTGTGGATGCCTCATTCCCAAAAGTCTTCAAGGTCAGGTTGGATGGGACTTTGAGCAAATTCATCTAGAGGAAGGTGTCCCTGCCCATGTTGGGGTGGTGGAGAGGTTGACTAGATGAATTTTGAAAGATCCTTTCCAACTCAAACTGTTCTGTATTTCTATGATTCCTAGATGGGATGGATGGGAGAGTAGAGGAGTTGGTCACATTTCAGCCGTGAATCTGGATGTGGAGCAGTCAGGATCCCAAAGGGCATTTGCTGCAAGGGCAGTGGTCACAGTCCCCTCCCCATGAATCACATCTCAAAGAGCCTTTGTTGTGCCACGATCCTGCAACTGGCCCACACCTTTTTCTCGCCTTCAGTCTCTGTTCTATGCACCTTCATGCAGACATGAAGTTGCTGGCAGAGAGTCAGGAGATGCCCTGTGTCAGCTGGAGCCAGAATAGTTCCTCCAGCCAAAGGCAGGCTCAGGAGGGGTTTCCCAGGGCTGCCAGGCCAGGCAGTGGGGACACCAGGAAACCTGTCTGCCCTCTGCTAACCTGACCCACCTTTCTCCACCTTGGCTGACCTGCCTAACCTCCCTGCAGTTACCACAAACTTAGACTTAGCTCCATCTCTAATTTTTTTTCTTTAAAATGCAACGTTTTTCTTTTTTTAAATGGGGACTGATGAAAGCTGTTGCTGTTATTTTTCCTTTCTATGAACTGAAGTGATGACAACAGAGTTTCTAATAAATTATAACATAGGCAGTCAATTCCAGATTAGTTTTGAAGTTGTAGGTTTTTTTTTTTTTTGGAAGGGTACAAAATGCAGCCAGACAAGATTTAATTAAATACTTGTATTTCATAACTGTAATTTATCTAGCTCAGTATGTCCTTTCCCATGGGTTTGCTTGGACACAGGGAATTTTTAGCTTTCAGGCTGCCAGACGTGGAGAGCTGTGTGTATCACAGGACAGGTAGAAAACAGGCAGCAGCAATGCTGGCCTGCCCACACTGCCCTCCTCATGGTCTTCACCCAAGTAGCCACCTCTGAGGATGAGAGTTTAGCTTCCAGACCGCTTAGCATCTGGTCTCTTGCTGAGCCTGCCAAGACTGTTATGTTTACCAACTAAAATAAGCCAACATATTTTTGTTATATCTCTTACTACTGTGACTCAGAAATAATCCCATATGGTTGCAGTCTTGCTGCAGCTCTTTATGGGCCGGATCTGGGGCTTCTTGGTGTCAGTGGAGAGAGTCCCAGTGATTTCAGTGAGTTTTGGAATAGGCCTGTGTACATGTGTGAGGCCTAGAAATAGATGTATGTGATGTGTTATCTATGACCCTGTTCGCAAAGTTGTCATTGCTTATCACACTTACAGCCCAGCCCTTTGCTCCTCCCCACCTACAGCCCTGTGGTGGTGCTGAGATCTCCTAAGAGCACGTAGCCACTGGCATGACTGATGTTCAGTCCCTGTGCATTCCTAGAGCTGTGTTTGCTGCTTCCCGAGACCTGAACTAAGTGCTGGATCCAGCTCTTTTCAGGGATAAATCACATTCATACCCATTGCCCGTGCCCATCCCTTTACTGTAGAGATATTGAAGTGAGAAACTTATCTCTTTCAAAGTTCTCTTCCACACTTTCCTAATGGTTTATTATTATTTTTCCTAGCAACTTAACACCCACAGATTGCTCTGCAATGACTGCATGAGCTACTTTTACATTTCTCCAGATCAGCTGAAGAACACTGCAGTTTTACTGCCAACCATCCCAGAAATGAATAAGAAAACAGTTGTATGTTCATATGTACTCTAATGCCTAAATACTTTGTGTAGGGAACTCACTCCAGGAATACATTTGTCTGACAGCCTGGAAAATGCCAGTTGTTCTGTGTGTAATGAGGACAAAGGAAGAGTTAGTTCTGTTGACGGGTCAGCATGGAAGGAGTTTGCTAATGCTTGTTGGGTACCTCATGGACCAGTACATTTATCCTTCTTCATTTCACAGAGGGAAATGAAGAAGACTCATTGTTGGGGGGAAATCTTGCCCTGTTGCAGGGGATAAATAAAGGATTTTGGTCTTTCATGATTTTTCATGACCTTCATTACTTTTACCTGTTTCATTACCTTTTACCTCTTCAACTCCTGAAAAATTAATTGCCTGAAAAAGATATGAGACAGGATGGAGTTCCTCAAAGGGACTCTCCTCTCAGACCCTATGGGACCTGCTCACTGAAAACACTCTGACCTCTCTCCTTCCTGGCTCCCAAACATCAACTTTCCCCCTCAACAGATTGTGATTGTGTTTTTACAAACTTTCTTAGCCTCATACTTGTGACTGAAGGATGTCCCATGAATAGAAACAGAGTGACTGATGTTCCCTGTACTAGCTGATAGTGAATGTCACCAGGCAAAGGGGGGAAAAAAAAGGTAGGAGGCTTCAGAAGACATAAGCAAAGTGTGGCTGCAATTTGCAAGGGGAAAATGATAAACAGACCTTTGGCTGTGCTGAGATTTTCTCCTTTTCTTTTTTGTCCAGGAAAATTTTTAGTATCAGGAGCTGTAGATATGACACATAGTTGGGATGGGACATCTGTTCCAGATGTCAGACCCTGGTCTTGCATGTTGCAGGAAAGCACCAAATTCCTTGAAATTCCATTGATATTAATGAAAACCAGGGGAACTCAGCATCTTGAGGAGCTGTGCGTTTAATGACTGGTTCAGGAAAAGACATCAGTGTCTCAAAGTTACACATCACAATACTGAACCCTTATATGCTTTGGTATGTGAAGATTTTACATGGAAGAGTTCAGGACAAAAGGCTGAAGTAATTTGGGAATCAGAAGCTACATCACTTCCCAGGCTGCTGAACTTCCCAAGCTGCCTCATTGGCAGGTTTGTCTATTGATGCCTGTGTATCACACTCCTGGCCATGTTTAATCAGAGTGCCCCACCCATTAGCCTGCAGCACACAGAACCACTTCCCAGTGAAAGATATGGTAATAAAATACTATTTTTATTATTGAATATACTGGAAGCCAACATTGCTGGTTAACTGCTGTGGAGGAGAAGATATCCCAGTAAGGTGGATGGAGGATGTCACACTACCTGTGGCAAACAACCACGGAGGTCACTGGCAGAGAGGGCCTGTTAGGACAGGAAAGTAAGAAAGGCAAGGAGAGAAAAGGAGAGGAGAGTAACTTATATCTGTATTCACTTAATTTTTAAAGCTGCTCTTTCCCTTGAATCAGGGGTTGATCAAAGGGTAGGAGAGCCAAGGGACAAGGAACTCACTGCTGAATTTGTAAAATAACTGGATGTTATACAAGTCTGTTGCTTTGTGGAACTTGTTTTTCAGAAAAGCTGTGAACCCCTGACTCCTGCTGGAGGTGAAAAACTGCTGTCTAAAGCCAAGGTCCTTGCATCTTGAAAAAAATCCCAACTCTTTTTTCCACTTTCTTCAGAGAAATATCTAGACTATGAAACAATCAAAGTTCTGTTTCAATTTGTGTACAGGATTAACAAAAATTTCCTTAATCGATATTGCAAACAGTGGCTCCACTTTTTGCATTGCATGACTGATGGTGGGCTAGAAACTGTGCAACAAGGCTACAAGGTATGAAGGTAGATTACATCTTTTTTGGTTCTTCTTTCTAAGGATTTACTGCAGTTTTAGTGGAAGGACAGCAAAAACATTGCTTGGAACCTGCCACAGAGCAATTTATAGCAGCTTATAACAGTAATTCATGGAAGTTTATTATATGACCTGCTTTATGAAAGTTCACTATTAGTTCAGCATTTAGAGCTCACAGACTTGGCAGAGTTTCCTGCAAGCTGGATGCTGAACATCCGGTGAACTTTGTTTATGAACAGAGTATATTGTGGTTAGGAGGCTTTGGAGCCACAGGTCACCACCCAGTTGTGTGCAAGCTTAGAGCCTGCTTGTCAGGGGGAATGAAGGCACCCTGTGGAAGGATTTAGAATTAATAATCATAATAATCATCATCATCATCATCATCATAATCCCACCACCAATGCAGCATTATTATTATTATTATTAATAATAATAATAATAACAATAATGATAATAATTTTTTTCCCCATGGAATTAATTCTGTGCTTAAAACACAGATAAAAAAGGAGAAAGTGGAGAAGCTGTTGAGGACAGAGGTGAGGACAATGCTCTCACACACTGAACCTGTGTTATCACACCCCTGCAGGACTTCCTCCAAGGTGCTTCTGGGGCCTTGAGAGTAGAAGGGAAAAACGTGGCTGGCTGATCCCAAGGCAAAGAAACTGCTAGAAAACTAAGGAGAATTTGAAAGAAAACTCTTCTGCTGTTTAGTCTTCCCCTTTTGTTTGTCTGTGGTTTATGGCATAGTGATTGACTACAGGCTCTTTTCTAAGCTGTTTATTTTGGAATGGTGCTGTCACTGTCATGTCCCAATTACTGTGTATATCTTGTTTTCATCTTAAAGAAGCCCAAAACAAACTGAAAACTTCACAGAGCTATAGTTAATATATTCAGCTGTGGATGCATGGAGAGAGCCCCAAACCACTCAGTTTATGTGTAAAATGGACCATTTGCACAAACATTCCTGCTGGGCAAATTTTGTCTGTTCTGCATAAATAAGTGGTAGGAAGTAGTCTGCTCTGCCCCTGCTCTGTGATGCTGGGTTTGGGGCCCCTGTACCGGATCTGTGTAATACCTCAGAGACAGATCCTTCATGTGGGAAGTAGTATGACGGCAGTCTGTGTGTCTGAAAGGTGTCAGCAAGCTGAACATCTTCTGCATATGTCTTCCTACCCCTGGAAAGTACTGCTGAAGTTGGACAACCCAAATTAAGAGGCTTATCTATATTCTGATGGGAAGAAATCACTGCACAGGTGAGCTTAGGAGAACTACGCAGCTGAACCACTAGAGATAGGCATCATGTGGAAGCCACCAGAGTGAAAGAGTTTCTCTATTGACCCATCAGTTGAAACCATTTATGCTACCTGTGGTGTTTTACTTCTAAACAGAAACTTTGTTCCCCATCTTCCTCTGGCTAAGCAGAGGAGCCCAGAGTGTCCAGCAGAAGTTCGTTTAAAATCACTAAAGAGAAAGAGGCCTATTTCATTCAGCCCATTTTAGGGAGGCAGTTCATCCAGTACTGCCATTGGAGATGACAACATGCATCTAACAAATATGGGAGAGGACATACGAGAGACTGATGAAATGGTATCCTGAATGCAGGTGGGACATCCTGGGGAACGAGGGTGAGCACTGTGTTCAAACTGTAGCAGTGTGCTCAATCCCTTGCCAGCTGGAATAAATGAATGAACTCAAACATTTGCCTTGACTGTGCAGTCAAATATGCATTTGCATTAACATTAAAGATCCAAATACATTTTCTGCAGAGTGTATGGTTCTCCCAAGAGAGTCAGCATTCCAGTGAGCAATGCTGTTGTGAGAAGCCATCACATGAAGGTAATTTCTCACAATGTCTCAGAGAATTAATATTGTGCTTGTGACACTGTACCATCAAACTGTCCGGGATTGTTAAGACTTCTACTGTTACTAGGACTTTTAGAAAACTAATTTAATATATTATTAAATCCCTGTGATTAAATTAATTCTCCCAATGTCCCAATGCAAGTTAAAATAATGAGGAAGGCACAAACACATTGTAATATAATTAATGCTGGTAATTTTTATAAGGTCAAAAAACTTTTGTGGCAAGGCCACCAAAGAGAGCATGTCTCAGCGAAGTTTGAAAATATATGATGAAGAACACGTATTGTTCCCCTGGGGGATATGCAGACTACTTCCTTAAGGCATAAAAGACATAGTGAGATGAAAAATGGATGCTTTTACAAGTGGGAATTCAGAGCCTTCAGTTAAGTTTTACCTTGAATTATCTTCCCACTGTTCCCTTTAAATATAAAGAGGACTGACTTGAGAAAGTGGACATTTAATTAAGCAAGTAATTCTTCTCTTATCCCCTGCATTCAGTCTTGAGAAGAAAATATTTCTAATGGATCCTTAAGGAGTGATAATGTTAATTTAAAGAAAATGCTAATTTACAGGATTGGTTGGGAAGCTCCACTCCAGCTTGCACCAGAGAATTAGCCATCAACAGGGACCATAATTTCTTCTCTAAAGTGTCACCACTGGCCAGGCACCTTCAGTGATGTGACCTTGGACACAGTTCTCAGCCAAGCTATCCAGGTTGTGGACCCACATGAACTTGACTTTAGAGAACTTGGCAGCTTAGGGGACAGTTATTTTTCTATATGGATTATTTCCTTCCCATTCTTAGCCCTGTTGATGAGTAGGAAAAGAGCCATCTCCTGGTAAACATGATACCAAGACAGAGCTGTAAAGCACCACAAAACCATTGTGTTGTTTGAACAGAACAAAACTGTCCCTCAAACACTTATTTATGGTCTCATTTTAGACTCTTGTGGCCTCAAATTATGAAAGGGAGGTGGTTTTTAATCTATTTTCCTACATTTTTGTTTCAATTTGTTTTTCTGAGTTGTTGGCAGTGATAATGTCTTTGTATCAAAAATGGAGAGGGGATAGAAGAGTGAGGTGTGGTTGCTTAGACACATTGAGATGGTTTCAGTTATTTCAGCAGAGAAGCAAACATTAATGACTGTTAACACTTGTATGAGCCCAGATGTTACACACACATAGCCACAAAAGCTATTAATAAAAATATTTCTTGGAGTTACCAAATTGTTCTTGTGGTGAAAACTTGGCTAACTTCCAGTTTTCCATAGCTAGGGTAGTCTGAGCTAATTGGGATAAAATGAAAACCATTCTCAAGCTTCTGTCAAAAATGTTGAGATTGAAAAAAAAGATCTGTTCAACATTTGTCCCTCCTTATTTTTCATCTTCTCTTGCCTCTGGTTACTAGGCAGGATTTAAATGTATATTCACATCCAGACTGTCAAGTTATAACTAATGATAAAAAGGATTTTGTGAGGGTTATTAAACGTAGAGCTTCAGAACTTACTGTACCCTTTTAAAATGTTAGAAATCAGACCTCTGTAGGTTATTCTTCCTTCTGTCTTCACCATGACTTTAGGTCTTCGAGCACTCAGAGCTGAGTCAGAGGTAGAGTACTAAACTGCATGAATGCTGGCCCAGTACACTCTTGTTTCTAAGCAAAAATTATGAACAAGTGAATAGCAGCAACATTTATCTAACTCAGGTCCTGATGCACCAGCATCAGGAAGGGGTAGGTCTGGTGCCAGTTGCTGGATCTGCTGCATATGTGTCATGGATCTGTGTTCCTTGCATAAGCTTGAGTTGATCTCAGGCATATGTGACAGTGCATATATTGATAAGCATGTGGAGAATAACCATTTCTCCCAACAGCTGGCATCTGGGGTCTTTGGCTTGCTAGAAGGTCTACGGACAACTTGTATTCCACTTAAATCCTGTTTAGGCTTGATCTTCAGCTGAGATGTAGTAACTGTCAGGGTGTGTGCTCCCACTCCATGGCTAATGTGAAAGAATGTAGTTTATCTGAAACTCCTTCCACTGTGGGTTAAGCTAGATGGCAATAATTCACACTTGCTGGGAGAGGATAGCCTGCCTCAGCTACCATAACGAAGTCGATTTGCTGCTGAATCAGAGGAACGTGCTTCTGTGCCTGTGCCTGCAGTAACAGCAGCATCCTTTGGTCCTAATCTTGTGCTTCAAATGGAAACACTTAGTCCTGCTGAACCTTGAGGAAAACCACAGTCTCTTCAGTGCCTGCCGTAATCAGAGCTCTCATAATTTTTGAAGAGCTCATGAGTCCTCTCTGGTGCTTTGAGATGAGGCAGGTCTGCATGTGCACATAGCTACAAAGACCAGAATGGCTTTTACTGTAAATTATTTAATCTCTTTCCTTCCCCAGCAGGTCAGTGCTCCATGACTCACACCAGCCCTGAGGAACATATCTAGCTGCCTGAATGTCTGCAGATTACCCTGAATCCTCTGCAGACATTTGGGGCAAATATACAACACACTAACAAGTTGTATCTGCACCAATGCTTCCCTACAACACAACTTCCTGCGCTCAACCAAGATAAACAGTGGAAGAGCATCCTGTTGTGCCATGAGGAGAAGAGGCTTCAGTTCTTGCATTTGTTTTAAAATATTTACATTTAGGAAATCTCTACAGAAAATAGGAAATGCCTGACTTACCCGGGCAGCCGCTGCAATCTTGTGCTTGCCAGCAGCCTGGAGCTCAGTCACTTGATGTCCCTGTGGGCTGTGCAGAGAGGCCACCAGCCTGGGGGTCCCTGGTGAGCAAAGACAAAGCTGGGACTTGGGCAGGAGAGCAAGCCTTGGCTCACTATGTGTGAGTCTGCCAGCCAGGCAGTTGTTTGTGCTTAATAAGCCATTTAGGAAGGTCTGTGTTTCTTCAATTGCCTTGCTCTGTGCTGTGTGATCTCACGAGGCCTACGACACACCAGGTTATTGAACACGGGTTTGTGTTTGTGGAGCACCGGAAGAACAGCGAGAAACTCGTATTCAGTGATATCCTTAAGAAGCTGGATAACAAACATCCCAGGAAGAAAGCCCAAATCATGGTTCTTTGGGGAGGTTTGGGCCTTGATGAAGGTCACAACACACAGCACCCAGGAGTCCCCTCTATGGAAACAGCCAGCGGACAGCTCCGTACTCTGCCACACTTAGTTAAGCAATGAGAAGACAACAGCATGAGAAATCCCACAGCAAAACCTGGGTGTTAAGGTCTCCAGGTCAGTCATGACATCCTAGTATGGTGGCTGGGAACATTATAGTGGATGAAAACCAAAATGTCAGTTCTTGTTACACATCTGGAGACATTTATACAGAAGGATGAAGGAGTAAAGCATGAATTCATGCATGTCTGTCCTTCCAAGAGAGTGGGGAAAAAACCCAGTATTTTTCTTCCTCTGTGAAGAAGAAGAAAGAAAGGACTAATGTTTCATAAATGTGTAGTATAGAAAAACATAGGTGAAAACTCCTTTTAACCACAGTATGAACATGCAGGGCTGGGCACCGCTATGATCCACTACAGTGATGATATTGCATCTTGCTCATGCCACAGTGTGTGTGTGTGTGTGCACATGTTAAAATTATGCCTCTCAGCCCCTGTAATCAAATGTTTGCTTCTCTAGACAGACTGTCAGGCACTTGGTTGCCTGTACCTATCCCTGGCTTTCGTGTGGTAATCAGGCATATTGCAACACAGAAGTTTAAAAAACCTTTGATAGTAGATCACTTCCTTCATAAAGGTAGAAAAGATAGACAATAGGACAAGACACAAGCACAGAAACTAGAGATTATCCAGACTGGTAGCAAAGGGATCATCCTACTTCCATCAGAGCAGTGTGTGGTCTTTGAACAATGTGAAAAAAAAAAAGAAAAAAAAAATTCAACTCCCAAGATTACCATGGAGTAATGATTACCAATGTCGTATTAATTATACTTGACACTTTAGAGCCAAATAAAATGACTATCTAATTAAAAGCACAGCATCACCTTAATGAAACAGCCCTCACTTGTCACATCATGGGAGGGTTTATAACTTCCCTCCCCTCCCTCTATTCTTTGAATTCAAGTTTAAATTCAAGGGAAAGTTTGCTTATGGATTAGGTCCAGATGTGTCTGATGTTTTGACATTTCTTTTCAGCAGTTCCCTCTGCATGATAGACTTGGGGTCTTTCTGAGCATGCTCTTGTTTCCTCTGACATGACACTGGGCTATGCTGTAAGCCTGAGTTTGGAAGGTGGTGGTGGTGTCACTTCCAAATCCTACTGATCTGGAGCACATAAAAGATTTTGTCCAGACAGATATTCATTCTCTTCTCCGTGGAACTAAAATCTGAACTCTCTATGTCTGTAACGAAACTTGACAACATGCTGCTTTGACTAAGGAAAATTATCTTAGCTCCTTGGGTTTGCTCTGGATTTAGGCCAACTGATCCAAGATAAAACACTACAAAGAGGACCAGAATGGTGTCCCAAATGGCATTTAGGGCACTGGAGAGCCTCCATGGGAATCCTAGAATGCTCAGTCTTTCTAGCCACAAGGACAGGAATCCCAGCTATGATAACTCAGTTTTTATGGGATTCAGCAGTGGTTCCTGACTTCATGTTGGTTCATGAACATGTGTGTGATGGACACAATTACACCTCCTTGGTGCCACTGACAAGTATCTCTTAAGATATCTCTTGAATTATGTCTCTAGAAACTTTCTAGAGTCCCCTCAGTAGGTCATTCAGCACATGTCTCACCTGTGCTGAGGTCTCCTGGGGTCTCTGTCACTTTCTAGTCATATTTCCTGAGAAACTCTTCTGTAGTGACACATTCAAAAAACAGGCTTGACACACTCCTTTCATCCAGGAGAACCTCAAAAATAGCAAAGGTAATTTCTCTAAATTATTATTTGTGTCATGTTACCACTCGTTTCCATCATTTTGAAACATAACCTACTTCTGGACTTATGCTTGCCATGTTAGTTGTAAATTTTTTGGGGAGATGGCTGTCTTTGCACCTCTTGTTTGTACTGCACCAGCCACTGCAGGTATTCTGGTGCTGGGCACTGCACTGGCAACAACACCAGAGTAATAATCCAGCTTCAACTTGATAAGCAATACAATGATTCATTAAAAATAAGTTTGTTGATATGTGTTTCCAGCTATCTTTTCAAACACTCTATGACCATTCTATTCCATTACTACCACACTAGCACTATAACATTGTGTTTGATCTCATCCTTCCAAGGCTGATTGTGATGAAATTCTCCTCACTACTGTAGTGCTCTGTAACTTTGCTCTTGAATATAATGTCAAAACACCAAAGCTTTTTATCTTCTGACACCCTGGAACAAACAAAGTAGAAGAAAAGTGGGGCTGAAATGGATCTATATGAAAGTAAGAGGAGAAAACTGGGGAGAGGTTTCTGAGAGGTAGAGGGTCCTTTAAAAAGGTCCTTAGCTCCTTATTCCAGGGAACAAGGAGCTCCTTTTTCCAGGGATATTTGCTATCACTGTTTTCCATTGAATATTTATGATAACACAATGACAGCGGGAAACTTGAGCCCTGTCTGAGGCTGGGAGTGGGGAAGAACCTTCACAGCATGTAGTTGTAAACTGCAAACTGACATGCATAGATTAAGGGTCTGGTTTCCTTGTTTTCCTTCAGAGCCAGTGGCAGGATACATGCTCTGCCAAAGGACAGTTCAAAGAGATGGTGCAGCAGGAAGAGAGAAGTTGTGTCACGCACACTTATCAGAGCCTGGAGCTTACATGGCTTTGGGTAACTTCAGTGGGAAGAAGTGGGCTGCATCATCCAGTAAATTTGGTCCATGGGAACACAGATTATAGGACTGGATGTTTTCCAGCAGAGTTCAACTCCAGTTGACAAAGACAGCAGCCCTATATAATGTTAGCCATAAGTGTATCAAATCCCTGTAAATGTTCCATTGTTTCTGTTTTTTCCTGGTTGTTCCTTGTAGGAACTTCATTTAGGGACTGTATTTTAACTCGTAGCCTCTGTTAATTCATACATGAAGCATCATTCACCACTTCCTGCTTTGCTGCCATGTTTTATTAAATAGTTACAGTGTCGGCTTTTCCCCTACTGACTCAATGCTCTCTGCTTTTAGTTACAGCTGAGACATGCCTGCAAATTCAGGAAAGGGTTAGGATTTATGGCTTACTAGATAGTGTAGGAGCTTTTTTTCTTGTATTGAAAACATTTTTGGAAGCATCTGCTGTATTCATTGATTGTAGGTTGTGACCTACTGCAGCCTTGTTTTTAATATGGACACCACTTTTGGCATTCTATAGACTTTTCCTGGCCTACCAAGATTTACAGAACTCAGTGAGTTCTCTAAGGGCATCTCCTCAATGCCCTCAAATGCATGTAAAAACAGGATACTGTTGGCTTCGTTGTTTTCCCCGTGAGCTCAGAAATGTCTGATTTTCCTCTAGTGGTCTGGATGAGCTCTTGTCTGGCAAATCTGGTGTTTTAGCTTCTTCAAATTTTTGACCTAAAAGTCATGTCACTGGTAGCACAATTGCAACTACAATTCCTCATTTTGATGGAAGGAAGTGAGTCATCAACAGGCAGCTTTCAAAAGTTTTCTAGAGTTTGACCCAAGTCAGCAGCAGACACTGTCCTCTCCTCAGTGGACTGTATCTCAAGAGATCCTAATATAATTAGTAAACATCCTGGAATTTAGCACTTAGGTCATATTATATAAATATTTATTGGTTTGGTTTGTTTTTACTTGCCTTTTAGAAGAAAACAAAGGCATTGGTGACTACATGATATAGCCCACAGACTTCATCAAGAGTGAAATTAGATGCCTGAAAAGGCCTACAGAAATTAGAATTTGGAGGGAATGTGATGAAAATCATGATAGGGAGTGGAGTACCCTGATGTTGCTATAGAATTGCTGGTCAAGCCCAGACCAAATGAACTTCAGGCAGGATTCTGCCTTAGCCCCCTGGATCTTTGATGGCACACTAACTCTGTCCTGAGATGGTGCTGACCCTGTTACAGCTGCCCAACTCCACACCTGGTCACCAGAGGACACTTTACACTATGGGAATGACAATCCTTGCATTGCTGAGAGGTCCAGAACAGTGATTTTCAGATATAAGACCTCATCATATAGATCAAGGACAAGCTTGGCAAGGCAACCTACAACTGTGGGAATCAAACCTCTTTTTTTAAAATTAATGTCCTACAGTTCCTGCATGTAAACCTCATTTTTCTGTAAATATGGATTCAGGCATCTTTTAAACACATTGGAAGGAGAGCTTATCCAGATCCAGGTTACTGGAAAGGCATATTTTTAGCTTGGGATTGTGAAAACTTGGTGTATATCCAACTGATTAAATTTTCTCTGTGTAAGAGTAAGACCTCCTGTGCTACAGACGTCATAGTAAAATTCTTGGATTAAAAGATTGTATGTTGAAGCTGAAGATCAATTTGCTGATGCAGACTTGGCTCTGCATCCATGACTGGAAGTTGAATTGTTGAGTGTGTGACAGTTAACTACATACAGTTGTCATCCCTTTAATTTTATCAAAACCTGTCTCAAAGGAAGTATCATTACACCTTTAATGTTCAACTTTGAAGCAGAAAAGCTCAACGAAAAAATACATTCATATTCACAGCTGGTAGCCAGCTTTTCTTCTGAAGTATGACAGCTTCTATTTTTGTAGTGTTAAAGGCAATTTTCCTACTAGGTCTCCAGGACAGGCTAAAAGATGTGCAAAAATGACTGAAGAAAAGTCTCTTATAACCCTCTAAACTATTGACAAATAGACTTCACCTTTTTGCTGGAATTAGAAGGGGAGAACACCAAAAATTCAGTAGTTTCAATGTTTTCTGCACCTAGGGTGGAGCTCAGTGATCTGTGTTTATTCTTGGTGTTCCATGCAGTCATAACAATTACAGCTTCACCTGGACCACTAAATGCACAGGTATCTTCATGTGCCCAGATAACACGCTTGTTAATACCACAGCAGTGATGACCATAGTGCAGAAACTGTGCCAAGAATCATATTTGACAACAATAATTATAAAAAATGGCTGTATCCTGTGGTTTTATTTTACACAGTTGACTTTTCCTTCATAATGATCACATGCCTAGAAACTCCTTAGATTTTTTGAATGTTTCATATTTTTATCCAATAAATTAAATATTCTTCTAATTATTAAAAAAAAAAAAAAGACATTGCCCAACTGAATTGCAATTTCATTTGTGTTCACTAGCAGGCTGTAAAGGGCCATTCACCATGAGTGCTGGAGTGACCAAGGGAGCAGTAAAGTCATTAAGTTCCCCTCAAAGTTTTTCTTGTAAGCAGAGACACTATGATTGAAAACTGTTGAGTACTTTGTTGTGGAGGTGCTCAAAACACTCAGTGATAGGTAAAAAAAAAGGCAATTTCTGTCAAAGAGATCGCTAGGTCAGAATCAGGCTGCCATAAACCCTGGAACTGAGAAAAAACTTAAATTTTATGCCTGTTCTTTCACTCTAGCTGTGGTAGGACAGCAATCTAATCTCCATCCTAGAAAAAAAGGTCTTCCCTTGGAGCAGTTTTCCCAGGCAGCCTGAGCTAAGCTCCTGCTGTCATTGCCCTGTCCCACAAAGCCACTTCTCCTTGAGCTCAGCATGGCCTAATGCTTCTCTGTCATTAAGGGTATTTTCAATGGAATGAAATTGTTCACGTTAATCCTAAAGGCTCCCCACAGCTCCCTCTTACTGTATTTATCATACTTGGTTCGTATCCTCAGACACGAGGATCTTCGTAACAGCTTTTTTTGAGGGCAGGTTGGGGAGGCCTTTCTGCAGGACAGAGCCCTCTGGTAAAGGCCTCCTCAGTGTAGCATCTGCAAAGCTAAATTTGTGATTTACTAACATATTGGTCTGCCTCATAATCCACAGATACTTTCTGTGGCTGGTGGAGACTTTGTAGGATTGGGAACCCCCCTCCCCACATAGCAAATAGTTCTCCAGGCAAAGGCTCCTGGTGGTGATGAGTTTCGTATCTATGGCTGCTGTTGGCACAATTTTTTTTAAAAAAGGATCTGAGGGGAGTAGCTGATCACGAACCTGGCTACTTCAAACTATTGTGAAGTCAGCGGCTTCAATGCACAGGGCTGAGGACCTGGCCAGCAGTGGAGGGTGACCAGAGGTGACAGGAGCTCACCCTAGGCAGAGATTTGTTCCAGAAAGCAAATGGTGACAGCTAATATCAAAGAAGACACTGTAGGGCATTAACTATTTTGAAGAAAGTAGTATGTCTGCATGATGAATTTTGGCAAAAAAAAGACACAAGGGAAAACCAAGAAAATCATGGAAACAATTTCTTAGATAAAAGGCAGAGTTCCTTACATGGGAAACACGTGAAAGACTGCAAAAAATATATCATCACAATAAAATATCTGTGGGGCTGGATTCCCCAGGCCTTTTTCTCTGCTCTCTCAGAAAAGTCAGCCTCCTGATTCCTCAAATGGTTTATTTCTTAAATTCAGAAAATATGTATGTACCAGCATATCCTTCTAATTAGCCTGAATTTACATAATTCCATATTGCCAACTACTGTGGCATTCAGAAAAACACTCCACAGTTTGAGTTTCTGGAATTTAGGGCCTGTTTCCCATTTGTAGTGTGGATGCTTCCTATCATCTAGCAGTGTAAGAGCATTGACAAGGAGTGGACATGTAATTCACAACATCAGGCTGCAGAGTATCACCTGGGAGGAGGGAAAAAGCCTTCTCCTGAGTGGTTTGTGTTTACTCTCTGCACTGTCCCAGTTTCTATAAACCCATGGCCTTCATGGGGCTGTGACTGTAATCAGTGCTGTGTAAACACTGGAAATGAAGCTCCCAGAACCTATTCCTTTCTCTCTCCTGGTCTCTCTTACACCAGTGCATGGGGGTACATCACCCTTGGCTTTTGGCAGCCACTCTGAATTTTTTCATTTCCTTCACCACTTATCTAAAGCGGCTCACGGAGATAATTTTCCGTGTCAGCAGCTAATCTGATCTGAGATTGTGTTACTAAACTTTCTACACAAATCTGCTCTTTTTTCCACAGCCTTCTTTAATGACCTCGAACCCACAGGCTGTTACCAATGCCTACACCTGAAAGATGCAATTCATTGTTGTCTAACATTTTATACCAGGAGTCACAGACCTGTTTCTTTGAGCCTTGTTTTCTGTCCAGGGACATAATGAAGCTGTGGGCCCTCTTTCCCTCCTGGTTACATAAAGGATTAAATCATTATATTTAGCAGACAGAGGCTCCTCTCTGGTGCTGAGCACCCCAGGTCTAACCTCATTTACCGTTTGTGTGTTGAAAGAACTTGAATAATTTCAGAACAACTGGTCTTGAGTTAAATTGGTCAAGCTGAAAATGGTGTCAGGCCCCTGTTGATTTATTTATTCACTATGTCAGTAGTCATCTCAGTTCTTGACTCAGCCAAACGAAATACTGGCTGATCTGCACAGCCAAAAAATAGTTACAGAGTCAAAGGATTTTTGTGTTCAGATATGTTACCGGACTTAATTTATGGTCCCGTTTTGTCTTTCTACTTGTTAGACACAAATGTATTGCTGTTCCCTCAAATCTAGACCTGGCAGATAAATTATCCTTAATCTCATCCCATTTCTTTCCATGCTGCAGTGCAGACATCCCTTCAGACAGCAAATCCTTCCTGATCTACTAAGACTTCTCCACTGAGTTCAGTAATTCACATTCCTCTTTATCCACTAGGAACTTGAACTTTCATTTAATGTTATTATGAAAAACCCTTGCTTTCTCTAAAATGTTTGCATTAAAACTTCTTTTGAAAATATTTAGCATATATTGTATGTTTGTCTGAAAATTAATACTAATTAATAATGTAATTTTAATACTTTAAAAATAATACTGAAAATTAATATTTGTGGGTTTTGTGGTTGATTTTTTTTTAAAGCTGATGTCTGTCCGGAAAACATTTATTTTGCTCAATATTTTCTCAAGAATAACTCGTGCTTCACAATTCACATGCAATGTCAAAATGAAGTAAAACCTTTGTTATGAAAACTCCTGAACTCTGAAGTTTCAGCCAAAGTCCAGGGCACAGTTTTATAATTTGACCTCAACTCTGCAAATATAACTCTCATTAGGGGGATTTTAACTGTTTGTTGTCGTTTGTATGTGCCTTGAGACGGGCTGTCCGTGGGGTTAAACTGGAGTAGGTTTTTTGCATTATTTTGCTACAGTTAATGGTTTGCCTCTACCACGCCAATGGGTTTGTTCCCCAAAAGAAAAGTATAATTTAGCTGCACTCTTATTTCCATGGGCCAACTATGATACTATGTCCTAGTTCTACCATATCTGCCACTGGACTGTATCCTTCTGTACCAGAGCAACGTCAGGATTCACAGCCTCAAAGATCACCATTCAAAAATGGTGTAATACTCCAACAAATCTGTCATTTTAACCTCTGTGCCTATTTTTTCCGCTCTGATTTTTCGTTTTTGACACAAGGGAGCTGGAATCCTGAGCTGCTAATGATGGCCACCTCTCTTCTAGCAGGATGAGAATCCACCACCTCTTTACGCAGATGTTCTGCAGTGTCAAGGCAGCCAAGAGCTTCTGGTCACAGCACATTTTTTCACCTCTGCAGTGCTTTATGACTCTGAGTGTGTCAGTAATACGTGATATATATGTAACACACAGGCTGGATCAGCAGCTATTTCTCCTCACTCCAGACCAGGTCTTGTTCTGTCCTGCTTTTGTTTGGCCTTATGGCTGGTTCTGTGATCTTTCAGTAAACCTGCCTTTTCCTCATGGTCCTGCCATTAAACTTGTGCATAGATTTGTATACAGCATCACCAGATAGTTTATGGTTTAGTGTTGTCATGCAGAGATGTTTTGCCATTGTAACACGGTAATTTCAGGACAAAAGCCAGTGAAAATGATGTCCTAAGTCCTGTCTTCTGCTTTGGGGGCCTGTGGCCTCATCTCTAAGGACATGTTTTTTGAAGTTTGAAAGATTTTTTTGGGACATTTCAGTTTTGAGGAAGATGATGAAAAGTTAAAAAAACCAAAACCCAAATGTTGCATTCACTCAGATTAATAATAATTAATTTCACCACAAAAAACCCCAACAAAACAAAAACAAACACAAACAAGCAAAAGTCTATCTTCACCCCTCTCTCTCCATCATGCCGAACCTATTTGAGAACTCCTCTTGGGTGTTTAACACAGAGTCTGCTCTGCTCTGAGCCTACCTCACTCCTGGGCACTAAGCTGTGCCTCGCCCCTTGGTATAGGAGCCAAGTATCTGTTTTCTCACTGGGAAGTTGTTCCTGTTTCTCTAGCTGAAGACACTTCTCCATTTTTTAACATCTGAATAAGCAAAGAGAGGCAGACCCAGTTGATTCCTCATGCACTTTCAGGTGGATGAGGTTGCTACTACACCAGCTGCCAGCCTTTTTCTAGCTGAATGAATATTTTATCTATTTGTTTTATGGCAGTGAATGATCTCCAAAACCAGGAGCTTTGGAGCAGCCCAGATTGCAGGCTGGGCTCATGCATTGACAGGGCAGTCATGAAGCACTTCCGGTGGTTCTGGGTGCCTAGTGACACACAGGCAAAGGGAACAATTAGGAGTCGTCTTCGTAATTATTTTATAACAACAAAACCCCCACAGTATAACAGTATATGAGTATCTGTGTCAGCCTCCTTATCCGTCTCTGTTTACATCTGCATTTATACCTATGTCTTGCACTGGCACAGACCAATGTCACCCAAGCACTGGTGACCTCATTGTCTCTGTCACAGTCTGTGTCCTCCCCAGTTGCTGTGTGGGTGGCTTTTGGCACTTTCTTCAGGTTCAAGGTGATGCCTTAGGTTTTAACTTTTATATTTTTCAAATCCTGTACTGCCTAGTGTGTAACTCTGAAGTTTCTTGTAGCCTGTTAATTTCTGCTCTCTTGTGCTAGGTAGACATAACAAAGCCTCTCCAGGCCTGCTCTCCAAGGACACACTTAGACCATCCTAGGCCCAAAAAGTATAAACCAAAAGTCTCTAAAAGGGGGGCAAACTTGGGGAAACTACATCATTAACTGAAGCTTTAATTAGAGAATTAACCCTGATATGTAAATGAACCAAACTTATAAAAGTGTGAAGAACTCATGACCTGTGGTCCATCTTGGGGTCCATCTTGGCAATAGCCTCTGGCTCCCCGGGGAGTACCTTTGAAGGCCCTTTGAATAAATACCTACCTTTATTCCCTTATTCCTGTCTAGTCTCTGTTTTTAGGTGGCCACTTCAGGCATCAAGGGGACAGTCCACCTTTTGCACACCTTAGATGTGGGGCAGGGAGCGAGATGGGCGATGACACAGCCGGGACTGCAGCACACACCCTGTAGAGCACTGGTTCCACCCTTGCAGGGACATGCCCCAGGTTTAGCAAATACAGAAACCTGTGCCCTCAAGAGCAAGTGGCACACATAGGATTTGTGATCCCTGTATGAACTTACTGGAGGAATTGCATTAGGCCATAACACCTCTGACCAAAACAGCTCAGCAGTTGTTGATTTAGATGAGTCCATGGTGTGGTGGTGCTGTGTGTATGTAATGTAAAATCATTTGTTCTCTGGGCTGTGCTGCAGAGACCAAAGGTTATTGTCTGCTTTGGAAGGCAATTTCTTTATTTGAACTGCAGGCAGCAAAACAGACTGGTTGTTGGAGTTTACAAAAGGCTGTCATGGCTCTGCTATGTAATTTTTAAATAAACACATTTTAGTCATTAAGTACACACTCTTAAAGCCTCAGTAAGAAGAACATCAGAATTATTAGTCAAGCTTTAATTCATCTGGTATGAGTTACAGCTGAGCTAAAGCATGTGGCAAATAAGAGGAGTTATTTTCCAAGGACAGTTTATCTGTGATAACCTCTAACACAGCAGGAGCCCAAACTCTAAACCATACTCACTCTCTTTACACATTTTCATTTTGCTTCTCTTGTTGCTCTTATTTATTATATAGCTCAAGAGAGGACCAGGGGATGTAATTGATCTCTCGAGGTTCCTTTGAGCCCTCCATTTCCATGATTAAATGAGCCTATGAATTGTTATAGACGTCATCGCACAAACGAATGTTTTATTAAGCACCACTAAATTGCTACAATAGCAAACCAAAATTGTGTTTGTACAATATTTCACAAATCACAGATGGCAAGGAGTATCTTTTATATGTGGGCATATTCATTCCTCCACTACCCCCATATCCCTGTGGTCTCTTGTTTCATTTGGTTTGTAGGATATGTGAACGGGTCCTGCCTCTCTGAAAGAATACCTTTTCCAAACATGGCTCTTAATTTATAAGTGGCTTGCTGGGAAGCTCTTCTGCTGTGCCCAGCTTTGAACCCACCTATGTAGGCTACAAAGAATTGAGGGGGAGTCAAGGAGGACAAGTATTGAGTAGATAGTGCGTGTGGTGGAATATATTTCATCCCTCTGAAAGTAATGACATTAATTTAATTAAAAATCCAGGCTGGTGGCTACAATTTATAGGCCAACATGACTAATATTGTTATGCTTATGTAAGCAGAGAAATTAATTAAAACTTTGAAGCTTTCTCATTGGCATAATGAAAGCTTATTTTACACTAGTGAGAGATTAAGGAAACTTTCTTGGTGGGCTTTTTTGCAGAAAGGCAAAGAAACCCTCCCTTCCCCACTTTCACAAGCAGGGAGGGGTTTTTTTAATTAAAAACAGGAGAGAAAGTGGGAAAATGAAAGAAGCAAGAAATACTTTCGTTAATATATTAGTTCTATAGAAAGGGCCTGGGAATAGCCAGGAGGATTTTGACAGTGCCTCTGTCGCTGTGAGAGACAAATGGGAGCATCATTTGTTACGGGAGCTGGAGTAATGGGATGCTGAGGGAGGGACTGGGTCAGGGGAGCACTGGTGTGGGGGGTGAGCTCCCTGTGGCAGCCTCACAAGATAACATAGACAGTGAATTGTACAGGATATCTCCCTCCTGCTTTCAGGAAAAGGATGCTGCAGTCAGGTCCTTCTGCTTGGGGCTCTCAGCTGTCACTCTTTTCCTTTAGTTCCCAAGTCTGCTGTTATCTTTCAGAATGGCATGAAGATATCACTGGGAGCCAGATAGCCATAGAAGGTTTTTTAATAGTCAGTGTGAAAATGTTTCTGTTAGGAAAAAATTCCATCTAGTACTGCAAAAAATATGTGCCCATTTACTTGTAGTTATAGTTATACATATATATACATACATATTTTGGTCTCTAAACCTTCCTGAGGAGGGCAAGTGGAGAGGGAGGTGCCAAGCTCTTCTCCCTGGGGTCCAGCAACAGGATGCATGGGAATGCTTCAAAGCTGCACCAGAGGAGGTTCAGACTGAACATTAGGAAACATTTCTTTGCCATAGTGCTGATCAAACACTGGAACAGGCTTTCCAGAGAGGTGGTCAATGCCCCAGGCCTGTCAGTATTTGGGGCATTTAGATAATGCCCTTGATATAACTATTGAACTTTTGATGAGCCCTGAATTGATCAGGCAGTGGGACTAGATGGTCGTTATAGGTCCTTTCCAAATGGAATTATTCTGTTCTATTCTAAGTGCACATACATGTAGGGCATAGCTGTTGGTGTGGGTTCCCCTGAATCCAGACACACTCACTAAAGCAAAGGGAGTCACTGCAGAGTTATTTGATGTAACCTGAAAACCCTGTGAATGCTCTGACTCATGACAAGGACAGGTCCAGGCCTTCCCAGCTGCTTGGGCCAAGAAAGGAGTAAATGGTGAGGGCTTAACTGTGCCAAGCTGAATACATCTGGAACCTGAGTTCCTGTGTGGGGTGGGGGATTACATGAGGGGGTTGATATTATTTGTATGTAAGGTGTGGAAGTAAATTCCAGCAGTAGAACAGCTGAAATTGCAAAATTTTGTGGCTCTGGATATTGCTCAGGACTCTCTTCAGCTATAATTTTCGCTTTTGACATAATGATACATAAAATTCAGTAAAAAAGAAAATAATTCCCTTCACTTCTAACTAAATCAGCAAGGTCAACAAAAGTGCACTGTATGTTCAGAGAGCAAAAATGGAACTCCTGGAGCTGTTTGCACCTCAAATTGTTATCTGAATTTTCTCATTCTGAATGCCTTGCTGAAAGCCCAGCAGCTAATTTTGCTTGTGCATGGGTGTCCCACATTGCTGTGGCGGGAGAAAGGTCCATGCTGGCTGGTTCAGTCAAGGTTGTTGAGGAAAGCTCCAACACAACTAAGAGGATTATAGGGTCTGCAAGTCCAAAGGGTAAATGAAAAAAAATTATTCAGCATTTATTAAAGAATCAAGCTCTTTATCAAGTGATGCTGTGCCCTGATCGCTTCTCCCTCCACTAGCCAACCATGCTGCGTGCCAGATGTGCTCTCCCCTACATCTGGTTAATAGAAGCTATTGCTTTTCCTCAGAACTAGATATACTTCACATTCAGGTGCCTTTTCTGGCCTGTTCTTCACCATCAAGCTGCCCTGGCAGTGTTAATTCCCTGTGATGACAGGTGAGATGAGCCTTTTTTTGAGTTTTTAGCACAGTGTGATCACACTGTAGCACTCACCACCAGGTCCAGGATCTCACGTGCATGTCTTCCTTCAAAATATGAGAACAGCCATCCCAGCTGCCAAAAGAATCAGAAGACATTAAACCTGGGTAATATTTAGGTTCTGGATGAGAAGTTGTCTGCCCAGGCAGAGCTGCTTTTCCCTTGCCTGGGCCTTTTGCTGATTTACTTTCGGAAACAGCTACTCCAAACCATCCCTCATTTTCTTCATCTCCTTATACTCTTGGAATGGCATTGATGATCCTTCTGGGTCTGTTCCAACTCAGATTATTCTGTGATTCTGTGAAATAACCAGGGGGATAACTCTCCTGAAAACAATGGTATCTTCTAATAGAAATCAGAATTTCCTCAGAGTAGAGAAGGCTATTTTGGAAGAGAGTCAATGTGTCAATCAAGGCAGATGTGGGAAGGAGGTGCATCCCCTTCAGCACAGACATGAGGGCAGCAGCACTAAAGCAAAGGAGAATTGAGCAACCCAGTGTGCCCTGGGAGTCTGTATAGTAAGACTATAGTCTCCACCTAAACAAATAGCATAAAGCACAATTAGAAGATCCCTGCTGTATCAACAAAATCTTACCCAGTGATTTATTTTTTGAATAAATTTATTAAATACACACATAAAAGAAACCAGTCAAAACATTTGTCTTTGCATAGAAGGTTCCTACAAATCATCATCCTGTTATATAAATTCTTTTTCACCTGTTTCAGGGGCTCTCCATTGTGGTTATTTCTTTTGCAGTAAAGACCAGAGCTGCTGCCTTCCCCTCCATATCACCAGTTTTAGGAGAGTGATGAGAGCCATAGTTCCTATTTGACACGCCCTGTGGCTGACAAGTGCTATACAAATTATTTCCTTTAACTGGTTGCATTAAGTACTGGCCCTCTATTCCCGAGAAATTAAGACAATTAAACACTGCAATGGTTAGGCAAGAAATTTGCAGTGACAACCGATTGACCGTGGCTTTCCTGTCCACCCAAAGAACAAAGTCTCCAGGCACAGCAGGTGACCAGCAAATACTAATGAAGCAGCCAATACACGGAGGAGTCTTTCCCTTGCACACTCCATCAAACTGGCTGGAACACCTCTCATCAAAATATTCCTGCTGGACCACAGGGCAGTGCCAGGCTGGTATGTTGTGGAGGAAACACTAGGAAGTGTTGTGAGCATACACGTTTTTCTTCAGGGAACTCTTATTTCAAACATGTTCAAGTCTTCTGCATTGTGGCATTTTAAACCAAAATTTGTTTCAGGCTTTTCATCGCCACAAAATGCTGTTTTACTTTCAGAAATTCAAAACCAATTTTTGTTGTATTTAGGACTTTTATTTTTTGTGTTTGTGTGTTTTTATGCTCCCAAGATGACATTCTGGTTTGGGATTATTGTTATTATTTTAGTATTTTGATTATTATTTCCATTCCATACAGAATGTAATTTAGATATGTTAACATCTCTAGCAGAATGAAAATATGTTTTCCCAAACAGCTTGGAGTGCTTTTATTACAGATTGGTCTCAACCAGCTGTTGAAAGCTGTTCCAGTGTAAACCTGAATTCTCTTCCTGGCTCTCAACTTTTGTGATGTACAACATTTAAAACTTGGATCTTCCCCTCTGAAACACTGTGAGTATGTTTTGTTGAATAATAGGAATAATTTTTTACTAAATCATGGATATGGAGTAAAAAAACAATCACTATGAGAAATTTTATGATCTGAATGCATTTTTAAGACACAGATAGTAGATGTGTAGAGATTATAACAAAATAAGCCTGCCAGAAAGCTGAGCATTGCCAGGGGGTTTTGTAGCACCAGTGACAAAAGGAAGTTTTACAAAGATTTTGGAGCTTGGTACATTCTTCATTACACAGAATCTTCTCAATTTCAGCTACTGTTTAAGCCAGGTCTTCAGGAAAGCAGAAGTACATCCTCAGAAACATTGTAGGCTAATGTAAAATTTAATTTAATTCTCAGTTTAATGCCAAGAGAGGGGCAAACAATAGAGGATTTTCTGCTCCTTGCTTTCTTGCTATTTATGAAAAAGCAGCTGCAGAGAAGAACAATGCCAAGCAGCTCCTGCCTGTTGTGCTGCTCAGAGCCATTCTCGAGGGAGGAAAGGTTATACCAGGTGCAGCCAAATATCAGCTCTCCCATTCAGCAGAAGGAATTCCATGTGCCAGGGCTGCCCACAGGGTACTCCTTATGGTCGTGAAAGCACAGCCCCTGCTGCCCAGCATCCTTGTCAGCACCACACACTCTCTGAGCAAAGGTGGGCACAAAGAAACCTCCCCAGCATCCAAATTTGCTCCCAACATTTGTTGTGGTGTCAGTGAGGACTTTGAGGTTAGCTGCCTGTTTATTTGTTTCCAGTCCTGGGATGCTGTGTGATCTGTTTTAAGCCTACAGATGGAAAAAAATGCAGCGTTGTCTTCAACAGTTTGTGTGAGTGGCAGTGACTGATGCCTTTTGGAAGAGCACCCCAGGGGCCATGAGATGAGTGTAGTTGAGTGTGTCTGGGTATTGGTTAGCAGCATTTGTAACGAGCTGGTTTCCATGATTCCACATGTCAGGAAGAACATTTGCGCTTCCAGGCCACTAGATGATGATGGTACTGTAATTACAGCTGCATCTGAATTAACATTGCCACATGAATAAAACATTAGCATGATTATTCTTAGCTTTTTAACCAGTGGTCTGTGGTCTCATCTCATTATAGCTACTTTCTTAACCAAACCAAACCACACCACACACTCTGACAAATGAAGAAGAGAAACAAGCACAGAACATCACTTCACCTTTTTCCCATTTAAGACTTGGAACTGGTTAAATAATAATGAAGTATCTCTGAAAACCAATATGTTGGCAAAATTTTATCCATAACAGGAGATCTGTGAGCTTTAAGCCTTCACTTCATGTCATAAAGGTTTGATACACTTGCAGCTGAATACTGGAAATTGCAAATACATTGGATGTGTAATTATGTCTTTTTCCACATGGGAAAACAATTTGCACATTCAAATCTTAGTATTTTGCATTTAAACAAAATCTTTGGGCCACAATCCAGGTGGAATGTCTTCATAGGAAGACATTTTGGAGTCCCAAAGGGTACAAAGCCAAGTCAAGGCCGCCTTTGTGATGTGCTTGGGATGCAGGGACTGCCTTTGCCCTGCACTCCTGGTGCCATGGGCTGGATCAGCCCCCACAGAGCTTCAGGCTCCAAAAGCCTTTTCAGGTGTGTCTATGCTGGAGCCAAAGGTGTGCCACCAGCTCAGAGACACATCCCTGAGGTAGCTTTACATGGTGTGCTCTTGCCATAGTCTTGCCTTTCTCAGCAGCATCTGTAGAGGGAAGAAGGGCATTTTTTGGTTTGTGGGTTAGTGGTTCTCACACAAGTTGAACTGTCTATTGCTGTGATTTCAGACTTGGTCAAAAGAGAGATACAAAAAAGATGACCATTCCTGACTCCCTGGGAAATCCTGCAGTGTCACCACCATCCCCTTCTCTTGGTAACTTTTTTTAATATTTAGCTCGTCTGATTTTACTGGCCCTCTTTAAATCCCTTTTCATCAACAATAACTTTTGAATACTCTTGCCTGTTTCAGCCAATGCTTGACATGTTTATAAAGGTCTTGAAGATACCAAGGTCTTAGAAGTTTCCTTAAAAGTTATATTTCTGTAGAGAAGAACCTCATCATCTCATCAGAGGAGAAGTTGGTAGCAGGAACACAATTCTAGGACACATCAGGGAATCCTCACCTGAGAGAGAAGGAAAGGCTGGAATTGTTCAGAGCTCACATTTTTTTAATTGCACCAGTCATATGTTGACTAGACTTAGGAGACCATGTTCTGCTGCTCATGAAACTACTCTGGCACTTTGGGAAATACAGGTAAGCCTCACACTTCAGCCCTGTACCTTTTTGCAGCCTGTTGAGAACAAGGGGCTTTGCCACTGTCAGGATCTTCCATCATGTTTTTGTAAGGACTGAATGCTGTAGACAGTGCAGGCTGTGAAGTCTGTTCCTAATGATAGGTTACAAGTTAGTACCATAATGGCTGTGAGTAGCCTGAACCCAAGCTTGGCTCACAATAAAAATAATTGTAGGTAGCTACCCATTCTCATTCCAGCTATTGCAGGGGTAGTCTTCCAGGAGATGTGTGGTTGTGGCCACGCTTTGTGGACTGTTTTTGCTTCTTCTTAAAAGTTGAGTGCTGAGCTGATTTGGCAATTGTGTGAGTAAAGTAAAACTGTAAGTTCTTTTTATAGCAGTCTCAAACTAGACCCACGTACCAGGATAGGTGACAGCATTGGTAAGTCCCAGCACCTCGTCAGATTCTACCAGGAGGGAAGAGGACCACTGAGCCTCTCTTCAAGGATTCAGCTGTTTCCATCATTAGCCATTTGAGTCTGGTTTAGCAAGGGCATCTTCAAATGCCCTATATGAAGAGGCATGTTTAAGAGAAGATGGGCCAAGCTGAGCCCAAATGTCGTCAGTTCTTGCCCAACTTCAACAATTTGGTGACAGAAATATTCTCTATTACAATTAAACCTGATAATTCCTGGCTTCCCATTCCACTGAGGGAAAAGTCTAACCCTTGCAGAGGCTGAAAATGTTGATATAGAGGTTCTCTTGGGAAGATGACAGCTTTGGTCACAAAAGAGCTTTCTTCCATGGTAGCTGTTCCTGGTTTGGATTTGTTTTTTTAACCAACAACATTTAACCAACAACAGCAGAAAAACCCCTCATGTTAAAAAAACACTGGATTAACCTCCTGAGAAACTGGCTTTTCCCTCCCTTAAATTATATGTTGTGCTCCCCTGCTGGTACAATAAAATAAAATGGAAAAGAATCTTCTCAATTTTTCTTTCACCAGTGTGTTAAGATATTGTCAGGTCAGCCCTGGTGGTGGGGTAGCAGATGACTAATAGCTGTGGCTTTTAATTAAATGTTATCAGAAGAGGATGATAGATTAGCACCACTACCCCCTGCATTTCCCACAACATTTCAAAATTACTTTTTGAAAAATGGACTTAAAAAGACGAAAGAAGAAAGAAGGGGGAAGCATGAAACAATGGTGGGAATTCCTTGTCCTTGCTGGACCAGAACAAAAGCTTTCTGTCTGTCTGAGAAGGAAAAAATTATTTATTTGTTACAGCCAGTGCAGTCTGGCTTGTACCTGGCTGGGCTTTCTGCAGTAGAGCTGGACCTCACCTTCACAGGTCTCTGTTACTGCAGGCATTTCTAAAGAGGAAACGTAGGCATTTGGGATATTTAGAGCTGTAACACCTGAAAATGATAAAACCTGGGATACTGAGTGAGCCCCGCATTTCTACTGCCTAGAGGTTTACTGGGAGTAGGTAGGGGGATATCTGAGCCAATGGAAAGAAAAAAAAACATTTAAATTCAGGAGTAGCTCATTATTGAAGGCTACCTTTTTGTCCTTACATGAAATAAGAGTTCAGAGTGAAATTTTTCTTCAGGCAGGCACCAAGATAAAATATTTCAGTGCAGGTGGCAGGATCCCTGTTTTCTGTGGAAAGATGTTTGGTCCTTTCTTCTCTGCTCACCTTTTTCTTATGACTATTAGTTATAGCACTCAGGCAGTGAAGATAGAAGAACACAATCTCTAGACCCTCCTTTCCCTTAAAAAACAGCTTAAGAATATTTTAATCAGAAAAACAAAGGCCATTAAAGTAACTGAAGCCTTTCAGAGGATTGGTTTTGGATTGTTCTTCTCAGAATAGGAGCTTAAACTCTTCTTTAGCTTCACTTGAGGTCCCTGAGCACAATTCTGGATGCTGCCCAAAATGAACAAGTGATGGGGAATAGGGATGCAATCTACAAATAAAATGAGCACATCATTAACTTTTTATCATCATTGTTATTTTTATTAGTCAAGGTTTTGGCCCCCAGAAACTGGGGCATTTGTAATAAAAAAGACACGAATAGCTTGCAAGTCAGCCTATAAATATGAGGGACTGGAAAACTGGGCTAGTGCCCAGATAGATGATTATTTTTTAGAAGAAATTTATTTGTATTTCCCCCTTTCAACCAAAAAGGTGTGCCGGCGCTTAGAGACAGAAAAAAACATCTTTATCCTTATCTTTTTTCTGCTGCACACATATTTTTTTTCTGAGTTTCTTCCATCTTTGGATATGGCATGCACATCCCACATAACACAGATACAATTTCAAAGCAATGGTAATGGCTATTAATGTTAAAATGTTGATTTCCCAGATGCCTTGTTGAAACAAAATCTGAGCTGCAGCACACATGCCAATAAAATCCCACTTTACATATAGTGGTAGGTGAAAATATGATAGAGGCTGCTTTCTCTGCCAGCTCTATAATTTCTGTCCAAGGAAACTCAAGTGAGGTGCAGTTCTCCTGTAGATGCTGATTAATTCCTAGGTCCACTTAGAGCGTGCTATTGCATGAAAACAGAAGAACCTGTGGGAGTTGGTATTTCCTTTAATTTTTTTTCTCCTGGACTTGCACTGAGCACATATTGAGTGCATCAAAATGCCACTTCAGGAGTGAATAAAAGGAAAAAGCTGCTACATTGCTGGAAAAGAGCCTGCGTCAGAGTTTACCTACTTTGCATTAAGGATGGTGACACAAACAGAGGGGCCTTGTACTCCTGTCAGGGTGCCCTATGGCCAGTGACAGAAACACGGGCAGTTCTAAATTAAAAGAACATTTCTGTATTAATTTATCACTCTGGTATACACAGGGCTAAGTATTTTCCAGAAGCCGCTACTGAGCCTCAGAGAGCTGACGGAGCTTAAACCGTTATGAAAGAAATACAGTTGCTTTCCTGATGTGATGTATTTGGCCTCATGAAAGGGCATTTTGTTTAGGTAGTGCATAGAAATCTTAGAAAGTGCCTACAGACACAGATACAGTCCCTGGGGAAAAGCAGCAAACCTGAGCAGAGAAAGCATCATAAATCATGGGGCTTAATGTGCAGCTCATAAATCCAGTGTGTTTGTAGGGAGCTCTGATAAGGCAGGACGAGGTCTGAGCGCATTTGCTCCACATAACATAGCATGTGGCATTTGCATCCACACAGCAGTGAAATGAGCTGAGATTTGCATCTCATTTTTCACTCCCCCGTGCTACGGGTGGGGCAGATCCTGATCATGGCTATGGGGGGTGTAAATAAGAGAAAAGCCCCTTGTTTTGCAAGAGTGACTCCAAATGTAAACCCTCATATTTGGGATGGGGAATAGACTCTGAATTATGTTCATTTACATGAGCTAATCATATCATCCTGTGAATCTGTAAGTCAAACATCTGTGCTTGTTACTCACAGTAATTTGTATGTATACATATGAATGCTTATTTGGTATTTGCATATGAGATATTTGCATCTTTTGAAGGCAAAATGTGAGATACACCAGTAAGCTTTCATGTGCCTTGGTCTGTCTGAGTTGTTACTAAATGATGGCTGGATGCTGCTTAGATAACAAGTCTGATAGCCAAGCAAATCCAGGTTTTCTCAGGTAGTCTATGCATAACTCCTCAGGAATTAGTTGCCCCTCCTAATAGCAACATTTGCAATACTTTTGGGGTTTGGGTCTTTCACTTGAAGCAAACATCCTACCCTAATCTTTGAAATAAATCTTCCTAGCTATCTTCTTTCCCTCAAAGTTTTAACCCGTAGAGAAAGGAAATGAAGGGAGAGACCATTATTATCGTAATTTCTGCAATTTGAGGAAAATTTTAATGAAAAATCTGTCTGTTCAAGGTAAGGTGCATCCGTGGGATACACTAAAAGGAGAAGTTGCTATGTGCTCCCCTTAAGTGGCAAAACCCCAGGTTTTTCTTGACTCCCAGCATTCCTGATGGTGATTCAGAGTGCTCTGTGATCTCTATCAGCCCTGTGGATGCCATAGAATCACAGAATGGTTTGGGTTGGAAGCAACTTTAGTCCTAGTCCCCCTGCTGTGGGCAGGGATGTGACCCCCTAGATTAGGTTGCTCAGAGCCCCATCCAGCTTTGGACACTTCCAGGGATGGGACATCCACAAACTGGGAGAAAACCCATGTACCTTTCAGACTTACTCTGTACTTACATCAATGTAAGTCAATAGATTTTGACCCCAGGGACTGGATTTGGGGAAAATATTCTAGCTGGCATGGTGCAGGCTAGACAAGTAATCAAATATCCTACCTTCTTCATTCCTTCTTCCTGCTTGGGCATTGGCAGAATTATTAAATAATCCCTCTAAATTAAATTTCTCTTTCATTTTGTGTACATAATATGGATATCTATGCTTTCAGGACATAACTGGAAGAGTGGCTATGATGCTGATTCATATTCCTTATCCATTTTAACTTGATAACCACAAAAAGCAGTAGATGCTTTCTATTTTTCCAGTATAACAAGCACTAGCATATGTTCGCTGCACAATAATTTATTCTAACAGAGGAAGATGATATTCCCCTAATGATTCATGTTTCTGAGAAAAAATGAAACATCTTTCCTTTAACATCTTTTCCCTCTCTCATCTCTCTTGGATGAGAAATCATTGCTTTCTTTTATCTGTCTCAGATGGATCCAACAAAGTTACTATAAAGGCTCCAGCTCTCTGTGTTCTCAATGAGCACAGCAATGACCTCTTCGCCTTGCAGCATCCAGTATTTCACTTGTACTTTTTTATTTATCTCCTGCAGCAAGTTGTTGTGTAAAGTTTTGTGATTTGGGCCTTAATCTACAGAGTTAGCTCCCTTTAAAGAGAACTCACTCCAAAGTGGCTCTAGCTGCCACACAGTACTCCACAAAGAAGTGGAAGCTACATCACAAATCTGGAAATGTATGTTGTTCCTTATTGCCTCTTTCCTGTGTCTGGAAGCTTTTTTCCTAATTTTGAAAGGGGTTTTTTGTTGGGTTTTTTTTGCTGATTTTTTTTTTTTTTTTTTTTTTTTTTTAAGAATAAAAAAATCTTTGAATCCCTGGGAGTCCCACTTAGCCCTGGTTGCTGAATGGTCCTGACAAAGTCTTTGGAGAACCAATATATGGAAAAATCTTTTAACCTCAGATTCCTCATTTAAAAAGGAAGGATGCTTGTTATCATGGTGTCTGAAGGCTAAAGTTCTTACCAAATTCTTGAAGCATTGTAGCAAATACTTGTACTAGTAGAATGCCACTCCTTGATAAACACTCAGCGGCAGTTCACAGCGAGCAGCAGCATGTCAAATGTCAACTGTACTTTGGTGAGCTGAGCTTTAGCCCGCAATATTACGTCCTCATGAAATCAGAGGTACTACAAATGAAAAAAAACCTGTAAACAGCCAAAACCTGAGGTCACTCTGCACCCCTCATCTAGGAAGAAGCCTCTGCTCCTTGAGGGGAAGAGCTATTTGCCTCTCTGTGTCAAGATTTTCATCCTGAGAACTAGAGACACCAAAGGAAGGAAATGGACACAATGGTAGGGCTGCAGATACAGAGAGCCAATCTCTGTCTCATGTCATTATTTTTTATTGTGTTGGACCTTCACTGAGGGTACCGAACCTGCTGCCTCCTTTGCTCTCTCTGGCTGCCCATCACTACCTGCTGGCTCCTAGCATCACTGCTGTCTCGTTCCCTCTAGGAATCACCCACTAACACCCTTCTCCTCCATACAGGAGATCGTGAGCAGGTTGTCCCACTCCACAGCATGCACAAGGTATCCAAAGTATCCATTCCACTTCTTTTTTCTCCCCTTCTTGTTCCCAACACTGGGAGCAATGCCTTAGGTGTAGTTTCTGGCCCACGTTCTTTACACTGCTGCAGTCATAAACTTTTAATCTCTCTGTACTATTCTGTCTCTTTTTTAGGAGAAACACTTCTCCAACACAATAGAACAACATCTGTGAAATAGATTTCAGTCTTCTCCAGGGCCTCTTTCATTTCTTTCCACTCTTCTGCATTACGGTGTTCTTCCTTTTGGACTCCCTTCCTCCTGGGAATTATTTAGAGATACAGAGGCATCTCCTTTCTCTTCCACAAGCTCTTAGAAGTTTAAATCACTGTTTGTTGCTGGGAAACCAGAATTGTTTTCATTATCCAAGGAGAGGCCAGAATCACCTCATGTTCAGGTTGCTGGCATCTCAGAGTATTAGAAATCATTGTGAAGGCCTTTTTGGCAATACCAAGTACAGAATGCAGCAGCCCCACCACATGGTGGGGACAAGGCTGGTTTCATTGGTGCCCTCAGCTCAAGGTGGTGGCCCAGGGAATGCATCACACAGGCCAGAGCAGTCCTTAAGCTTGAAATACATTAGGGAAATGCCAAGAAATGTAATGGGAAGGAGGATGACCCACTGGAGAGCTCACAGTGGCTCTGAAGGAGCCCAGAGGGAGGATGCCTTGTGTGTAACCTTTTGCAGGCTGGTGGCACTCACTGACTTCTGGTCCACACAGCCCTTCCCAGTGCAAACTTCCATGCTGGGGCCTGTATCCCTCCTGGAGTTATGAGTAGCTGCATTTTGGGTATCAGGCTTTATTTCTTTTGGGGATTCCCTTGTCTTTCTCTCCTCTTGCTTGCAGAGGTGCTAAGTATTAAAATAACAGTGAGGAAGGGGAGAATTCACATCTTGGCATTTCTCAGTGAAAGTCTGCCAGACATTTAATAAACTGTTTTATGTTGAAAACATTTGAAGAATGACTCTGCAAACAGTGATAATAGTTACTCGTTATGCTTTCAAACAGCCTGGCCTGACAGCCTTAACCTTTGCACGGTGCAAGTGAAAACATAAGGCACAAGTAAAACTCCTTCCTGCAGTAACTCCAGTGGGCTGCATAGTGGATTACACCAGGTAAGAATTTACCCCCTGGCATTTGGTTCATTTCTAACAGCAGGTCATCATGGCTTGGTTTGAACCCCAATGCCTGATATAAGACTCCCAATAGCGTTAATTACACAGCTCTTTATAATAATCCATTGCCCAGTCAACCCACAAAACATTTCATCACAGTAGCAGCCTGAATGTTCAGTTAGGGGACCAATTAATCAAGCTGGCATTAAAAAAAATATAAAGCCACATTTTATAATAGTGTAAAACATCAATGTATTAGTTTGAGTTGCATTTGGCACACACAGACATGCACACACAGTATCTCTACAGCTTGATTTATTACATTTAAAACTAAATGGCTTTGGAAATCAATTTTATTAGACTTCATTATTTTAAAACATAAAATAAAATGAAAGCATTACTTAATAATGGCTTTTAAATTCTAGATAAAGATGCCCAAAGGGAAAACATAGAAACCCTGGTGCATTGTATATTGTTCACTTTTTTTCGTATGGACTAGCTCAGTGGTTTGGAAAAAGAAATGATGTGAATTAAGGAGTGTGTAAAGAGGTGAAGTTGTCGAGTGCGTGCAGGAAAGAATGGAAGTGATTCCATTTTCCCCAGAATGCTTTGGATCAGAAAACATAAATAGGTGGCATCTGTCTCATTTACCAACAGCACTCACAACCAAAAGAGAAACTGAATGAAAAGTTGTCTTTTAAGAGACAAGAGCAAATCCCTTCTTTATTTGCAGCTGTTTCTCTATACGGAGTTATACTGTGGGGAGGGGCAACAAAGAGTGAAAAGGGATAGATTAGAAATTAATGGAAGAGAGATAAAAGTGTTGCACCACTGAGAAACTCCACCACAAGCCGTTCCCAGAGGCAGGTAATGGGATCCCTCTCCACCTGTGTAAGGGGGAGGCCAAAAGCAGAGATTTGTTGGAGGTTTGTAGCAGCGAGGCTACATTTCAGCATTTCACTTCCAAGGGGTTGATATGCAGGAGCAGCAATCAGTGGAGGTCACCAAGTCTCGACCAGTGCATGACACTCACAGGAAAGGTCTTGCCCTGACAGTGAGCATGGCCTGGGGACTGAGGTGCCAGGGTAGTTGTTGGCCATACACTGCAGCTCCTGCCTTTGTTCTCTGCCTGCTCTGGCTTCCTCCACTGGGAGGTGGGGAATCTGCTGTGGCTGGGAACTGCTCCTCAGTAGAGATGTTAGGCTGGGGAAGGACTTTCTGCAGACAGGTTCACTGCATTTTTCTGGGATATTGATTAGAAACAAAAAGAAGCAAAACATTGTCAATTATTAAAAACTTTGAGCATGCACACACAGAAACATAAACATAAATATGTATATATATATATTTGCCTAGAAAAACATCATTTTGTATGCTTCCACAGAAAAGTTTTTACTGCTCACAGGTGTTAAAGTACCCTTACTTTTGAGATCTGCAGCAGATCACCTGCAACCAACATTGAGGGGGGTTGGTTTCAGGAGGAAAGTCAGAGGCAGTATAAGACAGCTTGACAGGGTTTGGTGCTGACAGACATTGCAGCCAGAGGCAGGTATACAGCCACAGAAAGATGATTATGGATTTGCTGGTGAAATTCACATTATTATCATCAATCTATCCTGGTAAGCAATCTCTGCATATGAAGGATCTTGAAAGGCAGAACTGGGGAGTTCTCTGGGAGACCTGCTGAAGTTTTTTTTAAAAGTAGCATTTGAAGAGGCTCACCCACTTTTGCTTCAGCAGGCTCCAAGGGTAGAGCTCTGCAGGAGAGTCTGGACTTTTGGTCAAGAACAATGCCTGTTTTATCCTGTCTATTGAATCCTGTTGGCATTACTAATGATCACAACAAGGAACATGGCAGGGCTGTGGATGCTGGCAAGCCAGGACCTCAGTGAAACCCAAACTCTGCCTTCCCCGAGTGTGTACAGGAGGCAGCTTCCCTGTGTGCCACTGTGATTTAACCCTGAAAAAGATCTCTGTCTGCAGTCTTCACTTCCATTAAGCCTCCTTCCTTTTGCCTCAGGTTCAACTTCTCAAAATATGGACTCTTTTTTGGGGGGGTTCTCCCTCTCATGCTAAATCCCTTTTTTGATTTTTTGTTTGGTGGGGTTTTTTGTTTGGTTTTCAGTTTTTTGTTTAATTTTTTGAGAAGGCATAATCACAGGATCTCATCTGAACTCTCTTGTGCTAAGACATTAATCTGCGTTGCATAATGTCTTGGAGCAAACAGTGCTGGAGTGAAAGTAAGCTCTCCCCATCCATATTTAACTCACTTAGGTCCTCTCAGCAAACAGAGATGACATTTTTGTGCACAGCAGGCAAACACAAGAACTAGAGGGGTTCATTCTGGGAGGGTTTTTGTGTTTGTAAAATTCCCCTATTATTTTATAAAATAAGACAAGTCCAGCTGGGCTTCAAATACCAAGCAACATGCCAAATGGTTGTTAGCTAAGGGGCAGCATCAGTCCCTCTGGGATGGGGTCAGAGGACAAAGTGATTTAGGGGAAATTGGAGCAAATAAAGTTTCCAGCTAGGATTTATTAAAATTATTCCTCCTTTATTTTAATCCTGGTGTTTAATTTTCATCCTAACTACTCTGATTGGTGCTGCTTAAAGTCCAGGGATAGCTGGGCAAAGTAATCTGACATTATAACTGGTCTGATGGGTTCATAGTGCTTTGAACTGCCTTGCCAGCCCACTCCAGGTATGGCTGTGGGTGGCATCACCTTACCCTAAGGAGGCACTCTTTCCCAGCTAAAGTGACTCCTCTCCAAGGAAAACGCTCTTGGTGTTTCACAGTTGGGAAAGGGCCTCTTGGAAGCAGGAGCAGTGCAGAGCCATGAGGAGACACAAAGCTGGCTGGGAAGAGGAGGGAAAGGGTAAGTCTGATGTCTGTGGGACAGTCACTCCTTCTCCCAAATAGCATCTCTCCCATGAGAGCAGGAGCAGCAGGCTCAGCTCTGCAAGTCTCCAATTCCATTTTTATCCTTTTCTCTTTCTCACCTTCTTATTGAGAGGGTTACAGGAAAGGGTCTTGGCATCCAGGATTTGACAACATTCAGCTTTGCATATAGAGCTGAGAAATCTTCAGGATGTCCTGCTGAGCCCAGGGTATTTGGGCTTATTGGGAGTGGCCCTGGGGTCTCAGTCTCTCATTCATTTAGCCTTGACTTGTCTTCAGCACCTGCTTTGCAAGCACAACCATCCGTTGTTCCTGGCCTCAAAGCTGCCATGAGTAATTCCCTACACAAATATGAAAAAAAGTGGAAAACACTTATTTAAAAAACCTCAATGTCTTCTGATTTGGATGAATGTGCCAAGAGGATCTAAACCCAAATGACATTTCCTGTTCTACATTATTTAAAAACCCATTCCTCTCTAGAAAGACAGAATGTTGGTAGAAGGAGAATCCATTCTCTAATGTCTAAGGGTGTCATGGAACATGTCCAGGACATATCCTCCAGAGAACACATGTGCCAAACTGAAATTAACTGAAATTAGACTCTGACTGCAAAACACAGCCCCAGACATTAATTCTCCTAAAGTTTGGTGTATTCAATGCTGGGAATTTGCTTCCACCCATGCCAGAAGTAAAGGGATTAGCTGTGAAGCCCTGATCCCACTCCCCAACCTTCCCAGAGCTCAGGGCAGCCTGGGCTCCTGGTCTGAGCTTCAGGCCTCTGCAGCTGAAAGTGTTTAAATAGCAACGTCCATCACTCAGGGTGAATAAAAGTGAAAGTGGCCCTTTTAAAAGAGAGCAATGACTTGATCAAAATGCTGCTTTGTCATATCTGTTTCATAAAAATTTGCCCCCTCTGGGCCAATCTGGCTTGATGTCAATGGTGAACGCCAACCACTGCCTTGTCTCGGTGAGCGCTGCACAAAGCCTTAATTTCACAGCCTTCAAACAACAGTGAAGAATCACCAGGAACTTTCTCCTCGGATCTGGGATCTCCCTAGCAACCGCAGGCCAAGCATACTGTAATTCAATTTATGCCTTGAACTCCTTCAGGAGTCTCTTCTTTAAAATCTGTCACAGTCAATGTGCCTTGGGAAACTATTATAAGTGCCTGAGCCTTTGACCAGCGGAGAAAGTAAAGCGTTAGTATAAATCTCGTAAGCATGTTTGGTCTGTTTTTATGTTGGGCGTATGGTACATTTAACATTCATCCCGCAGCCTCCACCTCTTTTCTGCTTGGGAAATGCACCCTGCATCTGTCATACTGTCTGCGCTGAAACCGGGCCGACCGTCCCTGAAAGGAGGCGCGGGGGAAATGCCTCCGCTCAGCCAGAAGAATTGCTTTATGTGGAAATGCACTGACATGGCCCTCGGCTCGTTGGGAGACAGGGGTGTCATGGGAAAGATAAGCAGGAGTGACCTGGCAGGTTTGTGAATGTCTCAATCGGGGACTGAAGTGGGTTTAACAAAAGAGTGAAAGCTTAGCAGGAAAACAAATGATAATGAACTGCTCACAGTGTTTAAATAGCCATCCCCAAATAGTTCTGCAGTGAACATTGTCAAGTTACTTGAGTCAAAGTGAGGTTTATAGGCCTGTAATTTTGGGGGTTATTTGTTCATGAGCTCTCTGTGAGCATCTTGAAAAAATTATTGCTTTCGCTGACAAATGCCATTTTTAAATTAACCATATGATACGATGTGTTATAAATAGTATCCTTCTCTGTCTGTTAGCTCTGTGTCTCGAGTGTGGTCAAAAAGAGAAGGGATGAGCTTTTAATGAGTAATGCTTGATGGGAAACATGTTGGCATTGAAATCTAGGGGCAGATTGAGGCTAGCATCTGTTGGGAGGGGTACACCCAGGGACAGGAGGGGGTCTCCTCCCTTTGGGGCGCTGAGAGCCTCCATGCAAAGCACTGAACAGGAACTGGCTGCTAAAGATAATTTTCAAGTAATTACTAACCGGCCATATTCCAACTCAATCCAAGTATTTTATCCTAGGAGCTTCACCCCATTACCCTATATCAGCTGGGAATAGTAGGTCTGTGCACTGAGAGGGTATTTTCCAGCAACATCAAAATTAGACATCACTTTTCCACCCTCCTCTCTCACTTGGCTGTGGGACAGCATCCCAAATAAAGTGACGTAGCAGGGTAACTCGAGGATGCACCTATGCAGTGGTTATTATGGATGGCTGATCCAAGTGAAATTGCTGCTTCCAGAGCATCAGGGAGCGGCTCCAAAGGAAGGCTCTGTGCTTGGCCCATGCAGCCTCTGCTCACAGAGTGGCTTCAGCTCCAGCTGTGTTGGAGACACGGAGCAGGAGCCAGCAGTGAGTGGAGTGCCTGTGTGAAATCCCACAGCCCCGGAACGAGGCAGGCTTCGTGTTCACTACAGAACTAGATTTGGTCTCAGCAGTCGTTCCTCACATTGCTTAATACGACCATATTTATATTTTCAGTCCTGCTGTTTGCTTTGATCTCAGGAAAGCCTTGTAAGGCAGGCTGGGGATGGTATTTGACTGGGCAGTATCTCCATCAACCCTTAGAGGAGAACAGCCTGCAGCTTTTTCCAACACTTGGAGAAGTACTGAGATAAGGACGGTTAAAGATCGGTAAGGGTCTGAATCCTTGTTTGTAGCTGAGTAGAGACTTGGCATCATTTTATGGTTGGAAGAACCTGTTCTGATTTTAGTAAGGCTTATAGGGATTTGGCACTGCAAAGTGGCTGCTGAAAGGCAGACAGGGCCATGGAGAAATGGCCAGGCAACATGCAAAGCCATGGAGCTGGGCACTGCACTGGTATGATGTAGTACAGCAAAGCTGGAGCAAATGCCAGCAAATCTGAGTTGAGTTTTACCTTTCTCCTGGCACTTCTGCTTTTCCCACGCAGTTCTGCTCATTGACCGTGTGGGTCTGAGTCACGGCCCTTGTCTGTGTTCCTGTGTGCACTGGCTGGTACAGGGAGGACTTAGGTGTAATAACACCCTGTCACTATTCATTACAAACACAAAATTGCAGCTGGAATACCCATGGGTTCCCACGAAAGTAAGGCTGTCTTTCATCTTGTCTCTGCTTTAAATAATTCCTTACTGTTCAGGCAAACTGAATGAACAGGTGGGGGAAAAACACATGTATTACTAATTAACTAGAGATCATTGTGGTACACCAAACAATAATATCAAAACTCATCCATTACAGTGGAGGGGGACTGTTTATATAGGCACTGGTAAGTGAAACATTAGCAACATACCTTTAACTGTTTTGTAAAGCAGCCAAGTGAGAGAGGAGGGTGGAAAAGTGATGTCTAGGAGAAGTTACAGGAAATACTGGGATACATTTCATTTCTAGACTAGAAGTGGGTTACTACCTCCTGGTTAAAGTTGGGCACCCATTTGTTTAAGATAAGTCATGCAGGAGCAGCTGGTGTGCCAAGGTGGCCATCGCCATCCCACAGATCACTCTGAGAGGCTCTGTGGTAGCCAGTTGGGGCACATGGGGATGCCTGGATGCTTCAGACCAAAACCCAAAGAATTTGCAAGGGCAGGGAAGATGATAATAATAACTGCTTTGCACCAGTGGCATGTTGCTGGCTCCACATCAAGAGAAAAAAAAAATTAAATATCATTTATCTTTCTCTGGAGAGTTTACCAGCCAAGTTTTGAGGGAATTATCTTTTTTACATCTTCTGTTCGCTTGACTGTATAAATACAATACCTGCTTGAGAAAGGAACAACAGTGCTCCTTTCAGCCTTGCAGGATTTCAATTCACAGTAAGTTTATCTGACATCTCTCATGATTAGCTGTGAACTTATCTCAAGCAAGAGAGAGAGGTGGAGAGAGGGCAGGAGTGAAGCAGATAAGCACCAAACAAAAGATGTTTGTCTCTCTCTCTGGGTGCTGCCTTAAACTAGCCCAGTCTGTCAGGTACTGAAATACGAAGTAGCACGTGAATTTTGCAGCAGGGAGCAGGAGGGGAGCATGGGGTATAAACTCATTTTAGACACCAAATACATCTTACTGTTATTTAGGTTCCCTAACAAATTGTATGTCTAATTCCATGCACTCAGTGGGGAAAGTGAAGTTAGCAGGTAAGAGCTTGCTTTAAAGTGCACTAAAGATTCCCAGTGATTACAAGTAAGTCTGGGCCAGCTCACTCTGAGCTGAGTCCCGAAGCCTGAAGACTTGAGAATGCAAGGTGGAGGTTTTCCTGTCGGGCCTGAAGGAATCTGTGATCAGCTTTAGAGCATGATCTGCTTTGCAGTGAATGTAATGAGAAAGATCTTGTCTACCTGAGTGGTTTGAGGAGAGAACTGGGAATTTTTGCCCAGTCTCCACCACCTACGAAGCAGTGGACATCAATTGAAGTGATGACACAAACACGCTTCTCATCACCACAAGGTGTTATGCCAAAAGTATGAACTTATTCAAAAGTGTTTACACAGAACTCCAAAGGACAATTTCTTCAAGAGCTGGTAAACATACAGATGCAAAAAAGTCTTCAGGAGAGCAGGAGATCCCTGAGCTATGGCCAGCAGGAGCTTCAGGCGAGTGCCACAGGATGTGTCATGCTCATCTGCCTCAGGCTTTGTCCCTTGGTGTCTGCTCCTGACCACCTCTGAAGGTCATCAGGTGAGCTGCCCACTTCTTCTATGTCCATTCTTACAGAGTCCAAAGTAGAAGCAGAAAGCCTCTTACAAAATTGCCCACAATTTTTCAATAGAAAAGAAGAATAGCTTTGTTTTAATGAAATGGAACACAATGTTCACTCCTGGCTTGGTGCCTGAAAGATAGCTGTTTTCTGGATGCTCTGTGCTGTGGTTTCCCCTTCTGCTGTAGGCAAGAAGCTATTCCAGAATAACCCCGAAGCAGTAGCTGTTCCTGAAATAACTGTCCCTGAGTAACTCCATGTGTGGACATTTTTATTCCCAATTGCCAGGATCTTTTGTTGGTGGATTAGTCTAAAATGTCTTTCTTTTTACCAAATAAGTTTCTTCATCTATGGGTTATTCAATAACTATTGCTCTCTTGAATTTACCTCACCTTTAACATGGCAGACCTGTCAAGTAAAAAGGGGCCCAAGGACACAAGTTTATGTGGTAACTGCTGGCACATTCTGATTATTCATCGTTTCACAATATTAATAATGTTTTAGCACACAAATGGCTTTTGCTGGAGTCACTAAAAGTGCTTTGAGAAATCACAGGGGAGTAAGCAGTCTTATTTCCATTGCACAATCAGGAAAAACTGAGGAACAAACACAATAAGGCACGATATTCTAAAATGATTAGTAATCTGAGATGTTCCATTTTGGTCAAAACCTAAATTAAGAGCGAAAAGAGACTGAATTTAAGGTAATGGTGAGATCTAAACTTGGAAAACCACATCCTCTGAAAGGTCCGCTGTTCGTACCCAAGACTGGAGGTAACAAAACTTTCACGTCAGTCCTGAAGGTCTTGGCTCTGGTCATGAAGATGTTATTATCATCATTATTGATACATGCAAATATAGAGCTGGGAGTTCTCATTCTTCACACACTTTTCAAACATATGGCAGAGTGGTGCCAGACCCTAAAAGCTTGTTCTTCAGACAGCAACACATAATCAGTGGAGAGACACTGGGCAGAAACTGAGGCAAAGGAAAATCAGATTTTTCCATCTCTGAGATGCTCAGGGAAGCAGCAGTGTGCTATCTGCTCAGCTAATGTTGGGCTGGATTTTCTCATATGCTTTAGACAAGGGGAAGGAGCTGGTGGAAAAAAGAGGGCAGACTTTGCAGTCATTTGGTGGGAACTTTTCATTTTCCCCATTTGGCAGGGAAACTGTCTGAAAAGGACTTCTTGGAAAGTCTGGCCTCATCTCCCCCACCTGTTTAGCAACTTCAGGGAAGGTTTGGGAAGCAACACCAAGCCATTTTCTTTCTCCCTCAGCCATTTCCCTTTCTCCCAGGCCACAGTCAGCATTGAAGATTGTCTCCTTCCCCCTCTCTTTCTTCTGTTGCAATGCCAGTGGTGTCTCCTAGCACTTTCCAAAGTGAAGTCAGATTTTGGCACCATCCCTTCAGCTGTGATGAAAGTTACAACAGGGAGGGTAAGTGGAATTTGATAACAAAAGGCCTCTTGAGGCCTTTTCATCTTTGAACCACTGGCAGTGCCGAGAAAGTCCTGTTTCCATCTCAGCATCAACATTCACAATTCCAAAAAATAATAAAATGGAAGATAAAATAAATAGGAATTTCTGCAGCAAATCTGTTAAATGATTTTTCTTTTACTAGATTCCAACAAATTGCTTGAAACACGTCTTAAACTGCCTTTATTTTCAGGAATGTAAATACTCTGAAGGACAGACTGTACAGCAGCTGGCATGTCAGGAGTACCAAAGACAAAGTCGTAATCCTCCCCCACATTCATCCTGGCTAAATATTCTTATGTGGTCAGAGCGACCTACTGTGCAGTCCTGTCAAATTCTAAGTGGTTTGAGATAAGTGTCCCTTGATCATAATGGAAAGTTTGTGGAAATTTTCTGAGAAATAAGCATTTTGAAAAACCATCAACAGCTGGCAATGAAGAAAATACGCTGTCCTCCCCTGCCCATGCTGAAATTCTATGCTCAAATGTAAATATAATTTGAGCATAAGGCAGTAAATTTTTTGAGCAGCAATCTAAATAGTGGCTAGAGAGGAGAAAAAAATCAGACTGAACTCTACTGACCTCTGTGTGTGTGTATTTGACAATATAGCATCTCTAGCCAAGGTTTAAAAATTGTGCACTCTTGCCTCAGAGGGCAGACTGGACCTTATTTCTAAACTGCGCTGCAGTTATTAGACATACTCATTTATCTTTTGTTTCTTCAGTTGGGTTTCACAGAAATAAAAGGGATGCCTTTGCCAAAGCACATTTTTCAGAGTGAATAATGATGAAAAAAATGTGGTGTTCTATTTGCCAAAGTGCAGAATTTTGCGCTAATGCGCAGAGGACTCCTGTGGTGGGAATGTCCAAATTGGGAGGACATCCTGGATCAGGGACAGTAGGAGATGAGGCTGCTTTAGAGGCACTCAAAAGGTTCAGCACTAGCCTGGAGAGAGGAGGCACTGGGCTGGCAGCAGCCTCATTTTACTCTTCAGATGAGGCCTTTTGCCTCTGCCCCACACTACACTGGTGGTAAGGCACAGCCCCCAGCATCACAGGCTGCAAGGACAGAGGTGCAGCTGTCTTTAAGGGGAAAGCCTTTCTCAGAAATGCAATTAGAAGTGTAGCTGTGCTGGATTGGGACATAAGAGTTTTTGCTTTGATGTATTTTGGTTTTAGTCAGTATCCTGTTTAGAATCATAGAATCACAGAACGGTTTGGGTTGGAAGGGACCCTAAAGATCACGTGGTTCAAATCCCCCTGCCATGGGCAGGGACACCTTTCACCAGCCCAGGGTGCTCAGGGCCCTGTCCAGCGTGGCCTTGAACACTTTCAGGGATGGGGCAGCCCCAGCTTCTCTGGGCAATTTGTTCTAGTGCTTCACCACCTCAGAATAAAGAATTTCTCCCTAACATCTAATATTAATCAAATTCTTCAATGGTGCTGTTCTGACTACCTGGGAGAAGCCAGAAATTTCTCCACATTGAGTTTTCCATGCTGTTCCTGCAAACCTTCAGCTATTTCCAGAGGGAGTCAATGGGTCAGATAATTCCACAACATGGACATTGCCATGGTGTCCTCTTGGTGATGCCTAAAGCATTTGCCATGAATTTCTAGCCAAATTTGTGAAAAATACTTTCTCAGCCTCTTCTGTAGACATGTCACCCATTGGCCTTTTGTGTGTGGGCGTTTCCAGGAAAACAGGGGCTTTGCAGGACCATGCCTTGGCCTCCTCTGTGGTGTATTTACCTCCTCCCATCTGAGAAACAGTGAAGAAAACATCACAAAGCTACTCCAGAATTTTTGTTCCCAGTTGTTTCACCACTGAAGGGTAAGTCATATCTCATCATTATTCCAGATACAACTAAATTCTGTCATCTGTTAACAGAATTATATTGAATGTGGACCACATTTGGTCTGGAATATATAAGGTTGCTCTACTGCTAAAGATTGTGTTGATTGTTTTGGGTTTTTTTAATAATACAAGTATGCAAGAGGGAGAAGAAATTCTGCACTGAGTGTTGATTTCCTTTTGGCAGTGATAATGATAATGGTCTCTCCATTTGTTAGCACTCTCCAGCAAAAGGACAGGTTCAGTGGCTGGTATGTTTTGCCTTGCAGTCTTCTTGGGCATCAAGTTTCTTTGCAGAAGTCTCTGAGTAATACACACACACACAATACAGTGACATCAGCCCAGGTTTGAGGGAGAGAAATGCTCTCAGGCCTTCCTTGTTTATAAGGCAGGCGATAAGCCAGCTTTCACCCTGCTCTACATCAAATTCAAGGTTAGGTGACGTAATATAGGCCAGGATTCAGCTGTGTGAAATCTGAGAGAGGACAGAAAAGACTGTGCTGGCTTCCAAATGCCTTAATAAGGGCATCTTCTTATAAGAGAGGGTTAGTCTGAAGTAACTTCTCTTATGCTAACAGTTATGACTAGGCAACTGTAAGAGCTTAAATCAAGTGGGATTTTCTACCCAAGGCACTGCTAAAGTCCACAGTTTTCAACTGCCTAATCTAGTAGCCCAAGCCTGCTCAGGAACATAATTTGTTAGGGGAGGAAGATTTAAGGTGGAGAACTGTATATAAATGGCTTTAGTCAGAAAAAACAGCCCAAATAGTACATGGCTATCTTAATGTGAAACTATAAATTACAAAACCAAAAACTGTGCTTTAAAAAGGTAAAAAAATTAGAAGCTTTGATTCATCAAGGCCTGCAAGGTTTCATATTTTCTGCGATTATCTGAGGAGCTTCAGAAGGAAGACTTCATGCATGCAGTGCACATGCACTCATACTCACAAGCACATGGAATATATCTCCAGTTACGGGTGTTTCAAACTGATGCCGTCTCACCAAACCCCACAGAGCCCTTCACAGAAAGGGGCTTGAAATGCTTCTCTTGCATTGCTCCTGCTGGTTTGCAACTGCACATCCAGGCATTATAATCCTAAATTCATAGAATTGTCAAGGTTATAAAAGACTGTTAAGATCACTGAGTCCAACCATTAACCCAGCACTGTCAAGTCCACCCCTAAATTATGTCCCCAGTGCCACATCTACACATTTTTTGAACACTTCCAGGAATGGTGTTTCCATCATTTCCCTGGGCAGCCTGCTCTAATGCCTGACCATCCTTTTAGTGAATAAATTTTTCCTAATATTCAATCTAAACCTGGCACTGGCAGTGCCAGTCTGATGAGACTTGAAAGGCCAGGCTTAGTCTTGTTTAGGGTTGGCCAAATTTAGTACTTTTACAAAAAATTGTGCTTTCGCACTGCAGCTTTGCTCTGTGGCTGCCAACAGAAGGTAGAATAAATGAAATAAAGGAGCACAGGAAAAGAATCCAGGGAAAGATGCTGATTGGTAGAGCTGGTGCTTGCCCTTCATTTTCCCCATGGGACAGATGTAGGTGTATTGGCAAACGTTATTTCAATTAACACAAAATACTCCCAGCCTGCATCTGATCTGTTACACCACAGCCTGCCCACAAAAGGAGCATTGATTTAGGGGGCTTGTTTCACAATCCTGTTGCAGGACAATATTAGCGGGTTTGAGGAGAGATTTGCCCTGACACCTTTTGTCCGTAGCTTGCAGACACCATTGTCCGTGGTGCATAATCTGATTTAGCTTAATCCAGCCCTAATGGGAACTCCCACCTAGGAGCTGGGGGAACAGGAGATATTGCAAGATTTCCAACAGGTCATGGTGGTCTTTTTTGTTTTCATTGTTTGCTACTTAAAAAAGAGAAAGAAACCCAACCTGATCTCCCCTTGGAGTGGATGGAGAGAAGAAGGCATCTTCAGAAGGTGGTGAACTGATCTTCCATTTAAAACAGGTCTGAGAATTTAACCTGGTGACTCCTTGTGTTTTTGTGTGTGCATGTTTGTGTGCTATTCTTTTGGACCACAGAAATGAACACTATGAAAATCTGCACTAAAGGATCTTTGCAAAGACCATTCAACCTCCATGGAAAATCCATTCGTCAGGACACTGAGGTTTATGCCAGACTTGAAACATTGAAATTGTTCCTAAAAATCCAGCACATACTGCAATACTTTGCTGAATTGTGACCTTCCAGAGCACAGAGATGAAGGATTTCTTTGCAGTCCTAATTGTTTGTTTCAATCCTATTCAAACTCTCTCCTTGTTTTGTCCTTGATAGAAAAGAGCAATCCCTAAAGCTCCCTTTCATCTCCTTGCTCTGTAAATAATTTTGTCCTAAGACATGCCTCCTTTTAAAATAAATTTTAAAAAATATTATATTTAGTACTGTTTACTACATCATGCTGATTCTGAGAAAAATATTGATAAAGAAATTTGTGCAAATCAAAACCTTGGATAACACTGGAAATCCTTAACCCAAGACTGCTAACTGTTGTAGTGCTAAATAAAGAAGTGAACACATGTTACATTAAAATTAATTTCAGAAGCAAAAGTGAACCTTCTCTCTGTGGAGAGAAACTATTTTTTTTTAAGATATTTTGTTTATATGCCCAAATGCTAATAATTTGTTCTCTGTTTTTATTCCACTCCTCCCCCTGCCCCTGTTACTGTGTCAGGTTTCCTTATCAGTGATAGTGTCCCTGTGCCTCTCAGTGACAGTCACACACCCCTGAAGATGGTCCCAGATGAGGCTGAGGCAGAAGATTGAAAAAGGAATTGAGTAAAATACCACTTTTTCTTCTGAAAGTGCATTCCCTGAGAGAGAGCAAGAGAGGAAGCTTTTTCCTTGTGAGCATCTCAGGTTTGTAGCTGTCCCCTATGTAGGTCTCCCTGTATGGTCAAAGAAGGAAAGAAAGTGCTTCTGCAAAAGCTTTAGGGGATAATCCAGCCTGTAACCTGGATTAGATGTACTGCAGAGGAATCTGATTTTTACACTTGCTCCTGTTTTGCAGATGCTGGCAGTCAAACAGTGCCGAGCATAAGCACCTAAAAATACTTACCTCTAAGTACTTTAGCCTGCAGCAAAGGTGTGTGGGAGAGGACTGCCCTGCTACAGAAGGCCAGGATGTTGTCAGCCTGCAAGAGGATGATCACCTTTCTACTCATTCATGCGCCCAGCATTCTCTCTCCCCCTGTGCTTCCCGTGGCTCACCTGGAAATGTGCCACTCCTGCAGCGAGGAACCTATGAACAGGGATGGGTAACAGGGAGGAAGAGAGGTCACCAACTCCATCCCTAAGGTTGATGTCTCTCCCATTTATCATTTGGAAATGGGGAGGACATGAGCCCCGTGATCCCTGTGAAATGCATGCAGAGGGGGACATGGAGACACTGTGACCCTGAGAGCTGCCTGCTCTCAATGAGTTTAGTGGTCTCCCCAGCCTATACCTCCACCAGCTCAGTTTGAGCCAAAGCAGAAGAGGAGGAAGGTATTCGGCATCCTCACTTCTCTCCAGGAGCCCCTCTGCTTGGCTTCGTGTCCTTTTGCTCAACACCTAGCAGAAAGTGATAACAACAACAAAAGAAACTTTCAGCAGCTCCAATTAAAAGAAAAAGGAGTCCAGTGTTTCCTCTCTCAGAAGCACAGAGAGCTAGAATGTCAGCCAGCTATCAGCAATACTTGGAAAACTGTGTTCTGTGCCAGCAAAGCTGATGAGGGCTTTTTATTTTAATGGTTGTACTCTGAAAGATCTGCTTGTTAGGTAAATTGTACACCATGGGAATGAGGTGTAGGGTAGTTTTGGCCCTGGCACTATGGTTTTGGTTTTGTTTTTTGGGGTTTTTTTTCACATATCTCCAAGGGGGGAACGAGGCAGTCAGTGCTCTGAAGAGTTATGTTTGCTGTTCCCATCACACCCGTGTTACGCACATCTGTGTTTCACCATGTGATTAAATCAAGTGTTTTGTGCCAGCACAATAGCTGCAGCAGAAAGAGGTGCAGAGATTAACACACCACATACTCAGAGACAGTTTACAGCAAAGATGCAACCAGCAAAAGGCAGCATTGTGTCCTGGGCCCCCATGGAGCAGTAGTTTGGTTGGGTAAAGTGTCCTAGACTTTTAGAGGAGACTATAGCATTGTTTGGCATGAATAGCTATACTAGAAAATTCAGTCTCCTGCTGTAAACCTGCTCCCTGCAGAAGAGCTGGGAGCTGTACAGTGCATCTGGTTGCAGGGCTGCAGGCTCCAAATTTTGATAGTTACTGAAAAAGGGTTTTTTTCTCCCCAACCTGAAACATGAAAAACAAAAAAGTAAAATGCTGCATTATCCACTTGGGCAGTGCTGAATCCTGTTCTTTTGACTTCCTGTCAGATAACACTGGCTGCCCCCCAGCCCAGGTAACTTGGGCAATTTGAACACCTTGAAGAACGTCCTAGGAGTAAGATGTTCCTACATTAAAGGAATTTTTTTTCCAGCAGTACTTTCTTCCCTTAGAACAATGTACACCCAACTTGCTGACTGTACAAGCCCAGACCTTGGTGCCATAATTTTCTGTTGTACCCGTTTGCTACATCCCGAGTCACAGAGTTGGCAGAAACAGGGACAAACCATCATAAACTCTCAAACTCATAGGAAATCCTGCATTAAGAGTGAGGGGTGGCCCTGCAGGGAAATGTTTGCCATCTGCACTATCCCTTCCTCACAGACAATGGGGCAATGTGGGCTGCTGCCAGTGCTTGGTACAGTGCAGACCCATAAATGCATCTCTCCAGGAAAGCATCTCCATCCATATCTGTTCCTGAAGTCTCAGAGCCAGGAGCATCGATGGTCCCAAAGCACATGACACATTATTTTATGAGGAATTGCTGCTCTCCCATACAGTCAAACCTTTGTCCATTAGACTGACACTCTTGGCAATGAACTTGCACAGTTCAAAGATTAGAAAAGTGCCTATTTCTCGTGAGGTGCTTCTGCTAACAGGACTTTGTGAGACAAAGCCACTGTTGACACATAATTTGAAAATTTATTTTGACTTACCCAGAAAGAACCCCTTTTTTTTTGACCCAAATTGACTTTCTTCAGAAGTTGCTTCTTCAGAAATTTTTCAGAAATCCTTTCTTTTTTCCCTTGGGTGTTTTAATGAAATGCAGTGCCATTTTCATTAGTATTTTCCACAGAAAAGTTTAAGCTTTTCTCAATAAAGGGCAAGTTTTTCTGCTGTTGAAAGCTAGGAATTTTTTATCTTTTTTCTTTTCTTTTCTTTTCTTTTTAAGTTAGAAATACTGATGTGCTGCCCTGCAGGAATTGCCATTTAAGTGTCTTATATTTGCCTCAATTGACCACACTTGTTCAGATCCTCTTTTCTGTGATACACCACAGCCTTCTCTCATGATGTGAAAAACCAGTCATGTTCTGAGAGATAATACTTGGCCGAGCCCATAAAAGAAAATGGGAATATAAAGGCATCTGAAACTTCCACCATTTGTTGTGGAAAGCAAGCTGAATCTGAGCATTTTATTTTCAAAGTATTTGAATTATGAAGGAATATGTGGCATTTTCCTCAAAAAGCAGAACTTTAACAAATAAATTAATTCTGAAAAAGAAAAAAAATGACCTCTCACCCCAAAATTCCCTACAGCTAATTTTTCACTGGAAAACATCTTTTGTGGAAAGTTTTGATGCTCTCCATACTTGTGTACTTAAACTTACATGTGTGCTAATGTGGCCTTGCTGATCAGAACCTCAAAATTTTGCATGTTGCAGAATTTATACATTTGTTCCCAGCCAAACCATACCATATAAAAGCTGGCTTATTACTAGTAATATCAAAAAAACTGGCTAACATGACATCCTGGATACTGCACGCATACTGATGCTCTTTATAGAATAAATGCTCTGTGCTCTGATGTGGCAAATGAGGTCATTTGAGTGCACTGACTCTGATCTTCCTCTCCCTGTTCTGCTTGAAAGAGATTTGAATGTGAAAAGGTTTTGGCACTCGAGGCTCCATGGTTTGGAACGGCTTGCAAAATTGGAGACTTAAAGGTCACTTTTCTCTGAAGAAGTGAGAGACCCAACCCCAATACCAGCCATCAAAGAAATGCTACAGTAAAAAGTTGTTTTCAAAATCACGTTAGGAGGCCAGGGATGGAGCTGTTCCCCATAAATGTGTGAGGCCTGTGCACTGAGTATATATTGTTTTATCCTGTGGCATGACCCCGTCTGTCAGATAAGGAGAAGCAGTAAAACAGGGAGGATGTGGTTGCTGTCTTGGAAGTCGGAAAACAAATTCAAGCTTAGGAGGGTTGTTTTCTCTCCCCTCAAATTAAAACCAGTGCTCCTGTTAGCTTCCTAAACGCCATTCAAATTTAGCTGATGCTCTGACAGGGAAAAAACAGGATTTCATGAGCTTTTTCACATTTTACAGTGGTAACAACTGGCTGGGAGATGTGGGCGAAGGCATAGGAGGGTACGGTACACTCATACCACCTTTCCCCCTGCCCATGATGAACCAAGGGATGTGTTTGACCCAGGAAAAACTATAAGGCACTGGAAGCCACAGACACCTTGAAACAAGGGCCATGGTGAAATTCTGCTGGGCAGGAATTTGCCTGAGCCAGCCAAAAGCCGTGCTGGTGGTTGTGGTGTGATGATACCTCTGTATTGCTCAGGGAGACAAAGTCCTTAATTCTGGGCTGGAGGGAGATACCTGATAAGGGCTGAAATCCACAGCAGATGCTTTTGAGGGGGAGCCTGAATATATCCTTTTTCACCCCAGAAGAAGCAGGAGGATATGTTCCCCACCAGGTGACCTCACCCCTCACTTTACATATAACAGGCTGGTTATATGTAAAACTTCCCACAGTTTTGGATTCAGATTCAAATGTCTGTTCTGGCAGATGTAGAGCAGGATTTGTGTTGTGCTTTCCCACTTGTCTGTGATCAAGCGAGTTTGGGGCATTCTTGTCTCTCTTCTCTAGCTGTGTTCCATCAGGTCTAGCAGGACACATTCAGAACATTATTCCCAGCTTAGAATTCCTTGTTCCTCAATCAGTCTGGGCTTAGCTCTCCAACAGTCCAGCACCAGCACCATGGCCATGTCTAATGTGTGCTAGAAGTGTCTTTGGAGACTCAGCTCCTACATATCCTCCTTCACCTACCACAACTCAGCTCTGTGGCTCGACTCCATGTCCCCAACTCTATGACTTGCTGAGGCCAACCCTTTAAGAGAAACATGTAGAGCCTGAATAGAGAGGCCTGATCAACATATTAGATGACAAAAGTTTTAAAAAATACCAATCTATTTGATACTTATTGTAAATGCTGCAGTTTTCCTATTCAAGCAATCATGCTGCATTTTACTTGTACTTTTTGAGCCTGCAGTAGTGTCTCAGTCAAGTTTTTGGAAATACTGAATTGCTTGACAGGCTTTCAGCCACAGCTAGGGAGACATACTGTAGATGACTGTCTTCTCTTTGAGAAGGAATCACCACAATAGTGAGGAAAACGTTTCTGAAGCCCCCAAACTGCCTTTTCCATCACTCGCCAGCCTGCACCCCAGCTGGGTGGGCTGACAGCAAATCACTGCATTCAAGATGACAGCATATTGAGATGGTTTTAAATTTCCTGCTCTCTAAACCATGCTTCAAACTGAATCAAAACGCTTTCATTAGAGGGATGAAAATAAATCCCACCAAAGCTGGATTTTATCATGCGGGTCTATCAGAGACGAGCAGACTGGGTTGTGTGGAGTTCAAGGATGTGGCCATCAGTCCCTAGAGCCAAATGGGAAGCTGTGGAGAATCTCTGCTGCATGCCCACATATTAGACTCAGCAAGCACTGCCACCACCAAGGAGGACTAAACCTGGCATGCTGTCACTCGTCTGTTCGGTTTTTGGGAAGCTTTGATTTCCATCAATGCAATTGGGGCTGGCAGCATCATAAAGCCGTCTTTGAATTATGCTGAATTTCCAGAACTAAAGCAACATTTTGATGGCATTTCTACTTGTGATCACCATCCAAACACAAGTGTAAGCCTTGCAGCACGTTTGAGAAGGCGGGTGGGCTCTTGCAGGCATGTCCTCACATCGGGGCCAGCACAAGCCCCAGCTCAGGAGCTGCCCCCAACCTTTTCCTTGCCCCCACTGGGAACACCATCCCGGTTAGCTGGTGCTGCCAGCTGGGACAATCTGCCTCAGCAGGATGCATTGCCTAGAGCATTTCTTTTGCTTTCATTTAGCATTCTGCCACCATTCCTGGGAAGACTCGGACTGCATTTCTTGGCTCATAATAATTCTTTCATGCCTTCCCCAGCCTCCATTCCTACAGCCAGGAGAACAGCCCCAGTTTGCTGGAACTCACTCCCTCAGATCAGTGTGGGCATGCACTGCAGCATGAAGGCAGCACGTTGGGAGAAACAACCAACTGTTGTTTCAAAAAATTAATTTTGTGTTTGTAGCCCTAGGCTAAGCTGAGGCCTGATCTGACCAACATCCTAGGGGGAGAGGTTCCTGTCTGGAGACAGTGTTTTCTGTGAGGAAGTTGAAGATGTCTTTATCAGAGCACAGCTCTCTTCATTATCCAAGCATTGTCTGTTTGCAAAAACAATTTCAAGATACAGCGTGATGTACATAAGTCACTGACTGTACTCTTAGCTACAACAGCAAAAATGCACAAGCATTTAGGCACAAATGTACACAAATGCATATTATTATGATTTGCAGCTGCCATAGCAGTTCCTGTCACTGAAAGAGCTAAACTTAATTACCAATCTGGAACGAATCTTGATCTTAAAATAAAAAAAGAGCAAGCTGCCTAAGTGTATGCACATTCTTCCACTCTAAAGAGCTTCCCAAGAATAGAGGGCCAAATCCTCAGCTGGTGTAGGCTAGTATCAAATTCTGATAGCTATACTCAGAGAAGCTAGCTTTTCTGATGGGTGCTAGTTGCAGATCTGATTCTGTATATTTTCTAATCTTTCCATCAGGAGACCGTTCAAATCCTGTAGGAATATCATGGGGGTGTGGTTTATTAGTGACCATCTGCATCCTCCAGCACTATTTGCCTTGGCATCTAGATGGAGCTGAGGAGGTCTGGGTTTTATTCCCACCTGAACCTCTAATTCAGTGTGACCTCGAGCATGTCCTTCATCACCTTTGTCATCATTGGTCACAGCATTCAGACCAGAGAAATCAAACTTCAGCTCACCAGATGGAGCAGAAAATGCCCTCAATCAAGACGATTCATTGCACAAACACAAGACTGTGTCTAATCTGCCTCTGAGTGCAGACTTCTGGCTGATGTCTCCAAGTGTTTCCCCTGTATGTTCCCTCTCACTGGCACCCCCGTTTGTCATTGTGGCGATTTCTTGGCTGCACAAGGAATTGTCTCTTCCAGGCTGCAGAGATGGTTCTGTGGGTCTCCTGGTGGTGTTCTGTATGCCACCAGCCATACCCCAGAGGCACTTTGCAGCCCCCTTTTACAGACTGTGAGCTCTTGGCCGGGGCTGTCCTCCCCTGTTTGTATAAGACTTCATGCACTGAGGCTCTGCCTCAGCTGGGGCCTCAAAAACACAGCTATAAAACCAGCTATAAATAACAGCACAGGACAGGGTGTTAAACTCACTGATGGCATCTGAGTCATCACTTCGGCCTCTTGATGGCATGACCTTGGAGGTAGGCTGTTAAGTCTGTAAAAAACGTTTAGAAAAATAATAAAAAAAGGTCTCTCAAGTCCAGTGTCTTGCTCCAGTGATAGCAAAAAGGGTAACAGGAGACTGTTGTTCTAACTCTGTGCTGCCTTTTCAGATCTTGTTTTTGTTTTCCTGCAAGGAGCAGGACTTTATTGGCTTGTTTCTGGGTGCACACATGAAGCCTTTCATCAGTGCATGTTTCAGTAATGAGCCCCTGGATATCAGTAACATTGACACATTCATACAATATCCCGCTCCGTGATTTGCAGCGCTCCTACGGCTCCACACTATTAATGAATGAGTGACTCTTTTCATTACCTTGCCATAGATCAAGTGTTGGCCTCTGATTTTGACAGATGATTCAAATACATCTGGTTTTCCTAACTTGAGACTGCTCAGCTCCTCCAGCTAGTGCTAAATGATGTTGTTTGCTAGAGAAGAATAAACTATTTTGGAGGGACATACAAAAGGCACTTTGACTGCAGCTCAGGCTGGGAGAGAACATGGCTGTGCCTGAAAAGTGGGTCTCAATGGGGAAAAAAAATCTACTTGAATGAATTTTTTTCCAGGACTGTTGAGATTTTGTTGGGGAGCAGGCAACCTTTGCATGAAGAAAGTCAACAACGGTCCCATTTATAACCTGTGAGGACCATGAAAGTTTCCCTTTCTGTGCACAGTGAAAGATCCCTCTATCTATAGGGATTCCCCTTGACATTATGTGACAAATGCACCCCAATGCAATGCCAACAGCTGCATTTTTCTTTGGTTTCTGACATACCACATCCTAAATTTAATTGCTCTAATTTGTTAACATTATTTTATACTTGACAAGTATCCTTTCTAAGGTTCTCACTGAGCCATGGCAGCTCACTCGCCACCTTAATGCCTTTGCAAAACTAAGAGACCCCTGTTAAGTCTGCTCTGGTGCAGCAGACTTCTGTACCTACTTGGACTAGTGTATGTATTTGCTTAAAATAGGAATAGGATAAAACTCAGGAACAAACTTGAAGAGGAAAAAACACCTTTTCTTCCTCTAGAGGAGCCCAAGCCATAGAGCACAGAGGTGGGGTGCTGCACTGTGTCTGACTCACTACTGCAACGCAGTTTAAATACTTTGCCCACACTGGAGCAGTAGTATTCAAAAGAGTTGAAGTAGACCCTTGTCCCCCTACCTGGCCTGGGGGAGGCAGACAGTGCCCCCAGAGATGGAACAAGGAACATTTGCACTCTCTAAGTCAAAGGACTGTGGGTGTCTCAACTCCTGAAAAAGAGCTCAGGTGATGGACAAAGGATGGGCAGCAAGGGGGAAGGGTGGCCATCCAAAGGACATGCTCCCAGCTGTGCTTTGGGAGTCTGCTTTTAATGGGCATGAGGAGGATGAAGTTCTGCACACCAGGAGGCACAGCTCCATCTCCCTGGGGAGCCTCAAGCCAAGAGCCTTTTGCTGAGCTAGTGTGGTACCCAGGGCCACAGTAGGAGCGTATTGAAGTTACCAAAAAGTGGCAATTCTTAAAGCTGCACTTGAAACGTACATTATCTTCTGCTTCAACCTCTCCTTCCTTCAGCAGCAGCCCCAGCACACTGTCACAGCCCCTCTGGGCCCTGCCGAGGCTCTACCAGTGACACTCCTATCTGGAAACCTCCAGTTGTTTTGTTGCTTCAAGGACTGGGTACTGTGTCATGGACAAGTACAACCAAAGAAACTTTCAGCTCTTCATTTGCTGCTGGAATAGGGTGCCCACTATGAGGATGGTGTGCAACTCTCCGAGAGACCAAGCTAAAATTGACCTGTCATCTTTGTGCAGGCCTCAGCCCCTGCAGTGTCCAAAGCAGTGGCCCTTTGCAGCATCCCCTCTGCAGGATGAGGGCTGAGCTGTGGTGTTGCTCATTACCAGCTCCCTACTGGAGAAGGGAGAGTCACAGAGACATCAGGCTTTGCATTTGCTCTCAGCGTGAAGGCACCCTGATAGTCACGGCTTTTCTAGGAGGGCTTTAGGCTGAGGAAGCAGCAGCTCAGATAAATGTATCTCATGGTGAAGGGTATCCTGCTTAGCCAAAAATAAAATCTACAGGAATTCAAATGACCAGGAAAAGCTGGGCTTTGCAACACTAGAAACTTTATATGATGATATATATATCTCCAGCTCTTACCATTGGCCTGAGAGATAATGCTTCAGCCTGGGAGCCTGGGAAGGCTCTTTCCCAGTGCTGAAAAAGCTATAAGGGCTCTTGAACTACTAAAAGATTTTTAGGGAAGCCTCCAAGGTATTTGGATTTGAAGGGATGCAAAGGGAAATCTTAGGTACTTATGTAGCTACATGCCTGAGTATCTCTAAAAATCCACAATTTATTCTGCAGTTAGTAGGGAGCAGGCCAGGTCTCCACGTTGTCACCTGGATATTGGCCCCTGGCTGCACCTCAAATTCTGTGTCCAGTTTTGTGCCCTGCATGACAAGAAGGACATGGAGGTTTTGGAGAGCATGTCCAGAGTATGGAATGGAGCTGGAGCACCACTTTTTTGAGGAATGACTGAGGGATCTTGGGGTGTTCAGCCTGGAGAAAAGGAGGCTCATGGGGACCTTCTTACTGCCTACAACTCCCTGACAGGAGGTTCTAGTGAGGTGAGGGTTGGCCTCTTCCCCCAAGTGGCAAGCAATAAGAAAAGAGGAAATGGCCTCAAATTGCACCAGGAGAGGTTTAGATTGGATATTAGGAAAAGTTTCTGCACTGAAAAGGTGAAACAGGCTCTCCAGGGAAGTGGTGGAATTGCCATCTGTGAGAGTGTTCAAAAAATGTGTGTGGATGGGGCACTTGGGGGACATGATTCAGTGGTCAACACGCTGGTGCTCAGTTAATGTTTGGACTTGATGATGGTTTTCCAACCTTAATGGTTCCATGTTTCTGTGATTCTTGGTCTTTACTACCTATGGCACAGGTTCCAATCCTGGTGAGAAAAGTATCTGTGCCCAACTCAGGGCATTGGCTTGAATTGTAGCTGAAAGCAAGAAAAAACCCACATGATAAGGATTTAGGTGTATCCCTAGAGAAGAACAGTGTTTTCAAGACCAAAATGGCATAAAATCCAACAAGCAATAATAATACTCGCCCTTCGGAGCCCAAACCCGCTCGCTAGAAGTGTCCACTAGAGGGTTTCTTGTACTTCCCACCAAAATGCCAGCACTGCCGGCTCTTGGAGGCAGATGGGGGGATTCCAGAGGCAGGATGGCAAGGATGGATGCAGAGACAGCCTGCGCAGCAAAGGGACACCACAGTCTGTGCCCACACTGGCACCCTGAGGCAGGACTGGTGCATGCAGGTGCACATCCATGCATGCTTCCCTGCAAGTTCTGGCACTAGCAGGAGAAAGTGCAGCCCCATCTCTGGGGTATCAACTCTAGAAATCCTTTATTAAAACACACCCATGGCTTTTCCAGAGAAAGTGCATGTACCCAACTATCAGACTCATTTGCCACCTCGTTTAATGGTCAGTTCTCACACTGAGTCTATGCGAACTCACCACCCCCTTCCTGGCACTGCTTTTGCCCCTGTGTTGTGGCACAGCGATGAGCCAAGCCTTCTGCTGCCCTTCTCTGGTTCTCCCTAAAACCTGGTCACACTCATACCAGGAAGGAGGATGAAACTCGTCTCCAGATTTGCCATGCAACTCTGATATAAGAAGAAGAGACAGAGAGAAGGGACAGAAAAATGGTAATTTTTGAGCTTAGAACAGTATTTATAAGATGTCATTTGCCGGATTAATTTCCTACTGCTGCTGTACTCACAGGAACCAGTCAGGTATGTTTCAATTACTTCCCCATGGTCATGAAGACTTGGCAGGTAGATGAATTGATATGAGAAACACTTCTTCACAAAAACATCAGTGGATATTTTCTCAAGTGTTGCAGGTACAGGGTGGCAGGATGCAGTACTGAAAGCTTTATTAGCTCCTGTGTACAAACCCATAGACTCTCTCCGTCTGTCAGGAGTGTGAGCATTTTAAACTCCAAGCGCTTGCGAAGCATGTCAGCATCACTTTCCCTTTTAACCATCAACAGAACAGAGCTGGAAAGAGGCAAAAATGTTTTCCTTCAGGCCATCCAAAGGAATGAGGACAAAGGTGAAGGAGGCACTCGCAAATGCAAAACAAAAATCCTTTAATTAAATGACATAGTTTGAGTGTGTTTTTTCAAAATTATAAAATTATAATATAAAACAAATAAAAAATATAAAATACAAAATATAATACAAAACAGAAAACCTCAAAAGATGGCAGAGGAATCTGAAAAAAAAAAATCAGCATTTCCTTAAAAAGTTAAGTAAAAGATTTTGATTTTTAAAAAAATTAACAACAAAAGTGAATGCCCGTTTTGTCCCAATACAGCTCACGACAAAGCAGTTTTGGTGGCAAATTGGCATGGATCTGATGGCTAGCTGGGGGTCTTTGGCTGGTTGCTGTGCCTGTGCTGCTGAGCCCTGCTAACCCCCACTGGCGTGTGGCACGGAGAGGTGTGATCCCACCGCAGGGTCCTGCGTGTACGCCAGGAGAGCTTTGCCTGTATGACTCTGCATTATCATCAGGCTTGTTTGGGAAATGTCTTGCCAACACTGAAGGCGAGGGTCAGATTTTCAAAGCACGTAGTGCTCATAATTGGAGCCAGATTTCTGGAGGAGATCTGCTCCCATTTAAACACCTAAAGAAAGTGGCTGGATTGTCTCCCCCAGCTGTTCCCGCGGCGGGGAATAAGACCTGCCACAGGCTGACTCCAGCCCTAGATAAATAATAATGAATGAAAGTCATTATTGGGGATGAATTTGCAAATATTTAAAGTTTCAAAGCATGAATTTTGTTAATTAAATAATGCTAATAATGCAACATTGGTCTGACCTAAAGGTTAATGTAAAATCGCTGTCTTTGGTGAGAATCTCTCTCTTCACAAATTCCCTGAAGTAAATGAAACTTTTTCAGGTTTTATCTGGTTTTGAAAGCTGAACTGATTGAACTGAAACTTTTCTATGGAGTTCATTCATCCCTTCTGTATGCTTTCAGGCAAGCCTGTAGCCATCAAGAAATAATACAGCCTGCACAGATTATGGATTAAAAAATTTACCTTTCTTAATAACTTTGTTCAATCCTCTTTTTTTTTTCTTACTTGTTTTACATGGGACAGTATTGTTAAAGACAGCTATGATTATTTATAGGCAATCCAAGTAAAGATTTTAGAAAACCTGGTTACTTGTGGAAAAAAAATAAATAAATGGAGCAGTCTCTCATTATATAATGTAATTGAGTTTAAATAGTTTAAATACTACCAAAATTCTGTGGCTCTGTGGCTCTTGTTTAATTTATCTGGTTTTCACTGTATTCTCTTTTTCCCTCTCCAGACCTTTCCATATGCAGTGAGAAACACACATCACAGTGACATGTGTGCTAAGGAAACTTTAGCTATAATATTAGAAAACTTCATTTAATTTGATTGTGGATGTCATTGGGTTCAGAAATATTTATACGATTTTTTAGACGTTTCTAAGTCTACGACTGCAGTTTCCCTCAATTAAAATGTTGAAAAAGCCTTTAAAAGGCAGGAGTAGTGCTGTGCCTTTAGAGAGAGCTTTGGGAGCAAAAATCCCTGTTCTATCATGATCCCTGTTCTACCTTCTTGGGTAGTTTCTGTGGGGCAGGATTTTTAAAATGGAGACAAGGTGTCTATCCCTTCATAATCTTTTCAAAACCTGACCTAAGAGTTTGTGCCTCAATTTCTCACCTCTAATTCCATATCAGAGAACTGATGTGATGGGAAACGATTAGACAGTATAATACGGGGAGAGGTGTGTTTGCTCCTCCCCACAGGGCACAAGATAAGTCCCAGCACACACACCAGAGACTTGAGTTAGTGGGATAGCACCAACTCTGAGATGTTCCTGCTCTGCCCAAGAAGGTCAGTGATTTCTAAACATGAACGTGAGCTCCCCGCTCACCTCTCCAGGCTCTGAGATGTTTGCTGTGGGATGTGTATTATGGTGAGATTGGGTTTTAAGTGACCTCTCCTGTGGCCATCGAGAATGAAGACGTTGCATAATGAAACACAAAAATCAAGTCTCAAATGCACAAGACTAGCGAGAAAAGGAGCAGGTACTTAAACCTCTGCTTAAAGTTTTTGGCTCCATCTCTACTCTCTCTGCTATTTGGAAAGGTTGGAGAGTTTTGAACCCCCCTGATTTTTGCCTTAGGAGGTTGCTGAGTGCTGGGCTAACACACATGCACAGCTTTTGATAGCCAAGCTGATGCCTCTGGGCAGAGCTTCCCTGCTTTCAGCAAAGTATGAACACTTCACTTCACTTCACTTCACTTCACTTCACTTCACTTCACTTCACTTCACTTTCAGACTTCTTGCCCTGGTCTTCTTGTGTGTTTATGGGTAGAAATGGAGCTTCCTATCCATTAAAGTCAGTGAATTCCTCCATCCCTCTCCAAGTCTCTTGAAGACACTCCTGATAAGAAGCAGCTTCTGATAGCCTGCAACCACACAGCCCTTATCACTTCTCTCCTTCAGCAGTCAGATTTTCTGCACTGCTTTGGTCTGCCAAGGCTCAGATCTGGATCCAATATTGTAGGTCATGCTGAAAGCTTGATATCACAGGTCGGCAGTGGAATCAAAGACCACACTGTCTGATTGCAACCTTGTCCAGCCACTAAATAACATTCTGTGGAGCAAAAGCCTATCTTTAGTCCTTCCCAAAAAACATCGGGCCTTTGCCAGGAGGGAAAAATGCTGGGAACATAAACATAATTGAAGAACAAAAAATGGCAGGATTGAGAGGAGATATTTTCCAATAAACAGCCTGTAATTTGCCATGGATATGGTAATTTAGCCAAAATAATTGAATTCTGTGTGTTTCCAAAGGGTGTCTGTCAGCGTTGGCACACTTGGGTTGAGTGGTTGGTAATACGATACGGGATCTTTCATCTCGGATTTGCTTCTCTGAGCACTATCCCAATCATTGTTGATCATAAACATCACCCAGTCATAGGCATCATAATTGTTCCCCCCAGCTGGCTTTTTTGGTGGTGTCTGTGAAATCCATGAACATTTCTCACTTCCCAAGGAGAAAAGCACGCTCCCCACATCCAAGAACACCACGGCTGGCTGGTAATCTCATTGGACTGCAAGCTACCCATCTTCTCTTTGAGAGCCTTAGTCAAAACGTATGGCAGCCAGCTCATGTGTTCAAGGGCTTGAATGGCAACTTTCTGCTGAGTGGACAGACAGCTTCCCAACTGTTTCTTGAGGGAAAACAGGAAAGAAAGACATCACAGTTGTTTGAATGTATTTTGTAGGTGGGAAAATGGAAAACAAGGCTGGAAGAGAGCTTCAGAAGGCATTTCATATTTCCCTGCCCCAAGGAAAGATTAGTTAGTCCTCACCAAATTCTTACAGAGATTTCTCTAATCTCTTTTTGAAAATATCCTGTGATAGGCGCTGCATGACTCGCCCAAACTCAGTCACTGGCCTTTCTCCTAATACCCGACTGGAATCTTTCTACTTGCAGGGTCAACCCTCTTCTTCTTGTCCCCCGGGAGACATGGGGAATGGCTTATTGCTTTTCTCAAGGAGTGTTCTCTCAGTCAGAAGTCAACCAAATGACGGGAAATGACTTGCCATACTCTCCCTGTATGTAAAACATCTCCCTAGACAACATGTAGGGTTGGGATACTTCTATGAGCAAATGTAATCAATATGGGAGTTCATTTATGTAAACTACATTAAATACTCCAGTGGATACTGAAAATCACAGATTTCATGGAGATGGAGACTCTTTGATATACTTCACTTTTCCCTACAGTCCTTCTCCAGATTATTTTCTTGGATTCATGGGTGATCTTGTCTATCTCACAAAGGCTTATGAACTTTCTGCCTCACTTGCTGAAGACCACACCTTTTCATCTCAATTTTTTTCCTATAATTAAGCTAAACTAGATGGAAGAAGACAGAAACTGCTCCCAGCCCCTGCTTAGTTTTGAAGTGTATTGCTAAGTTTCCTGAAGACTTGAAAAAGTACTTCTGTGTCCACCAGTGTACCCGCTTTTCTTAAAAGAGTAGTCAATGGATAAATTGATCCTCTTCCAAATCCCCATTCCTCACAGAGGAGGCCTGAAGTTCATGGAACTTTAGTGGGTGGGATGTACTCATGTCAAAGGTGTACCAGGAATCAAAGTCCAAGTCCAGGTGTGCAGGGCACACCTGCCTATGGCTTGGGCAGAGCCACTGATGCTGGGAGCTGCTTCAAGAAGGCAGAGAAGTGTGTGGGCAGAGACAGTAGGCTGCCCAGAGGGCTTGCAGAGAGATGTGAGGCTGGAGATGGAGACGGATATGGAAAGAAAGGAAAGGTGGGATCAACAGAGAAATAAGAAGGCAGCAAGAAAAAAGCCTATTCAAAAGAAAACAGTCCCATTCTTCCCTAAGAATGCCTCTTCTTGTCCATCTGCTGCTGAACTCTTTTTTGTACCCCTGCACAGCTAAGGGCTGGATCCCCATTAGGGTTTGGGTGCTTCACTGTGCTGTGTCCCCCTCCCAAACCAGCATGGCTATGGATCGTGACCTGAGAACCTCGCAGGTGTTTAAATGAAAAATAAGAACTACCCTGAGGCTGGAAAAGCCCAAACTTGCCTCGCTGCTTTCCAGCTTTGCCATGGAGTATTGCCAGTCACCTTAAGTGACTTTCTGTGCTGTGGGCAAAAGGAGAACCAGGGCCAATCTCTCAGCCCGGTGCCTCTCTCAGAGATGTTATCTGCCTTTTTCTTGTCTCTGTTGGCTTGACCAAATGAAGTTCCCTGCATGTGTACAGCAACGCTGTGGGAGCAGACTCCATTGTTCTCTGGACTGAAACCTGCTGACTATTTAAATAAAACAACTCATTATCTGCCAATACCTCCTCTGTAACCTGAATTGCTGTCAGAACATACTGTCCCTACAATCACTTCCCTCCTGCTGGGACATCTTTTCCTGTGTTTACCCATGTCCTTTAAGTAATGCTTAGAGCCAAGTGGCCATGCTGTGAGAGAAACACATATTTTAATGGTTTAGCTTCTGTAAAGCTTGGAGCATACAGCCGAAAGGAGAGGGATTGTTAAACCACAGTAATATGCCTACTGATCTTGCTTTGAATCTATAAGGATGTTAAGCAAAGTGAATTTGATAAGGACACTCTCAGACTGAGTAATTTTCCTTCCTTCTCTTTAGAGGAAGAGCTGCAGAGGTTGTGAGTGGGACAGTGGGTTGCAGGGTATCTATGCAGCATTGTCTGGGTGCGCAGTGAGGCCTTGAAATGCCTGTAAAGACCCTAATGTGGCATAGCCACAGACCTAGCCGTAGATCTGACAGGAGATCAGGATATTCAGGGATGGTGAAATCCTGGGGTAGATTCTGATAGTGATGGATTCATTACCTTCATTTCTGCAACACCAAAGATCTCTCTAAGCACCGCTATCACATGTTACAATCTTGATGAAGAAAGATAATCTTCATTTCTTTCTGACATCAACCTCTTTAACATATCACAAAAACCTTCTTTCTTCAAAATTCTGCTAGTAGTCTGTCTGCAAATAGATACAGGGCAATAGGCTGTAAAAAACCTGGATCATAAAGGCACATATATGAGGTTTTATACATGGGAACTTCTGCTAAACACTTTGCCTGAGCTCCATCTGTTTCTACGCACAGAACAACCTAAAAGTAACAGCATCTGCCCTTGGAAATTCCCTGCAGGAAGAACAGGAGCAGGTGGTTTTGCACAGACACTGGATTTATGCAAATGCACTTTGATTCTCATGTGAACACAAATGAGAGCCAAACACACTGCTTTTATTTCTCCATATTTAGAAAGGTGTGGGGAATGCAACAAAAACCTGTTCTTTTGGTGTTGGAAACTCAAACTTCTCACACTGCACCGTGTATTGCAGTCACAGATTTTTGCAAAGGTGGGCAGTGGCCAGAGCAGTTCCTTGCTTCCCTTAAACTGAACCTGTAAGTACACAGGAAATTGTCCTTCAAAGCCAGCAGCAACGTGATTCTCAATAAAAGTTATGCCAGGCAGGGAGCTTAGTATGACATGGATCACACAGTAAAACAGCAGTGTGGGGAGGGTAAGTGACTACATAAAATTAAAGCTGAAGCACAATTTATCCCTTTTCAGGAAAAGTAAGAAACTGCTGACTGTATAATGAGAAAACTAAACTGCATTGGGCCATAACTACATCAAGTGCTGTTACAGAGTTTTTGTTAATGATAGGTTATGACGGGAGCCATATGACAGTCGCTACTGTTTGAACAGTTTGTTGAGGCAAACACACACTTCACCATGATGTCTGATAGCCATCATGCTGCAATTCCTAATGGGACTTGCTTTTGTCATTGTACTTTCCTCCTTTCCAGGGGACTATTTTTGTTTCACTTTCCAATTACAGCAATTCCATTCCGATCTTGGCTCTCCATCAGCCACGCTGAAGGCTCCGGGCTTGAGGAACTGTGAAGTAATTCTATATCCTCTGAGGCTTCAGAGAGGAAATAGTCACAGATTTATTGGGCTTTAAGGCAGTTTGGGGAGGAAACCAGATAAAGGCATCCTGCATCCTGGCTTGGATTCATAGGAAACTCAGTATGTGTTATTGCACATTAAATATGTCACTTAGAAAAATTATTTGGGAATAAAAGTAGGATGGATACTTTGAAAAAAATTAATAACAAAATGCACTTTTACGTATACAATTCAGCATACAACATATCTCAGGGTGAAAAGTTCTTTTTTCATCTGCTGCCCACATGCACTTTTATTATGAAACAGCAATTGTGATTTGAAGTTATTTATCAAGTTGTCTGGGCCAACTTTTTATGGTATCTCAAGTAAAGAATAGGTGACCTTTAAATCAGCATGACATGGTCGTGCTCCTATATTACGTTTCAGTGAAAAAAAGTTTTCTTTTCCAGTGATTTGGGTCAGCACAGCACTGCCTATCCATGACTGAAGCAAGGTACTGTAAATGACAGTGCACCATTGTGCAAGTGTCCAGTGTGAGGTCAAACACCACAGAAGCCAGAAATCCACCATGCTTGGAGGAAGAGCAGTTCCCTCTCATCTGGCTGATGCATTGATGGCCATGGTTTGTTGTGGTTCATCTGGTTTTCCTTAATTTTTCCCAGGTGCTATCAATGAACTCATTGATAGCTGTTTAGGAAGAGTGTAAGAAGGTTTCAAGAGATATCTCAAAGGCAGATCTTCAGATCTTCCACCGTGTCACTGCTCACTGCAATGACTTTCATTGCTTCTCTTTTCCCTCACGGTTCAATAATAGATTGATCTACAGTGTTTGATCCATGTTGTCCCCTGAATGAGAGGGAACCTATGTGCATGTAGGAGGAGCTAACCCCTTCTATAAAGAGCATTAAAGGTGCCTCTTTAGGATGTTTTACCTGCTTTCACTGCTCCTGCTTGCCTAGAGCTCTCTCACTCTCTTAGCTCCTGAAATGCAGTTTGCTGAACTCACTGGGGATTCAAATGAGAAGTGGAGAAAACCAGTATAAATATTTTGTAAAGCTGTGTATGAGGTTATTCCTGGCTTAACCAAGATAAGCAATATCACAAACTCTTGATTTTTAGTCGAAAAAGCAGAAGGGAATGGGAACAAGAAAGGCATGCTTTGGGATGAAGAGCACAACTGCAGACAGGGAGAGGGCTTACAAGATACCAAACTGTTGCAGCGGGGATTACTGCAACAAGCATATTTCAAACCAGAAGTCCCGTAGAAACGAAGCATATATGGACAGATTCGTGGTAGATGTTTCAGAGATGTTTATTTCTCCAGCCGCATGGCCGGGGCTCTCCTCAGGAACTCCGCAGTCACGGGACCCGAGGGTCCTTGGCCACACCGAGGAACACAAAACAATCAATGGGAAATGAGACTGAGCAGGGGCAGGGAAACCCCGTGTCTCCCCCCCAGGGCCCCTCTCCCAGGGCTCCATGGCAGGGGGGAGGGACCCCAACACCAAACCACTCTTCTGTGCTCACAAATGTGATTAGGACAGTCCCATCTCTAGTCAGCAAAAATGGGATGCTCTTTAAAGGAATAAAAATGAAATTTAATAACCAAAGTCAGTCATGCTACTTCTTGAATAAACTGAATTTCACCTAACTTTAGGTGTAGACTACATGGTGAGTTGCCCTTGGCTCTCCTCATGGAAAGAAAAAGACTTTTCTAGGACAAGATTCATTTTGCTAGAAAGTACCAGATGAATTTAATGACCCAAGCTGTTGAAGCTCCTATTTTTCTCCACAGAGCATAAAACAAGCTGAGGGTGACTAGCTATACTGTAGTTAAGTCAGAAGGATTTTTGAGATGATCTGATGGGACAGATATACCAATACAATTTACAACTTTTAAGGTTCATAAATTTGTATTTAAACTATGAAAAACTCAGAATTGGGCATCCAAGGTTATAAAGTTGGCTTGGAAGAAATTAAAGAAGAATTGAAACTGAAGGGTTTGCCTTACTCTGCAAAAGTGAGAGCTAGGGTTATACTTTAAAAAAGTGATCTCATTACATGTTTCTAGGAGCTGTGGCTCTGAGTTCTGCTGTCTTCTCAAACACTGAGTCATGACTGCATCCTCAGAGGCAGTTGTTTTGCTGGACTTGTCTAAGCCCATCTGAAGTAATGGAGCTGCAAAAACATCAGCAAGGACTAAATCTGGACGTCATGAGGCTGCACATAAGAGTGTTTGGCCTCCACCACTGGTGGTGATGAGGCAAAAGGGGAAAAGAACACAACAGGGAGTTGGCAGAGCTGCCAGGAGAAGAAAAAGATGTGTAAATGCAAAGCATTTGCTACACAGTGTAGGGAGAGACCAAGAACATGGAGTCCCAGGAGGAGTGTCCTGACATTTAGGGGAGAGAAGGGTTTTGCATTAACAGCTCTTCCTTTATGCATCTCAGCATGCTTTGCTTTATTTGAGAAAATGGGTGAAGATTGAGCTACAAGCATCATGATACCCTTGCTCAGATGTGAAAATGTCTCTCCACATTTTGGAGAAAAACCCTGTCATGCCACAAAAAATGTGGCAGTGCTTACAGCTGAGCTGTGCCTCTCCTGAGGTGCCTTCGAAGATAACCTCATGGCTTCCTGTCCATCTGTATCCATGTTGGTTCTTGTCCTGCTTATATTATACATTTTTTAGAGGTGGGAACATTCTTTTAGTAATATGTTTGCAAAGCGTTTTCCACTTCAGGGCTTTCAAGGGGTCACTGCAACAGTAATATTATGTTCTGTTGGGACAACCCACCGCATTCCTGGTACAATCTGATGAGCCTGGAGAACGAGTGGAAGTCATTCTGCGGAAAATATATCATTTTACAGTTCCAGGATCCTGCAGGCCCCAGCATGACATTTCTACACCATTTGGAAATCTGTATGCTGAAGCTGTGCCTGTACCAGTAAAGGCAATGACCCTGGGAATATCCCTTGTCCCAGGACCAGCTGCCTGCTGGGAATAGTTTCTGGAGTGCTCTACCTCCCCAGTCTTACTGGGGCATCACCTGGGAAAGCTGTAATTGGCACAGAGTGAAACTTCACAGCGGACCATTTTGGTGACTTTACAGGGTGACTGATTATGTTTCATTTAAACTACCAGTATGGGCATAGCCACGGGTCAGAGAGAGGGGCCCTCCCTGCAGGGTGGCATAAATGGAAAGGCACAGGACCCTACTTGCCATCACTCTTACACCTGTACCAACAGATATAAAAATTTGATCATGCTGGGCACATCAGGCTTCCTGAGTGGTGAGGAATGTATTCACCTGTACATGAACTCAGTTACTTTCGAGTACCTCATTGACAGAACAACCAACGGAATTACCTAATCAATTGTGTCCTGTAAAACCTGCATCATGTTTAACCACTGACTTCATTGCTTTTCCAATGTGCCTGAATGATTTTCCAAGTAACAGCTGTGTGAAGTCAATATAGTGGCATATGAACCAATTCAGCAGCTACAAACAACACTTTATGTGTTACAATTTTCAGCCCTCACAGAGTATACAGCCCTAAATTCAGCTGGTGGCCTATTTTGGTATGTAGCTGTTTTTGCAATGCTGCTATAAATTTACAGAAATTTATGACTGGGGGACAAGAGGGAAGTTTTTATAAATATTCATTCACATTAAGTTTTTGAATGTTTCCTTTTTTTCGTTAAGTAGATGGTCTTCTTACAAGCCAGTCATTCAAAATAAAGATCAGTTTCTAGAGATTCATGATCATTGGGTGTCTCTTGAATTCTATTCCCTGAGGACTTGTGGTTATGCCTAAACTTTTGACAGTGCTGAAATAATCTGCAGTGCATGAGGGGACTATAACATTGGATGCTATTAGTGTATTATGCCCACAGAGAATTTTGTGGATGAATTGGCCATATTCAGCAACAAAAACAAGAAGTAGAAAGCATATGCCCATTTCCATCCATGACAAAGGATTTTGTGAGAGACTAATGGTCGAGGTCCCTGGCAGCTTATGGGAAGGGATTTGGGATGAGCTTGTATTCAGAAGCTGATCCTTGTGACTGGGTACACTTTGTGCACTTTATCTGTTTGTTCTGGGCATCTCTCAGTGACTGATATCCACTTATTTGGGAAGTATCTTCAAAAAAGTACTTTGGGATGTGTGATCACAAGGTTATTTCTAGACATTGTTTTCCAGAGAACATTGCTGCAGCTGGCATTGGCTGAGGCCTCATGCTACATGGGGAATTGAGGGAGAAGAAATCAAAATACCAGACAATGCATTAGGAGGTGCTTGTGACCTGATTCATCTGAGAAATTAATTTTATTAGACAGTATTTTGAGTAACAGTTCAAGCCCAGATGTCTCATTTCATACTTGCTAAAATAAGACATTTTGAAAGGCACTAGTTCCAGAAGACGTTTAATTTGTGTGACTGTGCCTTTCAGCCTTTTGAATTGTTTTCAACTTAGTTCTTTATTTTGAGATGCATTTAGCCTTCAGATGTGTCAGCCTGGTTAAATGATGAACAGGAGCTTTTTTTCACTGGCATCAAACTTTTCTCTCTCCCAAAGGTCAGGATTGGAGGTGGAAGATATTTTTCCCTTGGTATATATATTTTTAGCCTAAAAAATGCCGGTCTGGATCAAGCAAAATCGTTTACATCTTACATACAAACAAAGAAAACTCCCCAAAAATTAACCTGAGTCCACCTGACACAAACTTTTCCATTCAGGATCTTTATTTTGGTCAGCAGACTTGGGCTACACCATAATTAATGTCTTTCTACTGAGCTGCACAAATGTGGCTTCAACATGTGTCCTATGTTGGTGAAAAAGGCTGTGCTCCAACTTCCGTGTTTTCTTGTGTGTTTCCACTCCTTCTGTTTCATTCCACGATGTACCTGTCACCAGCCTCATGACTTAGCTGAAAAAATAAATATTTCTCAAAAAAATCTGTCAGCTCTGCTAAAAGAGCAGCTTGTCACAGCAGAACAACTGTGCTGAGCTGCCAGGCTGAAACTGTCCTTTGGAAAAATTAGCTTCCCATGGAAAATAAGCATCAGCTTCCCATAAAATATACAGTCTTGGGACAAAACACTTCTCGGTTCAGACTTGTTTAGCCTGAAGTTATGGCAGCATGTAGAAACCTCCAAGGACTGGTCTTTGCTGTGTATATCATGGTTGAGTTTAGTTAAATCGATTATTTACAGGGTAGGCATTTTTCTCCTATGCTTAAGTCGCTGAGATTGCAACTTCACATACTGCAGTTATTGAAAAAGCAGTGAAAAATTGATCAGACCACATTCAGCAGCCCTTTTCTATACAGTGTTTACCAGCATCCAACAGAAACGGCTGTTTTTCACAGCTGGATCAGCATCCTTTGGGTTTTGTGAGGAAAATTGCTGGCCTTCCCTTGCCACAGAACGGGAGTGTTGCTGAGCCTGGCAAGCTGAAGGACATTGTCCAGCATCCACAACACAAGTCACAGTTGACAGACAGAGCTCCCTCTGCCTCCAAATTGCAAAATACTGTGGCAGTTGCCACAGTCCATCAGCAGGGATTTCAAGAAACACAAAGAAGCAAAAAAGGAACTACTGCACTGGAGACTGCGCAAAATGTTGCCTCAGCCTTCGTATATCATAGCAACCCTGATATAGTCCTGGCCATGAGCAGCTTTCCACCTAAATGCTGGGCATGGCTTGGCAAGTCGTGGGTTAGGAGTGCACCTCACACATTCCAGCAGCCAAGGAAAGCTCTGTCCTCAGACATGGACTAGAGCTCTTCCGTAGTGACTGTCCTCAAACATGGAGCAGCGTGGATGTTGAGTCCTTGGCACCAAATGGTCACATCCACTCCTTGCTGGGGCAAGGAAATCCTTAGTGTGAGCCTTAAAAGACTCAGGCTCTGCTACCAGCTGTCACTGGGGGACAGTCTGGCACAAGACACATCTTCCACCTCTGCCTCAACTTCTCTGCCTTATAAACATGGGTAATGGCGCTAATAGTCCTCTTTAAAATAGCTCAGGATTTTCTAATAATAGTAATGATTATTACAACGTTGCCATCATTTTGATATAATGATTATTGTGCTAACATGGCTAGGAAATTGAAATTACTTTGTCTTATTTTAATTTCCCTCTTTTAAAATTTTTGTTACTCCCATTCTTATAAGACAGAAAGCTGCTTGCTTTGGAATACCACTCTACATTTGAAAAAGGAAGAAAACACAACAAACCATAATCCAGCAACAATAGTCCACATCTTGCAAAAGTACGGTTGAAGTAAAAATATTTGCAGACAGAAAAGATTAAATATTAAAAATGTGATCACTGACAATAAGCATCAACTTATATTTAAAGGATTTTAGCTCTGCTTACTGGAAAGATTCAGGTGTCCTTCTATATGAAGACATCAGATAGTTGAAGCTTTCCATGGGAATTCTAAAAGTACCTACAAAGATGGAATTTTGGGTAAGTGGTGAAATGGTGAGACTTGCCTATCCTGGAACATCTTGAGAGACGTACTTACCCCTCACACAGTAGCTCAACAGTTAAGCATCCATGTGAGATGTGGCAACCTGCATTCAAGTCTGCTTTGCTAAATTTAGACCAGGGTTTTGATCCTGACCTTCCATCCCATGTTGACTGCTCTCTTTTTGGGTGTGGAAAGAGGTTTTGCTCTTGGTCAGTGAACACTGGGTCACCCATGTGACAAGCAGAATAGGTTCTTCACTGTAGGCTACCAGAAACCAGGCATTTAGGTGGAGATGATTAGAAACATGTGGGATTAGTTTACACACGTTTTGTCCACTGGGAGAGTGGCAGAATTTGTGTGCTGGGATCCTGCAGCCCATGACAGCACTCCTATGCTGGGCTAAGGATTATTCTGCAGAGAAAGGGCTCTGAATGATCTCTTGTTCATCCTGATGTGGAGCATATTCTATTAAACAGCAAAATCTCACTGGGACATAGAAATCTGCCTTGGTCAATGAGTCTCTCTAAGGCATAGAACCATGGAATCAGAATATTTTGAGCTGGAAGATCCCATAAAAGATTATTGAGTCCAACCCCCTGACTCAACATATAAGATTGTCTTCAAACACCAGTTTGATCTTGGCACTACATTGACTGAGAAGAAACTGAATGGTATGTTCCCATGTGATTTCATGTATTTGCTACTGAATCACTACATACATAACACAAACCTTACTTTAGAAACTTGGTCCAGGCCCTCATGCTCACACCCCAGTCATGCTAAGGGTCAGAACCTGAACAGCATAAATTTGCCTTTTTCCTAGAGCTCTAAAATGCCTGCTATAAAACATGGCAGAGGGAGTTACTGACAAATGACAAAACAGGTTAAAATAAAGTACAGGCTGAGATTTTAACATTTGAACAAACACACGTTAAGCCAAAACAAATGTTAATTGATGTCTAATTTCTCATGGTAGCTATCTGATGGATAGCTTATCCGGAAGCTGGAAATGAGAAGAGAAACTTGCCTTACACTGTTTGAAGGCAGCTTTGAAATTAATAGGTTGCACAGTCCAGCCTGGAAAAATGGGAGATGATGAAATAGCTTCACTTAGGGAAGACAGGGTTGGCTGGAGAAAGCACCAAACAGCCAAGTCTGTGTCTGCAGACAGGGATGAGTTAGTCTGGTTTAGCTGGAGAAGTGTGGTGAGAGGCTGTGAATACCTGGGCTGTCACTACAGAAGAGATAAATTCCCTCTTGCTCCACATCTTTGGACGATCACTGCCATTAGCAAAGACCAGGATGGTGAGAAGACCTTACAGGTCCTCTGAGCTAATGGTGAGTGGCTATGCAGAGAGAGGTGACAGAGACTTGAGTCTTCTCTAATTTGGACAAACAGCCACTTCCATCTTCTCCCATCCTTCTCTGGCACAACAGGACAAAGAGCAAGGAGAAGCATTACTGCACCAGCTAGATACTACTGCAGGAGATGGCATGGACAGGTCTATATTTTCAGGTAGTTGACTTACTTTTTTAAAAAAGCCACACTATCAACAAAAGCAGCTTTACAAACTGAAGTTAAAGCTCCCTGGTGAGATCTAAAGGCTTCCTCCTAAATTCTGGGAAAGTTCATTCTGAGTTCCAGGCACGGTGACTCAGATTCACCTCTAGCAGTCAGACGAACTGTACTGCAATATTCTCCAACACATACTCTCAACACTGCTGCACAAATAAATCATCTTAATCCACCTCTAATTGAATGTATATTTTTCACGTTTTTGAAATGGTTCTAGTTTCATTCCATACATTTTTTGTTATAAACTCAGGCCAGTTGTGGATATTAAATTTTATATAAAATACTGAGTTGAACCTTTCTTTGGGCTCACAAAGCAAACCCCAGCACTGTGAGTGGGAGGAAATGGGTTTGTTTACTACTCCAGGAAAGTTGGCTTGATGGGAAACACTGAGAAAATTGCTTATCAGTGGCCAAAGAGTTATTGAAGAGAGGATGTCTTTCTCACTATGTTTGTGGATGTTGTGATACAAAACAAGGAGGTGAACCAAAGGCTAAGAAGGAAAATGGGCCTTGCAATGGCCTCATCTCTAGCCTTGCTTCATCATCCATTTCCCATAGGATAAATCCTCACATCTTATTACTGCTGTGCTCTTAGTGATAAGCAAGGACAGCTGCTCTGGACACCTGTGAAGTAGCTTGAGGTACCCATGTGTGAAATAGTTAAAAAATGCCGCCCGCATTGCTCTCACACTGTATTTTTGTTCTGTGGCACTGCTTTTCCATCTGGAGGAAGAAACTCCAATGTGATAACCCAGTTTTACATCAAAATAGTAACAGATCTTTGGGGTTGAGAAAACCCGAAGTTCTACACAGACGATAGAGGAGCAATCCTGTGTCCTGTGTGTTATCCAGTGGAGGAGCATCTGCATCCCACAGGAACAAGCCTGGTTCAAGTCAACCTCATGCCCACAATCTAATGAGCTTATCCTTGTCCAGTGAGTCAATAACTGTCCTGGGAGCTGACAGCTCTGAATTACAGCATCAAAGCCATGCTCTGAGGACATCAGGTTCAACAGGAGCATGTCATCTCTTCTATAGAGCAGAAGCAGCTGGGGATGTGCCATGTATTGCCAAGTGATCTAAACACTCTCATACAGCACTCCTCTTAAGACAAAGGAATCTTATCTTGCTAAATCACCAAAAAAATCCTTGGAGATTTGCTTCTTCATCTGTACTGGCCAGATCTCAGCAGCTGAGTGGCAGAACCTGACCCAAAATTTTTTGTGAACTTTCCCATCTTTTGTCTCTGCTTCATGTGGCTTGAGAAATATATCACAATATTCCCTCTCCTGTTGGCATCTACAGAGCAAGGGAACAAGGGGAAGAGGGTCAGAGAGGTAAACATGAATCAGAATTTTTCCTCCAAAAATCATGTTGCGTTTGTGGAAAGAGATCCATTCCTCATTCCCTTTGACTTTTACTGACCTAGATTAGATCTGGAATAACAACCAAATAGTCATGAGAGAAAGGATGACAACTTGTGGTAAGAGGAGAGAGAGGGGATGGGTGGCTGTGGATGGGCCTGGAAAGGCACTTCTGGTACTGGTTCTTCTGCTCAGCATGTGCAGCTTCATCCCAAGGAATTAAACAGGTGCCTGGGTTTGTGCTAGAGCTGGATCCAACCCCACTGCAGTGCCAGGGCTCTTCAGCTATGTCAGCACTGCCTGCTTTGTTCTGTGAGCAGGACTCCTGAAAACTAGCAGAAACACAGTCACCTCTGATATCCTTTCCTTTGCAATTAAATGATATTTTAGTGTGTTATCTTCTACTTGGGACATTTCTCATTCATTTATTTGCCTTTAAATGGCTATTTCCAGCACTTTGTCTGCTCTGCCTGACATATCCCTTATCTTTTTTCCAAGGAGTGGAACTTCCTGGCTTTCTTTAAAAACTAGATATGTGTCTATATGCATAAATCCCTAAGCCACAATAATTTCACTGCTTGGTTGTCTCTAGGATTGCCATTTTCATTTTGTGCAGCACAAGAAAAACAGAGCAGAGTTACTAAAGCAGACAAGCTTTAGCTCTAGAATCTTGCAATGGCTGCAATAGCTTTTAGTTTCTGATCAACTGGAGAAAAAGCTGGAAGTTTTGGAGCCTGTTTTGCTACTGTGTACACACATTTCTGGTCCCAGCTGTACCTCTGAAAGAGGTTCCATTCCCCAGCTGATGATTCCTCTATCTCTGCACTTTTGCCATGCCCTTTGTCTTCCAGCAAATTGGAGCACACAAATCTGGTCTATGACACTTCAACAAGTTCAGCCGTGTTAGCTGAGCCCAATATTTGAAAAGGCTGGATCAGTCACCTCGGCTAATTTTCCTAGGGGTTTTCAACAGGTCATTCATGTGAACTGCTCTGCAAATGGGGCTGGGGGGTTACCCCTGGCAGCCTCTGTGACAGAGGACATTATCTACCAGCATAGCTCAGTCTGGTGTGCTTGCCAATGAAAAGCAAAAACAAAACAACCTCTGCTCTTTGGAGGTTATTGATTTCTGGCATTTTCTGTTCAGTAGAGGGAGAGGAGTACCATAATCCCCTACTGAGATAGATGAGAATTACTATATATTGGAAAATGTTTTTCTTTCCATTGATTATAGGAACTTTGTTAGAACAAAGATCAAACATTTTTTCATGGTTAAAGCCAGGCCAGATGTCTCCCACTCAGTCACTACATGAATTGGCATTATAAGAGCTCAGATATGAAAGGCAGCACACCTGTGAGCAGCATGAAAGCAGACAGGAATACCCTCCAGTATGAATCCTCTGTAACTGCCACGGGACGTGAAAGGAACAGGCGAGTGGAACTGCTTTTTCTTGCTTAAACACAGTCCCTACCAACTATAAAAGAGTTGTTATCTCTACCCTCTCCTTAACAGCATCCTGGGTGATCACTAGATGAGCTGAAGAGAAGCAGAAGGAGAGATACGGAAGGTGCTGTTACTCCGTTCCATACAGATATAATGGGATGAGCTTGTGACCCCATACACACAATGACTAGTACAGCTGAGCCAATGCAGCTGGACAGTTCATCCAGTTTATTCTCCCCCAGATTGAGAACCAGAAAAAAGAACTCAACACAAAGAAAATAAAATTTAAAAAATACACAAGAAAAGAGGAGTCTGCCTCTTCCTGCCCCAGCTCTCTCCCAGGCAGTTCATCTTACACTGCTGCTCCCTCCTGGCCCACAGGTCTCAGGCTTGGACTGTGCATGGGTACAGAGCAATATGCTGTTCAAACAAACCAATGCACCATTTGAGATGCCTGTGGCCCCTGCTGTGTCCCATCTAGATATATTAATAGGTCACAAGCTAAACCCGGGTGTCTGCTTGCTCACTTTTTGAAAATAAAGCTTATGTGCCAGGCGTTGTCAATAAGGTCACTCACACAAGGCATCTATTTAGTCTCAGAGTCGGCAAAGCCAGATCAGTGGTCTGGGGAGAAGAAACAGCTACTTGAACTTTATAGGTTAAGAAAATCCCCAGCTAAAGTGGATCACCGTTGTTAAGTTTCCAGTTACATCCAAAGAAATGTCAACACTGATGTCTTGCAATCGGGATGGTGAGTAATTTTACCTACGCACACTTTTCTAGACTTTGGTTTTACAAGGTGTTCCCGGATTGGAGCTGTATTGTTTCTTTGCAGGTCCAATTTGCAGATTCTAAGTGCAAAACAGAATTTCTTTCTTTCACTCATTTCTTTTTATATCTAATCTGCTCTTAAAGAGGAGGCTCAAAGTCCCCTGGTTTTTTTTAAGCAGCAAGTCCTTGCTGACAAGTGGGAACTGCAAACAGGATCTTTTGGGCTCAACTGACTTGTTTTTAAAAGACTCAACTGAGCTGTGATTTCAAATTAAAAGTGTGCAAAAATCAACCAGTGATTCAGTAATTTTCTGTTCTTGAGCTTGCATGTGCAATAATAAAAGTCGGTCTGGAAGGACAGCTTGTATTTCTCTACCATGATTTTACAGAAATTAATTCATTAATTAACTATGGCTTTCAGAATGCAGATGAATTATATTATGACAGACACAATCAAAAGCCTCACTGAGGACTGGCCAAAAAATATCACAGAAAATGAACAGAACAGTGGCAAACAATTTAAACCAGTCAGAGCTCAAACTTTGGTGGATTTATCTAGGATACCTACCACATGGGTTGGCTATTGTCCTTATTCTTTTCCTTGTTACTTATTTATGTCCATATATATGGATGATGTTTAAAAGAAATCAACATTACATGCAAGAATATAGACACTAGACACACTAAGATGATTTCTTTTTGTTGGTTTATACAGACACTTAGGTCAAAGACAAAAATGTTTATTCACACCAATGACCCAGTCTCAGCTTCCTGATAGACTCATCAAAGGCCATAATTACTTTCCCTGAGACCTTTCAATCTGCCCCAGTCTTACAGCTGGAGGAGGAAATTGCTTTCCCACTGTGGGAAATTGTAGAAGGTTTTGATTGCTTCCTCCTAGTCAGAGGGATCCTTGGGATGTATCATATTACCAGCTTCCAGCACCCACCACAAGGGCTCACGGAGAGCAGGGAGGGCTGTCCAGAGCTTGGCCCAGGTATGGAGTCAGTCCTTCAGCCAGGATCAGTCACAACAGACTTGAGCTGAATGCAGATGTGGCTTTCTTGAAAACAGTGAAGAAAAAGCTGGTGAATTACTGTGGGCTTAAGTATCGGGGTTTTTTTCCCCTGTCTCTGAGATAGGAAAAGCCTTAGTAGAAAATGAAGAGAGCAGTAGTTTCCCATGCAGCCCCCAACTTGGGAAAGCAGGTGGAGTGGAGAAGCCACCTTTCAATTGTGTTTTAATGAACAAGTTGTTTGCTCTTCCATGTCCTTTGATGAATGGGTGTTTTCCTTCAAAAGCTGACGTTTGTCTTTCATTACGCCCAGCATATGCTCTACTAGGCAGGACCGTTTTTCTACTCTAGATAAATAAACATGAAAATGAATTTATCTCCCAGAAGCATGTTCTCTTTCAAGTCTGGCACAAGCCTGCCCTCTCCCCCAATAAATCTCTGGGTAAATGTGTACTCCTCAGCAAGCCCTCCCCCTTACATCAAATGGAGACATTTTGTAAGCTCCCATCTCCACACAGCTCAGGAAAGCTGACTCCAGGCACCTAGAGACAGTGATTAAACTACGACTCACAGCTGAATTTGAGAGCTCTTTATCATCAAAAAGAAACTTTTCCAAACCAGAAAGCATCCAAACCCTTTTCCCAGCTAGTGGTAGATAGCATTTTAGCCCTCAAATTATGGGGCTAATGTGAAACAACACAGCCTGCAGGCTCTGGCATGGGATCTGCTGTTGGATGGAAGTTGGGTAGTGTAGTATGATGCCAGCTGAAGTCTCCCCTTTGAGAAACAGACTGTTCCTTTGGTGTACAGGCCTGTGGATAAAGCTGGTTAAATTTTCAAAGGCATTTTGGTTTCCTTCCAAACTTAGTCCTATCTGCTGTTTGCACTTTATTGGTTCACAACCTGATACTGCACATAGTTTTTTTGAGCTTAGACATGGCAAAACATGTCCAGAAACGACAATTCCTGAACCTCTCTGTCACTGCATGCCTTAAACCCACTGAAATGTACACTGAAACCAAGGCACACTGAGAAACTTCGCAGTTTCTCACCTTCAGCACGTGAGGGACATGTCTCTTGAACCAGTTCAGACAAAGAGAGAAAGCTGGGTGATGGTCCTTCACATTTCTGGACAAAAAATCACTCAGCCTTATGTCAATGAAACTTCTGCAATCTGTCGGTATTTTCACAAATACCACAAGTAGTTTGGTCAAATAATGGCCCTGATTCATGAAGGTACTTAAGCATGTGCTTGACTCTGCCTGCACTGTTGGTGTCTCCTTGAAGTCAGGGATACTGAGGCATTATCTGTGATTATGTGCATGTTTAAGTGCCTTTGAGTGTTTAACTGATGTCTTGAATAGGGCCAGTATTAGTCATTCAGTAACACCTGTCCTACTACAGCACAAATAATAAATCAACCTGGTCAAGCTGTCTCTGAGCTCATCTATGAAGCGTGTTGTGATGGCGACCACTGAGAGTGCAGCTCCTCAAGCAGATCCTGACTATTACAGGCACATTCCTGATGTGTGGGAGGTGGAGAGCATTCCAGGACTTTCTGAGAAGCTTGGCTTTGAAACAGGATGTACAAACTTGAGATTAATCTGTTCCCCTCACTCGAGATTTTGTATTCTGAGTCCTATAAAAGAAATTAGTTCAGCATAAATGGGTATTGTGCTCCCTGAAGCTTTCAAGCTGCACTGCAAACACATAACTCTTTTGTAAGTCCCTGCTAAGTTTCAACCTCCTTGATTAAAGAATAGCAACACTGAAAACAACTCTAGTCATTGCAAAGGTTGTTGTGGTGGCTTGGCCTGGACTATCCCTCGACCTTACCCTCAAATTTGCACCACCCACATATCACTACCACTGCTTGCAATTTGTTTCTACTTTACTTCACTAAGTTTTACTCCATCCGCCCCCCTTGAGAAGGATGACTTTGTCTGGCTTGCTGATGATTTCTTTCCCAGTAATGTTTTTATTGAGCATATGAAAGTGTTAAGCTACGTCTCACTTAGGCTGCATTCTGCTTTTAACTGGATTACCATACAGAGAATGTTACAATGAGGCTCCAAGGTCTGCCGGGTCAGCTTGGTAAATGATAGCACCTCTTGAAGCTATAATGGATGAGAGTATCCTTGATAAGATTTGACACTTGTACTATATATTCTGTCACAGCAAACATTTTGCTTTTTTCTTGATGTTTTTAAGGCCATAAATACTGGTCTCTAATGTTAAGTATGTGAACCTCACATTAATCACACTGCCAGGGAGAGCAAAGAGCTTTGCTCATAAACTGAAATGGAGCACAGTTAATCGATCAATGTTCTGTAATGAGGACTATTATAACAAAGTATTTAGGTTGATTTACTGATGGGCTACACATCTCTGGTAATGGTCACACATCAGTAAAAGAGCAAAGGGACTATCTGGATCACCAGGAGTTTGAGATTTATTGAATAATGTAAAGATCCCTCATTATCTCTCCTGTAACGTTCTTAAGCTCATTCTTTATCAGTTCACTTTCTCAAGATCAGTCTGCTCACTGGGGCATCACTGCCCAGTTTACATATTGGGGTAGCCTGGCCCCTCAATTTCAGTATTTTCAAATACTTCCTTCAGTTTCAGAGACAGGACAAGCGAAGGCAAAGGTACTTAGCTGATTTTAGAACTACCTCAAAATAAAGAAAGAACTAAAAAAAAAAAGCTAAAATCAACCAGCCCGAACAATACTTTTATTTAGTTTTTATACTGTGTAATCTGTGTCTAGCATCCTCCCACAGACGTCTGATCCCTGGCAGGAGCTGTTGTCAAATAGATACAGAACACATCTCCCACCCCTACCTTGAAAATTTTAAATCTGGATATTATCAGGTAGTTAATCAGAATTACAATAAGGTAATTATTATCGGGTTGTTAATCAGAGTAGCAATGATAGGCTCAGGAGGCAGGAATAATCTCACTTTTTGCTTAGACATTTGCATTAGAAATACCTACACCTAATTAGCACTTACCCATCTTTGCCTTGATATATGGTTCTTGAACACCCCTGGAGCATTTTTAAAAATGCCCACATGACAGCCAGTGAACCATACTCTTAGAGGTGTTATTTTTCCTTCTCATGAAAGATTTCTGCCATAGGGTCACTATCCCTGTGCAAGAAGCACCAGACAGTGCAGTGGCAAGTCTAGGAGCTGGACCTGGGGGGACCTGTCCAGGGGAAGAGTTCCAGATGTACATGGTGGGAAGGCAGTGACAAGTGAAGAACCAGGTCTTCTAAACCCCAAACCAGTTTATTTAAGGTGCTCTGAGACAGGGTCAATATTCAGAGTATCCATAAGACTAGGAATGAACGCTCCTCCTTTCAGCTCTGCTTTATCTAGGAGAAACTTCAACATATTAATATAAACATACTTTCTTTAGGATGCTTCTTCTGGTGGGTGTTAAAATGAAAACACCAGGTTTACTCACAAGCTACTCACCTTTCCCATATGGGACCACCCGTGGATCATCAACACAAGTGTGAACATGGACAGTCCCTTTATGGTATGGAAATTGTGCTTAGAGGCATTTTGCTTGCTGCAGGTGAATTCAGTCTTGATGGGAAATCAGTAGGTGTGATTTTCAGAAACAAGCTGATAAAACTTTGAGTTCATTGAGGGCATCAGGTGAGTAGAGCAGTCTTTAAAAAAAAAAAAGTAAAAAAAATCCTTCCTCCATTTACACAGGCAAGCATTGGAAAGAACATGACCTCTCAGGAAAAGAAGAAAATTAGTACTCCAAATATCATATTCATCTGTGGAGTGTCAGGCTTCTCTTGCCACTGGATGCAAAGCAATCACCCCAGCTGCACACTCATCAAGGCAGGCCAAATTTGGTTGAAGAAATGGGACAGGAGGAGCATTTCTTCTAAAAGGTCATCAGTAATACAAACATACTTCTTAAAAGACCTTCTTAGTCCCTGTCTGGCTCCGGTTCCACAGAAGAGATGGTTGTGTACACCCTTGCCTGCTCTGTCAGCACAGCTCTGGTCTGTGCTGAACACGTTGTACCACCACTCACTTGTAATGAAAAGCTGTTGCCTGCTCCAAATTGGCCAAAGGATGAGAAGAGATGCCAGATCAGAAAATAGAAATGGCCACAGAGTGTCTGGGACAAGAAGTGCCACTGTATGAGGGCAAGCAAAAATACACTTTTCTCTCATTTGGCACATTCACGGGCATCAGCCATGGATGAAGACCCAAGAGGAGAAAGTGCCAACAGGAACCCAGACTGCAGCCCCTGGGGAGAGCAAAAACAGTTGGCAGGCATTTCTTGCTGTACCTTAAAGACCATTGGTAAGCTGTATTTCTTTAGCAGACTGAGAGATTGCTAGATTGAACAAAGGGATAACACAGGCAAAGGTGTTAGAAGATAAAGCCAAAAGAAACATTCAACCAAAAACTAATGTATCATTAACATTTAATAAAGTGCTTTGCCTTGCCTTCTTCAGGATGTAGTAAAGACTTTTCCCCTACTTTTTCTTCTTCATCTTCTTTTGCTCATTTTCCCTCTCTCTCTGTTTTTTTCTTCCTCTAGCTTCCGCATCTCTTGGATTTGAATGCACCAAGAGTTCTGGATCTGAACTTGAATTCAGATCCATATTTCACCACTTGCTTCTGTTATTCTAGCAGGGGACTCTGAATGACAACATGCTCAAACCATAGGAGAGCACAGGCCAGATTTCAATCTGTGTGCTGGGGTTAAGTGTCAGATCTGATTCTTGTATCTGACAAGGGCTAAATAATACTAAAAGTGACTTAATTTGAATTTTTGGAGGGATTGAAAAGGTAAGTTGGTAAGGAACAGTCCAAGCCTAAAACCCCCAGCTCCTTCCCAGTGCATCCAGATCCCAGGAAGTTCATCATCTGCTGCAAGTCTCATATAGGAAAGCAATCCTAGGAGTTCTATATATTTTAAACATGCTGCTGTTTGTTGGCTAGTGATCCTGACAGGAGGTTTTTTAACCCATTTTGGAGGAATGACCAAAATTCCGACTATCCCCAGAGCACTGGGAAACTGTAAAGCAAACAGCATTTCTCTCTTGGTATGGAACACCTGTGAAGCCTTTGCTTATCTCAAAGGTGCCAAGGAAGTTAAAAGTAATTTGTAAACATGCCTTGGCCTGATTTATCTGTTGCAAATGCTGTTATACAAGCAAGGGACACAATCACTCAAGGTCTTCTTAGATAGCAGAAAGAGTGAGGCACCACCAAAAGATGCAAGGCAGACCGACTCAATCCGGGCAACCTCTGCACACTACTGAGTAAGTTTAGCTTGGGTATTTAAATGAAATATCTAGGTTTGGAAAGAAATTAGTCTGGGTTTGTGAAAGTGCTGTATTCACTTTTTGGTAACGTCACTGCCAATGCAAGTGCTTAAATATATCATCAGAATCTTTCACTTTACGTTGACGTAGACCGAAAGTTAAAACTATGATGTGGCAGTGTTTATGATGATTAATGTTTCTGAGTGCCTTATCCAGAATTGCTAATTTGCAGGTAGGGATTGATGGTATTTAGGACAATGCTGGAAGTATTTTATCTTGTGCAATCTTGGAGTAGGAAAACCCTTGAATGGAAGGCAAGGCATGTTACACTTTTGGCAGACAAATCCTTCTGGAAATAGATACAATGATATTTAAAATAGCCTTGCTTGATTTAGGTTTATTCAACAAGCCTGGAGGGTTGGGGATAGCTCAGAGGATATATGGCTAAGTATGGGCTGCCATATATTCTGTTCTTTAGAGACTTATTTCTCCTCTGGAGTCACGGCATGTGTGCTCTCCAAAAATCCAGCTCTACCCTCAGCTGCTCTAAATCAAGCAATCACCCTGGGGCTTGGTTTGCTTATGTACTGGGACAGTGAAAAGGGCACTGGTACAGACAATATTGGGCCCCACTTCTCATGAAAATCCCAGCCACGTTTTAATGGATGTCTGTCCACTGAAGAGGCTGCCCAGCAACCCTGATTTGTATAAACAGGCTGGTGAAACCCCAAGAGCAGAGAAATATATTTTGGGTCCAAATTTGGAGTTGAAATAGAGCAGAGCCATCAGAAAGAGCGTAAATCATAGATGAAATCCCCACTTAACCCTGACAATGAGGTCTAATGAGTAAGTGCCCAGCCCTGTCTTGACTTGCAATGCAGTGCTCCCCTGTTGAGCTCCACCAGGACCCCCAGATTCTCGCTCCCTCAAGCTGCAGAGAGACTTCTTTGAAGGGCAATGAAAACTATGATTTATAACATTAAAATTATGATGGGGCCCAAGCACCTCTGTTCTCTGACACCTCCTGGATCAGCCTTGCTGATCTCCAGCCCAGGCACTACACAAGTTGTCAAGTGGGAAGGTGTGCGGGAGGAGCGACACCCGTTATCACTGGAAGGGCAGGGAAAGGAGCCAGGCTGGAGCTGAGTGCCCTGGCGAGCCGATGAGCGCCGGGGAGCAAACGCGGGCAGCGAGGGCTGCGTGTCAGCCAGCAGACGACTCTGTTTGCCAAGGCACGGGATGGACGGGGATGGGAGCGCCAGCTCTGTTGTTATTGTCCTGTCGTAAGGAGTAAGTGCACTGGATTCTACATGCCCGTGTGTTTGATCAGGAGAGCACCACTGACAGAGGATAAATAAACAGAGATAAAAACAAGATTAAGCAGATCCTTCTCCTTATCGCTGCCTCTTTATCCCTATTGATCTCTGCCCAGTCCCTTTTCATCCAGCCTGGGATTCCTCACATGCTTGAACCATGAGCTGTCACATCTAATTAAAAATGTGATATGAGGTTTTGCATGCAGCAGCAAGTATTTTCCAGTGGCGGGCAGCTGTGTGTTCAGCACTCTGCCTTTCTCTGTGAAAACTCATTTTGCCATTGTGAAATCCAACTGGCTTTGTAGCCAAGGGTTGGCAGATGTGAACAGAAGAAAAACAACCTGCTTTTCGATTCAACCTTCAGGACACATCCAGCCTCAAGGGGGAAAATGGTGGTCACCTTGTGTAAGCAAAACATGCCTCTTACCCCGGATGAGAAAAGTTGGCATTTCTACTTCTGTCTGTTCGGTGGGGACATTCCTCCCTTCTTGGGGGTACCAAGGTCACTGCGGTAGATGTGCTACAGAGACACATAAACCCAAATCCCCTCCTTGCTTGCTAGTCAGTTCTTTCCATCCATTTGGATGTTTCCAAAGAAAAAGTGATCACTGGCTGGAATTTCAATTCCATCCCCATTTCTGCGTGCTGCCAATTCTCCTCCTCATCTCTCTGGGTTAACTGCTGCCTTCATGCTCATCAGATCACTCTGAACTCACTGAATGAACATTTGTTTGCTTAAAAGAATTAAAAGATGACACGGGTAAATATCATTGGCAATGTGTCCTTCTTCATAGAGAAGATGTTTCTGTACACTGAGCAGTTGTGGGCCCATAAATACCACAGATGTCTGAGGTCTGCATAGATGTCTAACAACATCCAGGGCACAGCTTTGAGTTGAAAATGAAGTCACTCATTTTGTGCACCTGACAGTGCTAAGACAAATAGGGCTAAATTAGGAGGTTACCATTGTAAGGGTAAACAACACAGAAAAGGAAACACAAATAGCACTGTATTTTCTGCCTGACTTTTTAATCTCTACATTCTACCATACTCTGTTTAATTTTTTTAAAACATTCAATAAAAAAATCACTTGAACATGGCTTTTCCTCATGCTTTCATGATCTCTGGAAACTATTTGAACTCTGTTTTTGGCTTTGGTTTTTAAAAGTGGCTGGTGGCTTTAGGTGAGGCAAGATTTCTGAAGGTGGGTGCCAATGTTATTAGGGAGATTGGTGGAGCTCTGGAGTAAAACCAGGTATGATTATGCAGAGAGTCTGATACCTCCAGGTCTGATCTGCTCTAGGTGTAGCACAAGGCACCTTCATTTTTCAGGGCTAAAATATGTTAGCAATTTGGAGACTTTGCTGAGCTCTTCCCCCTTCTGAAGTCAGACCTGACTGTGTCTCAGTCTGGGCATCCAAAACTATAGATATTTTGGAAAAGATAGGTCGTGTAATTCCTTTGCTTTTGCAACTTTTTTGCCAGTCCCTAGGAATAAGACACTTTACCTCAGGTTTACTATGTGATCCAACAGGCAATCAGTGTCAGCAGGGCTTTTAGTTATTCTTTCCTATGCCATCACTCAAGACCCCATATTTTATTGCTCACCACTAAAACAATATCATTAGACATGAAATATACGTTGCCAGGCCCTCCCCCATCTCAATTCTCTCCCTTTCCCTCTCCCTCTTTTTTTTCCTGAGGAGAAAGAAAAGAAAACTTCTTTTCAGGATACATTGTAGGGAGTGCTCATGAACTGGCAATTTATTTTCTCCTAGGTTTGACACTGCCAGGCCCTTAGTGCTTTTATTGACTCTGGCTAAACACAGTGACAATTATTTTTGTTGGTTTCAAATCACCTCCTCGAGCAGAGTGTGAAGTCAGCAGGTTTTTTTTGCATGCTGAGCATGGCCTTTCAGACACCCTGAGAGGAACAGAGGGAAAGATGATGACTTTTTAAAATTTTTATCCAGTTGCACTTTGGCATTCCCTGAACAGACCTCTTGTTTTGAAGCAGGGAATGCAAGGGAGAGGCTCACAGATGAGAAGTGGATTGATGGTCACAGAGGAAAACAGAGCCGGGACATCTTTATCTGAAAGTTCCTACTCACAGCAACCTGTTTTTCTGCACATTCCTTCTGGAACCCCACACATTTCCCTCTGTGTGTGCACACACAACACACCCAGAGACCCCACCCCTCCATGGTCATGCATCACCACCCAAGGACCAGCCAGAAATCTCCAGTCCTTATTTTCCTCTTGTGCAATGCCCTCAAGAGCATGGTGCCTTCCAGGTCACCCTAAACCTTCTGTTGGGCTGTGAGGGGCCAGGATGATGGCGAAAAGGGGTTGTTTCTTAGAAAAAACTTTTAAACAACCCTTGGCAAAGGTCCCCTGGAGCATTCGTGGTTTGTGGGATGTGCATTAACACAAGCATTTGTTTAAAGCATGTCATGCTATCCCCTCCATCTCCATTTATCTGTTCCTGGCAAGGCCCAGGGAAGGCTAATAGCCCCAAAATAATTGCAGTGTAGATTCAGGCTGTGGGATACCTCACAAACTGGGTATCAGTTACAGCAATTTTGAACATGATCTGTAAAGGTTTACAGACCAGCAAAGCTGCTTGGGAAGGAAATAAAAATATAAGCCAATATTTCAGTCTACCACTAGGAAGAATAGCACAAGTTTCTTCCCTGTCTTACAACAGTAAAATTTAGATTTCAAACACTATAGATCAGTTTTCCTACCCACTCTGCAAAGAGACTTTGACTATTTTCTGTTCTTTTAACTGATACAAAAGGCCAATCAGTTTCTGACCTGGAAACACAGTGGATTAAGGTAGGTCTTCTCTGGGAGAATGGCACAAAAAGGATTCTTCATTTCAATTCTTTCTTCAAACTTTTTTGCCATGTTAAATAAAATGTCTCTATAAAATTCTGAAAAATGTTAAAAATTAAAACTGCCCAAACTTACCTCTCAAATAAGCCATTGTAGTGAACATTGCTGCTTGCTTGGAAAGACAAACTTCCTGTCAGTTAAAAAAGCATTTGTTAGAGATAATGTCCCACTTCCACAGCTGTGATAGTGAGTAAAGTCTGAAGTTTCCATTGACTTCCAAGGATGTTCTCCCATTACTATCACCTTGTCCCAAACTGTGAGAAAATGAATATGTAAATAATCTTTTCCAGATAGTATGACCTGCCGAGGCAATTGACTTGATCAATAGACATCAATACCTCCTTTCAGACAGAATCTGTCAAATGCAGAAGGGTTTTATTTGCACTTTACACAGGAAGGTGGATAATTCCCTAAGCTAAAGAACAGCTAAAGGACAGTTTTAAAAAATTCTGGGTCTGGTGGAGAGGTTGGCCTGAGATGTCCTTATTTTCCAGAAATCCCACTTTTTCTTGCCCATGTGCTACCATTAGGCATTGCTCCTGGTGTGTCAGGACAGATACTTTAGGTCATGTAGGACAGAATCTGAGTAAAATTCCCTTTCTCCCAAAGGACTTGATGGTTTTGGACTGAAGTCACCTCACTGGTTTTGAAAGCAGGATGGATCATGTCTCCAAGATGGTCGGTTGTTTCAGCAATGGAAAGGGAAATTTCTATTCCCCTATGAGAACAAAAATGCAAACATACATTTCTGGTTTTGTTGCCTCTCTGCCTTTGCACAAACCCACAGAAAAGCCTGTGCTGACTGTGCAGGAGACATCCCTCCTCATCCTTCCATCTGCACTTCTGTGTCCCACCACCCTTGAGAGGCTTTTCTCCTTGGATTTGCACCACAGATTATTGGATTGGTGCAATTGATGGCTTGGCCCAAGGACAGACTCTGGAGTCCATCACCTCAATCTGCCCTCACACTGCTGCCCTTCACCTCTCCACAGCAGCTCCCAGGAGATGTCTGTGGTTCTGATCCAGCTTCAGCCTCCTGCAGGAGCCTGCCATGGGGCTCATCCAAATTGCTCCTCATTAGCTGTTGTAGGGCTCCTGACAGCAGCTTTTCAGCTTGGATTGAAAACTGTTTCTAGCTGGTGTTTCCCCACAAGGGATGTGTTATTACAAATAGGAGTTCAGTCTGTTAGAGAGCTGTGAGTGAAGGAGGGGAGGAAATATCCTTTTTAAACCAAGGGTGCTCTACAGCAACAAGCCAGTGTCTACTCACCAGCCTCTCTGAGTGGTCTCTCCATGCTTTTTGCTTTGGCAGACCCTCCCTTCCATCATGGAAGTACAACTGGCCCCAGCCACTGTGTGCCCCCAGCAGGCAGGGATAGCCAGCCAGGCACCTCAGAGGGTCCCAATAGCAGCCACTGGCAGGGTGAGCTAACCCTGCCAGAGTTTCCAAAGCTTCTTGAACTGAGCATTAAGTCAATTTGAGAGGGATTACCCTGCCAAATGCAGTAATTAATTAGAGAGACATGCTTCAGCACCGAGCTTTTCATTATCTAAAGCGCTCGACATGCCTTTGTAGGGGCTGTGCTAGCGCTGCCAAGGCCCATCAAACTCCAGCCCTTCCCACTGTGTGTGTTTCACCAATTCATGTACCATTGCCTCCTCACTGGTCTCTTTTCCCTTGCAGTGCCTATCTTCAGCATACTTGCTTGCACAGAATCCTAAAATGATTTTGATTGGAAGGACCTTGAAGATCATTTAATTCCAACCCCCCTGGCAATGGCAAGGAAAGATCTTGATCTTTCAAAGAGTATGGCTGAGGCTACAGTGAATATTTTCCTGACCCACTCTGAACCAAAGAAAATCTGGCTGTGGGAGAGGTGGGAGTCATGCTGCTGTACTTTGATGTGAAGGATGTTCTGAGGAAGGTGAAGGCACTGCAGCCCAGCAGAATTGTTCTGGCATTGGGGGATGCATCTCCTCTTTATGAGCTTTCTAGCAGAAACGACAGCCTCATTTTTGGAGCCTAGGCACGTGCCAACTTCTGATCTGAAGTTCCTGTGCAGTTCTTAGCAAGTCACTTCAGTTCCCCGAACCCTGCTCTGTGATGTTGAGATACAATTTTCATCCTCTCTCCTAACCAAAAACGTACAGTTTTGAATACTTAAATTTGACTAGTTCAGTCCTGCTTTCAGCATCTATTAAGAAACTTGGCATGCTGGTCTTCTGTAGCACCAATGGAAGGTCAGTTTCCTTCTGTGTCTTTTAACTCAATGAAAGGTCTTCTTTTTATCAGGGTGACCAAGGCACAGTGCAGTGTCCTCAATGCTGTGTGAGCACATACTGAGAAGTAGGTCCTGATGGAACAAATGGACAGAATTTTTAACAACAGAAGTGTTGCTGTCATGGTCTAACAAATAGGGCATGAGGCAAACAGGAAGTCTTTTGCCAAAATTCAGGAAGGGAATTGTCATGATGAGCAGTAAAGAGAACTTAGCTCTTCCATGACATCTCAAAGCAAGTGGCATCATCTGGGATATTCCTGCCTAACTTGAGGCAAGCAAAGGCAACAATATTTTGGAATCAAATGCTGTGTAGATCAGCATTTTCAATTCAATCTTTTGAATTTTTGAAAAACAAGTATGCATTGGCAAGTAACTAGAGAAATACCAAGAGTGTTTATTTTACCTAAACTCCTAGACATTTTAGTATTAATGGTTGGTATGAGCATTTCCAGCAACTGATCTTTGGGAATTACAATTCTCAGAACAATTCCATTCATTATTTCAGCCCACTTCACTTGAAGCTCCAATTTCCAAATGAAAACTGAAGGAGGGAAAACACACATTAAAAGAAAAAACAAATAGAAGGATTCCAAAAACTGATTTTCATTTGAGCCCCTTATATTGATTTTTCTCCTTTATAATTATGCAATACAGAGTGCATCTTTTCTTAATTCATAGAGCTATAGAATCATTACAGTTGGAAAAGGCCTTTATGATCATTGACTCCAAACATTAACCCTGCACTGCCAAGTTCGCTACTAGACCATGTTCCCAAGTGCAACATCTACATATCTTTTAAATACCTCCAGGTCTGGTGACTCCACCTCTGCCCTGGAAAACCTGTCCCAATGTTTGACAGCCCATTCCATGAAGAATTTTTTCCTAAAATCCAATCTAAACCTCCCCTGTTGGAGGCACGACTTGGGGCCACTTCCTCTTCTTCTGTCACTTGTTACTTTCGAGAAGAGGCCGACTCCCACCTGAGCTTCATCTGCAGTTCTCGAACAACCTCCTCTTAGGGAGTTGCAGAGAGTGGTAAGGTCTCCCCTGAGCCTCTTTTCCTCCATGCTAAACACTCCCTCAGCTGCTCCTCATCAGACTTGTGCTCCAGACCTTTCATCAGCTCCACTGCCCTTTTCTGGATCCACTCCACCACCCCAATGTCTTTCTTGGAGTGAGGGGCCCAGAACTGAACACAGGATTCAAGGTGAGGCCTCACCAGCGCTGAGTACAGGGTGATGGTCACTGCCCTGGTCCTGCTGGACACACTATTGCTGATCCGGGCCAGGTGCCCTTGGCCTTCTTGGCTACCTGGGCACACCTGGTTCATGTTCAGCCACTCTCAACCAGCACCCCCAGGTCCTTTTCCACCGTGCCCTTTCCAGCCACTCTGCCCGAGCCTGTAGCACTGCAGGGGTTGTTGTGACCCAGGGGCAGGACCTGGCACTTGGCCTTGTTGAACCTCGGACTATTGGCCTTGGCCCATTGATCCAGCCTGTCCAGATCCCTCTGGTGTCATCCACAAACTGAGTGTGTACTCAGTGTCCTTGTCCAGACCATAAATAAGGATATTAAACAGGACTGGCCCCAACACTGAGTCCTGGGTGACACCACTGGTGATGGCCCCAGCTGCACGTAAGTCCATTCCACACCACTCTCTGGGCTCAGCCATCCAGCCAGTTTTTTTCCCAGTGAACAGTGGACCTGTCCAAGCTGTGAGCAGACAGCTGTCTGCAGGAGAATGATGTGGAAAACAGTGTCAAAGGCTTTACTGAAGTCTACTTAGAGACCATGAACAGTCTTTCTTTTTGCTCTCTCACTGAGTGGAGTTCTTCCCACAGGTGTGCTCACTGCTGCTGGCCAGTGCTGGCACTCTCTGCAGCCCAGGTCCCTGGTGACAGCGTGTCCCCACAGAGCTCTGCCTGGGCAGCTGCCTCAGTTGTGGTGGTTGGTGCAGTGCTTGCTGCCCGGGGGGTTCCATGGTTCCCTGCAGAGCTGGCAGGGATCCAGTGCTTTTCCCGCACTCCCTCCTGCGTGAACTGCCCCACAGTCTACCCATTAAATGGGTAATGACTGGTCTGGTAGCCAGCAGAGAAGTGCCTTCAGAGAAAAGATAGTATTTGAAAGCAGAGGTTATGCACAGAGCCCTCTCAAACAGATCTTTGTGCCAGAGGCTTTGTTTTGATACTAGAAACATTTCCACTACAGCAGCCTCTGATGGCAGTCATGTGTGGGATTAGGAACTGACTCCATTCAAATAACAGACAGCTGTTTGGAGTGAAAACTCGTCTCTGTCAATTTGCACTCAAAGAAGGCAGAGGCGAAGGAAAAAAAAAAAGACCCTGGGCCTGGGAATCATTGTAGCTTAATCCCTCCTTTGGCAGGAGATAAAACTAGGGCTTTCCAATGCTCTGTAATTTCTTGCATTGACCTGGAAAGAGATTTCTCTATTCATTGGGCTGTAAACCTCCTTTTTTATATTTACTACATGATGTACAAGAACTGAATCTCCAGCAGAGAAAACATGCCATGTTGGGCTAGGAGCCTGGGAAGAAACTTAGACTCAGGTTAAATAACTTAGTACAGCAGGGATGCACAGTGGCTGCTAAAACCACTTATGGATTGTTCTTTTAACTTTCAGCGGAAGGTTTTCTCATTTTGTGGAGAATTGGCTGAGATTTCCAGAAGTGACTAATGATTTACAGTGGTCTGCTCTTAGAATGCCAAATTTCAAACCCTGGAGGGGGGCCCGATTTCTGAGATCGGGTGCACAGCTCTTGCAAAAAGTCAAATATCTTTTGTGCATCTCAAGGCCCTGGTATGCCTAGTCATTCATGCTCTTTGATTTAGAAAAAATAAATGTGGTAGAAAAGTAGAGCAAAACATTTGACCATGCTCTGCCAAGCACAGCTGCAGACACAGCGAAGGGTTGAGGTGCACTGCTCCCATACAAGTATTTTTGGTTAACCTGGTGCTTCCTGTCAGCACCATAAACAGGTGTTTCTGTTGTTTTTAAAAAATGGCTGTGCCAAGGGACATTTTAAAGTACAACAAACCAAGTGGCAAAGCTGTTACCAAGATTCAGACCTGTGTGCACCTGGACTTGCTCCTTTTCCTTAGTTCTTCTCTTGTGTTTTAAAAACCAAGAGAATGGTATTTAATCCATTACAAAATAGATTTCATTAGGAAATGAATCATATCCTCTGGGACTATTCGAAAAAGCTTTGAGGGAGGCCTTTCTTCTCAGAGATTAAAATGTCACCTCAACTGAAAACTTTTCCTCAATCATATGAAAAAACAAAGAAAAGTTCTGACAGTGTCAAAATATGCTATTTTGACATACTGAAAATTTTCTTTGGCTTTTCTTTTGAATGTAACTTTGGATTTACATTTTCTCTTCCTGTGCCACACACTTTGTTACTAAGCTGACTGTGGCAGCCCTGCCAAATGGCTGGGAAGAAGCACTGGAGCAGGTGGGTGTTGCCCTCCAACCCCATCACCCACAGCCAGACCCTGTAGAAGCACTCAATATCTAAAAGAAAAACAAAAGCCATTTCCTTGAAACAAACCACTTGGAATTGCCCAAAAAAAAAAAAATCAATTAATTTTCTGTTTCTCTATCTATTTTAATGGGTTGGGCAAGCTTCCTTTATGGAATATTTAAGAGAAGGCTGGGTATCACACCCATGGGAAATTAAGCTGATTTATGAAATGCTGAACCTCTCTATGAAACAGCACTTCTCCCCTGGGAGGCCGCAGAATCCTATGTGGAGAGTGCAGCAGAAGCCAGGCCACAGCCAGGAGAAACAGCCTCTGTCAACATGATGCAAAGAGAAAGAGTGGGAAGGAAGGGGATGGAGAAGCGGTTTTACATAGCGCTTTCCCCGCATTGTTTGGATTGGAAGCCTCTCTCCCTGTGTCCCAGCAGACAGCCTTTGGATGGCTTGGAAATTGTGCCCAGTCCATTCTTGTACAGAGCTGAAGCCAGGGCTGTTTGCAATGGCCGGTGCCAGGGAGCTCAGCAACATACAGGAAGGAAGGTCTCGTTCTTAAAAAAAAAAAAATAATTAAAAGCAAAACTTCCCCCCCTTGAGCTTGGGAGTGAGGAGACATGGCTCCTATTCCAAGCTCTGTGCTCATTCTGGGTGGCCTTGGACATGTCACATTGCTGACTGCTCAGCTCTGCCTGAAAAAGCAGGATGAAGCGCGGCAGGGAGGTATCGCTCCCTGCTCACAGTGATAGGAGGAGTGCTGCACACCAGGAGCTGCTGGCACAACCCCTGATGGATGAAATGGGCTTTGTAGCTTTGCTTCAGCTGCCTGCCACTGCATCAGCACCAGTACCTTTGCACTTCCCTTGGATGGCAGTCCTGAGAGGATGGAATAACCTGCCTGGATGCAGCTGGGAAGCTGCCACATAGGCAAGCTATTTCCTCTGGGCAGGCTTAGGAGCAGCTGTGTGCATCAAAGGCAGAAGCTTGGTGTGGCACAATGGCACAAAGATCGAGGATTTCTGTTTCCACATCGGAATTTTCCAGTACCTGCTGCAACAGATCGCATGCTGTATTATTGGGATTGTTCACACCGACAAAATTACAGGTGATCTGACTGCAGTGGAAGCCCGAGGCAAACTGATCTTGGTAGTAGCCTCTGGATGGACGCAGGTATCACAAAAATGACAACTGGAAAAGGTCCAGGCTCAGTTAAGGAATCTGGATCTTAACCATAATGCTGATATTTTCTTTGCTGATGTTAACCCTTTGTCAACTGCAACAAGAAGTTGTCCAGCCCCTCCCTCAATGTCAGTCAAAGCAAGTCCCCTTTCAGGAATTTCAAAATACAGTCATCCATTGAGATTAATCACCTCAGAGGTAGATTAACAGTGACCAATTTAAATCCTGCTAATCTAGATTTACATCCAAAACGTGGAATGTCCCTTTGGGGTGCACAACCCAGAAGGAAACATGAAAACTTCACCTTCCTTTCCTTTAGCAAAAGCCGAGAAGTTTTCTTCCAGTCATCCCTCTCCTTTTAGAAACTTCCCTACCACTAAGAAGTGGTAGAGAAGCTGGCTTTGGCCAGCTCGGTTTTCCAGCCACTTTGCAAATGCTCAAGTATTTCCCACACTTACCAAAGCAGGATCCGCCTGTGAGATGAGGCTTGTCAGTACTGGTATTTTCTTCTTTTTGGTTCTGAGCACTTCAAAACTTAGATGGGGAATTTTCTGTTTCTTTCCACCTGTACAAGCAAGTCTAAGAAAATATGTGACCTCTCGCTACTCCCCTGCCTTCGTTGCCATCCATCTTCCTCTCCACTGCCTCTCCTGCAATGTGGGAGATACCTATGTCTCCATTCCTCTGTGAGCTCACTACATTTCAGGGTTTATTGGAAATATGTCAATGCTTTCACCTCTCTGAAGCAGAAGAGTGTTAGACCTGTTACAGAGATAACACAAAAGACTCACAAGAGCAGCTGAATTCCTTTTTGTTTTTTTAAACACTGAGGTTCCCTAGTTTTAGAGCCTTGATAAAGTCATTACAGCGCCAAAAGGGAAAACACGTGTCATTTCCATGGCTGCAAGCAAACATTAAAGATAGCTACGTCCAGTGACTGGATGCTTCTAAGAAAATGATAACACGCTCATGATCTTTACTTGCATGAAGTATGTTGAGGATATATTTTCCTTGGAAAATGTTTCTTACTAAAAAATGAGTATTTATTTTAACAACACATGTAACACAAAGTTTCAATCCGAAATTAAAACAATAAAATAATTAGTTTTCAATTAAACAATTATTTTTGGGCATCATTTTAGGGAACATTACTATTTAAAATTAAATAATTATTGTTTATTTGTGTACTATTCCTCTCCCTTTAATTACCACTGAAGGAACACTAAAATTCAGTGATATTTTTCCTTCCCAAATCTTTCTTGTTTTAGTCAGTGATTTTTGAAATGATCTCTACATTGGAAAGCTATAGCCAAAACTGTGTGAGACTTCTGCTCTGCAAATTCTGTAGTACCAAGGAAGCTTTGAGCATTGACAACATGTTCACTTGTTTTGCCTTTTTGTAACTTTTACCAATGTAATGTAAGGGAAATTTTAAGGAAAACTATGAGCATTAATGTATCCACTGCTGCAGATATGATGAGTGGTGGTGATGGCAGGTGACCTGACTCAGGGGTTTCTCTCTTCTGGACTTCTGACAGGTCCTTCACATTATTTCATTTGCTAAATGCTTCACTGGACAATCTGCATCTGCAAGAAACTATCCCACCAACGTTTAATTTTGAGATGAAGCCTAGTCCAGCCAGAGGAGAAGTCAGGCCCACCCTCAGTATACATTGGCTGTACAGATTGAATTGAGATGACTGTCTTCAAATAATGATTTATTTACAGATAAATTTTCTAATCCATGTAGTGGAGATCAAAACCTCACTGCAGAATCTTCGAAACCACAAGTCACAACAGAGCTAACTCTCCTCTTAGATTTTGGAACATCATCTTTGGAACATCATTTGGAATAACATGAAGGGGCAATATTTTTGCAATTTTTTCATCCCCCATGAGACTTGCAGCCACAGTCTTCAGTACTATAAGGGGAGATATGAAGATGTGTACATAGCCTTGAGTTACATGGAATCATGAATCCCCCTGGAGAAGGAAGAGATGGCTCATATGGCTGCTAGTTCCCCACATTAGGCTGCTCTTGGTGTTAGTGTCCCATTGCTCCTGCACACACAGTGCTTCCACATCTGGAAGTGAAAGCCCAGAACAACACAGTTTTGCATGCAATGAGGCTGTCAGCATGTGCACAGCTCAATCAACGTGGTGTTGTGAGCTATCGTAATCCACAGAGAATGGTGTAAATAAGTGAAAAACTTCTGTTGTCTTGGTCTGCAGATCTTCACCATGTGTCTGCTGCCTCTGAAACCTTGTGCTCAAGTTCAGCCTTGAAGTGGTGGACTGGCAGTGTTATGTTTATGGTTGAACTCTGTGATCTTAAGGGTCTTATCCAACCTTAATGATTCTATGATTCTAGGGCTCAGTGGTTGCAGCCATTCATCACCATGCTGCCTTTTGACTCTGGATTCAACCATTAGGCAGTCTGTCCCTTCAGCTTATGCATCAGAACATCCTTGAATTACCTTGGTTAACTCTGGCATGCCCGTCTCCCCCTGCACTCAGGTCACACATACAGGTCTTGCCCATGTAAACTGCTACAGTCACTTTGACATCACACAGCACACTGGTAATGCTCCCTCTGTTTCATTCAGCCCTTCAGCCAGGTAAGACTGAACATGTGCAAACACCAGGTGTTCTTCTAGCATAAAAGAGTGCTGCTCCTCTGTGGGGTTATCAGCTGGAATAGGACTACTCTGAGGCGTTCATGCTTTGTGCATTATACACTCCTATCATTTGAGTGGGGACTTCCCAGCAGCCTTTCATAAGAGTTTTACTTTTGCACTGCTGTTGGTTTCTGCAGGATTACACAAGATAACTGGTGTAGCACTGGGGATGGTGTTTGCTGAACTGAATGCTGTTATCTCCATGCTTCAGTTTCCATATGCCCAAATCCAAGGGTAGTGATACTTTCCAGCTCTGTGAACGCCTTTGAACTCTCCTGCCAAGAAGAGCTGATAATGTGGATAGCACGGTTACAACGAGCTTTGTTGCTCAAACACACCCCTGAGGTAAGACAAATAAAACCAGATAAATCCCCTATAAATACACTTCTTACATTGGAGAAAAGCCAAGTTCTGGCACCCCCAAGCAGACCACCTGATTGCCAGGCAGCTGGAATCTGCATCGTCTCCGAGGGAGAGGCAGCTGTGAAGAAATGCAGAAGTAGTTGCTAGCCTATGGGCTGGTGGGGCACCAACATCAGTGGTGTTGGCTCATGGTCAGGGCAGTGCTGATATCCACAGGACTGTGTTAAGAAGGTCTGAAGATGCATGGGAATGCCTTGTTCATGCTCAGTGTCAGACACAAAAAGTAAACCCAAATTTGTCTTGACCACAGGATGCTTCATGAAGTTAAGCAAAGTGGATTTAGGAATTAGCAGGAGCCAAATCCTCTGGAGCATCTCCTGAGGCACATCATCAGGACACCTCTCTGGCCTGTAGACCCTTGCTCACTGAGATATTGTGTCCTGCCAGGAGACATGCTAAAAGACAAAGAGGCAGACAAGGATAGACTCAAACCCAAAGTATCTAAAACTTTGTGGAACGAACCCTGAGCAAACCCCTGGAAGACCGTGGTGACTTAGTTATTTCTCTCTTACACTCATCTATAGACTTACTTTGAAAGATGCAGTAGGCAACTGATATAATGAAATAGAGTATATATATTTTTTTTTTCATCATCTTTCTTGTCCCTTTTACAAGCATATTTACAATCAGGGCGGAGACATAAACAGAAATAAACTAAAATCAAAGTAAATTTGTTGTAGTCCTATCAATAACCTGATACAACCATAAATTTGAGAAACCAAGAAAATCCTTATGTCATTTACTCAGTTAATAATTACAGTTCCTAAATAATAAGTCATTCTGTAGCCTGAAGTTCTTCTTCTGAGTATATATTTATATTAGCAGTTAAGTATACTTTTCATGGGCAATTAATACATTATTTGTTCCTAGCTGTTCACATCTCAGGAGGGAATGGGGAAAGAAGGAATTGTAAAGCCACGAAGATAGTAAGAGCCAAAGACCCTTTCCTCGTCTTGTGATATTAATTTTCAGAATATAAACAGAGGCACAGAATACTGGATCTTAGTAATATACCTATTTTAAGTGCCAGTTGTTGAGTAAATAGACCTCTGTGGGGATATGTTTGTTTGAAAAGTCCTTTGGGATTAGAGAATATTAGCCCGGCTTTCAGACTGAGACCTATTTTGTGAGGCGTCTTTGTTACTTTGTCAGCTTTCTAAAGCCTTTTATGATAGGTCTTGGCCCTGGTGATATTTATTCAAGTAAACCTAAGAATAAGAGTTAAGATGCAGCTGTTCCAACATTGTGGGCATCTTTTGGTCTCCGTGTGTTTCGACTCGACCCTGAAGTGCAGGACACCTCAGAGCGACTAACAAAGTATTCACGCTCAGGCCTTCAGTTTGACTCTTAGCCATTTTCCACAGTCAGTACCTGCTACTAATTAATTCTGGCCCTGTATCATTTTTCCTCAGACACATGAGCTGGTGAGTTATTTACTTTCCACCAGTTTGCACATAAGGCCCCAGGTTAGGACAGGGCTATTCCTGGCACTTGCTTGCATCCCTGCATTCTGCCCTTCCTCCAAGGAGTACAGGGTTTATATTTTTGTATTTGCCAGCCAAAGAAAATAATATTAATCTCTGTCAAACAGGGAATCCTCTAGCTCCTTGACTCAAGTTTGCCGCATAGGAAGAGCGTTCCCAGGCTAGACTGATCTTCCCTTGCTTGCTATCACACCAGAAGAGTGAAGCCACTTTTATCATCAGTAGTTAATAAAAGGCAGTTATGGGGTTTTGCTGTGGTTGCCATTAAGTCTTGGGCTTTTCCAGCTAGCCTGAATCAAAATTCATGTATTCACTGATTTAATCCTGCATCGTCTAATTCAGACCATAGGGTACCTGATGTAAAATTGGAAGGTGAGCGTGGGTGTGTGATAGCCCAGAGTGGGTTGTCATCTATGGGGAATTATAAGAGAGAATTAGGTTGTGAGCTGTAAAACCTGCCTGCAGAGGCACATGGAGGCACAAAGGAGCACATGGCAGCACACAGAGGCTTGTCTCCACTAGGCCCTGGGGGAAGGAGGTGTCACATGGCAGACCCCTAGGAAGTGCGTTGCTGATGTGGCAACACAGGATAGGTCATGTCATATAAGGAAATACTGTGCCGTAGAAAAGTGTATAAAACCAGCTCCTTTGAATAAAGGATTCAGATTCCCTGCTGGTCTGTCAATCGCCAACAGTCATCAAGAAGAATCTTTTTCTCAGATTAAATACTTCATCAGGCCCTTGACATATGGAAGAGCTTGACTTTTATTTGTAACTTGAATCTGCTTATGGTGTCCAATGAGGAAAAAGCAAAATACATTATTAAAACCTTCAGTAAGCCCAACTGGATGACCGTAGCTCTTCTCCCCATAGTGCATCTACTTTTTTATATACCACACATTAGATAAATGAAAAAATACAAAAACAGATAATTGATTTTCATAAGAAAGATCATTATCTGGACTTTGCTACTGTATTGTGTCACACATGGACTGAAAATCACAGGACCACAGCAGACAGGGGAAAACCAGAAAACGGGGACTCCTGTAACAATCCATGTTGCAATCCCACAAATTTTTCCTGTCCATCTCTCTTCAGGTTTTATAGACAGAAAAAGGAATCTTAAAATTCCTTAGAGCCTATACTGTCTCAGGGGTAGAGGGGTACTGAGGCCACAAACACCTTTGCAGTGAGCACTGTGGTGACGGTGAAGTCGTGTGTATAAAGATAAAACTAGGGAGATATCACAGCAGAAATAAGTAAGCCAGCCATGGCTCTCAATTTCTGGGATGTGGTGTGAGGTTGACCTAATGTTCCCAGACTGTAACAAGTAGTAGGCTTTAAAAAAGACTGCATCCCCAATCAGAAAATATTAAGGATATGTGAAAAATAAAGGTCTAGGCCTGAGCAAAAGATATTTAACTGGGGACACATGGGTCGCTTCAGGTGGTAGTTCATTTAATCCTAAAAAAAGGGATGTAAAGTATGGTAGATTAAATCAAAATCAGGTATCTAACTTTAGACGTCTAAGCCTATATGAGAGGATCTTAGCTTAAGCTTCTAAATAAAACCTCTGATTTTCCTACACCTCACCTCTGTAACAGGAGGCTTGGGATATTTCTCCCTGTGTATGTGCTGTGGGTTTGTTCAGTAAATGAGTACTTGGAAAGTGTTTTGAAGTCCCTGTGCAGAAGAAACTGCCTTCCCCAAGTGTTATCATGAATACCCAGTCTCCCCCGCCGTATTTGGAGAGCGTGGTGTTCCATTTCAATGGCAAACCCACAGCTGCAGCGTTGTTTGTTTCCACAGGTGGATTTGAAGTAGATGCCATCTTAATCACTGACCGTGAGAAATCATGGCCCCCTATTCCAGAGGCAAGATCTTCCACAAACACAGGGCTTGCTCCAGGAGGGTATTTCTCTGAGCAGAACACAGATGGATTGTAGGATCAGACAGAAACCCACTGTTAGTGAAGTCAAAGAGAAAAACCTGGGCACAGTCCAGAACTTAACTCAGGTAAATAAAATAGTACATTTCTATGAAAAGATTCATGAACAAGCAAAGATTTTTAAAAGAAACCCTTTCTGGAAGCAGCAGCATGCAGTATTGTCTTCCAGGAATGACAGTACAATACATAACCATTACAGCTTTTGTATTTATTCACTAAGTACAGAAAAAAATATAGTTGCTATACAAACTAGGATGGAATTGCAGTAATGCTTGCAGTCTATTCTGCCCTGAGTGCTAAGAAAGCATATTTTAGGGTTCCTCCCCCTAACCCAGGTTTCCTTTAAACTCAGGTATCAGTTCCCAGCTGGTTTCTTCAGCTCCCTTTGTAGACACAGAAAGAGGCACAAGGTGCTCTACCCTCAGGTCTTTGGGGAGTTCACCTCTTTCCACTGGCAACACAGGCAGCTCAGCCCTGACTTTCCACTGAATTTGAAGGCAGAAAAACTTTGGGAATTCCATTCAGACTGCACCCTCTCTGACTCTGGGGCCAAGGATCTGCTCCCTTGTTCAAGAAAAACATGTGTAAGTAGCTGTTCAACATGAGCACATACCTGAAACTCAGTGGAAATTAGGTGGATGAGGAAGTGTGTTGCTTAAAGTACATTCCATGAATATGCAGGGCAGGGGAGAGTGGAAAAATAGTCTTTTACATTCGTTTAAGTTAAAGAATTAATTTGGACTCGACCACAGTCACTTTCTGTGAATAGTCCACAGCTGAACTATGTGAGCATGAAAGTTTGTTGACAGCAAACGTTCAGCTATTTTGTGAAAGCAAACTTGGAAGTTTAAAAAAGTGGGTTGTGTTTAAAATTTAAGTTACTTTCACCAACCAGAACTGCATGTTGCTTCATCTATGTACAGGACAGAGTACACTGGCAGTGCTGCCAAAGTGAAGGAACAATAATTCTTTCATGAGATCACCCAGTAAATATAAGTAACATATTTGTGGACTATTCATACAGCAAAAAATAGCAATAATCCAGGCACAGATCATCTCTAATATAATTACAGCACTGCACCTCCCAACCATTGTGTGCTAACACTGGTCATGTTGACCATTTGTGTGCAGAACTTTTTACTGGTGTCTCCATAAAAGAGAGAATCTTCTCCTTGTAGATCTGCAGGGAGAACTAATTAACTAAAATAAATCTAAACCTTAGAACCTAAGTATGTCTGCCAGTGAATTTTTAAATTCAACCACCTCATCCTTTTGTGCTACACATGACCTGAAAACAGCTCTCAATAGATCTCAATGGACAGTTCTGATAATCCCCTTCATCCAAAGGCACACAATGCTGTCATCCTCAGTATCTGTCACCCAGACATGGGGCTTTCACCCTGCATGGGACAGGATTTTTGATTACTTTTCTGGAAACACCTTATTTCCCTGACCCATCCCGCCTCTCCAAGGATGGGAAGATAACACTTTAACAGTAAGATATTCTTGGGGATGTGGCTGCTGCCAGTCAACTTCTGGCTCCTGAGAAGGATCATTGTCAGGAAAGGTTTCCAAATATGTCCTATAAAACTTAAGACAAGTCACTCTCACACTGCTCAGTTGTCTGCCTGTGTTTATTAGATTGTTGTAGTTTCTTTACCACTTTCCTAGGATAGAGGCTTTTTTTTTTTTTTTTTGCTACTAAGAGAGTGCATAAAATATCAATTTCCTAGATGACACTGAGAGAGTCCTGTGTGATCCCAGAGTAGCTTCACCAAACTCAAGTCAGAGAAGACATCAAGTATAATTCAGTTCTGCAGACTCTTTGAAATACAGAAAAAAAAATATTTTCACAAATATTTCATAATTTTCCCTTCCCCCCCTTATTTTCCCCAATTTTCCTTTATTTTCTTTTTCAGCCAAACCATTATAAAAATAGTGTCTGGTTGACACTGAATTAAATTTCGAAGACAGGAAAACACTATTCCCAAAACTGCACTCAGATATGAACATAGAGATATCACAGACTGATGCCCAAGGCTCCATAAATGGCAGGAAGGAAGCTTTGGGTATAATGATTCTGAGAAAAATATTAAATAATTAGATATGGATTTTGCTATGGCATGTCAACAGAAACATAATATTGCATACCCTTACAATAGAAAATGCATTAACAAAATATATAATGTATACCTACTTCTCAACTTAAAAAAAAATCCTTATAGTTTTAGAAAATCCCCTCTATGTTCAGTCACCTGTCACAACACTGCCTTGTCCCACAGAGACGCTGCAGGAAAAAACTTAAAGTTTCATGTACAAGGGACTGCTCTGCAGAGCACTCACACCCTGCTGTAAACTTCCTCCAAAGGGTGAATCTCTTGCCATGATGTTTTTACTGCAGAAAGTAGTAAGTTAGTTCTCTTCTAAATGGCACAAATATATCCATAAAGCACAGTTACTCTGCATCCAGCCAAATCTCAACACCCATAAACATTTATGTCTTTGCAAGTGCTCTGTTACCTGGAGAGGGCTAAAGGTGCCCATTTGATCACTTTCTGCAGCAATTCATTGAGCTGCACTGTCCTTTTTGCTTGCAACTGTGTGAACACATTGCCAGAAGCATTTCACTTCTGCACCTTATTCCAGGAATCTTCTGCACACATTTCCTCTTGCACTGTACCCAGCTTTTACTGAACCTTCTCTGGCTGGAGCTGAACCCATTTAACTTGATCGGGTCAGCCCAATAAATTACGGGGCTGTTTCTGACAACTCAGAAGAACGCATGTGGGAAATGTTCCTTTTTGAAGCCATTGGTAGGAAGTATCCCAGACACACAGATGGAGAGCATGTGTCCATTGAAATTAAACGGAGCTGGGGCAACGCACCCAGAATAAAACACTCAGCCTTTTAGTAGTGGAAGGCTGTTAAAAGAGCTTGGTGATGACACTTGTGCAACCCAATATCTCTATTGATGATATACACTTATTTCAACCACCTAATGAAATTGGGTGGGTTTATTACTTTATTGCTTTCTTGAGATCAAAAGCATATGAAGGAAAAATTAAATGACCATTCTCTCCATGGCTGAGCCTCTGTTTTCAATTGGTATCTTGTTTCATCCATTTTCTTCATGTTTAAATGCTGTTCTTCCCCCCTACACTGGCAAAGTTTGAACAAATATACAATCTACCAAAACTTAGAAAAAGGTTTCTGGTTTCCAGTCTAATCTTATTTAACCCAGTGAAAAGCCATCTTACGGAAAGATTCAGGAAATCTCTTAAGAATGGTCATATATCCATCCTTACTCAGACGTCCTTTAAGAGTGTGCTTAGCTCCACTTCACTGGGAATTAAGCACGTGTTAAAATTCTTCACTTTAGGAAGTTCCCCTTCGTCCACCACCTGCTTGCAGATGATTGGTGCCTTCCTGCTTCAGCCACGTAGAACCAAGTTTTGCTATGACAGATGCTAAACCACTGATTGAGCTAATGGTGAAGGGCTCAGTGAGCAGGGCCTGAGCATCTATGCTTTTCAAATTAAAACCCTCTGAATGTCAGGGGATTGCAGGTTTACTCCAAAGCCACATATCAACAAAAGCAAAAAAAAAAAAATTTCTTGAAATATTGAATAGATCTCTCCCAACCCCTATTCTGTGATTCTGTGAATATCAAGGAGGCAGTAGGAGATGGGAAAATGGATGTTTTTCTTGTTTGTCATCTTTGATGTTCATAAATGTGAAGTGCTCTGGAAAATAAGCACACTTAGGGTTTTGCCACAGCCATAGATCTCTGCTCTATCATTATAATGAGATAAATTCTCACCATGTTCCAATTGCACCATAGAGGGAAATTGAAGAATTGTACAGATCATCTGCTGCTGTGCATCCTCACTTAGCTGAGGAGCTAGAAGTGTGTAAGCCCAGGAGAAGATAAATGATTCAAAATACATGTTACCCTGAGCTGACACGCCTTGCTGTCTTACACCTTCATTTTCAGAGCTCCCTGCCCCTCTTCATTTCCTGTCTTACTTGTAGTACCTCAAATTGGTGTTTTGGGTCATTCTTGCACTCAAAGGTGCAAATCTGAAATGGACCATTCCTGGACAAAACATTCATGTACTCAGCTATAAGGGAGATGCTGAGTTTTTTCAGCCTAGCAAGGCCTGGTTATCTTTCCCCACCTACACACCTCAGAGGAACAGTAAACCTATCATTAGTGTCATTGCATGTATTTCAGCAAAAAAGTACTTAATGTACTGCTGCAGAAATGACAATCTTAGAGTGTTAAAATCAGTTTGTCACAGAAGGAGCTGGCAGGCTGCCTTGCCCATTGGAACAACAAATTGACGTCAGTTATACCCACAAATGAATGAATCCAGCAGCCAAGGGATCCCAGAGGCCTGAGTGTAAGCTGAAGCTGTGAAATGGCATGTGGGAAGCTTACCAATTAATTTATATTGGAAAAAATAATGAAAACAATCAACATCTTGTAGCTTTTAGCAATATTTTGAAAAAATATGATTCTTGTCCACCCACAAACTTTATGGAGATTTTTTTGAAAGCTGAAAGCCAACTTATTAATGGAAGTTGATGGCCCACAAGGCTCCTGTTCTGCAGACAGGATGCATTTATTTTATAAAATACACTGAATTAAATCCATATAGGAGAAACGTCAAGTCTCTATTCTTGGGTGCCTGTCCCTGGAATCTCCAAATTAGGACTCTACAGGTGACTGAGGTTAACCAGTCTGCAATAGAGAAAAAAGACAAGGAATTGGTAAAATAAGTAGAATGAACAATGACCTCAAATCCAGACCACTTCTATTGGTTATTCACACATATAGGAATTAAATTATCCTTCCCAATATCTGCAGTAATTCAGTTTGGAAAAATAATGGACAGTGTCCTAGGCAAAGAGCCAAATGTCCCAAGACTGTTCCTTGTGAGCCCCTAGTCTTCACTTCTCTCACTCCACATCTCTGGCTTCTCCTACTTCATGGTCTCCACGGGCAGAGCCCCACTTGGTTCTTTGGTTATGAGAATCTGGCACCATCAAGGCTCTTCTTTTTCTGAGGTCAAAAGAAGGGAAGTTTAATTAACACAGGCAAGCCTGCAAATTCATGCCCAGTCCTTCCTATGGGATGTGACTGTGCCTTCCACTCACTCTTTCCCAGTGGAACGGAAATGCTGAAGACCTCAAAGATTAATGTCTTCGTCATATGGTGGATTTGAAATGCTTTTTAAGGTTCAGATACGAAATTCTCTCCCTGGGCACCAACTGAGCCATGGTAATGTGTTGTGTGTGCTTTCTGAGGCTGCTGCAGATGACAGCTTAAATACAGTGCTTTAGGGCTCTTGCTGAGGCTTAAGCTGATGTGTTTTACTTCCCCTTCACTGCATCTTAACAGGGTAGTCAGGACTGTGCTCTGTGCCTCAGATGACCTGCTGTCACTTTAGGAGATGCAGCTGCTCCACTGATTGGTACTACTGGACATGATCCCTTGATTTCACCAGTATCTTAGTCAAAATCCACTGGATCATGACTTGAGGGACAGACACTGGCTCCTGGAAATGAAAGAAGTCATTCAAAGTTGAGAAACTGTTTCCAGCCCAGTTTGGGGAAGTTCAAGGTCAGCATTCAAACTTTCCATGGGCTGTAAGAGAACCTACAGAAATATCTGACAAAGATACACCTGGCAGATAAAACTCATAGCTCAAACAACCATGGGCTCTCCACCTGGCTGCTATGAGTTACCCACCTTACAATTTCTGTCCCTCTAGCTCTTTCACTATATATCTTTTCTCTACAAGTGTCTGATATGTTTTCTATCAGAAATGGCCGATGATAGCAAAGCAAGTGTTGCCCACTTCTGTTCAGCTTTGAACTGCTGCTTCTATTTCAGACATGGGGGACAGGGCTTGTGTACACAAACACTTGTTTAATTTTTCCAACTGTGCTGTATGATCTAACAGAAGTGAGCACTTCATTCTGCTAATCTCACCCTGTTATCCTAGGGATAGTCACACTGACAGAGCTGTTGTATAAGGACAAAATGTGTACCTGTAACAAGCAATACTCTCTCTCTAGGTGTTAGAGATTCTGTCTCCGTGACTTATTGCAAAGTTTGTGCAGCAATCAAAAACTAATCCTTTAAAGTCTATACACAATTTTCAAGATCAAATGATTAGAGAGTGCTTGACTGTTGAACCATAGACGGAGGGGGGCGGGGGGAAAGACTTCAAGAGTCCAGTTTGTCTGGTTGTCCACTATCTGTTAAAAGCAGGTAATTCCCCACAGGTTTGACTGTCCCATCCTTAAAGTCTTTTGATGACAGAATATGTGCAGCCTACTCAAACCCAGATAAGTGCATCCTTGTCCTTTTCCTTAGAAAGATTATTTTTACCTGAAAAGATGTCTGGAAGTCTTTACTGACCTCATTTAAATCAATAGCTTGTCGTAGTCACCACTAAAGTTCTCAACTAATGTGTGTATGTCTGAAATGTCTCTACACAGCACTCATTTAATGAACACCTTTGTGCTTTGTACATTAAGCAGTCTTTTTCTTGCACTTTTTTATTGGGAAAAAGAAGTGTTACCCATGTGGGAGCTGAACCCATGATCACAGGTTGGGAGATCAATACCTCGTGCATGAGGCTGCTGGGAATGTTACACACAATGTATGACTTGGATTAGAAAAATCTGTTGAAATTCTCTCTCTGCCAAACTCTCTTCCATGAAAGCTACAGTCTTGGACAAATTTTTATGTTTAGCAATTGAGGAAAAATTATGTCATCATTGGAGGGTGCATCTTAGCAGAGGGAGCAGGACAGCACAATACACTGGATGGATGGATCGACTGTTGACAACATAAATTGGACACCCATAGGGATATCCTTCCTTTTTAAGCAGCATAAGTGAGAAAAGGTGATCTGCACATTTCTACAATCAGGGAATGTCTGTTTCCCGATTCTGGCGCCAACTCTGCATTTAAATTCCAACCGTATTGTTACAGTCCATTAATTTTTGTAGACTGAAGCTGTTGTAGTGCCACACAGGGAAAATATGTAGCACAGATGTGTTTGCTGTTATGAATTTTCCCTTTTTTTTTTTTTTAATGTTTTAGAAATAGCTGTAAAATAAAATAATAAAGGCACTCCAAACAATTCATACATGGCCTAAAATTAAATCCACATCAGTCTTCGGCTGGTTGCAGAGCTGTAGTGCTAAAGTTGGGAACACTCCTGCCATCTATTTGCGGTGTAATTAGAGTTCATTTGAAGTCTGATGGAATTTCATTCCTATTCTGAAGGATGTCTGTTGCAATAAATTAGTTTCTTGGACCAAAGAAAAGCTATTCAAAAAATTAATAGCAAAGGGCAACTATGCTGCAAGCATCTGAGAGGGGTCTAGCTTGCTCAGCTTTTTATGGATGGAATGAAACTGCCATAAAAGCAACTCTAGAGCATTCGCTCAGAGGAACTCATCCTATAACGTGTTCGGCTTGTTGCAGTTATTCTTTCTCTCTGTGTCACTAATTTTGAACAGCAGGATAAAGGCAGTTGGAGGACACCACCACAGCAGGCACAGAAATACTTGTTGTCAGAATAATTCCCTGCATTAGGAGGGTGAGCTAAAAAGGCACAGGGCCAAACCTGGCTTGCATTAATGCCCCTGTTAGCACATGACTTTTAGAAGAATGCCAATAATGCTTGAATGTGGTCCCTCCTGTGGTACTCCTGTGCCCTGTGTACCAGCAAACCCAAAAGAGTTGCTGTTTGCAGGAATGACACTGCAAATTAGCCACACCCTGCCATCTTTTTTCCATTTGAGTTTGTTGCATAAAGCAGAAAAGATGTGAATTCCTTTAGGTTCCCTCCAGATCTGGGGTGTCACTATTGTTTTATGTGACTATAGTATGTATATCAGGTTTTGCTTGTTTTTAACAAGAGAAAGATTATGACCTAATGAAAAACCCTTTGTAATTTTCTATTCATCCCTTCATCCAGAAAGGTATTTTTATACCCCCAAAAGGTGAATTAAACATCCCTCACAAACATACATGATATCTTCTATATACCATGCAGACACCTATCTACATGCTTACAGGAAGCATATGCCTACATGTACATAATTGCCAATTAGTATTGAATTAGCATAGGAAACAGACAATTAGTAGATTTTAATGCCAGCACTAGTATGTTATTTGACAGCTGTACAAGTTAAATATTGTAGTTGTTTAATATTACAATATTAATAACACCTCACCACAGACAGCAGGAGTAAGTTTATTGTACCAAAAAAAAGTGATATGCACTATGCAGGTTCCATGGTGTTTATAACACCCTTTCCATACAGTTTCATGCCTTTTTTTTTGGTGAGGCTTTATTCAGCTCAGCTTGACAAGTGCAGTTGTCATGGTCTTGTTGACTTAATAGGGTGATGACAATTTGCATCTGCAGAGGATGAATCCTAGGAGAAAGAGAAACTTCCTTTGGAGAAAAGTGTTAGCGTGGCCAGAGTTTATCAGGAAAACCTTCACAAGCAAGTGTAGGCCCTAGCAAGATGCACATATTGCATTGATTTTCCACTTCACTGAGAGAAGGGAGTGACTACACTAAATACAATTTCTTCTAGAGTATCTGGAACATACTTAGCTGTGTCATGAGAAGTAGTTTTTAACAAAATGAAGACTTTACCATAGCTATTAAAAATGTAGCAATAAAGCAAAAAATCTTATGAGGTGGTGACATAAGTGGTCATGATTCATTTTTATGAGAGAACAATATAGTGAAGACTGAGCCAGACTCTTCCTAGAGGTGCACAGTGGGCAAGAGGCCATGGAGACAACTCACAAGAGTAGAATTTCCAGGTAGGTATTAGGAAAAAATTTCCCAGTGAGGGTAGTCAGATATTTGAACAATTTGCCCAGTGAGGTTACGCAATGTCTGTCCCTGAGGATATTCAAAACTCAGGACTTATTCCTGAGTAACCTGATATAAACTGTCTCTTTTTTGAGCAAGTGGTCAGACTGTGATTTTCAAAAGTCTCTTTCAACATACATTGTTCTTCCTCCATGACTCCGTGATGAGATTTACTTAATTCACAGGAGTAAAATAGCTTTGCTGTATTCCCAGTTCTTAAACAGACTTCTCTGACAGAGACAGGAAAGCCACAGAAATTCTCAGTTTTAGTTTTCCTACATGAAAAATGGAAACTTGAGTATTTGTCTAATCACAGTGGTATTTGTGTAGTGTAGACCATCATTGTCTGCCAAGTGCTTCAGGTACCAAGAGGACTGATATCATACACACCTTTAAACATATTATGGATAGCCATTAAATGGTAAGAGCAACACTTGAACTTGTTTTTAGAAATCATACGTGTCCATTGGCAACTGGTTGTAATTCCTGACAACGTCCTTTTAAGTATTGCCTGAAGAGCTGGGACAAGCTCTGGGTTGCCTGTGACTCGTCTGTGAAGTCTGTGTTCTCCAGAAGAGGTGATTTTCATGCCTTCACATGCCTCGTTACATCAAGTCTGCTTGAAACCTGGTCTGAAAGTTTTCAGGTGCCAAATGATGCCAAAACAGGTCCTTAGAAAAAAAAGGGAATTCCCATTATTTGGAGTACATGACCGGTGTCTAAGTAGGCTCATTTTATTTCTGATCCTTGACTGAAGAGATACTTTAAAATCTGATGATTGGTAGGTGACCAGCAATGAATCCCAAATAGGCAGCAGAGGAGAGTGAAGACAGACTGAGTTAGCCATAACTACGCTGTCTCACTTCTACAGGGCAGGTATTTGCACAGGCTGAAGTTCACCTCACTCCAGAAGAGGCATGGAGAGCACTTGAGAACCACTTAGATCCTTAAAATAGGACTTAAGTGGGACTTAAGGGCTGTTCCAGCCATCTGTGTGGATGAGAATGCCACCTACAAAGAGCAGCATGGCCCAGACAAAGACCTGTTCATGGGAGAGCTCACAGATAATGAGTAACAAGAGGTTTAAATGCAGCTGAGATGTATAACTGACCAAAATAGGAAAGAGATGCTCAATGCTTTAGTGAGGCTCTGCATCCTCCCTGTTGTGCATGTGTGTGCGTGTGTGGGGGTGTTTGCATGTATACAGGCAGAAGAAAACACTTATAAAACATGCACACACAAACTAAGTGATTATTGTGATATCCATAGCATGCTTGGGAAGGTCGAATGAAAAATAATGTCAGACTTGTTCTGTATTCAGCTATGGAGAACAAGAAATGCTGCTGCTAATAAAGGCAGATTTGGCAGCTGTGGAGCCTTGGCAAGGGTACAGAGTTCCTTCGTGTGCTACTGAATAGCTCCAGCTGTGCACAGCTTGAAATGTATCTTGAAAGCACTGAAAGACAGCTGTCCTGCTCACTGCCCCGCTTGCCTGGCTGAGAGAGGATGAGGACATTTTTAATTGTAAATTTATGCTGTAATTTGGGCCCTTCCCTGCCCATTCTCCCTTTTCCTGGTGAAATAACATAAAAAGAAGATCTTCTCCATGGGACAGCCAGCAGGTAGGGGTGACACAAGTCAGCCCAATATAGGAAAATGGTACTGCAGATTTGATCTAGGTCCTACTGCTGACAGAGACAGAGAGATGACTGCCAGAGGCATGCTGTGCATTATGGCAGGGTTTTGATATTCACCCAGCCCCGTCAATTATATGGATCCTCTGTTGTTCTGCTCCACCAGGGGCATAAGATGAACTTTTTTTTTTTGTACTGTGTTTGCAACAAAGTGAGCAAGGTGGGAGAAAACGGAAAGCGCGCTAAAGTGCTTTATGCCCCAGTGGAGGAAGGTCTTCTGCCTCCTACAAAAATGTGAGCACAAGGTATCAAGGAAGAGATCTTAGGAGTGGTGGCTGCGCCCTCTACTCTAGCAGGAAAGCCCAGAGCCATCTCTGCCATGCCTTTCAGAGTGTGCTCATCTCTACAAGAAATGGAGTCAGCAGGATTAACCGTATAGTTACACTAAATACAAACTCAGCTTTCAAGAGGATAAATTAGGGCTTAACGCTTTCTATGTCAAGTGGCAAATACATTGTTTTCTGTCATCCTTACAGCTTCTTCCAACCATCAGAGTGGGCACAACTCCCATTCTCACTGCCATCCCATCATCCAGCCCCACAGTGCAACAAGCTGTTTCCCTCTGTTCTTTCCATGGAGATGCTGCTGAGAAACCTCAGTGCTCTGATGGCTACAAGTCTTCTTTCAATTTCCAGGTGCGGCCTTATTTACAACCATTTCCTACTCTTTTCTTCTTGTGCCAATGCTGTTTGAAACAGCTCTTCTTCCTTCAGGTGTTTCCCTGAAACCTTTTGTCCAGGTGAGTGGATGTGTGGGCACGTGTGTATGTGCACACAGACTGTGCAAACACTACAGAGAGCTGTAGAGACCTTCATTTCTCCACACTAAGCAAAGCTGAGGAATGTCTGCCCACTTAGACCTTCCCTCCTGTTTTTGAAGTCAATGAAAAGTTTTCCATAGGGAAAACCCATTTTCTGGTGCCTTGGAGAGCCCCTGTTCAGGCATTTCAGCTATTTCACAGCAGGGAGTCACCATCCTGGTGCCACAAGCCAAGCAGGACAATCTGAACAGCTCTAAAGGAGTGCCAGGAGACTCTGGTTTGACTACACTGACTCAAATGCCTTGTTTTACCCAGATTGAAGTGGGAAATTTTGCTCATGTTTTTCATTACCATCTAAAATCAATTTTTCCAACAGGGAAAAAAGTGTCAGTGTCAACAAGCTGGAAAAAAATTTAAAAAGCTTTTTTCCCAAAATGTACAATAAAAGGATTTTTCTTTCTTTTCTTCTTGCTCATTGAACACCAGGATAAAGGCAAATGTGTTGTTGCATCCAGGACTATCCTTTCAGGTGACCTGTAGGGTCAAAAGTAGTGTTTGTTTTGAGGTAGCAGGTAAATGGAGAGGTCATGGGACTGGGCAGTAGATGCACTGGTTAGAAGTGGAGTCGCTGGAATATAAAATAGGGAGTTAAAAGGAATGCTGGGGAATGGGCCAGTTTAATTAGAATCCTAGTGTGGTTATAAAAAAATGCATTAACATGTTATTCCTTAAGCATTGGGACCTAGGGAATATTTCTTGGGCTTCCTGTGGCTCCCTTCCATGTGGATTCTCTCATGTAGAATAACTGTGCTGAACTCATATTGTGACCTTTTCCACTAGCTTAGTCTCTGTCCTGTAGCCCTCTGCTAATTTTCCTAAATATTTTAAAACAACACTGTGATGCCTTTTCCCTTCCTTCATACTGCACTGGAACCAGCCAACAGTCTCAATTATTATTGAATGGGGGTAAGCCTGACAGACAAACAAACAACCAGAGCACAGCTGCATAATACTCATTTCCTCAGGAAATGAAGCAAAATATTACAAACAAAGTCCATTTATTAAAGCTATGTAATAATTTAATAAGAAGAATATCAATGTTCCCCCGTTGAGACCTTACTAGGCTTTTAGGCTGCCCTTTTTGTCTTTCTTTCACCTTCCTCTGAAGACTAAAAGCTTGGTTGCAGCTGGAGATGGGACATATAGATTGCCTGAAAGTGTCAAGCCGTACCAAGCCAAGCCTGAGGATCATATGCACCTGGTTAAACTCACTGCCAGGTGCTGTGTCTGGGAGCAATTGCTTCCCTTCCTCTGCAGAGTGGAGGATTGTCCCCTTCCCAGCCTCATCTGTGAGTTTTTATTTAGGGAATTCCCTGACACTGCCAGAGCTCAACACATCTCTCTTGTTCCCCTGTGGCGTGTCATTGCTCCAGAGACTGGAGGAAACCCAACACTGAAGCTCTGGCATTTTTTTGGGGTATATTAGTATGGACCTGATGGACCTGCTGTGTATTGCAAGGTCACCTGCAGTGGCAAAAAGGGGGACATGGTGACTCAGATGGGACCCCTCAGGGACACAGTTCTTATGAGTTTTGATGGGGGGGTTACAATGGTGCCCATGGCTTGTCCCTTCACTCTTTAAACTGAATGATGAAAAAGCACAGGCTGACACTCTCCTCCAGCAACTGTTAGGGACTTTCTTCAGCTGGTAATTTAAACCAGGTGCTGAGTTTTGGAGAGAAGAGATTTTAGGTGCGTACATTTATTATAAGGATTAAATTAGTTATATTTAATTTTTTTAAATTAATCATATTTTGTTACCTCATTGTATCAGCTCCACGTCTTTCCAGATGCATTTAGTTCTATGCTACTATTTACTAATATTCTTGTTAATGATTTAAATTGCAGCTATGCTCGAGATGTGTGACATGCTTTCTAGAAATGGAAGCATGTCCTTCATTAAAAGGCTTATTCTGAAATAGATGAGACATATAAACATCTTGTTATATGATATATATATAATATAAATATATATAAATAGCACTATTAATAGTGATTCATAATACACTACAGGAGCTGTGACAGCATCATCAGACAGAGGCAATGCTTTTAATCCATTTGAAGCTCTAGTAGGAACCAGACCAGTATTTGACAATTTATATATTTATTGTTTGATGGGGCACATGAGCCTGCTTCTGCACAGAAGTCCAACTTAATGGGAGTTGCACCTCCAACATGAATGGAGGATGGACATAGCAGTTTATCTCCAGTTGCTGATGTATGGTGAAGTGTGTTATTCATGCAGCTGATCACTTTTTGTTGGTTATCTGTCTCACAGGAGCTGCCATGGTGGTGATTGTCATCTCTTTGGTTGCATAAAGATAAGACTGGGGTGTTCTTGGCAACCTGCAGACAACTCATTTACTGAGCAAACTTAAAATCTACCTACTTTAGCACAAAAGTGGCATTTGAAACTCTCAGCAAGTTATCTAAAATCTCTATTTTATGGTAACATTTCACCATTCCACTCTGTGGAAGCTGGAAACTAAAATTATCACTACGTAGAACATTCATTGGACTTGCTGAAAGGATTGAATAGCATTTTCCAGCATCAGATGATGGGCAGCCAGAAAATATAGTGACTTGCTGAGCAGTCATAACTTTGAAATGAACTCCAGCTGAGCTGATGGAGGTAATGTCTTCTCTGGGACACCCAGAGCAGATGTCCACCCTGCACAGCAACGTGCCAGCATGTACCCACAGCCTCTTCCTGCCCCTAAGGAGCGCAATACACACTGTAAGTGTCCCTGTAGCATCTCTAAAACAGAGGGGAGGATTCAACTTATCTGCTTTAGTGATCAAACTTTAAAGTTGATCCTTCTAAATTCACACCTGTGAACCAAGGTGCACATGGTGGCGGCACAGTCGTCTTCTCTAGCTTATAGACACACAGAAGGGTCAGTGTTTAGAGGAAAGGGGGACATGGGTACCTCATGTAGGAGACCAAAGTTTGGTGGGGTGCAGCTGGGGCTGGTTTTCCTAAAGCTCTCCAAAAGAGGTAGAGAGTTATTTGCTCCTCCAGAGCTTCCTTTAGGGGTGTAGCCTAAACCAGATGATCTATAACACTCTTTGGAAGACTTCCCTCTCCAGTGGCTATAGATGGAGTCTAAGGAGCTCAGCCTATTCACTTGGCCACCCAAATTTAGAGGAGAGCAGGTACCATGAACATCCTCCAGAGGGGGTAACCTGGAGAGTGTCCAAAGTCACAAAGAAGATTGTGGCTGGGTTCCATGGCAGCCTTGACCCTCTCCCATGGTGTCAGTATGTTACAGACAGCAGCCTATGCAAAAACGTTCTAGTGGAGACAACTGGACACTTAGTAGGGACAAACTGGAGAAATGAAAAACCTCTCCATAGAGACAAATGCCCTCCATTCAGGGGAGGACAGTAAAAAGAGAACTTTCACCTCATTTATAAACTCCAGTTAGTGTCAGAGTTACAAATACTAAGAAACTGTAACCAAGAAACAAATAAAAGATAAATGCCTTCAACCTTTAATTTCATTCATAGGCTATGTCTCAGCATTTCTCTTCAGGTCTCACATGCTTGAAAACTTGCCAGCTCTTTTCCAAGTCTCTTAATCATTTGGACTAATAAAAATATTATCTCTTTCTATAAATCATGGTTTTCTTGTATACTGAGACCATCATAGCTACAACATCCATCTGTATAACTCCTCTGCTCACTGAAGTAACCAGTGACTGGGCTCTTGTCCTTTACAAAAGTTCTTTCCAGCCGCTGGATTTGTAACCCTTCAACCACAGAGGAAGGACTGGCAGGAGCCAAACCCTACACCCTTGTAAAGGCAGAACAAGCCTTTGTCCCTGTATACACCTCTTTCATTGCGCAAGCAGGTGGTTCAGGATGTAAAGATATACATATATGTCATCAGCACAGCTTAAACACATGTAGGTGTAGAAACAAGCTCTAACAGAGTTGAAAGGTATTAGCAAATTCAAGTGATTTGGCACTACTCATTTCCAGCTCCCTGGAGCTTCCTGAACTAAGCTGGTAGAAAATATGTAATTCCGCACCATTCAGCACAGACATGAAGCAAAGAATGAGATCTAGGTCTGTAACTGACTTATTACAAGGACCTGAGGTTCTGGCAAGAATGGACCTGTTTTGAAATTTGAGGACCAAACATAAACTTCTCAAATATGGATGTTTCATGTCTGATAATTTGTATCCATGCAAAAGAAAGCATAGGGTGGACTTGGGGTTTTGGTTTATTTTGTTTTTTTTAATGTCAGGCAACAATGATGTTACCAAAGACCTGATTTGGCTTGATAAGTTTGAAGAGTCCTAGAGATCCAACCTGATTCAGAGCTCTTAGCACTTCACAAACCAGCATGAAAGCACTGTCCCAGTCCTAAAACCCAAGACAAACAGTACTGCAAAAAGCCTGGGAGATGGAGGAGACAAGGCAATGTACACCACATCAATGTCCAGGCATGAATATAACCAGAATGACTGCAGGTCTGTGGTGGAGAACCTCTGACTGGGCAAACAAGAGCCTGCTCCCCTCTGCACCCATGAGCTCTTTGAAACTTCACAAGTCTGAGCAGCTTTCCTGGCCTTTCCATCTCTCAGTCCACCTTCTACCTCTTCAGAGCAGGGGGACCTCAGCTTCACCTAACCCAGGAAAATAAACCTGTTGCTGGACAACTTAACTGCTAACATAATTATACAGATGGGAATCAAAGCAAAGACAGGCTGAAGGTGAGACCCAGACAAAGAACCATTTTCAGTGTAGGATGATTCCACATTTTGGATTCTTCATTGTTCCACTTGCTTAGGTGTCTTTATTAGGTAGTTTCACATTGTATTTATTTGGAAGAAACACAAGAAAGCTGGAACACATGTTCTGAGATGGCAGCAAGGTCTCTGTGCAGTTACTTCATAGCCACCTCTTTCATGATGCCAGAAAATCGTGACCTCATGACAAACTTTGTCAAGTATGCAGTCAGCCAGGAGCCAGTAAGAGTAGTGGTGTCTAAACCACCAAAAAAAGGACGATTCAAGACAGGGAGAACTGATATTGCTTGTAAAGAAGTCAAATTAAGCCAATTCATAAACATAGACATTCTTATTAAAGTGCCTAAAACTAACACATCTTGCTATTTCCAACATTCCAGTACAGCACATATATCCTAAACCACAAGGCAGTTTCTAACCTCATCAGCAGCATGTTTTTTATAACACCACACAGTTCATGAAAAGCTTGGCATGCATTGCTGGATTCATTTATATCCATTAGACAAGACCAGATGAGCTTGACAGTTTTATTTTCACTTGAAGATCTCTCAGTACAGCAAGCTGTCCTGATGGCATCAGGCCCCAGTGACAACTGAAGCATTGCTCAGAGAGGAATCAGAAGGACCATTGACCATAATGGACTGAAAATAATGGTGTAAAATTGCACAGAATTTGCCCGGAAAGAACGTGCAACCTAAAGCTACAATTTATCTGTTAGCCCAGAGGGAATAAAGGATGATGCTCCACAAATTTTCAGCTACCTTTGGATTAAGCTTTGAAAATAAGGGTCCTGCTTGTGTTTCCAGGATTTCCAGGGATACTTCTTCAGAGCCCAGTGGTGGTCCTGGTTTGCACCCATGAAGAGAAGCAGATCCTCTTTGCTCTTTTACTTCTGGCTGCAGCCTCCTGTGACTCCATATAGAAACTGCATTAAGTGCTGGATTGCTCAGTTCTGTGATTTTGTTGCTCTTATCTGTAATTTAATTCTGAAGCATTCAGAAATCTTTTAAGTGCCTCCTGATGTGCTGGAATAGAGAGAAAAATGCAAAATCAACGTTATTGGTTATTGCAGTTTCCATGGGAAGAGAGTACTATGTTTCTGGGAAGAATATAGCCAATTTCTAAAGGGATGCATTAGAAAAGTGACTCTAAAGACATTTTTAAAGAGACAAAATCTTGATGCTGTACTTCCACTGGGTCATGCCTTGCATTTCTCCAGGCGTCCCAACAGATTCCACAGGGAGTCTGTGAAGCAATGTCTCTTTAATGAGAGTATCAGAACCTGGTAATTTAGGCTTAGTCTGTGGTTGTTAGATTTGTTATTAAAATCAAGAAGACTATGCTAGATTGGGACCTTTATTAAATATGGAATTAAGCTTTCCTCTCTAATTTTAGAGTCTTCTGTTCTCCATTCTCATTCCAAGAGAACAGTGTTAAATAAATGGCTTTTGCATGACAGAGATGCTGATTAACAGACTCTTCAGTCAGGCTAGAAACAGAAAATAAATCAGATTCTGATAAAAATGCACCTCATTGAAGTGGAGGGAGATATATCAATTTCTGTTCACTGTAGTTCTGGCCTTGTGATTGCAATTTTCTTAAGGTGATTTCCTATGTTCATTACTATGAACTATTTGTCTGTTAACTTCAGCAGTTTCTGGATTCTGCCTTTTTACTTTAAAAATACATATTTTAGATAGACTTTAACACTTTGGATATGATAGGATTTCTGCAGCTGTGTTTGTAAGGGAATTCATGAGCTCATATAGTCTATCACCAGGAAAGGATCAATCCTATGTAAAATTGGCCTAATATCTTTTCATCAAATAATTTCTTAAAGGCTTCTGTTGCTGCATATTCCACAACAATTCTGAGACAAGTATTAATAAGTCTAGTTACCTTGTGGAAGTGGAGTGATGTGGGATTATGCCTTTAAAAGTCATAAATCTTCCTGGGGTTTTGTCCACTTGAAAGTTCTCATAAATTTTCAGGTTTCAGTCTGGTTTTTCCAAAAGCATCATGCATCCTCAACTCATATTCATAATCTTGAAAATTTTGTTATTGCTCTCCTAGAGGTTTTCTCCCACAAAACCACAGGCAAATTCAAAGCTCCCTTTCACCTTTGATAGAGTATGTTGGTTAGCAGGCAGGACAGGGACTAAGATCTTTTTAGCAATGAGTTAAAAAACAAAACAAAACAAAATGAGTCCAGAAAAACTAACTCCAGAATGGCTGCACAGGATACAGTGACTACCTTCATGTGTACGAAGTCCAGTGGCCAGTGGATTGGGAGAAAGAGGTAACCTTTTTTTTTCCCACTCCTGCTCTTCTATTCATCTTCTTTATAAAGTTTTTTGTACACTGGGAAGCTCAGTCACCATAGGGGTTAGCTCAGCTAAGTGGCTAAAAACAACACTTACTCTAAACTACATCTCGAGTCATTCACAGACAAAACGAAACTGGGAGATACGGACTGAAATTTCACCACCAAAACCAAGACTGAACCAGCATCCCTGTTGATCCAAATTTTGGGCACATGCACCAGCTCAAAAGGAGCCCCATGACTGTCAATAATTTAGGTCTAGCCAGAGCATGCTGAAATGTTGGTAGGGAAGGTCCAGTCTGTACCTTACTGGCAGTGTTAGACAATTCAGAGGATCAACATCAAAGGCACATCTTCCCATGCTTTTCTTTTGCATCAAGAACCATGAAAGTTCTCTTTGTAATCTGTGTTTTTACAAAGCTGCCTCTCCCCAAAGAGCCCTAAAATACTTTGCAAGCCAAAGGCCTCATTTGGATCTGTCTTATATTGGTATAAATGAAAATTACCCTGATGGTAGATCAGAATCAGCCCTTTGTGTGAACAGCATTCTTGAAACTCAGCCCTCTCTTGGGCAGAAATCAATCAGGCTGCTTGTTTAGCCTTAACCCTCCTGTCACAAACAATAAACTTATTGCAGTGGGAATTGAGAGGGTGCATCCAGAAACCACTTTGTGTTTGATGCTCTTGGGTTGACAAGGTAAAATTCCTCAGGACAGGAATGGCCCCTTAGAGAAGATCAGAAATTGCAAATATAACAAATGCAGTATAGCTAGGGGATGCCAATGCCAGGGTCTCTCCCTAGTTTTAGTGCAGATGACCTTGTGAGGTCACACCTTGCTACAGAGGTACTCAAGTAGTCAGGCTTTTTCTTACAGAGGTGCAGACTCCAGTGCCAAAGACTTGTGTCTCCTGACCATAGACTTACATTTTCACAGGTCCTTTTAGAGCAGCTCGCATTGAAAAGCCTTGGCTGAAATCACCAGCTTGTAGCACAGCTGAGGCTTCTAAACACTGCTGTGATGAAGAACATAGAAATACTTTGTAGGGTGAAAGGAGAAGAAATACTGAAAACCAAGTGATGTGGCTTCTATTGAACTTTCAAGTATTAGTTTTCACCAGTGCCTGCATTGCCTCCATGGTTCTGCCACTTTAAAAGCTATCTGGGGACAGGGAGAGTCATCCACTGAATTTTGTCTATAGATAACTGCAAATGAAAAAAGTGGGGAGGAAGAAACAGAAACAGGTAGCAAACTTTTTCTGCTCTCCTTCCTTATTTCACTCTACATAAGCCTTAAATTGCTCAGTAGGAAACTCTTCCCATGGGATCTCGTGGGGCATCAAAATGCCTCATTTTAATTCATTGGTACTTTTCAGCTAAGGTAGACAAAGAACTGGAGTGCACGTGCATGTGTAGGGGGATTTGAAAATAAAATAAACAACCTAAGTCAATTCTGGAGAACAAAATAAACAAATAAATAAGTATTTGCCTGGGTTTGCTTTCAAAGCAGGAACATTAATAAGGAGCTCGCTTGCACTTCCTTTTGGGGTGTTCCTGCATTTTGCACTATAAAAACACATCACCTGGAAAGCATTGAGAAAAACAGGCTCCCGACCTGGGTTCACATTCTTCTTCCCCTTTAAACCCTTCAAGTAAAATTCCCCTACCTTGAAAACACAGAACTCATTCTGAGGTCCTCATTGGAGAGCTCAGATCTCGCTTTACCTTCTCCCCAAAAGGGTTCCTAAAATAAATAATGATGTGCTGTAAATAAATCCAGGATTGTTTTCCCTGGAAAGATATCTGAGGATTGTGGGCAAGAGTAGAATGAATGTGGAGGAGTGTTTCAAACCAGAAGGAAAAGATATGCAGAGTTTTAGCTAACTTGGACCACTAAATCAAAGGGATGGATCTAAAAGGCCCAACAGGAGCTGTGTGGACAACAGCAAGGACTCTCCTGGTAGGTGTCAGTCCCACCAGTTCCTTCATTAGTAGCCTCCCCTCCTGATGCCTGCGTGTGTCCTGGTTCAGCCAGAGCTGTCGGGGCTTGCTCTTGCTGAGCAGCACCGATGGGTTTTGATTATGTGGCTGCAGCCAGGCAGCTCTGCCGCAGTGTCAGACGGCCCCCGGAGAGGCTGGGCTGACGCCTTGCAGCCCACTCAGACAGAGCCACATTCCCCCGTGCTGGTGGCAATGACACAGCTACCAGAGGAGCTCATAACAAGCAGCATCTGAAAGCAATAAAGCAAAGGAAAACTGTGGGGAAGCGTGAGCTGCAGGAGCCTGGGTGGGAGCAGCCAAGATGCTTGGTTGTATGGAGAGAATTCATTAGCAGCAGTTTTTATACTGAAAGACATCCCAGTCTTGGAGATAAGGTTCCTGTTGAGATATTTCCTTGTCATTCATAGCTTTTAATCCCCAAATTTCATTTCTATTTGACTGCTCTCAGACACCAGACTCATTTCTTCCCCCTCTTACCAAATGACTTTGCAGTAGCAAACTTGTTGGGGACTCAGAGTTTATACCACTAAAACGAACATTCACAGCCACTCCAAATATCTCCATTCCTGTAGCAAAAGGACATGTATTTTCCTCCTTCCAATGCAGAGACAGCGCTCAGAACAGTTTGATGGCACAGAAGCTCATAACACACCCTGGAAATGTGCATCCTAAGATCCTATGGCAGCAGGACTGGTACCCATTCCCATGGTAAAACTGCCTGGAAAGCAGACCCTAGAAATGTGCTTGAGCCCAGATTGCTTAAACTTAACTCAGAAAAGTCTCTTTAGTTCATTTTTAGTTCATGAAAGCATCATACTTTTGATTGCACTGAGAGCACTCTGCAAGCCTTCCTTGGAGTCTGATTCACGGGAGAATTCCAACCTTAAGTATTTAATACAGTGAGACACCTGGGCTTCTGAAATACAGGGGGAACAGAGCCTAAAGTCCATTATTTCCAAAAAGTCCATCAAAAAATGTCAGGGAGATGGAGCAGCAGCAAGAAAAAAATTCTGGGAAATCCCTGGAAGTTCAAGTCTTGTGAGTGCTGCTGGGATAGCCAGCAGTCCTGAAGACATTGGTCTCCCTAACGTTTGGCCAAAGGTGTCGAAGGTAGATGTCTGTTTTGATATGCCACTTTCACTTTGCTGTACAGAGCCTTAGACAGGCCAGTATGAGCCTAACCCAGGAGATGCTCCAAGGGAATTGGTATTCAAGGGAGTTTGAAGCCTTGGGAAGGATACCAAACCCCTTTCTTTAGAACAGGGTTTAACACAGATTGAAAATCTTCCATATACTTCAAGGTTTTCTGATTCATTCCCAGAGATGCTTTTCAGGCCTGTCAACCCTGATTAAATCATTCCAAATAATTAAACTGTTTTTGAAAGTGATTTGTCAAATATATACATATATATATAAAATTTGTACTTGCATGATCACAGTAATACATCAAGTTCCTGAAAGTCATTGAGTCCTGCATCAAATTGCCTTCAGTCCAAATGGTTTTATTCTGTTCAATTGGGTTATAAAACCTTGGCCATCTAGTGAATCTGGTAGTGGCTATAAATCTCTGCAGCTGGGAAACTGGAAGGCAGCCTTGCCTACCTTACAATGAGAAGAAACCCTGCTTCCCATTCCAATTCAGCAGTGCCTGCAGAGTATAAAGACCTTCCTGAGCAAAATCCTTCAAAAATAGTAATAAAGAACTGAGGGGAGCCCGGGGAAGAACACATAATTACAGATGTTGTTTGGAGGGCTCTGCTCTATTTTGAAGGAAGTTTTGAAAGCCACAGCAGAGATGGGATGGGATTTTTGCTCTGCAAGAGCAGGGTGTACTGAGAGCACCCATGAACAGCACCGTACCACAAAGATATATCACTTTGTTGTACCCACTGTTTGTAAGGCCTTTAGAAACCCAGTTAGCTACAGTGAATGTTGCTGAACATCCATTTCCCAAGGCTATTGAAATAGGATTTTTTTTTTTATTTTTGGTGAAAGGCCAACGAATAAAACAATCCTGACGGAAGAAAACGAGCCAATTCCTGGCTTCTGTGTTAGGACTTAATAAAGAGGATCAGCTCACACAGTAGGTGAAAAGGATACAATATACTTGCTACAAACTGGTTGCCTTTTATCCCATTTTCTATTAATTTCCATTTTGTCAGGTTTTTTTCCTTCAAAAAATTATTATACAATCTTGTATAACTTTGAGGTCAAATTAATGGCTCTGTAGTTGCCCAAAATATCTCATTCTCTTCCTGCTTTTCTTATTTAGCCATGGGGCCCAGATCCTATTTACCAGTTACATGAACTACCCATGACTGAATGAATGCACCATTGATAATGAGCTAGCCAATTCACATCCTTCTCCTTCCAGAATTTGGGGATAGAGTCTATCTGTCCCCAAGTCTCCATTCCTCCTCCTATATGGTCATTCCCACTCTTACAGCCTCATCCTCATTTCCTTTCATTTGAGAATTCACCCCCATCCATAACCAAAAGGAAAGCGGTGCTGTCACAGCCAGCTGAGCCAGTCTAACACTACAGAGGCTGCAAGGGGAAGGACCTGCCTCTCTCCTTCTTCACCTCCCCATGGCCTCGCTCATTCCTGGCACCAACCTGGGTACTTGTGGATCAGTTTTCTGAGCTGATTCAACTTGCTAAAAGAGCAGAAAAACTCTAGCCACATGCTTTTCTGGGGTGGTTTACTAATGGGTTAAGGAGCTGGCGCAAGATATTCGTCACCGTGGTGGGGAGATGGGAAAGCACAGCAAAGCCTCTGCTTGCTGGCAGAGACGAGTTATCCTTTAAGCCATCTCACCCTATCTCACAGAGCTGCGCCTCAAGGCAAAGCATTTATCCAGTTTTGGTGCCATATATTTGATCTCCACGTTCTTTCTCTCCTATTCCTCCTCCAGCTGAAAACCCTTCTGGTTTTGATTTTAATTTCCTTTGCAAGGTTCAGCTCAGCTTGACAGTTGGCAATTCTCACAAGCTCTCTATGCTTTCTGACCTCTAAGATGTGGCTTGTTTTGCTGGTCAGATACGGTTTTTAGCCCTTGTAACCTTTTTTTCTGCCCAGTCCAAATGTCTTGTTTGAAGCGGATCTTGCACTTGATTCAGTCTGGAGCCTTCCTCTGCAATATTGGTCCCTCTCCCGAGCAAGATACAAGAGCAAAGAGGTGTTTTCACCCTTGCTTGTAGAGTATCCTACACACAATAGTTCTAGAGCTCTTCAATAAATTTGCCCCTTTGGACCTAAGTTGCAGATCCCTCTTTTAACACTTTCAATATATTTAGATGGATTCATCTCATGACCACGGATCCAAAGTCATTATGTTCTCAAGAGATCTCACCATCTACAAAGTCAAACCTAAAATGTCATCATCTTGTATTTGTTGCATGACTGAGTGGTTGCATGAGTCAGCCCACATGCAGGGCTGTATGGGCCTTTCTTGATAGCATTTATGTTCCAGTGCATATGTGCAGAATTCAAGCTTCCATAATGATACAATTCTCCCTTGTATACATATTGATCTCAATCTCTCTCTCTCACTCTTCCCCCCTCTCTCTCTCCCTTCATATAGGAAAGTAAGCTTAGCTTACAGTCCAGCCTGGGAACCTATAAGAAATTCCTGGAATGAGTTCAGTCTCAATGTCTTTAGCCATCCTACCCTATATCACTTGGACCCAAATGTGTTTTGCTCTGCCCCTGCAGTTCTTGTGTCCTGTCAGTCTCTCCTACCATCACTGTACAGCATTACTTCTCTCTCTAGTCTTTGTTTCTTCCTCTCCTCTCCTTCTCTCTTTGTTCCTTCCTCTTCTTCTATCCCTCATTACCTGCATTCCAAAACCAATGCCATTCCAAGATACTGCTATTACCCTTATAACATCCAGTGTTACATCCTGCTTTCGTAGTTAAATCCCTCCATTTTATTGCTAAAGCCTCTTTAATCAATAGAAAAGTATTTCAATGCTTTTACTGGCCAATATAATTTTTCCACCTGCATCAGACAAAATCTTTTTATTATCAAATTATCTATTTGAGTATTTCTTGCAGCAATAATTTTTCCTTTCCACAAAATCCATTTTACTGTCCCACATCCCAGCACATACCATTTTTCCATTATGCACTGAATCTCCTCTTCCTCTGTGCAAGAATTTCATAGATATCTCCCAAACTCACTCCCTCATTTCTCATGAGGTCTTCATACCTGCTAATTTTAATCTTTCAATGCCACTCTCTACTGAGGTGAGAGCAATCCACCAAATATCCTTTCCCTTACTAATTCCCCATAATCAGCTGTCTCAAAATCATCCTTCTTGATGAATATTTGAGGCACTTGCTGACCTCCATGTAACAACTTTACCTACCCTTTCCAAAGGCTGAAAGGCTCATCCAAGACTTACTTTGTATGTCTCTCCTAAGTGCGCATAATTATCCTTGATTACCCCTCACATCCTTTGGGCACTTGCTTTAGCTTCTAAATCCATGTTGTAGTTCCCACTCTCCTCTGAACACTTCTGGCAACATGGGAGTTAACTGGCCAAAGTAATTTCCTCCTTCTGGTCATTGAGGGAACCAGTGATCACACTGTGGCTTTTGGAATTAAATTCTGGTTTCATCCATGTCTCTTGAGCAGCAAAGTAATGTGCTCCACACACCTCAGGCTGGAGCCACAGTATGGTATTATGAGAAAAGTTTACTCTGAACAGTGGAGATCTGGTCTCTAGGTAGCCCGACCCTGGGGTTTGGATTTGGTATCTGCGGGCTGAGCTACTGTGCAGAGTTTCTGCAGTGTTTAATAAGGGCTCTACTCATGCTGCATCTTCTGTCGATGCTGCCTCTTTCTTCTCCTTGAGCATCTGTTTGTCAAAAACTTGTGGGTGCTTAATATCCCTGAGATCCTTGAAAACTTAGCTGAAAGTGACTATGTAACTGAACAGTTATTTAGGAAAATGAGCAAATACACACTGCACACATAAATCCCAACTATGTTACAAAACCAGGCAAAAAAGGTGCTAATATGTATTCATCTTCAGCTAAGCACTGACAGCAGGGCAGTGTATTGTCTTGGCCGATCTTATTTTCACTTGAATGGTTTTCCTTTTATTCCCTGTGGTGTTTAAGGTCTTCCAAAAGAAATACAAATGATCATTGGAAATGAATAGCTGGTTGTGCATGGGTGTTGGGAGAGTGCTGAAAATGGGCTTTCACTCTGCATTCAGTGGGAAAGTGAATCACTCTCACACAAAGCTAGAGCCTCGAATGTGAGGAGGGGAAAGAATGAAAGCAGGATGTGATTCTCAAATGACATTTGGTGCTGTTTATCTAGTGGAACAGTGCATAGATTCGGTTTAGAGGAAACACAGCATCTCATTGCTGGGAAGCAATTGCATTCATTTTGAAGTGATCTATTAGCTCTCAGGTCCTTTAAGAAAATGGAGAATAACATGAAAAGAGACAGAAAAGCAGAGGAAAAAGCAGAAGTAGAGATAGGGCCAGTCTGAAGGCTATGGGAGGCTGTGGAGGGGCAGAAGTCTGGATGTAGCAGACCATTTCCTGCCCCAGATATGCCTGTAAAGATGATTTATTCCATTCTTGAATTCTGCATAAAAATCTCAATCTTGCATAAAAGCAGAGTCCCAGAGCTGAAGATAAGGTATCCAAGAGCTAACTGGAGGCTGTGGGGTTATACAGGCTTAAAACTTACCTCAATACTCCATTTAAAGCAAGGATGGGCTTAAAACACCGTCACTGTGTGGGGTGGGTATGTGCAAATTCAGCCTGTTTGAAAAACAGTGAGGTAAAGATGTGTGTAACAGATGTGCTGGAGGTTATCACTTCTTTTCCTTGTACCCTGCTCTGCCCAGCTTCCCTGCTTCATGCCCTCACCTTGTTGGTATCTCTGACATTCACCAACTGGCCAAGAAGGCCTGGTCCCCTCCATGTAACCCACTCATCATTAATTTGGAGGTAAATAGTTTGCAGTGTGTGAAGCCTGGTTGCTCTTGGATTCAACCCCCAGTTGATGTAGCTTCATTGATTTAATTTCCACCAGCTGAGGAGAGCCAGTTCCAAGAGACATGAACACCATTGGCCCCATTTATCTCCTCATTTCTCCTCAGAAACTACTCCCAGTGTTCCAGCACTGCAGGAGCACTGGAAAACCAATGACTCAAAAGCAAGAGAAACCTGTCCTTGAGTTTAGATATTTTAGCAGCTGGAAAAAGGAGCAGATCTTCAGTTTGTACGAGCAGGTGGAGCTGAAGAGCTGTAGAAGTCACGTCTACCTGCACTTGCAGAACTCCCTGTGCACCCTGCCCAAGGTGACATTTGTACCACTAATGTGAGTTCTGAGATGGTGCTCAGTGTGGGGACAGGGGAGAAAGGATGGGTTGTTTGAAAAGGAATAACTTTCCAATGCAGCTTTAGTGGGGAGTGATCACCACTGTTTTATTTTTCCAGGCAGTGTGACCTTGTCCAGAAATGAGGTACTGCTGACCTGGGGTACCTTTTCTCCAGGGAAACAGTGAGTCATAGAATGACTTCCTGAATGTTCCCAAGGTGTGGACACTCCCCTAAAAGGATGCTGATGAGTCCAGAAAAGTGGAAGATGGTGCCATTCCCAAGGCTTGCCATCTACCCAGTTAGGTAGGAAAGTCAAGAGGGAGACCTGCAGCCCATAATTTTCCCACTGCCAACCCCAGGTGGGTCCCTGTCCCCTATCTTTACCACACCAGGTGGTCAATGGGTCTGTTTCATTGAGGGAAAACTGGTTTCTGAAAATAAGATTTTCTGATTCCAGTGCTAAGCCATAGCTGAGCTTGTACTGGCTGGGCCCCTGCTGGCGGCATGCTGGGCTTGGGTGCACCCTGGCAGGGCATTCCCAGTGCCATTCTCCCCATCCAGGCCTGGGTACATGCCACTGCACTCTCTCCAGGTCTGAATTTTCTCCAGCAGTAATGAGCTGTCCATGCTGCCTTCCCCATCACAAAAACCACATCCATCCCCACAGAAAGCAGCATACCCACAGAGAGCCTCGCTCCAATGCTCCTGCAAGCCCTGCTTGAATTAAACACTTACTTTAATTTGTAGATTTGCAGGCTTTAATTACCATTGGCGTTTCATAGAGCAAAATTACTATTTTTTTGTTCTCTTTTTTATTGGTGCAACGAATACTTACTGGTAGTTTGTCAAAGTTACGTGCAGCATCTGTCCTGTACAGTGAGGAAAAAAGCTCCAAGCAGCTTGCTTTAAAAAGCAGCAATTTAAAATGATCGGCAAAGGTGTTTCTGCAGGGTCAGTGGGAACAGGCATAGAGGCATCTCACTTTTCCTTTTTTTTTTTTTTTTTTGGTAGCAGTGTCTGGATGGTGACTCATTATCAATTGTAAATTACAGGGGGTGGGGAAAGGGGCATGAACGACAAAGTTCAGAAACAGCATCTGCTGAAGAAAAACAAATGAGGTGGGGGGCAAAGCGGGAAAAAACAGATGAAACACTGTAATTGCTTGGCAACAAGTTGCTATTGTAATTTAGAAAATTGGAAGCATCCGTTCTCAAACAGTTCTAGCTTTATTTCATTTCTTCTTTACTTTTGAGTGCAGGCCTTGTTCAGCAATCAGCTGTGTCCTCCTGCAGGATTACTGGCTCTCCCTCACACAGAGCAGTAATGGACCCCTCGTGTTTGGTTATGGGCCATCGAAGAAAAGCATTTTGCGATTGTTTCACAGTGCAGTCATTTAACAAGATTAGAGATAATTTGCCCCTTGGAATGCAAAACTGTTTCTACAGGTGCTTAAGCTTCCTGGCTTTTGGATTAGAGGCCTCATTTTGTTTTGTGCCATTGCATTCAGCGAGGTCTCCAAGGACTGTAAATAAATGAACAGCAACCCTCCGCAGCTGGGAAACTAATTTTCCAGCCCAAGCTGCAAGAGTCACAGCTTACAAAGCTCAGTAGATGCAGATAAATTTGTGCATGCTAATGTATTAAACGTGCTGATTAGCTAATACTGACTGTGCCTGAATGCCAGCCATTTGCCAACTGGGAGACTCCCGGAGAAACAAGCCTGGCCAGAGAGGAAGCAGGTTGCTGCAGGCAAGCGGGAGGTGCAGGAGTGCCAGAGGTGGTAAAAGGGGTGGTGGCCATTCCCACTGATGCTAGCAGAGCTCCTTCACATCTACCTGCCTCCTTCTCCCACAGGGGAGAGAACAAGCCTCAGCCTTTGGCCACATCCAGGAGGACAGGAAGTCTCGTAGACATCCACAGAGATGTGGAACCTCAAGGATGTAGGGATGCCATGGACTCCTTCCAAAGGAAAGGAGAGACCATGTACACTCCCCCAGGGAGACCCAGTTCTGGTCCTGCCAAATAGATGTGGTCTCTGGAACAATTCTCCAAGAAGGATCATTGGATGGAGAAGGATTCCTGGATGGACCTGGATCATGGTTATTGGGGATCAGAGAAAGCCTCATTTATTTGATTTCCCCATTCTTTTTCTATGTCTTTTCCTTTTTCTTGTTGTGTTTCCCTTCCTTCTTTGGGTTTAATTTGTTTATTTGAGCTGAGAGGGATATTGGATTCATTCAACTTTTATACCTAAGTCTTTTTTTAATCCAGATGCGGGATGAAAATCAAGACCTCTGAAGTTCCCCACATGACAAAATTACTTTTCTATGCTCAACCCCGCAACAATTCTCAGTTTGGGGAAGGGCTGAGCAAGTCTAGCTGTGACCAGAGATACCCCTGCCTCAGACATCCCTGCTGAACCCTGTCAGGCTGGCTCCCTGGGATGCTCAGGAACACTGCTCTTCTGTAATTCCCAGACCTGTGAGGCCCAGAGTCCCAAGCACTCTGCCAAACTAGCCATGATCAGTAGTTTGGGGGCCAATCCAAGATTTAGAAGTTCATTGTTTAAGATCTTGCTGTGCCATAGGTCATCTGGCTACTTTGAAGAAAATGCTGAAATATTTCAGAGTACTCATGAGACAGGGGACAGAGAATTGGAGGTTCTACAGGTCTACAGGTTCACTAATGAAGCATTTCAAAAGTGATTCAGGTGAGGTTTTTTTCTTACAGATTTTTACAGTCTTCAGATATGTAAAAATGAAAAATTTTGCCAGAGGAGGCAACGGTATCTTGAGCTACAAGGTGCCACCAAGAGGGTTGGCTTTACTCCTGTCTAACCCTCACTGCTTGGTCCCACCTGCCCCAAACCATCTACTGGTGGTGAGGCTTTGGTAGCATTAGTATTTTTGGGGGTTAGTGTGTACACTGGGGTCAAATGCACACTGGCATCAGGCAAGGGAAGCAACAAGATTTAGCAAGTACAGGCAAACACGACCATTCCTTCTGGCACCAGGTACTCCTAGTAACTTAGCTCAAAGGTGATAAAACTCCTAACACTGTCTGTCTGTTCCCCCCCCCCCCCTTTTTTTTTTTTTAATAAGGTTAGCTGACCCTTTCAAAACTATCTCCAATTTTAATGAAGGTCAAACTCTTCTCAGAAATGTTCCTTATTTTGGTTTTGGGTTTTTTTCTTTTTGGCTCAAAGCATTATTCATCTCTACTCCAAGAGATTTAAAGAGCACAGACATCTTCAGTGATCAAAACCGCATTTTTTTGGCAAACAAAATATTTGCAGAAAAAATTTTGCCCAGATGCACTCATAACAGTTATTGGAAGCTTTTCTCACAGTTCTTCTTCTAGTAAAAAGGCAAAATAGAATGTCCTTATTCAACACAGAGATTACAAGAATAAATGTTTTAAGAAATGTGACTCACACAGTAGGAGCCAAAAAGACAGGTGCTGTAAATTATGTCCCCTGAGGAAATAATAATAATAAACAGCCTTACAGACTGACAGGGTATCACATGAACAGAGCAAATTCCACCTAGTTCATCTGTTTCAGCCATCTGAGCCCTGGACTCACCGATGCACAGTTTGGTACCTGCCTTTTCACTGATGAGAGGTAGCAGATTTTGCAGAGGAGGCATTTCTGCAAGAGGAGTGACATTGAAGTTTCCTTCAAATTTGCTACAAGCCACCAGGCAGCCACTTGACAAGCATCAAAGTTCAAGGAGTAGCAAGCAAAAAAAGAAGGAGAAAAAGCAGAGGTAGTACTAAGAAGCCTGTCCAGAAAGCACAACTCAAATAACCAGACCTACTAACTAGACAGCCACATGAAGAGCACGTACACCTCTGGAGCAAGGTGATGCCAGTGGGGATTGGACTCAAACAGACTTTCCAGATGGCTGCATATATTGCTCAAACTTCATGCAAATATTATTTGCACGGGCTTAGCTGGTTGTATACAGAAAAATCCCACTCATCTCCCAGATGAATGGAAAGCAATGGAAAGCAAGAAGAAAAATATGATTGCAGCACACAAGTAAATATGCAAGTTTTATATGATGCAGTGCTTGTGAATATCTGATTGCATCCCCTTCACAGCCAGCCCCTGGCACCCAGGGTCTGTCACTAATGCCCCGCCGCTATTCCAGAGATCTATATTGCAACAATGTCCATTCAAGGTTCACTCCCCTTGTTTAGGTGTAAGCTTACACAGACCCCCACAATTCCTGAAATTCAGGGCACAGGCAGATGAAATGTAGGCGAGCAGAGAAACAAGGGCACAGGCAGTTGGGGAGGTTTGTCCTCAGAGGCAAAGATTGCTCTCTGCTGTTGGGAGCACTTTGCAAGCACTGTGACAGAGAGGGACCTTAAAGGCAAAAGGAAAGGAATTCTAAAGGCTGCTCTCTTGGGAAAGACTTCAGGTGGGTCATCTCTCCTGAAGAAATTCTACCTTTAATTCTGTGGTGGGTCCAATCACCCTAAAGTTTGAAACCACATCCGAGGAGTTGTGTTCTATTTGCTCTGCATTTGTCTTCGATAAAGAGGCAGGGGCTGCTTGCAGTATGTGAGCAAGACCTGTCCTCAGTGGAGACACTTTGGGGCCCTTCTCACTGAGTTCTTCCCAAGTAAAGCTGCAGGTAGAGGTAGCTTGGCCAAGCCCAGCTTCAGTGATCCTAATTTTAAACATGCAACAAGGCGTCTGTGTTGGAAGTCCTAGTCCTGGCCTTGCTGTCAGCGCTGGAAGGGTATCCATCCCCTCCAAAGGGCAGATGGGATCACCCCAGTCTGGACTTGAGTTTCTCGCTTTCCCTTCTGGGAGCGAGGGAAGGCACTTCAGGCATATTTGGTGGGGGACCAGACTCACTTGGGCAGCACTCACCACCCTCCCTGGAGCAAGGGGCTTCCTTCCGCTGAGCATCACCACCAAGTGTTTTAGGGCAGGTTATTTTTCCTGGGAGTTGCATGCAGTCCTGATTGCCCAGAGGAGCATAAGTGAGCATTGTTTCCCCCACATTGTTCCCTGGCTCTCCACTTTTCCCAACTCCTTCTTACCTCATCCTCCCCTTGCTGGCTAGAGAGCTGTAAGCCGCTGATTAGCACTTCATTTGACAAACAGGAAGTGGGGAAGAAAAGCATCATTTTCAGAATTAGAGTCTCGGAATGAATTGAAGAAAGAAAGGGGGAAGAAGGAAAAAAAAGAAAGCGAGCCTTGCACACTTTCCTAATTGCTCGTTAGAACCAATGGCCTTTGTGGTTCCTTCCCCCTGTGTCTTCTTTATAAAAACGTTTGCACAAGACATTGCTATTGTCTGCCAGACAGCCTCAGGGTAGGACAAAATGAACTAATTGATTTGCAGTTATGTCGTGGTGAATAGTACTAAACATCCATCTGCGGATTCCTTGTGAGGAGTGATTAATAATTTGTACTCCTGGGCCCAGAAGCCTGAATACCCCTTTTTCATGTAAAACTGAAGCGTTTCATTCTCTCAGCATCACAGATATCTCGTCTACATTGTGGGTTACAAGGACGAGGTCAGGAGTGCCGTGCTGGCGGAGTCGCACAGGCGGGTTGTCTATGCGTGGGTAAAACCCCGCACAGTGGTGGGATTAATGGGAATTTGTCAGGCTGACACACAGTACTGTACAGCGCGCCTGCTGCGGCCATTCCAGTGCAGATGTTCCCGATCCCTTGTCATTGTTCCAGGGACAGAGGATTTTGCATGTGTTCTCAAAAAGAGAGCTGGGAGACTTAAAATTTATTTCAAGCACAGAACCAAAACCTAGACTGAGACAATTTAAGGAATTAGGACTCGGATTCGAATTTCAGGGCTTTTCTGGACAGTTTCCTTAACCACCAGAGGGAAAACCCCAGCACCAAACACACGCAAGCGCTGAGGAGTTTCAAAGGTCAATCCAAAAAATTTCACTCAAATACCACCTACATGTTGAAAGATACATGCAAAATACTTCAAACTGTCTATTAAAGTGGAGTCTGCAAGACCTCTCTCCAGGAGCTCCTGCTTGTGGACCTGCTTTACCAGGATATTCCTCCTGTCAGAGCTGCCCACTTCCATAATTTAAATGGCAAGCCCGAGGCCGTGGGCACTTTGTCTTTGTCTGAGCTCAGTCAGCTGTGGCAGCCTGTGATCCTCTCTCTCAGCCATGGCTTACGGTCTTCGTGGTTGCGTTCCCAACTCCACCACTCATTCTGGGTCCTTTCCACCTCCACCAGAAATGAAAAGCCCGTATCTGCTCTCTAAGCCATTTCCTGCTTCCTAATGAAATCTATTGGCCTCCTGGGGGGAAAAAAAACATTGACTCAGCCAACTCTTAATGAAGTCATCTGTTTTCATGGTGTTACTGGTGCCCTCTACTTTCCCAGCTCATTAAAAAAATTAACAACCTTTAGATACATCCAGAGATCCAGAGATGAGATCTACTTGGTCAGAGTAAATCAATTTCAGTGAAAAAAACCACTTGTCTTTCCCCTGTGACCCCTTTTTACATCTTCTGACATTAGCTACATTTTATCCCATGCTTTGAACATCTTGTCTGAGTGCATCTACACCGATAAACAGATGCCTGTGAGGCCTTGCCTTGCTTTCAGCTTGCTCTCTGGCTGGTTTGGACTGCTCCTACTCTCTGAAATAAAACCAAGGCATAGTTCTGGGAATGGGTCTCTCCAGGAACTGATCTGATGTCTCAGATTTGGCTCCCTTTGTGATTCACAGTCCTACAAACCTACCTCAAACCTACCTCAGGAGGTTTTGCATCTTTAAATGTTCCCTGATGCTCTGCTGTATATTCACCACCGATGCCATTTATGTCCCATGCTATAAAAACAACACTGGTGGACTGCCCACGCTGCTTGGTCCCAGGAACAAGGACTGACTGCTGTCCTTTGTGAAAAGCATGGACGCAGTTTATCTCTCTGAGACAAATAGGTGTGCGATAGATTTGTTTGGATATGTCATGCCTGGTTCATGTTTCCTTCTAGGAAGCCTTGGATGAAGCCTTTACAAGCACTTCTCTCCTGGCAGTAACCTGTAGGGCAAAAAGTGACAAAGGTTTTAAAAAAGAGTGCACAAAGCCAGAACATTTACATGGTAGCAAAAAGACTAGAACATTTAATTATTCAATTTTCTCAGACTCAAACAGTCAGCCTGGTGATACCTGGTTGTTTTCCTCTCCTGATAGGTAAGAGCTTCTAGGGAAATTATCGCTTCTGAGTAAAAGTAATTACTGTAAGTGCTTTGCAAGAGTATCTTTGGGTAATGTATTTGATATAGTTCTGCAAATTGTTTTGTGAGAAGATAATGAGCTAGAAGAATAGAAGGTGCCTATTTCAGAGAACTTTACCTATTACCTTTTGGGGGTGATAGGCTCTGGCCACTCATTAAATATAATGCGAAAGCTTTATAAATATGTAGTTTTGCAAGAGGAATGAGATTAGATTGGATGGGGCTTTGAAAAAAGTACTCATTTAGAAGAGTGTTAACAAGATTGATGATCCCAGGGATTTCTGCAGACCAAGGGAAGGAGCAAGGCTATGGGTATATTGTCATATTCTTTCTTTTATTTTTCATTTGGGGCAGCTTGGGCTAATTTAGCACAGTGCAACACAATGACCTGAGCTTAAACAGATGGACAGGTTTGGATTCTTTATGGTGACATACTGTCTATAATCCATGGTCTTGAATGACTGTATGAGTCCTCCTTGTTCTGAGTTTCTGAGAGTAATAACAGAGGGCCAGCATTTCCACACTGCTGAGCTCACTTGTGAAATTTATTTCTACAGTGGATTACTGAGGTCAAGAATATAATCCAATTCAGAAAAATCAGTGGGAACATAACAGGAAGCATCATTATGACTAATGCTTCTTTCTGTTATGTTCCCACTGATTTTTCTGAATTTGACATTCATTTGTACAAATTCATACAGTGCCTACATCTTGAATACTGGTAGCATTTTGTGTTTGTCTGCCTCAAAACGATATAGCAGAAGTATGGACAAAGATGGACAGAGGTAAAGAATTGCTCAGGTCAGAATAAGCTAAATGAGAGAGCTCCTTGCCCCACTGTGGTTCATGTGAGGAACCCTTTGCTGCAGAAATGGTGGGTGCAGGAAGCAAGTTTAAAAAGCATTTAGATATGATGAAAAAAAAATCACTGGGAACTATTAAAAAAGAACATACCACCATTAAATAAAAAGCTCCCAAAATACCATGTCCCACACTGCTGGAGTGGGAGGAGGATGTTCTGGAGTGGCATCACTGCATGTTATCCTAAAGCTTTGCTCCTCTCTGTGCACTCTCTTCAGCTGTGGAAAAGCAGTGGGTCTGTGGCAGTAGCAGAACTAAAACCCCCATCTCCTGAGTCCTTTCTTTGATGACTCTGGGCAGGCAACAAATTGAGCCTACCAAATCTAGTTTTATCCCAAGCAGGAACACAAAGTCAAAAATCTGGTCTTTGTTTAGTGGGACAAAAGTCACTGAAAAACGTCCTGCTTCAGCTTTCCCTGCAGAATTGCAACATCTGGCAGGCAGGTAAAATTACCCAGTCAAAATGAGAGGTGTAGCACTTGTCAAAGCAGCAAGGAGCCTCGGAAATGTGGACCCATAGTGTCAAGTGGCTGTGTGTCCCATCTCTCTGCCCAACCTTCCCGGGAGGAGGAGAGGGTGTGTGGACATGCCCCGTGGGCTGTCTCCTGTCTCAGAGCAGCGCTCAGGTTGTGCATCAAAAAGGATGCAGAAGAAGCAGCGGTGGGGCAGCCCGGACAGCACCCAACTACAAAAATCCTATACCCCCAGGTGTCCCCGTGCAAGGCTCGGTGGCAGCGGGGAGAGAGGATGGATGGACGTGCCGCAAATCCCTGACGTCTCCGGCCACTTCAGACAGAGCCATTGAGCGGGCGGAGAGGCTGCGCATTGTGCCCCTTCCCAGAGGGCTGCCTCCTCTCCATTTGTTTACCACACATCCTGTCTTCTTTTCTGTTTGCTTCACACATCATCGCCTTCATTAATCGTCCTCCCCGCTCCCCATTTGGGCCTTTGGATTTTCGGCTCGCCATGGGTAATTCTAATTACCTCAGACATAAAAAAAATAAAATAAAATAGGAGCTTAAGTAGGTGCACTTCATTCTTTAACTGCCTTTTACAAGCAGTTCAGTGCTGGCTACCAAGGGAATCTGATTAAACTAATTACCCTGATTGGCTTGTTTAATCAACTGCTTGGTTTAATTGGGCCTCGCTAATGCGGAGTGGTGGAGTCCGTGGTGCGTAATGTGAGAACCAGGAGACCCGTAACACCGGCGGTGACACCACTACAGAAACCAGCCCGCATTCCCAGCCTAACGGGGGGACTTTAATAAATGCAGACCTCAGCTGAGAGCCCAACTGTATTCTCAAGAGCCTGAATGGGCTGGAGGTTTTAGTGATAATTAAAATTGCTAGGGAAAAAAAAAAAAAAAAGGAGAAAACCCTCAACCCTTTCTCATTAAAGGACTTGTCCTTTTCCCTTCCCCCTCCCAGCCTCCAAACTCGAAGCAATATCGGGAATCCTGTCTGCCTCTTTCAAACAACACTTCAATTCATCAGGGCAAAGAATCCCTCCTCCTTCGTCTCCCCCCATCCCTGAGATTTTTCACTCCCATTTACAGTGTGCATGGCCCAAAGTAAATACACAGACAACAGGGTTACAAATTACCTTGCACTAGGTAAATCCACCGTGAGTACCTAGGGAGTTTGTGGAGTACAAACAGCTTCTGTGTAAGCATCCTAGCAATAATGGGCATTGCTATAGCTCTAATTACTAGAACAATAACAACCTGCAGAGCGTCCTTTTCCTCCTCCCATCTCAGTGCTGACTCTCCTTCCCTGCCCTCTACTTGCTCTCACAGTGGGGAGGGATGAGGACGAAGAGCCAAACACACGGCTGGCTTAGCAAAGCTCCACTCATCTGGGTCCAGTATGTTTTATGGTGACATGCAAACTGAATTTGCTACTTCCTGAGGATTTTCTTAAAGCCAACGACAGCCTGGCAGACCAGTGAGTGCTGGCATGAGTGTGACACCCCTGCAATCCGCGCTATATTCCAGCACAGGTATTCCCTGTGCCATAGTGCATGCTACTTGGGCAAAAATCAGTGGCATACTCCATTGTCATAAATCTCCAATTGCCATCTGTAAAATGGAGACTGTAGCAGCAAAATACACCTAACTTTAGCCATGGAAAATATAAATGCATATACGTGATGTAAGAACTTTAGGCTGCCTCTGTACTTGATGAAGAGAAATGGGCATTTATGCCTATTTCAGATGTCCACTTCACCTTATCCTAGGACTGCTTTTTTCTTCTGCTTTGAGTGCTAAGAGAACTTCAGGTGATCTTGGAGTTACACCATGGCCGAATGACTCCTGCTGTGGCTGTTGGATGAGGACCTTAGGGAAGGCACCAGCGCTCCTTGCAGAGCCCATCCTGTGCTAGTGAGGTTGTTGGGGACCTGACATCTTGCCAGCCTGGCATCCTCCCCCTGCAAGCCAGCAGAGCAAACCTGGCCTGCTTCCCACTGTGGTCACTGCCTTATCTCTGAGCTCTGCCCACATGTTAGCCCAGCCTCCCCACTTGCGATGGGCAAGGGACTACCCACAGGCATGAACAGATTTACAGAAAGGGTCTGGTCTTACTTATGATCACAAACTGTGAGGAGAAGAAAAGACAGCTCCTCCAGAAGTGGTTGGGTGGACTCCTGTGTTGGCCCACATATCCCCTGCTTGCTGCCACCTCGTACCTCAGCACCATACACAGTGGGTTGCTTTCAAATGGTCCCCAATTGTCACATTTTTTTCTGAACAAAACACTGTAATGTTCTGCAGATTAGTAAAATATGTTCTTGAATTCTGTAAAAATTCAAATGTGCTGGGGTTTTTTTGTAAATCATATATTGTGGAAGTTTCCTTTTCACTGTCTCCCCCATAACCCACAGGAAATGAACACCATGGTTCTCAAACCCTGCTCTAATTGCTGTGGAGAGGTCTCTCCTTCTAATGTTTGATCTGGGCTGAAATATGTCTATATGTAAGTGAGTAACTAGAGGGAACCCCAATGTTGAGCTGGAAAGCAAATGAAAAATTTTCTTCATGGATGGGTTGTGGTTTTTTATCCCAGCTGACCATGCAGGAAAGGTCACCAGACGCTGCTCAACTGGGGTTATCTCATTGATCATCCCAAAAGTACTAGCTGCAGCATGCCTATGTTAAAGTCACAGCAAAAATCATCACCATTTTTATGAGGGACAGTGTGGCATTTTTCACCAGAATATACCCAGTCAGATATGCAGCAAACAGGGGGAAAAAAGCAATAACCATTTGCTAATATTTCAGCTCTTTTAGGGTCACTCAGGGTAGTGCTGTGGAGATCTCCCTCCCCATCCTTCTGCCCGGCGGCATCCATCTGGGACACCTAATGAATGATTGGTAAACATAACTTTTCCCAGCAAGACAAAATCTGTTTCTAACTCATGACCTGCTGACACTCGTTCATTATGTAGCCTTCTTCTGAGAGACAGGCTGTTTAGGAAAACCATTGACCGGCTGCATGCCCCGTGCAGCCATCCCTTAATTACAGGACAGACCCTCTTAGTAACGGGGTGATACTGAAGGGCTGCTGAGCGGATGTTATAGAAAGGGTATCACGGCCACTTAGTGCTCCGCCGAGACGCTGCGGGGCCGTGGGACCCAGTGCAGAGCCTGTGGGGCTGGAGGAGACGTCCTGGCTGGCCCTCAGTGCTGCTGAAACAGGGCCATATTTCACCAACACTCTCCCACAGCCGCCCCTCACCTTGTGTGGGGATTTCACCTAACGCCTATGAAGATCGGTGCACAATTTTTACTGCTTTTCGTCGGCTTTGAGTGAGGCATTATTTGAAATTTTGGGATATGTATGAGTTCTTGTAAAATCCTTCATGTTCACAGCCCCTGCACTGTCCTTCATCCAGAGGCACTGATTTTGTCAGGGACCTCCCTCTCCTGTAGGTAATGTCCCAGCCTCAGCTAAACATGGCATGCAGCAGTCTGTGGTGTTGCTCTCCTATTCCTTGGGGACAAGAAAAATTCTTCTAAAGCCTATCACTCCAGCCAGCTATTTCTTGGTGATGAATGAATTAATGGCATTGCAGAGAGAACTGATACTTAACAAACATTTCCCACTCTTCCCACTGACCTCTTAGGAATTGATGTGAGCTACAGAGAGTGCTGGTTTTTTCCTTCCTCACAGAGTCTTTGAGTTGTTCACCTGGCAAAGTAAACAACCTCATTGATCTTATGAGGGTTAGCTAAAGATCAGAGTAATTTGGGGATGCTCCAAGCTTTAGCATTTTGTTTTGTTGGGTTTTTTTAACTCTTGCCAGTTACATACCAGTTTTTTATCTTTTCTTCAATTCCAAAGAGCTGCATTAAAACACCTTATTGCCATTAGGAGGGTAATATCTCCGTTCCACCGAACTATGCCAAGTTATCATTACGTTCAAACTGCTTTTAACAGCCTGCACATTTTCAGGGCTTTTCACCTTTGCATTAGTCAACACTCAAAATCCAAGAGCTGTTGAGCTTCATACCTTTCCCTATATCCTCTGTGTGTTTCCTAGAGGCGTGACAATGAGAGGGATTTGATCAAGGTCGAATTGAATCAAAACAATGGAAAGCCAGACAGTTGGCTCTGGAGCCTTGGCAGTGCCAGAAGCAAATAAAGCCGCTCTGTGTTTATCACTTCATTCAGTCCAGATGGGCCGTTTTCCCCATCCTGCAGTCATCATCCTGTATCCATACAAAGCTCTGAGTGGTATTTCTATAGCATGTTGCTTCAATGAAGCTGTCCTAGAGTGGCTGTACCAGTGGTTTTGAAGTTGCCTCTGTGTCTCTCATGTGGTTAGGCTTACAGATGTCTTCTGTGGTCTCTCTTTCTCTATCAGTCATCGTTTCATTCTCATGCCTTCCAGATTTCCAGAAACCTCCTGCCTGTGTCTGCTTGAAGAAAGGCACCCTGTAAAGCCTTCCCATGTATTACAAAAAGATCTGCTTCTGGTTTTGCTTCGCATAACGCAATGTATGTTTTGCAAAAACCTAGGAACTGACAATCAGATTATTGATCACAGCCAACAATTCTGGCTCCTCTGTGTCTAATCCTACACTCCCCCCTGGAAAGTGGGCTTAGATTTGTTAAATGAATTTGCAGCTGATGAAAAGCTAAGGTCAGACGTATGGGCCTTAAGGAGACAGAGTACAGGGAGGAACATCTTATGTCATTTGCCCTTTTAATTAGACTCAGTCGCATACTGTACCATTCCTCCAGCTCAGGCTATCAGTCTTCCTTGGAAGGAAGCTTTTATCTGCCCAACATTCTGCACCAAATCAAGTCAGATTTAGCTTATTTGCAAACCTGGCCCATATTTTGCACAGGAGAATTTCAAGGCATGGAGCACTCCTGCCCATCCATCGCTCCCATCTGCCAGCTGGAAAGGGTGTTCAGCAGAATAACTGCTGTCAGTTGTGTTGGCTCCCTCTGAAAACAGACTGCAAGAATGGGACAAGAAGGAAAGATTCAGGCAAGGTGCTGGGATTGGAAGACTCAAAGTTGAAGCTTACGTTCAGACATTCAGCCACAGTCCTCAGGATGAAATATGTGGGGCACATGCAAACCACAGAGTAGAAAATAATATACATACACCTCGAATCCATGAGTCTGGACCTACTAGAGTGAATCCAAGCAGCTCAGATCATGTAGAGAAGATAAGGTGCACCCATTTGGGGAGCTTTCAAGCTCAGCTGGCTCTGCTCCCAGGTATTGTGTCTCTGCATTAGCAATAAGACTCCTAACAATCGGCTTCGCTGCTTTTAACATAGACACAGCACTGCCCAGGTGTGTCCAGAGACCAGCTGAAACCAAGCAAGAACATGTATCTTCACTCGATTCCTGACACAAGCCCTTAGTGTTTCCCTAGCTTTACCCCTCTAACAGTACAGGCTTTGCAGGCACTTTTTGAAGCAGACCTGATTATTTGACCACTCCAAAAATCTAGCAGAAGACAAAACCACTGGGCAAAATCAGAAAAAACCCCAGTAGCATCACCGTCCTCAAACCCCTGATACCACAAGGGAACCTATATCACAGGCTGGGTTCAAGGTGTTTCCTCTCCAAAACCCTTTTTAAAGAGCTGAGTAACCTCATGGGCTTTGCACTGGGCTCTGAGCTGGTGTGAGCAGAGCTGCAGAGGTATAACCAAGCACAAAATATGACCCTGGCTGAGCCCAGCCTGACTCTAGTAGGGCTGTATGCAAAGCCACAGAGCCTGTGTGAGAATGCCCTCAGTCAGGCTCATAAAATGTTGTAGTTTGCAGCTGAGAAGGGATAAATTAAACTAACAAGCATGACAGCTATTTAAAAATAAGAAATCATGTTTCATGGGGTAAAACAACATCTGAGGCCCCAGAGAGTCTGTACTTTGTATTTTTAACAGTCCTCTCACTGCAACAACACTCTCCCCTCCACTTAGCCGGGCTGAAGACCCCAAGTTCAAACATTTCCCCACTGCTCTCTCCCTGGTTTACTGCAGCTCTCATCTTTACTATCACTCTGGATAACTCTCTTTTTGTGAGGACAAGGGCTCATTAGCCAGGAATTGATAAACAAAGAGGAGGGTGGAAGCAGAGGTCCCTGCTCCCCAAAGCAGGCTCCCCTGGGGTGGTGGTGGCCTCCCACCCAGGACGGCTCTGTGCAGACCCCAGCTGCAGCCTGTCTGAAACGTGCTGGAGGACAGGCTGTCAGGGGGCTGAGCCATCCCACGCTGGCCCTCTGGAGGAATCATGTGCTGAGGGTATGAAAAATCTGTGTCTCAGAAGACTCTGCAAAGGCAGAGCGAGGCTGGTTGCCTTGGGCCTGTGTGTGGTGGGTTCTGGCACCCAGGGAGTGGGCGGGTGCTGGTGGCTTTGGGTTACAGAGGTAGCAGAAGCTCATCCCCATTGCAGGGGAATTGAGGACTTGCCTTCAAAAGTCTGTTGCTTTTTTTTTTTTTTAAACCATGACACCCATACTCATTGGTGTTGCCTACATGCTCCTAGCACTCTGCTGCTTTAAGGGGAGCTAAAGACAATTGAATGAGAATGTAAATGCAGTTAAAAGTAGCTTTGAGGCAATTTGACAATGATTGCTAATGGCCAGCTTCTTCAAAGGAGGATAAATTTCAGGATAAATTCCCCGTGAGAACAGATAATCTGTGACAAGATTACATTAATGAAAAGGATCATCGTGTAACAAACCAACTTCTTATACACAATCATTCGGTTGCCAGTTCTCCAGATGACAAAATAATACTGTTCTCTGTGGTCATTAAAATTGGCAAAGACAAAGACAGTGTGTTAAATTTACTTAAGGAAAAGCAGAACATTTTTCAACTTGACTTTTCACATGGTGACTGCTATATGAATGGGGAAGATGAGGCAGGGAAGTGCAGGGCTGGTTACAGGTAAGACCACAATTTATGCTTATGCCTGAAACTCTCAGAGGCTGTTATGATTTAAAACTCTCTGGAGAAGAGCTGGTCATCTTTTCCAAAGTTCTAACAGACCTTCAAAGAAGAGTATTTCTCTGTGAGACTTTTAACCAGGGCAGATAATGATAGGACAAGGAGGAAAGGTTTTAAACTGAAAGAGGAGAGATTTAGATAGATGTTAGTGAACAGTTCTCTATTGTGAGGATAGTAAGCCACTGGCACAGGTTGCACTGAGAAGCTGTGGCTGCTCCATCCCTGGAAGTGTTCAAGGCCAGGTTGGATGGAGCTCTGAGCAACCTGGTCTAGTGGAAGGTGTCCCTGCCCATAACAGGGGGGTGAGAATGAGATGATTTTTAAGGTCCCTTCCAACCCAAACCATTCTGTGATTCTGCGATTCTGTGATCTGCCTTTTGAAAGCAATTCACAGAGACCCAAAGACATGGTTAAAATAAAAGTCTGGTTGAGTATACAGCATTTACCTTGCCTGGTTCTCCAAGTGGTAGGAAAGAAGGGTGTTTGACTATATCTAAAGAAGACCTTAAGATGAGGAGTTCATCACCCTGTTTGCTATTACAGTTTTGTCCTCCAAAAGGACAAGAGGAACAGCAGGTCCCGAGTGCTCAGAATTGTCAGATTTGGCCTCAATATGGAGCAGGCAAGTTTTTCAGAAATGATCACTTGGTGAAGCTGAGCAGAAACAGAGCTATCCACAGCCAGCTGCTTTCAGCAAACACCCTCGCTCTTCCCATGGATTAAGAAATCACTTTTTGTGGGCAAAACCTGATTTTTGGGCTGATGACAATCTGCATGTGATCTGAAATAGAGATAAGCTGTGTGCTGTAAGTGTAAGCCAACTACAGAATGCCTTTCTGCAGAACTTGCTGGAACATTTGTCATTAACGATGTCTGCTTTCGATGAAAAATAGCTTCACAATTGTGATAGAATTTTTCACGGGAAATTTATCTCTTTTTTTCTATTTCTTGGATAAAAAGACTGAAAATAATGTGAAAGCCAAAGCTTTCTTCTGTAGCATTCTCAAATTTAAATGCTGACTTTCATTTTCCTTTCTTCAATTTTTTTCTTTTTTTCTCCTTTCTTGCAAAGAAAATACACATTTCTTTTTTTCTTTTATACCTTTGTATAACTGTCCTTTTTCATTCTCTTAATTGAGAAAAGGCAAAAGAGAGGATAACAGTGGAGAAAAAGAAGACAAACTAGATCAAACACAAATATTTTAATTTTCTAAGAAACTGAAATCAAGCAAAATGTTCTATTCACAGCACGAGCATTTTCAAAGAACTACCACCATGTCCATCTTATTTAAAGGCTAAAAAGCTTTATTTCCTCATGCATGTCGATGACATTTGTTTCTTCTGTTTTTCTTTTTAGGACTGGTCTGACCCCTAACCCTTATCTTTTTCTTCACTTCTCCCACTTTGCACTGGATTTTCAAAAGTTTCCATGGGACTTGGAATAGTAAATCCTATTTTGAAGAGTAACACAGGCACTGGGGAGCTGCATCAGACCCAGCTGGTCTCTTCACTCACAGCTTGTGCCCATGTGCCAGGGCTGTGACCCACTGTCGTGTCACTGGACATTTCCCCATGGCATTAATCTAATGAGCTGGGTTAACAGTAACAGTAAAGGACAAGAAATGAGGAATTAGGGGTGGCATCCCTTTACAGCTCTCCTCTCCCAGGCACATTAGAGGCAGCCAGAGGGTCACTTTGTCCATTCCAGGCAGGACCAGCAGCAGTGCAGATGATGACTCTGTAAAGGCTTTACTAATCCAGGATTCTGATCCACGGGACCAAAAATGGCCTTTGTTCCATACAGAGAAGTCCATGAAAAATAGTCACAAGAAATAATTGGATCTAATGGGAAACAGCTCCATCAGAATCAGCTGTGGAAGCTTGTATGCCACGTAAGGCATGTGCAGCAAGCAAAGCACCTCTTGAAGGGAAAAAAAAAGGCAACTAATTCAAGCACTGACAAATACTTTCAGAACAAAGGAATAAAGAAGACTGTGTCTTGCAATATCTGGACACCCATTTAAACATCCCTTTTTGCAGAAACATTAGGCTTCTAGCTGCTCTCTTAGTGAGTGTGGATTTGGATATTTGTATCCATGTCGGTTCACCACAGTCTTGTGATGTGATGAGAAACAAATGTGCCTGAGCTGTGTGGACACTCACACATCACATTAAACAGTGCTTGCGTTACACCTGCAGCCTTGCTGCCAAGAGGGATGTCTGCCAGGGGCCTGGATGTGCCGGTCTGGCTCAGAATTGTTCCTCTGCCCTCACTGTGCCTTTAAGTAGGGACCCTCAGGATGTGTATAAAATTTAGTACATACTTGCCTTAAGATACATTTCTGTACAGCAATGGTCAAATCTCAAGGAATAAAAGTATTTTTTAGCTTTACTTCATTCTTTTAGATGAAGTTTATAACATTTCTTTCCTTCTATGTTTTAAGATTTTTCTCTGCCTTGGTAGAGTGTGTGCATGATTTTCTTTTTGCTAAATGGAAGACTTTCTTTTGAATTAGGAATAAACAGACTCCTCCAAAGCTAAGGAAGTTGTAGTAGGTTTCATACTCATGTTGACACATGTTGCATTGTATGATGGGAATATTATTTTTATGCTCATTTTTCTCTCTTCTCCATCTTCCAACCCTTTTTTGTAATTTTTCTTTACTCTTTATTTTTAATCCCTTCAAGGTAAAATGCTCCCCAGCATCTCATCCCCTAGTTTTCATGTGGGCTTGAATTTAGTCAAATTAATTCATGCATCCCAGCAAGAGGGAACATGCTCAAGTGGCTTTTGGGAATGCCATTGAACCCCTAGACTTTATCAGTCATCACTTTCAGTGATAGAAGCTGTTGGTTTCTTTAGTAAAACAGATGCAGGTCATGGAGGGTTACACCAAACATTGTGAGTTTGTCAGCCAAAAAACAGGTAAATACCCAAATGATGCAGCTCACCAAACACACCTGCCCTTTCATTTGAATTGCTTCATCAGATGTCACCAGCCAGTCAGTCTATAGCTTTGCCTCCTTTTCCTGCAGACCTCAATAAACACCAGGCATGGACAACATGAATCCCTCACTATATCAGTAAGTAATTAATTCATAAGAATGGCAGAGAGGGATGCATTTAGTCTGGCTCTGACATTCCTCTTCCTGTTTTAATACAGAACAGTACCCCCTTCTCAGAAATACAGTGGTAACACTTGGTATCAAAATGAAGTGTCTCGGTTGTGCAGACAACTCCAAAAGCTGCTAAAAGCCAGCACTCAGGAATATGATCCCACAGCACTTTCACAATGAGAATTGCTGTTCTGTTTGTGAGACAGGGGTGTGGGAATTCCCCTTATCAAAATGAGTTAACAAGCTTTTACCGAAAGTTGGCCAGCTTGAATGATAAAAAGAATGGGGGAAAAAAAGGCCGATTCTTCTGTTATTAAGCATTAGAAAATGAATTCTGATCCAAAGAAAAACCTGATACTCATATAAGTGATGGCAACTTTATATTATCCCAGTTTTTCATAGCTGTCCTAAATTTCCTGGGGAATCCACGTTGCACTGAAGAAGTTTCAACGCTCAGGAGTCTCTGAGCCTTTTTCCATCCTACAGGGCAAGGCCAGGGTATCCTTCTGTCTTAGAAAACATTGTGCTTTGTTAACTTTTGAAGGCCTTTTGCATTCAGGGCCTGTTAGAGCACCTCTTGATCTACTCTATTTCATGCCCACAAATTAAAGCATTATGGGAAAAATCCCAGGATCTACAAAAGCATGAGATTATCTTTTGGCCACCAAAGTGAGTGGTGAATACGCCTCTGGATCTGGCCCTGAAATTTCAATGTGCTTGGTGTTTGGGCTTTCATTTTACCCTTCATGTCTGGAACAAGGCCTGTCAGAAACATCATGAAATAATTTTTTTATTTCTAGAGGTTCCTGGAACCATTTTAGTTCACACAGACACCTCACCCTTCAGTGTATACTCAACCATGCCCCCAAAGCTTTGCAGATTGCAGATTCACCGTCACTGGTGCCATAGAGAAGGCAGGACCCCAAGCAACATAGCTAAAAGTGGTTTTAAGTCGAGTGTTCATATGTGTCATGTAACTTCAGCTGAGGAGGGGACAGTGGATGCTGCTGAGAATGCAATGAGTTTACAAAAAAACAGTGCTGAGGTGGCCTGTCCCACATGGTCTGCTGCAGGTCAGCCCTTCCTCCTGAGTGTGGTTGCTGAGCAAGCCATGAATCCTGAGGGCCATGGCAGAGCCACCTCTCCAGGGCTCCCCTTGGGAGTGCTCAGCTCATGCTGCCACCCAGACAGACCCACGGAGAGCTTGGAAAGTCACGGTGTGAGACACGTGCGCGCAGGCACACGCACACCCTGCAGGCATCTGTGAATTACGAGGTGCTAAACCCCGCACAGAGCCCTGCTGACTTCATAAACCACAAAAATGATGAAATTATTGCCACATTATGAGAAGTGATCCCATCTTTTAGTTTTATACCCTATGTGAGGCAGGACCCCTGACTATTTCTCATGTGCTCTTTAGAGGTTTCCAGGAGTTTGCTTTCTGAAGTGCAGGTTATCTCACACTTTCTGCTGGCAATTTTTCTTGCAGCAGGACCCCTCTCTGTTGCCACCAGTACAGTCATATATACCCTGTGGCTGTTCCTGAACAAGTCCCTCCAGGAAGAAAGTTGCAGCCAAGTGAGAATATGATTCCCTTATATTGCCTCTGGCATTTCCTCATCTTGTAGTAATATTCATGCAGAAGACTTGCACGTTAAACTGAAATCAAAACAGAAGAGAAGCAGCACTAACAGAAAGAGATCCAGTCATGAGAGGAGAGAGGTTACTTCCATCCTCAGGGACTGTTCCAGAATCTAATTATGCTCAGGATAATAAATTTACTTTTTATTTCCTATTCAGCTTTTTCCTGACTTCAGCTTGCAACCACTAGACCCTGTCGTGCTTATGTCTGTGTAATTAAAGAGGACTGAACCTTCACTACCCATTGCCTTTACAGGCAGCCATGGCCCATGACCAAGACACCTCTTTATCTCATCCTGACCAGCTAACTAAAAAAATTTAAAATAACCTAGAAATGCATGCTTTAAGTAGAGCAAAATCAAACCATAGGGAATTTGGAGCTGTATTGCCGAGGTAGCATAACATTGGATCTCAATTTGTACATAAACATGTACATTTTAAAGCTTCAGCAATTAAAGTACCATGCACACAGAAACTGTGGAGTAAATGTAATAGCAGAGACTTTTGTTTTGTTATGCTATGACTCATTTCACTTTATGTTACTTTATGTTGCTTTATGTTGTTATGTATATGTTACTTTATGGTACTTTATGTTGCTTCATTTTGTTTTGTTTGAGTATTTCCTTAAACCTTAAAAACTTAATTTTGGTCAGTGCTGTCAAACAAACCAGCGCCACGCACAGTCTGGGTTCTCAGGTAGCACCCTGCTCCTGCATGGTTCAGGAAAAGGAAAGGGCTGCAGAAAAAATACAATTTTCCCCTTCTGCTTGTTACTTCTGAGGGCAGTGGTCTGTAACCTGAGCACCGGCACATGAAAGCTGTTGGTGTTCCCCTCCCTCCTTACTGAAAATCCATAATGGCTCATGAAAACTTCACAGGAGGTATCAAGAGCTGTCCGTAATGAATAACTCTGCTTTCATGTAAGCTACTTAAAGACAAGATTTCTCTGCCAAGATCAACAGATTACAAAAAAAAAAAAAAAAAAAAGATGTTTACAGAACATATTGTTTCAAAGAGATAAAGAGCCAGAAGAAACACAGATCTTGTTTAAGAACCAAGGCCCGTTTAATTTCAGACTGGTCCACAGTCATTCTCTCCCCTCTTCTCTACTCTTACCAAAACCCCTCTGTGATTTTTTCAGTTTACAGTCTGCTTTTCTTTCATGCTGCTTCCACCTAAACCTGCCTGTTCTAAAGGTCCAGTTTGAATTGCACAAAGCAAGGAATGCCTCTGAAGGCTAAAGTGCTAAAAGGGCTTCCATCAGCCACAAACTGACCAGGCTGCACCTTGGCATAGAGTGATACCCATCCTTTAGCTTTGATGGCCTTTCAAAAATATCAGCTTTCAACCAAAAAGAAAAAAAAGTGGCTAGAAATGCAAATGTCAAGGACCAGTTCTAGATCTACTGCTTTCAGAACTAGAAATTCCCAGAAGCGAGCATATTGCTCATATATTACTTCTTAGTATTATCATGAGGGTTGAGGTTTCTTACTTGATTTGCCATGTGTTCAACTCTGTAATTGGTTAATTGCATTTCTTTATTGGTTATTCCACAAACCACATCTAAAAATCCTAATGCCAGAAGCGGTAAGGTAATTTCCAAGTAAATTCTGGGAAGGAAAAGCAAAAAATTGGATAAAAATACTAGTACCAATCTAGTCCTATGTATTTTCAAGTACTACAGCTTCCCCTAGAGCCACTGCTATGACTGAAAAATTCATTAGGACACTGTAAGTCTTCTCTATGTGGCAGAATTCCTGTTTCTGACAGCATGGAAATATACAAAATACAGTGAAAGACATTCGTATCCAAGTTATGCAATTGTCAATGTGTTCATATTTTAGTAAAAATTCACTAAGTGACAGGAATGTGACATCCCTTTGAACTGATTTCCAGTTATTTTTGTTTGCAAATAGTTTGAGGTCATTAATCAACAGAACTTCCTTGAACCATTAACAGAACCACTGCTTTGCTTGGTTGTTTCTCTTTGAAGGGGATTACAAAACCATTTGCTGTAGTTTCAATCCACATTGGTTCCTGCTCTGAATTGCATGTTAAGTTTTGGGATGGAGCAAATTCTTCATCTGGTTTCATGTCAAAACCATCTGAAGTCAGAGAATTCTGCACAGAACTGATGCAGAGCCATAAATTGTCCGAGTTCTCTGTGGATTGGCCCAACTGTGTTTTTTCAAGAAAGGGTGGGAACTGGAACAAATCCTTGAGGGAAAATGAGCTGTTTAAAACAAAACTCAAGACTGTGCAAATTTTACATCATTTCAGGTTTCACAGCCAGCATATTTAGAACTCTTTCCCTATCTTTTTGTCCAGAAAATGGGACTTGGCCCACAGTGGTCAGAAAGGCTAGCAGAAGGTCAGCGGAGGAAAGAAAATTTGCCAAGTTGCTCTTGCACAAAGTTCCACATATTTTTACTCCAAAGTATTCATACTTCTGTTAGGTTCACTTCCCTAAATGGACACATGTGCAAACTGGTGGACCTGACGTGTCATTTCCCACATTCAAATGTACAATCTACATTCAGTCACAAGTGGACACAGAAAACAAAGGATGCCATCATTTGTTTGGGCAAATGCAAAGCTAGCCGGCATGCATTGGGTGTTGAGGATCAAAGACTGAGAAAAAAAAATCCTCTGATATTTAAAAAAAGTATACACCTGAGGAAACCACAGTCTGATTCTGGTAGCAGGAAAAAAAATCCATACATTCTTGTAGGATAAATAAGCTTTGCCAGATTCTCAGTTAGCAAACCAGAGCACAGCTTGGTTGGAGCTAGCATTTTATAATACTAAAATTATTTTAAGAAAAATGTATTCTCAAAAATTATTTATTTCATGTTCTTTATGAGTTCCTTCTTCTCTTTCAGATGTTTTGTTGCAAAGCAGGAGCTGAAAGTTTTAGAGAGAATATTTAAATTCTATCTCATCTTCCTGAGCTGCTTCATGTGTGCAAAGCATCAATTTCAACTCAGCACAAGAAGCAAAACAAAGTTTTTAGTAGTACCTCCTGCGAGAATAATTGGTATAACTGGAAAAAATAGATAAGCTTTGGGGTGTACAAGAGGACCTTTAAGTGCCAAAAAGCATGTTTAACATTTTCCATTGATAAAAGCCATTAGTCACCAAAGTGTGTCCTTCTGCTTGATCAAAGCACCATAAATCTAAAAAAATAAATCCAGCTAACACTGTCTGGGAACAGACATGTTCAAACGCTGTTTGTTGTCCCTTCAAGGATGACAGAGCAACCCTGAAAACTGTGTCCGTGATTTGATTTTCCAAACATAATAATCCCGTGCTGACTGAGGGAGCCTCAGAGCTGTAAGACACCCACATGGGTTGGGGCTGTGTCACATAGGACCTACAAAGGGTCTGATGGGGACCAGGTGAGCAACAAGAGGTGTCTCAAAGGCACTGGGTAACCACATTTAAGCAACTGAGTTCCATCTTGTGTGTCACAAAAAAAAACCATTGAAGCTGAAACCAGAGTTTATAAGAGAAGAGGCCTGCAGTGGTGGTCATTTACATTTTTTTACCTAGATTGATTTCATCTGGAATTAAGTTTTAAAATGGCATGAGAGAATGCATATAAGTCAAACGCCTCTCCCTTTTTCACAAACTTTCAATAATGGAAGATGTTACTGAGGTATTGGAAATATGATAGCTAAGGTTCCTAGAGAGAGACTTGTACAAGGCTGTGCATAAACCTGGCTATTGCTCTATCAAAAATAGCTGGAAATTAATTTGAAAGAAAACAGATCTCTTCTGAGTGCTGAGATCCAAACCCAATAGAGTACTTAGGCTCCCAGTGCTTATTTGGGCACCTGACTTGTATTGAGACCAAGAGGAATGAGCTGTTGGTCCCATGCCCATGTGCTCTCTGGACAGCACCAGTGCACCTGGATATCTTCACTCAGTGGGAATGGCAACACAAAAAGTGTCAGTTCCATTTGGTTTTGGTGTTTTTTCAAAACCTCCTCTAAGACCTGACACTTCCAGGACTAGAAAATACAATCAACATTCTCCTGAAGTTTATAACTGTCCACGTTGAGTACTCATGCCACTAGTGATGACCATCCTAAGCTTCTCCAGAGCTGATCCATGGCTCTGGGGGGCTTCTCCAGAGCATGAAATCTCATGGGTTCTTGTGAATTTGCAACTGTTTGAGCTTGAGGTGGAGAGTTTGATCTGAAGTGAGCTTCTGTTCAGCTTCATCTGCAGCTGCTGTCAAAATTGTGCAAAAGCACATAAGTTTTTGCATGATATTCATGGACACGGAAAAGGTACATGTTACCTGCTTGAGCCTTAGCAACCCAAAGGGATGTTTTGGACTTAGGACAAATTCATTTTTGCAGGGTTTTTCTTTAAAGTTCTGCTGCAACCAAGTCAGATCTTCTTGCACATCTGCAGGTCTCCCACTGAGCGGCTGTCAGGATTGCGCAGTATTAAACCAATCTTGGCATTTCACGGTGTCCACTAATTATAAGCACATCTGTTGAAGAGCAGTTAGAGGAATGAAAATCCCAGCATCAACGTGTTTGATGCATATGTTTGTATACCCTTGCAGTCAGGGTGGGAACACACTACTTTAAAAATCTGTAATCTTCGTTTCTCTTCCAAACAAATGTAAACGCTCCCTCAGCTCCCCTGGGGAACATCGCTGGAATATGGAAGATTCTTAGGGAAGATGAGCAAGCCTGAGGGCAAACTTTTTTTGTAAATGTCTTCGTGCCTGTTAAAACTGATTTAAGATTAAAATAAAATTTGGAGAAAGCAACCAAACTCAGGTCTGGCACCTGGGATCAGTGGGAAATAGCAGTCGCTGCAGCATCAGCAACTTTTGGATCATGGAGTCATAAAATATCCTAAGTTGGAAAGGACTCACAAGGATCATCAAGTCCAACTCCTGCCCTGCTTACAGCCACCCCAAGTATCCACCATGAACCTAAGACCATGTGCACATCCCTTGGCACTTTGTCCAGTTGAGAGCCATATGTGACTGTAGATGGTGCCTCCTCTCACCTCTTGAGCCCTGACTTGGGTCCAGCCTCATGTTTCTGGCATTGTGAGTTAACTGTCTTGCTCAGAAACAAGTTTGTGAGGCTGAAATATTCTATTGTTTATCTATTTTAGCAAAGAAAGCAGTGACAGCAAAAAGGTTACCATTTCATTTACACAATTTTCCTCATTCACAGTAGATGATCTTGGCAACAAGACCTCTTATGTTATAAGACCGGTTTTCACATTCAAACAAATATCACATTACTACAGACAAAAGCATATTACTACTTGGTGGTCTGAAATCCTGTGTCCTGAACCTTTTGTATTAATGTGGATAAGGAATAATGATCCTGGAGTCAGTAGTGTCAGTCGGTGTCACAGTCAACTGAGAAGGGGATGCTTTGTCTCTGTTTTTGTTTGAACTTCCAGCTCTCACGGGAACTTTGCTCACACCAGGCCCTCCTTGACCCAAATACTTCTTGTCTCCCTTCACATGTCCCTTGTAGCCAGGAAAAAACTATCAGCAAAAGAGTGGGCTCTCCAGACATAACGCTGTCTGTCAGCTTTTGGTCCTGTGAGCAACATCAGCCCAAATTGCATCCCACTGATCTGTCACTTTTTATCTTGCATTTAAATGTATTTAACAATCAACAGAAAGTGTTTCAGCCTGTGGTGTCCAGCAGCTATTTTTTGGGAGAGGATACAGCTGGTGCAGAGCAGGCAGTGGTTTTGCACCACGGATGGGTGAGCTGCAGAGTCCCAGCAGCCCATTCGTCAGAGACATCAGCCCGCTGATGGCTCCAGTGCAACATCCAGCACTCAGTCAGATACTCTGGAGTCATCCTGTCTGCCTCACAGTGCTGAGAGTCCTGGCAAGCCAGTTTATCTCTCTGCATAGATACTTGCAGCTCTGCTTGGACTGAAGCTGTGGGGCACATCAGCACATTAGCAAAGCTGAGAAGGAAATCTTAAATCCTTCATGACCAGAGTCTGGTACTTGGGATGACCTGGGTGGGAGATGGGGGCAGAGGAGTCTGACCTTTGTGAGTCACCACCAGTATCAGCAGCATATTGCTCAATCCAGGGGATTTTGCCTGGCACCACTCATACTCCCCAGCTCTGCAGTGCTCACACTTTCCTGGGGAAGAAACCCAAGGTGGACTGACTGTATTTTACCATGCCCCTGAAGAAAGGCCTTGCACAGTTCAGGGACACAGCTGAAGTGAAATTCAAGCTGACCCCCACTGTGCAGGATAACCAAACCTTGGGCTTGGCTACCTGACAGCATAGACAGCAAAGACTGTTTATTTGCAGGGTTGTGATGAATATGTGGACAATGAAGTTTCCTGGGAAGTGGCACCAAGCCTGCCAGAGTTCGACAAACTTTTGGATAATGCTCTCAGGCACATGGTGTGATTCCTTGGTTTGACCTGGGTAGGGTCAGGAGTTAGACTCAATAATCCTTATGGGTCTCTTCCAACTCAGGATATTCTATGATTCTACAAATCAAGGGCACTCTTGGCAGCAGCTGCCATGGTGGCAGAGGAGAGGAAAGGGAACAGGCTGCAAAGCTGGCACTGTTTCATATGCCATAAAACCAGCAGAATATCCTTCCCTGGGTCACTGCATTGAAATCAGCAGAGGGACAAACTGTCCTGCTAATGACTCAGGTGATGCCTCTGAGCAAGGAGTGCTCTGCTCCTATGCTGAGACCATGAAGTTGGATGTGAGCAAAATTCCTGTCTGGTTAAAATAGGGTGAGCTAAAGGACAAAGAAACAGCTCTGTTATTGTCTAGACCTCCAGATCATATCCTTAGAGGCTATGATGCAGCTAATTCAGCAGAGGAAATAAAAATTACTTGGATAAAATCTTCTTGCACATTCCCATGCTCTACTCTCTTGTGGAAGTGTTTTTAGTGTAGAACTACACCACTTTAATAATATGCACTCCTTCAATAAAAAAGCATGACTCACACCTCTGCACAGGAGATAAAAGATGTGTGGAAACCGTAAAACACTAATCCAGCATGTAAAGCCAGCAAAGCCACTTATCTTCATAGAATATTTTAATGTCTGTGTTGTTCTTCCAGGAGAGCTATGGGACAATTTACACCTTCAAAAAGCCTCAGCTTGTAAATATATATCTAAAATATCTTTTCTAAAGCTGGTTCTGTAAAAGAGTTTTTAAAGGACTGATAGGGGGTTTAACAGGGCATTCTAGGTTTTAGCACCCTGAAGGTTATATTAGCCATACCCCTTTCATATATAAATATAATGGAAAGGAGGAAGAAGAGCCTCCAACAGAGATGGCAAACAGAGAGGTGCTGACAGGGTGTCTTGCTCAGCATGAATCCTAAATGATTAGTGGTGCCATAAGCAGAGCAATTAGACCCCAGCTCCCTGCTCCCACCTGCCTTGTCTCACCTTGCATGGAGGTCATGCCTGTTCCTTTGGGCCACCTTTCCCTCTGGTCACTAGCTGCACCCCAGCAAATCTTGTCTCCTACCCCAGGTGCTGTGGAGCCTCGTGGTTAGGGCTCAGCTTGGCAGACCCTGGGAAGCCTTTACCGCAAGCCCGGCAAGCAAAGTGAGACACATGTCACCATCTATCTTTGGTCTAAACTTGGTGCAAAGACAATCACAGTCACTTGAGCCCCTCTTTGGGCTGCCTCCCAAGGCAGATACCTCCTTCCTCATCCTCAAGTCCCAGTGAGATGGGGCTCCCAGAGCAGACACCTCAGTGGTAACCATTTTTGGTACTGCTTGACATGATAAAAATTACCTGGGAGAATCATCAGAGTCTGCAGTGGACAGAGAGGAGCCTTTGTGGTCTGTCTGTCTGACAACACCACAGTTAGAGCATTTTGGGCTCTAACTGTCCAAAAGTTTGAGCTTCATTTCACGTATACACACACACACACACTCACAACAGTTGTTATATAGTCCATGCTCTGTGGCTGTGCTGAGGGTGACCTCAATTAAAATGTGTCTTTGTAGGCAAAGCGTGGTGATGCACAGAGGTCTACAGGTCAGGAAGAGTTCCTGGACTCCCATGAGGTTCTTTACAGGCATCCATGCAGCTGACACAGAGTTTGTTATTAATCTTTGGCTGTAGCACTCTTAATTGCACATCCCACCAAACTGAGATTTAGTAGACATCATATCATCTAAGTTTAGTCTAATTTAAACTGCTTTAGAAATACCTGGTATATTTTACTGGTATCACCCCAAATCTGAGCAGGCAGCTGAGTCTGCAGACAAGGAGGGGAGGGTGATTTGCTGTGGCAGGACTCCTGTCCTGGCCATTAGCAAATCAGTAGCCATGTGGAGCACGAGCATTTAATGGGGATATCACAAATTCCCTGAATGTTCTGATGGAACATAAAAACCATAGGCAGCCACCCAGGCTTGTGTGTGTAAATATCTTCTAAATATGGAGCTGCTCCAGATCTGGGATCGCATAAGGAGATGTATGCACCACTGGTCAGAGGTGCCCAATTTGGATGCAAAAATTAGGATTTTATGCCAATGGTGGGAAGCAAGAATCTTCAGGAGGTCATTTAGGATGCTGAATTAGGAGGCTGAGAGGGACTGTAGCCAAAGTGGAGAAATTAGAGTCTCCAGACTGAGGTAAGCAGCCCCCATGAGGTCCCTACCCAGCTGATAAAAACCCTACAAGCCTCTAATAATCAGTGTTTGATAAGAGCTGTCAGGGAGGCAAGGCCACACAACTGAATCACTGTAGGATATTCACACTTTCATGGTTCATCAGCAGTGTAAATCCAAGCTAATTTTTGTTTTTGGAATAGCTAAAAAGTGGAGACTAAAATACATTTTTAAGATATTAAAGTAATAAATATCTCTTCAATTTGTCAAATGTCCATACTTTTCTGTCCTCTCTTGGTCAGTAAGTTCAGCTCTGCTCAGCTCCCACCCGCCACCCCTTTATGGTGCATAGAAAAGGGAATTAATTGAGATTGTCATATAATTTTGTGCTTAAAAATTGCTTCTACTACTTGCTGCACTTTTCCACCTCGCTGCCAGACATGTGACCACTACTTTACACATCCCAAGAGATTCAAGCATGTTTCTAACTCCTTTTAAGTAAAGAGCAAGCAATGAAAAGCTTCCCCCTGCTCTGGATCATGCTATGGATCACGTCAGAGTGACTTCTGTGCATCTGGTGGTACACTGGAGAAGAGCTAGGAGCTCCTTTATGAGATTTTGTAAAGGCAACACAGAGGGATTAGCATGCTGTTGGTAATGCTGTTTGTCGCAGTATAATTTATTGAGGATCACTGGTAATTTCATCAGTCATTGCTGTTTTGCAACACTTAAAAATTTGCAGCATTACATGGAGAAGGCAGTTCAATGGGCCACAATATTTAGCAAGGGTAAAAGCAAGGGTAAAACTGTGTAAAATTGTGGGGCAGTTCTTGTCAGCATTAGAGAACAAGTGTGATTAAAAGCCATCTCTGCTGGTGAAGGTGCTGAAACACACTAAGAAACTTGAGCACATATTCTTGGTGAGCACAATACTGCCCTGTGCAGGAAAAAGGGAAAAATCACATGAGGGGAGTCAGAGTCAGGCCATGCAGGGAGGGGAAGTTTTTTGAAGGCTGCTTGCTGGTACTTGGTTCTCCAGCAGAAAGGCTGATATGAAAATTTACTCACAGGAATAGTAATGGCACCTGTATTGGGATACTTCTTGAAATTAGCTATTTATTCTCTGCTCCCCCCTGCCTCCCCACAACCCTACTGGTATAACAAACCTCAGCTTCTTTCCAAAAGCATTTTAAGCTGCTCAATTTTCAAGCCTCAGAGGCTATGTGAGATAAGGATTTTATACTTGATGCCATAACTCTGAAGAAACTACCTTTCATGCACTGAGGAAATGATTAATCCCTGTCAGACTGCAGCTCACTGAGTTGTTCTTCTGCAAACGGTGTCATTGTGCCCAGAACATGGATACAGGAGAAGGAGGTGAAACCCACGAATAATGGCCTGGGGAATGGTCTGGCACCTCCCAGAATCTGTCAAAACTTTTAATATCTTGGCAGATTTTCCCCTTATAACAGATATCTTTCCATTTTTCTTTCTATCTTTCTTTTATCTTTTTCTCTTTTTGCTTTTTCCTTGTTTGTTTCCTTCTTTCTTCTGCCTCAGCACCTTGCCTTGCCTAGCCACCTTCCTAATTCAAACACACCCAGATTACAAAGTTTATATCTGTGAACAACATCTTCACATGCAGAAATAAAGTCAATTCCAAGATTTGGCATTTGCAGGAGTTGAGCCTGAAGTGTTAAAGTACAAACACTTTCTGATCAGTCATTCCCTTGATAACAGATGGCCCAATCTATGCTCCAAGATTGTCTTTAACTCTGTCTGACCCAACATAAAACCAAATGTTCATAAACTGCAGTTCTCCATACCCCAAGATGTCCATTTTTGGCTGTAAATCTGGAGCACATGCTGTTATCTGAGATTTGTAAGTCATGTGCGATACAGGGAGGTGCATTATCTTACTTGGGGGGTGTCTGATCGACACAGGCAGAGCAGTGCTTCCACCAACAGCTCCGGCTTCTCCAGGGAAACTTTCTCTGCCAGTATTCTCAGTGTGAGAAAGTCATTTGCTTATTTCCCTGGGTAATACCTCACCTTATACCTTGGGTAAATGTACCAAGCCTAAGCCACAGGAATCACACTGCGCTTGGATGGGAAGGGACCCCCTTGTACCTCACTAGAATTTTGGTACAAGATCTGCAAGGATGAGAGCTGCTTCTTTCCATTGGTATTAGTGTTGCTTCAAGGGCTGGAGAGCAGAGAAAAAAATGCCAGATGTAGAGCCCATGGAGGGGCTGAAATAACACCTTGAGGTTAATGAATTGTGAGGAATCAAATCATAGCTCAGATGTCTGACTGGAAACATTCTTCCCCAGCATTCGTTCAGCTACTAATGGGTTGTGCCACACAGCGCTGCTGAGAAAGGAACTGGGAGATATCTCCAACTGGATGCTTGGCACACCCTCATTTAAGGAGGAAAAGGGTTGGATCTGCTGTTTCTGATAAAGTCACAAATTCTGTTAATCAAATGGATGCACAAAAAGTATCACCTTTCTTACAACACATTGAACTTTTGTCTCAGGCTTCAAAACAAGAAAATAAGAGAGAATTTGTTTTTAAGGTGTTCATAAAATAGACAAATGTTCAGGTTTCACTGATGCAAAAAAATGTGGTTTTTCACAGGCATTATTTTTTGCAGAGCAGGGGGAAGGGGAGCTCCTAATCTGTTTATACTAGGATTAATATTAGGAGCGAGTTAGTTTTTCCAAGGTTCAGCAGAGCATGATGGGGAAAACAAAACAAAACTTATTTTCAGGAATGTTTACCAATGGGTTCTGGTCATGATTTGTGTTTTGAAACTTGGGAGGCCAGTTTTTGAGCTTCACTGTTAGTGTTTAACTTAAGGATTAGGAATTATTGAGTTAGGTTCATTAAAATAGCTGGGTTTTGTCCTTCGAAAATTTAAGAAAACACAGTGTAAGCCTTGGAAAGAAGGTCTCTTTCTGGGTAACAACAGCCTCATTCAACTCTAAGCATATGGCTGTCTTTGTTTTAGAAACCTGTGTTAAAATAAGGGTAAGGCTCCCCATTCCAGCAGAATCATCAGCTCTGTTCTCAGGGATTTACGTAGCTCTCAATAATACTGGTTTAAGCCTTGAGAAATCTACTGAGATTCCAGCATATTAAAACTACTGTAAGTGTGATGGGAGTAATTTCTTCCCTAAATTTCATGTTCAGTTCCCGGTTTGAAGAAAGTGTGAAGCACCAACATCATAGACAGGATAAGACTGGCAACAGGCAGTTCTTAACTCTCTGTGTGAGTAGAGGATGAAGATACTGAAATATTAAAAGAAAATCCAAACCAAACCTTGAGGAGGGACTAGTTCCAGAATTCAGTATGAGGACATCCCCTTGGGAATGCATGAAGAGGCCAAAGGTGCTTGTCCTATTGCAATGGGCTATTCCACAAAGGGCAGAATGAATTCCCATGCCCTGGTGAAGGAGGAGGACAAGGCTCCTCCAGGGGCAAACCTCACTCCCTGAGCTTCACAAATGATTTACAGCAGTCTGTGTGGCTTTGTGCGTATGCGTGGCAGGATCTCTGCACTGCCATTCTCAGCAGGTCCAGTTCTGCCTTCAGCCACTTTAATGTACCAGAATTCAAAGCAGCTGTCCCCTTACAGCATGGACTAGGATCAGCCCCAGCTTGTCTACGTGTGGTTGTGCTCACAAATGTCCCATTAATTGAGAACAGTCCTTAGTGGGTTCTCATTTCAAGAAGAGTTTTAGAAGTTTGGGTCACTGTAAACAGAATTGTGCTCTCCTCTGTTTTGGGTGTTTTACAGCAACTCGGCTCTTTTTTTCTGCAGCCCAACCAGCTGACTGTAGCTGGCAGGAAGACAGTGAATCCATTTTACAATGACGTTCAAAGTTTCAAAATGTGTTTTGGATCTGCCTTGGAGTGAAAACAAAACCTTTTGAACTTTTTTGTGCTGTGAAGTCATGGCAAGACCGTTTTTGCCTGGGAAGACTCTAAGCTTCCCTCTGTGATGCAGTCTGCAAAGACAACCTTGGCATTGCTGCTGGGTGTCAGGTGGCAGCTCAGAGCTCTGGAAACAGCAGCTCAACAATGTATAGAAAAACCTGGAAACCTTCAGATATGGCTACAGATCTAGCTGATTCCTGGACCAGAGAAGTTGTGGATGCCCCTTCCTTGAAAGTGCTCAAAGCCAGGTTGGATGGGGACCTGAGCCACCTGTTTCAGTGGAAGGTGTCTCTGCCCATGGCACAGGGGCTGGAATGAGATGACCTTTAAGATTAATTCTGTGATTCTGTGATTCTACTCTGGACAGCTTCTCCTAAGTGGGATGGCTGCTGTGACTTTTCTCAGGAATGCTACAGCTCTTCCTAATGGTGTAAGATCACAGTGACATTGAATTTCTGTGACAACAAGCCAGCCATGGGCAAAGTGGATCTGAATCCCGATTCCCAGCTGCACCTTTCACTTTTACACATACCACCAGCTTGCTGATGTAGATACCACTCTGCTCATCTTTCCATGCTTAGCAGGGGGAGATACACTGTGCAATAACTAAATAAAAAAGAAGAACCAAAAAAAAGCCTTTTCAGACTTGAAACCACCTCTTTTCCTTCCTTGTGTTTTTATATTCTTCCAACATCTCTGCTTCATTTGTTGTTTAAGAGAGATAAACTTACTGAAAAATGCAAGCCCTGGTCATTAAATACCAATTCTAAGTTGATTTTTCCAGGCAGAGACCCTGACTATGCCTTATTTGTACTCAGTGGTGTATGTCAGCTGTCACATACTTTCAGACCTGTGAGGAATTACACCAGCATTGGATTATAGTGTACTTGATTTTGAAGAGAGGAGAAGCTGTACTACTGTAATCATTATTTAAACCAAATCCTTTTGATTTCTTGGATGCCAGGCTCCCATTCACACGTAGCATATCATGCAGTCAAAAATAAGGGGCCTGCCTTTGAGGGGAAAAAAATAAACAACACTTTTTTTTCATACAAATTACTCACTCTTTGCATAAAAACATGATTTCAGCCAGAGAGGGGGAGAAAGAAAATTTGAAAATGTGATCTTTCAAACACAGGGGCTTCCTGTGAAACATGACTCCATGTGTCAGGTGCTGTGATAGCACAAAGCTTCTCCCTGAAGAACTTTCAATCTGAATAGAAAACAGTTAGAAAAACAACATATTTTTAGTATATAGCCTTGTATACTCCAAGTGGAGAAATAAACCAGTGAGAGAGTGGATATTTTATCAGAAATATGTCAGTTTGAAAAGGAAGCCTCTCTGGGAAGGCAGTCAGATGCACTAACCACAAGATTATCATTCTTAGTTATTATCTTTTCAAAAGATTTCACATCATAATTTCTGCCATTCTGGTTAATACCACATTAAATGGAAAAAGCAACCTACTTGTCACATAAATTACTAGAGCAGACCTGTCACCAGTTACCCATAAGTGTGCACTGCCTGTTTTACGTCCTTGATGATGCTGTGAGGCTTATGAAATCCACGTGGTTCACCCAGGTGTTACCTCCACACAACCTTTGCTATCTCTTTCTGCCTCACATACCAATTATTTCCACACATTGTTGTAGAGCTCATCTTACATGCTAGGATTAACTAAGAGTCAGATTCAAACACAGTACCCAATCAACTGGACATCAAGGCATTGTCCAAAGAGCTGGCAAACACCAAATGCCCAGCAGCCCTTCCAGATGGAGATTAGCTATTTTCCCCTTGCCCATCCATCTCCCTTTTCCCCCATCAAACATAACTGGGCACCTATGATTTCTTACCCCAAAGTACATGGTTTATATTTGAAGAAAGGCATTTGTAGAAGGATGACAGATTCACGTAAGCATCCAGTGAACTCATACTGTCTTCTTCAATGTTTATATTAACTTATTATGCTCTACTGTTCTCAAATAATTACATAACTCTTCACAGTCATTTCAAACAGCCCTTCAACCCACATCAGCCTCGTGTATAAACATCAGTGCTTTACACAGTCATTTTGTATGAAATTTGTCTGCAGGGCAGCAGTTTGCTGCACTGTATGCCTTTTGTGAGATGACTCAGGCAGCAGTTAAGACTCAAAGTGCTTTTGATTCCCTTGCAAACAATCTGTCTGCCTTCCCTTCTGTCTGAAGCCCAAGATCTAAGAAGGGGTTGCCCAGTATAGTCTGTGTCCAGAGTCCTGCTGATAAATCACTGAGCTGCAAATAACAGACACAAACAGATCCCAGGCATCTGGACCCCTTGCTCCACAACTGCAGGCACAAAGTCTTCCATTGTTTCTTCTAAACAGGTCCAATTTCAGCTCAAGCACCCATTGTTAATGGGTCAGATGCTGCAAGGTTGCAAGAATATGATTCTGTGCCCAAGCAGCATTAATTTGTGTCTCATTTGGGGTCATTAGCTTGGGCTCAGCCCTGCCCCAACCATAAATGAAGGAAAACACAGCCTATCTGGAAAGATTTGGTGGCTTTCTGCCCTTTGAGGAGCAGTCCCATGCAGTACGATAAAAAAGACTTGAAACTCCAGAAAATGATGCAAAACAACATAACTCTCAAAGAGACAAAGCTGCCTCTTTGGAAAAACTTCAGGCACTCTTAAAAGCAAGAGTGCATAGGATGAGTCACCGTCTGACTTCCCACCCTGCTTTTGAGCAGAGAGGTGGTGAAACAGTCCAGCAGAAAAAAATGTGTCATCATGACAAGCCTGTTCTTCTCACAGTGTAAAAAGTGCTCAGGAGGCAGTGAATCCCAGCACCAGGAGCAATTAGGCACTGGGTGTAAGGACTGGCAGAAGGCATAAGCATCATGTAATTCCAGTTTAAGACCTTTTTAAACACATAGGAGAAACCTGAGCCAACATCTTTGGCCTTGGGACAGATTGACATCCCTCCGCCTTCATCCTTAAGCATTGCAGTTTTCTCTCAAAGGGAAGGGGATTTTGCACAGCACTAGTCCTTTATTACTTGAAAAGAAAACAAGGAATAAGAAAATTTCAGGAAATTTTCCTGATTTCCCTCCAAATTTGAAGAAATGGACACTTCTGCCTTTCCTCTCACTGGCAGGAGGGGTTGTGATCTTTGTTCTTTGAAAGGGAGAAAGATGAAAACCTCTGGGCTGAGTAAAAAATATTTTTCAGTTGTCTCTTTCTCAGTGACACATCCTCTTATTGTATGTACACACAAACACACATGAACACACAGACACACATTTTCTATTTCATTAAAAAACATTCTGGTAACAATCAGAGGCAGCTCATAAATGTCATATTTCGAAAAGCATAATGCACGATTCCCTCCTTAGAGCAGTTTTTATGACAAACAGTATACCAATGTTTGTGTATAATTTCTAGGACTATAAAATAACTTTTTATGGCTCTTGGGCTAATATCTGAAAAGTTGAGTACATTTTCGTATGAAATTCTTTCACAGTATTTAAAGAACAATATCCTCTGCCAGTCCACCCTCCCTCTCCTCATTTCTCTTTCTGTGCAAAACCATGTGACAAAAAGCAAAGTGCTTTTAAGAAACATACCTCTGGCCTGGAGCCAGCCCCTCTTTTTCTTTTTTTTTTTTCTTTCTCTTTTTTTGGTTTTGCCAGTTGAAGCTGACGGATATCTATAGCAAACAGTTAACATATATAAACATGTCAGCTGTAAAACAAATACACTTTGAAAGAAAACAGAGAGCTGGAGTGGTTCATGCTGCAAGACAATGTTGGTGCAATTATCAGAGGCAGGGTGTGGGGTCTTCAGGGCACGTTTGCCAGGTCTATTCAAGGTGGAAGTACCTTTCTTCTTCACTCTGTCAAGTCCTGTGTGGATGGCATGGAAAAAAGACAGGCCCCTGGTGTCACGGCCACCATCTGGTGCAGATGAAAGGAAGACATAAGCAGTTTTTGATGCTGAGGAGGTGTGCGTGAGAGACAGCTGCAAGCACGCGTTCCAGGGATACATTTCGCAGGTCAAATGAGCTAAATCGTCACTGAATTGCAACCACTTAGAGGCTTGATCCTGCAAAGCTTCTGCCTGATGCTGAGCCCTCCTCCCTCTGCCCCAGCAAGGCTTTCCTCTGCTGCTTATTATCGCCTGGCACTTAATGTGATCGTAAATGAGCGGGACTGAATTAGTTACAGATAGGAAAGAAAACCAGTTAGGAAAAGCAATTAGCACTGTGGGCTGCTGCAGTGCACTGTGGGCAGGCTCAGAGCATCCCACCAGTGAGGAGTCACCTCAGCACCAGAGTCACCTTTAAGGTCATGGGATGTTGACCACAGAGGGATACATGAGGATTGGGCAAAACCCAAAGGGTAATGAGCAGAGAGGGGGAGAAGGGTGTCTTGCTTGGCTCTGCTCCCTGCTCTGCTGAAGGGCACGTCCCCTCACTAAGCACTGCCTTCTATTGGGGCAGAGGTGTTCATGGGCCCAGACTTGTAATTTTTGGCACTGCTGTTATCAGACTGAATGAGGAAAATAACCATTTTAGCCTGCCTGTCAGTCAGTGAGTGGGACTGGCATCCTTCTACAGTAGTTCAGGGTGGGCTTTGGTGTCCAAGATGCCACGAGATAAATCCAGCCTCTGCTGAGCTCATGTCCAGAGGTTCTCCTTCCTGGTGGGCCCTACAAAGCAGTCTAGCACAGACCAGACACCAGGGTGGCTCCAGGCCATGAAACCCTAACAATAGGTTAAGAATAGACTAAACAGATAATTAAACAGATAATTAATTCAGCTCTCAAACAGGATAGGAGTGCAATTAAATGGACTCAGATTACCCAGGCTGGGAAAGACACCACCGAAGGGGATATGATAGAGATCGCAAGACTGGAAAATATGAATAGAAGATGACTGTTTGCTGTGTCTTCTAATACAAGAGCCAGGGGACATCAGATGAAACTAGTTAGTGGCAAGTTCAGAGAAAAAAAAAAGAAACAAAAGAAGAGCCATTTTCCCCAGTGTGTAGTTAAGAGGGGGAGCTCTTTGACATAGGGCTACCACATACAATCATGGAAAGAAAATCATTTAAAGGCTATTGAAGCCAGAAATGCCTCTGCTGGCTCAGGGCAGAGCTAAGACTGACAGGGTCTGGTGAGTGTGGTGCAGGACATCACTGGGCACTGGCCCTGCCCATGCCTCAGCATCTGTGGGGGCACAGGCCAGGTCTGCCTTGGGTGGAAGATCAGTGTAGGACCAGTGTCTGTGTGCCACTGAAACAGCGTGAAATTCGCATTTCAAATCGCAGCCCAAAAGGTTATTACCAGCACAGATGCTGCCTGCAGCTGGAGGGGAAGGTACACACCTCAGAGTCCTTTGCACAGTCCAGCCAGCGATACCTGAGCATCCTGGGAGCTGAATCTTCTCGAAAAATTAAATCGGGGGTAAGGAGGGGCTTCGTCTTTCGGATGCCTCCCAGGGACACAGATGAAACCTTTCTTCTTTTGTGATGGGAAGAAAAGAAGGATTAACAGCAGTGATGGGTGAAATTCAAACAGGTTTCGTTCAATTTGGGTAAGTCTGAAACAGATCTGGGGTGGAATTTAGGCAATACACAGATTTCAGAAAATGCCTTCCATCAAAGTGATTTCCCACATCTCAGCTTGCTTTTATTTAATGCAGAAATAAATAAGGATGAAACCAAATGTTTTTGACTGCAAGAATACTTAAGATGTGATTCACCAATAAGGAAATATTTTGCAGGAAAGTAATTTTTAATTACCTTTTAATTTTTACCAGAAAGGTGAGGTTTTTGAAAAGCCATTTTAAATGAGTTAGATTTTTAATTCCCTTTTTTCTTTCCTTCCTTCCTTCCTCCCTTCCTTCCTTTCTAATGCACATTTTTATGCTCATTACTCCCTCACCCTACTCCCTCTACTGCTAAAAAAAGAATGAAGAAGATTTCTGAACCCTTTGAGAAAACTGTAGTTCACTTAAACCTACTGGAAAAAAAGTAGGAGAAAATATTTTAAATTTTGAAACTGCATGGAAAACAAAGCTTCTTTTTAAATGTCTTTCTACCTGAAATATGGGGGGAAAAAACATGTGCAGAAATACCTTGAAAAGTGGGATGCCTCTACTTTTGCCTTTCCCACTGCAGGCACAGGAGATTTGATAGGTCTCACCTCACTCATGGAGGGGCAAGTGAGATGTCACCTGCTAAAGGATAATATCAGAGGTGCCATGGTCCCTGGTTAGATCTGCTTTTAAAGACACACAGGAAGTCTGCAGCAGAAAAGGGATTAAGAACAAGCCTTAAATGAGTGACCTCTCCCACCCCCAAACCAGCCTCTCTCATTTCTTTCTCTTTCCCAACAGAAAACACACGCTGCTGATGGGGACAGTGAAAGGGAAGGTGACCCCTGAGACCAGTGAGCTGTTCTGGGGAGATGAAGCAGACAATGCCATGCAAAGCTGAAGCAGCATTGTGATTTTCCTTTTCTTTTTGTTTTTCCCCCCCCCCTTTTTTTTTTTTTTGGCTCCTCAAATATCTTCAGCAATAAAAATGCACCTGATTTCCACCCAGCTCCAGTCTATCATGGGACCTGCTAATCCCCCCAGTAGCTCAGAGACTCCCCATGGGAGCAGTGTCTCCTTTTCTGGGTCCTTTTCTGGTCCCTGCTGCACAGCAGTCTCCTCATCCTGGGGCCAAATCCTGAGCCAGCACACGGTGAGGTGATGCCGACTGACACTGGCTGAAGATTAGTCCCCTGAGATTAACTGCTAACTTTATAGCTCTGGTTTCAGGGTGGGATTTTCCAAAGCACCTGTGTGGTACATATATATGTAACAGAGCAGGAGAAACTGCATGGATGGCTTTATCCCCCTCCATGATGTAACATAAACAAGTTGAGTCTTTTATTTCAATTCATGAGAAAATCACCCTCCAAATAATAAAAATATCCAGAGAAGCTTTCTGCCAGTTCAGCAAAGCAGCATGCTGCTTGCACTAAGCTGCTTGAGAAAAAGCTTCAACCCCAAGGCAAACATCTGTGGAAGTTTTATGAGCGCCTAGACCAAGAGCCAGCAGTGGACATCTGTGGGCTTCTTTTGGGCCAAGCACAAGAGATCCCAGTATCTATTGTATGAGGAAGGATTGCTGGATGTCATGAGCTTCATAGCTAGAGGTGAGGAAACCCTCAGAGCTCCCTTAGCTGGAACACAACTGCCTGAGCTTTCTGACTTCTTCCAGATTTATCTTCTGTATGAAAACTCCTTAAAGAAGAAAATAAAGGGATGGTCAATTTATAGATAGATGAACTTGGCATGATTTTCAATAACCTGCCTCTATCTTAATGCCTTAAGCCTTAACAATCCTGGACTGGTAATAGCAGTTTGGACTGGCCATTTGACACCTTCAATAAAGCAGGGCACTATTTGGAATTGCATCTCAACTGCTCTCAGACTTCCCTGACTTAATAGAATCATAGAATTACAAAATGGCTTGGGTTGCAAGGGACCTTAAAGGTCATCTTGTTCCATCTCCCTGTCATGGGCAGGGACACCTTTCCCTAGGCCACTGTTAACTGGAGGAGATGTCATACAGCCTCTGGGTCGTGGGCAGCTACAGCCCTGCCCCTAAATGTGTGGTACTTGCATGGGTTGTTGTAGGATTTTTTCAGGAAGATATTGGTTTGTTTTCTCTCGGGGCAAATCCATTACCTTTTAGGATTGAGTTCTGAGACTCTGAGATTAGAATCTCACTTGAGGCCACCAGCATAATAATTTGTCCATGAGCTTGTGGGTGATATTGACAACATGCTGTAAGACACTGGGATGGTTCAGAAAGCTGAAGGGTGAGTGCAAGAGAGAAGAGGGACATGTAGCTGTTTGGTACCTCTGGGTCCACCAAGCATGATAGCTTGGGCAGCTGAGGAGCCATCATTCCCAAGAAACCCTGGAGAAACCCAGCTGACATTGTCTCCCCGGCGCCAGTCGCTGTGCCTGGGCCAAAATATAAAGTGGGCTAGGACAAGAAGACAAACCATTCTGTGTTCTTGTTTACTTTACAAGCAGAGATGTGACCAACATGTCTCACCACAGCCCTGAACTCCAGTTCAGCTGAACTGGAGACTGCGACAGCTGTGGAGAGGAAATGAGCTTGCACGAGTATTCGGCTGCCAGTGTCCCCTTTCAGCTGAAATTAGTGTCAATGTTTGTTGATGCTACAGGTCATTTCCTGTCTCTCCTGTTAAATCTGGAACTTCAGTGGATTTCCCAATGGTAAAGAGACTTCTGGCCAGCTTTCCAGCCAGCTTTTTAGGCTTAGAAGTGTTCTCACGAGCACTGGAGAGTAATTATGAAGCAGGATGTGACCCATGTCCCACAGAAGTTCATAGCAGAGATTGACAGAGGTAGGAAAACATGCTGCTGTTTGTGTGGGGCTCTCCCTGCATAGCAAGCAGCAAATGTCACGTACAGATAGGCAAACAGATATACAGCAAAACTCTGTCAGCTGGAAATCTTAATGCCAGGGATCATAATCCCGGATTGCTGCCAAAGAGTTATTCCAATGCCATTACCTTAGAGGCTGGACTTTGTCCTCTGGGTTATCTTTCAAAGCTGTTCAGGCACCTATGGACACAGTCACCACCACTACAAGGTGAGCCATGCCTTCAGTTTGTGGGTGTCAGCTCTGGCCTTGGTGCACATGTTTTGTCTCAGTGCAAGCAGCAGAACAGTGAGTGGCCATGGAAGAACTCATGGTAGCTTGGCTTCTTTTTGTAGTCAATTACCTGTTTTCTGGGACTGTCTCCTCATTCAAAACAGGTGGGCCTTTGAAGCATCAGCTATCATCCTGGGATCTCCAAATACTGCACTCAGGAGTTAACTGAAGATCTCATAAGACAGCCAGGATGCTGGGGCTGGGAGCTCTCTGCAGGAGTGCCCAGTGTTGCATGGAGGTTGTCTGCTGGTGTGGGGCACTAAGCTGTAGTTTTGGGGTAGGAAGACCAAAGGCTGCATCCCAGCACCCCCATAAATGTGGAGTGGCCACTCACTGAGCACATGAGCAGCCATGGAGCTACTCGCTGCCTGAAGACTCAGCTAGTCCAACTGGATATTAATCTTTGCTTAGTTCAACTTTCATGATTTTGCTCCATGCAAATTTGAGGCATGTTCTCTTCTCACTGCTTTTCTGCTGCCTTCTTCCTCTTTTTTCAAAATAAAATTTCCTCTGTGTTAGGGGAAAGTGTCCATGGGTGTATTTGGAAATACAACCTGAGGCACTTAACTGCGGCAAGACCAATCCTGTGGCTCTCAGGCTTGCTGGGGAGAAGGTTTGTGGTTTCTGCTCTGAATTTTCTCTCGTATCTCTAGACGAGCCCATTTCTCCCAGGTTTCTGTGAAGAAGCCCTCTGAGAGCAGCTGGCTAAATTTGGTTCCTAAATTTGGGTGGGGTGAAAACTGTTTCCCTGCAGGTGTGACAGGGAGTTCAGTTTGCCTGGGACAGGGAGGCACTTGTGAAAGAACAACACTTTCTGCTGAATTCTTTCTTTGCTGTGCCATGGCCCCACAATGAAGGCTGGGTCTCTCTGTGCCAGGCACCACATAAAAAAACAGAGGGAGAAACTTTTCTCACCCCAGAGTTTGCAGTCTAAACAGATGAATACTGCAGAAGAGTGAGCAGAGTTTGGCTTGCAAATATTATGTTAGCTCCCTGATTTCTTCATGGATGGCTGGGCGGCAGATGTATTGCTTTCTTTGAATGGTTTGGAGGGGTATCCATGCAAGCCTGGGAGTGGAACAGGATCTTGTCTTTATGGCAAATTTGGCATGAGGAGATGTTTCCAATTAAATTTGGGCATAATCAGATGAGCATTTGGTAAATCCTAGCAGAAGGATTTCAAACGGAGCTTGTTTAATTTGCTGCATACAAAGCATTGTGTTCATTTGAAAATGCTTTTATTCCAGAATTAGGGCATCTCTGTGTGGAGTTTTTAAGGGAGAACTATTCTTTCTTAAATCTATCCCTTCCCTTAATCTAAATTAACTTCCTTGGATAGAAAAGTGTGTGTATGTAACACAGAAGGGGCCGGGGGAAAAGCAGGAAGGGATTAGCTGAAAGGAAAAACAAAGGAAAGGGCAGAGACTTGAAGCAGGGGAGATAAACCGACAGTGAGAGGGAAGGAAAATGAAGAGCAGCTGAAGGGACAAACCCATTGGACCAGGACCTGAGCTGGGGGATCCCCCAGCATGTAGAGTGCCAGGCAGCCTCCCATGCCAGGCAGGGAGCAAGGGCTGTGGGGTCCCCCAGGATTTGCATCATGGAGCCCTCAGCTTCTGGAGACACCATTTGCTGGGGACCTCAGCTCTGGAGTTGTTGTTTGTTTTCTTCAAGGAAAGGAAGTGTTTGCATTGAAGGAAAACATTTTTTCCATAAAAGTTGTAAGGAACCACAGCATATTTGATGCACTAATGCAAGTTGTTGCTTATTACAAATTGTTGCTCATCACACTTTTGGAATCAAAGGCAGTGAAGCCAAAACCTTCTTAAAGCTTAAGTTACCGAAAGAAAAAATTTAAAAAAGAAAAAAGAAAGAAAAAAAGAAAGACGTAAAGAAAAAAGGACAAATTTCTTCCTTGTTAAGCCAAGTTTGTCATTACTACTAAATAGGGCAGGGGAGAGGAAATTCTCCACATTTTGCCCACAACAAGCTGACAATGCCATATGAAACCTGTATCTCATGAACAAGAGCCATCCTTCCCCCAACAGTGATGGAGGGGTGATTATATCACCTGCACACACAGGCCTCTGTCTAAATAAACAATACTGCTTGCCAGACTGAATTTCTTATGAGCAGGAATTGTGTTTGGTGTGATGCAAAAGCACAGCCAAAGTTCAGTTAAAAAAAGAAAAAAAAGAGATGGTAAGGAATAATAACATTTTATGCATGAATTCACTGAGAAATACAACAAGAACACTGAGGGCACCAGTCTTCTCCAAAAGCTTTACAACACCCTCTTCCCAATAACATGCTCTATGGCTCCTGAATCCTTCAATTTGTTTATGTCCCAAGCCATAAGGGTGAGTCTGGTGAAATTCCTTATTGGCAGGAATTTCACCATTAATCTTAATAAAACCAGGCTTGAAAAGGGAGAAACCCGTCCGGGTGCATGTCATACAGTAAGAGCTGTCATACACAGAATCATAGAAAGACTTGGATTGGAAGGGACCTTACAGGTCACCTGGTTTCAACCACCCTGCCTTGGGCCACCCACAAGACCTTGTTGTTCCAAGCCCCATCCAGCCTGGCCTCGAACACTTCCAGGGATGGGGCATCCACAGCTTCTCTGGGCAGCAGTTTCAGTCCCCACCACCCTTTGAGGAATGCATTTCACCCACATTTAAGCGAATTTAAATCTCCCCTCTTTTAGTTTGAAATCATTTCCCCCTGTCCTATCACTGTCTGCCCATGCAAGGAGTCACTCTCTCTCTTTTTAATTAGCCTCCTTCAAGTACTGGAATGCCTCAGTGGGCAGGGAAGTCTCCCAGTACTTAAAGTACATATAGGGTCTCCATTTCTTTAAGCGTAAATTAGGTGAGGAAAATCTCAGAGGTTGTTGTGATTCCCTGTACAGTTTGACTGGAAGGAAGGGTGATACTTTAGATCTGTTCCAGGAATGCAGTTCCTCCTCGTTGGTGCTGCACATCCATGACCAGGACTTGATCCCAGGGCCACAGGAGCTGTTACAGCTGTGGAACTTCTCTTTCCGGGTACAGAAGGTTTGTATTCCTCTATGGAGTGGCTCATTCTCCTGCACTGTCAGGTAGCACGTGGTCTCCTGGGGCTCCTAATTCATGTTATGTGCAACCATTCAGACGAGGCTCTTTGAACTTGATCTTGCACTTGGCAAACCCGGGTCTGCTCCAGCTCTCCTGCAGGCTTCCTGTGTGGCATTTGGAAACGTGTTTATCCATCCTACACTTCAGTTCTCCCCACTGAAAAAAAAAAAAGGAATTGTGTTCTTACCTCCCAAGGGACCGGGAGGTGAAATTGTTACGGACTGGGAAATGCTGGATCTGAGGGGCAGTGAGGTATGGAGATGTCCTCTTGGTCTGTCTGTGATTAGAGTGAGCTGCATGGATTCAGGTGCTGTTGTCAGCCTAATACAAAAGCAGATGTGTGAGATGTGCAGCTACATTTTTTTAATGTTACTTTTTACGCTGCCTGCATTTTTCTTTTCTTTGTGTAAAATTATGACCTTTTAAATATCAAATGGACTGTATATTATTACAGAACAGTTGCTCAGTTTTGTGAGGGTAACAAATACATTTTCCATTATATTCTCCAGGTGCATTCTATAAAAGGGGCGTTTATGGTAGAATCATATATATTTCAATAAAGGCTTAGTAGTTTTATGTCAGAGAGAGGTAGCCCTGAAACCAAAACCATACATTTCAACTTCACTGAGATTGCTTTTTTGTTTGAAATGATGTAAACCCTCAAATAGGAACAAAACATATTGGGTATTACACAGGGTTTTGAGAGAGTCACTTAGGAGTTAGGGCTGAAAAAAAATATCGATCATTTAGATGGGAAAGTTGGAAAACGTAATAAAACCCCACAGAAGTAGGCAGACAGTTACATAATACTACAAAACCTGGAAACTGATATCCATAGCCTTCACTTTTACTATTTGGAATCTTACTTGGGAAAATGGTTAATTAAAACTAAGCCATTGAAATGGTAATTTACAGCCCCATTTGGAGCAGAAGCCTGGAACAGTGAATTCTGGAACAAGGCTGTGCATCACAGAGTTTCAGCACAAAACTGCTGTATAGACATTGCTGGAAAAGCTTAGCTTTTGCTGTCTTGTGTCCATTAATCAGCATCTCTGTGTATACACAATAGTTTGAACCGTTTTACAAATATTTGTCATTTGTAGGAGGAGATGTTGCCAAGACTTATCTTGATACTGCAACCACAAATAAAGTGTCTCAACACAGAGCTCTGAATTTAAAACAAACTGCTTGAAGAAGGTGAGGACAAACATTTTTTATTAAATATGAACAAGCCTTCAATCTTAAGCCAAACACAGAAGGAATCTTTGATACTGAGAAATCTAAAGAACAAGTGGAGATTTTGGGTTCTATCCATCTTCTGTGACTCCTGCAAGTGTTTCCACTATCACAGATTTATTCAAGTGTGTTTCATCATTTTATTAAATCTGCCTCATCCTCAGTATCCCAGAGATTTCCAGGACAATGTTAAAAAAGTGCTTAAGTTCTGTCAGGGCTGTTTTGTTCTCAGATCCTCTCCCATCAGGGGAAACAAGTGAAACTGCCTTTTTTCAGGCAATTTTTTTTAAAAAGTCATATCCATTGCTTATTCAGAACATCCCCAGCAGGTAAGACCAAAAATATTCCTTTTCAGAGAAGATACAAACTCCTACAAATCTGAGAAAGAAAATTCCACTAGCAAAGAGACTTGAAGCCTTTCCTGTGCATCAATTATTTCATGTGCATATGCTGTGTGTTCATTGCATTTTCCCCTGCAGCTCCTGGAAGGGGCTGTTGTCAGACATGAGAGAACTCCAGTGGTATGATCAGGCACAATGAATGTCTCTGGGTTCATTGATAGACAGACTCTTCAGGATGATCAAGCCAGTGAGCACACAGCATCAGTCTTGAAACAACTTAAGATACCGTCTTAGACTCGTGCCAAGTGGGAGATGAAGTGACCGCAGCAGTCACTACCTTACACGATTACCTCACCCTGGAGAATGAAAACCAGTGTCCCTACTGTTTATAAACCAGAGCCAGCCCTGGCACATCTGCACTGTCTGTAAGGAGCAGATCCTGAAATAAATTATTCCCTCAGTCACACTAAGCCTTTTTATTTTTTTTTTTTTTTTTAATTATTATTACGAAAAGTGCTGAGATCCTCTCCAAACAGAAGCCCAGGAGCAAGCCACAATGGATTTGGTGACAGTGAGAGCAAAGACCTGGAGGCAAATGAAACCAAGGCCATAAAAGTATATTTCTTAGCATACTGGCTTCTGATGCTTCCCTGTGCTCGTTCTCTCTCCTGATTTTGCTCTCTGCTGATCTGAGCACTGGCTTTCGGAATAGTTTGCTTTCCACATCTGCAGAAATCTTGCACAACATTAACTTTCAGCAGCCTTGAGCCAGCATGTCCTTTGTGTGCCTGGTGCGTTCTGCTGGCCTTGAACCGTGACAGCAAATAATGAAGTTCTGTTGACTCACTGTTTATTCCTGATAAATCTCAGCCCCCCTCCCCTGCTTTTCTTCATGCTGAATACCTAAATGTGTTCTCAAAACCTTTAGCCAAGTGACATCCAAACAAAACATCTCTTGCTGTCACAGTTGCCCCAATTCTCTGTGTATTTCTATGTGAGCAGCCACAAGTGTGTATGATTGCAAAAGGTAGGACATCTGCTCTGCTGGGTATCTTTCAGCGCTGGACACACACCTGTGTGTCTCATCTTTGCCTTTTTCTTGATTTCCTCAAATACTGTTGAAATTGGCAGAACTTTCACTTCAAAGCTAGGGAAGTTACTCCGTCATTCAGTTCCTACTGAATTCACCTTCTGTATAGCTCTGAGTGATGAAAAGGGGCGTTTTAGCATAAAAATCTATATTGCTAGATGATAAGGGTGGTCTTTGAAAGGGAGAGGCTGGGAGTCCTTGTGCTGCCTTGAGGCAGCTGGGGTGGGCTGCACAGCAGCAGGGCTGAAGGTGGGGACCAGGGAGGAACATCCCGTGCTCACACCAGTGTAACTGGGACCAGTCTGGCCACCAGCAACCACTGAGACACAGGAACAGGGAAGTTCACATCTTATCTAAAGGATAAAAATAAGGATCAAAAGCCTTTCCTGGATTTTAGGCTTCGTGCTGGAGGTGCTGCACAAACCTGGTGACTTGGTCTGCTGGGGCTGCTTCAAAAATGTGACTTGAATAAGAAACGAGAACGGTCTGATGAGAGCTGATTCAAATTTCTGCACTATTTGACCATGACCAGCATTTTCTTCTGGGATCACCCCAAGTTAGGCAGGGCATGGATTAATCCTGATTCTCCACATTCCTTGTCAGCCTTTAATAGTTGAGTTCGTATCTGTCAGTCTGCCCCAAGCACTTCCAGCTATGAGCTGACATACTTCTGCAAGATGTTTCAGCTTTGACCAAGCCTCCTTTCTGTGAGCAGAGGAGAGGGATCATTACAGCCAGCACTGGCTGCAGTTTTTGACTCCCCACAGGACAAATGCTGATACCCTTTCCCCATGTTCTCTACCACCCTTGCAAAAATCAGCGTATGAATCAAGACACTGCTATTTTGGACTCACTCCGTTGCCTGAAATAGTCAGAATTATCAAAGTTATTTGAGTTCTTTTCCTTCCTCTTCTTTCCATGAAAAAGCTTGTTCCTCCCTTGAAATATGGGAGAAGATTCTGAGTCCAGCACAGATTTGCCTGGCTGTGATTTATATCAAGTGCTGTACATGCACTTTTTAAAGTAGGTTAAAAAATGACTTTCCCTAATAGAGATTAAATATTGATTACTTAAGTGATAGCTCTGTCTGCAGTAGGAAATAGATGTGTAGCAACCTCCACGCATCAGTCACTCACATTATCTGAGGAAATAGCATACCAGATGAAATACAGGAATTTTGCAAATTCTTTTCTTAAGCCATCCTCTTCTTCTACATAGATGCATATAAATATATGCACATCGATCTTTATATATGTAGATATGTATATAACTCCTTTGAGTTTCCCTGGGGGGAAAAAAAATCTAGCTCCTCACTTTTCATTTCACTTCCTCCTGATTATTTAGCATTTTAGTAGTGATGTTAGTGCACCTTCCCTCACAGCTTGTTATACTATGTGTCCTTATTGATTTTGAAAATGGGTGAGCCTCTGTCATGGAGAAGTGGGGCTTGCCCCTTGGTGTGCTGGTGGCATGACATGAGCATGTCCCCTGCCAGTGGCAGTGCTGCATCAGCAGTGTGGCAATGCCATCGGTCCCAGGTCATGCAAGGAAGGGGAGGGACAGAGAGTATGTGGCGTGATATGACCACAGTGACCAGAAACAAATAGTCCTGGGGTGCAGCAGTGAGCCCTGTGGATGTGTCTGCTTTGTGGCATTGAAGAGTTGGAAAGAAGCACCTCGTTTTGCAGGGGAAGATGAAGACTCTTTCCTTCACCATTTCACTCAATTCTTCAATTTGGGGCAACCTGATCCAGTGAGTGGCATCCCTGTCCATGGCAGGGGGATTGGAACTAGATGATCTTTGGGGTTCCTTCCAACCCAATTCTGTCTATGATTCTAGGTATGACAGCTCTTACTGTGAGACATGCAGCTTGGGTGGGCTTCTGCCTTGGCTGCCACACTGAGCCTGAACCCCAAGGTCACTGACCACTCACAGCCTGGATGCCAGTGGGCAGAATGGGACCTTCGCCTCGTGTCTGCCACTGAGCTGCCTGGGTCATAGCCTTGGCTGCTATCAGCTCTGTGGCACCCAGAGCTGTTCAGCCCAGAGCTCCTCCTGAGCTTGTGTCCTTGCAGCACTGCCAACGCCAGGGCCTGACTTTAAACAGGCAGACTCCTTTGCCAACTTGTATTGCAGCATTTTGGTTATCTACTCAATTTGCTGGGAAAAGATAGCAATTTTCCCTGACCTTCCCCTCCTGAGATAGCATCAAAGCAAGGTTAGATGTCAGATAAAGCCCAGGGACACATGGAGCCCTGCCTGCAGAGTGCACAGCACCTTTGGAGCACGTGAAGGTAGCACAGAAACTGGAAAAATGTCTGTAAGAGCAGCATCTGTTCTATTACTCTGTTCCGATTTCCTGAATCATGAGAAGATAAGAGTCCTTTTTTACTCCTGTAGGACATCTCCTTTGACTATTGCTGCAGCCAGAGTATAATATGAGCTTAAACTGCTCAACCACATTTTTCTGTTGCAAATGTTTTATTTGAAGTTTTCCTCATTTAGATGGAGGCATGCAGAATACAACCACCACCCTCATTCCTGCAGAGATCCCACTTTGGGTTTCCAAGGTCTAACATCACTTTTCTAAGGCCAGGAAGTTGTTCAAAAGAGATACCCACTGCTGACTCTCTGCAAGGCCTCTCATGCCTGTCTTCCTACCAAAGAGTTGTGTATCCATTTCCAGAAGTTTGCTAATAATTAGCTCATCCTCATTGTTCCCCAATAGATTACCACTGTCTGCTGTCCTGCAGGCAAATAAGCCATAACAAGAAAATCACTCTAAATAAAACAAACACTGCAGGAGGCATCCAGGAGTGAAATATCTGCTTGGTACCTGGCTCCCTTTCACCTTCTACAGGAATGGAGCCTCCAGCTGGCACAAATCCACAGGCAGGCAACAGTGTGAGCATCCTGCCAGGAGACACTGAATTGCACTCAAATTGTGCAAGCCAGACCAGTGGGCTGAAAATCCTTCATTGTGCTGCCAAACGCTTTGGCCTGAGTTGGGGTAGTAACATGGTCCCTTTTAGCACTTGTCAAAAACAATCTATCTGGCAGCAAGGAGCTCAAAGCAGCTCAGAAATAGGAGTTAAGTTTCAGCAAGACCCTCTAAATTTGAGCGAGACCCAGGCTAAAGAAGGAGTTTGTCAAGGCCATACAGCAAATACATGTGGTTGCATCAGAGGAGCTCTTTCTTAACCCTGACATACTTGGGGGGGAAAGACACAGAGAGAGACACCCCAAGACAACATGGAATATAGTGAAGTGTGAAATTAGCTGGGGGTTAAAATTATTCCTCTGCTCTCAGTGCCTGGGACTGTACCTACAAAACTCTCAGAGCGGCCAGAACTCTTAAGAACATCACATTGGCCTTTGTTTTGGCTGGCACATTTGAGACAAAAGTTTTTGAGGCTCTTGCTATGAGGATAGAATGGGACTGCAGCAGCGTCTACTAATTCAAGGATATTTTATATCACCAAAAGTCATTAATCATGTGATGCAAGTTCCCACAAACCAGATAAGGGCCTGTCTCTGTCCTGCAGGCATCCTACAGACCCCATGTGGAGGACTCTGACTGAGGCCATGAAAGGTCGAATGCTACAGAGGCTGCAAAATAATGCAAAAATCCATGTAAGCACAAACTTGTACATAATGGGTGTGTTTTCAAAAGCCAGGCACAAGAGTGTGAGCTGAAGATGAAATAACAGCCTTTCAGCTCAGTATGTCTGCGCATATGTTGACTTGCTGTGACTGTAGCAGTTTAATGTGGCACCGTTTGTGCCAGTGTGCATTTATGTCTAGGAAATTGTTATTTTTTCACACCCCTCAGAGCCATTGCAGACCCCTTAGGAGAGCTCCGAGCATGTAAAACAACCACCTTTGGAGCACCCACAGCATGTGCTGAGGTCAGTGGTCTTTGATGGTCTGCAGGAAAAAGTCACTGCACCAAACAGGCACACGGCAGTAGTGGTCCAAGAGATCCTCCTTTTGTTATCTAACGCTCTAAAGTGTCTGATAAACACCTCCAATTGAACTTTGATCCAAACTAGCAGGAGGAAGGAACTTCTCTCTGGTCAGATGTCTGAAAACTGATGTTTCATTAACATATTAGCTCTGTCCTAGCTCATTAAAAGCATGTATTCATCTTCATTTTATTAAACCCATCTGTGGCATTACATCTGGGTTATGAATCAGTCATCTGATCTGCCCATTTCCTTGCTTTTAATATTTCAAAACCACCATTAAAAAGTAATATAAGCAGAAATTTCAATCTCAGATAATTATCAGTATCTATTAATTGCTTTTCAGCTGGCATATTGTGCACCAGGTGAAACATTAATAAAAGAGTAATTTCTTGAACTGTCCTAAAAAGTACGCTTACTGGGGAAAATCTTGATATTTTCAGCAGGACTCAAACATCAGGTTTGTTAGCTGTTCCAAGGACTAGCTATAATACTGAGTTTTAAATTTTATTTCTGTTTTTAGTTAAAAAAGACAATTCTGTGAAAACCATGGATTATTGCGAAAAGGTTCTTAGTAGAAAACCAGATATTCTATCAAGGGAAATAGATTCATTGCAATGTTTTTAATATACCCCTTTATCCTTGCAGCAACTACTAACTGCTGTTGGAACTGATGAAAAATTTTTAAAAAAATAGTTGTATAGTTCATATTTTTAATTGGGATTTAGTCAGACTGAAAACATTGTTGGAAAAGGAAGTTCAGCATGAGAAGGAAACTGAGTTTTCTTTGTATTTTAAAGTGAACTCAAACAGTATCAAACACAAGCAAGCATAAACCATAAGGAGTGAACAGAAGTCTGACTTTTTAGAAGTATGGAAATTAATCAGGAGGAGGAAAATTGAAATTGTGACCAATCTGCAACTGCTGAAAATGCTTTTTTATTCTGATGTGTGTGTATCAGATGCCCTGATTCTCCTCTCCTTGACACAGTTGCAAATTGGAAGTGAGTTTTGTGGGAGTTCGCCTGTTACAGCCTGAGAACGAGACTCAGAGACCCCAACAGATTGCAGCAAATAGATCCTCTCGCATGTACACTGGTAGGAATTTTCTAAATGTGCTTCGTTTTGAAGCAATCTGTATTATCAGAAGCCTAGATTTGTGTTATCTAATTAGGTCCTATCTCACACTGAGGACCTGCTCAGCCCTGGGCACCTCTCTGAGGGTCACCCAGTGACAATTGCCCAAACTGGGCAAAAGCCAGTGCAACAAATCAGTGCAAGAAGACAGTGAGGGTTCAGCTGAAAACAGCAAAATGAAAGATGGATCAGGGATTTATCAATTCCACAGAGAGAGGGTTTTGACTGAAGGAAATATTGTGAGATAGAGAGATCCTGTCTGAAGGCAGCAGTCCTGTCTTCATTTATGTCTACTGAGAATTTGGCCATTCTACATGTTGATTTTGGGGCCAGAATTCTGATGGCAATGCTCTACTCTTTAAATCATGGCAGTGACGAGTAGGAGCAGATTAAAGGCGTCAGGATTTGGCCCTTTGTAGATTAATAAAGGCACGCTGAATGGGAATTTTGTCTTTGTGATTTTCTTGGAAGTGGACGAATAAAGTGCTTTGATCTAGAAAGGGGAGTGTGAAAGGTCACTGGCTAAGCATGTGTGCTGAAGTGCCCTGAGCCATCCAACATGATTAGCATAAATTAGAATCTGACTGCCCAGCTTTATTCATCTTCATTGATGTCTATATAGTTGCAAAGGCACAGGGACTCTAACAATCCCAGCCAGCACAGAGAACCAACTGGGGCATGCAAAAATCCATAAAATGTTTAGTATTTCCAAGTGGAAGTGAATATATGAGGGTTAGTGATGCACAAGCCTCATAATTTTAGAGCTTGGGTTTTGTTTGGACCTGGATCCAGACCTTTGGAAGCTTATCTGAAGTTCCAAAACTTCTTGTGCTTGCAAAATTGCAGCCAAGTTTTGCGAGTTTATCATGAGATTTTTTTCCATTGTTTCTAGTCCTGGCTGAACCAGTGACAGTTGTTATCAATGCCCAGCTGCAGAGCTACCAATATAATATGTGCACATTCCCTCAGGCAAACTGACACACAGACTACAGCCCTAGGAAACCAGAAGCTGTATAAAATTGGGCAAAACAGGCTTATGCCATGTTCAAAATTTCTGCTTCAAGGTCACTTTGGGAAGCAAAGACATTTTACCCCCCCACATACCCCAAAATAAAAAAAAACCCATTAGGTGTGTAGATTTGTACAGCAGGAAGAGGTAGATTCAGTTTTGTATTTGCTCAGAGCATCCATCTCAGTCCAGCAACCAGTTATACAAAATCCTCCATCACCCCTCCTACCTCTGTGTCTTTTTTAACACCAAGCTACCAGGACTTCTTGATGCAGTCCCCAGAAACACTGGTTGAGAGATCCCCAACGTGTTACTCAAGCTGGCGACAGTAATTTCACCCGCTTGGAAAATGAAGGGTTTGTCTTCTGAAATTTTTGCATAAGCAAGAGAGAATCTTTCATTTCTGACTACTTGATTATCTCTCTTGGACGAACAGCAGGTGATATTCAGGGTTCAGTGATTTGCAGAAAAATGCAGTCTTTGAAAACAAAATATAAACAGAACAACATCCACATTACATATTTCTGTTAAGGAAGTTCCTATGGTCAAGGCTCAGCTATGTAAAAAACATGTCCCAAATGGCAATCCCTAAACCAGAAATCTCAATGTCAAACCCATCATTTTGATCATTCACCCTGACCTCCTAAGAAACAAACCTTAACAAGCAATTCCTGCCTCAAGCCTGTAATGCTTGGCATATATCCTCTGGAAAAAGCTATGATTCTGAGCTGAAGATCCCAAATGATGGCAGATTCCAACATTTATGTTGACATTTTCTTCTAATGGCTAATAATTGTGATCGCTCAAACCAAGAATGTTCTTTCTGTAGTTGTACAATTAGAGAGCAAATGTTGTCACTGATGTAAAGAGCTTGACACAAGAACAGTTATCTTGTAGCTGCCAGTTCTTCAATCACACTGATTTTCCTTTTCCCACTGGAGAAATTTTTCCTAAATGGACAGTGAAATAACATAGTTACTCTAGGTGCCGAATAGAACCTAAACCGAGTATTCAAATGGGCTTTTGTTTTTAAAAGTAAAGAAAAAAAATTATATTTACAACACATGCCTTTTGTTTGTCTTTAAACTGGAAACACAGTATATAATTTTCAAAAACCGCAGTGCCTCTATTTTTTCCGACCACAAATTAACCATAGTTCAGTGCAGTGAAATGCAGTAAGACTGATGGAATGCTCTGCCTAAGGGGTGACTTACCCCTAACAAAAATTATGCTTTGCTTCCTATTTGTTGTGTTCAATAATATTGCCTCTCTAAATACTTTTGGTTCAGTACTGACACCAAATGAAGAGGAAAGCCTCCAGAATGTACAGACGTGCAGGATTATGTTTCGTTTGTCTTTGTTCGTTGTCCTAATTCAAACCAGTCACCCAACCACTGACTTATGACTTGAGGAGACATATTGTGGGGTTTTTTTCAAATGTATTTCACAAAACCACCCAAACTCAAAGGGCAACTTTCTGTCCTCAGCTACACCCCTGCAAGAGCAGCAAAGTTTGTAAGTTTGCACATGTGCAACAGAGCGGTTTGCAAAAAATTCTGCATGTTGCCTTTTTAGTTTGTTATGTTTGAAAATACAAATTATTTACTCCAGACATGCCTGACCAGTTTTTGCAAGGGGCCAATAAACAATATAGATACTTAGTACATCTACCAGTAGATGAGCGGATTTTTTTGGCCCTGATTAGAAATGTACTCTTTGAGGATTTTTTTCCTCACCCAGTTGCTTTAGTGTCAAAATTATCTCGTTAAACATGGAGAAGTGCAATAAAATTCAGCTTTTCTCCTACACTCTCCACCATAAATTGCATATATGCAATGAAAAATAGTTCAAAATTCTTTCCAGATGTTAATTAAAAATATCAATATCCATTAGAAATAGCCCTTGGTACATATTTATACCCATAGCAGATGAGCGTGTGAGAACACACTTATTAACAAAGTACTGAAAAAAATCCATATTCTCCATCAGAAGATCTGCCCCAATTCCCTTGGCAGAATTAGTGGCTGAATGCATCAAATGCCTGCCATGTTTCTGAAGGCTGGTGTGAACCTGTAATTCTGCTGCATGTAAATAGCTTCCCTGAGATTAATGGGAGTATTCAAGCAGGCAAATGTCGTGCACACTGGGTGGCAGGATCAGGCCAGCAGTTAGCACATCCCTCACAGTTACAGTGACTTTTCTTCAGATTTAGCAACTGTGATTGCTACAGAATTTCCATTAAATTTTCTCACTTGCATCCCAAAAGAACAGAGACTTAATATTACAGCAACCATAATTAGGAAGGATTTAAGAAAACTAAGTCCTACTATGTGCAATGCCCCATCACTGGCAAAAAGAATGGTGCATATTATCATTTTATCACTGTCTGGTTTTAGCCATTTTATTTAAAATTTGATTGAGACTCTAATAAGGATTTGCTTTATATATCCTTACCTGCTCAAGTCTCCACTAAGTCAGAACAGTGAGGTTTTTTCCCTTAAACAGTAAAGAGTGAAAGTTTGCAGGGAAATATTTCAGCTGTCAGCAATAGGTTTGAAGAAGGAATTAAAATTCAAGAACTCTTGTCCCTTGTGAGGAATTTATCTAATGTTAATCATCCAAAAGTAGGAATCTAGTTTAAACTTGCTGTCTTAGATGCCTCAGTGTCCAGAAGATGAAAAATTTCATCTCAAAACAACTGTCAGAGTTAAGTGAAATAATTATTCCCAGAAATGCGTTTTTTTTGTTGTTGGTTTTTCTTTTTCCCTGCAGAAAGCTCCGAAATGAACAGATAGTACCAGGCATCTAAGTTTTAGATGACCAACATCCAGCTAGGGCAAACTTCTGGTCAGTGTCCATTTAGTATCTCAAGCCTTTCCTGGATTTTTGATCACAGAGGCAGCTCTCTCAGCAAGAAATGCAATTTGCATCAATAACAAGGCCTGGCATGCTGGGATGAGCTATGCTGATATAGATCTTGCTGTAGATATGTTGTACCTCTGTACCCACACAGTCAAGATTCTGAGTGCTGAGGTCTCAGCCTGTCTCCTTGATTAGCCCTAATAAAATGTATGTTTTTGTGATGAAATCCAGACTAACCTCTGTTCGATATTCAACTTTCATTGTAATCTCGAAGATTCAGGCTGATTTTGCTCCCAGACAGTGCATTTTGATAATGCCTCAGCTGCAGAGCTGGCCCATTCCCAAGTAAAAACACAGTGGTTGTGGTCAAGTTGTGTCTGGATTGTTGGATTCATCCTGATTATAAATTAGAGGAGACTCCAGCTCTTAATTCTCTCTTCTGCGTGAATAGCTGCTGAAATCCCTGTAACAGGTAACATAATATCAGGAAGTCTTCCATAAAACTTCAGGAGAATCTCAGTTTAGAGCTAAACTCTAAAATTCACGCAGATCTCAACCCTGATGCCAGCCCTCAGCTCCCAGGCAGCACAGTCAGGATTACAGAGTTACAGAGTCAGGACATCACATGGTCCTCAGAAAAATTCACTGAGTTACTGCTGTGGCATTTTCTTTAGGTGCTGGGCCACTGCCCTGCAAAAATATGGAGTCCCTACCCTGTCTGACAATATTTACTGGTGTACTTCGGTTGAGATATCCATGCAGAATGGAGTTTTACTATGTTTCCCACCAGCCTGGCTCCATTCCCCAGATACCTGTGTTTCTGAAATGCAAGAAGTTGGCATTGCCTCTGTTTTCCTATTCCTTCGTATCTGAGTTTTTCTCTGTATCCATCAGGACTAGAAACATTTGTTTTATTTTTTTTAATGCCTATGCCAAGCTCAAATTAAGGCAGAAGTGTCCACTTGCACTGGGAAAAACAGATGTGAACCCTACCCTTTACAAGGGATTCCACAGACATCCATGTCCTGACCCAAGGGCTGCACTGCTGAGTCAAACCAGATTGATCTGACAGAGTGTCACAGACTGGACAAGATATGCCTAGGAGTAAACAAAAAGCAGGCAAAAATATAGTGATACTTTATTCCAAACACTTTCCAAGCAATGAAGCATTTGTGGTTCTTGAGCCCAGTGTAAGTCCTCTGGCATTTCATAGTCCTCTTTGCCATGGTGCTGCCCAGCAAAATATTGATCAGTGTCTTGAAGCAAAAATAAAACAACACCCAGTGTCCTCTGATACTGCAGAACTTCACAACCCACGAACGATGGACCACCTCAGCCTGCTTCAAACATGTCCCAGGTGGTTTCATGTGGTCCCCTTGTGGGAGGGGATGGATGACAAACTAGTTTCTTCATCTTCTCCGTCACACTTTTTGACTTAATATCCACTGACTGTTTTGTCTTCTACTTTTTTTTCTGGATAAAAAGTCCTATTCTAATTATCCTTTGCACAGACACTAATCCAGACTTCTGACAATATCTATTACCCTCTCTGTATCTTCTCCAGCTTGGCTGTGGCTTTTTTTCTGAGGCAGGGAAACCAACACTGTGTGAAGGTGCTGGCACACTGTGGATTGGTCAAGGAAAAATAATACTTTCCTTTCTGCTCTCTATTCCCTCCATAATAATCAAACATTGAGCCAATATTTCTCATTGAGCTAGCTCTTACAACCCCAGATATCATACCTGTGTCATAACTCAGCTTTGACATCACTGAATATATGATGCTGAGCCTGTGGATGGCAGCCTAGAATACACAGGGTTATTTAAGAATGGGCAATGTGACATTGCCTTTAATTGGCCTTTAATTGCCCTCCATGAGTATTAAGGACAACTGCAGCCTTTTGCTCTGAAGTGCAATCAAAGCAAACCTGCTCTGAGAGAAATATTTCCCCTGGCCAGACATGGAGGAGAGACTGAAAAGTTATTGGGGTCTCCTCTGCTCTCTTGTACCTCCACAACTTTCACCTGCAGTTGTGCTGCAGTGGATCCACTGGCTGCTGAGCCCTGGGAAGCAACCTCAGTCCTGACTGCATCCACGCACAGCTCTGGTCCCTACAGGCCAGAGACAAGAGGGTGTAGCTCAGGGAAACTAGCTGTCTGGGATAGAAGCTCTCAAAGCCTATAGGCTGCATTAATACATCAGCTAAGACCATCAGCTGTGGAGGAAAGAGAAGCAGAGGTCTGGGTGCAAGGTCCAACCCCTCACCGGTCAGATTTGTTGGAGCACTGTACTGGAGGGAGCTGCCTGCCATCTCAGCCAGTGGGGTTCATGCCCCTCTTCTGCAGCCAGATCCTACATAACCCATAACTCCCTTTATTCCCCTCCCTGTGCTGCAGTCTCACTCTTTTTAAGTGCTTCTATGAACTCACTTGCTGCTTTAACCAGGAGCCCCACCAGGCTCCTGCATCATGCTTCTGCTCTGCTGAGGGAGGGAGGTGGGAGCTGGGAGGAGAACAGCAGAGCAGTGCTTCTCTGTTTTTCCTGGATGTCTTTCATTCACCCTCAGCTGAGTTTTCTCCCCATTCAGAATAACTAGCATTCTTTGGGGCACATTTCTCCTCACAAATCTCGAGGAGGCGGAAGCGTTGCAGAGCTGCCGCTTCACTAAGGAGCAAGTTATTCCAAGGCTAAGATCTTATTACAATTCCCTTACTACAGCAACACATTTTTTCCGCTCCTTTTCGAAACCTCAAATGTTGTTATGGCGTCAATGGTAAAGAAGTTTCGGCTTGCTTGGATTTCAGTCTCCTGGCCTTGGATGGAGGGGAAACATTATTTCTCTAAATACGCAAACCCTTGTGCACACACACACTTCCACCCTCCTAGACCCCAATCTTGCAGTAGGATCAGCTCCAGCATGGCCTTCTGCCCATCCAGAGTTGTGTTGAATGTAAATCAAGCACATCTGACAGCTCAGACTCTTTCAATGCAGTGCTTTGGTAAGGCTGCTACTGGTGTGATCTAGGAAAACAACAGCATGGATCAAACCCAGCCAGGCAACTGTCCCAGTGCTGCGGCAAAAAAGATAAAGTTAATAGAGACTCAAATGATGCTGCAGGGACCTGTACATATCCAGGTACTGTTGGGGGAAAATGTGGCTTGTGCTCCCCATTGCAAGGCAGAAGTGGTGGGAGGTGGGAACCCAGAGCTCTCACTGCTGCAGCTCTGGGCAAACAGGCCAGAATTCCACCACAGCACAGGGACACAGAAAAGCACCTGCTGGCACGCTTCCTCAGCCCCCAGCCTTCTATTCTCCGCATATGTAAGATGGGAGGGAGCTGTGGGGCACAGAAATTGGTAGTGGATTTTGGGAGAGATTGTGGTGCTGCTGTTATCTCATTGGGCTCAGTTTTGTGCCCTGTACACAGCCTGCACACCCTGGCCACATTCCATGGTGACTAAATGGGTCTGTCCCATCTCACAAGACCAGCACAAAAAACTCAGCCCTCCTTGATGACTTGCTCAGCACCCAAGGCACTTGGTGCTGTCTCTGTCACCAAAGCATCTGGTTACCTTCTGGCCTTCAACACATTTTTTCCTTCAGCAGCCCAGGGATAGGATGGTCTATTTATCACACTTGAAAACAAGGCAAGGAACATAGCCAGATTGCTAATGTTTAGGTGCCTGAAGATGCAGATATGGGTCTGGTGGAATTGTGAAGCATGTGGAGGCACTTCCCTACCACTGAGCTTGAACCAGGTCTCACAGTGGGTCTGGGCTGTATGCAGGATGAATTGGGCAGAGTTTATAACAGACTCTGTTGATGAGACTGTCAAACCCCCCTACACACTCCAAGAACAGCTTGTTTCCCACCAGTGAAAATTGTTATTCTTGCACTGTTGTTTCACAAGTTCTGTTTCCAGCAATGTCTGAACACAGATAAGAGAAATGCAAACTCAATATGTATGTCTTGGGCTTTGTTTATCCAGGACCAGCTAGGCATTGTGGTGGGAAGAACAACATTTCACTTCTTTGTCCACAACTTCTTCATTTTCTTCCACTCAGACCTGAGTTCTCAACGACACTTCAAACCACTGGAACAGGATAATCCCCTGATCTGGAATCAGTTTCTGTCTTGCCACATGGGCAGGTACTGATATGATTCAAAAACAAATCCACTTTTCTTGCAGTTTGCACTCTACTAGTGGCTTCCTTCAGGCTCTTGGTATTGCTTAACACCTCTTACAGAAACAGTAATTGAGCCCAGGACTTCCATCTCAGCTTCAAAGCTTGCCAGATGCCTTGCCAGAGCAGAGGGGATGAATGAGATGCCTGGGAGTTGTCCTCTCCATGACTGCCACAACAATGATAATCTCACCAGAGGAATCAGTGGTGTGGCATCAAACCTGTGACTGGGCAAGACACTTTTGCTACCAACAGCCCTGGAGCCCTAAGTGATGAGTACTTGCAGAAGGAGCATCTGCATTTCTGAATCTCAATCAGAATTACCTTTTTGCAAATTAAATAAATGAGAATGACAGGACTCAGGTTCCCCCACTCTAAATAACAATGGTTCAGGAGATTGGCTGGAGCCTACAGAGAGGGGTGACTGTTTGGATCAGATCTGGATTTCATCTTCTACAGGTTAAACAGATTCTGGAGATGAAGGAAAGATAAACAGAAATCTTCTTTTGAGCTAATTTTCACTGTTCCTGTGAGCCTCACAGCTGGATATAACACTCCAAAGTGATAGCTGGCAGAGTGATCTTCACAAGAATGGGAACTTTCTGGTGAATTAGAAGTCATTTACATGACTTGTAAAAATCTGGATATTATTTTCTGCCAGTGCCAACCTAAGATGTAATAACTTGGACACAGGATGGCAAGCCAGAGTTAAAATAAGCCCATGAGGCAGGCATGAACTGTCATCCAGCGTGGCCAAGAAGCTTCTGTGTCCTCCTCCCCACCACAAAAATTTACCTGATTAAAGGCAGCTCAGTGCGAAGCAAGAGAGTTAAGTTGCAGTTACCTTGGAAGAAAGGCTGGACAGGAATTGTTTAACCCAGCCCCTTGACCTGATTTCTAACAACAGGAGGCAAAAACCAGAGACAGCTGATATCCCTTTTATCATAGAAGACAGGGGCTCATTTTTGCTTCTCTGATTTAGGTGCCGCAAACAGGAGGAGGTGGGAAGAAAGCAGCCTTTGTTCAGTTGCAGGTTGCATAAGTCGCCCACAGGGAGCTGCTCTGTGCCTCCCTGGGACCAAAGCATGATGGTGACCCTGGGGTGGAGGTGCCTACCTCATGCCCCCCTTTCCTAGAAGGGCAGCATCCCCCAGCCTAGCTGCCTTTTTCTGGTTCTTTATTGTATGATCTCTAGGCACTTTTGGTGCCTACTCCCTTTGGTCAAGGGTCATGTTGTTAGTTCATGTGTCCTTTGGCTGCTCTAGGACCTCCTTCTAGCAGTGATGCCCCCTGGGGGAGTGCCAAGCCACCAAAACTTCTGCAGATATTCACCTCCGTGACAAAGCTTGCGTTTAGCCTGGAAGTAAACCTTGAACCCCTGTAATCTGGGAAGATACAATGGTCCTCAGACCAGACTCAGAAGTCAGGGCATCCCTTCTCAAAACCTAAGGCTTTGACTGGGCAGAGCAGGCTAAAAGCAAGCCTGAGAAAAGGAAGAATGAAGTGAAGACCTTTAGAAAAAAAGCATATTTGAGTGTTTATGAGTGATATTCCCTCTTGTCCTCTTTTTAATTGATGCCAAAATTCTCTTAGTGACATCTCTTCCACCAAGCTCATGCCTTGACATTGGTCTGCCATACCTGGCCATCTGCTCTCTCTGATCTCCTGCCATGCAGAGCATCCCTCTCTGAGCAAAGAAAACTATCTGTGCTGTCCTGCCAGGCACATTCTCACAAATCCAGCATACTAGGAGAGAATATCTCCTTATACCATGCAAAATACCTGAGAAATCTGCAAGCCTCAGGGGCCATCACACGGGGAGAAAAGAGAGGTTGGTTTCCCCAGCTGAATCTCAAAACTAATCCCCAGGGGAATAAAACCCCTCCGTAGTCCTCATGAGGGCTGTTGTTGGCAAACTTTGCATAAACAAGACTCCAGCGGACACTGCCACAAGGGTCCTCAGTGTTTCCCTCAGCCCGTGTCTCTTGTCGGCTGAGGAGCCATGTGGTATTTGAATGTGAATGGCGGGCACTTGCTGGCCAGAAACGGGCATTAATCACCAGCCTCTGAGCCGAAGCTCCAGCAGCTTCCAGGCTCTCTGCAGGAGCTGCTCAAGAGCAAGGAGGGGAAAGTGGACTCAGAGGCCAGCCCTTGGCACAGCAGAGGCGATTGAGGCGTGGGGAAATGGCTGCAGCAATCAGCCGAGGGGAATTAGGTTCATAGGATCTCCAAGACGCTTAGGATTCCTCTCTTTCCTATTATTGCTTATGACAGAGTTGATAAAACACCCCAGAAAAACCACCAGGCAGCCATTAGCAGACGTCAATCTTTCTAATCTTGGTTTTGGCCTTGAGTGATTGAGACCAGGTTGGCGATGAAATACAAATCAAGAACACGTGAGTTTTGGGAAAAACTAAATCCAGGCAGCAAGCTGTGTGTGTCAGAGGAATAGTAACTCAGCCAAACCAACGTGTATCAGACCTGGCTTCCACAGCACAGTCTCAAACTGGATTTCTAGTAAATATAAATCAGTGCAGCTCCACTTAAATATGGGGTTCTACGTACCAGACAAAGCTAGCCAGGATGTCAGAGATGGCGTAGTGCTTCTGCCACCAACGATGTCCCATGGATTTCAAATGCTGCTGGGGAAAGCAGGCATCCACCTGACAGTCAGATACCCAAAACCTCTTGTTAGTAAAGCCCTCTGGGTCTCAGATACCAGTTAACTTCCAGGCTTCTTTCTCCTGAGAAGAGTTTTCGTCATATGGCCCACTTCAGGGAGGGCCGCTGGTCTCTCATCTCTGCCTCTCTGCTGTGGTCACACTATGATTTGGCGGTGGCTTCCATTTGGTCTTCCTGACAGAGACCACAGCTGCTTGGGTTTTAGAAAACTCACCTAAGCTCATATGCATCAATGAAAAATATGCAGGTGAATTAAGAGCTTGAAATGTTTCATCAGTTCATTATCAAATGTTACTAACCCTCCTTTAAAAATAGGTGACTCATGTAAGGTAAGGAAGCCCAACTCCTACCAGAGCAGGTTTTTATTACAGGCAGACTTAAAGCATAAGTCTTTAATAAGGCTGCATACAGCTAGGACTAATACAGTCATGTCTCAATGGAGCTGCTTCCGAGATGCTGACAAATCAGACAACTTCTTCTTTGGCTCAGAGATCCTATCGAAGTAGTAAAAGTGCTTCCACATGTTCATTATGCAGTGCAGGGTTGCTGTGTGGTTATTAATGTATTTGCTGTGCAGAGCAGAGACCCTGGCCTGCCTAAAACATGAATCTCCCCTCACTGCTCGGTGTCTGTCTCCAGCAGCATGTCCTCTGATGTGGAGAGAGAAAAGACACAATTTTCTACCCCATGAAATGAGTCAGATTCTTAAATCACTTCCAATCATTTTGTAATCCTTAGATTTAGGGCATACAATATTCTAAGTTAAGCAGAAAGGGTCTGCAAAGGTTAAAGACAATAAATCAGAAGACAGTAAAAAAAGACTAAAAAAATTTCAAAGGAAAGACAATATAGGACTTGAAATAACCATTTGATGGTGCTGAACAGAGTGGGTTTGGTGACAGTTTGATGGAAAGAAGTATTAGGTAAGAATGTGCATCTAAACTCACTCCTCTGTGATTGGTTTTTTTTTCTTCAGGTGTTTAGATTTGCAACAGAAATGTGGCAGTCACTCACCAGCAAATGTACGTTGTACAATGGTGATAACTCAGTCCCAGCTTATGGCTGGCTGGGCTTTGTTCATGGCTTGTGATAAAAAAACTGATAGGAAAACTGACCTCAATGAATATGTTGCTGATTGCAACATGAATATGTTGCTGATTGCAACTTCCTTCATCAGCCCTGACAAGCTGGGTAACCTCTGCACCCCAGTTTCCTCCTAAGCTGTGCACCTGTGGCAATAATGAAGTTATAATGTGGACACTGCTGCACCAAGGTGAACTATGAGCATGAGAGATGGCAAAAGCATGGTCTGAGCCCAGGAAGGCTTTTCCACATAAAATATGTGAGGTACCTGCAGTGCTGGTGAGACCTCTTCTGTTGCAGCCGTGGCCATGGCTGGGGAGATGGGACACCACTGTCTGAGGGGCTGGATCTGTTCCTGATGGTTTGCGTAGCCTCTGTTCAAGCAGTGACTGCTAAGAGAGGGAAAAAGGCAGGTACAGAGGAGCCATGTGAAAAATAAACAAATCAGAGTCTGAACCCCTGTGATAGAGAGCAGGGTTTGCATGGAGGTCTGTTTGCCAGAGAGGCTCACCCTGTTCCCATCATGTTTATTTGCAAGGTAAAGGTGAAGCCATTGAAATAACAGCCTGATGTAGAGTGCACCAAAATCAGTGGAAAGACTCCCACAGTGCTCGGCAGTATTTGGCTAAAGTCATAAAAATGTCATGTTCACAGTGCCGTTTTCCTTCTGTGTTTTACAGCATTTCCCAGACAGGAGTGGTGTCCATCCTTCACACACCACTGGATGAGAGAGGGAAAGCTGTACATGGCTAAACAAAGGAATTTGTTAGGAGGGCAGAGAAGTGTTGCAGGCTGACCCAATTTGTAACTTCAGGTCAACACAGTGTGTAAAGAGTCAGTGAATAGCTAGGCTGGGAAAAAGAAAATTAAAATATAGTTGTTCAGATATATTAAAAGTAAAATGTCTCATTTGAAAAGTATTATTTAGTTGAATACCTGTGTTTGCCTTACTTTAAAGGTTAAATATAACGTCAGGAAATTAACATTTAGTTTGGGGTCGGATTTTGAATCAGTTTCACTCTGCTTTGGATGAATTTCATCCAAATTTTTTTCAAGTGTTTCATTTCAATGTGAAAACTACAAAGCTAGTTCTGTTTCAGGACAACTCCAACTTATATTTTCTGTTCCGAGCTTTTAGTTCTGTGGCCACACTAGAAAAGCAGCTATTCAGAACATCTTAATTATAGATGAAACCACAGTCATCTCAGTGCCAGTAATGAGCAGATAACTTCTTCGACCATACTGACTGGCAGTACAGTAGGAAGCCAGTGCTGTGCATTTCAAATTTTATTTAACATTATCTTGTAAATCCACTTCTCCTGCTCCTCTGCTGTTTTTCCAAACATCACTATAGTGGAATAGAGCATCACAACAGTACAGAGAAGAACAGTGGAAGTTTTGGAAATACAACACACACAGCCCCTTCCAGGCACAAAGCAAAAGCCAAAGAGCACTGACTGAGCAGATTTGTGTGTACATTCTTACTTAGAAACTGTTAATATCTAACAACAGCCCCTCATTTCCCAGCCATCAACTGCTTCTTTCAGGGTTTATGTTAACATGTTGATACACACACAAATCCTAGAAATGAAAACGATGCAATTGCTTTGCAAAACTTGTAATCCTGTACTCATCCTCAGCCTCCCAGCGTGTGTGCAAAGGTTTACTGCGCACAGTAATCAGCAGTACGAGCACATCGGGCACCTTCACTCAGAGCTGTCTCCTGGGTCTGTGATGCTCTCTGTGAAGGCAGGACCCTGCCAAACCCACCAGTAGTAGAGCCCATAAAGGATAAGTCACTTGTCAGCTGGCAAAGGCAGAACAGGTTTTCAGCTCTATTTTTCCACGCAAAAATAGCCATGGTTTTAAAAAATAAAAGATAAGCATGCTGACATGGGGAATGTGAGAACAGACTCTTTGGTAATCTCCATTGCATATATGGATGCTCAAAACACATGCTGGGACAGGATGACAGCACAGGGCTGCAGCAGTGGCTTGATTTTTTTAGTAGCTTCATTTGTAATCAGAAAAGGTATTATAGAATGAGATATTTATTCAACTGTGAAACTACTGCCATATAAAAACACTGACAGATCTATGTAGTGTCAATTTTTTTTTTTTTGTGTAGGTTTGTGGATATGTTGAACATGACTCTTGCCATCCATAACTGCTAGAGCAGTAAGGTCTGGATGCACAATGTGTTTTGGAAGAGATATGATCCTTTAGGCTCAGGAAGGTCTAATTACCAAGCTGAGAAGGACATTTTTTCCACAGCAGGTCAGCCCAAAATTGCTTTCTTTAGGAGCAGTCAGAGCTGGTTGCATTGGACCCAATGGCCAGATGCCCTGACCACTGGGCTAGCACAGCCATGTCTGACTCAGTCTGGCAGTGTGCCCACTGTATATGCTTAGCTCTTCTGGAGCAAAGTATCCCTTTTAATAAAAGTTTTTCTAAACATTTTATTGGGGGCAGTATTATTCTTTGGATTTTGCAGGAAAAAAAAACAAATACCCTCCCTTCTGGCTGATTTTTTAAAGTTTAGTAAGAACATAATTGGAATCCTTCTATACTGAAAAATATTTTGCCAGAGATTGATAATGGTGTGCAGACTAAGGATAAAGGCAAATTTAATCACTGCTTTTATTATTCTGTTTTCCTGAGTAGGGTAATTTCCCATCATCCTGAGTGGCTTGAACAGCCACAAGCCTGAAATAGTGATGATGGAATTTCCTGGGAACAAATTAATGTGGAGGCACTGGGATATTGCAGTAATAGTGTGGTGAAGGAATGTGCCTTTTACCACACGCCTCCTTCGTATTGATGTATATTTTGGCTAACACCAAGTGTCACTTGCAAAATGTGCACCATGTTGTGGCCTGTGTTTTTCTGGCCTCTCCCAGACCAAAGCAGGGAGCCCTATTTCATGTTAGTCACTCCTGATCGTGGTCCTGCAGCTCTTTCCCATGCAGGCAGAGCTCCCACTGATTTCCAGACAGGCATGTACAAGTTAGGGCTGCTGGATCCGTCCCTAACATAGTAAAAATAGACAGTTACTTGGTTGTTTTCATGAAAAGGAGAGGAAGGAGAGCATTATATAACAGGAGGGTTTTTGGGGGGAGAGCTGGTTTATTTAAAACTTCCAGTGATAGCTGCTTTCCCTGACTGGAATTGGCTCTGCAGCAGGGCAGGAAAGCTGGGATCTTGCCATTGCTGGAGAGCAATGCTCTTTTCTTTATTAGAGGACAATAAGCCACATTCAAGACATGCTAAAGAGCTGGAAGACAAGCAGGCAAAGCAGAGAAATTCAAAGTGAGGGCTGGTGCTTGGGAGCCTGATGTTTGCATTTGCCTGCAAGGGAGAGGCAGACACCACTGAAGATGCAGCAGCTCTTTGCCAGTGCTCTCAGTGCTAGTGGGGATCTGGAGGCACCAGTGGGTTGGTTTAATGGACACCTGTGCAAATTGCTTGCCTGTAGTAGGTAGAAATTCTGCAGGACTGAGGCAACTTGGTGAGTGCAGTAGGCAGGGCACACCTGGGGGGAGATGGCATTTTTTAAGGCTCTGAGGGAAATTTAAGGACCTCGCAGCAAGCAAAGAGAAGGGGTGCACAGGGGCTGGAGGTTCTGCTATTGGGAGTTTTGCCCTTGGGTGATGTGAGGAGGAGAGATCTCAACGCTTGCAATCTCTGTCCTGGCTCTGGGCACCATCAGCTGTCCCCTCATGGACCACAGCCAGGTGTCACCTGCTCAAAGGACATGGCCACAGGGTTGCTGACAATACATGAGCAGCACAAAGGCTGTTGTCTGGTCTCTGGCAAGAGAAAATGCCTGAAGAGAGTGAGAGAAAAACTTATCTACTACGTCCCTAGATGTTCTCCTGGCTGGCTCCTGTCCTGATCCATGTCTTCTTGGGAGAAGCATGGCTCGGCATGGCTCTCCAAATACTTGGAGGAGGTTCCTCACCTGTGGCCTCACACCAGAGCTCCGTGTGCTGTGGGACATGGGAGCAGGTCTCAGGCATGGCCATGGAATGGTGCTGGCACACCCTGAGCTGGCTGCAGGCCTCCCAAAGGATGCCAGCGCTCTGATGACACCATGCTGGGTGTCCTCAAAAGTCCTCAGAGAGAAGTATTTTGCATTGTGCATGCATTGATCCCAAGCCCAGTTTTCCTATTGTTTTCAGTGGAATTTGTTTTGGGCCACAAGGCTCTGAATCAACATAGTGTTGAGCCTGACAAGTCAGGAGAACTAGAACACCTGATTAGGAATAGGCATTTCTTGAAAGATTATTTCCTGCCTGTGAAACTTACACGTAGACTTGAGTTTAGAAGGACAAAATGTTGTCACTTCTGTGGGACTTCAGCAAATCCTGCTGTGCTTTGCAGAGCACCTGGCTGTGGGCTCTAAAAGTAGACCCACTTCCAAGTGAAATTCAGAATATTCTCACAGGCTGTGTTCATTCCTTGAGCCAGTTTTTTCACAATATTGGGGCTCACAACATGCAAAGGCAAGGAGAAGTATCAGAGTCCTGGTGAAAAGCCTCATTTCAGAACGATCACTAAATAAAAAAACACAGCAACCTAACAAAAATGTATTTGAGCAGTGAGACATTAATTTTCAACATTGAGCCAAGGGGCATTTCTCACATGTAGTTTCAAATGAAAAAAAGAGAATTGTTGGCACAGCCTTTGCTACAGCGGTTCCAGAGGAGCAATTAAACAGGAGCCACTCGGAGCTGGCTCGGGGGAAAGCCTACGCCTTGGTCTTTCCACATACTAGGAAGTAGGAAGGACTTTGTGCCTGCCTGCTTGCCTCCGTGTGTGTGTGTGCACATTGGGGTTTTTTCATTTTTTAATCATGTTTGTGCATTATTTTCCTGCATGTCCATGGCACCTTATTTCAATGAACAGTTTGAAAGGCATATGCTGTTCAGCAAAGGGGAGAGAAACTCTCCTGATCTTTTTTTCTCTTGTCTCAGTGAACATGCCATTCTTTGATGCTTTTCCTAGGGCTTCTGTGACCTATGCTTTACACCACCTGGCTGGTTTAATTCATGAATCCTCTATTAATATGACAGGCTCTGCAAAGGTGACTAAAATGTTAAGGAGACAGATGTCATCAATATCTCTCAAGGGTAAATATTCGAATTTTGCTCCCTTTTTCTGTGGCTGGTCTCTGTTCTGCTCTTGGCACTGTGGCTGAGCCACAGAGACTAATTCATTTTTGTTTCTCCCTCAGATGCTCTGGATGAATGTTAATCATAATTTTAACAGTTCCCTGTGCTTTCCTCAAGTATCAAAGCCTTTCTTTTCTGCCACTCCTGCTGGAGAAACCCCATGTTACACCAATGAGCAATGTAGCTGCAAACATCCTTGCAACTCTTAAGAAGTTACAGGGTGCTTTCTGCTGCTACCAGGGCACATTTTGTCCTTCAGGCAAAAAAATATTTCTTTGCTAAGGGTATTGCTAGCTCCATGCTGAATCTGCTCAGTATCTTGCTCTCATAGAGATCTCACCTGGAAAAGTATCTCAGGATCTGATGTAGCTGTCCTAGTGGTGACTAAAGTGGAGGCTGGACTAAGCAGAAGTAGGCCTGGGGCAGATTCAGCACAGGGAAGGGAGAAAGGGTCCCAGTGACACAACCAGAGTGTTTAGACAACAAATGGTCATCGCTGGAGGGGCTAAGGAGAGGATGGTGATCTCTGCGGTGGGCTCAGCATTAATGGGAGATACCACAAGTGAAATCAAAACTCTGCCTGTGCTTAGAAAGCAGCAAAAGCAAGGAAATGAGTAAATCTCTTCATTTCCTTGCAAGTTGTTTAGTGCTTTGGATCACAGATAAACTGCCCAGATTAAGCCCATGTAAGAAACCAGACGCCAAGCCCAGATCCAGCCATGCTCTTGGGTACGGGACACAATTTGTATCTGAAGCTGCACATCGTGGGCCTGTTCTGGCCTGAGCACGCTGCACTTCTCCTAGACAAAGCCCCATATCTACACTGTCCACATCATATTTATCCTTAGGAGACCTAACCAGGAAGATTGTTTCATCTTCGGAAAAAACCTCTTTTGCAAACGGGCATTGTGCTGGTCTCATCTCTCCTTTCACACTCCTTCCCAAGGCAGTTACTTGTCTGCTGTAATTTACTCTTTAATGCAGCACTTTCCTATTCTGTGAGACAACAATCATGAAGCATTTAAATTCCAATTGAGTAGGGCTGGAGTGCAGAGGGGCTGCGGCTTGTGCAGCGCGGACAATGGGAACCTGAGACAGGGGACACCAGTTCAAGGCCCCCCAGGAAGGAAGGCTACAAGCTTCTCCCTCACATTCCCATCTCCCTAGAGATGTAAATCAAGAAAATGAAGGGAGGGGAAGAGGAGGAGGGGGGTGTTTATAGAAAGAAAAGGGAAAATGGATTGAGTTGTGCTGAATTCTAAGACAAGGATCAGCTACACAAGAGAACTATTGAATAGCTGTGAAATCTGGAATTGAGCCATCAAAAAAGCTGCTGAGCTGCATGTGAATCAGGTTGATTGTTTTTGAGAAGCACCTGATTTTTTTTTTTTTTTTTGCCCCCTCTCTCTCTCCCAGGCTCCGTGCTTAGCCCTGGAATTTGAACATGACTGCTGATGGGCTAAATTGCTTTTCCTCGAGATAGAGACATTTTAGGGAGTGGAAAAGGGGGGAGGGTGGGGGAGCATCTCTCTGGATGTGAAGGCTGTGGTACTCGGATTGTGAGCTGACAGGTTCCCCACTGCTCTGGGGAATGGCATCAAGGAGTTACCACTGCTGGCAGAGACCAAGCAGGAAGAGCAAAGAGCTGCAGCTCTGGGACAAGGAGTTCCAAGGGCTACTGGCTGCCCTGTAGTACAAGTACGAGTACACTTTGCCACTCTTCACCAGGTTTGTGCTCTCAGGAATTCACATTTCCTATCTTGTCTCCCAGGACAGAGACAGCACCTATTTCCTGCTGAGGGGTCCCTGCTGGACCTTGGGGAAATGAATTGCAAAGCCCCAGTTTAATTCTACATGTATCAGCACAGTGTCTGATTCTCTCATGTGCAGTGGTAGACTTGTAATTCCCTCTGCAGCATTCACTAGTGAGGGAAGCAAAGCACAGGGATGCTACAATGCTGTTTTCCCAAAGAGGACTGTGATTCCAGAGTGGTCTAAAAAGGTACACTGAAAGAAAGAAAAAAAAATTAGCAAGGCTGCTTTTAAAAATCTAGCAGTTTGCCTAGGGTTATGGAATGAGTTGGGATTGCAAGAGTGAAACCTTGCCTTTCCTCATTTGCTATGTCTGAGAACTGTCTCTGTTCTAATTTATTATTATTGTATTGCATTATTGTGTAATTTTATTGCATTAAAAATCATGTGAATAGCACCATGGTGCTCTGCAAACAGAGAGCAACACAGAGCCACTGCTCCAAGGAGCCTTGTTAAACTGCTTCCAGATTTGACTCGAGAGACCTACACTCTATTACCTTATGCAGAAAACATCTACATTGTTTTATTGTTGTTTATTTACTGATCACCGAGGGTAAGCACTGTGCTGGGAGAACTTGCACAGTCTGGACAGTTCTATCAAACTTGAGCTCTTCTGCAATAGGATGTGCTCATGTGGCCTCTTCCTCCTTCCCTCTGTTGTGGTACCCTAGCTCAGCCCAACCCCACAGCCTCTCTTCCTCTCCAAAAGGAGCTGACAAGACTCAGTTTCCCCCCAGGCCTTGGAGGGGTGTTTAGACCCTGTAGACCATCTCTGCCTGTAGACCACCCTTCTCCTGCCCATGTTGGTCACACTGAGAAGCCCCAGGTACCTTGGAGCAGCCCTGGGGTCGGTCTCAATGCCACCTTCCCCCCACAAGAGCGTCTGTCTCTTCAGAGTCTGTGTAGCACCCACACACCAGACCAGCATTAGGACGAGCTTCAACAGCTGCTGGCTGCCACAGCAGCTCAAAGCAGCCAGGGTGCTGCCGTGCTGGTGTCCGCAATGACGCTGGACACACCCAAATGAGCCGGGCTTGGGTCTGGAGACAGGGAAGGCTTCGGGCAAGAGGGAGCCCAGCACACCCTGCTCATGCTGCCCCGACCCCAGGCACCAGATGGGAAAAGGCTCAGTCCACAGGGTGTTATTTCTTTCCTTTCAATGGAGAAGACCCTCTCATGGGATGAAATGTGCTCCTAGTAGGGAGGGGAGGGAAGGAAATGCCCCACCATCCCTTCTCAGCGCGCAATCTGCTTTTGTGCTCTCGATCCCTGGGCAGATCCCAGCATCCCAGCGCTGGTTACACACAAGGTGCTGCCCTGAGAAAAAGCTCACACAATTACCAGCCATCCATCCCGCCGGCTGAGGGGACTCTGAAAGGTCCGTGGCGGCGGTGCCTCAGCTCCGGCGGGAGGTCAGGGGCAGCAGGAGGGCAGCGGGAGGGCAGGCTTTGTGCACCGGCCACCGCTGCCCGCTGCAGACCCCGGCCATTCACACGGGGCCCGACTATGGGCCCCTTGAAGTTAATGAAAAGACTCTCCGGGATGTCAGGGGGTTTGGGCTGAGCCTTCGGTGTGCGAAATTAGATCCACGTCCTCTTTAACTCAGCAGCGCTGTGAGCTCCAGGAGCACCCAGAGACGCCCAGGCTGAGCGCTCTCGGATAGGTGCAGGAAGCATCTTCCCATGGCAGCTGTTAAAGAACCTCAGGTTTTTTTCCCTTTTTTTTTAGCCGAGAAAAATAATTAACCTTCACCTCAGGTCCCAACTCGCATAACCACAGATGAGATTCTACTAATAATTTGCTTGCTTAAGTGACTCATAATAAACACTGTGAGTTTGCTTTTGCTTTGAGAGCAGCTGATCTTTGGAACAAACCACCCACAGGCGCAAAATCATGTCACCCATTTGCTGGTTTAACCCCCTGAGTGCTCACACATCTGCAGGCCCGGCTAAACTGCTGCTTGCAGGAAAGCCTGGAGCCTGGCAAATTTTGTCATCGAATGTAAAATAATATCCAGGGAGGATAAGATCTTTTATTTACCTGTTTCAGACTGGGATGCCTTTGCTGAGGTCAGTGGCCCCCACATATGGATCCAGGGATGAGGGTGGAGAGAGAGACTTCCTGCCCCATCCAAAACTGCTGACCAGCTATTTATTTGCATTTTCTGAGGTGGCATATTTTCCATATGACAAGTTCTCCTGAGGATCCTTTTCCATTAATTATAGATGAGCATGCTCAGCCTTGATTCCCCCTCAGGGCAGCCTGAATCTTAGCAGGGCTGATAGGGGGCTTGGAAGGCACCAAGGCTCACTGTGACCTCACGCTGAGCACAGGATCCTAATGGGACACCACAGAACTCATGGGCTAATGCTAGTCTCAGGAGGATACATTGCTGCTGTAAATAAAAAGAGGCAGAGTCTGTTTTCATAGAGCTAACCTCTTTTGCCTCCAAAGCACAGGATGGGGTGCCCACCCTCACTGCCTGCACAGAGAGCCCTGGCTTTGAGGTACACAGACCATGTTTAGGAGGAGCCCAGTGGAAATATCATGACCCCTTGTGCAATGCAGAGATGACAAGTACGCACTGGCCTGGGTGTGCAGCTGCTTGTGCCAACAGCGAAACACCCTCCCATCTGCACACTGTGACCTGGGCACACCTGGTGTCACGGCCGTGGTGCAGGAGGGACTGTGCCCTGTTCTGCAGGTGGAGATAACTGAGTCTGAACCAACAGAAGGGCTTCCCCAAGGTCATAAAGAAAGCCCTGCCAGAGCATGCCCTGTAATGTAATTTAAACATCAAAACCCAGTTCGTGGAGCAGCAATTGCTCCTATGCTGTGCACATGTTCCTTTGCCCTCTGCTTGGCGCTCGATGCAAGGAAGGTTTGCAAGAGAAGCAAATTGGCCTCAGGCTGCTGAACAGCAGTTTTTCGTGGAGCTCTCAGACTAATACATCTTTTGGAAGAGAATTTTATTTCTCTTCATCCCCAGCTTATGATTTCAGCTAAGCAAAAACCTGCTTGACCTAATTTCTCCACCTTGAGATCAAAGGTCGTGTTTACCAGGATTATTTCAGTCTTCATTGTAGGCACAGCTGGTAAACAACATGGAGATTTTACAGTATTTAACTTTCTGATAGATTTATGGAGGCTCCCTGCTTGACTTCCTTTGCTTCTTTCAAAGCTATTGCACTCACCCTTCAGATGATACCATGCACTGTGTACCTTCAGGCCCAAAACCCAAGCTGAGCAAGAGAAAAGAGCAGTGTGTCAGCAATTATTCACCCTCCCTCCCCAAAGCCTGCCTCAAACCTCCACTCTGGATCATCTGTCTCCCAAAGAGTGCTCATGTTAGGTCAGGAACAGCCCAGCCGTGCTCAGGTGCAGCGATGGGCATTGCCAGGCTGCCAGCTGCAACCAAAGCAGAGGCAAGGCCTACCACCTTCCCTGGGCTGGAAGCTGCATAACCTCCACAAGCCAGTGTGAAAAAGCTCTTCCTCCATAGGGAAAATGTTGAGGGCTGGGGCTGGCTCACCAGCCCTCACTGCCTTTTGGCTTCAATCTGAGGGGAAAAGAAAAGAAACAAAAAAAAGAGGTCTGCTGGTCCAGCAGTTGCCTGAAGAGTTTTGCACCCTTGGGAGCCATAGCATGCTGCTGGGAGAACACAGGAATGTATCTCCATCCAACACTTGTCCTTCTTGCAGTGCAGTGGTGGTTGGAAGGGCTCAGGCTGGATTTTCCAAGTTGCAAAGCCTCCCACTCTTTGGATTTGAGAGACAATTTCTTCTGTCCCGCAGTTAAACAGCTCCAGTAGTGACAGCAGAGAGCAACTGTCCAGATCCAGAACTCCAGGCCTGCATGTGCCTGGTAACACCTGGTGGCAGAAGGAGCAGAGGATGTCCCTGTGGGCACCAGGTGTGCTCTGGAGTTGCTTAGCAGAGGACAGGGACCATCCAGCTTCCCAGATAAGGATGCTTTCCCCATCCTTCCCCAAATAAAACTCTGGCTTCTGCAGCACCTTCCTCAAAGCAGTGTTTGCATCACCAGTTACTCAGCGAGGGCAGTTTGGGAGCTTCTGCTTTTGCCAGAGCATTCATGCCAGCAAAGAGATTATTCAAATCCTCTGCTGAGGAGTCATCTGGGGGAAACCTGTGCTACGTGCAGTTATTGCCTCTGTATCGCAGAATTGATCCTCAAGCAAAGTCAGTGACTCACAAGGAAATATTATTGCACCTACCAAACAATGGCCTAAATATATAGTATTCAGTATATTTTATCTTCTTTCCATCAGCATCCACAGGGTAACGTATCTTATTCAAACACCATGAAGTCATACTTCCCTGGTACAACCATTTTCAATTATTTATTGAACAATGGAGGTTGGAATGGACTGAGTCCTGCTATGGTCAATCCTTTCTTCTTTTTCTGGTTGGGTCAGCAAAAGGTGGTTTAGATGTATAGAGGCAACAACTTGTTAGTTACTGCTTTGGAACGGGTTTGGACCAGGCTCCCAAAAAAAGGGCATTGCTCCCTCTTCAGAGGTACCACCCTCACTAAAAGCAGTCAATGCAAGGCTTTACTTGCCCTCTTGCCCTGGGGAAAAGATGCAGGCCTGTAGTTTTTTATATGTTTTAAGTCTGAGCTGTTTTATTTCATTTATATCATGAGGTAGTCAAAGAATATGCAGAAAAGCTCTGGAAATATCAGCCTGTCTGCTTGAGTTTTCCAGGAACCTCAAAGCAAGCTCTAACCAGAGCATAAAGCAAAGCCCAAACCCACCTGTGAGTCTCTTAACTCTAGACTTCCTAAAAGTGCCACAGCAAATAAGCTGGGTAAGAAGTTACTCTGCACTACCTGAGACAATCTTGTCACCCTCCCATGCCTTCATGCATCCCCCAGCAGCCGCGGAATAGCTGCTCTGGCAGCTCAGGTGGTAGATATTTGCAAGGACCAGATCTCCAGCTTCAGAGAGAAAGCTTAAATGAGACATGAAAAAATGTTTGTCTTTTTTAAAAAAAAAAAAATCCCCTCAGAAAATTCTGGCCACTGATTAAAAAAAACAGGCTTTTTTATTAGAAAATTCTGAAGCTTTCTGAACAGCATAGCAGTCAAAAAGCATTGCCATTACTACAAGATAGGAGGAAAGCCTTTTAAAGCAAAAATATTTATTAGTGTGAGTTAAATTCTTGGCTTTCAATAATCTACTGATTGCAATGGTACCACACGAGATGGGGCCTATTTGCTTCAGGGGACTGCCCCGGCTTTTACATGGAAATGGTGTAAATGAAGTTAAGCTGTAATTTGTGGATAATTGAGTGATCAGTGACAAATGTCCCTGTGACACACAACAAGCTGTCACGGAAAAAGTATGCTGCTACAGCAACATGTCACATGTGGTCTTAAACTGATTATTCTAAATCATCCAGTGTCTCTGCTCAGTGTTTGCTTAAATAAAAAAAAATCCCCCAATTTGACCTTTACAAAGTTTAATTTAAAATAAAAAAATAAATAAAGGACATCCAGAGATAAGTCAGAGAAGATTTTTCTGCCAATTTTTCTAGCCAGGCTGGTGAATGGACCACTAACACGGGTAAAGTGAGATGCTCGCCCTCTTTGCTTGCAGAAATGTCATGCAAACAAACATTTTCAGGCCAAAAACCCAGAGGTGTAAAATAATAACCTGGTGTGGAGAGCTGGTTTCGCAGCTCCAATTTGCACAGATAGGCTGAGGGTAGCCTATAATCACAAACCTGAGCCTCCCCAAATATGCTCTTTCTGGAACATTGTTCCACAGAAAATTAATTGCATTCCAGCTCCAGGGAGCATTAGCACTTCTCTGAATTCAGGGCCAGCCTAAGGAGCAGCCGTGCCCTAGGCAAAGAATCCAGCCCCCTCCTGGCCTTTGCCCCTTCCTCTGCAGGACTGAAAAGGAAAAATTATAATAAATCACAGCCTTTAGAGACACCTACTAAACACTGACTGGAATATAAATGTATAAATAAAATAGGAACTGAACACACTCATTTCAGCCCTTGATTGTGGCTTTTCTTCCCTTCTCACTTTCATTGCTTCTTCCTTTTCTTTCACCTTTGTTTCACACATTCTCCTCTCCCTACCCCCTCCCCCTCGCCTCCCTCAGTTTTTCCCCTCCTTTGTTGTCTTTTACTTTCTAGCCCCTTTCCAAGACTGTCCTTTCTCACCCTTTCTGTTCATCATACCCTATTGGTAGTTAGATCTCTTTCCTTCTTCCTCAGCACTTTTTTTTGACTCTTTTCTCTTCCTCAAGAATGTCCTGAAGATAAGAAAACAGCCCTCTGCAGAACAATCTGTATCTCCCAGAGATTTCATCCTTATCATTATTTTCCTTACAAAGAGCAGTTCCCATTTAAGATACCTTATAAGTTTTCTCAGGGCTGGCATTTAGGTATAAAAGAATCCAGAATCATTGGTTTCCTTTGGAAAGTTTGGCATATATGTGGTGCTTTCTTTAGATAATATGTTACTTAGGAGCAAACCTGTTACCCTTGCACAAGATTTCTGTGTCTGTGGAAGGTTCAACCATGCAGGTAGTTAAAAACTGATCTGTCTTGGTAAAGGGGCTTAGATCTGGCCAATTTACACACTGTTATTCTTACAAGTTTGAGTTACTGTGAGTCATGTAGAGTGCAAGGAGTAAAAAAACTAATTCATGATCCTACCAGCTTCTCTATTCACAAGTTTTATCACATTAACCATCTAAATCTCTCTAACATGATATAACACCCCCACTGGGGATGACTTATGTCGATATAAAGTTGCTTATGCTGCTCCAGTTACTCTGTCAGGGGAAGGGAAGGAAATACGTACAGAAGGTCCCTTTATGTTGAGGTGCTTGATTCTGCCTGAGCAGCTGCAGCTATGAAAAGTATCACACTGCTGGTCAGTGGAGCTCTGGCAGTACAGAAACTATCTGTAACAACCTGCATATAGTGAAGAAAAACTATTTTTGTGAATGAACAGTTCTGCAGCAGAGAAGCTGTGTGGTTTTTCTGGGATCCTGTGGTATCCTGTTGACATCTGAAGCATTTTATCTTTAACATCACCTTTCCAAGGGATCTCTGTTACAACACCTTTCCAAGGGAAGCATTTTTCTTACTGTGTTTCCCATGAACTCCCTCCTCCCCAGTATATCCTTTTCTCATCTGCTGACTCCAGCTTGCTCCATATGTCCTCAGGATTTGTGTTGTAGAGGCACTGCTGGAAATGAAGAGGCAATTTCTACTGCAGTTGGTGTTTGGGTTAGCCCATCTCAGCTGGGCTGCCATGCTCAGCTCCTGCATCCCTGTCTGTGTTGAGAGGGGTCTCCATGGAGGGGTATATGGAGTTCTGGGAAGTGTGACATTGGTGTTTCCCCTTGCTCTATAACCAGATACACAAAACACTGACATTGTTGATTTTTCTGCACCAACTCTCCCTCAAACTTCCCAGGATGATGACTTGGACATGGGGAAGTATGATCCTGTAGCTGTAAATTCCACAGCTGTGTGTACCATAGCTGTGACCCTCAAATGCTGGCTCAGGGGTCTGGCCAGTGTCCACCAGGGCTCCTTCCAGCCCATGGAGAGCCCACAGTGGTGAGTACTGATGCATGGCCACACTTCATCCCAACAGGCAATAAGGCAAGTGTGGGCACTCCTGGTCATGGAAGCTGAGAAACATTCCAGGAGCTGCTGTGGGAATATATCAGAGGTCTCAAAAAGAGAAATAAAGGCTTCAGACTTAAATATTGATCAAGGTTTGCCCTGGTAGTATGAGGCATGATAAGCATCTGAGCTCAATGTCATGGAGCTCAGTGCAAACTGATCCTGCCAGGAATGGGGCTGTGACTGAGCTTCAGACATATTTCTGCACCTTCTGTTAGCTGTGGTCAGCTGCACTTGAAGAACTGATGGAGATCCATTCCCTCATTTACTAATTTTTATGGATGGTGTATCAGATGTATGTTCCTGACAGGTTGCAGGCACATGGACAAAGATCCAGCGTGATATGCTGTGCCTCTCTAACTCCCAGCATGACTGACCATACATCCCTGCTTCCTTAAACTGCTCCACAGAACCTTTTCTCTGGCTCCAAATGAACTTCTTGAGGGTGGTGGTGGTGGTGCACCTCCAAAAATTTGCCACAGATTAGTAGTGCGTTCAGACAAACCAGTGCAACACCACCTGGCCCATACACATACTGGATGTCTCAGATGTATCAGGGATAAAAAGTATGATCTTATCAACTTCACAGCATCACAAAGTTGGAAGGGATTTCTAAAGGTCATCCAATCCAACTCTCCTGGCATGAGCAGGGACATCTTCATCTCAGTTAGTTTCATCTTCCAGGGTTGCCCTGCTGTCTCTGATCCCTGTTCCATTCAAGTCAACTGGACATTTTGCTATCACTCTCAATGAGCAGAGCTGAGAGTGCTCTTCTCACCAGAGTTAAATCCAAATACAGCATTGCTATTGAAAACAGGGAGACTTGTTTAAAGTATTGAAAGCATCTTAATTCCTGATCTCTGTTCCTCAAATGGAATTTAATGTTCTGAGAAAATGTGCATATTTTCTCACCAGAAGAATAAACTTAATTGATCCTTTCATTTTTAACTCTCTGCCCGGTGGCAATCGGTCACCTCTTTGCAATAATAGCTGCAAAGAAAATAATCTTTGCTGGATCAGATGAAAAGGTGGAGAAAAAGTCACAGAATTAACTGGCAGAGCAATCTGGTTGTTGCCCTAACATATGGAAATAATAAGTGCCAGCCAGATAGAGCCTGAACACTGAGCTTTCATTTTGTTATTCTAAGCACAAAAATAAATATTTTTATGACTACATGTAAAGAGTAAAAGCAAATAGAGTTAATATGTAAAAATATACATTTTGCTTCATTATGTGTAATGATACATATTGATTTCATTACAATATTTTTGTTAAGATCAGTTTGCCTGGGAATAGTGGTCTATTCCTAAAGCACAGCCTGCCTTTTTCAACCCATCTTTCTGAGGTGTCGTGCTAGTATAAAATGAAAGGGAAATATTAACTAGGCTGTATTATAAAGAGTTATACACTGGTTTGGGGGGGAGGGGGGAAAGGCATTTGGAAAAATGTGAACTAAAAACATTTTTATTTTTGTAGTTGAACGTGTCTGTCTGATTTTCAGTCATGGACTGCTATGGGCATGAAAGAAGAAATAGAGAGGGAAATGGCAGCAGTGCTCCAACTGTGAAACGTTCCAAGCAGTAACACACCAGGCTGCTTTGTGGCATCTCTGCAGCCCCTGTAAGATGAGGGCAAGGGCACTGCTACAAACCTGGAGCTCAGACCCAGCAGAAACTTGGAGCCAGGACAACCACAGAAAAGTACAACATTTTGCAGCACTGCCCAGGCACAAGCAGAAGTGGAGTCACTCTTCCCCAGCATTGGCATTGTAGGGATTCTGCCAGTCCGGCCCAGCACCTCCACTCACCCAAACACTGGGTGTCCTACCCTTGCCCTGTGTATCTCTTGTGATGCCTGAGGACCACAAAGATCTGAATTTTGGCAAACAGGTGCCTTCTGGAGCCCAGCACTGGAGGATGATCTCACATGCAGCTGTGTCATTGGGAGTCCCATTTTATGTCATCTCTGCCCACCTACCCTCTGAGTTAATCCAGCTTATCACTGCCCCATCCCAGTCTGTGAGGCTGACAGCTGAGCAGCTGACAGGCTCCAAATGTCCAACCACATTTCATACACGGGGGGGAAGCTGTGAAAAAAACAGTCACAATCCCTTAGCATAAGGACATGGAATTTTACAGGCATCGTGGCGGGTAACTGCTGTTTGCTTTTATTATTCATGGCCTGGTTTAGCCCAAGAGAGAAAGTGACATTTATGTGTATCTTGGGGGAATTCATACAATAAAAAGATAGAAAACAGCAAAGCCCAAAACCAGGCAGCCTTCTCACCCTTCCTCAAGGTGCAAAGACTGCAGTACCTGCAGTGGTTTTGCTGACACTGAAGCTGAACTCAGCTCCTTCTGCATCCACTTTCTGAGAGCTTTATTTCTCACTCCAGAAAAAGAAAACCCCCCTTGACCAACTCCAAGTTTCTTTGGCCCCATGCTCGTATAACAGACCATCTGTCTGTTTGAACTTCTATGGGCAAATGGTCCCGCCAGTGTCATATCCCTCTATTGATTTTGGTCTGGGTGATGACACAGAGGTTAAAGATCAGCCTATATGTACATTATGCGGACTCTGAGGAATGCTGACATGAGGTGCTTGCAGCAGCAAGAAAGTCAAATCAGAGAGCACATTCAGAACGTTAAACAGCAAATCTTGGCTTTGCAAACATTAGTGCTGGCTGTATATGGGAAACTTAAGCTTTTATATCCAGCAAGTCTATTCTATCAAGTATCACTTAGGCGTGGGCTGATTTACCACACTTCTGTACAAGTGATTTAGCAGATATGGATTCTTTTTAAGAAATGTGCTTATTTGTTTAAAAGCCTGTTATCATGTTGTGGATTTGGACTGAAGTGAACTTTTTTTTTTAATCTAGTGAGTGGGTGAGTTTGGTGAATTTTTTAAAAATCTAATGAGTAGGTGTATGTATTGCAAAATATTTCTGAAAGTGGGCAAAAAAAATGGTTACAGCAGATTTCGGTGTTCCAAACTCTGGATAAATGAAGTGATATGTCAGCATTTGTTTTCTTAAGGGAGCAAATAAATTGTGCCTCCTAAAAGGGTAAAACAACATGTAGCTTTCCATTTGTTACAGTCATACAGCCAGTGAAAAATCTCTCCATAAGCAATGGACGTCCCTGAAAAAAAGTGTGATATTCCCAGAGAAGGTTGAAGTGCTTAAATGGAGAGCCAGAATGGGAATGGGTTGACTCTGAGACGGGAGGAATTAGGGTTGACCCAAAGAAGAGAAACTCAGAGCTGTAGTGCTGGGCCCATGAGGTTGGGAAGAAATTAAATACTGATTTCATTGCAGCTTTAGTTGCATCTTAGATTTTTTTTCCAGAGTTCTATCAGAATGCCTTGAATCTGCCAAATTGGTTGAAAATCATGAACGGGGCAGTCTACTCCATGTGTTTTTGTCTCAACTAGAATTCCACTTGCATTGCACTGATTTTAATTCCAATTTGAGAGTAAACTAAGCACAACCAAGCATCTAAAGAATTTCCAAAATGGCTCATTCAAACATGATTTTAAGAATGGGTAAGGATGTGAATGGGTAAGGATGTGATATGGTTATTTTGGGAAAAGGATACTCTCTGAAGAGCTGATGACCTCAAGGAGACTTTGTTTATCAGTTGGATGCCAGAATGTGCAACTTTGGCCTTCATTTTTTTGGTGATTGTTGGTGGAATTGGATTTTAATTCAACAGGTGAGGACAGCTGCTTACTAAATGCATTGTCAAAAAGTACTTTTTTTGAATTTACCCCTGAGAACACAGCAGAAGCTTTCTGACTACCCCTATTGCTAAGGAGAGGTCGCATAAAAGGACCAAGAAGAGGACAGTGGCATTACAGATCTCTGCTGGGTTCCACCACCCTTCCTTCTGCCTAAAAGGTACTCTTTTTTTTGTTTTAGTTTTCCTTTGTTTGGAAGTTCTGTGGCTTTTTGCTCTTTCTTGCCTTCCTTTTGCAGTTTCTTCCTGACCTCTCTGCTGTGACTAGCTCTTCTCTGGGCCACATGCAAATACTCCATATTCTCATGCCCTGGCTCGTTTCATGATGATGTTTCATGTTGTTCTCAAAGGTCTGCCCTGGAGTCAAGTCATTGTGCAAGATGCAGGTTTTGCTTAAGAGCAGGCTAAAGACAAACAACAGAAAATACCTTCTGAGAAAGACGAAGAACCTCAGCTATTTTTAATTTCATCACCTTCAAACGACATCACGTCCAAATGTCTGCTTGAAATAATGAGACTGAATCAACACAGAATTTTGGCTCTTCTTTCTTATTCCACTCTAGTTTTATATCTCCTTTCAAACAGTCTTATACCATGTCTCCCCACAAAGATACCTCTTTTGGAATCATTCAGCTCCATGGCCTCGTGCCATGCTTTGTTTGCTCTGTATTATACTACTCTTGTGCAAACTTTCTTTGGTGCAGGGATGTGCAGGGATTTTCTGGGCTTTGGCAAAGCTCTGTTTCTGCACGGCTTCCATGATTGGGAAGCTCTGTAAATAAATAGTCATGAACACCTTTGCAAATTGTGAGATGGATAATGTCCTCCTATGCATTTGATGTAAGGGCCCCAGTTCTTTGCCAGAGACTTAGGGATTGGACTTGATGAACTTAAAGGTCTTTTCCAGCCTAAATGAGTCTATGACTCTATGACAACTGAAGTTAGTGGAGATGCATCCATTAACATCACTTAAAGATTGGTGGTTTAGTTACTAAGTCTTCTCTTGGGTGGTCAGAAGGTGGCCAGCTAAAGGCAATTTCCCTTGGTGTGTGTTTTTCTAAAGTTGCCTAATAAACCATATAGTTTATTGGTTTCTATGAGTCTTGTTTGAGGAGGCTTTAAGTCCAGTACCCTTGAGTTTTGCTGGTGCACACACACGTTTTTGACAAGGAAGATGGTGTCCAGCAGACCCTATTCTCAACTGGAATGAAATCACTGAAGCCTAGTAAATGTGGGAATGCTTTTACATCAGCTGAGTCATCGTCCCACAGTTGTAGAAGAGGGATGCATCAATGGACAAGATGGGCTATGTGGAAGCCAACAGCAAATCTCCTAATGGTTTCCTCAGAGCCAAGACTTCACCCAAATGGGTGTATGACCTCCTTCTAGGGCCACATGTACCCTGCAGCATTTAGCAGATTAATGAAACCCCATCCCCGGGCTGCCATAAAACACATCTGTGGTCACGCATGCAGCTCTTGGGACAGGCTTTATCTCCTCTCATTGTTTGCTCTGTGTGTTTTAACATAGAGCCTCAGGATACAGCTTGGCTGTGGTACAGCATTTTGAATAAAGCCATCCCCTAAGCCAACCACAGCTAAGACACTGTAATTCTCATAGAGACACCATGTACTTTTTATGCTCCTTAGCTCAACTGTAGTCACAAATCCCTGTTTGTACTGGCAGATCCTGTGAAAATAAGCTTTAGGAGCTACTTGAAAAAACTGTACCTCTGTGATGTTTAGCTGCGTTGCCTGGTCTTGCCTGCCTGCTAAGAGTAGCCCTACATACCTTGCCTAAAACAACCCCACAAACCGTTCAGAACTTGCAATTCACATTATGTAGCATTCTGTGGAGGCTGTAATTAAAATCAAAAAGACATCAACCTATTAAAAACCAGTTCTGCAATGATTTTCTGAGTACAACCTGCCTATATACCAGTAGCTGGTCATTCTTGCCAGTTGCACATCTCTTTTAGCACATGACATTAGAATCATGGAATGGTTTAGGTTGGAAGGGACCTTCAAGATTATCTCATTCCAGCCCCCCTGCCATGGGCAGGGACACCTTCCACTAGACCAGGTTACTCAGAGTCCCATCCAGCCTGGCCTTGAACACCTCCATGGATGAGGAGTCCACAACCTCTCTGGGCAATAACATTACTAACCACCATGTAAAAAAGAGCTCTTTAAAGCTGCTTGCTGAGACTCACAATGGGGCTAAACACAATTCAACCTGCATTAAATTTCAGTAAAATTGATTGTTTTCATGAAAGCCCCAAACCCTGAGCTAGGACGCTCCAAGCTACTTCAAAGACATGATCTCTGCCCAAAGGAGCTTTCAACCAGACAGAAGCCCTGGAGGTGGGGCATTGGGGCAGCAGGGAGACAAAGGGCAGCTGAACAGCATCAAGAGCTCCCAACAGTACAGGACAGGTCTTTATGCATGCGGTTCTTGTAGCTCACTGAATAGATTTATAGTCCTGCTTGGGTAATTTATTGTTGGCTAATTAGATATAAGATTAATTAAGTAGCTTGCTGGCCCTTAATTACAAATTTGGTACCTTAATTTATTGTAATTTCTTCTAAATAATGACTATGCTCAAATAATGCTGATTTATATTATGGTAGGATGCAAATACAATGAGCCCGACTCTGTGTTGTGCAAAAGCCTCTTTCACACTGCTCCCAGGGCATAACAAGGTCTTAAAGTGAGCACAAACATAATTCCTGCCCTCCAAGGCGCCTGTATAGTACCAGTGAGCCGTGATTCACCATGAGTCAGCAGCAAGCCACTGTAAAGGCCATGACTTGCACAGCTGCTGAGAAATTGGGATCAAAGGAGCCGGTCTTGGACTCCCATGAGCCTGCCCTTAGACAGGGGAGCCCCGAGGGCAGGCAGTTGGTGTTTGTGTAGCACAACCAATTTGAGCAAGTGGGGGTTGCTCCAGCCTTCATTATTGACCTGATTTTGCCTGCCAGCTCCCTCTCCCAGTTATTGCTCTGTTTCGTGTTGCCCTCTGCAAGCCTGGAACAGAGCAACCAGAGTGTAAACCAAAGCTGGGGCAGGGGCTCAGAAAAAAGGATATGAAACGTTGGCGGGAGTAGGATGGCTCTGGACAGGGGGAGGGTTGGATGCTGAAGTGTGCAGGAGGGGTGGCAGCCTGGACCAAGGTGAAGAAAGGGCATCTGAAACACCTGACCCACAACTCCCGGGGGGCATCCTGACAGCAGTTTGGGGTAAAACATTGTTGGTTGCAGCTGCAGCAATCAGGGTTGAAGTAAAAGACTTTGCTTATGGGTGTGTTGATTTTCTTCCACTCTTCTCTTTCCTCTGCTTAAAACTAGATCCCTAATGAAAGGAGGAATCAGTAAAAAATCTCTGTACTCTGTTGAAAATGCCACTTTGCATGAAAACTCTTGATTCATTCAAAAATGAGTAATATGTCTTGAGTATTGTGCAGTGCCCAATTTGAAAAGCACTTCCCCGTATGATTTTAAAAAGCTTAAAAGTGTTCCCAGTTCCACTTTATTTGCTCAGTTACATCCTGAAGAAGTGAAAAGCACCAAGTTCACTTTCCCAGATGGTACATAAATTAAGCTGCTGACCAGTCTCCCAGCAGCCCCTTCATGGATTTAACTTTCTCAGTGCAACAGCATGCGGTGATTACAGCAACTCTAACAAAAAATCTCAGTCATTACTCTACAACAGGTCCTATAAGTCTTGCAGCCTGCTCTACCATTTCTCACGAGATTTGTATTTTTTCTTCCAAAATACCTTTTACCCTTGGCCCTGGAGAGGTGAAGGAAGTGTGCAAACATCATCACCTACAGATCTGGAAATCTGGTTCAGGTATTTTTTATTTCTTTTCACCTGTTAAGCTCACCACTCAGAAGCAAAGAACTATGGGTGAGTCATCTGAATCCTTGCCCATAATCTTGGCCACAGAAGGAATGACAAAAATCATCATTTTGATTCCTTGGTCTCTGAAATACTCACCCACTGTGTTATTGACGGGTGTGTTTGGACCTAGCCTGTGCACATCCATAACTACCTAATAAGAGGGATTCAGCAGAGATTGTCTCCACTAGACACCCTGCAGAACCCTTTCCCTCTGCTTGACAATGCCTTGGAAGTGAGTTTGGGTCTGAATTTATGACACAGATTAATACCCATATATCAGGCCCAGTGAAAGCAATGCTGCATAAGGATATGATCTAACCCTGGAGTTCCCTGTTTGGATTAATATTTATGGCACCTGTAACCCCAGCTTAAGCTTTGGGCTCTGGGACAGGAATCATGTTTTCCAGAAGCACAGCAGAGCCACATAAATGTCAGAGGGATGAAGATAAGGCTTTAGCAATGTCCCTGGTGCTGGGATGCAAGTTTTTGTACTGGAGTAGAGCAGGGAGCACCCACTGCCAGGTTTGGTCTGGGGAAAGAGCCGTTCCCTGCAGCCCCAGCCACAAGAGCAGGAGCCACAACAAGGTGAGAGGCTGTTAATTCCAACAGGACTACCTTCAGAAAGGATCCTGCTGAGAAATCTGTCTCTAAAATTATCTTGACCCTCTGCCATACGCACACACACACTTTTTAAAGGGATAAGAAATGCATCTTCTCTTTATCCATCCCCTTGTGAAATATAAACAATTCTTGATGGATTTTCAGCTTATGCTAGTAACTGACAGCCTGCTAGCTGCTGGCATGATTACTTACAGTCTGGCAAGCATGAGATGACTGCAATGCCTGCAATGTGCAACCCTTGAAACATGGTATTTTTCAATGTTGCTGAGGATCAGATCTTCAGATCTGCTCAATTCTTATCTAAGCAGCAAAACAGCTGGCCAGAGAGCCAGCAAGCTCTGTTTTGAGACTGATCTCTGCTGAAAACTTGAACGGGTGTATTAAAAGGGACAGATCTCCTCTGAAATGTTAGTCTAAGCTGTGAGTGCTGAGCACTTGGAAACCAAGCCCTGAATGTGCACTTGTGCGAGCTGGGATTTTCTATATGAACAGTTAAGCAGACCCTGCCTATGTCCCATTCCAGGGAGTTGGATGCCTTGATGGGATTCTTTCTGAGTGAGAGTCTAGATCACAAATAGATGGAGCACTGGCTAGGCACAGCAAATAAAATTCCTTATTTGCTCACATAAAAGCTGCATTCAAAAAGTAGGGCACCACCATTGCATACATCTGCTCTCAGCCAGCTAGCAAGCTGGAGCTCACCTCCATGCCAGACAGAACTTGGAAACTTGCTCAATATTAAAGCAAATCCTGTCTAGACCAGTAAAAAGCTTTTCTGGGTATAAAGGCACCCATTAGCACCAACCATGTGGGGAATAGCCCTACTTCGAGGAACTTTTTGCAAAGGTGATTTGAGCGTTCAGGTGCCCGCTCTGAGCATTCTGCCCACCCATCTGGCAGAGATGAGGCTGCATCAAACCTTTGCTGAGACAGCAGATATCTCTGTGAGACCACGCAGCACAAATTCACCAGTGACACAGGGAAGAATGAGAGAATAGGACTTCTCTATCAAACATGTGCTGAAGGTTGGGAGTTGGCTGTATGTAGCCATGTACATCACATCTGCCACTGGAAGATGCCAGGCAGGCAAGAGGACCACTGCCTTGAGACATGCAATGAGTTCTTGCCCTTACAAAGGCGAGGTGATGTGCTCTCCTAGCAGCTGGACACTGAAGTGATGACCAGGCTTTCTGTCACCACCACCTCTGGGAATAGTTTGTTTCATTATTTAGGAAAGAAATACACACAAAATATATTCTCAGGGGGCAAAAAAACCAAAACAGGCCACATATATTTATGTCATGAAGCAGAGCAGACCTTCTGCTCCCACCTGGCCTACAAAAGGTTACAGGCTCGAAACCAGCTTAGCACCTGAGTTTATAACAAAGTGAAGCTTTCAAAGAAAATCATGAGCAGCTGCAGCAAGAGAAAATGAGAGTGGTGTCTGTGGGGGGAAAAAAATGTTTTGTTCTGTCTGATGAGAAAAGGTGGGAAAGGGAACTTGTCCTTAGAATGTGTGTAACTCGAATTGAAAAGAGGAACGAAATTCAAGATCAAGGACAGCAACTGGCATTTTTGCTTTGACCCAGAGGTGTCTGTTCTTAAGGTCTGTCTGTTACAGAAGAAAACCTTCTGGAGGCAGAGCTGGCAAAGTCTGCAAGTACCAGAAATGTGCTGGAGAGGCTGGTCCATGACAGGTGGTCCTTGAGCTGCTCTGAAAACATTGTTAAAGAAATATAGCTCTCTCAGAGGACACCATAAGTGCAGCACTTCCATAATCATCCCATGCAAAGCCCCAGCTGCCCCTTGCCTGTGCCATCTCACTCATGAGCAAAATAACTTATTTTCTCTGTGTTCTGTGTTTTGGGGTGCTTATTTGCTGGCACATTGTGTCTGTTATCTATAGGAACAAACGTGAGTTGCAATACTTTTTAAAATGATTTGTGAGTGACCTGAACCCTTTCTGTGTGCCCACATCATCTCCACACACCGAGAGTCCTTTGGGCACCATGGTAGAAGCACACCACAGGTGCCCTGTTGTGCCAGCCCTGAAAGAAAGGAAAAGAAACACTGGACAGTTTAGGAGCAGTTAATAAATGGGAGAATTTTCTTTCCTACACTGCTGGTTGGCACTTGATGTACAGCCCGAGGCACGGGTGCTTTGACTCCACTGTCAGAGGATCCAGCTCAGCACTGGTGCTGTGACCACGCATCAGGGCAGGCTCTGGCCCAAGTTGGAATTTGGGTATGAGTACAAGCCACTTAAGGCTGGCTGGGAGCACATGGCTCTTTGGTAAGGACTCAGTGCCATGGTTCCATGCCAAGCCCTGATGATGCAATTCTCTCCTAGCCCTCAGTCTTTTTGTAATCATAAGTGATTTTTGTATTGGAAACTTTCAAAACAGTTGCCTAGTTCAGTCAACATTACAAAACTCCAATAACTACTGAAATCACAGGATCCTGGAGACTGAGGGAAGAACAAACCACTGTGAAATTTCCCTGTATCTCTCACATGCAACCTGTTCCAGAAAAGGAGACGTCACAAGTCTGTTTCTTCTAATTTTAAATATATTTTAACTTTTCCTGATATCTGCCCAAAAGGCCTAGGGAGAAATTACTATGTCCCATTACAACTCTCTGGTGCTCCAGATAAAATTGGTTTTTCTTACTAAGCAGGACAAACAAAAGCAGGTTTGTGCTCATGCAGGGAGCAAGCAAATGTGAGTCCCTTCAGTATCTATCTGCAAGATACTTGCACTCTATTCCCATGTTCCCAGAGAGTCATGTCCATGGACTGTGCCATGCTTTACAAAAGGCAGTTGTTTTCTGCTCTTTCCTTCCCATGTTTTCTGAAATTGGGCATTGCCATTTCTTAGCAGCATGATTTATGAACAAAGTACGTGAACCTGGGTAATGGCCTTTTTTATATTCTTTTCTCTTTGAGTTGAGTGCTTTTTATCAGATATATGTGACATCCCAACATCACTTTGTCTAGCAAACTGTCAATTTGCAGCAATTGAGAACACCTTTCTACCCTGTAACTCATAACAGTTCAACCGACGTGTGCTGCAGAATTTCATCCTGTTTGCAAAAACTGCGTTTGCATCCCATAATCTCAATCTCTCCAGTTACAAATGTAATTTTCAACAAAAGAATTCCTGCAAACACCTCCACTTGCCTTCCAGGACTACTGAGCCATGGCTGAGAAGCCAATCACTGGATTGTTCCCATCTAAGAGCAGTTTAACACAGCAGTGCCTGAGTCCTCTCCACAGCTTCCAAAACACGTAAAGTTGTAAAAAAATGGTGCATGAAACATTTGGCTGTAATGTTGCCAGGGAGTATTTTTGCAGGGCCTCTGTGAGTCCATCTTTGTTTGTGGTTTCTTAAATTCAACATGACCCTAAAAACTGGAGGGCAACTTGACACCTCTGAAATATTGCAAAATGCCAGCGAGATCTGGGTATGCCAGAGCCCAGGAACTCTGTGAGTAATGGCTGTCAAGCTCTGACCATTGTTCTCAGAGAAGTATTGTCCTTCGTTTGTGGGGGTTTTTTTAAGTGTAATGATCAAAATTGTTTTGGCATCACTTGCTGCTCAGGCTGCCAGGCCCATGCACAGAAACATTGCTGGCACAAGCCAGGAAAACAGTGTGAATTTTTTGAGCCTGGGAGAAATCTCCTTCCCATAGGAGAGAAATAGAGAAGCTTTTATTGTCTTGGCATTCAAAATACACCTGGGCTGAGAGGTCAGGGAAGAAGGAATAAGTACCTCTGAGCTTAGCTCAACAGGGTTTGCAAAAGAGAACATCTGTGACAGGGATGTGGCATTTGGGGACATGGTTTAGTGGTGAACATGGTGGTGCTGGGTTAATGGTTGGACCCAATGATCTTAGAGGTCTTCCGCAACCTTAGTGATTCCTTTATTCTGTGAATGCATCCTCAGGACCAAACTTCCCACACGTAATTTAAGGGTCAATGCACACTGTTTCCTGAGCCTAGCTTGCCCATCTAAAACTGGAGCCAGAGATCTGCCTTTTCCCTGCTGTCTCTTGGAAAAACTAGGAGCAGCCAGATTAATATGAAGCTGCAGTGGCTGCCAAAAATGTGGAGTATTGTTATTTAAACCTTAATTCAGTTACAATCCTCATCACCTCCTCAAACACCTGTCTTCCTCTATGTGTGTCTGCACCCATAAGTGTGTCCATGCCAATAAGGCTTGAAGCCAAACAGACCCTGGTGGTTTTTGTGGCTAGATTGTCTCCTAGAAGCCATAAGCAGGCCGATGCAATTAGATGTCAGCACCCACTGCCTTAACGTGTAGGAGCTGTGCTTCACACCTTTACAGAAAATTTGCACCCAATTTGCATTCTGACCCCTTGCAGTCCTGTTATCTAAGGGTGTCTTTTTCTCATGATAAATGTGTAAGTAACTGCATGCTGAGGAGGCTGGTTGTACCGGCAGCTTGGTGGGGCTTTGGGCTATGCTTATCAGATTTTTTTGTGTCTTTTTCAACGGAAAGACATAAAAAGTGAAACATGAGCTGATGTGACTGGTTTTATATGCTGTGAAGCAGGGGCCTTGAACAGTTTAATATTTACCACCATCAATCAGTCCTTTCTCCCCAGCTGAGGATACATTTGGACTCGACTGAAACTGCTGTTTTTGCCAAATCAAAAAAAATCAAACCCAACGAACAGAAAATATTTTATCCTGTTTCCCGAGACCTGTTAGCTGGTAAATACATTTTATTCTAAAATGCATTTTCCTTTGTTAGCAGCACAAACTATTCTGCATAGAAGAGTTTGCAGAAAAGACACAATGAGTATTTTTGTATGTGATGGACCCTTAAGTCATGAAGAAATATCATGCACATCACTGGATTTTAACTGGAGGGTTTAAAATATTCTTAAAGAAATGCAAGTCTTTTGACTGGTGTTACTTGCTTTATCAGCCCAGCGAACTCAGTGGGTTAGTAACATCCAGGTTGTAGGCTGGATCCTCATAAGGGCCATTCATTTAAGAGTTGGACTCGATGATTTTTGTGGGTCCCTTCTAACTTCCATATTCTATGAAATCTATGTATGTCTGTGTGACCAGAAACATTAAGGTTCTAAAGCCTGAAGAAAAGGAGGAAAATCATGGATGCAGGTAAGAACAGTGTCTCTGCAGTGGTGTAACCTGGCCCGGGACTGCGCGGTGCCTGCGCCCGGGCAGAGCCCCAGCTCCGGATCGGACCCGCAGAGCAGACCCGGTCCGGGGATCGTGTGACCCGGTCTGACCCGATCGGTAGCTGTGACAGACGCAAAAAGAGCAGCGCAGCAACGCCCCCTTCCCCGTTCGCCACGCCCCGATATGAGAAGTGAAGAAAGCAGTAACCAAAAAGATGCCATTCCAGCAGAAGAAGCTACGAAAACAACTGCTATGTGAGAACTCAGCCAGTACCGATCCCCAAAGACAACAACCAGCTGCATCATCAATTTTGATTTAATTATTTTGCATTTTGATTTAATTATTTTGCATTATTTTACCATTTTTCTATTGTATAAAAATGAAACCCTTCCCTTTTCATTTTAAATTGAAAAGGGTGAGATGTGGTGGCCTGTTCAACCCCTAGCCTTGGCCACTCCCTCGGTTTCTCCCTATTTCCTCCTGTACCCCAACCCCACCCAGGGACCGGCCCTGGGCCCCTGACAAAACCACCCCACACCCAGACCACGCTGTCTCTCTACCTCTGAACTTTGTGGGGACAGGATGTGATTAAAGCCATCTCAAACCCTCATGAGAGACCCTTCTCCACCTCCTTTGGCACCCACTGCATTGTAACGCTGCTGGCTGCCGGAGCCAGGTCGCAGGGCTGTCCGAAATGGACTCCGGGATGCGGCTGATCACACGGCCCTAGGAAACCCTCGCTGAGCTCTCCGGGAGCAGCAGCCTGCTAGGCAGAGTCCAGTGGTTACAACACTGCAGTTATATTTTCCAACAACATTTGTTATCTCACATAAGAGAAATGCCTCATTTTTTCCCAAAAAAACCACACTGGACTTCAAACAGGAAAAAGTTGCTTTATACAATGGGGTTAGGCGGCAAAATGAAATTGAATCATTTCCAAGTGTGACCAGTTAGAAACAGAATACACCATGTGGCATACATCAGCAACATGGGGGTTTGTTGTACTGTGAAGTTTTTATTGCTGTGGGTTTTGGTTGTCTGCATGACACAAGAAATGACAGAAAGACAGAAGCTCCATAGGCTCTGACCAGCAAGAACCATTCAGACTTCGTAGCCACGCTCAGAGCCGCAGACCAAGAACAAAAATGAACGTGTGGGAAGAAGAGCGTTTCTCAACACAAAAAAACAACAACAACCAAAAAAGCACAATTTGGAAAGGTTTCAGAAGTCTTACAATGGAAAGAGTGTATTCTATGTAACTGCTTAACTTTCCCATCGAGCTATTATTGCTTACTTCAGTAGTCAGTTTTATGCACAAAAAGGCCATTCCTGCTCTCCAGAGATCCTTGCCAAAATATATGCGATGAGATAAATGGGGTGGAAAAGCCTCGTTTTATGGAGTGTTGAGGCAGCGGGAGAGACTGAAACCTAGATCAGAGAACTTATTTGTGTGACTAAATATCCTTCTAGAAATAGGCTTTAAAGATTTGGCTGCTCTTGCACAGAGATCTGCAGATTCTCCATCCACAAGAAGAAAGTGGAAGTCTCCTGGTATTCCCTGTCTTTGCAAAGCATCTCTGTTTTGGACATCCTTCTACGTCTTGCAACAGCTTCAAGTCATCACCTCCTTGCAACCTATGAAATCTGCTGTCTAAGCAATCTGGGGAAGTATATTCTCCTAATTGTTCCTAATTAGGGGATTGATGAGGAAGGTCAAGCCACAAAGGAAATTCTGCAACTCCTTGCTCATATCTCCCACCTCATGTTGTCCACAGCCTTGTTCCTGGTCGTGTGCTCTCATATCATCTGAAGCAGCATTAATTAATTAATAAGTAGTCTTTATGTCTAAGATCAGTTAGATGGTACAGACAAAGCTTTTCCTTTGCAACTCTCCCTAGCTCCTGAGAAGAGCATCTCTTGCCCTTCTCAGAGAACATCTTTTTTAAATTAAGTTTTTTATTGAGCTGTTCAGAAAAACCAGAATTACAGAGCTTCAAAAATACGATTAGCATAATGTAACAGTAACATCACTAATGAGGGCTGGCACGCATTCACCCAACGGAGCATGACTTCACAGAGCACAATAGCAGCTTCTTTCTGCAAAACCAAAAAGACCCAACCCAGGCAGCCATCGCCTTTGTGTTGCACAAGCTGAGAACTGCCTCCACATCCTGGTCTCTGCTCCACACAGGGATGCTAGAGCTCTTGCAAATGTATTAATAGCCTGCAAACAACCTGACACACCATCAAAGGGAAGTAGTAGAGAACAAATTTTAGACATGACAGTGAAGTAAATGACTTTAAAATGTAACCACTCCCTCTGGCTGTTTCAAAAGCTGATGAAGAACTGTGCCCAAAATCCAGCCAACAGACCACAGAATGAGTGCAGATTTCATGTGATATAGGAGGGTTACATCAGGCATAGCTCAAGTGACATGTATTCATAAGCATAGCAAATTTCTGCCAGAAGGTAGGGATTGCCAGTCAAAAAAAACTGTAAACGGTGCCACGTGCTCACTTGCAGACCTGCCTTAATGAAGTGGATTAATTTAGCCATGAAGACCACCATATTTCATGTGGACAAGCTCCAGTATTGTTGGCTGGAAATCCTCTCATTATTTGTTTTCCAACATTGTTTAGGGGTTTCTTTGAGATGGTAAGTGTTTTACAACTAGAGTACCATCATATGTATAATGCCTCAATGCATGTTCTCCAACATTTTAAGGGGTTTCCTTGTGAGAAATCCTGCTTCTGATACAGATATTTCTGCACGGAGAACCAGAACTGTGAATTTTTACACAGAGTATTACAGCACAAGAACATAAGCCCCTATTCAGATCTTGTGTTTAGCTTGGAGTACTCGCACTCAACCAACATTTGACCGTGTGGGCTGAAGAAGGTTAGAGAGTTTCCTACCCAAGCAGTGCTGTGTAACTGTTCATGCAGGGATATTCAATAGGAGATCAGATTTATGCAAGCTCTGCACACATTTTAGTACAGATCTTGTAGTCAGCAAACTTTCCAAACTGACCTCTGCAATTCCCCCTGCTTAACTTTATCCCATTCTTCCAGAGTTTTCCTGGGGCATCAAGAATATTGTTTATCCTGAGTGAATCCACTGAAAGCTTACCAGTGTGTCTTTAGCTGGAATTTGGCAACGAAATATGTGAGTTTTTTCTTAACTTCTCCTTACATACAGTACCGTGCCTGTGCTTCCGTCACAGAGCTGTTGGTCACATCAGTGCTGCCTGATGATGACAGCCTGACTAGTGCTGGCCACTAAACATTGTATTGGTCCATCAGCTTCATTGGACAAATAAACCATAGCACTAAGTGCCATGTCCAGTTGTTTCTTGAATGCTTCCACTCCACCACTTCCTTGGGCAGCCCATTCCAACGCTTAACAGCACCTTCAGTGAAGAAATTCTTCCTGATGTCCAGCCTGAATCTCCCCTGGCACAGCTTGAGGCTGTTTCCTCTTGTCCTGTCACCGCCCCCCACCTGGCTACAACCTTCTTTCAGGTAATTGTAGGAAGAGATAAGGTCTTCCCTGAGCCTCTTTTTCTTCAGAGTAAACAACCCCATTTAACACTGGAAAAGGCAAACTGTGCTCTTAGTTCCTCCCAGCCTGGGTTAATATTTTGTGAGACTGGCTTCTGCCACAAAATTTTGGTTGCCACCAATCTTTGTTTAAAATGAGTCCAACTAGATTATTGGGAGCTCAGAAATAAATTCTGTGAGGACCAGACTCAGAATTACAGTCCTCAGCCTTTGCAGGGTCACAAACTCCTGCTGGGAGAAAGTATGACAAGGACTATTACAGAAAATAGCATAAAAATTGCCTGATACCTCCCTGGTTTTCCTTATGACTAAGGTCAGACTATTATCCAACCTGCTGGAACTGCTGAGCTGATAGCTGTTGATGCCTTTCACATGTTTTGGCTGCATAGCTTTCACTGGCTCATCTTTTGAGGTTCACTCAGTGTTGCACCCACAACAACTGATTGAGAGATTGTGCAAGCATTGTGAAAGCTGCTCTGGAGCAGGATACGTGCTCACCGTGCTAAAGTGAAAAAGTGCAGGGGTTGGAAGTTGCAAACAGAGCTGTGTATACAAAATTCATTTTCTGGCTACTCCCTTGAACTGAGAACAGCTAATCTTAACAAAACAAAAGCAGACAGGCAAGAGACATGGTCCAGAAAGGCACAGTCAACCTGACTTATCAAACAACCATGTTTACCTTTTGACACTGTTTTATTCCATTAACAATTACTGATCTAAGACAGTTTTGCTAGAGTATTGGAAATCTTTACAGCTCCAGGGGAAAAAGTGTATTCTCTTAACAGTTTTGTTAGCTCAACAATTTATTCTTTATTTATATTGGCTTTGTTGTGAGAGAAGAAAGTGAAAAAGAATGTAGAAAGTGGGCAGTTTCATAATACAAGTATATTTATCAAGTGGAGGAGGCTTAGGAAAAACTGTAATGCGAAACACTGCAAAAACACAATTAGGAACATAAGTATGAAATTATGCAGTCTAACCTGATTTCAACCTTTTCTTGCCTGGTATGAAGGTAAAGATTTTTAATGGCATTTCCAAAAAAATAAATACCTACTTTTATGGTCTAAAACTCAACCAGGAAACTGCACCAGCAATTGGCATCATTGCTAGGAGGAAGTCATAGAGTGCAGGAGACATGATGGCTCAACACTTTTATAGCTGCTGAAATGCACCTGAGATCAGCAGAGTCTCCAAAAGGGTGCTGGGATTAAATTTATCTGAGGAGGAAGAAGAAGGGGAAGGGCAAGGATGAAGATATTTTACAGATATTTCTATAGTCCAATCACCAGTCTCTGGATTTGGTACCATCATTAGTGCCCTGAAGAACTGGTAGGCTCAGAGCAAAGCTGATATCTCTGTCCCATTCTCATCTCAGAGCCATGATGTCTCAGTATATATAATTTTTACATCAGTCTTATATTTATTTCTGCTTGGTGTGCTAAAGCAGCCCAACTGGCCTCACCTTAAGAAAGAGATGGGTAACACGTATCCAGAGGCTTCTCTACAGGGGGAAGTTGCACAGGGTGACAAACCTCCCTTATGAGCACACTTCCCTTCTCTCTCAAAAAACATTCCTTTTCTTCCAGCTTGGCTCAAGCCAAGATGAAAAATGTTCTGTTGCACTGGAACAAACATTTGTGGACAGCTGTTTGACACCAACAATTGCGTGGTGAGGCTGTTGCAGAGAGGAGAAGCCCAGGTGTCCCTCAGAGGGATGTCAGGCAGCCCATGACAGGGGAGGACACACAGCCTGTGTCTTCCAGATCCTCTGAGGCTCCTCCCTGGACCCTTCTGGCCTCTCTCTCATTTCTCTGCACAGATGTGGAAACGTTTGCACAGAGCATCGAGGGACCTGGATCTTCCTAGCTAACAAAGCTTGCTTGATCTCCTCTCTAATAGGAAATATAAGTCATCCTAAGCATTTGGCTTGGTTTGAACTCAGTCTGGCTTTTCCCCTCCTTTCTCAGAAAAATCCTCCTTGTCTAAATGTGTACAGAGTTGCAGATGGTCATTCACAAGCTTTGCATGCTTGGGAAAGAAATAATGGGTTGCACCTATGATGGTAAAAGGTTTTATTGCTTGAAAAGCTCCACAGTTGTGTAAATGGGAAGTGGAGGATAAGAGAAGCCCTCAGTGGTTTCCTGTCCAGAGTCCAGCTCCTTTCCAGAGAACAGATGTAGTAATGAGAAAATTATGGAAAGGTCTTGCCTGGGTCATTTCTTGGGTTTACCTGACATGGGGTAGTTCCTGGGATTCCCTCAAATGACCCTTTCCTTTTCCTGGTCCCTGTCAGGGATCACAAACTGGAACATCCCACCTGGAATGCTGGTGGTGGTGATGGGTTGTGCACAGCCCTAACACTAACCCTAACCCTTCAGACACTGCTACTTGCTGGCTGAGCCAGGACATTGCCCACACCTGTAAAATGGATGAAGTAAGGACCACGTTTTCCACACACAGCCTTAGATGAGCCATCTAGAGACATTGATCAGGCAGGAATTTGCACGCACAAACTGGACAAGTGTATGTTTGGCCATCTGATTTGACTATCCCTAGGTGTGTTTTCTACGTGCATGTGGGAAAATGCAGGTTTTCCCTGTTTCAGAGGTTGGTCTGAAAAAAAGAAAACCTACTTTTTTTAGAATCTAGCAGAAAATCTTTTAATTTAAAGAGGTGCTGAGAAAGATTGCAACAGAATATCTCCTAGCTGACTCAGTCTAGAGGGGAGAACAAATCAAGATACTGTTTTCCCCTGTTCCTTTTTCTTTTTCATGAGAGACACCTCTCTGGCAGCAGGATATAAAATATCCTATGTGGCAGACAAAGAATTCTGTTTCACCTCTAAGTTTCTTACCCAGTTGTTTTCAATGGGAGAGTTTGTTTTTCCTGTATGATTGGAATAATTACCCTGATGAGGCAAAGAACTGGGACAGATGTTCTCCCTAACTAATAATAAAAAGTGTCCTTCAGCTTTTTCTTGTTGTGAAATCCACTACTGTCCCATGATATCCCACAATGGGATGCAGGTAGTGAATATTTTAGGAAGTGGAGTGTTGTTGCTGATATTCCTTCTTATTTCAGGAGAGGACAGGACAAAGTGTGCAGTGATAAATTAAACTGTATGCTCACTCTCTCCAAGGAGGAGAACAACTATTTAAAAAGCTCCTAATTGTTTCAGGTTACCTACCCTTTACAAGAGAGAATTATTATAGTTTCGATATTTCACCATGAAATGGTGCTGCCAGCTGTCAACAGCTCAGGGAACAGTTAATTATATTTTTGTACAGCTGTTCATAAAACTGTAAAAAGCTGTTCTCCTCCTCCTCCTAAAAAGAAAAAAATTAAATTCTTGGCACCAGTCCTTTGGGGAGAATAGTTAACAAGTGTCCAAAATACTTGCAACTGGAGAGCCAATTCCTTATCTTCCTTTCGTGAAGTAAAAATGTATTTCCTCTGGTGTATGGAACCGTATAAGAAACTCCCTGGTTAAAATAAAACTGGAGCGGGCTGGAAAATAATCTTGTGTCAAAGTATTCACAGGCTTGAAAACAAGAAGGATTTGGCCACGTTGCTGCTCTCTGTGAACCCGTCAGTGTCCATCATGCTCTTCCTTAAGTGGGCAGTCAGTGCCATGGTCCACTCACCTTGCAGGTGCTCAGAACATCTGGGACTGTCAGCTGGAAACAGCACTGAAATGGACATGGCAGGATCCACATCCTGCAGGCTTCCCCAGAAATTGGACCTTTGCCTGCCGTGGGCTCCAGGGCAGTGTTGGTGCTAAACGAACATGGAGAGAGACTTTTCCAGTAGCCTGATGTCTTCTGCAAGATCTACTAGAACAAAGCCCATGCTGAGGTTAGTTAAGCAGTTGGTGACAGCACATGGCTGCAAGGGAGGATGGCAAGAGCACTGGAAAATGCAGCCCAGAGACATGAGTAAGTGCTTGGCAAGATGCAGTGTGCTGCTCTATACCTCGAGAGAGGAGTCAGACACTGCTGCTAGAGACTCCTCGAGCATCCCCCTGCCCAGCACCCTTGCATGTAATAAGAGGCACAAACACATTGGCTAAAATCTGCTCCCTTGATAGCTTGATTGAAAAGCTTAATAATAATAATAATAATAATAATAATAACTTAGCTCCTGAACATCTCTTTTGCAGATAACTCTATACTAGAGCTGAGTTAGCCAAGTAATGAGCCATGCCCTGCTCTCCACTGTACTTCAGCATTTTCAGAATATAAAGAAGCAGAGATGGTGAGAAATGGAGCAAGCAATATGAAAATGGAAAATAAGGCAGAAAATTGCAATTTAACTTCATCAGTGCAATTGTATGGAATTGAAAAGCAATTTCAGCAACCCCAAGACATGTTAACAGCCTTAGAGAGTCCAGACATAAAAGCAAGATATTTTCCAAACTTCAAATGGATCCAAAGTTTCCTAGCAGGAGGGAATTGTTTCAGCATGTAGCTTTCTAATGAGATGTTGGAAAAGCTTAGTGGTGGAGTAGATCCCACCCTAACTTACACTGAAGAAACTTCACTTTAAAGTACAAAAATAACTCTGGGTGGAGATGGCCTAACCAGAGGACAGAGTTTAGCCCAGCATCTTTAAAGTTCATGCACCTACATGGTCAGAAACTCTCCTGCCCTGAACGGGAAATGGTGGGTAAAATTCCTCAGAACTGGAGTCAATTAAGGTTAATTTAGTTCAGTCTTTCTTGCAATAAATGGATGTAAATGAGGCATCCCCAGTGGAGACAGATTTACAGCAGGCAAAACAGCTATAAAATTAAGAAAAACAGGAAAACTAAGCCAGTCTCTGATAAGAAGGTGTGAGCTAATTATGAGCTTCCAGCTAGCACATGAAAGTAACACATTTAACCCCGACAGATAGTAAATGTCTAATCTGGCAATTTATGGTGATTGACAGGTGAGCCTTGCTGTGTGAAGAAGAAAAGAGACATGATGTAGGGGTTCTTTGCATTAGTCTGTGTGTTACACAGGACAAGGTTCAGACACAGCTCAGCTATGCAAACTGATGTAATTTAATCCTGTTTCTTATCAAACTTTCCCTAGTGGCTCCTTCTATCCCATCACAAGGTTTCTCTCCCACTTATGAGCCAGTTGCTTGATCCACTTAATCTTCCTCATTTTCCAAGTTCAGGCTTTGCTGAGCCTCCTTAGGCTTGGATTGTGGAGACACAATTCAGATGGGATGGAAGAGAGGAAACTAAAAAAGAAATCATATAGCTACTGAAAATCACATGGCCTGAGGTGTTCTCTTCTCCATCTCTCTGAGAAATCCTGGGTTTGCAGCTTACATTGGCTTTCAATAGGAAGATGAATGTCATCAGTGGCATTTAGTCCAAGGACACGTTTCACACTTGAGGGGCACCAACAAAGTTAGTAGAACATAAGGGCCAGCAAAGGTCCATGTGGCCCTGCAGCCACATGGGACAGACATAAAGAGAAAGAAGTGGGAGAGAGATAAGCCTATAGTGATGTCTGCTTTCTCTCCCAGGTCCTAGTCTCTGTTTAGGATGGCTTGATATTTTCTTGCTTCTTACATGTCCATAGTTGTCACTTACTCAGACTTGGGTGCACTAGTTGTTTCCCCAAACCACAATCCCTTTTTTGTCCACAGCATTTAGATTACAAGGGAATGGCCTCTGAGCCCATCTGTTCTTGCCAAATAGTCAGTGATGGGAATGTATTATGCAGAGAGAAGAGGACAAACCTGCCCAGCTCTGATCATCTGCAAACACTTAAAAGTTATTCTGGTAGCGTCTGAATCAAATGAGACAGGTCCATTATCAGTTTTATAGTAAGAGTCCCAAGGGCAGAGAGAGGTTGACATTTTGCAAAGGAGAACAGCAACATTTCAACAGCCACTGAGGAGGTGTGTTTCCTACAGAGGTCTCAGATATCCTAGAAACTGCATGAGCATGCACAGCATTGTCTGGGTTCATCTCTGGTCTTACCTCAAGGTTCAGACATAGTGGGAACAGATTTTGTGAGCTTTGAATCACACACCGAGCAGGATCAAAGATGGGGGAGGTTGCAAGGAGCTGTGAGTAAGGATGCAAGGAGCTGTGGGCCAGGGCTAGAACGACACTGGGTGAGATGCAGAAGGCTCTGTAGATAATCCCCTGAATCATCTGGCATTGCCTTCTCCTCCAGATGGCTGTACCCACAGTATGGAGAGCTGGTTTCCCGGCTACATTGGGACATGAGGAAGGAAAGAGCCCTCCCAGAGGAATACAGGACAGTGGATGGAGGAGAGGGTCCAGGTACACTGGATACCAGAAGAGATGCTGAGCCTTCAACTGCATAAGCTTGACAACTTCCCTACAAACAGCTTGAGATCCTCCAAGCAAGGAATTGGCTCAGGTGTGAGCACATGGTGTCCACAGGCAAAGGAAATGGGCACATTTGGGTTGCATTAGTTGGGATATGATCCAGTATGGGCAGTAACGCAGCACGCAGTACCTGAGTGTGTGCCAAAGGCTGCGGATGACACCCAGAGTGGAGAGATGTCTAACTCTTCCACCTGGTAGCAATAAGCTTTAGTCTGGGCAAGGGGAACATCATCATTTCTCCACGGTGAAGTTTTGTTATTTTGACTTTTATTCTTTTTGTGTGCCTGTTGTTACAATAGGAAGCCAAATAAATGTCCTCGACCCAGGAGTCCCTTTGGACAGGCGAGCGCTTCTGAGGGAGTTTGCATTGCCTCCCTTGGCAGCTGGCAAACTGGAGCCACCCAGATACCAAAGAACTTCCAAAATTGTCTACAGCCCCACCTGACTGCAGGCACAGAGGATCTGCAGACCAGTGCCATACAGTCTGAGGAAACCACAGAGCAGTGTTTAAAGCTGTATCCTACCACCATTTGTCACCTCTCAGCCCTGTGTGGGACAGGACTAATTTTGTGAACAGCAGGGGTGGATGGTGATAGCCTGTGGGACTGGCTTGAGCCCAACAGAAAGTGCAAAAGCATGTTTGGCTCCACAGCTTCGCTACACACCAGTGAAGGGCCCTTCTGAGACTGTAAAAGCAGCCACCATTCCTGGTGTACATTGATGCAGGTCCCTCTTGTGCTGCCACTGGAAGTCTCAGCAGAGACTGGGGAATTTATTAAAAATGGTGAGTAATTATGCAGAGCAGTTCACATACCCACCACACCGTGTCTGTACAGACTGTGACCTTTCTGGAAGTTTCTGCAGCACACCCTTCAGCAGCTTATTACAAACATAACAGGTACCCAGAGACCTGCACCAGGGAGCACTTGCTGATTGCATGGAGAGCTCCTAAACAGCTCTCTGACAATGAGCATTTAAAGAGCAGTTTCCTTTCCGTCCTTCACTTTCCTTGCCTAATTTATGGGTGTGAGGTCATTTTGATTATTAACCTGAGTCCTTTTCTTTCTATGGGCAAGTGCTTCCACCCTCATGCTGCACATTTGCGCGTCGCCTCTCTGAACATTTTATTACTTGATTTTCCTGTTTGATTTCCCAGGGTACTTCAGTTCCTGTTCTGAGATACAGCATGTTCCAAGAGTTGGTTAAAGACTCGCAGATCTCCAAATCTTCAGGGATAGATTCTTTTCCTCCTTCTCAGTAGCTGACAGATGGTTATTCTTTAAGAAATAAAATCTAAATTGTATGAGTCTGCTCCACTGCAGAAGCAAGTTCTTAATAAGCGTCTTGCTGTGATGAAAGGAAATAGAGGAAAAAGCAACATCTCCAAAGTAGGGGTATTTAGAATTAAAAATAGACTCTGTGTGTCCATTTCATAGAATTGCACAGCAAAATTTCACATCTGAAGGGGACTTAAGTGGCACAGAGGCCTGGTTTTGACTCTCTCCAAAGGGATGAGTCACATCCATAGCAAACTTTGATGAGTGGCAGCTGGCTTCTGAACCAGTGCCATTTGATGTGCCAAATCCTCCATGTGTGAATGTACATCAAGAGAAAAATGAATCTTCACCCAACCAGGCTGACACAGCCACAGTTAGACCTGGTAGGGCTGTGGAAATGGTCACCCAACAGATCTGACAGAAGCATCAAGGCTGAGCTGAGTTTATGAGACAGAAGCTGACTCAGAGCAAGCATGAAGGGCTCCCCATCTGTGTCTGACCTGCGAACTCATGCCATTCTCTGGTTCCTCTTCATTAACACCCTTATCACTCTCACATGGCTTTATAAAACTTTAAAAACTCACTATGGTCTTTGTCTTAAAAATCCCATCCTGGAAACCTCTTGATTCCCTTCTGCGCATTATGTGGCTGCTCTGGCTCTGCTTAGTCTCAGTTCTGATCAGGTTACTATTGGTGTGGACCAATTCCTACACCAAGGTCTGGACTGATTTCTCTGGCATCATCAGGGTTAACATGGTTGTGCACAGACAGCTCAGCCCAGTCCTTTCCATCATAAAACCATGGGGTTTAGCAAATACGGTGAGTGCTGGCCCTCGATCAGCATTGCTGCAGTACCATGGACTGGACTGGCCCAGCAGCTGATTGTGCTCCTCACCAGACAGTTTTTACCTGTTCCTGAAATGCTGACCCAACCAGTTATCTAAAACATTTGCAGATTTTTCTCCTTCTCAGTCCTAAGGTAAAGTAAGAAATACCGTTGAGGGAAATGCAAGCACTCATCTTTCTGTGAAGAGGCCATCACTCAGGTTGTCACCATTAGCAAGATAATCCCGTGGGAGAGACCTTTGGTGCTCTGGCACTTGAGAACTGCTTAAAAGTGTCATTATTAGCTCTTCATTAGCTGAAGAAATCACAGAAATCCCCTGGCAGCCCATGAGATTTAATCGCCATATCAGCTGATTAAGAAAATAACTGCCTAAAACCAGTCTGATATTAATCTTCGATTATACCTTAATTATTCATAACCAGTAATTCAGACCACTTAGAAGAAACAATTGCATCTTGGATACAGAGAACAGAAGTGGGAAAAATAATCCACTAATCTCTGCTGCCGTTCTGCCCAATTTCCTGATTTTCAGGACATCTTCCAGAAGGTTCTCCAGCCTCTGCAAACCCAAACAATGAGCTTAATATCAGCCCCAGGAGGAGCAAAGGGGTCCAAAGCTGTGCCCACTGGAAAGTCCTGAAGGAGCTGTTTGTACGAGCTATTGCCCTGCTCTGAAAGTTAAAAACTACAGCAAGAAAATCTCACTCTTTGAGGCAGTAGCTTTGCTCCTCTACCCACCAGTCTCTGAGCACCTTTTAAATCACCTTTAATATGATCTATCTTCACAACTCCCCTGCAAGATAAGGGCACACCATCATCCTTGTTTTACAGATGGAAAGCCAAGGCACAGACTGAACACTGTTGCCTAACCGCTTTTCTTTTATTAGTGAGCTTCCCTCTGGCAGTGCCTGGTTATGTCTTACTCAGCATTCAGCCCTTTGAACAGCTGCTCTGGCATGAAAGTTTATGAAGGCTGTCGAGCTGCCACAGAATGAGCAGACCAGGAGGTTTGGCTGGTTTCATCACTAGGGTTCTTGCTGTACTAATGTAGGTGAAAATCAAGACCCTGAACATGCAGGAACTGTACATTCATCTGAAACTAGAACATTCAAAACTGGAACATTCAAAGCTAAATGTTGGTTCACTATATCCATAAGCAGCCATAATTCATGTTGGAGAGAACAGGTTGTACACCTCAGGGAGGTAATTTTATTTCAGACTCCAACTTCTCTAATTAGTCATAGAAAGCATTATTTTGGTTGTGCACCCTCTGTTCCCCAGACAGGGAACTTCTTGCTGCAGTTCCATACTTTCTGAAAATGTGTACATTTTCAGAGTGCACTGAAAACCTGCTTGCCGTGTTGTGGCACATAACTTTGACATCACTGAGAAAATAACCTCTTCTGTTTACATTCCTATGATGTGGCTTTGTATTCCTGTGAAGCCAGTGCTCTCTAGCCGCACTCTCCTGATTCTTGAGCTTAGTTATTTCTTGTGCAACTCGTGTCAAACTTTGATCCAAGCAACTGTGCCAGACCTATGGTCACATACTACACCCATCTAAACAGTCCAGTTAGCTCCTGACATGCTTTATTCCAGCCATGTACACAACCCACTGGGCCAGCCTTCTGACTGAAGGGCGAAGGGTGACTGAAGAAGAACCACCTAAAATTCAACTTTGATTGGAACAAAAGCAGTATTTTCATCCCTCCTGCACAGCCACAAGCTGGCTGTTGCTTTCCAGATGGAAATGCCTTCCTTTGTGTGGATAGCTGTCCCTGCCTTGCAGCAATGGTGGTGGTGTGGGGTCCACGAGGTGGTGTGAAGGTCCGTGTTGCCTTTGCACCACACGTGCTAAAATCTGAGGAGCCACTGAGAATCACGTGGTAGATGGTCCATGCCCATGTGACAGACCATCAAATCTTTTCCTGTTGCTCATTTTTTCTTTCTTTCTTTTCTCTTCCTTCTTATCTGCTGGCACACAACACCTGCTAGGAAATGTTGGCCTGGAGCCAGCAGGAAGAGGGAGCAGCTGAAAGTTGCTTGGCTGACTTTCTCTTTGGAGAGCTCTCGGCAAGTTTTGCACGGACAATGAACAAAGTGCTGTTTCTTGCTTTCAAAAGGCAAAGAAGAGTGGGTGGGATAGCAGGGCTCTGCAGTACACATTTCCCCACAATCCCAACTTTATGGAAAGGTAAAAGAGATCAGTCTTGAGTTCTTTTAATATGGGACAGAAAGCCAAAATTCAGTCATCAAACAGCACGGCAGGTGCTAAGAGCCACCCAGACTGCCAGTGTCTTCTGTACTACAAACAAGTAAACTCTTTGATTTCAAGCTCTGGCTATTTTGCTCAGATACCCCTTGTTTACCAAGTGCTGAATGGCACTCAGCATTTACAGATGTAAAGCCCCTAACTGGGAAGGTCATTAAAATTGGCGGGAAGATTGGGTAAAATCTGAGAAAATCCACAGGGGAGCCCAGCTAATTAATTATGGTTTTGTAATGCACCTAAAAGAACAATGACCAGAGTTCTGAGCTGTTTGAAGGGGCTGTTTAAAAGCAAATTAAAGCAGAATATCTACTGTAAATGCACAATTGAGCTGCATGCTAAACAGAGAGGCAAACTTGTTTACCCTGCTTCTGAGCCCTCTTGAGCAGGGTAGGTTTGAACATTTGAACACAAATGTCACTGGGTTAGGAGAGGCTGTGAGAGACAAAGCAGGCAAGGGAGGAGCAAAAACATCCAGTGGGAAAAAAAAGTAGTGAAATACTGCAGCAAAGAATGAAAAACAAATAGAGGCAAAAAAGGGAAAACCAAAATAGTTGAGATGGAACTGAGTCCACTCATGACTCTCTACAAAATTTGTAGGTCTGTCCCTGGAAAATCATTTGTGAGGTGAAATTGTTATGTCTTTGAGGAGCGGCTGCTGGAACTCTCTGCTGGGCAGGCTGGAGTTCCCATTCAGAGGTGGATTGGTGAAACCAGAGCAAGTGTTGGTGATCTGTGCCCCACGAGCAGCCCCTGCCATGCCAGATGTGCATCTGCCACCTGGGAACCATGTGCCTGGAGTCCAGTGAGGGCTTAGCAATGACCCACCTAGGATTTGGGGGAAATGGCTAGACTGTGGTGAGCAACAAACCATCAGAGGGTTTCCAGCCACCACTATACCCAGTCCTCTTTCAGGCTGAACCATCCCAATGGAGGAAGTATCTGCCTCCCATCTGCTCCCTCCTGTCTGATGGGGCATATTTTTTCCATAAGGCAAAGATTTTGCCTTGACTCAAAAAGCTGCATTTTGGAGTGGACCACAACCCCTGGGCTCCCCATGGCTGAAAGCTTTATTCCTGCAGTGAATGTGGCTTTTTCTTTTGAGAGCACAACCAGTTATGCTTGGCAAGTCCAGTTGTTTCAGGAGGGAAAAAAATATAGCTCTTTCTGCTGACAATCTCACTGTAATTTGGCCCAGCCTGCTCAAATAATAATAATAAACTCTCCAAAAGGTTACGGTACATGGTGCAAGACGGGTGTAGCTGGCTCTTGGAAAGCACTTGTGTGTAAGAATGTGTGGTACCTGCTCTTTCTAAACTGCTCAGTGGACAGGGAGCAGTGGCCCTGGAGGACTTCAAAGATGTCAGAGGCTGTGTGTGCATTCCTGTGCAGGGCTCAGATGACATCAAGTGAAGAGAGAAACCATTATGTAACTTGGAAGATTGTATTAAACAATAACTTAAATACACACAAAGAAAAAAGAGAAAAAGGTATCCCAGCCAACTGCTTCAGCGTGAAAGATGAGATTTGTAGGATTAGTGAGGTCTCTTATCTGCCAAATCTTGCTGAGCATTACACCATGTGATGGAGTTGAGTTAACCCTGTGTGTTATTATGACTCAGCTTAGGGGAGAGGTAGGGCAGGGCAAGGCAAACTTTACTATCAGCATCTCTTGGAAATTGAGCTATATTTACAACACCAGGCCTGATAAATGTCTGTTGTTTTTGACTAACACCAAACATTGCAATACACAGCTTACCAGAAAGGGACTGGACTGGCAGCTAGATTGTTTAATTAAGATCAAATTACCAGAGGGCTAGATCTGGTTCTCAAGATGTAACACAGAGATTATTAGCAAGAAATGAGTTTCAATATAAAAATAGCAGCTGCCACCAGGTACAACACGTAGCAGCTGGCAGGAGAAGCACAGCATTTGCAACACTGAGCTTTGCCAGCTACTGCCTGTCACCAGCCTGGCATTTCTCTGTGCTTGCCCAGGGGGCAGCCAGGCAGGGCAAAGGACCAGAGACCAGGAATAGATGCTGTCCCCAGCTCCCACAAGGGCAAGGTGTTTTTCCCCCTGTTCTCATATCAAAGGGGCCAGCCTTGGAAATGGGTGGCCCTTGTGCCTCTGCCCCAAGCGGTCAGACCAGCCCTGTCTCCAGATGGGAATTGTCATGGCGAGACGGAAAGTCAGTTCATCCCTCCCAGTAAAGGGTCAGTTGAGCAAACTGATCCCATGCTGCACATCCCCTCTCAGGAGAGGGGCTACAGAAGCTAGGCTCTGATTTAGGGAACCCTAGGAGTCCCTCCAGGCTTGTCATGAGTGGCTTTTATGCACCAACAGCAACAGATACCAGTTACAAGCACAGGAATGAGTAAAGTCCAGTGCCTTGGAGCTTTGCAACATTTTTATATTTTTTTTTGTGAAGGTGTGTGCCCTCATTGCCAAAGCCCCATCCTCTTTTGGACACGCTGAAAGGTTAAGTGGCCTTCCTCTCAGACAGCAGGACTTCCAGCATGCCTCTCTCACTTGGCAGCCCATATCCCTCAGTTTTGTTTACTTTTGCAATGTATTTCTTTCTGTTGAATGTGAATAAATTTGACCAATGGATGGGGAAGCTATGAGGGAGGGTCAGACAGAGAGGGAGACACGACTATGGGGTTTGTTTGAGCTTCATTTTCACAAGGAACCAGACTAAGATCCACCCACTAATGAAATATGCCATGCTCCTGCTTATCTGGTGACACACTGGAGTGTCTCTCCGCTTCCTGGTGCATTAAACTTCATTTAATACAAAATCTGCCTATGACCTGGTGTCATCTCAGCGGTTCTTTCTCTGAGATCACTGCACATAAAGCATTTCAAAAGTGGAATTTAAACCTAGGGTCCCAGATCTAAGGACCCAAACTTTGCCTGGTTGTACCCTAGTTGTACAAGTAAGCATCCCTGCAGCTCCAACCAAAGCCAACAGGAGCCGCAGTATATTAGGCACGTTGGGTTATGGCAGTATTTTTTAATGAACTGTTGGTGCTTTTGAGACTTGAGTTTCTTCATCATAGCTCAGTGCTCAGGAGAGAGGGAAGAAAGAGAAGTGTGTTGGTCTAAGGCTAAAACAACTAATTTATGTACTTACACTGTGACTTAAGAAAGTTCTGCTCTAAGTGAGTTTATTAAGTGGAGTCAGGATGTCTGACAGCTAGCAGAGCCTCTGCAAATAAGACAAGGCTGTTGGTAGTAAAAAGTAGGAATCCGGTTAAAAAATAGCTCCTCCAGTTACAAGACTACTTGAAATATTGTACTCTGGAAATGTTTGTGTTTTAAGCTGTTTTAGCGTACAGTATAAGCCATTGACTTGTTGGGGTTTTTTATTGGTTTTGTTGTTAAACCTATGAGGGGAAATGTTTTTCTCCATTCACTGGACAGCAGCCATGAATTAGTAATGACCGACAATGTTTCAGAACTACGTGTGTATTTAATCTGCATTGAAAGACATGTTTATCTTCTTTCTGGGGGCTAAAGGAAGTTTTAATATTGGTGCTGGTAGTGAAGTGCAAACTGCTGTGGCAGGCAGGTGAAGATCTCCCACACGTGAATGCTCTGCATTCCAGCACGGGGTACCAGCTCAGCCCACACCACTGACAGGCAGTTTTGTTCTCCATCAGCCTTCGTGACATTGGCTCACCACCCAAATTAACCTCATCCTGTTAATTCCCTATCTCAGCCCAATCCTGTTGTATCCCTTTTTTCTTTCTGTTTTGAAGATGAAAATGCACCTCCACACCAGTGGGCCAACACCAAGCTCTCATGCAGGCAGTGAGGAGGTCTCAGCTGCTGGAGGAAATCACTAACACTTTGAGCTTGTGCTCAGTGCTTCCTGAGCAGCATCCTAGACCTGTGTTATCTGAGAATACAGGTACTTATTTCAGTGATTGCTTTATGAAGTTATTGTAGCTAAGTCTGCAATGATTATATTGGATCATCTATGGAGGCAATTTCCTCTGTCCAGGGGAAACAGAAGTAGAGGAGGAGGATCATATAAAGTGCTAAACTGACATTTGAGAGACCTTGGTTTAATTTCTTCCACAGACTTCCTTGGACAAACTGCAAAGTCTCCCACTTCTACCATTTCCAAAATGAATGCAGAAATTTCATCAAATTTGCCTTCTGGAGCAGCAAGCAAAATGTGAAAAAAGCTAAGATGGTGGTGCTACATAAGTACCTCTCAGAGAGATCCCGATGGATGTGCACAAAGAGCTTAAATTTGTGATCTTCACCTGCTTTATACGAATGTAGGTTGGGAGGAGCTCTGCTGATGCAGAAGGAGAGTGAGAGAGAGGTGGGCTCCCACGACTCGCAGTGGTAAGGCCCCTCAATGAGGTCTCCTGATTCTTGAAGCCTGCTTGAAGCAGCAGATTCTTTTCCCTGATTCCCCACTGTTCAATTACTCCAGCCACTTTTCCTGGTGATCAGGCAAGTAGAAATATTCAACTCAGCCCATGCACTGCTATTTCTTCTGCCCTAACTCTGCCATCACTACATTTGGAGTCTCTAGGGAGGGCAGCAATAGCAGTGGCATCTTCACAGCTGCTCTACAAGCTTTATCTGTGCAAAATGTACTATTCAAAATGAATGACTTCAATGAAAAAATGGGGAAAAAATAGCAAAAAATTTCAAAAAATCTTTTGGGCTTTAAAAGTTTAAGGAAATTATCACTTTTTTTGGCTACATAAGCTTCACAGTACTTCTCTGTTTGGGTGGAACAGGATAATCCCCAAAAGCCACACCTAAGTAATTCCAGTATTTCTGCTAATGTGTATACACTTTACTTCTGTAACCTGAACTAGCATGTTCCCAGCTAGCTCAGGTATTTCTGCATGGCACTTCATGGAATAAATACATCCCAGTTGCCCTTAGGCCAATGTCCTGTCTTATGACTGTCATTTACACCAACTGAAAGCATTTCCTTTTCCTTCCACCTCAAGTTTTGCTCTGATCCTGCTGGAGTTGATATGCTGGATGATGGAGGGATAGAGCAAAGGATAAGGGGACTGTGTAAGAAGAGAGGTTTAAATGAAGCTTCCAAAATCCCATGGAAATATATGAAAGTAACATACAGGGGCATATATATGTACTGAAGAGGGATTAGGATGCTTGAGGGAGTGCTTGAAGTTAGCTTAGTCATGAAGGTGATCCAGAGAAATCTAGAATGGTACAACAAGGAAATGCAAGAAAATTTGAAATGTCCAAGGATGCAGCCTCTGGTCATATTATCAAAAGAAGCATTTAAAGGGAAAACAAAGTGAATTTCATGGCACCTTGCAATTTCTGACTAGTATAGTGGATTTGAATTAATTTCTTCAACTGGAAGTGCGGTATTGAGGAAATCATGGTCTTGTCCTATGTTTTTATGAAAACTAACAAGCACCAGAGGTGTGAACAGGATTATATTGAGTCACACATCTCTATCATATTTAATAAAATCCTGGACATGGTAAGATATCAAGCCATAAGTCTTTCTTTTCCCTAAAGTGGCTCAACTGACTTCACCTGCGATCTCTTGGAGGAACCTTTCTGGTCTCTCTCTGAGACCAGAAGAGGAAAAAGTGTGTCCAGTCCTTTCTGAGGGTGAAAAGAACTACATCATGCATATGTCAGTGACAGGTAAGATTGAACTAGGGCCTTCTTGTGGCCTTCAGCAGCTCTGATGCCAGAGCACATCCCTGCCCTTCCTGAGAATTATATCAATTGAAACTCCCCAGTACTGCCCAGTGGACATACTGATTCATGTTGACCCCTCAGGGTTAGTGCATTTGGGGATTGGGAGGTTGCTCTTTCACAGATGTGTGCACACAGACTCTGACTCAGTGGACCCAGGTATGACACAGCCACTCCAACAGCTGCATTTCTCCTTTCACGATGTTCGGACTCCAGAGTGCCTCCTTGGTCTGGGTGAGCAGGGCATGGTGTAGAGTGGTTTCCAGCCCATGCCATGCCATTGGGCCGTTCAGAACAAACAAACATGGCCTCTGGGGGTCTTTGTGGACAACCTAGCACCAGTCTCAAGCTCTCGGATCTTAGTGTGGAGATGTGCTGTGATCTGTCCTAGGAGAAATGACCTTCAGATAGTATTAAGTGAATGATGGCTTGCACCATAAAAACCACCACAAATATTTTATTACAGCCTGGTAAAAAGGACAAGTTTTTGCTTGTTTAAAAAGCTGGGATTTTACCGAGCTGAAAACTGAAATACACCTCAGATGAGGACAGTGCTTCACAGTTCCCACAAGCTGTTGTTACACTGCATGTACCTGTGTAAACTGCATTACCAAGCTATTTTTTATTCCTTCGTCTTTCCATTTCCAAGCTTTCTCTTTAGTGCACTAATGGTGAGGCAAACATTTACAATGAACAATATGCTCTTCTCTTAAAAAGATTTTGGCTTCCTGTTTGGATTGATTAGTACATGGATGTCTTTGGGGCACCAAATGACAAAATAGAGGTGCTTGTCCATGCTGCCAAAAGGTCCAGTTCATCTCTAACAAAACTCCAGGGAAAAATAACCAAAACAAGCGACAGTCCAACAATGGACTTGTAACACGGCTGGGTTTGACTCAGACCTTCAGTGTTCAGTGTTAGTCTCTCAGAAAGCTAACATTGATTCAGAGTATCTATTGCAGAGCCAAAAGCTAAACCACATGGTGGGGAGGGCAAAGGGAGAGGTGGAGGCAATTTGCAAATGGAAGACTGTGTGTATTATTCAGGCTTTAACATTGCTTGCATTCATGGAGCAATGCCCTTCAGTTTGGGAAAGCATCACAAGCACAGCTCCTGTTTGGCTGGATGAATGAAAGGCATCTTACAGAATCTGTATGTGAGACCATTAGCCTGACGTCCCAGGCACTGCAAAAGCTCCACTGATAAACCACATCTCTTGAAGGAGACTGGTGTCCTTACATCACTGACACAGGCAAAACCCTCAGATTTGTGCCAATAGGACCTTGTCTACTGTCTGCTCTCCTTGCCAGCATTTTCCACTGTTGCCACCCAGGGGACACAAATACAGGGAAAAAGAATAAAACAAATGATTTTGTCTCATCATTTAAAAGGTAATTTCATAAGTTTAGGTGTGGGTTCTGGAATTAGTGCACTGGCAGAAACAGAATCCCAGTCATTACATTCCAGTTCTCATCAGTAGCTCTTTGACTGTTTCGACAATGGAGGGCTGTACTGTGGACCCTCATTTTCTGTGAGGGTTTATTCTAAGGCATGGAGGAGAAAGGCAACTCAGTCTTGGCTGTGGAACAGTTCAAGAGGAGAGACAAGATCAAAACCAGGTCTCTAGATTCATAGCCTTGTCAATGGACAACAGGGCCTCTCGAGGTTGTTTTATGCATCTGCAAATGGAACAAAATTAGTTAACAGTGTGTTAAAGACTCCTCTGACCATCTGTAACCTGGTTGAACCAAACTCCTGTATTATTCTGAAGAAAAAAACCTGGCAGGTCTTCAACATCACGAAACCCTGAATAGTCACGGGCTGTGACCACTCAGTTAGTCGTCATCAAACTGACTGATATTGGTTCACTGGTGGAGAAGTAGCCATTTTCAGACAAAATATTTGAGCTACCAGCTTCAACTCCTCCAAACATTTAAATACAGAAACAGTTCATGATCTTGTATTTTATTGCTTTGTGGGGTTACTTGTGTGTCTAAAAGTCTCTTCCTGAAGCATTTTGGATCAGTAACCCTTTGAAACACAGACTTGCCAAATCCATCTTTGGATAAACCTCATCACTCTTAGAGCAGTTGTGTGGGTGTATTTGGAAGCAGTCCTAAGCAAATCCCAGATGAATTGCATAATTCTTGTGTAAAATAAAAATATATGGGGTGGGAAGAGTTTGTGGCATTAAAGAGAGCAGGGGGAAGAGTGAATGAGAGAAAGCACGTTAAACATAAATACGATGTGATCCTACGTCAAGCAAGAGGCTAAACAAAATGCCGTGCATGAAAAAAAGAAAACTGTTTCTTTAATAGCAAAACAGGCTTGAAAGATCAGGCTTCCTCACCCTTACAAGATAATTGGTTGTTGTATGTTGGAAGGGATGTCAGGAGATCTCTAGTTCAACCTTCTGAGAAAACCACGCCCACATATGAGGTGCTTTGTTCTACTCTCCCCTTCTTGCATCTTTACAATTAATGTCCTGAAATGACACTCCTTAGGGACTTTTCTTGTCCTTCTCAAAACCAAGATGAAGCAAAATATGAAACTCTTCTTTTGGCTCACTCTGTTCAAAAACTCAGTCATATCCAGTTGGTGTATCATCAGTGTAATCCCAGTGAGGTGCTTGCTCTCATGGGACACCTGTTGGAGAACATTGGTCTGAATGGTCTTCTAGGTCTTCTGCATTTGGGGTGGCTTTGGCCTCAGAGGCTCCTCCCTGAATTAGCCAGACAAGCTGAGAACAGGAGACCAAGTGACACTTGACACTTTTCTTCCTCACCCATCCTGATAACAGAAATCACAGTTTGGAATCAAAATACCAGGGAAGTTCATGTCTCCCCCGTGCCTGATTGCCTCGACTGTTCCCGTGGCTTAAATACACATCAACACACTTTGAGAAACCCAAGACAGGGAGGAAAGCATGCAGGTTCCAGCTGGGCTAAGGGACATTAACAGATGTATGGTACAAATTATTTCTTAGCACCCTTGCTGTGATTGCTATTTCTGTCCAAGATTTCTAGGCCGGTATGAAGGGATAATTATTCACATAACCATGAGGATTCTGCGCTGAATACGCCAGGACTGTAGTGCCTCTGTGTCCCAAACACATGCCTGTTTGATGATCTAAGCAGCGGCTGGGTTAGTCAAACTGCAACTTTGAAAATATTCACACACACCCTCATGCTCCCAAAAATTTTTTTTCAAAAGTGCTTGGATGGTATTTTTACATCCTTAAAAAGATGTGATATTCAGGAGCAACGTGGCTTCTTCTGAAAATTGGGATAGTAGGGCAAAAAAATCTCTGGGATTACGCACCAAGCTCTGTGAAACTCCTGATGCTGCAGGAAAGCTTCTAAGGTCCATGAAGTATTTGAGTGGCATTTGACCAAAAGCCTCAAACACAGAAGAGCAATGTGTGAGACATTAACACACTTTGTAAGAGGAGGTTTTTCAGCTAGGGTGGGAGTACTAGGGCTCTCAGAAAAATGAACATTTGGGAAAAACTTACATTATAAAAATGACTGGTTCTGGAAAGCCTGCCTTATATCAAAAAAGGCCAGAATTTTAGAGTTACTTGTAGCTTCTGTTGCTACTGCAGTCCTATATGATTTTTGATAAGTCCACGAAAGGTGCCTAATTCCCATTAGTTTTAGTATAAATTAGATACCTAAGAAGCACCTATTTTCACCTTTTAAGAGCTTAAATACCTTTAACAGCCTAGAACTTCAAAATTAGGCTGGACAGGCTGTGAACTGAGTTGTGGGTATCCAGCTGTTATTCTACTACCATACCAAAACGCAATACCAATCTTCATTCTGCAGAAGACTGAAGTCTGAAAAAAACAACACAACAACAGTAACCAACAAAAAAACCCCAACAAACCACCCATAAAAGGAAGATAATAAAGTATCATCAGCTCTTGGAAAGCATTATATTTAAAATTGCAAAATTAGGTACCTGTCAAAAAAAACTTCTTAGTGCAGAGTTCCTGCTAAGAAACAAGTAAGGTTTTTCCACCCTGGAAAACACAAACTGTTCATCAACATATTATCAAAAAGTCAACAGGAGATAATGATATTTATGCAATTTAATGTCAGTCAGTTAATGTTCCTGCCCTAAACAGAACGATTATTTTCATGTTATGCTTGTTGTTAGATAATAACTGTGTTGACAGATGTCTAGAAATAAGGCAGTGCTCAGGTGGTTTCCAGGCAGAGCAATTCTGAGCTATCAATAGAGCATTTCTCATGGAGGTACTAAATTTAACAATTAATTCACATTATTCTACATGGTATTGTTCCAGTAGTTTGGGGGGTTTTCCTTAGTGTTGTTGTTGCAAGTAATTAAGGTTTCTCTGATACTTTTTAGAGAACAATAACAGGAAGTTCAGAGAAATTACTCTTAATTATGTACAACACAGCATAATTCCTGTCCCACTTTGATTAGAGTCTCTAAGAGCCCCAAGCCATCCAGGCTGGCCACTTGAACGTGGGCATGGCTTCTTTATACACAGTCAAACATGGTGGCAGTTCTACCACCCAAATTTTGACGCTTAACACCCAGCACTGAGGGTCCACAGTGCTACTGCTTTCATTGGATGGACCCAATGGAGTCCAAATCCACCGTCACAAAAGGACCTCACAACATTTAACTTCTTCGTTCCCCACCTCAGCAGTAAAATGGAACAATAGTGAAATGGAAGTGCATGTATTTTTTCCATATATTGTACTCTTATTATTATATGCAGTATCCCTTAAGAGGGTAGGAACCTTTTTTTCCTTGTAAAAAGGGAGGGAACTCAGTACCACTCACCTTTCAGCAGAATGCTTCTCTTCATCAGTGCTCATATTTATACATTTTCATGTAATTAGACTGAGAAATTAATATCTCATGGGTCAAAACTTCCAAACCACAGCACTCAAACTGGAACAGCTCATCACTGCTTATTTCTTGTTCTAATGATTCCCCAGTTATCCAGGGGAGGATTACGCTACCCTTTAATAAAAGCTGTGAAGTCATTCCCCCAAGTTTGACCACATTCTTTTTCTGTAAAAGGAAATGGAAGAAGCGTGAGAATTTGAATGTGAAAAGACCAACAGATTTACATTTCTAGGCTTCTACTTCAGGTTCCTCCTTTGATGTTGACTTCTCTTCTGAAAGCTGAAAGGACTGGTTTGTCTTTAGTCTCTGGTACAGTTTTGCTTAAATTAGAGGTGATTTATTTGGGGGATTTTGATGTGGCTTGTTTCCTATGACCAGCACTGAGTCCTCCAAATTCATCTTCTTTAGATATTTCACTCAAATTTAAAGGTCTTTCTGTTTAAAAGGGAGAAATTAGAGAGATGGAAGAGGAGTAAAGTTTTACATAGTGGACCTAACATCATTATTTTTCTTCCCTGATCTCCATTCCTTTACAAAATGGTGTTTGCTTCTCATTCTTCTGTCAAGACTGTTTCTCATTCCTGTCACACATTCCTTAATTTCACGTAAATACCAGGAAAAATACTCACTCAGGCAAGTATTGAAACCATTGGAAAAGTTACCTCAGTAAGGTTGAGAGTAGTTGGTCCTCCACTAGTGACTCAAAGGAAAGGAAAAAAGTCACCAAGAAATAAAAACACCCTGTGTTCTTACTTATTAAAGAGGGGACAGGAGGTTCAGGAAGGTTTAGGTAGGGCTTGGGGGTATTATTTTTAGAAGAAAACCGTAAGTTTGGTATTGCTGTCAGCATGAGCACATGAAGTTTCAATTTGTGGTTTCTCTTTATGCAGTACATTTTGTAATTGGAATTTAAAACAAAATATACATCTCTCTGTCTGACTGTGTATACAACAATTTGTCATTTCTTGGCGGGAATTTGAAACTATTTTTGGTGTTCAGAAATAATCTTCTGTCCCTTTCCTTCACCTCCCTTCCCCCATCCCACTAACAAATTACTCTTTAATCAACCTCTAAAGATTTTTAAAACTTTTCTAACTCTTGAAGTAAGGAAAATAGTGACAGGAAATTAATAATTATTGAGGAATGGGGCTATATTTTCATTTCCTGGCCCCTTCGGAGTTAAACGCTGAGTTAGAGCTATTTGTCAAAAAGTTGAACAGAACAGTTACCTGTAGATTCATTTTAATGAACTCCATTCAAGAACAATGCTCTCTGAAAATACATATATCATTATGAGAATAGCAAATCCTCCTAAAGCCAGAGCACTTGTGCTTTATACCAGCGCTTGAGTAAGAATAAAATCCCTCCCAAGGAAGAGGTCTGGCAGTGCAGTTGGTGTGTCGCCCTTCAAAGCCACAGGTTTTGTTAGCCAGGACATCAACGTGGAGCCCTTTGACCATCCATAAAATGCACCATGTGCTGAGCCCCAGGCATGGGAGGGCCATCTGGTGTCTGACCTGGCTTACCTAATGGTGGCACTGTGACCCCTAGCAATGGCACAGAGACCCCTAACCAAAGTGTTGTGACCCCTTCAAGCATTTCAAGCTGACCACCATCATTCCCAAATGAACTTCTCACCTCAGCTTACAGCAGCTGTTGTTTCCAAGCTCCAAACAGGATAAAGGTGGACACAACCTACCAGGCCACCCTCCCCTCTCCACCTCTCTCAATAATCACCAAAGGGCCTGAACTAAATCATCTTTCTGTTCCACCTTTGGAGTTGGCTCTTCTCGGATCCTGATCCTGATGCCTTCTGCTGAGCCCAGGTGTCTGAGAAGACACAAAAGGCAGTACTGGGTCAGGGCAATGATCTTCCTTACACACTATGCTACTAATGGTTAAGAATGGCTGCCTAGGGAAGCATACAAAGACAAAATAAAAATATCATTGTGTCCTCCTGCAAAATTCCTCGAGCTCTACGGCTTAGTGGATCATGGATTTCCTAAGCCACTGGCTGCTGCTCTTGCAGTTAGTACTTGGTTGGTTTTCCCTCTATGATCTATTTGGTCTGGTCACTTTTTGATGCTTTGTAGACTTTTATCCTCCCCAACATCCTGTGGTAAAGAGATCCACAGTTTAGTTCAGTGTTGTATGAGGAAACGCCTCTTCTTCTTGGTTTCAAACCAGCCACCATTTAGTTTCATGGTTGACTTTCATGAATCTTGTACTAGAAAATAAGCAAACTGTCATTTCCTAATTGCTTTCTCTACATCTCTCTCAATTTCATATATCAGAGGTGATTATTCCGCCTTTGTACGGGTGCCATACACTGAGAGCTTCTTTATGCATTTTCTAGGTCTGCATTGGGCAATACAAGGTTCTTAGATAGCTGCAATTAACATTTTTATTAGACTTAGCTCTGTAGCTAGAAATACCAAACTAGATTTTGGGTAAGACCACTCCTTTGATGCTTTTTTGGTTTAGATCTGGAGAGAGTTTTTGTGCTTGATTGTATGTTTTGTTTTTGTTTTTATTATACTACCTGGTCTAATAAGAGATGTCCATTTACAGGTCTCGTTTGTCTACATCCACTTGCAACTACAGTAGAAGTTTTACCACATAGAGCTGAAGAGTCTTGACTGGTGCACACTACTGGAGATGTGTTCATGCCATAGATTTACAAAGCAGCATAAGAATTTTTTCTTTTTTGTTCTCCTCTCCAAGTAACTCTTAAATTCAAACAGAGGAGATTTTTTTTGTCTACTACAGAACATCAAGTTGCTTTTTATAGAACTGTCTGCCATCCTTCCAAGGTCTCTTTCCTAAAGGGTAATGGCTAAAAGCATATCTGAAAAGCCTGTCCTTATGCATATTAATTGAGAGGGCTTTTTTCCTTAGGTGTCTCACCTCGGATTTATCAATGCTGAATTCCATCTGGCATTTTTTCATCAGTATTGTGAAGCTGATTTATTGCTTCATAGTGAACTTTCATTTTTACCCTGAGCAGTCCTCTCTAGGCTGGTGAGCAAGTTCTGTGTTTGCACAAGACATGGGGCTCATTTATATATACAAACATGTATATATTGCACAGCTCAAACACAAACAGACGTTACTTGGAAAGACCCCAGCAAGCATTCAGGAACTGACCATTATTTCCTACTTATTGCTTCCTCTCTTTTACCCAGATATGCACATTAAGGTCTTACCTATCTCACAGCAGGTTCTCTAACAGGGTTTGCTGAAGGGCTTTGTTGATTATGTTTAAGAAATCCAGTTAGACTTTGTCAACCGATTCTCCCTTGTCTATGTGCTCACTGAATCCTTTAAAGACCACAGTGGGTTTCTCTGTCTGTCACGGGAGCTGTTTGGATTATTCCCACATAAATTAATAAATGTTATCTTCTCATGTGTCATGATCTTATTCCTTGTTATAAGCTCTACCAACTTGCTATCAACCCAAATTTATGTGTTTCTACTTGAAGAATTTTATTAAAAGGCAGGTTTAATGAGAGGTCACACTCTACAGCCAGAAGATCCATTATTTCCAACTTGCTTTTCTTTAGAACCCATTTAATGAACAATATGTGATGCTGACAATCTGTTTCTTCTGATATTTCATCTTTGTCCTTGGAGTTGAGGCAGACAAAGTCTACATTAAGGCCTCATGATGAATAAATATGGAAAATAAAAACTCATTTCTCTTTTATGTTGTTGCCTTTTCTCGCTGCTACTTTCACAACTTCACTGTCGACTGATCTGCAAAATCTTTGCAAGGCATTCATTATATAGTTAGGTAATTTAATATTGTTCCATTTTTATGCCTTTTTTTAAGGTGATTCCAAACATATTTTTAGATTTGTCTTTTTGAATCTGCATATTTCATAGAATCATGGAATCACAGAATAGTTTGGTTTGGAAGGGGCCTTAAAGATCACCTAGTTCCACCCTCCTGCCTTGAGCAGGGACATCTTCCACTACAGCAGGTTGCTTAAAGCCCCATCCAACCTGGCCTTGAACACTTCCAGGGATGGGGCATCCACAACTTCTCTGGGCAATTTCTTCTAGTGTCTCATGACCCTCTATATTTAATCTGCTGAAAATTGTTCACCTCTTTTTTCTCAGCTGAACACATCTTTGCCTTTTTCAGGAATACTTCTTCTTTCTTCTAACAGCCTCTCTTACTCTGTTGCTTAGCTCTCCCATAGTTTGTTTCTTTGGTCTCTATATACTGTATTTTGATAGATAGTATGCATTTGATCTGAGCTGTCAGTAAGAAAGAATCCTCACAATTCTTTCATCTTCAAATAGTCTTTTTTGCTAGCTGGTGCTTCATGCCTCTAAGGAACTGGAACAAGCATGTCCCTCACCAGTTGTCTCCCAGCCAATGCAGCTTTTCTAATTCTTTTCTTAACTTGTCAATCTATCTTTACATTTTTGTTGCTTTTACTTGAGTTCCTTCAGTTACTCATCTACCTGCAAGGACTTGAATTGCTGATGAATCTTATGTTGACATTTATCTCTGCTTCTGACAAGTCCTCTAAAATCCAGGTAAGGTCTCAGCAGGTTTGAATAGAAATCTATGCAGAGATGTCAATCTCAGAACAGGATTCCTCAGGCCCACACACTGCTGTCTGTGCCTCCAGAGAGTACCACAAGACCACATCACCATATAAATAAATAAACAGAATATCTGAATACATTCTTTTTCTAAATGCCATGTAGAGAGATGTTCAGACACGGGCAACATGGCCCAAGGTTGGAGCAGTGGAGCAAGAGTCAGCAGTATTTGGGGCTGAAAAAAATTATTTCATTTTTTTCTGTTTTTTCTGGGTCCCATCACCTGTATCTCTCCACTCAATAAATGTTCAGCAGTATCTTCAACAGGAAGGATTAACAGCCTGATGGGCACTTGATACACAGATTATCTAGGTTTAATACTTTGATCTGAATTAGGCATATTGAAGGGCTGGCTCTCTGTCATTTCAAGTGAGGTCTTTGCTTTTGTGTCATTGGCAGTGCTGCAATGTGATCAGGAGGCAGGGACTGGTCTTGCCATTCAGTCAGTACACCTGGAGAAAAGTGTACCTGGACCTTACACTGAAAATTTAAAATCTCACAAACCTGCATTTTCAAATGAAGAAAAAAAAGTTCCTATCAAAAGCACCCTGGCCAGAAATCTGGATGTCAAATGACTTGGGAACGGACACATTTCTCGGGAGCTGTGAAGACATGACATAAGGTTTTTCATCCCAGTTTATTCTCAGTGTCAGTGAACCTTGTAGCTTTAAAATGGGACAATTCAAAGACTACTACTGGCATCTCATGGGATAATAAATCCCAGCCATGTGATGAAATTCACCCTGCAATGTTCACAAACATAGGTCAACAGGAGGCTAAATGGATGCATAGAGTTTGGCAAGTGAGATGGAAACTCTGAAGATTACTGATGGGCTAACATCCTAATATCAAGAAATTACTCTTTTGAGTATCCATGGAAAGTATACAGCAAAATCCTGGAAAATAAACTTTAATGTGAAGCAGCCATCTGTCCAAAATCTGGATTTATATTTCAGCTGAGTTTTATTAAGTGCTTTAGGAGCACAAGCTCTGATGTGAAAATTTAGGTTCTTCAACAAGGTGTTGGCTCTGTTGAGTGAAGATATTCAGATCTATTGGGTTGGAAGAGGCAATAGGAGCCATGAGACATAAAATAATGGCCACTAGGAGACAATAAGTTTCAGAAAAGATTGGAAATACATATGTGAACATTTGCTTTTCACATTCTTGGCTAAAATTTCATGTTTATTCCATATTAGCACAGATGTTAATCAACCTACACATTTCTAAAACAAATTTTGTTTCACACAACTGGTAGAAATGGACTGTACATTTTATTATTTAATAAAACCTTTCTAAAGCTATCATCTGTACCAGAAACAGAGCATCGTTTATGTTTAGAATAAGGTGAGTCCAGAAGTCCTTTCTCAAAAAAAGGGGATGAGGGAAGTTAATTTACAGATCTCCAATTTCCATTACTAGTTCTGAGATTTTAGAAAAACTTACAGAGTATTTGGGAGTGCCAAAAATGAATTCTTAATTTTTAAATATTTTGTGAATGCCATTGCCTCACAATTTGAATCATGTAACATGTATGGATTACCTCCATGCTAGGGAAATAGAATTCCATGTCTGTTCATGAATTAAAATATTTCTCCTCCATGATACCTCTTCAGTGTCAGAGCCAATTTTGAAAATCATTCCTTTATAACAAGATTCCTTGGCAGAAAGAGTGGTGTCACCTGATATTTCTACCAGAGAAAGGATCCAATTAGCAGTGGTCTGCAGGAAAAAAGTTAAAAACCAACACTGATCATGCATTAGAAATGTGCACACGTATTTGCAAACATCACTGGGAACAAAATCAGCACTTCTGCATGTTAGGGACCAGACTGGAGGTGGAAGGGCTCTCATCTGCAAAGGAGAGCCGAAGGTATGGCACCTGCCCTCACACTGCCAGACATTTCATTCCCTTTCTAATACTTCTCTGTTTTGTGCATCTCAGATTGGTTCTTAAAACCCATGTCTTAATAACAATGCATCCACCTGCTTTTTCTATGGATATGAAAAAATTGGTTAGCATATATTTTATACTTTGATCCAAAAGATACTTTGACCTAAGATCTACCAGTTTCAACTTCTAAACACCTGAGCTGGCAAGATGAGTTAATTCAGAAGTGATATGGCAGCAACAGTTTATAGGCTGAGGGAGTGGGGGAGAATCTTCATATCCAATACAACCCAGATATTGCTCCGTGCTGTGCCAGTCCTGATTTTACAACATTGCTTCCGTCATAAACATGCCTGTTAATCCTTGTTGGATCACTTTGCTTTAGTGCTCATTTAAAATGAATACAGCTCTGTAGCATTTGAGAAAACACAGTGACAAAGCAAAAACCATAAAATTAAGCATAACTGAAGTGTTTCTTAAAACAAAACTGATGCCAATCTGGCACACGTGTTTTATTCAGTTCTAGTGCTGGAATAGTTCCCTTCAGCAGAAAACAAAAATACAACAAAAAACTACAACAACAACAACAACAAACCCAAATAAAGAAGCAAACAAAAAAACCAACCCAACCAACCAACCAAAAAAAAAGTCTGAACCTCAGGAAGGAAAAGAATTCAGTCCAGACTAAGGGTATTTCTGACAGTACCAGAAGAAAAACTCTACATGAAGGAAGCAAGAACTTTAAGAAACAAGAACTTTAATGTTATTTCCATGGAGTTTCAGGGCTGTCACTTGCTATGATGAAACATTATTATGCCAACTTTTTCAGTCTTCTGTGCCTGAAGTCAAGCCTTGCCATAGGAGCCCGTGCTCCCAACACCTCCAAGAACCAGAACTGCTTTTGTGTAGGAACCAAAATCCAGACTTCTAGGTGTCAGCATACCTGTGTGTAAATGAAAGCACATGTTTGTAGCGCTGTTGGTTTCCTTGTTAGGAGGAAACTTATTGTTAATACCAGAGGGTCAAACTGTATGAAGTGAATTTGTGCAGGAATTCACCAAAACCACATCAGCTCTCTGACAGGAAGGACCTAAAGAAAGGAATTAGTAGGATCGGATGTGGTGCTTTCTGACAGACAGCCAAAACTACAGGGTCAAAATAAGAAGCCAGTGAAAAAATAGATTTATGCTTAAAATGAAATGTGCACAATTCCCCTTTTTATTGCCGTGCTCTGGTTTAAAGAACCATCGCAGGAAAGTTGATACATACAAAAGCCCTAGGCTCAAAAAGCCACCCATTTCACCACAACTTAGTCCTCATTCAAGAGGGCTGCAGAGAAAGCATTTCTAGTGGTATTTTCCCCACTTTCTTCCCCAAAGGGACAGGGATCTGCATAAATTTTCACAGGGATGTACATCCTAGGCTGCTTTGGAGCACCATGCAGCTGCGCCATCACAGGCAATCACCACAGCCAAGGCCCACTGCACGTTTCCCTCTTCTTTACCCGATCCACCACCTTCCCCAGGGTTTTTAAGGACAGGGTGATATTCTTCAGCCTGGAAGGGGGATGTTCCTATTGCCTAAGGTGGACTGTCAGAAGTGCACAGGATCCCTTTTCCTGTGAGTACAAGGCTTTGCTCATGAAAATCACATAACCACAGTGATAAGTACCTGCGTCCTGAGGCAGGGGAGCAAATGTCTTGCAAGAAACAAGAAAGAACCCACACTTCAAACTTCAGCCTGAAAGTGCTGACCTGTGCTGAAAACAACCTCAGCAGATTGCATGGGGAGGTTCATTGTTCTGTCACAGCCTCTCATGGCCTTAACTATGCACTGGCAAATATTCAGGTGGTGAGTAAGCTCCTCATTCCAATCTGTCCCTTATTGCCTGGTTGGGAACAGTGCCTTGGAGTGAAGCCCCTTGTTCCATGTGCCTCATGTTTAACCTGATCCTGTCTTTCCAGGTCAGGCATCTCCAGAAGTGAATATCCTACAAATGGAAAATATTTATCCTTTAAGATATTATCCTCCAGGTGAAGGATGATTCAGAAGAGTTTCCAGCTCTGTGCTTAAGAACTGCTTTATCAGGTCCAACAATTTTCTACACTTGTTTTCATCAGCATATTTTAGACATGCTTAGTGAGCTGTCAGCACCAAAACATCGTTCCTTGTTCAGTTCTGCCCACCATGATTGCTTGAAGGCACCAGGTAGGGGGACCACTGTTCACGTCTCTTCAGGGGCCAACTCATTGGACCAGAAGTTGATCCACATGAGGACAGGGAGCTGAACAAGGCATCTGTAAGTGCACCTGTGTTATCCGAAGGGACAGCCTGTTTCTATCTACCCACAATGGAATTTTCATCACTTTCCTTTTCATACCAGCTGTGGGAAGCAGCAAAGTGGTTTGTTTACTCCACATGGGTCAGCTTTACCAGGTAAGAAGTTGTTACTAGGACTTGTAAACTCTGTGGTGGCACTGGGAGTAATTAACACCATCTTCCCTTATGCTGCCTGCCCACACCTGGGATGTACTCTGCATGTCCCTTGGGGCAACCTGCAAAGCCTCTGCTCTGCTCTTTCACCCAAAAGGTCACTGCTCCTTGCCCGTGAACCAGAGCAGGAGGGAAATAAAAGGGCACAAATTGCTGCTGAAATGGGGCACACAGACATGTGGGTACAGTGCTCCTGAGGTAACTGCTGAGGTGCTGTGGCTTTGGCAAGATGTCAAAGTGCACAGCTGGCTAATATAGACCTCTCTTTTCTCCAGAGCCACCTCAGAACCAGCTATTGATTCTTCAGGCAGTAATATTCATCTGGCATCTCATTCATTCCAAGTTAATTGCTTAAATGGGTGGAAAAGGAAATTCGTGAAACGAAATGTGCTGCTGCATCAGGCATAAAGGAAACTTCGTCCCTATTAAGCTGAAAATGCTTCCCAAAGACAACACATAGGCTTTACTGTGCTGAGGCACTTAAGTTCAATTCTTCAGTGGGGCCACTGTTTAAAGAGAGCATTTCTAACTCAGTCACAGCAAGCTTCTGTGCTTCAACTTCCCAGTCACTCAGTTTACTCTTCAGGATGGTTTCCACTACAGCTTAAAAATATGACCTTGGAAAGAATCACTAAATAAGTAAATACTTGAGTCTACCAGGGGTTTCTTCCTAGATCCTAACCCTGGCACAGGTTGAAGCCTTGTATCCTTGTCCTATCTGCTACAGAGACTTCTGTTGGTATTGAGTGCCATATTGTTTAGAGAAATAACACATTTTCATTAAGGAAGGAGAAAACATTCCAAATAAGCTGCTGGTCAAACACACATTTTTATGCATGTCAGCAGCTTGAGAAGAATAAGGAGAAGGGAGCAGTTTCATTTTAAGTGATTCACTGAAGAAAATTTCCAGTTTACATTACCATGAATTTCTCCTGCAGAGTGCTTCTCATTTTCAGGATGCAATTTTGTGCTTCCTTCCCACAGCAGATTTTTTTCACAATCTATGTAGCAGTGCTCCTTTTAGAATTGGCTGTTTCACCTCTCTAAATAAAGATATTTAGTACCTGCATTAATTCCTTGCACTGGCCATTACTAACATTAAAAAATGCCTTTATGCAGGGATATTGCCACTGCAGCTATTAATTGAATTATTGAAAGTAGCTGGTATCTTTTAAAGCAGCTCTTTTAATGTTTCTATAAATTATTTGTTTTTATTTATGACCTCCACTGTATTGGCTCACAGTTAGGTAGGTATGTCTGGAGAAGTTTCTTTTCCCTGAATTAAAGCCTGATGAAGGTCGGAGGGGTGTTCAAGGGATTGGCCCAGATGCCATCTCGGGGTCTGCTGCCATTAGCTTTCCTATGCCTGTGAGCAATTTTCTCCAGGAAAAAAACCAAAAAAACAACAAACCAGTCAAAGGAGACTTTAATACTCTGTGTAGTGTTTTTTCTTCCTCAGCTCTGGTACTGCCATGTGACGAGCTGTTCTCTCCTTACACCTCAGCTACCAATAGTGTCAAGGAGCCAATGCAACCAGTGATTGCCAAAAAGAGACCTATTCCTATGCTCTCATGGTCCTCGAGGCTCTCCAGCTCAGTGGCAGTAGGGTAAGCCAGGCATTGCCAACTCCTGTGGGTTCCTAATCCAGAGACCCTGTTCCCAGGTCTTGGTTCAGGGACCTGGTATGGTCTAAGAGTGCATGACTTTGTTGGAGAACATCTCCTCCAACTGTAAGGGCCTGTTCAGTTTAAGTTTTCTCCAAAGGAAACTAAAAAAGACTATTTTTTTCATTTTTTTTTCCCCTGAAGAAAATGCCATATTGTTGTGTTTGCAGTTTTGCTTAAGGGGTGAGGTGCAAACTACTGTGCAGTCAAATTCTGTGGGATACGGTTGAGCAGTCAGTTCAAGAGTTAAAATTACAGGCAGTCAGAGAAAGATCAGTGAGAAAAAAAGGAGGAACAGCAAAGAACTAAAGGGAACTGTCAGAGATTGAAGTGGAGCAAGGCAAATCTGGAAGAATGGTGCTGAGAAATCAGGAGTTTTTTGAAAGTGGCAGAACAAGTTTTGTGCAGTTTGGTGCAAGTCTGCAGCTGTGAATCCACTGGCCTTCCTTCAGGCATCAGCAAAACAGGCAATAACTCTTTAAACTCAGTATTCTCTCACAGTCCGCCTAAAGGAACATTTTAGCTGCTTTGCTGGTACTGAAACACTTCACTTTACTGCTCTGGAAGGAGATAGTTGCTATGAGGTAGGTAATGACAGGAGACCGCAATATTTGGTGCGCAAGCAATGAGAACACCATTGCCTTGCTGGATTACTGACTTCACCAACACTGAGGAAACAACAATTTAACCTGGATCTCTGCACTTTAAGCCCCTCCTTTTTCTATCAGGCATGTGCAGAAACAGCAAATCATTCCCTCCCTCTCCATGTCAGCAGCTTTCTTATTTCTGGAAAGCCTCTCCCATCCACTTCAGTGGATTTTCAGTACTGCTTCCAAGATTTGGCCCCTCAGGAATGCTGCTTTACTTTCTGCACAGCAAAACAAAGTTAAAAGTTTCTGTAAGAGTCTCTTGTAATGAAAATAAGAAGGGTGACAAAAAATTGATCATTAATACTCACTCCCACTCACATACCATACCTGTTCATCCTTTTGGCTCTTGTTTTACACTTGTTACTACAGTGCGTAGTTTAGAAGTAACTTCACCCTTGTTCTTTTTATGGACACTGTTTTTAAACATAGGAGATTTCAGCAAAACAGCCGCACACACCACACACATACACCACACCCCAAACACTAAGCAGGTACTTCTGTAGGACAACAAATTTCATCTAGGGGAAGTGGAAATGATTTACAAGAGAGAGGCACTTGTAAGAAAAAGGCCCTAAGAAGAAAGGCTTTAAAGCTGCACCTTTGAACATAAAAACCACTTTGTCTCTCAATCGAAACTGATGCCCAGAGGACGTGTCATACATTCTGTACAGCATCAGCATTTCTACTGACGTAGAAATTCAAGGCAGCCACTCTCTGTCTAGTCCTGCTGTCTGTCATTCCTGCTCTAGGGTAGACTGGCTGAGTGAAAAACGAGCCTTGCCTGACACAGTTCAATGCCACAATGGCATCAGGCTCTGCCCAGAACCGTAAGATTTAATGCAGTATTTCACAATATCAGATGATTTTTTAGTGAAGCTTGTAAAAGAGAAAGGCTGATGAATATTTACTCAGAAGCTTGTTCATGATTTGGCTGAGGATACACTTCCAAAAACCTGTCACTGGTGCTCTGCATTCTTGTTCATCAATGCACAGAGTGTTGTGGATGGTTATCGAGTAACCTCCGTTTCAGAGGAAGGGTGTGCAAGTTCAACAAAACATTGGTGTCCAAAGGAGCCTGCGGTGAAGGAGACCTCTAAAGAGCTATTAATCGAGCTAAAAAGAAAACCTTGTGAGAACACTTTAGCTTTCATAATTTTTCTGCCCTGGGGACATGTGTAAAGAGGGAGCTGAAAGATAAAGAAACATACTCATATTTGCCTGTTTGTTTGCCTTGGTATCAGTTATCTGGTACTTGATAAATGCAGAAATTGTATTCACTCGACTGCTAGGATGATGAAATTTTACTTTCTTCATCTGCTATGGTTCTGGCAAGACATAAAGAATAACAAAAACCAAGTTATTAGGAAACTCAATGGCTGAACCCTGGAATTTCAGAGCTGTGCTCAGGTTTAACTGACCTCTCTCAATGAGAAAAGCACTCACTGCCTTCATATTTCAGGCTGAGGGCAGGTACCAAATTCCTGAATAAATGTGCAAACCTTCCCAAAGTCTTGAGTTTGCTCTACTGAGGCTTTCATCTGCCTTCCAGAGAGATTAGAAATGGTACTAGATCAAACAGTTTCTGGAATCCAGGACAAAGTGGGAGCCTCACAAATCACTCCAGTCCAGGTTTAGTTCCAGAAATAAAGGAAGAGTACTGCAAAGCACTCAGTTATTCTACTATTTTTTCCTCTAGGAGAAAAGTAGTCATTCATATATCTGGACAAACTTGCCTTGCTTCATTTCCAACCTAAATGAACACTTTGCTCTCAGTTCAGCTTCAGTACACAACAGTGAAAATGAGAAAAGAGTCCAACAACACGTTAATAGATTCCAGAAATTCTGTACAATGTCAATAAAGAAGTCACTGAGCTATTTCAAAAACTGTGAAGTATTTGCAAGATATCATGAAGGGAAATAAATTGTTCCTCTTATGGCTCATAAAAGAAGCCCTATGAAATGTAGAAAGGATTCCAATTATTATCTTATCAGAAAGAAAAGAATAATTAATTTTTATTTAAGCTAAATTGTAGCAATTTATTAGAAAGATTGTTTCACTTGTAACCAAATAACTTGATTTGTAATATGTCATTTCCACTGAGTACAAAATTTCAGGCAAACAGAAAATCCTCTTTTGCTAACTGGTCTCATGGTCTTTTGTATAAATATTCCACAAATACTCATGGTTCTGCAAGCCCTAAGTGAAATCCATTTTCTCAGAAAAGGTAATGAAAAAGTCTAAGAAAATTAGTGAAACTCTAATAGGTCTAATAAGAAGCATCTAATTAATAGTAAGTCAAAAGTCACTTTTGGATTAGATCTATGCAAAAACTTTTTCCTGCATGCTAAAGGAGGAGTTGAGGTGTCCAAAGTCACCTCTAGCACAGGCAGCAGACAACTGGCAGGAATCTGAATTTTAGACAAATGTTCCTCCAGGGACACCTGGACAGCGCATAAGACCTACTTTCCTCTGGTGGAGTTGAGTCTCTGGTGGTTTTGCTCTTCAGCTGTAGAATGGAGATATCTACTGTATTTTCCTTCCTCACCAGAATATTGTGAGACTGACTCAGAATAAAACTTTCAACAGTGGGCTCTGAGGAGTGGGAGGGTTGTCTGACATGTTACTTTGCATTGCAGCATCGGGAATGGTATCCACTTGATTGTCTGATAACTACAGGGATTGATTTCTATGTAGATGCTAAGAAAAGAATTTGAGAATGTCAGATTTCTGCTTCCCATTACCTTGTATCTTTTCTCACAGGCTGCGTTTTTGGGTTAACAGAATGCGATTAGTTATCACTAACCATGGATATCACTATTTATTCAGCTTGTCAAGATAGATTTTTTTTTATTGCCTAGAAGGGAGTGCCTGCTATTTCCATTTTCCTGAGAAAAATGGGAGTTAAGACATATGTCTGGAAGCAGCCTATAGTGATGACAAATGAGATCACAGACCTCAGACCACACCAGAGATTTCAAAGAGAATTTAAACACCTTAAACATTATGGTAGGCTTGGCCCCACCATCCTACCAAGGTCATTTTAGGCAGGTTCAGGTAACTGAATTTAGTTCTCCAGAATCTGAGTGCTGCTGCCGTGGTGGCACCTTCCTTTATCGCTTTGTTTTATCTTTGCCAAGCAAGACTGAATGCCAAGCACCTGATGAGGGCTGGCAATTAATGTTTAAGAGGACATTAACTACAGAGCCCAAAATGTAGAATCTCTTGTTGTGTTGGTTCATCCATACACTTAATTTGGTTTTCATTGCTACCCACCTCAGCTTAAGACCCTGTGCTATGTGAGTGATAGAAAGACACAAACATCTTTCCAAGTGTGATTTCTAGGGAATAAACTCCTGAATTAACAACTTGGTCTTAAAGAAGAATCTGGTAAAGGAAAACACGGTTATTCTGAAAAACACCACTGTTTATTATGTCCCTGGAGATCATTATCATTCCAGAATGGCTGCAGACCTCACAACCACTGGAGAACATAGGAAACCTTGTGTTTTATCATGAAATGTTTTCTTTTTAAAAATTAATTTTAAAATAATAATAAAAAAGGCCTCCACTGAATTCCTATACATTCAAAGGCAAAATGTAAACACTCCCCTAGAGAACAGTCTACTGGACAACTGCAGAAGAGGAGAAAATTAAATTCAGGTGAATATATAATAAAAAACAACTCCTTTCATGTAGCTGCATTGTTGTAATTCATGTGGGCATCTCTAACCTCTTGCTGAATTCTTAATGATGACAAAACTAATTTGTGGCAGTGGGGTTAATGTTGAAATATCACACTTCAGCACAGCATTTTTTCATTCTCTAAACTTTCATTCTCTTCCTCACTTTTCTGAAAGACTTTTCCATGTCACTTTTCTGAAAGACTTTTCCACCTCTGCTCTCTCAGCTTACAACTAGACATATTGTGGGGGTTTCTAAGATTTTTTTCCCAGCTCTTATTTTTTGGTGGTGGTGGGGTTTGGGGGTTTTTTTGGCTGGTTTTTTTTTTTGGGGGGTGGGCTGGTTTTGGTTTGTTTTGGTTTTTTTTGAAGGGAAAAACCTGTCATTAGAGAACTATTAAAGGTTTCCTTTTGTCTCTGGGACTGTTTCTGCATTGAAATCTCTTGGACTAGGACTGACTACACCATGCTGCTCAAAGCCTTTTTCCTTTGTGTAGGCAGTGACTCTAATCAGTGCCATTTCTGATTTAGGGAATTCATCCTCTGACTTTGTTAGAAATTGATAAGCTCATTTGTTAAATAGCCTCAAAAATAAGGTTTGTGTTGCCCTGAAAAAAATATCTTCCTGGTCTTGGTATAAGTCTAAAACCAATCAATTTTTTATCCTTCTTTATCTAAGTACCTCAGAATCCAGTGTAGCTATTCTCTTGTGTGCAGAGAGGTTGTAAATGTATTTTTGATTCCACTTGTAGGTGAACAACCAGCACAGAGCAAAGAGGGGATTTGCCCAGGGCCATACAGACATTTTGTGGAGAGCAGGGACTTGAACCAGCTTTCCCACATTCCTTCTCTGGTTCAGTAAGAGACCAAGGCGATTTCAGTCAGTAGACATCACAGGGTTCTTCGCCCGACCTGGTCTCACATTTCCCAGCGCAGCAGTACAATATTTTCTGCAAGATCACTTCACTTTCCTAGTGTTCTCATTTACCTGCTTTCCTATGTGCATGCTGACTATTTCCCTCAGAAAATGTTGGCTGGGCAGGAAAAATAGTGATTTTACCATTAATCAAAAATCTCCAGATTTAAAAGTAGCATTGTCAGACTGGCACTTCTGATGGTAGAGTCATAGGCAAGTGGCCTTTCTGCAAATCTGATATGTTTCTTCCTCACCAAGTTGCTGGTACATATATAAATCCTTTTTTTTTTAAATCTAGAGTTTCCTCTTTAGAAATCTCTAAGAGCTGCTCTGTCCTTTTCAAGGCTATGGAATGATGAGTTACTTTTCACCATCTCTGAAATATCTCCACTGGGAAAATCCAGAAGTTCCTTTCATCTTGTAATACTTTGGTGTAAGCAATATTCTAAATTGCAGAGACTATGCTTGCTTTAAAATGCTACCAATTTCTACAGTGAAGCCCAGTGTTTCTCAAACTTAATAGGAAGATTAGAGGAAAAAAAATTAGATGATTCATTAATTCTGTATCTTCACAGCACTGGTAAATTCTAAAACACTGCTCAGGAGAGAAGAAAAATGCTTTGAGGGATTCTAGGGACCTTCCTCATGTCTGTATATGCAAAACACATCACAGTAAAAGTAATTTGATTTATCTTCACATCACTGCTAGTGATAATTTCAATCTGAGATTAACACCTGTATGTCAGCAGAGATTGTGGGCATATATTTGAGGGAGAGGACAATAACACTGTACAGCTCTTTATTAATTATCTGATAAAAGAGTGCTGGTGAAAAAAATACATGTTACACTGTCCTGACATTCAATGCCCTTTAGTGTATGAGCAGTTTTGCTAAGTCTTCTTGGTTCAGTATTTTTAGAACTGTTTAGTATGTTTAGAACTGTTCTTGGTATTTTCCTACTTAAATCTCATATGTATCATAGTTCACAAGATCCCTCTTGCTCAGCCCCCCATAATGGCAGAATCTTTAAGGGCACTGAATCAGAACTGGCATCTATATCCCTTATAAGAAATAATACTCAGGAGAAAGATTTCTGAGGTGATCACGCAGGAATAGCAGAAATTAGATTGACTGCTGCTGGAAAACCGCAGCATTCCCTCAATAAAATATAATGACAGGTAGTGTTCATCCTATGAGCGAGATGTTTTATACCAGCACATCTGTCTTTCTGGGAAATAGTGAATTATCAGTCAGTTCAACACTCATGCAATCACCAGATGTATCCCCCAAACAGGCACTGTGTGGCCAGTGCCAGTGTGAGGTCTGCAGTTCCTCTGCCCCGCCGAGCCTCATCCAGAAGCTGGTGGATGCTGTCACCTCATTGATGCATCAAACATGTGGAGCCTCGCTTGTGTCTCCAACCACAGGCGACTTCGTGTCTCTGTGCCTCTGAGAAATGATGTGCCAGAGTGCCGAGCTCCTTTGGAAACAGAGCTGTGACTTCCCAGGGTGAAGCATCCAGAGAGAGTTAAGGAAGGTTTCTGGGCAGCAGCCAAGCTAATTCCTGCTCTCATTTCCACCAAAATAAACCCGAAACTGTGTGACAGAAGCAGAGAAGCACATCAGCACCTCAAACCCAGTATGACTGAGATCCCTCTGCATCCACACACAGCAGCACCTTCCTTGTGGACATGGGCATGCACTGCCTGGGACACATTTGGCCCAGGGCTTGTGGAGTTTGTCCTCAATCCCCCTCTAGACGAGCTCTCCTTGCAATTCCAAAAACGTAGTTCAGTAGCACAGCACAGCTTGGCTGATGACGAGAGGACACAGAGCAACTTTGGAAACACAAACTGGCACGGGGAGAGAGTCTTTTTGGCTTCGAAAGGACAGTGCACACGTTCAGAGCCAGAATGTGTAAAGACTTTTGTTCACAAACAGAAATGCCTTGTGCTGACAGGCTCCGAACAAGGCTGGCACTCTTGTGAACGCAATATGAAAGTTGCCTTGTACTGGGATTAGCCGAGTGAACAGTTAGCAGCAAATAATTGACTCCAAAAATTTAGAAGGATAGTACTCCAATATTAAAAAAAATAAACAAAAGCAACTGTGAAAGCGCTGCTGTTTTGACTTCGTTCTCTCTCTAAAATCAGCAAATGCTTCAGGAGAATACACTTCAGCCCAAGGGTGGCTCATGGTCTGTCTGTTACAAATATTCACTCTTCAAGGTGTGGCACTCAGTCTGTATAGGGCGACCCACATCCGTGACTGTTGTCTGTTTGCATCTCTGGAGCAACAATCTGCTCCTTGCAGCAGAAGGACTCTTTTCCTCCACCTCACCCAAGGCTATCCAGAGTTAGTAAGGTCAGGTCTCTGTGCCAAGTCACAAAGGGATTCTCAGCTAAATTTTTCTTGCTCTGTCACAGGTGCATCATAATGTCAGAGACACAAGCTTTTCTGACAAAATTGTTAACTTCATGATAGAGGGTTCTTCACTAATGAGCAAGAAAATGGAGTGTCCACATGGACACTCTCTCCTGGTCTCAGCTGTCCCATGTGGGGCAGGATTGACTTCCCTTGGACAAGGTGCTGTTCCCCTAAACTAGATGTGGAGCATAAATAGGCCAAGCAACTCTCTTACATGCCTTCAAGGCTGCTGTGGAGGAAAGAGGCTGAAGTCAGATTGTGCTGAAATTTCTGTTTCTGATCAAAGTCCCATATTTTACAGGCCACCTTTTTTTAAAATTTCTCCTCAAATTAATTTCAGATCAGTTTCAAAAAAAGAACTGCTCAAATGTCACTTTTCTCTGTGAACATTCATGTGTTCCAGCTTCTCCAAAGCAAGTATTCTCCAAAGAGGTCACAAGCACAGACATAATAAAATCCCAAGATTATTTCCAGCACTTTCCCCTCACTTCAGGCAGATGTGACGCTTGGTTCTGCACTACTGCTGTTAATTTCACTGCACTGGTTTAGTTCCTATACCCTATTGTGTTAATTACCTGGAATGGAGCTAATTATTACTGGATAAGTTAATTTATGTAACTTGACTAACACTGAGAACAGAAGAAGAGTGAGCCAAACCTAAAAATCACTGGATTCAAATTATGAGATTTAAATTTAAAAAAAGATCATTAGATCTTTTTCTTTGTCACACTTTTCCTCAGTTTCAAGCTTTCTGCATTGATGAGAAACTTTTTGCTGTCTCAAAGATCAGTGCCTTGTTCCCTTGCAGGGCTCATGCTGGGAAAGCACCAGCATCTGCAAAAGCCCCAGTGCAATGTGGGGACCTGGGAGGGCTGTCCTGGGCAAGAAAGAAGCAAAGCGGTGCTCAGAGGGGGACCTCAGTGCCAAGGAAAGCAGAATGTGCATGTAATCCAAGTCCATTTGAGAGCAGTTTGGGACTAACAAACACCTTTGAGTGGTGCCCCTTGCATGGCTCAAGCCCTCTGTGCGCTGCCATCAGCTGTCTGGGACTGAGGATTTAGGGGTTTGTTGTTGTATTTCTATCATACCTGTCACTAGACTGTGGGTCCTAGAATCACAGAATCACAGGATCATAGAAGGGTTTGTGTTTGAAGGGATCTTTAAAGATCATCTTGTTCCAACCCCTCTGCCATGGGTGGGGACACCTTCCACTAGAGCAGGTTGCTCAGAGCCCCATCCAACATGGCCTTGGACACTTCCAGCAATGGGGCATCCACAGCTTCTCTGGGCAGCCTGTTCCAATGCCTCAGCACCTTCACAGTAAAGAATTTCTTCCTAATATCTAACCTGAATTTCTCACTTTTAATTTGTATCCATTGCTCCTTGTCCTATCTCTACAGTTCCTGAAGAAGAGTCCCTCTCTGGCTTCCCTCTGGGCCCTGTTCAGATACTGGAAGGTTCCTATGAGGTCTCCACACAACCTTCTCTTCTCCAGGCCGAACAGCTTCCACTTTCTCAGCCTGTCTGCACACCTCATGCCCTGTCCCACCAGGCTGTGACCACTGAGGAACCCCACGGTGGATGAGTGGAAGCAGTTCTGTGGGAATTTCAATACCAATGGCAAGCCTGTGATATCCAGGCCTGAGCCGAGGTGAGGAAGCTTCAGGTCTTTTAAAAGACACTTTTACCTGCTCTCCTCTCTGCCACAAAATGTGAAGTAGCATCTGTCCCCCCACTTAGAGGACATGCCTCCAAATGGGCCTTTTTTTCCCTTTTCACACTTATAACCCTTTTTTCTTCATTTCTTTACTCAGTCACTATCTCAACTGCATGAGGGACTCTGTGCAAAACCATCTGAGAGTGAATGGGAAGGACCCTTCCACTGAATATGTGGTTAGGGCTCACAGGCACAAGCATTTTCCAGCAGCACTGAAAGGATTAATTGAAATCTTGAGCCAGAGCAGTAATTAATTTACCAAACAGTGAAACGCTATTCAGCCCTCACTTCTCAACTGCTACTGATGCAATCAAGGCCAAACGGAGCCAAGATATAAAATTACTGCTGCAGTCCAGCATTTTAAAAGCAATTAAAAGTGAGAGGTGCCCATGATTACTGTGTAAGAAAGAGGGTTTTCATTAAACAAATGGGTGTAATGCTTGCTCTAAAACCCTACAGCTTCCGAGCAAAACAAAACATACAGGACTGGACTCACTTCTGACTTTCCAGAATGAATCTATTCACTTGAGTAGAGTTACTCCTGATTTATTCGGTGAGATCAGAATCACACCTGCACAATGAAAGACGTTAGAGGTGCTTTTTCTTTGCTTCACATTACTTTCCTGTAAGTGTATTTTTGTCTCTTCCTATTTGCAGTTCAAATATAGGGAAAACAATAAAAGTCCCAAAGAACAAACTCAACTGGGCTGGGGAGCAGGAAGTGAAAATATTCCAGTCTTCATGTTTATTCTTGCCATAGAAATAAATAGGGCTTGGTTCAGTGCACAATTCTGTCACAGCATGTTGTGCTTGCTTCTCCTTAGGCTGGTGAAGCTTCACTGACTGCTGTGAAATCACCTCTACAGTGAGCAAAGAGAAACTGGCTGCTGCTCAGAGGGGACAGCAGTTATCTCCTTCCAGTTTTACAAACTGGAACTGCTGAGTGATCTGCTCTCTCAGACCTGCACTCAGTGATCCTTACCCTTATGCTAACAGTGAAGAGCCCTGCACTTTTACCACTATGAATCTTCCTCCTCAAATCAGTGAGGCAAAGCACATTTCCCCCATCTGCATTGCATGCTCTTATTTGCCAACCATCTCCATACATTTTTGTTCCTCAATACACTTGGAACTTCCAAAAAAACTTCAACCACCTTTGCTGAAATTTTCTGTGTTTCATTTCTGACCAAAGGTGAGCTTGGATTTTTTGAAAAGCCAGAGGAAAATTCCATTGGCTGCTTGTGAACTGAAATGAAGTGCCAAAACAAAGAAACACTTCCCCCCATTTGAGACAGCTTCTAGCCACATCTCATTAGGGTGTGAAACACCAACCATCCAACATAAGGGAGCTGCACACAAACCTCATTAAGGTCTCACCCCACCATTCAACAGGCAATAGAGCTACACCTGGATTTGCACAAGCAATGGCAGCTTGGAAACCATATGATCCAGAAGATTTTCCAGTGTATCCAACCCAAACCCTGCAGAAACCTGCAGCATCCTTCCATTCATCTGATAACAACTCAGCTGGACCTGAACATCAACAGTAACATGGTAAAATGTAGGCCTTCTGCCTGGGTATTGTCTGTTTTGTTGCTAGTTGGATACCTATCACCCCAAAAGGCTCCCTGCATACCCCTCTGCCTTATATCCACCTTTCGCCACCGAAGTAAACATTTTTCCTAACAATTGTCCTGGTTTTAGCCTGAATTGCCAAAAATTACTCTCTGACTCTGAACAGAAGACATGGCCAGTAATTTTCTACTTTCATGGCCAACACAGAACTAGCTAGTCTCCTTCCAGAAGAACCAAACCCTGGAATAAAAAGGTCTTTGTAGACTTTTGTAGGAGGAGGAGTGGGGACTATTCCATCATTGAAGGGATCTTGGAAGTTTTGTCTTTTTTTGTTCTGAATAAAAATGAAATTGCAGAGATCTCCTTGATCTAATAATGGAAATCCCTCCTGAATGCAATTGCCTGCATACCTTTGCTTTGGAAAGTGCAAAGCAGGCCAACATTTCCTCCTATTTAATTTTCATTTTTCTTTCATTCAGTCCCTTTTTTGTTTCTTTCTGCCCATTGTGATCTTATCCCTAAGCTGTTGAGGTTTTTTCATGCTTCCTCTCTGTGCTAGTACCATCTGACTCACTGGGTACAGAGTAGAGTTGTTCAGCCCTCAGAAGGAGCTCTCTGGGGTAGGACTGGAACATGTTAGGGAAGTTTATTATGGCCTCTGTCTTGGCTGACAAACTGGGATTGAAGTAGGTGCCTCCAGAGCTAAAAGCCCAGGTTGTTGCAGGCTGGGATTCAGAGCCAGGCTGTGGAGCTGGGAGCCGTAACAGCTCCGATCCTCTGCGGATTAGCACAGAGGGGGACTTGTGAATGGTCCATGCGATATCTGTTCAGGAGGTAAACAGAGGATTTCAGTCTCCTGGGCTGTCAAACCAACTCCTTTGACAAGCTCTAAATTCACTTAAAGCCATGTAATTTGAACATGCTGTGGGGTCCAAGTCTGCTTCACCCTTGATACTGTGTAAATGGGCCCATTAAGATTTAGCCAAGTTTTGTGTGGTTTGTTCGTAAACAGTCACCGTGACGCCTACTTCGGGGAGATAAGCCCTCCTCTGCCGGAGCACAATAGGGGCTGCTCACAGGATGAGAATTCAAGGCTTTAAAATCATCAGAGGGGAAAAAAAGAGCAAAAAAAGAACTGTGCTCAAAAAATCTCATTAAACTTCAGCAACTTGCCATCCCAGATAAAGACTGTGTATTCTGAGCTATGACTTCATGAGCACTTGAATCATAAACACAGCCTTGTAGGGCTTTTCTAGATCAGACAAAAAATTTTACCACAGGAGAGAACTTTGCACACAATTCCTCATCTAGGAGTGAAACGCTTTCTTCTTTCTAAGATTAAGAAATTTAAACATCATATAGATACCTCTAAGTGCCAGGACGTTTCAGGAGAAGAAAATTGCATGCAGAAAAACATCATATTGCACTTACATTTGATTTGAGGTTTTGGGGGTTTTTTTTGTGAAGTCATTGCAGTATCAATGCAGCCTCAGCTCTTAGATTGTTCTCACAGTTCTTCTCTGAGCCAGCATCAAATACAACTTTGCAATCATATGAACCAGATGCAGTCTTCCATAACACTATGAGTCTCAAACAGGATAATTTGGCAAATCTGTTCCAAACTTCAACAAGAAGCACAAGCTGAACACCGCTGCCTAAATATTTCCAGAAAAAAAAAAATCTGCCTTTTTGATTGGAACCATATCAACTTGTTCAAACGCAGCATCTATGATTACCTTAACAATAGCAGAATTTTTAAGATTCTCCAGTGGCATCTCTGGGTAGGAACCCAAATTATTGCCACAGGTAGGAAAAATCAGGTAAGGAGAAAGAAACAGGAAGCTAAGTAGCCCACAGATGCTGATTGAAGCCACAGGGAATATGTGGTTGCAAAGGACCAGTATTTATCTGATTTGTTGTTTTAAAACATCTTAAAAGAGAGCATGGTTAAAAAAAATAACTTGTGGAGAAATTGGAGAGATAAGAATTCACTGTTTGTCATGCTTGTTGTCCCCAGTGGGACAGAGTAGGACATCATGAGAACACGCACACCACTGGACAGGGTTAGAGCACTCCTGAGGGTACTGGAGGCAGACAAACCACAGGGCACCAAGCCTCCTAGGAGGTTCACAAACCATGCTCTTCTACACCTACAGCCCTTGGTTAGAGCCAAGTCCTGGCAATCTGGGCATGGCTATCTGAGAGCACAGGCAGCCAAAGCAAGGTCTTCTTAGCAGACTTGACTCCTTGTCCAAAGAGAGCTGGCCAGATTGTGTTATGGCTACCAGCTATCACTGGCAATATTTGCTTTATCAGTTTTGTGCCTTAGTCTTCTCTATGACATGTAAGTTTGCAGTGGTGGGTTAACCCTCTTTTCTCTCATATTATCCTTTGAAGGGCTGTGCTTGCAGAAGGCCCAGTGCAGAGTAGTTTGGATGTTGATATACCCCCACCCTGAAGGCCAATTGAAAGGCTTCCACTGACTGCTGCAGGGCAAATCCCCCACTGTCTTTTTAAGAAGAAAGCCTATAAAAACAACTGGGAAGCAGCCCTGAGCCCCTGGAGCTGGAGTCAGTCTCACTTCTCAGGACTCCTAAAGCCACACCCCACTTTTCTGGTCCACACTTCACTCCCTGAACCTCTGCAGCTTTCCAAGTCCCTCATCACTCTTTTCCTGCAGGTTTTCTGAGTGCACACAAACGTCCTGGATCACTCCCCAGTGTTTTGGCTCGGTAGTATCTCTTTGCATTGTGAGCTAGATGAGATGAATGCCTTCATAACAGCTGGAAAGGAGGAAACATCACCCTGGAAAGCCAGCAGCCATCTCAGCACCCAAGCTGCTGGTTGTCAAGGTGTGTCTTGGCTCCACTCAGGCACATTTGCTGGCCTTCCTCAGCCCCTTGGTGTTGCTTTAATGTTTTGCTATATACCTGATGCTCTGTCCCTTGCCTAAGATTCCCCCTCTTCACTGTCTCAGATTTTCAGCCCTCCATGTGGAAAGGACTAGTCCTCTTACACGGTGAGACTTCAGGGAAAGTGAATGAACAGAAGAGAGCACTTAGAGCCCAGACGTTGAAAGGCTTCTTACACAAAACACAAAAGAGCTTTTCTTCTCATCAGTGTTTTCAAGAGACAAAAGAAAACACATTTTCTGAAGTGTTCCTTGGAGATACTTTGTTTTGAAGTGGTTAAAGAATTTCGAATGTGAGATAAGGGGGAGACACTGGCATGGAGTGAGGATAACAGCTTGTTCCTCCAAGGGCTAGGATTAAATTGCAGGGAATGCTGGCAGTCAGCCCAAGCTCAGCTTCCCTGGCCCCAACACTTGCTTGAAAAGGTAGAACTTGAAACATGTGCTTTGCACTCTCTTCTTATCATCACCCTCCCTGCTTCAGCCATTGTTCATGTGCTCTGGCACTCACAAAGCCTGCATCTAGGTTTTGCTCAAGACAGCGTCGATAAGCCAGATGATGAATGTGGAAAACTCCTCCCTGAGAGGGTTTGATTGGGGCTGCATTTGAAGTTGCTGGCAAAGGACTCTTCTGTTGTTTTTTGTTGGTCTATGCCCAGCATCAGAACAGTCCCATTCTGCAGAAGGCTGCACAATGTGGAGCAGAGATGCTCCACTTACAGGTGACTCATTATCAGGTTGACAGGGCTTATTCCTGGATTATATCAGCTCTTGTTTTGACATGATGAAACTCAAGATCTCTTCCATGTGCAGTTCCCACTCTCTCTCCTTACCTGCTTCTGCTTTTTTTTTCAGCAGCAGAGACTTGCTTGCAGACATTTCAAGCTTAACATTATTCAAGTCAGAAACTGTGCAAATCACTCGTGAAGTTCTCCCTGCTCAGTTTGCAGGCACTGCTGACAGATACAAGATGTTTCACCTATCTAACCCTCAACACACATGTTCTCACAGCAGATGGGAGAGTGGGGATTTTCATGTACTCAAAGGCAGCGTGGAGTGGCAGATTGGTCAGGTCCATGAATCAGAAAATACTGCGAGGCCCTTTTTGTGTGCTATCAGAGAGTGTCAAGACCTGTGTTTGCCTACATCCATTTATCATGGCTTGGTATGTTCAAAAATGTTGTTGCTCTTCATTAACTCTTTCATCTGTAAAAAGCCAGAATCTTCATGCTGTCTTTGCAGCATGAATTAACCCTGGGTCTCCAGGGTTAATTGATTAATGAAGTGGAGCTGCTGGTATCTGTGGAAGAGGGGGCATCTTGATTTAATGTAGATACCACAATGATGGTCACTGGAGGCCTGATGTAAACACACAGGAGGCTGGTATGCAAGAAGAAAGATAGAACTCTAAGAGTCCTATGTGCTAAATAGCAATACCCTTTTAAAATAAGGGAGGAGGTGGGAGCTGATGGAAATGAGGGCAGGAAGTACACAGTGACTTTTCTGAGATCATACAAGGCAGCAGTGGGACATCTAAGAGCCAGGATCCAGCCATGTGTCCTAGCCACAAATAAATCAATTTGCAATTTTAGGTAGATATGTCTTGTTAAGTATGTGAGCTATGTGTCTATCCCTGGCTTACTCATTGTGTCCTGGTGAGAAATGAAGAACAGTCCCATCCCTAGCTGGGCAGAAGGCAGGGACACCCCCTGAGCCATAAAGCTCCCTGCTGGCTCCTAAACCCAGCCCCTGTGAGCAGGTAAGCTTTGTGCTGCTCCCTATATCAGTCTCCAAGAGCAATTTTGGCATGTCCTAGCATGGTTGCGTTGCAGGTGATTCTATGTTCATTGCTCCTGTGCCCAATCATAACAGGTCCCAGATCTAACACAGCTAAGCACAAACATTATTACTGCAAGGGTTAGGACTCCCCTGGGGATCAAAGACAGTCAGAAAGCCCACTTCCCAGTTAGAGAACGAAAACATACTGGCACTGTACTGGGGGAAAAAATGTCCCGTCAAAATCAGAAGTGTCAGTTTGAACCTTGATCTTCTTGTGACTTGGAAGGACACTGCTGTGTGGTTTGTGTTGGGTCAGTTTCATTTGTTTTAGGATTTTTGGAGACAAAATACAGATTTTAGCCTATGTATCCTAAGTACAGTTGTATCATAGAGTTTGGCCTGTGTTGTCTCTAACATATTGTATACATGCAGCTTTATTTAAGTAACAGCTGGGATATATGAATATATGTCATCTATCAAAGATTGGAGAGTGAAACGCATGAGCTGGTGCATTTTTGTATAACTTGCTGTCATCACATTCATGTAAAAAGAATAAAGCCTCAAAGAAAAAACTTGTTGCTCCATCTGACCATGGAAATCTTCTTCCTTTAACCTTATGGCCTGCATGGTTGAGTAACTGTATGGAAAAGTTTAAGTGGATAGTACAGAGATCAAAAGAGCTCCATCCAGTATAAATTATTGGAGTCTCTTGCGCTTCAAAAAAAAACCAGAGTCAGGTTCTGTTTGTGTTCCTGTGGATTGTTGTTGTTTTAACCTGTTAGTATTTGTTTCTTTAACTTCTTATTTTGATGCTGACTGTGCCCATCAGCCAAAGCCTAAAAATAAATCATAAAAACAGGGACTGTAAGCTCTGTGGAGCTAGGATGCTTCGTGCTTCTCTCTTGGAGTGGCAGGGAACTGTTCAAGAACATAAATAAAAGTTAGTGATTTGGGGCCGTTTCATGGACTGTCAAACCTTAAGGGACCAAAGACCCTAGGGAAAATGTTGTGTCTCTATTAGGACTTCGTAGAAGGTATCAGATTTGCACTTCCCCGGGTAACACAGGTGATATGGGTGTGATACGGGTGTGATACAGGGGATGGGAGAGCCTGTGGAGGTCAGAGCACACCTTTGTGGGGTGGATGAAATTCCACCTAAATCGAGACAGTGTCTGAAATGCATTGTTTTGCTAAAATCACTTCTCAATGAAAGCTCCAGATCCACATACTGGCTACAGCTCATTTTAGCCCCTCTCAGACAGCAAAGGCAACTGGACTTTGAAACACTGAACCTAGGCTTGGATAGCCTTTGTTCTTCATGCCACATTAATAGAGTCAGTGAGGCATAAAGGAAAGACATGAAAATTGTATTTATCTTCTGCATATCTGACCTACAGATCTACAGACTGTCTTCCCCCATCCTCAGAATACAGAAGCTGACATTTTAAAGAAGACCCAAAGCTGATCTAATCCAGTATCTTGACTCTGACAGTAGCCAGTGGCAAATACTTGAGATAACTGCATTAAATCATGACTGCAGGAAAATTTTAAATAATCTCTCTCAGAATACTCGTTCTGCATTGAAATAGTTAAGGAATTACTTCATCTCTTAAGCAGGGGTACTACACCTCCAAATGTATGTGCCATGCTGTTAGGACGTGTAACTTATACCCAGGTATCTTCATTATTGCTAGGAATATACCTTTTCGAAAATGTCTCAGCCTCTCCCTGCAGCAGTGAGTGCTTATGCCTTCACCTACCAGGAGATGGTGTTTCCTTTCATTTAGATGCCAGTTTTCCTGAAAGCCATGGTGCTTTTGCATTGGGAGTTTGGAGAAACACCTTAGGATGCCTCCCAGAAGCTTATTTCTATCACATTTTCTGGTATTTATCTCCTTTCTCATTTGATACAACCACTGCTTACCTGGGCCCCTCCAGCCTGAGGAGCTGTGTCCTTGGGACCATTCCTCCCAGCAGCAAAGGCTCATACACATCTCAGCCAACTTCAGGCATCTCAGGAAGCCAACCTGAGGAGATATCTCCAGAGGACAACTGAGATGTCATGGTCATGACCCTGAAAGTGCCGCTCTTCCTCTGGAGGGAAAGCTGAGATTCCCAGTGCCAAATGTCTTGAGTCAGGGGCAATCAGGGCATCTCCATCACGAGTTTGCTTACAACCACTCCTACCTACTATCCACCTGCCTCTTCTGGTCCTTACCTTGACTTAGTGAAAGCACCATGCCTAACCACACTTTGAGAGTAGGAATCTTTCAGAAGGTGGCAGGACTTACAAACATGCAGTAAACCAGTTACAGATTGCATTCAGATTTGGCTTTAAAGTGCTCAACAAGTAATAGCAGCTGAGGTTTGTGTTCACAGCCTTCTCGTGTCCTGAATTTCAGCAAGTGCCAGATCATGTCTTTCCCTTTCCAAGCTGCAGGGTGGAAGGAGAGCTGTCCTGCTGTTCCCCATTAACACCACCACTGTTCTGCTCCTCACACTCAGACTTTCTCACAGAAATCCAACTCCTTACATGAGCTGTAGGTGGGTTTCTAAGATCTAAATTTCCCTGGAAGTCTTTTTATTACTCATAAACAACATTTCCCACGGGCTTATCTGTAACTCAGTCTCTGAAAAGACTTGACATGGATGCCACGTATCTCCACAGGCTTACTCCTGCCCTGAGCTTGATTCTATTAATCTGCTACAAATAACATCATTTCACTTGTATGCATGGCTGTTCAGCCAAAACCTTAATCTGAACTCTGTGTGCTGGTTCTGAAGAGCTTCCCACTCCATTTCAGCACATTGATTTAAATGTCTTTTGTGGAAAACACTGTTAAACCCATATGGACCGATTTTGCCATCACCAGCACTGTTCCAGTTATCCTACTGTGAAATGCTGTCAGACCAGGAAACCTGTGTTTTACTGTCCCTCTGTCTACAGCAACTGACAGCACTGCACAGGCAATAGTCCCATGGTTCATGTTTAACTTAATCTGTGGCTGTCAAAATTACTGGATACTATCAAAAGACAGGAAGAAAAGAATGGAAAAACTTACTTCCACAGGGCTGTGGTCAACTGAGTGCTGAAACTGGCACAGCTGACATTAGGAAGAGTCAGTGAGGCAGCATACAAGTAGGAACTAAGAAAAATGAGGCTGAGCTGTGAGGATAACCCAGGTCTGCTAAGTGTCCTGCAGCCCAGGCTGGGAGATAAAGTTCCTCACAGCCTTAGGAGAGAATCAGATGAGCTGCTCTCCCCTCCCAATGCAAATGATGCCATGGGCAGGGGGGGTGATCTGTATATCTGGTTTTGCCACTTTTTGCAGCTAATGTGAGACTTTTGGTAGATGAACGCATTTTGGGAAAGAACCACTCTGGTTTCTAGATGAGGTGTTGCAGGCCTTAACTTTGCTGGAGAAAGCGAGGTCCATAGGGTGAAATACTTCGAGACAAGGGCCATACAAATCCATGTGTGTATGGCTATTTATCATCCTCTGCACCCACACAGACCTCGGTGTGCTGTGTGCAGCTCTGTACCTGTACCCACCCCCAAAAGGTGCTTCCTCACAGCTTTTCATGTTCCAGTGAAATGTCTGGGCAAATAGTGAGCGATTATTTCCTTCAATTGTTGTTGCCATCCTCCACCACCCTCAAAATTATTCATTCTAAAGGAAATTTAAAAAAGCTTTTGTTTGAGAATTCCCTCCCTCTAATTGAGTGCATTGTACAGAGATCAAAGCACTGCTTTCAGTGGGTCTTGGTAGGCAGGAGTTTTTCTGAACAGACTCCAAGCTTTTGGGATAGAATGGGTCAAAATGACCTTTGCTTTTTCCCCTCCCACATTCATAATTAGTGACTGTTAATTTACATTAGCTGGCATGGCCTAATCTAGGTCGATTATTCTTACAGCCTTGTTGTTTTCACACAGAGGGGAAGAGTAAACAGTGCTCCTACATTGCACATATTTGAATCTTGGAGAGAGGATCTAGAAAGGAGAATATCCCACTCAAAGTCTTTTTTATGGATACATCTCACCTCTATCAGGTTTCCACTTACGGAACCAAAGTAGAGGGAAGCAGAGGAAAGACTGAACCCACAGCAAGCTACTATCAAAGAGACCCAGATCCCACATGTGGGTGAGTTTCCTAATCCAGGACTCTCATAGGTTGGCAAATCAGATAACAGCTCATTTTATAGCCCTGAACATGACAGAAATATTCATCACAATGAGGAACGGGGACTGTTAAAGACCTAAAAAAACCAAATAAATAAACAAAAGAATTTTATACATCATGCCTGGGGAAAACCTCCTCCCACACACAAGTGTCAGATGCTAGTCTTGGCTTGACTGCTGCCTGAAATGCTAAAGCACTAAAAAGGGGAAGGAGATGGGCACTTCAGCATGGTTTCAAAGCTGTAGCTCATGGGTTTTGGAAGGAGACATTCATCACCTGCAGGAAGTCCTGCATTTAGAAGGGCCAATGGGTTATCAGAGGAAAGCAGTGGTGGAATGGCTCCAGAGAGAAATATTTAGTGGAAAAAGGCAAAATAGAAGAGCAGAGAAAGATAATGTGAGGATTTACTCATAAACAGGCACATTTCACTGCTGCCAAATCAGCAATCTTCCTAATGAGGGTTTAGAGAGCCTCTTGCCAAATAACTAATATTACAGTGTGTAAAAAAGCTCAGGTTTTCTAAATGCATGACTCTCCAGTCAAAACCAGCTGAATGCTTTCTCATTTAATACTCAGTAAAATGTTTTATTTAAATGTCTCATAATGCTTCCAGTGTTTCTAGTGTACTGAAATGCAATATGTATATTTTACAGCACTTTGCAGGTTTATTCAAGCTACCAAATATATCATATTGTCCAATGCAGCTATATTTTGGACCATTTTGAGGAGAGATATAAGTCCAAAACAGTATTCATGTTGCAGTAGCTTCCCAGTCTCAGACAATTTTTTTTCCTAATTTTCAAAGTCTGCAACAATCCATCTGGAATTTTACATCCATGATCTTTTGGAAGAAAGGGTTTTTCTTTCTGGAAAGTTTGAAGTAGAAGTGGACAAAGCATCTTTGAGACCTGGAGGTTCAACAAATGAGGTGTTTTCATTCTTGGAATAGTTGCCCAGTTTGTGCTTATTTTGGCTCATCTGATTGTACATGGCTGGAGCTACAGACAACCAGGGAGGATCAATGCTTTTCACCAGCTTTTAGTATGTTGTTTAGGGACAAGGACTGGAGGCCTGGCCCAACAGATGGAATTTTAAAAATGGGCCAACACGCTTGAGTTTAAAGCTGAAAATCTTAACATGAAGGATCAAGTCCAAGAGGCACATTACATTTGCCTAAATGAATGGGGCTCTTCATATATGGTACTGTGGGGTGATTTGAGAAGGAGGAGGACTGTCAAATTCACATTAAATGCAACACAATTTTTCCAGTGGTTTCCTTAACCCTTTCTCCGTGGCAGAACTGCCTCCAGTGGCTGCAGGGGATGTCCTGCTGGGCTGCAGCTCCTCCCTTGGTGCCAGCTCCCTTTCCCAGCAGTGCAGTTGAAGTCCTGACTCCACTGCTGATCCTACAACCCACAACCTACCTTCGTTTTCCTTGACTTTATACCTAATTTCTTCACTTTATGACTCACTAGGGTCAAATCACTTTGGATGTTTGCCACAATTGGAAGTCCATTTCCTCCCAGCTATCCTTTGACTCTTCCAGCATTACATATTTGCAAAGATGTGACTAGGCTGAGGAAGTCCCTGAAGCACAAATTGTTGAATCTTGTTTACACTTACCCTTTTCCTATGCCCTTTCTTAGGCACCAGCTACTGGCCAAGGCTTAGAAATAGGATAGTGGGCTACCAGGGTATTTGTAAAATCATTCCTATGATTTTATATGGAAAATGTTCTATGTTCTTGAGCTTTTAAATGCATTATTTATGCTATGTTATAATAAATGTAAATCTGTGTGAGTGATGAGGCTGTATTACTTTCAGGAAAAAGGATGTTTCTTCTTTTAGGTGGAGCACTGATACGTGTGTGTTTATAAACTGTCCTTTCTGTCTTATCCACAAAGGAAGTGAATTTAGGGCTGTCAACTCAGCAGAAGGTGTGACTGCAGCCGTGGTAGCTCAGTCCAGGAAGAATGTTCACAGCAGCACTGGCAAATGGTGGTGCTGGATTTACCAATGGCACTGTCAGTGAAGTTCATGGTCCCAGGACAGTTGTCACCAAAGTTCTTGCTGTGGGGTCTTTGCTGCTACTGTCATTTACTCCAACCACTTACCCTCTGATTGCACATTCTGCTGGAAATTTAAACCTGGCTTTAAAGACTGTTGCCTTTCCAAGCATGATGCCCAGTGTGAGTCCATGAGGATATCCAAATGGCCAAAGCTGTTCTACACTTCTACACACAACTTGATTTCTCTAGTGTAACCTTAATTCAACCCACAGAGAGATGAAAGCTCTGCTGGAACCACATGGCTTCACTTCCAAAGAACTGCATCAGTCAGCCCTGAATTTTGAAAAGTCCTACACCTTTTGCAATGCCAAGGTGTATTGGAGGAGTCACCGAGGCTGACCCAACCCCTCACACTTCCTTGCCCCACTTTGCCATTACAGGACTTGACAAAAGGTGTCTGTGTCACATCACCCAAAATATTAAAGACCAGCATGGAATGACACATCAAACACCCCTCCAGCCAATAGATTACCAACATGTAATCATGTGAGACATAATGACAGCAAAAGAAAACAAACATATTGTGTTTTCTAGTGATAAATACACTTATGCAGCTACAGTAATAATTTTTGTCTGATCTCGACCACTCTGCTTCAGTAAATGTCATGCAAAGCACCTCCTAGAAAGAGTTCAGGACACTGAAGAGTTTGGAAATTGCCTAGGATAAATAACATAGAAAACAGCTTTCCCTCTAAATTAAAAGCCAAGCTGATGGAGGAGTACAAGAGGAATTTCCAAATGTGACAATCGATGATTACAAGCTTGCCTGTGTTCAGTTGTACACATATAATTGCCAGTGAAATAGCATACTGCTTGTGAGGAAAAAATCTTTCCAGGTCCTGGATGTGAGGGTAGATGAGAGAGGAGCAGCAGCATCAAGGCTTGTGCCACTTGATCTGCAGCCTTCTAGGCAATGTCATTATTCTTTTCAAGTTACTGCATAAGCTGCCTGGATAAAGAAGTTGTTTCTCTGCAGTGTGAGGGTGCTCTGTCTCTGGAAAGTCTCAGTCACTTGGAAAGAGAAGTGGCAAACGCTGGCAGTGCTAGCATAGTCATTTTTCCATCACCATGCTGAAAGTTGTTTTCTGCCTCCAATCCCTTCAATACAAATAATTTGATTTGGGAAAAAAATGTGGGTACGCAAAGAAAACCATTGAACAGAATGGGAAGAAAACGTGTATAGTGATCTTTTTCTTGGGTGCTGTCATAACTTGTGTATTTTTAGGGTTAACAGGTTGCCCACTTAATATTAGAAAAATCATAGATAAACACTGTTTACAAAATCCTGAGATCATCTTAAAAAGTCATGAGATGCTTGAGACATGAGCAACAAACTTTTACTGCTTCCAATTCTAAACATTAAAGCATCATGGCCCATATTCTCAGCCTCCTCTGTGCAACTGTTGCTTTGTATTTTTTGTTTTTATTAAAAGGTGAATTCTTGTGTAGTTTCCCATAGGAAAACATTCATAAAAATTCACAGAGGCTAGTGATTTTGGTTCAGTCAGATGCTTACCCAGATATACACAGACAGATATGTCATGGTCTTACTGGAGGTCTCACGATGTTCTGTGGTTTTGCTGAAGGTCCATCAGCTGGCATAAAGAGATGAGTAGGAAAATTCAGCTTTCAGTTAGGAAAGAAAGGGACAGCTAGGCTTTTACATTACAGGGAAATGTAAAATCGTATGTGTGAGGCTGAGGCTCAGATGTTGATTTAGATATTAAAGGCTTGATTTTAGAATGAGATGTCAACATTTCTGAGCGAGTCCCTTGGATCTAAAGGCCTGGCTCAGGTGTTAGGCCATGGGATTGGAATTCTAGTGGTACTCCAAAATGCTGAGCTGATCTGGGGAAAAACTGAAGTTAGTTGCAGAGGAAGGACACTAGTTTTACATGTGCCTCTGTTACAGGAGCTCTTTATATGCAGACCAGTCTGTGCATGTTTTAAAAAACCTGTATATTAACAGCAGCAAGTTCTGGGAGCATTGAGAATGCTCTAATGATGTAATTCAATGATGGTCCCAGTTTTCAAACCTGGGATGCAACAGCTGCAATCAAGGACTATGCAGCCTGGATTCTTGTCAAGCCACAGTGAAATATGAATGATAAAGCTGCCATGTAAACAGCAGCACATTATAACATCACATTTTACACCTTTGAGCCTTGCTGTTTGGAAGGTTATGGTAGGAAACCAAGTTCTGGTGCTTTCACAGAATTCAGAGACACATGATTGCACAACTACTGGCAGGATGCAAAGTGATACCAAGTGCTGTGGTTCAGGATATGCTTCCCAATATCCATGAGCGACCTGGGGACAGTCAGAGCAATGCCTTTGCTTGGCACCTCTGCAGAGAAGAAACAGGCACCACCTCACCTACAAACAAAAGCTGGGAAATTATGTCTTCTGTGGCAGTCACAGAGAGAGATCCATCAGTCTCTATGCAGCATGTATGTCATAGAATCATAGAATGGTTTGTGTTGGAAGGGACCTTAAAGATCATCTTGTTCCAACACCCCTGCCATGGGCAGGGACATTTCCACTAGACCAGTTTGCTCAAAGCCCCAGCTTGGCCTTGAATACTGCCAGGGATGGGGCACCCACAATTTCTCTAGGCAACCTCTTCCAGAATCTCACCACCCTCATAGGAAAGAATTTCATCCTAACATCTAATCTAAATCAAGTCTCTTTCAGCTGTTGTCCCTTGTTATGTGGGTATGCAGTCCAACACCAAAACAAAAGCCCAGCATCAGGCTCCTGATGCAACAAATTCAGCTCATGTTCTCTGAAAGCTGTGGGTCACAGTGGATGAGTCTGGCTATGGAGGGTCAGACCTTGCTCAGCTCAGCCTGCAAGGACCTCAAGGAAACTATCAGTTAACTTAGGTGTCAAACAGGTGAATGATGGGCAGCTCCTCCACAGGGCAGAGACATGAGGCCATGGCGCTTGATACAGCTACAAACAGTACATCAACATTAATTTCAGCTGCAGAGGTGCTGGGTCTTGTACTGTGTTTGAGCTGGTACATGAGCACATTCCTCCCAGTGGCTGCAGAGCCTCTCCAAACACAGGCTGGATCTTCCTGCACAGCCAGCAGCAAGGCCAGCTCCTGCTGCTGAGGAGGAATGCAGTCTACAGCCCTGGGATGGAGCAGCCTGAATCCATTTTCCCAGAGCTTGCTTCGGGGATGTTTTTGTTTATCCAGCTCAACCATTTGTATTTGCTGCTTTGCTATTTCACCTCATAAGTGTTTGCTAAGCAATTCTTCCCGACTGCAAGCAGTGGCAGGGTGCAGCTTTCCACGAGACATTGCTGGGACTTTTCTCCAGCTCCATGGAGTGAGTCACTTCAGCACTCTCTCCTCCCTCTTCTCTTGCTCGCTGTGTACAGAGACATTGTGAGACAAAGTTCTCCTATAAACTGCCAGGCTAGTGCTGACACTTCTTGCACACAACTGACAGGACTGAGTTTATTAAAATAAATCTCAACAATGAAGAACTCAGGATAATGTTAAACTCAAAAAGATCCATTTCCTCAGCTGGGGAGGTCTTTTGGAAATCACTATCCGTGGGGATTTCACCCTGGTTTCCTCCTGTTGAGACAAATCGCTTTTATTATGATCAAAACATGCCTTCCTGAAAGAAGTTTGATTGAATTAAGAATTTGGAAAAAGATTTGAAAATGTCTTCCCCTCCATATTTTTATGCTTCCCCTCCATATTTTGTGCTCTGGGTTAATTGGCCTTGCTGTTTTAATTGTTTTAACTGCTTTTCCATGCTTTATCTCTGTGAATTTGACTGCCCTGAAATTCCAGGCCGAGCTTCTTCTTCCTGGTTGTTATAGTGCTGCTCTCTGGCTGAATTTGAAAAGCTCTTGTACTGCCCGGTATCTCTGGAATGTACGTGGACACTGCATCCAGTCAATTCCCCAATCCTCCTTTTATTGTCCTATTTATCTGTGGGACAGGAGGGAAATCAGGCATATGGTGGCAGCCCCGGGGAAGTCACAGGTAGCTGGGGCTGTGTCCAGCTCTGAAGGGATTACCTCACACCTCCCAAGTATCCACTTATGGCTTTTTATATGCAGTCCAGGAGAACCATTCTGCTGAGGGCTCCTTTCTTCACTGAGAACTCACCCCTGCCCCAGGAAAAATGTAGGAGATAATATGGGGAAATTAAGTGACATGATGGCACAGCCACTCAGCAATGGGAGTGAGGACATTGAGCCCAGCCCAGTAACAAGAGCACTCTACCAGGAACCCAGGTTTCTTTGTTTTCATTATTTCATTCCCCTTTATGCAGCCATCCAATCACCTTCCTTTGCACTGGCATCTTTAGCCTCAAGGTCTGCAGGTTCTGGTCCTTTCTCTCTGACTCCTGGACTGCAGTTTCCTGGGAGAAGGATCACAGTCTCACTGTGTCTACACGGCACCAGAGGCATCCCCTGTGCAATGAGGCAAAATTGTGTCCCAAGTGTGAAAGGTGCTACTTGTTGGTGCACATGAGCCTTGAGTCCCCCTCCAGTCCACTGCTCTTCACAGAGTCCACTTCCTGACTTGTCCAGCAATTCTGTGTTGAAGGGCCCATGCCTCAGTGTTCCCAACCCCTGAAAGCATTTCAGTGAGGTTATCAGTGCTGTTATGAAGGCACACACTCTCCTCATGGAGTGGGACCAGAGGTCTGGTGCAGAGGTGCTCTAACTGGTGGTACTCAGATATGAATTGATTGGTCCCTTAGATTTTATAAGGATAGGAACAGCCCTTGTCTTTTTTTTTTTTTTTAAAGGCATTTTTAGTAGCAAATGCAGAGAGCTTTCATTTTGCAGCCTATCAGCAACTGAATTTCACACCCTTTCTCTCTGAAACGGACCTAGGATTTCTTCCCTCAATTTTTCCTGCCTCAAAATCCAGGTTGGTTTGTTGAAATAAGAAGTAAACATAATGACTTTAATGGGATGAGCTTGCAGGGCTGTTGGCTGACTGAGGCCACCCAGCTAGAGTTCAGTGTGAGACAGTCTGCACCTTATAAGGCCAAGAGATGAAGGCATTTAAAACAAAAAAATAAAGGATCTGAACATGTTATTTAAATCATGGTGACAGCAATTTTTTTAATTCTTTTTTTCTCCTTCTGGTTCATGACAAAACCTGATATATGCAAGTGAATATAATGTCTAACATTTGTTAAATCCAGACTGAAGGCCAGCCAGATAGCTCTGAAAACAAACTGTGAATATTTTAAATGGAGTGAGATATACATGACGGAGTAAATAAAGGGCACATACCACATAAGAAAAATTGGACAAAGTTCAAATGCTATCCATCTTGGAGAAAGGCTTTTGAGCAGAGCAGTGCAGCTTGGGAACACTTGCATGTGCATTAGGGTCCATTACTGGGGTCTGGCTTTTGGGGGCAAGGGGAGCCAAATCATTAAAAAGAAAAAGGAAAAAAAAATTGCCAGCCCAGGTATTGCATGCTCTTAGGTAACTCTGAAGAGTTAGAAAAAGAGAATAGGGGTTGCATTAGGCAATAGGTGGAAGTGGTCCAACATGTCAAGAGTTCAGTGCTACTTCTAGGACTTAAGTGCTAATAAAATAAGCTTCTAAACTGCTGAAGGCACATGTCCAGCCCCAAATGCTTTCCAGTTCCTTAGCAGTTATTATTTTTTCTGCCTGATATAGCATTTTTAACTCTACTTCTCCAAGCCCAGAGATACTCCCAAATTTGGCTCGTTTTGTCTTTCTTTGGATGCTTTTTCAGTTGACACCACTTCTCCAAGGGGAAATTGAAACCCTTGAAGGGAAATTCCTGCTATGCATAATGCCACTTTTCCAATGTTTAAAAATTTGTTTCACTCTACTTGTGGATTTGGTGGGAATCACAATTTTGAAAAAAGATGACATACACAATACATACAGATTTTAAAAATTTATATTATTTACCAATGTATCAGTGTTTTGCTCTGTGCAGGCAATAGGTCCAACCCTATGGCTGGAGAGAAGTTGCTCAAAAAAAAAATTTGAGAAAAAAAATTATTTTTAGGAATGTTGGGACTGGACTTTGGAGCTGACAAGTGGTAACTTGTGGTTAATGGTACATGATAATAAATAAGTGGTAGCTCAACATCCAGGTACCACCAATGGAAATTTTTAAGCTCTCAACAGAGTTGGAACAGGCTGTCTGGGGAGGTTTGCAAGGCAGTTTATTCTGGTGAGAACTGGAGATGTACTTGCGGGGCAGCAAAACAAAACTCTACCCATGATCTCCTGCTCCTGAGCCATCCTCGCAGCCCCTTCCCCAAAACCCGGTGCATCAGTCTTCCCCCTCAGCCAAAATCTGACAGCTCTTGGCAGCCCAGCTCGGCGTGGCTGTTGGTTTTAATCACATTGCTTAATTTCTGTTTTCACTCCATGCTCATGTGTCTGTTGCCCATGAACTCTGCATTTTAATAGCAGCATGTCAAAAGAGCTGCTCAGACACACTGTGGTGTATGAGCAGGGAATGCTCGTTTGTCATCTCCCACAATATCGGGCATCTCGGGCCTGTTTGGATATCTCCACGGGACCTGTTTGCCAGGGTGGAAGGCGACAATATTTTTCCAAAGACTCTTCTCTCAATCAAATGACAGGGGTCTTTGTGCTACCTCATGGGAGTCCCTCTCACCCCACACTGCCCCTGGAATAAAAAAGCAGAGAAGCACACTGTTTAAATATGCATATAAAGCTCTGCTGCACAATAGAGTAACTGCTGTCAGCTTTCTATTTAGTGTGAGGAAAAAACAGTAGAGATTTTTAATTGATAATTCAGAAAGACACTCCATTGAATGGTGTTAATAATTACGTCTGCCTATTCTGAGCTCTTCATCTACGCAGGGGTAATAGAGCCTTGTCCCTCAGGGACCGGAGCCCAGCTGAGAAGGCGGGACACCAAGCAAAGGAGTTGTAATTTGTATTTTGTCAACAAAAGCTGCTTAATCCTCCAGAAAGGCATCCTTCAGAGAGGCAAGCCTTTGTCCTAGGGTTTTCAGAGTGGAGGGGGAGGATGGAGAGGGAGGGAGAGAGGGAGAAAAGGGAATTACTGGCCACATGTAATTTATGGTTGAAAAGGTTCATTTATAGCTATCCCACTGTTGTATGCTTAGCCTGAGACCCTACTAGCTTCTCATTCTCTCATCAAGTTTGCCTTTTGTGGCTATACGAATGGTAATGATTTGAGGAGAGGTTGGTCATGGTTGTTAAGAGTCATCTAGCATGATCAGAACTGAAGTCTCAAATTGATATTCATGTCTAAATATATGTCGGCAGCATGAAATTTGGGGGTCCCTGCAATAATCATCTAAGAGCAGGCAGCTATGGTGCAGTGCTATGCATGTATGTATTTATTAGCCTCCTCTCCGTCAGTTTTTTAGGTTTCAGATGACACAAAGCGTTCTTAGCATCTGGCAGAAATTATTAACTGTATATGAGGAATAAATAGATAATAAAAAGATCAGAATTGGAGATGAAGCCCTCTGAGCTCCGGTGATCTGAACATAGTATCTAGTTTTGCTTCCAGGTCAGATCCAAGCCAGAAGACAGATGTTTTAGTTGTGCAGTTTGGATACAGTGAGAAGCCCAGAAACACGAAGCAAGAAGCCCTGTAAGTGCAGCAGCTGCTTGACATCTATGCCACATGAGGCTGGCATCTCACGGGAACAGACCCCAGAGCAGCATCACCCTGTTCTCCCATCTGACTTCCAGCCTGGACAGTCTGTGCAGGTTCCCAGCCCATGAGACAGAGTGTTGAACGCCTTCATGGCAGATACTTCAGCAGGCTGGCCACAGGTAACATCAGAGCTGATGTACTCACCCTGAACCTTTGCAAGGTGCGATTCTCCATGCTTGGAGTCAGCCTCGTGCCCAGAACAGTGAGAATCCTCCACCCCAGGAGTCTTAGTCTGAAAGGTGCAAAATAGTCAAGTAATTACCAGGAGTGATCTGCAAAAAAAAACTGGGCTGAAGCCAACAAAATTTCTGCCATCCTCAGGCTCAAGTCCTTTGGTGTAGCACCACTTCGAAAAAGCTCTTTAGGTGCACTTTGATACATGTGGATCATCACCTATCCACCAATGGGTGTCTGGCCAGGCACCTTTTCTCCAGTGAGCTCCTCCCGGCTTCGAGGCAGAGAAATAGCTATGGGATGAAGGCTGAGAGAGGAAGAAGAAGGATGTCCTGGGGTACAGGGCAAAAAAGATGTTAGCAGCAAGGGAGGGCCATATCAGCATGGGGCAGTTGCAAAGCACAGCCTGGACAACAAAGTGTTTACTGCCCTCCCTTCTCCAGGGGTTCAGAACAGGACGTATAGAGCTGAGGCTTAATGATTGTTCAGGCAACTCGTTGTTGGAAATGCAGTGCCAAACTGCACATCTGAACACACCCAGATCTGAGGACACATGAAATCCAAATTTGCACCTTGATTTGCATTTTGTCATGGAGCCCCAGGTCTGTGACTAACCCAAAAGCCTCATTTCAATGTATATCAATTCACTCTGTGAAAATCAGTTATTTGAAAATGGTCTGGCACAGGTATCAGCCAGGCTCCAGAACTGAATCTGAGCTTGACATTTTTGATCCATCCTTATATATTTTCCTTCCTTCCAGCTTCCTCCTTTCTTTCTTTTTCTTCTCTCCCATCCTGCCCACCTTCTCTCAATCTTTCTAAATGAAATTGCACACCCTGTCCCATTTCTAGATGATGGCCTTGTCATAGAAACTCCAATTTCAAGTTCAAGTGTAGTTTGAGGATTTCCATTCTCTAAAAGAATTTAATTTTAAAGGATGAGTGGAAGCAGCAAGGGCATTTCTGGGACAGAAAGAAAAGGCACTTTACAAACCCGATCAATAACTGTTCCTGCAGCAGACTAATCATTAATTTATTCATATGGCATGTTATCAGTGCATCCCCCAACAGGAAACTCACAAACCAGAAGTTATTCTCCTCTGTACAGTACATATCATGGATGACTTCTTCACTCAAAGGCATTGTTCAGGAGATCGATGGGGCTAAGCAACTGTCACGCCATGATTATTGCACGACCTTCAGTGAACCCCTCACCCTCAAAACCTCAGTGAGGTTTACCTGGCTTGCAGACCTGGAACACCAGTGCTTCTTTACATCCTGACAGCTACCCGGTCTGCAAGCATGTTAGAGTACTTTTTCATCTCACTTTTTAGTAAATCAGAAGCTGAAGGCTATTGTCACATATATTCTGTCTAGCTTTCTCTCAAGTTTCACTGCAGATTTGGTCTTCATAAATGCAAACAGGGACAAATAATAACATGCACATATGGACAGGGCAAAAATGGTTCCTGGAGACAATCCACTGAATGCAATTACTAATGTAAAATCATTACCCAGGTAATGAATTTGTCCCTTCTGCATTACCCCCGCTAATATGTGCAGTAAATGCCTCTGAGTAAATGTCTCTCAGCAAATGTCTCCTAGCGATGGGTTGTCATTTACTTGTAACTGTGTTTTAACACAGCAGTTTCCTTGCCCATGCATCTCTAAACACCTTTGATCTTGCATTTGGACCATTAGGAACAGGTTATTATCTGGTTACTAATGCTGGGGCTGTGTGATTTCTCCATGGCATTACCTGAGTTAACAACTGAATCATAGGAAAAAGGGCTCTGTGCATCACAGAACCAGGTCAGACACCTCAGCCACTTTTGGGTGGCTGAAGTACAAGTGGCAATGGCTTGTGGGACAGTGCTGGCTCCTGGCACAGCATTGACTGATATTGATGTGTGCCTGTGTTGATACGCTGCAGCCACATGATCGAGGGTTGCTTGCCTATTTAGAAGCGTCACGCTCGCTTTACTTCCCTTTAGTAACTATTTGCATTACCTCTCTTGGCCTTTATTATTACTGAAGGGGGACCAGTAATTGCAAGAAAGATTTGGACAGGTACCTGAGAAACCAGAAAAATGGGATAGGAACAATGTCTTGAGGGAAATGTATTGTTATTACAGAGTCAGTGACTTGGTCAGCTCAGAGGAGCTGCTGAGAATGGGATCAAGATCTCCTCCCAGTTACTTCCCTCTGTATCCCCATGTCTCCATGGAATACGAGAGGTTTTTCTGGTCTGTAAATAAAACCAGAACAGAGACTTTTTTTTTTTTTTCCTCTCATCATTCACACGATGAACATTAGATCACTTAAAAGCCCATTAACTAAAATCTTTTTGCTGAGGCAGGAACCAAATCAGCTTGACCAAAACACGCTGCTCTGTGCCTGTGTTTGTGAGAGGATGACTCCAAATAACACTTGGGGTTTATTCACAAAACAAAAACAGTGTGTTTTTGCTGAGCCAAAATCTGTTTAAGGATTTCATATGCAGCAGACCAGCTTCAGCCAAAGAGACCGTGCCAGACTGCTGAATTCACTCAAACTTTTCCGTTTGTCTAAATCAAAAGGAAAAAAAAAGGCACTTTCAGCAAGGGAATTAAATAGTTGCACTAATTTACCCCTTCCCCATGTTCCTTGGGCAGTGTGTCAAAGGGAAGTCCTTGTCCATATTTTCAATGGGGAAGGTGGAAGAAAGAAAGAGATAAATTAAATTTATCCTTTCATAAGTTACCAAATGCTGTCAGCTCATTGCTAGCAACTGAGGTGGTCTCTTTCCAGATTTACAGGATCTTGTTCTGTATAATTTTTCTGGGCTTTGCTATATTTCAGGCAAGAAAACGCATAATGTCATCAAGAAAAAAGTTTTCAGGTTATTTAGCTTGTCAGTTCTCCTATCTGCTTCCTATATAAACCAGAAAAAAACATTTCACTGCTACCGCACATTTCATTATTTGTTCTTATCTTGCTGGATGAATTTTTCTCACTGTTTATTTCCATTCAATGAGAAATTATTTACGCCAGAAGCAATATTTTCCCAGCAAACTGCCAGCATTGTTACAATTTTCCATCTTTTTTTTCTCCTTCCACCCTCACTTTTTACAAAGTATTTGCATTGACAGATGAAGGTGGGATAGCAGGGTTCTCCCAGGGCTCTGGATTCAGTCCTGGCTCTCAGGACATGCCATCCCTGCCAGAAATTGCCTAAGTACCATCCAAGCTCAGCCCAGCCCTCTCTCCCTCACTGCTGCTGGAAGTCTGTTTCAGAGCAACACTGCTCAGGTGGCTAAAAAGCATCTTCTAATTTCCTGGCTATGTTTATTAGTGACCTGTTTATAGCCATTTGTTCTTGTGCCAACTCTGCCTTTTGCTTCAATAGCTCTTTTCCCTCCTCTGTATTTACATCCCTGCTGTATTTATAGACAGCAGTCATGTTCCCTTCATTTTGCTGGGCTTAACAAGCCAATCTCTTTTAGTCCTGTCTCATAAAACAGGCTTTCCAGGCCCTGATTATCCTCCATCCTAGTTGCTTTTCTCTGCACCTGTTCATGTTTGAATTCATCTTTCCTGATAAAGTTTAAAATCACTGTTTAAAATCACTGAAATATCCCACTGTCTGAAGGACCAGATTTGATTATTTTTCCAGCCAGAAGCACTGTAATAAAGCTCAGCATTATTTTATGAGGGCTATGAACCATAGCTATGTATTTTCTTAGGCTCAGGTATTATCTAATTATTACTTGAGGACTACACTACTTAATAAAGCTCCTTTTCTGACTACTCAAGAGACACGTGGCTGTGATTGGCATGAAGCAGATGCTTGCTTTGCCTGCGACATCGCTCCATTCACTGCTGGGGGAGAATCTATTTATTTAACTTTACCAGTTAACCTTTATTTTTTAAGGTTTGCAATATCATCCATCAAATTGGGAGGATTGCTTTTCACAGGTGCAAATGAGTCATCACATGTTTGCCAGCTTGGAAAACATTTAGAAAATTAGGGGCTAGAACTTTAGGGGGAAAAAAAAAAGGAAAGGGACAAGAAACTACAGTCAGTCTCACAGCCCTTGCTGGGTTGTGGCTGTCCTGCAAGAAGCAGAGATGGGTTTTCTTCCATCACAGGTTTTGTGCTGGTCTCTGAGATCCTTGTCAGCAAACGTCAGTGGGTCTAAAGCTGAGCCCATCCCGTAATGAAACAGTTATCCCAGCCTTAAAGGCAGGATTAACTACCCGAAGTGGAGGGGAGAGCCCCTCTGCACTTTTTAACACCTCATGAAGAGATCTGGCTGCCAACAAAAGGAAAATCCTAATGTGTAAAAAATGCATAATAATAAGGACTTTGGCTGAGTGGAATTCCATCACGGATCAGATGAAATTGCCTTGTGCAACTTGCTGAGGGCTCCATGCTATGCTAAACGACCTTTGTACCATGTAAAATGGGCACTGCAGCAGGATGCGGGGAGGACCAGGGGCTGGGCTGCTCTTTTATTTTCCCCCCTATGGAGTTCAAGCTTGTCAAGAATACAACAAAAACGAGAGGGAGAAAGAGGGGGAAGAAACGTCCCATTGAATTTTTCATGAATGATTTTTGTCAGAGGAGAAGGAACATCTGTGTTTACGAAGGGTCCGAGGAGGGGGCTCAGCAAAAGCAGGATGCCACTGCCTGGTCCTGGGTGCCCAAGGACATGTACAACGCCCCATTCCAGTGGTAAAATCCAACCTGTGCTGCAATATTTTAAGGCTACAGCTGAAAAGGATCCTGCCTTTGCCCTCAGTGTTGCATGCCTGAGACTGCCTGCTTTGCCCTTGTGAAGCAGGAGTGATTCCCAGAGGATTTGGGTCTGAGGTTCAATGGGCCCGGATGCTCAGCACCCTAAAAATCAATCCCTTAATGACTCAAAATGATGAAAAACCCATGACTGCCCCATTTGTTGATGTGTCTGAGAAGGGCTGTTGGGTCCATGTCCCTGTCCACATGGGACTGATCGTCACCTGAGGCCATCCATGGGTGCCTCCAGAAACCATGAGGAGCTTTTCTTTCTTCTTTTTTTGCTGGAGTTTCCTTACCTCCCTCAGAGGCACCTGGGGCTGACAAGAGCTGAAAAGATGAAGCAGGGAAGGACAGAGGGACTGATCCCCACAGAGGTGTTTAACACTGTCTTGGATCACACACTCAGAGCTACATTTGGCACCACATTTGAGACCAGGAGTCAGCCTCTCTCAGCTCAGACTGGCAGGAGCTGTGGGGCTCTTTCCTTTTGTTTGAAGTAGGGGACTGTGAGCCTTTCTGTAGAGTCAAGGGGGGATTTTACTTCATAATTTCTCTCCTATGTCATGATCAAAGATGTTCTTGATCAATCCTCCACCAACAGCACAGCTCTGAGTCTCTGACTGGAAGTCTGCCATTTATTACTGCAGGGCAATGTTTTTTTATGCCATGGAGGTGGACATGTGGAAGAGCTGTTCAGTGTGACTTTGGGACTGGACACATGTGGCAAAGTTGCTTGTGGTGAAGGAAGACTGAGCTCAGTGTCATCATGTCTGCTGTCAGTTCTGCCTCCATTCTGTTCACTCCACTAAGGACAGGAACTGATGTGCTGGGAGCTGTACAAACACAATGCAAACTCTCGCACCTGCTACTAGCTTAGGATGCTCCCTTAATAAAAGAAAAAATAAATAGACACCCAAAACTGATGAAAGGGATCCAAAGTATCTCAACAACTGTGTTGTACGTCTGCAGAAGCAGGATATGAACGTCTGTTGTAATGCACTCTGTGGCTTTGTGTTCAATCTGGCTATGCATCAGGTGTCAAACTTCCCAAGAGCTCACCATTCAAACCACAGCCAGATTTCAATCAAGCATTTTTCACCAGAGCTCACCAGGTCAGCAGCCACCCTAAAAGTTTGCCCAGGAGGCTGATGAAGGGTTCTGAAAGAAACAAGCTGATTGCAGGTGCAGAGCACCCGAAAATCAGCCCTTGAGTTGTTGTCAAGACTTGTATTTCTAATACCTTCTGCTCCCAAATAATCCTGCACTGCCCCACAAGTTCACACCCATGTACCCCGAAGGGGAAACAAGCCTGAACAGGCAGAGATGAGTATCTGCTCCATGGCATTGGATACCTAAAGTGCTCCAGTCTCCTGAGGGTTATCCATGCTGCCTTGCAGCTCCTCAAAGAAAGATTCCCCAAGAAAAGATACAAAACTCCCAGAGCACACAGTATTCCTGAAGGTCAGATGGCACAAGGAGAACACAGCCAGAGAGGAGCTGGAGTCCTGGGTTCTTTTTCTACCCACTCCAGTACCATTTTACATGACTCAGAACTGTTTATTCACTCTACCTCCAAATCTCTTTTTACTTATCTATGGAATTCATACCCACCTGCCAGAAATTTTTCATGAATTAATTTGGTCTGGGAATGTTGGAAGAGCTGTTACTGAAATACAAAGGGGATTTTTTTAATATTATTATTTTTATTAAATCTTGTTCCTCCCCCAGTCCTCCCTCCACCCACTGCCCATGGCCGGAAGGTAACTTTGCACCTTCTGAGAGCATTACAGAGCAAGTTCTTCCACAAATCTCCCTGGAACTTTCCTCCCCATGGGCTGGTATCATCAGTCAGAGACCTGATCCATCTGGAGATAACAGGAGTAATTTATCCTTTGTGGCAGCTCATCTTCTTGCCCAGACATCCTCAGTGCTGAAGCAGGGTGAAATCTTTCCCTTGGAGGACAAGAAGGAGAAATTGCCCTTGATAGCTCTTTTTCTGGCAGTAGAAGCAACATTTGACTCTGGTGACATCCAATGCCCCTTCCCTGGCTGAGACAGCCACAGAACACACACAGAAAGCACACTTGTTGCAATTCCAGCTTTTCCTCCCATGCTACCTCCCCTTGGATGGGTTTTGCTCTTTAGGCAGAGTTGGATCTCTGGGCAAGGGCTCAGGGGGATGGAGGCTCCCTCTGCCCCGTCAGCGCTGCTCGTATGTCATGTGAGAGCACCAGGGCTGCTGAGCAAGGTTCCTCCAACCCCAGTCGTGGACAGCAGCTCTCACACCTCTGAGGAAGGACCTTTCCCCAGAGACATTACTGGACAGAGTCCTGTTACGTGGCTTTTGGTCAGCACACTGTAAGCACTGCTCTGTGCCCCACAGTGCAGTTAGGAGTGCTCTGCCAGCCCCACGACTCCACAGTCATGGCACATTTACCTACACAGAGTGTGCTGAGCAAATCTCCACGGTGCTTTCCCCCAGCACCAACCAGTCCCCTCACAGCAACCTCTTTCTTCTTCAGTTCAAAGTGCTCTGGCACTTCATCTGGAAAATTCTTTAAATCTACATTACCTCTGCCTTATTTAATCTTTTCGGGAGCGCTGACATCCAGTGCATGAAAAAAGAGATTTTAAGCTGAAAAGAAAGCAGCCCCTGGTCACTTCTTGGAGCAAAGTTACAAACGGAATTGGAAACTGGAAGGTGAAAAGAATATGTTACCTTTTAAGTGTCACGTTTTTCTCTGCAAAAATGCCCTTTAACTGAGCTGTCACAGAAGGCATGGGAATAGCATCAAGCCATGGCCTTAGATCTTGCTCTGTGTTTTGCTCCTAAACAGGTGCCTTTGGTGCTGGCTTTGTTTTTGCAGAAATGGGGGCCACCAGGCACTTACTTGGAATTTGTAAATCTCTTAGACTTGGGAAGCACTGAGAGTCCTCATTGCTTACACCACTTCATAGCACAAACCAAATCCATCCTCAGCATCAGCAGCACAGAGACAGACCAGGGCACTGCAAATATCAGAAAGAAAAGCAAACAGGAATTTGTAGGCAGCACCAATGTAGCTGAACACCATAAATCCCAATCTGTCACACCTGGAAGCTGCAAACCACAATGCCACTTGGAGCTTACCTGGGCTTAAGCTGAGGCGTTGCAGACTGTGTGTCTGAGGGGAAGGATGTGCAGCAACACACTTATTGCACAAACATTTCCTCCATGCTGCAGGACACAGGGCAGACAGCACTTCCATGATCCTGGCTGAATCCCTATCGACAGGACTATTTTAGGACACAGTCAGGTAAGGACACAGCCCAGAGCACATCACCTCTCCAGGAGGCACAGCTGCCTCCAGCTAATTACAGGTCAAAACATATCCAAGGTCACCATAACCCCAAAGTGCCTTCCTGCATGAAAACATCTATTTACCTAGGATGGAAATAACATCAGCTGGCCCATGCCACATCCCAGCAGGACTGTTCTTACACTTCTCCTGGTGGATGTAGGATTTGCAGGTGCCCATGACAGAGAGGAGATGGGCGAAGGTGCTGGGACAGGATGGGGAGATGCACGGTTCACTGTGCAGGTCAAAAGCAGATGGAGGGAGAAGAAAGGCTGAAGCAGCCCTCCAGGGCTGTTTTTTCCTGGGCATCTCACAAATACCATCATCTTCAACATCCTTGCTGCAACTGCACCCGCATCTTCACCAGCAATGTCTGACTAGGTTCACACCCTTGGGGCCCAGTCCCTCCTACACGGTGGCTGTCTCTTGGACCGCTTGCACCAGCCACCCCTGTCCCCCTGGTTCTGAGTTTAGCTCTAAAACACTTTTGTGTCTGATCCCTTTTCCTTTTTTACCTCTAGGACACTCACCTGAGCTGGGATCCATCAATTTTGACAGAACTTCAGCAGGAATTTTTCCCAATTAAGAAAAAGAAAGCCACAGTTTCCCTACAGAAGAGATAATCTCTGTTGTTTGTGAGCAAACAGGCTGTAGGACACAAATAAGAGCGGTGTAACAGAATAAAATACAACTTACACATCAGACAGGCTGACAAATGTTGATTAAAATGTCTCCTTTCACAATCAAATGGCAAATATAAAGGCATATTTTCTTATCTGTTAAGGAGCTGTCATAGCAGCTTAGGCCAGAAACGCTTTGATATTGTACAATATCCAGTGATGTGAGTGCCCTTTGCAGAAACAAGCACGAGTCTTTTACTGCAGGAGATCTTGTCTCAGTCTTCTCCTCTGACAGTTTGATTTAAGACAGCTCAATTCAGTTGTTTATGCAAAGGCATCCAGTCTTCAGGGTCCAGTCTTCAGGGTCCTTCTGGCCCCCAGAGGACACAAATGGCCTCAACCCTTCTGTTTGATGTGTTGGCCTTCTTCAGGAGTTTGACAAACTCCCAGTCTTGTCCAGAGCAGCAGATAACCATTTCAAGGTGGTCAGATGGAGCTCTTAGTCCTCTGTGCATCAAGCTGCAGTTTGCAAAGCTTGAAATGACTTTCCCTCCTTGTCTTTTAAAACAGCCTGGGAGATCTGGGGATGGGATCTACAGCAGGGCCCTTTCTTAAGCAGGCATCACCACATCCTTCTGTCATACACATACCAAAAGCAACCTAGAGGAGACCTCTTTCCCAGAGCACTGATTAGAGGTTTATTGGTCTCCCTTGGGATGCTGGAGAACTCCCTGTGTGTGTACCTCCTCTGCATGCTCTGAGTCCACCAAGTATCAAAACAAAATACAAACTATAAGGAACAATTTGGTTTTTATTTATACAACAAAGCGGTAGGCATGCAAGGCAGAGGCAAAGGAAGCTCCATCTCTGGCTGCTGAAGAACTCCCCCTGAGCATCAGGTACAGCCTCAGCTCAGCAAGGCTTCGTTTACATCCAGCAGCTCCAGGGAAAGCTCTGGTTAGTGGAAGGAAAGAGGGGGAAGCAGGGTTTGCACCGGAGTGCTGTGGCTCACGCCCTACAAGCTTGAGCATTACAGGTGGTGGATGTACGGACAAAAGCCTGGGAGAATATCCCGCTCCTGAACAGATGCAGAGAGCCAGGAGCTGGAAATGTCTGTCTGCTCCCAAAGCAGTGGGGAGCTGCAGCTGCAGGCAGTGCCGCGAGGGAGGGCTGGTGCCAGCAGCTCCATCAGAGCAGCTCCAGGACAAGCTCCGGTGCAGACAGCTCTGACTCACCAGATCTCCCAGATTTGTCCTGGAGCAGGAGAAAAGGGTGAGCCCACACCACCCCACAACGATGATTGTGTTCCTCCACAGCAGCAGCTGTGCAGGGATGTGAGCCAGAGGAGATGGAAATACTGCTCACTTCTTGCCCTGCTTTCCATCCTATCCCTTGAACAGACAGGACAAACAGAAGAAGTCCTGCTTAATTCTCGACCTACAGACCAGGACACTGAAGGATGGGCTGGGAGGCAGCAGACAAAGACCAAGAGACTGATGGCACAGGAAAAAGAGGCAAAGCAGGGAACTGAACACAGATCCTTTGGGGCAATTGGCCCACCTGGCGGGGTCTCCTCTCTAAGGGAAAGCACTCCAGTTAAACACCTATTTCTCCAGTGTTTATCCACGCCTGAGTTTGCCAGTGCTTCTCATCATTGCCAGGGCCCCCCTCTCCCAAAGCACCCCAAATGTGCAATTCATACCTGGAGCTGCCTGAGGGAGGACGGGCTTGGCTCTGATGCTGAGCAGACAGGTGAGCGCTGATGGTACTGCAGCTCCTCCAGGGGAATGATTACCTGATTTATCTCCAGCCAAATCCTCCCTGATGTAAATTGTAGAAGCTCACTTGGCAGGAAGCCCCATCCCCTTATATAAGCTGAAATATTGCCCTTTGAGATTTATCCATTACTGCCAGACTGCTGAGCCGTCTGTCTTCAGCAAGGGCCTCAGAAGAGGAGAGGATGGTTGTGTTCATACCAGTTTTGTCTGTGCAAGGTAAGTGTTATTGCGCATTTTCCCCTGCAGCAGAGAGCCCAATGTCACCTGGACAGAGATTCCTCCTCTCTGTTGTGCTGAGACACTGGCTCAAATAGTAAGAATTCAATTTGATGCTGTAAATATCTTTCACATTTAAATGCTTGATCTTGAGTGACCTCTCCAGTCATTTGTGCCCCAGTTTGCTGGAGGGATCTGCTCCCCATCCCCACACTCCCACAGCAATTGGACCGGTTGTGTTTGGAGAGCAACGTGTTTAAACACTCTGAGGGCTGACAGGCCCAGGGAAGGAAGGCAGCTATTCCCTCTGCAAAGCTCTGATAAGGCCAAGGGTCTGGCTGATAGACCTGGAGGGGCTGATGGGGTCTGCTGCGTTTTGAAGTGCTCATTACACAACTGCAGATTGCAGAGGAGAGCAAACCTGGTGCCCAAAGTGTAAATCCAGAGATAGGGACAGGTAGCCAGAATTACACTGGCTGAGACATGGCTTCCCTCATTTAATGTCACTTAAGATGCCACTTGAACATAAAACCACTTCCTTGCACTGAGGTTTAATAGCTGCCCTGTGGCTATTATCATTCCTGAATCCACTGTTGAGCACTGACATCAGAGGAGCTGGTGCAGAGAGGTTTTTGGGCAGAGCTGGGTCAGGTCTTCCCAATTTGGTGACAATTCACAGCCCTGAGTAGGAGCATCCACTGAAAGCTATTGTCCTGGCAAGGGCACCTCTTCCCTTTCTATCTTCCATGTCCCAATCTCATTCAGAAAGATATATTTCAGCTCATCCTGCCCAGCCCACTGCTTTGAGCTCAGGTCCTCTCTGCCATTCCCACAGCACTGAGCCAAACCACTGCTTCTCCAAGGGGAAGCCAGCTTGGATGCAATTTTCCCTGGTTGTAAGGGCAGCCGGGAAATGAATTGCTGGCTCTCACTGCACAAATTGCTGTGCCCCTTTGTGGTGCATGCTCTATTTGACTCTTATGACAGACCCCTTTGCCACCTGGCTGCAGGGAAGAGCCTCATTTGAACCCCCAAAAAAGCAAAACTGGGGTTTGAAGTGTGAGATCCTGGACTAGGTAAACTCCAACTTACAGTAAGACAGCCCCCCCATCCCCTTCAGCATGCTGTCATGTTTCTCAAGGGCTGGGGACCATTGTAAGAGAACAATGCAGCATTTCTATAAAAGAGGAGAGCACAGTTAATAAGTTCACTAACTGAGAAAAACAGCCTTTTAATATCTCTCTTTGTGACTCATAGTGTGAGAGCCAGCTGTTACTACTGGAGAGAAATTCCTTGCTGATTAGTCTTTTAAAGGGCTTCCCAGATAATTAAATAATGATTTCTCTCCCCATTCATTCTAAGTGACAGGAGAGACTGGCAAACCCACTAAGCATGGAAGGGCAGCATGTTTTCCCAAGACTTATAGGAGCTTAGCTATTCTGCAGCTAATCCGGTGCTTAAACCCAGCCGCAGATCCCCGCACCAAGGGACAGCCTGTCCCACCTTCGTGGTGCTCCAGGGCTGACCTGGGTTTGGCTGAAATCCTGAAAATAGGCTTTAGGCCAGGGCTGTGTTTTCAAATATGAAATTATAACAGGAAGGATAGTCTCACCTGGGCAGACAAATTAACTTTTCTTCGCCTCAGCTTCCTGAGAAAGCGGCTTTGCCTGGGGCTTGCACGAGCTCAGCAGTGGTGAAGGTGAATTAATCCTTCTCTGTCCTCCCTGGACTGTGCTCAGAGCCACCACTAGACAGAATGAGTGACCAATACAGAGGCCATTTGGGGGGATTTCTGGGATAATCTGGCCTTCAGCACATCCACTGTGCTTCCAAGTCACAGCATGAATCACAGTGATTTGCTCAGGCAGGAATTTCAGGCATGAAATCGTGTGGCCTCTCTGGGTACAGCTCCATTGGTCTGATGGAGTTATTCTGGATTTCCACCAAAGCATAAAAGGTGAAGGACAACCCATGTGTTCTCCAGGTGAAACCAGGGGTAATCAGGTATATCCAGTTAGTGCAGGATTGGGAAGCAGACATGTCTACACTTGAATAACTGAATTCTCACTTATTTTCACGTTTGGCTTTTAGAGAGGGTCCTTACCTCATACCTTACTAAATCAGTGGGAAATTTCAGGGTTCAATAACCTCTGGGAAAAATTACAGTCAAAAACTAGGGTCACCACCAACAGAAAAAAAGACGTAGCACATATTTCACCAAAGAACAAGACTGGTTAGTAGCTTCAGTTGTGCTGAAACATTTTTTCCCGTGAGCAGATGCTTTTATTTAATTGAAAACCAATGCAAAATATCATCTGAGACAGAAAAACATTGACCAACCTTATAAATATGTGAAAATGAGCTTGCAAGTTTTGCCCATTCCTAATTGAGAATCTGTTCTCGTGGTTAATTGAGAATCTGTTTAGGGGCAAGACAGGGGTGGGATAGATAGGAGGGAGAAAATATTTAAGAAGCAAGTGTTCTATCAGTAACATACTGTAACGAGAATTTAGCAAAAAAAATTATTAATTTCATTTTTTTAACTGAGATCCATCTGGCCATCTTGGCAAGGAGAAAAAATGCAGCATTAGCGAAAGAGATTTTTGAAGAAGTTGTTCCAACCTAAGTGCAACCCACAAGGGATGTTTAGGTGCTTGGAAATATTACAGATTTGTAATGTCCCTACAACACCAGTTGTTAACCATTGGATTGTCAGGTAAACTGAGGCAGAAAGAGGTTAAGTAATAGTACTGTGTGACAAACCATGTCAGAGGTTGAAGTGCTTCCTCCTGTCTTTGCTCCAAGCCTCAAGGAAACATCACCCAACCACAGTGAAACCCCGAGATGGAGTGAACTCTCTGACGACAGGCGATTTTGGATGAACTGCTTCCCGACTCGCAGTCATGAAGGCAATGGGCACTGCAAAACTTTCTGTGGAAGCCCGGCTGGGGGAGGATTCTCCTATGGAAAACTTGCATTTAAATGGCATTGAGCACTTAGCCTGACAAAAAGCAGGAAACTCAAAGCAAAGGGTGACACTGTCTTTAACTTACATTTTTATGCCTTTTATTCCTTTCTTCCCCACAGCACAAATCAAGGACAGGGGGTTAAATTGATTCCATCATGAACTCCCTGTGTTCAGTGATCTTCCACCAGAAATGTTTGGTGGCCCGTATCATCAGACTAAGCAACTTTTCCTGCGAGTAGGAAATTTAGGCATGATTTTCTGATTCACAGTGCAGAAGACCTCCATAGCCACCCTTGTTCAAGGGGAACGAGTGCTCCCAGCAGCCTGGGTCCCAATCCCTTGACCCTGGAGGGAAGGTTTGTGAGACAGAGGTGCTGGGAGACAGGAAGAAATGAGGATGCTTTGTAAACTGATAATGTTCCCTTTGATCTGAAAAGAGTGAAGGAAGACAGAACCTCTTTTAGATAAGCCATGGAAAGAGAGCAGTCCAGCCATGAGGGCTGAGCTTCAGCAGAGGCTGGAAGAAAGATGGACCTCTTGCTAAAAGATAAATGCTTTAAAACCCCAAAGCTGAGCTTCCTGAGCAAGTGATAACTTCTTTATTATCATCTTTAATTCAACAAATTATGGTTTTCACATCTGTTGAAGCCATTAAAAAAATTCTAAAAACCCTCAGCAAAACTAGCCTGAATTCAGGGAGTCCTAAGCATTGAGAAGTCCAAACTTATGGTCAAAATGCTACCACTCCCCATTCCTTTTTATTAGCTGAGTTCTTAGGAAAAAAACTACCTTTAAAGCATTACTACATAATTTGCCACTTGAAAGGTCCCCGTTGATCTGTCTCGTTATTCTGCTCCTCTGCAAAGGCAGACACTGACCACCTTCCCTGATGGATCAGGAGGAAACCAAATCCTGCTGGCAGGCTTGCTGGACAGCAGAACCAGCAGTGGGTGCAATGACCAACATCTGGGAATTAAGGCTGGCTCTCTGCTGTTTGCAGATGTCCCCGTGCCCTTAGAGTCCTCTGGGGACAGACTTACAAAACAGGTTGAGTTGAGCCATTGTTTTACTCCTAAAATGAGACAGCTGGTTTTCCCCCGTGGCTTTAAACAGATACAAGAGCCTCTTCTTCAGGGAGTTGTGCCAGGGCAGGTGTTGAGGTGTGGAAATGGAGCAAAAGAAGAGGTCATAAAGGTAATCATGTCCAGGATCTTAGGGACAAATTCAGGGACTTTCAGAGACAGAGGGTGGGGTTGCAATACCTCTTCATTCCCCACACTCATGAGGAAAATCTGAGGTCTTCACCCAGGCTGTTATCAGACAACACACTGAATAACACATCAGAAAATCTCTGCTATGCTGTGAAATGTGCACTGTGATGAAGACTCCACCACTGTGGCAGGTACAGGGGACATTCATTACCTTGAGCACTCAGTGACACTGGGTGATGCAGCAAGGTCTCCCAGTTGTGCTGCTCCTGTGCATTGAAAAGTGGATTTTTCCAGCAGAAATCAGCTCACTGGAGAAGGACGGATTTGGCAATAGCAGTATTGCTGCCACAAGTGCAACACAAAGGGACGGCGTAGCACAGTTTTCCCAGCACAGGCACTGAAAGAGGTCTTCATATCAGCAGGAGAGACCCTCAAAAGAACTTGCATTGCTTTTTTCAAGAGAGTCTCCAGGTGAATAATTATCCTAGGTTGAATCTTGGCCTTCCCAATCTCAACAGTCACTTTTGAACTGCACCAGGAAGGGAGCTGTGGTTCCACAGTGAAGATGTTCATGTTTTCAGAGGGAGCTGCACATCCAGATAACTCTCCTGTTTACCCACCAAACACTGCCCTGGCATTGTGGCTGGCACTAGAAGACTGATTTTTAATGCCTTCAACTGCTGGTAGCAAGTCCCTGGCAATCTCAGCTGGTAACTTATTGATAAAGCAATGAAACCCTGGATGCAAGGAGCAGCATCTGCTTCAGCCTGGGGATCTGGGGAGGGTTGAGGTTCGATCTTGTCTTTTTTTAACTACTAGGAAAACATGATAATCAAATCTCTCTGCCACTTTTAATTAGCAAGGGGGAAAAGCAGTACAAGGAATAATTAGCAGGGGCAACTTTCCTTTAATATGAGGCCACAGCCAGCCACCCCAGGCGATCGAAACACATCGGATTGTGCAGGGGCATTCAAAGTCAGCTACAAAAGCAGAGGAACTCCCCTACATCCTAACGTTACTGCCCTCCTTATATTGCACTATAAAACCGGGGTGTCAAAAAGGCTAGAGATTTTACACTTAGTGATGACTATAAACATAGTCATTAGACTAATTATGTTGGTGTTTTTACCACCTTTATTCTACTAATTGGTCTAAAAGCCAAACAGGGACATCATTACTTTACACAAACAAGCAATTATTGGGCCATAAACACACCCTGGTTTGTGTTCCCTGGGTGAGGAGGGAGCTCCTAATGCTCTCTCTGTGGTGTCTGCCACAATAACAGGCATTACTGATGCACTTGACTTCAGCTCTGCTTACAAAGAGGCCTCAAAGCTGCTGATACACAGGAGAAACTGAATGTTTGTTACCTCCCTACAAACAGATTAAGGAAAATGGCATAACTCCAGGTTCAGCCCATGCATCGCTCTTTGTGCCAGCATAGCTCGACTTCATTTTTCGTTGGGCTTTGTTGTGTATTTGCTCTTCTAGGAAGGGACAGCTCAATGGATGTAGCCAGAATAATTTGTTTATGAGACACCCACGAGAAATGTTTTATTTCCAAGAAATCTGGTCTCCTTGCAGGCTAGTGGGTGAAACATTACCCACGGCTTTCCAAGACTTGTCATTGCCTAGAGCTCTGCAAAATGCATCTGCTTTGCCTGAAAGGGCAGCATCTTCCCAGGTTACACTCCCTGGCAGTCCTTCACCAGTTATTGCTCTCCCACTTTGGCTGTTTCACTAAATGCTTCCAAAGAACAGTGACTGCCCTTCATTCCTCCTTGCATTCCTGGGAAGGCCATATCTGCTGGCTGCAGTGTTTTGCTTGAAGGCCCTGTGCACTTCATGCATGTAAGCACAGGCTGCGTTTGAAATTGCACTTATTGCAGAGCAAACATTTGCACGTGGTTAGAAGAGCTGGATTACGTGTCACCTGGCAGCCAGGGCTCAGAGACCTGGGCTCTTCATCACCCACAGCAAAGATTTCAATACCATAATCCCTCACAGAAACCCTAACACACCTACTTCCAGTGACTGTGTGCGCAAGGGGTGCTTAGAAAATGTATGGGGGGAAAAAAAAAACCCAAAAGAGAAATCCACCTCAATATTAGCACACTAGCAATATAAAAATGATCTAATATGATTATCATGGTCTAAAACTTTATTTTTTTTTACCATACAGATAGCTGGTCTTCAAATGAGATTATAAACTGAAGTTATCTTTGTGTAGAACAAAAGTTGACCATTCTTTGTCTTTAAGAGGCCACAGTGATTTTCTCTAAGCACTGAGATATCAAGAAAAGATTAGGGCATTTGGAAGAGGGAGGTTTATCGCAGGCGAAGCAGGGAATGACCTTGCACCATCCAAAATTCCTTCCTCAGTGTCCCCCGGGTGTGATAGTCCTCAACACTGTTTCAAATGTGTTTCAACAAATTGAAAGGCAGCGTTGTCATGATCCATTAAATAATACATGTGTTTCCTACAAGGGAGATCTACTTTTAAATGTTTTTTGAAACAGGCTGTGTGGTTAGTCCGAGCTCTGCCGCCGGAAACCTCTGCGTTTTGCCTAAATAAAGTGCTCGGGACTGAGGATTTTTTAGGCTGCTGAAGGGCTTCGAAATCCTTGTGTCCTTACCATGTCACTGTTTTTTTAAGCCCTTCCCCTGAAGACTTCATCAAGTATTCTCACTTCAAAACTGATGACACAATATGGTCCCTTAGAATTAAATTACATATGAAGAAAAAGTCAAATGCTCAGTGTTTCACAAATGTTTTCTGCGGCACGTCTCTGGCTGCTGTATTTACTTGAGCACGTCAGATTTTTGACTCTACAGTTTCTTAAACAAGCCAAGTTTTTGTTTTATTTTCTGTTCCATAAATCCATTTAAATTGGGCTATAATGGTTAATTTTAAGCTCTCTCTCAAATGTTTCTAAGGGACTTCTGTAATATCCAACAGAGCTGGCTCCTCTCCTTTGGAAATAAGAAACTGCAGCTTCAGTGAGAAACACTATCTGAACAATGTCTTCTTTAAACAGCCCCCAGAAGCACTGCATTTCCAACTCTAAGGGGAATTTGCATGTGTTTCAGCATCAAAGGTTGATATGACCCTATCACCTAGGGACTGTCATGTTATCTAAGTGCCCGCATATCAGGAGCACGATAACATTGTGTGGTTCACAGCTGTTGCAGAAACGACATATTTTCTGAATTAACCTAGGCTCGGATTTATATAAACTATGCCTGATAACATCTGCCCAGGACTCTCCTTTGAAAATGAGCAGAAATCCTGCCCGAGCGCGCTCCCTTCTGCAGCCGGGAGCAGACAAAAAGCCAAATCAAACCCCCTCTCCCTGGAAAAGCCACGCTTGGATTCGTGACGCTCACCCCAAGAAACGGTGGAAAAAGTGTTTAGCGGAGAAGGTAGAACAATGAAGATGTCAAGTGGCTTCTCGGGAGCGAGCCTCTGTGTCTTGTCATGCTTGGACATGAACGGGGAAAAAAATGTCTTTATTATCAAGCGCGGTAACCCCGCAGCGCGCCGCCGGCTTGATCCTATAACTTTCCCATTAGAAGAGGGCGCCCGCAATCCTAATGAGGCACAATAAGTAGATTATGGGAGTCCTTTTGTTTTGCTAAACAGCCGCTTTTTCTGGCGGGGGTGTCACAAAGGTGTGCGGGGCCCCGGTGCGGGGCCGCGGCCGGGACGGGCCGTGTCGGGTCGGGCCGCGCAGAAGAATCGGCGGAGCCGCGGGAGCGAACCCGCGGAGCCGCGGGGGGCGAGCCGGGATGGGGCTCATCAGTACCGAGGCTCTGCCCATTGTATCTGGGCTATAAAGCTGTCAGAGCAGCCCGATTGAATGTTCCCTCACTCCTACCCTGGCGCTTCCTCCCCTCTCAGCAGAGAGCTAAGCCCCGGGATCTTTTGTTTTCATGAGAAACCACTGGCATCTCACATTCATAAGGACTTTTAAAGCTCTGCTATGAAAAATAGCTCTGTCTTAAAAATACAGGGGACTTTCTTGTTGTTGTTGGGTTTCTTTTAATTGCGTGCAAACCAGCCAGTGAATCCGTGCAGTCCCCTGAGAAGTTATTTTTACAGAGAGATCGGTGGTTATTTAGGTTGCAGAGGAGAGCACAGCTTTTCACAGGCTTCAATCTTTCCACCTTGCATATTCATTTCGATGACTAGAGCAGGAGACTGCTCCAGGGGAAAAATAGCAGGGGTGGATTCCTGTCTCTGTGAAGGGACTGGATCTGTTGGAAAGATAAGAGGGAATAGCAAGTGGGCCCACAGCTCCTGTAATGGGTTACTTAGCTATGCTCCTGTAACCATTCCCTTGCTGGATGGATGTGGAATAGATATTAGAAGTGTGGAAAAGGTGATAGGAATGATCAAACCAGCTTGTAGGCTGAGGTGCAGAGGGCAAAATTGCATTCTCATTTTTCTGTTGGTTTTAATTAGGCCACCCAGCCTTTGAGAATTGAGGTTGAGGAATTGCAGGTCAGATGAGGACCCTGTAGCGTGGCTGCTGATGTGAAAGGAGAAAGACTGCACAGACAAGCACGAAGTTTCATCACAGCCTGCTCAGATGTTGGTTGGTTGCTTGTCATCACTCTGGTTGAACTGCAGATATATGGAGGAGAGCCTCTCCTACTCTGCTTTGGTCTCTCCATGTGACTCTGACAACAGACAGAGAAAAAGTATAAATCTTGTGAAAACAAGTAAAAGTAGTTGGGGTTTGAGATTCCTGGGAAGCTCTGTTTTTTGTTATAAAAATACTCTTGGTGCACCTTCAAGGGGGCAAATTCGCCCTGGTGTCCTGACCTACCTGCCCATAGGGACATGGGCCGTGCACATGTCTCCAAATCCTCATTTCGCCAGCAAAGCACATGAGTGCCTGCACACAAAGCCTGGGCAAAGATCTTCTCAAACTAGAAGCAAACTTTCATGCATTCAACTCTTCTGATGAATCTGGAAATATTTGCTGAGGAGTTTCCCTGCCAGTCCTTGGTCTGGAACTGCATCTTAAATATTTCAGTGGATACTCCTGTGGAATTTCATTGAAAATCTGATGTTTGTAATCCTCCAGAAGCATTGCAAGTGTTTCTACTGAACTGAGACAGCAAGAGGGAGAGAAGGGCATTCCATTTGTCACTGCAGGCTCCTTCTCGAGTACGATTAATCCTCACTATTTTAATGCTGGCATTAACCCATCATGAATTGAGATCCCACTATGTGGACCAATATGCTAGGGCAGATGGATGTCAGAAAGCCATTTCTTTCCCCAGAAGGGCTCACTCAAGGCACCAACAGCCAAACATGAAGCCATGCAACCAGCTGTGTCACTCCAAGAGTAGATATTTTTGTATCTCATAATCCAGGAAAGAAGACTCAGTTAATTGGTTGTATCAGTCAGCACTTGAATCAGTTGCTGGGATCATCTCAGCTGAAATAAAGTACAGCATAAATGTGATTAAACTGATTAAAGTTGTACCAAAAATACCACTGATTAAAGCTGCACCAAAACTAACACAGGGAAGGATTTTTGATGTCAGATATTTTGAACTTCCCCTGTATTAGAAAAACAAAACTAAACAAACAAACGTAAAAAACCCCAAAGCAATAATTTCAAACCTGATCCAAGCAGCTGGTAATGTTTTTACCAACACTGACACACGCTACAGGTGTGTTATTGGGACCTAGCAGTCTTGGTTTGTACCCAAGCAGTAACAATTGACTGAAGAAGCTCTTCTAGAGGCATCATATCCTTAGACTGTATCAGTGTATGTTGAAGGACTTTCCCAAATAATTTTCTCTTTGATCTCCCAAATGCCCCTTAGGTTTTACTTTTCTTCTTCCCCATCACTGCCTACTCCTTGCTCTGCACTGTCAAAGGGCTCTGAGAACTGCCTCCTTCCAGTGCTTGGATGAGGACTCTTCTCACAACCATGGCAAAGCCTCTGCATCCTTGAAAACACATTGCAGAGCATCACAGTACATGCTCTGCTGCATTTTTAAAACAACTCTTTCCATGGCATCCAAAAAAAACCAGCACAGCCTGACTTCTGAGGAAACTGGGAAGAACTCTGCAACCCTGGGCTGCAGGATAGGTTGGAGTAGGGTGCCCAAAACCGCCAACAATACCAAAGGCAGCTACATTACCCCACTCTAAGGTCTGCCCATCCTTCACAACCCCCTCCTGAGAGTCCACCCTGGACCCCCAGGGGACAGCAACAGTTGGTGGGAAGCAGCTGGGGATGCTGCAGCACCCGAATCTTCCAACACACAAAACAGAGCCTCAGGCTACCCAGTCCTGGGTTTCTCCATGGCGCATCTAGGGTTGTGCTTAGATAAAAGATATTGTTGAGAACAAGTCTTGCTTTACAACCGTTTTTATTCTTGTCAGTTGGGTGGGCCATTGGAAAAGGGACTGTTAGAAAACAAATCTGAATCTGTATTGTTGGCCAAGGCAGAAAATGATTGTCCAAAATAAAGCACAAAACTTGTTAGTAAGTAAAGCACACTATTGGATTCAATGGCAACAGGAGTGGGCAAAACCTGCTCCAGGCGCTCTGAATACAGCCCTTATGAACTAGACCCTTTCAGAAATGTTATTTTATTTCTTCACACCCCCCTCCTCCCCCCCCCCCCCCTCCGTTTTTTTTAAGGGTTTGGTTTTATTTTTAGCAGCAATCCTGGGATTTTTCCTTTTTCTGGTATTTTCCTGTAAATAATAATTGGTTCTTTTGTGGCAGCATTTCCACATTTGCAGTGGTGTGTAGGGCTTTCTTGGAGGTGGCAAGAAAAAAGGGAGTGATTCGTTTCAATAGGTTATTGTTGAGTGAATGCAAATATCTGCAGCCACTGGAGCAAATAGGAGCAGGGGATTAGGTGCAGGAAGCTGGCTGAGTGGCATAGGCCATCTGTCCCGGGCCTGAGAAAAGAGGAATCTCGTTTGCAGTGTATGTTAATTAGTTAGCTGATTGGCTCAGCTGTCACCTTTGCAGAGTGAAAGCGCATGGGCACAATTAAATTCATGTCCATCTATGTTTATCAAAGCACATGTTTTTAGACAGCTTTGGTTTTTAGGTGTAATTTTGTCTTCTCAGGGACCAAGAGGATTCTTTGCTATTGTGCCCACAAATGGAGGGGACAAAAAAAGGAAGAAAGAAAAAAGAAAGAAGAAGAAAGAAAATACCTTAATTAAAACATGATCAGGATTGTTTGCTGAAGCGTCTCTGGCTGCATTCTTTAATGCACTTGAAATTGCCCATTTGCATCAATAGGCGTTAGCTGAATTTATTTCCATTCAAATGTATTCCCTTGATGTTTCTACAGAAGGTGGTAGGTTTGGAAATACATGTATGGCAAGTTTGGGCTCCTACGGTGCCCCATTCAAACACAATGTCAATATCCTACACTTAAAAGGGACCCGTTAGTTAAACGCTGCCTGGTTTGGGGTGGGTTTTGTTTTTGTTGTCATTACATTGACATCTCCAAGGCAGCATCCCCAGTAACTTTCCTTGGGAAGAAGTTGTCTGCTTGCAAGCCCCAGGGAGTTATTTCCCATGGTGTCATTTCAATTATTTTTGATTTATTTGTTTACTGTCTTCCAGTCCTTGTCAATGCACAATGGGCCATGCCTCCCCCTCCACGGGCACACAGGGCCCAGCCTGCGGGGTTTCGGAGCACTGTGGAGTGCCGGAGGAGCCACGGAACATCTGCCCGACCACTCGTGCTCTTCAGGGGCTTGTGCAGAGCGGGCAGGCGAGGGCACAGGGCAGGGCACGGGCGAGGCATCCTCCCTGGCCGGGGACACTGGCATTGACCTTCACACAGAGGCATGAAAAAGCTGCAGAGGCTCTCAGTTCCAGGATGGAGGAGCAGTCAGGGAGATACTCTCCTGAGGCTGCTTTGCAGCAATGGAAGATTTCTTCCTCGCTGGTCTCAGAGGAGGAATCTGTCACTCATCCCACTTGCTTAGACAAGTCCTGGGGAGCCTCAAAATGCTCCCACCCAGTGCCATTAGACAGTGTTCACAGCCTCAGTTCTCTAGAGAAAAACCCAACCCCTCTCCTTCCTATTCTCTGGCAGGGCCTGGCCATGGTTTCTCAGGCTACAGAATCAGGCAAGGGCCATTTCCTTATGCCCCGGGGAGATGCTGTGCCCCTTGTTTGCCTGTGTCTGCCTGCAAGGACTCCCCACAAACCAACACTGGATTCACAAGGCAGGGAGGGAAAATAAAATGCCAAGAACTCCCTTTATTGCCAAACCCAAGAGCAAATGCATTCAAAGCTCCAATGGCCAGAAACAGAGGGAGAAATGTTTATATCCAAAAATGGCAGCTCCTACTTGTGAGCTATGTGAGAGGAATACACATCTCTATGCCAAGGACTTACATACTGCTCAGGAGTGAGGAGGAGCAGGGGCATGAGGGTATCAGCATGGTGATTGGGCTGTTTCCCAGCTGATGGGCCAATTTATAACCCAGCATGTTTGAATGTTTACCTCTGCAGAGATAAGACACCTCCTGTGTGCACACAATATGATAGAACATGTAGCAAAATCCATACATAATACCTTCTTTTTCTGTTAGGTAATGTTCGCACCCTTTACCTGCTGAGTGCTTCCTTCCTTCCTTCCTTCCTTCCTTCCTTCCTTCCTTCCTTCCAAATTCCTTCCGAATTCCTTCCAAATTCCTTCCTTCCTTCTGAATTCCTTCCGAATTCCGAATTCCTTCCTTCTTTCCGAATTCCTTCCTTCCTTCCTTCCTTCCTTCCTTCCTTCCTTCCTTCCGAATTCCTTCCTTCCGAATTCCTTCCTTCCTTCCTTCCGAATTCCTTCCGAATTCCTTCCGAATTCCTTCCTTCCTTCCGAATTCCTTCCTTCCTTCCTTCCTTCCGAATTCCTTCCGAATTCCTTCCTTCCGAATTCCTTCTGAATTCCGAATTCCTTCCTTCCTTCCGAATTCCTTCCGAATTCCTTCCTACCTTCCTTCCTTCTCCTCCTTTCTCCTCTTTTTTTTGCCATGGGGCACAATCCTCAAGCCATCTGGCACGTTCTTGGAAAGGTGAAAGCTGGGTTGGGTACAACCACTCACAGGGATGCTAAATCTGTGAGAAGACAGACAACCAGGAGAAACAAGCAATGTCACCAACATGGCCTTTACTGGGTGTCAGGCTGTTTGGGAAGATTGTTCAGCCCTTAGAGTGAATTGATCCCGCAGCACATTTAGCCATACTGCTCTTCTATGTGATTTATGGGTCCTGGCCAACTCTAATTCCTCATACCTTTCATTGGCACCACCTCCTTACAGGTTGTGTGTGTAAATGTGAGTCTTCTTCCTTTTTAAGACAAAGCACTATATCAGCTATATTTATAGAGGATCAGCAGATGGCCAGCAAGCTGGGAAAAAAATTGTATTTGTCAGCCTTATAAATCTGAAAGGGGAGTTTCAGCAAAATCCCACAGCACTTGACGCAATTAATTTTTGGAATGGGATTTTGTCTCTGAAAAATTATCCCCTGCCTTCAGTGCACAGAGGGTACAAGGAGTTATGTGTGCCATAGCAGCAGCATCCAAATGCTCCTGGGGTGTCCTTAGAGTCTAAGGGAGGAACAGTGCTGCTGTACCAACGAAACAGAGGGAAGAAAAACTGGGCTGCTCATGTGCTGAGGATCCCACAGCAGAGGGGAACTGAATTTGGGTTCAGGGTGAGACAAGAGACATGGGATGAGCACAGCCCTTCCCATTCACCAGGTACTCGAGGTACATCTGTGCTGACTCTAAGGTATTTCACTCACAGACTGTTCTGCACATTAGTGAACATGCCATATCTTTGCAGGGATTTTGGGGAAGCCTTGAAGGAGCCCCAGAGTGAGAATAAAGAGAAAAGCTGGAGAGGCTCATGGAAGCAGAGACAACCTGTGTCTTTCCCATCCGTGAGGGAAAGGCAGAAGTCCTGCAGGAGTGAGCAGATGTGCTCCCAGCATGATCCCAGAAATGGCACTACTAATGCAAGACAAGTTGCCCCTTTTTTCTTTAACTGCTTTGTTAAATGTATCCAGAGAGAGATGCCATGGCACTGGCAGTGTTTCATCTCACATCGTACTTAACCTATAACCAGTTTACTCCCTCTCACTACTGGAGACACAGGGTGTTACTCAACTGGGCTTAAAAATGCATGTAATGTATTAGTGAAAGTTGCCAAAAATCCTAATTGAGATGGTTAAAACTGCATTAGCATCAGCTGATCAGAGCAATCCCTGGGAGTTCCCCTCAGTAACACAGCAGGTGTGAAAATATAACTTGTTCCTCTACAGGAGGGTTTAGGATGCATTAGCTGAAATGCTCTTAAAATACACTTTTCCTTCTAATTAAAACCAGTTTTCTGCATCATGTTACTTTGGAGTCACAGCTTTTAGAGGCACAAGATTGCTTTATGGAGGTTTTTAACATATCTCAGAGCAGGAGATGATGAATCTGCTCAGGCATCGGAGGTGTGGGAGCACCGCTGTGCCAGGAGATGCACTGAGCACCTGCTGGTCCTTCCTCACAACTCCCTTTCCACTGAGGAGGAAGAGCAAGTGTATGTACAAAACAAAAAGCCAGTCCTCCATGGTCATTACTCTTGATTACGCTACTACTTGACTCAGGACTACCACAAAATTATCCTGATTTGCCACTGTCTTAAGCAGACGTTTAAACCAGCACAAATTGAGTGCTAAGTGGGTGTAAATCAATACCAACTCCTGAGCAGAGATTTCTGGCAAGGCAGAGGTTTACATTCCGTTTCTGTAGCAGCAAAGGATACCATATGCAACAGCAGAAAATCAGCTCCTCCCTCCCTAATTTTACCTGCAAGACCTCTGAGGTGGTGAGCAGCCCCCACTTGTCAGACCACTCCCGGCAGTGAATCTCATACACACCCACAATTTCCCTTGGAAACACTTCCTACTTCACTTTTTCAGTCCTTGGTCCTCAAAAATTCCAACAGCAAGTGATAGCTCAGCATCTTTGAGGCTGTTTGTCTTCCACAGAGATTGACAATGCTCCATGTTTCATTTAAGAGCCGTCTCACAACAGACAGAGTTTTCCTCTGAAAAAATAAATAGATCTCCAAACCCCATCCCTTGGAGAAAAACCCTCCCCCAAACCCAGCAAGAATCAAAGCTGAAGTATCCAGGAACGTTTATTCCTTAAAAAGGACAAGTAAAGTTATTTTGGAAGACAACTGCCAGAAGTACTGTAAGAACACTGGTATCCAAAGCTGTCATAATATTTGACCCTCAGAAAATAGGGCTGTTCATCCCTTGGGTAAACTGGGATAATATTAAATGGGGAGAGGAGAGAAAACACTTGTTTTCTTTTGGAAGAGAGATGCAGAGCTGCAGCAGCACTCCTCAGCCAAGCATGCAGGCAATGGGGAGATCAAAAGTTGAGCTCCAAGGCAGGAGCCTTTCATCTGCAGCTCTGCCAGTGCTTAGAGAGGAAAGTCCTAGAGTTTCACTGGGAGTGATGAAAACATTTCTTAGGACCTTGCTTGAAAGCATGGCTGTCTGCAGAATGGCTTTATATTTAGGTTTGATGTTGATTTTCTTTCTTTCTTCCCAGTTTCTAGGACTTAAATATACATGTTGGGCCAAATGCAGAAGTGGAGAAACTTCATGCAAAGGAGGTGGAGGTGGGATGTAGGATCTGCTCCATTGACTGTGGGTTTCAATCCCAGCCCCTTCAAGCTGATGTGTAGGTAGGGTGGTTATTTCCCCCAGGAAGTCTTGGCTTTAATCTGCTCCCTCCATTGCAGGTCTCCTGCTGTCTCCAGGAAAGCAGACGGGGAGGGAGGTGACCAGACTGTGGCTGCCACAGAAAGCATCAGATATGCAACTATTCAGTGAATTCTTGCAAATGATGGTTCTGTTCTCAGAAATCAGGATTACTCAGCATACGCTTCACAAACAAGAGGGGATAAATCCACAGGATAATTTATTCACAATGAATAATTCAACCAGCAGAAGTGACTACTCCAAAGATCGGGTCAAAAGTTGAGTACTTGAATAAATGAATTGCCCTTTCACAAATATAAAAAGCAGAAATCTCAATATTTATCATTTTCAGACACACAAATATTCCAGAACAACATTTTCTAATGAAGTGGGGAGGGGTGTTAATAATAAATTCTATTGATAACAGGAGTTAGAAAAGCAAATAATAACTGACTGGAATATGTTTATATATGAAAAGTGACTTTTCAAACAAACTATCAACAGTGGGCTGCATTATAAGACTATTAGGAAATAGAAACTCTGCAAATAACTTGCCTACCCTGGCAACTGCTGAACTTACTGCCAGTAAATAAGCATTACCCTGGAGCACAAACCAAGCTGTCACAAGCTCAGAGACATATGGCAAAGGCACAAGCAGTGAGGCTCGAGATCCACAGCTGGGACCAGATGTGCAGCCGACCACGGTGAAAAATGGGAACCATTGGAGTCCTCTCCCACTGTCACACCTCTAGAGGAGTCTCATCCCCTCCCTGGCTGGGTGTGAGATGAGTTTTGCAGTCACTGCTGCCCAAGCACTCTCCAGCCTGGGAAGTGTCCCTGCATGGCAGGGCAGCCAGAGACACCCCACCTTCAAGCCAACTAGCACGGCCAGCACAGCCTTTGCAGCACAGCCAGCCACTTTGAGGCTGATTCTGCTTGGGACAAACCATGAGAAGTGTTCAGTTTGTACCTCATCTTTTGTCTCTGTGGTGAGATGTCCATGGAGGCTCACCGCGCTTTCTTGGAAAGATGCTGTCCACAGCTCCTGCAGAGCTGGAGTCTGTCCAGACAGAGAGACAGGCAGAGAGAGTCTGTCCCCATTGTCCCACCTGCTGTGCCTTTGGGTAAACCTGCCCTTTTCCAGTAACCATAGCAACAGATCAATCTAGAGATAGGAGCTGATATGAGCTCATCAACTCCTTTCACCCAAATTACTGCTGGTCATACTTGCTCATGGCTGACCTAATCCATGGCAGGAATTCCTCAGCCCTGGGGTGTCCTCTGCCACCTTGCTGGCAGCAGTAACTGAACTTCAGCCAAACTAAGGGGAATTTGACTCTGTGTGGTTTGGACTGATGAAAATTCAGGTGCAAGTCCTGTGGGTTGGCTTACTCCAGTCTTGAGGCCATGCCTTGAGCTCACATTTGGAATCATCATGGCACCAGCTAGAGGATTAAATTCAATTTGGTTTTATATTGTGCATAGCTGTAGTGAGCAGAGATCCATCTCTGGCACATGGGGGAGCAGGAAAATTGCTTGAGACATGAACAATTCCCCAAAAAGTGGGGGAGGAGCTTGGTGAGAGGCAGAGGCACAGCTAACAGGGGTTGGAGCTGGGGCACTGCTTTCCTTCTGCAATGGAGGTGCAGACTAAAAGCATCCAAAATATTGCCTTCCTATGAGGTCCTTTGCCTGCCTCGAAGAGCAGACATCTCCAGCTACCCCTGAAAACCAGCTTGGTGTTACTGAACTACAAAGAGCTGTGAAACACAGCCCAGATGGTTTGACAATGCAGCCAGTGTTTATGGCCTGGAGCAGGACAGAGACAAGGAGCCTGGGAGGGCTGGTGTGCTGAGCTTCACTTTGCTCTGCCATGAAGCCCATCTTTCTGGGAAGACCCATGGGCCACACACATCTTGGTGGCCAAAGCAGAACTCTCACCCACTGCTTCTGAGTCCCCATCCTCTCGCTGCAACCAGAGCACAGCCTCTCACCCACCTGCAGACCCAGATTGCAAGAAAGGTGTCTTGACTAGATTTTTCAAAAAATTGTTTTATTTCTGGAGAAAAAAGGAAAAGGCCATTTTCAGTTTGGCTACAGGAATAACAAACACAGCGGTACAAGAGCTGAGAGCCTTGATTTGTGGTTGCTTTTCTACAGTTTCATCTCAACAAGGATTCTGGGCCCAGGAGAGGCAAATAGTGCTCCTACCCTATAAAAGGGGTACAGGGGGCAAGAATGCAGCCCAGTAATTATAAAAATGGTCTGGAGTCAGAAGGACTCTAATGCAAGCAATTAAAAGGAAAATTAACCATAAGAAAAGTTTTCTTTCGGTTTTATAGCTAAACCCACAAATAGAAGAAATACTGTACAGCTGAACTCCAACAAACAAGCATGCCTGATTTTAATGAGCAAAATGAAGGGCTTGTTTTATGGGATATGTAATATAATAGTCCCATGGTAAGGGAGCCTATTTCTCCACTGCTCTGCACTGCATGCAGTTATTCCAAGTGGTGCGAAGTGGATGTAAAATGTTACTCAAACCCAAATGTCTTCCTTTTGTCCTCCTTTAGTCCTCTCCTACACCCTCTGAATGCACATGTGCACCACTGTGCTGCATGTGGATCAGCAGATTAAAGGGAAAGGACTAGTGCTGTGGTTAGGAAAGGAGGGGAAGGGAAGGCAGCAGGTTCTGGACTCACCCCCTTGCCACGAAGTTCCTGTATGATCCTGGTTGAGACCCCTAATTTTGGCAGAAGTTGTGATGGCAGAGCTCTGGCAGAGGTCCAAATGACTGGTGAAGGGGAGAGGCAGGGGACTGAAGATCGTGAAGCACCAATGCCATGGCTGAGCCATGAATCTTCCCACCTGATGTTCCTTAAGTGCTTCTGTGGAACTCTAACTCTGCTCTCAGGGACAAAATACCACTCCTCATGTGCCTACAGCCATCAGGGCACCCAAGTACCCCTACAACAGGGGTGCACCAGAGTTTGCAGCTGAATTTTGCTGTTATTGTGGCAAAAAGTACTGTGGTCTCTGAATATAGAGACAATAAGCAAAAGGCTAGCAGCAGCAAGGATGCAGCCCCAAAAATTCCCTGGGGAAGTTGCAGGCAGCTGGGCTCTCCCTCCATGCCAGCAAGGACCATGGATGTCCATGTGTGTGAGGGGCACCATCACACATAACACAAGCTCATTCCTCCCCACCACACTCCTCCTTGCATTCACTGAGTTCTCTCACAGCAGAGTTAAAAAACCCTAACTATGCTTATACCCCCCACCACTGCCACCACCCTTTGTCTCACAAACTAATCTATGCTTACTTGCCCAAACACCCTAAAATAAAAAGGCAACTTAGTGTTTGTAAATGCAAAAGAAAATATATGACTTGTTTGCCAGGGTCTTAAGGGAAATAGTCTTAAGGCTATATAGCAAAAATTATTTCCAGTTGACTCCTTCCACACCATCAGTTTCAAAGAACCAATTTTTTGGCTACTTTGTTGCTTTATTCAAAGAAAAAAAAAGCTTCTTTTTTTTTTACATTATTCTCACACTCATATGTCATGCCATTCCTCTTGTGGGCAAGAACAGAGCAGGGGCAATACCAGCACAGAGAAAAAGAAACGTCTGAACAGCAGCTGGATGGGAGTGAAAGCAGTAATCTTCAAAGATGGCTTTTGTCTCTCGTAGCCCATATGATATGGGACAGTGACCTCACCGAGGGTCATGCTCCTGCTCCTTCTCTTCCTCCTGCTTTTTTCTGTCAGTTTTGGGTGTCGCTGGTAGAGGCTGCCCTGTTTAGACACACAAAACCCAGGGTTGCATGTCTCAGGGCACAACACATGGTGAAGCTCGCTGTGAAGCTCAGAGCATCCTGGACTGCACTTTCCAAGGTGGTGACATCCCAGGGCCTTTTACCCAAAGAGGCATTTGGCTGCCCAGAGGGGCCAAGCAGCCAGGATCAGCTCCAGGCAGACAGCACTGCAGGCCTTGGGTGCCACGAGGGTTGTGGAAATGGCTTAAACACAATGACCACAGGCAGTTTGGATGGCAATCTGGTCTAGTGGAAGGTGGCAGGGGGTGGGAACAAGATGATGTTTAAGGTCCCTTACAACCCAAGCCATGCTACGATTCTGTGATCACAAGCCAGCTGGAGCTGCTGCTCCTCAGCAATTTCTCAGGGATACCAGCAATCTCTGGAGTACAATCTCAGGATACTCCAGCAATCTCTGGAGTAACCAACTGCACCAACTGCATCACCTCCACCTCTGGGGAGTGCCTTACTTTGAGCTAGTAAAAAAGTCACCACTTCCACCAGGTTTGCTGGAGGTTGGACTACTGAAGAGGGGGCTGAGGAGGCAACACCAATTTGGCACTCACATCCCCCAGAGTGAGAAAAAAACTCTCCGTAGTGGTTGCAGTGGAGGTTTTACTGCACTTGTCCCGGGCCAATGCAAAGTCCATTTCAGAGGTACCCAGGAGCTCTTCCCTCCCCATCCATACCACAGCAGCATCCAGAGCTGATTCTGACAGGTACTGCAGGGCATTTCTTATTTGTTTTAATCTGGGTTGGTTTTTTTTCTTTTCAATAACAGCAAGTAAACCAGAAATTAAAGATTTTGGAAGATTAATCTGCTTGCAAATTCAGGGTGATCTGAGCTAATAGTTTCAGCCAGAGGGGGGAAATAAAAAAAAAAGGAAACAAAGAGAAAGGAGTGGGAGGAGAATTCTGAAAAAATTTCAAAACACATTGTTTCAAAATCTTCTAAACAAAACGGGTTGGGGTTTTTCTGAAATACAAAAGTGTTTCGTTTCGACATTTTCCCATTTGGGTCTCAAAACAGCCTTTTTGTTTTACAAACTAATATAAATCAAAAGAAAACAAAGTTGAATGAAAAGGTTAATAAATGCAATAAAACATTTGGGGTTTGGACAGAAGAAAATATTTGGTCTTGACCCTACAGGAATCTTTTCCTTTTTTTTTCCTCAGTTTGCCAAGAAAATGCAAATAATTTGTTTTGGTTTGACCTGAAGCACTTTATTTATCATTCTTGGAACATGAAACGCCATTGTTTACCTAGATCAACTGATCAGCTCCCTGGCACCCTTTTCTTGGGGGAATTAAGGAGATCAAGAGGATTAAGAGAGACCATATTGAGCTGCTGCCAGGAGGGTTGATGTGGGGTCTGGGCTTTTTGATCCCAGGAGGGGTAGTTAGGTGCTGTGGTACCCACAGTGCCCTCAGGACAAGAAGCAAATGTGGGGAGAAGTGAGATTTTTTATTAGACCAAAATAAAGATTAATAAAAGATATTATCTACACTCACAAGACTTACCTTGCCTGGAAGATGAGGCACAGTCACTGCTAAAGCACAGCTCTGACCCAAAGGACACCATAACATCCTGACAGAGTAGATTTTAGGGGCTTTGGAAAGAAAATCAGGAGGGACAAGTTTCACAACTTGCGCTCTGAGAAGAAGGGCAGCAAATCCTGTCCCTATCCACACACTTGAGAGACGTCAGACACAGGAACGATGTGGAGGCTCCCAAAACAGGGCCGGCCCCAGGCTGAGCTCCTCACTGTGCCATGCCAGGGGCTCCTGCATAACATGTGATTGATTTTGGTTGCGTAATGCTGAGCTGTAAGACCTCATCAGCTGCTACTCATTACACAGGCACAGCCCTTCTTGAATAGAAACCATAGCAGAAAATAGATCTGGGGATGTAAAACCTGACATCTTGAATTCATAAACGGAGCGACAGCATTCTTGTTTAGAGTCTGAGGGTGGCCTGTTCTGAACTCGCCTTTTTTTATACCAGATGAGTCTAACCTCAGAGCCAGGATGACTCCAGCTCGTATCATTAGCCTAAGGCAAAGAAAAGACTATGACTCAAGTCTCAGTGCTAGAGTCTCTACAAAGTGCTCAAGCAGGGGACACGGAGCCTGATCCTGCCATCTCACAGACCCATCGACTCTCTTGACAATCTCCTCAGTCCCAGCAACAGCAGGGACAAAGGGTGCCACTCAGGTTGCAGTCAGACTGTCTTCTCACACATGATATCCTAATCAGGGAAGTGTCCCAGAAACCCCCAGCTACTAGAAAGAGGCAGAAAATAAACCAAGAAATCACTCTCCTCCCTACCCCACTACCAAATCAGTTTCACTTCCGAAAGCGGGAAGACCCAGAGCTGTGTCAAAGAGAGGGACAAGATCAACTATTCTCATTAAGAAGTGGAGGGGCTGGGGGAAGGACTCATCGACCTCTCAAGGTCTTCTACAACATTATTTTTTTCACAGTTTCACATACTTGTTTCATTAAGACATAGGTTCGGGGAGATTGGATCTTTATGCCAGATCAGTATGAGCCCAGGGAGGACATGTAACCTCTTCCTGCTGTTCCAAACCCAGGATAATATGTATTGACAGATCCCCAGTGCTGACTTTGGCTGGAATAGAGTTAATCTTCTTCATAGAAGCTGGTATGGGGCTGTGTTTTGGATTTGTGCTGGAAGCAGTGTTGATAACCCAGGGATGTTTTGCTGTTGCTGAGCAGGACTTAGACAGAGCCAAGGCCTTTTCTGCTCCTCACCCCACCCCACCCACGAGGAGGCTGGGGGTGCACAAGGAGTTGGGAGGGGACACAGCTGGGGCAGCTGACCCCAGAAGACCCAAGGATATTCCATACCATATATATGGCACCATGCTCAGTACATGGGGCAGGGGGAAGAAGGAGGAAGGGGGGGATGTTCGGAGTGGTGGCGTTTGTCTTCCCGAGTCATGGTGACGTGGGATGGAGCCCGGCTGTCCTGGGGATGGCTGAACACCCTCCTTGGGAAGTGGTGAATTAATTCCTTGTTCTGCTTTGCTTGTGTGTGGGGCTTTTGCTTTACCCATTAAACTGCCTTTATCTCAACCCTTGAATCGTCCTTCTGACTCTCTCCCTCACCCCACGGAGAGGTGAGTGAGCAGCTCTGCAGGGCTGAGTTGCTGGCTGGGGTTAAACCATGACATCCATTCACATTAGTGAGGTACCTAGTGGTGCTGGAGACATGAATAATCCATCTGGCCAGCAGGTATGAACACCAGCAGGAGTAACCTTAGAAAGTATTAATGTGTCTCAAATACACCCTATCACTGGCCCTAACCTGTCCATATCCTATCTTCTTCAGTGCATCCACTAATAACTGTGAGATCCTCTCCTGCAGCTCCTTTTGCAGCTCCTCAAGCTCTCTCCACACCATGGATCACCCTTTTGCAGATTATTTTCAAGATGTTTGGCAGTGCAAGCCCCTTTCTCACCTACCTAGTGTAGGAAAGAAATCAAATACAAGATAAAAATACACCCTGTGCAGCAGCCTGGCTTAAGCATGCTGTCACCAGGCCCTGTCTATTTATTCTTCGTCAGCTCTTTCTGCTTGCTCCATCTTTCCTCACATATTTCAAATCGGCATCTAATTCAAGTATTATGTCCATTTATTTTCTTAATACTCTTATTCCCCTGAACCGTGTTTTTATGGTGGGTAGCAGTCATTGCAAGCACAGTGCTGAAATAAGGCACTTATTGGCTGCAGCTCCAGGGATTTTAACCGGATATCTGCCTTTGTTTAAATTAAGTAAATCAGGATGTTTCCCAAACACCATAAGGACAGAAGTTTAGACTTCTACTGAATCAGCTTTTTGACCTAAAGCCAGCAATGTTTCAGTCAAGGACATTCCTTGAATGAATCTGAGGAGCCTGAAAATCCCCTTCCACCAGGTCCCAGGAGCTCTGTGACTCCCCCTGTGGGGGACACCAGTCCTGATCCCTTTGGAGGGGATGCCTACCGTATAAAGTGACTGCCTGTAGCCACTCAAAATTGCATGAGATACATCCCACTCTTCAAATGCATTTTTGGATAAAAGTCTGTAGTTTATATACTTAGAGACATACTGACCCATGCTCCCCAATGAAAACAAACCTGCAGCCAGTGATGGGGTACAGCTTTAGACACTTCTATAGACAGAGCTTCAACAGAGCCATGGGCTGATACCTTCAGTTTTATCAGGTGAGGAGTTTCCAAAGTGCTCAAAACTAGACATGATGGTGACATCAAAGTAAACCAGAGATTTCAGCACTATTTCTTACACTGATTAACTTTCTAGAAGCCCAGAAGTACACAACTTCCACAAGCAACAAATGGCAGATGGACATATCTTCCAAGCAGATCCACAGCCTCTGAGGACTGGAGAGTCCCAAAAGCCAAGTCTTCAAGGCATCTGTGCATCCTCAGACTTGCATTTTTATTTCCTTCTGAAGAAGCAAACCATGGTGGCCCAGATGTAGCACAGAGGGATCCAAATGAACAGGAAAGTATCAGTATTTCACCAAAGAAAACTGACTGCTGCAAATATTGATTGCTGGGTGAAGAGGGAGGGTGAGTAATTCCTATCAGAAATTGGTTCAATTATTGGAAATGCTGACAAAAGCAAAATGCACAATAAACTGTGGCTGTTCCCAGCCAAAGGCTCAAACAGTTTTGCTGTCCTTCAGCCACAGGCCCCAGCAAAACAACACAGAAACTGCTGATGAAATTAATCATTAATTCTCTTAATTAAACAACTGAGAAAAAGCTTTGTAATCAAATATCTACCTTCCTTTTGTCAAGAACAGCTAACACTTTTGCAACACAGGGTTTGGAGAACAATCACTCAAGGTCAGTTTTAGATTGAATTGACTCCCATTTGAGGCTTTGAGGTGCTTGGCTCAGTTGTTTCCACGTGAGCTTCACTCACAAACCATTACTGGGCTTTACTCTTCCAGCCTCTTCCCCTAAAGTCAGCTGATCTATTTAAGGAAAGAGTCACTTCTCTCTAGGAATGATGTTAGCAAAATATGACCAGCAGTCCTGACTGTGGCATGTCTACAGAGGTCACTGGCTTTGAAGGACTTGTTAAACACGCTTTATTTGTCTCAGCTAATGCCATTGTGGTGATTCACCCCGTTTCTCTATGCCAGCAAAACGAAGGAGCATTACTAAAGTTTTATATCAAGGTGCAGAGTGCATCATTAAAAGCCTTCACACAGGCAACAGATGTCACACAAGGTTATTTTTCTTCACTTCTACTCCTTGGCATCGCCCAGGACTTCGTCAGGAGAAAAAGCACACATAGATGCAACACAGGCCTCATGTGGCTCAGCAGCAGTGCCCTACATTGCTCAGATTTTACTAGCAGCACTGTTTTTAGATGAGAGCCATACTCACATATAAACATACCTCAAAATGTTGTCCAGATCAGCAAAAAAAGGAAGTTAAATAATTAGCTATTTAAAAATGAAAACTTAATGAGAAGTCAGGTAATGCCTAACTCAATGCGATATTAGAAAGCAAAGGAAGTTAAGTGAGGCAATTTACATATCTTGGCAGCAATGTGCAGCGCAGTAGGAATGTCTGGAAGGAAATCACATCCACAGTCAGCACAGCAGTGTTAACCAAGATTTGAGCCTCAAAAATCTACAGCTTAAATTGCCATCACTCAGGCTCCAGTTCATAAGTTATTCCCATGTTAACAAATGGGTAGAAAACCAGGAAAAAACACTCTGAAGGTCCAGAGAGCCAGCCAAAGGACTTTGGATGCAAACTCCTTGGGAATAATGAAGTATCTGACTAAAGCTTATTTCAGACAGAGCAGAAGTTGATCAAAGGCTCTGCTAGAGAAGAGATAACCTGTGGACATACCTTAAAGCAGCTTTAAACATTTAATCAGCAGCAGTCTAAGCCAACAGCACAGTGGAGTGACTACCCACACACTTACCTCTTCTTTGGCTGGGTTTTGCCACTACTTTGAACCTGGCTTCTGCTAAAGTTATATGGTTTGGATTAATCTGTTTAATGCTTCAGCCACAACAGTGATGGCAGAACGGACTCTCAGAGTTCATCAGATCTGAGACTCCAGCACTACCCAGTAAGGGAGAGGCACACAGCAGAGATGTGCTGAAAATGAAAGCAGAATGTCTGCAGAGGCTGTCTTGCCACCAGGCAGCTGGAAGGAAACACAGATGGGGATGGCTGCAACACACTCCTCAAAGAAGGAGATGTGCAACGGGCAGCTCAAGTCAGACAGGATGACCAAGAAATTGCCTTATGTACCCAATGGTGAGAGAAGCATCCAAATTCAGTTTCTTCACTCTTGTAAGTGGGCAGCAGAAGCTGAAGACAAAATGAAGTAATTCATTTTAAAGCTTGTTTCCACTACTGTCCTTCAGTGCCCTCAGTGCTAAAACTAAGTGACTGAAGCTCAGCTGGGTAAACACAAACCAACCCAAAATCCACTCTGCTTCTTGAAAACATCACTACTAGCTGCTTATTTGCAACTAGTTTGAGAGTTTAAAACCAACTGGACCCCCAAGGATATATCTGCATGGACACAATCCTGCTCTCATGTGCTAGAGCAACCTCCCTGGTCTTGCTCACCATATCTCTCGAGGTGGACCTGGCTGCCCAGGAACAGAGCTGGGAGCAAAGGTCTTCCCCAGCACTGCTCTGCATCCTGGCCCTTGAGCAAATGCTCTTCCAAGGGTAAATGCTGCTGCTGCTGCCATATCTTTCTTTCACCTCTTTAATCTTATCAGTCTGCCTAAACCTGGTCTAACAGGCCATCCAAGGGACAGCGATTGCCTCAGGGGTGGACATGCAACCAGAGAGAGCCTGCCAAATATGCAGATGGTTGTTATCTGCAACAGCATTGCTGTGCAACAGGCTGAGCCGGACTCTCCGGCCATCTCCTAAGGAAGACTAGAGCATGTCCCAAGAGCATAGTGTTCCCATCCTTCAGCCTTTTGAATTCAGCCTCAGCAGAGGCTGCCTTTGATCAGATCATCACCAAACCCTCCCCAGATTAAATTCCACCAAGGGGATCCTCAGCTGTGGTAAATCAGCACAGCTCCCCCAGGGTGGATGGAGGGATGGCGTAACCCCTGTGCCTGAGGATCCATCCAGCCCTCTTTCATCCAGATTGAGCATCAGTGATAAAAGCAGCTAGTTTCAAATGCCTTTGTCTGCCTTTTGGAAGAATGCAGATTGTGAAACGGGAATTTGCAATGCTAACAAAATCCTAAGGAAGGGCCTCAGAGAAAAATAACTGCAAACAAACATGACCAAACCCTCTCCTGTTTAGAAGATTCACAGCATCCCAAGGAGGTCAGAGCAGGGAGTCAGAGACCAACAGTGTCTGAGCCCTCGTTTCCACTTCATGAGGTAGATCTGTGGGCAAAGGACAGCTGATGTTGCAGAGGGACTTGCTAGCTGCTTTGCAAGTCCCTGAAGAATCACACACCCGTGATGGAGCAGTGCACCATAGAGGTTTGATGCCTGCCCTGTTTTCTCCTCACATCTGCATTTACTCTGGACACAATCCTCACCTTTCTGCTAAGCTCTGGTATTCCCTTGGCACAACCGCACTGCCAAGGTATAGCATTGCATTGGTCAGTGGAAACACTCCCTGTGAAGAACATGCAAGCAGAGACCCTCACTCCATCCACCCACCCACTCAGCTTCTTGCCTTTTTCTGGCACCTTCACTCATTTCTGAGAAGCTCACCCTCAGCTCCACTCCTCTGTCTGCAAAGCCTTTCATCTGGAATTAAAAATAGAGCTGCAGGCAATTTCTAGACTCACTGTATGGAGAGGCGAGACGTGAAAACTAACTTTGCACCAATTCTGGCCCGAATTCCCTGGAGCCCACTTCTTGCATTTTCTGCCCCACTGAAAAGGCCATACTCACAGCTTTGAGGAAGAGAAGGGTTACCTTTCATCACCTTTGCACCTTTCCTCAGGCCTTCCCTGTACGGTTATAACATCCTTGGGAAATAAAAATTATAATACAGGTGGGAAACAGAGAAAAGAGCAAGTACTAAAGCAAGTACCCCAAAAGTCATACCAGGTGGCTTGAGCAAGACATGATCTCTCCTGCCACTTCTGGATCTGCAGAACTCAGCGTGGATCTCCCACAGCTTTTACCCCAGATCCACTCTCAGAACAGTTCTCAAGACACCCCTGAGATCCTCACTGCCATGGAACAGGCAATGCCCTCCAGCATTTTTTCCCCCACAAATAACTTCTAACTTGAATTTGCCAGTGGTGACCTGCAGTGTTAGAGCACAGCCAGTTCCCAAGATACAGAAGCTTTATATAAAGATTAGTTTGCAGGTGTGAAAATGGCACAATATTTTAATTCCTTTTCACGTGGGGTCATTGCAAACACACACATGAAGCTGAGGCATTTTCAATGAAGGCAGAGAAAAAGACTGAGTGCAACAGAATAAAAGAAGCCAGAATAAGGACAAGTGGTTATTGCACGCAACAACCAAAGGAAAAACAACATTTTTCAGTCTTTCTCCCTCCAGTACCTCTGACAAGGAAAAAGCTGAAGTCCAAATCTTTCTCTTTTTTTTCCCCAAACAAGCATCACAGTCTCTTGGCATAATGAATTTCACCCTGAAAACTTTGCTGACACCAGTTAAATTCACAGATCCTTAGAAGCTTTCCAGCATCATCCACCAAAAAAAACCCCAAACACTTGTGACATTAAAAGTGCTGCAAGAGACTGATTTGGAGAATTCTCTTTGTTCACTCTCAGCCCTGAGCATACAGTTGGCATTTCAACATCCACCAGCAGCTAGAGACCAGCCAGAGGTGGAAGTGCCCCAGCTCTGCTCAACAGACACTGGCCACCACCGAGGCTCCCTGGGTGCAAACAAGGAGGCAGTCCTTTCTCAGAGAACACAAAAAAGCCTTCAACCACCTGCACAACACACAGCATGACACCAGCGTGACATTACTAAAGGACACTGCCTCCTCAGTTCAGTGCAGGTTGGAGAGCAAAGCCAGACAGCTGGAAGAAGAGAAAGGGAAAAGCAAGGAATTCAGATGGCAAATTAGTATTTGTTGCCTTTTAGACTAACGTTGGACTGAAACTGTGGCCCTAAGATGCTGCTTACAACTAGACAAGCCACTGTCAACGTGGCCATGCTGTTTGCTCAGTGAACTCAGGATTTACAGCAGGTGCCCACACAGGTTCTCAGAGCAGGGTGGGCTCAGGGCAGCACCAAGGCAGTTTGCCGCCAGCACGTGGCAGAGCAGGTACACCCAGCTGCAGGGACAGCCCTCTCCAGATGGCAATGATGCTTTTGAATTCCAAGAATCGTAAAGGTTGGAATAGACCACTAAGATCATGAATTCCATTTGTTAACCCAGCACCACCTTGTTCACCAGTAAACCATGTCCCCAGGTGCCACATCCACATGCCTTTTGAACAATTCCAGGGTGGTGGCTCCACCACTTCCTTGGGCAGCCTGTTCCAATGCTTGACAACCCTTTCAGTGAAGAAGTTTTTCCTCATATCCAATCTAAACCTCCACCAGCACAACCTGAGGCTGTTTCCTTTCATCCTATCACTTATTACCTGGAAGAAGAAACTGATCCCCAGCTCTCTGCACCCTCCTATCAGGGGGTTGTAAAGAGCACAATGGTCTCCCCTGAGCCTCCTTTTCACCAGGCTAAACAACCCCAGCTTCCTCAGCTGCTCCTCATAAAATTTGTGCTCCAGACCCTCCCACAGTTCCACTGTCCTTCTCTGGACACACTTCAGCCCTTCAATGTCCTTCTTGCTGTGAGGGGCCCAGAACTGGACACAGGACTCAAGGTGTGGCCTCACCAGCGCCCAGCACACGTGGACATTTCGCTGCCCTAGTCCTGCTGGACACACTATTGTTGATACAAGCCAGGATGCCATTGGCCTTCCTGGCCACCTGGGACCATCCTCAGGTGAAACACCTTTTCCCTCAGGTGAAACACATTTTCCCTCAGGTATATCCTGTGTTTCCACTTGCAGGTAGGTTTTTCTTTGGCTTTCAGCTGGGAGGTTAATTCTGATTAGCCCCAATACCTTTTTTTAAATTGTGTTTATTACCAGTTTGACATGTTACACTAATATTTATTTTTCAAATCATTCCATGAAACACTTTACTGATACAATTGAAATGGATATTAACTTAATGGATATTAACTTAATGTTTGATCTTCTCGGGACCAATATTCACCTGGTTTCTTAAAACTGTCCAAGCCTGCTTACGAAAGGAATATTTTTCAAAGCTGAAGTGAGGTAGAAGCAAATACAGTATATTTCACACATTGTAAGAGAGTGAGAGAACTCAAAGTTAGCATATGAGTCCATTTCCTGCCACCAAACTCCCGAAAGCTCTTTTAATTTCGCTGCACACATTATTCCTCCTACAAAACAATCCATAAGCAGCTGTTTATCAGACTTCAGACCTTCCAGTAATGCTTACAATTTCCTGAAAAGTCAACATTTATTTTTCAAGTGGCTGAGTCAGGCCTCAAGTAATTTATTGGCTGAAATGAAAACATGAAGTGAGGCATTTTGAAAGCTAATGTATAACTCTGGATGATATCCATAGTGCCACAATGTGTTTTAGATACCAGCAGTGATGACCATGATTGTCATCTTTTGTTGTGCTTATTTTTCATTACTGTGTTATGTCATACACTCCTGCGCAGTTGAAATCAGTGCTTTAATTTTAGAATCATCTCACAGCATACTGCAAAAAACATATGAAATACAAGCAGCATACTTCAGTCATCTAACATGTCTCTCCGTCAACCTTATCGTTCTTATCTTTAAAGAAAACTATAATTGGATAATCTTTACTTAATGTAAACTTCTAAAAGCTGAAAGCCATTTCAAGATTACACAGATTAACTGTGGTTACCTGTGAGAACATGCTTCAGCATTTTGATGAATTCAGGGTGGATAAAATCAAGCGTCTCCAGTATTTACAAAACTATTTTGGCAAAGAAGTGACTGAAAATTTTTCACACAGCCTTCAAGAAAAAGTGATAACTTTTCTCTAGTGTCCTTGTCTTTCTTATTACTCCGTGAGCCAGTCAGATGGCTGGAAGCAAATAGTGGTTTTAATTTTCTTTGCAGACAGAGTGCTCTCTGGCTCCCAGGTTAACTTTAGCACTGTCAGCTGCAGAAAGGAATATATTTTCAAAGTTCAGATAATTTGATTTTGGTATCCTTTTTACATGTGCAGATATCCCTTGTTATGAGCTGCACAGCTGTCTGCAGAGAAATCAGCCTGACAGTGATTATCCCCCTTCCACTCTGTAGTAAGATACAAACTATTACAAATATTTTTATACTTCTATGATTCAAGGCATCAACAGCCGCAGAGAAAATATGCCCTTTTCAACCAAGTTCCTACTTGTGTTCTCAATTGAAAGAGTAGTTAATATATTCCTGGCAATATACAACCCTTTTGTCTTACCATGGCAAATGATTAATACTATGCCTAAAATTTGGAGAAGGACACAAATTTGCTGTCACAATCAAGTGGCTTGCATGAGCCAGAGCGGATACTGCAGCCACCTCCTAGCTGTTGTTTCCGAAGTGCCCAGCTTTGTGCGCTTTTCCTCACAGAAAATGAGGATTTGTCTCCAGCACTAGGCTACAGAGATTCCTAGGATCTGCACTGTTTGCTGCTGCCTCCCATGAGCCCACCATGGAGGCCCACAATTTCTGGGTAAACTACATTAAGCCTTTTGGAAATAATTGCTATTATTCTGATTCATTTAAAATCTTTTCTCCCCTCACTGCAACAAGCTCAGAAACTGGTGATTAAGTGGGGTAACTGGATTTTGCCCATTAATATTAGTTCCCAGTTACAGCTGTTGTTACACTCCACATAGGGACATCACTAAATAATTGAAAATCTCTAAATAATATTTGCCTTCAGCCTTGCAGAAAATGTCTGTCCCACCTAACTAGAAAGCCCCCAGATTCCAGACACTATATAGAGACTGAAGCAGACAGTTCACATAAATATATGGCAAAACCCATCCTATTTAGTTACAGAAGAATAAGTAGATAGCAGTTTTCAATCAGTTTCACTGCAGTATGTGGGTCTTCAGGGTGCACTGACTTCTGAATGGTCTACAAAACTTCACAAGAAAAATAAGCCTATTGCCAGTAGGCTTCAATTTAACTGTATGAGGGGCTGAAGCTCTGCTGGTAAGAGATGTGAATGTCTGCAAATGAAACAGATTGAAAACCACTGGCTACTCTGGCTGGTTTTTGGGTGGTTTTTTTTTTTTAAGGAGGACTGGTGCTATGCTGTAGAAATGCTTTCAGAAGGATCTATTTACCTTTCACTAGTACTGAAAACATATTTGAGTGGAGTTTGAAATAAAATTGTGGTCTTTTGGATTTAATGATGATGCACAAATGGGAAATGGTGCTGTATGAAATGAAGGCCACATATCCTGACCTTCAGCAAGGCTCTAGTTTGGAGAAGTGAAACCTTAAGGGACCATGGGACTCCTGCCTTGGACCACATCTGGCACTTCCAGCCAGTGCCCATGGACTCAGTGGAGTCCTGTTTCTCTTTACACCACAGGGAAGCCTTTAAGCCCCTCCATCATCAGAAAACAACAGTAAAGGCTGCTAAAAATGGGTGAAAAATAACCCCCCTTCATCAGCTGAGCATCTAGGATCCCTCCACTATCAGCAGAGAGAGACAAGCACCATTAGAAGAAATGTAAGTTCAAAAAGTCAGGTTTTAGAGGCATGTTGTTCTTATCGACCACAGCTCAGATCAATCAGGTTCCTCATTCAGGTGTTTGCTAACATTACTTGAATTTATGTGAGTTTTTCAGCCTACATGGGCAACAGAGTGTTGCAGAGAGAGGAGATGCTCAGAGAGGGAGGGAAGTTTTTAGAGTCATACAGTTAATGGCAAATCTGGGGGTAAACTTTGGGTCTTCGCCATACATAAAAACCTTTGACCCATCGGTGAATCTTTTACAAGGTGCTCAGGATCAGCAGTACCTGGCATCCAGAGTTTCCAAATGCTTATTAATGATTCATCTGATCCATTGACCTAAAGCAAAATTAGCTGTGAAAAGCCTGGCAAATCCATGCAGGCCTTGCAGGGCTGGTGCATTTGTCCCCCAGCAATTTTCTGGTCATGTTTTAAATGACTCAGGGCTTCCTTTCCGAACAGATAGAGCCAATGTGTTAAAAGTATATGCAAAATAATTGGGGCAAAGGGCAATAGAGGATGGAGCCATCACCATGTTCTGGAAAAATGTATCATGAGCAATTTTTTCATATGAAAGGATAATAAAGAATTTCTATCACAGGAAGAGCTCCCAGCATTGAGTTCACTTCTCTTCTAAGAAGCCTACAGGATATTTGTCCAGTTTAGGAAGAAAGTGCTCTCATTTATTAAAAACATTCATTTGCCCATCTCCCCCAGTGCCACCAGGACCACCACCTGCCCCTGCCCATGGCAGCATCCCAGCTCCTCTGGAAAGGCTGTTTGAACATTGCAAACTGCACTACAACCCAAGCAATCAATTCCCTCCCTATGAAAGAGGCTGCTAGAGCATCTCAGTGTTCCTGGAATGTTTGGAAATACTTGTCAAAACACGACCCTGGTTTCACTGTTAGTTCTATTAACATTCAAACATTTCCCTTGTTGATTAAAGGCATTGGCTCCGTGAAATGTCCTAAAGTCAATGCCTACCTGCCTCCTATCCAATTTCTTATGTAACTGCTGCTTTCCACACCACAAATGTTTTTCCCTTAATGGTGAATGAAATGATTTATGCCACAATTACTACACAGAGGCTTTTCGAGGCTGACAGAGGCCAAACCTCCCTGACCACAGGTTGCATTCTTCATCATGTTTGATCTGGACATCCAGCATGCTGCAGGAGGGGAATCACATTTCTGCGAAAGCACAAGATCCCTGAGGTAGTTATCACTTTATTGTGACAGAGTTGGACATGGTCCCACAAGCCAAGCTGCAGACCAGGAGTTGGTATTTGGGGAGGCATTTCACCTTCCCGGGCTTTGGAATGACTGAGTGTACCACAGGGATAATAACACTTAACTATCCCCTACAGACTTATCTCTGTTTGTAAAGACCCTCAATTGCTTTTCTACTGCAGAGCTGCTGGACATGCACACCAAATCTGGAATACATCTGTCTTTTGCTTCTCATTTCAAAGGCCAGTAAAAGCCGTAGAGTCACCCAATTCTTTAATACATCCTGTATATTTACTATGCTGATACATGTCTGATCCACCCACCCTATCTCTGCAGCAGAATATACCCAGAGCAGAGCTTACACTGTGCTCTTTGGAAAAATAAAACTACCACGGGAATTGCAAGAAGATTGCCATACATATCAGGCTCTAGATGTGGCGGGGCTGGTGTCAGACACAGCACTGTGTCAGCACTGGCTTGAGGGAGCATACAGCCTATATTAAAGCAGAATTAAGCATGACTGAACTGTCCCCATATTCGAGCTTCCTCCCAAATAAGACAATGTTCCACTGAGAAAGAGCTTGCTTAAAGTCATAGCAATAATGACTAATATTGACTAAAACTCTGCTGTCCCTAACAGATGAAAGACCTGAATTTGTATTTATTTTAGGATGTGGCTGCTTGTTCTGAAAATTCCCATGACACTCGCTACTAATTCCTTTCCCTGCCTTGGAGTGGGGCAGAGCAGGGGAAAAGCCCTTGGAGAGAGTAAGGATGTGGCCACTGGGCAATATAGTGGGGTCAGGACCGGGGGAAGAGCCCAGTGTGTGAGAGCTCCAAAGGGTCGCGGAAAAGGGAAGTTTCTGTAACCCCTGCTGCGGGTGAGCAGCCAGGGTGGATGGGCAGCAGCAGACAGCTGGTGCCCTTTGGTGGTCTCTGGCCACATCCAGGACTTCAAGGACAGCTGTTGGACTCCGAGAAGCTCATCTTGGCAGTGTGTGATTTCTCCTGACAGGCAGCAGTCTGCACAGGCTGGCAGGGGATTAAACAGGCTGTGGCTTCATTTCAAATGCCCCTCAAAGTGAGGTGCCCTGCTACCCACAAGTTCAACCCTGCTGCACACACATTTGCCTGAAATACCCTACGTGGCCATGGCATGAAGAGGTCTGGCAGGCAGAAGTGATCTCTGTCTTGTCCTCTCCAGGCTCCAGAGTGTTGCCTTGGTTTCCTCCAAGGACAGGGAACACCCAGCCCGCGGGGGCGGTCAGTGACACCTCTGAGAGCCACTTGTGATCCTGGTGCAGTGCCCTGGCTGAACACACAGCTGCTGTGCTGAGTCAGCATTATTTCAAGGTCTGATTTTTAATCCTTGCTTCTCACACCCTCCACAGGCTTACTCCGAGTTTTTGGGTTTTTTTTTTTTCCTCCCCACTTTCTCCAATCACGTGCTTTGCTCTCCAGGCTGACAAACTATTTTACCTCCCCATATGCAGTTCCCCACATGCAGCTCTTGCAGAAGAGATCCAGCATGCCTCTCCAGTTCACTTGTTCCTTCTTATTTCACTTCAAATAAAACAACTCACCCCTTGGAGAGCCCTCTCTTCTTCATCTTTTCCATGCACTTAGTGGGAAACAAATCCAACAGGATAAGACGGTGTTGCAACCAGCTTGCAGAGGGTGCAGGCACAGAGAGATCCTTCACAAGGTGCTCACAGTGTTTACCCTGACAATCATTTGGATCCTTAATCTTAGCAACAATGACTTTTGAGCTTGAAATTCAATAAACCAGCCTGGAACTGCAGTCCTTAGGGCTGGCTAGCTAATAAAAAGCGGTTTAGCCATTTCAATGCACCTTATTGATATAAATGGGTTCCCGCTCTGGAAAATGTACCCCAGTGCTGGCATCCACTGATGCTATTTAACCCTTTAATGCTAAGGGTGGACAGCTTGGGCTTCTACTCATGCACACTGATACTGATCTCTGAAACAATATTTCAATTCAGTTTCATGTGAGTGTGTAGCACTCAGCTGGGCTGAAGGAATAGCTCACTACAGCATTGTGGGGCCACAAAACTCAGTTTGGCTCACAAGTCAGCTAACAAGACTCAGTTTTGACAAGAAATATTTGGCAATGTTTATTGTGTGTGCCTAACCTGACATGACTCAGCAGCTCATGTGCCCGAGCCTCTGATCAAACTTGCCAGCATATTAAAATTTGAATTAAAGTTTCACCTACCTCATTGCTCAGTAGTGATTCAGAAATTGCTTTCTGCTGGCCAAGGAAGCAACTCCTGCGAGTATTGGATGTATGGGTGCACTGGTCCCTAGTGCAATTTTTGCAAGATCCTTGTTGAGCCCAGTGCTGGTGCCTGAGCCTGCTGCCTGGCATGCTACATCTGACAGCTCAGATGTGCAGGGGAGAGCTTTGCACAGTGCATGACAGGGATTGCAGGGGAAGGGAAGTGATCACGCACTTTCTGACAGCAATGTCACCAAGGGTGACTTATTGGCATGAATAAAGCCCCTCTCCCTTCATACCTCTCCAGAGCCTCAGTCTCAAGGGCTTTGGGACAAGCATCTGACAGCCTGTCCCATCCCCATCTCCTGGACAGACAGGCAGAAGGGACTGCTTAAAGCATTCACACCTGGAGCCAATTTTGCTCCAGTTTTTTTGACAGCAGCCTTCATTTTACTTAATTTGAGACTATCAACAGGTTGCACTTTCACAGAGAGAGATTAGCAGCCTCCCTCTAAGGCAGGGCTTTGGAAAGGTACGAAGGGAGGGAGGGGGTTTAGCCATGCCAGTGCCCCCAGGGCCTGCAAGGCTCCCCAAAAATCGTCCTAGGACAGCCAGCCTCAGTGGCTGAGCCCCCAGTGGGGTCTGAGCAGATGGAGGTGTATGACAGTGACAGGCCACTCACTCAGAAAAGGGCAGGCTCTCACCATCCCTGAGCTGCTGAAAGGGGGTTGATTTTCATCACAGACAGCTTTGGATATTAAGGGGATAAACAAATAAAAAGTTCTGGGAAGGGAATTCTTATAAAGGGTACAAGGAGAACAAACATGTTGGCAGAGAGAGTAACCCTGCATGAAGGGGGGTGCATGCTCCTAGCTTGAGGGGAAAGAAAAACTTTGAGGCTGATATATGGCTTATGGCATAACAGTGCTGAAATAAATGCAACTGTGTTGTGCAGGCTTTACTAGTCTATGTACATGGATTTTTTTTTTTTTTTTTTATAGTAAGAAAGTGGCTGAGACACAGTCCAGAGCTGCAGTTTTTGCTGCACACCACTACATCCCGAGCTCTCTTACAGTGGTCACCACAGTGACAAAGCAGCATCAAAAAATCTGTACTTAATCGGGTCTGTGCTCCTCAACCCCATGTGAGTATTCTGTATGGTTAATAAGTGGGAAACCTAAAAATATCCTGCTCTAGGGAAAACTGCAAACCTTGAAGTCCTTCATATAGAACTATCTCAATACCCATTTGATTTCCTGTTGTAAAGGGCTTCCAAATGTTATAAGCTTTTGGTTTTTTTCCAAATGAAAACCAGTTCAAAACCATTAAAGGGCTGAGCTGACTTGATCCAAGGTGCAGACCTTTACATCTACCAGCAACCTTAAAACTCACCAGGTTTGGATCAGCCGTTTCCATCCTGTTCCTCCAGGAGCAGCATGAGTGTTTGCCTTCACCTGACACAAAAGAACAATCACTGTGGCACTTTTAAAACTCAGCCACAGTGTGAAAAACTACACAGAATTCTCATGGATGTTTTTATTTTATCTGCAGGCTTAGGAAAGCTCCAGTCCTCCTTTGCTGTTCTCCTCTTCAAAAATGGGGGTCATAATAGTAACAATACCAACACTTAGTAGCAGTAGAAACAATGATGTTACAGCAACGATCTTACCCTGGTGTCTTTACTTGAGAGCAGAATTTGTCCCTGCTTTCGCAATTTTGTCTTCAAAATAATGACGCCAACAACTCCTTGTGCAGTGTTATAATTATGCTGTTGTTGTTTTAATTTTTAGTGATTTTCTGGCACCTCCAGCACAGCAGTTACGAGAGCAAACATCGTGCAGCTTGACTTGCTGCCAAGCTTTCTCTGTGACGGAGAAATAAGCACATTTTATTTATATGTCTGCTTTTCCCCCCATTGTTTTCATTTAAACCGACGGTGTCACTGGCGAGGGTCTCTGCTGACATGTAGGATTTCCTCGCCGCAGCCCTGTCTCAATGCTTCCCCACACAATGCCACAGTATTGAGATGTCAGAGTCTCTGTGCCTGATAAAGGTGTCAAGACAGATCCCGGCTGCAGCGACAACAGCGCGAACTCCGAGCCCTCCACGGCGGCCAGGAGCGATCCCCGCTCTTTGCCCCCGCTGCAAGCCAAACCTCCGCACTGCCCGGCTTTTCCTCTGACGCAAAAAACCTCCCCTTGACTCTTATGCAGGTTGGGATTTTTGGGCCCCTTCTGCAGAGCATTTTCAGCTCTGATAGTATTTGTGTCTATTTTCAGCGAATGAGCTGCTGTGTCAAGTGGGATTAAAGCAGAGCTGTGACTTCTCTGTATGAGGCAGCTCAGCTCGCTGTCAGCAGTAACTGATGCATGTCACTTCAGCAACTCGGCCGTGTCAGGGGTCTCTGAGATGACCACAATAGCCCAAACCATAGCTATGATAGTGACTAGATCACTGTAATCATAACTGTAAATGCGACTAGATCCATTTAGCCAGACTTTATTAAAACAGCTAGTCCAGTTGGCAGCAGCAAACACAGAGAGTCTCGTGGAGTCTGTGATTATTCCCATCAATGTACCACAGCGATTATGGGTGCGGGGAGTGAAGTCAGGGTGCTCGAAGCGGGTGGCTGCACTTTGGCGTACAGAACGGCAGCCACGCAAGGGGGAACGGGTGCGTGGGCCATTTGCTGCTCAAGTCCCAGGCTGAGCCGAAGTGCTGCACGTACAGAGCTGTCCCCAACCCACGGATCCCCCTTCCGCCCCTTCCCGCCGCCTCTCTCCAGAAAACACGCTGTTCCAGGGCCGGGAGAAGGGGACACGCGGGTGAGCGCCGCGGCGCACTGTGCCGCTCAGGATCCACCACGGGAGCACCGCGCCAACTTTAATCTCACGTCTGTGGGAAGCGGGTGCCGCTCCACCCCGAGGGCTCGGCGGGCGCAGCCCCGCGCGGCACCAGCCGCCCCCCCGCGCAGCCCCGGGGCCGGGCGCGGAGCGGCGCGGGGCGGGCGCGGCCCCCCGCGGCGGTGGCGGCGGCGGGGCGGGGCGGGGCGGGCGGTCCGGCCCGGCGGGCGGGGACATCGCGGCCGCCCCACTCCGCGCCCGCTGAGCGCCGAGCAGACGCAGGAGCGCCGCGGCGGCGGGCGGGCGGCAGCGGCGGCTCCTGCGGGCGCTCGCTCCCTCCCTCGATGCGCGGTGCGCGGCCGGCCGCGGGGCTTGCGCAGGTAGGCGCCCCGCCGCCGCTCGGCGCACGGCTTCGCGCGGCCCCCTGCACTTTTTTACTGCTCCCACCACTTTTTTCCGCCTTTTTACTATTATTTTTCCTGTTCCCCCTCCGTGTGGGCACCAGGGGCGGGGGGTTTTCTCGTCCTCCTCCCCGCGCTGAGCGCCTCTCTCCTCTCTCGGCAGCGCGGCGGCGGAGCGGAGCGGTGAGCGGCGGCAGCATGCGGCGGCCAGGGGATGTCTGAGGCGGGCGGTGCGGCGGCGGCCGCGCTGCCCCGGCGCCGCTCCGGAGGCATGCGGGCGGCCTGGGGCTCCGTCTGGTGCCTGTGCCTGGCGGCGGCCGTCGGCGGGATGCCGGCGGCGCGGCGAGGCGGCGGCAAGGCAGCGGCGGCGGCGAGGAGCGGCGGGCAGCCGGCAGGTAAGGGCTGCGCGACCGCGCACACACGTGCTCTGCGGGGACGGCTCCGGCCCGGCCGGGTCCTGCGGTGCGAGTCCCCGTCCCTGAGCGAGTGGATGGATGGAGACCGCCAGAGGCGGCTGTGGAGCGGGAGTTACGAACGCGGGGCCGCGGCGGTTCCACCTCGCCGTGGCTTGGGGTAGTCTCAGAGGCGCCCAGGAGGGACAAAGTGCTTTTAAGAGGATCCCTGTCTGCTAGGAGCTCTCTCCCAGCACGGCAGTGCAAGGAGCGCCCTGTGGGTAACAGCAGTTGGGAAGGAAAGATGCTTCCGTGCGCGTGTAGCGGCGCATCTTCGGCGCACATCGGAAATGCTCTGACTGCGTGCGTTCGGGTGGGGAAAAGTAAGCAAAGGTCGCTCATATCCGCATCTTGGGAGCAAAAGTGGAGTTGCGACAGCTCCGGGTAGGTACACGCTGGGTTGCAGCTGAATAAGCGGCTGTGCCTAGAAGGGAACTGCGTTTCGGGAGAGCCGGTGACGATCTCCCCTGGAGTGGCAGCACTGCAGTTGCAAGTGAAAAAAAGTTAACACGTCGGACAAAAGCTGGGCTTTGTTTTTTTTCTTCTTCTTTCCAAGTAATATACGGCGGGTTTGAAACATCGTGTCTTTCTGATCCGCCTCAGCTGCTACCTGAGTCCCTGTTTATTTTTCAAAGCTTTTTAATGGAAGGGAGCCCCCTCGCAGCCCCCTGTCCTCTGGTTTGCATGTACCCGGCAGAAAGTTTCCATTGTTCAGGAAAGGGTTTGAAGCCTGTTTGCCAAAAAAGTGACAGGGGAATAAATGGACTTCGTGGAGGTTGGGGGGTGGGGGCATTACTTTCATACCCCTTTTGGTTAAAGCTATAAATCACACCAGGGGTTGGGTTTGTTTTCAAGAAAGTCCTAATAAAACACCAGATTCTTAGTGTAACTCGTTTGGCTCATTTTTCGCAGCCAAAAGAATTGATTTATGGGGCAACATCGCAGGGACTTGGTCAGAGCAGATGAGGTCGGTGTGCGGAAGGCAGCAGGCAGCTTGTGCTGGCCACAGGGGTGAGAGTGACAGAAGCGAAGTGTCCCCAGTTCTCTCTGGCTTAGCCTGAAGTGCATATTGGTGCTGTCACTTCAGGCAATTGATCTCATGAGGGTGAGGAACAACCCCGGTGGCTGCCTCAATGGTCCCTGGGCTTCCACCCTCACCTTCAGCCCATAGCTGGGGTTGATGATGTGTTGAAGTGGTGCTAAACCCTTCCCATGCTCTAAGGTACTTTTGCAAGTTAAAGCTTTGGGACGCTGTTGGAATCGTAGCAAGTGGCTTACTTGGAGGTCGCACAGAGGGAAACGTCCCTCCAGTGACTGTGAAGTGAGAGATGGGTTGGGATTTCCAGGGAGTTCCGTGGAAATCTTCAGGACAGGCTCTCTTACCTCTCGGTCAGCTTTCTCCAAAGCAAAGGTGTCACTGTCAACCCCCACTGCCCTCCCTGGAAGTGGGATTCCTCCCTCAACCAGGAGGATTCCCGTCAACCCCAACACCTAGTGATGTCTCCAGGAGTTGCCCCATCAGTGTGAGCTGTTGAAAGCTCTTGGGGACGGGGACTGTGAGGGGGGAGAGAGCTTTTCAGTGCCAGTGGCCGTCCCACCATCATCCACGTGCATGGGGAAGCATGAAGCCAGTGCTGCTTCCCCAGCTCTGTGCCAAAGCCAGCGGCTCTGTGGCCGTGAGGGCACCCGCTGCCTGTCCGACCTGGGGGGGAAAAGGTTGTGCAAAAGAAACTGTAAAGAATATAAACCTTCAGAGCCAAGTAAAAACACATTTTACTTTTTCAGTCTTTTTGAATTGAATGGTAAAAAGCAAATTCTTTCTCCTAGTCAAATGGGCCATGGGGTATTGGCTCATTACTGAGGGTTGTTGTTCGCTGGGCTTTGCATTTACAGTCTAAGGCCTTATTTTCCATAAAGGGGCTTGGAAGGATTTTTCCCCAGTGATCTAATTCTCCACACGGGGCTGTGAAGGCTATAACAGCTACTGCTTTGTGCCTATACTCAGCTACATAAAACACACATTGAAGGGAGGCATTCTCGAGGTATGTGTATGTTTGCTAATATGAATACTGGCTATTAGCGGAGGTGGAGGGGGTGCAGGTTTTAACATCTCCGCAGGGAGGTGTTCGGCTGTTGGCAGGAAGGAGGCAGATGGCGGGGCTGTTGCTGAATAGAAGCTAAACTAAAAACACCAGGGGCCTCATCTGGGCTGAGTTTCTCTTCTCTCCAGTTCTCGGGGCTGCTGCAGGAAGAACAATGTCAAATTTCCCCCCTCCCTCTTTTTTTTTTTTTTTTTTTTTTTTATGAATGAAAGTAGAGAGGCGAGGCAGGATTGAATGTGTATGTCATTCAGGGGCTATGACAGAGATGATTAGGGAGGTCAGTGAACTCCTTTGCAGCCTTGAGCATGCGGTCACTCTATTCAGCAGCCACAGAATAGACATCAATATAAAAAAGCCCGTCCAATTTGCATTAGTATTCAGATAAAGATATTACTTCGTACGATTTGTGAATGTCAAGTAACGCTGGCTGTTTTCTTAGAGAGCAGCCCAACTGAAACATCAGCATTTCACTTCTAAAAACTTCTGATAACCGTCCTGTCTCCTGTAGCTGGCTTGTGTGTGTGTTTGCATATGGTATATGTGAAAAAGGCAACTTCTGGGCTCTTTAGGATTTGTGTTGCACTAGTTAGCTACTGAGGCTGTCTGAGTGCATTGAAAGAGTTGTATAGAGGGCTGCTAATGTTTGATCAGGTTTGTGCGGGAAGGGGAGGGGAGAGCTCTCCCAGTCTGTCAGGAGCAAGAACCAAAGTTTCCTTGTGCAAGGAATGAAATTGTCACCCAGAGTTAATACTACACAGGCAGTTTTTTAGCCAGAAGAACAGAACAAGCACCGTTTTGGGATTTTGCCTAAGTTTAATGGGAGGCATGTACTAATTCCTGTGACTTTTTTGCTTGGAAAGAAGTGGTGATGTGCCGGCTGAGGTGTTTTTTGTGCAGCTGATGGAAACTGGGCTCTTGTAGCTTTCCAGCGTGAGCTCAGCGAGGGGTCCAAGGTGTAGGCTACGCAGATCTGTGTCACTTTGCTTTGTGTATCTGAGCGTTTCAAAGTTCATCCTGAAATTATAGGGGTATTGAAGTGAGTGCCAAATGGCGCTGGCTGTTCCTGGAGCTGGCCTTGGGGTTTATGCGTTCAAACCCTCTGCAAAGAGTCTCATATATTGATGGTGCTGCTACACCAGAAATGTTTTAGATACAGTGGGCAGCCGTGATTGATAGTTCTGACATCAAAAATTGATCCATTTGTTCTCATGAACAGCAGCAGCTAAAGAGCTAATTAAGTCTTTAATGCTGAGACTAGCATATTTTACTATATGCAGTAGAATAAGAGGACACAAGTAAGTGATGATGAAATATGGCTTCTTTAAAAAAAAAACTCTGTTTCTTACCTACCAAATAGTGAACTAGAAAGTCTGTTCCAGGGAAGAGATGGACTCAATGTATTCAATAGTAGCTGTATAACATGAAGGACGTCTTCTACGCATACTGACAAGGGTCACTCCAATTAAATCTGAGGATTTTTTCTTTTAATTAAGACTTTATTAGCAACTGCTGAGTAGGGAATGTGATGAAAGTAAATCTGAAAATTGTGTAGCAACGTGTTGATCTGCTAATTAAATCATGCAATTAAAGTAAGCCACTCTGACTGGCACGTTAACTTTTACAACTCCCTCCAAAAAAAGCCTCACGTGCTGTTTGGGAAAGTGTACCTGTCCTGAAGCCTGACTGAACATGGGTTTTGAAATTAGGTGAACACTAAAGAACTCTTGATTATGGCATTCCCACTGTATCTAGACCATTTCCATCCAGTGGGACACAGTCTGCTGCCTGGACAAAGCTGAAATTTTTCATAAAGCTGAAGGAGGGTTCCAACCTCCCCCTTCTATAAGGCTGAAAACCAAAATGTTTTCCTTTTAAAATATGGTCAATAACAGCGAACTTTGACATCCACCTACATGCTTAAAAAGCTGTCCTTTCTGAATACTTATTCTGTACATCTGCTATTCACTTAGAGATCCTAAAAGACAGGGAATCAGCCTGGTTTCTGAGCAATTAATAAAATTTTCAGTTTATGAAAGCGTTGGATCAAGGTGTTTCTGACAGCGATCTATCACTGGCATGCAGTGCTGTGGCTGAAGGCATTTGCTGAACCTTAATTTTAGCTAAGGTTAGGGCATGGCCTGCTGGTGGCTTTTTCTGGCTGGTCATTGAAGTGTGTGGGATACAGTGCAGGAGCTTGAGTATGAGCCATCAGGCTTCATGGACAAGTGGCTGTGTTGTCATAGTTTAGATTTTGGCAATTTTTACTATATATAAGGTAGACTCATCAGGAATATAACAAATTCAGATGTTTCTACTGAAAATAGAGTTAAAATTCCCTCCCCAGTTTTTCCCAACTTGGCTGAACCTGATGTACAGATAAACAACGAATCTGGCTATTTTTATTCTGTTTCCCTGTTAGAATAGATTTCTGTCTTCTCTCTCATGTACTGCATGCTCATAACTTTTCATATGTCCTGGGAGTTTGTCTGACTCTGAATACCTGTTTCTTCCTTTTTTTCTGACCCTTAAAAAAACACTCCAACCTTGAAATTGCCTGCTGACTCCAAGCCATTCAATAGAGTGGTTTGACGTAGCTGTTTCAGTGTTTGTCATTTCATCTCTTTTAGCAGTGATCAGTGATAAACTTGATTCTACATGTACCAGACTGTATGCCAGAGAGGATGGTGACTGGTAGAAGTTTGCCTTACATTGGGGTTTTTTTCAGCAAATGGGACTCTGGTTCAGCACAGCCACTCATGGTATGTGGCAGCAGGCAGCCCAGACTGCAGGAAGAGTAAATCTGAAAGCACCTCTATGCAAACGCTGGGCTAAAACCATGTCTGAAGGTGCATACAATGCCGAAAGCACCTTAAAATACCTTGTTACACCCTGAATTTTTTTCCTTGACCTCCTACATAGCTTATCAGTTTAGTGGTTTCCCCTCTTTTGGCTGTTTATCTGGTGATCTTGTTAAAAAAATACTTTTTCTCTGAAGTAAAGCTGACTTCCCCAGTGTCCCCTTTCTCATACACCACAGCTCGGGTTGCCAAGTGCTATAGATATGATGTAAAGCTCTATATGTGTGAAGAAGGGCTTTTATTCCTGCAGTGAATGCTGTATTCCTGGTGTGCTTACCCCTAAAGTATCTGCTCCTTGGCTTGAATGACCAGGAAGTTTCTGTAGTATCAAAAGCAAACAAGAACTGTGAGATATGGGCTGAGTAAAACCTTTAGTAAACTTAGTAGTTAAAATGTGAAAGGTAATCAGATGTAAACCTGCCCTATTATTCTGATAGGCTATCAGGGGTGTTGCATTCAGGTGCATAGGAACTAACCAGGAGGTAGTTAAATCAATTTTTTTTTTTTTTTTTTGTGCAGTGACAGGTTACTCAATGTAGCAAAGCTATTTTTGAAGAATAGCAGCACAGTTAAGTAAGAAAACATTTATCCAGTAACTGCTTCAGTTTGATGTATTCATCTAAAAAAGGGGCAGTATTGATTGCAGAGGTGGAGGTAGTTCTGATGTGCTGGCTTTGCTGTCTGAAATCCAGAGAGCAAGGCAAGATAACGAGTTGGTTAAATAAAAAGGTTATATTAAAACTTGGAAGTAGATGTCTTTATCACGCAGAACTGTATGCAAAACAATTGCCATGTGCTTACACGTTTAGCATCTGTGAGATTTTGGGGCTGTGCCATTTCTGCAGGTTGTGAGGGGTTAAAAGAATTAATGACTCAAGTGAGAAGGGTTCCAAGTTTTCGGGTGAGGAAAGGACGCAGCCCAGGATCGCTCTCTGGGAGCAGGCACAGCTCCACAGGCTGCCGTGTGTGCCGAAGGCTCTTGCCTGGGAACATCACAGCCCCAGGACCCCAGCACTGGTGTTCGTACCAGTACACCCAGGGGTTGTACTCTGAGCTACTGAACTACCTGCCAGTGTCACGCTGACACATGGCAGTGTGTTGGTTTGGTTTTTTTCCCCCTCATTTCCTTTTCACCCAAGGAGCCAAGCTATCAGGAAGTGCCTTAACTGAGTATGAGGCTTTTAGGGAAAGACAGTAACAGGCAATGATAGTGCATCATGGCAAGCCAGAAACCTCCAGAGGTGGCTTCCCAACTGCTGCTGTTTCATAATTGATGAAAGTGTTTGCGAGTTTATGTTCATTTAAAACTTTTACCCTGGAAAGCGAAGTGTTTTATAGTTGTGCCTTGATTGCAGCGACCTACCTTGCACTGTTCACAAGGAATCTCACTAAATTATTGCAGCTGATGTGGTTAAATCAGTAAAGTTTTAGAGACCAGTGCTGGGTTATAAGGATTGAACTAGTATCCAGAAGTAATGGATTTTAAGCATTTTGGAGTTGACCTGGGATTAGCTGGGTGTAGGGAAGACAGCAAAATAGCTGGGTATTGCTTAGGGGCCAAACCTTGTGGTGGTGATGTGGTGCGTGGGTGGGTTCTCACTGATGCCAAGAGGGAGGAGTGATGTAAGGTAAAAGGCAGGAAGGGGAGGACTTGACTGTCAGAGAGCTCCAAGGAGGGTGATGAGGACAAGAGCATCTCTGAGGCTCCTCTCCCAAGAGGCAGGCGGCACCTGGCTCTGTGAAAATGGGGTGCAGGCATGGTCCTTGTAGCAGGACCGTGTCCCAGGAGCCATCTGGTCCCCTGTGTTGTTGGTGGTGGCTCTGCAGAGGGGATTTACTGGGGGTTTCGCTGTGGTGTGTGGCAGAGGTCATGTGAAGCCCTGGAGGTGTTTCTGTTCCACGGGGTACTGAAGGGTAGCTGGCATCACCCTGAACTGACAGCTCATCCCCTCTTGCTCACTCCCCCTGGGGGAGGTAAAATACACATCTGTGAAGGCTTTTCTTTGGGAGTAAAAAGGAGCTACGGGAGATGTCTCTGGATCCAAATGATGAGGCCAGCCTTTCTCAACCTTCTGCTTTCCCTGTCAGAAAACTGAAAAGATCCCAAGAATTGGATTTTTAATTTTATTTTGATGCTTGACAGAGCTTGTAAAGATCCTTCATAGCAAATTTGGCTCCCAGTTCGGAGGGTCATTGCTTTCTTTAGGGGTTTTGCCATTCTCTGCTGCTTGTACTCCTTTAAAAATAATAATGAGGTCCTGATCTTGCGCCTATTGAATCCTAGGCAAAAAAAAGCCCCCATTGATTTCCAAGAGAGCAGGCTGAAGCCCTTCACAGATCGTGGTGGGAGCAGCTATTTAGCATAAGCAAAGATTGTTTGGGAAGTTTTCTAATGACCCAAACATTTTAACAAGCAGAGGAAACTGGTGAGTAAAATGGCTCCCAGTTTGAGGGTGGGGATCCCTGGAACTGGCGTTCAGTGACCTCCCATTCCTCTCTAACTGGCTGTAACACAGACCTTCCCTTCCCATCTTGCTTTTTGGAGCTCCAGCATTGATGGGGGCCCACGGCAGCATCACAACCCAAATGCGAGCACCAGAGGCCGCGGCGACAGCCACCGCCCGCCTCCCCCGTGCCTCTGTAGAGAGTCCTGCATGGAGCTGAGCTGCCGTGCTGGCCACTGTCCCCTCGTGCCCCATCCTCGCTGCCATTGTATCAGTGTCGCCGGCATCAGCCCCAGCCCCACGAGCTGCGAGCAGCACAATGCGCCAGCAAAGTGTTCATAATCCCCCGCGGGGGTTTGCTGCTGAGCCTGAACCCTGCGACGCTGCACCAGACACGAGCCCATGGAGGAGCTTTCCTGGCACTTCCTGGGCAGACAGAGCACAAGAAAAAGTTTTCCTGTAGGATTTGGGGTTTTTTGGGGGTTTTTTTATAACCCTGCTTTCATGGGCGAGACTCAAGTACAAGCAGTTGCCTCACAGCAAAATATTTCAGCAGCTTGTGCGGAGACTGTAGGGCCTGAACGAACTGGTGATTTCATTTTTGTTTAAAATTTTTTTAACTTCTCTCTGTACATTCACCCGGGAAAGCATTTTGTTTCTAGCTGGTAGCAGGATCTGTGTAAGATGAGCCAAGATGTGCCTTGGGAGATGGAGGTGTCACAGCTAAAAGTGGAGAAACCAATTGTGGTGAGAAGGTTAAGGAGTTCTGAGTGTGCCCTGACAATTAGCATGTTCAAGTGAAGATAAATCCTCCATGAGCTTGTCTTTAATTAAAAGAATGATTGGTATTAGGCATAGTACCGTCTCTCCTGGTCAGTATCATGAGTATCTGTGCGAATAAAGCATTTCTGAGGAGGGAGAAAACCACCAGATTCTAATCTTCCTTTGGTAGCCGATATGTCTGCCTTTTGCAAGGGCGTATTTCTCCCTGTCTTGGAGTACCCAGGCTTGTTGACAGTAAACAACTGTCACTTGGCAGTTTATGAAAGAAGAATGTTTAAGAAAACATGTCCAGTTTAAATAGCTATGTTAATAGGCTGGGGATTCATGCAGAAGTGAGGGGATCTGGTAAATGGAGGTACATAAATTAGCTGGTATTTAGAACCATGGAATCATGGAATGGTTTGGGTTGGACGGGACCTTAAATATCACCTTGTTCCAACCTCCAGTATTCACTGTGTAAGAAAAGAGCTGAATGCAGTTGGGGGGAAAAATTAAAAATACTTTTCATTTTTACAGTCAGTGTGTTATGCATGAATTCACAACTTTCTGTGAAAGCATTATTTTTTTTTCCAAAGAAAATTCAGAAAGCCTCTTTCTTCCAGCTTGTGGTGGGTTGGGCCCTGGGAGGCCCCTGGGTGGGACAAGCTGCAGGGCTGGGAACCCAGTGCTCCCACTGAGTGGCCTGAATGCTGCTCCATGCTCCACAGGCAGCATTTGGACCTTGCAGCTGCCCTGCTGTGTCCTCAGCCTTTGCCTCGCAGGGGTGATCGCAAGAGGAGGCTGCAAGGAAACTTTGCCTCCTGATTTGTGAATTGATTAATTACAGAAAGGAAGAGGTGGGGTGGGGAGTGGAGGCAAAGTAAGAAACAGCAGATGGTGTCCTCTCTGCATCCCTGCCCAAAGTTGCTACAAATCCATCACCCACCTTCTTTGAGTTAAACACTGGGGATGTAGTGAGTGATGAGCGAGCGCAAAGCGTTTGTTCCAGCTCAGCCCAAAGTCATCAGTGTCAAAACGTAATGAGTGGGGGCCTGGTGTCAGGCACTTAAAATCTGTAATCAGGCATAAAAAATATGTTTCAGTCTTTCCAGGCTCCTGGTTCACCCAGCTGGGGAAGAAGAGTGTAAGCGGCTACTGGCATTAGCCTTGAAGATACTGGGTAAAACCACTCTCCTGCACCCCTAGCTGCCAACCTGGGATATCATATAAATACAGTAAATACTGTGGAGTTTAAATACAGAGTACTGTGTTACAGATACTTTCCTTCAGCCTGGAGTATCTCAGAGAGGGGCATCTTGACAGCAGCACCTTCTCTTGCCCTTGTTCCAGTTAGGGCAGAGAGCTGGAGGAGCAAATGGGAGCCCCTAGAGTTTTGACAAAAGGGTCACACTCAGTTTTCTTTTGCCTAGTGGTTCAATTAGTATTGCCATCATTTGAACTAGGAGGCAAAGGAAACCCAAATACAAAGCCTTCTACCGCAGAAATGCTTTGCGATCTGCCCAGTCAAAAAGGAAAGTAACTCCTAGAAAGTGTTAATGTAGTTGTACTGGGGCTCCAACCTGTGAATTATTTAGTGAAGGGATGAGATTTCTGCCTCTATTTTAAGTGTAGGCATGCTGGCATCTTGGGATTTGAGGAGGTAGTGGGCTTCTGCATCACAAAAGTCTTCATGAAGGGGAGGAAAGCACAGAGGTGGCAGAGGGGTTCTCCTTTGCCCTGTCCCCCTCAGTGCAGGCACAAAAAGGGGCAGGTTTGTACCCACCACTGTGGTCTTGGTGGTGGGTCACTGCCTGGGTCTGGTGACTCCGTGCAATGCAAACCCTTCTTGTGAGGAGTCATCTGCGCGCTCCAAACAAGATCGTCTTGTGGATGGAATGTGTTAGTTCTGGCAAAAAAAGGTCCTGAAACCTCCTCAGGTGCTTTCAAAATACATGTAAATGTTTGAACTGAGGTTTTCTCCCCCTCTGTCCCCTCCCCCCAGTGCATAGCAAATGAAGTGCAGACAAGAGGTGCAGTCTTTGCAGGAATAACTTCACCCTATGCTTGAGCCCAGCTGTTTTGGTCATGAGAAGGAGGAGTTGGAGGGGTGACTCAGGGCAGGCAAGAAGAAAAGATGACCCTGGATTAGCCACCCACCCCTGGACAGGGAGTGGAGGGGGCAGAATGCTGTATGCAGCTCTTGCTCCATTTATGGGTTATACATCAAGGGAGGTTGTCCAACTTCATGTCTTCACCAGTAGTGCAGGGTGGTGGTTCATCCGACCCAAGAGAGCATGGCAGGAGCTTAGCTTTGGTGCATGACTTTCAGACAAATACAGCCCTTTGGTGGCTGCTGGGCTCAGTTTTTATGATCTATGTGTTCCACCTGCCAGAGAGAAGTGGCTGTTTTTCTCCTCCCTTGGTTTGCCTGCTGCACTGATCATCCTTGCCATCACAACAGCATCCATCTAATTCTTAGATGATTTGCACAGAGAATTTATAAGTGTTTCTGGTGGGGAAGGGAAAGGAAGAGCTGGGAAAATCAGAGTCTGAAGGAAGGGGAAGGTATCCCAAAGTGCCTGTAAAAGATCCCTGGTTCATGCAGGTAGGACCAGCCACATCCTCTTGTAGGAAGGTGGAAATAGCCCTCTGCAGAGGGTCTGCATTTCCTTACAGCAGTGCTAAAATATCTTTGTATAGAGTTATCTACCCTGCTTCTGGCATTTCTAGATCCTAACGTAGTGCAGGTTGTAGAAGATGATTATTTGGAGGCACTGCTAGAAGGCAGTGGGAGCTGAGACACGCATGACTTCCTTGAACTCTCTCTTAATTTGTAAAGTGGAGTCCAAACCCCACTGTAATAGATACGGTTACAGGAGACCATTAAAAGGTCCCTCCTGGTGAACCTGATGCCCTGGTGCTGCTGCTGGAAATGATAAACCCCTGCATTCAGGTTGGATGGTATGTGCTGCCCTGTGTGTGTGCGCGTATGCATGGAAGCCGGTAAGTCCTGCTAATTTAGGGATTGTTTTCCAAGTCTGTTTCCTATAACCCCGTAGACTTAATACAAATAAAGAACTGACTAAGTTTCCTGTGAGAAGCGCAGAACAAATGCTAAGCGTGGGATTTGAATGCAGAAAGGTGAAAACACAAATGTATACAGAAACAGCAAGTCAAACAAGCTGAAAAAATATTGTAAGGTTGATTTAACAGAGCAGTGAACTCAAAGCTGTCTAATCCCTTTAGCAGCCTTCTTTAAAGAGGAGAAATAAAGGAATTTTTGATATTACTTTTCTTTGCCATCTCTCACAACTCTTTCTAATAATGCTGAAGGATAAGACTTGAGTTTAGCACAAGGACAAAATGTTGCACCATTAGTTAGAGATGTTTTTTAAATAACAAAATCTTCGTTTGTCATTTGCGACATTAAAGTGGATCAGGCTTCCTGAAAGGAGATTACTGTTAAATTTCTCCAACTGGGGTACCTGGCACCTAAATCTCGCTTGAGACTCTGAAATAACAAGCTTGGTTTTGAAAGATGCTGAGCCAGGTCAGGCTCTGCATTTAAATCGCTTAAGTGCTCTCAAAATCTGGCTATTCATTTTGATGCATAGATATGGACTTCTGGGCTTAATCACCAACCTTTGCATTTCAAATGTTTGACCTTTGTTTTCTTTACTAAGTATGCAGACAGAACGGCCCCCCAAATTATTATTATTTTTCCCTTTTACACAGTTGAAAATGGCCATCAGAGAAGACTTGAAGTTCTGCATCTTATTACTGAGAAATAGGGGTCTTTGAAAAATAGCATTTTATGTTACTCAGGGGAAACTTGCAAAAAGGGGAATATTTTCTTGTTTTCATTCACATAAACATGATCCATCATATATCTAAAACCCACAATCAGTTGGAAAAAAACCCACCCAAACTACCCTAAACCTTTGCCCTCTCTTAATCCCTGTACAAGAGGGGTTTTTTTTTAAGATGTGCTTTTCTCCCCCCTGAAATAAAGGCAATTGATAGGCTCATAAACAAATACCAAACATTAAGTCCTAATCTCCATATAGAGGAGCCTGACCCTTTTTATGGAGAGAGAGAGTAGAGGGAGGAAACGGGCCAGGAGTTTGAGGTTTAATGCTTATTAAAGTTTTAGTGGGTGGGAAAATGCAATCAATAAATTTTGTTTAATGCCTCAAAACTGGTGTAAGTTTTCACTAGCTACACTGGAGAGTAGTTTTCATTTTGAAACTAGGACACTCGTAGTTGGAATGACAATTAATGTGGAGTGAATATGGTCCCAGTTGGAAGCCGATTTTTTTGAATAACATGAGAACTCCCCCCACCTCCCCGCCTTGGCTCCGAAGTGGGGTAGCTTCCGTTTTTAATTAGCAAACCCAGCAAAATTTAGCTCATTGTGTCTTTCTGCTGCTTTGGCCTAGTGGATAGCTTGGATTTCTCCATCTTGCTGTCTTGAGGCTCTTCTCTTTATTTTTTTTCCTTCAGTTTTGGTGCGGGAAGGAAAGGGGGGCTTCAGGATACTTAGGATTAAAGTCATTGTTTGGGGATATTTGCAGCCAGCTGCCTGCATTAAATGAAGATTAGAGGAGTGCACATTAAAAGTGCAAGGGAAATGCAGAGGACCTGGGATTTGGGAGCTGCATAGCTGTGAATCGAAGGGGAAAGGTTGGGGCTTTATGGCAATTTTTTTCTGATGCCATGTGATCTTAAAGCCCACTTCAGAAAGCATCACAAGTACCAGAAAAGCATCACAAGTAGCTTCCAGGGCAAAGATGGCTTGGGAATTGTAAAGGGAACAGGAGCATTTGCATTCCTTAAAAAGTTCCTCTGAGGTAAACCTAAACTTTTGGGCCTGGTGAACTTCTGTATTTCTTAAAAATTCATCTGCAAGAGCACTTGAAAGGTGTTGAAGTTTTGATAGAACTGACCAAGTAGCTGAAATCCCACTCTGGAGGTCAAAACTCCAGCAGTAATGAATTTTTGGAGGCTTTTTCAGAAGGAAATGGAGGTATAGAGAAAGAGCCCAGGAAAAAATAACTCAGAAGAATCATTCAGCAGCATGTGCTTAGTCTTTTAAGTAATTATAAGAAAGTTTAAAAATATTTCCAAAGATACAGCTGCTCTCCTTTTCCTATGCTTTGTGGAGCAGTCATTTGTGTAAGCTGTGTCCTTGTAGCAAACTTTGCTAATTGCTTGGGGTGTGTCACCTACAAAACCCCTCCAGGTAACCCGGTCCAGCGAAGTAGGAGGGATGCTGTGGTGCACTGATGCTGAAGAGCACGGGTTTGCTCAGGGCCTCCACAGTTCAGCAGAAGCAAGTTCTGCTCCAATGGAGTCTGGGGCAAGTTTTGCCCAATCTGCTGGGATGCTGGGAAGCCTCATTCTGTGCCTCAGTTTACATAGCTGCTGCCACGGGCTTTGAAAGGGCTTATGGTAGTTGCTTGCTTGCTGAAATGATGAGAGTGTTTTGGACTTCCTCAGGCATGTAGGGCAGGAATGTAAAACATCAGCCGCTTTGTGGTGGGATCTGTCTGTCAGCATCAAGCTGAGATGCCCCTGCTGTGCTGAGCAAAAGCTGAGGCCAAGTTGGCCACGTTCTTCAGAGGCAGCAAGAAGCAGACACCAAGAGGATGACAACACAGTCTCTTGTGCTCCCCCAGAGATCAGCCCCATGAGTGTCCCATCACTCTGCCTTGAGCAGGGAGTGGTCTGGGTTGACCACGTTTGGCCACTGCGGTTGAGTGAGGTTGTCTGTGTGACCTGTGGGCAAAACAGCTGCAAGGATGTGCCAGGCTGAGACTGATGTCATCCCCACCGTGAGCATGGGCTGCTGAGAACTGACACGGCTCATTGCTGCCCTCCGTGAGGAAAGCACAAAGACTCTGGCACCTGGGAGAGCAGGAGCCATCTGCATGGGCATCCTTGAGCAGGAGCCAGGAGCTCTCACAGCCTGGGGACCTCAGCATGCCCATGCTGCCTCCCATCCGCTGCTCCCTGTCTTTGGGGACCATTGATGAAGTGGAGACATTTCAATATCAGTTCTTTTATTTCTGTTAAAAAAACAATCTAATGCAGAACTCTGAGCTAACTAGATACATATGAGTGGTGGTTGCTTCCCTGTTTTCAGTGGGGAACCAACTGTTTGATTGTACAATCTGGCCAGATTTTAAGGAAAACTCCCCATCACTGCCTGTTGCTTTAAGCCAGCGAGCCCCAGCTGAAGGCTGTCCTTGGGACCAGTTCTGGGCTCTCAGCAGCAACCAAAGCTTTGTGCCTCTTGGAGGGGTTTACATTCCCATCATTTTAGGTGTAGCCAGGAGACCCCTTTGATTTGTTCCCTGGTGGGTGTTTCTGTCCTCCTCAGGACTTCCAAGTGTCAGAGGGAAATCCTCCTGGCCAAAGTGTTTTTGTAACTATTTTAGCTTTGTGATAATTTATTTCTTTAAACTATCTGTGCCTGAATTGGGTGATCTAAGAAAACAGTCCATTAAAAGGAGGATACTGTAGAGTCCTGATGAATCCTGTTTTCTACTTGGCCGATGGAACAGAAAGCTAATTGCCAGTAGTAAATCCATTCAAAGGAGGACTGGAGGGAGGGAGAAAAGCTAATATTCCTCCTTGAATGCCGTTTAATCTCTGAAACCTTTCATGCAGATGTAAATTAGGATTTGCACAACAGAGTCAACAGTTGCTTAGTAGATAAGGCAGATTTGCAACATCTGCTTTTTCCATTCTGGAAGCTCTTCCAAAGTCACTGTTGGGGATAGCCAAACTAAACAGTAGAGGTTTTTTTACTCTTTTCCATAATCTCTTGTTTATAAAGAAAGCTGCATATGACAGAATTAAACCTGGTTATTGTTCTGCTAATTCCGTAGGAAAAAAGTTTGCTTTTCTCCTGAAACAGATCTAAGAAAACCCCCACGGGGTGGTAATACAGTGCAGTTACTTGTTAATGTCTTTGGAAGAAATGTTGCCTGGTAACAATTGCATAGGCCACTGCAGTGGTAATACAGTATAAACAGTCTACTTAGCATTATTATTATTAGAAAAGCTGTTTTAAGCTGCTCCAGAACTGCCTCCTCCCAAGCAAACACTTGCAATATAGGAAAGATAAAGTGGTACCTTTGGATGACCTGGTCTAGGGGAAGATGTCCTTGCCCATGGCAGGGGTGTTGGAATGAGATAATATTTAAGGTCCCTTCCAACGCAAACCATTCTGTGGTTCTTTGATTCTGTGAAATAATGGAGGCAAACCCTTTCCAGGGTTTTTTATATATATATTTTTATATCACAGTTTAGACTTCTACAGGTATAGATATTTTATTTTTGGAATATTTTATTTCTGGGTGCAAGCCCCACTGAGCAGGGGAGATAACCCAGCAAAAACACCGCTTTGGGAGGCAATACTGCTTCAGCAAAGCATCCTGTGCTGCTGTGATTGCCAGAGTGAGCCCCTTCTTCCCAGGATGACTGCAGCCTGACACTGGGAAGTGTGGTGCAGGAGGGGTCTTGACCTTAGAAGGGGAGAGGAGTGGGGGGGAAAGTGAAAACAGAATATTTTGTATAATAATTTTTATTTTATAAAGAAAATATAATAGAAAATACATAATATACACAAAACACTTTATATAATATCATGTATGTATTTGATATATTGCATTTTGCTGTGCCAGGCTGGTGAGGTGCCTTTTGGGGTGGCAGGGCCATAGCCAGACAGGGATGTTCCACCTCTGGCACTGTCACATCTGTGCAGAAAGGAGGGGAAGCCATGCCCTGCATAAAGTACTTCCAAAAAAATACAGATATATAAAAAATACCCCATCAGCTCCCTGCAGAGCAGTTGCGGGTATGCAAGGACTGCACCGCTCCCTCGATCTTATCTGCCCTGAGAAGGCAGGTTCCTGGGGAAACAGGTGATCCCACGATCTTATCATGCCCACCTCTCACAGGGGCTGCAGTGCTGCAGGGCCTGGGGCTGGTCTGGTGGTTTTCAATATTTCCCCGGGGCCCATCTGCCTCTCTGGGAGGAGGCAGAGGGAATGGGGATGTGGGTTCTTTTGGGGAGGTGACACTGGGGCCACTTGTCACATTTCCTGGCTACTTTTTGGATTTAGATGAATGAACAATTTTTGGCAAGAAAAGTGTTTTATTTCCCTGCTGGGAAGTTAGCTCTGCGAAGTGCAGAAGTCCCAAGGTGAGGTGAGGAAGTGACTCCATCCCAGGAACAGCCTCACAGGTATTGTGAAAAACACCTGAATATTATTTGCTGGGTGAATAATACTGTCAGCCTCTGTTAACACAGGCAGGACACTTATTTCGAATAAACCAGGGCTAAATGCACGGGACACAGTGCTGGTCTGAGCCTGGAGATAGTGTACATGCTCTTTACCAGCATGGCTATGTTCGTCCCACTAACGCTGGAGGTTTCCATACACCTCCAGCAGTTACTCACCAGCTCACTGGCTGAGACCATGATCCCCCTGGGAATGGGATAACAAACTCAACAGGAGAAAGCTCTGGCATGGCTGTTGCTCTGTGATCCTATAATGTATCCTGTCACGGTGGATTTGGTGCAATAAAATACATAGAACAAGAAACGATTTCAGATTAACCTGGAGAGAGAAATGTGTGGAGCGCTGCTGTCTCTGTGCTTGTTAACATGCCAAATACAGCTTGTTTAGCTTGAAAAAGGAAAAATACGATCTGCTTAGAATTGAGCCTTAGTCCATTCCAGCACCAGGCTGTGAAGCACTCCTGGAAAGCCTCTTGGGGATTGCCAGGGTTCAGGGTGGGGTGAGGAATCTCTTGCTGGTGGTACTGAAAGTGGTGTGCCTCAAATACTCTGTGGGGGGAGTGCCAATGTGATTTGTGTGGTTTGAGTTGTGTGGTGGGTGTTCCCCTGCTGCAGGATGCCCACTGAAGGAAAAGGATGATGATGATGATGATGGGGGATGTGTGCACCCCACCAGAGCAGTTCCTCAGGGGACTCCTAAACACTTTGATGTTTGAAAAAGTAGGGTTGTGGGAAGTTATTCCAGGGGGAAGATCGCAGGTGAAGAGAAACTGCCTGGAGCCAGAACCCAGCACCCTGTGAGGTGACATAGTACCCTGGGGCTCCCTCACCCCTGACTGTGGGCCTTTGCTGCCCAGGAGCAGTCCGCAGCAGAATCTGTAAATAGTCCCTGGCACCCAGGAGGGCACCAGGCAGGCTCTAGGTTGGCTTGGATTTTTTGGGGGGCCATAAACAGCCCAGGAATAGCCCACCAGCCTCCAGGGATAGCCCACCACCCTCCACCTCGTCCTTGTCCTTTCGTGCCTGAAAAATAAATAACTTGAGAGCTGCATGCATTAAAACCAAAATAAAATATTTCCAGGCTCAGCCAGAAACAAGTATTGATGTCTAAGAGGAGCAGACAGCTGATGGAAATACTGACACACTTAAGCACTTGGAGCTGTGAACCACATAGAAAGTGAATTTATTGCTGGGATGAGCCAAGCAGCTACAGAGATGAAGTATCTTATCCTTATAAGTGAATACATACAAAAGCATTTCAGCGTTGCTGGGCCAACTGCTCCTCATTGGGGAAGGTGTTTCCCAGCCAGTTGCTGCCTTTTTGCTGCTCTGAACAGCTTAAAAATGGTCTCTTTCTCTGTAGTATATTTGCTATTAACAGTGATGATGCTGCAAGTGCTGATCTCTATCACATGTGTCTCTTGGTGATTCTCAAGCCATTAGTGCTTTGGTTAAACTAATAATTGGTTGAATTTTAGTCATACCTTGGGAGCCCACAACCCAGATTGCCTCCTTCTCTGGAGCAACCCGTTAAAGCTGCGAATGTGTTAATCCCTCCTCTGCTGGCAAGCAGCAGAGTGGGCTCCTGTAATCCCTACATGAGTTAACTCCCTGGTAATTTATACCTGAGTGTCAGTCATGGTTTAACCCCAGCTGGGAACTGAGCTCCACACTGCAGCTTGCTCACCCCATCTCGGAGGGTGGAGGAGAGAATCAGAGGAGTAAAAGTGAGAAAACTTATGGGTTGAGATAAAGACATTTTAATAAGAGAAGCAAAGGCTGTACACACAAGCAAAGCAGAACAAGGGATTTTATTTCACCACTTCCCAAGGGCATCCCCAGGACAGCTGGGCTCCATCACACAGTGACTGGGGAAGACAAATGCCATCACTCCAGACAACTCCTCCTTCTTCTCCCAGTTTTATTGCAGATGTCATATGGTCTGGAATATTCCTTGGGTCAGCTGGGCTCAGCTGTCCTGGCTGTGTCCCCTCCCATTTTTTTATGGCTGGATAGTTGGCATCAGAGGGGGCAACTTCATGTCTCCTTCCTGTCTTGGTGTCTCTAGTTGAAAAGGTGTTGGAAACTTGCAGCTGGAAGGCAGGAAGGAGCTGCTGGATGCTGGCCACCCTGTGAGAGATGGGGGCTTTGGTTCTCTGCTTTAAACTCCTGCTGTTTTAAGCATGGAAATGAGACTGTCTCTGCTTTCAGATTTATCTGTGTACTTGAAGTCTATATAAGGAATGAGAGCAAAAATTGGTTCTCCAAGGTCACAGATGGGCAAAGTGCTTAAAAGCATTTGAGTGCCCATTTAAATACTTGTGGAGGTCTCCAGCTTGGGTCCTATTTATTTTTTAAGCCATAAGCGTTTAAACAAAAGTTTGAAAAACAGTTTACAGAAGTGAGATTAAGACCATTAGTAGCATTCCCCTTTTAATTCACCACTATGTCTTTCCAGTATTATTCCCAGTCAGTAGGAAAAAAGTCACTAGAACCAAACTTTGCATCACAATATCTGCTGGAGACCGACTGGGGAGGCTGAGGGTAGAGGTGCCAAAATAAAGTTGTCAGAAACAAGAGATGCTGCTTCGTTCCACAGAAGAAGCTTGAGACCCCAGTCCATCTGCTGAGTCTTACTTTCCTCTTCCTTCCAGCATTCCCTGTATACATTTTATAAAAATTCTTTGTTGCTTTGTCATTAACTGCGGTTCATTATGGTTTTCAGAAAAGAGGTATTTCCTTTCAAATGGCTAACTGGTACAGTTTGGCCTGTGCTTAGTCTGAGCTTGTTCCTGTTCAGTAGGTTTATAATACAAAACCCAAAATATACAAGTGTTGATCATTTGGCAAACAGCTTTGGTAGAACTGTGTTTGGTGTGGAGGGGTTATACAGTTGTATAGGGCTTGTTTTCCAGTAGATTAAATTAGCAAGAGGTTCCATCAGAGTTAGACCAGTAGTCAGTCTTGCAAGTGCAAAGCTGTCCACAGGGCTTTTAAATTTGAAGCCAAAGTTGGTACCAGTGAAAAAATCCTCATAGTTTAGAACAAGGAAGAAAAAACACTTGAATAGTTAAACTAGAATATTTCTGAACCAGATCTTCCCCAAGGATATATCCCAGTTGGGAAGAGACCATGGGTGAACACTCAAATGTTGCAATGAGTGCTGGTCTGATAGCAAGGAAATGCTGGATGGAGCTCAGTCTTTTTTTTTTTATTTACTAAAAGTATATGCTTTCAGGGAAAATTTTTATTAAAAGGGAGAAAAACCCAACACCCTAAACCTTTGACTGCACGAACACCACAACATTCTGGCCAAACCATAAAATATTTGAGTTGGAATTGCTACCAGGGTATGAGGAAAGGCTCTTTGTAATCCCAATGAGTGTGGGCTTTGCCTCCTGTGAGACAGTACCTCCCATGAAATACCACCTTTTCAGGCTCCCAGAATCCTTTCTTTCTACCCTGCCAAGGCTATTGACAGCAACATTTTTAGATTTTAAATCTTTGCATTTATACAAGAATAAAAACATGCATGACAAGAAGAGAAAAGAAATACATTTTTCTCTTACAGCCTGCTCCAACTCTTTCACCTCAAGGCAAAAGAGCAGCCTGGAGCCAATGCTACATCCTCAGGTATTTGGAGCTGCTGTACTTGCATTGGTTTCACAGTGTAGTCATAATCTATGAATATGTCTTTGATTCTGCACTTTTGTTGCACAGAGAATAACTTCAGCAGGAAGCTAGTGGTGGTTTCATTTATTTTAGCTATTCCAACCTGCATCTTCTGTCCAGCCTTCCACCTGTTTCCTTCGGCCCACAGACGTTGCCTTTGGGTCACCCAGAGTCACTTACAAAATTTGGTTTATCCCCAGTTCTGCTCCTTATATCCTGTCCTTGCTGAGTCCTGTAGGGTTTGTGGACAGACTCACAGGAATAAACAAAGGGAGGTCCAGAAACTGAACTGTGAACTTGTCAGCTCACAGTTATTTCTGCCACATCACCCCTCACCCACAGCAGTGAGTGTTGCAATGACCTTTCTAGAGGCCTGTGCTGTTTTTTGTGATGCACCTGGTGGGGTGCCCATGTTTTGGTTGCTACAGGGTCGAAGCCATCCTCGTAGATCAGCCAGAGACCTGACTGCCTTTGCACAGCTACCTGCCTGTGGCAGGCAAGGGAAAGGTCTGGGCACCTGGAAGCATCAGTAGAGCAAATATGAGATATGTTTCTTTTTTAAGCACCCTTTCTGTCTGTGATACCTGCTCTTATTTATTCATCTCCATTTCTTCTCCGCTTTGCAGAATACTTGAGGAGCGAGACCGCCTTTCTGGAAGAGTTGGTGTTTGGAAATGGAGATACCATTGAACTTTCCTGTAACACCCAAGGCTCTTCTGTGTCTGTTTTCTGGTTTAAAGATGGTATTGGAATTGCACCTACCAACAGAACTCATATTGGACAAAAACTGTTGAAGATAATCAATGTGTCATATGATGACTCGGGGCTGTACAGTTGCAAGCCAAGGCATTCCAATGAGGTCCTGGGAAACTTTACAGTCAGAGTTACAGGTATGTGCAGAAATACAGCTGTTTCAGTGATTTTCTTTTTTTTTTTTTCTTTTTGCCCTTTCACATGTTCAGCACAACTGGTGGTTTGTGGTGTTTGTCTGTCCATGGAAGGTCTGTACCTCCCTGGTAACTCCTGACAGTGATTAGACTGGCAAAACAAACCAACTGAAGAATGCTTGCATGTCCGTACCAAATGTTGAAGCTTGATGTTAATACTGAGAGAGACTTAGAAAGGATGCTAGTCAGATTAAACCTCAAATCACCCTTAACACTCAAATAGATGCAATGCTACCTTAGAAGTCTTTTGTGAGTGAGTGAACTGTGGCTCAGGGGGGTTAAATGACGCTTTCCGTTTTATGTGACAAATCAGTGGCAAAATTGCATGTAAAAGCTGGAGGTTCCTGAAGACTGTTTCTCTGTTGTAGCTGATAAATCTCTGCCCTCCATCACAGTTATCCCAAATTGCTAGCTTGTTTTAGAGGTAGCTTATCCATAAACTGTGTATATCCAAAATATGTGCTTCATTGAAGTTACTTATTGGGATTCATACATTGCAAACAAGTGCTGTGTTAGCAAAGTACTTGCTGTCATTTGCTTGGCCATATTTTTTGTGATGAGGACAATAGAGCAGAACAGCTAAAAGCTGTCCAACCCTGGATCACTAGACATAGAGTGCTAGAGAAATCTGTTGTTTCCAGATAGCTAACCACCAACACAAAGGTCATCTTCATGATTTCAGGCTGATGCATTGGTAGATGGATACTCGTCGCTGTGAGCAGATAGAAAACCTCCTCATCACAGATTAAAAGCCTGCATTTTCTGGAGAATTGGACACTTGTGGATCTCAGGTTTTGAAAACTTTCATTTGCCCTTGTACTGTTGGAGATTTTCAGCAGTCCTTGAATAGTAGGTCCTTCCTCCAGAAGTTGAGTTCCCTCAAAAAGTAAGAGAGTCTGTCTGAAAACCAAACACAGAGATGTTTGTGATTGTGAATCACATCCACTCCATAAAGAGCTTTCTTGTGCCAGCAGTAGGATTTTGTGTGAGAGAGAACCATCATGAGAATAAAAGCTCGTTTCAGTAAGCCTTCAGCAACATCTGCTTTTTATTGAATGTTACTGGAGATTGCTGTGAATGCTTCAAGGTCATATCAATTAAATGGTTAAAGAAGTGTTTGGCCCTTGAAAGACTTTCTTTAACTAGGTACGATTATTGGACCTATCCAGCAAACCACAGGTTGTTAGAAATGTTACTCTCTCTTTTTTTTCTAAGTGACATGAAAATGCTTTTGAGTTCAAGGGGCAGCAGGGACGCAGGAGAGGGCAGCTGGTTACATGCTCAAATGAAACAGCTGCCAGCCTCAAAAGTTTGTAAAGTGAGAAATTGTTTTTAATAGTGGAAGTACTGATAATCCTCTGCTTTTAAAAAGTTTAAGCCCCTGTATTTTTCCTCTTTGCTAATAATAGCTAATAACAGCTTAAGAGCTAGCGAGTAACCTGAACCTGCTTTCTGACAACATTATGAGTCTTTGATTCTATTAGCCCACTGTCATTACCACCAAAATGCTGGTAATGTGGGAGACTCCTTTTTAGCTGTCAGCAGCACTTGTTTTTAAACTTTGAAGCCCTGCTTTACATGGCAATAGTGGTGCCTCTCATATACTCAGATATTGCTTCATAATTAGTATTGATTGCTTGGCGTGGCACTGCAGAGATGAGATTGTATTTGGAGATTTGTGGTTTGTGTCCCCAATTCTTAAAGGTAACGCCAGCAATTAGCTCAGGTATCTGGTCAGGTGTTTATGTGGATGTCTGATGTTTGGGGCTGGCGTTATTCTCTTAACTCTCTGTGTTAAACTGGTTTAAAGCTGTACTAACAAACTGGAATTGCTCTGATCTGTGTTCTTAAGTGAGCAAAACTAGGCTAGATGTATTTGGAATAGCTGATCCACACGCAAGTTCCATTTTGAGAGATGCTTCCAGGTTCTAGGAAGGATAGGATATTAGGATTTCATGATTTTCCTACACAGAGCCATGAGATTTGAGTCTGCAACAAACTGACAGTTCTGCAGCGACTCTCACTGTGCACAGGGGGATGTTTGATGTTGGAAGCAGAGCAAGTAGATGCTGGAGCTGGCATTCAAGGGCTGAGAACCAGGCTGATTAATAGCAGGGTTTGATCTCTTTAAAATGCCTCACTTGACAGACAAGGGCTTGAGTGTTTGCTAGTTTACAAAAAGAAACATACTGTCCCCTTAAAACCTGAGCACTTGGAAAGGATTGCAAGTAGAGGCTGCATGCCCAAACTGATATCCAGCCCTGTTGGCAGAAGCTCCATTTCTGCAACCGTTTCATGCACAGAACAGCCTTTGGATTTAGTGGCTGAGCAGCACCCCTGTATGAGCATGGACTGCAGGCTGCTACCAGCAAGCACAGCTTTCAAAATACCCAAGGCTGAGCATTAACCAGGTAACTGAACAAATTAAACCCCTTTTCATTCATAATTAAAGCCCTTTTGAGCAGTTCTTGCTGATGCTAATACTCAACAACTTCTGCAAAGGATTACTGCTTTAGTAAATGATAAACAGCTTATAATTTTTAGTCACCATTTGGAAAAGGTGATGTTTTAGTAACCTGAATAGGACAGTAGCTATAAACATGGGATATTTGGTTTTAAAATCTAAGCTGCACTTCTCATCTTAAAAACAAGCAAGGTCAAAGACTTCCCTCGACCTTGTGAAAATGTTTTTGAATTAGTTTAAAAATTGATTCTACTCCTCTGGTCATGATGGATTCATTGGAAAGCAGAAGTAAACTATAATCGTGTGTTAATATATGGGTAACCAAATCTGAGAGAGCAGAACTGAGGAGGTGCTGATTTCTCTGTCGATGCTGGTGGGGATTTGGCTCAGTTTCTGCCTTCGCTGGGACTTGAGTAAACCTGCTGGATCAGCCAAAACACCTAAACATCCACTTTACTTTCAGCAAGCCCCATGGCATTTCCCTAGTTCTGCTGCCAGCAGGACCTCAACTGTGGATTTGCAGTTAGATACGTGCTTAAAGTCGTTCTTGAGGCTTTGCCAAAGAGAAGGTGTAAAGCATGATGAGCCCCTGCAGTCTAAGGCAGGGAGATGTTTCCTGTGTTATTTGCTTCTGTGGATGGAGAAAATACCTTGTCACCTTTCCTTCTTTTCCCCTCCTTTTATCCCCTCCCCACCTTTTTTCTTTTTCCATTTTTTACCTCCACTGTGCTGGTCAGAGAACAGCAGAAAACTCAAGTGCATCTTGAAATGAAGAATGTTCTGCCTGGCTTGATCTAAAGCAGTGCTTGACATTTCTGGCCACATGTTGAACACTCATAATGTTTCCCATTTTCTAGTGTTTAAGGCCAAGTTCTTTTACCACTGTCTCAGAGCATAAAGGCTGCTGGGTTGATAGCATTTTGCCTTTCTTTAAAAGAGAAATTCGTGGAGATTATATAACATCAGTGATGCTAACTCTTTCAGACGCTGAACTGTACTAAACTAAACTGTGTAAACTAAATCAAACACTAAGCTACTGTCTGATAATGGCATTTACATTTACAGTAGTCATCAGTACAGTACACCACTACAGTAGTAGGTGGGGGGAAGAGGGACTGAGCCTTCATTGTGGACAGCTTGGAGAAGGTGAAATGTTAGACTACATTAAAAGAAACAGTTTAGGATGTTTTGGAAAGATACAGATGGAAAATTCCCACCTGTTTACCTGTATTGAGTTACAGCCTTGAAGTGCCTCTGTGGGAGGAGTATAACCAAAGGGAACTGGTTCATGGAGTAGTCATCAAAATGTTGATGGAGAGAGAGGTTTGATTGCAAAAAGTTCAAAAGTTTTGGTCTTCATGGTTGAACAAGGAGTTAATGAAAGGAGATATGGCAGGGGCATATTGAGTTAAAAGAAAAATGCAGGGAAAGTGAGTTAGAGATGCTGACCAGTAGTTTTGAGACATGGTAAAATAAAAAGTCTTCAGAGTGAATGCTAGAGGGGGGAAAAAAAGCAGTCAGAGAGCTTGTTCTGCAAAAGAAACTTTCCTGTTTGGAATTTCTTTTGTATTTATGAGGAAGAGAGCATTTCACACAGCGAGAAGCATTTGACATGGGACCCCGTTTTCAGAGCACTGGCAAACTCATGACACCACTCTTCCAGTTCAGAATGCACCTGTCTAGTTTTGCCTGGCCCAGCAGCATCAGAGGGGTGGGCTGGTGGAGCTGCAAGGAAGGGTGAACCATCACTTGGATGTTCTCCCTTGCTGGAGCCCATGACACCAACAGCCTCATCCAGCATGGTGTCCCCACATACCATCGTCTTTCTGCCTCACTTCTTTCTCTGTCTCTTTCCAGATTCCCCTTCATCGGGTGATGATGAAGATGACGATGATGAGTCAGAAGATACAGGTAATTTGTTTTTCTGGGATACAGAGGCCTTTTCTTTGAAGAAGCTGTGGCTCCCAAGCAGTGCAGCTCATCTGGGTGTTCACGTAGTCGCACAGCAACTCTTTCATTGGGTTGAAATCAGTGACCTCAGGATGTAACCATGATGAAATTTACCTAAAAATTTAGAAACAGCTGCCAGAGTGATATTGCTGCTCTGGAATCCTACAGCAGCAGTACTGTATTTTGAAGACTTGATGCTGAGAATCTGAATTGATGGGTAGTCATAAGTTCTCCTTGTGTGCAAATCCAGACAAACCCACTTACTATATATATTTTTTTTTTTTGCTACACTGATGTTACACCAGTTTTATTTCAAACCTTGACTGCATTACCTTTAACTATTCTGATTCTGGTCCTTAACTGCATCTTGACAGGAGTCAGAGTATAAAATTTACACTAGCCAAGGGCCAAATTTACTGATGCCATGAGTGGGAGCAACCTCTTTGGCTTTACTGGCTTTTTCTTTCACTCCTGTGAGGAAGAGAGTCCTGGGACAGAGCCCCTTGGTGCTTTTACAGTGAATCTCTTTCAATCCCAGTGCTGCTTTCATTAAGTGCAATAGCATTAATCAGGATCATTACAGGCTTCAGAGGTGTAAGTGTTGTGTTTTATTCTGCTCTTTATACTTCTGCAAAGTGAGGTGCCCGTGTGTATGTGTTTTTAATAAATAAATGTCTTGCATTTGAACTCTTAATCAGCTATGTACTTTGGCAGGAGTTCAGCAGGACTGGAAAATCTCTCCTGGCCATAGCATTGAACATGCAGGACTCTTTCAAACAGGTCTCCTGCTATATTAAGTTCATACCACTGTGTGTGCAGTGTGTGGACAGTAATGGTGAATTACGGTGCCAGGAGACCCATCAGCAGCAATTAGTGGTTTTCTGATAGCTTCTAATTAGGGGCCAAATTCTGTCAGGTGACAGGCACCTTTGCAGAGGTGCTCAGGGCTCCTGGTGCCTGCTGAAGAATAGTCTGAAGAAAGGTCTGCTTTGGTCAGGATTTTTTCCTGCTGCAGAGCAGCTTCTGATGAGCACAACTAATCATTCTGTACATTTTTTTATGTGGTTTATAGACAACTCAATCTCTTAGCAACAGGTATCACAAAACATCAGCTGGCTTATGGTACAGAAAGACGTTTTTCTTCACTGAAAAGGAAAACACATGTTTCGCCACATGTATTTATAGCCTGTTTTCTGGGTCTTCTTGTCTTTGAGACTGTCTCTGTTTTTAGACCTGAAGGTAATGGCTGGCTTTGCTTAAAGGTCTCGTTACAAAAAGTTGGATTCTCTTCTGCTTTAAAAATGGTTGATTAGCTTAATGTGTCAGTGCAGTGAAACCTCATGGCATTTCGTGACATGGATCTGCATTATGTTGCTTTCTTTGATGTCAGGTCCTCCACTTAACCCTCAGAGGTCTTCTGAGCCTGGGGAGCTGTGTTGTTAACCCTGGTAGCACCACTGTCAGGACATCCCACTGGGAACAGGAGCTGAAGGACCATCCCAGGCAGGCAGACACAGTGCTATGTTCTGTGGACAGCCCAAAGACCCAGGTCCTCTATCTCCTGTGTCAAAAATGTGCCCTACTAATGGGGGGTGTGAGCTCCTGCTTGGGCATCAGACATTGCTGTGGTCACTACTTAGAGGAGGAACGGCAATAAACACTTTCATGCAAAAGAAAAATACCATGGAATCATAGGATGGTTAGGGACCATTGGAAGGGACCTTAAAGGTATCTAGTCAGTATAACTGATAATGCTTCATATTTAGGGGGAGGCAATCCATCCTGGTCTGGCTCACTGAGTGTTGCCATACTTCACATCACTGAACAAGATCCTTGTGTCCTGGCCCCTTGTGATGATAAGTTACTTTTCCGGCTTAATTGTGTTACTCAACAGAGTTTCTCATCCTCATATAGTGGAGAGTTTGGAAAGCTGATTCCAATAGCATCATGAGTTTGAAGCCAATCTTGTTAATTTTAAGGGTTGGAAATACCATGTGGAGTGCCCGGCTCTGCTCACTCTTCCTTAAGCTTCCCCCCTGAAGGGCAGTACAGAAATGGGGCATCCCTTAGGGATGGGCAGCAGAAAAGAATAAGGAGGAACTTCAGCAGCTTCAAATCAGCCCGTTTGTTGCAGCCTTGTCACAAACTGTGATCCCCCTTTGCAGAAAGAGGCTTTCTAATACCTCTGTTCTCTACAGCTGTTTTTCCTGGCCCTGAAACAAAAACAAAACTTCCTTTTCACACACTGCGCTTCTGCCCCAGTGCTCCCTACCCCTCTTGTATCTGTTTGTTTGGAGCCCCCGCTGCGCAGCCCCAGCACCTTCAAAGAGCCCCCATAATCTCCAATTAAATCTGGCTGTGTCCTCGGAGGCGTCAGCTGGGGAAATTACACAATTAGGGTTGATTCTGCCTGCCACAGAATTTGGTGGCAGCTCCTAATTGCTAAATGAGCGCTTGGCTGTATTAATTATTCCAAGTATTGCTCTCAGATTTTTTTTAATTGGTCATTCCAGTTGGATGGGTGGCCGGTGTCTTTGACGAATGAAGCGGACCGTCAGGCTTAGTGTTTGATGATGGGAAAGGGCCAGTGATAATGTTTGCGGGTCCCTTTTTTTTCTTCACACCTGCACATGCAGAATCGTGGCTGGTAATTAATTTAGAGAGAGCGAGTCTAGAAATTTTTCTTCTCTTTCATGCTTCCTCTTTTCCTGCTCCCAAAACTCTCTGGAGCTTTGCAAGCTTTGCTTGAAAAGAAGAGTTAGCAACATTTTAGGCCCCTTAAAAAGTGGTAATGAAAGGACTTGGAGGGCAGAGCAAAGCAAAAGCAGGGATGTTTTGTTCACTGCTCCTGCAAGTGAGAACAAAGGCACTGTTTTCAATGTGTAGATGCTTTCTTCCAGTTCCAGTTTGACTTGAGAGCAATACCCTGTTTGAGTCTTGGCACAGTAATCCAGGGGTGCCCAGCCCTGGCAAGCCCTGAATCTCACAGAAGAGCACCCAAATGAGGGAAAGCACTCAGGGAAGAAGCCATGTCTAATTACAGGAGGCAGGAGTGAATCCTGCCTTTGCTCCATATGGAGAATATCCCCAGCTGGAAACTTTCCTGGGCTCCATCTTGCTTGCTCTGATGTCCGATAGCAAAATCCCCCTTGGCTTCAGTAACAACATTTGCAGCCAGTGGCTTGATGGATCTCCTGTGAGATTCAAACTCATCTTTTGAGTGAAAAAATGTGATGGAACGTCACCCTGCAGCACATGCAGATGTTGTGGAAAAGGGAAGAGCCCCAAAAAGCAAAAGGAGGAACCTGGTCCTGACTGGGTGATCGTGTGATGTAATTACACTTCAGTGCCTAGATGAGTGTCATCAGCACCATAAAATAGTATTTATTGTGGGCAGATATGTTAATCAAACAGCGAACAGCAGGTTATTTGGCCGCCCTCTGTGGTGGTGGCAAAAGGGGACTTTTCCATCCATGCCTGGCCTTTCTCATACCTCTCCCCTGTAGCCCTGTTGACCTCATGTAAAGTCCCAGAAAACAGGGTGCATTGCCAAAAGGAAGCATTTGGCCAGAAAATGGCCCAAGCTTCAGAAACCAAGGACCAGACATCTCCCAGCATGGTTTTTGGAGCTCTCTCATCTTCAGCCTTCTCAACACCACCCCAAGTGTCCTCTGCATTCACTCCCCCTGCTGCCTGGGGATTTGCCCAGCCTTGGCTTGGTTTCTGCCCTTCCTTCCTGCTATAACATCCTTTTACCATCAAGATTTGTTCTTCCTTTAGCAGTTGCACCCACTCTTCTGGCATTTTTTAACACTTTAATTATTCCCCACTTTTTTTCCCAATATTAACACGTTAATATTCCCCACTTTTGTGCAGTTCTGCCATTTGGAATGATGTCTGTAGATGTAGATGGCTGCATGATGTCCCATTTTAGCTCACTTTATCGTGTAATATTTCAGGCCTCCTGGGTGTCCTATGTGTTCACAGCAAAGTTTGTAGCCGGGATTTTCCAGGACCATGGGAATTGCGGGGATTCCTCTTTTTGCTGTTGTTTGTGCCAGCTGTACCTCCTGCTGGATCTGGTGCCATCCTGGCAAGAAAAGGGCCTTAAGCAGTTTCGTTGTTTGAAAAATGAGGCGTACGCGGGATGGGTGAGCACAGATCCCACTGATGCATGGGGCTGACTCTGATAAGCATCACAGCTTGTTGTACAAGGCAGGCTGAGGGCAGATGCAAACTCTCAGTACTGGATTTCCCTCGCTGGGATGGCGTTACTGAGGCACCCTACATCCAGCCATCCCACTGCAGAGGTGGGAAAGCAGATGAGACATGAGAGCGATGTGCCCAGCAGAGCCATCTCGAGCACATGGAGGGGCCTCCTAGATGGAGCTCCTGACATCCAGTTCCTCGTGGACTTTGCAAGGAGAGGGGACCATGAGGAGAGTGTTGGCAGATGCTAAAAACCAGTGGGTACATGAATTGCCTTGGCTGAGCTGTATGACCTTTCCTGCAATATCGTTGGAGCTGGAATGCAGCAGGGACCCTGCATGGGGGACACTGGGGACTTACACTAAGATGGGGGCAATCACTGATTTAGCTGGAATTGCAGTGGGATGGGTGTCGTGGAGCCAAATGCATCAGGGCTAAGTACACCGAGGAGTGCAGGAGAAATGGAGCAGCTCCCATGCATCTCACAGGGACACAGCAAGAGGGAAAACTTTGTACACCCTTGTCATTAAGGGGAAGGGCATTACAGGGGCTTCAGAGTAGCCCTGAGATGGGGCTGTAATGCTGGGTGGTGTTTCTGAGCATTGTTGCCACTGCAGGAGAGGCCAGCAGCAATGCTTTCCCGACAGCTTCGGTGGCCATCGTGTTCTCCAAGGCAGTTATTGGAGGACCAGTGCCTTCAGTTTGTCTTGGCCAGAAGCACACATCTCTGCAACTGGTGCTCCATGTCTGTGAGTTTTTCCTACCCAGCTGGAGAAGATGCCATTTAGACTCCTTTCCGTTCTTGCTATTTTGCAGCCCAAACACTGCCCCCATCTCCCTTTGTCCTTGTTGTGGAGCACAGATCTGGGGGGCTGGATGTGGCCCTGGTGTGGCAAGGGAAACACAGCATGTGCAGTTCTGCAGTGTTTCCTTAAGCAGAAATGAAAGCTAGGGAGGCTTTTTTTAAAAACTTTTTCTTTCTTCCCAGTATAATGAGTTTGCCACTGCTGCTGCCTTAATTTGGAGTTAATATGTAATGTTTGTAACCCAGCCAAGGAACGTAGCTGTACTCGAGGCAGATTATAAAAAGTATCTCTTGCTAACACTGGTGTTTTAAAACTTATCCCTGTTCAAAGGTAACATGAATCTTTAAAACTAAAATCACTCGTACTTAAAGAACATAAACATGATAAACCAGTTTGGCACTGGCGTGTTTTTTTTCTTTCCTTCCCTTAAGGAGGCTACACTACATTTATACTCACTGAGGAGGAACATTTTCCAGTGCACTCAGCTCATACTTCTTCTCTGCTCCCTTGCTGGCCCATCAACATTCTTTTACAGTCCTAACATCTTTCTGCTGTTTATGCTTCTTGGCTACTAATGTCTCAAAGGTGCGTCTGTATCTTTTTACACGCTGAGGCCAGATTCTCATCCTGATCTGGGATAACTCTACTTGTTGATTTAAAAGCAGCCACTTTAGATTTATACTGGCATTACCAAGACAAGAACCTGGTCATGAACCTTTCATCGCAAAACCGAAAGGCAAACACCCTGTCTATGTCTATGAGAGTCATTTAGCTGGAAAGCATTTCTGTGTCATTTATCTTAACTGCAGCAGGTAGCAATTTAACTGTCAATCTACACATGCCAAAGACTCCTCAAATGCATCTGCTCACCAGCTGATATCCTCTGTGGCAGAAAGCGGCCTGTTCAGCTTGGATTTTCCTTTCTCAGGTGTCCCCTTCTGGACCCGGCCAGATAAGATGGAGAAGAAGCTGCTGGCAGTTCCTGCCGCCAACACCGTTCGCTTCCGATGTCCGGCGGGTGGAAACCCAACTCCTTCCATCTACTGGCTGAAAAACGGCAAGGAGTTCAAAGGGGAGCACAGGATTGGGGGCATTAAGGTAAGGTCTTGGTCTGGATCTCAGTTTTTGTTATTTCTATCAACTAGAAAATTGTATTGCACAGTGGTTAACATCAGTAGTTCTAAGAGGCCTGTCCTGACTGTGTAGAAATGAAGATGGTTCTTGCACTCTGAGGAATGGCTTGGCACCAAAGTGTTAAAAAGGACTGCTGTCCTTTGGGATCAAAGGCTAATTCCCTCTGAGTTTGTCTATCGTGGTCTTTCAGGGAGTAGGTAAAAACACGGCTGGGTTTATGGTTGTATTGTGAGCAGGGATGAAAAAGCAGGAGCAGAAACTTCTGTCCTAATTTCTGGAGATGAGCCCAGTGCATTGAGATGTGTTGGACCAAGCCATAGCTACTCCCAGCTGTCAAAGAAAACCTATTCAGTGTCCTTTGAAGGTATAGGAAGGAACTCACCAAAGAGCTGGATCATCATGCTGGTAGTCATTAACATTCTTGTGGTATAAATCACTGACCTTTGGTCAAGTGTTGGATTCCCTTGTAGCCAGAGTAATAGCATCTGCTCCTTGGCTGCTTTCTTCTCCCTGCTTCCTTTCTACCATGAGGTGTTCTGGAAAATGCTCTGGCTCGTGTTTACAGATAGAGCTCAGGGACACAAAACTCCACTGCAGTCAAATTATTTAATTAGCCAGAAGTCTCTGTGCTACTTCATCTGATGAATTATGGCAGGATTTTAAAAGGAAAATCAGCTTTTCTCAGATTTTGCTGCTGTTGTTTTTACTTTGTCCCCTTGAGGTCATAGTCAGACTCTTTTTTCTGCTTTTATTTGGGGACAGTTAAACTGGTGCAGCTGATCATAACAAAATCATTATAGCAGGAAGGACTCCTGAGCAGCAACTTTTGCCTGCACTCTGCCAGCCCTGACATATCCCTGGACTCTGCTGCTAAGGAGAGAAGGTGACTTGTAGGAAGGCACCTTCATCAGTACTCAGAATAGCTGTGTGCTGATGCCTGCCACATCCGTAGTGTTTTGAAAGGGGACTGGGCATGCAAAGCATGCCATGCTCCAGAAACCAGAGAAGGATTCAAAAAAAGTCTTCCCTCCCCACAGTTTTGGGCTGTTTCTTTCCTGTTAGCTCAGACCTGTTCCTGAAAGAGCCTTTTGTGATTGCTTCAGTGAAGCCTTTAAAGCTCCTTCCTCAGTCCTGACCCTGCTCCTGCCTGGATGAGGCTAAGAACACGCTCAGGTTTGGATCTTCTGTAAAGCTGTGGAGGGAAAAGAAGTGGGGAGGCAGCTCCTGTGGGTGAACTGCTCTTCAGCAGATGACATTCACAAAGCACAAGCATCTTTTACTAATTGCAGGCTGTAAGGATCATCATGAAGTGTTTTTCAGGCTTGCGTGCGCCATTCCAACAGCTTTTTACTAAACTGTGTCACATCAGCTGCAATAAATTATGCCTGCAGAAAAAAAATCTGAAGCTGAAAGCAATTCCCCTACCCACTTTCCAGTAGTTTTAATCTATCTTTGAGTTTAAATTGACACGTTTCATCCTCTGAAACATGGTAGTGAGTCTTTGGCATCACTGTGCTTTGTTTCTCTAGGGGCACCTTCCAGCAACAAGTCAATGCTTAAAAGAGCTATTGAAGGCAATGTCAGGACAATTACAGGAATATTGGTTTCAGCTCTCTATCTGTCTAGATATAGTTCTTTGTCCCCTTCTTGATATAAAGACATCTTTCTCTGTAATTTTGCTTCCTTTATTTGCTTGGTTTTGGTCATGAGCCACAGTTAGATGTAAGTAATCTAGTGTAAATTTCATCCAGTATAAATATACTGATAGATATCAGCTGAGATTTGAACCAGAAAAGGAGATTGAAAACCTGCTCGATATCTCATGTATTTAAGATTTAAATTCCCTGTTACAACTTAACTTCATAACAGGATTAGGCAGCTTGAAAAGAATGGGCAAGATCCAGATCTGGCAGAGTTTGGTTGGCTTATTTCATCTTGAGATCTGGTCTTAACCCAGAAATCCTTGAGCTGGGAATGTTCTCATTTGTTTTCAGTGTGTGAAAGAGTTTAAATGTTGATTGTGAGAAGTCTGTTGTCAGCAAATGAAAGCTGACCACTCTTCCACATCTGCCCCTTGCACATGGCATTTAGACCCATGTGACTGCACGGTGTAAAGCCTGCAAGAGAGAAGGGTGAGTGTTGAAAACATGATGGGCAGGCTAACCTGGTTTTGTTACAGTTCATCCTTAACTGGTAAAGAAAAGAAATTCATATGACTTATCATATGAAATTTCCCAAAGAGCATTAATGGTTAAATCCGTGTTGGAATCTCTAATATCGTAAGCCTGTGTGTGTTAAATGACCCTAGAAGGAAGGATTGAGGGGGAGGGGAGATGGAGGATTATCCCTTCCCAAGACCATTGCACCGACTTGCATACCAGTCTGGCAAACACGAGGTTCCAAGTGTGTCTGCAAATGTTTGTTTCACAAAGAGCCAAGAATGACAACACCAAATAAACCAGAGGAATTTCCAGTATCTCACCCACTTGATTTATGCCTGCACTAAGCCACTTCATGTTTCTAGTGTTTCATCGAGTGCAGTGATTATCGTAACTTGGGAGCATCCTTTTTTATTATTTTTTTCCAAAGGTTTTCAAAACTAAAAACTTCTTCTAAAGTTTCCAAACAAGTTCTGCCCCATGAGTCTGTGCCCCCAGGTTCTTCCCTGTTCAAAGTTCCCATCACAAACCTGATGAAGAGAAGTTCTTTGAAAGTGTCATAAGAGTGTCTTTGAAAGTGCATCCTTAGTAAAACACCTATTTTGGACCTGGTTTTAGAATGTACGTCAGACTAGGGAGTCATCCATGTGTCTGGAGCCCTATTTCCTTGGAGGAGCTCCTAGGGGTTCCAGATGCAAACGTTTTGCAGTGCTGAAAAGTGGATTTGAAGAAGCCTTTAGGCACAACTATGAGACAAGCCAGTATGGAAATGAGCCACTGAGCAGCCACAAATTTGCATTGAAACTTCCGTGACAGTCTGGTATGTTCAGCTCTGGGCCCGGGGTCCAGGCTCTCTGTAATTGCCACACAGTTACAGAGATGCAGCAAGGGGGATGTTGCTTTACAAAAGGTGAAATGTTGATTCTGCTCCTTCATTGAGCTCCTCCATTTGTGCTGTCCTTGGTGGACAGAGGTGTGGGCAGAGGTGCAGTCAGAGCTGACCAGACACCCGCCACAGCCAAGATGTCTGTACAAAATGTTTGGTCACAGCCTCCTGTTACCCACACTCTAAAATGAAAGGAAATGCCATATTCAACTGTCTCTGAAAAATGGGGTGCTCAGCACTGCTGTTTTCAGGGCTGCAGAGGTCTACAAATTGTTAAAATTACTTTTGCTTGCTTATCTTGCAACTAAGCTGTCTAGTCCTATGGTTTTAAACCTTCTTTTTGCAAAGTTCTGGCTTTGATTGCAACTTGGCCCTTTTACGGAAAGCATGTGGATGCAATTTATGTGTAGCAAAAGAGGTTAAATGACTTCATATTTGAGTTCACCTGCTGCAGCAAGAAATCTCCAGGAGCAATTACACCCTTGTTTTTTCTATCAGGCCTTGACATTGTATAGTGCAGCATTGTTGTTAATCTCCTGCTTCTGTGTCCTTGGGGTCACCTTCAAAATGTTTAATAAAGTTCAATGTTCTGCTTTGGGCAGCAGAAGGCATCAAATTAATATCCAGAGATTTGGAGAGCTTTTATATGCTATGCACCCTGAAGTCATCTTTGTTACTATTGGTTGCTTTCTGTATTAATTCAAGATTTGCTTTCCATATCCGTTATTTCCTTTATGATCACTAGAAACAAACGTTCTAGCTGAGATCACAGGGCAACAGGTCAGGGTGGAGACATGGGCTGTGCTTCCCCTTCTGCTACTGAACCACCATCAGCTCTGGACATCAGCCACATCCAGAAAACCAACTAGTATAAAACTTGGTGCCAAAATAGAAGGGCTGACCAAGTATCCTAGGGACCACATTTGAGGCTGGACGTGTTTTTTAGAGGGAATTTAGGGGACTAACTCAGCTGGAGAAAGCTGTTTCTGTTCAGACAGATGCCATAACCTGCTGCCCCCATGGCGCACACATTTTAAAATACAGATCAGAATTATCTTGTGTGATGCCTTTTGAAGTCGTTACTCTAGTGAGAGGTGCCACATTCAGTTGTCAGCTGTCTTCGTTATTGTGATTATTGTGGAAACATCGAGAAGTCCCTGCTAAAATCTCAGTGTCTTACATTGTGTTGCATCATTTTTGCATTGGTCTTAATGCCTTTTCTCATTAAGACTTTGATGACCCTTGTAACAGTTCCTTGTGATGTTCAGGCCTGCTCTGGGGTCCAAGTGTGTGGAAGCTCACTGATTGTTCATTTGGTTTGAAGGGTCTGGTGATGATGGTGCTCGACCACGAGCTTGATTTCTTGACCACAGGTTTGATTTCTTCTTCTAGTTGCGACACCAGCAGTGGAGCCTGGTGATGGAGAGTGTTGTGCCATCAGATCGAGGGAATTACACCTGTGTCGTGGAGAACAAATATGGCAACATTAGGCACACGTACCAGCTTGATGTATTAGGTGAGATTTCGCTGTTTTCCCTCAACAGCTGGTCTGTGGCGATGTTGAATAGCTGCATGATAGGATATGGGAAGCAGGAGCTTGGTTTCTTTCCCAAAGTGTTGGATCATGTGTCTTCTAAAACCAACAACAAGCTTCTTTTTGGCTAACGATTCAGGCTCACATCTGTGATCAGTAAATTACTTAGTGGGTCTGCAGAGGGGCCAGAGAAGGAATGGCAGGGCTGATATGCCTCCTGCCTTCCCAGGTGGTTCTTCCCTGTCTGGCTTGAGAAGCACTGTGTAGAGCAGTGATCAGGAGACCCGTGGGGGACAAACCTGCTTTGTACATTTTGCCCTAAAAAGCCAGAGTATGAAGGTTTCAGAGGAGAATATGTCCTGGGGAAAAAAAAAGGCAAGTAAACTAGGATTTTTCCTCTTTTCTGTTTTTCAGAAAGGTCACCCCACCGGCCAATCCTGCAAGCAGGGCTCCCTGCCAACCAGACCGTGGTGGTAGGGAGCAATGTGGAGTTTCACTGCAAGGTCTACAGCGATGCCCAGCCTCACATCCAGTGGCTGAAACACGTGGAAGTCAATGGCAGCAAATATGGACCCGATGGGACCCCGTATGTCACAGTGCTGAAGGTTGGTACATGCTCCTCCTTCTCACCCTCAGGGCAGTCCTTCTGTAAGCCTGCCCAGTGGAATACTCTGCTTTTTGGAGGGGATATGGCAAAAATGTCCTAAAACTGATGTTCCAAACTCTTCTGTTTGCCAGAGATAACACTACTACTGTGGTGGCACAGATAAGCGAAGTTGTAAGAGCTGGGGCAATTTTGAGAAATGCAGCATAATGAAAGAGCTGTCAGATTGCATTTGACCTAAAATTGTAAAAATGCCCTTTTTTTTTTTTACAGCTTCAATAGAGGTATTTTCAGGGTTTATTAAAATAAAAGTCTCCCAACTAAAACACATTCTTCCTTTTCCAAGTAAGCGCAGTGTAGCATGCACATACCAAATAATGCTCAACTACCAGCACCTGAGAGCCAACATAATCTTGTTCCAGACACTAAATTTGTGAACATTGCTATTATCAATGCTCAGGAAAGACTTTTTTTTAATTGAGCAAAAGGTACATAGTAAGATTTAACTTCACTAAAATGCTTTCTTGAAAGGGAACTTCTGGATTACAGCCAGAACAAAGCTAAAGGGTTTGGTTCCCCTCAACCAGTATAAATATAAGAGTAGGGAATAGGGAGTGAAGAGCACATTGGATTTCTAAAATCCTTAAAAAAAAAAAAAAAAAAAAGTTAAAGACATCATGTGATGATGTTTATTAAAATATATAGGGCCAAATGGAGTTTTTCTGGCTCTGCAGTTAGTGCTGAAAGCAGAATTTGTATCTGCAGCTTCAAGCTGAGGCTGTCCTGTGTGTGGACATTCCCTGTGCACATCCTGCTGTACACACCCTTCTTCTCCTTGTATGAAGTTTAAAAAAAAAAACCAACCACTTATCAGACAGTACAGTTACAAAACTGTAACGCAGCCAGATACATTATAATAAAAGCCAGAGACCCTGAAAATAATTACACAGATTGAAATAACAGATTGGTTGGAAGAAATGGTTGGAGACAGTTCTTCAAGACTGGCAACATGTGCTTCTTGCAAGTTGAGAAAACTTTATTTCTCGCCACCTCTCCAAATGTGTTTGAATTATGCATATTTGAATTTCCCCCTGGTTTCACAGCCCAGTACCAAGCTCTGAATAGCTGGTTGTGTCACATGCCATCTCGTATAGTCTCCGAGCTCCATGTGTGGTCCCCGTGGGATAAAGTGCTACCTCTTGGAAGTTTGCAGAGCCGCTGCGAACAGTGCCTTGTGTCACAAGCACAAGTCCCCATTTTGCCACGGCAAAGAACATATAAATAGTCCATATAAATAGTGATTTAAAATTAAGTTGGAGCGGCACCGGGGTGGGTAGGTAATTAGAATTGCCAAATACCTTCTCTTCTGTGGACGGCAAAGGCTCCGCATTCCTCGAAGGGGAGCACAGGCAGGCATTTGAAAGCACGAGTTTTGTTTGGTTTTATGTTTTTTGCTGAATAGGACCAGCACACGTCTATTTACTACTTCTGGTTAATCAGGAATGCTTTGAATTGTATTAATGCCGGCATCAGCGCTGGGGCACGGAGCATTTCCATTTTGGGATGCATCTTTTGTGCGCCAGTACTGGGCCTCCACAGAGCTGTGTCAGGCCCAGCTTTACAGGGATTTTTTTTTTTTTTTTTAATGTGATGTGCTTGTTTTTTATAAATAAAGATCTGATAAAATGATCTTGCTGTCATCTCAGCGCCAGTCCATTGGCTTTATGGACTTGTTTCCCTCAAGCCATGCAGTGCTGCTGCCTTGCCCCAGCATCCTGGCTGGAGCAGGGTGCTGTTAACAGCCCTCCCTTTGGAACAGGCTCTCTCCTGCCCCATGCTGTGCTGCCTGCAGGGAGATAAGGCTTTTTTTTATCAGCCTGCCCTTCCCTCCTGCTTTCAGGAGTTTTTGTGGCGTGTAGGAGCTGCTATGGGGCAGTTTAAGTATGGGAGATATCCCAGTCTCCATCGCAGCAAGGGAGACAGAGAGGTGCCCAGCACATGAAATTCTCCCCCCCTACATCTAAAGGGGCGAAGGAGGTGTCAAACCCCACCTAAGTCCAGATGGATAAGTTGAATGCTGTACTTTCAAACCATTTTTTAAACAGCCTGACAAAACCAAGCCATCACCTGCATCAGTTCCTGAAAGCCTGGGCTAATTTGTGATCAAAGAAAACCCCTTTTTCTTTGCAGAAGAGCGCTAAATGCATTCCAGTTACAGAGGGGGGCTGGCAACACTGTGCCCAAGCTTTGTCAAAGGCTAAATTGTACATTCTGCATTGAAACATGCCCGGTTTAATTATAAACAAGGCAGCAACAGCAGGCAGGCACGTTTCCCCACTAGTCAGGGCAGACAGACTTGCACGTAAGCCTTAGGGATGAGATCAGGTCAAAACTGGTGGTATTTGTCATCAGACATGGGCACTGGGGCTCCTCTCTGGTGCCTGCTCTGGGTTCAGTTCCTAATAAACTATCAGAGCTGGCTGCCGCGAGGATTTTAATGAGCTTCAAGTCACATTGGCAGGATCAGGCTTGGAAATGGAAGGCATCAAGACTGGGCTGGAGAGTGTAAGGCTGAAACAGAAAAGAGAATTGCTTTATTTTCATTTCCAGAACTGAAGCTTCTTCTGAGGCCACTTAAAACAATTATGCATTTTCAGCCAAAATAAAAGCAACTGTTTAGTGTTTAGGGAAAAAACTGATGTGCTGTTGTGGCAGCACAGAAGAAGAGAAATAAACGCCGTGCTTAAAAGTCTGAAGTTTGTTTGATTTATATACACCACTTTATTTAGTAAAGAAGAGGCTCCTATAAGCAGTGGAAAAAATTACAGCTAATTTCTGAAAGGCAAAGTCAGCAACGAGTTTCAGACTGCCGCTGCTTATATTTTGTTTCCAAATTCTATTTTGGAATCTGATAATTGAAACATTATTTGCTGAGCCGGGTTGCAAACACAAATCTCTGCTTAAGCCCTTTCTCTGGTGCTCCTGTCTGCAGAGTTACTGAGAAACTATAGAGCCTTTGACTGCTGTCAGATGGAGAAGGGACAAACTGGTCTGTTTTAAAAAAGAAATCGCATGTGTGAAGGGAAGGGAGCTCACCTGCACATGGTTTGGGGGCCAAAGGCAACTTCTCTTCAGCCCTCAGGCCCTGGGTTAGGTGTCTCACCACAGGGTGAGCTGGGGATGTCACCACAGCCATGCACAGTCAATCCTAGCTGATGTAGGTGCGATGGAGCTATTGTTTGGTTTACTGAAGTTCAGGTTTCTGTCTATTCCTGCAGTCTTGGATCAGTAAAAACGCTGAAGCCGATGCTAACCTAAATCTGTTCAATGTGACAGAGCAAGATGAAGGAGAATATCTGTGTAGAGCCAACAATTTCGTAGGCATAGCCGAAAAGCCATTTTGGCTCCACATTCGCAAACCAAAACCAGGTAAACCACAGACTCTGTCCCAAGGCCCTGGCAACTGCAAGAATGAGCTATAACATTTTTAAGAATCTAGTGATTAAAATTACTATTCATTTTGTATTATACCCTGTCAACTGATGCTGAATGGCTTTATCTTATTTTCTTGCTAATATTTTTTTTTTAACAAGACTGTAATGCCTATACAGCAATTGCCATGGAAAAATTCCCACAATAAAATGACTGTCAAATTTTGCTATCAACTTTTCATACTTTTATTCCTTTCCCTTCCTTACAATTGAGTGCTGATAACAGAATTGTGTGTTAATGACCTGTGACGTTCAAAGCACTGGAAAACCAAACTGTTTTGAGTTTTTCACCTATAAAACTGATTTAATCAGTTCTGTCCCTTGGAGAAGTAATGGCGAAATAAATATCAACATTGGCTCATCCAAGCAAACATGTTAACTGGAGAGGAGAAGCTCCTGGGCTCTGGGGTTTGACTCCAGCCTACAGCGTTTGACTGCTGTGTTGTTCAGTGCCACTTCAGGAAAGTTCCTTACAGGCACTGGTTATCAGCCAGATTTCTACTGCAGTGTCAAGGTCTGTGTAATCAATATATGGCTTTGAGATATCCACTGAAGAAATTCTAGAAAATTCTAGAGTTCTGTGTTTTTCAATGAACTCATGAACCATAATGTTTGTATATTCCTCTGATCAGCACTTGAGTCCTTCCCCACTACATCTCCCCTCCTTTCCCCTTTCTTTCTGTCTTTCCTCATTTCCCACCTGTCTTTCCCCACCCCTGTACTCACCTCACTAACCCAAAGTCAGTCATATTGTGAGGGCAATTTTTCATTTGGATGCTTTTGCTTGCATGCTTCTTTAGTGGGACAGAGTAAGAACCTGGTGAAGGGAACTTTTTTTTTGCTTTTGACTACAGGTTGCAGAGGGGAATGAATAAATAAATATGGAAGATGGGCCATTGGAAAATAAAAAAAAGAACCACCATAATCTGCTTTTGAAATTTGCCTGTGGTGTCCTCACACTTGCTGGGAATGTGGCTTATTCTCTGTTTTCCCTCTTTCTATATGTGTGTGTTTTTTTTCCCCGTAGACGGCAGGTGTTAACACAACGGATAAGGAGCTAGAGATTCTGTACTTGCGAAATGTTACTTTTGAGGATGCTGGGGAATATACTTGTCTCGCAGGGAATTCTATTGGGTTCTCACATCACTCTGCTTGGCTGACGGTGCTACCAGGTATTTCCTTCTGTGCTGGCCTCTCCTTCCCTCTCCAGGATGCCTCGATGTTTTGCTTTAGAAATGCCAAGTTCCCGCACACCGCCCCTTGCTTGGAGCAGGGGTGTTTTCCAGGCAGGCTTCTTCTCTGGGATTTGCTGCAGACCCCTGTTGCATACTTGCAGCTGACTCTTTTTGCATTGCATCTCAAAATCTAAATGATTGCAGTAATGATGTAAAATACACAGAATCTTTTAAAAAATCTAATAACAGAGAGGTACTCACAGCCTCTTTGTTAGGACTGTTAAGCACCAAAATAAGGAGCTTTGTCTTCTTACACTGGCAGTGGAAGAAGAAAACCTCCCCATCAGATGATCCAGGGCACCTAAATTGGACATGAACTGTAGATCGTCTTATGAAGGATCCTTTCTCTCTGGCCTCATATCTTAACCTAAAATTAGATGCATAAGTGTCTGGTGTGAGTACACCCTTCCCTGCCTGTAGCATTATTTCCACTTCACGGATGAGCAGGCCAAGATAGCGATCTCAAACAGAAGGTCAAGGAGAGTCGTCTGTAGGCAGAGCACAGGAGTCCTGGCTCCCAGGGGCATTGCATGCTGCCTGCTCCAGCTGGGATCGATGAAAGCTGCAGTGGGCTTGAAACCCGAGGCCAGAGTGACCTCAATTTTGTGGTCCTTTCATGTGCAAAGCTCTTTTTGACAATGAAGCCAGCACAGAATGTGCAACAGAGAGATCTGCTCTGCAAAAAGGGGGAATGAGGCTGTGCTGCACCTTCACCTGCTGAATCAGCCTCTGGCTCCAGGGCAGGCTTGACCATGGTCCAGGGAAGTACCAGCAATATTCATATTGAATCTCGTCTGTGCTGTGCCTTGCAGACAGTGCAGAAGCAAACCTTGAGTATATTCAATACACCCTTACTGAAAAGGCACCCAAAATCCTAAAGAGCCCACTTTGATTCACCCAGTCATAGACCACATTTGGGTCCATCTCACAACACATCCATCTCAGGATGTGTTTAGGAACCGGAAACTTTGGCATTTCTAATCTCGACTTTTATCTGTGCAGGTGATTTGGATGTAATCACTTATTGGGGCTTAAGAAGGTCTCCTCCATGCCCAACCCTGCTGCCAGTGGGATCTGCTGATCTTTCCTGTTTATTTGCCAGCTCTGTAATAGCTGATCTGATCCTGTTTCTGCTTCTGACATTCACTAGATGAGAAAACATTTCCTTTGGTTAGAAGACTAATGTCTCTGTTATTTTCAGAATATCACGGTATTGTCTCGTCTGACTCATACTCTGCTTTTTATAATTTATGAATTCACATGTCTTCCTAAAGCAAAAAATAAGCAGGAGAAAACCAACCAAAAATCAGAAAGTAGGACTTTATTTTGAAGTCAGATGCAGTGAAGGACAGCCATCTGTGCAGCAGCAGGCCTCCACAGAGAGGGTGCAGGATACAGGACACTTGGGGAATCTCAGCTTGAACCTCGTCCACGCTACGGGGGGAGAGACGGGGAGCAGAGGGCAAGGCAGCAGAGCTGCAGCACCGACCACAGTGCCTGATCCCAGGAGATCTGGTACCCCTGTCTCATGGGAGGAGATGGCCGTTTGGTAGGATCAGGCCTTCCACAGCTGGCACAAGGCTGGAGCAGCCCCCAATGCCACTGACAGCCCATTCTCCATGTCCTTCTGGGCACAGCCACCAAAGACCTGACACAGAGCCTGCTGCTGCCAGGGAGAGGCTCCTGCTGCTTGCTGAAGGGACTGCTCAGTGATGGACATGATCCATTAGTGAGCTGACCACACCAGCATAACTTCATTATAAAGCTTCCCACTGCTGACTGTTCCTCTTGTGCCAGCACACCTTTGGGGGACAGAAAATCAGTCCCATCATGGCTCCTTCCTCTGGTCTACATGCCTGTCCTTAAAGGAACAAGGGGGAAAACACAGCTGACCTTCGCTGGTCTCTAAAAAGTCTTGCCAGCAGGCAGCCACTGCTGATGGGCTCATGCTGTCACCCTCCTGGCTCTCTTACCTCTCTGGGCCATGCCTTCCAGCCTCTTCCCAGCAGAACTAAGTTTTCATTAAATAATAAAGTAGATTTTTCTCTTGAGGCTCTTTCCCTGTGTGATGCCTTACTGCTGGGTTCTATTCAAGCCCCTTGGTCCCTCAGGGCAGGCACTGGTCTGGTGGAAATCTTTGCTGGAGAATCTGAATCAGCAAAGTGCAGTAGACCCCAGTCCTGCACATCCAAGGCATCTAGCCGTGCAGAAAGCAAGATCTGGGTCAGAGGGACAGCACAGACGTGTGAAGATGCCTTCAGCCTGGAGCAGTGGTTTTCAATCTGTGGGCTGAAGGCTCTTAAAAATCCAAGGGTTGCATGAAAAGGGGGCAGTAAAATTACCCCAAAAAGTGCAAACTGAGCTACTGTTTTAGCTACAGCTGCAGGTGGAAAACCACTGGCCTGGGAGAGTCCCCTCACTGAAGTCACTGAGAAAATTGGCGTAGCTGAACAGGTCCTCCCCAAATTCTCTGTGCTGTATGTGTGTAGCTGTGTTTGGGCAGCTTCCCGCCGTGTCCTGACTGCCATCTCTTGTCACCCTGCAGCCGAGGAGCTCATGGAGATGGATGATTCGGGCTCAGTGTACACTGGCATTCTCAGTTATGGCACTGGCTTTTTCCTCCTTCTCCTGGTGCTGGTCTTGGTGATTGTCTGGAGGATGAAAATGCCAAACAAAAAAGCCATGAACACCCCCACTGTACAGAAAGTCTCCAAATTCCCACTCAAGAGACAGGTAACAGAAAGTAGATACAAGATTCCTATTCCCCCCTATGGTATCCCTCTTTTGTTTTATTTTTTTCCTCCTCCTTCTCTTTGAAATTCTCTCTCTAGGTGAGAAGCTCCACCAGAAAAACATTGCCCAAGAGGGACATAATTTGGCTGCAGCCTAGAAGTTTATTTATTTCTATGTGAGTGGGGCTTTGGCAGAGGTGGCAGCTGACTCTGGTTCGTGAGCAGCCCCCCTTGCTGTTGGCCCTTGCCCAAGAGGTTCTGGCAGTGCAGCTGTGGGTGCCACAGAAGGCACATCTGGCAGGGGAAGTCCAGTCCAGGCTCCCTGGAGGAGTGGGGATTTGGGGAGAAAGAGCACTATTTGTGCTCATTCCTGCTTTCACAGATGTCACTGGTGAGCCCAAAGTTCTCGTGGAGGTGACAGAAGGTCCTCTGTGCAGTTAGAGATGTTCTTCTGCCTGAAATTGCAGAGGGGCAGGAGCAAAAGGCCATGTGAAACCCCATAGTGAGGGGTACAGATTTCAAGCTTTGACTGCAAGCTCACAGTGGGCATTGACAGTGCCAGGGTGGGAGAAGTCACTTCTTAGCCTGTATGGGCTGTGGAGATGCAGCAGAACAACTCAGTGGATTATACCTCCTGATGCAGGAGGGCACTGGCTGACCTGTCCTTCCTTTCCATCTGCTAAACACCTGACCACAAGTGCCTTAACAAGTGGATTCCTGCAAGGGTGGGGGCATTTCCCAGTTAGAAATTCCCAGAAATCTGTCCATGGGCAAAGAGAGCTCAAACCTCCTCAGTGATCCATCTCTGGCGCTGCCTGCCCTGGAGATACAGTTGGCAATAACACTTCATTTGCTCTACCCAAGCAGGTGTCGCTGGAGTCCAACTCTTCCATGAATTCCAACACGCCCCTGGTCCGGATCACACGCCTCTCCTCCAGCGATGGGCCAATGCTGGCCAACGTTTCCGAGCTGGAGCTGCCTCCAGATCCCAAGTGGGAATTGACACGTTCTCGGTCAGTCAAAGGGTTGGGATCTCTGTGCCTGCTGGGAGTGTCCCACACCAGGAGCCCCTAACATACCTGTTTGTTCCTCCCTCCAGCCTGACCTTGGGGAAGCCGCTTGGCGAGGGGTGTTTTGGCCAAGTGGTGATGGCAGAAGCCATTGGGATTGATAAGGACAAGCCAAACAAGGCCATCACAGTTGCTGTCAAGATGTTAAAAGGTATGGGGAGTCCACAGAGGACAGAATAGCATATTGTGCTGAGATTTCCTCTCTTTGCTTCTCTTTTAAGTCTTTTATACAAACTAGATACAATAGAAGAAAACAGGAACTGCCTCTCCTCCCCTTTACCCACACTGCCTGGGGGTAAGGGCTGTCCTTGGAGAGCAGGCAAAAGTGCAAATCCCATCGGGAAGAGGGACTGGGAATTAACCCAGTTCTCTGCCAAGGGGTAATAGCATCCCTGACAAGAAGGGGAACCCCCTTCACTTCAAGCCAGCTCCGTGAATCAGCCCACTCTTTACTCCTCTCCTAACCAGCGCTGCCTGTTCTACCAAAAGCTTATGCAGCAACCTCAGATGGAGTTTGCAGAATTTCAGCTGACAAACTCCTTCTTGAGGAACTTTTTCTTTGAAGAAACTTGATCCCGGACATCTGAGAGGTTAAAGGGAGACCAGAAATGGGGGAGTCACTGGGCACCTCTAGATAAGTCTCCATTTCCCATCCTGCCAGACACAGTAACCTCAGACAGCTGAAGAGTTCGGCTGGAGCAAGCAGGGCAGTGAGCAGCCTGGGCTTGAGGTTACATGGGGGGACATTGTAAAAAAAAAGTAATATTTCTTATCAGAAACAGGTTTGTTTAATTTTCATTTCCTTTAGTCCTTTCTGAAGCTGGTTTTAGAAGTACTAACATTTCCATCTTTCCAAACCAAAATGTGCCTTTGGGCAGGTTTTCCCCAATTTTTCTACTTTTGTAGATAGGTTTTTCTATTTTTGCAGAGAAATTGCAACTTTCCATCCAAAAAATACGTTCCCTCCCAGCCCTGACCTTCCACCATCATTAACTCTTGGGCCCTAGAGATGAGGGACAGAAACTATCAGAAAAGCAGGTACCAGGTACCAAAATGTGAATTTTTTTCTTTAGTACTTGTGAAGACGAAACAGAAGATGAAAGGCATTATTGATTTCCATATGAACATTTACCTCCACTTACTTGTTCATCTTTTTTTGTTGCCATAGTAGTAGGTTTTGTTTTTATTTTTATTCTTCTTCCTGAAGTAGAATAAAGCCAAATACAGCCATATTCTGAGTATTGTTTCCCCATCAAAAGCCCCACATGGCTGCACAGCAGTTGGAACTATATCCCTAAACACTTACTTTCTTCCTGACTTTTTTTTACTTTCCTCTTTTACTTTCTCCAGATGATGCCACAGACAAGGACCTTTCCGACCTGGTCTCTGAGATGGAAATGATGAAAATGATTGGGAAGCATAAAAACATTATTAACCTCCTTGGTGCCTGCACGCAGGACGGTACGTAGCAGAGCAGCCCCGGTGCTCACAGGGTCATGGGAGGCTCAGATTTGGCTGTCCCTTCTTTGTAGTTACTGACTGGCTGCCCAGAATGGCCCAGATGAGATTTTGGTGGTCAGCTCTACCTCCGCTGGCTGCTGATGTGTTCTTCCTTGCAGGACCACTCTATGTGTTGGTGGAATATGCGTCAAAGGGGAACTTGCGGGAATACCTCAGGGCACGTCGCCCACCTGGCATGGACTATTCCTTTGACACCTGCAAGCTGCCTGAGGAGCAGCTGACGTTTAAGGATCTGGTTTCCTGTGCCTACCAGGTGGCACGGGGCATGGAGTACTTGGCATCTCAGAAAGTGAGTTGAGAAACCTCATTTGGTAGAAGCCTCGGTCAAAGCCACATGTTCAAAGGCAGGGAATGCTCTGTGTGTGGGACAACCCCAGGCAAAACATTGCAGCCTTCTCCCTTTAGAGGTTTTTTACTGGAGGTTTCATCCATATGCAAAGTCCCCATATGCTGGCTGCATTCCTGAACCATGCAGCTGTACAGCTGTTACCTGCAGGACCATTAGCACCCCCAAAATGCCTATAAAAGCACAAGCAACCCAGGCCATTCTGTGGGTCTTCAGTATTTTGGATGTTTTGGGGATACCTTAATTTAAGGATTTTTTTCCCCTCAAACATTCTCTTGCACTCCTCTTCCTGGGGGAAGCAGCGCAGAAAAGCAGCTGCACGTCCCAGTGAGCTCCCACAGAAGAGGGGAGTTGGCTTTCTCATCCGTACATCCTGTTTGGAGAGAAAAGGCGCGTGCGTGGCCGTGTTGGCTCCGAGGGCGCCGATTAGGTGTTGCTAAGAGGTGCTTCCCACCGAGCAGGCACGGTGGGATGGTGACACAGAGAGCCAGGAGCTGAGCAGTGCCCACAGCTTTATGAGCCTGGGAGTCAATGAAACAGCAGCTCATAAACCACATGGTGCTGTTGGTTCCAGGCGTGAGCAGCTAACGAGCCCTTATTTATTGACTTGCTCACCTTTCACAGTGCATTCATCGCGACTTGGCAGCCAGGAACGTGTTAGTCACTGAAGATAATGTGATGAAAATAGCTGATTTTGGCCTCGCTAGAGACGTTCACAACATTGACTATTACAAGAAAACCACCAATGTAAGTACAGAACTGCCAAGCACACACAGTTCTCCTTCTGGCAGGGAACTTGATCATCCCTGCAGCAAGTGGCCCTTGTCCCACATCTCCCTTTCTAGAGGGGCTTAGGAGGAAGAAATCTGACAGGGACTTCACCTAGTAGGGAGGGACTGTAGATAGGCTGGTCCCAGGAGTGTATCCACCATCTGGGTTTTTCCTGACACATCCTGGTCCTGCCAGCAGCTGGTTGTGAGGTCTCAGCTCTGGCCAGGATGCTAAGAGAAACTGAGGTTTCTCCCAAACAGGAATGGAGCCCTTTCCAGTCTGCTCCATGTCTGTTCATAAAGGTCCCAAGGAGCCAACCTCTGTCTCACCAGAGCCCTTGACAGAGGAGTGTCACTTCTTGTATACCTGGATCTACCTTTCACGCGTTTCTCTCTTTTTTTACATCTGAGCTCCTTGACTCCACTGCCAAGAGTGAGAAAATGGTCCCAGATAAGGGCTGAGGCCTGGAGTTGTTTATATTTTCTGTAGAGATGAATTTGCAAGTGAAGGGCTGAGAGAAGCCCCGTGTCTTGGTACAGAGCCTGCCACAGATGTTGAGCCCTGAGGAAAGATCCTAACTAGGACAGAGTGAGGAGACGGCAGTGGAAGATTAAGGGCAGTGCAGAACCTGCGGGTCTTGGGATTGCAGGGGGTTTAAATGTCCAAGCAGTCCTTCAAAGCCCACCATGTCCATACTGATCAATAGCATATCAGAAATCTTTCTTAATTGCCAGGATTTCTTAATCATAAATTAATAACAATTATTGGGAATTTTAATCACAGATCAAATGAGCTGTGTGGGACAGCTGAGAGCATAGTCCCATTTGTGTATCCTGCCTGTGTCCCATCTCTACTTGTCTCCCTCAGTGAGACAGTGGGTCAGAAGAGGACAAAGTTCCCCCATATCCAAATTATGGCTCAAACACAAAACAGTACTTTCTGTCTTCCTCCAGGGGCCAAACAAAGCCCCAGAGAATTATGATTAATCTAGTCTTTCTCATCTTGTATTTCTCACATAACAGTCTGTGTTTATGACCCTGATGTAAGATAGGATCAGATCCCCTCCTTTACCCTCCAGCAGGATCAGGATTTGTTTCTTAGAGAACCCGGCCCTTGCCTTCACTTTGGAAGTTTCCCTTCAAGTTGAGCCTAAGCTGGGTTTGGACTTGGAGTCAACCATACCTTCCAACCAAAGAGATGGAAAGTGTTGTCCTATGCTCTGCCACAGAGTTTACTGCATGTATGAGTAATGGATGCTGTTCCCATGCAAAGATTTAGATGCACTGATATGTTAAACCTGCTTTGGCAGTGAAATACAGTCCTCTACAGAGAGCATTTACTGCAAAGATTGTCACTGAAGATCCAGGGATCAAATGCTCTAATCTGTTTATATGTGGCCACTGCTGCTTTGCCCAGTGACTGGGAAGGCAGATGTGGTTGTTAATGAAAATGGTTCAAACTGGATTAGAAAAGAAGATTCAGATGGTGCCATTGTGGCTGGGGGAATATGCTGATGGGATGTTCCCATTGTCTTCCTAATTACAGGGTCGGCTGCCTGTGAAATGGATGGCTCCAGAAGCCTTGTTTGACCGGGTCTATACTCACCAGAGCGATGTGTAAGCAAACCCACACTTTAAAAAAAATTAATACAACAGGGAAATCTACACCTATAATATCTTACAGACAAAAGTGCTGCTAAGCGTGACCAGGGCTTGTTCACTGCTGGGGTGCCTGGGGATGCAAAAGTACAGGAGTCAATTCCAACCTGCATCTTCACACACATGGTTTTGTTTTGCTGTTATCTGGTTGCTTTCATCTGAAGATCTCTAGGGAGCTGCTGAAAAATTACTGGAAAGCAGGCAGGTATTTCTTGTCCACTTTATAGATGAGGTGATTCATCCAGCAGTTGAAAAATATAGTGCTAAAAATCCCCATGAAAAATCCCCTCGGCATCCTCTGCACTTTGCCCCAGACAGTTACACTTCAGTCAGGGATGTGGAATGAGCTTGACATACTCTGTCTGCTGTTAGAATTGATTGGAAAATATTCAGCAAATGTAGTCTCTGATTAATTTTGCCATTTCTTTTATTTTCTTTATTTTTCCTAATCCTATCTCATCTGTTTTAATGCCTCTGTATAGTAAGCAAACAGCAGAGCACTCCTTACACGTAAATCAGTAACACATCTGAATTTTGCAAGGGCTGAAGCAGCTCCACGTGTGCACTAGCTTTTTATTGTAATATTTGATCAATAATGGCATTTTTATAGCCAGCCTGCCTTTTCCCCAAAGCTCACCGCTTGCAATTGGACAAATGATTCTTTTCTATTTCTGTATTTCTCAGATTCTTTGGCTTTTATTGATCTTAAATCATAGTTTCCATGCTTAGGTAATGCTGCAGTGGGCATGACAGATAAATCAAAGCTAGAGAACAGGAGAATGAGTGTGCATGAAGGTGAAACAGAGACAGATAATCCCTGTTTTTAGAAAAAAAATGAAGAAGGCAAAAGATATTTTTGAAAAAAAGGACTTTTAACCAGAGCACAGCTGCAGGACTGAAGTGTGTAACATTAGTGCTCTGCTGATTTTTGTTGGGGTATTTTTCTCCCGGCTTGGCCAGTGAAATGAGTGTTGTAACAAGCAAGTTTTGGTATCAGCTTGCACAGTTAGTGGCCTGTGGTTCCAAGCCTGCAATTCAGTGAAGCCGTGCATGAATAATTTGATTTGTTCCATTCAGTGGAGCTGGTGGAAGACCTAACAAAGAGCTGGCGGTGATAGATGGGCTGTCACCTATCTGATTAAATGCTCATTTCAATTTCAGACTTGGTGCCTGGGATTTCTTTGCTATTGAGTTGGATCAGCAGAGATCTCCAAGTAACTAGTAAAAATGGCCTAGGCAATTAGTCATGCTATTGATGACTTTGTTAGCTATGCATGGCTGCACAGAAATAAAGCCAAGCAAGGGGGAAGGGATATTGGGGGGCTTGGAAAAAAAACCTCATTGAATTTTAAAGATCTTTCTTTGGTTTCCAGCTGGTCTTTTGGAGTGCTACTATGGGAGATCTTCACTTTGGGAGGGTCTCCATACCCAGGAATTCCCGTTGAGGAACTCTTCAAGCTCTTGAAGGAAGGCCATCGGATGGACAAACCTGCAAACTGCACCCATGATTTGTGAGTGTGTGGTGGGCGCTGACCTTGCTCCACTCCCCATTCCCTCTGAGGACAAATACAACCCCACTGGGCTGTTGGGTCTGGGCTGTTGGGACATTCCCACTGGCAAATTGTCTGGCCATCTCCAGGTAGACTTTCCTCAGCCCATGGCTGCTGAGTGACACACGGCGGGTGCTGGTTGGGGGTGTAGCTCTGGTGTGTCACCTTCAGGACAGGTCCTCCTCCTGCTCTGGGAGCACGGTCATGCGTCAGATGATCAGTAATGAGGATCGTGGCTCCACAAAACCCTCCTCTTCCGCCCCAGCTGGCCATAGCTGAAGTTGTGTTGGCCACAGCTGTTCTTTCAGGCGATTTGGGGGTGGGTGGGCAGGTGGGTGGGTGTCACTTGGCCCCACCACGGCTGACTGTCCCATGTCCCCTCATCCAGGTACATGATCATGCGGGAGTGCTGGCATGCCGTCCCCTCACAGCGACCCACCTTCAAGCAGCTGGTGGAAGACCTGGACAGGGTCCTCACCGTGACATCCACTGATGTGAGTGTGGTGGGATGGGCGTGGGAGGACCCACTTGGTCCCTGGTGTGGGGGACACCCAGCACTGATGGCTCTGTCACCCTGGCAGGAGTACCTGGACCTCTCGGTGCCCTTCGAGCAGTACTCGCCGGCCGGCCAGGACACCCACAGCACCTGCTCCTCAGGGGACGACTCGGTCTTTGCACATGACCTGCTGCCCGATGAGCCCTGCCTGCCCAAGCACCCGCCCTGCAACGGCCTCATTCGGACGTGAGGACCCCCAGGGCACATAGACAGATGGAGGGATGGGCAGTGTGCCCATGGAGGCACAAGTGTGGGACACCAAGCATGAAACCTTGTAGTGAAGGATCTTCCAGTGGAACTGTGTGATGGTGCCTGGAGATTTGTGTTGTTGACAAGCTGTTCAGGGTAAAAAAGAAAACAACAAACTTTTTTTTATGATTTTTTTTTTTTTTTTTTTAAATTTTTTTTTTCCCCTATTGCTGTATGAAAAGTCAAGAAGCACTGTTTGGCCTGAAGGAACTAATCTCTTGCCAAGATGATCTATCCTAGATGAATTAATTTTTTGTTTGTTTGTTTTTTGTTTACTTTTCATGTTTTTAGGGTTTTTTCTTTACTACGCAGAATGTTGAACCTGGGGGGTGCTGACCTCCCAGCCTCCGCGCTTGCCTTCCGAGTGCCAGAGTAACCGTTCTGTGCCTGCAATACGAAGAAGAGAAAAAAAAGAAATCTTCCTTTAAAAAAAAAAAAAAGAAACACACGCAAAAAAAAAAGGTGTAAAGAATGTGGAAATTCCTCGCTTATGCAATCTGTACATGAACCTTTTTGGTGGAGCTGAAAAGCCACGTTGCCTGCAGGGATTCATATATTTATAAAAATATCTATATTTTTGTTGTCGTCGTTTTTATAGCTTCATGATCGTACTACCCAGCTACATAGAAGGAATCCTTTCTGGAAGAAGAGAAAACAAAGCTAAGTAAAATGAAAATTGTCATGGAGAAATGAAAGTAAAACTAGTAAAAAGAGACGGTCAAGTCATCTGAAGTGTCAGTGCCTTGGCCCTCGCACAGGGCTGGGAGCGATGGGGCCGTGCCAAGGCAGGAGCAGACCTCAGGGATGGGCAGAGACCCTGTGGTGACCACAGGGTCCCTGGGGAGCAGAGCATCACCCACCTGAGAGCAGAGGGTGCCCTGAGACCTGGCTCCTGGGTGCCCACATGGCATCTCAGGTCACATCCTGACCTTTGAGAACAGCCAATTGTGGGGGGAGGGAGGGAGAATAAATCCCACTTTTGGGGTTTGCCTGTTCTTGCTTGCCAAGGGTGAGTGGGGGGAGCAGCTCCTCCATCCACCCCTCGACGCCAGAGGTTTGGCTCCATCTATGTGCAGTGACTCGGAGAAAGAAGTTACGGGTACCTGTAGGCAAGAGCCTTTAACTTATATCAAAAAGGTTTATTCCAGAGAATCTGTGTATATATCTATAAATATATCATGTATATATATAAATAAATATATTAAAAGAAAAGAATGTATAATACTAATGCAACATAAAGCAGTACTGAGAGAGAGTCTCAAAATATGAGCATTGCAATCTAGGATATACTGATCTGGGCAAAAGAAAAGATGTTTTTGATTGTTTGTTTTATATCTTCACAGTTTTGTTTTAAAAATTGTACCTTAACATGTATATTTGTAAAGTTATTTATAGACATTAACATATCTGTTCATTGGTTTAAATAGCATAGCATTACTGTAAACTTTAAATTTCACCAAACTTAAGGGTGTTTTTTTTAACTTATTAAAAATGGAGAAAAAATATATTAATCAAGTTTTTCCTTTGTGTTTATGGGAAATATTGAAAGAATGTATAGATGTACAGTCCTTTAACAAATTACATTTAATGTTATAAATATATATATGTATTCATTAAAAAAATATTAGTTTATCCTGGATTGCAGTGAGCAAAGGTAAGTTTATTTTTCAATACATCATCAGTGGTTAAAACCAAACAAATGGCAGCAGAGAGATGATTTTTACATATTTCAGAAAAACGGGGCCAAGAATTCTTCCATCAGTTTAACCACTGTGCATTAAGGGGGTGTGGGTGTTTATTTTTCTATTTTCAAATGAAGGTATTCTTTGTGGTCGATTTAATAACAAGTATGCAGCAAAGTGAAATGTTGACTTTGGATGATGTGGGGTAGGTTTTTTTCTCTCCCCTTTGCCAGTACTGTTGTATTTCGGGCTTCAGAAATGCCATGTGAGCAAAATAGTGACACTGTTTGCAGGAGAGCTGCTACAGCTGCGTATTTCTTTTGCATCTAACACATTGGAAAGTGCCAGTGTTGCCTGATTTTTGGTGTTTAGAATGCTGTGCTATTTTGTTCCTCGATGCCACATAGCTGTTTAAAAGCACAGGAGTGAACTAAAGAATGTTAGCATGGATCAAGCTGACAGTGGGGGAGGTTTGGGCTAAGGATTTTTTGTGGGTGGGTTTTTTTTTTTTGTCCAGAAGACTTCTTTATGTACTACCAGAAAGAGGCAAAGCAAATTGCATCCTGAATTCTTTCTTTTCATTTTTCTCTGGTGCGTATTACATATCAATGTTGCAGAATAACAGGATGACAGCATCTCATTTAAAGATTTTTTTTTTCTTCTTAGAGCCACAGAATCCTTATCCTAAAATAAATAATTTATAGTTTGAGGTTACTTCAGTGGAAGTTTGAGAAGGTAGATTTCTATAGATTTTTGTTTTGTTGGAATAAAAAAAAAAAGAATTTTTTTGTATTTTCTTACAAATGTCTGCTAATTGTGTACATTCCAAGTACTCGAAGCAAAGAGTTTTCCTGTACTGAAAAAAGAAAATGTACAAAACTGTGCATGGTTTTAAATGTTACTAGATACTATAATTATATATATATAATTTATTGAGTTTTTACAAGATGTATCTGTTGTAGACTTATTGACTTTAACATTTCTTATTCAATGCTTATATAGTTTTATAGCCTGGACTATTATCTTTAAAAGTGTAAAAAAAAATTAAAAATTCCAATTTTGTTACATTTTATACTGTTGATGTTACAATCCACAGGTTTGCATAGTGTGATTTTTGCAATGAGCAACTCTGTTCAGTTTATTTTAATACTGTATTTCTGTGCCTGACAGCTGCAGCTGTCGAAGGTGTGAGATGAACACTAAATAAAACTATTCTGCTTTTTTGTTAACATGGGAAACTTACTTCTACCAAAAAAAAAAAAAATAAACAAGTTGATAAATTTTGGGGTTTATTCCCAGTTGTGAGGGTCCTTTGCAAAACCAAGTGTTCCAGGCACTGGCACTTCTAGTGCCAGGAAGGTTTAATTTTATAGTGCTGCTTTGCGAGTCCTGGCCAGTTCAGGTTTTGTATTCATAATAAATTTATAGCAATTTTGGTTGAAGGGGAGTATTCTGTATTTGTTACTGGGTATGTTTATAGCCACACAAGCCATTGTGTGCACAGAGATGTCAGCCCCACTCTCATGTGGAATTAAGCCTTTGCCAGTAGCAAAAAGGCAGGAATTGCTCATTAAACCCTCCTATGGGAGGTTTCTCCCAGCCCAGTGGGACAGGCATGAGGGACCTCATCCTGCCTGGCTTCCAAGGAGAAAAGGGCAACCAGGTTTGGCTTTGACTTTGACTTTGGTGGGGGTTAAGCAAGGGAACTCAGTAAATCCTGGTTTTGCTGGTAGCAGACAACGGAGGGGGGTGTTGCAGCTTGGGAAACTTGGGGCCAATCCTACCAGCACTTTAATATTGATTCCTACACGTGATCTGTTAAACTGCATCCCAGACACCTGGATCTTGGCGTGCAAGTTTACCTACCTGTGTATAGGCTGCTTACAGTAGCAAACTCTTTTAAGCAAAAACGTTTTAAGTAGCTGGGCATGGAATGGCATGCATCCAAGGAGGTTATATCTGTGGCACTGGGACTGGCACCAGCACTGTTCCATCCTGCGTTTAAAAAAAAAAAAAAAATAAAGAATTACATTGGGTTTAGGTCATTTCCTTGCCATTGTAAGAAAAAATGCTGTTCTTTTAGCACCACTGCGTTGTGAGAGGAGTCTGGCTACCTGAAATGAGTTGCTTCCATGCTTTAAGGACACACTTTGGTGACCAGCCCTGAGCCCTGCAGCAGCAGGAGCAGCATGGGCCAGGGGACAAGCCCTGGCCATCCAGGGCTGCAGGCGGAGCATGGCTAAATGTCCTTTTGCTGGCTCATGAGGAACTTGCTTCATCATGGCAGGGTGGTGAGGATGTAGTGCTCCATTTGTTACCACCAGGACTGGAAAAACAGGAGAGGGCCAGATCTGCCTGCAGTGCGCTGTGGCATGTAGCACACCTGTGCTTGAAAGCTTTCCCAAAAAAAAGTCGTCTGGGCAAACAGAGAGCACAGAAGTCAAAGTCACAAGGAGGAAAGTGTGTCCTTGTGCAGAGGCTGACCTGCACATGGTGCTGGCTTGGTGTTTGCGTTCTCTCTCGGGTTTCATGATGTCATTCTTTCTCTGCTGGCCTTCACCCGCAGCCGTGTTTGCTTGTGGCCTAGGGAGGAGAGGGTAATATTTTACTTTAATTGCCCTACAATGCATCCAGTTCTAATCCCAGAATGAATATTTGGCTGCAGTGTGTGATGTGCATTGAGCAACGCACAGAACAACCTCAAGGAAAGTTTGCAAAGTTACTTGGTTGAGCTGTGTCACTGAACGAACAGCCCGCTGCAGCTCATCTCCCCTTCAGTGGCTGCAGCCTTCCACCCAAACCCAAAATGCCCTTTACACATGAAAGAGTTATTTTTCAAAGCAAAACAAATGCCTTCTTTCCTCTGTGGGTGACTACACAAATAGAGCCTCTCACTGGCCGCTGTGACCTGTTTCATAGCAACATTCAAATAAATTCCTAAAATTGTGATTTATTTCCATTGGTCATGGCTCCATGGTGAGACAGGAAGGATTTGGCAAAAGAAAAGTCTGAAGCCCTGCAAGTGTCAGTAGGAGAAGGCAGCTAGAACCATAACAGCAAAGCTTCCTGGTGGTTGGTGCCATTTCAAACTCTCAAAGGAGGCATTTCCTGCTGGTGACTCTTCTGAGCAAGTTCATCCCTCCCAGGGGCTATATAATCTCCAGAAAAGGGAATATGGAGGTATGTGTTGTGCTGATATGAAAAAGAATAAAAGGTGAATGATGGCTCTGCTCAACACAGCAGAGCTGCTAACAACAGGAGGACACGAGGGAATGGCCAGAGGAGATGCCAGGAGCTGAGGTGCTTTCATGGGCTCTGTGACCCAGGACCATGGGCTTACCATGAGACAGGGAAAGGATTTGTCACTCTTCCTTATACCCTGTTTTTCCTTCTCTTTCTCAGCCATGTTATCTTTCATTTAGTTTCTGTTTCATAACCATCATGTTGTTTTTCACAAACAGCATCTCAGGTGTCAGCAACATGTCAAGCAGAAAAAGCATTGTGCCCTGCCCCAACGAGATTATTATCTAAAACCAGGAAAGAAATCATTGTTGTAGTGTGCAGTGTTGCAATCAGAGCCCTGTGGGGACATTTGTGCCCACACACACCACTGGGTGACCACTTCACCTGATGGTGCCCATCGAAGACCAGCCCTGTCCCAGACCCTTTTTTTTTTTCTTGGGTGGTGGTGTCTGGCAGGAGCTGGGGATGGGAAGGTATGTAAGTAGAAGAAAAATTTCTCACCAAATGTGCAAATGGGCTTGTCCCAGGATGATTTTGCTAAAGGCCAAAGTCTGCATGCAATACTCACCAGCCATGGTTTGCTCCAGTACAGGCAAAACTGGCGTTTCCATCAAGGAGGAAGGACCCCAGCTGGGAGAGGAGAGCAGAAAAATGGAACAGAGCCAAGTGTATCTACCAACCCAATGCTACATTCAAATAGGCATTGGGCATCAAATCTAAACAGTAAAAGCAAGTGGATATTTGGCACCAGGAGACCATCAGGTACCTCCCCACCTCCAGGACGCTGGGGTGCACTCCCTCCCTACACATTTGGCCAGAGAATCAGGCAGCACAAACTAAAACTGGTGCTGGGCAGAACAAGGTGGATAATCCACACACACCAGTGATAACACACCTGTTCTTGCCCTTGTCGATGGCATTTAGCTAAATGCTGTGCACACCCACCTCTGGGGCTGCCTGGCCACCCTCTGCGTGCTCACTGAGATGGGGTGGGAGGTGTTACCACTGCCTTACATGCCAGGTAGGCACTGAGTCTGGGTTCAGCTGACCGTGAGCCAAAGGCAACATGGATGTTGGTGTAATGAGAGACTTCTAGATGTTACAGACTGTATTAAAGAGCAGGTTGCAAGCAGGAGTGGTGAAACTTTTGACTCATACCATCAAAACCTCTTAATAGGAGAGGAGCAGAACCTGAAGTACGGACAGCGGAAAATCAAGGCTGAGAAAGGCAATATAAAACATGGCACATACCCTGAGGTCTCTGCCACACTGGCAGAACTGGGGAAAAGACCCAAATGAATTCTTACAAGTTCTTAGTGAAGCTGCCTCAAAGAGCTATATGCTTTTAGTGGTCACAGCTTGCACAGACACAACATGAAGCTCCTTGAAGGAGTGCTGTCATGCACTCCTGGCATGTTCCTGCACAGCCAAAACAGCTGCCTGAACAACCAGGATCCAGCCAGCAGCTTGCCACTTTCCCAGGAGCCAGCATGTTGCTCTATGTGGTAGCTCAGATCCTGCCAAAAATGCCCAAACCGAACACAAGACAAATCATTCCTTGTCTTTCCTGGGTGGCACAGTTATCTTTTTACCCAACCGAGCAAATAACTTAGTCAAGAAATGAGTCTTTCTGCTGACCTTCCATCAGACACTTGTCCAGACTGCTCAGCAAGGCAGAAAACACTTTTATCAGTTCCAGCCAATTTTTCCACTTTCACACCAGTAATACAGAGGCAGAAAAAGCCAGCTTTCTCACAAACAACAAATGAGCTTCAGTTTGCAGAAGTTTTCAAGCAGACCCTGGTATTAAACCTGCTTTAGTAGCGCTGACAGGTAATCTCTTTGCAGGAGACAGAGATTTGTTTTCAGCCTCCTGTGCCTCCCAGCAGCGTTTGTCTGTCCCAGTCATGGCTGTCCCACAGGCACTGGCAGTCCCGGAGGTGATGGTGCCTGAGGCCATTCTGGAGGAACAAACCCAAAGAGCATTTACAGATGCTAATTGCCCATTACAGGATTCCAAAACAACAGCCTTCCTGTCCTGGAGTGACACACACACATCTTCCACATGGGACACGGGAAGAACGTGCACTTAGATGCTGACATTACACGGATGATGCCCACCATATTTCCATTGTGCACCTCCATGAGGGCTGAGCAGTGGGACAGGATCAGCTCTTGAATGTATCTAATTGATTCAGATTGGCCAGTGGCTTCACAGGACACCTAGTACCAGTCCTAGGGTTTTGCCTTATGTGGTCTTTTAGGGATGTCTTGTCCCATTTGATGGCAGTGTCTTGCCTTAGCAGCAGTCTGGCCTCCACCACACAGCTCCTGGCCCGGCCAAAGGAATCCCAGCAGGGTGATAACTACAGGAGCGTGGACCTTAAACCCTTAGGAAACTGCTGAGCAGGCAGTGCTGAGCGTGTCAGCACAAAGGCACTGAGATGTTCAGCTGGTCATGGCAGCATGGACACCAAAGAAGAGCAGAGCTGGGAGCAGGGGTGGTGAAAGCTGAGTAATCTTCACAAAAGGAGGGAAAGTTCCAAGCTGTCAGATGGTTTCCTTAGAAAGTGCAACACCTTTCCAGTTACTCATGAGTTCACACACTGGGAATGTGTTGCTGTCAGAAAGGGCCACTCATTTACAGCGTGCATGTGAGAATTTCAAAGTCATGGTAGTTTGAATGTCATCTCAGAGCTCTTATTATACGGGTAACTCAAATTTCTGGTGATACTCTTTCTTGGATGGAAACCATGCAGCCAACTCTAACCTACACAAGAGATGCAGGAGGTAAATTCTAGGCCTGTTTGATCTGGCATTGTAAAATGCTTTTGTGGAAATGCACTTGTCAGTACATACATTCCTATGGAATGCTTCTGTTGCAGGTTTATGGTTTACTCATGCAAAACCTCTGCAAACACCTCCCAAAGGCATTTATGGTCAAACTCTCGGAGAACACCTGGACCATCTCGATGAGACCCTGCAGAGTCTCCCTCTTCAAAAAAGACATTCCACTCAGAACAACCCTTATTGCCTCAGCCTGGGGTGTATAAACACCCAAATAATAAAAAAACATCTGCCAAAAAGCCTTTCACAAACTACTCAAGGAAATATTCATATGGCAAAAATACCTGAAAATTAGGTAATGCTTTTGCAAGTTTTACCATCTTTCAAATAGCTCGAGAGAGAGGAGAGCCTGTGCAATACAGTCCTGGTGACCAGGGACTTCCATCTGGCAAGGCACCCACCAAGGTCTGAAACCACCATATCTGGCTCCTGGACAGCACAGTGACTATTAGATTTTAATGCAACATACCCTGTGAGGCTGAATCCAGACAGGGCTGCTGGCTCCAGGCCGCAAGGGAGGAAGGCAAAGGAGCTCCCATCCCTCCTTGTGCATGCTGAGCAAAGAGGTTTGTGATGGATGAGTGGAGCTGGACCTCCTGCAGCCTAGTAACAGCAGAAAATCGGTGTTTCTGCTCAGATCAATGTCTTTGAGAGGGTGGGAGGGTATACCTGAAGCTCTGCCATGTGGGCATCACTCCTCTTTTCTCTGCAAGAGTTTTTTTGCTGCTAGTTAACAAATACACTGTTATTAATATATAGTTACATCTATATGCTTGCTACTTACAGTTTCAGCATAGGAAAAGTTCTGCAGTTATTGAAAATCCAGGAGAAATGGAGGATTTTAGTATTTCTTACCAGTTTTATTGATGTTTGCCACTAAGAGTGTAATTCTGCCTTAAACTGGAGGAAGTCTCAGGTAGGCTGAAACATTCCGGATGCACTTCCTTCCACCTCCACCTGTGCCCCCTAATTGTTAATTACTTGTGATGAGATTTTTCATCAAAAGGGTCTCAGCACATAGGAGATACATGCACACTCTGGTTTTATCCCAAATTAGCATTTATTTGTGATGATCACTTTTTTCTCTCTTTTAAAAAAATAAACAGGAGTTAAGACACCTGAGCCTGTGAGAGCCTTCAGATACCAAGTCCATTTCATGCAAAACCCCACTATCGTTTTTCACTCTTTGAGAATTTTAGTGACATTTTAAGGAATTGGGTTTGCAAAAGCGAGGCTGTTACTGGATATTCAGAAAACAGAAAGGTAAGTGCTTCATTCATTACAACATTACAGCATGCTGTTGCTGTGGCTTTTCCAAGTCTTGCACTCAAAAGTAGAATTTAAAAAATTTTTACAAGGTAAAAAAAGGGCAAGAAATTACTGGCAAAAGGGGTTGCTCTGAGGTTACGGAATCCAAAATAATTTTGGTTGGCTAGTTAATTTTTCTGAATGCATCACAATCCTCATGTCAGGGATACAAACTCATATTTGCCTTGCCCAGATCAGTGAACCGCATGGATTTTATGAACAGAGAAGAATGTAAGAACTGTATGAGCCCAAGAAGAGTGGGCAGCTCTCCAAAAGGGAGACACTTCCTCATTATTACAGGCAACCTGAAGGAACCCTGTAAAATACCATCATTTCAGATGTTAGGAGAAATCTCCAGCAAAGCCAGGAGACGTTTGCTTGTGTGGGAGGGACTGGAGAAGCAAGGCCTCTGTGCATGTGTGAGCATGTAGAACAGGGCAGAAAAACAGTTGTTTATGCAACATTAAAGTTGAGAAATGAAGCAGTCAAGCAATGCAGTGTTAGGGGTGAATGCTCAGGTGCAATGCCTCCTGGTATTTAAGTGTTGGTGATGACAGACTCACAGAATCACTGAGGATGGAAAAGACCTCTAAGATCATTGGGTCCACCTGTTAGCCCAGTACCACCGTATTCACCACTAAACCATGTTCCCAAGTGCCACATGCCTTTTAAATACCTCCAGGGAGGTTTTGCATATCAATGTGGCTCCATGCAATAACCAAGACCCATGAAATATGCTGTAGCTGGGGTTGTTCAGTGATAAGTCAGCCTGTGATTATCCTGCAAAGGAGGAAAAAATAAAAAGCAACACTTCAATTTGAGACCTTACCATTCTTACAGCCTCATGCTTTGTCCTTGATCTCCAGGTCTTTGTGAGCTGTGCCTTGCTGCCACTTCACACTCTCAGCAGGAGAGAACTATGCCTAAAATAAGGCTGTCACTTAGCTGAGCACAAAGTGTTTCAGTCTGGATGTTGGCATGCAAATAAGAGTCTAAAAGGGTCACCAGTGACTTTAGCTCCTGCCTCTTCTGCAGATGGGCACCAGGGAGATGAGAGTCCCTCACTGCCTGTGCAGGCCCTCACAGCACATCGCCGGAGCAACCTCTCCCACTCAGGTCCTCCTGGGAAGCTGTGTCAGCACTCAGGACCTGCTTTGTCATTGTTCACTCAGGAGTGGGCTGTTTTGTGGTTCTTGATCTGGGATGCTCCTCGCAGCTGACTCGTATCAAAGAAACAGCCCCTTTCTAAAAGCCCAGGACCACCTGAAAATATTCCTGCAGATACTCCCTTGCAAAGTCCACATCACGCCTCAGGATTCAGCTACACAAGACAGACAGGGCAAGCACAGTCCCCTTATAACGCAGCTTTCTTATCCCTCTGAGAAATGAGGGATTTGGTTACAAAGGGACAGAGCTTCCACATCTCTTTGCCTTTCAAAGTTTCCAGTTGATTTTGCATATGGTTCCAAATGATCAAATCTAATGCTGATCGGATCTGTGTTTATTTTTCTTTCTTCAGCATCTGAGCGATATGTTTGGCTCGGAAAATGGATTAAACTATCATTTCAAGCAACTGCTAATTACAGTCACTGAAACCTAATACTTAATTTCAGCCTGAAAGGTGTGAATGGTTCACATTAAATATCAGATGAGGTGAAACATCTCAATTTAGTTCAGCCAAACGTTTGCCAGATTTCTATGCAGAATGCATGCATGAGCAAGATACAAACAAGACAGAGGAAATCAGATATCACCAAGCTCTCAGTAACACTCCAGAAGCACAGCTCACACCATTCATCTTAGGTACTTTGAAGTTCAGGCACCAATTGAGCAGATTTTGGGTGGGGCATCTAATGTGCAGAGAGTGGGAATTTCAGCAGAAAATAAATTATTATTACAGAATCAGGGAATCATTTAGGTTAATCGTTAAGTTCTCTATTTTCACTTCTTACAGGTGCTTAAAAAGAAAGACTTCTGCAAATTTCATAGGGTATTTAGTGGGGCAATGCAAGCTCAAGGAACGATGTGCGTTGGTGGCACATCTCCCAGGAACACAGAAGTAGGCAGGGTCCAGTGGCAAGGGGGGGCCCTGGAGGGGCTTTTCCTTTCTCTGAGTAATCTTTTAGGATGGTGCCAAAGATGTCAAACTTGAAAGATGACTTTCTACAGCTAATTACCATAGTTTACAGACACTGAAGCTAAGGCACATATTTTTCAGAAGGGCTGAGAGATTCAATATGTTGCAAATTAAGCAATAGCTTTGTTAACTATCTGATCACATTGCAGCAGTCACCCTAGGAAATGTGGCATGGGGACCACACTGGCATGGAATGGAGGATTCGATTCTGGGCTTTTCGCCCTTGCTTGGGTGGGTTGAAAGAGATATTTCATAATTTTTGACCACTCACTCACAAAATAAAGTAATTACAAGCCAAAAAAATGGCGTTTTACTATTTCCAAATAGCATGTGAATTTAGAGGGCCCATCTTCAAATGCTCAGGTTTGAAACTTTTTACAGGCATTCTTCTGCCTGACATTAAACCTCACATTAGTCAGTTTGCTTCAGAAAGCCAAACAATGTCAGTTGAGGGTGGCTGTGAGCTGGGCACAGATTATCCCAGTAATAAACGCAGCATTTCAAGGGTTCAGTCACATCCCAGCAGTCATTTTTCCTGCAGTCCTGCTGCATCTGTGGCTCTTACAGCGGAGCACATCTAACGCATCCAGCTGCCCTGGAGCCAGGGCTTTACCTCTGCTCATTCACCATAAAACCCTGTTGTTCTGCGGGAACATCTGCTCTTTTGTGCTCCACCCAAACACCCCACACATTCTTCAGAAATTTTTCTTTCTACAAGTCTGGTTGCTTTTTGCCAGCAGCAATGTACATGCTTGACATGCTAAGAAAAAGTATTTAACAGGAGGGAAAATGCGTTCCACATAAATTATTCTCACTTCAGGATGAAGAGGAGCAAACTAACACTGCTGTACTTTGGGCAACAGTTTGCAAAAGGAAAGAAGCTTAACTCAGTCAGTTAGGGTGAAATACCTGCTATTCCCTCTCCATAATATGTTTCAAAGAGTGTTTACTGTAATTAACCCAGGTCAGTACTAGACTGAGTGACCAGGTGGCTGTAGAGCACCCTGGGAACTGCATTTCCCCATGTGCATCCATGCTTGGGGATAGCCTCGGGGATGGATCTCTAGCTGGGCTTCCACCTTGGCTTATGTGAAATGGGCTGTCTGGCCAACTAGGAAAACTCCCCTTAGCCCCCTTGTGTTGATCCATCCCTGACACCAAAGGCTGAATTCCCATGGAAGTCCTGCTTCAGTGGGCGTGGCAGAAGACACTGTGCTGTGCCAGACAAATGCAGGGTATGGGTTTTATAGCAGTTTTCTGTACTAATAGACCCACACTTTCACAATTCCAGACCAAAGCAGCAGGATCACTTTTCAGTCTAAGTCACCAGTTGGACACCTTTTTATTTGAATTTTCACTTTTTAATTTGGAGGGTGCTTTCCAAGAGATGTTGACAGCTTTTCTTCACAACACCTAAACATTGTGTAGTGTCACAACCCCAGTACCTAAGGTCTCAAAGAAAGGAAGCAAAGATGACAGTTACCAACTCTGCTCTTCACTCACATTTAAGAAAGTGTAAAAATATTTCTTAAGACAATCTTCAGACATGAAAATACCTGTAAGTTTTGCAAAACTAGATGATGGTTCAGTTCTGAATGCACTACAGCCTCTTTCCATCTCTCTGATGCTGATGTTGCTTGAAGTAGAACAGCTTTTTAGATTTGTGGTGGTGACTGGCCACTAAAACCTCTGTGAGAGGTGCTATTTCAGTCACTTCTGTGCTTCACACCTAATCTTCAGCCATATGAAAGCAAGTGAGTAATACTTTAATACCCTATGTCTACTTTTGCTGGATTTGTAGCTAGAACTTCTCTTGAATGGCCCAGTGCCCTTGCATGGGAACAGGCTGACCAGTGAAGTGGTGGAGTCACCATTCCTGGAGGTATTTAAATACTGGCAGATATTTAAAAGATGTGTATATGTGGCCCTTAGGGACATGGTTTAGTGGTGGCCTAGGCAGGGCTGCGTTAATGGTTGGACTTGATGACCTCAAATGTCTTTTCCAACCTAAATGATTCCATGATTTGGTGGTGGTTCTTCAGAGCTTCATTTTGAGATTGCAGATTCTGTGTGTTCTTCTCATCAGGCTGCAAGCAACAGTCACTGAGTAGACATGGGCAAAAAGCCTTTCCTGGGCTTCTTGGTTTTAGTCTCACTATTTCATTTAAGCACTATTTCATTTAAGCACATGGTGCCCAACCCCTGCCCTCTAAATGGCTGCTGTGGCACAGGCTGAGATGAAAAATGAGGCTGTAGACAGCACCAAAGAAAGTCAGGCAACAAACACAAGCCCTCCAAGAGTCAGCTCTGACCTCCAGACCTTATATCTCTACAAACCCTTTTACCTTTGCAGAGTTACCCACCTGGCCCAAGAGTTAAGCTAAAGGGGTCGTTTGCTGAGCCACCTCCAGCTGGTTACCTGAGAGTTGACTCTGGTGGGATGCTCAGTGTCAGGGAGGTTTGGAGGACAGAGTTTCTGTAATACCTACTCAAACTCCAGCCATGTGCTTCTTCACTCCTGCATCTTCAGTAAATCCAGCTTGATTTAATCTCTCAGAATTATGTAGTGGGTTTTTATTTAAATTTGCCTCCAGTGTCCTCCCAATTAGTGCATCCAGGTGTAAGTGATGGCGGTACCTCAGATCTTGCCAGATTGTCTTATTTATTGTTTCATCATCTTCAGCTCCTAAAATGCTCCGGGTTGCTGCCTGAAGCTGAGTGGGTGTATTCCTCCCTCAAATTCCAGACCATCCCATGAAAAGCCCTTTGCAGTCACAAGGACTGCCCTGGAACAGCTCTGTGTGCAGGGAAGCCCTGCGATCACCCTCAGAGCCACGCATCTTATCAGCCACACTTCCTCTGTGACTCTCAGAAGTGGCTCCCAAAGGAAGTGATGCACTGATTTTGGCTTGCAGGAGAAGGTTAAGAGTGAGCAACTGTTACTGAGTTGTTTAAATCCAGTTTGAGTTCCATCTCTGTCATGCATAATAAAATGCTTAATATCTCTGTGAGATTAAATGAGCAGTTACATATGGACCTCTCTGGCTTCCCTGGTACCAGAGCGGTAATCATAGAATCCCAGAATAGTTTGGGTTGGAAGAGACCTTAAAGATCACCTAGTTCCAAACCCCTCTGCCATGGGGAGGGATGCCATTCACTAGGTCAGGTTGCCCATGGCCTCATCCAACCTGACCTTAAACACTTCCAGAGATGGGGCACCCACAACAGGGAAATGCTGAAATTTCAGCCATGAGCTGGGTTGACCAAGTCATAACTGCCCCCATACTGCAGATAAAGTAGCGGCCCTTGTGCACGTCTTGGCCTCAGAGTTTGGTGAAACAATTTCCAAAATCCACTTTCCTGACTCAAGTTAGAAGATTTATCAAGTTGCTTAGAAAAGTATGCATTGCACAGGGTCAGGCCAGCAACAACAAGCATTGAGAGGCCAAGAGCACGCTCCTCAGCTCCTTACTTTGTGCCTACAATGACTTTCACCATCTTGTTAATGTCTCCATCCCACCTGCCCTGATGTTGGACAAGAAATTGAGGGAGCAGTAAGTTTTTCTCCCAGTTCCCCCACCTTTCCCATTAACAGTGCTGTTGAGGTAAATGGGTCAGTGTTCTCTTCTCTAACAAACATCTCTGTAAAAGCAGCTGGTGGTTACAACCACAGTGAGCACAGACACCAGCTAGAGATGAATCATTTATGTACTCTTTAACTTGTCTGAAACTACAGGTTATGTCTACAGTGGAAAAGTTCATCTTGGAAAAGTTCATCTTAGCAAATATATTCGTTAGCATGATTAGATCAACACCACCACAGTATTCAATATTACTTTGCCTTTGGCAGCAGCAAGGACAGCTGGGCAAAGCAGCGTTTAACACGGTGCTAGTAAAGGCATGTCAGATAATATCCTTTCCAACACAAGGCGGTCTCCCACAACACACAAGCCATAGCAAAAGAACCAGTTTTGGTGGCCACTGAATAAATGAAAATCTTTCTGAGGTTATAAATGTGTGGGCTGGGTCAACACCCACCTCAGTAGGAGCCTCTCACAGCAGGGGCAGTTCTGTGCAATGGCATCTACAGGAGCTCTGCACACTGAAGATTCCACAGAACTGGGCAATGCTTGGTGCTCCAGACTTTTCTTGGGAATTTCTGGAGGCTGTTTTCTGGATGAATTAGCAATGCACACTCCCTACAAAGAGCTTATTGGATACCAGAGCAGGCTGTGCCTATGCATGTGCCACAGCCATGTTCACAAGCACAACTCTCCTCCCTGTGCACTTCCTCAGACCTGGAGGCAACTGTGTGCACCCCAGTCCCCATCAAACTGCTTTCCCAAAGCTGATGCTGTAAAGGTTTCTGTTGCAAATGCTCATATTATTCACTTGAAAAACACACGCTCCCTCTCCAATGGTTACAGGCAACTCTGCCTGTGCAAGCAGGTAATAGAGGAGGTGCAAAGGCTCCAGTTGAATATACTACACACAGAGGAGTAGTTCTTAGACAGAAGGAGATAACAAACCTTGCCTGTAAGATATGTCCTCAAGCTGATCCTTATGCCCTACACATACACAGTGAAAAGCACCTGTTAGGTCCAAATTACACACTCCCACTCTGTAACCCATCTGGGAGATGCAAAAGCTACAGCAGTGCTTTATTGCAGCAAATAAATTATTCTTCAGCCATGGCAGGGGTCAGCAGACGTCAGTCAGCATAGCAGCATCAGAGCAGCACTGGAGAATCAACCTGTGAGCACCAGATCCATTTGGGCTTCACTTGGTAAGGTACGGACGATGGCAAGGCCAAGTCAGTCAATCCACAGGCCACCATCAAAGGTCTCTGAAGGTTCTTGTCATCATCTGAACTACACCTACACAAGCTCACTTCTCACACATCAGGATAAAGGCAGTACTGGCACTTTAACCATCTGTAATCCAGTCCATGTGCCAGCAGAGAGGATTGTCCTGCACTGACTCTGCCCCACCAGAGGATTCCTCAGCCCATGGAAGCTCTTTCCCTTAGCAGCATAGCCAGTTTTTCTGGTTTGTTTTGCACTGACATAGTGGAACAGAGCAGCTGATATGGCTCCTCTGGCTGACTGACTCTTACTCAGCTGCCTAGGAAAACTCTACAATGGGAGCAGACATGGAAGCCAAAACATCAGGCTCAGAAAGATTTGCCCTGGCTTGAGAAAAGCTGGAGAGATTGTGTTGCAAAGAATTTGGGCCAACAGCCTGAAAAGTCCATGCAGCAGAAGCTACCCTTTCCTCAGTCAGGAGAAATCTCTAAGCAGCATTTCAACTTTTGCTTTATCTTCCAGCCCAGGTGCTTTCATGGATCCCCTAAGCTGAAGATCTGTGCACTGCAAAGGTATGCCTGGATCAGTACTTTCCCTTGCCTTAGTTTCAAAGGTGGTGATTGAAACACAGGCGAGACTCAGCAAAGGACCAAAGACTCTAAAGGGGCCTGCAGCAGAGTGGAGATGGCAGCTCTGCTGAGCACCACTGCAGGACCCCCACCTGAAACCCATCTGTTTTCCACAGTGGAGTGCCTGAGCACACTGCCTAAATACCCACACACACAGCATCCAGTCTGCGGACCCAAAAAAAGAAAGTTCTCTCCACTCTTTCTGCTTGCAAAAATAAGCAAACCCTGCATTCCTCGCTATTAAAAGACATGAGCTGGTGAGTTATCTGCATGGATACAGCCCCTGCAGGCAATCATCACCCTTTGCTCTCTAAGATTAATTCTCGTTTACACCTGCAACTCTTTTCAGCCCTGACAGGTATAGAACATTACCAAGAGGTCTTCAGAGTTCTCAAGAGAGCCGAGTTCACAGGCTGCAATGCCAGAAGACAAAGCCAATTTAACTCATGATCTTTGTGGGACTTCACACAACCTCTTATCCCATCTCCCACCTCCTAGCCACACAGACTATTCCATGAACCTATTCAATGCACTTGCCCAGCAGAAGACTAATCTGCCTCCGAAAGAGCCCACTTGGCTAGGAGTGAACAGCTCAGAGGGAGGGCTGGCAAGCTCCAGAGCTCAGGAGGGGCCAGGAGACCACATAGGCTGAGGCAGAGGTGGGAGGAAGGAGAGAGGGTAAGCTGGGAGTTTGCCCTAAGTGAGCTCTTGGGTTGTCCTTGGATGAGCTCTTGGGTTCTCCTGTGAGTGGATCCTGGGCTGTGCTCTCCCTTCAGCTGTTCTCTATACACATGGATAGGCCAGGTTTACCAGCCTGTGCCACTATTGCCATGCCAGGGGCAGGAATTTTCCCTCTCTAGCTGGGAACAGAATCAGAGGCAAGAAGCCACATGCTTCAGGAGGAGCTTGCAGCCTGAATCTGACATGCAAAGTGTCCCCAGGAGACATCAGAAAGTGCCCCCAGCATCAGAAACAGCACTCCCATAAGGGAAAAGTCTTCCCAGTCATAAGTTTCAAAATTATTTCTATCTGCATTGCAATGAATTTTCCACTGGCAGGGGTTGAAACTCAGGAGTTAATGTGCTGCAGGTTTATGGTGAACGAACGCTTCTGGAGCCATAACTCACATTAATTGACAGGAGCTGTCTACACAGCTATGAAATATGCACGTCGTAGCTGCAAAACAGGAATCCCTGTGAGCATCAGAAAACAAACAGTGCCTTTTGCTTCCAAGCACTGTGATTGCTGCTCTTTCTCACATCAAATAGAAACTCGTAGTTACATCCAGATCTGAAATGACATGTGAATAGTCAAAGATGCATCTGCAACAAACCAACCAAGCACAGGACCCGCGAGAGGAATGTACGTGAGGAGCAGCAGACCATTCCCATCCATGCCTCACTTTGATCATAAAACACACGGAACAACCAGCGAGCTCCGGGCAATGAAAATCATCAGGCAATTTTCATTTGTGTCACCCATTTTCATCACTTCATTTTAAAACAGGGGCCTGTGGGGGCAAACTGGCTTAGCTCCATTGACTTGAGCACAATCATTCCCCTAAGATGAATCTGGTTGGAAAATGCATCTGTTCTGTGGATAGATCTGCTTTGCATGGCTAAAGTGGACTTGCAGCCTTACATATATACTTAGGAGAAGAAGTTCAGTTTCTTACTGAGGGAATTAGTGAGGGGATGTACCCAAGGATCTTTACTGGGATTGCTGAGCCATGGATAAATTTGTTAGAAATAGAGGCTTGTGAAGTGAGATTTCAGATGTTGTGTACAGAGGGACTTCAAGGCAGCAAGGTAAACACTGAAAATCTCCAGTTTCTCAAAATGTATCACCACATCAAAGCACAGCCATCCTGTGAAGACATTTGGGTTTGACAATGTATTTGGGGGAGATTTTCTAGAAGCTGGAGTAATCTACATCTAAGAGGAATGTAATGGTATGGTGTACATTTCTTTTAATGAACTTCTTGACCCAAACCCAGTAATGTTTAAAAATTCCATTTTAGGACACCACTTTAAAACTGTTCTGTCCTGCTCCTATGCAAAATGAAAACTATCTTTGAAGCTATGAAAGCAAAAACAGAGTTATCTGCTTACATCAGTAGCTGTAGGGGACAATGTTAGAAAACCCATGAACCCAGCCTAATGTCAGTCATTTCTCACTGCAGTTGTAATTAGAGAGGATTTTTCCCCTCATTCCTTTCCCTATTAATACTATTGAACACCAGTAGCTTCAAGGAAATATATTAGGAAGCAAAGTCCTCTTTCTAGATTATACACAGTGAATGGTTTTTTTTCTACCATCGAACACATGGATAAAAAGCATGTCCTTAAGGAAGGAATGTTCACCAGGTTTCTTGTCTTTTGGCAGTGACAGCTAACCCCACCTGGCCGCACCACCCATCTATCTATCTATCACCTTCCCTGAAACCTGTGAAACCCCGATCCCTGGAAGTGCTCAAGGTCAGATTGGATGGGGCTCTGAGCAACCTGGTCTACTGAAAATGTCCCTGCCTGTGTCAGGCAGATAGAACAAGACAAGCTTTAAGGTCCCTTCCAGCACAAGCCATTCTAAGATTCTGTGGTTCTATGACTTCCTGTTGGCTGTGTTCCCCTCCCAGCACAGGCTTCCATCTTCAGCAGAGCTCCCACCAAATCAAGGTGGGAGCTGTGGAGCTCCAGGCTGGCAAAGCAAGGCCTGGGCAGGTGTGGGTTGGGACATGGCATGGATGGGGAGAAGGTAAGAGGAGGTGTTGCTCAATCTGGCAGACTGCACAAGGTTCTTCCAGATTTTGCCCTGAAATAAATCTTGCCATAGCCCTGCCTAAACTCTTGGACCCAGGATCCAGCATTACATCTTACATTCCTTATGTATAGTGAGGAGCAGTGGAAGGTCTTGTTATTCACTCCCTAAACCAATGGCAGGACTCTGCCAATCTCCTCCACATTGTGCTGTCCCTTATTGCCAAGAGGGGACTGGCTACACTCAACACAATTGCCCAAGGGCTGAGGTGCTGTCAATGAGCTCACTTCAGGGGGATTTAGCCCAGACAGGACATCATTACTGCACCTTAACTCATCCCTTTTGTTAGCAGAGCCTTTCTGCTGGTTGGCTCCTGTGTGAGTAGTGAAGAAAACAGTGAACCACAATTCCTTACCCAAAAAGCCTGAAACTCCTGAGCCCAGCCCTGCAGTCATCACTCCCACAGCTCTTCCTGTACTTAGACAAGAAGTTCCACATGTGGATGAGGTTGGAGGATTTTTGGGAAGAGACCTCAGATAATCCTGACCTGACCTGACTCACAAAACAGGAGGCAGGAGCTCAATCCAACTGGCTTGTGAGGCAGTGCACCTTGCCAGACATACCTGATGCCAGTTTCTTTGAAAATAAAGAAATAATCATCTTTCTGATTAAGTTTAGATACTCTTAGATGGGCAAGGAGAAATGAGTCAAAGCTGAAGACACCATCAGAAAGGAGTAGAAGAGGAAGATGTATGTCAGGAGAAATTGTTTTAATTTGGAAGCTCAGCTGAAAGAGGTGTTAAATTGCAGAAGGTCGGTGTTTGCAGCTAACGGCCTGGCTTGTGAAGATTTCCTCTCCTGCTCCAGCCTGGATTCTAAGTGAAAGCAAACAGGGCTTTTTACTCCTTTTTGACCTGATGCTGCACTGTTCAAATCAGCCAGGCTTTGTTGTCAGCCCCATTCCCAGGTGGGGAGGGAACACAGCCCACTGTGCAATGCCTAGTCTGATGACAGCAAAAAGAGCATTTCTGAAACGTGTCAGCTAAAATATTTGAACAAGCAGGTTTGCAAATCCCAGTGTGGACAGAAGGAGCTGCTTTTTAGCAGGTGTTAGCAGGAAAAGATAAAGTTGCTCAGTTGAAAATATGTCATCTTTCATTTGGAAATGTGTCAGTACAAGTGTGTTAGCACCTTTGTGCCAAGTCTGGACGAGCCCTGGAGGAGGAGAATGGCTGAACTAACAAGGAGAGGGAGGTGGAACATGCTCTGGAGGCAGCCAAGTGCTGCAGTACTTTGGGTAGGAGAGGGAAAATGGCTATCCTCTAATGGGAGCATTTTTAAAACCGAGGGATTTAGGAAAGGAGTTCACAACTGCCAACATTTTTACACCTTCCTCAAGCAAAGTCTGAGGATCCTGTTTGAGGCAGGCCACATGGAGTTCCTTCTACATTAGGATTCCTGAGGCTGATGCTATTGTGGATCCCACTGGGTTCAGCAGCAGCAGGACTACTACAGGAGCCAGACCCAGAGACAGAGAGGAAAGGGGTCACCCCCCAAGGGCTCAAACTAGTCTCTGCCAGAACCTGGTGCTATAGCTGCTTTGGCATCCAAGCTGGCATTTTGGGTCCTACACAATCACAGCAAAACCCAGCCTAGGGATCTACATGTCCCTCCATCAATATCCACAGCAGAACTTCAAGCACAGGGTTTGCTTGGCTGGATTTTCTCCGTGCATAGTGGCTGCACAGCCCCACTCACTTGGAACTTACCCAAGCAGCTGCTGATACAGCCCCGAAGAGACACAATAAAAAGGCAGGGGAAATGTACAAATTCTATTTAATATGGAACGAGGGACCAGTTAATCTGATCCCTGAGGAACTCAAATATATTTCTTTTCATGACAGTGTTCCAAGACAACAGCTCTCCTACCTTGGATCCACACTCCCTCTGTGCAGACATGCCCAAATACCCAAGCCAGCTCCCAATCTGCTGCTTGCAACCAGATTTTGTATATTTTGAGCTATCTCTCTCTTTGGCACAAAAAGATGGGTATAAACCCAAGGCACAGAGGCATCTAACAGTAGCAAAGACAATGTGAATTGGGATTTCTCTGATTTCTGTTCTGTTTCCCATGGCTCCAATCCCATCACAACAATCCAGTGCAACACATCAAGCAGGAGATTATCAAACACATTCTTGAGGTCTGAATGGAGTTACAAGTAATAAATGGCATAAGTCAATGCCCCAGTATCCAGGACGGATTCCTAGAGCTATATCCCAACCCACAGATGCAGGAAGAAATATTTAACTCAAGTACAGACTGAGCATAACTATGAGAATATTAGTCCTGATGGTCCTCTGATTATTAGCACAGCACTAATTATTGTCACAGCAGCTTTCAATCCAGTTTATCCTTCCAGGTCTGCACATTATCTCACAGTTTCCCAAGCAAAAGCATTGCAGCCTTCCCTGCTTTGCTGCACAGCACTGCCAGGTTTCCTAACCATCCTCTCCATCCCCAATGCCACAAGTATCCGGATCCTGCTGTGCCGACCCCACACTGGGGCAGCTGTAATTGTGTTGCCACAATATTGGATTAACAACAGGGTGGCTCTGAAGGTACAACCTGTTTTTAATTTCCTATTTGATGAAAAAATAGTTGCTGAAGTCAATTACACTTTCATCATATTTAAGAGGGTGATCAAAGTTCTGTTACTGTGCATGCCCAGAGCTACCTCCTCCTTGGATAAAACAGGAAAAAACAATTTCCTGCACAAATCCACTTGGGATACACAAGTTCCCTGAGCAGGGAATTCTAACAGCATGAAATGTCAGGGCCAATTGAACTCGGTGTGCCAACATGATGCACAGCAGCCACTGGCACCTTCACCAAAAACACATCCCAAGGGAAGCTCTCAACACCATGGTACCCACGGCACCCGGCCAAGAAATAACAGACTGGGATTCAGCTGCATCCTCAGGGTGAGGGAACTTAAAGACATTGCTTCCATGAGCCTGCCTCAACCACCATCCTGGAAAAACCTAAAGGAGAAACCTCCAGCACAGGAGTCAAGACCTCTCTGCAGCCAAGAAGTTCCAAGTGACCATCATAAATGAGAGCAGGAAAGGAAGAACTGCCTGCAGCCTCCTGACTGCAGCACTCAGCCCTGAAAAAAAAGAAAATCAAAATAGTTTAAAGAATCAGCCCTTTAGGAAATACAAGATACCCTCAATTCTTTACTACAGTGGTTTTAATGGAATGACTCAGACACCAAAATCCCCTGAAATACTTTGTAAAGGTAATGCATGGAACAGTTTCCAAAGAGCAGGCAGTGAGCGTACTGGGTGCTTAACCCTTTCCAGCAGGTCTGATTTCCACTGCTTTTAGGAGCAAAAAGTATTTTTCAGAGGCAAATGAAGCCATTCCTAAAGAAAACCCTTCTTCCTGGGACTATGGAGGGCTGACTCAAACAGCTGCAATGGCAGCAGTGTCACTGCAGGGCACAGCAGGGTGGCCATGGGGACCAGCAGAGCAGGACCAGGCTGGACATGCTGGCTTTCCTCTGCCTGCAGCCCACAGCTGGCCCTGGGATCCCCTGGGAGCTCTGGACAGGCCATTAGTGACACTGTGAAGGAGAGGAGAAAAAATTCTGTGGTTACCTCTGAACCAAAATTGCTTGTTCTACACACAGGAAAATTTTTCAGGATTTTGGAAAAATGGAGGACCATGCCATCAACTTGAGGCCAGATGAAATAACACAGTAGTGCAAGCTCAGACATGGATCCAGGCCAACAAGCAGGACCCTACAGAAGAGGAAGATCTGAGTCTGAGCAGATACCAACCCACCAATACATTCATGACAACAAAAGACCCACACCCCCTCCCTCCCAAACATGATGAGACACTCTGACCTCCTGCATTAGTTCAGCGTATCCAGGCAGCCTGAAACACACTGAATATGTTCTCAGTAGAAGAAAGCCCCTGTTTTCAAGTTTTTAGCTAAATGCACCATACAAAGGGTGAGCTTCACACCACAATGCACAGCAGGTCCATGGTGGGAGGTTAAGTTAGTCAGTCCGAACACCAATCCCACCCAGGAGGTCACATTGGTCCTCCAGAAGTCCAGTGACTCAAGCAGATAACAGGAGCTCCTTCCTCTGAGACAAGCAGCCCTTCTGAGCCATGTAGGGACAGCTAAAATATGTGGAGAGGGCAAGACAAAGCCACGGTGTCATCTCTGTGGCTTTGTGTCAAGGCAAAGCAGCTTGTCCACCACTTTGGGACATGAGAAGGGGCAAACCCTGTTACCACACTGAGGTATCCCAGGATGAGCCTTTTAGGGCACAACTGAGGAAGTTGTACCTCCCAGAGTAAAACTGAAACGAGCCCTTCCAATACTGTTGCCTTTGTGCGGCTCATTCCTTTCCAGCTCCTACATGGTGGAGCCACAGCAGGCAGATTGAGGGGCTCGTTGCTGACAAGGAAAAAGAAATGTTCTGGGATTGAATGAGAAAAATTATGCAGCATGAGTTGTTCAAACCGAGGATCATCTTTATCCTTTGCAGTGCAGGGGGGCTGCAACTCCTGTGAGGGACTACAGTTCCATAATTCTGCTGCAGTACAGGGGACCACTCTTCCTGACTGGCAAATATAAGAACTTATGCAATAAAATGAGAGTAATAACAACTGGTATGGCCATTTTAAGGAAACTGAATAAATATAACTTGTTTACTCTGAATATCAGCTGCTGTTCCCACAGTTCCTTTAATAATGGAATAATTTGTCAAAGGAAATTAAAGAACTCACATTTCAGAATGTTTTATGGACACTGGATGAAAGATGACAAAATATATATTAAATAAATTCTCGTATTAATAGAAGGGAGTGAAGGGGTTGTTTCTTTCTTCATCCCTACTTTCTGTGCATGCTCAGCCTTTTACCCAGGGGGATTATCTCTCTCTTTCCATGTTAACATTATGACTGCCTGCTTCTCTGAAAGATACAATTCAGTGAAACACAAAGTACTGAGCTTAATACAAAAGTAAACTGATGAAGTTCTGTGAGCTCTGTATTTTATAGGGGACAAGACTGGATGATCTAATGGGCCCTCCTGGTCCTACTGGCTGAAACTCCATCAATGAACAACTTTTTAGAAGCGATTTCTATTTTTGGATCCTCTGCAATTCTTTTTGCGTTTTTCCTATGAGATAAGAGATTTAGGAAGACCAAGCTGAATTAAAGATCCATATAACAACAAATAAACAAATATGCAGTGTTTTTTGCTGACAATTTGAGGGTATCATGGATCAGCAGTTCTAGCATAGTCTCAGGGAGAAAAGATCAAAAGACAAATCAATGCATCAGCTTTTAGTTGGTTTTAGGTGGCATGCTAAGGGATTAAGAACTCAAAGGATTTCCCTTCAATCTCAGAGAGTTTCCAGAACATGTAACAGTTTTAGGTCAAATTATAATAATTAACTTGAGATAGCGTGTTGACTGGAGAGGAACTTTGCCAAAAACAATTTTGCACATCACTAAATACTGACATTCGAATTCAGAAGGGAAACTTGCTTTAGCTCTCCCACAAGTTTGTACAAGTTTCAACCATTAAAAGAGAGATTGGTCTTTGCAATAAACTAGAGTTGAAAGTTGTAACTCTTCCCAAGTCAGATAGGGAACAGTCCCAAGAGGATGATGTATAATGTAGCAGAAAGAATGTTTAAAAATACATGGGATCATGCTGCTGTATGGATATCCATGGCCTCTTAGAAGTCTGATAATTAATTAGCAGCAGGATAGTTAATCATTGCTTCTGTGTTCTTTACAAGATCTTCAGAAAACTGGGAAATGTAAATGCCAGGAATTATTTTTAGTAGGCAACTCATCTTTGATAATGAATAGCTGGACATCTGGCAGGAAAAGAAAATACTATCTCAGCCCAAGGCTGAAATTCTTCATTCTTGTTAAAGACCTGATATATCTCAGCCAGGTGGAATGGCCTGGCTGTGGGAGTCACTGGGTGACACCACTCAACCTGCATTAGACAGAGAAATAGGCTGTATTAAGAGGAGAAACAGTTTTAACGTCACATGTAGCTGTTTTTTAAATAGAAAATATCCTTTCCCTGTTGCTACCTACCCTAATGAATAAGCAGAGGGGAGCTCAGATAGCTGCACTGGCCAGACCTAACTTGATTCAATTTTATTTCAACCCACATTCCTCAAACTTCCAGCTGTCAATACTTCCTAACACCCCTGCAGGCTGCTTCACCCCTTTAGAGGAGACGAGGCAGCTGGAGAAAGTCATTTCATTAAAATAAGAAAACACAATAAAACCCACAAGAAACCAAAAAACAGGCATCCAGGCTCCAGCTTGAAGAATTAGACAGTCCAACAATCACTGGGTCAATTCACATTAAGCCGAACAAAGAGCAGACGGCAACAAGAAGATGAGTTAAATGGCTCGGTGGCTGCTGCCTGTCCCTAATTCTCTGTTGACTTTCGCCAGCGCCGTGTCACAGGGGGGCTGCAGCATTTGACCCCCCGTTTCCAGGCGCGGGCAGGGAGCTGGGGACACATGCGGCAGCGCTAAATAGGCGGCTCCATCCCCGCGTGCCCCGGCCCTGCCATGGGTGACTGCTCTCCCAAGTCAGCCTATCAGGAATTTATTGCCTCTTCTCCATCACCCGGCAAAGAAACTGTCTCACAGATGTTGGCATTGTAACTCATTCAGTGTCACCGTGGGGTTCTCCGCCATTGTGTCCCCGCACAATGGGGCGGCATTCAGGGGAGGGCACGGCGGGGCTGCGAAGGTAGCCCTGGGCCGGGGCTGTGCCGAGGGCTCTTTGTTGGAGCTCCTCAGCCGAGGGTATCGCCTGCCCTTGCACTCCCCTGCGCTGGAGGCAAGGCCCGGAGAGGAGCTGGCAGGAAGGAAGGATTTTCTGCCTTTTGTGGGCTCTTTCTGTGCTATTTTTGTTCTCCAGGACGGCTTTTGTTGACCAAGGTAATGATCCTTGGCCCTCATTCATATCTCTGCTTTTGTCCAGGGGCCTTTGTAGGCACAGCACTGGGGGTGAAACCCGCCAGACACAGCGCCAGGGCCAGCCCCTGCTATGTATATAGCTATAAATAACTGGCTGTGAGCTATCTGCTATGAAATCATCCTTGTCAGAGCATTGGCAGCAGGTTGTGCGAAAGGTTTCACCGAGACACAGCAGATGCATCCCAGCTCTGGAAAGCATCCCCAAAACACACCCCATTGACCCCAGAGGTGACCCCAAGGGTGATGAGCAGCATCCCAAAGGCTGGTCAGGACAAGGCTATCCCACAGCCGTGTGCTGTTGTCCCCTGGGCTCCTTTGAGTGCAGGCACACTCTTATCTGTAGGGAATGAAAAAGAGGTTCCAGGAATGATAAACCAAAGAAAAATGTTCCCCTCGAATTTCTGCCAAACCCCCTGGGATGATGTTCCCACCTCTTCTGAGTGCTCCTCCCCTGGTGCCTGCAAAGGGACGAGACAGCAGGAAACATGCACACACTGGTCTTTAGGCACAGTCACATGTATATTTATAAACAAATATTTAAAAAGTAAAAACAACTCCAGTCCTTAAAAGAAGAGCTCCAAGTCCTCATGTTTCCACCCCAGTGCCAGCACCAGTGGCATCCTCACCACACTCAAGCCAGAAAGGCAAAACTCGCGAGACAGCGCTCTCCTCACCAGAGCCTCCCTGGATGCCCAGGCCCGGTGTTGCTCTGGCTCCCTACACAGAGCTCTCAGAGCTCCCCCCGGGCTCCAGACCTGTGAACAGTTATACAAGTTCTCACATGCATACTGCTAAGCATATTTGTTTTTATTTTTTCAGGTTCAAGGCCTCAGAGTGTAAGCTCTGGAGGGTAGGGAGGCTCTGCTGTTCAGACATCTAAGCCACCACACCCACCCGTGAGGAGGAGGGATTTTTTTTTTTTTTAATATATATATATATTTTTTTTTTAATCTCCCATCTATCAGCTCCACAGCAAAAATGGTGCCAAATGAAGTCTTTCCACTCATGCAATTTTTGTGGTCTAAAATTCACCACGTGTTTAACCACGACTCCTTGGCCAGTCCCTGCAGCACCCAGGTTCCCAGGTGGTCCCCCATCCCAGCACCAGCCAAGCCTGCAACTGTTTAGTTTCTAAGCTCAGGGCAGTCAGGCCAGAATGGATACAAGCCAAATATAATATAGACACACACAGGCCTATATTATATAAAATACACACACACACATATATTTTATGTATATGCATATACATATGTATATAAAAATATATAAACTCACACACAATGTGTGTGTTTAAAATAGAAACCCCCAACCAGAAAATAAAATATTTTACTGCAAAGTGAATGGATTTTTTTAATGCTTAGGAAAATGTGTTAAAATATAACTAGAACATTAATGAATCCCTGTTCAAATGCCGATGAAATACAGGCTTCTTAATGACTGCACAAAAAAATTTTACTGTTTATTTATATCACTTCTAATAGGAAAATATAATTTGGAGTGAAATATTATACTTGCTACAGAATGGGCCTAAGTCTTCATGGCCCACCAAGCTGTCCTCAGCAACAAACCTATGGCACAGAGGGTGTGGAAAACTCATGGCCTTGCTGAATGCAACCTTGAAAATCAAAACTGAACTGGAGCACACAGAGTTTACCCTCCTAGAGGGATCCTTTTGTCCTCGTGAAACTGCAGAGGCAGGCAGTTTCCTCTGAGCCTGATCTGGGGAAAAGCTTTCCCTCCAGACCAGCCCCTTTATTCAAGCTTTCCCTTTAAATGGGTGTCGTCCACCATGAAGAATTGCCTGGTGTGCCCACAGGCAAGGTGACCTCCTTGAGTAAACTACTTCTCTGGAGGTCCCAAGCTGCTGTCCATGATGCTTTTGTTGGAAGGGAGGACCACTGTGCTTAACAGACCCTGTTTGATGGACAGAGACTGGTGGGGGTTGGTAACCCAGCCAGGAATGGGTTCTTGATGCAGGTAGGCTTTGAGATCTCAGTCCTTCAAACAAAAGCCACAGATTGTGTGGGCAGGTTTCCTGAATCACTACACCCTGTTATTAGGGCTTTCAGCTGGGAAGGGGAGAGACCTGGACTGTTTCACGGGCAATTTAATTATTTTATACAAATGGGAACATCTTTAAAAGTTTCAGAGTCTGGGAGAGGCTTCAAGAGATTTGTTTGGACATTTCTTTGGGAAAAGCAAGTTCAAGTCCCATCAAGCAGCAGAAAAATCACTCATGGGAGTCTCCCATATCCCACATGGATATTTTATAGGCCTGGGCATGGGGAGGAGTGAGGAAAGCACAGCATTACTGCTTTCTCCGGTTTTTCAATGGACAGAAATTATTAACTTTTCTTGTCCGTCAGACCAAGTCCAAACTTTGGGTCTCCAGCCATAACAGACACCTCTAGTCCATGCAGAAGTAACTTCCAAAGGCAATGTCAGGCTTCTCTGAGGTGGTGAGTGTGATAAGGGCTCCATTAAGCTTCCCCTGTGGTCAGTGGCCAGAGAAGGGCTTTTCCAGAAGGCAAGTACAACCACTGAAGATGCAAATTTTCCTCCAGAGGAATGTGTCTGTTCTTACTGAAGGAAGAGGTATCCCTGGCCACCAGAACACAAGGAACAGAGTGCAAGGAACATTCTCTGGTGCTGAAACAAAGATTCATCAAATGGTTTTGTTCGGAAGTGAGAAATCTGGGTGCAAAATCTCAGTGTTTCCTCTGCCCTTCCCCTCATGAAATTCATTACTACCACCCTGTATGATTCCCTGTGCAGTGTGTGGATGTTTGGCTTTCGTGCATAAGGATTATTCACACACTGACCCATAACTGGTTGGAGGAGAGCACTAACATATGTAAAGGATTGAGCCAAGCTCTTGGAAGCTAATGGGAAAGAAAACAAACTAATACGCTGACATAGCACTTTAATAAGGAGTAATCAAGAAAAAGAGCAATGTTAACATGGCTTGAACAATACATGAATTATGTAAGGCTGACACTGAAATGCCTGAAAAATGGTGGGAGGAATCCCTTCTCCTCAGAGTTCAGAAGATGGTGCCCAGGACTAGCTGAGAGGGGCAGCTTGCCAGGACAGGACAGCAGAACCTTTCCAAGTCTGATGAGGGGTTCGTTTCCACCAGTTTAACAAAGAAAGCTTTCAGCATATAGGTACAAGGGTGGTACAACCCGAGGAGATGAAAGGAGAAGGCCAACGTGAACAGTCGAAACAGGCCAGTCTGAGTCAGTTTGTTATGGTGGATGTACCTGAGATCAACCGAAGGTGATTTGGAGAATCCTTGAGTAATCTTATGCAGCAAACCTAGCTAATGGCTATGTTCTCGTTTTGTGCAAGTGGTAATTAATAATCATAGCTGCATTGGGAGGAAAAATACATTAAAACTAATTTTGCTTTGTACAACTTAGTCTAGAACAACAATGTAAATACTGAGGTTCCTCAGGGGAGAACTTTTTTAGGCAAAATTACTGAGCACACCTCACATTGATCAGCTTCCCTTATACCCCCAAGAGATCCAGGTTCAGTAACGCAGGCTTTTCACCAGAAGTTCTTGCCAGGGACCAAGATGTGACCAAGGGTGCAAGGAAAGCAAAGGAGTCCCAGCCGTCAGTGACTGGGTGACAGCTTCTCCATCAGCAACCAGAACAAACCCACTGAGTTGCTGGAAAGAGTCTCACTCACTTCAGTGGTCTTTGGATGCTGTCCCAAAGGGAAAAGCAATTTCCATCAAAGAAATATGCCTGCCACCGAGCTCATTTATTGCTCCTTTGTTGAATGTGCTGTAAAGACTCACACAATAAAGTTACAGAAATCATCCAGTATCAACAGGTTTCAGCTGGAGTGATTAACCTAAGTGCAGGAACTTGGAGAGCAAGCGTATTAATGTCTCCTGGACACTAAATCTTTCTTGCCAAGCAATAAAAGAGCCAAAAAAATATAAATAATTAGGAAGTTAGAACAATGACTCCAAATCCCAAAAGGGGTTCACTAATTGTTTACAGAAGATAGACTGCAATGAAGGGATGATTAGAAATATATCAGCTGCAGGACTTTGATAGCAGCAAATCTGTCTTGGCAGGGGGAGGAATAGACTACAGGGAGGAACAGCAACAGCAGTCAAACAGGCAGGGGGCAAAATCCGCAGACTCATGGATTTTGCAGTCCTGCAAACATCTACTATATGGGTCTAAATGTAAGATGGCATTAGACATATGCCTGAAATTTTGCATAATGAGAAACAAATTAAAAAGAATTGGACACATCATGGAGCTGTGGTGCTGCCTTTCAAGCCAGCTGGGACCATCCATCCAGCTGACAAATCAGAGACTCTCCTTGGGAGCAGCACTGCACACAGCTGCTGCTGGAGCAAATGCTGGCCAGCAGGGACCCAGGGCAGCTTGTGCCAGTGCAACCCTGAGAAATGAAGGCAAACTTGGGCAGATTCTTGTTGGTGTCCTTCATATTAAAGGGCAGGGGGCAAGCACTACATCTGGGGTGCTTGCTCGGTGTCACCAGTGACTACGCAGCAAAGTCAGTTTTTACAATCATTTTCACACATTTGGGCCAGTGCAATATATCCAGGGCTGTGGTGCTCCACAGTCCCTTCTCTTGCCTGGCTGCAGCCCACAGGTTTATTACCACCTATATAGAGCTTTGTGCCAGACCATGCAAACTAAGCACAGGACAAGCTTACAGAAGTGGGTGGAGGATGCAGAGCCACTTTACCTGTCCAAAATGTCAAGACCATCCAGCAGCAGTCACATGTGTTCCTCTGCCTGTTGTATCTCCCCAGCCCAGCTGTGCCAGGTGCCACATACAGAAGCTCAAGGCATCTATCAGAAGCACAGCCAAGCAAACACACATACAAACATCCCCATGCCAAGAGGCAGATAAGGTTTTTTCTCTCTCCTCTATGGCTTCCAGATCCAATTGGCTCTGTCTCTACGAGATACTGTATTTTCCTAATTTTCAACACTGCAACCCCTGCCTGAAGCCTGTTAAACTATTTCCTTACATCTCGGGACTCAAGTGCTGGTCACAGCAGGGTGGGCTCTCAGGAGAGAAAAGAGACAGGGATGAGTTGTATTAAATTCTAACAGGGTGCTTGAATGAATCCTCTGGGCATGGATCCATGAAGCTTGTTGCGCCCCAACCTGACCAACCCAGCTGATGTGCCCCATCATGTCCCACCAGACCAAGAAGTCCCAGGTTCCCCAGTTAAACTGGCCAGACAAGGAATTTTGCTCTGCTGTAGCCCCTTCAGCCACACAGACCTCATAGCTGGTACTGGGAATTTCTGCCAGGGACTTCAAAGAGGGCAGGATTCAACTTATCGTTTGAAGCCCAGCCCCATTCCCTGTCCTTAGGCAAGTGGAGGAGCCATGAGAACAGCTCAGAAACCTCAGCTGCTTCAAAGCACATCTGCCTACCTTGGGAATTAAGAAGTGCCCTAAAAACACACCTGCCCCCTGCACCTGCAAAGCAGTGGAGACCCTGAGAGTTCGTGCTGCCTGAGATTAGGTGAATGCCCGTGCCCTGTTTGCCAACTACACAGTCCTCAGATGTCTGAGTCCCTGCTATGCCACATCCCATCCCAGCTCTTCCCACTGCGTACTGCCACAAAAGCTGTGCCAGTCCAAAGGCTTTACCTCAATAAAGGTGTAATCCTGTCTAGGATGCATGGCTTGATCGTTCAGCTTCCCTGACAGCAGTGGTGGAAAAACAGCACAGAAATATTTTAGTAACATTATGGCAATCTCCACTCAATTAATAGTTTATTGCAGTCATTTGGCCTGCTTTGCTGCTTGTAGGTCGTCAGTATGAAGTCACTCTCCCCCAAAGGGGCTCGTAATTCAGATGTTTTCCCACCATGCGGTGCTCCTTCCCACATCCTGTCCCACCCGAGTGTGAGGTCAAGCAGTGTCCTCATTTCCCTGGGAAGTTCATGGGAGCATTTTACAAATGAATTGATTTGATGCCTAAAAATCCAAATAAAACAGGACAAGGGGCTGTCCCCCAGGCCTGGGCACACAGGAGAGGCTGGATGAGTGAATGTTCTCACCACCCCAAGAGGATGAGTTTTGGGAACAGCTCTGTGCTCAGTGTTCCCCAGATGGTGCCAGGACACCATGTTGCAGAGAGTGAGTTAATGCAGACCAAATCTGTGCCAAAGCATTTGCTCACACCAAAGTGGTGGGAATGGTCACAGGCCAGGGCAAAGACCATGTATTGGCCACTCATGTCTGCCAGTGGCCCGGGAGCTGTGGGACCTGCCCATGCTGACCTCATGCTGCCAGGTCAGTGCGTGACTCGTTAGAGTTTAGAAAAGCAAAGAGGCCACATCTTCTGTATGAAAAAGGCCCAAAGGAAAGTTCTAAAGGAGTCTTGAGACACTTCATGACTCCTTGGAGGAGTTGGTCCAGGATGTCACTGCATGAGGCAGCATTGGAGCCTTGGGGAAATCTCCCTTTTGTCTCTGGGACTCTGCTCCCCACCTACCCAATGGGAAAAACCAGCATGTTCCCTTCTCACAGGGGTTGTTAGAGCTGTACATCAAAAAACACAAGGTGTCCAGGCATTGTGGGGATGGGAACCACATGAACACCCAACCTGAGATGGAAACACAAAGAAAGGTGTTTTCAAGCAGAAATAATCTGTGTCAGTTTTGTCATTTCCAACTTCAAAGATACAAGCTCCAATATTTTGTCTGCTTGGGAAGTGGAAAAACATTCTTCTTGTCCAATACAGATCCATGCCAGCAGCAGGCAAAATTTTGGCCTATTGAATTAATTAACATAGTTTTTAATTAAGGCTCCAAATTTCACCCAGCCTGGTTTAGGGCATGTCTACACAGATGGGAGCAGACGCATGAGGGCTCCTCTGTCTGCCTTCCAAGCCAGCTTGACTCGAGATGGCTTCGGCATCACACCGAGCTTGCATGAGCTCTCTGGCTGCTTCAGGGGAACTAAAACAGGCTCCTAACAGGCAGGGTGGAATATTTAAGCCCAGCACTGCATGAGCATGGCTTCATGGCTTCTTGACGAAGCTGGCTTGTGCCCAGTTAGCTTGGAGAGCAAGAGAGTTCCCATCTGTTTGCATCCATCCATACAGACGTGTCCTTGTATGCCTGTTTTCAAGTTTACTAAACATCTTTTCATTTGGCCACCCACTACTGGAAGTATTTTCACGACAGCTTTTAGGAATTGCAGTTTTCCGTTTTACTGTTTCCTTGTACTGAACAAAGCCAAATTATTGTGATGTTCACAATAATCAGCAAAAATCAGGAATAGAAACATGTATTATTATAACAGCATAAATCAGCAACAAACTAATTACATTTGTAAAATGTTTTTGTTTCTGATAATCGCAGGTGTTATTTACAACACAGGTTTTATTTCGTATGGGGGTGCATGCAATGATCTATTATTTTGTCAGATTCTTCTAAAAACAGCACATTCATCGGTACTTACTTCAATGAAATGCTCAACCAGAGTCAAGTCTACAAGACATGGAAGTATCCATGGAATGGTTGCAGTCACAGGAAAACAAACCATTCCCATTTCGTCTGTATTAATGTTCAACCAAATTCTGGATAAACACACACATGAAACACAGCTGAAACAATCTCAGCATTTACCATGATTAGTTTTCAGCACAGGCCACAGATTTGTTCAGCATGAACCCAGCCACCAGGAAGGACTCCTCTGGCCATGGAATAATAGGAAATGCACAAAGTGTACAGAGGAACTTTTCACAGGAACGCAAATAATTCAAAATTTGCAGGGACATAATTTACAACGAATGAAGTAATTTACTCAGGGAAGGAGGAAACTTGCAATAATTCATTTGAAGTGAGTTCTTTGCAAAAACACTGTCCAAGATAAAGCTTATCAGAGGCATTCTTATAGCTTGTGTGTACAATTGAAGTACTGTGGAGTATAAGTTGGCAGTTATTCTGATATGAAACATACAAGCAAATTAAATATATTTAACCATTCGCTGTCTGCTGCTGGAGTAATGTCAGTGCTCCTTGTGACTCTCAACCAAAGTTTTTGCTTATGACATTGGTATCTTGATAATATTGCCAAGACAAGGCAAAATGAATGTTCCTACCAAAATAACACAGTCACCAAATAGAGTAATTATAAGGAGAAGCTTCTGGAAAACAAAAAGTCTAGGACCAAAAAACCATGCCTAGTAGCAGTACGACTTTCTTCTCAACAGCAGCATCTGCAGTCCTTTATTCAAGGCAGCCCCATAAATCCAAACACACTGGCATTCCCAGGGGACAGCAGCTTTCAGAGCTGTTTCGTGAGCAGGAGATTGGGTAGATTTGCCAGTCAAACTGGAATGATTTGCTGCTGGTGTCAGTGCCAGAGAGCAACAATGTGCACAGCGATCGGGAGAGACGTCACCATCAACCTTCAGCCCTTACACTAACACAGATAGGAATTGCAATAGTGGATCAAAGCAACAGCCAGCCTGTTACTACTGTTGAAATGAAACAGATGTTTCATACAATGGTAAACAAAACAAGCCCACCAAAACTCTGCTGTTTTATATTCCTCTTGTAGCATATTTCTCTGCTGTGCTCCTGTACTATTCAGCCTACCAAGACCTCCAAAGCAGTAAGAAGCCTGCACAGCTGACCCTATTGGAGATGTCCCTTCATCTTCAGACACTGTAGGGACAAGAGGTACAAAAGGTTAATTGCTTGAACACCTGTGTGGGGGCAGGAGGTGTTTCTGCACCACCAATCCCTGGTGCAACCCCCAGGCTCAGAGAGACAGGGAAAATGGGATTTGCTCTTCTCTCACGTTTGCTATGGTCCACTTCTTGGAGCTTAATCCAAGCTCTTCACAGCTCACAAAGAAATAAATTAACAAGGCTGGATACTGCAGCTGCCAAAACAAAAGTTTATTCCACAGTCATGAGAATTAAAATTACTTATGAACTCAGCCAAAATCTGCTCTAAGCAGACAAATTTGCTGATCATCTGTAGAGGAAAATACCCCAGTTATAGAGAGGACTGTAACTAAACAGTTATTCAGGTTTGGCTGAAAGGATTTGGCCTGCAGAGTGTATTGACTCTTGTTTGTAGTTGATGTGCCTTACAAGACTGAGGGTCCAAAAGGCTGTGGGGAAAGATGAGCAAGAGGGCTTGAGACAATTTGACCAGCAAGATGACCATGAAAACTGCCCTACACACTGACCAAAGCTTAAGGTAAAGTAATGCCTCTAACTGGGACATCCAGTAGGTTTGATGAATTTCAGCTTTCGGCCTGGGACAGAGAATGGTGGAGTTCAGGGCAAGGGAATGGAGAGACACTTGCTTAAACCAACTTTTCCTTTGAGGAACCAGCCCCATGGGTCTTTCCTGGGGACACTAAGTGGTATCTGTGGTACCTGTATTTTCATTAGCTTCACTGTACCTTCAGTCAGGTCCTGCATCCATGTTTCAGCTGGATACCCAGTGCACACTGAAGCCCACACAAGCCCAAGATCACTAATTGTCTTAATTGCACAGCTCACAATCAGGTTCAAGATGAGTTTTGGGGAGCAAAGATTCCAGTGTGCAACCACTCACAGTACAGGCCACCTGCCCACAGTGTGCTATCCAATCTACCCTCTTTTATTCCTCTGTCAAGGTTAATCAGCCTCGAGGACCTCAATAGCACCCGCCACTCAGATGACTAGAAAATATAATCTGCTGTTGTAGAGCAGGAGGACACATGTTTGCAGACATTCAGGTCTTGTAGCTGCCATAGAGAGGTGCATATGCAAGTGAAGGAACAATCTGGGCTTTGCTCATAATTTGTACCCTGCACTAAAGGATGGTCTGGCCTGTCCTGCCTGCTCAAGGGACACAGATGCACTGAGGATATCTACACAGCTGTCAGATGCTTCCTGCTACATCATCTTTGCTCCTGTGACCCAGGCAATAGGGGCTGATCCAGATGCACTCCTTTGCCACATAAAGGGACGTGAAAAGAGAAAAGCAGATAATCTTGTTTCCACAGCACTCCCACAAGCTTTTGCAAGAGCGTGCTGTAAATGACTGTTAGTTTGAATTAGTTCTTCAAAAGACCTTTGTAAGATGCTCATTCTTTGCACATCAATAAGGAGTGGCAAGAGGTGGATTATTTTGGTGCTGTATTTCTTTTTAAGCTTGATGTTTGTCCCCCATGACAACCTAAGTATGGTTCTGCAGGTTCTCCCACCATATGGGTAGGTGAGGAGGTATTTGTTGTCAACCAGCACTCAACCCACAGCTGCCTTTCCTTGCTGCCTCTCAGAAAACCACATCTGTGCCTTGTCTCCCTCCAGGGTCTCGCAGCGATATCTCTGACACGCTGAAGTTATTACACTGCAGAAATTCCATCCTTTCTGGAACTGAATATAGCTCCACACTCACTGTTAAGCTCTACACAAATCTTCCTCCAGGATTAATTCCACTAGAAAATACCTGTTGGCTATTTTCTGTCTGCGGCAAGCTAGAAAGTTTTTCCATGGATTTGTCAGGGAAGTCTTGTCCTTCCATCCATGGACTCTATCCATGGGGAACGACCCGGCCCTATCCCATCCAGGCAGTTCTCTCCAGATCAGGGAAGATATACAATACTCACAACTGGAATACTCAGGGGTTTTTTCATGACCCACAGTTGCCAAAATAAACTCTCCATGAGATAGAGTAAAAAAAATTACTAACAGAGTGAGTTATGCTCTGATTGCTGCATTCCTCTTGTCTTTCCCTGGGGCTTGCTTGCTGCACAGCCCTTTGAGGAAGGGTTCTGCATGCTGGGTTTGTTTGTGTACCCTTTTCCGGATTTAACTCTAGCAACACCTTAAGGCAGCTCGTGAATGAATGGGTGGATTAATGATTACAAAATATGAGCAAACACAGTGTGCTCAGTACAGCTCTTGATTTGCTTTATCTTACACTTTCTGGGCCAGGCTGAGGGGCAGGGGGATGTATTTGTGACCAACCAGGCTCATGCTGCTCACGCATCCACCTTCCTATTGGTTTCGAATTCCCTACTGTTTCGTTTTACTGAGTTTTTGCTTACTTCTCTTTGCCTGCACTGAAAGGAAAACCAAAAGCTCTCTCATGATCATGATATTCCCTTTTCTCCATCTTCCTACCACGGTGAGTCCCCTCAGCCCCCTCTCCAAGGCATGTGGCCAGCACCTGGAGCTGTGGGCTATACAAGCCCATGCTGCTCATCCCACTCACAACATTTTCTGTCTTTAGTCTCCACCTCATTCCCTTCCCTCACCTCTATTTGTTTTCCCAACTGATGAGACACACGGAGCAAAGCTTTTCCTCGCCTACAACTCTTTCCTGGTTAAAGCAGTCACTGAAAACACTTTTCATGACCTGCATTAACCAGAGCTTCTCACGTCATCATATTCAGCTTTTTCATTCCTGTGGCTTTAGTCAATTTTTCAATAGTTGCTTCACCTCTGTACAGGTATGGAGACCTGGCTGACTGGTTCATTCATTCCCTAACCATCTTTGTGGGGATATTTATGCTGTAGTGCAGTTTGGGCCACACTTTGCCTCTCTGGGGTGACATAGCGAAGGACCCACACAGCCTTGCTGCTGTTGGGATCTCACTCTCAGCTCCCCTGGGAACTTTGAGCCATACAGGGCCTTTTTGAACAATAAATTTTATTTCAGTGGCTTGAGAGGCCATCCTATGGAGAGATGTCCCAACTGTTTCTCTCTTCCACAGGCCTAATGTCCTGTGCTGGACCAACCTCATGACCCCATATTAATTTTATTGTATGGACAGCTCCTACTAAACATGATTCAAAGCCTAAGGATTGAGGACACATAACCATCACTGCCCTGTCCCTTCAGCAGGTTCAACACAGGCTTAAGGTTTGTAAGGGCAACACCCTAACATCAAGCAAATACTAAAATCTACTTTGTGCTGGGCAAGAATAGACTGTTACCACATGAATGTCACAGTCACTCCCTTGTCATGGCAAGGTGACCTCCTTAGCACTCTAATGCACCTAAATACAACACCATCCTTCTACAAACAACTGCACGGAGCCGACTGGAAAAGCATCTGCTTCCTGCTGCCCTTCTGCTTTGCTGCTACATCTCCATGCTGTGCCCAGGCTGCAGGCAGTGCCAGGTGGGGTTAGTGGTTGAAACAGAACTTGGAAACTCGATCTCTCTGGGACAGATCCTTTGGGAATACTCATGTCAGGCACTTCTCAGTACTTCTGCCTGCAAGGAAGTGGCTTCTGTGTCTTTCACAATGCAAACTTGCATCTTTCCATCAGTTGACCACATCCCCTCCCTCCCATTCTTGCTTCCAGCTATTTATTCACCCCAAATAACTCCCATGTCTGGTAGGGGAAAAGTGGGACCGCTGTGAAAAGCAAATCTCTGTGGCACACTGAGAGCTGGGTGCAGACCTATTAGCACTGCCAGGAGCTCATTTCTACAGGCTGTGCACACTCCCTGACCAGAGTCTGTCAATTTATTAATTAAAACCTGTGTTCTGCAGAAAACATTGTTCTTGAAGCCAGGATTAGGTGCTGTGTCCAATCCAGGCAGGGGCCCTGCTGCCCCACACAGCCCAGCTTCCCTAGTAGTGGACACTCCTTGAAGCAGAGAAGTGGATTACTTGGTCTAAGAATGAAATTGCAGCTCACCTGTCTCCAGGGCTGGTTTGGAGAGACAAATCCTCCTTTCCCCCTGAATTTGCCTTGAGCAGAGGGTTGCCTGCTTTAATGGGGAAAATGCTTTTTTGCTTTTAACTGTTCATGAAAACAGTTCATGTCCTCTAAAGCATTAGGGTAGTTGTAAACTCCCAAAATTACATATTAGCTTTCCATTTAACACATTTATGTGTTATTTTTAGGTATGGATGGCACAACCTATATAAAAACTTAAACTGCACAAACATCAACTTTCAGAGTGGAAAGAGAACAAGTTTCTGAGCACATCACAAACCAGAAAAACACTCTCAAATTATATGGAAAGACACTGGATAGTGCAAGCACTTGGGAATATCCTGGATATCCAGTCACGACAGGGTAGATATGAATTGGAACCAAGATCAATAATCTATAAAGATCAATCAAATGGACTCCTGAAACAATTCTGGGCTTTCAGTGTGAGATAATTAGAACCAAAGCAAGCATTTTATTCCTCAAACTCATTTCCTTCTGCCAACAGTTTCTAAGCCCAGGGGCAGGGTTGCACCTGCAGTGTCAGTGGCTTTGCTAACAGCAATTAGGTTAAGAATCCATTTCTTGAGAAAACAGCAAAAGTTTTGACCTGATAAAAAGTTTCTGCTTATGAAAAAAACCTACTTTCAGCAACAGCAATAGAATCTCTGAAGATCAAAATAGTGGTTTAGGAGCTTGCTCTGTGCAGAAGCAACTCTTTGAGTTGTCTGAGGATTTTAATATTTGTAAGGCTGAGCTAAATGAGGTACGTGACAGCACAGAGAGGCAAATCACCATCACTCCAATGGGCACAGAGGGGTTACCTGAGGTGTTGAAATGCCTGAAACTGTCACTGGCAGAGGACAGAATACAGTTTGCAACCCTGCATTTTTAGCCATCAAATAGAGCAGTCAGGCTACTACCCTGGCTCTCCCTGGTATGATAATTAGACTGTGATATTTGCTAGTGGACCTGATTTCAAGAGGGAAAATACATCCCAAATTTCCAGTTGTAGCTATTTGCAGTCTGGGATCCAAGCAGGTCCCCCTTAGCAAAGCATCTTCCTACAAACTGAGCAAGAATGTTCCCAGCAAGTATGTTTAACCAGTATGCAGGGACCGTATAAAAGGAAAATTGGAAACTTAACCAAGGCAAACAAAATAAATGGCAGATAGAAAATAAAAACAAATATGAAGGTCTAATTTTACGTATCTCTGGAAAATTCCACCAGCTCAAATGTCAAGATCTGTATATAAATGCAGTGTAAGCAACAAGGGGCTGATTTTCAAGCCTGCTCTCGCTGTTTTTACTATCGCCATTTGAGCATCTTTTATTGGGTTTAAAACTATGGCACTAAGAATACAATAAGCCCATGAAATTAATTCTGACTGGATTTGATATACTAGAAAATATACCTGGTGGAGACATAAATCTGTTTTATTGCAGCAGAATGACATTGATTTTATTTTAATGCACACACACCCCACAGTGCCTTGCTGAGCCTCAGAGCAGGAGATGAGTTAATGCCAGTTCTGATGTACTCAGGGACACAGGCTGTTATACAACTTTTTGCACCATGTGAACCAAATTCACCAGCCACAGAATAGGTCATAGAAATAGTCTGGTTTGGAAGGGGCCTTTAAAGATCATCTCCAGCCCCAGCGATCAAATTCAGTTCTGTGTCTCTTCTTCCTTGCTGACACGCTACTGGTTGTTACAAAGCAAACTTTTGGGTTGTACTGACAGAAATGAGCTTTGCCAGTGCCACAGGGCTGCCAGACCTCTTTGGGGCACCACAGATCAGCTCCTGTCTGAGGTGCATCCAAAGGAGAAGGAGTACAGGCACAGGGAAATTGGGCGAGAATTTCCTGGGGTTAATCTTTCTAATATAAATGGCAATATTTTTAAAAATCCTGAGCAACTGTTACAATTCTCAAACCAGAGTTTTGTCTCATGGAACCTGCTAGCTTTGCAGACCTGAAAACAAAATAAGATAAAACCTTCAAAAAACCACAAGGCCAAAAAGAACAGCAATAGCTCATATGGAATCAGGCACCTTTGGCCCACATTTCAGTGTGTAACACCAGCTGTGTCTGCTCTGTCAACATTCATTGAAGGAATTATAGGAAGTAATAATGGGAGAAAAGTTTCTTATCTCTCGTTAGATACAGAGATTATTTAATCATATTTAAATAATAATATTTAATTTAAACAAGTTTACACACATTTGTGTGCTTTTTTTTCCCAGTTTGAAAACAAGCCCAGAAAATTTCATCCCAAAAGCTGAAAATTGTAACAAATTGCTAACCAAGTTAGGATGAAAACCATTATACAATTTTATCTTTGTTATGTTAATTTACAGCTACTATTCCCTTAGGCCTAGCCAAATGCCAAACTCTAGTCTCTTATCAGTCTTTCCCCAGGACAAGACGTTCCTGTGGTCCTCATATTTAGATATCATGCAAAAGTGATACCGTGAATTTTGGTTCAATTTTGAAACCCCGTGTCTTCAACTCCTCTTTCTGTAACACGGTTTAGAAGAGCAAGAGCCACCAGACTGACATTCCATGAAGGTTGTCTTTCCCTGAATTTATGAGCCTTGAATAGCTGTGTAGGCACCACTGAGCCATGGTGTGAGGAGCTGCATATGGACACGTAAACTGCGCCAGTCAGAAGCGTACAGCATGTTATGGACCAACTACATACTTTATATTGACATTTTAACAGGTGGATCCTGTGACATAAACTGCAATGAGGGGGAAAGGGAGCAGGTTAAATCTACCCAAGGTGCCACATTCACAGAGAAAAGCAAATCCTGGTTTATCACAACCCAGCTGGTGCACCCAAAGGCCTACCCACATCACCCTTCTCAGAGGGAATTTTCCCATGCACATCTTCTGGACTCCTCTTTCCTTGCTCCCCAGAGGGCTCCTGTCCCACTCACTGTTCCTCCCTTCCCTGGCACCAGCAGAAACACTTTACACCTCTAAGATGAAGGCAATTTGCCCCAGGTGGAGGGTGTAACAGGGATGCACAGCCCCCAGCCCCACCCTCACCCCTTTGCCCATCACCTGACACCCGGTGGAGGCAAAAATGCTCTGGGTTCACCTTCTTGAAGGCATTTCTCCCCCAGAAGCTCCCACCAGGTGTTTCTATCTCCTTCTTTCCTCACCATGCACTTTATGTGCACACAACTGTATTGATGAAAAATGAATCAAAGTGTCTGTAATCAAGCAAGGCGCGAGTGAGAGGATTGGGAGGGGGGAGAGAAGGGCAGGTGTGGAGCAAGACCACAGTAGCCTCACCATGCAAGGGGGCAGAGGGTGAATGGTGACTTGAACGTCTGTTATTCAGCAGCATGGCTTCCTCCTGAATCTGCAATTTACTTGGTGTTGTGTGGGAATTCCCAGAGGACACGTTTTGGAAGGGTTAGTGAACAAGTGTGAGCAGCTGTACACACTCCTTGAAAGATTATCCTTTCCTGTCCAGGATTTTATATATATTTAGATTTAACTCTATCTCATCATCAACTCTGCTCTGTGGCATCCCTCTCTGGCCTTAAAATAACCATTGGCTGTTACATAAACTCTGACCAGTTCAGAGCTGATATCTGATTGAGTGCTTTCTTTTTTTTTCTTTAAAGCCACTCGAACAAAAATTACAGGACTGTTCTTTCTACTGTTCTCCTGTCTTGCAAATACTTCACAGCCAAGCCCAAGAATATTGCAATTTCCATTACCATTGAGCATGTTCTGTGCCCACAGTGGACTGAATTTCATACAATCATAGAATAGTTTGGGTTGGAAGGGACCTTAAAGATCATCTAATTCCAGCCCCCTGACACAGGCAGAGACTCCTTCCACAAGACCAGATTGCTCAAGGCTCCATCCAACCTGGCCTTGAACACTTACAAGGATGGGGCATCCACAGCTTCTCTGAGCAACCTGTTCCAGTGCCTCACCACCCTCTGTGTAAAGAATTTCTTTCCAAAATCTAATCTAAACTTGCACTCTGTCAGTTTAAAGTCATTCCCCCTTGTCCTATCATGCCATGGCCTTGTCAAAAACTCCTCTCCAGCTCTCTTGGAGACCCTCCAGGTACTGGAGGTGCTGTAACATCTCCCCAGAGCCTTCTCCAGGCTGAACAACTCCAGCTTTCTTGACCTGTCTCCATAGCAGAGGTGCTCCAGCCCTTGGAGCATCTTTGTGACCCCTTCTAGGACTTGCTCCAACAGCTACATGTCCTTCTCATGTTGAGAGATGCCAGAGCTGGATCCCACCTGAGATCCAGGTGGGAACTCAGCTGAGCAGAGTAGAGGGGAAGAATCAAATTGGGCTATACATTGTATTTGTGGACTTAAAATCAGAAGTTTATAAGAACTATGGAAGGTGGCAGCCGGGCAGAGGACAAGCCCAGTCACAGTCTTCCACATTTAATCCAATGGCTCTTGGTGTTGGGAGGCACAAAAAGAGATGTTTCACCCCAAATGCATCATGGCCCGCAGGAACCCCAGACCTCCAGGGCTCCAGCAGGGCACAGGTACATGTGTAACAGGGCATAGGGACCATCCCACCCTGAAGCCCAGGATGTAACATGAGATAAACATCACATAATCACAGTAATCTGGGAATTTGTCCCGATGTACTCACATGAAGTGACTGGGCTGCACTGGCACTTGCTGCAATTCCCCAAAACAGTGGAGGATTTGCTGCACACCAGAGTTTGAGCTCTTAATGAAAGAGTGACCCCAAGGCCAGCCTGGGAAGAGCACAGTCTGTCAGTCTTTAATTTGTACACAACCCAGTGCCACGTGATACAAAGAAGGGGAGTGGACCCAAGTGGCTGCCTGACCCCATGAGAAAGATATGCCTTGCTGAGGAATAATCACATGAATAATCTCAAATTTTAAACCAAATTCTAAACAGGAGTCATCCTGTCCCCCTCACACACATGTCTATCATTCTATTTAATTTTTACAATTTTTTCTTCTGCAAAATATACAATAAGGCAAAAAAGTTATAGAAAGAGATTTTTCTTAAGAGACTGATGCTGTGTCATTTCCTAGATTGCATTCTTTTCTTCCTCTCTCCTATTCCAGAGAAAGCCACTTTCTTATCCCTGCTGCTGCCAACCTCCTACTTACAAGAGAATGAATCCAAAATAAACTCATTAATTCCAGTGAAGATACATTGGAATTATTTCAATATAACTCCAAGTATAAATTTTCCCTGATACTCCTTAACCACTGCACGGATTCCTATTATGCACTCAGATTTCAGTTTCAGCCTGTGTCCAGCACTCTTAGTAATCCAACTAATGTCAAAAAAACTCAGTTATACTAGAATTTAAAGAAGAAACAAAGGCATTGCACTGCCTTGTCTCAGTTAATAGTTGGTATTCACTTGAAAGAAAGTGTAAGGCTTTTCTTTCCTTCAATTTTTTTTTTAGTTCAAAAAGAGGCATTCATGAATTCATTAAAAAAAAAACCAAAACAAATAACAACAACAACAACAAAAAAAAAAAAAAAACAAACCAAAAAAAAAACAAAAACAAAAACAAAAAAAAAAACCAAAAAAACCACTAAAGATTATTGTCTGTAACAGCCTTAGATTGTAGCTTTATTTCCTAACTCATGGCAGTTTGATGTGGGGAGATGAAGGCAACTGAACCAGGCTCATGTGAGGATAGTGAAAGAAATAGTATTTTTTGAGATGTAAGTTCTATATTTCTGTATCCTCATTCTAAAAGCATAGCTATAAAATGGAAACATTTCCTTAATAGTCACATTCCCAACTAAGAGGATTTTAATTAAAGGATTTAATTTGTTGGTTTTAACACACATCATGAAAAGATATTTTAAAAAAAATCAAAGGTAACAATCCACATGACCATTCAATCTAATATATTCAACTTAGACCATTCTGAAGTTTCCTGTAAGAATATTCAGATGTTATTCACTTCTGTGATGGCACACAATAAGGGCTCTGAAGCCCTCATTTAGTTCTCTTGAGTAAAAGATTAGGTACTAAAATTTGTCCCACTTTTTATTTATGAGCACAATGGACTGCAAAGCACACAGGATACCAGCAACGGCTGCATTTCAGCCACATGTGATCCCTGTGGAAATTGGGATTGCTCAGAAGGACATGTACCAACACACAAAGAGGATTTTTTCTTCCTAATTACCCACCCGCATGCGGGAAGGCAGGGTGTGTATATCAGTAAATCTCTGAAGTTTGGAGGAGAGGTAATGCCCAGGATTAAAACTGTTACAGACACGTTATTTCTTGCCATATAACGTGGAAATATCAAAGTTCACACCCTGTTTTTTTGGAAGATCAAACCAAGTGGATGGCAGAACCTGCCTGGCTAAAAAGAGCACCAGTTTAGGACTCATGCTCACTATGCTGAAGAACCTGAACTGCTTTTTTTCCACCAATTTTTAATTCTTCCAAACTATGTCTAGGCCATGACCTAAAAACCCAGAAATTGCAAGGTCTGCACCATGGAGAGCATGAGGAAGGTGAAACATCCCTCTGAATGAGTGGTGGGTGTTTTGGGACATGCCCTCAAAGCTCATTCCCAGATGCTCCATTTCCAGCCCCGCTCGTCACAAATCCCACCCAAAGCCTGGGGACAGCTGAGCATCACACACAGCATTTCTGCATTGCACTGTGCAACCTTTCCCCAGTCTCAGAGAGCTCTATTTCCTCTTCTTCCCCAACTCAGGACAGGAGAGGATGAGCGTAGCAGTGCAAGTGGCTGCCGCCACCCTGGCCCCTGAAGATCCAACACACACCATCCTGTGGTGGTCAGGCACCGAAGTTTAATGCCTCACATGGTTAGGGCGAGAGCCCATAATCCCCTGGTTCCTCTGTTTACATATTTTTATGTGATAGGTTCATGTTTCCCCCTCCCTGTTTTATGTGTTTGTTAATATTCATTTCCCCTAAGTTAATATGTATTAATTCTAGAAAATTCTGTTGTACTCGACACCCCATTGGTTCCTTGGCTAAATCCCTCCTTTGTGTTATTTCCATTGGTTCCCTTCCCCTCAACCCTGCCTTTTGTCCACTATCCCATTTGCTGTATCTGTTATCCCCGCCTTCCCTATCCCCACTATAAAACCCCTGGACTCTGTCAGATCCTGAGCTCTCCGTCTCTTCCCCCCATTGTTTCACCTTAGTAAACCTTCTGCATGGAACTTACACAGAGTCCCCTCTCTCTCCCTTCTTTGCCTCTGCCTGTGTGCCTTCACATCAGCTCAGGGACGGCTCCCTCGGGTGAGGGGTGCACCCCTGTCTGCCTGTGCTCTTGTGTGTGTGTGTGTGTGTGCCACCATAGTGCAGTCAGGTTACAGCTGGGCCTCTGGGTGCTCTTTGAGCTAGCACGCAAAAACCTGACTCAAGAGCATGTGATCAATGGCCTCTCGCCACAAAATCTGTAAGTTTACGTCATTGGGTCCTTGTTGCATTAAAAGGTCCCCCCAAAAGACTGTGGAGCCTGACCTGGCTACCACAGTGTGTCCCCAGAGCCACTGTTAGTCCTCTTGTTCATCCCAGTGGCACACATGATGCGCAGCTGAATGTTCAGCTTTTGGTTCATCTGTCGCCTATGTCCATTGTCCACATTTTCCATAGGAGCTCGAGCAGAAGCTGGGCTTTAGTCCATAACACATGGCCGTGCAGAGAAATCCACATCCATGGAAGTGCTGGGTGTGGTGGTGGAAACACTCTGAAGCTCTCCTGAAGCACAGTCTCCCCCCCGTCATGACATGTCTCTCAAATATCTAGGAGCTTAGGCTGAGTGGGATGTCCGAATGTGAACAGTATTACTGATCCCTGTTTAAAACCATATTCCTGTCCCAGTCTGCTCTCATGATCTTGCCTGCTTTGCAGGAACACTGTCATGCAACCAGAATTCTGAGGAAGGCCCCTGTCTTGGGGTGGCTTTATGATGTGTATCCCATGTCATTGCCCTATGCCCAGAAATTAACTTTGTGCCTTTCTATGCCTCTAAACTGAGCCTGAGAGGGGGAAGGAAAAACTGAGCAAAACGTTTTCAAAGCAGTTTGCAGCTTGTTCAAGGTCACACAGAGATAGCAGTTTTTTCCCCAGCTGCGGCAGGGGAGCAAGGAAGCACCCGGCTTGCTGCTTTCCAGTCAGTTTTTGGCCAGTGGTTCAGCTTCTTTTTTTCTCCAGAGAGAGACTGAGAGTTGAACTTTGCTTTTTCCTTCCCTGGAATTTCAGATTTTCTCCCTTTTCTACTGGACTGTTTCAACCTCCAAGCACATCAGGAGGACTTTCCACCGAGCGCAGAGGGTGAGCCAGCTCCGAGGAGACCAAAGGGAGGACTCTAACACTTTTCCCAGGTTTTTTCTCCACAGCGAGAGATTTTATTATTTAGCATTATTTTCCTTTTCCCGTGTGTTTGTGTAAATAAATAGTTTTATCTCCTTCACTTTCCTTCGAGGAAAATTTATTTTTCCCGAACCTGGTGGGGGAGGGGTGGTTGTGCCTTCTCTCAGAGGATATATTTCTAAATTTGGCCAAACCGGAACACCCCCCAATGGTGTCTGGGTGAAGCTGTGGGATGGAGTTGCTCTAATGTGTCCAATCCTCCCAGGAAATGAAGAGATACCTTTATTTTTTCTTTTAGCCTAGGATATCTGTAGGGTTCTCTTGTCTTCCTCTTTCCATTCCCAACCCACTGAACCTTCACTGGCAGGACAGGTCATGCTGCCATGTCCCTTTTGTCTTCAGAGGTGTAGCAACTCTGGTGCTTCTGCACATCCTGCATAGAACTGGATGTCTTTAAAGTGTTGGATATACTGCAATATCTAGGGTGGAGAAGAGAGATGGCAGAGAAGGATGGGAACAGGAGTCAGATGGAGGTTTGTTGGCTCTTTAAGATGGCAAATGTCACCAGTCAAACTGAGCAGGAGGATAAAGCATTTGCCTTGCTGGATCTGCACCACCAGAATGGACTTCTGTGAGGGAGTCTGAGTCCCGGGCAAGGGTGAATGAAGCCAGTGTTGGCCATGGCTTGATCTGCATCCCCTGCCTCAGCCTGCCTGGCTCCCACTTGTTCTGCCAGGCAAGGACCCTGCTCCACCTCCTCAGAAGAGACAGGTTTGCGTGATGTCCCCTGCCCCTTCCCCATGCCTGAGAGAGAGCCCAAATGAAAAGGCAGGTGTCTGTTGGGTCTGTGGGCTCTCCCCTCCCTTTGGGCTGCTGAGACTCGTTACTGCTCCTCTTTCTGTCTTGGCTTTACCATTTTCAGCTGTCTGCAGCTGTCATACTTCAAGACATTCCACTCTGCTTGCAGCCACATGTTGGTGGACTGGAAAACGTTGTGGATGGCCAGCTTGATGGTCCACAGCTTCCTAGTTTTCTCAGAAGTCTTGCTCTGGATGTCAGCCCAGTGAGCCTCCTGGAAGGAGAGGACACAGGCAGCATGGGGACATGCCCCAGCAAAGGTGATGCTTCAGCACCAGAGCCCCTGGCTGGGAGACCCAAACTTCCATACTCCAGACTGGTCTTCCATTCTTCCTTCTGCAACCCCGTGGAGGGGGAAAAATTAGGAATCTCCTCCAATCCCAGGCACTGTTACTGGACTCTGCCATGACCCCATGGCTGAAGGATGAGACATCAGCCAGTCTTGACAGAGCCAGGCTTGGAGATCTTCCCCTGCCCACCCCACAATTCCTTACCCAGAGGGGGATGTCACTTTGAGCCTGGTCAAAATGTAGTTTGAACTGCACCAGCTCATTTTTGTACTGAAGCATCTCAGCTTCTTTCTCTGCTCTGTACTGTTCCAGTAACATCTTGTCTTGCTCAGTCAGTTGCTTGTGCCCCTGTTGTGACTGCATAAGGTCCTTCTGTGTCCTCACCAGCAACTTGTACCATGAAGTGACTTCTGAGATGTCCTCAAACTGCAGCACAGAGTTCCTGGTGTTAGTACCTCTCTGCCCTCCACACACCAGCTGCAGGTCTCATGCCATTTGGCACCATGCCCTTACCAGGGCCAATGCCTCCCCTACCTGAAAGATCTTCCCGCCTTCTCCAGCCCTGACTGTTCTGGGGTTCTGCCATTCTCGATGAGACTATTGCCCCGGTTGGTTCCTGAGCATTGCTACATTCCCGATGTGGTGGTCTCCCACTGTGCCACAGCCAGAGCTGTCACTGCCATAAGCAAGGGGAGGTGTCGCCTCTTCCCCAGGTGAGCAGTGCTGTGACAAAACACAAAGCACAACTGCAGCTTCCAGAGCCACATCCCCAGACTTGGGAGGCCATGACTGGGGTGGTTGGAGTATGTGCAATACATGGAGTGATGCCCTGAGAGAAGGCACAGCTTTTTGACAAGTGCCTGAGGGCACTTTCAGGGCAGTTTTCATTTCTCCCAAACCATCCATCTGACCCAAAACAGTGACACAAAGGGGTCCCCTTTCCCCCCAGCCCTGAGCTTTTCCCCCTTCTCATGGTTCTTCTTTGCTTTTCTCAATCTTTCACTTCCTGTTCTGGTTCTCCTACCCTAACTCCACTCCCTGTGGCTCACCTTGGTTGCAGGGAATCTTTTTCCATCCCATCGGAGGTCTCTGGGTTCGACCAAGTGTCCAGTGTTCTGGACTTGCCTTATCTTCTCTAGTTATAGCATTTATCTAATGCCCTCCCCAAGGCCATGATCTGTCTTGCTTACATCCAAACTCACCTGTGAGAACTTCACCACATTCTCCAGGTATTCCTTCAAGATGGAGCACTTCTACACTCTTTTGCAGAGTTTCCAGTGCTTTTTTCTGAGGGCTTCCAGTTCCATCTTGGCTCTCAAAAGCTTACCATCCTTTTTCATCTTCTCCTCTCTCTGTTTGCTGTTTATCTCCAGAGCCTGGATTCGTAGCTCTTCGCGTTCCTGGTGGTTTCCCCCACCAGCACACATGCACATACAGAGAGAGGGAAAGGGAGGCAAGGGAAGATGGAGCTGAATCACTTAACAGCACTGCTAGGACATATCTTCAGAGAGGAGAGACCAGTGCTGGACCACCCCAGGAACATTTCCTTTCCATATTTCACAGGGCCATCCTTCTTACATTGACCCTTAGGTCCTGGGGACAGGTACCCAGGATGGCAGTCTGAATTTCAGACCTCCTTGGATCTGTCCCCTGAAGACAGCTGTGTGCCAGTAGTGGGGGCAAGGCTAACACCTTCCCTGGGGGACATTTTGGGCCCCCAGGAGATCACACTGGTACAGGACAGGCTCTTTTCCACCCAAGACCTATCAGGGCTTTCCATATCTGTGGTACAAAACCTTGTGCCCTGCCAGTCCTGTTCCTCACAGCTCCAGTCTCAACAGGAGGCTTGAACAGTACTGCAAGCCCAAGACTCTCTTCACCAAGGGAGGGGAGGAGTTGGTGGTGTGGCTCAAGGTCATCTGGTGTACCTGTATAGTCCTTCCACATCTCTCCACGTAGGCTTTCAGCTGGGCCCTCTTGGCATGCAGGTCCCTCCACTGGTCAGCGATGACTTTCATCCTCTCCCTGGAGGCCTGGCAGCACCAGAGGGAGGGTGACCTGGCTGCCTGCACCCAAAATTTGTCACCTGCCTCCCAAAAACCCTCCAAAAAACCACGAGCTCTCCCAACCATGCCCCAGCACCCACACATCTTTCCCACCTTGTATTTCTCTGCCAGGGCCTTTTCCATCTCTTGGGCTTCTTTCTTCTTCAGGAGGCGAATAAGTGAATATGGGGAGTCATCCTCTGTCACTGTGAGTTCCCTGCCGCAGGAGTTTTCCTTGGGGTTACACTGAGTTGAGTTCCTTGGCAGGGTGTTGGATTGCTCTGGATGTTGGACTGTGTCCTGGGTCGGGTGATGGGAAAAAGCATCCCAACATCATCTCAGATCCCATCTGGCAGCACGGCATCCCCACCCCTCCCCAGCAGGCATCCCTCTGACAGAGCAAAGGAGTGTTACAGGGTGGAACAGGGCTGGGGAAGGGGATGCTGAGATGATGGACGTAAGGCATGGGAGTTTGCCATGGTGAGGGAAGGAGGTATGGAGAAGGCTGAAGAAGAGGATGCAAGCCGGTGGAGGAACCCCCTCACCTGAGCAAGGGTGGGAGTTCCACCGTGTACATCCTGAGGAAACGGGCTGACTTCTCATTGCTCCAAGTCTCCATTGCTCCAGCCACCAGCAGGAAACAGGGAGCCCAGGTCCTGCCAACACTGCTTCTTTCCCAGCTCAGCCCAGGGGCTGCCCTTCAACCCTGAGGGCTCAGTGTGGGAGGCAGCAGGCAGGGGATGAGCCCTGGGAGCCTCTTGCTTCTGCTTTCCTCAGATCTTCCTTGACCCGTGGCCTCTACAGCCCCGTGGCTATTCCAGCCTTGGAGAAAGGCCCTATGGCTGCTTCAACCTCTGTAATAGCCCCTTTGGCTACTCCAACCTCTGCAAGTGTTTACTTGGCAACTTAACGGTTGCTTGGCAATGGAACATTTACTTGGAATCAGGGGGACTGACCACTGCATCCAAGACTAGGAGTTATTTCATTCCCCTTCTTTCATTTCTTCAGGTTCTTCCTGTGCTAAAATTTGACCTCTGCTGGCTTTATCAGTGCCCCTGACAGCCACATCCCAGTGTCCCAGCCCTCAGGGCTTGCTCCTTCTCTCCCAAACACCAGATGGAACCACTTTCAACAGGGACATCCTTGGGGATGTTTAACCACTGTACTGCCATGGTGTAGTGCCCTCCCCTCAGGACCCAGCTCATTGAGATCAGCTGCACAGCACTTTCCCTCTCCTTAGCAAAAACATCCCCATGGCCCATCCGCTGTTGGGCCTGGCAGCTCCTGTGCACAGCTCTAAAGAAAGCAGCTGCTTACTTCATAAGACCAACAAATTTCTTCCACCTGCTCCCTAATGGGCTACTTAAATCCTCCAAATGAAGCAGTGGAAAACTATCCCTCCCTGAGAGTGGTTTTCAGTTTCCTATTTCCCTTCTTCCCCTTTCTGAAGCCTAGGCCTTCTTACAGGATGGTGCCCAAGCTTTGGTGCGTTGATGCTTGCCTGCCATGCATCAGGCACCAGGCACATTGATACAGCCAAATTAAACAGACTTAATGACTCCTGCAGCCAAAGCACCAGGGCCATGTGCATGTGCTTCACTTTCAGAGTCTAACAAGGAGAATATCTCTTCCAGTCAAAAGGAATTTTTTCTCCTGCTAGTTATGATGAAAGCTCAACCTGGAGATGAGCTACAGAGATTGGGCTGAATTTCAAGGGCTGATAGTCAGAATAGAGGAGTTGCTTCACCTGGGAGGAACCAGCGCAAACAGACTTGATCAGGCGGTCCTGCAAGCTCCTCTTGGTGGTTTTACTCTCACTCATCCCTGTGCAACATGTGTGGCTCTACCAAGATTTGCTCCAGTGACAGGAAAAATGAGTTTGAGGAGAGAAAACACAGGAAAAACTGTGGACATCATCTGGACTCCAGCACTCTCTGCTAGAAGTGCAGTTTCCAAACATTTTTTGGTTTTTTTGACTAGATTTGCACTGGGGTTGTGGAGACTGGAAGAGGAAAATTAAGTCTTGGAAGTCTTCAGAAATATCGAGTGGACATGTTAAGGACCGCACACCAGCATGCTGTGTGTGGACTGCCACAGCAGGGGGGACTGGTAGGAAGGGTGGTGTCAAGAAATTTTGACCAGTGTCAGTTTTTTTTAGTTTAGAAGTCTATACATCTTCTCTTCCACCTCCAAAACATCACTTTTGCCTATCAAAGCCTTGCAAGAAACCAGCAAAATGAAGAGGCATTTAAGAGACACAGAACATGACTGAGCTGCTGATGTGGAGCCCATGCTGTGCTGTGGTCATGGAGGCCATTGGAATGGGATGTCCCATGCCACCACCGGCTTTGCAAACTTCCCTAAACCATCAGCTTATCAGTTTGCTGACACCATCTGTCCCAAGGGTATTAGATCCACACACTTTCCCCTGAGCTAAAGAAACTGCCCTGGGCAGCACACCAGGGCACCTTCAAAGTACACTTTACAATTTAAGAAAAAAAGCCACTTCTTGTTAAAAGCAAGCAAGCAGCATCCCACAAGGTGCCCACAGAACCTCAGCCTTTCTATTTTATTACCTTCCTAATCATTTTGTCTGCTCTGGATAAATAAAAGTTCCTCTGACATGTAGAAAGGTGCCTGGATGGAGAGAGCAGGTTGGCCCAAGGGCCAGCTGGTCCCCCCAAGTCCTGGTTCTCTCTCCCATGCCCTCCAGCATCTCACTGAGAAACTTCCCCAGTTGGGACAGTCTGCTCTGCCAGGGGCTGCAGGAGAAGCTGTTTGCTTGCAGGTGGAGGCATGTCAGGAAAACTGCCAGGCAAGGCATTAAGCAATGAACAATAAGCAAACTAGAGTGCAAAATGCCCACCAGCTGCAGCAGGAGCAGTGTAGAGGAGCCAGCTAATATCCTACATCTGCTGAGTGTTGCAGCAACCCCAGCTCCTCCTCTGCTTTCCTCTGCCCGCCTCTTACACATCCATGGGGCCATGGCTGGGATTTGGAAATCTGAGAGGTAGGATTATTGTCTTGGTTTGCTCTGGTGTGGTATCATGGGCCCCTGGGAATATTCAGATACAAACAATGACCAGTTCCCCTTGTCCTGACCCACCGTGTGGCTGGCAGGCAGCATGACAACACATCACCTGGAGCAGTGCTCACTATTCACAGACTCTTCCTGTATCCAAAATCTCAGAGAGAGATGACAGGCAGAGACAATGGATGGAAATCAAGTTTACACGTTTCAGACACGTCGTTAAACAACCTGTGGCACCACACCGTGGAGGAACGGGCATGAGGACAGGCTGAGTGGCCACAGTGCTGCTTTGCCCACAAGCCCATCCTCATGCTGGGACATCCAAGGAGCAGCAGTATGAAATGGGGGAATGCAGGGGCTTCTCTAGTTTGAGTTCCCTGCTAAAGAGCAGGTTGAGCCAGATTCAGTTGTTCCTGCCATCTCTCCTCCACACCTTTGTTGGGAGGTACATGGACACTCCGAGGGCAGAGAGGAACCCATGGAGGTAAAGATTTGCTGTTGACCCTGCTTGGAGCTGGAAGTCAGAATGAAAAACTCCAGAGGTCCCTTCCGGTAGGTCCCCTAAATTATCCTACAATTCTATTAACTCCCCATTAGTCTTCCACCCCATACTGCTGCCCTTGGCAGGAAAAGCCCACCTAGGTGAGGACAGGGGCACTTGGCAGCCCTTTCCCCACAGCCTGGGTATATGGGCAGAGCTTTCATCTCAACCCCTGGTGGTTCTAAAGTCTCATGAATTTTTATCAAATGCTAATGGTTTAATTCCTTCTCACATATGTAGAAACCTTCCCATGAGTCTGAGCTTTTTGGGGGTTTGCTTTGTTTCTTTTTAACTTTACAATACTTTTAATTTTACAAGTTCATAAATCAACTCTTCTTCCTTGCTCTGCCTTGCACCTCCTGTCTGGGTGTGGCTCTAAGCAAATGAGACCCTTGAATGAAAATTAACTTTTTTCTTTTTTTTTTCTTCAAGAATTGCTCATGTCTCCTCATGGCCTCAAATATTTCATGCAGGTTGTGCCATGTATTTCACAAGCTAAGCCAAGCAAAACACCGCCTTCCATATACACTGCAAAAAAATGTTTTTCAGGCTCAAAGCATTTCTGTCTTTGGCAGAATCTTTTCTCAAAGCATACCGAAGAAAAAGTATGGAAATGAAATACAAAGAGTGGTTAAAATAATATTTTGGGTAGAGATGAGCCCAAACCAAACCCCAGATTAGAAAGCCAGATACCCCCCTAGATACCATGCCTAAAATGAGGAGGTTTGTTGTGATACTTGGAGAACAACTGGAAAGCATTGCAGGTCTCCCACTGAGTTTAATTTCCTAATTGAACTTATAAAAGTCTTAACCCCTGCCAGTCCTCACAGCTAACACAGATCCTTTTATATTTATGTTATAGGTTATGTTTACCCAGACTGGCCCTGTGTGGATTAGATGGGGGTGGACTGGCTGTGGGGGGACAGATGGGGGTCTGGCATGACAGAGAGGATCCACAAGGCAAAGGGACTCCACTGAACCTGGGCAGGAGACCCCAAGCTTCCCTGGATTTCAGTGTGGTTACTTCTGCTATTTGGATCCAGCCCGTCACTGACATGGGCACAAACTGCGGTGTAATTTGGGGTTTTAGACCCAGCATTTAGGACTGGATCCAAAACTCGAATGGAAGAAATTTGGGATAGAGGCTTTTAAGAGTTTAATTTGAAACAGAAAACCCATGAAACTATTTTTGCCCTCGTCTTTAATTGAACTATTTTTTTTAATCCTCTAGTATTCCTGGGCTGTTCAGGCAACCAGCAGCAATGTCTCAGTATTAAATAGGACACTTTATGCTATAGGAGTGATGAATGACTGACAAACTCAGCTCCCTGTGAAGCTGCTGTTCTGGAGAGGTGAACAAACAGCATGTTACAGCTCCACGTGTGCACTCAGCAGCAGCCATAAGAAAAGCTGACTTTAAGGAAAGCCTATCTTAACAGCAGATTTCAAGAGGATAATTGCACCTACTAATTTATAAGTACTCTCAGAATCTGATAATGCAAGTCTTAGAGGCGTCTTTACTTTCTGTATCCCAGCAGAGAGTCCATGTATGTGACTGTAAATTAGGACAGTTTAATAAAGTGTATTTTACCCTCTAGTTTAATATTTTTATAAATCTTAAAATAGCTTTAAAAATATTTGTCCTAATACTCGACAGGATTTGGGCTTGTTTTTCTACCAATTTAGTGGTTGTAACACAGGTCTTAAAATAGAGGGGGAGGGAGAGTGTTGTTTTGCACCAGAAGCTGAGTGTGCACCCAGCATGTCAGCCCCATTGTACAGAGCTCCTGCCATCATGAGCCAAAACCATCCCAGCTCCCTGCCAGATAAGGATGGACATGCCCTGGGCTTTGGCCACTGCTTTGTTCCATCCTGTACTGTACCAGGGCTGCTCCTGTCTGGTACCCACAGCACAGGCATGTGCCCAGCCAAATCCTCCCCCATCTTCAATAAACCAGGTAGCCACACCTCTGTTCCTCCACCCTAAAACAAGGACAGGACTTGGCTAAAATGCTGAATACTCAGTGACGCACCTGCTGCTAGGCAAAATGAAACCTCTTGGGCATTAAGGGTCCACAGTGCAGGAGAAACAAGTCATTAAAAATCCTTTTCTTCATGTGAAGTATCATGTGTTTTTAATGTTTCAGGCTGTTGAATCCTTGCCCATCACAGCTTGGCAATTGCTGGTCTGCAGGGGTCAAGTCCTATCTTTAATACAGCTCACCCAGTACAATCCCAGCTCTGCCCTAGCAGTGGTGCCAGCCTCTCCTGGCACCACTGCCCAGATCCTCACTGCCACAGATGCACTGATTCCTGTCCCTCTCAGCCTTCCCAAGCAGTTTTGAGAATGACAGGCATCCAGGCTCAAAAGCAACTGAAAGGCAGTTGAAAAGCAGAGAAATATGCCTGGACTCCATCAGCAATGTCTTCAGACTCGGTCACCCTTCAGAAAGACAAACTCCATGAACACTGCTCTCATATACATACATGCACACACAAAAACAGTTATTAGCTTAATAGGGTGAGTATCAAAATGCAACAATAAATTATCTGACATCTTTATTGCTTAGAATGACAGATTCAAACAAAGCTAACCCTTTAATTATGTTTATATAATGTAATTTGGCAGAAGTCATAAAGCACCCCTTTGGCAATGCCAGATTAAATATTTTACATTTGCTTGGGCAGCACATTACAAGACTGGCAGCAGTATTTTTGCCCGATGCTCCAGAGCAGTGTCTGCAGTAGTGTAGGTGGGAACAAGGGCATAGAGGCTCTTCCCTGAAGGAATTGTCCTGGGATGAAGGGACCCCAACCCCATATTCCACTTTGTAGAGCTCCCCTTTCCACCCTTGCACCCAGTTGAATGGCACCACTGGCATTTGCCAAGACCAAAACAAAAGGCCCTGCTGATGCCAAGGGCACCAGTGGTGCCTCTGTTATTGCTGGTGGGGGTTTCCTGGGCCACTCACCTTTCTACCCACTGCAGCTTCTCTGGGTCCTCCTTCTGTGTACAACAGGAGAAGAGGTCCCACACTATGCCACAAACATTTTGGCTAATGGTCCTTGAGAAGGTTCATACCTGGGATTTCAGAGTGAGGATGAAGCACCATGAGCTGTTCTGCAACAGGCCAGGGAACAGAGAGCAGTCTCTATGTCCAGATTCCCAGAGCCCATTTTCCCATCACTCCTAAGTATCTTCCCAAGAAAAATGAGTTCCCACACCAGGCTTGGTGTCTGGGTTCCTCTGTAGGAAACTCCTCAAAGATCCCACATTTCAAGCTCCATGGCTCTGTTCTTCACTGTTGAACTAGAAATGCTTGTTGCCTGTTTCAAAAGGATGCAAATAAACACGGCCCTCACTCCCAGAACAGGTCCCATGAAGCTGCCCCTCCACTGCTAGAACATCAGGAAAGTAGATGAAGTTAGAACAAAGCCCCTCAAGATCCAGGATAGCCATTGTACTGGCAACAAGGGATTTTCCACACACCACCACCACCACGCCGGGAATCTCAGTTCACCCTCAGCCCTCTGAAATCCACGTGCTTCCTCTGACCATGAGCACCTACTCCAACATATCTAAATCCATCACTGCCAAGGACCACCCCAAACTCATGGGTCTTCCAGAGGGGTTTCTCTGACTTGGTTCTGCTGCCACAGTGGTAGCACAAAATTGATACTCGTAAACAAATACACCACAGTAGAACCCAGTGCAGGGAGAATGTGGCTGTATCTCTCTGCAGCCAGTGAGATGGAAACCAGCATTCACAGTCTGCTGGGGCAGCCAGCATAAACTTCCTGTAGCCCCACTACTTTAAGTTCAGACAATTTCCCACACACACACTTTGCCCAGCATATTTTCTGTATAATGTGACGTCGGTATCAGTTTGATTTTCTCATTATGAACACCAATTTGGATGCTGCAAGAGGTACTTAAAACTCTCTTCACTGTCATAATTAAGTGATGTCTGTGGAGACATCAAGAATGAATGAGGATACAAGACAGACAACAGGAACTCGAACTTCTTCAGTAACATGTGGAGCCAAATGGTGCAGACTTAGATTCAAATTTTTTAAAAAAACACCTAAAAATAATTCAAGTGGTCCACAAAACAATGCATAATATACAATTCAGAGCAGGACTTTGACTAATGTAAAGAGAGGAGGCCTTTGGAGCACTAAGCAGAGCAGTTTACAAATTCTGGAGTATGTCATGTTTGCATCTAAGTGTTTTAATTACAGAATGAATAAATCTACCCAGACAAAATTTCTTTGGGTTCTTCAAAGACAGCCTTGACTGTTTTGCTAAAGCACTTTTCCTTTTTGCCTTCATATAAATTACGGTGTGCAAAAAAATAAGTCAATTAAGAGAGAACAGGCATTATGAAATACTTCCCTTTGCATAAGCACACAGGCTTGCAAATCTCATTGAAATTCTGTCGAGTTGCATTGCCCACACAACTTGCAATCTTAGCGAAAGCCACACAAAAGGCTTCCCTCCCCATTGTTTACAGGAGCGTTTTGGGAACAGGGCATATATTGCTGCGCAGGAAGGGAAACAGAGACAGGACTGAAATGTAGTTTGTTGAGCTAATAAAACAGCAAGCCTTCCATTTGTTTCCTTAGTCCTATAGAGCCATTCCTGTTTAAGACTTACACGCTCCACTGTTCTCAGAGCTGGTGACAAGCATTTTCACTGCAGACATTTAAAGCTTGTGGGCTGGTCTAGTTTTAACTATGAGAATGTTTCCCAGCCATTGTCAATGGCAGTGGCTTAATTCATGATTTAAGAGGTTGATATATAACAACAAAGGGACAGAAAGCCCTGAAGAGACCTGCTGTACCTAACTGGCTAAACTCCTCTAGAGATTACAGCAACCCCAGAAGAATATGAAATTCATCTAAATTCAGGGGATTCTGAAGTTTGCAAGGCATTTGGCCAAAAGCAACCTAAATATTTTCATATTCCTTTACATAAAGTTACCAGTACTGCCTAATTACATGAGTAATAAGAAACAACAAAGTCTCCTTCTCACACATTCAGAACACTCTTTCATGCAGCAAGGAACGGCATATGTAAAATAATTAAGACGGACATCAATGAAAGCAAGAAGGGGCATGAGCTTGGAAAATCTGCCAAACCACTGGGGCTTCTGGCAGAACATCCTGAATGTCTGTGATCTACTTATTCAAATGTTGGCACCAAACTTCTCAGGGGAGACAGCCCCTGCAGGTCAGCAGTCACACAAGACCACGGGGCAGCAGCTGCCTCCTCCTGCTGCCTTTACAGGTGAGCTTCCCACTTCTATGGCAGAGAAGCTGAAAACAGAGGAGACAAATTCTGTAGCAAATAGCTTAGAGAAAAAGGGTATCAGAGATTCCCACCCTCATGTTCCAGGACCTGAGGTTGCTCCAGCTCCCTCCTGCCATTTCTAGGGAGGCTACAGACCATTTCTGAAGACACAGGCATATACAGATGGGAAGAAAATCCAGGTGTGCAAAAGTTCATTTTTTTCTCCCTACCCCAAATATTCAGATGAAGTGAGTGGGGAAAAATCTAACTTTACATGGTTAGTGACCTCAGACCATCATGGCTGCAGCTGCTTAATGCTGCTCCATCCATTTACAATACCAATAACCAACCTTTTCACTACTCTGACACCTATTGAAGGAATAGGATACCTTCTGCTCAGCAGAAAGAGCTGAGTGTCTACTCCAAACTGCTTTTCCTGCCTCTTGGAAATCCTAGTTTACTCCTTCACTGTGTTCAGTTCACCCCCTCACTTTTCTCTTGTTGAGGAGGGAAGGGATAAAGAGCTCAATCTAGATCTTCAGCTGATTTCAATGGGACAGTGATAACTTACAAAAGGGGATAATGCCACCAACAGGTGAACTCAGGTTTTTCCTGATTTGCACCAGGGATGAGATTCACCATCAGCAAGTGGCCTCCTCAATAACCAGGTGACTTCAGGGTGGTTTACTTCTGAACCTCACTTTTACACTAGAGTAACAGGAGAAGGTGTGCTCCTCTGCAAAACCTCATCTTTATGTGGTTGTGTACCAGGGGATTGGGTGAATCCTCCTGAAGGTTTTCAGGAGAATAACTAAGAAAATAAGTTCTCCTTCCCACAAGAAGAAAGATCCTTTCCACAGGAGCAAGGCTTTGAACGCAGCCTCAAGTAAGAGGAAAGCCTGTTGAACTCTGCAGCTGAGCTGGTGGAGGTCACAGGAGGAAACTGGGCAACTTCTCTGGGCTATGCAATCCCTTCCCTAAGCACTCACACAGCACCGTGGTCTTCCAATGCAGCCTCAGCAAAAAGACCTCCCGTGCAGCAGTGCTCAGAGCTCAGTGTCTGACAAACTTTTCTTTGTTCAGTCCTCAATTCACTCAAACCTCCCTTCCCCTTCTTTCTCCGCACTAACTCACACCATGTGCCCAACTGGTCTAGGCCAGGGCATTCTCGGGTGGGTGGTCACTCCCTGGCTGAGGCAGAGGTTTGCTCCCATGCCTGCAGCCATGCACAGCCCCAGCAGCTCTCTGGCTATCAGGAGATTTGCAAACCAGAGCAATGAATTGTAGGAACTCCAGGGAAAGCACTTCTGGCACACCCAAACATTCTTACACAGCTGGAATTAAAATCAGGTTTTATTTCCCTCTCTGGGTCAAGCAGAGTAAATCATCACTTGCCTGATGAGCACAGAGCCTGAGCCAGCCACCTGCCCAGCAATGAGCCCTAGTGACAGGGATATGCACCCACAGCAGCAGAAGATCTCTTTTCACTCATGGTGTGTTGTAGTCCGTCCCTTCTTCCCCCACCCCTGCGTGGCTTCTGCTTATAACAATTAATTGCTTCATCGCTAAAGGCAGCATTTAATCCTGCAAGCATAAATTCTCACGTACAATGATGTGATCAGTGAGGCTTGCAGGATTAAGTCCTTGGGTCCACCAGAAGTTTTCACAGGAGTGTAATTATAATCAGACATGCAGCTACATGAGTGTTTCAAGAGAAGCACATGTGCAATTGCTTGTGAGTTGTTGCAGTTTTTAAAATCAGAAAAATTGTTCAGAATCAAGTCAATGTGAGCTGCCTGGGCAGACATGCACAGAATAAAACTGTTTAGAGAGATCACTTCTAGGATTCTCTTGTTGGCCCTTCACCTAGTGCCCCCCCAGACCCCAACTCCTTTCTGAAGAAGTTCCTTTCCTCCACCAGGCTTTCCTTGTTGCTTTCTTGACCTGAGCCCCTCCTGCTACCTTCTACATTAGTACCAAACTGGAAGTTTCAACCAAAGATGCTAAAATTTTTATCTTCACATCTCAATGTTGTTTCCTTGCAGCCCAAAAGACAAATAAGCACAAACTTGAAGTTAAGGTTTTATTAATGGTGTGCTTCTTCAGCTGAGACAACCCATCAACCCAAAAATTGGGAAAAAGAGATCTTCATGTTATCGTTGAGATGACCTGCCTGGAACAGTGCTTCCTGTGGCTCAAGAAACAGCTTCTTGTCCTCTTATGAGGGCATATATCTCCCACACTTCGTTCAGGTTCCTTCTGTTCCCTCTACAGCTCTGGTGATACCCCAACCTGAGGCAGGTCACTGCTAACTACAGTCCAAACAAAAGACAGTCATGGCAGGAGGGAAAGCTCAGGAGGAATTCCCACCAACAAACTGCAGCTTTTCATACCAAGACCATTAAAGAAACCACCCATAAAAGGTGTGCTCCTCAATGCAGACCCTTTTGCAGAACCTCTTCAGCCAGTCACAGTTCCTCGTTGACCTCTGCATCCCCAGCAGCCACTCCTGACCTGCTCCCCAGCTCTGCCACCAAAAACTTTCACGTTAAACTTCCCACATCACTGTCACAACTCCTGTACTCACAAGAATCTAGCAGTGCCAGCCCACACTGTGCCTGGCCAAGTACCTCATGCTCAAGCAATCTCCTGTATGCTTTTGATGCACATTTACAGCTGCTTTAAAGCATTCCCTTTAAGGGCTGCTCTGCAGAAGAAAACTGTCCTAACCACACCCCTGAGGCTCTGGGGTTTGGAGCAGAGCTTTCTCCAGGTGAACCCAGTTGCAATTACTGGATGGATGAGATACTTCAGCTGTGTAGTCCCCCAGCCTCTCTGCTGCTGAGAGCTGCAGCTCTGGTGGACACTCCTGAGACCTGTGGCTGTTGCTCTGAGATTTTCTTCAGCTTCCCATCAGGAATCAGATCCCTGGGGTTATTATTCTTGCACCCTCAGCCTGGCATTGGGCCATCAGATGTAAGCCATGGACTATGCAGTCTGTGTTCTGGTTCCCTTCATGGTGTCTCAGAAATAATCAGCTGCACCAAGTCATGCAAAAATCTCACTAATTAATGAGCTACTGCAAGTGGTGACTGCCAGGTAAGACAGACCTGAAAGGAGGTTGTAGTGAGATGAGTGTTGGTGTCTTCCCTCAGAAAATTAGTGACCAGATGAGAGAAAATGGCCTCTGGTTGTGCCAGGGGAGATTTAGATCAGGTATTAGGAAAAATCTCTTCACTGAAAGACTTGTCAAAGATTGGAAAAGGCTGTCCAGGGAGTGGTGGAATCACTGTCTCTGAAAGCATTCAAAAACTATTTGGTGTGTTATCTGGGAGCCTGTGTGCACAGCCAGCTGCTGATGGACTGAAACTATAATGGGTATAAGGAGAAACCTCCCTCCCTCACACAGATTTTTCCCCCTTCTGAAGATATCACCACCAGCCTGTTTCAGGGACTGTGGGTAAAATCTTTAAATCAGACAAAGAGACAACTAAGTTTGATTTAATAGCAAGAAATTTGCTTAATGAAACAGAGTGCCCAAGCGGGAAATATTCATTCCCCTTACTAGAAACATAATAGTAATTAAAGCAAATGTAATGAAAGAGAAAAACATACATTTAATGTTTCTCCATCAGTCTGAAAATCAGACTTAATGTTTAGATGCTTATAGAAATATTTGCTTCATTCAGACTATGCTGGGTTTTGAATGAAAATGGACTGAGATAATCAGTATTTAAACCTCTACATAGAAGGTTTAATTCCAAACCCACAGTAGTAGGCTTAAATATTACCTCTCCAGTTATGCACTGCATAAAAATTTTGTTTTCTTAAAAATGGAATTATTTATTTCTGTACTGAGTGGAAGCTGCTTGCACTGTTGATTCTATTGAGAATTTATGCCTGGTCCAGGCAGAAGAAAGGAGCCTGGAATTAACCTCTTGCTCTCTGCTACTGGTAATTACCTTTGCCACAGAGTAGAGCACGCCAGGAGCAGAGAATCCAGGCAAGGCCCTGCCATCAGCAGCAGTGGAATAAATCAAGATATGACAGCATGAAGGGACAAATAAATCACTAGGAGAGAGGTGACGTGGGGAAGGACAAGAGCTATAAGCAGTACAAGCACATGAGTTCTGGCCAACACCAGCTGTGAAGGAGCTACTTTTGGTTGGCATCAGTGGAACATCTGGAGTTGGGTTGGGTTTGAGGTACAACCCATGCTTTGAGCACAGGAAAAATGAGGCAGAGAGGTAAGCTTGAGTTTTTCAAGACCTTTGAGGGAGAGAGACACCCTGTCCTTGTACAGGGTCTTGTCTAAGAAAGGTTCCCACAGAGAGTTAGTACCAGGGCTAGAGACAGCTCAAAAGTATCCCAGATCTTCCTCTTCTGACACTGGCATGGGGAATTTATTTCACCCTTTATTATTCAAATATATCAGAATCACTCCGACAGGAACAATTTATTTTTGAGCTTCTGCTGTACTTTTTGAAGAGAAAAGGAAGTCTGCATTAAGATGCATTATGTATATTAATAAGGAAGCGTCCTAACAGAAAATACTTTATTGAAAAGTAACATAGAGAAGGGCTCTTCCACCTTAAAACTATACTTTGGATGTGGGAGAATAAAGAGAAAATCTGCTTTTTTTTGGTGGTTTTTTTTTTTTTTTTTGGTTGGTTGGTTGGTTTGATTTCTTCGGTTTTTTTGTTTGGAGGAAGCGAGAATGAGCAGCAGAGAGGGATTTGGCTGTCGAGGTTATCTCATAGCAGTAGGTGGCAAAGATGCCTCAGAACACCCATGTAACATTTTGGTGCGACTATGTGGTTGGAAGGAAAGTGAAGCAAATGTAGCTGCTTCCCAGAAATAACCTCCACAAGGCTTTATCTTTATCTCTTTCCCTCCATACTGTGATATGAACTATATGGCGAAAATCCCGAGGTCAGCACTGCAGCCTTTCGGCTGATGCCAAAGTCTGTAACCACGTCCCGTCCCCGCTCAGCAGAAGCATCTCATTTCCTGCAGCATCTGGAGCAGGCTCTGGCTTTATTCGTGGCCACAATGGAAACACCCACACTGGGCTGCAGGTTTCTCCAGCAAGGAGGACACAAGCACTAAGCTGGGATATTTTAGCAGGAAGGGGCAGCTGCCAGGGAGCTTGGTAGTTAGGGAAGAGAAATGTGTGAATGGAAAAAGTGAACATGCACAAATGAGCTTGCTCAGCTCCTCTCCTCTTATCCCAGTGAAGCAATTAACTGGCTAGTTTTTATACCACTGAGATGTTTGTTTCTGGTTTGGTTTCTTGTCAAGCACTTGAAGACCAGGACACACTTACTTGTGGTGAACAGCAAACACCAATGATCATTGCAAGGATAGAAGCTGCATAAAATGGGGGAAGAAGAAACAGGGCAATGACTGAGTGAAGAGAAACCATTAAACACCTGGAGGACAACAGGGCCAGGATCCATTAAGAGGCTAACAGGGAGCCAACATAATGTAAAATGTAAAAAAAAAAAAAACCAACCAAAAAACAACAAAACAAAACCAAACATAGAGCATTTGGGGCAAGATTATTCTCACTTTGGTTTGTGTGCCACAGCACTATTGAGGTCAACAGCTTTCAATGATTTTGTCAGTACTGGGTCTTGGGAAGATTTTGTTAATGAGGAGTGGGAGGAGAGGGTGTTTTTAATTATTATTAGTTTTTTCTTGTAACTACTTTGAAGAACCCATCTCTGGGGAACAGAAATCCCCCTGGCAGCTGATACCAGCTAAGAACCTTAGAGCCAAAATCATGAGATCTTCAGCAAACTACCTGTGAGGGACACACATACTTCCACAGTGGAGAATACAACAACCATTAATTATGGATGAAAGAGCATGCAGAAGTGAAGAAATCCATCTCACTGACCTGCTGCCCTGCTCCAGGAAAGTATTTCTTACGCTCCCTCCAGTCTGCATTTTGATTTTGTGGAATCAAAATCCTTCCAGACTCCAGCTTTCTATGCCCTTCCCCCTGGTTCTTTTGGACAGAATTACAAAATAATGGGGTTAATAGAGCGCAGAGCAGCTGCAATCTATTTGGATTTCACTGAAGGACTCGATACTGTCTCCTGGAATCTTATGCTCCAAATTAATTCAAGTTGGCTCAGGCAGGAAAACAGTGTCATGCTGACCAAAAGCTGCCTGAGATGACTGTAAACACGGGGTAGTGACAGGCAGAGATGCTCTCACTGTGGCACCAAGGGGCTGAGAGCTGCCTGCTGCACTTCAACCTCATCAGACATCGAGGAAGAGAAAAGGGGAATCCAAGGAGCACTGACAGAAAGTCCCAGATGCGGTTAAAACAAAAGGGGGTTGCATCCAATTGGGAAGAGGTCAAGGGAGTTAAGAAACATTGGTGAAACAAGTCAGCTTTTCCATGGGAAGGGAAGAGGAGGAGGGTTACATACCTGTACTGAGATGGAAGAGTTCTTAAGTGTAACAGAGGGAAAAATCCAGCAGGGAGAAGTGTTAATATCCTTGCAGCCACCCAGCTGCCTCTAAAGCCAAGGGCTGCGTGTGCCAGGTGTGTTCCCACCTGTGCTACAGCAGGGATTCACACCTTGCTGACACCAGGAGCTTGACCAAAAGAGTTGTTGCAGAATAACCCATTCCACAGTCACTGTCCTGGAGCAGCTCCCTGCTCAGGCTGTCTTCCACAGCAACAGTCATTTTAGGGTGGAATAATTACTGCTCCCTTCCAGAGAGAAATAACTGCTCTGGAATACACTCCCTCAGTAGGGTTCAGAGGAGCAGCAGCTCCAGAGCAGCTCTTGCAAAATAGAATATTCTGGGCAATTTTGCTTTGTAGAAAAGCCTCAAAATTCAAATACTCTTGATACATAGGCAGAAAATCCATGTGGGGACAAGGAAAAGGAGTTTTGTAGCTAATGCAGTCAGAAGTCTGCTGTTCTTTTTGGTGCCAAAATCTACTGACCTATCCCACTGCTCCTGAAATCCAGGCGAATTTTGCTGCTCTGATAGGGGAGGATTTGATTATGGTCAGTTGCATGGTTTTCAAGGGAAAAAAGGCATTTTGTATGTTCTTATATGTTTATGTGTTCTTCACACAGAGTTTCCAAATTCTCCAGCAGAAAATAAAACTACAAGAACTTCCCAGGCGTGTCCTGCCTGCTGTTTTCCAGGCCACATACAACAATCTCACCTTTGGACTTCGGGGTATTTCAGTTCTGCAGTATCCCATGTGAAGTTCTTCATCCTCCTTCTCCCTGTCCTTTAGGAGAAAACCACTGCTGCTCTGGAGGAACTGGTAGCTTTTCCTGATCCTTATTTGAAATATCACCCAATGCAGTGATGGGCACTGCCTAAAGCAGCCAGGTGGCTGAGGAAGTTGATTGTTCAAACAGATTTAAAAATTGTTTGGTCATTCAGCTGTTGGTGTTGCATCCAAAGCTCACAGAAACAAATAAACTCTCAGATCCATCACCTCCCTGGACTAAGCTGTGTATCCTGGGAGGAGTTTTGGTCACCTGGTACAGGAGACTGCTCCCATCGCTACTTCAAAGACCAGGCTTAAGCCTGTTTGAATTCACTGTAGGAGTAATTCCACTTTCTCCTTCCAAATTCAGAAGCCTCCTACCTGTTCCCACCCATACCAAGGTAAGAAATTTGAATGAGGCAGAGCAGGGATGCAGGGCGGGGCAGGTCACCCCTCACACGGCAGAATACAGGATCCTTCACAGCCGGGCTCCCTGTGCTGTCATGCCCTGTCTCATCACTGGTACTCACAGCACTCAGCCCCCAATACACGGACATCTCCAAGGTGGAAAAAAAGCAACCTTAAAAAGGGCCTGATTTCGAGTTTAATGCCAATTCCATAACCAGCCAGTCACTGGGGATGTGAGACTCAGCCTTCATCTCTCCCTGCCTAATATGAAGCAGATGTCTTCTGTTAATGAACCATTTGCTAATTAGTAACCACTTCATTTTTCTTCCATCAGTTTTCTTCTCTAGTTCAGACACAGAGAGGGCAGGCTGTGTAAATAAGTCAGTTCCTATAGAAATGTATTGCACATAGAGCAATTCAAAGGCACTGAGGCAGGAGGTGAGCAGCACAGTGCCTCTTATGAGATGGGACACTTGACAGGGATGTGGGACATGTCATTCACCCCTTTGCATGTCTTTTGACTTGCCAAGTTGCTTTAGCCTCTGAGTTTTGGACTCAAATCCTTGCTCATGCCTTGCCTATTCACATCATAAATGCCAAACGAGGGGTACTGTCTCCAATTTCAGTGTTTAGCAGAAATGAACTGTGATATTTTCTACCACCTGTGAGACTGAAACAGGGCAAAGCTTTACAGCACTGACTTTACAACCCTGTGACTCTCGATGTAGGTGGTAAAACTCAGGCTCCAGAGATGAAAAATCACTCAAAGTAAACGTCCCTTTTTCCTGGTAGGGGTTGCAGTGCACCTGGGACAACCCTCAGAATGACAGGCTGCAGCCCCTGATCTGTTTCTGCACAGGATCCTCATCCCTTTGTTCCTGAGATGCTCGAGTGGGAGTGGAGAGCACCCAGCAGCTGGGATATAACACTGGGAACCCCTGAGCTTGGTACCTCCGAATTCCAGTCCAAAACATTACATCCCAGTTCAATCAAGAGAGATTATTTTCCTCTGGGCTCTGCATTAAAAAATACAATTATGCTTATTCACTATTTATAGGAAAGGGATGACATTTAAATTCTGTCTGGTTCCCAGCCATCACATTTCATCTTTCTAATAGTTTCCCAATAGAAACAGATTCCTGTTCTGGCTGCCTGACTCTCCTTTCCCCTTTCCCCTTGATACTAAGAGGTCTTAAAAGCTTAGAAAGCTATAGCCATGCTAATTTTGTAATACACTGGAACTCTCCTTTTGCATCATCCTAAGGGGGACTTACTCTAATGTGGTTCTTGGAAATAACTTCTCCCCTCATAAAACACCCCAAATTGTAAACCTTCCAATGAACTCCTTACATTAAGGCATTTTAAAGTTTTATTTTAGTAATCATCATAATAAACAATTCCAGTCTTTACAGAGCTTTTCATCCCCAAGGATCCCAAAGTGCTTTAAGCCACTGCACATCAATTACAGACAGGGATGAATCCATTGCCCTGTGAAAAGGTGGCTGTTCCAAGGGCTCCAGCCAGCCATGCCATGCTGTGAGAGAGAGGCTTCAGTGCTAGGGAGGAGCAGCATCTCTGCAGCTCAGCTGGTACAGAAGTCCTGTTTGGATGCTCAAAGCTGGCCAAAGCAGGAATGGTACATGTCTTCCACTTCTGCAGCATGAAATGGAACCTGAGTCCAGTAGCTGGTTACCAGGAAACAAGTTAATAATTGAGGGATGTGTTAAGTAACAGCTAACAGTATTAACTACCCTGTGATAGGAAAGAGACAATGGACACAAGTTGCAATGTGGGAAATAACAATTAAATATAAATTTTTTAAAATTTTTTTAAATCATTTTTTTAAATTTATAAAGGTGGTTAAATGGGTTGTCCAGAGGGCTTGTGGTATCTTCATCCTGGAGCTGAGTCCTTGAATTCAACTGGATGAAGCCTTGAGCAACCTGGTCTTGCTGGAACCTGCTTTGTGCAGGGCACTGGATGAGAGAGGTCCCCTGGCCTCATCCCAAATTCTTCTGTAGTGTAGTCTGGCGCAATAACTTAAAGCATGAGTGGTGTTGGTTTAAATTAACACATCAACTGCTGAGTTGCAGCAGCTGTCACAGCTGTGAGCTACAGGCCCAGCAACCTCCAGCCGGTACCAGAAACTGCAATGCCTCAAGTTGTGCTAGTGAGAGTCTGTGGAAACCCCACTGTTCTGGTAATTTCACTAAAAATTAAGCTGATTGCTCTTGTCTCATCCCAGCAGTTGTTGAGGAGAATGGAGCACCAGGCCCCGTGCAGCAAACATTTCCAAACGTGGGTGTTCCCTGCCTCCAGCCCCGTATTTTCTAGATTAAAGCCATTCAGTGCTGTTAACTCTTCCTCACAGCAACCAATTGCTTGTGATTCTCTTTAATCTGAACCTGCTCCAGTTCACTGGTATTAGGGGTGAAGAGAAATACCCAAACACACTATACTTCAGACCTCATCACCACCTGGTGTAGCCACCTCCCTTATCTCATATCCAGCCTTCCCAGGAAGCTGGCCCAGAAAGCTCTTTTGGGGCAGACAAATGGCGTCAGTGCAATCCCACTTGGATTAGAGTCTCCCACAGCTTCCAGATGTTTCTCCATCACACTGCAGCCCCACCAGCTGCTGCCTCCTCTAGGAATTTGTGTACTGGATCATACTTTCTTGGTCACATCTTGCTGATGGCAGGTTTGTGGTTAGCTCCTGAAAAGTAGCATTTCCTTCCCAGGGAGATGTGCATCCCATGCAAGGAATGACAACTAGACCTCAGGTGGAAGACAGCAAGGGGGGACTCCACCACTGCCTGGGGGGTTACTTCAATAGTTAACTTCCAGCTAACCACTTTTCAGCTCACAGTGATACCCGGGAGGTTACAGCATGATGTAAAGGCTTGGTAGCTCGACAGCAGCTATAGGCAAAATCATTGCATAAACCGAGTCTTCCAGGGCTGGGAGCCAGGGAGTGTGGAGCACAATATGGAAGATATCACTGTATTCTTTGTTGATATCACTATGTTTTATATTCTGTTTTATGACAGTCTGAAAATACTTTTTAACCCACTGCTCTCACTGTGATCTGCAGTCACCCAATTGCCTTGTGATTCTCAACCCAAAGAAATCCTCACCTGCATTCAGGTTTGTGTTGGACTCCGACAGTTCAGGGGTTTAGTAATTTTTTTATAACCTTTAGGTACCACTGGAAAGCAAACAACCCAACAGTCCCTATTGCTGTGAGCCCTTTTTGGCAAACTGCAACTCTGAACTGTTGAGGCAGCATTTAAATCTCTTCTGTAGGGCAGGTAAACCTGAGGCAGTGTATCTATAGATCGAACAAAAACCCTGGAACCCATTGACTTTGGACAAAGGTCTGGCAGGTTCCAGCTCTTCTGCGCAGCATTTTCTGAACTGCAGTTACCAGTTCTGTTAAATAAACTGAAAAATCTATATTGTTATAGTACACATCTAGAAAACATGTAGGACTGAAAACACAATTAGAGAATGAATTGAAGAACAACTCTTTGTTTAAAGTTTCAATCCATGTAGGATAAATAGGGAACAGGTCATTTTTAACTTGTAAGATAGTCTGTACAAAAATCACATAAACTTTTCAACTTAAAACATTTCATGGTGATAGGAATGTCATTGCTGTTATCATCCTAGCAACTGAACACACACTACTGCTTACAGAAATGGGGGGAAAAAAGAAATTTCCCACCAGAAAGTAATGAAAAAAAAAGTTAATTACAGGACTTCCAAAAAAATAGTTGTTGGACTTCAGCCAGAAAGCTTTTTGCTTGGACCTGGTTAAGTCTTCCTAAGGGAAGCATTATTTTTTTTGATGCAGAGGCTCAAGTCTCTATTTTTAGAGCACATATTAGTCAATGAGTTTAGCACTTTCACATTTGAACCAACAGCTTATTAATATTTTTTCAGACCTTCTGTAACACCACATGCTAGTTTATTCACTTAATAATAATTTCATAAATTGTCATGCCTGTCATTAAACAGGGTTTACCCCAAATAACCTCTTGGATTTGGCAAGTGAGACTCAGTTATTCCACATTGTGCATTAACTGTGTGACCTCCTTGTTTCCTTTCAACCCTTCTTGTTCAGTGGAGTGTTCAGCACTGTAATCAGAGCAGTGCTTGTGTAGGAGGGGAGGGAGAGTTGTGTGCAGAGGAGCTCAACAGGCTGGAGAACCGCCTAATGGGAACTCATGGAGTGCTACATAGGTGAATGCAAAGCCCTTCAGATGGGAGGAATAACCCCATGCATCAGCACATGATGTCATTGAGCAGTTGGACAGAATCTCTGCAGAAAAGGTCCTGGTGGAGATGGCCATGAGCTGGCAGCGAGCTCTTGCAGCAAGGAAGGTCAACAGCTGCCTTAGGAAGGACATTGCCCACAACAGGCATGGTCCCTTCCCTCTGCTCAGCACTGGTAAGGCACACCTTGAGGGCTGGGTCCACTCCTGGGCTCCTCAGCACGGGACAGATGTGAACATACCAGGATCCAGCAGAGACCACCAGGATGGCCAGGGGCTGGAGCACAGAATGTATGGAGAGAGGCTGAGCCAGGTGGGCCTGCCAGCTGGGAAAGGGGAAGGATTCAGGGACACCCTACTGCAATCTGCAGTGAGAAGTTGTGGAGAAGATGGAGCCAAACTCTTCCTTGGGTTGCACAGAAATAGGGCAAGAGGCAGCAGACATAAGCTGCAACACCCACCAGATTTTAGGAAAAAATTATCAGCTTGAAGGTGGTCAGACACAGGGCCCCGGAATTTGTGTGATTGCCATCCCTAGAGACAAGCAGGACATGACTGCAAAAGGCCAGGAGAAACCTAATCTAAATTTGGTCCTGCTCTGAGCAGAAGGTTAGATGACCCCAGGGATCCCTTCCAGCCTGAACTATTCTGACTCTCTGATTCACACCTTTTCACCAAGCTATGGTTTTTTATAGCATACCCAAATCACCTGAAGCATCGCATCCAAGCTGCTGAATCGCATCTGTGTAACCTACTCTAACCTGACCTACCACTTGATCCTGAAAGTGTCTCATAGCAAAGAAATGAGAGTGGACTTTCAGTTTTTGCTAACTAAGTGTTTATAGCACTGAGTATGTCATTTGTTAAGACAAGAGCTGAATCTGCCTTTGCACAGGAGAGCACACCGGCACCTCTGCTTTTACAGCAACAGGAAGGTGCTGGGCTCTGTTAATCCATGCAAACCCAGATTAACACTTTAATCCATCACAAGTGGGATGGATATTTTCCTGGGGGGTTTAGATGTCACCTCTCAATGTGGCATCACATTGACTACTCTGCAGTCAGGGCAGACAAAACCCCATCAGGTACGACTGAACACCTTGCTCTCAGTACTGAAGAGTTAATAAGCAAATGCTACACACCACCAGCACAGAGGGAAGGGCTCTGGGGAGGGCAGGACACAGGTCACTGATGACAGTCAGGAAACTTCTAGAAGAGCTGAGCAGCTCTGGAGTTACCCACGGTAATGCAGCCCATAGCAGCCCCACAAAGAAAACATTGTCAGGGGCTTTTCCACCAAGCCAGCTGAAGCCAACTGAATAGAAACCAGCATTAGGCAAATTCACTAGACACAATTTGGCTTTTTGTTATTTGATTTTCCAAGGGTGAGGAGCTAATTTATTTTTCTATTTTTAAAGACTCTTTTCGCTCTGCAAGAAAACCTCCACAAACCACAGAGTGATAGCAACAGCAATAAATGAGCACAAGAGCTCACCAAATGTTCGTGGCGGATTCTCTTTCACTGTCAAATTTTAAACTGAGATTGGAGAACTTCTTAGAACTGATGCTGTGTTTTAAAGAGGGATTAATTCTGGGAAGTCCAGTGTCTGATTATACTAGGTCATTTGACCAGATAGCAAAGATTTATTCTGGTTCACAAGAAAAGGTTATCTTGTTAACACAGAGATGAAACATGGGAAGAGGCAGTGTGAGGGCACCAAGCACTGAGGCAGAAACAGCAAAATATCCCCTTGAGAAAACAGAATCCTCAGGGGGAGGAATGAAAAATTTGAGAAACAAGAACCTGGGAAACAGCGGATTAAAAGCTGGACATGAGCCAGCAATGTGCATTTACAGCCCAGAGAGCAAATCATGTGCTGGGCTGCATCAAAAGCAGTGTGACCAGCAGAGCAAGGGAGGTGGTTCTGCCCCTCTACTCTGCTCTCATGAAGCCCCACCTGCAGTGCTGTGTCCAGCTGCAGGGTCCTTGGCACAGGAAAGACATGGACCTGTTGGAGTGGGTCCTCAGGAGGCCACAGAGATGCTTCGAGAGCTGGAGAACCTCTCCTGTGGAGACAGGCTAGAGAGCTGGGGGTGTTCAGCCTGGAAAAGTGAAAGCTCCAGGGAGACCTTACAGCACCTTCCAGTACCCAAAGGGAGCTTATAAGAAAAATTGGGACAGACTTTTTAGCAGGGCCTGCAGTGATGAGAGAAGGTGTAATCATTCTCAACTAAAAGAGAGTAGATTTAGATTAGATATAAAGTAGGTTTTTAGCACTTAGTGCTGTGGTCTCATTGACAAGGTGGTGATTGGTTAAAGGTTGGACTTGATGATCCTGTAAGTCTTCTCCTACATCATATTCTGTGATACCAGGTGCGTGGTAAGGCACTGGAACAGGTTATCCAGGATGCCACATCCCTGGAAGTGTTCAAGGCCGGGCTGAATGGGCCAACCTGATGTAGTGATGGTGATCCTGCCCGTGGCGGGGGCTCGGAACGAGGTGATCTTTAAGGTGCCTTCCAACCAGACCATCCTGTGGGAGTGCGAAGCAGAGCCCGTGAGTGCCAGACAAGAGCCTGGGGACGAAGGCAATGTGGGATGCGGGCAGGCTCCGGGCAGGATTCGGACGGGATCCAGATGGGATCAGAGAGGACGCGGACATGATCTGGGCTGGCTGCGGGCAGGATCAGACGGGCTCCGGGCGGGATACGGGCGGAATCAGGCGGGATCCGAGAGGGATGCGGGAGGGATCAGACGGGCTCCGGGCGGGATCGGGGCGGGATCAGACGGGCACCGGGCGTGATACGGGCGGGATCAGACGGAATCAGACGGGCGGGATGCGGGAGGGATTAGACGGGCTCCGGGCGGGATCAGACAAGAACAGATGGGCGGGATGCGGGCGGGATCAGACGGGATCAGACGGGAACAGACAGGCGGGATACGGGCAGGATGCGGGCGGGATCAGACGGGCGCCGGGCGGGATGCGGAAGGGATCAGACGGGAACAGACGGGAACACATGAGCGGGATGCGGGCGGGATCAGACGGGAACAGACCGGAACAGATGGGCAGGATGCGGGAGGGATCAGACGGGCGGGATCCAGGAGGGATCAGATGGGCGGGATGCGGGTGGGATCAGACGGGCGGGATGCAGGATGGATCAGACGGAATCAGACGGGCGGGATCCAGGATGGATCAGGCGGGCGGGATGCGGGCGGGATCAGACCGGCGGGATCCAGGATGGATCAGAAGGGCGGGATGCAGGATGGATCAGACGGGATCAGATGGGCGGGATGCAGGATGGATCAGACGAGTGGGATGCAGGATGGATCAGAAGGGCGGGATGCAGGATGGATCAGACGGGATCAGACGGGCGGGATGCAGGATGGATCAGAAGGGCGGGATGCAGGATGGATCAGACGGGAGGGATGCGGGCGGGATGCAGGATGGATCAGACGGGCGGGATCCAGGATGGATCAGGCGGGCGGGATGCGGGATGGATCAGACGGGATCAGACGGGCGGGATGCAGGATGGATCAGGCGGGCGGGATCCGGGATGGATCAGACGGGATCAGACGGGCGGGATGCAGGATGGATCAGACGGGCGGGATCCAGGATGGATCAGAAGGGCGGGATGCAGGATGGATCAGACGGGATCAGACGGGCGGGATCCAGGATGGATCCGACGGGCGGGATGCGGGCGGGATCCAGGATGGATCCGACGGGCGGGATGCGAGTGGGGCGCTCCCGGCGGGCGGCGAGCGCCTCCCAGCGGTGCCGCGCGGCCCCGGCGGGCTCGGGGGTCCCGAGGTGCAGCGGGATCCCGGCGGGATGATGGTCCTGGGGCTCGGACACGCAAATTCATTCTCCGTCTGGTCTCCTGAAAAACGCAGGGGACGTTTCTGCTTCTTCTTCCACCGTGGCATCGCTTATTCAAAGCCGAAATGAAGTTTCAAAGCCTTTGCCCCCTTTCTCAAGCATCCAGGTTCCAGCAACAGCTTCAGGAAGAGTACCAGGCCTGGTGGTACATCTATAACTACATCTATAATTTTCTATTTCTCTATATCCTATATTTCTACTATATTTGTCTCGACTGAGGATGTGTTTATATTCACAAAATTAAAATAAATAAATATTATACTCTCCCACTCACTCCAGGGTAAATTACATGGAATAATGAACAACTAAAATGCTACTATCAGCTCTCCCTGCATATTTCCATTCACTGTTACAAATCTTCCTTGAGCCTGGCTAGGTGAGCTATTTTCCACATCAGATTTCTCTTGAGCACAAAGCTACAAATTATGTACCAAAAGGCATAAAAATTACAAATAAGCGTTTTCTGTTAGTGCATTCTCCCCTATCATTTATTTGAAAAGGGCTTTTGGGATTGACACCAGTCAATTCTTGAATTTGAAAGTCCAAAACCTAGATACCCAACAGGTTCTCATTTTCAGAGTATAAAGGATTTTCTGGGAAAAAGACCCCAAGTGGCTTAGGTAAACTTCAAATCACACTGAGTCACTTAGGGACGGCAGTGTTAGTTTAATCACATAATTTGATGGTTGCAGAAGGTAGGTCTAAAAATAGGCACATGCATGCCTTCCTCTCAATATCACTCTTGATTTTGAAGACTCATCCTAGGAACATAGTTTCCACCAAAATGTTGTGGTTTATACAGCTCCCAGTGATAAGAGCACGCAGGATTCGAAGGGAAGGATAAAGGCATCCTGCTCTTAGGAGCAGAGACTGCACAGGGCCCGCAGAGGAGCTGGCGTAGTTATGACTGAGGAAGGTGAGAGTAGAACTTGATGAAGGCTGCTGGTGACTGGAGTTTGCATAGATCAAGCACTGACAATCATCCAGTGAGGAGATGCTCGTTGGAAACATAAATGGTTGCTGTATTTCACCTCCACTTTCATCAGGGCAAAGCAAGGTTCTGAGGAACTGAAATGCTACAAGGATTCCATGTACCTTTCCTACTTGGTCCTGCATATTAAGTAAGGGATAGAGAAAAGGGAAAGGTTGGGGGATGGGAAGGATGGAGGAGAAAAACCTGCTGATTTGCCCACTGCTTTGGGATTAGATCTGTGGAAGAAAATACTTATACAAGTCTAGGGTAGGCTGCAGAGATCCCCAGGTTTTCTGCGCAAACGATTGTTACTTCCCATCTTAATTTAGTAAGACTATTAAGACTTCTCTTTCTTCTTTTTTTTCCTCTCTCTTTTCTTTTTCTTTTTTTTTTTTTGGTAATTATTTTTTTTGTTGTTGCTCATCTCCCAGTTGCCCTTCAGCTCCTTGCAGAAGTTCTCCTTATGACAGAGTCTGAAACTCTTCCTTAATCAAGGACCTGAAAATGCAGTTAGAAAATACTAGGAAAAAGCTTGCATGGCTCTTGGGCTGGAGCTAACACAAAAGGAGGGAGGGAGAATCCACAGCCACTCCCAACATGCACAGGAGACCTGACATCTCAAATTTCTGGCTGCAGCATTCCCTGAGACATAAATCAGGCCATTCATGAAGGGGCTGCTCTGCCAATATACATAGAGAGAAAGAGTAGACGGAAAGCAGCAAATCTGCATTAGATCCATCTCTAGCATAGTAGAAATCCTTTACACCAGTTAGATGAGAGAAACTGATGCTTGCAAACCACAGAAGGCTTGGCAAGGGTGAAGTTGGACATGCTAATGAGCCTCCAAAGAATTTTGACCTGTGAAGGATATTTAACTACTGAGAAAGATTTATGTCCAATAATACACAAAAGTGGAAGTGAACAGAGGGTACAGGGAATTAGATACACACTACAAACCTCCTCCTGCTCACATCAGCGCTGAGAAATAATTCAAGAAAATACCAGATATATAAGCAGTGAGAAAAGTGAGAATCCTTAGCCAGAGAAACTACTTGGTATGATCTGTCACTGTCTGCATTTGGTATTTAAAAGCCTTATTGCTACAAAATGCTGTACTAGGTCCTTGCACAGAGAAACTCTGCTCTGGAGAACTTGTTGTCTGCCCAGTCACTGTCAAGGAGGTTTTATGTTACAGTGGCACGAGAGCCAAGCGATGTATTATTGATAGACTGGGCATTTACTGAACACAGATATCTCAAGCCTCAGGTCGATGAAACAACCACAAGGCTATCAATCTCTCACCACCACTACGCAGATGAGTTCACCCTCTAAATGACATTTCACCAAAATAGTTTGCAATAAAGCTTCTATATTAATCCTTTTCAGACCGCGGTGTCATGAAGTCAGAGGTTTTCCCAACCAGTTTTCTGCCTGCCTGCAACACCAGCCTGAAGCAGAAGATTCCATCTAGTGAAGTCACAGCAACACGTTCATTATCTGCTATTAGAGCAGGCAGTCGCCATTCCCTCTGTGCGCATTTGCAGACAATGCACAAATCCACATCTGTAATTGCATTGGGTCTGGCTGAGCTGGAGTTCGTTTCCCCACAGCAGCCCTCACTCACAGTGCTGTGCTTTGCACTGGCAGCTGGAAAGGTGTTGATAACACACCCATGATTTGGCTGCTGCTGAGCAGGGCTGGCACAGCATCAGCACTGTCTCAACATTCCCCCCATCAACGGGCTGGGAGTGGGCAAGATCTTGGGAGGGGACACAATTTACCAAAGGTATCTCTTATTCCATGTGCCATCAGCTCAGATATAAAGCCAAGGAAAGGAGCAGGGAGGGAGGACATTTGTTACTTACAGTGTTTGGCTCCCAGAGCAACCTCTACACCTGCTGCAGCCCTGCTTCCTGGGAAGTGGCTGAACATTGCTTGATGATGGGAAGTAGAGAATAAATCTTATTTTTTTCCTCTTTGCTTGTGCATGCACAAACTTTTGCTTTTGCCTTAGTAAACTGCCTTATCTCAACCTATGAGCGGTCCCCATTTTTCCCTTAGATTTTAACAATTACACACAATTGTTATAAATACGTCATAAAGATTCATTAAAGAGTGTAATTTCTCTGATATAACCAATATATCCCAGCAAAGACAACAGTGGATCCAGAAGTCAGTCTCTTTCTTGGTAATTCAGGTAAATATGATCAAGGGCACTTGCTAATGTCCACATTTAATTCACAAACTCAAACCCCAATTCCTCTGTTAGTCAGTTTGACCATGCTGCGGCACACCACTCCTTTTCACCCTAATTGAAGGGTCATTAAAGGAAATTCTTAAAGCAAAAGCTTAAAAGGAACAAGTTCTGCCACTTTTAAAGCTTTTTATTTGGTACTTGGCTTTAAGCAGAAGAAGGAAAAATCTACAACCCAACCTGGCTTATTTATTATTATTTTAAAAACATGTCAAGGCAGAAGGTTGTCTTCAGCCACCTGTTGAAACACTTTACACTAGAGAGCAGATTCAACATCTGCATGTTCCCAAATCCTGTTTTAAGGACACAGGACACTACCTTCATGGACACAGCTCATCAGCATCCAGCCCTGTGCCTGGCATTTCATCAGAAGAGCAAGAAATTAACACTAAATAATCAAAACCAACATTAAAAAAATGGAGAGATTAAGTTTCAAAATGATACTTTTATTGTAACTAAACAAAGGACACAAGCTCCAGTTAATATAAAAATTTTCTACTGCATTATGGCAAACACAGGACCAGAATGCTCAGTGCACAAATGATTTTCAACTTAAATTTATAACACAGGCTGAAATTCAACTGAAAAGCAAAACTTGGAATACATACAAAGAACAGAATATGGGATTATTCTTCTAATTAAGTATACCCAATTATTTGATATTAACAATTTAAAAGTATTTAAATACATGCTGAAGTAGCTAAAGTTAAAATTATCAGCAAGGTACGCAGATATAAAGTTACAAGAAGTATTTTGGAGTTGTATAAAAGATGTAACTTTTTCCCCAGACAAAGCCTACATAAGGGTAAGGAACTATCCTGGCAAGAGACTATTCTCTACCTGCATGCAGTCCGGCTGACAAACTCTGACTGAACCAGCTTTCTGGCACTTAACCTGCAGGCAGACTGACTCTCACAGCATGCAGTCAGTGATGAAAATCTCTGTGAAAACCATCTTTTGGGCTAAGATGAAATGGAAACAAGTTTTTCATAAAATAGGTCCTGTAACACACTTGTTTTGAAGGGGGAAATTGCATCCTACTCTACTTTTCTTTCCTGTTGCTAAATGGAATTTTAAAAAAGCTTTTTGTGTGTTTTACATTTCCCCCCTGAATAGCTTATAGTCAAAATCTGTCTTATTTGAATCTGCAACAACCCCACCAATGGTCTTACCAATCACCTAAGTCTGAGCTCAGAGGCTTTGCCTGTGTAAGTCACAAAGTCATCGGAATCTCGCATATCCTTTAAATTATTTAAAGAAATATTTACATCTTCTGATTAAATATTCATTCAGGAATAAGTTCTGACCAGTTACTGTACACTTGGAAGTCATCCTTTCTCTGAACATACCACAGCTTCTGGGTTTTTTGGTCAACACCAAAGGCAACTAAGCACATTATCTGGAGCTATTCCAATCTGCTGCAGTTGCCTGTATCACAGAGACAGAGCTGCTTGGGAGGTTCAAGGTTGGGTAAAAGTGGATCACTGATGGCTTCCTAATCCTTTAAAGCTTGCAGAACATGTGTTGTTGAAGTCCAGGTGCCATGGGTTTGCCTGCTTTCAACAGAAGGAAGGTATTCCCCATGAAAGTCCTTTCTATGGTTGGTGTGCAAGTCCTGTGATCGCTTTAGGTCACAGCGGAAAGCTGGCATTTGTGACTGGCATTTAAACAAAAAAATCAGCTATTTTTGGCTCCCTTCTTATTTAATCCACAGAAAATTTAAGTGAACAGTAAACACAGAACAGCAGCAAAGTGTCTTAAACTCCCAAATACTGCCATCAGCCAATTTACTTTCAGGCCAGTTAAAGCTCTGTAAAACTTCAAATCAATAAATATTTGAAAACATAGCTTTTTCTGCTATTTTCCTGGTTTAAATCTGCATGCATTCAAGTGAATACAATTCTTAGGTTTTTGATATTCCATGAAAGGTAGCAGGCAATTTTAGATTATCTTTTACCACATTTCAGGAATGTCAAGTAATATTCTTATACATTGTTTTCAAATTCAAAATATGCCACTGTAAAAATTTAGCATACTTCAAAGCCCAGAAATTCTAGCTGTAAATTATAAAATGTAAAATTAGTTTCTAGATTGTATTTTTGTGAAATCAGTTTTATTCTTGAATTTCATCTAATACAAGCGTTGGCCTAAAATAAAAAAGCACCTAGTGAAGTCAGACCTTCAAAAATCTACAAAGTGACTTTCATGCTGAAATCTCCAAGGTAATCTCGATTTATGAGGAAGAGAACAGCCCCCTTGTTTAGGGATCCATGAACCATAAAGATTGTACTGATTTGAAATTTCAGCTTCATCACAGCAACTTTACACTTCAGATACAATTACAGTCATTCCCAGAAGGATCTCGCTGTAAGCAGCTTTCTTTGCAAACTGTACAGAATATGAACTCAATAGTTGAACTAGACACTGACTTTTTCTAGAACTGTACATCTCACTGTACATATTGCTTTGGAAACAACTAAATACAATGGTCCATATCATGCAAGCCATGAGACTGTCAAAACTTTTGTTCCACTAACTTCAAATAAGTTTGTACAAATAATTTAGCCAATCTAGATAAATACTGCACATGGAATTATGCTGAAATATACTTGGGAGTTGACATTTTCTATGAAAATATGCAACTATGACTAAAAGCACTAAGTACTAACTGCCCACCTCAATATCACCATGTACAGTGCCATTGTAAGATGTGCTCTCTATAGTGTACACAAAATCAAGAATGTTCATACATTTTATAATACTGGGTGCAAAATAAAAACAAAATAAAAAACCCAAACTACAGCCCTGCTGGTTCAAGCCACACTATATGTACTTTGTAACAGATTTTAAGAAAAGTGTAAAATTTAGGCTGCCATGAATTATGGAACATCCCAGAGTTAGTATTTTAGTTTTAAAACTTTAAAATTTACTACTAAGAAGAAATATTAATGAGAAAACCTTGACCTACTGCCAGTATGTAGTCACACATTTAAAGACAGTGGCTATAGGCAATTAGAAAACCAGTAATGTAATCAGCACACTGGCAATACCAGAAATGACTTATTGACTGCACAGTAAGCAAACCCATGAGATGAACATATTTATGCACTCCAACTATACCTGGCTAATGACTTTATACCTGAGATGAAAATTGAGAGGTAAGAGAACTAGTTATGGTGTAAATAATTATCAGATGAAAAACGAGCACACAAATATAGCTACATTTTTAAAAAGATATGCAAAAAGATCACAACTGACATTTTTCCCTTTTGATTATTTTCATTCTGCTATTCAGACAAACACTTTTAACTCACTTTACCATGTGACAGATTGTGTTCTGAAACTATTTTAAAGGCTCCTGTGATTCCAATGCTTTAATAATTCATGGAGTTTTGAGTAGAACCAACATACTCTACTCCCTAGTTCTATGAAATTTAAGGCACCCATAAGTAGCAAACTTCATGCCAAGTTTCCATTCTAGGGAAAAATAAATCTGATTTTTCCCTTCAACAGAAAATAATAATAATCATGAATTCATAAAAGTGATCAGAATGCCACATTCTCTGTCAGTGAGGCAACAGCTTAGTGATATTTAGCTTAAAAAACTCTACATCTATAGAGCTACTACTGAAGCCACAGGATTTTCACTAGCAGATTAGAAAATATGTAATATTGTGATGGAACAGAAAAAGCTTGTATTAAATTCTGAAAAAGCTAAAAGGTAGAAGCAGAGCAAGGTTGGGCCCCATGTAATGACGAAAGAAAATAAATGGGAAACATTCTTCCATGATACATACACTTAATTTATACAGCAAACTTCCAAGTTTAATGGATCACTGTACCACAACAATGAGTGCAAATACATGTTTTTGTGGGCAGGAGCACTGCTAAAGAAGCATATTCTGTTTTCATCAGTATGGAATGACACTAAATCACTTCTTTGACTAACGGAAATTTCATTCCATATGTCAGAAAACGTATCTACAATTTATTACCAGAATCAGCTCAAAACACTTCCCATAATCACAAAGCTCAAGTAATTTGTAAGCCATTAGACACAGAAAGATATACAAGATTTTGATTACAACTGTGATTAGCTTCAGATTCTGAAGCTTAATTCTTTGCTTCTGCAGCTTCTTTATCATGCTTTTCCTTTGCTTTCTCTTTTTCCTCCAGTTTTTCTTCTTTTTGAAGCAGTGACATAATCTCAGCAACCTGGCTGGTGCCAATATCAATATCTTCTTTGTCAATCAATTCTACTACCTACATGAACATAAAATGAAATTCAGAGTGCATTTAATTTTTACATGATGGAGGCATTTTCCTGCAACAAATTTTGTTAAGACGACAAAAGTATTCAGTTCTCAAGTTCAAGAAAAACAGCATTTTTTTTCTTACATGGAAGACAAATTCAAACCACAACCAGTACCTCAAACATATCCAGAATATTAAAAAAAAGCTAAAATGTAAACCAAACGACTTAGAACTCTTGACCTTTGTGTGTGCAGCACACAAAGACATTTTAAAGCATTAGTAAAACAGACCCATTTATTTTACCCGTTTCAATGGAAAACTGAGATTCAGTACCTGCTGTAACAGTATTTAAGACAATAATTTATAGGCTTAATTTTATTTTGATTTTATTAAAAAAGACCTATTGTACTAGATAAGCACAAATTCAGAAAAACTTAAGGGTAGAGGGGGTGGGCCGTCCAGAAAGCAAATGAAAAAATAATCTAGTAAATGATTCCAAATTCCTTTAAATAGCTTTTTGTACAAATGTACTCTTGGCATATCTCCTCAAGTTCCTAGAATTATTCTGCAATATATGCAGAATTTAGAAGTACATTTTATCTGTGTTGCTAAATGTGCAACGGCTGTTTAGAGCAATAGGGAAGATAATCATCACAGGGCAGTACAGAGGAAAAATGTGTTTCAAAAGGCTGATACTGTATCTTCTAGCTGGCCATAGTTTAAATACTATTTCTGTATCGAGTAGCAGAATGGCTTGCAGGAAGTAAGTTTCAGGACCTATCTACATTTACCAAGTGAAAAACAAGAAAATGAAGGTGAAAGGCAGAGAAAACCTGAGAATGTTCTGCAAAATGAGAAAATAGGACAAATCAGGCAACAAACACAGGCCATTTACAGTGGACTTAAAAGACAACTGGTGGTCTGCTGTCTTTCAAGTACAGGAAATACAGGTCTCAATGAAACATCTAAAGTATACAAGTAGGCAAGAGAAGCTACTATTTTGTGTTGATATGAAATATATCTATGGATGTTATGTCAAGAGTTTTGCTAACAGTCATAGTTCTTCTACTCCCTCCCATTTTTAAGTAATAACAAAATTACCATATTTTACAGAACTTGACAGAGAGACACAGGAAAACCTACAGCTTTAAAGGTAATGTGGGTAACAGACATGGATTCCCCTCCCCTCCCGCCCCCAAAAATAGCCATACAGATTCTCAAGATGCTGTTATATGAGATCTATAATACATACGAAAAACCTCACTGGCATCAAGTAAAGACTCTTGCAAAAGACTGCACTGCAAATTTATGTCAAAACAGGTCCAATGTTTGAAGAATGCTTTGCCTTATTTTCTTAAAGAAGTCCACAAACTTACCTTAACAACATTATCTATATCGACTTGGCCATCCTTGTTTTCATCCAGTGCCTCTGCAATCCTTGTCAGCTTCTCCTCTGGAATCTTCTGAATTTGTTTCATTGCATTAATTAGCTCAGCAATACTGATGAGATTCTTCCTGAAGAGAAAGCACAAATTCTACATGACAAGCAATTACTCCAAAGGAGTAAGGCTGACAAAAGGCAGTATTGGAAGTTACTACACTGCAAGATGCTTGTAAAATTATTAACTGATTATTAATAATCATGAACAGAATGCAAAAAACCAAAAAGGAGTTACTGATCAGCAAGATTTTTATCTTCCCATTGAATCTCATGCTTTTAGTTTCCACGTTTTATTGAACAAATACAAGTATCCAGTAGCATTTGAAATAAAGGTTTCTGTATTTCCCAGGCTGTGTATCTACTGCCCTTTGTCCCCTCACTCCCCATTTACCAAAGATGCAGTGCCATGTTTCTGTCATCCATTTACATTTAGAGGCTGGCTGACAGAAAATCAATGAGTCACAGGAAAACAAAAGCTGAGAACTAATCACTTGAGCAAATGAGCTGTTTTGTTAAAATCGGCTTCATTTGCTCCTGTCAAGGACCAGACACTGTGGAAGGAAGGACCAGCAGGTTTCAGATGTTACACTCTCTGCTCACTCATCTCATGAAGTTCAAGTTGTCTGTCTGCTGCAACCTAAAGTCCCTGCTTGCCTATGTATTTTACTAGTTTAAAGAAACATTGTCCAGCACAGATCCAGCTGAAATGCAGGAGACAGTGAAGACAATAAATACTAAACAGAAGGCTTTATCAGTGTAGTCCAAGCTCCTCTGGGCACAGACAGACTTTCACGCAAGGAGCATTTCTCAAGCTGCCACTAAATGTCCTGGACATGGCTTGATAATGACTTCACCAACTTCAAGGTTAGAAGACAAGCCTTTGACAACTCAGCAATATTCAAACTTAAAATTTTCAATCATCCACAATCACCTACAAAATTATCCAGAAAACCATCCATTAAAAAGTACAATTACATTCAGTACAAGCAGATTCTGCATTGTATTGTTAGTTTGCAAATTCAGATGGTTTTGATCAACAGCTTCTCTCTAGCAGCACTCATGTGGCTGCCGTAATGCTATTACACAAAATCTGCAACAAATGACCGTTTGCCCTGGGGACTGGAAAATACAGAGCTCAGAAGCAACAAAAGCAGAATCCTTACTTCTGTTTAGTTATGCTCTTTGGGAGCTGGGATACTCTCTTAATGAATCACACAAAATGGTGCAAACAAACTAGATTAATAACAGCATTCGTGATCACATGAGAATTTATGTCTCAGTTTTCAGGTGTTTCAGTGTCTGCAACAAGCAGTATATGACCATTTAACACAGGATTGCCTGAAAGACTCTCCAATAATATCAAGACCTGGATAAGTGTTGATAAATGAATTTTGTAACGAAACTATCAGGAAAGATCTTTCTTTGAAAATCTGCGTGTTAAAAAATTGAAATGAAGAAAATCTTTTGGAAAGGGACTATGTAAAATGATCTCATTCCCATTAGACCCATTTCCCCACTTTTCTCCAGACACCATAGATCCTTGCAATTTTTTTCCTCACTAATGTCTTTATTACTAAATAACAATAAATATGGACATGCTCACACACTGTTGTGCACCTTTTCAATCAATGACACAGGGAAAAATTACTGTGTGAGGAGCATGACTAAAAGGAAGGTTTCACCTGTAATCCTGTTAGTGCCAGAGGCATGGGCAAGATGGTAAGATTCTAATGAACACTTTGACTTTCAGAACACCTTCAGGACTAGCACCTGGGGAAATATACATCCTTTTTTCCTTCATCAGTTCAGACATATTTAGCCTCAGAAGAGAGAAAATCTACAGCAAAATTTTGTTAATTTTGTTTTTAAAACCAATTATTTCAACATTCTAAACAATGAGTTATTCACCAATTCTTTTCTAACCACACATCAGACAAAAGCAAGAGTGAAGGTGAACAGCCAGAGACACATCCAGTGCTCCCAGGTCACTTACCCAGCAGGAGTATCCTCACCATCCAGCTTTGCATCATCTGTCTTTTGACTTGTCTCTAATTCCACAATAATTTTGTCTATCTGGCCAATCATTCGGTTCACTCTCTTCGTCAGTCGCTTGCTTGCCTTTGACTCTTCCACTGCCTCTTCCTCACCAGTTTTAGAAAGCTCCTTTATCTCTTGCAAATCCTAAAAGAAATGGTCAAGAGAGAGAAAAGCTTTTGCTGGTGTGAATTCACAACAGACACTACTGACTTCAACCAGCATTTCAAGACAGGAGCCATTTGTAGATGAAATACAAGTGTAGGGACATACAAAGCTAGATGGAATTAGAACAATAAATTCTAACACTGCTGCCTTTTTCATGCACCCCTTAAATGTTATTTTCCACATCTTTCATAAGACTGGATAAGGTGCATTTTACTTATCTTGGAAGTTTCTGTAATATTGACATCTACACTTGCTAAGAAAGAACTGCAGCACGCAGCAGTCAGTCAGCTCCTGTTACCCCACCAGTCACCCTGGGAACAAGAGCAGAGGAGCAGGATTCTCGTCTGCTGGGAACTACTCCAGTGATAACAATTAGGCTTTTAACACGTTATGCAAATGAGGCTCTGCATTGTCACAAACAAAATTCATTCACTGAGCTTCCAACTTCAGACACACAGACAACCAAGAAAGATAATCTTTAAATTTGTGGATCATTTCTGCTAAAACATGAACAAGAAAAGAACTTCCATGCCCCATTCTTCACCTCATTATACTCCTGGATATCATCCTTCAACTCCTCAAGCTCCTCCTTTTCCTTTGTTAGTGCTTTTTTCTGTTCCTGCAGCTTGGTGCAAGCATCACTCAGCACATCAATCTCCTCCTTGGTGATTTCTTCACCCTGTAAAAGAAAATATACATGAATTAGTGAAAGGCACATCTGTGATTTTACTCCAAGATTTGCAGTCTTTTAGCAAAAAAGAGAAACTCAAGGTTCTTTTTCCATGTTTGGCGTCACTACTATCACAAGGTCATTTTGAGGCTAATGCAAAGATTTTAAATGGTAAGGCAATTAGTTCGCTACAGTACATAATTTTTTGAAGTGCACCAGTAGTAAGTTCAGCTAATGTGATTGATTATGTGAGTTTTGGCGATTAGATCATCTCATCTTAAATGATCTTCTCATTTAAGAATGTTTTACTTCATTCATTCCTAGGTTAAGCAATTAGAACAACTGAGAAACAATTCACTATGTATGAGAAAAGATAAATTACACCAAAAAAAATTGTAAAGTTTGGAAAGTTGAACTGTAGTAAAGTTATCAGGTTATTTTCAATAACCTTTGTGAAAATGAGGATGAACATCCATAGTTTGTGAACTACACTTGTCTCTTGAAAAGCTGAAAATAAAATATGCACAGGGCCATTCCATCTACAGATAATGCAAATGCCCCCCAAAACAGGTATATTAATTTCAATAATGCAGATAGATAAAGGAGATGCTCTGTTTTGTGCTGACTTCAGCTTCTGCATTGGTGAATTTTCAATCCACTAAGTAGCTGTTTTCAACTGACAGAATGTGGTGAGGGAGCTAAAAGTGAAGGACAGACAAACAATATATCATAGTTCTCACATGGATGCTTTGACTCTTTACATTCAGAAGTATGAAAACGTGTGGTTATCCAGATTACCTTAATGCCTTCCAATACTGGTGCTGTATCTATCAGTGCCTCTGAGTGCACTGCTGCACCTGCCCGTGCCACTTCTGGTTCAGTATCCATTGCCACCTGGCTTTTTTTAGCTTGCAGAGCAGTTGCTTCAAGATCTGCTGCTGGTTCCATTGCCTTCTAAATTTAAAACACCTCATTAGGTTTCATTTAAAAAAAACCAAAACATTATCTGTTTTAGCATCAGTAAAGAATGACTTGTCAAAATAGAAATAGTTGCCAAAGTATACACACATGTTTTTATGAGAACAGGTTAAAAAACTGCAACTTATTGAGTGGTTTCACATTAACATACTCACTTGTATTTAATGAACTACTTCTGTGAGCTCCTGAGGCTTAATTCACTAATAAAGCAGGATAGCAGCTTTACAATCAAATATTACACAATAGCATTATCAGGTTAATGACAAATAGAAAGACCCAAAGATAAGAACATTTAAAGTATGGGGTGTAGAAAATTTTAAAAAAACTCCAACAAAACCAGTACCTTTACTAAAGAAAAAGAAGTCTTTGCTTACTGCTCTAATTAAGAAGGAAATCAAAGATAAGTAAGACGGAGCCAACATTTCAGAGTGAACTCTTGTGTTGCAGTCAGTTTTAATATTCTCTCACATCTTCCGTACGTGGATTTAAAGTCCAGTTTCTTGCAGGCAATACCCAGAGCAGAGGCAGTAACTCGAAACATGCTAGTTTTCACATCATTATTGACATTTACTTCTCAATGGTTGTGAGCAGAACCTACCATGGCTGCAACTTCAAGAGTTTCTTTGGCTTTCTCTGCCGCTTCAGACAATTTTTTTTCTTCATTTTCTTTTCTGATGGCTTCCTCTTCCTGAAGTGTTGCTTCCAGCCGCACTTTGTTATCTATTTTTTCACCTTCAACTTCTGCCACTTTCACTTGAGCCTCTTTAGCCTAAAAATAACAAAAGCAGTCTAATAAAAGCGTGTATATATACATATATGTTTGTCTGCATAATGTAAGTTTAGATATCCTGAGATAGATCGTACAGATACGCTAATGAATAAAGTCAAAGCCCCCAAATGTTACCTTATTTTTACATTTCTCAGAGAAAGATGACTCTCTTTCTTGAGAGTGGAAATGTGAACTGTTCACCCTGAAATCATACACATTTTTCATTCTCCTTCTCTCAAGACTACCAACAATCCACTCTGACAATTTCTCTCTCTAAATAAGTTATGTATTTTCAAGTATTAATGTCTTTATATAGCCTGAAGCATTCACTGGTTTTTTGCAAGTGAAAGGTGTATTCTAAATGTTCTGATGCTATTACTGTCTGCTGTCATGTAATCCAATATTGCCATGTATTTACTTTATCCTCATACCTCTCCACATACAACCCAACTTCTGCGTTTGAAGGTCACTCAAATAAACCTATCTATGATTTAGTTTTTCAAGGCAAAGCAACGACTGAGAAGAACATCTACTTCTCTGGATAGATTTTCAGTCATGACACTGAAAGTTAGTTATACACTATGTCCACCAATACTTACAGCACTGTCTGGTAGTGTCTGAAGGGTTGTTTTGAGCTGGTCAGCTGGAGAAAGGGTATCTGGAAGATACATGGCTCTGGATAAAATAAGCAATGAAGTAGGAATTTCCTGGTTCAGGTGCAGATCCAACCACTGTAAGTGCAATACAAAAAACAAATCTTCAACTTCAGGATGTTTTTTTCTTTTTTACAGACAAAATCAAGTACACACAAAAAAGCAAATACTTTTTTTTTTTTTTAACCACTACTTATCACTCAATATCCCAGCACAGGAACTACAGGCAATAACCAGCTAAGAATTACAGCTACTGCAATGAAATATAGGAAGGCGTATTTTGTTTGAAGAAGCATTTCAAGAAGTATTGAATGAATATTTGAACAAGTGGTTTGTTTCACATGCATCTTAAAATCACAGAATGGTTTGGGTTAGGTTAAAGATCATCCATCTAGTTCCAACTCCCTGTCATGGGCAGGGACACCTCCCACTAAACTCAGAGCTCCATTCAAGCTGGCCTTCAACACTTCCAAGGATGGGCAGTCCACATCTCTGGGCAACCTGTGCCCATGTCTCACCACCCTCACAGAAATTAATTTCTTCCTAATATCTCATCTAAACCTGCCCTCCTTCAGCTTTAGGCCATTCCCCCTTGTCCTATCACTACATGTCCTTGTGAAAAGTCCCTTTCCAGCTTTCCTGTAAGCCCCCTCTAGGTACTGAAGTTGCTATAAGGTGTCCCTGGAGCTTTCTCTTCTCCAGGCTGAAACCCCAACTCTCTCAGCCCATTTTCATAACAGAGGTGCTCCAGCCCTGTGATCAAATTATTGGCCTCCTCTGGATGTGTTCCAACAGACCTCCCCCTAAACCAGGCAACACCAAGAGAAAAAGAACTGATCTACTTGGTGAAAACTTCTTTACAGAGCAATACAATAATTAACAAGACAAACTTTCAGAATTGCAAATATATTTTGGTTATGTTTAAGTCTAAGTATCTACTTGCATCATAAAAACATCATGGTCCAGTCAAAAGGCAGCAACCCATAGCTACTACGTACTTACAAAGTACATGTGATAAAAGCTTATTAAGAAGAAAGGCTGTTTTAACCATCTTTTTTAATGAGAACAGAATCAAAACGACTTCTCAGAATCAAGACAAAAATCAGAGCAACAGAGCTAACAACTGCAATTAGGTCTGTGTACTCAGTCTTGCAAAACCATACCTGTTTAAGCTGCTCCTTGAGACGCTCCTCTGTCACACCAAGAGCTCTCATCCCTCGGGCACGACAAGCTGCCTGCAGTTCTTTAACAGTCAGGGTATCAACTCCCTCTTCAGCAATCATCTGCACAATGGAAAGGAAATTTGACCGTGTACGAGCTCAAAACAGAGGCATCACCGGCACTGCCCAGCCAGAAGCCCACGTGTAGGAACGGCCACTAGAGGCTGCTACGGTAACACAGAACAGCCCCTGCTGCTCACACGGCTCCAGCACGGCCAGTCACGGCTGATACTTCTCTTCAAGATGGTATTTCTATCAGCTCCCTTACAAATTAGAGCTTCATAGAAACGTTTTTCTTTGTGATATAATTATTTTCATTGCAAGTAATGGTAGATTAAAAAAAGGTCCGTTTTTTTCTTAAGAAATAAGGACGTTTCTGATTTCAAGCTGTTCAAGCCTTTTTGTTCAAAGTTAGCTCAAGAACAACACAATTAAGACAAAAAAAGGAAAATGCCCAAAAAAAACCCACCATACATATATTCACACACACTCACTACTGCTATGTGTCAAAATTATTACCCAGTGCCTATTCAGAATGACTCACCTTGTCATCTGCTTTTATGCTCCTCAACCTCATGGTCAGCTGGAAGCGGAGGAAGTTATTTGTCCCAATTGACTGAAGTTCCAACAATTTACAAAGTGCCACCAGCTGAGGCCTGGTCAGATTGTCCAGCGTCAACTCATCTTCAAACAGTTTAGAGAACCTTAAGATCTCCTCATTACTGGGTCTTTCACCAGTTTCCCTGATCTGTGAGAAAAAAACAAACACACACAAAGCTTTTCAAAGCAAATGTTATGGTTTGGCATTATTTTGAATAAAAGCAGTCTCCTTGCTTGTCAAGCACTTTGCAGCACTTTTGGGATAAGAAATAGCACACAAGGAAGCAATAAAAGTTTTTAAAAAACAACTTACTTACTTAGGCAAAAGATGGTGTCAACAGTTTCCAACAACACTGCACAATGTACTTAAGATATAACTAACAAAACAAAAATTAGATGTATCTGTACACAAAGGAGCAGGTCTATCTGAGCTGCACTGCCGTGACATACTCAAAAATAAAATATATACGCTTGAGTTAATAAATAGCTGCTACAGGAGTCACACTGGCAAGTATTTGTTCTGGTACCATACTTACAGAACACAGAAACACGTAAGATAAAGACGGGAAGAAAAGTAAGTACATCCAATGGCAAAAATTTTGCAACACTGGTGTCCCTTTGAAACACAGTTTAGGACACTTAACCTACCCACTTCTCTCCACCATCACATTTGTTACAATACTGTTTTCCTTTCAATTCCTAGATGTTCTGCAGCACCCCAGTGAAAATGTTTTTGTACTTGAAGTTATTCCAAAGTATAAACCACTGTTTGGGAAAGGACGCTGCATCCTGATGAAGGTTCTATGTAACTGCTTGTACAATTGCAAAGTTAAGGTTTTCAGTGATGTGTTGCCAATGACTTCCCAGTCATTAAATCCAACTACTGGAAGCTGAAATAACAGTTCAAAGAAGTAGGAGAAAAATTCCCTAGTCTCATCAGGTCACAGTAAAGCATTATCACCTGTACAGATGTTGATTTTTCTATTTTAAGTATGCCACCAAAAGCTTATTAGAGACATCACTCCATCAAAAATCTACAGAACTCACAATTAAGTACTCCCAGTCACTTGACACATTCGGTCTAAACAGGAAGTACAAAGATATCCAAAAAAACCTTTTCCCAGTACCTCTGGGTTTTTTTAAACCCTGTAAATAAAACATAAAACTACGGGACATCAAGTACAGGTTGAAAACCTAACATTACCTATACTGCCTGATTTATCATGCCTACCTGTTTTACCTGCGAACTCAAATATTTTAGTGAACAGCTACTGAGTACAGGAAAAGGTAAAAGTCGGGAGACAAGATGGCCTTGAGTCCATTAACCTCCAGGATACTTGTGTAGCAGAGAAACCAACCTGGAGAAAGAAAGGCCAAAAGGCCTTGTTGTTCCACTTTGCCAGTGCCTTCACCATAGGAGCCAAAAATGGCACTTCAAAAATACAGGAAGTATTTTCTCCCTTGTTTAAAGATGAATTTTGACATAGCCAAGCACGTGTTTCTTGAAAGTACAAACTGAAGCTTTCTAGTACATCACTAGCTACAAAGCAACAGAGAGAAGTTCTGGAATTATGCAGCAGACATGTTAAGCCTGTAATCAATGGTTCTTGCAGCATCAAATATTTCACCACAGAAGCAGCTGCAAAAGAATAGCAAAAAGGTGGGAAACATTTAAGCTTCTTCTTGCTCTGACATTTATTATCCGGTACAGTGAAATGAGATCAATGAAGTTTGTCTCTGTGGCACAAATGAGAAATATAAAGCTGTAAGAAGCACACCCACACATAAGAAATGCAGGGCTTGAAACTTCTTTTTTAGTCATCAGAGGAACTTGGGACTTCCTCCAGCAAATGCGGAGTGAAACATCATTTATTTCCATGGAAATTAACGGCCAAATGTAAGTTCTCAGTAGCAGTTCTTTCAGAAGAAAATGAAATGTTCCAAACATGAAGCATGGCAGCGACAAGTTCCCAGAGCCTGCAGGCCCAGTGCTTCAGCCACTAAGTGCTATAACTAACAGCTTACAATGTTCTGCAGATTTCAAAGAACAGAAACAGATGACTGCATAGAGGCTTCAAAGAACATGGACTTTGCAAGCAGTTACTGACTGGCAAAATTTGCCGCTATGATTATCTGAGGTGATCTACGTGGCACTATCAGCATCATCTTACTACCCCACACTTTAAAACTTTACTCGTAGCTCTGACATGGAGGAAAATCTTAAGCTATTTGACAGGGCTTGTAAAGTTCATGTCTGAAACCCCTGGGCTTATGTGCCTTTTTCTGTGCAAATACACACTCTCTCCAAAGGACTCTCTCTACTGCCTTTCTTTCAACAAAGCACCTGGGGATGTTGTTGGCTCCACCTCTTAATCAGCAGCCCCACAATTAAGAGAAATCAGAGATAACTACTGTCCTGAGAAGACTTAAGAGAGTATTTTTCATCTCTCCAGGAAGTACCTTACTCTCACCTAGAGTTTGGTGAAAGGAAATGCTGTGAAACCTAAAGGCCATCAATGTAGGAGGCAGATGCCTGACACTTAGAGTCTCTCTGTCAGCAACTGATCTTAAATAGAAGAATTTTGCACCAAGCACAGCAACCACATTCTAGCTAAACCTCAGATTATACCACGTTCTAGTCAGTATAGCAACTGTGCACTTAAAAACTGTTTTATAAGCAGAATTAAACTTGACAAAAAAATTTTACTTCCCCCCCCATTAACTTTCAATCAGTTAATTAGAAAAGAAGTCTTCTCCCAGTTTTCATAACCAATACTAAAAAAAAAAAAAAAAAAAAAAAAAGAGGTCAAAACCTACCTGAGTAACCACTGAGCATACAATGTTTCATGTTAGAGTTAACTTATTAACATATAAGAGAACAAGAAGCAAATGAGCAGAAATACACTGCTTCTAGAATTAGAGAGTAGAAGCACCAGCTAGAACACCAAAGTTAGCAAGAGGAAAACTTCATCACACTGAAGTATTACTTACAGAAAAGAAATTTATCCTAAAAAAGCTACTACATCCTGTTTCTTCAAGTCCAACAAAATAAAGATATCTGATAATTACCATAGACCAAAAAAGTCACAAAGTTATTTTTTTGTAGGAAGAGAAAATACATTTTCCAAGGTTTTTACCTTTTGAAAGAATGTTGAAAAATCTTTTGTAACATTTCCCTTGGCTGCTTTATTTTTTAAGGCCATCTCCTCAATGGTGTCTTGAAGGAATTTAGCCAATTCAAGTTTTACTCGCAATTCTTTCTTCAATCTTTCCTCCTGTTAGAAAAATATTTTGTTTTAAAAGTTCCTTCCAGAAATACATGGACTAAGTATCACTTCTGCCCCCAGACAAGTTATGTGGAGTAATTCTGGACTGCTGTTATAATATACACATTCCAAGGGGGCATTCACTCTTCCCAAAGATCTCCAAATCACACTGAAAAAGCTGAAGAGCTGAAGAGCTCACTGTGTGCTCTGAAAGTGAAAACTTGTGGGGTTTTTTGGTGGGTTTTTAAAAATTCTGAGAAAAGCTAACTAAAAGAAATAAAGTTCAATCAAAAAAAAGCGTAAGAAGCTATTTTAAATACTAAATTTTATATCAAGGTTTAAGACTACAAATGTTACAATGTCTGTTTTAATACAACCAGAAAAATAACATCTCATAGCTTTCATTTCTCCTTTGTAGGAGCCAGAAAATGGAGATGAGGACAGCACAAAAGACTTTCGGCCCTGACAGCTTGGTACCTGCACATATAAAAACCGCTATGGCACTGGTTCATTATAATATATTAAAAAGCAAGATCTTCAAAATAAGATAAGGAAGATTAAAGCATCACCCTAACACTGAAAAAAAATATCTTAGACTTCTTCTAATTACTTCACCAAGAAAATTTCTAACTTTTTAAAAAAATATCACTGGATTATCAATTCAGACCTGCTTACCTTTTTAGACTTCGTCTCAAATGTAGAGGGAAGCATATTAGGGAACAACTTAAGAGCTACTGGAAGCAAAAACTCCATAAATGGGACAACAAGAAAAACCAAGAAAGGGACCAGACGAAAAAGATCAGCACATATTCGAAGAAACTGGAAGGGGAAAAAAAATATATTGATAAGCTAAAGTTTAAATACTTATTTTAAAAATACTTGTTTTGATCATCCAATTATCACTTGGGTTCATATATACATATTTGCTATGAAGAAATTTTAAAATAACACAGTAAAAGGATGTGATAAAGTCAGTTTCTAGTGGGTTTTTTTCAGGTTGCTATATACTACACAGTGCTGGAGTTTCACCAGTTTTCAACACTATAGAAAGTATTTCAAAAGCCTCACTGTGTCTCAATAGGATTATAGGACAAGTATCTCATTTAAACCTCTTAAAAGCACCTGAAAACAGGAGGTGGTCATTTGTTGTCATTAAAGCTGCTTAACTTCTTTTATGCATCTTTATTTGTGCTCCACCACTTCTTACATGCATGAGCTACTATGGACTAAGTAACCAAGAATAAAATGAAAGATCCCTCCCCCGCTGCCTTATAACAATTGTAATGTACATTTAAATCCAGGGTAATGAGCCCAGCTTGGTAGATTTTTTTTTTTTTTTAAAAACCACTGCTTTTCCAGAGCAGTAATCCTCTGAAGCAGGCAGCGTTAGTTACGGAATCTTGAGCTGCATGAAATAAATACTATCCTTGTGATTTCTGTACACTCACAAATATATATATTAGGCTGTACAGTCTATTATCAAATCTTTCAGTAATTGTTGAAAGCTTAATAACTCTGTTTATGTTGGGGAGTGCAGATCTTCTTTGACTCTACCTCATTTTACAAAGGAAAAAACTGGTTGTTGGGAATCCCATCAGTTCCTAAATCAGACGTACGCTCCAGTACTCTAGTGCCACAGCACTGTCATTCCACATCAGGATTTGAGTGGCAAAAACTGGCAACATAAATGCTATTACAAAAGTAAACCTGTGCTCCCCACTCCAGCCCCTCCTCAGGCTTCATGGTAATCAAGGGGAACACCAGCAACAGCCAGCACAGATCCCATGTCCTCAGGACTGGTTTGCTAAAATACAAAACCTGTAAAACTTCATTCAGAATTTCCTTAGCATAAAACCAGCCAAAATCTTAAGCACTGCTGTATGTGGAATGCACACGCTCTACAGATTCAAAGTTTGGCATTTTTCTTTGTATATAAAAAAATTCAGTTTCCCAGAAGGCATGCTTTAGTCCTTTGTTTACAGGCTCAAGGATTTTTCCATTCATTCCAACAATAGAAGGCAAACGACTACCATGGAATTAAAAAAAAAAAAAAAAGTAACAAAGTTTGGAAGAAAATTTTAAAACTCAGAAGAGAAGTACATTTTCCCTAAAAAAACCCACCTGAAAATTTCTATAGAGTACAGAGTTCCTATTTTTACCCAGTCTCTATTCTCAGGTAGTGGGTGCAAGTATTTCTACAAAATCCATCTCCAAGGAAGCAGTTTTACCACTGGATAAGCCAACCTAATACTAACCTGAGACGAGGTATAAAGAGCCGTGAAGGTGTACTGGCATTCACACCACTGATCCAGCTAAAACTGACCCATAAATACATACACATACAAGGGGAAAAGGAACAGAATAAACCAAGCGGGGGTGGGGCAGGAAAACTTGATTTAAGCACCAAGCTTTTCACAGCAGCACTGTCCTGGATCGGCTTTCACAAATCATGGAACTGCACCCTCGGCTGACTCAAGGAAAACAGCTTTACACAGGAACCTAATACAATGGTGTACGATTACACACACATTATTTGGCAGCACAGCACGAGAACCTTGTGACTACTCTGTATCTGCTGCTACAGCTCGTGTATTCCACTCCTCCCTCCTCTGCAGGGAAGAGTTTGTAAAGCTGGTGGACTTGCCACAAACTCCATTGTGTTTGCCAGCTCACTGCCACGTTCTGAACCATCCTGCTGCAGGAGTCAGCACTAGAGCAGTTAGGTTTTAACAGTACCATGTTTTACTTCTTCCTGCCTTCTCTCCTAAGTGTAGATATTGTGACCTTGCTAAATCCAAACCCTGCCAGCAATTGTACAAAGCAGAATTTTGGAATTGACTTCGTTTACATAAACAATAGGTCCCTTTGCATTAGCCATGCTGGAATTGCTTGTTCATGTGGTTAGATTACTTGGATATCTTTCCATTATTGCCTCCAATGAGGAAGGAAAGGGCAGGCAGAAATAACTCATTTGTCAGTCTGCATGAAGATAAGATTTGTCTAGGACTGTCAGCTCATGTGCAGCTTAATACTTTCAAAGCAGTATATACTTCAATTTTTATTTTACATTTTTTAAAAGTTCAGGAGGTAATCCGGCACCAAAATGTTAAAACTTCTTTAAATTAGTCAATATACTACAATTTAAGGTTGAACTGATAAAAAATGAACTGTGTTGAAACAAACTTGAAATAAGGTTTAGAAAAACCCAACATGTAGAGGGTTTGCTCAGCTGCAGGCTTTTGCTTTTCACTGACCCCAGGTTCTGAGCCTACCATGCCCTCATTCCAGAGACAGGATGTCCTCTTCCTCCAAATGCAGAAAACACAAAACCTAGACTGAGAAACTAACATTACTGTAGTTATTAAAACTATTTTCTCTACATCTCCTACACTGCATTTGCATGCATATAAACACACAGTACACCATCAGATAAGAGACAGGCTACAGCAATGTAAACACTAATTTATATCTGCAAACAAATAAATGTCCATTTCATTTAAAAAGAGAATTAATACAAAAAGTGAACATTTGCACAAAAAAAAAACAAATCCGGGAAGGCCAAATGCCAGATCACTACTTAAACATGAGAAAGACAGCCCTATCATCACTAGATGACAAAATCAAAAGGTAATCAAATGAATAAATCCATCTATTGATGGAATATTACTGCTGTTTATATAATTTCTCAGAAGTATGGCTCAGTAAATACGAAAGAGGCAGGAAAATCAATGGTTCCAATCTTCTCCCTGGAGAATTTCTGATTCTGTTTTAAACCATGAATTAATTTGTCTTGCTTGGCTTTCCAAGTTCCCCAAAGCTCTCAATAAGTCGGCACAAGCTAGAACTGCTACTTCAAGAAGTCCTGCAGTCCTCACCTTCCCCTGTCCTCAGTTGCTCTTTCTGGTACTACATAATCCCCTCTCACGTCAGCACAGACTGTTATATTTATTGCTGAGCAACGTCTCAGCTGGGTGAGCTGCCAAGCAGATTCCTGTACCAGCACAAGGAAGATGGCAAAACTTAACGAGCATAAAGATGCTGAGACCATCAAGCAGTGTTGTCCGAGAGGAGACCACACCTACTCACAGACAGAAACTGCTACACGTGCATGTAACAATTTTTGCTACTTGTCTAACCTCGTGAATTTAGGAAGAACTTTTTCATACTGCATTTAAGATGTGATGTGCTTTACTTATACAACAAATTGTTCAAATGTGACCTAATTTTATCAGGAAATGATTAAAACAATGAGCAGATACTCGTATTTTTGATCATTTACTAGAAGTTTTGAGGGCAGAGATGTGAACCCAGCACATTGTGTGTGCAGGGTACAAACTGCAGAGCGCCACACTGTGCCACAAGCAGCACTGTGCACTCCTGCCCCAGAGCGAACACACCTGCTCTCCAGCATTTCTTCTAGAACATCTTTCCAGTAACAGCTGAAATGCTTTTTTTATGAAGGCAGGAAGACAGACTTGAATTTTTAATCTGTATAAACTGCTTAAACATCTTGTCCTTAAAAGCAGTAAAATGAGAATTGTCAAATCAGCATGTTTAATATTTTGCTAATGAACTGAAGCTGAATATCAATGCATTCTTTACCAAAACCAAGAAATTAACAACACCAGCTTAATATTTTGCAGTCCTTTCATATACGAGCTCACATTTAATGTTTTTAAATATCTATATAACTTTTCATTCTAATTAAATATGCTCATTTCACCCAAAACCTGAAATTACTATTGAAATACATATATATTATCCAAAGTTGAAAGCACTCACATTTTGCACTCCAGATTTCATCTCCCTTTTCTTTAAAATTTTCAGTTGCGTTTTTATAGTTTCATAAATGTAAGCAACACGTCATAAATAAAGGAAATGTATCTGGGCTAAAATTATTTCAGATATATTTATAACTGAAATAGTATATTATCAATCATGCATTTCAGCCTGCAGCTTTTATCCCATTCAAAAGAACCCCATGAAGCAGCAAACAGGAACAGAACTGGCACAGATACAACCTTTACTAGCAGTGTTTTCCCTCTATTTTTCCAGCTGGAGTGAAAAAGCAGAGAAAGTGATCATAGGTATGGTACATGGCTGGGAACTTGAGAACAAACCACAATTGCTGCCCATGTGACAAAAGAGAAGAATCCTCTGCTGGTCCAACTAGAAAATAACAAATTTATCTTCAATAATGGGTAACACAAGTAAAAAGTTTTGGGGTAATACCCAAAAATACTCCACATAGTGAGGAGGAAGGAAACACACCTAGCAATTTTAATTCTAGGAACAAAAGACAACAGAAAGAACTAATTCAGTTCTAACAAAACAGAGCAACCATCGAGGACACCCAAAGGAAATAGGTCTTGACTCAGTACCTGTCTCCGTTCCCGACGAGACAAAGTGTTTCCGTGCAGGATTCTCCAGAGCATCCTCGCAGCTATTTTTGTGTCAATCCACAGCAATCGAAACCCATGGTAATAGTGCTTCAGTTCATCCACAATCCTCTGTCCAAGAGATTTTTTCACAACTTCCACTTCTGTTGGACTATATACAGGACCTCCTTCTTCCAGCTTCTTGTTTTTGTCCTTTAAGGACTTCAGTGACTTTTCAACTATGGAGTCATCTTGAAGGGGACGTGAAGAATGCCACCACCTAAGTGGAAGATACTGGGGACCTAAAACACCCACGGTTGCTAGTGGCGTCCATGAGCCAGAAGAGCTCGCAAGAGAAAAGTGTATTTGTTCAGATCCTTTAGTCCAACAACAATAGTGACCTTTTTTGGAGTAGGCGTAAACAGGAGGGACACTAGTGCAATATTTAAAGTGTACAGTCCTTAAAAAGAAAAAAGCATTCAAGAATTAGCAACAGATCATCAGCTATTTTTATACATACATTTGCAAGGATATATATATTTATGTATTTATAAAACATGTAATTTGAAAACTATCTACTGCATATTTAAGGGAAAAAAATTTTTTTTGACTCTTAAAACCAATGTCTATACCTGAAAAGAACACTTGGCTTTACTTCATGACCAAAAAAAAAAAATTAACCTGCAGGGAATTTTCCATTGTACAACTTTGAAAAGGTAGTTTATTTTACTCCAATTAAATAAAGAACAGCTACCACATGTGCTTTCCATTTAGAAAGCTACATTTGAAAACTAACATGCAAATTCATAAGTAACATAAAGTCCCTTCTATTACTTCACCTCTTTGTGCAAAACACTTGAGACAAAAAAATAGAAGTTGTATACTTGGGAGAGGTGCTAAGTGAGAGAATTAGTATCAGAGGAATCCAATTTCATTAGAGTTCCTCTCTTACCATCACCATGCATCCAGTTTTCCTTATTCAACAGAAACTTTTGCAAAAACTTCCATCACGGTATTGATTTGGGGCAGAGAGAACCAACACTCTTCTACCTTGTTGAGAACTTTGTTCTTTTCTTTAATTAAATGTAGACTGTAGTTAGCAGGGAAGCACTGCTCAAACACCCCTAACACTCCTTATACACACAGAAGAACCACTCGTAATATGCAAGTAGGATTGTACATGCTTTTATTAAAAGACAGGACAAAAATAAAACAGTAGATAAAATGTTTTATATAAATGAGTTCCATTAGTGTCCCTCAAACTGAGATACCAGCATTAAGACATCAACAGGACAGAAATGACTGGGGTGTTTTTTCATGGAGCCTTTGTACTATCGAAACAAAATCAGAATGTGTTTTTGTCTTCAGTCAATGAACAAAAAAAATAGGTGCAAGTGGCTCTACAGGCTTGAGTAACATTTTAAGGAAAAAAAGGTTTATCATACACTTAAAAGTGTTAACCTCACTCAATTTTCAGCCAGAAACACTTTTTAAACTTAATTATTACATGCTCAAATGAGTAATGGTTCTGTCTACTCAATGTTATTTACATAGAGTTTTGTACAAAAAAAAAAAAGACTAAATTATTACTTTTTAAAAACACACGATTTTCTAGTTTAAACTGAAGTTTTAGCATCTGATCTCTCAGTGGTCAGACAACTGCTAGAACATATGCAGTTACACAAAACAGTCTCTTGGTTAGCTAGAAAGCTACACACTTGCGCAGATATTAACTAATAAGAATTACAGCTTAATTACTTTAAGAAAATGAAGTATATATTCAAAACCGGATTAAAACACTTGCATAAATCAATCCACCCTGACTCTAAGGCATTTCCCAAAAGCAGAGCTCCAGGCCTACAAACCAAGTTCCACCTACATACATTGACACTCTTCTGCATGCCAAGAGGAAGAGAGCTTTGACAGCAGAACTGGTTCTGAGTCTGCAGGGAATAAAAATTTTGCAAGAAATGTGTCTCTCTGAACACACTTGCAGACACACAATGTGTGTCTGAGTGATGTCAGACACAATTTCTATCCCATCTGTCCTCAGTACTTATCACTAGAGTCCCCTGCATTCAGATCTGGGTCATGTGGGGTGCAGGCATTACTTTGTTTTATTTTAAGCAGCAACATTACATTAATAGCAGCTTTGGTTGGAAAAAAACAAACACAAAAACCCCAAACCAAAACAAACAAACAAAACTCCACCCCAAACCTTCTCAACAGAATAAGAAGATTTTCTGTCCCAATATTCTGCTGCTGATTTCACCACAGAATCACAGAATGGCTTGGGTAGGAAGGGATCTTAAAAACCATCCACTGCCAACCCCTCTGCCACAGGCAGGGACACTTTCCACTAGACCTGGTTGCTCAGAGCTCCATCCAACCTGGCCTTGAACACTTCCAGGGATGGAGCATCCACAGCTTCTCTGGGCAACCTGTTCCAGTGCCTCATCATCACAGAGCAAAGAATTTCTTCTTAATATCTAATCTAAACCTACTTTCTTTCATTTTAAAGCCATTCCCCCTCACCCTGTCACTCCATTCCATTGACAAAAGTCCCTCTCCAGCTCCCTTGTAGCCCCTTCAGGTACTGGAAGGTGCTGTAAGGCTTCTCCAGGGCCTTCTCTTCTCCATGCTGAACAACCCCAACTTTCTCAGTCTATCTTCATAGGAGAGGTGCTCCAGCCTAACAGGCTTAAAACCATAATTTTCCAACTTCCCAAGAGAGAGCTCTTATATACTAACACACTAAAAATAGGTATTTTTAAATGTTTTATTTATTTTTAAAAATCAATCATAATTAATTCTATAGCAAGTGATATAGGACTAACACGTCGAAAAACAAACTGGTTTGTTTTGTATTAGAAGGTTGTGTCTAGAGACACGTCCTTATGCTAAAATGAAAACTCAGGAAATCGAAGAATAGTCCCTGTATCCTGAGCAGCCAGATCATAAATAAACTACAGAACATGCATTTTAACATTCCAGGGAAAGGCGTTAGGAAATTCTTATCTACAAGCATGCCTTGTGAGCCAAGCCAGGAACAGAGAATGGATTCTGCCAACATTCAACCCCTTCACTTCCATAAGGGCACACAACAGCTGGATGTGTTTTCAGAAGAGGACACCATCACCCAAGGCTGCAACATACAATAAACTCCTTTCTTTGGTTTAACAGAGATACCACTCAGATGCTCTACATTCTTATCTGTCAACTGTGATTTTCAACTAGCTGTGACTGAATACTTACTCTATGGAACTCCATGGAGAAAGTATGCAAGAAGCTTATCAGATCCCGTTATGATTCCAGGGCACACCTGGAATCACCCAAGATAGAGATTAATATTCTACGGTTTTCATTTCAGAAGTGAAACAGAAAGGGAGGAAGTGGGCAAAAAAGGGAAGATTTCACTTTCTTTCTCCCATACACAACCAACCAGGTGAAGCGAGTTATACTCAGACTTCCTTTAATCTGTGAATAACCCAAGCTGAAGCTAGTATTTTAGCACTTTGTCTAGATTTAAACCTACATTCTATGACAGTATACTAACTGATAGTTCAGAAAAATGTTCATATTTACTCACATTTTGTTTGTCAGCCTCAGGGATGTACAGCTAAGACATGCCCGATCTCCCAAGTTACCTAGAAAAATACCAATAATTAGCACCAATTCTGAAATTCAGGAGGACATTTACCTGTGTAGTGAACTGCACACAAATACATGAGTTAGAAGATTGATCTTTACATAGAAATGGCTACTACTGAAAGCACAAAAAAGATGTTGCTTAACACACAGAGCCAAACTCTGTGCATGTGTGAGGCTTGTTTGCTCTTGTTCAACTGTCTGAAGACAAGTTTCCAGGTCCCTCAGGCAAGAAACTATATTGCAGAAGAACTGAAAGCAAATGTAATTTTTTAACAGCTCAATGACAACACAGTATCAGATGATGTTTTATGCAAAACAAATAAAACATGAGCAGGAATCTAAAGATACTTCACTAGACAGGTGGAACCACATCACCATTTCAATACATTGCTGTCCATTTTGATTAGCAACTGGTAAAAATAGCTCTACCCCATGATCTCTCTGGAAAGGATAGAAATTGTCTTGAATAGAGGGATGAGAGCCTGACCCAGAGCATACGAATAGTCAGCTTTCCAGAAAACACTGTGTCTCTCAAAATAAATTACATTTGAAACACTACCTCAGAATCAGTCCTAATAAGAGCTAATAAAGTCCAAAAGAAGGGCTGACACGTATATACAGGCAGCCTCCATCCAGGTACAAACAGCATCCATTCTGGAAATAAACTGAGAAGATCATCAAATCATAAATCATCTACATCGCATGCTTCAATAAAGGGCCATGATTGAAATTCTTCCAACCATGGAAGAAGCATCAACAAATAAAATGCTACCTAGTGGCTGTACACAATCTACAATCACTGAAAGTCATCCCTGAGCCCACTAGAAAGGAATTCATCTTCCTAAAGAAACTTTAAAAAAATAAATCTTGTATCAACACCTTGCTACAATAACTCAATAGGTTGTTACTACCAAGAGCAAAAAGACTTCTGGACAGATCATAAAAATATCACACAAGCAAGACTCCAAATGTCTTGACTCTTTTTGGCCAATCTTTTCAGAATTCACTATAACCAAAATAAAATTGGAAGGCTGGATAGACTAGGCATACTGTTTCTCCCATCTGGAACCTACCATTTCTGGTCAATCCTAAGAGACAGCAGGATAGAAAGGTCATTTGAGAGGTCTCTGGTACCCTTTCCCATCATCAAAGCCAAGATACAGCCTATGACAGAACCTAGACACCTGCATCTGAGAAAAGCACCCAATGCTGACGACCAAAAGCCTTCCCCAACAAAATACCCTTATTGTTAGAGGAAAAGAGATGCTGCCAAAATCAGGTGGGACAATCAGAAGGTATAGAAGAGAAGTTAACTTATCTGAAGAAAATTAAGGGATGTCCCATGCTAAGTGGGCTCTAAAGTAATTACAGCAAAAGCTGTGGCATAATCAAGTCAAAGGATTTACCAATCTCAAGTTGTATCAAACAATAACAGGTACTCACTGCCACTGCAAGTAGAGCCAGGGAAAAACTGTCTCTTCTGGCTCAAAAAGCAAGCCCTAAGAATCTCTGAAGGCACTATAATACTCTCCAATATTTACTGAATGAACAGTAGCTGAATTACTTAAGCAAAGAGGCCAACCCAGAAGGACATCCCTGACCTCAAGGAGCAGCTGAGCAAAGCAGAGCAGTACTCAATGTCTAGAGGGATAAGTCACAGCACAGTTTTCTGTCTCACCTGAGTTACAGGAAGCCCACAAGGCCTCATGTACCTAAGGCAAGAATCCTACTAGGAGACGACATTGCCTGCTATGGACAGGTGCCCCTAGAACTAAGAGGGGCGATCTGGAGCTCAAAACTGGCTTGGGAGTTTCTTAGATAAAATGCCATAGCAGCAGGACACTTTCACTTCACTTACCTTCTTTTCAACCAGGCTCATTAAATGTTAAGGAAGTGGTCAAAGAACAAAATTCCAAGGTTACCATAAAAAAACATGCTGACTAAGCTTCTTGTTGTACAGCACGTTCAGTGTGTGAACAGGCCCACAGAAAATGTTAATTCCAACTCTGCCAGTTCTGACAAGAGCTCTTTAGGTTTTGCAGAGTCTCTTATAACCATGTACCTAAGAGCAAACCAGCCCTGAAATAAAATATATACTTCCTTCAGAAAGGGGCAAAGCCCATAATCCTTGCTTCTGGGATAATAGAGACATCCAAAAGTGTCTGAACAAGGTGAATGTTGCTTAACCATGCTCAACACTGTTCATTTAAGAAACCTTCATTAGCTTTGTAAGAAAGAAAGGCAGTAGTGCCAGAAAAGCTGTATGTTAACATGTTCCTCGTGGAAAAGCAGTCATGGGAAACTTTATACTTAAATTTAATGAAACATCAAAACCAAAGTTTTTAACATAGAATAGCTGTACTGTTACTATGTTTAGAATTTTTAAAAATAAAATGCTATCATGAAGTAAGTCCCTAGAGAAGTGTAAGCTTCCAGTACTTAACAGTCTGATCTTCACAGGAATAACGTGGAGGATTCTTAGAAGCATTTAGCTTTAACTTAATCTTCGACTACTTACACATAAAGCAAAGAAGATGAGCTAAGTAAAGCAAAGCAGTACAGAAAAAAATTACACCATACAAGAATGTGTTAATAATAGATTAATACTCCAAATAAAAGCATTGGTTGTATCATAACCACAGTGCACCACAGCACACTAATTATTTGATTCTATCACAGCACTTCAGCTTAGGTTGTCTAAGATTTATAACAACCAAAATTGCAGCGATCATTAGCACTACTTTTTATGCTATGCCACAAGAAGAATCAAAGCTCCCATCTAATTTGAAGGTACACGGATGTGCCTTTCCCCATTTTAAATAAACTGGATGGTTAGGATACCCCAGTTTTTTGTTCAGGGCACTGTCCATGTTCAACCTAAATAAATGACTTTACAACAGTTGCTAACAAAAACCATCAACTAGAAGAAGATACCACACTTGAGTGACTACTGGTAACCAAGAGGACAGCTGTTCTTTGCAATGAACAAGCATCCCTATGGCTCATCAGGTCTGTCTGGATGGGAGAATGCAGCTGCACTGCTCTCAGTGACAGCACTCCCTTGACAAGTCGGGGCTCTGTGTCAGTGACAGGCAGCTCCTCACTAACCCCCTGCCATTCCAGCCCAGGGCTCTGTGTCAGTGACAGGCAATTCCTCGCTAACCCCCTGCCATTCCAGCTCAGAACGTGAAGAGCAGCCACAGGCCTCGCAAACGTCACAAGTTATCAGCTGTTTCATGCCGCTAAGCGTCACCACCCAGAGATATTTAAACTGCCAAATTATCTTCATTATTAATCCGCATCACACGTTGCGCTTCCTTTTAATTTTCCTAAGCTTTCAAGCCACTTGGAAAAAGGTAATTCATGGTTCCTCCCTAATAGACTAAGAAAGCAACCTCTTGTACTTAAAGAAAAGAAGCGCATAACTAGTGACAACCCCATTTCACACCCAAGCCGCGCCGAGAGCAAGGCAGGCAGGACCGAGACGTAGTAACGCGTTCCTGCACTTTAACAAAAAGCACGTGTTTTTCCCATCCCCAACCAGCCAGCATTTAAGAGACACGCGTGTCTCACTGCCCTTAGGGTAAATCATCCCCTCCAACCACGCTGCCGCGGAAGCACATGCGAAGAGGCCGCAGCAGCCGCCGAGCGTGGGCCGGGCCGGGCCGGGAGCAGCGCCAGCCCCGGCGGACAGAGCGGCGGGGACTCGGCCGCGGCCCTTTCCTCCCGCAGCAGCCTCTCCGCCCACGCCGGGAGCCCCCAGACGCCGCCGCCCGCTCTCCCTCCCTGTGGCCTCCCGGCCAGGCCCGGCGGGCCGGAGCCGGCGAGCGGCCCGCGGGGAGCCTCACCGGGCTGCGGCGGGCGGCGCAGCGCTCGGGGCAGGCGGCAGGCGCGCCGCCCGCAGCTCTGCAGCAGCATCGACGCCATGGCGGCGCTCGGCGAGCGGGCGGGCGGCTCCGGGCCCGCTGCTGTCCCGCCGCCCGGGCCGCGGCGATTCCCACACGCCCAGCAGCGCCCAGCCCCCGTGTTCGCCCAGCACCGCCCCGCGGCGCCGGGCACGCCGGGAGCCGTAGTCCGAGAGCGCACGGTGAGGGAGGCGGTGGCGCCGGGCGGCGGGGGATGGCGTCACCGAGGGGCGGCCGCGGCTCTTTCTCGCGGTCGCCCGAGGGGAGCGGCGGGACCTGCGGCGGGCACTGGGGGTTGGCCCGGTGTTGGGGCTTCTCCACCCGAGTGTGGTTCGCTCGCAGCCCGCGGTCCCCGCCACGCCGGGAAGGCCACAGGCCGTGCCCGCTGTGAAGGGAGGGCGCCGGTGCCTCACGGAGCCGCCCAGGCCGCTGTGGGCACGCATAAGCCCAGTGCAAAGTGCAGCGCTCCAGATCGGCACGGTGCTTTCCACTTTGGCAGAGGTTGGATTGGATGATGCACAGAGGTCCCTTCAGCCCTACGACCCTGTGATGCTGCGGTGTGTGCGGCCCTGTTCCACACGCCTGCGGCCGAAGGTTGGCAGCAGCAGTTCCGCTGCACACACGTGTGTTGCTTGTGGATCTCGGGATGTGACAGAAGAAATGGCTTTCTGGTGGAGCTGTGATGGTTTTGATAGGAAATAGCACATAAATCTGTCAATTGACAGATGTGCCGCACTAGTGCCGGTTAATAGTTGGACTACAAGTAGCATGTTATTCTTCAGATATTAGTCGAATCCTGACCAGCAGTAGGATCTCTTATCAAATCTTTTATTAGTCAGTTAATACAGTATTATGCAGTATGTACTTTATTTTTAACTGTTTTGCCAGATGCAGTGAATAACCAGAATCAAACTGCAAAAATCGTAATTTAATCTGAGAACACTGACATTTTACAAACTATGCACGTGAGATTTGGGTGTTAATGCCTTCCTTGTTCCAGAAAAAATGGAGGGAAAGCTGCTGGGACTGTCTGTGGACAAGATGGCTGCCAGCCCTGTCAACAAGATGGCTGCCCCAAGGACAGGGCTCCAGAGGGACAAGGGAGCCATGGGATCAGACCTCTCCTGCTTCACAGGTAACTTACAGCAGCAGGCATTTGGTCACCTCTACATGTACCTCAACCCCAAAGAAAATAGGTGCTACTTAACCTTACACATAAAGGGTAGCAGGAACTCTCAGGTTTGACCCAAAACGTGACTGAAAACAGCATCTCGTAGCAATAAAAAGCAAATGAGTCTGCAGTTTATCTGTTCATGCTTAGGACTAGGCGAATGCATGAAATTAATTGGTAATTTTATAGAGTTCTTTTATGTATTTAAAGAAAATCCTCAGGGTTTCTCCAAAGTACGAAAAAATCGAGATGAAATTTATATTACTTACATTTTTAATTCAAAAGTATTCATGAAGATGGATTTGCAATTGAAGATGCAATTGACTGAATATTTTAAAAAATCGAGACACTCTTCTCACTATGGCTATAGAAATGCCAGTGTTCTTTACATCTAGTGATAATTAATAAATTAATGGGTATTATTATTTATATCCGTAATATTAGAGCTACTTTTAAAATGTTAGGCTCCCAAATGCACTGCAGGATTTTTAGCCAGCTGTGTTTGCTTTACAAGTATTTAAATATGTAGTGCATTTAAATGGTTAAAATAATTTAAAATGTGCAACTTGATAATAGTGCTTTATATTAATGGCAGTCTTGAAAGAAAAACCCCAAACAAACATCTTCCCAATCTACACATCTCTCACTAGATTGGGTTTGTATCTTTCTCTTGTTATTCTTTTTTTCTTTCTGGTTGGCTGATAACAAAACCAAATGAAATGGGGCAACTAATGGCAGTTCCTCTAACAAAGCTGCTTAATTATGTAGAAACATTATATGAAGCCTATACAAGAAGAATAATATGCTCTGAAGTCATTAAACTATTGACAAGAGATTTCAGACAGCAAACAGATGATTACAGAGGTTTCAATACATTTATGCAGACAAGTAACCAGCCTTTCAATAGTTTCATTAAATTCATTAGTATTCAGGGTGGCAGACAATGTAGATGCATGGGCCTTTTCAGAGCTGAATTCGTTATGTTTTTGTACAGTCTTTTGTTCCAGATTTGTTTATACCTGGAAGTTACAGGGTTTGCTACTGTATATGAAAAGGATTGATAATACACTCTGTGAAAATTTCCCAAATAGATACAGTTTCAAAATACTAATTGATTGTGTGCATTTACCAAGCATTGTGAAGTAATGCTTAAGAAAAGACTAAGCATTCATAATTTTCAAGTAGTTGTAGAAATTGCTCCCACATGAAAAGGCCGAGTGACTGTAGGTGACACATGGGCTTTTCCCCCAGGAGTCAATTTTTGTTTTAAAGAAAAACATCTTCTACTCCAGCCAGAGCAACAGCCCTTGAGCTTACAGAGAAAGCACTTATCCCCAGAATAAATCACAGTACCACATAGTTACTAAGGTTTTGGGGTTTTGTTTAAAAAAAAAAAAAAAAACAAGTCAACTGCTACACAGCCATTTTAGACCTGGTTCTTAAAGCAACCATGTTGTCTGGAAAAGTTGTCAGCCATCTTGCTGAAAAATATGTTTCCCAGCAGGAATAGGATGAGAGACTAAAAGGAAGAAATACAAAGCCTTCTTTCTAGATGGCTTTAATAAGTATCTGAGAATTATTAAAATAAATGTAACATTTGAACACAACTAAGATTACTATTTCATGTTAAGTATCAATTTTTTTCCCCCCGGATATTAAATAGAAGCAAAAGCAAGGTAAGAGTTGTCTAAATCAATTCAAAACAACCTCCAAATAAAAGGAAATTTTGATGGTTGTTATAGGCTATGTGAATATTGAAATATGTATTTTACTGCTATATGAGCAGAGCCCAGTGATATCACAAAGGCAGGACTGTTTCACTTGTCTGAAAGAGGTACGATGCATAACACCTATAAAAGCAGAGAACATGCCTAGGGCTGTGCTTTACTTGCAGAGACATGACAAAGGAGCAGATGAATCCATAATTCTTTTTGAGGAAGTTTAGAAATCTATCTAGGAATTGCGGGGCAAATGTTAATATGAACAGGGAACAGAACTGTAAGTTTGTCACCCCTTCCCTGAAGACATGTCCCAGGAAGCACTCCTAGATCCTGTTGATGTTTTTGGTGATTGATAGCAGCTGCCCCCACTCCCAACTTGAGGTGCCCTATAGCTTTTGACAGTGGCTGTGTGACAGTATCAAATCTGTGACAGTCCTGCCAGAGACACAGACACAGCCTCAGTTCCTCAGGACACCCTGATGACAAACTGAGCTGGCAGCAAAGGCAGGAAGGGCCGGGAGATGGGATTCGGGGTGTGGAGAGGGAGGATGTGCAGTGCTTGATGCTCTGGGCTGTAAGTGGGAGGAGATGGGAGCATAATTAGCATCTGATGAGTTGGGAGGCACCTTTGCCATTTCACTGCTGCAACATCATGTTTGTGTACAGAGTTTGATTCTACAAGCTACTATCAGTGCAGGTCCACAGACAGTCCTTAGAAGTAGAATTACGCTTTTAGGCTGGAGAATCTGTTTCCATGGCAACCCTCAGGTTGTCTCCCTGAATGGGTTTAACAATATGGGATTAACCTCATCTTTATTCACCAGTGTTCAGTGTAAATGTAGAGAAAGGGGGGGAAAAAAAAGACATTACTGTGTAGCAAGTTGCATTAAGTTTCTACTCCAGGGAGAAAGCCAGCAGATTATTAGTAGTTTTTTTAAAAAAATACTCCCATTCATTATTGGGAATTTTTAGGAGAGATTCATGGGATACTGAAGCCTGTTGCTCTGTCAGTGTTATACCCAAAGGTAAAAGTTCAAGTGGTGACTGGGTTACAGATTTGCTGTATGAAGGTCCAGGTCATAAGTTGAGTCCTGTCTGTAAATGTGCCAAAAACAAGCAGCACTGACTATGCATTAGCACAGAAACAGGCTGCCCTGGGTGCCTCTTCAAACACTGCCCTGAAAAGCCACACAGAGTGTGCCTTGATAGCAATAATGTGCTGCAAACAGTCATTCCCAATCCAAAGATAATTAACTACCTGCTCAAATTCCAGTCAAAAAGTGGTATTTTAAAAGATTGCTTAGGCTTGACCCAAATTAGCCACACAAAATGACATAAAAATAACATATCAGGTTGTCAGTAGTTAAACTTGCCATGCCAGCAGGCAAGAGCACAGCTGGGGGAGCAGAAACAGTTAATTTTGAAAATCTTTCCAAATTGAGAGAAAAGTATTTCCCATTCAGAGTAAAAACCACCGAGGTTCTCCCTTTTCCCAGCAGATGGAGCTTATGTGAAACAAACAGGAGGAGAAGCTGCAGAACCACCGCACAAAGCGAGATTGGGGCACTGGAGGAGCACATGGGGAGAAAGCCACAAGATTCTGGCCAAGGCAGGATCAAGCAGAGGGAGGGCAGGTAGTGTGCACGACAAAAAAGGGTGAATGTAGCTATAAAAAGCAAATTGATTTAGGCTTTGAGAAATACAGAAGGAGGGGAAAAAAAAGGAGTCTCTAGTTTTACAAACACACCTGTTAGCTCCAGCTGATAAGAGAAAGACTTGAGATTTTGCTGCAAAATCATCAATCCTGTATTTAAGTAACCTGTTGTGCCTCAAATGAATCAGTTTGATTTTATAAATGACAGGCTTTAACACTATGCATTTAGAGTTATTCTTTGCCTCCAGGATTTTTTAGGCTGTAGGGTTTGCAAGTTCCTGTCTGCAGTTAGAAACACAGGAAGCCAACAATCTTACGTCATCATTTGCCTCTCAGAGTTAGGCCTTTAAGAAAACACCAAATGTTGTGTTACTGTCAATAAAAGCCCTAAATCTGCCACCTCTGCTTTTATGCACCCATCAAGAAGCAAGACAAGAAGTGCATGCGACTGGGAAGGCTCTCCCCCACCCCATCCCGGATTTTGTAGACCTGTTCCTGCACTTCTTGTATATCATAAAATTCCTGGTGAAGTCAGGCAGTGTTATAGGAGTACTGGAAAAACAGGAGGTCCCTGCAAAACAGAGATACCTTTCAGTTTGTGTCCATTAAAGAAACAGCAGAAGGTTAGCACACCATTTTAGGAGAATTTTTACGTTTGTAGTCTAAAAAGGAGAAAAATGTGCTACTTCCAAGGGCCATTTTAATGGCAGCAACATCACTTTCTTTAGCAATTTGGCGAGGCTGAGGGTGCTTATGATAAGCATTGGTTTGGAGGGGAGCAGGTTACAGCCAGCATATGCACACAGCTGTATGTGACTTGGTGCAGGCAAAATGCAACATAGTCCTATTGTCCCCCAGGCATATTTGTGCTTTCTCTGCCTCAGAAGAGGTGAGCAGAGCTAAGCATTTCTGTTAGAAGAACAAATGAGAAAAATATTGAAGATGGATATGTTCATTTGCTGAAGCCTAATGCTTAAAATTCCTATGTAGAATTTAGCCCTCTTGGGCCTCTGCTGTCATTACCTCTTTCTTGCTGGTTTGCTGATGATCTTATCAGTCCTGGCTCATATTTTTCCCTTATAGTCAGACTGAATAATCCTACCAGAATGTGTTTTTCCAACCTTTGAATTCACTCTCTCTTATTTACCTTTCAGCTTTAAGACTTCTACCTTTCATATAATCCACACCAAGTCTGTACCACAGATCTCACACTTTTTCATCCTGTTCTCCTTGACCCGACTAACACTCCCATCTTCCGTGCTGCCGTACAATGACCTCCCCATTCCAGCATGCAAGCCCACAGCCCCTCCTTTACTCAAGTCAAAGAGCTGCTTTTCTCAAGAGGCCTCCCCACAGAGATAATGAAAAGCAGATTAAGAGATTTTAAAAAGGAGTTGGTTCCTTCGGAATGGTCAGTGCGCTTTCCCTTTCTACAACCATCCTCTATACTGTAAATTTGCCAAATCAGTGTTTGTCTGGATGTCTGTGCCTTGACCTCGGCAGGACCTAAGCTGTTGGCCCCCAGTCTTACACATGCATATGCATGCTATGTCCCTTTGCTAACAGAGACATTCACACAGAGTGATAAAGGAACAGTGCAGTTATGTATTTATAAGATCAAATCCCGGTGCTTGCCAGGTAATACCATAAAAGTCTTGGCCAGAGATAAAAATTAACATCTTATTCTTTGTTTTTGTGAGACAGAAAGAATGGCAACCTCCAAGGCAAGTGAAGTGGCAGCTCTGTTGACAACACTTGATTTGTAGGTATATGAGAATCTTGAGGGGAAATACCTGTTAAAATGTAAAGCCATAGAAAAACAACAAAGAGCTATCAGCACAAGTACATCCCAGTGGTGCTTTGCCAGTATCCTGCCTTTTTCTTGTGCGGCTGAATTTCAGGCATCAGAAACAGAAGACGCTTTGTCTGGGCTTTCCCATGTAACCAGCAACCTCTCTCCTGCCTGTCTTAGGCCTCTCTTCACTTTATTACTATTATAGTATCCCCTAGAGACAGACTTGGGAGGCATTCACCCCCAAACATCCTGCTACCTTCAAGCAATTAGGCATTTTCTCAGTAACACATGATATGCTTTAATCCTGTTTACATGTGTGTACAAAGTGTGGTTTGCAAGTCGTGTATGTAAGAAAATACAAAGTTGACATAAAAGAATTTTACCATTGGATTTGATCAGTATCCAGGGAAAGAAAAGTCCCCCAAAGCAGGCGCTCTCCTCTGAAAGCAACTTCAAGGGGGAATTTTGTGTGCAAACTGAAGGCTTAGCTGGGAGCTGTAAATACCTAGCAGTTCATCAGCTGGATAGAGTGAGAGGAGCTCATTGGGACTAATCTGTGCAGCAGGTAAAAGTGAGCCATCCAGCCTGCTCATCAGTCAGGGTGGTAAGCCCCACACTCATTCTAATATGACACATATCAATCATTTTTAATCACTAATCCAACAGCTGAAAAAGGAAAAATGCCCAACAGATACCAACAAAAAGCTGGCTCAGCCAGCAGTGCTTCCCTGTTGTGCCAAGGGAACAACTTCCTCCCCTCTGCGAGGCCTCTCCTCCCAAGGAACAGACATCTAACTCTCCCTGAGCGGGAAGCCTCTTTCAGTGTGCCAGCTGGAAATCAGGGCCCTGGGCGCAATCCCAGCACCTGTGCCTAGTTTTCTTACAGAGCACAGCCAGCTGCTCTGCTAGGTCTGCAAAGGTCCTGTATACCCTATTTCTTTTCTGTATACTGCTTTGGATAAGCAATGTAAATGTGTTGCTTATATTTGGATTTTTGCAAATACATTGTTTTACATTTACATTAAATTGGTTTAAGGATCATATCAGCGCACTGACAAATGAAGTCATGCCATATTTTCAATAATTGTTAAACCAGAATTGTTGAACCAGTAGTGCCCAGAACCCCCTGCAGTATTTTTGAGGGAATTTGAAGGTAACCAGGATGTAACCACAGGCCACTTTGGAAATTCTGACATGGAGTTTGTGAGGAAGAAGTGTTTTTGATGGCTGGTGTTTGTCAGCAGACTTTTCTGGCATTGCACGTGGTAGCAGAGAGTATATTTGACCCTGAGGGTTCACAGGCATTAGATAATTGTTTTGGCTCTGACTTAGTTCGCAGCATGTTAGACTAGTCATTTCTATCTGTGACACCAAACTATCAACTGCAAACTTCCTGTGCGGAAATAATTATGCATCTTTTCCAAGTTTGCATTATGTTGTTCTGTATTCAACAGTTCTTATGCAGAAAGGCAAGGTTAGAGTTAAGACTATTGTCACTGCTAACAGCTTGACACTGAAAAGCATTCATGTAATTCAAAAATCCTAGTATAAGTGGAGCCAGAATGGGGTTAGAATTCTGTGCTGCAACAGGAAAGGGACACAAGAGGTCTGGAAAACAAGGTGGGAGGAAAGTGAATAAAAAATGGTTATTATTGCTGCTCATAGTGCCATATTAATTAAACCAGTTTATCTGGGAGCAAGGTTTAAAAAAGAAGGAAATATATTTTCATATAAAGTCATTGCCACAGGATGTTCTAAAACCCCAAAATAGAAATAAATAGGCTCAACAAGAAAATAGTCACACTCAAGGGAGCTAGGCTTCATGAAGTCCCTGACACATGCTTGTCTAGCAGCAATGTCCTCTTCGGAAGTTAGGAAGTCCCTAAACTACTGATTTTCAGAAGCAGGAATGACACAAATGGGTGGGAGTTACTTTTTCTATGCTCTGTTTCCAATTCGAAGCATCCACTACTACTTCCTTTCTTGGTTTCCCTTGAGGAGAGGATATGCCTAAGCCTGCTTTGAATGTTAAAAGCTTCCTCTGTTTTGCACAAATAGAGGTGAGAGTAAGAGACCATAAATGATTACCCATGGGCAGCTAATAAAAGCTGTGGGATGCAAGTCCTAGCCTGGAACCAAGGAGGTGTTTGAGATGGACTAAAGGGTCCTGTCAGTGGGTCTCAAGGCACTTGACTGAGTCGTGCATGGCTCACCCCATGCTGGGGGCCTGTGGCAGTTTGGTTAGTCCTAGACAAGCACTACACTTCTCCTGCCACCCTTAAGCTCCACGTGTTGCTCTCACCAACAGAAAAAATAGGTTAATAAAGGTGGGGATTTTTTGTGTAGAAATATAATGAAAGCCATTTCAGAAACAGAAGAGATCTCAGTCCACTTGGTAACTTACACAGAACGAAACTCTACCAAGGAAAAGAACTTGCATGTTCTCTTGCTTTCTTACCACAGTGTTTCCTCTTTGCACTTTACGAAGTCCAATTTCTGCCATAATCCACCTGGCAACAAGTTACAGTCGATCTCCCTCTAGTGGGTAATTAATTACCCATGAAAGCCACAGCAATACTGAGATGTGTTAAAAATCTGCCTTGCACTTGCTTTCCTTTATCTCCTTTCTTCAGTTGGCTTTCTTCTTTCATCTGTGATCTTTCTCACACATACATTATGTGTTTTCTTCCTACCCTCCCTAAACATCCTATCTGCTCCTTCTCTATTCTTGTGTTATGTGAGGAGTTGGGCTGTTTGAGGGGATTCTGTTTGACTTTGATGTAAACCTGGGAAAAAGGAAACTGTAAGACCTACCTTAAGTTTGTAATTTTTTTTTATCAGGACTCAGTCAAAGGAAATTTACATTTGGGTTTTCTTATCCTTAAAGTTGATTTATTTGGGTTGAAAATCTGCATTCTGCTTTGTAGTTTGTTCCCCTTGCATTTGTTGTTCCATTACCAAGACTATCAACAGCAAAATACGTAAGCCAGCTGTGTTCAATCTGAAGTTAGCTCTCTAACAGCAACAGTTAACTACCAAAGAGTATTCCCAGAGCAGAGCTGACATTAATTGAGAAGGATAGTGCTCTCAAATATGTCGAGACAAGATGCTATAGAAATTGATTTAACCAGACCATGCCTTTTGTCAATGGAACTGCATTTCTCTCTTTGCAGAGTATATGGGCTGGATACTATGGCTGTTACTCCATTTAGATTAATGGAAATATATAAGGGATTAATCTCAAAGGTATTTCCTTTCTTTGACTACTCTGGGAGGTTTTTGTTTGTGTTATGTGTGTGGTAAAGCACATTTCAAACAAAAAGATGAATAAGTCAATATTGTCCAAATGAAAAATGACAGATGTGGTTGAAAGAAATTTTTAGGACAGACTTTGATAATATATTTCTCCAGTGATAGTAGGCATCATATTAATCATTATATCTTACCTTTCTGTTTAAAACTTTGAATTACCTAAATAAAACAACATGAAAGACATTGTGCTCCAATCCAAGTATTTTCCAGGTTCCTGGAGGCACTGACCTTTTTCTCAAATCACTGTGGTAAATGGTGTTCCACAGAAGTCACTAATTAGAACCCCAAGAGTCTTTATTATGTGCAAATAGGTATCACAAGGAGAATGAATAAAATGAAGATAAATTGGAATTCTATTGAAGCAAAGTAAGATCACAGATTATTTATTGTGAGCAAATTCTGCTCCTAGAAACACCTATGCAATGCATATATTTACATTATTTTGTGAAATAGCAGCATACAAAAATAATTTTTCAATGCAGCATATCATCAAGTTATTTTACTAACATGGGTATAAAAATATTGTAGCTTTTCCTCCCTTCATAACTGAGTTGTCAATATAACTAATTTCATTTCACTGTAATAAAGATGAAATGAATTCCAATCCTTCTCCTGTATCAGTTACAACATAATTTTATTCAGCTGAGACGTTTCATAAACCTGCTAAGGTAAGAATTGCAGACAGTGCTGAGGCAGGATGTGGAGGCAGGGAAGAGGTACTGCAGAAGAAATTTACAGGTTTTGTTTCTACCGTTTTCCTTGCATTGATGTACAGGACAAAAAGAATTCAGTGACTATCAGCTTTCAAGACTAGCTTGTAGAGCTGACAGTAAGAGAATGTTCTTTTGCATCCAAATTGAGTACATTTGTTCTAGAATTTATTAAGACACTGTAAACAAAGAAACTTACAGTGCCACATCCTGTTCTTTATTTAGGTTGGATGAAGGCTTCATTTGGCATTATGGAAGCTAGAACGACTACACTGGGCTAAACCAAGGGGGCCTGTGAGTGCCTTTATGCAATCTCTGGTCATAGCCAGAAATGAGTGCTTAGGGACAGAGTATGAGAAATAGGGTGAGCAGAGAGCGTTGCTGCCTGTGCTGCCTGCAGCAGTGTCTTGTATTTCATCACTGCTGATAAACACACAGAGAACGGAGTCTGGTGGTCTGAGCACAGAGCTGGGAGCTATGAATCCACTGTTTCAGTCCTGCCTCTGTCACCAAGGTTACTTGTACGTTGCTGTGTCCCAGCTCGTGTGTGCTGGTGGCAAACCCGCCTTCAAGCCTCTGCAGTGCAGAGGCACACACAACCCGTGCTCATGTAGCCACACTCACATTCAGTTTGGTTTTGGTCAAGTCTGGTATTATGGAGAGATTTCTTCCTCCCTAATGAGCTGCTTAACAGCTGTGATTGTTTCCTGAAGAGCTGCATAATATGCCAGTGCATTTCTTACTGTGCCCCTTTATCTCTTGCCCATTTCTTCTGGCTCCTCTGTTTTTCACATGGTTATCATCACTGGCCTTTGTGGTTCTTGTGCTTTGTCTTAAGCTTGTCATCCCTCAGTTCCTACACTCGGGAACAGCAGGCTCGGTGCAGTGTAAAAACTCTGCAGATATTTTTCCTGTGTGGCCCAAGTTCAGGTCAATCCATCAGGTAGCACAGAGAGGCTGACTCTTTCAATTGTCCCTGCTGAAGCTGCCAATAAAAAGGTGATGCTGTTAGATGCCCAGTAAAACCAGAAAGATAATGTTGAAGGCATCTCCTTAAAAATCCCTGTTAAAAATTTTGTTTAAAAGCTATGTTTCACATTGCTTCAGGGCTAACTGCAATTCCCAGCATGATGAGATTGCTCCTGAATGGATCCTCAGAAATCGAATCTGTCAGCTGCAGGCCCACTTCTGGTGAGCTCAGAGTTTCATCATTGCTCCTGGAAGTCTGTCACCTCCTCCTCCACAACCATCATTTGTTGGGGTCTCCCCCCCTGCCGTGGGGTCCTGGGAGAGGGGCCCTGGGGGGAGACACGGGGTTTCCCTGGCCCTGCCCTCGTTCCCTGTTGGTTGTTTTGTGTTCCCCTGTGCGAGGCAAAGGACCCTCGGGTCCCGTGATTGAGCAGTTCCTCGGCAGAGCCCCGGCCGTGCGGCTGGAGAAATAAACATCTCTGAAACATCTAGCAAGAATCCGTCCATATATATTTCTTTTCCATGGGCCTCGTTGTCTGATACACGTGTTGCAGTATCTGCACTGTAACAATCGTTCCTACATCCATTCGTCTACCATCCCTTCAGAAACAAGTGGAGGACTGCAAGCTCCACACTCAGGGCACTACTCAGAATATCACAATGCAGGCAGGTAGATAAGGAGTTGTCAGAATTCCCTTTTCCATTTTTAACCTTGCAATGGAGAGCTTTACCAGTGTGATACCATTGGGGATTTCTGTAAGCTGACTCAAGATTGCTGGATTGAAGGGCAGATTTGAGGAATTTCCCCCCAGATCCTTGCACCTCAGGTTGAATAGAACCCTGGAGAGCTCCTCCTCCTCCCTGTGGCCTCCAGCTGTGCTTCTGTGCAGGGCAGGGGTGCACAGGAACTGGAGGAAGCCACATGCAAATCAGGGCTGAGTGGTAACCAAATATGTCTGACCCGGGGGAAGCTGGTGGGAAGTGCAGAGCTAGTCAAAGGGAAGGGAGCAAATAGACTGGAACATACAGGCCCTGGAGTATTGGCACATCAGTGGAGGGCTGTGTATAGTAAAAAAATAGAGATATGCATGTTTTAGCAATTTCCCCAGGGTAAAGTGAGTAGGAGTGTGTTCAAAGAGTAGTATTTGCTTTATACTGTCCTGTGAGCACAGGTTCAATATATACATTAGGATGTACATATACGGTGTCTGTTTGATCAAGGAATTTAGACAATAACTTGAGTAATTGGCAGCATACACCAAATCCCATCAGTCTGATCCCAACGCCAAGTTCCTTCTCAGTGTTACAATTTCACAAGCAATTAAAATGGCTACTTAGCTACATTATGTTATTACAAGCAACATCACTTGTCAAGTATTTTAAGTAGGAAAAGTGATGTTAGTTGTTATGCATTACTACCCAGGTAAAAATCACACCCCCATGTTAAGCATGCACAACAATATACTATTAACCTGTTTAACATGTTAGCTTGGAAGAGTGGTATGTTTTTCTTTTACATTTCTACTACAAGCCCTTTGCTATTACTTTGCTCATTAAAATTTTTTCTGCTATAAAGAGGATTCAACGATTTTTCAAACCAGCCTCATTCCTAGAATGCTATAATTTGACAATTTCAAGACTTTTCAACTCAGACCCTTGCATATATGTCATATATCGCATTGCAGATTTCATCCAGTAGTCGAAAATGTTCTCTGAATGCAGTATCATCTTATCAGTATTCCAGCACCATAAGCTTTCTCACTGCAAGCAGAGGACTGTTCATTACAATGAAACTGAAAATGGAATAACTGAAGGATTGATTTATATGACCTTCACTCGGGAATGTTCTAATTTTGACATAATCTCTCTGACTGAAATCCTAAACACTGTGTGATTTTGATTTATTACTCTTAAAAGAAGGAGCCTGGATCTATATATCAACAGAATACCTGGCATGAAGAAGAGTGGTGCAAAAGCCCAGAAAGACTGCAAGAAAATGCAGATTGATCATGTGACTTTACTCCAAACATTGTCTCAGCCAGCAAATCCATGAACGGGCTGAAAGCAGTGGAAAAACATTATGCGGATGTTTTCACAAATCCACTCTGTCGCTCGGAAATCTCTCATGATTATATACATTTTATAGCAAAGATAAGAGCATGTTAGTAAGTTCAAGCATGAAACAGTCTGTTTACTAAAGGCTGCAGGAAATGTTTATTAAACCAGCTAATTTATGGCAAAACAGGGCCAGAACTTGATATACTCCACAAAAGGCTGCTTTACCAGGCAGCTGTTTCCCCTCCCACACCAACAGTGTAACCCACTCTGTGCTATTCTGTCCTCACATCCGCTGCCATGGGAGCCAGGAGAAGGCTTACACAGGGGTATGAGGGCACGGTGGACCTGACTGCTCACAGGTGAAAGCTAGAGCACACAGTGCTCTACAGTGTGCTGCTTAAAATTAACAGCTGATATCTTTAAAGCAAAGCAGCTGGATCTACATCAAGTAGAATCTTCTTGAATTGAAAGGTGAATCAGGCTGGTTGTTACCTCTTGGATTTTTTTGGTGAGGTAAAGAGAGTAGTTAGAAGAAAGAGCAGATAGAAACTACTCACAACAAACTGATTGATAAATGTACATTAAAAGCCCACTGAACACAGTCTTAATGCCTTGCAGGAACTGAAATCAACAGGTCAATTTTAAGCAGACTAACAAAAAGAAATCTGCCCTCCATCCATGCCTTTTTTCTGTTCTTAAATGTTTGGTGAAATGAATTCTTGCCTCCTTCCCTCCCACACACTCAGCTCACAGTTCCCACTTAGCCATTTCCCAGTCCTATTTTAGACAAATCTTTATCTTATCATGCTTCTCCTGCTAATCCTCCTCTAGAGCACTTAACATCCTCTTCTTTCATAAAATCCACCTTTTACAAGTGGTACCTAATCAGTCTTACTTTATCCTAGCCAGGAATAGAAGGGGTTTATTTTAGGAAAAAATTATTGGTATTTCAGTGAATTTTGTGGCTGGTATGAATTGTTTTAGTTCTAGGAGATGTAGTCTCCTCTATGCAGGAACATTTGTCTGCTTCACTGCACTGCACAATGCATATTATTCTCACCTATGAATGGGCCTGTTCCTTACTACTTCCAAAGATCAAACATTACACAGTTCCTCCAGTATGGAGCTACAGCCTGAGCTACAGCTACTGCAGCCACTGTAAAAGCATGACAGCCTCAGAAAAATTATTCCTTCCTTCCTGAATATGTTAGAGTGGATATACCAGGAACTAAATTTGTGCTTAGGGATAGCAGGAAGTGCCTGATTCTTTTTATGTACTTGCAGAAAGGGAGAAAAAAATAAAAGGAAAAAAGGGAAAGGAAGTGATAAAAAGGAGAAGAGAAAAAGATAAAAAGAAACTAGAGACTTGAGTGGAATCATATCTAGGACATTTATTCCCTGAACTATATGGAGAATTTCAAAATAATAAAGTATTTATATAAAAAAACTGTGTACTACTAGAATGACATAAAATTTTGTAAGCAGCAGACAAAAGAGAAAAAACCCTGTGGATATTACTTCTGTAATCAATTAGCATCATAGTGGAATATGGTGCATATCAACATGTAGAAATACAATGCAGAATAGTATTTGATTTTTTGGACAAGAAAACTTAACATATAAGCCCAGTTCTGCAAACCAATCCTGGCATACTTGATTTTCAGCATGAGCTGTTTATTGAATTCTCAAATGAATGTATTTATTGTTAGGAAAACCAAAACAGCAGAGGAAGTAATACAGTCCTAGATTTCCCAATGGTGAATTAATTAGCGGAGTCAGTTCTGGCCTCAGCCTGGTATCTCATCCACCAGACAACACTCACTTCCCAATCTAATGACAGATGATTGTAAAAGCTTAACAGTGTTTTGCCAGTGCTGGTAAAGCTGATAGGGATGGGAGTGATGGGAGCTTGGTATCTTCCTCAACCACTGGCAAACTATTCAGTATGAGAGATTAAGAACTACTTTATTAGGATGATTATCATTACCCTCAACAACTATAAAAAGCTCCAAGTCAAGTGGTTCTGACTCACTTGTTGAAGGGTAATACCATCTGTGGAGGAAATTCTGGGTATGGGCTGTCACCAGTGGCTAATCCCCCTGGAACAGGTGCACAGAAGTTTGCCAGTCCCACATCACAGCAGGGCTGGGAGCCAGGGCATCCAGCTCATAAAAGAGATGCCCACTGGAAAGGAGGTGAAACAAAAGAAGAAAGGGCCTGTCTTCACATTTCTCCTGAGTGGCTTCCACTTGTAAAGTTTTGGTGCCTAGAAGAATTTGGAAGCCATTCTCCACTCAGTGTACCCTACTTGTCCTTTCCCAATAGCCAGTTCTCCTGGGCCAGAGCAGCAGCTCATGAGTGAAACACTTCTGCAGACAGTATGTTTGTAATTGTAAATTCAACAGATTCTCTATAAACTGGTGACTTAATATTTTAAAACATTCCCTAGCAGATCAGTCCAACGTGATTAAGGTCAAAAAACATTTATTGAGTCCATTCAGGACAGAAGGCAGAAATATTGCAAAATTGACTTTCAAATGAATGAATAAGGAATACAGACTCAAAATCTCAACTCTGGCAGATGCTGAACCCTGTGTCATTTGATCTAAAGTAGCACTTGGGTGTCTGAGTAGGTCTGCTGAAACAGAAGTAACCTTCCTCAAAAAGATTGTTCAGCTAGTCCAAATTGATAGCTTCTGAGTAAGAGAAAAACATTTTCTTACATTATAAGTAATATAAAAAAAAGCATAAAGTCCTTTCACTGAATAAGATACACCTATTAAAAATTACATGTTGCAGAGTTAGAAAGGACCCTATAATCAGACCTGCACTAGACAGACTAAAAGACTTCTTAAAGGGATTTTTTTTTTCAATCTGTAATACAACACACCTTTCAATATAATATTCCTGTCCAATTAAAAGAATTCCATTGATGGAAAGTCTGTCATAGTTTTATTATGTTTACAATTTATTGTAAAGTTATTGTATTCATTATTAACCTGAGCTGTAAAAAATGTTAATAGTAGTAATTATTAAACTTGAGAACAATGCAAAACAAGAAAAAGCAAAAAAAGAGGGAAATGAAGCTGATTAAATGTCTGGCTCCCATTGATTGCCAATAGCTGCTAGTGTTAAATTAAGAGGTTATTTTATTGTCCTCTGCAGCTAAGCTCAGCCATGCTCCATTCAATAACCAATAATTTATGTCTTTGAGTTAATAATAATTACAATAAAAATATTCCCCATTTTCTGTCATGCTGTGTTTATTTTAGGATATTAACACAGCAATCCAAATACAACACGTAAAACTCCCTCAGGGTTTTCTGTCTCACATCCCAGACCTTCTGTTTCTTTATAAGCTTTAACAGCCACAGTTAGAAGAGATATAAATAGTCTGAAGCACAAGAGAATCTCTCTTCCCTGACAGAATCTTTATTTACAAGCTCTACAAACCTAAGCAGGTCAAACAGTCCCTTGCTGGCAGGTTAATAAGGCCCACCTGCCAAATAAACCCACCAGTGAACTCCACAGGGCCTACATAAATCCAAAACGCTTGGAACAAGACTTTTTCCCTAGGAATCATACTGAGATGGGATGCTTATAGTTCAAAAGGGAGTCATCTCTCAAACTCCAGAGTGCTTATCTGCCTGGCACATACACATGAGTGTGCAAAACGTTTGGAAAAACCATGGCTCTTACCTTTAGAAGCCATCATTATTTAACATTTACATTTCAATATTGCTTACAGGACACCCACATGCTGAGGGCTCCTGTACTGGTGCCATATGAACATGTAAGGCTTTATAAGTCTCTGCTCTTTGGACTTTTTAAAAGGCAAGTATAGTTGGGTCATAAATTAAATCTTCAAAATTATTCAAGACTTAACGTACAATTAATTTGCCTACAATGCTATGAAAAGAAAATGAAAGAATATGATAACTGGTTATTTAAACCAACCTAGAAATTAATTCTCAGAAGCCAAAGTAAGTTTTTAAATGAATATTGAGAATTATCGAAGTGGAATTCCGTTCTGAGACATAAGCTGTTCAAACACAACTCTTGGGTAAATGTTTCCCATTGAATCAATGACTTCTTTATGTTCTTTCCTGAATCAGCTAGGCCCAGCAACTATACCAGTGTGAGCACATCCACAGACTTCTGAAGAGGCCCACTCACTATGTTTATATTGCATTGTAAAAAGCATCTCCAAAGCATCCTTCAGATTTCTATTTGCTGTTTGTACAGTCAGCAAAGTGGTAAATTCTGAGAGCACACCTCACAGTTATTTAGGATGGCACCAGGCAGCTGAAGGCAGACAATGAATTGTAGCTGACCAGCAGAAGCTCTCTGGCTCAAAACACTAAAGCAGAACTCGTGATCCACTCATGAAGGGAGCTGGTTTACATTTTTGCACCAGGCTGAGAACTGCAGCAGTGCCTGAGCTGATTCACAAAGAGATAAACGTCCCAGCCTTAGAGGTGGCAAAGGTAATCAGGAAGGGCAATATGCAGCTGGAGCAGCAGCGTGTGTGTAAGGGGTAGGGATCACAGGTGCCACTCTAATGAGCCAGAGAACAGCTGATGAAGTTCTTTAATTTACTGTGAGGGACTTGTTCCTGGAGGTCTACAGTAGGCTACACCAGAGTCCCCACAGGCACTGGGCAGTACAGCTGTAGTGGAGCATGCATGATTGGGGCTGCAGAGACTACTTATTGATAAGTACATCTATTTACTAGAGTGATTCCAAATATAAGTCAAATGTAACAGTTTTACCAGTGTAGGTGAAGTAAGGAACACATGTAGAATGCGCATTAAAGATGGTATGTTGTGGCAAAGCACTTAGTTGCACTTTGAAGGCCTTGAATGCCTTCCCTTGAAGGCTTTGAATGTCAGATTACCAGAGAGAATGCTCAGTTTCAGGATCCTGGTACTGCAGCTCCTGGTTATGTTATCAGTGGTGTACTTTTAATAGGAGGCAAAAGTACCTCTTCTGGGCCCTCTGAAGCACCTTCTGGGGTGAGACAGAAGTTGGGGCATTGATTCACAGACTCCTTGATTCTAAATGCCATTTAAGTGCCTATCACCTTCTGTGGAACCAGTGCAAACAGTTTATTCCTGCTTTGAAGAAGCAGCTCAGGCCCAGAAGATGCATATAACATCAGCCCTTCAGAAAATACTACATGGCCAGTTGCTGTAGTAATTGCAAAAGGAGGAGTGTTCAACTCCCAGTGGCTTGTGTCCATGGGAATGATGCTATTCTTAGCAGAGTGGTACTACAACCATGCCCAGCTTCAGCGTGAGACAACAGAGAATGGGTGAAACTTCATGTAGGCAGTGTCCTACACCCTGGCCAAGCCCAGCACCTCTTCTCTGCTGGGTACATTCTTCATTTGAATCACAGTTAAATTCAGCTGCTGTAAATGCAGCTGAGACAGCCCAATGTTTTTCTGCTATTTGTAAACTGGATGCAGATTTGGCACTGGAGCCAGAACTGCCTCCGCAGGGTCATTGCTGTGTGTAGGGTTGAGCTGCTGACAGTGGAGCACAGTCTGAGTCCTGCAGGCAGCCCAGCAGCCCCTTGCTCCCTGCCAGGGCTGGCTTACCAAGCAGGAGTTTCTCAGTGCTGCACAGGCTGGCACTGCGCACGCTCTGCCTCATTAACAGTAATTGAAGCAAGCAAACAGAGCTTACAGCAGTGAGCATATCCAGCTCGAGTGTAAGAACATTGTAAAAAGCGCAAGAAACACATCCCACTCCTTTCAGTTTTCACACCAGTGACAGCACAGGTGATAATTTAGCAGATAGGCCTGCATTTGCAAACCTGCTCATCCTGTGCCTCACATCCAGTTGTTTCAGCCCTCATTTGTCAAGTACATTTGCACATATTCAACACCAATGTAAAACAAGTGCTAAGCATCTTATATAAAGTCTCCAAACAGTTCTTGAAATTAGTGGATATTTCTGAGAATGCCTGTTAGTGAGCATTTTTCTCAAGGCATATATACTGAGTAAATAGGATATGATCACAGCTACAATTTCTCAGTACAGGAAATTGCCAGTCACCAGCATAATTAGAAACAGTTCATATGATCAAATTAATCATTCAAAAAAGAGCAATTACTGTTAACAGAATAATGCATGCCTTAAAAAAGAATGAAATTAACCTTTAGGACCGACATAGTTACCCTCACCACTCTGTACTGAGGCAGAAAAGATTAATATATGTGCGAAGTAAAACACTGCATTAGCATCTGCTGAAAACAGTAGTAGCATTATCTATCTGGCCTATTCAACCCTTAACAAACTTTATTCTTCGGCATCAGCAGAGAGTGGAAATATCAATAGTCACTTCTCTGCCAAAATGAAAAAAACCCCACTCTTCAAGACTTCCATTGCTATATAACTTACCACATTGTGATTATCACTGACCAATAATTACATGAAGATTAAATGTAAGTCAGCAATTTGAAATGCAGAAGAATTTAATATTCAAACCTACATTACAGCTCCTCGAAAGCTAAGACTTAGCTTGTTAAGGCTAAAGCTTAACTCTGTAAGATCTAGAAATGCATACCAAACACATTGCAAAAAACTGTATTTTTGCTCTGCTGTGCTAAACATTATTTCTGATTATAAATGTATTTTGAAATTTATACTTCTCAGTGAGATTATGTTTAGCAACACAGTAACATACTGTGCTATCAATAGATAGCAGAGTTAATATGTTTTGAATGCTCAAGCTGTGTGTTTCTACGTAGATTAGATTTATTTAATTTAAACATTGCTGACATTCAGAATAAAGTCATACTGATGTTGAAGATAATTAAAGACATATAACTTCTATAGATAAATTTATTGATTCACTGAAGTTACTTATACCAAGCTGAAGCATGTTAGCTGCTGAGAACTCGTATACAGATGGTTTTTATCATCCCAACACTGGAAAACAGCAGGGACATGCTCTTCAGTTTTCCTTTCTCCTGGCCTCTGTCTTGCCCTGAAGATGTATCCCACTCCCTCATGTCTTCAACTTTCCTTTTGCTCCCTCAATTACACTTCCATTCCTTCTGCTCAGCACAAATGATGCAAACACAAATAGGTATTTGCAAGAAAAGTGACATTTATTCCCTTCTTTTCCTATCTGAAAACATACCTAGTAACACAGGCTGGTGTATAACTCATAGTATGAAGAGCATTCACATTTAAGTGTGTTTTTTCATCAGGTAATCATATTTTACTCTGATCAGCATTTAAGCCATAAACTGTAGCTGCAGTTAAGATGTCCCTCATTTGGACAGAGACTAATTTTGTTTCAAATTCTCGAAGTAGATTATTTTCTTTTTCCCAAGGAATCAACTTTCTTTTAAAAAATACTGTTACTCCGTTTTTAAATGGGATTACACAAAAAGTCTGAAAAGCCTGTACCTTCTCATTTTCAAGATAATTTAAAAGTGATTCTAATACACATCAAATTTTTCAAGTAACCATTTTCAATGAATTTTCATTCAAATTAATTAGCAAATGTATGTCTAAGTTCTCTAGAACACATTTACTACTATTGTTTTATGATGACTATGGTACACTTGATATAAAATAGTTTGAAACACTGATTTTAAATTTCATATTTCATTCTCTCTTAATTCTAGATCAGCAGCTTGCCATGTCCATATTAAACAGTATGCAATATGCTGCATGGTCAAAGACAAACACATACATGCTGGTTTTTCTTAACAGTTGTGATGAAACCTGGACTGAAGATCAGTGTCTCTGTCTAGCTATACCTAACATAGCTAAGGATAGGTTCAGACAGGTTGAAAACAATGATTACTCTCTGTTAACCCAAAGAAAAAGCATGGACTGCTGGCAAAAGTCAGTGCACAGGTGATGGGCTGACAGCATGAAAGTGTCACAGTGATAGTAGGGATAACACTGAGCAAGTATTTCTGCATCAGTGCTACACCAAAACAGGACAATGGGCAGCATTAACTTTACCAGTGTATTCACAGCTTGAACTGTAATGTCTTCAGTGTTCACCCCCAATACATGGAGAAGTCTGTGAAACAAAACATCTATAGATTCTACATGGGCTAGTACAGGCCTTATCTTATTAAACACCTTAGTACAATAAACACTACAAACATGCTGTGCTGCTCTACGAATTTGGGAATATCTGATTAATACATGGACTACACTCATGTAACTTCAGCTTAACACTGCTTTGAGTTAACATTGCCACCAAGATAATCTGCATTCAGGAAAATACATACTAGACAGATTATGATATAAAATCCTAAAAAAAATAAAGAAGGGTACAAGAAAGAAATTTAGAAAGCAATCAATCCTTAGCATCCATACAGGAAAGAAACGTAGACACGAGGCTCCTGCCACAGAGATCTACAATGAGCTTAAACTGACCAAACTCTCCAAGGAGGGAGCTCTGCACTGTTACACAGAGCAGTGCCACACACACACTGCTTGTTCCTGAGCTCTGCCAAACCGAGGAACTACAGCAGTGCAAGGCCTTGGCTTGTCCAGCACTAGCTGTCCCTGTGGCAGCAACAAAACAAAACTTCCTTCATCTTCAGAATTCCAGTACATCCTAGCACATGCCTAAAACCAGGGGCACTGACTTCAGTTATTGCTGAATAAGTGGTCTTGGAAAAGTGCTTGAATTGCAAATTATCTTTCGGCCTAGTAACTACTTGATAATCTCCAAAATATTTAAATATTTCTAGGACAATATGCTACCACTACATTTATTTAAATGCCTTTGAGTTGAACAGAGCGATATCAATTGTGATACTGTTTAACACAATATAAAAGTTGAAAGTAAGAAGCAATAAAATTTTAGATACCAAATGAAACAAGAATCACTAATAAATGAGTACTTTTATCTGCTCTAGTTGTGCATCTTTGATATTTCTTGGATAGGCCGTTGAAACCAAAACTGTTAAAAAATATTGGCTAATTTAAAATCACAAGGAAATATAATAATGGAAAAACAAAATCTCCAAGAGGTTCAGCCTGGGAAATTGTGACTACTAGAAACTGATTAGAGGATGTTTCCTTCAGCTCCTTCAAAGCCATCGCTCAAGTGTAATGCAGCATGCCTGTGATTTGTCAGCACAAGCTCGTTCTGCACTGCATGTACATTTACACCTTGAGAAGTTAAAGCTTTTTTGAGCTCAGTTTTCAGAACTGTCATATAACTATACACCCTTGCAAAGGACCAGCCTCTTTATATACTGCTGTGGAAAAAATAGGTATCTTTATTACCACAATAAGAGCTCAAGGAAACAGCTAATTGTTTTGAAAATTAAAAAACCTGCAAGCACAGTTTTTATTTAAAGGGTCAAGATGTTGGACAAGTTTGCACCAGTGTCTATCTACAATATAAAGTAGTATTCCAGTTAAAGGTGCTAACTCCCAGCATAAGCTTTCCTGGAAATCTGCATGGTGGGTCTATCAGGACGTAATGACACAGTTGCAAATTTTGGTCTCATAGACAAGGCCAGTGATCTACAGGAATTGTAAGGCCTAAGGAAGATTTGTCACCTTGACCATGATAACAAAATCCTTCCACTTATACCTAAAGAACTGACACAGAAGGCAAACATAGGAACTGTGTTATCTGTAGGATATTATGCATTAGTGATAAGTGCAAAATGAAAATCTGTTTCTCTTTTGTAAGTTATATGTAAAGATGAATTTTTATCATTGGGCCTGCACACAGAATTTATTCCCAAGAGAACATAGATAAAGCGTTTGTATCATGCCAACTATTCATAATTATGTTTCTCATTGAAGTTTGGGGTTTTGGGGGGCAGGGAATAGAAAACACCCCTGCATACATGGCATGCTTTGTACTTTAGTATGTTAGCGTTATTGTTCAACTATAGAAGAAAAGCAAGCCTGTGTATTCCATTATGTAAACAACAGGATTCATGTATTTGTACTTCTATATATTTGTATTTATACTGGCATCTCTATTTTTAATTAGAAAGGATCTTTAGTTTTGCTGTGACTGCATTTAACTGAATGTTAGAAAGGAAGCTGGATAAAACTGTCATGACTCTTAATCCAAATTAGGTATTTTAAAATGTAATGGCGCTTTATCTTTCTCTTTAGTGCTGTAAACACTAACATTAGGGAGCTAAATCTTGTTTGTCTAACACCTTGAAGATACTGTATTTTTTTTTTTTTACAGAAAGGCTGTAAAACAAGTTAAAGTACCTTTATCACTACAGACAGATCTCCTTCAGCCACCTTCAGTTTAATCAGACGATTAAGATTTTCATTACTAAGTACTTAGCACTAAATTCACACTGTTCCACTTCTAACTGCCATGCAGCCACCATTAAACACTCACCTAAAAACATCAACAAACTTTAACATCTGAAAGTAAATTAAGGATTACGTTAAAAAAAAAAATAGCCAGAGTCCTTCTGCAACAGATGGCCTAATTTCACCATTATCCATGAAGTATGATGCTGGTGTGTTCCCCTCCCTCAATTAGCATCTGTTTACCTTTGGCAGGAGTTGCGACAGGTCCGTAGTTACCAGGTTAATACAGTATCCATAGCACCGAGGAACTTTATTCTCTGCCTTGTACACAAGCACAGGTTCTCAGTGCTCCACAAATCCTTTATTAACCCATTGAAAGCTTGAAAAAACCTAGCCATTACCTGCTTTACATTATCTGGTGCAACGGTTCATGAGAATATTTGTTCCTATTGTAACATGACGGCTGTTTAACAATTTGACCTAAGGAAAAAAAAAGAGAAAAAGAAAAAAGCTATGTTTTCAATTGGCAAATTGCAAGCACATGTACTTATTTTGATGCAAGCGTAAAAAAAATAAAATAACCGAGGCCATACTTCCAGAAGAGACAGCCCAGATAATTCGCAGCCAGGCACACTTCGGCTCTTACAACCATTCGACAGCCTCCAAATTGTGTGCAGTTGCAAGGAAAGTCAAAACATTTGGCTTAAATCAGGATTTTCAGAACGCGCACGTGTACAGTGGCTGATGCCAGCGGTGAGGAGAGCACTTTTCAGCCGGCCAGGAGGAGATAAATAGTAATACAAAAGATATTTAAAACGAAACATTTTTTACCAACCTCTGTATATTCCCTTATGGGGCGGGGCGGGGGGGAGGGGGGGGGTAAGGTTAACTCGTTCTTGCGCGCCTAGGGACGGCTCACGGCCAGCATCCCCATACCCCAGGGGAGGTAAATAATAACAACAACATATTTTTTAAAAAGCGTTTCCCACCGGGGTGGGCGGGCCCTGGACCCGCTCTCGCCCACCTGGAGGCGGCGAACCAGGCTCCCCCGAGCGGGTCTGGCCCCACCTCACCCCGTGGCCTTCCCTCCCTTGGCAGCCGGCGTTCCCTTTCTGCCGGGCGGCCCCGCTCCCGGCCCCGCTCCCGGCCCCGCTCCCGGCGGGCGGCGCTCCCGGCAGCCGCGCGTGCGGGCGGCTCCGCGCGGGGGGATTTGAAACGGCCGCTCCGGGGGCCGCGCGGCGGCGGCGGCCAATCAGCGCCGCCGATTTTTCGCGCTGGTTCTGGCCGGAGGAGGGGGCGGGGCCGCCGCGCAGGACCCGCCGGAGCCGCCGCCGCCGCTGTTGCCGCTGTGTCGCCTCGGCTCCCGCTGCTCCCCGGCACTGAGATACCGCCGCCGCCTCGCCCGGCTCCCCGGGGAGAAGGATGCGCTAGGGCACAGGTCGGTAGGCCGGGAGCGCGGCTGGCTCTTCCCCGCGGGAAGGGAGAAGGCACCCGGGGCACGTTCCCGCAGGCCTCGGGCGGGAGGCGGGAGCGGCGGCGGTGAGGCTCGCCCGCCCGCGGGGATGCTGCCGCCCGGCCCCGCGCCTCGCCGCGGGCACCGGGAGCCCCCTCCCGGGCCAGGACCGCGGGCCCTGCCCGGCAAAAGCGCAGCGGAGGCGGCGTGGGGGACGAGGGGTTCCGTGGCGGGGCATCCGCGCCCCACTGCCGCCCCGGCGCTTCCCCCGGGGACTCCCCCTCCGCCGAGGCTCCGCTCCCCTCAAACTTACCGTTTCCATCTGCCCGGGCAGCCCGCAGCTCCCGTTTCCCTCTTCCCCAGAGAAGGGTTTTTTTGTTCGCTCCCCCCTCCTCCCCCCCGCTACCTGGCCCTCGCTGCGGGGCCGCGGGTCCCCCGCCTGCCCCTCGCCCCCCCCCGCCCGGAGGCTGCCGCAGGATTTGTGCCGCTGGCTGGGCCTGACTCTTGGGTGGCGGAGGAGCGGAAAGGAGCGATGCCGAGCCGGAGTCCCGGCTGTTGCAGCTTCATCCTTTCCCCCCTGACCGCCGCCTCCTCCTCCTCGGCGCTGCGGGAGGTCGGGGGCAGCATAAAGGGGTAAAGGAGAGGTGCCCACCCGTCCCACCTCCCTCCCCGGGGAATGGGGGATCAATCAGTGCAAATCAGAAAGAAAACCGGAGGGGGGGGGACCCGACCGATGGGAAGGGGGAAAAAAAGCTTCCCCAGGGTTTAAACCGCCCCCTTAAGGGGTCGTGAGGCTGCAAATGCCCCCCCTCCGTGGCGGTGAGGGTGTGGGAAGGTGGAGGCTGCTCCTGCCCATTCCCGCCGGGTAGGACTGAGATTGTACGGCCGCAGGAGTGAACGTAACTCTGGAAATGTATGGAGGGGGAAGCCATGTTTGATTTATTCCTCCACTAAACACTGGTGTGATGATCCTTCTACTTACACCCTTCTGCAGTCCATCCTGGACCGGTATGGGAGGAGAGCCTTGTTAGGAAAACGGAAAGAAAACATTCCTGCGAAGGCGTGCGGGTTCGTTGGCTCAATCTTCATTAAGTATAAGAGGATAGGGCTCTTGTAACTTGAATTGATATTTGTGTGGTAAAAGAGCCTGGGGAACTTGTATTCCCAAGGCCATAGTTACAGCTCATCTGCTGTGGCTTTACTGCTCTGGGGGTGGAGAAGGGAATTTGCCATACTTCTTGAACGTATTTATACTTGCTTTTTGGTTTTGGCTTTTTTTTAAATATGTCGGCTGAAAGGAGGAGTAAACACTAGTACAAGTACAGAGATGGTAAACACCATATTTAAACAGATTTCAGAGAAAATGGTCTTCTTGCTAACAGATCCAAGGCAAGCAAGAGGCGGGTATCAGTCATTACCCATGTATTTTGTGAGTGTGAATATTTTCTTATTGGCATTTGCATTAAAATTGGTTTATAATGATTGTTAAATTTAGGAGCTAGTGCTGCCCACACTGAGTAAGCTAAATAGGTCTGCTTAAAAAAAAAAAAAGAAAAAAGAAGGAAGATATGTTTGGCTTTTAGCCTTTGCATACATCCAGGGAAGGTAAACACTAGGGCGGCAGTGAAGTTTGTAATAGATTTTGCCAGGAGTCGTTGCTGGTGACTTAAGCAGACATACATATATATGGTTACTAAAATTCCTTACGCATGGAAAAGTGTGGCTTCAGCTGCAAAAATAAATTGGTTCTTTACCAAAATGTTCATATGTTAGTAGGATATCTGTAAACTTATTGCTGAAGCTATTATTTGCTTGTTTGCTGTGGGAATTTTGCTCAGGAAATGCAGCTTACCAACCTTAATAAACTCCTCAGTCTCACAGTGTGGCAAATTTGACTGTGGATTATTTGACTGTTGGATGAAATAATTAAATTAAACCACTGTTTTGCAGGGCTACTCAGGGCTCAGTACTTACAGTGTATGCAATTTTTGGTTGCTTCTGTAACTATCTATATTCCATGTATTAAATCATACAGGGATTTTTGTTTAGTATGCAACCATCAGAAAATCTGACAGATTTTTTCAGTATGTGAATATAAAGACTCTAAATATTCCTGGAGACTGTATGGCTAGTTCTTGTGAAGGTTATAGGACTATCCACCCTCATACATGCTTGGAAAAATCCAGATATTAAAAGTACAGTAAAACCTACTACTTCATCAAATATTATTTGAAAATGTCAGAAGAAATGAAGTCATTATACTTTAAGGATATAGATTTAAAGTAGTCTGGAAGATGGAAAATAATAATAAAATATATTGCTTTTTAGTTCAAAATGAATCCAACACATGGCTGGTGAGAATAGAAAAAAATTGTGGTTTACTGTCTGTAGTCTTACGTTCCTTTTCTGAAGCCACTGGTAGTTTTGCAGGTGAGATTATTGCATTTAAATTACTGCCTGCATGCAGTAGACTGGATATTACAGCAAAACCAACTCTGCTTTGGTTTAGACTGGAAGTGAAAATGACTGCTGATGGGTGGCTTTCTAGTATCTGGGTGGTGAATATAAGCATACATGTGAGTTTGTGTCCAAAATATTGCACTAATAAAATAGCAAAGGAATCGCAAGAAGAGATTGTTTTTCAGTGTCCTATTATTTGCAGCCCTTTCACCTCTCACTTTTGCACTGAGCCTGCTTTTTGTTTCACCCGTGTCAGTACATTTCCCAAGCGAGGTCTTGTTTCTCCAGGCTGATAAATGCGAGTGTTTCCTTGTGGTCGATCAAAGCCCATTGACTGCATTGGGGCTCCGCGTGCATAAATGTTCACCAGCTCCACTGGGATTCCTGCATCAAGGATCTAGTGTGTGAGGAGAAGATACAGGCAGAATTCTTGCAGCATTTTGGTCACCACTGGTCATTCCTGCTTACATAACGACACGACATTTCTTAGGTTTTAAGCACAGAAGATGGTTTAATGCATGAAAATAGCAAGTAATTCCTGTATAGAGCAAGGTAAAGGGCCTGGCCTTTTTGGGAGAAAAAAATTAAACCTCGGGAGCAGTGTGCTGCACAGTGAGAAGCATCCACTAAGTGGTATTGCTGGAAACAACAGATTCCCTAGCAGTCAGTAATCAGGCATCAGTAAAGAACTGCTTGGGTGGGACTTGGGTGGGGATAATAATGCAGTGGATGGTGGTGACTGCATGTTTTAGTGCTGTGTTTGTGGCTATACTATTTGAGCTCTTTCATTATTTTCCTGCAAAGAGAATTAAAATGGCCTTACGGTTGAGTAGATGTGATAGATCTGCTGTAATTCCCAAATCTAGTCTTTGGATGAAGGAAGAATGGAGATGATAGAATCAGAGAATGGTTTGGGTTTGAAAGGACTTTAAAGATGATCTAGCTCCGCGCCCCCCACCGCCACCTTTCACGAGACCAGGTTGCCCAAAGTCCCATCTCAAGTGGATCTAAGTGGATCGGTAAGTCCTGTGTTTCTAGGGAACATCGCTTTCCAGTTAGGCTGTAGCTTTCAGAAATGTCTTCACCAAGGATGTACTGGAATCTTGGTTGTGTAAATGAGAAGTGGAGATGGAACATGGCCCCAGGATAGGTGGTCAGGTGATGAAGTCAAGAGAGAAAATAATTTCTCATCAGAGCTTGAGTCCAAGTTTCCTTTGGTGCATAATTGTGGAGCACTTGGGAGAAAGGGGGCTGGTAAGGACAGCCTTGTTGATGTGTCAGTAGTCACCCTGCTGGTTGTAAATTTATGTAGTTGTTTGAATGGGCCAGTCAGCTATTTTATACAGTTACTAGTTACTTGGAAGATTTTGATTCTGAGAACAGTTTTGAAGGAAAAGAGAGAAACTACCTAAATTCTCCTTTCATTGTGCCTTCAAATTAGCTTCTCTATGACCTGCAGTCATTGGAGATAGCTGTATAAATATATTTGCCTTTTTCCTGTCATTTTACACTGACAGAAATTACTAAAATGATACATCAGCTGTTATTTTTAGTGTTTTTATCAAATTTGGTGACATCTATAACAGTTAATTTATATTTTCTAGCATCAGCAGGAAGAGAAGTTTTTGGAATGTGTAGAAGGAGAATGTAGACCGTACTCTATTCTGCTGCCCTTTGGGTTGAATAGCAAGCTACAAAAATACTCAAAGTTCATGATGAGCAGGAATATATACTAATATATATTAATGCCTTGTGATGATAAGTAATGCATGGTGGACTATGCATTAACCTTCCTGACAAGTAACTCTAAACTTTAGCACCAGGTAATTTATGGACTCTCTGGTACATTCATTAAGCAACTTCTGTCCAAAGAATACAGTAGATTATACCATAAACTGAATTTTTTAAACTGTATTTTGTGTGCAGTGAACAAATACCTGTGAATCATGGTTGAACCAAAAGCAAGGTTTCTACTAACCTTGCTAATGTTAAGAAATAATACCATTGCACAGAAGTTGTTCTTATGGTACCGTGGTGTGATGAGCTACATGTGGAAAGTAGGGGCTTGAAAATGTTTTTGAATGTTTAACAGCAGTCAAATTGCACTTAGTGAGTATGGAAAAGTGAAGTACTAACCTAATGTACTTCAGAGTTTTCATATGTTGGGCAAAATGACTTTGCCCTGGGGCACCACTGATGCAGGTTCTCATATTTGACTTACTGTGACACCAGTAAAATATATAAGAGACTTAAAGCATGTTTTAAATTGCAAGGATTCCTCAACAGGTGATGGCTCTGTTTCTAGTTTTGTTCTCATCCTTTTAAACTTGTCCTATTTTTATCTTGGTGCAAGATAGCAATTTGATCTTCTTTTGAACTTTGGTATTCAGCTTCCCAGCACAAATTGGAGCTATTTTACATTCCTATTTGGGGTAAGGATACATAGGTGGTGAATGACTGGAAAACTGCAGCATGATGTATTATTGAACTTGACTTTCATAGAAGCTTTAAGATTTTTCCTCTGCTGTCTGTGAAGGATACTGTTGGTTTTCTGTGTCTCTTTGGAGGAGCACATGGATGTCTTGTTCTGTTGGCTGACAAAGATGACCATTTAACTGCCTTTGTGAAACCTCTTTGGCTTGTGCCTTGTACAAAATACTAAAACATTAGAATCTCACATCCATGCTAAAATACACATAAAAAAATGTGTTTTATACAGAATCACAGAATGCTCTGAGTTGGAAGAGACCCCCCCCTAGGACCATTGAGTCCAGCACTGAAGTGAATGGCCTGTATAGGGAATGAATCCACAACGCAGGGGTTAGTGGCACCATGCTGCAACCAGCTGAGCCAAGCTCAGGGTATACAAATCATCTTCAAACATATTTGGCCTTGAGGGCTAAGATCAGAATTCCATGTTTTCTTTGCCAAAGTCAAAAAACATAACACAAGTGAGTTCTGTTCTGTTCTCTTGAGTCCTGCCATAGTAAACAAGAGATACACCAAGGAGCAGAAGATAGATATTCTGTGACAAAAATATTTTCAAGAGAAAAGGCTGAAGTTAGGGAAGATCTCATTAGAAATATTATTTGAATGTAATTTGAAATATTTTGAAAAGCTACTGATTAAAGAATAAAAGAAGCATTAGAAAGAATATGCAGTAATACAGCCTTCTGTCATGGTGTTTGGGACCCATTTCACATACTTATTCATTCTAGTAAGCAGAAGCATAAATGTTCCTGCTGTGGCGTGGGTTAGTCTGTGGAGCTGAGGTTCCCAAGATCATGTATCAGATAAATCAATTGTGGAACTTGCCAGCCTTGGTGGGATGCCATCGGAGCAAAGATCCTGACTGCACTGGCTCTCAGAAACATCTAAACTGGGGAGTTATCTCTGTAGTAAAGAATGCCTAGATTCTAGGCTGATAGTAAAGCCAGAGGGATTTAAGCCAAAGTATGAACCTTGTAGAGCAGTGTAGGGTGAAAGATATATGAATATGGATCATTTCCCTATATGGAGTGGTTGCCAACAACTTTCAGTCAAATACTTCAGAATGAAATTAATGTTGTGATTTTTTTGTGAGTGTAAAATGCAGACTATCAGAAGCTGCTTTATAGTAGCACTCCTGAACAAACTAGAAACAAATGCTGGGATTAAATGTGGAATGTGACTGAAATTCAGCCGTTGTGCTAAAAACAAGTTCCAGTCTTAAAATGTGTAGTAGAAAGTGCATGTGCACTACCTATTCATCAGGTGAAAGCTTGGCTCAAAATGGTAGTGATAGCTGAGCCTTCAGAAACTCTGCAAGTAAGGAGAGCACGTAAAATTGCTCAACACTACTTACTTCTACAGTCAGAACTAGATTTTCCCATGAGAAGTATGTACAACAGAATTTGTCCAAAGAACTAAATTTGATAAGACAGTGAAGTAGTGCACAAAGCTGGTACTGTGCTGAAAGGAAAGCAGAAAATTGCAAGAGATACCCACTGCAAACCTCTCTATGCAGAAGTTTTGGAAAGTGGACAAGAAGGAATTGGTTTGTTAGACAGGGAATTGTATTATCTTTCTGTCCCCAAGTGGAATGGGTAAGGTACGCTATATCTACAGAAACTTAAAACTCAAATTCCAGACCTCCACCTGTAACAGTTACACTAATCACTTTCTGAGAGATTTTTGATGTAGATGTAGCAAAAGAAATAAGAAAGGAATTAAGAACCCTGAGAATGGTGGTAATGCATTTTGGCAGGAGTATGGTAAAGCTCCAGCACAGGGAAATACTTCCAAGTAATGTCCAAATGAGAAAGGCCACTTTGTAGCAAGTATTTGGATTTGTTTGAAGAGTGTCTAATGTTTGAAGTCTCAGGCCTTGTTTGAGTGTTCCTGGCATACATCTGCCAGTTCCCTCTGTGTGTGTGTTTTGCTTCAAGGTAATACATTGATAGAATTATTAATGTAGTTGCATGTAAATGGTTATGGTCTGTGTGAAGTAGATCAGAATTAGCAAAGTATGGCCAGGATTATGTTACAGACAGTTACCTTGTTCAGATGTGGATATGTGCAGTTTTTGGTGAATGGTGCGTATCTGTAAGTAAAATTCTGTAGTGCTGTGGAGTCTTAATTAATTACCTGCAAACTTTACCCTCCAGATCTTTACCTAATGCTATGGGATGTGAAGTTGAATGTACTGGGTGAAAGAAATCTTCTGTTTGTACACACTACCTGTCCACATCAGAGAGGTGCATTATCAGTGCAATGTGTTGCTGCTTCTGTAAGCAACAGAAGATGTGGCCAAATACTGCTCTAGATTACTATGTCCTCTCTGTGTATGTACAGCTGGGCCTTCATAGTGTTGGCAAAGCCTCATGTATCACCAGTGTCACTGCTGCTTCTTAGAATGATTCCTGTGCACCAGGTGTGCTTCTGGCATTTAAATGCACCCACTTGGATGAACAGGTTTTAATGCTGTGATAGACAAAGACAGCAGACTTGTCAGGGTCTAGGCAAAATGATTGTAGCCTCTGGATTAAAGTTAGTTGCTGTCTAGTCAGATCTGGGAAACGGCTTCTGTAGAGGTGTAGCAGATAGCATTTTGTTAACGCTGCAGTTTGATTCGTTACTTATAACATTTTGTGGTGTCATCCCAGATTTGATCTTCCCTTCCTTGAATTCCCTCAGAATTTGCACAATCAGAAATTTTCATGATTCTCATGGTGAAGCTTCAGGCAGTTGTTGTGCTGCCACAACTACATACGGGAATAAGAGCAGAATCAATGGCCACAGTGAAGAGGAAACAGATTATAGTGTGTTTATCTGCTGCAGTGAATATTATGTAAGCAAGAGGATCCAGATCCTGAAAGTGTGGTGCAAGGAGTAGAGGTAGGATGCTGACGAAAAAAGGCGGTGGGATTAAAAAAGGTGTGGGAAATTAAACTAGTGTTAGACAGGTGAAAAAGCAGTATAAATAAGGAACTCTGCGTCATAGTGCTGAGCTGTTTGAGATTGTGTTTGGTTCTTTGTTCCCAAGCTACATAGATGCCAGCTGCACAACTCTGGCCCACCTGAAAGACAGAGAGAGACATCATTTCATTGGTGAGCAAAGACCTAAACTGAGGAAGTACTGAATTGGTGAGTCCTATTTTGCTAGAGAAGGGATCATTCCCTTTGGAGCTCTCCAGGACACAGAAAAGTCTCCGGTTTGGGGGCTGCCTTTTAGTACTTATTAAATATTGTTGGTATATCCATTAGTTCCTACCATTTTACGCACCAGTGTTCCTCCCTGCTTATGTGCAGAGGAGAAGCCATTCTTTTCTATTTCATCTGTGGTCCCACCACAGTGGTATCTGCAGTTTCTCTTCAGACAGAATTACGACATCTTAGAAGAATTTGATTTTACTCAAATCCATCTCATTGCTTCACCCACCTCCAGCAGCAGGAGTGGAACTGACAACATTAAGTTCCTGCAGCAGTGGAAAAAAATATTTCTTCAGTTTTAAAGAGAAGGAACTGATGGGGAGGAATTCTCTTACAGAATCTTGTAGCCTTGTCCTCAGAAAAGGGTTGGTTGCAAAAGCTTTTCCTGAGGAAGAGCAAGAAGTCAGGTCCATCCATTTTGTAAGCTTGCTTTCTGCTGTAGCGAGTGGCATTTAAAGGGAAGAAATGACTTTCCATTCTACAGTTCTTAAGTGTACAAGTTGGTATTGCCTATTGTCTTGATAAGAAGGCAGTAAGTACTTGTTTAGGTTCATGAAAATAGGCTGTGACATTAAAGTTCTGAAATTTTATTCATCGAGGGAAACAAAGCAAATCCAAAAAAGATGGATACTTTTTTTTCCCCCAAGAAAAATATTTGGTGGCAGGTAATACTGGGTAGTAAGTGCAACTGTAAGTACACTAAATTTTTTCACAGAGTTTTGAAAATGTGCTTTATCTTGTTATATTTACTGCAAGATTAATGAAGTCTTTACTTCAGGTGCTTTTACATTAAAAATCATCTCCTTTGGACGAATGCTTTCGTTTTACTTTCCTAAGACTCATGGTAAATTTTTAGAAAGGTTTGGTGTATTTATTTTCAGTTCTATCTCAGCTACTACAGTAAAGAGATAATGCTTTTGAATTTTCTGGATAGAACTGGTTTGTGACAACTTTTGGCAAACTTGCAATGCAATTTTTAGTTGTGTTTTCTTCTAAAATAAGATTCTGTTTAGATCCTGCAGTAATTTTTCACTGTTTTAATATGATGAAGAACAGTTACAGTGTACTACACGACTGTAAATATCAACTCCTATTTGATATTTTAGGGGTTTTATACAAGATAATCTGAGTAAGCATCCTCAAGTTTTCAAATGTATTAGCAAAAATGTGTTGTAACCTTCTTAATCTCTTTAAGTATTTTCTCTCATTCTGATCTGAAAATAGGAATAACCTTTTGTCTTAAAATTGATGAGGCAATAAAGAGCACTTATCAGAAAGCAATCTTAACACAAAAAAGCAGCAGCCATCTATTAGCTTTTTAGTGCCAGCTGAAAGCCTGATTTGTAGGTAATAAAAATAGCTTTTGTGGATAAAGTTGTCTTAGTGTGAATTTGTGTTGAGGTGTGTCTTCCTCCCCTTCTTTCCCCCACCTCCCTGTGCCTGCCGCAAGTAATTCACCAGAGTAAGAAAACCCATAGACAAAACAAAAGTGGTATTTAATAGAGATGCTTGTTGATGGTTACTTACTGAGTTCACTCCCTTTGGCAGAATTGGAAGGAATGGAGTACTCCATTATTTCTGACACACCAGAAAAGCATCCCTGAAATTACAGCAGATGTGGAAGAAATGACTAATAAATATCACATAAATGATAGTGGCCTGGACAGTGAAGGAGGAATCTGACATGCACAGTAACTGTATTTGGCTCATGATTCCTGTCAGATGAAGAACTTTCAAGTAATTAATACGTGATTTAAAATGTCTGCAAGATAGTTTGCCTTATATAGAACCTGTTCTTTTAGTTTGAAAATGTGTACAAAGCCACTGCAAGGATTGTCCAGTTGTCATTATATGCTTAAAAATTCTAGAGACCTTCGTCTGATAAGAAATCTTCTTTTGCATACTGAAAACTGTTCACAAGCCAAAATACCATGTTTATTCAGCAGACTCCTGGTTATAATGGTTTTTTCCCCTTTGTTAATCAAAATGGTACTTGTTGGGTCACCAGACATTCAATATGGGACGACACTGGCTTAAGCTCATTAGCCGCTACTAGCGTGTGGTGCTTTTGTCCCCTTCCTTTCCCTGCCCTCCCCCCATTTTCCTTTTCAATAGATACAGAGTCATCTAGAAAAAGATAAGGGATTGCTTTTGCTTCTGTGTGATATGGTGGTCCAGCATGAGAGCACTTGAATTTAGCTACCAAATCTAATTGTATGCTCAGCTGCTTCAGGACCTTACTCGTACAACTTGAATCAACCAGATCTTGTCTGTGATCTATCTTATTTCATTCTTTCATGTCTTGTCTTCTACATATCCTTGCATTAATTCCGAACTCACAGCAGCACTGCTTGGTTATCTGTTGATGGTTATTTTCTCCTCACCCCTTCTTTTCTGTTCTGTTGTCCTCTTCTCATAAAGGGCCTGGTCCTTTTTCTTCCTTATGGTGTTACCATGAAGTTTTCTATAGTAAAGGTGGTGCAAAATGTACTTGGCTTTAATTTTGATCTTCTTTCCTGAAACCCTTTGTTATTCCCCTGTGTAGATTTGCTAACTTTCATTTAACCAGACCCCACAATGTAGCTTATTTATTGCAAGGAAGATTAAGATGTATATCAATAATTTCCATCCCACTGATTGTTCTAGGGATGATGATTAACCTGTAAATTACTGTCTACATGTCTCATCTCCTCGGTGGGATTATATTTTCTTAAAGGTACTCACATCTGCTGTCATAGCCCATTATTCTGCCTCTTACTTTAAGCCTCTACTCACTTGGTTCTATTAAATCTTTGTACAAACGTGGTCCATTTTCCATGTTTTATAATCTGTATCTGCTGGCTGTGATATCTTACAGTCTCAAATTACTGCCTTCGGCTTCATTTTCCCATTTACTGTTGTCCTGGGTATGTTAACTTCCTTTTACCAGTATTACTCCTGGATTTGTTGTCTCTAGGCTCCAGTGATTTGAGGAGCCTTTTTCAGTGCTTTCGGCTGTTTTTAGTGACCTCTATTAGTGAGAATCATTAACTGAACCTTCACTCACTGAAGTTCTTGAAATCTATGTATCTTCAGATGGATTAGGCAAATCAAGGTAACTCCTAGAAGTTCAGGGTCTTTCACTGCATGGCTTTATTGGTCTTCTTTTTTTTTTTTCATTTGTGATATGGCGTGAGTACTGTTAGGTTTATTAGCTAGGAAGAGAATTACTTGATTTCTTTAAGCCGTAGCATTTCACATAGTTACCTACTGGTCATTTTTCAGACAAGGCCTTGAACAGTTTGATCTGGCTTAAGCAAGGAGTTGGAATAGATGATCTGAGGAAATCCCTTCCAGCCTAAGTTATTCTGTGACTGTGGCGATTTTTATGTTTTGAAATCTTAAGATATCTATTTTAATTCATCCATTGTCCTGAGATTGACTGTACCAGCAATACAGTCTAACTGGATTATTTACTGCTTTTTTGGAGGTGTGCCTCAAGCTTGATGGCTTTGTAGCTTAAAGAAGTATGTGATGAGAGTAAGAATTATTATTAAGCAGCACAAAAGAAATTCTGGATGACAAAACGCAGGTGGCCCGATGCAGAAATCCATACCCTGATAAGCAGTTAATGGAGCCATCCTAAAAACTGTTCCTCGGCCGGGGTGAGCCGCGCCGAGCCCGGCACCCACTGGGGGGCGCTGCGGCCGCGCGAAGCCGCTCTGCTGCCTCAGACGGACGGAATTCGGAATTTACATGCCCAAAGCAAATCTCTGCCTTACTCTGGTAAGAATCCCTGGGAAGGAAGTACAGATTTAGCAACAGTTCGGTGTTTTGGTTGTTTGGTTTGGTTTTGTTTTGTTTAGTTTTTTTTTTTAAAGGAGATTTGCACTCCGTAACTGTAAGTGTAATGTTTCCCAGTGGGTTTGCCTTTTGCCTAGAGATTTATAGAATTTGTTACTATTTGTTCCTTAGGCGAAATAAGATTTCAGTTAAATCTGCTGAATCACAGCTTGAAACACTGTCATATTATTAATTGGGTTGAGAGTTTGCCTCATGTCCATGTTTTCAGAGAAGATGTTGTGAAAGGACATGAATTCTCTTTTGGTTTAGTCATTTATTCTGTTCTAGTAGAGTTTTGCGTTGCCTTTTATCTCTGATTCCTCTTAAGAGTTGACGTAGTTGGCTGCTTCCTACTCATTTTATGAGAGATTTTATTGGTAATTCAAATTTCATCTGACTAAAGAAAGATTAGAACCATTTCTCTTGCAGATTCACTTGGAGTTCAGGTACACTTGCTCTTCTTACCTTGTTTAATGCCAGATTTTCAGCCTACTGTTTGTGCCTGGAACAAGAATGGTTTTCATCTCTCAAATGAGGCTATATAGCTTGTGTGGATAGATACCCTTTATCTTGTAGATATTTTAGAGCAGCATGTTAGGGATATGGGAACATTTGCTAAGGGAGTGATGGAGTTATGATTTTTAATTTTTTTTTCTGCATCTTTGTAATTAAAAAGGTTTCATGTTTGTCAGTTGCTTTGAATTCAGGCTTGACATCCTTAAGAAGTTTGGCCAGGCTTCAGCAGTGCTCAGTTATGAACATGTTTACATTGCTATTCCTGATGTAGAGGTATCAAAAATGCAAGTTGGAGGAATATGCCAGTTGTAAGCATTATAACCATGTGCATTAATAAACAAGGTGGTGCGATTCAGAAGTGATTTCTTCCATAGCAACTGACAATTCAATAGTTACTTATCATGTGTTTTACTGCACTTTTTTGGAAGCACATGAGACTAGATTGGATGAAATGTTGATTCAATGTGACAATGCTTGGACTTAATCATATATGAAATTGGTTACCTTGAGCATGGATATAGTGATGATTGTGATGAGCTTTCATAATATTTATGATGGTGTATTTTTCTATATCATGTATATACTGGACCTGGTAGTATGAAGAATCTGTGCATGTGAATTTTAAAAACTGAAATAATCTTGTCTGGTCTAGGAGCACAAAGGAATCATTCTGCCAGATTGATTTGTGTGCTACAATGACATAATGTAGAAATAGGCAGGGTTAGCTTTTAGAACCCTTGGAGAACCTATCTAGGGCAGCAAGTTGTGCAGTTTTAGCTTGCTGCATGTTTGCAGATGTCTGTATGAGAAGTAGGTGTTAGATGATACTGTTATCATGAAAAATCTGAAATTACAGCATTGATCATTTAAATTTTGGCCAGTATGGTCACTGGCCTGAAGGATTAGCTGTTTCCCAGTTGGGCTGGTGTTCCTGGCCCAAAAGGCTTGCCCTTTATTTGTTCTTACAGCCAGAATGCTTTGGGATATGTCTGGAGGTTGTCTGAGCTGTAGTGCTTCTGCAGGAGGTGTTTTATGATGGAAGATTGAATGTCTGTAGAGTGAGGAAGGGAAGCTTGTGATGCTGCTGTCCATGGTGTAGGTGCTACAGGAGCACAGCCCCTGAGGTTTCTATGCTGGCACAACCTCTTGGAAATAAACTCATCTGGTTTGTTATTAATGATATTATCCTAGGTCTAACTCTCACTTATTTTAAATAGTGTAGTACCTTTGTGTAATTATTGTGGGCAAGACTCATGCTGTAGATGGTTAACAGATGGTTAAAATGAAAGCTGTGATTTTGCTTTCTGCTTTTGATTCAATAAAATTGATGATTCATAGATATGTTTTTTTTGGACGTTTTTTGTAATGCATATTAACAGATACTGAGGCATTTTGGTTGTGAAGATTGTAAACAAAGCTTTTTTTAGTAAAACTTGAATGAAGTACATTAAGTTTTATATTAGTGCTGACGTCTATCGGAATACTTTTGACATTTCTTATTAAAAATATTTTCTTTTTGTCTTAATATAGCAGTGTAAGACTGGAAACATCTGGGCTGAATGGACTTTAGCATCAAAAGAAGTTCTCAACTGTTAACTCAAAAAATTAACTACATCAAAATGAAGCAGGTACCAGAGATCCTTGGAAATACCAATGGGAAACCTCAGAATTGTGAAGTGAATCGTGAATGTTCCGTCTACTTGGGCAAAGCACAACTTTCTGCCACTCTACAGGAAGGTGTCATGCAAAAATATAATGGCCATGAGACTCTTCCATTTATTCCAGCTGATAAATTGAAAGATCTGACCTCTCGGGTGTTTAATGGCGAGTCCGGGGCCCAAGATGCCAAGCTGCGCTTTGAACCCCAGGAAATAAAGGGAGTTGGAACACCCGCTAACACTACTCCTATCAAGAATGGCTCTCCAGAAATAAAGCTGAAAATCACTAAAACCTACATGAATGGGAAGCCTCTTTTTGAATCCTCCATTTGTGGAGACAATGGTGCTGATGTGTCCCAGTTGGAGGAAAATGAACAAAAGCCAGCAAACAAGGAGAGGAGAAGCAGAAAAAGAAGCATAAAATATGACTCCTTACTTGAGCAGGGTCTTGTTGAAACAGCGTTAGTATCAAAGACTTCAAGCACCACTGAAAAGAAGGTAGTACTTTTTTAATGTATTCTCTCCTTTGTTAAGTTTGTTAATCATACTGGAATTTCAGTGTTCATATGCTCATCTTCAGGCATTTAGGAGGTGCGTCCCATGAATGGGGAGTCATTTTCTGTGACTCTCTTTGTCTCAGTAAAGGACAGAATGCACTCTAGTTCTGGTCCCTGTTTCTTCCCTAGGATAAGAATACCCAATAAATTCTGTTTCTATATCAGTAAAATAAGTCTCCAGAGCAAATCAGGGCATGTGGAAGGATGTGTTGTATGAAACAGAAACTTCGAGACATGTAGCAATTTTCCTGGTTCTGCATTAAAGAACAATGTACTCAGCAGTCAGTTGGCTGATCAGCTGGGCTCTTTGCCATCAGATTTTGGCAATTGGAATGTAGTCCCTCTGCATATTTGTCATCTGAAAAGAGCTGGTTTTGCTTGCTATAACTTAGTGGCTTGTTTTTATTGAAAATATCTAGATCTTGTATTTGGTGTCATTAATTTTGTCGTCAAGCTCATTTGTTTTTTGCTTCTTTTAAACATGGGCAGAAATGGATATTTTGCTTTTTTCAATTTGCCTTACCAAGTTGTAAATAAGAATGCTGCTGGGAGCCCTTTTCCCCGTTTATTTCGCTTTTGTTGCTAGATTCCATTTAAAGGAATGTGGTTTGCAGTAATTTTATCTCAGAGGAAAAACCCTACATAGCAGGGATACTTCAATGTATATTAAGTTTCTCAGTTAATAATTGAGAATGGTGTTGTATAACAATGGTAAATGTTAATGAATGCTTTGGCTTGTTAAAAGGTCCTGGGTTTGCACACCTTAAACACAGAATGAATGTTACAGTTTTCTGTCAACTGCAGTTAATCATGGAATCGGGAGCTGAAAAATACCTCTAAGATCATTAAGTCTTACCATTAACACAGCACTGTTGATTCTTACTTTCTCCCAAGGTCACACATACAGAGAGGAAACACAGCTGCTGTATTGCTGATTTTATTTACCGTTCTTTTCAATAAAACTAAATAATAAATGAGTTCACAGAACTGTGTTAAATGTGTTTCTAGGTATCAGAAATATTTATCATTTGTTTATGCTTTGACTGTATAATTCATCCTAAAATTATCAATACTGATGTTTTCAAGAATGTTGTTAAAGAGTTTGTTTTCCTTAATTTTCTTAAGGAGAATGTTTTAACACTAACTGGTTCAGACTTTTCTGAATCATTACTCAGAGGTAAAAGGTATGGGCAGTCAATAGCTTGAGTAATTCTTTGTCCAGCTCATTGTTAATGAGGCTATATTGGACTAAAAGGTGGTATGTTCAATAGCGTTGACAACTGGAGCATATTTGTGTGGATTTGTTAGTTGTTTTTTTTAGAAAGAGGAGGTGATATTTAATATGTCCACCTATGCAGTTTATTCTGAAGCCTTTTACACTGGTTGTCCATTAAGAGTGGCCTTTAATTTTTCCTGGTATGCAGTTCATTTAAAATGAAAAGAAAGGTTCATCTGGCTTCTTTGAGTTGTCTTTTGGGCAGAAATCATTAGGAGAAAACCTTGACAATGCTGTTTCCCAGAGTGGTTGGGACTTGGTGGCTGGTGAGTGATAGGGTTTTTTTGCTCCTGTGCCAAACCCCTGAGCTACCAAACTGCTGAATCAAGGCAACCACCTGCTTGATCTCAGACCTTGCAATATTGCAGCCCTGTTCTTTTCAGAGAATTTGAAACAGAGGGTCATGCTTCTGGCTTCTTTATTTCCTATCATAGTGCACTTCAAAGCTCAAAGGTCAAAAGGAAAAGCATTTAAAAGTCGCAAGATGTTATTTTATGATATAACTCCTTGGTTGTAAAAAACTGGGGCTTTTCTTTCTCTCATAGGGAGGGTTTGCAACTGTGCAGGTTTAAAATAAGGAAAACCAGATATGAGGGAACATGTGAAGGAGATTGTTCAAATGTTTGTCCACACGTACTTGTCAGGCTTGTGACATACATGCATTTTCTGTGATAATAACTGTAATAGCTTAGTTATCAGTGTTCTTTGGTTTCAGACTCTAGCTGTTATTTCATGGCCAGCATCCAAAGCCTTAATGTTAGTGCATCATACTGTGGTTTTATATAACTGATTGTGGCTGCAAAGTGAAAATTAGGTGAATACCCTTGGAGTAAAAACTGATTAATTTTGCACTCAGATACCTGTTTATTGTAGGTTACATGTTAATGTAGAACCTGTTTGTCTGGCTTTATTTTTCATCTGGTTTCTCTCTCAATTTCTTGTTGTTCAACCTCTTACTCTTCTGATTTAGCAAAAACCACCATGGTTTGAATACTGCCTTTTGTGTAGGGTAATTATATCTGTCTGATGGACACAGCAGATTACTATTGCACTGAGGTGAGAGGCATATCGTGTAACAAATGTTCCAGTGCTCTGCTGTTGGGTGTTCTTCTTGTTTGGGCATTTTTTGTTAACAGAAATGAAGGCTATTTAAAACTTTATCTGTGAGTTAGCTTTCAGCTGGGAATAAATGTGATCTGCCCAGCTCTGACTTTAGATTTCTGTTGATAACCACCAGCTTTTCCAGGCCTCTGGGAAACAGCTGTAATGCTTTCATTTCCCAGCGTAAAGGAGATAAAATGGGACAACCTGTGGCTCTTTTCCTCCTTCCCTCCTGCTTTTCACCCTTCTTCCCTACACCCCAGTATCTCTTCACCTGAGAAGTTCACTTTAAAATCCAGGCCTCTCATGATAAGGCTTGGTTTAGCAACTTTACTGCCAAAGCACTGCACTCCTGAATGGTCTGTGTTATGGGTGGTGGATATCCTATGTTGGGGGTTTGAATCGACGCCAGACCCGTGGGCTCTGGTAGCTGCTCACGTGCCAGGGTGCTCTGGGCTGGATTTTGTCCTGACTGCTTTTCGAGTCACTGTTTTCCGTACCAGTGAGGAATGAAATTTTCTTCCTCATTGCTTGTGTTAGAAGTGAAGCAATCCTGTTTGGAGGAGAAAGGCAGAGGTTTATTTCATATATTAATCTGAGTCTGATCCCTAGAGAATCCATAGTTTCTGTACAGGAAACAGAGAGTACACACCTGTGCAGCTCTCATGCCGTCGGTCCCAGGGTAGGTCTGTGCTCTCTGACCCTGGGAGCAGCCCAGTATGTGATCCTGGCACATCGGAGCTCATTCTGCAGAAGCTGGGATGGGCCTACAAGTGGCAGTTCGCCGTTTTGGCTGGGTTTCCTGGCCTGGCTTCCCAGCACGGGTGCAGTAGCTCACAAAAGCAGCAGCACTGTGTCCAGAACAAACCTGGAAGTCCACACACTGCTCTACTTGCTAGTGTAAGGTTTCCAGCTGTGTAATATATGTCATGATCCAAAAATTATACCTTCCATATAGCTTCCTATCCACTTTTCTTGCAGTTCTCTTCTAGTATTATAACAGAAACTTGGCAGGTTTTTACTCTCTCTCTCTGCAGGATATGGCCTATAATGACCTTGCAGTAGCTACATGGGGGGCAACTGCAAATTGCTGGAGAAATTCCACTAGCCCTTGTCATGTGTTTATGTTGCCATTTCATCTTCACAAAACTCTTCTGGCCAGCTCCATTATATCCAATATCTACATACAGACAAAGATTTAAAAACCCAGTAAGGGGAGAACAGAAGCAATCTGAGGATGATCATCTAATTTGTATGTGTCTGTGGTAACTAAATATGGGAAGCTGGGGACACTGAAGGTGATGATATTGCTCTGATGTTTGCATCTGTCAGTAGAGGCCAGCACAAAGCAACAAGCTCCCTTTGTAAGATTGGAGAAAGGAGTTCATCAAATGTTGTATTATCCTGTTGCAGATGGTACAGCCAGATCCAGAGATTGCTTGTTTTGTCTTAATTTCAAAAATAAAAACAAATAAGTATGTGTTTTCAGGGGAAGGACTTGATTGTTTCTTATTATCAGTTGCTAGGAATTCCTGGTAAAGTACAGTTACTGTACGTGTCACAAAATGTGCAGCTAAGCTACCACAGGAGTCAGGATCTGTAGTTGTAGGGTAAAATGAACTCAATTATGTTTTCCTTTTTAATGGACTGTTCTGTCAAATCAGATCCTGTCTTCAGGCAAGTGGTAACACAGGCTATCTGGCTGATGTCACCAGGATCCCAAAGGAGAAGGAGTAGTCCTAAAAATCTCTTCTTGCTGATCCCTTCAGGAGCAAGAGAAATAACTTCTTACCCTTTTTGGAAGAGTTTCTGAGCTACTGTTTTGCATTAGCCCTTACTAAAGGATTAAGTTTAGCTAAGCCTTGGGAACTTGTTAGTGCTAAGCAGTTCATGATGTGCAGCAGTAATTGTTACTTCAGAACTTTAAATTGTTTTTTCTTAATGCCTCATTGGAAAAGTGTCTTAAAGAACTACTTGTTCTTAAGGAAGCACCAAAAAGCATACAGCAATATACTGGTTTGAGGGGAAATTAGAAGCTGTGAGTATTTTCAGAGTGGCTACAAAATTAATTGCAGAAATTGCCTGAGTATTTGTTCAGGCTTTCCATACCAGACTTCCTGTTCTTGTATGTAAAAGTGGCTGAATTAAGTACACTTTCTGTGTGAAACTGCTGTCTCAATATGTATTATTTAAATACATTTTTTGCCCTCTCCATAAAGACATTGGTGGGAGAATCCAAATCAAGTATGAAATAATATCTTGAAGTGTTGACAAAAATACTGCTTAAGAATAGCACTACCAAGTTGGATCAAGGAGCCGTTTAATTCAGCACCTCAGTTCGGGGTGAGGTTCAGTGGAGGAGGCATTATGGAGGGTAGAGACATGGCAAATCATGGAGTGATGCTCTTTTTGAATATATCCAGCCTCCAGCAGTTTGTGACTCAGAGGTTTCTGGAGCTGGTGACTCTGTATTTAATGGCTGTAGATGGCTAAATTCGTGGAAGGAGACCTCGGGTTCTTTTTGAGCCATTGTGAGCTTTTTGCATCCATGACATTAAGTAACAGGGCAATAGAGCAGCTCTTTTTCAATTTGCTACCTACTCGTTTTGCTGGATTCTCTCATAATAATAGACATGGGGATCATGGACTTCTGTTACTGATTGTTATATAGACTTCTCACAAACCTGATCTATTTTTATTTCAGCTTAGCCAGTTCTAGTGTTGTTCCACATATTATAGAAGCCATTCCAGAATGCTAGTTCATGGTATCATCCTGTTTCTGAACTGCGATGCCCTTTGGGTTCTGCTGTTTCTTTTTGAGAATTAGGAACCAGAACAGTAGAGGACATTCAAAATACAAATGTCTTGTGAATGCATACAGTGGCCTGTTAATGATTTCTATATTGTTCTCAATTTCATTATTTTTCATTATAACTAATTGTAGCGGGTTGAGTTCGAAACCAGGCGGAAACACCAATTAAATGTAGTGGTTTTGGTTCAAAATATTCATTACTTACTTATTTTCCTTCTGTGAGATAAGAATTAGGAGAAAAGCAAAGCAGGCACCAACCTTAAACAGTTGCAGTACAATGAAAGAGTTTTATTACTAATAGAATTAAAAGTAAAGAGAAAATAACAAAACAAAATTAAAGCAAATTCCCCCCCGCCCCGCCCCCCCAGCACTTCTCTCCTTTTACCCAGCTCACACAAGGGATAACAGAACATGGGATGTTAGTCAGTGTTCCAGTTTTTGAAAAGTCTCTCTTATGCTTAAGGAAAAAAGGGTTTTCCTTCAGTTGCACGTGGTTCCCAAACTGCCACTAACAGCAGATCCGCCCGGAAACAATCAATCTGCTGTGTGTAGGACATCTCTTCCATGAAAAATCTCACAGTTCCTTCACACTGCAAAACATAGGCCATCACATGGGGTTATTCATCTTTTTAAGGATAAGTTCTTTTGGCCTGCACACAGAGGCTTTTCTTCGCCACAAGTCTCTAACAGCCTCTTACTACTTCTATATAGCCTGGCATAGGCACTCTTCACAATCTTCACAGGCACACGAAGATACTCCATCCCCCCACGTTCTTCAAATGGATTAAAAAGACAAACAGTTTGTGGTATTACAGTTTCTTACCACGGCATGCAAGAAGGTTTTTTTTAAGCTGCGCGCCAGAATCGCGGCACCGCCCTCTTTTCTCCCGTCGCCATGCTCAGCTCCGTCCCACGTGACTCACTTCTCTTTCTCTCTGACTCTGAAACCGCCACGTTGAAGGGTGTTCTTGTTCAGGCTCTACGGTGGGGAAAGCCTCGCTCCCTCTGTGCTGCTGGCTGTGTGGTGTCTTCTTCAGTTCAGCACGGAGTGTGCTGGCTGCAGACAGGAGGCTCTGCCGGCTCCCGCTGACTCCGCCGGCTCCGCATGGAGAGGAGAGGGACCCACCTGTCCCCAGAAGCCGCGCTGGATGGGTTTAGCTGTGAGCAGTCCATGGCTGGTTTTAGCTGCCTGCGGCTCTGGGACAGCCCCCCCCAGCGACCCAGGGTCCGTGCCGCAGCGTTGGGAAAGGGGGAAGGGGCAGTGGCCCCGGCCCAGCAGGGCCGGGAGGCTCGGAGCCCCCCCCCCCCACCTTCCAGCAGGCGAGCTCCGACAAAAGGGGAAGTCCCGCCTTTCTGTGCGGTTTAAATATGTAAATTGTGAGAAGCGTAATTGGTCTTAAAGACTGTCCATCAACTCAGGGTCAACCCAATACACTAATACTTAGCATATGATTGATTGCTGACTGCCTCTGAACATTGAGCCAGGTTTCTGTAGAAAAGAGCTGACCAGATGTAGCTAAGTCAAATTCGAAGAATGTCAGCATCTCTTGCATTGTTTCATATTTATCAATCATTTGTGAATTCCAGAGCTTCTTCTATTTTATTTTGGTCTTTTGGGCATTGTGGTGGACATGACAGATGAAGTAAAGCAGTGAGCAAGCCGTCTTTGGAAGAGCTAACTTGCCTTTACATGTCAGCAGCAGATGGTGTTGAGAGATTAATGGCAGTTTCTGGTTTTATAAGCTGACCAGATTTATTCTCAGTCGTTGCACAGGTAATGTCATGATTTAAATTATTTAAATCCCAGCTTTTCCTCTTCCTTCTCCTGTGTTGACAACTACAGGTTGGTTTGGCAAGGAATTTGCTGCTTGTTTTCACTGGGCTTTTTTGTCCAAGATATGGCAAAGCCTTTCTGTTGCTCTGCTCAGTGTTCTGCGTAACTAAATGCATGTCTAAGTCTTGCATGTAGCAAAGAGTTAGATATACAGTTCAGGGTTGTGTTACTTGGATGGATTTACAGGAAGATATTTGGGAAACATTGGTGATCTGTACCACGTGTAATTTCTTGCCCTTATAGCCCCCTTTTGTCAAGAAAGAAAGATATTTTTTAGTAACCCTTCGGCAAAGTAGAAAAAGCAAAATATTTTGATCAATCTTGGAGCAGTGGTTTCCGCCTCCTTTACAAGTTTCCATGTTCTAGGGTGGATTTCATGTAGGGCAGATGAACTTTAGGACCTCCAAAAGAGGTCTTTGTTCACAGACACTAATGTTATGTTTGTCTGTTACTGTCTTTCATTATCTTTCTATTATAAATAAATAAGTCCCACTGGGCTAATGTTTATATTTTTGCTTTTTGGGAATACCTTAAGTACCTGCAGGAGTTGTGCTCTTGTGCATTATAGAATGGCACTAGCTAAAACTGTAAATTGTCAATAATAAATTAATTCCCTTCTCAGAAGGACTGTTTGTAAAAATTACTATTTTGGAAGCTCACTGGAAGAGGGAAAACTGAATCTTGTTTATATATTTGTAAAACAAGCCCTGCTGTGCTTGTGTGAGAAAGGGAAGTGAATCTGTGACCTCATAGCAGCAACTAATGCTAGAAAAGCTGGATTTTTTCTTTTTTGCTGTTTTGTTTGTTTGGTAAATAAATGTCAGTGTGAGTGTATGTTGTGGATGCTTGTGATGAAGTGAAACAATTTGGGATCTTAGTTCTGGTGGAATTGATGGCACTTCGGTCATGAGCATCATGATTTTGTACTGTAAAGACTTCCCTATTTTAATATTCGTATGGGGTTGGGGTTTCCCAGGTTTTCTGTGCATTTTTATTGCTGAAAATAAGTGATGTTTCAGGAATAAGCTTCAGCATTGCCAAGTCAAGATAACATCTATCTGTTCAGGATTTTGTTGGTTGCCTTCCCCCCACCAGTCTCAGGCTTATTAACCCCTGATTTGGCATTTCATCTGTAGAAGAGGAGGAGCTACTAGGTATATGTAACAGCACAACCTGTGAAACCTCTCATGCCTGCAGTAAGTGTGGGAATTAATTTTAGGGGTCTCGTCTCTAAAGCAAAATAGTACTTGGACTATGTCAAAATATTAGTTAACTAACAGAGCCCCTTTATGCCAAATCAGTATTTGTTCTATTTAAGCGTAGTCAGCTGCCTTCAGAAGTGTTCTTGTTATTAAAAAAAAAGGTAGAGATAAGTCTCTGCTTTCACCAGAAAACGGTGTCCTGTAAATCTAGTGGCCTTTTGGTAGCGCTATCTGAATTTGGGTTTTCTGTTTTCTATCAATATTGGGATTCAAAACATGTACTCATGCTGTCCTGGATGTTTATGAGCTGCCAGGAGGAGGATACCTGTTCAGAAAGTGTCTTGGGAAAATTCTGTAAGGGTGTAAAAGAGTGCTAAAGATAAGGTCCTGATACAGATTTTGGTGTTGAAGAATGTGAGACCATGGTACATGCAACTAACAAGGTACATATGGATATGGCATTCTGAAAATCTGTAGGTATGCTGAGATGATTTAGCTCTCACTCTGTTATCCTGTGTGAAGTTCATATGGAAATTGTTCAGAAATAATAATTTCTCATGCCAAAGTTCCTCATGGATCTACAGTTACATTTTTACAGACTTCTGTAGCATCTTGTATCCACACTGCCTTGTATACCCGGATACCACATCAAAAGTTTAAGCCTTTGAGGGTGGTTGAAGGTTAGAGACACAGGATGTAGGCAGAAATCTTTTTCTAATACTCAATATAAAAGGTAGGCTTATTCATTCTGATCAAACAGTATCTAGCTTAAATTTCTGAAACATGGAACCTTTCCTTAATAAGCCAGTAATTTAAAATTTAAGAGATCATCTAAATGTAAATGCAGAAATTCAGTAAAACAGCTGAAAGAAACTAATCTCCACATTTTTAAGAAAGACAAGGATTGGGAAGTGTTCCAGAATTCACATTTTACTGAATCTGTGAGTGATTGAATCTGTTTCTCTTCAACTCTTTACTCCGAAAGAAGAGTTGTGTCCTAGTTACTAAAATACCATGTTATGTCTGAAATACTTGCGTGTGTAGTGTTTGGGTAAAAGAAGACTGCTGATTTGAGTAGACAGATTTGCCTTTAAATGAAATTGTCTCATCTGCTAGAGACTTGCTAATGAGGGAACCAAAGCCAGGAAAAAAAGAATTGAAATGGAACCAGGAGTTTAGTGCTTGATTTGAAAGACAAATTTGAACTTCTGTCTTGTTTTAAAATCCATAACCTACATTATGAATCCCTGTCTAAACTTAAATGAATTTTATTGTCTTTTGTTTGCTTTCCCTCCTGGAGGGGAGGGTCCTGCATGGTGATACTCAACTTGCTGTCCACAAACTACTTCAGATGATTTTGTGGGACAAAATGGTGGTAACAAACTTACAGTCCTACAACTTAATGTGTGGTTTCAAACAGCCTCAGCCAGCACAGAAGAGTTTTCAGATCTGCAGTGATTTTCTTCAGCATTTTTTGACCTTATTTTATAGCTTTACCATCTAAGCACATTGAGGGGAAAAAAAAATCCTGGTTGTGGCAGGAAGATGAAAATATGTTGTATTCTGCGAACATAATTTTTCACCCTGCCAGATTTGACCCCCTTTTAGTGATAGAAGAAATTAAGTAAGTGGTTAATAATAGAATAAAGTGAAAGATAACTGAGGAAATACATTTAATGTAATTGCTCTCAATATTGAATTTGGAAGATTTTAGTTAAATCTCCAGTTTGTTATAAAACAAATAGAAATCTGAAAAACTTAACAAACCAATTTAAAATAGAGTTTGTTTGCTTTTCTGTTTTGATGTAGACATTTCATGTCCTCTTCCCTCTCAGAAGTCTTTACCTCACTGTATATTTTATGAGGTTGTTGCAGATTTAATTGTGCAGATACGGATGCAGTGGCCTTTTGGGAGCTGCAGTCTCTTGAATGCTCTGTTGAAGTGTCCTCTTCTGTTTTACTGAAGATGGATTATAAAACTTTGCCAGTTCACTGCTTCTTTCTTTATGTTTCCTCATCCTTCTCCATTTTGTAGTAATAATCCCACATTTTCCCTTAATCTTGTGAGGTTCTGGTTTACTCTTTACTCTTGTGCCTGAAACATTCTCTCTGTAGGCAGTGGTTTGCCAAGTATGTAATTGCACAGCATTCATCGATTACGTAGTGAACAGAATATAACAAGTGAAAAAAATTTTAGTTTTATTTTTAATGTATTCAGTTACTTGTCATTTACTATCTAAATATACTCCCCCACATCCCAGAAGGTGGGAGCTATTTGGATAAACATAGGGCCTCTCAGGCCCTTTGGGGATAAACAGATTTACTATAATGTGTGTATTATAATCTAAAAAAAAATCAAAAACCACTTAGGCAGTCAGCGTTGTGAGGATACTGTATTTTTATAGACAGAATCACTTAGAATGAGCACTGGCCATTTCTTAACAGACTTAAGGTGCTGCACTTTTTATTTGAAGCAATAGTACATATTGAGTTTGCATTGCTTTTGATCAGCTGTAGTTGTAGTTTCGGGTTTTGAAGTGATTTGAGTTAATGAGATTTTTGTCGTCAGACACAGACTGAGAAGCAGCCATTTCTCTGTCTGGAATGATGGGGCATCACTCTTTGGGACAGTAGCTGCATCCCTGGGTTCCTTTGGCTGAAGATTGAATGTTGATTTATCTTTGGCATACAAAATTCCTGAGTTTTTCACAAAACAAGAGCTTTTCTAAGAACATAATTGTTATGTCAGTTTTTTGAGGAAGAAAGGCATGGGATTGTTGTCTTGTTACTTTGGTTTTTTGTTTTTTGGGTTATAGTGTCCTTAGTCATTGGGGAATTCAAGTGCAAAAATATTACAAAAATAATCTGTTCTGTTCTGTGGCTGCCTTCTCCAGACAAACCAACCACCTCTCCTGAACCTCTGAAAGGAATGAAGTTTTTTCTACAACCATTTCCTTAGTTATCTATCTGTGCTGATAGACAGGCAAGACAAGACAAAACATTTTCACTTTTATTTTCATTACACAAGTCCATAAGAGATAATAGGAGTTTTAGTTGACAAAGCACAACATTAGTAGATAGCAGGAACAGAAAAATAACGTGGGTTTGGTCAGCAAGCAATCTTAGCTTTTTCCATAGTAAATCTTGTTGCATAGGAAAGAAACAGATTTGACTAAGTTTGTATGTTCTAACTTTGATTCAAAATATATTTTAAATGCATATATTCTGTTTAGGGGCCTTGATTATTTTGGTTTAGTTTCTTCATAGTGTGAGTAGCTTGGTTTTTATCCTGGCCTGCAGCTGGACCTACAGCAGTCTGTGTTTGTAGCAAGGCCTTCTGTTATAGTGAAAGTGGAAGTTCTTTGGTACAGAGTGAAACTGAGTTGAAAATGAAAACAGAAAGAGAAATAACAGATCTCTGCAGCTTAAGCTGTTCAGTATGTACTTCCAAGTTATGTTACACAGAAAAGAGCATTTACTGTCTTCACTTGTCTTAATAGTTCATACTTTTTTGTCAAATATTAAATTCTTGTGATGTATTCTTCACCAATTCTCAACATTGTTCTTTGTATGATCCCTTTGTGACAATTAACAGAGGATGGTTTTTTAATGGTTCCTGTAGCTTTTCACATTTTTATAGTGAAGTAGTAGCTCTTTGATGCTCAAGGTAATTTGCAGTAATTTTGAAGGCTTGTAATTCCTTGCATATGTCTGCACATGAGCATATTCACAAGAAATAGCTGAAATACACAACACCGAGTACTTCTTAAAGGGATAAAGTAATCTCAATCTGATACCACCTAATAAGCCTTCTAGGTGTTATCAAAAAAAATTACCTTTGTCCCTAACTAAACACTCATCATGGTGTTTTCGTAGCAGAGTCTACAAACAAACCTAAAGCTCTCAGTGCAGTAAAGATGCTCTTCTTAAATAAGTTTGGTTTTGGTCATTTTAAGATATTTTTAAGCTTTGAAATGACCTATTATTCATGGTGTGTTTTTGTCTCATTCGTTAGGCAGATCAGAACTAAATGGAAGTTGATTGGATTCTTTTGAGCAAGTGTAGCCCAAAGTTAATTAAATACTAGTGGTTTTGATGGCCAAGGCACTTCTTCGGGCTGGTAGAATGCTGACAGCAGTGTTGTAAATTCTTGTCAATCTGCCTGTCACTCATTGCTTGGTGAAAGTGCTGAGGGAAATGACAAAATCTGTCATATGTTAAGGGAAGAGAAAAGGCATGTTTAATTTGTTTTATTTTTCAGTCCTTCTCAGCCTATTGCAGCTGCTGGCCCAGATGAGTTTTTGTGGATGCTGGTTCTCTTCGAGGCGTAATTTCTCAAAGGAAAACTGAGTTGCTATAAAGGAATTACTCAATTTTCACACTCCACATCCTCCTGGACAAAATAAACTTCAAATCCATCTAGATACCTTTTCAAGCAATTGTTTCATTACTCCAGAAACTTATTCCAGAAAGTCAGGAATTTCTGTGTCTGCCATACTGAGTAGTGCAGAGCCTGTGGAATGACCTGCGTGTCCAGTGTTAGGACTGGTCTGTGTCGGAGTCATCACCTCCTCACCTCAGCCTTGCCCCATGTATGTAAATTCTCTGCAGTCTTGTGTTTTGAAAGGGGAATAAAAACCCTCAGATTATTTAAAGTAGAAAAGTAATCCGATCCCAGGCTGTTTTCTTCTTACGTTTAGCATAACTGGTTAAAAGTTTGGGGCTAGGGTGACTGAGGTGGGAGTTCCCTCAGGCTGCAGAGCTTCCCTATAATTAAGGAAGGAGAGGTGGAGGAAATTCTGCAATTAAATGGTTTTAATTCTGGCAAAACTGCAGTAAAAGTTAATGGAATGGGGCATATGCAGGGCAGTCCAGACTTACTTATCAGTGACAGAACCAGAGGGTGTTCTGTGCTCCTGTGCAGCACAGGAAGCCTGTTGACATTAATGGGTAGGAGATCTAGTGAGATCCTACTAATTACAAGTGAGAACAATTTCAAGAAATAAAAAGTCATGAAAAAGACACAAGGAGCCAAAATTTGAGGTGAAGGTATTTTAAAATAGTTTGATTTTGTGTAATCTTCCCTTGCTTTACAGTTGGGCTCTAAACCAGGAGTCTTCTATCTTAATTTGTTTGCTTCAGTATCATCACCAGAAGAATTGGTCAGGTCTTGCAGAGGAGGTGTTCCCTGCCTTCTGGTGCATTCACACAGCCCACCAGGACTGTGCTTCCAGTCCTGCCTCTCCATCTTCATGGGTGCAGTCAGATGCCCTGTGCTGTCTGACCACATATTGTTAGGAGTTCAAACTTCCCTAAGTTAGAATTTCTGTTTTCTTCTGGAGGAAAAAGAATCTGCAAGCCAAATTACTTTTTTTCTATACCACTTTGTAACTTGACAGTGATCTCCTATTCTTTAAAATTGCAGAGAATACAAGTGTCTCATAAAGAAGCTCCAGCTCTCATTGTATGAGAAGATAGATGCCATCAGGGGACTGGGTGGCAAATTTGTTTTGAAATTATTTCTTTCTCCCCTGCCATTAATAATTTAAAAAAACCCTACCTGGATACTGAAGTAAAATCTGTACATATGACTGCATTTGGTTTGCAAAAATGTTTCTGAGAGGAAGTATTGAAGAAATTGTTGATGTCCTACAGCTGCATGTCCAAAGTACATGCCAGGAATTGCACCTCATTGTCTACTGTTAAGGTACCTATTGAATACATCAGAACAGTTCCCAGAATGAGAAAATCAAACTAAACCAGAATGGTGTGGGAAAGTAAGATGGAAGTGAGCAAGTTCATGGTGGTATTTTCAATAGGTTTTTAAAGAACCTCATATGAGAGCTCTTAAAAAGTAATGGATATAGAATTCTGTGCTGTATTTTGCCATTCTTTTAAAGTATGAACGTTTTATCAATAGAAGAAAACATAAATGCACCAAGTCTGGCATAGATAAACCTTGCAGGTTTTGTCAGAGCCTGTCATTTTCAAGTTTTTTATCATAATCCAGTATAGTAAAAGAATTCTGGGCATTTTTTAAATTTTGTGAAGCACTTGTAGACACATTGGAGTGCGATATTCACTCCTGTACTGCCATCCCTTTTAGATTATGCTGCAGTAAGAAGCACTGCTAGAGCCTTTTCATTATTCCAGCCAGCTCCCTCTCAGACTGGAGTCATAAATCTTCGTAGCTTAGTTGCACTTTGTGAAGAATACAGGGAGTCATAAATTAAAAATGAGCTTCAGAATCCTGCGTAACTTTCGCATTTCTGAAAAGTTGACTCATTGAAAAAAAATTCATCCTACCTCTTCAGTTGAAATGCTGAAGTTGGTCTGTGTGTGTAAGACCTGCCCCTGACATACGAACCTCTGAATTTTTAGCCTTTAAGCATAAATTTTCGCATCATGTTTAACTGCTAGAAGGAGCATTTGATTTTTCACATCTGCTTGGAATCTTTTAGGTCTGTTGAGAGTGCTGGACTTCAGGCAAGCTCGCAGGAGGGGTTTTCTGACAGAGAATCCTTAGTGAGCCAAAAAACCTTGAGACACGGGAACATAGCTGTAGCTGGAGTCATATGAACCGAGTCTGAATTCATCAGAAAAGCTGAATCACTGGATGAGTAATTGTCCCTAGCAATCAGATGACATGGCTTCATGTATGTTTACCAAGCAGAGCTTTAAAAGCTTTTCAGGGAAGGATTTCTGAGTACGTTAAGTTTTAGGGGTTTTGACTAGATGTACCTCTGTGTTTAAGTTGCAGATAAATCTCTCTGAAGTTGCATCACATCAAAGATTTTAGTTTGTGTTTGGAAAATAATGTTTAATTACTTACAGTGCTATTTTCTGGGTTTGAAAATCTGTACAAGGTGAAGTGATCTACTCTGATTCAGTGTAATGCTCCAAGTACTTGTTTCTCAGTTCTAGATTTCTGCTTTCTTAACGGTCTTCTTTCTTTCCTCTTGCCACTTCTAATTAATTTTAAAGCATAATTTTGCTCCAGCCCTAACACTGAATCCAGGGAAAACCTGAAGCTCCAGTCTGCCTTCTGAATGATGAGCTGGTACTACACAAGATGAATGATACATGCTGCATATAAATTTAGTACTAGAAAATTAAAAAGGAGATTCAAAATATGTGATTTTATAAAATATGTGGTATGTCTGTGATGAGACCCCTTCTGTGCTTTTCTACAGAGTTAGTGCTTACCTAGATAAAGGTACGCTCTGTTCATATCAAATAGAACAGATGACGCCAAAAAGACAAAATGCAGCTAACTCTGTGAAAGGTTTTAGTTGGTGAATAGATGTCTGTGTTGCTGAACTTCATGATATAGTAAAAATGTCATAGGAGAACACAAAACTCCCTTGCCTTGAAGTGGAAATAGTTCCATAATTGTTTTCCAGTATCTAAAATAGCTTTAGAGCATGAACGGAGCACTCACAAACTTTTACTGCTAGAACTGGAAGAGAAAAAAATCTCACAAAAGGATGTGGGGAATGGTTCATGTTACAAGTTCTCCATATGTGAAAAAACAGCTGAAAGCTGGAGGGTTTGGGGTTTTAAAACTGGTTATTTATGTAGTTTCCAGTCAGACATAAAGACAGTATTTCAGTCTGTTCTAGTCTGGGGGTTTTGTTTGGTTTTGTGTTTTTGAGGGGTTTTTTTAAATCTAGGAGTACATTTGTGTGTATAGCACTTAACTTGATTAATAATATTCAATTCAGAGGGAGGTTGACTCTTCCACATCTACATCCAGTGCTCAGGTAATGTATTTAAAGTCAAAGTAAGCCTTTCTGTTAGTCTCTCCGGAGTTACTTGAAAAGATAAAGGCAAACCACAGCTTACTTGCCAATATTTCTAATTAAACTAATTAAGTCTAATTAAACTGGAATGTGGATTTTTTTCACTGCTAGAGAACAAAAGTTATGACTTAAAGTTTTTATTACACATGAAATGCAATTATTGTATACTAGCAAACATGACAGCACTTTATTCTTCTGAACTATTTCTTTTTTTCCTCCTTCTCTTACGTAACACTGTATTTTTTCACATATAGTGAGAGTGTTTAACAGAATATGAACTGTGGTTTGGCTTTTTTCATTCTATTTTGTAATCCTGGTGCATGTCTGAAGAAAGATGATGATCAGTTTGGCTTTTTTTTTTTTTTTTTTTTTTTTTTTTTTTTTTTTTTTTTTTTTTTTTTTATCTTTTAAGGCTCCTGCTAAGAGAGATCCAACTCAAAGTACCATCAAAGAGGAAAAAGTCCATCTGTTGAAGTATAATATAGGAGATCTAGTCTGGTCAAAAGTGTCTGGTTTCCCATGGTGGCCATGTATGGTTTCTGCTGATCCTGTTCTCCATGCCTACACTAAACTAAAAGGTATGTCAGTGATGCTACAAACATTCAGGTTTTTTCATGTATAAATAATGGTTGCTTTGGAAAAATTCTGTTCTTCATCTATTTAGTTGATGAGCAACTTGTTGTCAACAGGAATGTTAAAATCATGTAAATGCTATTCTTGAGCATATAGCAGTGTGTCTTTTAACTCATGGTTCTCTGAAAGATACCAAAATTGTGATCTGTAAAACTGTGTGGAGTCTTGCTAAAAAAAAAACCAAAACCTGATGGTGTTTTCCATTGTTTTTGTGGAGATGCTTGGAGAATTGATACAGGCTAAAAATTTTATTAGAGCCGATGAGAATTAAATATTCCTGATGATTATGGTGTACTAAAAGCAATCCATAATTCAGGCAGCTAAATTTTCTCTGATTCACAGAGTCAGTACTGTTATCTACAGACAATATTGGTTGATTTTAAATGCAGGAACTACCAAGTGTAAATGAAATTTTAGGTATGAACCTGTACAATTTCTTAATCTCATTTGCACCTTTGTTCTCTGTTCTGATACCTGACACTTTTGAGGCTTAGTAGCAATAAATATTTAGAGTACACATTAAGAAAGAGTTGGAAGGGCTGAAGGTAGTGAAGTGTTGGAGTGGATTGCCCAGAGAAATGGTCTGATCTCATTCATAGGAGGTTTTTAAGAACAAATTAAATTAATATCTTTAGGATTATAGCTACATTCAACATTGGTAGTAAACTAAATGGCTTCTTGAGAACTGTGTGAATCATTCATAATAAAATTGATGGAATGGTTATTATTGACTCCTCAGTCAAATTTTCCTTGTAGCAGTCTTTCAGAGTCGGGATCAGGCAGTCCCTGTCATTTTTAGTCTTTGGATTATTAGGTCTATTATGGCATAAAGAGCTGGATTTTGAGAGTAGTAGAGCTGTTTATTTGTTCCTAACAATTACTCTGTTCTTTGAAAGAAGCAAGGTTTCGGTTTCATTATCAAGAATGTCTGTGGTAGTTCTTCGTCAGAAACTATAGAAACAGACCCAGCAAAACCCAATACCGAATGTCTGAATGCAACCTGTGGAGCACGAACAGAAAGAAGAGCCCATACACTTTGTAGTGTTAATTTCTCTCACTTTGAAGTAATGTGGATGATGGTTATTTCTCGTATTTGCTCTGGAGTTGGCTTGGGCCTGCCTTTTCCTTAAGGAGTTTAGTCTGGGTCTGGGCAGCCATCCTAACTGCTAAATGCCACTCTGATGTGTGTATTTCCATCAGTAGGTATTTCCAGTCTTACCTTCCACTTATTCTTGAGGCATTATCAAAAGTCTCCTCTTGCAAACAGAAAAGTTCTTTTATCATGGCGTTGTAGAAATACTGAGCTAAGTCTGTATTTCTCATTTCTAGGCTTAGGATCAAGTGTTTGTAAGCAGTCTGAATTTCTGGATGTTGGTACTTGATTTGATCATTCCAGCTGATTAGGCTTGATGAAAATTAATAACTTTAACTTGCGGGAAGTACATTTTTGTGTAAGAAAGCGTGTACTGAGTCAGACTAAAGTTCCATCTCATTGAATATGCTGTCTCTTGCTGTGGTCAACCACAGATGCTCAGATACAGAGAAGCACCAGAGAAGTGGTGGGGTCCCAGAACACTCTCCCAAACTGCCAACAACTGGTTATTTCAGGATTCTGTGGGCCAAAAATTTTGTTTCCCCATGTAACAGCTGTTAATGAATGCCATTATTTTATCTAGGAACATTGGTACAAATTGAACTCTCGGAGGATACCTGAAGATTCCCCACTAGGTTCAGTGACTCTAGTGGTAGGCACTATTATTTAGTCTCCTTAATTAGGCAGTTACAGCTGTCCAGCATTACACTGCAAAGGGAACATAGTGTCTGTCTGTCTGCTTGGCAGTGGGCTGTCAGCAGATCTTTACAGGTGGTTGTAAACGTAGTCTGTGGCATCCTGGTAAAATACAAACATTAGCCCTTATTTCATCATGGACAGATTAAGTAATCAGATCTCTGTAGTCCCTACTTAAACAACATTTTCTTGATGAGGACAAAGTAATTACTGTGCAAGAGAATTGTTTCTGACCATGCAACACTGGAACATATATTAGACAAGTGATTGGATGTGTGATATTTACAATCCCAAGACTTTGCCTATGCCGTTCCTCTAGATTCTCATATGTGATCTCTGATGGTCATTATTGTTCTTGTAGTTCCCATACATGTTTGTATATATATGTGTATGTTTGTAATTGTTATAAAACATTACATATATAGAGAGAGAAAGAGCAAAGATTTGCCCATACTATTAATTAGGTTGATTACCCTTCCAGATGCCACATTTTGCAACAAGATTAAGCCCCTGTTAAAATAACCACTGGCTGAATCACCAAGAAAAGAAAGTTCTTTCTAGGTCTAGAAACCCCAGTAATAGTACAAGAAGCAACCGGGTAGATGTATTTGCTGATTATGCCTGAAGACATGCAGTGTATGAATAACCTAGAGGAATCTAGATCTAGTTCGAAGACACTTGTAACAGAGAATTGTGCCTGTTACTTGTTCCTATTGCATGTCCATCCTTCCCTGAGTTCCTCTGGTGTCCAGTCTACATGTTGGATATACTGATGTGGTGACACTGGAGGAACCACAGATACTGTAGGGAGCATAATTGATCAAGCAGGATTAAATTTGCAAACACAGAACTGCAGGTCGTCACAACTAAAACCTTTTCTATTTCTAAACAAGACCTTAATTTGAACACTTAGACAGCAATCTACAAGGTGTAATGGACAAGGTGTTAGAGGACATCTTAAGTCTGATCTCTTACCTCTTCCTTTTAGAAATTCATTGTTAATTATAAACACTCTGATGAATTTTGAATGTGGTGTCTTCCCCTTCTCTGTAGAATAGCTGAGACCTTTGGAAGGTACGATATGCCTGTATTGTACCACAGTGAGACAATATTCCTCTAGTTTTTCTAGGGAAAAAAAGGGAATGTTTTTATTTTTAGAAGAATAATGTTTCGTATTTAGATTTCAAAATTGTTCTCTTATCCTTCCACTCTCCCTTCCCCCAGCCAAATCCTTTATTGATTATTTTGATTCCTGAAAAATCTTGATTAACATGAAGTTGTGATTGCAAGGGTTAAAAATAGCTGAAGTATGTGTCTCTGTTTAAGAATATTAAAAGATAAAGTTTAGGAGACTCAGGGAGAAGGCTGAGTGCACAAGCTCTCCAACCTCTGGAACTTTCTCAGTGTTCATTGGGAAATGAATACTCTGTGCATTTTCAGAAACACTCAGACCTACATGTAAGTTAATAGATGTGAAAACTGACAGGTGATTGTAACTTCAAGTTAATTTATCCAGGCATGTTCTTGCTGGGGATTAAATGGTTGGGCTTTTGGGTCAGACCATATATTATATCTCAGAGACTTTCAGTCTGGTTAAGTGGGTTTTTGAAAGGTTATCCAGTTTTACTATGCTTTTGTTATGGCAACTGTAGCAGCTTACAGACTTCAAGTCTGAAAGTGCAGAGAACTACCAGAGTTGTATCTTTAATACACGTGTTTTTAATTTTCAGGACAGAAAAAGAGTTTTCGTCAATATCATGTTCAGTTTTTTGGAGATGCCCCAGAGCGAGCCTGGATATTTGAGAAGAGCCTGGTGCCCTTCAAAGAAAAAGACCAGTTTGAACAATTATGCCAAGAGAGTGCAAGACAAGCCCTCACTAAAGCAGAGAAAATAAAGGTAAGACGTTACCAAACCAGGCAAGATTTGTAGCTTTTTTTTTTTAGCGTTACAGGTATGTACAAGTGTAGCAGATACAAATAGATATTATAGAAAGCTTAAAGACAGCTTGTTTCACTGGAGCTTGCAGTCTTACATTTCATTTACAGATGCAAAGGATGAGATGATTTACCACTGTTACTCAGAAAAATTAGTACTCTTCTGCTTTGTCATGGATTTATGCACAGTATCAGTACTATCAAATGCAGCTCCCTTTGAACTCTGAATTACAGATCTGTGTGACACTTACTTTCTTGGAATTGTTTTGTGTTAATGTCGGCATTTTGAAATGAAAAGTGAGCAGATTCCTCACACTGTGTCTCCTCTTGCAGATGCTAAAGCCTGTGTCAGGGAAGCTGCGGCCACAGTGGGAGATGGGTGTGAAGCAAGCCAGTGAAGCAGTGGGCATGACAGTGGACGAACGCAAGGCCAAGTACACCTTCATCTATGTCAGGGACAGACCTCATCTTAATCCTCGAGTGGCAAAGGAGGTTGGCATTGCTGTGGAACCCTTGGAGGAGATGGATGAGTCATCCTACTCAAATGAAGAAACCACTCCAAATCTGAAATCCGTGAAGGAGTCTGGCATTCCTAGCAAGAGGAGGAGAAGGACATCAAAACTGTCTGCTGCTGATGATACACAAGAGAGCAGTCAGTTGGAGGATAAGAATACTACTCCTCAAAAGTCATCTGAACAGGCAGAATCCAAAAGAGGGATAGGCTCCCCTCTCAATAGAAAGAAAACTCCAGCATCTACTCCACGAAGCAGAAAGGGCGATGCAGTATCTCAGTTTTTGGTCTTTTGTCAGAAGCACAGAGATGAGGTTAGTCTCTTTTAGCTGTTGTTATTGTTGATTGCCTCTTCTCGTTTCTGTACTTGAAGAAACTTCTTTATTTTATTAAACAAAACTTAGTTATTACTGCACAATCCATAATATTCTGGGTTTGACAAGGTATGCCTGCATCAAATCTTACTCTAGACAGAAATAAAGAAGGGAATGTAAGTGAGCAATGTAAACACGATGGTGATGCTGCCTTTGTACTTCAAGCACAAGTTGTGTTAGTATCTTCCCACATAAACTAATAGTCCTTTGTATTAGCCATATTTTTTCTTTAATGTATGTACAGTATAATAGGTATGGATACATTTATGCTCAGGCAAATATAAAAAAGATTATGCTGTTTATGGCAGTCTGCTTGTAGATAGCTTTTACATTCTTTCTGCAGACATGGCTCAATTCCTTCTGGGTGTTCCATTATCTTTGAACAACTCAAAACCTCCTTTACTTATTTAGAATGTTTTGCTGAGCTTCTGTGAAAGCTGCAGATACCTCTAACTGATCATCAGGGCAGAAGAACCTGTCTTCCCTTTGTCTTGATTGGAATTGGACTGGCAAAGTGAGGAAATACCAATTTAGATATTTATGCTTTTTGCCTTTCATGTTGCTTTTAAAATGGCAGGTTTGTGCCATTGGTGAAAGGTGGAGATTGTACCCAGTCTAGTATTTGGAGTGTCCCCTTCCGTTAGGCTTATCTGGTTCAACTTGCATGGCTTTCACCAAGAGTTTGTTTTGTTGGGCTGTAGATGTTCTGATGCTTTAGAAAGAGTGATAATGTTGGCTAAAAAACAAACCTGGTTTTGAGCTACTTGTATTGGTGGCATTGGAGAATTTAGTGTATGGCTGTCTTAGTATTTGCATGTAGAAACTTAGAAGAAAGGAAAATTACAGACCCAGAAAGAGGGTCTCTGTTCCGAGTCTTGGGAAGGGTGGAAGTGAAAGGGATCACTGAAGACTTCTCTTTGGGGCCTGTAGTAATATTGAGCTCTCTTAAACTTACAGCCGTTTTGGCTGTGTCTTGCTTGGAGTCTGGCTCCGTGTGGTAGTAGGATTCATACATCAGTTTGATTTTACTATTATTTAACTGCTGAAGAACGTTTTTAGTGATTTAAGAGGCACACTTCCCACATCCCTGAGGGAGGTGCGGAAAGCTTGAAGCACTTTTGTGGCTGTAGTGACGCATTAAGTATTTTGTGCTGTTACCAAAGGAGTAAAGATGTAATTTGTACTGTTGGCATTCTTATGTGCTTCCCCTGTGAAAAATAGAAGCCTAGGAAGCATTGGAAGGGAGTGTCTTAATTGGAGATAAAGGTATGATTCAAGTGAGAGGCAGACAGCTACACTAATCACATTAATTGATTTGGGCCTTGAGTTTGTTGTGAGGAAAATTAAGGAATAAATTCACTAATATAGAGACTTTGGAGAAGACTACTGAGCATTTTCCTTGGAGGCCTTATTTGAAAGGGTCCCTTCACCATTAAGAATGATGGGTGTCTTTTCCTTGTCATTTCACAGTACTCCTAGTAAGATGAAAGTTATTATTATTCTTGTTTTGTTGAGACTGGAGGTAGTGTTAATGTGTGTCTTATTTTTCTGAGTAAATCTAGTTATTTCTTGGAGGATTAAATAGCTCTGTGCCCTCATTGAGCACAATGACCTGTACATTTGTGACAACAGTCAAAATGGATGCTAATTTCATTTCCTGAAGAAGTGGGATTTGTGGGAGAGGGTACCTTGTGGGTTTATGTTCCTCCCTTTAAGTAATGTGAAACCAGTTGTTGGATTTTAATCAAACTATGAGTAGAAGCTACCAAAGGTAGTTGTACTCCTCAAGCCTTATGCAATGGTTTATTCCAGATAGAAGCAAGACAATTCTTAGTACTCTACTAGGAGAAAAATTGAAGCATGGATTTCCATACTAGACACTGACTAATTCCAATGGAAGGAAGGTACTGCAACTATTTTAACACCTGGAAAAGCACCAGTCACACTTGCATCCTGTTTGATAACAGGAAATGCAGTTTTAAGACCCTAAATTCTAAGTAATTAGGTTTAATCATTTCACCTTATCAGAAAAATTGTATTTCTGTTCTGTTGAATGGTGTTACTCTTTGAACAATTGGCTTTCTTGACCTAGTTTTTATTTTGCTCTGTGTTTTTGGGGTATCGGTTGCATCACTCAGATAGGATTTTGGAGAATGCTGAGTAATAAGGTGAGAAGCATTATTTTTAAAGGTACTGTTTCATTTCTGTACAAGTGTAGAGTTTTTTGACTTGTATGATTAATCAATTATGATCTTCCTTAAGTAGAAGTAGGGGTATACTGAAGGAGTTTGGGAGGATTTTTTCTTTCTTTTTAATACTGGATTTTTTTGTGTGTGTTGATTAAACTTCTAGAACTCTATTAAACTCCATGTTGTTGGATATTATGTGTCCTGCTTATAACATTAAAAAGATGCACAGCTTGTGAGTTCCTAGTGTTCATATGCATAATACAAAAATGATGAATCAATACAGGAAAATGTTGCATTAAATGCTAACTTGTGTAAATCTCTCTGCTGAGATAGAGGTACTGGGTTCTATGATTAATGAGTTTTGCTATGAATTTATGGATTTCTTTCTAGGCAAACGTATATTCCAGTATTGCTTACCTGTCGTTTGTGGATATAGATTTAAACTTCTTTGAGAAACAATACACATTTTTTTGAATGACCACAAGACAGGATTTATACTTACTCCACTTACTCCATTTTTTGAATGTTAAAATGCGAATAGATACTTCCAAAATTAGTCTTAATACTTCTGAATAAGCTAGTGGAATTTTTTTTTTAAGACGCAGATAAGTGGTTATTCAAAACAAAACTGGATACAGAAGGTTTTATTCTAGTTCTGTCTACAGCAGAAATACTAGATAACTTGTTTGTATCCAGTTTTCCAAAGTGATGGAAGTATGTACACCATTCTTTCCAATGGTCACCTTTTTTTTAATTCAACCCTATTTCTGCATGTATAGGTGGTTGCTGAACATCCAGATGCTTCAAGTGAGGAGATTGAAGAACTGCTCGAATCGCAGTGGAACATGCTTAGTGAAAAACAGAAAGCTCGCTATAATACAAAGTTTGCCATAGTGACCTCTCCCAAATCTGAAGAAGACTCTGGTAAACGTAAAACTGTGCTAGTGTACTCTAACTAAATTTGATATACATAGTGGCGTTAAACTAAGCACATATTTGAGACCCTGTAGGGAAAACAGCTTTCACTGTTTTCCAGTTTTAATTCTTGGTGTTTGTGCCAATAGCAAAGGAATGCCAATGGTTACAATAAACGCAACCCATGAAGTCTACATTTCTTGCTCATTGTTCTGAAAAGTTGTTATATGTAAACCTTCTGCTGTTTAGACATTGCTGATGTCTCATTCTTCTTCTGCCCATAAGCAGCTGCCATTGCATCCACTGCTTGTTACAAAGTGGATGGTGGGAAGGGAAGATGAAGTGTTACTGCTAGTAAATTTGAGACGTTGTTTTTATAGAACAGTTAGAAATGGTTTAAAAAATTTAATCAGTGCTACACCTTTTCTTCATATATACCTAAAGTGTATTACTTCACATCATCATCAACTCAGGAAGAACTATTCCAAACTTTATTCTGAAACCTTCATCCATTTGGCATTTTGTTGTGCTACTCAAAGTTTTTAGGACTTTGTACAAGATTGCAAATACTTTCTTTTTTTTCTCCTTTTATTTTTTGTTGCTGTTTTCTGGTGTTTGTTTTTGATGAACAGTCTTGATTGTTTTACAAAATATTTGAGGGGGTTTGGAGTCACTTACTTGAGAAAGGAGGAGGAAGATAGTTTGCCATTTGCATGAACTTTATCAAATTTACCTAGGTATCATTTTTCAAATTTAAATGGCTTTACAGCACTGTAAGAAGACTTACTATGGAAGTATTAGAAGCCAACAGGTGCTGCTTTGGGCAATGACAAGAATGAGAGGGAGTGTTTGAAAGTTTGTGAGACTTGGAAAAACTTGTATAAAAAATGGCAGTCAGTTTTGTTAACTGTGTGTGTGTGAAATAACATCATTTTGTGGAAAATTGAAAAGTTTTTAACTTTAAATTTTAAGTGTTAAATATTTGGATATCAGTTAAAAAAAACCACATTCTGTATCTCTCAAGGTTCATCATTGAAGAATATTGGAGAGGCCAAACGTAAAGTGTTTCAAGACTCACCTAAAAGGAGATCAAGATCCAGAAGTAATTGAAATTTGTGTTGTGTGCAAATAGCTCATCATTATAAGTAGCTATTGAGTGTATTTTTTTATGTAATCGCCCACGTATCATAATCTCTTTATTTTATCTCAGATGTTGTCTTCCTTGACGTTAGAACTTTAATGGATCCTAAATTAAATATCTTAACACTGTAGTGCTGAATTTTGTTCACCTTCCTCAGTGTCATATTGCAAGAAATGTAATTGAAATTGTACCTGTACCAGGTGTTTCTAGTACATATATTGTGTACATTTATAGTTACCTACAGATGAAAATATGTCAGTTCGATTGTTCCCCATCTCAAATCCTCTTATCTTAAACTTGGAAGATTATTGTGGGGTTTCTTTTGCTGGCTTTTTGTAAGTAGCAGGTTCTCCTGGAGCCATTTCAGTCTGCTTTGTGGATTCAGAATATGTCCTAGATTGTTTAGATAAGTCCATTAATTTGAGAATGATCTATATTTTCAAGTTGCTATATTTTTAATATTGACAGATATTTGTTCCCAATGGAATAGAATGCTTGTAGCTGTAGGACAATTTTCAGTTACCGTATTTGTGCCCCTGGAGCTTGCAATTTTCGTACTAATAATATTCTGTAGCTTCATAAACTAGAGAGTACTGGAGAGTGTAATTATGTTGTCATTTCATCTTGATGAAACAGACCACCTCCCAAACCCTCATCTGTCTTTTTGAGGTGCAAACAGTAGTGGAACCTGTGGCAGGGGTATGTAGATTACTCACTGACCCTTTGTATTTAGCAGCTGCTTGAACTTTACAGTGAACAGTCATCTAAATACATTAATAATTTGGTGGTCTAAAATGGCCAACGTGGTTCTGTTCATAGGATTCTGGTTCATAAAGGGAAGGGATCATAATGGTCTCCTGTAAAATACAATCCCCTTGTTAGAGTCTGGAATTGCCATACCAGAAAGAGAATTAATTTGTACAGTTGGTGATATCTTGTCTTTTTCAGAGGCCCCTTAATAGATGTCACCAGTCTTCATCTATATCGTTTGGAGAACTTAAAGTAGGCTTAAGGAGGAGACTAAGAAATTAATTTTGGTTATAAGACACTGTTACAAAGTGGCAGGAGAGTTAAAAGCTGTATAGATCAATCACATGCAGTCTGACGTTATGAAATAAGTGTTGGGCAGTAACATCCAGACCTTAAACTAGTGCTTGTATAGGTAGACTCATCTTTGTAAAATAACTTGAGTATGAAGCAGTTGATCTGGATGTGTTCTAGAGTTAGTCTTCAGCACCAGAAACCAGACCCTAAGCATTAAGAGGTCATCAAACTGTATTAATGTTTAACCATGTTTTAAAAATAATGACTGAAAGAAAAGTACCTTAAATAACTAGATCAGTTCAAAGTAATTTCAAAGTGGGTTTTAGATTATTTTTCATGTAAGTTTCCCCCATCCCCCATCCCAAGGTAATTTACATGGAAATAAAAGAAACCAAAAAAAGAGGACAAAGGAGCCTACAGAAGATTTTGAAGTTCAGGAAGCACCTAGGAAAAGACTCAGGATGGATAAACAGAATAATCGGAAGGTAATTATGTTGTTGGTTTGTTGGGGTTGATTTATAGCAGCACCAGTCACATTGCTGTAGTTAAGTTTGTCAGCATTTCCATTTTCAGGATTAAAAAAGAAATGTCCATATATCATACCAAACTGTTGTCAATATTCAGAGATACATGTGAGCTTACCACTGTGGGATTTTTTCTTTTGGTTTTGAGGATAGAGGTATGACAAGTTGCTGCTTGAACTGTTTCCCAAAGGAATGTGCAGAGGGAGTCATGACCTCTCTGTGTTGTTATGCTTTGTAGTTCTTTTCCTTTCCTCCTGGTTTGGAGTTAGTTTTACCAGAATGTAAAATAAATACCTTTAGTCAATAGTTACTTTAGACAGAAGAGAGGAAAGCAAGTGTAGCAAAACAGAAAAACTACTTTTCACGAACTGGAGGGCTATAGGACATTTTAGAGTGGCATGCTGACCCATTTCTTGGGTTAGGGAACTGCAGTAAATGGATATTTATGCAGTGAAAGTATATTTATCACACAAATCACAGGCTCCTTTTCTGGTTAGCTTGCTTGTGAGAATGAGAATTTTCCTTACATAGGTCACTGTGTATGTGGGCACAGCACAAATCTTGTGGAGACTTAGGCACAGGTTTATTTAGTTGTGCATGTAGAGCAGTGAAGTTCATGGGTTTTACTTGTGTGGAAAGCTTAGCTCACACGTATGTTCAGATGTGTTATTGCAGTATCATACTTGAGTGTGAGTACCACAGACCTAAGCTCAGAACTTCAGTGGTACAGCGATCAAATGAAACAACCTAATGGAAGGAAAGGTAGTGGATTTTTTTTTTAAATGAGTTATGGAGGTCTTATTTGTAGGTGTCAGTTTGTTTGGTAGGCTGGTTATTTTGCTACTTCAGTTGATATTGTAGATATTAGGACAACTTGTTGACTTAGAGTTTAATATAAAAAAATAAATACAATTTCAGATAGGCTTAATGAGCTGACTAGCAAGGGACAGAGTTAATTCTTAATGTTGTTAGCTTTGCAGAAAGAAGGGCCAAAACTGGTTTTTGCACTTCTTTCCATAATGGTTTAGTCGTTGCATATTCATCTGATTTTCTAGGATCAGTTTTTCAAACCTTTTTAAACTTCTCTAACTGATTTGAATACATTATAATACACTAGATCTATGAAATAATGAAGTTTACCTATTATAATTAATTCCTACTATAAAGTCCTTGTTTTGACTGTTCTAAAGTTACTTTCCTGTCCCACCAGCATTTGTACACTACAATTAGCCTACATTCTCGGAAGTAGGATGAAAGGTGGTTGCAGTATAGTTCATGCATGGGAGGTTCTGGTATCTTTGGTGCTGTGGCATGTGAATGTATCAGCAGGAAAATAAATAAGGTGAATGCTTCCCATAAGATACATAGCACTAATGACGCTGACTTTGTAATGTGCATTTTAAAAAGTGTTGTTCTCTCTCTGGTCAGTTTATCAGAACTGCTTACAAGGGGTCTGATGTGTGTAAATATTGGGTAGTTTGGAAACTCTAAACGCATATAGCAGGGTTTCTGCTCCACAGAAAGGTCAGATACGGTTTGCAGTTTGTTTTAGGAATTATCTTAGTCTTTTTCCTGCCTTCACAAGCCCAAGGCACTTCCAGCTGTATGTGCTGCTGCTTAGTAGAACACTCAGTGAATGACAGTGAAAATATCAATGTAATGATTCAAAAAAGCAAACACTAACCATACATGTTCTTTCTGCTATTCCCAGTTTATCTGCAGGCTTTAGTTACAATCATTTTGGATAGGAGGAGCTTTAATTTCATTACATTTTACTTATTGCACAAGAGTTGTGGGTTATACTCTCCCTTTGTCCTTAATTCTTATTTACAAAATCAGAATGTTTTCACATGAAGTAACCAAGTTATAAGTACCCATATGGAAGTTTTGAAAAAACTAATTTGTTCATTGTTGCTTTGATGATGTATATAAAATGCACATTAACAAAATGGGGGTTCTGTAAAGTGTGCTTTAAATTTAAGAATGAACTATACTGTACATTTTCACAGAATCACAGAATCCTTAGGATTGGAAGGGCCCTCTGGAAATCATCCAGTCCAATCCCCCTGCCAAGACAGGGTCATCTAGAGCAGGTTACACAGAAATGTGTCCAGGTGGGTTTGGAATGTCTCCAGAGATGGAGACTCCATGACCTCTGTGAGCAGCTGTTCAATGCTCTGCCACCTCAAAGTAAAGAAATCTTTCTCATGTTGAGGTGGAACTTCATGTGTTTTAGTTTATGGCCATTACTCCTTGTCTTGTCACTGGGCACCACAGAAAAGTCTGGCACCATCCTCTTGACACCCTCTTTTCTTTCATTTTTACCCAGAAGTGTAACAGTAATCTTAGAAAACCGATGCTGGGAGCCTCCAGTGGCATTGGGGGTAGGGCAGCTTAGTCTGCTTGGAGCTCAGTAAAAGCACAGCGTGCCACATCTGTAGTACAATAGCCATTCATGTTTATTTTTACGAAGGAAATCAGTTCTCTGGCCTTTGAGGTGTTCACCTGCACATCTTTCTTTGGTAAAACTGTCAGATGAAGACTGTGAAAAAGCATGTAAATCATTGGAAATGCGTGTAAAGCCTTCTGTTCAATAGAGTTGTGCTTATTGATCAGATGAGCATGTGTCAGGGTTAAGCATTCTAGGCTACAGTTTTAGTAACTTGAATGAATTTTTAACATAAGAAATGGAAAAAAATAGTGGCATGTGTAGGGAACAATGTCTTAATTTTGACAAAGATTTGACAAAAACTTCCCCAGTTTTTGGCCTAAACTTTTAATCATGAATTCTCATTCTGGAGCAAATTTAGGTGCTGTTTATTCTCCCTTGAAAATAGTGGTTGTATTTTGGAAATGCTGAAACAATCTTAACCATAGTAATTTAAAAAATGGCACTGCTATAAGTTGTGGAGTTGAAAGCAAGCCTCTCTGAGACTTAGAGTTCTGCACAGGGTTTACTCTCAAATTTATATATAATTGTGCAGTTTACCTTTAATAATTAAAGGTCTTAATTTGACCAGTTTGTACAAAGAGTAGTAAGGATAATTTACAAGTTCCATGTTCATTTAGCACTCCCCCTTTTGATATGCTGAATTTGGGATGGATAAGTGGGATGCTGAAATACTGTGTTCTTTAATATTTCTCGTTTGTTTATGGGTTTGTACCCTGTGCTGTAAATGAGTTTTAAAATTCACTTAAGTGGGGCTAGTTTAACTACAGTACCATTCAGATATTTGTAAAGACACTTTCTTTTTAATAACATAAATCCAGAACTAATTGCCAGTTTTATCCAACCACTCATAAATTAGGAGTTTTTTTATTTTTTCATATTTTTTTTTGTGACAGAGGGAGACAAGCAATGACAAAACAGCAAAAACAAACTCTTCTAAGGTCACAGAAACCTCCTCTTCACAAAAGAACCAGTCAGGTAATGTGGTCAGAATAAGTTTTAATGTAACTTTTTCAATTAAATAATTTTAAAATGCCCAGGTTGTCTGAGGCAGCCGGCTAAATTCTGCTGACTCAATGAGTAGTTGCAGGCACTGTGCCATAGCTGGGGGGGAGCCCTGTTCCTTCACTGCCCTTCTGCAGCTCGATCCTGGACTAAAATTGTGCTTTACTGTTTGAGAGCAGCAGTTCACAAGTTCACCGTGTGATGGCACCAGATTAAAGCTGGTGCCCCGAGATCTTGGCGAGCAGGGAACAAAACCCTGCTGCTCCCGTTTGCCTGGTGCACTGGCCCACTAAAACAAGTGCAGTGACCATCAGTGTCATCAGGTACTCTGGGGTTTTAGTCCTTCTCAATGGTGCTTGATGGGAGGCAGTGTGGAGCATGAGAGGGAATTTTGTAGAACCTTGGATCGAAACGCCAAAGTTAGACTTGTTAATGATGCTCAAGTTAAAGGTAACTTCTGTCTGAGCATGTCTCTTTAGGTGTTACAATGATATGCCAAAGACCAGCGAGCTTCAGCAAGTTCTGCACGGTATAGAAGTGGTGATGTGCCATCGCTAATACGTGGTACTTGGCTCCTGTATATAAATTTTCTCTTATCAAAGTGCTAGTGGTACTCAGATTGTGACGACATCATGTAGGCCTTCTGATAGAACTGTTACCTCTGCTCTAAAGAGGTCTTAAGTCACAAGGTATTTTGATTTTAATAGAAATGAGATGAGAAAAAATTGGGAAAACATATCTTAGCACATATTTGATTAATGGAAACCTCTTTATTTTTAAGATCAAGCCAAAACACATGGCTTCAGAAACTTCATGTTCACTCAGTCCTATGTAGGTGCCCAGAAGACCTACCTAAATAATTCCTTCCTGTATGTGAAGGAATATTTTAAATGGCTTCAGGGAGATAACATTTTAAAGTTCCAAACTTCACTTTGTAAACCAAAATTATTTTACAGCAACGAAAAATCTGTCTGATGCATGTAAACCTCTGAAGAAGCGAAATCGGGCTTCAGCAGCAGAATCTTCAACTCTTGCTTTTAGCAAGAGTTCATCTCCTTCAGCTTCCTTAACTGAGAATGAGGTAAAAAAAAAGTGGTGTTTGCACACAGCCATTTAATGACAGAAATTATCAGGTGTGAAGCTTGTTTTAAAAAAAAGCAAAAATCAAAGGCGAATTCTCTAACGTTGGTGCTGTAGACAAGTTACAGTTTTGGCCTCTGTGAAACCTGTTAATGTGTGCATTGCAAATTCATTTATTGTAACACGAACGTCTGATTTGGGGACGTCGAGATATTATTGTGGTTTTTAATGTATTTACCAACAACGTTTTAGAATTGTAACCTTCTATTAGAGGCAAAGTAAAATGCCAGTGTGTTCTGTATTTTCTTCTACAGACTTTTATGTAAGTGTACTACATTAGTTACATTATGTAACTCAATACTGTCATGTTGCCATAGCTTTTATATCGAAGCAAATTTCCTAATCCTCTGTTTGATCTAGAACTGGACAGTCTTCTGAGCAGAGCCCCTTTTAACTCAAATTAGTTTTCAGGCTGTTTTAGTGCTATTTCTCTGTGATGCAAATAGCTCCATCCCCAGTAGAGTTAAACAGGCAGTGAAGGATGTATCTTTTTGATACTTGCTAATCATAGTCTTAGCTCTGCATATTTGGAACTGTAATTCTTCTCAGCTGACATACAATAAGTGAAATGTATGTACCAGAAGTGTATCCATATAATCCATTAAACCATTCCCCAAGTCATCTACACTGTTAAAACCAATCAGCCAAAGAGTGGCAGCATGAGGGTGAAGTATGCATGCTGTTTGCAGGTGGGTTTGGATCTGTAGTTAGTAGGATGTAGTAAAATATCCATAGACAAACAGCTTCACCCAGTTTGTGTTACAAAAGCTGTAGAGAAAATACTTGCCTGCTAACAAGGGCGTAGGGCTTCCAGCTCTCCTAGAGACATTCATCTCCCCTAACAAATGCATGAGGTGCTGTAATGAATGCAGTTAAAATATCTAGGCAATATTCAGTAAACGGTTTACCTTTGGGTAGGGAAAAAAGATTGCATGTTAATGGCTGTATATCTTAACTATAACTGGAAAAGCATTTTAATTAAAAAAACCCCAATAAATACTCCCTCCTGTACCCCAATAAAACAAGCAAAGGAAGTCCCACAGGAAATAATGTCCTTAGCAGCAGCCAAGTAAAGTAATACTTACTTTGTTCTCTCAATTGAGAGGCTCCCATCTTTTGGCTTACCAGCTTCTGCTGGATTGGCTTTACTGACGGGACTTGCTGTGTAATGGCTGTTTCTATTTGGGACCATCTATTCAGCCAGATTAGTTTAAAGAAAAAAATGTCTTTTTTGGCTCAAAATATGTGTCTCTAAACATTGTGCACTCAGGAGAAAGATTCTTCTCTTTCTAGAGATTGTGATTGTAAAACAAATTATCCAGAAGTCTTTCTTAACAAAAGGCTCATTTTTGTAGGATTTTGGGTTGTAACATAATGGTTCACGTGTGAGAAAGGAGATGGTTATATCTTACATATGGCTGGGATGGAAATTCTAAAATTAGCACTAATTTACTCAGCTACTGCTAGTAAAAAATGTGAGAAAAATTAACATCATACACTGCTCACAGAACACAGATACACAAACTAGAAAGTGAATTAATTGTTTTCAAAGGGTTAAGATACCAAAAGAAAGTCCCGAACAGCATAACAGAAAGCACAGCTTGTTAAATAACATATTTTGTGGGACTGAGTGCAGGGGGCAGTAGATTAGTAGACTCAAATAGTCCTTGGATTGCTTAAAACTACACTGACCTGAACTTGGACCAACTAAGGATTGGGCCCGGTTTGTTTCCTATATTAGATATATTTTGCCTTTAAATAAAACAAAAATGTCAGGCATGTGTTTTTGAAATTAATATTGATCTGATCTACAAAACAAGGAAAGACAGAAATTCTGGATTGTGTGAGTGGCTCTAAAAACTTTTTCCTCTTTTGTATTTTTATTTAGCACTTGTCTAAATGGCTAGATGTGTGTGTGTCCTGAGAGCATTCATCTGGAGAGAAACTTTCCCAGTATTAAGGGAAAGAGTTTAAAAAATAAACACAGTCAGGTAATGATGAAAGCCTTGCACAGATAATTGGATAGGGTGTAATTCTTCTCAACATGAAATAGATTTAATGATTAACTTTGACATTTCTGTGTTCACTATAATACTTCTAAGTGTTCGTTTAGGTGCTCTCTTAACAAGTATAGGAAAAATTCTCTGTATTCTACAAGCACATACATCTCCACAAGGTGTATATACGAGGATTCTGGTCAGGTTTTTTTCCCCCCTCTCCTTTCTTTTTCTCCCATCCTCTTTATGGACAACTTGTTCCAGAATGGAACCTGGCTGTGACTGTTATTTGTCAAGAACTGTTGTTAGCTGCACACCCCTTAAATGTTTGTCCTTTATAACCAAATTTTGGGAAAGGTGTGCTCATTTCTTTCATGTTTGAAAGATGCATCTTATTTGACATTTTAAAAAATATTTTGAACGCTTTTTGTTGTTATTGGGGGATATTTTTAAAATGGGGTTTATTTGAAATACTATAAAATCAGGCAAGGCTAAATTTTCAGTTGATAAATTACTTTGGGAGAGAGATAGGAGTGGGGATGTGGACTTGTACAAACAGATTTCTAGACGTGACATATTAGAGATTAAACGTTTACTCCCTTCAAAAAATTGGGCTTTGAATTTGTTTTAAGATGGGTGGACAGAAGCAGTAAATTGTTTATACAGGAATAAACAAATTTCATACCTGCATTTAATTTTGAAACAAAATAATTTTACTTCTAGGCACTTGACACAAGTAGTAATTTCTTCCAGTACTTATGTGAAATATGATACTGTTAAAATACAATTCTTAATGAGCAACTGGTAGGGCAAGATGTGAAAAAGATACTCAACACTTTGGAGTCTGCAAAAGCTCAGACTAGTTTTTTACTGGCTATGTAAAACTTGGTGTAAGCATCCAAAAGCACATATTTGTGAGAAGAGATACAGGTGGTGTATTTTAATTTCTTTTTTTACCTTGGCCCTCCACCCCCTAATAATGTAGTAGGTGCCAGTAAGAGTGTAATCAGTATTTTTTTAATAAATAAATAAGACTTTACATTACCATTACTGCTGGATTATTGGCACACTTGGTGTGTTTGCATGAAACATATCTGCTTTAGCTTTTCAATCAATTTTTGTGATTATTGTCTGGCTTCATTAAATTGGATGAATTTGTTGGCAGCAGATAAGTGTCAAAAGTATCGTGCAGACCGTAGGTACTACTTACAAACTTTGTCAAAGAAACTGTAATCTTTTCCTAAGAGAGGACAAAATAAAGCACATGTAATACTCTGTAAGTCAGCCAGCCTGTCATTCATCACACCCTGAAGTCTGAGCTGACCAGCAGATGGCAGCTTAAAGAAGCCTGGGAAAGATTTGAAGAGGTGCTTTTATTTTAATTTCATCACATCTTCCTTAGAGGAATTCTTTCTTCCTTCTGTAACACAGTGTCAAAACAAGCTCAGTTCCTGGTCATAGCTACAAATTCTTGTGTTTCCAAGGCCTAACAATGCAAATTATAAAATGCAAGCCTTAATGCTCTTTTTCTGCATATTAAACAGTATTTTTTCCCCATTACTGATTTGAGACAGATTTCATTTATCTGCATTTTTAATGGGTATTAGCATGTATACACAAAGGAGAAAACACGTACAGCTCTTAAAAGGTAAGGTGTTTGATTGAGAAGGCAGTCATGAGACATGCACAGCTTGCAACTCAAAAAGTACATCAGCTCCATTTATCAACCCTGGAGTCTAGTTGTCCTAGAGTATACAACTAAAAATTCTTACTGAAGGTAAAAATAACTGATTTTTTGATCCTAAGAACAGGAAGGAAGAAGGGAATTCATGTTATTTTAAACAAACTACTGACCTAAAGAAAGAACAGTTCCAGTGAACCTTCCAGGTTGTTAAACAAGATCACTGTGCTTCTAGCATTTCGTTCAAGCTTCCTTCAAACATAATTTTCTCTTCTAAACATTGCTTAAGGATAAGTTAATATATAGTGCCACCTGTGACTTAGCAGACAGTTGTTTCCTGTGTTTGTTTCTGTATGCCTGTGGATTATTTTTTTCCCATTTGAAAGCACCAGTAAGCAGTCAGAGGTACATTTTTGTGGAACACTCCAGGTAGTTGGACTTGTTCCTTGCTATACCTCTGCTAAAGCCTCTGACATTTTCCATGACCTGCATCATCCACCAGACCATACAGTTTTGTTACAATGGTTCTATTTTCATGTGGAAAAAAGTTCTAAGGTCACTTTTGTTCTTTGATGGCACATTCTGTGTAGAAAACTAAGTTTCTTATGTAATTATTCTCCTCTTGTGTGTTACTTAGGCTTCAGAGTGCAGAGAATCTGTTAACTGAATGTTTACATGATGTAGGTTTTTATTCCACATCCCCTACCAAAGTATCATGAGTATCTGTAGGCAATTTTATACTGTTTTAAAATGTTCTCATAGTTTTAATTAACTTTCCAGGCAAATTCAGAAATGCATAATATCCTTATCTGAAACGTCTAACTCCTGCTAATAATAAAAATGAAACTTGTCCCAGGCTGTCTTTTTTTTTGCTATTATAGTACTGTGTACACTTGTGGCACCGCATACTTAAAGAATTTATCTAGTCTAGCAGTATGGGCCAAAATATCACTCTTCATTCAGTTCAGGAATTCTTATATGAAATAAAGGAAATGTTAACTGTAACTCAATTGGCTCTGTCAGTTTTTCTGTCTCTGTGTGGGTGCACGATAGATTGTCTTTTGAATACAGCCTGACCTGTTTGTATGTTGCTTATTGACTTACTCTTACATGAGTTGTTCTTAGAGTAAAAAAAAAAAAACCCAAAGCTGTAGCTGCTCGGATTTTGTTAATAAGAAAAAAGTATGCAGTTGGGTTTTATCTTTTAGAAAGGCTAAAGAGTTTATTTATCAGAACATGCATACTCCAAGCTTTCTAGAGAGAGCTGTTGCCCAGCCCAGCCCACTTCCTCCTGGGTGACTGTGGTGTAGAAATCACCGACTCTGAAGTCTTGTCAGGAAGTCTGAGATTGTAGCAGTGTCCTGAGTGTTAAGGAAAGTGAAACTTAGTAGGCAACAGCATTCAGAACTCGTGAAGACGTGCCTCTTAAATTGCCTGTGAAAAGATGCCGCATATCTTTTTATATGATCTGTTCATATCATCTGATCATGATATATATAATGGGAGGTGACCTGAGAGAGGATGCTGCTTAAGACATCCCTGTAAAAGGTGCAGGTCGCTCTTTGTGGGCCCTTTCTTTTATGGATCCTGCTGCTCCTGCAGTGGAGGAGACTTGCCTGCCAAGCAGGAGGAAATAATTTCCTGCCATGCTTTGTTTTCATTTTACATACCCCTAGCTTCAAGATAAGTGTACATAGCAGGGTGTGTTTCCTTTTGATGTTCTACAGCCTGCATTATAAAGCAGGTGATGCTCAAGTAAACCAAGGGGAAGGGGGGGGGGGGAGGTCTGCCTTCTTTGGCTCTCAAATGTTGCCCTTTAGCTGTTTTTGTTACTGCTTAAACAGAATGTGACAGAAGAACATTGTTGTCTTGAATGACTAAGAGCAAAGCTTGTATTCTTAAGGCTTAAGAAGGCTGTCACACAAGCATATATGAGTAATACAAGAAGTGCTTTTATTAGACTGAATGAATTGATAAAGTGAGTTTTCTGAAGAAGAAATTTTTTGAACAAAATTGCGCTTTGGTAGCTGTAAAAGTCTAAAGAGGTGTGTGGCTGGTGGAGTAGCAACTGTGGGCACCATAGATGCTCAAAGGTTAGCAACTTTTTCAGTCTAAATGCCCAGATTTGTTTTGAGCCTTCAAACATGGCAGGAAAACCTTGTCTGAAATGGATCTAGAGAGGGGAAAGCCCAGGGAAACTGATGAGCACGGAAGTGTCGATGTTCAGTCTGCATTTGCCAGCACACACTGGGATATTATTTGGGACTTGCTTCTGCTCCTTGAGACAGAAGTTTTTGCCTTAACAAATACTGATGCTCTGGTCGTTTAGGACAGCCTTTAGCCAGGAAGTAATTACAGGGAAGAAAAAAAGATGCACCATGACCCCCTCCCCACCTCCTAGGAAAACACTGAGCCAGCAAGGATGCTTTCTTAGATCAGCTGTTAAAAATGAAGATTTAATCCTAACTCTAAAACAAAAGGCACATTTAATAGCCAGGTCACCAGCTGATCAAGCAGAACAGTTAAATTTTTTTGTTCTTACTGTGCTAACTTCTTAAATTCCCAGGCTCCAGATGGGATGAGTACAGATACTTTATTTTCAGAGATAGAATTTCTGGACCTTTTTTCCTTGAAATTATAGAGCAGTGATTTTTCTGGCTCTGGTATTTACTCTGATTTTGGAGCTGTCTGAAAGAAGGAGACAATTATAAGTGGAAAAAAAATTTTTTTTTCTTCAAGTAAGTGGAGCAAATGTCCACATCAGATTTGACTTCACCTGCTTCTTTGAACCACAGCATGATTTGAATTTTTAAATTCCAGTCTATCTTTTCACAGATTCACAGCTTATATCGTGTATCAGTATGATCGGATGCCAACTGAGAACGTGTCACTACCTTCTTTTTTGTTTTTTTTGTTTTTTTTTTTTTTTTAAATAAGTGACATTTCAGCCACCCAGATGTGGAAGTAGCAATACCATTTGCAAAGTTCACCCATGTGGTTCTAGAAATATGCAAGCTGAGTGTACGTACCAGCTCGCATTTAACTCTTTTTGTAAAACAGCAGAGGGACTGAAGAACTGCCTCACATTTCTGCCGAGGTGTGTGGCTGTGACTGGAATCAGGTACCTGGTTGTAAAAATCTTAAAAAATCGTAGTAGATTTGGATTCAGTGTTAAAATGTACTGTGAGAAATGTTCCCCTGTGTTAGTGTTATCCTTTCACCTTAGAACGCTTTAATTGGTGGTGCATTGAGCTGTGCAGTTAACTCAGACTCAGTGTTGCAGCTGCAGGACTCGTGTTGCAGCTGCAGGAAGTCTTGCAGGAGGAAAAACATTGAGAATTGATTTTGTATACAAAATCTGTGTACAGAACCTGCTGTCAAATTGACTTCCTGCCCACCCCCCTTTAATCATTTTAGAGTGCTTCAGACAAAAGACAAAATTAAAAATATAAACATATAAACTCAAAAAATGCACATAGCTGACTCAGTTTAATTCCTTTCAATCCTCTAGTGTGTTTTCTTATTATAATTATTGTATAGAGTTGCACACATTTCTTCCTCTAAGCCTGCTCAGCATGCTCTGTGAAAACCAAACACTTATTTACTCAATATAATCATGCCAAGGAAACTCCGTTACTCCACCAACAGTCCTTGCATCTGTATGCTCATATAGATCCCTTTTGCACATAACAGGTAAAAGTAGTCCAGGAAGCAGGAAAAAAAGTAAATCTCATCCTTATATTTAGCAATTAAACAATTACCCAGTGTTCATCAGGGCTTGCTGATGTAATCTGGCTTTATACATCAAATATTGCAGTATGCAAAGCATGTTCATTCAGTTAGGAATTAATGCTGAAGATGGCTTTTATAAGCATTGTTATATAGTCATTCTAAAAATAGATGGATGTTTGTCTAAAAGAATCCCTTAAGCACTTCTTTTGGTTATTGTGAACAGAGAATTTTAGCATATAGTTCAAAAGAAAATTAAAAATACTTTGGGGGATTTGAAGTCTTTATATGCTGATCCTTGTACTGTTGTGGGCCTGAGTAACTGTTCCAAAAATACAGTAGTAGTATAAAATGTATGCTCAAAATATCTTGAGATGAGTAAACCCAATTCTTTAATTACCCGTTGCTACAGTTTCTGTCTTTTCAAGGGTAAAAATACAATGCTAAACACAAAGAATTCACAGAGATGCCAAAATTTTGTCCCAGTTTGACTTGGTAGTGAAGTATTTTTTCAATAATAAAGCTATGGGGAACTTGGAAAATGCAGTAATGTGTCCCTACATGTTCCCTTTTGAGTCTTACATGTGTAAGTAGTGAATAATGACTGAGACATGTGGGAAAGGAAGGATTGCCTTAGGAGCCTGATGGGAAATTGGTCACTTCTGTGAGTGGTAATGGTATTTGGAACCTCAATAATCCCTGAAGTAAGTTCTGGCCCACCCCACATGAAGAGCATGAATTGGTTTTTAGGCTGTTTTCCTCCCTTTTTCTCACTTGTGTATGCAGGTGCATAGTTTCCAGTAGAAAGAACTGCATTCGATTTCTGATATACCACCCTTGCTCAGCGTTCAGGCAGTGAAGTGTGAAAGCCTCTACAGGCAAGTCCTCACAAGATAATGTTGACATTCAGTAATTGAAGGAAGTAGGAAGGAAAGCGTGACTGATGTGCAGTATGGGGAGGCTGATGGTGCTTGCAGTGATCCTTAGTTCAGCAGGGGAAGGGTGTCTTCCATGTCACAGCAGCAGTAATTGCTAACGAGAGGTGGAGATGATGATAAGAGTTCAGGTACAATTTCAGTGCAGAAACTTGGCACTTGCTAAAAATCTGAAGTGGACAGCCTTGGCTTTTTTCCCCTAAATTTACACTCTTTAAAACAGTCTTTTGCCTTTATGAGAAATAAGAAATTACTCCAAATGTAAAGCAGAATAAAATAGCTACAATTTGCCAATTAATACATTTTGCCACTAATCTAAATGTTGATTACTTTGAACCTTGGCCTGAATGTCAGAAGAGTTAATTATATACACTTTACTTTGCTAGGAGGATTATATTACAAAAATAAGGACAAGACAAGCTCTGGCATGATTACAAGGGAAAGATTTATATTTGTAACTCAACAAGTAAAGTAACAAGCCCCCCAAAACCTGTCCACATTTGTATTGAAGGCTGTGATTTGGGCTCTGGTATGTGACCTGTTAGACCTTCCACTGTGGGAAGTTGTGTTAACCACCCACAGAAGTGTTATGTCTCATTGCAGAGGTGGCTGTGTCACATCAGCATGAACTGATTTCTAGCGATCTTCTAAATCATCTTTATGTAGTGACTGTTTCAATCTACATGTATTTTAATTGCAAAACTCAGTGTCCCCCGGATGAATCAGAACCTGTTAGTGCTGCTACAGCTTGCTTGGGGTACAAATAGAGTTTTCCCAACTACCTCATGCTGTACCTCTCTTAGGTTCTAAGTCCTCTCGAAGAAGCATTGGATGAAGGGTTGTCTCGGCCTCTTCTCCGTAGGCCTCAAGGAACACATGCTGTTTTACTTCCCTGATATTTCCATTGGCTATTCTGGGATAACTTCAGGAGCTGAGTGTTGAATTCCAGCTCTCTTCATAGAGGGAGCTTTCCCCAGAGATGTCTGGTAGAGACTTCGCCTTCTGCAAGATGAAAATAAGGATTAAATTGAATTATCCAAAAGAAATGCTTCCCTTTCGTACAACAGGGAATCTGTTAGCCTTCCCACTTATTAGGGCCCTGAACTGTGAAATCTGGGATGGGAGTGAAGTGTGTGTGAGCAGTGCATGGATTATGGCTGTTGGAGATGATGGTTAAACCTTTGGTCATGGTGGCAGGGACGAGGAGATGCATTCTGCAGCCTGCACCAGGCCACAGGAGTGTATTGCTGAGCTGCCTGTGAATGTAGTGACTCTTAGGAGCTGAGAGAGCCATAAGCAGGTATCTGGTTTTGTCTGTGTGTTACAAAACTGGTGGTTAATAGAGCATTTGATTTGTAACATGTGTGAGGCTCCTGACAGCTGTAAAGGAGAGATTTTGAAAGATATTCTCAGCCTGGTAGCCATTCAGTTGATGAGCTGAGGGTATTTTGTTCATGCTCTGTGTATTGGTATTTGTGCTTGAAACTGGCATTAATGCATAGGTGGGTGTAAATTGCCAAGTTTTATCTTGAATGGGCTGATAGTATTTGGCTTTTGTGGTTGCATTTGTGATCTCGGGTTTGATTCTTGCCAGCCCTGCTCATTTTTTTGGCTCAGTAACCATTTAATTTAAATAAAGGGCTGTGCATTAGTTCTGGGGCGGTAAAATCTCTCTTCTGTAGGAAAATTGATGTCAGCCTGAGGTTCACAAATGGCTGGGATTTTGTCACCCATATCTAGGGGGTTCTGAAAAACTGCCTTCTGCCAATAGGGTTCTGTTTCCATACAGAGGTCTGCATCCTTCGTTTGAATGGAGTGTATAAACCAAGGAAAATCTTGGAAAGCATGACTTTGACTTACTCTCTTGACTGAATATATTTATCACTGAATATGTTCTATTTCTCTGCTCTGTCTTCAAAAGCAGTGTGCTGGAGGAAGAGGAGCACCTTCCTCAAGGGCAAGGCTCTATGGCTTTTGCTGCTGGGAACACTGCATTAACTCAAGGGGTGCTGCACAAATGGGTTTTCTCGGGGTTTAGGTGTTTTGTGGTGTGGGGAAAAGGTGGGAAACCTAGTGTCGGGTTATAGCAAGACTGCTTGTTTTGCGTTGCTTTGTTTTGTTCTGCTGTGTTTTTAAGTAGGAAAGAAATACAGATCTAAGACCTTCCAGCTTATTTTTCCTTTTTTCTTTTCTAACCATGACTAATTCTGGCTAGTTCAAACAGGAATATAATGAGGTACTAAAAATGTTAGAGCAGTGCACTGCTTACACTAATTAATGTTTCTGTGGGAATAGTTTAAACAGAAATGAGCATGTGTGTAAGTTTACTTAAACCATAAGGGAAACTGGTTTTGTGTTTTTGATGTGCTCCCACGCTGCCTTCCTTTATCTGCCCCTTCCCATCAAGAACTGGCTGCTCCTGGCCTTGCACTCAGGTCACATTTGCAGTTTACTATTTCACAGCTCCTTCCAGGGTACAGAGATTTCCTGGTGCCTGAACAAAGCAATGACTTTACGTGCAGTTTCTTTTAACCACTTGTGAAATGGTTGGGCAGAATCCCCAAGTCACTCCAGCTGTAGAAATATTCATAGGTGAACTGGAGGTATGAATCGCTTTAATAGTATTTATTTGCACTGAGGAGATGAATTTATACCCTTGCAAGTAATGTGGGAAAAAAAACCCACCAACCAACCAGCAGCTGTCAGTCTGATCCAATTTATAAAATATTTTTAGATGTGATCAAGGAAAGCAAATGTTAAATGGAGGAATGCAAGTTAGCTGGCAGCAGCAGTGAGAATTAATCACTCAAAACCAATGTTTCTAAAGGGATTTTATGAAGACTAAGTCTAGACCTGGTTTGGTCTTACATTTTTCTTTCTGATTTCAAAATAAATCACCTCTAATAAATTTGTACATTACATGGATTGGTTGATAGGGGGTTTGCATGTGTCTGTCTCCAGCATGTAGCTGGGCCGATTTTAGAAAAAGGTGGTTTACTGTAGATAAATATGAGATTCTGTGTCTGAAAACAGAGAATAAATTCTTCATATAAAGTGGTGTCTGTATCCTGACAAATGGCTATTGGCAAAATGATCTCTTAAATAGCACAGCAATTTAGAGTGAGTTTCAGTGCTGTATTGAAGAGACTTGGGGGGATTCTTGCACAGCAGAGCAGAAGTGGAGAAGAATAGCATCATGTTGGGTTTTTATGGGTTATTGCCTCCAGTTCTCATGCTTGATTTTTCAACAGCCTTTTTAAAACACAGAAAAGGTTTAGAGAAACCCCACTAAAATGCTCTAGATACTGGAAAAAGTCCCCTAGGAAGAAAATTAGAGGGCGGAACAAAAAGGATTGAAACGGGCTTAATTGCAGCCTGCTTCCACAGGAGGAAAATGTCTGCTTCCAAGGGACTTTTAATATAGCTGAAATGCCTGGAGAAAGCATCATCACCTGTGAGTTGCAGTTAGACAACCCAAAAGGGACAGGAGGCAGCACTTTTGATGGTATGCGTGAATAACCATTAGAATGAGCTTGAAGAGAAGTGATGGCATCCTTTTGCAATTCCAAATTGTGGTGTTCTCCTGGAGAATATACTTAGGCACAACTCACTGAGTACCATCTGGGGGCAACAGCATGAAATTCTGCATCTTCTGGTGTAATGTGAGATGAGACAAATGACTTGGTTGTCCATTACCTCCATCAATTCTACTGAACTGAAAACCACCCTGTATTTTCTTTTAAATATGTTACTAAGGATGGGGTTTTTTTAAAGTAAATTACAACTATTTTTAAAAACACCCCATATTTATTACATCTAGGTCTGTTATATAAGATATATCCATAGCAGGGAGGGCTATCTTCTCTAGTATTTTGAGTTTATTGTTGGTGGTAATGTTCCTTAAACATATTGAGAGCTGCTTGTTCTTTTCTTCTTCTCTTCTATATGCTGTTCACACTTTTCTTGGAGAATACTTGGGTCAGAGACTTATATGCAACTTGGAGTTTACCAAGTTTCTTTTTAAAAATTGACTGTTGCATTCTCATAAACCACATGCTCAAACTTTAATCAAGGGATTTGAAGATACCCCTGTGTTATGGCTAGGCACTTCTTGCTAACTGTATTACAGAACTGAGTATAAATAAAATGCCATGTTACAAAGTTTTGGTGTTCTGTTTTGGCTGCTACTGAGTTGCTGGTGAGGGGGATTGTTGTATAGTCCTTTTTGTGAGTCTTCCACAAATGCATATTCTGGTTTTAATCAAGGTGTTCCTTTGAAGGTGGGGGAAACAAAACCAGAAGAGCGTGCCTAAATCTGCTAGTCTGAATTGCAGTGTGTTTGCTTCCATCAGTTATTACTCTGTGCAAAACTGACCATCTGTGGCTGCTTTCTCTAACACCTGTGTTTAATCTTCAGATCTCCGATGGCCAAGGAGATGAGCGCTCAGAGTCCCCCTATGAAAGTGCTGATGAGACTCAGACTGAAGTGTCTATATCATCCAAAAAATCTGAGCGAGGAGCAGGAACAAAAAAAGAATATGTGTGTCAGGTGAGAGACGTTAGCTGGGCTGTTTCCCGAGCTTTCCTAGAAAAGGTCTTATTAAATATGAAAATGACAATATTAGGCCAGAAACAGGTTTATCATGGGAGTCTGAGATGTCTGTTTGTGATGAGGTTGCCATGGCAGTAAATGGAATTCTTAATACCTAATTATTATTTTTCTTGACCTCCAGTAAGTGACTTAGCCTTTCTGCTTGAGTTTCCAGGTCTGTAAGATAAGCATAATTTGTACCTCAGAAGAAGCACATGAGTGTTGCCAGGTGACTGGTTAGCTGATACAGAAGAGATGCTGGTTTCTCTGTTAGCTCAGAGGAAGAAGTCCAGCCCAGTGGGGTTTGTGCTCTGTGTGCAGCAGAGATAGCAGCACTGCTCTGCTGTGATGTGCGGGTGGGAAGCAACTGAAAGCAAAAGCCTTTCTCAAACTGTTCTAGAAGGGCTCTTAGGCTATGAAATGATAGCACAATCCAAGTAGACAGATCAAATTTGTTTCCATGAGACTGGGCAAGCAGTTACATTTCCATTTTTTGTACATAGTGAGGATGAGGTTGTATCTATCTATAAATGTTGGGTAGTCCTTAAATTCTGCCACACTGTTGTTCGGTTCATCTTTAGTTATGCATGTATCACTGCTAACTAATCAGACACAGAAGTATCATTGTGCCAACTGAACTGATTTCCTTTTGCCAAGGAAAAGGAAAGGAAGGATGCTTTTTAACCCTACTTAGATGCATCAGTGTGCTGAGGGAATATTTCTTAAAGCTTTTTTTCTATTCCTTTTTTTCTGTCAGGTTGTATTTACTCCTGAACCATGGTCTGGGAGGGATATTTCTAGTGGTTTAATGATTCTGTTACCTGTTTCAACTTGAAGCCAGGGCATGTGACGATGCTTGTAAAATTATCTTTCACTCGTTAAATTTGATTTCAACAGTGGGAAAAGATATTTTGAGGAGCAGTGTATGAAAAGGAATAAAGAAAACAGTTTTTTTTCCACATATGAACTTTTCTTTAACATTCAATGCCTTTGTGTTGTAAAAGCTGTGTGAAAAAACAGGTGATCTCCTACTGTGTGAAGGACTTTGCTATCGAGCTTTTCATGTAAGCTGCCTTGGGCTCTCTGGAAGACCAGCAGGAAAATTCATTTGTAGTGAATGTACATCAGGCAAGTTTGTCCCTTTCTATTAATTAAAAATAAAAAAAGTTATAGTTTTCCCATCCATTGCTCTAGGACATCCTCCTGGGCAGAGTATGTATCCTCTGAGAACCCTTATTTGTCCTTTTGGACCTGACAGGGTGGGAGTTCATAGAGTACCACTAAGTGTGCCATGTTTTACAAAGTTCACCCTATTTTCAGTGAGAACTCTCTTGCAACGTGGCTAATTTAATCAGAATTCCATTGCCTTAATAACTACAGATTATTTGCTCTCTGATTACAATTACAGATGAGATTTAAAGTCTCTCACAAAGACTTAAGAAATCCTAGAAAAAGAGCGGCGAGTGAAACATTTTAAGTTCTTTTTCAGTCCTTTGTGTGTCTATATCAATCTTTTGCTTTTCCTGTTAAAAGACTACCTTATTGCTATTAATTTCATTTGCTTTTAATCCTGTAATAACTGCTTAGAAGTTCTTAATCTCAAAACTTTTCATAAGATTTGTGTTCTGGCTCATAAGCTCATTTCAGTACATGCAGTAAACCTTGTTGGAACTGCTGCTTCAAAATAAAGCTGTTCCAACTAGTCCAGAAAAAAGATTAGAGGATGCTTGTCTTTGGTTTGTGGTCCTGCTTGAAATTTCACAGGACCACAGACAACCCATCATCCTATTTCATTGGTTTAAAAAAATTTTAAAATTTCATAGTTGTCCTGGCATACTGAGACTTATAAATAAGAACGTAAAATCAGATTGGTGCGGCTTTGGGTGTTGTTGTGTATACTTCAACTGCAAATGGGTTTGCTTTGTAACTTTATTTGTATCTGAGCAGATCAGTATTTAATACTAAAGAGCTAAGGTAAATAGTTGCTGTACCAAGTTGTTACGATAGGAATATCTGCAACATCAAGTAATGCAATTTGATCTGCTGAAAAAGCCTCCTGCACGCAACAAAAGCAACTCCCTCATGCATAACATAAAGGCACGAGAGAAGTGTTTTAAAGTCATGTGTTTGGATGAAAAATGAGTTACATTCTGTTTATTCTTTTGCCACCAGGTGTGCACACCTGTTTTGTGTGTAAGGAGAGAAAGGCAGATGTGAAACGCTGTGTTGTGTCTCACTGCGGAAAATTCTACCACGAAGCTTGTGTGAAAAAATTTCATCTCACTGTGTTCGAGAACAGGGGGTTTCGGTGTCCACTCCACAGCTGCCTCAGTTGTCATGTTAGTAACCCCTCACATCCACGAATTTCAAAAGGTAGTTTGATTTTACGTTTTTGTGACTGATGAATTAATTTTATTTATGGTATGCTAAGGTAAGGAATGTGTCCATTTGAGAGCTGCTAGCTGCAGTTTTGTTAGGCATAAATGGACTAGCGACTGATTCAGAATTCTTAAAAAAGTACTAATAGAATAATTTTTAGTCAGTTTTATTATTTCCCTTGTTTGTGTTCTCTTTCTAACTAGCTTTCAGTTATCCATAGTTAGCCATGTTTTCTTCTCAAGAGAGAATGAGATCTAGAATGCATAGAGGATGAGGAGAGAGGCCAAGCAGTGAGGGCAGGACCTGAGAATGTACAAACACTTTAGCAAGGCTCAATGAAAGTGGAGACACTTGATTCTGTGCAGGTTTTTAGCTTTGGGCAACATTTGCAGGCAGAATTACATGACTAAGGAAGAGCTGGTCTACCCTGGTGTTCATAATTAAAGTCTTAGAGTGCTTTAAATTGGGTGTAGGGTTCTCTAAAAACCTTTATTAATTCAGTATTGTTGCAAGCGTTGAAAACATAATGGCTGGAGTTTTGCGCGTGCATATAGGGTGTCTGAGCACTACCATCCTTTTTGCTGAAATAACCAGTCAGTTTTGTCCCAAAGTAACACGGCAGCATTGTGCTTCACTGCAAGTCAGTTTTGTCCCAAGGTAACCCGTGAGTGTTGTGCTTTGCCAGGGAAGATGATGCGCTGCGTGCGCTGCCCCGTCGCGTACCACGCCGGGGACGTTTGCATTGCCGCGGGATGCGCCGTCATCGCCTCCAACAGCATCGTGTGCACCAACCACTTCACTGCCATGAAGGGGAAGAGCCACCATGCCCATGTCAATGTCAGCTGGTGCTTTGTGTGTTCCAAAGGTAAACGGGTGGGGAACTCCTCCAGAAATGCAGCATCAAAACTTTTTTTTTCTTTCATTTTATTCTTCAGTTTAAGTGTTGTTTTTCTAATCTGTTTATAGCAAATCGTTAGAACTGTGCATATGAAGTTAGGCTTTGTTAGGTTTTGCTGTGATGTCAGATTGGCTTATGCTGCTTCAGGGCTTTAAATACCCTTTTTTTTCCAGAAATAATTAGTTTTACTTGGGCTTTATCCAACAACCAGAAGCCTGATTTAATTCTTTACAAGAGATACCTAATGAGTATTTCTGTGTTCTTTCCCCTGTGTTCAATGTACTAAAGCTTTTTGTGTTTCTTTATTGCTAATATGTAATATTGCACCGTAAATATTTGAAGAGTTGCTCTTAGTTTAGCAGCAGACAGAAAATTGAGTCAGTATTAGTTGTTGCCGGGATTGCCACTAATTAAGGGTGTTTCATTTTATCCTGTACAATGAATCTGTTCCTTACTGAGAACCACAAAATGCGTAGTGTTGATTAAACTTGTAGCAGTGAAACTCTACCTGATTTGTTAACAAATTAATATGCAACATAGCAGCTTTTAAGCTGCAGCCAACGTTCCACTTGATAATTCGTGGAACAAACTAACAACCTTGTTCCTTCTCCCCCTGAGGGGGGAAAAAACCCCCAAATCCTACAAGTATCTGTTGTGGTTTAAATTTTTCCTACATAGAAATGTTAATATATATTAAAACTATGTTGAACATATTGTAGTCATTAAAGTACAGCAAAGTAATTATAATTTGTGCATTATTCTGGCGTTTTTATCACCAGCTTGCTTGTTATTTTGCATGTGTTACTAACCTGAGTCTGCCAGGCATATAAATTAGTCAGGACCTTTTGGCTGCTGTACCCAACTAAGTGATGTGTGTATTTGTTGCTGAGGGTCAGCATATTTTAACCATTTATTTTCTAACTGAACCTACCACATGTGTATCATTTCAAACCTGTCTGGAATGCAAAACTTTTATTTTGATCTTGATGTTTCCCAACCTTTTCTTTTTTCCTTTTTTTGCCTCTCTGCAGGCGGAAGTTTGCTGTGCTGCGAGTCGTGCCCGGCAGCCTTTCACCCTGACTGCTTAAACATCGAAATGCCAGATGGGAGCTGGTACTGCAACGACTGCAGGGCGGGCAAGAAGCTCCATTTCCAGGATATTATTTGGGTTAAACTGGGAAATTACAGGTCTGATGAAGGAATTTGTGTTGTTTTACAGTACTGGCATGTTTAACTAAGGATCATACAACTGATTGCTCCTGTAGGCCAGTCCTGCTGCACACTGATTTCTCACTGCTCTCTGAACTAAAGACCTCACCTCCCTGCAAGCTTCAGGTTCAAAGACTTGCAGCTTTGCTGTTGCTCTTGGCCAAGGCATTACCCATACAGGACTCCTTGAGTCTTCTGACTTCTGCCTTCAGTGTATGAGCTATCAACCCCTGTTGGTTTCAGAGATCCCTGCCAATAAATTGGTCTAACTGGTAATTGGCTAAATTACTCCCTTGCAGGCTGGGACATCAGTTACTCAGGTTGTTGGTGTTTAACACTTGGATGAGATTTGAGTGAGATAGAGGTAACTGGGGGTTATCCTTGTAACATTAATGGGTGTTATCAACCTTCTCTTGATCTTAGACAATTACAGTAATTGCAGGCCTTGTAAAGATGACGGTTTTGCCACCCAGACACAGGAAGTCCTGTGTGTGTGCTTACCTTGCAGGCAGGTGAAGTCCCACTGATCTGAGTGTCAGGCTTTCCTTTTCTAGTCTTCTCTCACTCTCTACTGAGAGAGGGGAGAAAAGGATTTTAAATCCTCTTGGATATTGGAAATAATAATCAGTTACTGCTGTTTCAAGTGATGTTGTTAAACTGTCTCTTGCAGAAAGAGCCTGACTAAAATGCTGTATTTTTTTATTTGTACTTCTGTGCTAGATGGTGGCCTGCAGAAGTTTGCCATCCGAAAAACGTTCCCCCAAATATCCAGAAAATGAAGCATGAAATCGGAGAATTTCCTGTGTTTTTCTTTGGTTCTAAGGATTACTATTGGACGCACCAAGCACGGGTGTTCCCTTACATGGAGGGAGACAGAGGGAGTAGATACCAAGGGATCAAAGGAATTGGAAAAGTCTTCAAAAATGGTACATAGCTAAAAGTAAACAAAAATAATCCTAGGATATGCATGCTTTGCTTTCTTCACACATAGCCTTGGGTTTTGAACATCTGTTTTACAATACTGAATTAAAAAATTTGTGGTGTCCTGGGCAGCAGTCACTATTACTATCTTTGCATGAGAACATTTTCATGTCTTGTAAAAGACTGGGATCTGACTGAAATTATATCTGATGATTTTTATTTTCTGGAAAGCTATAAAGAAAGACTGAGGGAGTAGACTCTCTCAGACTGGGAGACTAAAAGAGTAGAATTTATACATCTGTTAAGAGCATTAACACTCTAGAAGCATTGTTTGCAAGAAAATTGAATGGTGGGACTAAGAAGTAGACAATGCTTTGTTTTAACACACATGGGAATGAGCAAGTCAGTTTGGGGGGAGTAATCCTCTTTCTGGCATTTCTCTTAATGCTGCAATCTTTTTCAGCTTTGCAAGAAGCTGAAGCTCGATTTCGAGAAATAAAGCTACAGCGAGAAGCCAAAGAAACCCAGGAGAGTGAACGTAAACCTCCACCATACAAACATATTAAGGTAAAGTTTGAGGAAATGACACTGGGTACTCGAAGGTTTGAGCTGAGCAGTGAGATGGGGTCAGGTTGTAATGATGGTAACTGTGCTTTCCCAGTCACGAGATGGTAAAATTTTGCTTTGGAAACATCTAGTGGTGCAAAAGCAAATTAGCAACCACTATGTAACTGTAACTCTTACAATAAAAATAACGGTTCTAAAGTCATATTTGAACTATTTTAATGTATTTTTCAGGTGAATAAACCTTGTGGTAAAGTGCAGATATACACTGCTGATATATCTGAGATTCCCAAGTGCAACTGCAAACCCACGGATGAAAACCCTTGTGGCTTCGATTCCGAGTGCCTCAATCGGATGCTGATGTACGAGTGCCACCCACAAGTTTGTCCGGCGGGAGAGCGGTGCCAGAACCAGTGCTTTACGAAGCGTCAGTACCCTGAGACAAAGATCATCAAAACTGATGGCAAAGGGTGGGGTCTGGTTGCCAAGAGGGATATCAAAAAGGTAGGAATTGTTCTTACCCAGCAGAGAATCGGTGACCTGCAATGCTGTTTGTGGGTTTGGGATATACTTCACTAGTGATGCTTGGTGCCTTTCAGGGGGAGTTTGTCAATGAGTATGTGGGAGAGCTGATTGATGAAGAGGAATGTATGGCAAGAATCAAATATGCACATGAAAATGACATCACCCACTTCTATATGCTTACTATTGATAAGGTAGGGTATTTGATGGTTTTTGCCATTATTTACTTACAACCTTACTTTGACCTCTTTTTCTGTTGATCACCGTGGTAGGGCACTCTGCTACTTTTGACATACCACAGTTTCATATATTCACAGCGTTGCATTTTCTTTGCCTGCTCTCTCCATTCTGTATGTACATAGTGAATCTCCTTAGTTCTGTGTTACGTAATAAATTACATATTAAGGTCTATAGGCTGCTTGATTAAGTACAGTGCTTACCTGTACCTGTAAGTACAAAGTACTTACCTGCCTAGTCTTAAAATGAAGTGTGAAGTTTGGGGGAATAGTAGTGATACAGTGGAAGGAATTGCTGTTAGCAATACTTCTACTAAAATTTCAACAGCAGAAAATAAAATTCTCACTTGAGAGAATGTGGGATAGAATTGTGAGGCTGTGTCCTATATAGGGCATTTAATATTTTTTGCAGCCATCTGTCCCTTGCTTTGTTTATAACAAAACTAGGCTTGTGCTTTTGTAGAAACTCTTTTCTGAAAGCACTCTCTGTGTTAGTAGCCAGCCAGCCTTCCACAAATTGATTTGCAGCAAATTGTTGCAGCACATTAATTAACACACCAAAATAATTCAGCACCTGTGGTTCTGTGCACACCTCTGAGTATTTTCTTCCTCAGGAGGGGGAGAAAGTGAAGAACCTGGACAGCAGGAGTTATACATTATATCTATGTTATATTACTTCAGTCCCCAGACAGCTAGTTAGGAGATAAACAAGAGCTGGCTGCCAGTCCTGCATCTTTTTCAGTCCCAACCACCATTACTTTTCCCAAGACTCTTGCTCTGCATTTCCACACCTGCTGTTTTCATTAGTCCTGTAACTGAGGAGTTCCTGCACAGGAGTTACCCCACAGGATGATGAAACCACGTTTCTCTGAACACTTTAAAAGTTTCTCAGCCCTCTACTAGATTGACATACAATGTCAGTGTGTTAAATATCTGAACTGAATATGTATTTGACTCCTACTGTAATTAATAAACGTTCATTGTGGGTCTATTTTGCCAAAAGCGCCAATGCCATTATGAGGCTGAGCTGCCCATGCAGTGAAATATGTGCACACAGGCATGATACTTGTACATGTGCATTATGAAAATGAGCTAGAAGGAAACCATAATAATACTTCATAAATAAGCAGAGCCTTCTCAAGCAGGTCTGCAAAGAAACACAGTTCTGGCAATTTCAAGACTTCATTTTATTTTGTTAATGTTTGGTGTATTTGGTGGAGATAGAAATGAAAAAGCAATTGTGTGTAGGGATGGGATGTTTTTAGCTTACCAAGAGCTTGTTTTTGTAAACTAGGCTGATTTGAGGAAAGAAATCTGGTGAGAAACTAGTAATCTGTGGAAGTAATCATGCAGTGACTTGGTAAATGCCACAAAGCGCAGTACTTGTAGATGCCTCACAGCTTTGTGAATGCAAAGTAAATGGTAAAGGGACTGAGTCTAAGTTTTGAGGCTTCCTGGGGGAGGGGGTTCCTTAACATGCCCACCACAATGCTCACAAGAGCACTTATCCTGCCATGTGGCTGTGATGGGTGCTAGGAAAATGTGAGCTAGAGCACGAGTATTGCTTTGGGAGTGTCACATTCCAGGCCATGTGGGACACTACGGTTTCCAATACAACATGTACCAGCAGTTGGCTTCTGTGCTCTGGATAGCAGCACCATGTCAGTTCCGAATGCAACTACTGAAATCAGTTATGGATGATTTTTCTTTTTTTTTGTTTCGTGAGAGGGGAGAGGAAAAACATTCATCCTGTTGCTGGTTTGTTCTCCAGGACCGTATTATTGATGCTGGCCCCAAAGGAAACTATTCTCGGTTTATGAATCACAGCTGCCAACCAAATTGTGAAACTCTAAAGTGGACAGTGAATGGAGACACTCGTGTCGGGCTCTTTGCTGTGTGTGACATTCCTGCAGGTACATCAGCTCGGCTTGGCTTTGGTTTCATTCCCTAAGTTAAACCTTTTGTGCAGTTATGAGTGGGACAGTCATCGTTTAACTGATTCAGTGCAAATATTTTTGTAGAGAACTCATCACACAGAGGAGATGCTTTGTGATCTGCCTTATACTTTAATGATTCTTAATTGTGAGTCTTCTGCTTTTTGTTGCTTGCTTCTAGGGCAAGTATCCTTAGTAAGTTTTTGTTTTGGAGCTCTCAAATGCATCTTTTCCATGAACATAATAAGCTTAAGGAGTGGATGTAGGAGGCTGTTTAAAAGTGTCTGTGTTCTGGTTTGTGTGCACACATGGTCACACACATACATACCTATCTATAGCTGTATTTAGCTGGATGGGTGGATAGATATGTGTGTAGGTCAGACACAAGCGCAGTTTTGTGAAGTCAAACGAATTTATTTTAAAATGTAATTGCATAAGACATCGTGTTATATGGGCATCTAGTTAATCATTGTTAGTGCTTACAAGCAGTAAAGAGAGGGAAGCAAGCAAATCCCAAAACAGCAGACAGCAAAAACTGTATTTGATTGTAATAACTTTGATAGAATTTGTTACCTTGTCCTTTTCATGCTCAGGGACGGAGCTGACTTTTAATTACAACCTTGACTGTCTGGGCAATGAAAAAACAGTCTGCAAATGTGGTGCCCCAAACTGCAGTGGATTTCTTGGGGACAGACCAAAGGCAAGTAATACATCAAGAGATTTTGACAGTCTTGTCGGGGGAAGGGTTGTAGAAGCTTCAAACTGACTGAGAATGTGCCTAACTGTAGTCAGTGAGATTATTCTGACATTCTAGTTTATATTTCCCCATCTAAACCTTAAAGTATGATTATTTTGTTAAGATTCACTAAAAAAAACAATGAGTTGAAGAATAAAAAATGTGAGTTTCAAATGAGGAAAAAATGCTACCAAACTATATCAAGAAACAATCTGTAGGATTCCCTGTCAGGTTAGTTTGAAGCCTGTATCCAGCAGAAGTTGATGGAGCTTCCTGAAGGGCTGGCATAGGAGTGTGAGGGAAGGCACAAGTACCACCTGTGGATGTTGATAAGCTGCACCTTCCTGTGGTCCTTCACACTGCTCAGTACCAGCCACTTCAGAGGGTGGACTGGGAATCTTCAGAACCCACACAGCTGGTTTTTGTTAAGAGATGGACTTAAATGAGGTTTCACATAAGCTTGTGAACATTTACACAGCCAGCCATGAAGAAATTAAATGTTACAGTTTAGTTTAATGGGGCTGTCTGCATTGGTAGATAGAATGGGCTAATTTTAAAGAAAGTAGATAGTGGTTACTGGGGTGAGAGGAAGGGAATGGTGGTAGGGATGTGGAAAAATCATCCAAAATTTTATTATGATTTGGTGAAGGAGAGTTAAAGTGCAAGCAGCAGAATGTCAGATTGAAATAGGGATAAGGTTGGTATATTCTTTCCATCATTACCTACAGTTCCTGAAGTTCTGCTGTCTGTACCTCAAAGAGAAATGGAGGCAGCTTTTAGTAATTCCAGCATGGCTATTGACAACTGGAAGAGAAAAATGGATATTGAAGTGATTGGTGGTGCAAGTACATAATGAGGGTAAATTAGCCACAGGTAGATTAGACTGGAAATTTTGTCAGTGACGAGAAAATGAAGGGGGTTTTGCAGTAGAAAGGTCCTGTAGGGAGAAGATGACTTTTCACAAGGGTGAGTGAGTTTTTTTGTCAACACAGATGAGTACAGTGGGGCACTGGGCAGGTCTGCCCCAAGTCAAGTTTTTGGTTGTGCGCATGGTCTGGCAGGTGTGCCAACAGCTTGGCTAGGTTGTGTAATGTTTTTCCTCTGCAAAACTGGCATTTACAGATTTACATCTTACTCTTTTAGAATTCTTCCACTAATGCCTCAGAAGAAAAAGGCAAAAAGACCAAAAAGAGAACACGGAGACGCAGAATGAAAAATGAAGGGAAGAAAGAATCTGAAGATGATTGTTTCCGTTGTGGTGATGGAGGCCAGCTGGTATTGTGTGACAGGAAATCTTGTACTAAAGCTTATCATCTCTCCTGTCTTGGTTTGGTGAAACGTCCTTTTGGTGAGTCAGCCCATGTCTTACACTTGTATAACTAACTTGTGCAGGTACCTCAATTATTGCACTGAAACCTTGTCAGGATTGTCATCTTGAAAACATTGGGTTTGTATGGCAGGAACTTTGTTTTTGCATCGTGTAGGAGCAGCTCCTCTTGGATTTGAAGACAAAATGATGGCCTCCTCCTGCCTCTCTGGCAAAATGAGGCATTTGTTTTACAAATGTAGGTAATTGAGTACATCGCCTGGTAGGAGCACCGTGGGCCTGCCACAGGAAAGTTGATTTTATCTAAGAAATGCATGAAGCCCTTTGAGTTCAAACCAGAAGAACAGCAACAGCTTCTGAAACAAGGCAAGTAGGGAAATGTAAGAGCAGCAGACATCAGGTTGCGGTTCCAGATATCACAGGAGTTACCGAGTCCCAGTCAGCCATATCACATGGGATATGAACAAGGGAAGCAGGCAAAGCCTGTTGTCCCAGAAACAAGTAAAACAAGGACTGGTAAAGTATGCTGGGGTGAAATAGCAGCTGTAAGTGAAGCACACCAGTCATCCCTGAGCAAAACTGGCAACAGTCAGGGGACTGCTGTAAGGTAGGCAGCAGCTGACCGGATGTTTGGATGCTCTACCAGCCTGCAAGTTCTGTAAAATGCTATTGAGTGAAGCCTGAGTCATTTCTTCTAGCTGGAGCTGACTGCTGTGTTTAAATGAGGTTGTGTCAAGTCCGCTCCTTGCAGCTGCCAGCTGAGCTTCATAAGCATGATGTAGCATTTTGAGTGTTGAGATCAGCCCCGGTAGTTGCTGTCATTTGCTTTGTCAGGAAAGTTGTGCCTGTGTTCAGCTGCTACAACACAAAACTTCTTTAAGAGACGATGCCGTGTTTTACTCCCCGCTAATGGCTCTTTGGTTTCAATTGCAGGGAAGTGGGAGTGTCCTTGGCACCACTGTGATGTTTGTGGCAAACCTTCTGTTTCTTTCTGCCACTTCTGCCCAAACTCTTTCTGCAAGGAGCACCAAGACAGGACAGTACTAAATTCCATGTTGAATGGACAGTTATGCTGCTCTGAACATGTTCTCGGGGTGGATTCTGTTGAAACTCAGAAGACTGAGAAACCCCGCAAAAAACTGAACAAGTTCAAGCCTAGGAGAAAGAGGAACAGATGGATGAGAGCTGAATGCAAATAGTCATGGACTGCAGTTTCTACTGCTAACACTATCTTGTAGATAAGTTGTGAATATGACCAGGGAAGGACACAATTTTACATATATTCTGTAAAGGTTACAATGGGGGGGGATTTTTTTGTTTTGTTTTTATAAATCCACTGAGCCAACCACAGCAGTCTTCTGCTGCTTCTGCACTGATAACGAACTGCATAGTTCAGCAAACTTCAGGACAAACCAAGCTTATTACTCAGCATTACAGTTACACTTGAATTGTTACGAATGTAAAATGTTCCCTCCAAAATACTTGCAGGTTGGAGGTAGGTTAAAATCAAACCAGGTAGGCTTAAACATAGTCTTGTTGAGATAGTATTTGTCAACCAACAGATGTTTAAAATAGTATATCCTTGAAAGAAGTTGTTAGTTCTCAAGTCCTTTTGAGTAAGAAATGGCTTGGTCTGTGGTCCCAATGAGATTTGCTTGCCTTGTGTGTTTTTGAGCAAGTGCTTGAATGCCAGTCACGACCCAGGTGCGTCTCTCGCTACAGCCACACACACAACAATTGGTTTGTGCTCTTCAAAAATGATTCTTAAGCTATCATAATCATAAATATCCTTCCACCAAGAAATATGGTGCGTGGTGGGAAAGGCACACCCTGTACCAGAGAGGGGGAATCTTACTTTGTAAGAGATTTTTTTCTATACTGTTTTTTCCTGTATTTCATCCCAGCAAAATAGAAGTTACTTGATCTTGCAGAGCTGTACAGGTCTGGACTTAAAGGGATATTGTCTTGCAATCTAGGCCCAATAATATAGGATTTTTGTGTCTTAATAAAAATAAATCTTACAAAAGCTATTATTTGGAAAAGATTACTTGATTTTTTTTTTTTCCTTAATGTCAGGTAAAATGCAGAGGCAAACTTTTCTTTGGAATGTTAGGAGTCCAAGCATTTCAACTTTATGATAATGCAAGAAATGCCCAACAAGGAGCAAAACCACCCCCATGAATGAAACAGAAAGTGAAACTTGACTAAAGTGCAAAAACTAAATTCAAAACAATTAAGTAAAAGTGAAATAGATTTTTGAAGAAGCACATAAGAATTTTGATGTGAAATTTAGCCTGACTGTTCCTTTTTGTATAAAACTAATGTTTGTATAAAACAGGCTTCTTGACTTGACAGACTGAAATTTTTTGTTACATTTTTAGGAGCTCTGCTCTCGACTATCCTGTCACCACTGTTGTGTCAGCAAAGTTGTTTTGAATTCCTCACTCCCGTTAGCGTTAGGTTCTCACTAACAGTGAGATGAATATACAAGGCTTAGCATTGATGGAAATAATCCTAGAACTAGGAAAAAACGGTAAAGAAAAACATCTTTGCCAGTTTAGTTCCCAGTGCACGTCCTTGGCGTGTGATTCGGCAGCGTTCCAAGCACGTTTTGCGTTGTGCCATTGTGACCCACCCTCCTAAAGAGCACGTGCACCTCCATGTCCATTTAGCCATTTGTGTATGTTCTAGCTTAGTTTGCCCTTAATAGTGCAGAAACTCTGTGTGTAGCCCTTTTGAGACTGAAGCCTTGCTGTATCATGGAAGTGTATGGGGTTTTTTCCAAGGTATTTCTTCAGGATTTGATTTAGTTTTTGGAATTACTAAAATCCTCATTTATTCCCAACACATAAAAATTTTGGTTTTATTAGAAAATATTAATTGAAAGAGGTTATAGATGTTGCATTGCCCTATGCTGAACACTTTGGTTTCTGTTTTGTGACCAAAATGCTTTGTTTTTTTGAATCAGTTTTTATAAACACTGTTGGAAGGTTAATTTTTTTTTAATAATTTTGAAGAAATAGCACAGTTCAAAATCAGGGCAAGTGTTACATGTTTGCATTTTTTAAAATGGTATGCCAAGCCTTGCACTCAAGTTAAAATTCAAGATTCCTTAATTGATTTTGAGGGAAACTTTTGCTCTGCCATGGGACTGAAGAACAGTCCTGTGCCTAAAATCAAAACCAAAAAATGATATTATGGATGTTTCTCTAGTATTGGGCTTCAAGGGAAGGAAAACGAGGTCAGGTAGTAAAGCAGAAATACTTTCCTCATTGCTTTAAAACAAAATGAAGGAATTTGATGTCATTGGGACCATTCTTTAAATACTATACCATGTAAGGAAGGCTTTGTAAGAATGCATTTAAATAAGTTATTATAAAATTTTTCCTTTACATTCCATTGCTTTTATAATTTGTTAATATTTTTAGTTGTTTTGTTGCTTTTTCCTCTTCACGTGTAGGTGTAACAGCTCTGTCACTCTGGAACAGTGATGCCCCAGTTCCTAAGAGGCAGATCCCCACTTCCAGAAGCCACTGTCTCAGTTACTGACAGGCACTGCTGCAGTGACAGCACCCATGGGGGTTTGGGATGGGGCACGGAGCCCACAGCTCCCTGCCCCCTCTGCGGGGCTCACAAGCACATTCAGCACGGCAGGATGCAGGACAGCCACCCCTTGTGTCTGCCTGTGGGGACAGAGAGACTCTTTATGTCCACACAAACAGATCTGAGCCAGGGGCTGTTTGACCTTCTGCTTCCTTCTACCTCTCCCTGCTCTTTACTGCTCCACTCTCTGGGCCCACGGAGTTCTGCATCCCTGAGACTGCAGACCGGGACTTCATTTGTGAGTTCCTAGAAATTCATTCCTTCTGCTGGGCACGTCCTGTAGACTGATCTTGAGAAGGAATGTGGATCATATTCTCCCTTGCTACGTACTGGCCACGTAACCCTGTGAGCTCAGCTCAGGCACTCAGGTGGTGATCTGGGAGAGTTCTGGTTTCTGTACCAGGACAGGTGGGGTTTAGGTGCATTGTAATGAAGGCTTCTGTACCTTACTCTGCAGCCTGGGAAACCAGGCTAAAGTTTTGTTTTAAAAAGAAGACAAAGAAAAGTTGTGACATTGTTTTCATTTTCCCACTGTTGAAATACAAGGTAAAACAATCCTTAAGACTTGAGCTTTCTCATGATGCAACTTAATACTTTTTAGCATTCAGCAACTTGAAGGATTTTCTGTTATAAATTAATCTAAACAACATCTAACTGTGGCATATTATGTGGCCTTAAATGATGTTCTTTGTGTCTTGCCCGTCAAAGTAGCAAAATGTCTTTCCTTTTCCAGCAAAAAGCTGATACATGACAGCCAATTTCAGAATTTGTTGTTCTTTTATCACATGAGCAAGCATGGAAACAATTTTCAGATGAATATGTTAGATGTATTTTCATACAACCTAGGAAAATAATCAAAGTAAATGTCTGTTTTGTTCAATAGCTTTGTGTTCATGGTCAGGTTTTAGGAGGTTTTTTTATATTAATTACTTGGAAAAGCAAAATATCTTGAAAGACGTATTAATGGGATTTTTCCACATTGTTGAGTCTCATTATTCCATGTCTGACTGCTTGAGAAACGTCAATGTCTTATTAAATGTTGAATTCTATTCCTAGTTATTTAAGGAGTTGCTAAGTCTCTTTTGTAAAACAGCTCTATATGCTTTTTTTGGCACTATTTTTTTTCTTTAAAGAAAAAAGTTAAATTGTTACATACTAAGCCAGCATAGTTTGGCAGCGAGGGAACAGGGCTTTGTTCTCTCATAGGGAAAACTTACACTCCAGGCCTTCCTAAGAGACACCCTGGAAATACTGTTTTACACTTCCATGGAGGTGATAATGATTGTGCTTTGGCTTGTTTTCACACTGTTGCTTATCACAGAAATGCTGACGTTTCTTGCAGTCCAGTTTTTCCAGTGCTGCTCTCTGTTGCTCATCATTTTACAGGCTTTAGTGACACGGAGCTGGAGCTACCCAGCCCAGCCAGCACCGCTCCCTCGGGGTCCTTCTGCTGTCACAAGTGCTGGTCCTCCTTGGTCAGGTCTGAATTTTACTGTTTGGCTTTGTCAGATAGGTTTTTTTTGGGTCTGGTTTGGCTTCACTTGTGAAGTCTCCCACCTGTGACAGCAGCTACATTTTTTCAAAAAGCATTTCAGAGACCTGCTTTGATTCTGGTGGCTTAGGGTTCTGCTGAGGTCACCTGGGGCTGTGCATCAGGATTGTGTCCCTCTGCTGCTCCCAGGAAAACCACAGCCTTGGGCCAGCTGAGAAATTTCATGTCTCTCCTAAATACACAGAGGGAGAGACTGCAGGGAGCTCTGTCCATGCTGGGTGCTGGGTTGTAGGTACCATCCCTGTTGCTGCTGATCCAGATTAGAGTCACAGAATGGTTTGGGTTGGAAGGGACCTTAAAGACCATCCACTTCCAACCTGCTGCCATGGGCAGGGACACCTTCCTCTGGACCAGGTTGCTCCAAGCCCTGTCCAACATCACCTTGAACATTTCCAGGCACGAGGCAGCCACAGCCTCTCTGGGCACCCTGTCTGACCACAGTGGCTGATGTGCCACTCTTCCACCCAGTTATTTGCCTGATACAGTTGAGAGAGATCAGAGAACTGATACATTTATAAATTTTTTTAAGCACTTTTAACACCTTCCCTGGGGAGAGAATGAGCAGCTGAGGGCAAGAATCACCTAACCCCCCCCCAGCTGGGTCACTTCAGCTACCTCTGCTGCTGCAAGACTAAAGTGAGAAGTAACACCTGCTCCCACCTATCTGCAGTCATTTAAAATCGTGGATCTTTTGACAGAGATTCTGTTTTTACTGGCAGTGGAGAGCTGGTGAAGCATAGCACTGACACAAAGGGTCACAGCTGGCTGGGCTGGGTTTACACAGCACCTGTGTGGGAATGTCCTGAAGAAAGGAGAAAAGTATTTACTTGTGAAAGAAGCCAGAAATTGGAAGGGGAAGACCTTGTCCGTCAGCCCAGTGCAGCAGAGCAGGGAGCTGGGCTGGTTTGCACATGTAGCCACAGCTAAAAACTTGAGTTTTATTTCCCAGCACTGATTTTAGCTATACAGAAATAGGTTGCTCGTGGTTAAACATCTTGCCCAGTTCCACATCTGTGTTGCCCCAGGGGAAAGAGAGGCCGGTGGCTGCTGATCATGGCCTGTGCTACCAGCCAGCATAGACTGGCTCTGTGTCCTCTGTGCCCCCGTATGTGGTGTGTCCTCCCGAGCCCCGGGGCAGCAACAGGGACTTCAAGGATTTCTTGCCATGCTCTTGCCGCCTCCTCAGAATTATTAGAAAGACAACAAGGATTGCACCTGGAAAGAAAGGAATGGTAGTTATTCACAGATGGGAAGGTAAAGTGTCAGGTGATGTTTGCTCCAAGGCTTCTCAACTCAGGTATCCTCTTCTAGTAAAATAAAGGGTATTTTCTCCTACATACTCTGTCCTCCCCCCAAAAGAAAAGGAGAAAAAAAAAAAGGTTTCACAAACAGTAATAACATTTAACTTCAGCATTTCAGCTTAACTCTGGAAGCTGCAAGGAATAATGGCAACTTTTAATGAAGTAATTCAGTAACTTGTTTTCCTACTCCCATTTACTCTCTGCTCTCTGGAACTATTTCCCACTTGGCATCTTATCCACTGCAGACCCCACCAAAAGGATCTTGCTGAGAAACTAGTTTGGTCTGTGCAGCACTCACACTGCACAAGAAGCACAAGAAGCAACTAACCTAGATTGAGTCTAGACTGAGATCAGGGCTGTCAGGAAAAATTACTTTTGGATTGGGCATAGACATGGAAGTAATTGGCAAATCTCAAGTACTGCGACATTCTGTTCATTTGTTTCTGGCAGAAGCATCATCAGAGAAAATTGATATGAACAGAAGAGCACAAATCTGTCGCTGTGATGCAATATGGCCAGACAAATACGCCCAAATTTCGGTTGTGTGAGCAGACAGTCTCATGGTAAACACTTGATCTGTGAGCCCAGCCGTGAAATACTCGCATGTTCCTGTGTGGGCTGTTTCCTTTCTCCCTCTTTGCAGCAAGCTCTGGGAGAGGCAGGAACGCTGTTCCCTGACCCTCGGACTTGTTTATCACAAATGCTGGTTAATGGGCCATTGTCCCTCTCTGGACAGTCTTTTCATATACTTCAGTTTAATCTACTTTTTCAAATTAATACTCGCTTCAGATGGCATCTGTTTTGGCAGATTTTTGGACAACAGCCTGGCGTGAGGGGATAGGGGTCAGTGGAGGAGCTTTCTCATGGCTCCAAGCCACAGCTTGTGAGAACAACCCTCATCTGCTCCCACCAGGCATAGCAGCCCCATGGAGACAGCAGTCAGTGCTGCTAGAGCTCCTCCAGACCCTGCTGCCCTTGTCTCTCCGTGCACCCGTGGAGTCCCCTCCTCAGCTGCCAAGAGAGGAGTGTGATGAGAACCCTGCTTTCTTGTTGGAGAAGCAGCTTTGCTCCGTGTGTGTCTTGTTCACTGTGGGGTGTAACACATGCATTTAATCTCTCCTCTCTCTCCTTTTAACGACAGCAAGCTAAGTGGAGAAAGGGTCATCAGAAGGTACATAAAATACACTTGAAACACAGAAACCATGAATATGAGGCTTGTTGGATATTCTTTATCTTCTGATGGCTTAGTCATCTCTATGACTTGGCTCTCTTGATACAGGATTTTCATCTCTGGTAGTGTTTAAGTGGCACTTAGGGATTTCTCTTCATCTCTCTGGGCACAGGATACAACTTCCTCCTCCCAGCTTCCTCATCTGCCCTTTTTGCAATCCATAGCAGTAATACTTGCTCATTTTCATCATAACTCTGATTAAACCTCCCCCCAACTTGGATTAAAAACAAGAGAACTCTATTTATCCCTTTTCTGAGACCAAAAATGCATATTCATTGTTTTGGAACGATTATTCATGGCACAGCTTCCCAGTTGAAAAGCTCATCCACTCGTTAACTTGCCCTAGTGAGCTAATTTACAGCAGGTGGCATCTGGAGGGATGCTCCCCACACTCAGCAGCTTCAGGCTGTCTTTCATTCTGTGGGTTACAAGGTACATTATGGCATCAATACAACCACCGCTGCATGAGCCAGCAGCTCCCCATCCTGCTGGATGCTGTGGCATGACTTAAGGCAGGAATGCTTTCAGGAAATGAAGTCTCGTACCAAAAGGAAATTTTTCCTACTTTTGTGTGGCCAAGGAATCCCATATACACTGAGGGTCCATATACACCCCTGCTTCCCAGGGACAAACAAGCATTCAGCACTGTGCCACCTTCCTTCAGAGCAAGGGAAAGGACTATCACTGGCATTGAAAGCAGCCAGAAGGACTTTCATTAGAAATCCAGTTTTCCAGAAACACAAAATAGACCCCCCAGAGAATGCTTGGTTTAACTGTGGAGGGGTGTCTGGTTTTACCAGAGGACAGAGAGGACCCAGACTCACCTGCTGAGAAGGTGGCCAGGACAATGATCATGGCAGGGGTCAGCTGGCAGGAGTCCCCCACCTTGTACAGGAAGAGGTCCGTGCAGTAGGTGGGCTCCACACTGCCCCTGGGGCAGAAGGCATCAGGAGGGCACTTGATGGGGTTCACATCTGGGCTCTGCCCAAGAGAAGAAGTAACTCAGCACCAATAAACTGCAGAAGGTAAACCAGGGCAAAGGGAGGTGACACTTAAGCACTGGGGGTAAAAAAATTTTTAAATGAATCTGCCATTATTAAATTCAGCCTTGTCTGCTCCTGCAGTGTTAGAGTATGGGGAAGAGCAGAAGGTGTCATTACACAGCAAGTCCATACATCAAACCCCCTCAATGCACACACCATCCCCTCATGGCCCAGCCAGAGCAGGCAGCTCCAGGCACAAAGCCACACTCCTGGAGTCATAGCTTTAACCATCTCCCTGCATCAGAGCCCTGTCTCTGTTTGAAAGAAAAGAAGCTCAGGTTACCAAAAAAAAAAAAAAAAAAGTGTTAATTGAAGTGTATTTAGCTTGTCATGGGACAGCTCTGGTTAACACAGGCTGCCCCCAGCTGATGGGCACTCACAGGGCAGTAGTGGTTTTCTGGGCACAGGTCACAGCTCTCCTTGCCCCGTTGTAATTGGTACTCTCCTGTCCTGCAGGCCTTGCACCTGTTGTCACTGAGACCTTTGAATGTACCTAAATAGCAAATAAGCACAAAATTAAGGTCTGAGACTAGATCCCAGGCTCTTTGTATTTGCAAATGGATGAATCAACTTTCAAAGCCACAGGGAGAAAGAGCATTAAGTGCTCATGTGCATAACAAAAGCTGAGCCTGGACTTTGGTCCTGGTTTGGTGGCAAAGGGTCAGAACAGAACCAACAGGGACAGAGGGACTAAAGAATATTTGGGGTCAGACCTTGGCAAACAGTAGTGTGAGTAGGAGTACGGGGGAGAGGGGTTTAGTAGTGAGCTCTGGCTTTAATATAGAGGGAAAATGGGAGCTGGAGGTCAGCGGTGTTTCATCCTCTCCAATTCTGGATTCAAACACTTTTTCCAGCTGTTTGAAACTTGCTGAGCAGACTTCAAAGCACAGCTCAGTTTCCCAAGCTTTGTGGGAGAGACAGGTCACAGAAGTTCCAAGTCTCAAAGTGGTAAATGCTTTCCTGCGTGTTTAAAATGGAGCTTGGCTGCAAGAAGCCCCTGGTGCTGTGTCCAGACTGAAGGCTGGCCACTGCCATGGGGGTGGCTGGAGTGCTCTGCCTGAGCTCTGCCCAGCTCCTGCTGGCTCACCTGCTGCAGCCCAGTGTTGTTCCAGACAGCACAGGAAGGAGCAGGGCCATGTCCCTCACATCCCCTCCCTGTGTCCCCTTGCCCCAGGCTGCCCCTGCAGAGCATCCCCATCTCCGACAGCAAGGCTGTGCTTCTCAGCAAAGCCACCACCACCAGTGAAGATGCTTTCTGCTGGAACCGTTACCCAGCTGTGGATTTGGGCTCCCTGGCATGCCAGGGACCAGCACACCTCCGTTAACTGGCCATTAACCAGCCTGGCAGGAAGGTCTGGCACAAGCACAGCCTCCACCAGCACCCAGTCAAAGCACCCCAGCACTATCCCTCACGGCCAGGGCACAGCTCTGCTCTGCAGGGGACCTGCAGCCTCTGGGTCGAGTGGGACAAGTCTGGAATGAGCCTCTGGAGCTGGAGCTGTGTGATCCCAGCTGGGCACAGCCTCCCCTCCCAGCTGCAGTTACCTGGCGGGCAGGACTCGCACCCCTCCGACGCCTCCCGAGGAGCCTCTTGCCCCCCGGGGCAGGGCAGGCAGGCCGAGCAGCTGGTGGTGCTGCGAGGGGAGAGCAGGCAGGACACGCTGTAGGATGAGCACTTCCAAGACCAGCCCAGCCCATCAAAGCCAGCTCTTGCAAACTAGAGTCTCCAAGGTCAACCACACCAACCAGGAAGTTTTGCCATTTTGTCGGTGTGTCTCCAGTGCAGTTTCTCACACAGAATCACAGAAAGGTTTGGGTTGGAAGGGACCTTAAAGAGCATCTCATTCCAAGCCCCATGCCATGGTCAGGGACACTTGACCAGGTTGCTCAAAGCCCCATCCAGCCTGGCCCATCCAGCACATCAAATTAGGGCTGGGCACATGGTGGCATTTCTGTCCTGCCTTTGGTCACTTATTTGTATGAAACTTGTATGAACTCACCGTGCCTTAGCAAGCTTGGCTGGAACTGGTTAGAACTGGGCTGGACCAGCGATACAGCCAGGTAAGCCCAGGGTCCAGTCCTGTGGCCATTTCACCAGGGTTCAGCAGAGATCTGCTGCATAACATGGGACAAAGGAGCTCGAGGAAGGAAGGTGAGTATCCATGTGCCAGTTCACTTTGGACATGAACACCCCAACCTCTGTGCAGGAATCCCTAACACAGTAGGTCAGGGGCCATTGTGAGGTACCACCAGCACCTCTGGAATGCAGGAATGGGGGAGGTGGGTTGTGAGCTGATGCTCTGCCACCTCATCCCAGGGTCCCTCCACATCCAGCCAGGATCCTCCCCTCATCGTACCATCCCTCTCTCACCGAGGACAGCACCAGTGTCCCTACAGCTGAAATGGCAGGTGACTTGTCTTTGGGCACTACACTGGTGGTTCCAGCTCAGTGGCTAAAAGAAACACCCCCCTCCCTATCCACCTGAGATCCAGCACCCCAGGAGGCTCCTTACTTGCAAAATGATCCTGGCTGGCAAGGCAGACAAAAAGCTGCATTTTGCTTGGAGCTAAAATAGCCTGAAAAAGAGAAGAGTAAGGTTTCAGGATCTTGCCTCCACATCTCTGCCCCACATTGTTGTGTATTTGCTCATGTCCATTTTACAAGCAACCAAACAACTCCCCACAACATGCTTCAGGTGGCATTTCAGGGGTTAATTTAGGATACTTGGGTTTATATTTGTCAAAAGCTCTGAAAGAGCAATGAAAGTTCCCTGCTGCCCTCTGCCATGTTGAGCCTGCATGGAGGGCTCAGGCAGGTTCCCCTGGCGTCACATCTCACATCACTCAAAACCACACCAAGGAGACACCTGTCACCCTTCCCAGCACTACAGGCTGAGCTGGAATGAAGCTGGAATGGGTGATCCCAGTGCCAACTTCCAAGTTACTCAGCTGGAGCAGGTCTCAGGCCAGGAGAAACCCCCCTGGTCACCTCAGCCCTTCCAGGCCTTCCCCCACCCCAGGAAGTCTGGGGTGCATCTTCTTCCCTGAAAAAGGAAGAACACAAGACCCACCAGCCAGGATGGCTCTGCTGGTGCAGCAAACCCTCCCTCCCTGCACCACAAGGACCAGGACAGGCAGGAGGACACGTACAGACCCTTCCCAAAGCACAGCAAAGAGTGAAGTTCCCCAAAGCACCCAGGGTGTGGGCAGGGGCCAGCAGGACCCAACCTGTGAGTCCCACCACACCAATGGGAAAGCTGAGAGCAGCACTTGGGAATTCAGGTGGGTTTGGAAGGTGCCTGATGATGCACAACATGGTCACTGCCCACATGGGACGGAGGTAAGGTTCAGAGAGGAGCTGGACGTGGCGTCAGTAAGATCTGCCTCAAACCTAGATTTGCACCAGGCAGGCACAGCAGGGTGAAGCCAAACCCACCTCCCCTCTCTCTGCAAGGAAAAAGGAACTTTGTACATTTATACTTGCAGGATTTAGGGGCCACCCCCACAGACTCCCCTGTTGTCTGACAGAGTGTTCAAATCTGCTCAGTAAAGGGAGTGACAGACCCCATTGCTGTCACCAGCCGGATTTTGTTCCTCCCAAACTCAGCAAGTGACAGCCACGGTTTGGGTTCAGCCCGGCAGCTCGGTGGGCGGATTTTCAAAGGAACAGTTGTGCATATTCAAGCAGGACCCCATTTGGGTGCAGAGGAGCTGCTGCACTGCATGTGTTAATTAGGTTTTTGCATAAGTAAGAGCTGTTCTGTTCTGCACATGCTGTTACCCGTCTGCAAACACATTGTACCAGGCTTGAGTGGCATTAGCCAGGTGCAATGCAGCTCCCTGAAACCCCAGTTTTAATGTGTGGAAATTAAGGAGAGTATTACACTTAATATTCAGACTGCAGAAGATTGCCTAAATGAAAACCAGGATGGTTTAGACTCATTTTTGCAATCAGAAATAGAGAATATTTTATTTTCCTGACAACACTTCCCCCTTGTGCTAAAACTGAATTTCATAAACCTTTTTTCCTGACTTTCACTGCAGTATTAGCATTAACTTGTTGCAAAAACAAGCATGGCTGAGATATGCTCCTTTCATTTTAATAACAACAGAACAGGGAAGAGATCTGCTGGGCTATTTTTAGCCTGTTTACCCTTCAGTGCTTTTAAGTTACCTGGTAATTGCATCTGGCCCTGGGAAAAAGCATCACATGATGAAAATGCATTTGGGTTGAACACAGGCTGAAGCCTACCTCGCTCACAGGCTCTGCAGGCTGCAGCCCCAGGCTCATTAGCAAAATGTCCAGGCGGGCAGGGAAGGCACACGGTGCTTCTTGGGAAGCTGGGAGGGAAGGGAGCAGAGTGGAACGTGGTTTTAGGTTACCCAAGCCTCTATCCACTTGGAGAAGAGAGAGCAAAGCATGACACTGACAAGTCTAGAAATAGAACAATTACAAAGAAGGAGTTCAGGTGATCAGTTTGAACTCACCTGAATGTAAAAGGTCCACTAAAAAGCTAAAGTTTTCTGTATTAACATTACAGATGCCCTGTGCCTGGGGGCTATATGGAAAGGGACCATCTGAACTGAAGGTCTTGAAAATTCATTGTGGCCAGGCTTAAAACCCTTGGCTTAAAGTCAGACTCTTAAATCCACTCTTGAAAATGGAATAGGGAAGGTGTTTGCTGTTCAGCATCCATCAGCGATTTCAGAGGGAGCTGCTCCATTGTTGGGAAGAAGGAGCTGAAAAAAGGACCTAAACCACAGACAGTGATGTGTGAGAGCCCTGACCTTAAACAGCATAGTGGGAAAAGGGAGGCAGTATGTCAGACCTCCAGGAGGAGGGGGAGGAAAGGGGAGAAAGGCAGGAAAAGAGGAAGCTTTTACATTCATCACTAACAGAGCCAAATCCCCCTCAACAAGTATGTGGGTATAAGAATTTGATAACATACTCAGAGATGCTTTGGAGGAAAACAAGGACATGCTCTCTTAATTCCTTTCAGAAACTCCAGGGCCGAGTGAGATTTGCAGAAAAAAAACCAAAAAAAAACCCCAAAAATCAGTTGGAAACACAGCAAATGCTTTGCTGAAAACAAACCAACACAGGGCCTGAACCAGCCAGAGCTGCTCTAAGCTGCAGGGAGGCCAAATTCTCCAAATACCACAGAAGTGTTAAATGGTCCCTTCGAAGCCCTGAGGCCCAGGCAGCCACCAGGAGATGGCCATGCACACACTGCACCCCCAGGTCCCTTCCAGACCCCCCACTTCTGGTCCCTGCTCTGGCACACACCAACCCAGCGCTGCTGCCTGACCCCCTCTGGTCCCTGGCCCTCTTCCACATCCCAATAGCAGCAGCTGTGTGTGCCCTGGAGGCTGCTCCTGATTGTCTTTTTAAAGCAATTTGGGGTATATTTTTAAGGCAGGTCCTCACAGCACAAACTTCAAGGGGGGAGCACAGAGAAAGATCCTGCTGGCACCTCAAACTCAGGAGCGGCTGCAAACAAACTGCACAGTCAGATCATCCTTCCTACAGCCATATTTTGTTCCCATTCCCCAGGACTGACCCAAATGGAGCTGTTCTGCAATGGACACAATCCTGGGAGGCTCTTGCCACCCCTCCTGTCCTTGCCACCACACAAAGGACACAGCCCACTGTTTGCAGATGTGGATACAGCAAGGGAAAATCCGATGGAAATGGAGAGAGCAGCACATCCACATGTCCCCGCAGCCAGAGGACACTTGTACAGCATCCCTGGATGAGACAGCCTGGTGGAATTGCAAGACTGGGCTCCTGGCTGGGATGTCTTGTCAGATTTTCCACACTCTATCAGCTGAGGGTATTGCTTTAGATGCCACTGACTTAAATGTAATGAGATCCCTTGGGGGCAAGAAAACAGGAAGTGAGAAAGTAATTGGGCAAAGCAGAGAGATGGAGCCTGTTGGACAGACATATCCTAGAGAAAAGCTCAAGAGATGAACACACACCTCACTCCCAAGAGTCTCCCCATCACAAAACAACACGTTCCCTCAGTGCAGACAAAAGACATGGGGGTAAAAAAGGGAAGCCCACAGAGGGACAGCCCTCAGGACAAGGATATCCACACCAAGGTTTCCTGAGAAGGAGAATTTAGCCTCTGGGAAACAACCCTTGCAGCACTTTTCCTACAGCCCAAAGGAAGAGATTTTTCTGGCTGGGAAGTGTTTGTGGAATAGCATCCAGTCCCCATGCCCAGGAGCTCAGTCACTCACCTGGTGTAATACCCCTGTGGGCAGGGCAGGCAGGATGGTTGCCCACTTTGGGGCTGGTAGTGGCCTGGTAGGCAGGGTGTGCAGGCACTGGGGTCTGTGCACAAGCCCCCCATGCAGCACGAGCAGCTCAAGGTGCCTAAATTGGAACAAAAAGTCAGGATCAAGATTGCAAGACTTGACTGAAACCCCTGTGTCTGCTGGGACAGGTCACTGCCACAAAGGCAGAAGCTTTGGGATGCAGTTCCTCTGGCAAGGCACTCATAAAGGGCAGAAACTGCAATGTTCATGCTAATTATGGTGCTGTCCACAGTTAGCAAGCTGCAGAACAGCCATAAGATGATCTAAGGAGTCAAGTCTATTAGTGTGAATCTCCAGTAATTAAGCTGACTGCTTTTTCCATCTTTAATTTGAGGGGCCAGGAAAATGTTCCTTGTTTTCCCTCCAACGCCAAAAAAAAAAAAAAGAGAGACCAAAAAAAAAATCCCCAAAAAACCCCTCCAAAAAACCCAATATGCTTCTTTAGATTACGGATAATTTAAGCTTGTAGGAAGCAGAATTGATGTGTAAAGCCCCAGAGTCGAGGATCTGCCTTAAGCATCAACAGCTTTTGTTTGAGCACAGGTACCATGGCATTCCCAGCAGGAAAGTTCTACCCCTCTCTGCTCCACAAAACCAATCCCAGCCACACAGAAAAACTGGGTGGGATTTACTGCAGCTGCACACATCAGACCTGCCATCTCCCTGCTTGCCCAAGACAGTCCTGGCAGCTGCATCACCAACACAGGCAAGAGGAAAAGGCCCTGTAAAAGAAGATCCTGCACACAAGGAAGGTGGGAGTTAACTCCTGTTCTCTGCAGATTCACCCTAAAGCATCAGAGCTGCTTATTCCCCTTTTTTAAAGTGCCCTGTAGTGCAGGGAAAAAGCAAAAAGTACATGGCTTGTATTTTGGAGAATTATTTTCTTTTTTTGAGATTTTTTTTGTGGGATGGGGTGGTGGTGTTTGAAATCAAAATCCAACCATGTTACAACATAAATGACTTCTGGGAAAGGTGATACTATGCACTGCTGACCACAACAGAGGTTGATCAAGTGTTTTCTCAAGGCCACGGGGAAAGGCTGTCTCTACAGCAGAGATTCTCTTTCAAACATTCGAGACAGCTGGAAATTGACCTTGTATTTGGCCCTGGACCCCAAAATGATGTTCTTCTGCCAAAAAAATCAAACTTCACTTGTGTTAACACTTTGTGCCACAATCCCACTGCTCTGTAACCCCATGGGGGAAGCCTCAGGAAGACCAAAGCACAACACGAGGCCAGGAAAGACCAAGTCTTTGATTTCAGAAGGGTGAAATGAATTAACTCCCTCTCCTGCTGCCTGCCCAAGCTTCCAACACAAGAACAAGTGCTGGCTTCACCTCCCCTGACAAATCCCTTTTCCCTCTAACACAGAAGCTGGGAGCAGGGACTCTTACCTTGGTTGGGGACTGTCCCTGGGGGGCAGCGGGCACAGGCTGTCACATTCACTCTGCTGCAGTTGGAGGGCTGGGGGGTGGTGGGGAGCGGAGCTGCCGACGGGACCCCAGGGGATGTGGTCACTCCTGGAGAGGACACTGGGGCACTGCTGGATGTGGCCGTCAGTCCTGCAGACGCTTGAGAGGCGGCCGTGCTGCCAGAGGTGGGGACAGTCCCCATGGTAGTGGGCAGAGTCTGGGCAGGGGTTTCTGTGCTTGGATCAGCAGATGGAGCTGCTGTGGATGCAGCAGGGTTTGCAGTGGTTGGTGTCAGTCCAGCTGAGAGTGTTGCAGGAGCCGCTGGGGGAGCAGAGGCCACAGCAGTGGTTGCACTGGGGGCTGCTGGGGTGGATGCAATGGGGACCTCAGTGCTGGTTGCACTGGGAGGTGCTGGGGTGGATGCAATGGGGACCTCAGTGCTGGTTGCACTGGGGGCTGCTGGGGTGGATGCAATGGCGACCTCAGTGCTGGTTGCACTGGGGGCTGCTGGGGTGGATGCAATGGGGACCTCAGTGCTGGTTGCACTGGGAGGTGCTGGGGTGGATGCAATGGGGACCTCAGTGCTGGTTGCACTGGGGGCTGCTGGGGTGGATGCAATGGGGACCTCAGTGCTGGTTGCACTGGGGGCTGCTGGGGTGGATGCAATGGGGACCTCAGTGCTGGTTGCACTGGGGGCTGCTGGGGTGGATGCAATGGCGACCTCAGTGCTGGTTGCACTGGGAGGTGCTGGGGTTGATAAAATGGGAACCCCAGTGCTGGTTGCACTGGGAGGTGCTAGAGTTGATGAAATGGCAGCTTCAGTGCTGGTTGTCTGACCTAAAGCAATACCTAGGAGAAGAAAAAACATAATTAGTGGCCTCAGATCTCATGACAATCTGATTTAAGATGCTTGTCAAGTAGCTGACTGCTTTATCCTATCTCCCTTAAACAGATCAGCCAAGAAAAGTCAGGGGCTCAGGATTTTTTTAAGCTATTCTGGTGGTACATCCAGTAACCAGAAGGGAACCTGCAGGCCAAGACTTGCTTTAATTCTGAAATCCCTCCTCAGAGTGAAGATTGCTGAAATCCATAGAGAAAGGAAGTATTACTGCAACTCAAGTTGTTTTGCTGTGACACATGGTGGACTGGAACATCATGTGCTGATGGAAGTCATCCCTTGGCATAGGCATGGGAAATGTCCTCCAGTTTCTAACAGAGGAGAGACCCATGGAACTAAGCATGGAAAGCAGCAGGTTATTGTTAATTTAGCAGTGTGGTACTAAGCAAAGGAAGAAAAGCAAAACCAAAATAGGCAGCTCCTGCCACATCAGCTGTGTCACCAGCTGGGTTCAGGAACTCAGGGCAGGGATTTACTCAACACTTACTGCAACTTCTGAAAACACCCAACCTTATACAGCACCAGTAGGCAACTGGAGCTGATACTTTGGGGTGTAAATGCTCTCCCCAAGCAGCACACACCTGCTAACCCCCCTGGTAATGCATGACCAGTGGCATGGAAAGCAAAAGGAGTCCTAAGAAACTGGTTTATGGGTTTCAAGGAGGTCAAAGAGTGCAGCTGACGCCCGACAGCAGGAGGCAGGTGAGGAAGGACATGGGCAGGGTGACAAGAGGGGTGACAGCACAAGCTGTCAGGTGTCACACCCACATCCCTTTTCCCCAGCCCTGCTTTGCCCCCAGCCTTTAATTTCTCTCCAATTTTGTCCCCACCATGCAAGGCCAGGCACTGTGGGTGCCAGTGCCCAGCAGTACATGGGATGAACATCAACATGCAGACCAAGCTGATGGCAGCTCCAGTTCAAGTTCTGCACCAGGATCAGAACAGTGGATAAGAGTCTTTATAAGGTTGTGATCACATGGAGACAGTTTGCTGGAGTGCTCTCTTCTGATGTTCACTGCCTGCTTTGTGCCTCACCAAGGGCCAAAACCCATCTAGGTGTAACTACTGAGTAAAGCAGATGAGCACCCAGCCATCTGGGCCACTATCCACATTTTACAGAATTTACAGAATAGTCCAAGTTGAAGGGACCCAGAGGATCACAGACTCCAGCTCTTAAGTGAATGGCCCATATGTGGATCAAACCCACAACCTTGGCATTATTAGCACTGTGTTCTGACCAACTGAGCTAAATCTCAATTCCTTGCTGTAGCCCTAAAACAGAGACACCAAACCTAATAGTGATCATTTTGTAACATGCTGGTTTGCCCCAGGCTCAAATCCAAGGGACAGAGGTGCCAGCATTGGTCCAAGGCAGGGAAAGCAGCTCCACAGTGCCCACATAGGACACCACTACTGTGGCCATGCCTCCACCCAGAACCAAGATGCACAATTCCCCTCATCTGACTCCCCTGCCTTAAGGACTGAAGCCAATCTGCTGCTCTTTCCTCGCCTCTGGCAACAAACTGAGTCAGTCCTGAGATCCATCAAAGTAATCTTTAGGTAAACACCAGCAGTAAGTCAAGGGCACTGTAAAATTCTCCTGAGAAAACCTCTCAGAAAGACCTCTGAGAACAAAGTCTGATCTCCCACAACTCCCTCCTGTCCCCAACAGCTCAGCTCTGCCAGCCAGAGACACCGCAGAGGTTTCAACACCTTGGACTGCCCACAGCTGGATGCATTTTGTTGTTTTGGGGTTTTTTTAGTTGAATAGGTTTCATTGGTTGGTTGTTTTAATGTCAAATAATGGTGCTGTTAAGAGGAATTTTTTAAAATGGAAAGTAGTTTTCCATAACATGCTACTAAAATAGTAGAGTTGTTTGCAAAACTTCAGTAGCCATCAATAACCTTTGGTAGCCAGTACTTCTTAATAATTTAAACAATTTCTGGAGAAAAAAAAGAAGTCAGCAACTGAAAAAAAATAGTTTTGACCACCTAGTAAAGTGTTTGTGTATTTTACCAGTTACAGTCAGTCACAGGTGTGAAAAACCAATACTCAAACAACATCAGCTTCACCAGACAAACCATTTTCTCTCCTGCATTTTCACTGCCTATATCATGGAACAGTGATTTTGCTTTCTAGAGCCTCTTTTTTTTTTTTTTTTTTTTTTTTTAAGGAGCACTATGAATCACCCAAACTATCTCCAGGGAAACTTGAAGGATGTGTTATTTTGCATGTGACGCCTTGGTATGAACAAGAGCCTTGAGGATGTCAGGGAAGGCTACAGAGCTGATCTTTCCCAACCTACCAGCAGGCATCCTGTTCCTTGGGGTTTAAGCTAAAGCCTCTGCAAATCCTCAATATGCAGAGTAATACAGCTCTATTTCTTCTTTTCTTTTTTCTTGTAAAAGCAAACTTTTGCATTTACTGTACACATCTCACTTCCAACACTGCCTGTCTTTCAACACTCATTTCCTTCCTGCCTTCCCCCCGGCCCTGCCCACTGCCGCACCCCCCGGCGGTGAGGCCCAGGGCCCCCACAATGCCATTATGGCTTTACCCACCCCCGTGCCCAGGCAGGGAAGAGAAACCCTGTCTCGGGAGGACTTACCTGTTAGACACACCATGGTTAAGCTCCACAGCAGAGGACAGGGCCAGGCACTCATTTTTCCCTGAGGAGTAACACAGCCTGTCAAATGGCAAGATCAGCAGCTAACGCCCTCACCCAGCTGCTCATTCTCCTCCGCTTTTGTGCCCAGTTTTGTCACCTGACTCTGATCATGCGGCTCAGTCAAGTCAACTTCTCCCCAACAAAGGGGGGTTTATATTCGGAGACTGCAACAGGTCTTAAGACGGAACGGCCTCCTCAGAGCAGAGCGTGCACCAGGCACCCAGATGAGCAGACCCCTCCTCACAGCAATGCAGAAATCCGTGTGAGAGCGCGTTCTGGAGGAAGCGATGGGGTCCTGGCGAGGAACGGGCAGGGCAGCACGGGAACTCGGCCTGGCTACGGGCCAGCCCCTGTGACCTCAGCAAGTGAGAGGATTTCATTTTTTAGACACACAAGATTTCCTGAAAGAAGAGAAACAAGAAAAACAACCCCAGAAGAGTCCCCATTTTAGCTGGGGCCAACCATGCTGTAACCAGAATGGAGCCTCTGGTGAACACAGAGCCTTCCCAACCAGCATTTCACTCCCCCTCCCGCCCCTGTTGTCCTCAAGGTGTCCAACTTGATGCATCAAGTTGTTATCAGGATTAAGCTCAAGGATCCCGATGCTGATGATTTTGAGGTGAGGGCATTGAGTTTAACGAGGCCCCACCCCATTTTCCATGTGTTGCAGTGTCTGTACTGCTTGCTGGCCACCTGAGGACACAGATGGCCCCATGTTCTCTTCACCTTGCAGCCCTGCTTTCAGAGATCCCCCCTTTCCCTCTGCCCCCACTGTTTAGTAATCAGCATTGCCAAGCCCCCACTGTGAGAGGATTTCCTTTAGCATTCAGCTGAATGCCACATCTCACATGTCACGTCTTTTCCCAAAATTTGGGCACAGAGGGCTACTCATACAGGATTGTGAATGCTCCACATGCAAGCCCCACAGCTGCACTGAGACCAGGCACTGTCATGCACTGCTCGTGTCCTTTGCGCTCCAGGATCCTCAGCAGGACCCAACATGATGAGCCAAAACTAGCTTGCTCTAACACCAACCCTCAGGCTTTCCTCCTAGTGGCCCAGGTGGGTCAGTTTGGGACTAGGGACCCTTTCTTGTCCTCCTGTCTCTGGCAGTGACAGTCTGCCTAACTACCCTGCTTCATGGTAGCTGCAGAGACAGGGCAGCCTCCTGCACTCTGGCATCACCAGTTTGGGTGGGTACAGGTCAGGCAGTGACCAGCTGGCTTCCAACACTGTCAGGTAGAACCTTAACATGAACTGATCACTGCCAAAGTGATTACAAGCACAACATCAGGCTCAAGGACTCGGCCCTGGCAGCCCCTCAGAGAGACGCTGCCCAGTGGCTCTGGGCAAGGCAGGGGTGGGTAGAGGGCTGCCCCTTCCCTGCAGGCAGGAGAGCTCTCAACATGACATTGCTCAGCTTGGCTTTACAGGTTTTACAAGTCTCTGCACAGGATATTTGATCTCAGTCTGTGTAAAGAACCTGTTCCACCCAGACCTGTGCAGGGCCATCCACTCTGCAGTGGGCTGAGGCTCTGCAGTGAGGGACAACTTCTGCAGAAGCAGCATTTGCAGGATGGAGCAGCTCTGTGCACTGGTAAAACACTGCCAGCAGCTACCCAGTGAGATTTATCCTGCTACAGGAGCTGGCAGGAGATCAGGCCCCTCCATCGCACAAGCTGCAGCCCTGGTTAGTGGGGAGCTTTCCCACACTCCCCAGTCCCAGAACCAAGGCACACATTTGCTGAGCAGCTACTGCACACACGTACACACTGGAAAAGCAGTTCAGAACTGGATGGGGCAGCACTTCCATTGCAAGTTTCAGCCTAACACATGGAAGAGAAAGAGAAACTGTCCCCTTAGAGCCCCCTTTCTGGATGAGCTACCAGAGCCCAGGTGAGAGATGAGACAGGCGGCTTTTCCTCTCAACTGTTTTAGCAACTGGGCAAGATGGAAATACACTTTTGACAGGGAAAGTCTAATGCCACTTCAGGGCAGAAAAGTACAAACAGACAAATTCATAAACTCCTGACCTGCCTGGGCCTGTCTCCATTGAGATGAAATGCTTTTGATAGAGAATAAAAAGCAGTGTCATTTTTTATTAAAAGCGATGTCGTAGGCTGGGACAGGGCCCTCTTCTTGTCAGTTCTGTTGTTCTTCCACAGCTGGCAGACCTCGTGTCCCCAAATAAACCAGACAGTGGCCCTCCACCCTCAGAGCTTACAGGGCAGAGGCAGGAACAGTGGCATTTCTCCCAAGAACGTGGCATCCTGTTCAAACACTCCAGCAGTTTGCACCAGCTCCCAGGCCTTGCCAAGCCTGGGGAGGACAGCTCTTGTCCAAGGCTGCCCAGATCTATCCAAGCTGAGCAAGCAGAGGATGTGCCATTAGAGGTTTCACCTGCTGAGGGCAGACTTAGATTTCTGAGCTTCCCAGGTTTACAAACCCAAGGGCCACCACAGGGCTCTGCATTAACTGTCTGCAAGTCACCTGGGTGTTAGATGTCCAAGTGATCTGTCTGTTTACAAGGAGAGCTACCTGCTTAATAAGAAACACTGAGCAGGAAGGCTCTCTCAAACACCAGCCCTCTTTGCAGTGTCCCGTGTGACCTGCCACTGCCTCAGCTTTTGTCAGCTGGGATGTGACAGTAAGTGCTGTGGGTGTGAACATCCCCAGGTGAGGTCCCACCTGCAGCAGGGATAATGCAAAGGAGAAGAAGGCTTGAGCTGACAGCAGATTGACACATCCATCAGCCTGAAAAGGGTAGGTCACCAGGTGACTCTAAGGTCAGGAAGGTATTAACTACCAGCAGAGGAGAGCAGAGTGGTTTGGCTTGAAAGGTATCCCTAAAGATCATCTCATTTCAACACCCCTGTTCCGTCCCTGATAGGGACACCTTCCACTAGACAACGTTGCTCCAAGACTCATCCAACCTGACCTTGAACACTTCCAGGGATGGGGCAGCCACAGCTTCTCTGGTCAACCACTTCCAGTGCCTCACCACCCTCACAGTTAAGTTTTCCCTAGTAACTAATCTAACCCTGCCCCCCTTTCAGTTTAAAGCCATTCCCCCTTGTCCTATCACCCTGTGTACTTGTGTCCCTCTCCAGCTCTCTTACAGCCACTTGAGGTATCAGAAAGTGCTGTAAAGTCTCCCTGGGGCCTTCTCTTCTCCAGGCTAAACAACCCCAATTCTCTCAGCCTGTCCTCATAGCAGAGATGCTCCAGGCCTCTGAGGATCTTACTGGTCCTCCTCTGGACTCAGATCACTTTATCCTTGTGTTCTTAGGCTCTTTCCATCACTGTTGGTGTCCTAGGCTTAACAGACACCTGTTGGAGTGGCAAATGACTGTCATGCTCCAAGGCAGGCAAGGTACTGCAAAGCTATCCTGCTCCCATGACTCTTGGGACGATGGTCCTTGGTGTGCTGTACCCAGCTATTTGAGAGGACTGTGGTCCTTTGGCAGTGTTGCCGACCCACACCCTGCTGCTGGCCTAGAAACTGGGGGCTGGGCTGAGCTGCTGCTGGGAAAGAGCAACATATTCAGGCAAACTGCAAGCTGGATTCTGACAGGGGCTTTTTCTTGGAAAAGTCTTTTCTTCAAGCAATACAGGTTGTGATTCATACCCAAACCTGGCTCTGTATAGAAGAGGGACCAGCCCGCAGGTATCACTTGCTCCTCTCCGGACAAAAAGAAGCAGCACTCCTGAACCCTCTGTGATGCACCACCCCATGGGCTGTGTTGGGAAGCAACAGCAAATCCAGACCCCTCTTTCAGACGCAGGGCTATTCCAAGGTATATCCACTGACTCTCATAGAACAGGCCGGGTGTCCAGGCTTTAGAAATACAGGTCTAACAAGCAGCCAACAGCCCTTTCGCCCAAGAGGGGGCCAAGACACTCCTACACAGGTGAGAAGAAAAAAAGCACCGCCAGCGTTCCTGGAGGAACACGCAGGGTTTGTGCTCTGGACAGCGAAACCTGCTCGGGAGCGAACGGCCACGCGGTGGCACCGCAGCGCTGGGCAGGGGGACCAGGAGCACTCACCCAAAACCCAAACCGCACCAGCAGAAACCTCCGGCAACGGTGGGTGCTGTGGAGGTGGAATAACGAAACCCACAAAAGGGAGCTGGAGGAATTTAAGTAAAAAATAAAAGTTAAGAGTTATTACAGTCACTTTGAAACAAAAACCTAACACCTCTTCTTTTTAAAAATGTGTTTCTTCTGTGCCTGATTTAGAAGGAATAATAACAAAAACGTACAGCTAGCCAAAGGAAAGGTGTTGTACTGCAGCAGGGATCTGATGGTTTATCCAACCATAATAATATACAGAGGCTAGAAGTTTATTTTCTCACAAGCAGCACAGAACATTTAATTCTTATTTATTTCCCCCCATCAGTTAAAAAGGTGGTCTTAAAATGTAAAAAAACCCTCCAAAATGGACCAGTGTGTCTTGGGTAAGTCAGTTCTGAGGATGGAGGTCAAACCCAGCTGGGTGCTTTAGGCAGAACAAGTGCAGGGGGCGTTGCCTCTGCTGTCCGTGCCTGCAGCATTTGGGGCAGGGAAGGAGGAAACACCTTCCACTGAGGCACAGCTTGGGTACCCCCAACCAGCAGCTCTGGCTCAATGCAGATAATCACAAAATTTTAGCACAAGATCAGCTTACCTTGCTGACTCTCCTATGTGAGGAAACAGCCAAGAAAAAACCCCCAATTTTTATTGAAAGATGAAAAGGAAAAAGGAGACTATGGACTTCAGTGACACAAAATGATGGGGCAGGCACTAGAGCCAAGCTTACATGCTAGTGAGGAGTTCGATCAACCATTCAGAGAAACCAATTGCTTTTCTGTTTCCATTAAATTTCTACCAGGAAGGAACAAGTATATTTTAATACCAAATGCCACACAGGAACCACATTCTGAGAGCCAAATAAAGGAACCTCCCCAATTTCCTGTGACCTCAGGAAAAGGTCACAGAATCCCAGAACATTTTCAGTTGGAAGGCACCTTAAAGATCATCCAGTTCCAACTCCCCTGCCATGGGCAGGAACACCTTCCACTAGACCAAGTTGCTCCAAGCCCCATCCAACCTGGCCTCAATCAATTCCAGTACACTTGGTACAATGCAAGTGTCTTGAAACACAGCAGGTTCTGGAAATAAAGTCACTTCATTTACTTTAGAACAATTGGGGTTTGCTTCTTGCCTCATTTTCCCTTTCCTGCTCTCAGGAGAGCCTGTACACACACACCTGCATGGCAGGGAGAGGAGTGGAGCCCGAGATGCTCAAGCTCTGTCTAAAGGCACCCAGAATATAGGGCAGCATCTGACATGGGTTTGTCCAGGTCTGGAAGAGGTCAGTGTTTAGTCCATCATTAGTCTTAAGGGTTAGCACTAGGGCAACATCTTAAACATTACATCCCCTACACCCTTGTATCAGCTAAGCCTCTCCAAAGTGTCCAGTGGCACAGATTGCTGGAAACAGACAGGTCTGATTCTGCCCAGGCCAGTCTCAGCACGCAGGTGAACTGGCACACCCCTGTTTATGTGGAGTGCATCAGGGTCTGGGCACCAGGAAATCTCAGAGAGCAAGTGCCCTATGAAATAACAAATGAAGCGTGCATCTCAGCCTCTCCCAAAGCTTTTGTCCCACGCATTCTACAAGAGCAGCTGACCTGGAACAGAATTCCCTTCCTGACTATTTGATAAGGTCAACCTGACACAGAAAAGAAAAACTTCAGACTATGTCTGGCACCACCCCAGCACAGGCATGTGGAACAGAGCCATTTCACACAGCTGCACATAAGGAAACTGGGATAAGGCCAGCCACACATCTCCACATAACACTGTAAGACAAACCTTCATGCTTATCACAGAACCAGACCCTAGGAACAGTACATGAGCATGAAAACAATTTCTGAACACCCACAACAAACCCCACCCAAAAAACCACCAATCCCAAACCAAAACACACCCACCTTCTGCTGCACTCAAACGGCGAGAAGCCACCATTGCTCCAGTTCGGAAAAAGGCAGTGCTGTAGAACAACAGGGTTTATTCCACACTTCCACACCTCATCCACAGAACCTGTGCATGGCAGATCCTCCTCATACCATCAGATCTTGGCTGTGCCTCGAGTGCTTCCGCATGTGCACACCCACACACTGCACCCAGGGCTCACCAGCTTGCAGTGAACCCACCCAGAGAGCAAGAGCAGGTATTTCAGTAAATCTACTCAAAAATATCCTAAACCAGCAAAACCAGCACTTGTCAGCTTTGAAATGCCAACTCTGAAATGTACCTACAGAAACAATGCCGCAAATATGAAAAAAATACACATTATCAGGCAATTTGGCTGTTTGGTCTCAGGCTGGTGGTACAACAACTCAACTGTTAGTACAATGAACAACTTGATTATTAAGAAGAGTATCAGTCCATTTCCTTAGAAAATCTAAATTTTTTATTATACATACTGTATTACACTGAAAATACGTACCCAAAGACAGAATATTTTGAATTTACATCTGTACAAAAAACCCCAACCAAACAAAAACCAATAGAAAACATACGGGCTATGCTATAGATGTGACATTTTACAAAATGACAGTTTTTGTTAAAGGCACCAGATTCCCAGAGGGCTCTGGCTTAACATTTCTTAGTCTTTTTTTTTCCAGTCAGATCTTACAATGAAAATGTGATTCACTCTTAAACCGTGTAATGTCAAAGTCTCAAGATTCTTTTATCTAGACAAGTGGTCTGCACTTTGACACAACTTAGTGAGAGAAGTGACCAATTCCACATAAAAATGTCAAGCAACTACCAAAGGCTCCTCCCCACTGCATCCAGCATCCTATGGTATTGAACTGAAAGACTAAATGGCAAAGCCACCACTGAAAATCAGGTTAACCACAAAATACCAGCCCAGTACTAGAGTGCTAACTGTACTAAGCCTAGACTGGTTTGTATGGAGATAACTACAAAGCATTAGAGTTGCAAAAGAATGAACAGAAAGATGGAATCTGTGATCAGAAGTCTTGCTCAGCATCCTTGTTGGGCTCCCTTTCTTAATTACACTCATTGCACTCTTTCTGGTCCTCACAGCACACACAAAAGAAAATGGAGCCTTCAGAAACCCAGCACTTCACTATAGGGCAAGTTGTTGAAGAAGCCTGGGTAAGATGAATGTGCTCTTTCTCCCCTGAAAACAAAGTTTGGACAGGAAAGGGGAAAACACAAGCCGCTTTCATTGCTTCTTTCTCCAGTATTTCATACTCAAATCAAAGAAGCTAATTCATATCATGCCTAGGCTTGCACAGACAGGGGCTTCTCTACAAGCAAGGGCAAGAGAGACTGGGACATCCTCCTTGATGAGGTGCAGTTCAAGCCCAAAGTTCTAAAGTTTGGGCGTGCTATTTCCTGAAACTTCATGCTTGGATAGAGGGATGAGGAAAGGACAAAACCAAAGCTTTAAGAAAACCCTGAATTACTTCTCTGGTCAAATCAGTACATCTGCAAGTCACTCTAGAGTAACAAAATGTTTTTGTTTAACCTTACAGCACACACTGAGCCTCACTGAATAGCTTCACATCCACATGACTGAGTATTCAAGACAAAAAATGTCAAGTTCCAGGGCCAGAATTTGTTTTGTATGTAACAACTCCAATATATTGGAATTTCAATATTGAAACTGCCCTTTCTGATTTGTCTGGCATCATTCCTACTTTCAGAACACAGATTTGATGGTTTCATTTGCTGAACCAAAGAACTCCATGTAGTTTTACTTCTTACTTTATCATTTTAACAATGTTGCAGAAACTTCCCTTTCTTTAGGCATTTAAGAAACACTTTCTAGATACACAGATCAAGTTGAAGTAATGCTCTGGTATTGAGGGTCATAGAGTGACTTTAAAAAATAATTTGCTTTTGCAGTGTTAAATTGTCTCATCCTAACGAGTCAACGGAATTAAAAATATACTATAGCTCTATTTAAAATTTCCATTTATTGCATATGACTGACTTTAGACAAAAAGGCCTGGAGACCAACTGCATTATGCAGCAATTACAAATAGCAGCATGGTTAAGCTTCCTACATACTACTGCACTCAAACGACTCCACTGGATTCTAGAAGGGCTTCTTAAGAGCAGAGGGACAGCTATTTCCACCCCACAGCACAGGTCTGAAATGCAGACTTTTGTGGACCCAGAAAGTTTAGTGAGGGACCACCATTAATCTCAAGCAAGACAAAAGAGCCACCACACAGCAGCTCCTGACCACGACTGAATTGCACAGGTCTTGCATCAACAGTTTACAATGACAGAACACGCCCCTCAAGCCAGCCAATTTTCTAAATGCTCCTTAACAACTGTATCTGATACTTGTAGCTCATCTAGCAAGCACGAACAATTGAGACAGAAGTATCATACATGTTTACAGAAAACTGGTCATCACAAGGAAACTTTAAGATCTGAACACAGACAACAAAAGGAATGTCACTTTTCTTTAAACCTTTCTTCTAAAAGATGAATACTTTCATATGCTATTGTTAGCCCTCACTGTGTAACGCTCTAAAATCAAATAAGTTATAACCATAACACATTCTACTGAACTCCTAAAAACTAAAACTCACTACCCATCCTCACTTGTCAAGCTGTTTTCTAGCTGTTTATAAAGAAAAGTTGCAACCAAAATTACAATCTATGTTGTTTCTGAAATGGGTAATTCTGGGGAGGACAGCCCCAATGTGACAGTAATATGTAACTTTCGCACTAAAACATGCACAACACTCTGTAATGGCAGCAGTTACCAACAAATAACCTGCCCATTACAGAGCTAGAACATTCTGTATATTTGCTTAAATAAAGTTAAGAAATCTACGCTTTTGGTCACATCTTAAAACACTGCAGAATACAGGGTTGGTTTTTTTTTTAATAATATTTATATTTGCCCTGTCCTGTTGGGTAGTTTGATTGAAAAACTAAGGTTAAAATGCAATAAAAATTCCCCAATAAAAAAAGACTCTAATCAAACATCTAAATGTCTTTATTAGGATACAAGTGTACTAGGGGATTTGGTCTGCTTTCTTTTCAGAAAAAAAAAAAAAAAAAGGAAGCCTCATTTCATCCTAAAAGTTGCACTTCAACATGAACCTTTAAGTCAGCCAAGGTACCTCCTCAACACATCACCACTCTGCTACTCATCTTTGTATTTCTTCCTTCTAAGCAGCATTCCCAACCAAGCACAGCTCCACACTCAAGTACTGGCAGAAACCAGACACTGAATCCAAGACTCCTTCAAATGATGAAGCCAAGTCTCCCAAGAAGGAATCCTGACTTATGTACATAAATCCTCTCAGTAAATGCCAGCTGTTTGTACTATTAAAGCCAGATTACACCAGTGGTATGAACAGAGTTATAAAGAAAAATGTGCTTCTACTAGCAGAGGACAAGTACAAGGCACATTTATACACCAGTATAATTGTGGCCACATTAGCAATTATACTGATAAAACTATACTGGTAAGAACCACAGCTACAGTCATTCAAAACTTTTTGGGTCAGGGCTCAGCAATCAAACACATTATGACTGCTCAACCAAACATAGATTAACAGCGCCTCAAGACAACAGAACTACTTCTTCTCAGATACATGTCCAACCATTTCTAGGGCCATTTTTAAATTGAGCTCCCATTGGTCTTGTGATGTAGTTGTTTCCCTTCCTCCAGGTAAGTTATGCTGGGCAAAGGGCTTGCTATGCAAGAGCCATAGACCAACTTCTACCCCAAGACTCCTATGGCAAGAAACTGCCACTTCAGCAGCGACAAGCCACCATTACTTTTATGATTTTGATGGGTTTTTTCTTCAGAAAGTTATGATACTCAGTTTCCATCTACCTCAAATAATGCCAAATATAGATTAACTCATGCTGGGCATGTACACTGACAATATAGCGAGTTAACAAAGCTGCTCAATCTCATCCTATGACCCAAGCATAAATAAGCTAAACATACAGTGGGTACCTTTAGGCACTGACATCTACCATCTGCAATAGTTATACTGCAGCTGAAATATAAAATTATGACGCACCGATCTGTGGTGCTTCAGATATCCATTCTTATGATAGAACTCATGTTGCCAAAGAAAATGTTTTTATAATAAAGATCTGTGCCCTCAGTTAACAGCAAACCGTGAATGACTGTGCAGTAGTCTTCTCTTCTTGTACTTAGCAGTAAACCGCTCTCATCTGTAACCTTTCAGATGTGATCTCCTTTTTCAGGATCTTGAACTGTAGGAAAACAAAAACACACCAACAACTTCCCCCCCAAAGATCATCTTTCCCTCTCCCAAGACTAATAAAAAAAAAAAAAAAAAAAACCAACAAAAAGTGAGTTTGACACCATCATCTTCTGTGTTCACCGAGCTCAGTTTGGTTGCAGAGCACAGCTTCTACTCTGGAGGGTAATAAGACATGTACACATGAATGCCATTTTGTACAGTTGACATACTCTATGAGCTGGTTGACTCTAAGCTTGATTTGGTCCAGTCTGCTGCTGCTGCATCTCTTAGGAAACATTAGTTATGGGTTTGTACTTCTTGAATCTGGTCCATTCACCAGTAGCATAGTTCATTTCAAAGACTGTGTCAACCAACATAGTGGTGCTGCCCGTGCCATCTGCCTTTGGTAAATCTTCTGTATGTTCACTAAGCTTAATTTGGATGATGTCACCTTGCTCTTGGCAAGGATTCTCTGCAGAAACAAGGAGAGAAACACGTTATACATTTCAACAATGTATTGAACAAGGTAGGGGTTTTTATGCTTAGAAAAATAACCCCAAAACCACAAATAACAACCTCAGACCCAAAGCTGAGTAAAGCACATAGCCCAAGATCTTCTCTGCATCCACACTCCTGAGACCATGCTTTAAAGATAACAAAACCAGACCTCAAAAGATGAAGCGCAATGCTAAAGTAATTGGAAGAACAATAAAAGAAGTAGTAAAGCCGCCAGTGTCATTTCTCTCTGCCTCAGAGTCAGAAGAGAAGCTTATATTTAAAAGGGAGTGAGTAAACTTGAACTACCACTTCCTTTACTTGGGATACATTTTGTAGTTAAATGCCTCAACAATTTTTAGCTGTTAAAGCAGCCCAAAGAGCTTCATTGAAACCACTAGTCCCAGCCTCAGTTCCATGCCAGTAGAAGTATTAAATGTTACACTTCAAGGTACTGATATTCAAGAATATCAGTTGGCAGTTATTCATCCAACCTTCAGAAGGTGCTGACATTATTACTGAAGTAATTTATATTAATATATACTTTACTATATATGTGTATGTGAATCTGTATCACATACACACTTCCAAAATAGTATTTTACCTTGTGTTAGAAAAAGCTGTCCATGTAGATATTAAAGTACAGCCCCCTACTGCAATTTGAAGTAGCATCTAGTACTAAAAGCACGGTCATTAATGCAAGATGTACCAAACTTAAAGCTCAGGGATCACCACAGTAACTCTGCTCTGGTCATCCTCACTAGTGTATTGTGTTAATCCAAATGCATGAGCCACATTTAGGCTGCAGGACTCTGGTGATAAGAGCCCCAAATACCAAATTAGAAATCAGAGCTAGTGCAGATGATGGGAGTTCACTTAAGGACTCTTTAGCCCCTTCTCATCTTACATCTGATAATCTTCTAGGTAAAACAGCTTTGGTCTATCAAGGCCAATACATAACAGGATCTGGCTATGAGACAGCTTATCTCCCCATGATTCACAGCACCAGTAGTTATCTAAAGTCTGAGATAACAGCTGCCAGTTTCTAAAGCAGGGAATTAGCAAAGAGGTTCTGTACTACCCGACTTGTACATAAACTTGCCACAACAGAATTTACATTCATTGGTCCTCTAGGCAGAGCCATAGTACTCAACCAGTCTGTTCACTGCTGACCAGCTGCCTTGTTTCTCTTCAACCCTAAGCCATGATTCTACAATGAGGTCAGTTATACTGTGATCCACAGCTGTTCCGACAGACCAGTTGACTTACTGGAAATGGACCCTAAAGACCCATTTCCAGGTAGTTAGAACTATAATTCATACTATGTGGAGTCCAGAGTAAAACAAAAAGAGTCCAGCACTTACAGACAAAGCTAAAGCAAAGCACTCTCACATGCACATTTAGAAATGCTAGGCTGTATTTCAGATTTGTGTATTCAGAAGTAAGCTAAATTAGTATCAATACATGCCTCTGGATCCTGCCATGAATCCAAGTATAAGAGCCTTTTCTGGCCTTGTAACTTTGTTTGCAGTCTTGAACATTTCCTGTGCAGCATACATTTGCTCCCTCTGTAACAGATACAAAAAATGTCAATTCCAGTGGAGAAAAACCCTGCCAACAGGGACCACATTAATACCCACAGATGGGCATAAAAGAATAAGGTGAAAGTTTGTAGGACCTACAGAAAGTTAACAAAAAAGGCATCTTAATTTCAAGCCTTCCCCTCTGTAATACTTACACCTAACACATCAGTGACAACTGAATTCTGAAAAGTCAAAATAAAAAACCTCCACCTTCAAATAGGTACAGAAACACGTGAGCAGCTTAATGTTTATGTTATCAACTTTGTGTCCTTTATAACATTAGGAAAAGAAGAAAAAAATCCAGTGCTTTCTCTACAGTCCAACAAACCCAGGCTTGCAATAATTTCAGAGGATTTTTTTGCCTTTAATAAATGCAGTAGAGATACTGAAAAGAAATCACCCAGCTTGTTAAAAGTTCAGATCTTGCAACCCAGGCTTACAGATGTGCTTAGCAAAGTCTTCAGATCAGCTGCATCTTGAATTGAACTTCAAGCATGCACATAATACATACCAAAGTACCAGGAATAAGAAGCTCCAGCATATATCCCCACTCTCAGGCTTTGGAAAATGTGTAATGGGGGGATGAGGTAGATCAGAAATAAAATCTTTTACCTTAAAATAATCTATTGACATATTTTCTCCTACTACAGCAATGTTAGGACAATTTTAAGCAATTTATATTATGTGCAATTGGCTGGGCAACTTCTGCTGGAAATACACTTTTCTCCCAAAATTCTTTCTAAAGAGCAACACATTATTTTACATAACAAATAGCATTAAATAATGACATTTTACTGAACATTAACATTGCACAACTAAAAATCTTGTGATTAACAGCAATACTAAACCACAAAGTGTTTTTGTAACCTTCAGTTATAAAAAAGCAGCCTCAAACACTCCATGATCCAAAGGCCAAGAAATGCCAACATATAAATGAGATCCAATCCACATCAAAATCATCAGTTAAAAAGAGCCTGTTTTAACTTACTGTAAGAGAGAGGCTTTTCTTCGGTGGTGGCTGTTGCTGAGTCTGGGGGGCCACTTGTGGTGCCTGTGCCGCAGGAGAGATGGCAGGAGGTGTGGTGGGTGTTAGGGGTGAGGTAGGTGTAGCTGCAGGGGGATTAGAGTTACTGTTGTACATGGGTGTTCTTTGTTTGAACTGTGCAGGGAGAGTTGTAGTTGCATTTGGAGCTGCAGGCTCTTCAGTCTGTCTGTTGGTCTGCAAGGCCTCTCGTGCAGAACCAGCTGCAAAAACCAGTCAGGATAATTAAAAACATTATAATCCACAAAAGGGATTAGCATCACCAGTGGTCTTTAAAGAAAACTAAAATCTCTGATGATTCATTTTAGCACAATTCAATATGCCATCTAAGAGCCATATGAAAAAGTTGAGCTAATGCTCTTTCCACTCAATTATTTTTAGAAATAATTAGACAACAGAGTAACTAGCTGTCCAGTATGGGTTGCACTATATTTACCATGAAATTTGATGTTTAATGGACATGAGATTAATCAAATTGAAACTGCTTTATTTACTTTTTAGCTTATACTGCTGTAACAACTGTACTCTGATCCTACCAGGATTGTTGCTGTACTATCACATAGAAGCAAGTCCAAAAAGATTTCATCAGTTTTTACCTAATGTAGCAGCAGCTTTCAAAGGAAGTGGCAATTAAGTAACAGATACTGAAAATACAAATACACTTCAACAGATGTCAGAATTAAATGTAATCTTCATAAATCACTCATTATTTAAACACTAGCTGCTAGAAGTTAAAACCCCACAACTTTGACAGGACTTAACTCTGTTCTTTCTCAAAGTTGATCCATTCACCTGCACTAAGGAAGCTATAGTATTCCCACTTGGCTGCAGCTGGAGGCAACTTATGAAATAACAGCAGCTTGACCATGCAAGTTACCATCTGTCCCGCCAGTGGTAATTACCCAGTGGACACTATGTTTTTTTGCAGCTCTTAGACACAGGCACAGCTGCTTAAGCACCCGTCACAAACCTCATGAGATTTAAGCTGACCTGTTTACACTGTGTTAGCAGCAGACTAAAGGCAGATATGGATGAGAGCTACACTGATACCCTTCAGATCAGATTTTAAGAAATGAGACGTCTATGGTTCTCCACCTTGGCACAGGAATGGCAATGGTTTTAGCAATATTGATATTTTTCAGTAGATGTGGAACATTTGAGAGGATAAACATTTGCAACTATTAGTTATTCCTTAATTTTGTACAAGTTTCATTACTGGCTTTATCTCTTGTCAGAATAACTGACTTTCATAAAGTAACGTCTTAATTATGCAACCTCAGATTATATGAGGCCCAATCTGTGGATATTCTGTGCGCATCTTATATCAAGGAAACAGTTTTATGTTCCTGGTCCATAAGAAAAGCTAAATACTCCATACACTTAAAGGAAAGAATAGAGAATAAAGAATTTTAAACTAGACTTTTCCTGCTGTTGAACACAATGCCACCAATCTGGAAAACAGTACTATAGCTGCTGACACACTTATGTGCTCTTGGCTGCATTCCTTCTGGAGATGCCAATTTTCTGCCAGAGAGAGATGTGCATGGACCTTCAGAGAGATTCTGAACTGTTTTGAGGCCAAGTGAAATGACTGGGTTTTGCATATGTAATTTTCCATAGTGCCCAAAATGCCACACCTCAGAAGCAAAAGTAAAAATAATGTATTAAACTGAAATGTCGGTTCTCTGTTAACAAACAGATCTGGTCATGAATCTGGTCACACACATCTGTTAGCACAAACTGACACATCCCTTTGAAGACTTCACACAGAACAGGGAAGGAAAAATAAAATTAAGTGGGTCAAAATAAAAGTGTAGGAAATAAGGACTTGTAAAAACTATTTTTTACTACTGGCAATTTTCTAGAATTGAAAATAACATAGCACTTTTCAAAATATGCAGGAGTCCTGCTATTATCTTTGTTATACAAACGTAAAAGAAAAATGGATGGCTTAATCCCAAACTGTGTGAAAGGTAATATGCATTTTCCTCTAGAAATAAAACTGACTTCTGAAAGCAACTGTTTTGTATGTGCTAGCATGTGTGTGCATGGAATATATACTCCAGACTTATACTGATTACTCTTTGGGGATTATAAAAGCCGGATTTTCTATTACTGTGTAAGAAAAAACAAATCAGGAAATTATTTTGCTTATTTGACTTAACTAGAAGTCACTCTAAAATTTAGAGCCAACAATTATTTTCTTTACTTAGGTTAAATGACATGTCTGGTTACCCCAAACCCAAAGGCTGGAGTCTTGCAATGGATTTTACATCGCTAAGGTGGAGTTTCACTCGAGTTGAGGGACAGGTTTGTAAATAAAAGAGCAGCCAGACAGTAAAACTGTACAGAGTTGGAGGTATCAGGTCCCAAGAGCAAAGAAGCGGCTGTTACCTGGCTGTGTTTCAGAGCTTGGGATGTATGAGGAAGACGGCACCACACTGGGGGTAGCAGGTAAATAACTTGTAGAAGGTAGTGCAGGCTCATTGTTCAACGAGCCAAGTTTCTACAGAACAGAAAAGAAAGTATTAAAGCCACACTGCAAGCATTCATGGGCTGTTTCTGCATTTTAAATACAACTTCAACATTAGTTTTACTAAGATACTCCTTTTGGGAACTTAATTGCAGACTCCTCTGTTAGGAGTCCTACCTAACAATCTGTTCAACACTAACTTTCTACTTCAAACATTAGAAATTTGTGCAGATGGCCCTCTATGAAGTAATTACACTCTAGGATTAAGTGAACAAGCAGAGAAAACATGCTCTCCACCATTAGCAAGCAGAACCTGTGTTCATCCATGGGCATAAGGTCTACTAGGATATCACCCACAAGAACACAAAGGCCTCTAGGACTCAGGGAAGCAGAAGGCAGCAGTAACAGCACAGGTAAAAACTCTGTTCCCACTGAAACAGGCAGTCAACACCAACATGACTGATGCCATCCAGGCTGATAAGGCTACAGAAAAAGCCTAATTTTGTATTTAATTATACATGACACCGAGTACACAGCATAAAGACAGCAGCATGATTGAAGATTTCTCTGCCTGATCCAGTCTTGTAAACATAACGGGGTGAAAGAGGAAAGAAGTTTTGAGGGGAATAAGTCTAACAGACAAATAATTTAAGGTAGCTCTACAATATAAAATAGGGACATTCTGTAAAATGTGGAACTCGCTAAAAGAAAGATTCTCTTAGCACTGCAGAAAGAGAGGCAATAACCTTCACTCCTGACTCTGGCCTACCATGTTCTGCCCGTATGTTGGCCTTGGAGTGTCACACATGCCCAACAGACAGTTTCTTACTCAAAACCAAGGGCAGGACGTAACATTCTTGTAGAAGCGACGTCCTGACTAACAAAACAAAGCTGCACCACGTTTTCTAATATACTGTATCTGAAATAGGAAGAAAAAAGCCTACACACAACTTGCCCTCCCCTCTCCCTGACTGAACGACTTCTAGCAACAGGTTTGCTTTTTTGTTGGAGAAAATATAATGGCTATTTGAAAAAAATATGTAAAAATTTTTAAATAAAGAGACATGTTTCAACAAGTGAGTAAAATACCATTGCAGTGTTTAAGTGGTTTAGAATAGCACATGTCAAGACTATTTTTTTTTTTGACTGGTTGGTTTTTGTTTGATCAATTTTGCTTGGTTTTACCTGTGTAGATACAAGGCCAGCAGCATAATCTGGGGTAGCATTTTCTACTACTGTTTCTTCTTTGGCTTGCTTTTCCACAACTTCCGTATCTATTGCATGAAAATGGAAGTGAGTCCAAAATTTTTTTCTGAAATACTGAATATACTTTTTAAACAAGGGTATAAAACCACATTTCTCAAAGTCTGCTAAAACATGCTTGAAGAGGTATATGCTGAAATAGATACAGTAAACTCCAAACACAGTTTTGTAATGAACCCAATAATGAACGGAACCACAATGTACACGATACAGTAACTGAGTAATTTGGTATTAGGAAGCATGAAAGCCCAAGCAACATTTTAATTGCAATTATGGTTTTGTTCTGAGGTGTTATTTTTTTTTTTGTAACTAATACAAAAAAGTTGTTTTGGGAAAAATATGCTGCACAGTGTATCTTCTTGATATGGTTAAGAAGGGCACTACCCTGTCACTTGCCTTAGAAGCAGTGTATCAGGTACTATTCACTTGCTAAGATCTCTGGGTCAGAATTTTGGAGAGTGCTATAACGTTTTTCAACATTACTTTCAATTAATTTACTTGGCCATACAGCCAGCAAAAGTGAGCATATCAAAATAACCCAGAAAAATTCCACTACCAAAGCCAGTCACACCTGTGGGCTGCCCAAAGCACAACTGATTAGTTCAATCCTTTCACATGACTGAGGTATATTACCTAGGCACAAGGCAATATGAGTAGGAGCATTGAGACAAGTGAAAATCCTCCCTTAAAACCTATTTGGGTTGGTTGGTATCATCCCCTTATTTCTTAAAGTTTAGCTCTGGCTAAGCTTTAGCAAATTAAGAACAAAATGGTACTACAAATCTTGATCCTATTTGCAGGTGTACTGATAGCCTTTGTAAGTAGAATGCTGTACCAACCTAATGTCTTTCTTCTTCTCTTTGCTTCACGGCCAGCACCTACCATATCCAGCTCAGAAATATCTAGAAGCTAAAAAGAAAGACCACATAGAACTTACTAACCATTGCTAAATGTATGTAGTTTATCTCTAAATATCATCCTCAATTTCTTTTCCTTTAATATAGTGATTCAAATCAGCAGCAGAAATTCACTTTAGGTGAGAGAAGAACTGAGCAGAAAAACAAGGAGTGCACCTACCTTTACTCCTCTTTCTTTGCGCAAAGGTGTTCTTGAAGGAGGAATAGGAGTTCTATTTCCAGAAGGACTAAATACACTGGGTGCGGAAGTACTCCTGAACGGAGCTTGTTTTGGTATTCCTTTGAGTGGTGCTTAGGGAAGAGCAAAGAAAGCAACAACTGAAATATGTGTTTAATTGGTTATGAAAAATGCTTTAAAACGAGCTCTTCCCCTTCTTAACACACACACTACTTCCCCTTTAAATTAAAATGTTTATAATGTCGAATTGTCTATAACACTACATGTCCCTCAAAGGTCAGATTGGGTTTTACCCTTCAAAAAAGGAGTAAGAACCAATCTCTGACCAGTGCTTGCAACCCCATTCTACGTGAAGTAATCAAACAGGTGCACTGCTAACAAAATCTACTTTTCCTACACACACAGATGCTTTCCTTACTTGTAAAAAATAAACTCTGAACATGTAACAGTATAGGACATAAATGTTTTGAATCAAATTATTGGCAAAGTTGCCCTCTGACTTTCACAATCTAGTTACTTGGTAAAACTGTATATAACCAAAATTCTTAGCCAAGCTTCTGTAGGGCTAAGGGCTTGTGATCTACTGCAAAGGTAAGTTACTGCATCACACAGGGGTTTGAAATTCTAGAGCTGCTGCTTGCACAAGGAGGAGGACTCAATTTCGGTCTATAGTGCAAACAGAACACCTGCTCAATACTCAGTAGCATCAGCCACACCTGTAAGCATCTGCTTCCCCCAACTCTATGCTGCTGCCCTTCTACCTCACACTTAAATGCTACCACTAAACACAGCAATCTCTTAACTATTAAAAGATTAGGGACACATATACAGATCTATCAGGTCTTTGAGCCTCCTGACAATCTCATCATGCCCTGTAAGGTGAAGATAAACACAGAACTTCAGTTTGAGGTTAGAGACTCTGTATCCCTCTACATGTTGTACTGAAAATGTTTTCACCACAGGACAATCCTCTGACCCATGTGACTACATTTCAGCAGAGCAAACCTCACCTGGTCCTCAACTCCTGTTTCTAGAGGCCAACTGGCTCTCAAGGCCAGGTCTAAAAACTGGCTTTAGTAATTCAACAGCTACACAAAATACCAAGAACTAACAGTCCTTTTCTATAATGGAACAATTTTTAGTTCAAATTACAACTAAACTTTTCACAATTTTTGCATGAACATGAGGCCAAACTTCAGCCCTCAAGGCTACACCTTAAACAGCACTGACAAAATACTTCACAGCTTCCAGCCACAAAATCAAGAAATCACTCAAATGTTCACACTGGTGGCCAGGAAAGTTATACCTGTGCAGTAACATAAGAGTATGTAACTAATTTTGAACACTCTTCTCACTCCTTATTTGAAAAATTCAAGCAGTTCAGGAACTTCAACAAACAGCTGAAATGTATTAATTCAAAGCTGAAGGATCATTCTACAGGTTTGCCATGTAGAATTCACTGCTCAGCCTTGACTGCAGAGAACACACAGTCCCCCTTTTCTTTCTCCTGACAGAATTATACAAATACAAGATAGTTTCAGTCTACTTCACAGCATTTCAAAGAGCACAGCATACTAGTGTGATCCACTCTGCTCTGTTTTGGAGCAACAGGGCTTAGTCAGGAGTTATTCCTGGAGAGATGCAAATTAAATTCCTGTCAAAGTCTATAGGCATGATCTAGCTGCATACAGTTTAGAAGCATGGCAGATACACTTGCCATTTAAAAAACCCCACACGCTGTTGTTCCTTCTGACAAGACATGTCAGAAATATTTAAGTATCAGGAGAGAGGGAGGCAGAAAGGGAAAAATCCTTTGCTTCAAAAAAGAATTAAGCTTTTGTGAAAAACAGATGGTAATTTCTTTCTTCATCAAGGCCATTTTATCAGGTTTTCTTTCTGAGAATTGATGAAAGTGAGCCATACTTGTTGTATCTATCTTCTTGACCAGTCCCCTGCCTTTGGCATGGAAAGGCACTCCTGCAGTCTTCTTGAGCTGTTGTGCAGTTTCTGTTGCTAAAAGGAAGAAGGGCTTTAGTTATTACAGAACCTCTGCTAAAAATATATAACACATTGCTTCTTATACAAAATGTTACTAATTAATACATAAAGAGATAGGAATAGCAACAAAAAAAGAATTCTATTTTAATTAAAACCCAGGTCATTTACGTGAAGTAAGCACAGTATTTGGAGAAAATGCAAATTCAATATGACTATGCAATGGACAAGGTGGCCTAAACTAAAAGAAATTACCAGAACAGGCAATTCACTCAACAGAATTTTAAATAATTTTAAAAAGTTATATGACACATCATAAAAAGTTACAAATCTTGTATTTAACCAGACCAACTCAAGTTACGTGCAAGAAAGCAGCAAGCTGCTCCAACAGAACAGCAGCTGCAGTAAACTATTTTAAGATCACTTAGTTCAACCAGCTACCAATACATACATGTGCACATATGCTGCCTTTTGTTAAGAGAAACCCTCTTGGTTTTTACACCCTATACAACCATACTGAGTGAAAGAAAGCATTAATTAGCAGCTCTTGCTCCCTGCTCCAAAAGCACAAGCCAAAATAAAACTACGTTCGCATTTTACTTTTGTTTCAGGAACTTCAACCAAAGCTGTCCCTCAGAAGTCCTCCCAACTGACTGTTAAATATACCCATGAGAGGACCTATCTGTGCCTTATAAAGCTACAGCTCTTTGTATGCCTTGAAATCTGAACAGCATTTAAATCAAGATTAGCATTTTAATGCAATCCTGGCTGGAATGACTTGCACCTGCTCTTCCACACATCAGTCCATCCTCACCCAGGAAAGCTCTTGTAACAGGAAATTTTAATGTATATCACCATACTGGAGAATAAGACTGAATATAACTCTTCCTTTCACCATTTAATTTGTACACAATCTTAATACTACTTACACTTTTGCAAGAGTTCAGCTCTAAGAGTGGCACTTTTAGGTTTCCTTTTCAGCTGGAAATGTTTCACTGGGGGAGTAAGTGGCCCAGCTAGTGTTGTCAAGGCATTTTTGTTTAAGTACTGGCATTCCAACGGCAACATAGCTGAAGTTTCACATTCACTTACTGCATAAAGAGTTAACACAGTATGGGTATTAGCACCTCTTCGACAGCTAATGACAAAACATTTTACAACTGGACTGTACAGGTGGTTTTAAATTTTAGATTACTTGTATAAACACCAAGAGTAATTTAGTTCCAATTATTACACAATATATAACCAGTTATTAGTATGTTTGTTTTTCATATTAGCTTCATAAAAGCTTCCATTTTAATTATACCTAGTCAAATTATAGGTATCTTAAATATGCTAATATTGTCAAAGAAAAATAAAAATTATTGAATTCTCAGATTCCTTAAAAATTATACATGAAAACCAAACTACTGAATGAAAATCCAAATCACAAGTGCAGACAGACAAACGATCATTTGCGTATAGGAAGAAAACAAAGTGTTACCACCTCCAAGTCATTTAATTATTGTTCTGCTGCAATCCCAGCCCTGAGATCATGTCTGTCCATGGATGCCCGAGGGCTTCTTCTAGACAATGTGCTAAAATAAACCCAGTGAAGTAGGAGTAGTTTTGCATCACCATTTACTGTTTGAAACAGCAACTGTGCAAGTGACTGACCCTGTATTTTTAGCTGCTGGGCAATCTGTATCTACTTGACCATCAGCAGCACAGCTCTTCCTGAGATCAGTCTCCCTCCAGCACCTACCACCTGCTGCCCAGACACTTCCAGCAGAGGCAGCCCCTGCCCAGGACAGTGGTGGTGTTTACACACATACACACTCACGAGGCTGTCCACACAAGACAGAACTTGCTGCATCTTTGGTACCACAAAAGTGAGAAGAGCAACATAGAAAAAACCCCTACTGATTAAGATGCAGCACAGCCTGTCTCTCAGACTAATGAATCCACACCAACTTTTGTGCTGCCCTTCACACTCTGGGCAATAACTGACATTAAGTTCTGATGATACGTGAAAAGATAATTTAAGAAGCTACTGTTCCTCAAATACCAGTTGCCAGTCCAGTAACACGCAAGTCATCAACTGTGGTAGTTCAGACACAAGACAGTGCTTGTTCTGGTACCTCTACTGTTAAGATAGCAAGGCTGCCTGTGAAATGATAGGTTATTCCTGAAAAAAGGCACCACATTCCTGCAATTTTCACCAACAGAAAAGGCTTACCTTTCTCTCTAAGCTCTCCTAAAATATCTTGAACATTGGGATTCTGTTCTTCAAGATCAAGGTTAAGGGAGCCAGTATCTGGAAAGGATTTTAAAATATCAGCTACCATTAAGACCCAGGGGTCTGAATCCAAGGTAGCGAGCTGGATAATTTCAGTCAGTGCCCCTTTCATCTAACAAAAAAAGAAAAAGAAAATGAACCAATTGGAAACAGTTTTAAACAGGTTATAGTTGGATTTATTTTAAAAAGACACAAACATGCACAATGTTTTACTACTGGGGGAGGGAAGAGGGAGACTGTTTCCACAAAGTTATACATTAACTCTAGAACCAAGCAAAGAATGAACCAAGGTAATTTTTTTATACTGCTTTCAGTCAATCTAACCCAAGTTTGTTTTGAGCTTTTGGCAGCTCAAAGCTTTGTTTAGCACTGGGCATTTTTACTAAAAGCAGCAGCCAAGTTTTTACATTACTGTCTCCTTATGTTCTACACTCATACTCCCTGTGGACCCACACCTTCTATTCAGTGATAGGACTATGCAACTAGAATACAAGTTACTTAGAACAGGCATCTAAATGAAGATGTGCCCCTTGCCAGCCTACAGCATAATTAAGCAGACAGATTATATCTGCATCATAATTAAGTCTTCAAAATATTACTTAAGCTTAAGCCAAAATAACCTAATCAATACTGTACTGTTTGACAAAAGTCAGGTATTACAGAAGTAAACACAGCCCTCTAACATGCCACAAGTAACAAGAGTTTTCATCTACCCAAAGCTTCTACAGTCAGAAAAAAAGTTATTTTTCTAGTTGGAAAAATGCAAAATAATGCATGAAATGAATTTCAAAAGTTTCATTGTAACAGTATTTTTTTTAATTACCGACCAACATATCTGTTGGCATTAAGAAATGAAAACCAAGGTGACTGCAGTCAGGGGTTTACACAGTGAATCTCTTAAATTAGTTGTTTACTTCATTCACAAGTAAGTTTAAACCCCCAAGGACTGAACAGTTGCTTTTTTTCTAAATAAATTTTCATGTAAGCAAGAACAGCATTAGCTTCAGAGAACTAAGATGTTTGAAATATTCTGTGTCTAAAACGCCACAAAACACAATAGTAAAATTACACAAAGTAGTTTGCCATACTCTATCTGCATTGTATTAATGCTGAAAAATGTACAAGCAAGTATAAGGAAATACATGAATTTTGATTTTTCACAACCCGTTGTGGCACAAATAGCTTAGTTACAGCCATCGTGTTTCTGAACATGGGAAGACAAGCAAGAGACTCATCTTTGCCTTTATGCTGCATTTCTTTTCCTTTATTTAAAGCACTCATATTAAAAGGTTTAATAAAATAAGCTTACTCTATGCATACAACTCTAAATAAAAGAAATAAAAGTTAAATTTCTCCTCCCCATTTCTCTCCCATCTACTTTTAAAGCTCAGAGGCAAGCAAACATTGACATTTCTCAAGTCCTTTCATCCACATGTTATTGCCCTCTCAGTTTGGAAGGGTTTACAAGTCCACTACAGAGCCAGTTTGTCCTTTACCCCCTGCAAGTTTTAGGGCTCACACATTATGTGCCAGTGAAACAAACTGCATCAGTCCATCTGACCCAAAACGAGCATCTCTCTAGCTTTAAGCTCTACCAGCTCCCTGGTGTGACTGACTGCAGTCACACGAACACCAGAAGCACAAAGAGGAGAGCAAGAAGAAGACACTACACGAGCCAGTTCCCATCTTCAGCAGTGCCATTGATTTGCTTTAGATTCAACTGAGCACATAACCAGGAGCACACACTGGTTAATGTGCTGTCAAATTTAACCAACGCTTACCCAGCGGAAAGAATTGATTTCTGAGGTTCTAGTCTTTGCTGTTCTCCATTGCTCATTTCTTCCTCAGTAAACATAACCCCACCAGAACCTCCACACACTTGTCAATCTCTCTATTCTAACCCTAAACTCCTTAACAAAGTAATTTCTACAGTGGAAGAGGATGACTGTGAACCCTATCAAAGCCAAGTCTTTTGTTCTCTTATCTGTCCTTAAGGAATCAAGGTACTGATTGACACGAAACACCTGGAAACCTAAAACATCCTAGAAGACCTGATGAATTCATAGCTTTTACAAGCTTTTCTATGGACACCACTAATGCAGGTAAGTGTACAGAATAGAATTTCCTTCATCAAAGCAAAGTCAGGCAATAGCTAGAGGAAAAATGTCTCTTACATCCTCACAATTTACCCTTCATATCTATTTCACAAAATTCTTATTTGTACCAAAAATTCACAGAGCTACATGCCTATACTATTTAAGTTCCTGTACAGCTTTTGTCTGGGCATGTTGCATCCTCACTGCTCTTAGGGCTAAAGTTCAGGCAGCCTATTTATGCCACGACCCACTGCTTTACAGGTCTTTAGTTCCTTCAAGAAAGGAGCTAAGAAACAATTTGTTTGCCTAGCACTCAGCAAATAACACTATCACAAGGCCTCATGACAGAAAGAACATGGTGGAAGAACAGTCACTATCACACACAGGGAAGCAAAGCACACTAACAAGTACTGTGAGCTAACCAGAGACCTTGCCTGAATATGGCTTTGCATTTTAAAAGCCCGGATTCAAGTTTGACTCAGGTTTGTCTTCAAATGGCAATTTAAACACATGTTCCCACTTCACTGTTCAACTGGCAGCTGAAAAGAAACATTTCATTTATGGCTTGAGAATGCATGAAATGCAACTCAATAGGGAATTCTACATGCAGTTTTCCTGTTACTTTACAGGGCACAGCCATAATCCCAAGCTCTTAATTGTCTAAGATTGCAACACTGGGTCAGTAAGACTCCCACCAGCTCCAACCAGCATCTTGTTAAGCATGAATGTCAAGATCTGATGTAACATGTTCCAGTGTCTTTCTCATCTAAAACTTAAGATCCTTAAGTATTTTTCTCAGCCTGATAGCACATAAGAAAAAGCACAGGCCACAGCTAGAAACATCTAGCAAGTAGGGATCAGGCAGGATGGGAAGAGTCTGGGGACAAAGGGAGATTATAATGGCTGTGCGGGAAGGACTAACAGGACTGTGGGGACGTATAAAAAAAAGGAAGTGTTACTAGGAACACACAACATGACAGCTTCAAGATAACTACTTGCAAAGAATTCCCATTTATTTGCTTTATATTCTGCCTAAATTAATATGTGTGACAATACTTTTAGACAACTGCATCAACAGTTGGCTAATAAACCAAATGAAGCTTTAATCTCTCAGAGCTATAGAAGAGATGATATTTAATAGGTATCCACATTATCATTATAGAGCATTTTCATTAAACTAAAAGCACTGGATTGAAAACACAGTATTAATATTTACATAATACAAACCCAGGATGGGTCAATACCACTACTGTATGTGGTTTGCATTTTAATAATGAAAAAGAGCTGAAGTGGTCAAGAGAAATATTGGATTAAAATATACTACTTTTACATCACAGAATAATTGTGAACTTTAAGCGCAGGCCAGAAAGGTGCACAACAGCCAGTGTGTTCTCAATACAGAGGAAAATGCAAGTGTCATGTCCCTTCTTATTCCTTTGTACCCATACTCCACAATTCCCACTTCCATGCATAGATGACTCCTGGTGCACACAAACCAGTACAAAGAACCAGTTTTGATTTCTGCTCTCTTACAGCTACTGTAATAAACAGGCAAGTCCCTGCTGGGATAGGGATCTTCCTCTCAAGATAATTCAGAGAGCACAGAAGCACAGTCCTTGCTCCAGACTTGGTTGTAACATCTCAGTCTAACCCTGAACAAATAAATTAAACATTGGCATAAAAAGAAAGCTTGCACTTGTCATTGTGAATCAGGTTAACAAGAATATAATATGCAAAATAAACAGAAAAAACCGTTCTGCCAAATTCATAACTGAAACTCTGGTCAGCACTACACTGAACTTTAGGCATCATTTCACATAAGTGCAATTATCTAGAAAAAATTTAGCAGATGAAAAGCCGTAAGATTCAAGAGTTTGCAAGTTCTGCCCAGAGAATTACAGTGGGAAAGGAATTTTTGGTAACTGCCTACAAAACACAAAATTAAAATGAGAGCCAATTATTCTTATTAGTCAGCAGGAACAAACATGTAGTAATGAGGTTCACAGCATGATAAAAAATTAGATTTTTACTTGTCCCACAAGAGTATTATGAGGATTAACTCACTTATATCTATATAATATTTGGAGTTTTGAATGAAAACATTATGCAAATTGAAAGATATTACATATGAGGATAAAACCACTTAAGTGAAGGACTGAGCTTTCAAGAGAACTCATTGAAGATTCACTTGTCTAGACTGAAGCTTTCACAGAGATTTAGAAAAGACCAGGAGCAATTAAATCCCTTCTAAACCAAATATCACCAGTTTCCTTGATTCCCACACTGCTTGTTACTCAAATGTCTGCTCCCAAACGGCTTCCGTGTTATTCTAAGCTTTAATGAAAATGCTACTATACAGAAAACAGAAAAAAAATATTTTGAAGAGAAAATAACTCAGTTTAATCTGTTATCTAGAGAGGGGACTATCTTTTAACATGTAACATATCCTATAGCTGCTATCGAGATTCCCAAAGCTTTACAAAGCTGATGCAATGTGTTTTCCAATACAATTAAAGCTTCCAAATGCCAGCTCGGTGCTTCTCGCACATGATCGATACAGACTGGCACACGGCATGGGAAAGACATCTGACTTTCCAAAGAGACTAATTAAGCACTCTCATAGTTAAGTTTAATAATTTTCAGGCATGGGAGTGATTTCCAGAGGACAAATTCACTTCCAGGCAGCTACAGGTACTCTGTCCTGGCAGGAAGGCACCACCCCCAGCACCCCCCAACACAAAAGCAGAGGCTGCTACAGAGATGTGCACAGCACAACCATTCTGGACACAGACATATTTATCTGTTTTCTGGATATTGTGTGCAAGATACTCCATGCCAATTAAAATATTGAACTCTTGACAGTAATTTAGGTGACAAATCTGCACAAATAAAACTATCTTAGCCAACTAACCACAAATTATGAGCATCTGATAAGACAACAGCCCTTTCTATCAGCAATTTGGTTACATCAGCTATTTTTACCATCTATAGAAGCAAGTCTATAATGATAATAGTAGGCCTACTAGCAATCCTAAGGGCTTCTGCCTCAGGAGTTTTTCTATTTTGAACATTTTTTTTAAGGTACTCCTCACAGTTTAAGGGGGAGAAAAAAAATCTCATGTTCCTGAAATAATTAAAGATGCTAAGGGTAGATTTCAATCAAGCATCATCAGTTTACAATGAAAAGATTAAACTTACGATTGAATTCATGAACTCTACTAAACTGAAAAATCCCACAATATTTTGTTACAGCCATAACAAGAGCTTTACATTTGGAACACAACTGATAACTTTAAGGATACACTAAAAGGCACACTGACTGACTTGCTTTTCTCTACATACAGTTTATCTCCACGGCTAACAAAAGCACAGATCCAGGAAAACTGCTGGCTGCCATCTTCCTTGGGTTTGGTTTGAAACATTTTTACCCACCCAGTGAACACTCTTGAAGCATTTTAACAAATTATTTCGGTTTGCTTAAATGCTGCTCCTTCTAAGAGTTACCATGAGTGCTATTTATGAAAGTCCCTGAGCTTTTTGAAGCTCTTTTCAATCTAAAAACACCACGGATTTTTCTAAACACTGCAATACTAATTTCTTCCAGGCTACTTGGATTTTCACACTAAGTTCAGAAGAATTCTGCAAACTCAACAAGTTCACATGAGCTTCCATCCCCCTTTCTGGCCTTGATTATTTCATTTATCTAAAACATGACCCCATTTATCACACACAAGGATGACAGCTTGTTCACTGGACAGGCACTAAACATGAATATCATATTTTAAAAATTAGCATAAACGTGCTGAACAAGTTTTTTGGGTTTTTTTTAAGTGACACCAGTGTAACACAGTGAAGAATCATACAGATGCATGTGGCAAGACAAACACTGACATATACTAAATTATTGCTTAAAGGTGATGCTTGCCCATTTTCAGACTAGAACTGCACAAAAGCTGAGCATACAATAATCCAAGTTACATACCACACCCTGCCTGGGATATATGTATATTAAACCTAAGCAGCAGCTGTGTCTTAGCCAAGAAAGAAACTGGTGAAAGCACAGCTGAGGATACTCTACACAGGAAGGTGAAATCTAACTACACACCACTTCCAGAATTGTTACCAGGAAACACTACTTTACATGATGGAAGTAGGAGAGAAATTCCTCCAGTCTGGCTGAAGAAATTTAAGATTTCCAAACATTCTCCAGCTATTGCCCCAAACGTCTGTAGCTGCCCACTGGTAAGAATAAACCAGGTACAGATGAGGTATGGTCCAGGGTCAAGTGAAAAAGCTTGCAGAGCCAGCTCAGACTCGAGCCAGCCACTTTATTAGCTGGGGTAGGACGGCAGAGGAAAGCACCAGGTGTTCCCAGAAAGGTAAAGAAAGGCAAACAAAAACCACAGCAATTTTCCTCACTCAAGACCTGTCTGCAGGAGGGTGGGGAAAAGCACTGCTCAGTGCAGACCCCAGATCTTCCACTCCCAAAGTTTCAGCACTTGCTGCTGTCCTTCCTAAAGCCGAGATGCTCGACTTGTGACACCTACAGAGCTGCCAGTAGTAAGGAAGGAGTGGAGGAAACCGAGCACACACACGACAGCTCCTGAACGATCCTGCCTCTGTCTTAGCCATTGATCAACCACTGACTCAGAAAAGCCCTCTTCCGAAAAGGCACCCAAAACACAGCCCTACAACGAGTCCTTGTGGGCCACACAATGGGTTTCACGTCCAAACTGCTTTCAAAAGGCCAGTGCCAACCAGGGAATCCCCGAAGAGCAGGAAGAGGAGGAGCAGCGGCAAAGCTCCCACTCCACTCACTCCCTTATCACAGGGAATCTCGGCGCTTTTCCTCACACCGAGGACCGAGTCCTCCTAGTTGGGAGACCTTCTTTCCTTATTCCTCCCCGTCCAAGGAAGGCTGCGAGGGAGAGGTGGGGACCAGCCCCATCACACGCCCCTGGCCTGAGGGGCTGCGGCCGCTCGGCTTCGCCCCGCGAGCAGCTCGGGGTCCCCCCTCCCCGCAGCCTCCGTGTGGAAAGAAAAGGGTGGGGGAGGTGGTGCTGGCACTGCCTCCCCTTCTCCCCTCACGCCATCTCCGACCTCTCCCCCTCACACACACGCGTGTACCCCGCTTCGCTGCGACTCCCCACCGGCTCTCACCTCATCCACCGCCCGGCGGGGCAGGTGCAGCATCCCTAGGAGCAGCTTGAGCTTTACGGCCGAGGAAAGGCCGTGGAAACAGAGGCGGATGTTGTCGATGACCGAGGCCGTGAGCAGTGAGGCAATGCTCGGCGGCGCCCACAGCTCGTCCGTGGAGCCCAGTTTGTTGTGCAGCCACAGGCCGGTGTCGCTTTCCCGCATCGACGCCATCTTGGGAGCGGGGCGAAAAAAGAGGGGATTCTCGACGGGCATTTTATGAAGGCACCTAAAGGGAGGAAGGGAGGGGGTGAGGACCCCTGCGGGTCGCCGTCTTGTTCGTAAGTCAAAATGGCGGCGCCCAATGAGGTTGTGCTTGGGAAGGCGGAGGCTCCGCCGTAACCTAAAATGGCGGCGCCCAGAAGGCGAAATGTAATAAGACGCTTCTCATCTCTCAGCCAAATGCAAAATGGCTCCCGTCACAGCTTTTCATCCGTATTGCAAGATGGCGCCGCCTCACTGTAGAGAAGCTCCTCTGTTAGCCCCAACTCATTGTCCATCACAGTCCGCCGTGACTCCTTCCGGGCAGGAATGGGAGGAGAACCGCGAGCGGGCCGCCGAGCCGCGGCGGGGCTGGGAGGCAGGGCTTCCTCCCCGCGGTGGGTGGGTCCCCTCGCCTCCCGGCGCAGCGCCTGGCGGAGCTCCACGTCTCCTTCCCTCACAGCCCCCATGACCCCGAGGGCGGGTCACCCTTTCTCTCCGCGCCCCTCCTGTCCTGCCGCGGCCGGCCCGTGTTCCTGCCCTGGCGCCAGTGCCCCCTTAAAATGCTTTCAGCCATGGCCGCGCCTCTCTTGGGAGCTGCCCGCCCAGAGCAGCTCGGGCGAGGCGGGGAGCCCCGGCCGAGGTGCTGCCTCTGACAGGGGCCGAGTGTCTCCTCCATGATTTTTCCCGGAGATTGGTGTGTTGCGTGCTTCAGCAGTGTAGGAGGTTACCTCGGTGTCCGTAGCACAGGGAGTAGGCACTCAGCAACCCGCAGCGCATAGATTTGTGTTCCCTAGCGATTCGGCTCTTTGTTATTTAAATATGAAAAATTAATCAATTGCCTAAATCCCGGAAGATTCAGCAGGTTTTCAAGTCCAGCATAAACGGTTCATTTTAGCGCGTCTCTGGTTGAAATTAAAGTACAGGAGTTGTAGGGGTTCAGAGCAGATTCTGTTGGTCTCTTTCTCCTAAGTTTTTGAATGAAAACGTTTTCTTTACAACATTCCGCCTTTAAAAGACGTTGTTTACAACCTGATTTCTCTGTGAGAACAGAGCAATTGTTGCCCAGGTGCTTTATATTTCCTCAATATGGAATCACAGAATCCTTTAGGCTGGAAAAGACCTCCAAGATCATCGAGTCCAGACATCGACTCAGCACTGCCAAGGCCACCACTAAACCATGTCACCAAATGCCACATCTCCACGTCTTTTGAACACTTCCAGGAGTGGTGATTCCACTACTTCCCTGGGCAGCCTGTTCCAATTCCTAACTACCTTTGCAGTGAAAATATTTCTCTTAATATAAAATCCAAATACCGCATCGTGGAGTTTTATATTGTATTCTTTTTCTGACTTTTACTGATATCAAAAATGCTGAGTGTCTGCAGCTCTTGGGTGCTATGACTTCTGTCAGTGTGGAAGTATTTTGAAGGGCAGAGTTTCTATGTGAATAAATTATATATTAGTACATTGTGAATTTTTTTCCATACCTAATCATGCATTTTGTTGGTACCATCAAACTACATATACTCAAATCTGATTTAAGGATCTTTTGTATGCAGTGAGCAAAATCAAAGTTGAGGCAGTTTGTGTAGCATATAAATATCCAGAATTTTAGTTGACTTCTATCTCAGTATGTGAGTTCAGTATGTAGCTGTGGGGGGAATTATTTATCCATGAGTAACTATTTATCTGTTAGTTTGTACAGAAAAAAAAATTTGTAACTAAGAAACTGAGTTAAATGATTTAATTTGAAACAGAATAGGAAATTAATTAAAGCAAAAGGTTTAAAAATAACTGTAAAGGAATTGTATTAGTTAAGTCATATAATCAACATGTAATTGTCACTAGTAACCTTTGCCCTCTATTGATTATACCCAGCTGCTAAAGGTAGGCAGCAGTACTGGTCTTTGGTACATGCTTAGGTAAAATAATAGGGTAAAATCCATGAGATAGTGTAAAAAAATCTAATTAAGCAAGGAAAACTAGTGATGTTCTCACCTTCTAATTGTGCAGAAAAGTTATCAACTCCTTTTAAGGTTGTGTTGAGGGACGTAAATCAGAGAACATGTTTGCACAGCTGGTTGTCTTCAGGCAGTAGCTGTAAGAGAGTTAGCCTGGTTCTGTGAGATGGCACAAACTCCACCAGTTCAGGCGGGTGGACTGGCTGTCCTTTGAAAGGGTAGCTCTGTTTCAGTAAAGTTAGTGTGGGATTAGGTGCTGGCTTTCTCAGGAGAGCCTAACTGCAGGCTGATGGAAGCTAAGGAAGGGCTATTACACACATTCTGTTCCTGTGCTTTCCTCGAGGCATCTATTTTTGGACACTGTCAGTGTTAAAGCACTGAGCTGCATGGCCATCTCGTCTGAGCTGCTGTGATCACTTCTGTGCTTTTATCTGAAGTGTGACCTGAGAAGGGAGCCTATTCTGTGATGTGTATCTGGAATGTAAGGATTTGCACAGTCAGTTTTGCTCCAGCCCTATCTCCTGCAAATGCGTCCTTCTCGGCTCTTTACTGAAGAGGCATCAGACACTCTGGAGATTAAGACAAAGTGCCAGCCAGCTGTAAGAGCTTTTGTCCTGCTGGCTACTTGTACCTTAAATTTCTGTTGGAGTAGAATAAAGTGGTTTTTTATTATTACTTTTTTTAACCTGAATTTTGTTTAGCTTGAGTAGTAATTTTCAGAGTAATATGGCAAATATAAAAGTGCTCATTCCTCAGGGATTTCTGGAGCTGGAAAGGACATACTTGTTTTCTCTGGAATGCTTTATATCCCTCAAGATGTTGCATTGCACAGATAATTGTCTGCAGATGTTTTCTCCTCTAAGTTGCAGGTCCCTATCTCAAAGATGGTGATGTTGAATATGAAATTGTTGAGAAGAGTTGGAGAGTGCTACAAAATGGACTGAGGGAGACACCCTGGATTCACTCATCCGGTCATGACAGTATTCGAATAAAAGCCGGACATAGGCAAGGTTAATTTCTTTGAATCCACTTTATAATTGTTTCAAGAAAGGTGCAACTTTGTTTCATACCAAAACTAGTGCTCCATGAATTTCCCAACCTGCAGTTTTATCTTGTTACCTATTGAAAGAGATAGATAGATAGATAGATAGATAGATAGATAGATAGATATCTGCTGGGGGTGCATCAGTCCTGCACTGTGTTATGTGTCAGATTCAGGGTAATTGTGCGTACTCAGCAGGATGTTCCAGGGGTAGAGCCTGGAGTTATCCTGGTTCAAGGGAAAGCAGCACAGCATCTGGTACACTCATAGGCAGAGGTTTCAGTTTTGGTGTTGGCATTGATCTCTCTGTGAACAAGAAGCTGCTTTACTGATTTTAAGTAAGCACTGAGGCATGTGCAATAAACACAACGTTGGCATGAGCAGTGGCACTAAGTTCCCACTGGCATTTCATCCTGCAATGGCAAGTATGGCAGAGTCTGAGCCAGCAAGGCTTTAGGCTGTGATTCATGCCATGCTGACAGGGACCAGCCCAGGAAGGCACACAAAGCAGTAGATTGAGTATTATCATATAATTAACCCTGCTCCCCCAACATTGCCATCAGGACTGAATAACAGCTTTTCTGTGAACTTTCATGTTTGTATCTTGAGTTCTAAATACCACATCTTTTCAATATGCTTTTAAAGTGCAGTTTCCTAGGTTTTCAAAGCAGAATAAGAGGATAAATTTTATCCTTTGATATAGGCTGGCATGTAAGTTTACTGTGGGGTTAAGCGTTTAGAGCTCTCAGGGGCACTAATGGAGTAACTGGTGGTAGTACAAGTCTAATATCCTTTATGGTAACTGACAACAGAGGTTTGTCAGTGGGTCTAAGGAACACAGTTAATTGTCATTAAGCAGTAGTTGATTTTATAAAATGGTATTTAGTGTCAGTTTTAATACCTGTAAATACATTATATATTTTTATAGTAATTCAGTTTGTAAAATGCTGCTTATTATGGGTTAATGCAATTGTGTGGGTGCATCATTTTGTGCGGGAGTTTTATTTGACCGATTTTAAAACTTTGCTGTAGCAATGTGACCTAAAAGGAAACACTGGCTGAGAATTTACTCAAATAAAACCAGATTATCTGACTTCCCCAAGTCAAAGGCAAAGCTTCCTCGTGGGAACCTCCTGTGTCAGCTGTGACACAGCCAGCTCCCTTTCCTGGCAGGCAAAGCCTCTGGCAGAAATAAAGATAAATAAAGACAAAAGCTATGAAAAATGTCCTGGTACATCTTGTCCTGTGAATTGGCATGGCATTATGGGCAGTAATTGTTTCAATGGTGCTCCATCCAGCTGCCTGAGTCCAGGGTTATGCTTACATTGCTGTCATACCGTCTTGCAACTTCAGCCACATGATTCTGTGATTATTTTCCCTCCCAAATAAACTTCAAAATGATGTAGTGACTTCAGACCTAAGATGAAAAAGGCCCATGAAGAGGGAGAGGTAGAACCGAAGACAGTAATTTATTTCCCTTCTATCTTGTTCTAGAGCAGTTTCACTTGATACACTCCCACTCTGGGCTCTCATGTCTGGTAGTGGCTGATGGGGCCTGAACATTGAAGGTCAGCAGTGATGAAATAATTTCCTTGAAGTTTCTGTAGAGCAGCACACCTACCTTAGAGATCCCATCCTTGAGGAAACACCCATCTGTTTGGAAACAGATCTGTTTGATTGCCTTTGCCACCTCTTCCACTCTCTTTCTTTTACTCTTGATTTTAACAAGATTTTTAATGTATTAATGTAACAAAAGGAGGAATTAAATTTGTTATTTAAAACATGAAACTATGGATGCAGAGCTCAATTACCCTCTCAATTACTTTTAATAAATAAGAACACCGTCACTATGAGCAGTACAAATACCATTAATCAGACCTAATAATGTGCAAAACTAAAAACCATTAGAGGTTTTGAAAAACCACTAGGACCTAAAACACAAAGTGTTGCACACAAATAAATTTGTTGTTTCAAAGTCATGTATTTGTCCATGCACTGTGCTTCAAATTGTCTGTGCTTATGATGATATGGCCAAATGGTAGAAAGGCCTTGCTTTGGATCATCTCTTACTTGACATCTTGTGGAATACACTGTATAAAACACCCTATTGTTATTTTGTCAGAGGCATAATGCTTCCAGCAGCTGTCACAATGAAATTGTGCTGTGAATTGAGGGGTATTAAAGGTTGTGACATCAGAGCATGTTGAGACAATGCTGTGATCTCCAACAAGGAAATCACCAAGTTTTCAAGGATGAATGCTTCCCTCTTCATAATCCCCAGGGACTTTGTTTTCCAGCACCCATAAGTTTCTTTCCTTTTCTCTCCTCCTCTTTATTATGTTTCAGAAACCGTTCTTTATCTTCTTTCATTTTTTATCACTCTTCATGCATGTAGAATTGAGGAATGTAGGACTGGATGAGATGTCCTACATGACCACTTGCTGTCATGTGCCACATTATTACATCAGTCTTTTTATAAGCTATTAAACTCCATGTTGCAACTGGCTTGATTGTTTTTTCCTGCTGCTGAAGGCAGAAGAGTATTCCACAAAGTCACTGCTCTGGCAAGGATTGCTACCTTCTAATTTCCCAGCTAGGCTACGCCCATTTCTATGGAAAGCTTCTCCTCTTTCTTTTTATGCAAACCGGATGAACTTTGAATTAAAGTAGAATTTTTCAGCCTCTGTGACAATTTTTTTGCTCCTCATTTCTCTGTTATAATGACTGTGGGGTAATGCTTTCCTTGCCACACCTCTCAATGGAGTCCAGGCTGCAGTTTGCATTATTTGCAGTGAGAATGCACGTTGGCCTAGATGGGCTTGTGCTCAGCCTGACACCACTGTGATTCCTTGGTTCTTCTCCTGGGCTGATGCTCAGCCAGTTTCCCACCTGTCCTCATGCCTGGGGTTTTCCATCAAGCCTGAGGTGTCTGTTAGCCTAATCCTCAAATCTATCGAGATCTCTCTGGATTAAGTTCTGCCAGTCCTCATGTCAGCACTCCTTAATCTGGCACCCATAAATTTGCTCAGGGTGCATTCTGTGTCACCATATGACACACACTGTGTTCTCCACTGACTGCATGTCATCCATTCCTTGAGCCTGGCCATCCAGCCAGTTTTCAAACCATCTGACAGACTGCAGCCCAGCCCTTGTTTTCTCAAAAAGGACTATTTTCTGTGTCACTGTATAAATTAAAGTAAAAGAGACCTGATTTTTTTTTTCATAGATCCCACACTGAACATTTGAAAAGAGTTTAAAAGCCGAGGGGGCACAGAAAGGACATGCTAAAATATCTGGATAGGAATTACAGTATCTAAGTGTTACCAGGCAGTATTGTGTTACACGTGCCCTTTTCCGTAGTTTGAGATACTCCCTGTGTGGTACAGCTGGATGTTCCAGGTGTGATTTAGGAGATGTAGGTATCTGGGCCTGAAACTCCCTATTTGTGAGTCAGTGGAGAACTTTGATTTCACAGCCCATCTCTGCCTGCTCTGAATCCTGGTCAGTATCAACAGTGGTAGCAAAACAAGATAGAAATACTCAAAGTTAGAAGTTGATAACTCTCACAGACAAAATTTCCTGCTTTTAATGGTAGCTCCTGACCCAGTGAGCCTTCCAGAGTTACTGCTGATGTATTCCTTACTCTTATAATTAAAAGAGAGATTCCTTATGTCAGTATTTGCTTAAGTTCCCAGCATAAAGTCAAAGAATTCACACCCACACAGAAAAAAAAATCAATGCAAATCATTAATCAAAACATTATAAAAATTCACCAGCTCTCCAGCTTGTCTGAATAAACCACAAATACCAGTTAGTGCCTAACAGTTAAGATCTCTGGTGTTAGTTCAGATTCTGCTATGAGAAGTGGAGTCTTTTTTTGAAAAACACAGATTACAGTAGGAAAAAAATGCAGACACCTCCAAATACCATGACAAGATAAACATATCTGAGGAGTCTGGCTGAAATCAAAACATCTCTCATAGTTTAAGGGGTACTATGAACTTGAACTGTAGTCCCTTAAAGATAAAATGAACTGAAAGCCTTTCAAGGTTTTTTATGCCAGTGAATTCTCTGCACCTATTTTTGTTTTTGAAATAACACTTAATTTTTTTTTATTTTTGCTCTTTTCATTGCTATGAGAAAAATCCAGATAAGCAGGGGAAGATTACTAGCTGACTACACAATTTTAGAGTTATGTAGAGAACAATGTAAATTATTATAAATCTTCTAATCTTTTTTCACTTGTAAGTTATCTTAAGCTTTATTGGCTTTATTGTACAAGTGTTTCTTGCAAATGCTTTACTTTTAAAGTAATACTTCTGTAATCTGTGAGAAAGGTTAGGCTTGTACCAAAACATAATTATATTTTATCAGATATAATTGGAAAAATAAACCCTTTCAGGCTTATAGTCCTTGTATTTGGTCTGATTTCATCTAATAAAACATATTACCTCTCCTTCCAAACTCTCTTTTCCAGCACGGATTTTCTCAGCATGGTTGGATTTCCTCCAGAACTCTAATAATAAATTACAAAGTTGGAGCTTTTGCAGGCAGATTTAGAATATTTGTTTGTGATTGTTTATGAATTATTGAGATGTTGCTACTCTGAGAACAAACTGATACTGCATATCCATTATAGACGCAGTAAATTAACTCAAATTAGTAGGATGTGCTGAGAATTTTCTTTCTTTTTTAAAAAAAATTATTGTTATGACTTCAGAAAGACTTTTGTTGTATTCTAGTAACTGAGGTGATGTCCTGATGAACACATTTACAGGGAGCTTCAGATGGCATAAAGTTGGTTTACATGTTCTACTGATATCTGTTGGTGTGGTTCTACTTGCCAGTGGATTGTATTGACTCAATCCCTGCTAAAAAGGATTCATACCATTTTATGAGATTTGTACATGTGTTGCCCTGTCTCAAAAAATCACTCTTAATGCACTTTTAATCTACAAGGCTTCCTCTTATGTTCTTAATGCTTTGTTTTACGTAATGTGTTTTTAAATTCCACACAAAAATAATATAAAAGCTTTAAAAGCTTTTAAGGCTGCAAAGTCAAGCATTCTGCAGTTAGAAGATGCCAGGAATTGCATTGTTTGCAAAATTTTGATTTGCCTTCTGTTGTATTTGATTGCAAGGTAGTCATTAATGACAGGAGCTCATTAGTGGACAGAAAGGACAGTTGTCACTTAATGAGCCACTCGTCAATATTTTGTTCTCTTTTTGGTGCTTGACGTGAGACTCCATGCCTTACTACTTACTGTTCAAATCCTGCTCTGAAGGCAGAGTTATCAGTTTTGTTATGCATTTTTTCAGTGATATACAACAGGGTAGAAGCTGAGAGTTTCACGAACAGAATTCAGTGTATTTTGATAACATCCCCATAAATTAAGGAGAAAATAGCATTACAGCTAATTACATTACATTGCAGCTACATTTTTAGCCATAAAAGCACAAGATTAGAATTTAGGCTTTTGTCAAAACCCTGTACCTAGTTCATGGCTGGCCATGAAAAATGGGTTTTTAAGTGGCTAATTTAGTAGTCTGTGAGAAGGACAAAAATAGAATCCAGTCCTTCTGAGCCGCATACAAATGCCTTAGCCTGGAACCACTTTTTTCCTCCTGCAGTCACTGTGTTCACTGTCTGCAACAAACGAGCCAGGATTCTCTGGACAAGGTCTGATTCATCACAAAATCCTGACTCATCTCCATACCATGGTCCATTCTGTTCACTGAGTTGCTATATACAGCTCTATGCCAACAAGCTAGATATGCTTCCCTAAAAATGATGGAAGAGTGGTGTAGGGAGAAAAAAGCAAAAAAAGAAAGAAAAAAGAAAGAGAGAGAGAAAAAAAAGATCATTTCTTCAAATATTTCTAGCAGGTCCGATGGTCCTGGTATTCCTCTGCCTCTCCACCCTGATGTGCCATCAGTGTGTGCCTGTGCTGGTATTGAGCATGTAGGTTAAGTGTATAAAACCCCTTTATATTTGAAAGACAGGTGAAAAATGGCTCATGAGGTGTGTGGAAGACAAGTGCTGAGATGGAGAGGAGGAATTCTGGTTGCCAAAAGGCTTAGAGGAATTTGCTGGTAGGAAAATGAGGCCTCATTTAGCTCTGGAAGGATGTGTCTTGCTGTTTCCCACCCAGATGGTTAATGTGATCCTGACCTGTGAAGGATAACAGGATGCCCCTTACCCTGAGAGATTATGCACTGTAATTCATTGCACTACTTCCCTTCTTAAAAAGAGCAAGATAAAATCAGTTCCTCTCATCCTTTTCCTGATGGGTGATGGAGCTAAACCCCTTGAAGAAGTGATAACACATAGTGGAGGGATTGTTTTGCCTTAAAATTCCTACCAACAGCCTTCTTGTAGGTCTCCTTCTTGATGTCTATATGACAGGGTCTGGAAGCTGTTGAGTGCTTCTGCTGGGACTGTCAGTGAGTGATGAGTACATAAAAAAGATAATTCCTAGTGGTTTTCTCAGGTCTGTAGACCTCTGGATACTCTTCCAAATGGCAGGAGAGGCTGGAACTCCTCAAGGAGCAGCAGGCAGTGGAGTGTGTGCAGCAGGTGGCGTAGGATGGCACCGTTAGTGTATTACAGGTCTGCAAGCTCTCATGAGACAGGGACATTTTGCATGAGCATCCATGTGTGAAGTGTAACAACGGCCTGAGGTGGCAGCAGGGCCGGGTTTGGGTCTGCTGCACAGCTTTGCTGTGCTTGAGTGGCTGCGGCTGCTCCAGGTGGGAGCTGCACCAAAGTGCTGCTCACTGCATGAGCAGTGTCCTGTGGGGGGATCTCACAGCCAGACACCCTTAGGGTTTGTTGTCCTGGTGTTCCACCTGAGGGACCATCAGCACCGTATCAAGCACTCCCAAAGCTGGATCTTGAAACTCTGTTAAGTGCTTCAGGCCTCAAGGACCAATGTGTCACTGGAACAGGACATTACAGGCCTACCAACACAGCTTTGGTAGTGGTCAGAGCATTCCTGTCCCTTCTGCAGTACAGGCAGACAGGATCCCCCTTTACAGTACCCTTATGTCAGGAGAAGAGAACTCAGTGCCAGCACTGAGAAAGAAGAAATCAAGTATTTGATGGATTTTTGTGCATGAGGATGCAGCATGCTTATAAATGCAGTAAATGTAAAGAGCCTCTGGCTCATGGGAGCAGAAAGTAAGAGAACATTCATGCACTTGAACTCACAGGCTCCCATAAGTTTTTACAGAACATTTTTAAACTGAGACTTTCACAGCTCATCACTTGCCCCAAATTTGTACAGTGACTCATAGGAGCAGTGAGAAGCACATCCCTGATACAGAGAGTTCCTCTGCTAAAGTTTGAGGTTCTGCATCAAACTAGGAGGTGCACAAACTTTTTAACAGAGCAGCCTTTCATTCCTTTTATTAAGATGGCAATTCTTCAATCTTTTATTCTCATAAACAGCTGAACCAATCTTTTAATAAACAAGCAAACAAAATACCCTTCAGCTCCTCAGCAGTCAGCCAGCACAGAAAATCTCATTCAAGCAGTTAAAGCTGAATTTGTAAAGTACTGATAGCAAACCTAGTAATGAAAGTGTCAGGAGTCATGACATACAGTCACTTACTTTTACAAGCTACTAATTCATGAGATCTTGTATGTTCCTCAAATCAGTTTAGTGATGCAAAGCATTAGTTTTAGGTGAGAGAACTCAAGCCTTTGTGTTTTAAATTAGATAAATTATTAATTATGGCTTGATAATTATTAATTCATTCAAGCAAGACTGAAAAAAATGTAAAATACGGGAGCTAAGCTTATGGCAACAGTTTAGAACATGAAGGGATGCATCTTGCAGTATCTGGGCTTTCAGGTTGTTTTATTACAGAAGATAAGCATAGATGTCTTAATTTCCACTTGAGAGATCTGCCCAGATCATACCTGTTCTCATTTCTGTAACCAAAAGGTGGCAGCATACTGTCTCCTTTCCCTTTCCATCCATCCCAGCTCTAAGCTCCTAAACAACCTTACTTGCTCAGTTTGTCAGAATGCCAGGAAGTCCAGAACAATCATGCTGACTAAGGAACGCTGATGAGATCTTATGTAAAATCAACTCTTTATCACCTTTAAATAGAAACAGAAATAGAGCAAGGTCTGGTGATTTTATTCCATTGTTTCAATGACAGCCTGATTGACTTTTGGAAATGTGAAGACGGGTTAAATTTCAGCTCAGTGGCGTAACTTCAGAAGGGACACCTACCCATAGAGCTTAACACTTTCATTAACATTAATGATTGTTAAAAAGCTCGAGGCAGATAATGTTGATATCTGCCAGACACTATTGCTGTGTCAGACTTAGTTTTGTTCCTACTTAGGTACTTCCTGCTTTGGTAAATAGACAGAAGGCCAGTGGGCATCCAAATGAGCAGCAAGTGAGGCAAATATTTCATGTAGTGCGAATACTAAGGTGAAAAAGTACATGAATGTACCTGTTGAGTTTTGCTGCATGAAGGCATCGGTTCAGAGGCTTCTGGAAAGATGCCCAGAGACACCCATTTCCCATTTGGCTGGTAAAGAGATCTGGAGGTGGAGGAAAGCTTTCTGAAACACAGGCTGCTCTCAGATCTACAGGGGTACTGTGTACTTGGCACAATGCCCCAAGTCCTCAGGAAACACAACTGTTACAGAGCACTGCAGTGTGTGTCCTTAACAAACATCCATGTGCATGTCAAACTCGTTCCTGCTCTCTGCGCTGGCTTCCCATGCTCAAACTCCAGGTCTGAGTTATTAGTTCCCTGCTGCTCTGTGGCCTGGCCTGGGAACTATAAGTGGTGTTCTCTGGGGTGTTGGCTGGAGTTAACAGTGCTATTCCTGAGGCACTGGGGAGCTTTTGACCACAAGGGTAAACAAAGCCCTTCAGCTTGAGAGAGTTTAGGATTTCTGTTAGCCCCAGCTGGAGAACAGGTGTGCAAGAAGGCTAAGAAAATGCCTGGTAATTACAGGAAACTTCAGGATCACTTTCAATCTCCAACTTTGTAGATGCCTATGAAAAAATTCCCATAAGTACAAGTCTCAGCAGCCATTCAGTCTGAGCCCAGAAGCTTTTCTGAAGTTACATGATATACTTAGTTCATCAGGTTGCTGCAGCTTGCACGACCTAAGTATGGGTTGTGGTGAGTAGCAATCCCACACGGCATTGTTCCTCCTGTCTTTGCTGTCCACGACTAGAGATCTGACTTAACGGAGAAAGACAGCTTGTAGACAGAGCTGGATGGAGGTTTGAGGAGAATGATGTGGAAGCTGGTGCTGACAAGCAAGATGCAGATGCAGGGAGGTGGCTGAGAACATGGGATCCTTTGTCTCAGTCATAACTGCCAGTGTAGATGCATTTTTGGGGAGTAGTTCACAGACTGAGGACACAACTCTTGCAGCAGTTAAGGATCTTCTTAAGTTATTTCTCATTCCTCCAAATGGAAGATAGTTTTTGACCTGATGTGTCTGACACAGAAACATCATTCATTTAACTATAAATGCTCTCCAAATGTTACATTCTCCTTCCTAAGAGTAGAAGAGGAATAACAATGCTTATATGAAAATTTTATGTGATGTTAGCCCAGCACATGAATGCAAAGTACTAAAATGTACTTAGCGAAGAGGCCATGTAAAAGCACATATGGAGGAGAATTTCCACGCAGTAGTCTGGGTCTCCCATAAGTAGAGATGCCTTTGAGGGAGGCTGGTGGATTTTGGTGTGGTGGTTGTATCCAGGTGCTCCTCAGCAGCACAGCACGAAGTAGGTGGTTTGATGTGCAGTAATTCCTTTTGTTGTTGCTTTCTGTGTGAGTGGCTGCTCCTGGCTGGACAGTGCCTGGAACTTGGCTTCCTGTTTAATCTATCCTCAGTTCAGCCACCTTTCCTCAACACCAGCATTGACTCTGGAAGGAGATGATAACCAACAAAAAGTGGCACACATTGACCCTGCTCACGGTGGGGAGGTTGGAACTAAATCATCTCTAAGGTCCCTTCCGACCCAACCCATTCTGTGATTCTGTGGTGAGCCCCAGCCACTGCAAGTCTGTTACTCAGATGAAGGATGCCCCCCAGCAGTCACACTTGGTTTTGTGTCTATCATCAGAGAGACAGAAAAAAGATAGTATAATAAATATTCTTGTACGTACTTAGGAATGCACAGGTGGGAAAATCCTCTGTGAACTGTGTTATATTTTACATGCTGTTGGCCAGGTGATGAGTTAATACAATTCAGCCATGCCAATATGAACAGATTTCAAAGCTGCTTGTCTGTTGCTCCCTTCATTTCCCACCTCTTGTTGAACACCTGGTCTCTAGAAACAGAGGAATTATTTCTGTTTGGAGGTTTCAAAACCAGCTTGAAAGATAAAGGACAGGGAGCACCTCACTATGTTCTCTCTTTCCCTCATTGTTAGCACAGCTGGAAAATTGTCTGTATGACTGTAAATCTCAGTCCTTTTTAGACCTGAAATAAACATTCAGAGCAGGTTCTATTTTGAATGGAAATCTATTCTCCTCTAGCCTGTATTTTAAAAACATCTGTAGTTCACAGCTACGCTTGGAACTGACAAGTCTGCATGTCAAATGGAAATGCCAACATAGTATGGTGTGACACGAACAGTGTCCAAACATTTTCTTATGGCTTTTTTTTTTTTTTTTTTTTTGCTGGTGCAATAAAGGTATTTTTTTGACATTTGTCTGTCTCAGAAGATGGGGTCTTAAAATGATATTTTCTTTATTCTGGAAAGTTACCATTTCTGCCACCTTTATACCCTTCTCATTTTCTCCAATGACATTTGCAATTTAACACTGGTTAGAAGATAGAAGAGCCATAATTAATGGGTTGAGAAACATCCCCTACCACAATATTCAGCCTCTTTTCCACCAAGATAGAAAATGCTAGCAAAAAAAGTGTAGCCTGCATCAAATTTAAATAGCTGATCTCAAGATAAAAGGTGACTCATGGCATAATAGATCTTCAAAGCCCATTTTTATGGAAAGGGTGACAGTTTAATCCTAATTAATTTCAGTGTAATTTCAGTGTTTGGAAAGTGGCAATTTTCAACTCCATCTTGGAAGAAGTTGCCAAGTAGGGCATTCTATGGCATGAAGATGAGATGTCTAAGTACAATATGTGCCTCTGCTCTCCAATATACTTTTACACTTCTATCTAGACCTGGTCTATAAAAAACCACTTGTTTTGGTAGTTGCTATTAGTTAATGGGAAGCAGCAGGCTTTTTGAATAATCTAATGACTCCTGACTCTGCTTAATTACAGCCTTTAAAAAACATACATCTGACACTTCCTCTAATAAATAAAATAGTTTACTAAGTGGAAACAGTCCAACTAATAAAGTAATTGATAGCAAAACAGCAAATATTTTCTTGTCTCTTAGAATTTTAAAATTCCAGAATATGTACATGCTTTAATTTTTTATTTTTTTTTTTAGCAGACGTGGATCAGAAAAGCAGCTTGGCAGGTCTAAGTGAGGAGAATGAGGAGAATAATGGGAAGCACTCTGGAGGTTCAGGATAAGGAGGGCTACACTGCTGGTCTGGAAGTGATTCATTTTTCTCTCCTCAGAAGGGAAACCTGTCCGGAACCCGGCAATCCTGCCTCCCAAAGAAGTAAGGTCGTGCAGCTGGTTGGCTGGTGGGAGGCACTTTGCCTCTCTGGAAGGCAGCAGCTCTTGCTGAGCTCAGAACTCAGTTTAAGCCAGAAGCTGACAGCTACCGCCTCTCACAAATGCCTCAGTAAGGAGGCTGTGGCTCCTGGCCCTGCCCCAGCCCAACAGCACTGTTGGCTGCCACGGGCCATCCCGGGTGTCCCACACCACCAATCTGTCTTCTAAACCATGCATAAAGCCCCTCCAGTAGCATCAGTGTAACGGGGCAGTGAATCAAATTGTGCACATCAAGGGAAAAATGTGAAATACTTCTAGCTTTAAAACTGCCAAACAGATGTTCTTTAGTTTTGACTCAAAACCATTCAAGTTTAAATACAAAAGCAGCTGAGCCAAGTGGGAGCATTTCAGGCTCAAAAAAACCACTGGAACAAACAGGGAATGGTAGGCTTGTTTTGTTCTCACACCAGTGCATAAATTCTGGTTCAAGTGCTTTCTCTGAATTAATTTCTGTTCCAGGACAGTGTATGAAAAAAATAGCAACTGGAGAGGTTAAGTAAGGATCACAGCAAAAGCTGTAATTCAGCTTTAACAGCCCAGGATGCTGCAGCTACATTTGTCTACCTGCATAGTGCATGCTTTTTAAAACACTCTAGAAAGCCTTGGTACCTCTTTGTCAAAAGGATTCTTCATCTAATGCTACTAGAAAACCTTTCTTTGCCTCAGCTATATTGTAAAGTTGATACAAATCCATGAGATTTTTTCCTTTTTTTGTCTTGAGAAACTATTTCTTTCAAATTGCTTATTAAAAAATCTGCTCATATGACAGCCACATTTCCTAGATGTGAACCCATTGCCCCATGGTGATTCAGGGTCGTGTTAGTCTAGACAGTAACTCTGAAGAGGTGGTTGCTCACGTTAGGAACATCAGCCTATCACAAGTGCACTGTTGGCTTAGACATTGCAGGAATTTATGCTTCGAAAAATTGGGTCTTTTAACTCTCACATAATCTCCTTTTCTTCCTCCTGGTGCAATTTCCAGAATGCAGTGGGAAATGAAGTTAAAGATACCTGTTTTCTGAAGAGAGGATGCTGCTTTCAGGGATAACAATGCAGGATGCTGGCCCAGAGAAGATTCCTAGGCAAGAGAAAAATATTTATGCAACCGAGAGCTCTCCCTTGCTCTTTCCATTTTTGGGATGTGGACATGAGAAGTAGCTTCTGCATTATCACAGGTTCAAACACAGGATCTAAAATAATGCAGGAGGGTACTGTGGGCTTCTTACATTCCTGGGGACAGGATGGTCTTCCCTGTTGCAGACTCCTCACCCAGAAGAAACGAAGAGAAATAGCCAGGTGGTTACTGCCATGTATTTCCCATATCCCCCAAAATTACATTCTAGAAAAGGCAAGATGGGTTTCAGTGTGAAAAAGATGGAGAACCTCCAGTGAGGGCCTTTCCAGCACTTGTACAGCCTCCTGTTCACCTTGGAGCCAGCTGTTATTTTTTGGGAGATGGATTGGGCAGCTTTTTATCTCAGCCCTCCCCTGCCTATAACATTCTTCTTTTAAAAAATGCATGTTTGTGTCTTGCTGTCCCCAAAGAGCTGATACACCCTGACTCAGCACAGGCCCAGCACCCGTGCTGGATTACTGACCGATCTCAGGGAACCTGTGCCACCCACTAGCTCCACAGTATTTTGAGAGATTCCCAAGCGTGTTTGGAGTTCTCAGAGTGGTTACATGACTTTTAAGAACTAGAGTCTCTCTTTGTTTTATGTTCACCTCAGTCTTTGTTTACAGTCTGGCTGTAGCTGTGTTTGGAGCAGCAAGGCAGCCGAGCTGATGCTGGTTCTGGCAGATGGAACAAGTGAGGAGTCACTCAGTGACACTGCACGATACCCTTTACAATGCACTCTGTGATCTACTGTGCCAGACTATCAACTACAAGGGGATAAGGAGCCATTGTGCTTCTTCCAGCCATATTTTTACAGAACTGCAACATTTTGGCAGAGGGATAAGGCAGGGGAGATGTGCAAGAGCAGCTATTGCTCTGGAGAGTTGATAAACTGCACTCAGAGAGCTGAGTGCCCAAACAAGAGTCAGCATTCAAACACTGCAGCTGAGCATTGGATTGCGGGAATGTCAGGGGCTGAGAGAACAAAAGATGTCAAAGGGGGAAAAAGAACTAAAAGAGAGAGAATGAGTAATTACAGCAGAAGTTATCTAAGAGAAAAGAGCAATATATGAAAGGAGCAGAGGCTAAGTAAGAAAAGGAAGTGCTTACCTGAGATACTTCTTTCCCTTTCTCTCAACTGCCACGCTGTCCTGTTCACATCTCTAAGCACCTGCTAAAATATTTTCTGAGAGTTCTCTTCCTGCTCACCTTGAAAATTTGGCTGCACTGTAAATAACCCATTCCTGATTTTAAGCATAAGCACTGTTTCAAGCTATTAAAATTGTATAAGCTCCTGTCCAACTCCCACGCAGGCAGTGCTGAATTTTGGAAGAGGTGTTTGGCTGGTTTGGCAGGCACATTCACCTATCAGGACAGACCTGTTTACAGTGTCCTGACAGCTCTGGGTTCCACCACAACAGTGAAAATCACCTTTTTCTTGATTTGCTGAGGTCTACATTTCTAAAACCAGTAATCCACAGAAATCATGGTAACGGGACATGACAAAGTGAGCAAGACTTTGTAGTTCATGGAATCGTAGAATCAAAGGGTTGGAAGGCACCTTTAAAGGCCATCTAGCTCAACTCCCCTGCAATGAGCAGGGATATTTTCCACTAGATCAATCTGCTCAGAGCTCTGTCCAACCTGACCTTGAATGTTTCCAGGCATGAGCCATCTACCACCTCGCTGGATAACTCTTTCCAGTGTTTCACCATCCTCATAAAAATTTTTCTTCCTTATATCTAAGTGAAATCTACCCTTTTTTTAGTTTAAAACCATTACCCCTTGTCCTATCACAACAGGCCCTGCTGAAAAGTCTGTCCCCCTCTTTCTTGTAAGCCTCCTTTACATACTGAAATGCCATCTGTTTTAGCGTTTTTTAATACACCTCTCACCATGGTATATTTGTTTGTTTTCCTTCTACATCCTCAACTCCTTAGGATACACTTTTTTTTTTCCCCATGGTAGGGACTTTTGTTGCTTTTTAAGTGGGTAGATGTGAAGATGAGAAATTCAAGAGAAAAAGAAGCATTTCAGTGGAAAATTTCGGCATTTCGACCTCCCAGGTGGTTGCCAATTATTGAAAGGCTTTTATTGAGAGGAAGATTTTGTAGCATTTTCTAATTCTGGTCAGACTTCTGCATTCACCATATTTCTTCTGAAGCTACTCGTGCAGACAAATGTCCTGAACAAGATTGATTTGTCCTCAGCTCTCTTAAAGTACATTCTGCATAATCTCAGAGCTGCAGGATTGTGTTTTATAAGTTTGATACTGCTGGGGCATGAGATATTTAAGTGCCACTCTTTCTGCATTCACTCGTGGGTTACAACTATGTGCAATGAAACCCAATAATAACAAAATCAAGAGCATGAGTGTGGAAGAAAGCAGAGATATTTCCCTGGGTGATAGGAATGAAAGGACACATTGCTCAGAAAATGAGACTGGATGTCAGAGCACAGGAAGGCAATCAGCTGCTGCGTGGGACATGCCCTACAGGGCATTTGGACAGCATTGGAGGTGCTAACACAGGTCAACAGTAGTTGCTACTACAAACTAATCTGAACATAATCTGTTGTTTTGAGAGTTGTAGACCTACACTTTTTTTTTGCCAACAGTTAGAAATTAAGTTCTCCAAGGAACAAGTAACCCATTCTGCCCTGGTGGTCACTGTGTATCCCTCTAGATGACAGCTAGGTGAGCCTGAGGATTTGGGGATTGTAATCTGTTATTAAGTGGGTGCTAGAACTTGATCCCTACCTAGATCAAGCTCTGGACCTCCTAAGGATGGGAGTCTGTCCCAGCTGTGATCACTGATTCTTGACTCAGTGTCGCGGGTTCGGTTTGTAACCGGGCGGAAACACCAATTTAGTGTAGTGGTTTGGTCCAAAATACTCATTACTGTTTATCTGCTGTGAGATAAGAATTAGGAGAAATGCAAAACAGGCACCAAACTTGAAAGAATATAAAGAAGTTTATTAACAGACCTAAAAGAAGAAAAAAATTATACCACCTTCAGAACTCTCCTCTTCCTCCCACCTTCCTCCCTTCTCCCACTGACAATGTTCAAAGACAACCCTTAAGATGTTCAGTCTGTTTACCACTTCCATAATAACCTTGTTCAGTCCATTTAGAAAGAGAAGTCTCTTCTTGCTCATGCTATGAAAACATTATCACAACAAGACAGCCGCCCACTTCCAAATATCGTTCAGTCCATTTAGGAAGAGGAGTCTCTCTGCCTGCGTGTGAGTCCTTTCCCCCGACTTGCAGCTTTTCTCACAACTGCTTTCGAGGGTCCACTCTTGAAGTTTTCTGGGGTACAATTTTAAGGTTGAGCCGTTCAGAAACAAAAACAGAGGCCCTTCTCCTTCCCTGGGAGCAAAGGGTCTTCATCATCTTCATCTTTAGGACTATCTCTGGGAGCATCTCTAGGGACTGAGGTTTCTCCTTTCCCATTTGGAGCCAAAGTCCTCATCTGGTCCATCTCTCCCTGTCCAAACTTCTCATGAAATTACAGCTGCGTCAGCATCTGCCTATCTCAGCACAGGTGCTTTTGCTTATGAGTTGAACACTCCACCCCCCATATCTTCATGAAATTACAACAGGATACTCTGATATATCATAGCTTCACAACAGAATTTCAGCTTTAAGCATCTCCTCTCTCTCTTCCCTCAGGTTTTCAGCTCTTCACAGCAATAAAAGGGTTACTCTCACCTCGGCCTTGCAGCTTTGCAGCTGGAATGTTGAATGTTTCTTATCGCAGTGGAGAGGGGGGAGAGCCGACCCGCTCCGGCTGCCCACGGCAAGGCAGTGGGGGGGGGGTTCCACGGCTGGAACAGGTCCATGGCTTCAGGATGGCCGCGGTCCGGCCCGGCCTGGCCCAAGCAGGGCCTGGCCGGGCCCGCTGGCCCCCACTCGGGGCCCGCAGCCACCTGTCCCAGCGCCGGAAACGAGAGAGAGCTTGGAGGGGGAGTTTGCCTATTCTTAAATGTGGATCACAGAGGTGATCACAACTTTAAGTGGCTTAGAGAATTGTCCATATTCAAACTGGCCAGCTGATAGGTTCTATCAGTTCCCAGAGGAAGCTGTAAGCACCCCTTAGCAAGGACATCCCTTCCAGGACTATGCTTGCTAACCTATGACATTCAGTTACTTAGACTCCAACCAGCCATGCTTTTAACAGTGGTGGTTCTGGTCTGTTTTCCTGGATTTCAGCCAAGATTATGGTCACTATAGTGATACTTATGAAATTTTAATTGCTTATTTGCCACATCTCAGGATCACAAATGAGGAATTCATTTACAAGGTATTTTAAAGGCAGACATGAGTAAGCTTTTAGCTGAAAACTGTGCAGTCACAGCTACTGCAACTGCACTATCCAGCTTGCAATTTGTAGCACTGTCATTGTAGAAAGGAGAAGAAAAATGCAAAAAGGAGAAACCACATCCCTCAGCTTGCAAACACCTTGTAAACATGAAATCAAGTTAGAGATGCAGTTTTCAAACACAAATGTATGAAGGCACACCCATATTTAAGCTATTAAATCATAGAGATCATAATGTCAGAATTATTGATTCTCAATGAGATCCAAGTATTGGTGTCATAAAAATCATTCTGGATTAGTCTCTTGGCTGCAAAGGAGCTGATTCCTGAAGCAGAGAATGGATCTGGATATGGGTCTTCTGTAGTTTGAGAGCCCTGATGCAGACCTTGGTTAATAGGCATCTTTTTTGGGGAAAAATAAAGGTCAACAATAAACTTCCAATTTTAGCAATCTCACTTCTGTTGGTTTCCTCATTTGCTATTTCTCCAAGCAGCCTTTGCAAGGAAACTGGCTAACAGTGCATTGCTTTTCAGCTGAGAGGTCTTCTCTCCCATGTTAGAAGAGGCCCCTGGACTCTGAAGTCTGGTTCCAGACAGGGAAGCTTGGGAAGTAAGAGGTTTGTCCCCCTCTCGTTCAAAGTTCATTCAATTTCCTGGATATTTAATTGCTGCAGAGTACTCAAGACATCCCTGTGGAATTTGCAAACTAGTTAAATTTGCAACTCTTATGTACCCTGAAATAGCTCAAGCACAGCTTGGATCACAGCTTTTTTTCCCCAAAGATGTGTGTGCAGCAGGGTGCAGAGGGAGAGTGCAAGCCAAGGATCTCAGTTAATGACCCTTCCTGAACATCGCCATGGGATTTTTAGATGCTTCTCAGCTCCCAGAGAGATGCAGGAAGATATGACCCCAATTTAGCATCTCATCCAAAAAGCAGTAAGTAGTTCTGACAGTGCAGGTCTTCCTAAGATCTATGAGGAAAAGTCAGACTTGGATGTGAGCCCAGCCTTAGTGTTGTGCTGAAACTCCAGATTTTTGGGTCCTAGAATGACTTCAGGCAATTCATACTCTGACAGATAGGGACTGTGGGATTCAGAGTTAGTGACAAGGAAATTGTTCCTAAAATTACTGGTCGGGAAAATGGAAGGAGGAACAATTGCAATTATTTGCTGCTACCAAGATAGGCGAGACCTGTTCAGGGAACAAAGGCAGGCTTCACTTCTTAATCTGGTCACTCTGACACATCCCAAGAGCTTTACATTGGAAGGAAAAGAATAAGAGGCTTGCTCTATGAATAGCTCATATATTGGAAGGTGGGAGAATGAGACCAGCTTTAGGTAGTTTGACTTTACTAATATTCATCACATGTGCCTGGAGGCCTCTATCAGCACTCTAGCCTTGTAGCACTGTGCCAACAAGCACAAACACAGCCCTGCCCTCGAGTTATCACAGCTCAGGGTTACAGGGGTGACAAGGGGGACACAGCCAGAGGTGTGAGGCAGGGACATACTGGTATGACAAACACATTTGTATGGCATCCACAGCCCCAACCACATTCATCCCCAGTCTCTGCTTCCTGGGATTCATGGCAGAGGTAAAGCATAAAAGTGTAGTTGATAGAAGACAAGATGGTACCTTGTGGGAAGATTTTTACCATGATTTAGAGGACAGGCTGTGAGAAAACATAAAAGTGTCTCCAGGAGAAATGACAGAATCTGTTATCTTTAGCGAGGGAAGAAAGTTTTCTGTAGTGACAGGGTATTAGATTTAAGAGTCGAGGAGAGACTAAGCAGTGAAGAGACTTAGAAGTAAAGGCTCAAGCTTTTCTCCCAATCCCACCAAAGTATTTATAGTATCAAGACATGCTATCAAGATGAAAAAACGAAATCTTAGTAACAGTGCTTTGATATTCCTTAGCTGGTAAGGATCTTGAAAAAAAATCTATTGTGTTTGACTTCATTATAGAAAGAAGCTATAAATTCTCTCTGCTTTGCTCATGAATGATCCCCAAGGGCAGCTGGGGAGTCAAGTTGTTCCAGCTTTCACACAAATGTCACTTTTCCCGCTCAGCCCATGGAGCACCACTGCAACTTTGGACACACCAGTGAAATCACCACTGAGGGTGTTGTGCAGGTGCTGTATAGTTCCAGTCCTGGTCTGTACTTCAAATTTTCAGGTGCCCTTGGACTAGCATCTGTGTGACCTGTGCTTTGTGCGTGAGGGAAAGATTTTGTTGGGGTTGTAATGTTCTGTTGGGGTTGTGCCTCAGTATCTTTAACATGAGAGCTGTTCCCACTCTCCAATTCCATGAACAGACTATGAAATGTATTTTTACTGTGTTAAGCTTAGTTTTAAAAACCAAGTAATTCTGAAGCAGAAAGCCAGAAATTATCAAAATTTGAAAATTGCTAAAATAATATTTTTCAAAATATTTTCCAAATAAAAAGTTTCAAAGCTTTCAAAAATTCAAAAGTCTTCAGTGTGTCCTGGCAGCCAGGAGAGCCAACCATGTCCTGGGTGGCATCAGGCCCAGCATCTCCAGCCGGGCAAGGGAGGGGATTGTCCTGCTCTGCTCTGCGCTGGGGTGACCTCACCTCGAGTGCTGGGGGCAGTTTTGGGCACCACAATATAAGAAAGATATTAAACTGTTAGAGAGTGTCCAAAGGAGGCCACAAAGATGGTGAGAGTCTGGAGGGGCCATACAGGGAGCAGCTGAAAGCGCTTGGGTCTGTTCAGCCTGGAGGAGACTGAGGGGAGACCCCATTGCAGTTACAACTTCCCATGAGGGGAAGAGGAGGGGCAGACACTGATCCCTGCTCTGTGGTGACAGTGACAGGACCTGAGGGAACGGCCTGAAGTTGTGTCAGGGGAGGTTTAGGTTGGATATCAGGAAAAGGTTTTTCACGCAGAGGGTGGTTGGGCGCTGGAAAAGGCTCCCTATGTAAATGGTCACCAGCCTGACAGAGTTCCAGATGTGCTTGGACAATGCTCCCAGGACCATGGTGTGACTCTCAGTGATGGTTCCTGTGCAGGACCAGGAGTTTGATGTTCATTGTGGATCCCTTTCAACTCAGGACATTCTATGGTTCTATGAAAAATATCCTGAAATGGAATTTCTTCCTCCTATACAGAAGACTTCCTCTTTGGTGAACTGATATTTTCCAGTTAAGAAAATTTTAGCTTCAGTGAAGAGAAAAACTGGTGCTTAACAGAGTGCAGAGTGGGGAGAAGTGAATAAAGAGGAAATGTGTTTAAAACATTGAAATGGAAGTTGTTCCTTGCAGGATAAATAGATCTAAGACAAGACTAAAGAAGAGACATTCCAATATGTGGTATGGGATGCTTAGAACAAGCAATTTGGCATCTGAGAATGGCAGAAATAGATTTTAAAATTTTATTTAGTGGAATCGGAAGCCCATTGCATGGGTCTAGAAGAATGAATCAGTGATAACACCCAAGGTACCAGGGCTGGCTGCTTGGTTACTGTTGTGATAGAGAAAGAACAGGATTCAGGAGAACAGATTTACTGAGAATGATCAGGCTAAGAAAAGCCGTATATAGAGAGAGGGGGGCAGGTGGTGTGTGTGTGTGTCTATATGAATATCTATGTTATTTATCAGGAAGAGAAGCTAAAATGTGAGATTAGAGGGCGGAGAGTGATCATGAATAAAGTTTTGCATTTGTAATTTGTGCATAGGCAGATCCTAATTCAGACCAAATAGTTATCTCTGCAATGCTAAGCCTTGTTTTCCCAAAACAACTGTCTCTAAAAATTATTTTCCCCTGCTTTCTGTTTTTGTGATGTATAAGGATAGCAGTACTATAATTAATCCCCTCTTGACTCTGCTCATGGATGCTGTAGCTTCATACAGCAGCATAGTTACACACTGAGCAAGCTGAAATTTTAGCTTCTTACTTACTTACCTGGATTAATGGGAACAAACTGTTCCTCTAGGGCTGTACAGGAGAGACAGGTTATAGAGCATGTTGAAAAGAAAAATGTTAGCCAGCAATTCAGTCATAATTCTGAGAAGGAGTTTCTGCTCATGAAAGAAAAAAGGCTATGTGCCTGACCTTCCTGGGCACAGAATACCCCCAACTTTCACCATGAAATCGTTGAAAATTGAGTCTCCTCTAAACCATCTGTAGCAAACACAGTGCAGAGTCCTTTTGAAGGTCTGTGCACACTCCTCAGTGCTGTGCCTGCCCTCAGCTGGGCTCATTGTCTCTGAAACAAGCACTGCTAGTGTCTAATTTGTGATGGGAAATGTGGGTTTTGGGGGGTGATGCAATCCCTGAACTTAGCTTTGCTTTGACAAAATCACTTTTATCATCTGCACTCCATTGTATTACTGCTTTCAGAACAACTGCTGTCAGCGTTGTCCTGGAGTGCAGCTCACGGGCCATTAAAAGGGGAACAGAGGTGCAGGCTGGAAAAGAGGGGTTCTGAGTTTGGGCTCAAGTTCCCACTCAGAGTTTTAGTGGCTGCAGCTGCGCCTGGCAGCCCTGGGACTGGAATCACGAAACACCTGGGAGAGCAGGCAGGAGTGCTTATGACCCCTGTAACTCAGAACCATTCAAATGACACTAAACAATTCCTGAGTGCAATCCCATGGTCTGTCCCCATTTCTCATAAAGCAGCTGTAGTTTGTCATGGTTATTTTCAGGCACTAGGGAAGCAAGTTGCTTAAACCAGGCACCACATCCAGCTGCTAGACTTCAGGAAAACCATTCAGCGGACTTCAAGAGAGATTAATCAAATGGCCTGGCTTTAAAAACCTTACCAGAGCAGATGAGTCACTGCTGGATCTTGCATGTCAGAGCAGAAACATCCTTCCCCAGACCCGGGAGATACAGCCTGTGCCTCTTTAAATCTGTGCTGCGTGCTGCAGTGCTCTGCATTGTTGCCATGGCAGAAATCTCCCCATAGTAATAACCTCTTTCAGCGAAGGTTAAAAAGAGACAGTGCACATGCTCAGAAATGCTGCACTTGTTCTCTTAGCAGTTTGCAGCGGCCATTTCAAAGAAACCATCGCAAAGACAAGAGAAAGATCAGGTACTGATATTTTTTCCTTTGTTAAAGGGGGTGACTTTTCTCTTTCACAGAAGTCCACGCACAGATCTGTCTCTGTTCCCAGTTGCACTGCAGAGAGAGACCACCCTTGAAGCCTGTCGTGATTATTCCTTGCAAATTGCCACAGAATAACTAAGAGGCAGGAGTTAGATGTGATTTAAGATAATTGCTGCACTAGAGGAGCAGTTGTTTTGCAGTGGGGCTCACATACAAAGCTGAGCTGGCTCTGGGGTGGGTGATGGGTAAGGTACCCAAAAAAAGTTTAACAGTGTGTCTGCTTTGTTTTGTTGAACCTTTGTAGTACTCATAATCAACTATGAGAATAGGCTCTGCTCCTACTGACCAGGAGGCTTCTTCATCAGGTGCTTCCAGAAGAGGCTGGTGTTGTCCTAACAACTTACAACTACTGTAACTTGGAGACACTCTGCTGCATCCTATTGCAAAGATTGGTATTTTTGATTGTACTTGTTTTCATTGCAGATCACCATTAATTAAAACAGAAGAAAGCCCAAGCTGCTTGTAGTGATTTTAATCCCTTTACTTTAAGGATTGTAGAAATAAGAGAAAGGATCAGATCTAAATAGTGGGTGGAACAGGAACCAAATATGAGGGTATAGAAATTACATTACCAGATCTTTTTGTGCTCAAATATATCTGTGACTCTACACATACATGTTTGTATGTTGCTTCTGAACCATTCCCTTCTCTTGTGTTTAGGTTGAGGTGCACAGGAAGGGGATGTGTATAATGCTGCCCCTTTCCTGGGTGAATTACTGATTTGCACATGCTGCAAATGTTTGTGCAGAATTTACAGCTTCACATTAGCTGTGTCTGAAAAGGTGGATTGCATATACAGAAGAGCAGTCTTGTTCTCTTCTGTTTGTGGCAAAATGGGAAAAACCCTTCCCTCTCCTGCCTCCCCCTACTGCCTTTCTAAATGTGAAATACAATCTGTTCTGGGGAGTGCTGTACTCTTGCATTCAGTACATGCAGATCTGATGCTCTTATGCAACATCCTTTGCTCAGTAAGCACCAACTTAACAATCAGAAAGAGGCAGAATGTTGTCCTGCTTTCCCATGTTTAGCTGAAGAGATTTTTCATGTGGTTTTATTGTATTGACTTAAGTTAGCCTTATTTAATTCTTTCTTTCTTCCATTTTGATGTACAGGAATGAAAGGTAAACTTGACTGAGCTAAGGACCTCCCTAGCAGTGGGCCAGAATCCTTGGATTGAAATCTCTAACGAGCAGCTGCAACTTGAGCCAGTCCTTTTCGATCCAAACAGTTTACCTGTTGGGTCAAGAAAATACTTAATTTGAAACTTATTAAAAAACTTGCCTCTTTGTGAAGGGAAACTGTTGCTGGACCAGGTTGTACCAACCTCAGAGCATGGTGTGGCCTGGCTGTGGTGTTCAGGAACAAATGGATGGCTGCAAATAATGGCTTGAAGCCCAGATTAGGAGGGGAAACAGAAGGTCAAAGAGTTTTGATGTGTTTACCACTAGAAGTTCTACCTATGAATTTGTGGAGGTTTAACAAAAGTCTTTTCCTTCATCTACTTCAATTAAGGAGTAAGTTTTTATAATCAGTGTGCTGTGTAATGGTAATGGTTACCTTTAGGTATTATACTTGTGAAAAGATGATGCATCAGTAAAGCAAGCAGAGGCCAAAGACCTTGTTTCCAGGTTCTGTTTTCAGCCAGCTCTGTAATCCCGACAGTTTTGATCTCAAAGTCTAACAGTGACTCCAGATCAATGTCTGTGACTGTGTAGTTAGAGAAAAGTCACAAGAGCAAGCAAAGTTGCTGGCATCCTGGCTTTCAAATGAAACCAAGAACACTCTAGGGACTTCTTATCTTGTGTAGGGATGTTCTCTCCCAGTTGAGTTTTACGTACGCTCTGAAAAGGTACAGAGAACTTTTGTCCATGCTCTAGATCTTCTGCTATTTTGTTTTCTTTCACAGGAAGACCGACAATGCTTTAGCCATCAGGAACATTAACTTCTTTGTAACAAAACCCTTGTGTATCTGTAGTGTTCCTCACTAACTTTTTTATGTCTCTTGACAAACAGAGAAGCACCCAGCCCCAAGATGCTGGCACCCTGCCTTCTGAGAAGAGCCATCGTTACAGTTCCTTTAGTTTTTGTGGTTGCACTACTTGTCACGGAGCCTGTTAGAGCTGACCAAGAAGCAGGAACAGCCATACCAGCTGAAAGTATGTACCCTGCAGTCCTCTCCTACAGCCTCTTCTGCAGTTCTCATATTGTAGGACTTTGAAGTTTGTCCAAATAATTCAAACTATTTTGGACATGTCTTGCATACATTGTTTTAAAACCACAACTTGGTAACATACCAGTGCTCTTTTGCTCCTGCATCCAAAGCTCTTCACTCTCTTATCCTTGTCTTCTGGCTGTTGCTGTGTTGCTTGTAGCTGAAATCTGCCACTGTTCTGCACCTTTTATTTTGCACAGCCCTCTCATTGTGTTAGCCCTTTCTATGCTAGCAATCACCTTGTTTGCTTTTCAGTCATTATTGAGACTTGTTCTTTTTCAGCTGACATTGACCATTCGTTGTATTTCATTCTTGAGTATGTTTGCTGTCTTTAAGTCATGAATATTTATTTTAAAAATTCACAATGAAGATGCCAAGAAAGCATTTTGTCAACACCTAGTCTTGTGGCCTTCAACCACCTAATTCTCCTTTGCTGATCTGTGTTGAGTTTATTTTACATTATAAACATAATGACAGGTCCTTGCATCAAGTCATTGATGTGAAAAACTGCTGTCCTCTCTGTTTGTATAGTGTAAATATAGTAACACTGAAGTTGGGTGATGGAACAACAGTGATGGAGCAGGTCTTTAATACTGCTCAATGTGGGGTTTTTATCTCTTCTTCTTTATTTTTCTTAGCCTGTTAAGGAATTTGGCAGGCTCCCTTTCTCCAGCAGACAGAGCTCCTGGTTGCTGGTTAGCACGCAGATCATGAGCTGGAAGCTCATTCTCCAGCGTGTGAGAGGCATGTACAGTCCAACACCAAGTGTTTGCAAAATGGGCTTACAGACACAGCAGGATTTTCCAACATTGGTCTAGATTTCATCCTTTCATTCACACCAGACCTCAAAGAGCAAACTAAACCTGGGCTCAGAATTTCTCACTTGTGTAGTATTTCCGGTGAAGTTGTCAGCAAGGCACAGGCACCAAGAGGCAAATGAGAACAGATGTAGGGCCTGATGATTCAAAAATGTTTTGTCGTATCTGTATTTGCTCTGTCTCAGTACTGCTGTCTGTTAGGGCACAGATCTGTGTTACATGGTGATCAAGGCAAAGCAAGCCTTGTGGCCTTCAGTCTGGGTGTCTCAATCTGGGAACACTCTCTTAAGCACTCCAATAAACCCAGATTGCAGCAGTTCTGCTTATCAGCAATGCCCACTAATAACTGGGTGTTTGTTTGGACAAAGCTGTATCGTATTCAAAGTTAGAGGCTGAAGTGGTCTGTCTTTGAGGTATTGTAGTCAGTTTTATTCCGTTAGTTTTATACTTAGAGTTCACATTTGTTAGATTAGGAGACAAGATTTTTCTAGGGAATATGTTCATATTTTCAGACATAATTTCTGAAAAATGTGAAGATAAGGTTGAGAATATGCTCAGGTTTATTGGAGCAAAAGGCTCAAGTTAATGTTTTTTTTTTTTTATATACAATGATCTGTGGAAGGAAAAGTGGAACAGCAATATGGCAGGAAGAAAAATATTATTGTAAATTTGAAGTAATTCTTTTATCATTGAGAGACTGGGTGGGCAATAATAGTGGACCATTTACAATCACCTGGGTTGTTCAAGAGCATCAGTACTCACGCTGTGGACTCTTTCCTGTAGCTCTTTCTGATGCTCAAAATCACTGTTTAATCCTTCTAGTTAATTCTTCATGCCATGTAGTCAGGATTCTCCACTAAGTGCTCTACTAAATGCTCTCCTAGGCCGCCCCTGTGTTGACTGCCACGCCTTTGAGTTCATGCAGAGAGCTCTGCAGGATTTAAAGAAGACGGCATATAGTCTAGACACAAGGGTAAGGAAACATTAAATGTCTTCTTTTTATTTTTTTTTTCAATATAAAAGAAAATGCTGTGGATAAAAGCAGATAAGGTGGATGGATTTTGCACACTCAGTGAACTGTACTGTCCTGTCTTCTAAGGTGAGGCTGGTTAATTACATTTCACCTCTCTGTGCAATAATCTGTGGAATTCTTCTGCTTTGGGGTATCAGGGACAATAAGAAGTATAGGAAAGTGTGAACTGACTATCCTCTGCCCTCTAGCCTTCTTTTGCTGAATTATAGCATTAGTGCTGCTCTTCTCATTCCAAATGCTGAGCACACACTGTTGTTTTTATGTCAGGGGGAGTATATAACTTATAGGTGAGAATATAACTTACATTTATTACCCAAAAAAAGAGACCCAGCTCAAACAAAAAGCCTACTAAAACAAAATACTCCCTGCACATGCTTTTATCCCTGGGGAGAGGCTAAGGGAGAAAACATCATCCGTAGAGAGTTTTTACATTTCTCTGATTTCATAATGATGAAAAATGCCACAAAGTAGAACAGCATAGGGAATGAAACTTGTTTGGCTTGCAGTCGGTGTGCAGAATTTGCCAGGGTTGGTACCTTCCTTCTGTGGGGGATGTTGAATCTGTCTCTTGCTGCCGCAGCCTGCAATCTGTGCCTACCTGCGTCCCAGCTGCTGTCAGATGGTGGTGTCCCAGGAGGGTGGCTTTGTCCCCACCTCCTGTGTACCCTTTAGCTGAAGTGCTATAGATACACTCCTGCACAGATTGTTCAACAGAAGGCACTGAAACTTTTCTGCTTTTCTGATCTATGGTCAAGGTTGTTCCCAGGTCAAAGCCTGTGAACTGTTGTCTTTGAGGAATGGTCCTTGATGCTTAGGTGAAAATGCAAGTGCATGAACAAATATACCTTGAATTGTGACATTCTACAAAAAAAAAGAAACAAACATTCCAGCAGAACCAGACTGGTATGTAGCACATTTACAGCTAAACAAAATCTGTTCAATAATTACAGGTCAAATATATTTTGGGCTTCATGAAGAAATCTTGCTAATGAATCTGCTGAGCACTGTATACAGGCCAAACAAGATGTTCAGATTGTGCTTTTAAGTGGTTCTAGCACACCTTTTCCTTCTACAAACCTATGAACTTTTCACCAGATTTTCTACATCTTGATGCAAAATCTCTTAAAGTTTTCTCTGAGTGTCTGGCTATGGCAGTGACCTTTATGAAACCTTCAGCTTGCAGACCAAGAGAAAAACTTTATAAACACAGATATCCAAAGCAGGAGTAGCAGTAAGAACCCAAAAGATAGCAAGTGTTTTAATACTTATTAAAAACAAAAGCCAGCCAAAGAGATAAAATGAGGATAGAAAAAAGTCAGTTGAGATGAATGTCCTATTATTGGCTTTCACACTTGTAGATTTGACAGGAAGCCTGAAAATGTGATATATTCTCATGAAAACAAACCTATCGCTTCCTTATCACTTTAAAATCTAAATAATTGAATCCATATTGAAATCCTTCAGATCCCCATAACTAGAACAGGACTGTTCCAGTCATTAAGCTAGGAATTCTGCCTACATCTTCAAAAGACATGGGAATAATTAACAGTTGAAGACTTCTTGGAACTGCCTTCTATGATATTTTAACTCTTACTTTTATTATTCAGTTGTGGCCCAAATTGATTCAAACTGAGGGTTTTAGGATCATTGCTTTCAGCCATATATATATCTATATATTTCACATTTGACTATCTTAGTCTGTTTTGCTACTTTGTGGGGCAAGTATTTCTGTCCTTGAAAATACAATTCCCTTTGTTAATATTCCCACTGGAGACACTGATTTCCTTGAAAAACTCTCCTTTGTTTGTGGGCAAGATTGTTAGATGATGACTAAGCAGCTCCTAACTGTGTTGGAGGGGGAGGGATTCCCAAAAGCTTAGAGAGAAAATTCTCATTTCATTCCTCCTGCACATCTTACCCTGCAGTTCTGTACAGGGGAAGCCTGTATATGGTTTTATTGCACAGCTCAAGAGTTTTCACACTTCATTTGGCCCTGGGTTGCTCTACATGGTGTCTCAAAGCAAACCGACTCCAGCATAGACCATCTATAGCCTTACATAACCCTTTTATGAAGGCCATAGACTGGATCTCCTTCCTTTTCCAAAACTAGCTGTATTTGTAAGCTACGCTGAGATGATGATTCCCTACTAATTGTCAGGCTGGCTGTATGAGAAGGGTCACAAACCACTTCTGACAGGCTGATTTCTACACATACCAGATCTGTTTACCCCTCTCTGTCCTGTTTTTTGTTGCTGCTGGCCCCTCAGAGAAGGCTGCAGGCTGGAGTAGTTGTTTTGGCAGTGAGAACTAACTCTGGGCAATATATTCTGGGGATATCTGTGATTCACCACTCAGCCCAAGTGCCGTATGTGATCATGAACTGGGGAGAGGGGTCTTGTGCTGCTGGGAGGGAGCTGCTCCCACCACAACTCTTAAGCCAGTTCACAGCCAGCTCCCTGTGGCATCTAAAAGCTTCTCAAGACAGAGCCCAGCAGGGGTTCAGCCATAAAACAAACCTTGCAAAACAAATGCAGTCCATGGGCTACACAGTTCACTCAAAGTCTGCACTTGTTTTCAGAACTCCAGCTCGTTTTTCAGAGTTAACCAGTGGATGTTGCATTACAACTTTAAAGAGATCAGTAACTGCATTTTTAGCTGGAACTTAATATCTTTTTCTTGTAGGTTCGAAATCTGATTCCTTTTCATGGTTTTGGCTTGCGTTTGTTTTTCTTTTTCCCTAGTTTTGGGTTGGTTGGTTGGTGCTGTCTTGGTTTGGTTTTCTTTTTTTTAGAACAGGCTTTAACCTACCAGGCAATAATAACAAATCTATGAGCAAACAGTTCTGTGATCACACTCACAGAACAGTCAGCAAAGCTGTATTTACTAACGTTCATGTTGGTCTTTATTGCTTTATCAACTGTCAGTGGTTATTTAGTATGTTTAAAGCACAGTAAGCTAGATGTGTCCCTGAAAACAAAAAGAAAGGCTTGAAAATATTATTAAAGATATATAAGATGGTGAGCAGCCTTGGGGCTCAGTTCCAAAGATGGAGCATCTTGGAGATGGTTGGCATGCTGTCAACTTCCCTTATGCAAACCATTGCAAATGATGTCAAAGAGGTGGTGAAAAGGTGGTGATTGAGTGTCTTTTCAATGATTAGCAAAGTCTGATCAGATCTTTTCAGTTTTGCAGGGTGGCTGAAACAATCAAAGGTGATACCTGATTTAATATAAAACCACAGGGCTGTGGTTTTTCCTGAGATTTATCATCTGGGGCGGGGGGGGGGAAGCCTGAGCAGCAGATGGCTTTTCCTGCGCTAAGAAGGCAAGTGGAGAGCAGGATGCTTCAGCCCAGCTCTGCTCTAAGTGCCTTTGCTGATGTGGGTCAATAGATAACACAGCTTTTAAAACACAGCCTTTAATCACAGGCAACTCCATCTCATATGAAAATCTCAAATCAGGCAGATTAAGGATGGGTTTGATTGGCATTTAGAGCTGGTAGTCTTCATAATGCCTTTTTTTTTTTTTTTTTTGATACGGAGCTGCCTACATCGGTAGGGATCAATCTGGTGAGTAGACTTCCCACAGCTACTGTGTCCCATGACAATAAGGGGGAAGTCCTCTCTTGGATCAGGCTAATTCTCAGATACAGCTTCAGCTCATGATAGGCAAACTGAGGTGGAGCTATGATGTTGGTGTCAAACATGCTCCATCATGCATCTGCTGAAGCAACAATTGTTCCAGACAGCCAAGAAAACCCAAGTGTGTGTGTGTGTATGTGCTAGAGAGGAAGGACTCCAAAATTTCCTTATGTAGCCCTGCTGCCTTTCCCTGGTCCTCAGCCCTTTCTCACACAACTAGGCTGAGAGGATGCAGGCCTTTCTGATCATTCCCAGCTCCAGCTCTCAGAAGTCTCCAATCCACCCTTGTTGCTTCAGAAGCAGGGATCTGTGGGCAACAGAGATCTCCTGATACTGACGAACCCAGAGACCTCTGCTTTCACCAGTTTGGACCTCTTTCCTTAAAGAAGCCAGGAATCTCATAATGTTTTTGAACTGGGATGGCTCCATGCCAGCTTGGCACCTCTTGTCTGTTTTAGGCTCCAAAGCATATTATCAGTAACAACTGAATTTTTGTATTATCAGTGAAACAGGAGAAGTTAAAGAAGTTAATTTCTTCCCTGAGAGTGGATCCAGGCTGTAATATTCTAAGTTTAAATTTTGAGTCTGTTTTTAAGTAAAATAAAATTTCTGACATGATTTTGGGGTGGGTGGGGTGGTAAGCCTCTAATGAACCTCCAAGCTTATGCTCCAGTTTTTGCTGTTGAAGTAAGATTGCAGGAAAGAAAAATAAATTTCTTCATGTCACAGGAAGTAGTGCTATGTTGGTATGCCGATTAATCCCACAAAAGCAAAATCATTTTGCAGAGCAGTAAAAATAAATCTGATTTTTTACCCCAAAATTCATCTCATACCACTAGTTCCAAATTGTAGATTAAAAAATAAAATGGATTTTTTTTTGGGAGTGAATTAGTTTTACAATGCTGATGCTTGTTTTTTGATGATGTTGTTCCTCCCTCTTATAGACAGAAACTCTGCTTCTTCAGGTGGAAAAGAGAAATCTGTGCGACTGTGTAGCTGCCAATCTACTGAACTGAATCCTGGAGACACCTGAGGAGAGCCACCTGACCAGTGGTTTTTAAAATGCAGCTGTATAAAATACAGCTTTATGGAGTTCATGTTGCAAGCATGTATGCCCCAATGTACTGATGAAATTCGGGGCCTGTGTCTGATGTATTGGTCTGTTCTGTATCTTTTTTAAAAGTACCCTCTTTTCACATCTGCTGGATTGCCAGTAACGGCTCAATTCAGTAAATCTGTTACTTGATATTAGAGTGGAGGGAAAATGTACCTGCTTTGATTTTTAAATCAGAATTTGCAAAGTGTAACCCACAATATAATTTTGGAGAACAGTGCCCTAGAGACACATGCAGCTGGTTTTTGTCTCTAAAATGAACATATGTCTGTGGCAACTTACCCACTTACACTGAGACATGACATTGTGGTCTCTGTAGGCTTTGCCTGTGTATTAAAGATGATGAAGTCCTTTCTGTTTGTTGTCTGTGCTGTGACCACCTTCAGGCATGTTGTAGTTCTGTCAGCTGTAATGAGGTGTGTGTCATGAGGAGTTACGTGTCTGCTGTTCTTGGACCAAAACAGTTTATATCTCAGTGCTGAGCCTTCTGTTACTCTGCAGAAGAGTATTATTTTCTTTAATTAAAATGTTTGATTTCTTCCCTTCCTTCCCTGGACCCTCCATTCTTAACGTAGTGAATTTCTAAATAGCTTTATTTTAGCAGGTCAAATGGATAGAGTAAAAAGTAGAATCAGGGTATGACTAGGCAGCCTGGCCAGTTCCAGCTGTACCAAATGCTGCCACCAGCAACTGCTCAGCATCACGTTGAAGGAAAGCTCTGTGCAGTGCCAAGAAGTTTCTTCATGAGACTGTGCCTTATTTTGCTTCGAGTGAAACACAGTGATTAGGTCACACATATTTAGTCCATCCTGTGCTGGACCGAACTCCAAATGTTTTGGTTTTCCCTCATAGTTGCCTTTGAAAACTCCTTTTGTGTCAGGGATGAAGAAAGACTTCTGTACCTGAAATCTGAGGTTGTTTTATCCTCACCTCTCCCCCTTCATTGTAAGATACTGTGTCCACTCTCAAGTCTGAAACAGGCTGAGCACTGTGAGCAGGTGCTTGGAGTTTGTCGGATGTGATTTAGAGCTGTCTCAAACCCTTCCACCACTGAGACCTGGCTGGGGAAGTGGATAGGACATCTGAAGGTAGGAATCTCTTCAGCTGAATTTGGAAGAAAGTCCCTGCCTGTGGCCTTGCTTCTGTAACTAAATTGGTTTGACTTTGCTGGAAGTGGATGAGAGAGGAAACACAACTACTGCTCTGCCACTGCAGCTGTAGGTATGGTAACAACAGCTGTGGGAGCAGAGGAACACCATAGGAACCCTGAGTGGCTTCCCAAACCTCTCCAGAGCTTAGAAAACCAATTCGTGTACACTGAGAAGTGCAGCATGCCCTTTTGTGTGTGACTAGGACACAGGCCAGCACAGAAGCCCAACGTGAACTGGAGAGGGGATTCTGATGTTATTTTTCCAAATTCCCTCAAGGAGCAGCCGTGCTGTGTGTTTTTCACCAAGTTCATTCACACAGCATGGGAGCACTGGCACGGCTCAGTTCGGGCTGCTTGGCAGAGTCAGAATCACTGCAAGCCTCACCTGCAGCTCCCCTCCCAGAGAGTGGGAAGGGGCAGCAGTCCTTATGCATGGCAGAGCACTCTCAGGATTTTGGGGAGCAAAGCCTCCTTTGGAGGGCTTCAGCTGATCCTGGCTGCAGTACAATGGCTTCTTGGAGCTCCTTGGCTTTTGCTGCACTTGGCTCATTCCCCTCTTGCTCTAGCTTGGCTTCGTTCCCCTGCTTTGCTCTGGACCTGTCTTTTCTCTCCTCTGCATTTCAAACTCCATTCCCCCTTCCATTTTGGCACTGCCCTCCCTCTAGTTCCAGGGATTTCTCAGTGCTCTCCAGGCCCCTCATCCTGGTGACCCTGTAGTCACTGCAGCTGTGGGTGATGGGGCTGATACTCCTCAGGTCAGCAGCCCCTGTAGTCCAGCTGGCAGCACTGCCAGAGCAGTGAGTGACTATGGTGTGAGCAACATCAGCATCTCATTCCCAAGGAAGAGGAATTCACCTGTCCAGGGAAGACATTGTGCGGAACAGCCTCTTTTTACCTAAAAGCCAACATTTCTCTTACAAAACTTGGAGGAAGTCCTAGAACAGCTCAGTTTCAGATGAAAGCTCTGCTCCTGAAGCTGAATTATTCTGTGCACTGTCCCCTAGGCTGATGTAATCTCACTGGCTTCTTACAGGTGTGAACAGGAACCCAGCCATGTTTGCCAGATGGAAACACCTATAGATCTTCATAAATTTTTCCCTTGGTGATTGCACAGACACTGGCTTGAGCAAAAGAAAATCTGACCATGTGGAAATATTTTCCTTCAGTCATTTTGGTACAACTCTATGATTCACCTCTACTTTATGTTGGAACTGCAGAAGTGAAACACAAGATAGAATTGGGCTGTTGCCTCAAGACAAAGGAGCCAGGAGGGGGATGGATGGGGAAAGGGGAATAACTTTCTCATTCTCTTCCTCAGAATCTGAAAAATTTAAGGTTCTTTTCCGTCTGCAGAGCTCTAATAGGACCAGGATTTTTCTAGTGGAGATTTTTGCACGCTGTTTTAAAGTCCGTCTTTCCTATTCTCTTTTCATTCAATGACTGTTCTGTATCACCTCTCATTCAAAACCATCAAAATGGCAGAGAGCAGCTAATATGCCACCAGTTCTGAAACAGGATTGGCAGGGAGATGTGGGAATTGCACCCAGCAACTAGAATATCTATTATGGGAAAGAAACTTTTGAAGAATTTGAATATGTAAAGTCAGGTTTTTTTATGACACAGTGACAAGACTCAAGACCATTTTTATAGAGAACAAGAATACAGCAGAACCATATAAAGTGCTGACAAAGGAGCTAGGATAAACAGAAGCAATGTACAGACTGGGAGTTTTCAGTCTAGACTAGAGATGGCTGAAGAGGATGATAGAAGTTTATAAAACCATAAGTGATCAGAGAATGGCTGTTTGCTATCCCTTTGCAAACAAGCAGTGGGATGCACTGAACAAAACCTGCTGGAGGCAGGGTCAGAGCAAACATGAGGATGATGCTCTTGACCTCCCGTGTGTTCCAGTTGTGGGAATCTGCTGCTGTGTGTCCTACAAGATGTGCATTTTTTCTCCTAAATATCCAAAGGTTCCTGTTTAATCCAAACTGTTGTTACACATAAATATAATGGGGTCATTAGAACACTCATGCATCCTTCTCACTGTCCACCTTGTCCTGTTTTATTCCCTGTTCTACATTATGTGGTGCCTCTCACTTTGTGACTGCACTGAAAGCTGTTTGGGGCAGAGAAATTGTCATGTCAATTGCACTGTCAGGTGGCCATCACACCTTTAGGTATCATCAATTTATAAAATAAAAATCATAATGTAAAATATCCTGGCCTGTTCCTCAAGTTTCAAGCACAGTATTCATTTATATGCATAGATTTGCAGTTTAATCTCCCTCTAGATATTCCTTAACCTTCCAACTCCATCTTGCTGCTCCAGCTGTGACTTTGTAGAGATGGGAAGTGGCAGAGATGATATTTTCAAGACCTCTAAACACCTGAAGTTTAAAAGGTGGCTTAAAGAATAAGAAGAAGAGTTCCAGGCATGGATGCCATGAGAAAGGAAATGCAAATATCTGCAGAAATTCTATTTTTACATTGATCTGCCTACACTTTTCCTTCTTCACAGTCAGGGCTGTCATCATTTGATTCCTGCTCTGAACCTGGAACTGTCTGAAAACCTGCTAACGCATCAGCTTGTCTTCGTTAGCCTTGAGCACCTTTTGCTGTTTAAATTAAAGTAAGTGACACTGCACTTTTCTGGTCATTTAAGTGACAAAACTATAGACTGTCTCTTCGTCAAGAGAGTCTGAAAATGGGACAGGACTGGCAACCCTCTCATTATTCTTCATACAGCTTCACTTCTTTGAGAGTCCAAATCAGCTGGAAAGACTGCTGGCTGGTGATGCATGTTAGACCCTTCCACAGGGTAAGCAGGATGCAGATTTCAAGGGAAAACAATGTTCAGTTTCTTGTTTAGATGTGGGGGGATCTGAATATTCTGTGTGTGTGCATTAATAGCTGCACTTAACACTTAATGTTCATGTTCAGGCAAACAGAATGGTAGCCTCAGCCGTGAGCCACATCTAACTGTTAGATAGATGTTTTCTAAGAATTGATGCTTGATGCTTTTTAAAAAAAACTTTATTTTTACCCAATTCTTTTGTTTTATTCCTAAAGTCCATAAGTGTTTGGCTATGCAAAAGCCAGTAGGCAACACAGACAGAAAAATGCAGGAATCCCATCACTGGGATTTTTGTGCAGTTAGGGACCTGTATGAATTGTTAGAGAAAGAGAAAAACACAGCTTCTATTTAGCTTTAAGTGCTAAAAGTGTTGATAACATGACATTTTGGTATGTATAAGGATATTCATCTAAGGGAGTTTTCTACAAAATAGAAAACATAGGAGATTTTCTTTATAAATTTAATCTAGTCCAAATTAATGGAAACATTTGCTAACAGAAAGTACCTTTTAATACTAATCTGGACTAACTTTTGTTAAGTTAATTTAGGCAACCAGTACTGACCAAATCTGTTGTTTTGTGTGGCTCCTGCACTGAGCCAGGTGAAGCTTAGCATCTTCCATTGCATAAATCCCAACGGGCTTTAAAGTTCACAGGTTTAGTGAGGTTATATCTATTAATCTTTTGACTGCAACTTATAAAGGGGATTGTGGAGTTGCACTCTGCAACTTTTCAGTTTAATATAGGGTCTGGGGAGAGACACAAACTTCAGGAAAAAACCCGGAGTTACCGTTTGTGACTGCCTGAAGTCCAGGCTTTCATGGAGGCCACCTGCAGTGCTAAAACTTGTCACTCAGAGTTCTGGGCATTGTGGGCTATTCTTCTTCCCCGGCTGAAGAGCAGAACTTCATCCATGCACTAGATTTGATACACAAGACTTCTTGCCTAAGCAGCTCTTGCATTCATCCTGGACTATATATACACTGTACCACAGCATCCAGCCTGTGAACCGTGTCTGGTTTCAGCTAACAGCACTAAATGTAACACACAATTCGGGCTTGCACTGGAGCAGGACCTGAACAATGTTTGCATGCCCTTTGACAGCTGGTATGTTGCACATTGAAAGTATGGTTTGGTTTATATACCATTTTACCCGTGGAAGTTTGAGCCACGTCCTGGAAGTCAATAGATTTCCTAAACTAGAATGAGATCTCCCCACCTGCCCTTTCTGTAAGCACAGACAGGCTGTGCAGAGAACTGTCTGTGCCTTCAGTCACTCTGGTTTTGGTAGCCGTGGAATAACTTGCCCAAATACCAGGACTTAAAAAATCAACCAACTGTTTCTTCCCAAACATAAAAATTCAGAAAGGATTTTTACACACAATTCACTAGCAAGTAAACAACAGCATGCTTATATCTTCCTAGACAGGGATAAGATTGGCAGTAGCAAGGCAAATAGCTCAGCTTCGTCCCCAGTGGCATTCAGAGCACACAAGCAGCACACAACCCTTGCCTATGCTGTAAATTGACCCCATGTCCAGCACAGTGATGCCTGCTGGATTTCCAGCAGTCCAGTGCAAGCCTCATAAATAAACCAGGAAAACTGGTATTTTGCCAGTGGTTCTTACTTTTTCTTGGAACCAAAAGCCTGAACTGACCTTCATTTCACAACAGCTTGACACAGCCCCTCCTGTGTAGCTGAAAGCATTCTAGGCTTTTGAAAGTGTTTAAAGACGCTTGTCACACTTGGCTTCAGTTATTTTTGGAGAACTGATCAATCCTGGGTGCTTTCCCACATTTTGCACTGTGGTGAAAGAGGGTTCTTGGAGTTGACTTGTTCCTACACTGAAGGATCTTAGTGCTAAGTTTCTGTCATACTCCCTGTTTGCAGCCACATGCCTGTTTTGCAGTGTCACGTGAACTTCATTGGGACAGTTTTGGTGTCTCGAAGCCTCACAGTCTGACCAAGGTTCAGCTTGTGGTCAACTCTTGAAGGGTTTTCCAGGAAGCTCTGAGATAGGGAACTTGCCAAGCAATGATGCCAAGAACAAATTGGTCTTTTCACGAGGGAGAATTTTGCCTCTCACCAAACCTCTGACTTAGTGTTTAAAGAAGATACTGAGCCATCAAGCAATTATCTCATAGCATGAGGGACAAGGTAAGTATAAGGTGATTTAATTTTCAGTCCTTCTCAGGCCTAAGATGGCTGTCAGAAAAAAAGACAATACAATTGATTCTGTTCATGGGCTAAAATGTCTAACAGTGCACCAGCCTCTCACCTCTCAATTCATTGGCAAGGTTGTGGTTTACTTGGTTAAAGGCAGATTAAGAAACTGTGAGCCCTGGCAACTGCCCTACAGCCAAATATCTCTGAACTGCTTTATCAGTGACCCATCCCAGAATGGGCATGTTCTGACATCATACTTGCTTAAACCAGAAAAAACATTTCCTTTGCCCTGATAACTGAGGGAGGAGAAATAATTAGTCTGAATTTCAGATGCTGCACAAGGGCAAATAATTTCTCCCAGGGGTGTCTGTATTTGCTGGAATTACAACACAGAGAGTTGGAAGTGACTGCCTGGGGAACAAAATTATTCTTAATCACAGAATTGGGAAAAACAGGAAGGGAAAGGTATCGATAAGAAATCACTCCATTCTTCCCTTGTCTTTATGCAGGGCCACTATCCCAATGCCATTCCCAAATGATGTCTAGTTTATACCTGCAGGCTTAAATATTCCCCTGTCTTCCACAGGAAATCCATCCCAGTGCCATCCTCATTACTAAGACGTTTTCCAGGGGCTTTGGTTGTGCCTCCTGGATGCTATTTAAATCTGTGGTTATTTCTGCTGCTCTTGGTGTCTCTGATATTTCCTAGTACTGCAGTGACCAAACCAGACACAGCACTGCAGCTCAGACCTTCTGCTGAAGGCTGCCTAAGCTCATGCACTTTTCTTTGTATATCCCAGTATAACTGTATTTTTGGGGGGAATGACAGAATATGATAAACTGATTTTAGTTTGTGACTTCCTAGTTTCACTATAAAAGTGCCACTTAATGGGCTGTTCCCCATTCCAAATATGAGCTGTTGATTATTCCTGATGAAGTGTAGCACCTTGTTCTCATTTTTATAAAATTGTATTCAGTTTTTAGACCCTTTTTTCCAACTTGTCTGCCTGATTTAGAATTCTAGTCCTCTCCCCCAGCTTTGCTTATAACGTCCAGGCTGATGTTACATCTTAAATGACCACTCTGCTTCTTCATTATCCAGTTGTCTAATTAAATGCTGAATAACACCTGAACTAAGGGAGTCTTTGCAGTCCTGATGTGATACATCTTCCCATGGTGACAGTGACCCACTGCTGACTCTGAGCAGTGACCCAGCCAGTCTTGCTGGCCTCAGAGAGATTTCTTTAGTTCGCTTCTGACAATGCTGTGTGACACAGCAGTAGAAATCGCCTTGAAGTTGATTAAATTTGTCTTTCCTTATCTGCAAGGCCTTTTACCCTGTCACAGAAGGATAACAAACCAGTTTGACTTGATTCTTGCTCTTATTTGCAACTCCAGTTCTTGTTTTTCAAACACTTACAAAATGTTGGTGGGATTATTGCTTCAAGAACATTCTCAGGGATGGATGGTAAATTGGCTTGTGTGTCATTTTCCATTTTCTCTTCCTCATTTTAAACACAGTCACTACACTTACCCTTTTCCAAGGGTGGCATAACTTACATCTTCCCTGAGCTCTCAGCAATAATTGCTGGTGGTTGTTGTTTTAGGTTCTTCTTTCAGTCTCCTGTGGTAGGTCTAGTGACAGCCCTGACTAAAAAGGAGCTCCAGGCAGATCAAATCATAGAAAAGGGACCTGTCACAAACCTACAAGCATCAGTAACCAAAGTAAATTTCTGCTAAATGTTCTTACCTAAAATATGTTCACTGGTATTAGTTGTGTGAGCCTCCTGCTCACCAGCTCTCCTTATTTTCGTTGGTAGATAAAAGAGATGTTTAGCCCTGTATCACTTTCTAGGCATCAACTTGATTGAGTTTCCCCTTCTGCTGAACAGAGAATAAACCCTTCCCTTGGGTTTTGTCTTCCTTATTTTACTCCCTTTGTATTTAAAGGATGCTTTCTTGCTGTTCTTCATGTTTCACACTGTTTGTATCTGGGTTTGTGTTTTGGCCTCTCTGGGGTTATGCCTGGGGTTATTCTCCTCTCCTTCTGTTATTCAGGTAGTAGTGACCAGACACAGATTCTTCTGTGCCTGTGGTTTTTTCCTCTGTTTGAGTCCAACAAAGGGCTTGTGGCCTTGTTAGTAGGCAATGATTTAGCACTTCATATTAGGCTGGGATTAACTGCCCTGTTTGCCATGTGTGCCCATCACTGTAATAATGGAGTTAGTTCTAAAATCAGAACCTTTGCTTGCATCTTGCTTTTATGCACACCTATTCAACTCAGGCCTCTAATGTATGTCATTTTAACTGGATATATAAATTTTCTTCCTCCACTTCAAAGATGTAACTTTCAATACCTGTAACACTTAGGCATCAATACGAAATTTTCCACGAAAGCTACCAGATATCTATCATCACTAATCATCTTCCATTTAAATGCCTGATCATTCTGATTGTTTTGGAGGAAACTCTTTTTCTCTTTTAGCAAACAATTATTAGGTGTGTATTCTCCATTGAAAAAGATAAGTATAAGTGTTTCCAACAGCCCTCTGGGATTCACTATTATATCCTTCCAACCACAAATGGACTTCTGCGAATCTCTTAGAATTTTCTCACCTTCCAAAGTTAATTTAGTACTGGTATCCCTTAGCTATGGTGATAGCCAATAGTGAATGTAATAGCAAAGCAAGTCATGCAAATGTTTTCACGTGTCTCTCTTCTTCAGCTTTGTTGGAGGTGAGAGAATAGCACAGATTTCTGGAACTTTTCCATTCATACTGGCTCCTGTTCCCTGTGAATTGAGAATCACATCTTGGACCTCATGGTTCTGTTAGCAGGAGGAGCTGGAAACTTTCTTCATGTTTCTTAAAGACCCTGGTGTTTTACTCAAAAACTGGCCAGACTCTGTAAGTGCAGTGTCTGATTGTTTTATGTTGGCACTGAGCAAAAAAAAAAAAAAAAAAAGGACAGTATTTTAAGCTTAATAGTGTAAGTAACACTGAAATAACACCTTGTACCCCTTTAGGTGGTGCATACGGAATGCCCTACTGCAGATATCACAATAGTTACCATTTTAGAGAAGTCTATATTGATACCTTGAAAAAATACTATAAGAAACAGTGCTTTCTACCTATAAAGGTTATTGCACCTGTAGGTAATTCCTTCCTGTCCCTTTCTTGAAAGTCATGTACGAGAAGTAGGTTATAGCCCTGGGACCATAACAAGGGTATGGGCAAGAAACACATACACCAGGGTAAATGGAAGTGTAAGGATTTTGGATTATGTGCCAGAATTTCCATTGGATGTTAGTTAAAACTGCACATCAGGCTAGACTTTGTGACCAGCTCTAGATGGGTGTACTGTCTAGCTGTACAATGTTGTTTGTTGATACCCTGGGTCTTACGGAGCTGCTCCTTTAACAGGCATCTGAGGCCTCGGATGACGCAAACAATGTAAAACTGGTCCATCTCACACAACCTCCCTTCAGGCATCCAGCATCAGAACTTGGATTAGGAGTCTCAGCTTCTCACAAAGCCAGAGGAGCCATTTTGGTGCCAGACTCACCTCATGAAGATCCCAGTGACTGAGACCTTCATCTGGACCTTCCACACAGGGGAATTTGAGTTTCAGTTGTACTGTGGGCTAAAAATTTGGCAGTGTGTCATTTCTGTAGGAATTGCTTCCACCACTCTGGGCTGCTCCCCTGCAAAATCCTCTTTTGCAAGAGAGGCAATTCCAAGGCACGTCCACTTTTCCAGAAAGTCCTGTGAGAGGACTTTTAAACTAACCTGGTCCAAAAGCACAAGCATTGAAGGGAGGGCTGTAAGAGGTAATTCTGAAGAAGCCACAGGAACAAGTGAAACGGAAGCAGAGTGCAGAGCTGGTGACAGCCTCTAGGGCTGAAGAAAGCCAAGGATAAACGATGTCTGTGTCTGGGAAGACTGATAGCTCCACAGCCTGGCAGGGTGGTTATTCTGTACAGACGAGGAAGGCTGGAGCTTCTCCTCGGTGAGAAGAGATGGAGTGTACTTCTGTGACAGAACAACAAAGACATTAATTGAACACTTATGTTGCAAAATGAGCCTTTAATTGTGCTCTGGGGCAAGCAGGTACATGTTAGAGCATCGCTTTCTCTTTTCCCAACGGTATCACCTCCCCCATCTGAATGCTTGGTTTCAGCCAGGTGCTTACACAGATTCCCTGTCCTGGAAGCCTCCTGCTTGAACTTTGTCAGGACACAGCCTATTAGCAGATAGGCTGATCCCAGATCAAAAGTTGAGCTTGAAGAGAGCATCCTTAAACTTTTGCAGTGTGTACATTTTGGCTGGGCTCTTATCACGGTTACTTCGTGTGATGCTGTGTAGGATCTATTTTCATGTGGCTGGTCCATGTGCCAGGGGTGCTCTTGTCTACAAATCTTTGTTTTCAGTGTAGTTAAACAAAGACCATAATGCATTCTTCCCCAAAGTATGGGCTACCATCAGCAGGCCCTGCAACTTCATTTATCCAAGCAAACTTCTGAGTTTTCATCTCATTTGATACCTCACAGAATGAAATCTCACTTTAAGTGAGTTACAGCTAAAGCAAGGGATGGGAGCTCTGTATTTCAGCTCAGTCCCTTTGGGAATAACAGCAACAAATACAAAAATTGCCCAAGACTCTCTTATGTGGGTGGCAGCAGCCAGTGTCTGCCAAGGAGAGGGCATGGCCTTTGGGAGCAGAGGAGGAGTACAGCAGTGACCATCCATCACATTGTGGTCTCTTTAAATCTTCTTCTCCACTTGGCAGCTCCAATTTTTCAGTGTTGCTATAGCAAATCTCCATGGCAATGACCCTAATCAGGGAAGAGGGGATGCAGAAGGGGCGCATGCTCAGAGTGGCTGCTGGAGCCTTGCCTGCTCGCTACAGCTGCTCCAAGGGTCTGGCACACAGGCGAAGAGAAAGATCAGGTACTGGGCAGACTGGTCCTTGGGGTGCATCTCGAGCCCATGGCGTGTCACGGCAGTGGTGTGTGCGAGTGGGTTTGTGTGTGCACAGCGCCTGTGCTTATCGTGTCTCATCCACTTCTTTGTGAGGAACATGCAGGGAGCAAACTGCTGATTTTCACTGCTTCTCCTTGTTCCAGGCAGGGAAGACAGCTTGAATTATTGATGAGAGCAATGGCGCTGCCGTCTGTGTGGAGCGAGATGCGTATGGGAATCCTGCTCCTCTCGGTGCTCAGCCTGCTCAGCGCGGGGCTCGTGGGGGCTGGCCAGGACTCCGGGAGTGTCATCCCTGCAGAAAGTAGGTACCTGCTGCACCCTGTCCTGCCTGCCCTCCTCCACTGCACCCTCAGCAGCCGCACGGGCACTCAGCTCCAGGGGAACTTTGTGTTGCCTGATTAACGAGGCAGTAATGATGAGTTTGTGCCATGTCAGCAAAGCACATGAAAACAACAGTCATAGAAACCGCAAGCAAGCATAGGATTAGTAGGATTAGTAGTTATTTAGGAAAAAAATGCTAACTGCATACTCTAATTTTCATTTGAACTGGTATTCAAGCTCTTTGTTTGTAGGTCTTTTAGATCTTCTTCTTGGAAGTTTCATTTCCAGATTTGCCACAATACGTGTGATATCCTTACTAGTCTGAGTATTGTTAGAAGAAATTTCTGTGTATTTCTGCTGGGGCATTGCATCTTGCTTATTTTAGTATATGGCTGGAACAATAGGTCAAGTTCAACTTTCTTGTAACTACTACAAATCAACACAGGGGGTGTTTACCCAAATAGTGCATTTGTAAAGCATATATAAATTTCTGAAATCCTGCAAACCTGAAAAATAAATAAATATGACAGACTAGCTTGAGCACACCACAGAGCTGGGAGCTCTTGAATTTGGATCACAGTTCTATAAGAGCTTCCTCTGTCATTTTGAGTAAGTCTCTAAACTTTCTCAGCTCCAAAATGAGGCAATAGTTCAAAGTTATTAGGGGATGGAGTCAATGTTCTCACAGTGTTTTGGTGACAGCAAGTGGGAAGTAGCCACTCATTACAAACATAAAATGTCCTCTGGGGAAAAAAAAAGATAATTTAAACCAAAGAAAGATAATTGTATAAAAACAAATCTCTAGTACTTAGACATGCTTACTTTGTATCACAGCTATCTTTTTATATGACTACCAAAATATTTAGTACAAGGTCTGGTTTAGTCACTGCATTTTATTCTCCATTAATTCCATTACTACTTTTCAAATACATTTATGCGTATTTGTCTCCACAGGACTTAGATGTTGAATTTGCCTCTTTTTCCATTCTCTTCTTTTTTTTATAAGTGCTGTGTTTTGGTCTGTTCTAAACCAGACCTCACTGCTATTTTGTGTGTCTGTTTTCTAGACATTCATTAATTCTAAGGAGTTTTGTGATGAGTAGTCCATTTTATCTCCTCAAAGAGAAAATCAGGCTTGGAAAATAAATTGTATGTACCCTTTGTGTGTCTTTGTTAGCAGAGGCAAGTCAACACATTTGGGAAAATGTATACAGTGGTTTCTTGTTCTACTTGTGTAGTGAAAACTCCTGTTTGATCTGTAGAACGAAACTCCTGGTTCAGGGTTTCTGACCCAGGTCTCAGAGAATTATAAAATCATAGAAAGGTGGGAAGGGCCATTTAGAGCTCATCTAGTCCAACCCCCTCCAATGGGCAGGGACATCTTCAACTTGATCAGGTTGCTCAGAGTTGAGTTCAACCTGACCTTGAACATTTCCTGGGATGGGGCATCCACCACCTCTCTGGGCAACCGATACCAGTGCCTCACCACTCTCACAGTAAAAAACTCTTCTTTAACTGATTTAAATTGACCCTCTTTTAGTTTAAAACAATTACCCCATGTCCTATCACAACAGGCCCTGCTAAAAAGTCTGTCCCCTCCTTTTTACAGTATCAAGGAGTGTTTTTACTATCTTTTTACCATCCTCTAGCCAAGCTGTGGAGTCCTTTGAACAGCCTTTGAGGAAGATTCCTTGTCTTACTCCTGCACATGAGAGTGTGGAATGAAGGGCAGGTCAGAGTGTTTCTGTGGCAGTGTTCCTGCAGAGACACACTGCCCCATCCCAAGGAACAGAGGCTTCGAGCATTGCCACAAAAGCATAATGCTATTTTTGTCTGAGACCAGGACAAGAGCAAGGCTGTCAGCTAATTGTGAATTGTAAATTGTTTTGGACTGCTGCAGGGCCAGAGATTTAAAGCCACAAAAAACTCCTGATGCTCCTCATCAGCCACTTGTTGAGAGAGTGCTACATAGCTGCTAAGTGCTCCGGACACTTTCCTTTGCCTGTTAGGGCTCTTCCTGATGGTTAACCTGTGAAACTCTTCCCTTAGGACAGCGGGTGCTAAAAGTTTGCATGAGATTGCAGAACTGATTGGTTAAATTCAAGGGAAAAAAATTCTAGAAAAGGCTGTTAGATACAGCAGCATTTCTTCTGGCTCAGGAGCTGCCTTAGCATATTCCTGAGACCTGGGAGGGTCTTTGGGAATGCATCCCTCCAGACTTGCCCTGTTCTTCCAAGGCACCCATTGCTGGCCATGAAGGTCTCATCTATAACAGTGCCCAGCGATGCACCCTGGCACAGGGGCATGACTGTACCAGCGACCTGCTAGGATGGACCCTTGCACTCTTGTGTCCATGATAGGAGGCCAGTTGTCTATCTGGAAGACAGACTTTTTTACTGTTCCAGAGATGAGCTGTCCCATGCCAGCTGCTCTCAAGGCTTGGGAATGCTCCCAGGCTTGCAATATTCCTCAAGAGATGTAGATCAAGGGAGACTCGACACAGGGTCGGGCACTCACTTTGATGTGATCTAGTACAGACATTCCTGGATCTTTCCCTGCTTGGTGCTCCACTGGCTACTTCTCATCAAGGAGCTGACCCCCGTGGGCACGGACCCATTTAGCGGGCACTGCCTCTGCAGCACGAGCACACACCTTCCCTACTGCTGGCACTTCAGCCCTTACTGTCGGCCCAGGCAAACTGCTGGTTCGGGGACCCTGGGTGACCCAGAGAGGGGAAGGAGGCTCTAGTGTATATATATGGATATAGGATGGGCAGGGACCATACTAAGCGTCCTTCTGTGGGGCAGAGCAGTGTGGTGCTCAATGCTTTTCTCTGTTCCCAGGTGTGCGACGTGGCGCTGGCAGCATGCCTTTAGCAGGAACATTCCCGCATGGACCACACAGTCTCTCTCTCCCACCTGGTGGGAGGAAAGTGTCCCTCCTGCAGCATCACGAGCAGGACAGGGGCAGCAATGCTCCGTTCAAGTGTGGGAGGTGCAGGAGTCACAGGAGAGGAGCATGAGAGTGAGTCACAGTTCTCCTTAGCATTGCAGAGAGATCCCGTCCCGTGTGTGGCACTGAGATCTGGCTCAGGGCATTATCCCCTGCTCTCTGCCAGTCACACAGCCAGGCACAGCTTTTTATGAATAATTCTAATTAGCAATGATTAATTGGGTCCTTTATACACAGCATTTAGCATATGCAAAAGACTGTTCAAGTTTGAAGTGGTGCTGCTGCTAATACTTGCAGATTATTTTCTTTAATTTTCTCTGCAATCCACTAAAAAAAAAAAAAAAAAAAAAAAAAAAAGAAGTTATTTCCCTAACCTCCCATTGCATTTATAGGCCAGATCACCCACTGTGAAAGCTAAAATATAGAATCTGAAGACCAGAAGCTGGTCAGTCTGTTTTCATTAGCCAAGGTGCATGAAATACAAAGAGTAAACACCAAGTTTATGCAAGGGAAAGTAAATTAGACTTACGCAGTGCTTCCAGTTCCAGCTCCAATTTTTTACCACAAAGAAGCCAAGAAACTTATTTTTTCTCTTCCCCTACTCCTCCCAAAACACACAGACACACACAGTCTTTGTGCTGACAGGACTCATTTAAGGAATTATAGCTGACTCTTGGTAATTCTCATTATGTTAATCCACAGACCTGCTAAGTCTCCCTATGAATGATAGTCTGTTTCCAGCTGTCAGCAAGGAATTAATAGCACTCTTCTATACTTTGCTATGATGTGACTTAAGGTTTGGTTTCATGACTGCTTTAAGCCAATGTAAGCCTGTGCTGCCTCTGCCCTTCTCCTCTCCGTAAGCTGTCCTCCTCTCCTTGCACTATTTCTTGTCCTGGCCCCAGAACCTGGGCATTCAGGATTTGATCTGCGGGGAAAAAATCAGCAATCCAGCTGATGGAGGAGCTGCATTGCCACTCCTGCTGTGAGTGGAAGTGTGAGATGCCATAGCCAAGGACAGAAAGCACAATGGGATTGATCCTAGTGGCAACAGCACTTATTTAGTTTGTCAAAACAGATGATTAGACATATTTATGTTGGGGAAATGTCCATGGGCACCTTGCTGAAAATATTGTGGGCATGAGGAGAGATCAAATCCACCTAGATAGGCCAGCTTAGCAGCTCAGCTCTTCGTTCTGAAAAGCAGACCAAGGCAGGGAGTGGTGGAGAACATCAAAGTCATAAGGGGGACAAAGCTGGTGATTATTTAATAACTATCTCATCCACTGCAAAAGTTAGAGGCAGGAAATGAAAGCAGCAGATGTCAACTTCAGAGCAGACAGGAATGGTATTTTGTTCACTCAGTGAATAGCTGAGCTGTGGAACTCATTGCCACAGGATGTTGCAGATGGCAAAAGTTTACATGGATTCAGGAAGCAACGATGCAAATTAATGTGAGAAAAATTCATGGAGGGCTTATCAGATGTAGAAATACCAGCCAGACACAGGATATCCTCCAGCCTCTTGGTAGGCTGGAAGAACATTGCTAGACACTTATTCTGACATCTTCCTTAAATATCTGCTATTGGCTACTGGCTCCCAGCAGGCAGGGATGCTGACCTGACCCGGAGACAGCAGTGCCTGGAGAAGGACCCTCCACCGCGGAGCACAGCCCAAGAAACAACCTTAAAGAGTGAATATCCTGTCATGTGGTGAAACTGGCTGCATCTGCACTCTGACTTTAGAGGGCAGTGCCGTGCTAGGAGCTTTGCAGGTGCTGATTCAGGACACACAGAGCTGCACAGGCAGGTCCTCTGTGCCACCACTCTTCTCCTGCAGGAGCTGCTTTGACACCAGGGCAGCTGCTTTCCCAGGGCTAGCAGAAGTAAAATAACCACTTGGCATGGTTGTGCCATTCCACTAGTACCTCCCTGTCCACACAGGAGCACTTGGCTGTCATAAATACCAGTGAATGATCCCACACAGCCCTTCCATCATAGCTTTCACAAAGGCCTGGGAAGACTCCCTGGGTGACAGGCAGTGACAGTTTATGGAATTCATGGCTCTCCTCAAATGTGCTTTCTTCCCACTGCAGAAGCAGGAGACATTCATTTATCACCTGAAGGTTTTTTTTCCTCCTTCAGATTCTGGTTTTGAGAGCACTTTGGTGCTTGTCAGCACTTCAGGGCATGCAGCACCTCCCCGAGGTGGAGCCAGGGCAGAGTGTTTCTGAGCAGACCAGAGTGAGGGGAGGGAGCAGGGCGTGACACCAAGCGAATGATGGATTTGCTGACAGCAGTCTGAGCATGCAGGTTCTTTCTAAGGGCTCTGTTTCATGATCTGAAGTAGAAACAATTAAATTACTGAAATACTGAAAGCAGGAGGGGGTTGAGTGTCTTTAAAGTGTGCTCAAAACCATCCTGTCACTACTCCTGTGCCTGGAGAGGCAGAGTCTTTGTAAGCAATGCTGTTCTGATAGAGGTGGGGACTTTGCATCTCCTCACAACTTGGGAATTAAATCCCTAGCTTGATCCCCAGGTCTCCCTGAGATGTCAGCTGCATGAAGGGGAGATGGAGAAGGGTGGGTGGGAGAGAAATACCTCCTAAACACATCCTGCATAGAGGACTGACAAGCACTCTGGTTGCTCCCTTCCTTCAGGTACAACCCAGAAGGCAGTGTTGGCAGCAGGGTGCCAGGCACAGATGGGTGCTGCAGTGCTGCTCAGCAGGTCCTGGCTCCAGACAGCTCCCCAGCCATCTCAGCAGCAGCTTTGCAACCTCTTTGCTTGGGTAGAGCAGCACAAGTGGCTGCATGTGGACAAGGCTTTCGGCACTTCCCCCAACATGGGGGCTCTGTGATCAGTGTGAAATATCCTCTTTCCCCATTCCCCCTGCATCTCTTCCAGTATCTGCAATTTCTTCTTCTGAAAACTCACACTTCATTAACTTCGAATAGGCAGAGATTGGTGCAGGGTGAATCTTGGCAGAGCAGAAATGCCCAGGTTCAGAAGTGAGCCATTCCAGTTATTGTCAAGTCCCCTCCTCCTCCACTTCTCTGCCTTTTCCCTGCCCTGCCCCTCGGTGCACACACACTGGCAGCAGCTGCAGAGCCAGTGGGATGCTTTGCATTCCTGGCAGAGAAAAAATACAGCAGCAGGTGAAAGGAAGCAAATACAGATCTGGCACTGTCCCTTGCCAAGCTGCTCTGTAAGAGCTCCTGTAAAAACAGACCTGCCTGTCTGGTTCCTGAACCACTGCAAACTGCTATTTTCAGTGTATCTGTTGAGAATTAACCCATGTCTGAGGAGGGGTAAGGATTTCAATTTTAAGGGGAGAGGCTGGGGGCTGAAGCAGCAGGCAGAGTCAGGTCTGGGCCATGTTCAGAAAAGCACACACAGCAAAGTACTCTTTGTGGTTTTTGCTGATCCTCTCACACTGGCACAAAGACAGATACAGGGAGCCCGAATTTTGCACACATGCAGGTGTGGGTGCCTGGTAAAATGGAGTTTCCCCTGGCAAGGTCTCTGAGTATTCCTCCACTGTACTGCTGAACTCCAAATCTCCTGCTGTGGCAGTGATGTCTTCTTCTGCCTCTCTCCCCAGGCCGTCCCTGTGTTGACTGCCATGCGTTCGAGTTCATGCAGAGGGCGTTGCAGGATCTAAAGAAGACGGCGTATAACCTCGACACGCGGGTATGTGTTTCTGTAGGAATGCTTTCCCTTAGCCTTTATCTCCCAGCGGCTGGGTTTGCCTGTCTGGGTACAGCAGACGTGACATCTCTGCTGACTCACTCCCATCTCAGCAAATAGGTTTATACCAAGCACGGATTATTTTTCACAGTCTGCAGAGGTTCATTAATGGTCATCCAGTCTGACTTCTTGCATAACAGCCTAAGGAATTATCTCAGACAGTCCCTGCACCAAACAGAGAAGGAAAGAAGATGTAGGAAGCAGTGGAAAATAAGAAAGATGACTTACCCTCTGCCTCACAGCGTTGTTTCCAAGCTGTGGACTGACTATTCACTGGGCAGGAGCAGAAATGAGCGGGAGAGCGAGAAGGTGGCAGGCAAGGCTGGCAGAGGAAAGGGTAGCACACACATAACACTCCTTGCTCATGGATTGATACTCCGTGAAAAAGGGGGAAGCACAATTTTTCGGGCATTTATCACAGCACACAGGGAATTCTGCCGCTTCACATGCCGGTCTGCAGAGGTCTCAGTGAACAAAATGAGGGCATGTTAAATGCCTTGATTTTAGCAACTCATATATGCATGGATTCATAAATATGTGCAAACTGACTGGGGTAGGATTTACCACAGTGGTTCTGGGGCTGTCTGAAGTTTGCAAGAGGCAGGAGGTCTCTTCTGTAATAAAGCCCCTCCAGGCATGTCTTGTCCTACCTCTCCTTGCTTCGAGCAGGGCCATCTCTCTTGGCAGGTGAGAAGGGCTCCTTGCTCCTCTACAGTCACACTCAGCTCAAATTGTCATTCACAGCAAAGCCAACTAAAGGGATAGAAATGAATTATGTGTCTCAAACCGTAACACAGAAAGGCAACTATGTAGCTTTGCCTTTGGTTTCCTGTGACCTTGGGCAGCCATGTCATGCCCTACACAATAAATTTGGAGTGACTTCAGCTTTCTTGATCTATCAATAGCAAACTGATTAGGACAAAGTTCCCAGTGTGGGTTACATTCCAAAAATTTCCCATGCACTGGAGTAATAATAAATAATTCTTAAGTGGTAAAGTGTCAGTAGAGAGGGCTTTACCTCCAGCAGCTGTGCTGGGTTCTTCTGATGCATAGCAGATTTCCACCTGTTTGGATTAGGTTCAGCTGAAATGTTTTGTACCTACACATGACATGTCAAGGCCAGGTGCAATTGCAGCTGTGCTGGCTCTTATACTGCCAACAGGCTTTATGTGGGAAGTTAAAGATTTTTTTGAATGTAATAGAGGCAGCACAATTTTTTAGTCCCACATGCGGAGATACTCAGATGTATCTGTGATGTCTATTCTATCTGGAGAGTGGCTGAGAATGCAGCCCATCAGAGAGTAGCACTGTCTTGGAAGAGGTGAGGCAGAATATAAAGGGAGAGGCTGGTCCCAGGGTGTCACAAGATGAATTTTTGTTTCTGTGAGGACCTGGATGGGCCTGACATGCCAAGAGACTGGCTGAGACAGTTCCCAGTGTTACAGAGCAAGGGGCATAGGAACAGTGCATCACAAAAACAAACAGAACCCATTGTTCGTAAGATCACGCACCCTTAGACAACTGAGTTTACTACCACTAGTAAATAAAGGCTGTATTACCTTTTCCAGCATTGGATGAAGACTCCAATGGGCTTTCTATCAGAGATGCTTTGATGAAACACAAATTATTGAATGATGCAGAGATACCAAAGTGAAATACAACAGCCAAGGCCCTACAGATGGCACCCTGTGGCCTTCTATACTCTGAAAGGCAGGGCTTCCATATCCTTACTCCACTGCTGGTGCTTGGCTTGTGCTGACCAACTATCATTTCTCAAGTTTTACACACAAATAACTTCATTGAATAACTCCTGAGTCTTGGAAATTGTTGCTACAAGGGCAAGCCCCATGCAGGACTGCTCCTGCATATCAGGAACTTTCTAAGCCAATGCCATCAAGGCCACAATTAATTTCTTAACTGATACTTCTCTTTCACAGTCTTTCAATTTGCAATTGAGCGCTCCCAGAGCTGCTTTTCCTGCCTGTAAATAGTTCTGAGTGACGCCCAGGCAGAGTTTGTGGTAGCAGTGACAGCTTGTTGGCATTACTGTGAAATCCAATAAGCCTGTTTGATGTTAAGATGATTCTATGATTTCTCCTGGGCTCCCAACAATGGGAGCATTCACTCATCCAAGATTTCAATGTGCGAGCAGGGAGCAGTGTTTAACAGCGCCTGCCATTGCGCTAAGCTGATAAGTGAAAGCAGGCAAGGAATGTGAACAAGTCCTCTTTAAGGCAAAGGTGGATGTCAAAAGTTCGAGTTGAAGAGGATATAGGGCTGTGGAGGGGAGCAAAAGCTGTTCTGAAACAGCCTGTCCTGCACAAACTTGCAGTCTGAGAACATGAAATGAATGAGAGTGGGTACAGCTGGGGGACAGACGTACTGCTGCCCAAGCAAGGCAGGAGTGGAGCAGGACCCATACAGGAGTGCCCAGCTACTCCTTTGGAAACTCTCTTTGTTAATTAGCCCTTTGCTGTGTCTAAATTGTCAGGAGGCATCAGGTCAGAGGAACACCAGCAGGCTGAAGACCTTGTTGTTTCACAGGTCTTTGAGATAATTTCTTAACAAGGGGGTTTTAACCTTTAATGGATTTTTGCAGTGCGGATGGGAAACCCAGGCACAGTGAATTTAAGTCCACTAAATTCTTTTTTTCTCCCCTCAAGAAACTCTTCAAAGCCCGTCTGCAAACTGCTTGAGGGACCGCAGACCGCAGGGTGGAAACCACAAGATATGCTCAGGAAGAAGTTTCTCTTCAATCACAATTGCATTTGCTGATGTGAATTCCTTGCAGCAACAATTTTGAGTCTCACAAGAAATTGGCTTCTGAAATGATGGTGCCATTCAAAAGATTCAGCCTTTGTTTCTCAAAAAATGTGACAAAAGAACTCACAAAATACTTAAGTTTTTTGTTCACAATTAAATAAATGATACTCGAGGATCTTTAAAGATCTAAAATTATTTTTTCCCACTGTATACAGAGAAAAAAAGCTTGGAAATGCTTTTCCACTAAGGAGCTCCAAATACAACAGCAACTAATTTTAAATGATGTATATTGAGAATGGTGTTTAAGCTTTTGCTCGAGTACTGATAATAAAGCAACTGTCAGTAAATTAACTCAGGTTGAAATAGGAACCACACACTCAGACCTAGATCTGCCCTGAAAGATTATGAGTTTCAGACAACAGGGTTAAACTGACAGCTGGATTCAACTCAGAGTTATTCTAGAGAAACAGCAGTGTAACTGAGAGCACAACTGGCTCCTCAGCACTTGCTATCTGGTGCAATTAAATTATACAGTACTGAAGGCATTGTCAACAGGAAGCCATCAATCACCACGAAGGAATTAAGAGCAGTGCAGTTGAAAGTGGAATTTGTCGCAGTGCTTATAAAGGACACTTTAATAATTTTGACAGCCTACTCCCTAGAAGTTAACTGTGAAAATGAAAACATTTGAACTATAAAAATACTCTCCCTGCATCTCGGTTCTGAATATACTCATTTCATCACTTTTTCTGGATGAAAACCAGCACTAATAACTATGATTTTTCACTCAGCAGAGCACCTTGGCTACAGCTGTGCAGAGGGATTAGATCTAATCAATTATATACTCTTTTGAAGTGATATATTCAGTTCATTGATTTCATAGTTGTTGTTTTTTTTTTTTTCTTCAGACAGAAACCCTCCTCCTGAGAGCAGAAAAGAGAGGCCTGTGTGATTGCTTTCGTGCAATACACTGAAATGAGCACCGGTATTTGGCCAATGGACATTTATTCATTTTAAAAATGCTGTTCAGTAAATTACAGGAAGATACAGAGTGCAAGTTGTGCCCCACCATAAGGAAAAGCATTTTTATCAGAACAGGTATAGCTCAGTTAGATTATTTTTGCTTTGTTGTGGTTTATCATTACTCTATGTGATATTGCATCTGCTGAAATGTCAACAGAAGAAACAGTGACAAAGTCATGCTTACAGGTTTTATGCAAGGATAGCATCCTGCTTTTTTGGTATTTCAAAATTTTGGTATTTTTAAAAATTGTCCTTGGACTCTCAGGCCAACCTCTTGGCTTATGTGAATTGCCATAGATCTGTAAAATTCAGTGGAGTCAAAATTTTTAATGTATTTATAGAAGAATAACATGAAAAGGAAGATACTTTGCCATGATGCATAGATAAACATTTACAAACAAGCAGACTTGGCTCTATATAGAAATTAATAGTTATCACTGACTGCTTGGCAGTCCAGGGAAGGGATTTGTTACCAATTGTATCAATAGTCCAGTGCACAGCAAACACAGTAATCTGTCTCACAATTTTCATTTCTTCAAAGCCACACAGTAGCTGTGATCTTTTTGGAGAGATTTATTAAGTATCTAATGTGATCAGTAACATTTTTAATCACTTGAATACTGCCTGGCAGTTGAACTGATTGCATCTGCCAAAATCTTCTGGAGAAGTGTCTTTCATTAAGCAAATCACATGCTGGATTGAACCACTCAAACTGGCCTCTACAGAGAGTTTTGGCAGAGAGCCTACACAACGCCTGCCTGCCCAGGAGTCTCTTGTAAACTGTATTTTGGGAAATACTTAAATTCTACCAGAATGGTCCTTAGCTCTTGCATGGACTCTGCACTCCATCAGGGTGGGTTACAGTGCTGATGTTATTCGCATTCCTGCTGCAGTCAGTGTGAGACAAGAGAGAACAAAACAATTTAAGCAGTGTAGTAGTAGACAGCAAGATTGTGCCTTGTTAATTTTTAAAAGAGAATAGCAAATCCTTTCTCATTGTTTACCTTTTTTTTCATTTATTTTGGGAAGGAGAACAGAAAATGGCCCCAGTGGAAAGTTCCTGTTCATAATAATAGATTTTTCATTGGGCTTAAAACATCATCCCCAAAGTAGACATTTGTGTATCAGCTCGAGCATCTATGTACAGGCTAGAAACTTTTGTACAAACAAGAGTATTGGAGCAGGACCAACAACAGTGGTTTTCAAAGTCATTTTACTAATTCTTATTAATATGTCTGTCTTTCCATAAGTGGCTGATGTTTATGATATTTTGCTCTCAGCCTGCTCAGTAAGTTAGGATCGAAGCTATCTGTATGTTTCCAAACTGCTTCTCTCCCATTTTGTCTACAACATCAGGCACAGAGAAATAGGGACCTGTGACCCACTGCCAACTCATTATTTTGTGTGCAGTCATACTCAGTAACACAAAGGAGTGTGTGTTGCCATATATTTTGCCAAAGTTGTTTGAAAGGTGTGTGGTTCTCAGCAAGGAAAAGCTTCCTTGCACCTGCATGTCAAATAAAAAATCTGCTTTGTCCTTTGTAGTATTCCAGCAAACCCCTTTATAGGTCATTGGGACCTGTTTTGTGTACAAGAGAAGCAGCATGACACAGCAACAGCTCCTTCCTGGTAGCATCACACTGCACTGTGGCACCGGTCAATAGAGCAATAGAGGTTTTCCTCATAGACCAAATTTTATCAAAGAAAGCAGTAGGATTAACACAGCTTCATTGCAAAATACCAGCCTTTGGCTACTTTATCCTCACTTAGATTTGGACCAAAATAATGCACAGCTTTCGAGCCAGCTTTTTGCAGGAGATGGAGTCCCAGCACTGAACCTGTGAATTTTCCAGCACAGCTTCCCTTTTCAGGGGGCAGCATGTCTATGGTTTGGTATTACTATTGTGCATGCTTATTCTGCTGGTACCCTAAAGAATCTTGCAAATTCCTGTTACAAGAACTGAAATTCTTTTGTTTTGTTCATGTTTTTATTTAGAAAAATGGTTGCTCACAGTTGAGTTTTGATATACACAGCTTGTTACGATAAAAGGTGGAATGAATGACAAGTGGATGTTGTCTGACTCCCGAAGGGATCAGAGTGACACTGCAACTTTATGGCTGTAAGAGAGTGATTATTCTGTACTTCTCTTTGTCTATAATACAACACAATAAAAGGGCAAGATGCATTATAGTATTTGGTGTGCTTTGTTATTGATTTGACAAAATGATGATGCTTATGCATTAATTTACATCTGGTCTTTAATTAGGTGGAAAATCCTCAGAGAAAAAAAGCTATTTTTAATACAAAAATAAAAAGACCTGGAATTTGGGCTACATTTATTAATATATTCTTATTTGCTGAAGTATAAAATCAAACTCACTCTTTCAAATAAAGGTACAGTGATGATTTTGTGAGCTTTTTTCAGGATCCCATACTCTGTACTAGGTGGTTTTGATAAAGTTCCTTATAATTGCAGGATAGCATGAAGAAAAAAATGGAGCTAGATAGTTTTAATTTATTTTTGGTCAGGAGGTTAATTTAAATTCAGAACCTCTTGAGTCTCTACTTACTAGAAGAAACTATGTATTTTGCAGAAGGATTTAATTGCAGGAGCCTTTAAAGCAGAATGTTTTTTCTCCCACCCAACACTTCCCATACTTTTTTTGCTGCAGAGCCAAGGCAGTTCTCGTGACCTTTTGAAACCAAACTGTGTCTTCTCTTCTCTTGGTGCAGTGCTGCTGCTGATAGCCCTGGGCACGCAGCATTTGTACACAGGATGGAATGCAGGTGATAGCCCGTAAAATGCACAGCCAAGTCCTCCCTGGAAGAGAAGTGGTATAATCATGTTAGTGTGGTGGTGTCTCTAGGTAGGCAAGGTGACAGAGAAATCCTGGTAATGACCCCCACATCTCCAGAGCTTCTCATACCTGAGCCAGTGCCTTCATTGGGTGTAATTCTGTGTGTATTCTAAGTCAGCAGTTTTGAGCTGAGTCTCAGAACAATTCTCTGAAGACATGTCTGGATTTCATTCTGAAAATGGAAACACAGTTTACCTTGCTTGTAATGTAGAATCCTGTTAGGTAACATCAAAGCTCAGTAGTATTATTGCTAGCTGAATCAGCTGGTGAATGGACTCTGTGGAATATTCCGAAAATCCTGTGGAATACCCTGTCCAGATGGAAACCTCATACTTAGAAGCCAGTTATGTCTCTGTACCCAGAACTAGTCTGTAGGTACCTCCTGGGGTATCTGAGCATCTGATATCCATTCCCCATTTTCAGAGAAATAGTTATAAAGTGTGGAAGTAGTTCCTTTAAGAGTGACCATGTGGTTTCTGTACCTTCTTCTGCACCTGTGCCAGACTGGAACCCAAAGACAAGAGCTCCTCCTCTAGCAGTGGGACTCATGGTTTGCACAGATCTCACCCTGATGAGACAAAACACTTGCTGAGCTGAAGGAGGCTAACAGGAATCCCAGCTTAGTTCAAAGGTAATTTAAAAGCAGAAAGGCTCTGAGGCTGCGGAGCCTTTGGTGAGGCAGAGAAGAATAAAAGATGTTTTCTCTTTGGAACTGGCACAAGGCAGGAAATTTGCCCTTGCCTCTCTTGGCCTGCAGATAGAGACCCCCTTACCTAAAACGATGTTCTGCTCAGTCCTTCCCTGGTGAGGACTCAGTGTGTGAGAGAAAAAGGGAGCAAGTGTGGAGGGGAAAAGACACCTGCCCTCTGCAGCCTGGCTAAGTTCTGGGCAAATCAGGGCTCCTGACAGAGAAACCAGAGCTGCAGCCTCCCAGGGATTTATGTGCTGAGCGTGGTAAGCAGGGGCTGCAACCACTCTGGCTGAGGGCAGTGCTGCAGACAAAGCATCACAGCAGTGTCAGAGGCAGGATTTGAAAAGGGGAGCTCAGAGATGTTGTGTGCACTGGTGCAAAAGAAGGGATCATTCTCCACACTCTCATCAAGCATGGCATGAGAAATTTCCAAACTTTCCAGAACCTGCTTTTGAGAGCTGTGCAATGAAATGAAGATGGAAGAGGTAGTTGTGAATACTCCCTGTGTTCCTCAGCTGAAGTTGTGCAGAAGACGGGAAGTCTCAGGGAGGCTGTGTGCTGTGCTTGTTCCCAAAGAAATTATGGAAGAGATGCAAGCATCTTTTGCAGACTGGTACTTGCTGATTTAAAGATTAAGAGGAAATTATTTTGCAGGTGCTTTTACCATCTAAGGAGAAAGGCAACACTCATTTAAAGAGTGTTCTTGGCAGCAAACATTAAATAGAGGTGGAAAACTAATATCAATTGCAAATATGCATATATGTGTGTATAATACATATAAAATATTTAGCCTCACTTTTGCTGTATTAAACATCTTGAATAAATAATTCCTGGCTGCAATGGATGAAGTAGATGGGTCTGCTAAACTTCTGAAAAGTCACCGTGGTTTTCCTGTGTCTGATTCTGGCTCTGCCTTGAACTGGCCTTGGGGGTCTGTTCAGAACATGCATCTCCACATAAGCAGAGGAAGGAATTTATTTCCCCCCATGTGCTCATGATAATTTGCTGACTGCTGAAGAAGGATCCCACAATGGAGGGGCCTTTGGTTCAATGTGGACAAGCTTCTGTGCTCTTGTTGTGTTTTCTATGTATGTGGCTAGAAACAAATTGAAGTAATTAACTTGCTGAGCTCCAGAGGGGAGGAATGAAAAACACCAGGAGGCTCTTAGAAAATCACTTAATCATTCTCATGATTCTTGAGGAGACTGAAGCACATGGTAGACTTTGCAGGAGTCCACTTGCCTCACACCTGTGTCTCTTGCTCCATCCCCAAGCTGGGTGGCAAAGGGGAGACAACTGGATCCTTGAATCACGTCACTCCAGTTGGCCATTGAGCTCAAAGATGTTGGGGAGGAAAAGCAAAAGCAGAAGGCCCAGTGGCAGCGCAGAGCAGCCACCCATGATGGAGCTTTATACACTGAGGAACCCCAGGTATCTGCTTGCCCTGTCTGTGTCCCTAGCAGATAAAAAAGGATTAACAATGATGGCATTCATGAATGTCCATTATTAAATCTCCAGTTCACTTCATCCATCATTACATTTTCCATGCAATGGCTCCTTGCAGAGAACTCTCCAGTAAATGATGGACCATTTGTTCAGCATGGCTTGTCTCAATGCATTCTTTGGACTCCATATCATGGCTCTGTTCATGCTGAAATCATCACAGCTGTTCTCTCAGCACTGTGGCCCAAAGTCTACCCTCATATGCCTGCATAGGAATCTCCATGATCTCACTGAAAACCACGTGAGGTGACCCAGGCCTGTTTCACAGGAGCACAGTGCTTTGTTTCCTCTGTGTAAAACAGCTGCCTTTCAGATCTCCTGCAGTTCCCTTACAGTGTTGCAAAAGGTTTTCTTTTCCTGGCCAGAGCAATGCTTCTGTGCCCTATCCCTAGAAATACAGAGCTGGGGGCCAAGGGCTAAAGGAATCTGATCTATAAATCTTGTTTCTCAGGCTGATAATGAGCTCAAGATTATATATTATCCATGTTTTTTCTAACTGTTGGTACACCAACCTGCTTTTACCAGTTTGTACATTATAGATGAGGACAGAATGACACATCTCAAGGGGACAGATTCTCTTTACATCAGATTTCATTCCATATAAATAAATGAAAAAGGAGAGGTAAAACTATGGATCTACAAATTTTTTTGCCCCACAGAAACACAATAATGATAACAAGTCCATCTTCCCTGATGTTTAATTCCTTTTCTTTTTAATTGCTTAAGAAACTGTGCCTGTACCTTACTACTCAAGGTGTGTGTGGGAGTTGAATGTATAGCAGACTGTAAAGCTCATCAGTAGCAGTTAAGTACGAGCCTGAAGAGGGATGTGGAAACCAAGAATTCTTGAGCTGTGATACATCTTTGCCACTAGAGTGCTTTGAGGTACTGCCCATGTTTCTTTTGCTGTCTCTGGCCTCCAAATTCATCAAAGGAGAAATATTCTTTTCATAAGAAGAATGCAAGCCACTGTGCCTCACTTGTAGACGTATTAAAGGCAATCATTTATGTATGAAAATAGCAAATTCTTCAAGTTACAATTATTTTAAGGTGAAATCAGTAGACATCAATTGCCATGTATGACTTCTAGCATTAGAGATACAAAGAATTATTGTCTGTCTAACTATTGGCTGTTTAGCTAACACTTGGATAATTTATACAGGAAATAAAGAGATAAGTGTTATACATTTAAGCCATTTATCTAATCACTGACTTTCCTACTTGGAATCTAATGAAAAACTTTATGTCAAATTCTGGTCCATATTTCTAAAGGCTCTTCCTGAGCTGTGCTTTTTATATTTCCTTCCCCCAAACAACCACATCAGTAAGTTTCAATACCAAGATGTGCAACAGCAAGGAAATACCAAGGTTATTTTATGAACATTCACAAAGGAAGACAAAGGAGAAGGTTATAAATTTCTGTTCAGAGACTTGAGGTAAGATGTGATGTGCAAGGCCCAACATAATGTGACCTTCTCTCTCTAAATAGACTGCTCTATATTGCCTGCAAAAGAAAAGTAGTCCATGCCCAATAATGTATTGAACATTATGATTTTGAATTTGTGAAGCAGTTCTGAAGAATGGATTGTGAGGACTGCAGAATACTTCATTGCTGTGCCAAAAAAAATACACAACAAAAGCCAAGGAGAAGTGGCAAAATTTAAAACCTTCCTTGCAAATAATGAACTATTTCCTGTACAAACAGTTATATAACAGAAGCAAACAACTTCATTGTGATGTAGTTTGAGTTGGATCTGGATGTAAATGAATTCCCTCATTGGATTTAATAAGTGTTGGACCTTGGTCAGGTCTCCAACAACAAGTGCAAAGATGCAACACTAGAGGAAAAAAACCCAAACAAACAAGAAGCAGAATTTTGGGAAGACAAATATGATAAACTTGGGAAAATGCATTTAACTGCTTTCCTTTTGACATGAGGTCTGATTTACACCATGTCCCATTAATTGCACATGGCATACAAGCAAGTTTTTTGTATTGCCTCCTCAAGGTCAGTGCTGTGAGCAGAAAGAAGCTTTGGACTAAGTTTATTAGAACAGATCTCCTATTGAGTCACGAGGTGCAGAAAGGACCCCTTGTCCTTCTAAACTCCTTCTCAGACAGGAGTCTGGAATCCTAGTCCCAGACTTAGTCAAAGGGTTTTATAGATGCAATTGCATCTTTGTACAACTTTGTTCCATGGGATTAATGATGGCAATCCAAACATGTTTATATTTATAAGATTAAGTATTTATGTTATTGATGATTCTAATGATAATCATTAGAATAAACGACCCAAATCAGAATTACTTATTGCACAATATAGTTACAGCTACTAGTATAGTACACTATTTTCTGAGGCAATATTGAAGCAATGATATTGAAGACAGTAAAATAATTATGAAGGACAGACTGGATGTTTCTCACCCATATGAACAACTGTGTGAAAATCTCTTTCACTTGGCCTCAGGGAGCATCCCCACTAATGGGAGAGTCTCACAAATGATCTTAGAAAAGGTTTGTTAGAAGTCCCTGCCATTAAAAAGTGGGATTTTATAGTATAAAATTATTGACTCTCAGTCAGATGTTTCTGTGCCAACTGTGTCAGCTCAGCGGCCTTTAGCTCAGCAGCTTTGGATAACTTATCAGTACTATCACTTGCTGGTTCCTTTCTCAGTAATTTTTCTGCTACCACCTCACTGGGTGCCAGTTTCTGTCAGGAAACATTGTTCTTCACATCCTCAGAATGTTTAACTTTGGGATTGATGGGTCAGGCTGCTCTCGGTGTTCTTCAACACCAAAAGCAGTTTGATGTCCCATCATTCTCTACCCACCACTAGTAATTTTTGCAAATAGGGTAAAGTTCCAGCTGTTTTAACCACACTTAGAGCAACCTGCTATAATCAGTTGCCATTTAGACCTGCAGTTGATTCATTTAAGGTCACTTGATAGCTCACGTACATCAGGACAGGAACTTTATCATCAAATTCAGTCTGCAATTAGCCAGTGTGACGTTTTGTGCTGAGACTGACACACAGTTGGTCGTTTGCATGCCCATGTACTCCTGCCAGTCACTGTCAGCATAGGGAAATCCAGCCCCTTCTGCTGGGGTCACTGACTGGCTCTGTGGGAAACAGCCCTCCTGGCAAACTGTTCTGGCACACGGAGCCTGGGAGGGTGAGCCATTTCCCTGGACTTGTCACTTCCCTGGGTGTTCAGCTGTGCCTGGGGCCTAGAACTGCCCTTGGGCCCATCCTTCCTAAAGAGAAAGGTACAGAAACACCTCTGCCTTTCTGCTGGGTCTGTGAGCCAAGTGTTAATAGGGAAAAAGGTTTGTATTCTGTAGGAATGGAGACCCCGAATTTAGTTTTGCCTGAGGTACTTGGGCTTGGCCCCTTAGGAAGGGTGTTCCCCTGCCCTGAACTGGCTTCCCGCAGCCTTTGATAAAACCCCAGCCTTGTAAGGTCTGACATTCATGGCTCAAAGCCACCCCTTCACCTTGAGACAGCCTTACTGCAGGATTTGGGATGATCCCAGCATAACCCTGGTGTATTGCTTGTTTGCAAGGAAGGGGCAGATCTGAAATGCAGTTTGTTACTGTGTTACTTCAGTACCGCCACTGTGATGAAATTACATGGGAACCATGGTGGGAAAGCCTCAAGGTTAGTCACAGAATCTGCCAGGTTATTTGTGCTGACAAATCCAGCAGTCCAGAAGAAGATGGGATTTATACAAAAAGCACAAGACGTAATTAATACATCCAAATTGATTCTCTTAATTTTGTGCCAATTTTCATGCTTTAAGTCATGCTAGCTGGAAATTACAGCAGGAAATAGTGCAGAAATTGTATTAAATCTGAAAATCCGATAACTCCAGAGAGCTGAGGTTTTTAATGAGTCGTCTTTGGTTGTTTCAGTAGACAAAACATGAAGAGCCCTGCTGCAAAGACCCCAGCAGCCTGTAGTCAAAGAACTCCATCAACTTCCTCGGAGTTCAGCTACTGATGAATTTACTCTGGTGAATCAAAGGTTGCTTCTGCATCACTCCATTCATTACATTTTGATGTAGATTTGAGCGAGTTTGATGTGGCTCATTAAGCAAATCAGATACTGGGCTCGCATATCCAGATGGCTTCTCAAATGCTTCCCAAGAAAGTGACTGCAGAGCTCAAGGGACCTAGGTGTGCTCTCAGAATCAAATCAATTTTGAGATGCTTTGCAAAGTTTTGCTTGGAAAGCAAGGCAGGAGAGCTGTGCAAGGATACCTACAGATGACCAGAGGGGCAGAGGCTGGGTGGATGAACTGGCTGAAGCTGTGAGCCAAGATACAATGCTCCAGATCTAATGCTCTAGAGGTTCTTCTTGTAACGACTCTTTCAGTTCTGCACATCCCAGGAATCGATATGTGCCACCAGAGTACAAACAATAAATCTTGTGAGGTGCTACAATAGCAGCTTGTTTAAAACAACATACATCCATGCTTAGCAGCTTTGCAGAATTGGATCTTGAGGGCTCAGCATGCTTGGGGATTCATTGCTTAGTGAGTTTTGCTCTCTATTCGATGGAGCCATTATTCAAGCCATGACAGTATTTTCCATTATGTATCCATGTCTTTGGAGCTGCTGAGAAAAGATCTGCTCCAGATGGAAATGTAGCCTGCAAACTACCCAAATGCTATTTTTGGAAACAGCATTTCCAGAACAATTGTTTGGGACTTTACAATAGGCCCTGCTGAAAAGGGGACGATCTGGCTGGGAAAGGTTGAAGGAAACAGAAGGGCTCCAGCCCATTCCTTGAGGACGATTATTTCAAAAAGATATTTAGAAAAGCAAGTTGGGGGTTTAACTTGAATAACTTTGGGGGTGAAGCATTTAAGGAAGAATTTTAATAAATGAAGAGATAAGCAGGTGCTGCTATACTCAGCAGCCCAGGTCTATCCATCAGGAATCTCTGAGGAAGTGGGAAGGGGCAAGGCTTCAGGCTGACTCCTGTCAAACCAGGCATGAAGTGCTGGAAACTGTGACTGGGAAAGTTGTGGAGAGGGGTTGAACAAACCAACAGCTTCCTCAGCCTACAGATTTCATAGATAGAGGACATTCTTTAGGGTGTCCTTAAAAGGGTCTTCTTCTAGGGACTGAAAGTATTGTGGACAAGGCAAAAAGGGTCTAGGCAGATCACAGTGGGATTTAAGCTGTGTTAAGCTGATACATTTTCTTGGAAAATAAGTGCTCTTTGCATTATTGTCAGTTAAAATGCTGGCATTTGCATGACTTAGCTAGAATTTAAACCATTTATTTTCTTTATTGCCTGGAAAAGCACAACTAGGCTATTGCCATTTTAAGCTGTGTTTTGGGATGCTGAGAGTGGTCTTCTGGAATGGATTAACCTGTACCATGAACCAATTCCTTCACCATGCTTTTAAGAGAACTGTAAAGGAATAAGCTTCTTAGTGGATCTAGATATCTGAGATATTAGGAGCTTCCAGACAAAGCATAGATACCTGTCACTGCCCCAAAGTAAAGCACATGCAAGATCATTCAAGAATTTGAACCATGGGAGAGGGGCTGGAGGCTGTCAGTGTATAAATCTGGTTGTCAGTCATAGTCTGGTTTCGTTTTGGTTTGAAGTGATTTGTTTTGTCAATGTCTTGAGCACATTTGGACCTCCGAGTCTTTCCTGTACCTGCTGGCTCTTTGCCTACCACATTTGTGTAGACAACCAGGCTGAAACATTTGCTGACAATTATTTTGTTTCCATGCATTTGTTAGTTTGATGCAGTTCCACATTTCCCCCATAGCTTTTACTACATTTAAGTTAGAATTTGCCTCTCTCAGAGTTGGAAAACCTCATTCTTACACATTCCTGATGGAAAATAGGCAACCAAATCTTTCACATGTCATTGCTTTTCCCAGTCACCTAACTTTATACAGAGGGTCATCAGTGTGTGAAACCTGTGAATCGTTGTCTTTCATTGATTTCAGCTTCTTGATCAGTTCTCCTCAGCAGATTTCAACAGCAATGTAAGTGCTAAGGCTGGAAGTCTGTCACAGTTGTTCAAGGCTAGCTTGTTTTTCCCTTTGGGTATTTTCTAGAATATCTTCTTATACATAATGTATCTCTTTCTCCATAGGCTTCTGTTTCACAGTTCTCCAAAGCCTTGGCGCTTCCTTGTCAATAAAGGTTGGCACGCTTTCAATCACAGTGCTTTGGAGCTTTATTCTTTTGTGCTGAAAGAGGCACTGCTAGAAAATGCCTGAGGAAAGCACAGCTATATGTGATAAGGAAGGTTTATATCATTAGAAAGGGAAGCTTATCTTAAATAGTGTTCTAATAATTAGGTTTTATTGGGTTTTGTGGTTTCTGCCCGAGAAGAGTCTAACAGTGGTGGTGAGGACCAAACTGGAAAACACAAATGAAAGTGCAGCAAGAAAATGGCATGGGTCTACTCAGCTTACTGGCAAGGGCATCAAGAACTTGGAAAAAAAAAATTTGGTCAATCTTTTCGGCTTTATCAACAACTTAGGTTTTCATTGAGGAATACAATTTTTCAAGTTGACAATGTTCTACTGAGTTTCTGCATAAATGATAGTTAATGATCCAAGTAACAGACTCATTAATGATCCATTGTGGTTGAGGGGGAATAGAAATGCCAGTGGAGGAATGTGCTGCAAGCAATTGCATCCAAGTAACCCAGGTGCCCAGCTGCTCCTGGGATAGATGGGGAGAACTCAGTGTTCAGGGAACAAAATACCAGGAGGTAGTGGAAGTGATTGAAATTACTGAGAACCTGTGCTGTTGCTGGGGAACAGAACAGCAGCAGTGGGACAAGTGCAGTCCAGTCCTTCAAGACATTAAGTGGGCATGACTCATCAGCCACACTGTTTGTGTGTGAATGGTGCTATCTTAGAGGCTTCAGCTAAACTGGGATACCCACACAAGAGAGGCAGCCTGGAACGTATTAAAATCCAGGTGATGCCTTAGGTTTTAACTCTTATGTTTTTCAAATCCTGTACTGCTTAGTGCATAACTCTGAAGCTTCATGTGGCCTGTTAACTGTTTCATATGGTGTAGCCTTTTGACTGCCCAGGGCATACCTTTGAAGGCCCTTCAAATAAATACCTACCTTTATCCTCTTATTTTTGTCTAGTCTCTGTTTATAGGTGGCCACCTTGAAGCATCACAGGGGCATGGAAGTAGAAAAGAAAGGATACAGAGATCACCAGTGCGTTGCTCCCTGCTGCCAGTGCTCCCAGCACTGGGAGGTCAGGGAGGCAAGGGGACACTCAAAATCTGTCAGGCTTCCACCAGGGTACAGAAGCCAGTCAGTACCATTCTGGACTGTCCATCCTGTCCCCTAAACGGCCAACACTGACTGTACAAAAGCTGAAGAAAGGAAAAGGAAGAGCTCAGCAATCCTGTGGATCTCTGTCCCTGAGCTGTCACTTTGCAGTATCTTGAGAGAAAAAGAAGGGACCAGCTTCTATAGTTTTAGACAAGGGAGTTGTGCCCTTTGATGGTGGGGAGGGACAGCATTTTATGTGCTAGTAGGTTGGGTTGTTACACTGCTTCCCCACTGCTTATTACCATTGCAGAAAATGCACATCTTTTAAGAATTGCTCCATCTATTGCTGTCTGAGTATTAAACTCATTTTATGACACTGGTATCCAAAAATATGGCGTCTTACAGAAACCTAAGGCATAACTGCAGGGCTCAGTTCAGATCTTGGTATGTCAGTTCCTCTGAGGCAAGTGTGGTCAACAATCAGGTTCAGCCTGTCAAAGAAGAATAAATGGTAGGAAGAGAAAAAAGTGTATCCCTTTGTCCAGCAGTGATCTCTGTGGACATTTGGGAAGCCAAGTGCATTGTTTGGCCTCAGTGCTCAGCCTCAGAGAGCCAGCAAGAGCAAACTGATGGATAGGAGGGGGTGACAGTAAGTGCCTCTGTGTGCTTTTGGATCTGAAAGCATCTTTATATAAATGTCATTCAGCTGGTGGAGGCTTGCAGGGCGTTATTTTTGATGGTATTATCTCCTTTGCTTTTAGGACCTTTTTCATTTTCATTTGCATTTAATTTGCTTTTAGGACCATTATCACACTTGGTATAATTATAAATGCACTGAGCCACAGTTCAGACTTTATGATATTTATTTCTTTCACTCTGGAAACCTTTCAGACATGGAAGTACAATATTCAGCCCCATATCTGAACTCCTGAAGTGATCATGTTTTTTTCCTGGCTGGAATGACACTTTCAGCAGGATCTGTGTCTCTTCGAGCAAAACAAACATTAATGAGTCAATAGCTCTTCAATTTACAAATCTCAAACTTTTGCATTTGTTTTAAGGAAGAAAGCTGCACAAATGTGTATCTCAGCCAATTGCTCACAGGCCACTGTACTGGTATAGTGTGCTATCTCAAAGTCAGCCATCAGTTGTAAGTAGATTTTGGCTGACAGGAAAATGTCTGATTTGGTCTTTGAGTTTCTACTTCTGTCTCACTGGTATCTGAAACCTTTGGGGTTTTTCCCCCCTGAAGTGGTAAAATGTATGGTCAAGGTCTGGCTTGTCTTGGATACAGTCCTGTTTGCTTTACAAAAATTGTTTTTAATTTAATGTCCTTTCTCACTGAGCACTGCAGCGCTGTTATAATTCAAGGCCTCTTCTTTACTGCCACCTTTGAGCACCAGCTCCACAGCTCCCTGTTCCCTGGATAAAGAGTTCTGCTCATCTGTGAAGTCAGTGAGTAGAAGGAGCCATTCGATGGGTTGCTGAACCCATAGTAAAAACCACACTTCAAATCTGCTGTTTACATTACTTTAATTCTAGAAGGGTTACAGGAAGGCTGCAGCAGAAGACAGGAATGGGAAAGATAACACAGTTGATGATTCAGAGGCAAAATTCACCACTACAAAAGATCTGTATGCATTATTTATAGGACAGGCTGGCACTGCTTCTTTGAGATCACTCTGCCCTCATGTTTTGGCTGCTCTTCTATAAGTCTGCAGAGAAGTGGGAGACAAGATGATGCAGCAGAGGGGACGTGTGAGAGTCTGGGCAGAAGGCCATTTAGACGGGTTACATGAATCAAAAGGAATAAACCTTGGATGTTTCCTGTGCATTTCACTGAGTGCCATTTCTCGAGGTTTAGCTGAGGTTAGTTAAAAACCTGGTCCCTGAAAATGGGAATACCGCAGAGTTGGAGAGGTACATTTCTCTTTAAGCAGGAAGGAGCTTTGCCTGGTCTCATGGGATAGGTGCGTCCAAAAATTCTTTACACAAGAAGGCAAAGGCTTCTCACTTCTTAACCCAACCATGTAAGGCTCACTTTCTGTGCCATGAGTTCAACCCCTGCCAAATTCCCTGCTCATCAGCATTTTCACTGAACTCAATCCTTTCCCTGCCGGAAGATCTGGGCATATGTTGTTAGGGACTTGCTTTGTAGCTCACTTGCTGTGAGATGCACAGCCTTTGGCTCTCCTAGAAGCATGTACAGTCATTTAATTTGCCCCCCTTGTTTGATTTCTGTGTTGAACTCTTGGTGTTGTTGACTTGTAGCAATTACAGAGTTTTCTGCCAATTAGGCAGTGGAGATGAGCAGCAATGGGCTTCCAAAGAGCCCTTCTGATGCTCTGGCTGCTCAGTGCACTGCTGAGCTGCCGCAGGCTATTGCAGAGCTGTTGGCACTAGCATTATTCTTCTGCTTGCTGAGGGCTTTCGGGTCAGCCTGCAGCCTCACAAAATCTATTCAAGCCAAAATTAGAGTTGAAGCTAGTTCTTGCATAAAAGCAACAGAGAGAAAAAGGCCAAAAAATACCCGGTCTTCTGTAGCAATTGTCAGGAAAGAGAAATTTTCTCTCTACATTAAAAATACCATCATAGTTCACTGGGGAACACAATGTGGTGTTCTTCACTTAGGTAGGGCTGGCAGATACAGCTTCTGGGCTCATCAGAAGCCAGCTCAGCCTCCAGAGCAGTTTTGGCAACACCTGTAATCCCTGTGTGCCCCACTTTCCAATCAGTTGACTGAAACTCAAATTAGAGTTTCAATTAGAAACCTTTTTCTAATGCCTTCCCTGTTTCTCTTGGAAGCAATTGGGGTTAATAGCTGCCCTATCAATTTGCAGAGACCTGTAGGAGGAGGGCACCAGATTTCAGGTGGTAGCCAAGACGTCTGTTTTTCAGTAATATAACTAAAATTCACTCTGCTGCAAAACCCATTTTCCTCTGTCTAAATGCCAGGAACAGTGCTCACACCCGGTCAGAACAGAGTACAAGGGTACCAGCAGCTCTCACAGCTACCAGCAGAGCCCTGCACCATCCTGCCTGCTCTAGAAAGTGGATGTTAATGTTACATGTTTATGCTGCCTTCTTTTGATTTGTAGTTCTGAAGAGTGACCTCTCTGTCACCTGACATGGCCATGCTTTTTTTTTCATTCTTAATTTTTCTTCAATTAGGCCACTGTTGACAGTTCTGGTAGAGTAAAGCAGAAGTTTCACCATTCTTCATACTGTTGTACCATGCCCTGCTGGAGATATCTCTCCTTGATACACTAACTGGGTTTTGTGTAGCAAAACACTCACTTTGGCCATACTTTGTTATCTGCAATTAAATCCGTAGATAAGCTTTCTTTTATCTACTGATAACTTCTGTCTTGAGACTTCCCTGCAGGAACCTTTGAACTAGAAGCACAAATGAGGGCTGGATTTACTAGGAAATGGCCTCTCTCGTGTAGCTGGCCTTGTATTTTTTACAGTTACAATCATGGTGTCTTTTATTAACACATGCCTAAATAAACTGAGGTGTCAGTAACCACATACCAAGACTGCCAACTTCCCAGCAAGGCAGGTAAAACAAATTCTCCCCAGTATCAGGATGTGGAGAGAGGAATAGAAGCTGCAGAGCAGAAGAAGGTGTGATGACCATTGCACACTTTGTGGTGCATAATCAAAGCTGACACACATTTCAGAACAAGCCAGCAACTAAACTCTTTCTGGAGAGGTTAGGCACAGTCTAGATAGGCTGCTGGTGGTATGGAACCTCACTGTGCACATCCTGCACTCAGAGCAGGGCCTCAGACTTCCTGCTGGCACCACCAGGGCTGCAGAACTGTGCCCTCAGTCAGAAAACACCACCAACAAAAGGCTGAGCTAAAAATCACCCCAAATGCATCTCCTGGATGCTTTCCTCAGCCACTCAGCATCACTCCTATCTTAACAGGTGCCATCTCAGCCACCTTGCCTTCTCTGATCAGGTTCTGCTGTCCTGAGTGACCCAGTGAGCCAAGCCAGGGAGGCCAGAGAAGATGGAGAGGTGAAACTCTGGGCACTATGAGAAAGGGCTCCTCACTAATACCTCAGGTGTGTGCTTAGCACAGGAGAACCTTTTAACACTGCTAGAAACAGTAGTGCAAGGAAAAAGAACATAACTGGCATCATCCTCCATGAGACCAGTGATGTCACAATGAGAAGAAATAAAAATAATGTCTCTCTAACTTTGTGGCCTCCTCTAGTTTGCTTCTAGAAAGACCCTCTTCAAATTTCCTGTCATCCCATAAGCCATTTTCTGGTTGATCATGAACAAGAAGTAAATGTAAAGACCTTCTTGATTTCAGTGCTGCCTTGTGGATTTTTAGCACTGACACGAATTTCTGTGGCATTGCATCTTCCAAGGACATGAGCCTTTTCCAGGCTCCATGATGCAGGTTGGATCTGCTTGATCAAGGCTAGTCCTTCATCTCACTGATCTCCATACCATTTACAGTAGTTAAGGCCAAAGTCAGGAAAGCTGGTCCAGACAGCTAATCCCCATCTAATGACACTCCTATGATTTTTTTTCTAGTTCAGTTGGCACCTTTCTAATCTGTGCCAAACCTGCCAAAGGGTCAGTACACTCTGCAGGCAGGCTTGTACCTGTGCACACACTTCAGTCCAGCACAGTGGAAGTGTCTGTTCCTCATTCCATGCTTAAATAATGGCTGAGCTCTCCTGGACCCAAAGAGGGTAAATTATCAAGGATTCATTAGATGCAAACACTCCATCTAAATAGATGTTCCTGCTTACAAGGGCTCTTGGCTTTCTCCCCTACATAGGTAGTTTAATTTCACTCCTCCAAAGACAACAGTGAAACATGATACTAGATTTTTGAGCTTTTATTCATTTTGATTTTCCACTATTGGTTTTCGCTGTAACAATCTCAACAGGAACCAATAAGACACATAATCACAGGGCCCTTGATAATGATGGAAGTAGATTCGCTGCCAGCAGCTATTATGCTCATTTGGGGACTGTGAAAAACACTACACATGCTTTTGTTTGGGTGAGATAAAGGGCAGTTTTACCCTGAAAAAGGGATGTTAGGATGGCATTTTCTTATTCAGTGGCTTTGTTCCCCACTCATGTCAGATGTGCTGATGTTAGGGGAGACAAGTAAATTGTACTACCTCAGGGTTTTAACTGCTCTCTACCTTGCAGTGTCAGATACACTCCATGGTTCATTATCATCCAAACTGATTCATTACCACTTTCTGCATGGCTCCTCAGACCAGCACCTCAGCCCTCAGGAGAAGTGCAGTGGATCAGAGGAGCTGGGAAACTACTTGGAGCGAGTTGTGTCCAGCCAGGCAGCTACCCCCTGCAGCCAGCAGCCCACAAGGGGTAGCAGAGTTGACCCTTCTCTGCACTGTCCCCAGAATGAGTGACTGTCCCCAGAATGAGAGACTGTCCCCATGCATGTCAGAGGCAGCCAGGACAAGGAAGAGCTGCAGTGCTCCCCTGAGAAGCAGAAAATGTGACCCCCTGCACCCTCGTGTGTTATTTGGACAAAGCAACGTCTTGGGGGTAGATTAAGATGATCAATTGTTGGTTTTCAATATACCTAAGTACCAGCATGGTCCTTGTCATCCCCTTGTCATCTCTCTGAGCCACCTGCTGATTTTCCTCCTAAAACATGGACAGTGGGGGAAGTGCTGGTACTTATGTGAGGAGATTCATCAAAAGTGGTTGACAGGTGAACTGAAAAGTGATCATAGCCCCAAATTTCTGTCTTCATCATCAAGTTCATCCTTGTAGGCCTTTAAAATTAATCTGGAATGTAAATACAATAATACAATATTTACTTGTCTATAGTGCTCATGGGCCAAAGATATTTTAGGAATAAGATATAAATGGAATGTCAAAGCATTAGAAATCATCTTTTCAAGTAAGTTTTACATATCTTTATTAATACATCCAAAACCCCATTAATTTTATCATCAGCCACAAGCAAATTTATTTAATAGCCATAAACTCATCCCTAGTCATTAATGATCTGGTATTTTAGATTTTCAGTTTCCATTGAATTCACTGGGAATTTAAAAAACTCAGAGCTTTAGAAAGCTCAGAATACCGAATCATAAACATTTTCACATGTGTTTATTTTCTTCTGGCTTTCATTATATGAGGAACAAAGCATATTAATTCAATATCCTTTGAGGACTGGAACATCAGATATACAGTAAGGAAAAAGTTACATCTAAACTCCTGTCATTTTAAGAAACTGCTTATTTGAAAATTAAAACTTAAGTGAATATACAGTTCTTAACACTGTGTAATTTCAATCACAAAGACAAACAAAATAACACTGTACTTTTGATGTGAAGAAATTGCAAAAAAACTAAGAAAGAAAATAAATGGGACAGAGGACATTGTATAAAACCTTTCCCCCTTTCGCCACGTATTCAACAGAATGAAAATTGATCTGCCTTAGGGACAAAGGATCACAGTAAGATAAAATTGGCAGGGGCAGTACTTAACAGTAGTGTAAAATAAAAGAGGACATTTAGAAAAAAAATCAGCAGCATCCAAACGCTGTATCTGTATTTGTTTCAATAAACTTCCCTCAGCTATTTCACATATGATGACCTAGAAGCAGAGCCCACTTCCTTATGTCTGCCAAGTCTTTGTGTTCAGGGGAGCTTTAAAATTATTCTCATTTGTAAAAGTACAAGAGCTCTGAAAACATTCCGGCTTACAGTGTTTTACAACCTGAGTTCAGGGTCCTTAGCACTCTTTTTTGAATGAAAACCAAATAATATTTGCTTGAAATATATAACCTTGAATGATGCTGCAGCCAAAGATGCCCAGCTTATCAAAACAAGTCTGGATCAGGAAAGCCCCCAGAAAAAGTTTGGATTTTCTAGAGTGCTTGAGGTCCTTCAGCTTCTGATGTGACAGCTCTTGCAGCAACGTTTTGTCTGAGCTCCTGGAGATGTGTCTGTTCACTCTGGTGTCTAAAGGAGCACTGAATGCACATGTGGGAGCAAAGATATGGCTGAGCAAGCCTAGAGCAAGCTCCTGGGTGTTAGGAGTCTCTGTGGCCTGCTCAGCTACAGTCCAAGTGCAGAAGCAGGCAGCAGTCCCTGTAGGCACAAAGCCTGCTGCTCCTGTGCAAAGATAAGGAGTCCCTGGAGGTCAGGTTTGGTGATGAAGGGATGAAAATCTAATTTCATTTACCCGACATTCTCTTATTTCTGTACACATTCCCCAAGCCAGGGCAGCACACCCAGGCTGTTGGCTTTGCAACCTCCTGCCCCACAGTTCTGGAACTTACCCTAAACTGTGTGTGCTGTTTAGCAGCAACTGCACATCATTATTGACAACTGTGGTACATAAAAAAAACCAGCTTGGTAGTGTCTGAGAAATCTGTCTGTACAACTCACAAATTCTGTTTGATATTGAGGACTTGCTATATGCTGCTTAAATTACAGGCTCTCTTCCAAATGTAGAGCAGATCTTACTTTTCTGTCTCTTTACATCTCTTTTTAGGACAAAATAGTGTCCAGAGGGCATGACACAGTGCCAGAATTTGGCAGTCACTGAACCTTGACAATCTTCTGATGGTATTGCAGTATCCTTCTTACAACAATGAGTGATCTCTGAGCAGTCTGAGTGTTATAAGTATTTTCATGTCATCCTCCTTGAAAGCATAAAATCTTAATCAGAATGCCACAGGGAGCTTGTGAGCACCTGCAGGAGCTGGACAAGCTGGCTGTAATCTTGGGCCCAGGGTAACAGAGCCAGAGTAAACACATTCACTGTGGGGAGTACAAGTCAGAGCACAAGGATGGACTAAATGCTTCAGCTTTTCTCAGGTCTGAGGCCGAATACACAGGTCCAGTACAGAATTCTGGCACGTGTGTGGCAGCAAGAGCTTTAACAGGGCACTGACAGGCAGCTACAAAATAAGTGAGGCACCAGAATCATCAGGCCGGTTGCAAGTGGCCCACACATTTGAGACCTCTCAGCTTTGCGCTTTCATTTCAGCTGACAGCATCTGGCTGTTGTGTAGCTGAAGGCTCAGACTGCTCAAGGCAGGACCACCAGGACCCCTCTGAGCTGCCATGCCCACACAGTATCACTTTATCCTGATGGCTGAAAATTGCCGTGAATGCCAAGCTAGTACCCCCATGCATGGGCTCAGTGCAGCACAGACACTGTCTCTTCTTTCCATAATTCAAAGCAAAAACAAAAACCAGCTGCTTTGCTTCAGAGGTGGATCCAAGTATCCAGCTTTAGACAGCTCCAGAAATGTAAGATGATTTGGGTTCAGCTTCCTAGTGTGAACATCCCTGGCCCAGTGATGCCAAGAATCAAACCAGCATGTCTGCAGTAAAACAGATCTAACAAAGACTGCTTCTGGCGATACTCTGCTGTCACACCAGCACCAAATATCTTTTCCATTATGTTTGAATCAGTCTCATTAGTTCAGTCAGACTTTATTTTTTCAATGCTTGGGGTGTTCTTGAAGTAAGACACATTAACTTCATCTTGATTTATAGCCCATGGGTTGGTTTCACTGGTTTGTAAACTGAACTCCTACACATTTTTCCCTCGTTATGGCTGAATTTTCTGTCCTCTTCCCTCCAAGAGCTGCCTGTCTGATCAGCCCATGCACTGTGTAGGCTAGTTAAAGATTAACACAACCAAACTGTGGCAGTGTAAATCTTGAACATGCATAGAAACAAAGAAAACAATTTTGCAAAACAAGTTACACAAGAACTTCATGAAAAAGGTTTGCTCATAATATTTCTCTTTCTTTGTGTCTGTTATCAGCCAATGAACAGAGGTGTGGGCTGTTGGCAGTTTTGCCTTCTTGTAATTCAGTGTTAAACCTAAAACTCACATTGAGAAACTAGAATATGCTCTCTGCAGTCATGCCCTATAGAGGAAGGGGAGATAGAAGGAATATCTGTAAGAATTTGCCCAACACTAAATCCCATCACTGATCACTTAAATAGCCCCAGAACGGGTTTTGCAGCCTGTAGGAGGAGGGTCAGTCTGTTCTTCAGGTGTTAGAGAATCAATCCTAAATGCTTAGAGCAAAATCCTATGCTAAGATAACATATTTGACAATGCTGCCACATTTTATGGTGAGGTACAAGCCTGTAAGGACTGTTAACCATGGCACTCGGGCAGCACTTTTGCACAGCCTTGGAAAATCCAGGTCTTCTCTGTGTTACATCTGTGCAGCAGGAGATACTTGTATCTACCTCAGCAGGAATCCCTCTACAGATGTTAGAAAATTTGGGTGGAAATGTAAAAATCTGATTTTTTTTTTTTGAGCTATTCTGTGTTTTATTATCCAGCCACAATAATGTGTCAGTTTTTGGCTTTGTGCTGGTTAACTCAGAGAAAACATGGCCTGATGGGGTGTCATGTTGAGTCATAGGAGTTGTTTTCAAGACAGCCTCACATGTATTCAGTCTGTATTTGTTTTACTTCTGTTTGCCTGCTCAAATATGTGTGTCAAGAATTCCCGACGATGCCAGCATCTAAATCCACATTTTTTTCTCCACACGGATGAGTTGTCTAAAATGCACCTGCACTTCTGTGGGGCTGGGCATTCTGCCTGTAACCAGGGCTAAAATCTTCCCCACAGAGAGACTGGGGCAACTGGGGATGGGTCCTATAGATTTATGTCCTATGACAGCACTGCCAAAGCTGGGAGAAGCATCCATGTGAGGGGAACTGTCTGCTGCGGCGACAGGTCTGGGGTGGGCTCTTTGCACTGGGTTTGCACTGTGGTGTTACTGAGCTTCAGCTGCTCCAATAAATGCAGGAAAATTCCATAACTGCAGATCCAACATCAGAGAACCTGCGGTTTCTGCCTTTCACCTGGAGATGCCCTGCGCAGGACAGGACACTGAACCACAGCATCTCCAGTAGTGCTTCATCCTCCTTGGCAGGAGGCTGTGCTGGGCATGGATCAAAAGAAATGGCAGGAAAATGGAACCAACAAACCTCTTACTTCTCCTAGGTCTGGGGGCTACTTACCCTGGAGGTACTTGCCCTTCTGGCCATCTTTCCCCTCCATGGGATTTTCACCACAGTCTCCGGGACCCCACCTGGATATCTGCTGCAGAGCCAGAAAGTTTTACCAATGTTGTATGTTCAACTAAGGAATCTTCTGCAAATTCCCAGCCTATTATACCAAAAGGGAGGGTGCTAGAAGATCTCATTTTCATGGCAGTGGGGATGAGCTGTGCCCTACAGAATACACTGCAGAAAAAAGGAGGGAGGGATTGGTCAGGGATTTCAGTTCCCAAGGGCACAGACTGCCACCAGGCAAGGGTAAAATAGCAGTGTACAGAGATGCTAACTCTCTTCAGCACCCAGTTGGGGACCAGGTGAATTGATTTTTCATCATTTTGGGCCCTGTCAGCTACAAACAAAACAGCACAAATGTGAAAATATTAGTGGAAACCTGCAGCTTTCCAAAAGAAGCCCACAGCCATTTCTCTGACAGTGGCAGAAAAAATACAAGTAGTTTTACTGCATGCCAATTTCTTCTTAAATCTCTTCCCTCAAGGAGCTGAGTGCTTAGAAGATATTTAGGGGGACTGGAAGCTTGCCGGATACTCAGCTAATGTAGGTCTCAAAATCTCTGATGATGCTCCAAAGAATGCTGGGCTGCATTGATGGGCCAAGTTCCTTTAGATTAGGCAGAAGACGATGTTTTTGGCAAGAAAAATAGGGCTCCAACCAGGTGCCTCTGGAGAAGGAGGATTTTATATTTATGCTGTGTGTCACACAAATCCAGATAGGATCATCTCCAGAGCTGTGTAAATATTAAATTCAGCCTAAAAGCTGAGAGAAGCAGTAAGTGCCTGCAGATCGGGCGGCTCTCCAGGAGGAGACAATGGTTGGCTTTTAGCACATCCCGCTTTTTTGTTTCCTTAAACAACTTGACTTGTGTGTGCTGCCAGTTGCTTGTACTCAAATCCCTTTTTATATCCACTGAGACTCTCCATTCCCATGGGTGGGATGTAGCTGAGGTGGTTTTCCTGTCTCTCCTGCTCTGTGCATATGGGGGTAAATTTAGACAGTTAATGATGTTGAATCTAGTCAGCTGAAGCTGAGGGCCTTTCCCCTCACAAAGAAACTCAGATGCTTTTCAGTGCAAAAATTAAGCAGGGTTCGTTTGATCTGTACATTGCAGCTTGCTGAGACATAGGAAGGAGTGAGCTGCAGCAAGGGAGTGAAGCTGTGGCGTGGGAGAAAAAAGCATTTCCAGTGTTTCATACTGGATAAAACCTGCTGTCCCCCTCGTATGGCAGAGGTTGGCATCCTTTGACACCACAGGACTTTCACATAGGAAGTTTGCTCCTGACTTGTAAATACAAGAGATTGTTCCCAGGGTTATTGCTGACAGCTCCATCCAAAATATTCTCTGGTGATTTTGCAGAAGCAATAGAGACTTGGTGGTAAGACCTGGTTCAACTGCCACTGTCCTGAGAAAAAGAGCTGCTCTGGTTACAGGAAAAAAGGGATATTTGGGTTTGGGTGGATTTCTGTCTTTGTGTCAGGGTATTTGTCATTTTCACTGCTGAGAGTGCTGAACACAGCTGGTCATAGGTGACAAGCAACTTCTAGAGTGAAATTCAGTCTTTTCAGTAAGGAAAACATGAGATTTTGGTGCCATCCAGGAAAACTAAAGAGCTGCTTGTCTATTAGCACTTACCTGCTGCACCAGATGGATTTTGTCAGACTGAGAACACTTTTACTTATCTGACTGATGACAGATAAATCAACCCCCTGGTGATAAACCTACTTTATGGACTTCCTCTGCAGGTATGGCCCCTGCCCCTGCGTTATCTGTCAACATTTTTCTGCTTCCAGCAGGAAAATTGTATTGTTTGTCTCTTTTTGCAGTTAGAAAATCAAAGCACAAAGACCTCAGAGCTAAAATCCACAAAGTCACTGAGAGGTCTAATTTTTTCTGGGGCTAGGGCTCTGAAAGAAAGAGCCCTATGGTTATGAAAGAAATATTCTCTTGCTGGGGCAACAGCAAGAGCAGCACTTTCTCCTCTGAGCATCCCTCTTCCCTAGACATGAGGGTTCCCACTCTTTTCTCATCTCTGAGAAATTATCACGGAGTCTCTGAAGCTCCCAGAGCAAGTACACCACTAATACAAAGAAAATTAAATCCTAGCATTTTCTGAGTGGAGCTTTGCTCTTTCCACTGCCTCTTATAGCTCTGAGGTTCAAGGACACCTTGCAGTTCATGCATCAATATTCATTTTAAACTGCTTTCTTTTTTGACACACTCTGTACTTAGCACAGTCTGCCTGCAATCCTTGCTTGTGGCTTCCCTCTCTTCGTGGCCACCTTTGGTAAGGGAAACCATTTTCAGTGTTTCAGCACTGCTGCTCACCTCTAAAAGGACAGTGTCACTTACACTGGAAAGTATTTCATAACCACAATGATTTCTACAGCTAACAGCAAAACAGGGGAATACTTGTTTTCAAATCAATGCCCCGCTGCTGGGATGCGGTGTTGAGGATCTGAAAATGAGATGAGCGAGAATCAAAAACGGACCCGACTCATTGATTTTTATCCTTTAAATAAAGAGAAAATCAAACCCCAGTCTAGAATGGAAACATCTGTCATCACCACTGTTTGGATATTTAAATGAGGCTGGACAAAATCTGGGCTGGGAAGCGCTTCTAATGGCCACAAGTTAAGGGGCAAGCCGGGGTGCGTGTCCCGGCCGGGAGTCCCTGCGGCTCTCCCGGCTTCCCGCGGGATGGCGGAGCAGCGACGCCCGCCCGCCGCCGGCCCGGCTGCCGCCCCGCCCCCTGCTGGCAGCGCCCGGTACTGCCCCCGCTCCGGGGCCGGGCCCCGCTCCGGGCCCCGCCCGCCCAGCGCAAAGCGTGTCCATTCACCCTCCCCTAACGCTTCTGAGGGGATTTCCTGTTGCTCTTGGGCGGCATTTCGCCTTCAACGCGGCCCTCAACTGCCCTCTGCAAGGGCATCCCCTCCGCAAAGACTTGCCAGGCTTCAATTATCGGCCTCGCGTGGAATTTTTTTGACCTCGTGGCCATTTTGCGGCGAGACAGCTTAATTAGTCCTAACAGTCAGTCTCATCTCTAGGCTGTGGTTGTCGTATTAGTGACAGTCCTGGGGACTGGATCACTTAGTCAGCGCTTCCTGATGTCATCCAAAGTCTTCGCTTCATACATTTCAGATGAGGCTCGAAGCCTGCTGGCTTCTCTCTCTTCTGATCTATTTTTAATTAGCAGTTTGGGGCCTTTGCTGTTACAGCCACGGAAGGTGATCTCGGTGGCACAGTCTCATTTGTGTATGTGGATGTTGATGCCTGAGCAGAGGGCTGTAACATGTTGTCCAGGCAACAGTGAGCTGGAGAGCAAGGAGCGGGTCAGCTCTTGGGAAGACACTTGCTGGATGCTCCAGGACAAGATGCCAGGATACCTAACTAGAATGGCAGAATGCCTGCAGAGAGAGAACAGGGAGCCAGTAATGGAAAACTTGTTACTTTTTGATGAATTAGCTCCAGATCTTGCCAGAAGGACAGTTGTTTTCACTGTCCACAAAATCTGTGCAAAGCAGTCAGGAGAACTGCAAGCTGTCAGAATAAGCCCTCTCAAAATGAACTGCTTCATGGCATGGTATGTATAATTTCCCACTTTTCATACTACAGGGACGATTAGTACCCATGACTTAGTAACAGATTCATCCTCCTTGATTATGATAGAGTTGCAATTCATCAGGGCCACATTCTGCAAGGGACTGAGTATCTTCTGAAACGTGCTGAGTGCCTTTGGCTCTACCCTTGTCATTAAGAGTAGACAAAAAGGCTCAGCACTTCCCACCAGCATTTTAGCAAGGGCTGGGACAAAGTCGTGGAGTCCTTTGGCACTGTGCAACCCAGAAGGGCACAGAAGAGGACTATGGGGACTGTTCAACCCAGCCAAAATCTGTGCAGTCTGGCACTTTTGTTTGCTGTCTTTACAAGAGACATTTTCATTATTTATTGATTGGTTTTTTATGTTGCAGTAGCATCTTGGCCGGGAACCCTTAGGCCAGGGGCCACACAAAATCAGGATAGAAACAGTCCTTGCTCCAGAGGAGCTCACAGTGAGACTAGAGACAACAAATGACTATTACAAACAGTGGCAAGGCAAGGGAACAAGGAATTAATACTATTAAGTGGGAAAAAGAATTAATCCACAGTCAGATATTGTTGCAAAAAAATCACAAAAATTGTTGACTTTCTTGCCTGTTTTCCCTCCCTAGCTAGATTTTCTGCAAAGCCGGAAACATGTCTGTTGCTTTCGATGTGTTGGATTTGTTACACATCTTCCTCAGAAAGTTCCTGACCTTAAACACATGGAAAAAGATGGAAGTGTTTTTGCTGGCTTCAGTGGACCTTGGATGAGCCAAAAGTCTTAAATGCAGAATACTTCAGTGGAAATGAGATATTATGTTTGCAGCTGAACTTCTGTCAGCCCAAAGACCCATGCCTCAAAAGATTTATTCAGGGACTTCCTTGTTTACTAGTACTACTAGTTCACCAGTTCTTCCCATTTTTTCCCTTTAAATGAATGTGTTCCAAAAGCAACCCCTGCCACCTAATATTGGGATTGCTTTCAGCTTGAATGAAAATATTTTGGTCTCAGATTCACATACCTTAGTTAAAAAGCAAATCATTTCATCTTATTAATGCCACCAGTCTGACAGATATTTCACATGAAGACTTCTGAAGAATCTAGTTCTCCAGCAATTGTACAGTTTGAGCAAGTATCTGGATACTTCCTTAGATGACATGGGTTTGTGCATCAGCAGTAGCAAAGGAAACAGCAGGTATCTGGGGACCTGTACCTTATTTCTGTTTACAGTCATAAGGGTAGAAATGGAAAAATTTTAGAAATGGAAAAATTTGTACATCTTATGTCTTTTTTATTTTTCCCCCAAAAATCTGTCCTCATATATTTTGTTGTAGAGCTGTGCTGTGCTTGGAGATTAAAAACAGAGCTTCATTGCACAGGTTCTTCCCCTTCTTTGCTCCAGGCAACCCAGAAGTCTGAAGGAAAGGTGACTTTAATTGAAAGAGCAGGTGCCCTACTGGTAACTACCTCTGCTTGCCTGTCCCCTCTGTTGCTTACTCAAGTTCATGCCCATCACAGCTAGAAAAGCAGCTTTGATGGTGATAAGAAGCAGCAGTAATCCTGCTCACTGCTGCCACTGAGCACACAGGGAGTGAGAACAGACCAGACACCTGGGAGCAAAGCTGCCATTGTGCCATCAAAAGAAAAAAAAGTGGCACAAACCCCACTCCTTTAGAGGAAAAGGCACATCTTCAAAAACCACTTAGAAGGGGAATAACCTGTAAAAGAAAGGGATGAATCTAACAGGTACTTTCAAGGAGCATCAGGCCAGGTGAGGGCAAGAAGATATATAAGCAAAGTGAGAAAAATGAAACTCAGAGCAGTATAAACATTTAGTAAGTGCTGCATTTCTGTGGAAGAAGAAAATATCTCTCGTCAGGTTACAACAAAGAGGCAGAAAGTCACTCTGACAGCACTTTGGTTCTGCCAAGTCCAGCAGATGACTGTAATCACTGAACATGAGACTGCAAATCACACTGGAGTTTTTATTTAATGCTCTACTAGCTCCAGAAAAAGGTTTGATTTACCTTGCTCACAGAGTCATTTTTAGAAAAAGCATCTTCCCAGGCACTCAGCATTCAGTAAAGTCTGCTAAGAAGAGTTAAAAATAATGCCAAACCCAGAGGACAGTGACACTTGGCAGGAGGGGCTGTTTAAGTAATTGATAGGAATATCTGGGGAAAGAAAACAGGATGGGAGATGGAAGTTGGTGGTCCAGAGAGAGGGACAACACCTTCCAGTACAGGTAGGATTTATGTCCATTTCTTTTCAAAGTGAGGCACTGGCCATGCCAACGAGAGGGCAGCAGGCACAGATCTGTCCCACCAGGACTGTTTTTGTATTCCTCATGCTGTGGATCAGGCCCTCAGGTGGGATGAAGATAACTTGATTTAGGCATCCAGGGGTACATTAGTGGAGCTCTGCTCCCTTGGCGAGTGGAGTTCAAAGCACCATTCAAGCCATCTGTCAGCTGAGAAGGAAATTACATCTCCATAGGTTGAAATGGGAACTTTGATGCACACCTGTAGGTGCCTAAATGTGGGTGCCATTCTGTGAGCTGAAAGTCAACAGTGGAAGCAAAGCCATCAGAGCTACACCAGTTAGCAGTAGCTATAAATCTGATCCCATTATTTTCCTGGCTTCTGGCATATCTATGTCCTTATTTATATTAACCAGGCTTTGTAGACACAGTTTGCTAATGAAGTCACTACTAGCAGCAGGATAGAAATGAAGGTATTTTACAGATCCTCATAAAATAGATTGCTAAATCTTTGTGGAATAGTAAATTCAGGGGCTTATGCCTGGAATATTTAATGCAATTAATGATGCATCTTTGACCTCCTTTGTGCTTTTGTGGTTTGGCCAAAGTGTTCGTACATCTGGAATTTGGCTTCTTCATAAAATGTTAAGTAAACGCAGAGTTGTCATCACATACATGAGAAATTACAGAGCTTTGCTTTTGAAAATTCACCTTCACTATGTCTGTACTTTTGAGTAAAATGCCACATTTTAAGTACCTCTTTGGATGTAATAGAACATTTGCTGGTCTCAAGGAATGTAATACTTTATTTGCTTCAAATTGAGGCAAGAATTTTCCTCTGGCTCCGTAGTGCAATGCACACACCTCTTTAAATGAGCTTGGTTTGCCTGCAAAAACCTCCTGCAGGGCTGTGCAATGGCATGGCAAGTAATAGCTTAAACCTGCCTAGAGCAGCATCTTTTAAGAAAAAATTTCCAGCTGGTGTCACATTTAGTCAGCACAGGAGACGCTGTCAGTGCTCTAGCTGAGACTGCCAGATTTTAGCCTTGAAAATGGTAAGTGAGCCTTGCTCTTGTGTCCTGCTCTTCCCACTTCTTGGGGCAAACAGCTGTGTATTCACACACAACCTACGTGTGCCGGGACATGCTGAGAAATGGTGAACTGCACTCAGTGCTTGCTCTGAGGAAGAGGAGCTCTGGTGGGGAAAAATATGCTAAAAGTGTGCTAAAACCTGACATTTGAAGAAGATACCTCAGAATCTGAAGAAATAACAGAAACTTGCAATTATTTCTCATAACTGTTTTTCTCTCTTTCTATAACAAAACAAACAAGACTGTTTTAAGTAATCTCCTGAGGTAATGGATTGATCTGCTTTTCCAAAAGGGTTTTTTTAGTCCTTTTCCTGTCTTCTCTGGAGCATGGTTATATGACTTGAAAGTTTATTCACCTGGGCTTTCACAGAATTTGTTTTAGAGTTCATCTCCATATCCTTGAATGGATTTTCCTCCTTTCCTGATTAATTATAGAGTATGGGTCTGAATTCCTTATGCAAAATTTGCTAATGGCTATTTTCTCTTTCCATCTCTTTTTTTTAATCAGAGATTTTGCTCAGTGACTCAGGATTTATATCAGCTATAACAGTTCATTTCAGTTCTTGGAGGAATTTGGGGGGGAATTGAGCTTGGCATTTTGTAGGTTAGTTGCTTAGCTACCTAGCATGGTCTAGGAGCAGCTCTTCTTTCCCCCTCTATTTTTAGCATGTCCACTGTAGTCTGAACTTTCTTCTGTCTCCTTTCATCCCATACATTAGCAGGTTTTATAAGGTTTTGCTGGCTAGTTCTGTGAGAGACTGCAACAACACATTTTGTGAGTGCTGTGTTGTTCCTGTTGCTGCTCTTCAACAGCTGTCCCTTTTGAATGGACTTCCATGATTTTGTGGTACCATTGTGGGGTTAAATTTCCTTAAGGAGCTGCCAAAATTTCTAGTTATACTGGCCAGTTTAGACTTGGTAGGTCATTTCAAATCTGGCCTGAGTACAAACAACTCCATTGACTCCACACATAAACACAGAGCAAGTTTTAACAGTGTCTGAAATAGCTGATCTTCCGTATTTTTCACTTAACTCTTCTTTATTTTAGGAAGCAAATATAATCATTCAAAAGGCACAAACTTGTGAACACATTCACAGGTCACAGTATCCTGGGCTCGCCATGTAACTTCTCACCAAATTAGGAGCTAATCGACAGGGATGGTGCCTTTGAAAATTACCAGATCAAAAATACCTGGGCTGCCTTCAGCCTGCACATTCCCAGTCCTGCTCCTAAGTCTCCCTTCACATAGACAAAGATTTGGCTCCAACACACAGCAGCACCTCACTGGAGAGGACAAGCAGTGAATTGACTTTTTTGACTCAAAAGAATTGAGGTTTTCCAGGCTTCCCCACCTATCCCAGGGCAGGCTGTGGGACAGAGATGCCCCACCATTCCACTGGCATTTCCTAGAGCCAGTCAATCAGAGGTCAAGTCTGCTGGACATTTTCTTCTTGCTGCTCCCCCTGGCTTTCCCTTCTGCTGCTGGCTGCTCCTACTTGTCATCGTTTATATGTGAGTATCTGAAGGGAGGATGCCAAGAGGGTGGAGCCAGGCTGTTCTAGGAGCAGTAGAGCAAGAGGCAATGGGCAGTAACTGATGCACAGGAGGTTCCACCTGAATATGAGGAAGAATTTCTTTACTGTTCTGAGCCCTGGAACAGGCTGCCCAGAGAGGGTGTAGAGTCTCCCTCAGTGGAGATATTCAAGAACCATCTGGACACAATCCTGTGCCATGTGCTCTGGAATGACCTTGCTTGAGCATGGAGGTTGGACCCGATGATTGCATCCGTGCTCCCTTCCAACATTTCCCATTCTGTGATTCTCTGATTCTGTGATTTAGGGATTTCAACTCCACCTTCCACCTCATGGGACCTCCTCTGTCATGCTCTCTTGTGCTGGCAGCTCCAGCAGAGCTCTTTCCAACCTGCCCCATCCAAGGTGTCCCTCTGGTTTCAGACAGCCCAGCTCTCTGAAAGGCCGGCAGAGGAAAACTCATTTTTCTTGTCCCAAAAAAGCAGAAATGTAGTTGAAGTCCAGTTAATCAAAAAGACTGGTTTTTGCCTCATTCTTTCAGCCTGATGAGGTTTCAGATCACAACTGTGGCAGCCAATGTGGACACTGCAGATTCTCAAAAATCGAAAGGGAAGGGGAGGCAATTGATCCAAACTGATGGGCGTAACAATTGCCAGTGACAAAAAATACCACAGCCTCACCAGCTGCATTTGGCCAGCCTCACTCCCTCTACTAGGTCTAGCCCTCAGCTAGATTTATTCTAACCAGGTTTGTGTCTGTCTTAGTTCTGGCTGCAAATCTGGGTGATGAGTGATGGCTACACCAGGAAAATTGGAGTGGGTGGAAGAACACTGTGATGTGCCTTGAGGCTGTGCCCAATGTTAGAGCTTGCTCAGAGGCTGTTTCTGGTATTAGCTCATGAATAAAAAAATGCCATGCACAGTCAACTGCCAGCCACTGAGAGCTGTGGGGACAAGACAAACCAGTTTTAATGAGGAAAAGATTCCTCTCATATAATTCCTAGATGATCCATAACATGAAATGCTTCAGTTTCTCAGGTCCCCATGCACAGCACAGTTCTATAGCTGCTGAGGTTCTTTGCTGAGACTTGACACTTTCATTAAACAAAGGAAAAAAAAACCAAACATAAAATGTCTGGCCTTCATAGCTGTGAATAAAACCTTCCAAGCATGAAAAGAAAGTCAAGTCTTGCCTGTGCATGGAAGCTGATTGCTTTAACTGCTTTAAAAGGCAGAATGGAAGACATTAGCCTGGTATAAAGCTATTTTATACCAGTGTAGCTAATTCCATATGGCAGGGGAACATATGGGCACAGCTCTCAGACATTTCCATCCTCATAGAGGACTAAGCATACCAGAGGAGGCATTTTGGCCCATGTTGGCAATCAGGAACAACCTAGTTTAGCACAAGTGATGCAGTTCCTGCACCTGAGATGCAGGAATGCTACCACCACTCAGCCCTTGGTTCATACAGAGCCTCCTCTTGCACAGCAACTGCACCAACCCAAAACCTGGCTGTAACCTTGCTCTGAGCAAGGCTGCTGTGCTCATATCAGAACAGATCAGCTCCAGAAATGTCTGGCCATATCGCAGCATTGGTAGGGCTTTGGTTTTCCTTTTTAATAACAGAAGCCTGCATGCAGACATACCTCGGGTTGCAGACAAGTCATCTTGCTGGCAGAGCTCACTGTGCTTGGGAACTGTTCTAACCTTTCAGCAAAAGAAGGATCATTATGTCTGTAGAAACTGAGTTTCCCCTAAAAAGGATGGCTGTGAGAGCAGCAAGTACATCTTTGCAACAGAGCACAAGTTTAAACCTGCAGCTGCCCTGAAACGTTTGTTCGGAGGCAAGTGGGTGCTGTCATCCTGTTTCTAGGGGGCACTGACCCTAATGGATGTTTCATCCCCTTGATGAGCTTTTTCTGAGGAGTGTAACTCCAAGGGGCTTCTTCCAATGATTTTTCCTGGTTTTCCTGTGACCCTCTAAAATTCTGTTCTTCAAAAATTCTCTTTTTCAAACACCTGAAAAAAAAAAAAGCTTCAAATGATTTCTGCAGCTTATGTGAGCTCCCTGGGGCCTGCAGAAGAAAGTCCTTCTGGACTCTTCCTCTCTTGTCCTCCAGCTCAGCTCTGCAGCTCTCTGTGGCAGATGGCAGAGCCTGATTTGTCCCAGGTAACTGCTCTGTGCCAGCACCTGGAACTGTGCCTGAAGGCTCTGGGCCCTCAGGACTCTGCCCTTGGACCTGTGCTTCCTTTGCATAGTCATCTTCTCAAATGGTCTCAGGCTACAAGAACAGCTCCTGTCAGTGCTCCAGCAGCCAGCCATGGACGTGGGCTGCGGTGTAGATTGTCCATACGGTTACCAGTGTAGTACAACAAAGAGGTGTCATTACAAAACCCAGCTTTGCTTCCAAATTTCTTGTCTGAGCTTTTAGGTTTTGAATTTGCCGTTTGTCTGCCACCAGTGCAACACCAATATTTTTATTTATATTTTTATTCTGCCAGAAGGCAGAAGCACATTCATGAGGGCTCTCAAAAAGTTCCTTACCACTTCCAAAGTGGGGATGTTAGTTTTACAATGGACCTTTTAATGTGAAATATCTCTGTCATACCTTGTTCCAGCAAAGTGTCTCCTCTTGCAACACCTTGCAAGTAGTTTCAAAGAGAGAAAATCTCTGGACTGCCTGATGAGAAATTCTCACTATCTCATTGCCTGAGAGGGAAACTGCAAAAACCTGTCCTTAGATATTTAGTGGTGTTTCCCTTCCATCTTTATGCCTGTGGGTTGTTTCTGTGATTACTTGCACATATATAGTTCATTTTTGCATGTGCCAGCCTCTGGAGATCAAATTTTTCTACATTATTCAGTATTGTCTGGAGCCACACTGCCTTCAAGACTCTTTTACCCAGTGCTGGGAGATGTCTCTGGCTTTGTTTCTGGCAGGTACAGGTCTAAAGATAGTTGTGAAAAGTCATTTTTTGAAGATAAGAGTAATTTATACCCCTGAACAACATCCAGTGGGCTTCTCAGTCCCCAGGACACAGGCAAAGACAGTCAGGGGAGTGAAAGACAAGAAAGCAGGGAAAAATTGCTTTCCTCAGAGAAATTTTCTTGACCGTTGGCTAACTGAATGCACACAGACCAGTGTTTCCCAGCTCTTAACAGATTCACCACAAGCTTCTGCTGTTTTTCCCCACTGTGCTGCAAAGCAGAGTCTGCAGGCTTTGCTATGAGGCACACTGTTGGCACAATGCTCAGGAAAATCACCTCCTCACACTCAGGCACATTTCCCAGGTGCCACACTTCACCTGCTAGGGCAGACAGGCCTTTCCCAGTTACTCACCCCAACGTGGGCTAGCCAGGAGTGGCCTCTCCTCTCCCAGTGCCTCCACCTGCAAAACCTCACACATCCAGGGCTGAAACTCTTCAGCTGTCCCAGCCCTGTGCCTCTGGCAAGCCCTAAGGAAGAGCATGGGGTTGGGTATGAGCAGCCAGCTTCCTGCTTCCTTCTAGCATCCCTGAAGTCTTCAAGGCCAGGTTAGATGGAGCACTGAGGAGCCTGATCTAGTGGATGTCCTCCCTGTCCATGGCAGAAGGGTTGCAACTAGATGATCTGTAAGGTCCTTTCCAATGCAAACCATTCTGTGATTCCCTGATCACCACCTCAAGCCCAGGGCATTCAGCAGCACAGCTGGGGACATGGTCAGTCCTTGCTTTCTCTGGGCTTGTTAAACCTGCAGTGTGTGTGTCTGTGTCTACTCAGCAGCAGGTGAGAAGCAGAGAGGCAAGTGTCAACAAAAATAGGCCCAAAGGGACCAGTTTCTATAGGAAATGCCAAAAGACTGGAGTGTATGAAGCACAGTTCATGAACTTTGATGGGGAGGGGCAGCATTACCCTGCCAGGTGTAGGATTTGGAGAGGTGTCACACTCAAAGAGGACTCTGGAAATATGCAGAACAGTTTCCAAAGAAGAATTAAAGGTAAGCTTAGTCTGTACAATATGGAAGTGATCTTGGAGCACAGCACTAGGGCAGCTGGAGGATCAGCCTGTCCAGGGAAAATTGAGCTGCTGAGAGGGCTTGAGGTATCCAAAGCCTGGCAATGCCTTGGAGAGAGGCCTGATAGCTTGGCAGCCACGCTGTTCTGCTCTGAGTTCCAGAAGGAGTGAGAGGTTTAGTTCAGAGCTGGTATTGGCTCTGCGGTGCTGCTCCTAAAAGCATTAAAAAATGCTTTCCTGTTTCATTTGGCTAATTTGTTGTTTTTCCTCTCTTTTCTTTCTCAGCCCTGTAATAGTGGCTAGGCTTTGCTCTCACTTCTAGGACTACGTGCTAGGCAGGTGGGATGTGAACCCAGATCAAGGCCTGGATTTGGGACAGCTGCTTTCCAGTTTGTTCTAGGTAAGAGACCTTTCTGCATGGGATCCCTGGAATGTCTCTCTGTGACTGCTTTCAAATTAATCCGGGTGTTATGCTGTACCATGAAAAATGCCATTAAACACAAGGAAGGAAACTCTCACAGACCCACACATTTGCCTTTGAACAAATGAGGATTCCAAAGAGATGGAAATGTAAGTGATGTGTTGCATGCAGACAGTGGGAAGCATTACAAACACTGGGATTACTTTGCAAATCCTTTTTCAAAGCAGAAGCAGTAGGACACAGCCACATCAGACACATATCATTTTTCTGTTCACAAATGCTTTTAGACACTTAATCATAGCCTGTGGCATGTTCACAAGAGGATGTGCATTGGAGCAAATCCTTGGTCCATATGCTCTGGAGCAATCCCCAGTTCCTCCTCAGTTATAGCCAAAAGTGGCATGAATTTTGGGAAAATCATCTGTCTTGTTATCATTAGGAGGATGGATGTATTCCCTGCCATATATTATAACCAATGCTTTTTAAATTATTAATCTTTTAAATGAGAACAGTTACTCCCAAATGCAACATCTTCCTTTAATAATATCAGATTTTCAGAGCTTCTAATCTCTGCACCCAGACAGTATTTTGTTTCAATCTGTCCTTATCTGCAGCACGATATTTGTTTTCTGTTTCTCTTGCTTGGTAAATCTCAGTTTTTCATATGCTGCCACAGATGCTCTGCATGGCCAGACTTCATTCTATTAATGGTCACCTTCAGCCAAGCACTGCCTACATGAGAATTTTGGCTCTTATTTGGTGTGGGGACTTAGCAAGGAGAGGAATATGCCTGCTACTGGCTCATGCCCCTTCTTTTGGGGCTTTAATTTTTCCTCTGTGCACTCCTTTTTTGTAAAGCATCATTTAGTAAGAGTCTGGCAGGTCTGCAAAGTGCTTGAGTATCTGGGAGCACAGACAGAATTTCTCCCACACAAGTGATCTCACCAGAAACTAGCCCTGCTGCCCCATGACAGCAGGAAGGAAGAATCAAGAGGAAGGAAGAATCAAGGGGTCAGAGGAAAAGAGTAATTTATTTCTTAGCAAGAGGTAGGTCACTGAACAAGAAACTTTCAAGTCCAGCAAGCCACTGAGCAGACATGAACTATGCCAGAGAGTGAGCTGCAAAGGTGAGGAGGAAAAGCCAGTCTCTGGGGATGGGATAATGCACATCTGACATCCTTGCCTGAATTTTCAACAGAAGGCTAGAGGAACACTGCAGCAGATTGCTTGGGGAGGCTGCCTCCTCCCCAGCACAGGATATTTTGAGCAAAAGCCATCTATTAGGAGCAGTTGAAGGTACTGCCATACAGTACCTGGGCACAGGTATGATTGCAGGATCTTTCAAGGGTTTTCTTGTCTTGTCACCCTCCAGCTCTGTCCCACAGAGGGCACTGACAAAATATTTGCCTTCTATAGGGGCAGGTAGTCAGTATTTGAGACAGGTACTTACTCAGAAAGCTATTGCTGTCCTCTTGGTTATTAGTCGTGGTTCTTCTAATCAGAGTTTTACATCGTGTCTTGTAATGCACACACCACCTTCCCTCTGCCAGCAGAGGAAGAAGCTGACTTGGAGCCAAGACAAATGAAATGTTCTCTGCTCATTGCCCAAGCTGAGTAAAACACTGAAGATAATGTGTGCCTAAAACTGCTTGGATTTACCATTTTTATATCCCAGATTAGGCTGGTTCAGGGAAGGATTCTTAGGGACATTTTTAACCGTAGCAACCTTAAACGGGGAAGGATCATGGTGCCTAATGCCCTTCCCAGGGGAAGGGAAATCTTAAAAGCTGTCCACGATCAACAGCCCAGCTTCTCAAACAGAACTACATCTGCTTCAGCCAACAGTGATCTCTGGGAAGTTTAGATCCAAACTCTACCTGCTAGGCCCAGATGCAGATAAAGATACCTTTACCCACCTTATATGCTGCAGCTGTTTTGCAGGCAGGTAGTGGAGAGCATAGCCTGCACTTGGGGAAAATCTCTTGCTGGCTTTGCATCATTTTGCATGTTTGGTAGCTCATCAAGCCATTTACGCCTTTATGATGCTGCACAGCACTCAAGCAGGAAAGTGCTTTAAAATTATAAAACTTCTTGTAAAGAAATTCATAACCTTCCTGTGCTTATCAGAGTATGGCTCTCAATGGGAGATTCCCCTAAAGAGAGACCTGGAAGCCAAGGTGATCCTGCTGCTGTCTAGAGGGAGATCCTATAGATTGAGGCAAGAACCCATACCTCCTCGCTGTGCAGACTTGTCTGATAAGACATTGTGGGTTGACCCTCGTTGGATGCCAAGTGCCCATCAAAGCCACTTTATCACTCCGTCTCCTCAACTGGATGGGGGAGAGAAATCCTAACAGAAAGCTCACGGGTCAAGATAAGGACAGGGAAGGATCACTTACCCATTCATGTCATGGGCAAAACAGACTCAACTTGAGAAAAATTAATATATTATCAATTATATCAGAGTAGGATAATAAGAAATAAAAACTAAATCTTAAAACACCTTTCTCCCATCCCACCTTTCTTGATGGGCTTACTTCACTCCTGATTTTCTCTCTCTCCTCCATCTGCCTTGGAGCTGGCTGGCATTGGCTCTGTCAGACATGGGAGAAGCTTCTGGCAGCTTCTCACAGAAGCCACTCCTGTAGCCTCCCCACTATCAACACCTTGCACACAAACCTGCTCCACAAAGTAAATGGGGAAGCAGAGCTCTGTCCTAGCAGCACACGTGCGCACTGAGAGGGTTTGGTGCACTGTGATGGGCACTGGTGGGAGCCAGAATTTAATGCAGAGCAATGTGATGCTGTGTGGAACTGAAACAACCACAGTGGGACAGGGGCACCTAAAGTGCCCTTCCAGGATTGGTCACCACCACAGCTTCATCCAGGCAGGAGGAGCAGCATTCTCCTGTGCACAGTGTGGAACAAGGCTGGCGAGGAAATGCAAGAGGGAGCACAGAACAGTGTTTAATAATGAACATCTGGCTCTCAAAGCACAGGCTGAGAGGCTGATTTATTGACACCGAGACAATGGACTATTGTGCTGTGTCACAGGGACCATTCGACTGGCTCTATTCATTCCTACAGATATATGAACTGCCCATGTCTTATAAATGATCTCCTCCTGTCTTAGGTTGTTGCCTTCTCACTTCTTTTCTCTCCTGCTCTTCCTGGAGGGTATTATTAAGCTGTGATATATAAATATCTGACACCAGTGCATTATTTTTTTTCCTTGTCCGTGGTCAATGGCAGCATGTAAGAGTGTTGTCTAAGGGGGATTTTCCTACTTGTAGCAAAACCAGATCCTCTCACTATGGTTTGTTCTGCCCTTTCATACTCTGCCAGGTAATGTGACCAGGCAATCAGTGGTAATTACTACTGTCTGAGGACTAAGAAATCAGGTGCTCTGCTGCAAACAGCAAACCTGCTATTGCCATGTTCTTTATGAATGGTGCCACTAAACATTGGTGAGGCCTTGAAAATCCCTCAGGAAAATTGAATCTGCATTGTTATTGTGTAAATAGGAAAACAAAGGCACAGTCAGGTTCCAACACAAATTATGAACTGTGATTCTGGAAGACCCCAGTTTTTGGCTTCCCAATGTTGATGCCAAGGGCCCCATTCTCATATGTTGTGAGATCTGTATTTCCCACCAATGTAGAGTGGAAGAGAATTGCTCTTTGAGAATAGAAGGAAGCGTTTGCTATCTCCCTTCTGTTTCCATTTCCTTTGGCCAAATAATGCTGTGAAGTGCAAGATTGGATGAGGGAAAAGTATATTATAAATGTTGTCAAAACTAAGGAAATGTCAGCACGAATAGTGATTGAGCAGAGTTAATTCAGGCCTCTCCATGCATATGCATTTGAAGACAGATTATACTTGCACACATTGTTTCCCCTAGTCCCCCACCTCATTTAGTACCCAGAAAGGATGATGCTCAATTAGTGAGCAGTTAGCCAATAATCTCTTCTATCCTTACTGCTGTGGAAGGGTCCCATGTCTTATTTAATGCCCATCTTTAAACCCTGTCCTGAATACAGCATTATTCACTTTCTCCTGGGCACATCTCTGGAATTCTTTGGTGTTTGGGTACTTCACAAACACAAGTACTTGTTGTCACAGCCTGCAAGTTAATTAGTGAGACCAACCCCCTTGTACCACGGAGGGAACCAAGACACAGACTGAGGCTGGAAACTCTCTTTAAATTTGAATGTTCTGTGGAAAGATGTTGAGGTGCTGGAGTATAAAAAGAGAAAGGCAACAGAGCTCAGGAAGTGTCTGGAGCACAAGTCTGATGAGGAGCACCTGAGGGAGCTTGGGGGTGTTTTATCTGGAGAAAAGAAGGCTCAGGGAAGACCTTATCACTCTCTATAACTACCTGAAAGGAAGTTGTAGCCAGGTGGGGGTCAGCCTATTCTCCCAGGCAAAAAGTAACTGGACAAGAGGAAAAGGCTTTAATTTGTACCAGGAGTGGTTAAGATGGGATATTAGGAAAAATTTCTTCACTCAAAGTGGGGTCAAGCATTGGAACAGACTGCCCAGGGAAGTAGCATAATCACCATCCCTGGAAGTGTTCAAAGTAAATGTAGATGTGGTGTTTAGGGACATGGTTTGATGGTGGACTTGGCAATGCTGGGTTAGTAGTTGGATTCGATGGTATTAGAAGGCTTTTCCAGATTTAATGATTCTAGGATACCAATGACTGTTTGTTTTTAACTGCTTAATATGATCCAAGCTTGCAGTAGAATGGCTTCAGTTTAGGATTAGCACTGTTCAGTCCTTTCCCTACAAAACAGCCATGTAGGCCTCCCTGCTGCTGCCCGTGTATGAGCTGGGGAGATGCTGCGCTGCAGCTCTGAGCCTTGGCACTCAGCAGTGACAGGCAGATCAGGCTAGTTAAACATGAAGTAAACCCAACAGATCTGCTCTGGCAGGGGCAGCCAGCCAGAGCAGGAGAATGTCTAAGCCCTGCTGGCAGAGCTGCCTGGGCAGGCTGTGAGCCAGCAGCCTGGGCTTGGACACGAGGGCTGCGGTGGGCAGGAGGCTGGGCACGTGGTGCCAGAGCCCACTCTGGAGGCTGATCTTTCAGAGCAGTACAGGCAAAGCTATTATAGCCTTGGCCTCGCGTTTTCAGGATTAAAGGCAGCATTGGTGCTGCTGAAGCCAAGAGGAAGCATCAGTCTTCAGAAAGTGTCACCCAAAAACTGCAGGCGTGTTTCAGAAATAATCTGCAAGCAGTTTGTCCGCAGTCGTATGGGAAATCTGTGGCAGGCTGGAAATACAATGTGGACATCTATCTCCCAGCCCAGTGTTTCAATAACAAAGCTGTACTTCCCAGATATTCTCCTACTTAGTTATTTTTTCCTCTATCAGAAACATTCTTTATACATGTCTATTTCTTTTTCCGCAACAGCTTTGCAAGGGTGGATCTCTGTTACAGATCACTTTTTTCACACTGAATACTGAGGATATTCTAATGAATTTAGTTTGTAGAGCCCTGTGAAAATATTTTTGACAATTAATGTTCAAGCACTCCAAATACATTTGCTAGCCTGCAGGAACATAAAGCGGTGAGAATTTAATTCACCAGTGAGATGCCTTGCAAAGGGACCTGCAGCTAAAAGGTATTAGCATTTTAGGAACCCTAGTCCAAGGGGAAAAATGCTGTAGTGTGTTGCATTCAAAAATATGGGTGAGTTGGGTTAAACAGAAATGCTGTTCTGTGAAGTGATGCTTGGGGAATAGCTAGTCAAACCTTTCTGCTTTGTGGAATTTGTACTTCCAGGCACAAGACTGTTCTCTTTTAGTCTTTTAACTCTTCTTGTTAGTGTTTTTCTGCGCAAGATTAGACAAGACTTAAGCAGCTAATTTCAACTGGTACTTAATTTTTGCAGAAACTGGGTACCTGGTGACTCAGGAGGTAAGATCAGTGAAAGGATCAGTCCAAGCCATTGATCAGGAGATGGTAAGGCCAGAGCATTGTGGTTGTTCTTAACCAAGTTAGTCAAAGCTTGATGTATATCAAAGGAGAGCACACTTCCCTCCACACTGCAATATAAAAGAAATGCAGTTAGCTGAAAAGGCTTTTGTGAGAAGCCCTGGTTAGACACTTGTTACTGTGTTTCTTTACCTGCATGCCACAGAGATAGTTTAAGAGCAAAGTCATCCTCTCCGCAGGGAGCAGAGCTCTATTGGCTATTTTAAGACAGAGAGGCAGCAGGAGAGGAAGGACTACTGATGATTTGAGAAATGATAATCACTGTGCAAGGGCAAGATGCACAAGCGCCAGTGACTCAGAAAATTGTGTGCCAGCCGGAGGGAGGACTGAGGGGTGAAGGGGTGGTGGGGGAACAACCTCTGCACAGCCCAGGCTCGGGAAGCTGCTGTTCCTTTCAGGCACAAGCATGCTGTTGTGACTCAGTTCAAAGCCACAGCAGCCAATTGTGAGACATTTCTGAGCAGTGAATTGTGAACAACTTATTCTTTCCAAAGCCTGCATCTACCTCTTTGAAATCACACTGCAGAGATTTTTGTGGTGCCAGAATTATGATTTAAGGACAGGTTCTGTTTTTGTGGCAGGGGATAAGAAGGGTCATTTCTGGAGAGCTGTTTGTGTAAGCTGCAGTGGTGAATTAATGATTATATGGGGGAGAACAAGCTAAAAAACCAAGTAGTTAAACCTGTGGATATATTTTGGACATCAGATTCTTCCTGGATTAACATTGGTTACAAGCACCTAAAGCAGCAGGAGGCAAATCTGGTGAAATAACTATCCATGGGGGGTCTCCAAGACTGTAAGAGGGAACATAGTCTAACTTGGACATCTGAGGTTTGGTGTGATGAGGTCAAGAGGACCCAGTGTCATTCCCTGGTGAGGTGAAGGTGGGTCTCTGTGTTGTACAGAACACAGAAGCCTTTGCTGAAAATGTTAGAGAAAATATCTGTAGGAATTCAGATGGACAGCTGCAGAGATGATTGGGAAGTGCAGTAATACTTATGATAAATCATGAAAAGGTTATTGCTAAAATTTAGAGGCAGACACAAAGATGATGAGAAACAAACCCACAGGCTGAAAAATGTTTTCCAGCACTATGAAACACGTGGTGTCCTTACAGCAGCAGAGCATGGACCACTTCAATACTACCCAAAAAAGTCAATTGCCTAATTGTCCTGTGCAATTCCTCATCCCAGTGGGTGCCTTGCCCTAGGTTCTTCACATCTCCCAAGTCCTGTCACTATTAGCAGTATTTGTGGCTTCTGGATCTCAGGATGAATTCGTAGGCTAATGAGACCCCATGGCTTCTTCATCAGTCTTTCAGCCAGACAGGGACCAACTGGCCTTGGTATGAGCCTGTATCATTGCACGCAGAGCAAAACACAGCACTAAAACATGAAGGGCTTTCAAAAAGAGTACTTGGGGGCTTTATTGACATTTTGTCCAGAGGGAAGTGGGAGAGAGAGATTTGGAAGAAATGTTAGAGAAGTGTTAAGAAGCTGTCAGTGTAATGTTGTCATGTGTTAATTAATGCAGGGGAGAAGATGATTATACTGAAATTATACAAATAGCCTTATCTCAGGTTAGCAGCAATTGACTGGAGTTTAAATCATTCACCAGAATTAATTAAACATTGCATCCAAATGCCTCAGAAATTATCATGGTGCAAATCATCCCAGAACAATAGCAAGCTTCACCATTAGTTTGTATGAGTTGGTTTACTCCACTGACTTCAAAATACCTTATCAAACCGGCCAAACAATAGGAAACAATAATCAAAGGACTTATTTCAACCACTGAACAATTCCAGCAGCAGCTCAGAAGAAGAGATGACATTGTTATCAATTTTCCCAGCACAATGTCTCAGAGCTAGCTCATGTTACCAGGCCAAAAGCTATTACAAAGAAAGAAAAGATAGCAACCTGAGGGGCTGCCTCTCTGCTCCCAGAGAGATACTCAGGCCAAATTTACCACTTCATTCTGAGGCAAACTTAGCCACCATCTCCCCATCTGCAGTAGGCCTGTGGATATTTCTCCACATGGTTATAGAAGCCAGGGAAAATCAACATCATCCATCCCAGGAGCAGGTGGGTGGACTTAGTTTGAGGTGAGGTTGTCCTTAGATCACTAAGAGAACATAAGGTACAAAGTTTTTGGAGACATACAGGCTTCAGTGAGCTTTGGAGATCCCTCAGCTTCAGGGGTGACATAAAAGTTTCTCCAAAGGTGGTCGGATTGCTCAGGATGGAGAGCAGTATGTGTGGGAATGCTTACAGTCCAGGAAAGGAGCACTTCTTCCACTCTGCTGCCCACTTCCCTTCTTAAACTCCAGGAAGATATGGGAGCACAAAATTCTTAATCTTACAAGTTGCAGGTAACGTTAATCTGAAACGCCTCCTGTAGCTGTAAAAGTAATTCCAAACTGCAGATGTTCACAGCTTGTAAATCTCCTTATGGCTGCATGCAAACCCAAGTAAAAGCACAAGAAACCCATGTACCCATCACCAGTGAGCAAATTAAATTAACGTCTAGCTTGTTACTAGAGTCCTTGTGCTACAAACTTGTCAAACACTCATCGCAGCAGAGGCAGAGGTGCCTTTCAAAGTGGCCGGCCCTGTGAGCCGCCAGCCAAGCTCGTCAGCTCAAATAAGCAAAGCCTTCAATCCTCTGCCTGCCACATCACAAGCATGTCCTCAGCTCATTTGATTGCTCTTGCTGGACTTTTTGACATAAGCTGCCTCTCTCCAGCTACATTTTTGTCAACAGTGCCTAGGGACTCTCCTGTGACAACTGATGATAAGGTGAATTTGCTCTACACGAATTACAGTTGCTGTTTCTCCCTTCCCTGGGGAGAGCAGTGATTATTTCCCTCTCAGGAGCTGTGCTGGGTTTCTGGCATTTGCACTGTCTGGCATGTCACTAGGACGTGGTGCAAACCTGTGTGACTTCCAGTGCATCTCTTGGCTGCTGGACTCCCACGCACTGGCCCAGAGTCCTGTGGGTCTGGTCCTCAGGATATTGCAGGAAGAGCAACAACCATCAGTCAGCTAATGCCTCTCAAATTATTTTTTTTAATGTTACACTGCAACCAGTGTATTAAAGACAATTTAAGTCAAGAGGGAAAGTCAGGATCATAATAACTTATTTTTTGATGCAGGGCATATCCATGGCCACCATCTGGCTGGGTTGTCTCTGAAGGCGCTTTATTTTCTCTCTCCTACTGCAAAATACTTTTGCTGGGCAGCATTTTAGCATCATGGTGTACTCCCTGCAAAGGATGCATGGATTGTTTGCAAGCTGAGAAACTCTCTTCCACCTGCAGAGGGGTACCCCAGGCACTCCCACTGCAAGTCACCCTGTTGGGGGCTACCTGGGGAAACCAGGCCACTTTGCAGTGCTACAGGTGTCAACAATGCAGCAGGGGACACTATAAGGCCAGGGACTGTCACGTCCTACCACCCACAACTCTGAGGCGCCTTTATGACCACATATACAGCTCCCCAGTGTACTCAGAACTGGAGTCACAGCCCCAGGGTCTGTCCCACAGGCAGTCAGGCAGAGCCGCAGGGCAGCTGCTGCCACACCACTGCATTTCGGAGAGGCACAGTGAGCAGCCAGGGCTCAGTCATCCCATGTATGCATGTCAAAGTCAACACAGGAAGGCAGCCCTAAGGGAAAAACAACCTTCCTTTTCACCACTCACCTTTGTCACCTCTTCTGTGAGTCATCAAATTCCCAGCTTTGCTCTGGAAACCTTCCAAATCTCCCCTAATCTCTACAAGTTTTCTGTCTGCCTTTTCCTATCTTTGTGGTGGTCGACAATTTTCTCATCCAGTTATTAAAAAATGATCCTAATATGCAAAGGGCATCTACAAAAACAATAGCAATAAAAAAGGTGCTTTATGCATAAAGAAATTAGTACCATAATCTGGTTGGAGGAAAATGCAAAATTTTAATTGCTATGTGAGTGGCACACAGAGAATGACACAGTTTCCACGTGTGTTCAAGGAACCAACACATTTCTGATGTAATTACAGGATTAGGTGCAAACAGGAGCAGTCAGCAGTGTCAGGAGGTTTAGAAAAAGGAAATGTGATATCTACATGGCTGAGGTTCAGAATAATGCACCAGACAACAGATTATAGAAAAAAAATCATGTGTACCCAAAAATGGAATAGAGAAAGGAGTAGACAAAGCCACAAGATCATCTGAAATGGAACCAGGTAGGAAAACTGATGAGACCAAATCCCTCTGAAAATGCTTTTGTTTTGGTCCACGCAAGTTACTTACCAGGAGGACAAGATTTGTGCAGCAGCCACTGCCCAGCCTGATGCAGGATGCCCAGGAGCATCTCTAACCTCCTAAAACAGCAGAGCACTGGCTCTCATCCCTAAAGTGTGGGTATGATGCAAGTCTGAGTGCAAGCCTTGGTCTGGCCTGTCATTTCTGTATCAACAAGGTGAGCAGTGCCTCTTGTTTTGCTTACACTGTGGACTGCTGTAATTCCTTTCATCAGTTGCCAGCCCTTGGTATATCTCATTTTGGTTTGGGGGCTTTTTTTTGGTAGCTGAAAAATTGGAAGTAAATTGGATTTTGTGTTTGCTCTGAAAGCTCTCCAAATGTTCATGTAAATGAAAAATCTTTGTCCTTTACACTCCTATGGCAAATAAAATGTGTTATTTTTAAATCTATGGTAGGACAAAGGAGTAAAGCAATAGTAAATCTTGTTTCCAATGATACTGGTTAGAAAGAGATGCTGTGATGCCAATTGTATTTCCTGTGCCCTGAAAGGTCTGCTGCAGTGTGAGTGGGGCTGAATGATGTGGGGAGCCCTGGATGGAGCTTGAGTACCTGAGTTTCATTTACACCTGTCCTAAGCTACACAAAGGGCAAAAACAAGGTCTGTTTTCAGTTTCACTCTTCCTTCTGACCCAGGCTTGGTAGTGGGGTCAGGCATCTCTCCTTGATAGGAAAATGCTGTGGTGGAATTTTGCCAGCAGTCAGTGGTGAGCAGCAGTCGTGAAGCTTTCCATGTCCATGGGGTTCAAGCCCCTCTCAGTAGGATGGATGCAGGATCTGTAAATGAAAGAGGATTACATTGAAAACACTTCTTTGCTGTTGACTCACTTTATCTCTTTCACAAAATACTTCCCTTACCATACCACCTTCATTAATTTATACAGACACAATTAATTAGAAGGAAGTACTGACTTTTCAGACTCAGAGAGAGAGGGAGACGAGAGTCTCTGGCTCAGAATTTCCAGAAATTTTTCACCCGTCTGCTCAAATGCTGTAGGGAGCTGTACAAAGTCCTCACTAGCTTGGCCATGGGCAGACTCTTCGGACCAGGCTTTGTTAAGCTTCTCCTACAAGTAACCCCAGAGAATATATCTATGCACATGTACAGCAAAGGTTGTTTAAGTTCCCTCTGCCTCTGGATATTTGTTTCATGTCTCAGGAGTGGGGATGGAATAAGCTTACATCAGTTTGTCTTCAGCAAACATGGAAGCAACCCTATGAATATAGAGTGCAAATATCCCTCTTTACATGACTTCTGCTACCAGGAAAAAAACGAGCAGCACTCATGATGTCTTGTCAGGTTCCATAATATTGCTTGACTTTTTACTTCAAGTATCCTTTTCAGATTTTTAGGACAATGTGAGAAAAGTTTTTCTCATCAGGGTACTTGAAAATTGTTGAATTAAGTATTGAAATAACTGGAAGTCTTTTTGTTGGCTTAAGAGGAATGCTGGTGGGTCACCTGTGGTCCTGCACATGGGACAGCTCTCCTGTCTAGCATCATAGGTTTAGCTCCTGTCAAAAGGATTGTAAAGTCTTCAGGAGCACTCAGCAGGTGAACAAGCAGCTTTTTGACCTTGCATACATTTGGGTGGCTCTATGTCCCTGAGAAGCTTTGGCCAACAGCTTTGTTTCAGTGCTGTGGTGTGTTACCAGGCAGGAGGAGGCACAGGTGATGGGTGCACCCCCTGATACAGTTCAGTCTATTGACAGGTGGAGGAGTTCCTGCTTTCCAAAACGCAGGGAAGAGCACATAGAGCCTTGTTCATATCTCCAGCTTTCTTTGACGCATCTGAAAAGAGACCGAAAGTTGCCTTCTCTGGGATTTACTTCCAACAACCATTAATGGCACTTTGGATTCAGTCTTCCTTGGTTTCCCTTCCTTGGACCTTTCCGATGTGCTGCCCAATACATCTTGCATTTTCTATAGTTTTAGGCAAAGACATGCCTTGGAGGAAGATGTTTTAAGAACAGCTTCCCTGTTTTTTATATCCATAGCAATAAATCCTGTTCACAGGATAACGTGGTGCCCACTAAGTGCGGCCCATTCTGGAACAGCAGTTTGCTGCAGCCTACAAATGAAATTGATTACTTCAGCTATTTTAAGGTATTTCCAGTCACAGTTATTCCTCAACAACACGGATGGATATTTTTCCAAACTAGGACACAGCTGGTTTATATTATAGCTGCACTCACAGCACCTGAGAAGGAGGCAGATGAGTCATCCCAAGAACGTTTCAGATGTGGGGTGGGAAATCTCTTCATGTATTATCAGGAGCTGATCCAATATCCAACGGCCTGTTACATAGAGCAGATAAGCAATGGATCTGATGTGAAAATCTCAGCTTCTGATGCCCTTTCTCTCTTTCCAAAAGGAGAGAAAAAATAAGATAGAGCCAAGCTTGACTGTTCACAGAGGAGTTCTTTGGTGTGTTGCAGGGAGAAACATGGCAAAAAGTTAAATCAAACTTCCAGCAAAACCAGCAAGAGGCTTTCAAATAATGTCTGTGGGGGTTGGAAGGATTAGTATGGGTGCTGGTAGAGCCAGGTGCTGTTGGGATGTGTCACACCCTGCAAGGACCTGCCAGGCCACCTGCCTGGCTTTGGGCACTCAGAGCCTGCTGGGCAGGAGGAGGTGTGAGGCCACCCTGACCAGCACTGGACTCAGCCTCCAGGGAAAAGGGAGATGCCACAAATGGCCACAAATGAGCACTGGAAACATGGCTGGTGACTTTGGCCCTCAGCTGAAGGCCATCAGAGAATGTCACTATCATGGTAATTCATGCATCTAACCTGTGAATAAGAAATTCCCTGTGGCTGCCTTATCCTTCACCTAGGAAGGGGATTTTTGCAGGCCTGGGCCTGTCACTGACTGTCTGCAGAGCCTTGGGCCAAGAACTGTGGAGACCTTGTTAGTGGGCAGTGCCTCCTGCAGGAACTGAAGGTTTGGAAAACACCTACCAGGCTGTTTGATTTTTAAATGCATAATTGTCCATAGCCCTGCTGTGCCTTGTTTCTGCACACACACAGATGATATGAGACTAATGTAGCAGAACCACAAAGCCCTTCACCCCGTTGGCAGATTAAAAGTGTGTAATGGAGAAGGGAAGGTCATTTAGGCACATTCTGACATGGGAAGCAAAAAGGAAACAAAAGCCTTATTTCAAATAAATAACTTTAATAACCATCCATGTTTTGGCAAACTTAGACTCCATAAAAGTGCTCCAAAGCATTTCATGAGAGGCTGAGTGGGACATAACTAAAGGCAACCATGCAGATGAAAGTCTCGATGCTGCTTATGTCTTACAGCTACTGTCCACTGCCTGTATGAATGTGGCTGGTAGACAAAGGGCGTGGCAGACTAACAAGAAAAATGCCATGTTGTCAAAACACAGTCAAGACCTCAGCCTGTCTGTGTTCAAAGGAGAACAGGTCTCTTGTAGAGGATGTAAATGGCAAGCTCTCATCCCCCAAGGGGACTGTGTGTGTCCCTCTGTGGGGAAATCTGTTGTTCACTGCTGGCCTAGGTGAAAGCAGCAAAAGTTCAGCAGGGACCAAAGCAAAGGAAGCCTCCATGGTTCATGTGTACAGCAAGGCAAGAGGATGGAAACTCTTCTTCATGGTGCTGCAGCATGACAGAAGTGAAGTACTCTGGCATGTCTTTCCTTCCATCTCCCCTGGAGCTTAATTGGGAAAAGGGACTGGAAGAATCACCTTCCTGACATTGTATGCTTCTGTATTATGGGATTTGTATCCTCTGGTCCAATGGAAGAAGGTCTTTAGTTGTCCCTTCGTGGTCGCCAGCAACTGATGCCTTTTCCTGGTCTTAAAATCAAGAGTCAAACATGGTTAGAAGGGAAAAAGGTATTTAACCTTTGTATTTATTTTAAGGATCCTTAGGTGCACATGTCCAGGTCAAATGCAGAGAAATGCACCCCGCAATGCCCCCCCAAAAGATCTGGTATAACATTATAGGTCTTACTAATTAGCATATCTTTCAAAAATTCCCCAATGAGAGGCTTGAATGAGCCCCCTCCCCAAGGAGCCTTCTCCTGGATGGTTCTATCTTAGTTTACAAAATGTGTTCTGGAGAGGACCCTGGGGTCTGGGGCACACTAACCCCTACCTACAAAACCTCTAAAATGTTTAGTCTCCCAGCTTGACAAACAAGTCCAAGAATGTAGGCAAAAAGCACTAAGAATACAGAAGTTGTAAAAAAGGTCTAACAGGGGTATAAAAGAAAATGCAAAAAATCTTCATGGCATCAGTAATATTATTTAAAAGTCCTTATTTTCCCTGATATTTTTATCACACATTACTAATTTTCTAGGCTTCAGAATTTTGCATTTTTATCAGCTCTGATCTGCTTCCCCTCTCCCTCTCTGTCATATGATGCTTTTCTTTTTCTGATTGGAGCCTTCCCTTTGCCACAGAAACTGGAAGGGATTTTAGCCAATGTCGTCTTCTTTATCGATTGTGGGAATGTGATTATTTTGATTTGAAAAATTGTTGCTTTCTGTTAACCTTCTGCCTTTGCCTTTCCCCCTGTTTGCTTACAATTTGCTTATAATTTGCTTATAATTTTCTTAGTCTGGAAGAATTAGCCCTTCTGAATCATCACACTTCTGTGCCATTTATTAAGTGGGATTGTCCTCTTTCCCCTCTTAAACAGCAAGACTGTCACTCATTGCCTGAGGTTTTGCAGTGTGAGATGTGCACAAAATCCCAGGACATAAATCTCTCCCTGGATGTCAGCAGCACCTTGCTGCTCCCCTCCTAATTGCGGTCAGATCTTGTAACTGAAGTCCCAGGGTTTTCATGTCTGAGGACATGTCTGTGCTAAGGTGAAGGCCTGCAGTGTTGCACAAACACTTCTTAGCTTGAAATTACTTACAAGAGGTCATAACCAAGGGGAAATTGTAGATTTACTAATTTCAGTCCTAAGGAACTGCTCAGCCTGTGGTACCAGCTCCCAGGTGAGCATATTCACAGGGTGTTGCAGCTCCTGAGGAAATTTTGGGCCCTGCACAGGCCCTGCATAAGCAGAGGCCACCCCATTTCACAGCCACTGTTTTTCAAACTTCCTGTACCCTCAGCAGCAGAGTTTCTCAGTGTTAGAAATTGTAACATGGTCTGTGGGCAGAGCAATTATCCCAAGACAGAACTGCATAGTTGGTGCAAAGAAGCTTTATCAGGAATCTGCAATCTCTCTTGACATTGTGCCCAGGGATGTGGTGATACCCCCCCCTTCTCATCCAGGACAGCTGAGGGTCAGGCAAAGGTTCTAAATGTATCTGCAGTTTACACATAAGAAAACGTTAAACACATCTGCAAACAACCAGCACTGAAGGTCAAACCCAGAACAAGGGGAGCCTTGCTCCGAGCTGGCCCTGTGGGCACTGAGGGAGGATTGGCAGTGCCAGAAGCCCTCCACAAGACAAATTGGACAGGAATGGGGCACTGATCCTGCAAACAGGCTGAGGCTGATGTAGCCAGCAGCCGGGTCTGAGCTTGACCCAAGGCTGCCTGAAGTGGGAAGGGTTCCACAGCATCTGCTTGTGGCACCACTGACAGCACACTGGGGCTGGCAGAGGTATCACAATCCTCCCCTTGACTGTAAATAAGACAGGCAGGGATGCTGGACAGAGCAGGAACAGGAACATATACAACCAAGGTCTCACCAGCTCTTACTATTCTCACAAAATATTGTGTGAACCTGTGGTTTTGCAGCCAAGGCCAGCTTTGGCTGTAGGGACACAGTGCCAGTGGCACACAGGTGAAGAGGGTGTATGCACCCAGGAGTTCAGGAAAGACAGTGGCTAAAGGCCAGTCACATCCTGACTGTGAGTGGCTGGCTAGACTTTCAGACAAGCTGCAGATGTTTCAGACAGGCTGAAGTTACAAAGAATGAACTGGGGGCTACAATCCTGGCATACTGTGAATGTCTTGACATATAATGTCTGCAAGCACTTGATACAATCCCTGCTAAGGAGATGATGAGGAGTGGAAACAGCATGGGCATTGCTGTTTAGCTCATTACTTAGACACATAAATGCCTCATGGTGCCATTGACTGTGCTTATACAGCTTCAATTTTGAGGTAATTAGTTGTTGGATTAAACACAAATCAACTGTGAGCTCTCTCAATAGGAGAGGAAGGGAAGATCTTTGCATTGGCTGCAGAGAAAGCAGGACTGAGCAGGAACAAAGGAGTTGTACTGTCAGCAGAGCAGACCTGCTGGAAAAATTAATATTTCAGAGAGGAGAAAAAATTCATATTTTTCTTCCTTTTGGAAAGATATGAAGCATACCAAGGTTTGCAAGGACCTTGAACTACTTCCATGGATACTTTTATCAAAAACATTATTGCAAAGTCTGATTTACTAAGTGCTTAACACGTCAATAGGCAAATTTGTGGCTAAATAAACATATTTTTCTGCAAAAAGGAAAAGAAATCTCAGTAACTCCTCATTTTTTCATTACAAATCTTTTGTTTCCCCAAGAAAAATAATGAAATTCCCTGAATGCTGGCCAGTTCCACCTGGGCAGGACTGTGAGAGGCTGTGACTGGAAGCTGCAGAAATAAGTACCTGCTAAGTCACACTGCTAGGGAAGTGTCACTGCCAGGAGAGGCTGAGCAGGACCACATGAATAAATACCATTATATACTGAGTAGCAAAGCAAAGGAGACACTGGAAGGAGAACAGGAGAGTGTTCATGTTGGAAGGGATGTGAATTTTCTGGTACGGAAGCAAAGATCACAAAAAATGCAGTCAAATGCCTGATATCTGAATCACCATTGCATTTTAAGTACTTTTGTACATAGTCTGTGGAGTGGAACAAAACTGAGCTAGATCCAAGGATGAGAAAAAGAGTATGTAAGGTCTTGTGCCATTTCCCACAGAGAATCACAGAATCACAGAATGGTTCAGGTTAGATGGGGTTAAAGATCACCTCATTCCAACCCTCCTGCCGTGAGCAGGGACACCTTCCACTAGACCAGGGTGCTCAGAGCTCCCTCCAACCTGGCCTTGAACACTTCCAGGGATGAGGCATCTGCAACTTCTTTGGGCAACCTACTCCAGTGTCTCACCACCCTCACAGTAAAGTATTTCTTCCTAATACCCAAGCTAAACCTTCCTTCTTTCAGTTCAAAGCCATTCCCCCTTCTCCTATCACTACATGCCCTCTTGAAAAGTTCTTCTCCAGCTCTCTCGTAGCTCCCTGATAGTGATCATATCTCAGCTTATCTCTGATGATAACTCTCTTATAGTCAATTCACCGTCCCTGCTGTAAACCTACTTGCATTTGTCAAGTGGAAGACACTTGTGCCCTCTCACCCCACAGATTAGGTAAGAGAGTTTGGTGAGTAAAGAAAGAAGTGATTTATAAATGTTTGGTTTGTGTTATTTTTCAATTCATTATCTGTGCAACAGAGTTTGAACCTTGTATATCTTTGAAGGTCAGTTCTGAGGATCAACCTGCTAATTAAATAAAAATACAACTTCATCATTATTGCAGCAACCAAGGGGAATGTTCACTGCTATATTTAGCAGAGAGGGGTTTCTGTTTAATTTTTTCCTTCATGGAACTACATTGCAGATGTAAAAGGTAATATTCCCATCCTGGGAGCTGACTAGGGGCTATGTGAGGGTGGAAGCTCTGTGGTTGCAACGTGAGTCTTCTTCTAAAATGTAATTAAATCAGGTTTTTTGAGATCCACTGTGTTGCACAAAAGCATGACAAGCAAAGGGAGAGTTTAATAGTCAGAGCAGCTAGAGAAGTAATGAGATTTTAAAGCTCAGTTTGAATAGAACAATGGATCAGAAAGGTGCCTTGAAATGTAAAGAATTAGTTAGCTTTCTTGGTTCACTTCAAATAAAGTAAAAAATGTGTTCTTTCTCCCAGAAAGATTATTTAAATCCAGTATAATGCTAAATGGTATTAGCAACATGCTGTTTCATTTCATTTCATTTCATTTCATTCTGATGCTCTAAATACCTCACCTCAGCCACTGAAAATATGATGGAAGGCTCATCCTGGAATCTTGTTCAGCCTTGAGAAGAGATGACTCAGAGAGGACCCTATCCATGTCCATAAGGACCTGAAGGGAGGGTGTCAAGAGGATGGAGCCAGGTTCTTCATGGTGGTGCCAAACAATAGGACGAGAGGCAATGTGTAGAAACTGGAACACAGAAGTTCCTCCTGAAAGTGAGGAAGAACTTCTTTACTGTAAGGGCGACTAAGCACTGGAACAGGTTGCCCAGAGGAGCTGTGGAGTTTCCATCTCTGGAGATTTTCTAAAGCTGCGGGGACACAATCGTGAGTGACCTGTTCTCAGGGTCCCTGCTTGAGCAGGCAGGTTGGACTAGAGAACCTCTAGTTGTCCATTCCAAGCCCAACCATTCCTTGACTCTGTGACTTTGTGACTCTGTGACTCTGTGACTCTGTGATCCTACACAGGAAGGTGCCCTCTTTCCAGCATGTATCCCTACAATGCTCCAGTCTGACACACCGGCTCAAAACCCATCCACACTGTGACTGAGGAGTGCTGGTGCACCCAGGTTATTTTCAAGGATGCTGCATGGTGGCAGCATCATGTTGCATGATGGCAACAAACCTTACTTACTAGTTATTACTTTTGTCATCATCTGAAACAAGACACTGAAACACAAATAAGAATTTTGCCATGGTGCAGCATTGCCTGGACAAGCCCAAGGAGACTGATGGAAGACAAAGTTCAGCTGATTTACCAATCCTCCAGGTTTTCTCATATGCCAATATAAGCTGGAGGGATGAGATCAGTAAAGGCATTTAAGACACAAGAAAAGTAAGCCTGGAAACACAGACAATCAACTGAACCTGGTTTTCAGTCAATCACACTTTGGGACAGGATATAAGCCAGGAAAATGACTATAAGAGCATGACAGGGGGAGGACAATGACATGTACGGAGGATTTGGATGTCAGCCCTCAAACAGGCAGAGAAGCTTACAGTCTGCACTGTCTACAAATGACAGGACCTAAGTGTGGGATCAATACAAGGCTGACATGCTAAATCAATGCAAAAGAGTATACCTAAACCAAGTGTCACAAATCACATCTAACTACAGACACTGAAAAATAGAGAGGCAAGTCACAGTGGTTGCACAATTACATTTCAATCTGATCTGGGTTTGCTTATAGAAACATTTGTGCACGTTCCTACCTGCTGTCTCAAGTGACAGGTGTGAAGATGAGGGATTTGAAGGCACATGAAGCAGAGCAATAGAAGCGTGACATGGGCTGACACAGTAAGTCTGTGACCTCTTTGTGGCCAGCATGGCAATTGCAGCAGACTCCCTTCCCCATCTTCTGCAGATTGAATGGGGGCAGAAATTCACTGAAAAGAGTAAGACGAGAGCAGGTTTCTTTCTTAGAAAAGTGCAGAGAAGTGCATGGCCCTGGGCGCTAAGGGCCAGGCTGTGGGATCTCAGTACTGTGAATAACTAGATTGTGGGAAAAACCTTGGTCAGAAAATGCCAGAATCTGCCAATTTATCCCTCTGAGGAGGGTTTTTGAAGCAAGGATACGGCAACCATGGCCTTGGTATTGGGGCAGCTGAATGCCTGAGACAACCCCGAGCACTGGCACATCAGCCCAGCCCAATGTATGAACACAAACGTCCTTTAACATCAGCCTGAAGTTATTGTCCCCCATCATGACTTCCTACTCCATCCAAGCAAGGATGCAGCTCTTCATTAGCAATTCCTTTCCAGAGGCTAACAACATGCTGAAGGAAGGGTTTAGCTTAGTGGCATATTGGTCCAACAACATAAACACAAAAAATTATAATTAGAAAGGAAAAACTGGGTCAGGAAAATACCTATGGCCTGGACTGCACCCAAAGACATTTTCTCCACTTCTGTTATGGTCTTCGGCTTCCAATTCTACACAGGTTTGGCCTTGTAAATACTGTCATTAATTGTTATCTACTCTCTCCCCAGTGCATGGTTCATGGCCTGAGCTTCTCCTCAAGTTGTGATAGCTCAGGGAGAGCCATGCCGTGGAGAGCTACTCTGCAGATATTCATAGGGCAAATAAATTCCTATCTGAGAGACAGAGTAAGATGAATAAGACATCTATTGTCTCACTCACAGAGGGAGGCCAGGCCAGCTGCTCCGCATAAAACCTTCAGCATCTGAAGGGGATAAGCACTGTCTCTTCTGAACAAACTCCCACACTCTGCATCCTCTCCATTTTGCATAACATCTGCTGAAATCAGTGTTTGCTGCTTCAGAGAGGAAAATGTGCACCCATAAAGAAGGGAGCTAGAACAGAAATTATTTTCAAACTGGCGGGAAGGTTTTGCATCCACTTTCCTTTAGCAAAGGTGGGCAAATATCCCTCCAGCTCTGCTCCAGGGCTTAGTGGTACCACTAAGCTTGCTCAGTCTGGTGGTGCTGTTTCCTTTGGGTATGCTTCACTGTCAGCTGTAACTGATACAAGCCTGTAAAATAATGTGCCATTTATTTCAAGATCAATTTTGAAAGGAATTGTTGGCTCAGTGTTATCAGCTCAAAGGAAATATCTTCTCCAGAGAATGCATTTCCTCAAACCAGGCATCTTGGCACATGACCACTGAGAGACTGACACTTCATTTTGTGGTAACTGAGCACTCAAAAGAAGCCATGACTGGGGATCTGAAGGATTTCTTTATTCATTTTAGAGCAGAACCTGGCCATGTTCAGGCTTCTAAGGAGCTCCAGTTCTTCATGTGCACTGTGCATTTTAGGAGTATCTATTTCAGCTGCATGCTGTGAGGACAGCAGTGTACCTCAGTGCCAAAGATCAGAAAATGGAAATGCAGTCCTATGGAGGCACATATCCAAAGGCATGCACCTTGTGAGACAGTGCTTTCAGAGGAGCAGATAGCTCACAATGTCGAGCTTTACCCCAGCAGAAACAGGAAGCCTCTGAGAGACTCCCAGAGCGGCAAGGTAACAAGGAAGTATTTAGGAGCATAAAGAACTTCACAGCAGAGTTAAAGGATTTATTAATATCAGTCTACACCACAGAGAATGCTGGGAAATATTGGCCCCAGATGTATTTTTTCAGGCTCAAATCGTAGACAGTGAGATGTTAAAACATGAGGTGTTGAACAAGCTAAAGAGCCTCAAGCTGCTAGGAATGAAAGGTATATACCCCAGGAGAACTGGAGGAATTTTAGGAAAGAGGAGCTGAGTTGCTAACAAAAATACCCTGGCTCTCATTTATGTCATATTTGTGTTTTAGAAAGAGCTGATCCTAGGATGGGGGACCAGCGAGCCCTTCTCCAGTGCCAGCTGCATTGGCTGAAACTAATCAAAACCAGAAGTTTAGTTGGATGAACATGACAGAATGGGGACGACTCAGTCTGGATTCACTGAAGGGAAATTGTCTCTAATCTACTAGTTTTTTAAATACACTGCCAGAAGAGTGGATGTGACTTTCTTAGATTTCCAAGAGACATAGGACAAAGTCCTCCACAGGAGGCAATCTGGGAAACAAATACCCTGGTATATGAGACCAAATATTGTCACGGACTAGAAATTGCCTAAGAGAAAACAAAAGATCAGTTACAGCAGGCCAAAGAATGTACATGAACGTTCCTCTACCATATTATTAATAGGAGTGATGCTTAGTATTTTTAATAAGGAATTAAAGAATTGACAGAACTGTGAGATGTGTTGGATGTACTGAAGGCTGTGACGAGGATCCCACCATTGGGGTGTGCTCTGTGTCCTGCTTAGTGGGGTTTTGAAATGCTCCACACAGAACAGTGCCACTAAGCAGCTACTTGCAGGTTTATGTGACACCGGTGTTGCAGAGACAAAATGCCAGCACAATAGTTTTCCTTGTTTTCAACAAGGAATCCTTGTTTTCAGTTGCTTTGTAACTGAAGCTGGTTTAAATTAGTTTTTGTCACTTTTCTAGGAATAAATACATCTTGCAGCTCTTTCTCAAAACCACTGCTCTGTTAAAATCTCCACACAGAATACACCTTCCTTGCAAACCTATTGACATATGTGCAATTATTCCATAAAGGATTGCAGCCTATTGGGAGGGCAGGATCAAGCTGTGATTCAGCTCTTACCCCTTCTGAGCTGCTATGCAGCAGAGTTAACACTACAATTCCTCAAGCTCACTGCGTGGTGCTGGATATTGCATGATTCCCCATAAGCAGCACAGTGGTCCTTCATCTGAAGTTTTTTGTATTTCTTCCATCTGAAAGATTCTGAGAACCAAGCATTAACAAAGCTGTTGTTTAAAAAGAGGAACCATAATTTAGAAGGACTAGAAAACCTCCAAGATATGTATCTCCTTATTCAAGATTGCTTATTTTCCCATTAAGTCATCTTTGAGTTGTGTATCAGGTTCAATTTTTTTATAAGGATTCTGCAGACATAGTATCTCCTGTTCCCAGACAGTTTTCTCTACACCATGTTATGTGTCTAAAGGCCCTTTTCCAGAAAGTATCTTGCATATAGTACAAAAACAGCCACAATAAGGGTTTTTCAGGTTATGATTCTGTTATGAGCTAACTTTGCCAGTTCTTACAGTCTTTTACTATTCAGACATATTTTATTATTCCTTCTGTGATATCTCCTCCTCATCCAGAGATACTGGCAAATTAAAAAATGTCAGAGAAGTGCCAGTAGTGAAACAGATGACTACTTTTACCACAGTTATAAATACATTATTTTAGCAGCTAAAATGCTCTGGAAACTTTTCATGTGAAGGAAATCTAAGCTTCCTGATCCATTAAGCAAGCAGAAGAGAAAATTGTATCTTTGTGAAAAAGTATCCAGATTCCACCAAATTTTTAATTTGTGAGTTTTGACAGGTCAATTTGTATTTTCACTGAAAAAAACCCCAACCCTTTAACCACCCAAGTTCTTTAGGCCAAAAGACTCATTTCATGTCTGAAATACAACTTTACTGACCAACAGTGTATAAAGAGAGATCATAGAATCATAAAATATTTTGGGTTGGAAGTGACCTTTAAGGATCATCTAATCCAACTCCCCTGCAATGAGCAGGGACATCTTCCACTACATCAGCTTGCTGAGAGCTCTGTCTGATTTTTCGATATAAAATACCTCTGATGAATGTTTTTAAATGGATGCATGGATGCATTCTCAGCACCTCATCAGCACCAGCACCATGACTAGCCAGAAAAGGACCTTAATATTTTTAAGAAACATTTGTTTTCCCTGAAGATCTTCATTGACCTCTGATATGCACCACTCACCAGCTGACTTCTCACAAATATTTAAATTAAGTAGATTCAAGAAGAGATATGGGTTTATTTTGCCTAATGCTCAATCACATACACATACACACACACCCACACACACACCCACACCTCCCCCCCCCCCACAAGTCTTAGGCTCATATAGCTAAATTGAGTAAGGCCAGATCAATTTCTGTTGTATTCTTTCCCCATTAATTCCCTAGTGTTTGCCAATTTACAAGGTACCTTCTTTTTTTAAAGACTGAGTCACTGACAAAATACTAAACTTGATGAAGTCAACAGAAGTACTGTTATCAGCATTCATAGGCTTAGGGCACCACCCCTATGTTTCTGTGTCTCCTGCAAAAACATAGACAGTTTTGGGTGATGGAAATGATACTCATTACAGACACAGAAGCCTACACAGCTGGGTTTTCAGTTCTCTTTTATAGCAGGATTGTACAGGAGCATTGCACTCTGGTCCCATAACAGGGGTGAAGGTGAATGGTAAGACTGTAACTTTTAGATGTGTTAATCTCACTACAAAGGGTCACTTATGATGCAGGACTGCAAAGGTTTGCACATCAACCATCACTCTTGAGTTAGCCAGAAGTGCACGTTCTTTCTTATGCTGTCAAACACAAATCATCATGAGAGGGCACTAAAGAGCTGTCAGTAGCGAGGCACTTTGAGACAAGGGTTGTGGTGAGAGGCAGTTGTTGGGTTTGAGATCATCAAATATTTCCGCTGAGATCGGAGATACTGTGCTTTCAAAACGTCTTCAAAATACAGGCAAGCTGAAGTTCCCTGAGCCTTTCAAGACCCTGCTCTAAAACCTGAGCCTATGAAACATCTGGTCTGTCAAAATGAGAGGGGGGTTTGTGAAAGGTGGACAAGACCTTTTAATGATGAATTTCAAATACTTCCTGTCTTAAAAAATATTCTGCTTGGGAGACTAGAGATATCACGAGGCCTTAGAACACCTGGCAGCACAAATGGAAAGTGAATGAATGAAATGTAAATTGGACATCTTGACTAGTAAAGACGGACTATTTTCCTCCAAACACTGAGTTGTGAATTGAGTGCCAAAGCTGGTGCAGTTGGATTCAGCAGAGTCAACCCTGAAAAACTGTAAAGAAAATCCCCTATCTCATAGACAAAGCAGAGGATTTTCAAAATTAAAATGGGCTGTTTCACAAGTGACTTGTGAGCATTCCTGTGGGACAGCACTGCTAACAGATGTCCTCAAAATTCTCACAGGCCCCCTTGAAATGGAATGCACATATGGCACAAACTGCAACCAGACACTCGCAGCACAGAGCAACACAGGCTGATCACTAATTTTGCAATCCTGGTTTAAATCTGAGCCACTGACTCAATGGAGCAAGGTCACTTGACATCTCTCAAACCCCAGGAAAGCCAGTAAGAATGAATTCGGGATTTAGGTTAATCCTAACAAAACCAGTGTCTGCTTACTTGCTATTAATTTTCCTTCTTAGACATTTCTTTACAGAGAACATTTGAGGGAATAATATGAAGGTGTTCCCAAGCCAGGAGCATACAAAGACATGTTTGATTAAAATCCAGACTCCAAATTTGTGCCTCATAAGGCCAGAATTTTGCGACCCTAGTCTTCTACGCCAACACCTTCCGAAAGGTGAGATGTGAGCCTTCTCAGAGTTCTGTTCCAGAAAGACTATCTTCTTGAAAAAAAAAAATCTTTCTCTTGATCCAAAGACTTTAAAGACAAGAAGCAATGAAATTTGGAACATATTTTTTGTAAACTGTCCCAGTTGCCAATTTCCATCACTGGTAAAAACTTCTATTCTGAAGCTGTCTGGCCTCAGCTCCTCATAGTTGGACTCCTGCGCCTTTGCCCATAAAAACTAAAAGACTTCTGCTAGACAGTGATCAAACAACTCAGTCACCTTCCATTTTTTTCATAAGTCACAGAGATGGTTTTTCTTGTGATTGTTTTTCCAAGGCACATCCTGAGTCAACTATTCCTGCCCAAATTTATTGACACTTTCTTGGATTCCAGACCCCAAAAAAGAGGACACCAAAGAAAGCAACATCCACCATGGACATTCAGTCCCATTTGCCTTTCTAATCACTGCATCAGCCCGTAGGCCACGGCTGGCTAAACAGCTACGGCTGCTTGTTAATGCTTTTCCAAGTCAGTATACCAGAGAACTGTATCTTGGGCTGTGAAAATTTCTTAGAGTCTCTCACTCTAAATATAGTATTTGCGTTCAGGAATGGTGAAGTTGTCTTGTCCATCCAGTTTCATGTTTGCTCTATACCTCCACTCTGTGGAGGTGCTTCTCTGGGCAACCTGTGCCAGTGCCTCACCACCCAATGAGCAATAGAAACACATAATAGCATGGGAACAAGCCCTGTGCAGCCTTGGTAAAAATTTACTTCATTAATTATGATTCTTGTAATTCTGGGATTGTCTAGTTTAGTCAGTTTGCCTCCCTTTTAGTGTATGCTGAGTGGATTTTTAAAATCTTTTCCCCAAAACTTTTAAAACGATCTTTTGTTTCTATTGTCAATTGAAACTGTGTGTTTATTCAAAAATGGACTAATTAATTGATTTTGTTTCTGAGTACGGTTTTCAGAAGTTCTGACTCTTGACTGCAGGATTATAAATTTTTTTTTGACCATTTTAAGACAAATCTTTAAAAAGCTTGAGCTAACAATCATATTTTCACATGCTTCTTTCCAAGTTATTTGGATTATCACTGTTCTTGTTTGTAAAACACTTCTCTAAGGGATTGACTATATGTATCAGTTCACTACATTAATCATCTGGGCTTCATTTTGCCTGTATATGAGAAATCCAATTAAGTAAAACCATTTGTATCAAAGCCATCACTAAAATTAATTCTGTGGTCAGTTCTTCTTAGACTGTCAAGATGAGGTTTAATACTGAATTTCCTGGATTAGATGTAACAGTTTGAGTAAGGAGATTAACTTCTGTAGTTTTTAGAAATTCTAAGGCTGTTTAGTTTTGGCAGAAAAATGCCTCCGGCATGTATTAGAATAAGGATCCCCTCTCCTTCCCTCCAGCTACGTTTGATACTTGTGACTTCTGTGTATCCGCAAGCAGATAACTGAAGTGTGAATGGTTGGTGTGTAGAAGACACTGTTATCCTCTTTACTGGTTAGGATACAAATCACTGACTGTCAAGGACTTGTTTCTGATCTGTCAGACAGATCCCAGCAGTTCTGATCACATCATTGCCTCTCCTTCTTTTGGCCACTTCATCCTTTTTCAATATAATTCTTCCCTTTGTATCTCTGATAATTTGACTAATTCAATTCTCCATATTTTGATTTTCTGTTACATGACTGTTGACTGTTTCCTCACATCACCCTCTGCTTTTGGATATGAGTTAACAGTGCAGTCAGATCAGTTCTGGGAAAACTGATTGTCTTCTTCCTTTGGTCTGTTCTTTAGATGAGGGATTTGCTGCTACAGTCACAGCCCTTGGATTTCTAACACTGGCTTGGCTGCTGACTCACTGCCAATTCTTTTCCATCTTGTACTGTTTACAGGAGAGAGAGGTTTTATGACATCTCCAGGTGTTCCTGTCCATTAAGACCCTTCAAGTTCCCTAAATTATTGAGAAAATTTTCTCCCTGTTCCATGCAAGGACCTGGCAATTTGGGGGAGTTTTGAAATTCCACTGCTGCCTCCTTTCTACAGGCTAGAGGGAGTCCTAAACACAGGTGGGAAATGAGTGTGTACCACAGGAGGCCTGTCCCTATAACTGCATCATAGAGAAACAAAGCTCAGTTCTACATTTTCCTGTCATCAAGAGTGCCCTCACATCCATGACATTCCCTCAGCAGCACTCCCATCTGTTGGTATTAGCTTAGCACCAAACCACCAAGGGCTTTGTTCTTTGTCTCCTCAGTCTTTTCATTCACAGAGCTAAAGTTATAGTTTTGTAACTATGAAAACTTCCATGAGGCAGATACTGCATGATACACAGCCATCAAATGAGAGAGTTCAAATGCCTTCACCAGAGTAACCACACCAGGTTTACCTCTGAAGATACAATTCTGCTTTCTCCGAGTTTTCCAACCTGCTTCCACACAGCCATGATCCATGCTTACTTCACCCATCTAAGTCTTTGTCTCCTGCCACATCCTACCTTAGTATCTATTACGACCTCACTTTTCTTTATTCAGTCTTCCTTTTATTTCATAGGGATATAACTCAGAGCAGTCACAGCCAAGGACATTCTGATTTCTATCTATCTCATTATAAAATTATATTTGTCCTATTTTTTTCTTCTTCTGCACACTTAATATAGAAACTAGTAGAAGAACCTTACAATTAGCAAGGTGAGATGACTAGGTTGGTTAAGGCTACAATAACCTATTATTTTGGTGAGGGTTGAAAGAAGAGTTATTGTAGATGAGGAATATAATATTTGTTCGAGCCAGGTGGAAGAAGTGGTCAAGCTCTTTTTATAATGAGCAAATTAATACAGCCTTTGGGCAGCCAACCCCTACAACTAAAGTCATCTGTCATTGAATAATGTTGTGTTATATGGTTACAAGCATTTGACTCCAAATTGAAACTAAATGCAGGGAGTTTGTCATTTTTCAGATATTTTAGTGAATAAGGAAGGGAACTAGAGGTGTAAGTCACAGAAACCTATAGAGAAGGCAGGAAAATGAGTTTTTTAAAAAAGAACTGTCAAAGATGCTTTAGAAGGAAATCTAAGAGATATTAATGGCAGACTCAAAATCATAGCTTGGAATACTGGCAGGTGATATAAATCCAGGGTACCTTGTGTGTTCATGTGCATTAGCAAGATTATACCAAAGAAGGTCTATGTTACCCCACAGAGAACAGCCCTTAGGATCCCATTTATAAGGTATCTGCTTGCATCAACAGTCATACTCAAGGAAGAACATACCTTGAAATATTACTCGTAATTTTGTCTGGATAATTATTTTTTCCCTCTAATTATGCATTGTTTCAGTTGTGGTTAGACAGTTGCTGTTTTTCAACCCAAATTACTCCAATGCCATGGTGAATAACTCTCATGAGTGTTGGAAGTGTGTTGGAAACTTTCCAGACAATGCTGCCCCAACTCTTCCCCTGCATTCACCACTCCCAAGTTTCAGAGTAAGGGGCAGCAATGACTGAATGTGTGCATACTGCTCTCACAGAAAAGTAACCCAAAGTGTGCATTTGTTTGGGTGTTTAGTCAACTCACATCCCAACTTATGTTTCCACTACACATTTCAAACTGCTTCATGAACCCTGCGCAGGTCATGGGCCCTGGGTGATTCTCACCTGCTCCAGATTAAAAAAACTAACACTGTAAACCAAAGATTGCTATTATTAGCAACAAGACTAATTAGTAACGTATGTCATTTCCTTAGTGAGCCTTTCCAAGCAGGTTATAAATGCCCATAGAAGATGGCACACTATGAACCTACATGGCTTCACATATTTTGTCTGTGCATATATGATTATCGCCATGCCTTTGGCATGACGTTGATTCTAAAATTAGCCAGGCATTAAGGGGTGTAAGGCATGGTAAGATGCAATCAGAGGGAGCAGAACCAGGGTAGTGGGAGAAGGGGCCAGGAAAGAGAGCAGGGAGCATATTTCACATATCAGCATTCTCTTGATCCAATTTAGGAACGAGCATCACCCCGCTGTGGTCATGGTCATACAGTATTTATAGAATGCCATCTCCTGCCTCACAGACATCTAATGGCAACTGAGCATTTACTCCAAGAGTAAATTTGAACCAGCTGGCCTTTGGGACCAATGAGATATTTTAGAGAAAATCAAAACAATTTGTTTACTTGTGTGATTACCCCCAAACCCAAGTGTTTAATCTTTTAGGGTCATTAATGGAAAGCTCATCAAAATCAATATTATTCCCTGGCCCAAGTCCAAAAAGGTACTTAAGTGAATGCCAAACTTCATGCATGGAAATAATCCCACTGATGAGTGTTCCTGATGAATTGGGACTTTCATTTTAAAATACGTACCACTTTTTCACTCTGTGGTGCTTGTCATAGCATTATTTAAGTCTCAATTTAAATTAGCGTATACATTAAAAATACTGCTCTCTATTGCATCTACTCTGTATGATCTTTAGAAGACAAGGGAATTGTGATTGCATGCAGGTTTTTGTGAAAAGCAGCTAGGTGTGCATGTTAAGAATTAATCTTCCTCAACATTTGGAAACATAAGCCTGTCAGATCTGCTAGGCAGGCTCACAGTCCAAGAAGTACATTTCATTTTCAAGCATCACATCACATCACATGTTTCTGAACTGCCATTTTCCAAGAATTTTCAGTTTGAGAAGCTTCAGACAGCTAGAGGTGCAGCACACTTCAAACCACAAACAAATTTCAAATAAGAACACCGAAGACATTTATCCTATGCTAGAAATTCCACTTTCACATCTGGTCTGTTATTCCTTTCACATTCTGGTCTGTTAGGGTCAGAGAGACACCCAGTGTGGGACTAGGCATCTTTTGCACCTTCTACAGCTAAGTTTAGCTTTTGGGATTGTATCTGGGGGACATCTGAGGTGGAACTCACCAGGCAGTCTTCACCAGCATTGCTCTGCTTCCTTAAGAGGTGAATACCCAGCCCTGTGCCATTCGATTGGGTGACCCATGGCTCTGGTGGGACAGTGTCCTTTGCCTGCCAGCCACTTTATTCTGTGCCATGTAGAGAGAACTGAACACCACCTTATGAAGGTGCTGAGCATGCAGCTCTTGTATTTTAGTATTAGCTCTTCATAGGTACACATCTTGTCTAACCTGGACATTTTTGTCCTGTTGTTCACCTCCCACGCTGCTGAGCCACTGTTGGTCTCCACGCCCCTCCTGTAAGGTGTGAGGATCAGCTGAAACACAGTCCCCATCCTGGCGCTCCCTTGCATTGGATCTTCACCTGGCTCTGAGCACGCCCCAGGAGCTGCTGCATGAATCAACACCAGTGCAGACCTGAAAAAAAGGCTTCATTCTGCCAGAGTGCTCTGTTTTCCACCAGTGGGACTTCCTTGGGAAAGTTCTGGGACTTGCAGCATAGCTCCACACAGGCAACAAAGAGCACATTTAGACAAATGCCATTGGAGAGACTGGGGTTTTGGTCTGCAAAGGAAAGCAGGAACTGACGTCCATGCAGTTCACAGGAGTTATCTCTGTCTTCTATTAATATCTGTTCTGTAGCTGTTGGATAAAAATATATTGCACTCTGAATATTAAGTGATACCTTCCACCAAACCCACAAATTTACAAGACAGTCATTGTGGATACAGATATGATATTCTGTGAAGAGGGACTTCACAGCGAGAAAAGTAACAAAGCTACAAAACATAAAATGCTAGAAATGCCCATGATCCAAAGCAGAGCACCAAAATCCAATGCAAAGCAAGATGCCCCATAATGCCTTTGAGTGAAAGAGGTAATCCATATGATGGGGGGTTTTTTAATCTGGTGGAATTACACTGTCTTTGCAATATCTGTGCCTACTCTTTAGGAAGATAGCTGAGGGAGCATAAATATAAGCACAGGCTAAAGATTTTATACTCTCACATAAAATGTTCAGTATCTGATTAGGGAAACACAAGCTCCAAGTGTTTATGCTTACAGATTTCAAATTATGGCAGCACCAAATTCAAATATTCCAAAATCATGAATCAGACTTCTAAAACTTGTCTCAGTGTGACACTGAACAGTTTCTATGGAGGAAATCACCTATAATTGCCAGTTTAAAAGATTTACAAGAGTCTTCCACTTTAAGACTGACTTCCAAATAATGAGATACAGAAAGAAGAACTCTTCCAATTTATCTTACAGTTTGCAAGCTATTGGGATATTTCAGATCTGTGTTTTAAATTTGCATTGTAACCCAGAGGACTAGAAACTTATTCTTTTGAATAAAATGTGACTTTCTTATGTAATCAGTTGCCCTGGAAGCAAGATCTTTAAGATAAATGCTGAATTCTGTGAAGCTTCTGATAAGCTCCTAAGAATTGGAATCACTAAATCAAAGAATAAAAAATGTAATCACAGGGTCATACTATAGGGCCTGTGAAAACGAACTGAATGATGTTAGAAAATCAAAGAAACAACTTCATCTTGCAAAATGACAATTATGGGTGCTTTCATCCCTACAAATTGTTCAAATGTCACAATGTTGAAACAAGCTTTAGAGATGTTAAGCAAGTACCTCAAAATGTCCTCTAAAAATATTCTACTGGAGCAATTCCCTCTTGGAAAGAGTGGGTTCAAGTGACCAGTGACAGACTTTTCAAGCTATTTGGGTGATTAAATTATGGATAATCATCATCCATCCATTTGTATTGAGGATGTCCTACAGTACAAGCATAGGAGTCCCTCTGCTCTGTTGTGGTCTACACCTTTTCTGAGAATTGCACCAGAATCATGGTGGTTTGTGTTGCAAGCCTGGTGACTGTGTCGTTCTCTGTTATTCTGCCCAAGAATGAGAAATCAAGATGGCACAATAATTGACAAGGTTTTCAGCAACCATTCCTGAAGGCTGCGGGACTGGCATGAATGATGGCTGGATGAGCCACTGTGTATTTTGGTGCCACTCATAGAGGACTGCTGACTATTTCAATTTACACTGGACAGACTTACTCTTCCTCCCAACATATTTTCCAGACTTGAAGTTTAGCATGACTGGAGAGGCTAAATTCAGGCAGGCATTATTGAGTGGAAAACATATTCTGGTCAGGTACCACTTTGTTTCCCAGTTAGTTCCACACATACTTAGCTGGTTTCATCATTGTAGTGTGCTGACAGCTCCTCACAGGAGCGAAATTATTTGTCTGATCTAGTGCCTGGGCTGATTAATTGGTTCACTATGCAAAATGGCCCTACTGAGATCTGGCTTTATTGAGAAAGAACAGGAGGCCCATTTTGTCCCTGTTCCTGCAGCAACAGATTTCTACAAACACTATTTATGGTGTTGGTAGAGAAATTCAGAATGGTTTCTGCATAATTCTTGTTGGAAATATTTTCCTGGATCTTTCCTGCATCAAAGAGAGTCTGTGCAGCACCCTGCTAGGGTCATCAACTCTGTGTTTGTGTTCTTCACTGCCTCTCACATGATCCTCCTGCCTGGAATGGCAGCAGTCAATCACAGCCTAATGTAGGCACTGCCTCAGTAAGGTTGTAGATGCGGTCTGGGAGCGCAAATCCCATCCACCTAATACTGAATTTCCCTTTGCAATCAGTTGAGTTTGGCACCTCAGATAACCCGTGAGGAGAGGCCAGTTTTCCTTAAAGTAGGCTTTTTACCTTTTTATATTTATTCAATAGGAAATTAGGCACCGCCAGAACATAATTCAGTCCACGTATATTAGACATACACATCTTCCTAGATGTGTCATGAAAATCAGTAGCTTTGAAAGTGCTCCCCTGTAGATGTACCAAGGTGGATTGGGGCTGCAGATTCCCAGCAACATGCTGTTGAGTTTCTGGTGCCATATCTTCTGGCTATCATTTCCCAAGGAGGTCCTGGAGAGTCTGGAGAAGGCCAAAGCCCTGCTGGTCTCCACATAGTGAGTCCATCGCACAAAGCTGGTGGAAGAGGGGTTGTCTCTGTGACATAAGTTGAATGCACTCAAGATTGAAGATAATTCAGGCTGAAAGGGACCCCAGGAAGTCTCTAGTCCAATCTTCTGCTCAAAGCAGGGCCAGCTATGAGGTCAGCCTGTTCCTCTGCTGTCCTCATGACGAAATAATTTTCCCTTTTTCCTGGTCTGAACTTCTCTCATATCAGCTTGTACCTGCTGCATGTCATCCTCCTTACATGCATGGAAAAGCATGGATGTAGTTGTTTAGCTGAAAGCTGCCTTTGAAATGTACACAGAGCATAAGGAGAACAAGTAAACGTAATGCATAAGGAAGATATTCAGATAGCCAGTATTTCTTTCTGTGTTTGCACATTACTATTAATTGTTTTGTTGGCTAAGGAATGATTAGGTGCTCTCTGTCAGAGACTCAAAATAGGCTGAGGTGCAAACACTGAACAAAAATATCATTTTCAAAAATCTGAAACTGTTTGTCAAATACAGAAATATGCAAAAGTCATAACTGACATTTTAGGACTAATTGACTGTCGTTTGGAAGCTAAATATGACTTCTAGAATTTGAAATAAATAAGTGCTTTTCCTAAGCATACAGCTTTTTTCCTACTTGAATAACATGTAGTAACTACAACAATAATCATTTCTGGGAGGACCTCAGACCTAGCTCATTACCTTGCCATGTCTGACAGTCACAGAGCTGCTAACAGGACCTCTCTCTCTTTCTCTATCTCTGTCTCTCTCTCTCTCTCTCATCAACCTTGTCCTCCTGAGTCGTTGCTCACTGCCCCTTGCAGCAGCCCCACTCTTGCTGCTGCCTAAAACAATCTGAAATGACAAAGTCTGATTTTCATATGCAAACATCATATTTTTTTAAAAATCACCTGTTTGTATCTAGTGAACCCAACCTGACTGGCCGCATTCTGAGCAAATGACATGGCTTGAAGACTTTGTCCCCTAACTGTTGGGCAGGAAATCTTAGACTGGACTCAAGGAGACTTAGACTGCATGTTTGAAAAACACTTTATTTTCTAAAAAAATTAGATCTGAGGAAGAAATCTCCATCACTGAAATGTTTTAGGAGTAGGTTTGACAGTCAACTGTCAGAAATGCATTCAGTTGCTTTAGTCCTGGCTTTGGATGAGGGGATGAACCCTACTGGTACTTTTGCTTACTCAGTTACCATGAGGCAGTGTCTACCTCTTACTTGACTATAAACAGACACAAGGAGTGAGACTCCAAACTTGGGACCACAGTTCAGAGCCTGGAGCTAGATAGCGTGAGCTCAGATTTTAGCTGCTCATCCTGAGCTCATTAGTTAGCAAGTTACTAAATCTGCCACTTGAATAATTTCTGATAGGGACAAGAGAGCTGGTGTCTGTTGATGGCCATTCATATTCAGCTCATGTTTGAAGTATTCTGGCTGCACCTCTGGATGATTCAGCCTGTTTTATGGATGCTGATCCTGCTCATTGGGATGCTCATGTGGACCCCAGGCTGTAATTATTCAGCTCTATTATATGAACATATTGGAGAGTAGATGAAGGCAGGGGAGGAAGAGGACATGATCATCAGCCTTAGGTTCTGTTTTAATTTCATTCTCCGCTAATTCAATAGTTTTCCAATTGACCTCAGAGAGAGCAGACAGAGACCATTTCTAAGAAAAAGTCCTCTTGCTGATGTTTATGACAAAGTGGAACCTCTGGTGGTTAGTTGTACCCAGCCTAAGTAATTCATCTCTCCGGAGCAAATCTCAGCTATTTGCAGAGGACATTTTCACCATTCCTTTATGACACAGAAATGACAGGAAGGCTCCTGATATATGTGTCAGAAAGCAAACCTAGCTCCTCTGACAATACTTGATCAATCTTCAGAACACCATATGGATGCTACCTGAATAAGTGTCATTGCTATTTAGCAAATTTCTGCAGCCTGCATAACACAAATTGCTGGAAAACTTTAATACGTGAGGAAACCCATCTGATCCTATGGCCAAGCAATTTGTCTGGGATTTCTAACTGCAGGGAAGCTCCCAACTTTTGCCTCTTTGCACTCACCTAATTACCTGACTTTGTGCACCTAATTAACTTGCAATGCTGTCATCAAGGGAATCCATGATATTTCCAAACAATTTTGTGGCAGCCGCAGATGAGCCCTCTGTAGAAGAGACAAAATCTGCTTTTTAATTGCTGTGTCCATTTTGCTCTATTCCCCTTCTGTATTCTCTTTCAAAAGAATCAGAAGTGAGGAGAAACTAAATTGAATGAAGGGCAGAAGAAATGCCATGTACTCCTGAAACAGCATTGTGTAACACTGAATCCTAAAGAAATCATATGTATATGAAATGTAGGTTGAAATTCCCTTCACCTTTCATTGCAACAAACGGCTTTTGATTATTTAGCTTCCCTTTATATCTGATGGGTTTAACCAGGGCATATGAATTTCCACATCCTTTTTCCATCCTTCCAAGGGTGGTTCTTGAGATGATCTTTGCTTGCCTGGCCAAAACATTTCAAGAACAAACTCCACTTGGCATCTTCCGGGACACTTATGGACTCTTGTACTTGAGTATAACATTGGGAATGAGGAGTTTGGGGACTATTTCTGTCTCTGGCACTAAACACTAGAGGAGACTCAACAGAAGGCTCTGACCTTTTAAAAGATAAACTCAGGTTTTCACCTAGACCTCCTCTGCTGAGAGAAGGGAGATACACTTGTGAATGTACCATTCCACACCAAATAAACATGTTTAAGTTAAGTAAAGTAACTCACCTCCAAGGTAAATACTGACTGTAGTAGTGCCTCTCTACTGCAGTGATATTCTGTGGGGAATGGAGACAATAATGTTTATTAGGTATGATATGAGGGCAACCAGGAAATTTTAGCTGCTAATTTATGTCAAATATTTTTAAATCCCTGTTCAGGAATCTAAATTGAATTTATTGCCATTTTTACTCAATATAAGAAAAAGCAACAACCCGTACAAAACCTTTCTCCAATGAGAGAGATGTCCAGAGGAAAACTACAAGTACCTCTTCTGAGTCCAGACAGTGATATTCATGTAAACAGGGACCAGGAGGATGGAGACCTCTTGTAATTTATGCACAGCTGTGTAGGCTGTTCATATTCACTTAAAAGTCTCAGTCTTGCCTTGCTCCAATCCATTGCTGTGCATCAGGTGATATGGGTGGCAGTGGAGTTAATCCAAGTGTAATGCCATGTCATGCTCTAAGGATTTTCCTTTTCCTATTTTCACTTTTTCAGGTTTTTATTTCTGGTGCACTAATTTTGCTGTCCATGACAATGTGTTAATAAGTGTTTGTTCTGTCTTCTCAGTATTAGCCTGTATTTTTCTGTCTCCCTCAAGTCTTTGCCTCTCACATCAATTTGCCTTTTTACTCTCATCATACCTCTTAAGACATGCTGAGTGATAATAATTCCTGGCAGAACTGGACTCTTAAGTTAATTTTTCCATGGGTTTGTATTAAATCTCCCTAGTCTTGGCTAACCTGAACATTTTGAGCCAACAGTGCATTTTAGCTCCTGGCTGGGCAGTGGTAAGTAAACACAGCACCAGTCTGCAACACTGTCCTTGCAGCTACCCTTGATTAATCTCTTTCCATGCTAAGAATTGGCCATTTGTTCCTACTCTTTGCTCCTTATCTTTTCTCCAGTTTTTAATCCATGACAAGACTTTACCTTTCACCCCTGGCCAAGTTTCTCAATAGGCTCTTGTGCTGGACTTTATCAAAAGCCTTTTGAGAGCCCTCGGAGTCCTCCCTCCTCTGCAGCTTTGTTAACCCTTTCAAGGGATTCAAGTTGTAAAACAATAACATGAGGGAAAGAAGGTTTTGGCTCAGAGGCAGTTTGCTGGTTGGCGCATCTATCATCATTTCTGTGTTTTCTTGGCCAAATGGATTCCAGTTGCAGGAGGGATGTGGTTTATATGAACCTGCTTTCCTTGGGGGTGGTCTGGCTGTTTGGTCCCTCACCACACTTTAGGAGGGAGCAGGGGAAGGCCACTCAAGACTTTATTTTAAATCATGGACTTATTTTGGTCTCTAGATGTCTATGTCAGACTCTGAAGTAACTGTTCCAGATCCCCAGCATTGGAAACAGACTTGTATGTATCCTGTCATGCCAACTTGTGTATCCAGTCTAAAGGCACAATTTGGCTGCTTGAATGTGGCCCAGCACCATTTAAGATGGCCATGAGTAAGTGCTAATGTGCATCGTGGAACAGCTATGTGGGTAGGCACCAAATGGGCACTGCGGGAGATCTGGGCAGTTCTGGACTGACAGCTGGAAGTGGGCATGTCTCCAGAGCCAGAATACACAGCTTGCAGATTGAGGTTGGGCAAGAGGCCTCCAGAGGTCCCTTACAACTCTGTTTTCTTGCATATGCTCCGATACAGTCTTAGCAACACTTGACACTCACTGGCTCCTTGCCTTCCCTCCAAATCCTTCTGGAAAGAGTGGGGCAGCAACTCCCAGGCCTGCAAGGCACTTCCCATTGTGCAGCCTCAGCAGGTGACTGAGTGGTGTTGGCAGAAACCAGGCCCTTTCTCTGTTCAGAAGCTTCTGTGTGCCTGGACTTGCCATTTTGCATAATCTTACTGAGCCCCTCCTGCACCCTATTTCACCAGTGCAGTGTGCCTCCTTTTCTGCCACCCCGTAGACTTTATACTGATAACGTTCCATTTACTGTTGTTGTCATTTCTCTGCTTCCACAGAAGCAGGTCCCTGATGAAGTGTTCCCAACCCCACAAGGACTAAGCCTGGTCACATTAGTGTCCGGTCCTCAGCCTGAACAGTCTTCCCTTCCTGCATGTTTGTCCTGATGATTGTGTCTGGATCTTTTGAAGATGTCTGGACCTGGCAAGACCCTCGTATCTACAGTGCCTCCACTTCAAAGTAAGCTGGGTGCGTGCATTCAGTATCTTTCAGGGCATAACTGACTGATGTCTCTGGCTTTTGCTCTCCTTTTTACCTGCCATTTTGTCTGGATTAACATCACCATGGCTGGACTTCTGTTTTCACTTGATACTATTATCACCAGAAAACTGGCAGACAGAAGAGAATATAGGCAGTAAGGGACTCTTGCTACATCTCCCTTTGCTTGTGAGACCCATGACCTTTTTCTCCTGCAGCCTTGATTCTGCTGCACTTGCTTCATGCACCCATGCTCCCAGGGGCTCAGTCATACATGCTCCACTACTATTTCTTTTGTAAAGAAAATACCAAAATTGTAAGTGCATCTGGACAGGAGCTCTCTGGGTCCTTGGGGCAGACAATGGGAATTTCACCATTTGCTTCCTTGGTTTTTAACATTATTAATTTTTATATCTACTCCTGCCTGTAATAAATACCTATATTAATAATACAAAAAGTATTTTGACTATAAATAAATATAGAGTTTTGCTTTCTGTAGTACTGTCACCTTACAATGAATACAGCAGCAGTTGCAGAGCAGGTACTGAAATCTCTGGCTTTCACAAGGCATCCCACAATTCCCAGAAGTAAAAAAGTTTTTAAAAAAGAGTGAGGAGAAGTACAATAACATTTTTCCGTCACTACCTGTAATCCTTAGGGGCATCAAAAGACTCTGGGGGGATCTGCTATATACTGAAGAGTCTGAAGAAATACTGTCATCACGAAATCAATTCCCAGCTCATAAACAAGCAGCTAAAAGTTTACAAAGGAACACCTTCAACAGGGATATATGACAGTCCTACAAAGACAGCTACCTCTCCTGAGGCAGCTGCATTAAGAAAGCTTTAACCCTTCAAGCAGTGATCAGAAAACCCAGCCAGTCCCTGGACATGTTTTTGTTAACCATTTTGCCTCCTTAGGAAGCAAATACCATAAACATGTTTCTTGGGAGAGAGCCAAGGGCTTACTGAGGACAACAGTTTTATCCCAAAGCTCTTGTTCAGGACTCAAAGAAACACTGATGTTGTGTAAACACCATTTAAAGTTGCCAAAACAACAACCCTGACAACAATAGATAATATAATATAATATAATATAACACTTATACAATATGCAATGCAATGCAATGTAATATAACTGTTTGAAAGGAGGCAAGATGTTCAAATCAGTGATGTCACTGCCCATGCCAGGTTGATTCCCTGAAGAGGAGCAAATCTGTTATCACCAGAGCACAGGGAAGCGCCCTCTACAACGTGACCTCCTTGTTCCTTCACCTTTTGACAGAGTTTGACAGCTTTTCATTAAATTTTGGCACTTACCTATATTCATGTTCCAGCTGCCTTGCCTTTCTGAAACACTGCTCCTGACCAGGGGTACAGCAGGTCATTGATTTTGCAAAATACCTGGATTTTTGGTAGGAATTTTTTTTACAGGAAGTTTTCTGACAGTTGTAAAAACAAATTGTTCTGATTATGTTCTGTTTTAACTTTTCTAACAGAATCAGAAGGGTTAATGTGAAGGAGAAGATTTGAAAGACTGGAAACTCACTTGCATACCACAGCTTCTTGAAGCCAAAAAAGAATTAACCAACAAGGTATGAAACCTATAAAGCTGTACTAGCCTGGCCAGTGAAGGATTAGAAGAAAAGTAGGTAATATTTGCTGGAAGGGGAAAGGTTTTATACACAATGGGGAAATCGACCATCATTTCCTTAAATGTCAGCAGAGTGAACAATCACATAAAATAAAATTTTAAAAAACCCAACTCTTCTGCACCTGAAAAAATAGAATACTGCTGTGGGATTCCTGCAGGAAGCATATGATTTAGGGTTAAATCTGAGTAAATCAGATTCTGCTCAGCTCAGCTTCAGAGCATCCAAAGAAAAAATGTGCTGCTTTCTTTTCCACAAAAACACAGCTTTTCCTCAATTTAATTTTGGGACTAACAAAAGGGATAGATTGTATGAGTCAGAAGTAAATTGCTATCATATGAAATTATTTTTATTAATCTCACTCACCTCAACTGTTTTCATTTGGCTTTCTTAAGTGCAGCACAGAGAAACTTTATCCAACCTTGATGCTCTGGTGTCTCAGGGATTATATATCACGCTCATTTTAAATCACAGATTTCACACATCATGTGTTAGCTTTCAGCATCTGATAAATGTTATGGGTTTCCTACTGAACTTGCAGAATTGGAACCACCATTCCATCGGTTCTCCAACTGTTGTTTATGTGGCATTAAAGGCTGAATATTTTATTAACAAAAGGAAAACAACCCTTAAATTAAAATAAGATACTCTACCCAAGAGCCCAACTGCATAATACTCAACCTCAAATCCAATTTGTGCTCCTAGTTGGCTTCAGAATACATAAATTTGGTAGTTTTGACAATTAAAAAAGTCTTCTAGTAACATACTAAAGGTGGATCAGATTCAATCACCTGCTACAATCTACGGATGTCTTTTTAAAAGGGAAATAATCATAGCAAGAGAGTTTCAGAAGCTGAAATAATAAAACACTGAAACTGAGTGGAAATAACCCTAGAAATGTGGACACAGGGGTTGGAAGGGAGTTCTGGAGGCCTCTTGCCCAGCCTCCTCAAAGGCAGATGACTGACAGCTCTAGATCAGGTCAGATGTGGCTTTGCTACCCAGGTTTTGAAAACCTCCAAAGACAGAGGCTGAGCTCCCTCTCTGCAACCTGTTTCAGTGCTGCACTACATTCCTCATGAAATTATGTTTTTCCCACTGTCTTTCCCAAGCTGCAGACTGTCCATTCCCTCTCTTACTGTCCTGTGCCCCTGAGAAGGGTTTGTTTCTATCATTTTTATCATTGTCTATCAAGGAGTGGTGGACAACTGCTGAATTTGTCCTTTCACTCTCCTTTTCCAGACTAAACGAGCCCATAAGGGCAGGAGGTCCCTGACCATGTTACTAGAAATGTGTTTTGACACTGGGGACCTAAAGAAGTTCCCATATGGAATGCAACAGGCAGTATTGGTTTAATGCATGGGCAGAAGAAGGTCCCACAGTCTTTTGGAGACCTGCCCAGGACGGAAACCTCCAACAGACCAAAACAAAATTGCACAGCCTTTTCCACAGAGCAGGGATGAGGTTGCTGCATGGAGAAGGGGAAGAGGAGGGTTTGACAAGGCCATCTCCTCTGGACAAATTGCCTCCTGCCAAAACTTTCATTCCTCTGAAAGCATCTCTGCCCAATTAGCTTGTAATTTAATCTCCTGTGTTTCATCTCAGAGTGTTTCAGCTGCTGCGGGTTTTATTTGCACATACGTGGTTTGTAGTTAGATGGATGCCAGCTCTCTCTCTCTGAGAGGACTAAGAGAACCAGCTGAACATTAATCTGATGTGGGCAAGCACCTGCAGCACAATAAATGCATCCTCTGATTTTCTAAAACTCCCTCTTTCATTCCCTGCTCTTTCCTCTTCCCTCACTAATTTTTCTGCATTTCTTTTTTTTTTCCCCCTGGCTCTATGCTCCTCTTGTACAAACAAACACCTCTTTTTCCCCATTCTTGGTTTCTTTCCCCATCCTCTCTGCTCCCTTCCTCCACAGCTGTGCATTAAGTCTTGGTGCCGACATTTGAGCCCAGTGTGAGAACCCGTGCAGCTTCACATCCCAACTGCACTTGTGAAGTAAAGGAAAAACTCCCACTCTCTGCAGCAAGCCTGTTAAGCCGAGGTGGATTTGTAAGGAAGACCTATGAGAGCTAAGGACAGAAGGCACTTGCTACATGTGCACAAACCATCACAACAAGGGGAAGGCAGCCAGCTCGGTGTTCCTGGGGACGTGCTCTCTGTCTCTGCCGTGGTGGTATTTGTAGATTGCAGCACATTTGTCCATAATTTACACATGTCAGGCAGCCTGACTGGGGCAGCCGATCTTACCAGGCAAGCAGATTCCCAGAAATCCTGACATATCCACTGAGCATGGGAACATCTGTGCTGCAGGGTCGGAGCAGTCAGATGGAGACTCCCGGGAAGCCACGTGGGACCCTCGGTTGTGGTAATAACATCAGCTACTGCGTGACTCCAGCATGGAGGGTCTGGAGGGCACATCCCAGTGCTCCTACAGCCTTTCACAGCTATAACAAGCAGACAGTGTCAGGGCAAAATAGGAGACTGAGGAGATTTTATCTTGCCAGAGGTTTGTCTTGTTGCTGTGGATGTCACTTCATTTTTTGTGCCTGGATTTGCTACTATCAGCAGGGAGATTGTGTTCCCTCTCTGCCTCTCTATTCAGATCATCAGCAGTGATGCTGAGAATTTCTTGGTGTCCCTTAGTCCCAGCAGAGACACAATCTTGAGTTGCACATCCCCTGAGGGATGAGGAAAACCTGTAGCACAGTATCGAAGTACATGGCATTCCTTATTTTTTCTGGACTGAAAATAAGCAGGTTTGTTAATATAGATCTGTGGCCTTTTTAACCATTGTGGACGAAGAAACATGCCCTAAGGCCTAAATTCCACAAAGCCCAAGTAATTGACACTGAACAGGGAGGATATGATGCCAAAGCCTCAGGATTGCTGTCAGAGTCAGCGGCACTCACTCTTCCTTCTCCGGTGTCCTGGCAGCAGCAGCTCCTGTGCAGCAGGATCCTCACTGCCCTCTCAGCCCCTGCACAAAGCACTCTCCCTTCTCTAAAGCCAGAAGGGCTCAGTCGGGATAAGCTTTGGTCGGACAGGAGTCCTCATCCCCTTCCTGTTCTCAGTTTTGACTAAAACTTTCAGACATGGGGGGTTAGGGTATGAAAATCCCAGCACTGACACTGACACCACATTTACAGGATCTAAGACAGGGCCAGTCTGCAAGGCACAGTGACATATTTACCCAACAGGGACAGCAAAGCAGGGGAATGAATGCATCACCCTGTAGCTTCCCCAGAAGAGTCATGGTAATAATGGTGACACCCTTACAACCATATATCTGTTTCCCTGGGGAACCAGGCAGCTAGGAGTAAAACTTCACCATATAGCTGACAACAGACAGGGAGCAATCACCATCCCAAACTTCCTACATCCAGCAGCCTTAAACATCACAACAGAGAAGGTGGGAGATAGACCATGGCAAGGGCTAGGGGACACTGTTTCAGCCTTGCCAAGTGTTGTCACAGGTGATGTACATCTCACGCTGCCAGCAGGCCACAGCCCCAGTGCATTACAAGGTGGAGGCTCTGGGTTAGACACACATCCAGGACAAAGAGAGACTGATCGGATCATCTGGTGCTGCTGCCTCTTCCATGATCTCATTGCTAGCATCTGTCAGCACCACACTCTGGGGAAATCCCTCACTGATAAAAGGTCTCCATTCCCATCACCCTTCCCAGGCCAGATGTGGGGAATCCAGCCTCCTCAGATTGGTTTCCGTGTTTAGTCTTCTACTGCAGTAGAAGAGGCTGTGTCTCCACAAGGGTGCACCAAAGGGAGCCTGGGTGGCTCTCCTCAGCTCCCCAGCAACTCCTGAACCAGAGAGAACTAAAAAATACAGCATCTCCAGTAGGGGACAAGCATGCTTCTGTTTTCCTACCTGGACCTCACAGACAGGCAGGACGCTTTGCTCCTGACATGTAGGGTTCAAGTCTGATCCAGCTAAAACTCTCTTTAAACTGGCTTAAAGAAAAGGTTGTATCCATTATAGATATAGATATAGCTATTTTTATTCTAGATAAAAAGATATGGGTAACTTTGCCAATGTGGAAAAGTAAGCATGATGCCCAATTTTTTCTCTCTGATTTTAATATTTTGCATTTTTTATTCTCTCAGACTCTTGGAATAAGAGGGAGTAGTTGTCCTGCACTGTGTCTCCACCATCTTGTGATGGTCTCTTCTGCAGCATATTTGGGACTCCTTGGAGGAAAAGTGTTATATGAAGGAAACCACCTCAGACAGGGCTTTCAGAAAGATAGATGTGCTGCTCTTGACAATGTTATATTAATAAATAGTCCTTTCCCTTCCTAGTCCCAGGGAAGAGCTCTTTCCTAGATGGGAATGCAGCCTTCCATGTCACAAGCAGAACATCCGAAATTAGCTGAGGGGTTTGAAGTCTTTGCCAGCAGTGCTCAAGCAGCATTACCTCCTGGCAGGGTGCCCAGGCCCTCTCTGTCCCTGCTGGAGAGCCACAGCTGGCAATGTGAGGCCACCCCCGATCCACCAGCCAGCACAGAAAGTGATGGGGAGCTTTGGCTCGAGAGGTGGGCCAATGCAAACCTCCTCAAGTTCAACAAAGCAAAAGGTCCTGCATCTGGGTCATGGCAATTCAAAGTTGATAAGAGGACTGGAGCACCTCCCCTGCAAAGACAGGCTGAGAAAGTTGGGGCTGTTCAGCCTGGAGGAGGTTGCATGGAGACCTCATAGGAACCTTCCTGTATCTGAACAGGGCCTACAGGGAAGCCAGAGAGGGACTCTTCATCAGGAACTGTAGTGATAGGACAAGGAGCAATGGATACAAAATGAAAGAGGGGAAATTTAGGTTAGATATTAGGAAGAAACTGCTTAACATTCCATGATTCTGTGTCCTCAGTCAAAGCCAAACCTGGCCAATGAGCCCTGTGGAACAGCCAGCAGCTACTGACATGTTGGAGAGGAGCCCACAGACACACCAGGTCCCATGAGGTCACACCAGACCTACACATTCCTACTGCAGTCAGAGAGACCCCAAAGCAGAAGTGGGTCTGTGCTGCGTTATGTGCTTTAGAGATGCAGTCCAGGGAATTTGTCATCCCAAAGAGTTTAGCATCCAGGAGGAACTTATAAGTACTGCTGGGATCTCAGCTTCACTTGATTTTTTTTTAAGGATGAGGATTCTTTGCAAGCAGCATAACTTGAGTCATTGAATACATCCTCAACAGTAACTAGAGACTGAAGGAGCAGTGGGAATACCTTTGTTTCTCCCCTTCCAGGGATCTGGTTGGGATCTCTGCTTTCCAGCTGCCTTGGCTCAGTGACTGTTCCTGTCCACCCCGAGGGAGGGAGTCCCCATCTGGGACTCTCTCTGTGACTCTTGTGCCTGGCAGGACACAAGGCCTGACTGCCATGTGCAGCCTCCCTCGCTGCCTTCTCTCCCATTCCCTGTTCAATAATGCTAAATATTAACTCATCCCAGGAACTGATTTCATCCCATGCTTGACTTCACATCTGAGACCCAGGAGACACTCCGCAGGTCTCAGAGCTCATCAGAAATCCATGATCCTTTCAGATGCCTAATAATGAAATGACTGCTTCTGTCTTGTTCCCCGACCAGACATTTTCCTCATGCGCCAAAGTTAAATCCTCCCTCTGAAACACATCTTTATGAAAGAAACTTCCAAGTGCCACTAGCTCCTAACTCTGTGCCTCTGCTTCCCCCAGCCTTGGTGTCCTTCTCTAATGTCTCCTTTCACTGCCACAGTCAGAGCAGGCTGGTGGAGGTGTTAGCCCGACACTGCTGGGCAGGCAGGTAGGCTGACACAGACACTTCTTAGCCCCACTCCTGGCTCCTTTTTCCACGCTCATCACAGTGACAGGTTGATCTGGTGTGGTTGGGCTGGGAGACAGCAGCACAGATGGGAGACCCAGACAGCCCATTCAGGAGCACAGCAGTAGGGCAAGAAGCAAGAAGATTCCTGAAGAGTGTTGAAGCTGCAGGGGAACTGCAACCACAACTGGGAAACACAAGTGAACTTGCATAAATCACTCCACATGCCACATTTATTCCTCTAGTGCTCACAGAAATGGCAGAGCCCAGCTACTCTTTGGAGTTCATTGGATTGCTGCTGGGCTAACAAGCTTCATGGGAAAACTAAAAATTGATCAGATGAGCTAAAAACATTGTGTTCTGCTGGGAAAAAAAGTTGGCTTCAAGTAATTTTGCAAGTTGGAAAAGTATTTTTTTGAACCACACTTGACATTGCGGAACACATATTGTTTTGCAGCTGGAGTGGGGTGACAGGCAATTGCTGCATTCTTGAAATGGAAGTAAAACCTTTCAGTTGAACACACTGGAATCTTTCTTCAGGTTTACAGCTGGAAAACACTTCGGTGATTGTGGCTTTTCATGGCAACTCACAACAGATTTATTATTCTTTTCTTTGACACCCTAACAAATTTCACAGGGAGAGAAAACCACACTCTGCTGAGCTCTGGCTACACGCACTTGGGAGCCAGGCATTGTTCTGCAGGGAAGGCTGTGGTGTGTGCAGCTAAAACAAAGGCTACCCAAAGCCCAGTTCTGCAACTGCCTGTTTAACCCAAACAGTCACAATAACAGTCAGCAATCAGATCAACTGGAGCTGCTCCAGTCTCAAACAATGCCATCTTGGAGTCTGGGTGCAAGTGTCCCCACCAGGCACTGCATACCCGCACCAGGGTCTGGTTTTGCAAAGAGGAGCCAGCATGGGCCCCATTCAGCTGCCCATGCAGAGACACAGAGCACCATTGAGGGTGCTCTGCAGGCACTGGACCATCTGTAGGGGACTGGTGGCTCTGGCAGGGGGCCTGGGGCAGATTCCAGCCCATACAGAGTGGCTGGACACCAGGTAGGCTGTGAAATGGCATCACCTTCCTCTGTTTAGGCAAGAACACTATACTGTCCTTGTCTGCTTAAAGAGAAAATGCTTCACTACCCAAATGTTACTGGGACAGTGAGATTATGGCTGTGTTCATACTCCTTCTTGCAGAGCTTCTCTCCATTGCCGAGGCAGTCAGGTCTGGTGGGTGGATCCCATCCCTTTCCTGATGTTAAGTACCATGATTAAACTGGACCCTTAATGTAAGACTTCTAAATTCAAACCAAAGTTCTTGCAGGGCCCCAGGACCTCAGCATTCTGGCAGGAGATTTCAGTGGCTGACAACTTGATCTCTCCCACACAATGAGCCAAGGCCAGCTCAGGAGGAGAGGCAAAAATTTGCAAAGTGAGGTGAGAAGCACCTCACCACTCACTATTGGGGTGAGAAGCACCAGCAGTCTTGGAACGTCCCCTGCAATGGCCACCTGCCTCTGGGCTGAGAAGGTGGATGTCCCTGGAGGAAGCTGTACCCAGCATGATATTTACAAGGATTTACTACCAGAATTTACAATGGAGATTGCCTCTGGTGGAAAAACTGAGCATTATTAGCAGTACAGTAAAATATCCTGGGAGTCCCTGAGCATCAGAGCAGGCCACAGGGGAGGCAGGGTGCTGGGTCCTTCAAACAGGTCCTTTTCTGTGAGTAAAATCGATTTTTAAAATTAAGCACTGACTTGCATTTGCTCTCATCTGAGTGACTTGGTAGGATGGGTCAGTTTTGGTTTGATCTGCAGGAAGGGACAGGCAAGCTGAGACAAGCTCTGTTCAGTATTCTTCATCTGGCATCTCGCTATCGCACTCCTCTCCTGGCCGGACCAGCTGTTCCCTACAATCAGTCCCTCTGAGATAGCAAAACGAGCTAAACGTGCTGTTCCCAGTGTGTCCCTCCAGCCTACAAACAGCCTCATGCCTGCCACAAGTAATGGAGGGAAGTCCCTGAGCAGGATGCGGATTCCCCTTGGGGCCTCTGAGAGATGCAGGGAATTATCAAAAGCAGAAATGAAGTTTTCAAAACTTGCCCTCAGCACTGGGGACCCAAGGGGGCTTCAGTGTAAACCCAACCATAAGGAAACCAAACCTCTCCATGGTATGGGGCTGACTTGCCTTTTGTCCTTCTCCTGTCCTCCTTTTCCCAGAAGGTGTGGGACATCTGTCTCAGGTGGCCTTCTGTGACAGCACACCGGTTACATAAGCTCCCACCTACAGAGAGGAAAGGAAACCTGTGGGAAAAGCCCAAGGAGAGCAGATTTCCACCTTCTCCCTACAGGAAGGGGAAGAAAAGTGTATCCAGGCATGTCCCCCCAAAAAGATGTAGTACCAGCCCAGGCTGCCTTGCTCCAGGAACGTTGCACAGGCTTTTGCACTTAGCAAAGACAAATCAAAAGCTTTGCAGGACAGATTCTGTTCCACTTCCTTCCCTGTCCACAGCACCAGAAGCAGCCAAAACCACCAGGAAGCTCAAACCCAAAGCCACAGGTTGTGTCCTCTCCTGGAAAGCCTCCTGGAGAAGTCGGGCAGTGGCAATGCCACTGGGAACCAAGGCAGAAACATGCTGCAAATCACAATGGTTGCAACAAAGAGATGAATCTGAGTTTCAGATGGGTCTTGGCTTTAGTCTAGAAAAGGAAGCTAAAATGCCAAACGATTATAATCTTTCAACATGTAAAAGGTTGCTGTAAAGCTGGAGATGGTCAGTCATTGTCCCTCAGATCCTGACAGGAGGACATGAGATAATTGGAGTAATATCCAGCGAAAGTGGCTCAAGCTAGACAAGTAGCTAAAAGGAGATTTAAACACCAGACAATAAAAACAGAGATCGAGTTACTGAAGAAAGGTTCAGATTCCCCATCTCTAAAGGTTTCTAATGACAGATCAGAGTAACTTTGACCTGGAATAGTATGGAAATACTCCTTATCTGATGAAGGAAATCTCATAAATTCTGGTCCCATCTCAACCAGCAATGCTGTTTTAGACAAATAAACAAAAATAAAAAATAAAGCTACTTAGAGAAGCCACTGCCCACAAGAGCAAGTCTCTCTATGAAATATGACATCCTCACATTTTGTTCTTTGCTTACGTCCCATCTCCTGTATTGCACGTGTATTGGTCAGTCACTCACCTTGCTTTTCTATCCTCCCCCCTTGCCCAAGCCCTGGCCATGCTTTCCCCCAGAGCTGGGCTGCTACATGATATTTAATAGGTATTTTTAGCACATGCATCACCATGGCATCTCCTCCCACCTAACGACACTGAAGCCAGGACCTGGTCATGCTGCGATGTGAACCTGTGGTTCCCAAGAGAGGGCATGAGCTGCTGAGCTGCACTTTCCAGATTACACCATTTACTGAAACTTCAGGGCCAGACTGATTTATGGATCCTTCCTGAAGCCCGCAGGTATGGCAGTGACCTCATGCTGGTAGCAAAGGCCAGCTGATCTTTCAAGGTGCTCATACTGAAAACAGGTGGATGAAATCCGTCCTCACCCCAGCAGAATAGCTGTAAGCACTGAGCCTGTTTCAAAGTGGCATCAGTGACCTCCTGGTAGCTAAGTGCTGAACCAGCTGAAAAGGTCAAGAGCATATCAGCCAGAACAGCTGGATCTAATAGAAAGTGAGTCAAGATGATGCATGGCTGGCATTGCAGAAATAACAGATGTCATCTGGGCCAGTTGTACCAGCATGTTGATGTGCTAAAACAACTGAAAAGAGACTCACATGACCACAGCATATCACCCTCTTCCCAGCCTCTGAAACTGAGATGACCCACAGATGTTACACACAGATTTTCTGGAGACAAGGTTTCTGCACAAGGCAGATACAAGGCAGATCCCATGGCAAAGCATGGTCTTGGGAAGAGCCATTTGCAATGAGTGATACAGAATGGAGCAGATTGTAAGGTAATAGATACAACCTGCAGTTTTGATTTACATTAGGACTCTGAAGTTTTCAGTCCCAAGCAACACTGCTGCCATCCCAGATCAGGCATACCCAAACCCCACATTTTCCATTTCACCTTCTCTGCTGTAGTTGAAGAGATGGTGATGTTTGCAGCTTTAAAAATAATAATAGTAATAAAAAGCATCTGCTTAGCTCAGAGCATCTTTTATTGTCCAAATTAAAGGAGGCTCATGGGGACAAAGGGAGGAAAACAGGTTGCAGGGAGTGAGGCTGGGAAGCCAGTAAGTCGTTCTGGGGGCCCTGTGATGCTGCACTGGCAGCACCTTGCTCCCAGAGCTGTAAAAGGGATTAACTTAACAAATTTAGAAGGAAAAAGAAGGCTAAAATAGGAGTCTAAAATAAGAATCAGAATCCCTCTGGTAAATTGCTGAGTTTGCTCCCTGCTGTAGAGAGACAGTGGTGTCGGGGGGAGTGAGCTATTTTCTGGAGATGTACTGGAAATAGCACGGGGTAGTCAGGGAGCAGCAGAGGGTGAGCATCAGCAAGGGAACCTGTGGGCCACCAAAATCTTTCCTACCAGGTTGGGCACCCCAAAGTACACTGGGAGGATACAGCAGGAACCAGGTGAGTGTGGGATGGGATGGGATGGGATGGGATGGGATGGGATGGGATGGGATGGGATGGGGTAGGGAAAGCTGTAGGCTCAGTGCTGCTAATTCAAGTCTCCAAACCCCAGCAAGAGCAAGGCACTGAGCCCCACGCATTGGTGTGCCAGTCATAGAGGCACAGCTGAGTGCGGTGGGTGCTGACCCAAAAGCATGGGGCTTCTTGCAGCCCTGTGACTTATGGTACTAATCCAGCAACACATCCCAGCCACTCTGGCCCCCCACCATGCAGGCAGCGACAAGCAGAGAGTTGTCTGGCAAAGCAATTACTGCCAGGCCCAACATGCCACTGCCCATGTAAAAATTGAATTTTGAAGCAGTCAGCAGCACTCCCCCAAGGAGCACCAGTGGGTAGATGGGGGACAGCAGGAAGGAGGTTTTTCTTACCAGGCTTCAATCCTCTCTTGGACATGCTGAAATTACACACTAAGCCTTGAACTCAAATGCTCTGATCTTCCCTTTTCTGTTCAGCACTGCTCTTGGTTTTTCCCTTATAAAAACTGTTTGTCATAGCCACACAAGACACCTCCTTGGTATCAAAATAATTTGTCCTGAATTTTGAGATGACTCTGCCTCTTGCAGAGGGCATGACGGGAAGGTGATGGACATCAGGGAAGTCAGAAAAAGCCATGGAAGAGACTGAGGCTAAGATATTAAGCTAAGTAAAACCAGCTTTCCCATGTGATGCAAAGGGGTCACAAAAGAAAAAAGCCTCAAACCTAATTCTTTGGTCATTGTTAAACCCAGGAAATCATCACCAAACCCTAGGGGTTTATATTGCTGCTTTTTTTTTCCTCCCAGGAGTAGCAGACTGGCACGTAGAGCACTACCTTGTAAATGAGTAACCATTCCTTATGGAGGTGTTTACAATAGAGGCACATGAAGAAGTGGTGGTTGTTAAAAGGGTTTGATGAAATCACATGAAGCTGATGAGTTCAAGCCTTGTGCCTGTCTGGATGAGAACACCAGGAGGGAGGATGGCATGGGAAAACCCCTCTGCATCTCAAAGAAGGAGGGAAGGAGGGAGGCACAGAGTTTCAGTACCACACCCATTCCTGAGGGTGGGAGGTTATGTGTGATGCTTGTCCTGGTGGTGCACTGTAAAAATCCTTAGGGCAGACCTTTTCTGGACCTTCAATATCTTTCCCACTGAGCATTCCTGAGCCATTGGTGGCTCGTTTTAAGAAAGCATATGGTCAAGTCTGGGAAATGGGATCCCTGACTGTCTCACCTGCTCTCAAATTCCGTGTGTCCAATGCACAGCAAGGGGCTGTAAGCAGCTGAGCCCACGCCAGGTCCCAGACCCGCGTTAGGACTGTGCAGGTTTACCTGCATTTCCAAGGACCTGTGCCTGAGAGCACCCTCCTAGAGATGCTGCAGGCTCTGGGCCTCAGAAGTAAGATGGAGCCCAGGGCTGCCACGGGGCAGTGTCACACAGTGCTCTGCTGCACGGGCACTGTCCTGCTCCTCCCTGAGACCTGAAGCACAGCCTGCAGCCCCCGCCACGCTTATGCTTGAGGCACTGGCCACTGAAGCAGGGAGAAGAGGAGTAACTCTTCTGTATCTCTTTGCTTTCCTGCAGGACCCCTCCCTGTGCACATGAGCTCTTCTTCACTCACTCGCAGTGGCAGGGGAAGAAGAGGCGCCTCAGGTGAGGTCCCCGTCCGTGGGGTGGCAGTGACAGTGACAGTGACAGTGCCGTGTAGTACTCGGGAGGGCCACTGGAGGTCTGTGTGCATTTGCTTTCTCCCGCTCCCCGCCCAGCGCTGCACAGTGCGGGATGAGCCCCACTCGTCCTCCCGTAGCCCGGCCAGGACAGCGCACCCAGCTGCCCAGGCCAGCCCTGCTCCTGGGGCGGCTCCGCTCTCCTCCGAGCATCCCAGGGCAGCCTTGGGCTCCCTGGCTCCCTCTGCTCCATGGTGGGGCAAAAATCCAAGCGCAAAACTCGAACGTGGGGAGATTAGTTCCTCTGGCTCCTCTCCACGCAGGAGGCACCTCCTGCAGCTCAAGCTGCACCGGCTCTCTGTTTGCCAAGGAGCTACTTGCACCTTTCCCAAGTTTGGAGTGAATTCATCCTCGGGCCGGACCAGCGCGAGGCTGTCTACCTTCGGGATGTGCAAACCTCCTTCCTCTCCCTGGCTGGCTGGCACCATTGACTGGGTGATGTTGGTATTCTCACAATAAGGCTCGTTTTTTTCCAGGGTCACAGCTTGCTACTTTCTGAAGACAGCTGCTGTCATTCAGCCCCTGCACCTCTTGCCTGGATCCATCCCTGGCCCCTGCTGCATCAGTTGCCCTGATTATGTTTTTAATCAAGTTCAAACTCATTTGTGAGCTGCAGGATAATGGCATGAGTGTGTGCTTGCACAGCAGTTTCATTCTAGGAAGGTGCTCACCCACCTTCCCAGCGGGACAAACAGACAGACACAGCAGCTGTCTGACACAGAGGGAGCAGTTCAGTGCCAACACTGAGGATGCAGGATCACAGGTCACTCAAAGCTGGCTCACTTTGGCTGTGTTTCAGCCCAGTTTTATCCACCCGCAATGGTAGGACAGCTTCTTCCCTGCCCTGGCCTCAGCAGGGTGCCAGGCTGTGCTCATTGCTCTGGATTGTGATGCCATGGGAAGTCACTGTGTTTTATGAATTTGTCCAGTGCAATCAACATAACAACTCCACCATTATGAAAATTCCACTGGATCTTTCAAACTTCACAAGCTTTTAGGACTTCAGTTTCAAAGAAAATAGGACACCCAAGGATCACGACATCCCCACTACAGCAAAACCAGAGCAGCACACACAGAAAACCAAACTGGACTTCTCAGCAGAGCCCAGGCTGAAGCTGGTCTGGCTTTGTCTACACGAGGAAAATGGGGACTCCTGGTTCTCCAGGCAGGTCTGCATCTAACACTGGAAACCAGTCTGTGAAACAGATGTGTGGCTGTGTCCTGCTCCAGCAGGTCTATTTTCCTGCCCCACCAGTGAACTTTGGAGTGGAACCTTCCTTGAGCAAATGTCCAGAGTACCCTTCACAGGGGGCACATCCAAGTACTGCTGTCTGTGGCCAGCTCAGAGTCTGCCCAGGGCTCCCCAAAATCCCCTTTGCAGACCCTAACTGATGATGCCCAACACCTCTCCTCATGCTCACACTGTCCTCAAGGAGGATACTGGGCTCCTGGATCCCTGTGGAGAAGAGGAGCAAGCATCAGGCAGCTGTGGGAAGTGGGATTTTAAGAACTTGAGGTTCCCCAGACTGAGAAGGGAGGATCAGTCAGATGCCTCTCTCTGTGACAGGTGTTGCTTCTCCAGAAGCAGCCCAGGTCTCTGTGTCATCTGCAGTGAGTGTCCCCCAACCCCATGTACAGAGGGAAGGGGACCTGTGGCCTGTGTCTTGCAGCACTGGGGCCTGGAGGCATCACTGAGCGGGAAAACTGGAAATACCTGAAAATTTGCCTCAGCTCCTTGCTGAAAGGCATTATGCAAGGAAAGGAAAACCCCAGCCTGGATCAAGTGCTTGAAAAACCAGTGTAAAATCAGCTCTGACATGAGCCCATCCCATTTAGGGGATCATCTATATTGCTTCCCCTGAGGGTACACACAACATTGCTGTTGGAGGAGTTGGGGCACTTGCTGGACCTTGCAAGCAGTTACAGGGCAGCCTTGCAGGCCAAGCTGAAAGTGTGACTTTCCTTTGCTCAGCAGCAGAACTGACTCTCAAATGTCAGAAAAACTTCAAGTAACCTTGCCACATCTTTTCCAGCCTTATCATTGCAGAGTTCGTCTTGAGCCAGGGCATTCAGTAGTCATATTTTGAGGTTTCTCTACCAGTGGTTGGTTTGACATCTAATTTTCCTCTCCTTGCTTCAGAATATCCTCATACCTTCCCTGCTCCAATTTTCTTCCTGTTTTCCTCCTTTTACCTCCCCTTGGTCCTTTTCAAACTCCCTTCCCCCTGCCTGCTGTCAGGCTGCAGTGCCTGCCATGTGGAGAGTAAATAGGATGCTCCTCATCCAAGTCCCATCATAAAGCTACAGCTGTACTTCAGTGATCGTTAGTTAAAACAATCACTGGTTAAAACACCAGCAAAATAGCTGTTGGTCAAAAGTACAGCCATTAACCTCATGTTCTCCCCTTCTTCCTTAGCAAAGATGGATACACATTGACAGAGTTGTTCATGATACAGCAGATTTTGTAATAGTGCTACCCTGCTGACCCAAGCAGATAGCCAAAATTCAGGTGGCTGGAGGTTATTTACAGCAAGAGAAGGAACTGACTGTGGAGGCAGGTAATTTTCCAAAGCAGTATTGCTAATTTACAAAGAAGGTGCAAAGTCCTGCACTGAAAACCCCAAGAAATGAGCATTTCCTGGCTCCCACCACCTGTGTTATTCCCACATGCATAAGAGCTCTCATGCTCTCAGCTTTTCTCGGGACACATGTAGTCTTGTCTCCTCCTTCATGGCATCATGCTCCCAACACAGGCCCTGGACAGCCTCTCCCATACATCATGGAGCTTTGCTCTGCTAGCACAGCTCTGTCTCCTACAGCTAATTGAAGTGAAAGTCTCTGGTAACATCTGGAGGAAAAACCCAAACTTTTTTTTTTTAATCTAAGCTTGCAGAAAAAATATTATAAGGAAGAAAGATATGTTGTCTCCCCAGGACTTCATTTCCAGTGTCAGAAAATACTACTCCTTAAATGAAGATTCTTAAAATCTCTATAGAATCATAGAATCATAGAATGGTTTGGGTTGGAAGTGACCCTAAAGATCATTCAGTTCCAATTCCCTGCTATGGGCAAGGACACCTTCCACCAGACCACGTTGCTCAGAGCCCCATCCACTCTGGCCTTGAACACTTCTTTGAAAGTATTCCTGACAGCTGCACTGAGATGCTGTAGATAAGTCTCTGAGTAATTGCTACATAGCTCAGACTTTAATGTTGCTTTGATCTAGAATGGGGTTTCTTCAACACAGATGTTATTGTACATTAAATGTACATGCAAGTTCCAAAATCCCCATGTGACAGAGGGTAAAGCCAGCCGTGGGCATGCACACTGTTTGGGAAACATTTGTATTTAATTCACAACCCACAAAATTCTTTCAGCCCAAAAAAGTTGTAGGAAGAGATAATCTTCAGAGATCCCCTGGGGAGACTTACACAGCTGAGCTAGTCACCCTGAACTCCCTTTTACATATAAACTCAACTGCTTTTAGCATGATTCATTTGATCTATTTGAGATCCACATTGGGTTGTGAGGCTCTGTGACTCCAAAGGGGCCTGCTTTCCCATTTTGATGTGCCCAAAGCAGAGGCCAGCCAGCTCCAACACCAGCAGATCCCACCTCTGTGTCAGCAGATCCCACCTCTGGCCCTGGTTACGAATTCATGGATTTTTACCAGTTGGAAATAATTTGGCATGTCAAAGGTTTTATAGTGACTTATTCACAGCACCCAGACAGGCGGGGAAGGAGGGAGCCTTCATCACTGCTGTGATGGGTCACAGTGTATGGTCACAGGACTGGGGAAACCGGGATGTGTGTGTGGTTACTGCCAGACACTCACACAGCACAGCACGGGAGCCACTGCCAATGCCGGCTCCTGAGCAGGAGATTTGTGAATCCTCAGCCCTGGGGGTCTGTGCAGCGGGAAAGGGGCCAGCAACGTGCTCCCAGCAGTAAACCAGCGTCCCTAAGAGGAGGTGCTGCAGAGCTGCTGCAGTCAGAGGGAGTGCAGTGAGAAAATCTTGGGATGCTAATTAATCCCCCTTTGGGAAGATATTTATTAGGCAAATGCCTCACATTCATATGCACATCTGCAGTCAACAAAGAGGCTTTTACTTTTTCCCCAGCCCAGCAAGTCTGGAGGGTGGGAGGTTGCTGCAACCAGCCAGAGGTGCTTGGAGTGTTCAGCCTGCTTCGGGCATCTTGGGTCAAGCGTGGAAAAAACAGTTGAAATGACCAAGGTCCAGGTTGGAGGAGAACCTGGAGGTAGTTGAGAAGATCTTTAAACCTGAATATCTTCCCCCCTGCTCACTGATGGAGACATTGCAAAGGATAGGGTGGGAGCCATCCCTGACAGACAGCCTCTTCCTGCTGGGATGAGCTGTTCCAGAATCACTGCATTAATATAACCTGGGGCAGCTTTTGCTGTCAACCAGTTAATTGCTGAGGTTGATAGATACAGCCCCTGATGAGCAAAGGATTGTGTCTGCTTGCAGCTTTTGCAGAAGAGCCAGCAGGACCTCTCCTTGTCCAGCAGACACTGAGAAATGCGTCACAGAGGTTCGCAGGGGACCTGCCTTGGCGTTCCCCACTCTTTAGGTATAGGTGCTTTGAGAGAGCAACTGCTCTTCCTGAATTGTTTGCTTCATTTGCAATCACACAGATCTCACTGCTTCAAGAGTTACTGTAAAATCTAGTTGGAAGATGTTTCAAGTCATGCAAAGCCCAGGGTTGGACAGAAAACCTAAAATTTCAGACCAAGAGCAGGGCATGATCTTCTCAGCAGGGGAATTGATAATTTTGTTCTACATTTGCTGGGTGCTTCCTAGGGCTTATGAGAGGGGGTGACTCCCCTTGACCTAAGATGAGAGCTGCTGATTTGGGAAGGATAAATAATGGCATTTCCAAGGCTGACTGGTTTGATGTGCTAATCCAAAGCAGTCAGCCTAAAGCAGACCTGCTGAAGGCAAAGCATGTTTTTTACTGAAATACTCAAACATCCTCAGCCCCCAGAGTCACACAGACTGCCTTCATTATCCCAGGTTTTTTTCCCCAACATACCAACGTATCAAACATCTGTACAGTCTCCTGTTTTACACTGAGCAGCGAGAGCTGCTGAGAGCACTGGCACGACACTCAAACTTTAAACTGTCCATCTTAATTAAATTCGTTCTATCCGTAAGGTTCAGCAGTCGGTCATGGTATGTGGGAGATTTACCCTCAGGTCCTGAAGGAGCAGAAGTAAACTCAAGAGTAAAATCCTCAGTGACTTGGGATGACAACTGTGCTCTTAAAGACCAAAAGCTCCTGGCACAGCAGTTGCCTTGCCAGCAAGTTGCTGTTAACAATATCCTTTTCCTTCCAGGGACCCAAATCTGCCGTCTGTGAACCTGACTGGCTTTTGCAATTGATTTCAGAGAGGCCCTTAATTTTCACTGACATTTGCTTCGGTCAGTCACAGCTTTCAGCTCCTGCTTCCCTCCTACCCATTGTGCAGCACCCCCAGAACCTCCCCTTCACCCCCATTTACAGAGAAAGTTGAGTCCTGGCTTTGCGATAGGAAAGGCAAAGTTTGGCACTCATAGAGCAAGGAAAGACTCAGGAAATTTGGTCCGGTGCTTTGTGTCTTCTTTGAGTCACTGCATGATGGTGCATAAATCACTGCATCCCTCTGTGCCTCAGTTCCCTTGCTGTGGCCAAGGATGATACCCCCTTATCTCAGGGGAACAGGAGATATTAATTACTGCTCATAAGATGCTCAAATGTGGCAGCATAAATAGTAAGCAAGTATTTAGTGCTTTTCTAAAGATAACTCATCTGCAAACACTCAGGTCCATAGCCCGGAACTGGGAGCTCCCTTGGCTGTTACATAACTGCAGTGGGTTGTTTTTATTTTTTTAAGGAATGAGTTGTTTTTATTACTGTAGTAATTTCATAAATAAGGAATTCAGCTGACTAGAAAGGATGAAACAAAAATGAATGCCTGCTTAACTCAGGCATGTGGGAACTAAGCATTATCTTAATTATATTTCTGAAACAGCAACCTCCTATGTTTGGCCCAAAGCTTTCAGAATTCAAAGGCAAACACTGCCCTGATTTTTTCAATTTTTCTCCCCCATTCACTGATTCTTTGTGTTGGTGAATTTGGGGCTGCCAGGTATTACCCAAGTGCAGGAGTCCAACTGCTCCTTCCTTGATGAGGTGAGATGTTGGGGGGCTGCAGGGGTGCCATGTGCCTTGCCTCTCCTCATTGGGGTGATCTCCCTCCTACGGGAGGCTCCACTTTTGAACAGGAGATGCTCTTTTGGCCAACTCATCCACTATTGTACTGTGCCACGATGCCTTTTATAATCCTGTATTTTGATCTCCAGTGCAGACAGTCAGAGGTTTTGGGAGCTGGGGGTTGCTCCGGCTGCAGTTGCAGATGATGCTCATTAGAAAGGGGAACTCTGCGGGTGCTCGAGCAGCCTGACAACGCTGCAGTGCCTGACCACGAGCAGGTCCCACAGCCACCCGAGGAGCAGCTTCTCACCAGGGATGCCCAATGCACCGCAAGCCTGTGGGGTGCTGGCACCACTCCTCTGGGTGGGAAGGCTTCCAAGTCCTTATCTAAACCTTCCCCCTTCCCTCCTCTCATACTCCTGAACTATTTTTAATAGAAAAGTGAAGCAATGAAACCACTATGAAATCACACAGTGAAATGTAGCTTTAGCTTGAAGCAAAGATCCAGTCAACTGCATCTTCCTGAAGACCAAAGGGTAGTCTGTGAGGTCCGGGAAGGCAAATCCCGCAGAGTGCCAGTGACACAGCTGCACTCCCTGACGGCGGAGCGCATCTCCCAGGATACGCAAGGATAAAACTTTGTAGGGAGGGTGCACAGGCGCACCTCACAGGGACATGTGCACTTGGCAGGGGGATACAGGGATGTTAACGAGAGATGAGTGCACGGGGGGGTGCACAGGTGCACCTTACCGGAGCAGGAGACACAGATGAAACTTTCATGGGGTGTATTGGTGCACCTTGCAGGTGAAGGCATGGCTGAGGCTCGCAGGGGCTGCAAGTTCCAGGAGAATGCACAGGTGAAGTTTGAGGAGAAGCACAGCTGCTACGGCCGGGGGCTGTCACCGGGCGGGGGGAAGCGCAGACGAAGCTCTCGGGGGAAGCACCTCACAGGACTGAGGGGGTCCGGGGCCTCCCGTCTCCCCGCCCAGCATCCCCCGCCCAGCCCCGTCCCTGCACCGGCCGCGCACGGCGCATGCCTCCGGCAGATGCCGGCCGGTTCCAACCGGGAGAGGCCGAAGCTTTTCGGGTCCTGCGAAGAGGAGGAGCCCGTCCTCCTCCCTGCGCATCCCCCCTCCCCCTCCATCGCTTCTCACCGCCCCGAGGAGGGGCGCGGAGGCGGCTGGGCCGGCCGCGCTCCCCGCGCCGCGCAGTGGCGTGGGCACGGCAGGAAAAGTTACTGTCCGGGGGGCGCTGAGGGATGGAGAGGGGGATTTACTCGGGTTTGGGACGAGCCCGGGGCCGCGCGGCTGCACCTCCCAGCCCCTTCCGCCCCCGCAGAGCGTTCCGCGCAGGATGGCGGAGCTGGGGCGCGCTCCGCGGAGCTCTGCGCCAGGGCTGCGCCGGGGAGGTACTCACGGCGGAGCATCCGCGCCGCAGCCCGCCGGGACGCGGTGCGGAGCCCCTCGGCCGCCCCTCCCTCCCCGCGGCTCCGCGCTCCCGCAGCGCCCCGCGCAGCGCCGCGCACCCGCAGCGACTATTCCAGAAGGCTGCTGAGTGCACCGTGTGTTCGCAATAGATAAATAGATACACAAAAAATAAATTAATAACCCCCCTCCGCGTGCACCGATGCATGCGGGCAGGGACGCACGGCCCCCGACCCTCCGCGCAGCCCCGCGCCGTAGTAATTTGCAAGGGGCGGTGCAGGGATTGGGGGGGGGGGGGGGGGGGCAAGGGGGAGGTGTCCCGCCCCCCCGATCACATGGCGACCCCGCGCAGCCAATGCGGGGGGCTCTAGGACCCCGGGGACCCGCGGCCCCCCCCGCCCTATAAATGCCTCTCCAAAATGCAGCGGGGCTCCTTCCTCCCGTCCCGCCCGGCCGCTCTGCTCTGCGTCCCGCTGCCCGCGGGTCTCCGTGCCGGCTCCGCGCCCCGCGCCTTCCCCCTCCCCTTTTTCCTTTTTTTTTTTTTTTTTTTCATTTTAATTTTTTGTTAATTTTCTGACACCCCCCCCCCCCCTCCTGTTTTTCTCCTCGCCCCCTCCCCGCGGCCGGTTTGCATGCATTGTCTGTCTCCCAAGATGGTTTGTGAGACCAAGATTGTGGCGGAAGATCATGAATCAATCCCGGGATCCAAAAAAGACACGATCATTGTTTCCTCCTCCCAGATGTGGCCCTCTTTGGCGGGTTCCCCTCCCTCACCCCCACCTCCCCTCACCCCACCAAAAGAAGACCCCAGGCGCGACAATGTCTATATCCGCGAATTCCACCCCTCTGAACAGGAGGTGGTGCGCCGCATCTTTTACGAGGGGATCATGGAGCGGATCCCCAACACGGCGTTCAGGGGGCTGAAGCAGCAGCCCCTCACTCAGCTGCTCTACGGGCTGCTGGCGGGTGAGTATCCGCTCCCTTTTGGGGATGGGGGCGCCGGGTTTAGTCGCCGCTGTGGGTCTGCACAAAATGGTCGGAGCGGCGGGAGGCGCCGGGGGCCCGCGGGCGCGGTGCGGCCGGGGGAGCGCCGCAGCATCGTGCGGGGCGGCCGCGGAGCCGCAGCGCTGCGGCGGGGGCAGGCGGGCTGGGAGGGGAGCCTTGCGCCGCCGGGGGATGCACGACCCTGCGCGGGTGTTAAGGGCGGGGAGCCGCGAAGGGGAGGTCGCCGCGGGGGTGAGGGTAGAGTCGTCCTTCTGGTTGTTGCAGGGCTTGGGGGTGCGCGGAGGGGAGCGGAGCGCACCGCGCAGTGGCCGCCCCCGCGCAGCCCGGCGAGGGGGGGCACGGCGTGCCGGCGTTGCCTGGAGACAGCCGGGGCCGCCACTGAGCGCCCCCCATTTCTCCCCCGGCGTGGGGAGGGGGCACCCCCTGCAGCAGCACCGAGCGGCGGGGTCACCTCCCCTCCCTGAGTTAAATGCCCAAAAATAGCCCTTGCAAGGTGTCCCCTCCCCGTGCCGGTAATTAATAATGCGCGCCTCCCGCCCCGAGAGGGCTTTGGGGTGGTCCCGTGCCCTCGGTGGCTGCAGGCGGGTCGCACCCCATGTCCCAGACACCGGGGAGGACGGGACCCCGCGCTGGAGGGGGGCCCCCGGCAGGCGTTGGGGAGCAGGGGGACCCAGCCGGTGGCTCTGGGCCGTGCCGGAGAGAGCCGCCGGCTCAGGGGCACCCGCAGAAGCCCCCCAGGATGGGAGCGGGCAGGGTGGCTGCCCTGGGAGTCGGTGCTGATGGAAATAGCACTGCCGCAGTGGCGAACACATGGCTGCGGAGCGGTGCCCGCAGCGCGGCTCCTCCGCCCGGCCGCGTTCCGGCCTCACCGGGGACAGCGAAGGGGGCCTGGGGTGTACGGGGCCCTCGGGGTGCCCACGGCCCCGCTCCGGAGGGGCTCGGTGGGCCCTGCTGTGGCGTGGCGGCATCCTCCCCGCCGGCTCCTTCAGGACCTCATAAACTTCTCCGGGTTATCTCGTCGCGATACGCCATCCCTTAACACGATAATCTCGAGAGCGTGAACTGTGTGTGTACTGCAAATGTATATTTTGATTGTGCTTGTTTTATTGATTTATTTTTATAATGACTTTGTATTCCGAAATCAACACTAAATTCTCTTTTCTGACAGGTGTCGTTTATTTCTCTTCCTTATCTCCATAGTAATGTGCTTTGTTGTGACCAAGTCCGTCCTGCTGACCTGCTGTTTGCCCATCTTTCTGATGGGCATGAGGTACTACTTCAGTAGAAAAGTTATCCTGCACTATCTCGATTGTGCGCTGCACACGGACATGTCCGATATTGAGCAATATTACATGAAACCGCCAGGTGAGTACGAATTCCCTGAGGGAGCCTTCCTTCCTTCCCCCAGCCTGCTGGGGAACATGGCTGCTCCCTGCTGCTGGCGCCTTTTCCTCCTGTCAGCAGCACTGAGCAAGCTCAAAAGTCGCCAGAATGCAGCTCTTTAGCCACACCAGGCACAAAGCCATCTCTGGATTTGGTTTGGTTTGAAGGTTTTTTTGCTGGTTTTGGGTTTTTTTGGGTTGTTTTTAATTACTCCCCCTCCCCCAAGTGCCTAGTCATCCCAGACAGCCTCTGTCCACCTCTCGAGCACAGCACTGCTGGGTCCCGCAGCCACCCGGAGGACTGGGGTGTGGGTGCTTGGGGACACTGAGGCTGGAGGATGTGGGTTATTTGCTGCAGCCTGGGTCCACCCCAGCCCTTACATCTCGAGCTCGGTCTTTCTTTGCTCCGTGCATTTGGTATTAGTTCTGACAGCAGGAGAAGAATGAATGACCTTTTAGCCCAAATGCTCAGAGGAGCCCGTTTTAGCTGTTGAGCCCATTTTCCCATGTCATTCAAGAACATTCCCTAATGCAGGTGTTTTGGAAGAGGCACAGATCAGGTATGTAAAGGGCTGCTGCCACATAAGCTTGTCCTAATATGGGTTCATCCATTTGTTACATATATGAATATAATTTAAAATACAATATCTAATGATAATGTTATCTTGTTAAACTGTAAAAGACAACTTATGTCATCAAAAAAAAGTCTCTTTAGAACCTGTCAGGTGCTATTTCTCTTTTTGTAGGCACGCATCCATATTGAGGACAAGAGTAGGGGGATGCCTGGGCAGTCACTTGGGGTTTGGGGTTTGCTTTTGGTGGTCGCAGAGTGCTAGTGAGCTGGAAGAGCAGGGCAATGCCAGCATCCCACCTTAGTTCCATCTTCTTGGGGTACCTGCTCTCTTCTTGGGTACCTCCTGTGTTGTTTTTCCATGTGACCATGTTTTTGCTGTATCATTTGCTGTATCATTCCTGTTTCCCAGGTGTGACAAACTTTTCCCTGGGCACTTCTAAAGAACTGCTAGGAGCTACCCTAGCCACAAACTTTCCCTCACTTCTAACATTCAGTGTCACATTTTGCTAAAATGTTGCTCCTCTTATGAAGCATTAACTAGCTTAATTTAGATTTCCTTTCCCATCATAGTGCGTATCTTTGTGTGTTTCATCTACAGGGCTTGTTTTTGTAAAAATTAAGTGATGTGTGACTTGTATATAAAAAGCTCAATCTTCATTAAAGGTGGTGTGACAGAAATAAAAGGGTTCATAGTGAAAAATTTCTGCACCTCTGCAGTGAGGTCCAGCAAGGTATTATGCTGGAGAAAATAGCAGAAGATTCCAGTAGAATAAGAACATGTAATATGGAGTTAATAGGTGTTTGAGCTGCTTCGCTTGTTAATCCTGAGGACTTGTGTGGTCACAATTTAGAGCAGGGATCACAATGCTTGTATTTATAACACTAGCAGACACAAAAAATAAAGGAAAGGGACTCAAAGTAATGCCCTCAATTTGTTTAGGGTCAGTAATGTAATCTGGTTCAGCTGTGTTGCCAACATGTCTTTGAAATGTTAACATTGCTTTTATTTGGTACCTGAAAGGGCTAATTGCAAATTTAGAGCGAGTGTGTGGGCTTTAATTTTTGACAGAATTTAATCATGTAATTAGGCTTCTGCCATGCCATAAAAAGCAGATTTATGGGATTGTTGTTTCTTGTTAAAGGTTCTTGATGATAGTGGTGTTAGCAAGTTGGCTGGAGTCATAATAGGGTAAAGAGACCAAAGAGGCTTTGGGGTCTGGGTAAGGAGAAGGGTGTCTGCGCGTTGGGACCGGCGCCATCCGTGTGCAATGAATCCATGTGGTGCTATTTGGTGTAGCTGTGCACAAGGCATGAATCCAGTGGTTTGCTTCTGTTTCCTCCAAAAGTGGAGTTGGTGGATTTTTTCCTACAGGACAGCAGTATAAATACAGTCATCCTAGAAAATCCTGGAGTCTTGTGCGCCTTGAAGGCTGGCTGGCCGGAAGGCATCCGGAGGAAGGCAGTGATGTGCCACACTGGCATTGCCTGTCCCACCCAAAGGACAGAACAATGGCAGTAAAACAAATTCAAGCCCCAAGTTTGTCTTTTATTTGCCTAGTTTACAAATTAGCACCCAGGCAGAAATGATTGCAGTGGGAATGAGAAGGGCTCGTTGTATTGCAGATGAGATATTTGTGAGAGCTTTCTCAGTGAGATGTTAAGAACTGGTCTCAGCAAGAGAAATGGGCTGTGGGGATGGGGTCTCAGAAAGGCTGGAGATGGCGAGAGCTTGGCTAGGCAAGTTAAACCCAACCTGATACAACCGCAGCTTGGCCTGGGAGTATGACCAGGAAACTTCCTGCTCCTTCTTCAGAGAACCAATATTTTCCTCCTTGAATATTTTTTTTGCAACATAGGAAAAAGAGGAAGGGAGCATTTTGGTGGTGGGGTTATGAATTCCTGTTTCTCAGGGTGATGAATGCAAAGGTAGAACTGAGACACGGTCGTAAGGTCTGGGATAAAGATGTTGGTTGCAGATTTGCTGATGTTTTTTCCCCTTGGAATCCAAGCTACCCAAGCACAAGAACCTGTTGTTTGCAGCCGGCTCTCCATGGTGCCTGGGGCTGGAGTACTATTGTAGAGAGCATCTGCAGCAAATAGCCTCCGGTTAGGCAGGCATCTACAGTGAGAGGATATTTTAACTATTAAAATTGATCATTCTTCGTGGTATTGTGAAAACATCCAAAAAACATGTGGGTCAGTTTTATAACCAAGCCAAAAGGACCCATTTTGCAATGGGATACCATAAGCACCGAGGTTAATGATTAGTGGTGAACAATTCCATGAGTTACACCATATTACGGTTTTTCTTGTGCAGTTTTTTTGAACCTCTCGCCTCCAAGTTAGTTATTGTTTGAATTTTCCTCTGCTGGGTTTGGTACAAACTGAAAAATACGTGCTGACAGTGATTTTGCAGAAGTACACTAGCCAAAATTTAAATCTTTGTTTTCTCTTGCCCTCCTACATTTATGCCAAGGGTCTGGCAGAACGTTTGGGCCACTGCTTAACTTGGAGCTTGTACACAGCGGTGTGACTTGAAATTGCTTTCAATGTGAAAGGAATTGTTTGTGTTGAGTCTGTGCTGGAGTCTTAAAACAGAAGGTTGAATGGTTCAAACACCTTCCTGAGCTCTTTATAAACTTGCATTTTTCATTTTAAAATAGCACTTACTGGAATTTACTTTGCTTTTTTTTTTCCTTCTTCAAAGGCTATGAAAAAAGACTACTGGGGTGGTGAAAAAGAAAGGAATTGGATAATGGGCTTAATTGTCAACCAGAGTAACAGGCTCTAGTAAACAAAAAAAACCCCAACCAAAACCAACCAAAAAAAAAAAAGAATTAATTTTAAATAGAGCCCTGCCTCTTGCATTTATCCACACAAAAAAGATGAGCACAGCTGGAGCTTCTTTTATGGTCTGATGATTTTGATGACTAATCAATTTTACAGTGTCCCAGTTGGTTGTGTTATATGTCTTTTTGCAGTGATTGGTGTGTTAGAGAGATGCTTGTGAGGCTGAGGTCTCTGCTGGAGAGCTTACGGAAACCAAGACTCCTTGTGTCCGATGCAAAACTGCTGCTCCCCAAAGCGAGTGGAGCTGGGGCTTTGGCTGATGAATTTCTATGTCTTTCTGTGGTTGTTTAAAGAGTTACCTCCTGCTGCTGGCTGTCCTGGTAGGGTTTGCTGAGGGGTGTGCATATCTGTCCTGCCGGTGCAAAGACCTGGTGGTGGCAGCAGCTGGCCTTTGTCAGGAGTTTGGGGACTGGTGACAAGCTTGGTGGCTGCATCACAGTGCCCAGTGCTGCTGGGGAAGATGGACAGACAGCAGAGATAGGCAGCCTGCACAGCTGAGGCCGCAGGACCTGGTGGGGTGTCGAGGGCACCTGCCTGGCGTGATGCAGCAGCTGAAGCTGGAGTGCTGCTGGAGGAGGTGTTGGGTCACACTCACCATGCCGCGCTGAGGGCTGGGGCAGCTTTCGGCAGTGGCTGCACAGCTCCGGCTCCCACTCTGTGGGCGGACGGGTGCCTCTGCTTGCCTCATGCTAGGAAGGGGACAGGTGCTTTGCTCTCCTGTGCCCATCCAGGAGTGAGCAGAGCCTCCCTGTCCTGCTGCCCACTGTCCCCTGTACATGAGGGTGCGCATGAAGAGCCTGCGCGGATATCACAACCTCCCTGCGGGACAGGGCCCTAAGGAAGACGGACTGTGGGGGGATGGCTCATTAGGGTCCAATTTCTGCTGCTCTTGGGTGGCACATTCCTCAGCCGAGCTCAAAGGAGGGATGTCCTGCCCTTCTTGGCAGAGGTTCTGGGATCATGTCCTTGTGCCAGAAGGACATCAACTGAGGTGGGTCCAGAGTTGGATTGTGAGGATGTGAGACCCTGTTTGCTGCCTCTACCTTTTGAGGTGTCTCGTGCCTGCAGTGAGTTCTCATGCCTGCAGTGAAGTGTTTGGGTAACAAGCAAGTATTTGTGTCTTGCATCAGGCCTGTTGGCAGTGGGTTTGATCGCTCTGGCATGATGTTTGAAAGGTGAACATCTGGTATGGATCATGTGGCTCCTGCTACCTCAGCTCCATAAGTGCTGAGCCTTGGGGAGGCTCTGAGGTGAGCACCAGTGACTTTTGGGGTGCAGGGAAAATACAGGGTCTACCTTGGGAGGAGATCCTCGGCCCTGGAGCTGTGGTTTCTCTGCCATGCCTAAACCCTTCCAAAGACACAGGGAGAGGACATGGGGGGGTATTTCTCCCCACTGAGCCCCCAGGCAGAGGGGCGGCCACAGAGCCCAGTTCTTCCACATTCTGGATAATGCTCAAGCTGCTAGATAAGCAGGAGTGAAGCTGCCAAATGATAACATTGTTTGGAAAGAATAGAGCAGCTCTTGCTTTGCAAAGAAAGGGCTTAGTTACCTGATGCAGGAGAGGGCTCAGGGCTGCTGCTTCCCAGTGGAGGAATGTGTTTTTGGACAGCCCTGCGCCACTCCTGGTGCCCAAGAGGCAGCTGGAATCTGAAGCATCCATACCTTCAGCATTTCTTGCTGGCTTTTGCAGTGCCCTGACCTCATGTATCTGCCAAACCCCTGAGCTGTCTGTCCTGTATTGGGATTTTCATGCTTGCCTTTCCCACACTGCTGTGTAGAGTGGTAAGGAGTTCTGTGTGGGGCTGGGAAACCCATGGGGGAGGCTGTGTATTTATCTCCACCTGGGTGTTTCCCAGCTCTGCTTCCTATCACTGCTGGGAACTGAATTTAGGTCTCCTCAGGCAGAGGAGGGTCTGTCCTGTGAGCATATCACCGCTGGCATCTCTCTGCAATTCCATGAGTGTGCTTCCAGGGATGCAACCTCCATAGCAGAGAGATCCTGCAAGATTAGGATTACAGGCTTGTCATACGCTTTATAGTGGGAAATATTTTGTCAGAAAGTATTTCCAAAGCTGACCTCCTACAAGTGGGACAGTCAGGGATTCTTCAGCTCAGCAATTCCTACTGTTGCTTTTGGGTTTCTACAGTTTAGCAGCATGGAACTGCCTGGTTTGGCATCTCTCATCTCCAATGCAGAGAGCACCTCTTGTTTCTGAGTGTTAGGGACGTGCTTTGTCCAGCATTATGAATGGGCTGAAATATTTTGGTTTCATTTGAATAATCTAAAATGTCTTTAGAGGTGGGTTGCCTCCCAAAACCCACCTCATCTGACACGGCCACTCCATCACTCGTGGCTGCCTCATTTCACTGTGCTGGAGCTTTGGCTTCTCCATCTGGAGACAGCCCCATCCTGCAGGTGTGGAGCAAGGCAAAGCTCTGCTGGCACCAGCTCCTACGCCCACCCCGTATTCCCAGAGCTGACCAAGGGCTCTCCTGGTCCCAGCAGCAAGCGCGGTGCAGAAGCCCCAGCCCAATGCTGCAGCCCTGCTGATAAGAGCTTGGGTAGATCGGGAGGTGACACAGCTTGGGTCCCTTGCAGTGCTGAGCCACGTGGGCTAGCTTTGCTCAACCCTCTGGAGGGCCCATAGAGTCTTTCTAGCCCACAAAATCCTTATTATTTTTTTTCTGCCCTCTTGGAGGGGCTCAGGCAGTACGGAGTAGAGACGTAAGCTGTCAGCCAAGGGCCAGTGTAGGAAAACTGGAGTTGCCTGATGAGGGGAGTAGTCTGTGGATTCAGGGCTGTGTCATCCACAGCCAGTGGAATAAACATGTTTGTGGGCAAGCTGCTGCAGCCTGCCCCCCTTCCTATTTATTTATCACAGGAGCAGGAACATATGCAACAAACCCATTACTCAATGTGTGTATCCATAAGATAGAAATAGCTCTCCCTTTAGATCCACGAGTTTGGCACAGTCCCATGTCAGAATTAGATGAAAATAGATTTTATAGTAAATTTTGCAGAGTAACATGACCTTTTTTTTCCCCCCCCCCCATGTGTTCAAGAATTCTCTCTAAAAGTAGTAAGTCCCTTGTGAACATGACCATCAGTTAATGCAGCGATATTGGAGTTGTAGCCAGGACTGGATGGCTATGATGCTACTGAACCTAAGCTCAACCTGCAGGTGTTTAAAATCCTCAGTACATGCCAGTGCTGGTCATTAATCTTCAGTTCAAGAGGTAACCAGTTGTGTAAATTGAACAGCAGTAGTTTTTTAGGCACAGTTAACTTCTCAAGACCAGCAAACAAGCCACAATGGGACTTAGGAACATGAAGGAGGCAGGGATGTCAGGTGTTCTGGGGTTTTTTCTAGCTTTGAGGTAATTTCTTTAACGTTTTCTTCAATGTTAGATGTTTTCTGGCATGGTTGTATGCAATTTCTCAGGACTGTCTTAGTGAATAAACAAAGAAGGATTCTGACTCCAGAATTTTAGTCGCAAGTTTAAATGCAAATTTATTACTCTTATAAAGGGTTTTAGGCAGCTCTTCTTTCTCTTGCTTTCTTAGGAATGGCCAAGATTTAAAACCATTGCCCAAATGTCTGTTTCAGGTTAAGATTTCGTAATAGCCTAAATTCAGGCTTTGTGTTAGATATCTGACTAGTGGCAGGAGTTTTAAAGGTACAAAGCTTTGAGCCCCTCTTGACACTGAATTTTGGATGTAGGAATGTGAACTGAAAATTCTTACTCTCCCATTGTTATATTTATTTATTACATTCAGCCTCTTAGGATTACCCTAAGAGTCTGTGGTCATGTTGTTTCCTCTCAGTGTGCACCACCAGTGGTCTTAATACTTCAGAAATTGCCATTGGGGATTGCTCTCTACTGGAAGACCTCTAAATATATTGAAAAAAAACTGGTTTTGTGTAAAAGTCTAAATGCATGGCCTGATTTTTCAAGAAGGCAAACCATTCAAAATCTCCCCAAATTTCCGAGTGGATTTCTGAAATTCCTTCTGTAGACTTAGATCTTGATTCAGGCAGGTTATATTTGATTCCTCAGGATGGGAATGACTTTTGGGGTGGCCGTGAGCCCCTTGGGGACTCCGGGAGCTCACAGCATTGTTTGCTGGTGTATTGCAGAGCGCATGGTTTTATTTTGGTAATGCAGTGCTGGGGACCTCTTGCAAATAATCACATGCTTGATGCTACTCCCTTCCAGACTACTGCAAAAAGAGAGAGCTAGAGAGTTTTGCTGGTATCTGGCTCTGTGATGAGCTGAGGGATGTATGAGCCTTTGTTGTTACTTTCTGCATCAGCAAAACAGGGAGCTTCAAAGTATATTTTTAGATTTTCTTTTTCCCTTTTATTTTTTTTCCCATTCTGTAGAAAGCTAAGGCATTGTTTTGTTATCCTGACAGGTGGCTAATGAAAGGAGTCAAAGAAAATCCAAAGATAGCAGCATGTCTTACCTAGTTTCTATTGACAAATTTATTCCTTGTAACCAAATAATAGGATTTGGGGGTTTGTGGGTTTTTTGGGTTTTGTTTTTTTTGTTGGGTTTTTCTGTTTGTTTTTTTGGTTTTGTGTTTTGGTAAGGGGGCCACAGGGAATTGCCAAGAAGCCTCATGTCCTTTATTAAGGATGCATCAAAAATTAGTTCATAGTGGTCTGGTCAGAGCCAGGTTCAAGCTGTGGTATCTGTTACAGATGGCTTTGAGCCATTCTTTTAAGTCATCTATTGACCCATTGGGCCCCAGCAATCAATTAACAATTTATGACAGCATATACAATATCATTTGTTATCTTCTATAACTTTGAAGGGTGTTTCTTACAAAAAGCAAAAATTATATTTCTTACAGGATAATCCTAAAAGGTAGACCTGTGATTTGCAGGGCTTAGTGCCAAGCTGGGCTTCTGCTTTATGGGATTCTGTGAGTGAAAGGAGACATTTCAAAATTGGTAATGGGAAGCATGTATTACAGTTGTATTTTTAAGTGGCTACATGAGATATTGTTATTTTAAATGGGATTTGCAACAGTGTAAACGCTAATGGAATAATACAACGCATTAGTCCCACCACAGTGTGTCCTGCTTGAAATTGTAACTTGCAAGTAATATTTGTCACTTAAAATTCATGTGTTGTTTCTAGGACTTATCCAAGCGGCAAAACTGAAATCCAGAGATTTTGTGAGAAAATGATTTTTCAGTTCAGGAGCTGGAAAGTAAAAGGGAGGATAATGTTGGTCCAAACTAAACTAATTTACTACTCCCTCTCTGTTTTTTCACTATGACAAAGCATGGATCTGTGTTTAGTGGGGGATGTAATGCTTTTTTCAGCCCAAAATGGAATGGCTGGCTCTGTTGCAGCTTTCCTTAAGAAGCACAGGTCAGACCCAAGTGTATACTTAAAAATACTGATCGTGATAGAGGCAAGATATGGTTAAGTGTTTGTTACCCCTCAGGCAGGTCCCTCTTTGTGTGGCACTGTTAAATCTATACTGCATCAGTGCTGGGATTTCCTGCATCCCAGGCCCTCTTTGAATTACATATTTAGGTATTTTATACATGGTAGTAGTTGAAGTGGTGTTGAGGGGGTCCATCTCTGAAGCCCTGGCTGCTGGGGCATCCACCCCCTGTGATCCTTGGAGGACTGAGCTGTGTGCCAGTGTCCCAGCCAGCAATGCTGGGGGCTGAACTCTGTGCAGGATTAGTGCCAGCCTGGCTTTCCTCTGCCTTTCATTTTCTACCTTTGGTGAATTCAGGACAAATGTGTGAATTGTTTTGCATTGACAAAAACTGCATTTTTAGGTAAGATGCTTCCCTAGATTTACTCTCGATCACCAGGCATTGTTATACAAGCTGTTCCCACTCTCTCTTGCCAGCGTGCTCGAATCCTGACTTGGAAACCGGCATCAGCAGTGCAAGTTTGTTTGCTTTTTACAGTTGCAGCTCTTGGGCTCTGTGCTAGTGCTGCTAATTGAAATGAGGGATGCTGGGCCAGCTGTCTGGTCATGAGTAGCTCCTCAGTGCACCTTGCATTCAACACTCACTTCAACAGCTATCAGATAACCAACAGTGATTCTCTGAGGTTTTTTTTTTTTTTCCTTTTTTTCCCCCCCCTCTTTCATCCCCTAGCACAGCAGTTCTGTATCCCACATTTCCAGTCTTGGGTCAAACTGCAATACTTGCATTCCTTTGAATTCTGCTCAGCTATCTTGTCCATCCCTGTGTTGAGTTCTCCAGTGATTCTTGGTCTGGTCTAGTTCTTGCTTCACTCATCACTTCTGGCATTTCCCATGGGGGGCGGTCCCATACCCAGGATTCCTCTGTATCTCTGATTTTCCCCTTCCTTCCATCAAACTTTTCAGCTTATGTGCCTTTACCTAATTTCATTGTATATGTACTTCCTTCTTTTTAGTTTGTTGTTCAGATATTTTGCCTGGTGAGTGCAAGTACTTTTTTTTTTTTTTTTTTGGTAGAAGACTCAGAGTAACAAAGATGAGAAAATAAATAGAAGTCAGCAGCAGTGGGATATTGTGTCTGCTAAGCTGAAAACAGTGCATCAGTGCACAAACCCACGTGTCAATGGTGGAGGGAGAACATTTTACCTAAAGGCAAATGAACTGCCAGCAACAACATTTCTTACACCTTCTTTAGAGCACCTGACCCACATCACTTCCAGATGTATCCATTGATCTTTTCCCCTATGACTTTTCTTACAAACCTAATTCTTCCCATTTTAACAAGATGTATAAAATTGCTATTGCAGTCAAAGTGCACAAGAAAAAAAAACCCAAACCCAACCACTTAATTTGCTGAGACCAGGGCTTTTTGTTCTTTTTTTGGAGGTGCCAAATCTGTTCATCCTCCCTGGATCTAGATAACAGCATCAGAAACACTGTGTAACACTTCTAGTGGGAATCCAGGGAAGACCTAAATCTGTACTCTTCCTATTTAAAATAATGTTAAATAGTAGAACTGCAAAGAAAAGCTTTTGAAAACAGCCTGGTTTGGAGCACCTGCCATTTCTAAGTGCTAATTCAGATGATGGTTAGTGAGAGGCAGTGCAATAGAAGCACGGCAGATACCTGGCTGCTGAACAGCAGTGCATCCTGGTAAAGTCCTCCTTGGTGGAACTACATCGTTAGTGGTGCGATTTGTTGAAGAAGAGAGAAAGCAAGTGGGGAAGAAGTTATTGTACAATAGGGATGCTAATGAGTGATTTTTTTTTATTTTTTTTTTAAATCCAAGTTGTTTAAAAGGGGTATTTGTAAAACACCTTTTCAAGCTTTTGCTGCTTGTAAAGTCAATTAGATTCACTTAATGGCTATGAAAATCTTTGTCTGGTGGGGTTTCAGGAGCTGTCAGTGTTCAGGGGATAACATCAAGCTGTGCCTCTCGGACAGTGATTTTTGTTTCGGAATAAGCCATCATCGGGTTTTACGGGGCTTTTTTTGAGCCATCAGTAGTCTGAAAAACATCAAAGCATCTGCAAGGATTCTTGAGAAGTGGGACTATTTTTCATGGATAACTCAAATAGCTAAAGAGGATTTCAGTGAAATTCTAAAAAAATATTCACAAAACCCCCCACGTTCACTGAGACTGAACTCTTGGGACAGTTTGGCTTAAAGATTCAGTGGAGCATTTGCTTTAACTTAATCATGGGCTTAAATCCCTTGTCTCTTGCTGGGAGTTTAGCCTATACTTAGGGGCAGTATAGGTCCAAGTGCTCTTTGGATAGTTACAGAAGACCTGTGACATAAATGGTGGTAAACCTTGGGTTTGCTGTATATGCTATCAGCTGCCTGCAAGATGAATTTATGATGTTTTAGGGAATACTGGTGCATTGGAAAAAGGAGTTGTAGCTGTGAACCTGCTCTTGGTCATTCTGGCATGTCTTAGCATCAGATACAGGGGGTTTAGTGTTGTCTTTGTATTTGGGAAAATCCAACAGATCCTCAAAATACTGCAGTTCTACCCAGTTTTGTGTGGATTTGCATCTCTTCTGGCTCTGGTTGCTGTAGTGCTGTTCGTATTTGTAAGTCGATCCTGTTTCCACAGGCCCTTTGTGAATGAGCGTGCCTCAGTCTGAGGGTGCACGGCGGGAAGGTGTCTGCTTTCACTAGCCCTGAGCAGCCTGCCCTTCATTTGCCGCGTGTCTTCCTGATGGAATGAAACATGGCCTGTTACCTACTCACTCCAATAATTCATTTCACAGACGTGTTTCAAATTTCCAGCTCCTGTGACTGGTATTGAGGCTGAGGCTCAAAGGAGCCCTGTTCACGTGATGTGGGGTGTAAGGTGGTGATGGATGCTATCACAGGAGATCTGGATTAGGCTTTGGTAGGGACTTGTTGGCCTGATTGTTCCGGCGTGGTAGTCTGAACGTGTGGCAAAGTTTGGGGTTTTTTTCTTTTTTAGTTTGAGAGATGTAGAGATTTACACATGTAATTTTCATCTTCTGTTAATGCATCATCCACAGCAGGTCCATTGTTTGTGCCCAGCCTGACAGATGTTCGTGTATTTATGGATGTGGAATTTTCTTGCACTGCCACGTTAAATAAATGTGCTTGTTTCAGTCTGGACTAGTGGGGTTCAGTAGAATTATACCCAAGTCACATTGGCTTTGATGTGCTGGGAGGGGGATGTAGAAACACGTTGGCTTGAACAAGAGCAGACATCCAGATGTGTGTTTTTTCTGCACCACGGCAGGGCTCTGGCTTCACATGGGGTATTGCCACTGGTTTGCTCAGAGTTAAAGGCTGAAGCAAGTGTGGTGATGGAGACTCCAGCTGCTTGGGAGGCCTTGCTGGGGTCTGCACCCTTCTCTATTGAAAGACATTCCTTCCTATGGCAGGGTATTGGAGATAGATGATCCTCAGAGTCCCTTCCAACCCAAATCATTGTAGGATTCTATAACTCCTGGCAGAAGGGGGTGTTCTGAAGCAGTGTTTGTCCTCTTTGCTTTGTAGGGCTTCAGCAGAGTGGGTGTGGGGCAGCCCTTTACCTTGGCATGCACAGGTGGGACACACTGGAGCAACCTTACCCCAGGGCTTGCTTTTGCTGAGTTAGGGATAAATATAGCAGCTCCCAGGGATTACATATTCACAGTAAATCTGGAGAAGCCCTGAAGAGGGCTGCAGGCAAGAAAGGTGTTCATTACAGTGGAAGCTGAGGTGGGATGGCCATGAGGAGGTGGAACCTGCAGGATGGTAGGTTGCCTTCACAGGCTTCTCCTGCTGGAAAAAGGCCTGTGCTTATCTTCAAGGAGAGAGCACTCATTGCAGTAGTGTCCCTGGCAGTCCTGGCTGTCCCAGTTGCCTCAGAAGGGCTGAGGACCCTCAGACACCATGTCAGGAGGGCTCAGCATCTCCCAAAACCAAGCTTTACAAACACAGGGGGATGAGAAAGCAGGGGTATGCTGTCTGCTGGTTCTGCCTGGTCATGGAAGTCACCACCCACCTGGTTGAAGGTTGGGTTGGAGATGAGGGAAGGTGCAGATACCAGGAGGTGCCTGCAGCTATCAATAGGTCAGATTCAGCCTCAGGTGGGGAACACCTGAGGGTGTGGTGGGGAAAGGGCCTCCTTTCCTGCTCTTCCTGAGTGGGATAGGCTGGTTGGTGTGTTGTAGGGAGAGAGTCTTTGCTCTAAGAAGTCCTCCACTGTTAGAAGTGTGATGGTGTTTAAAGCACATCAAGAATACTCAGATTTGCTTCCAGAGAGGTTTGATAGTTATTTATTCATTTATTTATACGGGTCAGGAGTTGGATTTGCCTCAAACTGTAGCATTAGTCGTGTTGCTGCCTCTAGCCTTGGATGTCAGAAGTACGTCAGACCCTGTTCCAAGGTAAGGGCCTTGTTTCTTGGCATGCTGCAGATGGAAACTGCTTTTTTTCTTCCCTTTCCATGAAAGGATGAGCATCTCTGCAGAGACAACATGCTGCCTTGATGGGAACAGGGCAGAAAGCCTGAGGCTGGTTCTCCCAAGCCTGATTCTCCTTACCAACTTGATTATCTTTCCCAGTTTCCCTGTTATTTAGTCATGGCCTCCTTCCCCAGAGGTTAGGGGAATAGGTTTGACGAGGTGCTTGGGGGTCAGACAGGGTTGGTCCAGTGAGAAATACCCAAATGAGTACCCTCGGTGAGTGGCTGGGGAAGACAGAGGTAGTGAGCCACCCTCACTCCTCTCCTCTTGAGCTCTTCCCAATCCACTGTAATGGCTTTTGGGGGCTTGTCTTGATGTAGGAGCTGGTGATAGGGTGGGTTTGTCCCAGCTGGTAAGTGGTGTCCTTATTGGATGCCTGTGCTCTGGGAAGGTTGTGTGTGCAACACCATTTCAAGATGTTGTGCTAGAAACAGGAAATATTTATTGCTTGCAATAGGCTTATGGAGATCAAGCCATGTAGCCCCTGACTTCAGCCTGTAGTTTGTATGAAATCTGTGCCCTGATTTCCTGACATCTTCCTCAGTATTGAGTAATGGTTTCAGAGAAAATATAACTCCTTGTGACTGCCGTTTCACTCCTATGGATTATGAAAAGTTAGAGGTCAGGGAGGTTTGATTCATTGTGTTAGCAACAAGGTAGGATTCTTGTGAAAGCACTGCCATGTGCAGAAGGAAAGGCTTTGAGTGCAGCAGAGCCGTATTTATTGTTGGTGTGAGGAAAGTACCCAGGTAGCTCCTCTGTGCTGTGCAGGGCTTGTGAAGTGCAAGTCACTGACTGTCAGTTCCCAGTTTGTCCCAGGAAGGAAAGCGGAGGAGCTGCCCTGGAATCTGAGACTTTTCTGGTCAGTGTTCCTGCATCACAAATATTGCCTTGTCACTGTCACTCCTTGGCTGCTGTGGTAGAAAAGTCCTCATTTAGAGACTCATGAGAGCGGCAAGAATGTGCTAAGGGAGTTAAAACCATGCTCAGAAGCACTGAAACATGCTGTGCATCACGTTTTGGTTGAATATATGCACCCCTTACATGACTTGGTTTATTGTTTGGTTTTTTCCTGTCACTTTTTAAATATGCAAATGTTCTTAGTTGCTCCCTTTTCTACCTTTTAGGGGAGGCACCTCTTAGCCTCCTTTTTGACTCTGATTTAAAGGTCTTAGAGGTACAGATGAGTTATTCTGTCCTGATGCATGATTATGCCATATCTAAAGTTTGGACTTGTATCTTGGGTGCAATTCATCTTACCTACCTTGTTCCTGACTGAAAGGAGTAGTTTGCAGTGAGCTCTGTAGGCTTTAGATGTGGTCTTTTGCAGAAGGGCTCTCCTGAAGAGTGACTCATCTCAAAGGTTGTTGACCTCAGAGCAGCATAAAATTGCTTGGTAGTCTTTGTAGAGCTCAGAATTGCATTTATTATTTAACCTTAAGTAAATGAACCTTTGTTTCTCCCTTTGCTGTGAAGCATTTGGTGCAATACCTGTGTAGATACAGGCACTTCTTTTGAATAAAGGGCGCCTTGGCTAAATTTAGACAGAAAAGTAGTGATGGATGGTGAAAATCAGATTGATTCTGTCCGTTTTCCTGTTTGATTTATGGCTTGGCCAACTGCTAAGCTAAAGAAAGCTGTTCAGTGGTTATTGCTCAGTCCCTTTTTACAGTAAAGCATATAAAGTAAAAGTCAGCCACCAAGTAATGAATTCTAGGACATCCAATAATTGTAGATTTTCCAGTTTGTTCAATGTTTGGAAGTGAAAATTGCTGCAAGGCAAATTCAGTACCTTTTGAAAGCAATAAAGCCATGAAGTGAAAGATTGATGTAGAAGATGGAGACCAAGCCTTAACAATGTCCTTTCAAGGAGCTGGCTTAAAACACAACCAGCAGCACATTTGATCTTGTAAACTAATTTCACTAACAAGGAGCTAATTGTCACATCAGTCTTTTGGAGCTGGCATGACCCAGGCTAGCAAAGCTGGCAGAAGAGCTTGATTTCTTTTTTCTTTAAAACTTCTAACTAAAAACCAGTCTGAATTCTAGAAAGTAGGCTTACTTAAGGCCTGACTCTGCAGTTGATTGGCTTAGTGCATATTTTACATGCATAAGGAGCATCTACCCTTAAAGTAGTTTAAGTACTTTTTTCTGGTTTTGTCCATTTGTGCACACCAGTCCGTTCTGCTGAGCCAGCTCCATTGCACCAGGACTCATCATCCAGTCAGCCCTGAGGACAATGCCAGGCCAAAATCGCATATCCTGGTCTTTATCCACTCCTTTAAGCTGTTTAATTCTTTGCTTATCGATAACAATTGCTCACATGCCAAAACCACAGACACTGCCTGGTTTCTCAATACGTGCTTTCTCCTGATGACCCAGCAGCAGGTAGACCCTGGTTGCTACATCCCTGGTTTTGTCTCTCCTTTCTCTGTGTCATGTCCTTCTTTTCACCAGCAGAGAGAAGAGTGATGGGTCAGGCTAAATCTGTCCCAGATAACCAGGCTACTTCTAATTCCCCACAACTGCTTCAGCAGCTTTTTCTTGAACGGTTGTTATACATTGTCTTTATTACAGTCTTTGCTTTTCAAGGTGCAGCATGGCCAGCAAAAAGAGCCTGACAGAAGATTTTAAAGTCCTGCTGTTACACTTCTTAATATAGCACCCTCTGAAATGTGCTGGAAGGGCTGTCTTTATCCCATCTGCAGCATTGCCTCGATTTCTAGCTGTCTCATCAAAAGCCTGTTCCTGCACTGTGCCGAGCACTTCCTGGGGCTTTGCTGAGCACCCCCTCGGGTGCTGTCACACGTGGTGTCACTCTGGGCCCCACGGGACTTAAGCCTGTTTGTAAAATCAACCAGTGAAGTGCTGACATGGGGCTCGTCCACTAACAGCTTGCATTGATCCAGGCGTCCAGGCTGGGTCCTTGCAAAGCTTTGCCAGGAGTAAGGTGCGTGGGCAGGAACTGTCATAGAGGTGTTTCAGAAGAACGGGGTGAGGTTTAAAGCAAAGGTTTTAAGATGATTAGAAATGCCTGCTGGGTTATGGCATTAGAAATGCCCAGCAGTGACAGCAGGAGGTGCTGTTTAGGACCAAACCTGGCCACTTCCTGAAGTCCCTTTACTGCAGGATGTGTTTTTCCTTTTTCCTGTCAAAATATTAGAGTGAAAGTAAACTGTAGCTAGCCATAACTGTCAACATCTTAGGGGTTTTCTGGGGGCTTTGGCACCCCAAAGTGGAATACCTGTGTTGAAGTAGCTGGGTGCTTTTGAGGCTGGACCAGCTCCATCAGAAAGCATGAAGCAGACACTGACAAAAGTTTTCGTACTGTTACTCTAAATTGCAGCCCCACCACCCTTTCCACCCCCAGGTGCAGGGAAAGCTGCAGTGGGACCATCACCTGTGCAGCACGTGCTGCTGCTCCAGGTTTATCAGCACTGGCATGTTACAGTGTACACCGCTCTGAATGCAAATACAGTTTGGGGTTTGCACTGGTGCTTAGGACAGCTGTTGCCTGCCGTCCAAAAACCCTTCACCCTGTCTCTCATTTCATGCTCAGGTTTATCAGTTCAGAGGCCACCTCTGAACTCCTGTCTCCTGGGGCAGTTTGAGATCCACTGCTGTGGTGTGGATTGTGGTCACAGCATTTCTTGCTACCAGGAGCAAGTGTCCATGGAACTGCACTGTGGCTGTGTTGCAGACTGAATGCTGGATGTCACTGGCATCCCACTGGTTCCCTGCTGCTTGCAATTCCAGAGGCTTTGCCTGAACTTTGGGGTTGTTGCAAGTACCTTCAGCCCTTGGTAACAACACAGGTGAAAGGTGGCAAGGATGGAAAAGAAGGTGGATGGAGTAGTAGATGAATTGGTTGCTCAGAACCAAATCATCCATCTCTTTTCATGCTGTGTGGGTGATCTCATTGCTTGCTGCCCAGATGCTCCATGAATCAAGGGATGTCACCCACCCTCGGCATATAGATGCACTGCCCTGTGCTCTTCCAGCAGGGAATTATTTATAACAGGGCAATGTGTCCTGCAGTGGTAGATTGTGTGGAGTTATTGATGGGGAGGAAGGCGTCCCACAGCATTTCTCATTTCATGCATGAATAATTCCTTCGTCCCGACACGTTTTTGCTCCCCCACGCCTGGACCTTGTCTGGTGCACAGGGATGCTCATGGATGTCAGGAGTGTCAGTGTCAGGATCTCTCGCATCTCACCCAGTTTCTGTAGCCATAAACTACACTAAAATGCCATTGTTTTGTAGGAGCCCTCCAGGAATGCCTTTTAACTGAAGTCAAGTGTAGAGTTACTAGCAGAACTTGTGGGAGCTGTCATGCAGCCTTGCTTTTGAAACCAAGGGAAACTAGAAAAGTGGAAAGGAGAGAAACTCAACACAGGGGAAAGATGGAGGTAAGGAGGGATAATAGGATAATGGCATGCCTCATAAACACAGACAAAAATCCCTCCCCATCCTGGCTAGCTGGGCAGCTGCAGTCAGTGACAGGGACAGCTGCTGCCTGTCCTTGGTTAGTCCCTGCACCCAAGCTGCCTGTGTCTGGCTGGGTGGCAGTCGATGTGCCACGTCTGTGCCCTAACCTCCTCCCGCAGGCAGCATTCACATCACGGCAGACAAGCTGTCCCCAGAAGAGCCTCCTTCCTCCCTTGATGCTGATGTAACTCGGCTGCTCTGCCCCGTATTTCACTGAGGATGGAGGGGAAGGAGGAGGGAGAGTTGCCTCAAGTGCTGGGTAGTTCCTCTTCTCCTTCTTCAAAACCCAGACAGCATAAAAGGGCAAGAATTTAAATGGCATCAGCAATACACAGCTAGCTGTGGGCTGGGGACTCTGTCCACTTGCTGCCATGTACAGCCTGTCTCTCTTAAAGTGATGTATATAAATAATGCTGGCAGGAGGAGAGCCCAGACACTGAATTTGGGGCTTTTTAACAGGTTATTGGTGAATAGGTAAAAGTGGCTCTGCACTGGGTCCTGATTCCTTCTGTACTGTCCTGCTCAGACCACCCCTGCTTAGCACAAGGAGCTGCTGTTCTAGCCAAAATCACGCCAAAAGATGGCACAGGAGATTGAACAAGTGGCTGCAAGGGCAAATGCTTGAAGCTCTGTCATGTGACAGTGTGTTGCTCCTCCTCTGTGCCAGTGTTTCTGTGTGGTGGTGTCACACCAGGCTGTGCTGCAGTCAGGGGGTCACAGGGAGGGGTCAGGGGGCATTTGGATCTCTGGGATTAGCAAGCCTGTCACTTTTGGCAAGTCTTTATGTAGGTATATTAAGAGCAAGGAACACAGGCAATTGCAGACCCTGTCCTATGCACAGAAATTATTTTGAGCTTTTTGGTGTTTGGATTTTTTTCTTTCTTTTTGCCCCTTCATAGCTGCCTGGGGAAAAATGTAGGCGAGGGATGTTTGCCCTGCACAGGATGCTTTCCTGGCTCTGCTGTAAGGATGCATATGAGCTGGTGCTGTCCTGGTGGGTTCCCAGCAGTGGTGATGGAAATTGCTGAGTGTCTCTGCCAGTCCCCTCATCTGGGTGATGCCCCAGGGACATCACCTGTGACAGCTTTGAGCCAGTAGCAGAATTGCTCACATTTGTGTTTCTGTGACATGCCAAAGCAGAATTGAAGGTCACAGTTTCTGCTTGAAGGGATATTGCCTTGAGAAGTTGCATGTCTGGCTAGAAATTATGTTCCACACATAAGCCTCTAAGAATTAATGAGAGGTCGGCTGTGTACATAGCAGTGCCACCCCTGAAGATAAAGAGGGAAGACTAGTGTGCTTCTGGGCAAGATTTCTGTCCTTGCCCTGTGCTGAGCTTCCAAGGAAAACTCCTTGCCACAGGGATGCATCCATGCAAAATTGGCACCAACAGCTGGTGGTGGCCATAGGAGCTGTTCTGTCCTCTCTCCAGCCCTAAGAAAAACAGGGATAAATTTTACCTGTCTCAACCCTCACCCCACAGTGTGTGGGTGCTGGCACTAGGGAGGACCCAGGTGTGAGTTCAGGAAGTTTTGGGGGCAGCAAAGCTTTGCCTGCTCTTGTGGGAATACTAGAATTTTCTAGAAAACAATGTATTTGAAAAGTACATGGAAGATTGAGCTTTGCTTTTTCAGAGAACACAATTCTGGGGCTTGAGGTAGTGGTCCCTGCATGCTGAGGGCTTAGGAAAGCTGTTGGAACCCGCAACAGTCAGTCATGTGGGACTCATGCTGGTGAGGAAGGCTGATGTCTCTGTCCCCCCTCCCTCCTAGCAGTACTCTGCTATTGCTTTTGGCTCCAGTCTTTCCACCCATCCACCCACCGGCCTTTTATTCATCAAAAGGTGTAGAAGAATTTGCAGCAAAAATAAATGAATTTATTTTCACCCACCATCCATCCTCGTCGGCTGCGTGGGGGAGAGCTGCGCAGCTCATGACAGTGGAGGAGGGTGGGAGAGGAGGCTTGCAGGCACAGCCAGAGGATTGCATGGCATGTCCTCCTCAGCAGGAGTGGAGGATATGTGGCCAGTGTGGTGCCACCGCTGCGGGGACATCCTCGGGATGTGGCGCCAGCAGTGGTGTGTGGAGTCTGAGGGCAGCCCTGTGCTGTGGGGATGGGTGAATGGATTAGAAGAATGCCCTCTTTGGTCTTCAAAAGCTGGGAATCATCCTTAAATTTAGAGCAGAAAGACAGTGCAATCTTGTGCGCTTTCAGGCCCTGAGGAACCATGTCTGACCTTGCTGTGAAGCATGAGCAAGCCAAAATCATGTTCCTTGGCACTCAATGGTTCACAGCCATTTTGTGCCTTTTTCATAGGTGTGTGTATCACAAGGTGGCTTGTTGCTCTTTTTATGGAATGGTTTGGCTTAGAAGAGACCTTTAAAGGCCATCTTGTTCCAACCCCTCTGCCATGGGCAGGGACACCTTCCACCAGACCAGGCTGCTCAAAGCCCCATCCAACCTGACCTTGAACACCTCCAGGGGTGGAACAGCCACAGCTTCTCTGGGCAGCCTGTGCCAGTGCCTCACCACCCTCATGGTAAAAAAAATTCTTCAAAATTATATCTTTTGACTTGAGTTCTTGATGTCAAGATTGCGTGGTGAAGCTGAGGGAGTGGAGAGAGCTGAGGAAGGTGGTAGTGGGTTTTCCATGGCTGCTTCTCCTCACTTTCGCTTTTGGCAGCTTGGAAGGAGGCAGGGGAGAGTGCTCGGTGTTTGGCGGGAAACAGCTGGTGCCTCTGCCAAGTGCCTCCAGTGCTTCAGAGCGGTGTTCACAGGGCAGCTGTGGTTAAATGCAAGATGTCCATGAAGAACCGATCCTGGAGTGAGATGGAAGAGCTTTGGATGACCACAGTGATGGGTTGACAGAAGATGGAGGCAAGTGAGGGTGAAGGCAAAGACAGAGATGCTGCCACAAGATGAGTATCTGGAAGGGCAGGGAGAGTTGTAGCTGTCAGGGTCTGTGTTTATCTTTACAGCAGTGATTATTTTCAGATAGCATGTGAGAGAGTAAAACGTCAGCTCTTGCTAATAATAGCACTGCAAACAAGGCTGTTGCTCATTACTGACAGCTGAGACGAAGTTAGTTTTGTTTCATCCTAGGTACAAAAAAGTGCAAAAACAAGCCGTGCTCTGAGTTGATATCCTCAGTCCAGAAAAGGTGAGGAGGAGACCCCCTCCCAGCCCTGGGGTGTGGCAATGGTTTTTCCAGGGTGCTTCCACACTGCTGCTGGAAGAGTGGATATGGTGAGGAGCTGCAGCTGGCTGGCATTCCAACCCAAACTATCCTAATCATAGGATAGTTTGCATTGGAAAGGACCTTTAGAGGTCATCTAGTTGAGTCTAGGTAAAAAGCAATCTGAGGGGAGGACCTTCAGCATTCTTGCTCTGAAACTGGAGGGTTTTCCCAGAGGAGGAGGGGAAGTCTCATCCCAAGGTCAGCAGCTTGTGATGTGATCCCAAGACAGCTTTCAGTAGCAAATCCCCATCTGAATGGGATGCAGCTGCCCGAGGAGGGATTTGACAACCCCATGGGGGAAAACTGTTCCAGGGCTTGTAGCCACCTTTGGGAACTTGAGGTGTCTTTAGTAGGCTGAAGGATCTGGCTGCTGGTGATCCTTGGAGCAGACACAGACATGAGGAGGACAGCAGGGTAGAAGTTTTGGGGATTGATGGCACTGGTGTAAATGAGATCTGAATACAACTCGCATTGTTTGAGCAGATGTGTCCTGTCTGTGGCTAATTATAAGTGTTGTGTGCACAACACACACTGGGAAATGTGCCAGATACTATTTCTTTTCACGTTGAATTCAAAATCATTATAATTAAGCTTTAAAATTGTAAGTAAAATCTAACAAGGAGTGCAGGTTTGGTGTCATGCTGCTTGCAACCGGATCCAGTTCCTGCTAGGATGGACAGGTGTGGGAGTATGGAGAGGATGGTTAGAAGGGCTGGGAATGTGAAGGGTTTGGTGGCTCTGCTGTAGTGGGTATGTCCAGATTTGGGTTTTAAATATTCAGAATACCTCAAAGTACCAGAAACGTGCCATTTTACAAATGTGGGAAGTGTTGCTGAGTGAGCTTTAGCAGCCTCTCAGGTTTGGTGGGCACAGAGAAGAGGTGCTTGCTAAGAAGAGAAAATAAGGAATAAAAGTGGGAAGCAGTCGTGGAAGCAATTGTGTAACCTCGGGTTGAGAGGAACCTAGGTTGTATCTCTGGTTTGACGGAAAATGAGGCAGACTTGCTGAGGAAGCAGCTCCAGGAGGAATTGCTGTGCATGGGCCTGGATGAGGGGGATGTGACTGCTGTGCCACCAGCTGCGGCTCAGTGGACACCAGCTGATGGCTCCTTTGTGGCACCTTTGAGGGCTGCCTCAGGACTGGGGCCCCAGGGAAGCATCCCACCCCTGCTCCCCAAGCATGGGAAAATTCCCGAACCTCCTTTTTGGGACTACGCCACAGGAGCAGTGGCCATGAATGTAGGGTGAGGATCACTGTGGCCCTGATGTTTGGTGCGCTCGCTGTGTGCCCAGAGGTGTGATGGATGGGCTGGGAAGTGAATTGGGCTCAGCCACCACGTGATGAGCAGGTTAAAACCAGCAGTGAGCTCTCCACCCTGTGATTTGTACGCAGAGGGAGGGCGGCTGCTGGATTTCAGTGCTTGTAGGTGTTCATCTGGGGTCATGTCTGAATAAATCACGTTCTGAGATCCAAGTGAGTGCTGGAGAACAAGTTGCACTGTCAACGCGGCAGCAGACCAGAGACATCTTAACTGCTCATGATAAATGGGTCAAAATGGGCCCTGATGTTTTAAAAATTAGCTGTTGGCCTAGATAGCAGCAGCACAAGGATTGCTTGCAGTGGAACAAGAGTGAGCATGGCTGGAGCTGCGCATTCCTCTGAATGTGGGGATGAGCCTGGTGTGCTGAGGTGAACCTGGGCTGGTTCCCCACGCCTTGTTTGTACCCAGCTTTTCCTTGGAAGCTGAGCTGTGCCACAGGGAAGCGGGGAAGACCTTGGGCATCTCTTTCAAATGGTTTCATAGAGTCACAAGGTGTATTTGTCCTGCAGGCAGCAGCTGCAAAGGTGCCTCTACCACCCCATGCTTTGCTCTCCTCCAGTGACAAAGTACTCTGAGTTGTCTTACTCATGTTTCCCCCGGTTTTTGAGGAAGGGTGGTCCTTTACCCCCCCCTGGGCTGTGTAACTCTGGTCTTACAGAGATGTGCCGTGCATTTGGGTTGGAGCAGTAGTCAGAGTTGATGCTGAAGATGGAGCTGCTGCCCAAGTCAGGTTCTCTTCTGCTTAGCACCCAGGAAGAAGGCCATTGCCTGCACCAGGGTTTTCTCCTGTCATGGGGTCTTCTTCCTCTGGATGAAGACATATTGCTCCAGAGCACTGAAAGTCAGTGCTTTTTATCTGGGCAAGAGACCTGTCAGTGCCCATGGTTGGCTGCTGTATTGAACAGTGGCTTTCTTGAGTGATGATTAAGCAACTGCTCAGGCCACACCTTGAGTACTGCATCCAGTTCTGGGCCCCTCAGCTTAGGGAGGATGTTGAGATCATGTCCAGAGAAGGGTAACAAGGCTGGTGAAGGGTCTGGAGCACAAGTCCTGTGAGGAGCAGCTGAGGGAGTGGGGTTGTTTAGGCAGGAGAAGAGGAGGCTCAGGGGAGACCTTATCACTCTCTACAACTCCCTGACAGGAGGTTGTAGCCCCTGTGCATTTTCCTTGGGAAAACATTTCCTTCACACTGTCAAGGGAAAAGAGAGTTTGGTCCTTACTTATGGAGGTCACCTGTCCCAATGTGTGACCAGTGATTTTGGACCCTGCTCCCAGATGTGTTTGGCAATGGGCATTTATCCATCCAGGGTGGCCAGTGACTACATGTGCTGCTTTATCTCCCACAGGCTCCTGCTTCTGGGTTGCCGTCCTGGATGGCAACGTAGTGGGGATCGTGGCAGCACGGGGCAACGAGGAAGACAACACCGTGGAGCTTCGCCGCATGTCCGTTGACTCCAACTACCGCGGCAAAGGGATCGCCAAGGCCCTGGGCCGCAAAGTGCTGGAGTTTGCCATGCTCAACAACTACTCCTCTGTCGTGCTGGGAACCACGGCCGTGAAGATGGCAGCCCACAAGCTCTATGAGTCCTTGGGGTTCAAGCACGTGGGTGTTGTCGAACATTATGCCCTGCCAGGGATGACACGCTCCTTACTGGAGAGAATGTTTTTCCAGGTCCGCTACCACCGCTACCGCCTGCAGCTGCGGGAAGAATAAAAAAGCCCCCAACCAACCAAAACAAAACAAAAAAGTATTTTTTCCCCCCTTCCTCCCCCTTCAAAAATAATAAATTACCCTTCTATTTCTCATCACCGTTGATTTGCCAGTTTTGGGTTAGATTTTTTGTACCCTCACGTCACGTTTTGGTTTGCTCCGTTCAGCTCGATGGGCCAGCCGAGCAGCGCCCCTTCCTCGCATGCTGTAGGTGGTGGTGCTGGGAGTCCTGCGACCCGGCGGAGCAGAGCAGCAGCCTCTCCTTCCCAGGTACCTCCGTAAAGCACAGAAACTTACTGCAAAATAGTACAACTGCTCTGGTGTACATAGTCCTCTCCTTTTCCAAGTGTAAGATAACATAGTGATGCATTCATAATAGTGCAGAAATATTACTTGAATGCAGTTTTCAGTATTTCACACACCAGTAAGTAGAATATGCATTCCTCTTACCGTAATCTACTGGTTAATAGTTTTCAGAGAAAAGGTGGGGGGCACGCCCTGCCCCCCCGCCCCAACCCGCTTGCTACAATGCATGAAGAGGAAAGCGCGTGCACGCACTCAAACACATCGCACTGCCACCACGGCACTGGTGTTGCACTTTTTTTGGATGTGCCTCATTCTGCCAAATGTCTGAGAGACCCTGGGTGCATCCGGTAACCACGACTCCTCTCCACCTCCCCCTCCTTCCTAAGCCAGCACAGACTCGGACCGGCTGAACTGAGCCCCATTGTACCATAGTGTGAAGTTAAGATCAAACCTAAGTATCTCCTGCGCTGTTCCGTAGCCACGCGTAACCTGCAGTCCTGGGCCAGACTCCGCATGTGCGTTGGACTTTCTCTTTGCTGCCTTTTGGGGGTTTTTGTTTGTTTTCATCTTATTTTTAAGGGTTATTTTTTTGTTGTTGTTGTTATTTTTAGTTTTGGCTTTTGCTGAATGGTGTCGTTGAGGCGTAATGGAGGCTGCAGTTCCTATGGCAACACATTTGCACATTAATGTGCGCACCAAATCTCACCAATTCAGAGAAGCAATGTGTGACAGATAATAGCATTTTGGGGAGCGCCGGGGTGGGGGGGAGCGTACTTATTATCTTAACCAGCTGCTTGTTTGATAAATGTAGATGGCCTCACTGCAGCCTTCCATCAACGGTAATTAACTGCTTTAATGATGTCAGATTTGTGAATTGTACAATGCAAAAAGCAATGCAAAGCAGATTCGGCATGTGTCTGTACCCGGTATGTATGTACAGTGCCTGCCAACTAAAGAATAACCAAGACTACAGCTTCTTCTAGCCTGAGATATCAACTTTTATAACTTATTTAAACAAATAGCAACTTTGCATGAATTACATCTTGGGGAAAAAGAAGACTAGTAGGTTTTAATTTTTAAAGCGTGGTATCAGAGGTATTACAGAAAACCATTTCTGGCTGCACTTAATTTTCGGTGGGTAGAGGGGTTTGGCTCTGCTAATACATTTAAAGGGAAAACCCCTTTAGTTACTGGGAAAAAACAATTATTATTTTATCAATTCTTATGTGTGTGGTGAGGGGGGAACCCTCCCACCTCATCATGATGGAGTTGGTGATGGGGTAGAGCATGTGTTAACCATGCTTGCAAATACAATGGAAGAGTCAGCAGGAGAGCCCCAGGAGGAAGGAGCCTTGGGGTGTGTGGAGAGGACAGGAGCCCTGGAGCAGATGGAGGGACAGACAGCACAGACCTTGGACATGGGGTGCTGTCTGTCCCACTCCCACTGGGAGCTGCCCTTTCCTCTCCAGCCGGAAGCTTTCCCAGCACTGAGACGTGGCCGGTGATGCTGACAGAGAGCAGAGGGGCTCAGCCCATCCCTGCAGGGCCATGGGCCAGTCACTGATGCTGGGGACGGAGGAGCCACTTGGCACAACCCCAGTTGCTCTTTCAGTGCTTGGCTCAGTCCAGCCTGTGAGGAGTTGGAGGGGCTGAGTCCCAGCGTGTGTCCCAGCAATAAGGGGGTAATGAGGATGGTGAAGGACACTGTAGCAAGAGACCATGAGTTTAATTAACAAAATTTCTGTATGGGGCACTATATTTTTAAAAGTCTTTCTATGCTGTACATTTCTCCTGAAGCTGAAATAATGTACTGTTGGTAGGGGTTCTTGTATAGTGTACAGAAATCGGCAGAATATTTTCTTGCTGCATTCAGTGATTTATTAACCGAAGTAAAACAGACAAATATAAAGTGTTAGCAAAAGTTGAAAGAAAAACAAAACACAAAAGTTTGTGCCTTTTTTAGTTTATTTTTCTGTTGCTATATAATCACTGCACTAAAACCTTTCCAGAGGGGTAAAAAAAAAAAAAAAAAACAAAAAACAAAAACTAGTCTCTTAATAAGGGAGGAATATGTAAAGTCTAAATTGATCATTAATTTTTTTTATTAGGCTATTTAATTAAACTAATGTTGCTGGTTTTATTTGATACCTGTGCCTTTGTAATAAAACTCCACATCCTGTCAGAAAATCCAAACCTGGAATAAATCCCACCAGATCCCACAGACACAGAAGTACCGTCAAGTTACCAGTATTTTCTTTTAAAACGTGTAAATTTTAACTGATGATATTACAGTATCTGATCGTAATACCTGTTGAGTTTCCTGGGGAAGAGGTGCTTTGGAAAGGTGTGGCTTTGGGGGTGCTGTCTGCATTCCTCCCTGGCACATGGAAATGCACTGATAAGGATTGAGTTGTTGCCAGTTGGCCAATAGCTGCCAAGAAAATTTATTCCCTTAAGGCTTCTGCCAGTTGCTTTGTGACCAGGCTTTTTGGAAGAAATCCAGCTGGTTGCTCCCAGCTCTCCAGCCAGGACAGCTTGTTTCTGAAGGAAAGGGCTGACTGCCAAATAGGCTGGGATTTGCTCTCCTTGGAAGAGGGAGCGGGCTGCCAGAGCTGTGTCCCTGGTAGCAGTGGTGGGACAGGAGTGCACAAACTCCTATGTTGTTGCTGCTCTCCCCGCCCAGAGCTGCTCTGAATAGGATTAGGCAAGGATGGACTTTAAAGCACTACATCATACTTTTGTTTTGTCTGCATTCATGGAAAGTTTCCCTAAATGTGATAGCTCAGGCACAGCTCTGGATTCAGGGTTGCTGGGTTCTGGACCAGGCTCACCTGCTGCCAGGGAAGTGTGTGGGCAGGCCACAGTGCAGCTACAGGGGGACACATTGAGGTCGAGCTGCCTTTGGCAGATCCATCTCTCTTCTCTGCATCTTTCAGGGTGCACTGGTTTAAACAAAGTGCTTGGAGAAGATCAGTACAGCCCTTTCTCTGAGCCTGAACATCATTTCCTGACTCTCCTCATCTGAGTTCAATGGCTGGATGGGTGAGGAGCAGCACAAGGTGATTTTGGGTTTGGTCCCGAGCAGAAGAGGTGGTGATCTGGACCTACTGCCAGTCCATGAGTTTTGATTCCAACAGAGACCCACATCAGTGTGAGATGGGAGGGGATTTTCCTGATTTATTTTGGGGGTTTCTCTTTCCAGCGACGATGCTGGCTAGGAGTGTGTGGAAGAGTGGAATGTCTCTTGGGTTTGAGCCTCTGCTGGTAAACATGGTGGCTAAGGAAGACCAGTTCGGATTCAGGTGGAGGATGTGTTAGAGATGTGAAGGCACTGCCCATAGCTGCTCTTACTTTGCAGTGCAGGTGGGCTCTCACAGCCCCCTGCCCTCATGCTGCCTGCAGAGATGCACTTTCCTCACCTGGCTGCTCTCTCCTTAGAGTGGGGCTTTTTTTTTTTTTGCTAATCCCTGTGCACTAGACACTGCTCAAGTGTCCTTTGCTTGGAGGGGCCTGGGACAGAGCCCTTGCTCCCTGAGGAAAGCACTAGGTGTCATGTCCAAAAGTTAAAAGAAAACAAACAAAGGAGGAAGGAAGGGAAAATTTGCATTACTGTGGCTGAGGTCCACAGCCTTGGGGTTGCCCCAGCCTTCCAGCACAGCCTGGGTGGGCCATTCCCAGTGGAGTGAGTGGGAACTCCCTCCACATCCTGAGCAAACTGGCATCTCAAGCACATGTCATATTTGGCAATAAGCTCTCCGAGAAGCTTGGCCCCGAACAGATCCAGGCTGATAATGCTAAGCAATCAAACCAACAAAAAAAGTGGTTTCTAACCTAACTTGAAACCCTTAAATTTGTATTTGTTTTAAATTCATGCTGTGTTTTCCCTCTGTGCAGCAGACAGCACCTGCAAGATGCTTAGGAATGGCATCCGTGTCTCTGCTAGGAGATGCAGAAAGGTCCAGGGCATTGCCATCAGTGGAAAGCTGTTCTTTTCCCTCCCCTCCCTGTCCCCATGCAAGATGTGGGATGCTGTTTCTGAGAAAGCCTTTACCTTTCTCCAGAAGTGATCCTGCCTCGTGGTCCTGTGTGTGGGTACAGCCTGCAGCACTTGTTTCAGAATTGCCTTTCAGCAAATGCAAGGACAAATGACCCTGGGGACATCTGTCCGCAGGGTTGGGACCTGGGGTCATTTTGCCCCTGTGTTCCTCCCCATGGGAAATGAGGATGATTCTTTAGGTCATGATGTCAGAATTTAATAGTCCCTGTGTAGGAGAGGCAGGACTAAGGGTCAGCAGGTGACAGCTGGGGTTGGGATGTGCCTGGTGGGGTCCTGGTGCTGCACACCTGCAGTGGGAACAGGAAGTGTTTGGTGCCAGGGGGGTCTCGGGCCCTGTCCCTGCTGTGGCCAACTGGGAGAACAGAAAGTGCTGTGGTCAGAATCCCCACGGGAACTGTGGTTCTGCAGAACCTTGTCCCGATCCTTGCTGCTGCTGTTGCTCACTGATCCACACCCGTATGTGATGCAGGTCTGCTGCCTTTTAATTTGCCAGATTTGCTGGCTGAGGTGCAAATGGGTAGAAACTGACTGCAGGGACTTCCAAATTGCCAAACACACAAAGGCAGGAACCAGCTCTGGTTACCTCTGAATTAACAATCTCACTTTGGGTGTGCTAGGGCCTGTGTTTCATTAGTGCTGGTGTGATGCTCTTGGTATGCACTCTACTTAAAGCTTAATAAAGGCATTTTAATTCCACACTAACTGGAGTCTTGCAGTGGAATATACTGTACCACATAAAGAAAATGAAGTAATGCTAAGTGTTAAATAAGCTTTAAAATGCAAAAGGAAAATTTTTGGGTTTTTCTCCCTCAAAATAGATCCACATAGAATCTTGAGAAAAAATTGGTGTGCTCTTGCATCCCTCAGTCATAGAGACTATGCAGTAGAGCTTATGCTTATCTCCCACCAAAACCTGTTACCCAAATGGTGCTCGGGAGTACCTTTCATTAAAAATAAACCAGATTAATTTGAACAACTGAGAGTTTAGTCAAAACACAGTATTGTTTAAAATAACAAGCTCCAAGTCAGAATTTGGAGTTTCATCACAGTTAAAAATCATTGTTCAGTGCTGTCTTTGTATTGCACAATGGTCACCTGCAGGAGAGAACATGCTATTAACATCTAAATAGTAGAAGACAGAGACCTAGTGAGACCAAGAGCATAACAAATACATAATGCAACTGTAAATTTATTTACGAGTAACACGTTTGAATGCAGAAGCAGCTACTTCTATGTAAGCATAATGAAATTATAGCTAACATTGTTCCCAATTTCTTTTCCTCCAAAGCTTAATCCTTTTGCCTTGTAATATGTATATTTGATTTTTTTTTTTAATGTAATTAGGTTTAACAAAGCATCAGTTGCTTTGTGAGTTGTACTTATGATTGTGCTGGGCTGTTAGCTTTAAGCAGTTTGTGTGCTTGTATTATTTTATTAAAGCAAAAGTCTTCTTGAGACAAATGCAGTAAAGGAAAAAAAATATTTTTGGTAGTGTTAAGCAGATGTGTGATATGCATTTGGAAAATGTCCAATGTCAGTTTAAAAAAAAACCAACAAACAGGCTAAATTGCTTCCCAGAACTGCTCATGTTTAAGGCAGTGGCTTACTCACTCACGTCTGAATAGAAACTTGGATTCCCCCAAACAGCCCCTTACTCTGCATCTCCTCGCCGTTGTACAAGACCAGTGTGAAATGAGTCTTGTGTTTTCTATGTTCAGCATAGTCTGTACTGTACTTTGTAATGGGAAGTGGCTACAAGTCCTCAAAGAAAAAACGAACCTATTCTAAAACAGCAATAATTACCACTGTAAAGCAAAAGAGCACGTGGGGGAGAGCCCAGGGAGATAGTTAATGAAGGTGATGCTGTTAGGAGCACACTGGCAGCAGCGTGTTCCTAAGGGGTGCTGTTGCACCTGGGGAGCAGGATTAAGTACTAGGGAAGGCCATCAGTCTCTGGAACTGGATGTCACCTCGGCAGAGAACCTGCCCATGTGGGGTCCCTAGAGCCGAGTCATTGTGAGCCCTTACACAGTGCAGGTTTTTCACCAAAGTTAAGGGTGAGTTATTGCAAGTGCTGTTCCTGGTGGGACAGACATAAGGAAGAGCTGTCAGAGTCACACAGAGGAAGATAAATGCTCATTGCCGCAGTCTTGTACCCCAGTGCAGTCTGCTACTGCACTTCTGGGGCTCAGCAACGGCAGAAAATAGAATCAATTACTCTTATTTTCTGTGGAGGGAAGCAGGAGTCAGCTCTGTTGGAAAGCTGTTTGCATACCATCAAGGTACCAATGCAAATCGTTCCCCTGGCGTGGTAGGGTGTTAAGATGTGTGCAAATTATACTTTGGTGTGCTTTAGGCTTTTGAGCTCCAGCCTACAAAGCGTGACCCCGATGCAGCGAGGTCTCTCCATTGGCAGAGCCCCGGGAGCCAGCCAGCTCTCGAGGGACAGCAGGGTGTCCTCAGGCAGGGGCAGGCGAGGTGCTCTGGACAAATGACTTGTAGGTACTTAAGTTCTGTTCCTGATGGCCGCTGTAACTGTGAAAATTAACCAGACCTGCTGTGATAAATTTGGTTATATAAGGTTTATTTGGTTAATTTTTTATAAGTGAAAACTGAAAAGATGAAAGAGAATTGTAATATGAAAGCAACTGCTGTAAATAATGTACGAATGAATAAAATCTAAAACTTATGTCAGTTTTTTCCTAAACTGTACTGCTGTCAAGTTACTGATGTGCAGATGGTGCCTGCATCTTTTCCAGCTCCCCAGTTCCAGGATGGGCAGACACCACTCATTCCTGCTTCCATTGATAACAGGGATATCTTTTTGTGTCTCATGCGTGTCCTTAGATTGCATTTCCATGCTATTCCAGCTCATACTGCCATGTCCAGAAGCTGCCCACAGTAACTGTGGAGAGAGCCCTGCTTGGGACCCTGCCTGGCCCTGGCCACCAGGCCCAGGGCTGCCTCAGGCCACCTGCCTGGTTGAGTACTCACCCCAAATCCCCCATGAGATCAGAGGTAGCCCTGAGGAATGTGCCACTGGAGCAGAGGACAAAACAAAACCACACAGTGTCTGCTCTCTGCCACTAAGGTTATAAAGTGATGGAGTGAGAGTTATTGAGGAGGATGTTTTCATGGTGGAGGTGCATCTTGGGGGTTCCCCAAGCCACAGAGGCCCCTTTTTCTTCCATACACCTGTGCATTACCTTAGGTAAAAAGCAGCAACGATGGGCTGCTCCCCACTGTTTGTGTGTGAAACCTGCATGAGGGCTATTTCTAACCAACTCTGGAGCACCTCTGTGAGGCAGGGAATCACTGGTCTCCCATTTGGGGAGGGGAAACGGGACTTCAGCCTCCAGTCACAGTTAGATACAGTTGGAATAAACTGATTGCTGCTGGAACAGCCTCTGGGGATGTCTGTTCCTGAAAACCAGTTTCTGATGGCAGTACAAGTGCTGCAGGAGTGCCCTGCCAGCCAGCAGCTGAGGGACACCTACCCAGCAACACCCCCCTGGCAACCTGGCTCTGGATCACCCAAGCAGCACCCCCAGGGCCATCACCGCCCCGGCAGTGCGGGCTGAGGCTTTGGGATGCGCAGGGTTATCTGGCGCAGCAGTCAGGCAGCGATGAGGAGCACAGAGTTAATGCCTTTGCCCTGTGGATCCGGCCCCTGTCATTTCCCTGCCGTATCCAGAGGTGCAGACCCCGACAGCACTATCTCGCTCAGAGGAGGTGTACACAAAACACCTTCTGGGACTGATAGCAATGTGTTCTGGGATTCGGGGCGGCCTGGGGGGGAGAACAGCTCTAAATTCATGCATGTGCACAAGCTTAATTTTATACCAGACCTAACAAAAACGCCACCTCCACCCTTAAAACTGCTTTAGTGAAATAACAGAAAAGTGGCAACAAAAGCTGAGTTGGTTTTAGAAGCTGCTGCAGTGTGGGTGTGATGTGTGCCTTACAGCACCTCAATTAACTGCTAATTGGGCTCAAACTCTCCACTAATCGGGCACACATTCCTGTCCTGGCTCTTTCATCCCTCATGGTGAATTGCTTCAGATGAAAAAAATCGAATTCAGGGGGACAAGGACTTTGCCTCCATACCCTCTGTTCCCAGGCACATATCTCATGCTTTGGATGAGACAAGACCTCATGATCCCTTTCCCTGTTGCTCCCAGCACACCCACCACCTACGTACACCTTAATGCCTCCTAAAAAGCCAAAGCAAAGCAGCAATACAGGCCCAACCCAGGCTGTCCCTTCTGCCATAACCATGGCCTCTCATCAGGGGCTTGGTGCTCTCCAAAGAAAGGAAGAAGGTTGCAGCTTAACCAGGCAGGGAGGACCCCAGGTCTGCCAGCTGAGCACATCCAGCCCACAAAACTGCTTTTATCTTGGCCACACAGCTGCAAAATATTCCATCTGTTTACTTACCTATCCAGCTATCTACATCTCTCCCTCCATCTATTCATCCATCCATCCATCCATGCTGGCCCGCCTTTTGCCAAGAGACAGAGTTGTTAAGTCCCCACATAGGCTCCCACCACTCTCCACCACAAGCCCACTGCTTTCCTGTGCAGCTCCTTGCTGCTGGCTGGGTTTTGTCAATCAGGTAGGCTGAGTAAATGGTGCTGTGGCAAGTTCTGGGGGCCTCTGGCTTTCCTCCAGTCTTCCCTGTGTCCCTACAGCTGCAGGGGTTGGGGTGATTTAGTATCTAGGCTTCACCAGGAGACATAAATGGGACCTCCCTACACGTGTCTCAGCAGCAAGGGCTGACCAGCAGCAACAAAGGTTCTGTGACCCTGTGCCTTATGTTGTGCCTCATTTATTTCAGACTCAGGTGACTGGGTACATTGAGTTGGGTGTACTTGGGTGACAATGCACTTGCAGCAGTGCAGGGTGAGTGTGCTCATGTGGCCAGACACTCAGACCCTGCTCCAGGCTGCGTTTCTGCTCCAGCAGCAATTCCCTTTCACAGGACATCCCACCACCACCACCACCTGCCAGGCTGATGAAAAGCTCTCACACGTCTGCTCAGAGTCTATTGCCAGAGTCTGCTTGGAGTGCTCCTGAGGGCCTGCAGGAGTCAACATGAAGTTTCTTTCATCTGTCGAGTCTTTCACAGAGCTTTCTGCCACATTTCTCTTGTGACTCCCTTAAGCATTTCCTTGGTTCACAACACCCCCCACCATCCTCTGTTACACAAATGTAAGTACCACAGTTACCTCCCCTTCCATTTTAATATATACGAAATCCTCATGAGGGTGAAGGTGAGGGTGTCCTGTCCCAAAGATTACCATTATTGCAGCTATTTACAACACTACTGCCCAAATTTGTCAGGAAATCAGCCTATTAATTCTTCATGGTAGGTTTTCATTCTTTTCTGTGCTTGACTGCATTTGCAAAGTCAATAAAGTAAATCCAGCACCTGATGTCTGTTATAACAGAAGAGGAATGAGTATTGTAGAAACATGGATCTTCTCATCTGGACATCAAAGGTAAGGTCAGGTGAATCATGCTCCAAAAAGTGCTTACTTCTCTCCATTAATGACCAGTCCAAGACATGTCTAGACTACCCAGCAGTAGATGTCTATCCTAGAAATACCTAAGGTGAGATAAATCCTAACATGATGCCTCTGTAGAGGAGCTTAATTGCACCAGAGGACTCGGGGAAGCTGAAGGACAAACTATCATTTTTTTCAGCAGATATTCATTGAGGCTTTAAAGGTAAATGGTTGCATTCAGTCACCAAAGCTTAAAGCCTTAACAGGGAAATATGTTCCTGGTTGTTAAAAAATCAAAGGTTTTATGCTGCAGTAAAGACAAATTACTTGTGAAAACTCAGGTGGTCATTAGTGTGGTGCAACTGCGCTGGTTATCTGCACTATGGTTCCATCTGCTACAGAGAAGTGTGAAAATCAATTGCTCACCACCAGCATTTATATTATAGTCTAATTACTTAGATTTTTTACCTAGATTGGAAAGAACTGAGAGAGTAGGAAAAGAATAAACAGCTGCTTTGTGTTTCTCTGCAGAGAGAGAAGTGGAATGGAAGAAAGGAACACTACAGCAAACTGAATTACCTTTCACTCCTCTTTATTTCTTCTATGTTGTCACTCATATTTGATCTTGCAGCAACCCCGAATAATAACCATTAAAAACCATTTATTCAATTCTGTTGTTTAGAGGCCACTTTGGTTTACATCTGCTGGACTTACTTGTAAAAACAGAAGCTCCTACATCCCTCTAAGCTGAAGAGACCTTGTTTCTCAAGAACAGGAGAGACTGATCTGCATGATGAAATTGGCTTTTTGTGCTTTTTACTTTGTGGAAATGTAAAGAAAAAGAAAAGAAAAAAGTAAATGCTTAAGTCTTACAGGTTGTAACTTCTTTAGGAACACTTTAAGGAAGAGAAAGAAATGCTAGAAGTCAGCAGACCGTTAAAAAAACCTCTAAGTAATGTGCAGTAGGAAGATATTTGGGCGGAGCATCAATGGGAAGAGGATTCAGTGCTGGACCAGGACCCATCAAGCTGGAGGGATGGATCTTTCCCCCGCCTTGGGAATCATCAAATCATCAAAGAATGTTTGAGGGAGGGATGAGTAAATGGTTACAAATGCTGTTCTTGGCCTTTGCCAAGTGTGGAAGGTAGAGAACTCTCTGTTCTGGTGTCCCACCAGTGATGAGCTTCTCCTCCTGCTCTTAAAGCACGAGGTGTCTCAAAGCTGTTAGAGAGTCATTAGAAGGGAAGGTCAAGCCTCCAAACCCAAAAAGATCACTCCAGAAAATGAATTCAGGATGCTCTTTTCAGATACTGGTTTCCTTTTTCTTTTTTTTTTTTTTCCCGTGGATAGAGGAGCTGAGCAATCCAAGCTGGATTGCTTTGGTCTGACAAAAGCCCTGTGCCTTGAATAAAGAACTCATGCTGAATGTCAAAACTGCACAAACAGCTGAATTTTTACTCCAGCCCAGAAGGTGGGTGAGAGGCTCCAAACCCAGGGGACTTTCTGCCATGCCTCTGAAAGCTGAATGCATGGAGTGTGCAGGGGCAGCAGGGCTCTGCCTGCCCTGCTCTGCACCCACCACTGTGGGTACATCCCATCATGGATATAGAGAGACAAGGGCATGATAGAGAAGAAATTCTTCCTCTTGTTTCAGTGCAGGACATCCAGAAAAATACCACCTAAAATAACTTCAAGGTTAATCACAGGGGAAAAAAACACACTCTGATTCTGCCTCACATTGCAAAGATTAGCATTCTGTTCAAAATACTCTCTAATGTAAGAATGAGGTCTAAAATATTAATATTAGCCTGTATGCATGTCAATTCATATAAAAACTCTAAAATACATATATTTCTGTAATGAAGATACCTTTTTTCCTCTTAAGAATGTATATTATACACCCACCTCTCCCACTGAATCCACTGTAAGAAAGAACCCAACTGGAGATCATCCTTTAGCATTGCCAAGTGTAGTGAATGAAACTCAAATGACAAGGAGAATTACACTGACCTATCAGTACCTTCATTGGCGTTAAGTTTTGTAGGGGTTAAGGCACAGAAGAAAAAAGGTAGCTCTGTTCATCAGATTCTGTTTCAGATAATGTTAGATGGGACATCAGTGTCCTGGGAAAGGTGAGGAACTGAAAAAAGGGTGAGCAAATTAAAAAAAATTAAAAATAAGGAAAAACAAAAAAAAGGAAAAGAGGAAAAAAAAAATCAAACTGACAACTAGTTTCTACAAATACAATAGTGTGAAAACTTTCCAGTTTGGTTCCCAGACAGGAAAAATTTGTATGGCTGGCACTTGGGTACATTAAACTGCAGAAAATATCCATGATAGCCTATTAAATTTTCACAAGGCTGAGGTGTTTCTCACTGATGCTAACCTGAACTTTTTATCATTGTAGTATTAGTCTCCTAAATGTCAATTAATACACCTAGGATTATCTCACACCATCCCCTTCAGTCTGGCCATGGGGAGGAGAACTGCAATTCCCCGTCATACTTCAGCTCTATTACAGAGTTTAAAATCAGTATTTGAGATTTTGAGCAGCCTGGCAAGATTCCCTCCTTGTGACTTGCAGAAATAGTGCATTTAGTGAAGGCAGATGCTGTTTTTTTAACACTCCTTCTAACAGAAACACAATAGATTTTGATATGAACAGCAATGCCCTCTAGAAACACAAAGGACATGATTCAGCTGGCTAAACATGAGGATCTACTATCATTTGAGACAGCCTGTGTTTGAAGTGAGCCCAGCCAGGCTGCGAGCAGTGCTTTGGGAGAGTTAAGCTGGAGAGGTAAGAAATATTGTCGTCTTCTTCCTTACTCCTGTGCTGAGCCATTAAGGTTTATTATATTCTGTTTGCATGGCAAACACGAACAAGTCACACAGGTAGCTTGAGCACTTGCAAGTAATGAAGACTAAAATATAAATATCCTTTCCCCCTCTGGGATTGTTTGTTTTCCTAGACTCTGAACATCTGAGAAGCACAGCTCAATCACATGGGTATCTATTATTTCTATAGTAGCCTTTTAATTAATATCAGTGTCATAACACCTCTGGTCCTAAGAATGTGCTATGCTTATGGCTAATTGAAAAAAAAAAGATGGTTTTCAATAGGACAAATAATAGTGAAATGAGCAGGGTACATGATAAAACGGCTCCTTTGTTATTCACTTAAGCAAAAGTAATCAAAACACTTCACTATGCTAATAAACTGCAAAATTATTCATTGAGATGGCTTGTTCCTTCATCATGTCATAGTCTCAAAGGGTTTGTCACCAGAGCTTCCACACAGATTTTCAGTATTTTTGCATATGTAAAGAAGTCTAAAGGGAAAACAGCACAGAAGCTCAGGCCCTACAAAAGACCGTGTCAGATGGGTAAGAGCTGTAAACTTAATATACTTAGAGCATGCCAGCATAGAATAATGTTTCTTAGTGTGTCTTGCTTTCCTTCCTGTACTCAAAAACTCATTCTCAGAAAACTATTTTTAAGAGTTGCGTGTTTAAACTGAAGAATTATTTTACCATTGATGTGCAATAGCCTCATACTCCCTATATGTAAAAAGCTACACAAAATTGGAGGCTGTAGAGCTCATTCTGCGAGTACACAGGTGGCTGCCCAGAGAGCTTCGCTTGCTGTGCTGTCTGGTACTGTAGAAAATCTGTGTTAGGTGAAACACGAGGTCAAAGTAAGGAACAATGTTTAAGATTGTTTCTTTGTTCCCCTTCCACTAAATTAGAGAATGTCACACAAATCTCTTTACATTCATTCTACAGCTAATGAGCTAATAAAAGTTGTGTGATTTTCATGCTGCAGAGCTGGCAAGTTCAAGCCACTTTCACTGGTGATTCTTGCTCTGAACAAGATACTCTAACCCAGAGTGTCTGCAGCTGCAAAGCATCCTCAGCATGCAGCTCCCAAACACATGGTGGGGTTACCTCTGCCCACTGCATGCACTTTAAGAGATGGGCTACACTATCTTTGCCCCTCTTCACCTGTTTCCTTCAGGAATACCCAAGGAGTGACACTTTAAAGGGATTCCTCTGGGTCTGTGAGTCTGCAGGAGGTGTTACAGTAGGGCAGTAACAGTGCAGAGCTTCCCACAGGACCTTCCCTGGAGCAGTCACCTTCCCAAGTGGCTCCTGCAGCTCATGCTGTGCTCTCTGTTGTTCCAACAACACCGAGCCACCCAAACTGCACTGAGACTGAGCTCTTGTCATGGGTGTGGAGGCATTTGCTGAAACTCAATATAGTGACCCTTGGAAGTGAAGTAGCTATCAGTGTTATTTTCCTGGCAAAATGTTTTAATTAAAGAAAGCCATTTAGTTTCTAGTTAATTATTATTTCTGGGATTGCTACCAGAGTTAGACATTTAAATTGTAAATGCCAAGCATTTTGTCTATCCTGCTCAGCCTAATAAAACCTATTTATGAAGTTCTACGCACAAACCATCCCAATTATTACAATGCCAGATCTTCAAAGGGGCTGGTTTGATGTAGTTTACAAAGAGGTGAAGAATCTGTGTGGCTCTGGCACTGGAGTCTTTTGTGGTAGATATCAAAGACCACATTCTGTGCAAGTGACTCAAGAACAGTCTTTACAGACAAGGCATGTCAGATTCTAAGGAAAACAGAAATAAACAGAAATATAAGGCCACTTCCCATAAAATGTTTGATACAGCCTGCCTTGGTAATGGTTTCATGCTTGTGTCCTGACTGCCAGCACTGCCAGAAGCTGCATTTTCACAGTACTGTGCCGTAGCCTAATGGAACAAGAGCACCACTGACCACTCCAAAAGGAAGTGATCTGAAAACCTTGATTCTCTGTAAGTAAAAATTGAGATCTATCCCAGCACACACTGTGAGGAGGAATGCCTTGGCCTTTAAGCACTAAGTTGTCTGGAAGAGTAGTGGTAGACAGATGGCTCAGACGAAATTTCGAACAACCTGAGGCAAGAAATCATGGTGCACTTCAAGACACACACTGGGAGGGCTGCTCTAAATTGTGGTTCTTCTCTAAACCTCTTGCAGATGCTAAAATTATGAAGCAGGCTTGAGATCTTGGATCCCTGCAGTGATGGCCAAGTTCAGTTATCAGTACCAAAGGGTTCAAAACTTTCCTGTTCCTTAATTACGGGAAGCAGAAAAACAGAGACTTCCTTATAGCACTTCCATACCTTCTGAATTGAGTCTTTTCCATGCAGGTTTTCTTTAGCCTCTGTTTTATCTGCTGAATTCTGTCATATCACTAGTTTTTGGGGAAGAGAACCCACATTTTTTCAACTGCATATCAAGAAGTGTTTTCAAAACTGAGTTTTAGTCCAATGGCTTTATGAACCAGGCAATTCAATGGCTTACTTCCCCATTTCTCCATGGCAGGAAAAGGAAATATCTGCAGATTAAACACTTAGCCTACAGTGTGAGGTTCATGTAGGCAGTAAAAGGATTTCAATTCCACAGTTTCCTCCCTATGACTAATGTGTTTAACTGCACCACAAACAGGACAATGCTTTAAGCTGGCAGATTTGGAAATAAAATAAAAATACCACAAGTATAAAAAGAGACTGCTGTTGCTGAGGATGAATGTCCTTGGAGTAAGAAGTAAAAAAATGTTATTGGCAACTGTTAGGTACAAAAGTATCAATGACCAAAAAAAGCAGGAGGTAGAGTGGGATGGGGAGTGAATAACACCTGCTGCTACGATAATTTATTGAAATAACAGAAATATGAGGAAACTAGAAATGAGTTTTAAGGCCAAGACATCACATAAATGCCGACATAGTTTAAATGCCCTCCCCTGAGTCAGAAGATGATGGAGGGGAAGCAGGGACAAGAAAGTGCATTCCTGGCTCTGTACCACCGGTGTGGAGCATGAAGAAGGACATGGAGGATCCATAATGCAGGAGCGATGAAAAAAGTGAAAAGCCTTCCAGCCCAAGGGCAAAAGGCATAAATTTCACTGGGGTGTACCTATGGCAAAGACATGTTTAGAAACATGAAGCATTACCTGGATTGAAGAAGAGACAGAGTCCAGGCTTTTCTGTGGAATGCAGTAACTTGGAGGCTGGACAGTCATGCTCTTTTGCTCTTTTTTTGTATTTTCTTTCTTCTCCTTCTTCTTCTTTTTTTTTTTCTGTCTCTCTCTCAGAGCAAATATTTATTAGTTCAAATGCAGTGGCCAGTCCCAAGAGGGACCACAGAAAGCTCCTCAGCAGAACATCCTGTAATCTGGTGATTTGTGCATTCCTGCAGGTGGTGGATGTTGAAAGTCTTTCAGGGAGAAAGGTTTCCTACATTTTGCAGATAAAAGGACAGGAGCAGCAGCAATGTCCATTGCTCTGACTGCCTTTTGAAGAAAGGAACAGCCTCCTCAGTGTTAGAACGAAACACCATGGATATCAGTCACAAAATGAATTCCAGAAGTTGGCACTTAAACTCCAGAGGGACAGAATCCATCACTTCCCTGTGCACAGGTTTTGAGCAGGCTACTTGGATATTCAGAGGACTGGCAAACAAGGGACAGGTCTTAGGCATTTTGTGGAGTGCTGAGTGTATACCTGTTTCTAAAAGCGCTGTGTGACACCAACAGTCTGCCAGCTCCTGCTACTCCTGTCAGGCTGAGTAATCCTCATACTAGCAGCTGATGAAAAGAGGGGTCACAAGTTCATTTGACCCAAGCTGGACTTAGAGATAAGCAAAGATAAACTGCCCAGCTCAGCGGATCACTGCTCCCTGCGTGGCAAGGATGGACAGCAAGAACAAGAGCAGGAAATGGAGGGTGGTGCTGGGGTGGGCTGGGATACACAAACAGACTTTATGGCCAACCTCAAGGGTAAGGTGCACTTACTACACAAAAGCCAACATATTCCTGATCATGCCTGCCAGGTGCTGAGGGCTTTCAAAGGATCCATGCTCACGCTTACCTTTGAGTAAGTCACATGTGTGGTTTTGCTATTTTCAAGCTCCCAAATGAACTGACAGCAATAGTTCTGAAAAGAGTCTTCAGTCAGAAAATATCAATGTGTAGATGCCTCACAGTGATGAGCTCTATCAAATGCACCAGAAGGAATATTTGGGACTATGAGCTTTTACGCCCATTTTGTGATTTGAGCTTGCAGGTTACACAGGCATGTCTTCCTCAGAATTGAAGCAGAGGGAACAATTACCTCTGAAGCCAAAACTGTGTACCTTAAACATATTAGGATATGTGGAAATAATATTTTAAGAAATTCAGGTGTTTCACAACATGGAAAAAAAGCCAGTAATTTCTGATGGAAGTCTGATGAATACAAACTTTGGTCAGTCTTAAGGAGCTGTCTGCAAATCAACCTGGGAACTGTTTTCTGTCTTATGACTTACTGATCTTGTAACTTGTTTCAGAGAAAAGACCCTAATTTGTACATTGCTACGTTTAAACAACCACAGAGTTATGTATATGTTATATACATATATATTAATATGCTACATTTAAAAAGGGTGACCCTGGGTAAGGGAATGTATCAAAACCTCAACCAGCTGAGAAGCAAGTCACGGACAAAGATAGAGATAAAAGTTCCCAGTGCAAGTACGTGGGAGTTTTAACTCACCCAGCTGAAGGTGCCTCCTTGAGAACTATGGAGAGGAGTTCTGTCACCAGTCCTCAGCCAGTGATCACCAACCCTGTCCAGAGCTTTTGGATCAAGATGTGCCCCATTTCCAAGGTGCCAATAAAGCTTGCTCAGCAACACATTGATGCAGTCGTTCCTGTAACATGTTATCCATAAGGAATTGGCAATGAACGGTCACTGGCAAGTAGGAAGATACGTGGGGAGACAGGGAAACAACAAAGTTTAGAGAGTTTGAACACCACTATTTTTTGCTTGATCAAAAGATTAAAATTCTTTAAAGATAAAGGGCAGGTCAGAACTTAACTGTTTTGTTTCAGTAGGAAGAAAAATCCATCTGCACTAGTTGAGACAGACTTCATCAGAAAACTCCAGTTTTCTCTCTCCCAGTAAAACTCCAGTGATTAAAAAACACCATTATGGGCTCTTTCTCTGAGGCAAATAAGAACCTGGCACTGTCATCCAGACAGACTGCAGAGCTAGACCAGGTGGGATGCTAGCTGGGAATGACCCAGCCAAAAAGCAGAGTGCTTCACTTCCACTACTGGAGGCTACTTAGAGAATAATTGAGGTTGGAAAGGATCTCTGGTGGTCCCTTCTACTCCTGTCCCCAAGGGCCAGCTTCAAAGAGAGGAATGGCAGGAGCTTTATTTCCTCTTACACAGTACAGAGTCTGCCCCGAACTAGTAACACGCATCGTACTGGAAGCATCCTCATTTTGCACTGGGGACGTAAACTGGGAGTCTGATTTGCTGGTGTCATTGAGAGCCAATTCTCTTGCTGTATGTGCCATTCTCTGAAGGCAGAACTGGGGTTGGAAAGGATCCTAATGGTCTGCTCAGCCTCTGCCCCTGGCCTGAAGAAGGATCAAAGTAGCATAAGTATATTGTGATGTGTATTTGTCAATCCTGTTCTAGAAATGCATAGTAATAAATACTGGAAAGCTCTATCAAGTCCATCCAAATGTTCAATTATCACTAGCATTCTTTTGAAAGACTTGTTTAACATCTTCCCTAGTTATACCTTGCTGAAATTTAAGCCATTCTCTTCGCATTCCATCTCCAGGGGACCTATGGGGCCTATCCACCTCTATGACAGCCCGTCTCATACTGAATTCTTTCAGATTTCTCCTCAGTCTTCTCAAGGTTAAACAACTTAAATTCTTGCAGCCTTTCCTCACAGGTGATATTGTCTATAGCTCTGATCACTCTTGTTGCTCTCCTGTGGATTCCTGTTGCTCCATCTATTTTCTGAAATGCACTTCTGAAAGTTGGGCAGGGCATTCAACTGAGACCTTGCTGGGGCTGAAGCGAGTGGAGGGATTGGTTAACCACTCTTGACCATTCTACAAACACCTTCAAATCCCCAGGTCTTTTCCTGAAATTGATACCTAACTAGCTGTTCCCCATATTTTGGGAAACATGTTGCCTATATTTGAGTAGCTAACTGGTTTTGCTTTTGTGTGAAGCTTTGTGTTTATCCTCTCTTGTTTATATTCATCTTATACTACTATTCCACTGTGTTAAAATCCTTTTGAATTATAAACCTGTTGGCCAGAAGGATTTAAAGCAAGATTTCAATTCTACAAAAGCAATATAAACAGGGTTCAAGAGCTTCCCAGAAAGAAAGATATGACTCGTTGTCAGAAAAATATTTGGTTTGTTGTACAATGATAAATGTCTGCCCAGACTGGAGATGTAGGATGAATTAAAGAGGTGATTATTAACCTGATTGCCAGGGAATGGAAGGTGTTAAGGGATATGGATAATGTCAGGAGAATGTTAAAGTTTAGGGTAAGTATAAGAAGTGAAAGGACTAAAAAAATTCAACTCCAAAAGAAAAATCAAATCCATCAGAAGCCATAGTATCAGAAGCAGCCAGAGAGTTTGACTACAGCCCAACATTTAGAACACTTTTTTAACCTCATCTGAGACCCACAGAGGCCCCAAGGGAAGATGTTGACTTCTCCCAGCACATATGCTACAAAAGCTCATTATATTTAAAGGAAAACCTCCCTGGGAAGCTTATTTAATTTAACATCACGGTTCAAGTGAATGGATGGGAAGATAAACAGAGATGGGGATTGCTGGCAGGCGAGTAGGGTGGCTCAGCTTTCAAACTGCTGCAGAATTTTTTCGTTGTGAAGAAATGAAGTTCTTACAGGTGTCTTTCACATGCAGTTTGAAGTCAGTCATCAGCCTGAACCGGCTCTGGGGCATAGCTTAGAGTTACAAAGAGACAGAAAAAAAATCTGGCAGAAGTCCTGAGGACACTTGTCTTCTTCACCTAACCAGACACCAATAAGACATTTAGAATAAATCAGCAATTAACTAATTCCTGGACTCAGCTGGATGTGGACTAATGGATCAGTGCAAAGAGGCCAAGTAACCCAGAGAGATATTTAATTTTGTCTCAGCCAATTCTGTAGAGAAAGGCAGTGTAGCAGGCAGCAGCCACTTGTGGGGAGGATGGAGGTTGATTCTCAGGAGCCTGTAGATACAGTTCTCTGCTTAACACACAAATTGGAAAATGGGATTGTAACCTAATGCATGACACTTTTGAATAATTAGATGCGACAAATTCAGTGTGCACAGCAGATGAAGCTGCCAAAAAGTGTAGGGGAGGGGGGGACCAGAGAGGATTTCTACAGCCAATTTTTGATAGCATGGAAAAATTGATCATGAAATGAACAACTACAGTAAAAATATAGTTAGCCAGGGAACAGTCTCCAAAATGCCATAAATGCATAAATGTCATGCCAAGTGGCAGAGGGAGGGGAACTGAGGGTACAAAGATCAGAGGTAAAAAGACAAACAATTCTTTTTTTTAACTTGTGGACAATTAATAGAGAGATTTTACCAGAAATAAGAATACCTATGAAGTGCAGGGGAAAGGTTGGCAGTGGATTAAATTATTAGTGTAAGAAGCAAAAGCTGAGGAAGAAAGAAGCTAAAAATTGTCCAACTAATTAGCCTTGAATGGAGAAGGTGACATGGAAAAGTGCACAAAAAATGTGCAAACATTGGCTAGAAGTTGGACCTCCACAATTCAAAACACAGGCAGAGAGGGCAAAAAAATGGCCTGGACTTACAGTAGACAATAACAAGCTTGATAACCAAAAAGGGACTTCCAGAAACAGGTGGTAGAAGTGCACTTCAAATATGTCTCAAGAGAATCAGCTGACAGCGGCTGTTGTCTCCAGTAGAGATGAGCTGATTATTAGGCTGGGGAAGTTTCCCAGCAAGCCAAAAACAGGACATGATTAAACCTTATTTTAAACCCAGAGATGCACTCTCTACTAAAATCATTGCAGAATGGCAGAAAAAATGATTCCTTTCCACTCCCTGAATGTTTCTGACAACGTGCTAATACCAAAAGGAAGTATGCCAGCCAAAAGTGAGCCTGTGAGCCAGGGAATATAGTAAATGCTGGCACAGAATGAGGCAACACAGGTGGGAAGGAGGGATGCAAGCCCAAAACATTTCTGGGCCTTCTTCTGGGATGGCACTATATACTTTAATGTGGTGCAGCATTTGTGCAGAATGTTTGAAGGGATTTTCTGATTTGTCTTCCACCCAGGTGATTGCTGTTGTCTAACCGAGGAATCACACAGGACCAAAATACAGGTTGGATGGGACCTCAGGAGGTCTCCAGTCCAAGCTCCTGCTCAAAGTAGGGTGAGCTATGAGGTCAAAAAGAGGTTTCTCAGGGGTTTGTCCAGTCTAATCTTCTAATGGTGAAGCAAGAAAAGATGTTTTAGGCCACTGAGGAAATATATCAAAAAACAAGAATATAACCTTGAACCCATTATTTGGCCTCCTTTTAAAATTAAACAAGAAATGAGAGGAACAGATTTTGTTGACTTCGAAAAAATAAAATTAGTTTATTTTTAAGCGTTTTTTTTCTTAACCATTTACATGAACAAATGATGTCCTGGGTGCTCTAGCAGATTCAATCTCTTAATCTACTCTCATTTTTCAAAAACTGAGACTTTTTTCCCCCCTCACACTTAAAATGTCCTGCTCACATAAAATCTGAGGCCAGTGTTTGAGCTATGGTTGTTATCAAGTTGGACCAACATTGAAGATTAGAGTCCTGCTGTCCCACAGTGGTATGAGGACATTACAAGATTTGCAAGCAGGGAAGTATTGGTCATGCCATCACATGCAAACACCAGCAAACAGCTGAGCTGTTCCATTTCCCACAGACACTGAGTTAAAGTATTTTCAAATAGTGCTCTTTCCCCACTACTTCACATGGCAAACAAAGAGATTTACAGATGATTTAAGAGAAGATTCAGGCCATCAAAACCACACCTGAAATCAAACCCAGACACAAATCAGTTCAAAAGGGGCTATTACTGTGTTCAGAGAATCAATTAATGAAACTCCTGCTCACAAAGGATATCTGAAACTAAGTACAACCAGCTATTTCCCTCTCTTCATCTGTTCTGTGATTTCCCATGCTCATTAATCAGTCCTTCTGTGGGGTTCTGCAATTCCGAGGGAAGTTTTTGTTTCTTGCTCTCCCAGTACCTCTTCCCAGGTTGTGAGGAAAAGCGAATCATTTTAGAGATCAAGTCAAGAGCTTTAAGGATGGAAAAGTGCTCTTATGATTGTTCCTGCTCAAGCCTAACCATGTTTTAAAGTCCCTTTCACGCAGAACCAAAATAACCTGACAAGTTGGTTATTTATTATAATAAAGGTATTGAGTTCCATGGTGTGAAATTATTGTGCCACCCAAAGGAATTCAAGGCAGTCATCAAACACTGAATATTTTCACCTGTATTTATCTGGGAGGAAATCTGTGGTCAGGACTGGCCTTGCTTCCCTATAATGGCTCTTTAGATTCAGACCTCAACTAAGGTTTGGAAAAACTGCACTGCCCAGATTTTATGATTATACATGGATCAGCACACAAGTGTGGTAAAACTGGTGCCTTGTCCAGAGGACCTCATTGGGAAATGAATTGCAAACACTACTCTTTCTCAAGTGTAGAAAGCTTCTCAGTTTCTTTACTGGAGAATCTGGAGAACTGGAATGAAATCCCAAGTTCATAGTGTGTATCCTGCAAGTTGGGAGGACACAAACTTCACCCAGTCTAGAGACTTGGTCAGCAACAATCCTCCAAAATGATGCCAGTTTGCCTTTTGCCCTCATACTAGTGTACACAGAATGAGGCCTTGGACACGTGTGATAAAGTGGTGCGTTATTGCTTGGCCCTCTTCCTTTTGTTAGCTGACTCTTCGGGAATTTAAAACCATGAAGAAACTGTGACACAAGGAGAATAAAATATTAACTTTGCCTGCTTGTATGACAACCTACACAAAGTGCACATGTCTGGGGAACTGTGACTGACAGTCTTTTGTGAAGGGTTGTGTTTGAAAATTTGTTCTTTATGGTGACCTCTGCATATCTGTAGCTTCATATTTGAACAGATGTCAATTCACGCAAGTGGATTGAGGCTCTTGTTTTTCTTAAGCATGTTTTTGGGTTTTGTTAGGCTGAAGGGTATTGCTAGTGCTGTTTGGGGCTTGAAAAAATACACCATCTATCTCATCATAAAGTATGCATCCTAAGAAAAATACACAAGGTGAAAATCAGCTGTGAATGTACAAAAAAAATGGTGATTTCCTCCATACAGTAGCCTTAGAGAAACAGGGTTTAATTAGTAGAGACGTCCCAAAACCAGTAGATCTTCAAGAGGAGTGAAAGAGATGAGACAGTAGAACATTTCACACTTACTCAATGCCAATGCAAACACAGAGGGCTTGAAAATAGCAAAAAGCAGAAGAAAACTTGTGCAACCTCTTCTCTGCTGGAAAGGTGAGATCAGGGCCCCTGCTCACAGGACCTGGCACGGTGTCACAGCCATGCAGGCTGGACCCCCCGACCAAAGCACTGACCCCAATTATTATGCAGAAGGTTTGGACTTTGCTTAAATGATCAATGCCAATTTTATAAGAATCAATTTTTAGAAACTACTGACTCACGTCAGCTGACAGGTTATGTATGATGAATAAGCAACATAAGAAAACAATATTTAATAGTTTAATGGCTTCAAGTGCAAAGTAAAATTATTTAATTATGCAAATTAAAAATGCTGCAAAGTCTTTACAACCATACAGTTCTAGAATTTAAATTGTATTACTGTGATCATTTGGTGTCTAATGCTGAAACATATTGAACAACTCTTAAAAGTTTTGTGCTTGACTGCAACTGAATAATTAGTAGACTTTGAGGACAATTTCATATTCCACAAGCACAGAGACAGAATTTGTGAAACAGTAATGTTATGAAACAAATCTCATTTGAAGAATAAACTCCACAGAAAAACAAATTATTAATAAAAAATCCAAACATTGAAGTAAAAGCCTGAATCCTAAGAAGTATAAGGCTGAGTCCTAAAATTTATCTAAACAGTATCTAGCACTACGTCAGTAATAAAAGTAGTAGATTAGGCAAAACTGTAATATTTCCTCAAAAGTATGCTAAGGCTACTGTGCAAATTCAGTTTGAAATTAAATGAATTGACAACAATCTCCTTATTTTTAATACATTTAGGCTTCTAGTTTTGTTTACCTGTCTTGTCCCAAAATTCTAGATAAAAAATAGGTTCATTAACTCCTTTTCTAAGTCTGAGGAATGGAACATTTAATATGTGATGAACACCAAGCAGCAATGTTCTACTCACAAAATACAAAATAAGCTGAGCACAACAGTTAAGCATCTGATCCAGTTCCAATACTGCCAGCTTATAAGTGTTTTTACACAAGCACTTCACAAAATACTTAACATTAAAGTCTAAACATCTGTGTAACTCAAATAAATTTGTGATGCTCCCAAAGGGTTAATACTGTCTTGTTTCATTTCTTACATGTAGTAATTTAGCTGTGAACAAAAGCAGCTCCCTGCTGGTTACCTTGGCTAAAGGAAACACAATGAACTGGTAAAAACCAGTTTTATCTCACTGCTGTTGCCTAGGGCTACAGACAAAATGAAGTAAAAAAATTCACATGCAGAGTATTAGGTGCTTATGAAAGATCCAGCAGCGCTGTTGCCTAGTGATTCAGTGAGGAATCAGCACAGGCCAATGAGGTGTTTGGGTACTGAATAACATCCCCGATGACTGCTTTACATCTCCTGCAATTCTGTCATACACCCCCATGATTTCCCAGTGGTGAGAATCACTTTCAAGGGAACCTGCCAGAAAAAAAAAAAATTAAACAAATAAACACATCACATATAGCAAGATTACTATTTTTGCTTTTCCCTTTGGATGTTGATACTGCTCTAGATTACATGCCTATCCAATACAAAATGTTCTTCCATTTCTATTAATACTCAATTATTGCTACAATTCTGATAAAAATACCTTAACAATTTAAACTAACCTTTAGTTTTCAAATTGCAAATACATGTTACTGAATTGCAAGGAATACACTACAGCAAAATTCATCTTATGCTTTTCAAAAAAGCTGCAAATGATGATTTTGATATTTATCATCAGCAACTTTGTCTGTAATGCGGAAAGATAGTAGGGCTTTTTTACCCCCCACATTTCAAGTTCTGGGGTATTTTTATTGTTGCTTTGGTTTAATTTCAGTTTGTTTTGCAGTTCCTTGTGCTCTTGTACACAGTAGATTTGTTGACATGAAAGCTGCCTCATTAGCATGGACTATATTTTGGAAAAAAAATAAGCTACTTCAAAGATAAAGCATCCTTTACCTCAAAGAAGAAAAAGAGATCTCTCCCCACTAAGACTATATATGTGCTCTACTTTAGTGACATTTTGTCTCCATATTAAAAAATAATATTCATATTAACAGAGCACATAATACATATTTAGCTGAAGTAAGTCTGCTGAAGGAGAGCAGGAACATTTCACAAAAATCTTTTCATCTTCAACATCTCCAATCCTAAAAGACATATTCCTGTATAGAAGGGTAAACAACATGAACAAAAATACAGACTTTTTTATTAAAAGATCACTCTCAATTTCTTCTCTGAGATCAAACTTTGTTTTCTATCTGGCCTCTGTCATTGATCTCTTTTTGATGCTTCAGAGGAAGATGAAGTATTTTCATGATGGATGTAGTCTAACGTGTCATACGAGCAAAAGTATGTCAGGACTCCTACAGTAATTTGCTTAGGAAAAGGAGACCAAACAAGGGTAATGAAATGTGTATCTCCAAATAGTTCTACTGCCTATTCTAATCTTTGAAAGCCCCAGAGAACTACTTATTGTCCAAGAATGTGTTTCTTTTCACCTATTAAAGTGCAGTTGGTGTTTAACGGAGAATTACTGTTCTCATGGGAATGACAAATTGAATCCATTTGTTTAATGCATCAAGATGGATTTGTCAGTGTGTGACAGTAAAACACCTTAGACAGAGGTGAATAAGATGGTATGTCCCATTTGTCCACAGGACACTGAAACCTTCTGCCACTTAATGGTTAGTCTGAAATATGTAACACTAAAATTATATTCCAACCATGTAACCATGAACACTCTCAGCAACCACGTAAACATTTCTTAGAAACTTAGTACAGTGTTCATATTTATTGCATGACCATGACTTCCTCAAAGTATGAATCTTGTTACCTCTGAAAAAGACACCAAAAGTCCCTAAAACTATCCAAAAAGGACTATAGTGTTGCTATTCACCTTATATGCCACCAATATGCCATATTTGATTATTTTAATGAACCTTATAGCAGCACGAATGCCAGGTATCTAATACAGTAATTAAAAATATTTAAATGTGATATACCTTGAAAAACACTCTCGTTTCTTTTGGGTTTTTTTCCAAGGAATTTGCAACAACAGAAGCTAGGCAAGTACAGGTGTACAATGTAAGCAACCTACAGAAATGCAGTTTGCAAAGCTTAGGAGTATGAGTGCAAGAAATTTATTATCTCAGTATGTCCAAAAGGTCTCACTGGACCACATTTGGTAAACAGGAATGTAAAATCTTACAAGGCTTAAATGAACAGTGAAGGGGGAAATTCAGTATGGGAAGCAGAAAGATTAATTTAGATCTTGGATACCCTTCATTATCCTTCCTCAATTTTTGAGGGAAGGACGGGCTCCCTAAGGACCTAGAAAAGATCTTCTAACTGCAAGATCTCCAGAGAAAGCCTCACAAAGTAGCTGGAATGCTGCAATAGATAGAGAAGATCTGGAGGAAGAAACACAAGACAAATTATCTAGTACTTTTCTTTTTCAACTGTTTCCATTAGTGCAAGTCTGTATGTTGCAACCATTTCTGAAATAATTAGAATAAAGTTTTTCTGTCTCTGAATCTTTTCGAGTATTACTGCTGATTGAGTGACCTGGCAACACCAAGTACTCCATTTGTCAACTGGAAACCCTTGGGCTGTTGCTCACTTAAGTTTAGGGATTCCCAAGAGCTTTAGTCTTTTACCAAGCAACAAAAGCTGAGCAGTAGGCTACAGTGACAGATACCAGTCTAGTAACGTATATTTTATAATGTAATTCCAGCTAGGTCCAATACATAGATAGCTGTGTAGTTATCTCCTCACTTTTTACAGATGTTGGTCTGGTAGGTGATGACCTCTACTTTTAGCAATGACCAGCAATTTTGTCTGCTTTTGTCTGTGTTAGGCATCCACACAGAAATGTTAAATAAACCCATTTTTTAAGTGAAAATTACTGAAGAAAGATCTTTTGCAATATTTTTTCAGCAGTAACGAATGCCTGGTACATCTAGAAAGCCTACTAACGGGGCGTATTTCTCACTATACCACACCCAACAGAAGTTTGATGGCAATGAATGGAATAGATTTTTAAATTACCATATGCATTGCTATGACAATCTCACTTTCCAAAAGGGAGTGTACTTTCTTTCAGTTATCTTCCTTTAGAAATTTTATAGTAACTTGAAAAAGCAATTACCTGCAAATATGAAAATGAAACAATTGAAGTGAAAAGCAAAATAGTTGTTGCTATATTCCTAATATAATGATGATGACATACAAAGCCAAGTATGCCTGAGAAAGTAATGGAAATTCAGACTTGTCCCTACCTTCAGTGGCACTTCCAAGGCTGTGGTTTGCTGCAGGGACTCCATTGTTCTTTTTACCAATGCTGTAAGGTAAATTCAAAAACTTACAGCTTTATTTTCCATGTTAGAATTGTTATAGATATACTTATATATAAATAAAAAAAAATCACACTTTAATTCTGTTATATAATACCTGCATTTCTGCATTAAAAAACTACCATTTGCAACTTTTTCAGATTATTTTAAAGAATTTTATTTTAAAGATATTTTATCTCTTGTGAACAGTTTAATTTCTTTTTTAAAATTGAATTTTAGGGTAGAATTTGCAGAATTATTTAATTTATATATCCCATATATCAAGAAGTACAGCACTACTACATTTCATATTAAGGTATATAGAGCATGTGTGAGTGCTCAGTTTTCAAGTTCAATACTCGTAACTATTGGTTTGATGACATTTTATACATTTTCATTCTCTTGTGCAGCCATAAAGCTCAATTTTAAAAAATGAAGTGAGAAAATAAACCCACAAGAATCTGAACTTTTAAAAATATTTTACTCTTCAAAGTAAAAAGATCAGAGCCAAATTTTTAAAAAATTCTTCCCTGTGGGAGAGCAGAGCTATCAGCACTCTAAACAATTAAACTTCAGTACAATTCATGTAACTTAACAACTCATCATGCCATAACACTATGCTCACTATTGCCATGCAAATGCATCTATAATTATTTCAAATCAATCATTTGGGATCAGATTTGTCATCACTGGTCCTGCCAATTAGTGTTTTGCTTGATAAAGATTGCTGCTGCAACACATACTGTTCTAATAAAAATCAAACAGAGATTCAACGGATGAACAGCTTTTAAAAAAGAAGTAATTTTTGGCTAGTGAAAGTGAAATAGGAATACCAGGTGGCCCCAGAACCTCCACTGCTCTGACAGGATGGATGACTAAATAATGCATGCTGTCATGTGCCTCACAGACCTGAGAAAGAGCAGGGTCTGTGATACGAGGTGGTAACTGCTAGAGCGAAACCCACATGATTACTGAGCAGCTTCCTTTGAAGTTATCCCTCGCTGCACATCACGGTTCTTTGGCAGCTGAGGTTAGAGGCAAAGGAGTGGCAAGAACTTTAAGAAGCTGTGGATGTTGTTGCTCTGGCTGCTGCCAAAACCTTTTCTAACGATGCCAGCAATGAAGAGCAGTCTGTAACGTTTCATGTCACATCACTGACACTGAGGCTGGCTTGATAATAATGATGAGGATAACCAGCTTCTACCTGAACAGTCCTCAGACCGTGCTGGCTCACTCAGACTTGTGTGCTAATGAGCTGTCATAAGCTTTTCCATGAAGTCCGAATTATGCAGTAACTCAAAGAATCAGCAGATCAAGTGCCAGAGCTGAGGAAACCAAGATATTTGTTGACACATCTACATACAGCTACACATGTAGACTTGGTTCACGTTCGATTTGAAGTAGTTCATGGTCCAGTGTGGGAGAGAGCAACAATTTTGGAGCGCACAAACAAACATTGCAACCCACAGATTGTGAAAGGAGAAGTGCTGGCCTAAATAATTACTCATTTGTAATCCAGTCCAAGTCAACATGGCTATTAATAGAGGAGCGTTGGGCTGCCTCTGTCTTGAGAAGCCCACTCTGAATTTCAACAAGCTGTCAGCTCCAGGAGGTCAGCAATGCAGCAGGTGCTGGGGCACCCCAACCAGGTGGGATGCCTTCAGAAGGCTCAGTGTGTTGCCAGTCAGTCCTGGGTAAACATTTTTTCCAAGCTATGACTGCACAAAACTTTTGAGAGGACAACACCTGATTTCTGCACTTCCCTTGCAGAACCACTCAGCTCTGTATGTTCCACCAGACATTTATGAAGGGCATACTCAACTCTGTGCAGCCTAACATTTTTTGTGTTAGAGAAATAAACAGCAATAGAGCATTTGGGCAATGGGAGGAATAGGTCATCTTGACAAAATGAGCTCCAACAGACAGTAAAAGATGGAGCATGAGTCAGCAGCATCAGTTCCTGGGTTGAAAGATGTGAGGGGTATGGCAAAGGGTGCTGCCTGCCTGTGCACTGAGTTAGACCAGTTTTCTCCTAGTTCTCTAGACCTCTGAATTTGACTAGTTCTGTCCCATTTAACTGTTATCCCCAAAAGGGGATTCATGATGGCAGCAATGACTGCAACAGCTTTCTCTGTTGGTTCACACACGTTTTGCTCTAAGGCATCTGGCACCACCAGAATTCTGCTGCATTCTTAAATACTCTTAATTTTAAAATGCACAGATTAATGTGGCCACATCAGTGAACAAACCCAATGGTTCCTCATTCACTTTGACAACCGTTAAAAACCTCTCCATGGGTTTGCTTCATTTTCTTTTTTCCTTTTTTTTCTGTCAGTTCAGCTCCCTGTTCTATTTCTCATGTCACACTGACTTCTTCTCTACCCAGAGTTTAGTGGGTGGCATAGTAAAGCCATTCATTTCAAGCAATCTGAAGTTGTTGTGCCTGCATTTCAACCTTTTGAAACCACTCCTTTGCAAATATCAAGAAAAAGCAGCTGGATTGTCATTCCTGTTCAGTGGTCTGCTAAGACAGTAAACAGTGAAGAAGGAAGCATTTCAACTACATTACAGTATTTGCACAAAAAAAAATAGGCATAGTGGCTGAATACCTTTAGGCTGGAAATTTAAAGGTCTAGATTTTGGAGAGACAAAACTCTGGAATAGTGGTAGTAATTTTTCATATGAAGAATATAATTAATAAAAGAGACCATATGGCATGGGGGTATGTAATCACAGGAGAGGACCCCTTCAGTCCCATGTACATAATATCTGATTCTCCCTCTACTTTCTCAAATCTCCTTGAAAATTTCCCTCTTTCTCCAGGTTCAGAATAAATAATCAGACATCCACAACTCTATCTTCTTTATCTCATCTACATTTTAGTATAGTCGCTAAAAAACAGAACCACAGCATTTTAATAGATCTGTCTCTACCACTCTTAATTTTTTGTTTCTTTTCTAAGATTTACTCTGGAAACTTTGGGGATAATGATTATTTCTGCTCAGTCAAGAATCTAGTATATCTGGGGCACATAAATTATTAATTTTAAAACATTCCTTTACAGCCAGCCATATACTGCAATGGCATCTGTAAAATGCTGTTCTCCCAATCTTTGCAACTTAACTCTCAAAACCCATAGTCAGCAATTAGAAGAGTTGTTGATTATAGGCATCTTGAAATGCTTTGTAAGTGCTAAGTATGCGCACTAAAATATTATATATAAAAAAAGCTGACAGCAAAGTTAAAAGATTATAGAGGAACTGAAATTTTAACATATGTTTTAACAAATATTAGGTTTTCTTGATACTGACCAGAATAAATATGCTTATTGAAAGTGCTGTGAATAGGAACAAAGAAAAGACACGCATGCCTGCTGTGGAACAAAAGCTTATTTGTCCCTATCGAACTGAAGACATTTTTCAAGTGCACTCACCTATGAAATTATGACTCCAGAAACATGTCAAAGCTGGCCAGACATATGATCTATGGAACAGGGATTTTTGCAAATTGAAAGCTATCTAGAGGCATCTTTAGTTTACGCACCAGTGTTTTTCAAGTTAGAAAAAGGCAGCGCAGAGGACAGAAAATGTCACTAACTTGTGATGACCAGTTCATTCTTTTGTTCTTCTGTTACTGCAGTCCCCTTTTGAACATGTGCACATTTTTATGCAGCTGCCTCAGTACCCAGTAAGCATAAAATTGTAGCAGAAAAAAAAAGAAATTTCATGGAACTTGTATGTGAGCCAAAAATGTGTACTGGCAGATGTTTAAAAGAAGTATAAGATACTGTTCTTTAGGTAGCAACTGATCTTAATAGCAAAGTAAATAGGCTTAATTTATCTTGATTTTTTTTTTTCTTAGACTGGTCATTTCGGTGTTCTTATACCTGGTAAAATATTAGAAAAATTGTTTCAAACTCTACATTGTACATGTACCAAAAATAAGAACAGATGCAGAAATTCTTCAATTCTATCAATACGGTATAATTATAAATGAGTTCTAAAAAAAAACCTTTAAAAATTACTCTAATGCACTGTGATATTGAACACAACACACTGGAATACATAAATTTCTACAAAAAGATGTTATTTCAAGTACCAAGTATCTTTCATTTAATTATCACTAATGGATGCAATTTAGCAGGCAGAAAGACACGGAAGAATCCACAGTAACTGCCACTGGCAAAGTTCACCTTTCAAACTCACCAGCTATTTATAGAACACACACAGAAGCCAGATTTTACAGATGTAACTACAGGTATCCCTGTACTTTAAAAAAAGAAAAAATTATTCTGCTTTCCTTCACCACGAAGTGTATCCCCCTTCTAGCTGTAATGCATTCAGCATAATCCAAGGGCAACGAGGCACTTCAAACTTAGCATGGAGCAGCAGTGTCAGAAACAGTCCCCACCAAATGAAAAATTGGGTTCTGCCATTCCTAAATACTCTTCCAGAGCCTCTACACAGACTCACAGTCTGATTTGGGGACAGATTGTCTACCTGATTACACAGACTTCAGGACTCAGAGATGCTGAGCCTTCCCAGATCCAAGAACCCAGTTTTTGGCATTCCCATAACATCATCTGCCTTTCTACTTCCTGGGGTGCTGGAAAGCTCAAGATGTGAGGAAGCCAGACAGGCAAGCTGGCTAGAAACCAGCGAGATTATTGATGGTAAAGCTGAGAGTCTTCTGCCCAAGCCAAACAAATTTCTGCCAAATGTTTTGATCTGAACTTCCCAAGCACCCTCTAATAGGAAATTAGTATTTTAAAAAGCTCTTTTGCTGTCATGTTCTTGCCCCAAACAGAGAATTGAGGGAAATAATATGCCACATCTTTGATGAAAATTGCACCATTCAGAGTAGTATGTGCTTCATTGTATTTCAAAGTATGTCAAAGCTTGGACAGTCAAAACCTTCTTATAAATAAATGATGCTCTGCCTTGTCCATTGAGAGTGAGCCATATGTGTTCTATAAAACTGCAGATGATGGATTCCTTTTGAAGAAGGTATCCTTCCAAAATGCAGATAAGACCTTGTGATGACCCACCTAATGCAGTATTTTGTGCAGAAGTAGATAAAGAAAAAAAGAACAATTTTTGCTTGCCTCTTGTTTATTAGATTCAAAGGATTCCAAATCATCTGTGCATTATTAGATACACTATACATGGGATTTCTGTATATTTAAAAGTACGGAAAATTCTTATTGGAGCATATGAAGTCCTAAGCAAGACTAAAGAAAGCACCAATATTACAATCCCTTGTGGCAATTTTCAGCTGGGAAGTCTTAGAAGCAAATGGACATTTTAATGTTGTGAAACAATTCAAAAAAGACACTTCCATCATGGAAATGCTGCTGAGAAGGCTTATATCCTGCACTATGATCTAATTAAATATTACTATTTACCTTATGTTCTTCATTTATAAGTCTTAAAAATATTTTAAGTTTTATATCCATTCTACAAACAAGAAAAAGGAGACATATTTGTTGTTGCTTTCCTGAAAAAGTAGATCAGAAGCATGAATGGAATCAGAATGCAAACATACTGAATAGTAGGCCAGTGCTTCTTGGATCACATTAAATGCTGGTGAATAACACAGCACTGACGTGTAATCTATTAAAACCCTCAAACACTGCTCTTTAGCTTTAAGTCCACGTCTGCCTTTACTGAGCTTTGTGACTGTACAACTGAGATTTCTCTCTGGATCATTAAACTGCAGGCTGGAAACTGCAAGTCAGCAGATTCTGTAATTTAAAGTTTCTGAATGGACAAAAGCTCATTAGATATGCGAAGACAAAGCTGACCGCTAAAGAATATTGGCAAATAAAAGTAAGAACAGTAAGGATTTTAAGAAAGGGTGAAAGAACTTTAGGTAAAGAGATGAAAACCATATTTAGACTTTCAATGCACTTAAGTGAATTAGGAGCACACATCCTACTGACACTTCCTTGGTTTAACACTCAGATATCTAATCTGTTACCTCAATCAGCAGCTCCTGAAATAATTGGAAAAGATTAGGAGAAAAGAGTGTTCCTATTTAGTTTCATCTGAAAGGAATCTAGGTCAACTGCTCTCAGAATGCTCTGTGATGTGAACCAAAACTGTTCACACCATGGACTGGGACAATAGGGAGATCTGCTTCAGCATGTACTTCCGACTGGAAGTAAGATGCTAGTGCAGATACACCCTTTCTCTGCCTATTCAGATCGTATTAAATCCTCATTAATGACACTGAAGAAGCACCAGCTTTGGACCCTTTTAAGACACCTTAGGTTAGTTCTTCTACCAGTAGCAGAACTATTTGGAAAATAGAGGCAGGGAGGCTGGAAGGAACCTTTGGAGGTTACCTGGTCCAGCCCTGCTGCTCAGAGAGGGCACCTTGAGCTGGTTGCCAAGGACCTTGTCCAGATGGCTTTTTTACATCTCCAAGGATGGAGACTCCACAACCTCTCATGGCAACTTGTGCCAGTGCTCAGTCACCCTCAGGGTAAAACAGTGTTCCCTGATCTTCAGAGAGAACCTTTTGTGTTTCAGTTTGTGCCCATTGCCTCTGGTCCTGTCACTGGGCACCACCACTTCCTCCAGATATACATATATACATATATATACAGTATATATGTATTTTTTTTATATGTATATATTCTCTTCCCTGGGCTGAACAGTCCCAGATCTCTCAGCCTGTCTTCATAGAAGAGATGCTCCAGTGTGTTCATCATCCTTGTGACCCTTCATTGCACTCGCTCCAGTCTTGTACTGGGGAGCCCAGAAGTAGATGCAGTACTCCAAGTAAGGCCCCCCCAGGGATGAATAAAGAGGAAGGAAATCAATGTCTCAGGTTGGTCTTTTTTGTAAAGAATAAGACAAGTTATCACTCTTCTGTTCTGACAGGAGTATATCTGAAAGTTCCTGTGATGCAGAATTTTTTTTTTTTCTTTGCCTCTTAGGGCAAAGTAGAGACAAATTGAAAAATCAATCTTCAGTCAGCAGAATGAAACAAACTTCCATCTTGAACACCCAAGTTTAGCAGCCTATGTTAAGTGCAATGACAATTTCCAAGGTATCTCGGACCTCTAGACTGCCCAGGTCCATTTTCTAAAGGTCATCTTAGCAACTTCAATTACAGGGTGATAACTTTGAAGCACAACAAGGAATTTACAGGTATGCTTTTCCTGCACATTGTAGCTACACCTGGAGATCAGGAAACTAATTACTGTGCAGTACATACTTTAAACTTGAGTATTTGAACTGCACTCTTTTTGTATCTTCAGAAAAAAGCCTCCAGTCATCATGTTTCCATAGTGGGATAATGTATTACTATTATTCATACAATAGCTGGAGGTTTTTTCTGTTACACTTGAAAATACTGATTTTTCGGAATTTGCTACAAATTCACACTAGTAATGAAGATCTGAATTTGACCCAAGGAGGGCAGAATCTATGATTTTCTATATGTATAAGCAACCATGAAAAATTTTTATCTTTTGGGTATAATATTAGCTCTATACTTAATGCAATTTGATGGAAAATAAGATAATAAAAATCCTTCTATGCTGTCCTACAGATCTCTTTCAATACACTACGATTCCTAACTCTGAAATTATGTCACTTTTAGACATTGCCTTTTCTGAACAGATATTGCAATCTCCAATAAATCGTATAATTTTTTTTAAATTTAAATCAGATTTTAATTCCTGTATTTAGAAGTCAAATGTTAATATATTAACTTAATTCATTATAATGCCCTGAATATATTGAGCTGAAATATTTCCCAGGTAGCTTGTTTAGATTAGATAGAGGTTTAATGTTCTCATTTTGAACTAATACTCACAAGAGGGATCAGTGATGAAATGAGACTAATATAGCAAATTGCACTGTTCAAATGAACGCAGCACGGGAAGGTGAAATTAATTTTTTATTAAATGCTTAGGCTATAATGGAAGATATTTCTTGTATTGGTTCATTTAAAATATTTGTGACATTATGCTAATTGGTTTAGCCAAACATACTGTTGAGCTTTGGTCAAACTAGACCAAAGTTTGTGAATAAACACTTGGTGCCTACAGGAATAAATCCACTGCTTAACAGAGAAGAGACCCAACAGTCTGCTATGTGCCCTCGCTTGCTTGCTATATTTGTACCAGATGCTGAGACAAACTCTGGCTTACAGAATAATGTCTGGAAGTAAGCCAAAGGCATGAACTTTTACTAACCTTAACCTTGAGAGTGCCATCATGAAGGTTTCTTAATATAAAAAAGCAGTAAACTAACTTAAAAATTACAGTCTAGTATAACCTTACATTAATGCTTCTTTGTGTAACAGGCCTCAGTACTTCAAACTGGTTTATTTCCTTCTAAAACCTTAGAGGAAATATTACTTACTTTTACAGGATTCACACAGTGGGTGATGGAATCTTGATAAAAAAACTAAACACAAATAAGCACGGTAATGAATTCCAAATGAGTATATCACGTTTTATCTACATAAGAGCCAGTGGTGGAAAACATTCAGAAAAATCTGCTTAGTATACATTTTCTTAATTGTGAGAATCAGTGTGTTTATTCTTGCTACATAAGTTCTTTATTCTCTGAGAAATCACAGGATATAGAGAGTAAAAATGGGGTGGGAGGGAAAGAGCAAGAGAGATTGTATTTACCTGAAAATTCCTCGATTTGAGAATCTTCTACTTCAAACAACAATTCATCATGGATCTGGGCAATTAACCTGAAAAATTTCAGAGACATCAGATAACATATGCAAAAAAATTTTAACAGTGCTTTTCATTCAGGGATAAGTTAAAGTAAAAATAAACATCCAAAGAAAATTTAAAAATAATTAATGGACTTAACAGAATTGCCGCTCCCCATATTCTGGAAACATAAAGGCCACGGTTGTAAGCCCAAATTGTGCTTGCTAACTTATAAACGTCACTCAGGGATTTGATGGCATGACAAGGCATTACTTAAAACCAACATAATTTGCAGAAAAATGCAACGAATTATTGAGAGAGACTATGTTTCGTTAATATAGCTTATTTTTTGGACTGGATATAAAGAAGAAATTCTTCCCCATGAGGGTGGTGAGGCACTGGAACTGGTTGCCCATAGAAGTTGTGGATGCCCCATCCTTGGCAGTGTTCAGAGCTGGGTTAGATGGGGCTTGGAGCAACCTGGTCTAGTGGAAGGTGTCCCTGTCCATGGCAAGGGGCTGAACAAGGTGGTCTTTAAGGTCCCTTCCAATCCAAACCATTCTGTGATTCCATGATTTAAATTAAATGTCACTTGTAGACTTTTCTTAATACCTTTTCTTAATAATAGCAGTTATTCAAGTAAATAATTCTTTACCAATGGCTGAACCATCAATATGGTTATGACTTATAACTTTTCACAGCTTCTTAAGATAGTTTCACGCTGCCTTAAATTACAATGTGACATTGACTAACAGTGTGGTAAGCTCTAATAATAGACCTTAAATTATTAGTCATGTACAACACAGTCAGAAGCAGAGTGAAACAGATTAACATATTTCTAATAGGAAATTGGGACACAGGACACAAAAAAGAAAAAGATTAAAAGACCAGGATCATCTGTAGCAAGAGAATACAGTTACATAAAAAGTTGTAATTTCTAATTCAAGTAAATTAATTAAAGCAAGAATGTCCTCGTAACCATTCAAATGACATGTAAAAGGTATAAATCAGAACAGTGAATATTAAAGATTAATAGACAGTGAATCAATCTAATAAATGAAAATAATTGCATTCATTAAACCAGTTCAATAAAAACACGATAGACTGGTTATTGTTTGTACCAGAGTAGTGTCTCATGCCTTCAGTCAGGATTAGAGCACCATATATTCTGAATATTTGGTAAGGAAAAGTCCTTTCTTAGAAGAACTTACAGTATACATAAAAACTTCATCATAAATTTATCAGGATTTAGGAATGGAAGAATAGGATTTTCAAAACCTCGCAGCATTGTAACAACTGATCACCTCACGTTCATGCTAAAAGTAAAACAGGAGGAGCAGGGCTGCACCACAATTAAGTGCTACCTTATGTGTGCCTGAAAACCTGTGGAAGTAATGTAAATTAACTCAAATTTTCTCTCTGGACAGCAAAATAGACTTGATACAACTCTACGGGCTCCAGTTCACCAGGCAGCCCAGCTCTTTTAGCTTGGGTCTCCATCTGGGCTAAAGGACCCTGTTTCTCACCCACATCATCCTGAACAGCACAGTCCATCAGCTCAGTTATACCGCCAGTTATCTCAGGAACTGCACGGAACTGCAGAGTTACATCTGCCCCATCTTGCACATCTGGTGATTAAACTGAAGTTCAGGACAATGTTCTCTCTGCTAAATACAGAACTAGAAGTTGGCATTGCTGGTTCTCTGTCTAGCTCTGCTGCTCTCCTAAGCAATGCCCATTCAGTTAGAAAACGGGAACAATAATTGTGAGATCTAAGAAATCAGTATTTCTAACACACTTCTACTTTCAAATGAAAGATATTACAGAAGATTTAATTAATGCTAAACATGATTTCCTAGATTCATGCCAAGAAGTGAAATAGTATACACTATTTCTTCCTTAATGTTCATCAAACAAGTTACATATTTTTTGATGATGTTTTTTCTCTTTTTCTTACCCATTTCACAAAAAAGTAATGGATTCTGGTCTTACAGTACAAGGCCACCTGTATTTTTTCAGGCTTGCTGTAATAACACTTGCATGCAATATGCTGTTCCACAGAAGGAAGCATTCAATTTGACATCAATAAAGATGAAAGAAAAAAAATCAAAGCAATTTGTACATTCAAAATTTACAGCTTTCACCATTCCCCTGCATGCACCCACCCAGCCACTGCAGATTCTGAGTGAAAGAAGTTTGAAAAAGTCCCTATACTTTTGCTTAATAGCTTAATTGAATCCTCTTCACTTTGAAGGAATATTGCAATAGCAAGCTCCTCTCATTATCTCGTGCTAAAAGGTACGGCCAACTGGATTAGAAACTGCAAACCAGGCAGAGACTAGTATATTTTTATTTCTACAGATGATAAGAATGCCTTTGATTTAGAAACTAGGATTTTATTAACTCTGTTCTTACCTGACTGAAAATTAGGCATGATTTTTGATGAGTACACATATGATTTCCCTTGAAGAGAAATGCGACTTGCATCTGAGCATGCCAGTGGTGTGTAACTAGAAATAATGCTACGGCCTGACCCTTCAAATGCAGAAATATTTCTGTGACTGCCAGTCTGAACATGGCTTTTGACACCACTTTAGTGTGCCCAGAATACAATAACCATCTGAAACTATTATGCTGCACTATAGAATTTAAAAAAGAAAATATTTTTCATTTTCTTAGCACTACATTGATCATTCTTCCAGTTTCCTATAAAGTAACACAGATACTAAACTTCTCAGGCCTTCAATGGATCTGCCCAGCTATCACTACTATATCATAATCATATTAATGAATTATATATGCCAAAACTAATCAAACTGTTCTCAAAAGATTTTTTTCATTTTTCTGTAGTACCAGGCCAGTTGTCTAATAAAAGACCTTATCAGGATTTTGTTTGTTACTGTAAATTAATATATTCCAGGTCTGGACTCCTCTGTTCTAAAGTACAGAATTGCAAAGCTTTACATGACTACTTCAAACATCTAGAAATAAGTACACTATTGAACTGAACTCAACGAAACAGCTGTTACCTTATCAGTGAGCAGCTGTATTTTTCTTTATCATTAAAGGAAACAAGTTTCTGTCTAAACTTGAAACTAGAGCACTCTGGCATGACATGCTGCAGGCTCCAGTGTAGGTATATTCACTGGAAGAGGCCAGTGTAGGCAAGGGGTTAAAAAAAGACAAGATTGCCATAGCCTTTATCAGAAGGAGGTTTTTAACAGTGATGTGCAGTGTTTCAGGATGTTAGAATGTGCCAAGAGATGCTCAAACTAATTAAATTCATGCTTCTTCTACAGACAAGGGACTAAGGCTGGTTCTGACCTAGATGTTCTGAACTCACACTTGGAAAACCCCAGCTCTGTGCATTGACTTTGTGGGGGTGCCACCTCCCAAAACAGCTACCTGAAGTTAGGCAGAGATTAACCCTCTCTACATTTTTGTGATGCATTTTTGCATCAGCAGGGAAATTTTTACTGCTGTTAACAACACACCCAAAGCATAACATGGTTTAGCTTTCCAGACTGGTCTGTAGGAAGATGATACAGAATATAAAACACCAACAGTTCAGTGGTGGACTTGGCAATGCCAGGTTAACAGTTGGACTCAATGAACTTAGAGGTATTTTCCAACCTAACTGGTTCTATGATTCTTTATTACATCGAGCTGTCTGTTTTAAGAATTTGAGTAGAAAATAAATTAAAATAAGGTTTAAAATTGGGCAACTGGAAAAGCTCTAAATAAGAGGGTTTGATCATCATGCATAACATAGCTTGACTCAAAGATCTTAAAGGTCTTTTCCAACCTAATTGATACTATAATTCTGTAAGGAATCAAAGACAGCTTATTCTGACCAAGAGCCAGGCTGAGAGCCCAGACTAAAGTTTAAGATGGTTCCTGTTGGATACTTCTACATCTTCAGAAAAAAAATGGTGCAGCACCTGGCCACAGGTTGTCTGATTCTGAACTAGAGCACTCCAGTGTAAAATTTCCCTCACAAATGACATATTTTATTTCTAACTTGAAGACATACTGAGAACTAAATCATATCTGAACAAGAGATTTCCAAAGGCAAAAGGTTTCTCTTTGAAGAAGGAGTGAAGAAAAGGAATTATTTGAAATCCATCATAACTTAATGGTTTGAGTAAAAATTCTAGTGAAAAAAATCCTGTAATATATCTTAAGAACTTAAAACAATGTTAGTGGTTAAGTTGTTCAGTTTTTATATAAGCAATAAAAATGTAAACATGAAAAAGTTACTAAAAGTACCCCACTTTAAATCGGGCATTAATGATCACTTGGTAGCAAACCAAACATTTTGAAATATTTTTAAAAAATATTTTCTAGAATATTTTCTAAAGTATTTTAAAAATATTTCTCACTTTCTATTCCAACAAGGTTTTTATCTTATTTAAAAAAGCACAATGTCTCTGATCACTGAAACTAAGGTCATACAACAGTATCAGATTTTATATCCCAAATATTAATATCCTTGTCTCTCATCCTATGTTACTCCCTTTTTCTGATATAATAAATCAATCAATAAAATAATAATCCAACTAGTAACATCAGAATTTTTGTTTTGAATTTGAAACTAATAAATGCCTAATGGGAGACTTCAAAATCACAGAGAAGGGAGTACACAGTTACAAGCTTTGTCTATAAAGATAAGTTTAAAAATAAAACCAAAAAGTATAAAACCTGTTAAGTGGTTAGGGGAAAAAAAAAGATAAAAACACTAAGGTATATTTTGAAATCAGACAAATGGGAGATTATGAAAAAAAACCCCAAACCCAAGCCACCAAAACCAAAAAACAAATGGAAATAAGTTTCATATTAAAAAAAAAAAAATTAATCACTTGAAAAACTGACACATTCACACTTAATAAACTAATATTTAATAAAATAAAATATTGACTTAAAAGCATGTAATGCAACATTTCACCAGAAAAAGTCAGAATGGCTGCTCGTGTAACAAACATTTGCATGGATTTCAAGAACACTTAGAAACTACGATATACAATGATTTCGTGGAAGGACTTTTCAATCTTATATTTCAGAACCTAAGACTCATCCCCACAAGCAAAGGAAGATGAAAATCTTCAGACAGACAAGCTATTCTTCTACAAATCTTACACCTCCCTCCTGAAGCATCTGCTACTGGCCACACTCAGCAATAATGGACCAGATGGAAGTTGGATCCAATTCCTCTTAGAAATATCTACATTCCCTATACTGAAACACCATTTATTTTCTGATACTACTAATACTACCTGTTATTTAATTGTGCCACAGTTTCCCCACAGAAGTACACAAATTCCAGTGGGCAGATGCCTATTGTCATGTAAATAAGGAACAAGATTATTAGAATTTTGTAATATTTTGTAGAATTTTCCCTTTCTAAAATTTTTTTTTGAAGCTGTACCTATCAGGATTCCTAATGTGGTAATATCAAAAGTTATAGCTCAAGATACATCATGCCTGCCTAGATGTTACTTGCATTAACTTTAAGCTACCTCTTTCAATGTTTTCTTGATAAAGACCAAAATACTTTAACCATAAAAATCCAGCAAGCCTGTGAAATGGGTTTTCTCAGCAGCTATATCATGAAGAGTGGGAAACTGAACAGATGGCTAATTAAAGAGAATAGAATTTTTGTATGTATCCAAAATGTTTGAAAACATACCAATCTAAAAGGTGACCTACAAAAGGGTTTTATAAATGAAATATATTTATTTGCATTGAATGTCTTACATAAAAGAATAGTGAAAAGCCTGCTACATCATGCATGTCCCTTTTGGCTGTGATATTTCAGCATGTTAAATATATTTAGCTCTTTCTATAAAGAATAAATTACTCTGACTTGCTCTGGCTCACTGAGTATGAAGTGTTCAGGTAACAGCTCACCATCTTGTGGATGGATATATGAAAAAGACTGCTTTGGCTGCTTGAGGAAAGTGATGATTATTCTAAGTTACAGCTTGCCTAGAAATTCAGTGTTATTTGGCTACTTTGGGAGGCAAAGAGCTCCATATTGGACAGCAGCTACGGAGAGTGCAATACGACCTGGGAAGTTTCCTTCTGCTACAGAAACAAAAGCATTTGTCTGTGAAACAACAATCTTATTCTCCTCTCAAGCAGAATCCAATACTTATCTTTTCCTTATGGTTCAATTTCTCTAGTATTTGTCTAAGGATAAAAGATAACCATCTTGCTAAAGTTAATCCATTAACTGGGTGGAAATTTTGGGCATATACTGAGTGGGAATTGTGGGCAGAATACCAGAGCAAAAAGCATTTATTTGAAAATCCTGGTTAACTGCTAGAGAAGAAACATGAGTGAAAACAGTTCTTTAACTCCTGAAGAAACAGATAAAGGGATGGAATATTTACATCCAGAATTAAAGATCAACACATGTAGCAGCAGCCTTAAGAATTTTACTCAATGTATTTGTTTGAAACTATGATCTAATCAAGAAGTTGGGTTTATTAGTATGTCCTCTTGTATGAGTCTGACAGATTATAAGCAGTTTACAAAGTAATAATGATTGAATCCCTACACGCCTTATAAAAATGCCTCTAGATTCTTGTGTTATACTAAAACTGAAACCACTTCCAAGAAATGAATCATTTGTGATTTAGCAAATGACTTCTATCTGAAAAAAAATCCAGGTCATATAACACAATGCTTGTTCTGGGAAATAAGAGTTGTTTCTAACTAATTTAGCTATCTCTAGAAGTGAGTTGCATTTACAGCTCACCAGCACAGAAAATCATTAGGTTGATTAAGGTGTTTGTTCCTTGAGGAAGACATACAAAACTCCAACATCCACTGCTTTTGAACAGCAGCTGGGACCAAGAAAATAAACCTTTTGCTTTTATTTCCTGATGGCTTCTCCTTTTCAGATCACTCATTTATATTTGGCCTGTGGTTGAACCTGTCTCTTTAACTAGGATCCAGACATGCTGAGAAGTAAAGCTGTGTGTTTGTGGCACAGATCCGGCGCCGAAGGAACAATAATTTGGCGCAAAAGCAGAATTGGTGGATCCACATCAAATTACTCAACAGTTCTGTAGACTTGTTAAAATTCATCTGCATCTTGCTGAGATATTGTCATTTTCAATGACTTTCTGAGAAGTCCATGTAGTACCAGGTAGACTTTGGGCAACAGCAGTGCTTCTTCAGCTTACAAAATGATAATATGTACAAGCAATGCTATAGGCAGCAATTCTTCCACAATTCGCCAGCATCTTTCTTTCTCACCAAGTTTCCACATGATTGTCACTGCAGTGATGTTTTAAACACTGAAAAGAACTACAACTGTCCATCTGAGTTCACCGAGTACCTTTGCACTCTCACCAGTTCCATAAATCTTTCTTTCAGCTGCTACTGTAAGCCTTGATCTCACTTCAGAAGTTTCTCTGCTATCATCTGCCTGCAGGAAACATCCTATAGAGGTTCTGTGGATTGCATCAGACAGGTAAAAGCTGGCACTTAAATAATTTATGTCAGCAGCATATTTTCAGTGAGCAACTTGGCCAGCAGCAGCAGAATATCTTAAGAAAGATCTAGGTAAAACAGAAGTCTCAAGAAATTTTGATTACTTGTCAGCGCCACACAAAATGCAGGGATGTTAACACTGATGCCACCAAGCCGTACTAATATTAGATCTGTATCATATGTATTACATTTAATACTACTTTTCCTGATTTCTGTAAAATTGCTTCCAAGTAACTGATTGGCTTGTTATTGTCCACTGCATAAGCTGCTAGGCTGATATTTGAGTTAAAAGATGAAGAAACATAAAGAGAAAAATGAGACTGCTAGTTGACAGAATTGATCAGTCACAGTGGAATATTCTGTTTCATCAAGAACGCCTCTCTGATGAAGCATCATGAAAATGTAACTTGATTACCTTCCCCTGACTTCCAAATACAGTATCATATGTGCAAACATTAACTGAAAATCTACTGACTGCTAGTCACACAAAAATGAAGCTTCACGCTATTGGATCAGAGTTTGCTCACTGCTGAACAAGCCTCCAGCACAGGAACAATGAATGCAGTGTTGTGAGTGAAGACTGCAAACATACCTGCAAACTAACAGTAAAAACTGTAAGACCTTATTTAGAATTATTTTTTCTTTATTTCAAAGGTAAGGAAGAGAAAATGTTGAGCATTAGCCAAAACTTAGCTATGCTTAAGAGGATACTGTCTCTCAGTGCAAATGTTCATAATCACATCTAAAGCATGTAAAAATGATATTTCTCTTTGATATGCTGTTCAAAGTGAAAACCCTGTTTCCAAAATTAGAAATTCTAACAGGGAAATAAAGATATTTACAAGGGGATAAAGATAGAAGAAAAGATAGTAGTGTGCTATCTTTGGAATGAATATGATCTGATGGGGTGATAATAGGAGATTGATTGTATTTCTCATTTTGGAAGAGCTACTGTGCATTCCCACTGTTACAATAGCACCAATTATGTCCACGCTTCCTTTCAACAATATTTTTCAAAAGGCTTTACAAAGGATGTTAGGATCATTACCCTGACCTGACTGATAAGAAAATTGAGAAACAGACCAGTGAAAAAATAACTAACTGAATGTCACCTGGCAGACAAGCAGAAACACAGTATTTCAAGTTTCAGTCCCATATTCTTTTGGCAAGGTCCTTCTGATGCTTTCCAATGCCACTGTCCAGGCAGGGAAGTGCTTGCAGAATTTACCAAGGCATTAATTGTGCTTTTCTGACAAGCCTGGCCTGTAAGTACCTACTAAATATTACAGCAAGGAGCCATTATTGACTGTTAAAACACTCTCCTCTAGCAAAGCCATCCATTTGTTAATCACTGGCAGAAGTTCAAAACTCCTGTTTAAAACAGTCTATCCTTTTTAAATGCCCTTGCAGTGTTGGTCTTTCCCAGCTGTGACATTTATGATAGGAACAAGCAGGATAGGCAGTGATATTTTTCTGTTATCTGGTGTAGCCATTCCCCTATGCTTTCACAACACCAGGAATTGCAACATGTACAGCACCAATACTTCCCCATGTCTGTTACCTCCTTAGCAATTTGGTGACACTATTTCTTTAAAAGAAATAGTTTTGAGAAAGAACAACCCAAGTAAAATTTTCTGTTGAGAGAAGAGAACATTCACAAGCTTTATCAGACATGACATTAGTAGCAAAAGCTTTGGGTTTCTCAGAACTACAGCAAACAGCCAGTTACTGAACCTACAGATCTGTGTGCCAGGCAGGAGCTACAGAAGGGAGTATGTTCTTTGCCCTCTCACCACCTCCTCTTACCTCCTCCGCTAAAGGCTGTTGGCTGCTCCTCTAGCACTCATCTAACTCAGAGTTATGCCTGCTACTGCTGCAGAAATTTTCATCCATGCCACAGCCAACAGATTCTGGGCCCCTCATTCAACTCAGGTAGCAAAATGAATTACAATCAGTGCAGACAATCTGCCTGAAAGCGTACAATGCAATATGTGATAGTGCATCATCCAACATTTAATACATAAATGCATCATTGTCTGAGTGCAGGCAGGATCTCCACCAAAGAACAATTTCCCCTTTGAGATTTGTACTAGTGGGCCACTTACTTTTTTTTTTAATAGTTCAATGGTATTTTGCTTAAAAAGTTGCAAGAACATTTAAGAGTCACTCAGAAGGTGGGGGTTTTTTAGCATAGGAATGAGTCAAACTTTGAATTCAACAAATAGAACTTATATTTGTAATTAGAAATTATATTTTCAAACATTGGTCAAATAAGACAACACTGCTCTATGTAAATGATACACACACTAACACACACAGATAACTTACAGGGTTAGATAATACCCATAATTGCCAAGTACATTTGGAAAGCCAAACTCTATTTCACTGAGCTAAACATTCACAAAAGTCCTTAATGCATGATTGCTGCAGCTACATTGTTATGACCCTTTCTAGATGACAAGAGAAACACTGATGTTCTGCACTACTTGCTGTCTCTGCTTTTGTCTGAACTTCCACTGTGCCAATTCATGTTCTACTGGATTGTTTGACACAGCATTACCAAAGACGAGAAACCAGTTATTTGGGGATTTTTCTACATGTTTGTCTTCAAAGTCTCTTTCTATTGCAGCAAATAATAATGGTCACTGGCTGTCTGGACCAACTTCTCCACAGGAAAAGTAGACTTCATTATTTCTGCTATTGGCATAAAACTCTTTGAGGACATTCTGTGACCTCCTACCTAGCTCTGAGTAGTCACAAGAGAATCACGATGGCCAAGCTTTTCTTTAAAGAAAGCCATCTATACAAGAATAAAAAAAATGTTCATTTATTTTGCTTGAGCACTGGTTTCCGGATTCCTGGTTTTTTCCCAGCCCATTGAATGTTCAATTCCCACTGTACAATACACTCAAAATACAGGAAGGATATGATCAGTGGGCTTGATTTCAAAGGTGCAGAACTACTACTAAATTAGATCTGACCGAGTTTAAATGACCCCAGGGCACTTCAGCGCCTTGGGATGCATTTACAGATCCAACCATTTAAGCACAAAGATGTAACTTTAAATGTATAAAACCATTCCACACGTCCTTGCTTGTTAAGAGATTCAGAGGTACACATGGTCGTTCTAGAGCTGCTTAAAATGCCAGAAACACATTCATTTCAACTAATTTTGTTTTAAAACCAAACAGTTTTGCAGTCATTCATTACTAACCTGGCTGTTAAAGTCGGAGAAATGACAACAGAGGCAAAAATCTTCACCATAGCCATTTTACAAAGATCAGCTGCAGAGCCTGTGAAAGAAAGTGATCTGTTTTTAATTTAAAGCATGCAAAACAAAAACAATCTTCTTGCAACTATGGCATAGGAATAAAAAACATCAGTAGATTCAGAATTATAAGAATTTTCAAAACTAGCAGATCCAATTAATGTAATATCTGAAACACCTTATAAGATTAATAAATAACAGAGGAAGTAATTATGTGTTAATTAAAACTAGAAAATAACAATATGAAACTATGCGTTAATTAAAGGTGAATTTGTCATTCACGCCTATATGTTGAAAAATTGCTTTCTATGAAACAAAGTATGAAATTATCTATCGCTAAGCTTTAATTAAAATTTACCAATTAACCAATTACAATTTAATGTCACAAAAGGTCAGAACATTGTTTCCATGCTGCATTTAAATTTGGAGCCTTAATTCTGCACTTTTTCATATTTCCATGAGTAGGTAATGTATATTCACTACATTACAGTGTTAAGAGCAGTGGTGCATAAAACAGTGTCACGGTACAGACTAGATGACACATTTCTGGTCACCAAGAGGCAGAATAATTCTGCAGGCCTGCTGTTTGGTGAAGGGCTTTGTTCTGAACCAAACATTTTACACAAAAGATTTATCAGATAATAGACAGAAACAGTCCTTTAAATAAAGATTGGAAGCCATAATCCTCCTTGTCCCATCAAACATCCTAAATGTCCTTGATCATGGTCCTTTTCACAACCCTGTAACTCTATGAATTCTGAATTCTTTCCTCCAAATGATTCAACTTCCAGAATAGGGGCAAAAAACAGCCAGGTAGCCAAATGATAAGGGTAGTCTGCTTAGAGATATTCAGAAACTCACAGAATATCTCCAGACAGGAGGGACCCATAAGGATCATCAAGTCCAACTCCCTGCTCCTTACAGGACTCTAAATCTGAACCATATGACTAAGAGCATTGTCCAAACACTCTCTGAACTCTGTCAGGCTTGGTGCTGTGACCACTGCCCTGGGGAGCCTGTTCCAGTGCCCAATCACCTTCTGGGTGAAGAATCTTTTCCCAATATCCAACCTAAACCTCCTTGACACCAGCTTCACACCCATTCCCTCAGGTCCTACAGTTGTCACTAGAGAAAAGAGCTCAGACCTCTCCTCCACTGCCCCCCTTGAGGAACATGTAGACTGTGGAGGTCACCCCCCAGCTTCCTCTTCTCCAGGCTGAACAAAACAAGGGACCTCAGCTGCTCCTTGTAAGTCTTGTCCTCAAGACCTTTCACTATCTTGGTCACTCTCCTCTGGACACAGTCTGATAGTTTGATGTCCTTATATTGAGGCACCCAAAGCAGCACACAGGATGTGAGGTGGAACCACACCAGTGCAGAGCAGAGGGAGACAATGACTGCCCAGTGGTTGCTGTGACTGATGTCCCCCAGGATACAGTGGGCCCTTTCGGCTAGGGAAGAATGCCTAAGAGAATGAGGACAAAGCTTAACCTCTCCTCTTTCTCTGCAGTTTTCTATTACAAACTGCCTCCCCTGAATCCCATGCTGAGACTGTTTTACTCATTCACTGTACCAAGTGCAGACCCACAGCTGATGACTGAGATGTCCCTGTCTGACTGGGTTTAGCCTCAAATACCCATCTTGTTTTCCTGTTCAAATGACATGTCAAATTGATTCAATACATCACAAAAAGGGACAACTGATATGAAAAGTAAGAAAGGATGTTTCAGCAAAGGTTAGGTAAATATCTTCTTAGTGATTGTGGGAATAGAAGTATACTGAGCATCTAGTCCATCAGGAAACATATGTTCTAGATATATTCTTCATGAAACAAAGTAGAGTAATAAAATATGAAAGACATCTCAAAATAATTTTTATTGAGATATGATTTCTAGAGAGATGCTATTTTAAACTTTTAAAAAAGAAAATAATTATAAATAAATAATTAAAGATAAAATGAACTGTTTGCTCTATGGGGATAGGTAGAGCTGAATAATACCTGAAGAATAATATGCTGTAAAGTGGTGAAAACTATTGAACCAGGAAATATTCAAAAAGAGAAAAAACGCTACAAAAGAAGTGTGAGAAACCCAGTTGTAATAATTCAAAGCTGCCATTCTACATTCCTCTCAATATTGTCATGCATCTGGAGTGTTCTGCTATCAGTCACTGCTACTGGAATCAAAATGTAAACTACTTAAATTAATTAGACTATTAGGTATAACTATAAAACATATTAAATGCAGTTTAGTACACTAAATGTGATAAAAGGTTTTATCACAATTTAGAAAGCTCTTACAGTCTTAAAATATTATCACATAGCTGAAATTTTAAAATTAAAAAATCATTGTAGTCTAGAATGAAATTTTTTATAAAATTTGGGAATACTGAATATTTTAGAGTTTTTAATCCTTGCTTCACCACACCTTCTAATACTACATTTTGAATAACAACTTGTCCTGAGTTGCAGTGTATTCTATTACCATCCTCATGAGCTGTTGAAATCAGGTGGGGCAGTGTTTCCTTGCCTCCTCCCCCCAGACTGTCTTTCTATTAATGGCCCATCATTGTCCTGCCGCATGACTCAGAGATAACTCCCTCCGGACTATCTTCTGTTAATGAGCCTAATCAACGCCTGCCTCATGACTCATTACCCCATTGTGAGATGCTCCACCCAGAGGGAGGAACCAAGCATCCCATCGTGGATATAAGCTGAGACTCTGAACACCAGAGACAGCCTTCCCACTGGATTTCCAGAGGATAGGAGCTACATAGCCACTACTGGACCCTCTGAGGACGAGCAGACCCTTTTTCTACAGGATCACCACTTCAGAGGACTGCAGCCACCATTCTACCAGACTGCTACCACCACCCTAACAGGGAGTCAGGTTATATCTCAACTCTGTCAGTTTGAACCAGTGTTTTCTTTTAGTTTTTCCTTTTCTTTAATTTCCCCATTAAATTGTTATTCTGAATTGGTGCCTCCCACTGGTTTGTTTTCAAACTAGTACACAACTATATTATTTTTATCACATTTGTCCCCCAGTATCATTTCAACCGACTGTGAAATCTGACAATCTTACTACTGTAGGTACATAGAAGTGAGTGTTTCATAGACAGTCCTGTGCCAGCCTTGCTCCAGCTCTCGGGACAGATGGACATAGCAAGTGCTGCTCAGAGGGCCGTGTCTCTTTGCTAATGCTACACTGTGTGCTCTGCAGGACTCACAGAATGAGAATTAGAATTCTAGATCTGTAGGTATCCTTGCAGAGACAGGACTTAAGGAGTGTCAAACACAACATAAATACTTAAATCATCTTAAAAATGAAATATTAAAATGAATAATGTTTGGAAAGGAAAGCGATACTTTCAAAAGGAAAACTCAAAACACTTTATAAGAAGCACACCATCACCAAGAAGGCAGATTTTCCTTGCCTGTAAATTGTACGCTTCCAGTATAATTTAAGGAAAACCCTGTCAGCATCATCCAATTTAAAAAATAATTCTTTATATATTCTTTATATATAGGGACAGCTTGGTAGGAGGGATCTCAGTCTTGGGCTGACAGCTGAGGTTTTTTTCCTTTGGGTGGTGAAATTCTGTATACAACTGAGCACCAAGAAACTTAAACAGAATATGTTAATACATCAGATTAACTGACATTTGAGCACATAATGCTGACTTTTACCTTTCCAATCTACATGTTAAATATTTCTCTGTGGAAAAAAACACCTTTTTTCTTGCCCTCTACAGAATTAAGTTTGAAAGTTTCTGCAAAGAAGGAGCTGAATTTCAAAACAAATAATAACAATGCACAATTATTGTAACATTCTGTATTTCTTAAACTAAAGCTATCTGGCAAAATAAAAGCTAGAATCTGTAAGAAGCGTAATCACAGAAACTCTTCTGGAGTAACAAACTATAAAAACCAGAAAGAAAAGTGTTTAAAGAAACAATGCATCTGAAGAACTGAATTCTAGATATTCTCTCTATACATAGTTTGCATCAATACCTACATTTAACTATCACAGAGCACTCTAGTGTGTTAGAACATTTATATTCTTGCTGTTATTAATATTACCATTACTATTATATTATTCTGTTTACTGGCAATTTCCAAGGTAGATAGAACATATAATTATAACTTCTTTTTCACAGTAAAACTCACGCCTACTCTAGTAGACTACTGGAGTATTCGTTCTTCTGTGATCATCAGAGCTGTTGCCCACTAAAGCCAAGCAGAGACAGAGACAGGTGGGTTGACAGGAAGGTCGGAAAGAAGTTCTTTACCTTGAACAACAAAATTGACAGCCTGCCTCTCTGCTTGAGTGCGTAGCTTGTAATCCTGGGCATTGATATTGGCCAGTGGCCTTTTGCGTCCCATTATGGAAACCACGTAACCTTGCAGGATTTAAATAAAAATTAGTAATGTGATATAGAGTGATTAAAAATTTCAAAAATTCTTTTTGAAGATAATACAGATATTTGTAATTATGTCCTGCCTGAGTCAATTTAATATTTTGTCCTCTGAAAATAGTCAGAGCTTATTTAAACTTTCAATGCTTATTGTATTTTTGGTTTAAGAATCATCATTCACAGAACTGGTACATGTTATACAAGGAAAACTTTTCTTCTTTAAAGCTGTTAAATCTTCATTAGGAATGTCTACAGATAAAACAGCAAACTCTCTCTGTGGGAGATGAAACTATAAATACCTAGCAGAATTAGCTATCTATTAGCAACCATAATTCGAGCTTTCCACGCAATGAATAGTTTACTTGGGAATAGTAAAGAAAAATCAATTTGTGGAGTAATTAAATCAGTAATGAATATTTCCCAAAAATAAAAAATCATTTTTTGGGGGAAAAAAAGTTGGGGTTTTTTTCCATTTTCTTTATGTAGTATTTCTGTATTCTTTTCACAGCCAAACTTCCTGAATTCTAGTGTGGTGGGAATTTTTAGTTTAAAAGAAACATAAAAACACAGTTAAAGCTTTATGTTAGGCCTAATGACGTATTTTGTTAAAAAAAACCCTATTTTGGAGGGCAAGTGAGAGGAGTTGAGAGAGGAAAAGAGATGTGAGGATCCTCTTGTCAAAATAACACACACAAAACTTAGCTTATCTTCAAAAATAAACTTCTGTTGTTGTTTTAAGAAAAATGAAAAATCATCCATGTTAAAAATACATCTTGAAAAAATCTTTCTTTATACCTCTGGTCACCTTGACTACCCATGAATTGTCAATAGATACCATGGAAGTTTAGACTGATGCAGTTTCTTCTCCTCTGCTATGCAAGTACAAGGAGACCTCTTCAAAGAAAAAGTTATCACCCTGTTACGGACAACACATACCCAGACTTGTGTGCAGAGGATGAATTAATACAGCTCTCTGCAAATTAGTGTATTTCCAGAAGCACTGATACCAAAAACACCAGTTTTGAAACAACGAACAGAATTATGTGGAAGGATATTCTTTGGCAATTCAGTCTTCCCAATTTAACTAACATTTTCCATGAAGAACAGTATTTAAAGATGGAATTCATGAAACACTGTACTCTTAAGTAAAATTAGATTTGCTGTAATATCCTTATTCCTGTGAGGTGTGACTCCACAAGAGAATCACCCCTGCAATACTCATAACTGAGCAGCATGCCCAAACAAACACCATCATTCGTGTTACAGTGGCAGAGTGTTTGCCTGGGATCAATGTTAATCTGCAAATGCATGCCTGAATGATGTCTTAATGTAGTCTTGCCAATACATCAATAATTTCATCAAAAAACAACAGCAATATAGTAATATATACACTAACAAATATCTTCCTTATAAAAGAATTATTTATATGCTTATCATGTCTACATGGAGTATCACACTTTCATAACACTTAAATAATATTAGTCAGGCGGGTGCTGCTGACCTTTGAACTGCACATAAGTTAAGAAAAATTACCATATAATGAGCTCAATAGGTTGGAATGTTTTTCTTGGAAAGTTAGAATCTGAGGTGGATTAACAAGAAAAATATTAAATAATATTGATCTGCTGAAGATTTCTAGAGCTTGTACAACCTAAACAGATTGCTCTTCTACCATTAATGGTTAAAAAAGGTTGATAGACAGAAGTGTAAAAAGGAGTAATTAGACAAGTGTGCTTTGATGACTTTAGAACATTAGTCAGGACACTCTTGTCTACTGAACTCATAAACTGGAATCTCTAGCATAGAGGTTTGTGTATTGAAATTCATTCACTTTTAAGAAAAGAATGCTAAGTTTTTTTAAATAGATCATAAATATATAATAAATGTGTAATATTTTACTAGGTGTTATGGTGGGCTTAATTACAGCTAAAAATAGATGTTCAGTAACTTTACTTTTCTTGAACAATATAAACAAAGGAATGCAACTGTGTGACACAATGACAGCTCATTTCAGTAAATTTTTAGGCTTTACAAAGTACAAAAAATGAATACTACCTATTTTCATAACTAGAAGTCAATTATATGTTTCTGTCACGACACTCACTCATACAGTGATGGGTAATATTATATTGCAAATTTACTATTTATTTCTAAAAAATGCCTTAGTACTGCATGCCCTATTAAGAAACAAAATAACTCAATTTTGACAGTCCTGCTAATTAGCTTTTAAAAGACAATAGTTCAAGCAGCTATGTTTTCTCTCCTCAAATTACTGCACTCCTAGGATTCACTAAATATAAATGAACATGTAGACTAAAAACAAATTTGATGCAAGAAGAGCTCGCAGCTGCTGGCTCCAGAAGCACTCTGCACGCATCTGTCATCACAGCTACCACCTGAACTTCAAGAACATAAATTCTGACTGATGCAAAGAAAAAATAAGCTAAAAAAATTGGCTGTGTAAATTGACTGAACTTTCACGGTCCAGCAGCCATGTATCCAATTTATTAAGTAGAAGATTCCTTGGGCTTTTTTTGTGTTGGAGTACATTATATGTCAAAATGATGCAGTGTAACTTGACATTAAGTGGGGTTCATTCTGAGAACAGATGTCTTATTCTGTTAGCATCTTTCTGAGAAAAGGCAGACTTAACCAGCTCCTTTTAGAGTTAAAAAAGAAAAAAAAACCCAAATCTGATTCACCAAGAAAGGATATTCCATCTTTTTTTGTTGTCCTGTAACTATCTGAATTTAGGTCAAGCTGAATCTTTGTCTTTGCCACTGTCACACAGTGCAGATCAGTAAACAAAATATGGTCACAGACTTTGGATTACCTTTATTTCGGCACTGTTCAATAGTTTTCTTTGTAAATTCATGTACTTTCTTGTATTTTTGCATAAAACTCTCTATAAATTGACTGGCTTGAACAGGAGTAATTCCCAAGCAGTCAGCAAGACGTTCTTTACCTGGTGGTACAGAAATCATCTCCATTATGCAATAAAGCAGAACAGAAAACCACTTCATACAATAGCACTGTTACCTGCACAATTAATGGAATTAGTTAACTTTACTTACCTCTATGAAAGAAGATGGATCTGATACACTAAAATTATATTGCAACAAAATAAACGTTTAACTCTGAGCTTGAAGGTTTTACTGACGTTACTGGATTAAGTATATAATTAATAAAAAGTATGCAAACAAGAAATTCCTAGTTATAATTTATACCTATAATGTTCACAGAGTAATGCTGTTGCTTTAAGTATAATTTTACTGGTTCAGTGTTGCAATCTCCAAACTTTGAAGAGCAGACAAAGATTTGGAATTAACTTTAAACAAACACAAATACAATAAAGATCTAAAAAAGGATGGAGATGTTTGAGGTTGAGTTTAGCTAGAAGTTTTAGAGCTTAGCCTGAATTTAGAAAGGGTGTTTGGAGTCTGAGTCTCACAGATTTCAAACAGTCTTAGGCTCCTCAATGTCAGTAGAAATTGGGGTCCAAGTTCTGAGATAAAAGGTTGGAAAAAGGAAAAAAAATGGATAAAGAAAAACCAGAAAAAGTGTTTCAACAGAGAGAGAAAGGAATAATAGCTTTTGGATAGGATATAGGCACACAATATATATTACGTTGGATCTGAGAGCACTTATAAGAAAAGGTCGAAAAAACCTGAAGATAATGCAGAGTTTGAAAATATAAACTATGAGCTACATTTTAAACCCATTTATAAATCAAACAGTTCCAGTAAAAATAAAACGTACATCAACATTAGTCATACGAAGTTTGAAAGACAGATATATTTATGTCAGCTGCACAGCAACACAGAACAAGCACTGTGTCTGCAAAGAACATAAGCTGAGAGGTGACATCTCAAGGCACCAAAGGCACAGAATAGTCATTGTCACAGTAAGACTGTCAAGAAAAATTATGTAGCACTTTTAAAAGAGAAAGGATTTCAGCCACCTAAATGCCACCACTGTCAGGCTGATGTGCATTTCAGAACAATTCTTGTAGCATTTTGGTCTCCGTCACGCCAGGATCTGCACTTAGCTGCAAGAACACCAGTCTAGACAAGGTGCTAGAGGAAGAAATTCACATAGACATCCAGGACAACATTTGCTGAGCTATTATAGATCTGTAATTTTTTTTTTTTTACATCTAACTAATTTGGGTTTTCTTCCTGGATCAGCAAATGACAAATCTATCTGATAAAGCACACATTGCTAACAGCTAGGAGACTACTGTAGCTTCCTTAGAGAACTGTAACATCTAAGTTTGTCCACATTATCAATTTAAAGAACTATTAATGTACAGAACAATTGCATAAAATACTAGGAAAATTAAAGCACGGTATTAGCAAGGATGCCTGAAAGTTCCCAGGGAAATGCAGTTTCTGGGAAGCAAAAAGAGGGGGATGCACAGCCAGGTAATTGTGTCAGATCATGCTCCACAGTGCAGGAGCATAGGCCATGCAAGGCAAAGCCCAGGAGTGGACTAAACCTTCCCTGAGCACTCTTCTTGAGTTATCTGTGCCAGGGGAATTATTAGCAGCAGCTATGCGTTTCAGAGTTCTCCATCCTGCAATATCATCTTTCAAAACTGAAAATAGCAGTAGTTTTCATTTAAACACTTTGATAGCCTGCTGTGTCGATTCAGGGCTTGAACATACTGACGTTGAATAGAATGAATTCCTTATTTAAGTTCAAGTTGCCTGTGCTTTAGTTCTACAAGATGACTGAGGCAGAAGCAGGTGAATTGAACTGACTCAAACCAAGCAAAAATACTCATAGAATGTCCTGAGTCAGAAGGGACCCACAAGGATAGATTCCTTGCCCTGCACAGGACACCCCAAGAATCACACCATGTGCCTGAGAGCGTTGTTCAAATGCTTCTTGAACTCTTGTCAGGCTGATGCTGTGACCACTTCCCTGGGGAGACTGTTCAAGTGCCCAACCACCCTCTGGGTGAAAAAGTTTTCCTAATAACCAGCCTCCTTTCTTTATTATCCTCCAGAACTACAGAAAAGACCTTGAAAACATGAACCAAATGTAACCTAAAGCTAAGAAAACAAAACAAAACAAAAAGATTACTATTTACAACATGAAACGTTTTTATTAACTCCTGTAAGCATAATACAGGCAAGCTCCTCAGGGAATGTTTTTGTAGTTTTCAATACTAAAAGAAGTATTATTCACACTCTTCAGTTGTATCAAAAATGTCTCCTTAATGAAAAGTGAGCTGTCCTTTGAAGGGAGACAAACTGTGGGTAGAATTCAGTCCATCAATTTCAGGTATCTTAACAATTACTTTTTGTCAGCCCAGTTTCCATCTAAGTGGTTTAATGATATCATGTCATGTCTTAATTAGGATCTGATCACACTTCTAATGAACTGGAAACTTCTTATTATCTTTGAGGTACTTCAACTGCCCTTGTTTGAGAGAGAGGGACACAAAGCAAACAAGTAAATGGAGATACTTATATCAAGCACTGCTGCACTGAAATGTTCAGTGCCTGGTTCAGAGCAAATGAGGAAGTGCCAATACTGTGCTTAAATATAAACATGAAAGCTCTCTATAGATGAGTAGACAGACATAGGCTTCACTGAGCCCCAGGAACTGAGGCATTTCTGACTGTATACAGAACTACAGGACATTCAACTGGTGGTGATTCATCTGATTACATCTGGTATCTGTCTGTTCCACCCACAGTGAAGGGGAAGAGATAGGAGATGTGTAGCATTTGCATGGACCAAGGGGCAGGGGTGATAATGCTGGCATTTTGTAAAATAACCCAGTGATTAAACCATTCAGGCTGGAAATTGAAGATTTGATTCCAATATCAGCACAGGCAGGTCTGAATTTACAGTGGAGGGAACTAGTGCTGGGTTTTTTTAATATAAATTTTAAACACAGTTGTTTCAAATGCAGTACAGCTTAATGTAAAAATGCAGGTTATGTATGCATATATATATATACATATACACACACTCTTATAGGTGTGTATATAACATACACACACCCCTAAACGTAAAATAGATATTCTGGAGAGCTGAATTTGAAGCATTTCTTCCCAACTGAATGCTGTAAATGATAAACAGAATGCCCTGGCTGATGCTGCCTTTGGTTCAAGGACTCAGTGCAAAAGATGGCTTAGAAAGCATTCTCAGCCAGGAACGCAAGATGTAGCATTAATTGTTTCCAAGCTACATAAAGCCTGCAGCCCAGGCCTCTCATTTCCTAAATGAGTTTTTCAAGAATTCATCCTCTGTAGAGAAAGTTAGTCAGCTGCTCACTGAAACCAATTCACAAGAGCTGGTAGGCTGATGATACACATGCACCTATCTCCCCAGAAAAGGTAATCCTAAGCACGTATGAAGCATAAGGAGAGTTGGGTAACATTTAAGAAATAGTAGGCAGTTTTGGAAAGTATGCAGAACATCTTGATGTATCCAGGACCTGGTCAGGACTTAGGCAGAATGGGTAACAGTGGATTTTTGCAAGTTTTAGCTGTGAAGAAATGGCAGCAAACGTTAAGACTCAAAGTAAGGAAACACTTTTATACTGTGAGGGTGAGTGAGCACTGGCACAGGTTGCCCAGGGAGGCTGTGGAGCCTTGAAGAGCCCTTTCTCCAGCCTTGAAGACATTGAAAAGCTGGACACAGTCCTGGGCAAACAGCTCAAGGTGTCCCTGCTTGAACAGGGGCCTGGATCTGATGACCTCCAGAGGCCCCTTCCAATCTCTGCCATTCTGTGATTCTCTAAATGTGTTTTAAAACAATATTGGTGTTTTTTAAAAATTTTGTTGCAGCTATTCTCATCTCTGTCTATATACTGAAAGAGTACAAAGTCCATTCAAAATTAAACTCATTTTAGATAAATGCTTCAGTTATATCAGCAGCAAATAAACACAAAATCAGATAATCTTTGTATATGACAATGTAGCTACATTAACTTCATAATTTTTATACTGAGTAGATAATTTAATAATTCTGGATAAAAATATAAATGTAATGCTCAAAAAAACTTTTACTCACCTTTAGAAACTCAGTCTACTTATATAAATTATGAATAAAGTATAAATTTACAGTAGCTGGGTTTTTTTCTAAAAATGCCTACCTGCTCCATAAACCACTGAGTAAACTATACGCTTTGCTTGCTCTCTATCAGCATGTTTCACTTGTTCACTTGGAATCCCTTTCCTAAACAAACAAACAAAAATCATACATTTTCAGTTAAAACTAATTTGTTATACCCACAGAAAACTTAATTAAAGTCAATAATTGTTTAATAACTACAAGCTTGTAAGATATGAATAGAAGCACTTAAGGGCTTTTGTTGTCAGCCAAGAATGCACAACTTCTTTACAAATTTTCATAGTGATAGTCCATAGTCAGTGAAATTCTTTATTTTAATTTTAATTTTAATCTTCTCCTTTCATTTTCAACAAAATTCTTGGTTAGGAAAAATCCTGCTACTGTATTATTAGTTCTTCAGATTGAGAAGGATTTAATACTGGCTCATGAGAAAAATTAATTTTTTCCAGCAATAGCATTTCTTCAAGATGTGAGAGTCTAGAGACTCAAAGCATAAGTCTGACCTAAAGCTTGTTTAAATAAGGTTATTATCAGGGCTTCACTAACAGAAATATCCAACCTTTTATCAAGAAATTACTGACAGAAGCAAGCACTGCTTGCTCCATATGCCTTACAGAACTCCACAACAGCAAGGCTCCATAAAACAGCAGCAGTGGCTGTTTCTGACCTCGAGAGTGCATCCAGGTTACTCCCAGCCAAGTGTCCTCCTTCCCAGTTCCCATTCTCTCACCAAGTGACAGAAACAGTCCTACAAAAATGCTAATGGATTTAGCAACGTGAAAAATGAAAAGCTATGACTTCAATCATCAAGTATGTGCCACCTATTTTCCTTATCCAAATGCAGCTTCAGAAAGAATACTGACATTGTTAACAACTGAAAACACTGAAGAATATTGATCATTTGGTTTTAATAGAAGTGTGTTGGGGGAAATCTCTATCATATACTCACTCTCTGAAAACAAATGCCTACAAAAATTGTATTTGAGACATGGAAATTGTTATCAGAGATACTTGATGATATCTGCACCATTTGGGAGAAAGTCTCCCCATAAGTTTGTCCATTTTTTTCATGAGTCTGGTTGCATTTTTAAAAGAAAAATTTTCTATGATTTTCTATGACAGCTTTTTTGCCAAGAAAGATGCTTTGTTGTGAAGGTTTTAGCTGAGGAGCTTTAAGAAAATGGTGTATTTCTCTGTATCTTCTTCAAGGAAAGTCTTTCACCACTATTACAGTATTTGAACTCCTAGAAAATCAGCAGAGCCACCAATTTTCGCTTGCTTAGCACTCACACTGATTTTAGCCAAGCCTATGCTCAGTGCTGCTATAATTTGGCATTCTGAATGGTAAACAGGCAGACCCTGAATGAAATCAGATTTAAGCAAGTCTTTATGGCAGTACAGATTTTCTGAAGAAGAAAAATAAAATTGAATATAATTTCAAGCCTTCACTGGGCAACAAGTCTTTGGTTTTGTAGAAGCTCACATTGTTCCTTTGAATACTACTAACTGCTCAAAGATGAAACAGACTTTTCATTGCTCTGTTTCATTGAGAAACAATAACAAGATAATTTAATAGTGTTTTCCACCTGTAATGAAGGCTATTCCCACTTAACTCAATCATTCTGCCAGTTTGAGACTCTCATAATTTACTTTCTTAGCTGTGGCAGGTCAAAAGTTCATGGATCTTTTGAACACAGTAGGTTGAGATTCCCAGTTCTACCTGAATACAAGGACAAAGTGGCAATTGGAGCTAATAAGTGCAGCATTAGGAAACTAGACATCATTAAGGATTTCCTGAAGCAATCTCCAGCAGAAAGACCGCAGGAATTTCCTGAAGAATCTGGCAGAGAGCTACACAGACACTTGAGAAAGCATCTATCCCAAGGGAAAATAGAACCTGGTAAGAGAGCAAATCTCACCTCAGGACCTTTCTGACACGCAAAACTAAGATTGAGGAATGCTGAAACTGGGGAAACCCTAGAAAATTTAATACTGCTTTCCTAATACTGCATAATTTGAACTAGAGGATTGGAGAAGGCAAGAAATGGGAGAACAGCAACAGAGTTTGCTTGCAGACATACTGAAGTCAGAGGCTAGAGAGAACTGAGAGGCAGTGGGTACATCAGCTGCTCACTTCTCTGGAAAAGTACGGCTACAATAGAAAGGACACAGTGGGTAAGAATCATGGAGACCTATAGAGGAATATATATATTTATCAGACCATGGTACTTAGGAAGACACAAGGTGAGACTTGCTGGGAGGGACTGGTGGTTCTAGAGAAGTTTTAGCAGTGAAAAGACACTAGAACTGGATTGTGTGCACAATTAGAACCGCTGCTTGAACTTTGATTATGATTTTGCATTATCCAAGCTTCAACTTGGACGGCTGATTTGAAAAAACAGGAATAGTCTTAATGCTTCAATCATGACTGGCAGTGTCAGCAATCACAATAAAACCTTGCCTAACACAGTTATTGGTGCAGATGTACATGCATTATGTAATCACGGTAATTCAACAGTCACTTAGCATTTCCTTGTCTATGGTTAGTCACGAAACACACGGAAAAAAATTAAAATTTCAGAGCTTTATCTCAAATATTTCCTTTAATGTAATGTTACAACCAAAATGGTCAGTCAACATCTCCGAGTGTGTCAGTGGGAAACGTGAGCACTGGACAGAGGCATTACATCTACCACTCTGAGTATTTGCAAATTTATGTACCACATAAAATACATAATTATAAGGTATGAAATTGCCATATAAATCAAAACTGCTTGAGCAAACAGAAGTCATTAATCATAACTAGTCTTTTTTTTTTTCTAATAAATGCTTTTTTTCTGTTTGTATTGACAATGATTGGTTTCTACTAGAGTGTTTGGTTCCTTCTGTAATACAGAGAGGCATTCCTGCAGGTTGAGGTGAAGGCTATTTATTCCTTTGAATAACAAAACTAAAGGGGACGTGTGCAGTTTCTCAGAATTGCAGCAGCCATGTTAGAAATCCCCAGTGGGCTTTCTGCTTTATCCTGTTTCCTTTACAAACTAATTTACGTTTGTGATAATTGATTTGTTTTAATGGGTACTGTGAGAACCTATTGCAAGGTAAAAACTTTATTTTGCCTTTGGACTCATCATGAAGCACCATGATAATCATAAAAAGACATTGTTTTCTGCATACTTGAAAAGAAATTTTTAGCAAGCCATCCAATGCATGCAAATACTCAGTGCTGAAGAGCAGTAGGATGTAACATAGATCTTCAGTGGAGATGCACTTTTTTTAATAAATTTGAACCTGAAAAAGCAAGGTGAATGGGCATAAAGTAGTCTTAGCTGCTGGGCAGTGACACTGAGGCACTGACTCCAGCTTACCCAGCAGTTTCAGTACAGCTGGAGTAAGAGGAAGACTGTTAATGCAATGGTAGAGAAATTGATGCAGGAAAAAAAGCTCAAGAGGAAAAGGAACTTGCTGCAGATTTTTTTGTGGAAACAGCAAATTTCCTGAAGTCCTACAGGAAATAAATATGCAGTTACTAGTTCTAGCATGAAATGTATTTTCCCATTTAGTTACATCCTTCTCATTACTCTCTCTCTAATAGGCTGGGAAAAGTTCAAGTTCATAATCTATATTTTCACCATCTTCAAATCTCCAAATATGCAGTATTTCACCTCCTACATTCCTGTCCTTGCCTGCATACTTGTCTCAGGCTATTTCCACATCTCTGATTTGTTTGTCCTTTAATTTGTTTAGCACTGACTTGCACGTACTTTGACTTATAGTACTTTATTTGACAGACATCTATTAGGTAGAATAAAGAACAGCCCTCAGTGCTGGAAGACACATTCAGGTTGGCAGATCTCACTATCCTGGGATGGAGTCAGCAGAGCTAAACAATCTGGAAAGGTCTGTGAGGGCAGCAAACAGCTTGCAGCCAAAAATTGTAGAATATCTAATAAACAGTGAGAGTAGAGATACACAAAGTCTTCAAAAAGGTAGCTATACTAAGAACTGAGCTGTGTGCCTAAAAGGGAATAGCTGCCTAATTCTGAGAGTAAAAAAAATGGAGCAAAATTTTCTAGCAAACAGTGAAGAAGGATAACATCAAATTATGATTAAGAAACGAAGTGCAGATATGAAACAAAAGGAGGAATATGTAATTTATTACTTTTTCAGAGAAAATACTTTGAATATTATCATAATTTCTCCAAAATCCACTATATATTTTCATATATTATGGTGTCTAAGGGACATCTCAAAGAGTTTCTACTGAACTAAGTCTAAAGTCTTTAATACATATGAACACAAAGTTTCTTTATACCCAAGAAAAATATAGCAATCGTATCTCTAACTTTAAAAAAGTTTAAGTGTAAACTGGAATAACACATTTAATATAGAGTAGAGATCTCAATGGACTAATTTTTACCTGTACAGAATATAAAAAGAACTAACATGAATTTTAGTATACAGAAATGAGCTCACACAGCATCAACACATTAAAAAAAAAAATATTAAAGAGGCCACAGGGCATAATGTATGAGCAATGGCAAAATAAAACTTTGAGAACAGGTAGAAATGGGAGGAAATCAGTCTTAAAAGAAAGAATGCGATAAGACATTCCAGCATTTCTGGGAAATGTTGTGTGGTGACGGAAGCCGACTGTTTATGCACAGGAAAAGGCAGAACAAACTCCTCAAACACAATATGTGGCAGGCACGTATTGCCTTGGTCTGCACTACACTCCAGCCAAGCTAAGCTCAGTCATAATAGTCACAAACTCTTGGCTGCTCTCTTGCATCTGCCAATTAATTCAAGTCCAAACTGTGAATTGTTGATGTGGGAAATGAGATGGAGAGGCACTAAATTCATTTTATATGTGGTCATTAATGTCCAATAAATGAGTAAATGTATGAGTGAATACACATTTGTTCATCTGACAGCTCTTACAGCTTTTTTTATTTTCATCAATGAACTATACAAATCGCTCATTTTCAATCATCTGTTGCTGCTTAGTAGCAGATGATGGTTTTATATTCTGTAAGTTTGTGCCTGGAACTTTGTGTTGGGATATCAAACAGGTACAGACAATTTATGTAATCAGTAAAATTAGAAAAGCCCAGTTTTACAGCAGTATCACCATTGGGTAGATCATGTAGGAGGTAAGTTCTGAAAGTTCACTTTTTCAGTTCTGCAGACCGTATTATACCTGAGGCAAACAGAATATCTATAACAATGTATGTGAGTATCCTAGACATATGGAAAAAAATTGGCTACCTGTAACCCAGTTCACTCACTGCTAATGCAATGAGCAAGAATAAACAATTTTTTTGAAAGCTGCTATTCCATGGCTCCTGGAAGATGCTGACAGGGCTCAGAGATACTTTGCCTCAGATATCTGTAAGGTAATACATGGAAGCGAACTTGGAATTACTTTTGCCTGGCTAATCTCTGTTACAAAATATAGAAAAAGAAGAGGTTGGGAAACAGTTTCCCTGAAGACACTGTCCTATCAAAATATATCACTACTTTTGCCTTATATCAATCAAGAGCCAGACATAAGATACATACAATTAGCCCATGTAAATCTTTTTATCATACAGAAATGTAAAGTGTATGGTTTCTATGCTTTCTATAACTATGAGGCATTTACACAACTATGTTCAAAACAAAAAGTAGTGAGATTATCTTTTATGTAAGAACATGGAAACAGCAGGATGAAAAATGAAATTTTTTCTAGACTGCTCAGAAAGTGGAAATACAGTTAAGATACTTTTCTAAAAATAGGAAAGAAACTTCTCCACAGAGAAGTTGTGGAGTCCCCATTCCTGCAGGTGTTCACAGCCAGGCCGGATGGACTCTGAGTAACCTAGAGCAACCTGGCCTAGTGAAGGTGTCCCCTGCCCATGGTAGGGGGTTGGAACTAGATAGTCTTTAAGGTCCCTTCCAACAAAAACCATTCTAGGAGTCTATGAAAAAAAGCACCTACAAAGACTAAAATGCAGACTAACATCTTGCCAGAAGGAAAACAGCAGGTCAGCAGTAAGATAAACCTTTCTGATGTAACCTAAGTATACATTAATTTTTTCTTGTATGTTTTTATCTATGCCACTTCTAAACACTTCTCATGTCTGATTCAGAGGTTATGTCAAATGCTTGTATTTGCAATTTTATTGTGACCTGGTTTGCATAAGTGAGATAAAAGGTGACAGAATAACACAAAGAAACTCCTCATACCATAGGACACCAGATCCCTCTCATCTCTTCCTCCTTATCTAAAGGACAATACATAGTATTACATTTTATCCCCACCCTGCCGTCAGGAGAGGCAGAGCTGTCTTCCAGTAGCCACTGCACATGCTGGAGGATCTCTGGCAAGGATCTCCCATGTAAATATAGGAGTCAGGCACTTAAGCACAGAGGGGAGAGAGTCACAACACATGGTTCAGGAGTTTAACATTGTGTTGTCAGAGGTTAGTTCAGAGGTTTTTTAAAAAAGTTTTTTTTGTGTTCAACTTCTTTGAATGAAAGACTGCAGCTGACAGCTTGATGCCATCCTTCCCAGACTACAGTCAACTCTAAAACATTTTTGTCATTGTGTCTCTTTTCCCTTTGGGTATGCCACCCTAGCAAACTGTGGTTTAATTTATTTTATATCTATTTAGCACCAGGAACATCTTTATAACCCCTATAAAACACTTTTGCAAGAATCCAGAAGCACTTTAGTATTTTAAAACTTCTTCCAGTAGTTAATCATAAAATAATTTATTTTTTCTGAGTAGCCTCTATAATCCACTACATGAAGATTTATTTTATTAGTCGTCAACCTCCTTTTAAAGAGCATGGCATCTAGCTTTTATGTATTTTACAGAAGATAAAGACATGTCTTTGCAGTTTGCTATGAGGGTCAAAAGTCTTTTGTTGTTACATTTTAAAGTAGCAGGGAACCAGATAAAGAAATTGCAACAAGGTCACATCATAAATTATAGCTATCATCAGTAACAATTTGGTGAGCGATTAACTTGTGACTAAAGTGATCCATTATCTTTACTAAGATATTTACCTGCATGTTGCTGTTTCAGGTATCAAATACTGAAGAGATAAATTAGATAGCACTTACTTTCAGTGCTCTTCATTAGAAAAAGGCCACTTAAAAGATTTTTCCATAAAAATGCACGATTCTGGACATATGTCAGCTGGAACAGAAAGTCCCTGACATTGACATAGGTTCTTGAAAGAGCACACCTTACCCTACAACCTTCAACTTGTCTCTCCTTCACTCCTAAAGGGAAAAAGAAAGGCTTTCATCTCACATAACCACAGTCCCTCTTACACAGTGAATTACATGGACTTTATTTGATTGCCAGTCCAAGATACTTATTTCTGAGTCACGAGGGCAATCAAATATTCTTGATTTTAGGGAGACCTTATTTTAGGGTCTCTGGGTCTATGAGTACAGAAGACAAGGAAGTCAGGGTAACTAGCTCCCCACATCAGGTGCTAGTGTGAGCATTGACTGTGATAGGCACCATCACCAAAAGAACAAATAAATGTTAATGGATTAAGGGGTCTATGCAAACTGGGATGGCATAAAATTTCTCAGAGGCCATCTGTATAAAACAACGTCAGGGATCAAATGCAAATTAATGTCCTTGGAGTTCTTTCTTTACTTATCACAAATACCTTTCAAGCTTTTCTTTAAGAGACTTCAAACAGTCAAGAAGGAACAGCAGCCATTTTGGGAGATGATACAGGCAGCTGCAGCAGAGCATCAAATAATTACACATCTTGGACCCATTAGAAGTCTCATAAAGAAACAGAGGGACCTTCAGAGCAGCCTTTAGATACATAGCAGAAAAGTGAAACAGAGAGAACAGAGTTCTTAACATATAATCAAAAGATGATGTAATGCCATCTCAGATATTACACAGAACAAAATATGGAGCTATCATACTGTTACAACAATGTACAGTTTGCTCAGAAAAAATAAGCAGGGGAAGAGGGGAGATGTCACGCTACATCAAACTGCATCCGCACAGTAGAGAAAAAAATACGAGACAGACTTTGAAATATCTCAGACAGGCAATCAAAAATGGAAGAAATTAGTCATGCTATATATAAGGGTCTTGAACAAATGAGTTCTGCAGAGAGGGATCAGAACCTTCCTATCCCATCTTTTTCAATTTTCACTAAAAACACCTCTTGCAACTTAAATTTCTACTATGCCTTGGGTCAACACTGAATTAAAGGCAAAAGTAGAAGTGAAGAATGAATTGCCTTGACATTCTTGATTTCATCAAAATTTAGCTTGACACTAGAGTTGAAGTTGAGTTAAATGAAATAAATGGAAATATTTTATTGAGCTCTGGAGTGTACTCACAGAACAGAGCATTTTATCACTCTAGAAGGACATAATGGTTTGGAAATAAGAGTTTCACTCACAAGAAAACCTCTCTATGAAATTAGCAAAGCCAAAAGTTATCAGATACCACAAAACAACTGAGGACTGTCCAGCCTCCTCAGAGTTTGCTTTCTCACTAGTTTCTGTGTGAGTTGTGATGGTGGCAACTGTAAAACTTTAAATTTTTTTTATTCTAGAAGGCTAAGAAAGCATTTTAATGTACAAAAATAAAAAGCTTCCAATGTGACATAAAATTAAGCTGTCTGGTTAAACTTCTAGTTAACCCCCTGGTTTATTTAAAGCTTCTAAAAACAAAAGCCATTATGCTTCCTGAAGACTTTGTTCCCTCTGCTTTATTATGTGCCTGTTTAAAGTCACAGCTGCACTTCTACAAGGCACTGTAAACTACAAGGTGAAATTTCCATAGGTTGCCACACAGAGTCTGCCAGAGTGCAAAGTAAGACAAGTGTTAAATTTCTTTAATATCAACTATTGCAAGTGAGATTTCAAAACAGATAGAAATTGTTTTGCTGCAAAAGTAACACTGTTAAAATATTCCACATCAACACCCATGAGGTGTTGAACCTTGAGCTTAAAATGTTTTAAAACTGATTCTGAGAAGGCAAACTGAACATCCTCCCCTTTTACTAGATACAGCAGCTGCAGGAGCTGCAAGTGGCACAGCCTCACTCACAACTATTTTACCAAACAAGTTATCAAATACCAGATTCATAATGAGTAGTACCTGTCCATAGTACCTGTCCCTGAAAATGTGACTTGGTTTGAAAGAGCATGCCTTCCCATTCAAACTGAAATTGTCTCTCTCTTAACTGCATATATGAAACAAATTATCGATTCCACACTTTTTATCAGTATCACTCTAAATAAAGGTTCAAGATGAGAGATATTTTAGATATTGATCAGAAAAGAAACGATATATATACTGCAAAAAATGCTTCTTCCGAATCTATTTCACAAAAGGAAAGTAAGCAGAAGCCTTGAAACTAACTAAAAATTGTAACAGGATTATAAAACCAGCCAAGTAAATGATAATGAAAGAAATGCTATATTAACCCTTAGTGAGTGTCCTAGAAGGCAGCACTGAGCTTAGCACCTCCTGATTTACAGTGAATCAATACAGGCTGAATTATACAGCCAAACTTCAGAGCTGAAGGATCACAACACAGTCATACACTTCTAAACAGAGACTTCAGCAGAGATACTCAGTTACACTTCTTTAAGGGGGCTGCCATGTAACACACAGGGAAACTTTTCTCCACTCTCCTCAAAGGCAGGATTCTAGAAGTAATCCTAAATACTCCCTGGTGAAGAGCAGGTGTGATTGTAACTTGTCTTAATACTGAAAAAGTTTCATCATCTTGTATGTGCTCAATGGCATGGAATGTCTCTTGTTCATTGCAACTCTATAAACAAAGATTTTGCCATTTTGCAATGGATGAAGTGAAATTAATTAACTCAAATCCAATTGACATTAAGTTCATAAAAAGTGGAGAAATAAATCCAAGAGACCGCATGTCCTAACTGATTAGAAGTGTATGAGATAGCCTGGATTATCTACAAAATCTTTAGACAAATATGGGGCTCTAAGAACTCTAAACTGGTATAGCTCATTATTTAGACAACGAACAAAACTAAGAAAGCTCCCCTTGGGGGAGAGGGAGCTGTGTAACCCTGTGGCTGCATCTCGTAGCTGTATGCCTGCTGATGGGGACAGGAGGAGAGCTAAAGCTCTTCCTGTTTCCTTAGTAAAAACCCACCTGGATAAGCATGATTATTTAATCATTCCTTAATCACCTAATAAACACACAGGCAACATCTCTTAATTAATAATGACACTGTTCAACCTTGTTGATAATATTTTTGTTAAATTAATATAGAAGGACAAATATTAATAGCTGTTTAAAAACCATTCAGCTATGGATGTGGTTTTTACTTCTCAGAAATCTATTTATCTCCTCCCTGATTAACAGGCCTTTGCTATTGCTATTTGAGTAGGCAGCCTAACTGAATTCCCTGTCTGCTATACCATACAGTTGTATGAACTAACCTGAAAAAAATACTATTTTGTGGAGGACTAATCTTTAATCTATTTAATACAAAGAATGTATTTGAAACAAGGTTGTATAAAATGGGTATGGGCAGGTGTATATATATTTAGTCAGCCTACCACCAAGCATTTGTGCATATTTGACCTTATCTTTTTCAAACATACCCAGTTATTTTTTTTTTATAATTCAGCCCATGAGGACTAATTTTGATTCATTTCTGGAATATCCAAAATACCTCTGCTTATTTCCTGTATTCTTCAGAATTCAGCAGGGTATCAGCAGATAGAGCTATTGTCAGGAAGTATCCTGAATTGCCAAGAGGCTGGAAAAACAAGAGTCCCTATTTTGACACAGCTCCTACCAGACCAACTGCCAGTGTGCAACAGTTTGGCTCACCTGGCTATCACTGGTTATAATCAGCTTGGTGAATCCCCTGCTTGGCAGGTGGTAGAGAAATAAAATTCCACACTTCCTGTAGGAAGACATTCTGCAGAGAACAAACCAAATCTTTCTTCACCATCGTCTTTCTATTCAAGTATGGCTGAACCTATCTTTTAAAAAAAGGACAACCCAAAAACATAACAAAAAGCCTTTTCTCCTTTAAACATGATGATTCCAAGTAGTTCTGTGCTTTTCTTCTCTCTAGGCTTTTTCTCAAGTAATTTCCAAAATTAGCATGCCAGTCTCAAACAAAACAGTTCACAACAGATATTACCATGATTCCACATAAACACCAGCTGAGGAAAAATGGACTTTTGTGTTCAGACCATTTTATAAACAGTCTGCAGTTCCCAAGATTATTGGAAATGAAGTGTTCCAAGTTCCTCTGATTCTGGCAAGGATAGTATAAGATAAAGACCCTTCCATGTCTTAAAAGCATCCGCCAACCAAGCCCATGCTATAAAAATGGAAAGAAATGTTTTTCAAGATGATTGGTGGTAAAGAATTTATAAATCCCTTGGAATTCCGAGATAATTACACACTTCTTTATTTTAGATATAAACTGCCATTGCTACAAAGACATGAGATATGTCCTCTTATCTGCAGCCATTTTTTTTAACTCTCTGAAAGCCACACAGACTCAGGTGAACAATTATTATATCCAGTACTTACTAGAAGGTAAATTCAATACCTGGAAGAAGCACAGGTATTTATGCTGTTCTCCATCACCACACAAAAGAAAGCACTAATAGCAAGAATATGAGGAAGCAGATGACAGATGAGAGAAAAGGGAGTATTTTGTGGTTTGGACTTTACAAAACTCAGATCTCAATGTGAAACAGGAGCAACTAGACCACTATCAAATTCTCCAGCCTTCTTTCAAATGCTGCCATGAGTGTAAGCATTGCACACAACTACCACAAATTGTCCTTTCATTGGTATAATCAGAGTAAATATCACCCTTAAAGAGTATCCACTAATTACCTTGTTACTTTAATTCACCATCAGTAGTTAACATGTACAAGTTAAATTACAGTTCAGAGCTAGAAATTGATACTTTAAAGAGAATGCCTATTTTCATACTGGAATGGCATCAGATATCAGATTATTCAGATTATTATACCTTTTAATACATAACACACCTGTATATTGAACAGTATTAGAGCTATTCCTCTACTACATAGTACTACATAAGTATTTTTAATACAGATTATTTAAATATCTCTACTCTCTTATTATTTTAGCTTTTAGAATATAAGGAAAATTCATTGCATACAGGCAAGATTTTTATGTGCTCTCTGATTCATATTCTCTGATTTCCACACTGTAAAAGAATTAGAGTACAAAAGTTAAAATACTAAGCCACAACTGTCTAACAATGCCATCCATAAAGGCATTTTTCTGAGGCACAGACTCACTAGGTATCATTACACTGGATCTACACCGGCCCAACAGACTATCTACAACACAGAATATGTGACAGAAAATACTCAGGTAATTTATCACTGCATGGAAAAGTTTGTGCACAGGGACAATTATCTCTCTGCTCTCACACAAATGAAAATACACAGTTTATAGTAGTAGCAGATTTATGCTTGCAAGTAGATCATACTGTAAGCAACTTACTAAATATCTTTCTTAATTTCTCCCCTTCTCAAATAGCAAATATCATCTAAAGAAAATTTATATTTACCATGAGAAGATAACATTAAATCAATACAAAAAATCCAGAAATATTATTAAATCTCAGAGAAATGATGTGGTCAAGAGAATGTTCTTTGTTTCATATGCTAATATTATCCCTAGAGACTATAAATCACCTGGGTATTCCCTTTCCCAAATTTCTGGATATAGGAGTATTGGATTTTCACTTAAATCCATTTGCAACAAATCTACTTACAGGGTCTTTGCCTCTGAACCTCTTAGTTTATGAGGATATAGTCTACATGTTTTAACATCTTAGTTCATAGTTATAATTTAGAAAGGGCAAAATTGTCTCATAAATCTGCTAGGCCATTTATGACAGACACATCAGTGTTCTACTTCAGGCTTGAGAACATAAAACATAGGACATAATTTGCAGATATCAGAAATGTCTGTAGCAAACGCTGGATCACAGTGACAACATCTTCAAGCTTAAGTTGACTAAGCCAGTTCAGTGCCATAAATAACAGAGTTGCATTTGTATGGCCAGGCTGCCCTCACAACCCTTGATGGAGGGCACCACTCTGCTCTGCTGGCTGCAGCTGTACTTATCACTACTGGGCATCTCCAGTTGTCTGAGACAGATTCTAAAGAAACAGAGGAAAGGACTTACCCAAATATTTTAAGTATGGATTAATGCTCCAGTCATGGGACCCTGAAGCAGTACTATCCCAATTCAAAAAAGCACTCAGGCAGGAAAGCAGGCATATGTTGGATAGGATGAAACCCCATACTATGGTGTGTTTAGGTGGTTAGCTAAATCAAGATACTTTTCCTGGTTTTTGACTCAATCTGGTCAATATGAGCATATACTATGATAGAGGAACAACAACCTACTGAGAAGGGTGACAAAAGAACAGCTTGAAAGAAATTGGTAACCATTACATATCGAATTAAGAAATTCTGCAAAGAAATTGCAGACTACCTAAAAGACTAAACTTATTTTTCAGCACCTATTTTTGAAAGAGATGTTAAGATATGCATATCAACAGCATTTTAAATACAATTATTTGTTTTTTATCTATTGTGTAAAAGCTATAAAAGTGACAGAAAGTTCACACTGAGGTTTGTTGTCATTTGGATGTGTAACAGCAGTTAGGTCTCTTGGCCAGTCAGATAGCTGCCAGGACAGCTCTCGTCACCTTCAGCACTGGGATGATGATTTGGATTTAAAAGGATTATGACTGTCATAGGGCATCAAGACACCTTAACACAAGCTGAACTTGCAGGTAGCTAGAATCCACTGTATCATTAATTTTTAAAAGTTTAGGCAAGCCTTGAAACTTTGCCACGTGTTCAATATGTCATTAACGTAATGCATACTTGGTGTTGTTGTAATAGCAGGTGTTGATCTGTCTTTAAGGCTTTCTCTTTGTAGGACATAACAGAGGAGTCACTTTAAGATAATTTTGGTAATACCTTATGATCATCATTGCAGGGGAACTAAGCACTAAGCATATACAAGTGAACATCAAAATCTCTACAATCTTAGTTTTAGCTGGGGTAACTATGTTAGATGACCAGAAAATATATTGACCATACAAGGCAGAGATGAGCAAGCTGGTCTAGTGGAAGATGTCCTTGTCCATAGCAGGGGGGTGAACTAGATGATCTTTAAAGGCCCCCTCCAACACAAACCATTCTGTGCTTCTGTGGTAGTTAACTGCAGCTTCTGATAGTTTTACCTGAATAGCAATTTCAAGACAGTTCTGCCAAAGAGATACAATACTTAAGAAACTATCTACAGCAAGCAGTGTCTCCAGCAAACAGCTGAACACAGTGCAGAGAAGCACAGGGTGGTGGAGCTGAGTTACTCCTGAAATGAGCTGTCTCAGCAAGCTCACCAGAGCAGCACAAGATCCCAGCCCAACCTGGCCGGGAGCGTTGCCTCTCACTGGGGTCGGTGGCTTGGGTATTGTGTTGCCCATGACTGAATTTTAGCATGGACATTCATTCCTCCACTCAGCCCTTTACTACAACATACAGACACAGTCTGGGCTGACACGTACTTATGCATCTCTACCTGCACTGGTGAAGAGTACGAAGATTCCATACGAACAATGCTTAATAGAAACATGGATCCATCCAACAGGGTTCCAAAAGAGATGCATCTCCAAGGAACCAGAGACAGGCTGAGTCACAGTACAGAATGCCTAACCAAATTATGAAAGGAAAGCTTTTATACATAAGAGATCTTTATTTAATCAGAAACTCATAGAGTTCACCTCTTTGCAGAAACTGCCCACCCATGTGTATTTCCTGCCAAATGCTATAAAAAGCCTGTGAAAGTTTTTTAAAAGGTTGGATTTCAGACAGAAGGCTTTAGTCTGAAGGGCAGCTAAGGAATGGAGTTACATTTCAGTGGAGAAGCCATGACGTTTAGAAAAACTAAGTGAATAAACTGATATAAAACTTGGCTGGACTCTGGAGTGTGGCTCAGATTTCTATGTAATAATGTATTCTTTTCTATTTATGATTTAATATTCATCAGTCTAAGAATTTTTATATATAGAAAACCTCTAAAAGATATCAGCTGACATGCATTCAGAAGCTGAAATGCTACTAGACGCTAACACTAACTTAATTTTTTGTCTTTGGAGAGGGAGTTTCAGAAACAAATCCATTCCTTCCAGATCTCTTAGAGAAAAAACCTTTTTTTGTCAAGGTTTTCCAATTGTACAAAATATGTCAGAAAATATTTACAAATAGTAACAACATGCAACTCCTTCAAACAGAATGAAATATTTGCTATGCCCATTGATGTATCAGTTGCACAGATTTTAAAGGATTAAGACTCAGAGAAAACCAGACAACCAAGACGAGATAAAAAGTTTCTTGTTTATTTTGCTCTTCTCATAAATCATTCTAATACTAGTGAGTAGAATCAACTACAATAAAGTCAATTGACTAATTGTTGGCCCTAAAGATTTTATTTATCAATAGTGGACTATGAGAGATGAATAAGTATCTGGAATGAGAAAGCATTTGTGAAGCCTGTAATTTTATATCTTCTCTTTGGTGCCAAAGAAATTTAGGACAACATTCAAAAATCCAAGATGAGTTCAGTTGGAACTGACCCAACAGAAGGAATTCAATTCATCAGAACAAATACAGATGTCTACATTTGAGCTGGCCATCCCAGACCTGCTTTGTTCTCAATGGTGAGAAGTCAACACTTTTAATGTGAAATCGACCTTATTACACAGGGCATATCAGCAGTCAGCCAAATGAATCTCTCCAAGTATGTGACAGATGTCCAAGGTTAGATGAGATCAAGCACGCCCTTCATGTTTCTGTGACTGATAAGTCATCTAATAGATTCAATAGAAATTTTCTTCCAAGCATTAGCTTTCCTGAAGCTTAAGAGAAGAGTCAGCAGAATCATTATGTAATGATTTTGTAGACACACCATGACAATTCTGTCTGATAAAAATATTTGCCTGTAATATTTCATTAAATTTAAAGTTACCGTGTAGCAACTGCAAGAGGTTGACGGCTGCCAAGAGCCGTGAGATTGCTGAATAGAATGGTATTTCTGGAGCCGTGCCCAGAGCTGAGACAAAATTTGACTCATCTTCATGCATACATTTCCAATAAACCATCAAACTAAAATAAGGATTTAACTCCATCATGAGGTTCTGGCGATATCATGTTAGAGCTAAGAATTTATTACAGTATCAAGAGAAGCTTCTAAGAAACTCTAAAAGAAAGGTGATCTTTCCATAGATATATTCAGTGGAATGTTTGTGGTCTTGAGTTTTGTTCTGCCAGAATGCACATGCCTCAAGCACTGGGTCAGGTGTTGGTAGCAGGATAATTATAATGTGAGCTCCATTTTGTTTCTTTGTATGACTTCAGAGCATTAACAAATATGCCCCATTCCTGGACGTGTTCAAGTCCAGGTTGGATGGGGCTTTGAGCAACCTGGTCTAGAGGCAGGTGTTCCAGCCCCTGGCAGGCAGACTGGAACCAGATGGTCTTTAAGGTCCCTTCCAGCCCAAACCATTCCAGGATTCTAAGATTCTGTGAACTACGGAAGTGTGTAGGAAATACCATGTTTGGGAAGACTATGCCTGCAAAAATTTAGAAACTGTAGGATGAGAATTAAGCTCAATCATACGTATTTGTGCTTTCATTTTCAGCTAACAATCTTCCAACTAAAAATGGAGATAAAAAGATAAAAGAGAGAGGGAGACAAAGAAAATAAGAAAATTGCGTAATATTTACATGAACTTCAGTCTGTTCAAACAGCTTTATGCTACACCATTTTATTCAATCTTTTTCTGACCTATATGTTGAAACTGCAAGCTTCTTGACATCTATCCTGTCACTTATTGAATGCTCATGCATTTTTGAGACAAGGGAGTCCCAGTCTCAAGTGAGATTTTTAGGCATCACCATAATACAAACAATATAAAATACCTTCAACAGCTAAGTAACTAATATTCCATCTTTTTTTGATAGTTAATCTTTTAATCTGCATACTGAAGAGATCAGTAAATAATTATATAGATATGGAGATAAAAAAATCTACCTTTTATTTTGGTTATTGGGGTACCACTTTTTCTAAGTCCTCCATCAGAATATGGAAGCACTAAACTTTATTAGTTCAAAAGGAATCCCATAAGCGCTAGTCTCCATTTCTTAAATATATGTGATTTGATTCCAATACTTCTATTGGATAGATAAGTAAATTTCAAAAATGCTTGTACTTTTACTGAGTAAAGCTGTTCTGCAGTTTTTCAGATGGAAAACCTATCTAACTGCCGCTCAATTTTTAAAAAGAATCGAATAAAAATAATACAAGGAGAGAGTTATCAGCAACCACTGTTCACAATGCAACATTGCACCAGCTTTAGTCACAAGGCTCACACTGGCCGGTTGGATTGCAACATTTTGATACGTGGTAATTAAACACAGTGGAGAAGAAAAGGCTCAGAAAGACAGAAAGGAATTCATGGTGTTAAAATAGTATGAACAGTAGATATAGTAATAAAATACTGTCTTTTGTTATCATTATGCAGTAATACAATAGCTTAGGTTATTCTTACTATTTTGTCTAATTACTATTAAAATATGCAAGATTTTATCTTACCACTGAGAAGCCAGTGTAGAAAAGATATCAGTGATTTCAGGTTCTTGGAACAGTTTCAGAAGTTCTGGTTCAGATGATAAGTCAGCAAGAATCCTTAACTCAATATGGGAAAAGTCTAGAAAACAGTGTTAAAATGCATCTATTGCTCCAAAATAAAAACATACTTGCATTTTAACCAAACTATCACTAATTAAAATGTAAGCCTGCAGTATTCAATCACTTCCTCATGCTCAAAAAAGACAGATGCCTGTAAGAAGCTCATCCTGAAGATATTATATTCCAGCTATGGATCACAAAGTGTCTCATTCCTTCATTATCTTCATGTGTCAATTAATCTTACTAACTCTGTTTCTAGTGACAAGGCTTAAAGATCACCCACTTCCAAAGCATAATAAGGAATACACATCATATAACAATATTAGTTGATACTAAGAGATTTGACAGCCTTGTAAAATATGTCATCCAAAGCAGAGCAAAAAAAGACATGACAGAACTGTGAATATTAATCTGTATGAGAATAATAATACACACTCTCTTACCTGCTGCTAAAAATGTACACCCTTTTTTTGAAACAAACAATGTTCTTGGAGAAATAGTTACTATGTCCTCTTCTTTTCCTAGAGATGTGACAGACATTTAAATCCCAGAGACCAGTTCAAAAATACTGTGTTGCAAACCATAGGAGGTTTTATACCAAACACACATTTAACACCACAGAAATGGCAATATAAGCAATCTAGCAGAGCATCAAGTCCCAGCATCACAATTATTTCACTATATCAGTCATATACAACTTAACCTCTACCATCCTTGCAGTACTGCTTACTTCCTTTCTCAAATCCAAACTCTTCCCTAAACATAAGCTATCAAATATATACAACTAACATTATTCACAGATCACTTAATAAAGGATGCATTCATAAAGAAGAGTCTATAAAAAGAAGTAAAAATATGCATTTTTGCATCTTTGAACATGCCACAGCAATGTGTTAATAACCAAATTCTGAGTTACAGGTGGAAGGGGAATATAATATTGAGAACATACAGCTGTCATAGGCATCCAAACTGTAATGACAGAAATCCCCAATAATATCATTTAACACTAACGCAAGGTACTAGAAACCAAGTACATCCAGGGAATATCACTTGACATAGTGTAGGGAAGAATGGTGGTTTGAAATGAAACAGACTCTGGTCAGTATAAAAGTGAAGAAAATAGAAAAAAAAGTGTCTTGACACAGAAAAAACTTAGAAATACATTTCTGAGAAGCGCATAAGATCATTAACAAAATCTCCAAAGTTTCATGTGCTACAGTTATGCCCAGAACCTCAGGTTTATGCTGCCCCTGCTGACACAGTTTTTTATAGCAACTTTTAAAAAATACCTATAAAACTGAATCATGTAGATAAAATAAAACTATTATCAAAATTTTACATTATCTTCCATAGCGTCCTGTTTAATGACCTTTATTATTTCCAACAGAGGGAGTGAATAGCTGTGAAAGGCAAGGCTTGCCCTTAGCAGAGAACCAAGCACCACAGTGAGCAGCACTGCCCAGCTGTGGCCGCAGGCATTCAAGGAGAATGTATGTTCCAAAGTCTCTCTCTTATATTTGAGTCTGCTACTGTGCATTTCTCTCTTTATCACTTGGCTCATGCTTTTCTAGACTTTACTTTGATTCTCTCTGAACCATCTGCTTTAAATCCACTTCTGTTACCAAAAACAACACTAACTACTGGTGTTTAGATGTGAGTATTATTAAGATGACCCAGCTTAAACATTGACTGAGACAGAGTCTTATGAGCTGAACGCACACAAAATCATCCCTAGGATATTTAAGATGCATAATTTCATCTGGAAAAAGTGAGGGAAACAAAAAAATCCCTAAAAGCTTGTAACTATTTAGATCAGGGCTGAAACACCAAACTTTTTTTCAGGAACAACCAGAAAAAGTAATTGGTTTAACTGCTAATGTATAACAAAGCATTGATCATCTGTTATTTAATGCTGGAGCTATCAGTCTATATAAAAATATAATACCACTCAGTAAAATAATTAGATAAAACTGTCTTTTCATCTTAATAAAAACACAGCTTACCTTTTATGTACTGTTTCTTTGTAAGTGTAACTGGATGTTTAGAGATACCTTGAATGTTCTACAAACAGGAAGAATAAAAAGGCTTAGTAAGTGCAAGTTTATGAAAATATGTTTATGAGCAGTTTATTACCAGCATTAGTGATACTAGTGCCAACAAGTTTTTCCCATATAAGAAGTAAGAATAACCACTTTGCCTTTCAAAGGAATCTTCACACTCTGCATCTGCAGACACTTTTGAATATTTGCTCTTCCTTGAAAACTGGAAGCTTCTAAGAACAATTTCTCATTGGCAGCCTTTCCAAAGACTAATCTCTGGATGCACCGTAGAAGATAATTAGTAATCCAATAAAAATAATTTTATTCTTATTTTAACCTGTGTCTTTTAGATATAGTGCATTACTTCTGAGAAAAGAACACATGTGAATCTTGCCTGAAGTCTAAAGGAACTGAATATTCTTCAGCCTCTAGGATTTTTTTCTAGAATCTATTCCTACTTTTTTGAAATGCATGATAAAATAAATATAGAACTCTTTACTGGCTACAGTACATCAGTACAGGTTAAAAACTAGAGCTAATTTTATCAATCAACATGCAGGATGAGGATCAGCAGAAGATTTTTTTTTTAAGATCTGGGTTCATACACCTCTGGTAAAGCATCAAAGATGCACATGACAACTCCTTTCTGTTATTTTGTGTCATTATGACTCTTTATCTAGAAAAGTAACATATGACAAGAGAATGTGTATCAAGCTCTGATCTTGTCATTCCATGTAATTAATTTGCAAATGGTTCAGGAATTAGATGATCATACTAATATTATGTAATACTGGGAATTCAGAGGGTGGGAATAGTGCTTATAATTTCCAAATCAGAATGATAATTTTCTATGCAATTTTCAACTCAAAATTATAATTTTAAACTTGAGGGATGTAACAAGACAGCAAAAGATATTGAAATTTAAAGCAGAAGCAAAAGAACAAAATCCCCAAACCACAACAGTATCATTCCTAGTTTTAGTACCACCCTTAAAGTTGTACAGTTAAAAGTATTAAAGTTGAACACCTGCCACAGCACCATACAGAGAGAGAGATAGGAAACTACCACATAACATACAGAATACTTTCACAGCATGGGTTAAAACTAGGAACACTGCTCTTGGTCCACCAGTACCCAGAATAAACACTTGCCAACTGGAATATTTTATTCTTTAGCTTCTAGAAACATTTAAAAATACCATTGTGGCAATGTTTACTGTAATGTATATTTTAAAATCATATTTTGAAGCAAGTGGTTACTTAATCTGTACATAAAACTAACATTCCTATTGGCAACTATTGATTTCCACCAATAACAAGTTGGGGAGAATCAGTGCCCAGGTATTATTCAGTGTACGAATAATAGGCAGTTTGAGTGGCCATGGAATCTAGTAGATCCTCAGAAATTCAGAAAATTTAGTCCTTTATTATGTACCTGGACATGAATAAAAGTGGGAGCCTAATTTTACACACATTAAAAAAAAGTTAATTCTGACTTACAGAACTATTCTAACAGAGGCTGTAGAGGGCCTTTTCATTTGGCTCTGCACTGGTATTGTGACATGTACTTAGTCAGGCAATTTCCAGCACAAGTAAGAATTGTTTATAGTTACTCTAACTGCTGTTTTTCCTTGTCTCATTAGCTTCAAAATCCTGAACAAACTGAATTTTAAAAAACACAGTATTTCAGGATCTATCTACAATGTAAAAATAAATCACTATATTGCTATCTTGTTTTTATTGCGAGCATCTGTACAAAGTCTGCTTTCAATGCAATTTTAAAAGCGTTACTAATAATTCTGGAAAAGACTAATAAGTAATTACAAGTGCAAAATGTCTTTTCACTTGTAAATTAGTTAACAACTCATAATTTGAATAGATCTTCAGAAAAGAGGTAACTCAAGAAACATGAGAGTTGTAATGCTCATCTTCAAGCTATTGGAATAGTTTAACACATCCCTCTCATCTAATTTTAGATTAACTAATTTTAGGCAAGTTGTTGGCCTAAACTAGCTGTGTAGAATCCCTCCATAGCCAGCAAAGACAGGAATCCCAGTGGGTAGTTCAACCTATCTGTATAAGACACATACTGACAAGTCGTCCTAAGGTTCCCCTGGAGGTGATGTATTCTAAGATTTAGATCATCAAATCTGATGAGATAAATTTACTCTACATGTTTAAAGGAATAGAGAAATAAGGAGACAATCTCACAAGAGTCTTCCAAATAGCAAGCTTTCCTCTGCTTGAGTCAGGTGACTGTTTTACAGTATCAGAAGTGGAAAATTAATGTGGCTTAGGCAAATTATTATCACCACCTTGGACTACATAATACAGCCTGTATTTTTGCTTTCATGTGTATATTTCAAGTATTTCTGCAAATCCTTCACAGATCGAATCTGAGATGTGACTGTTCTGCCTTATTGTTAGAAAAGGGTATCCACATTTTGTTAGATGTAACAGAGAAACAAAATTGCCCTCCCTGAAAAATCACATTCCAACAGACAAGAAGGAATACTTGATACAGTGTGGTGGAAAAGCTGGTTGTGGAAGTTAACTATTGTAATACTTCATTGTTTCTGAGTGAGGGGAAAAAAAAATTAGGCTACTCTAGTAGATGGTTAATAAGAAAACCCTAGCATTATTTTTTTAAAAACTAAAAAACATGAAAAAATAACTAAAATAAAATAATTATTTTAATATAAAATAAAAGGCCATAATCCAAAATTAACTTCCAGCAGTTCCAACTGATAGAAGGATAGATGACGCCAAGGTCCCAGTTTCAATATGTCTGAAAGGCTGTGATGATCAGGGGAGATTTCTAAAGAAAGCAACTGTCACTCCTATCTTCCATAAGGCCAAGAAGGAAGACTCAGAAAACTACAGGCCAATGAGGTTGTCCTCAGTTCCCAGGAAGATGATGGCACAAATAATCCTAGAAAACATCTGCAAACATATTAAAGTTGAATAGACAGTCTGGGGTAGTCAGCATGGATTTAGAATGGGGAAATCGTGTTTAACCAGTGACAGCCTTGTGCAATGCAGTAACCAGCTCTGTGGATGCAGGGAGAGCAGCAGATGTTGTTTACCTTGACTCCAGCAAGGCTTTCAAAACACTCACTCATAAAAGCCTCAGAGAAGCTGCTGAAGTGCAAGTTAGATAAGTGGACAGTGAGGTGGACTGAAACCCGGCTGAACTGCGGGTCCAAAGGGCTTTGGCGAGTGGCACAAAGGCCAGCTGGAGGTCAGTCGCTACTGGAGCAGCCCAGGGGCAAATAAGGCCCAACACCTCCATCTATGACCTGGATAACAGGACTGATGCAACCTCAGCAAGATAGCAGGCAATCCAAAACCCTGAAGAGTGCCTGACATGTCAGGTAAGCGATTCAGAGGGATCTCAGGCATCTGGAGAAATGGGTTATCCCACAGAGTTCACAGTCTGGAAGGCAGCTTTGCAGAAAATGACCTGTGGATCATGGTGAAGAACAAGTTGAGCATAAACCAGTAATGAGCCTTTGTACCCAGGAAGGCCAACAGCATCCTGGGCTGCATCAGGAAGAACATGACCAGCAGGCCAAGTGACAACAATCCTTGTCCTCTACTCAGAATGCCTGATGGGTGCATGTAAAGAAGACAGAGCCAGGTTCTTCTCACTGATGCCCGATGACAGGACAAGAGGTGACAATCAGAAACCATTACAGGAAATTCCATTAATGTAAGAAAAACTTTCCTACTGTGACAATGGTCAAATACTGGAATAGGCTGCCCAGAGGAGTTCCGAAACCTCCATCCTTGGAGATGTTCAAACCTTCACTAGACAATCTCCAGCAGTCCTGGCAAGGAGACTCAGAACCGATGGACTCTGGATGTCTCTCTTAAAGCCTCACAAACACAGCTCCAGGCCTTGAAAAAATGATGCTCTAATCCATAAGGAAAGTCACTGTATCCAAGGAGAGTAGAACTATCAATGAAACAATACCTAATCAAAATCAAACAAATAGACAGTTTCCCAGTTGTATGAGTTTCTTCTCAGTCAGTTAGACTCTGTTGAGCTTTCTATTTTGGTATCCAACATTCTACATCTTCATTTGCCATTGATTTTTTATTCCTTCCTAGATTAAAACCAGTATGCTATTTCAGTTCTTTCCAAGGACTACAGTATACAGACATATATTGGATGAACTGCCTTTCAATTCAGAGTAGTTAGACTTCACCTAATCTCAGAGACCAGTGGTGCATTTTAAGTATTTCTCACTCTTCATCAAGTAGGGTTGTTGATCATGTTTCCTATAATTCCCTTTTCTGTTTTTTATATGGAGTCAGCTAACCCATACATCTCTCTTCCTCTCTATTTACATTTTCAGTAGCATAAACTGCTATTTTGAACAAGTAACCTCCGTCAACCCCAGTGACTCTCAGAATAGACATCCATGTCTGTATACAAAGGCATCAATAGCTATATGCATTTTTTTTTAACTACAAAATGGCTCATTAATCTATAACTACCCAGATCTGCATTTCTAAACCTCTATGGAATATGTCCATCTAAATACCTACAAGCTGCAGGGAGGGGAACAAAGCAACGTAACACGTAGTTACTGAAATAAATAGGAATGTGCAGAGGTGGCTGCTGACTATTCTTTGGGCACTTGATTCTGACTAATTCCCCCACTGTTCTAAGGCCTTACTTAAAAATAAGAATGGAGACAAAACTTACTACTAAAATAAGAGTATCCATTCATAAATGCATACAGGATGGATGTGTCATGAGGGAAGTTAAAAAATAGCCAAGAGCTAGACCAAGCAGATATAAGGAAGGAGTTAGACCAGGTAAAGTTATCATGTACATATCCTTTCATGTGGTGACCAAGCCACCTGCTGTTAGCGAGGCACAGTGCCAAACACTAGAGCAAAATAAAGGAATTAATTATTGTTTTACAGTGGGTACCAGTGCAAACAAATAGCAAAAACTAGTTGCATTTCTTGTAAGCAATAAAATTTACTGGGACTGTGATCTTGTTAGATTTAATTACTCTAATAGATGTTGCTTCAGGAAACCAGTTATTTCCTCATACTTGAGAAATACACTGATTTTCTTTTCCATTTGAAAAAAGTTCAGAGCAGCAAAATTCTACTTTCTATCATGGAATGTAGCACTCCAGCAAAAATTGAAGCATTATAAGTCGAAAGTTTCTGCAGTTCTCTTAGCAACTTCTTCTCCAGAAAGTTTATTAGAATAATTAGGCCACAACTATTCTCTTTGAATAGTTTCTTTGAACATGAACTCAGCTCTACACAATGAAACATGAAGTAAGCTTTTTAATCCATGGCATCTGTTTGATGACTAGCATTGTAATACTTTTGGAGCAGAAGTAAGACTTTGGTCTGTAAGACCAGACTTCATTACAATGCTAATAGATACGTAGATGACAAGTCCTTTGAGCTTTATATTCTAAATTTCGAATTACTTTTTAATTTTTTTAATTTTTGTTATTCTTTACTTTTCCCTCTGGTTTATTTGCTTCTTCAAAATTATCTCACTCCTTCTCCTTCTTTTTCAGTTGTCTTTTCTTGCTCTACATGGGACCACACCTACCGATAAACTGTGCTCTCACACCTCATTTGATCAGTTTGAGAAGAAAGGTAAGCACAGGTTCAGTGAGCTACTTCCTTAACAATCAACACTGCACTTGCTCCGTTGCCAAAGGCCAAAGCCATTGTAAAACTAGCAAGGAAAACTTTACCCTGCCCAGAAGAGCATTTTTTGCAATGCAGAACAAGAAGACTGAATCCTGAGGGCAACTCACAACATCAAATTCACTCAATTTATCTGGCATCTGCAAAGCTGGAGGCGACTCACTCATGAGAAATTACACAGAAAGAATAATTTCTAAAAAACTTTGGGAAAATTGCCGCATTTAATTGTTGCACATAGCAGCATTAACTTATACTTGTAAAGGAATAAACAGTTATTTTCTGTGACTTCTATATGAAACACAATTTCAAGACAGTCTGGAGACATAATTCTCAAAATATGGCACGCATCTCAATAAACAGAGAAAACAGGAAAATGAACAAGGTCACCATACCAATGCCAGCCTGGTATGGACATGCACATGCATTCCTTCGGAAATCTTGACTTGTCTGCAATTGCCACCTAGTGGCTTGTGGAAAACTAAGGACATCTGTTTTCCTTGTCAAAAACCACAGAACCATATAGACTTCTGGAGAAGGTTTCCCTCATTTCTGGTACTTGTTTCTACTTTTCAGCCCAGAACAATCAATCAAGGGTAAGGCACTCCCCTCTTGCGTTACCCAGCAGCAAAGAATCATCAAGGTTTTAGACATCAGACAAGTGGGAAACTTAGAGGTAAATCATCCTATTCCCACAAGTTTAATCAGCTTTGAAAGATGTGAATACAGGGAAAGGAAAAAAGAGCAACCAAAATTAATGACTTCTTACTTCAGAGAGTAGGCCATATTCTGCCATATTCCCTGAAATTTAGACCTGGCAATGATCTCAGCTAATAAAGATACAGCAGCACATGAGAAAGGTTTTGATGAGTGATTTTTAAAATGAAAAGAAAATTATTTTACTCACTGATTTGAGTAAAATCTCTGTGTTCTGTGACAAATATTTTGTCAAATCATGGGTTCAGCCCAGATTCTTGGCAACATACTGATAGATTACTCACCTTTGCATAGTAAGCAAGGGAGTTTGTATAGACACAGCTCTTTGCATCTTTCAGGAGAAAAAGACTGCTTTTATTTCCCATAAATAAACTGACTACATTTTATTACTTATTTAATTTCATTTTCCTGAAAGAAAATTATACACAGAATACTCACTCTGTTACACTAAAATTCATTAATATGGGAAGCTCAAACTCTGGGATGAACTCCAAGGAGATATGATTTGGTTTTGGTGAAATAAAACCATTGCTAAGGCATTGAGATAACGACCCTTTGAGTGGCAACTGGAGCTAGTAAATATTGTATAGCTGTAGATTAGCTGCATATTATATAGTTTTTTAATTAAACAGTGTCAAGGCAATATTGTCCAAAGGTAAAAATACCAGACCTCTAACCACACAAAAAATTACAAGAGTTCCAGGCTGTAGGAATTTGCTGTTAAAAGAAAAGATGTAACAGTTGTTTTACAAAAAGAGTAAAATTTAACATCTCAAACAAGATTGTTCCACATACTGAGGAATTTACTCAGCATATGTTAGCAGGAAATTCCTCTTGTAAGGCTGTGAACAGGAAGCTAGTTGCAGGAGTTAAAAGAAACCTAAATAAGTAATGTCTCTTTCGATCACAGTGAGGAAAGGACAGTTCCTGGCTTTACAGAGGCGGTCCTTACACTGTAAGTTCCCGAGAGTCAGAGCCAGCAGATGATCATGCTGGAACAGGAGAACTAAGGACAACAAGGTGTCATAGGTTAGCAAGCATAGTCCCGGAAGGGACGTCCTTGCTAAGGGGTGCTTACAGTTTCCTCTGGGAACTGATAGAACCTATCAGCTGGCCAGTTTGAATATGGACAATTCTCTAAGCCACTTAAAGTTGTGATCACCTCTGTGATCCACATTTAAGAATAGGCAAACTCCCCCTCCAAGCTCTCTCTCGTTTCCGGTGCTGGGACAGGTGGCTGCAGGCCCCGTGTGGGGGCCAGCGGGCCCGGCCAGGCCCTGCTTGGGCCAGGCCGGGCCGGGCCACGGCCATCCTGAAGCCATGGACCTGTTCCAGCCATGGAACCCCCCCCCACTGCCTTGCCGTGGGCAGCCGGAGCAGCTCGGCTCTCCCCCCTCTCCACTGCGATAAGAAACATTCAACATTCCAGCTGCAAAGCTGCAAGGCCGAGGTGAGAGTAACCCTTTTATTGCTGTGAAGAGCTGAAAACCTGAGGGAAGAGAGAGAGGAGATGCTTAAAGCTGAAATTCTGTTGTGAAGCTATGATATATCAGAGTATCCTGTTGTAATTTCATGAAGATATGGGGGGTGGAGTGTTCAACTCGTAAGCAAAAGCACCTGCGCTGAGATAGGCAGATGCTGACGCAGCTGTAATTTCATGAGAAGTTTGGACAGGGAGAGATGGACCAGATGAGGACTTTTGCTCCAAACGGGAAAGGAGAAAACCTCAGTCCGTAGAGATGAACCAGATGAGGACTTTTGCTCCAAATGGGAAAGGAGAAAACCTCAGTCCCTAGAGATGCTCCCAGAGATAGTCCTAACAATGAAGATGATGAAGACCCTTTGCTCTCAGGGAAGGAGAAGGGCCTCTGTTTTTGTTTCTGAACGGCTCAACCTTAAAATTATACCCCAAAAAACTTCAAGAGTGGACCCTCGAAAGCAGTTGCGGGAAAAGCTGCAAGTCGGGGGAAAGGACTCACACGCAGGCAGAGAGACTCCTCTTCCTAAATGGACTGAACAATATTTGGAAGTGGGCGGCTGTCTCGTTGTGATAATGTTTTCATAGCATGAGCAAGAAGAGACTTCTCTTTCTAAATGGACTGAACAAGGTTATTATGGAAGTGGTAAACAGACTGAACATCTTAAGGGTTGTCTTTGAACATTGTCAGTGGGAGAAGGGAGGAAGGTGGGGGGAGGAGGAGAGTTCTGAAGGTGGTATAATTTTTTTTCTTCTTTTAGGTCTGTTAATAAACTTCTTTATATTCTTTCAAGTTTGGTGCCTGTTTTGCATTTCTCCTAATTCTTATCTCACAGCAGATAAACAGTAATGAGTATTTTGGACCAAACCACTACACAAGGCCACATGGCAGTCAGCACGATGACCTGTGTCCTATTCTGTCTCTCTTCAGCAACCCTTATACGAACCACTAATTTTTTTCCACTGTTGTTCCCAACTTGAGAGAGCACCTCCAAAACTGCACAAAGTTTCCTGAGGCTTTATGAAAGATTGCTGAGGAAATAAAGAATTGGCAAATTTTCCACTTCTTGGCACAGAAACAAAAATTGTCAGCAGAGAAGGATGAATACAATAGGAATGTAGAGCTACTGAGATAATTTTCTGTATTTCCTTGGAATGCCAATGACAAAGCTTTAGAAAATCGTTACTGTGTGAAAACTGGACTATCCAAGAAGTCTCTTTTAATCTACCTAACTTCTGATCTTCTCCTATAAACCATTTCTTTTTATCTTTCTGCATTTCTGTCCCCTTCATTTTTGTCTTGTCAGACCTCTCAGATCTTTTCATGTTTTCTGAGACACGAATTGGAAGAAGATTGTACAGTAGAATATTACATAGCAAAATAAACTATTTAAATGCTTTTGCTATGTTAAAACATAATGAAATCTATGCTGACATCAGAGTTAAGACTGTATTTTGTCCTTGCAAAAAGGAATTCAGATATTAGAGAAATATAGCAACACTTCTCCCTTTTGAGAGCTTGTAAGACAAGACATAATTCGTGTGTCTGAGATTTTTATTTTAACTGTCCTGTCAGAACATAAGTCTCCAAGCTCTGAGTAGTTCCTAAAGTGTATACCTCGAACAACTCCCTCGAATGGAGTAATTCATATGAAAAACAAAAAAAATCTTCAGGCAGAATTTCTCAAATATTAATCAATTCACAAGAGGTTCCAACAGAAAACTTAAAAACAAATAGACACACAGATATTTAATATAAGGATCACATATATATTTGTGCATATTGCTGAATATTCAATTTGAGCTACTGCCTTATGAATGAGGATAGTAAAATTTACCTCAGTAGGACATGGGCCCCATGAAACTCCTCAGAGCTTACAGAGGTGCAGTGACTCTGACCAGTGGAAACATCAGGGCATGCTGCATATACCAACCTCAGGCATAAGAAGTGCCCAGCCAGGAGTTGAAATGTGAATAGATAAACAGTAGCAGAACAAAGATTGTGACAGACTATGAGGAAATGGCACCAATTGTTTCCTGTAACCTAAGCACCATGCTAATATTGCTCTTAAACTATTCTCAAATTACATGGAATCAGACTTAATAAAATTCTAAGAAACACAACAAAGTGCGTAGATTAACTTACGTAACAGAATACTTCAAGTAATAGATATTACTATAATTACTTCACTTTAAAACACCTTTGAATTTGTAAGGTCGTGAAAGCTACACAAAACAAGTTTTTTAGCAAAGATGATACTAATTTTGATTCTTCTTAGCTCTGTGCTCCAATCATATTAATATTATGGAGAAAAATAACCTGGCAGTAGCACTAGTATTCCAAGATGAATTTCTAAAACATGATCATAGCTTTGGCTTTTACCTGTAGCATTCCCAAAACATTGCTGGCAAAGGCCATTTAAAGGATAAAATAAATCAGCATATAATCAACAACCTTAACAATGCCCACTTATAGCAGTAAATGTCAAGTGCTGACAATTTAATTTATACATATAGGATTGAAATATATCATCTTCTAATTTTAAAGAAACAAGTGGAAGTATGCAGTGCTGTCATCTCTCTAGCATAGGAAAATTTTAGAGGAACTTTTTTTCTCCCATTTCTACAAATTTAAGCTTCTCTGAGAATTTCTTTTGCCAGAAACTAAAGGACAGTTGTGGAGGCCAGCAAGCCTACGGTACAAGGAACTAAGAGAGTCAGCTGGTGAGACAGTCCCTGGTACCAGAGAATCCTCCCTAGGGTAGGGTGACCAGAAAGGCTTCTCTCAGAATGCTTTGCCCTGCTGCGGTAATATACCCCAGTTCTGCTCCCTTGGTTGGCTCGTGAGCCTCTCCGCCCCCTTGTTACCTTATTTGTCCCACGCCATAGAAAGTCCTCCACTCCAGGTTCCCCCCACTGGTCTTTGCCCCTGGAATCCTTCACAGTGTGGAAGCAATAAACTGCTCCTGTGGAACTCTATGCAAAGCCCCTTCCTGCCTCTTTGCCGCTGACCCGTATTACTGAAGCTGTGCGTGCGTTTGTGTGCGCGTGTGGGTGTGTGCGGCTGATGCTGCTGAGCGCCTTCGCTTTGGAGACGCTTCTGGAAGATCGCAGCACCTCGTGCTCCGGCACAGAAGCTGCAGAGCCCGGGATAGCAATAGACAGTGAAGGAGGATTTCAGCCTCCATAGCCAATATTTCATAATGTGCTAAAACTGATTTGGCCAATATTTTTTCAAGTTGTATAGAATCTTTCATTTTTGAACTGTCAATTTTAATTGCTCTGTTTGTTTCTGTGCTTATGTTTAGCTTGTAGAAGAAAAAATGACAGACTATCTTACCCTGCATAAATAAAATGCTAGTATATTTTATGCTATTACTGCAAAGAAGCAGATTTATACTGTCTGCACATTACCTTTCTTTAAATAACACACAGAACAATTATAAAGATAATCCGAAACAGAAGAGGACAGGATTGAACTGCTTGTTTCTACAAAATTACAGCCCAGATGATGCTACAAGCTTTACTGAGCCAAATTATGCTATAAAATTTTGTCCATGTATTGGATACACCACACTCACCGTGAGATAAATTAATCTATACAAATCAGGAGCATTACAAGAGAGAATGCCAAAGATGTGCATATATCATAGAAAAGGACACTGTAGTCCAGATGCTGGGAGAACAAGGGTCTGTAATGAAGAAACCTTGTTTCTGCATTTGGGTAATAAATCAACACAATGATGTTCTAGAGCATCAGATATGAGTGTTATGATATGACCAACAGTGACCTTCTATACTACAGCTGTCACACTAGTACCTAAGAACTTTCTATTGCAATGTTAAGGTAGTGTAAAATTTCATCCTGAAAATGTAATTGGACCAAAGTCTTGTCAACATGCCCATTCAGTCATTTTAAAGTACAATTTTCCTGTCATAAAACAAACTGTGATGAGTGAGGAAGAGGAAATAGAGAACTTCTGTCTCCAACACTGTAAATACAGTTTCTTGAAGCCTTCACTAAGATTACTTTTAAAAAAACTAAGCAACAACAAAAGAGACTATAAAAACATCATGACTCTACTCATAAAATGAGATACTATTTTAGTGCTATTAGTGCAGTCATAATCACCATATGACTCAAGAGTGTTTATTGGAATAAACATACTGAAAAGAAATATGGCACAAAAATATGTTCTGAATGCAAAAAATACTCAGAGAACACCAACCAACCACAACAATCAGCATGCATACTCTGGCTTTCTCTAACTGCACGTCAGCTCATCTGAGTGACAGGGGTTTGTACTGACTAGAAAATACAACATTAAATTGCTTTAATTCAAAGGCCCAAGAAAGCACAGACACATTCTCATATCTGTTAAGATAATCTACCCTTGTTTTAAGCAAAGCCCACATTAGCCTAGATGATATTATAGAAGACTTTGGGCTATATATATATATGTATTTGTATATTTGGACAATTTATATAGAAGACTTTTTACATGAACCTGTGATGTGTCTGACGTGTCTCTATCCCCAGTGCTTTCCAATAAACATACGTAAAAAAAAACAGCTAACACATTCCAAGACCAATGAAAATGTAAGGCCCATACCATTTGTCCATCTTAAGTAAATATTCTTCTCAGTTGGACAAAGTATGAACAAGTTTACAAAAATCTTACTCTTAGCAGTGCAGTTGCAAAAGCAGCCAAGGCCTTGGCTCATTTCAGGGGAGGGGGTTAAAGAAAAAAAGCAAAATGCAGTCATATCCCTGTTCCTAGACTTGGTGTCTGGCTCCTCACATTGCATCAGCCTCTGCCAAACCTTCTAAAAGCTGTGAAAGAAACGGGCAGGCATAAAACAAGACACTGTAGAATCTCATCACAATTGAAACACCTTGTAGAACATTTCTGCTGGAATCTGAGTACAGACTTCAAACTTGCAGAAAGAATATTTGCAGTATCACACATCAGCCTGTAGCCTTAATGAGGCCTTGGACAAAATGCCTGAAATTTGAGAGCTGTCACAACGGCTTCGGTAGCACGATTCTGTCAGACCACCCTGCTAGGAGTGAGCATGTGGGGATGTCAAAATGTAAAACCTATTGGGATTCTGCTACAAAAGGGAGATAAACAGGCAGGATCTCATCCACACTGTCCAGAAACAATCCCAAAACTACCTCAAAACCACATTTCCATTTTACCTCAGAGAAAACTAGTCTATTCACTCCAAAAAAACATAGCCCAGAGGGGAAATAACACAGATACAGTATGGATAATCAGAAATACTGGTTTGCTAAGTTAATTGAGAGAACAGACTTATTTTGGATGGCAGTTGCTCAGAGGGGCCTCTACTTCAAGGGATTGTCTCTCCCCTTAGAATAAAAACCAGATGGGTAAATTCATTATTCATATTCCAAACACTACTTGCAACACACATTTTCTAACAAACAAGCATGTAATTCTCTATTGTGCATTCACCACCAGAAAATCTGGTATCTGTTGAAGAGACTGAGATACATTCAATATTTCAGGTTCTTTATGATCCTTCCTTAAGCATGTTAACATTCAATATGCCCTTATTAGTTTCCCTTTCAAACTACATTCCTGATTTCCAAACTATAGGCTAACATGCTTCTTTGACTGATAGGTTAAATTATTTTATTTCTTTGCCGTTTGTGACAAGCTGTAAAAGCATTTTTCCTGAGGACAAATAGGAATGCTTTCTTATTTTTTTCCACTTGCTCCAAGAAGGTGAAAATTTTTATTTATCTTCTGCATAACTTTTTGTTACTAAAAGGAAGGAAATGCTCCCTAAAGGCCACCACTTTATGCTTTTTAGTTTAATGATACAAACATCTTCTGAAGTAGAGAAGCATAAACTCATTAGCAGCATTTCAGTTCTCCCTGCTGCAGAAGCCTGGAGGAAAGAAATCTTAGTACAGAATATCTGATTCTAGCACTGAAATTTACATCTTAAACCAAATTGTAACATCTAATTGTATGCAATCTTTACATCTCAAGTTAGGATTTCTCTCTTTTCATTCTGAAAGGGGCTTGATCTTAATTGGGTTTAAGCTTTTCCACTCATGTCTTGACTTATTTCTGCTTTAAAATATGAGAGGCTGAAAAAATGTATTTCCAGGTGGGTTTGGAGAACATAAACAAGCTTTTATGAAGGTCATAAATATATCTAATAGGAAAGTTATCTATGAGCAATATAAAAAAGAGAATCCTAATGTAGACAAGACTAATATATTTATACAAAAGCTATTTGAAAATAACATATTCAAATATTAAACCTAATTAAATTCCCCTAATAGTCATAAGTAATCCATCATAGAGAAAAAAAATAACTACCCTATGGATACATTATAAAATAATTTGCAGGGTTTATATTTACTTCTATGTTTCAGATACTCAGGTTCTCCAAGAGCAGCAAATAGACACCTACAATGCAATCACTGGAGACTGCAAGATCAAATGTATCCCTGTTTAACAATAATACATTAACACTGTTATTTGTGAAAAACATACGATTTATACAGCACACATATCGTAGAAGAAGCAGCCAAATGAGAAGAAATGAAGTGCACAGTTAAACTAAAGTAGATGAACACATGGAGAGCCACTGAAGTAAAGTGCTGCTAAGAAACCCCCTCTAAGTTGCTACAACATAAAAGTCATAAAAATTCATGTGAATAAACTTATCTATTGAGAAAAACCCACATAAAGCCAAAAATATACATCATCTGTATATCAAATGTGGAACTGTCTGAAAGAAGATGACAGTAGAGTTTATCTGAAAAAGAAATACTGCTCTGTATCTAATGTTTAGTCATTTCCCCTCAAACCTGTAAGTAAATCCCTCCTGGACTCCATTAAATGCCTTAAAGGAAAGAGGACAGATAGATCCATTACCTTTACAAAACAAAAGAAAGATAAAGAAACCTTTGTTTGGAATCCCATCTCTCAGAAGCACTGTAGAATATGGGATGTTTTTCCATTTGAATTCTCACAGTATCTGATTCACGCTTATCTTTTGCTTTAATCCCTTGTTAAAGCATTTTAAAACAGTTAAAAATAAACTACCTCAGCAAAAATTCAGCTAAAATTTGACATAATATCATAGTAACTGCAAAAATATCTCCAATATTTATGATTTCTGGCAAGAATCTTCCCAATCCTTTAACACTTAGCAAAGTGACTGGGCATTGCAGTGTATCTTCTATATCAATAAGTGATTCAGAAACAGATGGTATAAGTTCCATAAACATTTCAAACAAAAAAAGCCATGCCAATGTTTTTCCTTAGAAGGAAAAGGCAGCCTTAGGCAGCCCTGGATGCTAACTTTAGCAGCATTATTTTGAAGAAAATCAACTTCTAAGAAAAATAGATTCATGTCCTTTTCATTATGATGGGCCAAAGATCACTTTGTGTTGTATGTGGTTGTTCAAGACAGCTGTCTGTTCAGCTCTGACTTGGAAATGCCTGAGCATCACATCAGAGACTTCAGCAAACTGTGACCTTCATGATCATCTTTTCCATTTTCCCATCACTTTCTCCCATCTGGTTGCATGAGAAGAGAGAGCAGCAGTAACACTTCCCCATTGTGTTGTTAATTCAGAATCCTAAACACTGATTTTTGTTCAACAAAAGAGCACAAGCACTTCCTATAAATTGTTTGATGACAAACTGTAAGGGAATATGGACTATGAGGGTAGGAAGATGTAAATGAAACCTGAACTGTGAAGACAGGTGAAGGAAGAGCTAAGGAAGTCACCAGTATGGTGAGGGTGAGAACTCCCAGGATGGGTTTCTGTCAGAACTCCGAAGTCATCACTCCAGGCAGGACTTGCCAGGAACCACACGAGCCCATGCATGCAAAGTGGTCACAGCTGTTAAAGTTTACATCTCTGCTCCCACACAGAGCTGTGGAAGACCATGGACTTTCTCCCAAGATTGCAGAAAGCTCCTAATGCCATTTGTACCCACTAAGCTAAAGGCTGGGTCCTGCACAGAGATAAACAGTACCCAAATCTGCACAGATAACAAATGACAACACTTTGGGGCACAAGTTAAAGGGACAAGGACCTCACAGATTCCCTCCAGCCTTCATGAGCCAAGTCCCATCTCTGCATCTGTTCCCAGTCATCCCAGGGCCAGAGGCCAGGTCTTTACTAGAAAAGGCCATGATTAAACCAAACAGAAACTTTCCCCAGTCAGGCAGTCACTACTTTTCTTCTGCTGTTCTCTCACCTACGCCTTGAGCCCCTGGAGCTCTGCAGCCCCATCTCCTCTCACACCAGGTCCTGCACTCTCATCCATGCAGCCATGGGCTGTGACAGAGGGGAACACAAAGGTCTCACCAGTCTGTACAGCCAAAGCACAGCGTGCATCACAAACACCAAGAGAAAAGGGATCATAGAATACATTCAAATATGTCCTTAAAAGACCATTTTGTGGGGGAGAAAAAAAAAAAAAAAAAGATAACCCAAGCCCTCAGCAGTCCAGAATATCCAGAATATCGAATAAAACACATTTCAAGCACAAGCATGTACATAGAGATCATTATAGTCAAAGACATGAGAGGAAGCACAGAGCCCAAATGTCACAGTCATATAAGCAAGACTTTCAGAGCACCAGCATTGCCAGCTGAGCCCTTTATTGCTATGAGGCCTGAAGCCAAATTCCAGAAGAAGAGAGTGTCCCTTTTTTCTGTAACACCCATCTTCCAGGGCTCACTGATTCTTTAGAAGGAGTGGTTCATGAACACCAGGAATACATGACAAGGAAGTATTGAGGGTACGTGCATTGCTCACAACTGTATTCCTCTACTTCAGGTAATAATGTTAATTCTGATCCACAGATAACACAAAATATTTGTAAGAACATATGTCCTAGAGTAAAATACCCATTTAATAAGCTTCTTCTGTCCATTTAGATACAATACAGCAACTGCTAGACTTGCATGAAAACAAAGATTTCCTGTGTTAAAAAATTACATATTTTGTTCAAGTAATATTAATTTTTCATTTCAATTAAAATGCAAATCTTCCAATAAGCTCACTTACAGGATGTTTGGATGAAAGTCTGCCAGTCACAGTCCCTGTTTGATTCCAAGTAGAGGAAATAAATCCCTTTAATCAAGTAAAATAAAAAACAACAAAAAAATGAAGACACACTGCTAAATTTTATTTAATATAAGTATCAAAATTAAGTAACAGAAATAAAAGTAATAAAAATTCACTGCAATCAAAACAAGAAAATAAAAAAGAAATACTTTTAAAATTACCATGTATAAAAGTTCTTAAACTGTAAACACTGCAATCACCTCACATCTTTTTAGGACTTTACAAGCTACTGTATATATTTCTACCTTTTTCATGCATGTTCGCAGTCCATCCACATAAGTTGATTTCATCTTATGAACCTAAAATACAAAAAATTTAAGATAGATGTTTATTTATAAAAATAAGGAATTTTTCAAATTAAAGATCCTAATTTCCAAATGCATCTTGTTTGTAGACTTTTCTTTTTTAAAGACAGTTTTATCCTAGGAAATAATGGATTTATACTCACTAATAGCTTAATCTATTCACATAAGTTGGGTAAGTGCTTGGTTATAACCTAAAGCCAGGGCTTTGCAGATACTATTAAATGAACTATTGGAATTTATTATTTTACATCTTATATCTCCAGCTCAATAAAGTACATGCAAACAAACACACACAAAAAACCACAAACAAATTATAAAAAAAAAAAAAATCTGAACCAAACACAAACCCACACTTTTAAACTTTTTTTTTATTTTTTTTAAATTCTTGGAAGCTCATTCACTGAAAATATCAAGATTAAGTGTGGGAGCAGACTAACTAGTTGGTTTTGGATTTTCAGGTGGCTCGTCACCCCAAAATCCCCTACAAACAGTTATCTCCTTCACTTTATGCAAAGCATTTCTTCAGAACTCAAAAAATAAATGTTTTGCTCTAAATATGCTTTATAGCACTACACAAATTTAACAGTATTAATTATTAAGAGAACACAAATTTAACAGAATTAACATTATTACCTGAAGTTTTCCAATTGTTTTTGCAACCAAGTTGTTTGCTAGCTATAATCTAGCATAGTGCAAAACAACTATAAACATTTAAATTTAAAACTCTTAAGAATACTGACTACAAATTAGTATTTGAATGAATTTTCACTAGAGCCAACTTATTTATTTGTTTAACTATGAATATGTTATCTGCCTTGCTAAATTTTGCTTCAGTGCAGCTACACTTTGTGAAAAAATATCAGCTCACCTGGCGGTATTCTAAAATTATCTTAGGCAAAGGGTGAAGATCTTGCAATTTATTTAGCTGCAAAATCAAGAATGTGAATTATTGACATACTTTTCTTTAAGTTATATTATTAAACAAACCTTAACAGAATACATTTCGGAGGAAGAAATTTTCTTGACAAGCTGAATGGACAAAATACTGGCTGATGGATGATGTCCTACAAGCAATCCCACCCCAGGCCCAAGGAAGCCTCCTTTCATTCCTGACTTCTTTAGGAAGGTTGGAGATTACTCCTCCCCATTTCATTTTCACTCCTGTCCCAGACAGGGACAAAAAGACTCAGACACAAAAACTTTTTCACAGAAACTTTGAAAATACTGGGGTGTGATGTGTGTGTTATTTATGGCCTTTTGTTTATTTTTTGTGCTATGCAGCATTAATGCAAGAGAGAACACAATAGAAGTAGACAAAATAATACATATATACACACATACATATTTATACACACACAATCCAAGAGGAGAATTTCTCCTGTTCATGCTTTAATAAAAGTTCCAGGAAAACTTCAAGAGAAATTGAAATTGTCAAATTAAAAACCAATAAAATAAAGCATATTTATGATTACTTTGATTGGAAACTGCCAAAAATTCTGTTGAGAAAAAGAATTAAGTTATTAAAATAGAGATTGGATATTTATAGGTACAACAAATAAATACCTGGAACTACAATAGTACAGGGTGAAAAACAGATACAACTACACTACAATGTATCTTTAAAAGCATAAGGGTTTTTTTCTTGCTACCAGGGAGAAACAACATCTTAAGATTAATTGTCTACTATTTATCTCCTGGAAGGCTTCATCCTACCTTTAAATAACCAAGTCTCAGCAGTTGTTGGAAAGCAAGTACTGGACTACATAAAAGTATTGGTTTGATTACAGCAACAAATCTTACGTCCCCACAAAAAGATGACATTAATTCTATTTCACTGATCCCTCCCATTTCCCAAGGCTCTCTGTCACTCTCCAAGATTACATGTTTGATCTATGAAACCTCCTTCTCCTTGAGTAGTGTGTGGATTTAATGGTTATACTGTTGAGGTTACTGGAGATCATATTTGGTAGTTCAGACACTTGACTGAAAAGTGGAATTTCCTCCTTGAGAGATAAATGTTAACCCTTCTACCTTCCCCAAAGACATTCATGTTCAGCAATGAGTTGAGCACTTTACTCTAACTCCTGTGTAAACTGGAGCAATACAGTTGTGGCACCAAATCAGAAACAGGTGCAGCTGCATAGAGGCTTTTTCTCTTCTAAAAAGAATCTCCATTGCTATTATTATATAACAAAATGATTTTTTTTTTTTAAATGATCTGACAAGGGGAGCAAGAGCACCCCCAGTCAGTTTGCAGATGACACCAAACTGGATGGAAGAGTTGATCTGCTGGAGGGCAGGAAGGCTCCACAGAGGGATCTGGACAGGCTGGATCAATGGGCCAAGGCCAGTGGTCTGAGGTTCAACAAGGCCAAGTGCCAGGTCCTGCCCCTGGGTCACAACAACCCCTGCAGTGCTACAGGCTCGGGCAGAGTGGCTGGAAAGGGCACGGTGGAAAAGGACCTGGGGGTGCTGGTTGAGAGTGGCTGAACATGAACCAGGTGTGCCCAGGTAGCCAAGAAGGCCAAGGGCACCTGGCCCGGCTCAGCAATAGTGTGTCCAGCAGGACCAGGGCAGTGACCATCACCCTGTACTCAGAACTGAGTACTGTGTTCTGTTTTGGACCCCTTATTTCAAAAGGGAGATTGAGATGTTGGAGTGAGTCCAGAGAAGGACAACAGAGCTGGAAAAGGGTCTGGAGCACAAGGCTGATGAGGAACAATTGAAGGAGCTGGGGATGTTTAGCCTGGAGAAAAGGAGGCTCAAGGGGAGACCTTCATTAGCTGCTTTGTTTCTCCCCATCATACAGGGCAACTTTCTTTTCTGGCACAAGTAATTGTAGCACAAATAGTACAATACAAAAATAAATCAAGATCATTAGGAAAACTTAAGATAAATTCCAATTTCACTGGAATATAACTCAGAAGCCTTGCTAAATCATGCAGCTCGTTTTAAAACCCTTCCCCGTCTCACCACAACTTCTGAGGTGGATACAAGTTGCTGTATTTCAGTTCTGTGAAGTTTCTCACACAGCATATGCAGCTTTAACTTATCAAATAGTACCTACAGTAAGACAATAAATCTTTCAGTGTTTCAAGTGTTAAAATAGAAAGAAAAATTATTGGGTGCTTGAACTTACACAGAAAACAAATTTCAAGGTAAATAGAGTATACTGTAGCAAAGAGAACTAACACAGTATTATAGAGACCAGATCTTTATTTTTGAGCTACTAAAACAGTAATATATTTACTAAAAATAAATACAGAATTTATGTAAATACATTCAAATACAGATTATTCAACATTGTCATATTCATGAAAAACTGATAGGTCCTTCATTAACATCGGAAAATAAGATAATATAGAAGGAAATCATTCAGAAGTTGTAAGAATACATATACTTAACAGTTCTTTGGTATCAGTAAATTTATAGAACTTACACCTCCTCAAGTAGAAATAGTACAAATATTACCTCTCGGAGTTGACAACTGCTGGTCAAAAGGAATCGTTCTCCAGCAACCTCATGAGCTTCCTGTTCAAGCTCTTTGAGCCGCAACTATAAATTAGGACATCAAAATTATTCTGTTCACATTATTATTTTCTTCAAAATCTGCTACTTCTAAGGTTAATGAGAATATTGGACCTTTATTCAGAAATTGAGTACTTGATACTGTGTCATCATTGCTGGCTAACAACATTTGGTTGAATAGAATTCATTTTTATTTCTTCATGATCTGGGAAGGGGATTTATTGTAGTAAGAAGTACCGACATTTGTGGTCAAAGAATTTAGGTTACTGAAGCCTATAGAGATCTGTGAGAAGCAGAGCTATACAAATTATTCCGATAAATTAGCAATCTATCGGACCACTATGATTAACTAATCAAATTTTATGTTACAAAGTGGGATTCTCTTGTAGCTATTTTTATCAAAGAACACTCATTTAAAGAGTGTATTGTTCACAAAAAGAGGGAGAGAACTCTATCACTTCTCAGGAAGACAGTTACTGGAAACTGTAGGCTCAGAAAGAGTCATTACCATTTTTACTCTACAACACATAACCCAAAAGGACCTGTGCATTTTGCACTGCAATTTCAGTTCTGCAGCAAGGCTGATGAAGCAAATGTGTCATTTTTACTTGCCTAAATAAATAAGGAAGTACCCTAAAATGTAAATATAATTTGTTTTATTTGTAACAATATACTAAAAGCCCCAAACTATTACATAAAATATGACAAATGTTCCGTCTATTTTTAATCAGTTATCCTCAGTAAACGCACAAAGATCATGCTATACAACTTCCAAGAAAAAATATTAATACAAAATTTACCCCTAGGATCTCTGATGTTTTTTTCAGTTCTTGTTTGTTCACATATATTTTGTGTGTTTCCATCACTGTAAATACAATTTTAGGTTAAGAACATTTATAATTGACAATTTCAATCTTACATGCTTCTTAGACTGTAAAATGGAAACTCAAACTCACACAGCTGTTATGAGGCTAAGATAGCATTTCATATTCTGAGGAATTACATCCCACTTGAGCATAGTCAGCAGCTGTGTGAAAATAGTGAAGATTCATATTTTGAACTGAACTTTCATACCTGCCAGAATTTTGATAAGTGGAAGCTCTAATGTGCAAAATAAGTTCCACAAGCCTTGAGCCTGTAAAGTAAGATATAAATACATTCTTCAGTACCAGCTAATTTTGATCTTAAAACATACCCTAGTGTCATTAGGTGAATGCATTTTCCATTGAGGAGTATTTCACTTTCTGTACATTCCCTTTTTGCACGACAACACTGTTTGTGGCATGAAGTACTACTTACTGTACATCATAGTATCTAAATGCTGTTACTAGGAATTCTGCAATAGTAACCATTTTGTACAAGAATGCTAATAAAGAAAGATATATACCTTTTTTTTTTCTTAACAGCTTATTTTTAAATCAATCTTCATTATAATAGGACACACAGTTATCCCTTTTCCTTTGTTCAGCTGAACAATTAAGCAAATATTCATAGTTCATAACTTTGTTTTCATTAGGAAGAAAGTAAGAGTTGATAGGGTTATGCTCCCAAATTAGTTACAGAGAACAGAAAGTCTGGTTTTTCTCTAACCACTGAAGCAATCTGACTTTTCTAAAAACTCTTGTAGGCTGGATCTCGGTGTTCCTGTGCCTTTGGTGTTTCCCTGCTGCCTCCCTTCAGATTGTTCACCATGCTGCTGGGCTACTTGGATATCCACACTTATATGGCTCCATCACCTAATGATCTAAGCCCTACACCTGCTACTAGCAACTTCAAAGAAAATCCCCAGGAAACTGTGATGTCCCCTCCACCAGAACCTAAGCATATCCTTATATCCTGGCACTTTTCCAGGTATATGATCACAGGCAGAAAACAAACACACACACACACTAACAGACTTCTTGAGATTTATTCTGAACTGCAATAAGGGGTAAAATAGAATACAATAGTTCACTTGGAAAGGACCTACAAAGACCATCTAGTCCCACTGCCTGGTCAATTCAAGGCTGACTAAAATTTGAAGTATATGATTAAGGGCACTGTCCAAATGCCTCTTAAACACCAACAGGCCTGGGCCATCAACCACCTCTCTGGGAAGCCTGTTCCAGTGTGTGACCAGTGCTTGGCTAACACAATCTAGAACAAAAGATATGCTGAGAGTTTTCATACACAGGTAATACATGGAAAAAAAACCAGCTATACTATGTTTTACCTCTGTCAATACTTTTTAGACAGTAACATATAGATTTAAAACACTAAAAGAAAAGTCACAATATTATGAAACTGTCTTGTTCTCAGAATCTTCATTTAATTAACTGTTGTAGAGAAAAAGTTTCTTGTAAAGATTAAGCTTGACGCTCACCATCTCCTTCTAGAAAAAATGGCAAGTTTGATGGGCAATTTATTTTAAATGTTGACTACTAATGTAAACCACTAAGGACTGAAGCATTCTATTATTCCAGTTTGAATGAGAAATAATCATTAACTCTCTAATTCGATACTTACATAGTTATTCCTGAGCAAACTCTTTTTATGTCTTACCTTTAAGCCATCAGCAAGGTCCATCATTACATTATAAAGCTTCTCCAAGTTCACACCTAAGTTTTGATACTGATATAAATAAATCAAAAACAAATCAATAACTAACAAAAATATTGCTAACATAAAAATATTTAGACTTTCTTTTTTAATATGTATAAATTGTAAAAATGTGCTTTTCTGTATGCCTTCTGTTAACATTTTAGAAATGTTCTTAGATTTCTGACAAATCCAAATCATTAACACAGCACTACAGATTATGAACATTCCAGATTTTGCCTGTTCCTTTATTTACATTTTGCATCAAGTACAGAGAAATATTTTATCGATAAACTGCCTTTGACACTGAAGTCAGAGTTTTCTTACTACTTGTAAAATGAGGAAAAATTCCCTGCATTTTTCTTTCTCATATAAGTACTGCTACTTTTGTGCCAGAACTGTTCACTTCCTTCCCAGAGGTGCTCCACACAGCACCAGGCCACCTCCTTCAATTGGCTAGAATACCATTTTGAAATGTATACAAACACAGAGTATGACTATTCGCTCCAAGAACATGACCATTAAAAATAAACTTAATGAAGACTGAGAAACAGCAGGCCCTGAAAGGTAGGATGCAGAGGGCTCTCTTCAAAGCTGAACTATCTAGATCCACTGGTGATAATCTTTGTTCTAAAACAATCTAGTACACACTGCAGTGAAAAGTCATCAACCTCTCTCCAAGAAATGTTGTCCATACCAACTTGTTCTGGAACAAACGAGCTGTCTGTGAAATACAGACCGCTTGCTTGATCCCTTTCTGGAGTGGAAGAGAGCCCAGTGACAGGCTTCAACTGACACCAAGATTCCTCATCAGTAAATGCAGCAATGACATGACCAGCATAATGTTTAGCACCTGTTCCAGCAAATGTTTCAGGAAATATGGACCACGACCACTTCGGCACAGCACCAAATATACAGACAAGCAGCAAGCAGCACATCTTCATGCTCGTGGTGTGTGGGTGAGTTGTGGGCTACAGAATAAACCAGCAGTCATTCCAAGTACTGTGGTGGGTGGACAAGACTAGCACAAGACAAGGAGCTACACTGAAGTAGTGAGGCACAAGATGATGTATCACCACAGATCCCTCTGGCAGTACAGACAACTGCTAGGAATCTACCAGTAAAAACAGAGCAAGAAGATTGAAGAGATAAACCTGGCAAAGAGCCAGGATTCACAGGAAGAACTGGGACTCACTGAGCAAAGAGAAAAGCCAAAAAGGAAGTGTGAGAGTCCAGGTGACAAAGAATAAGGAATGGGGGGAATAAGCACAGGATGTTCCAAGGAGGGATTAACTGGGAATTAAGTGAACAAGTCAGCATAAAGACACTGGAGATGGTTGGAGCAAGGAAACAAACTAGACCTGAAGTAGGACAGGAAGGAAATAAAATTTCAGTATTTAACTCAGAGCTGGGAATCAGGATGACAGAGTTGAAAAATAGCTAAGAACAGATGTGATATCTGAAGAACAAAAGACCGAGTCAAGCCAAGGGAAGAGACAAGATTAAGGATGCTGACTCACAGCAGGGCCATCACACATAGAAATAACCATAGATAACTTCTGTCTGTTTGCTTGTCTATTCCCAACACTAATAACTTAATTCATGAAGTATCTTCTGAACAACTGCAGTTTAGTGTGTTTTAAAGTAAACTGGCTCTGGTTTGTCCAGAATGTCTACGCTGATGGGTAGGTGCCAATACTACTGACCTCTGTTCATGCTCTAACCCCCGTTGACATCTGTGGGTTTGTATCCTACAAGTCCTATAACCCTGGTGCAATACTTGTTCTGAACAAACGAGGTCTTTGAAAAGTGAATGGCATCAAACAATCCATTATTTAGACTGCTCTACATCTTATCATTCAAACAACCTCTGAAGGCTAATGTGTCCACAGTAGATTACCATGGCCCAAAACAGACACAAATATTTTGTAACATTCAGGAAATACATTTCAATAGGAATACAGGAAGACATTTGATAAGATATAGGAAGAAATTGCCAGGGCATAACGTCTCAAAAAGTTCATCATGCATTCTCTCACACTGAGAATTAAAATTCACAGATTTTTTCATAAAAGTGCTTGAAGGTTCACATTTGACTCACTGATGTTTCTCAGCCTATGATGTGGTGTCTTTACCAGCTGTGAAATTTAGCAAAATTGTTAATAACAACTAAATATAGGCTACAAGTCCACAGGAATTGGAGAACACAGCATTAGACATTTTGGAAAGGAGAGCTGGAAATAATTTCGCAGGCAGATGAACAGAAAAAGCATAAAATTATATATTAATTAATGTTGTTACTGAACTTTACAGTTTTGAAGGAAAATTTTACAGGTGTTCCTGGAGGATGAGCTCCCATCTTGGTAGAATGCAGTGAAACCTCCCCTTCTCCCCTTTCTTTAGATTTCCAACATGTAGCATTAATAGAATCATGTTCTTCCATTAGAAAAGCATTATCTATTTTATTTTGCAATATTTTCTAAGCAAAAGCAATTCTATTATAATTTCCTTCCCTTTTTAACTCAACCACAAACAACTGAAAACAAACTACTTACAGATACATTTCTCAAAGTGCCTGTATCTGTATTTTCTGTTCCCTTTGAAAAAGGCTTTTCAAAATACTTCTGTATTAAACACTCAAAGGAAGGAACTGTGTCACTGGGGTTTATCAGCCATGCTGCAATCCTTGGATCTAACACGACACAATCGGCAACTACAAAAACAAGTTATTCAAAATATTTAAATTACCTCCCATACTGAAAAATAGCTCTAGAGTTTGGCCCATCTTTCCTGCAGACACACATCAGAAAAGTATTTACTCAAGAAAAATGCTAAGCATTGAATTTGCAGCTCTAATAATCAATATCATGACTACACAGGAGGAAGTTCAGTATTGCATATTTTCAAAGAGTTGTTTTGTGAGGTTGGGGTGGATTTTTTTGGTTGGTTGATTTTTTTCAAGTTTTCAAATATAAGTAAACTTCTGGCTCCCTAGATTTACTGTAAAAACCTCTCTTTCTTAGAACTGAAAAATTTCAAGCTAAAGTTCTTTTTATAAGAGTCTCACTCTGGTACAGTTTTCTTACTGTTGTTAACTTGACTGATATCCACAAAATTGCTATTGGGAATCAGGGAGACATTTACTTCCAAATAATCAGACCAAGATTGTTAACATATATATACGAATTCACATATGGGTGCACAATGCATCATTTCCAAAACTCAGAACCTTTTGTCTTATAGGATCATATGTGCTTACAGTGCACCCTCATGTTCACATAGATGGATAGGATGGGCCAAGCCCAGGGCTGTTTCACTTCCCTTTGAACTACAATCTCAACATGTGTCCTGCAGCTCTACAAAGAACAGGAGAAACTAATAACTACATTGCTTTGTGATATATTCAAAGATAAACCTAAGTATCCTCTTCAGTAACCCCTAAGTAAGTTCAAATGATGACCTACAGGTACATTTATAGAGAACTCCATGCTACACCTTACCTGGATGCAAATTTTAATGTCCATAATGCAAATTACAGCTTCAGAACTACTCTAAAAAGAATTTTAGGGGTTTTGTTTGTTTTATTGGAGCTTTGTTTGTTTTTTTCATAGCAGAAATAATATGTGAGGAAACATCAAGTTTCAAAGTTTAAAAGCCTAGACAAGAATTCTTTTGGTTACCAGAAACTTCAGATTCAAATCCCATGGATCAGGTAGGATCTAACCTATCTAGTACTTCCTCTGTGTGTACAGGTTACAAAACTGTCACTACCACCAGTCCCATTATGGCATTTCCTTCCCCATCTTTCCCATTTCCAGTGCTGGTTTTCATACAGATCTTCACACCAGATTTTGAAAGATCAAGAGTTTACTGTGATTTACTGAAACTTTTCAAATGCTGAGCACAAGTTGACGATTCTCCATAGAGGGAGCCCTCCCTGAAAGGTCATGTGTACTTTTGTAACTCACTCAGCAGTAATTTGATACATGGAACCAAAAAAACCCCCAAAAACTGAAAAAAAAAACCCAAACAAGAGATCATATTTACATCTTATGCCTGTTGTTTGCAGTTGCTTTTAAATCCACAGAGAAGAGTCTTGTTACTATCAAAAAAACAAGGGCCATTCAATGATTTCTAGTTCTGACAACTATGAGCATCTCTGGGATTTATTTCAGCCTTTCCTTTGAGAAGAGGAAGTTTTTTTCTAGGGAATATGAAACATGAAGTAGTTTGACCTTTTTGGCTACAGTCAGGACTGTGTTGAGAGCTTTTGTTTCCACTGGAAGCTATCCTTAAATTACTCAGTTATTTGATTCCTACTCTGAGAAGAAATATGTTATCTTGATGTGCCAAGCCTCTGGTCACAACCTCCCCCAAGAAGGGTGCTCTTTTTCATGGTACTAAACTCTGTTTTTCAATATATTACTTAACCACCAATTTAGTTATTTCTACACTTAGTGATCTTAACAGAAACACCAATAGCGCAGAGATTACAGGATGAGATCATAGATTCAATACTTGCCTTGTTTCCAGCTGATTTCATCACCATAAACTTGAAGTAGAGTCCTCAGGAAATCTTTTGCATTGAAGCAAATTATTGGAACTTTGCACTGTAGCATTTGAAACAACACTTGCCTGCACAGAAGTAGTTCATTAACACACACTATATGCTACCAGATTTAGTCAATCTATTTACTGTTTGTTTAATTAGCATCTAATACTAAACAGTTAACCCATTTCCTTATTCCTATAAGAACAGAATACTGCATTTGAATATTAAATTCTCAATTCAGTTAATACTCAAAGCTATGTTCTCTAAGAAAATAAAACATCCTAGCAGATATGCTTTATCACATACACATAAAGAAAACAAATCCTTGTTTAACTCTTAAAGTGCAACCTTAATCCAAAACACCAACTGGCATCCCTGTAATACTTCAATGTACCCAAATAAGATCACAGAGGCTAAACTGATTTAGCATTATAAAACACTGATTTAAAAGTTGCTACACAATCCAAACTGTCATAACTGCCCTGTGTTAATATGCTGTTTAAATCCAAAAGGCTTCTCTTTGTCGTGTATTTCCATACCTCTTGCAAATGTCTGTAATTCCCTTATTCATGCTATTTTAAATAGATGTAACCAACTATATATCTATATATATGTATCAGTATATAGATTTACCAACTATGTGTGTCTTTTTTTTACTAAGTTCTATTTTGGGCAATACAGAAAAATAATCATTTTATAAAGTATTTTTGATGGTATGAGACCACAATCCCAAGGGTTTGGACATATTAGAAATCACATGGATCACTAGGTATTGCTGTATGCATTATAGATCCCTTCTTAAACAACTGCACTATTCTTACAATAAATAATTACCCATAGGTTAAATCTAAATGCTAATATCCTTATTCAACTTATTATTGAATTTTTACTGTTTATATGTACATGCTTTACTGATATATTATTCTCAATTCACAACAACCTATATTCAATCTGACAACATGCTATTAAACTACTTGTCACGTAACCCCAATATTACAGCTGGAGAAGTACAGGTCACCAAAGTTATGACTTGTTTCAAGCCATGAATTCAAGCAGTGGAAGAGATGCAACTAACAACCAAGTCCCACATCTTGAAAATTAATGTTTTGTAATTTAATAATCCAAATTCAGCTGTTTACAATAAAACAACTATTCCTGAAAGTCATAAAATATTCTGATGAAGTTCTAACATGCTAGACTATTACATCTAAGAATCCGATTCAATTCCCATTTCTCCCTTTATGGGATATGATTTCTAAGTTAATAGGAATAAAAATGGACTTCGGTTACAGTAACTGGAAGTTTAAAACATAGTCCAACTTTTTGTTAAAATTTAATCCAAGCATTAAACAGATACACAGAGCCTTCACTTCAAAATTATATTGTGTTATTATTGAATATTAGTAAAACTTCATTTGGAATGTCAAAAGTCATTAAAAAACCCTGTGCTAAAAAGATTTCAAGTATTAACAAAGCTCAGAAAGGGTGCTTATCACAATGATGTCCATCATAAATGTGCTAGATAAGAAATGCAATTCAGGATTTGGAAGATAAAATACAGGAAAGATAAGCCTGGACAAAACATATTCTTTGGTGCCATCCAGCTTTAACTGCTCATAAAGGATTTGCAGGTGAATGTAAACAGCTCCTACCAGAATCCCAACCTAATTGTGCAAGGGCTGCAGTCAGTGATATGCTGAGCCCAAAGGAACAGTCTATTCTTATTTGGTTTGTATTAGTCCAGACTTGACATAGAACTAATACAGCCAATATGAAACTCAAGGAGTCTGACATGTAAGGAGATTAGGCTTGCGCTAAGTAACCAACATCATTACTGCAGAAAGCATATGTAAAGCAAAACAGTATTTTTTCTCATATACTCTCACCAAGAAATTTTCTTGTGAGCCTGTTCTTGTTCCCAGGGAGATGATTGTTCAGTTTTGAAATAAAATAATTTATCGTTTTCATTAGCAGCATTCCAAGTATAGCCAGTTGAAGTGTGACTGGGAGGACAAGGGTGATCAGTCTGATTCTTCACCAGCACAACAACTCCTTTTACTGATGAGGTAGAGGCCTGTTAAGTACAATTACAATAGTGTTTCCTCTGACAGATTTTGTGCAATCCTATAAAGAAAAATTCTCAAATATTTTACAATATGAAACCTATTATGTATGCTACAGTTACTGCATACACTATTGACACAGTAGAAGAGCATGCAAGTGTTTCAGCCTTGAAAGAAAAATCCTAGCAGTTTCATTTTCTTCAAGTTTTACTTGGTACTTTAAAATAAAATGTAATCTAAATGTACATGTTGGTATGTCATACACCAGTGTGCCCAGTGGACACGGGTTTGTGTTTATCAGTCAAATGCACACTGAAAGGGTTCTATAGAACTGACTCTAAACAAAACCCATCTTTCACTAACCTGCTCTGAGTTGAGCTGTGAAGAACCATCTTGAAATACCATAGTAGTTACAAAAGCCACGGCCTGTTCTAGAGTTACAAGCAGTTCATTTCTTTCTTCACATCCTAAACTGCTGATATCACAAGGGTACCTTCCAGAAGACTTTACTTGTCCAGGAGTACAGCTGTATCTTCTTTCATGTGAGGACACGGAGGTATTTACATGCAATCTTCTTGTTTTCTCTGAACAAGATGTAGACACATTTTGTTTTCTTTTAAGAAGAGTAACTATTTTCTTTTCCCCATTCTTCAGGTTTTTTGCTTCTACTGAAAGACTCCTTTCTCGATATCCCCATTTTGGGAAGCCTGAATCCTGGTAACAGCTCACCATTTTAATATCTTGACAGCCAAGCATTTCATCGGTATGCACTGTCCTGACTATCTGACCAGAAGGTTTTCTTTCAGGGCTGGTAGTTGCTTTTAATATGGCAATTCTGGAATCACAAACCTCCTGGGAAAATCAGAAATTTTTTAGCACACCAATTATTTGACTTATTAGGAGGAATTAAAAATTCCATGAAGTTTATTTAGATAAACTTCCAAGAAAGCAAAATTCTATGAAAAAATGTTGATACTAACAAAACAGAGCCAGTTTAAGGGAACCACATTACATAAACCAAAATTCAAGTATTTATCAGTAGAGATTATTTTGATGACATATATTGTTTACATCCACAACCACTTTTTTTTTAATCTAATGGTAGTCCAACACTAAAAATGGCAAATTAACAACTGTAAGATGCATCTAGCCCAGTAGCCTGTCTTCCACAGTGACAAGGTTATTATTGTCTGAAGAGGGAAGAGACTATTCATCTTTAGCTTCAACATTCAGAGTTGTTTTCATGACAGCTTCATTTGTTATAGAACTTCTGGCAAGGGACTTTAATGACTGCTTTGGAAGTTCAAGTACATGAGTGAGCTGGATGCTTTCAAGCAATTTACAGGATTGTAAGACATAACAAAAATACGTAAGAAAGTTGCATTGAAGAATTATTATCATCTGTATGAGTAAGTATTATATTCCATTCATTTTAATCCACTACATCCAGAAGAGTTTTCCTACTCCAGATAGTCCCTTTACAGCAGCATGCTACTAAACAGCATTAAGCAAGATGCTGCATGGTAATGTTTGAATTCTTCTCCTTCATCCTTATTTCCTTCAGAAATTTCCTCAGTATGTTACCGGCCCTAGTACACCACAGAAGGGCCAAATGCTTAAGAGCCATAGAAAGGCAACTAATTCACTCAAGTGTATTCGCCAGTCAAACTGCAAATAGTTTTATCATTTAACACAGCAGAATGTGAATTACGACACTCTAGTAATTACAGAATCAGGAATAAGCAATTCTCTTTTAAAGGTTAAAAAAAATAAGAACAAAGCAATTTAATTATCAAGTCAGAATAATACAGCTGGAACTACAATTAACCACAGAGAGAAACAGCAGCTTCTGTGACAAACTGATCTGTTAGAAATAATGACATGGCTGGAAGTAGAAAAAATGACTCCCAGGATGTAGTTTCATAATTTATGTCAATGTAGGAAGATCTCATTAGATGTAGTGAGTCAGTATTAGTCTCATCATCACATAAAGGGGCTCCACTACTATCCATGTGCACCCACAGCTGCATGAGCACCTGGAAGCCAATGTAATTTGTAGGAAACTATCCCACTCCACACAAGGCATCAGTTTTCTACATCTTGAGCAACCTGAATGGAAGTGTGCAACATGCACCAGAGTCAGAGTAAGGAAGGCTGTGAAATTTGCAGCTGGATCAGTTGCAGCATCTGCAACTCATCAATCAGCTCAATGGATTTTACAATCACAGCCTGAGCTGCGGCTGCCACAGTTATCTGTTCCCACTCTTGCACTGACACTCACATGCACATCAAACAAAATTCAGAAAGACGATTAAACCCAAAATTAAGCTTCCTAATATAAAATAATTTTTCACATGAATCAGCTCATTTTATGATTGTTCAGTGACAGAAGTCTGAGAACATTTCTAAACCCTGGTAACTGTCTGAATGTGGCAATCACATTTCTGATCAATCTGTCATAGAAGACCAGCTTCCTGTGAAAAGGGAACCGAAGTGGGGCCAAGAATCTCATAGGTAAATATAGGCCAAGTGTAAAATAAGACAGAGGAAGTTATCTGAACTATGACTGTGTAAAATATATCGTGATAAAGCTTGTTATGAAAGACCCAGTCTATAACTTCAAACCTGCTACAAAAAGTGTGCTTTTAGTGGTTTTCAATCTTACAAAACGCTTGCCTTTTCATTTCTCAGATGTGCATCCTTATCACCTAGTTTATTTTCCTTTGTCTTCTCCATACCTTTAAAAAAGAAGAAACAATTTACAACACAAATAAATCGCAAGCAGCCCATATAACTTAGGTTACATACAAGGTTATGTTACTGACACTTTTACCAAACCTAAAAGAATTGTCAAAAAATTTCCCTTGACAACCACTTGTCAAGTTAGTATCAAGTTAGTATTCATGCTTAAAAGGGCCGTGCAGGTTCCAAAATACGCATATGCTGATGCCTTAAGAGGCATCCTAGAAACAGAGACTAGAAAAGAGTAAGGGAATAAAGGTAGGTATTTGTTTGAAAGGCCTTCAAAGGTACTCCCCGGGGAGCCAGAGGCTATTGCCAAGATGGACCCCAAGATGGACGACAGGTCACGAGTTCTTTGCACTTTTACAGGTTTGGTTCATTTGCATATCAGGGTTAATTCTCCAATTAAAGCTTCAGTTAACGATGTAGTTTCCCCAAGCTTGCCCCTCCGTTTAGAGGCTTTTGGTTTTTACTTTTTGGGCCTAGGACAGTCTGAGTGTCCTTGGAGAGCAGCCCCGGAGAGGCTTTGTTATGTCTACCTAGCATGAGAGAGCAGAAGTTAACAGGCTACAAGAAACTTCAGAGTTACACACTAGGCAGTACATGATTTGAAAAATATAAAAGTTAAAACCTAAGGCATCAATGCAAAAGCCTGCTCTGTCACCATTAATAAAAAAAATTACTTAAAATTCACTACAAAGCTGAAAAACATTTTCCATGGTATTCAGAGAAAGCATTACTATAATTCCATAATTATGTGAATTTCCCTCTTTCAAGAAAACACAACTCAGTTTGGTCATAGTAAAGCTGGGGGTATGAGCATGAAGGAAAAAAAAAGAAAAGAAAAATCCAAACTCTAGAAACTTTACACAGCTTAACTGTTTTCTTGGAATTCAGCAGCAAGTATTCCACAAAATCTTTGTTCTATAAAGCATTATTTTTATTTGAGTTTAGCATTTCATGTCCTACAAACAACTGACCATGTTTCACCTGCAGAGAATTTTTTCACATTGTTCATCTTGCAATAGAACAGGCATTTTAAGACCAGGTGAGAGAGAGCAAGGAGAACTCAGACCTGACAAACTGACAGGAAAATAAGGTGACACCAGTCCCACGAGAAGCAGGACAGCCACTGGTGCTGGGTCTGACACAGAGCACAGCACAGCTGTGAGTCTGGGCCCCCACTGAACTGCCAGAGACCTTTAGCCCACGGCTCTGAAAGCACAGATGCTGCAGTTCCAAGAATGGTTTAGAAATGCACCTCAGACTCAAACCATGGCAAGTGAAACCATTAGGACACGTGTTTCTTTTCTGCCTTAGTACTGTCCAGAAGTCCCAAGAAGAGGAGAAGCAAGTGAAGACTGAAATGAAGGAGCCGGGGTAACAGGTTAGTGGCACTTACAGTCTGTGGGTACAGAAGGAGGAACATGGAAAGAGAACTCCCCTGAAGTGCAGGTCTCTCCAGAGTTTGCAATGAGTTTGGATGCCTTTATCTCTAGATTATCTTACTGCCCAGCCAAAAGACACATCACGGGCAAAGCACGTATTTTGTCCCCCCATACTGAGTACAACACTAAACTGCTGCTGTGGGCTATGAACTTGCATTACCAGTACTTCTGAAACAACAATGGTTTTGACCAATGTCAAAGCATAAGGTGATCTATTTCTATTTACTAGAACTGTTTTAAAAAAACCTGTCTGGGCAAATCAAGACCTTTGTCTACAGAAGAAACTAAGCCTATTTCTACATGTTGGTCTAAGTGTGTAGTCTGACATTTAGCTTCAGCTCAGACTTCTAACCCAAACTCTTAGAACAGCCAATATGGCACAGCTGTATTTGGAGCTTCAAACATTTTACCTTTGGTTTTCTGAGCACTTTCTACAACAGTAAGATAATAAATTAAGAATGATAGTATCTGAGTTTATATTCAGTGCTTTTAATTGTTTCACAGCTAGACACTTTTCCTTGACAAATCCACACAGACAAGGATTACATTTCTCTCCTCCAGCACACAATAATCAGTATGACAGGTATTGAAGAGATCTGCCAACTTCCAGTTTCTGAATTATGACAAAGTATCACCAGATGGCAGCAGAAACCCGTCCTTGCCTTCCAGCTCCTCAAGGCTTGATGGAAACATTAGAGCTCCACTGCCAGGATAACCACAGAATTTCACCAAATAGGTCAACATTGCAGATATTTGTTCTATTTGAGCCCAATATTTACCTTCTATAGACAAACAGCTTTTACATTAAGTAGAATTTAAAATTTAAAAATCTATCTATAAAATACAGTTCATACAGTCTGAAACAGACCAACATCAGAGGTTTGCAGTTGTTTCTGTTTTTTTAAAGGAGGCAAACTTCTTTTTTACAGACCCATACTAAAGCTGTATGTGTATATATATATACACACACAGGCAATGACAAGGTAGCAAGAGAAGTAAAATATCAAACTGAGGCTAAAAAGAGATCAAATTCTGTAAAATCATCTGGGTTTTAGTCCCAGATGTAACACATACAATGCAACATTTTAAAATTAACTCATCCCATATTTCCTTAAACATGTATCACTGATTTACACAGTGATGAACTACTACCTTTGTCACTGGTACACCACCAGGCTCCACTGATCCAAAGCTTTACTGAAAGAGGAGCCTGAACCATAATTTATATAAAATGGAGGCTGCAAAAAACATGATGTACACAAGAATAAACATTAGATTTAAAGCCCATTGATCAGATAATATTCCAGGATTTAGTTCTCAGGAGAAAACAGAAAACTAAAATCAAGCAAAACTCAACTTTCTATCTGGTTCTTTCTAGAGCCACAAGATGATAGACTGTGACTTGCACAGAACTGAGAATAAAAACTGCACCTTGCAAAACCTCCTTAGTATCCACAGTGTTCCAGATCTGCTGAGGCACTTTTAACATTACCTAATTTGCTCCTTCACTGGGACTTTTGTTCACTCTTCCCCCTAGAATTTCACAATGAGCACACTGCTAATGAACATATGTTTTAAGATTAGACATGAGTCTGGAGAGTTCACAGGTCACTTGGTAAGTTCCAAGTACCTCCAGTGATCTTTAAACATCTAGTCCAGAGTCAAGCTAATGTATGCATCTAATTTATTACATTGAATAGAATTACTTAAGTAACACCTTGAAATTCCCATATACTTCTGTACCACATAGCAAAACAGAAAGAAAAAAAATTAAATTGGTGGTACAGTTCCTTGTACTCAGGTAACATTATTTAATCAGAAAAGTCCCAGCAAATGTCACAGTTACAGTTAATTCCTTTTCTAAACCTGTAAACCTAAACTCTCACCTTTTCTTTTCATCTATATAAAAAAAGGGACTAGAGGTTTGATATTTCAATTTTTCAACTGAGAAACACATATAGGCTGAGATTTACTCACTCTGGTTATTATCTCTGTTAGTACGAACTTCTACAGGAATAGACTGCAAAGCTGTCAGAATCCTCTGAGCAATATCAGATAAAGGCACTTTAGAAATTTCACATCCTATATACCGCTCCATTTTTAAGATTAAACCTAAACACAGAACACACAAATTATGAATTAATCAGGGTCATGAGTAATCCTCACTTATATTCTGTTGAAATTAAAGACAAAATATAGTGAATATGTTCAGCCATTCATTCTCAATAGAAAATTACATTTGCTCCCAGACATGCCCATCAGTACTGTATTGGAAATAAAAATGTAATAATTTATAAAAACTAACTTATTTGAATTAGTGTTTCAATACACTGATTAAAAAAATCACAGTCCTAAGTACAGCTACCTTGTACTAAAAAAAATCTGACAAATAAAACAAAAAGTATGTATGTCTGAGATACTTTCCCCCTCCCAGCATCTTTAAACTAGTCTGTATCTAGCACTTGCTTACGTTTACTGTTACTAGTGCTTGGATTTTATCAGGAAAAACACAATGAACTTTCAAGTAATTGTAAAAATTAAGCCAACATAAAATTAAAGAAACAAGCATTACTATCACAATATACAGTCATTAGTTTTGTGCTGTTTCAGAAAATACTTACCATAAAAGACCTCTACTTTCTTAAATTTTGTATAATTGATGCACACAAATACTGTTATATATTGGTAACTTTAAAATAGCTACTATAGCTTGTCAATTTAAGAAACGGGTCAGCAGTATCTATAGTCTCTACAAGCTTTGACTCCAGCTACTGTTGTTCTAAATTCTATCCTTTTCTGAAAAGGAGCTGGTTTTCCAGCTGACCTGTCCATATTCTGTAATACCTACAAAATACTTGGAGAATCCCTAGGTACAACATACGTTGGAGAATCACAAGTAACAGTGTCCACAGATGACTTGTTGTTTTACAGTTAAACCAGAAGAACATGTAAAACTTGACACAAACACAAGACAAATATGCAATATTTTAAAAAATACTTAAAGTATCCAAGCTGTACAAATCAATCACTCTACCAAAACCTGCTGTTTACTCAATTATTCCTATACAAGTGGGTAACTGGACTCCTGTTACTCTGGTCTTCTCCCACTACATCCAGTGCATGACCAGACTGTCAAACTTTACCATCAGCAAACAACAGTTCCTCTGCCTACATAGAAATCTTCTTCTTGGCTCAAGACCACAGCTACATTGCAACTTTCAATACTTACAAGTGCAAGCATTTGCATCCAATTCAAAGAGGAACATCCATCATACTGCATTAGTACTGACTGTATCTATCTAGCTCTGATCAGTAAGCATGTGAAGGAAAGGGTGAGAGGTGGAATGGCTTTATTTCCCTTACATTCCAGGAGTCAGAAGTATAATCCTTCCCTGCACACAACTCCTCCTAACTTCTACAATTAAGAGCAACACTTCTTTCCTACACAGGGTTAAAGCGCTCTCTGACTTCTCAGGCTGGGAAGCAGCAGTCACAGCCTCAGGGACAGATTAAAATGAGAACCCATCAGACTAAATATAAACAAGACACCATGCCTGAGAACAGGCCTAGAAAAACCCACACAGATTCACCATAAATATTAGCCACACTGAACTGAATTTATAGAGTTTGGCATTTAATAATAAACACAAAGTATAGAGTTAAGCAGCATAAAATCCAGACATAAAGACACCCAACCAGTAAGCTAAAAAAAATATTACACATTTCAAAATAAGTTATAATCACATGAAAGTTAAAAGTCTGCCATCAAAATAGTTTTAAGACTACTGTTACTGAATTTAAGCTAATATACTAACCTTCATCAATATGTAAAACGCTTGAAAGCAAGCACAGCTGATCCCATCAAAAGATAAAAGACTGGAAGTTATCATACTATAAAAGCCTATTTAGTTCCATTGGTATATTAGGAAGCTATATAAAAATTTGATAAACAGGCTAACAATGCACATTGTTACAGAAGTATGAAAGCATCAGCACTCTGAATTGAAATGCCTATCATTATAAATTATAAGGCAAGCTCAGAAGTACAAAAGATAAATTTAAAATTCTTTTTCATTGACAAGCCCAGTATAAGAATGGACTGGTTTCAATGGAGAAGATAGGCCATAAGTTAAATTAAGAGATGCTGGAATGGTCTTAAAGCAGATGGTCTTGGTAGTTAAAACAGCTTCTGGTACATATTCCAACACATTTTTAACAAAACCAAGTCTCCTTAGAAGAACTGTAAGGGAAACAATCATGGAATATCTGCCTTGGAGAACTCTCCTCTTCACTATGAGGACATTATATTCATGTTCCAAAATCTGGAATGCCTCCTCCACATTTATTTTGCAGTTCAATCATAAGTTCTTAGCGTGCAAGAAAAAACTTAAGGGTATGACACATTCCTTTTGGTGCTATGCTGTGTGCAGCAGAAATGAACACACAGACCAGCAGAAGAGCAGCCTGAACATACTTCTTTCAAATAACCAACAGTTACTTCATATCCAAGAGTTCTGACAAAACTGAGATTGAACTCGGCGGGCAGAAGCCATAAGGCAGCACTGGTAACAGTGGCAGTTAAGACTCACTGCAGCGACAGGTAAGTGTAAGCATTGACAAGCTAATGCTTATTATTCCATATACTCCTAGACAGTTTACATTAACATTTTCCTTTCTTAAGAGTACATTGCTGTTTAGACATTAAGAACTCCACTGGTTGTGAAATTCTCATCTTCCAGACCACTGGCTTTAGCCTGAGACTGCTGCTCAAGCTTCTCCACCATCTCTTTCAAGTGATCTTCATCTTTGAAAAAATACACATACAAGTCTCTTTCCATCTGATGCAGCCTATTGGACTCTAAAAAGCTTCTCTTCGACTTCAGATCAGCAACCAGATCCATAAGGAGATGATTTAGTTTCTCTAAATCCACTTCTAGTTGGTGAAACTGCTCAGTAAGTTCCTAATAAAAAATACAAGACAAAAAAATTACTACTTTTCTATTGTTAATACACTAGCTGGTCTAGAAATATAAAAGGTTTTTTGCTTTGGGAAGGCACTTGTTTGTAATCGAAAAGCAATCACAAAAAAAACCAGAAACAAAGATAATAAGGAATTCCATTCAATTTACGTCATTTTTGAGCTCCATGTAACAGAACTCACATCAGGTTATGCAAATGTAATTTCATTTACTTGTTGACCGGATGAGTTAAGACCACAAGAACCTGACCCTGACCTAGAGAGATGAGTGTCATATTTTATCAATTACAAGTCTTCATTGCTAGTCAAATCTTAAAAGGGAACAAAAAAAGGTCATAACAAAAAAGCCAAATCACTTTTACAATTAAATCATTAATTACCAGCTACAACTTTCCCAACTGTCATTCTTATGATAGTTCAGTATAAGCAGACTAATCATCTACTTGCACATTATTCCCTTATTAAGGAATTACTTTTCTTGAGAAACAGTAGCAGTAGAACAAGATGTCATATTTTAAGAAGCAACCTATATCAATAGGAAGGTATTTGATTTATCAATGTGCAATCCCTAAATACATACTGTTCCAATTACAGAGTCTCGTTTTCTAATAAAAACTCTTCTATATGTTGCAAATTCACTTGACAGATGAATGTTAAATACATTTTTATGTAATTAACCAAGGAAGTATTATGTAACAGAAGATTTCCCTTGATGCATTTTTGAGGTATCTACAATCTTTTAAAACCCGTAACAAGGTGCATTTAATAAACCCTGTTCCCATTTAAAAGATGTTCTAAACACAACACCTGAGAGCTGTGTAGCAGGACTGTCCTACCACAACTGTCCTTCAAAATTCTGGTATTTTTATTTTATCCAAATGATCCACCTGTAGCCAGTACTGTTGAGGTTTTAGAGGTAACGGGAGAAAACCCATATGAAATGAAGAACAACATAAATGAGTTTTCCAGTGACACCCAATCCAGACACCACATTTCTCACACCGTAAGTTTACGGGAATAGAGGACTGCACATGCCTTTGAAAGAAATTCAGTTAGATGCAATAGTTTGCTCAGAAACAAAAAAATTATTACTTGCCAGCATTTACAAAAATCCAACATTTGCCAAGAACAATGTAAATACAGCATCCATCATCATTATGTTAATAGATTTGTTGCTGATAAGTGGGGACAGTTTGTGTGTCTAGAGCTTTCACACTATACTTCTATCAGTAAAGAACATGACACATAATGTAGTAATTTTTTAAAAATCAATAAGGGCTTACCGGACTCCGGAGTTGTATCTGATTTGTTCCACAATAGAGAGCACCATGAAGGGCATCCACATCCCGTTCTAGGCTGGACAAAAGGAGAGACTGCTCTTGAGCAGATGCTGCCAGCTGATCTTGTACTGTAGCACAGTCCTGCTTTAACTTCTGAGCCATCTGCTCCAGGCTTTTGTATGTTTTAAACAATTGTTGTTTTTTATTTCCTCCTTCCAGGAGCTGATACAGCCTGTAACAAGTGAAGTTAGACACACAAGCACTTTTAAGTTTCCTGTGCACTCTATCATCATTAGTTAAGAGACAGATGTCTGTGTTGAGAAGTCAGAGGACAAGTAAGGCAAGTACAGCTGAGGGCACTTTTACTACACTGCTATATCTCCCACTGATTTCAGGATTCCATCTATATATAGTAGTGATTAATAGGAATCCAAAATACTTCAATATCAAATTAGCAGCAACAAAATACTAAAGTAACAGTTAGTAAGTACATCGTGAATGCAAATAGAAGTTGACAGTGTGCTTCTGCCAACTATTTCCTGACACTTCAAGGACTGCAAAATAAGATAGATTTTTTTTTAAGTGCTGAAAGAAAGCAGACTTCAGTGGCCAATGAGAAATAAGAACAATCTTTGTAACAGTTTCAAGCTTACTGAAGTATTTCCTGTTTTCCATCTATGAAGAGACTGCTAAGAAATTCTCCAATTAGTTACAAGTCATGCAAAACACAGCATTACAAACTATAGCAAACTTGCCCTTACCCAAACTGTACCCTTACACTGCACAGGAATAGGCTAACACAATTATAGGCAACTTTGTTCAAATGTTACTACCACCTCTGTGTAACAAAATCTTCAGGAGTTGATCCCTAACATAAAATCAGACTGGCTTTATTGAGAGCAGAAGCTGTATTTCAGAAGTAACTGAATGTCTTTCAAGTGTCTTCTGTTTACAAACCCGATAAGGTTTTTAATTCTTTCAATTTCCCCTCCCTTTTTCTAACAAAAAGAAAGAAAAAGAAGAAAAAATAGCCAGAAACATTTCAGTGATTTGAAGACTTTATAATAAACCTGAACAAAAATGTAACAAGTTGACACAAACACATTCAGTTTCTTCCTAATTCTGCTGCCTAATTCTTCCAGTTATTCACTGTGCCAAACCATACTCAGCTATCACTAATCAATTATTAAAAAAAACAAAAACACTTAAAGCACTATTCTAAAGAAGGAGGAAAATCTGACAGTAACACACCTGTAATTATACAACATACCTCATCAAAAACTTTAGTCTTGATGGAAGAGCAGCACAGCACACATCTTTAACTGTATCACCTGAACTACAAGACTTAATTACTTAGATGGTGAACAACTAGACTCATACATGGGCGCCAGGACACTCCAACCAGCTGGCAAATCAAGCAGTAAAAATGAGCTAAACACATTTCATAGTCCAAAGGAGTCGTTCCTCTCTCCTACCACATGGGGGTTTTTTTGCGGTCTCAGCTGATGAGGCCGTGCATACAACCTGGGAAATCACTGCTATTAACATCTATACCTCTAGAGTAAGTTTCAGGAGGTGCTAGATAAGAAACGCTTGGGTTTAAACATTCTTCATGTTATGCATATTAATTAGGAATGCTTCAGCAAGATTAAAAAGACTGATAATCGAACAGTTTTTCCTCAGGCAAACCTGAAAAGAATTTCAAAGAACAGGGACAAAACAAGTTTCACATCTTGAAAATTCAAAATTCTAATCAGCTACAACACATAACTAAGAACTTAGCAGCAGGCAAGGCTTAGCTTGCCTGAGCTTTCATCTCCCCATTATTTCAAAGTAAGTCTAAGTTCAATAATGACTCTAATGCTCACCTGCAAGAGAAACCATCCTCTGAACTAATAGTGCTCCTTGGCTTTGCCTGTTGAGTTCGTTCAGTTATCACCTGTAGTCTCTGCTGCAACTCATCAGTGCTCTGTTTCAGAGATTCTACCAAATTCTCAAGCTGACAGCTGATCTCCTGATGTTTCTTCATCTCCATTTCACAGGCCAGATGAATAAGTTCAAATGATGTTTTCTGTCTTATCAAATGCCTGCCTATTTTATCTTGAATTGCAGCATAACAGTTCTGCTGAGCAATTTGGTGATCTAAGTACTCTTTCACCACTGGCGCAGTCAAAAGCTGTGCATTCTTCTTAAGAAGGGGAAGTAGCTCTTCATTATTTAACTGAGCTATATCTTGTTTAATTGATGAAATTTCAGCACTTAAACTAGGTATTTTAGCATCAATGTTTTCCTGTTGTCCAATATCCTGCATAAAACAAAATACCTGTGAATTTCTTCATAGTTCCCTCCAAGCCACTCCCCAAACATTTCTTCAGTTCATATAAAATTCATGTATTTATATTACATTTATCTATGAAATTAAATCCACAAGTAGTTTCACAGAATTTTACAACATAATGCAAATACAGATGAACAAAGTAATTAATATATTTCAGTAAAAAGTAATTTCATTCTACCACAGAGTCAGGGAACAGTTTATTTTGTTAAAAATAAAAGAGCTGCATTTTACTCAGCACCTATATTTCAATCACGTCTAACTGAAATCTCACATGCAAACTTAATTTTTTTATATTCAGTCGGATGATCAACACTGCTGGCAGAATCAATCTTTTTCAAATTACCCTAATCAATCAAGTCCTATATACTAGTCATCCATAAATGAAAATATACAAACTGACATGATGCCTCAAGTGATTCCACAACTGGCATAAGCAAATACCTTTCCTTTCATTATGATTTCTTCACAAATCCCACTAGCCACATCTCATTGTCACTAACTTGTTGAGAGACTTCTGAGGCTTCAACTATCAGATTCATTTATTTGGTACAAATACTTGAGTTTCCAGAGTAAGTGAACTAAAACTTTTTAAGGTTATGCTACGCATATGAACAGGAATACATTTATCATATTGGCTCCTTGATACCACGAAATTGCAACCAAAGCTAAGATTCTGTTTATTGTACAAAGAGCCAGTTCTAACTTGAAAATTCTAAGTTAAACTAAACTAGAAAGGTATTATAAGTTCTAGTATTTTAAAGGTAATAATGCTGGACAGTAGAATTAAAGGTACTGTGCCACACTGAAGAATTTCTAACTATGGAAAATGAAGCTGTTTCACAAGAGCAGTTTTGTGAGCAAGACGAGAACTTCATAAAAGTGTAATTTCACTACATAAAAATAACTGAAATACCAATAACTCAGCAATTCCTTTCACTAGATCCAGTGGAACATGCCTGTTTGAAACTCCAGTACCTTCTCTTGTGCCTTACCTTGTCCCAGGACTGCAGCAGGCTCTCTGCACACTCGATAGCTGAATTCAGGCCCTCCTCTTCAGCTTGCCGCTGAATTAGCTGGTTCTGACCACAAATATACGCTGCCTGGAGCCTGGCTATCTCTTGCCTTTCTTCACAAACTTCATTAGTCTCATTGAAAGTGACTTCCTTGATTAAATCCTCAAGCTGAAAGCTGCCTTCATGTGAATTTTCAGCACATTCAGGCATACCTTTATAAAAATGCTTTTTGACGTATGATGTAAGTGCTGCAGTGCTTTCATCTTCCAGAGACAAATATTTGTCCAAAGAAAGCTGGGAAAAAAAACACTGGATGTACATCCGACTCTTGTTCTGAATCTGAAGCAGTGAAGAAAGAGGCAAATTTCTTCACTGCAGCTATAAGAGACTGCAGTTCATTGTCAAGCTTATTATTTGCTGCAGTAAACGCTTCCAGTCCTTCTTTCCAAGCCTTACGTGCTTCTTCCTCTCTGCTTTGGAATGTTTGTAACACGTGGCTGTTTGTAGCAACCAGCAGTTGAAGCTTATTATGCCGGTGAATTTGAAGGTTTTTTAACTTCTGAAGAGTTTGAAGCTCATCCTCTAATTTCTTCACTTCTTCCTCTTCTTGCATGTCCTCCTCTTGGCTACTGTTCTTTGAACCCGTGGGCTCCAAGGTTTTAAGGACTGCATCCAGTGCATTTCCTTCCAACACAGGCTTACCACACTTGAGAAGATTATCAAAATCTTGCAGCTCTTCTTCAGATACCACATGTTTCTCATTTATGTTTCCACAAAACCACTCCAGAAATGATTTGTCTTCTGAAGACTCAAACATCCAGTCAAAATCTTCTCCATTAAGCTCATCAGCCTTTGGATATCCAATTTTTTTAAGAATTTCCACAAAATCCTTTCCACAGCTCATGATGAAAATATTTTTGCAAGCAGAAAATATCCAAATACATGAAAAAATCTGGGGTATTATTCCAGTTTTAATTTTTTTGCCATTTAAAATGAATATTCAGTATTTTCATAAAAAGAGTCTGTACAGGAAAAAGGAAGTGTCAGATCACAAAAAATCCCCTGAAAATTGTTTTGGATCAAAGTGGCTATTCAAAGACTACAAAACAATTTTAATTTCAGAGATCACTTAATAGCTTTTGTTAATCAAATCAGGACATTTTTTTGCATCAATTATATCCCAGATCATTGCAAGCACATATGTTTTTCCTTAATTCACATAAACTTATTATGAAAATAGAATAACATCATTAGTTTAAAAGCAACAGGTGTTAATATTGAGCAACTCATTGACCTACAGAAGTGATTTTACTTACACAGTTTTCCTCACATTCACTTACAAAAACACCCACAATTATTTTAAATCTTCCAAAATGAGCAGGGTTTTCAGTTTGTTCTAAAAACAAAACTACAGTGAAGTTACACTGCGCTTCAAGATCTTGGCTATAAGGGTTGTTTTTACCTCAACAGCAAGCAGAATCTTGTCTTCTAAACCTTTGTTTTAAAGTTTCCTCTGAAAATGGAACAAGAAATACTTTAACATATGAACATCTCAAAATAAAACTGCAGGGTTTTTGATCAATTACAAAAAAATTAAAATCAGTGTAAAAACACTCTTGTGAAAACAGTCACAACTTACAAGAACAAGGAGTTTGCTGCTTTTCTGTAGTTTCCTAGTAGACAAATAATCAGCTTTGGGATCCTAAAGTGCATGTAACAGACAGCAAAGGATATAGGATAAGTTATCAACAGATAACTTAGAGGCCTTGTTTGCAAGACTCTGGTAATACTAAGGGATTTTTTTTAGTTTTATATTACTTAATACTTCGTTTCTAAAACATACATTTCACCAGAGAACCCCACTTTGCTAGCCAGCCTGGAGTGCTGAACAAGTAAACGCATTCCTCTGAAGTTTCCTGTGTCTGACTTAGCTCAGTTAGAGACTGCAGATGACACAGAATGTTACACGAGGTTCCTGTCACAAGGCAGTGCTCCAGCCATCCTCTGCCCTCCGTGTTTAAAAGGGCTATCCTCAAAATACATAAATATGGATGCCAAGAGGATGGTGCCACACTCATTTCAGTGGTGCCCAGTGACAGGACAAGGAGTAATGGCCATAAACTAAAAGACAGTAAGTTTGACTTCAGTATGAGGAAGAACTTTACGTTGAGGGTTGCAGGGCACTGGAACAGGCTGCCCAGGGAGGTCGTGCAATCTTCCTCTCTGGAAACATTCCAAAACAACACGGACACGTTCTTGGGTAACCTGCTCCAGGTGACCCTGCGGGGGGAGGGGTGGGTGGACCGGATGCTCTCCAAAGGTCCCTTCCAACCCTACTGCTTCTGTGAAATAAAAGGCCCTCACACAGCTCTGTGCGTGGGCACGCCGGGCCACCACGGCATTACCACTGCCGTCAAACACCACAAACAACAACTGCGGAGCCCTGAGGGAGCACCCGCGACGCCTCCCCACGCAGGGCCGCACAAGTGGGGCCCTCAAGGGCCACGTCCCGCCCGCGGGGCAGCCGCTGCCTCCAGCCACACAGGGATCCCGGCCGGGACGAGAGGTCGGAGGGGAGCGGGGACGCGGCGGCTGATCCCGTCCCGCCGGGAGAGAGGCCCGAGCCCGCAGCACCGCTCCATACTCACCTCAGCGCTCTGCTCTGCCGCAGCGGCGGCTCGAGGGGAGGGGAGCGAGGCGGGAAATGGCGGGAAGGCTGAAGGGAGGCTCAGGGAAGGCTGAGGGAAAGCGGCGGGAAGGCGGAAGAGAGGCTAAAGGAGGGGGGTGAAGGGAGTCTTAGGGAGGGCGAGGGGAAGCGGCAGGGAGGCCGGGGGAGGGGTGAAGGAAGGCTGAGGGGAGGGTCAGGGCAGGCTCGGGAAGCACAACTGCTCGAACCGCCCGCCGCGCGCGCGGTGTCCCCGCCCTGCTCCGCCCGCCGCACTTGCGCGCGCGCCCGCCCCACCCACGGGGGCCCCCGCGCACGCGCGCCGCGTTCCGCCTCGCGCCCGGCCCCCGGACCGGTGCGGCCGTGTGGGCGGGGCTCCCCGCGCCGCGCTGCGCTTCGCCTCAGGGCGGTCGCTTGGGGCCCGACGACTTTGTCCCGTCCCCTCAGCTCCCCGCGGCCCTTGTCCTGTCCCCTCAGGTCCGCCCCCTCAGCTCCGGGCGGCCCTTGCTGGCCGTTTCCCTTGCCTAGCACACGGGAGAGGGAGGAGGGTGCAGGCCTGAGTGCAATTGATCTCGCCCAGCTCTGACCGCTATGCCTCCCTGAAGCCCAGACATGGCTAACGGGGGCCACTTCGGCCATCCGCACCCAGTGCTGCTGTGTTGCTGGTTTTCACCCCTGCTTAGTCTTTCCATGGGCTGCTTAGTCCACGTGGGCTTTTATGTCCATGGATTTGCCAGGTGCCTTTTTGGACATGCTGACATCCCCCAAAAACTTCACAAGACAACATCCCAGACCATCACTACGTGCTGTTTGAAAAGACACTTTATTAATTGTTTTTTTAGCTCTCTCTAAAACCCATCAAAAGATTCCTGGCACTAGTATTTCAGGATCTGGTCAATGCCGCCTCTGCACGTACCTTACCCGTGGTATTCATGGCAATTTACAAGCCATCAGTACATGTTCCTTCAGCTTTGTCCTCTCTGTAGAGCCAGTGCTCCATTCCCCACGTTGTTCCCAATGTCTCTCTGAACCTTTTACAGCATTGCCGTGCCTTGCTCAGGGTGCAGAGACGAGAGTGCACAGAGTCGTCAAGGCATGGGTGTACCAAGGTTTTATACAGAATCCTCATTTCCAGTGCCTGTCCTTACAATGCTCCCTGTTTTCTTGGCTTTTTGGCTGCCGCTGCCCGTGAAGTCACCAGGAAGCTCTCGACACAGATTGCAGGACCTCTGCATTGCAAAGGCTGGTTCTCAGACGAGCATCATGTAAACTTGTCACTAACACGTTGAGCATCCTTTATGAGCCACTCCTTGAGTTTAGCCATCTTCACTTCCTGTTTACATTTCACATGCCACGTTTTCCTGGGCTTCCCCATGTGCCTTGCAATAGCCTCCTTAAGTTTCTCATTGAGTCATGCAAGGGGGGGAAGGTTTGTGGCACATTTTTCTATTTATGTCAGACATTTTACCTTGGCTTCTAGAACTGTATTTTTAAGCCGTCTGGGTGTTTGCAGGCTTCTTGGTTTCAAACTGCTCATTTAGGGGCTTTTTTTGGCATTTCCCCCCATTTTTGTATAGGTCATTTTCTTAAAATTGACTATCTGTTTGCTTTATTTGTCTTGCATTCATCTTGGTGTTAAGTTTAATTATATTGTGGTTGCTACTATTGAGCAGCTCACCCACTAATAGCTGTTGAATTAGATCCTCTGCACTGCTAAAGACTACATTCAGAATGGCATTCCTTTTTCTTGTAGTTCATAGGGCTAGCTTTTCTAGAAAGAAATAATTTATTGTATCCAGAAATGTTATCTCTACAATTCACCCTGATGAGGCATTGACCCAGTCCGTATGTGGGTGGTTGAGCCCTCCCACTACTTGTCCTAAATGTGCAGCTTCTCTGGTCTCCCTTAATGCAATTGTTGAAAGGAATCAACACAGGGAAATGAGCAACCTTGCAGCTCAGCACAGCTAAGACAAGCTCACATTAGGTTTTCTTGATCAAAATCAGCACCTGTATCACTTGCAAAGTGCAGAATGTTGATTTCTGGTATAATGTGGTCTGTGCAAGATGTTTTTAGACTAAACCCTGACCTGGCAGTGAGTTCTCATGGGAAAAAAGAGCTGTCGTGTTGGATACCTCCCCATCAGATTACAGCATGATATGCAGCTGCAATTTAGGCTGGCTGAGGTTTTCAAATCATCTTGCAGATAGAGTGCATTGTGTCTGTCTGGTGGGGAAGGAACAAAAGCATTCACCAGCTTATTTTGTAAGGCCCTGCTGTTTCAGTTCAGTTAGTTACTTGCACTAAAATCAACTTCTCCTACAGCGGTATTTTGCAGACTTGTGCTTCACAGTATTGTGGTTTGGGGTTTGGGTTTTTTTCCATAAATATCAGTGTTACTCATGTAAAAAAAATGCCTGAGTAAAAGCAAATTCTAAACACCTAGAAAAATTCCTAAAATTCTGCTGTCCAAATTCAGCTCTGCCAATGAAGTCCACATCCTAGATGAAAGAAAATACATCTGATAAAAGTTTGCCTGTCTTTTGTCTATCAAATTGTCTGCCTGGATTGCTGCAACTAATGCCTTCAGATCCCTGTGTGACTAGTTCATCTCCCTCTTACCAGACTCACATGGCTACGATGTCCCACCTCCTTTGTGGCCTTTCCCAAAACCTATGTCCCCATCTGTTTACCTGGGCAAGCAACACTACATACTCATCCTGTAGCAGGTTTGGAGTTATGTCCATGCTGGCCAGTGGCCACCTCTTGAAAACAGGGAAGAGCTCAATTTGGCCATGTTCAATGCGAAATTGTTTATTTTTCTTTCTACCCAGACATGGAATTTCCATGAAAGTTTTCATCATGGATTATTAATTGCAGCCTCCATTCTATCTGTGCTTTGTCAAATTTGGTGAAAATTAGCCAGAAGGTTCAGAAGTTATCAAGGAAAGGAGGAAGGGAACAGATGGACGAAAGAGGAGTTGACAGACAGCATGATCTCATAATCCCTGCTGGCATAGAAATTGAGGCTAGAATTGAAATATTTTAGGTCAGAACACTGTGCACTTAAAATTCTCATTTTGAAAGAACAAGCCTCTGAGGGAAACAAATTTTCATCTGTTAGACCATCGATCAGCTCTTAGGGCAGAGATTAAACAACAGCCTTCTACAAACATATTGTCAGAATTTCTGACAGCTCCTTTCCCCACCCAACCTCAGACCCACGTGCTTCAGCGTTTGCTTTTGCAGCTCCTTTTGGGTCAAGATTGTTTTCCTCTGATTCATTTTTTTCTTGGTTGTGTTCAGTCAAAACATAATTAAGGCTTACCTTACCCTTTTTTTCCATTCTAGGACCAGTTGTTTTACATCTGTTTCCTAGAACTGGAGAGGCTGCTTAGATAGCATATTGCCTTTACAAGCCATTTTATGGTGAATTCCAGTGGATTAAGGCATAAACATTTCTGGAAGGATGTCTGCAAGCTCTGCAGTATTCCATCCATACCATGTTGTGTTTGTTCCACTGCAAGATATGATGTCATTGTGCCTGATACCTCAGAGAGGAGCTCTCGGTTACCCATCGTTCGAGGCTAGAACAAACAGCCAAGGAGTGCAGTGCCACCATACAGGCATTGCAGCTGCCCAGTCTAAACCCTCCCACTGGGATACATCTGTGAGATGAAAAATTCTTTTAAGTCGTTTGCTCCTTACTGCTTTAGGGTTCTGTTTTGATTTTAGTTTAGTTTTAGGGGAAAAAAATCAACACAAAGGAGGCAAGGAAATAGGCTTTTTGTTGGTGAACTGTAACTGTAATAGAAGCTTTTTGATTTTGCATCATACTGCACATCTGCTGACAGCAGCCGGATGGCAAAGGGCCCTGCTGCAGACTGTTGAAGCAACAATCACTCTTTGGAAACACCCTGTCCTGAAAGGTAATTCATTGCTTTAAGCAAATTTATCTTCTGGGTTAAGCACAGCTTTTGAAGTGCCATGTGAACTTTTATTATAACAAAGTCAGAAGACAGGAATTTGGCACCAGCTTGTTTTCTGTCCCAAGTGCATGTATCTTCTCTCCAGAGGAATGGTAGATTTCATCCTGAGACCTTGTATTCCCAGAAAAGCAGGTCAGAGTGATTAGTTTCCTTCAGCTTTGTTGGATTCAGTACCATAAATATACAAGAAGCTCCTGCACATTTGGGCTAACACTCCTAATGTATTTAAACATATAATGCACAAGGGGATTTTTTTTTTTTTCCTAGAAAATTGTTTGTTTACTCTCCTGACCCTGTTTTGAATGAAAACCCGAAGCAAGACTGATCAGCTTGGCTGTCTCCAAATGGGTTTGGTTGGTAAGAAAGTGAACCTGTGTGTGGGAACGTGCACTGGGACTCAGCAGGGACTGTGCAGGACCAGAGCACTCCCTCCCGCTCCATCTGTCCCATCAGCCTCCTGGCACCTCATCTCTAGTGGGGCAGGGGTGGCACAGGAGAACAAGAACAAGCTTTTGGGGGGCTTTCCCAGCGCTGTGTCCTCCTCGGCTTGGGGAATGTAAAATCCTAGCAGGCTCAAGGAAAGCAGCAGCAATGCCAGCCCTCTGCTCCTCCTCTGGCCACCAGAATCATTCCTTTCTTGCCGTGCCACTATCATTAAAAACACTGAGTAATTCACAGTTTCTAGAATAATAATAACTCATAACTTTGCCATTAAAACCACTTTAAAGTACCTCTTTTAGAGGAAGCTGATGGTTATATCATTATGAATTTAATTATCATTTAAGTCTCTTTTCTATTTAAATAGGTTTTGACAAAACATTTTCATCCTGAAAGGCAAGACAAGCTTCTGGATATTTAGTATTAAATTTGAAACATCCATCATTAGCAAAATGAGGAAACTTATTTTTCTTATAAACAAATGGTATGATACAACAAATGTCATAAATGAAGCTGTGCAGATCATAAACTGTACAGGATTTACAAAAATAGTGCCAAGACATTTATAATAATATTTTACCCAGTGCAATTCATGTGCTGAGAAAATTGGTGCTGTCACAAAGTACAGCACTGCTAAAATCTTATTATAGCTATTTTTTTTCTGTTGGAGATTAATTTATAATAAGTTATTAAGTGCTAGATTGTATTTTATGTTTATTTTGTGATAATGTTAATTTCAAAGAAAACTGTGGTAGAAAAATTTGTTGATTATGCTTTGCGCATGAGTATTCTACTGATTCAGCAGCTCAGCTTATTCAAATCAAACAAATATATCAACAAGCTACTGGCCACGATTTCAGCATAAAACTGCTATTTCTGTATTTTTAAGATATCACTGTATTTAAGACCAACATGTGTGACAAACTGAAATACAAACCAGTGGATGTCACGCACTGCAGCTGAGAGTAAATAATGTAATTCACAGAAGGATTTCAGCTCCGTCCCTCCTCTCATCTCTCATCAACTAAAATGCTCATTTTTGTCTGGCAGCACATCACTTTTGATGTGACTTTCATATTTGAAAAAATAAACATGCAGAACTTGTAGGCTGCCTTTTAATGGTTTTTTTCCCTGTCTTGCACGGAGCTGAAATGATTTCAAGTATAATTACTTAGAACAGACACTAAGGCATTTCAATTTGCACTTTGCAAACAGGTTAGTTTGTCTTCAGAAATGTAATAGTGGAAATTTATACAGCACCCATGGTTAGAGACAAATAACATTAATGACAGTTGGGGTTGCATTGGGCCAGTGTGTGTAAAAGAACTCTAAGTAGCACTCCAATTTTCATACCATGCTATTCATTTGAATTGCTAAAGCTCAGTGAGCTCCTTATGAAATAGTTGACATGAAATAAGCTGACATGTAAAGATTTGCAATATGTAAAGAACTGCAAAGAGAAGAAACACTATGCACAAAAAACAAGTGATGAAAATTTAAAAAAACCTGAGTAACACAACAAAAAGGTATAAAAATTTGTATTTATAGTATGACGAGATAATGATACAACACAATACTCCGTGTGCTACAGAACGTAGCAAGCGCCATGTACGTGCGTACAAATGAATCTGTATAATACAGTAAAATGCATCCCACAGACTATGGACCATTCCTTTGGCTCTGGGATCCAGAGGCTCTGGCACAGAACCCACTTGCTAACACCTTTAGGTAATGATTTCACCAGTAAGCAGCAGAAGGCTCTCAGTCAGTGCTTCACCTGCACCAAAATTTCATCACTTAAACGTCCATACTGCACAGACCCTTCCAATGCCATAAATCCTGCGTAACCACAGTTTATGCCTCTCATGCAAAATGAAAGAAAGGAATTCTGAACTTGGGGCGCCTTCACTCTGCTTTGCCAACAGGCAAGCCTCTGGCTGGCCATGCCTCCCCAGGAATCCTTTCCTGGGCTCATTTACAATACTTCAGGCAGAGAGAACAGCCAAGGTGACCAAATAGTCTTTTCTATTTCATATATCCCCTGCATTTTAATTCTGGGTAGCTATGGAACACACTTGGATGTTTTCTTTACAGCTACCAATTAACAACAGTGCATTTAGACAGTCACTTAAGCAAATTGGCTCATTTTATTGCTGGTAAAATTAATTTCTGATGTGTTCGCCCCATTAATATTTGTAGGGAGTACAGCTCTTCCTTAAAGGGTTCCTAAAGGGTTTCAATTATTCTTCCATCAATTTTGGAAAGTGTAACTTAATGGATTAAATACCAGCACTGTTACTGGCTCATACCACATACAATCAATGGCCTCTACCATTTAAAAACAAATTTAATAGATTTATGAAAGAGTAATTTGTTTTGCAGTGATTCCTTTATCAGCAGCATCATAAAATGAAATGTATAAAATTAATATTACTTAATTAAAAGCTGTGATGATGTGGTTCTTTTCAAAAATGTGTTTCTTTCCACACGGCTGATCTGCAAGGATGAAAAATTTCACCACTAATTACCAGTCTGCCAAAAAGTTGGTAAAATGGTGAAATAATCACTTGTCCAGGAGCAGAGACTGCTGTAAGTACCTCCAGGAAAAGCAGAAGTACCCGCTCAGAGCAGGTCTGCAGGCAGAGCCCACGCTCACGCAACTTCACGTCTTTCTGTTTCCCAGTTCTCTTCTTTTGGCATTTAAATTCATCCACTGAAATGGGTTATGCAAAGTGTACAGTCAGATGCTCAGAATACTGGTATTTATCACTGTAATTTATTTGTAGGTCAATAGAAGTAATTTTTTTTCTATTTGCATTATTATATGTTGTTAGGCTGCATGTGGTACTGCTGAACCCATACTCATCCATGTCAAAAATGTAACACCACTTGAGGTCAGTCTTAATTCTGTAAGTTAGATCAAGTTAGATGTGTTAGATTTTAAGTCCTTTTTTCCAACTCCAAACCTTACACTAATAAATTAGGATTGAAACTCATCTATAAACACCACATATAAAACTGTCCTTCTCATGGCTTTTGGGGAAGCTTTTAATTTCTGTTTTAACTTGCTAAAACTCACTCTGAACCAAGTTTGTTCTTTGCAGAAGACAATACAGGATCCAGTCTCTGGTTAATAATGTGTTGCAGAGCTTCTACTGCCAAACCTGCTCTTTTTAGAAGATAAATAAATCAGCTGCAATGGGCCTGGCAGGGTACAAGCTGGGCAGAGAGAGGATGGGTGTGAAGGAGGATTCATCCTCTGAATTGCAGCAGAGAATGTGCAGAAAAAAACTAACAATTTTAGGCTGGCTTTTTTGTGCCTCCCTCCAGTGATGGCAGAGTGCAGTCACGGAGCTGGAGGAAGCACTAATCCAGGAGCAATGAAGAGGCGTGTATCCTCCAACACCTGCGTACTGCAGGGGAAAGCCCTTCCTTTCTTCTCCCCCAGGAAACAGGCCAAACCTCTATGTCTCCATAAAAAGAACTTTGCGATCACTTCATCCCTTCAGAGCCTCTTCCACAGAGAAAAAGACCTAGCAGCCCTGTAATCTTGTCCTTACTGCTTCTTTTCCGATGTGGTAACTGCAGAGGAAATGGATGAGCTGAGCAGTAGCACCTCCTCACCTGCTAAAAAGCACGGTCATGACAACACGGCAGAGCTGCCAAGGTGGTGGCAGGATTAAATCTTGCAGCAGTTTGCCTTTTGCAGTCCCACTGTGGGCACAGGTACACTTCTGCACATGCATGGAGCACACACACAAGTGTCCAGCTGAGAAAAATTAATAAAAATAACACTGTTTGCATCCCAAGGTACTGTGGCCACAGGCAGTGCTGCACTGGCTGTTCAGCAGCAGAACCACGGCCCTGAAGAAATGTCAGAGCCCTGACTGTCCCCACGGGACTGCAGCTCTGATGAGGGGGACAGACCAGTCCCCAAACCTGACCCTAGGAACTGCTGCGCCATTGCCTCTAACAGGGCTGCTGCTGGCCGGGGGCTGTGCCTGAAAATTCCACCTTAAGTTGGACTGTGCTTGAGGGAGAATGACACAGGCAGTATGGTGTCATTTTTCTTTACCAGCATAATAGCTCCCAGCTGTAATAACTGAAAAAGTAAAAACAAATAAACCCTTTTTATTTCCACTCAAGATTATTCGAGTAATTTTTATTGAAAATATAAGATCTACAAAGCCATGGATACCCAGCGTGGAAGAACTCATTAAGTTAGCACATTCATCTTTAAAAGGAAAATTTCAGGTTGACCTAAGGTACAATAATGTTCAATTTAAAGTCTCGTTTTTCCTTCTGTAAGTTTCAAATCTCTTTTCATTAGGAGGTTCTGTGCAAGAGCTGCTTGTCATGAAAGGAAACACTTTACAATCCATGAATGTGTTCATTATATAATAAATGAACAGCAACAATATACTAGCCTCTTTTTTTTTTTTCCTGTTAACAGTCGTGTGTTAAAGTAAACTCTTATTTTTTTTTTTCCATGATTTGGAAATTAGTTACATATGCACCAAAGGAGCTAGTAATTTCTGCTGCTTGTCAGCTACACACAATGAGTATATTGCTGTGTGCTTTCCCCAACAATGAGGATTTTAGTAATATGCAAGGTGTATAGAACGTAATACCAAAACCTGCATCACAGAAAAGGTTAATTGTTTACTTATTCAGCTGCCAGAGTTGATAACCTTAGGCCCCTCCCCAGAGCCAAAGTAGGGGTGGCCATCCATTAGGTTATGTAAATTAAATGTATACGTTTCCTTGTTGGCAAGTTCCAAGCAGTAAGCGAGAGTGCAAACAAGGATCTGTAAGCTGCCACAAAATGTATTCATATTTCTACTCCGTGTTGTAAGAGCCAAAGGGAGGACACGTATGTCAGATGTTGAAAGAACAACTGAACCTTTGCTTTTGATCATTATGGTCAGTCTGTCATGAGGTCTTGTATCCAAATGCTAAAAATGGCACCACACTTGGACATCCCATAGCCTTACACAGTACATTTGTGTTTCCCAAGCCACTGAGCGCTGGTCTCACAGAGACCCTGACTTTAAAAGCTAACAAAAAATAGATTCGGGTGCTGAAGAATCCAAGGGAGGGCTCATACAAAGACAATTAACCCTCGCACCAAAACCTAATTTCATGATTTTACTTAAAGCCACACTGAATCAGTTGTGAGAGGGTGAAGATATAAATACACCTCTCTGCTTCATCCGTAAGAAGGTGGACAACTGACCATTTGAACAGAGGGTCTTGAAACAAAGCTTAGTTGTCCTTTAAACAATGAAAAGGAGAGGCATACATAAATGGTCACCAAGGCACAATATGACAAAGGTGAAGAGTCCCTGAGACTCTGGTCTGGGTCTGTACCATTCCCCTCCCTATACAAGTAAATGAGAACATTTAGGAAAATATAATACAAAATCTCTTACAGGAAATATAGACTACACTTGCTAAAATCACTTCCCTAAAAGTGTTTATAGCTTTTTTCTTTTTTTTTTTTTTTTTTAGCTTTTTTCTTTTTTTTTTCCTTCTTTTTTAAATTTATTTAAAAGACCTTCTTTAAACAGATAATGCAAAGACTGGTCCATTTTTTTCTTACCCGGCAAGCCAAGCTCTAATGACTTCACTAAGCAGAAGTTGTATTAAAATACATCTTCATAGTATTGCTACAATTTGGGTAAATATGTTCTGAACAGCTTGATGAGTACTAAATAAACTTTGCTGTTTTACAGCATACATTTTAATTTTTTTGCACTTTTTTAAGAATAGAAAATGCAATTATAGTGTGCAAAAGAAAAAAAATTAATTATCTTCTAGCTGAATACTGTAATTTTAAGCCATGCCTTCCATAAAAATGTATTGACATGTGTAAATAGAAGAAAAGAAAAAAAAATACAAGCAAACAGAGATTTCATTTCCTTGCAAGGAAAGATTAACTATCACAAACTGGATCACTTGAGTTCTGTATTCTTTAGAGAAAGAAATGAAAACAACAACCCATAAAACCACTGAAATGCTTCAAATGTCATCCATTCCACGGTAACAGGTTAAAACTGCCATGTTGCTTTCTACTGCTCCCGTTAACATGGATAGAATGATTTGCTGCTGGTTGGATATTGAATACAAAAAGCAAAAGAAAGTTGAGATCATCCCACATGAAGTCATTATTAGAGCTGGCTTTTCCCCCGTTTTGAAGTACAGTAGTGACTTGTAAATATGACCTTTTCTAAAGATCATCTGAGATTTGAAGATTTATCTGCCTGCTTCACCCAAAAAACAACTGCTGAAAGAATTTACTCTATGGAGCCCACTATACAGCATTCAAAATGTTTTGGGTTTGGTTTTTTTTCATGAAAAAATACCACAAAAAGTAGTTTTAGGTTTTTGTACCTCTGAATCACTAACACATTGTAGATTCCATTTATTCTTCCATGTTTGAAAATGGTTTCTGCAAAATCAAAATAAACTGTCAAACTCCCTTATGCCATGCTTCCAACAGTTTAAATTTAATACTTCTTGAATGGAATGACATAATTTATTTCCTTTAATTTGCAGGATGGCTACATCAAGCTAGCTTTAAGTCACAACTGTACCTAACCACAGTTCTCTGCAGCAAACCCATGATTTACAATATCTAATATTGTGGTTACGGTGCAGGGAACCGTGGGTAAGAAACCTCCATGTCAGAGTATTGTGGTTGGGGTTTCCCGGAAGAGTGGCAGTTGACACCTCTGGAATATTCATATATAAGTGCTTCAGTCAGATGGTCCTGAGTTGAGCGGGTAACTCAGGCACTATGAGAGCCTGGCATTCAGTCTGCGGGAATGTGTGTAACCTCCGTCACTCGAACCGCTCTGCAAACTGTAGTGGTCTTCAGCATCACTGGCACTTCCAATACTGTCCATTTCACCTGGAGTAAACTCCATTCCTTCAATGTCTACTTCTAAAGAAAACATAAGAAGGCACATTTTCAGGAAGCTGTAGCAACTAGTCATGGGCCAGTGTCAATCAACATCCAGGTGAAACCTGAATCACACTTCAGTTTCAATAATAATAATAATAATAATAATAGTAATAATAATAACAGTAATTAAAAAAAGAACTGGCACAGTAATTCCTGAGGAAAGGATCATTTTGTCCATCTGAGAATTAAAATCCCTTCTGTCCTCAGCCACATAAATATACTGCATGACATCAATACCAAATCCTTTCCCAGAACTGTTCCAACCTGCACACAGACACTAATTTAGAAAAAAGCTGACCCTCAAAGGCTGTCGTACTGCAGCACTGTCCGTGGTAATTCCAACCATGCAGGTGCTGACTGGCCATGGTGTGACCACCAGGTAACTGCCCCAAGACCCACCACTCCACCACCCTGGGCCCTGAAACAGCCAGCCTGGGCGAGTGTTCTGCACAGAAAGACTTCCAAATGGGAAAGTAAGAAATGGCAACAGACAGCTTGATGAGCTCTGTCTCAAATGAAAACCAAGTGCAGAGAATCCTTGGTCATCATTGCACAGAAAATGTTCTAAAATTTCACAATAAATGATGTGGAATTAATTTATTCACACAAAAGAATTAAGCCAAATAAGATTTTTTTTTCCATGTTATGCCAGCCTTACCAATAATTACACTAAAAATTCAAAACATGAAATGGTAATTGTTTAAAAAACTGGCAAAAAACACGTGCAAGATAAATAGCTTTAAAAATTCACACAATATTAATAGCTTAAAAACTGATTAAGAAAGAGACTGTTTTTCAAAGAATGTGAAGAAGATGCGGCAATGTTTTACTCTTCCAATCACATTATGGAACAATTTTGTCTGGGTTTTGTTGAAAGCTTGATTTTAGTTCTAAATGACATTTTCCTGTTTCCCTACTTCCCTTTTCCTTCCTGCTCCTGCAGGCCCCTCTGGGAAGGCCTGGCTCAATTACCTTGTTCAGAGTCAGTGGATATTGTTGATCCCATGCTGTCAGTGCGGATTCGCTCCATGCCCTGCACGGATAGCTGCTCCAATCTGCGCTTGAGGTAGCGGTGCTCCCGCTGTAATTGTTCTTTAATATTCAGAGCTTTCCGGTCCTGTTCTTCCAATTTCTTAAAGGGAGAGAAACACAGTTAGCTGTCAGTTTGTACCCACGTCAAAGCATAAGTAACTTAAGGTCTTCTCATAAACAGTAATTTAAAAGCAATTTAAATATTTTAATTAATTAATATAAAGTTAAAATTAAATTTTAAAGTTCAATTTTTTAGTTAGCATTCTGTAGAGGTCAGTACAATTTTAGCAGGCTGAATTTGTTTCACAATAAATTATATGGTTACAGGGGAAAAAATAATAATATTAAAAAAAAACCCTCAGAGACTCTCTTGCCACTAGCAGACATTCCTTGGCTAAGACTGAATTATTGTTGCCTTGGTTGTGGGGAATATTTAAATCATTTTATCAGGCAAAACCGGCATCATCTTTGATAACTCGAGCACAGCTCAGGTTTCAGTGAGAACATAACGCCTCTTTAGCTGAGTCTCTGATTTCACCTATCACCATAAAGGAACCATCGTGAGCCTCTGAATGTTCTCCCTCCTACCACAGGCCATGGAAAATTTTAACATTTAAAAAGCTTCATTAACAATAAGCAGCATTAATTATATATAGGAGTTTACTAACAACTCTCTTTATTCTTGCATTTTTTTCTCCTTGAACTTCTGCAGAGCAAGTGTGATAATTCTGTGATACCACCTGAAAAGTCAGTGGTATTAATCCAAAATTTCTCAGCAAACAGCCTGTGAAAGGATCCTTCCACATATCTGCCTAAAATCTCCCCTCTGACAAAATAAAAGCAGGTATTAATTTTGCAAATAAAAAGAATACTTCCCACCCGGTAAAACGTGCTGCACTGTTGGTCCAAATGCAGTAACAGGAATATTATCTTTTAGTATTTGAACTGAGCCCTCTTCCAAATCACTGGTAGCCATTTAAAAGTAGTGACTATATAATTTGGGAAGAAAGTGTTAAGATTAAAAGCACGAGGGATACACGAAACAAGACATCTTTTATTATTAAAAAAAATTATCTATCTGATGCAGTAAATTACAGGTTGTAGCAGTAAAAGCACTTATAAGAGTGAGCAGATTTCTCTGTGAGCTGTGTTTACACAATCACTGAGATTTAGGAGATGTGCAGGGAGTGAGTACAGCTGCTGAAGATTTCTCCCTGCCGTCTGAATGAAACTAGGCTTGGTTTTCTCAGGAGAGCGGGCTGGGACAGTGCACAGCAAACCACAAGCAAAACCCTTTCAGAGATTTTGCTGTTCCAGTGCAAGCCTGAAATAAAAGTATTTGAAAAAATAATTGACACTCTTGAACGGGGCAGTTTCCTGGCTCAGTGAAATCCACCTTCTTCTGCCTCATTTTGAGCCCCCTCCCAGGCAATGCACTCTGTACTCATCATAGGTGGATACACAATGTTATAATAAGAAAAGGGGTTGGTACATCCATGTACACAACAAACCAAATGTGCCCAATTGATCAGACTTCCTTTTCCTGTATTTTCCTGGCTGCAATCCCGAACTCAAACAACTATTTTAGGAAAGAACTCAGTGATTCATATCCAGGAGACTCAAAACTGTCCAATCTTTCAGAGCAAATTTCAATATATGGGGGGGGGGGGGGGGGGGCGGGATGTGTGTGTGAAAAGTTCAGAACTAATGACTGTGTTTGAAATGCCAGCCGGGCACGGGCAAGCTCTGGCAGTGCAGGGGGGGGAGCTGACCTGACAAAGGGAAGCAATTAAGAGCTAACCCAGTTAGGGCAGGTTCAGTTAAAACCTTAAAAAGAAAGTTAAACTTCAGTCTCAGTTTTCAGAAAATGAGCACTTGGTGCTGTGCAAGACGGATCTGGAAAGAATCTGTTCCCAGCTTTTTTTATCAGCAGCTGAAATGGTAACTACAGGGCTAATCTCACACACTCGCCACTTGTAAAAACAGTTTTTCAATTTGTATGCATAAGCCCATGATAGGGGGGCAGCCCAAGACAAAAACCACATGCAGTGCCTTTCATGCATGTTAGCCTGAATTATAAACAAGAGGCCAAAATCTCAAATGGTAAAAACAGGGGTTGCCCAGCTGGAGCAAATGTGCTTAGAAGTGCTGAAAAAGTAGCTCCATAAACTTGTTCACAAGAATGGTTTTGCTTAAATTAATCTTTAATTCTTCATATGAATCACATCCATTTCTGTAACTGCAGTGAATCTTAAAGCTGTGCATCAGCAGGCTGTTCTCCAAAATATTCCAAGATTACTGGCAGTGTTCAATTTTGCCTGACACTTTTCTTGACCTGTTTCTCTGTAACACTGAAAAAATGCCAGATGAGTAATTATAGTCCTGGACACAGCAGCAGAAACCTGTTCTTTAACTTTTACATTTGAATACCTCTTTGTCTTATTTCTGCATATAACCCTGTTCCCTGAAAATGACGACAGTGAAAATGGGAGAGAAGGTGTGTTTGGAGAGAGGAGGCCTGAGGAATAATTTCTTTTGAATTACCTGTGCAAATGTAGAACCTGCACTGCTGCTGGATCATAGGTGAGATCTGAGGCTGTTTTTTGTTTTAAACTTGTAACAAGGGGAGCAGCAACTAACAGGGATTGCATTTAATTGTTTCATTTAAATGAGAATCTGGTCAACAAAATGTTGATGGGGATAAAGCTTGCTAATAGGTATGATCTTTTTGATTCCATTTTTTTTTCATCATTAATGGATCTGGCTTTTTACATTTAAAACAATGCAGTACAGTGCTACTTTGCTCAGTCCTTAAAAAAATATATATTAATCAAAGAACAGCTCTGACAGGTATTTTTTAAAAATTATAGTGTAAATCATTAAATACACTAGTTATCAGAAAGCAGAAATCACAAAATCACTGTTTTATATATTTGAGATGTTAAGTTGCAAAGCACTAAACCTTGACACTGTGACTGAAATCCCTGCAAGTAATAAAGGCCAATAAATCCAGAAGATTGGACATATGGATATGAATTTTGTGTGAAAATTTGTTTTCTCTCTATGGACACACATTCTGGAAGATTCTCCCTTAAAAGAAATAAAAACATGGATGAATGTTTTTACCTTGATATGCATCTTAGCTCTTTTCAACAGACTTAGAGTGGTGTGTCTGGTGCTGTCCGGCCCGAGAGGCACAAGCTGTTTTAGCTGTTCCAAATATAGCCGGAGTTTAGCCCGCCTGCAATCATCAAAAACGAAAAGCGTTGTAGTAGGGTTGCACCCGAACAGAATATCCTATATGCAAACACCATCTGTTTGCAGGATCTCTGTGCAGAACTCGAGTCAACGGTGGCTTCCTTTCCCCTCCCTTTGGCAAAGTTTCAGACTGAAAGGTCACTTGAAATGCAGTAATGCTGCTTGGCACACTCAGACAGGAGGCTCATACCTGTATTTCAAAGCAGTTTGCTCAGCCTGGTCAGTCCCATCTTAACCAAAGGGGAGTATGCTCAGAGATCTGAGGACATCCAGGCAAGGATTCCTTACCCTATGGCTGGGTAAGGAAAAAACCCTGGGATTTTGCTCCAATGCAGTGATTTCTGCAGGCACAGACAGAGCTGTGGGCAGCTGCAGACCCTGATCCCCTGATCCCCTTCTCCCCATTCCTGTCCCTGCCTGCTGCAATAGGACCCACTCCTGCTATGCAAGGCAATGGCATCCATGCAGCCCTTCACAGCTCAGAGCTGTTTCCAGCCAAGATTTGTCAATGTATTTCAACAGAGAGGTCTTGATGCCCCTTCTCCTCCCTTCTACTGACCCACAGTCCCCCCAGGAGGAGACATTCTTCCTCTCACTGCACAGCGTTTGTTATAAACACACAAGAAAAAACACTTCCAGCCATATTCCTCAACAACAGGGTCCTGGCTTTCTCTGGTACTCCCTTGCAAGTGTCCCTACTGCTGCTCTCAACATCTCTCCTGTACTACTGCCCTTAATCTATCAGTAAAAAGAGGATGAACAAAGTACTATTTCTACAAATGTTTTCCAAACCGTCTTTGAGAAAGCAGCTGGCAATACAATAGTCCACAAAACAGTTGCTTGACCTATCCAAAACAAGGCAGTGGCCAACCAAAGAACCACATGCAAGTGCGCTTCTACAGTTACATCCTAAAGAAAATCTCTCCTGGTTTTAATTCACAGCCCTTGAACAGGAATCCACATGGTTCTCCAATGAGATAGAAATGGATGTGGAAGTGCTTCCACAAGTAACTACTATTTTCCTTTCTGCCAGCCTGTTACAGGCTGAGCAAAGCGATGACCTGGAGCCAACATCACCCTCACAGCCATAAGAATAACTGAAGCAGATCACAAGTGTGAGGTGAATAATCATCTTTTTCAAATTTCCTCGATGCTGCACGAAGGAAACAAACACTGCAGGGAATTTAACACTTCTGGTCAAGAATGAACTTTCTTTGAACAATGAAATCAGAACCACGATCCAGCATCAGTGCCTGAAATGCGGCTGAAGAGGATTCAACATACACCAAATGACAAATTACACACGTATAATTGGAATGATCAGTGCAATGTGAAAATAACCTGGGAATTAATGGTAAAAAATCCCAAACCAAAATAGAATCTAATACAGAACAGTAATGACTACACACTCACATATTTAGTTCTGTCTGCCTATATATCAACAGTGTACTAGGTAAGAAATCACAAAGCATGTCTGTAAAATTGTTAATTTTTTCTTCAAGCCACTTAGGGAAAAAGGATTTTTGGTGAAAACATGATTCAAAAGAGAAAACTGATGACAGACTTTTTGTTTAGGCCTGGGGTTTGTTTTTAAATACAAGGCTCTAAACTTAAGCATCTTAATGCTTTTATTTAAACAACACCAACAAAGACTGGCCTAAGTATTCACAAAAATAGCCCCATCAGATCCCCTGAGGCTGCTACCTTAAACTGGAATATTGATCTTTAAAATAGTGAAATGTCCAAATTAGGGACCACTGGTATTTATACAGAAAATCTTAATGAGGTAAGTTTTTATTTCTGTGTCTGTATCTAACAACTGCTTGGCTGGGTTTGCATTTTAAATACACAAACTTGCTTCAGGGACTAAATTCAAATAATCTTTTTGTTTTCTAAATGGCTGCTGAACATAAACACAATTGTCTGCATCACTCAGCCCAACCTGGATGCAACTGGATTTAGACAGAGGACAAGAAAGTGGGGACTGAAGATAAAGGAGGATATGGGAAGGAAGAGGAGAAGGATAGTACCAAATAGTAAACAGAGAGGTAAACACCTTGAAATGGAATGATCAGTATACTTGGAGCAATTAAAAGTTTGGTAAGGAATATACAGAACTGCTGATCAGAGATTTACTTAGTATTACTTCTGGAAAACATTAATGAAACCAGACTACATACTAAACTTATCTGTCTCTTGCTATTTGAGGAAAGTCTGCTTACCACAGGGAGTAGAAAGTAAGGCTTTAGTGTGCTTCCTTGCCCTCAGTTGGGGAGTCCACAGAAATACCGCCAAGGGTCAGGGGCATGGCCATGTGCCTTTTTAAAGCACTAACTCTTTTATGTTACCTGCAGGTAGAGCAGGACCTTACAGAAATGCCATGAAGAACACAGGACTGAATCTAAGAAGAGTATTTTTAGTGACCAGTGAGAAGAATTAGAAGAGCTGAGTATTAACAAATCTGCTTTAAGGCTTTTCAGTATTACCAACTGATAGTAGTAAATGTAATAAACACACTTGCTGAAAGACCTCCTCTATCTTTTTTTTTCTTAAAAGGACTTTTTCTTTCATCTAATTACTCAGCACTTATGAATCCGTTTAAGATATTAAAGCATAAACGTTACATAGATCTTTACATAAATGCAGGCATGTTATGTGACTAATTCATATATTATAATCGATGGCATAGATTGTGGAATGTACAAAAAGAAAACCAGCCCACCAAAATCCCTGTGGTAGCGGAGTAAATATCCCCACATTTTCATCTTGCACATCTTAGAAAAAAACTGTAAGAATGTAAGAAAACATTTCAGGCATGTTACATTAACAGATCACACCAGCAGGAACAAGGGACTCAAACTTCACAGCAGATAAGTTGTCTCATACAGACTCTGCCAGCACTAATTTCTCTCTTTTTCTGCAGGGACCTGACAGCTTTTGCTTTTCCTTGGCTGCCTGTGACCACAGGAGGAGGGAAAGGCACTCACAGAGGTAATCACAGCAGAGCTGCTTTTGTGTTTTGCAGCTCACGCTTTAAATTCCACCCAAAAAAAAAAATTTTAAAAAAGCAAGAAAAAAGAAAAAAAAAAAGCAGCCTGGTGTCAGAGCAACGGGATAACAGTCTCTGTGCATGAAATGTGGTTGAAGTTGGGTAATTATGCTCTGTTCCAGCTTCCAACCCCACTGCTATGTCTTTGCCCACACCAAGTGTGGTGTCTGGCCAGGAGACCAGCACTGACAGAAGTGGGCACTTTCCTCACCCCATGTGGATGCACAGAAATATCCCCTTCATCACTGGTACTGAATTCATCTGGGAAGGTATGGATCTAAAAAATGCCATCCAAAATCCAAATCAAGCCTGCAGCTCTCTGTTTTGGGTGTAGCCCCACGTATGGAGAGGTGCATGGGTGCCTGGTTTGATTTATCACATTGCCCTTTGTGCCAGATGATAAAGGGGTTTCAAATGTTCAAGATTCCAGTGTTTCTCCATAAGCAAGTTCACAACAGGACCTATGAGTCTGCATTACAGCTGTTCTAATGCTTGATAGCCCAGACTGGCCAGCATTCCAGGGCAGTGGCCATGTCTAGCAGCTGTCCGGTGGTTCCTCACATTCACATAAAGGACAAAGCCACCTGCTGACAACTGACCCAAAGGCTACCAGCTGGAATTGCTTTGAACTGGTTTTGAACTCACATAAGCCATGATGGGCAAGAGTGGCAGGGATTTCAGAACCCATGGCAGAATGAACCCTGGAGCCCCACAACATGGAGGGACAAAGCAGCAAAAAGGTGTTACTAAGAATTTTCCTACAGAACAAGGCCATCCACCAGAAGTTCACAGGAAGGCCACTCACTGATTCTAGTCCTTGGAGACTCCAGTTTGCTCCAGTGTTTGGCTATGGAAAGGCAGGTTCACCACTTCTCAAAGAAAGGGTTGCCATACAAAGGTAAATTAAGATCATTGACCCTAATCAATTTCAAAATTGCGTTAAATGAGTCTATTAAATAATGGTCAATAAGCTTTGCCGCATTTATGAAATCCCAGATGCGAATCCATTGTAGCACACCAAGAAATGGAATACTAAGATGCAGAGGGGGAAAAAAGAAACAAGAAAGTCCATTGTTCACCCTGGATAATCTTCATTCCAAGGAAACTGCAACCAACTCCAAGAAATTCCTACAACTACTTGACAGGCGGTTGCAGTGGGAACAAAATACTTCTCTGTAGGGATAAATAATACAAGAGGCAATGGCTGTGAATTTGGAGGTTCACAATGGACACTGGGAAACAAATTTTTATTGGGCAGTGGTGCACAACCAGAATAGGTTGCCCAGAAAGGCAGGTCCCTGGAGGTTTTTAAAGATTTACCCAGACAGTGCCATAAACATTCACAGACATACATTCACATCTATGAACATGTAAATCAAAGATTGCCTGTAACACTTCAGCAATTTGACTCACAAGATTGCTCCCATTCATGTACCAGAAAAACATCTACAGCTGTGTGGCTTAAACCTGTGCCACTCTGATTGATAGAATGCTGGTAGGTTTGTGGAATGACTCAATCCACTGCAGCCTTTCCACAGGGGCTCTCCAGGGCTTTCTCATGCCCAAAACAGCAGAGAGAAATGGCCTGCAGCCAGTCACACAGCAGATAGCTGTTCAAGCAGTAGTTGCACAGTTTTTTTGACAGCAGCAAAGGTGTGTTTCCTAAACCATTCAAGTATAAATCTAGAGACTTTATTTAGAGGCCACTGAGCTGCACAAAGACAGCTGCAAAGGCAAGGTGCATATCCCAAACAAGCTGCTCAGTCCTCAGCATGGCATGCCTCAGCCATGTCACCTGAGGCTGTCACCTCAGCCTGGTGACATTAAATGGCCACAGACACTCATGATACAGGGTGACAGCATCGAGTTCTGTGAAATGTGTTCCTGTCCATCCTGCCACCCCAGCTGGGCACTCCCCTGCAGACAAGCTTCCAACAGCCGTCCACGTGTTTATGGTAGCTAGCACAGGGTGGGCATTTCCTGGAAGCTGCATCCAAAGACAAACAGTTCCCACTGCTGGCATTGTGTTCCTGACTGCCAGAGGTCACTTGCTGAAAGTGTCAGAGGGGCCATGCTCATCTATTTCTGAACAATTGTGAGCAAGAGCATAAAGCTCACTAGAGAGAAGTCAAATTCATGGCGAGTGTTCACCTTGCACATCCTCCAGGTCTCACTCCACAGCCCCCCCAGAGTACAAGAATGACTCCCACATGTACCCATTCTCTGCTGACCCAGAGCTGGCTGGAGAAAGGAAGGAGCAACTCCATCAGCAGTTTGTCATCCTGTGGGAAGTCCCAGAACAGTTCTGTCTGGTCCACACCTGCTCCCTGCTACTAACAGATTGCCCAGTCTGGCAAAGGAGCTGTCCTGGCCATACTGGGAGGCATTGTAGACACGCAGCATCTCCAGCTGATGAGCAGCAAGGATCTGGAAGGTTAGGAAATGGCCAAAAAGCCACTAAATGTCTGCATTCCCACACTGCATGCCCTGAACTTCCCTTTGTGCTGGCCCCAGCAGAAATTGCCTGGTTAGACATGATGTTGCTGCTTCCACATGCACAGCCCATCGTACCTCTCACCACAGTGCACCACTGAAGCACATGTGGGCATGAAACAATGCTGGCCTCACAAGGAGGCCCTAATTGTGTTTTCCGTAGGGTGCCTTAGTGCTAAAAACACTTGTGTGACTGAACACTGTCTGTGTTTCAGATGCCCCAATTTTAGTCCACTAAACTAGCTCTGTGTATGGGAGGTTGACATATTCTCGAACTGCTAAATATATTTGTTCGGTGCTCTTCTGAAAAGGACACTATAAATCAAACTCAAGCAATGCAATCACTACAAGCCACACTAGTGAGAATAACTGATAGATATGAAATAGATGTAAAAATTAAAGATGTCATTTCTGTACATTAACTGTTTCAGTCCAAAAACCAGACAGCATCAGACCTTATCACAAGGCAAATTCAGTACAAATACAAACTAAGCCCCTACTTCAAAGAACAGAAATGTATTTGAAATGAATCTAGAAGAAGACACATTATTACAAACTGGACAGAGTTACCAAAGCATTTCGATTCCTTCTCTAATGTTTCACATTTTTTTCCTACATTCAAACCTGTCCTGGTGCTGTGCAATGAAGTTAATACACAAAGGTTTAAATATAGAGCAGTTACTGATTTTTTCATTGTTGCATAATGACTATGTAATCTGGCTTAATAATGTGCATAGGGTAAAGTCAGAGAAGAATCTCTGCACCAAAAATTCACTTCTGGAGTCAAATGTTATCCAGGTACACTATGAACCAAAATAGTCTGGCCACAACTTTGGGTCAGAGTCACCAGCAGTGAACTAATGGTTGTGTTTCGTCCTTAAAGCAAGGTGATTTTATCTTCTTGCCAGACATGAAATTCAGCATAAAATACAGAAGTGAGCTAACTGCAATTGTAAGACACTCGTGTTTTTACAGGAAGACTCTTCACAGATTTATTTATGAAATGCAAATACCTGGCGTTACAAGGAGCACTCGAGTTTTCGACAGAATCAGCAAACAGAAGCTCTGGATACTTTGTGACAAGCACTGTGTCAGGATGCACACAGACAGCATCATTACTCACAAACTTACCATTATTTCAAAGCTTTCTAAAAATGCAGAAATGCAGCAGTAAAAACTTTCCCATTGTGACTTCAGGGTTCACTTGCCACCAAGGTAAAATTAGGGCGAGAAACTCTGCCTGCCTTCTGATAACAGCTTCAATTCCTTCTTACTGGAGCTTGACACAACAAGGCAACATGTCTTAGGGGCTGCAGCTCTTTTTATTCTGTGCATAGTCACACTCTGAAGTGGTGACAGAATTTTGCTGCAAATTGTTTTAATGGTACTGAAAATTTAATCTGTTCATGTTATTTTGCGCAGTCCTGGATATCATGGCCACACATGCAGTGTAGGTAATCATGTGGGATTACTCAACTCTGCTTAGTAGAAGCTGGTACCTAAGCATACTTGCCTCGCTCTTCTTTAAGCTAACACTTTTATTAAAGTGTCAGGAATTACAAATTTACAGCTCTACGAGACTTTTTATAAGCTACCAAAGACAACTTTGTACTAATTAAAATGCATTTGTTTACAATGGCATTTAAAGAGATTATTTATCAACTTCCATCTTAAGAAATCACAGAAATTCAATCAGATAAAAATGGTTCTAAGGAAGCCTATTTATTAATGGTCCAGACAGTATTTAGCATATCTCCAGCAAAATATTAAATATAATGCAGGATAACAACCCTCCACTGCAATAAAAAATCCTGTTTCTTTCAGATTTATTTCACTCATGAACACTTTTAATACTTTCTCCTGTACAAAGGATATCTCAAATACTTCTTTTTTTTCTAAAAGATGCTCTAGCTCACACTTGAGCTGCACAATCTAGTTCAACTACACAACAAATTTGCTTTGGTGAAAAGGAAACAAAACCTCTTAGTATTAAAGCAGTGTACCATAGCAAGGCACCCAGTGTGCCGATTGCTACGAGATGTGTTGAAAAGCCTTGCTCACAGCTGACTGCCTTGGAGTCAAACCAGAAAATGCAGTCTTGCTCTTACAGCAAACCTCTTGGCTTTTTATTATCCGAGGAAAGATAAACCAAAACACCAGTGTTCTGCAGTAAGCTGGGGGTCTTTTTCATGTTAAAAATAAAATCCTGAAGTTTGAGCACTAGTGAAGATTCATCCAAGACCTCATAGGGCCTCTGCAACTAAATTCAGCAGTAAAGCTCTGGTGGAAATTAACAGGCAGAAAGAGCGGTGAGTGCCTAATTGCAGTGATTGTTAGTGAATTAAATGCAACAGCCCTACAATCAGTGCAACTGCCCGCTTATTTACTGAGGTATTAACTGGGAGTTTCATCCTCAATATGCATTTCAGTGTGCTGAATACTTGTGTGCATCTGTTCTGCTAAATTGAAAGCAGCCACATCGCTTTAGCAGCCAAGCGGTCTTGGGGTACCTCAGAAGTGTCCAAACATGGGATAACAACTGCTGCAAGTGCCTCTTACTATCACAGGCTTTCAGAGAGTCAGTGCTGCTCTGCACTTATCTGCAAGTTTTCATGGTGAATAGTGCTCAGCAATGTCTGGTGCTGTTCCCCAATGCTAAGGAAATAGAAGAAAACCTCTGCTGTCTGTTAACAACCAGCTTACGATTATTTCCATGTTTTGCACATTTTATCACTCTGAAAAATATTTTAGTTCTCTTTTACACTATATCCTAAACGCAGGACTACAGCAGTTCCAGCGCATTTTTACCTATTTTCCCTTAGTGCCACTTTCAGCCCACTTGCTCAGTCCAGACTCCACACTTGACCTTTAACTTTTTACCTTCCAAAAGATGCCACTTGCTCAGTTTTAGAACATAAACATGGAACCAGAACTTATTCCTACATCTTTCAGTACACATAAGTTAATGGAAGCATCTGCAGTGCCACAAATGCATGCATTTTTGGCCAGCTAAGCCTCTGGCAGCAGTGCACAGAAAGCTAGCTGGGATGCAAACTGGGGACAGGCAAATACTGGCTGGTCTGTGAGAGAGAAGCCACTGACTCCAAAGAGAGGGAATGCCTGGCAGACCTTGCTGGCCTTGTTGCCTTCTTTGTCCCTCCCTCCTTTACCCTTCCTCCAAGTAGCTCCTTGCTGAATGCAGTGATAGTTGCCTGTCCTAAGTTACAAGCACTGGGCTACATCAACATTCTCCTCACCTCAAAATACCCACAAGCAGACTTTGATGCACTTTTATGCTCTGGTTCCCAGCAGAAGGTGAGCTGTGGTGGCCCATGTGCTGCCATAAGCCAGGGACAGCAGCTAAGACAGGCAAATGACAGCAGCACCTGAGGCTTGCTTTGGGATGCAATGACCCTGCAAAGCAACGTGGACAACGCCAGCACGAGAGACCTGACCGGAGCCTCAGCAGCTGGTGGCTGGCCAGACTGCCCACATGCTGTCCCTTCAAGAATGTACCCAGCAGCAGAAGCAGACAGACTGACGAGCGTCCCAGAGTCACATCTGATTCTGGCCAGCAGAAGAAATAATAAGCCCTGTGGCACAGTTAGTGCCTGTTGCTGTACTGCTCCTCAACCTTCTCCCACTCGAGCTCTCCTGCCTGCAAAGTGAGCACGAGCTGTCAGAGGCGTGCGAGGTGTGACAGAGATGTGTCACACGACGGTGCACGCTCACCCACGTACCTTAAACCGCCTGCAGACCGAGCCAGCAGCACGGGAGGCACAAGAGAGCACTTGGGCAAGGCAAGGCGCAGGCAGGACCATGCCAGCAAGGACTCCAGGGCAGATGGAACAGCAGCAGCTCTGACTGGTATCTGTTTTACCCTCTAGGGAACCATAGCTTTGGGCTCTGCAGTACTAAGAGGCTGCAGGACCATCATCTGACCACTCTCATCTCCTCTCCATGTGTTTTTTCTAGGACTCGTCCCTGCAGGCAGGCTTTTCCCTCACATGCTTCAGCCATCCCACTGTCTTAAGGTGCTCTTATTTGAAGAGCAGCCATGAAAGGTTTAAAAGCCCTTCACTGTCTTGGGTCTTGGTGATAAACTAACAGCAACACACAGAAATCTGAGATGTACTTCGTGGGAAATGTCAACAGAAATTTACAAGCTATACAGGGATTCTCAGAAGTATCACAAGCAAAAGTAATGGCCACCTGGATATCATTTGTTCTTTCCTGGATGGTGTCCATCACAAATTTACATGTATGAGATTCTTACATTCTTTTGACCATAGGCAATGAATCTCTGACCTTGCAAGAATCTGAGGCAACAGAAATCAAACATTATGCAAACAGCTGAAACTCATTGCAGTTTGGTTTTGCCCTTTTATGGATTTCTTTTCTTCTGCAAAAAGGAAAAAAAAGGAGATTCCAACCTATATTTCAGCATTTCAGCCTTTAGGTTGTGCTCATCTATAAAGAACAGTTTTCTGTATTTAAACTTCAAAGTCAATGTCAGACAGATACAAACAATTCTTAGAGCTAATAGAAAAGGAATTTCTTTTTCAGGAGTCTTCTATTTTTAGCCCTGTTATCTACTGATTGTCTTTAACGTTTACCTCTCACTTTTAAGCAATAGCGAGGAGGTGTCACCTGGTACCACAAGCTCAGCATCACACAGTACCTACCTAATCCAGGCAGATGAACAACAGTGCCTTGTGGGGAAAGGACACAAGTGATGGAAATACCATCGGACATACCGAAAACAGAGTCCACAAAAACTAATCAGCCATGCTTTTAACAAACTTATTTAATACTTCATTCAGCCAGCCTTCCACCCATTTGTTTCACAGATTAAAATGCACACATCACAATTTAGTAGTCCTCCTAAATTAGACCTCTTCAAACCCATCTGTCTTACTGGCACTCAAGTTTCTTAGATTACACTGCAGGGAGGACTCAAGTTTGTCTGCTACCTCAGAATAGTGTCAGACCCAATTAGATAAGGAAAGTGCCGTCACGAGACCATGCCACTGCAGGATCAAGCAGTTGTAATTCGCACTTGAAGTTACATGGAGGCACACACGTACTCACACACGCTGCCCACGGAAACCCCAGGGGTAGATTAGGGACGTGCAGACACATACATGAGAGCAGCAACACTCTGGCCCGCGCTGGCAGTGGACCACCACAAAGCAACTTTGCACAGCACATCCAAAGCCACGGCATGTCTGCAGATCTGCACTAAGTGTGTTGGCATTCGCCACCTTTCACAGTACTCTTGTAAGGAATTTGTCAAGGACTGCAGAGAGTGGGTCAAAGAGAATTACATTTATTTAAACAAGGAAAAGCTGCATAACAACAACACGTTTGCACTGGGTTCACACTCAAGAGGGGAACAGGATGATAGTGGTAATTTTTCACAAATTAACCATTCACCAACAGGTGGCTGGAGAGGATGCAGTCTGTCTGTCCCAGAAGGGGCTCCTGGGAGCTGTATGTCCCTCTCACGTGGGGCTTAAGGACCAAGGTGCAGCTCAGCTCTGTGCACACAAGCTACACGTTTATCAACTGACAACACCCCAGAGCAAGTCACTACTTACAAATCAGCTCATGGCTTGAAACCGGCTTTAATTATCAGACTGTTTCCCCACATCAAAATGCTAAGCAAGAACATCGTGTCTCAGGACAGCTGCCAACAGGAAGGATCTTAAAAAAAAAAAAAAAAAAAAAAGTGGGGTGGGAGACTACAATGCTTAAATAAGCCTAGAGAAGTTGAGCTGCAGCACAGCACTAAGCCAAGAGCACAGTTCTGGGCCTAGTGAGCTTTTTCTGCCTAATTTTAAACCTCCCTATAGACCTAGTTATTTTGTACATATGTCAAATGAGGGGAAAAATGTGTTCAAGATTTTTTTTTATACCACCGTATGATGCCAAATTAAAGGAGAGGCAAGTCAAGTTGAATTATTTTAGCTAAATTAACAAACATGCATTGCTGTCACATACTGAGCATAAGGCCTTGGGAACAGCCCTTTCCTGCATCAACTTAAACGAGTGTGAAGCATTAATATCTGCAATACTGGATACCTGTGACTGTGGTTTTATTGTCTATTGTACCTCCATATCCAAATACCAAGTATCCAATTTAAGTAGCCTGACAAATGCTGCAGGGACTCCATGCTCCGATGTGCACAAGGCACCAAAAGAACAGCAACTTACACCACAGCTTTAAAACCTCATCAGGAGTTAAGGCAACTCTGTCTCCAGTTCAGCATCTAAACAATCACTTGCTCGTTCACAGTCATAGGAAGTTTTAAGGTCTGATCAGGAAGCTATCAGAACGGGATATTTAGTGCTATGTGTTACTTTCATTTTTTGCTTTTGCTATTACTTCCTCGGCACATGCACCATACCAAAGCTTCGTGGCCATCTTAGAGGGAGCAGCTCATGATGGCAGCTTGAGCATGCACAAATGAATTGGCTTTTTTGGGGAAGGAAGTGGTGGGTGCTGCTTTTACCAATGTAGATACTTGAGATGTGCTCCAGTGAGACAGCTGAAGTGCCCTGGGACAACATCAGGGTGCCTGTTCCAGACAACTGAAGGCTGGTTCCAGGACCCCAAGTGAGAACAGCAAAGGAAGAGAAGAAAAGAAATCACACTGCAGTAATTAAGAATACATGTCCCCAAATGTCTTGCTGTATGTCTCCAACTCCTTCATTTCAACTTTGTAATTAGAGGTGAATAGAAGACAGTGAGGTGTATGTATAAACAAATTTAGGGGAAGGATTAAATGCAATGACTGTAATTAAAGATGGTCACTTCCAAGGCTGCAGTGGGTACTCTTACTTTCAGGAGAATTAAAAAGCTGAGTGACACTTATTTCCCCCCCAACAAAAAGTGAAAAGATCTGGAATCATGGGATAGTGGAGACTGCAGATATCTGACAGTCCTGCCTCCAAGTTTGGATACAGTTTGCCACAGCACAGATAGTGCCTTGTTTGTAATTTAATTTCCATCCGATTTCCCTTTCCCTTGAACAGTACAAAACTGGTTGTCTCTGAGCCAGATAAGGTGCAGCTGAGCAGAACCTGAAAATGATCCATCATTTGGGACGATAAGGTATGGAACAGCTTTTCAAAACTCTTCCTCCTTCCCTCCTTCTTTCTTCCCCACAAAACTCAGCTCAGATTTCTTAAGTGCAGTGTCCTGAGGTTATCTGGGGAAGGAACGTGCCAGAAGTTTGGACCCACTTGCCATGTGAGTATGTAAATTCAGGCAGTGGGAACCAAGACACTCAACAGTCTATTTAAAACACCTCTTAGCACCTACACCCAATAACTGCTTCTAGCAAACATACACAACAAGCTCCCAAATTTCCCTAGCAGAAATTATTTGCTCCACCCATGCTGTTCATTGCAGCAGTCAACACAACAGCACTTACCAATCGGGATTAAGTCAGCTTTCTTGGGGAATTACAGGGTTTGCTACCTTTATGTTTTGTAAATACCAGCTAATGTGCTATGTAAGACACAGAATGTCTGTGCAGCAGGTATTTGCAAACACTGATGGTATTCCCAACTTCAATAGGAGCTGCTGAGTCCTGGCAGCAATTACATGCCAGGAAAGCCCCTTATTTAGCACCTTGTATCTTCACTTAGTTACCCAAATTGAACCAGCAAGGAAAGAAAAGCAGATAAATCTGTTCGGCATCAATCCCAAGGTGGCAGCTGGGAGAAGAGGATTCACCACTACTTCTCCAGCCTTTTACAGGCGTTTTACCACATTCAGATGTAGTCTTTGACTGTTACACAAATCTGCTTTCTTGCTATAAGGTAGAATCTAATAAAGGCTTTCTTAATGTAGGGCATGTAGCCTGTAACTTGAGTTATTAGTTTTTCAAGTTAGAAGCATTGCAACATGACCTCATGTACATACATCCAAGCCCAACACCTCTTCTGTGTCGGCTGTGCCAATCTCCACGCGCTACAAAATTAGTCACAGTAATTTGTGTAGAAAAAAGCTTGCGTAACATAAACTAGCATTAAACAGTATTATTGGCCAATTGACATCCTTTGACAAGTCCTGTCACTCTGCTCTAGCCTAGGAGAATGTGTACATGGCTCAGCATATGTATTTCCATCTCAAAAGACAGCATTGTATGAAGTCCCAAAACAACTCTCTCCTCCCAAACATAGGGAGGGGTGGGTAGAAGGAATATCTTATCCATTCCTGTGGATTGCACAGTTCTTTAGGATAAGAGGAGTCAGTTTTTAACTGGATACCATACACGAGTGCAGGGTAAGGGGGGGGGGGGGGAAGGGCAGTAGGGAGGGGGAGTTGGTTTTGGTTTTGTTTTTCCAAAAAAGGCCCCAAATAAACATCTGTGATGGAACAGCATCATGCTTTTTCCACGTTTATGATCTGCTGTCTAAATGCTCCTGCTCAGAACAGTTTCTGGAACCTTTTCTGCATCCTCTGCAGCTTGCCCGGATGTGATGCAGGGTTCAGCCTGCAGGTAGGCACAGCTCCTACTAAATTCCGTGGGTGTGAGGCGGGAGTCTGCCACATGCTCAACCACCGGTGTGTACCAAGGGGAACAAAACACAGATACCAACTAATTGACCTGCAAAGGAATTTTGTGCAGTAAATCTAAGCACAAGTGTCTGCTGATAGAGACCATGAAGGAAAAGGAGCATGAGCTGCACCAGGGAAGTACACACATTCCATTCAGAAAGAGACATTTTTGAATTTGGGACCAGGTCATGGTCTATCCAATACCCAAGTGAGGTAGTCACTCCAGGGGCAGGAGTGCTAAAAATAGAGCTACAGATGCAATACAGCATGGAGGCAGGGAGAGGAAGGGACAGGACAAGCACCTCACAGAACATAGCCACCTCCTCCAGCTGAGGTTGATTCCTTTTTGTCTACTCCAAGCAGGGACACTGGGACATGAACGCTTGTGACGTACCTGGGAGAAAGTAAGCCAGCCTTCTGCAGATTTGGTGTGAATCCTGAGTGCAGAGCCAACCTTGCCTTAAAGAGCCAGAGTTGCACTCCTGGCTTTCAGGGACATTTGCCCCTTCTTCAAACCACAGCAGGTACCACTTCTGTATATTGGTCTGTGGGCTTCCACAGACTTGACTGGCTGAGATTCAGCCAAGGATTCCCATTGCATTATGTAAGACTCATTTCAGAGGCCAACTTCTTAAAGTCCATTAGCTGCCTAAATACCTTTAAAAAAAACAAAAATCAAATTCCAGCTCACTTGTCCAGATGTAGCTAAGTAAGCTTAAAAGAAAATCTTTTTTTTTTGAATACCTAATTCCACTTATTTTTTTCTCCTCCAATCAGGACAGCAGTCACCATCAGGCCCTCTCATGCACCTCCCATGCAGGGAATCAGCACCTAACTGTCCTGAAAGTACCAGAAAGTCTGGCCCATCCATCTCTACTTTGTACAAGTCCAGCCCACTCTCTCTACCATGCTGGATGAGGACTAGCCAGGTCAATTAGCAGATGCTGAAAACATAAACCACCTTCTACATAGTCCATTAGAGGCTGACACACAATAAACTTATGTTTGAAGAGAGGGATGAACGAATTCAAGTGGAAAAAAACGCATGCACTTGGTTTCTCACCCATCTGCTCCCTGCTGGCTGCTTGGCTGGCCAGGAAGCACAAGGCTTTCTGCAGCCCAGACCCAGGACTCCACTTATGCTCCATAGTGCAAAGCTGGCTTCAGCAGGAAAAAGGACATGACAATTGTAGAGTCCAGACTGTACTTTAGTCCCATCTTTCACTGCAAAATAGAAGCTTTGTCCGAAGTATGAGTAGGTGTACCTCTCTGATACCTGTAATATAACCTCCTGAGCAGATTAATTTTCAAGCTTCGTCTGCTTAACATACCCCTCCTTTCCAAAGCAGCAGTGTAGGTAGGAAGACACATTTGTTGGGAGTGCATCATCAGGTGAGCTGCTCTGTGCACTGAAAAGATAACAGTTCAGTGCATAAATATTTACAGCAGCTATTGCAGCAGGTACTGCAGGGTAAGTCACAGGTCCAGACATTTGCTGACTGCCCAGAGATGGGGGCACAGTGAGGAAAAACAGCATTTCAGTGCAAAGTTTTAAACCTTCCAATTTCTTTTAATTCCACAGATCTGTCAGACTCAGAAACATGGGTCACTTCAGCAAAAGCACAGGATTACACCTTCAGCTCTGCAGGACCAGTTCTTTACAGATTTTCCTAAACAAGCTGCACAAAAAAAAAATTCTTACAGGGATTTAAGAGGCAAACACCTGGCAAAAGGGGCTTTAAGCTGAGATTCAGCCTTGCACTGGCTGAGGCAACACATCACCTGCCCACTACAACTGGCATCCTCATAGAAGCAGTCGTAGCTGGGGAGGGGGAGCAGATGCCCAAACCACCGTGGCTATCAGCTCACAAAAGGCAAATCACACTCCTAAAACATTACCTTGCTTAAGCAGTGCAAAGGTGTGTTTATTGCAATTCACTGGGATTGTTATAAACCACTTCACACCAACCAGATGGTGTAAAAACAGTTCTTTTCTTGATGAGAAAACCAGAAGATCCAGTACAGAGGTTAGATTCCGCTAGCAAGATGATGTGGTTTCCACCACTAACGTAGCAGCCGCATTATCTGAATGGTTTATGTATAATCTGGACAGATCCTAGAAATGGCAGCAATTTTTATAGACCCATTATAACAATGAGATCTGTCCCAGGTCAGTAAGACCCATCCAACACAGCACTTTCCAGGCAACAGCAGCCAAAACTGGATGCCTAGGAAAAACATTAAACTGACAGAGAAGTGAACTGTAACTGCTCTGTACTGTAAATTAACACTGTAAATTAACACTGTCACCCAAAGAAGCCATCCCACCCTCTCCCTGTGCTGGTATCAGGGTGTGCCTGTGACAGGGAGCTGGCTCAGGAAGGTGACCTGGCCCAAGGAGGAAGCTTCTCCCCTCCTGCTGTGCTGGCAGGAAGCAGGACCCAGAAGCACCAGCATGCAACCCGGGCTGGGTTAAATTCCTGATGGAAGCACAGCAGCGAGACACTGGGTGATCCTTCCCTGGAAGGACTTCACCTCCAGCACCAGTTCAGGGGTTTCCTCAGTCAGTGGTGGCACCACAGCCGTTCAATGTGATGGATCAATGCAGTTACAACCTTATGCTGCATAACAGTGCTAACCACAATGGTAATCTGTGATTTTGAAAAGGCAGCCCATAATAAAAATAAACATTAAGCATTATTTTGGTATGCTGTTATTTCAATGACCTTTCAGTTCTGTTTCAAAACTTCCAAGTTTATCACCAATTTGCAATTACATGCTTTTCATTAACCTGCAGTTTAAGAGCCACAGAGAGGATTTCAAGACATCCATCTAAGCATTCTCTCAGCTTATATTAACTTTAAACATAAAGCAACTGTGGTGGGTGCAACTAACGTACCAATGAATGTAACTGTGCTCTTGCATCTGCAATTTCTCCATGAGAAAACCACCTATCAGAATTTAACTTCAGAGCCATCTGCTCTATTTACTGTATCAGCTAATGCTGTACATCATAATGCTCCCATCGAAATATATACTCCTCATCAAAACCTATATTTCTGTAGAGATATCCATTCATACACATGATGATGCAATATAGAAACTTCTTTCTGGCAAGATTTTAGATTTAAGGACGGCACAAAACTCACGTCAGTATTACCTTCTGTGCGCATGGGAACACATTTAGTCTCCCCCAAGCAGGGCTCTACACAACACATACATTAAGCTCTTCTGGGAAAAAGAAAGGTTTGGGGTTTTTTTCCATCTTTAAGGTTTTGCAAATCACTGTGTCTCATGTATTCCCCATTCTGGTCTTGCACTTCTAAAAGTTCAGAGCTGTCTTACTCAGTTGATTCAGGCAACCTCCACAGCAGTCTCAGCTCAAACAGCAATGCCTGGTTTTTACCTCCATCTGCCTCAGCTCACCAGCTTTTGTCAAATCCAAGCCTGCAGACCTGGGACCTAGATCAAGCCATACCAGAGTCACACAGCACTTCTTCAGCTCGTATGGGTGCCAGTTTGGGGACAGCAGCACGTGGCTTGCTGACTTCAAGTACACCTATTCATTTCCTCACAAATTCTTAGAAGCTGTTCTTTAAAATCATCAAGTTTCACAAGCTGTTTCCAAAGACTTTGCCAGGGAAAGGGCAAGACCTTGAACCCCTCCTGCAGCAGAATTCCTCATGGCCAGGCAGGACTGAATGACACTGAAGAAGTCCTGATGGGCTGATCCCAGTATCCCTTGTCAGGACTCCACGTGCTTTCACAGGAGGTGTCTCTTCCTCACACAGCCCTGCACAAGCTGGGGGACAAATCCACGGGTGAACAGCCGAGGGCAGGTTCTCCCTGCCTCCACAGAGCAGCGTGGAGATCTCAGCACAGTCTTCAGGGAGATGCACCTTGGCTTTTACCTTCTAATGCAGAACTAGTATAAACCGATGCAAATAAATGAGATAATGCTGTATCTTTTAAAGAAGCTTATGTCTCTCGTAAATTCTTGGGTGTTTTTTATACTATGAAAGTTGAATTCCTCTATACAGTTGTCAGGTTGATTAAAAAATTTCCTTGCAAAAAGTCATGATTACTAATTTACTTACTATTTATATTGCTCTGTGAAAGCCTACAGACCTAATGGTCTGGCTGGAAACAACAAAAAATACCTACATAAATATACATGTGCACGTTTGTCATTAGGAACTAGTTACATCCAAGTGCCACACTCTGACTAACCTGTCTGTAATTATTAAAATATCTTCTAGGACCTCATCTGTCCCTAGGATGAGAAGATTTCTTGCCTTCTTACTTCTTATTTAACGGGTTTCCTGATTCATGGCTCCTAGATGCACACCTTGATCACACAGGACCAAAACAAAACTGCTATTAGAGGGATAAGTCCTTCCAGAGTGTCCCTATAATGAACACACACTGAAGCTCTGAGCAGGGTATTATAGAGAGACTTAAAGCACAGAAAAAGCAATTTCATGTATGAATTGCTGAGAAACACTTTACCGTAACTTTAATCTGAATTCTATCATATAATGAGATTTTTTTTCTTGGAATTATGTTTCTGCTTTCATTTGTGTTCCTCTGAGCTCCCCCTCAAGAGCACACAGAAAAGAGACCCAGCAGTAAAAAATGCAAAATAAACTGGTGGTGCCAAATGGTCAAGCCAGCACACACAGAGGTCAACCACTGCCATTTCCACTGACATCAAAACCAGAGATAAAACCTTTGACGTGCAACACCAGTGCAGAACCCAAAACAGCACCATGTACCGTGCATGGCTACCATGGGTTTCCATTCAGTGACATCTCTGGCCACCCTCACGCAGGACACAACAGCCCTGTAAATAAGGAAGCCATTTCCCTGCCCTCCAGCACAGGGTGCAGCCCTCAGACACCACGTGAGGGACTGGGCATGGAGGAGGACACACGCAGCCTCTCCTCCCCTCCTCCTCGACGGGCTCCTGTGAGATAATCGAGTGTGTCTTGCCAGAGCAGCATCATGGCAGTGCTGAGTCAAAGGCGCTGGTCCTGGAAAGGAGACACCTCCAAAATCAACATCCAGTGCTTCCCAACTGGCAGGGCAGGGCTGCACGGAGGGGGAGGACAGGCTCTGCTGCAGGGACCAGCTGCTACAGGGACACATCATGGCTGTGAATCTCCCATTAAACCGTGCAAGACATTTGATAGATTTTAATGTACTTTTAGTAAAACACTGTGAAAAACACTATGATCGGTATTATCTGCTCATACACCCACAGTGCTGGAGGAGGGGGTTGTTAAAAGAAGAAATAAAAATTGCAGGAGTCCTTCACACCAATACATCAGGCAGCTAGAACTGCACACACCTCATCTGCTTTTGTGAACACCCATTTGCACATACAAGGATCTTGCACTAATTTGCAAGTTCTCACCAGGAATAATAAAAATCTGGCTTCAAGTAGTTTAACTGCAGGAGGCACAGCAAGCAGCAGCAGTTAGAAACATTAGTTGTATAATCACAAGACATACTGTGCAGTTTACCTATTTTGACCTTGAGATGGCAGAGAAAGAAAAGGTAGCAAGGCAAGTACTGTATGGTCCAGCTACTACAAAGATACAACACAGAACTGGAAGTGAGAACAGTGATTGAACAATTAATAGAGTCTCCTTCTGGCCCTGCATCTGCTGCAAATGCTGCTGTGCCTCATTTACTGTGCTGCTTAAACATGTTAAGGCAGAGCAGAAGGAAGAAGAGGAAAATAACTGAAGGAAAAATAAAAGGAATATGCAGATGAGAGTAAATTTGTATTGATGAAGCAGGAGGGAAGGAAGAAATACAGAGGAATGAGAAAGAATCGTAGTTGGGGCCAATTATTTTTTTTTTCTTTTAAAGAAGTGTGACCGAAGGACAGAATTTTACATGCAGTTATTTTCCTGAAGACTCTGTCAGAAGAACTTCTGCCGGTCAATGTCACTGCCTTAGCCAATGCACTGCATTCTACAGCCCAGGCCTGTGCTTGTGAGCTTGAGCCTTCTCCAGTTCCTCTCATCTCTAGGATGACCACGTGGCTATTAGGCAGAGCTATAGTTTACTCATATTACAATTAAACTACAGGAAAGCATGTAAGCATGCAAGGGAAGTGATGGTCTAGCTGCTACATAACTGCAGCCACAGAACAACACACAAAAAAACCCCCACGAGTTCAATCTTCTTTTGCCATCAACCATGTTTCACGTATTTAGAAGCATGCAAATAAGTTTAAATCATATCCACACACACCCCCCTCGCTTTCTCTGGATGCGTGAAACCCGAAAGACCACAAGCTACACAAAAAAGGAACAAAAAACCACCCGAATGGGAGTTTATCCTGAATGGTGGGTGAAAGGCAGCGGCCCCGCAGTGAGGGTGCCACAGCAGGGAAGCCAAAGGCAGAGCCAAGACGGGCCCGTTTGCTCTCTGAGCTCCCTCGGAGCAGCGCTCCCGGAGCCTTCCTACAGCCCAGGGGCCCAGCTGCAAACACACTCTGACACGGTACAACACACGCTGAACACTGCCTCCAGAACGGGGCAAACGAGAGCTCTGCACCACGCGCGGCTGCAGGGTCTAATGCCTGTCCTGGGTAGGTCCGGCTTTTCCTGGCGCTGGATTCACCGGACCAGGCTGCGGCTCAGGAGCTGCCCGTTCCTAGCTCACACACAGCTCTCCGGACAGGACACGCACCAGCAAGGAAGCGGAGGGAGGGGAAAAACGGATCTGTAGGTACTTACATGCAAGATGAAAATTAACTGCACTTTAGGCATACTTTAAAAGAAACATAGAATAACCCTGTGTGACACATTGTTCCCAAAAAGCATTCACCTTAGTCACAAAAATACTTTGTACTTATAACATTTAACACCTCTAGCAAACAGTTGCTGCAATCAGATTCTTTGTTAGTAACAATTCGGTTAACCAGTTACAGCATTAATCAGTACAAAGATAATTATTAGGGATGTTTCAAAAGGAGCATACCAAACAATAGGGGGAAAAAAAGTGCCAAATAGTACTATAACTATTAGATTTTAGTTGATAAAAAAACCAAAATCAACTTAATAAATTACTCAGTGCAGAATCAAAAAAATTTCAACAAAATGTTCTTCAATAAGCATGGTAACTAAAATGTCAGCCATACATCTTTTAATTAGCTTTTTTTTCAAAACTTACCTATGTTTTTCTAGTTCGTTGTGTGATGACCTATTAAAAAGAGAAAAGAAATATTAGAGAAAAGGAGAAATAAACCAAGATTTAGAATATTTAAAAGCCAATACCTGCATATGTTGCAAAAGAGTTCTCTGAAATATGTATTTAACATGGATTATGAAACAGCTTTTCTATTAAATCGATTCACTTTTACATCCCTTAGATTCTTCAGGGTATCAACTTAATTTCCATGAGTAAACTGTAGGTTTGGGGGGAATTATAATATATTTGCATTTATTAGTGTTCAATACATTCAGAGACAGAAATGAACATAAAAAACTGAGCAGGTTAGTAATAAAAACAGCCCATGAGATTTTTATATGTGAAGAAAAATTACGAGGGGGCAGAAAATGTTAGAAGATCTAAATGGCAACAGGTAAGAGCAAAAAGCACCCAAAAGGCCAGCTTTCAAGCCCATGGAGAAGCAGAAAGAACAATCAGCAGCTAATCACTGCAGTTGTTGTTGTTGTTGACATCTTAATGGCAACAAAAGAGGAATCCTCTTAATTCTTCTGAGTCTACAAACAGAAAATAAAACCCAAAAAAATCACAATCCCTGTACCAACCACAGCAGTATGTTATCCTCTTCCAATCTGCTCAGATTGGAGATTTTTTTTTATGCCCCAACCAATGCCTCGGGATTTTTGCCATTAGAAGGCAGCCTTAAATTCTTGGAAGACTTTTATTTTAAACTGATTCAGCTAAAAATATTCATTTTATTTATTTACACATCTCAGGTTAAAAACATTCCTAAAATGAAGTTACTGTCACTTTCAGAACCAGCAATTTTCTGTACTTTCAGTTTTGTCCCCCTGAAAACATGCCCAGCACGTAAGGATCAAAAGATGCAGAGGTGGTGGCAGCTTTTAGGGCTGGCAGATTATGTCAGAGCAGCTCTGCTGGAGCCTGCTGCAACCCCAGCCCGCAGCTGGGCACGGGGTGCAGAGTGAGGGGCCTTTGTGGAGGGCAAGTGCACAGTCCCTCCAGAGAGCAAAGACATCCCAGGGCAATTACAGAGCTGTCCTGCACAAATACTGCCCGGTGCCGTGCTGTCCTGCCTCTCCCTGCACACACCGGAAGCTGCTGGATGCTGTACCTGGGTGTGACTGATGGCAGAGCATCACTCCAGCCATTGAGAGGAAAAAGAAAGCAAAGCTCACCCAAAAAATATCCAGTGAACAAACCCACAAGCAAGTGATCTCAGGCCAGTGCAGACCCTGATCCTGCAAGGAATTAAGTGAACTGCCCTTCTGCAGGTAAAACTGAAATGTGTACAAGGTTCAGCACTGATGCTAATCCACTCTCACCAGAAAGCATCTCAGTGTTGGTACCAAGACATCAATTATGTCAACCATTACCTGGTATCTTTTTCTCACAAGCCTATGAAAAGTCTATGAATTCTTTATGTATTTTTTTTTAAACTTCTTGCATCAAGTGAGCCATGATCAAGTAATGTGTGTGTTTCTACAATGCCTTTTAAGTGCTCCTGACCAATGCAACAACACTAAAAGTGTTAGACACATATTCTGTGCTACATTAATAGGGCAAGGTGGGCTTGGTCATTTGGCTATCTTAAGAGGATATTGTTTTTATCTTCTACTTCTACTCTCTACGCAGAGATCAGACATTTTCTCCACAATCATTTCTCCACACCAGTGTTCACAAAAACTGACAAAAGACTATGCTAAATACACCAGTGTTTATGAAAACACATGGAAAACAGAAGTCAGGAGGGAACCATTGTCCCCAAACACCCTCAACAGGCCTGTGAAAGGCACAAAGACACTGTTCGTAGGGAACTTTGGAAGGGAAAGGAAATACAGGCTGGCCCGGATTCATCCGTATGGCATTAATTCCTTGACATTTCTGGCAATTAGCACAAAGGTGAACACAATCACTCCAACTGGCCCATTCTGAGCTGCCAGCTCACAGCAGCTCCAGTGAGCACACATGGGGACAACACGGGCCAAGAAATCCAGCCTGCATGGAGTATTTTGCTGGGCTGAGAAAGGATGCAGTGAGCAGCTGACAGTCCTTCTTCATGCAGCACACCTACAGGGCACCTCTGGTGCATGAAGGGTGACCCCGGTGCTCTCCTGAGGTATGTCCTGCCAGAGCAGCTCTGGAGCGGCGCAGCCGTGGGTGTGCCAGCTGCCAAACGGAGCGGCAGTGGCCATGTGCCTCTTGGCAGAGCTCTTGGGGACACAAAAGCCTCAGTGACGCCTGCAGTGTGCAAACGTAGGCACCAGCCACACATTTCGGGAGGTGTCAGGGGGTTGACTAACGCCTCAACTATCAGGCCCTAGGCAGAAACCAAAACCTAGAGTCCTGACATTTACCTGAGAATTGTTCCATCTACAGAGCAAGTTAAATACCCCTATTACAAAGCATGACAGGGGTTTCTTTGGTTGGGATTGTTTTCAGAAGAGATGAACTTCTCTCAAAATACTGGTTTTTATTTCCTTCACTGTCTACAGCACAGTGTATTGGAAGAATATCCATCTCCTGCTGTTTATGTGAACTAAAGTGAGTGAAAGAAAATGTACAAACCGGTCTGCACACAACCCAGCACCCTGTTTCAAAATGGAGTCCTTTACTACTACTTTAGTAAAGATAAGATGTAGGCCACAACTAAGAAATACATGCACATATGTATTTATATGAAAGAGACAGATATATGACTGTGATTTTCAGGCAAATGGTCTGTGGAGTCTTTCAAAAACGGCTGCAAGAGAAGGAAGACTTCTGGTGTTTAACTTAGGTTCACTCTATTGAGTTTGTATCTTCATGCAAAGCTTTGGGAAGTTGGGGGTAGCAGTGATGAAAAAAAAGGTGTCAATAAAAGGTTCAGATAACAACAACCAAAAATCAGCAAAATCATAGATTCAGGCAGAAGAGATAATGAACACTAGTGCTTAGACTACACTGTTGATCTGAGACAGCTCCAATATCCCTTTTACAAATGCCAGGCAGTTCACTGACTATAAATTTTATTTGTGAAGAAATTGTCAAAAGAAGATTTGAAAGAACAAGGAACCAAGTAAATGCAGACACTGGTCTGCAAGATGCTGTGCATACTTCCCTCAGCACATCCCCAGAACCATCTCCCTCCACCACCTTCCCTTCCCCAAACAGGAATTCTAGGTATTGGATTTCAGCTTTTGGTTGATGCAACATTCAACAGACACACCTAAACAATTCAGACAGGTGCTAATTGAGATGGCAGGACTAACACAGAAAAGGCAAGGGCCCCTCCATGTCCACTGCTGCCAGTTTATGGGTGAGCCAGCAGGAGCTGCTCACATGCTGCTCTCATCTAGACTGAGATTTCACTGTATGTGCGATGCACGGCCTGTTTCAGTATTGACACCTTCCCTACTCCTCCATCCCTTTACCCCACCAGATGGGACATCTGCTCAGCAGGAAGCCAGCAGCTCCTGACAAAAGCAGGGATGTATGGAAATGCTGCTGAAGTTTATTGCCCTGTGTTAATGGGAGGAGGTCTAGACCGTGACTCACCAATACACTACCAGTTGCCAACGCATTTTAAAGCACTGTATAGGGACCAAAGCAGGGTACTTAACCAAGTGCTTGAAACTGCGGCAGCACCTTACCCGTGCCAGGGCTTCCTGGTGCAAGCAGGGCTGTCAGGGTGTTATACAACCCATGTGCAGGATACAACTCCACCTAAGGTCATGCAGCCATGTGAACTACACTGCCAGCACTTCACCTTTTGTCCAGGCCAAAAGAGTAAGAACAAACAGAACAAGAAGGTTTATAAGGTGCTACACCTTAAGTGTCTGCATCCAGTTCCTACTCCCAGAAGTGCAGGTGTGTAAAAGCACAAAGCTTACACCTGCAGTCTTGTGTGAATGCGACTGCTGTGCAGCTTTTCATTGAAAGGATCCAGATTCGCTTCCAGGAAATTCCCTGTCCACATACCTAACCTGCCTGGGATGCACCTGAAAATACTACGGTTTGCTCCGCAAAGCACAGAGAAAACTGAACATAAGCACATGTCCTCCCTAGCATTCATTGCTCCTGGGTTGTTGGTTTTTTTCCGTTTGTTCCAAACTGGACACATTACTTACAGCCTGTCAAAGAAACAGCCTGTACCGAATCAATCCACTAAAATTAATTTTGCATTCTCCTCATAGCAAAATTTAACTGGTTCTGCAGATTCAGCTGGGATCTGGGAACCAGGCATACTGGCACAGCCTTGATGCAGAGTTCTGGCTCCGGGATCGCATTCAAGTTGGTGCTGCCACATGTTTGCAGTGGCCAGGTCTGAACGTGCTTCTAATACGGTGGCAATTTGTTTTCCTCAACTGCACAAGCAGGGCAGCTCCCAAACATCGCAGACCTACCGCGGTTCCTCAGGGGCGATAGGCCCATTGGTGAAATCTGTTATATTGGGACCTAAAATGCATTACTTTAAAACCAAATGTGGCGGTAACAATTGCTGTCCTAGCTTTCAGAAGGCAAACCCAGAAAGATCTATCGAATTCAGAAATCCAGGTGAAAAATCAGAGGAGCTACATCTGCACAGTCTGCTTTGCAGTGTTTTATTCTTGGCCTCTCACAAAAAAAAAAAAAAAAAAAAAGGAAAAATAAAACAAAAATCAGGCCCTGATCCCTAAGCTGCTTAGTGTGGGCACAGAAAAACATCTGCAGGGAGCAAGGGGCTCACTCTGTGGGCCACAGGTTCACCCTCACCATGAGCCAACATCAACAGAAGAATTCGGACATTAAGCTCTGTTTTTATTTGAAAATCCAAATGCCGCTCTCATCTTTTTCTACATGTAACCCTTTGCCAGAACACAGCACAAAGTACATGTCTATTTATATAACATATGAGCAAAAATATTAATTAATTGACACAGAAGATATATTTATAAACCGGCATTTATTTTGCTCCCTCTCCTTCAATAAACCAGCTCCTAAATTAACAGGCCAAACACACTGCACCACCGACATTCAATTCCTTTCTCTGAAAGTAAATTTAACTGTGACCTCAGTAGACTGGCATCTAACACTAAGATTTTGGTTTTCATTTTACCTTATTTCTGACCCTTTCATGGCGAAGCAGCTGCCTGAGCTCCCCGGTGCATGGGCAGACACACACCTCAAACCCACCCACAACTCAAGGTACCCAACACCTGGTGAGTGTCACTGCAGCCAGGGCAGAAGAAAGCCCCGTTATCCGCAGGATTGCATGTTCCTCTGTCAGAGTGCTCTGCCTTGTGAGCAAACGTCACCAAATTTCAGATTTGTGTCGCATTCCTCCTCGGCACATTGCACACGCGTCACCTATTTGTTTCCTTGGAGCAAAAACCAAGCTTGACTTTTGAATATTTGCTATTAACATTTCAAAGGTACAACAGCAGTAAATCCAGCTGTTTGTTTTATGCCTTTTTTTAATTCTAAGTACACCTTAGCAAGAATTATTACACTGCATGGCACTGCTTTAGGAACTACATACAGCCACTGCTCTGCGGAGACATTTATTATACTGTAGTCAAGTACCTGATAAGTATTATTGTAACAAGAAGATGTGACCTAGGTTTACCTCCCTGCAAAAGATAATATTGTGGCTTTCTCTAATCTCCTGTTCTCCTCACAAAACAAGAATCCAGTTTCATTTGCCAGAGGATTTTTGGTCAAAATTACTGGGGGAAACAAGTCTGAATCTCGGCTGAGGACACGGTACAAACAGCAAACCAGAAAGAAAACAAAGCAGTTTGGTTTGTGTGACATGGGAAAGGGCACATCACAGGAAAACTGAGAAGAAAACACATAACATCAAGACATTTTAATGTGCAAGTGAAAAAGAAATGGCTAAACTGTGTCTGACTGCTACCAGTAACACCGAGAATATTGTTTATCAACAAACTGCTAACAACCACTTTCAATTTTGATTCAAAGCTAACAGTGGACAAAGCAATAATGTTAAATTCTTACAGTGGACAGAAAGCTTATAGATTTTGGTTAATCAAATGTAATTCTGCTGGTATTTTTCCCTGCATGAATCAAAACCTGCCAGAATTACTTCTCACTCAATTGCAGTCAAGAGGCCAGCAACCTTTTAGCCCAGACCCAAGCATCCTGTCCAAAGGGCCCACAGCCTCCTGCCCCTTCTCCTGCTGGTCTGGGCCTCGCCAGCCATCCACAAGGGATGGAGGTCTCATCCTACAATTTCTTACATGAATATCACCAGCACTTTGGCAGAGGAAGGTGGGGTCCATCAGTGCCCAGGGCAGCTGAAATCCATCCCTGCCTGTCACCCAGCCCACGGCGCCTCGCCAGCACACCTGTGCCACACGGGGTACTCTCTTCCCCCCACAGGCAGGCACACGGGAGGGAAAACACAGAACAAAGAAGAGTACAGCACACAGGCTCCCTCACATCTGACAGTTTTTCTCCTCCTCCCCTCTTTTCTGATTTTCCAAGAATAAGGAGATGTTTTTCATGCTTCTATATATGTATACTTCATAAAGCATGAAAAAAACCCATATGTGCATATATACATCTCTCACTTTTTAATCTGATCAGATGCTGCAAGCAGCAGGATACAAAAATAGATAATGAAAACAACAATGCCCCTGCAGATTTGAAATGTGCAGTTAGCTGTTCCTTTCCTACGCCTCCAACCTTAAGTATGTATTTTTAATCCAGAAAAACAATGAAATAATAAGGCGTGAATTTCAGACATGTATGCAATCCCCTGTATGCAATCACATGTCTCCCAGCATCTGACACTCCAAACCCAATGAGTCTGGAAAATGGTTAAAGTGGAACAATATGGACAAACACTCTGCCCAGTGGTTCACATCACCCATGACCACTCCAGATCCTCTGAACTTTGGTCAGTCGTCTCCCTCTTAATCTTTGAGTTGCTTAGGAAGAATTAAGTGTGTTACCAAAAAATTCACTCTAGTCTGGGGCTTGGCCCCTATAGCCTCTAAACTCCAAATAATACACCAGCTGGTGTACATTGTGTATTTTGCATGTTTAAATGTGGGGGTAATTTCTCCCCAGAAAATCTAAGTGCGCACGCAAACATGAGCAGTGATTGCTGGACATAGGTACACAGCCCGTACAGACAATGCAGAGGTGCCCACAGGGCACTGCTGCTGCCCCTCTGTCCCTGAAGGAACAGGGAGCTGCATTAAAGCAATGTGCCTCTGCTTCCCACACCGGTCAGCAAGCCCAGTGTTCATGCTGAACCAAGCCAGCCACTGTCCCAGCAGTGTTCGTGCTGGAAACCATTCCCTGACAAGCATCATCCTGTCCTGTAACACAGATGACCCATCCCTCATCTCATCAATGCAGCTAGAAGAAAAGAAAGTGTAGGTAAACGTACACATTGCACACTGCAGGATGGCATTTTTGAAGGTTGCCACTGCTATGGAGTGAGAACCAGAGCAAAATGCTAAACAGATAAATATAAATCTGCAGGCAGAAAAAAAGCAAGAAGGTAACTGCAAGTGGATGTGTGTGCCTCAACTTTAATAACACTACCAAATTTGTAACCATAAATCTTTTAATTCTGCTGCATTTGATAGATTAAAAATCCTCTCCTAAAAACTCCTGAAAGCAGCTTACAATTCAGACAAATAACTATTTTGCAGCGGATGACAAGAGCCCTAAGAACGGAAACGATGGAATAATAGCTCTGTAAGTAACACAGATTTCTTGAAGAGACAGACAAGAAATCTGTACAATTCAAGGAGCAATTTACAGCTGGAAATCCTATGAAATCTGTTTTGAATTTTTTTTTTAAAAGCAGTGAGCATACTTTATATGAAAATAATTAAAAATCTTAAGGAGCAAAGTGTCTCAGGACACAAGACACTCCTCCCACTCCTGATGACTTTCTCTTTTGAACTGTCTTTTCATGCTCCATGATGAGACAAAGAACTCAACTAAAACTAAAAGAAAAAAGTAGGAGTATTGCAATTAACAGCCCCCAAAATGGTTGCCTTGCTCGGGGCAGGGGCACGGGGGCACAGTTTGCTCCCCCTCAGTTATCTTCGAGGCACACTGCTCGGCCGCAGCAGGCACCACCAGGGCACTCAGCAGCTCGTGTTTTTGCTCAAGGAGGGAGTTCGTCAGCTTTTGATTTCGGTTTGCACCTCCGGTGCCCCACAAGCAGCTCCTGGCCATCTGCCTGGCACCTCCCCAGCACCATTCGACCCGGCCGCAGGATGCCCGCCGGAGCAGCGAGAGCGGGCCTGCCGAGACTCTCTGCTCCTTTGGAAAACAAGTCACGTGCAAATCAAGTTCATTTTAGGCTATTCTACAGGAGCCCACCATCCAGCATGACCATGCAGAGCAGAGCCTGCGCTGGGGAGAGCATCGCTGCCCCGGGACGAAGCAGGCCCAGCAGGGCACGGTCCTCGGTCCTCTCCGGAGCAGCCCTGGAAGAGCAAAGCAGACCAGAGCAGGCAGAGCCTAGGGCTAGGCTTGCTCCCGGGCAGGGGCCGGCAGTGTCCCTGTAAGACAGCCAGCCTCCTGCACGTACACAGCCGCTGCCCGAGCAGCAAACAAAGCTGCAGAGCCTGCGCACAGCAGCGCTCGGCTCGTGCCATCGCAGCGCAGGTAGCGGCTGCGGGGGAACAACAAAACCGCGGCGGCGGAGAGGCGGATGGGCGATAACCGGGATAAACAACAACCGAGCCGCGCACCCCGGCGGATCTGCGTGCGGCGGCCAGGCGGAAGGGCTGGCGAGCCGGCGGTGCAGCATAGCCCGCGGGGAGGTCAAGCTCACTCCGGCACCTTCTCACCCCGTACCTCCCGGAGAGGCTGGAGGGCGTGTGGAGTGTCCCCCCCGCCGCCCGCACACGCTCCCCGCCCCAGAGCCCAGCGCCGCCGCAACCGGAGGCTGCATCTGCTCGGGCTGCCATGGGGGAGGCGGCCGGCTCGCTGCCTGTGGTTTATAAATAAATGCCGGGGGGGACATTAGGTTGCCATGCAAAGAGAAATCTGGGTGGCGATTATGGTGTTAAGGTCTGCAGCAAAAGCCGCTGTCGGCGAGCGCGGAGCAGAAGGAGCGATGAGGGCGGATGGTTCAGAAGTGCAGTGAGTACTAAGGAGATGGTGTACGCGTGGCAGTGTTTATATGAGAGATCAAAACAGAGCCAAGCCCATCCAGGGGAAAAATGGCGACTACCGGGATGGGGAAAACTGAGACACTGGACTAATTATTATTTTTCATAAATGTATGCACTGCACATAAGCTAGACACATTGGAAAAGCTGACGATTCATTCTGAAAAGCGGTGCGTCTATTACCTGTTATTCTGGGATTTTCTGGCCATGGTGACTGCCTTTGTTTTCTTTCTGGAATAGTCACTATCGAAGGGTAACACTGATGCATAGCCATGTTCTGCTTCTAGGGACAAAGTCAGCATTAGTGGCAATATATTTTTTCCATGCAATTTTTTCCTCCTTTGCAGGAACGCCAGGGTAAAGAACAGAATTTTTTCCGGTTGATTTGTTTGGATTTTATTCTGGCATCTCTTAAAGAAGCGAGACAAAAAAAACGTAACTCGGTAAACCAAAGGAAAAAAAGAACAACACCGAAGTGTCGAAATTAGGAGGATTATTGAAGTGCACATTAAAAACGAGGCGGATCATGCAAACCCTTGTCACGCTGCGCTGGGGTGAGGGGAGCTGCCATACAATCACCGACTGCCACACACGGAGCGGCGAGAGGGATCCTGAGCGCTGCCACACGCACCGTCCCATCCAGGGCGGCACAAACAACCCCCTTCTGCTTTGCTTGGGGGTCATATATAAAAAAAGCCAAGATGCGAGCAGCGATGCTCCCCCAGCGCGCTGCCGCAGCCCGGGTCCCCCCAGGGCAGGTGCGGGCTCGGGGCCGCTGCCCCGGCCCGGCCGCCGCACAACAAAGGCCGAGAGCGGCTGGGAGCGCCTGCGGGTGCCTGACCGACTGCCCGCCTGCGCCCTGTACCTCGGTCTCTTCGCTCCAAGTACTCGGCCGCTTCCAGGAGGATTAACAGGGAGTTCAATTCCATGGCTGCCCGTTCCGAGCCCCCCGCGCCGAGTTCACGCGCGGGGACTCCCGAGCCCCCGGTTTTAAGGCACCTCGCTCAACCTACATTTGACACACAGCGGACGGGCAGCCCGCGCAGCCAATCGCGAGCCGCGAACAGGCGCGGGGCGGGACGCGGAGGGGCGGCCGGGCCAATCGGCGGCCAGAGTCCCCCCTGTCGGGGCAGGGGATGTTGACAGATCCCCGCCGCCCGCGCCCATTGGCTGCCCGTGTAGTAACAATTTAGAAGCCGAAGCTTAGCAACAGCACGTGGTGGCCCGGCCCCCGCGCCCGCTCATGGCCACTTCCCTTGCATGTTAAGTAGGCAGCGGCCGCCCATTGGTGCGCGGGGAGGCATGCAAATGAGGATGGGGAAGAGACCAATGGGGCTGGAGGCGCGTGCCGCGCGGCGGGAGGCGGGGAGCGAGGCGCGAGCAGCCAATGGGCGGGAGGGGGGCGTGGCGTTGCCGTGAGGAAGAGGCAGGCGGGGGGCGGGGCTTCCGGCGGTTCTGCCCCTCGCACGCGCCGGGTGGGACGCGGCGGGCGAGCCCGGGGGGAGCGTGAGGGGAGACGGGAACGAGGGGCGGCGGAGCAGCCCGTAAGGGAAAGTATGGCAAGGAATGAATGGGAGCGAAAAAGATGATACAAACGGGATGCCGGAGGGGCTGTGAAAGTGTGCCTGGCACGTGTATTCGTGACCCCTTGCGGTGCTCAGGCGAGAGAGGAAGACGGCAGCCCTGTAAAAACACGCACAGGGATGTAAGGGAATTACTCAACTCTACACAATGGCCTAACCTGCTGAAAAAGAGAAACGGTGGAAAGCTGTCAGAAATGCAGCCAGAGTGCCTGCCAGCCTTCCAGCCCTTGCCAGCATATTCAGCTGCCTTTCATCATCTGGATCCACAGAAGCCGGGTACCGGAATAGCCTGGCTCCCGGCGCACAGGCTGAGCAGGAAGAGCTCAGCACCTTTCCTGTCCACACCATCCTATTTGTGCTGCTAGCTCTGCATCCTTATCTCAGATAGCTGCTGCACAGCTGTTGCCTAAAACTGGTTGGTTTTAACACGAGCAAGTGTAGTTTTAAAATAGGCATATTTTAAGCTGTGCTGGGATCACACATTGGTACATCTTCAGGCCAAAAGTGCTGAAGCCTGTAATCAGTCCTTCTGCAGGATTGCACTTGGGCACACAATGGTCTCATTGGTTTTAATTGAACTGTTTAGGTAAGAGCTATCCAGCATACAGGATGGATGCAGAATGTTGTCCTGTGTGTTTATTCCTTGGCAAAAGATGTCAGCCTGAGTTTCCTTTTAAGAGGATAATAGCAATTCAGATTAAAACAAGGATTATGCTTTACTGTTTTTACAGCATTGTGGTAAAACCACATACACATTACACCTGATCTTATATTAGTCTGTATCTTGTTGCCCCAGATGCACAAGTGTAATGTGGCTCTTGAAAATGGCTGAAACACAGATCACATTTTACTGCCATTTGGTCCAGGCACCAGGGATAAGAGAAAATACAAGGCAGTCAAGAAAGCAGCATTGTGATTACAATTTAAGAGAATTCTGTATTTGTTTGGAAAAAGTCTGACTCTATGAATTACAAGGCAGAAGGGAATTTGGTGCATAGATTGCAAAGGTAAAAAAAAAAAATTGCTGTAACATTTCCACTTGCTGCTTGAACTGTTGAAATCCTGCTGCATGTGGGTGAGACAGCACAGTTTTTTACTGTAAAAACCAGTGAAACTTATGGCAGTTTTGCTGTTAACTGGAAGTAGGTTTAGACACTATTTGACATTGCCTTCTGTTGTGAACAACATGAAACTGTATATGCACAGGTCTGCTTTGTCCACACAGGAAAGAAAAGTTCCCTTTGTCTGACCACATGCATAGGGCACTTGGGGAAGATGCAAAGATGCACAGATAAGGCATCGTTCTCTACTGCATCCACAGCAGTACCTCAGATCTTCGGAACACCTATATTTATTTGTATACAGGTCTAAAGGTATCTTCAACTGTTTTGTACACATGCTGTGGAAATCAGTCATACATCCAGAAAGGAAGATTAATGTGCTAGGTATGTAAATGTTTGTGTGAAAGCCCAGGATTCACACCCATGGATTTACTGAGGCTCTGAATGCCAAAAGCTCTGCCCCACCACACTGTGAGCACACAACTTTACCTGGAAAAAACTCTGGAAACGTAGGGGTATGAACAAACACTGCACAAGACAGTCCTTTAGGAGAGTACACAGCCTGAGCTGAGCACCCTGCCGAGGACTGCCTTCACCAGACAATCCTAGGAGCTTGGACTGATCTGACTGCTGAGCCAAAGCCACCCTCAGCCACCCCTGCACTCCCTGGGGCCCAAGCTCAGCCCCTCTAACCACTCCCAAAGGTAAAACCATTGCTCTCTCTGCTTTCAAATGTGGACAGAAGTTATTTTGAAGACAGTTGTTTTAAGGTGATGGAGGACAATTTCACATGGATATTGGCACTTTCCAGGGCCTTGTGCCTCTACGCTTCCCTGCATGGAAGGGCTGCTTTGGGTAGTGAGGAACCACTGAAGCCAGCTGGACTATGTGCAAGAGTAAGTGCAGTGCAAAGTAAGAGCCAGTGTGGTCACAAAAGGCAGCTGATCTCTGATCGTGGTGGCTCTCGGCCTCAGGAGTCATAAACTGTGTTAGTTTGCTGGAACTGTAAGTATATATGGAACCCCACATACTCACAGACCCCCTGCTGATGAAATCCAGGGTAAATCCACACACATTTGGGAAGGACAGGGCTGGCTCATACCTAACAACCACTGGCACACTTTACCCGTAGTTGCATTGAGGGAGCAACACTGTGCAACAGCATGCTAGAGAGCGCTGAGAAGTTTTGTCAATATTATTTCTCCTAGGGGTGAACTCAAATGAGTCCTTCTCAGGAGGCACCATAAGGCTTTTAAAATACCTAGAAGGAATCATTCTGTATCTGGTTTTATTTGTGCCAGGGAACCAGGGCTAGTTTTGGTAGTGTCAGTGTGGGTGCAGAGGTGTTGAAACAGGTGTGAAAGAAGATCAACCAAAACTGCTTTAAGAAGTGAAGGAGGGGCTCTAAGATAGATGTGTGCTCGAAGGCTTTGCAGATTTGCGTCTCTAAATAGCTTTCTTCCATTTCTATGAGCAAGCAGCAGGGACAGCTGAGTGCTAAAGAAAACAGCTGGCCTTCAGTGATAAGGGGTAGCTGTCACTTCATGGTGAAGTTTGAAAAAGTTTATATTTAGAAGTAGAAGGCGAGCCATCAGCAGCCACACCCTAAAACATGAACTGTTTGCAGTTTCTTTGCTGCCCGCACTTGGTGATTGGAATGGTAGTATTTGCAATTTTAAGTGTTACAGTGCCTTTTCTTTTCCAAAATCCATCCTGTGGCATGACTTGGCATGTGAGATCAGTGACATCAGAACTGCTGAGTGTCCCAAGCTGTGGGTGAGGGCAGAGATCTGAAGCTGATGATCAATAATTCAAGCAACTTCATTCACTATTTCCCACCATATGGCCTTAAGAAATAATTAGGCCTACTCTGCTTTTCAGATTTGGCTCATTGTATCTACTGCATGTTTCTTTCTTTTTTAAAATTCATATTACACCATATCCCTATGTCCAGAGATAAGCCCTTCATTGTGCCTTGGACTCCATCCCTCTGTTTTCTTGGGTGTTGCAAGGTTTAAGTAGTTAGCAAAGACTAACTCGTCTGCCCACATAGGAGGGGATCTTCACTCAGGGCTGGCACTGACAAGTTTCACCTCCCTGACCTCAGTATCTCTAATTCCATTTAATTTCTCATCTTACCTGTGATTCAGATCATGAACTTGGTTTCCTAGATGCAGAAATCAAAACACCTGAAAGTTTAACAGAAGGAGGTTTCAAAAGTAACTATTTTTGTCAGTGCCCAGGCCCAGTTTGAGGACACTCTGATTCTATCTACTCTGCCAAGTAAAGCAGTTCTCCACCCCTGATCTCAAATGGCAGGGGTCACTGCATCTGCTTGGCCCTGTATCTGGACTGATACTGGTGCACATGTGGCTTTTAGTCATCACTTTATTTTATGTGTGGTTTGCTTTTAGTTTGGGGTGGTTTCTCTAAGTTCAAAGTGCCTGAAGATGGGTAGCAGCCCATCAGAGAGTGACTTTCAGACCTTAAAGCTGTGGTTACATGACATGAAGGTATGTGGGGTGTTGAGGTTAATGAGTTGCTGCTGCAGTGTTGAGGGACTATGTCCTGTGAGGAGTCGTGTCTGCGCAATCTCACCCCAGGAGCTTTCTGGGTTGGTTCTTGACCTGTTAAACCCCTTGAGCTGCACCCCAGCATTGACTTGGAGAAGAGCTTGGTCCAAGGACCACAAAAACAAATAGTATGGATACTGTGGATTCCTATGGACCTGAGTGGCTTCCCATGCATTTGGTGGGCTCTCTATGCCCAGCTTGCTGCCTGGCCTTGACCAGTTGTTTGCAGCAGTGTTTGAATCACTGGCTTCCCCAAAGCAATTGAATTTTTCCTGATTTTGTTTGGGATTTAGCACAGGCTTATGTAATGGCTATGGTACACACATGCTTGAAAGCCAAATCTAAAAAGAAAAAGTACTTCAAACTGAATGCCAGTCCCTTGTAACGTTCTTTCTTGTTAATTGCTGTTATTATGAAAGACAACATTTGTATCTTAGCGTCTTTGAGAGTTTGGCTGCAGGGACCTCACATGCCCCTCTCCGCCAGCACTCCCCGACCAGCGAGATGTGCAGTGCCCTGATGCCAGGCCCTGCAGCCATTGCTGTGATCAGGCATGAAATTATTCTTAACTGATTGAAGTGAAGCATAGATTGAAAAGCTTGAGACACTGATTTACTCCATCATCCTGCTCTGCCTAAACCGTGCCTGGCAATTTTAAACAGCGTCATCCCAAAAATCCCCACTGACACTGCCACACTGAAAGTGCTTTACAGAAGGCAGTGGTATCGCTGCTTTCATTTTAAAAGACAAAAAAGAAATGAGACATGGGAAAAACAGCTGACCAGTACCACTCAGCAAAGGCAGGTGAAGGGTTGGGAGGATGGCTGGGCATCCCAGTGCCCAGTCTGGCATGTTTGGCATTATGATACACTGCAGAGTAAGGATTGTTATGTTATTTCAGATCTGAATCTCAGACGTGTCATGGCCTTATTACATTCCCTTGGTGTAGAAAAAGGCCTTGTATTGCATTAATCTTCCACAAGGGGCCTTGTGTACACTTGTATTGCATTAAGCTTCCACAAAATATATAGACTAGTGCAGTGCAAAGAGGCTTTGAAGAAATCATGGCTCAGACCCACTTTGTTAGAGTGCTTTTGAGGAGCATGGGCATCTGCCTGAGGTCACTGCTTGAATGACCTGGTAAATTAAACATTTCTCCTTTAGCTGATAGAATCAGGCTTTCTTGTTGGGTAACTTTGACACAAACACATCGTATAGAATTAAGAAAATTGTACCTCTCTGTGATCATCTTCTAAGCTGCCTTGATGCTTAGCACCCTGCTGCAGTCCAGGACAGACAGAGAAACAGAGCAAGGTGTGCGTATGTGCTACCAAATGGAGCTGAAACCAGCTTACCTTTAGCAAACAGAATGTCCACTTAAGGAGAGAGGCAACTGTGAGCTTTGTAATAAAATCAGGCAGTGGTAACACAATCTTAATTACATCTATCCTCTGAATGTAAAAAAATAACATTTTCTTACCCAAAGTACCTGCGTCCTGTGTATCGGTCAGTCATGTCTTATGAGTTTATAGGAAGAAGCTCCAATTAATTTGTATTTGTCATTGGTGTGAAAATCCATCCAGATACAGAAGAATGAGTTCATGCATCCTATGGAGACCAACCAAAGTAGTTAGCAGCCATCTAATTATACAAAATTCATTACAGAGGAGGAACCAAGAAGAAAAAGTTAGATTTACAAATTTAAGCATGGAGATTTCTCACCTGGGTGCTTGGACATGCAAAATGTACTGAGTTTTAATCTGGCGTGAATCGGCTGATGAAATGAGAAGGAAATTAGATCTGTGCCTGTGATGTCTTTCATAAACCCATTCTCCAGGAACCAAGTGCGTGCATACCTATATGGGAGAACAGGTTTTATCAGAGGACAGATATCTGTAACGTATTAATAGGCCTGCAGCAATTATGTATGCAAATTGTTGAGTTCTGTTCCCAGTAGGGAAAAAATAATACCTAATGTGGCTGATGCAAATCTGCTGCCAGCCATAGGATTCTATCATTTGTATCAGCTGTGATGGAACCAAGTGAATCTGTGATGGGAAGATTGCAGGCACATCCCATATTGTACAGTAATGATAATACTCTGCATTTCTATAGCGTGTCCAACTCACGCATTTTAGACTGCTTAGTCAAGATTTTCCAGTTTAGGCACTTAATAGATATTAATAATGAGGCAAATAAAATGCTGTTCAGCTGAATGATGGAGGAATCCGTATTGATCCTGAGCCTCATGCTGCTGGTAGAGTTGGGCCAGTATTGTCATGGTAGACATAAGAGAGCTTGTCCATCGATACACACGTTGAGAGGAGATCAAAACAGCCCAGGTGGTAAATAACCTGGACACTTGCCTGCAGGACCTAAAATTAGAGATCAGCACAAAGACTTGGCAGGTGAATACTCAGCAGATGCTGTCTTATCTCTCTATTTGCTTTGGAAGATTGGGGCTGACCCAAAACATGTTGAAATCAATTTGTATCTTCTCCTTTATTTCAATAGGCTATGCACCAGCCTCTAATCAGTTGTGGGCCTAATTAAATGATTTTTCTCATTGCCAGCTAATTACTCCTATGGAGAAATTGAAACTGAATGTTAGATGAGCACTTTGTAGGAACTGTGTCTGTAACGTATGGTTTAGAATAAAAAATTATGGGCTTGATTTCACGCTGTTTTACAGTCTCCTATTCCACCTAAAACAAGGACAATTTCCCTCTCTTTTATTGGTATAACTACGGAAATCGAGTGAAGAGTCAAGTGGAATGACTGTAACAAGCTCCTTCCTTATGCAACAAAAAAAAGCTACTGCAAGCAGGAAATTATCAGCTTTCAGCGTCCAAGAGAGGAAGAAGCACTGCATTTAAATTGCAACAAGGAGGCCGAATATCACCAAAATATTCTGTTGGGGAGGACAGTGGACACACGGGGCTCGGATACCTGGGGAGCCTTTGGCACCTCCAGCTTGGCTCCAGCCTCAGGCAGGGCAGCACCCAGAGACTTCCTGGGCCATGGTTGCCAGTGCCTGGTTGGAGTTTTGCCACAATTGGGGAAAAATGCAAGGTACAGGACACAGACAAATTCATTGCCATCACTTTGTGGTGACAGGCCATTTGCTGGTTTTGACACATGGCAAAGCAGGAAACGTGAAAAATGTGAAATCTGCAATTAATTGGATAATGGGAAATCAATCATGGTAATTGAGTATCTAAATGTTGTCAGACTCCAGCTGTAGCTGTGTGGTTAGGACCGACCTAGAGATTACTTGCTTCAGGAATCACAGGTGAAGGTTGCATAGGTCTGGCCAACTGATCCTATGTGCAGCTTCCCTGTAATAATTCCCAACTAAACCTTCAAGCTGAGCGTTGGGTTTATTGCATGAGGCACTGAGTCTCAGGAAAGGGAAGATCTTTGCTCAGCAATCCCAAAAACTTCTTTGGCTTCATGGAGGGGAAAAGGAATGGCCTCCACAAAGGCACAACTTGCTGAAAGCAACCTTGCATGCAAAGAAAGAAGCCACCTTTAAACTGCACTCTGTGTTTGTGGACCAAAATCTAAGACTGCTGTAGCATGTAGTGTATGATCCAGCCTTATGGGACCCATACAGCACTGTGTCTGCAAATGTGATATATGCAAAAGGCAAACATTCATATGAGCCAGCAGTGCCGTGGCAGCCAGGAGGGACATCTCTGTCCTGAGAGCATCCAGGCACAGCATTGCCAGCCAGGCAAGGGAGGGATTGTCCTGCTCTGCCCTGCACTGGGGCATCTTCACCTCAAGTCCAGGGACCAGTTTTAGGTGCCACAATGTAAGCAGGATATAAAGGCTACAAGAGAGTGCCCAAGGGAGGGCACCAAAGATGGTGAAGGCCCTTGAGGGAAGCTGTCGTGAGGAGCAGCTGAGGGCACATGGTCTGTTCAGCCTGGAGGAGGGGAGACCTTGTTGTAGTTATAACTTCCTCATGAGGGGAGGAGGAGGGGCAGACACTGATCCCTTCTCTGTGGGACAGTGGACAGGACCCGAGGGAATGGCCTGAAGTTGTTGTCAGGGAAGGTTTAGGTTGGATATTAGACCAAAGGTTCTTCCCCAGAGGGAGGTTGGGCACTGGAACAGGCTCCCCAGGAAGTGGTCACAGCACCAAGCCTGATAGAGTCAACAAGCATTTGGACAATGCTCTCAGGCCCATGGTTGTGATTCTTGGGGTGTCCTGTGCAGGGTCCAGGAGATGGACTTGGATGATCCTTGTGGGCCCCTTCTAACTCAGGATATTCTATGATTCATCACTCAGGTAGATGTTTACCCTTCAAGTGTCATGTAAGGTGCCACATCCTTTGTGTTGATTTTAGCATTGGGAGAAAATTTCAGTAACAAGGTACTAGTAAGATGGAAGAAACTGGAGGGCAGGATGTAGAATTCAACTTACTTGGTTTATTTGTTTTCTTTCCAGCTTTCCACAGGTCTGTTTTTTTGCCTCATACTTGGCTCTGTCTCTGATCCCTTCTTGTCCCTGTTTTTGTTCTCCCTTCCTTTGTTGCCGATGGTTTCACGCTGTTTCCATTCCTCTCCTTTTGTGTGACACAGATTCTCTGCCTGAGCCCCGTCCAAGGTGTTGGACTCCCTGCAGTTACAGCACAGAGTCTCAATACCAGGGACACGACTTCCTGCTTCACTGACAGTGTCTGCATTGTGTAAGTGAATGTGTGTCTTATGTCAGCCCACAGAGAAGTTGTTTCAGGGCATTACTTAATGGATTCTCCTTTTTCTACCTTCTCAGGACACTGGCAGCTCTTCACTTCTTCTTCATTGTTGCTGGTCTCTTGGTATCTACAGGAGACTACTCTAGATGATCTACACACAGCAAGAGACCTTTGCTTAATGTGAAGACCTTACAGTCAACACAGAGAAAACAGACAAAGGTATGAGAAAGTTGTCATGAATAAACCTTCCCTATGCAGAGGGAAATAGAAACACAGAAAAATCCCTAGATCTCATTACTAGAGAAATGAGGTATCTGTAGTAACTTGGATATCTTGCATCCAGTTCAGGACTTTCATCCTGCTGTTCACTGAGACCAGGGTAACACGAGGATGGCTTTTTACTTTTTTCTCTCTTTAAGATGTGCTAAGGATGGTGGAAGGTAGGAGCTGTACCAGACAACTGACACAGCAGTATTGGGACAGGGCATTTCACCACTCACTCCCTCACGTGGGAAAGTCTAACTCATACCAAGTCACTCTGTCACCTCTCTGTTTTTGAATTGAATGCTGAGGGTTGTTTAAAAGTGTTAAGTATATTGGCAGTTATCCCAGGGGGTGAGAAGATCACTAGTAGTATATTCTTCTATATTGAAAGATAGGTATAATATTCAGAATTGCACTGGTGAGACTTAAAGCTTTAACTTCTAATAGCCATCTGTCTGAAGTTTACAGATGCCCCTGATCTACAGCTACAAGGTATTGAAATTAACATCCAAATTCCTGTGAACTCAGAAAGTCCTTAAAGAGAGGTAACAATAGTACTGCTCAGTTCTGAAACACTGACACAAGCCACTCTATAGCTATGCATGAGCAAAGGCTGACACAACCACACAAAAGGTAACTATAAGTCTTTTTTGACATCAGGCAGAAAATCCTAATCTTAGGTCTCATTCTTCTGTTTACATCCTTGCCTTTGTTTCCCAAATTCAGATACATGCTTTACACTAGATAGGCAGTATGATGGCTTAATGAAAAAGGGGTCAGTACTATCACCTCAGTGTGACCTCTGTTTTCATTGTTTTCTACCTTTGACATCTAATCAACCACATTAAACTATCCAAAATGCACACATCTGGGCTCTTTGTAGAGTATGTTTGTTTTATTTTTTAAAGCTTTGCTTACCTGTGGAGTCTACTATTTATTGTATGATGCTTTTTGCCACTTAGGCACTATGCTTAATCAGATTTGTAAATTAATTCTCTCCTGGGGTTTCTCTTTGTGTGTTCAGAAAGCATAAAAAGTGTTCATGACACGCTTCAAAACACACACTGGTTACATTAGTCATCCTCTCAGCATAATAGTTTTATGGAGAACACTTCCAGTTAAAAAAAAAACCCGAAACAACACATTTCCTTTAATCCACCTTATTTCCCCCACTTTTGATCCTTAGAGTTATGCTACATGTTAGTAAACAGCTACACAACATGCAAAGGCTGTAATTGCCTTTTTTTTTTTTGCTAGAGGAAAAGAGCTACTGTTTATATCTTACAATATCTATTATTGCTTTTTATGACATATTTCACTGAAAACATTTTCATATGGGAACTTTGCCTTGTTCTGGAAGATGGAAAGCTGGTTGTGAAAATGAGCACTGCTGAATCACAACATGCCTTCCTCCTGCTCTCCCTGAGCTACTCCCCCAGCCCAGCAGTCCCAGCCCACATCAGGGCTGAGGCTGGATGGGAAAGCGCAGCTTGGATGGGGAGCACCAAACTCCCCATCAGTGCTGCCCATACCTTCATGGACAGACCATCCCTCACACACTGTGCCCCTTCCTTGTCAAGCTTTTGAAAGCACATCCTAGTGAACAAAACCCTTCTGTGGTGAATGTTGCAAAGTGGAAAAGAATTTACACAGCAAAAAATGTCACTAATGTTGGTGAGGAGGAAAGGGTGCTTGGCCAGCACTGCAGTGCCCCTTGGCAAGGAAGGAGGATGTCCATGGCAATTGCACTGCAGCCTGAGAGCTACAGTGACAACAAACTGCAGTGGATTGCCTTGGGGGAGGGGTACTTCCCAGAAGTCATTTTCACAGACAAGAAGTCCACATCCACAGACAAATGTGGCTGCAGTCCTCACTTTATGCCAGTGGACCCAACAGAAAATCTCTCCTCATACAGCACACTCACCCTTGTACTCTCTAGGAGCCTTATCTACAATCCCCACCCCAACCCACACACTCCCCCAATCTCTCAGCCCTTTGTGTTTCACAGGAAACAAGTAGATAAACCACAGCTTTCAATTTCCTAATTATGCAAAAAAGTAGAAACTCCTAAACTTTCAGAAGCTCAAAAATGCTGAAGTGGTTGGAAAAAACAGGCAAAGAGAAGACCTGAAACCAAATGGGGATTTCACACTGGGATGTCATAGACATTACAAATATGTGGGGTGGGCTCACAGCACAGTCACGTGTTTTTGCTGAAAGAGAACAGCAGTGGATGGTAGAGAGAGCCCCATCTTTGAGGAAGGACCCAGCAGGAGCAAAATCTTTTGTCTGGTGGAGCAATCCATGATTCTGGGAAAAGAAAATATTGTGCTGATTGCTGCAGAGAGGAACTTGCTCAGCTCAGTGGGGAGGAACCTGGCTCTAGCACTGCTCTCCAGTGGGACCCTGGGGATTTCTAGACATGTTTTTGGCCAGACCACTTCTTCTCTCCCAGCCTCCCTCTTTCCCTGGATCTGTGCCTGCCTCAGAGCTGTGGGATAACCAAGACTTCGTCCATTCTGCACCAGTGTGGGCACATGCAACTGCAATGAGTGCATGCAATGGAGCCCCAGCAAGAAGCCAGAGAGCAGCTATGCCTGTACTGTTGCTCCCCCATTTCCGAGTGCCACAGTCACTGCCTGTCCCATTGCCTTCACCGTGGCTGTCACATGTTTGTGTTCCTGGGACACCTGGAGAGGCTGAGCTCATCCCATCAGTGCAGCTGCTTGTTCCCCTTCTCCCTGGTTTCACATGTTCAGTCTCAAATCTTCTCCTTCCTGCTAGTTGGTTTGGAGCACGATTTAACCCTTTCCAAATTTTCATGCATTTGGTAACAATTTTGGGAAATGGGAAGGACATCCAAAGAACTGAACCTGCAGGGTAGGTGGGCTGGTGGTGAGTGCAGAGCCCACTGTCAGACCCCACTGCTGCTAGCAGGCAATGCTGCAGCTCATGGTACCAGTACATACAGAGCCTCTTTTCCCTCAATTCCCATATCCTAACAGCTTGTACAGGTCTCTAGCTTCTCACTTGCTATTTCCTTGTTCAAATGTCTGGGTTTTTTTGTTTCTCCTTGGGAAACAGCAGAGTGATGTGCAGGAAGGATTCCCTGATTCTGGTGAGTTCTGGAAATGAGTGCCACAATTGTCAGCCAGATGCCAAGAAACGCAAATCGTTCACAGGGAACAACTCACATTTGTCTCCTTAGCAGCTCTTCAGTTCTCCGGCACACTGTCAAGGGCACAGGGAGAGGGCAGGTTCATCAGGCACTGCTGGCCAGGCTTACAGGCAGCTTGCAGGCTTGGAGGTCTGACTGGATCAGGGCATGGGCAGGGCTTTCTGCATCCTGTGCTGCTGCTTTGACATCAAACTACTCAGGTCCAGTAGGCTAATATGGTTACCAGTTCATATATAGGAAAAGATGTGTTAAAACACCAGTTTGAAGGGCAGGACTGTTGTGAGGACCTGAGTACCTTTCTTCTGAGAAGGACCCTTGGCCTTGTAGAGCCATGGTGTCTGCAGGGCAGTAGCACTACCTTGTCCTAGGTGAGGACCTGCTGCCTATCCTATCCCAAATCTGCCCCAGCCTCCCTTTCTGTTTCCACACTGGGAGCAGAACATGAGACTGGTGTCTCTGTGGCTCTCCAGCCCCTGCTTTAACCAAAAGGATGTTTGTTTCCTGCAAAGGAAAGCAGTCAGTTGTCACACTAGAGGAAAATAAAACACAGGGCCAGACTGGTGTATTTTACACATCTGCATAGAGATTTCATCAGAGCTTAACCTGGCTCATCAGACCAAACCCTAATTTTGTACATCACTAGTGGACAAGCTCAGGGGACGAATGCAGGGACAGGGAGATGCTCAGTTTGTTCCCAGTGTGGTGTGTCACATAAGGCAGTCCCACTTGGAGTGAGCACTGGTTATCCTGAATTGAAAACGAACACTGACCATGTGGAGCTCGGGAAATTGAAAACTATGATATTAATGCTGCAGATATTACACATCCCTAGTGATCTGCTACTGAATGGTGCCACATGGCTTCACTGCGTGATGCTTGTCCGGCACATTTGTTGCTTTGGTGAAGGTTCCTCCAGAACACCCCATAGGCTGAGTCATTGCAGGTGGTCCTGTATGACTGTGAGAATCGGCAATTCATGGTAGCATTGGGTGGATCAGGAACATGGACTTTTTAGGTGGGGAAGGACTCACTGTCCGTGCCTAATGGTGGCCTTGGGAGTGGATTAGAGAACCACGCAGCAAAGCATCTTGACTCCACAGGGCTCCTGAATCTTCCTGTTATTTCTTGCAGTTCCTTTATCTGTATCCAATGCAGAATGGGTAATCATTCCCATTTCAGCCTAACGTCCCGTTTTCCTTTCTTTACACTATTACACATAGCAATCATTTTTGGCCACATACATTTTAATTTTTGTTAATTGAGGTATTTCTCACAACAAAAATCTTTCTAAGTCTGGTTACTGTTTTCCCTTATTGTGAATATTCATTCAGCACTTACCTTTGCCAAAGATGATGTAGTGCAAGCAGGTGTCACAGCCGTACTTTCAGCCGTATGGAAAACACATTTCATTTCTGACAGCGATCCTGCTGTTTCAGTAGAAGGCTACCCCATGCAGAGATAGGCTGGTTAGATCAAACTGTACTAATTGCAGAGTGATTTGGAAATCTGTTCCACTTGCAAACAGAACGAATCCAAGACTTTGTAACATTGAATTAACAAAGGTCACATTTCATAAATATTACCAAGCAATTTTCATAGATAACGCAGCAGGCTAGTTAATGATTAGAGCAGTAAACTTCTGACGTAAAGCCATGATGAATAAGGGACATATTTTTACAGCTTCCGTTATTATTGCCTCAGGGATCTTAACTAAAGGCAGCAGAAATTATTAGGGTCCAACATATCTTTAAAATCTAACCAATCAGGCTATATCTGGTCTTCCCAAAGGCTTTTGTGTTACAAACTAGAAAATTCAAGAGATTTTAGGGCATCAGTCAGATTCTCAATGGGAAAAAAAAAAGCATGCTGGTTTCAATCCAGTTCTACTGGACTCTGCAATGTAAAAACCAGCTTCAGTAAGTGGTGGAAATTGGCATAGTTCAGGTTAAGAAGGGATGGAACTCTCCCTCTTGCCCCAGCTGCTGGATCTGCTGGATCAGGGCAGAAAATTTTAGTAAAGATCTAGTTCTGCTTCAAAGACTGATCCCAGGGACTGGCTCCTCTCCTGAGACTGGGTCCAACACTGTTTCTTAGATGGGAAGGAATTACCTGAGCAGTAATCTTGATGAAGTCTGTGGGATTAGCTCTGTAGGGAAACAGTGTTGTACATTTTATAAGTAAAGGAAGGCAGTGGAATCAATCCTGGGATTAAACAGAAATCTTGGGCCCAGGTATAAACAGAGGACTTAAAACCAGTGAATGTAATTTTCCAGGACTTAATTAGGCATGATTTTTTCTGATAGCCACATACTCATAGACAACCTGTGTTTCTCAGGAGGGTTTTATCTTCTGTGAGCCATTTGTGTGTGAATTTGCAGGGTTAGAAAATCTTGGTATACAACTGTGACACAACTGTCATCCAGCAGTGCTTAAGGGTGGAGGGCTTGGGAATCAGAAAAATCCCAGCAGGAATTTTATTTTTCCTTCATCCAGAAGAAACCAACAGGGATGGAAAGTGGTTAATGCCAGTCTGTAATGCATTTTTGAGAGAAATGATGTGTGGAACATGCAGCTCTTTGTGAAACATGCAGTGATGTCCAGGTGCTTGGATGCAGAGGTGGAACCTGTTACATTTCCATTTGGGAACGCCATTTGATGAGATGAAATGTGAATTGTCCATGCAGTGACACCATTTGGACATGACAGGTTTTAATTTTCAATTTTTGGATGCTCATGCTCTGAGGCCATTCACAACTTAAACCTAAAAACGTAATTCCTTGAAAACTTAGTGCAATTAAAGTGACAGAAAAAAACCCCAAACAAAACAAAACCCCAACATTCATGCAAGTAGCATCTCAGCTGAACATAAAATAACCCTAATTGTGAAAGCTAGCCCAAAGCAGCATCAGGACCAGAGTTGGAAGAAACCTAGAAGGCTTTTCCCACAGCCAGACACAGGGGACCCCGACAGGCAGAGGGCCACTGCTCCCTGGAGAGCTCACCCTGCCTGCAGCCAGCACTTTCTCCAGCCCTGCCTCCATCCCAGCTGGAACGGGCTGAAAAATAACTGGAAGTTTCTTGTCAGAGCAGATGCACAGCACAGCCAGTTCTCCATTGACAAACGAGCAAAAGAAACAAAATATCACACTGTCATTTAAAAATAGCTTCAGCAGAAATACCACGGGCAGCGCTTTCACCGAGCAGAGATCAGCGGCTGATTAGGGAGGGTTATCGGCGTACCTGGTGCCGCATAAAACCCGATCCCGCTGCACGGCACTCTCACTCAGCTGGACAGATTGTGGGGTTGTGATGAATGCCTGAGAAACTCTAGAAGTTTTCTGATAATGCAGGAGTTTGAAACAAGGGGTTTCTGCTCCTCGCCTGCAATCAGCTTTAGGAAAGCTTCATGTGGTCTGATGGTGCCAAGTGGCATTTTTGGATTTCCGTGGGACAGGGCCATTCCCTGTTCATGCCAAATGCAAGAGCTGTGCAAGGGTGATCCCCCCGTAAATGATAGTGAAAGTGTTTGTAAAGGATAGACACCACTGCAAAGTTCAGCCCAGATCTGGGGACTTCCATAGGTGACATCTGTGCCTTTTAGTCATGCTCTGAAGTGGTGTAGTTTGAACGCAGACTTGACCATATGATTTTGGGAAGTCAACCCACTGAGTATTCTTGCAGGGTCATCAGTATCATTTTTAAAGCACAGCATGTGCAACAGGCAACAGTTTTCCAATGGCAGAGCTCAAATTTCATGATCCAGGATTTAGGGTCATTGCAACTTCTAACATTCCTTCTGGTCTTCCACCTCTTGATTCTGCTTATACAAAGAATTCAGGTATTAAAATGAATGTATTTTTTTTTAATCTGTTTATTGTAAAGTACTTAGAGCATAATTTAATTTGCAACTATTATTTGCATCTATTTGCATTATTCCAATTATTTCACCTGATAGGGGAATTAATATTCACTAGCTGAAGAAAATTGTGCAATGAACAAAAACATACCAGTTTGCTTAAGATACTCTTGACTATTTCAAGACAAAAGAAGAAATTGATGGAAAGAGATCAAGGGCAATCCTGAGCTTTTCTGAGACGGTATAATTTGTTAGTTTACCATAGTCCCCTCAAGACATACCTTGACCCATCACTTGCCTAAAACTTCATATCAGGAGCCATGGCTGAAATCCAGAGGCTTGAAACACTGTCAGTACTGAAGAAAGAAAACAAGTATACTAGAAGCAAAGCAACTGGACGAGTAGCTTTGCTAGGTCAAGTGTCATTCTCATGACCCTAAGATTAAAGATCTTTCCTGTTTTTATGTATCCTGACTGTTTTCAACACGTGACTGCAAAAGCAAAGCACAGCACAATGGAAATATGTGCAAAACCATCAAAACCACAGAAAGAGGCAAATCAGGTAACATGGTGACCTACGCTAAAGCAGGGAACCCCCAGCCTGGGGCTGCCCTTGCAGCTGGCACCTACCCACAACTGAATGTGTGCCCTGATGGTTAGATCCCATCACATGCAACGTGCTCAGGGGGGCAGAGTCCCTGCCTCCACAGTTAGGATTCAGGACACAGGATCTGCTGTCTTGCCAAAGCCACTTCATGGAGTGGGCAACACCCCAAGAGCACAGCACTGCTTGGAGTCAGCATGGCATTCCCCTGCCCCGAGGTACAGCTGCTCACAGTCATGTTGTGCAGCAAGTAGGGGGATGCAGAAGCCTCACTCTGGGTCTCCTTGCAGGAGCATAGCATCATCTTGCACCCATCCTCTCCCCTCCTTTTCTCCCATTCCCAGGAGCTTCGCCATGCAGCGTTCCCACCATTCTTTCTCTTCCAGGCTATCTTCAAAATGCTGCCTCGGGTGATTCTCTAATCTCCCGGGGAGCTGCATTTCCGAGACTTCTCTTCCTGCACAATGTCCATTCCCTGATGGGATACACATGGGCCATTTCTGGGGGCAGTGACAGATCCATCACACCACTGTGATTCCTGCTCTCCCATCATGAGGCCAGGGCGTTATTTGGGACTGGTTCTTTAATAAAGCAATGAGTTACTGTTCTTCAAGCTGAGGGAACAGCAAATGACACCTCAGGCCTTTCACTCCCAGGTCTGTTGCTTCTGCTCCAGGCACCACCTGAAAGGAAAACCAGCTGCCCCAGCTCACCCAGTAAACCAAAGGTGGGAAAATGCAACTCCCTCAGCACAGCCTGTAGCCATATCTACTCAGCGTGGACCAGTGACTCTGACAGTTCTGCTGCTGAGATCCCCTGAAGGAAGGAGAATACTGAATACACATTATCAAAATGCCTTTTAGCATTAGCAGGATACTCTGCTCCAGGCAGAGGAGGATATATACAAAGCCTTAAGCTGTTCCAGGCTTCACAGAGCAGCAGACAGCAAAATACGTGGCTGCATTGGGACATGTTGTTTTCAAAGCCCTGTGTGATAGCACCAAGTGGCATATATCAGAATTACCTGTCACAGACTGTAGGTCTCTGTGGCCATTTCTGCAGTCCCGGCTGAGCAGCAGCTCAAACTCTCTGAGACAGCGGTTACGCTGGAAAGAAGGCAAAGATGTAGAATGCAGGAGATGAGGAGATGGTAAAAAAGCACTAATGCCTGAAAAAAAAGTTGAAGTGCATCCCACTAGAAAGTAGTGCCGAGGATGTGCTAGGGCAGGAGCATGAGGGGCTTTCCTGCTTCCTGAGAACCCAAAACTTGCTTCAAGAGCTGCCTCCTTTAGCATCAATTTCACATTTTGGTTTTTCTGTATGAAGAAGTGGAGGACTCTGCTCCAACGTGCAGTTTCTGCAGCCCCGGGGGTGTCCAGTGTTTCTCTAAAACACTGCAAAGTTAAAGCTCAGCCCATCACCAGGGAACTGGTGGATCGAGGCCAGCAGCACATCCTCCTGGAAGCAGCTAATGACTGAGCTGCTAAATACTTCACATTCCTCACGGACACCAATCCAGACTCGAAGATGCACTACTGGAAACCTGACACGGAGGTTACTTAGCATAAGACATTTGCCTCAGGGAACTCTTCTGAATAGCAACAAGTCAAGTCAAAACCTCAGTCCAGACCTCACCTCCAGATCCAAGCCATATCCTGACCAGACTCAACAGCCTAAATGTGGGGAAACACAACCTGGGACCTCTGCTTGCTCTGCAGACCAACCCTTTGGCTCTGTATCCCAGGTGTTGAGCTATTGCCCACCTGTGGTATTTAAAGGCCTTTTTCCTAATTGCTCTCCACAGCTCAGGCTTCTGTTGAGGTGCCATCCTCCTCTCCAAAAGTCTCTGCCTGCCTTGGTTTAAGTAACTCATTGCAAGACACTCTAACCAGGGTTGTCTTAGAACATAGGTAGGTGTTGGTTTCTTTTCACCCTCCAGTTTGGGTGAAGTCACCATGGTGTGTGAGCAGGTTGGCAGTGAAAAGCAGCCTTGCTTGGACTTATCACTGCTGAACAACTTCTGGGCACTCTGCTATGGGAACTGAACAACATCCCATGGCTCTCAGAAGTATTTCCCATATAGGAGACCAAGATACTAAAAGCAGATTTTGTACAGTTCAACACCAACATGTCCTACTGAGAACAAAAGGTGTTGCTGTTAAATCAAGTCAAAAGTAATTTGTCCATGAACACAAGGTTTGGTGCTGGGATCAAGGTGCCAGGGCTCATAGCTACTACCCCAGTCTCTGCTCCAGCATTTGGGGGTCAGAGGGTGTGAGCAGCTGTATTTTTGGAAAGAAGTCCTGTTCTTAGCTGGATTCAAGCACAGAGCAATCAGGACAAGAGCTTCATAAATTCCTTTCCTTCTACCTACCTCACTCATCACTGACTTGTTCCCACAATTTTTGGCAGCCTCTAGCACCATTTTTCTTCTCCCCACAGACTTCTGTGCTGCTTCTGTGCAGAGGTAAGCTGCACAGAAAGAAAGAAAGACAGAAAGAAAAACAGCCAAGGTCCATATTTTAAGAATTATTGAATACATTCTGGTATCACTTATTTCTTAGAACAAGAAATCATTTGTATATGTCAAAAAACTAAAGAAAACCCTGAAGTGCTGAATTTTCCCTTTCTAGCATAATCGTTATTAAAAGAAGTTACCATTTGCTATCTGCTTCTTACAACACTACACCCAGGTGGTCTTTCCACTTGCCCCAGAGTTTGTCCTGAGGTGCTGCTGTGCTTTGCTCATTACTGCTAATGCTGTTGTTCTGCGGGGTTATGACAAGATGATGCAACACAGAGCTTTTCAAAACCAGGTTTCAGGAAAAGGAGAGACACATATCTCTCCAGTCTGTTGGGGAAAAGAATGAAAAATAAATTGCTCTGGTGATCTGCAGTTGCTGGCTATTAATTCCTTTGAGGATTTTGTATTGCTTCCAAGGCAAATACAAGATTAGCTGATGGAGTAATGGAGTAGTATGGGATACAGATCACATGGGGGTTCTTGTAACACAGATGTTGTTTATTTAGCCTATGCAGAGCAAACCTACTTACAGATGTAATTCTGTATGTTCAACATGATGTCTATGTGCCCAGTAGCTCCCCACTATAACCTGAGAAGTCAGGGATCCTGCCTTTGTGAGCCCTCAACTCCCAGGCAGGGACAGCTGCCCTTACACCCACCCCCTGCTCGAGCGGGTGCCCCATCAGGGAATCACTTGGCAAAATGCAGAAGTGAGCAGGTAAAAAAGCAACCTGGCTGCAGGAAGGCAAGTGGAAAACAGGTCTCAGTCACCTGAAAACTTCCTGCTGATTCACCCAGCTGCAGGGGCTGCCCATCCCAGCTGCACCAGTCAGTGGTGGTGCTTGGAAGAAATGCTGCTGCTGCTGTAAGAATGCCTCTATTTTGTAAAAGCATTTTCAGGATCTTCCAGTGCCAGATATCCAGACGTGCTAATGCAAAATGCATTAGCCCAAGCAGCAGGAGCTCCAGGGCTGCTGGCGCCATTGAGTTCCACTCATTTCATCTTTATTATAAATACTGCATTGTCGTCTCATTCTTTTCTCTCATCCTCTCTTTAGAAAAGAATTATAAGGCTCTAGTTGACTGGTCCCTTTGACTTAGTACAGTTGTTAAACCACAGGCAGTAAATACCTCTTTCAATTGTTTAAGGCGGATGTATTTATTTAATTGGAACAACCGAAAGAAATCTGTAAGAGCTGAAGAATCCCCCCTTTCACGGCAGCTCTGCTCTTCTACCTCTCAGCTGAATGCAAAAGGAACTCTTCCTTAAACCTGCCGCGTGAAATCAGCCCACCTTCAGACTCCCCACTCTCAGCTTAGTTTTTTTGTGGTTCAAGAAGTCTTGCAGTCTCTAAAGACTCACCGCCTACTTGCAAATAGTGATCTTTCACCAGGCAGATCTCAGCTGACAAATGTTAATTGTTATGCAAACTATCCAGAAGATGAGCTCTTCTCCCAGGACTGAAGGGCAGCCACCTCCCAGATGAAACGAGGCAGCTGTTCAAACAGTGCGGGGTGCGCTGCCCCGGCTGCCAGAGCAGCGGGAGAGCCGAGTGGTGCGAGCGGAGCTGGAGCTGTGCCATGCCACCATGGTTAACACCCCCGCTTTTGTGGAGAAAACCTCCACAGCACAGCTTGAGAACTTTAACTGACCCCACGCCACCAGGAAGATGATGCTGTTTCAGTGGAAAACAGATATAAAAAGTGTTTCTTTGGGCTCGTGCTGGGATGCTCCCCCCTTCAACCAGGAAAAACAAATCCTGATTGTTGGGGCAGGATAGGGACGGGAGAGCAACACTTTTCCCAAACCAGAGGATTTGAAAGTGACCAAGGATGCTGAGAATGCCATGCAAACCTTGTTCTTACCAGGAGGCAGGTCCTTGCCTGAGGCAGGTGGTGCTGTTGGGCCGTGGCTCCCACTGGAGTCCCCTAGGAAACTGGGAACCAGCTCCCCTTTTTCTGAAAGGCTCCATTGGTGCTGGTCATAACTCCACCACAGGCTGAAAGGAATTTTGAACGTGCTATCAGCTCATTTTTCCTTCCAGTCCCATTCCCTCCTCCACTGCTTCTTCCCTCCTCCACTGCTCCAGTGCAGGGTCTTTGGGATCACTATGAAGAATAAGAGTCATCCCAGAAAAACAGAGGGACTCACCACAGCTTGTAAAAACTGTCCTGACGGGGCTGGTGGTAACTCTGTGAGCAGCAGATCTTGCCCTTTGCCTGTGCCTGTCCAGCCCACAGAAAGCACAGCCTCAGTGCTAAGGAGGTGGTTCAGCAGTGCAGAACAGCTCCAGGAGTGAACGGTGCCACTTGCTGTTCCCATGCCTTGGATCAGGCTGGCTGCAGAGAAAATTTACATTTCAAGCCCTGTATGAGACATGCATAGAGACCACTAGTGTATGTTGCCAATTTATCTGTTATCAGCCACATCATTGTGCTTCTGGGGTAAAAACCCCACTTTTCTGGCCACCAGATAACATGGAAAAATGTTTATTCCCTGGAAGTTACGTAGGATAATTTTCAGGGGTTGCTGTGTTCCTGATGAATACATGGAGAACTACTTCTGTATGTGGCTGTGCTGAATTTCTGAGCACTGAACCAGGGCTTCATGCCATCCTGTATTCCTTGGAGTGGTTTCAGAGGTTTTGTCATTTGTTTGTTTTCATTTTAAAGACAGTTTTGTACTATTGCAGCAGGGAGCTTCAGTTTGGTTTTGTTCAGTTTGGGGTTTTTTAATAAATAAAATGCTTTATCCCTCCTGTACCTGCATTGTCTTCAGCTGTATAGGACTTCATGAGTTTGGCCCAGAGCATTATGGGACAAAAATACATAGAAAGGAAAAACAGAGGAAGGACTAAAAGTTGAAGATTCAGACAAGGAAAAGTTTGCAATGATTCTTACTTTCTTGAAATTGAATAGCAACATTTTCATTTATTTCAGTGGCAGCAGGACGGCAGTCTACTTAAAAGGGGAAAAAAAAGGCATTTAACCAAAAAAAGCTGTTCCCTCACATCTCCTTCCCTGCTTTTGCATCAGTTCCCAGTATCAGGCTGAGCAGAAGAGCCATGTGCTATTTCCATGCTCCACTTTGCCCTTCAACAGCTCTCTTTGGCAACTTATTTTACAAAATATGGGAAAACTCCTTCCCCAAAGGGCTGTATAGTCATGGATTCAGTTGCCAGGGCAGGCCATCCATTCTTCTCAGCAAGGGCACTTGGCTCAGCTCACAGTGTCTATGGTTGTTTTCAACTGAGACTGAGCTGATAAGGGGATTTCCTTTCAAGTGGAAAAGCATTAACTATATTTATATGCAGATAATTTCCTATTTGTTGGGTTTAGCTTAACAGGCTGAATTTCTGGCCTGTCTCTCCAGTGCTCTCCAACCACATGAAACATATTCACAATTGTCCGGGTGGGAGTTGTTTTGCCAGAAGCTGGAGAGATGCCACAGTGCAGCTGCTGTGGAAGGCAGAGGTGGAAGGACATGGCCAGTCCTCCTCACTCTGCTTTTTCTGTAAGGAAGTAACACAGAGCACAGCACCTGCCTAGCATTTGCTACCATGTTCATTACAGGTACTTGTGCCACTGACCCATCATTTGCCCATTATCTGGGCAAAGTATATGTATAGTATTCAAAAATTTTAAAAGAAAAATCCCTGAAGTATAACTAATGCCTGCTGAGCCACCTTCAGGCCTCAGTGATTTTGCAGGCAAGTAGGACCACGCTCAGCTAAGGAACAGGAGAGATTGAATTGCATGTGTAGTAGAGGAAGGATCTACTTAAAAAAACTGGTAGAAGATTCCCAAACTATTAATACCCAGGAGGAGGGGAATATCAAACCAGCAGTACTTCATGTTCACCTGGGAAACCTACTCCATTCTTCTCTGCAGGGATTTCCAGAGGATGAGACCCCAGTTCACAGCAAACTGATAATTATTAGTCTTCTCTGTATCCATTTACATTTGCAAAACACCTCAGAATCTCTCCCTGCAGGAATTGTTCATGCTTATTGTATTATCTGAGGGTTTTATATTGCATTCAGTTCAGTGACTGCCAGGGGAGTATGCTCTTGAGGTTTAAAGATTAAGCTTTTATTTAAATATAAATTCCTCTAATGTTGTACATCTGGTTTTGTTTAAACTCGTTTTAGAAATCCTTTGTTTTCTGGGTCCTTTACTGCTGGTCCATCTAAATCTCAGGCTGTGGATGTTACCAGCAGCTCTACCTGAGCCAATGTCCTTTCCAAGTTCAGGATTCTTCCAGTTTCAACCTCCTGGGAACTCATGTGGGGTGGATCAATGTACATGAAGGTTTTGCAGAGGAACATCCTAAAGTCACCTTTGTTTTATGCTCTGAAAGTCCAGAAAATAATAAAAACATCTCTGAAAAACAATAAATACCTGAATGCCTTACCCTTTCTGGGAACCCTTAGTGCTTCTTGAGTCCTTTGGTGTTTGGATCGGTGTCCTTCATGAAACTGCACATAGCTCTGGCCCACCCATCTCCACACAATTTTCATGTTCTAGAAAGAGGTTTTTTTCAGTTTTGGAGTGCTGCCTGTGCCTTCTGAAGTAGGATCTTGTCTCTTTATGTCTTTCAGTTTTGGAGTTTTCTGTTCTTTTCTTTTGAAATAGAAATGTTGTATGAAACCCCAAGAGCACTGAGGACAGTGCTGATGGTCCTTGATGGGTTGAGTTACAGCTGAGATAATTCCTCTGCTGTGAAACAGTCATTCATCAGCCCTGAAAGTTAAAGTTAACAGAAGAAGTCTTCAGAATTCAAATAGAATTTGTGCAGACATAGGCAGGTCCCCCAGACCTTGTGTGTATATGTACATATAAACACATATGCATGTACTTACATATGTCTGCATACACATGGGCAAACATGAATGAAAAAAGTATACATGCTGCATTCCAGCAGCAAGAAAAGTAAGCATCAATATAGAAAGTAGTATCAGAAAAAATCCAGTTACCATCACAGAAGAGACTATCTTCCTAGTCCTGCCAACTAGAACTGCATAACCCTGACTCTATATAGGAATTTAAATGGTGTAAAATAGCAACATTTTTTTAGCTTTTGGTTTTCTGGGAACTTTTCTCTTCTAGAGTTTCTCAGCTTGAGAAAGTGATAAACCACACAGTGGATTCTTGTACCTTGTGCAGCCATGCAAATTACATCTAGTTTTCCCATGCCCAGTTTGAAATACAGTTCCCATCCTACTTAACCATGTCCTGCTGTGAGACAATACAGTATTGAGAAACACTTGAAGCTACAATAGCAACAATGCAGATCTTTTGTTTTATCATTAAGTGGAATGAATCCCTGAGGACTCAAGGGAACTCCACAGAAGCCTGATGTATGCAAAAAGAGGCTGGTTATGGTAAACAAGGTTAGAGGTATGTGAATAGTCAACATGCACGTTCACACAATGAGTAGACAAATGCCCAGTATGATGGGAATTTTGGTGAGGGAGCCTTCCTTCTTGCCTGTAATAGAGACAGAGGGATAATATCTATCACCGTTTATGAGATCTCAGGTGGAGGAATGTAAATATATCAATGCTCCTTCCATTTGAGGCTGCACATGGACCCTGACTGAGCTACAGCAGAGGCCGAAGTATTTCACCGTTAGCATGTGAGATCTCCAACTGCAAGTCAACTGTATTGAGCCAGGTAGATGTTTCTTGTTGCTCCCTGGCCCTGGTGAAAAGTTTGCAGAGGGGAATAAGCATGTCCTAACAGTGAGAGCAGGCTGGCATGAGAGCTGGGGACAAGCCTGGATCCAGAGCTCTGCACAGGAAAAGCAGCAAAGGAAGGTGGCGTTCCACAGAGCTCTCAGAAACAGACATGGAAATCCCAATAATAGGACCAAGGTGGCCACATTCAGGCAATCAGACCAAGCACAGGAGCAAAACCAGGTTCAGCCATAGCCTTTGACATGTCCTTTTTGAGAATAGCAGGCTCGAATCTTCTGCATCGACATCTGCAGTAAATATGTTTCTTTCTAAATGTCTGCAGTTCAAAAACAAAACCAGTCTACAAGATGTCAGTGCTCATCTTCCGCAAGAGGTAGATCAGTCAGGTTGTCAATTAAAAGCATTCACTGAAGGTGAGCTGTGGATAAATTAATCTAATAGGAAAGCTCCATAGGTCAACAGCTTCCAGTCAGGGAGGAGGGAATGCCACAGCACATTGCTTGTGATTGCACATGATGGTAATGCTGTCTGTAGTCACCTGAAGGCAACATCCCTGGATATGTTAATGACACCTCTGCCTGCAGCCTTCGTGGTGCTGTGGTTCAGCATGTTTGAGCTGAAGGTTTGTTTCTGTACTGACCAAAGATCTTGCGCTACAGAAATGCCCGCATGAGCATCCTGGGTGGCTGTCTGTGCTTGGGAAGCATCTCCTCCTCATGTACCAGAAGAGCAACTGTCACACACCCAAGAGGAGATGAAAATGGGTTGTTCTGTAGACTACTATATGGAACCAAGATTACAAGCAGAGAAGATGCAGTCTGACACAGGACATCACCAAAATACAAACTGCTGGAAATCCTCACAGAGGTCAGCAGGATTCGGCACTAGTTGGCTAAACCTCCAGGGATTAGTGGGTCCTGTATGCTCTGCAACCTGGTCCAAAAGCACCAGCTATGGACTGTGAGCTGCTCCAAGGACCCCACAGCCTGAAGAGGTGGACTCTGACCCTTCACAGTGAAGTCCTGCCCTCTGAAGCAGAGGTGGCCCAAGATGACTGAAGATCAGTTCACTGGCCAGATGTCCAAATAAGAAGTAATGAAGATTTCCTGTCACCTCTGAAAAGCAGCAAAGGTGGAAAAATCTCAGGTCAGAAGCAGCAGGGTTTTAGGCACACTTGCTTGCAGTGATGCTTGAAAGTAGAACTCATTCTTCCAGCCACAAGCAAGATAAGAAGACAATTCATATCAAACACAGCTGAATTTGGGGAAATATTCATATGAGTTCACAGGACATAATTTGAAACTACAGGACACAAAATGACATGATCACATGCATGATGTGGGAGAAGCAAATCTTCACACAACCTACCTCAGAACTTCAGGAGAAGAGATGCAAAAATCCAGATGCTCAGAAATACTCTGCTGGACACATGCCTCAGATGATGTTTTGTTGCTTAATATAATGTTTAAAACATTATATTATTGGCTGATGTTCCTCAACCAATCAATTCACATCTGTTTTTTTTTTTTTAAACTACTTCATATTTATCCTCCCAGAGAATTTCGAAGCACTAGTAGATGTTTTCAGAGATGCAAAAGGAATTCTGGATTCATTTGGTTGGGGTTTTTTTTCAGGATGAAGAGGATTTTGAGAGCAAAATCAGTTTACATTTACTCACCAAGGTCTTTATTTTATAATATGGACACCAGACATGGGAGACATGAATACGGAAAAATAATGATGGTTTCTCTTGTGAACTGAAAGGCACCTTTTATCCATAAAACATCTCAAAACAATTACAGTCAAGTAATGAAAAAATCCTCGAACAGGAGACAACGGGTTTGTCACAATTCAGACAAATATTTGTTATGCAAAAGCAACTCTTATTTTAAAAGGCAGTGCAGGATATTTGGGAATGTTCTCAAGAGCTCTGTTCCTATCTCTGCAGAAATATAAAATGACATATTTTGACCATTTGCATCACAGCAACAGGTCATGCACTCTGAAGGCACCATGGCTGGGTGCAGGAGCTGCTTCTGCCAGAAATCGTAGACGTTTTACGTCATGCACATTCTGGTGTTTCCCGTTACTGTTTTCTTTCAGTTTAGGGATAATCCAAGATGTATGTGTCTTGCCATTTAAAACCAAGAGAAAAACCACAACAGTATTTTCCATGTAAGCCAAAATGTTTCACATGTGCCAACTGCCAAAGCAGACAAAAGGGCTTTGATCATAGTCAGACACCATAACTAGCTACTTGTTTTAATTACAGAAAGTTTTAGCTATTATTACACGACAGGCTGGCACATTCAGCACATGACATAATTTTATGAAAGCTTTTCATTTCTCTCAGCACAGCTCCAGCCCTAGGCTATTCCACTCACAGCACAACCATCAGTTTGAACGAAGCCAGGGAGATACCAGACCAAGACCTACAAAACTCAACCATACACCAACCCCACTTCCAGCTGGGTTGGAAGAGCATAATTCTCAGTGCCCCAGCCAGGGCAGAGCTGTGAACTGCCTAAAGATTATGTGTTTTCTTTTGTTCTTTTAATTTTTCAGGGTGAAACAATTCTAAATCTCTAGGTTTTTTTGGATATATTGTCTATTGCTTTACTTGATGTTGTCCTTCTATTTATAGTACAGTAGCTGTTTTAAGTGACTGATGAGTTAACCCCCAAAATATTGGGTGTTTTTGTGCCTGAATCACTGTCAGACCACCAAAAAAAACCAGCCATAGCACGGGTCAACCCAAACATTTTTATAGGTGTTCCTGGGCTACCACATGTTTTCATCTCTCTTAGCAATACTTGAATTTTTGGCAAAGCTTTCTGTGAACAAACTTGCAAGAGCACAGATGAACAGCAAATCAAAGGGGCTGTGACGGTCCTAAAAAAGGCTCTGTGATTTCTGTTTGAACAAATGCCTATGAAGACTCATTTTCTCATAGCTCTGGAGCTCTAATCCTCATCTATTCAGCCCATTGGAGAAAAATACCAAATCACATCCCCTATCACTGCATCTAATTTCAAATGAAATCAAATAAGCGTAGTAAAGAGAATAAACACAAATAATTTGTGGCAACAATAACATAGGAACTGGTTTGAAAGAATATCTTTCCTTTGGAAAACACTGGAAAGCAGTGTCAGAGTTTAATTTCAGAGATTTCTGTTTAATGTCAGAGATTAATTTAACAGCCATTAAAACATCTTATTAACTCAAGTGCTAATTGAGTGCTTGGCAGGAGTAACAGAGCACTGCCAACCATACACATAAAAATGGCTAGAATTTGAAGAAATTCTGTGGTTTAACATTTTATTACTGTTATAACTTGCCGTATATGTTTAACTGGCTTAGGTGGCCTTACCTGCCTCCTTTGTACCTGTTTGGAAGATGCCATGCTCTGATGGCACAAAGTCTCAGCTGCCCTTAGGAAAAATTCAGTCCATTTGCAGTCCTTTTGGCTGAGATCTTCCAGATTGAGCTGAAACACAAGCTTTGCAGTGATGCCAGAGTTTGCAGGCAGAAAGGTGCAAACTGCTGAGCTTTGGGAATTCTCAGTGCCATGACTGCTGACACAAAGGGCACTGAGGGAGGGAAGGTGAGCATTGGGGGAACAACTGCCCCAGCTGTTCCAGTAAAGGATCCACGCTGACCACCACCCTCCCAGGACTGGTACTGAGTTCCAGAGTACCACAAAATTTTATATTTTTCATACATGGAAATCTGCACTCTGTAGGGAGGAGTTAGACTAGCAATGCTCCTTCCTCTGTATTCGACCCTCAACAGTGATAGTTTGTGGTTGACACATGTTGCTTCCTGGGTCCTCTCATCCCTTGCACCCATAGCCTGTGAAGGCACCCTATCATGGCTTCAGACTGAGAGAGGATGGCCACAGATTGCTGTACTTTGCTTTTGCAGAAGCAGAGATCACCTCCACCCACTTCTCCACCAGCACCCATGGCAGGAGGAAAGCAAGTTTTTCCTGTTCGAGAAAAGCCAAGGCACCATATAGCCTAAATTTTGCTTGAGACCTCAAGGGAAGTATATCCTACCACTGAAAGTGTTACAGGGACACTCACCTCCAGACCTCTCCCCTTGATGATGGCAAATGGAGGTGGGTGGTAAGGACCTCACTCCTTTAGGGCAAGCCCAAACTTCAAGTCACATCATGTAAATTGAGCACAGGCAGGACATCATTTGAGCTCAGCCCACCCTAAACACACAACACATACTTTGAGACCAAGTGAGAGAAAGCAATACAGATGAAAATTTAAGGGTCATGAAGTTTGTCATGTTTTAAAACACCTTAAGCTGTTTTCTAGCCCTCAGCAGAGACACAGCCCTAGGAATTTGTGTTTAGATACACAGAAAGCAATGGATGAAGCCCGGATTTGTGGGCAGGCCACTGGCTGACCCAAGCTCCTGACCTGTGTGTGGCTGCAGCACATGCTCCCAACCACTGGGAGTCTTTGTTGTGATTGCTGTACCTGCTTTGAGCATGGCTTCCTCCAGCTCAGCAGCTGCAGTGATGGTGGTTTCACACGCAGCTGCCTCGAGCCTATAGTCAGTAGCTCCTGAGAGGTTATTTAGCTCAGGCTTAAAAGCTGCCCTTGATGAAGCTCCAGTGAAGAATGATCTAAGCAAGAGTGACCAGTGCAGGGCTGGAAGCTGTACCTGGGACAACATTCAGGTTGCCAGTCTTGCACAGGTACCCAGCACAGGTTATAAAGTGGTTCAGATTGTCTAATCCACTGGGAACCTTGTTCAGAGGAGGGAGCAAGGTTGTGCTTCATGTCATCTTCCCCAGCCACCTAGATATGACCAGCCACCAAACAGCTAGTGCTTATTAATAAACTTGCTTAAGGAAATTGGCTGGAGTCTTACTTTGCATTGTGCTGAATGAATTGAGCTAAATATAATCCAGAGCTCGTTTTGCTGGGTAACAATGCAAGAGAAACTTCCTGTTCTAGCAGAAATCCCTGAGTTTAAAAGTAGAAGCTTCTCTAGGCTGGGTGAAATTCTTCAAATCTCAAGATACATTGAGGTCACTCTAAATTCCTCTTTCCTCCAAATACAGATATTATTTTAATACCCTGTGTGAGGAGTAATGTAGTGTCTCTCTTAGAACCCAGCTGAAAGCACAAGTTGATTTAATCAATGAGCTCTCAGATACAAAGGTACTTCTTGGCTTAAAACCCAAATTCAATAATTATTTTTTCAGCTGAACTGGAATAAAGACATTATTTAAACATGTATCTGTCATCTCACACTGCCTGCGGCTGGCTGTTGGATATCTATTTCTCAGCAGCACCGTGGCAGCTCTTTATGTAAAGGGAAAAAAACGTAACCATTTCCTCGCATGACTTCATTTTGGGATTATAGCTCCTTACTCCTCCTTCCCTGGAGCATCCTGTCAGGAGATGGTTTCAGGTGCTAACAGAGCCTATGGTGAGTGTGCAAGTGCACTCTGGTCTTTGCAAACAGGCCTGTTTGTGTGGCAGATGTGCAAAATAAAGGGCCTCAGCATTTGATTTTTTTGCTCAGCGCAAAATGAACCACAGGCTGGTTGGGCTGCAGGAGAGAGGGGATCACTGGAGAACTGGGAGCTCAGTAGTGGCACCACTGCCAGGGCTAGGATTCAGGAGATTGAGCCCTGTAAAAATACTTTAATCCTGCCAGGCTCCTCTTCTTCATTTTGCCATTGGTTACATTACTGACCCATCAACTGTCTGATGAGTTTTCCAGGATCAGCTTTGATCCCACAGTACTGACAGTGTGGGATCCTTGCAAAGACCTGTGCACTAGGAGAACAAGGACCTGATCTGTGAGTCCTTTTTTTAGCTCTGCAGGTGCAAAATCTGGTCTTTTCCCTCTGTGGCAGTGCATGCATACTGGACCTGAACTCAGTATTGCCAATAAATACTGACTGTTCTTCTCTTCTCTGTGTAGCTGCAAGATGGTGTTGGACTGCATTCAAGCCCCATGGGGCTGTGGTGATTCCCTTAGAGGAGGAGGTCAAGGTCGTCAGGTGAACCACAGTTGTTGTGGGTGGGGTACTGAACACCTAATGGATGGTAGACGTTTTTAGGAGGCTTTAAAGCCAGAATAAGATTTGGTGAGGCCCCTGGGCAGAGCCAGCTTGGTCCATTTACTTCACACACCTGGGGTCAAAGCACTGGGTCAAGGGGTACAAACAAGGAGGAGGCAGAAACTGGTGGGGTGAAAACAGAGATGTGTGTTGGAAGTGAAGAGTGAGCAGGAGGCTGTGACCTCAGGGTAGGAGTGAAAGGAGGTGTAAATAAAGAGACACACTGGATACCTGATAGGGACCTTCCAGTGATCTCTTGGATGTCTCCTGTACAGGAAAGTTCCCAGGAGGCTCCTGGGAGGCCATGGGCTTGCTGTGCTCCTGTGCCATATCTGTAGGGCTTGCATAGATGGGTAGTTGGGTCTGCAAGATTTAAGCATGACCACAACAATGTATTTGCTAATCCTCTGCTTCTGAAGGGCTTCAGGTGTACATAGACAGATCACCAGCAAGATCTGCAAGATCTGAGGCATTGCTGGTCTTTTCAAGGCTGGGTGACAGCCATGCTGCTGTGGAGTAGACTTAGGGGAGAAAAAACCTCAGTAGCCTTCAAACCAAGGCAGCAGCACTCGGGTGCAAACTACTGCCTTGAGCATAATTCCACCTGAGCTGAACCTGCAAGAGGAAGTCAACATTATCAGTTTCAGTTGCTCCTGCAACACTGGTGAGTTTGATAGTTAAGAGCAGCTTTCAAAATCTGTATGCGTGCTCTCTCTATCACCTGTCCACCAAGGGGTGCTTGGCCTTTCAGCCTGGAGCAGCATCATGCAGCACTCTCCCTCACTGTCCCATGGCTGTGATTCTTCAGAGGGGACTTTCCCCACTGTGGGGCTACCTCTACCTGCTGAATGATGAACACGTAGTCTGGAGCTTGGGCTCCAGACAGAGCCTTGGACAGAACCTGAGGTGCTCTGGCACAGCCACAGTCCCTGAGTGTGGAGATGGAGCTTGAGAAAGACAGGGCTGGAGAAAGACAGGGCACACTGCTGTCCATGAGTAACTGAGATGGCTTTTGTACCCCAGTCAGGCCCTGCAGAACCCCCCGAGCTGTGGCGAGTGGCTGGAGGATGCAGGAGCAGATTTCGTGCTCTCGCCCTGTGCTTTGATGCTCATGGCTAATGAGTTAATCAGCTGCTTGTTGTCATGCCTGAAATATAAATAACAATCAACAAGCAGAGGATGAACTGGTAAAATAAAAACAAACACAACCACAGGATGAACTGAAAAGAGCAAAACATTTTCTGGCATGTACTCCTTTGACTGCAACATCAAAGATCATATTAAGATTCTTGTAGAAGGTTATTTCTCTGGGTTTCTTAGCTCCAAAATTACCAGGAGTGTCAAAATCCATTTGCAAGAAGACCTTCTGGGGAGGAGGATGCTGCTAAAAGGGCAGAGATGTTTAATATTTCACGAAGGGCATGCACAGACTAACGCACAGTTCTCAAAACATCCTCATTAAAATGCTTTAATTAACATTGGTTCGAACACTGGCAGACTTGGAGCTTCACATGTCTCGGATACATTGGGGGTGCTGTGCACTGCTCAGGTCCCAATGGGAGCAACCTTTCCCGCTGCCAGGGGAAGGGATGCATCTTTACCCCCCTCACAATCTCCTTCTATCACCACGTTGAATTTCCTCATCTCAAAGGCCCAATAAATATTTTTTACCCGACCACATGCCAGCTGAGTAACCATTCATGCAAGAGCAAACGAAGTCAACAGTGTAAAGGGAGCAGCAGAGATGATCCTTTCCCTTTCAAAGGCTATAGTTTCAGCTCCCCAGTGTCAATAATCTCATTAACCAACTATCTGGCATCTGGACTAGGCACCCCTCTCCTCCCACACACGCACAGGGAGTGCTTCCCAGCCCTTGGCCACCTTGTCTGTATTTTGGAGAAAGGACACGGAGAGGGCTTCAGACCAAGACAGACAACAGAAAAGCAGGGGCACAACCCCATTTATATGAGGTCTTTTTTAAAATGGAAAGAAGATGCTTGTTTTCTCACCCTTAAGAGACAGAGTGCCTTACATTTTCTAAAAAACTGAGTTAATTCACGAAAAAAGAGATGTAAGAAAACGTGCGTGGAAAAATATCCCCAGTGCTTATTGTTCCTTGGGCCAAGAAGGGTTTTGGGGCTCTCCAGGGCAGTGCCCTGCTCCAGTGGTGTGAGGTTATGCAAGAGCTGAACATCCACAGTGACTGTGGGATACCTGGTGCTGCCCATCCCCCACCCCATCATGGGCACTCACTTCCATCCAGGAACTCCAGCCTGCCCTGACATCTGCAGCGGCACAGACCACAGGGAAAGGTCAGGGAGTAAAAGGGCCAACAAGACCAGCCAAATTTCCTGACAGCAGCAGCCCATGAGGAAGTGCCCTTTGCCACCAGCCACTTTATCTGTGCAGAGATAAGAGGAAGGGGTCTGCTCTCCAGGCAGGCTGCTGCCCTTCCCAAGTACTGCTGCCACCTCACAGCAAAGCCATTGAGGAGCTGGGTAGCAGCTTGTTCTGCACTGCCTTTTGCAGTGATTTTTAACCCAGGCTGGGGTCACATTCCCAGCAACTTCCTTTGGTCAGCACTGACCTAGCGGCAAGCCATGGTGAGTCAGGTCTGCTGAGTGAGTGCCATGAGTACACATAGATCGGCTGGAAGACACCATCCCTGAGCATCGATCCACGGGAGGATGCCACCCCTGCACATGGATCAGCTGGAGGATGCCATCCCAGCAGGCAGAGGAGCTTGCACTTCAACCTACAATAGATATGAATTTCCACTCTGGAGAAAACACATTTTAATTATGCAAACTCTATGCACATTTTTAAAACACGGAAAGAAAAACAGGACCCTGTTCTTATCTTTTTGTGAAATCATTATTCATTTGAAATACATGGATAATTAACCACATTATCATGCAAATTTAAGTGAATTGAGCTGGCTGAATTAAAGAGACTTCACCTACCTAACCATAAAAATTGCAACACAGAGCTGTCCCAACGAAGCTCTGAGTGCTATTTTTAGTGCAGCGCTGTAAGAGAGGGCCTGTGGGAGGGCATCTTCCAAAGGAATGCAGACGGTATCTTTTAGGAGGAGTTAATCCTTAGGAAACCATTACTAGCTCTCACGAATGGCCGAGGGATATTTTTCTGGCTGGACTGGAGTTTATACACAGAGAGCCACATCCACCAAAAAAAAATCATGACTCATTGAATATAAGGAACAATTTACTGAAGCCAAATTTTCAAGTGCTCCTCCCTCTGCTCCTGCTCCCGCTCCCTTGGCTCGCTGTCCTTGGGGCACACCAGCCCTTTACTGGTGACAAAAACTAAGTTAAAATTTCTTATTTACTGCATCTGAATGAAAGCTGTTTAGCTTTTTCAGAATTACAGTTCTACAAAGTGCTCATGCCATACTTTTATTCACCTGAAAAATACCCAGCTACTGAGACCAACCTCTTTCCATTTCCTGTGGTCTTACAATTGCATCTTTGACTACCAGGTCTCAGGCACCAGTGCTTGAGGAGGACATACACTACTTCCCCTCATCAAAAAAGGACCATGTTAAGGGTCCTTGAAAATCTAAAGCAGACTCTGAATGGTGATTTTTCCAAAGATATTTTTGTTCTGGTTTGGTTTTTGGTTTGTTTTCTTTTGCCTGTCCACAATTAAATTTGATCTCTGTAAGAGAGTACAGATCATGCTTAGGAAATACCTTGGTTCTTGTTCACTTACAGCCTTGTGTGGGGTACCCCTTCCTGGTCATCCTTCCAGGACACCAATAGGTATTTCTAGCACAACGGCATTGCAGAATCACAGGGACACAACACAGTGGCCGATTGCAGATGCTGTGTTAATGAACATTGTCCTTAGATGTTCACAAACAGCTAAACCTGGCTATCTTTCCCCCAAATACCTTTAAAGACATAAACTCAGAATAGACCTGTCCAGGCTGATATGTTAACACATCTAAAGCATCAAAATCATTAAATGAGTCACATAAGCTCACATTTTACTGGTAAAAAGTACTTAGCAGCACCACCTTTGAAAAATATCACAAATGTCATATAAATGGACATTTTGAGATAAAGTTTTTTCTGTGTTTTTAGATGCACCACCCTCACCCTCTTCCTCCATTGCATACCTTACCTCAAAAACATTTGACCCCAGATGCAGTATTCAGGAATCTTTAGATGAAGGAGTAATCAACATGCTGCTTCTTACAGCAGGAATCCAGGAGTTCCCATCTTCCTGAAAGTGACTGGGACTTCGGTTGCCCAAGCAACTTCAGCAAACAGGACTTCAAAGCCTTTCAAAATAGTACAGCTGAAAAAAAAATAAATAAAGTTTGTAACTAGCCTAGAATTTTCAAATGCTTAACGACTTTTTTTATGGAGCACATTTGCACTTATCAGCCTTATCCAACATTTCAAAGGGCAAGCAGTGGTGGTCGGCTTGGCTGCCCATCCCTAGCACCAGCCCTTCCTTCTAATTTTGCCTCCTGCTTGTTGGAACTTGTTTTCGATTGCACATCTATGGGGGAAAGATTTACATTTTCCTGCATGTCTGCAAAAGGCCTGCCACAATGTCTGAGCCCTCTAGATGCTACAATAATAATAATAATAATAATAGTAATTACGAGCACGATTCCCAGTGTGCGCGGTGTGCAGCAAGGCAGCTGAGAGCCCGACCGCCAGCAGCTTTGTAGTCTGACATCTAATTACCAGCAAAGGAGAGGGTGGAGGAAGGCCAGCTATAGCAAAGGACAAGGGAAAAGCTCTTGGGAGAAAACTGGAGTGCTTTACAAGGTGGAGTTGCTCTGCTCAGCTGTGCTTAATGAAGATGCTGTGACTAAACACTTTTAAGGTATCACTCCAGAGAAATCCCTTTGTTTATGTTGGGAAAGCGTGTCTGGGTGGATTTGAGGTCCTTTTCTGCTGCTTAGGGAATTCCACAGGCTGGCATAGACCACAAAACACCCCTAAGCATCAGGAGAAATCAAGGAGCAGCAAATGAACAGGGATTGCCATGCCATCAGGGAATGCCAGTGGGTGGATACGGGCTGCACCAAGAGCAGGCACAGGAAATCTGCAGAGTCCCAAACCCCTCTGATTTATTGCCCCGGTGCAAACCATCTGCCCAGCACATGGTCAGTCAACCTGATGCCTCTAAGAAATCCCACCTGAAACCCAGCAGGCTTATGACCTCTTGGGTCATAAATACAGCTCTGTGTTTCTGCAGGGAACTGAGCTACATATTTCACTCAGAATGGTGAGCTGGGAGGGATATGGGTTGGGGTTTTGTTTTATGGGAAAAAATCTGCAATTTTGGAATTTGTTTTCTACTTCGAAGCAGGTAATAAATTTGTCAGGGACTGCAATTCCAAAATGGCTTCACATGAGATACATCAAAGTGTTTGGTGTCTATGAAATCTGACATAGGCCTTTAAAAATCATAAATTATCTTTTTCTATAAGACAGAAAGACATTGAACCACAACATTCCAAAATATAGAAAAATCTGGAGCAATTTGAGTTTATTTAATTTTTGTCCAATTCAAAGCATTTCTTCAAGAGAATTCTTTGCTCAAGACATCAGCATTTCCACTGGTCCCAATGTTTCCCATCCCTGGTGTTGTTACTGCACTTCTGCCCAAAAAGCCCTAAAACTTTTGAAGCCAAAGAAGACAGCTCGTGCTGGCAGCAGCTTTGGGGAATGGTCCCCATGTGCTGCTTGGGTCATGCTGGGATCGCCTGGGATACCCAGAGCAGACACCCAAGCATTCCCCCAGAGCCTTGTCAGCCAGGCACACGTGGCCAGCTGGTTTCTCCCACCACAGGCGGAGCCGGAGGGCACCGCACACGCGGCTGCCTCTGCACACAACAGCATCCCGCCAGGCATTTTCTTGTCTCAACAAATTATCCTGAAGCGCCTTAAAATATTCAGTTTGCTGGAAGGAATTGGAGAAACGTGAAGACATAGGATGCGTTTTGCTGAACAGAAAACTCTTGCTGCAAACAGTGAGGGCATGATACAGCACGGCAGCAGAAGGGGAGAGGGAGATGACAGCACAACGAAGCAAATGTTTTGCAGTGGCATTTGTCCTGGAGTGTAAATTAGGAGCTGGAAGGGCTCAGTGACAGTCCAGCACACACCAACAGCAGGGTCTGCGGGTGCATCAGGAGCCAGAGGCGGCAGCCCAGCCTGCAGGACCAGCTGCCGAGGCAATGCTAAAGGTAGTCTAAAAAGAAAGCACTTATCAGGGTGAGAAGGGCTGAGTATTTCATCACTCTGCCTCAATCAATGACTAGCAAAGCATGAGCAAAGAGGATTTCTGTTTTCTTAGGAGCTGTGCTCTGATTCAGAGTTTGCTGGGCTTGGGCAAATACCTTCTGTTGACTTAAGCCTTTCGAGAACGTTGTGTGAGCAGTGGGCTGCACCATCCCCCACCCGCTGGCATCTCTGCTCCTTATGGTGCAGGACACCAAAACACGGCATTTTTATAGAGAAAACACATAATACACATGGCCAGCCCAACACCTGTAAGAAGCAACAGGTTTGGTGTTCAGCTCTTCTTTTACCCACCTGCCCCATAGAGAAAGCCAAGCAAACCTTTCCCTGCTGGGGGAAAAAACGCTTCACCCCATCTGAGTGACTTGACCAACTCTGCCCTAGGAGATTTGTTATTTAAGGGACATTTCACTGAGCACACAGGTAGATTTGATTCTTAGGGCCTTGCATCCATGTGAGACAGCCTGGGAAAGGGCAGGGCAGAGCATTGGCAGGGCAGTGGTGGTGGCAGCAGCCACTGCTGGACCCACGGCGCCGGGCCCCTCTCCGCAGGCTGTGGGCAGGCTCTGAGCTGCACGGGGCAGCTTCACACCCTTGTCCACACGCTGGGACAACCTATATACAACTGTGGCGTCCAGCATCAGCCACTTCTGCAGCACAGATCCTCAGGCTGCTTTCCCACAGCTGAGCCAAGGAAAGTTCTCCAGCCCAGCGGCAGCGGGGCGCGCACGGACGCCGGGGGATGGCACAGACACGGTGACACGCTCAGCGCTGCCCTGCGAGGCACGCTGCCGCCGCACCGGGAGCCCTGGCCGTGGGAAAGCCTTTGATCTAACTACATCTCCCAGGGCCGCCTGCCGGACTCCGCTTCCACTTCGGTACCTGCTCTTGTAAACATCGGCGCCGGCGCACGCAGAAGCCACATCCTGTCATCCCCTTGTGCAATCTGCCGGGCCATCGCCCCCTTGGCCACAGCGCAGAGGGGTTGCGACACGCAGGGAGCGACACGTCCGTGTGGGGCAATGCAGGGCTGGGTCCCGTCGGGGCGCGGCCCCGGCTCCTGCCACCCGCACGCACCCGGCCTTTTGTTTTTTAAGTGACCAATACAGGCTACGTGCATCGGGAGATGGTTTCTGCAAGTAATTCTCCTCTCCACAGGAACATATATCTGACTTTATAATTCATGCACGCCTGGGAAGTTCAATCCAGTCTCACTGGAGCAGCAAGCTTGGCAGGAGTTTATTTATATAAAAGAGTGCATGCAGTAGCATGGAAAAAAAAAATATCAAATCTATCAGAAACCAAAAGTCTTAATCCTAAACCAGCTTTGCTTTTCTTAAAATATGGTCTAGGGAAACTGCTTTTTAAATGTGGCTTCCATGTAGCTTTGGCTTTAATATTGCAATCCCTGCAGAATAGTGTTATAGTATAATAATTAAAACATTTACAAAATGAAGATAATCTATGGCTGATCCAAGTTTCTATGGAAATTTGGAGGCTATGCTGTATGCAGCTGTTCCCAACTAATGCAAAGGTTGGCTGTAGCTTTACTTCCAAGCCTGTTTGTATCTTGGGGGATAATTTATCTGTTCTGTTTACACAGTTCTCAGCTTGCACAGCCCTAGAGTGTAACATTCCTATGATTCCCAAGCAAAAGGGTGCTTTATCCTCCCAGCTCAGGCTAAGCAATTAATGTTCTTAGGTTTAATGAGGCAGCTCTGCTGAAAGGTGTGGGTGCTTGCTCTGGTGTTGCAGACATTGCACTGCATGAGATCCACCAGAACAGCAGACACACAAGGGGTGGAATGCAAACCCTTGATCATGCTGACCTGTTGTATCCCCAGACTTGGCAGAGGCTCTGCCAGATGATGGGCTGTGGGTATGGGCCCATCCCTGTGCCCTTGCTCCTGAGCTGATGGTTCCTGTAAATGGGTTTTGGTGAGCCCATGAAGGGTAAACACAGACCAGAGGAAGCTGAAAAAAGGCAGTTTCCCCCCAGGATGTGGCTGGCATCTTAAGAGTAGGAAAGTATGTCTCTCTAAAGTTATGGGCACCCTTATACCTGTCACCCTATTAACACTTTCACAGACTCACACAGATCAGGGGAAGCTGTTGGATGACAAAGAAAAAGGGAAGAAACACCCGAAAAAGGATCTTAAATACAATGCTGAAGGACTTTTGGGGCTTATACATCATAAACGAGCCTGTTAAAAAGCTGGAGAACCTGCAACTTCTTGTGGGGGAGCAGAGAGCAGGCACTTGCTACCCGCTCATTGTCGTGACATGATTATGTTTTACATTCACAAACCTATCTCCAGTTAGTCTGTGGCTGATATAAGTAGTTTTCACTTTGCAATGTTAAATTACTAATGAAGAAAGTATTAATAACCTCTAAGCAAAGAAAGTTCGCCAGAGGAGCAAAGCTCTAGCAGCTACACAATGGCCCCAGGGGTGTAAAACCTTCAAGCCTCATTGAATCAACAGCATGAAAATCTGCTTTTTACAAAGGGAGAGAAAACCCTGCCATTCAGGAGCGCACAGAAGAAAATCTTTCAGCTGAAGTAAGGCTGGAGGTTCCCATCCTGAACAAATATTTAGTACCATTCACCAAATGAATCTCTTAACATTAGTTTGAACTCAAAGACAGAAAGTCATAAAGCTTCACAGTGGGAATTAAAAAAAAAAAGGCCAAACAACTAAAAATAAGCCAAAATACACACAAAAAAGTCCCAATCCCAGTATTTTAATTCCTGGTTGTATTTAGCCACTGCAGGACAGCTGAGTTACAGTTGGGATGGAGGTGGCGATGGCTCAAAAGTGTCATTGATTTTAGAGAATAACTGTATTCAGCGGTCCTCAGTCACTTCTCAGTGAAAATCATTTGCAAATAAAGATACATATCCCAAGACATTAAAAAGCCTGTTAAAGGGGGCCTACAGGAATGCTGGAAAGGGACTTTTGACAAGGGCATGTAGTGACAGGACAAGGGGTACAGCTTCAGACTGACAAGAGGGCAGGTTTCGATTAGATGTTGGGAAGTCTTTATTGTGAGGGTGAGGACAAGAGATTTGAATACACATATTTGGTATTGCATAAGCATGTAAGCCAGGCTGAGATCACCCTGAACTCCTCTGCTTCCCCAAAGGGCAGGATCAGTTCAGCCCCAGCAGGCACAGACTCTGCCCTGATGGAGAGCAATGGCCTGTTCACCCTCTGGCCTCTCTGACTTGTGTGTGGGGAATAAGGAATGGGTTTTGATGTAACACCAGAGTGATTTCCTAGAAGACAACAAGATTTGCTGAGCTGCCTGTGCTAAAGGATTGTTTGCAGAAGCACAGGTCTCTCTGTGTCCATGCCAGGGTTTGCAGCAATAAATCATAGGTTCACTTGGATGCATTCCTTATTGCCTGTGGGAGCCCTGTTGCTAAGTCACACAATTATGTCACTATGCAGCATCTATGATTTTTTTTGTTCCCCAAAAGATCTTCTGGGCATACAGGTTTCCTTAAGACAAAAATCTTAAATTTCCAGTTACACATCACCTAGATTTTGGTCATCATTTTACCTGCAACCTAGACAGCCCATGAAAATATGTCTTCATATGGTTCTGTGCTGGGTTATAACATTGGCCACCTCCATCAGAGCTGCTCACTTTCCTTTTTGGGACAAAATAGATAAAATATTATGGGGTTCAGTAGTATCTGTTTCTAGCAGTCCTACATCAGTTCCTGATCATCATCATCATAAACCATAACAATACAAAAACGCAACTAAGATTTATCTTGAGATTAAGAAACAGGTCTCCTTCAATATCTTAAGAAATCCATTAGAAAGCAATTTGCAGTCTGATTGCTTTCTGCCCAGAGAAGCTGTGGATGCCCCATCCCTGGAAGTGTTCAAGGCCAGGTTGGACAGGGCTTTGAGAAATCCAGATTAGTGGGTGGCATCCCTGCCCATGGCAGATGATCTTTAAGGTCCCTTTCAACCCAAACCACTCTGTGATTCTGGTTTGCAGGACACCACCTCTCTTACTCTAATGGCCAGTTTTGTTGTTTCTATGATTACACTGTTTTAAAGCCAGAGCCTAGAAATTTCTGCACATATTTAAACCTCTCCCTGTACACATAAAGGCTTTGGATTTTTTAAAAAAATTATTTAGATTCTGGTATTTTCTTTGTGACTGCTACTGCTACACACATTAAACCAACTCTGAAGTTAAACAGCAATTAGAGCAAATGTTAAGATCATCAGCCACTCAGGTCTATTAAAGCAGAAAACTATTTTTGAGGCAATCCAAGAAACACAGCCCAGCCAGCCAACAACAACACACCTTCCTCGTAAAGGCACAGGTTTCGGTGCAGCCAACAAGCAGCTGCATCTGACCCCTGAGCTCAGAGGAGCCCGAGCGCCAGCTAAAAATGCAGCTGCAATGTAGATACATCCTGGGAGCACATTGCCCTTCAGTTTCCTTTCCCAAAAAAGGGGGGGAGGTGCGTGGTGTCCAACTGTGCTGTGAGCATGCCCACCTGGACAGAGAGATACAAGAGAAACCTGTTAAAAAGAGCAAACTGGAGCCAGACCTGAAACTGTGACAAGATGGTGCAAGCTGGGATCCAGGAGTACATAAGCTTCTCTTGCAGAACCAGTTGTCCTCATCCCATGCAACTTTGGTTTCCACTGACAGGGAAGATCCTTTTTCTGTCATACATAGAAGACAGAGCACATCCTTCATCAGGCTTCAGCATTTGCATGGCAGAATGCATTCCTGATTAGAAATAGGCATAAACTTCCAATTAATTAACAGCTAAAAATTACTTTAAAGAGGTCTTTAAGATCCTTTTTTTAACTTCCTCTGGTCCCCTTGAAATTTAATAACAGAAAAACCCATGTGAAACTTCTAAGGTGTTTTAATTCACTTTAATTCTCAAATATATTACAGATTTTAAGAATAAGGGTTGTTGCCTAACGTTCACCCCGATGGAAAAGGCATCTTTCAGGCCATACTCCAAACTGCAAGGGTCCATTAAGGAGAAGGCTACATGAACACCCCTTCTCTCGTGTGGCTGCTTTGCCATGGTGTTCCTGGGATCCAGAGCAGAGGGGTGGGAGGGCAGGAGCCACCTGGTGGAAGCTTCTCAGGATCTCCATTGGCATGGTGGGAGCTTGCAACCATGGTGAAAAAAAGGAAGGGTTTTGGTAGCAAACCTGACCTTTATGAATACTGCTGGTATCATAAATATGTCTGCAGATCCTCACAAGATGCCTGTGGGCAAGAAGGAAGGAGCAGGACATGGTGCACACATGCAGGGGCACACCAGGAAGCATGAGAACTTTAAGCACCTGCCTTTAAATAATGCAAACCATGTTGTTTTCAGTCCTACCTCAGGCAGGCTTCCAACGTGTTCCTGGCATCCACACACCAGCTTCTCAGGGTTTAGTCCTGCAGTCTGCATCCATCCTTCCCTATCCTGTTTAATCAACAAGTTTGTAAAATGCTGATTCTGCAGGGATTTTTCCATTTTTCTCTGAAATGATGCTGTCACATGGAAAGGAGAACTCATCTATTGTACCAATGTGTAAAATAAAAAGGATGCCGATTGCAGAACAGAAAAATAATAATAAAAACAAAAAGGCACCAAGGCCATCTTTAAAACAGAAGCAAGTGATATTGAGTAGAGAAGAGCTAAGTACCTTGTTTATATACATCTCAAGTGCTTTTCCTTTGTGGAGTAAAAAAAAGAAAAATAAATATATCTGGACGTTCACACTCACATGGGGACATTACAGGTTCATTACACTTGTAGACTTTCTGTTTTCCCCAGTCCATTAACATCCCATCCCCACAGCTCAAGCAAGATTTCTCTGGAGATGTCACCTTCCTTCATCACATCTAATATTCAATAAAGACATAAGAGAATTTAATAACAGACTGCACAGGGGAGACTTCTGTTCAAACAGCCAAGGTTGCAGCTGATGGGATTTTACTACAGATGCTGAAGAAGTATGAGTGACCAGGAAACCATAGGGTGTTTAGTTTTGGAGGTCATGCCAGTGAAGCTACTGGCATCACCCCAGCCAACCCAAATTTGTATGAAACAAGATATAAAAGGCTTGTCCAGCCTTTCCAGCTTCATCTGATAGAGTCCAGTTCTCTGTCATTTGGCTCTATACATTTACAAAATTCCTAGGAGAAGTAATGCCTTCTCCAAAGGATCCTGAGACAACACAACAAGTAAAAGAGACCAAAGTGGTCAAAGTGAACTTGCACCCATCTTAATCACAGTTCCTGAATTTAACAGAGTATTCCTGGATTGCTTAAAAAAATCTGCTGCCCTACTTGAGAAACCAGCCCCTAGTTGGTCTTCTGCTGGAATAACTACTTACATGAAGAGCACAGTGTTTTATGGCCCCTCTCTCCCAGCCCTGATATAGTTTCCACAGCCAAAATTTTCAGGAACGACTATTGGGTTTGGGTACTCAAATTGAAAAACCTTGAGAAGCTAATGCTTTTATTTTTTGGATCTGGAAGTGAGCAAGCATTGTCACAGCAGTAGTCTTGTATAAAACCATCTCAAAAATTCCAGAAAAACTGGGAAATGAAGGTTACAAAAATACCACATCATTTCTAAAAATTGTGGCAAGCTAAATTGTGGCACACTAACCTGAGAGCTGGGTCTTGAGGTTCTGTATGGCTTATTCATGCAGTGCCTGCCAGGTTCTTTGTCATTCACCTTTTACAAATCCATGTTCACATATTCATTTTGCAGAGGTGTACTGGAGTGTTTTCTATAAATGCTTTTGCTGCTGGAGATGGGCGATTGGCTTCATGATTCTTCTCAGATGTGTGTTTAAATGGAGAAGGGAACAAGCCAAGTATAGACAGATGCTTGGTTACAAATATTATATATGTACTACGAGGTAAATATAGGTGAGAAATGGAAAATGTTTATTTGCTGAGAGCTGAGCCAGATAACCAGGGGCAATGCCCTTAAGAGTTAAGCTTCCAGTTTTGCCACCGGTTTGCTGAGGAGGACAGATATGCAAGGTATTGATGGCAGCTGCACCAAGGTTATTATTAAGTAAAGAACTCAGGACCCTTTCACTCCCCCTTTCTCACTAAATCTGTGAATTTAGTTTTTACTACACTAAAGACATCTCAACTTTTTATTTTCAACTATTTAATGTAAATTGCCAGATTTCTTGCATGCTTCAGGAGATTCCTTCCAAAATGGAGTAGGGTTGGTATTAATTTCTGGGCAGTTTTCTCCCAGAAACATCTCTATTTTTATTGTTCCTTCACAGGCTCAGTGATGCCCTCATTCTGGGCTCCCCACACTTGGTGCCCTCATCCTGCTTCTGGAGATCTGTCCTCGCCGACCTGGTGCATCACACACTTGTGTGTCGCCCACTTCTGCCACCCCAGGGAGTCCTCACCGTTTTGCTGCCAGAGCATTGAGCCACAGGGAAGAAGAGGTTTGTAAGGTCCAGAAACAATCTTAGGGAGAAGAAAGAAAATGCTGAGTGTTGGCTACTTGGCAAAGGCTGCGCATCTGCTGCTGTTGTGGAAAATGCCTGGGAGGCACCATTAACCATTGCTCTTTGCTACGGGCTGGCTTGTGTCCACACCACTAAGGACCAGCGCTCTCTGAAGGGCAGTGGTTACCTTCATGCTGCGCAGCACTTGGCCTGGGTCTCCTCTGAGCTTCCTGCAGAGCCCCACAGACCCCAGGTCAATAATTACTGCATTGATGATGGGTTTTTAAGTTTGAAATGGTGAAAGGAATGGGTGGCAGGCTGCCAGCATGATGTTTTTCAGCAGGGTGTGAAGGCATTTTGGGTTCTACAGCACAGCATGGAGGACAGTGGGCATGAGGTCTCCTGGGATGGCTGGAGGACTGTCCAGGGTACAGTCTGGTCCAGCTCATGCCAGGCTCTTCTGTCTGTGCAACCTGAAAAAAAGCCCTGTCAGTCATGTCGAGGTTTCTCCTTGGGAGAAACCAGTTGGTTTGCTCCAGAGCAGAGACAGGAGGGAGCTCATATGCATGCCATTGAGACAGCCGGTGAGCAGAGCCCGGGGAGAACAGAGGCAGCCAAATTGGCTGTGCAGACAGAAGGTGCTCTCATACCCCCACCATGGTCTCACCCAGCAAGATGTTAAACACAGAACAAACAATGCAATTTTTCCTGACCATCCCCTGCAGGATCAGCAGCGGGTCCCTCACTGGTCACTGTCATAGCCATCAGTTTGGAGGTGACTCTGGCATGTACTTCTTCAGCCACTATGAACTCCTTGAGCTTTGGCAGATGAGGCCAACCTTCATACCTTTGCTCTGCAATTTTTAAAGGTCAGTGCGACTAAACAGCAATTCTTCTGTATCTCTTTCAATTAGCCTTTAGTTTTGAGCCTGTCTTGGGGTTTAAACTCAGTCTTAAGATGTTAAGATGCATGAAACACCTAAAATCAAATTAAACAGCACACAACTGGTGGATTTCAATATCCCCCCCATCCCATTTACAGTCCATGTTTGCAGTCGTGCAGCTCTGACTGAAACCAGTATGAGACAACATTATTCTCTATCACACACAGTCTATTTACAGCAATACATGAAAATGTTTACCTTAAAATATAAATGTAATTATAAAGGTATAATTACAGATATGCCTGCACCTCTTTGAGCCACCTCAAATTACAGTTTCAAATTATAACAATAAAAAAGGATCGAATAAATGACCTTGATTAATTTCATTACAGAGCAGAGTGAGCGCCACTCAGCACAGGGTAAGCTTACACTGCCTGACCTCATTTCATCCGGCCTCCTCCCTGCACCCAAGAGCTCCTGATGGCACATCAGGTGAGTCGTTCCTCCCAAAGACAGTTGCTAAGCAATCAGCTGCAGGGTTATAAATGTTGAGTGCTTGATATACAGCACATGGGGGTAGAGATTAACTTTTTTTTTTTTTTTCTCCTTCTTTCCAGGTATTAAGGGAACCAGGGTGGCTCACCTGAACTGCACTGGAAGAGTTTGGAATCAGAAATCAACCCAGATTTAAGGCAGCCTTCAGTGTTTGTGTACAGATTGAACTGATTTATCGTGCGTGCTATGTGCCGAGTTGCAAAACCTTGCTATATTAGTGATTTAAAAGGAGGAACAATTTGATTTGTCATTACTAATAGGGATGTAACTAAATTAGTCTCCCACATACTTTATGCTGATGAGGTCTTGCTTAGATTTCCCTTTGTAGATTTACATCCTCACTAGCTTTAATCACAGCTAAGAAACATATTGTATGAGTAATACTATTATGAAATACTGAAGTATTTTCAGAGGGGTTTAGAAACCCAAGAAAATCATAGAAGTCAAAATCAAAGGTAAGCTTCAATATTCAGCCCTATGTTGTACATTTGATTAAATATTAATTCACAGCAATGTGTTGGGTACTTTCAACCAAGCTCTCTTGACCCATTTGAAATGCACAGTCACGTATATAAACTTGGCATTTGAAAAAGGACAGGTCAACGCTGTAGATCCCACTTAAATCTTTTCTACAGTTCTTGCTTAATTAGTGGTCTAATCCTACTCCTATAAGTTGTTGACTTGCTCGCAGTTGTGGAATTAGGAAAATATTGCTGTAAGATAGATAGCAGGCTTTGGGGAAAAAAAGTCTCTCTCTTTAATACTTTTTTTTTTTAGTGTTTTGATTGGTGTGGGTTTTTTTCGGGTTTTTTTTCTTTTTTTTTTTTAAGCAAAACAATAAGAGATGAAAGGAAGACAACCAAATCCTGGTTTAGTCAAAGAATATAACTTCTCCTACCAACAGCAGAATGTCTGGATGGGAACATTAGAAATTGGGCTGCTTTCTGGTTAAAAAGAGGAAAAAATGAAAAGCCACTGGGTAACTCCCTGAACTACAGTGGGATACAATGTGAGAAAAGAATCAGGAGGCTCCTTGAGCAAGCTGGGAAGCTGAAACATCCAGACTACAGCAAGACACTTCAGCACTTGTCTTCATCAGTGAAGCTAGGAATAGACGGTGCAGGTTAGCAGAGTGCTGCCTCTGCCCTGCAGCTCAGGGGGACATTACAGCCTTGGCCATGGCCAAAACATCCACAACTATCAGTGAGCAATTTGCTACTGTCAGCCCGTGCTTTGATGACCAAATAAATTCAGCACTGGGATGGAGCCACCTTTTTTTCCCATCCACAGTCATTCCTCAGTGCCAACTATCTTGCATTGAAATTTCTTTAAGGTTTTTGCTTGTGTGAAACTGTTAATAGCATTTCATTTGGTATCAAAGCTTTGATCTCCCCACTTAAATACCACATTAATGCAGAGCTCCCCTGGGTGGATGAGTTCACAGTATTAGTTAACCTCTTCTGCTGGAAGTCCCAAATATGATTTAGAAATAATTCTGTGCATTGTGACAGAAACAAAAACTCATCCTTAATTAAAATTATAAATAAAAGGGATTTCTATCCTTAGACTAACCCGAATTCAGACAGCAGCTTTGTGCTGCCTTTTCACTGCATTAAAGGAAAATTAAAATTCTGCATGCTCAGCTTGGGAGTCTAACTTCTGGTCAGAAAGCAGGGCATTTTCCTGAATAGCATAAAGCACCTGTGAGCAATAAACTAGCTAAATCCTCAAAACATTTAGATTTTGATCCTTCTTTTGGGAATAGAAACTGAGCTGCGGATTTTTGGGAACACCCAAGTTTCATTACTGCTGTCAACTTGTAAATGTTTTATTGCTATTTAAAACCCCTTTAAGAAGAAGACCTTCAAGGTGCTGTTGATTTGATAAACGAAGGGATCAAGCTCAAATTTTGCAAGGAGCCTCTCAGTTGCTACCCACAGATTTCTGACTTCTTACTGGGAATGTGCTTGTGGGTGCCTGACCACATAAATGCTGGTGGAGCAGAGCTGTCTGCCGCCTGAGCTTTCCACCTCTCTCTTCCCAGTAGCTGTTGGGTATTCTCAAGCACAAAAACAAGTTTATGGGAACTTTACCACACAGTGCCAGAAGTCTACTTTTTGTTGCCAGTAGCAGTCACTTCATTGCAGGATCCAGTCTATGCTTCTTGGGGGGAGGGGGGGGGGAGGAATGGTTTATCTAATTACATTTTTATGTTATATTTCCAGGTTCTGACCTGTAACCAGTCAATTGAATGCTGCAATCACTAAGAACTGTGCTCATCCTTCTGCCCATGTGATTCCTGCCAGCCTGGTCCTGGGCAGCACCAAGGCTGCTGTGGAGGCTGCAGGGTCAATCCTGCAATCCTTCATCCCTGTCTATGGGCTGACAGAACCCAGAGCCCACATCTTCTTGTTTGGGATGACTCCTGCCGGTGCTGTATCATTGTATGAAAGTGAGGGCATCACCACTAGCACATCCAGCAGTGTCCTACCACCCTGCTGCTAAGGTGAACTGAATCCCAAGTTAATTCCACCACCGATGTTCCTTTATAATTTCAAGGGAAAAGCAAACCCCTGTTTAGAGTGGACAGGGCTGCCACCTGGAGGCACCCCAGTTTTCCTACATAGTGGAGAGAGGGAAGCGTCTGTGTGAGGCGACTGCAGCTTCAGAGATGTCTGACCGGTCCCGTAGGACATTTATGCAGCCACGTTTTGCAGCTGGGAGATGTCAATTTTGGCACCGCAGTTAACCAGAGGCTCTATGCCAGAGGCCTTTCTGGCGTTAAGGATTTAATCAGGGAGCACGGTGGTTATTTTGTTCCTAAACTCAGCCAGAGCACTCTCACGGGTTTTCTCTCCAAGGCCCACGTTCAGGCAGGACCCAAACTCCCACCTCCCCATTGATGTAAAACATAAATAAACAAGGAACTAAAGCACTTCCGTCTTCCCCAGTTACCTCAGGCATCTCACAACCCCCCTCATCTCTCCCTGGTTCTCTCTGGTCAGTACCAGACTGTTTTCTTTCCCAGCAGAGCCTTGCAGAGGCAGTCCCGGGTTCCCAGAGGACGGGCAGGAGCTAAGCAGGGTTGCGACAGGGCTTGTGGCACCGCGATGCTGCGTCAGAGCCCGTGCTGGCCAACGTCAGGCGGTTTGAGCAAGAGGAAACAGCTTCAAAAACCTCAAACTGCTGCAGATTTCTTGAGAAGTCAAGGGCAAGAAAAAACAAAAATGCAACCAAGTACCCAGAAATTGGTCTCGTTAGTATATAGTGACCTTCAGCCCACTCCCCCTCTCCTGCTCCTGCCCAGGCTGGGGGATGAGTAGTTTTGCCTTGCCCAGAGCAGGTTTTTTTATTTTGTTTCGTTGGGATTTTTTTTTGTATGACATTCTGGGCAGCGAAGAAGCAGCAGAGCAAGGAGTGGTGGTGGGGCTTGCTGCTCCTGCCATATCACCTGGCGTGTTGGCCAAGGTGTTTTCTCCACCTCTATGACCACGGTTGTGTCCTGGCCCTAGAAGTGCAGTTCAGCAGCAGTAAAGAGAGGGGCAAGGAAAGGAGGGAGCCTCCCAGGAGAACACAGGAGGTCTGTGACAGGAATGAGAAACCCTTCAAACATTCATGTCTTACCAGAAAGTCACCATCTGCCTCTGCCATTCAGGGTCATCACTGGGAGACACACCTGTGAGCTGCCACCAGTGAAGGCTGTTTACACAGAAATGTGTCTCCAAGGGATTTTTTTCCCCTAAATAACTGATGTAGGGAATAGGCCAGTGTGACTGTGCGAGTTCCAGGGCCCATGGAAACACCACCATTTTGGCATCCAGTTTTGTTTCATGTGCAACATGGAGAAGACAGAGCCTGATACCATCACACATTTTCAGCTGTGCCTTACCCCACAGGCGACATCTTGGGCACTGTCTGTAAGGACATGCCCCAAATGAACGGAGGTGCTGCAAGCCATCACCTGGCAAGCAAATGAATGCCCACTGCTTTGTTTGCTCAAAGAGAAGATTTATTCCCCCCACCTCCAAAATATTGATGAGTACAGGGTTATCCTCAAACCTCACAGTTAGCAGGACTCCACAGGGACCCATTTCCAGAGGAAAGGATGTTTTAACCCATCTCCTCTTAAAGCCCTCCCAGCAGGAGGCCTGGGGCAGACCCCCATTATGTTAGCAAAAACAAAGAAAAACCAAACCAACCAACCAAAAACCCACAAAAACAAAATAAAACAAACAAACAAAAAAAAAATCACAAACCCAAAACAAAACAAAAATACCTTTTTCCAAACCTGTTTCATTTTCATTTTTCAATATAAATTATGAAGGACATGAATTTATAGGCAGACATCAAGTGAATTCACTAAACTGGTCAGGGTCTCACATCTATTTTGCTTGCCTTACCTAGAGAAAATCTTACCTTTTATTGCCCTTGCCCCTTGCCTTGCTACTAGTTTTCAGTTGGCTCCAGTTTCTCCAACCATGTGAAATTTTCTCTCTCTCCCAGGGTGGGTGTCCTCAGTTTGCCAAGGCTTCTGCTTCTTGTGCTCTGTGCTTTGATGCTGAAAAATTAATGTGGAGATCAAGAGCTGAACACAAACCAGCAACATCGTGGGGCAGTTAAGGACTCTGAACCCAAATCTTATTTGAACATTCACCACCACATCTCCTCCCACAGCAGCAAAGACCTTCTCAGGCAAAATTGCTTCTTGACATCCCCGATTTGTACCTCATCTGAGGAGGGTCAGAGCAGGAGTCAGTCTGACACGGGGGAACTTCAGCTGAAGTGGAAGACAACAAATCACAAGGTCAAACAGCCTCCCCCATCCTAGCCTCAGGTCAAGGTGACAGCATTTCCCATCCCTTGGAAATGAAAGGTAGGACGGTACTGCACCACAGAGAATCTACATGCACAACAGCAGAGTAAAACGCTGCCAGCAGGATTTTAGCCCCTAAGGTTCACGGACTGTTAATGCACAAAACTCATTTTCTCCAGTTTGTTTGAAAACATTCAGTGCCTTTGGTTTTGTTTAATTTTTAATTATTATTTAATGTAATTTGTAGCTTGCTCCTCACAGCTCAGCTCTAGGATCTCCCTGGGCCTGGCTCCTCTCCCATCACTGACAAGCACTGTCTTTGCAGTTGGGTCTTGGTGCTAAAGGAAAGGCAGTTTTAAATTCCCTTTCCACCTCTCTGAAGATGGAAGATTATGGAGGTATAGAAACACACAGGGATTTGAAAAGCAAGTATCAAAAGAAATCTTATTCTGAAATGTATTTACTGAGACCTTCTTTTAAAAGGAATGAAGATTTTCTGTCCCGTAAGAGCTTTCATTCAGCACAGACTGGCAGCAGCCTTCTAAAGGGAAATCAGAACATAAATGGCAAAATAAATAATATTTCTCCATTCAAAATAGGTCAAAGATAAGGAAGTTATCCTTCATCTCATCCATGCAGTAAAGGTGGGTGCCCAGCCAGTGCAGACCAGTATGTTCAAGGGACAGTTGTGTCATTTAACTTGGCTGATCTGGGGGTTCAGTCATTTCTCAGCAAAATTGGTCACTTCCATAAAATAAAATAAAACAAAGTTGTCATTTTATTCCTGAAATAATGTAACACTGCCAGAACAACTGCCCTGGATTTTGTCAAGAAGCAATTCCGTCATCCTTTCAATGCCCTTTGGGGTCCCTGGGGTGATAGGGCCACATCAGGACAGTGCTGTGGGACAAAAACCCTACTGCTAATCAAACACACTGTCTGGAGCAGGGTTTTTAACAGGCAGTTTTCCACCATTTTTAGCTTGGGCATATCCACAGGTGTTATGAAAACCTGTGTCCTTCAGAGGTTGCTGCCAGCCTAGGCCATCCATGCTCAGAGCCCTCACTGCAGACATCTCTCTCCTGTTGTCTTGCAGCGGGTGGGCTCCCTGCTCTTGGTTTTGATAGGAAGGAGGAAGAGAGGATGCTCTCCCTAACATGAGCTGGGAGATGTGCCTTAGAAAGAGCAGCTGCAATGACCTTCAAAGAGTTTTCTGTTTTTAAATAACACATCAAGATACTTTTTTTTTCATCTCTGTCCCCATTTTCACAAGAAATCCCAGTGTAATTTCCATGCTAATCAGATGAGAGCTTGCAAAATATGTTTCCTTCAAGATGTAGGGGAATGTATTACATTAACTCCAGGTGACCTGTGACTCTGTCAGTGACACACACTGTTTAAATCCATGCAAATGAAAACCTTGCCCACGCCACAGGCAAATACTTGGCTTTTCCCATGCTGCTCGCATGGAGTTGGAAATGTTCGATGAGTGAAGTCTTAGTGATGCATTTCAGCAATAATTCATACGCTATACATAATTTAGGACCTCACTGCAGTCCCCTGTAACACACGCCGTACAGCATGTACACACAGGGCCAGACGGCAGCTTTAAGGAGGCTCCAGGCATAATCCACAGCACGAAAAAGTTTGATCCATCCCCAATTTGCACCTGCCAGATCATGAAGGGAGCTAATTGGATTAAAATATTGTAATTATCATTTCATTTACATGCAGTAAAACCTTAGGGAAACATTTTAAATGGCAGAAAATTTGAGGACGCAGTCTCTGAAGTCTGCTTCTTAAAAGCCTAATGCTCTCTTGCTCCTTCATTGCCTGAGACTAACTTTTATTCCCAGGAAAAGGTGAGTTTGATGAGCTGCTGATGCAGTGCGCAGACCACAAAACACTGCTTGGTTTGATCACAGTCATATTTGTCAAGGCTACTTGGATGCTCCTGATTTCACCAGTCCATGGTGACTGTGCCCAACTTTCCCTGCTGCCCCCACTCAGGAAAAATCAGCTTTAAAACACCCATAAAGGACTTGACTCTGATGTCCAACAGACATCCAATTGCAGGGGTGACTGTGAGTCCAAAGGAAGAGTGGAAAGTCCCTTCCTTGGGCTATAGTAGCAGCTCCCATTTCTTCTCCACAGGGAGACAGTCCTGTGTTTTGGAGCCATGTATCTGCCCTCGGGGGGCAGTTTAAAGCCAATGAGGGTTAAACCAGGAGCAGCACCTGGCCCCACAGACATGCCTCACAAGTGGGACACATGTCCCCCGACAGGGCTGGACAACCACCCAGCTCCTGGCACATCACCCAGCAGGGCGTTGAGCAGGTCCATGGCAGCCCAGCACTGCTGTGAGCTTGGAAGCAGCAGGGAGCAGAGATGAAGTGCTGAACCTGTGCTGGTGCTGTCACCAAAGAGGAGGGAGACCACACACATGGTACCAGACAGTTCCAGAGCCTAATGAAACAGAGCACAAGAAAGGCCAAAAGGAACCCAAACCCTTGTCTCCTCATACCTAGTGAGGAGTAATGCTCTTTAGTGGACATTACTTTGTGTAGGGCACTAGATTTGCTTGGCAGATTTACAAGCCAGAGCTGGGCTTTCTCCACTCCCCCCACCAGTTGAATACCTCAGCCTGGATCAGGTGTGAAGCCACTGTTGCCTGGGTGCTCAACAGAGAGTTCAGTGTCAGAGTAAGTCTGATTAACTTCTGTATTTCTTCTGGGACAGTGATTCAGGAATAAATGATCACAGCCATGATGAGAAAAAACATATAATGTTACAATGCTCTTGTTCTCACAATCGCCTCAGGGTCTGCCCTGTCTCCTGTGGAGCTGACACGGAGCTACTGGTGGAGAGCAACTTCAAGCATCACTGAGCAGCCAGGCCTAAGCACGTAGAATTTGATGTGCTCATCAAGAGCAGAAAGGTGGCAACAGGAGAACAAATTATTACCCTGATGAGGGATAAAAAAGGAAGGAAAGTCCTGTATTAACCCTTCACATGAGGACACAAGGATTTGAGAAGTCTAGTCTGTAACTGAGAACCTGCTCATGCCACCAATGAAGCATGGGAGCACATGAGGGCAGCTTTAGCAGCTGCCTCAGCACCTTGCTGTTGGCAGCCTGGAGCCTACCATGGACACACTTACCTGGTCTCAAGGTTGTGGTTTCTTTTTTGGGACAGTCAACTCGATACACAATGCATGGATCTGATTTTCAAAAGGCAAGCACCCCACCCAGTCTGGAAACTGGAGACTTTTTAAGATGTATCCCATTAGACAGGCAAAAATCAATGCCTGCTCAGTCATTAGTCATTCTGGAAACCTCCGCCTTGGTGAGTCAGCCTGGTATACCTGGCAAGCTGCAAGGGAATCCAGTTTTGGGAATATTTTCTTTTTCTGCCACCCCAAAGTTTCCAGCTTGATCTGCACAGGCAGAAGCCAACCTCCCTGGGAAACTACCCAGCTGGGAACACAGTGTGAAACTCATTTCTGGTCTCACCACGTCGTATCTAATGCATATAAAAAATATTTAGCTGGTGAGTATCCCTCTCTCCAGAAACAGAGCAAACAAGCAATTCTCACCAAAGCAAATTATTGGATGATCTTCTGTTAAATGCACAAGCCCAGGGAAAAAGAACAGAAGTCTGAAAAGTAGAATTTGCTGTTAGCTTTTTGTGGCTGAGATACCACCAAGAAGGGCAGCACCAAAGGTAATTGTTCAGAAACACAGCAAACACAGCTGGATCAGAAACAGCACTGCCATTCAAGCGATGGTTCCTTGAGGCTTTAAGTCAACCATGACAGTTCTAGCCTGGATTTCTGGTCTCCACCTGGCCATCTCAGAAAATCATCCTGTCTGCTCATTTCCAACAGGCACGGTCTGCTATGGACTGCAGCAGAGAGTTAATCAGTGTAGTTCTTGTTACCAGAACAACCACAGCTGCTGTGCATGCACATGATATGTAAAGGCACCTTCAGCTGCTCACAACTGAATTTCCTAACCTTAGCTGACACCATGGGAGAGCCCTTCCAGGTTTAAGCCACCAACACACCTCTGAATGTAGTCACTGCATCCTCCCAGGGCTCGGGCATTTTACATCCCCACTCTACAGGCTCTTGCCAATCCTATATTTGACTCGTGCTACAAATGTATGTTTGGTCCTTCAGGTCTCCACACTGGAACACTGGTGATTTAAAACTGACTTTGCTACAAAAGACAAAGCAGGTCAATGCAAATAAAACTTTTCAACATCTAGCTGACTTGGCAATGAAACCTCCTCACCTACTCTCCTTGGAAAGTACCAAGAAGACTCCCAGGAGATTGCTTCCCCAACAAGATGCATTTATATGGTCACCTGTGAAACGTGCCACCTTCTTGTGATGGGACAAGAAAAGGAGGTGGCTGCAACTGGGGCATGAAAAGGATATTCTTTAGCATAGGAAGGAAAACATGACAGCTAGAACAAGACTTAGCTTCTTCCTAGGGGTATGCCCAACTCCAAGCTGCATCAGATTCCTGCTATTTCCAAGGGGAGACTTACAGGAGAATGAAACAGGAACATAGATGGCCCAGTCTGGTCCTCTGTGCTTTGGAAAGGACACAGACATGACGAGAGAGCTGCTGTCTGCCACCCCACACAGGAATTTTGCTTGTGGTGTGAACTGTCTGCCTGAGCACTGCGGAACAGATCGCTCAAGGTTAAATTGGATTAAACTGTTACAGCTCCACTTTCCCACGTGTGGTTTAAATTTAAACTCTATAAATTTCATGGTGAGTTATTAAAACCTTCTTGGCAAGGAGAACTCATCTCATAGAAAAAAAATTTTCTCCAAGTTTGGAAATCCACAGGGAGGCTTTAAGTCAAGTTAACAGTGAGATTTCCAGGTGGAGGGGAAGGAAGAGCCGAGGCATTTAATCAGTGGTGTGCAGGAGCCCTGCAGGGCAGCCTGGCCCCACTCTGCCATGTCAGCTGCTCACCAGGTTTTCATGGTCAGCGCCTTGGTCCCACGTGCTGTGCCCAGCGGCACAGATGCTTCTGGAGCAGAAGCTGAGCACTGCGCCGTATGGCACACTCGGAGACAGCAGGACGTTCTGGGATGGATGCATGGAAATTTTTGTAAATACTTGTCAGCATAAATTAACAAACAAGTCTTGGGAGGCCTTGAAATGTCATTCTTCTAAGAAGTTTCATCCTGCCAGTTTCTCCCGGTGTCACCCAGCCATGAAATGATCTTTTCATGGGGTGGGTGTAAAATTTCATGCTGAGTTTCAGTAGAAGCCACGCAAAGATGATCACAAGTATCACACACACAGGGATGGCCAGTTCTGCATGGCTACTGCTCCTCCCTGGGCTGTGGACGCTCTCCAAGAGGAACCTCTTGCCCTATTGCTCCCTGAACCTATGAACCAAAAACCATGGGGTGGACCCCTGACAAGTGCAGGAAGAGAAACAAGTGAAAACTGTAAGGAAAACAGCCCTAGACCAACGATTTGTGACAGGGCAGCAGAAAAGCAAAACTCCTTCCTGCTTCCCACCCCAGGACAGGACATTAAACAGAGCCCTGGCAAGGACAGCACAGCAGACACACTCCTGCACTCTCCAAACTCTAAATCAGAGCACTAAACTGCAAATCATTCAGAGCTGGTTTCTGTTCTCAGCTGTCACAACACTGCAGGAGCAACACCAGTCCAGGCTGTCCTGTTCCACATGCTTCCAAAATTTGCCTTGGATATGATACTGTAGATGTTCACGAGGTGCTCGAGTCTTTCCAGTGGCTGAGTGGATTTTTTAGCCCAAAGTCTCCACCAGGCTCCCACATCAGCTGAGGTGGGCACCTGTTGTCATCTGAGACGGTGAACTGCAAAGCTCCTGCCCTCACCCTACACAGCCAGCAAAGGGATGAAGCAGCCACACACACGGCTGGCTCCGGGCACAGCCAGGCCATGGAAACCGAACAGCAGCTGCTTTGGGCACTGAGTCTTGCCTGAACAACCTCAGCCACCCATTTCAATTTCAAGATGGCTTGAGAATGGGAAAACACTAAAACGGCCTGTCATATCCAGCTGCAATTCCAAGGGGATCTGGAGGCCTGGTTACTTATGGGGCTTGCTGGCATTTCCACGGTAATTGGCAAACAGCGCTGGAGCTCCGGCCGGTGGCGAGTGCCCGGGCTCAGGGGCTTTGAGGGGACCCAGGCCAGGAATGAGGTCTGTCAGCTCTGGCTGCCCGGCGCTGAGTCAGCTGGGCGGTTTTGTTGTTTTTTGCGGGTTTTTTTAGTAGGGCTGGAGATTAACGGGGCCGCAGCGCTCCGTGCCCCCCTGGCCGCGCCCGGGCCCCGCAGGCCCCGCTGCCGGCCCGCACTGCGCCCGGCGGCCGCACGGGGTCACACCGAGACTGCGCCGCGCCCGCCGCCCCGGCCCGGCCAGGCCGCCCGGCTCCGGGGGCAAACCATCTGCTCCGGGCGCCGTGCCTGGCACAGGGGACAAGCGCCGCTGCCTTCTGTCCCAGAGGGCTTGGGCATGAAAACACGAATTCCTGCTCTTACCCGACCTGGGGAAGTTGCGCCCGCCCCGCAAGGCTCGGCGGTTTCACGGTGCAGCTATGGGCTCACGGAGCATTGAAAATCTTATTTCTCACTTGAGGCGGGAGCGCAGCGGAGCTGCGACCTCCCTCGGTGCCATCCCGGGGTATCGGGGGCTCCGAGATGCTGGCTCTGGTGCCAGACCCCGACACCGGGGTGCCAGCTGCCAGCGCCCGCTGGGAACAGGGGCCCCGGAGGACAGCGTGATCGATCCCTGCCACTGTGCCAGGTGGGAAAGCTTTCAGCACTCGAACAGCTTACATTTGACCCAAATATTGTGCTCTACGTTGGCTTTAACGCTTCTGCGTGACAGCGGAGCAGAGGATGGAAGGACTCGGTACTCACCCTCCCAAACACAATCGGCTTCCACGCAGCTCAAGCACTTGACCTAAAAGTCTAATGACTCGGCACAGCCAGAGCCCGGTGCTGGGACAGCAGCCTGGCTTGTGAAAGTACTGCCTGCTCCCTGTCCCGCGCGGCTGGGACATTAAAGATGGAAAAATTGTGATTTGGCAAGAAGAATTGGAAAGAATAGCTTTGCTGCATTTTAAATATGAGATGTTTGTTTTGGTGGAAAGTGACTTTAGGATGCTAGAACGTGCCTTAAAAATACTTACAAGTCCTAGTGAAGAAAAATAACCCAACCTTGTAGCTGTTGGATGTAAAGGCTGCAATGCAGGAACAGCAGTTCATGCTCCATCAGAGCAGGGGGACGGGGGGCTATCGGTGAAGGCGGGAAGGAAGGGAAATGTTTCAGCACGTGGCAGACTTGGAAGGGCTTGTGCAGATCAGTCACGGCAGAGCAGAGCTTCCGCACGGCCGGAACAGCCGAGGACAGCGAGGAGCCGCAGTGGGGATCACTGAGCACGGCTGCGATGCGCTTGACTCGGCAGCAGCAGAACCTCCTGGTCCCGCGAGTGCGGGGCCACCCGAGCGCGGTGCTGTGCCAGGAGGAGCCCACGCCGGCACCGCTCCTGCTGCCAATCGCTGCACACAACATTTAGCACAGAGGGCTGGTGAAACAAGGAGAGAAAACGTGTTTGGAAACAACAAAACAATCAACAAGGGAGCTGGGAAAGCTGAGCGGCTAGGGATTTGGGTGATGGCTTGGATGTACTTACACAGTCCAGGATCTGCGGGGCAAGCCTCTGAAATATTTCCCTGAGCAGCTGGGCAGAGACAGCCATTACCGAGTGCAACTAACTGCTTCATTACCACCTAAGCAAAACAAACTCATCAATCTCTCCTGCATTTACCAAGAGAGACCGATATCAAGATACAAACACTGTGCTCCAGACTGCAGGCATGACCCACACCCTTCAGCCTGACACAGTAACTGTGCTCCCTAGACAGCCCCTGGAAGCAGATTTTAGATATCTCACACTATTTCAGGTGTGCTAACACACACCAGTGAGCCAGCACTCAGCACCCTCATGAGCTGAGCTGCCCCATGGTGTTAGAAACACCTGCTGAGATGGAGCTGTAGGCCCAAGTGGGAGTGATGGAGGCGAGAGCAGAATTTAGCCTTCTAAGGTCCACCTTAACCACTGGCACCTGTGTTTGATGCATCCATCAGGTTTTTAACAAGTGAAATGAAGGCCAGAGACTGCTTTTAGAAAAGAGCAGACTACCACAGGGAAAGGGAACCTACAGGGCACTGATCACTTTCAGAGGATCAGGAGAAGCTGTGATTTTCCAGCTGAAGCCCTGAGCCACCCCAGGAGCCAAAGCCATGCTCAGTTTACATGGCACAACACCCTTTACAGCAGCATAGACAGCTCTCTTCTTCCCACCAGACACATCTGTAAGTAAGACTCCAGGTGACAGGCAGGGAGCAAAGGGTCCCCTGGCATGCAGGAAGGACAGGGATGACTGACTTTGAGATCCAAGGTTAAGCTTCAAAGGACCACTAAAACATCAGGATCTGGAGACTTCAGCATTTCTAAAACCCTTGGTCTACTGAGAAGATTAAGGTCTAAGTACTCTAAAAAGAACTGCACTTACCTCTGTGATGAGATACAAGTGATTTATGAAAGGGATTATTCATGGATGCTTGAGATAGCAGGACAGGATGAGCTGATCTTGTGTTCCTGAGTTTTTAATAAGCTCTTCTGTAGCATGGAGATAACATAGATATAGCAGTGTGAGGGCACAGTAACCAGTACTGGTACTGTGGTTGGCAGGGAAGGATCAGGGGCACTGTGCACTGTGCAAGGTTGAGGAAGGAGTTACTATACAAAATCCTATAGACTCCACTGTGGCACAGCGTTGCAACATCTCTGCTGTGGGGACGCCCAAACAAATGCTTGCAACAGACCCTTCAGCCTAAGCATCTCTGAAGGGATGGACTGGGACGGGGGCTCGGTAGAAGCAGTGGGGGGCAGAAGCTGCTTCTCATGCTCAGGCAGAGGAAAGACATGGCTCCCCCTTCCAGACCTTCACAGCTGATGTGGTCTGCTGGGTGAGGATATGAATAAATCCCTGTGGTGTAAGAAGTTTACTTCCATCTTCTGTTGTACCTCACTGTAAGGTCTGTGCAATGTTGGCCCACTGTGCTCCATGCCTGATTCCTCAGGCAAGCCTGCTGCTCTGTATCCAGCAGTTGTGAAGGAAAAAAAAGCAGAAGGATCATTTCTTCTCTAGCTGCAGGCAGGGTTTGTGGAAGCAGTGTTTCTACACACACACTCAGTCATGCTCAGCTTCCACACGTGGCACACTGATGGTACCCAGAGCCCAGCCTGGCCTGTGCAGGAGCAATGTGTTCAGCATGAGACCAGTATTGATCAGCGCTGCAGGAAATCACAGCCAGTTCACAAGGACAGGAGAACTGCTCTTGACAAACTGGGAACTGATTCCTTTAGCTGATTGGGAATTGCACATAGGGAGATTTCTGTGTTCAGGGATTTTCCTTCCCCTCCTGTAGACACTGGGCTCCTAAATGGCACCACATTTCTCCCTGCATCCTTCTTCCTTGTGTTTGATCCACTACCTTTCTTTTCCTGCTGCTTGTAACAGTCCAATGCCAGTGTGATTCCAGCCCTGGTGCAGGATTAACTCCGGGGTGAAACAGGGAGATGGAGAGCACTGGGTGGCTTTGCCTGTGCCACTGCATCTCTCCTGCACAGCAGCCCACAGAGAAATCCCTCCTCTTGGTAACTTCCTGAACCAATTTATAAACTGAGATGACCAGGACCCTGACCTCTGTCACAGGACAGCCCCACTGAGTGCTTATTTCTGCCTCAGTCCCAACACAGGTGGCTCCGCCACTGTGTCTGTAGGAAGCACCTGATGTTGTGTTTGTTAAAAATACTTGTGATCATAGGTATGGAGTTCACCACAACTATCAGCTCACTGTTCAGCAGCTGGTTATGCACAAGATTTATGCTCTTCTTTCTTACCTGTGTTTGTTCAAGCTGGCTCAGCTTCTGGCCACTGGTTCTCTGTGGACCCCTGCCAGGAGCAGCCCGGCTTCCCAGACCTGTGCACCCAGTGTAGGCATTTACTGACGGTGTCTGCAACCATTATCTCTGATACATTCAATGGACTGCAACTCCAGACATTTCCAACCCCTTGGTCACTCCCATGGCTTTTCCCTCACAGCAAAACACACCAGGAACGTTTTAGCAGGCTGCTTGCTCAGCACCTTCCCCCATTCAGCTCCATCCTCCTTTGTGCTTCAACCACCTTATAAATATCACAAATAAAAGCAACCCTGCAGAGGCTGATGGAGCAAAACGCCAGCAGCACAAGAGCACAGAGCAGCCAAGAAGATACAATTTGGCAAGAACAGATTTCCTCTGGCAGCTAATGCTGTGACAACATCTGAACCTTGGGAAGGCACTGGAAAGCACATGAGGCAGAGGGTTTTATCACATGGCACTGGTGTTCTCAGTGGCTTCTGAGCTATTTGTTCTCAGAGCAAGTGATTTCATAATTGCTTGATTTGGGGTTAATGAGTTTTCTGTTTAAAAACAACCTAATATTATTTAATGACGAGTATTTATTTGCACTCTGCAATTAGAACACATTATGAGAATTATTTCTTGCATGAATGGGAATTTGAGATTTTCAAGTGAGTACTTTCTTCATTTCTTACTGCAGCAAGCAAGCAGAAAATACACATAAAAATATAATCAACAAGCAAAAAGATAACAGCCTCTCTGTCCCCTCCACCTGCCAAGGAACAGTGAGTGTTTCTTTAACACTGGTTGGGAAGAGAGAAGTAGCACATCAAATGGGTTTTTCTCCAAGCTCCTTGAAAATACCCTCAATGCACTAGGTAAGATAACACCTTGCATTCCTCCTGGGAGTTGCCTTTAGCAAAACAGTCGAGGAAAAAAACCCTTTAGGCAGCGTCCCTTGGGCTGTCAGCTCCTTGGCTTCTCCCTCCAGCCTGCACAGGTCCCAGGTCCCCAGGTCAGGGCTGCACCACCTGCAGGCTCACGGCTCATGCCTGGCGGTGGCAGAGGCTGGCTCTTGTCTTGGGTACTTTCAGTAAGCACTCAAGATACCCTTAAGCTTTCACACTTTACACCAGCCTGAATTTTGGATTCTTTACTGCTGCATCTACTTTGTTCTTGTTCCAGTGTAAGTCAAAAGTTGCGTGGAGGCAGCATCTGGATGCAAGTCTGCATCCTCAGGTTTTCACAAAGCACCTTTTTGAGAGACAGTAGACACAGACATATTTCAAATGCTCCCTACAGGAAAGAAATATGGAAACATTTTCCCTGAGACTCAGTTTAGAGTCTAACACCAACAACATTGCTTTAAAGAGGAAAAAGCAAGAGAAGGGGCAGAAAGCAGAATGTGAGAAACAAACATGACAGAGGAAAACACCTGTCAGGGGTACAGATGGGCAAGGTTTTCCTACTTTGTTCTCCAAGCAAGGCTGGTGTTCTGTCCTGAAAGAAACTCTAAAAGACATGGCAGTGAGAGGATATAACAAAGGTTACTGAATGAATTTGTGGTAGCTTTATATTTTGTTCCAAGACACTTGGAACAAATTAGTTGAATTTTCTTATTTGAACAGAGGTTCTTTACATGGGAAGTATAGCAATTTCCTTATTTTTTTAAATTAAGGAAGAGCTATTTCTAGACAAAGAAGTTACAATCATTGGTTCAAACCTTTAAGTTTTGGTCCCCAAAACCTGTAGCTTTCCACCAGCTACAAGTCCTCCTAGACAAAAGCAGATGGTTTAGACAGACACCCAAGACTTTTGGACTACTTAGGGTTCAGTTTTTACTGTAGAATTTCCCAATGTTTGAGAGCATCATGGGGTAGTTTCTTTTAAATATATTTATGAATTTGCAGAAGTGATTATTTTTCTGTTTATATCTTCAATTATTAATTTCCAGCTTTCTGCAAATAAGCCAAAGAAAGTGAAATCAATTTAAAAAACCAAAAACAACCCGAGACCAGCAGGCTTTACTGCTGCATAATAAACAGAAAAGCTGCTAGTGAAGCAGCAATCACGAATGGTCCTGACCAGAAAAAATAATTATCAAGTGCCTCAAAATTTGATCTCAGAGGCTCCCCAAACACAGAGGAAGATGTCATGGTACAGGTTCTTCAGTAGTAAAGCCAGGACAGTCTCAATGCTCTTAACATACCTGACAGGTGCCTTCTCATGACCGAGGGTCTGAGTGGGACAGTCCATGCAGAGCCACTGGCCCTGTCCTGGAATGCTGAGGGACAATTTCTCCAAACTGTCCAAAAAGGCTGAGGCACTTGTGCATCATTTTCAGACACCCCTCTTATGAAAGACAGACATTTTCAACATGTTTTACAGGACATCATCAGAGAGGTTACCAGCACAAATGCCGTTCAGGACTAGTTCTGATCATCATCATCTTCCACTGTACTGACAATCCCACTGGAACCAATTTTTTCAGCTAAAAATCTGAAAGCTGGCCACTGCTGAAATACTACACATTTCAGAAAGCAGTCACCTCAAACACCCTCCCTGCTGCTGTTTTATATCTTTTTTATTAACGCTGTGAATAAAAGTCATGGCAGTAACACCAACATTTTATTGCCCTGTGAAGAACTATGTAAAAGTGCAGAAATACATAAATAAGACTTTCTAGAGTAAGACATGAGTTTAAAAGTGCTTGCTTAAGTGGTGTGAGTGCCTGGCCTGGGGTTATTTTCAGAAAATAAAATCTCTGTATTATGTGAGGTCGTTACAGTTCAATGCTTGCTGGGTCTGCCATTCCCGGGCACAGCAGTCCCTCACATCCTGGGCTGTGTCAGACACCTCATGCTCATGAGAAAGAGCAGATGGGAGCATCACTCAGCAGCTGGACATGAGCAACAGCCCCTCTGTAGTCACTTGTGCTCACAGGCACCTCTCAGTGCTCCTCAGGAGTGGGAGGCCCCACTGTTGGCTGCTTTGGACACGGGACTTTCTCTTTTGCAGACAAGCTCAGTCAGAGCCCCAACAGGCTGGTGACTGTTTGCAGAGAAAAACTGAGAAGAAAAATCAGCTTTATGCCTTTGAGTGAAACATGAGGGAAAATCATTCTTTACACTTCAGAGCCTTCATGTTTAGTGAAAACAAGAAATGAAATGAGTTCATGAAAGACTAATTGCCCAGTTTGTTTTATGCATGAGCACCAGCATTCCTAGCAGATGCAGTTACAGCTTGTTTTCAAAGAGACCAATTACTTCATTAAAACATCATCTTCACACTTCCAGGTCTGCTTTAACAAGTCTTCTCCTCTTCATCCTTCTGGCCTATTATTTTGCCATTTTTTGGTTTAAGAGCAAAGAAAAAAAGAGCCAAATGGAAATATCTATAATTTATTAACAGCTATTAAAACCTGAGAATTAAGATCTATCCTTTTTTCTCCACAAAGTAAAGGAATACCGCAGAACTTAAACACCTTGGTGCAAGACCCATGGCAGCTAAGGCAGCCAGAAAGCACCTGCGTGGCAGGATGCTACTGCAGGTACAAGGATACCAAGTGAAGGTTTGAAACAAGCCTGTGCCTGGGAACCTGAAGGCACAAGATCAGGAAGCAATAAAGATGAAAGCTCTTTGAGTTGTCTTAAATATTTCACTATGTGTAAGATATCCACAGAAGCCACACAGTAAGTCTAGTTTATACACAGCAGAAACTGAAAGCTGAGTGATGGGGTGGGGTAAAGGGTAAAAGAGGAGAAGGAAAAATAGCTAAACCCTCCTCAAAAGTAGTCAAAAGGATGCCTACAAAGATGATTTCTTCCCAACAAGCAACATAAAGCCAAATTCAGTGAAATGCTGTCATTAGAAAACAGAGTTCACACTAAGCATTTGACTGCAGTACAAACCTTGGTTACAAATGAAGATGTTTGAGCTATCACAATCCCTCTGACGAAGCAGAAGGCAGGAGCCTCCATGCCTGCCTGTGCAGGAACAGAGTGCTGCAGTCTTGGCACTGGCAGAGAGATGCTATCAGGGGTTGCCACGGAAACCGGCAGATGCAGCCCCAGCAGCTTTGACTCTGCATGAACTGAGAGTTCAGCAAGGCACTGAGAGCTGGTGGTTTGCTCCAGCTCCAGGCAGGACTGTGATGGGGCTGTATTTGAGGCTTTCCTACAGTCGATCTCCTGCTCCCACAGCCCCCCTTCCCATCTCCCCACCCAAGTACAGGTACAACCACACACGGCCTGTTTCCCTCCTTTCTTTCAGCTCAGACAACACACACAAAGGTCACTTCTCACCCATCACTTCCATCCAGGTTCCTCCTCACCGAGATGCTGTGACAGCTTTCCAGTCTGTTTGAGTGTTCTGGACAGGGGTATTCCCTGGAAGCAGAGGTGTTTTACTGAAATTCCTTTCACTGTGAGGAAGCCTTGATATGCACCTGCTTTTGCAAACCCAGAGAGAGCCAGAAACACTGTACAATTTGTACAGACCTAGAAAGGATCACTTCAGAGTTTACTCTGAAGTAATTATTTTTTTCCCCTGAAAACAGCTGTGATTCAGAAGGGAATTGCCATACAGGAGAGTCCAGCACCAGGTGAATTATTGCCGCCTTTGCCAATGCTGCTCTTACCTTATTATCCTGTTCACTCCCATTGTGATATCCCCAAGAGGAAAACTGCTGTGGGACATGTTGTTGTATTCTGGAGAAATCTCCTTTTTGATTAAAAAGTCCCTTTAGGATAAATTTCTACTGTTCACCTATTCATACACACCTGAAGGCAGCATTATTTGACCATAAATATTATGCATGTTAATTCAAATGCAATCTTACATTTGTGTCCAAGGTTCCCATAAAGTTTCCTCATTGTTGCACCACTGAAGCCGAGATCTCAATGTCATGGAACTGTAATGTTTTCTGCTCAGTGAAATGGCATCCCAAAGCCATGCATTAAGTCCTCTGGAAATGAAAATTAATTCTCATAAAACCTTTAACAGCTGTGTCTGATACAGGGGGCAGAACAAAGCAGGACTGGGCATTTATGCTTCCCAAGGATAACTGTGCACAGAGATCCAAGGAACGCTGTTTTCATTGCAGATTTGTATCCCCCACAGAAAAGATTATTCAGATGTGACACAAGCAGATCAAACATGTCTGATGTGTGAAGTGGCCATTGACACAAGATATTTTGGGAAGGGAGATTTTCAGCTGGTGGCAAGAGATAGCACAAGGCAATGCTAAGTGACAGGCTGGTATTCCAGCGTTGATTTACCATGCCTTCACTGTATGGGTGACTTCCCTTTTCAAATTTAAACTAATTTCTTTTATGTTATTTGCAAAGTGAGAAAGAGTTAAGGCCAGTTTGTTTGACAGGATGGCAGCTGTCACTCCATGTAAACAGACCTCAAAATGAAAGAGCAGTCCAGCACATGGAAGTAGAAAGTCCTGACACTTTAATTATCTGAAGAGATTACAAGATGAAAGTCTTCCTTGAGGCAAATGTATATTAGTATTGATATAGTCATTGTGCTTTTCAGTAAGAGAAATAGGAGTCTGTATTTACATAAGAAACTATAGTGTCTGAGATCTTTAAATATCATATTTATGGAAATGATTCTGAATTACAGCATTTACAAAATAAAAACAAGCTTAAATAAATATTCAGTCCATTAAATAAGATTTTTTTCCACAGAAGCAACTTTTTGTGCATATTTATTTCACAACTGAAGTTTGTTGCAATTTTTTTATCCTATAAAAGAAGCATTAAATTTCTTGTGTGTTTTTTTTTTCCTAAAAATAAAACTGCAATAATCATTGCAATGTGAAGCCTGAGATTTAAGCCTGAATAAGTATCATTGCTTGCACCGCATTACCCATGTCCCACCAATCACCCAACCCCATGCCTTTCCAAACTCTGGTGAATACAGACACTCCAACCCAAGGATTTTATGAGAAGGATTTCAGGGAAGTAATAATAATAAAAAATATAAATAAGGTGAAAATAACACATCAGAGCTGACATTGTCTACAAACAGCATCATAAGGCTTGTGCATTACACATAAACTAAGTGAAGCTGTTTCATCTGAATCAAAATGACAGTAGTGCCAAACCGCAGCACCCTTATATGGCTCATTAACACTGAACAGTAAACCACTGAGCAAAGGGAATGTCCCCCCCAAAATAATTAAATTTAAAAAAAAAATTAACACTGGCCAGTTTTGCCTTATCATTTTGAGTGACAACCTTTCTCGAGCGTGATACCACAAACAACTTCCTCATCCATTTCTGTATTTGAAACACAGTGTGTAACACCACGAATCAGGAAAGGGGGCACAGCAAAGAGCTCTTGATCTCGTTTCCTCTGTAACCACAGCACACACTGTCTTGCTTTTCATGTGCTCAACTCAAAGCATGTCCAAATGCCTTTGAAACCTCAGTGCTCAGAGAGCTCTTACTGCAATAGTTCATGCAAGATCATAGCATGAATCCGTGTGAGTCTTATTTCTTTCCTCTCCAAGTGGAGATAAAAATTATTCCCCAGTGTTTCAAATAAATACAAATGTCTTCTGAGTTGTTAGCATGAGTGAAGTACCAGTATGCACTATTTTACATGGTTACTCTGCCAAATGTGGACAACAAGTACCCTTCTCTGACTGACCATTCTGTAGGACCTTTTGGATACCTCATTATATATTTGCCTTTTAAAAAATATTTTAAAAAATCTCAGTATGGGAGAAATAATTTGTCTCATCTACTAAATTTTGCTGCCAAACTGTAAAAAATATCTATTTTAATATGAATTAATTTATTTGGTAACCACTTCCTCTGAAGTTTGTTAAGTTTTAAATGCTGATATAGAAACCAAACCTCTGTATTAGACTTTTACTAACAGGATTTAGCATAAATGATTCAGATTATGAATACCTCCAAAACTCCAAACTATGGAACTGGAAGTTGTAAAAATTTTTAGAAGACAACCTGGAGTTATTGCTCTGCTTGGTAAATGAAAGGCAACAGGAATTACTGTTTTAGGGCCTTCAGTGCTTTCTATGGGATTCGCAGAAAATTTTGCCTTTGTAAATATCCAATACAGATTTGAAATAGATTTGCTTTTATTAATTCTAGCATAGGTAGCAAAAATCTAGTAATGGGGAAGTTAAATGGCAGCAGGTGGGAGAGTGCTGATGCCCACAGCCATGCTGGAATTCCAGTGGGCACAGGAATGTCTGAGCTTTGGGACTGATCCGCTGGGATGGACTAATTAACTGGCTACTCTGTTCCTAGCATGTAAGATAAGCAGCAATTCTCTGAGCCCTATTTCCTTCCATACAGTGCATTTGTTCTGCATATGGCATCGTAACATTAATGTTATAAATTTATGGAAGACTGTACTGTAGCCTTAGAGCTACAGACGCTTCATAGTTCCCTTTAGCAGCTTAGTAAAATGCAATAAAAACTGTCTGTACAAAATTTATAATAATGGATGTCAAAGCCTACGTGCCCTCATTGGGTCCCTCTTTCAAGTCTTGGCTTAGGTCAAATGCATCAGTCCGTGTAAGACTCCAGAAGACACACCAGTAGTTTAATATGTCAGATACCAGCTCTGTCACTATAGAAAGGAGTGACATGGAACATGTAACAGTGAGTGCAGACACGGACAGGCTTCATCTGGCCATAACGAGGTAATGGAGCAGAGTGGGAGGAACAGCGGGAACAGAAGATCTGAAAAACAAGAGGGAAATTTCTCTTCAGTTCCTCTGAAGAACAGAATGGGACAAAATTGATTTCAAAGGAGGGGAGAGAAGATTGTATGAGCTGGCACCACCACCGTCCTCAGCACAGCAAGTGAAGGGCCTCTGCAGGCAATCCCTGCCCAATGACCAGTTTATCTGGCTGGGCTCAGTCCCTCTGGTGAGGGTGCCCAGCACTGACAGTAGCCAAGGCAGACCTGTCCACCTCTGCAGGTCACAGGGGAAGGCAGTTTCATCAGAGGTGCAAAGAAGCATCTCTCCCCTGGTTTTAAAGGAAGACTAGGGGAATATTTGTGAATATCTCCAAATTTCATACTCCTGCAAGTCCACTACATAGTTAACAAAAGCAGCTTCTCCACCCTTTTCCTTTTTAACTGGCACACCAGCCAGCAAGCGAAATGGGACTGCAGATTTCTGGCTTCCTGAGGTACATGACTGCTTTTTTTCTTCCTCGCTCCCTCTTCCTCCCCCACAAACTTGCAAAGCAGCAGCCCTACACACCACAGTGATCCTGCAAAGGTTTGGAAAGAAAGCAAAGGGACATACTATACTGTCCCTGCAGCTCAGCTGTGTGTGCATCACCCCTGGCAGTGCAGGCTGCCCTGGCTCATTAGAGCTTACAGCAGTAGTCCAGAGTGACTCTGTGTTGGGGTGGGGAGTGTTCTAGGATCTCAAGAAGGGAATTCTGCCTTCAGCTTTACGCAGCTTATTGCTGTATAAAAGTCAAACCCCTCCCCAACCCTTTGTAAACGTAGGCTGAGAGTTGGCAGCCAAGGCACACAAAAGCACCTGCGAACTGAGAACCCTGGCTGAGCATGCAGATTTTGCTGTGCAGCTGAGTTTCTGTGGTCCACATGAATTTGCTGCTCTCTTTGGTGGGTACTTCCTCACATGTTTGACTGAGTCATTACCTTGCCACAGCTCCGACAGTGGTGCTTCCTGCGAATGACTGTGAAAGGAGCCTTGCATGCAGTGCAGTAGCTGCAGACTTCATCTGGAACCCAGTCAGGAGGATCTGTCAGAAACACAGCAACAAAAGGGAACATAAATCAAAAGGGAATAAAACCAAACGTGTGATTACCAGATCCTCAAGGAAGTAGGGAGAATAAAATGTAACAGCAGCTGCTTTCATCTGCATTTCTCCAGGTGCTTTGCAAACAGCAGCTGAGTGAGTTCAGGATGCCCAGAAGGGCTCAACTCCCCCCTTCTCTGCCAGGCACTCACCTTTGGGCAGAACACATCAGGCACTAAAATGGCCCATGAGAGCTTTGGAATCAAAATAAAATCTATCTTAGTCAAATGCAAGTGGCAGGGAAAAGGAGATAAGCAAAATAAAGTAAGAAGACAAGAGATTATTAAAGCAGAGCTGGATCACAGGTGTTTTTGTCAGTGCTGCCCAAAACAAGCTTAGAGTGGAGATCATTCCCAGCCTCTTCAGCCTTCCTACAGAAAGGCCAACTGCTTTGCTGCAGTTAGGCAAGCAACTATACAGGTAATAAACCTGAAGCCTGATTACCATCTGCTAAATTATCAGGACTCTTAATGGAAGTCACCAGTAACTACAGCAAAACCACAAAATCAAGTGTACATGGCTTAGCAGAGAAAGAACACACCCGTTATCGTGAACAGCATGTTTCAGTTGTTTATGTCTCCTGTGAGCTCTCCAGCTTCCCATAAAAGACAAGCAGGGAAATGATTTGGTTTTGGCAAGGCAGAAGGTAGCAGGCTCCCTTCTGTTGAGCTCTTTCTGCTCACAACAGGCTGACATGACCTCAAAGAGTCTTGAGTTACAAGTGTAGAAATGATGAAGCTGACTGCTTAATTAATTTGGTAAAAATCTAATGAGGGCAAAGCAAGTTGTATCCAGAAGGAACCCATGGACACAGTGAACGTGAGCTGCTTGGTGCATTTACCCAAGTTCCCTGTATGCAGCTTCTTTCTGAGTATTATTTACAGTTTGCAAGCCATGCAATTGCTGATTTATAAACCTGACAAGCAAGATCCCTGCCTCAAGGAGCATACTGTCAAACAACAAAATATATGGTGCAGTTAATGCAGAGGTTAAGAGGGCTATAGCTACAGGCAGAAAGAAGATAATTAAATGAAAATCCACTGTTTTGTTCCAACATAACCATGACCAGCTTTCATGTGTTTGTCACATTGCAACATTTGTCAAATTAAAAGTACAAAGGATATAGCATTCAATGCAAGAAATTGCTCCAAAAGCAGATTAATAAAACCAAAGAGAACTTAGAATTTTACTCAGCTTTTACAGGCTTCTCTGAAACTACTTAAAAGTTGAACTAGCTTAAGGAAGCTATCCTTCACTTAATTAATTGATTGGTCTGATACAAGTTACACCTACAGGGCCAGTAACCCAAAACCAGAAGTTGATGTGCAGAGAAATGACCAATGTGGTGAAAAAAAGGAGATTGCACATAGAAGCCTTCACCTCATCCCTGCGAACAGCTCACCAGAAATGTTCTGTGGGGACACAAGGCTACAACTTCCTACTTCAAAGGCAGGATTCCCTTCAGCAGCAGGGAGATGTAGGACTGCCAGCTTAAGTCAAGCATTAATAACAATGGAGCCAAGAGATACTCCTTTCCAATGCTTTTCCTTCTCTGCAATCTCCCTAGACACTACATGTATCTTGCCCAGTGAAACTTACTCCTAATATCAGTTTATAAGGTAGCTTTTGAAAACATGGTGTCACTTTCTCTGACCTGAAACCATGGCAAGCCTGACGGAGCATGCCCATGTTCTCCATCCAGGAGGCTCCTTGGGTTATCACATATATCCGAAACAAAAAGCGAAAACATGAACCAACAACAATGTTCCTGTTTAAAACTTGTCTCTACAAAGATTGTGTTTTCAGAGAATTAACTGTCCAGTGATTCTCACTCATTTTGAAGACAGCAAAATGTAGGAAGTTATTCAAGCTCTGTGCCACCAGGTCTCCCTCTGCAGATCTGGTGGAAGCAGGTTTGGTAAGATGCCCAATTCGATACTGATGCTTTATCAACTGTACTGCAGTGTGGGCTGCCAGGTTCAAATAGTTACTGATTTTAATATTCACAGAAAAGCCACAAAGCACAGGCCGTTTCTGCATCCCCTGCAGCATCCCAACGTGATGTGTCACTTCTGCAGCAGCTGGAACCATCATCACTCCTTCCCTCAGATCACAGGTAGTCCACAGACATTATAAGCCAACACAACCTCCCCACAAGGACTTTGGAACTCATCAACAGAAAGCAGCTTTTCTTATCAGCTGTTTAATTTTTGGTTTGGGTTTCTTTGAGAGGCTTTTTTTGTTTGTTTTGGTTTTTGGGGAGGAGGGACAGGGTTATTTTTTCTTTTTTTTATTTCCCCTATTTTTTTCTGTTGTTGCCCTGTAAGTGCAATGCTGAAAAAGTTATTTCTTAATTAATCTTGCATGGATTTGCCTCTATGCTAAATAGAAAGAATAACTGAAAAAAAAGCCAAAAAACACCCACCAAATTTTGATAAATAACGACCTTAAACTAATAATAATCATATAATCCGTAATTCATGGTTACAGAATCACTTGACTGACAGATGAATTAATTTGAAAACTTTGTTTTTGTAAAAAATAATTCACGACTTATTAGCAATGTACAGAAACAGTAACAGCCCTCTCCACAGAACACTCTCCTGCAGCAGAGACTCTCTCTGCCTCCACGCTGGTGTCATGTCAGCTGATTCACTAAATTAACGCATCAGTAGAGTGGCTAAAGGGCACATTTTTCCCCAGACAGTGATTCATCAGCAGAGGTGCATAGCCAGTCCCGTGCCCCATTGCCTCAGGGGTTTAGTGCCCTCCCAACATCCCAACTGCTCGCACCAGGATCTGCTGCACTGCAGCACACCCCCAAATAGTAACACTTGGTTATGTAACAGCTTTCAACATTCAAAATGCTGTACAAATGTAATTGCTTTAATCCTCATCACCCAGCTACAGTCAGTGTGTGGGGAGAAATCAGGAGAGGGATGTCTTGCACAAAATCATACAGTGGTGCAGCACTGAAATAACATTTAAAATAGGGAACTTTGGGCCACTACCCCAATGCCTTTCCAACCAGCTGACTAAAAATGGCCTTACACTGACTACAAACACAAAGTTGTGAGACTATGCTCTTAGAAATAAAATGCAATCCTGAACTGGAGCCAAAGTGCTCACCCCTGGCAGGAAGGATGAAGTCCTGATGACTTGATCTCTCCGAGCCCATACAAGCCCCGGCGGCAAGAGGATCCCACCCCTTGGTTCCCCTCACCAGTCTCATCTCTCTCAACCCTGGGAGCGGCCTCTCTGACTTATACACATTAAGGACTGAGTCACTGGGCTTTTTATAGAACAGGCTTTTGAAATACTCTCTGAAGAGCACTCTCATGAGGGGATAAAGCTTCAATGCAAGGAGAGAGAGTGTGTTACACAAATTAAACCCCAAGCATGAGCCTGAAGATGTGCTGGAAGCAGGGCAGCAGCACCGCATCCACAGGCTTTTTATGTTACAGTCCTTCTCCAGGCTATGCTGCTCCATTAGCTCTGCATGCTGCAGCAAATAGCAACATCCAGTCTCTAAAGCATTATCTGCCTGTGCTTCGGGGATTTGGACAAGGAAGGGAGGGAAAACCTTGTTCGTGGGCTAATTGGCCCAGTGCTTTATCATGCAATGAGAGTTTGGAGAAGTCTGCTGGGAAACGGATGAAGTCCACAGCACAAACATCAAAGAGGAGGAGGAAGGGAAGGAAGGGATTAATGAGACAGACTACAGAAATAAATTTTAGAAGAAAACATTAAAAGCATGCTCAGAAAAAACAGCAGAGAAATTAAGAGAAATAAGTATTTAAATGAATAAGAAACAAGTTTAGAGAAAGGAAAAGGCAAAAGATAAAATTAAATAGTGTTAAGACTGAAAAAGGCTCTTAACTATTCAAACATCTTGCATTACAATTTCTCGTAAACCATGAAATTTTACAGTCTATTTATTTTATGTTGTAGCTTTTAGAATTCACCTTTACATGTCTATGCCATCTCATTAGCTAAAAACATTTTCTGCTCCTAAAGTTAAAAGTCAGATCAATCCAAGATGCTGGAGCTTTAAGAAAACCATAATCATGGATGAAAAAAATCACAGACACTGTAAACTGTCAAAAAACACATTAATTAATTTTGCTTAAATATGTGCAATAGATCTAATGCAGTCCCATCTAATCTTAGAAAACCAAGATGATCATCTCTCTGTCTCAGAATACAGGAGGAAGAGAACCTGGACCTGGATCCATCAACTGCGAAGGTGAAGTTCATTCAGTGGTGCTGAGACACAGGAGACCGAAGCAGAGAGAGAAACAATCTCCAAAGTTGTTGGAGACTGCAAAAGGCCTAAGCTAGCAAATCTATCCTCTGGTAGGAAACAAATCAGAAACATGATTGACTCCCAGAAACAACACCATGACTCCCCATTGAAGAGCAGCTGCTCAACCCTAAGCTTGTGGTGGTGTTCGTGTTACAGTCAAACAATTCAAAGAAAAGACCGCTTTCTGCATCTTTTGTTTTTATCAAGTATTCCTAATGTAGAACTCCAACTGAAAGTTCCTCCTGCATTGATGTGTGCTGGATTTCAGAGCACATCATGCAAAATAACCCTGATTACACTTCTACCAAACTAATCTGAAGAGGGCTGCTCCTACAACAGCCTGTGGAACTGACACCGCTGCAGCCGTCACAGTGCATTAACCTCACAGCTGAAAAAAGGGTCAGATGGGTTTGCTGGAGCTCTTCTGATGAAAGAAGGATTGTAAATTCTCATGGTTTCAAGCACAGACAGTAGAAAACTAAGGTGACTTGACTTTACCCCTCACTTCAACTGCCACAGTAAAATGAACCTTTTTTGTCTATCATCATTTTCCACACATCATTCTGGGCAATCTCTGACTCTCGTGTAAGATTCCTAAGAGGCAATTGTACCAAAGTAATCTTTGTCCTTGCTCAGTAGATTCAGTGTTGATTACAGCCAGCTTGCAATTAAAAAACAAAAAAGCATGCTTAATATAATTTGATGAAAATTTTGGGGGTGAGGGGAAAAGAGGTACAAACTTCTGAGCTCAGCTCTTGTCAAATAGCTTTCTTAGGATGGAATTTCTATGCAAATCTAGAAAGTTTTCACCAAAACACAGAGCTTCGCAAACTTGGGCTCAAGCCTCTGCTCTGCCTGATTCAGTATCACCTTGAATGACGTTGTCCTGTGTCCATTCTGTCCAGGTACATGATCAGCAACTGGTTCTTTGGGCAAAATAATTATTTACACAAAATGGAGCAACTCTCATAGAAAACACTGGTTTCCATTGAGATATGGGTCAAATCTTTAAATAAGACAGAGCAGAGACTTGGATCTTCCAAATAAAAATTAGTAGGAATATTCTCTGTAAGACCTACCAACCATTATAAAATAGCAAAAAACTTGATTATTTAGATCTACATACAACATACCAGAACACTCAATACACGTATTTATAAGACAAAAAGTTTCAAACCTAATCAAAATCCCAGTTATGATGTTATGGAGTTGAATAAGCCTGTGCTTTACAGTATTTAGGGGATATTTTCCTGTAAGTACTGCAAGGAAGTCTCAACAAGTTCCACATAGTGCCAACAAAGAGGAATAGTCTTTGAGGGGGAAAAAGGGAAAAGGCTCTGAGCAAGTTCTTAAAACCTAAGTCAGATAGAATTATTACATTACAGCCTAAAACCTGTAAGAATCCTGTAAGTCTACAGGCGTGATTAAATATGTTCAGTTGATTATAAAACATTGCTTCCGTATGGAAGTTCAATGCTAGATTCCTCTCTCACACAGTGTAAGCAGAGCTGCTGAATAAGGAAAAAGTGAAAAGCGAGGTGGACAGAACATGTTTGGCCACTGAACTGTGCAACAGTTTAACTTCTTTCAATCAGAAGGTGTTGCTGATCATCATGATAAATAACAGAGTAACCATAGGCACATAGAGGACAAAAGAAAAACCGAAGCATTCAGCTGGGGCTGACAGGTAATTCTAGAGCCGTGGTGATAAGATTCTTCACATACAGGAGCATGGGTGGGTTTTCCTGACCTGGTGACTTCTTACTGCAACAAGAACAAGAGCTCGAGCCTCAGAACTGTGAACTTCTAAGTTGTGCTTGTGCTGCTGGTTAGAGAGCAGTCAGGGCCTATGACTAGACAGGAGCGGGTGGGCTGGCAAGGGATCAGGGAGAAATAGTGTGTGTTGTGCAGCAGATACTAACACTACTTGGCACAAACAGGTATTTGTACTGGCAGCCACAGCAAATCCATTAATGTCTGGAGTTATAACTAGGTGGTTGCAAGCAAGGCGATTCTGTACAGGTGCCAGAGGGATAAGGAGTGAAAATGCATGTAAGGCTGAAGAGAGCAGAGATGCTACAGCAAGTATTTTCACGGAGCACCAACAGCTTCATAATGCTTGCTGGTTTCCCTTGAGAAAATCTTCAGATTTCTAGATATCTCATGCTTATTCTACGACAAGAAGCGTAACTCACTTTCTTAGCCTGCCTTTAACTTCATTAAATGGGTAATTATAAATATTCACATTTCCCTCAGTTGTAACAGATCAATCCTCCTGAGTAATAAGTTACCCCAAAATATACATGTATTAAAACTCAGATTTTCCTAAGTGTAGTATTAAAATCAGCAAACTCACAAGGATAAATATAATGCTCCCAAATACGGCGAGCAGCATCCCACTTACACTTGGTCCCATAAACAAACTGATAAATGAAAACATAAAAAGGCAATTTTGAAGCCAAAGAAGTTAGAAAGATACTCTGTGTGTGTGTGTAAACCTATGTATATACATGGGAATCTGCTGGGAAATACAAAGCAAGTTTTCTGTTAGGGCTACAAGTATGACACCAGATGCATAAACGGCAGGAAGACATCAAACTTCTACTTCCCCAGTGTTTGGTCTTTCTGAAGCTGTACTGCGTATTAAGAACGACACAGCTCTGTCCTGACAGGGATGCATTTATACTGGGTAGAGTAAGAGCAATTTGCTTACCTTTTCAAACACGGAGGTTTCCTTTACACTGTGTGTGACACATGCTGCCCACTCTCAGTCAGCCTGTTATCCAACAGTGGTTTGTCCAAGCTGGAGCTCAGGAACTTCCTAACAAGCTTCTTCCTGTGCTGGTTTGTAGCTCACCAGGGCACAGGGAGAAAGGCAGTACTATAGAAGTTCCCAGAACACAGCCCCTGTCTGCTGTTACTGCAATTCAGAGCAAGCACCACTGGCAGCCAAGAGCCCAACCTGCTGCCTTCTGAGCATCTGCCACTACAATTTGCTTTAGTTTATACACAGAACTTTGTCCCCCACTGGCCATGACCTCCATTATACAACCAGAACAAGAAATTTTACTGTATTTAAAAATTACTTATGGAATATTGCATAAATTAATATTCTACTATAGGAAAACAAAATTTGTTTTACATTCTCTCCCTATAAATATATATAATTTTTTAATACTCCATGAAGTATAAATGTATATGCTTTGTGAAAAAAACCTTAGAGCATTAGGACAGCAAAGATTAACATACAGAGCATAGGCTCATGTTTTTGTTTTGCAATGCCAATTAATCTATAGTTTATTGTATTTCAACCATCAGAAGGTCACAGGATTTAACTCTTATACCCTTGCCAATGTCAGTTGGCTCATAATAAACATTCATATTTGTTTTATGGCCCACACCAGCTGGTGGGTTTTATATACAATAAGAATGAGAAATCTGACAAAAACAAGTGATACATCTTCATAATCTGAATAGAGGCTGAAACCTTCAGTAGAATCTCAAAGCCATTTATTTGTTCAGGTTGCTGGGCTTGCTTTCCATTTTTTGGGTTTTTTTAGTACCATTAATTGAATACAATCTTAAACATTTGCTGCATTTGTTTAGAGGGATTTATTTGATAATAGGGAAGAGCTTTCCTGGCAGATAGTTGGCTGGACCTTCTTAATTTGATACATGTTCTGCCACAATGGCAGAAGGAGGAGCTACTGATGTGCTCCTTTGCTTTAAATTGTTTTCATAGTCAGCTGAAATAACTGAATGACTTGAGGTATAGAATTGATGTACAAAAAAGGAATTAATTAACTTTGATGCAAGGCTCTCAGATGTTGTGTTGAATCCACTTACAGTGATAGCTATGGTGTATTCCTATACTCCTGTTGATGGCCCATGGCCCATATTTGGCCTGAAGGACAAATCCACCAGGCTTACTAAAAGAAATAGGGCACAATGTTCAAGCAGCAAAAGTTGCCTTAACCACCAGACATCCTCCACCTGCACCGAAACATCACCCAAAGTGAGGGGCTGTTCCTTCCACAGTGACCAGCAACAACAAGGTACATGGGGAGGTGGTGTAAGGGGGAGAAAGCACATGGCTGCTGAGGTTAAAATCTTGGTGGAAGTCTGCGCCTCATACTGGATGCCTCAGGGATGGCAAAACCATGTATCCCATTAGCTATCCTTGCATACCTCAGAAAAAAGTCTGTACAGTGTTGCCAGCAATGACAACTTGTGACCTGGAGGGACAAGGGGGTTCGGCATGTATCAGAGATGAGGGGTGTTTCTAAAGTTCCCATAAATTCAACAAACTGACCCACTTCAGATGCCCCTTTTTGTAGACTTCATGTGACTTCTTGTGTTTTGGAAGATGGAGCTCATCTCCATACTCCCCAGCATCCTCTGTCTCTTCGGGATACATAAAACTCCTGCCCATCAGGAACAGAGCCAAGTAACAGCACACTACACTCTTCAGTTTACAGTCAGAAGAGCTGTACTGGTTTGTACAAGTAGATATTTGCAGCATAACCACTTACACAGAAACCAAGGGAGGCTCCCAGAGAAAGCCTGCAAGAAGACTGGTGCCACATGGCCAAGCCTTCCCAGGGAGCCTGTGTGGGTACCAAAAGCAGAATACCTGCAGGAGCACTGCCGGAATTGGCTCTGTTTAGAGGATATGTTAGCATGGGACAACATTGGGCCAAGGCAGCCAAGCTCATTCTGGCATCCATGTCTACTTACTCAAAAGGGACTCGGTTATCCCACAAAGACCTGCTTTCTACCACACAGGCACACATAGAACATCTGCTATTCTGGAATAAAGGTGCAGGCATGGGGTTGTTTTTGCTGAAGTCATCTGCATATGCTGTAAATACTACAGATCTGGTTTTACCATTCACTTAGGGCAGGAACATAACTGATTCATGCTGCAGGGACTTTTGCACTTTCAAAGATTCCCCTTAACTGCACTGGCTGTAACATCACCTAAGTATCCAGACTGTTGTCCTCTTATTTCAGTAAATAACATCCCAACTCACTTCTCTAAACATAAAACATTCCCCATGCCAGTAGCAGCTGCCATGAAAGGCTGAAGAACCTTAAAAGCTGAGCAACATGCCAGGAAGAGAAGTGACTTCACTGTGACAAAATGTACATCCACTGTGAGAGGGTTATTTAGCATCCTGCAGTTCAGAATAACTGGCTTTCAAGTTCTCTAAGTCAAATTCACCGACAGCATCAGCATCGATCCAAAACAAAAGACAATGAATTGAAATGGTAGAGAAGGAATAATCTTGCACTCTTTTGCAATATAGCCTATACACAGTAAGGATTTTGCTTAAAGATTTGTTCCTTCCTGCACCTTCTGTGACATTCTGAATTACAGCACAATAGAAAAATCAATTAAAATGACTATTGAATAGTTCTTTATCTGACTCCAAACCATCTTCCTCCAGAAGAGATAATATTTCTACAGTGCATTATACATGAATCAGCCCTGCTGTTCTAAACATTAGATCCTTTAGCCTGCAGCTTCAGAAGAAGGGTATGCAAGCAAACCATGGGTTTTATATAAGCACAAAATAAGTCATAAATACGTAGTATTACTCTAAATTCTAATCTTTAAGAGTTCTTTTTTTTCCCCTGTGATTTCTGATTTTTATTACAAATGACATGAACCAGTAGTTCTTTTCTGTTGGTCACCACCCTCCACATACAAGCAGAGGCACACACTGCTTATCACCCATATCATCCTGCATTCCAAACCTCCCACTGGAAGGACAGTAGTGTACATGGACAAACACATAACAATATATCAAAGTTTTAAAGCCCAGGGAAATTACTGCACACTTGAGTTTCTGGGAAGCTCAGATACAGTTTCATAGTTGATGGTTGTCTTGTTACTTCTCACTTGACCACAGACATATTACTGCTCTGATAATTGGGCTCCTGGTGTGCTGAAACCACCACTTAGCCTTGAGGATCAAAGCTGATTGCTTTCTTGTTTACTCCATCTCATATATCTTTTTCCTTATTCTTTGACTGCAAGTGCTCTGAGATTTTTTTAATCCATTTTTTATACTGTATTTGCCATAATAGGACTTTAGCCCATAACTAACTCCAAAGAAGCTCAGATTAATAAAAGACAAACAACTCATGAGCTTTCAGAATACTGGAACCCCAAGCAGAACCTGGAGACTTACATGCTTTTTTCGTTCTTACCATGTACTCAGAGAGAGCTGAGCAACCTCAGCAGATTTACCTAAAACTATCCTTTTCTTCAAAATAATGTGGTGAAGAATGTGGAAATATGAACCAAAATGTCTTGATCAAAGACAAAAGTAAAGAAAATACGAAAGGTACTTCTACCTTGGGATAAAGCAGCACATCCACATACAGCAAATGATATAAAAACCCTCTCAAGATTTGTTTGAGAAGACCTTACTTAGGGCTTTGCATCTCATATAGCCCTCAGAAACTCATCAGATGTAACCTCATACACTGTATTAAAGCCTTTAATATACAGACCCTTTCTACACTGATATAGAGGAATTCATACTGAATATGACAATTTGTAGACAAGTTTCATGAGGCTGTAAAGAAATATGCTCAGTTTACCTACTTTGTCTCTAAAACACAGCCTGACAACATTTTATACTCACCTTCCAGAGCCAAACACTAAAAGACTTTTCATTTTAATGATCACTTTTTACACATCAGTGTTGTCTCATTTTAATTCTTAGAAAAAAGAAAATACCTTCAAAGTCCCCATCTCTGGCTTTTGCTGCAAGTTCTGAGGATGATATACTTTCTTGACATAAAGCACAGTCTTCCAATGCTGCATTCCTTAAACCATGATTAACTGTAAAACAATTCAAAAAGTACTCGTATTTTTCCAATTTTCACTTGAAAGATTCATGTTAGAACTTCTGGGATTAGACTACAGTAGCACCTTCTTAGACTTCTTGCTTTTTCTTTACCCTGACACAAACAGTGATTTACAAGTCTCCTATTCTTCTTTGGGATGACAACAGAAATGAAAGATGCTGTTATTACAGTACACGCAGTCCTCTTACTTCTGCTAGTTTAGCTGCATCCTACATTTTATTTCCCAATTCTTAACTTGGATCCTTTAAAATAAGTAGATTTTGAGAACGATGAGAGATTCCCAAGGTGAATCACACGCATCAAATCACATATATCAAAGAGAAACTTCATCCCAAAACTCCCCTTTTTCCCTGCTCATTTTGTTTATGCTTACTTTTGTCAATACCATCTTTTTTAATGCAAGAGTTCATCCATTAGAAATTATATCCATCCAAGTACTATTGACTAATATATATTTCCCAGTCATAATTCTTTACAGCTCCAGTTTCTTTATTACTCTTACTTGAAGGCCCAGGAGCTCTTGTGTTCTCTCTAGCAATTCTGTCTAACCCCATTTATCTTTTTAACAATAAAAACCCCAGTCTATTGTCACATCATGACAGGCTGCCACCATAAAACTGTTGTGGAAGTTCCAACCAAAAGTAATAGGAGACTGTAATGCATGTTGTGCATTATCCCACTGCGGAGTTGGGACTGTAGATTTTTTCTGCTAACTTGGTCCAACTTTTAACTGTTTCACATAGAAACCTCAATGCTTTTAAATGAAACTGGAGAAAGACAAAGTTTTCAAACTGTAGGAAAGGAAGTAGGAAAAAAAATAGAGCTCTGATCACTTTCAGATGCTGGTAGTTCTAATCATAACAAAGGACAAAGGTAATTGCAGCCTTCCTGGGATGACATGGTTATTCTTAGATAAGTTACCAGACTTGCTGCTTAGAAAAGAAATAATAAAAATGGTCATAGAGAGAAAAAAAAATTTCGTTGGCTCATGATCTAGTTCTGGTTCTGTTACTTTAATTACCAAGAATTCAAATGTGGTTATTTTTCTATTTTTTAGCCACATTCTTCAATTTCTTCAAGACAGGACAGATTTCAGCATCTCAGTGAACATTCCCATCTTATAGTCTGCTCTTTGGTAATTTAAAACATACCCAGTGTGAAACAAATCAGGGGGTGGGGAATAAATCTACGAAGTCCAAACCCCGCATAGGTTATGGGCTATAAACTATATGGGCTACAAACACAGTGCTGCTGTAACACACAGAAATATGTGAACAGCAGATGGACTCTGAAGACTTTAACTCTTTAGTATTCGCCTTAAGACTAACTCCTGCGTTCCTATACAGTAACTTCAACCTGTTTACAGTCTGTTTCTATGACTTCATTTAAACTTAGGTGAAATCACTGTACAGTGAGTCCTGTCAAAAAGGTAACAATATGTTAAGGGAATTCTTGTCAAATAGTTTATGGAACCCCATAGGGCTGCTGCCAGCAGAAATTTGCTATAGAAAACAAATGGTTAGATCTTTTACCTTTCTTCTGCTTTTCCTTGTCTTCTGTTTCAGGTTTGGTTGCCATAACTTCAAACAAGGTCTTTAAGATACTTCTCAGATCACTAGCATAGTTTGTCTGCAGCTGGTCAGCAACACCTTAAGAGTTTGAGAAAATGGGTAAATCATTTCTAGACTATTACACCATCCTTAAAAAAAGTACTTAAATCTGCCTCTTACTACCAGTAATGGCCTCACTTATTTTCAGGGGATCACTTGCTCACGTTAGGAATAAAAATTGAACATCTGAATAAACTAATTCTCCATAATGGCCAAGTTACATTCTGGTTTTTATGCTACCTGCAAGTCAATACACATCTTCCTTATCCTTTGGCAGGAAACACTGAGAGATTCATTTTGCATGAAAATAGAACTGCTAAGTCAAATTTCATTCCTTGAACACAATAAGGCATCACCAGGAAAAAATCAAACCTGATATAAGCCCAAATTCTTCAACACTACAGGTCTAAAGGCATCAGCATGTCTGGCATCTCTGATTCTGTAAGCTCCAAACAGGTAACAGTCCTTCTAAACCAGACTACAACTTAGGCCCCAAAGACAGAGTCTTCCTGAAACTTCCTCTCTAGTCCTTTCTACCATAACTTGATGGGCAAAAACTCAAAAAGCTCCCACCAAAAAACAGTTTATGCATTTAGTATTTCTCATACCTGAGATACAGACAAAAAGGCGGTGAATAAGATCATTACTGCCATGAAATCTAGATCTGATCTTCTCTCGTGTGGCAATTCTGGCAGCCTGCAAAGCGAGCTGGATTTCTTCCTGATCGATGTCATCAGATGAACAAGAACTTGTCATTAAACTGCTGTCAGAGAAAAAAATAATGTAAAGGAAAGTAATGTAAATCTTCACTCAGTTGTTCAGGACATTCAGCAAATCCTAAGGGATTTATGACTCAGTCAAGACCCTATAGTACCAGAACTAATTGCTGTAAATTCTTGTTGAAGTTAATCAGCACGTAACCAATCACCATCGCATTTGGTTTTCACTCTGTGACAGCTGCAAAAAAACTTTAAGCAGAAAATCACTTGTCTGTATTTTATTGCATTTTTCCTTAGCTATTACAAAGTGCTGCACCATTTTTCACACTAAATTCTTCTAAAAGCTCAGTCCTGAGACCATAACTCCACCAAAAATCCTGAAGGGAAATATCAAACTAAAAAAGTGAAGGTGAGTTCTGAGTCAACTTAAGAAATTTATGAACGTGGAAATTATTTGGAAAAAAAAGAAATTCTGAATTATGTTACCTTAAAATAGCAAGAGTAGAATCTAAATATAACTTCACCAAAAAAACTGAAAGAGCAGCAATAAAATATGATTTACACAGTAGAGGTAGGTTAATTCCCTTATAAACGTAACAGTAGAAATTGCTGAAATGTCAAACTATTGTAAAGAATGGCTCATCTACTCTAAATAGATTTAAATGTGTCACCAAATGTCTACTCAAAATTTAAATTTTCTTTTAAAAACCAGGTCCCAGATACTCTCACACCTTCACCACCACCACCACTCCTACCACTTCCCTCTTACAGAGAAGAACCTTGAAACAACCTGAGACAGCAGGGGAGGTTTGGGGGAAATTTTCAAATATCAGGAATTACCTTAAATATTTGTAAATCAAGATGTCTTCTTTAAAACAGCAAGTACTTAGGGGAAAAGTAGCACTTTACTCCTAAAAACCCTTAAATAGAGCACAGGATGTAATTACACTGAAGTCCTAAGGATTCACTGTGCTGACCAAAAGAGACAGGAGCCTTCTTACTCTACTACATTCAAGCCAGACGGAACACTAAACCATTTTTCTCCACATATTGGAAAGAAATGAATATTGCAATTATTACAAAAATCTAGACTATTTTGCTTATAATCATACTTTTGCTGTCCAAAACTCAAGCACTCTTCACTTTGCAGACAACTACCATGTTAAAAAAGGAGTTACTAACAGCGTAAGTAGAAATTACTTCTTTTGTTACACATGCTAACACATTTTGAGTTCAATCTGCTTTGTTCAGGTGCAGAAACATTCACCATCTTGCAGATCCCATCCTTGTGGCAGTACACATGAATAGTTATTTTGGGGTAAGACACATAGGTAACATAATTATTTATAACAAAATTTTATAGGATATACTGTTGGGGAAGATGAAACAGGAAAGCCTTATAAATATGATTGCCTGACAAAAGATTTTGGGAATATGAAAACTATAAGCGACATCGAAATGAAGGCCACCTTTGAGATACCAAGTCTTAGTTACTGAACAACTGGAAAACAATGGTATGGCCAACTGAAGGTAATCCCCTCTTGATTGAACAATACCCTCTGCTTGCAGGCAGGTCCAAGGGTCAGAGCAGACCCTACTAGCTCAGCAGAAGGGGTCCAAAGAGTAGTTTTTAGGAGTTAAGATGTAACACTCTATGGTAATATAACAATTCTTATAGGCTGTATGTAAATGCTATAGGATTTGTATCTTGTATTAGATTGGTTAGTGACAATTAGAATATTCAGTACAGAAGATGATTTATTGTATTGTAACCAGGACTTCAGGATCCACTCTACTTACTCCCTTACCCGCTTACTCTCTTACTTACCTCCTCTTCGCTTACTCCACCCTTACCTACTTGCTCTTACTTTTACACTCTTGCTCTCTTGGGCCTGCTCCGAGCTGCAGCTGGCAGCTCTAAGCAGTGCCCCTGTACCCACACCCTCTGCAATAAACCACATGTTCCAAGATCTGACTTCAGAGATCTCTCATCTCCGTCCGTCCCGACCGTCCAACCCACCCAAGCTCCTACAATATACTTTTTAAATTCTACCTGTAGGTTCCACAGGTAATCCTTTGAAATATAAAAGAGAAATAATTAGGCCATGCAATCTTAAAAGCCCTAGGAAAAACAGACTGAAAATAAATAAGTACTGGACATTAGTTATTCATAGAAATATCAATGGAAGATGTGTAGCATGAGTATCTTAATTGGCCCCCCATTCTTTCAAACACAGAGTAAAGAGTAGGCTTGCAGGAGACTCATTTTGTTCATGTTATCTACTGCTACTAACAAAAGAAAATTCTTGTAAAGAGATGTTATTTCTATGTTTACACTTCCAGCAGCACCATGACTGACTGGGCTTATAAGAGACACTGAGAATGAAGTGAGAATTCTCTTTCAATTTTCCTTTGCTTTTCCATAGGGGATACAGTAGATATTACAACAGCAAGCCTATCAGCACGGAAAGGCCTGTTCAAGACAACGAAAAGGTCATGTACAAATGTGGCTTACGAAGGAATAAACTGAAGGCAGCAAGAGCCAGGAAGCGATTCCTGACTCACAAGGGTGTGCAGTCAGACGACTGCCTGTTCACATGACCCCTCTCACATTCAGATAAAGGACTGTGCCCTGCAACATGGCCAAATAGCCTCTACTTTTTTTTTATTTTATGTAAGTATTTTCTTAGTGATAGTCACATATGCACCATAAATTGCTCTCCAAGGTGAGCATGGACCTCCTGACAGAGTCAAGTGCAGTCTGTGTTATTATATAACTCCAATACAAAGGTCTCTTCAAAACTCCCAATACACAGAAACCTTAATGCAAGGGAAAGCAGGGCTACTGAATCAAGGATGAATTTTCCCTCCAAATCACAGCTGAAGAAATATTTCAAAGTAAGGTGCTAAGTGGGCAGAGAGCTGTGAAAAGTGCTTTTCAAGAATACAAACTACTTGGTCCTTTGCCATTTTGCAGAAAGGAAGAAAGGCTCATTCCACAATTCTGACCAATTTTACTAATAATGTTTGCCTTTCTGAGCCTCCTCCAACTAGAAGAACACAGTTTTACCTACTTCATTCAGGGAACATGGTTTGACCTACTTCTGTTGCAGACTACTCTGTTAGATTTTGTAGTGCGTCATTAAGACTGGTCATGTCACCATAGGACTGGCTGGGACTGTTTTGTCCTCAAGATCCCCAGCACAGAGCACATACAAATTGCTCCAGCACTGTGGGATGGAAGGTCAGCACGTCTGCACATTCCCATTTATAACATACTTCCATATGCATACTCACATGTAAAGTATAGTACCCACATACAGGAGGTGAGAAAAGAGGATATTTTGTACTTGGAATTGATTGTGCTACTACAAAGAAAAAAATGAATGCTCCAGAAAAATTTAAAACTGGACCTAAGAATTGCTACAGAGTTAGAAAAAATTACTCTGCCTTTACCAACACAACCAAGTCTGACTTAGACAAAAATTACTCTCAAAGAACAACAACCATCTGTTCTTTAAAGTATATCTTCCTGTTGAAGAACATAGCCAAAAACCCAAAATTGTATAGACAGTCAGAAATACTGTAAGAACAGAAACACTGCAATTGTTTCAGATAAACAGCAAAAGAGCCAGCTTTTTTTTTTATAACAGGGTGTCCCAAACAGCAGTCATTGCATCCATGCAAATAGATTCTCATGATTTTTTAAATTGATATTATAGAAAACACACCCGAAATGTGATCTACAGGGTTCAGCCTACTTTGTTTTGTTTTTTTTCTATAAGGAACACCTTTCCTACTTGGCTTATCTAATATGGATAATTTGGATCAACACTCTCAGCCAATACCAGATGTTTAGGAAGCATTTCATTAATGTCAGACTATGCTTGGCTCTGGAATGTTTCACAGCCAGTATCTGCAGAATCATGTCTCACTGCAGAATACAAACAGCCATCCTACTGCTGGAGACAAGTCCTCATTTTCTCAATGTCTTGGTTGAAGGGAACCCTGAATTACCCGACGAATTAAGTTACAAAGAGATAACACCAAAATACACATGGAACTCCCCTTGTGAAATGTTTATCATAGACACAATGCTTATCATGTATTTATTTTTCAGACTGTAAAAACATTGCAAAGTTAACACATCTGAAGGTGAATATTAAGAAATAAGATGTTATGTCAAAGGTTGATTCCGAACAGTAAACCTGCTCATACCTTGTAAAGGAACAGATACCCTGTGGCAGATAAATTAATCAGCTTTTTGCTTAACTTGGCTGCACCTCCCCATTTTAAAATTACACTTCATTTATTACATTAGAAGACTAGTAAGACTCTTTCAACACTTTCAAGATGTATCTCTAGAATGGTTGCCTGGTCTCAAGGCTTTACTGTGAAATTTAGCCAAATATGTACATGCAAACAAAGGCCAATAATGTAATTGTATGTAATATCATCTTTCACCTGTGAAAACAATCTGCTTTACAGCTTTTGTGTTCCAAAGGACACTTCTGCACCAGTTCAAGTAGTAGTATGTATACAGGACTGTGGAACGAGAAGGTTATGACCGACATTTTCAGAAGTGGACAGACATTTTAGGTAACCATCTGTGATACTGTAGGCTTTGGGCTGTGTCTGTTGGTCATTGACACTCATCCAAAACCAGTGAAAGCAGCAAAGTCTAAAACCAAACAACCAAAGTCAACTGATTCAAAGATGGTCCAAATTTAAATATTTGACATTTGTGCTCAAAACACACTCAACAGCTCTAGAAATCTGTCTGCTCACAGATGTCACCTTTCAAATTCGTCTGTTTTGTTCTTTAAACCTGAAATCTGCTCAGAACGAATGCAGAGTGTATGAGATTCTCTGAAAGAATTTCTCATTATTCACAAACAAACCCTCAGAGTATCTTAAAAGGTGCATTAAATATACAGCAGTGACAGACAAAAAATTTAAAAGCTCTATGTATCAAACACGATGAATACAAAAAAACCAACTGAATTTTCATGTTTTCAAATTAATCAGAAAAACATTTTTAAAAGAAATACTTTGGTTTTGTTTCTTTGTCTTTCAAAATCTTGAATGAAAACCAAGAGGGGGTCACTTCTTGCAAAGGAGAAAGCCCAACAGACCCATTCTACTGTATATCACAGAATCAGAGAATGGTTAGGGTTGGAAAAAGAACTTAAAGATCATCCAGCTTCAACAGAAATATATTGATACAACTATGTCACCAAATCTAAAAGGAAATCAAGACCACCCTTTAAGTCTCTGATTTCAGGCAAGGTCTTCGGTAACAACTGATTTTCAGGAATAGGTTTCAGAAAGTTGTCATTGGTGCCTGTAAACAAACAGGGCTCAAGTTTCAGCCACACAAACCCATCCCAACTAAGTCTAAGAGAAAAACTCTGTAACAATATTACAAGTGTTTACTAGAACAGTGTTAATACGTAATTCAGTGATTAACCTTACCATTTACGTTATCAAAATACCTGCGACATCAGGGATTCCTATTCACTTCCTCTGAAATCTCCAGCAAACTACACAAGCACAGGCAGAAGTACAATGTAATTCTCTGCAAGAAAACAGGTAACACCCTCCTGCTGTAGTGTGAATTTAAAGCTGGTGAATCCACTTCACTGTGAATTCAAAATGCATGCATTACATGGTACCATTCTGATGCAAAAACGCATTTTAAGACCAAGGTGCTCTCTAGGAAAGTTTGGTAAGTGCTGTGCAGTAGCAGGTGAGACCCTTGACAAGAAAGAAACATGAAAACTTTGCAAAAAGTTTTCTGTGATTTCACACATTCCTAATGTTCTACATAAAAGGACATTACAGTTATAAACCATGTTAAAAGTTTTTACAAAGGGTCAGTAGCTCAATTCTTAAATATAAATTAGAGTTCATTTAAAAATTTATGAAAGACTGTCCACAAATTATAAAGCAGTGCAGTTCCTTGGACTTAAATGATATAAATTCATTTGCACTAGTTGGCCTTAACAAATCTCTCATGTCCATTATTTAATACCACATGTATTGAAAAACTAAAGATATATACACACGTAGGTGTCTCATGTATGTGAATCTCCCCATATACACAGGTACATTTAGAATATTCTAGTTCTTACAATATTTCTCAAAACACATTATCATGAGCTCCCCAACTTCCATTTTTTTGCTCATACAGAGTTTAGCATAATGGCCACTTTATGCTCTGTGTACAGTATCAATAACATACACTTTTTATCCAATCATCAATATTTAAGATTCTCTCCCATTTGAATTTTTTCATACTTATGGTAAATTAAAAAAAAAAACAAAACAAACCAAAATGTTTGCAGGCAAGTCTATGTTATGGATCACATACAACTTCTAAAACAACTTCAGCAAGCTGGTAATTGCTCCCACTGATATTTTTGTAGGCTATAACTGGAAATCTCACCACTAACCTGTCAGCAAAGCTATTACTCTTACTCCTCTACTTCAGAGGGCTGTAGTCAACTCTGGGTTCCAATTTGCTAAAAAGAACAAACAACTCCAAAGGCCATGTAACGGATCAAACACGATAATTCAGGAAAGACAAAGGTTGCATACATGAGGAATAACAAGAGGAAAATTAAAGGGGTTTGGGTAAGAGAAATGTAACTCCCATATCAGTAAGAAAAAAACCCCAACTTACTTTGCATCTGCTTTTTGCAGTACCTCTAGTGTTTCTTTTTGGATACTCTCACACAATATGCTAAAACCTGTTGGTTTCTACCATGCGCTAGTTTTGATATGGTTGGAAGAAAAACTGTGAAGACATGGAATCTTAAAATTATTTTAGGTGAAGTGGGTGGCTACACACTCAATTTTAGAGTCATTTAAACCCAAGCCAGAACATGTCCTAATATTTAGGTAATAGCATGTAGTTTTTTAGCTAAGAACTATGTTTTAAGAAATGACCCCAGAACCTACATTTAAAACAGACTAAAAAATGCTTTAATTCAGAACTTTATTTCTTGACTTTTAAACCCTAATATTTTATTAAGTCAAGAGGGTTTTAAAATGTAAACCCTTAGCTATTTCCCCTCTGTTTTAAGAGAAACAGCTAAAGACGGTGAAAAAAACCCTCCAAACCAACCCACCCACTCTTAAAGCACACAAAGGCTTCAGAACTTTGTCTTGAGAAACAAATAATGTAACTGCATGCAAATCCCTCTAGCTAGAAATCACCAGAAGAACTGGACTTGACTAGGTAACAGTATTATCGCACGTATGAGCAATGCCCAGCTCCATTCACAGGACATGTGCTAGAAGCCCCATCTGCTGTCAACCTTTTGAATTCCTCAGTGCGGGGGGGAATTACTTTTCCTACCCTGCAAGATTTGCAGAAGCCTGTTCTTAGCTTCTCTTGCCCCTTTAGAGGTGGGCAATCCGAGGTTGGCAAATTAAAATAAGGAATTTGGCTAACAGGATTATCCATACATCCTAGGTGGTATCTTCAGTCAGGAAAAAATTGTGAGCATTGAACTCTACTGATTTTGAAATCAACAGCAACTTCTGCTCCAGACCCTGGCAGCTTCTGAGCTGCTCACTCTGCTGGAAGAACATCTTGAATCTTTCCTCAGCTGTTCAGACCTCAAACTGCAGAGCATCTTCACTTGGACTTTGCAAAAAACACAGCTGTTTAAGTAGCATCTTGCTAAACAGATCCACTCTAAGAAACTCAGGCTAAGAGAACTTACAGCTTACTCAAACTCATTAACACTCTGGACTGGGTTTTCAGATGAATGCAAAGATACAGTATTTCAAATGGAAATTAAAATAAACAACATTGCCCATGCAGAATTTATCAACTTTAACACTGTTCTCTCACAAACAGCTTTTTTGGTCATTATAGATAAAACTTCTGTAAATGTGCATATGAACAAATAACTAAAGAGCATTAGTAATCAACAGTGCTGCTTTCTAACCATCAAATTTAATGTCAGATACTTGCAAGGTACTGCATTTACTGCTTTTCCTAAAGTTTAAACCGAAAAGGGATAAAACCTGCAAGATAAAGTTATTGTAAAATTCAAGAGAAAATAGAATGGGAAAACCAAGAAGTTAGAATATTGCTTGGGTTCTATTATGACTTTTTTTAACTCCACCATGCCAATTTTTTCCACCACTTCCTTGTAATCAAACTTGCATTTAAAGCTCTCAAACATTCACTCACACTGCAAAAGGATAAATAAAATGAGATTAGAGAACAGAAATATTTAAACTTCAAAAATATATACTGGACTGGAAAAACTGAAAGTGAAAACCATAGCCAGTATAGCGCTTATGATGAAATGGTACATGAAACCAGCTCTGGTATCCAAGACAGGGACAGAGCTACATCAGTCCCAGCTTTTGCACTTTATCCAGGACTTGACAAAGGACAGGCAGAACTTGGATACCTGATACAAATATTTCAGGGCAAAGAGCAAATTCATACAGCTCGTCAGCAATGTCCTCTGCCATAGGCAAGCCACAGCTCTGCATGGCATTGCAACAAGTGAATTAATTTAGCATCCAGTTCCCGTAGATCCACTCTTGACTTGCAACTCCTGTGCGTGGCAGAAATGGAGATGGAGAAGCAGCCTCAAAAACACTTACCAGTACGAGGAACTCAGAGATAGGGAAATTTATTAGCACAACATTTTCATATTGCTTCCATCTGTTCCCTCAAAAAAAAATACAGAACGAGCTGCAGAAGCATTAATGCATCCTAGGGTCTAGGAGAATCCCACAGAAATTCAGTATCCACATGTGGGAGTCAAAGCTGAGAAAAGCTAATTAAAGTATTAGGTGGAATCTTAAAATTTTAATTAGAGAAGATCGCTTTCTCTTTATTTTTCACCTTCAATGCCGCTGTAAGTATGAGGAAATCCTCTTTTTTGCCTCCAATCTAATTATGGTTTTACAGTGTATCTTTAGGCATGGACAAAAACTCTGTAAAAACTGCAGTTACTATAGTGATTTTAATTACACATAATCTGAAAACTCCCAAACATGCTATTCTAAGGGCTTTACTGGGGAAAAAAACCCCTAATCTGTAAAATAAAACCTAATTTCTGAAATCTAGTAATTTTGTTCTATTACTATCACAGGCAACACCAAGTGACATTCAAAACCAGATTTTTTACACATCACTAAAGTGGAAATGATTATAATTGTGGCCAAATTACTAAAAATTAAAATTGCAACTGAGCTGTGTAGAAACAAGAACACAAACCCGTTATGATCACTTTGTGTCAGTCCCCAGCCATACGGTATGTTTGATATGCCACTTGGAATACAGCCCCCAAATGGCAAATTGTGAGGTGTCTACCAATTTTGCCAGAACAGTCTTACTGCCTCTACCACTGATGCCAGTCAGCCTAAAATACTGCCCTATTTTATTTGATTTACACTGAGAGCAATATATTCTATATTTATTTCAACCACATAAAACATTTTAACACCTCTAAAATATGAGGTTTATCATTTTAATAGGGAAAGACCAAAAAACTTCCAACAACTGAATTTTCACGTTCCCACTGTAACAAGCACTTGTTAACACTAGCTGCCTGGGTTATTCCTTGGAAAAAATAAAATCTGCATCCAGTTACTTGTTACTAAAGACAAAGATATGCATAAAATATAAAATACCTTGTAGAATATCCTAGAAAGGAACACTATAGCTTAGAAAATGCTGCACCATTTTGAGATTTTTTTTTTTTTTTTTTTTTGTCTTGCAGGGTGAAGAACAAGATAGGCATGAAACACATCAAGAAGAATCCTGGTGGTGAAAACCCAGAGACATCTGCTTCAGTAACATATGTCTTGCTGACTAAAATCAGAAGCATAAGCTGACAGACCTCATCAATGCTGACTTTTTTGTTTTGCTGGTATTGCTCAGCTGGTTGTCGGGGCAAGGGATTTAGCAGCAAAACAAAAGGACTGTATACAGCAGCAACCTATTTATGACTGTATTAATGCTGCCCTCACACTGCTTGAGTGACAGAGCTGTGCAAAACTGCACAGACTCTCAGTGCCTAAGAGACACACATAGAATTTACAGTTCAAAATCATTAGGCAGGAATAGCATCTATACTGGAAGTCATTCAGATTTGCTCAAGGTATAAACCCCTTTCTCTTCCAACAATTCTGTTCACCGAGCTCTATTTCCAGGACAACCTTTTTCTGGTTATGAGCAGCCTCTCCATAAAGAAGAGCTCTACAGAAAAAAAGGAGAAAGAAAATCTACAGTAATGCACTGATCAAACCAAAAATGACAGTAGAAAATATTAGTGCAGAATGAATCTGTCATTTTGCATAGCTTCAATGTAACTTGACCAGGGTAACAAAGGTAAAAGTGCAAGACAGAAGAACTGGAGACAGAGCTGATCAGGTACACTGACACTTCAGTTAAAATGCATTGTTTATGTGTTTGCTGTCCTCCACATTATGATCTACAAGTAGCTGTGATCTCTGTTAAAACCTGCAGGCATGTAACTTGTGCTGTAGCTTTGACAGCTTAAACTTTTGACTATGAAATGAAAGAACTGAATTCTTCTACTATAATTCACAGTCCTGGAGAATAACCAAGTTCTTTTTCCTTCTTCAATCCTTTTCAAGGCACTGCGTTCTACTGATGAGAAAACACTGTATAAAACCTGCTTCTGTAAGAAACTGTCCACCCACATGAATCTTGCTTGGTTTGTGAGATAGGCAAGAAACTGGCTCAGACAGAGCTCACACTCAGAGTGCTGATCAATGGTCTATACTCAGGCTGGCAGCCTGCCACAAGTGGGAATCCCCAGGGATGGACACTGGGCCTCACATGTTCAACATCACCACAAATAATCTGGATGACAAGACTGGGAGCACCATCACCAGGTTTGCTGATGACACCACACTGGGTGGTGAGGTGGATGTGTCAGAAGGATGAGCAATCTCACAGGACCGGGACAGGCTGGAAGAGAGAGCTGGCAAGAAGAGCGCAGAGTTTAACAGAGACAACTGCAAGGTCCTGCAGCAGTGACAGCACCAAAGAGCCTGGCACAGGCTGGGATCCTTTGCTGAGGGGAACCTGGGGGTCCTGGTGGACAACAAGCTGAACAGGAGCCAGCAGTGAAGCTGCTGCAGCAATGAAGGCAAATCAGATGCTGGGGTGCACCCACAGGAGCACCACTAGCAGAGATGAGAACGTGACCATCCCAAACTACCAAGAGCTTGTCAGGCCACACCTGGAGTACTCCTGTGTCCAGTTGTGGTCTCTTTTTCTTTTCAAGAAAAGGAACAGACAGACTGGAAAGCATCCAAAGGAGGGCCATGAAGATGATGGAGAACCTGTCCTAGAAAGAGACTGAAGGAATTCAGTATTTTATTACCTGGAGAAGAGAAGGCTCCAGGGGCCCCCACCATAGTACATAAAGAGTGGCTGTAAAGAGGATGGAGGCTGACTCTCCACAAGGAGCCATATGGAGAGGACAAGCTGTACCAGGGGAAGTTTCATCTTGATATAACAAAGAAATATTTTACACTAAGAATGATCAATGTCTGCCCACATATACACAAATACAGATATTCTAACTGAAATATTCAGATAAATATCCCACTCTAATTGCTGGCAGAGTCTTGATGTTTTTGGCATAAACTTTAGTCACAATTCATTGCAGATACTGACTTTTACAGACTGTAAACAATGGGCTAAAACTTCAGCACCAATTTTTGTAAATGCCTAAAACAGTAGAAAAGTATACCAAAACCCACCAGTATTCAAGCTGCAATGACATATCTAAAAAAACCCCAAAAAACCTGCTGACTAGGGAGAAAGCATCCAGTGCAAATGAAGAAGTAGAGTTTATCATGTAAAGTTTACTCTAGGCAGGCAAACACTTGAATATAGATTCATCAGTATTTCTTCCTCCCTGGCACTCTTGCACCAAAAACCCCAATGAGACTTGAAATCAAATAATTGCAAATACCTTGTTCTTCTGTCATCTCACTTATTTTTCCTCATCATTTCAAAAGCAACATTTTTCTTGTATTTTCTTGTTCCAGTCTTTCAAAGAACCTAGGTCCAATCTTTAAGTGTATCAAGGCCTCTCAATCTGTTAGCAGATTAAGAGGCTTCACTTAGGTTTCCACTCAAATTAATGGCTATGTCAGGATCTGGTCCAGTAATTCAAACACAAGTTGAAAGCTGACAAACTCCTGCAGTTTATTTTTAAAAACTACTGACTTTACTGTTTCAAACACTTAAATGGGTAAGATTTCAGCAGTGTATTTTATTAGCTGCCTGTTTACAATTTAGTAAGTTATAGTTACATTAAAAATGGTTCTAAAAATAACATTAATGGAAAGAAACCATTAAAAAGGAAAAACTGAATGGATGTTTTTTTCATGGAGCTACTATAATCAATGGGCCAATTGCCTCTTCCCTGCTGTAGGGCAATTTTCACTCCAGTCAGCAGTGTTATTTCACAGTCACACTGATGTACAAAAGACTTCTGCATAGCCTTCAAAGTCTGCATAAAAACACAGTTTCTTGGAAGCTTTCTAAAATACATAGAACACATTTATTCTTTGCTGAGAAAGCTGACTACTGGTATGGGCATCTCAAGTCTGGATACTGCTTAATGAACATTTTGCAAAAAATTATCTTCTGAACTGGGCTTAACATTTAACTTCTTGACCACCAGACCTCTGAGACCAGAAAGAGGAACCTTCTACACAGACCAGGTGCCAATGAAATCATCAACTTTCCTTAGCAAAACCATTTGAGAACCCTCTGTACTTTTATTCTTCTCTCAATTTGTGGTCTAGGAACCTTGAGTAAAGTTTTAAATTTTTTTTCAAATTACTGTCTGAACCACCAGTAATCAAAGTGTGCAACCACAGTTCTCCTTTAAGACTGAAAATCTTCAGCCCAGATGCATTTCAACAAATTACACGCTTAACCAAGGTTGTCACTCTTCCCTATTGATTAAATAGGGAACCTTCAGGAACTCCAAATTTAGGTGTGTGAGTTTAGTGCCTAAAATTAGGTGGGATGAATATAGCTCAAAAAAAATTACACAGCATTAGTTGATAAGGAAAAAGTCTAAGGTGGTAAATCACAGGCTGACTTGAAGCAGCCTCTTAAATTGGTCCCAAATGGCTCCTTACAGTCCTAACAGCTTTTTCCTCTCAATAAAAACCAAAATGGCAAACAATGATCCATGGGTTGAATGGTGCTCTGGGATCCAAAGAGTGGGAATGTTTCTCCATTTGGAAAACAATAAATGTACACACATACAGAACTCCATATATACAATACTTCATTGTTTCAAATCAGTTCAATCTATGCTATTTAATACACTATTAGTTCAACACTGCTACTGCAGCTAAAACCGGTTTTGCTACCAGAGCTAAATTTTCTGAAGTTATTCCCAAAACATGCTGCAATCTGACAATATGTCTCAGAACTAATTATTTAATAGCACAAAGGAATTGTTTATGTTTCACAGGAAGCTGAAAGGCCACATAAATGTATTTCAAGAATTCTATGTCTAGCCAATTACTTTTCAGATAAAATTGCAAATGTTACACTTAATTTCTAATTGTTGTTAAGTGAAAACAGCAAGAAATTAAGTACATTAAAATGGCATATTTCAGTAGAAAAAGAAACAAATTCCCAAATTAGGTATTATTTTGGATATGCATATGGCATCATGGAAAACTCAGTTATTTCAGAGAAGAACATTTTAGAGATTGTCTTTGCAAGGAACACGTTTGTTGTAGTAAACAAATAATGCAACTCTAGAGAAGCTGTTTAATGACCAAATAAAACTCTAAAGAGAGAACAGGGGAGCTCCTTAAAAATAACATATTCTAAAAAATGATACAAATAGATGCACTGAATATTACATTTTTATGCACAAAGATCTAGGAACATACTACTGTGAAGCAGTTAGCTTTTCCTCTTCTTTTATTAAAGTAAGTCATTAAAAGAAGTTTAAACTGTTTTTCAACTAAGTCTTTCAAAAGGGGAAACTCCTGTCATTACAGTCAAGCAGGCACTTCGCTAGTTTGTTTTACTGGACCACAAAATACAATAGCTACATCTCAAGTAATATCCACTGCAGATACAGATGCAGAAAAATAGCCACCTTAGGTGGCTTAGCCACCCAGGGCTGATGCAATGCTAAATTTCAGTGGACAAGAGCACAAAAGCACATGTAGAAATACTGCCTTATAAATCAAACTTTCATTCACCTAAGCATCAATTGCAACTGCAACACTCATGTACAAAGGCAGTACAGTAAGGCCTTCAAAAGAGGTGGTGCATCTAATCAAGACTTATTCTTACTGCTCCAGATACTCCTGAAGGGTAACTGAGGCTACATCTACCATCCATTCAGACAGCCCTGTGTGAAACAGTCTTCAATGTGTACAGTATTTGGAACAGGGCAACTGCTGCATGAGGGTAAATTGGGTTTTGTTTGAAGAACAGTCAAAAGGAAATGTATCTCAAAATTAAAACAATGAAGAACAGTTTTTGTTGCATCTTTCTGCCCTTATTTTAAAAACACGAAACTCTAAAAAATTGAACTTGAAGACAGGTACATCCTAAAAAACCTCCAGTTGTTATTTGTAGTATTGCATCTATTACTGTTGGAAAAGCCATTTTCTCTCCTTTTTATCCCCAAACTTAGATGAAAGTTGAAAATCCTGAAGTTCAAATGAAGTGCTGGGGAGAGAAAAACAGATGAAAAAGAGAGGACAAGAAGCAGTGGAGGATGATCTACATCAGCTGAAGCAGTGATATTTCAATCTGTCTGTACCAGAGCAAAAGCGTTACTGCATACAGCGTACGCAATACATCTCATCCACGTGTGTTACGCAAACAATGAAAAATGCAAAGATCTCACTTTTATGCTTTAGTTACATTTTTCTGCCCTAACCTTAATTCCTCTAGCACTCTCATTAAGTGCTTTGAATAAAACTAAAGTTAAAACTCCCATGCAGTTTCAGAAGATAAGAATATAAAATAGTATTGCTAATAACACCAAGGTCATGGTTTCAATCCCTGTATGGGCCATTTACTTACGAATTGAATTCCACAACCTCTGTGGGGCCCTTCCAACTCAGAATATTCTATGAAGTCAGAAGCAGTTCTTCACTGTATTCTTACCAATGCTGGCCAGCAACAGGACGCAAGTTAAACTGTTGTTAACTGGAACGTTCCTTTATTTTACAAGGCAGAACAAAATGGAAAAAACATGTTTTCTAGAAAGCTAAGGGCTAGCTAAGAAAAACATTTGTAACTTGTCAAGCCACAACCTGAAGTGTCTCCTAAGAACTGCTATATGGATAAATAAAAGCAAGGTCATGGACATATGTAGGTGATTCCTGTATGCATTAAAAACTGTTCCAGAAACAGTTGCCTCACATTTGTCAGAGCACTGAAGAAAGCTGGTAGGTTAAAAAAAAGAAACAACCAAAAAGCACCTGTTGTTCAAAAGGAAGAATACTCAGAAGTGTTGCTGTCACTTGATTAATTCAATGAAAATTTTTAACCAAGCATAACTCAATACCATTCGTCAAATCTGACTGGGAAGTGATGTTATTACCTCAGAGCGTATATGCTGGAGAGACTACATGTAGTGACAGAAACACTCTCATAGTCACTGCTGGAGATGGAGCTGAGGGGGGAATCACGTAAGCCATCCTGAGAACTGAAAAAACATACGGAAACAAAATGAACTGCTGAAGCGAGCAAAGGCAAAAACAGAGCATTGTGATAAGTCATGGCTTGTCATGGGTTATACAGAAACAAGAATAAACTGGCAGTTGCATTTTTCGCTCTTCAGAAAATGATACAAACCTATTCTGTTTTCTTCCCAAAAGGACAGGCAATTCAGTAAAGTCAGTGGGCACACATCTTATAACAATCTTCAACTTAATTCAGGCCATACAGTTAAAATATTCAGAAAAGAACTGAGAATCTTACATTTTCATTGGAGATAGAGGGAATAGCATGTCCATGCTGCTAAGTGTGGCTATAACCTTAAAATGAAGACATAACAAAACTGAAAGTTCATAAAGCCATCTTGGGTTTCAGGCCAAGGCACAGTAATCGATACGCTTCAAAAACTTCTGAGTATCGTGACAAGTTTGACCCACGTTTCCTCCCCATTGGAAGGAAAAGGTTTGTTAGAAAGGAGAAAGATGACACTTCGGTGATGGAACTGAAGATAATACACCTGCCCCTGCCCCTAAGTTTGCTCAGTCCCTGTAAGGGCCACATATGTACCTCAAAATTTGTGCTTTGAGACAACAGATATCCAGGAAGGAGCAGTCCCATGGCAAACCACCAACATGTCTTTAGTGGAAATCCACTAGCTACTAAGTAAAAGGATATGAATAATTCAAATGAACAGTACACAACTTGTCTCTGGCATCCCTGGACTAATGAAAAGCCTCTAAATAACCATCATTTTGGATCTTACATCATATTATCAACATAAACTAGGATTAGAGAATTAAAAATAGTTTCATAAGCACTATTAAACTATCTTGTAAAGACCAATTTCTTGTTTGAGTAATAATTTACTGCTCAGCTACTGGAAATTCCACAAGCTGAAAAAAATTATATGAGATATGAAAACATGTAATCTTGAGCATAGATATCAAAGCTGCATTGGCTCTAGGCGGTGCAGAAGATTCATTCAAGCCTGCTGAACTCAAATGTTAACTCAACAGAAATCTTTGGACAATGCAAAGAGAAACCTAAGAAACATCCCCAGTTAGAAGAGAGGTAGTTATATACGTCAGGGTTATTTTACCTTACTTCTCCACAATTATTAGCAGATTTTTTTATGTTCTTTTGCTTTCTAGACATATGCAAACCAGTTATGTTCCAAACTCTTTTCTTCTATTAAATTTACTAATACAGCTATTTTTTCAGCTAGAAGTCTGGAAGAATGCTTAAAGGGAATTCTTCAAAGCAGTCTATGGAAGGTATGCGCTTTAATCCCACTAAGAAATAATAGGATTTGTTCGCATACCTCCCACTAATCACTAGGAAAATGCACCCCTTCATGTTTCTCATTTCTGACTGCCAATTTGAAAATAAATCCCAAGTATACCGTGCTTTAGTTGAAAGCAGAGACTTCACAACTGGAAAATAATTTTATCAGACTTGAACAAAAATCTATTTAACTTTCAATCGTTTTATGTAATTTCCCTTGCTAATTCTGCTCATTACGAAGTGATATATGCATTTAAACAAAAGCTTACTCTTTTATAGCTCATCACCTTTACCCATCTAATCTTACAATATGGTCATGCTACTAAAATGTAGTTTTACTATCTGTTTTACAGCAGCTAAATGATATTAAAAAAACTATTAGCATACAATTTCACACCTTGATTAGGCAGGTCTGATGGTGTGATCGCCCCCCTTTTCTTTTAAGGCAAAAGCCAGAAATGGCAGTCCGGATGTCTGTACCCAAGCTGGGCTCTGGGGAGACAGGTAACACCACATGGCCAAGGGCTGTAAATCTTGCTCACCAGCTGAGGGCTACTTGAGCATGCACCAACCAAAGTACAATGGGTGTGCAAGTATGACTCATCATAAGTCACTCATCTTAGCCCAAAAATAGTGGACATTCCAGAGCCTGTTCAACTCTTCTGTGCAGCAGCAGGCCGCATGCCAGGATCTCCCCTTGAGTAGGAACGCCTCTCATGATTACTCCTCAAGGCTGAGCGAATCCTTATCACATCAGATACTGAGTAAGTGAACTGGGAATAAGCATGCCGAAATGTTGAAATATTAGCTAAGTGATAAAAAGATTGACTGCACATATATAAATAACCCTTTAGACATAAACCATTGATCACATCTGGGACTAAGTCCAGATTCAGCTGCAGCCACACTCCTCTCTGAGAAGTCTTCTCTGAACCTCCTGACTCAATGAAAGGGTCTCCCTGGCAGTTTTGTCTGACCCCATTCTCTATGCACTAAATAGTGAAGTGTATCTTGCCATCAAACCTTCTTAAACCGCTGTCACATTTACCATGGAATTTTGTTAACTCATTGTCTTACAGCAAATACATCGTTGCTTCTCTCTTGCAAGTGAAGCACATCGCTCTTTTGTTCAGAGTAAACTAATCTTTGAAGAGCAGAACCAGGAAACAAGAACAAGGACCAAACTCAGCATCTTCTTTTATGCTCTCTCACCTCCCCACCACTTCCAGATTTTTCCAGTGTAACAATCCTGCCAGCTGATTTGGGTAGTAATAATTTTTCTGAAAGATGTCAGGTTTGCTGTCTTTAAGTGCCTTCTGTGAATCTCTGCCTAATATATTTGAAGTCCAATCAAAATATCTCAGTTACCAGTATTTAAGAACTTAAATTCAATTTTCTTAGGTTCTAGTTTTCTACTTTTTTGTTTTGTTTTGAAGAACTTAAAGTTTTAAGCTCTTACACAGAGCCCAAAGCGCTAACATTTTTCCTAAGAACTCAGAAGTTCTCACACATTTTTAGGGAGTTAAATGCTCTAGGCTAGAACACAAACCACTACCCTAATAAAGGACCTTAATGGTAAGTAACCCAATGAGCATCATGAGCATAATGGCCCACAACCAGCTGGCATTATCAACTATCTCAATGCTATCTCTATTTTCATCTTCACAGATGTCTTCTGAACAGATAACAAGCTTCACCTCATCTCTTCTCCACACTTCTTTGCCTTTCATTTCAACCTTCTCTCACCCCATACAAGTTTCTATCAGCACAACTTCTTCTCACCAGTTCCACCATCCCATCTGTTTTTAAGCCTTGTCTTAATACTGGTGCCCATTCTAAACTGCTTTATAAATGCTTTCATTTTCCACTTCTCCATTTTTCTCTTGGGGCACAAACCTGACCATGCTGAACAATCCTGATTTCAGGATTAGATATCCATCCCATCAGTCATCATGCGGCAACGTAAACTGCTTAAACATGCTTGACACAAACATCAGTTTTTTGTAATAAATTATGTGTAGTTTAGGCAATTTCAACATGCAACCATTTTTCTTATTCCTGTGTATCCACATAGATTGAATTATTGTACCAGAAACAGTATTTATCATTAACAGTGTTTATTTCTGGTTAATATTCAGGCTGTAACTCTTCAGATAAGAAGTTCTGTGTTTATTTAGAACCAAGAAGAGGGAATCCTGTAATGCTAACTCTGTTTTATACTATCTGTTATACTAACTAGCTTTTAAAAAACCCCAGCAAAACAAAACAAAAAACCACAACCAACAAATAAAATAGACTCCTGACATACTCACTGTTTTCCCTCTCAGTACACACAGACTCAGGGTAACTGTAAAATTTTCTTCTTATTAATGTCTGCCTGAAGATCCTCTCTGCTTTTCTAAGGTGCTGGTAGATCCTGAGGTGAATTGACCTGTTTTTCACATCTCAAGATTCCCATTATCAGCTGATGATGGCTCAGCACACACATTCATTAGAACAATTACAGGAGAAAATCTGTGCATTCTGCAGCTGAGAGCTGCTAGCCCTTCCTTCCCACATCAGCCCACAGGTGACCTGAGCTTCACCACATCGTGCTCATCCGCAATAGCGTTGTGTTGGATTGGGATTCATAGGACTGCTTAAACTGGGTAAGGTGGCAAAAGTTTCTTTCATTTGTAGGTCTTAAATGCCTACAGTGCTCTTTCAAAAATTACATTCTAGCACTGGATAAGACCACTATCCATGCTCATCAAAACATAATTCTTCAACACTTCTGATAAAATTACAGAATAAAGATTTGAGGACACAGAGCAAAGTGACACGGGGTGATATGGCTGCCTCTTTTCATGGAATACTGGCAGACTGAACCGATGAACCATTTATTTAAAGCTGTTGGCCATGTTTTGTAACTATTCTAAGAAAAAAACAAACTGAAAGCCATCTTTTTTTAATCCATGTTTTTTTCTACTGGAATGTGTTTCTAGCCTCTCACATTTAATTAAACCTCTGTTTCAGGGGATGGTTTCTTCATGAATGCTATTGATTGAATACAATTACATTTCATAATACAATAGTTAATAGGCACAAGTATTGTTTAACTAGCTCACTACATTAAAGCCTCATGTGTAACACCAAATCCACTCAAAAATTACCTTTTAAAACTTTTTGACCTGTTATTTCAGGAATCCCTACATTGAAAGCTAATATGGTTCACTGTTGCTTTAATTGATATTTGGACCTCGTAAAAGGGAAGCTGGTATAAAACAGTGACACTTCCTATTTGCACACTAAAGCTCCGTAACAGCAGTGCTGTTATTGGATACTGCACAAAATCAGTGTTCAACAAACAAGGTAAAACACTGCCACTTCTAATTTGAGACCTGCATTGTAAAAAAGAAGGGGAGGAGGGACTGAAAAAATTAATTTATACTGAATCTGAATTTGGCTAGTTGCACAAAGGCAAGAAACAGAATACTAGAAGGGGAACAAAGAACTTCAATCAACAGCCAGATCAACGATTGCTTAAGGGAAGTTTTGCAGTTAAAAGGCTGATGTTTGGTTCCCAATCAACTACTATTTGCTTTTTGCTGATGAGAATTTTTCTTTCTCCTGAATAGCTAGCTAAAAGACTAATCAGTACAAGACATTAACAGACATATTTTTGTTTATGTGAACTTGCACAGCTGTCCATTAATTTTTTAGGGAAAAGGCAACATTTTCATGTAAAAATATACAAAATTTTCTTAAGTCTTACTGTGATGGGAAAATTATAGAAAAGCATGAATTTAAGACATTTAATCAAGTTAATCTGCATTTCAATATCAATTAATCTAGTTTTGATAAAGGAGTACTTGTAGAATCAAAAGCTAGAAACTAAGACAAGCTAGAAACTTTGTGTGAATTTGGTTTTGTTCTCTTAGCAAGTGTTAGCCATCCCCAAAATACAAATGGCTCTTTTCCATGCATTTATAAAGGTGGAATTACTTATCTTAAAGTTGCTGTACTGAAAATGTACACATATCACATGTTGCTGAGGAGTGAACAAAATAAAGTACAGGCCAAAAACATCAAAATTAGAAACCAACTGTCTGAAACAGGTGTTCATCTTTTTACACAGTTATTCTAATATGCTGAGGAAATAAAATTTTTAATATAGTACATTACAGACAATTGTAATATATAAACATTGTACAATATATGCAATTTAGGATTAAAGAATTGCAAGACTAAGAAATGAGACAACTTGAATACCAAGATAAAGAAAAATTATTCCTCTTATTCTAGAATTCCAATATAGATCAACAAATAGCAAAACATGCTTTTCCAAGGTTGCCTCATTCCTCCTCCTTACACTGCAAAAGCATATGGCAAAATATTCTATTTTTTAGCCCCCACAAGTAAATGCAAACAGCGCCAGCATCGAACAGCCAATGGACACAGCTAGAGCTTGCAGGAAGGGTCAAGGTAAGAAATTCTCCTCAGTACCATTTACAGCTCCTTTTGCCAGTTCTCAGGTGCACTGCATAAAGCTTCAAGAATACATTCAAACAGATCAAGGAAAATGCAAAAAAAAAAAAAAAAAATTGTAAAACTTAAGCTAGACATTTTAAATAGACCTGCAGTGGAAAAGCGAGAAACCATGCTTAATAATCCCTTTTTTTATGTCAGAGCTGTTTTGAAGTCAGTATGTAGATAAACAAACGTGCAACACAACCAGGTATTTAAGACTAAAACATGAAAACACCAGCATTGTATGACAATATCAAACAGGTTGCCAAACTTCATAAAATATTAGCAGGTTTACATGGACTTCTCAGCTCCGGAAAGAACAGAACGACAAATATTTACAAAACACACCAAAAAATTACCTTCCCTCTTTGTAATTTTCTTTCTTCTGTGAAAGACAGGCAGAATTTTACATTTAAATGAACATTTCTTTTAAAATCTGTACAGTTTGCTTCCCGTTGAAAACCAAGGAATACTAAATACAGATTTAAAGCTTGGTTTTGGTGTTAACTTGTCCTTTTTTACCCCAAAACACCAAATGGTGCTTTGTCATAGTTTTATCATCTTCTGTTCTATTCTCACATGGCTTTCCCCCCTTAACAGTTTGTTTTGCTACATGACAGCCTTTATTTATCACATTGTCCCTTCAGCAGATCAGATACTACATCTTTGCTGGTGCTTTTCTTGTATTTGCATCTCATTAGCTCTGCTGCCCAAGACTCTCGTGCTGTTGGTGTTTTGTATCTTTGAGATACTTACAAGCAAATAACACAGAAAGGCATAACATTAGCTATGACTTAAAAACCAAAGTAGTAGAGACTTGTCAATACCCAGTGATGGCCTTCTGTGACAGAGCGACTCCATCAGCAGACAAGGGAAGGGCTACGGGACGACATTTAGCTGCACTTCTGTAAAGCCTTTGACACAGTCCCTCAGAACATCCTTCTATGTGAATTGGAGAGAGATGGATTCAATGAATGGACTGTTAGGTGGATCAGAAATTGGCTGGATGGTCAGATCCAGAGGGCAGTGGTCAACGGCTCAAATCCCGATGGACATCAGTGACAAGTGGCGTCCCTCAGGGGTCTGAACTGGGACCAGAATTATTTACTATCCTCATTAATGACACAGATGAAGGAATCAAGTGCACCCTCAACACATTTGCAGGTAACACCCAGCTGAGTGGTGCAGTTCACGCACCTGAAGGATGGGATACCATCCAGAGGGACCTGGACAAGCTCAAGAAGTGGCCCACGGGAATCTCATGAGCTGTAATAAGACCACGTGCAAGGGCCTGCACCTGGGTCAGGACAGCTCCTGGTGTCAACACAGGCTGGGGATGAACAGATCAAGAGCAGCCCTGAGGACTTGGGGGTGCTGGTGGGTGAGGGGCTGGACACAACTCAGCCATGGGCACTCACAGCCCAGAAACTACCCTGTCCTGGGATCATCCAAAGCACTGTGGGCAGCAGCTGAGGGAGGGGATTCTGCCCCTCTGTCCCGCTCAGGTGAGACCCTTCCTGCAGAGCGACACCCAGTGCTGGGGTCTCCAGCACAGAAAGGACATGGACCTGTTGGAGCAAGTCCAGAGGAGGCCACCAAGATGATCAGCACCTCTCCTATGAGGAAATGGCTGAGAGAATTGAGATTGTTCTGCCTGGACAAGAGAAGGCTTTGGGGTGACCTAATTGAGGCCTTCCAGTACCTGGAGGGAGCCTACAAGAAGGATGGAGAAGGACTTTTTACAAGAGCAGGTAGTAACAGGACAAGGAGGGATGGCTTCAAACTGAAGGAGGGTAGGTTTACATTAGATGTAAGAAATTCTTTACCGTGAGGGTGGTGAGGCCCTGGCATGGGTTGCCCAGAGAATTTGTGAATGTCCCATCCCTGGAAGTGTCCAAGGTCAGGTTGGATGGGGTTTTGAGCAACCTGGTCTAGTGGGAGGTGTCCCTGCCCATGGCAGGGGTTTGGAACAAGATTATCTTTAAAGTCCCTTCCAACCCAAACCGTTTTATGATTCTATGAAATCTTTAGTAGAAAAGTGTTTAATCTGCATTTTAAACCCCACTGAATTTTGAGGCTAGACAGAGAAGCCTGAAATACCAGATATTTCAGATTATTACAAGGATTATTATGGTAAACCAATTTGGATCACAGAGATTACACCTATAATGTCATATCGTGTAGTAAGATGACTGACTTACTAAAACAAACAGTTTGTGTCACAATATACACATTTGAGAGCTGCTTTAGTCAAAAAAGGAAAGAAAATTTTCTTCTACTTGGTGACTTACAGTAACTAGAAAGTAAATACATTTATCAAGTTGATGAATGAGCCTATCCTGCAGCTATTCCATGTGTATGAGATTGCTTATTGTTCTAGCTAATGGGTCCATCATTCTGAAAATAATCTACAGTCTCCAACATTTCCCCTATGGTTAAGTTGGCATTCACAAGTATGTAATAGGGAGCAGTCACAGAAGTCTAAAGTGATCTTCCAATTTAAAAATACCATCAAAAAGCAGTGATTAGTCATTGCCCAGGCAGCATGAGTAAGGAAAGGTCCACAAAGTTCTGGTTTGTAACTGAATTATCTCTTTTACTGATAACATGACTAGTCATTCAGAGGCAAGACCCAAATCTATACATATATATATAAAGAAAAAATAGGATCTATCCACATATAAATTTTTAATCTAGTTCTCAGTAGAACCCCAGTATCTCCATCTTTCACTGAACATACCAAAGGAGTTGATATTAGTATGTGCCCAAATAAAGCAGCAACAATCTAGCAACAAAATACCTCCATCCCTACTGCTCTACTGCTGCAAAGGTGGAATACTTGCCAATTAATAACAGATGTACTGTACTCTCAATAATAAATACAGCTAGTTAGAAGTAATCAACAAAGTAACTGTGTAAGAGGCTATGGTTAAAACAGACAAATCCCACTGACTTGTTGAAATATTCAAAAACACTCACCCAAGAGTTTTAGAACTCAAGAATGAATGAGATTAATTATTAAGCTCTCTTTTAAAACTTCCTTGATGCCTGGAGTCCAAAGGTGGCAATCCCTAAAAATAAGGACTCCATGGGGATTCAAACAGCTCTAGCTCTGTAAGCCTGATGTTCATACCAAGCAACATAAAATGCATCAAAAGCTAAAATGAGTAGACAACAATACGAAGATCTGTCTAGGAAGAAGTAACGTGACTTCTGCAGAGGGAACCTCTTGGGAGCTCTGTGAAGGGGTCAAGAAGCTTGAGAAGAATGGTGATGCATCTGTCAAGCCTCTGGATTTCCAAACAGGTTTTGTCAAAATACCTCATTAAAGGCTTTTAAGGAAAATAAGGAGCTAAAACATTAAGAGGGAAGGGTCCAAAAATGATAAATAATTTTTAATCACAAGGGAGAAGCTGTTAAACAATCACTTCTCAGAAGGGTGGGATGTCATGGCTGAGGTTCTTCAGCACCCTGGGAGCTTTATTTCTGTGTATGATCTGCAAAAACAGAGAGAGCAATGACCTCTGAAAGGTTACTACCAATGCAAGATTATTCAGGGTAATAATCAGAACAGACTGAAGAACTGCCCAGGATCTGAAAGTCTGAATAACCTTACTAAAAGGTAATAAAATGGTAAGACTTAACTGGTAAACACAAGGAGAACAATTTTAGCATCAGATACAGAATGACAGCCTCTGAGATCACAAGCAGCATCTTGGGGCTTTAGCAGACAACTTCAAAAAGAACCTCAGCACACCACTTAGCAAAAAATCCCAAGTCAAATACCAGGAACCACTGAAAACCAGCAGAAAACAATTATGCCACTGTGCACATCCAGAGTTTGCTCGTATCTTGAGTAAGTGCAGTTCTGATTCACTTATTGCTAGGAGTAAATCGTATAATTGAAAACTGTTTAGGGTAAGAGAGAAGGCATGATCAAAGGTTTGTGGACAACTTCTGATCAAGTAGGCTCTGACTTTTCCAATCTGAAAAAGTAACCACATAGACAAAATGTGACTTAGGTCTACAAAACCACAACGGGCAGGAGAGGCCAGACAGGAATCAGGAGCAAACAAAAGCAAGTGGGAACACAGACTTACAGAACTCTCTGTAAAAGGACATTTCTCAGATGAAGTTTTTAAACAATATTAATAGAGGCTGGACAAGTCAATGGAGAAGTTAGTACATCCACAAAACATGGGAGGCTGAAATAGTAGCTTATAGATACATAAAATTTTGTTATATTTTTCAGACCTGTTCTCAAAAATTTCATTTAACAACCTACCCAAGGTAAAAACTGGTAGACAAATAGTCTGAATTTTGTATAATTTATGAGGAAACTAATTCAACACATTAATTTTTACATTAAAACACATTAAATTACTTTTAAGCAGTATTACACTTGAAGTGTTGTAAAATCATGGAATGACAAAGGGATTTGTGAATAACGTCTTAAAATGAAGTTCATTCGGAAACACTGTTGTAAAGCCTTAAATATGATCATACTTGCAAGCCTAAGATAGTAAATAGTCAGAATAATAAGACAAGATTACCTTCTCAAAAGTCAAGTCTTGTGCATGCTAAGTTGTATTTAACCTGTAAAAGGAATTAGGTCCAGGACAAAAAACTCATGATTCTATTTCCACTACCAGTAAAATATTTCATAATTCAATTGGTACACTTTTTTCTGTAGCCTTTATATTGTGGTTATGCTTCATGGTTCAAGCTACGTCCACTGTGTTATCTTGAGCTCTAAGAACATAACAAAATGAGAGATCCTGCATCATACACACAAAGAAAGCCAGCTGTCACAGAAATACAGAGAACAAAGGTAACTCCTCTAATGTCTGCCCTCTGCTTCATGATATTAATACTTCAGGGAAACTGAGGACTCACTACGAAACAGGTTATCCTCTAAACAGTAAACCAAAATGAAGTCAGGTTTTCTACTGATCTCTGTAAGATCCCTAGTGTCTAATAAAAGTTGAACTGAAGCATGCCATTTGCTTTATTACAAGCATTAATTACATTATCTCCCTGTTATCAAGTTCCTTATTGTCATTAAATATGCAGAACCTTAACCCATGACCTCTATTCTTCTATCAACTTTGGCTGAAGTGGTCCAATAGGCTTAGAAGCCACTTCTGCACTTTTTTAGGCTCCTTCAGCACACACACATTCACAGACACATCTGTGCCCACAGGCAACATGGTCACATCAACCCCGTTCTCTCAAATGAAGCCAAGGTAAAACGTGTTTAGACAATCCCATGCACTGATGCAAAGTTAACTTTTCAGTATTTGCCAGACACACTTTTCCTGTAAAACAGCAGAGTACAATGGAAGCAATGACCCAGGTACCATTAGCAGCAATGCCCTCTTGGATATATTAAGCAGGTAACGTAACATTGATTTCAATGATACAGAGACATTAGACGATTAAAATTCAGATGTTCTTCAAATCTTTTGCAGAAAAGTCAACATCCAATAAAAAGTTATCTGCATTAAAAAATAAATATGGATAAGTTCCTTAACCCTGCAACACTCTATTGTCCTTAAAATCTACATTAATGATACACCAGTCACTGCAGTACAAGGATACAGGAATTTATGTACATGCAAATTACTACCAAGACATCAAGTTGCTCTTACCTTGAACTAGATCTTGACTTTACATCTTCCTTTGCTGTCCTTTCACTATTAGCATCTTCATTGTAGTCCATTTTTTTATCACACAGCTGTTTTCTCTTCTCCCACTTCTTCTGCTGATTTGAGATGCTTTCTGCTTCTCCTTGGGAGTCACTTTCTGCTCCTACCTGTGAACCTGAGGAATGTGCCAGGCACTTAGAGGAGATTGGCAGTTTTTGCTCTTCACTGCCAAAGTCTCTTTCTGCTAACAAAGCAGAAGTTTCAGGTTTTAATGTTTCCTGCTCAGGGACTGAATTGTCCAAGCTATCTACATGGTCCATTTCCTTAGACTTTACTAATGTGTATGAAGCATTTACAACACCTCCTGCAGAATGTTTAGCCTTTAAACCTTCAACACCGTCCTCCCTGCTGTCTTCACAGCTGCCACAACACACACAGGAATTAATTAGACAGTTTGTGGCAGCTATACTGAGTTTATGGGATTCATCCTCCTCCTCATTTGCTAATGGATTAGCAGATCCAGGAACACAACTAATAGCTGCTTCTGGAGTTGTTACTGGGGATTCTGAGCTAGAAGGAGATTTAGGATTGAATATTACAGTAGCAGATATTTTCATTCCCCCTGTCCTGTGAGCTATGACTTCCGCCATTTCTGCGTCATCGGCATATGCATCCCAGCCATTGAGGTATAATTGTGAGTCTGGACCTTCTAGACAGCTGCATGAATTTGGAACTGAAATGCCAGACATCTGTTTTCCATCTTCAACATTATTATTATTGCTTAAGTCACTTTCAGCATCTTTTAAAAGCAAAGCTTCCTCTGTCTGATGGCCATTCTCATAAAGCAAAGCATCTCTATATTGCAGGTTCTGTTTTGAATCGTGGCAAGGGTTATTCACCCAAGCAAATGTATCACTTACTGAATCCAACCCAGCAAGAGCTTCTCCTGCTCCATCTAGGTCATCCATAAAAAAAACTCTGTCCTCTTCATCAGTTAAGTTGTCAAGATGGTGTCTTGTTGGTGAAGCTTCTGTGCTGGAACTATTTCTTAGGCTAGGTCTGTGAGCTGGAGACTGACAGATGCTTGGAGGGGAAAGCAGAGAAGACATTTCATCTCCAACTCTGTGTACCATCCTGTTCAGCTGCTCCAGCTCCTGCTCATCATACTGCATGGAACAAGCCAGCTCAGCCTCCGTGTTCTCAGCTTTTGCTGAAAGTTCCTTAGGAGGCAAAGTTGCAGTTATGCCTGGCGTAATGACAGAGGGTACTTCAGGATCTGCTCTGACAGGAAAATCTACATCTTGAGAGATGCAGAGGTTACGCTCCAGTGTGTGCAGTTCATCCTCGGTCAGTGTCTGAAGGAGATCCCTGAAAACGAAGAAATACACATATCACTCGTCACTCATAATCATGAGGCATTGATGTTACAGATTTTAAAAAAGCTTTTACTGTTAGTGCAGAAATCCAGAACTTGAGGGCACGGAGTACTTTCAGCTGTGTAATGCAAGCTGCATTTGGCATTCATATCCAGAGCATGTGACTACCAATGCCTGACTTTAAGATTACTCATGCAAACAGAGGGTATAAAATTACATACATGCTTGTAGTGAAGCCTCAAAATAAATCAAAACACACACACAAATGAAACTTTTCCCCTCCCCACCACTTATAGTGAAAATGTCAGCCACAATTAGATTTATTTTGTCATTTTAATTTTTTAATTCACAAACTTGACTTTCATTAGCAAACCAATTTTCCATCCTTCAAGTTGATTCAGAAAATTATTCTGCAAAAGGGTACTGCAAAAGTTTCACAGCATTATAACTGTTAGATAAAAGAATTCAATAAAATCATAATCTTGCTTATGTAACACTGATATCTGGAAGCCTGATCACTGAAACAGGAATTGGAAGTTGGCTCTCTCCTGCCTCAAACACTGAAGTCAGGGCTCTGGTTTTGACTGGCATAAGCCTACTTTTCTTCACAGTGGCTACCATGAGGCTGTGTTTTGGATTTGTGCTGGAAGAAGTGTTGATAACCCAGGGATGTTTTGCTATTGCTGAGCAGGACTTAGACAGAGCCAAGGCCTTTTCTGCTCCTCGCCCCACCCCACCCACGAGGAGGCTGGGGGTGCACAAGGAGTTGGGAGGGGACACAGCTGGGGCAGCTGACCCCAGAAGACCCAAGGATGTTCCATACCATATATATGGCACCATGCTCAGTACATGGGGCAGGGGGAAGAAGGAGGAAGGGGGGGATGTTCAGAGTGGTGGCGTTTGTCTTCCCGAGTCATGGTGACGTGGGATGGAGCCCGGCTGTCCTGGGGATGGCTGAACACCCTCCTTGGGAAGTGGTGAATTAATTCCTTGTTCTGCTTTGCTTGTGTGTGGGGCTTTTGCTTTACCCATTAAACTGCCTTTATCTCAACCCATGACTTTTCTCACTTTTACTCTTCTGCTTCTCTCCCCAAACCCACCGGAGGGGTGAGCAAGTGGCTGCATGGGGCCGAGTTGTCAGCTGGGGTTAAGCCACACCGGGTCATTAAGGAGTAAAGCTTCTGCATGATGTTAAGAACAAGGCAGATCTAGAAGCAAACACTAAGCAATTTAGTAAACTGTGTTTCCTGTACACATGCAGCATCTCCAGTGTTACCAAGTGTCCTCAGTACTGTAGTTTAGGACTATGGGCACCTGAAATAAAAGTGTTTTTAAGTGCTTGGTAACTTAAAAACAAATCCACAAGACACAGCAGCACTTAATTTTAGGTTTGAATTTGATTTATACTGTCCTTCTCAATTAGAAGCCACATACACAAATATCCTCTGTCAAGAACTGCTGCCATCATTTTCAAAGATCAGTAAGAGTATTTTAGCATAAATGAATGGATGGGAAAAGCAAAACCTGTTCAACAGAGGTTAGGAGTCCATTATTCCTCATGTGTTTAGGAATCATTTGTTAGCAGATGACATACAGTTGGCATAATAACAACAACAACAACAATAATAATATGCACATAATAATAATAATAGTAATAATAATAATATGCACGTATTAAAAGAATTCCCTTACAGGAGTAACTTTAGTGTAAAAAAGAGACCAAAAAACCAAAGAAACATTCAACTTTTTGAATCTTGATTTCCAGTCAGTGGTTTACATTCTTAACTTGTTAGCTCAAAGATCAAATATTTTCACAAGTACTAGCAGTTTTTCAAATAGCTCAAAAAACACATCACTACTATCTGACTTGTTGTTGGGGTAACTTTATGATGTGTATCTCCTATCGCTTGCTTTATGCCTAGACATGAATCCTGTGCCTTTCTGTAAGGAAGGGAGGGGAGAGCCGGTGGAATTCTTTCGGCACTCTGTTCAAAAACAGAGATAAGCTCGCTGGCTTCTCCTGCCCGGCTGCTCCACTTCTGCAGCAGGGAAGAGAGTGGCATCTCCCGCTTTCTAGCTAGCTTTTTGTTCATTAGCTAAAGCAAGGAGTTTTCCTGGAACTTCGGTTTCTTCTTCTTCTCTTCCGGACTGTTCAACAACAACAAAACATCGCTGGGAGACCTTATACCTTGGCCTGGAGGGGCCCAAGCTGACCCAGCTCTGAGAAGAGAAAGCGACAGAAACGACTCTGAAATCTACCCAGGTTTTCTCCACAGCGAGAGGTTTTATTATTTAGCATTATTCTTCTCCCGTGCCTGCATGCATTGTGTTTGTTAAATAAATAACTTTTTTTTTTCTTTTTTCACTTTCCTTCGAGGAAAAATTCTTTCCAAACCTGGTGGGGGAGGGGTGGTTGTAACCTCCCTTCTATCTGAGAACATTCATTTCAGACGTTTCCCTTAATTTGTCTCAAACCGGGACACTTGTGCCATCAGCTACCTGCATTTTGAAAAAGCTAACAGTTTAAATAAGCATGCTTAAGTCAGAAAAAATTATGGCTATGTATATTCCACGCAATTAGCATTTTATTTCTTAAAAAATCCTGCTTATATCAGTAATGTGACCCTGAAAAAAAATTCTAAGCCTCGAGAAGTACCACCTTGTAAGAACAATTACACTACTGTATCCTTCCTCCCTTTTCACTGCTCACACTCTGTGACAGAGAAGTCAGAATTTCACAGAATCATTCCATACGCACCTTCAAATCCAAAGTTTGACTTTTTTTTCAGTCATAAATGAGTAAGAAAGGAAAATGGGCAATCTTTGTTAGACCCACCTGCCTAGTAAGCTATAAACCAGTATTGCTATTTGGCACACTAGAACATTTTAAATATCTATACACTCCTTTCTTTTGTCAACACAGGATGTAATGATACCACCTTACTACTACTCGGAGCTTGTATTTAACCAGTGTCTGTAAAAGATTAAGCACTTGAACAACACCTTAAAAACAAACAGACAGAGAATGGCTTAAGCTTTAAGGTTAACATAAATACAGTAGTATTATCATTGTTTATTTTTGAAATAACTATATCAATAGGATTAATAAAAACATAGAATAATATAATTGCTGCCATGAGGCTTTGAATTATGAATTTTCATTTTGTTAGTTTTTACAGAAATACTGATGTAGAATTTTATAAGCATAAACAAAGTAACATGAGATTTTAAAAACAGTTGGGAGTTCTCATTTTAAAAAAACATAAGAAACAAGAGTAAGCACACAAATGTAACAGTGAAGGGCTTAAGCTTGTCCCTCACATATAGTAAATAAACTGAGGAGAGTAAATAAAGCCTGATTAAAAAAATAACAATAATAATAACAAGAACAACAACCACCACCAGTGAAATCAGCAGACAGTCCTCATTGTCTTTTTAGGTGAGTCAGATCCACTCAGCCTTGGAAGAGTAACATAACCAGTTGAATTACATGTGGTAGTCTACCAGTCCTATCATTTCGGTCGTGAAATAATCCTGCTTTAAATTCAAAGGGAATATGCTCATTTTCCTAATTCAAACACTGGAAATTTTGCTATTAACAAATACAGCTTATTCTAGAAGAGGTTCAGGTAATTATCTTCATTTCTCTGGTTAAAAATTCCCTAGATTCACCAGCCATTTTTAAAGATGACAAATGTTTGGTCAACAGTTACCTTTTAGATATACTGTATATTAGATTATACAGGAGTCACTGCCAACCTGCCATGTTGTAAAATGACTATGAAGATACTGAAAATTAATGTTAACCAATATATGGACAGAAATGTGACATTTCACTACTAAAAAACTAAACATCAGGTGTCATCAGTAAATTATAAGGTTTAATTAAACTGTAGCTACTTCAGTGGTTCATTTCCTTTTGGTGAAGAACCTTTAACTCATTGTGCTCATATGGGCAAAAAGAATTTCTTCCTCTGCTTACATTATTCAGAAGCCACAGCTAAAGTCAGTTTCTGCAATCCACCCTGACAAGCAGCAGACTGCCTTCTTCTCAGAGAGGCTTCAGAAAATACTGAATTTTAAAAAGTGCATGGTGAGGTTTCACCTGCTTTTACTCTTTTTGGCATTGTATCACAGAAAGGCAATCTAGCTTTCAAAATACAAGGAACGTTTTTCTTTCAGTGGTTACAGCTACTGGCACAAAAACAAAGCAAGTTCTTCAGATGTGCTCTGCCTGCTACAAGCAGAAGAAGAGATTTGCTCTGCCTACTGCGAAACCTGAAAACGACTGCGAGAATGAATGTATTTTACTCTACTGCCAATATCCAGGGTACAGAAATGAGTTCTTCAAAGACATGAGGCCAGATGTCAATTTAAAGACAAGTTCGGCTAAACAGAGGACGAGGCCACCTTAATCCTGCACATTCTTCAAGCCTCCTCCACTAACTTTGCTCCTATTCTGACTAGAATTTTAAACTGCCTTGTCAGAGAATAGCTTTGTTGTTATTGCCAGCCCGTGCTTCAGTTCATGCTCCAAAGGAGCAAAACCAGCTGCCTCAGTGGAGCTGCCACTGTAGGAGCCCAGAGCATGTACACACACCCTCTGCACTCAGCTCTGCACACCAAAGTCCACAGATCTGTCTGACACATCCACGCTGAGAAACCAACACTGAGATATGTAACAAACAGCACTGGCACTCCATTACTGCCCGAGTTTTGAATCAGTTACAAGTTTTGAACACAGCCACCTTGGAAAACTAGCCAGTTTTTCCCCAATCACTGTGCACACTCTAAAAGAACACAAATTTCATGCTGCCCCCACCCAATTCTTTAACACACAGACAGCATGTATACTGCATTTCATTTCTAGACAATGATACAGAAAGGTTTCAGCATACTTAAAAGGGTACAATCCTCTGATTCAGCACCCTGCACCACTTGAGGTGCAATTTGCTTGATTCTGCACCACCAAAAACCACAGGGACCCTGCCATCACTTGTAATGGTCCAGAAACAAGCACCAGGAAAGCAAGGAGCTCGGAAATACGGCAGAATTAAGGAGTACTGCAAAATTCCAAGTTTGCTGACTTTTGAAAATCTCTATACAGCAGCCTCAGAAACATATACAGCAGAGGTAGTATTTTATCACAAGAAGGTTCAGTGCCATAGGCACCTAAGTTACATATCTATGCATAGAGTAGATGATGTGATTTGTATACTTCCTAAGCTGACTGCAGTAGTTTGGCAGAAACAGTTCAAATGCCTTAGCTTCAAAGGCACAGAGGTAACACTACTATATAATTATGCATTTGTAGATGTATAAAGTATCAATGCTAATGTTTTACATACAAAATAAAAGTCAACACAAGCACCTGGCTTAGATATTAATTAAAACATTCAAAGCCATAATTTGCTGCTCAACCTTTCCAAAAACTAAGCAAGAACCCTTACTGCTTTTTCTCAGAGTCTCAACAATCTATTGTTTTCAAAGTTTTCAGCTACCAGGACACCAAAAATTTTCATACCTAATAGATATTTATCTTCTCTGCTAGTTCTGATTAAATTACGTGGATCAACATAATTAAATACAGTACTTATCTTTGCCTTATGGATATTTTAGGACAATACAGTTTAAAAATTAATTACCTGTAACCCTACAAAACAATCAGCTCTGTATTTGATGTTACTCCATGAGCTATAATATTTAGTTGGCTAAAAAGTTACAGAACTTTACAGAGAAATTCACTGGGATGTGATCACATTCTGCACCAAGATGTTGTTCTATATTCTTACAACAGGCACACAACTGCAATACAAAATGCAGCTCTTTCAACAGAAGACTTCTGGATCTATTTTCATGCCTTAACTACTGGTGATAGAGAGCAGAGAAAAGACTCCAGGATAAAACACTCCTCCTTCGCTGGGGAGCAGAAATACCAGGATCAAATATCTCATTCCATATTCTTCAGAGGTTTCTATGAACATTCTCACAGAGTAGGGATTGCAGCCTGATGAGTCAAAAAAACCTCTGATAAGAAAAAAAAAACCTACACAGCTTAGGTACTTTTAAAAGTAATTCAATTATCCTACATGAACAGCACACTTATTTGTATCTCATTGTTATTTTCAGTCAATGTATTTTTCATTCAAGAATATTACTAAAGGATCTTTTTGAGCTCAGTTCTTGCCAGTATTTGAGTTCAATTCAGAGACTGCCAGACATGGAATTTCATATTACTTCTTGCTTGAATTTTTGCTCTGATAGATGTTATCTCACTAAGAACGCTTTGCAAACTTTTTCTCCTAGACAACTGAAATCACATTTTTTTAATGTTCCATTTCCTTCACAGAATAAATACAAGTCTTAAAGTATATCAGAACTTTTCCAAAACTGAATCTGGAAGTCTTTTTATTTTCTAAAGTTTGCACTGAAAACCGTAGTTATTGAGCAAACAAGCATTTCACAAATCTGTTCTCAACCCCAGAACTAAGTTCACAGTAACCGAAATGGACTGTGCAATACACTGACTTCACTGATTTTCATTTTCCACATTGTAACATATGAGGATAAAGCAGAAAATACAGATGATGAGAAGCATATTAGCTTTTAAATATCCTTTTGGCTTTAGACAGCAAGTGGAATGTTGGTGAAAACATCTGCAATAGCCACGTATTGGGAATAAAGTATTTTAATGTAACTTCACGCACTTTTCAAGCTTCGGTACCAATAAAGCTTTTTCCTCCCTTCTAAATTGTTTTGTTTCTCAATTCATGTTGTTGTTCTTAACCCAGTGTTTTATAAAACCATAATCACTCAAAAAACCCCAACAAACCAAACATGTTGATTTGCCAATTTTAATTCTCAGATTTCAATATGAATATCATTAATGTACGTAAAAATAAGACTTCTAGACAAAAATACTAGGAAGTCTTCAAGGGACACAAGAGGATGTGGTCTAGATATTTATAAAGGCTCACTTCAGAAATAGCTCCCCCCCAAACCACCCCTGACAGAGCTTCCATTCTCCCTCAGGAGATGCCTCACCTCTAACGGATGAGAGGAGATCAATCTGGATAAGCTATGTGAAAACTATTCTTACATCAAGCTGTCACCATGACATCCAGGGAAGGCGATAAACTGCTGAAAATTGGACACAGGGGAAAAAAAATACCTGCCAAATTATGTCTAGAGATTTCTAGGAATAAAAGTTGCAGTTGGTATATAAATTTGAATTCCAAGAAAATAATGGGGCTTATGGATTAAGAAAATTTTTTAACACCCAGATAAAATACCTGAGGAGTGAACATAAAGATTGTTTAAAAATACAGCTTAATTTCTCCAAAGTAACAGATCACAGGTCTTCTAAAGACCTCAGCTAAGAAAAAAATATTTTAATGCTCTTTACACTTGAGCCAAAGCCCACATCTCCAATGGTAACCAAGACTGAAGCATTATGGAAAGAAGTATGAAGTGATTCATCCTGTAAAAAAATAAATTTACAATATGAAAAACTGATAGTCATTTCTATTAGGTTAAGAATTATCTGAGTATTGCATCAAAGCATAACAAGAAAATGTAATAAGCCTAGTTAAACAGAAACATTGATGCTAATCAGAAACAGAATCTCCCAAAAATAAACACTAACTTTAGTATTTCAGGCATCATCAAACCACAAGGAAAATGTGAAATGCTGTAAAATAATAGTCAAGAAAAAGAAACTATCACAGAGATTAAAAGTTCAGAAAACTACCATGAAATGAAAAACTACATTTAGTTATTTCACGGGTGTATCAGGCTGATGAGAGGAAAATGCAGTTTACGGTTAACATAGCAAACAGAAACACTTTTCTAAGCATTTATGAGTTTTCAGGCCTCTGATTTTCACTTCAGAGGAAAAGCAGTTACACCTATCTTTTATTACTTGCCTTATTTTTCTTAGCAAAGTGTGAAAAGGTCTGAAGAGTTCAGACATATCTTCTGGTTTATGGTCCAAGTTTAATGGTCCCTCGGAGTAGACAACAAGGCCACTGTAATTCAAACACATGCATGAACACACACAGAAATGAAAACTTTATTACACAGAGCAACCACTGAATAGTCACAAAAGCAACTGTACATAAACATTAGAATGACATTTAACTACATCTCGTTATCTTATTTTTGTCTTATTCACCCACAGTTAGAATTAGATGCCATTTAAAGTAACAGGAAAAAGATTCTCTCCACTCTGTTCCCCCCTTAAACACGGCAGAAAAAGCAATGGAAGCATAAAGGGAAGAACACACATTTATTTCACTGCTGCAGCTGACTGATTAAAAAAAAAACAAAACAAAACCACAAAGGAAACCAAAGGAAACCTATTATCAAGTCCACTGGGGAAATTCCACTGATTTGAGATACTGCTGATGTCTTTTTCTCTCCAGTCTAAATAATTTCCAGGTAAGGCAGTGGACTCCTGAGCTCCTAGTTTTCTACCTCTAGGATAAATATAACCTGGTATTGACATATAGTAAAAAAAGAAAACAGATATTCTTAATCACATAAAACACATGTTGAAGAAACCACGCTTCTAAATCAACTCAGCAGTTGTACAAATTTCCCCGGAAACAGGTAAGTTCACAATCCTGAGAGCCTCCATGTACTTCACTGTAGATATCTCAACAGCTCCTCCTGACCAAATCACCACTGCCCAAACCTGTTTGTGTGTCAGGGATTAAACAAATTCACCTTCCTATCTGCTGTACCATACCATACTGTGTCTGAGAGTGGATTCCCACCAGGCACCACTCCTCTTACAACTGTTTAATCCTCTGCCCACTGCAAAAACAGTGTATGTTTCCCAAAGGCAACCCATTCTCACACTTGAGATGACATCAGTTTTCTTTTTCTAAGGCCATTTTCCCCTTCCTGTCCATAGTGTCAGTGCTCTGTTACCCAAGGTATTTCAAAGGCAAGTTCCTTTTCTTAAACTAAAACTACATTTTGCTTCAGAGAGCTATCCAGAATCCAAATCATCCAGAGTAACAGGGATCCTCAGCTAACTAACAAGACTATCAAAGTACTTTGGCCACCAGTTATTCCCTAGCAAGCACCATGTGACCACCAAAGCCTCTCCTGATGTCACAAGCTATATGAGTTCCTCTGAAGTATTAAAAAAACAAAGACCAGGGGATTAGGGATTTGAGGGCAGGAGCAAGGAAGAGGAGATGAGAGAGAGAAAAAGTTGCTTCCTTTGCAAGTCACTTTTTTTTTTTTTTGTGGCTTAAGACAAATTCTCTTGTTGCCAAGGATACATCATTTCATCTTTGTTTTCTGTGCTTTCCAAGCTTCAACAAGCAAGTTGCCACAAAGTGAAGCAGTTATTGCTGACTCATGTCTTATGTTCTGCATAAGCAAATGTTACTACTTTGCTCGGTGAAAGCTCAAGGCTACTCTCCTCAAACTTCTACTTGATGCCAAGTCACTGTTTCTTTGGCTTTCAGGCACAGTTTGCTTTCCATAGAATTTAATTCTCTGAAGAAATTTTTAAAAAAATGTAAGTGGGCTAGAGCACCACAGGAAAAAAAAATAAAAGGATTATGAAATGGCTTCTGTATAACATTTGAAAGAGCTCTGAAGCAAAGCCTGAATATAGCTGTAGCACTAAAAAGAGTTAAAAATTGCTAAAAAGTGTGTCTTAATATTTCCTACAAGGCTTGTGTTTCTTCCAGAAAACACTGTATCTGGATGGGGTAGTTATTCTGTGGAACTTCACATGACAGTGATTTCTTTTCATATCACTGGATAATTAGGAGCAGTTAAACTTTTTCTCTTCTTCTCTATCCTTCTTTGCAATTTGGGACAGACATGATCTATTTTCCAGAGAGCCCCTGGTTTTCCAGTTAGTCATGATGTGTTCGTCTTTGCTGTGTCTTCCAGCAGGTTCAAACTGAGTTCTCACATTCCTGTTGTCTTCCAATAATCAGATTATTACTGTTGTTATTTTTAGAATGACAGTTAGAGACAATATACTATTTAACAGGAACAATAGACCACAGGGATTTCCTGAGGAGAAGTGTATTACACTCAGGATTTGAGGTTTTTTATTTCCCTCAATTATACTACTTATATTAGCTAACTTTAAAACATTCACAATGGTAAAATATTAAAAATATGCTGGCTTTACTCCAGAGAAGCTGCTGCCGCCTTACTAAATCATGAAGACTCATTAGGAAAAATGCATCTGCTTTGTTCACTATTGCAAAAACTGCATGAAGCAAAACCACTGTTGCAATTTAGTTGCCTTGAGTGGTCAATACAGGGCACAAATCTACACAAAAGCTACACATTATTAATACTTTCCTTCAAGAGAATTAAGCCTAACTCAACAGTTACAATGCAGTTTGCCATGGTAATTCCTTCTGAACTTAGAGTCATTGAGAAAAATACACGAATCTAATTGAAAATTTGTCGTTTTCAAGACTTGGATCCTTAAGTCACACTATTTTTGAGTGTCACAAAATATGTGCTTTCAAAAAATATTTCCAACAGTATGACATTGCAAAGACTGATGTTCCTAGTTTTTAAAATGTGCTGGAGGATGCCTGATCAATTGTTCCTGCCTTCTATATTTAGAGACCTACCATCTTTCTTTGTGTTGGTATCCTACATTAAACTGGTAATGATTTAGAACAAAACAATCCTCCTCTTTAATTCTTTTTAAAGAGCGTTAAAGCAAACTCGTGTGAAAGACAGTCCATCAAAATTCTAAACACAGCTTTTCAAATCTTCAATAAACCTTTAAATGAGGCAGAGTAGACAGTAGTTAAAAATTACTTACCATACAATGGCTAATCTTGGAATTGTAAACATTAAAGCTGGTTCATAGTCATCTATCATATCTTGAGTGAGGTACCCAAGCCTTAAGGCTCTAAGCAAAAGAATGAAATTATTTGGTAAGACATCAAACTCTCAAAGAACACATTTTGTTAAGGAAAAAACTGAAAAAATTGTTATAAGCCAAACCGACAGTATTTAACTCATGCACTGTTTTCGTACCTAAACCACTGTGTATATATCTGACTGCTTAAGTCTTTGCTTTAAAGAAAAAATAGTATAATAAAAACATGAATCCAAGAAAAAATCCCTTTATACACTTAAAGCTTTTAGTCACTCAAAACCCAATTCCATTTTATGAAATTTTCTTGATTTACTTTTTCATGTCAAGCTTCACCTTGATACTGAAAACCACTAGTGCTGACAATTTTTCAAATAAAAGAAACATTTTTAAAGTAATAGGGAAAAGTATTTGGTTTCATTTTCAAATACAAATTGCTCTAATTATCAAGGTCATTCTCCCCCTTAACTAACAAAAAAACCACCCAAGAACAGCCCAGTTCTACACAGTAACTCTTACTGAAGTCTAAGGATTTAATATTTGGGGGAGACTTCATTGTCCTCAAATACCTTCTCAAATGTCTTAAACCCCTTTTAAACTAAACCCCATTTTGTTTGGATTTTTACTTGGCTGTATTTTCCAGGTTTCTTCACAATTTCCAGATTTCACCATATGTTTCAATTTCAAATTTCTTCTGACTTGTTCATATCAGTGCTTAAGATGGCACTTAAAACTGCACATTAGTCCTGCTTTTGGTCCCTAAAAGAATGAAAACAACTTTTTCTTATTCCTTGTCAGCACTTTCCAGCCATTACTGCTGGTGGTGGATGGGACACGACCACAAAGCAAGCCCTGGTTGGTGCCAATAGTGGATGGACACACTGGTGTGTGGCCCACCCTCACTCCCTGTTTCCTTCCTACAGCTCCCACAGATTACCCAATGCTACAAGTAAGAAACCATCTTTTCCCTCTTACTGGGCAAATACAGAATTACAGAATTGTCAGGGTTGGAAGGGACCTCTGGAGATCACCCAGTCCAACCCCCCTGCCAAGACAGGGTCATCCAGAGCAGGTGACACAGGAATGTGTCCAGGTGGGTTTGGAATGTCTCCAGAGAGGGAGACTCCACAACCTCTGTGGGCAACTGTTACAATACTCAAAGTAAAGAAAGTAAAGAAATTCTCCCTCATGTTGATGTGAACTTCTTGTGTTGTAATTTATGCCCATTCCTCCTTGTCCTGTCCCTGGGCACCACGGAATAGAGTCTGGCACCTTCCCCTTGACACCCACCTTTGAGATATTATTGTGCATTGATCAGATCTCCTCAGTCTTCTCTCATCTACACAGGCCCAGATCCCACAGCCTCTCCTCTTAAGAGAGATGCTCCAGACCCCTCATCATCTTTGTGGCCTCTGCTGGACATGTGTATGCCATAGGTGAACACGTGTATGTGTAGTAGCTCTCTGACTGATGGCAGGTTAATTCCTCCTACTTGTGACCTTTTTTGAGTTGTAATCCTGTCTTCCAAAATGCCTGAAACATCTCTGATCCTGGTGTCATGTACAGATTGTAGCAGTGTTCTCCATGCTCCTTCATTTCTAAATGAAAGGATCAACCCCACCAGACCCAGAGTCCTACCTCACAAGCTTTCCTAAACATGACAGTAAAGCCAACAGTTATTTTAAGGGCCTTTTACAGTCAACTGGTGTCCAATAATTCTACACAGAATATGATTCACTAATTTCCTTTTAAGAACACTGCTCTGCTGCTCAGAACCCCACTTAAGCTGAGTATTTCACATGCTGTTGCCCTCTACTGCCCACCTGCAGGCTAGTTAATGTCACAAGGGGGAAGAAAAAAAAGTTGTTCAACACAGTACATTACAAATTCACACTTTTCTTTGCACCTTATCCTTCTAGAAGAACTTAAGAATTGCTGAATTATTTGATTTCTTTCATCATCGCCCCTTCATAAATACAGAGCCAAGGACCAGTCCTTTGAGATTTTAAAGAGCTTTTACGAGTTCTTTATGATAATCACTGGAGGTTCACAGATGATTTGAATCATCTCCCCATGTATTCTTGCATGAAATACCATTAAGATGCCTTGAACAGATTTAGCTTATTTTAATGCTTAGTCTTCATGTACACATCTGGAACCAGGCATACCAACAATACTGTTATTGTTGGATTATGAACTCTCTTGTTTTGTATTTTCTTAATGTAGAAAACAAAAAAGCACAGGCTTGTGCTTGGTAAGCGTGCTTAATACCTTTAAACTTTGTACTTGGATACTTACTAGAAAAGAAAAAATACCTGGTGTTTCATGACAATTCTTCAAGATTATAGTTAATGTACTTCTATAACAATCCACACAGAAATTAGACACAGAAATTAAGATCTAGTCCTTAACTTACCTCTCCACAGTTTCACAGAACAGTACGATCACCTCTTGCTGTACATAGTATTCTTTTGGAGACTTCACAGGTACCATGGCCGACACATAACTACAAAAATTATAAAATAACGTACTACTGTTTCACATGCTTTAACAAGTAAGATTATAAATAAAACCAAACCTAGGGCAAATAATCTCAGAAACCTGTACCAATCTCAGATTTCCCGTACCAATTTGTATTTATTTCAACAGCACTCGCTATGAAAACTGTACTGTATAAGAATCTGTAAGAAAAGCAGCCAAATTACTTATTGCAGTGGAACTAAGGCAGTGGAACTTAGTAGTAATTTAGAAATATAATTATACACATTTAGCTATCAGAACTCTATACTGTGTGGCACAGGGCCCTAGAAGGATCTTTACTGCCCCATCTTGAAGACAGAATAGTTTGCTCTGCACTTCCTTAAAAAAAAAAAACCTCTGACTTAAACCAAACATTTTATCTATAAAGGTTTTACCTGAAATTAGATTAGTGAAAATCAGTTACCCCAATGAGACAACTTACGACAGTTACAATTTGGCCTCATTTCTATGTGGAATTACTTGCAAATGCAGTAATTCAACAAGGTAAGAAACACTGGTAAAAGTTCAGTGGTTTTCTGTCTCTGCATCACTTAATTGGTCATTTGTAGAATACAAGTAACACAGAAAGGGAAGAAGTTGTTTGCAAAACAATGGTAAAGAAAAATGTTGTAAGTAGAGAGCTGGTATTGACAGGCCAAAAACTGCATAGACACTGCCAAGAACCAGTTACTGATTGTCATTGGTGTCTGCACTCAAACCCACACTTAAAAACATGTTTTTAGACAATGTTTTCAATTAAAGTGTTTTCAATGTAACAGAATAATGATGCTTTTTCTAATCAGAAAAAAAAATGCTTACCTGAGTAAAAGAATACAAGAGAGTAACAGTATTGAGGAAGAGCAAGCAGTAATGTGAGACATGACAGTCTATAAATTATTCCCAAGAAATAGTAAGAGACTAGCCAATTGTAAGAAACATGTTCTGCTAAGGGCAGCAATGACTGTATCATATTAGATCCACAGATAATCTTGCCCATTATCTTGTCTGTGGCCAGCACCACAAACATCTAACACACAGGCAGGTAGCTGGTTACACTCTGAAGCACAATGTAAGATTGGTCAATGTGACCCTGAGGCAAAAAAGCATCACCCCCAAAAAGCAGTTATTTTTGCTTAAGCTATAAACCTCAAAGTCATTTTTCAATCAAATTTTCAAATCAGTGAATTCCTGTAGTTAATTATGGCTTTTGTAAAAGCACTTCCTCCATCAGAATTCAATCTGCCTTCTTAAATTCACTGCATGCATCTTGCTTGTATCACTAAGCACAAGAGAACAAAACCTCAGTCTCTAGAATATTTGTTATCACTCTTTTCTTTTTAAACATCTCATATTTGTTGCCTTTTCTCTGACAAAGAAAACATTAAGAGAAGAGATTTATGGTTTCCTTTTGTGTCTTGGAAATTCTCCCTCAAATGCCATATGCCAGTAGGCAAATGGAAGATTATAGTTTAGTTGGAGAGAGCAAATGTTGATTGCTAAAAAGCTATTTAGTTGTCGTTTCATTATTGCTACATTGGAAGGAAAAATCTAACAATACAACAAATTACTAAGAATTCAAATACCATGATAAAAAATTTACATACTTTTTCCACTCAAAGAACACAGAGCAAAAGAGCCAATTTCCAAAAACCAACAAGCTACACAACAGCTGCAGTGGCCAAGACGCTGCTCACAAGACATTTACTTCAGCTCTTTTACCTTAATTCAAACTCTGCAAAAAGGACATCAAAATGCTTGAGGGAATCTTTCATTTTTTCTGTGTAGAGGTTCAAATCCCTTAAGGCCTGGTCACGAATGATATTTCTGACTTCTTCCAGGCTTCGGGTCAGATCCTTGGCCAAGGGCCTCATAGCCATACTCTCAATTTCACGATTCATAATAATTGAACCAGCAGCCAAACACTATGAAAGATATGAAGAGATAAAATATTAGCTTTTCCAAAGTAAAAATACTTTTATACTTAAAAACAAAGCACAAGATTTGCTATTTAACAAGATGTGCTTTTGAACAAGGGCAGTACATTAGCCCCAGATGGCTGCAAATTATTAAACAAGTGAAAGATTTAACACTGGTATGTCACAAGTCAAAAGCTTTCACAGAAAAGGTTAGGGAGCAGCTCAGTGAGGGAGACATGAGAACAAGGGAAGGTTGAAGTACAAGAACCACAGGGCTGACAGAAGAACTAAAGCTATTCTCCCACCAGTTAGGCAATAAGCATTAGTAGGATAGATCCTCTAGGTACACATGGATTGCTTGCATAAGAGAGATGGGAATCTAGCAAAACTACAGTCCACAGACTGTTTTGATTTGGGCTAGACTGCTTGATTTTGTAAAATAAATCCATTCCTTATAAAACAAACAGAAAATCTGCAACTGTGATATCCTTTACAGTGAGACTGTTCTTTTACAGTGAAACTGCACACTGGCTATCACACAGAGATCCAGTAAGGCCAGTATCCTGCTTCCCACAGAAACCATGATTATATATAAAAATCAGGTCACCAAGTGATTCTTCCCTTTCAATGTCTGGAAAGCAGCTATTTAAGAGACTCTTTGCCCCAGGCAGTACACATGGACTCTCTCTGACCAGCTGACAAAGACATGAACGGTAGATTTTTACTGTAACACATCATTAAAACTTTTTATAAATCTTGCTATTAAAAACAACTGCTGGCTTTATTTTTTACAATGAGCACTGATAGAAATCATTACCTGTTGCATTAATGGAAATAATTCTATTAACTGAAAATATACAAGGTTGTTCTCAAAGATCAGGGGCTTCTCTCCATTTTTAAATCTCCATTTGCAGCTGTGTCACTCCCCTCACCCTGGCATCCTGTGGATGGGAGCCACATCTGCAAGTCAGTATGAGGAACCTGCAATCCCAGGAAGGATCCTTTCTCAACAGCCTGATGCATTAATTTGTGTTTTGAGGACACTTGGAGAAGATCATGTTCTTACTTCTTATCAGCAAAAGCAGTATTTGTGGGAAAGTATGGATAAAGTAAGTGTTTCCTGCTGGTAGGTACTTCTCAGTCTGATAACTCAGTGATTGTACTGACAAGGACACAAGTGTGTACTCATAAAGCTCATACAACCTTCCTGCTACATGAATTTCCAGGAAGACAGTGTCTACAGCAGTAGGAGTTTGCATTACATCATCACTGCATATGTTACTTTCTCTGAAACCAACAGGTCTCTCCAGCCTGATGGTTACACAGTAGAAGTTTGATTTGGAAACAGGTTTAGCTTATATAACACAGCAGTGAATAAAACAAGACTGAGGACAGGATTACAAAGCACTGATATACCAAATTAATTTTGTAAATTCTATCTGAGACTTCTCTGACTAAGAGGAGCCTACAATTAACAACTGTCAAAGCAAGTTTCAGAAATGGAACATATGGAGGCATATTGACTGAACATGATGGGAACTCTTCATGGAGAACATGCACCCGAAAAGGAAAGGAAAAGCTGGTAGAGGAAAAAAAAAAGTATATTAACAGGAGCCCAAGGATTGCTTCAAATACAGGAGAGACAACGCTGCAAACAAGACCACAATGTGCTGTTGTGTGGTGGGATGTCAGACTAATCCCCCCTCAAGTCTCAACAAATTCACGGTGCCTTAAGTCACCTTCAGGCCAGTAAACTGAAGAGTTTATCATTAAAGATACCACAGTGATTTATCTTTTTTTAGCCAAAGACATCAGTACTAATAAATATCTTGCATATCACACCCTATTTTTCTGACACTTCAAGCTTCTTTTGGTTAAAATACTGAAAGCTTATTCACTACAAAAATTCCTTATTCCTACAGGTTGCTCTAGAAGCAAGTCTTTGAGAGAAACCAGGTAAGAGAAGAAAAGTGGACTTCAGTGTTCTGCACAGGAATTATTATATTTTTAGCATAGAAACGAAACAAGCAAGTTATGTGCAACAAATGACAGCTCCAAGTTATATATTTAGGAGGAGTTATAGCATAACAGTCATTAAAATAAAGTGACAGCATGCACTTCTATTTGTTGGAGATGAACTTCTGTCCTGATAAAACTCCCTAATACACTTCTATTTGTTTCTAAGATCTTCAAAACACAAGATGGCCAATCAGCATAAAAAACAATAATATCACTCAGATCCTAACCCACAAAACAATAGTTTTTTCACTATGGATTACTGACAGCACACAATTATGAAAATACCAGTGTATGCTGTTAGCCCAATGAAAACCACAGTTAAAGAACCCCATTTCTCTGAGCACCCAGCGCAAGTTCTTGCAGATGTTTGCTATGCTCTCTAATTTTTTGTACCACTTCCAGAAAAGTCCGAAAATGTACTTGGGGCTTTATACAGCAAAAAAAGTGTCTATTAAGCCCAAACAACAGAAGTATGACAGACCTACCTCTGCTCCAAACCAAAGCTGTCCTGCAAGGTTGTCATGGCGTATTTCCTCTGGAAACTTAACACAAAAGTCTCGGTTGGCCCGTTCATGTGGAATGCATTCATCCATGATCTGATTTATGATGTTCAAAACATTATCCTGAAGCAAAACACAGGATAGCATATATATTGTTGGCACAGAAAATATTTTTCTAGATTTTTATTAGAGTTTATTAGTGAGGCACCAACCAATTAAGATAGAAAATGCAGTGTTTAACCCTCAATCTTTATACACACAGAGAAAACAGAGGAGAATACTGCACAGAAACAAGAGCACCAAACTTCACTCTCTCTAGTACTCCCAGCAACCATTTCTCAGATTAATTGCACTTAATTTTGACTACTTCAATGGAGCTTCTGATGAGGAGGCATGATATAAAGAGCTCGTTACCTTCAGCTATCTGTATGTATTAGTAAATAAACTAGAAGTACAAGTGAACTATACTTCTTCCATTTCCTCTCACCAGCCCCAACAATATGCACTCCATTATTCCCAAAAAGAGCACCTGACAGGGCACCTTGATGTTGTTAGAAATTGAGTTATATTGGGACCATTGTGGTTGAATAGATTTAAATTCATCCTGGGAATCTAAAGCAGGTTGCTTACACACCTGAATCCCAAGTGGGCAAGGGCTGGCATACTCACCTACCACCTCATCCCCCAGACACCCAGGAGGATAAGGGGACACCACACAAGTTAGAGCCTTAATAACTGCTCTGATCTACATCTGCATCAGGACAATGATCAAAGACCTATAACCAGTTTCTTGAAATGCAGTAAATAATCTGTATTCATTTATTTGAAAAGATAATTTTCACGTACGCCTGCTGGAAACTGCATGGAATTTGATTAACATAATAAAGGTAGATTGAGAGCATGAAAAAAGCTGAGTGCTTTCATTAAAGATGTTTTGCCTGTCTCATGCTTCTTCAAGTATTCACAGAATTCACATTCTATTTAATATATTTCTCAAACAAATACAACCAAATCTGTCTGTACAAAATTCTTTAACAGACAGAATTGCTTTAAATCTACACTTTATTGTTTTATTTTCACCTACATTGAAAAAACAATAGAAGACAAGAAGACAGGAATTTTGAAGAACCCTGCCCCTTTAATATGTTCCCCATCAGAGAAGACAAAACCTACTTTAGCTACAAAGAATGATCCACATTTTCTGCAATTTCTGCACAGACTGCTGCACCTGCTGTTGCCACAAAATAGTCTTAACATTAATGCTGTAATTACAGTTGTCTTCATCCATACTAAATGAATAAATTAACCATCAGCAATATTTATTACACACTGGTATAAGGTACTTGATGTGTTAACAATTAAAACACTTTAACAATAAAGTATTTTTTGCAAGGCTGTCATGAGATAGTATGTTTCATTTCAATAAAGCTGTTGAAAACAAAAACAAAACCACCTCATACAGTTAAAACACACGAGTAAGTGTAACATTCAACCACCTTCTCTGGAAATAAGTCTGAAAATCAAATGCCCTGTAGTCCCTCCAGGGCATCACAACACAGACCAGGGCCAGCAGGTATGAGAAGAGACAAGAAAAGAAAACTAGAATCACTGACACATAAAATATCTTCTTTTAGAGATGCACCCCTCACTCTGCTGGGCCTATTGTTCTGCCAGGATCAACGTGGCACTAGGATCCCTCAGAATCAAAAGAGATGCTCACTGGAGAAACTGAGGGAAAAACCAAGCTTAAATATTCCCTAGTGTAATTGCAAGGAGAACTGAAGTTCAAATCCTGGAAGAAGAGAGAACAGAGCAAAGATGCCCACACCCTGCTTCAGCAGCACCATCCTGAACCACTGGCTGAAGAACATTTTCACCACCTCCTCTCTCCACAACAGCATGGAGTTAGCTAAGCAAATCCAAATTAGAAAGACAGCTCAGGATCAGAAAAAACAGACTAATAGCAAGTTTCCTATTCTCCTTCCATTTCTTAATTCGTGGTATTGAGTATACTTCTCTCACCATTATTTAGCTAAATCTAGCTGGGGAACCAAAGTATTTTGAAAGTAGGTCTCATAAGAAAAACAACTCCTAAACTACCTAGCTTCTACCCAGAGTTACAGAGCAAAGACTGAAACTGAGGATAAAAACATTTAAATAGCAGAAGGGCATGAGTCACTCATGAGGTATTTCAAATCTGTTATTACTAATCTATTTTGAGACCAGGTGCTTTGCCAGTAGCTCTCGCTTTATCACCAGAGCAATACAGGTTGGTCTTTATCATTAGGATGAAAAAGCCAGATTCCTGTTTTCAGAGAATTAATCAAAGTTTGCAAAGGCCTTTTTGCATTGGAGAGATACAGTGATAAAAAGCAATCTTACCAGTTAAAATTTTACAAAAGTTTCAGGAAATACAAAGAAATATTAAGGCAGGGAACTCTGAGAGGAACACTATTCAAATCTGGTTATATCAGACTTTAAGTAATCCAATTACATTATATTTCAGGACATGATGTTCCAATTTATTTTACTTGCCACCGAACTTTAATATGAGGAAATGCAATTTTTCCCCTGCTTTTTTTTCCTAAAAAGCTACACAGAATAAGACGAAAAGCCATATCAAAACCCTTTCCTCCCCTAAATTTTATTTTACTTTAATGGATTATTTTTTAAATGCAATCTTATTTGACAGCAGCTACAAGACAGATTGAATTCCCCTTACAAAATCACCTATATACATACTCTGAATTCCTGATGTATCAAAGAACATTTTAAGCAAATTGAGTAAAGCAAGAGGACTCATAGCTGGTAAGCAAGTGTTCAATGGTTTTGTTCTGTTTTTCTACTCATTATACCTGTTAAAAAGCACTAAGATCCTGTCTAAATCATCTCAGGAGATAATTATTACAAGCATCATGAAATTTTATACCTTAATGCACTTAAATACTGCAACTAAAGGCAAGTTGATGCAATGAAGATAATTCAACTTTTTACCATATACTAATTTTTAAGCATATAATTGGTTTATTTGTTTACCACCTAAATGATGTTTAATTCTTCCTCATTTCTTCAACATTCCTATAATCTCTAGATGCTTCTGATCCAGAGCACCCAAGATCTACCAACACACTTCCATGTATGCCAAACTTTGAGTCAGATTTCTTTTTTTAATATGTGCAGTACTACTGAGTTAAACCACAGGTCATTAAAATTTTAATATACACTTTCCAATGGAGATAAATCACAATAGCTCCATCTCCAGTAGCAGTTGTTTGTATAGAGTTACCTGGCTTCACAGGGGCAGCTGGTCATTCTGTCAGAGAGCTAAGTGAAAAAGCCAATTAAAAAGATGGCCATCTTTTCCTGCGTAGTCTAGCAGGGATGCAGGAAGATTAAGGAAAGAACAGCTGATGGAACTTTGCTAGACAATGTACAAATACTGAAAGATTTCTACAAGGTAAATTACTTTTGCAGTTTCAAGATGTGCAATTTCCCAAATTCTCTGCTGTTCTACAGGGCTTATTTTATTCTCCTACAGAAGGAAAAAAAACCAAAACAAACCAACAATTCTCCACCGCTCCCATTCCCTCCTCCATTCTTCTTATGGCACTCAGAGCAGAGTAACTTACATAAGAAATTGGAATATTTGCTCCCATAATAATTTCAAATCTCAGCTGCTTTAAAGCTGGAAGGATGCCAGCCAATTTAGACAGACTATCCAATGCATTGTAAGCAAATTAGTCTTTCCTTTAGAAAAGCTTCAAGAAACATTCAATTTATTTAATTACAGTATTCTGCTTTGTAAGCTAATAACAAATGGGTTTGGATACATGGCAGCACTGAAATTTTTCTCTAATTTAAGCAACAGAAATCAATTAGTTGGAATTGAAGTAGTAAATCTTTCACTTGATCTATCTTCCTACATAAAAGCCTCCAGATTTTAATGCCTCCTTTGGTGGCTTTATCTGTTCTCTTTTGGTTTATCTGCATACTGGGATGTGCACAGTTTTGTTTCAGATGCTCAGTTGAGGCTTTACAGCAGCACAGGAAGCCACTGCAGAGATTCTGCTTTGGGATTTACTCCAACCTCCTCATTGCCTGGAAAACACAGCTCAGAGTTTCGCATAACAGAGAGCACTTTTATTTCATTTCGATAGGAAAGATAATGAGTGGTAGTGAGACAATGCATGTAGGTAGCCACAGTAGAGGACAAAAAGTTGGTTTATTTTTGGCCCGGCAGTAATTGGCCATATATTAAATAATCAGAGCATAAAGCTAACATCAACTGCTGCATTAGCTTCCAGAATAGGTACCCAAAAAATGCAAAGAAATTAATCTTTCTTATACTATGAAACATACGTTTAGATCAACAAAAGGCAGACTTATCCACCCTTTTATACATGTCCTTGATAAAATTTACACTGCTCTTCCATAACATTAAATTTAATATGACCTTTCTGAGGTCTTTTGCAAGACTTCTTCAAAGGAAGGTAACTTCCTGTGCTGTTCAGTACCTCTTTAATAGCCATGTTTTGAATTACCAGTAAATCTCAAAAAAAAGTCAAGGCAATATGGTCTGTGATGATATCACCATGAGCTTAATAGATGATATTTTAGCCTCTTTATTTAAGTAAGTCCATGACATTTTTTGTTATCTTTTCTAGCTTGATGTTAAGTTCCAGAACTCCTTCATGTCACATTATGACAATCAGAAGTCACTGATAACCACAAATTAACGCCAAAAATAAAGGAAGATTTTATTGCAATTAAAGCAATTATCTAGTGTTTAGGGTTTTATCGGCTACTTCAACAGAAGAAACAGAAGTAATAGGGTGGTGTACTCTCTGATGTAACAAACAGGTTTTCAAAGTACACACAGAAGTCCTGGCTTCTGAACCCAGACAACTATTTCACATCAGAGATTCAAAGTCCCTCTAGACAGCAGAGAGTTCCATGGCTTTCTGTCCAGTCCATCTTGCACAGACTGCAAAGGCTGTGCTTTCAGACTCTCTTTGCCTCATCAGCTAATTGAGTATTTCCCACTGGCAACATAGCACCACGGAATTGTTTGGGTTGGAGACCTTTCAGATCATCAAGTCCAACCCTTAACCCAGCATTGCCAAGTCCACTGCTAAACCACTTGCCCAAGTGGCACATCTACACATCTTTTAATTACCTCCAGGGAAGGTGACTCAGCCACTGTCCTGGGCAGCCTGTTCCAATGCGTGACAACCCCTTCTGTTAAGGAAGTTTTTCCTAATATCCAATCTAAACCTCCCCCGTCACAACTTGGGCCATTTCCTCTTGTCTTATTAATTGTTACTTGGGAGAAGAGGCTGACCCCCACCTGGTTACAACCTCCTATGAGAGGTGATTAAGGTCTCCCCTGAGACCTTTTCTCCAGGCTAATCATGCCCAGCTCCCTCAGCCACTCAGAAAACTCGTGCTTGGACACACTATTGCTGATCCAGGCCAGTTGCCCTTGGCCTTGTTGGGCACACCTGGTTCATGTTCAGCCACTCTCAACCAGCACCCCCAGGTCCTTTTCCACCGTGCCCTTTCCAGCCACTCTGCCCCAGCCTGTAGCACTGCAGGGGTTGTTGTGACCCAGGGGCAGGACCTGGCACTTGGCCTTGTTGAACCTCAGACCACTGGCCTTGGCCCATTGATCCAGCCTGTCCAGATCCCTCTGTGGAGCCTTCCACTCAGATCAACACTCCCACCCAACCTGGTGTCATCTGCAAACTGACTGAGGGTGCAACTCTTGATGCTCAACTTTCTAAAAGTAATGGGATTTTTCAATGTATGAACTTTGGGGAGCAGCTCCTAGTTTAACCTCGCCCACTGCAGAGTAATACTAAAATTCACCATGAAAAGGCATCTTGGATATCTGGCAATTTAAACTCTGTATTGCCCCAGCCTAGCAACAACAACTCTCAATAAATAAAAGAGGAATCCCCATTCACAGAGGGCAGAATGAAGGAGATGGCATCATGAATTACTGCCATCTTCACTTTGCCTTCTTCTGCTGCAGTGAAAGCATCCTGCATCCCCAACACATTAGCTGCTGAGTTGGCATGGAGCCAGCTTTCTTCCCTATGGTTCTCTGCTGCAAATTAATTCCCTGACCTGCAGTGCACAGCATTTTCATTCCACTCTGTCCACAGTCTTAGATAACAGGCAGTTTCTCAGAAAGACCTACTTGATCCGTGTGAGCAAGTGGAAACACATGAAAAAACTTATTACCATGGGAAACTACAATTTAAGACCACAGTATTAAACATTATTAGGATCCTTTTTTCAAAGAAAAAAATATCGTAAACATTAATTACTCCCTACATCAATAGATCAAATATTAAATGTAAAAAGGAAATAAAATTACTGTTAGTTGATAGAGTTGTACTGATGGCCCAACTTAAAGTCAAGCATTTTATATTTTATAGCCATTTGCTAATTCTATAGTGACCAAAAGTTCCCCAAAAATGATGAAGAAAAGCTGTTAAAAATATATTTTAAAAGACACAATTATTTTATTTACTGATTACAAATGTTTAACTCTGCACATATTTTTTACACATCTGTAACATTCCACTGATCACTTGACATTACTGGGGAAAAAAAGGCAAATTTAAGATCTGTGAACCAAGCCCAAGAGACAAAAAAATCAACTCTTCTGATACTTATAGGTTATTTAGTGTATTTAGAACAATTATACTCAAGTTCATTTGCAGTGAAGTACAGTGAAAACATATATGAAAGGGTTGACAAGTCTGCCTGCATACAAAATAAACGTTAAGAGCTTTCACTCAATTGCAAACCCAAATAGCAAACAGGTACCTGACACCAACTGTTTGAAGATGTCAGGCAGCATAGAGAAGACATCTGTTACAAGCAGTGCAACTCACACAAGTCATCATGACTAGGAGTAATGAAATGACAAATGTTGCCATCAGTTATAAAACAACTGAACTGGAGATGAAACTCTAAAGGAAAACCACCCAAATTTACAAGCTCTATTATGATAGGAAAAAAGTAAAGTAGGTATGTGCATTGTCTCAGATTTAAGCTTAATCTTGACATCATCACTTTAAAATGGCTTTTCTCAGGTTTTTTTTTTTTTTTATCTAGACTGACACTGTCCCCACCTAAGTTAAATTGGAAGACACTGTATGAAAGAAAATAATTTTCTTTGAATAAGGCTTAGCTCACTCTCATGTCAGACAACTGCCTAATCCTGGCACAAATTTCTGACATTCCTACCTCTGCATCAAGTCTCTTAAATACAGACCTTATGAGAATTTTTCTAGAGTTCACAAGCTCGGTTCCAATTTAGAAAAAGCCTCAAACACAGATGCAATTCAGAAAACAACCACGATTCCCTCCTCACCACAGATCAATGAGGTTGGACAGAGTCTGCTTTTGGTTCTTACTCCTTCATTCTGTTGTTAAAAGGCATCCTTGTCTGCTACAGTTTCTAAACTTTGTGAACATGAAGGTTTCTTTTGGTGAACTTTTTCCCTTGATCTCAATAATTACCTTGATGTCTCCTTCACTGACCTCTACTAACATAACTAATATAATGTCTCCAGGGTTGCAAATTAAGCAGGCAAGAGAGACTTGGCCATTACTTTAGCTAAAATACTCCTAGTTCAATCCACACTGTTTAACCTCTATATCAATTAACAAAATAACATCAGGAATAGATTCTTGCCTACTTCTAACCAATCATTAGGGTTCAGAACCCAGCAGGGAGTTTCTTTCAGTTTTGGCTAATTTGTCTCCTTTAATGAGATCTATTTTTGCCTAATTCTACAAGAAAATGTTCTTCAATGGACAAATACAATCAAACATGAAAACATCGCACCTGTGAACTGCCTCATTGTTCACTGTGATTAGGGTACATACTCCCAGCTTGCTCCTGTCAAGAATGTTAATTATACAATTAGTATTTCTTAGATAACTCACTGCCAATCAGCACTGTCCTTTGAGTTCTTTAACAGCTCTTCACACATAACTTTTTTATCAAGGGATGCTTGTTGATGCTGACTTTGTTTGTAAAAATTGCTTCTCTTCCACAGGGATACAATTCAGATAAAGCACAGAACGAAAGGGCATCTTTTTTCGCCCTAGAGATTCCTTATTCTCAGACCACTCCAACTTATCAGACATGAGGAGACACCTTCAGATAAGTAGTTGGTTTTTTTTTTTTAGGACTGAAACAGAAAGCCACTTTTCATCACAGACTGACGTCAGGCCATTTTGCAGTGCTGGCCTCTGGCAGCAAGGCCAGCTCAAGAACTCAGCCCTTTATCTCACCTACCCTGCAGCTGCAGCCCCTGTCCCCACCTTGGGGCTGTCACAGGCTCTCACCAGCACTCTCGGTGCTCTTGTACTGGGGGCACTCGTAGAGGCTTTCAGTGCACTGATTCAGAGTAACCCACGTCATTTCACTGCTGAACTTCACAGCATGACTGCAAATACATCTGTGCATCCGAACAGCTGAACAAGGGCTTCTAAGTGTAAAGCTGACCACAGCTTACTTAAACTGGCCTTGGATAAGGATCTAAAACCTCAAAGCTCTCTCAAAGCTGTGCTTTGAGGGGTGCCATGCTTAAGTGTGGGAATAGGAACAAGAATAGTGTAAATTTGGAATGGAAAACTTTTAAACTGACGCTGCCAATGGACCGTGGAATAATGCCTAAGGAACTATGTGTGATAACACACAACTACACATTTGAACAGGGTTATTTTTTATATAAAAATCAAAGTTCATTTATCTTGTTTGCCCATTCTCAACTACATATCCAAGCAATAAAGTTAAGATAGTTATTGCAACTAAAATGTTTATAACATTTCTACCAAGAGCCAAAGGGCTTGCTTGAATCAAAGACTGGAAACCCACATGCGCAGCTGCTAAAACTATCACAGAACTCTGACCAAAACCACTCAAATTTACAGAAACATTTCCTTCTGAAATCACTCTATGCCTTTCCACTAATATAATTAGAAAGCTCACTGGTAACCCACAGCACTGGCAAATTTAAAAGCCTTTACCTGCTAGGAGAGAAAGAACATACTTAGCATTAAAAACCAATGAAAAATCTAATTTCACTGAGTACAGAATTAATTGAGATATGCTGAATTTGTGCAGCTGGTAGACAAAAGACAAAGAAAGGCCAATGTGAAATTATACCACAAATAAAGAGTTATATCCAACAGTAGTTCAACTCAAAACTGTGGAGCCCAAATCTTTGGAGACTTAGTCTAGTAGTGTTCAAGCTTCTAACAGTTTCTATTGTCTGTGTATTTTAAATGAGTGATTTAAAGTTCTCCTAAAAATTTACATCAAGATAATGCTGCTTCCCTAGTTGAGGAATCTACCCATAATTTTCTTTTCTCAACTATAAAATATGATATTTGCATTGCAGAATAAGCCAGACAACCACAACTATATTAATTAGATCTACTGAGAAAACTTGTCACATTCCAGCTACAGGGTTAAAATATTTTACAGTCAAATTTGCCAACTCCCTATGGAGGACAATTGTACAAGTAATAAATAAGGCTGGCACTGAGGCCAGAGGTTTGTGAAAACATATGAAAATGAAAAATAATTTTTCATACCAGTTACCACGTAAGTCAAAAGTAAACATGACTCTGAAAGCCTGCTAGAATTCATCTCTGATTATTTATGTCTGCATCAGACCTAAACAGAAAAAAAGCAAACAAAAAATATACCAAAAAAGACCTCAAAGTATCAGAACAATTCTAAAGCAAAAATTACCAGAACTTACATCACAAAGGCAGTTTAGCTCAATGCCCCAGTTGCACAAATCAATTCAACAAGCTTTGCAGTCTCAAGATGATCATCATTTAACACCTCTACACGAACAATTACACTGTTTGATTATGAGCACTATGTATGTGGAATAGCAACAACATAACAGTAGTTGCAGACACCGCAGGGCAATTGAGAAATCAAAGAACACAAATATCTGTTGCTAGGTATTTGCGTAAGTAATCTTCAGGCACAGAAACCTTGAGACCTCTAGAGAACTGAAAATGTATTCTCAGGGCAAACCTAAGAATTTATATTGTGTAAATCATATGTTAGCATCAAGAGCACTACATTTTCTGAATTAAATTCTGGGCTTTTCTCAGAAATACAGAACAAGGAACAATATGAGCATGTAGGAAGTATCTAGCTTTATTTCTTCATGGTGTGAAGAACCATCTACTTGGGGTAATGCTGCTGCTGTTCATCTCAACACTACTTTGAGAAGTATTGAAAAAATAGCACTATATTGAAAAAAATTAAAAGCCAGTAGGGGAGAGTAGGTGGTATAAGCGAAAAGGTAACCTTTCTTAACCAACAGCACACTTTCTGCATAATTCATTTCACACACAACAGGCTTCCCCGAGCCTTTAAAACGTGAAGGTCTTACGTGTGCAAGTAGTGCAAAAGCATGCAGTAGCAAAGCCTACCATCTGAAGCCTGCTCTCCAACAGCAAATTCACCCTTATCACAAGCTGTTTTCAGATCAATCATTTCAAACTTCTTCAAAGCAACACTAGCTTGCTAATACATGTAATATTTTCAAAAATGAGTAATTTTTTAAATTACTGTCTTAAAGTCTGCATTGTTTTTCACCAAGAATGCTGTGCAGCAATCAGCTAACACAAATTCTTTCTAAAGCATTAGCTGGAGACAGAAGACAACCAGTGCATCTTTACTCCAAAAGGAACTTGGAGTTATGACTGAACTACTTAAGCTTCTCATTCTCTCTGGCTAATTATAAAATTACAATGACTGAACAAGCCACCCTAATGGCTAACAATTTATTTTCTTCCCATCACCTTAAACTCCAGCCATTAAATTAATAGTTTAATGTTCAATTATACACTAAGAGTAACAAAAGGGCAGTCTGAAATTAATCTATTCTCTCAAACTCCAAAATATTTTGTAATCCCTCCTTCCAATATGTAGAAGTCCTTGTTGTGTCCAATGTTTAACATAAGTACATAAACACCTTTTAGGCTTTCATCTAAAGGTGCAGCATGAGGATCCAGCCAGAGGAGCTCGAAGCCTTGGCCCAGTCCCAGAGATTTGGCATCACTGGCATAAGCAAAACCTGGTGAGATAAGTTCTGTGACTGGAGTGCCCTGTTGGATGGTTCCAGGCTTGGCAGGAGGAATGGGCGGGACAGGTGCGGCAGGGGCTGGCACTGTGTGTAATGGAGAAGCTGGAATGCACAGAGCTTGTAGCTGGCAAGGGCACAGCTGAGAACCTCTGGGGAAGGACTAAGGGACAAACAAATGAATTGGGGATGTTGTCCTGGGATGAGAAGACTGAGGGGAGACATTGCAGTTACAACTTCCTCACGAAGGGAAGAGGAGGGGCAGACACTGATCTCTGCTCTGTGGTGACAGTGACAGGACCCGAGGGAACGGCCTGAAGTTGTGTCAGGGGAGGTTTAGGTTGGATATCAGGAAAAGATTCTTCACCCAGAGGGTGGCTGGGCACTGGAACAGGCTCCCCAGGGCAGTGGTCACAGCACCAACCCTGACAGAGCTCAAGGAGTGTTTGGACAATGCTCTCATGTACATTGTGAGACTCTTGCAGATGGTGCTGTGCGGGGCCAAGAGCTGGACTAGATGATCCTTGTGGGTCCCTTCCAACTCAGGATGTTTCATTCAAGGATTTTGTTTAATGAAAACTTACTTATGACACATGAGAAAACCAGATTGTACAATATTCCTACAAAATATTCTTCGTAATAATCCATTATTATGAAATGAATTCTTTCTTATTAAAAAACAGACTTTAACTTCCAAGTATGTTAAGGTCACTATGAAAATTAAATTCCACTGCTAAGAACTGTCTTGAAAAAATTAATAACTTGCCTTGTCTTTCTTATCATACTTCCCCAGCATTAAAGAAAAAATAAAGGGACTTCTCTATATGATTAAGTGAAAAGGCTTCTAACAGAAGAAAATAGACTTAATCCCCAAGTACAGAAACATCACAAAAAAAAAATTTGCACATATTGTTAACCTTGCTAACGTGATGCTACCATGTGCATATGGAGGAAAGAAGGAAAATTGCAGCCCATTTAAGTCATGAGACTACATAAACAATTCAGTGGCCGATACTAGAATCTATCCTTCTTTGCAACAGTAAAAAAATAAATAAATAAAATTTAGCCAATCACACTCTAGCAGAGCTGACAGCAATCCTCTGATGGCACTGCTGAAGAGTGTGGAAGAACTATAAAGCCCCTGATAGTCAGACACATCACATTACATTAATTCCTACATAACTGGATCAGGTATAGTCTCTTAATTCACAAATGCTGAGAAAAGTCAGGCTTAAAATGACCTGGGCTCCATTGTCCTCATTTAGCCTTCAAATGCTCTGGGAATTATACCACTGTGTCTCAGGTCCACCACCAATATTCATTCAAGGTACCAACATGCCAAATGTTAGCAATAAAAAAAACTATGATTGAGGGCAAATAATCATACATTAAGAAATGAAAAATCATTTTATCTTTTGAAACTAAGTATTTGAAGACTCCAATACCTCTGAAATTAATTGCCTTCTATAGCTGGGTTCTCTTTTACAAAGAAGAAAATGTATTTTTAAATTTGAATGAAACTTGTGACCAAAAGAAGAAACTGCTCTAATTGAAGTACAGATGAAATATTCATTTTGCTCTCCTGTTACCACCTCATGTGTTATATGGATGACTACCTCATCTTCCACCAAAGCCAGTGGTTTTCCACAGGAGTGGAAATGTGGTCATCATGAGCAGATGGTACAGTATAACCTTGCATCGCAGTCTCTTTAGTAATGACCTATGGCTACCCCAGCATGCACCATTTAACATAATATAACCACATCTCTTTCTTCACTGATAAAAAATTAATTGTGTTTTGTATACAAAGATAAGTTCTCTTTTCATTATTTAACAACTTGTCAATCCAGATTCAGTTTCACCCTTGTGCATTATTGATTACCACCCATGTTGTCATTTCATGCTACATCAACTTTTATTTATTTTTAAATATATATAATAAGAAAACTCAAATGTCACACACTGAAGAGCCTTTCAATTTCCCACAACAGAGAAATCAACGCATGCTCTATAACAATTCCCTTAGCTCAGTTACATTTCTCTCCCATTCTGGAAATGTTACTAAAGCAATCTGCAAACCCTGCAACAACTTCAGAGTTCTGTGTGATGGTGTTGTGTTGAAAGTTTTGTTTGTTTTGGGTTAGATTTTTGCCAGTCTGGTGTTTTCATTTATTTGGTTTTGTTTTGGTTGGTTGTGGTTTTTTGTTTTGTTTGGGGGTTTTTGTTTGTTTGTTTGGGGGTTTTGTGTTACTGTTGTTGGTGCTTTTGGGTTTTCTTAATAAAATAAAAAACCAGTACAGAAATCTGCCACATACATAGTGCAAGCTGATGTGAAAGACAACTGGACTGCTATCCCTGTATCAGGCTGAAATTGGTAACCACCTCCTGAAGTGACCCAATTATCAAGCATTATCACTGCTTCAGTGAGACACTACACAGTATCAGACAAAGAGCTTCCTCCCCTTCTAGACTTGTCTAATCCATCCATCTCCATCTTCACAAAGCAAGTAACAGTTCTAAGTTTTTAAGATACACAGAAAGCATATTTCAGAGATAAAGAGCATATATTTTCTTTTTGCATTAAAATTTTGATTCAACAAGGCCCAGTGCAAGGTCCTGCCCCATGCTGGGAAAATGCTCAACACCAGTACAGACTGGGTGATGAGTGGATTGAGAGCAGCCCTGCAGAATAGGACTTGGGGGTACTGGTAGATGAAAAACTGAAAGAAGCAGCAATGTGCCTTAGAAGCCCAGTAAGCCAAAATGTATCCTGGGCTGCTTCCAGAGAAGCGTGGCCAGCAGGACAAGGGCGGTGACTGTCCCCTTCTACTCTGCTCTCCTGAGACCCCACCTGCAGTGCTACATCCAGCTCTGAGGTCCTCATTCCCCAGGTCTGTCCCTACACCCAGGGTTGCCCTGTCCCAGGTGCAGAATCTGTTACTTTCCCTTGTTGAAATTCATGTGGCTGGTGATTGCCCAAACCTCTCATTTGTTGAGGTCTCTCTGCAGGGCCTCTCTGCCTTTGAGGGAGTCAACAGCTCCTCCCAGTGTTCTGTCATCTGTGAACTAGCTCAGTGTCCCTTCCAGGTCTGCATCCAAGTCATTTATGAAGCTGTTGAAGAGCACAGGGTCAAGGATGGAGCCCTGTGGAACCCCACTAGTGACAGGTCACCAGTCTGTTGTCATCCAATTCACTATAACCCTTTGTGCCCAACCCATGAGCCAGTTGCTCACCCATCCCATGATGTGTTTGTCCAGCTGTGGGATGGACATTTTGTCCAGAAGGATCCTGTGAGAGACAGTATCAGAAGTTTCACTGGAATCCAAAAAGATCACATCAACTGGCTTCCCTTGATCAACTAGATAGGTTACCTTGTCATAAAAGGAAATCACGTTTGGTAAGCAGGATTTTCCTCTCATGAAGCCATTCTTAGATTGTTATTAGGAAAATTATTTACTGTGAGGGTGGTGAGACACTGGAACAGGTTGCCCAGAGAAGCTGTGGCTGCCCCATCCCTGGAAGTATTCAAGGCCAGGTTAGATGGGGCTCTGAGTAACCAGGCCTAGTGAAAGGTGTCCCCACTCATGGCAGGGGGTTGGAACTGTGTGATCTTTAAGGCTTATTCCAACCCAAACTATCCTATGACTCTATGATTTTACCATGTCACTCTGTGACACAGCAGATTCCCCAGTTATGCTCCCAGCTCCTTTACTCCTTGTTTGCCATATTCAATTTATACCATCTTTCCACACCCCACAGTAAGCTCCTTCAGCCTATAACACATTCCTTTGCAGTGAGGGCAAAGCTTTGTTTCCACTGACACTTGTATGTCAACTTACTTCACAATGATGCTTTCAGTTGTTAAATGGAGCTTGAAGAAATATGGAGATAAGTGCAGTTGAAACACAGCATTTTTGATAATATTCACTACATATTTTGTATTGCCACAGAAACTGAGACAGACAAGTGATAACAACAAAATGCTGGAATATGATTAGCTTTCTCTAAGGGCTCCAACTCCTCAACAACACTTACTTATTCTACAGTAAATAATCAGGTTCAGATTCACAGGTCCCTGCTTCTCAGCACAATATGAAAGGACTGACCTATACAGGAAGCAGTCCACTAAAGGCTACATTTTAAAGCCTAATGTTACAGCAAATTGAAACTGCTGAAGCTGACTTGGAAATGCTGGGCTGCCATTGCAGTAATTCAGGAGGTGCTTCCCAAGAAGGCAAATAGCAGGAAAGGAGCGAAGAATCAGTGTAATGTACTACCAGTCAAAGCAGTGTCCATCACTCCACTCCTACCAGTGAGCCAGAAACAGTCATGTCTCACAAATATCATGAATTCCCCATTTTACTATTCTGTGGAACAGTGCAAATGGACAGCACAGCCGGGAAAGTCTATGGTTTGCTTGAGGGCAGTGCCCTGATGGGGCAAATTCCTTCCCCATGAACCTCAGCAGATCAAGTGACACGCTGCTGAGATACAATCTGCAGGAATAATGCTGATAAAACCGTGCTGGAACTGACTCATGTGCTATTCTGAGACCTCAGTACTGTACACAGAGAAATAATTCTCAGTGTACTGAAATAGCAAGCAAGGACTGTGATCCTAAAAACATTCTCATGATGTGAAGTACTCATGCACAGGTTTGTTACCTGTCAAGTCTTAAAAAACTCTGCATTAGAAACAAAGGGGTTTTTTCACTCTTTACTCTTTAACAAAACCAATGAAGTTTTGTAATATTTAACAATAAACCTAGCTCCATTTAAATAGCTGATAAATTGTTTTAAACCAGTTTACCAACTCAACTAACAAAATACTAATCAATGTGAAAAAAGCAATGATCAAAGCAAATAAATTTAGAGAATGATCGTGAATGCATGAGTGAATAATTCAAAAGTGTACATGAGTTACCATCACTTCTTGTAAAATTCAATACTGTGTGATGTTGTGAGTAGCATAGGAAAGGACAACTTGTTATACCACAAAATACAAAATACTGCAATGATTTGTGTTGCAGGGGGAAAAAAAACCTCACGTGAACTAGCACTGCGTATCACTGAACACTGACTAATGCAGAGATGTTTCTCTTAAGGGAAAAAAAAAAATTTTTCCTTCTATAACCATCAATCAAGTTCAATAAACCAAAGTATGACATTTTACCTACCTTTTCATTAATTTAAGACAAACTTACACAGCTTTTCATCAAGCATCTCAGCACACTTTAGGTATTGTTAATCTTAACAGAAACCAGTAGAGAAGTGTTTTATTCTGTTGAATAGGTATTAATCACACAATAAATGCAAGATATTGTATTGATAGGTATGTTCTCACAATATTTTACCACTGACATGCAAACACCAAAGCAAAATAAGGGATGGCATTTTTATAATAGGCTACCATAACTGGAAAACAGTGTTACATCACATTATAGTGAAAATGAAAAGTTAAGCTTTGAAAACCATTATCTTACTCATTTTACCATTCTTACTCATGGATTATGCTACTCAGCATCCTGCTGTACAGTCAACCCACAGCATTTGAAAACCAAGCTGCAAGATGTTCAGAAATTTTGAAAAGTTAATTTACTGCAAAAAGTGTGATTCTTATCAGCAGATAGTATCATGACAAAGCAGTAGAAGACAACACTCAGAGTTGCAGTTTTCTAAGGAAGCATCAACATTCTTGAAGACTGCAGTTCTCTGCACATCCACAGGAATACCACAATGCACCACACCTTCAACTTGCCTTGACTAATACTGCCAGTTTCATTAAGATAGAAAACATTAAGTATGTCCACTATAAAGTATTATATCGTTTAGGCAGAGACCTTCTGGTTTGTCTGAGTCTGTTCACACACTACAGTAAACTTGGAGATCTTTAACAAAACTATAATAAATTCAAAGTAGACACAAAGATTTAAAACTGGGCTCTTCAGATATGGTTAAGATCCAACATAACACCCAACCTCTCTCCAAGAAGAATCACAGTTTGTAAGACTTGTTAGCATTTAAAAAAAAACAAAACAAAAAAACCACACTAATTTAAACACATATCCTTTCACTAATTGATAAAACCAAAATTCAAAAACATCATCTGTTAATCAAGCAGACACTATCAGTGAATGATCTGAAAATAAGCAAACCAGGAACGATGAATTAATTTAAAAGACAGATGCCAAGATAGAAGGACATGGAATTTTAGAAATCTTTGTCCCTAGAAAACACAAAAATCTTATAGAAAGGCTACGCCTCTGTAAATTTCATGGAGATAAAAATTGGGAATAATCGGGAAATCTTAAAACTTAAGGTTTCCATGGAAAAACAAGGACAAAATAGGAAAAAAAAACCTGCAAAGACTGGGAGTCTGGTTAACTGTTCTGAGGTCACAAAATAGTTTTCTAAAGCATTGCTTGAAAAGTCAGAAAGTGCGCATTACTGAATAAAAGGTCTCAGAATTACATGACTGTTTTTGCCGATATCAGAGGTACTGCACAATGCAGCTGCCACCCTACTTTTACATGCACAACCTTCCACCACAACCTTCTGAGCCCAGGGCTGGCTGTTGGTTCTCCATCATTCTCAAACCCCACCACACCTTAGGCTAAAACCAATTTCTCCTCCTACCATGCAATATTTGGTCAGCAAATACCTACATTTTGAATCCTTACTAAAACACTGCTCCTTCTCTTGTTTGGCAATTACAGGACAAATTCTTAAAAGAAACCAAAAAACACTGCATTTACACAAAATACTACAAAATAATATAAGACCTAATTAGCAAAGCTGTTTTGGACATGACATTCAACAATAATCTGACCTGCTCTACAGAACTTTACAAATTACAAAAATAGCTACATAAAAAAAACCCTCCATCTCTTCTTTCGGCTCTAGCAACAGATTGTTTTAGTAGCAGCAATCTGTTTGACAAATGAAATTACCAGACATCAGAAGATATTAAGAGTCACAAGGTAGTGAATCACTATAGAACAAGCCAAATTGACCAAGGAGCAATCAGAGTCTGCATTTCTTGCACTCCTACAAATGAAACTACTTTTGAGTAGAACTCTTTAGGTCTGCCTATACTACGGGAAACACATCAGAAAACCTGTGTGCCTGCAGGGAAATAAGGAATAAGTTGTCATTGCTAGGGATAAAAAAAACGAAGGAGATTTGTCTTACACAATGATACTGTTAATCCACCCTTATTATCAGAAAACCTTTCCTGCCAGTCTAGAAAGAATTTGACTAGGAAGTTTGTGGAACATTCACTACTGGAGGTTTTGTACAAGTCAGATAAATATTGCTGAAATGTTGTTTAGGTATAGCTGATCTCTCACACAGAAGACTGAAGTCTTCCTCTAGAAATAACTTCCACTTTTTTTTTTTTCACTTTAAGTCACTGCATTTTTAATTGTTAATAAACTTACAGCTTCCAGTTTGGTAAACCCTTAACTCCACATTTTTCTCTAGGAACGATGCAGTAGGAAATTGTGAATATATTCAAAGTAGACAGAAGTATTAAAATTGTTTCTGACATAACAATACACTCACTGTCAACTCTTTCCCTGTAAGCTGCACTTCTAAAATTTAGTTTTCTTGTGAGCAAACACAGAGCATCTGACTGTTTTTCTTTTCAACAGACTCTGCTAACTTAACATGAACATTTCCTACAACAATCAGGGCACTTTTCTTGAAATTCATCTTAATATGATTAGTGATGAAATTTTTTCCCATAATGAAGTTCAGTACATTTTATTAGGAGTAACAGAAGAAAATTTTAGCAAGTGTAAATCAAAATGCATTCTTTACATTTAACTGCACCATATTTGACTTGGGGGTGATGCCTTAGGTTTTAACTTTTATATTTTTCAAATTCTGTACTGCTTGGTGCATGACTCTGAAGTTTCTTGTAGCCTGTTAATTTCTGCTCTCTCATGCTAGGTAGGCATAACAAAGCCTCTCCGGGCCTGTTCTCCAAGGACACCAAGACTGTCCTAGGCCAAAAGTATAAACCAAAGAACCACAAAGGGGGGGGCAAGCTGAGGGGAAATCTGAAGCTTTAATTGGAGAATTAACCCTGCTATGCAAATGAACCAAACCTATAAAAGAGTGAAGAACTCGTGACCTGGGGTCCATCTCGGGGTACATTTTGAGAATAGCTTCAGACTCCCCTGGGCGTACCTTTGAAGGTCTTTCAAATAAATACCTCTTTTAATTCTTTACTGCTGTCTAGTCTGTTTCTAGGAGGCCTCTCAAGGCATCAGTGGAGATGTAAATGTGTATTTATTACTATGGTCTTTCCACTTAAATTTTCCTGAGGTGACAGCAAGCATTTACTTTTCATACAGAAATCCTCCTATCAGCTGAACATCACATTATTTTAGACTTAAGCCTACTTCAGTTTAAAGTGTTTTTCTTGGGTGTGACTGGGAGAGAAAATATCAGAGCATGCATGCAAATCAGAAGTGTACAACAAAAGTAGTTTCTACCTCTAAAAATTTGAATTAGCTAAACACCAAATAACCCTCTGAATGTAGCTCATTTACTAATGAAAAACTATCAGATTCATGAGGTGTGAAAGCTGAGCAGCTACAAATGACATGGCTATTTTTTGCTGCTGGAAATTTTGAAATATTTTTCATGTCTTAGTAAGCTCTGTATGCTTATTTTTTATAAAGGAAACAAAGTTTATGATCTCTATTCTCATTCAGGGGAAGCATCCACACTCTTATATGAGATGTAGGAAATTTCATTTATGGATAGTATTTTCAAGAATATACCCTTTAAAGTAAGGAAAGGCATGTATCTAAAGATGGTTCATTTTAAAAAGCTCTGAGAATAAAATCTAATTAATACAAAAAATATTGATGTAATACATTAAACATACATTAAAATCCCACTGAAATCAGGAAGTTGCCACTTTGATTACCTGACAGGAGCGAAACTGGTTGACCAGCAGTGTACATCTCTGTGGGTCTTTTCTTCCATCCAAACTGTCCAGTTCAGCTGCTACTTGATTTAGTTCCTCATCAGCATAGTAGAACTGAGCAAGGAGCTGTGGGTCTGTTCTCTGTATTGGAGACATGGACAATATTACATTATTTTTACAAAAAAACCAAACCAAAACCCAAAAATTAAACTGACTTCAAGGAGTTGTATTTACTGTGATTTTTTTTAACATATAAGCCAGATAAGCAGTGTGGCAGCATGGAAAAGAATGATCTTGAGATACTTACATACACTTAGAAATTTGTTCTACTTTGAAGAAAAAAAAACCCCAAACTCTCAAAAAACCTCTCACATAATAAATCTGAGACATTACTCAGCTACCATTATCTCCAAAACCACCCTGGCATTCTCACTACTTGTGACATAATTATCTGCAGGTGCAAACAACTGAATCACAAGTTTTGTTTATTAAACAAAAGTAGACTTCAGCTCCAGGCAAAACAAGACAAAGTTGCTTTCCAAGTTAAAACAAACAAACCATACCCCCAAACCTATCTAGCAATCGAATAATCTATCAAGCACCACAGTAACATTTGCAGCATGATCTGGTCAGAATCCTCCTTTTGAGCATCAGAAGAATGAAGCCACAGAAGGCAAAGGTACTGAATCTACCAGGGCCAAATAGATGCAAACACTTTACAAAACAAATAATAATATGACTAAACAAGGTATTACAGAGAGAAAACTATGTCACAAGTCTTTCAAATGGCAAAGTACAGAATCATCACAATGGATTTTTGGCCACATTAAAACAAAGCAGCAATTGTAATAAAAAGACCAAAAGAATGCTTCCTCAAAAACATTGAGAAATATTAATAATAAATATTAATAGTAAAAGTTTACATCATAAAAGGATCTTTTTTAACATTAACAGCTAGGAATTCTGGTTTCAATATCTTAAGTGTAAGCTGACAAAAATCTACACTCTTGAATAATGTCTTCACTATAGCCCTGATATAAAGGTGCCCAGGGAGAAGGATAAAGCTTGTGATATATGGTCAGGGAAACAAACAAAATTCAAAATGAATGATAATAAGAGGGAGAGCATGTAATTGAACTACTAAATTTTATGTTGTTTAGTTCTAAATTTCTGTATTTATAGTCAAGATTAGTAAAGCATTTCTTTAAGCATTCCCTACCCGATTATTTTTATTATTTCTGGGTTTTATGTTTTCCTTCAGCATCTATCCACAACCATTAAAACCTTCTGGACAGAGCTAATAAACAAAGATGCAGGAGCCTGTGTATGGAATTGTGGCAAAGCACGACTGCTGATTTTCAAGCATCTAAATTGCATTGCAGAAGCAAAATAAGGCAATTTATTAAGACTGGTCTCAAGCAACACAAGTATGCCTGAGATACTTAGCTCCCACATGGCTGATTTTTTCAACTGGAGGAACAAAAGTTTTAATTGAGTTCTCTCAACTGTGTTATGTTTGGTCTGGATTAGTAGTGTGATCTTTGATTAATTTTGTCAATCATATGTGGTCCCTGGCAAGCTGAAACTGCATGAAACTCTAAATCTCTTCACAGGGGGCCACTTAAAGCAAATAACCACAAGTCTACAAATTCAATTTACTCCACTTGGTAACAGAAAATTAGGGAGGGTGCCATGTTCAATGCCAATTTTTATTTTCAGTTTATGCAAAATATGGTTCAAATAATTTAATCCAAATTCCTTACTATTCCTTGGCAGAGGAAGAGTTAGCAATTCCCATCCCTAGATACTCAAATTAATAGAAAGACTTAATTTGAAAACAGCTCATGGAAAACCTACCACTTATCTTGGCAGTTTGTTTAAGGAAATCATCCCATTTAACAACAAATTAATGCATCTAATCCTTGTTTTGATTTGCTGGACTTCAGCAACACTGCTCATTTTGCCTTATTCCACTACAGCATCGAGTACTTGCAGTACTTCTATTTGCCTATTTCTGTATCCACTGATGGCAGTAACCCCTTTAACCATATCACCACTGTAGGCTGCACATATAGGTTTGGGATTTTTGGGGAGAATTTTTGTTTGGTTGCACTGGAAGTTTTTTGTACGTGGTGATATTGCTATTATCACCCCAACAGCCTCCTGAGTATGAGCTCTCCAGGCAGGAGTCTCATTCTACAAGTACACCTTGCATTCCTTCTGCCTAATGCCTCTTTATATTCCACATATTCAGCCCAACAAATGGCCCAGGCTATCCTGAGTGTCTCTGTTCTCCGGTGGTGTGGTACATTGTGCTGGCACCAGTCTCCACAGATTTGAAACCATCACTTCATATATGGGTCATAACTTACTATCCCCATTTGTATGATATACACAAACTATCATTCCAGCCAGTACAAAGACAACAATCAGCACACTACTAGTTAATTAAAAAAAAAAAAAAAAAGCAACCAAACAAAGTAACACATTTAGCCATGTTATAAGATCACTCACTAAATATTTATTTTAAGGATTTTTACTTTTTATTAAGTTGCACTCAACAGGTCAGATATATAGTCAGAAGATGCCTGCCTACCATCCACAACGTCAGTGTAAAACTGTCCATATAAAAAAGCTGTATTAACTATTGAACTGGTTACATTCTGGCTTTGCCCATGAAGTCCAACCAATGAACAGTGACCAGGATTAGGTTAGGTTGGTTTATTGCATAATGAATTCTGATCTGATTTTTCAAACAGGAGTGGAGTTTAAATGGACTATAAGAGAATGTTAAAAAGAAACAAATTAAGAAACCTGTTACCTACAGGTTATTAGATAAATAACAGGTCTGTAGAATTATTTATTGCATGTTATCAGAAGAAAAGATGCTATTCTCAATCTTGTAAACAAGCAGGTAGACCAAAACCAGAAACTATCCCTAAAAAATAGTGACAACTAACAGAGAAGAGAAATTCTAGCACAGACTTCCCAACATGGGACAGCGCCCAAAAAATAAACTATCAACAAGAAGCCAGGGTTCCAACAGACCAATCTCAAGCCACACAGTAATTCTGGAATCTAAGAATCACTTTGAAAATCACATTTACAGAAACAAGGGTGGTTCTTAAGGAAATGTCCTCTTTTTGAAAGAAAATTGCAAGCACTTTCTGCATGATTTTTAACAGCAGCTTTCAAGTATCAATACCACCTCTTTTTGAGTAACATAAAACGTGCATCATCTTGGAACTGACAGCAGCCCATAATTTGAACATTAAAGGGAATGTTTTCCCCCAGGTTTCCGTGATCCTTTGTAGAGAAGTACAGATTTTGTTCAGGCTTTTTCTTCCACTGAGATCGCAACAGGAACGCAGCCACCACCACCGCAAAAAGAAGACATGATGATCCCAAATAAGCCAAAGAACAGAAAGAAGCAAGGGAGCCATGCAAATGAGCAAGATCCCAGCTAGTGATAGCACTATCTTCTGAAGCCTGCCAGTTGTCCTCTGGAAAATAATATCCATCATTTTTGAATTGCTGATCTAAAGTCTTCAGAACAACAGCTAAAACCCAACCCTGCTCAAAATAAAGTCCATGGACTTGAGATGAAAGGCTCCAGATCTCCCTTTGTTCACTGGCACTCTTCCAGCACTAAGCATTTATGTTTCTCCCACACACTCAGGAACCCTGACTTGATCCCTATGGAAAGAAACTATACAGAAAAGCATTAATTATACGCCTTTGCTGATGGTAAATCCAGATTGCCTTTTGACATGGGAACAAAGCAAACCTACATCCACTGGGGTAACTTTTCAAGGAGCACTTACTAAAAGGTGTATTTTACACAAATACATATATTTTATTAAGAAATGCCTTCACAACCACAGGACAATATTTGGTTAAACATCAACTGCTTGTTCAACCATTCCTATTCTACTACAGCTCTAACAGCTGATGAGAAAAGTTTTAGAGGAAGGCTATCACATTCACATCAGTGGAACTGTCTTGAAGCTACACAGCCTCTTTTATTCCCCCTGTGGTAAGGGAAAGGGTGGTTTTAGAAGCCTGAACAGTAAGGAGTTAATGCATTGCTATGCCTCAAACACCAATGACCACTCAAGTGAGAAAGTTATAACAGGATGTGCCTGGAAGTGGGGGCTATGCAAACACAGGGCAGCACCTCTCTGGAGCTAATTTTCCAGTTCAGGTCTACAGTGACCACACAAAATAAAGTGCAGAAGCACAGAAGTGGAGTCAAGGAGTGGGCAGGACCAATAGAGGGGGCTCAAAACCACCGAGGACCCCAAAGTACTCCCTTACTCTTTTTGGGAATTCTCCATCAGAAGACTGTACGTGGCCCATAGTGTTCCATCAGACTTGGAGAATCCCTTTCCCTGGGAAGAGATCCAGGCATTTCCATGCCAACTTGAATGTATATAACCTGACAAACTTTTTGTTTTGTGGGCCCCCATTCCCAACGGATCACGTCTGTGACTACTAGTACAGCAAAACAGTGATCAAGTCTCATCACTGGATCCTCAGGCGGTGACATCTTTCCTCTCAACCATCTACTCTTATCCTTTCCTTCTCTTTCTTTTCCTTATGTATTTTGTGGTACGTTTATACTTTTATAGAAGAGAAACAAAATGCCCACATACTTTCCACCACAATTGAATTGTTTTAAAATAAATCTGCCTCATAAATACACCAGTCACTCAATGTCTTTTCACTCTAATTCATCCCAAGGAATTTATTAACAGGAATCCCAGCCTGCCTCAGAGGCAGGTCATAACAGTAGTGTGTCTATTAAGGAGTTGTTCTCAGCCTAAATCTGTTGCCTACTGTATTTTCAGGGAAAGGAAAGAGGCGCAGGATCAACCTTAAACTTTCCATTCCCCAAAATACGTGCTGCTATTATCGGACAGTCCCAAATATGAACAATTACTGTACAGCACAGAAATTTTTAAAAAGGGACTTCCCAAGTGAAAGCACATTCCCTTTAGGATGAGAAATCATGAAAGCCATAGGTTAGAAACTTGGTTCTACTCTGCAGTGTACAGAAAACGATACTTCTGTATTGGAAAACAACTTGTACAAGATGGCAGCGTGCTCTGTGGAAAAGGCAGAATTAGGCCCTAAGCAATTTAAATAAAGGCACTGATGAGCCAACTCAGTATTTTCAAAACTTAAAAATAATGTTGCATGTAACTAGTCTTAAGCTAATTAAATTTAACTAAGACTTACATAATATTATAAAGAAAAAAAATTTTAGTTCAAAAGTAACAGGATTTAGGCACAGAGTCGAAAGTTTATTTATCGCCATTGTGAAAAAGTAACACATTTAAAGCAACAGAAACTTAATCAATTAAAACTTTTACACCAGTCACAGTTGCAGTAGTAGGTTTAACTGGCAGACAACAAATTCCAAAGACTGAAGGTCCTTCTTCAAAAAGGGATACCAGCAAGTTGTTACATCTGCTTATTTTTCACCTCACATGTAAGCAAGTGTATTCACATCCTTCCTTTGGACAGGCACTTTGAATTTTTCATTGATTTCCAAATGCTAATAAATAGCAAGAAGACACAATAATTCTCTAACAGGCAGGTGAGTCAAAAATTCTGGCACTTAACTGTCAGAGGTTTAGCAGCAAAAATATTTCCTCATACTAAATGAAAAAGGAACTGCTGTTCCAAGCACATAGATGTATGCAGAGGGGGGTTGTTTGGTTTTGGGGTTTTACTTAGTTTGTGGTATTTTCCTTTTAATCTACTGACTATCTGAAGTGCTATCTGTTAAAGTAAAAAGGAAAAAAATTCCCTCAGCAGTCATATTTTGTACAATGTCATGAAGTCTTAAGCTGGTGTTGCACATGCATAAAAAAGAAAAATGACTCAGAGATGAAGACAACAACTGGTAGTTGGTCACAAGGATATGTAAAAGCCAAGCATTGTGAAAAAAGCTACAGCCTCGTTAAAGCTTTGCCAGCTGCTCTGTGTTTATCTATAGAATATCATTACACAAGCAAGAAAGACAGGTGAACAGCTTGTTAACACAATAAAATGCTAGCAGCACCTTAAGCAAAAAGACAAAACAAACAAACAACCCCAGTGAGCTAATGATTCATAGGACAACAAAAATCAGGTAGATAATCTTTTCCAATTTTCTTTACATTGGGTGTAATTCGAACCCCCCAAACATGAAAATCTGGTAACAGTTATGCTGAACTAGAGTACCAAACATCTGAGACTGCCATGCTGTCGGTTTTCACTCATGACAGATTAAGTCAGTGTACATAGTTTCTATTTTTGAGTGTTCATAATACTAATCTGGAAAAGCATGTGCTCAAATCCATATTTTCTGGGGGAAGCACATAAGCATATGCTGAATACAAATTACTGAAGCTTTCGGACATCTATTCTGCAGAATAGGAGTGCCCTGCAGCTGAACCATAGCCTCGATTTCTAGAAAAGAAGATGGACTCCAGAAGAGAAAAGGGTTTTGCTGTAGGGAAGTGGTGGAGCAGCCACTTCTTCCAGGTGAAGAGTGGGTAACCTTCAAGGTTGCCTACTCATCCAGCCTATGGCGGGCTATTTTTAATTAGCAAGAAATTAACCTTCCCCATATTGCATCTGTTTTGCTCATGATGACAACTGGTGAGTGATCTCCCTGTCTTTATCCTGACCCACAAGCTTTTTCATCCTATTTTCTTTCCCTGGCCTGTTGTGAAGGGGAGTGAGAGAATGGCTGGGTGGGCACCTGGCAGCCAGACAAGGTCAATCCACCCCTCTGAACTTGTAAAACACTTAACCAAAGCGTCCTCCAGCAGCTAATATCTCAGAGTTTGACTTAAGCTAATCAGATTTCATTCTCAGCTGCTGTAAGAACATCAAGTTTAAAGAACAAATATTTACTTAGAAACAACAAATTCAGCTTGTCAGGATACATATTGAAATGTACAAATCACTCTTCAGGTTTTTTTTTTCCCTAAATGCTTTTATGCAGTTTGCTTCAGATCTGTCTAGATTTTTGTATTTAAACTCAAACATGACACTAAGCATCTCTTCAAATAAAATAGATTCTGCAGTGCTTTTAGTGATTTGTTACCTACAAAGAGGAAAATAGCCAATTTAGCTCCCTGGGCTTGTTGATCGATTATGTTCAATTCCAGATGTACAGCCCCCCCTTACACAAAGGAATCATGTGGCATTTGGAAGTGGCACCCAGCAATCTGTCCCCCAGCAATCCAAAGCATCCTGCCACACTACATGTCTTCACAACTTGCCACATTAGAGTACTTTCAACCCACTCTAGTTATGTTATAGTCTAATGGATGTGTCTAAATATTTATAACTCCTAAATATTTGGGCAAACAATGACCTGTTCTTAGACATGTCTAACATGTTAATTTCTCTCGAGGTATTACCTTTTTTCCTTTCAGAATCAGACTTTTATCCTAAAAAACCCAACTAAACCCAACAAACAAAAAACCCCCAACAACCTCAAACAACCACTTTATGCAGTTAAATGATCGTCTTGAAGACTCTTTTTGGTTCTGTCATCTTTTAGCACACACATCCCTAAATTATTTTTTCCTTCCTAGGTCTATAGTTCCAGTATTTTGGTCATGCTTAGCAGACCTCCTAAAACACAAATTTTGCTTTGCTGTTCAGAACCAACCAATTTTGAACAATCTGCCATGTACAACTTCTTACTTCTATATCATAAAATAATTATCTTAATCAGGGCATAGACAAAACTCTAATAAGAGGGTAACCTGACCCAGCAAGTTCAAGCCTGATGACTGTGAAAGAGTTGCTCCATAGTCCTTCTCAGGTATCAACAGGCATAGCACATTACTTAGTTTTTTCATGTTCAAAGTGCATCTTTATTTTTCTTTGGCTCAGCAAACTCACTTAGGGTGAGTCTGAGCTGTTCCATATCATATTTTAACAAAAGCAGCAGCATCTGTGTAAAGCTGCTCATACATAACCTCATTTGCCTTGTAGGAGACTTTCAACAAGCTCAAGCTGAACACCTTGACAGATGCTTGGGATTTAACTACCTTGGCATTGTATCAGTAGCACAATCAATCATTGCAACAAAAAGATTTCATCAAAACTTTGTTCCAAAGTGCACCTGTTCAACTCAGTGATGAAAGAAATGGCTCATACAGCCCTCAGCAGCGAAACTTTTCCCAGCTTCTGCCTTCTGACAATAACTTCAAATGAATGTTTGCATAAGTAAATCTTTTGATCTTATTTCCACTATTTCAGCTAAATCATATAAACAAGTAGCTTTCCAAGTGCCATCACCAGTCAAACTCTGTTTCCTACTCTGTTTTCCAGGCAACAGCAAGCTTCAGTGGATGTTTGTCCCATGCTTTTACCACAGCACCCATCTGTGCTCCCAGTCTCTGAATGGGAGATTCACCCCTGTCTAACCAGGAACACACTCCAGACACAGTCCTCTATTCAAGTATTTAACATCATCTCTCTTTGCAGAAAGTCTACACCTCCTTGTAGGCAGAGCCTACCTAAAGTTTTAGGGAACTTTTAGGAACTTCATTGCTTTTAACAACTTGATACTGTGATTACTATCCTTTTTCCAAGCACACTTGAGCATGAATAGTGGCTTTGAAAATTACCAGAACATGAGCAAGAAGAAAGGGAGGGGAAAGGCTGACAGCAGGACTACACAGGACTTTAAACCACGTTTAAAACTTTGGAAGCAGTCCAACAACAACAAAATATATTCAAGTACACAAAAAGCACATATTTGCTGGAGACAGGAAACTGACTGGATGATAGTGCATAGCAGAAGGCTCCCATGCATCCCTGCTCCCACTCCCTGCTGAATTGAATATTTTTTGCTCAATTAGGCACTCCCAGGTCTTTTTAGACAATATCCTCAAGGTCTGTCCTTGGTCTCCTGGTCACGCAGAAAATCTCTCCTGGGAGACAAATGGGTTTGTACAGCTATTCCCATTTTCTGTGCTAGCTCAGCATACAGTTTGAGTTTGACCACTTCTCATCAGCATGCATGTTGGATAAGCTCTATCAGTCTTCAGCCATTCTCAACCCCAAACTGCTCCTTTTAAAACAAGACACAGAATGCACAAAAACTATGCAGAAGTTAAATGCAACCATGAATGCTCTTTGGGCTTACAGTCTCTCTATATCCATTTATTGAGAGGAACAATAAAACAAAAAATCCAAACAAAACAAAACACGAAAAACCCCCAAACCTTCTATTCAATACATATTAGTGATTCATACAAGGATTTAAAAATCACATATTGTTTCTTCTGGCAAGATCAAGTTTGCCCGACCTGGTTGCTGCCTGTTCAGGTACTTATGAAAAACCAACATAATTACGGCACTACCTATTTAATGAATGGGCCCTTTTCCCACATTCCCAACAACAGCTTTCAGAACAGCTATTACACATACACTCTATTGCCTATTACCCTTTATTGATCAGCAATATCACTTTCACATTCTAACTAAATGTTGGTTGTCCCCAAATGCATTCTGCAAACTTCTGGTTGCCAGGTATTTCTGTAGAATGCCAAGTGACAAAAGAGATAAACGCATTAATTGCAGAACTGATGTTAAGTGGAAATGCATTACCAGTAATGCTTACTGTAATATTTACAATACCTTGGCAAAAATATGATTCAAACTAGTTTTCCTTTACTGTATTTGATAATAGTATTGCAAAACAACACTACACTGGAGGCACCACAAAAAGACAGAGAAATGTGATGTTTGAAAAACAAAGCACGCCTAAGTAATGCAAAAGTATTAACTCATACAAGTAAAAATTTGCTTCTATTTCAATGTAAACACCTACTGAAAGCCTTTATCAGCAGACACTAAGCATCTTTATCTTCCAGCACAGCCAAAAGATCTTCTCTACCATCCCTGCACTATACAGGCTCTAAACCCCAGTCAGGCTCCAGAAATGAACATTAACTAGGGACCATACCAAAATCACAGAAAGACTCAAGACTCCTCACATGTAATGGGGCAAAGAACTCCAGTGCTTCCAAAGCCTTACGGGATGGACACCTGCTGGAGTAACTCTAACTTGTATTTCAATGACATAACACCTTAAATTGCTCCATTGGTTTCATCATGAATACTGCATTTGACACAAGGTTCAGCATAAATGCAGCCTTGGATCAAAGCTATTAATTGCTTTTCAGCTGCAACACAGTGAATATTTTTCTCTGACTAAGCAACATAAAATCTAAGTGTCAAAAGCTTCCTGACATTTCTGAAATCCAAGTTCTCAATTATTGCCATTAATTCCAAGACTGCTCTGAAAACAGTCAGTAACAGTTGCATCCAGCCTGACTTACACAGCTGTCTAACCTACAGTCACACGATCACATGACTTGCCTAAAACGCGAATTTGCTCTAAAACAGGCAAGAACAACCATAGGCATCTCCTATTCCTCATTTTTTCTGTGCTCTAGCCTTTCTGTTTTGTGTAACAAATCCATAATGAAGGTCAGAACCTGGAAGTACTTCCCCACGGTGGTCTTGCCTAAACCAGACATGTCTCTCTCCAGCCCAATCAGATCTCCAGATCCCTCTAGATCTGCCAGGAGCATAATGGTACAATTTCCTTCTGAATGCAAGATACACCAGTTCAAACCTACTGAAATAAAAATCTCTTTTTTGCTGCTTCTTGCTACCTTAGAGACCAACTGTCTTGCATCCAAATTTAGCTCCAGTTTTTTCTGTTTTGCTCCCTCCAGCAGTGGTTACACCACACCTGAGCCACAGCTCTGCTTTATTTTCCAAAATCCAGTGTATATGACACAGGCAAGCCTGCACACTGAAAATGCCTGCAGAGCTTCAGGGACTACCAATGACGATCTAAAAAAAAATCTCAATGCATTATTAAACATAAATCTCGTGCTTTTAATACACATGACCCAAGGAACTGTGGAAAAGTACTTAAAGGAGACATGTATTTTATACTTCCGTTGCTTTTTGCAAACACAGTCAAAGCAATTAATTGAAAAGTTTTACAGTAAAATGTTTTTGGTTATTCCTCCAAGCAGTTACTTCATCTAGTCAGGCAACAGTTTCCTCATGCTCTGAATATTTTACAACTTCTAACACTATACTGCTTTTCCTTACCAAGTTACAGGTGAAACACAGCATTTTCCTTTGAAAGAAAATGTTGTGAAGACTGACAGGCATTTTTTTAAAACGGCAAATATTCATACCAATATGCCATAACTCAGATTTTTTTGCTATTTGTTTTCCTTGATATATTTTTTACATTATTTTTAATTACTAACGATATACATAGGCTAAAATAGAATATATCCAATTAAAGGTTCTGTTCAGGAAGACACATTCACTTCAGAGATGATGTTATCACATCCCAAAATTATGCTGAGAACACAACCACCATTCAAAACCATGAATAATATCCATAATCAAAGTATGTGTTCAGAAAATTTTTATTCATTTACTTTTCTGTTTATTTATTTGAGAAAAAAAAGGAAGTCCAGAATTTATCAACTGGAAATGACAGGCAAAAGAATATAACCTGGAACTCACGAAGTCTGGGGATCTGCATCTCTTTTCAAGGGCCATTGAGAATTATTTATATTCAGCAAAACACAATTATGATTCTGAAATGGACTAAAAACAGAAACGTAAATCAAGCTGGCAGTGTATTTCTACTCTGCAAGCAGCTACTGCTTGATTGTTTGTGTTGCTATCTACACCAGCCTAAGGACTAGTCAGGTGCCAATACAACCTGAGACAAAGAAAGGGCATTACCTATAGAGGGTGAGTGGGTGTAATTACAGTAAGACGGTGAAAGTACTGACTGATTACAGCACAATGACTTATTATGGAGACATACATTTATATATTTATTCCACATAGAGCAAAATAATCTGTCAAAAATTATGGCAAAAATTCCCAGGTGTTTTGTGAATGCAGATTGCTTCATAAAGACCCATTTGAGACAGGCAGCTCCACATTTAAATTAGACAAAATCCACTTGTGAAATACAGTGGTCACTGTTTAACATGTCACTGAATGCTGGAAGTGCTGGAATGAGGAAGGCAATAAAAATCTGAAGTACAAGATGCAAAAAAGCATAACCAAAAGCACTCAGGCTAAGACAGAACCAAACCCAGTACTAGTGTTGAGAACAGAGCAGATATAGGAAACAAAGATACAACTAAAAAGATGGATTTACAAACCAAATAAAAACTTTCCTTTTTTAAAAGCATCTTGGAAGTTCCACAGTAAACCCAGCCCTCCTCACTGGTAACTTCTGAGCATCAAATCTCAAAGCTAAATTCTATAGCTGTGATGAATGCAGGCGTCCTAACAAGATAAATCCTAGAGTGCCAGACCTTTTCAGTGGTGTCCAGGACAGGACAAGCAGCAATGGCCATAAAATAAAACACAAAAAGTTTCACTTCAACATGAGGCTGAACTTTACATTGATAGTGGCAGGGCACTGATACAGGCTGCCCAGGGAGGTCATGGAGTCTCTCTCCCTGGAGACATTAAAAATCCACCTCAACACATTCCTATGTAATCTGCTCCAGGTGCCCCTGCCTTGGCAGGGATGTTGGACTGGATGATCTCCAGAGGTCCCTTCCAACCCTAAACTATGCTGTGATTCTGTAAATGAAACAATTTGAACTATGAAAATTACATTAATAGCCCTCGTATATACAAAATTGTATTAGTAAAGGAAAACTTCAAGAAAGATATGCAAGTTATTTTATTCCATAAAGGAAAAGCTAAATTACCTGCAAAGTGAGACTTGCTAAATTACCAGAAGAGCTATTACAAACATCTTTATTTCCCATGAAATAATTTCATTACACAAAACATGAAAAACCAGGAGACTGCTAGACTTCCTAATGATTATATATATACATATATATGTTTCTTACCACAGAGTTGTTTGCACTTGTGAAGCACAGACTTAGAGAACCTCCCTTAAACACCCCAAGTTTCTGCAAAGGAGCTTAGTGAGGCTGTGCTCTGCCACCCCACACCCCAACATCATCAGGGTGCCATTTGCTCCTCTGTGGTAGCACACGAGGGATTCTTCCTGCCCAGCTGGACCTGCACTCAGCCCAGTATTCCAGGTGGCCCAACAGAGCCTTGTGATTCCCAAAAGAGAACAAAAGGGAGAAATTTCTCTTACACACGTAATTTCTCTCTGGACAAATAGCTACATAAGAACATATGCAGCACTTAGAGCAAGATATACTGCAGGAAAAAATTTGAAAAACCCCAAAAATTAGAATTCAAAGAGAAAAGTTCGTTTTATTTTCATTCTGCTCAGGCCAGCACTGATTCAGAGTTCCTCTGTGCATATTGTCCTCTGCAACAGATGGGAAAACTCTCCAGCAGAGCAGTGTTACACACTTCAGCAATTAATTGCAGAGGATAACGTGACTCTCATGCATCTCATTTTACATGATGAGGAATTTATTCTGACTTGCAATGGATGATGCTCCAATAGAGCCTTGCCTTAGTACCTCACCACAAGCATCACTCAGTACAGGAGACTGCAATTTGAAAACTAACACTGCCCTAATAACTAACCCACTCAATCATGTCAACTTCCAAAAAACCCCACTATAACAAAATATTACCATAAAAACTTAATGTTTAACAGCAACACTAGAGCAAACCAAATTACAAAAGCAAGCTTTTCACTCATTCTCTGGCACACCCCAAAGTCTCTTTCACACTGCCACAAGACAGATGCAATTAGACTGTGCAGCTGGCAGCATATAACAAATTTGGTTTGGCAGACTAGTTTGCCTCGCTCCCTGAACCATCTCTCCCCATGTGCACCAAATGCATCTGCCTGCATTGTACCTCCAAGTCTTTCTACAGCATCACTCTTCCATTTTTCAACCTCCCAGTACAAAACACACTGCTCCTCATCAAAGAACCAAGGCTTTTGTGCTGTAAAGGACTCAACAATATAAAATATGGAGGGATACTCCAGTGAGTGATTTTTTTTGGAAGTCATTTAAACAGTACTTATGACAACAGCAAGAACACATGAAAAACATGTCAACTGAGCATGGGATCCAGAACATGAGATTTCTGTCAGAGGGAATAATTATACCCAAGGCTGCACTGTTGCTTGTAAAAACCATAATAAAACATGGTATATATTCACTGTATCTGATTATGAGAAAAGGTTCTGTGCATAAGGTATGTACATACTGAATATAACCCACTCCATGCCAGCTCACTTCCCCTTAAAACCAAAAGACAGTCTAGATTCAGTGCGCTACAAAGCTCTTAGTTCTCAATCACAGACTATCACAAATTTACCACTCCAGTCACTAATATTCTTTTATATACTTTGAAGACATATGAATATACATCCTTAGTGAGAAATTAAATATGTCTGAGTTTCTTAAGGTGGTAGTTTATTGATTCACATTCCCACATGACTTACTGAGTCCTTTCAGAGGTTTCTAAACCCTCACCCAGCCTAAGCAGAAACTCCACCTAGACTGGAATAACATGCTCTGAGGATTTTTTTCCCCATTCATAAAATCAGCGCAGTTCCTAGCTGGGAAGAGAGTCAAAAGTAGCAGTTTTTCAGACTATTTCTCAGGTTTGTCTGTCAGCTTGTGCCAAGAAAAATTTCACTTAGGCATAAGCAGCCACAGCACCCCAGAAAGAGAGTAGAAAAAAAAGTGTAACACCAAACAGTCCTGAGGAAAAACTAAGTTTGGTAGAGTCAAATCACAGCCCTTCACCTGAGAACTGGGCATTAAGAATCTGCTCTAGTTTTAATGAGTCCACACCTGTGCAGGAGAAAGGCCTCACATGAGATCATGAAGCCAAAGTAAAAAAATCTATCTTGCAAAGACAAAGCAGAGCCTGGGACCAACATATTGCAGACACTGCCTTCAGAACTTTTCAGTTCTAGGCAGCAGATGGCTTAGCTACGCCAAAATACTTCTGAAGTACAAGATGTGTTCATTCATGGAAGCTCTTGTTACTTGATTTTCCCATTTGTCCTCTAGGATCAGGCTGCTGAGGCAGCCCTCTGCCAACATATTACTTCTCAGAAAAATATTAACAGACTGAAGTGGAAAAGCTGACATCATACCTGATGGCTCCAAAATTACACATGGATTAGCACCCTTGGTATATCAAAGAAACCCCAAACAAACAAACAACAAAGAAAACAAAAAACCAAACCAAACCAAAAAAACAAACAAAAAAAACCCACCAACCAACAACAACAAAAAAAACCCAACCCAAAACCAAAACAACAAACAAATAAACCAACCCATCCAGAAAAACAGGTAAAATGTAAAGAACCAAGGCTAATTTTAAGAAAAATAGTAGTCATGTGCTAGGGGAGATAGATGTACTGGTTTAGTTGGCCACTGACATAAGCTTGCTCTGAAAGCTTTGCACCAAGAAAGAAGCCTATGAACTCACATCAAACCAAACAAGATTAAAACACTGGTGGACAGTGATACAAAGAGAGAACAGCAGAGAGAGAGAAAACCCCTGAAAACTACATCTCTTACTGGGGCAAAGTATCTGTCAATTTTTTTTCCCCAATAACTGATGGAATAACCTTGGATTAAAGCTCCATTCTGCCTGTAACACAGCTTCACTGAATATATGAAACATTCCAAAAAAATCTAATCCTTACTTGTATACTGGCAATAGCTCATTCAAGACAACACCAGTGTTCTTGCATCAAGCCAAAACCAACAACCAACAGTTCAGGATTATTACTGTGAATTCATCAAGAAACCAGCAATTACAACATATGTTGTTTTGATTATAAGAAAGACAGAAAAGTGAAAAGGACACTTCCCATTCTGAGGAGAAAAAAATAATCTAGTCAGTGGAATTTAATTACTTGCTCTAAATGTAAGTAGTTTTAGTAGCAACATATTGCAGGATGCATTCATTTGAGTGTATATACACTGGTGGATTTATTTTTCCTAATGCCTTAAAATCACTGAGTCTCCTGGACATGATGGCAAAACTTACAGTGCAGCAAATTCAGAGGACTGAGAAGAAGCGAGAAATATGAGTTCTCTTTAAAAGGAAAGAAGGTTTTCCAATACATTCAGGTTTATTCTTTTGGTGGTTTGAAATTTTTCTCCTTAAAATCAAAATCCTAGTAGATTCTCATTGGAATGTACATCGCCATAAAAAGCGGAACTATTTTATTATATACATTTCTAATGTGATAGATGCAAAATAATTTTAGAGTATCAGATGACCCACTAATCCATCACAATTCACATCTGCACCAGTAGAAGTTCAAATACAGCATTAGGGCAGCGAGACATTCCTGAGAATCTTGACATTTGGTTTCTAAACCCACAAAAAGCTGTTATGGTTATTTTGGCTCAGTTTAACAACAAACTACTGAACCTCTGCAGCATTCTGGGGAAAAAATGTTTAAAGCTGGTTTATGTGGAAGAGCCTATTATAATGCAGCATTATACATAAGGCTCCCCAGTGACTGCTTCACACACAAAAGGTTAAATTGCTTAGAGAAACTGCTTTGTAAGATGCTAGAAAATGAACCCATCCTGTTTCTTATTGTAAGCCATTGCCATTCAGACATCATACCACCCTACCAAGACAAATATGAACTTATTTGCATATACCCAGGTGAAATTTTGCACTGAGTAATAATAAGCTACAAAGAAATTTCAAAAAAATGCTAATTAGCTTCCACATCCAGCATTCCAGAACATAGTAAAATAGTTCTGTTTAAGAAATAGCTGCATTCCTGTTCTTTCAGCATTCTGCAGCATATGGATGAACAGCCAGGCTGAAGGCAGACTTTGACAGATTTACTGATTTATATATAAGGGAAAAAAAATTTTGCTGGTTGCCATTGGAAAAGTTCACATAAAGCACCAAACTGACAGATTGAACTGATTTCTGATAATGAACTGATAAAACAGAATGCCTCTAACAAAGCTCAAATAAAACTACTACTTAACTCTTTGCTTGTCCTGTTTATCTCACATACGCAAAACAGGGTTTTTGCAACATCTACTTTTTCAGTGGCATCTTGAAAGAGTGACTATAAAAACAATTCTGAACACATTTCAGGTGGACATGACAACAAAGTATTAATACAAAAAAAGTGGACGTTCATAGGTTTTATGCCCCTGCTTGTAGTTCTTATCTTCCATTTTTTTGGCTACTGGCAAAACAACTGATTTAATTCCAGCTTGGCAATAACCTAAGTAATTACAGTTTTCGAAAAACTGCTGTGTCCTTTTTACAGTTTAATAACCAACCTTAATATAATATTTATATTACCGTAGGCTTCATCATGACCTAGCTATGCTGCAGTGCTCCCCAATCATTCTGAGAAACCATCTCCAGCTTCAAGACTTCAACTTCACAGCAAGTATTAAAGAAAAAGCCAGAAGGAAGAAATCCAGCAAACAGAGAGCAAGAAACAGACTGGCTCAGCAGACCTGCACAGGCCACCAGCTCCACGCTGCTCTTCCTCCCTTGCCCTTCTGTAACACTGGGTGAATTCCTTGTCTACTCAGGTGCTCAGTTTTTCTGTTGCTCACCTCCTTTTCAGAAATACCTTTCTTCTGTATGATATGTAAATGTGAGTTCTAAGAACATATCAGACCCAGTAAGACATTTTGTTTTCAGAAGCTGGCTTCTGCTTGTAGGTATAACCTTCACAACTATTTGCTGCTGAGCAACAATTACTTAGATTTGTCTTCTTTGTCAAGTGGCTACGGACATGTTACTCTTTGAACATTCAATAATGAAGGAGAACAAAAAAGACAACCAGAAGTTGACACTTCTGCTTTTACCCAAACCTCCCCAGAAAATAAACAAACAAAAACATTGTATTCCTGTAGCATTTAACATATGCTTGGCATCAGATTCACAGGTTCAATGATGACAAGCAACTTATAGAACACAGGAAGACAGCTCAAGTTGCTCCACATTTTCTTTTAATCAGAAAGCAACTGGCATATTGCCAATTTATAAAGCAGTGCTACCCTTTGACAAGGTAATCCACCTAGTTAATCAAGGGAAGTCAGGTGATGTAACCATTTTGGATTTCAGTAAAGCTTTCCATGCTATCGGTATCCTTCTGGATAAAATGTCCAGCACACAGCTGGATAAAAACATCATGTGATGGACATCTTCATAAATGACTTGGATGCAGGACTGTAAGAGACACCGATGTTCACAGATGACAGAACACTGGGAGGAGCTGTTGACTCCCTCAAAGGCAGAGAGGCCCTGCAGAGAGATGTCAACAAATGAGAAGTCTGGGCAATCACCAACCATGTGAAGCTCAACAAGGGAAAGCACTGGATTCTGCGCCTGGGATGGGGCAACCTGGATGTACAGACACAGACAGACTGGGGAAAGAGAGGCTGGAGAGCAGCACCATGGAAAGGGACCTAGGGCTCCTCGTCAACAGAAAGTTGAACGTGAGTCAGAGTGCTCTGGCAGCCAGGAGGGACATCAGGCACAGCATCGCCAGCCGGGCAAGGGAGGGGATTGTCCTGCTCTGCACTAGGGCAGTCTCACCTCGAGTCCTGTGGCTCTCTCAAGCAAATAATGAAGAAAATTTGCAAAACTGTCTGTTCTAGTAAAACAATCTTTATTGGCATCCTCTGCTGAAAGAATGCTCTGCATATTGTTTATATCAGAGGCAATGTAAATAAAAATATTTTTAAATACACACTGACACTTAAGACAGGTTTTTACTTGTAGACTAGAAGTTGAATAAAAAAACCCAGGAAATCAAGACAAATGACTGGAGTATACAAAGTATAGAACCCATTAAGTCTTTTTTATCTATATATAAGAAAAACGTCACAATTCAAAGGACCATCACACACCAACTCCGAGATAAGCCAAAAGCACACAAACACAAATCATGTTTAAGCAGGGAAAAGCCTAACAAGTGAAATTATGCCCTTTCAGCCCAACATCCCTGGAGCCCTCAGAGTGGTCAGAGGTGGACTGTTGCCCCACAGAAAGACCCAGGCAAGGCCTGCATGAACCAGCAAAAAGCACCACCTTGAGCCTGACACCTTGGTTATTTCACCCCTGGAGCTGAGTAGCACTTACACAATTTAGTGGCAATCATACCAAGTGTTTTGCAGTAGCATTTGTTACATGCTTGAAAGCACAAAAGAAAAATCATGACTCAGGAAAAGGAGGTAAGAAGCAGGTTTTCAAAGTTAATGTGTGGTAATTTAATGCACAATAATCTCAGTTCATGATCACATATTTGAATTAAAATGAACCTTCAAGACAACAAATATTCTAAGAAATTTGCATTTTTAGCACAGAAACCAGTGGAAGTGAGAATTGCCACTAAATGGCAGAACTGGAAAATCCCATTTTCCTCACTGTAGGTGAAAACAGAAAAAACGTGGACTTATTCTGAGGAATGTGACTATACAGCAGGAATTAAGAAAAAGAAAATATTTTGGGCAAAACAGCGAGAGAAGTCTTCATAGACACTGGAAAATAAGGTGTCAGGGCAGAAAAGGAGCCAAAATCCAAACCTGAAAATAGGAAGTTATAAAACTTATTTTCAGATTCATCTAAATGTGTCACTATCTCGCCAAAGTGGAAGCATGGAACCAATCAAATTCACCGTTCATCTTTACAGTGTTACATACAACTTTCCTCATTATTTACTCATACAATTAAAGAAGAAAAAAATGGTATGGCAGCAATGTAAGTAATTGAATTAATTCAAGCTTCATAAGAAACTTTTTCCTCTTTGTAAAAAAAAAAAAAAACCAAAACCAATCCAGACTACCTAAGAAAACATGGAACCTCCACCTTTTTTGAAGTTCTGCAGTATTGCCATGTCTTTCTCCTTTCTTGAATTCTTCACTCAAGTCAACTTTACAGACGTTCACAGATACACACAACTGTTGACGCAGCATGAGGATTAGAGAAAACACACCCAACACAACAAATAAGATATCCAAACAAGAAGCCTTCACATTTGTATTGACTTTCCCTGTTTATACAGAGGTGTCCACATGCCTCTAAGGAAAAGCAGGTCCTTTCAGTGAAGAATATTTGATGGGAAGCTTTCTTATTCTTTACTCCTGTCATAGGTTAGCAAGCATAGTCCCAGAAGGGATGTCCTTGCTAAGGGGTGCTTACAGTTTCCTCTGGGAACTGACAGAACCTATCAGCGACCAGTTTGAATACGGACAATTCTCTAAGCCACTTAAAGTTGTGACCACCTCTGTAATCCACATTTAAGAATAGGCAAACTCCCCCTCCAAGCTCTCTCTCGTTTCCGGCGCTGGGACAGGTGGCTGCGGGCCCCGAGTGGGGGCCAGCGGGCCCGGCCAGGCCCTGCTTGGGCCAGGCCGGGCCGGACCGCGGCCATCCTGGAGTCGATGGACCTGTTCCAGCCGTGGAACCCCCCCCACTGCCAGAGCGGCTCGGCTCTCCCCCCTCTCCACTTCGATAAGAAAAATTCAACATTCCAGCTGCAAAGCTGCAAGGCCGAGGTGAGAGTAACCCTTTTATTGCTGTGAAGAGCTGAAAACCTGAGGGAAGAGAGAGAGGAGATGCTTAAAGCTGAAATTCTGTTGTGAAGCTATGATATATCAGAGTATCCTGTTGTAATTCCATGAAGATATGGGGGGTGGAGTGTTCAACTCGTGAGCAAAAGCACCTGCGCTGAGATAGGCATATGCTGATGCAGCTGTAATTTCATGAGAAGTTTGGACAGGGAGAGATGGACCAGATGAGGACTTTGGCTCCAAATGGGAAAGGAGAAACCTCAGTCCCTAGAGATGCTCCCAGAGATAGTCCTAAAGATGAAGATGATGAAAACCCTTTGCTCCCAGGGAAGGAGAAGGGCCTCTGTTTTTGTTTCTGAATGGCTCAACCTTAAAATTGTACCCCAAAAAAACTTCAAGAGTGGACCCTCGAAAGCAGTTGCAGGAAAAGCTGCAAGTCGGGGGAAGGGACTCACACGCAGGCAGAGAGACTCCTCTTCCTAAATGGACTGAACGATATTTGGAAGTGGGCGGCTGTCTCGTTGTGATAATGTTTTCATAGCATGAGCAAGAAGAGACTTCTCTTTCTAAATGGACTGAACAAGGTTATTATGGAAGTGGTAAACAGACTGAACATCTTAAGGGTTGTCTTTGAACATTGTCAGTGGGAGAAGGGAGGAAGGTGGGGGGAGGAGGAGAGTTCTGAAGGTGGTATAATTTTTTTTCTTCTTTTAGGTCTGTTAATAAACTTCTTTATATTCTTTCAAGTTTGGTGCCTGCTTTGCATTTCTCCTAATTCTTATCTCACAGCAGATAAACAGTAATGAGTATTTTGGACCAAACCACTACACTAAATTGGTGTTTCCGCCCGGTTACAAACCGAACCCACGACAACTCCTTTCATAAAAGCTTGGTTATAAACTTCTGTGTTTCACAGTTCTCAGCTTTGTACACAAGACCCCCGCTTTGCTGAAATCATGTCTCCAAGAAACTTACTCTACTGGTTTCTTATTGAAATAAAATTGTTATTTCACCGAAGGCTGCCCAGTTTTGGGGGAAAAAATACATCATTAAAACATAGCAAATGTTTTCATATCAAGTTCTCTGCTTTTTACAAATGCATTATTAAATGGCCATGTTGGGCAGGTGGGAGCAAAAACCAGTTAACTCCAGCTACAGTTTTAGGCAGCTGATGTGATATAGATTGGAACCTGAAGCACTGCTAGGCTGGTGACATTTTGGTAAGGAACCATGATCTAAAGAAGCAGTAAGCTGAAAACTATATTGATTAAATAGGACAAGGGGGGAAAAAAAGGAAACAGAGAAATGAGGAGAGACCCAAGGAAACAGCGTAACTTGTGTCCTCTTAACTCTTGCAGCTGAGATTTACAGTATCATTCAATTAGTTTGTTTTCTCTTACTGTGTTTCTTTTAGGTTTCTAACTTCTATTCAAGTGATTAAGCACTGAAGTTCTTTAAAAGCCATTTTACAAACTTTTTCATTACTCAGAGGCTGTACAAAATAGTATTAAAAAAATAAGGTGACAAAGCAGGATGAGCCAACAAACGGATTAAACAAGGAATGGACATCCCCGATCTTAATCCTATTTTAACTTTCATGTCTGGTGAACAATGAGAAAACTATCAGCTTTGGGCCTGGCAACTGCTGTATCAATGTCTGCTACCAGCATTAGCACTGAATCCCTCTGTGACTGTGGAACAGTTCAAGGACTTTAACAATATGATTACAGCCTTTAATTTCTGCCTGCAACTGTATGATTAAGTTTAATAAAACTGTGGTCTACACTGTGACTCACATTCTCATGTCATCATGAACATTTGTTGCACTAGACACATAACATGCCCATCTCGTATGTGGAAAATTAAGGTAACATTTCACTCTCACAGTATTCCCTTATTGGAAAGCATCGCAATACAGAAGAACATTGTGAGAATGAAGCTGTGTTTATAAAGCACTTGGAGATTTTTGGATAAAAGATATTATAATTAAAAATTAAATTACTCTAAACTAGTGGGAGGCTTTTTGCACCTTTCCCTAACAGGGCTCGTGCCCCCGCACACAGCACCACCACTACAAACAGGGCTCGTGCCCCCGCACACAGCACCACCACTACAATGCTCCTGCAGAGAGAGAATCTAAGCTAATTCCAAAGTTCAACCCTGCCTGAAGCTATGAATCTGAAACTCTTGCAGCTGGGGAAATTCAGCTCTTTTATGTAACTAAGACTGAAACACGCTAAATCTGAAGCTTTCAGCCTCAGTTAGATGAGGAATCAATGTGGTAACCCCTCAGTGGGCTTAAAATGTACTGCTACCATAACTTGTTTATAATTTCAAACAGTATGTACTTGCAGAAAAAATATCATGAATAAGCAGTATGAAAAGTTACTGAGACATTCAAACAAAAAAACTCGTGAGCACCTGTTCACAAGATTTTTCTTATCATCTGGCATTTTTATTACTTGCAAGTTAAAAAAGCCCAGAAAGCTTTGCTGAAATAATTTTTCATGTATACAGCAATCATTTCATATGACAGAAGAGCTGTATTTCACATTTTAAAGCCCACTACATCTGAAACTCTACGCACACATTGTAATGGTCTCTACACTGAAAGTAAAAAGATTTTAAGGTGGCACTGACAAACAATTTATTGCACAACTACTCATATGTATATTATGTTTTGTCCTAAAAAGACACAACTCTAAAATGAGACTCTTGGCATTACTGAACATGGGGAGGACAGTAATAACTATAAAAATAACAGTTACACACACCAGCTGTTGCATAATTTGGAAGCATCAAAAGTTATCCCTTGTGTTTATCATCAAAAGAGGTGTCTGGAAAAAAAGCAAATTCAGGAATCAGTTCAGTGAAGACCTTAGAGGCAACTGAAAGTGAATGGGGAAGTTGATCTTTCACACTTTTACTAGAATTACAAAGTGGCTTGGGTTGGAAGAGACCTTTAAAGGTCGTCTAGCCCAACCCCTCTGCAGTGAGGGGGAACATCTTCAACTGGATCAGATTGCTCATACCCCACTCAGCTTGGCCTACAATATTTCCAGGGATGGGGGCATCCACAACTCCCTGGATAACTTGGCTCTGGTGTTTCACCACCCTCACAGTATCTATTTCTTATATACAACCTAAATTGAAGCTCTTTTAGCTTAAGGCCCTGCTAAAAAGTCTGTCCCCATTATTCCTTAGGGCTCCCTTCAGTACTGAAAAGCCGCAATGAGGCGTCCCTGGAGCCTTCTCTTCTCCAGGCTGAACAACCTCAGCTCTCTCAACCTGTCACCATAGCAAAGAATCCTACAGCCCTCTGAGCATCTTTGTGGCCTCCTCTGGACTCGCTTCAACAGGTCCATGTCCTTCCTGTGTTGGGGGCCCCTGAGCTGGACACAGCACACCAGGTGGCATCTCTCGCAGGAGCAGAGTAAAAGCTTAAAGCCAGAGCAATGACTTGACAACATTATGATGCCTAGGAAGTAATGGCTACATATGCCACACATTTAGGTAACTTCACTGGATACCTGGGTATGAAGCATCCTTCAACCGTGGCAGGTGTTCACAAATGCATGCTTGACAAGGGCAATCTAGATGCCAAAAATCAGAAAATCCACCCAAGACAGAAGATAATGATTTACATCAGTCAGCTGGTAAGACTTCATCACATAAAACTGCGGCAGTTCTAACCAGCCTTTTTTTCCCTTCCACTGAACATGCAAAACTTGCAGAACAACCTTCAGCTTTTACACAAAAGTGCTGAGTTTTGGGCAGTCAGTCTCCCTCCTTACTTTTTTGGTTAGCCAAAACAGGAGAACTGCCTGTCTTCATAATCTCTATTGACAAGAGAAACCTAACCTGAAAAAAGCTAAAGCATGCCTTCCCAACAGCCTTCTAAATGTTGCACACAACAGGGAAAGTAAGCTGCTGTGCTGAATACAGAACTAAAAAAACCCCAACCAAACCCATATATGTCTTTTACAATTACATAACATTACATTCAGTCTCTAAAAAAAAAAAAAGAAAAAAACAAACAAACCAACAAAAAGCCACTTCACATAAAAACCTGGCAGATTCTACAAATATTATCTCCCTCCCTTTGCCATCTAAACAGGAAAGACAAGTAGTAAAAAACCAGCAATTGTTTCAAAACACACATAAATTTGAACATATTAACACCTGACAGAATCACAGAACAAGCTGGGTTGGAAGGGATCTTTAAAGGACATCTGGTCCAACCCCCCTGCCGTGGGCAGGGGCATCTTTCACTGGATCCGGTTGCTCAATAGAGTTCCCTATTTTAAGCATTAAATTCTCTCCTAGCTTTGACTGGGTCTCTCATGCTTATGCTTTTTCAGAGCGTATTATTGCTGTCAGTGGTTGCATAAGAGAATTACTGAGATTTTCAGAAATGCCAGCAGAAGTAAAAAACATAACCTTAGGAACAAAACAGAAATTTGATTATCTGCAACTATGCCCAGATACGTAATTTTTCACAAGCAATAATCTGGAAATATTTTTAATTTTAAGATCTACCCTCTAAAGCAAAACTCCATTTTAAAAAAAGTATTACGTATTTGTATTTTTAAATATACAACTCACTTCCTACAACATCTGGCACATAAAAGCCAGACAGGTAATACAAGGGGCCTAGTGCATTTGTAAAGTTCCTTCCATCTTCTGCTAAAAAAAATTTAAAAATGAAGAAAAGATCAGTTAGGCTCCAAACACAGAGTTCTGCTGCGAGTCTAACGCAGGCCCTCTAGCAGCGAGATTATGTGATTATTTCTGGATGCCGCAGTCATGTGGTTGCACAGCAAAGCTTTTGTCGGAAACATGACACAATCCCATTGCACTCAAACTGCTGGCAGCAACTCACCCGATTGCATTTCCCTAAAACACACCCACAGTGACAGTAAAGAAATAACAGCTTTTCACTGCTACAGCCTCAACTAGTCAGGGAGTTTTTATTCCCTGTTGCAGTAAATCTAGAGGCTCCTCTCCCATTTTTCACTATCAGGGTATCAGTTTATGATTACCTACCCCAAAAGGCATCTACCTGGACATTGCATCTATTCAATGTTAGCCCTTCTATCAGACAGGTATGTTTTTCAAACATTACCATATAATCTCTCATTGTACTTTTCAGAAAAACACCACACTTTGTAAAATTATTTCACTGGATTATATCTCAAAGACCAACTCATTGTTTAGCTTTATTTAACTAATTCTGCCTCTCAAGCTGTCTTAAACTCAAAATATTTCCACATTCAAGTGCAATAGTTAAAGCATATACAAAAAAATAGCCTGTAGGTAGGACAACTCCTGTAAAAACTGAGTACAAAATTAAGTATGTTAGATGCTAAATAACAAAATATATTTATAATAGAAGAGACTGTGGAAACTCACATATTTAGTTCCTATCACAACTCATCACTAGTTTGCTTTTACCTACAAATATGACATACTTACTGCCAGGTACATGGAGTACTGGAAAACACAATCTAATTACCTGACTTCAGGATAACAGGCATTTGACCATAAAAAAAAAAATCAAATTTTGTAATTCAATACTTGCATAGGGTATTTTTGCAGCAGTTAAGCTTTCCTTCCAAAAGCTCATGAGTAACACTCAGCAATCAAAACCAATTCCTGTCTAACAAAATTTAGCAAAATGCTATTAAACACAAAACCTCGTATTAAAAGTCACAGAAACATATAGCCACCACAGAAGTACTCCAGAATATCTGGGAAAGAAACTCCTATTCCCAGATTCAAATCAACTTTTTTAACCACCTCAGGAGTGAGCCTTCCTGTGTCTGCAAATACAGCTTACCTATTTTCTGGGGGACTTAAAGCAATCCAAGAGCACAGTTCAATCACAGCCTCTACAGCCCTACTAAAACAAAGTTCCTCAGTTGCGGCTGTAACACCCACAGTGGGGCTCTAGGCTGGAAGTGGAGTCAGGAGGGATTTACAAACTCTAATTCTAAGACAGAACTTATATTCCAGCCTTTGCCAATTCCTGCAAAAAACATTTAAGTCATATTGGCAAAAAATGTTCTCTGCCCTGTTTGCGTGAGCCAAATTGAAGGCCATACACTGCACCAGCTCAACTCTTCCCCTGAAAACCTCCCCTAACTTTTTATAATTTTTTTTTTCTGATATTTGTTAGAACTGCAAAGTGTGCGATTTCACCCCATTGCAGACAACATCCCCAGGACACCCAGGCTTTGCTGGTGTACCTGGCTGAACTCAGTGCTTGTCTGCACGCAGGAGCTCAGAATAGCACAGAGGGTGAGGCAGAGTTTAATGCACACTCCACTACAGCTGAATGCAGGAGCAGCAATTCCGGTTTTTTTCCTTGGGAGCACACTAAATGAGCCAAGCTGTAACTTGCAATCGGTTAATGACTTAAAAGTTAAAACCTTTCAAGTTAAAAGTATGCCACAAAAAGCATCTTATTATTTTGACCTGTTTACAATAAATCACAAAGTAATAAAAATATTTTTAAAACAGATTCATGCAATTTGAGAAACACTTTTTTCCCAGTAAGATGAAGTAATACTTGAGAGAGGAAGAGAAGAAACAGGTAGGATGAAAACCAAGACTGCTGCATTTCGAGAAAAGTGACCACATGTATTGACGCATCATTAAATATAAAAGTTCCTTTAACAATTTTAGGATGGACTGTGTTTTTAAATCTAAATTTTTTCATATAATTTGCAATTGATTCCCACATTATCTTAATTCTTACACCTTCTAAGATTTTTCTCCCACTATAATTACATGAGCAAACTAAAGCTTCTTTACATCACTTCCTGACTTGCTGCTAGTACCTTCCTAAGGTGTCAAATAGAGTTTAGGTATTTACTGTGCATTTCAAAGGCTTTCAACTTGGAGTATAACATCCAAATCCACTGACAGGACACTTTGTAAAACTCATCCTGAACTGAAATACAAATCTGAAGATACAGTCTCTCAAATCAGGTCACCATGGAGTCTCAGGCAGAACTCTTCGAGAGAGGGAGAACTAATGCTGACTGATGGCATAAATACCATTTTGGAAGAGAAAGACAAAGAGCAGGTGGGACAATCTATTGGACAATCTAAGGTATTTTGCAGGGCTGGCTATTAATATTCTACTCAGCATCCTAAGGTGCTCTCATTATACACACCCTGAAAAAAATAACAATTACAGCATTAATAAACCTGCCAGAGATTACAGATTGAGAAGTGAATTTTTTTTTTATCAATATGTAAAAGGTATTGACAGTAAACAGCTGAAACAGATGAAAAATGTTTATGGTGTTGTTTAGTTATTATGGACTCATTTGATGAGCAGATTAGTTCTGTGTGACTCTCAGCCGTTCCCACAGCTCATCAGAGCTTTGTAACTGCCCTGTTTGCCAACCAGTAACAGACGGTATAAAACTAAACCAAACAAGTTTATTTCAGACTTCCTTTTCTCACTTTCAGTAATTTCTCATGACTTTGCTTCTGCCAGACTAATTCAGCTATTTAATTCCTGGACTTCATGGCTATAGAACTGCATTTACATCTTATAAATATACAATTTTAACATCACTGAGTATACATCTCTAATTATGCTGATATGTAGCAATACAATAGCACAAATCTCCCAAGTAAAAACTGATGAAGTTGCATCTCGTTCATTTTAAAGGGAATTTGAACAGACCACTAAAATGCATCAAGTATCCTATTTATCTCAGGTTTTAAGATACTGAATGGAGATGAACTGTATCCTGCATTAAACATTTATCTGATGACCTAGTAATTTTATTTACTGTTGAACCTGCTCACCAACTTTAACTTCTAATTTTTCCCGTATTAAAGTAGAAGGTCTGATACATCTGTTTATAGCTTAATGCATTTGCTTACCCATGCATAAAAAGAGCTCTACAGTCAGATTATATCAATTTGCTCACAAGACATAGTCTGTAATTAATAATACCCTACACGGACAAGTCAATACAGCAATCTTCCATTCTGTAACTCTCACTCTGTACATACAGGTTACAAAGACACAGCATTCTAAAGAAACAAACTCCAAATCCTCAAACACAGTCTCTCCAATAGTTTGTTTACTCATTCAGCTAAGCACAAAACAGTCTGCCAGTCACCAAGTGACATCTGCTCGCTACATAAACCCTTTCAAAAAGCAACAGCAGATACCACTAGCATCAACTTCCTCTGAAGAAACCAAAACAAACTGAAACCAACCACATATGCTTCACTTTATTGATTTCTTTACAGAAAATTTAGTTTAAAAGCCTTCACCTTCAACACCACCAGCCTGGTCAGGACTAAGGCTGGAGAGCACAGAACAAGTGATCACCCATACTGGTTTCTATCACATGCATCCTCACCAGCTACACCAAACCCCATGAGGATGCTTAAACATCCTTTATCTTGAAACTCTCCTGGTAAATCCCTGCCTCTGAGCAGCAGACTACATCATTTTACTTCATAGAACAGGTCTGGCCTCACATTCATCCTCAACCTGCAATAGCTTTTTGAGCCTATTCCGTCGTCCAGTGAAGGAGTTTGAAGTGAGTCGATTCCAGACAGCTGAAGAACACCCACCTGGCCATTAACCCACTCCCCTCTCCCATGGGATGAAGTGAAAAATAGAAGGAAGGTAAAAAGACCCATGGATCAAGATGATGACAGTTTAATAACAGCATAAAGGAATTAATTCACTATTCCCCATCTGCAGACATATGTCCAGTGGCTTCCTAGGAAGAGGAGCCTCAGCACAAGTAACACTAGACTGTGAAGACAAGTATCACAGCCAGAAACATCCTCTCCCTTGCTCCTCTTTTACCCGAGTTTTCACTACTGAGCACAGCATCATATGGCATGGCATGTAACATCCCTTTGGTCAGTTGAAGTCAGTTGTCCTGGATGCATCCCCTCACAAAAAAAAACCTTGTGGCCAGCACTGTTTTAGCCACCAGTGTAACACACAGCTCCACACAGGCTGCTGTGCAGACAGAAAACTTCATAATACCACCCCAGCCAGACCCAGCACAGCATTATTACAAGATTTCTCTGAGATTCCAAGTGTAAGACTTTTCTTCAGTCCCAGGATCGTGGCTACAAAATGACTTCCCTTTACTATCCTGAAAACCAAAAGAACAGGATGGGGACCTTTAAAAGGGTCTCCCCAACTTTACAGATTTTCAGACACTTTTTAGCATGTCCATTGTGCATAATTTCCTTAGCTAGAAGTCAGTGACATTCTTGAAGTCACTTCATGTCCTGCCCACCAGGCCAGAGGACCACAAATGGTGGAGGCAGACATGAGACAAAAAGGCTCACAGGAGAGACCTAGGACTTGCAACATGTAGGGTTTGTTTTGTTGGAGTTGGTGTTGCTTGGTTAGCTTAAAAAAATCCCACAAAAACATACAGCAAATTCATCAAAAGATACATAGGCATTACTAGGCAGAAAGCAGAAGAGGAAGAAGAATGCATGCCTTTTTTCTATTTTCCTTTTCTTTTTAATCTTAATGTTTCTTCTTTGGGCAGCAAGGGTACCCCAAATGTGTATTAATCTGGTTGCCCTTTTAGGTGCTTGTTGGTGCTGCACTGAAAATGCCAAAACCAGTTTGCACAAGAATTTCTTGGCTGGAGAAGGTAAATATTTGACAGTCTGATGTACACAGTCAGTCTTACCTGGTTAAGCACAGGTTACTCAAAACCATTTTGTTATTCAGATTCAATTACCCTGAACACAGTTACTGTCTCTAAGGACCTGTTGAATAGCAGATATTCTAAACTTGTATTCAGTACTGAAGCCATGTGTTAATGCCTGCTTCATGATAGAAGGAATGCAGGAATCAACCATCTGTAACATTTAAATTCAGAGTTTTGCATATATTTTAGAGTCACCTTATTGTGACTGTCTCCATAAGTTAATACAAAAAAATTAAACTTGGAAGATTTCAGGCACCATCTAAGATCAGAATTAATGAACATTTTACTACAAATCTGGGAGAGATTCAAATTTCAAATAAATCACACTGTCTACTGCTAATACTCAAGTTAAACCATGACATTTACATTCAAGATTTTGCAATCAGCTGCCATATAGCTAATTCCCAGGATTTTTAATTAAAGTTAATTTGGAAGAGAATTCAATCCAAACTGACAGCTATCTGCTACATAAACTAACCAACTTTAGGCAGGTTTCATTATGATGGACACTAAAGATGATGAACAAGAGGAAGCTCCTGCTTTTTTATAATGTACCTTTGCATCTTTTGTTTTCTTCCACAGAACTGTGAAACCCCAAGGAAGACAAACTATAAGACAACAGGACATCATTCTAAGTAAACTTTGTCAGGATGCTTTTTCTTTGTTAAATTCTGTGTAGCTAATGACAACCTATTCCCCACCATTTCTTCCTTGAGCCATTACCATAATAAAACTTGGTGACATTTAGCACCAAGGAAACCCATCTGCTAACACACGGACAGCTAGTATCTTTGACAGCCTAATTTTCATCAAGGACAGGAGAAGAAATGATCTCTTGCTAACACTACATCTATCACAAATGAGATCAGCCTGTGCTTTTCATTATTCGACATGGATTACATTTGGAAAGGAAAATGTACTGCTGCATTAATACATCTCACTGTGCAAAACATCATTTGCAATTGTACAAGTCTGAAGGCAGAAAGAAGCACATAAGGGAAAGGGATTTCTTTGGGGAAATCAGGAAATGACTGAAGGATGACTCAAAGTGATGAACTCAGATTTGTAACTTTCTTCTTATGTATAAATGAGATCTGTAACTTTCTTCTTATGTATAAATTAGAATAGACAATTCAAATTTCAGTTGTATGTTTAAATATCTGGAAGAGATGAAGATAAAAACCTGGAAGAGATGAAGACACACACTGTAGTCTGTAACAACTGGTCATCATCCTAGCACTGTATGTTTACAAACTCCAAAGGTACTATAAAGGTTACAGTAGAAGAGACAAATCTTAACAGAAGTGACAGCAAAGCCCCAGAGCTGAGTTTGTATATAGAAAGATAAAAGCTATGTAAATTCCATATAGTTCTACAGAGAAAACAAAAAAACATATTAAGAAGAGAAAGAAAATAAACTATTGCACATTCTGTCATACTGCTACCATATGAAGCTGAGCACCCCCATCCTGCTTCACCCAGCTCTGGGGTAGGAGCAGTGCCAAGCTCCCCTCACATCCACTGAGTATCCTGTGACTCCCACAAGAACATCACATGCATTAAGAACAAAACAAAACAAAAACCAAAAGAACATCAAAATAAAATGAACAAAAAAACCCCACTCATAAAACAACAGAAAACCTAACAAACACAGAGATTAAAGATTTCACATCTCCCCCTCCTCATCTCCATGTACAGATCCCTGAGCATATCTACAAGGAACATGTTAACTGAATAAATTTATTCATGTTACCATAGATTTTAGAATAGTTATGATATAGAAAGCAAGATTTTCTTTTCCCTCATGCATCAATAGCATTATTACCATACTTCAATTACAAAATTATCTGCAGCTCAATTTCAAGGTATCAAGTATTCAGGATTTGAAAATACTGACCTAAGTCTTGATTATACTGAAACAATAACAAATAAAATAAAGCATGGTCATACATACAGAGGCTATTTCAGTGCAAGTATGTGATTAACAGCTTATTTATTTTGCAGGCTACTGTATCCTGTGGCCTCTGCCTAAGTTGCTGCTGAACTTCCAGATCACCCCTTAGTAAGTTTAACCTTGCATTTCAATGCCCTGTGCCAGAACTCACTATGAGGCAAGCAAAAATACTGTGCTGCTTTATAAATCAGTTCTTCATGGACCACAGTGGCAATAAAAGCCCACTAAGAAAACTGATGTGAGGATAAATGCATTTTAAAAAGCTGAAACACCTTTAAATCCCCTTTAAAAGGACCACAGACAACACAAATTCATGTTACTCAGTTTAGTTCAACTTCAGGATCATCCTTCATGCCTATTCACAAGAAAAAAGCCAAATAAAGGATGGTTGAGATCTCTTCCATCTTCTTTTCCTACAGCCTCTGTGGACACTAAAGAACACAAAGCACATTTACACAAAATCCCTATACCTCTTTTAATGGAAAAAAAAAATTAGAGAAAGGAAAAACTACAGAAAACATGATGTATTCAAGTAGAATACAGAAGGGAAAATCCAAAACCAAACTAACTTCCGATGAAAGTATTTTCTGTTCTCTTGGAGCCTCTGCACTTACATTAGCTTAAACGGTCTGATCCTTTTTCAATCTTGACAAGTGACTTGCTTTAGTGGCTGACACTCCACAAAACACCCCCAGAATAAAGATGTATCAGGATGGTAAATGTCATTAAAGCAAAATAGAAGGATGAGAGATGAAACAGGAAAATATTTCTAGGCAATTTTGGTACTAAAATGTTCAAGTGAAATTTTCCATTCTGTAAGTCACCAACTGTTTTGAAGTCCTCCTTACACATCTTAGCCCTTCTCTAACACAACAGTTTCTCTAGATTAGCAAATTACAAAAGGTTAAGAAGAAATTTAGTGCCCTTAGTGTCCCGAAAAAAATTTTGATATAAAATTTTAAAAAAACCCCAAAACATGCTGTTCTATTTGGAATTTCCTTTAGTCCAGTAGTAACCAGAGTTCTTGCTACCAATTTGAAATTATCCTTATGCCAGTATGGTATAGAACAGTAGACTTGAGGAATTTTTAAACAAACACACTCTTTTTTTGTATTTCCAAAGTTGTAATTACAAGAAACACCAAAAATTTTTATGACTGACATCACTATCAGATTTGATTTACATTCCAAAATTCTCCTAGTAGTTATGGACATGCAAATCATCTTACTTATTCAAGTATGTACATGAATCTGGAATTATGTGAACTAGGCATAGGGAATGCATGACCATCACTTGCAGGTTCAAAGCACAAATATTCAATGTTGTTGCTCTATTTTGTAATGTCTGTAAGATACATGTTCCTTACCAAAGCACTAAATATTCTCCTGTTTCATATTCTTACATAATTACCAGATAATAATTACCAGAGTTTATTAGAATTTGGGGTTTTTTCTAAATGTATTTTTAAGCTAGCAAATGCTGACACTAATTTTTTGTTCATGTTCTCACTGAATAGCATGTCAAATATGCCATTTGAGCTTTTAAATTTTTAGCCTTACAGTTTAAATTACTGGCCTTCAAAAGCCTCCATGTGGATTTGTAAGTGCTGTCTGAAGAATTCACTTGAGCAGCTTTAAAATACTCAGAAGGAGACAGCACAACATCTGTCCCTGACAAGCTGCTGAAAACCAGGCAGGAAGCCAAGCACTCCCCAAAGTTCGAGCCCAGCAAAATCAGGCAGTCTTGAACAGCTGTAAAGCAAGAACTGCTTTTAACATTAAATCAAAGAAATCAAAGCTTGTGATAAGCATGCAGCAGTTGTTCCTTGAAGTTTACCAAAGAAATGAGAGGCAAAGCTTAACTCGCCCATATCAACGTATTACAGCTTATTACTATTTTACTGATGAAGTTGTTTCTGTCTTTTAAAATTACATTAGATTTTAAATACAGGGAAGGCTTCATTGCTTTGCAAAACTAAACAAATCCCCCTCTGAGGACTTTACTATGCAAATTCACAGGAGAAAATAGAGGGAGCAAAACAGTAGAAGAAAAAATAACACCACGAACTAGACTTTAGGATGCTTTTGTTCATTAGGTTCATGTCCTGAGCCTTCCCATAGATTTCAACTGTCTTTTGAGGGGTTGTTTTGCTCTTAAGGAAACAACAGTAAAAGCTGTAACAATAAAAACTACAGAAGAGATAGAGTGAAAAAGGCTTATAAGGTCAAATGGAGATAAGCAGAGGTCCAAAGATGTGCAAAAGAAAAAAAGATATGGGGAACTATGACAGTGGAATTCTAAAAGGAAATTCTAAATGATGCTTAACTCCTGGTGAAAGCAGAAAGATAAAAATGAACAAACAAGAAAACCTGTCTGTTTCATTACTTAAAAGAATGTCAGAATGTTTCAAGAAGAGAATAAAAGTATCAACTCTTTCAAGATCAAAAAGAAAACTCACAAGGCTTTTTCTAGCAGTAAGAAGTACAAGTAACATGGGTTTGAACATATTGGATTAAAAAAAATCTCAGAGCATGAATTCTTGAGCTACAAAATAAATCTTGAGCAAAATTTTGCCTAAACATATGCAGTCCCATGTTTTGAGTAACTCAAAACAGTGTTCATCTATACATTTTTTCTTCTGTATAGTAGATTTACCTACATTTTTCCTCTTTCTGCCTTCTTCCGGAATCATGCAAGACTGAAGTCATGCAAGAAAAGAAAAATTATAAATCACACAATCTTCAATTGCCTTCTGGTTTTATGCATGGTATCATGTATTAGGCTGCATGACAGTCAAGGGATGGTGCACAGGTCACTGGGCTACCTGGGAGCTGCCACAGTACCAGTGAGCCTGCCCCGTGCTGCAGGTCAGATGCATGGCTGGCACCACACAGGGTCAGTGAGAACAGCTATCACAGCCCAGCCACACAGGAGTGCAAAGCAGAAGCCACATGAGTGACCCTGATATTCAAAATGCAGGACACAAGACTGCAAACCTACAAACCTGACTCTGGGAAGAAGATCACTCTGGGAAGAGCCAAGGGAGAAACTGAAGGAAACCCCTGCAAGGCTGGGCTGTTGACAAGTGCAGTGAACAGGTCTGGCAACTTTAATTATTAGAACCATGTAATAAAGTACTTTTCAGACACACATCCTGACTTCTTATTTATTTCCTGGTACTTTCCAAGCACTGAGAGAGTCCTGTCCCATTACTTGTCCATGCTGCAGTAATAAGGTGAAGTGAGGTGTTCAAACTGGAGCTTCCAAAATGCAAATGCCTAGTGACAGGCAGCATGCTCAGAAGGAACCTGCTTGCAGTAATTACCTTCTCCATCAGTCTAAAACTAGTCAAGCATCATCTTTCAAAAATCGTACGAGCTCACCAACTTTTGTTGCTCTTTTTTATTCTTGTTACATTTTATTTTTTTAAGATTATGTGATACTTAAAAAACTGCTCCATTGCTGTTCTGAACATCCTTCCTTGGTTTTACTTTCATCATGAAAGTTTGTTATTGAAAATTTCATACCTACCCTTGTCTGGGTATTTGAGTAAATGAAAACTAGCTAAATTTTACTTATACCATTTTAAATATAAAAGGGAAGGCATGTCCAAGCTTACTGACAGCCTGAGGAAAAATAGACTTACTAGAATATCAGAGGGACAGAGGAGTGATTTCACATTAAATGTAAGAATCATCTAACTTAACTTGTGGCTGCCATGCAATGATGTCCTGGAGAACAACTCTTCTGAACATCATTCACCTTCAAGTCAAATTACTTGTCTTAGAGTGCCATGGGAAACAATACAGCCTTGAAGCACCACAGTGAAAATAAAAATAGCATCCACAGCTTTCCCTCCAATATAGCAGATATTGACAAACTAATTTTTTCCATTATTCTTCACAGGTTTGCACTTAACCTATTTGTCAACGTCCGTTGCTCTAGGAACCAGGCCTATACCAATGCTGAGAAAGAACTGAAGTCACAACAGGCAGCATTCAATCCTGCTCAGAGAAAGCACAAGTCAAAATTGTCTTAAAAATCTAACGAAAAAAATCCCAGAATTCATACCAAAAGCTTCTTTGGCAAAGTAGGATTTAAATGGCACATTTTCCTCCAATGGCAGCCACATACAATGGGATACTCCAAATGTCCATACAAGCTATGATTTTCTTTCATTTAGATCTAACTTAAATTACAATAAATATCTTTTTGTGAGTTGCTTTAGAGAGCTGCAATTAGACTACTCAAACACCATCCTAAAGCAACATAATTGAAATACTAAACTCCACAAAACTAGTATTTTTACAAATAGTAACTCATCCAAGATTAGCAAAGTGGACTCTTTCTCCAACCCATCTTGCTGCTGGTTTTAGAAATTCTGTATTAGGTTTTCAGGGACTAATGGAAGGAGTGGCTGAGTGAGCAAACAGAAACCACAAAGAAATATTTGGAAGCCATTTGTCATTTAAAAACATACCAGGTATGCCACCAGGGATAAGGACACTCAGGATCAACGCTCTGCAATGTACACAGGGTTCACACTCACCAGTGTGCTTTGCTACCTTAAGGTTTAGGTTTTATGAGTAAAATGCTGATGGGAACTTATGACTTTTGCATTTATCCATCAGAAGACCTAAACTCTTGTCCATGCATGAAACATGATGATTAACTATCACCTTCTATCATCATCTTGAAGCCTCCAAAACTTGGTACAAATCAACGTATTGGTAGAACTGCAACGCAGTCTCTTTAGTTCGTTTGAAACAGCATTAAACAAAATTACTTGGACAGACTGCAGCTTCTATGAACTACATAATGGTGGTATCTGAATACCAGTATTACCGGTATGACGCATGATGCTACAGAATCTTACTGTTCCAAAGAAAAAGAAAAACCAAAACCACAAACACAAAACTTCATAAATATTTTTAGCTAGACTAGGGGAGATGAAAAGGGATAAGATAAAGTTCCTACTCAGACACCTGGGCTCCACAAGTGTTTTGTGTTTATTTAAGAAAAAGAAAATAAGCAAAATAATACACAAGGTCTCCTGTTACTCAAAAGATCTGCCAGCAGCTGCAGCATTCCCTTTTCCCTGAGCTTCACCCAGGTGATGTTTCATAACTCTGGTTATGAAAACATGGAATAAATTCCCTCTCCCAGCCAATAGTAGTTGTTCTCATCTCTCACCTCTCCAGGATGTCCTTTTCTCTCCCAACTTACCATCCACCTCAACACTGCTGTGCATTGATCTGAACTTTCTGAATATTTGGAGAGAGAAAGAACTTTAGGATTTTTACATATGAACTGGGGAATGAGATATGCCTAGCATGCTAATTAATCCCAGAAGCAGTTTAGCTACAGCCAAGGTTTTTATGATTACACTGCAGGAGAAAAAAAACCAACAAGTCGTTCTTGTCAGGGAGCAGCAGGGAGGAAAGCAAAGAACACAAGCTGGGTATTGCTGTCCAACTGCAGAGCTGACCTTTCAATATTACACAAAACCTCCTACACATGCTGGAATTAGGTGGGGTAGATGGCTCAGGCAGGAAAACAAAGAAAACGAAGGAAATAACTTATGTGCCTGCTATAATAAGGAAGAGGGAGACAGTGGAAAGCAGTTTCATATAAGTACACATGGTCACAGTAACCAATCCAGGTACTAAGACTGACCACATGAATCTAAATGGAAAATGAAAAAAAATATTTGGAGAAGTCAATTAAATGAATGGTGAATGAATTAAGAGAAATATGGCAGCAGTCTGCTCGACATGTACAGGAGCACTGTGTCATACTGATCCTAAGTCAAAAGCATTTGGAAAAAAGGACACACAGATTAGAGACAGTCTATGCAGGGCCTGAAATGGCACAGCCAAGAGAATTGAGGGGAAAAATCAGGACGGATGGTGGGACTATCCAAAGAAAAAGATCATGAAACATGGCAAGCAAGAACTAATGTAGAAAAACACCTAGGAGGTATTGGACACATATTGAACTCAAACTGAAATGCTCAGGAAGATTTTTTTTGTGTGTAGTGAGTTTATGTACTCATCCTCTACCCAGGACAGAGAATGCTACAGGGAACGAACAACAAAAGCAAGGACATCATCTTCCTTTCTAGGTCACTCCCAGCAGTCCCATCCAGCCCGGGGTTACCCTGTTGCAGCTACACTTCAAGACATCTCCCAAATCTGAGCTCTACATCTTTCTGAAGGTGGCACAGCTGCCTGTCATCTCTTTGTTAAAAGGGCTCACACCTGCAAAAGCTACCAGCAAATCCTGCATCCACCTCCCTGAGCCAGCCAAACTCTGGGATGGGAAGGGGCCTCCTCTGATGCCTCTCCCAGCAGCTCAGAACAGGTGTGTCAGCAACACGTTCTCCTGCAAAACAGGCTCTCCCCAGCATTTCACCTACATTTAAGTATCAAGCAACTTTTAACTGCATCTTTTCAGTGACTTGAACTGTTAAATAAATAGAAGAGTAAAAAGAAAAAAGCTGTAAGACAAGCAGGATGTTTTAATACAGTGAAATTTCCTCTTTATAGCTGGGTGTAGAGTGCCAAGTTTATTTTTAAAATGCCTTCAGGGCTAAACTGCAGAAAATAGAGCTTTGCAGATAAGAATACCACTAGCTCCTTTAAAGGTGAATACAAGAAGCTGTGTACTATCAGGAACCACACACAGAAAAATACAGAAGACACAAAAATACTTTTTCATTAGAAAGATTGTATTGTTCAAAAAGACTAACACTGCCTTACACCATGGAGTACCTACCACACTATCTACCAGCACTAAGGGAATTTCAGGAGTATTTCTATTATAATACTGATGTTTTCAATTTATCACAACTCTCCAGAGTAAGCTTACAAATCAATATTTTTAAAGAGTATCACTCACATAAACAATATTCCTCACCCCTCAAAAATAAAAGGTTTAAACAAAAGTTCAGTTACATTAAAGCAAGTGAGAAAGAAAAAAAAATAACCTTCTCTCACAAAGAAAAATCTTGAAATGTAAAACAATTACAAGTAGTTCTAGTCAGTCATAATTCTGCACTGTGAAAGATCAAGTCTGGCATGTTAATATCTACCTCTGGGAAAGCCAAGAGACAAGCAAATTGCTCCATAAACATCTTGATCTTATTGCTGGCTATGATGATTTTATGACAACTTACTGTAACTGTGGTTTTTTTATTAAAGTACAGAAGCTACTGCAAAGCAGCATATTCACAGTAATATTTACAACATTCTACAACTTTCACAGTCATATTGCACCCGCAAGGAAAAGCCTGCCTGGTATTTGGACCTGACCAAACCCACCACATTTCAAGGTTCATTTTTAGGGTATTGTTTCTGTTAAACACTCCAATTTTCTTACAGATGTTTCTATGAAATTTAAACCCTTTAAACAATAACTAGCAGAAGGTTTTTGTTACAAAATAAACAAATCAACATATATCAGAATGAGAATTAATTCCTCAATACTTTAGAGAGCTACATTTAATTGATAAAAGAAATGAAAACTGGAAGCCTTAACACAGTAAGCAAAGGTTTTCAAAAGAGAACTCAGGAAACCTTTACTACTTACAGTTAATGTCTGACATCTTTAAAAAGGCTTTATTTCATATCAAGATTAGCACCTACATTAGAGAATATGATCTTTAAGAGAAAGTCAGACATGTAACATATTAATATACCTGGATTATCACAATCCTTTTTAATCTCCTTGCCTGTTCACTGGACCAAAAGTTTTTTTTCCAGATCCTGTCACGGTTGTTTATAAACAAAAGCAAAGTTAAAAGCAAGCATTCAGAAATCTTCTCATTTCCTCATAAAAGTGACCATTGCAGTTTACAGAAAAACAAGGGGGAAAAAAATACTTTCAAGCCATTCTGCATCTTGTCTCAGAATCATTCAAAATACTGTTTTATTGACAGCATTTATTAGTACTCAAAACACTGCATTAAAAAGGTAACCATAAAAATGGGCTCAGATGTAATACAGAAGATCATATGGTGTAACATTATTGGAAAGAGATTTCTTTAATTCCAATGTGAATGTTCTATAAAAAGCCTAATGTTCACAGAATTCACCATGAAGTTTGAACAAGAAATTCCAAGAAAAACAGCTTTTCATATTGAAGAGCTTTTTCTTATCAAGCAACACACAAGATTTTAGCCAGAGTAAGTTCTTTTATCAGTCAACCCACAGAGGAGGTGAGATTGTAGTCAAGGTAGAACAGTAACTACTGCGTAAGACTGAGTTAAGGGATGCAAGTTACAATCTCAGCTCAGCTTCAGCAAGCCCTATACCCTCCATTTCAGTCTTCCACTGGAGATTAGGTTCATCTTCATCTACAGATATGAAAGCCTTTCAAAGGAAACATACTGTATCAGGTTTAATCAATAATACGCAATTTAAAACTTAATTTCTCTGAAGTACATCAAGAAGTCACAAGAAAGGGGATTCAGTTCTTCAAATCTAATTGCATGCATTTTTACTCCAAACCCAAGTCTCAATACACAAAACAGAATTTTCTAAAAAGATTGCAGACTTCTCTCTTACCTAACAAGCAGAGCCTACTAAATCAGACCATTAAGGAAAGAGAAGAATAAAGAACTATTTCATACCTCCTTGAAGCTTGAACAAAAACAATAAAAACAGCAGGCTAACATCAATCCTGTAAAAGACCATTCAACTTCAGGTATTTTGTATTCCTCCTTATTTCTACTACAGACTCATCTTTTAAAACAAGGGGTTTTATATATTCATTTCTCTCAAAAAAAAGACATTTTCCTTTAAAAAAATTCTGTTTATAAGCAGTTTATATTAATAATAATGTTTTAATCCTCTGAACACTAAAGCAGCACAAGGCTTCAAGTGGTGACATGGAAGCCAAAACCAGAACAAGACACTGAAGGTGTAAATGGCACTGAACCGCACCTCACTTTCCTGAGGCCTGAAATGCAAAGAAAATCATGAGAATACCTTGCATGCTCTTTTCTCAAGCATCAGAATTTAAGTGCTCCTAAGAGTAAAGATGGAAAGTCAGAAAAATACTTGAACAAACCACAGAAAATACTCAAAGTATGTGACTTCTTCAAACAGATCTAAATCATGTTACAGCTATAATGAAATCCATATTTATTTTAGAATTTTCCCCTGTGAGTCCTTATTAACAATCATATTAACTGTAGATGAGTGAAAATTAGGAAAAGTGCAGGTATCAACATTTTACCACAGTGCATTAATTGCCATTCAGGCCATTAAACTCCTGCCCCACCATCTTACATCTCCTTGAAACTGGGCAAGAGTTTCTTTATGAACTTCCTGAACACATCAAACAGACAGCTTCAGGACTCTAAAATGTGTTGGTTTTATTTACTCTGTTGTGGTTTTTTACAGCATGAAAGTATTAGAAAACTTCACATATTTTTCCAGAGCTGGGTTTGGAGGTTTTCTTTGAGACTGGGTACTTTGGGTTTATTTGGACACAGTTATATTGTTTATTAATAATAAAAAGAAAGTATAAAAAAAGCCACAGGGAGAATGACTAAAAAAAAACCCCTCTGATGATGCAGTATATTGATGATATCCAAATCTGCAGTATACTAGGGGCTACGTCAGAGTTTCAGTGGAGGCAAGTACACAATTAAAACATTTATCTTCTGTGTCTGTCTTACAGAGCATGTTACTTCCAAAACAGCTCCAGCTGATCAAGTTTTATGCTATTCAAGCTATGCAGAAAGCTAAGGAAAAAGTGATCACTGTATCAGTCATGATAAATCCAATACAGAACCTGACGTAAATAATATCACAGACCATCATTTTGTACTTAAATCATTCCAAAATTATAATCATCATGGAAGTACAAATTGCTTCTAACAGCTAAAGCTGGAATAAATACATGAAATTCCCAGTTGCCCTACTGCAAAGCTGCTTATTTCAAGTTACTCGTGCATCATTCAAACTTCCAGCTTGGTACCTCTTTAAACATCACATTCACTGTTTCTAAATGTAGTCTACTTGTCTGAAATTTTTAACCAAGATACAAAAATCAATGTTATATAAAGAACTCTTTCCTGATACTGATGATGCACAATATGAGTCACCACTTCAAAGCCTCCAACACACCACCACAAGCCACATTCTTTTAAGTCACGAATAAACCCTAAAGTGGTTTCTTCTGTCTTGCTTCTGATGAACCATCCTTGGCTCTCAACAGCAAATTGGAAGTTTGACAGTCAAGAGAATATGAACTCCACAAGCAGAAATTGAAACTTCTTAACAATACATACATCTCCTTTAACTCAAAATGAAAATATTTGCCAGACCTGTTATTTTAAAAGCTTTTTTTTAAAAAAGGCTAGGAAAACAGTCACCAGTGAAATTTTAATGTTGTATATTTGTTCATTTCTTTTCCAGGTTCTTTACAGTAGATTTATGGTGTGGTTCCATGATTTGTAACAGAAGGGGGTGGAGGGAAAGAGAGGGTTTGAAAGCTTAGTGTACACTCTGCCAGTGGCAAGAGCCAGGCCATCAGAGGTGAGAATTCACTAAAAGACAGATAAGCTAAATAAGTTCACTGTTACAAGAACTGCTAGACATTATTTTGATGTGCAATAACCTGTTGATATTACCTGGCCCTGAAAAATAAGATGGGAAACCCTTTTATTTGAAGAGAAAAAAAATCTGAAAGTTATTCTTGCTGAGAAAATGATCATTCTGTCTTGGCAGGTGACAGCTTCATCCATGGAAAGTTTCTTCTCAAGCACTTGCACACCCTGCCCACATGAGCTGCACACACCTGCATATGATGCAAGGGTCCAGACAGACATCTCCTTCAGCCCAGGCAAATGCTGCACATTTGGGCCACAAAGAGCCCAGCAATAAGAAGCCATTGCTGCAATAGTCCAGTTAGGTGTGGAAAAATCTCCCAAGCAGATTGTCCACCTCAAGCATACATCACAACTCCTAAGTACCACTTCATTATTACAAAACCCTAACAATATAGTCAACATATGGGTACAGATAAATGTGCACACCTATATAGATGCACATGTAAGTCTCTAACAAATACACCTAAAGAAGTGACAAGAGAAGGGCAATAATCTGGATGGTTATTTCTGGACAACAAAGTCAAAGGACGCCCCGATGAACTGAAACAGCCCTGCCAGTGGAAAGCACACAATGCCAGGGACCATCCCAAATCCTCAGAATTGGGTGATGCAGCGCAAGAGATACTGCTCCACTGAAGAAGTAAATTTCAACAAAAAAACAATAGAATTTCCTTTCCTAGGGAACTATTTTTGTTCTCTTTTGTCATGAGAGGGGCCAGTATGCAAAAAGAACATCTCTACAAGCAATGACCCAGAAGAGAGAAGCAGCACTAGTGAGGTACTTACAACTGTCTGAATTTATTCACCACCAGGAATCATTTTAGAAGTATTCCTAGCAGTACAACCATTCAATCAAAAAGATGTTCTACCACATTTTCATCTTTTTCCTCCTTTAAGAGGAATACGTCCAATTGGCGGAAGGTCACTATTCCTCCTATGATTCCCAAGATTCCAATCTAGAAAGGTCTTGCCTTTTATCACTGAAGCAAAAGCTAAAAATGTCATCTATGTACCTTAGATCATCTCAGATAAATACTGATGCTGCTTTTACACATTTACAGTGTGTAAATGCAGCTTTATTCTTGTTTCTACTAAGGCTATTTTGAAAAGGAAGCAATTACATTTCTCAGCTGTTTTCACATGCTTTCTGCTAAGGCCATCACGAACACCATGTGAAATTTCAGGCAATGAAAAAGATTGCTTTTTCAAGAATGCAATGTTTTGTGATAAAACACAGCATTGTAAACTATCATCGATAATTGTATTTGTAATTCACAAGTATAACATGGAAATGTGGCTTTTTGGTCAAATAATAGTTTTTCACATCCAAGTTTCTATTGCTATTTAGCCAGAACAGCAAGAACTAACACAGATAAGAGCTGAGCTCTGACGACAGTATTGCACCTTGTGAATAAAGAACATCATCAGTTCTGCAAAAGTAACTCCATCAAAAATAACAAACTATGAATATATATATAAAATCTGCTGTGAATGGTAGCAAAAATATTCAAAAACTTATTGACTGCACCAAATTTTACAGGGAAATCCCCACACTTCCAGGCATAGAATGGGGTTTTGGTTGGGTTTTTTGTGTTTTGTTTTTTTTGTTTGAACTAAGGCTTAAGCAGACATTATAATCTCCTATTGTAACTAGAGCACAGGTAGAAAGCTAGCTAAAATACCTAACATGCTTCTCTCTTGCAAATTTATAATTTCAAAATCAGTAACAGGTTAAGGAACGTTCCTCCTCAGACTTTTCTTGCTTGGTTCCTTCCTCAACCCTCACCCCCCTCTTTTTGCTCTGCAACTTCAATTCCAGCACAGTGCAATTGCAACATCTCTAGAGAGATGCAAGGTGCAGGGAAGATAAACACATAAGAAGGTTAAATAGATGTGAATAACTTAAGATCCCAAACTGCCCTAGGAACCGAAATTCTTAATATGTCTGAAAAGAAACCTCCAACACTTATCCACATAGCAGAAAGCCCAACTCATCTCCCTGTCCTGAACAATCACGTGGGCATTAGCCAATAAAACATGCTAAACTGGAACTTGCTGACACAAAAGTTCAGCTTCCTTCCACCAGGATACAGGTAAACCAACAGGCAGCTGGCTGGGATGGTGTGACCCTGCTCTAGACAGCACTCAGCAAGACGGGCACTCCTCATTTCAGCACAGCAATGCAGTAACGGCATCTCTGCTCATCTAAAATGACCAGTGTCATGCACTGCATTGAACTCCAGGTCCTTGGTACACAAGCAGAAATCTGAGAGATCACTAACTAACAGAGCCGTAATAGTATCTGTTAAAGAACCAGAGACAAGCTCTGCAAGGGGCAGACCTTGCTCTATAGACCATCACTGTACTTCTACACACAGCTTTTTCAGTTCTGATTTAAATAAACTACATATAGATAGCATATGATGGATTAAAAATCCCACATTACAAAATTTGCCACTACCACACTTCTTTAAAAGTTACATCGTATCAGAAAATCTACTGCAGAGCTATGCTGTACAACTAATTTAGTTTATAATTTGTTAGGTAATTCTTTAAATTCTCACAGAATGCCAGCTGGCATTGGCTCTGCCAGATAGCAAGGAAGCTTCTGGCAGCTTCTCACAGAAGACACCCCAGTAGCCAGCCCCCCAGCTACCAAAACCATGCCATGCAAACCCAAACCAAGCCTTAAAGCTACTGCTGAACAAAGCAAAAGATTCTCTTCACAACATGAAAATGGCAGGTAATAGTTACTGCAAATGAATGATTGTGTCTTCCTGCAAGGCTTGGGTCTAATTATTCAGTGACATTATTGCAGTGTGTCACTGATGACAGCTGAAAGTTGGCACTAGTGCTGTCCATAAAGAACAGAGAGCACCAAAAAGAACTAAGTCAAAAAGCATAAAGAAAAATAAAAAATCTGCTCACGTATCTCAACAAAGCTCATACTTCCTTTTTTTCTGTTAAAACCTAATCTATGAAAAATGCATCAGTCTTACTCAGAGATAGCATTTCCCCCTATTCACTAGTATGTATTTTGGAAAGGTAGATCATACCTCTGGGGCTATGTTGCTCAGAGATTTTTAGAAGGTAAGTCCAAATGACTCATCCAGATTGAGATTTTAGGAAACTACCTTCCAAAGTGTGTGATCATCACCCCTATACACTAGTTAGTGATTTTATGTGACTTGCCTACAACAAGTAAAATCCATTATGAAACCAAACACTAGTGTTCAAGAACTTCTGGCTTCTAGTCCCACGTAAAAATTCAGTAGTTTTAAACCCTGCCACAACACCAGCTTTAGCTCTTTGCTAAAGAAAACAAAGAGCATGAAAGACAATGTTGAAGAACATTCTCTACCTTTAAAAAGAAGCTACAAATCCTTTCAATCCACAAACACCTTATTGTAAACTTATGTGGTGACTCTAACAGTCACATTTTATACAGAAAAGTTGTATTGTTTCAGGTACTTTTCAGGTGGATTACCCACATGTAGGTACCAACAGCAAATAGAGACCATTCAGTAAAAGTAGCACAAAACAGTGCACATTTCAACAGTAGATATTCTGTTTAAACAACACAGGAGAGTGGTTTTTCCAGCAAAAAGCATGGTCATTCAGTGGACAGAATCAAGCATTAGGAGGTTTTGCACACTCCAGGTACTTCACATGATGAACCTCACCGTGACCAAGTCACCTCCACTAGATTATCATCTATCATCACATTTGCTCCAAGTTCCACAGTGGCTGTGTGCTTGAAAATTCCAGGCATGGAATTTTCATGAAACATGAAAAAATAAGGTGCAATTTTAGTCCTTTGACATCTTGCGTATCTACCTGTAGTGGCAACAAGTTTTTGGGTTTGGAGGCCAAGTCAGACCTATAATGAAGATTTGAAGATCTTGGTTCGAAGACTCAGGAGGCATCAACAAACTTCAAATTCACTTCTTCAAAGAAAAACAGTGAGGAAGAAAACAGATTGCAACTAAAGGGTTTAGGACAGAGGAGTGCTGATGTTTCAGTTTCTGTAATTTAATTACAAAAGTCATCATGCTAGATGAGAAAGCAGCACAAATACATTTGCTGTAGACTGACCTTATCAACAGGTGGCCTTCAACACTGCCCATGTATCAAGACTATGATCCTAACCAGCTATAAAAATACGTGCTGCTTATTGAAACAGACAGAAAAAGAAACTAGGAAAAAGACACAATTTATGAGTACTCTTTATCTCCATCTGCTGCTCAGCTAAGCATTTAAGAGAATGAAGAATTCCAGGAGACAAGCAGAAATCAGTTTAATGGGAAGTTTAGACATTTCCAAACCTTAAATTATCCAATTCTATTGTACACTGTTTTAGCAATGCAGTACACAGATTAAAATTTGCTAGACTATGCTGAGTATTCAGTTCTCACCTACAATAATCTCTTTACCTGGAAACGAACAGTATTAAAACTTATACCAGGAAATACAACAAAGCTGTTAAAGCCTCAAAGGGAACAGAAGAAACCTGTATCAAATTCCCTGCAATCTTTGCTACCTGTACCAATCACAAGCAAAAACAATTTCAAGCAAAGATTCACTTATCGAGTTGTTGGAAACACTTCAAGTATAATAAAAACAATAAAAACATAACCCCCCACCACATCTGACTGATTTTCAGTGAGGTTATTGTTCTAAAACACTGTGTTGATTTATGATGCCTAATAAGAGATTTGTGCTATAAAAATACTAATGAGACATTCATGTTTCTTTCTACCTGTTGCATTATACTTGTTTTAAAACACATCCCTAAAGCCTACTAAAATCTGCACTTAAAATGCTAAATTGTAAGACTGAAAAAAGTGATTCAAGATTACATTTTCAGCTGTGATTCTAAAAGTTACCCAGTTTCCTTGCATGAGTGCATGTTTGAAGATGTGTAACTACTTTCAATAAAGCCAACAAGTAAAAATCCATGTTAAAACTGACATGCTGCAACTAGAAAGCATTTCTGCAGTTTATATATCAGCAAACAAAACACACAAATTATGTAAGCAAAGTGTTGTTAGACATTCAAATGTTTTAGTTTTGTAAGTTATGAGAGTTTCTTCGTAGAGAAATTTATTCAGACAATTGGTGATGGGTAACAATGCTTTTCAGTTCAAACTGCATAGTACAGATAGCAAGAAAACAACAAGAATATTTGATTAAAAGTATTGTTACTTGCTGAACTAGCTCAGACATGTTTCATGTTCAGTTGTCAACACACAGAGTCACCTCCACTTAGGATGTGCATTCAGTTTTTGTACTAAGTGATTTTATGAATTAATTACTGAATCTAATTTATAATTACTAATTACCTAAGGGGATTTACACATGCAATTATTAGAAAACACCTTTGAGAATAACTGAAGCTGTTTGATCTCACTGCCACGGTTTGAAGAATCAGTTTCTGTGTATCACAGCAACTCTACCTGATGCTATGAAATTGCTAAATTGCAAAATTCTTCAATCAGCTGCACCAAATCTTCTATGAGCTGTGTCAGGGGCACCACAGGGACAGAAAAGCTAAGAAAAATCAGTTGCAGGGCAGGTAGATCACATTATTTTATTTTTTTTTTAATAAATAAAACATTAACTAGGCAGGCCTAGCCTCAAAGCCTTAGCGCAAGTAATACCTTCCAAAAGTTGGGTATGAAATTTTACCTTCAAGTGAAGCGAATGACCCTTTGACTTTGAAGAGGACCAGGACATCACGCTGAATAAATATGTATTTTTCAAATTGTTTTTGCACAATTTAATGTTAATCTAGTGCTAAATTAGGGCAAATCTAGTCTTGCTGGAAGAAATGAATAGGTCATGACTCCCAAGAAACTGAATTCATTAAGAAGGGCTGATCTGATCACTTTAAAGCAGTTCAGTAGAAAATTAAACTCATGAACAAGGTAGATAAAAGACATTCCTAATGCATAAACAGAACTACATTTACACTAAATTTATTGAAGGGAAAACCAGAAGTAAGCAGCACCCATAGGCATTCAAATTTAGGATGACTACTCTATAATCAGACTAATTCCTATCTAACAGGCAAACTTCTGCATGTTTCATATAATGAACTGAGAGCTCTGCTCTACCATATTGTTACTTCAAGCAGTAACTCAATTTTAGTGTCCCATTCTCACAATATATTTTGCTTGAATTTACCAATTCTTTAGAAAAAGCCGCTAGAAACATCAGTTAAAACTCAAACACTGGTGATGTCCAGAAGAGAGAGACAGTGGGGATATAAGAGAGGCTAATCCAGCCTTTTTGCATAATCTGGATTATTCCCCAGGGTGGTCATTTTACCCTCAAGGTTTACACATTAAATACATGAATGCAAAGTACCATAAAATATTGAAATCAATACAATTTCAGGTCACTTTGTTTTTAGGAGAAGGTCAAAATTGTACAGGAGCCTTGACCTGGACATTTCTAAAAGTGCCTTTTATGTGATATTCATCTACCCAGACAATGATCAAAAAGGTCAGTGCAATAGACTGCCAGAACCTTGCTACCTTTAGCCAAACCAACACAGGCAACAGAAATCAAGATACTGAGAACAAGAAACCCCAGGAGATGCCCAGCAAAATCCTGGTAACTCTTTTAACCCACAGCAACTCAATATTCATGCTATAATATAAGCCCTACTAGAGAAATGCCTTTCCTCTGCTAGGGGATGACAAACAAGAGCATGATAAATGGGGCCTGACAACCCTCACTATCTTTCCCAAGAAAGCTATTTTGGCTAGTTCTGGTATTAAGAAGAATCTGTCACAAACATTTTTAATTTAATTTAAGATGATGAAGGGACTGGAACACCGCTCCTATGAGAAAAGGTTGAGAGCTGGGATTGTTCAGCCTGAAGAAGAGAACAAGGTCTCATCAATGTCTGTAAATATATAAAAGAGAGGGTGCATAAAGGACAGAGACAGGCTTTTTCCAGAGGCTCCCAGTGTCGGGACCAGAGGCAATGGGCACAAACTGAAACACAGGAGGCTCCCTCTGAACATCAGTAAACACTTCTTCACTGTGAGGGTGACTGAGCACTGGCACAGCTTGCCCAGAGATATGGTAGAGTCTCCATCTTTGGAGATACTCAAAAGCCATCTGGAGATGACCCTCGGCGACTGGCTCTAGATGTGCCTGTTTGAGAAGCAGGGTTGGACCATCTGACCTTCAGAGATCCCTTTCGAGCTCAGCCATTCTGTGATTCTGTAGTTTAGGCGAGGAAAAAAATGGACATAGATAGAAAAAAAGATAATGATCCTTTCTCAAATTTTCTCTGCAGACATGGCAAAATTAGCAACAACATTATACCTACTAATAGAATACAATTCGGCACTTAATTTTGCAGTTAAGTATTATTAAAATAACAAAAGAGTATTTTAAAATACAGTATTAAAATACAATATTATAATCCTGGAAAGTTACTTTCTTTCAGCCATCCCAACTAAACCAAAAAGTTACCTTAAAATAGATGCAATATTTTCTAGTCCCTAAACAAAAAATCAGCCAAAGTGTGAATTTTCTGAAACAGTAACTGGATTTCACCTTGAGGCAGTCGCTGCTATTAGCAGCATTCTGGCACCAACAAGAATTCCACTTACAAAAGCTGTATGAAAGCACTCAAACCAAGTTTTGGTGAATCTCGCTAAAAAGCTCTTCTAACAAATCTTTTCTTTTTATTCTTGGAAGCCATTATACCTTTAAAACAACTACTCAGGATACCTGATGTTGCTCTCATGAGACAAAACGACAAAGTCAGAAGAGAAAAACAGACTAAAATAACATGATCATTATTGTGAACATTCTCTAGTGTCAGGCTACTGAAGTTTTTTCTTACAGAAAAACAGGAATTTAGGAAAGGTTAGAAACTGGAGGACTCCTGTGTAGCCTATACAAACTTTTAACTGATAGCTATGACATTTCCATTCTCTGATATCTCTAAAATTTTAAATAATTTTGGTTTTGTGCAGAACACAAAAATACCTCTTCTGGAGAAAATACTACTACTTCAACTGCTGAAAGCAGATTTGCCAGCTCACTTTAGGAATTCCAAGAGGAGTATCCACAGAAGCAAACTCGCAGGAATGTGACTTGCTTTGCCTTGCAGTCAGCAGAAAGAATGAGATGAGCTCTTCTAGGAGAAAAGTCACACTAAAAACTAGCTACAGATGCTACAGACTGTCTCCTGCAGAAGTGTCTTTCACTTCCTCGATGTGGGAAGCAGACAAGCTTCACTAAGGCTAAAGTTAGCCTTTGAATAGTTTGGCAATACCTCTTCCCTTAGAAAACGGAGGCAGTGCTCCTCCCTCTCCGCAACTCTTGTAAGCCTACATAACTGCAAATACTCTCAGACTATTTGCAAATTGAGAAGACAGAAAAAGTCAATGCAGTTTTATTTTAAAGCTTTATGGTTTTAGAGAAAAACGCTGTTCAAGGTGTGCTCCATGACAGCAGTACACGGACATTGAACGGGAGACTGGCAGAGGCAGCAGCAGCCCTGGCTCAGGCTCTCCTCATGTGCCAACACCTTCAAAGGAACCACCTGCAAAATGACTCAATTCTTGCATTCTTTCATCAACTCACAGGTACCTTCTAGAAACCTCTATCACAATAATATGTAAGAACAAACAGCTCCGCTCTGGATTTCAAGCTATTTTCATTATAGAGAGGAAGTCGTAACTGCCTCTTCAGAGAAAACCTTCTTTAGAGACTTTTCTAAAAACAGCCTAAAGCCTACTAACCTCTCATGAAAAGGAAACCTTTCAGGATGCCTCAAACAGACATTTTAGAAGCCAAAGCAGACCAAAACCTAAATCAGCAAATGCAGCTATATTCCAAATATCCTGAGTCAAAGCTTCTGTGTAAAAAAGCTATACTCCCAGATTAATTTTCCCCCCCAAAACTGATGATTCCTTATGCTCACCATAAAAAAACCACCCACACCATGCACCCACACATAAACCTGCCAAGAAGACTTAGAATGAAGCAGAATCAACTCTTTTTCAAGGTGTATGGTCCAATAACTAAGTATAAGTCAATGAATATGAAAAGCTAACTGTCAAAACCTGTCCTTCCTCAATAAAGGATTGGAAAAAAAAAAAAAAAATCAGCCTTTTTACTTTCTGACATTTTTTAAAAATAACAAGAAAATATATTAACTTCACTGCCTCGATCAAAAGCTTTAGTTACATCATGTATCTAGGCTGCCTCTCAGATCTTCGTTCATCTTCTGCTTTTGACCTAAGGCAATCCCATTCAATATGGAAGAATGTGAGGTTTTTAATTGTGCTTTGTAAGAAGTTCATGAATCTATAGGCTTGGAAATGTTCATTTCCCGAATATTACAAAAGATTCAATTTCACTGATGAACTTTATTGAGTTGCTGTTGCCAAGAGTAATCCCACTTCTCTCAATCCTCCACCCCCATTCCTGCATACCTGGCTGGCTACCACTCAGTTCTTGGATGACTACAGCTCATCCGGCCTTTCACTGTCAAATTGATTCAATCAGCAAATGTGGGGGGAGAAGCTTTCCAAGGGGCAGAAAGAGGAATGGGAAAGAGTTCAGTTTTCCCTACAAACCTCCAAACTGCTTTCTTCTAGGCTGAGTCAGCTCACAAGAGCTCCAACAAATGCCACAGCCAAAGCTGGGGGAGCAGTGGGAAAGAGGCCAGAAATGGTAAGTGCTGTCAGACTGGTTTAGACTGGCATTGGGAGCTGGAAGGGAACTAGTCACAAAGGCAGAACAATAGGTTGTCCAAAGAGATGGTGAAAACCATTTTTGCCAAATTTGAAGAATAGGTCAGCAACAGGCCCCTGCACCAGAAGGGCAACAGCATCCTGGGCTACAATAGGTAGAGCACTGCCAGCAGGCAGAGGGAGGTAAGCCTGCCTTTCCAGTCAGGACTAGGGAGGCATCTGGAGTGCTGGGTCCAGCTCTGGACCTCCTAATAAAAGAACAGCAAGGACATACTGGAGATAGTTTAACTAAGGCTGATGATTCTGGCCTAGAAACATCCATCATGCTAGGACAGAAGTAGAACTGTTCAGCCTGGAGAAAGCTCGGAGTGGATCTTATCAACGTATATAAATATCTGATGGGAAGGTGGAAAGAATACTCATACAGACTTGTGGTGATACCCAGTGAGAGCAAAAGAGGTAATATATACAAATTGAAATACGGGAAGTTTCATCTGAACATCAGGAAATGCCTTTTTACTCTAAAGGTGACTGAGCACTGTCACAGGCTGCTCAGAGAGGTTGTGGAGTCTCCATTTTTAGAGGTGTTTTGAAACCTGACTAGACATGGTCCTGAGAAGCTGAGGGGCACGAACTAGACAATTTTAACAGGTCCCTTCCAACCTCACCCTCTCTCCAATTCTGATTATGCATAGCTACAAATCATCTATCATGTACAAAAAAGCTGTGATATAATAGCATCACCCAAAGCCAGGTAATTCTACACAGACAGAATTCCCATGTGCTTAATTACCTGTCATTAGTTATCATTACAATACCCTGAACGAATCCTTTAAACATACTGAAGGAACACAAAAAAGGCTTGACATGACCCTGGTATAAACAGTATGATTGATTTAGTAAGACATTATAGACATAAATTAAATTACTGTTGTACATTAAGAAGAGCATTCACCTATGAAAACAAATCACATGTTGTTCATGGCTCAGCTGTGGAGTCTCTCATGCCTTACACTCTTGTGCAACCTACTGCAGCTCAAACTAAGGAGGGTCAGGCTGTTGAACAGCAAATCAGAAGAAACCCAGACATTTGCAAAAAGGCCACAGCATTGGAAATACATTTGGTCACATGCTTTCCCAACCCGACCTGAACCAGTATCCCAGCATGACACCAGCAATTAGCCAGTTGTTGAACAGGGAGCTCTGACACGACTCATAGGTCACCAAATCCTGGAAACTTGAGATCACAAGGCAGTAAACTGGCAGTTCAAAAGGGAACAGTTCTTAAGCTTTTCTCCCCAGTTTGTTAAATAGCATTATAACTTGCCTGTCACACAGATCTAATTCTCACACCATTCCCACTGGCCATGCTATTATTTATTTTTCAGTCTCAACTTCAGTGAACCTACACGAACTGCTGCAAGTTTTCTTTTCAGGAGAGGTACAGTAGGATAACAGACACAAAAAGTCTACAACATGCTAATTAATTATTTTCCCTGAGGATCTACTATTGTATTTTGATGGGCCTGAAGAACAGCATAAAGCACCTTGACACTTAATTTTTCTTTCTGAATATTCATTTGATTAATCTATCACCAGAAATGTACAAAGCTCATTTAAATATTATTATGAGGCTGCAGAGGGTGCTCCAACACCACTTAATAGAGAGTTTCTATTCAATCCCCATATTCCTCAGCAAATCCCTTGCTGAAACAATTAGAATTTGGGAATAATTCTGAAGGCTGGTTAAGAATAGACTTCTCTTAACATCTTGTTTTATCCAGAGAGAAAAGTAATATGAAGCACAAAAATAATGCCCCTTCCCCCACCAACAGAAGGTGTAATCAGTGGAAATAACATCAAGAAGGCAGCCCCTCTCCATCACATTGACTTTTTCCTGCACCTAATTGCTCCATATGAATCTAATGGACTGGGGACCAGGGAAAGCAGGCACATAGATATGGAAACACATTATGTAATATCACCCTCCATATTGCTTTTAAATTGCTTAAGCAAATAACCACCCTAGAAGCAGCTTCTGCTGCTCTAAGAGCTGCTCCTCAAGAACAGCAAAACTTTCAGCTTTTTGTGATCACTCAATGCTACCACTCAGTGCAGAATGCAGTGACTTGTGCAGGTACCGCTTGCTTTGCTGGAGAGGTGAGGGCAGGAATCTACAAAGTAAGAGTACCTCTACTTGTATATCCCAGGTCTTACTTTTTAATTCAGCTGTGCAAAAGTTTCATTTGCTAGCTTTCAAGTAAACAAAGTGCACAGGAAAAAAAAAAAGAAAAAAAACTTCTTTTGGTTCAAATTAAGAAGAATTTGTATTCTCCTCTTTCTTACAGTTTTTAAAATCTCATTACAGTAAGCACACAGTGAAAAATATTACAGTATCTGACAATGCTGTCATTTCAATATATTAATTCTGAGCCAGCTGATGAAAATTAAATAGAGGAAATGCTTTTAAAGCATTTAAATTTTTTTTAATGTTGAAATAGTGTAATTAGCTGATCTTTTACTCCACTGGTTCCAAGCTCCAAATTAGCAGGTTTTACGTTTGACAATTCATATATGGAACTTGAAACAGAGAACAGATATGCCAAACGCACAGTAGAGCATTCACCAAATACCTTCACAGCTCTTTTTAGTAAGAGCAGATAGCTCAAAGCACCACGCACTTCACGAATGGAAACCCTGCCCTTTATATAGCTCACTGTCTTGCCTTGGTACTTCCGCAGAGGTTTGCTTCCAACACATGCTATCTGTGCCTCCATCACTGCAAGATTCCTTGCATTAACATTTTATACAAGGTCTGCACCTTAATGTCACCTAAAAATAACTTTGGGTGAGCCTGTTTTATGCCAAAGAATTGAATCGGAAGTCCAGCTCTCAGTCCCACATAACTTCACCTGGGTTTCAGACTGGCCTCTGCATTACAGAAATTAACATCTTCCACACAAAAGGAGCAATAGAATTGGTGCAATTTAGGTTAAGGTTCCATTTTACCAGTATTTATATCATGAATAGAACATAAGACACAAGCACTTAAGACACTGAAGATGCAACGCCATAGTTGGTACAAGATAATATAAAGACTATCCTGCCACCAAAGGAGAAGTTCATGCTGCCCTCTCCCCAATTAAGCTGATAACTGAGCCTGCAAAATTATATAAACAAAGCAAGGAAGTTTCCACCTGTGCCAGAAAGATGATGCAATGCAAGGCACAGCTACACAATTTCCAACACCAGCATCAGGGAGCTAAGACAGGAGCACATGGCTGCAAGCTGAAGAACTAGCTGAGCACAGCAGCATTTCTGCATTTTCCTTACTGCCCACGTTGACTTAAAATTCACAAGGAGAGTGCACAAAAGTTCTTGATAAGAGTCAGGTATCCTGGACACTAGAGACAAGCATATATGTCTCTCTCTGCTTTGAAGGGATTGCTATTGCACTAATACATTTGACCATATCTTATTTTACAGAAGGTTTAGGTCATTTCAATAGAAAAGTTACCTAATAAGCAGTAAAAGAAGAGAGTAATAAACAGTGTGTAGTAACAGAGTTCAAGTAGCCAGATTGTGAGACTGAGTAACTAAAATCCACATCCTATCATGAGTTGCAATGAACAGGTTCAAAGGTTAAGATTAGTCATTACTGATAAAATTTTTATCCAACACTGTAAAGCCTATTTACATCACAGGTACCAGCATTCAGCATCTAATTCCTGTTTTACTATGCAGCATTACATCAGCAACTTGATTTCACACAAAGCAAACAAAACACAAAATCTGGAAGTAAAAGGCCCCACCTCAGTTGAGAACTCACACCCTCCAAATTACAGAAGCATTTCAGTGGAAGGAAACAGTTTTTTTTCTCCCCTCAGAAGTTTTGCAAGTCCACATACACCAGAGATGCTACCACGAGGGGGAGATGAGAAAGACAGAACTGACTGGAGGGATGGTTAGTGAGGCATCGTTTTAACCATGACTAATTAACAGTTGAAAATCACCATTACCTATCTCCCATATGTTCTCATTTGTAAGCAAGAGCTGGACACTAAATCTAAACATATGGCAACAGGAATTTGCACTCCAGTCTTTGAAAAGCAAAGTACATACAATCTGGTCCATTGCTTCAGCTGTAAAACGATACTGTAGGGTAACCTAAAAGGAAAATAATGTCATATAAAGCAGTGGATAGCACGAAGTGGCAAATGAGGAATAAAATGGTTGACAAAAACCCCAAATTATGCTTTTATGGCCAGTTTGGCTATTGGCCTACATTTAGGGCACCAAATAACCTCTTCTCACCTTCATGCCTCAGTCCCTCATTTCAGAGATAGGAAGCATGACTTTGTATTTGAAAGATGCACAGATGATAGACAAGTTTTGGATCACACACAACATGCAGACACATGTGGATATATATAGACAGAGAAATAACTATAAAAAGAGCTGAAACCAACCTCTCAACATTTCACTGCTTGACCTGACTGATAACAAATGACTCTGGGCTTAAGCAAAACTGTGCTTATCTTTCCTACAGTAAAACTAATGTTTCCAGGAAAAAGGTTGTCACCTATTAACTCTTCAGGATTACTCATGAAGTACTATTTATGACAGTCTTATACAATTTATGATTTCTTAAGAAGTATGAATTTCTGTCCATCAGACATTTTTTTCTACTTCAATCAAAAACCTGATCTAGCTGATCAAACGCACTGGTCAACTCAGATGACATTATACAGTAGACAACTTCTTTGTTTCATGCAGGAAACAAACACAATGAGGCACCTACGATTCACCAGCACTGATTTGCTAACATCAGACCAGTAAATTATATATCCATGAAGACAGATACATATACATTACACTAAGAAATTAAAAGAACATTTCAAATACAGGAAAAAACATGCTTTTATTTTTTTCACACTGAAAAACATGACATCTTTAAAAAGATTCACTCATTTTTGAGGAAATTGCATCCCAGTTCCATATCTAAGAATAGTTCAAAATTTAGATGTAAGAGTTATTTTAACATTAACGTATTGGTGTGTTGTATCAACTATACCTACAACTGTCTACTATGAAACTGTCAAATAGTAACTCTCAAATTTCAGTAGAAAAAGAAATGAACTGAGAAACAGTTATGACCTAAGACTAAGGCTTCCTGAAATAAACTAACTGTCAAAGCAAATAGTGTGTCCAATTAACTGAGAAAATATAACTTTAAAAAATAACTGGACAAAAAAATTAAGTTGCCAACAGAATACAGGCTCTAAAATAAACGCCTGAACACCCAGTAAGAAGCCTTGCTTCCTTGTCTCTTCTAGTGAGAGAAGTGAAGAGAAAAAAACCTATTGCCTTTCTGCTTCTGTCCCTGTCTTCCTACTGTCACCACTACTATCAGGTCTAGTATTTGTCAAGTATCCTGACTGAAATCAAGAAGGAAAAAAATTTATAGAAAGTTTGCAATTATGCATAAAACCCCAGCAAAAAATCTAGGTGAAAGTAATGTTAGGGAAACAGAAGGCATTGCAAGCAGTAAACAAAACTTTTGGACACAAGGATATGATATAGCCTACGGAAAAAAAATAAAAGAAACCAAGAAAAATTAAAAAACAAGTAACAACAAAGCAAACCAAAAACCAACCACAAAAAGCAGTCTTACTGAAAATGAGAATACTTGCTGTGGATATAATATTTTCTTCAAATATACTTTGCCAACGGCTTCAACAAAACCATTAGCAAAGGAATTATCAAAATACAATAAAACTACCAAAGATGCTTTTCCATAAAATAAATCCAAAACACCACCACAATGAACCTGAAACCAGGTTCTCCAACATGAACACATCAGATCTCAAACACTTTGATATAAAGAAAATATTAGCCAGATTAACAGTTAACACCAGTGAGCACCTGTCAGTGCCCAATATACACTTTTTAACATAAGGTCTCTTCCAATTATTTGCTGCTGATCATGACATAACTTCCTTATGCTCAGCTTTATACAAAAAAAAAAGTAAGATAGCTGTGCAGTGCACAGCAAGATCATTGCTCAAAAGAACCCACTGCTACCTATGGTCTTCAAAATGAACCTTTAGATCCAGCCAAACTCACCACCATGAACATTCATATCAAATAGAAACAGAGAAAAATCAGTGCAAAACTAATACATCTTTACAACCACACAAACAAGGCCTGTGTGTACACTTGCAAGAAACACCCATGGCACCACATGTCCTTACAGAACCTCATATAACCACACAACCACCATCCATCACCAAGGAGAACAGAAAACCCATCACCAAGTAAAACAGAAAAACCGAGCTGCCATTCCCACTTCATCTCTTACGCCTCAGTGAGGACCTGCAAGATTCCTTAAGATGCAAAGCAAAATAAATCATGGGTCCCAGATGAGATTTGAAGGCCCTTTGCATTTTTGCCTGTTCCTTCCATTGTATTAACTCTTCTTTATTCTGTAAGGGCTTACATCCATCCATCTTGCACCATAAAATGGTATAAATTCCATCAAGATGTTTTTGTAAGGCTGTTCACTAGATCAGGTATACTGGGCCAGCTTTATAAAAAATACCTAGAAAAAAACATTAAATGTTTAGCAATGCAGACATTCACTCTCACTCTCTCTCTATATATATATATATGCATCTTCAAAATAAAGTAAAAAGCAGTGCTTTGAGAGTATTTGAAGGGTTTTATAGGAGGAATACTGGTATGTTCTCATTTGTATGGTAAGAGCACACAAACTTCATCAACTGGACCAAGACAGTAAGGTAATATTTCTGCCTGGAGATTGCTGCTTACAGGAGGAGAATTAGACAAAGAGACATTACTATGAGAGCCCATACAGTTCATAAAGAAGTTTATTAGATAACAAACATCTGAAAGCCATTTATAGACAAACATGCACGACCCCCTTCAAGCTCAGCTCCTTTCCTGGAAGGAAACAATAACCTGAAAAAACTGCATTTTTGAACATCTGATGAACTTCAGAATGTCAGGAAATGTTTCCTACATTAAAAGGCTACAAAGGAAGGTGAGAATTAGAAGAATGCAAAGCAGAAATGCAGAACACCCTGAGCATCCGGTTAGTTTAGCTTCAGCCACCTATAATTCTCAGAGATCAAAGTGCTACTTGATGACAGGAATTAACACATTCCAGCATAAACATCACCCTAATTTAAATTAACCTGTGTTCCATTTCAAAATAAAGAGCACCATTTTGAAAGAGTAGAAGAATCATCCTCCCTTTTTCCTCTCAAACTATTTTTCTTACATTTCTATGCCAAGTCTCTTCTTCAACCCCATCTTCTTCGCCTGTCTCCTCCAGTTCCTTTTCCCCCATTTACTTCCCTTTCATTCATTCACCCAGAATAGTGTACCCAGTAGTGATGTGATGCCCACTCTTACATTATTCATTCTGAATGACTATCAAGTATGAGTAAAGACCCTACAAGAGAAGAAAAACAAGCTTATGGCCTACCAAGACTGAGCAAAGTAGAAGCACAATTCAGTTCCTGTTGAGCAGCTTTTCAGGGCATCTTATTCTTAAACAGGATCAAAAGCAGTAACAGTAAGGAAGGAGAGGGTCGTGGATGTAGAGGGACCACAGGAAGAAGCACAATCTATGGGATCAGAAAGGTCAAGAGGAATTGTCAGTCTAGAGGCCTGAGTAGTGAGGCAAAAAAGCCACTGATTACTGAAGTGACAAGCCAGAAAATCCTACAGCCTGCAGGGTAGAACAGAAACACATACAGGATGTAGTAAGTCTGATCCACAACATCAAAATAAATAAGAGCAAGACCTTCCAGTCACACCAGCAAGGTATACTGAGCCAGGAATGCTTTATATTTAAGTTGTCCAAACATTTTATCTCTCAAAAAACCTCACTCTTTGCTATATCCTAAAACCAGACCTCTAGAAAATGCCTTACAACTTTTGTCACTCACCTGTTTTCAAGTAGCAGGCAGCTGACACTGCCTCAAAGGAAAACCGTATCCTATTACACTGAGCTGTCCACCAGACACAGGCTAAGTGCTTTGCTTTAGCTGACTTAGGGGCAGCTCAAGTTTATAGGATGCAAGAGGCTCAGCTCGCATGGAATGCAGCAGTTCTCTTCCTGAATGCAAGCAGGGGCCATTACACCTGTGATCCCAGCCTGTCACTTGAGATACAATAAATAGTCGGAATATTGTGTACTTTCAAGACGAAAACAAAGACTCAGCTGAGAACAGGTAAGACAGACTCTATTTAGGATCCTTCAGTAAAACAACCAAGCTGGAGAAACTTGCTCTTTCACATGCACTATGAAGGTGGGTCAGCCTTCAAATGTGGGCCAAATAAACATGCACAGCCTTCAATTAATTTATTTTTAACACCATTATTTAAAAATAGTTTTACTGAATTAATTTAAGTCAATGTTGCCAGTGTAACTGTCAGGAAAGTAGATCATCATAACTATTAAAGCAGTTAAATGAAGCACATCAACAGCATTTCCACTGTTTACTTTTCACTTAGTTCAGTAAGAAAATATTCTTCGGTGGTCCTGAGGATATTCTTAGTGGGAGTTTTTTGTCATACCTCTAAAATAACCTAGGAATGCTGTGACTTCTAAGGAGTAATTTTTTTAAAATTCTGTTAAGTACCATGACATTGTGGGAGGAGAGCAACAGAATCTAAACACCCAAATCAGGTTTTCATGAGAAAGATCAGAAGATAAGTCTGCAGGACAAGGGACACATTAGGTCACATCACTGGCTGTTTGAAAAAGTTTCTAAGGAAAATGCTTACCTCAACTGGAATCAAACTCAGCTATAAGCACTGACAAGCTAGTAGTCATTATGGAGACCAGAAGTATAAATTAATTGAAAAATTATTAGTCATTTAAAAGAAACAACTTCATGAGCTTTTGAATTATAAGAGCACGATCTATAGCTCAACAAACTCCTATGCTGCAGACTATCAAATTTTTAAAAAGAGCCCAGAGGAAATATCACTTTCTGTTCATCTCATCTTTGTCCCTAGGCATCTTACAGGACAGAGAAAGAGAAAACTACCAGATATCACACCAGGCTAGATAGACCTTTGATCTGATATACCATGACTCTGTTCACAGCAATCCACATCAAAAAATAATTTCACAAGGTACAAATACATTTGACATCAGAGTAATTACAAACAACCAAGCAATTATCTTAATTGCAACAGTGACCTCCTTCCCTTTTTCAGCCACAGGTAAACCAAGGCTAAGAAACAATATGACTGCAGGTAATTGTCCTGATTTAGCTGCAGTGCTACAATACATCAGCAAAGAATTATTAGCTCCCACACTTGTGTTCAAACCACTAGATGGTGCTTCTAAAATGAAGCAATTCAGTATGCAAAACTCTGAATAATGCATGACGATTTGTAAGTTGCCTTCCTCAGGATTGTTATCAATAACACTGATTAATGAAGTTAAATAGCTGCAGCCTCTGATCAGAGAGGGACAACAAGAATAATTACGCAGATAAGTGAGATGAAAGAGCTGATCATTAAAACAGTGACTTTTCAAAAACCTAGTAACAGCTGTTTTCTCAAGTAAGAAAAACTCCTCAATCTTCTGTCTTGGAAAGTCATTAGTTGCTAATATAAATATTGCATTAAATAATAAATTTTGTTCACAAACTGCTGTGCCCAAAGGCTTTGAATACTGTATGGCACCAGTCAAACAAAAATAAGTTATAAATAGCATTTACCTCTTCTTTCACTCTTCATTGTAAGACATTTTTCCCCAAGAATAAACTCACTCTAATTCTATTCTGTGAACAGTAAACCTTTCACTTTTAAGATTCGGAAATCATAGCTAAAATAAGATGCTATCTGCTTTCCATCTATCACTGGTAGATCATCCTACCTTTTCCATTCACTTCCAGAAAACTAGTATCAGTAGTTGCTTGGCTATTCCAGCAGCTTTGTCCTGTTTCATCTCTGACCATTTCTATCTACTTCTTAAAATAATTCTCTCTCTTACTGCATCTCATTCTACCAGCCCAATTTTAAAAATACTTTTTGCACTATGTTAAGCACGGCTGACTGTGTACTTTTTTACTACCTTCCATTCTTCTAACAAACTTCTATTCGTATTTTAAATCCCTTTTTCCTACTTAAAATCTTTTCCTACAAAAAAATCCTGCAAACATGTTTCTTCTCTTACTGTTAAAAAACCAAATCAGCTATTTCCTATTGTATTTCCCATCTTTTACTTTTTGGAGTCAGCTCTGCCACTAAGCAACCCCGACAACCCTGCTGAGAAAGATTACTCTATGTGAAGTTTTTGATGTTCGACATTCACCTAGGACTTTTTTTTTTCTCCTTCTTTTTTTTTTTTTTTTAACACTTCTCCTTTTGCAAAGTAATACAGAACCTCCTAGAGGTTATTTGGCTATTTTTGAGTTTTGCCACTGGCTCTCACTTTTCTACTTTAGGTGATTGCTCTACATTTGCTAGGCATACTCTCTTCATCTTACTTGCTTGAAATCTTGTTCCAAGATACCCTTTTACTATCTATTAAGCCATTTTTAAATTAACATACCTATCTGCTGTTACAGTCCTGTAACAACTATTATTAGCAACAGTTATTACTACCTTTGGCTTACTTTCATAGAAATATAGCTAAAAAGATCCTTTAAAAAGAAAAAGGCACTAAGCACAAACACAGAAACAAGTCTTCTCCAAGTACCTGCCATTCCACTTATCCCTAAATGCTATTTCTGATCACAGAGCACCACTGCAGACACACACATTAACAGGCAAAAAGAACATCTTGAAGATGTATCTGCTAATCCAGCTGCAGAAAATAATTACCAGATTTAAGAACCAATGAACAGTATTTCAGAACAAACACACAAGAAGAAAGTAACTACAATTCTCAGCATCTCAAGCACTCCAGGGAGAGAAGATGCACAGCCTCTGAAGGGTGTGAGAGAGCTGCGCTGAGCATCCACTTGTCAGTAAGCGTTCACTCCCAGCTACAAGTTGGGGCCATTTCCGTAAATCCACCTTCACATCCCCATGAGAGTTAAACAGCCTTTTAAATAAAACAGGCACTAAGGGTACAGCTGCACTTCAGTCAGTCTTAGAGGAGAGGGGTGTTAAAAAGCACATCTACAAAACCTCCAGACTTTATGCATACTTTGTGAGCATCCTTTAACTGTGGCAAGGCATTCACAAAGCAATACCTTTACTACCAAAGACTATGAATTTTGACTGAATTACAAGAACATAAAAAATTCTTCAACCTTAACTGCAAGAAGTTCATATTTACTATGTCAAAGAAACTAGGAGCAAGAAAAAAACATCAGAGATATAAACACAAAACCAGCAATATTTTTTAAAATAAAAATATGAAAAATAAACACAGACTGAAGGTGTTTCAGTCTGCTATGATAAACAGATTAAAAACATACTCCTCAAGTTGTGGTTAGAGACAGACTTTTTTTTCCCCATCATACACAAAACAGCTCTTTCAAAATACCAATAAACATGTGCTCAATTTAAAGCTGGTACCCCTGTGAGCTAGTTACCCACGCATTTTTCAAGCTAGTCTCCAGATATAAGCAGCAGCATTCACCGAAATTATCCTGAATTCTTTGGATATCAAATGCATTTCAAAACACTGCAAAACCAGTCCAGTTCCGTATTTTTGCTGGACGCTCAGATCTGCCTGGGAGCAGATTCTGACCGGACACCTGTGGAATGCTCCAGCAGCAGACGGTACAAGACAAGAAATTCCCTGAAGTGGCAAGGAACATTGCCTGTGTTAACAGGTAAGTATATTGATTTAGAAGAGATCATTCTTTTGTCTCAGGAAGGTGGCAGTGCCTGGCAAGCCTGCAGTGTCCTGAGGAGGTCAATGTGCTGCAATTCAACAACACTACTGCTTCAAATCACCCCTCTGCGAAAGTGTTCAAAAGCAAACACCAGCTTCCCTCCAAACACTTAAAAATGCATTGACTCCACAGTCCCCAAAAGCAAAATACATATTACAGACAACATTTTAAAAATTAAACAACAATCGATGTGGCACAGAAGGCTGGAAACAAAATCTTGTCTCTGCTCTGTCTCCAATACATCAGTTAAAAGTCTGCCTCCTACCAGCTCTACAGATCACATCACTGCTATTTATTTCATTCTCTGGTTACCTCTACCACTGGTATTTGATCCGGTTCATTAAAATCTGGCATATCAGCATACCTGAGGAACAGAGCTGGCAGGAAGAACACTGACTGAACAAGGATCTAGGGAAGCCGTGCTGTTCTCGTGACATGCTCGCAACATTAGTCAAGACTTTCCACTTCCTACACCCACATTTTCTCTCCCATTCTTGGTATGTTCAAACAGATGCAGCAGTTACCAAGTAAATATCCTCACATCGATGCAGGCCCTGCATCTTGCAGTAATTGATGATTATCCTAAGAGTTTTGTGATTCCACCTTGTTATGCACTCTGTTCTATTCAATTTCCTTGTCTCCACCATTTTAAAAGATTAAACTGAATTAATTTACATATTTTGGGGCTGTGTTTTTTCAGGGATGAATTATGAAATAGCTCCCCTAGGATTAAGCTAAACCATATATTCAGGTTTCTGAGCAGGCTGTACTGTGAATTTGCTGCACTCTGATGTCATCCCACCCCTCACCTTCAAAAGTACCTCTAAATGGCCACCAAAGCTCTAGGCCAACCATCCAGTGGTATCAAAATCTGCTGCCATGCAGAAGTCCTGTTATATGGCAGTAGGACCCAGAATACTTCAGAAGCAGCATTCCCCATCACTGGGAGTAGCAAAACCTAACTGATAAAATGCAGAGGGTTTTAAGTAAGTAACATAAGTCCTGAGTACTGAGAACCCCTACCAGAATAAATATTCAGGAAAGTCATCTTCAAAATGCATTATATTCAAAACAGACCCTGGAACCCATTGACCATATGGGAAGGAATCCTTGCAAATTCCTTGCAATAGGAAAGCAAGTAGTACAACCAGGAAAGGTACTGTCCCTGTATGTGAGATCCTCTGTCTCACCTTCTATAAAAGAAGTGCTATTTAAACTTTTGTGTATTGAATGACACGATCCACACCCATTCAACAGGCACACCAGGAAAAATGCCTTTTTCTGAAGCTCTTACAATTCACCAGCAACCCATTCTGAATACCAGAACAAAAATGATATTGTAAGCTACTGAAACTAAGAAAAACTGTAGGCAAAGAAGGTATAAATATACAACACAATGCAGTGGTACTGGTTTTAAACTAACAGCAATAGGTGTTCCTGATTTATGAGGTCCAGTGTCATGCGACAGGCTTGAAAAGTTCCTCCAGCACAGAGAAGTCCCACTAAACTTTAAGTATACTTTATTTGATACAGCCCCTGAATGCCAAATACACACCATACAACAAAGAGATATTATATTAAAAAAAAATTTTATCACAAAAAGATTAAATCTCCATTAGAAAGAAAACAATGTGACATCTAATGAATTTAGGTTAAAAAAACAGTGACAAAAGCTATATTCACAATGATTTCTTTTGCATTTAAGATTACCAGTATTTCTTTTTGTTCATTAACTCTTCTTCTCTTAGTTTTTCCCTTGCATAAAACATATACAAATAACATTTCATGAAAGTTACCTCTAGCTTGTTACTGTATTTTCAGTTACTAAATCTCTACATTATCTCCCTTGCAGCTATTAGCAGCCATATCTGACAAGTACCTGTTCTTCAGAAGTACTCAAGTGTTATGACTATGTGTAAAATCCATAAAGCCAGCATAATATGAGCTTTTATTTTGCAGCATCACCTCGGCTTTTTTTTTTTTTTTTAACTGCAACACACTGGCCATAATTCAGCCAAAAGAACTGAGTACATGGAAGGTTTACAAACTGAGACTCAACACTATTACTGATAGTAAAGCATAGGAAAAAATGGGTGATAGTGACCAACAGGAACCAAAATCAAATCAAATACTTCAGAAAGGGAATAACTATACTGACTGATGCGATGTCTGGACAAGAAAAAGATGCTGTAGATGTTCAAAACCAGTAATGTCCTTGATTTAAAATCCCAACATCACATGCGAGACAAGATCACTCTCCAGACAGTTGTTACTTAACTCGTGCCAGAGGATGATAATTTCATTGCAAAGCAAACCGCGATTCTTGGATTCCTTCCAAGAATTTCAAAGCGAGAAGGGCACAAGATTCATACGTACAGAGCACCTTCCAACAAACCTCCTAACTTATAAAGTTCCTAGGTGCACACACAGCGTTAACAGCTCAAAGGGAGCGCCCGAACATCTCCCCAGGTCCGGGCTCCGCGCAGCCCGCAGCGCACTCAGGAGCGCTGCCCGGGCACGGGCTGGGCACAGCCGCCAGCTCCGCCGCCTCTCCGCGGGCTCCGCGGTGCCGGGTAGAGCCCCGAGCCCGCCCCGGGCCGCGCTCCCCCGGGTCGGAGCAGCCCCGCGGCTCCCGCTCTGCTTTGTCATCCCCCGCCGCAGCGGGCGACGCGCTCCGCGCCGCCGGAGCCGCTCCCGCAGCCCCGCTCCGACCGCGCCGCCGGGGGCCGCGCGAGCGCCCGCGGGCTCCGCTCGCCCCACACGGCACCTCCCGGCCGCGGGACCGGCGCGGAGCGACCCGCGGCTGCGCGCCGGGATCCGCCGGGACCTCCGTCCCGACTTCCATCCGCGGGGTGAGGGTGACCCCGGGGAGCGGTGCCGGGCAGCGGCAGCTCCTCGCAACTTGCCTTGGGTTTGTACAGCCACTTTCTGAACCTGTTCATCATCACCGCGGCCGCTGACACACCGCTGCCGCCGCTGCCACGGGGGCTGCCGGCTCCTCACCCGCGCCGCTCAGAGGACAGGAGCGACCCCTGCCCCTCGCCGGGAGGCTTCTCTGGGTTGTGTTCTCCTCCCGCTCCGCCGCCGCCTCCTTCCGCGGAGCGGCCGCCGGGCGCTCCCGTCAGCGCAGGGACCGTCCGGCGGCTCCGCGCGCTCCGCGCCGCCCCGACCGCCCCCAAAACATTGCGCGGCCGGCAGCAGCGCCACCCCAGCGCGCGTGCGCGACACCTCCCCCGCGCCCTCCCCTCCCCACCCAATCGGGTGGCGGTCCGGGGCGGGCCCTCGCCGTAGCCCCGCCCACCCGGCTGCTCATTTGCGTAACACGCGAAGGGGGCGGGGAAACTGCGTATCGCGCAGGCCACGCCCCGGCGACCGCCTTGTTGCAGTGGATGCCGGGAGTTGTAGTTTTCTCGCAGGGCGCTCTGCGCGCGTCCGCTCTGGGATCGCAGGCCCTGCCTGCGCCCGCCAGCGCTGCCGCTCCCCGGCAACCGGCGGGTCACCCACCGCAGGCTGCCCGTGAGCGGAAACACCGGGGAAGCTCGGAACGAGTTCCTTGGCAACGGCGGCAAACAACCGCCGCCATCTTGTTTCCCTGATCGTGTAGTTCCGCGCACCCAGTCGCGCCGTTTCGCTACACTGAGGAGGGCTCGCGAAAGGACTACAGCTCCCAGCAGCCCCCGCGCCCTTTGGCAACGGCGCGCGCGGGGTCCGTCCGGCAGGAGAGACCGCGCCGGGATACGGACGGCACGCGCCCGGAGGGGGCAACTGGGAGCGGGCTCGGGAGCGCCGGGAACAGCCAGGGACAGGAACCGGAGCGGCGGTGCAAAGCAGATGTGGCCGTACGTGACACCTCCGGAAAGAAAGCCGGGTGCAATTCGCGATGTGTGAAAGTGGCGGGTGCCCTGGCCAGGCTCGTGACTCCTTCGCTCCTTTATTTTCATATAACCACAGAATCACAGAATGGTTTGGGTTGAAAGGAACCTTAAAGTTCATCTATTTCCAACCCCCTGCCATGGGCAGGGACACCTTCCACTAAACCAGGGTGCTCAGAGCCCCATCCAACCTGGCCTCGAACACTGTCAGGGATGGGGCATCCACAAATTCTCTGGCCATCCTGTGCCAGTGCCTCACCACCCTCACGGGGAAGAATTTCTCCCTAATATCTAATCTAAATCTACCCTCTTTCAGTGTTCATATTTATTAGGTCTTTATAAGTACAATAGAAAAGATCAAGGGGCGTGTGTTACACTGTGAACAGGGTTGCTGGGCTTTGCTCCCTGAAATTCTGGGCAAGTAGCCAGCCTTGGTGTCCATTTGCTAGCCCACCTCATAAATATAACAAAACGTATTTGCAGAAGGTTTTGTACAATATGTATTTAATTGTAAAGTTATACAAGATAATAGATAAAAAATACCATGTTATGTTAAGGAAAACAGTTGCAGTAGGTATGCAAAACATTGAAATATATGAAAATTAAAATTAGGATCCTCAAAGTGAACATTTTCCATCTGATCTGTCTGAATTTTGAAGGGAGGTTTAGTTCAGCTGTTTTTAATTATGACACCTTTCATCAGAGGAAATTCAATCTCAGTCTTTCTAGGCCAGGAACATAGGAGCAGATGTAAAACCTGAAAGAACCTTTCAGGTCATTGAAACCAATGCCTACAACTGTGGCCAATCTTATCCTATGTAATTGCTTTCAAAATATCTCCGGGCTCCACTCTAAAATAAGGTTAAGTCAGGTTCTCACCTCCTTTAACTGAAATCTACAGCTGATAATGGAAGAAAATTTCTACCATTTTATACACAGTATAAATTTGTATCGGTTTTGTACATAGTAATTAGAGTATTTTTCTAACCAACTGTGTGGAAATTAGGTGCATAACATACCAAAAACATTTTATTCCTGATGTGTATGTTTTAAAACATTGGCAATAATAATAGCAGCTTCTTTAATTAGAAGTGGGGTTCTTTCTGTTAAGAACCTGTGTGTGTCCAGAGATCTGAAGGCATTACTATACATCTTAGTTTTCACATTCCAGTTTTTGGGTTTAATTATTGTTATTTGTGGGGAGGGGTGAATATCAGAGCATGAGAGCTCAAATTTCTTACTGCTATGCCAGAAGAAAAAGCATTTGTTACTGGTAGAGGTGTTGGAGCCTGAATTATGATTCAGCTTGAAGTACAGAGATATTTCTCTCTGGTTCATCCAAAATCCCTTGTAAGAACCTTGGCAAGTTCTTACTTGAGAAACAAATGATTCTCAAAGGAGCAGAGTAACAGTGATTCCCCTGCACAGTAGTTCCTCTTTCTGTGTTCGTCATCCCTTGTCATGATCCAACCCTGTTTTGCTGAACCTTTTTTTTTTTTATTTGGACATTTTTTCTTGATCATAACAGGTACCTAAAAGGCTAAATTGAACATAATCACTGACAAACTCTTTTTTTCAGTGCCTTGAGATTAGTAATGAAAAGTGCTATTTAGGCAATTATTATTGAGTAAGATAGTGCTGAAAGGCAGGGTACAATACCATTGTGTCTGGAAATGTTATGATAATATTTTAAAGCAAGAAATGAATTATGTTTACCACAGTGGGAATGAATCATCTTGATCAAAGATTCTTTTCTGACATCAAAATACGATGATATTTAAAATACAAGAACTATTTTCAAAAATACATTTTTATTTTCACCATGGAAAGTTACTTTTGTGCTCATTTTTTTCCCACTGGTAAACCAGATTAATGACTTTTAGGCCTGATAATTGCTGTCATTGGTCTTTCATACACAACAACATGTGCACGTATAGGAACAAATGTATTATAGTTCTTGTCATCTGAACATTAAAATCGAGGTAACCAGTCCTACACATTCTCAGACATATGGGTAAGACATCATTTGAGATGGACAAAATCCAGTCATTTCATAAGCAAAGCATCAAACATAACAAGTATTCAACTGCTGTGCCTCCAGAAACCTTGGCAGTGGCCCAGCCCACTGAAGTGCTGTGATCACGGCCCAGCCTGCTGACCAACAGTCACTGCTTCCTTATAATTCCTCTCTGTTCCTATTCTTTTGTTGCTTTTGAAAAACAGGCTGTTGACAGCAACATGTGATGAGATTTAAGACTAAAATTTTGCTTTCTGTTGCATTTCACTGGGAAGGGCAGTGTGTTAAATAGGACCTGTATGCACACAGGCAAAAATCCATGTTTTTCTCTGTATTATCTTTAATTATATTTTGTCAAATAACCTGGTGCAGTAACCATTTATCCTTAAGGTATTTTTAGATATTTACAATATGTAATTATGTCTTCTATTTTTTTTATGTTTGTACTGTGTTTTCATTTCTCCTGTCAGCTGTTCTGACTGTGATCTTGAAAGCCTGACCTAAATGTTCTCTTCTACATTACTGCAGTGTAACTTCTATATAAGCTTATCACCATGCATTATGCCACAACTGAAGGAGGCATGAAAAAGTAATGATTTTCTATATTTATAGGATTCTCCATGGTGAAGATGGTCAGCCATAGAGAACTTATTGCACTAATAGTGCAACAGCTTAACAAGTTTAACCCTGAAAATCAGAGCATGGAGGATTTCTTGAATGAATCAGCTATGATGTTGCAGGTATATTAAGTTTCAGTTCATCTTACACAGTTTACTTTGCTATTATGTGATTTTAAATGTAATGGTATCTATTTTCTAACATGTTGTTTTACCTTTCATTGATTACTCTTACAGTAACATTTTTCGTTCATGAGTAAAGTCCAAATTTCTTAAGGTTATCACCAGAAAACAAGGCAGTAAAGATCAGAGGGGTTGAGAAACTGCTTGGATAGCAACAATAAAAAAAAAAAAAAAAAAAGGAAAGCAACAACCTTCTAAAATGGATCAGGTAGTGATAGGGAAAACTTCTGTCCCACTTCTGACTAAGCTGTTTTGTAGTTTCTTATTCCTTTCTTCCTTCCAATGGTGGCAGCACCACCCATTTGTATGTACAAATGCAGTTCAGAAGCTGAGTCACAGGGTCAGGTATTCTTGCATTAAGGACATAAGTGACCACCAGAACAGGGGCATAGGACAGTGACAATAAATCAGCTACGGGATTCTAATTTAATAATGCAAGTAACCAGACCGTGATTTGCCATTTTGTATCTGTTCTGGCTGAAGCAGTTCCCATCCTTTCCTGACCGTAGTCTGTCATCTCTTCCCATCTCTTTGTCCTCAGTGTCACCCTGACTTGTGCTGAGGCAGCTAGTGCATTGAATCAGCTTTAGCAAATCACTAAGGGAAGACAGTAATATTGTTTAGATTGCTATTGTGTGCCATGTGTTATCAAATGGCATTGTTGGAGGCCTGATTCCACACTGCCATGTAGCTCCAGTGCTCATTTCCAGCTCTGACAATAAGGTATAAACCACTGCTATTCCAGTTAGATAGTCTTTTGTATTGATTTTGCATAAATACAAATGACTACAAGAATATAAAATCGTTCTTTTTCACACTGTGGAGGTGTGATATGAAAGCCAGGGCCTGAGCAGTGGCTCCACACCCATTCCCTGGGTGCTTGCCTTCTGAAACAGTTGCCACTCAGACCCCTATTTTCCATCCCTGCCCTCCTGCCTTGTAGTACTGGCATAACTCTTTGTGTATTCATATCCTGAATTACATAGAGGGACTGATCTAGTTTCAAAATAATCATTTTTCACTGGGCAGAGAGCAGGTAAATTCAGCTACCACTGCTGCCAAAATAAATACCTATTAAAATGAGTCTTCAGATCATTGTTCTTCTCAGCCCAGGAAAGGTGATACAAAGAAAAAAGAAGCAGTAACTCCATTAGAGAAATATGAATCTGAAGTTTCATAATAAACCGTTTCAGAAGGGGAAGGACAGGAAGGATAGCTGAGGCCAAAGACAAGGCCAAAATCTTTCTCTGGGCTAATTTCAGGTCACTTACTACATAGGATTTATCAAAGAAAGTAAAAAAGTATGATCTATGTTTATATAAAATTCAGGTTTTTTCAGTACCCAATGGGTGATTAAAATTCATCATGAAAAATGAACTTCTTTCTTTTCTGTTTCATAAGAGGCATATGATCCTAAAAATATTGCAGCATTTTTGTACACATGATTTCCAGGCGTGGTCACTTACCAATTAGCCAATATTAACTAACCCATGCAGAAACTTCTTCAGTTTGTATCCTGATTAACACCCTGGCTCTAAATCACAGACTAGATTCATGCCTGTTTGTCTCATGACAGCAACACGACAAATAGCAAACCTCATGTTGTCTACTGACCAGGGAAAAATCAGGAGAGTCAGATTCTAAGAGACCAAATCTAAGTCATTACAAGACACAGCTCTATATTTATTTATGTTCTGACTTAGGTATGCAGTATATCACATATTACAATCTTCTGTTCTATGAAACTCTTTTAATTGGTTAATAGTTTTCCATCCCCTTAAAGTTCAGTCAGATTCCAGTCATTGTTAACACTGTCTGTTCAATTCCTAATGTATATCTTTATTGTATTTGGATAGTTTAGAGTCTTTATGTCTTCTAATGTGATATCTGAGGTGTCTTGTTTAGTTCTTTCATAACTTGTTGATGACGTCCATAAAATATCCTCCTTAGCCTATTGTTCACCTGACTGGGGATGTTCCTGGTGAAACCAACAATTTTGGGCTATATTATTTCCCTCAAAATAAAAATACAGTACATACAAGTCATTCCAAAACATGTTCAAGAGAGTTCAGCACCCCAGTAGGGCTGCAGGAGCCACTGTGATGCCAGTCTTGTCAAGTGCCACATCCTCAAAATAAGTACCTCTGACAGCCACACATGGTCACCTGAACTGCAAGGAGCCAAAGACACTTTGCAGAGCAAAACCTCTGTCAGAATAAAGTAGATTTTAAGAGCAATATATGTAGGAACTGATTGAAATTAAACAAAATTACTTCTTTGGAAATCTAATAAAGGAAATGAGACGATGGGCTTCCTTGGCTGATCAGAAATAGGGAAGGCATCAGTAAAGAGTAAGAAACTAAAGGCAGAATGGAACTGAGTTATGAAGCATCTTGACAGGCAGCTTCAGTTTTATGTGCTAGAATCAACTGTGAGATGGTAGGTGGAGTAAGTGGGTCAAATCAATGGACTAGCAGGATGAACTCAACAGTAGCATTCCAGATGGTTGATTTACTAAAATGGGATTAGTTAAACCCACAAAAGAGACACTTACTTCAATAAAGTATAAAATTCTGAGACACTACCTTAGATTTTTTAGCTATGAAGTGATAGCAAAATACTATTTGAAACATTTTGTTCAAAAGGAGTGAAAATGTGCACATAAACTGGTGATGTTATCCTGGAGAGTAATCTGCATGAAAAATGACCTCTGGAGTTATGGGCTTGACAGACAGGCAGGGTGGCAATAGAACCAATAATTGAGGAAAGAAGTAGCATGAGAGTGCTGAAGTTTTGTCTTTGCATTATTGAAATTAAACTGACAACAACGACAAGGAAGTGTCACAGAGAGAGGCCAGCATCCTAGACTGAAGTTTATAAAGGGTTCTTATTTGTGTACATGATAAATGGGAATATGTTATGAAAGGAAGTTGGATGCAGTCCTGTGGGAGGGAGTCTGGAAGGTGCAATCTCTCTTGATCCAAATATCCCTGTCAGCCGTTTATGAGTGGCATAAGACCATTCTTGTGGGAATCCTTGCAAATTAAAGCAGTAAAAATAGCTGGTGAACCGAGGCATAGGAAAAGAAGTGGAAGTGGGCAAACAATTTCATTTTAAAATGAAGGGCTTTGCAATATGAATGTATAAAAAAAAGAAAGAAGCATGAAATAAATCGGGTTGAAGCCATCAGGTTGAAAATATACTTGCTTTGCAAATGATGGTGAGAAGGAATTCATAGATTTCCATATTAGATCTTTTACTAAGTATACAATCAGTCATTGTTGAATATTCTGGTCAAAATCTGACAGGTTTTTTTTTGTTTCACTGTGCTACTGCAAAAATGACATAGTTCAGAGCATAGTCAATCTTCAGCAAGATTTTATTTTTAATTTCTAGATGCTCATAAGGTTACGTAAATAATTAAAACAACAGTCAAAATACATGATTATGTGAAATAGTATATTTTGGTATTTCATAAAGGCTGTGTAGAATTTTTTTTATGTTGAGAGTACACAATGGCTGTACAGTAGAGGTTTGGAATACTCTGGTAGCCAAATATTGGATGGATGGCAAAGAAAGATAAACTGAGTTCTGTTCTATGCTCATCTTTCTATCTCTGTCCTTTTTCTTGCCCTCAAATTTACTTGCCCGGGTCTCTTTATTTAACCTGTCCCAGTTCCATCTCTTCAAGTGGTTGATTCCATTACTATTGTCACTGTGCAGCAAGTCCCACTCACCTCTTTGGTCTCGTTCTGCTCACCTCAAAGTTCTTGCACATTCAGTTCCAATCTCTACTGTACCTAAATCAAATGAGAAATCTCTCTCTCTCTTCAAACTGAAGCCTACAAGAGGCAGATGCCACAGAGAAGAAAAGGTGAGACAGGCTCTCTTGTATCAGTTCGAGCTCCCAGACTGACCCAGCATGGCTTGTCCCAGGCTCACCCCGTATTGTAGTGAAAGCTCTGCTTGCCCTGGGCTGGGCATGGCAAGGGCAAACAGAATGCAGCTTACTGCTACAGTTCAAATTCACACAAAATACATGCAAATGGCTATTTTTCATTTGGCAAAATGTGCATGGATTTTCTTAAGAAAACCAGAAGCCAAAATTTGTTGACCTCTGCTGTGACTGCTGACCTCTGTATGCCACTTTGAAAATACATCCCAAGCTCTTTTCCTGCATTTGGTTAGAAACTACTTAATATTTCCAAATTGTTAGGTAAAAACCTGAAAATTTGACAACTTCCTGTCAAAAATCAGTTACATGTATGACACCAAGTGAGCTGCTCTCAATTTGTTCCTCTCAGATAACATGGGAGGTTATCCAGTAACTTCAGCAGAAGCAGAATCAATCTCTTGATTATTATTTTAACTTCTTAATGCATCTTTATAATTTTATTCAAATATCAGTGTTCGACCTGAGCATATTCTCTCAGTGTACGAAATCTTGTTTCAAGCTTTTAGACAGAAATCCCCTTGAAAAACATTTGGCTGCACAGTCTGCTTCTGAGTATATTCCAGAGGAACTGCCCAAAGTCAGACGCATTACCCTGTACGTACCTTGGTGTACATGAGATAAGTAGTCTGCCATCTTTATTTGTAGGAAATGATGGCATTAGATACTGCTCTCCAGAGGTATGGTTTCTCCTAGCTGTATGTGGGATTTAGCTTTACACAGCCCATTTACAGCAGCTATGGCTGCACTTCTAATCCCTGTGTGCTGCTTTGAAAAAGCACCCATCTTTCCCTGCATTTTTGTAATTGAGGTAGATAAAGCAGATACCACATCAAATAACCATTGGGATACATTTTTCACTTGTTGCAGTTTGCAACCACTCAGTGTTTCAATATACAAATAGGTGATCAGAAAATTAGTGCTAAAGGAAAAGAAAGTGATGTTAAAGAAAGGTAAACTATTACTGTGACAGTAGTTCAGGTCTGTCTGAACCACTGTGTGTATAAAGGTAGAATGTTTTTTTGGTGTGGTGGAAATGTATAAACAAACTGCTGAATGCCAGGTAGTTGTCAGTGTTTAAAACCAAGGTGTCAAGAGAGAGCATGATCTCTACAAGGCCACTCAGGAAGCAAGAAAGACATGTTCCAATCTCAGTTCCTGTCTTCCAACTCCTAGTTTATACTTCTGTATAAAAGTGGAGTTAGGAAAACTCACTCATTATTAGCCTCTTGTTTTTAGAGAAAGATGAAATAGAGAAGGATTTTTAATTATTGAATAATGGGAGATGAATAACACAGTTTCCTCTAATTAGAATGTTATGATCAATATCAGTCTAGAGGTCTTAAACTCCATACATTTTGTTTCTGCTACATGTAAACTTTACATCATAAAAGGAATTTCTGTTTATTGTTCTCAGTGAATGATCAGACTTTATTTTCTTCCAGGAAGAAAACTACACTTTGAGTCGTAATTTAGTTTTTACAGTCTTCATGTTTATTTTACTGTAATTTACAATGTTTATAAAATAATATTGGACTTGTTTTTCACTATAACAACTATAAATAACTATAAATAAAACTATAGATTCATTAGCATATGATGGATGATTCCTAATTGCAACAAACAAGCCCTCACCTTCAATCACGAAGAATCATTATTCCCTCAAACCACCTAAAATCAAGTAAGTCCAGTTAAATTTTTTTGCTTCAATATTGTGACTTGTTGCTATTAAAACAGAATTCAATTTTAATTATCCTGAATAACACATTAACTTAAAATAATTCCTAAGTCTGTCTCAGATCTTTAAATTATTATATATCCACATTCAAATTTACATCTGTTCCTGTTGTTCTTCATTTGAATGGCCAGATTACTTCTCCTTGTTTATCTTCCTAAATGCTTTTTAATACTCCTTTTATCAGACTGATGCCATCCAGATAATATCTTCATTCTTGTGTACTAAACCTCCTTCTTTTTATTAAGCATTCTTCACTTAAATCTGTCAAAAATTATCTATATCCAAAGTGATCTTTCATCCAGTGCATGTTGTACATAAGGATATCATTTCATCAGACCATTTCTAGAAATGGACTGCATCTGTTCATTTTGAAAAAAGATTACGTTTTTTACCTAACTGAAGCATCCTGAGTATTGTTCTTCCTTTTGACTGTTAGAATCAAGCTTTTGCTATGATAACAAGAGACAGATTTTAACACAGGAGTTATCATGCAATGTTTGTGCCTTTCTCTATGCAAATAACTCACTTTATTTTCAGTGGAATCATCTGCTTCAATTAGAGTTGCAGGATCAGACCCATCATATTGACCTTCCTACATACATCCCAGCTACAGAAAAGCTTATTTCTGTAAAACCAGAACTGCCACCCCAATTCACTGTTCTCCTTTATCCTTCTCATGTTGACAGCAAGATAAGCCTGTTTATGAGCTTCCCATTTCACAAGAACATGGTGTGATTTGGCACAACTCTTCATAGTTCTCATTTGTGCTGGTTCAGCTGTGTCTCACACATGCCCACTCAACTAATTTTACTCAATTGTGAGTAAAATCCCCAAATGTCAAAAGTCATAGATTTAGTTTTAAATGTGAAGACAATGTAATGCAAGAATGATAGCTTTGGTGAACAAAAATCCTATTAAATTATAGAAGTATAATTTGTATTATTAGTTACTGACATAAATGCAGATTAGGATTTTCTAAGGAAATGATGGAATCTGAGTTTTCTGTAGTGTTCTGGGATTTAATATTAAGTACAAGGGAAAATAATGTTAACTGTACCTCTTAGTACAGCATTGGTCAGCACTGTCTGCTGAAGATGAAAAACACTAGCTTGTGACTGCGACATAGACTGTGAATAGTAGAAGGAGGATATTTTCCTACTTATATCCAAAGATCCCAGGGGTTTTTTCCCACTGACTTCAGAAAGAAAGAAGACTGGTTCTGGTGACTGATTCAAACCCTGGTGACGTCAGTAGGAATATTTTCTTTCATTTTCACAGCATTTTGATTAGACCCTTGGAGAGGACTAGCACTGATATCTGTAGCACTCTAATCAGACTGTATCTTCAAAATGTGCACATTCTGCCTAGAAGAAGACAAGTTCACTACACACCATTGCACAGTTCTCTCAGGAGGTGAAAGCTATTTTATCTTTTCATCAAATATTGTCTTCTTTCTAAAATGTTTGTTTCACCTAAACTATATCCTTAGCCTGAGAAGTCTCAAACAGAGCATGGCTGATACAGCTTTCCTTTTTTGTCTCCAGAGAGAAGAGCTTTTCCTTCTCTCCTTTTTTGATCTCTCTGCCCCCTTCAAACAGGTCCCACTGTAACCAACCTTATTACGATACCCTCACGGTGGCAAAGCTTGTCTTTTGCAGATATTTCTCCATTTAATTCATGCTATTTCTTGTACTAACCCATGTTGGAAGTTGTTTGTGTTCAAAGCCCTTCTTACAGAGTCTCTTCTTTCCTTGAGAAAACTTGACTGATTTCCAGCTACAGCTGTGAGTCAGAGAGCAGGAAAAATTGTCCATGGAAGCAGGCTACAGGTATTAGGGTTTTCCCAAAAGGGGGAGGTAACACCAATCAGCACATAATTAGACAAGAATCACATTTTTTTCCCTGGGATCATTCAGGATTAATTCAGGCAGAATCATTTTTTTTTACAACTTAAAGACTTAATAATCAGAAAAAGCTGAAATTCAATGCCATAGAGAGAACACTGTTAGATATTTGTATCTGTTCAAGGTCTGTTTTGTCTTCTGATATTTTTAATATTCAATGTAACAGAAGATGATCACTACCTGTGTTACATTCACCCAAAATAATCTGGCCTTCCTTATGTTGAAGGGCTCACACGTACTTGCAAACTTAGCTAACTGCTAGTTGTTCCAGAGAAATATGTGATTAAAGTATACTTGAAAAGGTAAAAAGTTGCTCTGATGGACAGAATAAATGCTCACAAATTAGTGTTTATTAATTCTTGTTGGTACCAATGCATTAGTGTGTTGCCTGGGGCAAATCTCTTACTTGCTCCATGCCATAATTCTTGCATGTACAAAATTATATTAGCCAAAAGGAATCTCATTAAATACAATAAATGCTAGTAAAGTGTTTTGAAAACCTCATACAAAAGGTGATATAAACATACAATCTGTCATACCGTAACATTTCAGGATCACTTGACCCACTCTTAAATACATCTCACTGACATGAAGCGCAGCACAAAGCCCCACAGAAAGAATGCATTTAGGAATTAGTGCTAGAAATTACACCTATCCAACATGTTACTTTTCCAAAACCTTTATTATTTCAGATATACTGATAAACTGTAAATATCCTTGATGAAATTTGTAGAGGACACAGTGCACTTTCTATGCAGAGAGTATCCTAACTGTTTAAAAGCACTGGCTCGGGTTTGATTCACTAGATTATCTGCAGGGCTTAAACAACAACTGGCTCACCTGTGGGATTTCCCATCCAAGTGCTCCTCCTGCCCAGTCTTGTTTAGTTGATTGAGTAGTGATATCACTTCCTTAGGTGGTGACACAGCTGCAGGCTGCTCAACTATTCTTGTTTTGTACATGTAGAAACAGAACATTAGTACCTTCTGTGGCTGATTATGTTTCATGACAAGACTTCTGGCCTGTGGTCCCCAGAACTGCCAATCAGTACTGATGTTGTGAGGCACAGCTGTTCCCAGGCTGCACTTCTTGTCACCCTGTTGCTTGTCTCAAGGCCATGGAGTGGTTATGTACATTCTTGCTCAAGGTGTAAGCAAGATCAAGAACTTCTGTGTTCATCCTAACACTTTTCACTGACTTGTTAACTCAGAGCAGTAAAAGTAGAGTAAATGTAGGCAGGCAATTACATTTTTATGCCGTAGTCTCTATTGTATAGCAGATGATTTGGGCACAAATCATCTGCTATACAATAGAGACTACGGCATAAAAATGGTGTTCTGTTTTCACCTGTTTATCTACTTTTGGTCACCTCTCCAAAGTACATTTGAAAAGCACAGGTTTGCCATAGCACTTTGTATCAAAGTACACAGAGTATGAATGCAAAGATTCTAATCGAATAAAGATCTTGAAAACAACTGAAATTTTAGCTTTCTAGCAGAGACAGTTGAGAGAGTTTTTGTTAGGCTTATTTCCAAGAGGCTTGGCCAGTTTTACGATGGACTTTCTGTTTATTACCAGAGTTACTACGTTCTGCAGTTTCTCCGTGAACAATGCCATTTGCTCAAGGAGAGCAATTGTTTTAGATTGAAAACATCACAATCCTGCTTTCACTGGAACGACATCCTCTCTCACCTTGCCATTCAGTTATTTAGGTTTGCTTTTGCCTTTTGTGGTGAATTCTTAGAGATCTCATATCAAATATGAGATATAGATATATTTAATCATTCAGTGGGGGCTTACATTTATGGATTTTCTTTGTTAGTTTTATGAAAGAACTTCCATAAATCTTCATCTATAAAAGGTATATTTGGAATTAACTTTGTGCCTCATAAAAACCCTCAGTGCTTAGCAAGATGGAGTCCATATTTCCCTTTTTCTTTTTTTTTTTTTTGCATATTTTAAGATTTTTTTCATTCTTTTTCCTCATTTCTCCTGGTGATAATGCACAAATTAGAAGGAATGAAACCTGGGTTTTGAGCAGGAGTAGTGAAAAAAATTTATGCTTGCTCTGAATGACAACCTGAGAAAATACACTTCAAATTCTTCTGCATAATTTTTTACATTTAAATACTAGAATGGCAATTTTAAAGTTTTGCCTTGTATTTGCTCAATCTCAAAGCCCTGTATACTGTCACACATCAGAAAACTCACAGAGTTCCATTCAGCAGCCTCTAATAATACCCATAAACTAGAAATTAATCACATTAGGGAAACAAAGCAATCGAGAGGGTAGAAGACAGCCTACTGGGCAAGGTGAACGTCTCATCTGATATATTATTGCAGTTCAGTTGTTCCCACACCTCAGAGCTCTGGGAGAGATCATACATCAAATGTGGACTACATGTTTTCAGAAGATGCACTTAGCCTTTTTTCTTGGCTTCTTGTCTAACCTCCTTAAATTGAAGGATCATTATTGTTTGTCATTTTCTCATAGCTCAGCTGGCCATATCTCATTCATGTAATAACAAACTGTTCTGGGCCTCAGATTTTATTGCAATGTTTAAAGGTGGTTCATACTAGGAGTTTATCTCATATAGTAGCAGATATTCCATAGGTTATTTATTATGCTTGAAACTGTCTGTAAAGTTGAGGAACATTCAGACTTTTTAAAGGGATTATGGGATAGGACCCAAAAGGCACACAGTGAGCATCTGACTCTCCTGTTCTCTTGGGATACTGCATGAACATTACAAGTGACCAGGAGCATAACAGGATAAGAACCAGTGTGCATTAAAAAGAATCCTGGCGCTCACAGGTTTAGCTTCTCCAAAGTTAGGTTTCAGTAGCTGATAAGAGTCTTTTGCATAGTCTCAGTCTGGCTTCTCCCCTCAGTTTAGTCTCCCTAAGTAGCATAGACTTCACTGACAAAAAAGAGGTTTCCTGAGAGAACACCAAACTCTTACTGAAACTCTCTCATACTGTTGACTAAGTGAAGCATTGCTCATAGCTCAGAGACTTCAGATTTTCTTTGCATCAACTGCTGACATTCACACATCAAGGTCTTTTAATTCAATGCATATGTCAGCAGATAAAATGAACATTTAACATTGGAGAAAGTTACATTTTACTTAACAAGGGCCATTAGTTTGCTAGGACTGCCCTTATTTGATAGCATTAGAAGGGCAGCAGCCCTACCAAAGGCACTGCTGTTCATTGTTTATGTTTTCCAGTTACTTCAAAATGATTGTACTTTTTGTACACAACTAACATTTTCTTTCCAGAATACATTAATCATTATTAATTTTGTATCTCTACAGACTCTTAATGTGACAGAAGAAAAATTTGTATTGGATACACTAGAAGGATGCACAGAATATAAATCCATATTGGATGTAGTAGTCAATGCTTTTTATGCTCAGGATGGGAGATACTGCCCAATTTCTGAGCATAATCTCTATTTAGGTAAGTTGTCTTTACAATACCAAATGTGTTTACCACAAAACTTCAAAAAATATCATTTTACTAGTGTAGGTCTTGGTATTATATTACATTGGAAGCATTGTCATTGTGCCTAGTGCAGTGTGAAGTACAGGACTTTTTCCAATGTCCTTATGATGTGAAGTCTAAAACCTGAAATTGTTATTTAGTCTGAACTCTTACAGGTGTTAACTGGAATTTTACCTAAGAAAGTCAGGTAAAACGCAGGTGGAAAATAGCATCCATGTCTGGAAGAAACATCTTGGAAGCTTAACTATCCGTTTAAAAAAGGTTCTTCAGTGATTTCCTTTTATTCTCTATGCAACCCAATACCTCTGCCATTCAGATACAAAACTGTGTAGCAAAGCTCTGTGTGCTGTGTTCCTCAGCACATCTCACAGTATGCAGACACAATTGTCTCTATCCATACCTGCGTTTCTTCATTACTGACCATCACAGTGACATAAGTAGACTTCTGTCTGTCTCCGGGAGTGAAGTCAGCTATTTTCATTTTATTAGTTACTTTGTTAGAATCAGTTATGACGTAACTATATATGATAGTATGAGCTAGTTAATTAGGGTAGTTACTACTCCCAAAGTTATTTCAAGTATTGAGAAGTATGTGAAAAATTAAGTTAAAAAATATTTTACACTATTTATTTAATATACACATGCTGAGGTTAATTTATTAAGTCCTTAAGTAGGTTGGAATCACAAATACCCTGTCACTGGTTCTATAAGTCAGATAAGTTCTGAATCTTTGTGGGTATATTTAAAAGTTAATTTAATTCAAAGCAGTTAAAAATACAAAGAAACTTATCGAATATAAATATGTCTACATTTTGTGTTTTAAAAGCTACTACATTTTATGGCAATTCTGGTTGCTTCTGTCACAATCTGAAAAAATACAGAAGCCTAAATCAAACAACAAACAAAAGGGAACCTAAACTGTCAAGGATGAAATTATTAGTGTATTGAGTTTATTTTGAATGGTAATGCTTCATTGTCTTCATTTCTCCAGTGCCATGTTTTTCATTGTCTGGGGCACATAAATTATACCTTTAAGCTGAGTGTTGCTATAATTGGATTGTCAGGACTGGTCCACTCAAAAGCCTCCATTAATCACAGGCAGAGGGTAGGCACAGAAAATTTTCCTTTATCAACAAGTTGAAAGTCTAAGGTCATTGGCTTACATTGTTTTAAGCTGCTTGTGATTCCCTTTGCCAAGCTGCAATGACACTTAAATGATCAAAGCTGCTTATAAAGGCTGTTGCTATGTGTGAGCAGATTTGAATTTAATAAAGCTTGTAGGAGATAAATGTATATTCTGCTAAGACTGCTTAAATACGTTGCTGTACTAAAGCACATCAGATTGAAGCCTAAAGATACACTGAGTTGGCTGCAGCACATTGGTCAGAATTTACTGATTTTACCATTACAGTTTGGTGACAGCTAAAACACTGCACTGTAAGTGAAGCTTGATTGATCAAAGTGAGTGTGGACAAATGAAAGCTGATACAGGAGCCCATGAACTCTACAGGTCTACTAAAATTTCACAGTACTGACTGTGCTTCTTCCTGTATCATAGAACAGAATCATAAATCCTCTAAGATCATTGAACTGTGTACTAGCCATAGAGGGTGCATGTAAAACTTGATTTTATTCCAATTCAGAATAAAAACAAAGGTCACAACATTTTAGGCAAAATGGTCACTTGGAAAAAAAGCAAAATAAATACTAGAAATATTAAATTTTATGTTTAAATTTTTTGTTATCTCTAATGTTGTTATGTATGATAAACAATGAATTTGTAACAGAAGAGTAAGAGCTGTCCTCTCCAAAAACATTAATAGCAGAGTATGTTGAAAAATTCACTATCAAAATTGTTTAAAATTAAGGTAACAGTCTAAATCCTAGAGTATGTTGAGTATAGGGTATAGGTTTATTAGAACTGCCTGCTGCATTTTAAATGTATGTATCTTTTGATAGTTATCTGTTATCTAGCTACTTTTCAACTAGAAGAGATTGGTCTTCAGCACTTCAGCAGAATTGTGAAATCTTTGGACACTGCAAAAATGCAAAAGGTAACCAAAGTACAAAATTTTTTTTTAAATAATTATCTGTTCATTGTGTGTGATTAATCAGATGAGTTTTCTCAACTTTGAGAATAATTTACATGAAGAAATGAGTGTTATTTTCTGTTTAAATTCAGAAATTAAATTAGTATTTTGTTACCACAAAACACTTCAATTTCTTTACTTACAGCATGATTTTCATATTCAGTCAAAGATCAATTTAAAATGTATTTTATATAATTTGAAAAGTTAGAATAATCACACAATTTATAGTTTGTCATTTACAGTTGTCCCTCTAAATGGCACAATCACTCTTGCCTCTACTCACAGTCTTTCTTTGACTTTAGACAGATTTTTTTCTATATGCAGTGAATCTATTCAAACTTGCAGTTCCTGCTGTTTAGTGTTCTTCTTCCCCCTGAATAACCCACTGCCACTTTCACTATCAAGCCTATTGTGCTTCCATCACTTTTTCTCCTTCCCTAAAAGCACTGGCTGGCTTGGAGCTATGTATGTATCAATTGCCCCAGTACAGCATGCAACTGACCAAACCACTGCTGCCAAATAAAAAGTGGGACAACAAAATTCTGCCTTCCTGTCCTTTTCTGGAGTAATGAATTTGGGGTTTGCTCCACTATTTGTTTGCTATTTTTCATTATAACTGTAGAAATATAAATATCCTCTGCTTCTCTTTCAAAATGAAAGTGCTAATTATCTTAACAGCTATGTTATAAAAGAGGAGCAGAGGGATAAACTGAGCAGCAATACCTTCTCATAAGCTCTGTTTTCTCAGGAAAATGGGCTAAAAATTAAATCACTGATGACACAGCATCTGTAACCTTTGATCATCCAGATGTTTCACAGAATAGTCCAAACACACTGAATAACAAAGATGGAATTAAAGATAGGCAAATTTTAATAATTAATACTCAAAAGACTAAGGTTTATCCTTGTAGTGATTACTTTGAATGTTCATGTGGATGGCAGTGCCTCTTTAATGAGTAGAGTTGCTTTGCAGTATATAGGGAGAGAGTAGGTTAGGTTGTCTGGTTTTAGATGGACTTACTATGGAATGCTTATTATTAATTCCATTCAGAGACAAAAATTATGTATTTTCATTAACAGTTGGAAAAAACAGAGGAGTGGCTGGAAGAATTACCATAATCTGGTAGACAGACAAATCACTCTGTCTAAAATGCTCTCCCAGCCCCTTCTTTGGTAAACATCTTAGACACGAGCTACTGGATTGGATGCATCTTGAGCTCATTCAGCTAGCAACACAATTTTCCCACTTCATGCCAGTTATCTCTTGTTGATTCTATTCATCTAGCATTATATGGCTTAAGCATCAGTGCCCTGATGTTCTGGTTTAGATAATGTCTCCTTCCTTATCTGGAATAACTCTTTTCTGATAGGGAAGTGCTGCATATTCCAATGGTGTGCACCTGCTGTCATTGTAGCAGGTGTAACTTGGTTTGCTTAAGTATCTTACCAGATCCTCAGCACCATGGCACCTAGTTTTTCTTCTCTTGCATTAGAACAGTTTCTTTGTCTCCAAAGTGATGCTAGATTAAATCATTGTACCTGCAGCAGAGGATTTAGAAGCAGCATTTTGTCCCCCCAGCAACAGAGATAAAACAGCAGGAGGCAGAGCTGCAGCCCTAGCAACAAAAGTTATCAGAAATTTGGGATCAGGATGTTGACCTCTAGATTTTGCCTGATGACTATTGTGTCTGTGTTTAGTTAAGACACTGACAAAATATTCACATATATTTACCTAGGACAGATTTACTTTAATTAAAATTAAATTTAGCACATCACAATCTGAGTGGAATTTTCTTCATCATGCAGATGAACCTCATTCAAATGAATAGTCTTCAAGTGAATGAGGTTGGCCTGTGTGAGATTTAAGACCTTTCTCATAAAGACCTGTATGATGGAATCCATTCAACTCAAAGTCACAGTGTTTCTCTACATCTGAAGAACGTTCAAATATTTTCATTTAGGCAGAATAACAATGGTACCTCACTTACACATGTTCATCTGCTTGAACAGAAAATCACAAGCTCTCATTCTGTAATATTAAGAATAAATGCAAAAAATATTTATGGTGATATAATTACAGAACCATAGGATAAAACACAATCTTGTAACTTTAGTGTGATTATCCTTTTAAGAAAGTAGCCATGCCTTGCTAGCTCAAATCTATTTTTGTATTCTATCGCTCAACATACTATTCTTCCATATTTATTTTAAAATTTAAGGATTTGTGTGTTAGAGAAAATACACTGTTGAAATAAAAAGTTGAAGTAAACAGCTTTGTAATTTCCGAATTGCCTTGTAAAAAATACAAAATACATAGTGTTTTCTTTCTAGCAGTTAAGAATCTGTTGTTTCTGTTTCATGTTTTGATTGCTTCTAAAAGCACTTCAAAGGAACTGAAATCTTTGGAGGAATATCACTACATAAGGACTGGGCATTGTATAGCTTTTATGATGAGGTGGGAATTGCAGGACAAAATCAGCCTCATGGTGGATGGTGGGTAAAACCAGTCCAGGTTGGGTCAATAATGTTTCCAGGCAATGGCTGATCTGTATGGAGAAACAGAACATGCTGTTTCCTGAAGTTACTTCCTTAACTCAAGAGTCAAAAGCTTATATTGTGAATATAAGCATTTCAACTCTGCAAATGCCTGCATGGGTGTGAAGATAATACGAGATGAGGAAATTTCCCATTTTTCATTTGTTTTCTAGGCATCTGTACGATCCCACTGTGTAAAAGTGCATTAAGAATATTATGTTCAAATTCTCAAAAGTAAGGTATTAATTCAGCCCACCTGTAAAAATGCATTACAAAACAGTCTTTAATTATACACACTTATGTTACTACAGCCAGAGTATACATTAAAATATAAACATGGGTACAATTCATTGCTGGTGTAATTCCACCACTTCCAGAAGGGAAATAAATCTTGGTTATCATGCTCTGTGAGTCATGAAACTTTTTGAATGTTCAAGGCAGAGAAGTAAGCAGAATAATGCTGTTGCCAAAATGACTACCAGTGACTTTGCTAAGGAGACAGAGCCTGGTAACATCCAAAGAGAAATCTGAGAGAAGCTCCATTTTGCTGCTTTAAAAGCAATGACTGCTGATATTGGGTTTTCCACCTGTGTCACATGTGGCCAAAGAGAAAACAGAATTCCCAGAATTGCTAGGGATTTTTCCTAGCAATTCCATTCACAAAACACAAAAGTTTCTGTTGTCAAAAAAAAAAAAAAAAAAAAAAAAAGTATGGCTTCATGAGTCTTATTATGCCAATGTTCACCATCTGTAATAGGGATTATCAAAACTAAGATTGTGGACTTTGGTTCAGGCACACTCCAGTCAGAAATTATGTCCAATCATCCTGCATTGCCATTTGCAATCCCTGCAGTGCCTGGATGACCATTCCAGGGCTGCATTCCAAGAATTCTCTAGTATGATGTATATTGTGGCATATCCTTACTCTAGCATTTCTCTGGGGACTGTAAGTAAAACAGTACAAAAATACACATCACAGTGTTGACATATTTTAATGGGAATATGCCAATTAATTATATTTCAATAAAAGAAGAAGCCAAATTGTATAGCATTTACTATAGTTTTCAGCAATTCTCTCTGCCCGGTTCCCAGGGAGCTGAAAAGAATTTAATTAATTCAGGTGCAGTGCCACTTTAGGCATCACCTGACATGTTTCTGGGTTTCATGGGCTATCCAGTTATAGGTAACCAGAAGTCCACCTTGGGTATATTAGACTCTGAAACTCTATTGTAAAATTATACTAAAATCAGTGTATTCCAGTAGTAATTAATTCTGAATAAAACTTTCATTTTACAGTGTTTGAAGCAAATTAAAGATGAATCGACACATCTCTATGTTGTAGCCTCTAGTTTATTTTTTTTGCCACAAAAATTTTTTTTAGTATCTATTAGTGTTTTACAAAATAGAGCTAAAAGACATGGGCTTATTAGTCCACCAACTAATAAGAACCTAAAAATACCGAGCATCTATGGTTGTAATTACAAGGTAAAATACAAACAAGTTCTTCACCGGTGTTTGTAGTGAAAGCAACTATCTTCTTGTAGTTATATACACCATGTCTTCAACATTCATATTTAAAAGAAACCACTTATTATTAGTTTCTTAGATTCTTCTTCAATGTCTTGCATCTGAACACATGGATAAAAGATGAATGGAGTCACTTCTATGACTCAGTGTATGTAAAAGAGAACTGGATTGATCCGCTGCTGAGGTAAGTAGTATTTAAGTAGCCTCTGGCCACCTCAAAGTTTAAAAGCTGGGGAAAGCTTCCCCTGAAAGTTCACATTTCTGTTAAAGTGTTTCTTCTATTGAAGTCACTCAGAACCCTTCTTGTCTACACAAGTCTTTAGCAAGCCCTTTTACTTACCTAGAGGCAAGGTTCTCTCTCAGAAAAGTACTTTCACAGCTGTTGTATGTTTGCTCCCTAATGCCCCTGAATAGGTAAAACATCATACTCTGAAAAAAAGTAAAACAGAAGGTTCAAATTATCTTAGAGTCATGCCTCTTCACTCACTTCAACATCTGTATGACATTAAGCATTTGAAAAAATCTTTGATTTCCCTGAGTTTGGCTTTATGCACAGACTTGTTTATACTGATGGTCATAAAATCCCTTCTGAGAAAATCAGATAAGCATATGAGCAAGTCTTCTAAAACTATTATTTATTTACATAGTTACAGCATCATATAACAGCTTAATTGCTCTGAGGTGTATCCACTCATTGGTTAGGTGGTGATATGGTAGCAACTGTACCCTTGCCAAACTGGAACATTTTCATGTGGAGAAACAGTAGCTCTGCAGCCTACTGGGTCCCTTTTTACTCTCATTTTTATCCAGAACAGATAAATTACACCAATGTGGCTACAGTCACATATCCTTCTCAATGAAGTATAGATTAACCCAGAAGATGGTAAACAATGTTAGACAAAAATCTGCTACAAACAATGTCAGCAGAAATGGAGTTTGCATCTGGTTCTGCCATATCAAAGTACCTAGAATTAATCCTTTCACACTGCATAGTTTATTTTCACTTTAGCAAATGTATAACATAGATTTGGCTTGCACTACTCTGAATTCTGCTGAGTTCTACAGGCACCACAAGGATGTATTTGAAGTCAGAATTTGACTCAAAATATTCCACTGTAGTGATTGTAGTTATAGCAAATGCTTACAATAATATAAAGATACAGATAGAGAGGTATAGAGATATACATCTATACCCACACAGTTCTTGCACATACACATTCATGCAGGCTGATGCTTAGGCCACTGCTTGTTTCATTAGCACCAAGCTTATTGGAGCTGTCCTTCACAGTCAGTTACACTCAGTGCAATGAATCCACGTTTTGCCTCGAAGTGGCAAATGTAAATTACACAAGAATGTTAAAGACCAGATTTGGTTATTGGGTTTGAAACATCCTTCAGGGGTCAGAAGATGCAGTGATGAATTTAGTCAGTTCAGTAGCTGAAATTCTTTTAAATGTGTCTTTGTATTCCTCTTTCTAATATCAGTGAGTTTAATATAAAGGGTCTTATTTATTTTAGTGGAGCTTCATTATTTGCATAAGTTACTTGCAAGCCTTACCCTGTAATGACAGTACTACCTAAGGTAACAGTCATATAAAGAACTTACTGTAAATTTGCATTGTCATCTGCTTTTTAAGTTCTGGGAAAGATCCATTGCATGTGTAATGCATAAGGATAGAACACATATAGAGGAAGAATAACTGGCTGTCACTGTAATTAGACTGTGATACCCTGTTTGTGTTTTACCTTTAATCTGCATCTTCCCGTCAATGCTTAAAAGAAGTCTGAACTTTGATGCAAGCCCAAATCCAAACACAGAAATCAAAATCTTCTTGGCTGCCCCTAAGGCTCACTGAGGGTTCATTTGAGAATTCACCAAACTCCTTTCATCTACTTTTTAATTAGAATTGCCTGTGTTTAAGACTGATCTGCATGTGCTCTGTTGGTACATGTGGCAGCACTCAGACCACTGTTCATAGTCTCTTCATGTAAGTATGTTAAGTGTGTCATTAATCTATGACAGCTGCTTTTCTGACTCCTAATCTGGTCCTGCCACAAAATGAACTGGCAAGATAGTTGCTTATTCTGTAAAAACTGTGGCTATTTCATCACTAGTAATCTGAATGGATAGCATCTCTCAAGAGGTGAAATAACACAGTGTAGCTAAATCCTGAGTACAGAGTCATAGGTCAGTTTTATTAAAATTGAATGGCACAAAGTATTACAGAATTTGCACCAATGACAACCTCATATACCGTGTGTAAGTTTGCATGAAAGAGAAAAACAAAATAAAATTGAAGAATTTGGTTTTATTTGAAGGTGGCAGCCAAAAGTGAAGCAACTGATTGAAAAACTCACAGATAAATTAAGTAATCATACCACCACTGTCAAGACTTCAAGAGTCACTCAGCCAAAGGAATTTAATTTGACTGTACCCAAACCACGTGCCATTCCTCTACCTCCACCAGCACCTCTGCCAGTACTGGCAAAAAGACAACCTGTAAGTTCATTTATTTTTTAAAAGATACTAAATATCTTGTATGCTTGTGCACAAAATCTTGGTAGGGTAGTTAAAAATATCTTTAAAGCAGTTATAGGAAATCTACAAACTTTGACAGATTGAAAAGGACTTTGGCAATTATCTATGTTACTAAAGGTCAGCTTTCTTAAAAAAACAACAGCAAACTAATTATTTTCATTTCAGTGAATGTTGTGTAAGCAATTTATAAGCTAACCAGAGAAAAGGTAAAGGTTGGTTCCTGTAGTCGTTTTTTGACTTGCAGAAGTAGAACTACAAAATGGGTATAAATTGATGACAGCATTGATACGAGTGTTCCTGATAGTCCTCAGCTTAGGATGTTTGCTATGGATAATGCACTGAAGGAGGTAAGAAAAGGACAAGCAAATAAAAAAGTTTCATAAATTTAGGTTTTTTTGTAGATGAATTCTCATTAAAATAAATGGAGAAACAGTTTCACTGGAAGTGAGATGGACTCCAGGTTTGCAGCTCCTCCTTGAAGGTGGAATTTTATTTCTGTTTGTCTTAATGCTGAATCTCTAAAATTAAGGTTTTTCAGTTGAAATTCATTGTTCATGTAAAAATGAGACTAGATTTGTCTTTGAAATGCAAAGTTATTTTACTTATTGTCTCAGATTGTGATTTAGTTACACTGGTACAAATCAGAGACCCACAACTGGTGTTATCTCACTGGGGTAAAGCAAACACCATTTGGGATCAAGCTGCTAGGACTAACTTAATAAAGACTGCAAAATCATCTGTATTTAAATTCAGTGGGAAGTGAGCTTAGAAGTCATAGATTTGGGCATTATCTGCCACCTTGTATTAGCACTTCAGGTTTTAAATAATACATATGTTGAATGCTCTTAGAAACCATTTACACCTTAGGATGGCAGAGCAATTTAATGGTAGTGTGTTATACTGTTAATGGGATTTTACATTGAAACAGCTTAATACCAGGCTCTGAAAAACTGCATTTAATAACTACTTAATCAGTATAGGAATGAGTCATGTTGCTGTCATTTCAGAACTTTATGCTGTGCAGCCCCTCTTAGAATAAATTTGCTTTAATGCAGATGCAATTTAGTGAACTTTAGTGAAGTTCGTTTGTGTTGTTTGGATTATACTAAATTTGGTTTACATTCTGGCCAGGTTTGCAAATTTAAAGCTTGTGTGAATCTAAAGCCAGTAGTGTAGTAGTGGCATGTCTTCTACTCATGTCTGTACCTCTCTCAGCAAATTAAGCTTCACTTTAATTTGCCGCATTGTTACCAGTATCACCAATTTACAGCTTGAAATGAACAGAGACTGAAAAGACAGCTCAGGTGGCAAGAAACAGTCAGTAAGGCGAGAGCCAGCCATAGGTGTGGCTCCTGTATGGCGGAGGGTTGTCTGTAATTCAGAGGAACGCACAGAAATAAAGCTCTTCCAGATTACATCCCGTAATCTTCTGCAGAAACATTCTCATCCATTTTCTCGCTAAGGTGTTCATTTTATGAGATACCCAGTTTTTACTCATGGTTTTCATGCACCTGTCAAAGGACTTGTCATGTGGTTGATCAGCAGGAACTATTGTAGTCACTACCCACAGTTACTGCTCGACATTGGAACAGCTGTACAGAACTATATGGAGGCATCTGGATTTTGAGCAGTAAGTTATTGCATCCCTGTGGTGCAGTTAGCTCATTCTGATTAACAGGATTGTAATTTTAGGTATTTCTTTCTATTATTATTTTATTCTAGGCATTTCTTTCCAAGTAAGATGAGATGTGTCACATACATTGGGTTCAGGAGCTGGCATGGCACTGCTGTCCCATGTGCTGAACACACGTGCCCTTCACAGGGGAGGGCTGGACTTGGGTTATTGCAGAAAGCAGGGTAGTTGTCTTGGTGACCTATGATGAGATGGGATTCCCCACTGGCCTTGGCCGTGGAGTAACATCAGCCTAGAAGCTTAGAATAATAATTCATCATCATAAACATTCAAAAATGGGGGTCACTAAGCAAAAAGGAAAAACATTTTAATTTTGAGATTTAATAATGAAACAATTCACTCCAAATATTTGGTCCAAAGGTTATAAACTTGTGTCTCCACTGGCCTTGGCACACATGCACATGGATGCAGACACAAGAGTGCCCATGCACAAATTCATAAATACAATTTTACAAGGAAAAATGAATGCTTTACCTTGAAGTTTGCAAAGGAAACAAATGGAGACAGGTGCATAAACCTGATAACATACAAAATTATTTCGACACATTCAACTTTCTTGGATACTGTGGCCTAGAGTAACAAAATCCATTCTTTTAATATCAGCGCTATACTAAAATAATAAGATTATACAATTACTTTATTGTTAGATTTCCTGTAAACCAGTCGTATATTGAAAAAAAAAAGGCTGCCCTGGAATGTTATTGTAACACCATTCAGCCAAATTTAATGTATTTGTTAGATGTTTTCTCTATTATTTCAGCTGTGCTTCAGTGTTTAAAATAATTAAATGGGTGAAATCATTTGGCCAATACAGATGATTTTGTTTGCAAATATACAGACCAAACAATGTATTTGTGATCTTATCTATAAAAATAGAAACCCATAATATGATAGCATTGCATTAGCTTGCCCTTGTCCATCTTATGCCAGTAATTTTAAAAAATAGAAGAGTGATGAGTACCAAAGTTCAAAGTGATTATTCATTTTGTTCTTCCTTAAACTTCTTGTGGTACCTACTTCCTAAATAAACCTCTGGTTAAGGGATGTCACACAGACTATGTGAGGCTGACCATGGCCTGGGCAGGGAAAGTGAAGTTGCTGTCTCTTATTCCCAACCCCCTTTTTTCACATTAAGTAGGTACAGTTTGGCCTTTTTTGATCTCTCTGTTGCTGTAATTTACAATTTACTTATAGTGACCTTTTATCCTCTTCCAACAAATGGGTATTTGCTATATTGTCTGTCTTTCTGCTCGGTACTCATCCCCATGGGCTAAATCACAAGGCGAAGAATGTTTTTGAAACAGCTGATTGAAAAGGCTCCTCCTTAAATTACTCAAAATAAGCATAGCAGTTTCTGAGGAAAGATTCTCAGCTTACTCTGGCAGATGAGTGCAGTTTTGCAGGTAAAGCACATGAGTAGGAAGAAGAGTGAAATAAACTGATACTCACTGCCTGTGGAACCCTCTGCAAATCTTCTGGGCTTTAATTTCTCCATCCATAAATGCGTAATAAAAATTCTTAGATACTGCTGGGAAATACTTTCACTTCTACTTCACTTTAAAAGCTCACAAAAATACTCAAGCAGTGTTGCAAGTGCATTTAATTGCTAGGTTCTTCTGTTTGTGCATTTGTTTTACCTGTAGATAAAGATTTCACATAGCAAAGGCAGTGTAAAGTCCATCAGATTCATGATTTTTTGAAAGTATAGTTCATTATATAGTTCAATAAAGTTAGATGGGATTCCCATGTTCCCTGAACTGACCTCCAGTACAATACAGAATATATACTTTCCCCATTAATTCTGTAACTTCTAATGGATCTAGCACATTTTTAGCAACATAAATATTTAGGCAGATGTCCAGTAAACTGCCAGACTATATCACCCACATAGGAGGGAGACGTCCAGTCTTTTTTTGGAGCTTACTCTGGGCTAAATTTATTGCTCAAGCGAATACAGAAATCTCCCCAAAGTCCCTAGTGTCCTGCTGATCCCCTTGAGAGCCAGTTACGTCCTGGTCATTTTAGCTGACGTGTGATTGCTTTCCCAAATCTTTGACTAATGCTAGGAGGACCCTCTGAGTCTTCTATCTCCAAACATTTAATCCACACCTGCAATGGTTTTCCCTTACAAGGACATTAGGACAGCCACGGTAAACCAGAGCAAAGGCCCATTTTGCCCAGTATATTTTTTCCATCAGTGCTTAAACACTGATGTCTGGGAATACCAGAGAGATGGGACATCTGCTGCTTTTCTCCAACTGCCTTCTCAGGGCCCCACCATTTCAGCTCAAAGACCTCCTAGCTACAATAAAGTTCTCGGGTGTTTATTAAACTTCAAAGGATTTCTCTTCCCTGAACTTCTTTGGAGTCTGTAACTTGTTGCTACTACCACACACAGTGCCAGAGAGCTCCACAGCTTAACTTTATTCAGCTGCCCTATCTGGCTGTTGTTGCTGTGAAACTTAAATTTATGAAATACCAAACAGAACTGTTCCCATTCTGGCAACATTTTTCTCCCTTTGATAGGGCCTATAGGATTTATTACTGCTTTAGCCTTTCTTGTACTAGTTCCAAATTTGTCTTTCTCTCTGGTCTTTTGACCAGGGGTTATATTATATTGAACAGGACTGAAAAGCTGGGTAGTCCTAACTAATTGGAATCTGTCCCTGCCTTCTAGAGTGGCACTAATAGAAAAGAATCAATATTTTAAAAAATTACTGCTGCTGTTCTATGGTAAAAATGAATGAGCTTTTTCTCCCTGCAAGAATGTGTCACATGGAATGTTTTATATCTCATATTATAGAGATTTTTCTCTCTTAATATAGGTTCCTCCAAGCATCTATAAGCCTCCAAAGGAAAAAAAGCAATTAGAGGAAATCAAAACAAAAAATATCCAGAAAGCAAATGTAAGTGTATTTTGTTCTTGTTCTATTACTTCCTTTCTTCTAAACTGGTTCTTCTGTATTGCTTCATCTTCACAAATCTTAGAACTTTATCTGAAACATACCTGCTTTTGTACCTAAACAGCTCATGGCTTTTCCTCCAGAGTTATGAAGTTTGTATTCTCTACTCTGTTTTAGCACCCTTTTCCTATCTTCTTTATTTTATTATTAATTGTCTGAGACAAGGTCCACCTTTTACTCACTATATAAGTACCATAAGAGAAGTTTTGCAAGCAGCCATGTAAAGTAGCAGAAACATGATTACTTTCTTTTCTTCACAATAGTTCTTCTAGTCCCACAGGAGATGTGAATACTTAAGGTATTCATTTATTAAGGCTTCAAATTACAAAATAAGTTCAATACTTCGGTTTTTTCTGTAGTAAATGAAAAATAACCACATGTTATTCACTGTTTTAAAATACCAGCAGATTCTGACTTCTTTTATGTGCAGACTTCATACTCTTACATACTCTTCATACGTTCCTTTCAGCAGACTGAGAGAGTGGGAAGTCATCCTGGTTTGTAAAGAAACAGAGTACATGGTCCATGTGTTAAGACAGCAGGAGAAGGGAGGGCCTGGAAAATACAAACAGATCTAGCTATTTGATCCAAACTTTGACATGAATCTTGTTCAATGAGGTAGCTCATAGTTAAAGCAGATTGTTGTCGTCTTCTCCTTGGAAAAGAATTAATTAAATGTCCATTTCCACTTTCCTTCCCCTTCCCCACACTGCAGTCGCCATATCCAATCAAATAACAGTACAAACTTGATAAAAGGTATGCCATGTGACACCTTTTTATCAGCACTGTCCCACCCTCATTCTGAAAATGCCTGACTCTAGTTTTCACTAGCCAGGACAAGTTCATTCATTACTGTTCTGGGCTCTCCTCATGTCCATGTGAGAGGGGCATTGGAATATATTCCTAAACTATAGTGAAAGCTTTAATGTGTGACAGATTCTAGGAGGATAAACTTTGCATTCCTTTTGGTGGCCCATCACATTACCTATGCTTGATATTTCATTAGAAAACAATACACCATTATTTTTTATCCTTTTATCGTTTCCATATTGTGGAAAAAGCACGTCTATTTGTCTGTGTGCTTATTTGCATGTTAAAAACTTCCTAGAAAAACTGGGAAAGAAAAGCCAAATATCACAATGCCTATACCATCAAAAATTTATGACAACTGTAAAATCACTTAACAACCAGCTACATTCTTCAGTAAAGAAATTGCATTAATACAAGAAATAAAGGAAAACACCCACAGAAATTATAACTGCAATAACAGCAGTTTTTGTCATTTCTGGAATGTTATTAAAGGAATCCAAAGCATTCACAAAGGTCAATTCCCTGGACTGTTTGCTAAGCAAGCTGGAATGATGGGTCCTAGCAGAAATATGCATGAAAAATGCCGTTTGTTTCAGAGCATTTTTGCGGAAGCTGTAGCTGTAATTGTAAGAACCACGTCCGAGCATCTGTGTGGAGTGAGAACACTGGAAGCCACTCTCTAGACAGTTATAGAAACACTGATGTTATCAGCTGCTGCCCAGAAAGCCATTAGAAAATCTAATCTGCACAACTTTGATTAGAGGTTTGGTTTACAACCAAAATAAATATGCAAAAACTAGAAATGCGTTTGCCTGTACTTCCCCCTTCATAATGACAGGGAAATTACTGCCAAGGGTGTGCCTATTCCATCAGCCTCTGGTGCAGTGATGCCCTGAGCATAATCCTCTAACGTAACTCAAAACCAAAGCCATTGTTTGTCAGTTATCTGGAAACAGTTACTGCCTATGGTACCTATGTGCCATAGATAATTATGCTGCTTTTACGCTGAAATCTGGACAAGCAACATGTTTCTTATGGGCAGACCTATCAAAGGCCTGATGTCCTGTGCAAAGCAAACATCCAGGCAGAACTGTGTAGAAAATCAATACTTGCTTACTTCAAGTCTTTAATCAGGGATGAAAATTTATGTAAATACTAAGTCAAGCTTTTGTAATCCATCTTGGGACCAAGCGTTGTTTCATATCTTCATTAATGACACAGATGAAGAAATCAAGTGCACCCTCAACACATTTGCAGGTAACACCCAGCTGAGTGGTGCAGTTTACGCACCTGAAGGATGGAATGCCATCCAGAGGGACCTGGACAAGCTCAAGAAGTGGCCCACGGGAATCTCATGAGCTGTAACAAGACCACGTGCAAGGGCCTGCACCTGGGTCAGGACAGCTCCTGGTGTCAACACAGGCTGGGGATGAACAGATCAAGAGCAGCCCTGAGGACTTGGGGGTGCTGGTGGGTGAGGGGCTGGACACAACCCAGCCATGGGCACTCACAGCCCAGAAACTACCCTGTCCTGGGATCATCCAAAGCACTGTGGGCAGCAGCTGAGGGAGGGGATTCTGCCCCTCTGCCCCGCTCAGGTGAGACCCCTCCTGCAGAGCGACATCCAGTGCTGGGGTCTCCAGCACAGAAAGGACATGGACCTGTTGGAGCAAGTCCAGAGGAGGCCACCAAGATGATCAGCACCTCTCCTATGAGGAAATGGCTGAGAGAATTGGGATTGTTCTGCCTGGACAAGAGAAGGCTTTGGGGTGACCTAACTGAGGCCTTCCAGTACCTGGCGGGAGCCTACAAGAAGGATGGAGAAGGACTTTTTACAAGAGCAGGTAGTAACAGGACAAGGAGGGATGGCTTCAAACTGAAGGAGGGTAGGTTTTGATTAGATATTAGGAAGAAATTCTTAACTGTGAGGATGGTGAGGCACTCGCACAGGATGCTTAGAAAAGCTGTGGATGCCCCATCCCTGGAAGTTTTCAAGGCCAGATTGGATGAAGCTCTGAACAACCTGGTCTAGTGGAAGGTGTCCCTGTCCGTGGCTGGGGGTTTGGAACAAGATGATCTTTAAGGTCCTTTCCAACCCAAGCCATTCTATGAGTCTGTGAATATAGTGGTTGGGGCTACAAGGCTTTTTGAGACATAAAATTATTCTTAGAGAATTTTAATGTACCACACTCTTTAAGTTAATTGTTTTAATTTTAGGATCTGCTCCTGAAAGCAAATACTAACCAGTTCAGATGTGCAACCATCAAACCTGAAAAGAGAGAGGTATGATACAAAATACATGCCTAAAATCGCCCAGTATGAAGATGAAAAATATCTGGAGTATTTAAATATATCTTAGAGTATTTGAAAAATTATGTTTATTTGGGCTTAGACATTATGTGCTATGATTTATAGCTATAGTGTCACTTCACATCCCTATACCAACATTTGCCTCTTTGATGCACAACCCCCTTTTCTTATACTTCTGGTGCTGCTTTATTATTTTCCTGGTTTTGAGACAAGCAACCTTTCTGTGAAACTGCTCCAACAAATTTCCAAACTGGCAATATTTCTCTAAATCCACATACTATTTTTCCATTAACTTTGATGCCACAGAGCTGCCAAGCTGAGGGAATAATGGTCCCACTCATACAGAATTCTTGCTTTGGTTGATTCCCAGTTCACAGTTATGTCACCAAACTATGTACGTAATATATTCATTTCAGCATCAGTGCTGCATATTCTATTCACTGTGTTCACCCCCATGATACCAGAGAGTTTCACATCAGTATCTATAGCTAACATCATTAAATTAATAAGCATCAGTAGAATTCTACTACTAATTAATAATTTCATGAAGTGTGCTTTGACATCCTATTTTGTCTTCTCAGTATCTATTTCAGTTAAAAGCTATATGTTTATCTATATGTGTAAGTAATATTTCATAGTCAAACAAAAAATTACTGTTACTTCATAGCATTATTTTAGTCTATATTTGAACCTAGCTTTGTGCGGTCATATGCCCACTAAGTTGCGTGTACATAGCAAATTTTTGTGGATATTACAATTCCAAAATACATCCCCTGTGTATTTGTTACTCTATATGAATATTCAAGTGTTAGCTTTGATAAATATCTAATATCTTTTGCTGTATAATTGAAAATTTGTTTCTGAAATGAAACAATGTATTTTTGGTTTGAACTGCAGAATATACATGACCATATGGAAAGTAAACCAGCATTCAAGGCTCAAAAGATCCAAAGCAAGGTGAGTAACCTTTAAGGTACTGTTGTCAAATGTACTTGAAAATTTGACACACATGCAGATCCTGTGGTAATGGAAACTTGACTCGAATCCATGTTTTTACACTAAGGTCCATGGCCAGGAGCATGGGATGGATTGGGTCTATGGCTCATAGGTTTTGTCCTATGCACCATTAACAATCGACAAAGAAATGGTCAGGGAGCAACAAGAGTGGGGCTACTCCATGAGGGAAGGGAAGTAAGGAGCCAAAGGTAATGCAAGCAGGTCAGCAGGCAGTGCCCTCACCAACCACGATACAATACCTGAATGTGAGGAGGTTGGTGGCAGTGATGGGTTCTGCTGAGAGCAAGTCACCCTTGCACAAAACAAGGTAACAAGTCAGGTGTGGGGTCCACCCAACAGTCCAGTCAGGAGACAAACCTACAACAGCAACCCAGGTCTATGACAGCAGGACACAGAACAGGAGAGACAACCAGGAGTGGAAAAATTCCCAGCACAATGGGAAAGAACTGAAACCCATTTCTGAGTCTAAGTGGGACTCCCAGACCAGTGAGCAGATGGTGTGAGTGGAGGTCCTGGGTGAGGCTGGTCAGGGTGACTAAAATCTTTTGGTTCCCTGAGGTAAATTGTGTGCAGTTGCACAATGTAACCATATTGCCTTAACAGTGTTTTCAGTTACAAAGGCAGAAGATTTTATATAAAACAGTATGAAATGAGAATTGTCCCCAGCAAAAAAAGCATTGTAAAACCTTGGTTTAAGACCTCAGCGTAAGGACAGAAGAATCTTGCATCAGTACATTGCTGTACAAAATGAGATCTTAAAGAATGCTGAGCAAACATTCCAGCTAATGACTGTCTGATACACAATATACAATCAGGCTGGATGTTTGCCTTGTTTCCTTCAGACACATACTGAGGTCATGAAATCCACTATTCTGATTGCTTCTCTTCTAGAATTTTCAAGGGTCAGAGAATTGTAAACATGGAAAGAGCTGTTCAGCCTTAGCAGTGTAATACATGGAAACTCACATTTCTGTTTCTGCAGTAACTGCACTACGGATAATCATCAGTCTTATATAATCTGGCACCTTTCATTTGTTTCAAGTTCTTATGCAGAATAATTTCAGGTGGAATCTGTGCTTGTATTGTGATCTCAAATATCTTGTGAGCAGGTCTGCCTACTCTTTAAAACTATGTACTTAGGTACAGCTCATAAACACTGTGAAAAAATTGATCCTCTGTTTGGGGGACTGGGCATCTGGCAAGCATTTCTAAAGCCTGTCTGGCATTTATAACACACTGAAGTTATCTTTAGTAACAGTATCAGCTACTCAGTCTACTTGCTTACAGTCCAGCAGCATTTAAATTACTGTAAAGTAATAAGATCCCAGTTCATTTTGCACAAAAAGAAGGAGGAAAAAAACCAAACCAGAAAACATTTACATAGTTAAAACAAACACACCGACCTGTAATTACGTGGGCTCAGTTCAAAACTCTGTATATTCCACTGCTCTTCCTGATAATATAAAATAATAAAACTTTTGTGCAGACTAACAAGAGTCAAACCATCTGCCTAAATTGCATCAAGGAAAATATGGATCTGGCATCCTCTGGCATTGATTAGGGCCACTTCTAAAACTTGCTGGTATCTCCTCTAGATGCATAAACAGTTTTATCTTGTCTAAACACATTTGCCTTAAAGGTTGGTTAGGTGATATTCAAGATGCTGCTGTAACTTTCTAGCAGAGATAGGCATATTGTTATTGACTTTTAAGATACTTTCTATTCCTGTTGCCTTCCTGCCTGTGCAACTCTCTGAGTAGACAAATCCTAAGAGGAAGGTTTATCCAAGATGTATATACAAAATTTTAGTCTATCTTCAAATTAATGAAATTATATAATGTTTTAACCAACCAGTATTTTGCTTTCCCCTTTTTAAAACACACACAGTATATGTCTTTTTTTTTTTTCATTTTAGAGACATATATTATGTGCAGCAGCAATTATTTCTCTTGCTGTTCCAAAGTATCTATTCATCCTTTTCACTGGGAGAATGAGACAGTACAAATGCATCATCACTCTGTCTCAGTCTGCCTCTTACTCATATCATATTTGCTCTTTACATTTTTATTGGTTTTGGTGAGCTATTGTATGTTCATTAGGTGGCAATAGTGAATATGATATTTTTCCACAACAATTAGAGTGTTCAGCAATTTTCCCAGTTATTTCCATTTTCTCATCTTGAAAAAAGGGAGGCTATCCCATGACAGGAAGAGAATGAGTAAAATTCAGAGCTTCCTTGATACTATATGACATAGAAGAATCTATTCAGTTATTTTCCTTATACCTGCCTGCATATGTCTTGGGAGTCCTAGTTATTTTGACAATATTGCCATATTTCTGTTTCAATAAACAACCATATTTCTGGTCAATAAACTGTGAAACTGAACTTAAAGGCATTTCCATAATCATTCTTAGTTCAGCTCTCTACCCAAATTATACTTGGTAAATACAGAACATGACATCTGTATACACTGAAAACTGTCAAAAGTATGAAAACATCTACATGTGTCAGAGAAAATGTCTACTCTAAGGAAACATTTTATACACAGTACAGGCGTAAAATGCAAACTGTTCATATAATGCAGAAGGCTTTGAGATGTATTGAGAAGCAGATCAAAAGGTAGAACATCACTGGACATTAAGAAGTCATAGTAAGTCGAACAAAAGAAAAAAATATATTGGTTTGGATTCTTTTCCTAAATTCTTCAAGTTATCATCATTTTATCAAGAAACTGACAAATAATTAATTTTTGTGCATTAAAATATGCTATCTTTGTAAAAACAGTAATTTTACTTAATGAATTCTAGGTGATGGAATGTGTTGCTCTCTCTTCAACCTACCTAATTAATATAAATTATAAAGCATGCTTTTTTCCAGTTAGCTTACGTATTTCAGGAGCCTGAAGTTCATATTTGTGCATACAACATTTGCAGTATGTAGCTTGAGTGATTCTGTGCATCTGTTTCTCAGCTACTCATTAAGTTCTTAATTTGGAATTTAAATATAGGTTTTAATTCTGAACACAGAACTTGTCTGGATTTAAGTAAAATGTGTTATGAATAAGCTTTGTTTTCTGCAGGAATGATCCCAGTTCTTATTCCAGCAGCACTACTTTGCCTTGGTTCAGATCAGGTCTCTTACATGTGTCTGCAAAGGTGACCCATTTTTTCTGAATACCCTACCTGTGCAGGGAACAATTTTAACTGGCAGAGAAATTGATCCCTTCCTCCCTCAGTATTTAGAAGTTGTCTGGGAGTCAGTCTTAACACAGTATTTCAAAGAGTGAACAAAGCAGCCACAGGATCTAGTCCAAGTTACACCATGAGTTTGATTTCTCCTAAAAAGTCTGCATCTATTACTCCTGGAAGCACAAACAATGAAGCCTGAAAGTTGCTGAGAACTGTTCTTCACTTCTACTGTCTAGAAAATGGATATGGCAATGGGTGATTCCAGTTGTCCTGTAAATACTTTTACATTGTAATAGTGATTATTTATAAAATGCTTCTAAGATCTTCTATGAAGGGTGCCGCTTATGTTTTACATCACTGTTTTGGCTAACCGACCGTCTTTCAGAGAGGCAGTTTATTGTCTTTGTCCAAAACAGATGGAATGCCTTTGCACAATGTATATGAGCACTGGAACATATGAAAGGAAGTGAAGACATTCTATGGGATTTAACATGGTCCAAGAGTGATTACAAATTTATAATCCACTTGGAGGACTTTGCTGATTTCTTAAGCAGCCTGAATGGTTTATGAACAGCAGGCAATTTCATTGTGAATGTCAGATTAATGCTAGATGAATGCTTTAAGCAAAATTTATGCTGTCTTGGGTCAATTTATTTAACCCACGGAGATGTTTTTATACTCTGTTTTATGGTTTACATTACTAACTACAGAATATACATTCCCTTTCCTGACAGATTGACAATATACCCATTAAATTAAACACAGCGGCTATTTTGAGGGAGGGTGCCCTCTACCAGAGGAAATTGGAAGAGGAGCTCAAAAGGTATGACTACACTCCACCCAGGACTGCTTTTCACATCCCTGGATATAGGATAATTATCCACATTAAAAATAATTAAGTAAATTCCAGGTAAACTAAACTAATGGATCTTTTGTAAGGCATTCTATTCTATAAAAACAGTTGGCAAATGAAGAGAGAAGTGGACTGAAGAGAAAGCCTACAGTAAAGTCATTCTTTTTATGTAAATGTTGTAGAATGTTACAGTGTTCTGATTTAGCACTCTGGCTAGTGTGCACTTGCAAAGTACAAGATCACTTTTATATTTTTTCCAATTCTCCAGAATAAATAATGACCTGAATACATATCTATTTCTGTGTCCTTTGTACAAGATGCATCTATATTAAGCCAAATAATTTCATATATCTCCATTTTCTTTAATGGTTGTGGTCAACTACATGCCAAATTTGATACTTGAACTTGTTTATATGTATACAAAAAGACCTTTCCATTTCTATCACAGTAAGATACAGCACACTAGGAATGTGCTGTTCCTTAAAGCAAGATAAGCCAAGATCTGAGAATGACAGCAGGACATGTAGGGACAGTGTCCTCACTGATAGCAGTTCCATGGTACCCTGGCAGGCAGCAGGGCAGATCCAGGGACAGACAGCAGGGTCAGTCAAGGGTGCTGTGAAAGTCCAAAGGGATGAATCTGGGCCGAGGTCCAGCCAGGAAGCCAAGTCAAGCAGGCACAGTCAACTCAGCCCCAGGCTGGGTGCAGGCTGCTCTGTGGCATAGCTTAACAAGGACCAAGGCTGTTAACATGGACTTAAATGTGTCTCCTGGGAAGAAACTACACACACACCAACCAGGAGTTTTCATAGCTCTTCCTCACACAGTTCTTTTCACTCCAGTCCCATCCAATGTTAGACAATCACACTGCAACAGAGCTGTCTTTGAACACAAGCACTGAATCCATGGTGGTGGAGAAGGTGGGTAATAAGAGTTTTCAGGTCCTTCTGGTGCATTTAAGGCTCTAAGAAATTCTGACATAAGGATTCCTCTGGCATAAAGAATCCTTATTCAGCAACACAGGTTTTCAGAGGATGTTGACTAGGGAGAGGGTGACTCCTGGAAGGCCACTGCAGGTTGTATTTCATAGCTAGAATCACAGAACATTTTCACTGAAAGCCTTCACGAAGATAAAACTATATCGTGTCATCTTGCATTAGTATTACTTCTAATCTACCTGTCTTAGCAGGCTAAGCACTAAATATAGTTAAATTTTTAAATTTTATATTTTAAATCCTGAAAAGACTGTGTAAGTTTGGATTTGGTCTTTGGACCTAGCAGGTTTTGGTTCATTCATCAGGATTCTAGCAAGTAGATATTATACATCACTCAGGTTCTGTTATCAACTACTCATGTATATTGAAGTTCTTCCGTATTACATACGCTACCGTTCATTCTAGCTGGCAGAATGTGTTCCACTCAGCACAGGAACAGATTTTCCCTGTAACTTGACACTATTTAATATTAGCAAGTTTTAATCTTCAGCTGCATTTAACACAAAACAGATATATATAGATAAATACATATAGATATATAAAGAGATAGATGTATCACAGGTATATGCATTGGGGAGCAGCAGTAGGATGCAATTCACTCCATGTTTGTGTCTGTCCTAGTTATTGGCTCATTCCCTCCTCTGCTGCAGGACTTTGATGGGCCTGCCCCAGGGCTTTGCTATGCTTTTCTCTCTCAGCTGAGCACAAAAAATAGGGATGTGACTTTCAGCTTAACAGCTAAATACTTCTTTGCCTCAATACAGCAATATTATTTAATTGACAAAATACAAAACAGAAATTGTGTTAAGCAGAAGTTTTTTGTTCTCTGTGTTAAAGTGGACAAGAAGATTGCCAAAGGGAAAAGTTATTTGTTCTTTCTACCTCTAAGCAAAGCAGTGCTTTCAGAAAATGTTCATACCTTTAGCCTTATTCTCTCTGCTCCTTACGAGAATCCATACATAGATAAAGTTTGCCCTCTCTTAGGGCTTTGATTACTGAAAACTTTCAGGTCCATGCCCTATGCACTTTCTTCCAGTCTGGCTTTCTCAGGCTTTCCACATAGTAGGAACACCTCTTAGACTGGAACTAAAATGTATCTGACAAAGGACCTTGTGATGATTGCCTTTTTCTCTGCAGAGATTAAACACTTTCTATCAAAGACTACTGGAAATGTTTTACAAACCCAGGCAGGGCTACAAAGCCACATCCCAAGAATAGTACACTCTTTTTTCCTCTCTTGCAGAATTGAAAATTTGCAACAAGGGGCTGGAGACCCATCTGAATTCTTGGAATGGCAGAAACAGATGCGCGGAAAAGATTTGGAAGAACAGCTGGCTGAAATAGAGTGTAGGAGGCTTCAAGGAAAACTGAGTCATGAAGAGGCAGTTCTAGCCCGTCAGAACGTAATTCAAGAAAATAAGAAGAAAGCTGATCTCTTGAGAGAAAAGGTAATACATACAGGGATGCTCAAATCTTGCTGACCTCCAATCTGTGCAAAACATAACAGAGATGATACTTATTATAAGAAGGTGTAAAAGTTCTATGCAGTATCTTTGCTCACTGGAGTCTGTAAACAAAGAGAAAAGAGTGCTATAACTTTCAGATACAGCAGTGCTTATACACTGAAGTACTTTTTGCAAGTGTTTGATTTGATTAACACTTATGAAGTAAATTGAATAAAAACAGGTCAAAGCATGGTCCACTATATTCTGTCCTTATGCAAACCCTTTTTGAACAGACACTGAGATACTAAGCACCATTAGCAATGAAATCAACCATATATAACTGATTTCTTTATCTTGTTAAAATAAGAGCCACAAATATGAAAGAATTTGTTTTCATAAATGGATATAATTCAATTTACTTCGTATTATTTGACACATCTAGATCTGTCTTAGGGGAAAATTCAGGCAGACAACCCTCTCTGGACCCATCTATATGGAAAACTGAGTATTTATGCCAAGAAATATTTTCACACTGTTTTCAATCTGGCGAATCACAGTTTCTCAAAATCATTGCCAGATCTTTTCGCTATTTTCACAAATCACATTACATTTTCCCAGTGCTTTTCCTATAAAATAAATAGGTGATCAAGAGTCAACAAATACTATAGATTTTAAACTTTTCATAGCCACTATCACGGGCTTTTCTTTTCTATTAGTCCAGTTTGTTGCTACACCCTCTAGCCCAGTACTTGTCTCTTGACCATCTCTCAAATGTCTGTGAAGTGTCTCAACAACGTAAAATGGGACCACAAATGTAAAAAATTTTCATAAAGACCATGCTGAAAAAGGAACATTTGCTTGTTGAGCTCCTTTTCTGTCCTATAAAACCTTTCAATCTTTTTTGTCATTGAGTCTTCATATTTGTTTAGAAAGACTATAGCAAGAAGTTAAAGTGAACCCCGGTATGTACAACTGAGGATACTGTGATCATTCACACTCATTCCAAAATTATTGCAATTGTTATAATCACTTCAACTTCAGAGCATATGTGTTTTATTTGTTAGCAGAAATGTCCCAAAATGAACAGATTTGGGGATGTGCAAATAAAGCTTGTTCTAACCTGACCAATTCCACCTAGCTCCCTTTGCTTGTCACCAAGCAGGGCATTTCATCCTTATGCAGATCTCGAAGGGTACTGAGCACCAATTGCCCTTTCACCAATGTTCAGCTCTTGTGCTGACCCTCTTCCTTTTCCAGAGTTTTAAAACTCTGGTCTTCCATCTGAAATAGGAAGAACAGCAAGGAATCTAGTGTGGAAAAATCCATTTTCCTGTTTTTTGTTCCTTTCCTCTGACAAAGAAAGGAACATGATACCTAAAAGTGGACTTTACATTACAGAGCTACGACTTGGGCCCAAGAAGTTCCTGCAGGCACACAACCAGCAGTGTATTAGATTTGCACACTTCCTGCTGTCTCACAAACAGAAATTACTCTTTCTGTCTGCTCTTGGAAACATAGGAGGGAATCATGGAAAATAGCAGTACAAATGTCATGCAAGGCAGTTGTGTGTAAATAAAACACAGAAGAAGGGAGCTTAAATCTGGGTCTCTATCTTGTCCCGTGCTACTTTTGTGGATGATGTAATAGTTTGAATCCAATTGTCCTTGCCCTGTTTCAATGATTTGAGGCACTCAGATCACCAGTTATCAGGAGTTGTATTCACCTGTTTATTTGTGATTTAGAAAGCAGAGCTGATGCACCTGTATGCAGAGAAACGTCTACAGGAACAGAAAGAAATGAAAGAGCTGGTGGAACAGGTCACAGAAGGACACAAGAATGTAAAGCAAGTAAAAGCAAAGATCCAGGAATACAAACAACAGATAGGTATTTATATATTGCCAGAAAAATGAGAGGTGATGCTAAATATCCCCAAATTACTTCCTCTTTCTTTTAGTGGGCCAATTACAATTTTTACAGAAGGGAAATTGAAATTGAGGGCAAGATTCCCATGTATGTATGAATATGAGTTCAGGAATCAAATGGTAATGGGTAGATCAGAAACTCTAAGCTACTGGTCATGGGAATTACTCTTTGTTTAAGTGGGAGAAATGCATCACTAATGTTCTGCAACCAGTTTTCCTTCCATCTAAAAGTAGCACATGTAAATGACTCTACTTTTTGTCAAATGCAGTTATGAAGCTCAGATTCTTGTGATTTGTATTATTTTGCCCAACAACTGCCATGAAAGAATCATGGCCCAAGATTGTTGTCTTCTCCAGAAAAGACCATCCAGAGAAGACTGTAACTAAGGAAAGTCATCTTTGAGAAGGACGATATCCCAAGGGAGAAGGATGTTGCAAATCCAAGACAGACAGGATAAAGGGAAATAGGATAAAGGGAAATAATGTTACTCATCCTATCCTTAAGAAAAATCTTCAGTTAATTCACTAGCCAGTAAAGCCCAGGCTGTTCAGCTGACATGGCTGTACATATCCAGTACAGTGCCATGTAACATCTACTGTATGAACAGACTGCCTCTAGGTGGGCATATTTTGGTGAGCAGACTTCTCTGCCTGTGTGTCTCCATATTTGTACTCATAAGGATTGAGGCAGGGAGAGAGTGTTAGCCACCCCAAAATGGACTAGCAGAGCCTACCAGCCTTTGCAATTCAGTCATTTCTAGGATATACATAGCTTGAAAGACTATGAATATTTTCTATTGTATAATATCCTTTTATTAAGTAATGAAACAGTATGCACAAATGAGAACAGAAATTACAAAGCAGTAATTCAAAGTGTCTGTGTATGTATATAGTACGTTTATGTGCTGAATAGGATAGATGGTGGAGGTGGGAAGTACTCATTTGTTTCTTTAATGATTCCTCCCACCGAAGCCAGACTGTTCCCTCAAGTACCTTTAGATCAGTAGTATTATTATCATTATTCACGAATGCATATGAATTTCCTTCAGATGGACTACTTGTTAAAATAGGCAAACAGCTAACTGAGATTAATTCTTATCTTTCAGTTCAGCAAGTTTGTGAAAAAAGTGAAGAACTTCTCCGGCAAGCTTTAGAAGAAGAAGAGGAAAAGAACAGGAAAAGATACGAACTAATTCAACAAATACGAGCTATCGAGTCTATACCTAACATCAGACACAAGTTTGTTGACTTAACAGAGGTAAGCTCAAAAGGAAAAACTACTGTTTTTACATAAATGTGTACTGTGTATGTTCAAAGGGATTGTGTACTGCAGATATATAGGTATATATACCCTTTTGCAAAACATTTCCCTTTCACTTCCTGTGAATACAACTTAATGGTCACTGACTAGTTTAAACTAGAAGCAAAGTATTATGGCACTTACCATTTGCAAATCATTTTAAAGTGAAAACTGAGAAGGAGATTACAGTATCATCAAGTCTGGAAGAGAGCTGCAATATCATCCAGTCCAACTGTCAACCCAGAACAACCATAATACTATTTCATCAACCTATGGTAGTACATCTTTTTCAAAAGCACATCTTTTTATGTAAAAATAAAGACTGCATAAGACTGAACTCTTTTAGCAATTGTCTACTGATGCTACTGGTGACCATTGTTTAGGTGATTGGCAGACATGCAGAGTATGGAAGCAGAAACCACTGAGACAATATCACACAACCGGCCTTTCAGTGAAAAACCAGCGATGATCTCTTGTTACTAACTCAACTTTTGGAGCTTTAGGAAAAGAAGCTATGGGGACCAAAACTGCTGGAAATCTTCCAGCAGTAGAAATCCAAGCCTGGTTGTTTGTCATATTCTATTTTGTGGCTTTATTGCCCCTGGCCACTTATCTCCCACTCCCCTTATTTTCTTCTTCATCTCTCTTGGCTTTCCATCTGTTTCATGGACCACTGCTCAGAAGAGCCAGAGAATGAACACTGGAGGATGAGCACCTGACTATACTACTTATATGGCATCCCAGGCCAGAGAAGAGGAACTGAATTGCAGTCAATTCTTGAAGGCAAACTGAACATCTGAGCATCTATCTATGATGGAGCATCCTTCTCTTTTCCAGTTTCTTTTCCTTCCCCTTCATGTTCAGTTTTGGCAAAAGCTCACAAGCAGAAAGGTCACTACTATTCTGTCAACAACTCACTCAGTATTCAATAAAAGGAGGATTTTTTTTAACATGCTATGGTACAAGGCATGCACCAAAGGTGTGTACCAAAACTATGTTAAGATAGACAAAAGAATATTAGTTGGAGTGGAATGGATTAAATTTTGCAAAGAAAGCTACACAGGAGCTCACTATTTGTGTGGGTTTATGCAAGTTTTCCATACATGCAGGCGAAATGAGATTGTAGCAAGGTGAGTGTTGCTCTTTATTCCCAAGTAACAAGTGATAGGACAAGATGAAATGGCCTCAAGTTGTATCAGGGGAGGTTTATATTGGGTACTAGGAAAAATTTCTTCCCAGAAAAAGTTGTCATGCATGGGAACAGACTGTCCAGGGCAGTGGTTGAGTTGCAATCCCTGGAGATGAGAAGTGGCACTTAAGGACATGGTTTAGTGGTTGGCTTGAACAAAGTATATGTAAGAGCAAGGGCCAAAAATTTAAAGCCTTCACAAAGCTGTTTGGAAATTATCCATCTTTGTTTGCAAACTAAGGTGCAGAAGTCTCTCATTAGATCTCAGAATCTCATTATCACTCGCACTGCAAAGTGGATATTAAAAAGCCTTCATTAAACATTCAGGTTTGAATATTTTAAATTTGTGCATTAAGATCTGAACTTTCTGGGCACAAAGCATTGTTTAGTCCCAGTCATTTCAGATAAAAATAGTAGATACCATTATAGATCAAGTGCATACTTTGGAAATAGATAAATACAAAAAATGTGTATTTTTTAGTGTAAAGTCTGTTCTGGTTTCACACATTAAAAAAAAAAAGTAGATTTACACATTTTTTAAATTCAAAATTCTAATTAAAAGTCAAGTAGAATTTTTTGGAGAGCAAATACATTGTATTTATGATTAATCTTCTATATATTTTCCAATGCTTTTTCTTTAAATGTTTTATGAAAGATATGCTCTAGATTTTAAAAACAGTTTTTAAATACCAGTTGGTTTAGGACCATCCCTATATTTCTGGAAGTCAGAATATTTTCAGCATGGATTGGAACACAATCAAAATATTTCATTTACTCTCCCCTTGGTATTTACAGTGTTATTTAAACCTATATTTCGCGTTCTCTAGACTGGTGGCCATGGTTTATTTGGTGAAATGTCAATAGTGGAACTACGTGAACGCCTCGCCCTACTCAAGGAAGCACAGAAGGCAGCAGAGGAAGAGAAGAGAGACCAGATAATTCATGAAAAACAAGCTAAGGAACAACTTCTTCTAGACAAACTGGACCAGATTTCCCAATTCAGAGCAGAACTTGGACGAGCAGCTGCTTTAAAGTCAGTATAAAACAGCATGTGACATTTAAGACATTGCAACTTTGTTAATATTTTGCCAGCCCTTGAGGAGGAGAACAAGTACAGAGCAAAATACAGCCCTTTTATAAATCAGTATGACTTTTGTCAAGGATTACACTGGAGCCAGGATTTCCTTTTAATTCTTGAAAATAATTTTCATCATATTTAACAAATCTTTTTCATCATTTATGGTTGAAGATACTCCATAGGCTAGTGTTGACAGTATTGCCCCAGGATTCAGAGCCAATAATATATATTTAGAAAGAAGTTTTGCCTTTTTTCTGTTCCTTTTCAGCTAATCAGAACTAATTTGATGTTACTAGAATCATTCTAGCTTGCCACTTAAAGTTTTTCTCATTCTCATCTGAACCAAGATTAGGGCTGTAATTTTCTTCCTTGAATTTCATCTGTAATGTGAAAAGGAAGGTCTTATTCTAGAAGTTAAAAATATTTTAGGAAGATTTTGTGATGGCAATAATAAGTTGGAAATTAAATACATTATAGCATTAGATCAAAAGGGAAATTCTTTGCTTACAGACTCTCTGATGAAATTCTGCATTCATTATTAATATTTATTATTAATTAGAATATTTATTAATCATTGTCATAAAGTATCCATAACCATCAAAGATGCTTCACATATGCAGAAGACAGGGTCCCTTCCACATAGGTTTTAAAATCTAAGTTAAAGCTATTTACAAATAAAGCTGAGCAGGAAGAAAGCCTGTGTAGAAGTGTACATGGCACACCTCTTGACCATTTTTTACTGCATCTTAAATATTTGCCACTGTTTTCTTTCAAATTGTCTTTCATATTTCCAATTTGTGGCTTTGAGAGATAAGTCCTTGTCTTGCCATATTTATTTTGCAAACTGATGTTCAGGCTGACATTAGGAAGACGTATTCTATCAGGCTACAAACACATGTTTTTAGACATGTCTTAGGTTCATGTTTATTGCCTGAAGGTGGCTTCTCAGAGTTCAATTCATGTTATTCATTTATCATCCAGTTCCACATCTCAGTTACAGAAGGGAGTATTGATGTATTCCTTTCACTAGTTTTCACTCGTCTCAGCTCTAATTTGATTTGTTGCTGATAGTTAATCTCCAAAGACTGGGGTTTTACTATGATAGTATTTAAGAAGACAGTTTAATGTGTTTAATGAATCAATAACTGCAGCTGCAGTGGATTGACTGCACAGATCAGTGACCTTCTTTTCTATGGCATGTATCAAGAAAAGATTTTAAGACTTAAGAACCTGAAATGGAGTTGGAGCTGGAAATACACTCTCGTTGCTAAACACTCAGTATTTTGAAAGCCTGTGCGAGCAACTTAAGCCACTGCTTTCCATTAGAGATGCAAACTAAGCATTAAGAACTTGTGTGCTACATAAAACCTGTTTCACTAGTACCTGCTTAAAGAATCGTCTGTTCTTCTAGATGTGCAGTCTGTGAATTTTGTATAGGGCTGGGTTCCTTTAAACTACACTCTTTGGCTTAATTCAGAACTAAAACTCTTCTGATCCCAAAATAAGCTGTGCTTGAATGAGAAGCTTTGATTCACTTTTTGTTCTGTCATTTGAAGTGTTTTTTAGAACAGACCAGCATGCCAAAGATAGTAGAATCCAAATTAAATTATATACTACATTTCAAGCTTCTGAATCAATCAATCAGTCAGTCTGGTCAGATTCTTGATAAGTTATACAGTAATTTTAATGGAGCCCTGTTTGCTTTCTAAATGAAGAAATACAATGTTTCATTATAGATGTTAGAAGACATTTTCCTTTCATAGTTCCTAGGCATAAATTTATGTGTGTAACTTGGAAGTAACTCCTATAAAAAGGCATCATCATAGTATACCAAAAATGTTGTTCTTTGGGAGTGTATTTCATGCATTTTCATCCAGAATCCAAATCTCTGGTGTTATTTCTGTTAATACAGAAATATGGCTTGCTGGCCACGGCATTTACAAATACTAGACACTTTCATGCAGTTTTTATTTCTCTCTATAGAAACTATGGGCTCTGTGTATTAAACCTTATTTGCAGACCTTGAATCCTAAAATACCTCTCAAATCAGTGTGAGTGATTAATTGTTTGGGCTCTATTCTTGATATGTTGCACAGGAGATGTAAAATTTTTATGTTTACAGAATTGATTCATCATTATAGGGGTAGACTAGCAAATCTTACCAATGGTCCTCATAAGTTAGCCTTATGCATCAGTATAAAATTACATGTTAGATCTTAAATTGCATATATTGAAGGCTATTGCTAATCAGCTAAAGTATGGCAGCTAAACTGCTGAACAAACATGCTTTGGTGACAGCTGGAGTTTAATCTCTAACTTACTAAGCAGGTTCCTTTCAATATCATTTACAGACATACATCTACACAAAAGAAGCACATTGTGCAAGCATATAATGAGCTATATTAAACAAAATAGGAAATGGAACATGAAAAATTACAGAGACATTGGCCTTTAATAGACTGCAAGCCATGACATCTATCACAGCAGTGGCTTTGTGAGTGCTTGCAGGATGGTATATATGCAGGATGTCCCTTTAACTGCTAGAATTTCACACAGTTTGAAAATCAGCACTGTCATTGAAGTGGACAAGCAATTCTGTTCTCAGCTTTTTCGAGCACCAGCAGATTTGTATGTGTTTGAACACATGCTAATGTACTCAAGTGACATGCTTGTGTACTTGAAATGACGCCTTAGGTTCCCCTAAGGTTCTGTCAGAGGAGAGTGGCACTAATCCTCCTTGACTTCCTTGTATGTGAGGAAGGTGTACAGACTCCCAGAGCTCAAAAGTTCCCTACTTCCCCATCTCACACTGGGGTAATGGTGTAGCACGCTGGGCTCTCAGCACTGATGGTGCTCTCAGCAATGATGGTGTGTTTGCTAAGATGGCAAAGCACTCCTTTCTCTCCCTGCCACTGCCAGTGCTCAAACCCCTCCCTGACAAGGGGCACTGACCACACACACTGAGAGGAGTGTAACCCCTCTCTCTTGGCCTGAACTGGGAAAGGGTGGGCATAGTGTGAAGGCAGCCAAAGGAGGAAAAGGAGGAGAAAGAGAAGAAGGAAGAGGAGGAAATGAGTTCTTCACTATCATTGAAACGGAAGGGGGAAATTCAACAGCAATGACAGATCAGAAACATGAAGACGAGAAGAGATGCTGTAAAAAAAACAAAGCCAGGCTTTTCTCAGTGGTGACCATTAAGATGACAAGAGGAGTATCAGGAAACCCTTTTTACTGTGAAGATGATCAAGCATTGGCACAGCTTGTCCAGAGAGGCTGTGGAGTTTCCATCCTTAGAGGTGTTCAAAAGCCATCTGGACACAGACCTGGGCAACCAGCTCAAGGTGGCTCTGCTTAAACAGATGGGAGTAGTCAAGATAACCCCCACAGGTCCCTTCCAGACTCAGCCATTCTGTGATTCAGTGACTGAACTTTGATTATACAGCTTCAAAATTTTTACTTCAAATAAGGAGAACACTGTTATGAATAACAATCACTTCCCCACCTAAAATTAGGTGCCTAATAAGTTAATTGTTTTGGGAGGGAGTCAGATTTTGAGTGCTTAAATTACTCACGTTAGTACAAAATAGTAATCAGTCTAATAGTGTAGTGTTCTTATATGTCAAAATAGTGACTGCCTTAACAATGAATTGTTAACAGTGAATTGTTAACAGTTAGATACATTCACTTTGCTAACTGCAGTAACTTAGAATTATATGGACAGAAAGAGGCAAGGTACTGCGAAGTACAGACAGTCCTACTCACTGAGACTATGAGAAAATTAAAAAAAATGTTTATTGCACTGTAAGTAATTCTGCTATTAAAAAATATTTGTGTTTATTGCACAAGACTCCTTTTTGTAAGCTGAACTTATAAATACAGTCCTACCTGCTTGATATTTTGGTGCCTAGAATGGCCAAGTGGTCATTTTTGCTCCACCTCCTACAAGTATTGAGTCAGTTAAGAGCTGTCATACATCTACCTCTTTATATTTTTGATGCAAAACTGGAGTTTGAAAATGTAAATGAAGAGCCAAATATAGATTATAGGAGGAAACCTCTGTGCAAATCTTCAAATTCGTCATTTTTTAAATATAGCTGAGAAGAATTTTCATCAATTATCACATAATTTTCTATTGATCTGGAGAGGATTTTTCTGTGTCCTAGTCCATTCTGACTGGCTGTTACCTTACTTCCTTAGGAAATACATGATATGAGGTGACAGAGATCATAAGAGGTTTTTCTATCCTGAGTCCTCAAAGTTCTCAACTGACCACAGAAAACCAGAACTTTAAAATTCCTTTTTTCATTCCTTCCCCTCTTGGAATTTCTGTTATGATATGGTGTAGCATGTGAAAAACTATGGGATTGGCAGCTTTTTGGAATAGTGTAGAGGACTGACACAAGACTACATGTAGAAGTGGAATGAATATTACTCTGGGAATAAGCAACTATTTACAATGTTAATACAGAAGCAGCTGCTGCTCCTTCATGATGTTAAACTTCTTGACAGATTTCCTTTAATTGTATTTACAAGAATCTGGATTTGCATTTTAAGGAAAGGTTTGTTGTTTATTCCAACTGACAAGATTTAATCATCAAGTATTTACTTAAAAACCTTACTGTTATATTCTCCTATATCCTTTGGAATGCAATGCCTGATACAGTGCAAGTAGAAATAAACCCATGTCCTCAATTAGATTAAGTGATAGTACACAATTTTTAGATTTACAGTACAGTGTTAAAAATTAATCTCGGTGTAGCAGAGTATATCACAGTCTCAAAGAGGATAAGGAAATGTTATCCTAACCAGATAGCATGACACAAGGAGCAGAGAGGTTCAGGAAGTGTCTCAGGAAAGCAATTGGAGACGAGAAGCCAAGCTTAACTGCATCCCTTATTCAGAGTTCACAGTCACATTTCAGAATGTAAACATAGGTCATATTTCCCCTTCATCTAGTTCCTGAGGATTTGGGGATCTCTAGTCTGGAATGGCTGCACTGAGGAAACCTGCTGGCCACCGAGTTTCCTACAAGCAGAGATAAAGCTAACAAAGTGGGCAAAAGCCATCTCTCCCAAGATGAAAAAAGTGTTTGGATCCTTGGATTCTTTATACAGACACTTTTTAAAGGCAAATTGGTGGGTTTAGAATCAGAAGGAACTTCTTCCTTCTTCCTCATTCTGCCAGAATTCTTGAAAAGAATGTGTCTTATACTGAAAAACACCCAAGATATAAGGAAAGAGTTCAATTGTAAAACATTTCTCTTCAAAAGGAAACTTGTCCTGTGAAACTTGTCCTGCCACTGGCAGAATGACAGCTACAGAATCAGCTGGACAGTGCCCTGGTGCATTTTACTCTGGGCCATTTGGAGTCTTTATCTGGTTTCCAATAAAAGCAATTGTAATGTTGCACCACTGAAACATAAAAGACCTTTTAGAAAGCTGTCGCAATGACCGCCACTGACCACTGCCCAGGCTAGCTCCTGCGGTGTGCGACAGGAGTGGGGAGCAGCTGGAGGCTCTCGGCTTCAAAGCTGCTCCTCGGGAGCTCAGCTCTGCCCAGGGGAGCTGAAGCTCCAGGCACAGTGGCTGTCAGCAGTCCGGACAAGGGAGAGAATAAAAAGTACCAAGGAGGCTTACCACACGGGATAACCCAAGTCTACTGGAGACAACTCCCAAGAGACAAGCCTCGAGGAGCCCCAGGGAACCTCTTATAAAGGGAGGTGTTACAATGGGGATGGCTTAAGTGGGGACCAATAGAAATCTCTAAGGGAGGGATATGGACGAGGACAGACATTTCCTTGGGCCAATAGCCTCAAGCGGAGGAGGGAAAGGGATCACATGCCCCAATGGGGCATCGAGGTTTAGGGGATTTCCAAAGGGGGAGGTATCCGGAGGGGTAGGGTCTCGGGGGATTGATGGGGACCATATAAGGGTAAATTGGGAGGTTTCAGATGATGGACACTGGACCTTCGGGAACAACAGGAGGGGTTTGGGTGATTGATAGGGAGAGAGCCAGAACAAGGGGAGGAGAACAACCATGTAGGGAGCACCGGGGAGCGGCTTGGGTCTGGGGGAAACCAACTGGGAATAGGAGTGGGGAAGGTAGGGATGAACCATTGGGGTACAGAAAACTAATATAAAAATACAATAAAGGTATCTCATCACCACAATAAAACTAACTTTGCCAGCTGTACCTAGCAGATCTAACATGGCTATACAATTGTGTGCATTCCTTGGAGGATCTGACACTTCCTTTACTTCTAAATCTGGCCAGAGAATCACAGCTTCTCATGACATAATATTAACTCTACAATTTGATCTTACTAAGCTAAATTCAAAGTCAATGTTGAATAAAAGAGAAAGTTGGATATTAAGTGAGTCACTATGTAACATGGTGTAACCTACATGGAGAAGTTGTGAGTAAATTGTGCCAATTAGGTGAAAGTATGAAAACCAGCTAAAATGTAAATTCCAGAGGACAGAAAAGTGGGGACAATAGAAGAGAAGGAAAAAGGAAGGCTAAGAAATAACCTCTCTGTTATGCCTTAATTTTATGCTGCACATGTTGCTATCAATTTATGTTCACACAGAGCAGCTAACCTTAATTAATACATCACCATCCCATTGATTCTGTATCTGGGCATTGGGATTACACAGAAAAGAATATCTTTTATTTGCCAAGGAATACAGCAATCAAGATGAATACTAATGATCACATAAGGAAAACTCCATAGTTTGCACAAGCAAAGAGCTGTGGTATCATTCCAGGTTCTGCACTTTTTTTTTTTTTTCTGAAGAATGTCATGTCAGGCTTGAAATACCCCAGATATTGTCATCATGGCATCCTGTGGGAAAAAAATATCCTATACGGTTTAGTAATGCTGTTCTGTAAACAAGAAGAGGCAAGTTGTGAGTATCACATTAAAGATATATGATTTAAATATATGATTTATATAGTATGAGTCTAGCTGGTTCTCAGAAGCAAGAGCAAATTCATCATTACCAAGGTAATATGTGCTCACATGGACTTATTCTGTGGGATGATATTATTTTACCTTCTCATTGTATCTTTTTGACTTTTCAGGCAAGAAGAAAAGAAAAAGTCCCAGTCTGGTGAAAGGCCCACGAAAGATGAACGCATTTTAAACCTGCAGAAGAAGATTGCAGAAAAAACAATGGAGCGTAAAAAGCAAGAAGGACTCTTAAAGATTATCCCCCAGAAAACCAGAATCGTGTCAAACAAGGTCTGGTTATTACATAAGGAGAAAAGCTCTGCAATAGACCTGCTGTTCACAGACCTTTGCTCAACTGCCAGCACTGGCAAGGGGGCAGAGGCAGATGGTGCCATACATGGCTGGCAATAGCAACACCCTGCCTCCTGCATAGGCACAATTTCTCCAGCCGTGGCCTTGACCTCACCTTTTTGTCACACATTCTGCTACCACAGAGCAGGGCTCATCCATTCAACACCTGCCTTCCCGCTCTTACCACCACACTTACCCCATCAAGACAGCATCTTACCCCCTCTCCAACTCTTGTCTTTCCCAGCTTTCCCATCGCACCAAATTGGGATGCTCACCCCTGCTCTCACCCAAGGCATGTTACAGTTTATCATTCCCATGGTTTTGTGGAGAGTTGCAGCAGTGTTTAAGTCATCCTAAACTGGGCAACCCACTCCACTTACCTTTCTATTCATCATGCTAAGTTTGATGTTAACAAGTTTCCCAATCGTTAGCAAACAAACCATGTTGTCAGCCAGCAGGATTGTCAAATAGAAGTTCAATGTATTCTCTAAAGAGAACCACTGTATCACCTGCAGTCTGATCATCTCTGTGTCTTCCCTGCAGGATTCTTTCCAATGGAACCATTGGAAAGAACTGGAAGAGAGTCGGGAAAGACAGTTCAGAATCCTTCAGCATGGCTTCATGGACAGAGAAGCAGCTCAGAAAAGGGAGCTCATTGCAGCAGCAAGAAGTGGAGCCAAAGCCTGTGTATTGCGCTCTGATCTAAAATAAAATACATTTGGAACAAATTCAGGCCTGCTGGAAATATCCCAGTGTACCTATTCACTACAAGGTTGAGTTTTATTCTTTATTTTACCTTTACAGTATGATTAGAAAAATGTGGGTCTTACAGGCACAATAGAATAAAATGGGGGGGGGGGGGGGGGGGTGTAATAGAATTTATGTTATTTTATAATGATATAATGGTTAATTATATAATGATTTTTTCTGCTAGAATCAAAAGCTTTAAGAAACTGAAACTTTATTATCAGAGCTCCTACAGCATAATGGCAAATATCTGGGTAAGAATGTCGAGACCTGTATTTCTGGTTTTGTATATTATGCCATGGTTTGCTACGCTCATTTTTCCAAAAGAAAAAGATGAGGGCAAACCCCAAGGAACATTTGTTTACACATGCATCTTTTCAGAAGGCAGGGCCAACCCAAGTTCCTAGCACATCTTCTTACATGACTAATCATGTAAGAGGATTGCCAGTTTCAATGCTGTTTTAGAGGATGAGGGGAAAACTGTTTACAAGGTTTAGATGATGTGAAAGCATCCAGGAGCCAGTCTAGATTCAGTGACCCAGGCAGACCGTGCCTCTATTTGCAGATGCAAATGTCTTCAGTCCTTAAACAGTGGAAGGAGAACATAACATTGATCTCTTTAGGGAGCTGCTTCCAGAAAAAGTCAAAATTCTGTTACTCACCTAGAAGATCATTTACCCTCTGTGACAATTTCTATACTGTGTAAAACAGCCTTTAAATCACAAAACTTATCCAGGCACAAAACCAAGGAGCACATAAATCAGAATTAAAGTCTGCCCAGCAGTAAGACTACGTAATGTATTTCTGTTTTAACTCAGTGCCAATTACTAAGTGTTTAATTATGGCTATTGCAAATGTTTAAATTGAAAGAGACTGTCACTGACATTAGAGTGAGGCAGCTGCTTCTAATGTTCTCACAACATTGCATTTCTCACTTGTTATTGAAGGAGGTCTAATGGAATTCTTTTGTTGCCATCTAGCTGTGAAGATCACTTCCACAACCTGCAAGCTGATAAAATGTGCTGTATTTTTCACTCCAAGTAAATGCTCTAGTAGTCCACAAAGGCCATGCAGGTAGGGCTTATGCTCCATAGCAAGAGTTAAGGAACAGAGGAGAGTGAAAAGAAGGAATCATAGAAGCAGAACTACAAAGGGAAAAGGGAACTTTGATACCATATCCAGCAGGGTATTGTAATATCTTTAAATGAAAAACCCTTGGCAGCAGGGAGTTTGTCTTCCTTTGTGATTGTTCAGCATTCTTTTGCACTGTGTTCCAGAGCAACAAAGGTAAGTGGTGACTCTAACACCTCAATTTTCCAGAAGCCAGCAATTAACAGCTGACACTCATGGTCTAGGATATTGCATGGCTGAACAGTTCTTCTTAAACTTTTTCATAAGAATTAAAAAAAAAAAAAAAAAGGCATCATTAAGCAGATATGGAGGTCAGGGAAATTTCAAAACCCCATCATACTGCAGGCTTCTTCCCCTGTGATTTTGGACCAAGTTTTCAAAATTCTTACAGAATTGCAATCAAGCTGATTCAGAAGTATTTCCTTCTCCATATTTTCTTTGCTTTCTAATGAAAGGACTGAGGAATAGTGGAATCTCAGTAATCCAGATGTGGAATTTTTTCCTTCAGAGGTCACAAGTAGCCCTATTGCTACTTTGAGATCTGATGCATAAAGTCATCTTCAGAATCAATGTTTTGAGGAATGTAGAAAAATTTGTTTTGAAGAAAATACCAATTTATTCCTATATTGGTATTTTTGTATCAATATTAGCCTATTGATTTTTCAGTGATGGAAGGTCTTGCAACAGAATATGCAGAATAACAAAAAATACCACCTTCCTCCTGACAAATGTGTGGAACTTGATGCTGGACACAGCAGATCCTACCCAAAACTGCTCTGCCACTGGCTTCTAGAGCACATTCCCTAGTATTCCTGGGTGATACATGGAAACCTGAGGTGATCGATGCAGAGCCATCAAAGGTCTGGTGGGACCTGTTAGCCTTGTGTTACGAAAGCAGCTGCAATGCCACTGGAGCCAGGTGAGCTGTGAAGCCACACAGCTCATTGAGACTTGCTGCCTCAGCTGGTGCCTGTGGCAGGGACCATCCACCAACCTGGTGAAGCTACACACGGATAATTGAGTGAGCAATGCCTCTACACGTGCTTCACGGAAACACAGGTGGATGAATAATTCATGAGTCATTCATTTACACATTTGTTACACCATTTGCAGTCAAAAAGAGGAGCCTGAGTGAACAAGGCTAACTCTGAAATCATCCATCAAAAACAGAGTAACAAAATCAGAGGTTGCACCTGTCTGATCGTAGTGACGGACTCATAAGGAAACATTTATAGTGCTGGAAGCTGCACATTCCAGAGGTCTCTCATGTCAACGCAAACAGCCGTACCACAGAAGCCTTCACACGCCACTACAGTGTAAGGAGGTGTAACAAGGCCCAGATTACCTGAGGAAGACCAGTGGGTTTTGCCATGTGACAGGCACTGGACACGGTGCTCACCACTCACATAACACAGTCACTGCTTGGTGGCATTTGGCTCCCTCTTCCACATCAGCCTCAGGAATGAGGGAAAGCCCACGCTCAGTGACTGCCATGCCAGGTAATCCAACCTGCTCTAGAGAACACAGATGATTTATTATTTAAATAAAAGACATAGAGATGGTTATGTAGGGACGGCAAGGAAAAAAATACCTAGTACAAATCTCCAGCACTCCTCATCCAGAGGAGGAGGAGGAAAGACAAGTCACCAGGGAAAGCTACCAGTTCATATACAAACAGCCAAATTGCCAGGCAGAGAGCGGTAAGAATCCAGAGGACAGATGCTCATGGCATGAAGGTAAAGCTGTTGGGGAAAAACCCTTTTTGATAGTGAGGTGAGGGCCTTGAAACACCTCTGCAAGTGTTTCTGAGTTAGACATTGTTACTCTTGGAACAATTACTCCAGATCCAATCTCCCACATTGATGGCTCTGATGAATTTTACCCCATTTTTTGGAAACACACTGAGAAAAATAATTTCTTTACAGAAAGGGTGATTAGCTATCGGAATGGACTTCCCAAGGAGGTGGTGGAGTCACCATCCCTAGAGGTGTTTAAGAAAAGACTGGACATGGCCATGGTCTTGACACCAAAAATCACGAATAAAACTCCTTAATACCAATGTAGTATTAAGAAGCAGGCAGTACTTTATTACAGCACCGGATGGCAACTTGGCCTAACATGCATGCCTGCCTCAGGATGATATGCATATTTATTAGCCAGGGATCACAGAATCACAGAATATGCTGAGTTGGAAGGGATCCACAAGGATCACTGAGTCCAACTCCTGGCCCTGCACAGGACGATTAGAAACAAACTAACTTTTAGATACCATTATATGAGGACAAAGTCGTCGAAGCAAAAGAAAACTGTTTATTAGTAACGATTCACCTGAGCCAGTGTGTGTCTCCCTCCCCCAGAGCCGAACGCACACACACCCTCCAACAAAGTGGCTACATTTTATACCCTTTCCCGGCCGAGGGTGGTCCCTGGCCCCTTTCCCATTGGCTGAGTACTCGGGACCTTATATTCTCTCCCGACCCCCTACTTGTAACTGCAGGGAGGGCTCTCCTCAGTCTCCTCCAGGCTGAACAGACCAGGTGCCCTCAGCCGCTCCTCTTACAGCTTCCTCTCAAGGCCCTTCACCATCTTTGTCGCTGTTGTGGTTTGACACTGGCCCAATGCCAGGCACCCACGAGAGCCGCTCGCTCACCCTCCCCTGCCACAGCTGGGCAGAGGAGGGAAAAGGAAAAAAAATTAACAAACGATTCATGAGTGAGATAAGGACCAGGAGAAACACTTCAAGGGCAAAACAGGCTCAACTTCAGTGGCGATGTGAATTCATTACTAAGAGAATCAGAGGAGGATAATGAGAAGTAAAATAAGCCTTTGGAACACCTTCCACTCCCAGCCTCTCCCTCCTTCTCACCGACAGTGCAGAGAGACAGGGCACGGGGGTTCGGTCAGTCCATCACCGAGACTTCCTTCTGCTGCTCCAGGAGAGGAGTCTTCCCCTGTGAGGCCGTGGGGTCCCTCCCACGGGAGACAGTTCTCCTGAACTTCCCTGGCGTGGGTCCATTCTCAGGAGCAGCAGCCACACCGCACCTGCTGCAGCGTGAGCCCCTCCCACGGGCACACAACCCTCCCAGAACTGCTGTGCTGGGGCTCTCTTTCCACAGGGTGCAGTCCTCCAAGGACAGGCTGCTCCAGCCTGGAAGCAGGGCCCTCTCTCTACTGCGTCTTCCACTGGAGCACAGCCTCCTCCAGGCATCCACCCGCTCCGGCCTGGGCACCTCCCCACGGGCTGCGGGTGGATCTCTGCATCCCCCGTGGATCCCCAGGGGCTGCAGGGGCACAGCTGCTGCACCATGGTCTGCACCATGGCCTGCAGAGGAATCTCTGCTCCAGCGCCTGGACCACCTCCTGCCCCTCCTTCACTGACCTTGGTGTCACCATGTTCTTCTCCCTCACATGTTCTCACCTCCTCTTCTCTGACTCGAATCCAAAATCTTGTGACTTTGTTTTGATTTTCTTCTTAAATATGTCATCACAGAGGCGCTACACACCTCTCTCATTGGCCCAGTTTTGGCCAGCAGCATGTCCATCTTCAGAGCCATCAGACATTGGCTCTGCCAGACATTCTGGGAAGCTTCCAGGAGCTTCCTCACAGAAACCATTTTTGTGGCCCCCCTGCTACCCTAAAATCAGGCTGTGCCAAACCAATACAGTCACACTCCTTTGGATGCCCCCTATTAGTTTATTATCTTCCTTATACCGTGGTGTATACATTAATCAGAAAAGTCTTAGATATGAAGTTGCCTGGGTTTGCTCAGTGAGCCTCAGAAAGGCCTTTTGAGGGTCTTCAGGAACCCTGGTGGTCTTCCCTATATAGTGGTGTTTTTCGCTCTTGGTATAAAAGCCGCACAATGTTTCTGAAGGAACTGGATCGGGCTGACTTGGCTTGTTGCAATGTGCAGTAACCACCACATAGCATTCCATTAATTGCTCCTTCTGCATGAGCACTTTATAACACTCTGGCTGACATGATGGTGTTCAGTCTAGGTTGGATTTGATGATCTCAAAGGTCTTTTCCGACCTAATTGATTCCGTGATTCTGAGGTTCTGTGAAACGTTTCCAGAAGACGGACGGGCTGCAGTGGGGACACCACCCTAGAGCTCACACACACTCCACCTTCAGGTACAACAGCTCCGGAGAAGACAGCAAAAGCATGATCTGGCTTCGGCCGTTCCTTTCAGGATCTGTCAGGGCCGAACTAACCCGAGGACCAGGAGATCTTTCCCGAGGAGCGGCGAGAGGAGGCAGCGGGCCCCGAGAGCCCCGCACAGGCCGCACGCCCGCGCGGAACTACAACTCCCTGAGCGCCGCGCGGCACCAGAGGAGGCGAGGCCGCCCGTCTCACCGCCGTCTGAATGACGTGCGCGCCGGCCACTCGGCGGGGCGCAAGCCCGCGGCTCCGCCAATGGTGGGCGCGTGAGGGCGGGCGCTGCCGTGCGCCGCTGCCGGCCGGCTCTGAGGTGAACGCGGCGGGCCGGGGGCTCGGCCCGGGGGAGCGGCGCTACTGGGCCCGTCCCTCCCGCTTGCCTGAGGGTCCGGGGCGGCAGGTGAGGGAGGGGAATGGGAAGGGAAGGAGGAAAGGAAGGGGAAGCGGAAGCAGCCGTCCCCGGCCGCAGTGGGGGGAGCGGAGGAGATGCGGCCGTTCCTGCCAGTGCGCGGGGCTGGGCCGGCGCCGCCCCCGCTCCGGCCTGAGGACGGTGCCCGACCCCCTTCCCCGGGTGCCGCCCTGTCTGAGGGGGTCCCCCGCAACCCCCGCCGAGAGCCGCATGGCGGGTCCGCCCTCCCCGGCCCGGCCGGGTGCGCCGGGGCCGGCTCCGCCGCCGCCCGGCTCGCGGGGCGGCCCCGCCGCTTCTGCCCTGCCCTACCCGGCGGGCGGCCGCAGCGCCAGGGTACAGGTACAGCTGGGCTACGGCCAGTCCTGCCCTGTCTTCCAAGGAAGACGGGCCTCTTCTTCTCCGGAGGAACAGCCGGGGCTCGGTGGATGTAGCTGCATGAAGTTGTTGCTCTCCCCTCCCATTTTGTGTGACAGCAGGAGTGGGGGGAGTGTTCTTTCCTACCTCAGCCCGCACCTGTACTTAATTACAGGATGTGGAAAGACTCAACTTTTTTTTTTTTTTTTGCGTTCTTCTGTATTTGGTTTCTGGGACTATTGAAGGTGAGTTGTGGCGTCTCTCAAAGAAAGTTGTGCAAGTAAGAGCAATGAGGAGCTTTTCTTCTGGCCAGTGTCCCTTTTTCTTTGCTGTGTCTGAAATAGGATATATGGCCAATGGTGTGTTGTTTTGTTCTTCTGGTGGGTTTGGGGGATTTTTTGGTGGTTTTTAGAACTGTTTTGGGTTTTTAGGTTATTCATGAACATGTCATATTTGTCTGTAGATGTAGCTGTCTGCTTAGAGCGGGCATACTGGTGTATCTCTGTGGTAAGCTGGTTATCTCTCATCTTTACTGTTTTCATGGTGCCTCTCACCAAGCTCTTTTACTATGGGAACGTTTTACCTAATTTGGGTAACACAGATTCAGTTTCTTTTTTCACTGAAGTTCGTGTAGTGCATTTGAGAAAATGAGAGCATCTTTAAAGGTATTGGAAATACAGGATAGGAAGCTTTAAAAGCGTAAATGATTCGTGTGTTCTGTGGTTAAAAAAAAATTGAGACTAGCACTCTGTGACTGGTATGTGCATCTTCTGAGGACAAAAATCTTGTTATGCAGATGCGTCTTTGATACAGTATTTCCTGTTAGGGGTACAAATAGACATCTGGAGTAGAGATGAGAAGCAAAGTCTTAAAGGCGTGGGATATCACGTTTTGACAAATTCGGCATATAACGGTGTTGTCAGCTGTGCTTTGCACATTCCCAATGTTTGGATTGATATTATTGGTTTCTTTAAGTAGGTACTTCAGTGTATTTGTCATGTTTACGATGAATACGAACTTAAGTCTTGTTTGTGTTAGCGAGACACAGGAAAACATCTATCTCTTGCTTCAGACAGTTTGCCTCCATTCATGTGGGAGACCAAAAATTTGTTTTGAGAGTGGTGCAAGAAAAGTTTTTAGTATTCTAGAGAATCAATTGGTTTTGAGTGGTAATTCAAACATGTTTAATTAGCTCAGCTTGAAGTCGGTGAAAATGTTGACTTTTTTGTAGAGGAAAAAACAAGAGACTTAAATGATTAATAGCAGTCGTTACCACTCCTAGTGTAAACATTCTTAATTTAAATAGCTTGACCTTTTTTTCTTAAATACAGTGAAAAGGTGGTACTTGTAGTCTTTGAAATGCTAGTTGCTATGAGATCAACACTGCTTAGGAACAATAACTGCATGTGCAGAACTCTGAGTATGACAGGAAGGGGAGTGGCCTTTTCTGGTACTGTACCATCCTGCAGTGAAGCAATAAAAAGTGTGTAAAGTTAGAAGCCAATTTATTGGCTTGCTAAGTTATCTGCTAAGTCTTTACACAAAGAAAAGTCTTACTTTTTAAAAAGTCGTAATTTTAGAATTTTGAATTGATGTCTGAATGCATCTTGCTATAAGTCTCACAGATAACTGCAGCTGAAGCTGTGAGTGAAGTCACTGGCTGTCTGTGGTGGGGGGGAGGTTGTTGCAGTAATTCCTTTTGTTATCCACTCCTGGGAGTCTTGATGCTGGGTGGTTTCATAGTGACTGCTGGAAGAAGAGCATTATAGGGCTTACCATTTAACTTGGGCTGTGTCCTGTGTAACAAATTTTGTTATTAAATTAAGTGGTCCTGCAGTTTTGAAGATTTTTAAGAAGTTCTTCCTGATGAGTGTGTCTCTTAACATGCAATGTCTATACCTCTGTTCTTGTACGTTGCTAAACTTCATCTGTGGTGTATTTAAGAAATTAAGCTCTGCTTTGTTTTCAGAGCATTCGGGCAGTTGATGTTCAATGAGGTTTCCCAAGTAAGCCAGTAACATGTGGAAATCTATAGCCCCACAGAAAAGATTTGTTCTTACACAACAAAAATGTTGCTGGATCCTAAGACTCCTTCCATAGTCTTAATAAATTCCAGCAGTCTGATTTTCTTAGTAAACAGGACTCTCCTGAGATGAGTCATTTTGATACTGATGAACCTGCCTGTGATGATTTGAGGTAGTTTTACAGTGATGAGCTTCCCTGTGGGTATCTATTCTCAACTTAATTCTTCAGGAGCAGCTTCTGAAGAGGTTTAGATTTGAGCCATAGGCAGCTGGAACATTTGTACCTTGTATGCACTCTCTGCGTTAATTATAAAGAAAGCCAACTGTCAATGTTCTAAGGTTCTGAAAATTAAACCATCTGAATAGCAACAGTGTGCTCTGTCGCTTAGGTGCTTCTGTCCTCTACTGCAGTTGAGGGCTGACACTAGATTCTCTGAGACATTTCATAGTAATCCTGTAAATAATCTGTTTCTTGGTATCTGGATAAAGAAGTGGGTGAGTATTTAAAGTGGGTAGGATGATCTTACCATGTCTTCTATTGTGTGTTACTTCAGTTTTCACCATAATTTTAAAATTTAAGTTGGTTGGTTGGCTTAATTTTGTCTTCTGTTACAGTTCTTCTTTGGCATTTAAACCACTCATAGCCAAAGAAAATCTGTGCAACATTTTTTGTTTGGAGTCACCACAGGTGTTCTCCCCACGTTTTTAACGCTTTCTAAAGATACTTGGTCAACAAACCGTTGCACTGGGTTGTATTCAGTGTTAAGTCCAAAAAGCACCAGATCTTGTGAAACCTTGTGGGTGTTTTACATTCAAACCGATGCTGCCAGATGAATACAATAGGCTTATCTTTTGCTGTCTTTCAGCAGTGCAGATATGTCAATGGATCAAGTTGTTCTGAAAGGTTCTATTTAAAAACAGTTCTAACAACTTGTAATTTAAAATAAGCTTATATAAAGTTCATTTCTGTATATTTCTCAGGAGTGTGCACCAACAAACATTTCCCAGCTTTCTAACGTCCAGGTATTTTTTCCAATTCAGTATCTGAGGAGAATCAAGGAAAATGTCTCTTGGCTTTCTTGATGAAATAAAACTTATAAGGAATCTAATGGCCTAACTTTTTAATATACCTCATGTGTTGCTCAGTCTTATTCATCCTCTTGCTGTGTGCAGAAAACTGCTTTACCTAAGTAATTTTTCATTTCATTTGTAGCTGGTCAGTGAAGATGGTAACTTGTCTTGAAGCAATTATTTTGAAAGAGCAGATGTGTAAGGTTTAGGGATGGTTCTCTCCCTTGCCCTTATCCCTCATTCCTTATGCTGTGTCTCCTCTTTCCCCTCCCTCTTCCCCATGTCTCCTAAAACCTCCAAGCCCATGAATAATAGTCATATGGAATTAGGAACTTGCACACCTAGAAAATGTGCTCACAGAACAGTCTCTCTGTTCTTTTTGGTTTTGTTTGGTTGGGTTTTTGGATGACTGCACCATTAGGCATGATCTTGTTTTAAAAGTTCTCATGCCTTATCCCAGAAACTCAGTAAAGTGAGTAAAATAGGATCTTCGCAAGAATGTCGGTAAGGCTCACAGAGAAGCTTTGTTTCTTAGCAAGTGAAATGAAATCTAGACCTTAAGAACAGTGGGATGAAGTGTTCAAAGAGAATTCTCATTACGTGGACACAGAATGTTATGGAAATGATTGCATAGGAGAGTCCTGCATTGAGGAAGCAAGAGACTGCAGTCAGTTGGCTTTCTCTGTTAGCAAGCTCTGAGCCCAAGTCTTCAACATCCCAGGTGACAACGTAAGACTATTTCTTATCTACCAGAAAAACTGAACATGTCAGTTTCGATTCCTAAAAAAAAGTGGGAGAGAGTGTTATCCATAACAGTTCCAAACATGAGATCTGTTGTGCCTATGGACTCACTGAGCATTCAGTCTGGCATATGTAGTTCAACTGGGGGGAAAAAAAAAGGCATATTGACTTTCATTTTGGCTTTTGAGCCAGTTTTAAAATGAAAAACTGTGAGAAAATTGATGAGTGGTATATTGTGCTGCTTAAAACTATACATGAATATAACTTTGGGCTTAGTAATAAGTACCAAATTCAGTGTGAGCATTTTTCTCAAGCATGTTTTGTTTTAATAATACCACAGTTCAGTGTTAGTGGGTCTCTTAAGAAAGTGATTTAAGAAATGGAGTAAGTTGAAGCGGAAAAAGTTCAGTCAAGTTTCCTTTAATTGAAGGCTGTTCCATGCCACTGCATGTTCACATGTTTCCTCATCTGGGAGTAGGCTGCAGCATGTGTGCTGACCTTCGCAGCAAAAACCAGTCAGCTCTGGAAGACAGTTCAGCAGTTCTTGTTTAACATAGTTGTTATTTTCCTGGTCCCTCCACTGCATTCCCTCGTGGCCACCCCCAGCTCCGCACTGTGTGTTGGACACGTGGTAATTGTACCACAGCCAGGCTCTAAGAGAGGACCTTCAGTGCCCTGTCAGTTACTCTGAGCTGCCTTTATGCTTTTCACCTCTCCCCCTTGGCAGGTAGCTGGGCGTGCACATGTGCAGGTAACAGAGCAGCTACAGTGAACTCGTCTTCTCCTGCACATCAGCAAGTATTTTGAAACTGAAATTTGTCTGCTCACTTGCTTTAGATTCCTCTCAAGCTGTTTGGCTCCCAGCTGTTGGAATCTGGAGATGGATTGCAGAAGAGAGCTGTTCATCTGGAGTTTTAGGTTCTCTGAAGATGGCTGCTTATGACACAATTCCCACTGATTCTTGCTCACAGATAACTGCCTCAAGCATCAATCAGTTGCTTTTCAGTTCAGTGTCATTGGGATTTCTTAATATTCTTCCAATTTGCTGTCAAACTCACTTATTCAGGTGTTTAGTTCATGGGTGAGAATGGCTGAGGCTTCAGGCCCAGCTGCAGGTATCTGAGGCTCACATACTGAACTTGGGGACTTCCCTCTCCTCTGGCTTTGGGCAGAAACTGGTGACTCAGGAACAGGAATCTTGGAGCGGAGGGTATTGGAGAGTACAAGAATTGCAGACAGGTAACTTCTCTCTTCTCTTTGATAGGTTTGGAAGAACACCGTCCTCTGACCTTCAGAAACCTGGAGTTTTTGTCAGTGAGCTACGTGAAGGAATCTAAGGAAATTATAGCTGTAGCTTCATTGCCATTACTTTTTTGGTGTTTGTACCTCTTTCTCAGTGGTTTTAGATCAAGAAACACTATGAGCACAGTAAGTATTTACTACTCAATGCAAACCTGAATCTTGAAACATGTTTTCCATTGTACTTCTGCGAACTTTTTTATGAGTTTGTTGCTAATACACAGGAACATAACTATATTGAATCTTCATGTAAGTTCAGTAAAGGTTTTTAATCACTCTAGATGCTAGCAGTAGTTCAGAAATGCTCACAATGTTAGCAAAACCTGATAAATTGTGAACTGGTTTCTCATTTGCAAACCATGATGATAGGCTTTTTCTTGGGGAGGCAGCTGGTAAGAGATCTGAATTTGGAGTGATGTCTTTTCCTTGCTGCGATCGGTTTAGGTAGCATACCACCTTTTGATGAATATTACAGCCATTCCTGAGTGTTTTCTGTATCCTTGTGTGCTTTCATTGGTGTTGCAAAGTTGAGGGCTATGTTAATATTGCACAGAAAATTCTGAGTCTTTGTTTTCTCTTAGACTCAACGGAAGCGCCGTGGAGGAGCAGTTAATTCTAGGCAAGCTCGAAAAAGAAACAGGCTCATGGCTTCTACTGCTGAAATGGCTTCAGAAGCAGAGCCAATAGAACTTGAAGAAAGTGGTAAGCTTTCTTTTGAACTGGTAAGAACAGAAACTACTTCTGGAGGGTTTGGGTCCAACTGAACATGTGTTTTTGCCAGTTTCTAGGCAGTTTACTGGAGAAGAAGGGAAACCTGATTTTAGGAATTGCCTAGTATGGTATTGCTAAACAACAAGCCTACTGAAAACTGATTTGGTTTGTTACTGAGCTACAATGCATTTGCCACTAGCGATAGATGGGTTGCATAGGAAAAGGTCCTCAAGTGCTGCTCGAACATCTGGATGTCTATTCAGATGACACAGGAATTAGAGCAGCTGCCACTACGCAGAGTGGCAAACTAAATTTGGGAACTCCCAAGTTTGAAGAAGATAAGGAAAACTTATTATCATTAATTGTGCCCCATCCCTCAAGGGAACATGCACAGCACAATACTGTTACATCCTATTATTATATTCTGTATGATTCATGTTATTTTTCTGTGTGATAAACATTCTCCTGTGTCAGATGAATTGTCTATTGCTGTGTACTTGCAAGCTGTTGTCATCCAACAGAGCTGTGTCAAGAGCTTAGCTGCTCTTTTGCATTGTAGCTTGCTGAAGACAGGGCTGTTAAAGCTCTCTGTGGATTGCTGAGGGCAAAGCTTGAGTGAAATGCTGGACTTGTTCCTGAAGAGAAAATGGGCAGGAGATGGTTGAATCTCAGGCTGTTACACAGTGGCAGGCAATTTTCCTCCTTTTCAATCTCTGACCTTGATTCTAACTTTGTTTTTCAGCTGGTGAAGAAGTAGTAGATCTCACATGTGAATCTTCTGATCCTGTAGTCGTTGATCTAACTCACAATGATTCCGTTGTGGTAAGAAGTGAATAGCACACTTGCTAAATATTGTAGTTAAATTAGTTTTCTCTTGTGTTGCCTGATAGAATCTGACTTGAAGGGTAAGTTTTAAGTTCAGAATTGACTTGTCAGGGCATGAAGATCCTGTGTTACAGATAACAAAGAAGCTGCTCTGGACGTGGACTTGCAGTTCATGATAGGGTAGTATAAAATAAATTTTTGCTCCAGAACCTGGAGTTTATATCTATCAGTCATAAGCAGTGTAACATAAAAAGAGATGCAGTTGATAGTTGAAGTTCTTCTAGATATATCAACAATAGAATCATAGAATTGTTCAGGTTGGAAAGGACCTCTAAGATCATCGAGTCCATCCATTCACCCAGCACTGCCAAGTCCACAACTAAGCCATGTCCGTAAGCACCACATTTACATGTCTTGGAAATACCTCCAGGGATGGTGACTTCAACCCAATGCCACTGGGCTTCCCTGGGCAGCCCCTTCCAGAGCTTGACAACACTTGGTAAAGAATTTTTTCTAGCATCCTTATAGGCTAATGATTTAAAGAAAAAGCCAAGGGAGAGAAGAGTAAGTCAAGTAAGTTCAGCTTAATATTCCAAGAGGTCTTTAAAAAAACCTTTTTTTTTTTTTCTGCTCTTTTGAAAGCTAGAATAGTCTTTGATCCAGCTGACAGTGTTGTTTATCCCCTCAGGTTTGGGATGCCACTGCTGCTGTGCCAAGCAGGAACAAGCAACAGGAATAGCATAGGGAGTATTTCTTGCTGGGGTTGTTCCTGAGCCTTTGCAAAGGAAAGGCCTCAAACTTAACAGCAGAACCTGTGTTTACTCTGCTCCAGTTCCACCAAGAGCGGGTTGGGGATTAGGCTTTTTTTCTTCAGCAGCTGCCATACTATGAAGCATTTGTGGACATCATGGCTGAATTGGCCTGTTTGAGGAGAAAGAGGGAAAGATTCACCTGCAGCCTGAAATCTAAAGCATGGGACTGAAATGGGGGAGCAGGGAGGAGTGGATTCAGGTGGTTCTTAAGGTGCCTCTATTTCTACTCCATTGGAGCAGTGGGAGCAGAACCATCAGCATCCACATAGTTGTTTACAGAGAACCATTTAATATACTACTTTTAATATTCTTAATCAAAATAAGAGTAATAGCCTACCATTCTTAGCTTTTTTTGTTGGAATTGCTGTGCTTAGCTGGTGTTTGTATGTCACACCAGGGGTGCATAACAAAGTCTAATTGTATTTTCTTTTCTCTCCCTTCCCTTATGTATTGATGCAAGATTGTTGAAGGTGAGTTGACATTTTAAAATTGATAATGGAATTCTCCTAAACGTAATTATTATTATTTTCTGTTTGCCTTTTCCAGTGAATTTGAACAGGATTTATTGAAACTGCAGAGGGCCAAAGACATTGCTAAAGCATCTGGCCAGTGCCTTAGAGAATTAATCCAGTCTCTGTTAGTCACTATCAGAGGTTGTAGAAAGTGTATGAAATAAAATACATCAAAAGCTCCTCTAAATACTTTTTCTTATTTTCTAAAGACAGAATTTAAGCCTCAAGGTGACCATAATTTTAATTAGCACTAGAATATTGGTTGTGAATAAAAAAATGTCGGAGGTTTGTTTAACGTGTATTGCAGTGAAGGGACTAAAGAAAGTGATTTGTGCTCATAATATTCACTAGTCTAACATGCCTCAAATTTTGTAGTGCAAAGTATTAACTGGTTTTTTTACTTTAGATGTTAAAATAGTTACAGGTCTAAAGAAGTTAATCTTTTACATCTTTCAGACCTGGTTCTGATTACATTATTGGAGATGTATTAGTAGGTTGTCAGCTGCTTATCTAGAATGTAATCTGTTCTGTGCTGTGAATGAAGCAAGAGTAAGTGAAAAATGCCTTCATTGAAAGTTGTAGCTGAACATAGGCAGGAAGTGGCTTTAGTTTTGTGACTTCCTATATAATTCTAATTGATTAGTGCTTGATTATTTTTACATGGATACAGATAAACTTGAGTTTAGTCCTCTCTCTCCCAGGACACACAGCAATTGTTGCAGTTCCTCACCATAGGATTGTAGCAGTGTCTGTCGGTAAGAATTGGGAGAGGAGGTATCTTCCCTTTATAGGGGGGATGGATTCACAGCTAGTGTAATTACGTGGAACGTTTGACACTGAGGATCCTAAAGGTTAAGTTTTAGCTGTTTGTAGGGTGAAGAGAGCAAATACTTTGTGTCAGTATGTAGCAGAATATTCACGTCTGAACATGTTTAGCTTTAATATTTGGAAACTAGTTTGTTCGAGATTGCTTTTAACCCAGCTGAATATGGTCTAATCTTGCATTTCAAGGATAGTTCCAGGGAGAGAGAGAGATGTAATAGTATAGCTAACTTAACAAAATTAAATTACAGAGAACCAACGACAAAGGAGAAATCTGAGACTAAGAAGCCAGCGACAGTCAGACAGCTGCGTACTGAGTAGTGATGATGAAGATGAAACAAGAGATAACGATGTGTATGTGACTGATAAAGCATCTCGGGAACTGGGACCACTGGAAGAGGAAACTGCAAGTTCAAAGTACGTATGCCTCATGACCTAGCAAACATTGAGTTGTGCTTCTTTTGAGACAGACAGGACTAAGTAGTATTTGTCATCACCTGACTTACCTTTGAAGCCTTCACTTACTCAGTTTCCTCTTTTGAGGAGTATGACATCCCATGTTGCATGATAGTCAAATGATACCATTTTCACTTTAAGATGAAAAGCCAGCCCAAAACAGATTTACAGTTTTGTATACAGCCTTAAAGATGAGTGTGGGGTATGGCAAGGAAGTGGGGATTAGTAACAGGCCAGAGCTCATAATATATTGCATTTCCTTTTCCTACAAAGCTCCAGTAGTTACATTAGATATAAAATACTTGTGTTGGTGTCCATGAGGTTTGGTATCACAAGACTGGCAGGCAGCAGACTGGCAAATTCCAGTAAAAACACTTATGCATTCCCTGCTTTTTTTTACATACTGTGCCAGTTGCTGCCTTCCTTGAAGCAGCAGCTGTCCTTCCCAAGGTATATTTGCAAGGTGATCCTGGAGGTCCTGCTCTTATGGCCAATTCTTGTTCTGTCCCATGGATGTCATGGAGCCCTGATATGTTTGCATGTTGGATGGAGATCTTGCTGTTTGAGTCAGTAAAGTCCCCATTCTGCAGAGAAAGAGTAAATCCTGCTACAGTGTGTTAGACTAAGGAAATGAAATCAGGTGTCTGTGTGACTAGGCAAGTTGAAGGACATAAGAATTGTGATATAAACTTCTTTTAAAGTGGCTTTTTTGTGGAGAGTGGGGGAGATACTGAATGAAGGGTTGAATGAAGCTGATGTGCTTTGAGCCTTTTGGATTACTGAAAGGCAGCGTGGGAGAGAACTTGAGTATGTAGCTTTTAGGTGCCAGGTCATAAATATGCCACCAAAAGGTTCTATGCTATTCTAATCCATAGTGCATTTTGCCATTGGAGTTGTAGATGTTTAAATTTTGGGTGTTAAGTACTTCATAAATACCACTAACTGGATAATACAAAAAAGTAATAGTTTGTTCCTTCAGCCTTCTCTGTTAAAGATTGCACCTTCCTGCTCTGTGTAGATAAGGCTGAAAAAACTCAGTGCTGCAGCATTTAACATTGACAAAAAGGTCCTTCCTAGTGCTGGGGATTCCCAGAGCCATCTGCAGTGTTGGACTCCTCATCCTTCTAAAATGATCATCAATTGTAATTTGTTACTGAAGTGTTATTATAGCTGCTGCCTCAAGAATTTGAGGAGTAAAAATGGGAGAATTTGTGGAGTTAAATTCTGTAGGTGAAACTAGAGGTAGATGTTAGTAGTGCTCTCTACTAAGATAACGACACAAAGGCCATCTCAAACTTTTTATTCATGTTTGATTAATAAATTACAAACTGTGGTTCAGCATGGGCGGTGATGTAAGAAAGCCATGTGTTTAGGGTAGAGAGTTCTGAAGATTTAAACTCGAGTTTGTAAAGAAAAGTATCAGGAAGCTCTTTTTGTTTCTGCTAGCTGATACTATTCATTACTTGGGCTGGGACAAGTTCCCTAGGCAGCCGAGCTGTGTCTGTTGCAACACGTATGTGCAGTACTGCTGTCCTGGAGGCTGAAGGCAGCAGAGGCACGTCTGTAACCACAGCTCAGTAACAGACACTGAGTTGGTCTTTCCACCGTGGAACGAGAAATTTGGGCTTGAGTGTTTCCTTGTGTTAGTGTGTTCCTGACCTACATTTTATAAGGAGTTCTTGGAATGCATGTGTTACTGGGCTGTTGCTAAATTAGATTAGGGGATTTTTGAACTTCTGACAACCTCTTCCCTTTCTAGAATGACTTGTTTCCAAGGCACAGCTCAGTGCTTTTGTTACAGAGCTGTCATTGATGGCCTGTTGGAGATCAGTGCAGAACAGAGCAAGAGAGTGCTGTTAGTCCTTGTGCTAGACCAGGGTGACTGACTGCATCTTCCTCCTAGGGAAAACCTTTCCTTTAGTACAGGGAGACCCAGTCTTGTTATTACATGCCACAAACTGAGGAGTTAAAGATACACAGGAATCTTGAAAAGAAATGCATCATGGCTAGTCGGTGCACTCAGATGGTGACGTGACATTTTGTGTGTGTATAACCCTTGATTTGCAGTGGAATTAATGGTTGCATGTTCTTTCTTGTTCTGTTCTCTGTACCACAAGGCCGTCTGGCACTGTTAGCTGTCCTATTTGCATGGATGTCTACTCAGAGGTAAGGATCCACATGCTGTCATCCTTTATATTCTGTATGAGGGAGAAAGGGGCAGAGGGGGAGCTGCACAACTCACTTGGCCAGTGTGGGATGTTACAGAGAGCTGGCTTGAAGCACAGAGCTTGCCTTGAAGCTCATAGTAACTTTTCAGTCTAAGTCACTTCTTGGTGGTGGGGGAATAGGGAGGAACCCTTCCCAGAATGGCAATGAAAGATCTTCAGGTTCCTTACTATTCTAAGAGTAAAGGACAGTTCCAGATATTCTAAGTCCTGTTTGCCTGATGGCAGTAGACCAGCAAAGTTGAATTTTTTACTCCAAATGCCTGTTGTGGTTTTTCTTCCAGATTGTGCAAAGTGGACGACTGATTGTGTCAACAAAATGTGGCCATGTCTTCTGCAGTCAGTGCCTCCGTGATTCCCTTAGGAATGCCAACTCTTGCCCAACCTGCAGGAAGAAACTCACTCACAGACAATATCATCCCATTTATATATGAGTACTTTTGTTTCTCAGGACAGACCCAACTGGATTTTGGGGGAAATGTCATGCTTTCAGTGCTCTGAAGATTTAAAGAGCAGCAGGTTGTGCACAAATCCAAATAAAACTGGGTTTTTTGGAGAACAACTTGTACGTATCTAGACAGCTTTTTTATGGTCCAAGTTGCTTCTTGTTATGTTCCTGGTTATCATGTTACATCGATGACTGTCTCTAAACTAGACCAGCAGCCTAGACCAGGAAGGAAGCAGTTAATCTATTTCCTTCTACTTTTTGTAGTGCTTAAATGAGGGGGTGTGAATATTTTGTTCTTTCTTACTCTATGAATTATTCCTACCATCCCATACAGGTGTGGAATAGTTCCCTTTCAGAAAACAGATTAGCAATTTACAATTTCATTACACCTTTTTTTTTCATCCTGTAAGAAGCTCATGACTCTTGCTTTCTTGCTATCATCTTTGCCCAAGTAGAGTGAGTTCTGTACTGATGGGTTGTTTTTTCATAAATCAGTCTTAAATTGACAACAAAGGTTATGCAATAAAGTAACCTGCTGTTAACCAGCAGGTTTCAAGTGTTTCACTTTCAAGTGTTTTGAGCAGAAGGTTTGAACATGCAGATGTTTTTATGAACTCCATGAGATCCCAAGCACATAGATGCATTGCAGCATGTACAATGTGAAAATAATTCCTTGATTGTTTTAACTGCCAAGAATTCCTGTATATTTTAATCCCAACACTGAATTTATTTTCTAACATGACGAGATGGTCTCTTGGGTTTACTTGTGCTGTAACACTCTTGTAATAATTAATGAGTATAGTCTTCTCTAGGCTTCTTGGTGATGAATAAGAAGCAAATTCATCTGTATGCTGTCCTCTTGTCAGCTGAATACCAAACTACCTACAGATCTTCTTGCTGTATCAACTGTTCCCAGTGTAATGCTTTAAGTTCAGTGTGTTCACTTTGCTGTTCTCGCTGGTTGTTACACTGGCACCTGACTGGATGTAGCCTGGTGAATAGCATTGAAAATTAAATAACTGTACTGCCTTTATTGAGTGGAGGCTTTAAAAGGTATTTGGTAGCAATGTTGACAGCTTTTTAACGAAAAGTTTAATCTCCCTTTGCCCTGAGGGTTGTCCAGTTTGCTTTAAATGCAGTTTTTAGAAAAGAAGTCAGGTATATCTCCTAGGAAAGACAATTCCTATAGTTGAGAAGGCAGAATACACCAGTTTATGCACTCTTATCCAGTCACTTTTTCCTCAGGGCTGAATTCTAAATGTCTACTTCACACTTACAGCTAAAATGTCCAGGCTGGTCTGGAATCCAAGGTGAGCTGATACAAAGAGATTTATGTAGACAAGATGATTAAAATCAGTGTTTTATGATCCACAGCTGCAATAGGTGCATCTATGAAAAACTCCAGAATTAAACTTGGACACCTCTTGGCAGTTGGTTGCTTATAGAAACCATTACAAGAACCATTCTGTGCCCTGGTGCAGCACAACTGTAGGATGTTTAGTTAATGTTGGTATTGCATGTGTCTTTGCTAACCTGTCCTCGGGTTAGCAAGGCTTTCTTCCATGTAGGAAGCCTTTAATTAAAGAAGCTCTTCTAAATTAGCTGTCTCAAGGTCTGCCTTGCGACCCAAAGTAAAGTTGATTTTTTTTTTTTTAATTAGGTTGTTTCTGGGTATAGTAATAGAAAGTTTTGTTACATAAAGGCTGGCTCAAGAAATGCAGTACCTTCCCCACCCTGGTTTGGACTAGCTTTGGTTCAGTGCTGTTAGCAGGAATATGCAGTTTCTGTATTGTGGCAATAGGGTGACTCCTACAAAGTTGCACACACGTAGTTCCTATGTGTTCCCATGGGTAAGATAAGCTACAAGCAAGGACTACGGCTGTCTCAGGATAGTGCAGTGACAGTGATGGCTGCATTTGTGTCCCAAAAAGCAGAGAGCTGATGCTTAAAGCATTAATTGTGTGAAGAGAAGTAGCCCAATCTTAAAACTGTAGAGATGCTTAAGGGTCACAGAAACTACTTTCTCCCAGTAGCTTAACAAAGAAACAGTAAATTATGACTTTTTCCTGAGGTGGCTGCTGTGTGAAAGGAATGATCAGAAGAGGATTTAAGGGATTACTACTGAGGATGAGGGAGAGTCATTTAACCGTGCATCTTTCACAGTCTACTAGCCATAGCCTAAATGATTTTGCACAACTTCCTCCATGTAAATACCACTTTAGAGTTAGTGTCTCAATAAATAGATCTAATCAAAATTTAGATATCATAAACTATAATAAAAAGTTTCTAGCTTTTGTGTACCCTGTGAAGTGCCACAAATTTTGTGCATCTCAAAACGAATATTACGTCTCAGTACATGGGAAAAAATAGGAAATTCCTTACATGCTTTTTTCTTTAAGGGAAAAAAAGTCTGATATATTTGAGTTCCAGTATTGTTTCACATTGGCAAGAACGCATAGGTAAAGAAAAAAATCTTTATATTATGTAGATGTCTGTCTTGTTGTATATAGTTCAATTTTTCCTGTATTTAATTGTATTCAAGTTTGTCAGCCCATCTATGTTCAACTCTGCTGGTAGGCAGAGGGTTCTCTTAACAGGTGGAAATAAAATGATTGGATTGATCAATCACAAGTGCTTGTTATTTTCATTGTGCTGTAGTCATTGATTTGGGGGAAAAAAGTCCTGGAGACCAAAGCCTTTCAGGTGCTGGAACCAGTGTGTGCTGTGTGGGGCAAAGGAGAAAGGCATTGCGTGGGATGAGAGGGTGAAGTCCTGCTCAAGTCAGGGGGAATGGGGTGATGCAAAGGTGGGCTCGTGAGTGGGGGAAGCCTGGCAGCCAGTGCCAGAGAGAGAGGAGGGAAGAGGGTGGGAGGGTGTTGGGCCATCTCCCTGGGGGTCCCGTTGCCTGCTGGATGTGAGGCAGCTGCTGGAGAAAGGGCGAGGAGGAACACTGAGGAGAGGACTGGGCACAGTGTAGTTTCCAAGTCACACTAAAGCTCACTTGATTTTTTTCTTCAAAGAAACTAAAGAGATACTGTTCCTGAAGGTCTTGGCTTATCCCTTCCAGGGAACCAGTGACAGCACAAGAGGACATAGTTCTAAGCTATGCCAGTGGAGCTTCAGGCTTGACCTTGGGAGGAAGTCCTTCACGGCAAGGTTGGGCATTGGAATGGGTTCCCCCAGGAGGTTGGTGGAGTTACCATCCCGGCAGGAGTTTAAGAAAAGACTGGATGTGGCACTAACTGGCATGGTCTAGTTGATGATACGGTATTAGGTCATAGGTTGAACTCAATGATCTCAAAGTTCTTTTCCAACCTCGTTAATTCCATGATTCTATGATTTTCGTTCCTCATTTTTTATTAAGTTCCTCCTAAAAAATGAAGGGGAAAAAAGTTCCCATTAAGGCCAGCTCTTTTGCAGACTCAGACTCAGAGAATGGTTATGGTGGGAAGGGAGCACTGGAGGTCTGCTCGCTACGCCCCCAGGGCAAACTGCTCTGGCAGATGTACTGTGAGCATGGGTTTGCCCAGGAGACTGGGGAGTGTCCCAAAAACTGGCAAAGGTTTCCCAGGAGGGGCCCAGCTGTGCTAGCAGCCTGGACAGAGAGGTGGCAGCAGAGGCAGCCAGTGACCTTGCCCAGCACATCTCCTGCCCCTACCCTTTGAGTCCTTTGTGATGTGGGGCCTGCCTGTGCCCAGAGGCCGTTCGGACACGGCGGGGCCCCGCCCTCAGCAGGAGGGTAGAAAAGAGCACAGAGGCCTGGGGTGCGCTGTCCCGGGTGAGCGCCTCTCTCGGGAGGCAGTATCTCGGTGGAGTACCTCCGTGTCAGACGACGTCCGAGATGGCTACAGACAAGAAGACCACCACCAGCCAGCCCAACCAGAGGCCGCTGAGATGGCAGAAGAGGCAGAAGGTAACGGATGGGGTAACACAGAGCTGTCTTGGGGCCGGGGCCGGGCTTGCCGTCATGGTGGGAGCAGCTGTGCCAGGGCAGCCATTTCCATCCCACACGGCCGCCACCTCGTCATCCTTCTTCTCCATACAGGTGTGTGACTGGGAGTCACGGGCAGCACTGCAAGAAAATGAGCGCCCTGACTCTTCTGCTGCCTTGGGCGAGCAGGCGGCAGCAGCGGGGGCAGAGAGCTGGGCAGCGGCCCCGCACAGCGCCAGAGGCCGCGGCCCGGCCCGGCCCGGCCCTGCTGTGCTCGCTGCGGCGCAGTGCCCCTGCCGCCCTGAGCAGCACTGCAGCTGGGATCCCAGCCGGGGACACAGCGGCACCCGGCTCAAGGCAAGGACACGGTGATGGCAGCAACAGCCCCAGCAGCAGGGGCAGAGAGCCGGCCAGCTCCCCCACACAGCCCCTGCTGCCCTCCCGACCCCTTGCCCAGCCAGCTGAAAGCTGTCAGTGGGCAGGGGTCAGGGATAGCAGTGGGGACAATCCTGCCACTACCCGGGACCGAGGAGAGGGCCTGGTCCATGGACGAGGATCTCTGGGACATCTCCAGCCTCCAAGAGCTGTCCCAAGAGGAAGAAAACACAGACGAACCACCATCCCATGGGGAAGACAGCTGTCATGGGAGAACTGGGAAGGCAGCGATGTCCGCACCAGCTGCTTGTATGCGGCGGTCTTGCTGCACCCCCATAGTGGTTGCCCGGAGGGGCCCAGCATTCTTGGCAGCGTGGGCAGAGAGATGGCAGGAGAGGCTGCCAGTGACCTGCCCAGCACATCTCCTGCCCCAGCGGGTCCCATGGGCACCCCACCAGCAGCTGCTGCCCTGGCTGGAGCTGCTGAGGAAGGGGAGCACTGTGTGCCTCCCACAGCCAAGGCACAACAGGCAGCCAGGACAGCAGCTTCTCCTGCCTTCAGCAAGCAGGTGAAAGCAGCAGAGAGCCAGGCAGCTTCCCTGCACAGCCTCAGCTGCTCCCCCAGCCCCTCTCCAAGGCAGCTGGAAGCTCTCAGTGGACGGGGGCAGGGGCCACAGTGGGAGCAGTCCTGCCAGCATCAGGGAATGAGGAGGGGGCCTTCTGAAAGCTGGACAAAGACAGGCAAGTCTACAGACCCAAAGAGGAGCACAAGGGACACCAACGATACCGTACTAAAAAGAAGGCCCCCAGGCTCCCCACACACCAGGCATGGGAAGAGTTCTGGAAGATTGAGTCGTGCACAGCCACAGGCCACAGCCGAGCTGAACCCAGCAGAACCCATTACGACGGGCCAAAGGCCCCAGCCATGCACCTGTCACAGCACCGGGACCCTCCCAGGCCCTTGCCAAGACCTGTGGAAGATCTTGGTCAGTGGGCAGGGGCAGCAGTGAGGGATGTCCTGGCAGAACTGCGGAGCGAGGAGGGGAGCTGGTGTGACAGTCTGTGCGACACGTCCAGCCTCGACACAGTCCTGACACCGCCACAGGTCGGGGAAGGCTCCTGGTCCAAGGATCACCAAAATGTGAGCAGTGGGGAAGAGAGCATCTCAGTGTCCTCTTCTTATGACCTGAACCCTCTGCACTCTTACAATGGCACAGGACAACTGCTAGCGCTTTCTTCCCAAGAGGAAGAAAACACAGACCAATCACTGTCCCACGGGGAAGACAGCAAGGACACAGAATTGTCGCAGGACCAGCACTATCCAGACTATCTGGGTCAAGCCCTTCTTCCCGTCAGTCATGCTGGACCTCTGCTCGCTGCTGGCAGAACAGACAGATGCTGATCTGCCCAGCACATCTCCTGCCCTGGTAGGTCCCAAGGCCACCCCACCAGCAGCTGCTGCCCTGGGCAGAGCTCCTGAGGAGAAGGAAGAGGACCTTGTGCCTCCCACTGCCAAGGCACAAGAGGAGGCAGCGACAGCAGCTTCTGCTACCTTTGGTGTGCAGGTGGCAGCAGCAGGGCCAGAGAGCCGGACAGCTGCCCCACACAACCCCTGCTGCCCCCTGCTACCCCTTGCCCAGCCACCTGGAAGCTCACAGTGGGCAGTGGGCAGAGGCAGAAGTAGGACGGGGTCCTGCTTGTGCTTGGTGCACCCCACCAAGCGAGGAGGGGTCCTGCTCCCAGGAACTCAGGTCAGTCTGCAGCATGGCAGTGCTGTCCACAGAGTGGGCAGAAATCTTGCCCATTGCAGGACACTGAAGCTGCAGCGCTGACAAAGACGGTGCCTCAGTGTCCCTCCCGTACGAGTCACGGGCAGAGAGCTGGGACTCTGGAGCGTGCACACCCACAGACGATGGTCTGGATCGGCTGGTGGCAGCCCAGATGTGTCCCTACCACAAGAAGCCACCGCTCTTTCACAGGGGTACAGGCGTGGAGTCAGAGGCAGGAAGTCTGCCAAATGGAAGGTGCAGGGAGGGATTGCAGGGAAATGCGGGCTGACATGGAGGACACTTGGTGGGAGCACGACTTGCTGGAGTGGGACAGGTGGTGATTTGAGCGCCTGCGAAGCAAGCGCTCGGCTACAGCTGTCCCCATGCAGCAGCCTTCCCCCTCCAGGAGGGTGCTCAGGGCACTGCGCAGGGCATTTGGGAGACAAAAACCCTCCCTCCACTGTTCTAGTTGTAGGAGCCTTCCCACCATGTCTCTGTGATGCCCACAGAGGAATGTGCACATTTGTACTTCCTCTTGTTTGCTCCCCATACCACGTCTGTTTGTGTAGAGTCATCCAGGGCAGGCCCTGGAGAAAGTGGATGCCTTGGCTGCAGTACCTGGAATGCCTTTGTGTGATTGCAGGCATCCATTACAGGTGTCGGCATGTGACTGGCAGCCTTGGGATGGTGTTGGACACTGAAACACAATAGTTTATGACTTAAACATTTTTGTGAAGGACCTTGTGCCTGTTACAGCAAAATTGTATTACAAAAGCTGCAGAGAAAACCACCACACCCTGGGTGGGGCCCTGGCTGAGCCCCTACACCGCTCACTGATGAAGACAAAGTAACAACTCAGGGCTGGGGAAAAAGGATACATTCGCAGAGCACAAGCCTAATGCCTTCAGAGTGGAGGGAGACCCCAGCCCCAGGACTATCAGCTGCCAGGCTCACACGGACCCTCGCGCCAAAGGGTGGAGGGAGAGGGGCTTTGGGTGTGTGTTGGAAAAGCCTCTGGTCAGAGGTGAGTGACTGCCCATCCTCCACTGTGCAGAGGAGCCCAAGCTGCAGGGGCCCTTCACCCCAGGGAAAAAGCTTATCCACAGCAGAGGGGGGTTTCATGGCCCATCAAAGGGCCCCCCCAAAGGGGTCCCCAGACCCTGCACCAGAGGAGTGCAGCATGATGCAACAAATCCATAGTATTGCAAGGGACGTCAAACTGGCCCCCTACAAGGGAGGCACCTGGGTGTTCCCACCTGGCCCAAATTTATATTAATCCACTGGATTCTATACTCTTTGGTGTGGCAGCAGCAGCGGGTGGCCCTCACCACCAGAAGACCAGATGGAGGGGAGCAATGAGATGTCATTGGGAGCCTCAGAAGGGTGACGTGTTTCTACCTAACCCCTGTCACCTCTCCCTGTTCCCCCACTCCCCCCCCCCACTTCTTTCTCTTTTTCTTTCTTTCTTTTCTCTTTCTTTTTCTTTGCCTCTTTTACTATTAAACAAAATATATCAGTTTTTTGGCACCAACATATAACCTTGTTTGGTTTTAATCTCATTTTTTGGGTATATTTTGAACCTTCAAAGTTCTTTCTGTTTTGTACACAGAGACTTGATTTTCTTTGCTCTTCTGGATTTAAAACAGGTCGTAACAGATGGATAGGATTTCCCCAACAAATCTAGTTTAAAGACCCCTTCACCAGTCTGGCAAGTCCCCAACCAAAGACCCTGTTTCCCGTCTTGTTCACATGGGCCCTGATCACATGGATCAGTAAACCAGGCCTGGCAAAGCAAGACCCACAGTCTGAGAAACTGAAAGCTTTAGTATGGCATTGATAACTTCAGCAGTGAGCTGGATGAGGTGATTGAGAGCACTCTCAGACATTTTGCAGACAACACCAAGTTGGATGGGAGTGTCAATCTGCTGGAGGGCTCATTACTGAGATTTTATTGTAGCTGCTGCCTCAAGAATTTGAAGCTTAAAAACGGGAGAATTAGTGGAGGAGTTGTGTAGGGAAATTCTGAAGGTAAAACTAGGGGTAGATGTTAGTAGTCCTTTTTGCTTGAATTTAAGATAAAGGGCATCTCAAGCTTTCTGCTCCTGTTTGATTAATAAATTACCAAGTGAGGTTTAGTATGGGTGATGACATAAGGAAGCCAAGTGTTTAAGGTAGAGAGTTTTGTAGGTTTAAACTAGAGAAGGTCTTGGCTTATCCCTCTTAGTTGCTTTTCTTATATTTTGTTCTTTTTTACTCTTTATATTGTACAGATATGGGGTAGCTGCCTTTCCAAATGCTGATGAGCAATTTGCTGTTTCATTATACTTTTGTTTGTATCCTAAAATAAGCTTATTACTTTTTTGCTCTCTTCTGTACTATGTTTGCCTTATTAGAGTGCATTCTGTAATAATGGATCTTTTTTTACAAGTCAGGATTAAAGTGACAACCTTCATCATGCAATAAAATAACCTGCTGTTCAAAAGCTGTCAGGTGTTTTAAACAGAGGGCTGTGTGGACAGGAAGGCCATTGTTACGGGGGAGTCCTTGCTGCTTCAGTTAAGTCCTTGATCTGCTTCTGCTGGAATATTGGATCCATCAGATCTGCTCTCTGATTTGCAGCCAGATTTGGCACTTTGGTTGGATGAACCATGCAGCAACTGAAAAAGGCTGTTCTCACTTGGGTTTGATTCTGCATCAGATTTTTGGAAAGCAGAAGGGGTAAATATGAAACATGAGCCAGATAGAAGACCGGGTCCAGGGCAGACCAGCCCTGGCTAGGGCTGTCTAGACATGGCCCAGTGGCTGGGCTGAACATGTAATCTGGGTAGTGTTTGCAGTGCTGCAGTGTCTGAAGTGAAGGCTGAGATTGGGAGGGTGGTCCTGGGGGCTGGAGTGGAGACCACGGCTATGGAGTGGGGACCAGTGCAGGAACATCGTGAGCTAGCAATTGGAACTACAAAGGAAAGGGTACAGATGTGTTTGCAGCTGATTTGTGTGTGAGCAGACAGTTGGCAAAGGGGAATTGCCAAGGGCAACTGTTGGTGTATGGCAGGTGAAACAGATTAGCAGGGCCATAGCTGCGTTCTGGTTGCAGAGCTCAAACCTCAATTTGCCTGGATTAGGATGATGACACAGGTCTGGGGCAATGCTGACAGGTGACATGATGCCATCTAAAAAGTTTTTGTTAACTGTAGAGTCGTGTCCTTGCATTGTGTCTGATCTACACTTGGTGGCAGCGAATGCTAATTTCATATGTTCTGTATCTATTCCATATGTTCTGTAAAAATCTATTTTATTCTCTAGGTCAAGAGTATGCAGTTGAGCCCTTGGGCTTGTGAGGATGGTTTAACCTCCAAATATTTAATGTCTTTTTTATGTCTATGTAGCCTGATGATGTAAAATGCAGCTTGGTTGTTTGTGTTTCATCTAAAGACCAAATTCATTGTGGTTTCTACAGTTGACTTAGGGCCTGCGAACAATGAGATGCGTTAGAGCTGCTTCATATTCTTTCTGAAATCCTAAGTCCTCCTACAATTTCTCTTTGAGGGTTCTGGAAAGGTAAAAGGAACAGCAATGTCTGGTCTGGGGCTTCCCAGAGGAGAGGATTGCCATCTCTGTCAAGGAGAGTTGTTGGTGCTGTGTCCAAATGCAGTCCAAGAGTCTGACATGTCCCTTCAGAGAGGGGTCCCACCCATGCCAGTGGTGCAGGATGAATGCAGAGGTGATGTGATATATCCTGGTTTTGTTAGTAATGAGATGGAAGTCTCAAAGACCATTTAAAAAATATTTTGAATAGTTGCCACATCTTTCATTCAGTAAAGCCCTTGATTACACCAGCAATGTAAACCTGAAGGCCTTACTTCCCCCTAGTAATTCTGCTACCCACAGATTGTAGATTGAGACTTTGTGTATTTTTGTTTTCCACAGTAGATGTTACCTTAAGGTTTTGGGTAAGCAGTTAAAAGCAGATACATTAGGAATGAAAATGGGAATGGAGAACTGCTTATTTCTAATCCTGTTTCCTCTCTCATATTTCATGAAGAAGATATTAACATTAAAAGTCGTACACAGAAAAATAACAGGTTATGATATTGATTTAATACAGAGGTTGCAGAGGTCAAGGGATTAATGGTCTTAGAGCTGTACCTATATGAGCACGTGCAGATGTCCATTTTAAACACATTCTAGTTCATGTGGGAACTTTTTTCAGATGGAGTACACCAAATATATTCATACTGAGTGAGGGATTTTCCTTGCTTCTTGGGGAAGGAGAAGCGCTTCTCCTTTCTCTAGCCGTAGTTTATCTCACATAGTGCCTTATGGCTCTGTGGGATGAGATAGATAGAGCAGCATTATTTTTTTTTGTAAACTTCTGTGTAGCTCTTTTTGCACATCTTGATTTGCAGCATCATCACAAATGGGCATTTCATAATTAGTGTGATTAAAAGCACACATATTGCAGTGGAAGAGAGCATGAAAATTAGTCCTTAAAACTCTGATGCAAGGAGGTGGTGTGCTGTAGCTTCTTTCCTTTGCCATAAATTCCTCCATAAATCTCATTTCAAGCCTTGCTCAGTAGCGAAAGGGTATGAAACTGTGGCTATTTCCATGACCAGTGTTACAACACCATTCCCCCAAATCATTTATTAGTTGCCACAAAGATTGAACTAATTCAGAAATCAAAATTTTAGACATGGATCGTACATACATTTGTGCCTTCCTTCTTGCTGGAGTGCAGACAAATGAATTTTAAAAATAGCCTGGGGTGAAGGTTTAAGTTTTTCGTTTTACAAGGCTCTTTAAAAGCTTCTTTTCTAACCTGCCAAATTATAGGATGGCTATAATTTGTTTTAGTCTTTCAGCATTTAAGAAAACGTCTGCTGCATATTGAAGCATTAACACCCCTTAGCTGAGCAAATGGAGCTCAGGGCTGCAGGAGCAGCCAGGACTCCTCTGGGAAGGGAGCTGTCTGCCCAACTCGAGGCCTCATGAATTGCAAAGAGCTAATTAGAAGAAATGCTCACAAAAGACTGATTTTCTGACACTTCTGCCTAAAAAATATTTGAAGTGCTTTGGGCATTCTGAGGGTTCTCTGTCTGTAGAGACAGTTTATTAGATTTGCCATCAGTGTTCTTTTTATTTTTGCCTTCTCCCACCTCTCATATCTGAAGGCAGAGAGCATTGCATGGAACAAAGTGCTGCTCAGAAAGAAAGGAGACTTCCAGCTCGAGGTGCTTTGACACTAAGACCTAATTTTTATTATTAATTTTATTTGATCAGCAAAAATCAGCCAGTTCCATAAACTTCTACAGGCCATCTGCAGGAGCTGCAAATTGTCCCCCAAAGTTGTTTTCGGAGGGGAGTAGATCGGAGCAATTCAAGCGGTACTAGAGGCTGGCGATTTAATTAATGCCACCAGCTTCCCAGTCATGAAGTCAGGCAGAGCCTTCATTTTGGAGCCTCCTTCCCTGAGAAAGCAGGGCTGTTGTTTGCCATGTGTTCAGGGATGCCAAGGGAAAAGGCTGACGCCCAGTTTGCTGGATCTGCTGTGAACCTACCACTCCTGGCAGCAATGGGGTTTCACAGAGCCAGAGCACGGCAGTACCTATTCATCTGAAGAGATGAATGAAATAATTGTGTCATGTGCACAGCAGCTCCTTAGAAATGCAAGGGAAGTAGAGAGTGTTTGCTATTAAAGAAATGGAAAGGAAAGCTGTGTATACTTTTGTTATGCCTCAACATTGCTACCTAGGTATTTTATAGGATTTTATCGGTTTTAGTATTGTTTTGTATCTGTTAGGATGCCTAGAAAAAGCTTTTTTGACATTATTTTGAAAACAAATGTTTACGTATTTATCTATCCTACACACTGATTTTGCAGCTGGACTTGCAATACTTGAATATTCTGGACAGGAGTGAGACTGTCAACTCTAACCTCCTCAGTCATCCCCCTGAGCTTCCACATCTGAATTTGCAAACATCCACAGGCCTGCACCCTTAATATCTGAGACATCCCTTGGGTAAAGTGTTGTGTTTATAGGCTGGGAAATACCTTGTGGTCCTGGGCTTGTGCCCTGCATCCCCCATTCCATTCCACAGTGATGTGCAGTCAGAGCCATGGTAAGCCAGACCAGGACACAAGGCAGTTCACTAGGATAGAAAACTGTGTGTGTCTGATTTAGGTTAGGTCCAGCACATAGGAAGAGTTTGGGGCTGTTGCTAGGACATGCCTACTGTTTGACAGCACAGCTTTGGCTGGGTCCTGGACAGGCAGGAGCTCACCTCCCCAAACTGAGTTATGTTGCTCCTACCTCGTGCTGCAGCCAAGATGCCCTGGGAGAGACCATCCAGCACTGACAAGCCTGGAGTGACTTGCGAAGCTGCCCCCTGCTGCCAGATTTCTTCGGGAAAAGGATTTTGTACCAGGTAGGAGCATGTGGGAAACATCCTCTTGGATGCACTGACCTCAAAGACAGGAGGAAGTGACAGTGCAAGGGAGACTTGGGTTTATGCCAATCCTTTGTGCAGGGGTTTCTGCCATATCTTTGTGATTTCTGGTTGTGGGATTAATCAAAACATACAAATAGGATAAAACCAAGGTGAGGAAACACAATGTTGGCTGGTACTGCACTATCTTGGTCTGGGCACACACCATGACAGAGGTCTGGAATAAGTGTTTCTAGCCAAAGTCCAAAGCACATGTGCATGTAGGCCTCCATTAGCTTTATTCTTCTTATGCTGCAGTGCCAGCTTGGAAGGAACCCTGATCCAACCCTTCTTAGCAAAAGCATGATCTAGACAAGATGGCCTAGCACCCAGTGCAGCTGAATCTTAAAAATGTCCAATACTGGGAAGTCCACCACCTCCCTGGGGAGCTTATCCTAATGACTGACTGTTCTCTCTGTGAAAAATTTTCTTCTTTTGTCCAATCTCACCAGGAGTAACTTGTACCTCTTACCTCTCCTCTTTTCCATGTGACTCTTTGTAAAAAGGGAGTCTCCACCTTCTTTGTAGCCATCCTTTAAATACTGAGACATGGAAACTAAGTCTCCTCTAAGCCTTCTTTTCCCAAGGCCGTACAAACCCAGTTCTCCCAGCCTTTTCTGTTATGGCTGGCTTCCCAATCCTCGAGTCGCCTTTCTGACCCTTCTCTGGACCTTCTCCAGCCTGTCCACATCTTTTTTGCATAGCGGGGACCAAAACTGAACATTGTATTCCAGGTGTGGCCTGACAAGTGGGATAATGACATCTTTATCCCTGCTGGTGATGCCCTTGTTGATGCAACCTGGAGTCCTGTTGGCTTTCTTTTTGTATTGTGTTGAAACATTGTTGGAACGCTGAGTTGCGGATTTTGTTCATTAAACAACAGTAATGAAAATGATTAAAAATGAATGTCTTTCTAACTAGTCTATTTGTGCTTTATGCTTTCAGCAATTTGAAGAAATTAGTGGTGAATAGCAAATTTTGTCAGTGCTGTGAATAATTATACCTGCAATTATTAAACACTTGTTATTAAACTTGATGAGGAAGCTGTCAGTTACTGTTTAAACCGCATACTGTTAATATTAAGGAAGCCAAGAAAAAAAACAATGGAGATGATTAGGGATCTTGGTGGGACATATTGAAGAAATCTGACTTTTATTCAGCCTAACAAGGGAACTGTTAGAGAGGATTTAACACAACTATTTAGTATATTGAAATTTATTGCAGCGACAGGCCCAGTAAGAGGGAAGCAAGTGTTCAAGGTTAATGGCAAACACTAAAATGTGTAGTTGTGGTTCTTCCCTTCAGCACTAAGGAGTGAGCCAGGCATGTCACCAATATCTTACCTTAGGTTTTACACGTGAGACAAGAGAAGAAACCTCTGACCAACACACAGGTGGATGGATGAATAGAAAAAGGATACAACTCACAGAAGGGCAGTTTGAATTTAGCAACAGAGTCTGCTGGGACCCTGTCAGGAGCTTCCCAGCTCTTGGAAGTATCTGATGCCAGAAAGGGAGAAGTGCTGTAGTGAAGGAGCAAAAAGTAAGCAATGTTTCTCCATTGCTTCTTTGAAGATTGAGGTTTGAAAGTTAAAGCTTTGAACTGCTTCATTTTAGAAAATGAAGCATGCTATGTGAAGGCCGTTAAAAGGCTTTGTAGTTGATAGTTCAGGCAAACAAGCAATGGACTCTTTGATACATCAGGTGAACTTAGCTCTGACACCAACGAGCAGTCAGTGAACTTTGAGGGAGCAAAGAAGTTCTCCACTGACATTCTGTTGCTACGAGGGAGACGGGAGGTTGCCACTCTCAAAACCCTCCATAAACAAGTGCCCAACCTGCCACAGGGGCTACTGCAAAATGTACAAAGTGTCAGAGTCTTTGCTGTCTGTGCTGCTCATACCAGGCTGCCGTGCCTCACCCTGCTGGTCTGGCTGCCTGGGATCACACCCGGCGCAGATCTTCCCCATCGCGCTCTGTGACCTGGTGCTGCACCCACAGTGGTGGTAACCCCTTTCCTGTGCTTCTTGTAATTATCCTTGGCATTTCCCCACCTTACCATTTTTTCTCTTTCCTTCCTCTTTTATGAAAAAATAAAGTTGAATTTTGCCTTAGAATACCAACATTTAACCTTGTTTGTGTTTTAATCTTGGTTTTGGGTATGTTTAGAACCTGATTCCTTTCTGCAACTGTGGATCAAGGCAAAACTCACATCTCATCTTAAGCAGATTGGAACAAGTGCAGCCTGGTGCAAGCCCTGAAGGGACATTCAGGGTTGGCAACCTCATGGCATAGTGGTGGTCACTCCGCTCTTAATGCTGCCCCTCTTGGTTGGAAACCCTGCTCACCAAAGAGGAAAAGAACTTCCTGCCTCTTGTTGAAGAAAAAATCGTAACAAAATTTCTGTGGAAAGTAAATAAAGCCCCTCTCAGAGTTTTCTGGGCAGCCTAGAAATTAAGAATGACACAAAATCGTCAGAAAACAGAAAATATTTTTCTTCGAGAAATAAGCGTTTTCTTGGAAAACACTTGTATTTATGCTTGCGAGTATAAATCAGTGTAGGACACTGATACACAACATGCCGCTCTTGCTGACTTCCCCACACCAAAGTACATGGGGCTTTGTGAGCTCCTGTGCTGAGCTAAGAGAGGAATCCCTCCCTTCCTAGCTCAAATTTGTTTCAATTCATGCTGATTTTAATTCATATTAATTTTGTTGGCATAGTAATTTCTCTGTCAAGCAGCTGAGCACCCTTCAAGGTGCTGACTGGTGAGAAGCAGTGTCTCCCACTGGGGCTGCTCCCTTGCCATGGCGTGCTGGCAGCTTGGCCACTCATGAGATGATTGTGACTTTGCCAGGTGCACTTCAGTGTGGACCAGTCCAGGAGCAAAGGCCAGACAAGCCATTTTTCTCTTTTTCTGGTTGGAGAAAGGACAAGAGTCTGCCAACAGCATAAAATATTGGCACTGCTTCTTGGAGAGGCAAAGACCAGACTCTATTCTGAACAGCAGACCACCTCAAAAGCTATTTTTTTCCAGGAACCCTGACAACTGCTAGCACATTTGGTTGGTACAAGGCCAACTGGTGTTGTAAAAGGGTCAAAAGGTAGGAAGGTATTGATTTTCCTGACACAGAGGGTGGTCACTTGTGCTGTGGTGCACGCCACCACATCGGTCACCTGTGGGCCAGCGAGGCATTGAGGATCCCTGAGTTATGAATTCGCATCATATTTTTTCTCTGGAGGAAAGGTGCCAGATGTGCTTAAACAATGATCATCTCTGTGTCTGTGAGGGTCTGTGAGGAAAAAGAAATTATGCCTCAGATTAGAGGTGAACAAAGTAAACACTCATATTTTTCAAATGACCTCAGCTCCAGAGGAGAGATTAACAGGCAGATTGGGATGCCTCCATTACACAGATCTCTACCTAATGGTTCCAGCTAGACAGAAATATTTTTTTTCTACTGCTGTAGAGCAGATGAAACTGCTAGAGGAAAATAATGGATATTAACTTTCAAAAGCATGGTGATTTGGACTGAAATAAAATTCCTGTGGTTGACACTATGTGCTTGAGTTATAAGATCAAGTAGTGATTTACTTGCTACAGGGTAGCAAGTAGAAATTGCTATGGGGAGGTCTTTGAAGTGGTGAATTGGGGTAAAGCATGCCATAATATATTTAGCAACTGATAATGCAAATTGCAGAAGAAGAGAAGAGGAAAATAAATTAACTCTTTAAAATGTTGTTGAGTATTTATGGGGAGGTAATAGGTTTCATGTGAACCTGATCATTAATCCTGGGGTCCTGGAGAAATGCCAGTTCCAGTAATTGCATTTTGTCAGCCCAAGTCACGTCCACAGTAAGGTGCTGCTGGCTTGCACCTAGTCCCAGCCCCTCCACCACACAGGGAAATACTTCCACCTCTCTTATGCCCTCCTCAGGGTTCCCAAGCCCCCTCTGAGGCTATCCTGATGTTTCAAGACCCTTAAAGATGAAGAGTAAAGTGTTTGTACTCTCACAGGAAATGTGTCAGTGTTGCTACCCCTGCTCCCTGCCAGCAGTGACAGTCTGTCCCTGTGCACAGCTGGAACCTGGTGATGGCCACAGAGGAGGCATCAGGTTCTTTCACTGGCCTGACTTGGCCAATCATGTGATAGGCTGAACAGCCCCAGTTCCAACAGTCACTCCTTACAGGACTTGTGCTCCAGACCGTTCTCCAGCTTCCTTACCTTTCTCTGGACACGTTTCAGCATCTCAGTATCTTTCTCGTAGTGATGGGCCCAAAACTGAACACAGGATTTGAGGTCTCATGCTTCCCAGGGATACAGGTGCACCCCACTCCTGAGTTGGTGGACAGGTGCCCAAGGGAGACTGGCAACAGCCCCCCAGGAAAAGGGCAGGGCATCATCTCATCCCCATAGCTGCTGCATGAGCACAGCCCACAGCATTATGTGATGTACCCCAGGCTGGAGACAGTGACTGCTTCCAGGCAGGGGACTGCATCCCTTGCTTGCAGCAGCCTCTTTCCCTTCACCCTTGTCTGCCTTGCTGGACATTTTTGTGGGCCCTGAATGCACTTCGAAGGACTGCAAATCAGTAACAACGAGCACGTTGCAGAACTTCAGTACGTCAGAGACAGGTTAAAACACCGTAACTTTCATGAGCAGACATAAGTGTTAAGAGAGATTTATTTTGAAACGGCTTTTGAGCTCTTTGGTGCTCCCTGTGCCAGTAAGAAGAAATGTCTAATAAGTCTATAATCTGCCAGTGACTATATACACAAAATGTGCTGAACTGATGCTTGTATCCTAATTGAGATGCCTATTGTGCCCTCTGGATGTACCATGGTGCTGTCTGGAACTCAGCATAGTAAATAGATATGCATATTCTTACACAGATAGAAAGCAGAGCTGCTGTATGCCAAGGATTTGCACAGCATAGGTGTCAGTGTGCTTTTGATTTTCCATGTGGCTTTCATCGTTTTCCGTGTAAAATAAACTTCCACTATTTCCCTACCACGCCCTGGCCCAATTCCTCTGGGTACAAAAAACAAATACATGACCTAATGCAGTGCTCTGCTGCTGATGTGGAGGCAGAGGATTTGCAGCATCCCATGCCGATGCTCAGGCACCATTCCGCAGCCACCAGCAGCTCTTGCATGGTTGCCATTCTGCTGTTGGGATAGCCAGGGTGGGGACAGCCCTGAGCTCGAGAGGGGCAGTCAAGCCTTGCCACACTGTCTCTGCTCTGTGCCAGGCTAAGCAGTGCTAACAGAGTTAATCCTGAACTGCTAAATTGGCCCAGGGCTGTCTCTCTTGCAATACAGGTCATGCCCTGCATCTTGCCTACAAAGCAGGAGAGTACCCCTGGTCTTCTCTCTGCAAAACAAATCCTGCTGTGGGAATGGTGGTGCTCCCATGGGATTGTGCCTGAGAAGGAGGGGAATAAACCACCCATCTCACACAGACACCAATACATTTGTAGTCTATCATATTTTAACATCCAAAGAAAGTGCTTCTGTGGCGGGTGATTTACTTATTCCTTTTGCTTCCTGAGCAACCACAGACACCAGTCCAGCCTCTACAGGTCTCCATTGCATCAGAGGCCATGGTTGAAAAGATTTCCAGCTCAGTGGGTGCTGGTTTGCATGACCACAACTGTATTACACTCCTGGTGAGGAGTGGAGGGAGGAGGGGAGATGACGAGGCTCTCTTCATCCATCCTCATCTTCCCCAGTTTTCTGGACTTGGGGAGTTTCTTGGTGGGGCTGGGGCAGACCTTGCTTTGTTCCGACCACCAGCGCATTTCAATGTGCTGACAAGAGTGATTCAAGTGTCCATGATGTATTTACTGCTCACCATCTCCCTGCCTTCATTTTGTAGAATCACAGAATATGCTGAATTATAAGGGACACACAAGGATCACCAAATCCAGCTCCTGGCCCTGCACAGGACAGCCCCAAGAATCACACCATGGGCCTGAGAGCGTTACCCACGTTCCAGGCCCGGGACTGGCTTTATCAATTATACTTTAAAATGTCTGGCATTGGTTTCTCAGTGGCAGACAGCAGCCTGGATGAGGTATTGGTCTGGCCTTGCTGGACATCAATACTATCCTGCAAGAATAGACTACAATGTTTTGAAGAAATGCCCATTATATCCAAGTGTGTATGGTATATGCTTATGGTTTCCACATGGAGCTATTAGAAGGAAAACCAGAAAGAAAACAAGCATCTTCTGGAGTCACCTTTTTGTTTTCTTAGCACACAGATTGAAATGCATCTATTAAACTACTGCTTGCAAAACCACAGGGTATGGTGAAATTCTGAGCTGAAGGAGATCAGTAGAACGACTCCAGGGAATGTAAATCAGGCTTAAAATAATGTAATTTTTGGATTGTGGCAAAACTCTGAGAAGAAATTCCAGAAAGCTATTTCAAAGTTTAAAAAGTGCTCCCCAAGATTTCAGGAGGTCCCAGAGGCTGTGAGGAATGAAGTGCTGCACCCACAGCCAACCCTCCCCCTAAACAGACCTCTGGAAGGAAGATACACCTTTTGATTTATAAAGTCAGTCTTTCTCAGGCAACTCAAGACTTAATATTAGGAATAAACAACATTTGTAACCATTATCTTACAGGCCAAAGCTAAACCAGGATCAAATGATTGATTTTGTTGTTTACAACATAGATACAATGTTCATTCCTAGGCGCAAGAACTTGAACTGCATTAGGAAACACTTACACATCTCATAAAATAAATGCCCTTATTTTTCTTTCTTTTTTTTCTTACCAGTCTTTAAAAATTGGTTACAAATAGATATCTACAAATAGATTTCTTTCTGTCTTTTTCCTACCTTCTTTCAAACAATGGCCCATCCAAGGGCATCTCTCAGCTACAGCTGCTGTTACCTGCAAGAGAATACATAACAGGCTTCACCTCCAGGCATCACCTTGGAAACGGCAGAGCGGCTTTGTGCAGTGTCCAGAGGAGAGTGGGATGCTTTGCAGAGAAATGAAAAAGGCATTGCCCTTCTCCAAAGAGCTCTCAATCTGTTGTTTATGGTAGGAACAGTACCCAGGTGGAGGCAGATTAACGTGGGCTGATGCTGGCAGTTGTCAGCCTTGACTCCACAGCCCTGGGCACAGTGGGGCAGCAGGGTCAGTACAGTTTGATGCACACTCGTGGGACCCAGGCCTGGGACGCTGTTTCCAGGACTTGTGTTAATATCAGTGGTGGAGGTCTGGTGAGCCCATCTCTCAATGTCTCTTTTGTTATCGCAAGGAGGAGTCTTTGCACTGCGTCAAAACATTCTGCATTGTGGAGGGAGCCTCTGGCCACTGCAGCAACATTACTCTCATTACAAGGAGTTGCATCGTGCTAAAATAAATCACATCTTCCACTGGCTGATGTCACTGTGGAAAGGAATGGCCTCACTGCCTGCAATTCTAAGGCTGTTCATAGACAAAATGCATGGTGTATTCATAAAAGACAAAGCAGAAAACCAATAGCATTCATTCCATGTAGAAAGAAAATAGGTGAGTGACACAGACACAGAGCTGTAGAATTAAGTCAAGCTGTTTTTTCTATCTTCTTTTAATCACATTTTATCCTAACAGCCCAGTATTGTCACACACCCTCACCCTGTGCACATGGAATAGCTCTGCTGGCTGCTACAGAGTCAGCTGCAAAGTCTCTTGTGGTGTTTGGCCACCCCAGAGATCCCTTCCAACACACTGCCTGGGAAGGCACCTGTGGCATAGGTCAGCATTTGTCCTGCTGCAAACCAAGGGGATCCTGCTTCTTTTATCTAATTACTAGGGAATTTGGCAAGAGCTACCCTGTGCAAAAGTATGGAGTGCTGGGAGAGATGCCCTGTGCTGAGGGAGTGTTGCAGCCTGCAGTGACATGAAAGCTACATGTGCTCCCGACTGCACTGTGTTTATCATTAACTGAGCTGCTCTTTATAATTCTTACACTGCAAAACACAGTATTAGGGATTCTGGTGAGACTGAAGCTGGAAAAAAGGCAGAAGGTCAGCAGAGAATGTGTGACTGAGGGTCAGAAGGAGTAAGCACTAATTGTCTTCAGCTTGTCAGCTACCTGTGATATTTGTACACACCTTTATTTCTGGAGGTGATACAGGGATGCTGTAAGAATAATGATCTCTTCAGCTTGCAGGCAGAAGGATGCTTTTACTAAAGGTGAGACATACTGAGAACACTCCTGACACTGAAAAGACATTTACCTTCCTGCTTGGTCTTGATGAGACAGAGAAGTCACCTGGGTCAAAGGTGGAGAGGCTGGAGTGGAAATCAAGCTTTTCCCTGCTTACTGCTTTTACTGTCCACCTTGGGAGCTCACATCATGCAGCCTTCAATGCTCAGCACTGCCAGCTGCCCAAAGAGAGAGGCAATGCCTCCTGGTGCCAGTGGCCACACAAAACCCAATGCACAATTTTTAACCATGGATGGAGGCAAACAGGACTCAGGACTCTGGGCACAATTTTGTGGAGCTAAAACCGCGGGAATCTGCCACCAGCTGATTTACCAGGGCTGCGTGTGTGTGGGTGGTCCCTCTGGATCTCCATCAGCCTCCAAGGAAAGATGTGGCCACGCAGAGCAATGTGGCAGCCAGGCGGGACGACTACAGACCATGTAGCAGACAGGTTCATTTACAACCTTAACTCTTGAAGGCTGCCTCGGGCTGAGAAAATCAAATGATCCACAGAAAGTGAAGAAAATGACAAAAACACAAACATCTGTCTTTGGTGCTGGTTGAGAGTCTGGGAAAAGAAGCTCACCTGCATCTCAAGATGATGGAGGCACCAACAGGGCCTCAGGCTTTGGGAAGTGATTGCTTGTCACAGCAGGAATGAAGTGAAAAGCATTAATTAGCATTGTAATTGGGGGAAACAGAACCCTATTATATGAACAAGAGGGAAACAACCTTTTTATTTACAAATGTTTAGCTTTTTCAGCTGAAGGTCTGAGCTTGAAGACATGTGCAGCCATACAAAGCCTCCCCAGTGCTGTGGCAAAGCCAGGACTTCCTTCCCTTACAGTGATCATAACTGGGTGTGGGGGGGAAGAAGAAAATGGGTGCTTAGAATTGCCTGGACTTACTGAGGAAGAGCAGGAGGTTACAGTAATTGGTATGCACCCTAAGCATTAATTTTTAAGAACATAGTTGGGTTTTTTTCAAGAAAGAGGTTTCATCCTTTGTGCAGTGGGAACATGGATGAGCTCACACGTCTTGCAGTATGGTGTTTTCAGATTGCCACTACACTTAACTATAATGCACAGATCTGCAAAGGTGCTTTGCTCATGGGCTGATTTTGCACATGGGCCTGATACAGTGAAAGAAAGGGTGACTCAAAACCTCAATATTTTTCCTAGTCCCCTTTGCCTTTTGTTTTCTGTTTGAACTGCATTTTCTGTGCCATCTTCTTCTGGTTTCTGCTAGCACACCCTCACCCCTTCCCTTCTTGGCTGCTGAAGAAGCTTACTGGAGGCTTTTCAGGAGACCCTCACCACAGCTGAAGTCCCAGAAACATCTCCAAAAATCCATGTCTTCCTTTCTTGCCTCCAGACACTACCTCTCTTCCTGTGACACTCATGGGACACTCACTTGCTCTCCCTGCCCATGTCCTAGCTGTTCTTGACTTGTAGCTCTGTGAGGTCAAGTTTCTTGGCCTTTTTTTGGGATATGTCTCCCACAGCTGCTGTGTTTCTTTCATTTATTCCTCACCACCTCCAAGCCCACTTTGCACTCCTGGCCCTGTGACAGCTGGGGACCTGGCAGCTGTTTGCTCCCACTGCTGCCAGGTAGAAACAGCATCTTTCCTTATTTCTTCTGACATGGGACAGCTTTGATCTCACCACTTTTTCCCTCTCCTTCTTCTCTCATATCTCTGATATTAGACAGAAAGCAAATCCACACCTGATTCACAACCAGCAGCTATTTGACACCACATCCTACACGTCACAGTGGGACTCTGCCCTAAGGGATGCCCTTCTATTCTCTCTTCCACTTTCCCTCTTATTTCTGTTCTTACCAATAATTACAGCTGGGGTTAGACAAAGTCTTCATTGCATCAGACCTCCAAGGATAACAGGAGGAAAACACTGTGAAAACTCACCCACGTTAACTAGGCCAAGCAGATGAGACCTCTTGCAGTTTAACAGTACCAGGAGAAGCATTTTCCAATTTTAGGCAGAACTCAAAAATGGTCAGTGATTTGTTCTGTGCCATTGTAATTTCACTGACTTTTTATATGATGTTACTGATGTGTTTTTTAAGAGAAAATGAGGGTTTAGTCCAACCATGGCAGATTTTTTTGTAGATCAATCTCCTTTATAGATCAGGGCATTGGGCAGAAAGGAAACTCCACCCAGACCCTGTACTTCCTAAACCAGAGCACGAGCAGCATCCGTGGGTAACCTGGGTTTGATTGATTTCTAACGGGTATCCTCAGTAGAAAGTCTCCTTCCAAGAAAGACATTTCTGGCAGCCCTTCCCCTACCAGCTTTCTAAGCTTTCAAGCTGCCAAAAATGAATTGCTCTCTTTGACAAAGCTTTAGAATTAATTCAGGCTGAATCTGCTGTCCCTTCTGGATTTGAGTTATTATCCATTATTTTCATCTACAATGCATTTGGCTACCACATACTCTTAAATAAAAACATTTTTCCACTTTTTTTTTTCTTTTGCACTTTTAAGTAAATATAATCACTTGGAATGTAGAGAGGTAACCCTTCTTTGAGAAGTGCAGGATCTTCAAGTAAATCTTTAGCAGAGAGTATTTCTCACAGCAGCAAGTTATTTTACTGAAGCATATGATGTAGTGGTTTTATATATCATTTATTTGCAGTCATGTAATGAAAAATCTCTTCTTTGTTCAGTCTGTTTCCAATTTAGTTACCAAGAAATAAAAGAATTAGGAAAATACACCCATGTCTTATCTGGCACAACAGCAATGTCATATTTTTAATTTTGAATGAGATGACTAGAAGTGCTTCATTAGCCAAAGACAGGGAGCTGTTAGATGGCTTGTGGAAGCTGAAATGTGATAGAAATAGGTATAAATAAAGTTATCATAACCAAACCCAAATATAGCCTGTATCCTTTGACTTCAGTTGGCATGAATTATCTACAATAATGTAGACATTTTAAAAGTGGGAAGAGAAAATTTATAATTTCTCAGTCAGCCTTGCCTCAATTAGCCAGGATGGGAAGAATTTATGCTTGAAAAATGACTTCTGACTATTTAAAGTTGCAGGGCTTCTCATTGTAGTTCTAAATCATTTGGGCACCATCCTGGAGGGATTTGGAACAAATAGGAAGAGGACTTGTCCAGAAGAAGGAAAGGAAGGAAGGAAGGAAGGAAGGAAGGAAGGAAGGAAGGAAGGGAGTGAGCGAGCTGTTTTTGTGCCCCATCTGTGGTTACATGCTGTCTGCTGATGCTCACTGTAACTGGTAGGGCTGTGTGAGGTACAGTGTTTGCAATGCCCAGTCTTTCCTTGTTTCACCCTTTTCACAAACAAATGGCACGTGGTTGATGGTATGATGCACTCTATGAAAGTGGATGCTTTAAAAGTCCTGGTTTTTCTCTGAGGTTAAAAATAATGGTATGCTTAAATATGTGTGCTGAATGTTCCTTTTTCTTTCATGTACAAGTCAGTTCACATGCAATTTCTACTAGTTCAAAATAAATAAATAAATAAATAGATAGATAAATAGATAGACTAGCAAAGGCCCTGAAACCCAGCAACTGTAGCCTTCTGCTAATGGTTTGTGCCCTGAAACAGTGCACATTAACAAGCCCATTTCTGCTGAAGCTTTTGATAGTGCACTTGACAACTCTGATACTGAAGTGGCACAGAAAATGCCTCTGCCAGCCTTGCTAATGCACAAACTGCTTCCTTGCACTTACACAAATGCCTCTTGCAAGCACATACTGTGCAAACATGTCAGTGTTTATTAAATCTGGGGCTGAGATGTGGAGCGGCCTCAGTCTCCTCTGATACCAAGGCAGATGATGTTCCACTCCCTGCAGGATCAGCTCTTAGCTGGTAAATAATGCTATATTCACATTCTTCCTCAAGTAAATTCCCTTTCTCTAGCAATCTCACACTCTTGGAGTGATGCCAGCCTTATCTAAATGTGACTTGCCCTTTGGGGAGTTTCCTTGAATAATTTCTCTTGTAGGGATGAGAGAAGCTGAGAATTATGGCACCCTGTATTCATATAAATACCATGAAATGGTTGTTTACAGAGTACTGCTTATCAATCCAGAAAAAAGCCCCGCTGTGCAAATGATGTGAATTAGTTAGAATAACAGGTACCTCCTAATGGACCTGCAGCTGAAATCCAGATGTATTTATACTTGCTGCTATGAGATTTCTGGTGCTCAGCATACTCTTTTTGGAATGCATCATTACATTAACTGTTCATTTTCTGAGGATTAAAAGACCAGGTTTGGACTTTAGGAGACAAGATGGAAATGATTCAACAATGCAGGGGCAAGCCCAGTCAGTTGCAATAATCTCATCAAGCAAACTAAATATTTAAGTTGAAGTACAGATGCTTATTGTAGTAAGGAATTTGGTCTGGACTGGAATTTCACAGCTGGTTTTGGTATCTTTGATCTTGGACCAAAATGAGCCCTCAACACCCCACGCCTGGAAACATCTCCATGAGGCCACCTCTAAATCTCAGTCTTCATGGAAATATTCTGCTCTGTGAAGGGTGGAAATGAAGTTTCCCGTGGGGTTGGACTCTGCATCTTCACAGTCCTTCCCTACCCTTCCCAGCTCTCTCATTTCCTCTCTGCCTGGCCAGGCAAGAGGCAGCATCTTTTATGCTGTGCTGACATGGGCTGATTGGCCAGTGAGTTCTTGCCTTGCTGGTAAGAGACTGGAAGTGTTTTTCCCTTTGTGGGACTACCCTGGGATGTGAAAGCTAGTATCTGCCTAAAACTCAGAGGATGGCATACCTGTGGGATCGCTGCCTCTGTCAAATGGGACTGAAAGTGACTGGTGGATTAAAAAAATTCTTAGTCAGGTCACTGAGACAAGGTGGTAGCATTGGTTTGGTCTCCTTTGCACACTACAGCTATAAACAGCTTGTAGAAACTACTTTCACAGTTTATTTCTTTTTTCCTCCCATGATCATAAATTTTAAAGCCAAAGCAGAAAGATAAACAGTAAGAAAGATTCATAAGCTGCATTGTTCATTTTGATAATGTTAAAAAGTTCCAGATGAAAAGAGTGCAAAAGCAGAACATGTTTCTGTTGGTACAACTCACAAAGAAATTGGACATGTGCTTGTAGGTGCTAATGGCTGCCAGGAGGCAGGTTCTGATCTTTCAGCTGTCATATTCTGGATTAGAACTGATGGATAGATTTGGCATCTGTTAGAAGGTGAAATGAAAGGGTCAAAAGAGTCCCAAACGTTGTTATACAGCAGTAGCTGGAAACAGGAGGAACACTACTAGAGTAATTGGAACCTGACATCTAGAACCAACCAAAAATGGAAGAGACCTCTCAGTGAATGGCTGCCAATGCTTAATTTTAAGGGTTAATGGCAATAACGATGGAAGGAAAAGGCAGGGAAATTGAACATCCCTGGTGATTGTGGCCTTCAGAGGGAGCAGAGAGCCTGGACTCCTGAAGGCAGGGAGCTGGCTGGGCAGGCAGGACTGGAAACTGTGAACAAGGAAACTGCTGCTGTATTTTCTTCCTGCGCAGGACTGCGAATAGAGAAGATCACACTATGGAAATCTCCTCTTCACTCCCTCAGCACACCAACAAAGCTCTGAATGTGTAGATTAACACCTATTCTGAAAGGTGGAAATTGGATTTTCTTCCAAAACACTAGCTGAGAGCCTAAACGTAATTCCCTGTACACTTTATTTTGAGGGTTTGAAAGCATCTGAGGGCAGACTTTTCTGAGCTGCTCTGCTTCATTTTGAACTGCTGCTGGAATTGCTGGTAGGAGGGCATCCTCCAGCTGTGTGCCAGTAACCTGCAGACATAGCCTTTCCCTCATACAGGGATAACCTTGTGCTCTAGATAGGAAAAACTGGAACCAGTACAGTCTTACCTGCTGTTCTAGTACTGATGTGCAAAATGTTTCTTTGTTTCACGAGGGCAACAAGTGGACAGCAATGTTGATTTTTAATCCCAAAAAGGCACCATATTTCATTATGTAAAATGCCAGCTGGCAGGGAAGCAACATTGCATGATATAACCCATACTTCAGTGGCCAGAATTAGGTAATTCTTTATAAAATGCAGGTTATGTTTGAAAAGACATTCTTCAGAATAGGCTGAAAGAGTCTACTCTAAATGGGGAAAAATTGAGAATCAAAGGAATGTTTGGAAAAAGTCGCTGAATTAAGATCAGTTCAGTAAACATATACATTCTAGCATTCACATTGTGAGAAACCATCCTTCGTTCAGTTTTTTACTGTCATTTGGAAGGAAAGAATTATTTTCTTGCTTTTCTGCTTCTGCATTTATTGTTTGTAAGTTCAGCACAACACAAGAGTCTTTCAGTACAGGCACTGTGAACAAGAAGCCAGGAATCACACATCTTCCCAGCTACAGCAAGCACCAAGTCAAGGTTTCTCTGAGATACTGTTCTCATGGTGGATGCCCTGGAGTAAGTCTGACTTTCTGCAAGACTTCTATACTTATGGCTTTAAAAAACACATCGTTTAAGGACCAGTGAAGGTTGTCCAGGAAAAACCCCAAGAACCATAAAATCAAAGGGGTCATAAAGTTCCTGAAATGAAGTTTTATTATCCAACATGTGAGATTCCTTTTATTTTGCTCTAAACCTCTTCAGCATTAGATAAAATCTTCTCAGCTGAGGCATCTGGCTGTGAAACAAATTCCAGAGGAGATTAGGTGAAACTAATTTGGGGCATCTATAGGAAAACCTGCAGTCTTTTGCTTTACAGAAAGCCTTGCTAGAAGAATGATGCTGCTTTTATTATTCTTCAGTTTAGTCCCACCAAGCAACCAGAAACTCAACCAAAGCCAAAAAATCAATAACCTCACCCTGAGAACATTTGCTTTGTTTGAAAAGGAGGGAGTGCCTAGACTACATGAAGGCCGTCCAGGAACTTGCTGTCAATATCTATCATACGTGCAAGGAGCTCAGATACTCTGGAATTGGGTGTGAGAACTCGAGGTAAGGTGATTAAAAGGCAGACAGTATACATATATGCTGTGATGCTGCACACTTATGTGTAAATACATTCTTCCCTATACCTACGCACCTGCATGTTCACTCTCCTGTAGAGGAAAATGAACTTCTATTAAAATGGCAGCTTTTTGGACAGCAAAGACAAATTAGTGCTAGTTGCTGAAGTTGTCCAGACTGGATCCAGCTCATTGTCTCTCAGGGGCTTGGGCAAGGGACATTACTGGAAAATTCTCCAGCCTAATAAGGCTCTCTGATTACTATCTGCTGTTGATTGTTCAAGCTGGCAGCAATGAAATGACAAAGAGAAGTCTGAGGGCAATCAAAAGAGACTTCAGGGCCCTGGGACAATTGGTAGAGGGATCAGGAGCACAGGTACTGATTTCCTTGATCCTTCTGGTTATACGAAATAATACTGATAGGAACAGGCAAATCCATCAATGTGTGGCTCCAGGGTTGGTGGAATTGGAAAAATTTGGGTTTGTTGACCTGAGATGATCTACTCAACACCTGGGCTAGTGATCCCTGATGTGATGTGCCTGTCTCAGAGGGGGAAAAGAGTTGTAGCACAGGAGCTCGTGGGGTTCCTTGACAGAGCTTCACACTAGCTTGGAAGGGAAAAAGGGATAAAATCAGGTTCACCAGTGACCATGGGCCAAAAACTTGAGGAAATGAGCATTAATGGGATCCCTCAACCCCTTAATCTGCTTTACAAGGTAGTGGCTACAATGTACCACACCTGAAATGTTTCTACACTAATGCACACAGGCATAAGGAACAAACCCAAGGAGCTTGAAGCTTTGGCCCAGTACCAGAGATTTGACATCATTGGCATAAATAAAACCTGGTGTGATGAGTTCTGTGACTGGAGTACCCTTTTGGATACCTATAGGCTCTTCAGGAGGGATAGGCAGAAGAAGCAGAGGGATGGCACTGTATGTGTGTGGAGCTCACAGCTGGCAATGGCACAGTTGAGAGCCTCTAGATTAGAATCAAGTGGCAAACAAATAACGTGGATGTCATCATGGGAGTTGGCTGTAGACCTATAGCCAGGATGATGATGCCGACAAATCAGTCTTTGAGGAACTAAGGGACACCTCCAAGTCAACTGACCTTGTCCTTACTAGGGACTTCAGCTTGCCAGAAATGAACTGGAAGCATCACACAGCTGTTAACAACTCAGGCCAGAAGATTCCTCAAAACCTGGACGTGCTTTAAACTCTTCATGGTGCTGCCTTGTGTGCAAGTTGCTCCTTTGAGTTCAGTCTATTACCAATGTCATCAAGTAGCACCTGCAAAACTGGGAACTAAATTCATAATTAAGAACCCCTTGAAACTAAAGAAACCATAAATTTTAACCTCCCTAGCACAGAGACTATTATTTCAGGAACATGAATGATTAACAGGTCTCTTAATTTTTACTTGAGGTTATAACAGCAGTTCAGTGTATAGACTCCTTACATCATTCTACGTGCAACAGGAGACCAGTACAAATATTCCACTGAGGTGGTAAAACCATATTGAGTTTTTCCAGCCACCTTGACATCCTGAAGGCAGAACTCAAAGATAACTGTGACCTGCACAGCTCTCTTTTCAGCTTTTTATTGACGTAACGGCTCACAAGGGAAAATTACAATGCTGCTGAAACTGGGCTGGTTCAAAGGAAGAGCATGGGAAAGCCCTGCAGAGAGCTGCACTGTTTATGAAGTGAGTTTTTATATGTCATCCCTGGAAAATGTGAAAAATTTTCAGAGTATAAATAATTTTTCCCCCAAAAGGATTTTGAAATGTCATGCCATGCTTTAGGTAAATTAGTTTGTTCAAATGACTGAGTTTATTTTCTTAGGGATGGGGTGGAATGTTATAAGTAATTTAATTCAAGTAAGGACAAGAAATGTAGTTGTAGGTCTTCACATCAGTCAAATTAATTTCCTCTGCCTTTTGTTCTGGTTCATACAAACATTCAAATCCACCATCAAAGTAGCAAGTTCATTTCTAAAACAACCTACTGGCTCAGCAGCTAATTGTAAGTTAAAAACAAGGTGTGGTAGCTAAGTTCAGTGCAAAACCATAAGAGTACTTCATTTCCCTGAGTATTTACCTGCAGGTTTTAAAAAAGACTCTGGCCTGCACAGTTTATAAAAACTTACTGTCCTGCACTGCGAATTTTCTTTCATATTGAAAGCTGATTAAAAAAAATCATCAGGATGTCCCTTATTTTCTGAAGGGTAAGAGGAAACATTTTTTTCTACAATAAGACTGTAGAATTAAATACTGTGATGTCAGGCTAAGTAGCATTACTTTAGCTCCTGTATGGTTGAGTGATTTTACTATAATAGTTTCTCATAATAATGCTTTTTATCTGTAATACATAGGGGATAGGCGAGACTGACAGAGCTGTAATCTTTCTTTCAGAAGCATGGTGTTAAATGAACAGGGTTCAAGTGAAAATATAATTCGGAAAGGAAGATTAAGACAGCCCTATATAAGACTGTGTCACCATTTCAAGTGAAAGATGTTAGCTCTGAAAATAATGCCATATATTACAAAGATAAGTCGACTTCAAATTTGTACTCCAAGGTCTGGAATTTATTTTTTTGTGGCAAAAGGCTGTGTACAGTTATGTGTACACAGCTACTTTTGCCACTGCTATTTGCTGTTTATGTAGTGCTGTATGTGCTGAGCACTGAATGCATTTATGAAGACCAGGGCCCTGCCCCAAAAAAACCCTTTCCATTTACTAGACCACAGAACGAACAAACATGTTCTCCTGGTTTCACAGCTGTCTGCATGTACAAGCAAAGCTCCTCTATGTGTACTGAGGCAAACTAAGCCTGGAACAGCTTCAGCGTGGATGGCAGCTTCTCCTGGCACTGCCAACCATTCATCAGGACACGCTGAAATTAGTGCCTTCTTCCATTGCTCTCCCAAAACTCCTGAGGCTGTCTTTCCCGTGACCTTTTAAGTGAGTATGGTCATTGGTGAATGAAAGGCAAATATGGCAGCGCTCCTGAACTGTCCTCTGACCCACCATCACAACCATGTAATGCCTGCACAATTTTAATGCTGCAAAAGAGATTTTAGACTGCCCTAAGCAATCACCAGGTGTCTCACACCTATGATTTTGCATCACATCTCCCAGAGTTAAAGCATTTCATTGCATCCAGAGAAAGGCAATGGAGCTGGTGAAGGGTCTGGAGCACAAGTCTGATGAGGAGCAGCTGAGGGAGCTGGGGGTGCTCAGCCTGGAGAAAAGGAGGCTCAGGGGTGACCTTATTGATCTCTACAACTACAGGGAAGGAGGTTGTAGCCAGGTGGTGGTTGGCCTCTTCTCTCAGGAGAATGACAGGAAAAGAGGACACAGCCTTAAGCTGTGCCAGATGAGGTTTAGGTTGGACATTAGGAGGAATTTCTTCACAGAAAGGGTGATTAGACATTGGAATGAGCTGCCCAGGCAGGTCATGGAGTCACTGTCCCTGGAGGTGTTTAAGGAAAGACTGGACGTGGCACTCAGTGTCATGGTCTAATTGACATGGTAGTGTTTGGTCATAGGTTGGACTCAATTGCAGAGGTCTTTTCTAACCGAATGGATTCCATGATCCTGTGAAGTTATCACCAGTTTTAATGTACCCACATCTATGATTTTTGCATCACTCCACCCCGTCACATCAAAGCACAGAGCTACAGCATTTCACCTTTCCTGGGCCTGCATGTGACTGGTGCACTGTGAGGAACAACACGGAATCATGGAATCTTTCAGGTTGTTAAAGACCTCTGAGACCACTGAGTCCAACTATTAACCCAGCACTGCCAAGCCCATAACTAGATCATGTGGCAAGCTATTAAACCATCATGAAGCATCACGTCTACGCATTTCTTGAACACTTCCAGGGATGGTGATTCAAGCAGTAGCCTCAGGGCACTTCAGGGCACAGCAGTGCCCTCAGCCCCAATCTGCGTGGTGTAACCTCCATTTTCAGCCTGCTCTGCATGGGATTTGGGGACGGTGGTGCCTTTGTGGTTCTGAGGGATGGTTGCATAGAGACAGGATGACAAAGCAGCCCTCCACTGAAGGGCTGTGTTATGTCGGAGCGGCGGGCAGGCTGCGGCCCCTGACGCGGGGCTTTGCCTAAACCATCCCCTCATGCCTCATCCCCGAGCACTGCGGCCCCTTTAAGGCGTGACGTAGCTCTTGGGCGGTGCTGTAGTCCCTTGACCGGGGTGGCAACGCTGGCCGGCATGGCTAACGGCAGCGCGGGGGACTACAACTCCCAGCAGCCACCGCGAGAACGGATGAGCTCACCCGCCGCGCCCAGGCGGGCGTCGCGATGCACGCTGGGAATTGTAGTCCGACGTCAGGACCGGTGAAAGGTTATGGCGAGGCGTGGAACTACGCCTCCCAGCGTGCCGCGCGCGGCGGGTTCCCGTCAGCGCCGAGGGGGAGCCCCCCGACGTAAAGGGGGATCACTTTCCCCTTGTGTCCGCCATATTGGACGGTAACTCTGCCCAGCGGCGCCGGGGCCGAGCGAGTGCCCGCGGCCGTGACAGCCCCGCTCCGCCCGTGCCGCCCGGGGAGCCCCGGCCCCGCCCGGCCTCGCCCGGCCTCGCCACCCCCGGGCGCTCGGCGCGACTCCGCGCCCCTTCCCCCCACCTCCTCCTCCTCCCCGGCGCTCCCTCCTCCCGTGCCCGGGTGTCAGCACCATGAGTCCGGCCGACGCCAAGCGCGGAGCGAAGCGCCGGAAGAACAAGCGGGGCGGCGGCCTCGGCAGTACCAGTGGGCCGGGACCCAGCGGCGGCACCGGCGGGCTGGGCAAGGCCGGGGGTGCGGTGGGAGCGGCCCCCGCCCCGCCGGGCGCGGTGGGCGCCCTGCTGTCAGCGCCGGGCGGCGGCAACGGAGCCCCGGGCGGCGCCGGGGCCGCGGCGGGACACGGCGAGGTGAGCGGGGCCGGGGCGGGCGCGGTGACATCGCACACCCGCGCTGGCAGCCGGGGGGCTGCGCCGCGCCATCCCCCCGTGCCCCCGGCCCGCTCGGGCTCCGGCGGGGGTCGCGGGGCTGGGCCCTGGGGCGGCGGGGAGGGGGCGGCGGGGCTCGGCAGCGGCCTCGGCTCCCCACCCTTTGTGGGGGAAGGGCCGCGCCGGCTGCGCGGGGCCGTGTCGTTCTGGGGTTTGTCCTGAAATCGGCTCCAGCGTCCCCATCCCCGGGGTCTCACCTTAATGGAGGAGCTGTAAGAAATAGGCGGGCAGGCCTTGAGAAAGCAAAAATACACCTGTATATCTCTTTTTTTTTTTTTTTTTTTTTTTTTTTTTCACCATTAAGCCCTTTTTGCGGTAGTCAACTTCGTTATTAAGCATAGAAGGTTCATTGTAGCTTGGACTGTGGTTGGCACTCTGGTGCCTCGGAATAATTCAGATCTGTTATATTATTTCATATTACGGTGAAACTTATTGGGAGCAGATTGTATAATTTCATTGATTTTTTTTTCCCAAGAAAAAATACTCAAGGATTAAGCCCTTCAAAAGGTATCGTATTGGTTCAAGTAGCAAAAGAGCAAATAAGTTCATGTTCCTTTCTCTCATAAAGGTTACCTCAAGTTTTTTGTTATCAACACAGAGCTTGTGTTCAGGTGTCATATTTACAGCAGCATTTCCTGCTGACAGCATCTTCAGGCCTCCATGAGCATGTCATACCACCTGCTCCATTTCCTCTTGCTCTCATAAACTTGTTGAGCACGTGAAGGGGAAATTAAAGAATTGGCTTTTGTGATGTAGTGTGTCCGAAATACCATGATATAACAAATGGGTTTATTTTGTTCTCCATGTAGTTTTGTGCCCATCTATTTTGCTGGGTCATCAATCTGGTGGTTTAGGTTGACTTTTCCCCCCCCCACGCCTTTAAAACTTGGGTTCATACTCTTTCATACTTGGCTACCCAAATTCCAAGGTACTTTAGATTAACTATGTCTGTATGTCTGTCCTAATCTGATACTTACTTTGGGCATAATTTCCTTTTGGGACAGTAGCTTTTATGTGACTTAAATATCCAGAAGAATGATGCACATAATGGCAAAGAAGTGTGCAAGTTTTTATTTACAACTTTGCAAGTCATCACTCAACACTGTTCTAACTAAACCTCTAGCGAGAAGATGCATCTTGTTTTGTTTTACGTCTTAGATCACAAGCTTTTACAGGCACAGGTTCCTAGGTATTGTTAAACATCATGCCAAGGGAAATAAAACCAGCAGTGAAGTGATGCTCAAAATGGGACACTGATGTGGTTCCACTACCCCCAATATTTTGATGTTTGTGTCTTGGCATTATGTGTAGTCTAGAACTTTGGTTCTCATCAGACCGTATGGGATCTTTTTGAAATTTATCTTAAAAGCCAAAATCACTGCTAGTCTACCTACTTCATGTTTCTTGTTTCTTTCAGACTAGGTAGTTCCTAATAAAATTTCTCAGTCTCTCTGAAGGTACTCATGTCTTGAAAATTAAATACAGTGTTTCAGCACTAAATTTTTGGGAGAATACATCTGTCTATTACACTTGCTTACGTGTTATGCATACTTTTGTAAGTGCACACAACATGTGACTTACTTAATGCATTTGTAACTTTGTCTTAATTAATCTTTTTTTGCCTCTACTCTTAGATGTGTATGTGATTTGTCAAATTTCACTTTGTAGTGTGGTACAAGTGGTTCTGAAGACTGATGGGCAAGTGGGGAGTTAAGTCAGTTAAACAAACAGATGAGGTAGATGAATAAGCCTGCAGCACAGACCTTGATCAATCAAACAGTAAGCATATTGGAATACGGTTTTGAGGATAGGTAAATCCCTGTGCTCAGTTTTTTGGAAGGTAAATGCTTATACCCCATAATGCTCCTTAAAAGTTGGTGTTGCTTCCTCCATAGTGGTTTCAGTGACCTCTTTCTTGACACTGTCAATAGCTTTCCAACGGTTGTGACATGAAAATTGCCATTACATAGAAGTTCAGTGATAATTTTGTTGCAAAGGTGAAATCTTAAAGCATCATTACATGACTCTTGCTGTTGTGAAAATACAATCGCCTTAATGGCATGTAAAAATTTGATAGTTAAGGGTAGATGGTCAAAACAAGACTTGGTTTTATAAGTGAAAGACTAGCAGATGTTTTTTCTGGATGAAGTTGAGAAAGAAAGCTGTATTTTACGTGGCAGATCACTTCTAAATTAGGTGCAATGTTTATTTTAGCTGGATGGAGAGTAAGCAACACATTAATAGCTGTAAAGTAGTAACCAGACTTGCTTTGCTTTCATCTTACCCAGAATATTGTGAAGTTCCCTTGGTGCATAAGAGAAGTCATCAGCCAATTCTCTGCTGAACAAACTTAAATGTTTAATCTTTGAAAATATGTAAAATATAACCATGAGCTCCCCCTCAATTGAGTGTTTGCTGCACAGCATAGCGTGTTCTACTTGTTCGCATGCTCTCATTGCTGTCATGTAGTTTCCAGCTTTTGTCACTTACCTGGTTTTAGGGCAGCGATTCTGGATGGGGTGGGCACATCCTCGTGCTAGTGTTCTGTTAGGTGTTTCTTCCAAAACTTGTCTAAAAGACAGAATGAAACAGGATGTTAAAGGAATGGTCCTATCTTGTGTGTCAGTAATTATTCAGAGTAATGTATACTTGAACCTGCTTTATAAAACAGATCAAATATAGTTTAAAAATGAATGTATTTATGGTTCAAACTAAAAGCTCATGTGCCAGTATTGTAATTCTAGCTAACCCTGTTAGAGCTAACAAATATATTTGAATTGAGGTTTTCATACATCTTATCTGGAGGTTTTTTAAGACTGTAGGCTAAATTCTGCCTTAGAGTACAGGCTAAGTCTTGTTCTGGGATGCAATTGGGCAACTTCTAATGGAATCTTCCTGGAAGGTATGTTATTCCATGCACATGCTTTATAGCATCTGAATTCGTCCTCTGAAGCACTGTCAGATGTTTTGGAATGATAGTGAAATTAAGGGTGCTTTGGCAGTCTATCACCGCAAGGGAGTCTCAGTTTGGAAACCTGTAACTGTGTCAACTTTAACTGGAACTGGAAACCAAGTCACTTAGTTGTCCAGTGCTGCTGCAGGACTCCTAGCATTTTTTCTTCTAATATGCTTATTTATAGAAATAGATCTTACTTTCTGTTATGTTTGGTCTTGGTTTAATTCAGTAATGCATTGCATCAGGCTTTCTTAATTTGATCCTATAAATTTTTGATTGACAGTTGGATTATTGATGTTGTGAGAGGCATTTGATTATCTTTAGCAACCACTGCATAATTCATGCATACGCTATAGTGAAATAGGTCATTCTTTGCTATCTTCAGGTATTTTGGGGTGAAGAGTGGTGTGTCAGTAGCTGATCAGCTGCAGAAGTACTTTTTGTTACAGGCCTGACAAATTTTGTGCTATTAAAGGGAGTCATTTAGTAGCCATTTTACAATTTTCTCACGTGCATTTTTCGAAGTATTGTATGTCAAGTGTAGTAATGTATTAAATCTTCTTACATTTGAGAGCTGTTTTAGAATTTTATAGAATACTTCAGTGGACTATTTCTTTATTATGGGGTACTGTATTTTAAATAGAGAGTCTATATGTAGACTATCCATTGCCAGTTTCTTCAGAACCTTTTAGCTTGTTGCATTTTACTGATACCTGTGTTTGATTTGTGATTGGAGATTTTCCCTGTTCTCTCTTCTCCTTCCATGATTCTAACACTCAAAAGGAAGGAAACATTCAAAAAAGGAGCTTTGTCAGGAGCTCAGAAGTTCAGCAAATAACTAGCTTTTGTGCTTTTGGAGGGCCTCCTCTCCAAAAGCAAACTTATTTTGGCCAATTTTTGTCAAGGCTCAGGTAAACTAGATAAATGCCAACTAATAAAACAGTATTATAACCTCTGCTCCTCAGGCTGAGGAAGCAGGTTCTTACAAACACTCTTAACACTGACTTGAAGAAAAGTAAGCCTTTTTGAGAGTCAGGTAGTAAATTTGTTCCTCTGACTAAAGGTAGTTCACTCATTTTTAATTTTTTTTTTTTTAATAGACATGCAGTGCCTGCCCTGAAGAGCTTATGCTCTGCTTTTTTAAATAAAAGGAGATGAAACAGAATGGGATAAAACTATTAGGATTTGCTTTAGATGGTATGGTTGAGTTAACTTGCTAATTTAGAAGGAGAATCTAAACAGAACATTTCAAACTTAAAAAGCAAGCTTAGTGGTTACATAACATTCACATGATTAGTTCTTTCGTAGCTTCTTCCCATGCTCAGTTAAGGCATTTTTCAGCTAATAGACCTGAGACCACAGGCACACGTACCGGTGATTGGGTCAGATCTCGTAATGCTGCTCCTGGGAAGTGTGTGCCTGTGTGCAGTCATGACCTTGATGTATATCCAGTCCCTGAGCACTCCATTTCTCTCCACCTCCTGCACCTGCAAAATCATGGTCAACTGATAATAATAATTGGTTGTGGATTGTTAAATGAAACATACCAAAAGTGTGTCTGAAAAAATGGCATCTGGTTCAGTGGTGTCTTAATCCATATGAGGTAAGGATCCTCCTTTGGCTTTGTTAGGAGACATTCGATTCAGGGTGTGAAGGCAGACGATTTTTTTTCCCTTGCTGTATTGGCTGCAAAATGTTTGTGAAAGACTGAGAGAGAGAAGATTTTTTTACTCTAAAATACATAGTGACTCCCTTCCCTCCTCCCTTTTGTTTCCTGACTGTGAAAGCAAAACTTTGTTGATTTAATTTGGAGCTAGATTAGTTTGAAAAGTTGGTTCTGAAATAGGTGTATATTGATGAGAATATTCAGGGTTCTTGTCCAGTTCTTCTCCTGCAAGCTTTATTTAGGTATTTCATATTACATTATTTTCTCAGTTACGGCATTTATCCTGTTATTATGTTGTAGTGGTGTCCCATCTTGAGGGGGAGTCTTGGATCCTTTCTCCTTTACAGTGAGAGGTCCAATCAGCCTCTTCTGGCCTGGCAAGGAGAGCTGAGTGGATGTGGAGATTCATTTGGTGGTGCTTGGTGCCTATGAGACTAATGTTTAGACCCTGATACGTGTGTGTAGCAAGGCTGGTCCTGAACAAATTCAGGTCCGCTGAAGACCTGTGGTGGAGAAGTGATTGGGAGAAATAACTGGGAAATAAACTTGCTTTGCTTAGGATGTACAGGACTTCATGAATGGGCAGTGCTGGGTAGTGTTCTGGGTTTATATGGATCTGAGTAATCAAAGAAGGTTTAATATTTATTGGGGCTCCTTCACTGGTGGGAAGGGAGGTCATATATCCCCTTTTATTAAGGTAATGAAAAACAGTCCCTACATTTTACTTTCTTCTGATATATTTTTTTTAAATTTTAATGGTGACCAAGGTGGCTTTGGACTAGTCTGTTCTGAGAAAGAATATTCCATATGTGGAATTTTCTTAGGATAATTAAACATAATGAAAATTTTGAGTTAAATGTCTAGAAGAATACTGCAGTTTGGTTCCTTCTTTGCTGCAAATGAAGAGTTCAACGGGGAAATGACATTTTTGATGTTACTCTTAAAGGTATTATGGGAACTGCCCAACTTGAGGCTTATCTAAAAATGCAATTGAATAAATATGCCTTTTTTTTTTTTTTGACACAATAATTACTTAATTTTGTGTTGTAAAAATTCAAGGCAGCCTATGACATTACTGACCTTCACCTCCTCGCCTGTGAGAAAACACACCAGAAATACTATTAAAGATAGGTCTGAGCAACATAGCATTTACCTGAGGTAAATATTTTTTCCTAAATATTTTCTTGATATTTAGTTTTTTTAATAGTGAATGTACAGCTGCTTTAGTGATGCAGAAGTTAGTCCAGGCACTGTTTTGCAAAGTGGATTTTAGGGGGAAAATTAATGGGGCTGCCTATGAGCCTGTTCCAGGCTGTTGAACTGAAGTTGTTCATGTTGGACTGGTGATAGCACTGGTGAAAAAATTCCTTGGGGTGGGTACTTTAACCATGTTCTTAAATAATCAGCCTTCTTGTGCAAAAGCCACAAAGATAGTTCTCTCCATCTCAAAATTCCTAGTGATGATAGAACCCACTCAGGCATCTGAGAGGAAGGCCTTCCTGTTCTGCATCACTGTAGAGTGGCCATCTCTCTCCACTCTTTATGAAGGGAAGCCTGGAAGATTTTGGTACAAGCTGAGTGCCTGAAGTTGCATAATGTGATGAAAAATCTACGTAGGAAGCCATGCGTAGCTTCTAGCTGCTTACTCAGTTATGTTTTTTTCCTCTTTAAAAACAAAAGAAAGTTTGAGCTCAAAAAGGTTATGTTAAGTGGCCCCTCCGGTCATATCTTAAAACTTAAGGAGTAACTTTGTTCTTTTATAAGGAGGAAACAAAAGATTTACTCCACTGTACATTTTTCAGAAGAAAATCTTTGGGTACTTCCATGAAATATTCCTACGCACAGTCCCTCCTCAGGCCTAGAGGAATAAAACACAATAGGTTGTAGGTGCCTCTGTATTGTTACTTAGGGCGGAACATCACAACATTAAGTCCTCATGCACAGTAGATGTTTACAATTGTCCTCCTTTCACACACTGATCTGTTGAAGTGGTCTTGTGGCAGCTTTGTCAGGTGGTTACTTGTGAAGGATGTTCAAAAACATGAGACCACAATCATCCAGGTAAGTAATTTTTACAAGGTCACAGAAGTAATTATTTTGAAGTCCTGATCTGTGGACTGCCTGGATCTTGAGCAGATTTATCAGTTATGGCATCTGGACTTCAGGGCTCTCTTATGGACTCATCTCCTACTCCTCTTAGAATGTGGCTGGGGTCTTGTGGTCCAGGAGGGGCCACAACAGGCAGTGAGGACTAATTTCTGGGAGGGTGCATGGGTGGCAGTTGCTCTTAGGAAAAAGCTGCTGGTTTTTTTTTTTTTTTTTCCTTTAACTGCTTTGGCAGCAGTTCAGTGGTCTGTGTTGAGCTGCAGACAGATGGAGGATGTGATCAGCTGTTGGGGCAGTGTTTGCTGCTCTAAATAGCTATTTCTTGTCTTCTCCAGGGAAAGGTAGCAGGCTGGATAGAAGCGTCTGGCTGGCAGCACAGGAGACTTCACTGTTCTAGATGTAAATTTTCAGATGCCCATCTTTATTCTTTTAGATATTAATTATGCCTACAATAGCGAAAGTGATTGTTTAGTCATGGCTTGCATTGCAATGTCAGCTTTGCTCACTTTGATTCTTAAGTCAGTTGTTGCTCTTTTTGGAAGTAGTAGCTTCTCTACTTAAAGCAAGACCGAACTGTGTAGAGAACTGGGTAGTGGTTGGTTTATGTCACAAACCTGTACATGTGCTGTAGACATGAACTTTTAAAAGATGGGGTATTAACACATGCATGTATCACTGGCATATACAACTCTAGTGATTGATATCTGTTTATTAAATAATATATGGTTGATAAGTTATCTGTAGTAATTAAATCCAGCAATTGCCATTTAAAAATGTAAGGGCTCCATGGACCCATAACTATTTGTAGTTTTCTGAATTAGGAAGAGAAACACTGGCAACTGAAGTCTACACTAAGGGTTTTACTACTTAGACTTCTGTGGACAACAGTGAATTAATTGTGAGATATGTTTTTTTGTAGTTATCTTTTCCCTTCCCCCTTAAGGTTTCACCTCCTTTAGGAAACCTGCAGGCATAGCAGAAGTAGCCTCTGAAATTAGTCCTCAGAAAGGGTACTGGAGAGTAAAGAGTATAGTAGGCATGTTTCTCTACAGCATCAGAAGGTGAAGGAAGTTTTACAGTACTGGGAATCTCATTTAGTTGTAACACTCATAAAGCTGTTGAGAAGGGGGGAAATGCATATCCGTGTTGTGTTATGACCATCTATCTCCTGAGCCAGCTGTTATCAAAAATTGGTCATCTAAGCTAATACATGATCTGGATTTACGGTAGTAATTTTCCTCTCAGGTGGGCTCAGCACAGCTGTGTGCTGGCAGAGCTGGCTGCTGCCAGAGCTAGTGCAGGATAACTCAGTGTTAGTGTTGAGCTCTACCCATTGAATGTTCTTTCTTTACCACCAACAATCATTTAGGAGCTATAAACATGGATATTTGCCAGCTAGACTGACACATGAGCAAGGCCCTGAAGCAGCATCTTTTTATGTACTTCGTATGTAGAAAACCCACTGCTTTCTTGGGGACTGGTCTTTTTTGGTCTGCTTTTATTCTCGTATGTCAGAAGAAACAGGTGGCAGTTACAGGCCTGGTAAGTTAACAGAAGTGTGTGGGTAGTGAATGAGGGTGGGGTCTTTCAAAGGATAGAATAAAACTAAAATGGGTCTTTTTTTTCCTTTTGGATGAAGGAGATGAGTTAATGTGAATGCGGGGAGAAAGCCGTAAAAGAGCAAGCGTTATTGATGTTACATGAGCTATGCTTGGCCTTTTGAAATGGGCAAGCGAGTTCAAGAAAGAAAGAGACTCTTGAACATGCTAGCTAAGCACAGCATGATGTAGACTTGTTTTTTGAATTTGTCTGAGAAGTTCTGGTCATGTCCCTCAGGTTTTGAGTGTCTGTCATGATACCAGCATTGTAAAGTGAGGTAAGGAAAAGAAGGCTGTCAGTTGAATCCTTTTTCTGAAAGTCTGTTAATTAATGCAAGCCATGACTCTAAAGTCTGTGTATTAGGACATATCTCATTATGTATATAGTGTTGAAATGTGTTGGAAACAGTATTAAACGTAATGTACACGTAGTGTTCTAAAGTGTGGTAAGGCACTACCTTGACTCCTGGTCAGCTTTCAGCTTTGTGCTGTCAAACTGCATCAATGGTGGCTCCTTACAAGCAAAAGATGCGGCTTTAGGCAGGGGTGCCAGACTTGAACACACTCTGCCACCCACTTCTCTCTTTGAGGCTCTTTTCAAAGTGAGAGAACTAGTACAAACAGCTGTTTGTTGATGTGGTTGAAGTCAGTACACTAACTGTGGGCACTGCAAATTTGTGATTTCTTCTGTGTTTCGGGGCTAAAATAATTATGGTTTTAAACTAAGATTTTTTTATTTTTTTTTTTTTTAATACCAAAGCTTGTTTTCTGGTTTTTGGTGGTGGGGTGTTTTTGGGTTTGTTTGTTTGTTTCTTTCCCTGTGTGCAGAAATAGAAACTTTAGCTGTCAGAGCAGAAGTCTTCCTAAGATGGGAATGTGATGATACCATTGAATTGTACACAGAATTGCTGAAGTTGGATGAGACCACTGGTGGGGTCATCTGGTCCAACCTGCCTGCTCGAGTAGGGTCTTCCTAGAGCACATTGCACCAGATTGTTTCCAGATAGTGATTGAATATCTCCAGTGAGGGAGACTCCACAGCCTCTCTGGGCAGCCTGTTCCAGGGCTCAGTAACCTACACAGTGAAGAAGTTCTTTCTCTTGTTCAGGTGGAACTTCCTATGCATCAGTTTCCACCTCTTGCCTCTCTTGCCTCTTGTCCTATTGCCTGGCACCACTGAGTAGAACCTGGCTCCATCTGCTTGACACCCTCCTTTCTGATGCTTATAGACACTGATAAGATGTACCCTGTCAGTCTTCTCTTCTTCTCGAGGCTGAACGGTATTTCAGATATTTCTAATATTAGGTGTTTTTATCCACTGAGATTGGTAGTTTAATTTAAGAATGCCTTGAGTAAAGCATGTTGTCATAGGCAGACTTTTGTTAGTTTATAAATATAACAGCAAGTTAAGGAACCTCTTTCAAATTCTATAACCATATTAAACCCAACAGTTGACTATTTCAAACGTATTGTAGGGAATATTTCACAGAGATAGATATGAGGTTCTGAATTTGGATAACACTAATGGTGATGCAAGCCCAGAGACGCTTATATGGACAGATGCAGTGAGTGAGGATGTGTGTGTACATGAACTGAGGCTTTTTGAAACATGGTATTTTTGAATGTGGGTTAAAGAGGTTGCCATGTAAATGTAGGAATGAAGTAAGTACTTTGTATGTGTGCATGGAAATTATTTTTGAGTAGGAGAACACGCACATATGTGGGCTACCAGTGGACAAAGAAGTATCTCAGTAAATGTTTAAAGGTTCTTTGCCACACCGTGTCTCATCATGAAACCAGTCATTGGGAGCAGAAGAGTTTGCCTTAAAATGCAGTTCTGAGCCACAGAATGGTTCTACCAGCCTTTAGTGTTTAATTGGTGTGGAGTTAATGACCAAAAGATTTCTTAATTGCCATAATGCTTCCAGGCTGCTTATCTTCAATAAGCTGCTGCCCCAACAGATGGCAAGCTAGTGTTTTAGCTGAGGTTCACTAGATGTTTTTCACAATTTTTTTTTAAATGGCCTTATCTATGTGGCTGTAGCTGAAGTGTAGTTGAAACCCAAACCTTCACTGGAATAAGCTTCAGATGAATTAAGGTTTTACTTTATCACCCAGCAAGAGATGGAACTCTCCTTTACTGTCAAAGAAACTTCTCAGTTTTATCTGTGTGATCATCTTTGTTTTATCTTCACTTTTTTTACTGGCTACTCCCAAGATTTGTCTCCACTATACTGTCATTCTCCACTTCTTTTAAAGGAGTCTGCAGGGAATTGTACTGGTGTCTGCTGTGATTTGAGACAGCTTGCAGCAATGGCCTGAAGCTGACTAGGTTGGGGCTTTTTTAGCATCATAAGAGTCTGAACCACAAGAATAATTAAAATTAAAGTTCCATCATTTTTAATATAAAGAAGCTTTCAAAAAAGATTCTTATGCTTTCAAAGGAAAAAAATTACAGTTACTTTTTTTCTGTGTGGAAAACAGGCTGCCATACTTATACAGTATCCACTAGTTACAGGTTTGAAACCTTATGTAGAAGGATATGGAACTGTGTACTGAGAAACATTGCATAGGAACTAAGTTAAATGTTAATTATTATTTAATGTATTTGGAAGTACTGTCATTGGTGACCTTACTGCTTTTCAGAATTATGTGGAAATTACGACAATCACATATTGAATATTATTTTGACTGCTTGTAGGTTTTTTGTAAACTTGATGGCTGTATCTTAAAAAATGAAGAGGAACATTCTTCTGTCAACATTTAAAGTCATTCTGAGCCTATGTTTTCATTTTTAATCAGGTGAAAAATCTAGTGATTGTATAAGGTTTAGGTGATTGTTCTGATCCCTAGAAATTTAAAACATTGGTAGTAATGGCCTGTGGTAATTTATTCTTTAAGTAGAACGTTCAGACAAGTCTGAATGTGTGCTTGTCTTTGTGGCTTTGGACTAAGGTCACAGAAATGAGCATTCGTCTAAAGGTGAAGCCAGTTTTGAAACAAACTCTGAAGTTAGCAGGTTGCACCTGGTGGTGTTACCTGTTGGTGAGATTGGCTCATCCTCTCAGTCAGTAAGGTGTTACTGATGATTTGATGACTAAGCTGCAAAAGTCCACGGTAGTCTGTGTCTCATCTGCTAAAGACTAGAGGATCCTAACTGGTGTTAGAGCTCTGTTGCACTGAAAACAGTAAAAAAAAAAACAAACCCAAAGAAAGTTACTCCCAACCCTGTTTATATTTGTGATAATCCTGAGAAAGTCAACATCCTTATCATTAGCTTTTTACATGGAGTCTTCACTTGGTGAAACAGTTTATAAATAGTGTGCAATGTTACAAAAAGGAGGATACAGAATCACACAGTCAATTAGGTTGGAAAAGACCTCTGAGATTATGGAGTCCAGCCTTTGACTGATCACCACCATGTCAGCTAAACCATAGCACTAAGTGCCATGTCCAGTCATTTCTTGAACACCCTCAGGGATGGTGACTCTACCACTTCCATGGCCAGTCCATTCCAATGTTTAACAACCATTTTCATGAAGAAATTCCTCCTAATGTCCAACCTAAACCTCCCCTGGCACAGCTTGAGGCTTTTTCCTCTTGTCCTGTTGCTGGTTGCCTGGAAGAAGAGACTGACCCCCACCTGGCTACAGCCCCCTTTCAGGTAGTTGTAGAAAGCAGTAAGGTCACCCCTGAGCCTCCTCCAGGCTAAACACCCCTTCACCCTCAACCACTCTTTATGGGACTTGTCCTCTAGACCCATCACCAGCTCCATGTCCCTTCTCTGGACCTCAATGACTTTCTTGTAGTGATCAGCTGAGAACTGAACCCCAGGACTCAAGGTGAGGCCTCCTCACCAGCGCTGAGTACAGGGTGACAGTCACTGCCCTGGTCCTGCTGGACACACTATTGCTGATCCAGGCCAGGTGCCCTTGGCCTTCTTGGCTACCTGGGCACACCTGGTTCATGTTCAGCCACTCTCAACCAGCACCCCCAGGTCCTTTTCCACCGTGCCCTTTCCAGCCACTCTGCCCCAGCCTGTAGCACTGCAGGGGTTGTTGTGACCCAGGGGCAAGACCTGTCACTTGGCCTTGTTGAACCTCAGACCATTGGGCCCACTGATCCAGCTGTCCAGATTCCTTTGCAGAGTCTTCCTACCTTCCAGCAGATCAACACTCCCACTCCAACCCTCAGTATATGAAGTATTGCCCTAATATTAAAAAATAATTCCCAAATAATTGTATTTTTATATTTTGTTTTTCCCAAGTTAGGGATGAATTCTTCTGATGGAAACAAATTTTTCTATGGTTTCTTTGTTACTCATGTATTTCCTTCTTTTTTATAACAGGAAGTTAGTCTTCACTGTTTTATTTTACTTGCATTGTCCTGTCTCTGACACTTCTGCCACAAATATATTCTTTGTATAGTGTGCTTGAGTAATGTAACTTTTTGAAGTTACATGCGAAGTTTTTTTAGCGTTGGTATTAACTCATGATCAGCAAAAATTAGCTAATGCAATGGACTGCCTTTATTGGTGCTTTTTAGACTTTTTATTTATGACTAGTAAATTTTTAGTGTCCTTGTCTTAATCTTTTTCACCAAAATGGATCTTGTGTAGGGGGATATTTGTGGCACGAGAGAGTTTGCATAACTATAGCAGTAATCTATTAATGAGTGTTATTACATGATCAGGAAGGTGTTAAGTCTGATGATTATTTCTTTTGTAGGTGTCTCTGCTTAGTGGGCTTTCTTGGGGTTTAGTGGAGCACGAATCCCTGTTGTTAAAGCATGAGAGGATCACTGGAAGATGATGTCTTTCTGGCACCTGTTGTGTCTGATCTTCCAATATGCTGTTGGGATTCTTTTCCTCTTAAGCAAAATTTGACTGACACTGTTGAACAGGGAGGATGTCAGTAGCTCCTCTTCATGGAAAACCTGCAGTCCTTGCTGTTAGACATCCTGAGCTAGTTGGCCTACGTGGAGGGAAATTATACTGGAGAGGCTTACAACTCCACTATATTGCCATAAATAGGGGTGGGAGAGGCAGAAAGGATGTGTGTCGCACTGCTACTGTGTGGATTTATCCTCCTAATTAGGCTGTCTTTTTTTTTCCATTTTCTTAATCACACTTGTGCATTTGTGAGAGAAGAGCGCATGTGTGGGTAACTGGTGAGCAGGCACTGAGTAGGGAGGTAGTCTGACCACCACGGTGTATCAGGAGCTGGGTAGCTTCCAGGGAAGTTGAGCTTTTTGGGCCTGTTTTTTCCCGTTTGTGAATCATCTCAGGTGGACTCCACTAATTCTTGAGCTTTTAATCTTCTTTTAAAATGTTAAAGCACATTAGTATTTGTAATTATATATCTTGATACATATTAAAAGGTGGATGATTTGTCTGAAAAATGCAATTGATTTTCTTTAAGATCATTTTGTTGTGTTTTTTTGTTGAGTTGTTGTTGTTGTTTTGGGGTTTTTTAATTGCAGTCTAGGAAGTAGACACAATCCAAGCAACTATCTTTAAACCAGCTCCTTAAAACTGACACTGAAGTTGAATATAATATTCCAGAATATCTTATCAGTGCTATAAAGTCTTAACTTCAAGGTTTTTTCCATCCTTATTTTTATCTCGTTCATCTCTGTCTTCTGGCCAGTGGAGACAGTACTGATTCTACTTTTGTTACTTGTTTGTATAACCTGCTCTTAAAATGACCTATTTGATGGAGACTCCACAACCTCATGAAGCAGCCTATTTTCACTCTTAACTACTTTGCTGTTAATTTTCTATTGCATAGGAATCTCCCTTGCTGCAAGTCAAACATTTTATTGCTTATTCTGTTTGCTGTGGATAGACAGAACTGACTCTTCCTCTCTCCCCTCAGTATTTTGGTCTGTAAGGTTGGTGTCCCCAGTTCTCTCAGCCTTTCAGGTGATACTGTCTGTGTCTGGTGGTAATTCTGTTGTGGCATTTCTCTAGCTGTCCCTGTCTGGCTTGAAGACCTGTGTTCAGAATGAGTTACAGTTGTCCCTCTGACACTTACTGGAGCAGTATTAGGTGAAAGGATTATGTCCTGTGTCACATAAGCTATGCATCCCAAGGTAGCATTAGCTTTTTCCAACAGTCTGACCTTGTTGACTGCTCTTTTGCATACAGTCACTTAAGTCTATTTGGAAATTCATGGTAATTGTCAAGATCTTACTATTTAGTTTGGTCATGAGAAAGTTTCAGTACTTAAGGCTGTCAAGAACATTAATCAAGTAAATAATGACATTTATTCTTCCTCCCCTGTGTAACTCTTTCACTGAAGAAAATTTTACTGGTTTGACCACAAGCAAGGTGGCTGTTCCTGCTCTCCATATCATCTAAGTGCTTAAAAATTTTGTTTGGATGTATTTAACTTTCCTGGGAGGTGAAGACAAACCATTCCTCAGGTGTTTCTATCTTCACTATCCTTTTTTTTCCTCTGTCAATTTTTGGGTGTTTTTAAAATATTTTTTGGGTGGAGGGTTGGGTTTTCTTTGAGGGGTGAGGTTGTTTCTTTGTTTTAAAGAAAGGGTTTAAATAGTTCACCTTTTTCTAAGCTTCTGATTATCTAAGGCATCCTCCCTAAGTTTTCAAAGATAGGATTATTGATTTTGAGGTGGCTCAAAGGATTTCCTGAGGAAGTTTCTTGAATGTTATCAGATCTAGCCTACTTGGAAAAAATATAAGTATGGCTGTTTCCAATAGTCAGCTGAATCTGGGTGCATATTTTTACTCATTTACTTGTGCTAATTGTGCTGATCACCTGCTTGTAGTTGATCTCTTTGGTGAGGACTTTTTCTTCATCAATCTGTTTTCTCTGTTCATTCAGTAATGGAGAAATGCTAGTAGTAGTAGTAGCATAGTGATAGAATGATTTCTTAGTAGCCTCAAGCTGTTTTGTAAGAATTACTTCATTTTATGCCTTTAGCCTTTTATACTTGTCCCTCTTATTCTCTTGCCATTGTTAAGCTTGTTACTCCCTTTATGTGTCCTTTTTCTGAGTCATTATTCTCTTGCTATGTTTTCTGTTCTCTTGCTGTGCTTGGTTTTCTTGAATTTGTTTGTTTCTATTGTGTCATTTGAGAATTAGCTCTTCCTTGCTGTAGACTTGTCTTGTGTGAACTCTTATTTGGTGATGTGAAATCTGTCTCTTGCTGTTCTTCCTTCCTTTCCCTCTTTAGTAGCCATTGAATTGATGGTTCACTTCCAGTGAAACTGTCTCTTATTGTTTACTGTCAATTACTTTTTTTTTTTTTTTTTTGCAGCTACAGCTAAAGGAAGTGTCTCCAGTTGCTTTCTGTGTTTTAAAAATTAAATTCCTTGAATCATTCCCAGTAGGTGCCTAGGTTCTTGTTATCTCCTTGTAACGAGGAGTGGTTTTTTTTTCCCCTTTCAGAAGGAGTATTATCTGTCTGTTGGCCTTTTTTGATGGTCTCTAGTAAGCTTGCAGCTTGATAGCACTTGTGCTTTCCTCCTTTTATTATTTGCAGAGTTTCAGGATACCTTTTTCTGCTTGTATCCTTTGGCTATAGGGCTTAACACTCCTCAGCACTTGGATTTGTTTGGTTTGGGTTTTTGTTTGTGTGTTTAGGTTTTTGTTGTGGTTTTTTTTCTGTGAACTATCTGGATCCTCTTTGTGTTAATATTCCAGTGGGAAAGGGACTCTTACGGAGTAGATCATAGTCTCAATCTCATTCACAGAATTCTAGCTCCTTTTCTTATGCTTTATACCTTAGTATGCATTTGTCTAAGACTGATGGATTGGTTACTTGGATTTTATGAACTTCTGTGAATAATTACTTGTCCTTGCTTCTAGGCTCTTGCCCTGGTATATCATCTTTGGACTCCTGATGTTTTGCTCATGATTCTAGTGAAAAATAGTCTTCCCTCAAGTTAACGACCAGGAAAGGCTTTTTTTGTATGTTAGTTCCTTGTAATCTTCTGCATTATCAACTACCAGAACATGGAACCTCATCACATGGTCAGAGGGGCCAAAGCTGTCCTTTGATAGCATTTTCAAGCTCATGGGGTCATCTGCAAGGAGAGTTTGTTCCTGACAGTGTTAGGGTGTGGAGAGCTGATTGTGAGCATCTTACTTGTTCTCAGTTGTTGTTAGTAGTATCCATAAAGAGCAGTTGGTGTGATGAATGAACATTGAACAGCTTTTATTTTCTTGGGTCTGAGAGAAGCAAAGAACATCTGGAGCAGTATACACCCAAGTAGGGCCAGTATACAGCTTGTTCTCTATGGTGTTTTTTCTGATACAGCTGTTTACTTGGCTTTGTCTTTTGCACTCTCCTCTTGAATTGCCTTAAAGACTTTGCAGTCACAGATGTCTCAGCTCAGCTGCCTCCTGCTTCTCCTTAATGCCTCACCCCCAAAAACAAACCACACAATCCAAATCTCAAAACCACTTTCTAAGAATCTGTAATGTAGAACTTAGTGCGCTGTCTGTTTTCTTTGTAATCTTCCTTGATACAGGAAATATAGGCAAGTGTTCCTACAAATCCAGTCCAAGATATAAATTTGTCTCTCTGTCTCATTATAACCTTTTCATTCTTGGGTCAGGGAACATTTCAGATGAAAGTTTTGGAGATGCCACTTTCATATTTTGTTCCTTATATGTGTGTTGGGATCATGATTGTCTTCCTGCCATTTACACCCCTGCATTTTGGTGAGGGATAGCTGAATCAACTCCTGGACTCTCTGATCTCTGCTTCTTAAGTTGCAGCAGTAAATTTGGGTCAAAGGACTTCAAGCTTTATACATTTCCTCATTTGATTCAGTAAGTGTCTGGTCCCTCCCATGGTGGTACTTGAAGCAAAACATGTGTTTCAGTAGTGTATTTCACATGTCCATAAGAAGGTAATATGTGATGTGATGTATGTGTGTATGGTGAGCATTGAGAGCTCAGCAGTTTGAGGATAAGGAAGTGCAAGGACTGAGGTAATCTTTTGTGGATATTGGCTTAACTTGGAGTTTTATTAACTCTGTAGTGAATTGTTAGAAACACAACCTTTGAGTGCAGTTCTGATGTTAAAGCTTACTTGCTGCATCTTCTCCCATAATTTTGCTGATTGCTCTTAACTATTAAACTAGGATTCTGCTTCTTACTGATGCTGATTTCTGCAGAATTGAAACAGCTTAGAAATAGAGAATTATTTCTCTGGCTTGTACTCTGTGTCATATTCTAGTACAGCATATGCAATTTGCCTGCCATTTCTTTTTATCTGTTGTGGGAAAAACATGGCTAGTTTTAGAAATTGCATTTGGTGGATCATTCTGAAAATGGCCTCTCCCATGTCCAGAATGTGGCTTTCCTCAATGCTTTACGAGATTTTGCTGCCAGGAGGGTGTATGTTTAACTCTTTAAGAGTTAACAGGTGGGGTCATTTTCTTGTAGCATAATTCCTGGAATAGGGCATCTACAGTTTTTGCATTGAAGTTACATATACATAGTCAGGTAGTTAATTCCTAAATGTGGTCTTACACATCTTAAGCTTGCCTTTGGATGAGTGCTTTCTACTGTTCATAAAGAAACTGCTAGCACATCTTGGGGTTGGGTTGGTTGTGTGTAATCCTATTAATTTTACATATTTATGTTTAGTATTGAAGTTGAAACAACAGATTAAAGCTCTAACAACTCTGACTAGGAAAAAAAATTGTATGCATGGTTGTTACCTGTCAGGGCTAGTTGAGAGAATTTTGGGGTGTTTTAACTACCTGCTCAGAACACTTTGCTCATTGTGCTTGGGAAAATGAATGCTTGAATCGTGTTCATTATTAGCTTTTGATATCTTTTTTTAGCACATTCGGCTGCAAAATCACTGGGAAAATGTTGAACATATTCCTAGAACAGAAAAGGCAGAATCCTGGTAGGAGGTGGATTGGCTGTGTTCTGCTGTGTCATATTTAGCTACAAAGAAGGGAAGTATTGCATGTGGGAAGGGATATGTGCTTCTAAAGAATTTGTAATGTGTGTAATTAAAACAAAATTTCCTTCCCTCTCTTTTTCCACTGGAAAGGCTTGGTTCTTGGTAGCTGCACATGCGAGTATTACAGATACAAGTATGTTTTCACTCAAGTCTAAGCTTGTCTGCACTTAAATTAGTTCTGTTATTTTGTGTACTTGCTGCCATTTCACTTGTCAGCTAGGGGATAGCATTTAATGCTGCGCTTAAAACTCATTAAATACAGTTAATTCCTGCACATCCACCAGTAAAAGACCTGATTTCCTCCCCCTATGATTTTAATTTGGTTTCAGGTTTTCAAGTTTGCTTTACCTTGTAAATTATCCATACCTTTACATAAGATACTAATTTGTTTTTGCTTTTTATTTTAAATGCAGTGTTAAAAGGTATGCAAGAGCTTTGTAAAAACTCTGGTAGACAAATTTCCCTTCCTCTCCCCTGTTGCTGAAAAAACCACCCAGAAGACAAAGGCAGCTCTTATGTTATAGTTGAGTTGCAGATGTATTTGGGTGGCTGCAAAGCTTTTTCATGTGAATGGTGACAAAAATGTGAAGGGATCTGGGCAGCTGTTTTGATTCTGCCTATCTGTAGAAATATGTAAAATGCCTTTCACTAACTGATTCAACTTCATTTGAAATAGATCTTCACTGTCTGTATCTTCAGTTCTGCTTCATATCCTTCATGCTGTGACTGATAGTCTTGTCCTTCAGTTTGAATGTATTCCAGGACACTTGACTCTGCTTCCCTGTGCTCAGTTTAATTGTTGTTTTCTGCCTATCTCCAGTACCCTCAGAGAGAACAGCATTGCTTTGCTAAGCTAAATGAGCCAGGTCTCTTGCTGACGACCCAGTTTGGCTGTCACCATGTCTGTTCCAGTTAGGCATTTCTTGAAGGTGGTTGATCAAATGAGGTCTCCTCCAGAGAGCTGTGAAGCAGCACTAATCCATCCTTCCCAGTGTCTCTTGAAAACAGTGTGATGCATCTTGGAATCATGTTTCCTTTTCACAGTTGTAGTGATGAGCATCAGCCACTGGTATAACAAAATCCCCGTTCACTTCCAGTCATGATAGAGGATTAATCTGAGAAAGGCTCTTTGGTTGCAAATACAGCACGAGACGCTTTTCAGTGTCAATGCACCTTTAAGATGTGCAGTTTTTTGATTTGGAGATGGGAATTGAAAAATTCTGACAGTTGGAAATGTAAACTATGAATAATGAGTTGAATATAATGAAAGAGAAGAAATTATGGAATCATCAATACAAATAATTAAATATGCATGTGCACGACTATACTTAAAAAGTAACCAATTTCTAGTAATGTATTCTTAATTTACATGCAGTACCTCAGATCAATGCAATGCAAAATATTAAGGAGATAAGGTTATTAATTCTGCTGTCTTTAATCTGAATAAATGGTCTTATTTAGCCAAGTAATTGGTTGCACAAGTATAGGCATGCTGTATTGTCTTAGTTTCCCACAATTTAAGAGCTGATAGCCTCCTGTGTATTGTAGTTGGTTGAGTTTTGTTCTGTTTAAAAGCATTTTTCTTTGAGAAAAATGAAGACATAATTATAAAGAAGATGAACACAAGCTTATGTTATGGTTTGCAGCTTTCTGACTGGTATTTAAATTTTCCTTCAAAATGTAGGGCTTTGATTCTTACTATCTTCACCATTTCTTTGCTGTAGTGTCATTATTTGTTACGCTAAGTAGGCTGTAATATTTCTATGCTAAGTGCTGTTTTAACTTACTCAAGCTTAAATGTAGATTTTTAAAAATTAGTTTTAATAACCAAAATAATTTTATTTTACTGTGGAAGTGAATTTTTCCTCTACTTATGATGCTGTGAGGAAATGGATCATCAGCTGCAGCTGCCATTTGTACAAATAGTGATGCTGCAGTTTGCAAAGTAAAGCTTGACAGTTGGACAAAAGTGTAAATTTAGGTTTCTCTTCCCCCTCCTGCCCCTCCAAGGGTAAAATCTTTCATTTCTTGCAATACAACATGTATTTCTGTATGGTAGATGTTATATATTTTTCTAGTATATGTTTATAAATGTAAGCATGGTAGAAATTGAGATTCTGATACTTCTCAGTTTTTGTGAGGTAAGACAGTTTTAGTTTCAAAGGAAGATAAAGTAACAAGTTGGGATTTGCAAGCATAGACACTTTTCATGGCATCAGGGATCTGTTGCTTTCTCCTGTAGTGATCCTTCTCTGCTGGAAGGCAATTAACCATTAACCACCAGAGACTGCAGTCAGATCCGCTATGGCATTATTAACACTTGCTTGGACATGTTCATCTTCCTTAAGAAGGAGCATGGGCAGGGCCACGGAGACAGCTGGGCAGTTTTATCTTCAGGGTGGGGCAGCACTGCACCTACTGTTCACTGCTTTTGAAAAAGTATGGGGGACTTCAGCTTGTTAGGTTCAAATGCAATAGGAGTATTTTTGTTTCCAGATGACATGGATCTTCCAGCTTTTTGTCATGGAAAACCTTCAGTAATGGGTTTGCTAGTAGGCTATAGGAAATTGTGGTAATGCTGTTTTTCTTTTTGTGTTGGTTGGAAGAAAACATAAAATTATATTGATAAAGCTTGTCGGGGATATAGTGATTTGGAAAGGGACAGTCAGAACTCTGACTGATTGACAAAACCTGGTACTTGTTCGTATGCTGCAAACAGTATTGATGGAAGCATTGCCAAATTTCATGTGACTTAGGTAGAGTGACCTTTAGGATGACTGTGCTGATGGCCTCTGTCTGGCTGCACAATATTCTGTGAATTAAAAAGAAAAAGACAATCCTGGTCCTTTAATCTCTTCACAGTGGTGTCAGATGGGAGATTATCAGGTATCCAGCAGGGATTTCTTCCAGAATTACCAGTTCTTGTGAGTATTTAGTAGGAGGGATGATGTAATTGTCTGTGTCCCTGACTTCCGAGGGCCTGTTGTCTAACCCTTTCCACTTTATTGGAATGTAAGGAGAAAATGGCTCATCAGATAAAAGCATCTGAATATGTAACAGAAGAAAAGTGATGATGAAGACCACTATTTATGTTTGAATCTGAGCCTAGATGAATTCTCTTAGAGATTATTTGCTACTTGCAGTTTTTAAATAGGGGTTATCCCAGATCGTTGCTTATGGAAAAAGCCCCCAACAGTAATTAGTTCAGGAAGGTCTTTGGCCTTTGTCAAGACAAATTTCATGAGATCATGTGCCAGGCAGTGCCTAGATATATTTCTTAATTACAGCTTATGTAGGTTTCATTTTAATGGTGGAATTTAATTCACAGTATCTACGGAGCGCAGAAGGGACTTCTAGTGGGGTCTGTACACTCCATTCTACAAAGCAGCTGTTTATTTCTTAGTTATTTTTTTTCTTAGAGTATTATTTGATAGTGATCAGTTGTCACATGAGACTTCTTAAAATAAAAGAACAGGGAAGGTGAATTCTGTGGCAGTCGTTGAGGTAGAGCTGAACATACCCATCTGTAAATTTCATGGAATAAATAGTTAAAGTTGGCATCATTCAAATTAACGGCCAAGGAAGTCATTTGTTCAACAAAGTGAAATAGATTAAAAAAACATTATTCGAGTACAACTTTGCTTTAACTTCCATTTAAAAAGTTACATGATTGTAGATTGTTCTGTCTTATAACAGGATACAGATTGGGGTTTCATCTTTTTAATTTTGGATTATAAATTCTTCCCAGTTCCTGTAAAGATCATGGCTTTTTTGTGTGTGCTGACATTTTCATATTGTGAAATATAACCTGTGAACTCCTTATTTCCTAACAGGTGCTCATTTCCTGAATTTAGATTGATTCATCTAAAAGAAAACAGAGTGTGCTATTGAAGAATGCGTGGGAGGAATGGCACAGAATATAGATGTTGCCTCCTTATTACAGAGTAACAGTATCTGTGTTCTTTTCAAAGTACTACTTCAAAGTTGTCTTTTTGAGGTACTACAGAGAAAAAACTTGCCCTGGGGAGCTTCATGTGCTGTTCTTTGCAGTGTAGATCGTGTCATTTAAGATGGCTCTGTTTCTGAGTATAGATTTTTGTCAGTCCAGGTTTGATGGGCTTGTGAATTTTAAATAGCTGTTTAGACTTCAGTTTGTTCTGATTACTGTGCTACAATGGAATTGTTTTATTTTGGCACTGAGAATCCAAGGGAAAAATAAATGTAGCAGGTAAATAATCAGTTCTGTGTAAATCCACCAGAAGTGGTGATTTTACTTAATTTTCAGAGGTCTTGAGTCTTACAGAACTAGAAGTAGAAAGAAAACTGATTTTCTTTTTCTTCTCCATGGTCCAGTGCTGTCTGATTTCCTTCCTCCCTGCTCTGTTTTTAAAGGTTTTGTGTATGTCTGGACAAACAAAAACAAAACAAAAACTTAATTATGTATACTTTTTGCACAGACTTTTAAAAGTCATCCATGTATTTGATCTGCCAGAAGCTGACAGTGCATGATGAGCACTTCTGCAAAATGTGGAGGAAAAGATACCTTTAACTTTCTCAGACCACTAATATTATGCCTCATTTTGAAAAACAGCTCTGGGTACAGGTGATTTATTCTCCTTCCTCCTCCATCCCTGTAATTAGCTATAAATATTTGCTTCTTAAAAAAATTCTTTGGGAAAAAGTCTTGTTGGCCAAATATCTTAGACATGAGTTTTAGCAGGAAGTAGTAGGCACTTGTCATCTTGGTTCTGTTATAGGGTATCTCCCCAAATGGGTGAAATGGGGACAGCCTCCCCACCCACCCTGATCTCACTCTTAATACAAAACTGTTGCTAAACCAGAAAGCATTGGTCTTTTTGAAAAAGTCCTGTATATGCCTGCTACTTATAATTTTATAATTCCTCTCCTTAGACTGAACTTCTGTAAAAACAAAGACCTCAACTGGAAAAAGTATAATATGAAATAATTTCAGTTTCTGCTGAAAACTCCATTGACATTTTGACTTCTTATCAAAGGTCTTAAAGGATTTCACTGTTGGAAAAGAAGCAATTCAGATTTGAGATCTTGTGGGTGTGGGGAGAGGAATAATTTTGGGGGGATTTTAGCCATTTATAGTACACTTGCTTTGTTACCTACATGCAAGGTAGATGGAGCTTTCTAGATTAAACCTCCGCACCCTCAGCTTGTTGGCTTGCTTGACATCAGCAATTTACTTTAGGACTAGCTTTTACTAAACTATGAAAATAGTGTTATGTTTACTTAAAGCAGTGATAAGTTTTAATGATATGACTTGTTGAAGAAGGGAAGCCTTCAGAGAACCTGTCTTGCAGGTTAGTCAGATTCTATAATAAAGAGTCTGACTTAATAAAGAAAACGCTGCAGCTCAATGTTATTACATAAAAAATATGACCATTGCAATAGAAGTGTCACTAAAATTACTGAAGTCTCATAATGTTGTTTTTATTTTTATTTTCCTCATTATTCATATAAGAATGTTTGTTATATTGGCTAAAGAGGATTTAACCTGGAATCTTACAAAGTTTATTTTGGCAGTAGCACATTTCAACAGAGAGAGAAACAGTTTTCATAAGCATTTTCTGGGAAGATGCTTGGATAGGGAGTACCTAATTTCGGTTTAATATGTTGGCTGTCTATTGCCAGGTATATCTTTATCTCAATATGTTGTCCCTAATATGAAGTAATATCATACTTCACCTGTTGGAGGGCTAAATTGAGTGGCCTCAACAGTAGCCTTGTTAGCTCCTTGCAATTATTTGGGTTTGCAGTTGAGTGTAATGCTTGCTCTCTGCTCTGCATATTTCTGCTTCTTGGTTGTCTTTACAAACAAAGTAAGTGTGAATTCTCAAGTTGATGAACAACCTTTTCTTAGAGCCAGCACTGTCTCTCTTCCTCCTTCCATCTTCATAGGTCATTTCCTGTGTTTAGCCCTTGACTGTATAATTCCCTCTGGTGAAGCATGATGGAGGGAGCATGGTACAATTGGCTGGAGTGCTCTACAGTCACAGGATTTCCACCCTGCCCTATCCGAATACATATACACAAGATGGTACATGAATCTGTGATGTGTTGGTTTTCAGAGCTAGTTGATGTATCTCACGTGGTGTTCTGCAGCAAATCTCTTCTTAATGATTTCTGTTAAGTACTAAAGCTATTGAACATAGATGTGCTCTGCACTAGGTGCCAATATAAGGGCTGAGTCAACATGTTGGCTGTATTCATGTGCAGAGCTTTTGCCCTCTGGAGCCTCTGACAGGCTTGTCATGAATGCTTTACTCTTGACTGTTGTTCAGCTTCTGACAACTTCCGTTTCTCCTGCTTCTGAATTATTTAATATCTAAAAAGTAGTTTATTTATATTTGAAAATAATATCAAAATTTAAAAAAAAATCTATATATCAAGAGAGTCACAAAAGCCTTTTAACACTCCTTGGAATGCCTGTTCTTTCTCAGCTTTCACTTTTTTTATATCCCTGATAATTGACATAAAGATTTAAAGGTTGTTGGAAATTATGTGTAGTCCAGTAGCTTTTCAAAGGAGTACCAGGGGACTGACTCATGGTATCACTGACTTGTTTATGTGTATTTTTTTCTTCACTGACATGTTTTCAATCTCAAGAGTATGGACTACACTAGAATAATGCAGGCTAGGCTGGGAAAGGATAATTGAGGTGTTTGTGAATATTAATGCCAAGGACAGAACACTTGGTAAAATGAATTGATAGTCTGCAAAGTTACTCAATTGGCCAGATCAAGTGTTGGCTGCCTTAATGTGGATAGTTGAACTTCAATTATTATCACCTTGTCTTTGCTTGCGCTGGTTTTTATTCGGTATTTTGGCACCCTTAGTAAAATCAAGGATCTTTTTGTGTAGGAAACCTTCACAACTTTCCCTGTTGGCGACGGTTGTAGATTATTAATAACCACTTTATCTGTTTCTCTTCTATAATCCTGAGACTCCTTGGCAAGCAAGTCTATGTTAGGATGTACAACTACATTCTGTTCAGTGTCACTAGAGATGTGTGTGATTATGGCATGAAAAATTTAGATATTTGTCAGTTTCTTAATCAAAACACTCCTAGATCAAGGAGGGATACTATGGTAGTTCGTTCATCTTTTATCTTTATAGTTAATAAAACTAATTGGTGGTCTATACATTCCTCCCCCGCCAAGACACGTTTCACTACTGCCTCATGCTAAACCATAGCTACGTTTGGAGTAGGAACTTCCAAGCTTTTCCCTTTTGCCTATCAAATATTTACCTATTTTAAAGCTACTGATTCAAAACTCTTAGAAATTAAATTTTGTATAACTGATGGCAAAAGACTTTTTCCCTCCCCTCCAAATGAATAATAAGACTCTAAAATCTGCTTCAATGTTGCTGTGCTAATGAACTTGTAAATGTGTTGCACAGTACTGATTATTTTCCTGCCTGCTGTTGGGCATGCTAATTTTGCATTCTCCTTACTCCAGTGGAGGTTTCTAGGAAGAAAACCTTTACCTCTAATCTTTTTAAAAATATCATTTTAGTATTCTTTTCTTAGAGATCATGCTCTTCTACTACAAAAGCTCTTGTATTTTTGGGGGTTATTTAAAAACGAAAAATAAGAACTCCTCAGACTTCTATCTTCCCTTCTATTAGAAAAGTTTCCTGTTCACCTCCACTTGGGTGTCAGACTTTCATGACTGTGGACAGGGACCATCTGTGACCTTGGGCCAGCCTAGCTGGAGTGCAGCAGGCCCAGGCATGCTGTGATAGAGGGCACTTCTGCATTTCTTGGCCATGTTGTTATTGACCGTAAGTATTTGGATGTGGTCATCCTCTCCAAGAGGATTCCTGAATGTAGTTCTGGGTAATCATTATCTGATTCCAAGACCTCCCTGGACTGTTTCTTTCAGTGTTAGACCACCCTTAACAACAAGTACTTTGATGAAAAAATGACAGAAGACACTATTTTTTTGTAGAGTATGTTCTGCTTTATTGGGCATATGCTTTGGTTTGCTTCAGCTTTGCAGTACTTGATATCTTGTAGGGGCTTATGGCATTTTGGTGGAGGAGTTTGTTCTTGCTTTCAAGTGGGTGGGTGCATGGCACTGGCCTGTCCAGAGTATGGCCAAGACAACCTTTTCTGTGAGAAACCAGGCAGTACTTTGCTTAGTCTCTTGGTAATATACTTCCAATGCCTTTAAAAATGCTCATGGGTTTCTTAAAGCAGATGAAAAATAATCAGTATATTGAAATAAATGAAATTTCATAGGCAAGAGTGATGACACTGCCAAGTAGAACTGTTTTAGTTTGCTCTTCCTCTGAAAAACTGGGTTATACCAGATGTTAACTGGGTATAATGTGGACTTAAAAAAGGATTAAGGAAGGGCTAAGTGTTGATAGTTTACTGCTGTGTTTTGCATCATCATATCTCTATGGTAGTGTAATACATGTTTTGCACAGGCTACTGTCATTGCAGAGGCTGCGGTCACTCCTGCCTGTGTTCAGGAGCAGTGCTTTTTAAAGCAAACCTCAAAGCCCTGCCGTGCGAGAGGTCTGGCCAGCACGTTGTCCTGTCTGACAGTACTCGCTGCTAGAGAATGGAGAGACCTGCCTGCATGTGTAGAATAATCCTCCTGCTGTGTGCTTTCACAGGTCTTACCAGTCCAGGGGTCTCCTGCATCAGATTCTGTTTGTTAACTATGTTGAATGTCTCTCTGATGCATTTATTATCATTCTTTCCCCTCATGCACCAGGCATTTGACTTTGACAATGGCTTATCATTAAATCCGTTTGAGTTAGGGGGGAAGGATCCTAAATTTTCACTTACTGAAATCAGATTGTTTGCTATCTGTTGAAGTAAAGGCATAAAGAAATCATTCCTCATATCTGCAAGTCACTTAGGATTTTGTAAGCATCACTCATCTGCCAGCAGCAGTTCTGTCACCAATTTAGCTGTGTCTGGGAGAAGAGAGGAACAGTTCAGGCTGCGACTGGAGCGTGCCCAAGTCAGAGCTTCACTGGGGCTGCAGGGAGGGAGGTCTTGAGCAGAGAGTGGGACTTGAGAGAGCTGCTGCCGTAGGGTGATGGGTGACAGCAGTGGGAGGTGAGGCAGAGCTGCTCCAAGCAGTGTTGGGGTGGGCTTGCTGCTGGAGGTGCCTGAGAGAAGGCTGAGCACAGGACAGCCATGGCAAATGGGTTTTGGCTTTAAAATGCAGGCAGTAGAACAAGTGGCATGGACAAGACATCTGGATGGGTTTTGGGAGGGGTAGCTGGCCAAAGTTTCTTTAGTGTTACTCAGATACTTACAGATGTTTCAACAAACTTAATTTTTCAACTCCCTATATAAAAATAAACTAATTGATTCTAGTGGTATGGAATACAGTTATTATATTAGGACCTTGTAGAATTAAGTGTGGCCGTAATTGTCTCTTGGTAACATTGGTTTTTTTCTGGTCTTTCTTAATGCACCTGAGAAAATCAGTGCAATTTATCCTTGCTGTTTTTCTCTGGGAGAAATTTGATTCAATCTTGGTTTGGTTTTTTTTTGTTTTGTCTTTTTTTGCCTTTTTTTTTTTTTTTTTGTTTTTTTTGAGCATCACATTTCTTTTGAACCGTTTAAGGTTCAGTGACGGTGAATTGAGTCTAAATTTCCTTCCTGTGCTTTTCTGTTCCTGGGCTCTCCTGAGATCTTGCATCACTCTCACTTTCATGATGCTTGTGTGGCATCACAAGGCTTCAGTTGCAAGAGAGATGGGGGTGTGTTGTCTAGTAATGTGTCAGCCTCCTGAAGGTCTAATAGTGACAGGCTATTAGAGCAAATAGTGGTAGTCTCTGAGTGCTTATTTTCTGATTGCTCAACTGGTTCTTCAAGGTCATTCTGGTGTAATCAGGCAGTATTGTTTAAACTGTGATTCCCTCTTTCTTCATGCTTTCTGGTATGAATTATGCTGTGCCAAAATGTTGCATGCCTTATTCTCCAGAAAAATCAATGTTTTGGAGAAGGTAGGTTAGTGTGACAGTAACTTCCAAGGAACACAAGATATATTTCTCTGTATATTTTCCATTGTAAATAACATTTATAGTAAGAACAGAAATACCTCACACACACACACGCTTTTCATTATGGTGAAAAGTGCTTGTGGAGGTTCAGATGTTCCTGATGATCGATCCGTGTCAGCCTTCCTTATGGCATTTATCTTCATAAAATAGCTTTTTAAAACACAAAACTTTAAAATCGTTGAAAAGGATACTAAGGAATGAAAAAATAAGGCTTTTTAAAATTAAATAAAAAAAGTTAGGGTTATCCAGAAGTGACAGCTGTCTAGCTTGTCACTTCCACTAGAATTCTCTGCACACAGAATTATATCTGTCAACATATGGCACAGTAACTAGATCTTGGAAGGTCCTTCTGCCATTCTTCAGTCTCTTTAGTTACATGAAGAATTTAGTGCTATTAGCTAACTTTGTCATCTGAGGCACTTTCTTGTTACAGACTTTGGCTAACAGCAATTTCTCTTTTGAAAGCTTAATAAATAAATAATTAAAAAAATAATCTACTCCTCTAGTACTAGTGAAGTACAAAGCAAGCATTAACATACTGAAATTATTAGTGCAACTCTGAAGTCCTTGAGCTTCTTTAGGACTCTTGGCTGAATGTCATCCACTCTTGGTGGTTTGCTAATTTTTCTCTTGTCCATTTTCTCTGTACTGGTTTTTTTCTTCTAGCAGTGCTTTGCTTTGAAACAGATCCTCTAATGCATCTTCTGTAAAGAAGCCTTTTACTGGGAAAATAAGTTCCTCCATAATGAACATGAACATGCAAAAAATAATTCTGGTCATTTTGCCCTGACCTTAGCTTATATAAGCTTTTTTTTAATGCTTCTATTAGTTTACTTACTTTAGCCTTACCGATCCTGACAGGCTCCTTGCTTCTCATGTGCCTCAAGAAAGGATTTAGTTGTAGTTTTTATACTTTTTTTTTTCCTTCCCTAAATTACTTGCGGGACTGTCTCATTGAATTTTTTTTTGTCTGTTTTTAACTTGCTATTGTTTGAGCCTCATTTGGACAGCTTTTACAAAATTCTTCTAATATTTTCTCTAAAATGTTATTTAGCCATCTCCTTCCTTGCCTGTCATGTCATTATGCATCCCCACTAAAATCCTTCTTTTTTTGTGATTTTTATATTTCCTCTAGGCCTCACATATGTCTTATATCTCATTGCCTACAGACACTTAGTTTTTGATGATTCTCTTTGTTTCCTCCTATTTGTCTTAATTCCTTTCATTAAATTCCTTGGTGTTTGTTGCTCCTGCAGATATTTAGATCACTGTTAAATTCTGGGGGAGGGTTACTCTAATATTTTTAAGCAAATTCTGCACAGTGCTTAGGATCAAGAGACGGCTTTTCTGACAGCTCGTTCCATGAAGGAGTCTTTCCTGGTGTTCATGGCTTCATGTGTCATTTAGTGCATAAGAAAAACCTCCCATTGTTTTTGTCTTTGCTTTTGTAACATTTCTGAGTACCTTTAGCTTGGTCACTCAATGCCTGCATGTTTCAATGTGATGGCTCGTGTATTTCTCATTATCACTGTCCTGAATGTAAAGAAGGTAAATGTACTCTCTTAATGAATAAGTAATGTCTTCAGATAAACTTCTCTATTCATTAATTTTCTCCAAAAAAATGGTTTTAGCTGCAGATAACTATTTCATTCTAAACTTTCATACTGGTTTCTTTGTTTTTTAATGTATATGCATGCCAATAACCAGTGGACCTCCGGACTGGAGGATAACTTTTCTTGTTGAAGTAGACTTCTTCTAAGCAAAGAACCCTTATTTTTTCCACTTTTTGGAAAGTGTCTGAGTAAAAATAGGGAACACAGCAAGTGTTTTTGTTCCCATACTTTTAGACCTGAGATGCTTGCCTTGCGTATGAGGGGTTTTTTTGTAAATATCTACTCTGGAAAGATAGCATAGGGTATGGAAGTGAAGTTGTGCGAGTTCTTATTTGTATTTTCTCTAGCAGTGATTTGACAATCCACCTCTTTGCCTTTGGAAAAATTCAGCTGAAGGCAGTGACTTTGCAATAATCTCCCTGTCTCTAAACCCAGCAGTTGGTAATGCTGTGGATGTGTAAAACCTGAAGGATGCTCCTTTGCACTGAGGATGACTCCAGTCAGAGTATGGTTTGGGGACAGGGCAGAAATGTTTTCTGAATTCTGTCAATACAACACACAAGATGTCGGGGTTCTTGCATCAAACAGACTGGTTTTGTTGTGCTCTTTACAGCAGTCTTAGAAACGTTAATATGCAACAGCAATAGGTGGGAAACTGGAGGGCAAAAAGAGTTTAGCAAAAACATGTGAAAGGTGGAACAGAGGCATGAAGTAATTAATACCTGAAATTCAAATCCTCAACGAGTGCTCAAGAAGAGAGAGAGACTAAAATAATTGACTGACTTTATTTCTCCTTTCTCATTATTCAAAAATGAAATGCCTTTTCTTCAACTTGGTGTGATCTAGAGCTCTTCATTGTCACTGGCTTGAATTCATACATTGTCTTGGCTTTACTCTTGATTTAGTGTCCTCAAATAATGCTGTGTGAGAACACTTGGGGCTTGTAAAAGGCGCTTCATTGCTATCCGGTGTAGTCTCTGTAGCACTTGTGTAGATGAGATCTTGGAGGTTTCTGTATGAGTTATAACCTGGGGCAGGAGGAAAGCTGCTGCAGTGGAATAGCTCAATGCCATTGGGAGGCTTGGTGTGGAATACTCTTCTGGTTAACACTGCCTATTTTTCTAAGCAGTATGGTATTGAACTTTCAAAATGCAAGAATCTTTGTTAATTGTTCTGATTTACAATACAAATATAAAAGCTAAATGCAAACAATCAAATACTGAAGGAAAAATGTAATTTTTCTTATGACTCTTCTCTTTTCCTGTATCAGTTATTTCAGCTCGGAGTTACTACTGAAATAGCTTTAGTGCAAAAGTTTAAAATCCAAACTTTTGCATCCGTAGAACTTTTTTACAGAAGAAAAGGAGATTTCCATCTCTGCAGTAGAACAATGATTCAAATTGCAAAAGCTGTTGTATCAGTCTTAAGATACTGAGGAAGATTTTGTTTAATTTTTATAAAGCTCTTTTAACAATAAACTATTGTCACCAATCTGTTGTTACTTTTTCCCAGGTTTCGCTAAATGGTACACAGTTTACAGACAGTTCTGTTGGATCAGAATTCACAGGTGTTTCTCAGGTATGTGCAGTCAAATTTTGTGGGTGTATATAAAAGCAGAATTATTTACTGATGGGAGATATTAAGCAGTATTAAAGGTACTAAAGCAAACTCTTCAAAAAGAATGCTGTGTGAGATTGGGACTTTGCTAATTGAAGTCAGTTTCTGATGATTCCCTATTCAAGCTTCAAAAAGCAGTGGAAGCTTTTTTTTTAAAGTAAAATTTGATTGTTGTAGTATGCTTGAAATTGGACATGGATATTAAAAAAACCTATGCTGTTTTATGGTAATAAAGTTATTCTTGCAAATAAATCTAAATACATAGCAGAGATGCAGTTACTTCTGTTCCAACTTGTCCTACTTCCAGCTTTCATTTATGAATGCTATATCTGAATGTGTTTCAGAGTGTGAGTGAGACTGGGTTTTTTCTTGTAGAGATGCAGCCCACATTTTTTGAAGCTTGACTAGTGGAAAAATATCTTGCTTTTCCCAAAAGTTGCACTTTGCTCTGATGATGCTGAAGAGACATACAAATGTGACCTAATTGCAAGCTCTCCTAATCCAGCAAGAGTTTACTGCTCCTGTTGAAATGATCACATGAACAGTCACTGCATTCATCACATTTTAAATAAATGAGAAACTGCAGTTTATAGCTTCATTTTAGTAGGACAGAATCATAACAGGTATCAGAGATGCTTATGGTCTAGATTTTGTCAAAGTTCCGATTTTCATTCTTGGTTTGCATTGTGCTCTAGGAACCAAAGGCTTTAATTTGAGCTTCAAATTTGTCGTAAATATGGGCCCAGTGGGGAGATTGTTAGGGTTTCACTGAGTCTGGCCAGAACAAAGATTATTGTTCCTCCTGTTTTTGCCATGGCTTTTTAATGAGTGTGGTGCAGCTTTAACCAAGTTACACAAACACAACTTCTAGAAGTCCCTGCAGAGTAGCTGAGGTGTGTTTGCCATGACCTTTACCTTTGCAAAAAAGTGTCAGGTTGTCTTAAGTTCTGAACTTTTACATTTTTGTCCTCTTCTTTTCCTACTTGTTGGAAGATGTCCTGCAAATAGTGTTCATAAGGATTTGCCTGCAAAATAGCTATGAAGATGTCATCATTCTTACAGGGTCTTAATCTGGCTTTTAAAAAAAATTCGTTTAAGAAGGAAACTTTCAAGGCTAAGGCATGAGCAGCCATGGCCTCCTGCATGCAGGGTTTTTAGGCATGAATGAGATCTTCAGTTGAGTGCAGGTCAGCCAAAAGGAATGTCTAACTTGAGAAATCTGTTGGTGCTTGTAGAACCAATAAAGGAGTTGGTCAATCCCAGCCTTTCAGGTGGCAGAGGGAGTCTTCCTGCTTGAGAAGGTTTCCTGAAAATCTGCAGCAGGCTCCTGGAGAAATGGTGTTCTTTTTCCTGCCTTAGTGCTTAGGTGTAAATTCTAGAAGTGGTAACAGTGAGAAAAGGTTAGCTGTTCTTACTAAATCTGTTAAATTTCTCATGAACTTCTGAAAGATAGGAAGATACTTGTGGAGATGAATTCAGTGTGTCTTTTGGGTTTTTATGTCTAGAATTCTTAGTTTGTCTTTCCATATTGCTGAGTCTGTCAGTTTTCCAAATGTGAAGAGCACAAAAATCACAGTTTATAATGCTCTGCTGTTTTTCTTTAGATGTCAGCAATAGAGAATTGATTTGTTGTTGTTAAGACAAAAAGAGAGTGAATTATGGTTTAGCTTTAATTGGTCCTTTGCCCTAAAGAAGTGTTCACCTGTCCTTGTGCAGTTCAGCCTTACAAGATCATTAAAGCTGTCTTTTTGTTAGTATTGAGATTGGAGCAGCATCGAGAGCAATGCTTGAACTACTTAAAGTTTACTTTTTCTTTGAGAAAGAATTTAGCTGTTTTGATGCACATAGAATATGTTGCTAACTAAGGCAGAGTTAGTAGTTCTAATATAACTGGGCAACTCTGTGATCCTGCTATTAAATGATATTTTGTTCCAGTTGTCTTCTCTTACGTCTGATAAAGTTGGGTTCTCTTTGCCTTGTGCTGTCTGACTTGTTTTTGACTGTCAGTCTTGGTGAAGAATCAGCATTTCATGGCTGAACCATAGTTTCATGCACTGTAGCATCTTGGGAAAGAATTTAGATTTTGAACTACCTCTGTCCTATGTTACCAAGTCTACTTTATTCAATAGCTGATAGTGGATTTTAGGACCCCACTGATTTGTTTTGTTGAAACTGATTTAAACTTTTATTTTGTAATAAGCTTAGCTGAAAGTTACTTTGTTTCAGGTATTATTCATTCATATTTCAGTATTATAAAAGGAAGTGTCACAGAGCTTCAAAGATGTTATTTTTCTTTTTTGTCTGTAAAGGATGACAGTAAAAGGAATTTGTACTATCCCTTTTTATTTTTACTTACTAGATTATTACATCTAGGCTGAAATATTTTAGGGGGAAAGACTGTAGGCCGTGCTCCCTGAAAACATTTCTTTCTAAATGGGAGTGTATTAGTAGTCAGAATTGTTTGCCCCATGGATATTGAGACTGCTGTGTTTGGTTTTGGGACACTCCAAATATTCACCGTTTTATAACGACTAGTAAAATACATGTGTTGTTTTTTGGGGGTTTTGTTGTTTGTTTCAAATGTCAGAATAAGTTTTTCTGGTATGTATTCTGTGAATAACCAGTTACCTATCAAAACACTTGTTTGCAGACACCATTTACCTTTGGCTTGGGCCAAAGGGCACCATATACAACTGGCGAGCATTGTCTTCTTTGTAGAAGTGAACGAAAAGATACTTCGCTTCCAGAGAGCGGAATAAAAAATTCTAGCAAAACAGCACTTTCCACATCTCCAAAAGCAAACAATATGCTGCATCTTCCACTGTGGGTGTGTCCAGACTGTCGAAGAACAGTCGAAAAGGAGGAGAGGCACGCTACAATAGAGCAATCTCTCGTGGTAAGTTCTTCAGTAGACTGAGAAGATGCTTAATTATGGGCTACATGTCACTTTGTGCCTTGGAACCACTGGAACTGTAAATGCTTAAAAAGCATTTTAGGAGATTCTGAGTTGGTTTTCTTATGAGATAAACTGAACAGGCAAGTTGTTCCAAAAGCGAGGAGTTCTGGTTCTAAGTTGTGGAGTTTTAAGTAGAGCAAGGTTTGGATCCATTTTTTACTGAGGTTTTTGCTTTTAATTCATTGGATCTCAAGCTTTGTCCTTATCCACTTTACTTAAATTCAGTTTCTTCTGCTCTTTCCAACATGACCTTACTCATTACGCATTTTTCTATTCTGTCTTCTCATGTTGTGTTTTCCTCTCTTTGTGATAGGTAAACTATCTGAATCTTCCTTGTTCTTTCAGTAGATTTCTTGAGTCACTGCACTTGGCACTGACACCTCCCTGCAGATTTCTGAGCGTCATTGTCTTTTCTTTCCTGTATCTTTTAATAAAGAAGCACAACTTTGCATAGCATGAATGTAACAGTTTCCTAGTCTTGGTAGCACTGCAAGCAACAATTTAATACGTGGTACTAATATTTCAAGTCATAAATTCAGCCTCGTGTAAGAGCTGTGCTTAGTGTTGCAGGAAGATACTAAAAGTTCATTGACAGGTCCAGCAAAACCTCATTGGAAGTAAACTATATTATACTGCAGAACCAAGTCTTCAGGATTGACCTGGGAAGTCACACACTTGGGATAATTGGAAGTACTGAAGATTGCAGCTGACATCTCCTTGCAGAGAGCTAATAGGCTGTGCACATACAGATTTTCATTTCAGTAAATCACTGTGAAGAGGGATTGTATAGAGGGTGTCATTAAGCTCATGTTAAAAGCATAGTTAAAAACGTTTTTGTGAGGAAAATTTAAGAGTGTATCACTTGTATACAACTTGTGTTTACAGATAATGTTGCTATTAACAAGGGTAGTAAAACTAATCAAAAGAAGTTACATCTAAGGAAATTACAGTGGTGGTGTGGTAGTAAACACATCCTAGAGAGTTGAAAGCACAGAAAGACTGAGGCACATTATTGTTCAGTTGAGTCAAAATTTTTGACACATTTAAGTTCTGTTTAAGAAACTAGTTAAAAAAAAAAAAAGTGTCCTAGATGTGCAAGGAAGGCAGGATTTGCTTTCTAAGTGTTTTGTTAAGTTATAGATACTCCAGGTGTAAATAAAAATTTGCATTTTTTTTTTTTAATTTGGCAACTGTTTTCTTTTTTAAAGAGGAATTTTTAAAAGTAGACAGCAAATGGATTTTCCAGATTGGAAGCTTGACATAAAAAGATCACTATATGAATTAGGTGGCTAGTCAAATTAGAGAAGCCAGTTGGGAAAAAAAGCCAAAATTAGCTAAAAAAAAAAACCAAACCAACAAAAATTGTTACCAGTGACTGCAAGTCAGAGTACAGGTGGTTTGCTGTAGATGTTCCTGTGCTCAGGTTGCTCTTGCTCTCATTAGCTTCCTTGGTAGCAACTGCATGCAGGTTTGTTCTTACCTATGTCTGCATCCTGATCCAGGATTTGGAGCACAAAAAGAACCATCTTCAGTCATACTACTGATGTGGGAGAGGTCTCTGCCTGGTGCCAGAGAAATCTGGTGGCAGACTTGGGAGGGTGCAGGAGAGAAGCATGGTGTGTGCCTGGGGCTGGAGCACAGAGAAAGGAGAGAAACTGGAGACAAAAATAGCAGCTGTCTTGGGCAAGTGGTCTGTGTCATCTGCTAGATTTGAACAGCACTGTGCACAGGAGATGGCATCCATTTCCAATGGCAGCAGCTTTCTAACATCCATTGCTATGAAATACTGTGTCTGGCTGTACAAACAAGGAGATTTTATAATTTTTGCTAGAATGGATTGTTACACTCTGGAAGCCAAGCATACTGTTACATGAAGACTGAAGAAATAGTGCTGGTTTATGATTAAGTGTGGATGATGCAAGCCTTCCTTTAGCTTAGTTTATTGTTTATGTTTACGTTTATCACATAAAGGTGATAATTATAACCAGCATACTTTGGTCATTAGAAACAAAGCTCTGTTTGTATTGTCGGTCGTCTCAGTCCATATCTTGCATTTATTAGGCTTTTGGAAGACTAATTCTTTGTGCCTGATTGAGTGTCCTCCCAAATACATGCAGCATTAAGAATTGCCACTTCAATATTTGCCTACCTAATAACATTTCAGACCTTACAAACTGAAGGCTACCTGCTTGGTTTTGGGTTTTTTTCAGAGCCAAGATTTCCTTTTGCACATGCCTCTTGGAAACAGTGGATCACAGCAGGAATCTGTAGGAGGAGGAAGAATAACTGTTGGTGCACAGACGGTGCCTGCTGCAGATCTTAGCAATTCCTCTCCTTCAGACATAGCGTGCAACTGTGAGGCCTGTAATGAACGCAGGTAAGAACTGAACTCAACCTCAGCAGCATGGTTGTTGTAGTCAGACTTTGGCAGTATTGTAGCTTGTTTGTACATGTATGCTTAAACTCTTGAAACCAGTTGTCTGACAGTAACAGTAATTTCTGGATGGCAGTATTTACCCAACTTAATACTTTATTCTAGGCATTTTCAGATGTACTTTCTTTTTTCTGGAATAGTAGGAATCAATACACCTATGTGATGTATACAAATAGAGGGTAATTATTTTTGTCTTCACATGCAGAGAAAACTCAGCAGAGCCTGAACGTGAACCTCAGCAGCTTCAGAATTACTGGTCCGAAGTCAGATACATGGTTCGGTGTATTTATCGCCAAGCTGGGACCCCTTTGGCAGATGACCAAGACCAGTCGTTGGTACCAGATAAAGAAGGAATGAAGGAGCTGGTGGATAGGTATATCACTCCAAAGAATATTAATTCTATTTTGTTCAGGATTTTTCAATACTAGTTTGGATGCATGGGAAGCTATTAAATTCATATGCTGTTTGCAATAGGAATATAAATGTATAATTATGAAAGGGTCCCAGAATCTTATTCTTCAGAAGACCTTATTCATAAGACAGTGTTAAGTTTGAATTGCCCCACGTGGAAGTCTTACCTTGTGGAATTAGCCTGAATTAGTAGTAGTAGTTAGTGCTTGCACCTTACTGTGATTGTATCACCTGGAAGAAATTTCATAAAAATAAAAAAAAGTTATATTGGACATTGATCACTAGATTAGGTGGAGTCCAAGAATTTCATTCTTATTTTAGAAGTCTCAATTGTAACTTTTCTAGGTACTGAAGTGAATTTGAAGATGGGCTTAATGAGATCCTCAGTGGTGGGTTTTTTGCTTTTTAAGAGTAGTGTGGCAAACCTTAAAGGGCTCCAGTAGGATCATCTCAGTTTCTGTCTAACTCAGTGTGTGATCAAGGAGTTCTTGTTCTCCGTGGTTTCACATGTTATTAATATACTGAGATCTGACCAGTGTAACCAGCTGTAGTTCTCATATGTGCAATTTCTAGTTGAACCCAAATTCTGGTGAGGTAAAGATGCGTTTGAAAGAGAAATTAATCTAGCACTACTCTTAATATGACTGTACACCTGAACTGGCTTGAAGAGATAATTAAATAAGCGTATTGCACATTGCTTATATAAAAACTGTTTGGTTTTGAACATGAGTTGTGTACAAGCAGAGTAATACAGTGTCCCTCCCTATTAGTCACACTTGTAAGTGATCAAAACACACAATATAGGCTTGGAAATCAAAGATGTTCAAATGTTGCATAGTGTGTTGGTAATTAAAACGGAATCACAGCTAAAATGGTTGTTGACGTTATGCATTTTCTCCTTAATGGAAAAACTTTGGAAATCAAAACGTACACTGTGTAGCTTTCTTATGTACTCAGGAGCTTTGATTACTCAGAACTGTTTTTCACTTTTGAGAGAGATTATTAAAATACAAAGACAGAAACAGGATCTCAAAGGAAACCTTAAATGTCAGTTGGATTATTTTTCACTTGAGTTTGTTATGGTCTCTAAAGTGTAAAATAAAAAAGGATGCAGTTTGGGCAGGCACCAGTGTGTCCAGTCTGTGGTGCTAATGTCATGCAGAATTTTTTCACAAAGATAGTCACTGTAGGTATTGAATGCATAAAAAAACCCCAGAAAAATCCTCCATTTAGGTAGTATGCAGAAGACCATGTTACAGCTGAGTAATTGGGTTTAAAAGGCAGAAGTTCCCAGTTCCATGCTCAGCTCTTGTTAGACACTGCTGGCAAAAATGGAGCGTCTAGTCATCTTTGTTGGAATAAGTAGTGGTGCCAAGTAATGTCCCTATTGTATGTTGGAATACTTGATGGCAATATAATAGGACTGGTTTTGAGTGGTGAGGGAAAAGCATGGATTAGATAGCTGCAGACTTCTATTCTCCTAACTCTTAAGTACTTACCCCATTCATTTCTTCTTCCCCACCTCCCTGTACTGTAAAAAAACCAAAGCGTTCTGTGCATGCTTAAACTCCATGCACAGAAATTTAGAATGAAATTGAATTATTTAAAGTGGCTCAAAGCAGCCATCGTGTTCAGTTTTCTTCTGTAGACACAAATTTGTCCCATGTTAAGAAGAACATGGAGCAGTTGTGAAGAGCCTTATCTGAAGAGTCTGGGTGCCTGTAGGGTTGGATGCAAATGAAGTTAAGATTTTGAGCTCGCAAGTTGAAATGAAATTGTAAAGCCCTAAATCAGTTTGCTCCTCACGTGTGCAAGCATCCTAGTCCCAAAGGAGCTCAGTTCTGTAGTTTTGAAGGAGGGGACTGGACTTGTTCTCTGAGGTTTAAAGTAGTTCTCTAAACCTGAGCCACTGAGATTATTTTTGAGGATGATAATGGTAACTGGTAAATACTTCTAGGAAAATGAAAACTGTTGATTACATGCTCTCTCTTTTTTTTTCTTTTTTGTCACAAATATTCTAAAAATAAAGGCTTTGTGAAAGAGATCCATATCAGCTTTATCAACGGTTGGAACAGCAGGCTAGGGAATATGTGCTTGAAATGAAGGTTCGTCTGCTCAGACACTTGTCCCTGGGATCTAAGGTTGCATCAACGTTAGCGACAGAAGGGCCACCCCAGGCACAGCAGTTCATCTCACTCCTACTTGAAGAATACAGTGCACTCTGTCAGGCAGCGTGTACAATCAGCGCCTTCCTAGTTACTCTGGTAAGACTGAAAAAACAGCCTGTGTGCTCCTGCTTGCCAGGGCTAATGCTGACAGAGTTGTTTCGGGGCTCTTTCAGGTGTCTTCTGTAGTTGTAAATTGTAAGGTTCATTTTTCATCCTTAGAGACAGGGAGATTCTGAAAATGCAGATTAAATATTCAGAAGTGTGGAGTAGGCATTTCTTAGAGTGGCTTGATGAAATTATCTTGTTCGCAGAGAAGAAGCTGGGAAATTGTTTGTGGCACTTACTCTGAAACAAATCTTTAAGCAGATTTACAAGTACTAGATATTCTAATGTGGAACACACTTCTCTGTTAATCTTTAATGGTTTCTTGACAACCATGATTAGGTCGCACCAACTTCTGTGTGTAGTGCTAACTTAAATTGTTCAACTTTTCACAGTCTAGGATGGCTACTTGAAAAGATTGTGTTGCCTCAGACTTAAACTGCTATGTAATTTATTATCTCTAAAGTTCGTCCATAAATGTTTTTTTTTTTTTTTTGTCAACTGATTGTGATGTTAGACTTGGGATTACATTTTTGGGTATAAAAGAGGCAGTAGCCTTAAAAATTTCTTCTTGAGTAACTGTCCATTGAGTCAGTAATACAGTAAACAAGTTCTGTAATTCTATTTGTTTAAGGTCTTAGAGGGTTATTAATCCTATTTTGTTATTAATCCTTTCTTGTGCATCCTTTGTTAATGTCCTTATCCTGTCCAACCCTTTTCTTGTGTAAACTTTCTGCAAGTAGAAAAAAAAAGGTGGATAAAATGGGGAATTTGGATTTTATTGCCAGTTAGGTGAAAGTGACTGTCCAAATGGGTAAAGAGAGGAAAAAATAGATACTACATAGATTATGATGGCTGCAGGTGAGGCTATAAAGTGGAGAGGAAGCAGAGTTTCATTACTGAGGTAGTTCATAAAATTAAACTTGCAAAACAGGAAGATGTTTCTATTAAGAAGCTTGAGCATATCTACTGCTTTTTTTTCTGTTGTCAGTGCTCTGTATTTGCTGTTGTCTGTATTATCTTCCCCAGCTTTATCACTTAGATACAGAGGTGAGGTCACTGCTATCTCCTGTTTATTGGCTGCTTTTAACAGTCATTAAGTTTCTAATAAGGTGCTTGAGAGAGAATTGCTCTTCAGGTTGATTTGCATTGCAGCTTCTTCAGCTGTAAAACGAATGATTTGCAGTACCCCTTAGCTTTCTCAAGGTGGATCTGCCAATAATGAACCCATTAGTGCCAAAATTACACAGCTGATCAGAAAATAACCATTTTATACCTTTTCCCTGGCAATTTCTGTGAGCTAGTAATTGTGAAAACTTGGTAGATATGGGAGATTGAAATAATAGCCATGAGAAAACAGAAGATGCTTGAACTTTGCTAGTCAACCCCTTTTGTGACAAAACTAAAAGTAAAATAAAATTCCTCTTGTCTTTTAAAAAACAAAGTATAAGAAAACACAAAGTACGCCAGATTTTTCTTGTCTTTTTCCTTCTGCAACCCTGCAAGTAAGTACTGAAAACATCTTTCTACTAAGCTGTGACATTGAGAAACTGAAATGTGAGAATGTAGGATACTGTCTCTTGTCATACATTTCTTCGATTTATTAAATAACCTTTTTATTAAATGGAGTGGTATGTCACAGCTTTCAGTACAGGTGGTAGGGTCACTAGCTTTTTCAGCGTGCATGGATGTTTCCTCTCAAGATACCAGTGCACTATGGAAGAAGGAATCTTTTCAGCTGAAAACATAAAAGGCAGCCAAGATCTCTAAACTTAGTGCTGCCTTCGTTTTAAAGATAAAAGCTTTGCACATAGTGTACTGTATAAAGGCATATAATCCCTTGAACCTCCACCTGTGAGAAACTGATTTCTCAATGAAATTATGAACAGTTGTCCTTCCTTTCAGAGGACTTCAAGAGCAGGAACTAAAGCCATGTGCCCTACCAATGTAGGGAATGACAGATTTTACTGACAGCAATTTGGAAAGATTGTGGTCAGTACAGAAGGGCCCTCAAGTCCACAGCATAGCAGACTAGAGAGGAAAACTTGCCTGGTATTTCTTCGTGAGAAACACCATAATCTGTGCAAACATACTCAAGATTTTGTAGATAAGTGTTGACAGTTTTGTTCACAGCATAATATGGAAATTCCTTAAGAAATCGAAATGCCTCAGTGACCCTTGAGAAATTATTAGCATTTTATAGAAATATAAAATATTTTGAAGATATAATATTCAAAATGCAAAAGTACATGTCTTGTGCCACAAAAAACCCTGCTGCCCACCCTTCTTAATAATAATTCTTCAAACTTAATTGTTTTTTTAAATTCTGGTAGTCTTGTCTTCAGGTGTGATATAAATATGTTTGATTGGTTTATTTTTTAACCTACTATGATTAAAAAAACTATAAAATTCCGAAGCATAATGGTGTTTCTGGGTGCTAGGGGTTATAGTGCTTAAGATCCACTTGCTGATCTGAGAGCCAGAATGCTTGCATTTAATTCTGCTGTGTGGGTGAGTCCTGGTGTAGAAAACCTCCATACTGCTGGCTATATGTGGGAAAAATTGCTGCCTTGAAAAATATAAGTGTTTTGAATTCTTATGTTTTAATTATAGTAGTTTTAAGGTTTAGCTCTTGAAATTACATCCAATTATGTGTTAAGTAACCTCAAATACAAAAATGTTCTGCTTACTAGAGAAGTAAGTTGTTGGTCTTGTCTGTTTAGAGAACTTCATTTTTTAGGCTGTAATTGAGAAGAACTGTTTATTTGATTTTATGTCAGTTTTGAATAAAGATTATAGGTGACATTGCATATGTGTCTTACAAGATAAGTTCGAAAAACTGAAAATAATCAGAAATGACAATTGCTTGACAAGAAAACGTGAAAATTACAGGTTCAGATCATAAAATACATCTTTTGGTGCAGAAATGAATGGGAACTTTGAATAATGTAGACTTTTTTTTTAATTCATGACAATTTAGAAGGAATGATGCTATGGTTATTTAAGTCATTAAAAATTGCTTAAATTCTGAGGTTTTGGGTATTAAAACTGCATAAGATCTGAGCTGGTTCATCCAGCCTTTAGGTTGGAAATTAGACTTTTAAAAAAAATCTTGCCGTGGACAAAATTTTTTTTTTTCTCTAACCCTGGCTTATTTCTGGTTGTTTTATCATTACAGGAAAACGAACATTTGAAGAAATTTCAGGTGACATGGGAATTGCACAACAAGCATCTATTTGAAAATCTGGTATTTTCTGAGCCACTCTTGCAGAATAGCTTGCCAACGTTGGTGTCACAGCTAAGGTAGAGTTTAACTTTTGTTTTGTGGTTTCAAGAAGAAATGAAAACCCATGTTTGCAACCACAGGGGAAAAAAAAATCTGCTGCTACAACTGAATTGGTAAAAATCTTGGTGGATCTCTCTTGAAAATTACAACTCTCATTTGCTTAGTTGTAGGTTACCCAGTAAAATGACAGCATCCTATGTAAATACTGATAGTATGACTGAATTGTACTGTTTTCAATTATCAGGCATTGCTGCTGTTTTTACAGCTCTACGGGTAAATTAAAGCCTCACTGTCTTCTACTTCCCATAGTGCGCAGAACTGAATTTGGAGTTTTAAACCTTTTTTCATTGGAGAAAGCAAAAGATACACTCCCCGCTTGCTGTATGCTTGTAGGTCTTGTGGCTTTAAAGCTCCTGAGGCATTAAATTGCATTTTTTCTTAGTAGGGTTGCTCTGCTTGTAATTTGTGTACTGCCAAAGCATTTGGTTTTTCTAGGGAAGAGGTGTTAATAGAAATTTTCTTTACCCTAAATCTGAACATTTTTAACATACAGTCATAGGTAGTTCATCTTGAACTCTCAGTCTTCTTTGTGATGAAGTTGCATTTATGATCTGTGTACACGTGTTTTAAAGGTATTGTCTTGGATAAGTTTCCCCGGTACAAGAGCACTTCATCTAATTCTGTCACAAGTGATGTTGCTCACAGTGAATGAAGAAATTTCTTTTGAGTCCTCCTTCTCCTAGCAGATACTAGAAAGGAGAACAAAAAAAGACAAAAAACTTTAATTGTTGCCAGACTCAGCAAGAAGTCTAAGGTCTCTTGTAAGTTACCCAATTCATGTAGATGAAACTGGGTTGATACTGAAAACCTTTCTTACCCCCCCTCCCAACAGCTAATTTTGTTGCTATGTTCAACAACATGTTGTTTAATTGTGTATTTTTCCAGTGGTCTGTGGCTTCTTTTTCTGTCACTGTTCTCCATCATGTCCATGCTTTTTGACAAGGCCTCTCTTCATCTCCTGACTATATAAAAATGTTTAAATTGCCTTCATCTGCAGAGCTAAGAATGGTCTAAGTGAGCTTTATGATCATTTCTTAACAAAAGCATTTTTCATTTCATTTACCTGTTCTTCTCAACTGCTACTGCAATTAAAGTCGGAGCAACACAAGTTGTTTTTCTGCTGTCACTGTGGTGACAGCCACCCTCAAATCTTAAAATATGATGAAATCAGAATCTCTTCCTGCAGGAGTTTCTTTTCCAGTGCATTTGTGTTTGCTAGGTAGCTTATGTGAAACACCCTTAAACTTACTGTTTTATGTAGTTTGATTCACATGAATCATTTTTAGATAGGAAAGGTTCAGCAGAACCCATTTCTAGGTTTTATAGTGTATGTCCTGCTTTTCTTTGATAAACGTAATCTATGTTTGTATTCATGGACTCTCAGGATTTTACTGTTGAGTTCTCTGTGTCTTGAAGTGACAGAATTAGATTTCTCTTGGAAGGATACATTTCTGCCTTCCATTGGAAATTGGTGGAGAAATGTTCTATCACAGAAGCCTCACACAGAAAAGCAGGGATCAGCCTAGGCCTCTAGACATTTGGTCAACAGAGAATCGCTTATGTGCAGTAGAGCAAGTATTGCCAGAGTTTCTTTACAAAAGAGCATTGGCCTCATTATTTTCTCTTCCTGAGGAGAAATGTGAAATGGCATTTTGACATTTCAGCTTTACTTAGATTTTGGGTGTTCATCCTTTCTTTCATCCTTTGCTTAAATCACAAAATTTTTTTTGTTAATCTCTGGCTTTTTCAGCACATGTAGTTGGTGTTCTGTGGTTAGTTCCAAGGGTGCTTATCAGATGTCTGACTAGAAAAGGTGTTCGCATAGGGAGGTTTAAACAGCAGCTTTATGGGGATGGAGATGGCTTCACTGATACAAGATCAGCTGTGTCAGTATTCCACAGTTGACAGGGGACATCTGCTGGGGTAAACTACCAGGATCTTAATGTGTTGTATCCTGTTTGGCTACACAGTCAGCAGCTGTGGCTTGTTTAGGAGGCAGCTCAGCGGCACAATCTGCAGACCAGCTGTAAGGGCTGTCCTGGCTTAGCAAGAGTTAATTAGTCATCAGGGCTTCTAGGTCAGACACAGCATTTCATAAGGATGTATTTTCATAATGATTATTTAAGGAAATCCAGTCCTTTCAAATGTGAGTGGGCAGTACTTCCTGATGAAGGTGTCAATATGAAGAGTTTTTTAGAGGTTAAATGATATTGATTGGATTAAGATGCTTCTGATTATATGCAGCCTCTGATATGCCTCCTGCATTCACCAGATTGCTTTATTGGGGTGTGGTAATGGAGTGACTGATACGTGGGGCTTCTCTGCCCCCTTGCTTTCCCAGCATGGGATGGGACAGTGGTGAGGATATTAGTAGAGCTGTGGTTAAATGCTGTTCAAAAAAATTGTGCTCGTGATCAAAATATGTAGGCATACAGTTTGTCAGCAGGTATGGCTTGGAAGTCTTGGTTACTTTAAAGTGAGCAGTTCTTGTTAATTTTTATGTATGTGTTATTCTTTTTATTACCTTTTTTTATACTGGTGTCCTGGAATATATTCTGCCTCTGTCTAGAGGACTGAAATGTTACCTAGATTGTTACTTTATACTTGCCTTGGGGGGTGAAAGTGTATTTACTAGTATCACATTAGCTTTACTCAGAGTCACAATAAAAAATTAAAGTGTAAATGCTGTTGTATTGCTAATACAAAATTTTTTTAATTGACTTCTTTCGCTTGTAACTTTAGAGCATATTTTAAAAAAGATTCTGTGTGCAACTACTGCTTGAAAGACTAGTACTACTCAGGAGCAGATATGAGAACAAATTACTGATTTCTGTACAGTAGGGATCTGATTTTCACATAAATTCATAATGTCAGAAACAGGTTCCAAAAAAAGTAGTGAACTGTGGTCTAGTAACAGGAGTTGACAGTGTTTGCAGTATAGTAAGGAAGTGTTGTATCCTGAAGCCACTGTATCCTTTGAAACTTTTTGTACTCTTCAAACCATGGACATCCCAAGTTTTAATGCACAGAGTTGCTTGTGCACCCTTCATAAGTGATTGTGTTGCAGGTTCTGGGCAAAAACAACAAAACAAATTTGAATTTATTGGCAAAGTCACACTATCAGCAGTAACTTGGTGCTTACTGAGTTGTCTGTTTGCTTAGCTCTTCATTATGGTTAGTTGCCAAGTTAAAATTAAGGGCTTAGTTCTTTGCTAGGTGACAGGCAGGACTATGTGGTTCTGAGGTTGGGTTGGCATCCTGTTGCAATGAAAATCTATATGTAACAAACCTCCCTGAAATGCTGGAACTGGGCTTAAGTATCACATTTTGAGATGCTTCAATTTTGGTTTATTTTGGAACTGGCTTTGATTTGCTACACAACCTCTGTGACTAATTAATTATCACACAGTTTCTCCTTAATTACTGAGTAGAAAAATATTGTAAAGCTTCAGTTTATTTGTGTCAATTGACAGGTCATTACAGTTCAGTGTGGTTTAAACACATGTTACTGAGTAGAATTTTGTCTTTTATTATTTCTAAAGTCAGTGTACTGGAAGTTGACATACTTACTTAGGAAGCATTATGCTGTGCAAAGATGCAGGAGTAGGAAGGGAGGTAAGTCTGTTGCCTGTTTCTGGGGCTCCTCACAGAGACAGTCATCAGTGACTGGCATACCCATGTTTTGAATTCCTTGCTGCTCAAGTGATAGTAGACAGCTGCTAGTATCTCACTTGCCTCATTCTACAGCACGTTTCCCACCTGGAACTCCAACTCATCCAGTAATCTTTTTACCACTGGTCATGAGAGTTCTGCTTAACAAGCTTCTGGCTTTATTTTTATTATGTAGCTCTGCAGTGGTTTGTCAACGTGTATATTTAGCCCATAGAATTTGGAAGGATAAATATATCAAGCAACAAAATTTGAACAAATAGGTTTGTCATCTTGTTGCTCATGGGAAAGAGGCTCTAGCAATGTGGCACTTCCCACATTCTCGCTATTGTTGGTTGCAGAAGATTGGAATAAGCAGAGTTTGGATAATTTTTGAAAAACTACTAAAAATACTCAATATTTGGGATACAAGCAGCTACGTGGGCCTAGGTGTGTCAATAATCACATTTTCACAACCTTCTTTTTTGGCTGGCAGAACTTAAAAGTGTGATTCTTCAGTGAAATGTCTCTTCCATAACAAGTGCTATTTGAACTTTTAGGCTTGGAACAACACACGATTCCTGTAGTGAAGATATGTATAGTACCTTGCTACAAAGGTATCATCAGCTGGAACAGGAAATGGGCCAAGTTGCTGAAGCATGGCTTGAATGCCAGAAAAGAATAGATGATTATGTTGATGAACAGGTAAGAGTCATGCAAACAGTCTCAAGACTGATTATGTAGGGAGCAGCCCATGCAGGACTGTGCCTTCAGTGAAGAATAATTTCTTGGGTATTTTTATCCAGGGCTTTGAAGCAACAAAATGTAACTTCTTTCATTCATGTTTGTCATTCACAGTAGAGAAGCACTAACTTACCAATACTTAGTGATGATTGTACAATGACATATTCAAATTGTTAAAGCAGATTGGTGTGTTGTTGTTTAGAGATGGTCTTTGAACATTTTTTAATTACATTAGCCAATAAATGAGCCATAGGAAAGAAAAATAACCCATTCCACAAAACTCCCTAATCTTTCAAAATAGTAAGTGAACAAAATGTAATCCAGAGGAAGAGGTAGCTTTTAAAAATTATGGCATGTTTCATAGTGTGTTGATGATCATTGTACAGTTGTCAAAACAGGAGCTGCAGTTTGTCTCAATGCATAAATGTGAGACCTCTGAAGTAGTCTTTTAATCAAGCATATGATCTGATAGCTTATTCTTCTGAATTTGTGCTACGTTTCAGAAAATAGTCATGCTATTGTACTAACTCCAACATTGTTGAGAGCTTCATTTTCAGGAAAATAGCTGTTTATTTTGCAAGAGGTTGTTTATACTCTTCAAAAACTTCTCCTGTGGCTTTTGTCTCACGCTCGAAAAACTTAATTTTTTTAAAGCACCTCAGGATAAGAACTAAAGTTTGCTTAGCTGAATCATAAGTGTACTGGAAGAAAAAATGTCTTGGAAATAACCAAAGATAGAGAATTTTATAGAACTTTCCTTCTGTTTTGAAGTTTTATGAGCAGTAGGAATATGGAGAACTAATTTGAGATTCAGTAATGCTATGTTGCTTCTATAGATGACAAGCATACTTTAGTCTTACAGTACACTGTAAATGTCCTTCAGAAGTGGTTCCTTGCATTGAAGATTTAAGTGAACTTTTACCATTAATTCCAGTGCCTTCAAGATGGAGACAAGATAGAACTAGTTTTATTTTTACAGATTGCTCTATATTTGGGGTCTGCATCTGTGAGCTATGAGTTACTAAGTTTTATCTTGGTCTGGCTGCTTTTGTGCACCTAAATATTGCAGCTCAGTAAAATGTCACCATCTCACATTCTATGCTACTAGAAGTCATCTTTCCCATGGTGTCAGGGTGTCATGGCTGTCTGATATTGCCTCTCTAGTAAGAAAGGAAGCACACTTCACTTCATCGTTCAGCTTTTTTTTTTTTTTTTAAGTGGCATTTCAGTATAGAGTCACGTTCATATTTGGCTTCTGACTGGTTGTTCTGCACCACTTGATAAACAGCTCTTAACTGAGTTTTCTGTATTTTTTTTTTTTTTATCAAGTGACCATGCAGCTGCCACAAGTCCCATCTTGTAGCATTTTTTTAATTTGCTCAGTGAAACCTGTATCCTGATGCAAACAGGCACCCTTCTCCCAGTTGGGGGAATTTAATGTGATAACTTATTTCCGAATGACCGAAAATACCTGCAAGGGGGTGTATGTAGGGGAAACAATTCTAAAACTTAAACCATCAAATTTTAAAGAAGATACTGATATTTATATTGGTGTTTATATATAGGAAAAAGCATTTTCACAATCATGCCTTAAACCCCACATTGGTGATAACCTCTGGTTATACTCTCGTGTTTAAAAATACGTCATTCAGTATGACCATCATACTTGAATTTGCAGTGATATTTTTGTCAACAAGGTAGGAATCAGAAAGCCCTGCTGCTATAGAAACTGTGGCTCTTGACTAGTGAATCCATGTTCATTAGTTGCTTGCCTCTTGGCTTAACAAAGTTACGAGGTTTTGTTGGTAGTGTTTGAAAGGTTAAAAAGAAAAGGAGATGGAAGAATGGTTCTCGTTTATCTGTTGGGGAACTATACCCAAAACAGGGTATTGGCAGAGATAATTAATGGACCCTCCACTACTGTGTGTTATGTTACTTGTTGGTAAAAAAAGTGGATAGCTCTTGCAAGCAATACAAATATTAATTGTTTAAGACTGTGTAAGATATCTGTGTCATGTACAGACATATAACTTAATGCACTGGTGGGCCACGTGTTTATGTCGTGATAAAGTTTAGAATAAGGAGTCGTCTGTATCAGTGCCTGTATTAATCATATGTTAAATCTGAGGAAGATCTTTGGAGTGTCTGGAGCACAGGAGAGTTTTAAGTGTATGCATCCTGTACCTCCAGATCCTAGTTTCCTTACCAAACTTACACTACATTTACCTGAGGAGGTCCTGGGTTATTTCAACAAGTTAATGACTAGATAGTCATATATACTTTGTGTAAAAGTGTTTCCTTTTTTTGTTTGTTGGGGTTTTTTTTAACTGAAATGTTTTTGCCCAGGGAGAACTTCTTGCTTGTCTCTCCATATTAGTGTGTGATTTTTATTTTTTTTACAGTCCTGGTCAATTCAGTAGGCAAAGTAGTATGAGTTTAATTGGCTTTTGTCTTTATGGTGGCTGTGTAGATAATTGAAGCAGTCAGTATTTTTGTGTGCTAAGAGTTTGTGATAGGAGGAATTATTTTTATTAGTTCTAGTGAAATATAAGAAAATATATTCATACATGGAAATTGGTAGCTGAGATTTGCGATTCACATTTGGTGCAGGCTTTAAAATTTGGAAGGAACAAGCATCCTGTGATATATGTATGGACATCAGAGTTTTCACAGATGACTTAATGTTATGTTTCTGTTCTGACCAGACTGCTGGCTTTGTTTCATTAGTAAATCCATTTCAGAATGGAAAAATACTTGTTTACCTGTCTGTCTCGCTTGTCTGATGGAGCTCAAATACTTTTTAGCCTCAAATAAACAGGGAGGAAGGAAGAGGGTGGTAGTGGCCCTCTCTTCTCCATTGGGCAGTGGTAGTAGCTTACTCAGTACAGATGTACAAGACTGAAGTGTAATTTTTTTTTTTTCTGATGGCATTTGAATTTATCTCCCACTCCCTAGCAGAGTTCTTGGGCATGATTCACGAGGTTTGTATTGCAGCTGCTTTGCTCTGGTGAAATAAATATTCACTGGGGAGAAGAATTAAGGGAGAGAAGTGGGTTTCTATTATTTATGGAATCCTTAACTTAAGACACTTACAGACATGGAGTATTGGAAAGGCTGCAAAGGTAGAAGTAGGAAAACTTGAGTGTCAGCTCCTGTTCCTGTTAATGCATGGGTACCAAGACTTATCCCATCCTGTTTGCTGTGATAGTTTCTTGGCAGGCTTGAGCAGGCAGCTCCCAGTTAATGCACTGGCTGTTTTAAATGTTGTTCTCTGGCATTAAAAGTCTTCTCTTACAAAGTATAGTGAATGGGGGTGGCTGACTTTGATGGTGAGGGTTCAGGTGTCAGGGCACCTAAACCAGTGAGTATTGCTGACTTTAAATATAGCTCAAGGGTTCTCAGGAGCTGATAGTGCACCCAGGATGAAATTTCTGATGTTGCTTGCCACAGGCTCTGCAGTACCTTTTAGTGTGTCTAAGAAATGGTAGGAGCGATTTAAGACTATTTTGTGGGTGCCTTTTTTTTTTTTTTTTTTTTATTTTTAAACACACATGGACATGGTAAACTCCTTTTTGGTGTTAGTGTAATCTCACTGGAGCAAAGGAAATCCAAATCCACAGTAGTAATTAAAGTATGATGCTGATAGTTTTAGAAATTAGTTAGGCAAAATTTTACCACTTAATACTGCTTCAGATCCCCAGCTTAAAATTTCATCTTCCCAAGTTAAATAATGATAATAGCAGTAATATATTTAGCTTAATAGTAGGACTTTAAACTTTTGATCAAGTATGAATTTCTGGAGGCATGCTTTTGAAGATAAAAAGAATGTTGCGAACGGTGTAACCTACTGGTCTTCGGCTCGCTAACCTGTTTTTATGAAGCAATTTCTTATATTCTATAAGGTGATAGATGATGATGATGATTATTTAGGTAAATAAAAAAAAGGACTGTAAAAGATAACCCAGGTAGATGTTTACCATCACTGATGAAGTAATGCTGTTAAAATGTAAGGTACCACAGGAGGAACTTTGTTCTTGCATTTTGTTGTGTTAAAGTTCATAAAAGCTTTTGTGTTCTGTCAGAGTCAATTTATTTACTAAATCAGAAAAATATCATTTGTGTACAAAAATTAGTGACTCTGTGCATTTATGGCGATATGATTCAGGAGACAAGTAATTATAAAGTGTTTTTCCAGCCTGAGAAAAACCAAGGGGCATGAAAAACTTTGAGGAATAAATGTGCTAAATAGTGTTAGTCTAGGTCACTACTTCTGATTCTTTTGACTCTTTGGCTGATCAGTTCCACATGTGGGACTTCAGGGTTTACACTTGAGCCTGCATTAAGGCCTTGCCATAAGTCTGATATCTCTAGATTTTAATGGATTTTAGTGAATCTGAGATGTCGAGTATTTAATACTAATCACATTTTATTAAAAATGTTCCAAAACTATTTAATGCAAAGAAAGGTTAACATAAGGAGAAACAGTGGAAAAAATCAGAGTGAAAAATCATGTCACTGCATATCAAATCTTTTAAGTGACTGAAATTATTAGCAAGTAAAATACATTTCATATTGACTGTGTAAGTACTTGCAGAATAGTATAGATAAGCTAGGTTTAATGTAACTGATGGCCAATTGACAACAAAGTAGGTTTTTTATTGTTAAATCAATGAGTTTTCCTCAAATTGTGTTTTAGATGGCAATGAAAACAAAACAACGCATGCTAAAGGAAGACTGGGAATTTTTTAAACAGAGGCGTTTTATTGAAGAGCAGGTAGGATTTTTTTTTCATTCCATTCTAAGTTATATTAATGCTACACATATATTTGTAAGATGCAAACATGAGTGTAGTATGTTGTACTAGTTCTGTGCAATCTAATTCTGCAACTACGCTGGGCATGAAATTTGCTCAGCTAAAATACAGAAAAGTGAAATCCAAGAAGAGCAGGTAAAAGTATGTAATGTCAGTTACTGCAAGGTAAAACATAAACACTGTAGTCTTAGGACTGAATGCCAGGTATTTAAAAATCTTTGTACAAAAAAAAAGGGGGATTTTTGTTGCCTTAGAGTGGGATCCAAAGCAGCCAATACATTGAGTGTGGAGCTGTCTTGATGTACATGGTAGGGAGTATTGTGCTCAAGATTTTAACATGTGCCTGTGTGTGTGCAGGAGTATGAGCCACAGTATCAGGGCAGGTAATTCCACCTGTTGAGACTTTGGAGATAGCTCCTGCATCTGTTTTGTGGGGGAAAAGGCTGAGCAGAACTGTGTTCCTTTTTTCAAGCTGTAGCCAGAGAGGGGCCAATAGAAGTTTCTACCTTATTATAAAACTGCTGTTTAAGACTCAGTACTCTCTTCTGCAGCCTAGAAGTGTTCAAGTGTGCATCATGCTTTCCATAAGAGTACAGTGGGCTTCGGATAGAGTCAACTCTGGATGGAGAGCCTCTCCGTTCCTGTACCAGGATGCAGAAAGAAATGCTAGTCATGAGCCAGAGAGAGTATGATAGTACATTTTAATAAACTTAATCTTAAGCTAAAATTGGCAATGTCTCAGAGCAGTCATCAGTAAGTACTTTTTCCTATAAGGAACGTAAGCCTGTGTTAACCATGTCTTCAGAACATCTGGTATACAGGTCTCCTCAGAGGACTTGAGGAAGAATCCTCTTTTTCCTTGATCCTAATTGGCCTTAAGTGACCATGGCTGCTTAGGTAAGGATCAGGTTTGGGCATCCATAGAAGTAGAGCTTAGGCACATCCTTGTTTAACCTAAGGCTTGTAGGTATCTAATGAAATTAGGTGCTTTCAGGATTAGGCCTCTGCCAGGTGGAGATTATTTGGATAGCATTTTTTCACTAATGCAGTCAAGTCCTGTTTTGGGCAGCTACTCTTGACTCTATACCATTGTAGCTACCAAATTAGTCCTAATTTTTTTGTTTTGCAAGTTAAGGATCAGTTTGCTTTCTCCGTTTGTCAGCAGTGTCCTTTTGTGCATACCATGAACCAAGACAAAAACTGCTCTAGTTCAGAATGCATCAGCAGATATACCATGCAAGATGTATGTATGAATGAGTCAAGGACATGGACTTGCCTACTTTCCTATTTCATAGTAGAAACATACTTTATTTGAACAGTATTGATGCCGAATGTTTGTTGTTTGTAACTTTGAGCTTCCTCAAAGCTTCCTCGTGATCAAAATGCCACCTTCATGAAATTCTGAATTATTCTGCTTTTAAATTATTTTGTCCAAAGAACCCTTTTTGGTTATGTAACTTGTCATTATGTGCCATTGAATTTTTAACGGGAAGACTTGCACTACTAAAACACTGCCTTTACCATTTACTGCAGCTTAATAACAAGAAAGCACTATCTGGGGAGAACAACTTCACAGACACAATGAGACACATGCTGTCATCACGTTTGAGCATGCCTGACTGTCCCAACTGTAATTATAGAAGAAGGTGAGCTGATGTTTTTAGTATGAAATCATAATAAATCATTACTTTCCTGTTCAAGGCAAAAAGAAAACATTATTGGAACAAAGAGTGTGGTTACTTTAAATAAATGCTAGTTAAATAAGGTGATAAAAATCTGTAATTTAATTCTTGAACAGATGTACTTGTGATGACTGCAGTCTTTCACATATTTTAACGTGTGGCATCATGGATTCTCCCATAACGGATGATATCCACATTAACCAGTTACCACTACAAATTGATTCTGCTCCGGATTATTTATCTGAGATCCGCCCACCCAGTATGTCTTCAGCAAGTTCAGGATCGGGTTCCAGCTCACCTATCACAATTCAGCAACATCCCAGACTGATCCTCACAGATAATGGTTCTGCACCAACTTTGTAAGTTCTTTTTTCCATTTTAAGTTTTTGTAGTGAATTGAACTTAAGCAGGCAAATGACATTGGCAGGCTATCATTATGTAATGCTAGTTTTGCCTCAGAAAATTATTTAATAGTGGTGCTGTATTCAGCTGACCACAACTGCAGTGCTGTATGTTGTGCAAACATATATGCTATAAAAAAAATCCTGCCAAATTTCTGAAAATTTCTGAAGATACTGCATTAACAGTATTGCCAGAAGTGTTTGTAGTGTGTGCTTTCCTGCTTTGCAATTACAAGGACATCAGATATTGATCTACTTTGGAGCGTTGTGTTAAAATGTCAGATTTTCCTAAACTGAGCAAGGGAACTGGCATTCTTTTCTCTGAAGTATTGTCCTTTCATATGAATTGCTTTAGTTCCAAAAAGCCTTTATTGTATGGCTTTTAGGATTGTTGAACCTGTGTTAATATGTGTCTTGCATCAAAAATTACGGTCCCTATCAGAAGTATCTGTCACCCACTTTCTTACACTCCATTCAGTCACCATCAGATTTGAGACATAAGTTTAATGGTGGACTTCTGCCCCTTCATAATTCCAAAGGGTTAAAGCTTCTTGGTGGGCTGGCTTTTTACTCACTATGGGTACAGCTAACCAGCTCCCCTATCATGTGACATTCTAAAGGAATACTTAAAAACCCCAGCTTGGGTACTTGAGTGGTGGGAACACTGAAATAATTAAATAACTGCTGTAGGTACAGTCAAGGAAATTTGCCTTTGGTGTTCCATGTTAATATGGTGTGATGAACAAGGAGAGTGCAGATGTGTGGGATGTGTCTGGTGACTGTCAGTCACTAAGTTCCATTTCCTCTAAACATTTATCTACTACCACCAATAGTAGTAGATAAATGTTTAATCTTTCATTACAGAGTTTTAGTTTCTGAACCCATTCGGGGAGCACTTGAAAACAGCTACATATTCTTAAGTGTGCGCTTTGCGATTTCTATAAACTCTTACTAGTGTTGGTGCTGAAATGTCAAAAATTGTTCAATTTGTCTCTTCAGAAGCTAGTTCAGTTGAATCCAAGTATTATTTACTGTAGGAAGCCTATTTTTAGGGAAATACCACTGCTCCTTGGGGAAGTGCCATTTTATGTCTCATACTATCTGCTGTGTTTTATTTCTTCATTGCACATTTGAAATATGCCTAATGGTGCCATCATGTAATTAAATTTTGGCTCAGTATTTTATGGAATGCAACAAGATAAAGTGCACAGTTTAAGAGCTCTGGATTATTGTAGCAACATAAACTAACCAATCTTTGCAACACTTCCCTGGAGTGAGTAATTAAATGTGCATGTTCTTTTAGTATCTGTTTGTACAGCAAAAAATTCCATTAAGTGTTTTAGTGCATATTCTGAAAAGCAGGAAGATGTGGGATTGTCTACAGACTAATTGCATTGAGAAATTTAAGAGGTACTGTGATGTGTTCGGTGTTCCCTTCTCACTGGTGTGACATTTGATGTGTGGAAAAACTTGAATTTTATATTGTGTTTTTTTCCACTTTGCAATTTCTGTGAAGGAAGACATTGGCATAGGGCTTTTTTCATCAAATTAAAGGTCATCAATATCCTGGAATTACTAATTCCATAGATTCTTGGTCAGAAAACAGTGTTTGAAAAATCTTTTACCCAAAGCCAGGAGAGAATCTTACTTTCGATCAAGCCTGTCACATTCAGGCATGTCACTGCTGCATTCAGTAGGATTATGTGGCAGGTTGCTTGATTTTACTTACTTGAAAAAGTAAATTCAGTTGAACTTGGAAGACCATCCTTGACTCCTAATTGGAACATTTATACAAGGGATACCCTCAGCTTTATTTCATCTTGGTGTTCTAGCTGCTTTCACTATAACTGAGCACTGTGATTTATCTAAGCCTTTTTTCCCCTCAGTGGTAGTGATGATGATGATGTTGCACCATTATCAGCAAAATTTGCTGATATCTACCCACTGAATAATTATGATGATGCAGAGGTTGTAGCCAACATGAATGGAATCCACAGCGAGATAAACGGCGGCGGTGAAAACATGGCATTGAAAGATGAGGTACAGCATTCACAGTGTTCTAGTTTTTTCTGGTATTTGGATGTGCTCACTGGAGAAATGCTTGTCCTTGTTAATGTCCCCATGTTAATGAGTTAATCTTGTCCAGTCTCCTCAGGTGAGCAGTACGAGCAGCAGTTCCTCAGAAGCAGATGATGAAGAAGCAGATGGGGAGAGCAGTGGTGAGCCACCAGGGAGTCAAAAGGAGGAAATGTCTCTAGGAAAAAGGGCATTAAGGAAAGATGACACAAAAATGGATAGTCCACCACCTTCTTACCCCACTCAGCAGGTACAGTCATCTAAAAGCATCTTGTAGTAGATGAGTTTCTGAAATTTGTCTGTTTGAATGAGACGACATTTATGTCGTCAATTGATTTTTTAACTTAATATTTTAAGTTGTCAGTAGGTAAGTATGATACCTAAAATAACTAATTGTTGCATTGTCATGTCAAATAATCTTCTAGTCAAAACCTGAAATATATTAGTTATATTGAAAGTGGCTTCAGGAAAAGGGGAAAAAGCTTATTCCCACCTGTGTCAATTAGAAACACAAACTAACAAGCATGTCTGTTTGGAAGATCAGCCTGGACTTTGCTAAATATTAATGTTATGTTATTTGAAATAAATTAGGGTGGGGGGTGGATGTTACGAATACTTAGTTAATGTATTTTTTTTCATACTCTATTTGAGGACTACCTTTCCTTGTGTATTTAAATCCATTGTGTGACTTATGTCATGGTTCTTGGGGTGTTTGATTTTTTGTTTGTTTTTAGTGGTTTAAGATTATGAAGCTCTTGACTGTAAGGTCATCAGACCACCTAGAGAACCATGCCTAGATGATCTGCTCAGCAAGTAGTGGTGTTTGGTTTAGCAGCTGAGCACCAAAGCAAAGTATCTGATGGACTTGTCTTTGTAACCACATGGATTTCAATCTGAGCTACGCTGCAGCTACAACGTGGGCTCCCTGCTTTGAGAGAGACTGTCACTTTTATGTCTTATTGCACAAGAGAATCCACACTGGTGCACTTCTGAGAGCTTAGACAGCAGTCATCTCCCAGTAGATGTTATCCTCTGATTAGGATATTTTAAGACCTTCCACTGGAAGTAATTTCTCATGTGTTAAGAGTATTAAACTAATTTTCTTTCAGCAAATATGTTGAGGGTTTTTTCTATGTATGGCTGACCAATGCCATAAAAATTACATGAGGTGAGGCCTCTGTCAGACTAGTTTGAAACTGGTGAAGAGATCCAGTATTTGTTGTGGAAAATCAAATGAGATTATATAAGTCTACTTGCCTTAGGGAAGCAAACTAAAATGCAGGATAAAAAGACGGATTTAGCCTTTCTCTTTTTTTCTTTGAGGAATAAGAATTTTCTGAGAATGACTCTGAGGAACTCTTAATGACTTTCTTTTTTTAGTCTAATCCTCTAATCAGAGCTGAGTAGTGTAGTGTTGTATTTAAGTGATCGATTTCACTGGTACATGTCATATAATGCCAAAAAATCTCAAATTCACCTCTTGAGATTGCTAATTTACTCAGGATCTCTATTTCTCTTGGACTCCTTTTCAGTACCCAATTTGTCAGAATTGGGTTTTGAGTCTCAACAGTTTGTTTGAAATCTTTTTTCTGTTTTCATTTGTCAGTTGATTAGTCTTGATTTCTGGATAGTACTAAATTTTTTGTTATAAAGGTGGGGGAGGGGTTGTTTTCTTTATACATGAAATTAATTCAATCTTTGTATTTGATTTATGAAATCTGTTATTTGTTAAAATATACCTCGTGTTGGAGGCTGTAATGCTTTTAAGTGAGAATGATGAGTTACTTGTTTCTGAGAGGAAGGCGTATTTAAGAAGAGCATCACCTGTCAGTTCTTCTCTAGAAAGCTAATACTTAATGTTACACTTGTGGAAAAATGTGAACTGTCACATTGGTGGGAAAAACAGAAATTGGGAAGTGTTCTTGGTATTGCTTCTGGTAAAATTATCTACCAGTGAAATGTCAGGTGACAGTGGCAGGAAAAAGTAATGAGCTGAGAGGGAAATGGAGCTTCTCTTTCCCAGGCTGCTTTTCTTCTAAAGTCTTCAGTTCTTTTGAGGCAAGAGAGGCTGATTATGCCTTGAGATCAGTACAAGTTTCTAAAGTGTGGATTTTTCATGGTTGGTGCAATTATGAAATCTTTATGAGAAATGTCAGCCTCACATATTTATGGAGTAGTTGAGTTTGGAAGGGGCTTGTGCAGGTAATCTAGACCAGCTTTCCTGGTCAAAGCAAGGTCATCTAGAGAAGGTGGGGTCAGCACAGTGTCCAGTTGGGGTTTGAATATTGCCATGGATGGGCACTCTAGAACTGCTGTGGGTGATACATTCCAGTGTTCAGCCACTCTCACAAATGAACGGTTTAAGTTTGAGTGGAATTTCCTGTATTTCAGTCTGTGCCCGTTTCCTCTGATCCTTTCATGGGATACCACTGAGAGGAGCCTGGATCTGTCCTTTCTGTACTTCCCCACCCAGGGAACACACACTGATAAGATCCCACTGAGTCTTTTCTGTTGAGGCTGAACAGTCCTAGTGCTCTCATTCTCTCCTTGACAGATGCTCCCATCTTTGTGGTCCTTCACTGGACTGACAGCAGTGCATCCATGTGCCTCGTACTTGGTAGCCTAGAACTGAGCCTGGCACTGGTCTCACCAGTACTGAGCAGAGTGGAAAGATTGCCTCCCTTGACATGCTGTTTGTGCTCTGCCTAATGCAGCTGAGGACTGCTTCCAATTTTATCAGCTAATCAACCCTTACCACTACTTCCTACACGTATTTTTTTCCATATGCTTGAAAAACTGTGGAAAATATTAGCTAGTTTGATTTTTTTCTTTTTGTACTGGGGTAATTGTCTAGTAGTGATCAAATGCTGTCAAGGTTTGTATCAGTATTTTGCTTGTTGTCACTGATAGTGGACATTAAGTCTCTGTATGGTATGAAATGCTCTCAGGTTTTAGGGTATTCTTTTAAGTAAGAAAGATTCTTCACTAGTGCTTTTGCTTCACTATGAGGCTTTTTTATTGGTACTAGAAAAAAATTCTGTGGATGCTCTGAAAGTATTAATTGATATATGCCAAATACTACTGATTACTAAGATTTTATGTCTGTTGAGTAGATTGAATTTTTTAATGGGTTTTGTTGGGGTTTTTTACAGGCTGACCAAGGTCCAAATGCTTGTGAATGTCATGTTTGCAAACAAGAAGCCTCAGGACTAGCAGCCTCTGCACTTGCAACTGGACGCCTGCCTGCTGGGCACCAGTTTATGAATCCTGAAAAACCTGCACATCCTGCACTTCATCTTTATCCTCACATCCATGGACATATACCATTGCATACGATTCCTCATCTGCCTCGTCCACTTATCCATCCCACCTTGTACACTGCTTCTCCCTTCACACACAATAAGGTAAGACTGACCAAGGAGATGGATGCATCTTCATCCCAGAAAAAATTCTGTTGCTTTAAATTGTGGCTTGGTTACAGTATTCCTTTTGCAAGGAACGGTGAGGGGTAGGGAGTAAGACAGATTCAGAAATACTGGAAGGTTCGTACAGAATGACTGAGGGTATTTTTGTGTCAGGAAGACTGATAATGCCTTTACTGTGATTAGAAAGCATGTTGAGTGAAATGAGTCTTCAGTGGTAGAAGCAGTGATGGGACTTCAGTCAGTGTAAAAGGACTAATTAAATCATCATTTCTTATAAGAAAAATTTAGTATTCCATTTTGGCAATAATATTCTAAGATTTGTGGTTCAAAATGTTAGTGATTTATTCTCTCTTTTTGGTGGGGTTTGTTGGGGTTTTTTTGAGAAAACACATAGGAGTCTTCATAGTTATAAGGGGTTTTTGTCATTCAAAAGAACTTGAGTTTTTGCAGGTTCTGCAAAATTCTTTTGACCTTAAACTTGTAAGTAATAAATGAGAGAAAGGTGTGGAACAAGAATTGGGACCAAGTGACAGCTTTTCAAAAATACGAGTCAAAACCAAGCCATTCCTGCTAATGGGATGTTGTTTCCCATACTGTTTAAAGTGGTTGAAGTGTGGGTGCTGCTGAGAGGGGCAAAGTCTTTGTCATTAGGTACATCTTTGTCCATCTCCTGGTCTGATCCAGTGATCCTGTGGTTGCAAAGAGAGTAGAATAGTTCACCAAGATGACTGTTCCTTGCACTTTTTGTCCTTCTTAACGTCCACTTTGGGTTTTCCTGCCTTGGGTGTCCCTTCCTTACCTCTGTTCTATAGCTGCAATGTACCAGCAACAACCCACTGCTGTCCTTTGGAAACCATGATAAGTATTTCTTTGCACCCATGTATATGAATTTTCTTTTAATGCAGGTTATTCCAGCCCCTTGCACATTCACCATTAGTCAGATAATGAAAATGCTTCTGTATAAAAAAGGGAGACTGGGTATGTAAGTTGTTTGGCCAGGAGTTTCATGTCTGAAATGTCACTGGACTTAACTGATATTTTTAATATCTATACTTCTGCATAGCTTTTAATGTGCATCAAATCTAGTGTAAAAAGAGAACAAACCTGCTTTGCCTTGGCCTTTTTAAAGGTGGCAGTAATTGAATATAATGTTTGTGTTGCATGAAGTCTCTGGGAGAAAGTTTATTTTAGAATGTGTGTAAACAATTTCAGCCAGAAGAAATGGGGTGAGCCAGAACAACTTGTTTCTATAAAACAAGAGAAAGTGTTTGCTTCCCTTTTTTTTTTTTTTTTTCCACCAGTTCATTCTTAAAAGGAAAGGGTGTATTCCTGGCCTGTTGATTTTAAGTAAGGAACCACTTAATACTTGAAAATGAAAAAAACAGAAGAAAAACTTTTGGTTTATGTGTTTTATTTCTTTTTCTCTTGTCCTTATTTTCAATGATGAAGTGTCTGTAATCCCTTTTTTACAACTGTCTTCTGTGGAAATAATTGTAATGTCAGAGAAGATTAGTTTGTTTAGGTAGCTTGTGCTTTGAAAAGTAGTAATTCCTAACAAGTTCTAAATTCATACAAATACTGGTTTTAATTATATATTAACACAAATATTTTTTGAGATTTGGATATTTGTATTCATCATTTCGTTGCTTCTGAAAGCAATGCTTTGTGAGTATAAAATATATACGTGTACATGCAATCTACGTAATATATTATCTGCATTAATTATCAGCAAATCAGTCTTTTTATCATTCTGGGAAATACTCTCTATTATGCTTTTGATAATGCTTTTTGCAATTAAAACACTATGATTTGAATATTGCTGTTGGAGTGACTGTGTAAGCAAACAGAATATTAATGGAGAAAATACTCTGTTTTTGTAGGCATTACCACCAGCTCCAGTTCAGAATCATACAAACAAGCATCAAGTATTCAATGCATCTCTCCAAGATCATATTTATCCAAGCTGTTTTGGGAGCACTCCAGATTGGAATAGCTCTAAATTTATAAGTCTTTGGGGTTCAGAGGTGATGAATGACAAGAACTGGAATCCTGCTACATTTTTGCCTGACACGATTCCTGGTGAGGGTTTGTTACTACTTCACACTGACTAGTTAAAAGCCTTCTGGTTTATGTTTCTTTTTAGGAATGGTGGGTTTTATCACCATGGTTTTTAAAGATGGGATTCTGGCAGATTTGCTGCCACTTCTACTCCAGTGGGGCTGAAAATTGAAGAATAAATTCTTACATACTGGGGAGAAGATGCTAAAGGCAAACAAATAGCATGCTGCTTTTCACCTATGGTCATTGTAGAGTTATGTTTGTCTTCAGAAGTTTAGTATTGTAGAGAAATGGCAAGTAAAGGGAAACTTAAATAGCTTCTAGACTTCTGCCACAAAAACCTGACTTACTTCTACAGGGTAGTAAGAGCACTAGTAACGTGGTACTGTGTCCTACTTCTTACAATGCACACAGATAACTGAATTGTCATTCAGGAAGACAGAGGTATAAGTCAAGAAAAAAATTAATTTAAGCCAGGAAGCATTTGGAAATCCTAATGGTTAAAGTGAAAGAGAATAAAAGGAAAATGAGAGAGAGATCTTTCCCTTCACATCCTAGCAAATACTAAAAAGCTTTTTTTGATTTATTTGACTTGTATGAAAAAGGAGGCTTGGGGGTTTTGTGTGTTGGCTTTCTTTTTCAGACTCATCTGCTGCTAAGTTGTGTCAAGCTACTACAGTGATACTTAAAAAGAAAAGCATTAAAAACATCCAGAAAACTTCCCCAGTAGGACAGCTCATCCATTTACAAATGTAGTTATGGGTAGCTGTTCCAACAGATGGTTGGTGGCAGACTCATCTGGAAGGTCTATCACAAAGGTCTTTCTGTTAACTGGAATTTCAAATAAATAAATAAATGGTTTATCATTTTGTATTGATAAAAGGATATGTTGTTCCATCTTATAATTGTTTTGTGGCCAGCCTGGATTTCAGATAGTGAAGATTATATACATAGCATGTAAAATGGTGTGCAATTTAAATTTTTTAATAATAAATGGATGAAGATATCTGTAGCACATTTGCTACTTGTTAACATATTTAGTAACATCCTTAAAATTGTGTTTTTAGGGTTTGTGATTCTGCTCTGAGACTTCCCAGCACATTTTGTTACAACTACATTATTTGGGAGGATGGAGGGGGAAAGGAGGATTCCCTTCACTAATCCTACTAAGCCAACATTAACAATATATCCTATGTCTGCATCTGAATTATTGAATGTGTAATTCTAAATCCTATAAAGACACTTCAGTAATTATGTGATTCTTAATTACTCTGTGTGTTTCAATTGAAGGGAGTGATATATTAGCACCAGCACTCTCAGAAATGAGACCCGAAGCACTTCCTACTACATCTAGCAATGAAACAACAGCAGTTACTGACAGCAAAGAGAAAAAAAATGCTGCAAAGAAGAAATGTCTATATAATTTCCAGGATGCCTTTATGGAAGCTAATAAAGTTGTCATGGCAACTTCTTCTGCCACTTCTTCTGTCTCCTGCACAGCAACTACAGTGCAGTCAAGCAGCAACCAGTTCAAAGTATCATCCAAGAGACCTTCGTCGATAGGTAAGGATTTGTAACTCGCGTACAGCATCAGTAACTGGCTCAAGTACTTTTAGCTAACCATAAGGGTTTATGTAAGTGTTTAATTTAGTAATATTATGTATCTTGATGATTTTGGTTAATTGCTGCTGTTATTACTCCTGAGTTAGTCTCTGTACTCCTGAACTAAATAACTTTGTGAAAGATCTTGATGTTAGGGTTTGAAATTGGTAATAGAAATGTGTTGAAATATTACTGATTTTTACAGAAACTGAGAATATACAGTACTTTGTATGATTTTATGGATAGTTTATGCGGACTTACTAATTATTTTTAATTGTAAGTGGTTTCTTTTTTCCCCCAATTTAGGTGAAGTGTTCCACAATATTAATAAAGAGGACCATAGACATTCTGCACCAGTTGCACCACGAAATAGTCCTACCAGTTTAGCATCCCTCCCTTCACTGTCTCCTGTTGCATTGTCTCCAGCCTCTACGCCACATCTTCCAAATCTTGCTGCTCCTCCTTTCCCCAAAACTGCTGCAACAGCCCCTGGATTTGTGGATCCTCATTCAGGTCTTTGTCCTTCTACAGTTGCACCTCCTACTTCAACCACAGACAGCTCTGTAAGTGCCCCACCAAGTGTCTGCAGGTAAGTTCGTTGTTATTCTTGCCATTCTTTTTTACAATAGAAGGGAAATGAAAATACAGATACCTCATCTCCTTTGCCACTGGTTGTAGCATAAAGGCTGTGTTTGTGTTCGGCAAATGAAACCAAATGCAGATATTTAGTATGTAACTTGGTGTGAGACTTCACAAATATGATTTCCATGGTGAAGTCCAGTTACTGAATTTAGAGGCAAACAAACATTTGTTCACTTTTAGAAATGTTACCTGGGATATACAAGTCAAACTAATCTTTCTTACTCTTGTTGCTGGTAACGATTGCTGCTGCTGAGACACAAATCTCTTCTATAACATACCTGTTTTCTATCATTTTGGCATTACATGGCAAGCAGGAATTAAAAGCTGTGAAAACTTGGTCTGCAGTTTAGCTAAAACTATAGAGAGGTCATACATGGTCTTGAAACCTGCCACGTAGTGACACATTTTCCTGACTCCACCTAAGACTTCTTGGATATCAGTCCTAACATTTATGCAGTGGTTATAGTGTGGAAGGATGTTGTGATTTCTGAAGGTTTTCAAAGGTCTTGGAGGTAGGAAGGACTTTGCTGGAGCTGTCTTCTGGTAGTGTTATGTACTGTGGCAGGCTGACAATGGTGCCAGCTCTTTGATGTGTCTGAAGGGGGGAGGCATAACAGAAAAGCAGTTGAATCATTGCTCTGAGCCCTCTGTGACCTGTAAGGCTGTGATCGTGGATGCTGTGAATGTAGTCTTCTGGCTGCTGTAAGTTTTCAGAAGATGATGTGAGATTTGGGTAGAATTTGGTAAATACGTTTAAAAATGCCCTTATTTATGTTATCAACTGGTTTTATTGATGATATCTCGAGATAAGTGTTCTTTCATACTTGAGAAATTACTGCAATTTTGTGAAGAAATTTTCTTACCTAGCGCAGGGAAATAATTGAATATAGACTATTGGACACTGTAGAAATCCAACTTTTTATCATCCTTTCCAGGTTCTAACATGATATTTTTATTTAAAAAAAAATAAAAATAAAAAAAAGAACTGGGAGAGACCCAGAAGCAGTGATTGCATTCTGGGGAGGGGAAGTGAGGTTAGAGAGAAGATTTATACATATTTGCTAGATAAGACACTATGGCCTGTTTTCACCTTTCTAGCATGAGAACAAAGAAATACTAATGACGGATGAGAGGGGTTTTTTTTTTAAATACTTTATTTTGAAGCAAAATCGCATGAGTTTTAGAAGACCTGGACAGTGGAAAAGTTGTGTGCACAGTTACACAGAGTTCGGGGGGAATCAACTGCCATGTACCTTCTTATTGAAGAGATGTGCTAGTAGTTCCCCTTCAGAATCAAGTTGCAGACAGGATAATGGGCACTTTTTGGTTTTAGCTGACCTTGGATTTTTTCTTTAAGTCAAGAGGTTGAAAATCTATCTAAAACCAGGGAATTGCAACTGCATTTGAAACTCACCATAAGTGGTGAGATGGGCAGCAGTTTCAAAACTATTCCATTTTAAAAAGCTAGAGTTGCTACTTCTAAAATAGTTTGCCTGTTTAAAGCCAGGAAAAACAGTTTCAAAACTCACTCTCTAGGCTGCTTTTTCAGGGAGTCACTAAACTGGTTTTCTATAAAGCACTTTCCTGTGTATCATTTTATCCTACTGCTTGGTTTTGAATGTCTCCATTTGCAAGCTAGTGGATGAAGGCTTTAGGATTTGATACATCACTGGTGGCTGATATCACCACCAATGAGAACCATTATTCCTGGAAGATGCAGATATAACTGTATATGTTTTTTTAAAAAAAAACTTCATTATTGTTTTTTTAACATATATATATATAATTATAACATTATATATCTTATTTATTACCATTAGAGTTTTATAAGCATTTTTTTTTTAATTTGACATAGTGATCCTGATTGTGAGGGCCATCGCTGTGAGAACAGTAACACGTACGATCATCAGCAGTATGATGGAGAGGAGAGCCAGGATGAAGATAGCTGTTCAGAGCATAGCTCCAGTACCTCAACTTCTACAAATCAGAAGGAAGGAAAATACTGTGACTGCTGTTACTGTGAGTTCTTCGGCCATGGAGGAGTAAGTTTTTGTATTTTAAATTGCTTTTGTTTGCTTTTTTGTCACTTACGTGTCATCAGTTGCATGTGATTTATCAGACTGCATCTAAGGGAATGGCATTGGAACTCACTCAAGAAGTTGTAAAAGGAGTTAAAAAGTAATTTTCTTCTTTGAAATGAAGGATTGAAATAAACGTTTCCAGTTCAAAGCATTTAAGAGCAATAAAAATGACTAAAAGATTTAGGAAGCAACTGACTTGAATAATAGGTACCATGTTTGACTGAAACTGCAAACAGTGGCATTGAGCCATTTAAGTAACTTCACAAAATTCATTTGCTCCTCTGTAGTACTGTAGTTACAATTAATGTGATGAGGTTGGGTAAGAGTACACTTTATATAGGGTATTAGTTTAAATCTTTATGGCAATTTATGAGCTAGTCTGCTATCTGTAAAAATAGCAATCCTCAAAGTAGTCACTTCAATATGATTTTTAAAAAGGAGAAAAAACTCTAGATTCTTAGCTAAAATGTAACACATTAATTTTTTCTTAACTTGTAAATCTATGTATGACCAGTTTTAATAATCAGTTTACTGGTACAATTTGAGTTGCTGGCATTTTTCCTATTTGAAGTAAAAGCTCAGTTTTTTTGCCGTGTATTTGATCAGGTGCCGTTTCATGTTAATGCTTCAAGTGAAATAAAAGCCCCTGCCCTGTGGCTTAAAGTGGCCAGGAGGGGATCCCATTTCTCCTTGCATGTTCCCACTATGTCCATGCTTGATCTGTTTGATAGTTATCTGACAGCACAGTAAGTTACTCATTTCGCTGAAGTGGCAGAACACGACAGGATTTTTAAGTTAATAGGCTTTCTTTTGCTGGTTTAGTGAGTTGAACTGGTGTAGCTGCGAACAGATGGGCACCAGATCTGGTACAGGAGCAGAGGGGGTAAGGCATCAGGAGGGGAGAAGCAATGAGAAGTTGAGAGGCAGGAGCAGCGGTTGGGAATACAGATATAAAACATGATGCAAGGATTCCACTTGCAGCAGTGTTAAGTTATTGATGGGACTCTGCTGGAGGGTGTGCTGGCAGGCTTCAGTGCAGGATAATCAGCCCTTCACAGGTACAGCCCAGAGGCCTGTGTAGCCCAACCTCTGAAACAGATTTCATAGGAAATAAAAACAGAGCAAATGTCTGCTCCTTTGAAATTTTCAAATACGGCATACCAATCACAAGAGAATATGGAAATATGGAAATATAAGTCACAGTATTTTTTTCTTGCTTTTAGAGGTTATTTCTTTGTCTTCTCACTCATGCCATCCTCCTCAAGATCAGCTATTCTTTCAGTTGGAAAGTGTAGTTCAGAAGCCATCACCAAGTCTGGCAGGTCTGTTGCCTGTTAAATATACTTTAGGTTCACATACAAACAAAGAGTTTGGCAGTCAGGTTTGGACCTCCCATGTTATTTGAAGGTCTCTGAAATTTCAAAATCTCAAAAGCATTAAGTCAGTGAAATTTTTCCATTTAGTCACTAAATTTTTTCTTGTGTCCTTCAGCCTCCAGCTGCACCAACCAGTAGAAATTATGCAGAGATGAGAGAAAAGCTTCGTTTACGTTTAACAAAAAGGAAGGAGGAACAGCCGAAGAAACCAGATCAGATCTCTGAAAGGGAAAGTGTTGTTGACCATCGAAAGGTGGAAGACTTGCTACAATTTATAAACAGCTCTGAAACCAAACCAGTAAGCAGTTCTCGTGCAGCCAAGCGAGCCAGGCATAAGCAAAGAAAGGTAAGACATAAAAATGTATTTATTCTAGACCTCACATTTTTAAATCTGTGCACTCTCCTTAAGTATGCCATTAGGATAAAACAGTATACTGATTTATCCTAATGCTGTAATTGTTTTCTGTGTCGTTTGTGATACACTGCCAGTTTGTTTTTACACAGCTGACTTACCTGTTCTGGTGCTACCTGAGGAGTTATGTACTAGACTGGGAGGATTCCTCACAATGCCATTGTCATGTGTTTTGGTGCAAGTCAGCTTTATATTGGAATTTTCCACACTTCAGAAGGTTATTTCTGAGTATCAGAAATGTAACAAATTTTACAGTTTTGTAGCATTGACTTGTAAAAGTGGGCAAAGTTAGAAAGTCAGTGTCGCTGTATTGGGATATAGGTTTTGGTAAAGTATCTCTGTAGGAAGCCAGAAAACGTAGGTCAGTGCTTTTATGAGAGAGGAAGAGTTGTGATTTGGTATTTTTAGAATAATTGCACTGAGCACCTTGCTGTCCTGATTGACAGAGGTTAAGTGCTGTGCCACGTGATGATGCAAAGGGTTATCCCAAGCTGGAGTGGCAAGCTTCAGGGAGGGGGTAAGGGAAGAAAAAATTACAGGTTGCTTTCAAATAAAAATTGGCAAAAAAGGTTTCTAAAAAACTCCAGTGTCTAACAGTGAAATTATTTTTTGGAAATGGTATGTGCTGAAGATAAGATAGAGAAAATATGAAAGAGGAATAATAGAGGAAAGACCCTTTTTTTTTTGAGTTGGAACAAGCAGGAGACCTTTTCTTACAGCAGTTCAAGTATCAGCCTTAAGTATAAAGTTCAAGGCACAGTGAGATTGGTTGCTGAATGTTTTTAGTTTCTGCTAAGCGTGTTATGTGATCTCACTGTAAATATTTTCTTGTTTGTGGATTTTCTTCTGGCACTACTTTCGCATTCTTTAAATGCTTCCATGGGTTTGCAAGACCTAATGTTCACAAGTTAAATTCTTTATGTTCATGTTGTAGCAATATTGAGCATCTTGAGGGTTTAGTGGATTATTTATAAATAAAACTAACTTTGTAAAATTTGCAATGCACAATTCACTTTGCTCTTACAGTGCAGTTTGAGCATAAGACATGGAAAATTCTCATAGGGTTTTTTGAATGACTTCCGTAACTGTGAAAAAGTAATGCCATACAGGCACCTCTAAATGTGCAAGAAAATAAATGGTCGTGATTGTTCTCATTGTATGACTGTTTCATTTTGCTAATGATGCTTGCAAGATCAGTGCTGCACAGCAAAGTTTTAGGCATTGGCAGCAATGGCTGGCAAAAATCCCTTGTGACTTTGTTTTGGTTAATGAACTAATGGCTGACAATAGAAAACTGCCATCCTTAGAATTTTTGACATCTTCTGATGTAACTATTAATTGCTTAGTATTTTGGTGCAGACTGTTTTTAATGATTGTTCTTCCTAACATTCCTGAAGTCTGAAACAGAGCAACTCTGCTACCAAAGCAAGAGAACAGGTAAATGATACAACTGATGCAAACCTGAGTTACCTTAGTAATACACACAGTCTTTGAGAAAGAAACTGAGTGTTTTGTGGAAATAGAAAACTTTGACTGTGTTAGGCTTAGCAGTAGTGAAGAAAAGATCAACAGCTGGTATTAACAATGGTCAAATGAGTTACAGAAACATAGAAAATGTGAATAAAGGATTGTAATGTATTTAAAAGGGCAGCCTTTGTATACTCATTTGTTTGCTCTGCAGACTTACAGATTAAGTATGTTCATATGTTCACATCCTAGGATTTATAACGTTCATGAAGAAAAGTAGTAATAATCCCTAAGACTCTTAAATTTCCAAAATATTTGTCACTTTCAATAAACCTATTACTACTTTGCAGCTTGAGGAAAAAGCTCGACTTGAAGCTGAAGCCAGGGAGAGGGAGCATCACCAGTTGCTTGAGGAGCAGAGGCGGCGTGAGGAAGAGGAAGAAGAGAGACTGAAACAGGAATTACAACGACTCCAAGAGCTTCAGCAGTTGAGGGCTGTAAAGAAAAAGAAGAAAGAGCGAACAAGTAAGGACTGTCCGAAGGTGGACCTGCTCACTAGGAACTGCCAGGCAGTGAAGGAACCTGTCCCAAATGCACCTGAAGACATTCAGAATGGTACCCTTGAGCAATCAGAAAAGATGGAAACCTCAGCCGGTTCACTGTCAAGACATGTGAACCACACTGAACAGAGGCCGGTTCTAGAGACGGGCTGTGAACTGTCCAATGCTGTAAACACTAGAGACTCAAAGCTGCTTTATCAGAAAGAGGGCAGTGTAAAGCAGCATGAGCCCCTCTCTTTTCTGCTTGATATTATGCATCAACATAAAGAAGGAAACAGCAAACAGAAGCTAAAACAGATGAACAAACAGTGTGTTGAACAAGTGAAAAAGCCTGCTGAATCCCCCAAAGCAGCTGAGATTCAGACTAAAACCAGAAACCAAATAGAATCCAAAGCAAAAGCAGCAGAGCTCCCAACACTTGCAGAACCTAAAAAAGATGAGAAGAAATTAAACAATAACAACAAAAAACAGTTGAACCATGTAAAGGAAGAGAAAGCACCTGTAACAAGTGAATCCCCATCACCAAGTGAACAGCAGCAAAATAATAAGCTAATACTTGCAGATTCTCCTCAACCAAAAGGCAAGAACAAGAAAAACAAGAAGAAAAAAGGGGACAAAGTCAACAGTTCCATTGGTAAGTGTGTAAAAAAGTTGAAGAACTTGGGTTATTTTCTGTTGTTACCATTTAATTCCAGAAGTCTGACATCTTTATCTTTAGGCATTCCTGCCAATGTAAATTAGAGAAACTGAAAAACTGGTGCCAGGAAAACTCAAGTCATCAGAATTATAACAATTAAGAGATAGTGTTCTAGTAAAGAGGTGTAGGATGCTTTCAAAAATAAATGAACGAGCATGTGCTGTAGGTTTTGTAGGGGGTTTTGTCAGTTAGACTTTCCAGGAGTCTCGCTTTTTTTTCTTGCTTAAAATAAATACATCATTTAATTCAATAGTATGCTGAAATCCATTTTGAATTTCTTTAAAAGCAAGATTGTTTCTTATGCAGCATTAAGAGTATAGTATGAAGTTGGTCTTTAGGCAAGGGAAGTAAGGGGATTCTGCAGTCAAAGAATGGTCATTCATGCATAAATATGCATTTTTTTGAGTGGAAATAATTCCTTTCTTATATTAATTACATTAGCAGCTAAGTAAATGAATACAAAAAACTAATTTACTATTTTTTATTTGCCGGAGTGAAAAGTTGCAGCGGGATGTTAATTAGTTGATCAAATTGAGTGTGTTCTCCATATTAGCTTGTTCTAGTAAACAGCATATTTTTATTTCTCAGACAGAAATAATAAAACCATAGAAGATTGACTTAAGTAAGTTGCACTTGAATAAAATTATTTCCAACTTACTTTTTTGTTTGCCTGAACATAGCCAACAACTAATACCAGAGCTGAAAAGCGTGTGCAGTTTTGGCCCCTTGGCTTTGTCAGCACAATAATCAAACTGCTGTTCTCTGGCACCTCTTTATTCCTGCACATCCTTGATCCCTACTGGGACTACCAGTTGAGATGGCAGTTTTTTAATGGACACTTGTCTGCTCAGAGCACCTGGTCATTCCCCTGGGATCACCTGGTAGCTGAGTGGTAATGTTGCATAAATTCAATGTACGCCAAATCACGCTGCTGTTCTGACTGGTAAGCACAATAAGATAGACCTTCATGCCTTGGCAGTTGCTGCCAGTGTTTCAAAATACTTACATTTGTTAAGCCTTGTTACAAAAATGTAAACCTAATTCCTGGTTGCTGGAAGTGCTAAGGGGTTTTTTTTTTTGTGATTTCATTGTTGGGTTGGGTGAGCCCACTACCTTTGCTCTTAAATCTGATGCCTGATGTTTCCATTCTATATCAGTCGAGCAGCAATACAGTAGGGAACCATTTTCTCTGATATTAGTTCTTGTGCATACTCTGTTGTGGTGTTTGGGTTTTGGCTCTTTTAATTTATCAAGAAGAATGTACTCCAGTGATTGAAGCAAGACAGAACTCTAGAACTGGGAGCAGAAAAAGAAGACTGGAGACATTTGAAAGAGAAAATATGGAAGAGGGAGGTGGTGGAGGGTGTTTACTGTAGGAGAATGCAGGTACCTTCCTGCATCTTGTCCTCTTCCCTGCCTCCACCATTTTTTTTCTCCTGTTTTAATCAGGTATACTTACAATTTCCAAAAGTTAATGTTCAAGTGTGAAAAAATACAGGGACATGTTTCTAAATTTATCAAGAAAACGTTGTGCTGTTCTCTGTAGAGTTGGGACTGGATTTTTACTTTAAGTAATTCTGACTTGAGAGCTACAAGAAAGATACTGTAATACATGATTTTTCATGTAGTTATAATTTTTTTAAGATATAGGGTTGATGTACCAAATTAGCAAAGACACAGAAACTGAACTAAGAAAAAAACAAGTAGAACTAGGATAATTGAGAGAACATGAAAAGAGGGAAACAAAGCTAGGGGGTTTTAGCTAAGTTTTAAAATGAAGTGTTAAAGCAGTGAATATTACTGCTTTTGGTGAAATCTCTGTTTCTTAAAGAAATCTCTTCCGGAAGAGTATTTTAACTTGTTATAAAGAGGCTGAAGAACGCTAGGAGTGTTTGTAGGACTTTCTGCTTCTTCAGAAGTAAGTCGAATGGCAAATACATGCAACTTTTAAACTGCCTTAAGTGTCTTTACCATGAGTTGTCTGTTCTCCTAATCTCAAGGATTCTGGAGTCCAGGTGTGTATTTGTTGGTTTTGGTTACTTTCTTTGTCTCACCCATTTTTTGGAATGTATTGTAGAGCTGCTTCAGGAATGAGATTGGAGTGTATATGTAGTGAGAAGGAAACTTCAAGAGGAATACGTTCAAATTGGTTTCTACAAAAATGTGTGCTTTCTGATGCATTTCTTTTTAAAGTACCAAAGAGATCCATATGCTGAGATATGTGCTAGTTTGGACAAATTTGGCGGAAAATATCCTCTGAGAGAAGGCAGGTTACAACCACCCCTCCCCACCAGGTTTGGGAAAAAATAAATTTTCCTCGAAGGAAAGTGAAAGAGATAAAACTATTTATTTAACAAACACACGGGAAAAGGAAAATAATGCTAAATAATAAAACCTCTCACTGTGGAGAGAAAACCTGGGAAAATTTCAGAGTCCTTCTGTAGGTAGCCTCTCTCCCCCGCCTTGGAGCCGGGGTCATGATGGGCCCACCTCCAGGGCTTCCACCTCGGTGGAAAAACTCCCGATGTGTTCTGATGTTGAAGACAGTCCAGCAGAGAAAAAGGGAAAAAATCAAAGTCCCAGGAAAACAAAAGTTCAACTCTGTCTCTCTCTGGAGAAAAAGTAGCCGAAGGCTGGCTGGAAAGCAAGCAGTGCTTCCTCCCGCTCCTCTCTCTTGCTGCAGCAGAACACAGAGAGGAGTCTGGATCTCTGTGTGTCCTTGAAACATGAAAACAAACTGCAAACTGCTTTGAAGAGTTTGCTCGGTTTTTTTTTCTCTCTCCCCTCTCAGGCTCAGTTTAAAGGTATAGAAAGGCACAAAATTAATTTCTGGGCATAGAACAGCGATATGGGATACAATCACCCCAAGGCAGTACAATATACCAACAGGCTCTACAGTGACTTCTTTGTGATAGCTGAGGCCATGCAACTCAAGTCATACATTAATGTGCTAATATTTGGGTTGGGGTTTTTTTAATAAAGTCTAATGGTTACTATTATGACAAACTCTTGCAGACACAGCTTCATCATCATGTCCCAGAGGGCGTACAGCAGCTCTACAACCCAGAAGTTTCAAAGTATTTTTCTTTATAAATACTGTTTTAAAAATATTTCTAGAGCTACCTTTTCAGTAGTAATACCAAAAAATTTCAGGCATTCAACAGCTATCTGATTCATCAAGCCCTCTGTATATTGGCTACTCTTACGTGTATTTCAGGTTTATGGTATCTTTTGCCGCCCATGCAATCAGGAAGTTTACTGTTGATTCATCTCTTCCTTTTTACCAATGTGACTCCTTCAAGTCTGGGCAGAGATACTAGTATAGGGTTTTTAAGAAGTGTCTTTTTAATTATAAGTGTATATTAATCCAGTGTAAATATGAATAATAAATAGTCTACATGGTTCAGTCAGTTCTCCAAAGACATCTTTAATGCAGCTTCTTCCTCTCTCCTTCCCCCTTCCCCTTGGAATCTAACACAATGTCATCATTTTTCCTTTGTAGATGATGTGTTTCTACCCAAAGACATTGATCTAGACAGCGTGGAAATGGATGAAACAGAACGAGAAGTGGAGTATTTTAAAAGGTAAAGTGCTGTAATCCCTGTACATAAAGCTGTTGTTGCTTCTTTCCATATGTCATGGTTGTAAAACAAGGAAAAACAACACCAACCCACAATTTAATAACTAACTCCTGACAGAAAAGCCTGTGTTGTAACAAAGCAAATCCTTTTACAGCTGACATTCTGAACACTGTAACAATCACCAGAGCTGTGATCTGTGGGCACAGCTCATAGCTGAATAGCACATATTCAGAAGTGAGCGCCAGAATTATCTGTGTGTCCCCCAGGTTCTCATCAAGGCCTTCAGAATATTCTCAATTACCATTATTTATAAGCAAAGTTGTTGTGAATATTTCTTCTATTATCCACACAGGCCAAATACTGATTAGTGTTTAAAAAAAAAAGCTATTAGGTATAAGTTTGCAGACAGATATTTCAGAAAGGTCTGTTCATTTTGTTTTCTTCCTTGTTTACAGAAACTGTTAGTTGGGAATTTTATATTGCACATGAAGTAGAGGTGTATAACTGTGGGATAGTAGCTTATGCCAGTCTTTAAGAGGAGATTCTTATCCTGGAATCATGGAATGGTTTGGATTGGAAGGAATGTTAAAAGACCATCTCGTCCTAACCCCCCCGCCATGGGCAGGGACACCCTCTACTAGAACAAGTTGCTCAAAGCCCCATTCAACCTGACCTAGTACAGCGACACTAAAAGAAAAATATAAACTTGTGCTTGTGAAAGCTTTTTCTTCTGTACTCTTTGGTTGATTTTAGGATTTGTGCATCATATTGAGAGTTGGACTCAATGATCCTTGTGGGTCCCTTCCAACTCAGAATATTCTGTGATATTAGTTACCTCTGTATTCCTCAAATATGAGCTTATGTTTAAATAGTGTAGCACATGTTCTTCCACAGTACAGAAATCTGTTGAAATTTGTTCTTCAGTGGTGTCTGGTTGTGCTAGTGCCCCATGAATACATCTAGTGAGCCTTTCATTATGGTAGTCAAATCTGAAATGTTACAAGTAACTCAGTTTCCAGCAATTACATAACTTAGGACACAGCAGTAGTATTTCACAAAGCAACACAAGCCATTTGTTTCAAGAAAGGGCTTTCAGTACGTATTTCTTTTCTAAATTTATATAGTTTTCACAGCCTACATGCCTGGGATGTAATGTGTGTGTGGGTCTTGCAAAGAACTGAGTGCAACTGCTGCTTATTATTGCTACAAAATGCATATATCTGGTTATTTTTGGAGTAACAATGTGCAAGACTATGAAATTGTCATGGGTACATGGTCTCTAGTCTCAAAAATTATTTTTTGAGTGGTGCCAATTAAAGGATTTTTTTTTTAAATCAGAATGTAGGCTTTACAGGTGAAATGTGGCATGTGTTAGGTACTGCTAGTGTTGCTATAGCATAAGCCTTTGTTATGGAATATTCTTAGCTTCCTTCAAGTTTGCAGTATCTGCAGTAAATAGAAAAGTTACGTTCATCAGTTATTTACTCTCAACAGGATGAATGAAACAGTGTCTTACATTTGTAGAGGTGCAGTTGAATTCTGGAGATGAACTTGACAAATGTGATTCCAAGTGAAGAGTTAGCACTTTAAAGCATGCAATTTAGTAATCCATTCAGTAATTGGCAGAATGTACTCCTTTGCTGTCATCTGTTAGGAAGAGTGTGCAACTGTCTCATTTTTTTTATATATGCCTGTTTAGAAAAGGTGTCTGAAAAGCCCTGATAGATGCTATTTTAGAGAAGGAAAAACAGCTACTTAATGCCTTTAAGGCTCCTTTAATGCCTAGGTTCTACCATTTGGTAATTCCCAGCATAATACTTGGAAGGCTAGTAGCATGGCTTGTTTTAGTAACCCTCCATGGCAGTGAACTGCCCAGGCCTACTGAATTCATATTTTTTACTCGTAGTTCATTCATCATCTTTTCTTCCTGCTTTGTAGTGGTGTAATAGATGGATACTTTAATTACACCCTGACATCATGATTAATATTGTATGCTGCTTCTAACTTTAGCACAGAAAGAACAAAATAAGTCTGATTGTAACCTTCCACTGTACCTGTTTTATTGTGCTCCTTCTGTCTGTCACCCTTTTTTCGCTTTCAGTTGTTACAGAAGCATTGTAACCTTCCAGAGAGAGGTTTGCACTGCTGTGATGCAGTCATGCAGCCTTTAGCCTAAGCAAGCCTTGATAAAGTTCTTCAGCACAGTTTAACAGTCCCTGAAAAGCCTGCATGTGGCAGCCTTTTCCACAGTTATTGCATAAACTGTGGTCAGTGAGAGCAAATAAGAGGGTTTTTGTTCTAGAGGTGTTTCTTCCAGGCACATGGGCTACTTATCTGCTGTACTATAAAGAGACCTTCTTTTCCTAGGTCTTTGTCTCCAATGCAGCTTTGCTGTATTAAGAAGAGAAGCAGCAGTGTCCCGTGCCATTACTGATGATGCTTTGCACACCATCGACCACTCATTCTTACCCTTTCAGAACTTTTGGTGAATACAGCAATGCCATTTCTGTTCCTAGTTAACATTCAATATTCTGTGCTGCTGAATGTGCAGCATTCTTTGCTGCCTCCTTCACTTAGTTGTGATAATGCAGTGGTGTTAAAAGTAACTGGTTTATGATGTATTTGAGTGATGGACAAGTGATATTTTTTTTTTTATGTATGGTTTTGTTAAGAGGTTTTATCTTTCTGAATGAGAGCTACTCTCCAAAAGAGGGATAACACACATGGTTTGATTTTAAGTATATTGGTTTCACTTTATTGCTCTTTTTCTTTTCAGATTCTGCTTGGATTCTGCCAGACAGACAAGGCAGAGACTTTCCATCAACTGGTCCAATTTTAGCTTAAAAAAAACCACCTTTGCTGCACATTGAAATGACACAATATGGGGAGGGAACTCTGCAGGAATCAATGAATGACAACTCCACTTACCTGTCCTGCTGTGCTGAGAGCTTATCTGGTCTTGAGCCGGTGCTGCCTTGCCTTGTCCCCAGTGCTGTGTGGATCTGCACTGAACCCTATGGCCTGATAATTCTTGCGGACTGAAAAATTGCCACTTTCTACCTGAATTTGTTAGCTTGTGTGCTTGTAGTCTGTGAGTGAGACTTACTTGATTGTAGCTGTATGCCGTTGGAGTTGGAACAATAGCTCTTTTCCATCTCCTTCTGAATGCCTTGGCCTCAGAGACTTTAAATTGCTTAGGCTTGGGTGGAGGCCAAAATACTAGGTTGCATCATCTGCAGTGGCTCCTGTCACTTCTGCATCTAGCTATGTTTTGTCATTCTGACTCCTGACAAAGGAATGGACCTAGTCAGTTGTGCTTTCATCTGCTCCAGAATTCTCCTGACAGGACTTCATGAAAAAGAGGCTCTTATGGGACAAGTATTCCCTCAGTTCTTTCACAATCTACTGTTTAAGAGTGTACAAGTTACGCTATTTGTGTTTTGATTTTTTTCTTCCTGACTTGTAGCCAGCTTGTGTAAGAATACTTGCAGAATGAGAAAATTTAAAAAAGAACAGTACTCACACTATCAAATCTGTTATAGAGTGTATAATTGTATTAACACTGAAGCCTAACTGGCTACTTTTTTAACATATTGTTAAGTGATATTAAAATCATGTCTTTCTTTTTGAAAGATGGAATACATTAGTATGGCAGATGACTTGTGTCTTGCTTTTTTCTGCTTGGGTGGGGAAAGGGAAGAAAGAAATATACAAAAAAATTTTGTAAACTGAATTTCAGCTTGTGTCAAAATTGGTCAGTGAAGCCTTATCAACTTTAATATATTCTCTGTTTGCCAGCTCACATGATAGGAAAAACTATCTGCTAGAGCAAGAAAGACTCCTCCTGAATGCTGGAACTAAGTTTCTGTGAATTACTGTAATGTTTCTATTTCAGTGGATAATTGTGAGAAACAATGTAATACAAAAATTTCCAGTTTAATATCAGTGCAGAAGTGAAGTAGGTAGGTTCAGTACTGCTCTCAGGTAAATGGTTAACAATATAGTAGTGGTTTACAGTTCAATAACAGTTCCAGAGTATGCCTAGTGAGAGAAAATATGGGTGATTTAGGAGTTTGAGGTGTGTAAAGGTAGCACACTTGTAGAAGCTTTCTGATACTCTCTTCAGAGACAACAGAAGCTTTTTTACTCCAGATGATCATACCCAAATTTAAGGAGGCAGTCTTCCTTTTTTTTTTTTTTTTTAAGAAAACTGATCTTCCACTCAGCACATATTTAAAAGTACAATACAGCTTCAAAGCCCATTAATGTCCTTTCCCAGAACTGTTCCACAGTTTTCTTTCTTCTACTTGTTAGCACATATTTTTCTATGATCCACCCCCTGGGCTTGGGACTGAATTGCAAGACACAGTGTAATTACACTCAGCTTTGGACTTGGGAGAGTTTAACAAATGATTTCTTTCATGTCCCCTGTGAGGCACGGATGTAGCAGGATTGGGTTGGCTGCAGACCACTGAAATACCTACAACTTCACATCCTTCTTTTTTGTTCTGGAGCTCCTATCCCAGTGTGTGCTCCTGGTACAGTTGCTCACCTAATACCCAGACATTGCAGGTAAATGAACCCTTAGTCTCCTCTTGCAGAGGAGATTTTGAGAACAATACCTGTTTCCAAAATAGAGTTCAGGGACATAAAAGGGACATCTATTATTCTTATTCAGATTAAAGTTGAGGAAGGAATTAATAGCTTAGACTCACTTTTTTTGTCAATGTAGTGTTTGTCAATGGATTTGTTTGCTTGTGCTAGAAGAATAGCAGCTCAAACCTAAAAGGTAATATCCATGCCATTCAGCACCAGCTGTCCCGGCAAAACTACAAAACTATGTGCTCTTGAAACAGTTAGTGGAAAGGAATGAACTTTGTTCCTTGGAATCATGGAGGCTCGCATCTGTTGCAGCCTGAGTTAGATCTGAGTTATGTATGTACAACATTACTGGAGAGACTCCTCATGTGGAACAGTGGCTGGGGAAAAAATTCCTGCTAAAACAGCGGAAGCTGGATGCATGTGTGAAACCCAGCTTCTCAGACTTCTTCAGTTCTAAACCATAACACAAGATGGCAGTGCATGTCATCAAGGATCTCAAGAAATTGAGACCTGGGTTGGGAAATCTGTTTGATGTCACATGGGTGAATATTGGTGCAGATCACACCTTCTCTAGAGTTGGAATGCTTTGAAGGTACTGAGACTTTTAATGGTGCTAGAAAACTCATAACTTTTGTTTTCACTAGGAATTGGGTAAGAGAGTTGGCTTTATTCCCTACTAACAAAGCAGTTTAAAGAGTGATACATAATATGACTGCTTTTTATTTTAAAATCCTGGCTTCAGACAACAGAAGTACTTTTTGCGTTTGAGGAATGTATGTATGTATTTGTAGTATCATTCAAAGCTATGTGCCATGTGCTCCACTGTGGTATATTGGTACAAGTAATGTGCTCCCACACTCTGAACGGAAAGCGCCAAGAATGAGTCTCCATGGATCTGCTGTTGTGTACCTTGACAAGAAGTTAAAGGGAAATCATACTTTTTTATAATAATTTCATAATTCAGTGAAGATAAGCATGGTTTAGTCTGGGAGATTTGAAGGGGGGTTGTAGTCAGGTGGGGCTTGGTCTCTTCTCCCAGGTAACCAGTGACATGGTAAGAGGTAATAGCCTCAAGTTGTGCCAGGGGAGGTTTAGGTTCAATGCTAGGAAAAATTTATTCACTGAAAGGGTGGTCAGGCATTGAAACAGGCTGTGAAGGAGATGGTGGAATTACTGTCTCTAGAAGTATTAAAAAAATGTGTGCATGTGGCACTTGGGAACATGATTTAGTGGTAACATGATAGTGATTAGATCAAGGTTGGACTTAATGATCTCTGAGGTCTTTTCCAACCTAAATGATTCCATGAGTCTATGAAAAGTACTGGCTTCAATTCTAGCACACCGTGGCCTTGGGCAAATTAGTTACTGTTACTCCATTCATTAAGTGGTTTTATTAAGGATTTGCTGAATTATGAGCTTGTTTCTTAATGCCTAAATTAAGTAAGTAGCTTTGTGAAGTCTGTTGAGGTACAACTTATTGGAAGCATAAATGTTCCTTATTGGTATTTGTGTAGTTCAGATAAAATACATTTCAAGCTAACTTTGAGTAGAGGTGATCTCTGTAAATAATATATCATTACTGAGTAAGTTAAGAGTTCTCATGAGACTTGGAAGGGGAAATAATTCCAACTTTGACAGTAGTGTAGTTTATGCCCCTATTCTTTACTCGTGTTAAACTGTATGAAAGATGGGTGTCTTAAGTTCTGGAGGTGGCTGGTGGCATATCTATTTTATGCCTTTCTGCTCATACCAGTGCTGCTGCTGAATCTGAGGGTGTGGTACTGTCATGCATTTACTTGACAGAAGAGGGCATAACTGCACAAAATGTGTCTATCTTGAACAGTGTTGATTTTGGATGCTCTAAGACAACTCTTAAACAGGGATGTCTTATTTCTGATTGGCATTCACTGCTGCTGCTTCCTGAGGTGATGTAACTGAGAGTTCAGTAATCTTCAGGATGTCTTTTTGGTGTGGCATCATTGGTGCTTAAAACTGTGTAGCTGAGGTGTTCAGCATGCTGGCAACACAGATCTTACCATAGGCTAAAAAGATGATTTCATGTGTTAAAAACTAATTCATATAGTGACTGTTAAGTGTGTGGGTGTTTGTTGTGCTCACTGCTGTTCAAAAAGGCTTTGCAAGTTGCCTTCTGTTCCAGAGAAAGATTAGTTTTCCTTCACTTTAGTATGGATTCTGTTGTATTATAATGGAGAAATGCAATGGTTTCTGGAGTAAAAGTTTACACTAATATTCACACATCTCCCAGTACAAATTAAGGTGTGCCACTTGCAATTGCAGAATCAAAAAAAAAAAACCAAAACACCAAAACAAAACCCCTACTTGCTCTGTTGTAACATCTGAGCAAGATTAGGAGTGTAGTATCTTTGTTATCTTTGGCTCTTTCTATTTAAACCTCCAGGAAATCTGAAGACTCAAACCTTTGATAGGGGAATTCTCTGAAGTGAAGTCACGGAAGTGTTGATTTGAGATGTCTCCTTTCTTCTTCCTGCCCACCAGAAAAGACTTCTAAGAAGAATTCCAGTTTTCCAGATTTTAAGTGCCTTCCTACTGGCCAACAACTTGTCTGCCAGCTGTTACCTTGTTTGTCATTTACTGAAAATGTTAAGCATAAAAATATCATGTTTTTTACTGCTGCTACAAGCACCTGATATAAGTGAACATCACTTGAAAGGGAGATGTTTTTCTCTTTGTTTTCCCCAATGAACAAAGAAGTAGCAATGGCAGCCCTTTTTTTTGGGGGGGGGAGGTGGGCCTCATTTCTGTTCTTCACAGGTCTGTATTTGATTTCAGCTTTGCTGCTGCTTTTAGGAGAGTTGCGCCTCTCCTAGCTCAGTGCTTAGAGATGTGAAAGCAACTTATTGATGCACTCTGGATCTACATACACTGTTGAAAAACATGCCAGGTAAACCTATGTTTTCCTGTAACTACTTCTGAGTTTTTTACTGGTTTGCTTATAGAGATAAGTATAAATGGGATTTTAAAACAGGTGGTGTCCAGTTTCTATCTCTGTGAAAACCCAAAGGAGTTGTATTGATTGTGTCTTCTCTGATAAGTTCTTCTAAAATATTGTTATTAAACCTACTAGTTTAAATGTCTCATTTTAGAGTGGCTTGAAGTGGGATCTCACCTGAATCACAGGTCCATAGCCTTTAACCTTGCTCTTTCACAAGAAATAAGCAGTCTTTTTTTGTGTTGTTAATGGCTCCTTGGGCAGAGTTGCCAGGAGAGGAGAGGATGTTTCTTTAACCTAATTTTTCCTTCCAGTTTGTCTGTATTGCAGAAGTACAGCAGTCCACAGATCTGCATAGATGCAATGTGTCAAGAGGGATCTACTGGACACTTGTTTTCTAGAAATTGCCCAAAGTCAAACTCTCTGACAGTGAGGAGCGTTCAGGAATCTCGTATCAACTCTTAACCTCCCTTACTTTTACCATTTTATTCTGGAAGCTGAACAGAAAAGTAATACGAAGATCTCGGACAGTGCTGTAATACCCATAAGCTGAAAATTTCATATTCATTGACTGGTGAGGAACACATGACAAGGTAATGTTTTTGCTGTAAATAGTACTTACATCCAGTTTGCTATCAACGAAGAGACGAGGCAGTGGGCAGGTGCAATATCTGTGAAGAAAGAGACACATAGTATTAAATGGAAGAATAAATAAAAATCTATACCGATGTACTCACAAATGATTGTCACTGATACTGCATAAACTAGCATGCATTCTACACCAAGTATGTCACTCAACCAGCTTACACAAGTTTGATTTTTCTGAAGGAAAGATGTCTGGACTTGTCCCATTCTGGTTTCCCTTAAACAGCCTGTTCACTCAAATCAAGTTGCTACAATGGCTTGTGCTGGTTTTGAGAGAGCGGGGGAGTTGCATGCAAGCAACATGATGATGTACAAGGTTGTTTTGCTTGTGACTGAAATACAAGATTTGAATCCAGGGGTTTAGAGTAGTAAAGCTGCAATGCCAAACTCATCAGACCAGATGAGTGTATTGCTGCCTGCTGTTGCTTCAACAGACTTCATGCTTCAATCCACTCATCTGTGTCAGCTCATGGGAGAGTGGTTCAGCTGGAAATGTATAAACAGCAAAGCCCTCTTTTACCAAGAGGGGAAAAAACACAGGAATCAAGTCACTTGAAGTCAGATATTTGACCATACATACTTGTCTCATACAGTCTGTCTTCAAGACCTGGTACTGGTTTTTGTCCAACTATTGCTTGACCACTAAATAAATTCCACAGTATTGCTAAAGGCAGTTAAATTGAGGTTTTCATGGTTTTTTGGATGGTTTGTTTTCAAATCAATTAAGTTGAGGGCAAATTAGATATAACTGGCTTGCAAGAGAGGCCGTCTTGGAGCACTCTTAACAGAGTAACAGGGAAAGCCAAGTTCTAAGCCTCTTCACTTACATATGTTGTTTGTATCAGGCTATGAGCTCTTTGCTGTTGGGAGTGAAATTTCAAGGCTGGAAGCAGAGCCATAGTTGTGTAGTCTTGCTGACTGAAAGATGTGATGGCTAGAAGTATTTGAAAGTGGGAGGGGAAGAGTGCCCTGATACCCTAGTACCTAACATAGCAACAGTACTGTCGCCTTTATCCTTTAATGCAAGGTCACCTCTGAGATTTCTTAATTGGGTGTACTCTTACTTTCTGTAACAGTCTGCAGATAAAGTCCTTGTCTTCTAGTTAGCAAGTAAAAAAACTTTTCCATTTGAAGAGCGAAATGAAAATGCAGTTTGCTGGCATTTATCATATATGGGCCTTCTACCTTTTCCTTTTTCTGCCATCAATCTATTTTAAAAGCTTTTAAAGGTGATGTCTCATTCCTTCTTAGACTCTGAGTTCATGTTTGAAAAGTCCATTTGAAGAATTAATGAACCTTTTCAGTAATGTAATTGTGGTGCATGTCACTTGCCCAAGCCATTTTGTGGTCTAAAGTGAAATTCTTTCTTTTATTCATTCCCCAGCTGCCTTGTGAGCCTTTTTGTCATTGACATTGGTCATACTTGCATATTTCCCCAGGTGGGGAAGCTTTCCGAAGGCAGTCTTGCAGAAAATCCTATCCTTTCTGTATCATGAGTTATGCTCCTTGAGTCAAAAGGCATGAAATTGTGTATTGACTGGGGGGGTGGGGTATTAAAATAATAATAGTAATAAAAAATTCTGAGACTGCCTGCAGTATTCAAGTGTAATTGTGGGAGGAGCTGGCTTAATAAACTGTACAGGTAAGAATAGAATTATGAGGTAAAAGGCTTAAGTCTGTTATGCGATGCTCCTTATTCTTACTTAGAGTTTTTGTTTAACATGAAGCAAAATAATTCATTGAACAGCCTGCCAGAGAAGGTTTTAAGTACATCACTCAGCTTCTCCATACTGTCTTTTGCTGGTTTTTTAAGTGGTACAGAAGCATAACAGATAGTGAAAGAATTATGTAAATACATGCATAAAGTTGTAAGATGTTTCAGATGTTTATTATATTTGCTGCAGGGCTGCAGCTGGGGTTGTAATGCTTGATAGGGAGGTAAGTGGAAACGCAGGAGTTAAGCAGGTCAGTCATCTTGCCACATCAGGACTGTTAATCTCTTCCAAGATATTTCTTAATTTCAGTTCACTCCAAGACCACCAATTGTGAACATTACTGTAACTACTCTTCTGAAATCCATTTTTAGCCCATCTTAACAATTGGTCAATCCAGGCTGGTCAGAGTTGAGTTGCTGGAGAGAGTTGGCTTGTTCTCATGTGGTCTGAACTTTGTGTCTTGTTTTTATCACAGTTAACCAATATAGCCGGATTTATTTTTTTTTCTCTTTCCTCATGCAGATGCCTTTTTGGACACTAATCTACACTTGTGCAACAGGAGTGTCATCACTACGTGCCTTGGAACATCTTAGGTGTAGGAGTCAGGGACTTGAAAGGATTAGGCACTGGCAGTAGACTTAGGCAGTGCCTTGGACTAGGACATGCTAATCTGTATGATGCATGCAAATAGAATAAACATGGAAGAGAAGTCCTAAAATGTTGAAATAATTTCCATACAAAGGTATGTTTGTCTTTGCGTTGGAATCCTTTAAATGATGTGGTGTAGGGAAAGAGAAAGTCTGGCATGACCTGCTGCCAGTTCCCTTTTCTCACACCAGCAATGTATCAGCATGACATGGTCTGATGATGTGGGTGAAGTATTTATTAAAACCGGTTGGATCCCAAATACAGTTGCAGATCACAGTCTCCAGGCTGGCTGGCTGATCTTGTTTATTGCACAGTGTCTTTTAAAAAAGTGAACCTAGCACCTCTTACGTATTTAGACTGGGAGATTACCATCTCTACTTTGGATTTGGTTTTGATGTCAATGGACACTTCATAATGTTTAGCTGTTGGCAACTTAAGCAAGCTTGAATGTTGCTGTAATACAGAATCACCCAAACAAAAATCGCCCAATAAGGAAACAGTGCAGCTGGTTGAGAAATTGTGGAAGTGATAGTGTTTTGAAATGACTGTGAGGGAAAAAAAAAAACCCATCACCACAAAACCTAATTCTTTTGGGTATAGCCTGGAATGCATTTTGTGTGTTAGATTGCAGGAGATAATGCAGCATAAGTATGAAAAACAAGCATGTTACTTCTGTTACACATGTAAATATTGATGCCCTGTTTTAATGTGTAATGATTTAAAATAGTTTTGGTCTTAAAGGTAACATTGTTTTAATTGCATAAGGCTTAAACATTGCATAGAGATGACCTACTTCCTCTTTAATTTTTTTTTTTTGTGTTGTGGTAGTGTTCCATAGGCCTAAACTTAATAAGATGTGCCATTTCATGTATTGTGCTCTGCACAGCTTCAGGTGTTGTATCTTGTATGAAAACTGAAATTAGGTAGCTGAGGGTAAATGAAGAAGAAAAAAATAGCTATTTTAAAGTAGCTTTAAAAAAAAAGATTTTGTTTTTTTCATCATAAGGTTTTTTGCAATTCCTTTTTGCATTTTAACTTGTTTTGTAAAGCATGTAGAAAAGATTGTTGTAAGTTTTTATACAAGGTTTTGTGTCTTTGACTCTTTGGAAATGTGTTACTTACTTTTGGTGATGAACTCTAATTTAACTACTTTCTTAAATGGTTTTTGCCCTAACCACCTGACAGTATTTCTGGTTTATTGTGGTCCTTGCAATCCAGTAACTCATCACTGCACTGAGAATTGGTCTTTCCTAGGAGGGTTATTGATGAGGATCTGAACTGTGGTAAAGATGTCTTCAGGCTGGCACTGGTGTCCCACATTGATGTATAATGGGAATAGGTGAGGCAGGAAAGACATTGTGCAAACACGGGTTGACTCCATTTTACAGAAGAAGCGTCAGCATAGAGCTGAAACAGCTTTGCCTCAGAGCTGCCTCAGCTCAGTGCACCTCTGAAACAGAGCTGGAACCTGAACACTGACATTCAGAGACTTAAGTCTATGGCTGAATTACAAGCCTGTCTTATGTCATGAGGATTTAGAAAAGAACTGTCACTGGATAAAAGAGAGGAGGAGCACTGTGAAGCATTATCCTCTTGCTTTGTGGTGATTTTTGCACTACATGTTCTCTTCCTTGTCCGTTTACTCTCACCACCTCCCAGATCATCACATCAATCTTCTTGCTCCTACAGACCTTGTGGCTGAGGTTGCCTGGAAATGCCTGAGGATTGGGTTGTGTAAGCAGTAATGTTCTCCTCAGGCTTTTTGACAGCAGAACTTCAGAGTTAATGCTATGGGGCTTCATTTGTTCAGTTAAAGTGTTACTTGATGCATGCTTGAAGTGCCAGCATCGTGCTATAGCGTTTCTTCCCATGTGTGAACAGTGGCATCACTGAAAAGTGACGGAGTACCCTGTGCTGTAGTCAGACATGTTGTGAGTAACCTCCATGGGGTCAGAGCAAAGTAAAACTCCTCATTGTTCTCTAAACAGCATTGGATGAGAGAAAGAGGAGGGGTCTGGTGTTTCTCTCTTACCTCATTCATTCCTGTCACAATAACAGCATGTCCTCTGCTGGAGGAGGCAGTCACTGGGATGGATAGGAGCTGTGGATTTCCTCGTCTGTAGTAGTCTCTTTTGGTAAATTCTCATAAATCAAGAAGCGTGTACCTCACGCGCTGTGGCCAGATTGTAGTCCAAACCCTTAGTAGTCAGTTTTCTATGGATTGATCTCGCCTCTTGCTCCGGGATTAAGTAAAGCAGTCTTGTTTTACCATATCAGGTTAGTCTGGTTGCTGTTTTCAGTCATACATGGCCACATTTCTTGGTGGGAGTAAGAACTGTGGAGTGACCCTAAAACTGGGTATCACTTTTGTACTTCTAAAATATGGCAGTTGTTGCTAAATACTTCTTTTATACCCCTGAAGGGTGTTTGGTCTTTAGATCATGGAACAGGCTGATGGGGAGAATTTTCATCTGAAAGGTGCTGTATAGAAGTTTAGCAGAAACATTTAATAAGTGAGGTGATGGAAACATTAAATGCTAATTAATGGTGTAGGTTGCATTTTGAGGTCAGTATTGCATGGACTGGCTACCCGGTGCAGTATCACCGTCCAGGGTATGAGGAAGTTAATTATCTGGCTTACACGTTTAATGCTTAAGAAACTCTAAATATGAAAGACCTCAAGTAGTTCAGCTATGGTATAAATGTGATCTGCAGCAGTGATTGTGGACTTTGTAGAATTGCAATGGTTTCTACCCACTAGGAATTAATTTCCAGGAAAGCACATGACTTACTTGGTTCACTTTACTTTTGCTGATAGAAAGAAACTGAGAGCTTTCGTCAGTAACAGCAAGTTTTGCATTGAGTGAGGATCCTTGTCTCATAGCAGATGTACTTATTTGCATGGGAGTGAGCTAATTTCCAATGATCAGCTCAGAATGGGTTCAGCTAATTGAGGTACTACATGCCATTTCCTGCTGAGAAGTGTAGAAGGAGCTGAAATTATCTGCTGTGCAAATACAGAGGAAGGACAACAGGTATATGTGGAGAGCTTGGCTGAGTATGTTTAAGCATCTTGGTCTGGTGGGATAACTTCTGATAGAATGAAAAGTTGCCTCTTAAAGCTGTTTAATGAGAATTCACTATGAAATTTGACATTGTCTGGAAAAAAAAAATAACCAGCTTTCCCATGTCTTGGTCTTCAGGTGAGAAAATAGTCTTCCTTATAACCAACAAGACAGGATATTGGATGCTAGATTTTGTAAGGAGTGTGTGGTACTTTTGTATCACTTAAGACTTGCCATTATCTATGCAGATCATCAGTCATATCAGTTGCTGTGTTTCAGCTAAAGTGGACTTTGCCAGAGTTGTAAAAGGGGTAACTGTTTTTAGTGGTGATGAGACCCGAAGTTTAACCTGAAAGATTAAAGTGCCTTTTCAGGGTAATGTTCACCTAGGTGGAATTTGGTTGCCTTTTTCTGTGTAACCAAGGCAGAAGCCTGGTTACTTTGAAAGCCCAGCTTTCAAAACATACTACATCCAAATTTCACTGGTTGGAAACACAAATAATTTGTGTGGTTCTTGTTCTTTTGGAGTGTGGAAGTTATGGCCTGCTTTTCCTCTAGGATGAGTCACTAAAACACTCCTGCTCCCTTTTATGGTGGCATTCTGGCAGTCCCTTGTTGGAGAAGCCACCCAGGAAAGGAAATGCTCTGCCTATAAGTGAGAGTGGTGTGGCCAGTACAGAAATTTGTGCTTTGTGGCCAAGTGGACTTCCTGTTTTTTTGTTCACTGTAATCCTCCACTGCTGTTTTCCATTGCCAATACTAGATGTTTAGGGATCAGCATCAGGAATATCTTAAACATTATCCAAATTTTAAGTAATTTCCAGTTCTTTGTGCCTGGTATGCCATGTGTGGTGTTTCAGTGGACACACCTCAAAGGACAGAGGAGGTTTTTGAGCAGAATTTAGCTGCACTCTCCAGAAAAAAAAAAAAAAAAAAAAAGTGGTGAATTTTCACGTAACAATAAAGATGCAGGTGTAGTTTAAATATTCTTCTTGTCAAAAGAAATGTGACAACCAATGGGTCCTCAAAGAGAGTTCCAACTCATTAAGGCAGTTAGCCTGGGGTGCTGCTAAACAGGAACTGATAAAAAAACCCAGATATCAGAGATTCGTTTTACAAGTTTGGCTTAAATTTTAATTGCACTGCTTCCTGTGTTGGTTAATCAGAGTAAAGACTGATAGCTCTAGAGAAAAAGTCCTAGTGCAGCATCCTGCTCCCACTGGCAGTGCTTTCAGAAGACACGAGGTGGCAGTCAGGGAAGGTCTGCACCCAGTGGAGGGCTAGCCACCAGTAATCAGAAAACTGGCATTTTGCAGAGGTTTTTGGCTTTTCTTTCAAATTTTGATTCTGTCTGACTCAGTCTAGTTTGACACTTCCAGGAGACGGGCTGAGGCCACACCAGTTGCAAGATGCCACCTGCTGCTGCCCTGCTTGCTGTGCTGGTACATCAGCCCAACAGCAGACATGAAGTGTGGGCTGCAGACTTCACAGGGATTGTGGTTTCTAGTGAGCCCTGAAATCTGGCAGGGTAGTGAAGTCTAGCACGTGTGTTACAGCCTGGCCCTCCTTCTCGATACTCTCTAGCACCCTCCCTGTGTTGTTTCAAGGGCTGTTGCCCAGCTAGCTGTTGTGCTCTCAAAGCTGCTGCACCACCTGGCAATAGGTGATCATGGAACTGATGGTTTGATTTTACTGGGCTGGAGGGTTAATAACTTTCTCACTTGAATACTTTAAGGCTGGGATGCCTGCAAGGGGAGTTTTAGTTCTGAAGGTTGTATGTGAACATGTCTGTGTTGCCAGGCTTGAAGAAATTGTCTCTTTAGTCAGAGGCTAAACCCAGAAAGGAAAGGCTGTGTAGCAGGAATACAAAACAATAATTCAGGGCAGAAGGAACTTGGGAAATTCTCCAGTCCAACCACCTGCTCTAAGCAGGATCAGCTTTGAGATGGCATCAGGTTACTCCAGTCTTTATCTAGTTTGGCCTTGAAAACCTTTTAGGACAGAGAGTGGAGCATGTCTGGGCAATCTGTTAATTGATTTATCGGTTGTAATAAATTTGCCTTCTATTTGTTATTATTGTTAATTTACTTTCTAGCCTTTAGGCTCATCTTTCATGTCTCTGTTTTTACCGATAGAGACAGAAAGCTTATTTATGGCTTCTAAGGAAGTTCTGGGGAAGGAGTGGGGATTAACCCATGCATTTCAAGAGTTTCAAAGTGAAACAAAACAGCATTGCCATTGTGAAGCACCTGCCTTACATCAGCCTAGAGATCATGTTCTTGTGGCAGATTTTTCCACTGTGTGACAATAGTGGTGTAGGCATTGCGGCAGTAGTGATTGTTTGTGGTGGAATATTGTATTAACCTGGCATGTGATGTGATACATTTGTTAATACTGTCTCAGGCTGGCTTGTTGATGGGGAGCCTTGTTTCATTTTGGCTGCATCATAGCTGTGGCATGCCTTTCCCTTTATAACCTACTCACTCTGTGTAAGTTACATTAAGGAAATAATAAATAAATGGCAATGGGCTTCCCCTAACTGAAGTTAGCTGTTGACCTTAGAGTACCATAAACTACATCTGCAAAAAGCCCCTGCTCGTTTTCCAGGTGGGCTTGAGGAAGCCTCTGAGTGGCTTTTTGTGAGTTAACATCCGGAGGAGGAGTGGTGGAGATGGTGTGAATGTTATGTATTTTGCTACAGGAGCTGGTGATTGCTTGAATGAATGGACTTCCTGATTCAGAGGTAAAGAATGAATGGTCTCTCCTCATAGTTTCAAATTTATTATAAAAGGTACTTTAGCAGCTCGGTGGTGTCTGCAGCCCCACGCAAGTGCTGCCTAGACAATTGTTTCCACTGCTTGAGAAAAAGTCCATCTGACGCACCAATGGGAAGTTGACACTTTCAGTTCATTAAAGCAAACATCTATGAGTGCATGTGCTCAGCTGAGAATGTTTCAGCTTCTAAGAAGGGTCTGAAAAAGACTTGAACTTCAAAAGCTTTATTGTCCAGAGGCACAGACTGTTACTGCTCAGCTCCCTCCTGCTGTAGCTCTGGGAATAAGTGTGTAGTTGGTGTTTGATTGTTTCAGCAGTCTTGCCATAGTGCTTGACCTTGCTTTATTTAAAAATCATAATTAAAACAGTGGCTTTCTGTGTTTGCAAGGTAACCATGAATTTGGAACGTCTGAAAGAACTTGCCTGGCTGATAGTTCAGTGAAGGGACCTTTACAGAGACCTGATAATATACTGATGTTTTACTTATTTTCATAATATTTGTCTGGTTTGTTGTCTTCACACAGCTAATATACCTGTTTGTACTTTTTCTTCTAATTGGCTGTTGCTATGCTCCACTGGAAGGTGCCCCTGTAGGGGCTTTTCCCCCTCTATTTTGCTCTAATGGCTGCTTTGACATGCTCTAAGTGCTTGGGGACTTTATTGAGTATTATAGGATTACATTTCAGCCATCAAATCTCTGATGTCAACTCCTTGGTAATGGGGGAAGCAATGATGCTCTCAGCTTTTCTGATCCGATTTAGAGGGCAGCACTATGTTTGGCCCCATCTTGTTCTCACCCAAGATACTGGTGTCTGAAAACATAACTCTAGAGATGTCAGCATCTGACAGAGTAGTGTATATGGATAAGAACTGTTAGTGAAATTAAAATCACCATTTTGGGTATGCACTGTTATGTCTTCTGTCTTGAAATATAGCAGCTTTTTGGCTTTGGCATAGTTGTGGTTAAGATAATAGACTGACATAATGCTTCTACCTTGTTTTTTCTTTGGATAGCCAAAGAGTTAATGGTGATCCCTCAGAATTTTAATCATGACTAATTCAGGTTAGAAGGGACCTCTGCAGGCCATCTAGTCCAGCCTCTTGCTACCTTGCGTGATGCTTCCTTGGCTGAAGTGGCCCCTAATTCGCTTTTTCTCTACTTCGGCTCATGCTGCACTTGCATAGACTCTGCCCCTACCTTCAGGGAGATCTGAGAGCACTTTCCCAGCCAGGTAGATGTTTTATACCTTGGTGGGGTTTTTTGTGTTCTTTGCCCATGGATCAGTGTTTTCCTTGCAGCTGAAATACTTTTTGTTGCATTCTGCACAGCTTCCATGTTTCACTCCAGAGAAGCTTTTATTTTCCTGCCTTCCTATGTGCTCAGGCATTGTGTCCATACTCCTTCTAAGTAGCCTGTCCCCACTTCCACCTCCTGTACACTTCCTATTAGTGTTTGAGCTCAGTCAGGAATTCCCCCTTGGGCGGAGCTGGCCCCCTGCCAGATTTTCTTGACTTCCTGTACGTCCTGATGGTCTGTTCTGCTTTACGTGGCTGTTCTTGGAGATCAGCTGGCCTCCTAGGTCCCTTTGCCTTAGCTCCAGTGGAATCCTGCCTGCCAGTTCCCTGCACAAGTGTAGATCTGCTGTTCTGAAGTGCAAGATCTCTATTCTGCTACCCACCTACCTCGCTTCTTTCAGGATTTTTAAATGACCCTCAGGATTGCTGTGGCCAAGGCTGTGATCAACTTCCACAGCTTCAACGAGTTCATCTTCATTAATGAGTAGCAGATTGAGCAGGGAGTGTCTGTACTAATCGACTTGTCTATAACTTTTGTGAAAAAAGGTGCCCTTCAGGATAGCTCTCTGGGATTGCTTGCACCCTTCATTGTTGCCCTCCCAGGCAGATACTGGCGTGGTGAAACCCCTTAGAATCATTAAGGTTGGAAAAGACCTCCAGGATCATGGAGTTCAACTTCTAACTGAACACCACCATCAACTAAGCCACAGCACTGAGTGCCACAACCCATCATTTCATGAACACTTTCACAAATGGTGACACCACCACCTCCCTGGGCAGCCTGTTCTAATGCTTAACCACCCTTCCAGTGACAAAACTCTTCCTGATGTCCCACCTGAGCCTCCCTGGCACACCTTGAGGTTCTGTCCACTTATCCTGTCTCTGAGAGAAACAGGGCCTGCAGTCAAAAGGCTTCTCCTCCCAGCTGATGACAGCTGATTTAATCAACTTTCTCCTGATTTTGGTGGCCTGTAGCAGACTCCAGTCACGCTATTATGCTTGTTGGTCTCCTCTCTAATCCTGACTCTGAAGCTTTTGATCAAACTGTCACCTATTGCTTTGCAAAGCTCTGCACATTAAGGTCACGTCTTTGCAAAGAACATGGCCCCAAGGTCTCACTTTTCTCTTTTTACCTTCCTGAAGACCCATCCATCTGTCCATCCATCCATCCATCTCAGCAGTGCAATCATGTAAACTATCCCGCTATATCTCAACTCCTAAAAACATCACAGCTTTGTACCTGCACATGGATTTTCAATTTCTTCCTTTCTGCAGCATTTTTTGTGTACAGGTACTTCAGAGATAGCTCGTGTGATACGCCTGGAGGGTGGGAGAGGGAGAGTCTGGGAAAGATAGTAGGGACACTGGCTACTATTTGTTCCTTGATTTTCCTTTTCTGTGGAACAGGTTCTGCTGTCATGATGTTAATCTTTTTGTGAAGCAAAGAAGCTGCTCCACTTGTGTAGGAAATGTCAGGAATGTAATTCCTGGGTACTGTTAATCATGTGAAAAAACCTTTCATAACCCCTTTCTGGCATGAGTGAGTGAGCACACAGTAGGAGATTTGTTCGCTTTTAGAAACAGGCATTTCTAATCCAGCTCTTTCATACTCAGCTTCTGTGACATAATTTGTGTACCTGTAGAACGATGCTGGTCTACCTCTTAGGGATTGGTCACTCTTTATGACAGTTTTCAAATATTCTAAATTCCAGATGATTTACTTTAATACGTTCTTTCACCTACTTAAATGCACTTACACAAACACACCTGTTCTGTCTCTGTGATAATTTCTATTCAGCCTTCTTCATGCAGATTTTGGTTTTTTTCAGCATTTTTCCATATGGTGGACTCTGGATGTCCCACAGTGGATTTGAGATTTAGTCCCCAATGAGGAAGAATGGAAGCAACTTCTTTCTTCCTCTCTCCAATGTAAGGGAGCAGAATCAGCTGGCATTGGCCCTTTACTTCCTCCTCTTCTCAGAAGCTGGAAGATTGCAGTTCCCTCCTCCCACATCCTCATCTCTACTCAGATGTGTGCAGCTATTGATGATTAGAATTTTTTTTCATGTCCAGGGTTCTTCAGGTGAATTCCACCCAGGCTATGATAGCTCCAAAACCAACTATCTGAAGAGGAACTATCCTAGAATAATTGCTAGGAGCTCAGTACGCACTTCCCCTGAGCACTTCTCCATAGCTGTGGAAGTTACGATGTGCTCATTGGCTGAAGTGTCTTAGTAACTTCTTGAGGGGATTTTACTCTACGTAGTTTGAGAGACTCTTTCTTAGAGCTGTGCTCTAAGTCCCTGGACTATACAGCTGCTGTGAGCAGATTGCTCAGCCTTATTCTCTCCTTTACTGTATCTGCCTATATCCAGCAGAGTGTGTCTTGCAAGGGTTGATTGTGATAAAAACATTGCAATAAAATGGATCAGAGTCTGGTGGCAGCTGTAAAAGCTTGGGATGGAGTGCCTTGCTGTGTCATGTTATTGCATGCAGCCTGTTACTAGGCAGATGTGAGGATGGAAACAACCTGTTATTAGTGGAATTCTTTTCAAGAAGGAGTAGAGCTTTTCACATGCTTTGACAGGACAAGAATATCTTACTGTAATTTCCTCATCTTACCACTTATCTAAGGGCATGTATGTTTTGATGAAATCATAGTTACGGTTTTTTCTTGTTTCTGTTGTTAAAAGATTATCAGAGTAGTGTTTTGGGCTCATTTTCTGATCTGAGGTGTAATGAATGCTCTGTCCTTATCTGTTTGTCCCATGTTCTGTATGGGCACTGAGGCTTTACATGCAAACCATTGTTTCCTTTCCTCTTCTTTGAGTAATGTTATTCATCTGTTTTGTGAAACTTATGGCTCCTTAAAACATAATCTGAGAAGTCACTGTGTACATTAATAGTGACAATATTGTGGTAACAGGCTGTTCGGTCCAAAGGAACTTTAAATACTGAGCTCTATCAAAGCAGGCTTTGGCTCCATTCATTCTTGTGCACTTACCCTTCCACACCCACTCCTAAATTAAGCTTTATCCCCCTCCACTGCATTCTCTGATCCCCTGGAGCATCAGCTGTGTATCTCATAGCTTGTGCCTCCACTCCTACCTGGCACATGGGGTGCATCTGCTGTGTATCTCTGATCCCACCTGGCACATTGGTCTCTGCAGAGGAGCACAGAGGTAGAGCCTTTCTCCTTTGGGTGCTGCTGCTTTGTCCTGTCTCTTATGAGCCCTCATCAGAGACCAAGGAAGCACAGCTGCCAGAGAGCTTAGCTGTGCCATGTAGAAGTAGACCTGAGCCACAGTGGGAGGCCAAAGGAATAAAGAGGCAGCCCAAACCCAGACGGCTTCCCTGCTGCAGGTATGATATACCTGTCCTTCAGCCGTGGTTCAGCTCTTCCTCAGTTGAAGCAAATGCAGAGCTCCTGTATTTCAAGAGATGAAAGATAGGGTGTACCAGCAAAGGAGGAAGGATTTTTCCTAGGATTTCTTATTTCTCTGTGGCATGCCTTCATGTGGAGAATGCCTGGTGTCCAATGTCTCATTCACTGCAGCAGTCTTGCCCCAGCTAAGTCCACTTACACCTCCAGTGAAGCAAGAATCTCCTGGTTTGGATATAGCTATAAAAATGCAGCTATAGTATGGGTGTGAAAGAGCTGAACTGATGCTTTGCTGAAGAGTCATTTCTTAACTTGGAGTGTGCTTGTACTTGGAACCCTCGTAGCCTTTCAGTGTAATTCATGCTAGTAAACAAGTATCAAAAAAGAAGTGGTCCGATAAGATTGTTTTGTTCTTAGATTGCACTTTTCATATACACATGGATGCTGAGGGCATTCATGACATTTGTAAGGTCAACAGGAGGGTAAATGGAGTTAAATGACTCGCTGAAAGCAGTAGTCAGAGCATGGAGCATCCCTGTCTTATCAATGGATTCTTCTTATTGTTCAAACGAGAGACCCATTTGAACACAGACTAAATAATTTTGTAGCAATAGTGGAACACAGAGGTTGCTCTTGTATCAAGTTAGCAGTGTCTGTGTTAATATGGGCTAATCATTATTCCTACGGAGGGTTTTCCTGTTATGAGAAGAAAAGGTACTTTTCCTTCTCTCCCCTATAGCTTCATTCACTTGAAGCAAATGATTTTTTAAAAAGCAGAGGTTACCTTGCTACTATTAATACAGTTCTGAATGTAAGTTTAAAATAAAACATAATGTGATTCAAATGCAAGATTTGAATCTATTTGGAACTGCAGTCACTTAACTGAAAGACTATTATGTTCAAAATAGATGTTTAAGAAATGTGTTAGTGATGCTGAAAAATGCTCTGTGCTTCATTTCTTACAGCACAGACCTGTCATCTGCTGCAGAGGACTTTCTGCCTTCATATTTTGACTTCATTATTTAGGTGAGCTTTTCTTGTTTAATATTTTGAAAATTATGGGGGAAAGCTTTCTCATAATTTCCAGCAAGGCACTGTTTCACCTTGGTCAGATGGTCTTGAAACCAACTGATACCTCTCAATTTTTAAGGTTGAATTCTGCTCCAATGCTTAGTAGAACAAGCATAATTTGAAGAATCTTAGGTGCCTGTGGCTTCCAGAAGTGCCGGTATAATTTAAAGCTGGAGTTCAGCCTAATGAATGCAGTGTTCTGTGTTTTTTCACTGCTAGGAAATGAATTTGAATTATGAGGCATGGCAGAGGCAAAGGTAAATTCATTGTCATTTAAGAGCCATTAGTCCGATATAAATGCTTTCCCTCTTCTAGCTGATCTCTTTTTGAAATGTTGCCCAGTTTTAAGCATTAAAACCAAATGAAGCAGATGAGCTGTACTCCCATGTTACATTTTCAAGGTATGTGTCTCTCAGTGACAGCTTTTGAGCTGGAGCAGATACAGAACACCTCTGCTACAGACAGGGTTGAGGCCAGTCTCTGCTCTTGACCATTTGTCTTCCAAACCCTCGTGGTGGTGGCTTGTACAGCTAATGCACAGGTGGTAGCCCACTAACAATTTCCACACCTCGTTTGTCTTCCCTGCTGTGCTGAAGACCTGCTTAAAATAACAGCATCCCTCAACCACAGTCTGGTTGTGGTGGCCTAACCCTGCAGTCGCTCAAACCACCTTGGTATTTCCAGCACACTGTTCATGCGTACCTTGCTCATCTCAACAGGGGCATTCCCATGCATGGCTCTGATGCTGACAGTCAGTGTCTGTCTTTGTTCCAGTCTAGAAGGGTTTTCATCCTTGTATGTGGCCCCAGCTCCATGAAGCTGCTGCTGACGTTCCCATTGGCTTCAGTAGGGTTTGGCATTCCGCAGTCGTTCTTTCCTTTGTGCCTATGTTTGCTCAGCATGTGTTCAGCTCTGGTTTCATGCTCAGCTCTCCTCTCTAGCTGTTCCTCCTCCATTCTTGTCTCCTTAAAAGATGGTAAAAGGCGCAGAAATAGCACTTCATGCAGTCCTCAGACGGGTTATTTTGTGGTTTCCTGGAGAGTCCAAGCTTGCGTATTGCTTGCTTGTCAGTTTTTTGGGTTTTTTTGGTTTTCTTTTTCTTCTCCTCTCTTTTGAAACTTGTATGCTGAAGGCTCAGCCTCACAGGAAACCATCTTTAACCAAACCACAGCAGCAGAATTATCACACACCCCCCTCCCCAAAGCCATGTCAAAGATCACATAGGTGGCACAGTTTCACAGCCCTAAGAATTTCAGTGCTTTGCAGTGGGAATGCACACACTGGGTAGGAAATCCCAAGATGTTCCACTGTCTCTGCCTCAAAAGGGCCAGTGCACTCTCTTTAGGCTCATATCAATTCCTCTTAGAGTGTTGAGGTAGGTGTTTTTTCTGGGGTGAGGAGAGAAGAGGTATTGCTTCTACCTTCATCAGAGTGAACTCCAAAAGGGAAGGAGTTCTTGTTCAGGTTGTGTGTGTGCTGAAGAGGTCACATGTTGATCATGCTGGGGTTTGGTTAGAGTGGACAAAAAATTCAGCTGCCATCGGGAACCTTTTTGAAATTGCCGTTTTTTGTCTACTGTCATCATCCTTTTCTTTCCCATGCCTGGTGGCTTTCTGTTTTTACTAGTATGTCAGCTCATCTAACATCAGTGCTGAACTGGGGATTCCTTCCACTTGCACTAGTGATACCTGGCTTTGGGAGTGTGCCAGGGATCAGCAGTTGTCTATTCATCTTTGTCCTCCACAAGCCTCTATGGTTGGATGGGGGTTTTTTCTGCTGAAAAGTAATGCTACCTGTCAGGCATCCTTTTAATATGCTTCTTCTGATTTAAGGTAATGCTGTTATATTGGCTGGTAATGTACTGAGCACAAACAAAAGATAACTGAAAATATCCTTCTCAGTAATGGTGAGCTTTATATGTGATTGAACTATTTTATTTTAAATACTACTTTTTAACAAAAAGACATGTATCACTGATGTTAATGGTAATTCTCCATGGGACCAGGAGAAACAAAATTTTATTTTTTCCCTGTCCCATAGCAAACACAAGTTGTGTTGAATTCACTCTTTGGGCTATTAGAGGATGGCAGTCACTCATTGGCTCCCTTTCATGGTATAAGGAATCATTTGAACAAAACCCAAAAGAGGTACCATAGTAAGTTAGCACCAAGCTAGAACTGGAACTAGGAGTTACGTAAAAAATGTCTACCCTGACTTGTTCAGAAGTTAACAAGCATCTTTTTTTTTCCCCTTCCCTTGCATACAGGAATATTTGCACAGAAATGACAGCATCCTCATGGAACAGTAACATAACTTTTTCTGATAAAACAATGAGGTTTTAAGAACCTGGCTTTGTGTGACACTCCAGCTTATCCATTGAAAGTCTCTCTTCCTGTGCTGTCACATTTGATTAATTTGGTTTTCTCAGAATTTTCAACTTTATCTGAATTTTCCAACTTCCCTCTGATTTATCCAACTTTCACAGTTCATTTTCTGAACTGATGACACTCTCTCTCCTTTATTCTCAAGATCTGTAGCAAGTTAGAGGAAGGCCGAATTCTGCTTCTTGTGTTGACCACATAAGAAATTACTTTTTCTACCCTTTTTAAAATTATTATTTATTTCCTATAATAAACAATACCTTTTCTATAATCTCGTAAGGCCTGATCACTGTGATGGTGCATTTTTTTTCCAGTATGCTGAATAAATTAGATTTCCATTAAGGAGTTTATTTCCTCTCCTCCAGTGTCTGTTCTGTTGTTTCTCTATACCTTCTTGGAGCCATGACTTTTTTTCCTCTCATTCCAGGAGATGGGAAGGAAGCCGTGTGGGTGTTTCAGGGCTGCCTTTCCTGCTGGTGCTTGTTACAGGCAAGATCTCAGGTGGGAGAGGTGGTCTGGTTTGCCTTCCCAGGGCAGTAATGAGCAGTGGTAAGCTGTGAGCCCATGGACTGACCTTGCTGACCTGGAGTATGCCTTTCAGCCCTCACTCTGTCAGGGCTGGAGCACGTTTGGAGATCGATGTTCTCTACACACAGTGACTGCAATCTCCCCTCTCTCTTGTGTGACCTTGGCAGCAGGTGGGAGCTCACCTCTGTGTCATATTGCTCTGGGATCTCCACCAGAGTTATCAGTGTCTTCCACAAGCTCCAAAGTCTCATTCTCTCTTCTGCTTATAAGGAAAAAGACCAAAACAATTGGATTTAACACTTCTGGAGCAAAGAAGCTTAAGAGCTGTGATGCATGTGAGGAGAAAAAATACATTCTTTCCTATTTTTTTCCCTTCATCCTTCCCCTTGACTTTTTGCAGAGTTGATGGTTGTTACCATGTACATTTTTGTCTTTAACTAGTGGCTCATGCCAGAGTGAAAAAGGAAACGATGTGAAAGTATGAGAATCCTGAGGCAGGAGAAAGAAGAGATTTGTGTGGAAGAAAGGCAGTTTGATGTAGTGAATGTAGCAGCCATGGTCTGTCATTTGTTCATGCTTCAGCACTGCCCTGCGTCTCTAAAGCCTTCACACCTCTGCCTCTGAGGCTCAGAAAGATGGTCTGAATATGATCTCAGAGAGATGATCTGAAGCTCATTCATGGTTTGTACTTCTGCTGCATGTGGTCCTGCATTTTTCAATAAACAGTCCCTGGTCACAGAGAGTGGACAAGCAGCACCAGAAATCTGTTCATGAGAGGTGACACAACCCACATGGCCGTGTGATGGGGAAGACCGGCCACATGACTGCAAGGCGATCTCTGGCACATGGCAGCTCTGACCGCAGGTACATAATTCAGTTTCTGGATGGGGAGACTGGGGGGAAAACCCAGAAGAATTTTAAAAGCTGCTTTTAAAAGGACAAAAAAACCTCTTGGCCCTCTGGCTGCACACTGAACCAGAAAGCTGTACATGTAAGAGTTCAAGTAGCAAGCCATAAAATGGGCCACTCTGTGAGATGAAAGATTTTTTTCTCTTTCTGATGTGAAGTACTAGTGATGAAAACTGCCAAAGGATGTCGTAGTCAATGACTTAAGGATGGAATTTCCGCATTGCTTGTGAGTCCCCGGGGTTATACAGGGTGACGCCAGTCCTTTGGGGTTACGTGAATGTTGATGGTTTTGTAACAGCCTTTAACATGCAGGGATTTTATTTTGTACATTAGCTATCCTACCTTGGGAACAGATTTGAGTGACATTCCGCGTTCCTTTGCAGGAAATGTGGGAAATCCTCTCCTGTTCCTATATAATCAGAGGAGGGTGGTGAGAAGAGGAGGCTTGGTTAGCTCTCTGAATGAATGAAACTGCCCCTGCTGTGTTGTGTTGCTTTGGTGTGTTTAGCAGTGCTCTTTGGACCACTTCCAGATGTGCACTTTATCTTCCAGGGATGAAGAGCTGTATATGGCCCCTGTGTTCCCTTCAGTAATGCTGCTGAGATTTTGTTCCTGATTTCTCTGAGCAGACATGAGCAGAGCTACTCAGCAGTAGGTAGCAGGGTAGTAACAAGCAGATGGTATTTCTGCATGAGGTTCCTGTGGATCGTAGTTTGCTTTTTAAAGGTGAACACCTCAAGACTTCCTCCTGCTCTTCTGATTTGCTGTGCAGATGTGTTTCAAGTTTTTTAAATGGGACAACACCCCCCAACCCCCCAAGCAACAAAAAACCAACCAAACAAAAAAACCCCACCCCAACCCTTAGGTTTCCTCAGCCCTTGTTTCAGAATTTCAGTGCCTGATGTTATTGGTGCTTTCTCCAGGTCAGTACTGAAATACATCAATTGAAGCAATTCCTCTAATCTCTGGAAGGATTTTTTAACCTGTTTACTACAGATGTAATACGTGTCAGTTTAAGTAACATGGAGGCATTATGGTATTGAAGTGACTGATGGGATTCTAGTGCTGCACTTTCATTCCTGGGATTGTTTGAAAACCCATGGTCAAATAAAAGTTAAGCTGGATGGGGTGAGAGCTCCCTATTTCAGCAAGTTTTTGTGATGTGGAAAGTTTAAAAACACAATGTTCTAGGAAAAGGTTGTAGCTGTGGCAGTAAACACTTCTTCTATCTGTCCCCTCCAGGTTTCATAATAAATATGTGTGTTCTATGTGCACGCACGTGCATGGCTGCTTGCAAATCTTGTTTGAATAAATTAAAGTGTTTCTTGTTATTTCCCAGGCAGCTGGTTGTCCTCAGGCTGTCGTTAACAAGGGAGCTTCTTGGCTTCCTGTGCCATGTCCTGGCTGTCACAGCGGGCTGCGCATGATGAAATCAGGGAATTTCAGTGAGCTGAAGAAGGAAGTGAACGTTCTGTGCGCCTGCATGTCATGGTCAAAAGTACTTGGGCAAAACTGGTGGGGTAAAGTGAGGGCATGTTTAGAGAACTGCAAAAAGCAGCTCCTTTTTAAAAAAAATAGATGCAAAATGCCTGGATTTTCAACAGTAAAAATCTCCAGTAGTGGAGTTGTGTGAACCCAACAGCTGTGGTGTCTGTGTGCCTTTTGGTTAAGCTTCACTGTGAAGCAAATGCCATGTTATACAGCTAGCAGGTGGTTAACCAAAGGGAATTTCACTTTGCCGCAGAGGTGGAAAACCACAATACATGTGTCTTCCTCCAGGTTATTCAGTGGGCATTCACAGAAAAAATCCTGAGGGTGAAGGATGTGGAAACATACTAAAAATTTTAGGTTTAGGTTCCTTTAGTCCATTCAGCGACTCTGTAACAGCTCTGTTAAATGGGTGGAGAGGGATGTGTTGTGCCACGGATATCTTTGAGCTCTTCTGTCTTTTTTTAGAGATATCAAGATATGTAATTGGCCAGAGAAGTGGTGGGTGCCCCCTCCCTGAGAGTGTTCAAGGCTGGATGAGGCTTTGAGCAAGCTGGTCTAGTGGAAGGTGTCCCTGCCTGTGGCAGGGGGTTTGGAACTGTGTAGTCTTTAAGATCTCTTGCAACCTAAACCACTCTATGATAACCAGACTGTAGTCAAAGTATACTTGTTGTAAAGGGTACTACTTCCAAGCACCAAAAGATGTGTTTAGAGTAAAGCTATTACAGTTAATTCCTCAAAAAGGTCCCTTTAAAAAGCAGTGGTACAAAACTGGAGGTTTTGGACTCCTTGCTTTGTGCTGATAGTGCCAGGAACCACTCTGCTGAATGGCAAACACTATCCAAAATGTTTCTTCTGCTGAACAAGCTAGCTGAAGGTGGTCTGCAATAAAGAAAAACTAACTGGTAATTTTTCAGGTCTTGGGTTGTTTCTAATAAATATCAGAATTCTTTGAGGGATTTTAAAGGAAGGAGGAAAAGTAGATGAATGGCCAGAAACCAACAACTTCTTGCTTTGTACCGTAGGGATGTCTATTCTTTTAGTTGGCGTGGACCTTTTGGTGTGTTTTACAGAAATAAGTTGGGTAGAGAGACCTCTGGATCCAGAAGAGCATTACACTATTTTGGACACATAATTTCAGTGTGTCCTTCAGGTAGCTGGGCTGTAGTGGTATTACATGAGTACCAGCAGATAATTTACAGTCATCAAAATGAATTGTGTTATCTACTAATCTGATTTCTTACCTCTCATATATCAGTTTCCCAGATAGAGCTAGAGTGAACAGGACTAAAATCAATTATACAAACCCCGAGGCCAAGATGGAATTTCTGAGGAATCTTCCAGAACAAGAAGAGGTACAGAGCTTTGTTCCCTTTCTGTGTGTGTGCCAGAATATGAAAACTGATAAAGAATCTGGGAGCAGCCTCTGACAGAGGGCAGTAATGAATAGTATACTGATGAGTATATTTGTTCTTTTTCTAATTTTATTTCCCTGAGGATTCCCTGTTGGCTTTTGTCACTTAGTGATTTAAGGACTTCCTGAGCCAGATGTTGTCATCCACATTTGTGCTTAAAAGCAAATAGACCTTTCTTCCTTCAATTCATCTGATCATTTTTGAACCCATTTTTCCTTTTGCCATCCAAAATATCCCATGGCAGTGAGTTCCCAAGTCTGATTATACCTTTTGATATGAAATGACCTTTTGGTTTGGGTTTGTTTGGGGATTTCTTTTCACTTGACACTGAATCCCTGCATTATGAAAAGCAGCACATACTAATCATCCATTCACCACATTGCTCACTCCTGGTTTGATAAACTTCACCCATCAGTCCTTTTTCTTCCTTCTACTTAAGTTTCTTAACTTCTTCCTGCTTCCTTCTACTTAGATTTGAGCTTATTTAATCTTTCCTTAGGTGAAAGCCTTTCTGTATCTCTCTACTTTGTTCCCTTCCTATGTATTTTGTATGTTGTCTTTATGTAATTTATTGGAAGGCAGCCCAAGCTGTACAGTGGTGATGAGATATGGATTTATAAGATAGCACAGAGTCTTTGGTTTCTCTCTCTAATTCCCAGCTTCTTTTTGTCTTTGTCGTGGCACCTGATCCCTGCCCTGGTTTGTTCAGGGAGCTTAAAACTAACCTGGATACAGACAAGAACTTAAGGTTCCCCAATGACTCACAAGACATCCTCTGCCTAAAAGCACCAACTCAGACTGTGTTTGGAGTGGTGTGCCAATCCATATCAGTTAAGGACCTGTGATTTTTAGAGAAGCTGACTAGCTGGAGAAGGAGAGGATGGGTTTATATTGTTGTAAATTACAGTTACTGGTCCTCTCCAAGTTCCATGCCTGTTTTTCTTCCTTCTCTCTCTCCCCTCCCAAATGAGACAACTCTAAGAAACGGAAAGGAAAATCTTCTCAAAAATTGTTTTTTGTTTCTTTTCTGATTCCAAAGGAAAACAACCTGAGCTCTCCTTCAGAGTATCAGTAATTCCCAGTATTACAAAAGCAAATCACTTTCTTCTGATTATAAGAAGAGGAGCTCAAAACAAAACAGGCAACTGATCCTGGCAGTCCAATCTGTGTTGCATGCATTGAATTCGATTTCAAAAGTCTTCCCAAAATTACACTCAAGGAATGGAAAGAGCTGGGAGTTTTGCAGCAACTGAGGAGTTTCACCATTGGCTTTACTAGTTTGAACTACTTTTTGGGGTTTGGGGAATGCAGAAGCAAAAAGAAACTTTAAAGGTCAATGATAAGTGCTGATATAATTGATCCTATGAAAATTTTAGATGCCAGGTTTCTTTTCAGGTCTGCTGGAAAGTCCACATGTATGCTAAGGAAGGTAGCTGTTCAGGAAGGCTCTGGAAGGTGATATAAGAAAGTAACTTCAGTACTATTGTTGAAGCTTTTAATGAATTTTTTAAAATAAACTTAAGATGTTTTGAAGCACTAGTCTTACTCTGAACAGTTGTTCTTTTTCTTTTTGGAAAAAATGGAAGGAAAATTTAAGTAATTTTTCAGCCTTGCCACAAGTAAAGCAAATTCTGCTGTCCCAGAAAGATGGCACAGGCTGCATTTATTATGTGGAAAATAATAAAATACTATTTCAGACCAAGCTGAAGTGGAGGGATAGCTGTTTTCACAGAATCACAGTCAAGTAGGTTGGAAAAGACCTCTTAGATAAGAGTCCAACCTATGACCAAGCACCACCCTGTCAACCAGACCATGGCACTGAGTGCCACGTCCAGTCTTAACTTAAACACCTCCAGGGATGGAGACTCCGCCACCTCCCTGGGCTGCCCATTCCAATGTCTAATCACCCTTTCTGTGAAGAAATTCCTCCTAATGCCTAACCTAAACCTTCCCTGGTGTGGCTTAAGGCTGTGTCCTCTTGTCCTGTCACTGTTTATCTGGGAGAACAGGCTGACCTGCACGTGGCTACAATCTCCTTTCAGGCAGTTGTAAGAGAGTGATAAGGCCCCCATGAGCCTCCTTTTCTCCAGGCTGAACACACCCAGCTCACTCAGCTGCTCCTCATCAGATTTGTGCTCCAGACCCTTCACCAGCTCCATTGCCCTTCTATGGACTCAAGTCTGGACTTCTATCCAAGGTATTAGTTCGTCTAGTGAAAGATAGCATTTTTCTATAACCCTTGTCCTGAAATAATATCAAAGATAACATCAGACTTTAGTCTGGTGTTTAACTTCCATTTCTGCTGGACTCTATTACCCTCCAGCCCCTCTGCTGTATCTCTGTGTGGAATTGCATTGTATTTGGGCTGTGGTGCAAAGCCAGTGTTAAGTATTCATCATGTTTTCTTCTGTTACACTTGATTTTTATTCTTTTCCTAGGAAATTTTGCCTGGCATTCCCCTCATTGTTATCAGACAAAATCCCCTTGGTTTTCTGCCTTTTATGTTGACCCCCAGCCCTTTTTATTTACTTTTCTCAGCCCTTGCAAGTGTTCTCTTTTCTATCAGAAGAGACAGCCCTGTGGCAAATGTCTTCTGGTTTCGGGTACGTGATACCTCTGCCTTTGAAGCCAGAGCACCCGGCTGCAGCCAGAGGCACCTCCCCTTAGCTGGGAAGTGGCTGTAGCAGTGTGTCTGCAGCACCCTGGCTGTTCCCTGCTCGCACAGCCGCCTCCACCTTGCAGGGATACATTGCAGGGAAGCAGGAGGTGAAGCCAGATGTGCAGTTCTCACCAGCGCTGCCAAAGACAGTATTGCTTTCTCGGCCTTTCTTCCACATCAACCCTTCCACTCATCTTTTTGCTTATAAATTCAGTACCTTTCTATGCTGTCTTTTTTTGCAGCAATGCTTGGCACTCTTAGCAACACCAAATTGGACGAGCTGGTGTTACTGGGAAGCTCCAAAGCTGGCCCATATTCTGCTGCTGTAGACTTGCCTGCATCCTGCTGCACGCTGACCCATTTCACCCACACTGTGGGCAGTGAAACCCCATCACTGCTCTGCTGGAGCTGCTGAGCAGTCCCTGGCAGTGGAGATTTCTTGGATGTTACTCGAGTCTCAGCTGTGTTTTAATGCAGCAGAAGGAGCTTTAAGCACTATGAGACTCTTATTAAAGCCTGCTGCTGTGAGGCTGACATCTAGAAAAAGGATGAGAAATTGGATCCAGGCATTAAAAATCCAAGAACTTTGTTCACTGGGATCAGGGATTTTTTTATTACACATAGAGGGGTGGCACAGGGAGTGTACTTTTTTTTTTTTTTTCCCTTTCTAGTTTCCAATTGTTTTGCATTACTCACTGGTGCTGATTAAAGCCCAGCCCAGATTAAATACATTGAGGTGACTCCATTACCACTGTGTCAAGGAGCAGGAAAGTATAAACTGATCAAATGACACAATCACTGAGTCCAACAATGGGAGACCGTATTTCAGTCATCCCTAAGGTGGTGGTGCTTAGTGGAATGGCTTGTGCAGGAGCCAAGAAAAAAGGAACAAAAGGTTAAGCCTGGAATGGTAGAGAAGGGAGAAGGTGGGCACAAAGAGGAACTGAAGAGCTGGCAAAGGGGTTTCAGCTTCTTCTAAACATGCAGTTTCATGAGAGCACAACTTGGATCTGTGTAGCTGAAGGCTTTAGGAAGCTGGAAGAATCATGGCTTTTATAATTTCTCTGGTCCTGACTAGTGTAATGGGGATGCAGAATTTTTTGTCTGTCTTTTGTGTCCTTGGCTTAGAGGATGCGTGCAAGTGATGCAGCTCCCAGACATGCACTTCACAGGACCAAGTAATTTCCATGGAACCAAGTAATTTCCAAATAAAGATATTTGAGGAATCAATGAAAGCAGGATGAGATGTTTGAAAGAATTGAAAATTCCTGGCCTGGAGATAGCTGGGAGTTTTGAAAAGCTGGTGTTTTTGGAGCAAGCTAACTTAGCAGAACCAACAAGCTTTTATTGAAATTCAACCTCAGTTGAACTTCTGATTCTACCAGGGGAGATAAAACAGAGAAAGAAAGAGCCTGTGTGAACCAGAAGGTTAAGCTTAAGAGTGGGCCCATCTGGAGGTCAGGTGAGTGAGTTTCAGGTCTCCTTCCAGACAGTCGGCTGAGCCCGTGTCAGGATTTCTGTATGTAGTGGAAAAACTTTACCAGGACAGAATGGAAGAGGTATCCCTGAACAGCCTGTCTCTTAGAGCATTGCCCTGCAGCAGGAAGGGTTCCTGTCCTACCACCAGATGTACATGCACACATGCTCATATGTACACTCTCCTGCTACATATACATACATGGATTTTGGAGATTCTTTGCAGGCAATGTAGTGAGCAGCTGTGGCAGGGGGTGCACGGCGCTGTTTCTCTTTGGTTTGTTGCAAAGGTACTGCATGATGCACCTTGTGTCTGAGGAGGGTAGGTTGGCAGGAGGCAGCTGCTGGTGCCTATGTTCCTGAGTGCATGGAGATGCTCCCACAGAGCAGGGCAGGGCTGCCAGCTGACAGAGAGCTGCAGCAGGCTCCACAGGCTGCAAAGGCTCCTTGTGGGAGGGCAGTACACAGCACAGTGACAGGAAAACAGGGTAACGTTTTTTTTAGGGACCAACTGGACACTGCATGGAGTTTTCTAATCAGGGTAGTCAGGGAAACAAATGAAATTTGCTGTACTGAAAAGACTGGAGGCAGGCTGCATGGTTTCCTTGCCTCCTGCAATGATGTAGCCAGTGATGTTCCCTCAATCTTCTGCTCTGCTGTCATATTTTATACTGTTTTGTTGAAGTCCTGTGGCTCTTAGTCCCATTTTGTTATTATTATTATTTTTCCCCATGTTTTTCTTGATGTATAATTTTCAAAGCACAGTGCACTATTTCAGCTGCGCTTCGTTAACCCCAAGCAGAGCAGAGGGATTTCTTCACATCCAACTGACAGCTCTTCTCTATCCTCTGCACTTCCATGTCTGGCTTATTCACAGAAGCCTGTGGCTCTGATCCTTTTTGAGGAACTAGCCCATTAGTGATTCCTTGTCACATATTTGTGCATTTTGTTGTCCTCAAACAATGTAAATTTGCATCTGTACGTGTTGAATTGCCAGCTTTTTTTCAAACCATCTATTTGCTAAACTATTTTGATTCCTTTTACCTATGCATTGGCACCTTATTTACATTTGGGATCTGCCTGTGTATTTAATACATCTTCTCTGTCCCATCCCCAAGCAGTAGTGCAAATATCTCATTGTTATATCCAGGACCAATATTTAAGGAGCCTTGCTGGTATATTCTCCCACATCAGTTTTTGCATCCCTGAAGATAATGTTTTTCAGAGTTTACTTTCTGAAATGTCATGTGAAAAAGGCATTGAAACTCCCATTATCTTTCACAATATCTACTGTTTTTCTTCTGTTCACCAGGGCTGTTGTTATGCTGAAAAAGGAGGAAACAGTTAGCAGTTTAACCATGAGTAGCAGCCACCATGAATTTGTCAAGAATAAATCATCTCTTTATTGTCAGGTAGGCACTTAAAAATCATCTGCTTGTTCCTTTGAGGGGAGATTGAAGTTAGTTTGTTTTCTTTTTTAAGATGAAATTGAGTTCTTTCTGGGCTCTTGGAGTTTTATCCATTACTTCCCAAACAAGATTGAGTCTCTTTGGGAATTTAAAAAATTCAACCAGTTTTTTTATTATAAACTTTTTGATCATTAGCAGCAGCCTAGTTACTTTGAAAAACCTAGTGTATCCCATGAATCCCTAGTTTAAATTCATGGTCCCTTGCTATCACTTGTGCTTGTTGTGTTTTCTGCTCTGTTACAGCTGGCTTTGGTAAGAACAGCAGGAATTCTGCACTTGTATCAGATTTCAGTCCTTTTCTCTCAGTCAGAGTCCAAGTCCTTCCTTTTCTTTTCCTCTTTCAGTTTAATATCAGGGTCCTAAATGCCATAGGGACCCATGCGAGTTTCAGAAGGACATGCTGAAGTTTGATGTCATTATATGCAGATTCACTGTCATATTGAGATCAGAAATGCAGTCATGTCAGCAGTGAATCAATGCCCTTTTCTTCACTTCAAGTACTAGCAATTCAGGTCCTGGCTTAGAAACTTAGAAATTTAGTGTTTTATGCTTGGTCATACTCTAGTTCTTCAGTAGACATAGATCAGCATCTCAGGACAGCCCTCGTGCAGGTCACTTTTGTGATGCACTCACAAGCTCATGGGAGAGTTTCCAAAACGGTTGCTTGGTTTTAGTCAGTGCCACTGTTGCCTCACCTTTGTGAGCATTGGAGCAGCATCAGTGTTGTAAGACAGAGGAGGGAATGCTCCGAGCACTGACAATGAGTGTGGGGGATTTCCGTGGTATCGCGCCATAGTTTTGTGCATGGTCTGATGAGATTCACAGTCTTCACAAAATGGGAGAGCAGCTACAAAGAAAGAGGTTTAGAAATCTCATCCAGTTGAGCCATTAGGAAATCAGATGTGATAAAAGAACAGAAACAATTGCTGTACCCCAGGCTTACCATAAAACCTGCACAAGCTGCAAAAAAAATACAGATGTCATGGACTATGAAGTCAGGAAAGAAGGGATAGCTCTGATCAACATTCAGCCAGGCAAGAGAGACAGTCTAATGTATGTATAGTGAAACTGTTCTATCAGGATTTTAACTTGCTGTGATTTAGGGAACCGTAGCTGTAAAATGGGTTCCTGCATTAGACCTCCCAGGTTTTCAAGTTTCTCTCTCTTTCTACCAGTCTGTTAGCTGAGTTTTCAAAACAAGCCTGTGCATTTGAATTGAGGAATTTCTATAGTCTGCCAAAATTAAGTGGAAGATTTCTTTCCTTCCTCTTCACCCTCCATCCCTGCCAACAATGGACTGTGTCATCTTTCTTATAAACACTTGCAGAAGTGCTTGTTTTAAAAGCCATGCTAAATGTGCCATTTTTCTGATTATTCAGCACTGATTCTGAGATAAGGGTCTTTGTCTGGTGTTTTAGCTGAGGTTTTAGGTGTCTCCCCTGTACCTTCATGGGGTATTTATTTACTTGTAGATCTTGAATACTTTGAATGTGATGGTTAATAAATAAAGTACATCAAATCCCTTTCAGGATTTGGGTCAGAGAGGAGGGGCAGGACAAAAACCAGACTCCTTTCTCCTTTCCTTGACCAGTGCCAAATAGCTCAAGCTCAAGTTAACCCAGGGGTCTTGGCAGGCAAGTTGAACATGAGCCAGTGGTGTGTGCCATGTACTAAAGGTGGCAGCTGTTGGGCAGAGCACTGCCACCAGGTCAAGGGAGGGGATCCTTCCCCTCTGCTCAGCTTCAGTGATGCACATCTGGACCAGTCTGGTTCTGGACTCCCCAGTATGATGAGACAGACATGGAGAGAGTCCAGCGAAGGACCACCAGGATGGTTCAGGCCTTGGAGCATCCATCAAACAAGGAGAGGTGAGAGCTGGGACTGCCCAACCTGTAGAAGAGAAGACTCAGGGGGATCTTCCAAATGCGTATAAATACCTGATGTGGGGGTAGTATAGAAGATGGATCCAGACTTTTCTCAGTGGTATCCAATGACAAAACAAGAGAGCAAGGGGGCACAAGTTGAAATACAAAATTCCATTTAAATGTAAGGAAAACCTTTTCTACTGTGAGGGTGATGGAACCACGAGTAGGTTGCATAGAGAGGTTGTGGACCCTTCATCCTTGAGATGGTCAGAACCGAACTGGTCACAGCCCCAGGCAACCTGCTCTAGCTGACCCTTCTTTGAGTAGGGGATGTTGGACTACATGATCTTCAAACCTTCCTCTTCCCAAGTTCAGTTATTCTGTGGATTTGAAAACTTTCCATTGACTGTGGCAGTCATAAATTTGGCTTAGGCAAATAATTCATGCCTAGACCTGTTGTCTTCGTTCAGAAGTTCCAGTAAGTTTCTTTGTGTTTCCTTTAGTACTGGCTCCATGCCCTTGTCCTTTTCTCTGAAGTACTCTTGCATGCATGCAGAATTTTCCATTATTGATTTAATGGATGATTAAAAGCTATTCTACTTTTATTTATTTCCTAAAAGTCCCTTCCTTTATGGTCAGTCTTGGCTTCCAAATCCATAAGCTGTTATAGCCTTTTGCTGTGTTTATATTACGCTTTTCCCTCTTTGACCTCTCACTTGCAAAGAGCTGGAGTGGAAATCCCAAACTTCAGGACACACAAACACAAAGTGGTATTTTCCAAACCTGTAGTCCACAAATGTTACTTGGAAGAGATTCGGCTTTCCAAATGTGAAGGATCTGCTTACCCTGGGGTCTGAATTTGTTACCTGCCTTGACTGTCAGCCCCTTGTGTAGATCAGACTCATCTTGACTCATGAGCCATTGCATCAGGAATTGGAGCAATTGCACCAATATGAACAACTGTGTAGCTACAGGTTGTACTAGTTTGGTGCATTGAAGCCCTTAAGATCTTGTTGGTGACTTGCAGGTTGTGTTGCCACTACAGGTGCTCCCAAAACTCTTTGGAGCTGAACTTTCACTGTTCAAACCATGCCTACTTGGAAATAGGTGTTAATGATGTGTTGATATATATTGAGTAAGGCATATTTTGAACCACATCCTGTTAGTGGACAAGTAATGGGATGGGGCTGGGTCTACTGGAGACTTGCTCTGTATTCTATAGCTGGGATTTTTTAGTCAATAAAGCTTTCAAAGGTGGTCGGGATTTGTGTTTTATTTATATAGTGCACTTAAAAAGTTGCATGGTCATTGTAATTATTTGTTATCTCTGAATGTGGGCACAGCCTTAAACTACAGCAGTGCATCAAGCCCCAGAGTAGCCTCTTCAGCCTGGGAACATCAAATCTGTGGCTGCCAAAAAATGCCAGTGGAGGTAATTTGCTGGTCCTGGCAAAAACTGGCTAAGAGAACTTGGGTACACAACCAGGGGAGGATAACAGTTCAATAATATGGAAAACTATGGAAAGGAGAGCCTCAATGGAGTCTGTAGCCTGTGACAATACAAAGTTTGTACAGGTGATCTGAGGCAAGATTTTTAGTGTATCCAGCTCAGGGCTTTTTCCATAACATCACAGGGTTGTCTCATTGGAATGACATCAAAACAGTTGCACTCTTTGCACAAAGCTTGTTCTGGTTTGTGTTAGCACCATCTCTAGAAACACTTCAGGGTTGCCCCTGTGTTGTCACTTAGCAAGTGACAAGGAGAGCTTAAACGAGTCAGCAGCCCTCTGCCTTCCTTAAGTAGAAAGCTGCATAGAGGAGACTGGAACTTTGAAAGTCAGTCAAACATGAGCCATTTTGTTATTAAGCCTTATAACAATACGAACCCCTGCTTGTTGAAGGCTGCTCAAAGATTCAGAACTGCTGAAGAGTTACACAAACCCAGCTTCTTATTATAGGCATTGGGGTCCTTTTCTGTGGGTGCTGGGAACGTTATGTGTCTCTCTGGTTACAGAAGCAACCTAAGAGATGAGTTTCGTGAACACCTGTTGCAAGTTATTGTCTGTTCTTGCTATTTGTTTTTGCATTATTGCAGCAAAACAGAAATACTTGCAAGTACATATAGTGCAGGCATCCTTTTGGGGCTTGGCTCAAAATCTCTCAATTGCCCAGGCTATGAAAGAGGTCCAGGTATAGATTTTGGTGACTGCCTGATAGAGGTTGTTTGCAGCTGCTGAGGACACAAAGGCATAAGCTGACTGCAGGGAAGAGTAAAAGGTATCACTTGCCCGCCTTTTCAGGCTGTCAGAGTGGCTTTTACTGCTCAAGTGTTTCCCAACCTTGTTACTGCCCAGTGTGTGTAACAAGTGACATTAGTGCACGCAGGAGAGTACGGCAGAGGCAGGAGGGGAGAGTGTCCTCACACCCTTTTGCAACAACTCCACATTTCAAGTTCCTCAGCAGTGCTAAGAGGAAGTGGTTATTCAGTCTTGCTGCCATTTCAGGAAGATTAAAGCTCCAGTAAACTTTCCCTGAGAGAGTCACCTGGAAACCACAGAGGTAAAAATTAATATTTGCCCACTGTCTATCAAAGGAGATACCACCAGCAAGAAACTTAGGACAAGGTGGGTGCAACCTGAGTTGAGGAGAAAGGCCAGACCAGTGCAGTCCCCACTGCACAGGAGTTACCCTGGCCAGCACACACTATTTTCCCCCTCAGTGGTTATTGTTAGGAGTTGAAGACTGACATTTTGAAGGAGGGGGCGTGGTGCCATGCAACCGGTGTGTGTAGGTGCAACAAAACAAAACCTCAAAACAGTTCACAAAATAAGTTGTCGCCCATTCTTTGGGTGATGAGGTGGTTCTGCTCATCAGTTTTTTCCACTGTCCCCAGGACCTGTCACCATGCTGAGAGTTTAGGGGATTCCGTACCTGGTTATCAAAGGATGGATCTTGTGTGGGAGGGGAAGGCCTGCCTGCACCCCACACTGGTTCCTAGTCTCAGCCACAGACTTGATTCTCTCGAACACCCTGGTCTAGTCCATAAATTTGCCTTGGTGTTTCTTTAAAACAAATTCTGCCTTATTCCCCTTTCCAGATCCTCTCTGCTCAGTGGCAAGTACTCCAGAGCCATCCTCTCCATTCCTGGCTTGCACATGGCATAAACCTCCTGGGCTGTCAGAGACCCTCCCCCTTGGGCTAAGCAGACCACCAGGCACCACCTGTGACCTGTTTATTTTGGAGTGTCTCTCTTGCAAGAAGACTGGCCCTGAAAAAGTGTAAAACCTCCCAGGTGCCACAGGGGAAAGTGATGATGTTATTGCTGGAGCTGAAATGCCTTTCAATGACCAGTCTTTAATAGAAGAGATTCTTGAAGAAGCAAGAAGGGCAGTTGCATGGTGCTTTTGGGGCCAAGCTTGGTGATTAGAGGCACTCAGCTGGTCTGGCCTGTGTCACAGGCTCTGAGTGACATTGAACTGATGGTTCAAGAACCATTTTTGTGTTTGACTGTGATTGGAATAGGGGAAAAGTGGGCTCTGATAATCGGTAAATGGACTGCTCAGGAGAGAGAGACTGGAGGATAGAGACGCCCCTTATGACAGCAGCCAGGATCAAAGGAAGATCCCTTTTCCTCCAGAGATGCCTGCTTCCCATCTGCCTGCTGCCATTGGGAGTGATACAAGCCCTGTCCTTCCACCTGGGGAGGTAAGAACAAGCCTTGCAGAAGGTGGAGCAGGTGCTCAATGCTGAGGTCAGAAGAGGAGCTGAGAATCACTGAATTAGATCTGCGCCACTGAGGGCAAGCTCAGGTGGTGGGAAAGAGGAGTAGGATGCTCTGTTAGAGTGTGCTCAGCTGTGTGTGCATGAGTCACTTCACATCCCACCGGGTCCCACTTTCTCTTGGTAGGTGATATTTTTTCCTCGACTGTCTGTGGACCTTTGCATGCCTCTCTGGAGGTCTGAATTTCCCTGAGATGTAGTGATAGAGGGCTGATTGTTCTGTGGGTGTCTGAGCTCCTTTCTTTGCTTGTTTTCCCTGTTGTATGAGCTGGGATCAACTGGTCCAAGATTTGAGCATCTCTCACCTCCCCACTTGTGAGTCCTAAGAGAGATGGAGACCCTACCCTGTTGCAGCATGGTCTGAGACCTCCTTCCTGCTTTGCACTGGGCAGGAAAGAAACAGGGCTTTGTGAGTGGGACCAGTGACCCCAGTCACAGTGGGGCTGCTCCCAGAGCTGGTCTGGGTGCCTGTGGCTCTCCTCCCAGCCCGGGGCCCAGGTGGTGGGTGCAGGTGGTTGGCTCCTTTAAATTGCAGCTGGCACAACCCAGGGAGGGCTGTGGGGGCACAGCTGGAGGGAGATGACATCACCTTGCCCTCGCTGCCATCAAGGCACTGTTCCCATGGTGTAGCATCTTGTCTCGGCAGAGAAGGTAACTGGGTATTGCCCAAGTCCAGACTACTGTGGAGCTGAGAAAATGACAACTGTTCTGTTCAGGTGTGCCATTTTGGGCTGTGCAGGGGAATTTGGGGATGGGGCTGAAGGAAGTCTGGCTGCAGCAGGAACCAAGAAGCTAAGCAGGCATGGGGTGTGCCAGTGCTGGCCAAAGAGCTGATGGGGCACACACCAGGCTGCCTGGTGCCCCTCCTGTATAAATGACCTGTGATATTTGTGTGTAACTAAGGTGTCTACCTGTGATTTAAAAAAAAATGCAATTGAAATGCTTTCTATATGAAGATAGATTTGACAAAGATTTGATGAGTGCAGGATGGTGGAGTAGGGTCCCACTGCTCTTTCCTCCCTCCCACTCCTTCAGAAATGAGAGGGTGAAAGCCTCAAGCAAGGTGAGCTCCTGTGACCCTGAGGAGGTGGGGGTCAGCATGAGCAGCCAGCTGCCCTGCTTGGCCCAGCTATCAGCAGAAGATGTGTTGGAATGTTGGTCTGGGGAAGGGTGGTGAGGCAATGAGTGTGGTTAAGTACACGCTTCTAGAAGGCACCAAAAACGCCCATTTGAAATCAGCTGTCTTTTAACCCCATCTGATTTGGTGCTCTCCACACCAGAGCCCCATGTGACATGGAAATACCTCAAGGTCCTGAGGGAGGCTGTTGGCCTGTATCGACACCTTACATCCTTCACATAGTGTGAAGTGTTCCTGCACCAGCAGCTTCTCACCAGCAAGTGTAAAAAGAGAGGTAAAAAGTGGACTAATGAGAAAGGGTGAATAATGCACTGAGCAGCAGTGGGAGTGGAGACACAAGTGCTGTGCCCCTTGGGGTGGTTAGTGCTTCCAGGAGCTCCTGTTTAAGCAGTTCCTGCAGCACCCTGTAAATCCCCACCTGACCTTGCTGGAGCCCTGACCCCCAGGACAGGCTGCTTCAGGGAATGCTTCAGTGAGGGTGCTGGGCTGTGCTCTGCCCTCAGAGAGGAGTTTGAGGCATCAGGTTAGAAGGCAGGAGTGCTTAACCTTATATCCCGTTGCTCTGCTGAGATCCTGCTGAACTGACCTAGTGCTTCATAAGCATTTCTTACGCTTTAGGTTTTGAGCTGAAACACCCTCTGTGCCCCAGTTTATAGGTACTGGAGCATGGTACTATGAAATATTACTACAGCATACTTTGAATTCACATAGATTTTGTAGAAAAAGCATTTGAGACTTCCCTTTTTTTAGAATGAGAAGCACTGCTGTTCTGAGTATAATGGTGTGGCATCTTGTTTGGAATTTCCCTTGCTTTCTATATATACACATGCAGCAAAGCCACAGGAAATGGAAGTTTTAAAAAAAAAGCATAGAGCATAGGTATCTGCTTCTTGAACGAATTTTATTCTTGTAGTTGGTTTTATTATTAGTGAGCACCTAATCTTGAGGCATCATTTAAGGCTTATTTTAAAAGATATGATATCCTAAATCATCGAAGGGGGAAGCAGACCTTGTCTTAGAAGTTGCATGTTATTTGATAGACCTTTTAGGCTCTGTACTGCCCATGCTAAAGGAAAGAGCATTATTGTTCATCTTTTCTCCCTTGGGGCTTTAAGGGTAGGGACTGACTTCTGAGGCTTCTTGCATTTGTATTTTCTAAGATGCAGTGAGTCAGTGTTGCCTACAGCTGCTGTTGTGATTGTGTGCTAAGGGCCCACTTCTGCATGGCAACCAACATGGTTGTTAGTAAACAGCCTTTACTTTAAAATCCCGAACAAGGTACATTATAATTAGGTCCAGGAGAAATGAGAGCCAGCTGGAGATTATACAGTCTGAAAATCTCATTGCTGGTGAGGTGAGACAGCTCCTCAGGAGCTGAGTTGCCGTGGGCCTGGACTCAGGTTGGTTTGGAGAGCAAAACTGGGGGACAGTTATTTGGTGAAGGAGAAATTTTAAGAGAAGGGACTAATCATGAAGGTAATTGGACAAATCCATCTTGGCAGCTGTTAATATCTTAAGACACATTCCTGCAAGTCCCAGAAGAGGCGGTTATCCTGCTCTCAGCCTCTGTGGAACTGCAGTGATACCTCTGTCTGCCTTCTATCTGGTATTGGCATGCCACGGCAGTACAGGCAGTATTCACCTGAATGAGAGATCTACAGAAGCTTAAACAGGCATTAACTTTGCCTGAAAACAGGCATTAACTTTGCCTGAAAACAGGGTTCATTTCTCTTGGATGCCTTTTGTTAACAATACAGCAAATAAGGAACCAAGCCACATACACAGTTTTTCTGTATGATTTCAAGAATCTCTTGTGTGAGGATGTGTTTCTGCAGTGTTACAGATGACGTGTTTCAGTGAACGAGTGTAGTACAAATGGATAATGAAAGTTCACAAAGTTTATGCTATTGAAGTTCCTTTCACTGTATGCAGTTACTTTCTTACTCATTATGCCTTTATTGCTTTGTTTTAGGAAAGGAGCTGGGTTGATGTTAACATTTAACCAAGTAAGATACTCCATTTGGACAACCATCCAACAAGAAGAGAGTACCAGTGTGAGACCAGAAGGAGCTTTCCTTAATTTAGAGGGTTCAGAATTGCTGGAAACTCACAACCACTTTCACTTCAGTGTTGGATAGTGGAGCTGACAGGTTTTATGCATTCTGGTCTGTAAGTTGAAGAATGTGACTTGTGCAGGTAGGGGGTGGTGGCAGTTGCTGGGGATGCCTTGGTGTGTATGCTTTGCCTGGTGAGGAGAGGGCAAGTAAAGGTTTTGTAGTGTTTTATCAAGAGATCTACCAGTGAATTTGGTGTAAAAGTCAAAGCACTGCATAACAGGCCCATCATCTGAAACAAACATTTGCCTGTAAGACACTGGTAGTTCTTCATAGTGTAATGTTTCTTGATTAAGCCAGAACAAGAAAGAGTTATACTTTTTACCAGCTGGGGAAAAAAAACCAAAAATCTCAGTAAAGTCAAAGAGCTCTGAAGAGAGGTATTTTTGTACAGAGAACCAGCAGATTTGTCCTAGATTTATGCCACAGATAGTCAAATGCCAGTCCTCATTTATTGCTCTTACTGCATTATGTGGTAGCTTTAATCTGTGCTTGATCGGTAACTTCACCCTGTTTGTTGGTCCAGTGTTGTCCTTGCTGTAGGTATATCCAGTTTCCCAGCACTGAAGTGCTCTCCTTCCCCAGGATTAGGGTGAAACTAACCACTGCTTTGACTGGGGACTAATTCACAGAACTTAAATCCACAAGGATAAGCACTATTAATTTTTGTGTACTGCAGATTCACCTATCTAATTCCTGCATCTATTTCTTATTAGAAATTATTATTTCTTATTGTAGGTCAGTCTATCCAACTCTATACCCACAGGGATTAGCATCAGTGGAAACCTACAGCAGACTTCAGCTTCTGATATATGTTAAAGCAGTCATCATCTCAATGCAATTAAAAAAAGGTACTGCCAAGATCTAACTTACTTTACTGTTGTGTTTTCTTAAGTGTCTTCTAGTGTGAGTCAATACAAAAGTCAAGTCCCTATTTTGCTGTATCAATCACTGGCACTACAGTTTACATCTTGATGTACATTGAAGCTGTAAACCAGGCTTGTCTAATGAGAACAGTCAAAAAAAGTAAGATTAGCTTATGCCACAGGAAGTTTAATCATGTTTCTCAGCTTATATTCTCTGGGCTGCCTCTGATCTCTAAGACCTTAAAAGGCAATGTAAAAAATGGTCACTAAAAAAAAGAGAAAGAAATAAAACTTTCTGCATGTTTTTGCATGTTGTGTTGGGAAGAACAAGCTAGTAGTGAATCACAGGACTGCAATCAGTTGTAGATTAGGTTAATAGCAACCATTGCTGCATGCAAAGGCCTAGGCATTGCTTTTGGTAATATCCCACAACAGTGGCATAAACCATCATCTTCTTTTGGGGCTGCAACAGGATCCTGAAAAGGAAATATCCAGAAAAATATCCACATTCCTCCTGAAGTGTAGAATAGGGAATGAAGCAAAGTAGAGGACAGGAGTGTTGTTACACTAAGCAAGTTTTCTTTAATTATGAAGTGTGATGGTTGCACTAGACCTTTACTTTCTATCCCCTCCTTAACCCCTGCTCTGACACAGTGAGAAACACGTGGAGCCAAGGCTGCAAAAACTTCTTATATTTGTACACTTTAATTGCTGATACTCTTCTCAAAGCAGTCCCCTGCTAGATGTTAAGGTTCTCTCCAGTGCAGACAAGAAGAAATTCAAGGTAGCACTGGCATAGTCACATGTGTGTGGCAGGGTAGGGGGTTAAATGTCTTCCTGTGCCTCTGAAAGGTCAATCTTCTGCTCAGAGATGAGGAATGATTTTTTTTTTTCAACATATTTGAAAATAGTCTGAGAAGCTGGTTATCACTGAAGTAATGAAATAACTCATATCTGAAACCATGACATTTAATTAGCCCTTAGTGTAGTTACTGGGACTATTTCACATTTAAATACTTACACCAAAAGACATGTTTTGACCCCTTTACTAACGTAGTAAAGCAAATGCACAATCATTTTTATTATAAAAATAATCCTTACGTCAAATAGGAATACAATCAATAATTACACAAATATACATTTACAAATCTGGCACAGAAAATATAAATATCCCTGTACCTTGTTTCTGTGCAAAAAATGCAGACTGGTTTTAAGTCAATAACCAGCCCTTTTATGTTTTCTTCACTTCTTCTGATTTCAATTAAACAGAAGGATTTTCAGATTAGATGTCTGAAAGTTCAGCCTCAATAGTCAAGAAAATACTTTCACTTTTAATCCAGATACAGCACAGTAAGCTTTTTCTTATCTTCTGCCAAAATGTTCTTCAGCCTACATTTTTTGGAAGAGGAGGAAAATTTCAAGTTCAGTAATTTTTTTCACAAGCCATCAGACTGCGGTAGAGAATTAGATCCAAATAAAGTCAAGCTGTGCTCTGAAGCTGAACTACCACCGTAGGTTTCAGTTTAGTTTGTAGTAGAATCTGCATTACACTTGCCTTCCTTGTAGCTGTCAAAAATAATTCTTCAGAAAAATACTTTGCTTTCTCTTGAAGCCTTTCACACAGTCCAAGAGAAGGCAAAATCAAGCAAGAGGTAGGTATTGTTCATCCTCCTAATTTCCCAGAGCTCTCCATTTGAATTATTCTCTTTTAGGACTGTAGGAGATATGTATAGAGCAAGTTGTATGTCTATAAAAGTAGTGATTAACTTACACCCCTCACATCCTGTGGTCACTGACAACATTCAGCAACATGTTTGAGGAATTCATCACTGAGTTCATCACTGAAAAACCTCATGCAATGAGGGCATCTGAGTTCACCCTGTGCCCTGCCTTCAGATCCCAAGTTTCCATTATCCCCAGGAGGAGAAGCTTGTTCAGACTGTGAGTTTGTTCTTCTCGTGCCTGTCTGGCCCGGGCTGTTGCCTCGTAGATGTTCGACATTCGTCTGAACGTACAAATTATTTTGGTTACCAGCGTGAACTCTGAAATGACTACTTGTGTCTCTTGAGTCCTAGAAAGAGAAAGGAGAGCTCTTGAAAAAGATGCAGTAAAAATATATTCTTTAACAGGTGATATTTTATCACCTTTATCTGAAACACCACTCAAATATTTATCAGAGGACTTGTAAATAAATTATTGATCAGTTTTTTCAGTGTTAATATAGTTGTAAAGAAGGTTTGTAGAAAACACAGAGTACAGCCAATGTGCTACTTTAAAGATGCCAAGAGTTATGGCTGTCCTCTGCCTTCTAAGAATTCACCCTTACTATGTTGATCCAAAAGTAGAAGGAAAATGGACTAGAAAGGGGTATTACATCTGAACTGGGAAGCATCTCCACCAGAACTGACTATGAAATAATCTAAGTTTTTGATAGCTGCACTGAGCTGAAACTCTTTTAGAAATACTAAGATATTTTTTAAATATATTTAAAAGTATATTTTAGTCTTCAGTCCTGTTTACATGCTTAAATTAAAAAAGGAGCATGCTGCTTTCTTACCTGTCTTCTTGCTAGCTGGTGTTGCAGACATGCAACTTCTGCCTGAAGTTCTTGTATTTTACTCTGTGCTCGTTCTCTGTCTGATCTCTCAGATGTGAAATCATCTTTATAAACCAGGACCTGAAATTGAATTATTACGTTAATATTTTATAAATTAGAGCATTGGCAGGTTAGATTGAAAAGCTGAGGCTATGATTCCTTGGTTACCTATTCCCAGAATCTCAGTATTATCTTCTCTATCCTATCTGTACTTCAATGCTGTTTGTATTTCTTTTACAGATCTTTCATATTCTGTATTAAGGCCAGCAGAACTGCATGGGGTTCTTTAAGTAGTAAGATTTCCTTTAAATCTGTGTTGTTAAGTATCTGTATGGCCAAATGTCCAAAAACAGGAAAATGTCAAAAAAAAAAAAAATCCATTTCTCCCCCTTGGACTTCAGTGGTCTGGGAAGACACTAAGAATTCCCATCTCTAGGAAAAAGAAACTTAATGACCTGTTGCTCCAGCATTTGTATGCGCTCATGATCTCCTTCACTAGCCTTCTTCATGTCTTCTAGTTCTTTCTTGGTTTTTATGCACTCGTTCATTTTTTCTTCCAGTAGCTTGTTTAACCGGAATATCTCCTTGTGCATCAGGTCAGAATTCCTTTGTGCTGAAGTTCCACTATGGTGCTGCTCCAGCTGTGACTTCATCTCCTTCAGCTGCAAGTGGAGTCGCTTCACATACTCATCCCTACTCGCATCGTACTTCTGCCATTTTGCATTTAAATCTTCCACCTGAAAGTTTATCCAGGAGAGGCATGAAGAACAGGAGGACACAAATTTCCAAGGTTTTATAGGCTGTCTATTTGTGCAGGACCAAAATTCTCTAGGGGATAATGCAACATGCTGACTCGACCCCTGAGGGTGGGTAAGTCACTGTACAGGAGAGCAGGAGATGGTTGTGCAGACTCTTCATGGGCAGCCTTCCCATCTCCCAGTCCAAAGGGACAGTATTAAATAATATGGAAAGGGAGGGGTTGGTGGTCACTCTGGGCCTAGTGCTGTTCTTCTGGGTTGGAATACTGATCCATGGAAGGAACATGAAAATTTTCTTCTGCACTGTGTTTTTAACAACAAAAACCCACTATGTTAAAAACTATGTAGCAAATTGTTCTTAGCTAAGGGAACAAAAACTATGTGCCATGTTGAAATGACTAAGAAAAACTGTCTTGCATTAAACTGCCATTTAATTAGATTAACCAGACCTTATCTATTCCAAATTTACTCTAATTTAAAATACTTAACAAATATTAATCTGTAACAAAATGAAAGTACTCACGTGAGCTACTTTTTGTTTTAACATCCTGTTTTCCTCTTGTAGGTTGCAGATAAGAGCTCGAAGTGAAGTTTCATTGTCTAAAAGCTGTAATTTTCAGATAAAGTTAGATGTTACTTTAACTTAGAAAATCTCAGATGCTGTTTGGCTATACTGTGAAACTGGAAGTAATGGGGTTTTTTTAAGTTATGTGTAATGACATACATCTAGGTCTATTTATTCCTATATGGTTTATTTCTAAAAATTAATAGTATACCCTACAACTTTTATTATTAAGAAAAGCAAAAATGTACTCTGTTTCTTGTGACCTTGGTACTGCTTTTAAATAGACCTGATGACAACAGAGTTTAACAGTTTAGACAAACTCCTTGGAAAACTACTACTTGTCTGGAGTGGGAGAATGCATGACAAAGGCACAGATATGCCTTCATCTTGCTTTGTTATTACTGTCAATTTTGGCCAGTACTAGGAAGAAATTACTGAGGGGAAAAAACCCTGCTTGCTATATAATTGACTAAAATGATACCTCTTTTTTACAGTTGTGACATCTGCTTAAAAAAACCCCAGTGTACATGAGTAATATAGAACACTTTTGTGTAAAATTCCCTAGAATCAGCTAGTAATGGCATCTGAAATTTCTCCTCTTCAACAGGGAAGTCCCCACTGTACAAGGTTAGCTTCTTATTACATATATCAAAGTCAATCAAGTTTCCTGTCTATCAATTACATGTTAAATATGATAATGCCAAATGCTTCAAGTCCCTTAAAAAGTCCTTTTCTCATCTATCTGCTCAACCCCTATTTCTAACAAGTAACTTTAATGTGAATAAATTTTCTTTGGAAACACTGCTGGAATGTTTGACAAAGCAGACCATGAGCATGTGTAGAGTTCATCACAACAGCACAGATGAGTGGTCATGTGAAAAACAGCATTACCACCATGTAGCAGTAAGAGAATAAGTCAGAATTACTCTTTTTCGTGAGAACTGTCTGTAGCACCCTACTCAATACTCTGATCTGTTACTAGAGGCAGCACTGCTAATGTTGTTTCCTTATGGTATTTTAATGAATTACCTAATGACTCTCAGCCATCAGGACTTCAGGAACAACAGAACAATGATCTACCTCTGCCCTATGCTGAGAACTTCAACTGAAGCCTCAACAGCCATTAGCAAAGTACACCAAAAGCCAGGTGTTTCTTTGTGCCCTGCAGTAGCATTTCTGGCACTGTCCTATTATAAAGCATTTTTTTTAAACATCCCTCCCAAAGAGAAACATTGCCCTGCACTCAGAGGCTGGGGGAATCCCAGAGCCAAAAAAAAAAAGCTAAGACACCTAGAGTCATATTCCCCAAACCAACTTTCTGTAGGTCTGTACTACGTGTGCAAAGCCAAATCCTGATCTGAGAAGACCACATGTTACGGAGTTCTTAATATAAATACTACTTTGAAATATCTCTACTTTGTTTTGTGATTTTGATGCTTAAAGAAGTAATCAGGAGAGATCGGCTTCAAAATCACAGCACCACCTAGTGCTGCACAGAAGCAGGGGTACTACAAGGTAGGTACTGTCCCCGTGTATAGAGGAAAGAACTGTAATTGTGGCATTGCTGAGGTTGGATGGAACCTCTCTAGCTCTCCTCTCCAAAAAAAGCCTCTGATGATGAGATGGCCAGAGTTGAAGTGGTAGACAAGTGGTTCCATCCCAAATTTCAGATGCGCTGAACTATTTACCATTGCCATGGCTGTCTTAACACCCTACATGACATTATTTAAAGGCTGTTTCTCACCATTCCCCAGTTACAGCTATTATAATTAACACCTCAGAAGCTAATAAGACTTTAAAGACACATAGTAGCTGTAAGAATACCTGATTAGATCTTTCTGTAGGTATCTGGTCATCTGAATTCCCCTTCTCTTTTCTTTGCTTCTCTTCTAGACATTTTGCCAGATGTTGACACATTTCTGCTGTGGATGCTAATTTGCGTTGAAGTTGGTGAGTTTCATCAGTGAGTGAACGGCACAAAACATCACTGGTGGCCTGAGCCTTTTCCCTCTCTGCCAAGGTCTTCTGCAGTCGTAAGATTTCTCTCTCCTTTTCATATGGAGGCTGATTTATCATCTGCTGTATCTCTCCATTTTTCTCCTCTAGCTGCTGATTCAACTTCTGCACTTCCTAAACAGAGGGGGAAGGGAAGTTATTTAAAAGCAAGAGCCAAAATATGTCTGACTTCCATATTGCAGTAATTCCTTATTGCTCCTGTACTCATTGCAAAGTACTGAAAAAGTAGAATAAATCCATTTCATTTCTGTATGATCACAAGACCTTGAAACTGATGGATCAATCAATCAAAACTGCTCAGGCAGCCATGGAAACACTTTCTAATCAGTAGAATGGAGGAACAAGCAGCAAAAATTCAGGAAGATTTTATGACTATACAGCAGCAACAAAAACAAGAAACAGAGTAGTTTAAAATTAATAACTGTGGAGACTGAAAAATATTTATTGGTCCCGCACACTAAATTATCAGATAATAGAGATTTTTGTCAAAAAAAAAAAGAACTGAAAAGTCATCAAATCCAGTGAATCCAGTGAAGTGTATTCACTGCCTGGCACTGTCACAAGGACAAAGCAGAGGTACTACACAGAGCAACTTTCCCACCTAGGAAAGGATGGGAATGGTAAGGTAAGGACAAACAAGCAGAAAATAAAATCCATGTGGCAGCAGAGGCTTTAGTTTGGCCACAACTGACTCCCAGGTACATGAGGGGGTCTGATACACCCCGAGGAAGCAACTTGTTTCTACATCTCCTTGTCCTGTTGGAAGCTCTGTGGGATCATCCACACTGCATTAACATTTCTGTAGGTGTTTTGAGAAGGAAGAGGTTTGCTTGGTGACTGGAGCAAACCACCTGTAGTTCCAATGCACCTGAAAGGCACTGGTCCTGACTTTGTGAAAAACAAGCTGTACTCCACACCCTCAAGAAGGAGCAGATGCTGGTACTAGAAACCTCTGCAGCACTGCTCCTCCAGAATCCGGGATCTCCGGATGCCAGTGGCAGACCATGAGACAGCTACAATCTCAGCTCTACCATTCCAGTTCTCAGGAGTGCTAACAGAGCTGTAAACCACTGGGATCACCCATCTTTGCCAGCACACTGGTCTCTGACTTAACAAAAATGTCTTTTTTATTTGGTTATTATTTAGTGCCAATTCTTTTGGTGTTCTGATTGGGCATAACATTTTATTCTTTCAATAAATAAATATTAATGTTTAATATAGATAAACAGCACTTGTTCTTATTACTGACATTTAAATTCTTTAGCATCATGCTAAATGCTAAACTTCCCCTTTAAAGATATTCAGCATCAGCCTTTCAAATATGTTCAGATACCACAGGTTTGTCATCTGTCTGCAAAGTGTCAGTGAGATCACCTCTTATAATAAATTTTCAAACATTAACTTTTTAAAATGTATTTTAGGTGAGTGTCATATATTGAAAATGCTTTGTATAAGCATTAGGTCAAGAAATTACTTATGACAAAAACACTTGTTTCAGTTTTAAGTACTGCTGCTTGGTTTGGAAATTACTTTATACAGCTTCATCTAGAAATAAATGCTTTAAAAATCTTTGAGTATTTCAGACTGAACCTGGGAAAGTCTTAATGACAGTAACCGAAGCAGCACTTGTGCTGGATGGGGAGGGATGCCGTTTTGAGACTTCTTCTGTCAAGAAAGATACTGATTTCCCTAATCTCTCTCCTCACAATCCAGTCTTGTCAGTTACTTCTTCAAATATGAATGTGCTACCTTAGTGTCAATACAAAAATCCATTTCTAAGAGCACTTTAAACAAAGCACTTTTATAGAAAAATTGGTGGCATCAGCTGATTATCTTTGAGAATGAAGTTGTTGCATCTGCTAAATTCAGGGAGTTTTTTACTATTTTTCTTTCTCCTTATGAAAATAGTTGCATGAAGATCTATAGTGTCATGCTAAGCTTTTGGTTTAGGATTTTATAGTTTGCCTTTTTGATCTTAACGCAGGGGGAGCTACCATTGGATACAGACGGGCGAGTTGCTTTGGGCACCTGGGGATGGAGCAAGTCTTGTCAAAGGCAGCGGCATCGCTCGGCAGGGCTCAAACCCTCGCTCAGCCCCCGCTGTCAGCGCTGGTTCCTGCGCGCCCCCAGCTCTTCCCAGCACCCAGCGAGCGCTCTGGGGGCAGAACGCCCGCACCCTCCGTTCCGCACCACCACTGGCCCTACTGCGCTCAAGGCCCTCGCTTTCTAGGGAGCAGCGCGGAAAGGCGCGGTGATGCTGCGCCGCTCCCTGCGCACCCTCGGCTTTACCTGGCTCAGCGCCTCCACTCTCCGCGCCGAGAGCCGCTCGCTGTCCCTCAGCTGCTCGCGGGCCTGCCCCAGCTGCTCCAGCAGGCTCTCCACCAGCGAGCGGGCCGGCTCCGCGCCCGCCGCCGCATCCCCGCCCGGCGCCGGGGGCAGCCGCTGCTGGGCCAGGCTGCCCCGCAGCTCCCGGATCGTCGCCTCCTTGGCCGCCAGCTGCAGCTGGAGGTGCTTCAGCTGCTGCGCGGACTCGTGGTACAAGGTGCAGAGCGCGTTGTACCGAGGCACTTTATTCTTCAAGCTCCTGTTTTCCCTGTGCAGCTTCTCCAGCGTCTCCTCCACCTGCCTGAACCGGGTCACCAAGGGGTCTGTGCTGCCGGCCTCGCTTACCGAGCACATGGCCGGGGCAGGTTCCTTCTCTTCCTTCTCCAGGGCGAGCAGGAGCCCGGACAAGTGCATAAAACCCCGGAGCCGAGCAAGGCCGAAGCAGAAGTTTCACTCTTCCGCCTTCACCGCCGCGGGAGGAGGCGGCCGCTCCCCTTTAAGGGCTCGCAGGACCCGCCTGTGCGGCGGCTTTTTTCTACAGCTGGGGCCGGGCCGCGCCGAGCTCCGCCCCCGGGGAGAGCCCCGGACGAGCAGGGAGCGCTTTCCCCCGCGGCCAGCGCGGGATGCGACCCCGGGGGCAGCGCTGCCCGGGGAACCCCGGCAGGGGCGAGCGGGAGAACCGGCGCTGGGGGCGGGAGGAGAAACCTGGGGGCGAGGGAGAGGCGTGGGGCGAGCGGGAGGCTCCGAGGGCACGGGGGAAGTCCCGGCTGAACGGGGGGAATGCGGGCAGGCGGCTGCAGGCGGGGCTCTGAGGGGGAGAAGGGGTCCCGGCGGAGCGAGGGTCCCTCGGGGGGCTGGCGGGCGGCGCTGGCCCCGCATTGCGAAAGCCCCGGAGCGCGGCATCCTTCCGGCGCCGCTGCGGGAATTCCCGGCTCGGAGAGGGACTTTCCCCGCTGGCGGCGACCCCGGGGCTCTCCGCTCTACCCGCGCCGCCTGCCCGAGCGGCCCCGGGGCGGCCGGGATGGAGCTCTCGCCTCTCCGACCGATCCCGGCCCCGATGCCCGGGGCAGCAGCAGGAGAAGAAACACCCAGGAATCATCTGTTGGTGTGTCTGCATCGGTTGTGAGGGAATGGCTCCAGACACAGGCAGAGAAGAACATCCCTCTTCACAAGCCGGGTACCTGTGCAGGCATAGAGGAGGAACTTCCTTAGCAAGGACCTCGAAGAGAACAAAATCTTCGGTCGTCGAAATCAGTATCACCAGCCAGTGTTTATACTCTCAGGATGAATCGATGAGGGCAAAACTAAGTGGCTGACACTGAACAAACTAGTGCCTGCTGGGCGCCCTTGCAGTGGAGAACTTTTTTATTGGCGACGTAGAGACAGAACTTGTTAATCAAGAATATCCCTGTCAGAGAGTAATGCTGCTGTAGTATTTCTCATAGGAAGAGGAGAGTATGATAAGCTGGACTGAGAGAAAGCATGGTTTGGATTGGTTTCATTATGTCCATGCTACCATTCTGGTGGAACCAGCTGGGAGGAAAAAGCCTTAAACCAGTACAAAATTAAGACCCAGGTTGCATTTGTTACTATTTGCAATAGTGTTTATTGTGTGTACGTGTATGCATGTGCATCATAACATGTACAACGTGGAGCTCCATGTGTGCACATAGCCTTAGTACACAAGGTTCAGCACAATCACAGGAGATGTTTCTGGGCCAAGTGCCTAAAATACAGCAAGTGAAAATCACCACATGCTACTGGTGGAGGCAGCAAAAAGAGAAGACTTTAGATAATGTGTTAGAAAGCAGCCTCCTGTGTTAGCAGGTCTCAGGGTAAAAAGACAGCAATGAATAATTTGTGTGGAAGAATTTACAGGAACAGGAACATGATGAAAGGAAAAGATAGTGAATTTCAAAGCTGAGACTGTCAGTTGCACTGGTGATGGATCAGAAGCCTCATGATGCATATGAAACACAAGATAGAATATTTCAGCCTTTCATGAAGACAATGGGTGCAAATTCAAGCAACCTAAGTTGCAATCAAGTACAGGGAAAACTATTTTTCTGTAAGGATAATCAAACATAGGGTACTGGAGTAAGGGCTAAAGACCTCCTGAGATTCCTCCCAACATGAATTATCCTGTGATTCAATTAAGCTTTTTCGAGGTGGAAAGTCATTATTTTGTCACCTTAATTATGCTAGAAAGAATTATCCCAAGTATTAGGAATAATAAATTCAAACCAGCTCGTTAGCTGATTCTAAAAATATAACTGAATTTTATAGAATTTTATTGCATAGAAGACCTGTGTGACAGAAAATGGTAAAGTACTTGTTTATGGTACAGGTCTCTGGCATATTTGCTATTGCGTCTAATACTGTAAATATCAAATGATTAAGGACAATGAAAAATCTGTGTGGAAGTTGAGGGAATACAAATTTTGACTTTTTACTTGTACAGAGTTATATTCTAGAACCTTAAGATGCTAATTTTGCTGTGAAGAAAGCTCCTGCTTTGAAATACTTGTACCTTATCACTTTCATATACATTAGAAAAGCAAAAAAACCAGATAGACTTCATGTTGTATTTTCATTATTGTGTTACAATCAGAGCTAAATGACAAATTTGGAGTGAGGTTGCTTTTGCTGACTGTCAAAATATTTTGTAGAAACATATGATGAAGCCCTGGTAATGGAGAAATGTTTCGTTTCCTGCCAATTTAAGTAGCAAACTACAAGGAAACTCAGCGATCCCATGTTTGTAGATGGGGCAGTGATATCCTTAGATCAACCACCAGGGAATTTAGTTAGCTACCAAATAGAATCCTTTATAATACAGTTGTATTTGTAGTATGTATTAGTATATTAAAATGAAGCATTACCGAAAACTTGGTATTAGTAGTGCCTTGGATGAAGCCAGCATTCCCCCAGGAAAACACCACTGACTTAAGGGAAATTTGACCTGCGTAAGTGCTGAGTAAGAAACTGGTCCCATGTGTTCTTGGGAATGTCCTTAGATGACTGTTTCCTTTTGTCAGTTCTGAAATGCAGAGGAATTCCTGGGAATTCAGTCAAAGAAACTGTGCCAAAGAATGAGTCACATCTTAAGCCGTGTTTCGTAGTACCTGGCTTTTCCTGGATTGCCTCTTATATGCTGTTTTCCTGTTTGTTGATAAAGCTGCTGGTTTGTGCTGTGGCACGCTTGTCCTTTTTTGGCTTTGCACAATCATGAGGGCTTATGAAGTACTGTATGAACAGCAAATATGCTCTGCACGACTCAATATAAAGAAAAACTTCATTTCCCATACTGTACTGGTTTCAACATTAAACACAAGGTGAAAATCACTTTAACTCTTTCTCAGTATAGGGTGTAACAGGATATTAAACCCATGTGGGAAAAATTTAACCTCGGATTTTGTTAAACAGCTCTTTACAAATTGGTTTTGAATAAGTAATTCTGTGCACGTGAGAACTTACTATAATGTGTGAGACGCACCATACAGTGCATGAACAGAAGTGATCAGATACTGCCTAGAAACAAAAAGGAAGTGAAGCTGCTCCTAGGAAAGCAGGAAGAAAGAAAGGTGAATGATATGGTTAGATTAATTAAGGGTTCATAGATGTAGATATATTTAAAATTTCATTTTTAAGCATAAGTTTTTTGTAGAGGTGGTAAGAATAATTCCTCTGAATGTAGTAGTTCTAGTTCTGTAATATTAGTGAAAATCTTATGAGTTTTTGTATTTAAAAGAGTAATTCTTTGTGGACATGACTATACAACATATGGGGGGGTTCTGTCATTTTCTAAATAGTGGCATCTGCTCAATTTGAAAGAAATTGTATTTTTCATTGTGAACTCCAGATGTCGTTCAGCCAATCAAGCTGTGGTTTACCCCATGGTCTTAAGTCACCACTAATTGTCCTGGAGGGTAAGTTCTGATACAATGACACTTATATAAAGTGTTAGAATTGCCTTGAGCTGATTTACCTAAACAGAACTGATTAGAAATTAGTAAGTGATCCTCTGGCTGCTGTAGGCTGAAAAAAAAAGGGTAAATTTGCGTTTCCTTTGCTGTAGATTTTGCAATGCAAAAGGGGAAAAATAACCTGTAAAGAAATAATCTGATATACTCCTTGCTACATAAGATGCCTGCCTGAGAGCTCTGTGTGGGTCCAAAAATCTGATTGTCATGCTGAGCAACTGAAGTGTTGATGCTTTTGTGACTCATAGATTAACAATGATTGTGAACTGCAGGCATGTTTACACTTCTTCCATGGGCAGGACTAAACATCCTTTATATACATCACTCTGTGGGATGTTCTGATGATGTAATGTTCGACATATTTTATGGCTGGAACGACAAACTTATTGAAAGGTTGGCCCAAGGGCTTCCAGGATTCCCGAAACTGGATGAACTCATTGCTATGAAGTATGTATGTGGCCATCTCTCTGCATCAAGGCTCTGACTTGGAACACAACATTCCTTTTTCAATCTTGTTTTCTGTTTACACACATGAAAATATTTAGTTTAGCTAGGGGAAATAGAACAAGGTTTATTTAATTCTAATGTAAGATTTTCCCTGCATTTTTTGCACGGTTTGCGCTTAGGAGGATGTAAAAACCAAAAGTGTTTTGATGCAGAGGGCAGAGTCCCAGGGCTCATGCTCTTAAATCACAGTAAGGCTGAAATAACCAGGATGAACCATAAAAAGCCATGACATTGGTCAGATCCATAGCAGTCACATCTCTGTTCCCTAAGAAGTGTTTCTTTCACATTTACATGGACTAGGGTGGTTCAGTCTCATGGGTGTTAGTAGATGAGCTGCATAAGTACGTGTATGGGTCTCTCACTAGGCCCTTGATCTGTGTGTGTCCATATCCAGGCAACAGGTTTCTGTTATGCCTTGTTATTGTTACATGAGTATATCAGATTATTGTTATTGTTATTCCTCAGTGCTTTGGATCTTTGCTGCAGTTCACCTTCCTGTGCTTACTGGTACTGTCTATATCCCCCCAGAAGTCCAGCTATTTCAGCCCTGCTTTAGTTTCCCCTGGATATTCTCACTTTTAGCAGTTTCTTTTTTATCTGCCCATGGCGCAATAGTACCACTTGGCTGGGTCTGACCTTGCAGACTGGAATTTATTGTAGTGCTGATGCTGTCTCTGGATCCGAGAAGGTCAGTTTGCTTGGTTCTTTAGAAAACCCTATCATGATGTCACTGATTCTATTTACAGGAATGTCAAAATCTCTCTGGTGAATGTAAGTTATCAACAAGTGGAGGCTGTTTCCTTACTCACAGGCTTAGATCACTTCAGCTACTGCTCCTACTTAGAGGCCAGTTACTTTTTTGAGCTTGAACCGGATAAAACCTTGGGATTTGCGCACATCTCTTTATTCCTGCTGAGCAGTGCAGGATATGTTGGCTTGTAGTTGTCATAGGACATTTTTTCCGAATCTGATAATTTGAAATACTGCAGACAAACTTTTTTTGTGTTGCAGGAAACACTCTCCTAACTTGTAATATGAAATCCATATTACAGACTCTTTGGGGATTTTATATATACTAATTGGATTTTCTGCTTTGGTTAATATAGAATGCTGTGAGTTTTCTGGTTTCTGTTATTCACCTTTCCTCAAAGGCCAGACAGTTGTAAAGCTAACTTGAGGGGGAAAAAATAAAATTATTAAGTATCACTAAGTACTTGGCATTCACTTGCAAGACTGGAAACCAAAGGTTCGCTGGTGAAAACCTAATTGTTTGCAGATTTATTTGATATATTAATGTTGTGTAATGAAACTTCCTAAAGAAGTGTACATGATGTCTCTGATCCAGACCACTCATTCTAACTAGAACAAAAACCTGTTCAAATATTTTTAATATTTAGCTTTTCTGACCTAGGGAGCAAACAGACCTCTAGAGTTTGGTTAGATAATTTTCTGATTTAAATATCTTATTTTAAATGTGTGTTTTAGAGGATGGTGGGGAAAGTCTAGGTCTATCGGGAACCTCAAAAGAAGTAATAGTTGAGTAGAAATTCAATTCTACTAGAATTCTAAATCAGGAAAAGAAATATTGGATGCTTCTTAGGATGTCCTTGGTACTAGATGGTGAAATAGTCTTCAGAACTATAATATTGAAGAAGTGTCTGGAGGAATTAAGTAACTAGAACAAGAAAGTGGAAGTGTCCTTACCACACCATTCACTCTTTTTCCACAGAAGTAGCAACATTTCCCAAAATTCAGACTAGTGTCCAGCTCAGAGGCAAGAAACAGCACAGTACAGTAATGTTCCTCTGGAGCTCCATCTCTAAAGCAGAAAATCCATCAATTGTCCTGGCAGGAAAGGGAAAAGCAGTTCTCAGCAGAGTTTTAAATTCAAGTCATTAATGTAGTCCTTTGCAGGCTGAAGTGAAGGACTGATGCCATGTAGATACCAGCTGCTGAAAACTTCAGCTCTTGTTCAAGTGTATTTTTATTATAAGCCAGAGTAAGTATGTTCTCAGTCATAGGTCATGCTTGAAGCAGACAAGCATTTTGACACTTTCTGCTCTCAAACAGAATTAATGGAACAAGGAAAAATAGTATTTCTGAGGAGCCTTCATGCCAGTACCTGCTCAGGCTTAGCACAATAAATGAGTCTAATGTGGGCATGCAGGTAGGTATGGGTTGTAGAAGATTAAATCAGACCATAAGAAAAAATAATGTATTTCTTGGAAGTGATAATTCCTGAAAAAAAGCCACTGCAGCTTTTTCATGGCTGAATGTGTCTGAGCCACCCAGTGGCCCAGGAACTTACACTTGTGGTACAGTGAAATATGCCTCTGTCTACAGGAATAAATATTTTCAGCTCTAAATTAAATGCTTTTTCCAATTAATTACATTAAATTTATGCAATATGTTATGATGACTGCTGGGTTAATGTACATTTTAGGGTAGGTGGCTGTTTGGCAAAGTCTTTACTATCTTAGTGCTCTAAGCTGTAGAGGGAATACTGCAGGGAATTCTAGATGTAAGGTTTTCATTGAAGTTTCTGATGAGAGCTACTAATATATTTAACTGAACAAATAGAGAGGCCACCACCTAATGGAGTGAGTTTAAGAATTGATTGACACTGCTCTCTCTTCCCTTGAATTTGCTGCTAGATTTTGAGTAAGTTTTGTAACAGCTTAGTTTGCTTTGCCATTTGAATTTTCCACTACTGACAACAGTGACATTGCTGTAGATGGCTTAAAGGCAAAAAAACTGCAGAATATTAAGTATTTGGTCCGTGGAATGAAGATCATATCAGTCTGTGCTTATCCTTACCTAATTTTTAGACAAAATATCAAAGTTTTGACTTCAAACTGGTTTAACAGAATGACCCATTATGACCATTTAATTGACACACTTACCTGGTTTTGACTGAAATGCTTAGAAGTCAGCTGTGAGAAAGTTAACTGTGTTGGGCCTTGCATAAACAAAATAAAAAAGGTTCTCTACACTGGAATACTCTACATACTGGCTCATTTGGGGGTTAGTAAGTCAGATTTAGTATAATTGTGATGTTCCAGTTTCAGGGCATGCAGATATATAGACATCTTTAAAAGGACTGGTTTCAGAAACGGTGGGTTTGAACTTCGAGGATTTCCGCCAGTCACAATTTTCTTGTAACCCACTTTGGAAATACTCCCTTTTCTCTGAGAGCAGATTATAATATTGCCATTATCTTGTATTTACTGAAATTACACCTTTAAAAAAACCTTAGAGATATTGTTGCAAGAGTGGATTTGGAGGGAGAGTGTTTTTGTTGGACCCTCTGCTGTATCTGGAAAAAGAGCAAAGACGTTTTGAAATCATCTCTACTTCCTCAGATTACTTGGTTTCTCTCTCCCTGCATACTTTGCTTCTATTATATCTGTATATCACATTTGCATGATCACTACTGTGACTTAGAGATAAAACAACTCCTTGTAATATTTTTTTAAATCAGATTTTTGACATGATGGTGGCCATTAGCTCACCCAACAGCTTTAAAAAAAATTAAACAGAATTGCCCTCATCTCTTATTTCCTGTGAGCTATGCAGGAAGTGTCTCAGAATGAAAGAAAAGCTATGAATTTGCCAGATAATGAATCTGAATCTTGGTTCTTTCCTGTAGGCAAAATTATAGGTTTCTTGTAAACTTAAAGGAAGTGGAGTGAAGGAGTTCACTTGTGTGATAATGAGAGTAGCCAAATGATTGATTAGCTGTTGAGAAGAAAGCTCTGCTTCAGGCATTATTTATTTCCAGAGGTACTAGAGGAGTGTGATGGGTGGTTCCCAGCTGGCAGGTAAAATCCCCTAGCCACTCAGTCCCCTCCCCAGCAGGATGGGGGAGAGAATCAGAGGGGCAAATGCAAGAAAAACTTGTGGGCTGAGGTAACGACAGTTTAATAACAGAGAAAAGATAAGGAAACCAAACAACTGATGCAAAGGCATCACTCACCACCTCCCACCAGCAGCCCGATGGCCAGACAACCTCTGAGTAATGGCTTGTTTTGACACACCATCCCCACCCCCAGTTCTATTGCTGAGCAATGTGCAATAGCACAGAAAATTGTTTTGGTCATTTGGGGGCAGCTGTCCTGGCCGTGGCCTCTCCCTCCTGCCCACCCCAGCCTTCTCATGGGGGCAGAGAGAGAAGCAGGGAAGGCCATGGGGCTGTGCAAGCACTGTTCAGCAATAGCTGAAGCACTGCTCTGTTACCAGCACTGCTTTGGTCTCAGATCTAAAACACAGCATTGCTCGGGCTGCTGTTATTAAAATTAGCTCCATCCCAACCACACCCAGTGCCACAAGTGTTACTCCAAACAGAGGTGGGGAAAATCACTGATATTTTGTAGCACTTACACGGCTCTTTCAAGTTTCTTTTGACAGAATGAAAGCAGGCAAGGATTTTTTTTTTCTCTATTTTGGAATGAGGAGACCTGAAGCAATGAGATACCAAGAGGTTTGCTCGAAGTTGCATATAATATCAAAAGATTATGAGCTGAAGAAGCAAAAAATCCTTGAGCTAAAAACACTGAAAACACATTGGAAAAGAATAGGCAGTTTTCAAGATGTAATATCTGATAATAATAGGATCAAGAATTCATTAATGACTCCTGCTAATAGAAAAAATTATAGTTAGAATGGTCAGAAGACAAAAATTGTCTCTTTCCCAGGTTTACCCATGGATTAATGTCAATTTATACTGGAAGATTACACTTGAAAGACATTTTCCAGCCTCTCCTTTTCCCATCTTTATTAAGAATGTCTCCAACCTCAGCAAAATTCTCAGAAGTACATTTCCTGCAGAGCAATATAAGCCAAATGGAACTAGTCTCTGCCAGAGCAGCATATCTCCATAACAGCTTTAAAATTTCCCGGCATATCTCCATAACAGCTACAGGATGGCTTTGCCACAAGTGAACTGTGATCCCTGTCATGCCAATGGCTTTTCTGCAGCTCTGACTGAGCACATGACATTCAAAGTGCTGTTATCCCCACGGTGATCACTGTGTATTTATTCCTGCAGCAGCCTCTACAGGGGTTTGCTACCCGAGATCTAATTCCCTCGGCCAGAGGCAAATGGAATTGAGAAGCTGACCTTCCTGTGCATTGAGAGAGAACCACGGTGATAAAAGGGCTTTCCTGGCTGCTCTGTGTGGGAAGCAGCTTGAGAGTCTTGTGCCCTGTTGGAAAGAGGAGATGCTTTTTCATGGAGCAGAGGAGTGCTGTCCCTGCATGCTTGTGAACCCTGTGCTGCTGTTTCAGTCTGGAGCGGGTCAGTGCTCCAGGGAAGTTCAGGGCTGTTTCTCACTAATGCACAGATGCTCAAAGCCTTGTCAGAGGAGTCAGCCTGGTGATTTGGTCCATATCTGTCATGCTGTGGCTTTAGTCTTACAAAGAAACTTGGAGTCTTTGGGATCCATGAGGGCAGACAATGAGGGAGAAGGGCCCTCCTCTCTGCTCCTATCCTTGTTTACACAGGTTTTTCCGTGTGTGGAAATGGATAATGTCCATAATTCTCCCCAGCCCTCTGAGAGTGTCAGCCTTGCAGTGACTATGGCCCATATGGCTTGTCCACAGACTGGATAGGTTTAGCTAAATACAACATGAGATGTGATAGAATGGGGAAGTGATACCTTTCTTTAAGTGTAGCATGCTCAGTATGATGTCGAGTGGCAAAAGTGTATTATTACTGTTACTTCTGAAGGGTGATGCTGACTAATTTGAATAAATGTCTGCCATTTATGGTTCTTGATTTCAAATTTGTATGAGATGTGTCCTTCATTTTCCCAGCAGGTGCCTCACCACTTTTAAAGTAAAATGATGTTATTTGATTCTTGGAAAGAACCAAAGAAGATGGAAAGACATGTACGTGTAGCAACTGGTATGGAAACAAACAGGGAAATACCTGCATCATGTGTATCTGTTGCAAGTTGTGCCAGGAAAAGCTTAGGCTGGATACTAGGAAAAAGTTTTCACCAGAAGGTTTATCAAGCACTGGAGCAGGCTGCCCAGGGCAGCGGTGAAATCAGCATCTGGAGGTATTTAAAAGATCTGTAGCTGTGGCACTTGGGATCATGATTTAGTGGTGGACTTGGCAATGCTGGGTTAACATTTGGGCTCAATGATCTTAAAGTTCTTTTCCAACCTAAACAATTCCATGGTTCTATGAAATATGTACTCTTGCCCGATGACGATTCAAAGTGTGATGTAGTTGGTTAACATGCAGAAGTCATCCTGCTGCTTACATGAAGCAAACTGTTCAAAAAGATTGTTTTTCCATATTTTTACTCCTTCACTGAAGCAGAGAAAAACACCCAGCAACACTGTGGGGGCTTGTAGTGATGGGGGACATAAAAAAAGTGGTTGAGAATAGGCCCCCTTCACACATCTTTTGCCTGAGGAATCAGGCTGGCAGATTATCCTGCTTCCCAGACGTGATGCAGCATCCAGCTTAAAAACCATGTATGCACAGCCAGTAGTCTTTGGTTCACATCCTAGTTTCTATGCAAGGAGCTTTTAACTTTCTGTATTTCAAGCAGCATTGCACATGTAACCTGCACTGGGTGGACAAGCAGCTCTGCAGCTGCCTTTAGCTCAGGTCAACAGCCTTGGTCCATGCCCGAGCACCACTGGGATCCTGGGACAGTGGCCATGGACCTTGTTGACCCCGACCCTCCCTCACTGCTCCTCACCTCCCTCCATAGGGACTCATCTAGGAAATATGCAGCTGTTGGCTGTCCCTGGTTCCTGCCCAAGGAGCTGCTCTGCGCTTCTGGAATGACTCCTGTGGGACCGTGGCTTTCATGGTGAGGATGCTGCCCCTGCCTGCATTGCTGTCTCCTTGTTTTGTTAAGGTGTCCAAAATTACGGAAGTACTGCTTTGTATCCTCCTGATTCTCGTGTTAATAGTCTCAGGCACATAGCACATGCTCTAGCACATGGGTTTGGGCATGTAACTCCTCCTTGCATTGCTCTCCTCCTTCATCTGAGTGAGGCTACTGGAAGAGGAAAAAGCTCAGCTGAGTCCTGTGCATATTGTCTGACCATTGAGACCAAATAGTCCCCTTACTGTGCTCTTAATGATGTAGTTGTTTTATCCCGAAAAGAACACCCAGGAGCTCACTAACACACTGGGTAGCAGGGATCAGAATGCAGGAGGAAATGAACTTCAAAATGGAATAAATCCTTAAATCTCTATGGGGAGCTGGCTTATCACAGGGTCTGAGCTGCTGCTAAAAGCACAGAAAGGACCTTACGGCATTAGCTCTGTTTTATTTTCCCCAAGAAAAGCTTGGGTTATTTTACTTGCCACATGCCTGCTGTTGTTTTTTGTTTAAAGTCTGTGTGCTGCATTGTACTTGGATGAAGTGAAAGTTGAAATTTTGCCATACGCTTGAAAATGGTTAGCCTGCACATACTGAAAGGTTCAGCAACATTTATCATTGTCACTCTGGAGGTGTTTCCATTTAAAATTCTAAAAGGTGATGTCAAACTTCAACAAGGTTATGTCAGGAGGTCAGAATATTTGCAGTGACATCCTGCTGTGTGCAGATCCTGGCATAAATGATGCCAGGCCCCCTTAGCACACCTCTGTGAAGAACATCTCCACTTGGATACACTCGGCTTATATATTCATCCCTGGGCCGTGTTAATGTTTAGCTGAGTATCTCTTCTTGTATGATGCTGATTGACCTACAACAATCAGGCCAATTTAATGTCACAACACTTCCTAGACACCTCCTGGGAAAATGTGTGATTTCTTCCAATGTGCATAGTTCTGAACTTTGTTTCTGGTTGTATCTATTTAATGAGCTGCAGCGAGTACTCAAGCCTGTGTGCCAAACAAGCAAAAGCAGAAGTTGTAGCACTGCAGTTTGCGTTATCAGGGTTAAGTGCTCAGGACTGTCACGTTTCTTGTTCCGGAGGTCCCCAGTGCATTCCTTGATGTGTCAGCCAGGAAAGTGGCTGTCACGGCTGTACTCGGGACTTTCTGAAATTTTCTTGCCACCAAAAGAAATCTGACTGAATCTGGACTTAACCATGTTAGTGCAACTAGATGTACTAGTTTGAAAACAAACCAGTGGGAGGCACCAAGTCAGAATAACAATTTAATGGAAATTAAAGAAAAGGGGAAAAAAAAAAGGTAAAAGAAAACACTGTCAAACTGACAGAGTCAAGGTACAACCTGACACCCTGTTAGGCAGGGTGGTGGTAGCAGTCCTCTGAAGCAGTGATCCTGTAGTAAAAGAGTCTGCTCTTCCTCAGGAAGTCCAATGGTGGCTGTGTAGCTCCTGTCCTCTGGAAATCCAGTGGGAAGCCAGTCTCTCTGGTGTTCAGCCTCAGCTTATATCCACGATGGGATGCTTGGTTCCTCCCTCTGGGTGGAGCATCTCACAATGGGGTAACGAGTCATGAGGCAAAGTGTTGATTAGGCTCATTAACAGAAGATAGTCCGGAGGGAGTTATCTCTGAGTCAGGCGGCAGGACAATGATGGGCAATTAACAGAAAGATAGTCTGGGGGGAGGAGGCAAGGAAACACTGCCCCACCTGATTTCAACAGCTGATGGGGATGGTAATAGAATACACTGCAACCCAGGACATTATCCACCCCTTATTCTATTACCATCTACATTATCCCAAATCAATACCTTCTTAAACTCTAAAACACACATACATATATATATATATATACACACAGTGAAACCTACACACCGTTCTCACCTAAGATTAGGTCTCCTTGTGGTACACAACGGGTTTCCCCATCTTTCTGCATTACCCACCAAGTGCAACCAGGTCCTTGAGCAAAGACAATCCCACGGATGGGTTTGTCTTTGCCTGAGGTGGGATTAATCCAAACAGTCTTTCCTAAAATACCTCTCAGGTGTACCGCAGGGACTCTATCTCCATCCACTGTGTGCAAGGGTTCAGACTCGGCAGGACCAGCTCGATTGATGGACCCTCGGGTATTGACTATCCAGGTGGCCTTTGCTAAGTTCACTTCCCAATTTTTGAAGGTCCCCCCACCAAGTGCCTTTAGGGTAGTTTTAAGTAGTCCATTGCAGCGTTCAACTTTTCCAGCAGCTGGTGCATGATAAGGAATATGATATATCCATTCGATACCGTGTTCTCTGGCCCAGGTGTTGATGAGGCTGTTCTTAAAATGAGTCCCGTTGTCTGACTCGATCCTATCAGGGGTGCCATGTCTCCACAGGACTTGCTTTTCCAGGCCCAGGATGGTGTTCCGGGCTGTAGCATGAGGCACAGGGTAGGTCTCCAGCCATCCAGTGGTTGCTTCAACCATGGTCAACACGTAGTGCTTGCCTTGGCGGGTTTGGGGAAGGGTGATGTAGTCAACTTGCCAGGCTTCACCATACCTGTACTTTGACCATCGTCCACCATACCACAGAGGCTTCACCCGCTTGGCGTGTTTGATTGCAGCACAGGTCTCACAACTGTGGATGACCTGTGAGATGCTGTCCATGGAAAGGTCCACCCCTCGGTCACGGGCCCATCGGTATGTTGCATCTCTCCCCTGATGACCAGAGGCATCATGGGCCCAACGAGCTAGGAATAATTCTCCCTTGTGCTGCCAGTCCAGATCCACCTGTGATACTTTCACCTTGGCAGCTCGGTCCACCTGCTCGTTGTTGCGATGCTCTTCATTAGCCCGACTCTTGGGTACGTGCGCATCCACGTGTCGAACCTTCACGGTCAGCTTCTCTACTCGGGCGGCGATGTCCTGCCAAATCTCAGCAGCCCAGATGGGTTTCCCTCTGCGCTGCCAGTTGGCCTTTCTCCAGCGATACAGCCATCCCCACAGAGCATTAGCTACCATCCATGAGTCGGTGTAGAGATAGAGCCTCGGCCACTTCTCTCGTTCAGCGATATCCAAAGCCAGCTGGACGGCTTTAAGCTCTGCAACCTGACTCGATCCACCTTGTCCCTCGGTAGCTTGTGCAACTCGTCGTGTGGGGCTCCATACTGCAGCTTTCCACTTCCGGTTAGCGCCTACAATTCGGCAGGAACCATCAGTGAAGAGGGCATAACGTCTTTCAGTCTCCGGTAGCTCATTATATGGTGGGGCTTCCTCAGCACGAGTCACTTGCTCTTCCTCTTCTTCAGAGGATAATCCAAAAGTCTCACCTTCAGGCCAGTTTGTTATAATTTCTAGAATCCCAGGGCGATTCGGGTTTCCAATACGGGCACGCTGTGTGATGAGGGCGATCCACTTGCTCCATGTGGTGTTGGTGGCATGATGCGTGGAAGGAACCTTTCCCTTGAACATCCAACCCAGCACCGGTAGTCGGGGTGCCAGAAGCAACTGTGCTTCAGTGCCAATTACCTCTGAGGCAGCTTGGACTCCTTCATAGGCTGCCAAGATTTCCTTCTCTGTGGGAGTGTAGTTAGCTTCAGACCCTCTGTAGCTTCGGCTCCAGAATCCCAGTGGTCGGCCACGAGTCTCACCAGGCACCTTCTGCCAGAGGCTCCAGGACAGACCATTGTTCCCGGCTGCAGAGTAGAGCACGTTCTTCACCTCTGGTCCTGTCCTGACTGGGCCAAGGGCTACCGCATGAGCGATTTCCTGCTTGATCTGGGCAAAGGCCTGCTGCTGTTCGGGGCCCCAGTGGAAATCATTCTTCTTGCGGGTAACCAGGTAGAGAGGGCTCACGATCTGGCTGTACTCAGGAATGTGCATCCTCCAGAAACCTATGGCGCCTAGGAAAGCTTGTGTTTCCTTCTTGCTGGTCGGTGGAGACATCGCAGTGATCTTATTGATGACCTCAGTGGGAATCTGACGTCGTCCATCTTGCCACTTTACTCCCAGGAACTGGATCTCTTGGGCAGGTCCCTTGACTTTGCTCCTTTTGATGGCAAAGCCAGCTTCCAGGAGAATCTGGATGATTTTCTCTCCTTTCTCAAACACTTCCTTTGCTGTGTTTCCCCACACGATGATGTCATCGATGTATTGCAGATGTTCTGGAGCCTCACCCTTTTCCAATGCAGTCTGGATCAGTCCATGGCAAATGGTGGGACTGTGCTTCCACCCCTGGGGCAGTCGGTTCCAGGTGTATTGCACACCCTTCCAGGTAAAAGCAAACTGGGGCCTGCATTCTGCTGCCAAAGGAATGGAGAAGAAGGCATTGGCAATGTCAATAGTGGCATACCACTTCGCTGCTTTGGACTCCAGCTCGTACTGAAGTTCCAACATGTCCGGCACAGCGGCGCTCAGTGGTGGCGTGACCTCATTCAGGCCACGGTAGTCCACCGTCAGCCTCCATTCTCCACTGGACTTACGCACTGGCCATATAGGGCTGTTGAAAGGTGAATGGACCTTGCTGACCACCCCCTGGCTCTCCAGTTTGCGAATCATCTCATGGATGGGAACCACAGAGTCTCTGTCGGTGCGGTATTGCCGACGGTGCACTGTTGCTGTGGCGATTGGCACCTGTTGTTCTGCAACTCTTAGCAGTCCCACGGCAGAGGGGTCATCTGAGAGGCCAGGCAATGTACTCAGTTGTCTGATATCTTCTGTCTCCACAGCAGCTATCCCAAAAGCCCAACGATGTCCTTTTGGGTCCTTGAAATATCCATTTCTGAGATAGTCTATGCCGAGAATGCACGGGGCCTCCGGGCCAGTCACGATGGGGTGTTTCTGCCACTCGTTCCCAGTTAAACTCACTTCAGCTTCCAGTACAGTCAGCTGCTGGGATCCTCCTGTCACCCCAGAAATAGAAATGGGTTCTGCTCCCACATACCTTGATGGCATCAGAGTACATTGAGCACCGGTGTCAACCAAAGCCGTGTATCTTTGTGGGTCAGGTGTGCCAGGCCATCGGACCCACACAGTCCAAAAGACCCGATTCTCCCTTTCCTCTACCTGGCTAGAGGCAGGGCCCCTCTATTCCTGGTCATGTTGCATGTTGCTCCCTTCCGGTGAATACGTTCCTGAGGTCCCTTCAAGAGGATCGGTCATATTATCATTCCTGTACCGTCTGGAGTTCTGTGTGCGGGAGACCGGAGCAATGTTGACTCTAGATGCGCTTCTTGTGGTAGCTGTCCCTCTTTTTAGTTCACGTACCCGAGCTGCTAAGGAGGAGGTGGGTTTTCCATCCCACTTACTCATGTCTTCTCCATGTTCCTGAAGGAAAAACCAGAGGTTACCTCGTGGGGTGTATCCTCTCTCCCTGGTTGGGGGTCGCCGGCTCCTAATGGCAGAGACTCTTGTTGGTTCTGGTGGGATGTGGTAAATCTCTTCCTTAAGTTCCTTTTTCAGTTTCTGATGGCCTTCTTCAATCAAGCTCCGGACTTGCTCAGCCAAAAGACTCGTTTCCACGGATGAGACATGGGTGCGAAACGGGGCTGTGACGGTGTCCTCGTAAATCCTCAGTTTGTTGACCAAGACGCCCACCCTGTCCTCGCCTTCCCTCCATTGCAGCGTTGCCAGGTAACGGGAGTATATCTCTGGTCCAAGGCGTGCGAACCTCAACCACATCTGTGACGTGCACTGGACACCATCTGGGCTCTTAGGAAATCTCTCATCTTCTGAGAAAATGATCTCCAGCACAGCCAATTCCCTCAGGCACCGGATACCTTGTTCCATTGTGCTCCATTTTCCTTGGTGCACCTGGAGGTCTTCTTTACAAAGGTACCTGTCCCTTACACTTGTAAGCAGTCGCCGCCAGAGGCTGAGGGTTTCTTGGGTTCTCCCGATCCCCTGGTCAATGACCACATCCCGGGACAGAGATCCCAGTTGCCTGGCCTCACTTCCGTCCAGAATGGTGTCATTGGCTGCAGCGTCCCAGATGCGGAGCAGCCAGGTCAGGATAGACTCGTTCGTCTGGCGGGTGAATTCCCTCCGCAGGTCTCGCAGCTCACCCAGGGATAGCGACCGAGTGATGATCTCTGGCTCTGCCTCTTCTGCTGGGTGCGAAGGTCCTGCTGCATCCTCGTCAGTCACTATGCGGACTGATTTGCTTTTTGATTTCTTCTTCTGAACGGGGGCAACTGCAATCGGTTTAGGCTGTTCTGGTTCAGTGATGGTTTGCATGGGGATGCTGACAGTGCTTTTGGTTCCCTTCTCCTCTGTGTCAGTCTGCGTGGACATGGACGCTGTTGTCTTGCGTCTGGGTTCTTTCTCCTCTGTGTCAGTCTGCGTGGACATGGACGCTGTTGTCTTGCGTCTGGGTTCTTTCTCCTCTGTGTCAGTCTGCGTGGACATGGACGCTGTTGTCTTGCGTCTGGGTTCTTTCTCCTCTGTGTCAGTCTGCGTGGACATGGACGCTGTTGTCTTGCATCTGGGTTCTTTCTCCTCGGTGACAGTCTGCGTAGACATGGACGCTGTTGCTTTGCATTTGGTTCCTTTCTCCTCTGTGTCAGTCTGCGTAGGCATGGTGTTTGTTGCTCTGCTCTTTTTCCCTCCCTCATCCTGAGGATGCTGTGCCATAGCTCTGATTCTAAACATGGTGTACATGGTGCAGGCTGTACAGAGAAGACAAAGCAGAACTGACAGCAAGTTTATGCCGTCTTTAACATCCAGAGGGAATTCAATATTTTCAAAAACTGCTGTGCCTGGCCTGAAAGGCTGGAAGAAACCACTCTCTACTCCTCCCACCAGGGGCTGGGTGCGATTGTTGAGGAGATCCCAGACATAGGAGCCCAGACTAGGACAGCCAAACAAAACTGAGTATATACTCCGAATGGTATTCATCGCCTCACAGGTTATTATGCTGTAGACATAATAAACCATTAAAGCAATTCTCATACCATTCCCTGGTTTTAACAGGAGTAATACTACAGGCAGGTAGTTTCCCATGTGAGGAAAAATATAGAGAGCAAGATACAGTACCCATATAGACAAGCTGAGCACCATGGTGAATAGATTTCTGCTTATACAAAATTGTAATTCTGACTTTTTCTCAGAGCAAGCCCCACGTTGGGCGCCAAATTATGTACTAGTTTGAAAACAAGCCAGTGGGAGGCACCAAGTCAGAATAACAATTTAATGGAAATTAAAGAAAAGGGGAAAAAAAAAAGGTAAAAGAAAACACTGTCAAACTGACAGAGTCAAGGTACAACCTGACACCCTGTTAGGCAGGGTGGTGGTAGCAGTCCTCTGAAGCAGTGATCCTGTAGTAAAAGAGTCTGCTCTTCCTCAGGAAGTCCAATGGTGGCTGTGTAGCTCCTGTCCTCTGGAAATCCAGTGGGAAGCCAGTCTCTCTGGTGTTCAGCCTCAGCTTATATCCACGATGGGATGCTTGGTTCCTCCCTCTGGGTGGAGCATCTCACAATGGGGTAACGAGTCATGAGGCAAAGTGTTGATTAGGCTCATTAACAGAAGATAGTCCGGAGGGAGTTATCTCTGAGTCAGGCGGCAGGACAATGATGGGCAATTAACAGAAAGATAGTCTGGGGGGAGGAGGCAAGGAAACACTGCCCCACCTGATTTCAACAGCTGATGGGGATGGTAATAGAATACACTGCAACCCAGGACACTAGAGGAAAATTTCTGAGAACATTTTGTTATGGGTAAAGGTAGAGTCTGAAACTGAGACTTTGTCACTGGCTCGTGAAAATCTACAGGATGCACTTTGTGTGCCTTTCCCTGTGTATGACGCTGCAAACCAAGAGGAGTGATTCCCCTGTGTGCTGTGCATGACTCTGCACTTAATGTGATTACTTTACTGTGTTGAGACGGCCGAGGATGTAAAAATAGCTCTGCTTACTCAGATGCACCTGATGCCTGCAGAAAAATACCAGTGGATGGTAAAACATCTTGTGCTTCTTTCCCATAACCAGCAGCAAACAGAAAGCAAGATTAAAAAGAATGGGGAGATAATTTACAGTTAGTTTTCAGCATTCTGGGGGTTTTTTCAGCATTTTTTTCAGCATTTTCTTTTTTCTTATTCCTTTTCATGGGTTCAGTTATTTTTTAGGGCATGGATCATTCATTTCTTATTCCTTTGCCAGGGTGATGCCGGTCCTGTGTTTCTTTAACTTGGGATCTTTGTGAAAACAAGTTCTTAATTTGTATTCCCCTTTATCTGTCCATCTGGGACATCTTTCATAGGCACTAACATGCTCACTGGGGTTGTTGCAAGGTACAGAAGATCCCATTGCCTCAGTGTGTTATTTCCATGTAAATACAGATTTTCCCTGAAGGCTAATTACAAGGCTTTTAAAAGAAAAAAACTTTTCATAGAAGAACTCTGGAGTAAGAACTTTTCTTATCTGCTATTATAAAATGTTGTATAGAAATAGAAATGATATTGCATATCATAGGAGCTGTTTATATATTGTAAGTTCACACTTGTGTGCATGTGTAGACACACACACATAGAGCCAGTGCTCTACAGTCTTGGCAAATATAGTTCATAAGTGATGCAACATACTGGAGAAATCTAGATTATAAAGTGACAGATTATGTTCAGTTGAGTGCCTCACTCTGTTTAGAGCAGTAATGAGTGTTTTTGGTTACGCTGGATCCTTGATTGTTGAGCTTGGGCTGTGGGTTTATTTTGTGTGTCTCAGAATTCGACCTAAGGCAGTGTATTTCAATGTGCTGATAATTAACTACTCTTGTTTGATACAGTCTTCTTACCAAAAGATTATGGATTGCACCCATTTACTTCAGAAATCCTGTGAGTCACAGCATCGCAGAGAAACTGAAACTGAAATCACTCCTCTACTTAATATATTTTTTATCAATTTTTACTCTAGTAGTACCCAGTTTACTAACAGGTCAGAGTTCCTGATGCTCTTGACATGTTACTCAGGCACCATAGCTCAAAGTTCTAACACCACATGGCCAAGATAAAAAAGTAACACTATGATCAGTTCCATTTTCTGGTTATGTTTCTCCATTAAAAAAAAAAAAACAAACAAAACAAAGCAAGCAAACAAACAAGAACCCCACCCAATATAAACAAACCAAGAAGTACAGGAAGGTTACTATAGGGGTCAGCAGGAAAATCACAAGTGAAAAATTTTCAAAGTAAATTAGTCACAAGTAAGCAACCCTGTGAGGTCTATTTAGTTTCAGTCAATAGGATTTTAATATTTACAGATGCATTTCTGTAGTGCTTCTTAATGGAGAAAAGTTCTCATTTGGCTTCAAGAAATTGAACCAGCAGATTCTGGTAATGTATAGATTTGTGCTGAACTGACATCTTTCTCAAAACATAAGTTATTTCCATCATCATTGCATCATAATACAGCTGTGTGAAAGCTGTAATACAAAGAGGTCCAAATAATACTTTACAGTAAGATTTGTAAACATTTTCCCATTACCAATTGTTCCTTTTCTCTGTTCTTTTGTGATCTAAATAGGGGACTGTGACATGTTTGGTTTTCAGTAAAGTAAAAGGAAGTGCACACTGTGAGTTTACCAAGTTTGTCACCCTGGGCTAATAAATTGATTTGCCTCATCTTCGTAGAAGCCACAGTCTCACAAGAATTTTTTAATTCAATACAAAAAGAGAAGAAAAATCCCTGTAGCCTAATTAATAAATGTATTCAGTTGAGCCCTTTCTAAAATGTTGAATAAAGCAAAACATTCATCAGAATGGATGCAATTACTAGGAAACTGTTACAGATTTCATTTAACATTTATTAAACATTAATGTTTCCTCGAATTATTGATTTACATCTAATAAAAAATATAGAATGTATATCTGGCTCAGATAAAATACACTGCAAATTGCAATTTCTTAGCAGCAATAATGTTACCTAGAGTCTTCATCTACTTTTTTAACAGTTTACAGAGATAAGTCAGTATTCTTATTCCCCTTTTAGTGATAGGAAACTTTGGATGAAGAGGAACTAAGCGACAATTTAAAAATACAAGCAGAGAAAAAACAGGTGTATTTATTAATATATAAAGGAGCCCAAATAAAGAAATTTAATGGGGAGGGTGAGGTGTCAGAAAGAGCATGAGACAAAGTGAAATCTGTTCTAATACCTGTTCACTGTAAAGACACACCGTTCTGTTTCATAAGCCAGTTCTGACGTCATCACTCATTTTTCCACATTACTGCCACATGTTTTTTTCTAGAAAGAAGAAAAAGGTGAATCAAAAATGCAAAGCCAAAAAGCGCTTTTACACCAACAGGAGAATGTGCTGTTTCACAAGTTTCGTCTGTGTCATCGTTTTCCCATCATGTACAGAGCAGTTTACACGGTGCTTCTCAGTTTCCTTCTGTGCTACCAGTAAAGCTGCTGTGGTTTTAGTAATGCTGTTTACTGTGGCCAGTGGAGGGAAAAAACTCCAGCTTTTGTTCTAGAGAAGGAGGCAAATTCGATACCAGAGATTCAGTTCTTCCTGTCACAGATTTTTTTCTCATCTCACTTCAAATAAGCCTGACCCCTTCTTCAGAGCCAGCTGACTTAAACTTACCATGGCAAGGCCATTGAAACTAAATTTATTATTCATCTGAGTTTACACTGACAGTATGAGTCTGATGTCCTTTCCCACAAATGTTCAGGTTTCAGGTTTCTGTCCTGAACTCTTTCATTTTTAGCTCTCAGCCACTTCCCTTCTATTATTATGATAGTACCAAACATGTTGATGTACATTCAGGCTTAGTATTGATTTATTTTTAAAAAGAATGGAGAAAAAAATGTCCATCTGACTGCTGTGATGTCAAACAGATTGTGGAAGAAGCTGAGAAATGATGCTGTTAAAAAAGAATTCAGCTGCTGTTCCTCACTTCCAACACGATACTTGACACTTGGTGGAGCAGTGCCTTGAAATTGGCAGTCACTGGGCGTCTTCATTTCTAAGTGGCATCTGTCATATCTTTAATAAAATATCCTGTACAGTAATAGACTGACACTGGAGAGCTATATCAGATCTTTTCCATATTTTTAGTAGTTTTGTTGCTTTCCTTGTTTGGTGTCATGGAAATGGATGGTAGCAGAGGGAAACAGTGGAAAATTTGGCTCTTCTACTCCCTTTTTACAGCATTTTCCCATCCTTCAGTGCTGGAAACCTGGACATTATATCACTCATTTCCTTCCTGACCTGTAGAGAAGTTTTAGTCTGTGTCCAAGTTGTCAGGTATCTATATTCAGTGGACTCAGTTTTTTGACTCCTGCTTTTTGGGGGAAGCTGCCATCCCCAACAGCTATTTTGGATCTTCTGCTCAACAGTAAAAACTTGATCTCATCACCTTTACACATGCAGTGGTTCCTCTATGGTTCAAAGTGATCCTGAGCAGCATCCTCATATACAAATACCACCTCATCAACATAACTCAGTAAGTGAAAGGCAGAAATTCCTTCAAAAATAAACTGACAAAATGTGGAGAATGAAAGCATAAAATACTGAGCAGATCACGCCTTCTTTTAGACCAGTTTTTGCTTGTTAGTGGCTGAATGCTGATTAGGCTTTCCATGGATTATACTCTCACAATTTAATCCTCCCAGGAGAACCACATCACCAAGCCAACACTCTCTCTCAGCTGGTATTGAGGATCCACCCTGCTGTGTTTTGCTCTGCTGAAGGACCTGTGGATCCATCACCCCTGCTAGCAGACAAACCTCCTGGATAATTCTGCTTCTTCCCACATGCTGGGAGTGCCAGTGGTTCCTGTTGGCACCTCTGCAGTCCATCTGCCATGCTCAGTCATTCCTCACTGCTCCATGCCTCAGCAGGACATCCAGGACAGCCTGCTGGGCTACGTGCCTGTCACAAGCAGGGCTCCTTCATATATCCAAATCAGTTCTGCTGTTTGCAGCATAAAATTAATGTTTCCTGTAGCAAAAGTTACAAGATGATAAGGCCCAGGGTATTTGTGCCACTGTTGTTTAGGCAGATTAAATTATATTTCAGTTACCCTGAATAAAGAAAAGGGGAAGTAAAAGCAGAGGAGGATTAAATGTACATTTACAGATTTTTTTCTTGTGCACTTTCTTTTCTATTTAAACTGCCTATATATTAAATTTACCTCTTCAGACTGCTCTAGAATAATCCTGTTCTTGACAAGTTCTCCAATGTTTTTCCACTCTTGTGCAGAAGATTACTGGGGAAAAATGCCAAGTTTGTGAACTAGAATTTCATGTAAACACATACTTCATCATATATGCATACATATGTATGTATAGACAACAAATATGTGTATATATTTGCATACATACATTTTGTGTATACATGTGTGTACACAACATGTATATATGTGTGTTTATATATATTTTTATATATATATATAGACACACAACATAGTAGTGATTGGACCACATACTTTTCCCATTTTTACTTTCCAGTAGGAGACTTTGGGAAAAGTAACAAATGTAGCATTTGGAAAAATAGAAAGCATGTGAAAATCAACTCAGAAAAACTGGCAAGACCAGTGTTTTCCTATGCTTCTAATCTAATCTGCTCTAATTATTATTGGAAGTCTTATTTCATAGCCAACCAATGATCTTTTCTTTCCTTCCTGCCAGTCCCACGCTCTCCTGCAGCCTGACTGCAGTATAAAAAAATTATAATAACTCGGTAATAAATAAATACCACTTGCTTATCTGTCTTGGAAAGAGCAGTGGCTGCACCTGGAGGGGAGGGGAGGTCACCCAGCAGGTCCTGTGCTGAGAGCTGAGGGTGACAGCAGGCTCCACCAAACCTCACAGTTATTATGAGCTTGCCTAAGTCCATAACTGACCTTTCAGTCTTCTGGCTTGTGATCCTTTGCTGGGGGTTGTAATCACTAGAATTTTGCTGTTTCCATGGGTTTTTTCACTGGCAAAATGCAGGGGTGAGACCTACAGGCCAAGAAATGGGGGGAAGGAAGGAAGGCAGGAAGGAAGGAAGGAAAGAAGTTTCTCCACAGCACAGTGGCAGGGAAAGAGGAGGGGAAGCAAGAGGTGCACCTGCAGCCTTGTGTTTTGTGTGTTGCAGGCTGAGATGCAGCCCTGAGCTGCATCTGGGGGGTGTGAAGCTGCCGGAGTGTTTTGATTCAGGATGGAAAACCACCCCCACATCCCCCTGCCACTCCAGGCGAGCAGCTGCGCTGTGTCTGTGCACGGGGGCTGTAAAGAAAGGGACATCTGATTCGTGCCATTTTCCCTGGTCTTACAAAGCACAGCTGCTCCTTCCCAGCCGTGTATCACATCCCAGCAGCAGAGGCCTTTACCAGAGGGATATCCCAGGTAAAGGATAAGGGAACTTCCCTGTTGTCTTCCAGCAAAATGCAGCCTAACCAGCATTTTAACACTGCTTAGCAGAGGCATTTCAAGAGCTGCTGGGGAGGGCTAAGGCCGCGCACCCGAGGGCTGAAGAGGGTGTAGCTGGAGATGGAGGGGATGCTGCGCTCCCAGAGCTTCCCGCTGCCAAAGCGCCGCTTCCCCGCGGGCTCTAGCCGAGCCCATTTCGCAATGTCAGGATTTAAGGGTGGAACCATTCTCTGATCGTCCTGGCTGACTCACACTAGAAGAGAAAAGAAGTCGTTCCGGGGAAGCCGAGGCTTTGCAGGGAACCTCTACCCTGGTCTGGGAGCCTTCGTTGCCCTCTAGTGACAAGCGGAGAGCAAGGGACAGAGCCCAGCGGTGCTCCTCTGTCGGCAGGGCAGCGAGCAATATGAAAGTAAAACTCATTAAACAAACACGTATCCTTAACCCTCTGGGCTTTTTTAGTGTTCATCCCCAATAATATTTTGTAATGAGCTTTTTTATTAGTGTCATTAATTTATTTGCTCTTTAGGACGGATACCTTTTTTTGCTTGGATGACAGCCTGCTCTGTTATGTCTAAATATTTACAATATTCTCTCTGAAATAATGAATAATGGAACAGTAATGGCTTCACTGTTAAGAATTCTGTTGTGCTGTTTGATACAGGTGAGTAGCTGAGATCAGCTGTGTTTGAAATCCCCATTATCCTCTTACCTCCCTTACAAATGCTTCACAAATACAGCTTTCCCAGAGCCCGGGTAGAAGCAAGTGATAGTCACAAACGGAGGCAAAATTGCTGCTGCTGATACAATGTTTTCCGAATTTCTGAAATATCACCACATTTACCACTGGTTTAGGGGGTAGTTTTGCACCTTTATACCTATGCCAGCCCCTGGGCTGACTTCTGTGTCTTACAAATCGCAGGTCCCAGTTTAGGCAAACTTTTTTTTATTGTTTATTTGCAGGTTTTATTTTGTATGATGAAGGAATAGGCTCATGTTCACTGGACTTTCCTGTGTCATCCATAGCTTCTGATTTCAAGTCACATGTATCCATGGTAGATGCCTGTGCCACGTGTTCTGTCAGAGACAGGAGCTCAGTCCCTTGTTATGTTTCTTGGCCGTGGAGCTCTCAGGATAAAATACTCCTAACTCTGTATTGTTGCTGAGGAGTGATGACCTGCTATACTCTACTGGTGGATGATACTGATGACCTGCTAAATTAGGCAGAGTCAAATTTTTGGCAAGAGTAAGGCGTACAGCACCACGTGTTTCTGTCCCACCAGTACGTGTGCCACCCAAAAGCTGCTTGTGTCTTTTGTCCTAGAAGGGGAATGCAACTGCATTTAGAGGCTCTTTCAAAAAAGGCTCTTAGAAAATAAGCCCACAAATATTGGAAGGCCCTCGATCCTTACATTTTCTTTGTAGATTACCTACAGGGCAGGAAAAAAACTTACAAGAAGATATTTAGTGCTTTATTCTAATAAGAATTCCTTGTCTGTAATACCTTGAATTCCTCCTTAAAATGCTGATCACAGTCAGAGGTTCACACCTTACGTCAAAAATCTTTTTGTTGCCTTTCTCACTCTTCAGAATATTTACTTTTACATTATCATTAAGCCAACTCACATAAAAAATTTTCAGTTGCTGATGAGTCATAATCATCAGTACAGTGCTTCCCACCCTGACTGTGGCCATAGGAGTCATTACCACAAACCCTGCAGTCATTTATGGTGTCTACTTCTTAGAACACAGTGTCCCTTTACCCTTGTCTTGGTGTTTGACTGGTGAGAAGTAATCAGCCAAGTACATAGTTCCTCACAGGTCATCCTGTGTGTCTTTGTGGATGTTTTGAAATGCCACAGTGCCCCAGAAGTTCACGGGCACACAGGCCTATGTTAGCCAATGTTTACTTCTATAGTAGTCATTTGCCAATGCTGTAAAATCCTGGGACTCACCTCAGCATCTGCAATGTGATTTTGCAAGCCCACATGCTGTGCTTATCCCAGCCACACGCCATAGCAAGTTTCACCTTGCCTGTGATGATGCACAGTGCTTCCTAGGCCTGCCTGAGGAATGCTTTTCCTTTCTCCAATCTTCCCCAGGCTGACAGTGATGTAAGTGCACAGAGCCTGGAGTTTCTGGACAAGTTCTCAGGTCACAGGATGCATGAACGTACTTGAGCTCTAGACCATGAGAAGCATGAGCATACAGTTTTCACTGCATCAAAAGATAAAATGTACAGGTGCTGATAGACTTCATCAACCTGATTAATTGCATGGTGGATAAAAAAAAATGGGCTAGTACAGTATTCCTGTCTGTCTGTGAAGAAGCTGTTGATCTTTGGATCATGAATTCAGAATTAGAGCCATCTGACAGCAATTTATCTCACAGCTGTCCTGAATATGCTGGCTCAAAATTCATTTTGCTCTTCTAATAAAGATGAAAAAACAAATTACAAAAGAGCAGATATTTTTATGGTCTTACTGGAGACAGCGATACTAAGCTTTATAGAGAACAAAAGAGAACAGAAATTCCATATTATCATAAGAGTGTAATGGGGTTAGAGCAGCATAAATCTTTTCCCCCACATGTAGTAACCAAAACTCTTGCTGTTCATAGACCAGAATGTTCAGTGATGTTGCTTCAAATCCTGTAGTGCAGTAGGTGTAGGGAGTAGGATGTGCTTTGTTTCCAGGCAAAATCAGAAATGCATCTCCCACATTTACCATATCTCAATAGAGTGAGAAACCCTGTAAAGTCCCTTGCCCATTTCCTTCTGCTTTGTCACTCCTGAGTAAACTTCCCAATTCTTGGTGCACATACTTCTGTATAAATACAAAAGTATATATAATGGCAGTGATAAATGCTGTCAAATATTTTCATTGTAGGCATCAGAAAGCCTCCTAGTCATCAGCAGATTAAAGGCTGCAAGTGTGAAACAGGTGTGGCTTGGTTTACATATGCCTTTTGCATTTTGTTAAATAGACGAATGACAGAACCAGAAGGGAAATTTAGAAGTCAAGACTCATTCTAAACCTTCTTTTAAAGTAATCCAATTTACATAATATATAAACATAAATTAATTCAGCAGCTTGACCCCAAAGGTAGGAGCTCTGATCTCTTAATTATAACATGGAGCATTTTGCATATGTCAGTTAAAGTTTCCAGATCTCATTTTCCTGGTTTGTCAAGTAGAGAAAATAGTAATTACCCTCCTCGTAGGGTTGTTAATCCCTTTTAAGGATCTTTAAGCACTATAAAAAGAAAAAATACCCTGTGATGGCACTCCTAGTAGCTACGTGGTTTGGCTGTCTGCAGCCTCGAGGGCTTGACTGTCTACCAGGGCCTGTAATAACAGGGGTTTCAGCCACATCTTGATGAGCTGTTATTACTCAGGGCACATCTTTCGCCTGTTGCTGTGTTAGAGAACTGCTGCCTTCACCACTGAGAGTTGTGCAACTTCCTTCTGGCTTCTAAAGTTGTTGTTTCCAAGGAATTCCTTTCTTCTGGTAACTGGTAATGGTTTCTCAGGCAACAAGTCCAGATGCTGGTGACTGTTTCATCTCATCCTGTTTTGTTTTAACGTTAATGACAAAATAGAAATAGTCAGACCACATCTTCCTTTTTCCTTCCAGAACTTTTATATATAAAGATCTTTCACCTTAAAATGTGGGTGCTTTTTGGAATCAACTTGGGAAACCAAGATGTGTCCTTCATTGCTCAGTTCAACGGAAAGATGGAAGGAATATTTGTGGGCTGGAGGAAGAAGAGGGAGCTAAGGCCAGCCCTGCTCTGGCCAGGACAAGAGCAAATAGGGCAGCAACTAGGGTGTATAGGGAAGATATCACATCAATTTTTTGGTAAAAGTTTTACTCCCTACATGAAAAAAACCTCAAAGGCTGATCTTCCCAAAAAAAAGGAGAAAAATTTCACTCATGTTCATGTGTTCCTCTTAGCTCACCCCTCTCAGATACTCAAACGCAACGTATAATCCTTAGAAAGCTTGTGGTGGACACCTTTTCAAAGGAAAGAAAGACTAGCATTTACGTTCCTTAAAAGCAGTAATGGTAAATAAATACTGTAGGCAAAGGTGGCTTGGGAACATGGGAGCCAGTTGGTTAAAGCAAGGCTTGATCTCCTCTTACAGTGTCCTAGAGTGGAAAATTGATTTTTCATGTTGTACTTGAAAGGCTTTATCCTGAGTATGGGCATGCCCAGCCTGATGGGTTGAGAGTATTTAATGTAATTATTTAATCTAACAATCTAATTATCAGTCACCAGTTTACAGCTGTTAATCAATCATCAATCTGCTATTTACTGTTTCAGCAAACGATACTAATTTTTTAATTAGCTAAACTGGTAAGTAGCGTTTCCCTGAATGGGCTGTTCTGACCCTTTTGGTGCCTTGAGAAGTACAAAGCGCAAGAAAGCACAGAGAGAACAATATGCTTGTACCCTATGGTTTCCCCCAGCTGCAGCTGCCTGGTGGGATGGTGCAGGGGGCAACTGGGGCAGGAGGAAGGAAATAGTGTCCCAAGGTGGATGAACCGGATGGAGAGGGGCGGGGAAACAACTGAGTGAGAAGAGCAAAAGCATGGGGGGAGTATTATCCAGGAAGGAATAGAAACGGGGAGAGCTGTGTCCGGCGCGGCTAAATGGACAGCGGAGGAAAGGAACAGCCCCAAGGGCGCTGGCGGGTTCGGGCCGCCTTCTCGCACGCCCGGGCGCCGGCGAGCAGGAGCGGCTCCGTCCCCGCCCCGCCGCTGCTCCCAGCACGGTCTGCAGGGGGTGCAGCTGCCCCGAGAAACGCGTCTCGGCTCTGGGGAGCGAGTCCTCGGCGAGCTTCAGTCACAGCCACGGAAACCGTCCCCTCTAAGCGCCGCTTTGGTGGCAGAACAGGTAAGAGGGTTACCCTAATCTTGATTTCATCCTAAGTGCTCCCTAACCCTTTGATAAGCATAGTAAATCCCCGGGTCATAGCACTGAGAACTAAGCCTTCGTTCCTGGAGACGGTGATGTAATTGCTGGTGTTTTCCTTTATCTCATCTATATTTTAATTAACAATTTCAGACCCTGCAGTCAGACTTAACAATCTGTACAGACGTCTCTCTTGTAGATAATGATCAAGTTAATTTAGCCTGAGGGATGAATCTGCACACAGATTCATGCAATATGTTACACAAGCTGCAGAAAGAGACAAAAATAGCTAAAGAAATAAAAGAATTCATGTTACACAGTGTTCTTTCCAAATCTTTTAGTCCTTTTTTTTTTTTTTTTAATGTGCTACTATGAAATAAATTGAGAGATAAAATTATTTCATTGCTTTGGCATTTTGTTGTTCCTTCTGCAGATTGCCAGGGCCTTTTGGACCACCTGTTGTGTTCCACCACGTATGGCTCCATGGCCAAAACAGCTATAGGCTTGCAGTAAAATTACATTATAAGCAGTCTGTGTTCTTAACAACTGTGGCAGAGGTGTCTTTCGGTGGGCGAGCTCTTGTCTGGATATCTAATGGGACATTGCTAAACATCCTGGAGTAAGAGCCTCCTCCCTGGCACTTTGAAGTCAATGGGACTTTTGATGTTGACTTCATTAGCAGTAGGATGAAGCCTTTATGTTGCCTATGTATGGTATAAAGCTGACGTTTTACTGAATCACTGTTGTTATGTGAGTCAATCATCTATTTGATGCATCATCTCCTCACTCTCTTTAAGGCAATTTGAGTAAATGTCACCCGAGGTGCAAGGTGAGGAAATTCCTGAGACAGAAAAGCAACAAGTTCCTGGAGCACAGTTCACTATCTTTCAACTCTTCTTGCCCCTTTGTACCAATCTTTTCCTACAAGCACTGCTCATTGTGAAAATGCATTCCCCAATGCTTGTAAAAAGATTACAATCTGTATCAGTGAAGGGTGCAAGTGTTTACTGAAATAAAAATGCATGTTTTATAAATATTGTAAAATTTTTTAGGAAAATACCATGTGAAGTTCAACAAGGTGAAACAATTCTTCCAACCCCAAGAGTTGCTTCATCTTGTAATGCAAGGCACTGAGTCATGTCACAGGGGACATGGAGGGCAGCAATAACCTCTTTTATGTAATGAGATCACAGAATCCTACAATGGTTTGGGTTGGAACAGATTTTAAGGGTCATGCAGTTCCAAACCCCTGCCATGGGCAGGGACAATTTCCCCTAGACCAGGTTGCTTAAAGTCCCATCCCACCTGGCCTTGAACACTTCCAGGGAAGGATCAGCCACAACTTCTCTGAGCAACATGTTCCAGTGCCTCATCATCCTCACAGTGAAGAATTTCTTCCCTAAATTTGTATTTAATCTAGATCTACCCTATTTCAATGTACAGCCTTTCCCCCTTGTCGTATCACTATGTCCTTTTGATGTCCTTGTCAAAAGTCCCTCTCCAGCTCTCTTATAGGTCCCCTTTAGGTCCTGGAAGGTGCTGCAAGGTTTTCCCAGAGCCTTCCCCAGGCTGAACAACCCCAGCCCTCAGCCTATCTCCATAGGGGAGGTGCTCTAGCCCTCAGAGCATCTTTGTAGCCCTCCTCTGGATGTGCTCCACCACACAGAGCTCCGTGGCCAAAATGTCAGCAGCTGTAAGCTCCATGTCTTTATTCTGGGGGTCCCAGAGCTGAACACATTCCTCCAGGTGGGGTGTCATGAGGGTAAGGGGTGCTCCATTGTTGGACTTTGTAAGCAGAAGAAATTATGGAATTGTTCTGAGTCATAGTCATTAATAAAATAGACTTTGTAATTTAGCTTCGATTGCTTTGGTAATGTTGTGAATTTGTATGATTAGTTCTTTATTACTCATATGAGAAACATAATTAATGTGCAGAAATCTTCTCTAGTATTTAATTTAAAAGCAGGATGGAGAAATAGCATAGAAGGAAGTTTCTTTGATATTCAGTGGCACTGACTCCCTAGAATAGAGCCATCTATAAAACATGAATCTTCTCTCACCTGTATTGGTATCCTGATGTGACTGGAAAATTGCAGTTTTATTCTTTTCTGATTCCCTGGAAAATAATATGTTTTACTTTATGGAATAAACAGATGCAAAATCTCAAATACAGCTGGAAAATTTAATACATATAATTTTTTGGCTCACTTTCTTTTGTCCTTAATATTCTAGTTGCCATTGCCCATATTTGCCTCTATATATGTATGTTGTGCAGCCTTACCTTATATCGCTTACCTTTCCCAGTGCAACTGTTCAGAGGTGTACAGTAGCCTTTTGCAATCAGTGGTTAATACATGTTTATAATTGTTCACTTTTTGGTATCCTTTCATCCATCACACATACATTCAGTCACTAGTGAGACAATCAGCTCAGGTAAGTGTTTTCATTTCCTTTGAAGGGATAAGGATATGGAGGTGTTGTATAAGCCAAGAATATCAGAAAGTGACTTGACATTTTGGGGTGACTAGCTGAGTTTGTTGGTGTCCAACATAAGCCACAAAGCTGATTCTCCAAAGCAGGTGAGATATGTGCTCTCTGAAAGTCAGGTGCTTCTAGAGGAGCTCGGACTGGACATCTAAAGAATGAGTTACTGAAGCTACTTCTGGAAATCCTGACCAGTGTGCTTGGTCTGAAGTCACACAAGTTCAAGGCCGGGAAAAATTAGTAACTGACTCTTGCTTTCAAGTGACCTGTGATGCTTCCTTTGCTCATTAGATTTCTGAATGGCTTTTGTCTGGTCTACCTCTTTTCCATCTTGTAATTACTTACCAAGATTCATCATCATCTTGCTGCTGGTTTGTCATTTACATTCCTTTCCTGTGCTACCTCCCCCCAGAAGCAGTCCAGTCTCTATGCTGGCCTGCTGATGCTGTCACACCAATTCCCTATTTATTTTCTCATATTTCTTGTCTTTATCCTTCTGTGTTCCACGTTGCACTTGCCCATGAAACTCTTTGACGCAGGAACCAATATTTCTCATTGTACAGCATCTAGAATAATTATGTCTCAGTTTAAAAATGAGGTTCTTTGAGGTTCATTATACTTACTACTTTACTCTTACTACTGAAGAATTACAGGATTTGCTAGTCATCCACGTTGGTTTTTCAACTAAAGGTCAGCCAACTGTATTGAGTTCAAGGACCCGATGCTTGACATATTACGGTGGGATTGCTGCTGAAAGTTATTTCCAGTTTTTTGAGTCAGAGCTACCAAATCTGTGTAATAGGGTGACAACTCACCCTTAAGGGGAAGGAAGCACCCAGGATTCTGAGCATTTCTCAGATCACAGGCTGGCCTGAGGGCAGGGGGGAGGCACCACCTCCATCCATCCCATGGCTAAAGTCAGCTTCTCTGGGCCTTTATGCTTAGGTAGGACTCAAGAAACTCCACTTAGTCTAGAGGACAAGATTTACCAAATATTTCCTTATCCTAAACTACTATTGCTTTCAAATGTCAGAATTGCCAGAGCATTTTGTGTATGAGGCTCACTACCTCTGTGAGTAAATTTATAGTAAAGAATTTTCCGTGGACTGTGCACAACCCTCATCCTTACAGTCAGCTGGAAGGACAAAGAAGCTGCCTATGTCTAGAATGTTTTTTATCACAATAACTAAACATATAAATTTTTTTTTCTCATTGATGCATTTAATATTTATGGACATATCAATTCGTTTTTCATTGTAATAGACAGAAAGTAAAAATTCCTAATACACTCATGGCTGCTTCAGTTTCTGGGTGCAGCTGGAAAGCTGTGCCTCTACATTTTCCACAAACGCTGTCCATGTTCAATGCTGTACTTTGCAGACGCTGTCCTTCCTCAAAGCCTGATTTAATATCCAACACATTCTGTAGCTTTTTGTTATTATTTAATGAAAGTCCTGAGAAATTCATAGTCATAAACCACTCAGTAATTCAGTTTTATTAAGCAATTTTCTCAGTCTTAGCAGAATTATATAGCACATATTAATTAGTCCTTACAACAACCACTTACAAGAGTAGGGACCATGAATGTCTCGATGTCCTCACAATGAGGCAGAAAAGTTAAATCTTATTTAGACCAGACATAGTTGCTTCTCATAGGTATTACTGATACAGCGTGGTCATATGAATGACTGTTTGATCTTTTTGCAAAGAAAATTACTTTGGAAAGAACTGTGACAAGAGATCTCATGGTTTCATGAGTGTGTTGGCCTGGGCCCACGGGTGAAGTGAGGCACAACAAGCTACGAGTGCTGGGCACTGAAGCATCTCATGTACAAAGGTGCTGATGTCACTACGGTGTAAAAAATGTGACACAGATTGTTATTTCCATTGAGTCCTTATTCAGGTCCAAATTCAGCACAGAAAATGAGCCTGTCTTATTTTAAGCGCACAGATAGTCTCAATGCTGTATTTTTAGTTTTGATTTTGTTTTCCTGGTTGAGCTTGAGTGACTGGTTACTAACTTTGACATCTATACTTCTTTTAATATTCTTTTCATGTTTCCTGGAATAGTCTTACGTCTTCTTTTTTAAAAAAATAATGTGTCAAAATGCCTGCACAAAGGCATGTAGGTGGGGGTTTTAAATTATTTTCTTATGTGCTACTTCCCCCCATCAGATGAAAGAGTGTACTTTGTCAGTATTTCTTTCAATATTCCTCTAGAAAACGTTTTTTTTATATATCCAGCTCAGTATTGATGTATTTCTTTGCAGGCAGTCTTCTGCTTGTGTCTTCATAATATCTGAATTAATCTGCATTCACCAGTTGAAAAGAATTATCTTCACAATACTCTTGTGATTTTGGGTCATGCTGTTATCTTTGACTTATGGGTATTGTCTCTGATCTGGACATATTAAGTGCCAGATGACCATAATTTTAATGATTTGATGACTTAAGTGAGTAAAGTGTTTTGCATGTTCAAATTCTCCATTTTCTTTTATTGTGATGGGGTTTTTTCTTTCCTTTCTGGAATAATTTTCCCCATTTATCAGATACTTTACATTTTTTTCAGCTTCTAATGTAGGAGCCCTACTAATCATATCATTATTAACTACCTGTCCCTGATACATTTCCCTTATGCTGAGGAGGAATATTCACCAAATGCATTCAATAACACAAGCAAAACCACTATGCTGTCATGCAATTGAAGTCTAAACTGTAATGGACTTGCATGTGTACACTTAACAAATTTAATTAATTACATTTATTTATGTTTACTACTTTTTGAGGCTTGGACTTCATCACCTTTGTAATTTTCCTTTTTTAAAGTAATTTAAAAAGTAATATTGTAATTATTAAAAAGAGTAGATGTATTCTGTCACCTAGATTTTATTCCTAGGTGTTTCATGGGGAAGTTTATTCAGAGTGTTGTGCATACCAAACACCATAAAAGAGGCCTTTAATGATTATGGCCAGAAACATATAGGCTCATGATTTCTGGGTTTGTTGCCTGATTTTGGTAAAGGAGATGCTCCAGCAGTTGTAGACTCTCCCCCTTATTGGAATCTCTTGACTTTTCTAGTCCCCTGATCTGAAATTAGTGATGTGGCCTGGGTTGATGTCAGACAGATTTCTGCTGGAGACAGACGCAGACTGAAATCCTTGGTCCTTGCTGCCCAAAACTGTGATCTTGACACCAATCCTAAGCTAGTTTATCAACTCCTTTCAGATACCATGCTAAGCCTTTCGTATCAACCCCACTCAACATTGGGATCTGGGGCAGGCAAGAACCAGTAAGTTTAAATTTAGTATTAACTTAAATTGGGTTTTGAGTCACAAGACTGCTATGATTTAGGGATAGGATAAAAACATGGAGTCTTGGAGTTAAATTTGCCACCCAGACTGAATTAGGTTTGGATCTGGGAATAACTGAAGGTGTCTGGGTCTACTGGAAGAGAGCTGGGCTTAAGGTTTAAGTGATGGAAGAGGGTGCAGGAAAACGAAGTCAGTGAGTTTTAGTTAGTTCTGAATCTAGCAAGGGCTGCAAGGTTTGATCACAGGTGACGGCTCTTTGGTTTTTATGAGGCTGGAAGGCCTCACTGTTTAAAGCTAAGCAAGGGTTTGCACTGGTGTTGGATTCATGCTTCTCTTGGCACCAGCCCTAAATTTAGCAAGGGCTTCTTTTCAATCCAGTACTGATCTTTCTTTGTCAGCCCCTGCTGGCCTAAGCTTTTTCCCAACAAAAATCTTGATTAATCTTGATATCGAAGCTTCTGTAAGGTGAAGTCCTAAAATTAGATAGGGATTTCATATTGGCACAAGCCCCACCTTAGTAAAGCCTTCCACATCCACCCTTAACCCTACATCATAGCCCTTGTCAACCTGAACCTTAAACCCCTGTAATTTCCTGTGATTCTTGCCAACCCAGCTCTTGAAACTCCAGCTGAGAGCCTTTACATCTCAAAAATTCAAAACAAACAGCTTTAGAAAAAAAGTGGGTCTTATTTCCACTGCCAGAAAAAGTGCTGTTTAATGTGCAAGTGCAGTGTTTGTGTACGACAACCGTGGGTGTTTTGATATACGACTCACATGCTCTTTTTCAAAATAGCACTTATTTTGAGCTGACAATGGAAGCTCTCATTAGAAAATTAGTAAAGCTGCATCATTTTTCTCAAGAGTAAAATGTTTCAGTTCTGTCCCTTCTGGTAATCCATATCCTTCATCAACAAGAGACATGCCTAAAAATTTAAAACTGATATTAAAAAAATTAGCTGTTTCTGAAACATCTCCTTACATCCTCTCTGCTGGATCAGAAGGACTATCCTGAGACTCCCCTTTCATGGAGAAACTTTCTGAGGTGCTTAGCTAATGTGTCTTGTCAGTTAGGAGATGCTTCCCCTGGGGATACAGCAAAACACTCCTACATTTCGTGTGTGCTGGGAGATCATTAAAGAGAGCAGGCAAGGTCCTCTTGGTGCCTCCAGGTGCAATGCTGGACTAAGCAAAGTTCAGATTGATCAGGATCTTTAACCGTCTTTTTTTCTGACAGCTTAGGAAAAGACATTAGATAAAATGGCAAAAGTATATAATCCATGTTTAACAGGATTTTGAGTGTTGGGAAGAACTGTGGAGGAATCCAGCTCTTTGGGATGAATGGGCTCTGCAATTGGCAAAGAAATACTCAGGTTGTAAGAGGGAAAGAAATAATTTAAACCATTAATTTATCCCATTAGTTCCTGTACTCCTTGTCATCACTCACTTACTAACTCCAAATATTTCCCTAAGTTGACTACAGAAAATGCTGTCTCAGTGTGGAGCACCAGCCAGAAAAACTACCTAAATTCTTGGCTGCATAAAGAACTGGAAGATACAGTGTCACAGACAAAGGAATGGCATGTTCTTTGTAGCTATGCTCATGACTAAAGAATCCAAGCTATAAAGAGAGCTCTAAAGCAGACAATGGAAACTATTAGTCATGGGGATGGTGTGCACGGGGACACAGTGTGGAGCAGGTGTGTTCTCAGACTCCTGTGCTCCTACATGCCTTGGGGTTTCACTGAGGCCAAAAGTGCAGCAGGAGTCAGTGCTCAGAGTCCACAAAGCTGAAAACAAATCCCAGGATATTAGAGGGGATAAGGGTTTTTTTCAGAGATACACAAATATTTCAGGGTGTGAAAGAAGTATCTAACAAAGGAAATCTCACTTCTGGGGAAGTTATTTTTTAATTTTCCATCTGATGTTCTGTTGTGCCTTCCTCAAAATTCTTTTAACACTGAGCACTGCTAGGCAACTCAGTGGAAAATTCATATGCTCTAGTCAGGACATTCCCATATAACTATATGTATGACTCCTTTGATTTAGATAATATTATTGAAATGAATAAACTGTTCCCTTGCACACCTATTTCTAGGACAGGACCTGACTGCTGTGAAGCACCGTCCTGTTGTTTGCAGTGCGAAACGAGGAGTCACAAGCTAACACACTTGACTGAACTTCCTCATATTTACACTGCTAACCAAGAGCTGGGCTTCTGCTTTATATGCCTCACTGATCTTCACAGAAAACTGACTCGGAGGATGAGAGGTGTAGGCGGAGTGAGTGATAGGAGGAAGGGTCATAGACAGTTTTGTGTACTAAACATTCCCCCTACGCAAATGGTACTCTGGGGGTGGCTGCCATTCTTAGTTTCAAATTTAAAAGCCACAGTCCAAAAATAAAAAGAGTGTCACTACAAATAGTAGAAGTGAAGCCAACAAGTCAAATCTGGGCTGGTGTTTTTTTTTTTTTTTGAAAGGTGGATGTGTGTGGGCTGTGAAGATTGTTTGAGCAAGTCACTTTTGAGAAGGAAGAACAATATGGGAAACAAATGAAAAGTATTTTAGCTGTTGATAATTTCCTTTTTCATAATAACAATTGAATGGAACATATTAGTAAAACCCACTTACTGTACGCCCACATTTTATAATTTTAGAGAGTATGTTGAGTGCTTAATCCAAGATGCCAGAGAAGGATCTAGTCCTTTTGACTTAATCGCTTGTTTAAAATGTGGTTTAGCATGGCATGTATTTTTAGACAGCAAGAAGGACTATTTATGATGGTCAGTTAGTACATGGTAAATTGAGGAGTGAAATTGCAATCTGTTCTTTACCTGCATTCATTCTGCATGAGGACACTCTATCCTTACATGGAGAGTGGAGAAGCCAGTGCTAACTCCCAGGTCCAGCAAAGCTGCTGTGTCACTGCATCTTCCTCCCTTCTGTCTCCTCTTTCTCTCCCTGTATGATTTGCCCCATTTGCCGCAGTTCCTGTCCCTGCACCATGACACCACACTGCTCCACAGCCCCTTGGCAGGGATCTTTCTGGCATGGGTTTTTTTTGCACTTGGCGTGAAGTGAGTTCTAGCTGTTCTGGCAGGAAGAGGCTAAGGCTCCTGTTGTGGGGGTGAATGGCTGACAGCTACTTCCAGCACTGTCCCTAAAGCCTGTCAGAGCCTTCAGTCTCAGTTTCCCCCCATCCATCCCACTGCATATCCCTGTATGCATAATCCCGTATGGCTACGGGATTATTTTTGTGGTCTTTCACCAGCGTCTGTGTGTGTGCTCTTCTGTTGTTATTTGTCTGCCTGCAGACAACTAGTGCGGCCTCACCTTGAATGTTGTGTTCAGTTTTGGTGACTGCAGTATAAGAAAGACAATAAACTATTAGAGAGTGTCCAAAGGAGGACAACAAAGATGGTGAAAGGCCTTGAGGGGAAGCCATGTGAGGGGTGGCTGAGGGCACTTGGTCTGCTCAGCCTGGAGAAGACTGAGGGGAGACCTCAGTGCAGTTACAGCTTCCTTGTGAGGGGAAGAGGAGGGACAGGTACTGATCTCTGCTCTGTGTTAGAGTGATGGGACCTGAGGGAATGGCCTGAAGTTGCATCAGGGAAGGTTTAGGTTGGATAGTAGAAAAAGGTTCTTCAACCAGGACTTTCAATTTTTAAGGCTTGTGTGTTTTTCTGGGAAGAAGTTCAAGACCACCAAATAATTAGGGATTATTACTGGCCTTAACTGGAACTGAAACAGAAGTAAGAATAAAAGGTGCTGGTCAGACTCTCTGGTAACAAGCAGTTTTGTCTAGGAAAAAAGTCAGGAGGAAAGACAGTTAAAATAAACATGAATTAATAAGGGAAGGATATAATGTTGTTTCTGCTGACTCTCAAGAACTTTTCCAATGTTTGTTTGGTTTGGCCTATCTATCTGCATCAACATATGAAATCCTACAGCTTGAGTTTCTGTAATTTCCCTTTAAAACAAGATAGTGTTTCAATTCTCCAAAGACTGAAGGCTGAACTCCTATCACAGCTGTGATGGTAGAAGGGTGGAATAACTTCCTTGATCTCAGTCTCAGTTACTGTAAATAATTTTATTAGGTGTGGTTTTAGCTAGGCTTTCCTGTCATTCTTATATATGAGGGGGTTTTACTGAAGGTGGGTTTTTTTCCCCTTAACATATTTTTTGTAGTGATAGCAGTGCCTTCTGAAAAGCCTTGGATTGACACTCTGGACATCAAAGACTCTGCCCACAAAGCACATACTGACATAGTGCCCAGATGATGTTGTTGAAGCATGACTTGAAGGGATCATTTGTTAAGAGCTGAGGATAATTCCGTCTCTAAAGCTACTCAGGCTCTGGCCCTAAGCAGCTGAAACAAAGATCAGTTTGTCCCCAGACTTCTTCACCTTTTTTTTTCTCCACTCTAACTCTGTTTAAAGCATTTCCCAGTATATTTTTCATTTAGATAATTTGACAGTAGACTGAGTGAGTTTCCCCTATCTCGTGGTTGTAATTCTGGTCATTTCAGGTAAAGTTGCTTTTTGTATAATCTGGTTAATTTAGACATCCAACTTTAGTGGTCAATATATGGCTCTTAACATCCTGTAAATATGTCTCATACCTGGTCACCAGGTGGATTAGTCATGCCTGGTCACCAAAATTTAGTTCTGAATTCTCTCCTACAACTTTTCTTCACACTTTTACTCAGATTTTCTGTCTTTTCATTTCCAAGAGGTCTTGGTTACAGCTGAGTTCCAGCTCTGCAGGATGTGAGCCGGATGTGTCACACCTCAGCATGCCACTGGTGTCACTGGACAGCACACACAGGTCAGGGTGGCAGCACTGGCAGTTGCAGTGGACAGGAAAGGTAGTGCTGAGAGAAAGATTAATGGTTTCTGTCGAGGCAGATGCTTCAATGCAGGAGACATGCACTTTCTTGGTATCTCCCATCCTATAAGAAAACACAGATTTACAATTGCTTATCTCAGAAGAGAGCGTGTGTCCTGACCTCCATGTCCTGCATCTTCTTTTCTGGTGTTTTCAACAGATAGAAAACTTTCAAAATCTTCAAGGGCTGATTTCTTCTTGATAGAAATAGTTCTTTGTGTTTTATTTGGGATGTTCTCTTCTGGATGAAATCAAAGATCTCTGCATGCAGTGAGTTCTTGCAAAGCCCCTCAAAGGCAAATCTGGGGAATTGGTTTCCTCTACTCATTATTGTTACAGACCATCAGACTATCATTTGGTCTCGTCTCAGGAAGAAAAAAGCCAATAATTAGCAGGTAATTGAATTCCATTTATATATTTGTATTGTTTCTTTAGTTACACACAGACACAAAATCTAAGTTTCAGTGGATGAACCGAATTCATAAACCTGACCAAAGTTTTATGTGTTATCAGCATTTTTTAAATTTTATTGTCTGGCTTGAATTTTCTAAGTATATATTTTTACTTGATCTCTCTGGAGACAGGGGTGGTTTCAAAGTAGCTTCCTAATCTTAATTTTAATTTTAAAGGACTGGTGATCCTTAACACCAGAACACCTCAAGCAAGTTCTCAGCTAGTCTGAAATACCCAGAGGGTAAGAGGATGTTGTCCACAGAAACTGCACAGGCCAGTTTGAAAGGTGGTGCTGTGCAAGTTGGCAGAGGAAGCAGTGTGTCCCAGTGTCTGTGAGGAAGCTCTCTGGCATGTGACAAGGTGAAGACAAACCTCACCTGAACCCCAGGTGTCCCTATGAAGCAGTTCTCAGCTTTCAGGGACAGTCTAGGTGATATTGCAAGATTGGAAATGTCAGCCTGAGGCAAGGCATTGCCCAATGCCAGATTGTAGGGAAATACTTTCACTGGCAAACTCAGCACTGCTCTGATTCCAAGGAATAAGTTCTCAGCTCTAGGAGTACATGAATTGCTCATGGTAGCCAATAGGCCATGTCCTGAAACACATCTGTCCTTGGGCACCAGTTGGTGTTACTGGGACACAGCTTCTTCCATGCGGGATATGAATCTGACAGCTTTTTTTCCCAGTATTTTCTGTTCCAGTGGTAGTGGTGGCAGTGTTTGCAGTGACACTATGGGAAATCCAGGTTCAAGTCTTTTTTATATGTCTGGGGTGGTACAAACCCTTGTTGTCTAGATGTTCATGAGAGGAGATCCTGGGAAGAAGGACTGGACATTTGCATTGCAGTTTCTGTCCATGGAGTTCTCCACACACTTCATTGTCTGACACCACATACAAAACATACTGTCCTCCTGCAGCCTCCAGGCTGCATTCCCTCCAATAAAACGGTTTATAGCCACTCTATAAACCTCACAGAGACTTGCTGTGCAGCAGTAAATGTAGGCTTTTGTGGCACAGCAGATTTTCAAATAGCATAATCAGAGCTGGCCCCCAGAGAGCAAGCTGAGGAACAAACCTGCGTGAAGAGCTGTAGAGCTCTGTGCCAGCTGATTTGGCCTGTGTACTATCTGGACTAATTGGCCCAAATGGAAAGCAATACCAATGCAGTCATTCTGCATCTGCTTTCTGAGCCAGTTTGTTCGGAGCCAGCTCTGGTATTTCTACACAGTAGCACACTGTCTGTGTAAATACATTCTCCATGCTGCCCACAAAATCATTCTGTGGCACTCTCACTACTTGCACGTGCCATTGCTAACCCATATTGTTATGTGTCCTGGAGACCCCTTGTATAGGATATACAAGTGAAAAGGGCCAAATTTGCCCCATGTTATTTACTGGTAGAGTATGTATTTCCTACCCTAGATTATCTAGATCACATGTATTTAATGACTTCTAATATTAAAATTACTTAATATTTCTCAGAGATGGCTTTTATTTTGCAATACCAACATTAAAAAGTATTTTGTATTGCTTCTAATGTAGCTGCCAGTGTTGGCAAACATATATTCCAGTGAAAAGATTAAACAGTGTAGACAGCAGTGTAAAAAGCAGATGATAAAGTAGGGTAAAGAAAGGCATTTCTAAGCGGGTTAGCTCCACATGCATATAAAACGTAGAGGAAAGAAAATGTAATGCTGTTCATCAAAGCTATAATCAATTCTGTAAGGGTTCAACAAGGATGAGTACTTATGAATAATTCTCCTTCTTTTGACTTTTAGTTGTCCTTTAAAAACATAAATTACAATTCAGAAGCAGATTATGGAGCACTGGAATGAAAATGCATAGGAAGATCTGGGGAAAAGAATAAAGTATGTCAAATCGAGCTGAAATCTTTATGAAAAAGCATAATCAATGTTGGTAAACCTGAAGCCTAAAGGAGCAGTGGTGGAGAAACTCTGTACAACAGTCCTCAAAGAAGATGATGTCCATCTGCCATCTGGGAGAAAGAATGCCTTTGCAGGAAGTAGGGGATGTGTCCTTTTGAGTGTTTACTGTTGAGTGCTGTACTCTCACCAGGATGCTGCGTAGCTGTGCTGACAGCAGACTGTTCACCAGATGGAAGCCTTAGACTCAGATCCAGTGGGGAAAAGGATCTGCTGGTGCCAAAGCCTTGTTACCATGACTCCTAATCTGGTTTAGAGAAATCTCTAGCATTTTGTAGCAAACTGCCTGAGAGGTGATAACAGGTTTAGATTTACTCAAGGAAATTCCCAGAAAAAATTCTAAGGTCTCAAGTGCCACACCAAGGATAACAAATATTGGAGGACAGAAAAGAAAACACGTTCTAGGGAAGTTACTCAGGCTTTTCAATCATAGCTGTAGTGCTGTGCAAACGTTCATGCAAATATCACCACTCAGTCAGAAAGGCATGTGAGCAAAACTTGTGTTTGTTTAAAAGATAATTGGTGCTAGTGAAGTGTAGCATATTTTGTGCTTACCTGAGGCATTGTTACCAGAACAACAAATGGTCCTAATCTCCTAATACCAACAGATGGAGAATTTGCTTCCTTAGCTCGTTTGTTCCACTCTGTGTATATTAGTGGTCCATACCACTAATACAAATATCTCGGGCTCATCTTTATTTAGGACTCCATCTTTGTGTCATCTGCAAATTTATCCATGGTTATTTTCTTTTCTTTTCTTTTCATCATTCCATGATGAGCCTCACTGAGGACTTGTTGAAATCTTTCCACTGGTTGTGGATCTCTGCGCTGTTTGGGTTATCTGCATTTTGTATTACCCCATCTGTATCAGGATGTCAAGGCTGAAACACTGAATACATGCTCATGTTTTCATCAGATTCTTTATCTATTTTGCAACTACTATACCTGAGGTGGAAAAACTTAATTTTTTTTTCCCCACAGATCTCCACCCCAAAGTATTAGCATGTTTTTAATGTCAGCACAACAGTCGTACTCCTCCAGTCTTTTGGAATTTCACACTACCTGCATTTAATGTTGTTAATGCCAAAATCTATTAAGAAGTTGCGGTAGGCCAGAGGTACTCCACAGTCTGCTTTTTCACAGTTCCTGGGTGTAAATAATGCAGGTTGGCTTATGTAACAGTATCTCAAGAGATGCCTTTTACCATCACCTGACTTATTTGCTAACTTGACCGCATTTCATCATCTTCATGTGATGTGGGAATATCATACTCCTTCCTCCAAATATAAACTAAAACTCCTTAGTACTTCTGCATTTTTTGCATTGTTATCAGCAGACATATAATTTCCTTTGACTAATGGGCCTTCTATGATAGCTAGGGTTTATTTTGTTCTTAATGCACGTCTAAAATTTCTACTTGCTATCTTCACTACCAACTTCTTCTTTTAACAGATTTCTGCCATGTGCTGGCAGTCGCCCACCCCGTGGCAGCCTGTTATGAAAACCTGTCTCTGGCAGCTACAAAACAATCCACTCAGGAAGGGGCTTCCTGGAAAGAAGGCCACTCACGCATAGCAGGACCTGAGCTACCTGCAACCCAGAAGACACAAGGGCTCAGTAATTGTTTGCTGAGACCATCTGTACCTGTATGGAGGGTTTTAGCTGTGGTGAAAGACATTTCTGTGAGTAGCAGAGCCTGTTTGGGTTGAAGGAATTTACTATGTTGAGGATATTCATGTGAGTGAGCTGTCTGTGGTTGCTGCTGGTGCACTGACTGATCCCCTGACAAGCTGAACATGTCTTCAGCAAGGAGGTAACCAAGCCTTTGATGTCCAGAAAGCCTTGAGGTCAGGCTGTGGGTTTGCATGAGCCTGCCAGATCCTGAGAACATGACATTCACTGTAGTGTCTGTGACCACTCTGGCAGTGGAGGATGCAGAGGAGGGGCTTTTTGCACAGGCCACAGAGATACAAAGAAGGGGAGGAAATGGCTGATACACCCTGCCTTCAGCACAGTAGCAGAACCTAGGCTTGACATAGTTGTAATAAATCAAGTATACTGATTAGAAGTAGAGGGCAAAAGATAAAGTGAGAGCCCATGGACACATGGAACTTCTGTTTGCCTAAATATGAGCACCAAGTGCCATCTGGGGTTCTCTGGGCAACGGGGCCATGTCTGCAGCTGGAGCTCCAAGGACAGGAGTGCATTGTGCAGCTCCTATTTTATAGCTGTCAGCTTCTTGGGAAAGCTCAGGATACCTTAAGGCATCTCAAATGGCAAAAAAATGCAAATTGTTAGGTATTTGAATTAAGCCCATTGAGCAGGAGTCAGATTAATACACCATAATTGAGGAAGCTAAGTGGAAGTACCTTATTTGCAAAATAAAGCTGCCTTTATAACCAATGGAAATCTAGGGAATGCACCCTACTAATTTGATAAGGAATAGAGAGGTGCATTTGGATAAGCTGAGTAACTCTTTTGAAATACTGACCAGGCACAGGACACTTTTGCCTCAACAGAGGCACGTTGTGGCTGGTCAGGTACCTCACCTGGCCCCTGGCTGCTGCCCCTGGGGCGCAGGGCCTGTGTTGTAGCTGCCGTCCCTGTGCAGGTGTCGCTGGTGCAGCATCTTAAATACCATTAGCCATTTATGTGTGCAACAGGAAAGCCAAAATCAAGACCTAGAACTCCACTACAAAGGAACATTCCACAGCTAGCTCACAGAGACACATTTAAGTTTCTGTATATTAATCTGGAGTTGAATCTCACTTGTATTTGATGCAGGACTCACATATGTTGAAATAATTGTTATTTCCAAGCCTAACTTTGTGCTTAGTTTGTTTGGAAAGGTAACATTTCTAGACTGTGTGTCAAAATGTAGCCAGTATGGCCACACCTTTATGTGGTTTATTCTTAACCTATACAGGATATGTTAGATGTTACCTAAGCATCTAGGCTTAGACGCTCTATTTGTAAAAGCAGAATGTACCAGCAGTTTTCTGTCCTCTGCACCACTGAGACCTATAGTCTCTCCCTCCACATAATTTATGGACATTAGTGATGACAGGGAGAGGAGAGTATTAGCATACCTAGCAATGCACACCATGGCCTGAAGTGAAGGAGCCATATTGATATTACGTGAGCAAGGAGCTGCAGCACTGTATGAATGTCCCTTACAAATTACAGCTTCTGTCGCCTCGGTTTTGCTGTCCTTTATTCCTAATGTGAAGAAATGTTTCACAAGAGGAGAAAGAGGAAACTGCAAAGGCTTTCTCAGGCACCAGTCTGTTCACATCAGAAACAGAGAGTTGTTCTACTTCTGAAAACACATCAGTTTTGATCAAGGCAAAATTTTCTCCACTTTCCTGGAGGAGAAAATCACTGGAAATGTTTTGTGGCATCAGTGAGTTTTGTGTGAGCAGAAACAGAGAAGAAATGCCTTCTTTTTCTCAGCCATTCAACATGTCAGCAGATAACTCTGCCCTGATGCACTGGAGAAGATTCAGCTATGAATGGGGCTGAATAATTATTTGGATATATTATATCTGTCATGAGAAGATTTCAAATTGCTTTACAAGCAGTAAGAAAACAACTTTCATAACACTTGGTGACGTAAAGTAAGGTGAAGGAAAATTCATATCATGCTGAAAATATGTGGTTGGCTCAATTTCAAAAAATATATGGCTTGGAAAGATAAACGAACTGGCTTAACATTGTACCAAGAGCAGAAATAACCATAATATTAAAAAAAATAGAGAGAAACAAACTAAACACTGACCGTTTACAAACTAGAGATTAGAACAGCTCAAGCCCTTCAGACTTTTGACAGTAGGAATGAGAGCTTGCAGGCAAAGACAATCTTATGCTGCACTGAAGCTTTTGGTACCTTGTTTCACTGGTGGTTGGGTAGCCCACATATTTTCTAAAAGTCTTCCTACAGACTTTCCATTTTTCAATTAACTGTATGCTTTGTGACTACCGTTTTTTCTTACCATTATTATCTGTTCCTGATATGCAGATAGATATTATAATAGAGCTGACTGATGGGCTTCAAAGATCAGATTGGTGTAATTCCTCCTTTATTCCTGCTTCATACCCAAATGTTTCACAACCCATGGTCCTGGCATCAGCTCTGTTCTGTAACTCCACAGCATCCCTTGTGCTTGCTTATACTGATCCATTCTATACCATATATTTTTCTGCCTTAGGATTATATGGGACATGGATATAATTTATTGTTTAAATAACTTTGTTTCTTGTAAACCATCATGTTGATTTATGGATAGTAAAATAGTCAAGATTTGAGTCACAGGCAATGCCACCCATGTCTCTCCTGTTTCCTTATTCTCAGTTCAAGGTTTTCATTAGGACTGATACAGTTTGATGATTGTATTTCTCTTGAAAACACTGCATTTAGAATACGTTCTTCAATCTAAAGTGGGGTGTTGGGATCTGGAGTCCTCTGCATTATGTCTGTCACAGAGTGTGTGCCCTTCAGAGCTAGACTGCCGGGTACCAGACAGCTTCCCCAAGGAGACAGCACTCCTTTGTTCGTTTCTGGCTGTGTTCTTGGCTTATTAGTTGGATTCTTGGCACAGTTGCTGGACAGATGTCCACAGCAGTCACAATCACAAGACTGTATTGGGTCTTCTGGTTGTTACGTTTGGTTTCTAAGGAGCTTTCAGCTCCCTTTTCATTGTCTGTGCCCTTTTGAGACATAGCTGTCCTCTCCACCACCTTTCTGAAGGGTGAGACAATTTTCTACATAGTTCTGATCTCTCTCATCCTGCTAGCACTGCTATGTCACAATAATTCAGTTATATCAAATCCACAGATATTTCTTATTTAAGAATTGGAGAAAAGGTAAAAATAAAATCAGAGGTTCTACCTCTGCTGAGTTTTTGCTGTTTGTACTAGCTTCACCTGGGTCTTGAAGGAAGTCCCAGCAAAACTCATGGTGAATGTACCAGGCAGTGGATTGAGCCTGATGAAATATGACACAATGATTCAGGTGCTAAGAGCCAATCTACAGTTCATCAGGTGACTAGAGAGGAATCAGCTGAGGCACTCTCATAATGACAAGGAAATAATTAGTATAAAATACTTCAAGAGCAGTGATGATAATGTAAGAATGTTTTTATTGGTCCTATGTAAAGTCCAACTAGCCCAGTACTTGTTTTCTCCAAAACCTTCAAAGTAATGAACTTTGTGGGGGGAGAAGTGCTATATTTTTTCAATTGATGATGTGTTTTTCTGCTTCAGGTTTTCCCAGGCTCACTTGAAACCTGGCTGAACTGCTAAGATCCACAGCATCCTGAAGCAAGGAGATCTACAGCCTAATCACAAAATCACCACATTTTGTGGCATTTTCCTATGCCATTTTTGCTGTGGGGTATCTTGCACTAAAAAGTTTCCAGGCTATGAAGCCTGATGGACTTATACTATGGCATGAGGCTGTTCTCAGATTTGTTCTTGGTTCCCTTGCTAATAGGTCACTAATGTTCTGTTTGCAGTTGTACTATTGCTGAGTATGGAACTGCCAGTTTTTGGAACTCTTACAACCCAAGCTCTCATTCCTCAGTGGTAACAACCAGCTCATTTTATTTGCTGTTAGGAAGATTTTTGCAATTGTGTGCTCTGCATTTCAGCTTGCTCTGTTGCTCAGTATTATAAAGTCCCTCCCCACACCCAGAATTTATCTTTACTACCTCAAGTAACTCAATACCAGCACATTTTTTCATCTCCCTTCTCACAGTAAGTGTTGCATTAAAGTACTTTTATTAAATTGTTTATGCCTATGTTGAACAGCTTTAGTGCCGTGCCAGTTCCCAAGGAAGGAAAATGCCTTTCCTCACAGTGAAAACTCTCTGTTTAAATCCTGCCTTCTTTTTCCCATCTTTTTTGCCATTTTTTTGGACATTGGTGGTCAGTTTCTTGAAACTCTTTGATAAGTAACTGCACTGAAGGTGTTTTAGAAATCTGAGTAAGCTGTATATGCTGGATCTCCCTTTTCACATGCCCAGTGACTCCTTCAGGGAACTTCAGCAGATTTACTTGTGAGGCATAAGTCCTCTTTCTAAGAACTATGCTGACTCCTTCATAACACATTACCTTTATTGCCTCCCCTAATTGTTTTATTACACTCTTTATTAATTCACTCTGGTCCCGATGCCATAGAATCCTGACTTTTGGAACAATGAAAGAAAAATCACAATCAAAGTTATTACCTTTCTCTTCTCAGATAAAATGCTGCTTTTAAGCCGAAAGTTATACACCACAGTTTGACTATATTAACCTAGAATTCCTGGGAGAATACAGTTCAGGTGAAAGGGTTTTGCATGGGAACTTCCCTAACTCTCTTAGAGAAGTAAGATATTTATTCAGCTTTTCTGTAACGCTCTCCTATGATCTTATCTGCCCTGAGGCTAACTTTAAACTTTCATCACATATTGACTCTACTGATTACTTGGTTTGCTTCCTGCACTTGATGCATTTGGGAAAGTATTTACTATCAATTTTTTTGCTTCTTGCAAGTTGTTTTTAAACAACAGTTCTGGCCTATTTTACTTTGCTTTTAAGCCTTTAAAATTTATTATTATATATGTATCTGCATATGCACTGGGTTTTAAAGGACAATGTGATAGATTCTACATCCTTGCAGGATGTAAAATATCTGCTCAGGTTTGCTCAGTTCAAAAGGAGGCTTGCAGTGAGGATACCTGCCAGAAAGATGCTAAAAGCAGTGTTAAAGAGAGTTAAACTGTTAACAAGTATTTGAAGGTAACTGTGGGAGCAACAGGGCAAACATAGCCCACATATGAAGAAGGATTTGAAAAAGGGCATGAGGATGTCATCAAGGTCAAAGAGCAGGATGAGGGTGAATCAGTGTCTTGTTGTTAGGGACCAAAGCTGGAAACTGCCTGGTTTCCCTAGCAGTACTTGCCACCCACACCAGCAACTTCAGGTCCCTCCACCAGGCAGATGTCTGCAAGAGCTCCACGCTTCCTCACAATAGAAGGGTTTTGGTGCTGCTGCAGCCTTCAACCCTGGGGTGCTCCTCCTTTTGTTGCGTCCAAAATAAAGCCTGCTCCTGAGACATGTCTACTTTCGCAGTCTTCTGATGATGATTTCATACCTAAATCCTCCTACATGGTACCGAAACCTGTAGCCACCAAGCTTGCTGGTGTTCATGCCTTCATAAGCATGTGTGGAGCTGAAGAGCTCTGAAAGGTTGAATTCCTATGCTGGGTTTTATGTCTTGCCCTCCACTCTTCTTGGTGTGAGCCATCTTTAAAGGGCTGTAGTTATGTGAGTAGTAATTTCCTTCTGGAAACTTCAAAGCCATGTAACTTATACCGCTTTGACAAGATGAAGATGTTGTTAGTCACCAGCAGCAGACTGGAATTGTTCTGATGATTTCCGTTACCGTGCAGTTTGCTGCAACAGACTGGAAGGAGTAGGAGGAGATGACAGCACAGAGCACTCAAATCATGAATCGTATGTTGGAGGCTTAGCAGTGAGTTATTCGGGATTCTCTGCCCCTGTAGCTGAGGCTATCTTTTGTTTGCTCAGTTTCAAAAGTGAAAAAATCAGCACTTTACCTGGAGACATGTTTCACTGTCACTAAAGATTTGGTGTTTACTGTCATTCTAATTATATGCTTAGTGTGAAACTGGTTACAGTTTGGATTTTAAGGAAATATTCCTTTGGAATATAGGATGGAAACTGATGTTTCTCACTGGGCTTGCCAGAACACAGGTTAGCAGATGAGGTCATGTGGGAAAAGTTGATACTTTCTGCTAACAAGGGCAGGCAAGTCAAGGAAAATACATTCTTCCAGTCTCAATAATGGCCTTCTCCTCACTTAATAAGCATAATCATGAGGATCAAAAATCCCTGCTATCCACAGTGTGGTTATTTCCTCTGAAGATGAGCTGGAGACAGATTACTTTATTGGAACTTTTATGAAACCCTGTTTTTCAAATACTGTTCATGTTCTTTCTAGATATTTCATGCAACTGCAAAAGACGTTAGTCAAATGGACATCCCTGAGCTTCCCATTACTGAGCTCAGTAGTGTAGATGCCAAACCCAAATTATTGCTGCTTCCACAGCACTGGCACACTGAGAGCTGGGCAGGAGAGAGTGTTGTTTGCTGTAGAGGACTGATACAATTTGCTTGCAAATGCAGCACAGCAAAAAAGAAATGGAATAATCTGTGTTACCAGCAACAGTAACGACCTCAGACAGATCACTTTACTCTTGTCCTGCACATCAGCAACTCTGTAATGTTGAAGACAAGGAGGGATGTACTAGCTGTCAGTCAAATATGTTGAGGAAGTATTAGTGAGTTTACTTCCTTAAAGCTTCAGCTGGAAAGCATGACAGAAATAGGCAAAATGCCTTCACGAAGCCTTGCTTTTTCTGGCATGCTTCCTCCATCCCTAATGGATTGTTCTGTCTCTACAGGGATACAGTTGGGCCCTGGTATTGGTTATGTAACAAATTAATTGCAGTATTTGTCAGCATTAAGAAACAACAAAGAAAAGCCAAGAAGGAGGTTTTATTTTTACCAAAGATTTGGTAAAAATCCTATAAACACAACAGAATATTGCTAATTGTGAGAACATTTGCTCTTTTTTACATCTGTTTATCTTTGGAATTTAAATGTTTTTCATGTTTCTCTGGCAATTCTAGTGAACAAAGAGAGAAAAGTACCCTCTTTTTACCTAAAGTTATTGTCATTTTAATGCATGCCTCTTGAGGAGAACAATCAGAATCCTTTTATCTCTTGGAGCAAGGAGGAAGTATGCCATTATTGATGTGTGCTGCCCTGTTACTGAGAAGCCCCATTAGGGCCCCGTGGTAGTGTCTCTGGAGCCAGACTCTGCATTCCCATGGGAGAGCAGCTAAAAGAAAGAGCAGCAAGCAAAATACAAAGTGACCACGATTCTGGGGTAAACAACAGAATGAGAAAGGCCTGAGCATTTTTAAAGCATTAGGTGTGTTGCATATTTAAACAGGTAAGCCAGTCCTGAATCCCACAGTCAGGAATCCTGTTGGAATCACAGTATCAGGTTTTAATCTGTCACTTCTGTATTTTTGTAGTTATATGATCCTCTGATGTTTCAAGCACAATACAAGAATCTGAAATTGGACACAAATGCTTTCATTCCTTGAGACTGAGCATGTTTTTGCACATTTTTTGCAGGGTAATTGGCAGAATACAAATAATCAAAACAAAAAACCCTAGCACCCTATTCTTATTCCCACCCTGGGTTTGCATTTTGGATGGTGCTTGTTTTGGTGGAGACAGCTTACACTGGGCTCCTTATGACTCCTTGTGCCACATGACTGCATAAAAAGCAGGGAAAGGAACTTTCCTGGAGCAGCTCAAAGTGTGTAGTGAGTCATCACAAACGGGAAATCAGGTATAAGCAGAGATTGTGCAAGAAAGAAGAAAGACAGACTGGTGGCCAGAGGTGTCTCAAGGCCAGGAAATGAGACTTGCCAAGTGTCAACTAAATTAGACATGGGAAGGCAATTATAACAAATAAGCCAAGGCTTTGCAAGCACGTTAAAAAACAAGAGAACCAGGAAGGAGGAAGCAGAACCACAAGGCATTGAAGGACAGTGTCTTTCTCAGAATTCTGGGCGAGCTGGTTAATGAACTCACAAAGAAGTATTTTCATAAGTCTGTTAGATTTGGAGTCTAGATCAGCTAAAAATTACTTACTATTTTTCATAATGAGGGTTATGCAAATTCTGTATTTTAGAAGAACAGAGGTGAAATCACTATCAGAACTACAGTCCCTTCAATCCGATTTGCCATATGCAAATTTGAAGAAAAAAAAAAAGATTATGAAGGATGTAGAGATAAATGAGATAAAATAGAATTTCTTTCTCCCTAAGTAGACCATGTCAGACCAACATGACCATTCTCTTTGATAAGAGCATGGATTTTTTTAATATTAAGATTATATTTACTGAAAAAATGAAGTTGGAATGTTTCCTCACAACAGCAGATTACTGTAATTCAAAATGAGTGGGTGGCTTCAATGACCACCAAGCCTGCCAGAGTTCAAGAAGCATTCAGACAATGCTCTCAAGCACATGGTGTGATTTTTGGGGTTGTCCTGTGCAGATCCAGGAGTTGGACTCCGTGATCCTTTGTCTGGTTCCCTTCCAACTCAGGATATTCTATGATTCTATAATTTCAAGAGAATGTATTATGTGAATTGATAAAAGCTTCAGATTCAAGTAATGAGTTTATTAGTTTGAGACACTTGAGAAAAAGCAAGCTCATAAAATAACTATGATTTCCTAATGTTACACAAGCGTGATCCTAAAAAGTACTGGGCACAGCTTTTCCAGGAGGAATGAGTGAGTGTCCAAGTCCTCCCAGCTGGATCACTGCATGCAAATTAGGTCACACAGAAAGCTTAGCTTGTACAAAAGCGGAATTCAACTCAGAAGAGACATGGAGAAGGGCCTGTTACCCTGTAACACAGTTTGTATCAGGGCTTAGCCTTCGGTTTGGGGATGGGGAATATTTTCCTTGCAGAGGACCAAGGGTGCCTTTCCAACACGTTTGGCAGCCCACCCACTAACACGCTCTGCTATCCAGTAATAACATACACAGCAATTTTAATCACGGGCTGTACCCCATAAAATGAAATCACAGGGCATATTCAGCCAACAAAAGGAAGGTTCCCCACACCTACTTCAGCTTAATGCACTAATCTGCTTTCTCTGGAGACTGAAAGTTCTGGGTTTAGTCAGGCAGGAAAATAAACGCTGTAATTTCTACCAACAGTCAGGATGTTCTGACACAGAACTCACACCAAAATCGGTGGAAGAGCTACACTCAAACACTGTTCCTCCTTGTGGTCTTCATATGGGACTTGTGTTACCCAGCCTGCCCAAGGCTGTACACAGCTCTCCGTCTTTGTGCAACAGAAACCTGAGGATGCTGTTGGCTGCAGCTGTGAGAAAGCTTAAGAAACTTGATTTTCCTTAGGCCCTGCCAGTGCAATGCCTTCCTCATACTCAGAAATGGTCTTTCTGTTTACATAGAGACTCCTTCAAATCCAATGGCAGCTGTTAACAGCACTGTGTTTATGTTACAAATTAATCAAAGGTCGCCACCAAACACCATTTCCAGCTTTAGTCAGTCTCTGTTGTACTTTAAACACAGGGATTTTCATTTCACAGACCAAGACCCCTCTCTATTGTAATCAGAAGATGGATTCTCTTTGCTACTTCATACTACAAAGTTCTGTGAATGACCAAGACAAGCACTAATAAATGGCATTGACAGGAAGTATTGCACTACCGCCCTATTTTCTGACCACAGAAGCTACTCTGGTACCGCCATGAAGGTTAAAAGCTTTAAAACTAGGTTGAAGTATTAGATGACTAATCAGTAAAAAAAGCTGCTGCCTTTTATTCAAACAAGCCTCAGAATGATACAATGATCAATGTTTTGGGAATACTGCCTTATTAGATGCTCTCTCATTTACATTCTTGTTACAAAAGTAAATGGAGTTAAAACCGATCAGACTAGTAATATTGCTTCAGATAAATTTTACAAGACAAAAACCACATTTTAAGTTGCTGAACATTTTAAAATAGATTCTTCATATTTTTTCTTATTTTGCTTCTGCATAATTTAAAATGTAATTTTACCTTTTCAATCCTCTGCTCGTATCACAGAATATGCTGAGTTGGAAGGGACCCACAAGAATCATTGAGTCCAGCTCTTGGCCCTGCACAGCACCATCCCCACGAGTCACACCACATGACCAAGAGCATTGCCCAAAGGCTTTTGGAATTCTGTCAGGCTTGGGGCTGTGACCACTTCTCTGGGGAGCCCCTTCCAGTGCCCAACCACCCTCTGGGTGAGGATCCTTTTTCTAATATCTGACCTAAACCTCCCCTGACACATACGACTAAAACCCAAATAAAATTGAAAATACAACCCCAAACCCCTTCTTTTTTTTATCTACAAGAAACCCCACCCCCCAAATACCTGGGATACAATAAAAGGCTGATGGAAAACCAAACAAAATATTGAATGAAATAAAAGTATATCTTATATTAACATTTAACATGTGAGAATGAGGCAAACTTTATCTTATCAAATTTTAAATGTCACCTTTTAGATAACTTAAAGATACCTTTCCAACCATGTAGCATCTCTGTGAGTACAGGTAAGCTGCAGTCTAGCTACCATGGGCGTGAGGAGAACCTGGACAAAATGAGAGTTGAGTGCAGAGGCAACGCAAGGCTCTGTGCGTGGCCAGCCTGGAGCCAGCACGGCTGGTCCGGCCCTCGGCTGTTTCGGACTCGGGCTCCCTCTGCAGTGACCCTGGAGCAAGAAGCCGGGCACTGAGGCGCGGAGAGCCCGCCTGTGTCCATGGAGCCCGGCCGAGCCGGCCATCCCTGCAGTGCTCCAGGCCTGGGGCAGTGCCTGCACGGGCTTCCCGAAGGACACAAGACAGCTGGGACAGTGCCTCCGCGGGCTCCCGATGGGCACAGGACGCTCGCAAAGGAACGTCACCGTTTGCAGGTATGCTACAACCTCTTTTCTCCCTGCCCCTGTTGCCTTCCGGGCAGGCGCCTGTGTCAGACCCTGCTGCCAGTCACACAAAACCCGATCCCCAGGTCACGTCCTCTGGGGCTCCAGCTTCTGGACGTGGTGGAATCACCGTCCCTGGAGGTGTTTAAGAGAAGACTGTACTCAGTGCCATGGTCTGGTTGACACCGTGGCGTTGGGTCATAGGTGTGACTGGATGATCAGGATTCTGCGATGCTGTGCCAGGTGCAGACAGACCCGAAGCAGTGGCCGCCGGGAGCGTTCAGCACAGGCAGCCCTGGCAGAGCCGAGAGGCGGCCGGCTGGGGCCGGACCCCGGCAGAGCCCGGCTGCCCCTCCGGCCCAGCGCTGCCCGCTCCCCGCCCGGCTGCCCGGGAGGGGCGGCGCTCCCCGCCCGCCGGCAGCTCCCAGCGGCGGCTCCCACGGGCGGCGCCGGCGGGGCGGGAGCGGGAGGCGGGAGCGGAGGCTGGGCCGGCCCCGGCAGGTGAAGGAAGGGGCGGGCGCGGGGCGCGCTGGCCGCAGTGGGGATGAGCGGCCGGCGCGGCGGTGGCGGCTGCCCGCGGAGCTGAGCCGGGCTGCGGCGGAGGTGAGCGCCGTGTGCCGGCGGCGGCGAGCCCCTGTCCCAGCGGGGTGGCGGGGGCGTTCCCGCTGCCCGGCCCGGCCCTCGCCCCGCTCGGGGCCCCCCGCGTGTCCGCCTCTCCCGGCTCCTTCCCGCCGCGGCGCTGCCGGAGGGCGCCGGGAAACTCCTCGGGTGAGTCACGGGAGCCTCGGGAAGCGCCGTGCCGAGCCGGCCCCCGCAGAGCCCCGGTGCCGGGCGGGGAAAGCCGCGGGGTGGCGGCCCCAGAGCGGCCGGGTTCCCTGTGCAAGGTGCGGGTCCCGCGGCTCCGAGGGAAACAGCGGGAAGACGCCTCGTGTCTCCTGTTGCATGGGTTTACGCCTTCTGTTCGGTGCCGCTTTGATCACCTGCAGGTGGGACGTGGGATAGAGTCGTCGGTGTGAGTCCGCCCGTGGGGGAAGGAAAGGCTCTTCTGGGGGCGGAAAAACGGTGTGGGTGCTTTCCTTTGGGAAGGGAAGAGTGGAAGAGCTGTATGGCCCACTTGTGTTGAGCTGCAGCTTTGGTGTTGAGTTGGGAGCATCAGGAGTCATTTCCTAGCATGATTCCAGAGATAATAGAAATACATGTTAAAGGATGAAGCAAGGCTTTTTAGAGTTGAAACATAGCAGTGAAACATAGGGTACAAATGCATTTTACAGCATTTTCTTCAGTGTTCCAATCTGCTTTAATCTTGGAAGCCGTCCCCCTCTTACTTGGGTCACATCTGTCACTTCAGTCTAGGTATGAAGTTTGCATCCATCTGCAGGTATAAGCTGTGTGCAAGCTGTGTACTGCACCTCTTGTACCAGGAGAGAGTGAGGACACCTGGCATGTGCTTATTTAATTTGTCAGCTTTTATCCCCAAGAGACCAGTGCAAATTGGATACTGCTATCCCAAATGAATTGAGGTGGTGGATAAATGTTTCCCCTCCTACAGGGGAGGCCTGTCTGCTAAGACCTCTTTTCTGGAGTCTTGATGCTGGCAAAGTACAGGTCAGTAGTGGGACAGAACTGGCCTCGTGCTGTGTCTAAATTCATCACTACAGGTGCAGTAGTTCCTCGTGCATGTCACACAGTCTCCTGCTGATGTGTGCTCTTGGTCTGGCTGTGCGCTGAAGTTTCCTCTTGGAAGTTAATTGCATTAAACTTGTATGTTTCTTACTGTGAAAAGCAAATCTCCACTTTTTCTCTGCTCTTAGGGTTAGCGTGTCACCGGTTATGAAACAAATTTAGATCTGAATAATTATACACCTCTTCTGATTATTTTTGGTTGTATTTGTACAGGAAATGTAGAGCTGAAGCCTCTGCAGTTTATATCTTCCATGTACCTCCTTCACGCTTTAGGCAAAAGCAGAATTGCTGTTTTTCTTTTAGGCATAACACATTTCTTTCCTTTCCTGTGACCGTACTTTAAAGCCATCTTGCTGTTGCAGGAGAGCTGATTAATAGATACCCCTTGCCAATATTCCATTACTGAGGAGTCAGTACTTGGTCAGCTTAGTGGTGGGTTAAATGCTGTTTCCTGTTTGTAATTTTTTTGTTTTAAAATCTCTCAGCTTGCCATAAACTTCTCTACAAAGCGTGACAAACTTCATGCTAAAAGGTTCAGAAAACAAAAAGCTTTTTAAAAAAGGTTATAAAGGAGGGAGATGCAGAGATGACAGTTCTGGAAAGGGTTAAAGGGTTTGAAGTTATCAAAGCAGTAAGAATGAACACACCAAGATAAGTTCCTGCAGAAACCTCAGACAGGGCTGTCTGAGTGAAAATTCCTGTGTTTGAGGCCAATCTGACCAGCTGACTGTGAATCTGTAAACTCCTGCGGAGAACCCCTTGTACTTCAAAGACTGGATTTCCAATCTAATATTGTTGCTAAAAAATTTAGCTAGCCTACAAAAAATGTAAAAAAGGGGGCATGAAAAGTCTCCTTCTGCAATTTCTTAAGTGGATGTGAAGCAGTCTCCTTTGACAGAAAATCAAACATGGCAGGCACTTTGGTAATGAGTGTTAAGTAGAAATGGAAATGCCTTAAGAAGTGTTAACTTATTCTTTACAGCACTGAAACACAAACATGGATGACCAAAAGGCACATACATATTTATCATTTTACCTGTAGGAAAAGTGCCTCTGACACTCAAACCTGGTGGTTGCAGTGTTCCCCTTTGCCCCACAGCCCTTAGGTTGCTGGTGCATTTATTGCTCTGTGTTACAAGATAGCAGTAATAGAGAGGTGTCTGTTTTAACCTGAAAACATTGACTTTGTGTTGGTGGATCCTCTAGTCCTTTTGGCATGGGATGTTAGGCAATGGGTAGCTTATGCTTTTGTCAGAGTATCCAACAGTTTCATAAGTTGTTTGGAATGTGCAGCCCTGCAAATATTGTGTCCATTAATTGTTTCTGGCTTAAGCCCTGATCTTAAAAGTACTTGCAGATGTAAGTAACTCTACTATTTGTAAACTGTTAGTTTGTATTACTGTAGGATCGGGATCTTGGCTTGCTTGCTACTTTTACTGGGCCTTGCAGGAAAGTTCATAGAAGCTCAGACTCTCAGTAGCATTGATTAATAGATCTGTAAGCAATGGTGAGGCCTCCTAACAGCTACCAGGGAACAGCCAGAAAAAATTGGTTTTGTTCAGATTTGAAAATATTAATTGATACAGTGATTCTTCCACAATGTGTTTTGTCTTCTAATAGGGATTTTTTTTTATGGAAGAGAGAAAAGAACCTCTTAGATGGTCATACCTGTATTGTGTAGCTAAGCATTTTTCTGGCCTTTTTTTAAGGTAACCTTAGTTCATGAAGGCATTTCCTCATAACATTGTTTCACAATTGCTTTGGAACCTGTACTGTAGTGGAACAGTGTTGGAAGGGAGTTTGAGAGTGTAGAAATCAGAGGGACTTAAGGCAGCCTCAAAGGTAATCTGAGAAGCACTGATTTCTGTAAATACGGTTCTAAAGGAAATGTGTATTTCTTATACTGTTATCACATGTACATATGTCACTGTCTGTTCCTCCAATATTTATGAACCATTGCTAACTCTTGTTAATCAACACCCTGTCCTCCTATCAATACTGCTTGCTTTATGCTGGAATGACTAAATGAGTTATGCCTTTTGTGATATGATGAGGAAAGGATTGAAGGCACTGAAATTTTCATCAGTATAACTACACTGGGTATGGTTGTAAACTTTAGGAGCTATTTATCATGTTATCAAGCTTATGCATCATTGGCTTGCTTGCTTTAGATGACTAGACTAGAGCACACAGCAGAAATCTCGGTATGCTCTGCTTTTTAAGAGCAATATACTGTCTACACAGTATTTCTTCAAGGTCCGTTTGAAGTTTTTTTTCAATCTTGTCTCTTCTCCATACTCTTCTATGTTGAATTTCTTATTTTTTCCTTACGAAGAAAAGGAGTTGAAGAGTCTACATTTCATCAAACACATGCAGAAATTTGACAACAATTTTTCTCGCGATAAGGGATTTATTTTGAGCAGGGCAATAGTTAGGGGAGAATGCAGAGACATTAATTCCTATGGAAGCAAACCTAAATGTTCTTCTCCCCTTATTACAGCATACCAGCGTAATTGAAATAATCTATTTCTTTTGTTTGTGTGCTAGCTCATTTCCTATAATGACCGAGTTCTTATCTCTTCCAAGCTGGTGTTATTGCAGTGCTTATGCATGTCTGGATATCTTTGGCAGAAAGATACTTCAAGTATCTTCAAGTATCTCAGTGCAGAGAATTACAATTACTCAGAAATCAGACCTTGGCAATACTTATGGCTTCAGCTCCTGCAGACTGTTTTTAGGAGCAGAGAAGGGGGAAGCTTGCATGCTTATTGAGAGGATTCCTGTTGTGTCTTTTTGCTGTAGTCATGGGCTGGTTTAACCAGGCTAATTCAGGGACACCTAATGTGTAGCTAGAACTCTTTCTAAAGTACTTCTGAAAAATCTTAACCTCATGGGAAGTGGATGTGCTGGATCTGTCTCCTAAAACAGCTGTAAAGAGCTGAGCTAGATAGCTGGTGTGAAATAAGTAAGTCTGGCTAAATTTAGGAATATATGCTTGATGGATTTTGTTGCTGGATTAACTTTCATGTCTATGGCTGCCCTGAGGTAGGGAAAGTACACCTTTGCTTCCTTGCAATCTTTTATTTCTGGAAAAGCCACAAGTAAAACTTCAGGAAATCTAGGGAATGCTTGTTTTCATCCTCTTAATGTTTGAAAATTCTTACTGTTCAGCTGATTATGGTTAAAGCTTTCTGGATTTTTATTTTCTTTATGCTAAGTTATAACATCAACTGAAAAACTGTCCATCATTAATCATGTATGATCAGAATCACTTCCATCCTAATGGAACTGTAGGTACATTTGGATCATTAGATCTGTTCTGTCTTCTAGAAAATGTGTATGTCTAATTCCAACCCAGCTCTTCTAGTGTTAATTTGTCAAAGAAGGAACTTCCCGATTCAAACTAACTTTATATCCTTACATTTTTAAAAGGTAAACACTTTTCTCTTAGTTAAATGCAACCACTCTGCTCTAACTTAGAAAAACACGAAATTTGTTTTGGTCATGGTAAACCATTTCCTTGGATATCTTAGGGCAGGAATACAGGAGTTTGGTGTTCTTTTCTTTATATTTTGACTGATTAATTTATGTAGGTGGTGCTACTATGTATGGTAGTGTGTGACCACTTAAGGATGACTTTGTTAATTCCTGATTATTCCTCATTATTCAAAGTGGATCTAGGTGCTTACAGAGACTTTCACTCTCTCATGAAGCATTTAGAAAAATTAATGCCTGCACATACATTCAAGATCACTTTATGAAAACTTTAGAGTGGTGCATTTAAACAGATTATGGTTTTTGTTGCTTGATGTAGTAGACATTGCAGCTAAACTTTGTTAATGTGTGCAATACCTTGACATGTGCATGCACAAAGGACTTGCATAAAACACTTCTTTGATATTCTTGATTGTTTCGGTGCAGGGACTATATTGCAATCCCAAATAGAAAAATTATTGGACATATTTAAGCAAGGCTCTTATTTTGTTATCTCTTCACCTTTGCCATAAATGAGCGCTAGGAGAAAGTTGGATTTATGCCTTTAATCATGAACGCTCTTGTAAGGAGTCTTCAAACAGGAAATCTTTCATGCCAGATGTTTTCCTCTAAATATGAAAATGGAATTTCTATTGGAGCTCATATGAGAGCAACAACTGAGTGAAATATCACTCTTAATTTTTTTAAAAATCTGGTGGCCATGCTGAGTAATATTTAACCTTTTTTGGAGAGTACAAAACCCCTGAAATTATAGAATTCTATTGCTTCTGGCAGAAGCACTGTAAAAGTATGCAAAGGTCATGTATGAGGTCCCTAAGAAGAAGATGATGTCTGTATTTTAAGCAAGCATGTTTTATTCACTTTCCTCCCATGTGCCTGTATTGTATGTTTTAATACTTTCCTCTAATAGGAAGGATAACATGCAGCTTTAAGAAAACAGAAACTGAAATCCCTCAGCATAGTAGGCCTTAAAAGAAGCAGAGGAGAGGCAGTAATATGTGCACCAAAAATTTAGTTATATATGCAGTTCTTAGAGTTGGCTTGTTAGTATTTTATGTTCCAGTTCATCTCCTGTCTTAACTGATTTGTCATTTTCTAGCACCTGGCTTAAGACTGGTTACCAAGTTCCAGTTAAGAGATTGGTCCCAACTTGCTATAGGAAAACAACCTGCATTTTGGAGTTTGAATGATATTCATTCTTGCTTCTGGCAGCACTTGGAAAGAAAAGACTGGGAGGCAGTGGCACCACTGTGCATGTCTGGAACTGTTGCTACCTCAGAGATCTTTCTTTGTCTAAGTGTTGACAAGAGAGAGATGATGGGAAGTGTGCTGCAAGACTCGTCATGAAAGGTGATTTGTGCATAACAGACATGACTAAAGGCAAAAGATTTCTCATTTTGAAGTGTAGCCAAGTAAACAAGAGGAGAGCAAATTGTAGAAGGAAGTAGGAGAATTTAGTATCCCTAGGCTTAGTACTTGTATGGTCAAGAAAATGAAACAAAACCATACTGGGTGGTGGAAATAGAGTCTGCATGAATGGGTTCTCTCTCTTAAAGGACAAGAATGTGAATTTAGATTGGACTTCAGTGCCCTGAACTCCATTGTTACTCAGTGTAAACGTACTTTTTCGTTGTTCGGGTTAGCCAGCCTGGAACTGCCAGCTGAATTGCATCTTTCGGTGTTGTTCATTGGCTGTAACAGATGGAAATAAGGTCAGGTCTAGTTTAGCTGGCAGTATTCCTATTTAGGTGAACCATGAACCTGTGCTGTGCAATTTAATAATTAATTGTTAAACAAAAGCAAAGCTTCATCTTCTATTATCATTGAGTTTTTCACTTAAAAATATGCAAAATAAAAAACAGGAACCCTTGGAAGAGGGAAATCTTACTTAACATGTCAGTTCCCACTTCCGTGTTCAGTTCTTCTCCAGAAAAAATAAGCTTCGTACTCTCCAGCAGAGCTTTAGTCTGCTGAAATCAGTCACTGAGATGACTTTGTCTGTACTAATGCAGCACTTCAGGGCAGCATCTCAGATCCTGAAATAGATTTTAATAAATGTAAAAGTATGTTTTACTAATTTTCATTTTTCATGTAACAACTGCTTAGTAACAAAAAAGGAAGAGGAGAGGTGGAAGTAGAGTGTCGTGAATACCTTGGTCTCGTGTGGTGAAATATGTCTTGTAAGACAAAAAAAAAAGTGGTTTTGTAGGAAGCTTTGTTTCCTTGTTCTAATTTTAACTCCAGCTACTGTAGTGGCAGACATTAATCATCACTCTAGAAACAGTCATTTTTACAAATACAGTTTTTTAAAAATACTCATAGAATTAGCAATTAGTTTTTTATTTGTGATTTCTTTCAATATCTTCATGTTAATCTTATTGCGAGTCAAAATCTCTTTGAAATGGTCATCTCATGTTTCATTAGTTCTTACATGATTTTACAAGACCTACCATACTTCTAAACATCAACTTGGGTGATGGACAATCTCTCTATTGGTGTACTTGTAAAACTTGTTAAAACTCTACTGCAAAGTAAAAAGTTTTGGTTTAAGTGCCACACCCTTACAAATTCCACCTCGAAGTCTACCTAGTTCCACTTAACTTCATCAGAAGTTGCATGCATCCAAGTGCTGAGGTTGGTTTTCAAACCAGACCATAGTTAACCTTCAGAGCTAGTTCCTGCAACCAAGCAGCAGAGGCTTGAATTATTAGTCTCTAATCTTGTGACAACCCTACTAAAAAGAGTAAATCATTACCTTGATGTTGCTTAACAGTAATTCTATTACAACATATCACATAATTGTTTGCTTCTCCTAGATCAAGCTGGAGCTCTGAAGTGACTTCAGTTCAATGTGTTACAACTGCAGGACAGTTATTTCCTCAAGTGGAGCAGCTCTTCTCTCGGAGCACTGTGGTATGACTGAATATTGGGTTTGCATTACATAATATGTATTGTCTCCTAAACCTTTTACACAGACCTGGTAGTCACTGTTTTCACTAAGCTGTGTACTGAAGTCAGCTTCTGGTATTTCCTTATACCAATAAGACTGTACACCTTAGATACATAGGCTTGTGTAAGAGCTACCCATCTTTCTTTGTGTTCTGTTCTGTACCTCTTCCTGGAGGGATTAGCTTCTTTTCCCTACTGGTTTGTTGGGGTTTTTTTTTGTGACAATGATATAAAGAGAAATTTAGCATAAAGAAACCTGGACTATGACAGATCCTACAGATCCTACTGGCAGATGAAAGGCTTATAATTAGCGCATTCAAAACTGATCTGTAAGCTTGACTAATCAAAATAAGGCACTTTGAACTATGTTTGGGAAAAAAGTAACCTGGCTTGCACAGCTGCTGAGCATCTGCAGCTGTTAATTGCCTTTAATCAGTCAGGCTTAAACATTCAAGCTTTCCACTGTAATTTTTCAGTCAGTTAATCAGCCTCCACTGTGATGCCAGGTAGGCATGTTTCCAAAGCACTGTGCATTTTAAGAGAGTGAAGTGGGATTTGTGTATATAGACTTTTGTACACATTGCGTAGGGAAATACAATTTCTGCTGTCAAAGTGGGTGTAGCACACACAGGAGCACGGGTCTATCAGTCCTCTGAAGTCTCTGTTTGATGTCTATGAAAGAGTCCTTACCTTCAGTATGTAACTGGAGACTTGCATTAGGACTAGGTGCATATAGGTGAATATATTCATCAGAATGCTCACCAGAAAGGCTTTTCTGAGAAGACAAAACACCCATTGCAGGAGGGGCACACAAGTCTTACTATAAGATTAGTAGTTTTCTTCCTCCTAGAGAATTGCAAGTAGAAAACTGTGTTGGAAAAAAAAAAATAATGAGGTTATATACAACAGAGTTGTCATCCTGGGTTTAGGAGAACCCAAACAAATAATAAGATGATGCATAGTCTGGCACAGATGTATTCCATTCCCACCATTCATAAGCTTGTGTGGGTACTCTTACTCGGGAGCAAATTAAGCATGGCAGACTGCTGGGATTATGCTAAATAAATACTTGATGTGTGACTATGCAGTGGGGGAGGATGGGAAATTTGGAAGGGAAAGAGGAATATTTTAAATGCACTCTTCATGTTTAAACTAGGAGAACAGAGTTAGATAGCCAAACTGTTCTCTAGCCACATAGAGGAAATTACTGGATTTGCGGGAAGCGGTTATGGGAAGAGCTCACAGTGAAATTCTTTTTTCCTTCAGTACTCAAAGCCTCAGTGAGTCATCTGCCTCCTGCCTTCTTCTCCCCGCCTCCAAAAAAGAAAAAAAAAAAAAGAAAAAGCCTTTATTTCTGTCCCTTGGCAAATACCACAGCTGCTCTGAAGAAGGTTGTAGTTCAGGATGCCACTGATCCAAGTGTCTGAAGAGGCCAATTGAAGCACTGTTGGAGGGATGTGTGGACTTGTTAAATCTCACGTTTTGCTTTGAGGTGCACATAAGCTTTCTCATAATGATGTAAACAATGCTGATAGAATGGAATACTGTGTTTCCAAATGTACACAGTACTAGATGATACCAAAGTGATTAGGTCTGGAAACTGTCTGTCATATTGGCACAGTGCCTGCTGTGCCTCTGCTGCCAGTCTGTTTCTCCATGGCTGCGTGGCATCCCCATTCCTTCAGTGGAGAGCAGTTGTGTTTGTCCTCCTCCCTGGTGGCTCCTCTGCTTCATTCACTGATCCTAGAGGAATGAGAGGACTGCCAGGGGTAGAAGGATATGGTAGTGGGAGAAAAGGGTGCTGCTGATGCCACCTGTGCACTTGCACTCGGGGGTTTGTCTCCCCAGCAGAATTGGGTTGGCAGGTGGCAAGGGCTTAGTGACGACAAATCTGTTAATTAGCAAAGATGTACTAAATGCTGATCTAATGGGCTACAACAATGTCACGGTATTTAATAATTACTTGGTAGTAGGAAGCTCTCTTCTGGGCAGTCAAACTGGGAGTTAGGTGTCTTCTTCTGAGTTGGAGGTCTTGTTCCAAGGAACAAGATTGACAAGAGAACTGGATTGACAAGAGAAAGCCAAGCAGAAGGTATTTGCAGCAGTGTCTTTGCTATGAAGTGTAGCAAACAGAAGTCTTTTTTATTGAAACTTGTCGTTTGGCAACTTTACACAATTCTATTCCTTCCTGGAGTGTTCTGTTCTATTTTAGATAGCAGGAAACATATTAATTAGATGCTTCTAATTAATCCTTGTTTCTATGCCTGTACCATTTCTTTCTAGTTGACATACTGAGTAATTTGCCTGCCACATGTTACTCATGCCCTGTAATTTTTATAGCCCTAAGCAGATGAAGTGCATGGCTTGGTAGAATTTTGCTCTAAATGCACTTGTTGGTCTGTGTTAATTGAGAAGGTATGTGGAAGAAACACACCTGACACATGAATCAGGAGCTTGAAGTGTCATTCTGACAGAAACAAAAGTTGCAAGAAAGCTCTGTCTCCCCACAGCCCTTTCCAGTTGTAGCAGTGATGCTGGGCAGACTTCCTTTTCTCTTTTTTTTAGTTTCTTATTGTTGAGATTTTAGGATTTTTAGCAACTCGGAGGTAAAGCCAAATATGAATTTGGCCTGATACTCAGGTGTTAGTCCACATAAAAAGCAAGTATAAACCTGATGTGTTCCTAAAAATCCTGTGTTAAGAAGATAAACTGCGTCACTACTCACAATTTATTCTAGTGACCTTAAGTCTGATGGGGTTATGTTGCATATTTGAGCAAAATGGTTTAGAAAAAGAAGAGGGAGCTTATATTAGAATGCAAAGGGTTGCTGATACTGTTCTGTAGAGGAGCCAAAATGTCAAGTGAACGGTGAATCTTGGGGAATAGATTTCTTGTGATTTCTAACTGAACAATTTAATCTCTAACAAAGTGGAATGAAAAATAATAAAGAGAAACAATACCGCATTCCAAAGGAGCAAAAAACATAAGCTTTAAGTTTGCAATGTATACAGAGCATAGGAAGATCTCATCAACAATTTTCCTGTCCTTGCTGACTAAAGGCTTATTTTTTCACATCCAGTTAAACTGTAACTAGCGCAGTCTTTGCACTTGTTATTCTGACTGTACCATGCCAGCTGCTGGTTCTCTGGTAGACTGCACGGGACAGGAAGTGGCAGTGGAGCCATGGATGTGGCCCACAATGACTTTGTCATTATATCAGTCTTTGCTAATCTGTGATGATACCGAATTTAGAAATTTTTCATAAAATTCTGTAGACAAAAGATTTTTGAGTATGTAAGGGGATAATGGTAGCTTGAACTGTTGGGCTTGTTAAGTTTTGATCTGTTGGATATGTACCTGACAGAAATTGGAAATTAGCTTTGTTTCATCTTGGAAATTTATAGTGGCTTATTATTTAAATATAAATTACTAGAATGCATCAAAGATTGTCACATACTTTCTGGAAGAAGACGAGGCTTTTTGGACAGAGTATAATGCACTTTGAATGCTTTTTAGTACACCTCCAAAGCTGAGAGTTCTTTTATATAAACAGTTATCAAAGTGCAGCTGCACTTTGATACAGTTATTAAGTGCAGTTTTTTAGACGATGTTAAATGGATCAGTCTGTATGATTTCAAACACTAAATAAAATATCACAAATAGCATTAAATATTTTTTAAATGTGCAGAAAGAGTACTTTCTTCCTGTAAAGTTCAGCTTTTGTAGACCTTTTATTTTGTGGTGGCAGTAACTCCTACAGCTGAGTCAATGCATCTGTGATGTTGTTTGGCTTGGGTCTGGATGAACTGTTGTTATGTTTACTACACAAAGATGTCAGGTTTGATTACTTAGGTTGAAACAGGACCAATCCCATTGACCTAAATTTCTGGATTTCCTTTGTGCAAGTGAAATCCAGCTTCAGCTCTTCATTGTGTACAAGAAGTGATTTCTACTTTGAATGCCTTAAGAACATCTAGGATTTGTATAGCAGGAAGAGATTCTGTAAAATCTTGTAAAAGCTTTTGCTGGAAATGTTACGTGCTCCATATAAATTCAGTGTAGAACCAAAACCTGGAAATGAAAGAATGCTAAGAATGAAAGACTCCTTGGACATAATGAGTGTTAGTTCCAGGTAGTGCAGAAATGTAAGATTTCGGAGGTCATGAAAAAGAGAGCCCTTCTGTCATAACCAGGTCATCTCTGTAAAGAGTCTGGCTGCACTGTTTTGAAAGAGCTTTTCAAGGAAACTACAAAAAAGAATGGTTCACAAAGGCAATGTATTCTTTGTAGCTTATCCTGCCAAGAATATTAGAAGGGCTGCTGACGTATAGGACATATGTGATTTAAGAACTGTGTATATATATGTGTTCCTATATGTGTGTGTGTGCATGTTTCTTTTTAGTCTGTAATAAAGAAAAGTTAGTTTCGGTGGTGAAAATCAGCGAGGCCAGGAATCAGCCAAATGACCTTTGGACCATCTTTGTGACTTTAAGAACAGAAGGAATAGGTGATGCTTTAATATGTTTGAGAAAGGATTTGGAAATAAGCAAGTTCTCTATGATAGGCTAGGTTAATGTGATGCCCAGAAGCATCTTCAAATTTAAAAAGGGGAGGGAATAATCTAACTAGAATGTAGAGTGGATGTAAAAGATTCCAGGCTCCTACTAGATTCAAACTTAGTCTGGAATAATTTTAAAGAGTTGGTGGGAAGGAAGTGGAAGTGTCTTTTAAAGTGGGTGTTCCAGTTTACAAACTTTTTTTTTTTGATCATTAATGGGACAACAGGAATAGCTGTGTGGAGTCAGATCTGAGGAGAGCTTGCAGAAGAGTGTAAGAACTTGACACAGATGCAGAATATTCTTCCAGCCTAAGAATTTGCAGGTCAGGGGCTTATTGGAGTAATTTTGAAGTGCCAGAGACTGAGATCTTGGAATCTGAGATGGATTTCTGTATTTCCAGTTTTTCGGTCACTATACACTAAGTGAGATTTGTTACAGCTTTTTTTTTTTGGTTGTTTGTTTGTTTTTTTGGTTTTTTTTGGTGGTTTTTTTTTTTTTTGTTGTGGTGTTTGTTTTTGGTTTTTTTTTGTTTTCCTCCTCTGAAACATTACTGGGCACCAATCCAGGAAGGGTTTTGATTCACATGTGCAGTACCATTGTATCCATTCCCATTATCTGTAATGTTCTGAAGTCATTTCCCCAGAGTGGACAAGTTATACTCTTATAAATATAAGGGTTGTATCTTGACATACAGGACAGGTCAGGAAAGGAGCTGATTTGAGGAGAGCTAAGTGCCATCAAGGTCAGATGCAAGTAAGAATCTAGAATTTGTGTGTTAGCTCCTTGCCTTTGGTCTATCTAACTGTCAGGTGTTCATTACTTTCATAATATTATGCATGGGGTTTGTACCTATTTAGAAACCTTGCTGGAAACTGCTGGCACCATGGCAGTAATATATTTGATTAGGCAGACTGATCTATGGTGTAAAATATGACTGTTGTTGTTCACATCTTATGAAATATTGCATATGAAAGTTTTCAGTGCTTGAAAATGGCCCTGCGTGAACTCACTTCTGAATGCAGCTCTACAGCTCTGGAGACTTAAGTTAATGTCAGGCTAATCCTTGCTATTGGAGTTCATTTAAACAAGATTTAGGATGAATGAATTTCTTTCTTTTTAGTCATACTTCTGAAGGAAGTAGTGATTTCCATAAAGAAATGATAATAGAAAAGGCCATTGTCCAAATTGTCTTGTAAAAGAAGCCCATTGCATGTGATTATACATTTTAATGGTTATTTTAAGTGATATGAATTGACTGTTTCCTCTCCTGTCCTCCAAATTAAAACTGTTTGTTTACTGCTCTCTTTCTGAAGAAGCTTTGCAGTGTACATTTGTTTTCATTTAAAAATCTTCACTTAAAATCCCAACTATATGTGATGTGGTGTTTATAATTGAATTCAGCTTTTGTAGAAAGTAAGCATGAGCTTACAGAGATTCTTCTTTCTGGTGTTTGTTAAAAAAAAAAAACAAACAAAGCAAAACCCCACCAAAACCCAAAGGTAGTATTTACCCAAGTGATGAAATACATGGTAGCTTTAAATCCTGATTATTTCAATCTATGCTCTTACCTGTTTCAGTCCTTTGATCCAGTGTTTCTGTGGTGGGAGTGGCAAAACACTTATGCTTTACCACATCCTTTGGAGAAGCTCGTATCATGATTTAAAAGGGAACAGTAACTGGAATTGGAATAAGGAATCCGTGTTTCTGGTGCACCTACTTACTTGCATGAGGCTTTGAGCACTAAGAGCTTCAAAGCTGCTGAAGGTGGGGACAGTCCATTAGCAATAAAACCCAGTTGGGCCTTCTAATTCTATAAATCACACTTGCATGGTTAATAGCTTATTTGGATATTCTGGTTCATAGTCAGAGTTTCCAAGTCTGAGAACAGCAAACTCTGAGATGCTTCACTGCATAATTATTTAAAACCCAGCACCACCTACTACTGTGTTGTACAGCAGTATAGTACAGAGTGAGTCTTTGCAGTTACATTCTGTCTTTAAATTGTATCAAAAGTCTCTAAACAAGCAAAATAAAAAAAGAAAATCTTTGTTTTGTTTTGTTTTTCCAGGGTCTAGCAGAAGCTGAGCTTCCTCTTTGGTTCTGGCTGCAGCCATTTGCCTGCAGAGATATATTTGCTTAACTATAAGGTTCCTGCAGTCACCAGGAGAGGGAAACACAGGCTTGAAGGACTCATAGATGACATGACCAAATGCTTCCTCTAAACCAGGGCTTGCTGCATTTCTTTAAGATTCAATTAGTAGCTTGTTATTGGGGTCAGCGAGTTTATGAATTTACTCACTGCGTTTTTTTGTGGATAGACATTTAAAAGGACTTTATAAACTCTACGTGGTTTTGTTGGTTTTAATATACAGCTGCACTAATGTTTTAAAATTGCTTAAATTCAGTAACTTTCTTGTTGATTTGCATATTCCTTCAGACAAAATACTCTCTTTAACTTGCTGTGGTAGTCTTGGACCACAGTTACGTTAGTCTTGTACAAGCACAGTATACAATGAACTCATGGCTGTTGTATATCTTGCCAAAATGCCTCAGTATCAGAAAAAATTAAATCACTTTTCTTGTTTCCTTCCCTTGGACACTTGATGTACTTCAAATCAATATAAGTAAAATTCTAAGAAAGCGAAAAAATATTTCCTAACAACAGACTTAATTTCATATGGCGAGATGTCTGTTGGTTAAATATACCTGTCAGATCATTAATGGATATTTGACCCCTTCCAATACATTTCTGAAAGCCTATATTTAGGTGTTGCTTTTACTAAAATTCAATGGTCCATCAGCTAAAATGCTGAAAGCTGTTTTGACATCTAAGCAGAAGTTATTTTGGCATCCAACAGTGCTTCCTAATTTACCAGTTTTGAGTACCTTAGTGATAGAATTGTGTGCAGTTAATCACAAACCAGCCTAGCAGTAAAATTGTTTTAACAGTAATATCTTGGATCTGAAAACTTCTGCCAAGGAAATAAATCATTTGTGGAAACTCCCACTTTCAGTATCTATGTGTATCTGGGGAAACTCCCTTTGCAGCTGTCAGCAGGAATAGGATCTTGGCAATCACGTTTATACTTCTGCTCAGTTACTTTTTTTTTTTTTTTTACCTATGTTCTAGTTTAAATTGTTCTATGAGCACTGATGAAAGAGCAGTTAATCATAGCCATAGTGGCATTTACAGTCTTTTGTACAAGGACCTTGTATATAAGTAACAGTTAAAAGGAACAAAGAATGTGTTCATCTATTTTCAATAGTAAATGAAAATGGAATGTTGGTAATGTATCTGAATTTATATAAAAAGAAAAAAAAGGCAGCAAATTATCTTCAGGACTTGCCTTCTACTTTAAGTGTTTTTACCAAATATTACTGGTGTGGTCTGACTGGCACAGACTTCACCCAGTTAACTCCCTGGGTGAATGCTCCTATACAGTTTTGAGGGGCCTTTTGATTCATTAGAAATCCATTACACTTGAAAAGCTACACATAACAAAATTGGCAACATTGAAAATTATGCTGGAACAGCTGTACTGATCTTAATTCATAGAACCATTTAGGTTGGGGAAGACCTCTAAGATCATCGAGTCTTAACTTTCAACCTAGCACCAACACCCTATTCAACACTAAACCATGTCCCAAAGGGCCACATCCACATTCTTTAAATACCTTCAGGGATGGTGACTCCACCACTTCTCTGGGCAGCCCATTCCAATGCTTGACAACCCTTTTTGTGAAGAATTTTTTCCAAATATCCAACCTAAATCTCCCCTGGCACAACTTGGGGCTGTTTCCTCCATCCCGTCACTTGTTACCTGGGAGAAGAGACCGACCCTCACCTGGCTACAACCTCCTGAAAGGGAATTGGAGACAGTGAGAAGGTCTCCCCTGAGCCTCCTTTTCCCCAGGCTAAAAACCTCCAGCTCCTTCAGCTGTTCCTCACAGGACTTGAGCTCCAGACCCTTCCCCACCTCCATTGCCCTTCTCTGGACACGCTCCAGCCCTTCAATGTCTTTCTGGGAGTGAGGGGCCCTACAATACATTAATATAAAGCCCTGCATTATTTTTCAAGGCTGGCTGGTGTAAGTGAACCTGTTAAATAAGAATGTCCTTATATTGAGAGTTTGCAGATGGTTTTTGTCTTCCAGCTGCACAATCTAATTTGCTTTTTTAGAAGCTATGCACATACTGCAAGTACTTTGTGACTCTACTTTGTTTTACAGATGTTTGAGCAATATATGACATTAACTGTATCCCAAAATCAGTCATGATGATATCTTCTAGGATGAGTGCCAAACTGATGAAACAATCATGAAAAGTTAAAACTTTGTTTTAAAATTGGTATGCTCTTTCTCTGAGGTATGACTTACTTATTGTGGACCAGTGCTGGCTGGCTTTTTCTTAAGTTCCAAGCCAACAATATGTCTATAGATGTTCAGAACCTAAGAGCCACTGGAGAATAAGTAGAAACTTGGAAGCTTTCTGACTTGAAGTGTTTCTTGGGTTTAGATTAAATACATGTTATCAAGACTTCAGCTGCCTATTTTAAGTATATGTAATAAATAAGTAAAAATATTATTAGGACTTCTTCAGGTCTTCTAAAGTAAGTTGAAGGAAGAGATGATAGTTGAAATTTAAAGTATATGAATTCTTTTGACATTGAAAGAGGATTTTTGGAAGTTTTGGCCTCGTTTCTTCTCCTTGTTGCTGATTTATCTTTTTTTTTTTTTTTTTTTTTTAAGATAATAATGCAGTTCACCCAGCAGAAATAGTTCTGATGCATGGTTATTTGTATTTTCACGAGACTGCCTTACTTAATAAATGAAGGGTTCAGGCGAGTAATTTACCCTTGATTTTTTACAATCTGCACTTGTGAAGTATGCAGCTGACAAATATATTATCTCTCAATATAATGTCTGTGTTTCCACTGTCATCTAGAAACTTGGGTCTAAACTTGTTTGGTAGAATCAATAAAATAATAAAACTTCGAATAATCTACTCCTGATTCAAACATTAAAGTCAGTAAAGGATTAACAGAACATCCTTCCTTAATGTCTTACTATATGGTTGGCTTTTATGGAAATATATAATGTATGAATTCTTACATTATTCTGAGTGGAACTTAACTACTGAGCTGACTTGCTGCAGCTGGAAGAAAGTGTTTTTCATGCTATTTTAATTTTTTAGTGCTTTGTTAATTTTTCTGCCTTGCTTGTTGCTGCGCTCTTCTTGTGCTGCTTTTATTTACAGTCCGTTCTTGCAGTTTCCTGTAAATTTGTCAGCAAGAGGAAGCGCCCCTGCTGCAGACACAGCTCAGCCCTGTGAGCTGTGGTGAGACAAGTGAATTTATACTGGCAAGAACAGTGTTCTGCCAGATGTGTTTGTGCCCTCGCATCCCATTAACTAATGATAAGTAGGATTGCTTTTGACTGCCAGCAAGAGCTGTTCCTGATAATGGCAGAGAACACTGGCTGACTTCCTCGGGCAGCGGCCCTGCTGGAATGAAATCCAGGTGTTGGTTCCAGATGCTTTGGTTCTTCCTTTTAAGGCTATCTGAGTGATATCTTATAATGTTAAAGAAGAGAAGTATCTCCTTTGGAGTGAAGTTCTCCCTCGGCTATCTTGGTGCAAGGCTACTTCTCACCACTGATTTCATGGGGACAAGTGAAGGTTAGTGGTCTGAAAACCTTATACCAAAGGTCCGTGCATAACAGAATTTTGCTTTGTGAAGAAGGATATATTTAATGCTTTCACTTCCCTGGCAGACATGTCAATCAAATCCATAGAGTTTTCATGTCTTTTCAGATTCCTTATTTGCAATTCTGGAATACAATCCTTCTGATAAATGTTTCTTCTAGAAAGCTGAATTTTCAGTCTCCCAAAACTGTGAAACATTTAAACTACTTTGGTTGTTCCTTGGTGGAACACCAGCTTGCATGTGTGTGAAGTGGCTTCTGTTCTGACTCTGGGAACATCTTGATGGTGTTGGAAATCACCAGAGAAGTTGAAATGGGATCTTGGAACTTGAAATGAAAAATCCTGCTGCATCTCTGAGTACTAAAATGAAGAAATAGAGAGGACAGCATCAGAAAGGTTAGAGAGGAAAAGCAGTACCTCAGGAACACATGTTGGATAAAGGAGGCAAGGTTTAATGAGACTGTTGAAGCCAAAGACCGTGGTACTGTAAGTTGTGGAGTTTGGAGGGAAAAACCAAGAGTTAGGTGTGTCACATCAGAAAAGGGAAAGAGGAACTGAAGGGTTTTTTCCAGTGTTACATATACTCAAGTGCTGTCGTTCTGATTCTAGTTTTTTTACTGAGTTGGAGATAAAGCTTGCAAAGATGCTAATGCCAGTTTAGAAGAGTATGCTTAGATAACAGAGAAGTCAGAGAGGAAAGATTGCTTTAGAGCGTATGCCTTCAATGGGTAACTGATACGGTAGCAAATAAAACAAGTGAATTTAATTCACAAACCACTGAGCTGTACTCTTCTGTGTGAAAAATCTGTTAAGCCACTGAGACAAGTGGGTATTGATCCTTACTGAAGAGTACTGGGATCTTTGTGTTGATATGCTGATCCTTTTGGCTAACAACAGGTGTGTGGTATTTGTGGTTTAATTTCCCCTTCTCTAGAGCCTGGTAGGTGCCCTGTGGTGAGAGAACTGTTTTTCTAGCCCATACAGCCATGAGCAGTATCTGAAAGTTACTTTCTTTTGTGCTTTGACTGTTGGGTAGCTTACAAAAAGGGATGTTGTATGGAGACTTCTTCCTTCTATTTTGGGGTACAGATTCATGTCCGTTTCCCCAAAAATATGTGAAGTAAACTTTTCTTGACATACTTTTTTTGTTCATCACTGTGAAACTTTCTAGTTGTTTCTGTCTTGTTCAAACTTTTGAGCCTGGAATATTGTTTAAATCTAAACAAGTCAGTGAAACACTTGAAGCCTTTTAAGAACTCCAGATGAAAATAAGTGTAAAACAATGCTATTTATTCATCATCAGTTGATAATATTTGTCCTGTAGATTTGTGCATTGTAAGCCTCTTGAATTCAAATTTTATTGTCTTTTGTGGTTTGTGTAGCATCAAATGTACAGGCAAGACTTGCTCTAAAGTATGTCTGTGCTGCAGAATTTTTCAGAATGGTGATTTTGATTTTCTTGGGTTGAAGAGGGAAGGACAAGCTCCAACTCTGGGGGAGAAAACAGATGAAATATTTACAGTTCTGTGGTGCAGTGCAAGTACCTGAGGCACAGGCTCTTCTGGAACACAGGCAGCATTTCTGATCTGTGCCTCTGCCAGTGTGAGAGCCAGAGTACACCGAGAGAAAAAAGGACAACTTTCTTTTTCTCCCATAGGAAAGTGGTCGATTGAAAGGTGAGAAGGAAGACAATGAGCACTGGAAAATCCCGTCTTCTTTCTACCTTGATGTCTGTCAGAGGTTTCAGCTATGCAGGAATTGATTTATAACCTCTCTGGGAAGCTGGGAAATCTGACAAAGATAGTGCTGCCCACTGACAGTGGGGGAAACAGGAAGTAACAAAGGAAACAAGTCATTGCCTCGGCGTCACTTTTGGCTGCAGTGCAGATGCACAAGCAGTTGGGGCAGGGTTTCTTTTCCTTTTGTGTGTTGAGCAGACAGCAGCTACAGCTGTGGCTTTCAACCTGGGAATACCCAAACGTGGGAGAAATGCAGAGATGTTCCTGCCATGCCTGAGAGGGGTCATAAGTTGTTAATGGCTTTGTCATCACAAAGGAAACAATCATTCGGTGAAACTGTCAGCAGAAAAACTATGTGTCGATCAGACAAGGTCACCAGGTTAGTGCTTTTTGTGGCTTGTATTTCTGTCATCTTTTCTCCTTCAGGTAGAGAACCGACTACAGCTACGAGTAGAGTATGGTGTCTGGGCTAAAATACTTTTAACTCATGCAGAAAATGGAAAGATAAAGAATTGGAGGGGGAAGAGATGAGTGGGTTGTTGGTTGAAAGCTTTTGCCAGAAAAGAAAAGCAAGTTGAAGCAAGTTAAAGAGAGTAAATTTAGTTATACAATGTATTTCAGTAGGGCTTAGTTCTCTGTTCCCTTTGTCTTGTAAGATTTTTCTTTTACTTCAATGTTTGTACTGTGCTATTAATCTTTCTGAGTATTGTGAAAGGGGCTGTTAGAAGTATTAGGAAATGGAATGTGTAGCCAAAAATGTAGGAGAGATATGGAAAAGTATTTCAGAAGTACTGGAGAATAGTTAATAAATGGACAAGAGACCTGATAATTCTGCAGAAAATAGTTTGAAGAACAGATGGTAAATGTTTAGATGGTTGAATCAGAGAAATCATTCTTGCTCAGAATTGCTGAGAGCACATAGGGGAAACTTTTCCTGTTCTGCAGTGTGTAATGCTGCCTCATTTTTGGTAAACCCTTTTGTAGCGACTGATACTTCAGTCTCCCTGTGCAGGATGTGAGGAATACATTCATTTCTGTAAGTTATGTATTATATATGTCATGTCATTTCTAAGTTATATATTCAGAAGTAAACTAGCATCTGGCTTAGCTAGGTTTTACTTGCAAGTAAAATTTAAAGACTAGAGGTTATGAGGTTACAGTTTTATAAGTTCTCAGATGTAATTGGCATAGAGAACATTGTTACAAATTCAGATCAGGTTTACTTTTTGTATTTTGGAGGCCGTTTTTTTGTTTTTTCCAGCATGACCAAACTGGGCTCCAGGACAGATCATAAATATTGTTATAACAAGTGAGAACTTTTAAAATGACTTTTGGCAGCTGTAGTCTCAGAGATGAGGGTAATGTTTTTTAACGCCTATATACTGCGAGACGGGGAGATGATCACATCTGCCATATATTCTGCTGAAGTTAAGCAAGAACTGAGGACTCTTCCAGGATGCAATCCTTAATTGAATCAGCTTGTATTTGTTTTAATTGGGCTGAATGCCAGTAGCTCTTAAGGCCAAGAGGGTAAGTGTTCTTCTGTAATGTAATCCAGATTTTTAATGTGGCAAGATTTTACTCATGGAGGGACTTTTAGCCTGTAAAATTATGCCCTAGCCTCCAATATAGCTATTCCCTATCCTCTGAGTGAGGGGATAGATTGAAATTGCTTCAGAGGTGTATACATTTACCTACTACACAATAACAGAAGTCTGCTATCCATTCAGAGTTTGAGCTTTGTAGCAGCACTATGATTGAGAAAATATTTCTGCATCTGACTGGCCTTATCCTGGTTATATGATTAAGTGTGTAGTTTCACTTTTTTTCACGCTGTTTAACTTTCAGGGTACTTTGAAATAAAGAATGGCTCATTGCGATAGTGTTTGAGAAAAGTATACTCATGTGATAGACTTGGACTGACTTCATTGATACATTAGCAATACACTGCAAATTGGCTTGGTTTTCAGTCTGGCAGACCAGTTTGTATACATGAAGAAGTTACAATGGTAACTGTATAAGCTCTGTATCATGCTCCAAAATGCTGATTGTACCCTTCCATCTTTCCAAAAAGCACCCTTGAATCATGAATCACATCCTAGAAACTGCTGTTCTACTATTTCTCCTACTACACTCCAAGGCCTTTCATCTCCCTCACAGGCATAGAATTGTCATGGGGATCACCTGAAAAACAGAGTGATGCAAGACCTTTCCCTGTCTGCTGCCATCGTCTTCTGGTTCTGAGGGTTCCGTTCAATGGGGGAGACGATTCATTCAATAGCCACATGCAATGGGTTTGGGGTTTGGTGGAAAAATGGATTAAAAAATAGGCATCTAGTTCCTTGGTGAGTGGGAAGAGGAATAAAGCATGTGGCTTTTACTAGAAGCTTTTACCAAACACTGCATGGGAGATGTTGCCTTCTGTTTGTAATAGAGGACTAGTGTCAGGAGCAGCTTTGGCTGCACTGCGTGAGCCCTTTCTGTTAACTTGGTTGTCAGCCCGATGGAAGAGACTCTCCTATGTGCCAGAGGCAAAAATGTGTAACGGGGGCTTTGACATGTAGTGTAAAAGTGTAACTGCGTAAGAAACAGCTGGGAAATATCCTTCTGTTCTCAGTAATGCTGAAGTTAACAGGCTCTGCAGTGACTTCAGTGACTGCTATGGTGCATACCTGGTAATGCAACATCCATCTGTTCTTGGTGTAATGTAGTAAAGAAGTTACAACAGGAATATCAAAAGCTGAGTGAACCATTAAGTGAGCTAAAGGAAACCATACTGTAGATGCTAAGACCACAAAAATCTTCGAGCTTCCATTTTTTCCTTCTACTCTTCCACCCCTACAATAAAGATTCTGCAGTTAGATTTGTTTTGACAGCTTTCTCCCAGCGGTTTGATGCAAAATAGCGACATCTGTCCTTACAGAGCTCTTTTCTGCAGTCAAGAAAAGAAGAAAAATCTTCCTGGGGCTAGGTTCAAAGTACTTAAATGGATTTTAGCAACATAACTCAAAGATTTCAACTCAGAATACTGAAGTTTTCCCTAAGTGTCTGCTATGTGCCTTCAAATGAAAGTGCTTGAGGAGTGTACAGATGTGATGGGGAGTGTTATAAGCCACACTGAAATCCAGATAATAGGCTTAGCTGCCTCTAAATCTGTTGAAAAGCCTGGTGCAGTAGATGGGCTCTTTAGTTCATGTAATGTATACTTGGTGATATGGATTTCAGCCTTGTCTCCTTTTACTCACTTCTTTTATTCACTTAGCTGGGCTGGGGAAGTTCTAGGTTTTGGTCTCTATTTTCGGGACTGTTTTATAGTAAGTTGCCAAAAGTAAGAAATCATTGTGAAAAGAGGAAGCAGAACCTGATACTCTGCTGTCCTTTCCTGTCAGTTAAATCCTGTAGTCATCACACTGTAGAACTGGATAATTTTTTTTTCCCCTGCTTGCTCGCTCCTCTGCTTCCGTATTTTTTTTTTTTTCCTGTCTGCCTTAAATTCTGGCTTTTCAGGTAGAGGAGAAATTCCCCATCCAGACATGCTTTAGGGAGTACTGCCCTACAGAAGGCCAACATGACCGGGACAAATATTTCTGCTTTCTGTATTTACCTAGGGTAACGTACACCCAGGACTTGCCTTTGCAATCCTTATTTCAAGGAAATCACTCTTAGCAGTATTAGTGTGGTTTGGTGTCAGCAGCCAGCTGGGTAACACTCTCCATTTCCCTCACTTCAACTTTTCTGCAAGATGTGGAGAAGTAATTTAAAGGATTTAGCGGGGCAGGGGGGATGTTAATTTCTGCTACTATTTTTTTTGGTTGTTATTCTTAAAAGCTTAAAATATGTGAGTAGTCCCTTTTTGGACCTGTTAACACATTGCTGTTGCTAGAAATTTCATTGAGGTGGAGGAGGAAATAACTCAGCTTGGGAAGATCTCGGTCATTTAATAAAGATAGGGAGGAAACAGCAGAAGAAAGGATATAGCTGAATAGAATAAAAGTAACTTACCTTTTGGTGAGCAGTGAGGTCCTGGGGGAAAATTGGGATACCATGGTGCCTTGACCTGTCTGCTGTGAGAGCCTCTTTAGGGTCTTGGATCCTATCTTTGGCTGTGCCTGCTTCATAACACTGGGGACCAAAACCTAATTTTTGTGATTAAGTCTTCTAGGCTGCCTAGAGAATTTAATTTAGTTTAAACTCTCCTGGTAGAAATTGCTAGGAATTTCCACTCTTTCCCACGTGTGTCATCGGCAAATGGCAAGCAGTTAGATCTAAATCCTAAACTGATCCACTAAAGGGTCCGTTGACTTGCATGTCTGTTTTTCCTAACCCATACAATGGATGTGTACTTTGCAGTTGCTCCTCAACAAATCTGAAACACTTCCTCATTCTTGTCAGAATGGGAAAAGCCATTTTAGGTTGGAGGGACACGTGCTTGGGTAGGGTGTTGTGCTGAGGCTCTTGGATTCTGTGCTGAGCCTCACTATTTACCTCCCTTACTGTCCCTTTTCAGTAAAGGAGAAACAAACAAGATCCGTTAAATTTCAGTCCTCCACTGAAAGCTTATTAGTACTAAACCATCATTCCTTTATCAGAAATTAACTGGAACTTCATTAGTTTGCCTTTTACCAGCCCTACACCAGATGATAACAGACCCTTTTATGTCTAGGTCAAAATTTCCATTCTGTGCACGCATGGTTTCTTTTCCGAGGGGCTCGAGGGAGCTTGCCTTTATAGGGATACAGGGGATCAGCAAGGGGACCAATGGATTACAGAGGGTCTGGGACAGACCAATGGGTTACAGAAGGATCTGCATAGGGTCTCCCAAAGGATTGTGGGTCTACCTTTCCTCACCATGACCCAAAAGTAGTTGCTTTTCCAGGGAGTCCTGCTGGGTGATTGCAAAATCTTTTATCTCAGCAGACATCCCTCCAGGGCAGTGGCTGGGCATATCCCACACTAAACCATCATTCCTTTATCAGAAATTAACTGGAACTTCATTAGTTTGCCTTTTACCAGCCCTACACCAGATGATAACAGACCCTTTTATGTCTAGGTCAAAATTTCCATTCTGTCCACGCATGGTTTCTTTTCTCCATGACACAGTAGGATTTTTAGCCTAGTTCTGTTACCAGTTGAAGAAAGAAAGGGCTCATAACAATATATCAGAAAAAGTTACTACCTAAGAAACAGAGCTTTTTGGTTTAAGATGTCAGCAGAAAGAGTGGTAACTGCAGAGATGCTTGATGGAGCATTACATTAATAATTGATAAATAAATTAAATTGAAGACTGCAGCAATCTGAGAGGAACTTCATTTGCAGAGGATGCTGTCGCATATAACATCCAGTATGAGATTATATACTAATCCTTTAATTAAAGAATTAAGAGTTAAAGAATAAAACATGTAAATATCAGGAGTAAGTAGTATTGGATGCTGCAGTTGCTAAACTTTGACTTGATTCCCTTGTTGTACATAAAATAACATTGTGTATACGTGTGTCATGTAGCACTTGGGAGAAGAAACCAATTTTGTTTCCAGTCACCTGCCTGATTAAGTCTCGTGGTGTTATCTGGAGTATTTTAAAAACATAAATATTTAAGTAACATTTACTAAGCACTTTTCCTTTGTTTCAACAGCTGTCAATCACTTTTGAGAGCTGTATAAAAATAAATCGGGGCTTTTTGCACCACATTTTTTTATACATTACAAAGTTCCTGGAATCTTTGAACACCCTGTCTGTCTTACATTCTTGAGTGCTGAACCACATTAGTTGTTTGGAAAGCTTGTTTAAGGAAACAAGCTTCTCAGTACTCATTCCTTAAAGTACAATCCGGGTTTTAAACTGTTTTTAATTATTCTAAATTGCAGAATGATGGCCTCACAGGAACAGGTCTGGCCAGTCCCAATGAAGGCAATTGGAGCACAAAACCTTCTGACAATGCCTGGAGGAGTCACCAAATCAGGGTATCTTCATAAAAAAGGAGGCACCCAGCTGCAGATCCTGAAATGTAAGTTGAATAAGGTATTAACTAAATTAAATGTTTTAAATGTTTGCCTCTGGGGCCAGTAACAGACTTCATGTTAGCAGACAACTTATTGAAGCTGTTCTTCCACTTTGTCTGGACTGGAATACAATTATACTGGAATATATGTATGAAAGACTCACATTGAAAGATTTTCCTTTAATTGTTTTGGAACTGTAAATCTTAGATAATAAATGTTGGGGCTGATTTAATTTTACTTGTTTAGTTTTCTTCTCAAGTCCTTCACAAGTAAGATTTTCAAGACAAACAGATTCCCAGGACATGTATCAATTTCAAATACTTTTTTCTGAAAGAAATTAGTACTCAGCTTTTTTTTTCCAGTTGGTTTTTCTGTACTGGAAAAAATATCCCCATCTCCTACTGCTGTTGTGAAATGGAAATTTTCTCACTGCCAACATTGGGCTGTACTTAAAAACAGTAATTTCTTCTGAAATCAGAGCCTATTTACATGGGGAAGAGTTCAGATTTTGGGTTTATTTATATGCTATTCATTTGGTATCCCTGTTTATGATGGAACTATACTTATATAGGTAAGGGCAAAGGCTACTGTCTTTGATAAGGGAAAGAGTTTGGCCTCTTTCAAAAAAAGAAAATAGGATATCATTTTATTGGCAGCATTATGTACTTGAGGTAAAAGAAGAGAGGGAGATACCGGTTTTGGGATGGATGTAAATATGTATTTGTAGCCTGTAGCTGCCTTCCTGCTATTGCTTATTTCACTAGTGAAGGAGCACAGGTGGAGGTCAGGCCTGCAGGCTCTGAGGCTTCTTTTGAAGTTTTCAGATCAGCTCCCTCTCAAGTGAGGGAATCAAATATTACCCTTAGTACCAAAACTGTGAATGGACAGCTTCACTGTGTGACTGATCATCAACAAGCTGTCACTTAACTAGTTTGTGCTCATTTGCAGCAATTAATATGATTACTAAAATCTTAAACAATGATTCTACCCAGGCTAAGAGGTTCTAGTTATTCTGCTGCCCTTGGATTTATATTTTGCTCATTTTTTACCTTTTCAGGGCCATTGAGATTTGTGATTATCCACGAAGGATGTATCTACTATTTTAAGAGCAGCACATCTGCATCTCCCCAGGGTGCATTTTCTTTGAAAGGTTACAACAGGTGAGTGCCAAGGAACTTTGTTAACACCCAAGCTCCTTTTACTGAATGCTAGGGGCTACAGCTTTCATTTCTAATGAAGTTAAACACTGCTACATCTGTTGTTTGAGTTAAGCATTGATCTTAGATTCCAAGAGATGTATTCCTTCCAAATTGTATATATGATGTTTCCTGTGCTTGGCAAGCGGGTAGCCTTCCTCTTCTGTAATTTAACCAGTAAAGCTGTTTGAATTGCAATGGGCTTACTCTTGCTACTGATTAATGCAGGCTGCACGTGCAGATAGATGTGGATTCTTTCAGACAAACCATCTTTGTTCTGTGGTGACCAGAGAGGAATCAGAAGAGAAAATTGATGGAGCTACTGGTTCAGCAACTTTAGTTAGTGTCGAAACTGTATCAACTACAGTGTGATAAATGAGAGAAAGCATGTGCAAGATGTCTGACTCATTTCACGACACATTTTAATCTTAATTTTTACTCTGCAAGTTGAAGACAAAAATATGTGGCTTTCAAGTTAGCCAGTACTGTCAGAATCTGAGTGCAGTGTAAGTACGAGGCCTACTAATATAAGTCCACCGTAACTTTAGGGAATTGCTGTTGAAATGGATGCTAAGAAAGGTTTAATGAGAGAGAGAATGTAGAGAAATATCACTGCGTTGATCCTAACCACTGCAATTTCATTGTATTTGTATATATCTTGTACTATAATATGTTCTCAGATTTGTGGAATAAGGAATTATCTTTTCTTGAATTGTGAGAACTTTTCTAACTGAGAACCCTAATGGCATATTTTAGGGGAATGCACTTGTAAACACTGTAGGTAGTTAAAAATTCAAGATTAATTTGTAGAAGAAATCCACCCTGTAATTTGGTCATGACACCAGCTTCTGCAATCTACATGAATGTGAACAATATGATGGAATTTGTAAATGCTAGAGACTGTTCATTCCTTTTTATGTATCTTAATTCTAGCAGCCTTGTAGAGACCTTGGTTGGAGTAGGGACCAGGCTTTGATTAGTATAATGCACAGACAAGCATTACTGGAAAACAGTTTGAAATGAAAGACCTGAAAGACTGAGTAGTTGCATAAGAGTTTTTAAATTTTTTTCCCCCTAAAAGTCCCAAATGAGGAAATTCCTTACACACACAAAAAAGAAAGAGGTTAAGTTATGTTTGTTTTAAAATAATAAGAAATGTGTAATAAAGTGTTTGTAAGGGAAACATGTAAAAATTAAGTTTACCTTTATTCATAGTTTTTCCTTATTTCATGGGAAACGTGTTTTGATTTCTCCTCTGAAATAGTGCCTTCTTGAAATAAGGACCACAAGCACCTGGAGTACCTCTTACAGTGTGTGATGCTTGTGAATTAATATGGTTCGTTAACTCTTGAACAAGTCAAAGCAGTTGTTCATAAAAGTCTGGTTGGTGGATCAACAAGTGTTCTTCCTTTTGCATTGTCCTTTCTACCACAATAATGGAGAAATACTGCAAATGCACATATGGGGATTTCTGTGGTATTTTTCTGGGCTTGGGGGTTATTTTTCATAAGGCAAAACTGGCCAGTAAAACTGCTTTCTGCCAGTCTTTATGACTTGTATAGCGGCATCAATTTTATAGATTGAGGCGTTTCTGTATTGGTTATTCTGTTTCTCAGGGTTATGCGGGCAGCTGAGGAGACAACATCAAGCAATGTGTTTCCTTTCAAGTTAGTTCACATAAGCAAGAAGCACAGGACATGGTTTTTTTCAGCTTCTTCTGAAGATGAAAGAAAGGTAACTTTCTTCTTTTGCAATAGAATTTTCCTTGAAGCAAAAAGTGGATCTTGGACTTCCCTAAAGTCTAAATGAACTGGGAATGCAGCTGTCACTGACATTCATATACCTAGTTGTTTGGGCTCCTCTGAAAATCATGTCTGAAGTTTCAACTATTAAGTTAGTGTCGATTCAGCTTGTGGTTTAGGGAATGGCTGTAAGTGACATGCTAGATGGTATGGGTTTCTCCATATTTAATACATATTCCATATTTATTTTTTACCAAGGAAAATGTAATGATACGTTAAGCCTTTGATAAACTATGAGAACTGTTCAGTGAAATCTCTCACCCATAAACATACTATGAATATATACCTGGCTTTCGGAATAAGAGCCTGAAATTTGTAAACTGAAAACTTAATATTTCAGTATGTTACTACAGCATTTTCTACAATCAAAACATCTGAGTGATGAGTCCTTTCAATAAAAAGTCATGGCTAAATACTATTTCAATGTATGTTCTCTGAACTTAACTCTGTTCTTACAGAAGACAAGATACATCTGTGTTTAATGATTTAAAGATTGATATGTTGAATGTCGTATTTTTATTTTTGTTTAGAATTGGATGCTGTCCTTGAGGAGGGAAATTGATCACTACCATGAGAAGAAAGAAACAATGACAGAATTCAGGTATAAACCCTTACTCTTTATTGGCTTTTTACCCTTTCGCACTAGCTCTTGACAGTGGTGTTTTAAGCTTTTTGCACCTGCAAGTAGCTTCCTGTTAAACACAAACAGGCGCAGTAAGACCCAAGAAGAAAAGCCCTTCCTAATTTATACTTTAAAGAATATGAAGAAAAAACCAAATCTTTTCACAAAGAGTACTTTAAATGTCAGCTTTGTGTAAAACAAATTAAATCTTTTAAAAGACAGCAGCAACATATTTGACTGTTAATTGGGAAATAGGAACAGATTGCTTCTGCTTTTCCAGCATTCCTTTCCAGTGCTGCAGTCCTGCTAAACAGAAGTAACTGTCCTTTCTTTTGCAGCGACTCTGGTTCTGATGCAGACAGTTTCTATGGCTCAGTAGAACGTCCCATTGACATCAAGTATTCCCATCATTCAGCAGATAATGAAGGTGACAAATTTAGACACTGATAAATAAGGCTTCTTTGTTTGCTTATTTATTTCTCCTGAATTCTGCAGGAATTATTCCCATATCTTAAGTGAACTGATCCAATTTTTAACTGGTGTTTTTTTACAAGGTGTGTCTCTGTTGTAGTGTTCAATCCGAAACAGCTGTTCTGTGCCATTGACTGTTGGTACAAATAAACTAAAGAATTTCATATCCTTCAAGGAGCTTAATTAAAAGTGAGGACATGACAGCCTGTCAGGTAGGCATTCACAGCATATTTCAGCAATGGAGCTCCTAGGCAAGAAATATGTTTGTGAAAGCCAACATGAGAAACCTTGCCTCGAGGTTCAACTGAGATCCTTTACTAAGCCTTTTCCCATCTGCCCTTTCAGATTTCTAAGGGCAGTGTTGATGGGAGCAAGAACTCTCATTTCCTGAAAGGAAATTCCTGACTATTCTTCCTGACTAGGACAAAAGGGCAGGAATGGGTCTTGTTAGGAAATCCGGTTCCATTGCTGCAAACAGAGGAGAACAGACTCATCAGCATTTCATGTGGGGTTGTAGTTTAGTCCTTCTGTGTTTATGGGAGGGAAGGGTTGTATGCAAGATGAATGATGATAAGAGGTCTAGTAGAAGTTTAAATTAGGAATATTAGAATAACTGATTTTTATCAGATATTCTTACCTTTTTTTAGGGCATTCTTCTGCATATTGTCCTTCAGGCTTCTTTTATAATCAATGATGAGAAATTACTGCCTGGAAGTAACGTGTGTTTTGTGGCTTGGTTATTCTGATTTGCAGATAAAGGCAACATCGAAACCACAAATTGAAGCCATTTGTTGTGGTGGGGTTTTTGTTGTTGCCAGAGCAAGGCAAAAGAACTAAAACTGTTTTGTAGATCACTTAGCTTGTTTTTAATATTTCATATTGCCAAATCATAAATGTTTCTATGGTAGGGTTAAATTTTGGGGATTATGCTTTTACCAAGTGGTTCTGTCAATGCATCCATGTAGTTGTGTCTCTGCAACTGATTTGAACTTTTCTCAGGAAGGCTGGAACACTAGAAAGTGTCACAAAAAAGTAAATTTTTTAACTTGTAAGTTAAAAAAACCCCAACTAATGTGCAGTATAGTTTATCTGCCTCTGTTATAAGTGATGGCTTTCTTAACTGACATAAAAATTTAAAGAAACACCTATTCTAGATACAGAGAAGTGGATCAAAACTATTAATTTTTTTCACCTCTTTAGAAAAAATACCTGAAAAATATTTGTATTAAAGAGCCCTAAGTACTTGATATTCTTTCTTGGTTCCAGAAGTACTTATCAGAGTCTGACACACTGATTTTTATCTGCAGATTATGACCAGGAGGAAGAGGATGAGTCTTATTTGCAGCCGGATACTTCTGACATAGTGAAAGATGGTATGTGATTTCTTTGATTCCCTCACGAAAGGCCCCCAAGTGAAGGCAATATTCCTGTGGAATGCCAGGTTATTATTTTGTATTGGTCATAACTATTCCAACTGACAAAATAACTGAAGTAATGTAGAGGTATCTAATCTTGAGAGGTATTTAGGGTCATAAGTTTATAATAACAGCAGTAACCTCTTATAGAAAGCATTACATGCCTTTAGGGACATGTTTTCTTGCAGGCCTCCTGCCTGGAGTGACCTATATCTGGTCAGTCGTCTGGAGCACCACTAATGCTTTTAAGGAAAAAACAGACTACATTATTTTTAGCAAAGACTTTTCCCTTTGCTAAGTCATCATAAGCCATGCCTGAATAAAAATATCAGGAGTTTATTGCCTATAACTTTCAGAATTGTGCTGACAGTTAAATGCTTACCCAGCATGTTGAGTACTATCAGACCCAATGCCAGTGAAATATCTTAGATCACACAGCAAATTGATTTGAGAAGTCTCTTTTGATCACATACTGTATTCCCCCTCAGTGTGTCAAGTTTTTTGGTTTTCTTTCTGTAGATATGGTCCTACCCCCAGCGTACCCACCGCCGCCCGTTCCTCACGTCAGGAAATCTCCCTACTCAGAAGCGAGGGCACATTCCTATGCTGGCAAACCAGCTGCACCAGTACCACCACCTCCTCCTAAGAGAAGCTTACCTGATATCAAACTAGAGGATTTTGTGGGTGTGAGAGAGGCCCAGTTACAGAGCCGAGCTGAACCTAATCCAAAGATTCAATCTCCGAGCCGGAGACTGAGTGAACAGCCACCCCCTGTGCCCCCTTTGCCTGTGTTCAAAAAGCCTGCAAGTGGCAAAGAGTCTCACCTACTGCCTCCAGAGCCTCTGCCTCCAGCCCAAGTCCTTGCTCCTCCAGAAGCATGTGAGAAGCTAAAAAACTTAAACCTTTCCCTGCGGACTCCTCCTCCTCTGCCAGGCAATAAACCCAAGCTGTCACAGCTTGCTGAAAAGCCAGCAGAGCCCAAAGTGCCAAGGGAACATGGTAAACCTGGACTGTTTGTGCCGCCAGTGCTCCCAAAGCCACCTGTGCCAAGCCACCAGCCCCCTGCAGTCAAGCCTAGAACAGAAAAATCTTCATGTCCCCAGTTACAGTAAGTATGAAAACACAATGCACTAATATGTTCTCAGTCATTTATAGTTAACAAGTTTAGACACTCAGATTCATACCAACATCTGTGTTTCTTCCCTGCACCACCCCTCTCTGTGTTGTGCTTTTTTTGCCTGTTACTTGACAATTTGCAGTGAATCTAGCTGATCTGGTTGGACCTGTTTTGTGCAGGAGTTTGGACTAAATGATCTCTAGAGGTCTCTCCTTACCCAAATTAATCTGTGATTATCTAAATTCATCTGCAAGTACTCCCTCCAGCTCTGGGGCCCCCGACACAAGAAAGATGTTTACGTGTTGAAACTGGTCCAGAGAAGGCCACTGAGTTGATCCAAGAGCTGGAGCACCTCTCCTATAAGGACAGGCTGACAGAGTTGGGATTGTTCAGTCTGGAGAAGAGAAGGCTCCTGGGAGACTCTTAGAACACCTTCCAGCATCTAAAAGGGCTACAAAAGAGCTGGAGAGGACTTTTGACATGGGCATGGTGTGACAGGACAAGGGGGAATGGCTTTAAACTGAAAGAGGGGAGGTGTAGGTTCAGATTAGATATTGGGAACAAATTATTTGCTGGGAGGGTGGTGAGGCACTGGCACAGATTGCCACATAAAATTTGGATGCCCCTTCCGTGGAAGGGCCAGGTTGGATGGAGCTCCAAACAACCTGGGCTAGTGAGAGGTATCCCTGCCCATGGGAGGAGGGTTGGAACGAGATGGTCTTTAGGGTCCCTTCCACACTAAACCATTCTAGGATTCCATGGTTTGGGGGCTAAACTGAAACTTCAGTTCTAGTTTACTATCCATTCAGTGTTTTGTATATTTTTCTGTTTTCCTGATGAGATATCCTTCAGTTTTCATTCTGTTTCTGCCAGGAGATCACCACCAGATGGACAGAGTTTTAGAAGTTTTTCATTTGAAAAACCAGCACTACCCTCCAAGCCAAGCCAACCTGATGATGGCTCTGATGATGATTATGAAAAAGTAAGATCAAGCAGATGATCCATTCTAAAATAATTTTTTTTTCCTTGCTTATGTATACTTTTGGGAACATTTTAAGTGCATAATTTCAGGAAAAGAGTAACTTTCTGAAAACACAGTGCTGTGTAATTTTTTTTTTCATTCCTTTTTGAGCTTTAGCAAATGCCTTGATAAGTTATGGAGTTTAAGATTGGATATAAAGGAGAAAGAAGCATAAAGTAAAGATTAAACCACCATTAATAATTTCAGATACTGATGAACTGTAGGTTATTTGCATAACAAATTGCTAGGATTTTGAGTTGTCATTGACTTACACAGTGACTTATTTTCTTCATATTTTTTACAGGTTGGGCTGCCTGCTTCAATATTTCTTAATACCTCTGAATCCTTTGAAGTTGAAAGGTAAAATGTGATTTTAAAATCATTCCTTAGAAGTCTGTCAAAAACCTGTGCTGAACCGTAGTCCGATGATCGTTTTGATAGGTATAACTTGTGTTTAAAACACACACTGAAATGTTTAATATGGAAATCACTTTCTAGAGAAGTTAGTTCAGTGCTCATGTATCACTTGAGAGATGAGAATGCAATGTGATTTGGCTCCATCTGGAGGAGGTCATTTTGCCAGGATGCTGGATGGGACCAGAAAGCCAGATGATCTGTGCTGCACTGCTGGTTCAGGTGCTAGAACACTGACTTTCCTTCAGCTTGATCTACTATGAATTTTTACACCCAAACCAGAGATTTGTAATAAGAATTTTAAGACTGTAAGCATTTGATTTATCTGACTGCTAATAATATGTCATGTACAGGAATAATTATAGTATATGTCACTGTTTGTTGTTTTTAGGATATTTAAAGCTAATAGCCCACAAGGACGACCACAAAATGGATTGTACTGTATTAGGAACTCATCTACTAAGCCTGGAAAGGTAAACTGCAATTGCTGAATCTATGCCCCAAAAAACTTCTTGATTGAGATGTACTGCATCTTATATATGACAAAGTACTTAACAGTTTAGATGTGGTCTATTCTTAAAGCAAGAAAATGTGAGAGAATTGCTATCATAATGTCAGTGATTTGTAAAAAAATTTTTAGGCTGAATTTTAATTAGTTCCTTAATAATACCTTGACTTAGAAGAGCTTGGTAGCATAGACTGAATATGTTGCATTTTTCTTCTTCAAGGTATTGGTTGTATGGGATGAACCTGCAGGAAAAGTGAGAAACTACAGAATCTTTGAAAAGGTCAGTAGCTGCACTGTGTGTGCATCTTTAGATTATACATGTCTGTGTGTATCAAGTGGGTGTGCATATAGGTATATATCAGAACTAACATGTTGAAGTCTAAATTTGTTCCCACCTGATAGTAAAAATCAGCTGATTTACAAATATCTGATCTAGGATGAGAGTTTGAGTACTCACATCTGGTTTTCTAGTTGCTGCATCATGTATCATCATAAATTTCAGCTCCAGTGAAATCTTGTTAAAGTCCTGAGTTTAATTTGGACTTATTTGTATGACTGACTGGTTTGCAAAGCAGTAATGTGTTTGAAATAACTTTTTTCTGATGATGTTTTAGCCTTTTTTCTTTAGACAGTGAGCTGGAAACTTACTGTCAATGGTTACATATGTTTTTGTCCTACAACAGGATGGCAAGTTTTATCTGGATTCAGACATCATGTTTTTGAACATGGGAAGTTTGGTGGAATACTACAGCACTCACATCTTACCCAGTCATGACAGCCTGATGCTCAGGTGTCCTTATGGTTACTCTAAGCCAAGGTGACATGACAGCCATGGTTCACTGAGACCCTACTGCCCCTGAGGACTGGACTCCTGGCGCTGTTGGACGTCCTGCTGTTTGCACATACAAACTGAGTCTGTTTCCACCATTTATTCTCACATGAATTGTTATATAAATGCCCTTTAATGAACTCTCGGTAAAGCCTTACAGTCCAGATCAGCGGATTTTATGGTCTTTTCTTTTACAAAGACCTGAACTGATTATGCTGTGAAAGCTGTCCAGGATACCCACACCTTTTATAAAACTGCTGCTATTACTAATCTCCTTGGAATGTTGAAGATGAACACGAACAAAGAAGTGATCTGAATACAGCTGATCCAGAAAATGGACACTTCTGAAAGTATGTCAGAATTTATTTGTGACAAGGAATACTAATACTCTGACTTGGAGCTAGTACTCCTAAAGTCAGCATTGGTGCTCAACTGAGATATTTTGTATTACTTGTATAGTTGATGTGTACATAATGAAGATTTCTGTGCAAATTATTTGATTTGCTACAGGTAAAGATGATCAGGAAATGCGGCTTTTTTTAAAACCACCTCATATTTACTTGTACCTTCTGAGTACAGTAACCACTATCAGGTACTATCTGGCTGATATGGATGTGGCATCCCACATACTGCTTAATGACATGCACTTGAGATAAGTGTGGAACAATATTGATTTGGCTTTATGGGAGCCCGACTACCTAGTTCTGAACTGGAAGGGTTTGTGCCACTGGTATTTTTAAAGGGTATGAGAAAAGAGAAGGGCTACTTGAGATTTAGGGGAGAGGGAAGGGAGCCTTTTGAATATCTCAAATTCCAACTAGCAGTTTTCTCTCATGTTGCCATAGTCAAAGGTTCTTTAAAACAAAACACAAAAAAACCCCATAAACCATAATGGTGATGCTACTATCACTCCATAAATCCTTGTGGTCAATCTCTTAGGAACAGGTTGTCAGCCCATTGAATTTTCCTCTGTTCTAGGGCAAAACACACTATCCTAGTCTACCACCAAGAATTTTTCCATAATTGGAATTTTTACCCATTTTGTAGTTGCATGCAAAACAAAATCTGTTTTTAATCTACTGTCAGACATTAGCAGGGTGCTCTTAACATTTGTTCCCTAATATTTTGGGGACAGGTATCCTACATCCAAGGGCTTGATGTTTATGCCAAAATTACTATTGGAGAAGAAATTTATTTTAATAATCTTTTAAGTAATTCTGTGGATCCAAAACCACTGTCATAATGGTCTCATACTCTAACAATATTTACAAGACTTGTAATAATAGTAAAAAAAATTCTGCCACTCCTGAAACAGAAGGTATCTAGTTTTTAGCAGTCTGAATCTGTATCCATAAAGTTTTTTTTTTTTCTGTTACCTTTTCAAAGTTTATACATGCTCATTTTAATCTTGTTACCATTAGATGGTCACAACTTTAATATCATAACAAAACTATTACAGAATAAGACTTTGCTTTTTATGAAAATGATAAACCAGGATTTAGTCCCTAGGGAATTTTCCTTACTAATCAGATGGAATATGAGGATCATACACAGGAATCGAGGCAGGAAACTCTGCCTCCATCTTTTTCAAGAGACACAGACATACAGAATATCAGTCTTTTGATATCTGTTCCCACTGTAATAGGACTTATGTGTGTAAAGAATGTGAAGTACTTAAAATTCAGATTCTGTTGAAAATTGGATATTTCAAGTCTAATTCCTTTTATTTTAAATTAGTATCCCTGTGGTGTGCTACCCTGATATGATCCTCTCTAAAGAAGGGTCAGGCAATACAGCACTTTAAAAACTTTTTTGGCAAATAGTTACAGGTATATCATAATAAGTTCAAGTTCCTTGCAATATTCACACATACTGTCTACATAGTAAGATTTTCTCTGCCTGGGAATAATTGACTTCATTCTGTCATGACAGTCATATTTATAGTATGCTCTCTTGGGGGCCATATTCAGATATTTGATTGTTTTTTCAACCTTACCCTTGGAAGATTTTTAAACTGTAAACATCCATTTAAAATATAACACACTCTTTACCTGTGTAATACAAGAGTTTCAAATATGTAAATTTTTGTGTTAATTCCCTTTTGTATCTAAATGTATAGATTTCTGAAATGGATAAACTTTCAATGCCAGTTCACCTCATTTTGTGCAGTTGTCTTTAATTTCATGGGGGTGTGTTTTAATGTTTTTGTTTGTAGCTGTGCTCTTCTAATAGTAAAGTTAGAGAAATTAATTTTTAGCCCCTCTAAGAAGAAAATCTTCATGTTCCGAACAAATCTGCAGTGATTTACACTCTTTCTTCCAAGTCCTCTTGCTCCTACATACTAGTCTAGTCTGTTTTATAACAAATCAGGTAAGATTCTGGTGTTTGTAGGGAGGAAGGACACAGATAGAACACATGGCTCAGTCCCTCCCCTATATTTCTCACCAGCTTGCCTCTCCTCATTCCTTCACCACAAAGCAGCCTTTGCATCTACAACCTTCTGCAAGCTCTTTAGCTTTAAAATAGTTTGTGGGGAATTGTCAAAGCAGCATTTGATGTGCAGAAAGAATGTAGTTAATGAGTTTTGTAATCTCCAAGTCAAAATCATTGATACTAGTTTGGGAAAAGTCTTGCCTCTTGTGAGTGAACCTCCAGATAAAAGTATTACAGGTCATATTTGGATGGGGATTGCTGCTCTAGGGAAAAAAACTAGAGTGCTTTTGAAAACAAAACAAGGGACAATCAATGGCAGCATGTCATAAAAAGTGAACCAATATCCAAACAATTTTTCTATGACAACAAAGGTGCTTTGTGTCAGCAGTAAAGCATTCCTCACCTCAGAACTTCGGTTTTTACAAGAATGTGAATAAGCAGCAAGAGTATTTGTGGCCTCAAGTGGCTTCATCCTTTGGAACATGCAAAAAGGCACTGAAGATTTCGGAAGCTGTGTGATTATGTAGAGTTTGGGGACATCTGCTGGTCAGCCTGTTCCACAAACAGGAATCCAGCAGCTGAGCATGTGTGTGGAAGTCATTTGGGACAAATCAATCTTAAGTGGCTTCAGACAGAAACTAGAGATCAAAGCTAACTTCAAGTGGAAACTCAATAGGCTGGGTCTTTGAAACTTAAGGCTCTTTTGGCTCATCTGTCTCATATAAGTAGCAATACTGTTTAGCAAAATTGCTCATATGAATGTCTTCTAACCTAAAGAACAAAAAGATTAATTTATCTTTCTGTGTTTAAATTATTCTTAAAATATACTTTGAGGTAGAATTTACATAATAGACATCTGAGCGCCATTTAAATTTATCCACATCGTGAAGCATTAAGCATTTGTTCTGAACATTAAATACTTCATCTAGCAGCAAGCAAATTTCATGATGTTGCAATAGTTTCTATCTTATGAAATACCTCCTTGAAGTCAAGGAGGGGGTTTTTCCCTAATAGTGGGAGTGCTTGAGATGCCCATGATTACAGACCCCCAAGTGGGAGAGGTTATAGTCCTTTTACTATACTCAAAGTACCAAAATATCAAATACCAAACACTACTAGAACTTCAAGACATAGAGCATTTGAGCTCACTTTAAAACTAGATGGGCTGAAGTGATTATGTTCAGTAGGCTTCAGGTATGGAGTAAGCCTTGTAGCACAGCCAACTCCAAAACTATTCCTTCAGGGCTTCCATTCCTGTATCTTAATTACAGGACAGTCATTACTATCCCTCACTTGTACCTTCCTCCTTACACTATCTAGTTCCCAGGAAGTGGGCAATTCAACCTCTCAGGCTGATGACGTGGTCCTGATAGGCATGTAATCTTGGAGATATCAAAGAATAATTTCTAACGTAATTTCACTCACACATATCTCTACTGGAGTTGGTTTGCACAGAAATGACAGTGATAAAAGCCATTTGTAGGATGAGGTCACTGGAAATATAAAACAACTTCTTTGAGTTACCATCTTCTCTGCCTTTTAACAACCACTTCATACAAGCTCCTGCTGGGTACAATCCTAGCACAGCTGGTTCTTGGACTGGCTGATGTGCACTGAAATTCTGGCCTGGAAAGCCTTTTGCATGGCTGGAGTTTTGCACCTGTACTGAAGGCCAGTGATGTTAAAGGGCCATTACAGCAGCACAGGAAGCAGAAGAGTCTGTCCCATGGAAAGTTATTAAAGGGTTTTATTACAGGGCCAATATGGAAAGGTGTACCAGGTGTGGCTTCACAAGCTGCCTGTTTTAGGCTTCGTTGATTATGCTGTGCTTTAATTTACACTAATTTGCACTGTGCTAACATTCATGCTGATTTACTTTTCCAAGAAAATGACAGCCGCACCCTAACCATGGGAGTACTGCTGAAAATGTGCCATTTAAAAATTAAATGTGACTTCAGGGAATTAAAAATTTTATATTCTAATATTACAAAGCTTCTCTCAAGATTAATTAATTTTCTCCTGTATATCATAATTAAAATAGTAACTACCTTAAAATCTTTTTCTTATGCTTTTCAGCCCTCCTTATTAGTTTGAACTTGCCCTGATATATTTTTCCTTTCTCTGTTTTACCCTCTTGAGTCTGCTTGTAGTTCTAAAGTTAGTTCAAAAGTTCTAACTTCTTTTAGTGACATTTTTCCTTCTCCTACTATTAAGGATGAAGATGTCATTACAGAGCAGCTAAAAACAATTTCAGCTGCTCTAGTCACACTGGAATTCATGTAGAAGCAACTAGCAGAGAACATACAACTAGAAGGCAGATTATACTTAGGAAGTCATAGATGTTGCAATTAAAAGAATTGGCTTTACTTGGAAAAGCATTTTGAAAAACAAGCCCTAACCTTCACAAGGAATATTGTAACGTTTAAAGAGAATGTTGGTTGCTGGAGTTCCTTTGTGTAAAGCAATCATTGGACTTTTGGTTGTGTTTAACTGAAACTGCTGTTAACCAGCTTGAACTATGTAATTCCATTTATATTTCATCTCAATCATGTACAAAAATTTCCCTGCGTCCCCTGAGCATAAAGTCAATATTTTTCGAACTTAAAGCCAAAGTGGCCTCTCAGATTAAGACTGTATAAAATTTGGCAACATTTAGTATCAGCCTGTTGCAGCTGCTCTGCTCTTTCCCCCACCTGCTGTTTTATTTCTCTTAATTTAAATTTTTTTCCAGCTCAAACAAACCTCAGATGTGTTTTTGTTTGGTTGCGGAGTGAGATGAAAGTAGACCAGAATACACTTTTGTACTCCATGTAGTTTTTCTATTGAACCTACATTAGAAATTGTTTCTATCTGCTATTTTCAGTCCACTGGGAAAGTTCTCCTTCCTTGCATTAATCAGTAAAATTCAAAAAAGAGCTCCCTCTGAAGAATACGAATTCATATACTTTAGACATAACCTTACATACAATGACCAACTTTAGTAATACTACAAATAAGCTGTGAGATATTATTATTATTGTTATGCACAGCTGAAATTAAGAGAACCCATTACATAACTTTGAAAAAAGCATTTAAATTCAGTAATTTCAAAGACAAATCCCTTACTAGCTTTTCAATAGTCATGCTGCATGTGTGTAAGCTCCCTTATCCCACTACCAGCAGAGTCCTGGCTGCCAGTGAGAGACACAGCACTCAGAGGGCTGTTCTTGGGGTATTTTGTACAGGTAACTTGTGTTTGTCCCCAAACACTCTCCCAACGCTCCAGCTCTGGTGTGACCGGCCAGGAACTGGATTTTACTTCACTGGCACAAGGAAGTTTCACTGCTAGGATTGTCCTTTTGAAGGCCCATGGGAAAAGCAACAGAGAATTCACACACTGGAATTGTTTTAGTTGGAGGATCCAGAACTTTTTCTGGGAAATGGAGTATGTCTGTGTGAGATGAACACAAAAGATGGCAGTAGGGAAACAAGTCCTGCCCCATCAACACACTGTCAGGACAGAACAATTCTGGCAGGTGAAGAGAGAAAGACCTACCTTACTGCTACCTCACTATCCGTCCTAGTTTATAGGTAAGAAAACTGACCTGGAACTGCTAATGTGGAATAAGTGCACACTCCATATAAAGGAAAAGATAAATGTCCTAATGCCAGATGTGTGACATCAACCTAGTGCTGTGCTTCTCTCAGGTAGCTGGAAGGATTTGAGCATCAAGAAGTGCTAATGCCAGGTAAAGAGGTCAGCTGCATAAAAATAATTGTACAGTACTATTTTTCTGGTATCTAGTAAAGCTATGCAAAAATAATTTATAAATGAATACATTCACATTGACTCTTTTGAGATTTTGTGATGTAAATTGAGTCCAGTGCTGCTGCTGCTGGAGCCTGCTGAGGAGAACAACTATTATTTGAAATCCAGTAACCGTTCTCCAGTACACATGCAGTGTGCATATGTCAAGTGGAAGCCTACTGGCAACAATCTTGACTTGGTCATTTTCCCAAAACCCTCACCAGCAGCCCAAAATCTTGAAGGAATCAAATACTGCAGGCTGAAAAACACGGTGTAGTTCATGGTGTACCTTTTGTTGTAGCTGTAATGCTGCAAACCCAGCTGGTAAGAGTTAAAGAAGACAAGTTCTTCATGTCTTAAAAAACACAAAGTGCTTTTTCAGATCGTTGTGCCTTTTTTCTGCAGCAGAGCACATAGCTTTAGTGTGTCTCAGTATTTATGAGCCCTCCCTTGATTTTCTGCCCATCTAACCCTACCTTTGCCATTGCACCAGCACTGCCCTTCCTGAAGCTGGGTAGAGGCAGGTCAGGAACCTGGGCAGGCCAAAAACTGAACAGAGAAGATAAACACAGACACGCATCAGCTGTCACAGTCTCAGCCTGTGGACTGAGTTGGTTGATTCAGCAGAAAGTTGGTCGCACCTCCATAATTTTTCCTCCAGATTAGCCAGGTAAAACAGTGTCTTCTCTGGCCTCAAAATTATGAGAGATAATGCAAGGGGCAGGGGGAAGGCTGGAAGGGGACAGTAGGAACCTGTGTCCTTGGGCAGGTCACAGAGTAGAACAGCAGAAGAGAAAGATAAAGGAACAGCACTCACTCGCAGCACAAGAGCCAACAGGAGCTGATAAAAGACATCCTTTGATCAGCCCAAGCTGCTTGTGTCACTGCACCCTGCAGTTACACAAACACTTTGAGCCAGCACTGCCAGAGGAAGAAATGACCCTGTCCTCCCCCAGTCCCTGGGCACTGCTGCTGCCCTCAACATCCCCATCCTTCCTGCCACTGCTGGTCTTAGAGCCACACACTGAGCTGGAGAGGAAAAACATTCAGTTTAAAACAAAGCAGTATTTTTTTGCTGAGTTAGTTCTAACATGGGTTCATTCCCCCATTTACTTTTCCAGACAAGAAGAGAGTTCTATGAGTTAAATGCCTTGGTGAGAAAGGGAAAGAAAGAAGAGAGGTGCCAAGATGAAGGAGTATTTTGACAGGTAATCAAAGAGAAGACACTGACGGTGGCTAGAGCCTGCAGGTGCAGAGCAGTGACAAGAGTATGCTGCCATGTATGTCCATACATCCACTGGGTTAACAGGGCTCAGTATCAGGAAGGTAAAGTGACTTTAATCTGTTAGGTTTACAGCAACAGTTCTTACAAAAAAATGTTCAGACAAGATTTGTTAGTCATTCGTAATTACGCTAACATGTGTCCAATTGTGGGATGGTTTTGATTAGGCAGACCTCTGTCCAGTAGGGCCTTCTTGTCAGATGCGCCATAATCATTCTGCGTCATCACTTGACATGTAAACCACCACTTTTGGTGACTGAATTCACAGACAAGTTTATGTGTATCTCTGTGGCCTGATTTTAGGTAAGTGGAGTGTATTTCCTTGGTGGACGTGGTTGAAACAGGCTAGATTCCTCCTGTATTCCAGAGGAGGCATTTATGGATCCTGAAATCCATCAGGTTCTACTCACTGGAGTCTTCCCTACATATGGATAACTTAGGGATGAGGGTTGTGGATAGCAGAGAAGGGTTTAGTTTTTCTGAGAGTTTTCCCAGACCCCCAAGTCTTCATTTGTCCTGTGGCAGGCAGCATTCTATAGAATACAAAGAAGTGTAGAGCAGCAGTCTTAAAATTACACAGAAAGGACAGTAAAAATGGACAGAAAATAGATAACAGAAGAAGTTAACTTTACAGTTGGTGCTTGCAGTGACTGTAACAAACCGAGGGGTTATACCAACTCTCCGAAGCATTCAGAAGATCTAAAGAGGTGACTTAGAGAGCTCTCATCAGGCCTGCTATGCACAAGCTGTACGATGTATCTGCACACTTCCTGAATGAAGCGCACGGCTTCTCGTTAGCCTGGCATTTAACATCCGGAGGATATTCCACTGATTAAACACCTTCGGGTTCTGACAGGTGTCTCTAGCCCTCCCCAAGACAGTTCTCAAGCCTGAGTCCTGCCCTCCTGGACCGCCCTGGCCTTGCTCTGAGCTGACAGCGATCAGACACCGCCACCGCAGCGCGATAACGAGCCCTTATCGCAGCGCGTCCTCGGCGATTAGCGATGTCTGCCTGCGCCTATCTCCCGGCCCGCTCTAAGATAAGCTTCCCAGGGGCCGTGCCGCTCCTTTCCGCTGGGATCCAGCGCCACAAGAACCCCTTTTCCTGTGTCCGAAGCTTCTTCCCAACCTGTTCTCGGCCGCCCGGGGACCCCCCGGCTCTCCCGGAGCCGCGGGACCCACCAGGGGCGGCCCGGCAGCCCCGCCCCGCGCCCCCCGCTCCCCTCCGCCAATGGGAGAGCCGCTTACTCGTCGGGCGCGCGCCCGCCCGCCAATGGGCGGCACCGTTGTTGGGTTTGCGGGCTGTGGAAGCCGCACCCTGTCGGGCGGGGGCCGCTCGGTGCCTGAGGGGGCGGCGGGAGCGGCGGGGGGCGGGGACCGAGACAGCGACAGCCTCGTTAGGGGACCGGCCGCGGCGGCCCCTTCGCTCCCGCCTGTTCTCGTCTGTCCTCGGGTGAGCGCCGCGGCGGTGACGGCGCGGAGGAGGCTGAAGGGCGCAGCCAGCAGCGAGCGGGCTGTGAGGGGGTGACGAGCGCCGCGGGGAGGGGAGGAGGGGGCGGTGAGGAGAGGCTGGGGCGCAGACACTGGAACCGGCTCGTTGAGCCCGGAGGGGAGCGGAGGGGGCCGTGTCTGCCTAGAAAACGTGGCGGGGTGTGCGGAAAAACCATCTGCGCGCAGGGTGCCTGCGGTGAGGGGCTGCGGCGGGCTTGGGGTCACCGGGGAGGTGGGGGGGCAGGACGAGGGGCTGTGGGTGCTGGCCGGGATGGGCGGTGCGCTGAGCTGCGGGGCACGGTGCTGCCAGCCCTACCTCAGGAGCCGCGCTGCCCATCCCGTGCCCGCCGGGATGCTCCAGCCGCCGCAGGAAGCGGTCGCTCGGCGTTGGAATCTCCATTGCACCCAAGCGCTGCGTCTGCCGGCGCTGCCCCCGCCGCCCTTCTGCTTCACCTGCCCCTTCTTCCAGCCCGAGGGGTGACCTGCGGACTGTGCGGGGCGAAATGCGGGCTTTGGAGCGTCCAAGTTGTCGTCCGCAGAGGACGTAGGAGTGAAGGAGGATTTGGGATGCGTGTGTGCGGTGTTGGGGATTGGCGGGGCACCAGCAGCAGACGGGCAGTTGTTTTGTTTCCTCTGGTGGAAGGGGTATCTGCATTTTAGCGTTTCCAGGGTCTGCTTTTGATACAAAATGTCACATGCCTGTCTGCACGTAATTGCTGCGCACTCGCTGTGCTGCTTTTAGGGTTGATTCTTAATCTATGTTGGCTTTAGTTAAAACTAGCAATTAGGGAGGGGGAAAATCCAGTCAAGCTGGAAAAATATCCATGGCTGTGTTGAGATGGGGGCTAGGAATAGCACTTCATTTAAATCTTTCATGAGATACTGCTGTAGCTCTGTGGTGTAAGCTCATTGCTGGTTTTGTTTTATTCTTTGCTTTTTGGAAAGTTGCTGCACTGTGATTTACGTCTTTATACAGAGCTTCACAAAACATGTCTACCTTGAGCTTATGAATTCTTAAACTGCAGCTACTGCTGGATAATTCCTCTATGCTCTGCTGAAAGCTACAGGTATCTCCCTGCAGACAGGCTGTTTACGGCTCTGGTCATTGTAACGTGACCATATGTGCCAGTAGAATTCTAGGCAGTCCTTAACTGTCACAAATTTGTTCTTTTTTTTTTTATTGTTTTTAATAGAGCAAAAGAATTTATTTTAAAAATAAAGGAATGCAAACTATTTTTAAGATAGGCTCCCATTTTTGGTAATTAAATATAATGGTGTAACAATTCTGTTTTTCAGTAAGGAAATATTCTTTCAAGAGCATAATAAGTGAGGAAAAAATGCAACTAGGGCCTAGACTTCCGAAGCAGGTGGCTTTGGTATTTCTTTATATGCAGTAAACAGATTTGATGCCATCTTGTAAAAATAATCTTGAGTGAATGTAATGATCTATATGATTTGCCTCTCCAAATTTAAACTTGGTGGTTTTGTGAGGAGAGTTTTGAGGAAGAGGCATTTGCAAGTTTTTACATCTTCACTCTAGCACGATAATATGTGCATTACTATGTTTGCATGTCTAAGTGTCTTGTGACTTTACTGGAGTTCTTTTTTCTGTATGAAGTTCCATGCTGAGAATAGGGCTTTTTAGCCAAAAACTGTTGTGTTGATTGAATGTTTTCTTTCTGTGGTTGATGATTACAAGTGTGAGAAATCTGAATGTTTGTGCTTCATTTGAAGCAAGTATTTTTGCTGGCATGTTGTGCCAGTAAGTTCATTAGAGTATGGTTCACTAATGCTGTAGAGTGAAGAAGGTCATTTACTGAATCAGTATTTTTCTGTGACAGTTTTTTTAGATGGATCCAACAGAAGATGACTCAACTCTTCTCATTCTTTGAGATTCACCATCAATATTAAATGCTATTTTGCATGTATGGATGGGCCTCTGAGCAACCTGGTGTAGTGGATGGAAGGTGCCCATGGCAGGGAGGTTGGAACTGGATGATCTTTAGGGCTTCTTCCAACCCAAACCAGTGTGTGATTCTGTGTATGGAATTGGATTATCTGATGAAATTAGGTAGAGAAAACCCCTTTGAGCACTTGAGAGACATTGACAAAAGTAGGGATAAAACTACTTCTGCCCCAAGTCTTAGTTTTTGAAGCGTCGTTTCACAGCATGAATGGCCTTTAGCAAATCTCCTCCAACATTCTGTGACTTGGTATAGGAGGGAAAAAATGAATTATGAAGTAGCCAATATTGTTAATAAGTATATTAAAATAATAGAACTGAAGGTTTCAAACTAGTAGAAGGCTGCTTAGCATGTTGATTGCTACAATGTGTACAACATCTATGTGACAAGTGCTTCCTGAGGAGGCTAGGCAGTAAATCTTTCTCCCCCTGCTTTTGTGACTGGTAGAAATAGTTTTCTTAATTATTAAAGAATTGTAGCAGTGGTAAATAGTGAATAATTTGTAAACCCCAAACTGTTGCTGTGCAAATGAGCCAGTCCTGCTTTGAGGGAAAAATGCGTAGTAATAAAACGTGCCCAGTAATTCTACAAAATCGAGCATATCAGGGTTGCTTTTGTTGTGCAGTGGAGACACCTGAGGTATGAGGGCATGAAGAAAAAAAACCATGCTGATTTTCTGACTTTGGTGGCTCCTGAATTAGAACTTATTCTTGGTCCATGCTGCACCACAGAAAGTGATCTGTGAAATAACACTGTATTAGTAATTCAGACTGCAAGTAAATATTCCTGAGGCAATTTTAGGGTGGTATGTGCTTTATATTTGAAAAGTGATTGTAAACAGATGTGAATGTAAGTTTATTCTGCTGATTTCATTATGCAGGTCATTTGACATCTGCTGAGGAACCTGTCTAAAACTCTTCTGTTAAATTATGCATCTTCTATAGTAACAGATTCAAAAGCAGGTATATTTTAAAAATAGTAGAAGTTCCTAGATTACCTGAGTTAGGCAGTTTTCATTCATATAATTTAATCAGCTTCCTCAGGGGAATAGGAAAATGTTACCTAGTCTTACTACTTATTCAGCATTTCTCTTCAAAAATTCTCTTCTCTGGTTTTGCTAGGGCTGAGAGCAGTAGCTGTACAAACCTGTCAGCAGAGAAAGGTGTAAAGTGTAAAGCATGTGAACCAGTTTTTTTCCTGAGGAAAACTTTTCATTAGAGGTAGTAATGCTTAAAAAGTACTGGTTATACAGATTGTGATTTGTGATAATCTTTACTTTAAAATTCCCCTTTTCTATGGCTACTTTTTCTCTCACTTTAAAGTATCGTGTATACAATAACAGCATTCTGTAGTAATGTATGATAAGATCTGTTACCATCTCAATAAGCATCTGCTGTTTATTGAGAATAATCTTGGTAATCTTTAGTCACATTGAAGCAGGTAATTGGTTTCTTTCCTCACTACGCAGGGGATGTTGTTTACTGTGGTCTTGTCAGTTCAGAAAGTTTAGTGGTTGATAGTTGCAAATGCTGTAGGGGAAGAGACTCCAGGAAACGCCCCTTTCAGAACTACTATTTTTCATATCAGGCATAAGCTGAGATGGTGTCATTTGCCATGAGAACTCAGGTCTGACATCCCAACCAACGGTCTTGGTGTTGAATAAGTTTAAGTATTGCTGCTACTTTGGGGAATTCCAAAGTCTAACTGTTCTTCACTTCAGGGCAAGTAAAGGTTTTGTGTAGAGATTGATTTGAATAACTACTACCCGTTGGGCTGGCTGACCAGTGTGTGCATGCTGGTGTTGCTGGATTGACTCTGTGGCTTTTCAGAGAAACTGAGAACACTGTCCTTGAAGGTGTTGCCAAACAGGAGTAACAACTTCTTCAGTCCCTTCCTAACTTCCTCCTTTTGACCTTGCTTATTAGATTGCATTCTGAGGAATGATCTCTGCCTGCTCTGCTGGGTACAGTTGTTATCCAGTGAAAGATCAGCCTTTCAAACTCAGATCAGTTGCACTAACAAGTGGAACATCAAAAGAGTTTTTCACTAGCACTTATTTGAATGGTTTTCCCTGCAGATTAATTAAAAATTAGCATAGACAAAAGCAAATGTCAATTCAATTTTAAAACTGCGATATTATGAGCTACTCTTTTAAAATGAGATTTGGCATATCTGTGCTCTTCAGGCTGATCAAAGATGGCTTTGCATTTTTAATTGACTAATGTATTGGGGTTTGTCTTTTTTAAATAACTGATTTTTGTGCCATATGTTATGTATGATTTTCAGATCTAGACTCAAAGTCTGAAAAAATAAGGAGTAAAATATTTCAGAGTTTTGAGATTTTGTTTTTCTTTCATATACCTAATTGAATTGCTGTAAAGGGGTCATGGAAACAGTAGTAAATGCAGTTAATCAGTAACGCTTTATGGTATTTTTGATACTTTCAAGTCAAATGAGTAGATGAATGTTGCGATATGGTTATGCTCCAAAGACTAGGGGGCAAAAAAAAAAAATCATCTAGGTTTTTGGTTGAAATCAGTAAACAGGTAAAAGCAACTTTGTATTAAAGACTGTAATTTGACTTGGAGCCCTAAAAACTTAGTTTTTTGGGGGGTTGTTTTTGATGTTTTTTTCACAAATTTCAAATTTGTTGTATTGTTTTTTATGCTTTTTATTTTTATCTTGTTTTAGATCTTGAATCTTGAAAGGTCTGATACACTATTTCAGTTCATTTATAGCTTATGCCAGGTTAAACTGGAAAGTGTTGAGGAAAACCTTGACCCAATGAGAACTGTCTTCTCTGTTTTTTCTGTTGGCTGTTTGTGTTGTTTTTGTTGTTTGGGGGTTTTTTTGTGGCAGTTTTGTGTGTGTGTTACACACGACTGAGCATTAAGTGACTGTTAGTGAATTGTGACTGTGGAGATGGATAAAGCATACCATGAGTTTAGTGTTTTAACAGATGAAGCAATTTCTTTAGGTATTGTCAGTGCAAAATATTGATGAAAATCTATTAAGTATGTACACTTGTGAAGCATCCATTCCACCTAAAAATCATCATCGCTGCTGTTGTGTATTAACTGAGAGGTGCTGTATACTTGGCTTTTTTCTCTGAAAGATCTTGTCTAGCAAAGCTTTGTGTGGTGACCTTGAATCAGCACAGCTTAAAGTATTCCAGAGTTGAAGGGACTTACCTCATTTTTGTCTTCAACTTCTGAACCTGTTAGCTATATCCAGCTAAATTTAACAGGAAAATGGTGACTTCAAGCATAAAAGGTTTCTGCCAGTAATGAGATATGATGGCCAAACTTGTGCCCCCACTGAGAGAGGGGCATGGCTCCTGATTTGTTCTGAAAAGCAGGAGCATGTGGCTGTGTAGGTGTCACACACTTGCTGGCCAGTCAGGGTATGGGTAGCTCTGAGCCAGTCCAAATGTATTTTTGCCACTTGCGTGGCCAGCCTTGGTGAACCAGTGCTCAGATGAGGGGAGGAGTGAGCATGGCACTCATGCAGGATGCAGGGGGGAACATGAGAACTTAAAAAGGATAAATAGGGAAGCATATGAGACTTCAGTTAGTAGGAAATAAAGTTTCATTAGTTTTGTCATTTTTTTGTAGTTGTTTTCAGTTACTGAAAGGGTTTTCATGATTTTCAGGTAAAATTCTGCACAGCTAATGTGTCACTTTATTTTTAAATGTCATTTCAAATTTCCATGTGATTTAAATAACAGATTCAGTGTAAAGCTCAAGATTCTATTTTGATTCCAAAGTAAATTTTCTTTCCTTACTGTGGATATTATTTTTAATTCTACTAGTACACAGCAAAGTGCGGGGTTTCTTGGGTTTGTTTTTTTTTTTTCTTTCCCCACTCTCTTGGGCTTAGAGTAAAATTTAGTAGATGGAGAGTCTTCAGAGATATTATGGTAATTTCAGTTATAACTGATAACTTAGAAGCATTTCAGAATAAATTTATGTCTTTTATGGGTGGATTTAGGATAAAGTGGTGTTTGTTTTTGTAAATTATTTTTCATGAAGTGTTGGTGGCCAAAAGTATACAGTTGAAATTTATTTGGATATGTAGAATGTTTATGGTAAAGTATTACAATGGTTTCGAATCTATTAATAGGCAGAAAAAATAAATTAATAATAATCTTAGATGTTTACTTAGATCTCAGCTATACATATAAATATATGGCTTTTTCCCTGTTTGCTTATAAAGGGACTTTGGTAAAAAGTTAGTGACTTCTTTAGAGCTTTCGCAAAGCAAGCAAATCATACATGGGTTGGATAGAGAGAGATAAGGTATCTGTCCTTAATCCAGAGGCAAGTGGTTTCATCTCTTAGGTGTCAAGGAAGGTTGGTGAGTGGATTTCTATGCCTTGGACTCAGGACCATCCTGTTGTTCTCTGATTTTGCTGCTACTTGTAACTGAATGTCTGTCTGCTGTGTGGTTTTCCAGGTTGCTTTCAATCTGCTTTAGAACTTGCACTGATCTTGACAGTGCTGAGTTGTGTGGACCATCTTATACTGAGTTTCTCTCCTCTCTCCTGGAAGGAGTGTTTGTGATTGCAGCGTAGGGTAACAATTTTGACAGGTTGGATGTCCACTTCTAGATCTGCCATAGTCTTTATTGTTGACCTGGGACACTTTCTTTGACTCAGTTCCAGTCTGTTAATGGAGATGTTGGTTTAAGGACAAGGAAAGGCCAGTGAAGATGCCTATGCTCTTGCTTCACACCAGTGGAATGATATTTCTTACTGTATCCTCCTATTTTCCCTCACTGCAGAATCTTGGGGAGGAGCCAAGAGCAGGGAACACAGTGAACAGTTTGCTACACAACTTGGAAGAAGGTAGTCTCTCAAACTGTCCTCTGGGCTGCCCAGCCACCAGAAAATAAAGAGCATTTTGGCAGCTGGTCAATGAAAGCCAGAAGTGGTGAACAGAAGGCTGGGAAACATGCTTAAAATCTGAATGTCAGCCAGGAAAGCTGGACTTAGGCAGTCTTGCAAATTATGAGGGCAGGCTTATTAATTGAACGTTCTGGCTGGTGGAAAAGTTGCCTAAGGCTTAGAGTCTTTATGGGTCAATATTTACCACTAAAGTGAGGAGACAACTCTCCACACCTCAAGCAAAGTATGCAATGTCAAAAATAAGCCTTTGTAGCTGCATTTGCCACTTCAACTGCAGGTTCAGTGGCTTTGGAATCCTATGTAATATGACTGGGTTAAAGCATGGAGATAGCTGCTCTCCCCAAAAGACAGACACTTCTATTTTTCTTGCTTTTTTCATCAGTCATTAATGTAAGTGTATGTATGTGTCCATTTTGTATTTAAGCATTTATTAAAACAGCTCCAAAATACAAAGAAAGTTAAAGATTGCACAATTTAAAAATGTGTGAGTAATTAGTTACTTAGGTTATCCTGGGTTTGTTTTTCAGAATATGACTTTTTTAAAGAGCTTAAGCTTATTTCTACATTCCTTGATTTTTGGGGCGTTACGTCATTACTGTGCTCGCATATGTTGTTGAAATATGTTAGTTCTGTACCAACTGTATTTTCAGTAATTCATTACAGCCTCAAGTCAAATCACTTTCAGTAGTGTAGGTACTCTGGTCACTTAACAAGAATGAGGCAGATTTCAAATGGCTCTTTTTCTTTGCAGACCTTTAATCAGAACTGGACACCTTCCTAAATAATTCTGTTATTAGTTACTGGTATGAAGACATGTTGTGATACCAAATATATATTTTACGGTAGAAGAAAAAGGTGAGGTAATTCAGTCTGGAATGTTGTAATTGCTACTTTGTTTCTTGTACTACAGTTTTTGCTTGTTTAATTTAGTCCTTAATTAGATGTGTTTATCATTAATGAATAGGATGAATTCAGTTAATTTGATTGAAACTCAAATCTAAATTTATTCTTTCAAGGATTTGATGATCTGAGAGAGTAATCTGGTAGTTTTCCCCTCCCTCCTCTCTGTTGCTATAGTAATCCTAAATTTGAACCTTGTTTCTGCAGACCTTTTTTTTCCCCCCTTCAAGTGAGTTTTGTAATAGCTGTGCAGTTTGTTCTCAAGCCAAAATATTGATAATACGGGTTTTCTTGTAGCTTTATTTTTTTTCATTTGGCTGTATCATTTGAGATGAAGTTGAAATTAAACAGCTTTAATTTGCCTTTTCTTTTTCTAGCTCTGGAGAGGCTTTGTGGCATTAATTTTTTTATTCATGTTTTAGACAAACATTGTTTAGGGAAAAACAAGAAAAAAAGGCTCAATTAAAGCAAAAAAAAAAAGACGTAAATGTGTCTGAGTGTCATGGAAAGCTGTGTGTAATTGTAATTGCAGAAGTGAACATTCAAATTGCAAAGTCCATAAGTAGTTTAGCATCCAAATGTTCTTGCAATTCCAGTTTTACAGCAGTGTTCAGGGCTTATTTGATGAGGTGCTTTCGGCTACTTCTGGCATGGCTGAACTTCTGATACAGCAATAAATGCAGGTAATTCTGGCAGCTGTATAAAATATTTATGCTCTTACTAAACTTTTTTTTTTTTTTTCCCAGATAGAAAAAAGTGGTGATACAAGATCTAACAGGGTTGATAGTCAATTGAAAAGGAGCATCAGGAGTAAGCAGAAAACCTGAATAAGACTCTTCACATGCCTTGTCAGGAAGCACGGGGATAATGAAATAAGACTAAAAATAATTCAGATACTTGTGAAAGACTACATGAAAGTTTGCCTTAATTTTCAGTGAAGACGTTTTGAACATATGCACATAAGTCATACTGAAGTGAGGTTATAAAAACTATTTCTATAAAGTCCAACTTGCATGGTGCAGGTTAGTGGAATTATGTGACATTTACTCTGCAATTTTGAAGTAGGTGACGTGTGTAATTAGAGCCTCAGTTTCAAGAATTGTTATTAAATGGCAAGGCAGAAGGGTATTGGATAGCTGGAGAACAATGTTAAGAGGAAAAGGTGATTTGGGATAGTAATTGCATCATTAGTGTGACCTTAATATACAGAGATTTGTTTAAATTTAGAAAGAAAAGCTGTTCCGTGTGGAGGTAAGATGAAAAGGGTATGAAGTGATAGAGCTCTTAACAGAGGAAGATTTGTCAGAGAAATCTAGCACCTCTTTTTTGTAAGATCCCTGACTTCTTGGAGAGGATACATGGTTAGAGCTGACCTCTTTAAACTTAAAAGTCATATAATGTGCAACATGATTCTCTATAAAAACTAGAGGGATGTTTTTTGTGACAATTGATTTTAAATGGTGACAGGATGTGTCAAGTATGGATAGAACTTGATGACTAGAGATGATGTGTTGAAACTATGTGAATAGTGGACTTTGTCAAGGATCAGTTTCAAGATTTAGTATTTTCGTTAAAATCATTTATCCATTCCTTCTTCTCATGCCAATCTCATGATTTTCATCAGATGTCAAGCAATGTCAGTACAAAAGAAGGTTTTGCACAGAACAAAGTTGAGACCTTAAGACATGACCAGTAGGAAAAGGAGTCGTATTAAATAGCATTAAAAGAATTGTAATACTTCAGGATGACAAACTGATCAAAGTTAGCAGTGAAGATCAGTATGAGGATAACAAGTACACTGTTGTTGCCGTGCTAGTATTTTTCTTTAAAGAAGTAAAGTGGTATTGACTCTTTCGGGTACTGGTGAAAGCTTATCTGAAATACTGGATATAATTCCTATCACCCACCCTCAAGTAAAAAGGACATTTGGACTAAAAGAGGTCCAGAGTCTGATTCCTGGAACTCAGAGAGTGTCTTGTTTGATCTGGGGAAGTATGGAAGAGGTAGCTCTTCATAAAAACAAGTGAAACAACACATGTGGGTAAAAAGAGCTTTTTATGCTTGAGGTATAAGAACAAATGGGTATAAACCATCCAAGAATAAACCTAATCTGGAAATTAGAAAAGATGGTTCCTAAGCAACGGAGGCATAGGAGTCTGCAACAGCCTTCCCTTAGGAGTAGTGGAATAAGGCTCTGTTTAAGATGGAGCTGGTTAGCTTATATAAGTGGGAGGGGGAGGGGATATAATGTAGTTTTCCACTCTGCCTTGGGATTTGAACTGCTTGACCCGGAATATCCGTTTGTTCCCATGATTCCTGTCTTTAGTTAAAGAGGATACAGTAACTTGACCAGATACTGCCCAGACACCAGTGGGTAGAGGGATGGTCTCTTTCTTGGACAAGTGCACCAGTTGCATTCTGAGGTATAGAAATGCTATCATTAGGAGGTATAGAATTACTATCAGGGGATAGTAATTGTTAGACAAGTAGGATGTTTTAAATATTGTTTAATGGAATATGCTACATTGTATTTTTTCTAGTGGCTATATGTTGAGTTTTGTCTTAAGAAACCCCATGTCAACGCAGCATAATTCAACAGGTTTCGTAATGAGTGCTGTATTGTTTTCTTCTCATTTGTCCTGTGGGGTTGAAGGAAGCTTCCCACAGCATGTGCACAGCTACGTCATTGTCTTCATATTTCTCTGAGAATTCTCCTTTGAGCTGCTTTAAAAAAACTCCCATTGGTGCAAACTGAAGGGTTGATGTGGTGAAAACACTCTACATCATGTTGCTGTGTGTTGCCCTGTTGTTCCTGTGTATTGTCCTAAGACACTATCCATCTAATAAAATTGGAATGTTATTTTTTAGGAAGCATTGTGCTTTTGATTGCACTGAGAGACAGTCCTATATCTCTGCCTTTTAGAAACTGGTGGTTTTGGAGGAGACTTGACAAAGAAAGGGGTTCTACTGTGTTCTCCCTGACAGAAGGACACTAATTGGCAAATTGAGAAATTAATGTTGCCAGAGGTTGCAATATTTTTCTAATTTATTCAATTGTCAAGACATGTTAAATCATGATTTAATTCCTGCTGAGGTACTTCAGACCCAGGAGGGAACTTGTAAACACTCATTTGTGCAATTGTTTCATTTATATCAGTAGCTTGTATTACTGGATGTGTTTTTATATGTGCAGAAATACAGTAACTACTTTGTATTTTTCTCTTCTCCATCTCTGTTACTTATTTGTTCTAAATGTTCATCTAGAAAGCTTCATTTTAGGAAGGAAGTTCAAGCATGGAAAGTAGTTAGGTTAGGACAGGTTGGAAATTTAATGATGTTTGAAAAGTTCCTTCCTGACTGTGCTTAATGTATTTTATTGACTTCCCTTCAGCTGTTAGTTGAATTTCCTGTTGATTTTTTGGTCCAAATAATTGCCAAAGTAGTGTCTAGCCCTCTCTGTGTGCTAAAATTATTTTTCTTAATTCAGAAATTTAACAGTATTTTAATGTTTTCAAAACTAATGTAGAAGACTAAGAACCAGATCTTATCCCTTTAAATTGCTGTATTCACACTTAATGATTAATATGAATGGTAAAGAATTCCATGTGTATAACATCAATGACTTAAATGGCAATTTGCACATGTTTAAGTGTTAGTGTTGGCTAAGTTACATCCCAAAATACAATTTTGGGAGAACAGTGATTGACAGTTAAATAATAGTTAATACTTTAGAGCTTGAGTAAGTGTTCATTGTTATGCAAATATTGACTAAATAGCATTTAACCTGTTTTATTATTTAGACATTCTGTCTTGTCATTTACTGTGGAACAGGTGTGGACTAGACAGAGTCTCGTGTGTTTAAAAAAAAAAAATCCAAAGTCTGAAACTGTTAGTCAGTAGTCTCCAGAGCATGGATAACTTAGCAGATGTCATCTTAAAACTCTTCTAATGAGGAGAATTTGTTTATGAATACTGGCATTTTGAAAGAATGTATTAATGTGTGTGCAGTAAGAAAACTGTACAAGGTGATTATATTCACTTTTTATTCTTAAAGTATGCTTTTCAATTAGACTGTATAGGATTTATCATGGTAACTGAAAAGGTGTCAGATTAAAATAAATGTTACTGCCTTGGAGTAATAGAAATAATTACTGGGAAGTCAAACAACTTTTTTCCTAATTCGCTTAATGCACATGACATTGGAAACGTAACAAGTTCCTGATTCTGGTGAACCGGGTAATATGTTAGTTAACTGATAATATATTATTAAACACCAGAGAGGAGAAAAAGCTTTCTGGCTGTATATTCATTTTTAGATTTTTATTTTTTCTTTTTGATTCTTTTGTCTGTCAAAATTGAAGCAGAGTATTGCTCAGTTGTCTTAAATTGAAATAATCTTTTACTTATTGTGTGGTCTAGAATAGCATTCCCTTCAGATGTGGCCTATCCTATAGCCAGTTCTGATAGGGATGCAGTTGATATTGGAATAATTTGTAATTTCAGCAGCATGTTCAGATCAGGCATTTTGGTCTCTTATTTAATGAGAGTCATGTCAACTTTTTTTTAGTATTGTGTCTTGTTAGCTGGTGCCACTTTTTTTTAAAGTAACTTTACTTAGAGGTAATTTTTTGTGTTGGCACTGTGCCTCACAAACACATAAAATCTTAACTGTTTTATAAAGTGAAGGTGCATGTTGATATGCAGTTTGATCTTTGGAGGATAAACTAGACAAATCTTATTTCCCTCTCTTCCCCCAAAAAAGTGTGTGTATATCCTTTCCAAGACTTGTTGGATTAGATCAGTGTCCCTGTGAAAAAATGTTAAGGTTTGTCTGGTGGGGAGGGTAGGGTCTGTAGCACTTGCACAGAACAGATTTTCAATAAGGAGACAGTGCAGTGATTGGACAATGGGCTGTTTGGCTTTTGTTACCATGAATTTCTTCCTAGGTTATGAAAGTTCTAGAAAATGGAAACAAGTTATATTTGAGGTAACAGCCTTGTGTAGCTTGCTTGAGACTTGGAGGAGAGCAGGGAACTTGAGGATGACATAGAGAACGTTCAGGGGTAAGGTTGGTAAGAGACTCATGAGTAAGAATTATTTAAACTACTGAGATACATTGCTATGTGTGTCATTGAATATCTTCATAAAACCATCTGAATTTTATCAATGTTGATAGAGGTTCAAGAGATTAAAGGGGAAAAAATGAAGTATTATCTGTTTGTTATCTGATAGATCTATGAAATTCTGTAGTGTCTGATACTAGCAGGAAATATAATAGTGGGCAAGTATGACAAAGGAGGTAAAGTGAAGGTTGGTTTAGTTTGGAGAAGACAGATGAGAGAAACTGAAGTAAACAGAAAAATACATTGATCCAGTAAGGTCAGAAACAGGTTTAAAAATCTGGATTACATTATACAGGAGATTTCTCTAAGATTTTTTTACGCAAACTATATTTACACACTTTAAAAAAAGTCACATTCTGTCTTAGCCCATGGGACTTTTTGCTATGAGGTATTATTACAGTCAAGAGTTTAGCACAGTGCAAAATAAGGTTATACATTTTTATATCAGTTTTGCCTGGAATGTTAGAACATATGTAACTTTTGTCATGATGTAAAGCATAAATCAATACATTGCTGCAAGTGTCTGTGTGTTATTCTGTTCTTAAAATTGCACATTGCCCGTAGTTAATCAGGGTATTTGGAGAGTTAAACCATTAGTATGTGTTTGACAGGTTTTGCCCCTTTAGACAAAGTTTTGACATTTACTTACAAAATCCCAAATGGTTTTGACTCTGACAGCTACAGAAAGTCTTTATATACAAAAAAGAACACTACAGAATCTCTTCCTAATGAAATCAGGGCAGTTGACTAAATAAGTGTCAGGCTTAATATTTGAACAGTAGAATTGCCAGGCTTGTTTTGGTTTAAAAAAAAAGAGAAAACTTTAAGATCTGAATCTACCAATTTCTAGCTTCAAAGTAGCTGAAGTTGAATGGGCAATGTAAATAACATATATCTTGTGTGGGGACTTCTGGGACAGATTTCATAGAATGTACTGAGTTTTGGATATACATAGAGAGGTAACTTAAAAATGGGATAGTAAATGTCATTAATCATGGGGTCCTATAGAATACATTTTTGTAAGATTTCTGTTGGATTTCATATGCTTTGTTAGATGCTTTGTTACTAAACAACTCTGACAAAGTGGGAGTTGCTTGGGGCCTAATATGCATTTAAGTATGTGGACATGTTAGATCCTATTGAAATCCCTTCAGGGCAGGAACTTATGTTGAAGAGATGTAGTGCAGGTTTGGATTGGTGGGGCTTGTTTACAAGTTCCCTCGCCTGCTCTGTCCAGCAGCTCCCAGCATGGCCACACAGGCAGATGTGTAGACTCAGCCTTGTGGCCAGCAGAGTGTGGGGATGGCTTCCCACAAGGAAGAGTGAAAATAATACTGTGCTCTGGAGAAAGCATGAAATACTTCGATTATATGGAAGAAAGACTTAAAGAGTAGATTTTTGTACATATGAAATACTACTGTCATAAAAACAAATACCACCGTTCAGCTTTAATGCAAGTGATTGTTTCCATTTGATACAGTTGTTTAGCTCATCTCCTTGGAGAGCTGCTTACCAATTCCTAAGGTTTTGTTGAGATCAGCTGGACTTCACGTGGGCAGAAACTGCTGGCCTGTATCCAGCTGCACGCTGTTTGGGAAATAGCTTTAAAAGCTGGGTTTAGAATTCTGGCTTTGAATGCTGCATACATGTCACGCTGCTTTGCAATTTTCGATGCCAGTGGCCTCTCAATGAACTTGAAAGAACTGCACATACATATTTTGGCAATAAAACAGTGGCAGTTGGGTTTCTAGAAAGAGTTCATTTTACAGCTTGAGTCAGGAATGAAAGTACCTAGTGCCATGTGAATTATTCAGGATCATTGTTTGACTCCCAACTGATTTGACACATCTGTGTATCCTTGATGTTCATTATTTTAACTTAAATTTTTGTTTCTGGAATTATAAGCCCCATGCTGGCTGGGTGTGATTTTTTTAGAACACAGTGGGGAAAAGTCTCTGGTCACTACTAGTCAGACATAAACAGGAGTACTGGTACTGTATTTTTAGAAGTTGTCTTGATATTTCTAGTGGTGAGGTTGAAGGATGAGAGTGCATCTTGTCTATGGATAGAGGAATTGTTGCTTGGATAGGGATCTGAATAAAAAACAATAAAAAAGTGATACTATAGTCAGTGGAGTTGTTTTTAGACAAACAATAACTAGACGTAGGTAGAAACACTGGTTTTTTTCTATTGATCTTCAAATGTTTGTCAACTAAAATAATCCCTGCCTAAAGATAGTCTTTGAAATGAACATTATCCATCCATAATCTGGAAGCAGGGTTATGTGTAGAATAGGGGCCTCTCGTGTTTTACATTAGGACTTGAATTCAATAAGTGCACAATGCCCAGAAGCACAATTTCAGTTTTGTTCTTTTGGGTTTAGTAATGGTTTTAAATTAGTTTTGTAGAACATTAAAGCCACGCAAAACTGTTGTGATCTTTGGATACTTTGGTGTGCATGTCTGTCTTTCGGTAATATTTTGGTATTGGTTAAAAAATAAAGAAATAGATCTAGTAGGAAGTGTGAGAATGGCTGCAATTCCTGAAATGTTGAAGTCCGGGCTGCTTGTGGTTCTGAAAGTGACTTCACTTGAAATGGCCACTAAACACTGCATTTGCGTGGTTTGCAGTGACTGGAGAAACCGGACTGTTGCTTTTCTCCCCAGATATAATTCTGAAACCCTGCAGAGCAGAGTAAATAACATCTTTTTGCCACTGTCAGGTGGAAACAATGAGAATCTGAGCTGAAAGAGAAAATCTGGGTTTGCATGATGTTAATTTATGCAGCCTTATTCAGTTGGGTAATACTTGCCTGACAAGGGAGACGGCACAGTCAGGAGGATGGTTTTCTCATGGTGTTTCATCTGTTACCATGTGGGTGTACACGACCTTTGAGGTTTACCCAGAAGTAGGAAACTGCATAATTTTGGGGTGGGGAGCACATTCACACTTGCTTGTGAAAAAGAAAAACATACATAAGCTGCTCCTAAAATAGAGTTCGTAGGGGTTTCTTGACATGCTATTTCCTAATACGGAAAGAAGAACAATCTAATGCAGGAAAATGAGTTCCAGTAACACTTCAATTCATAGTTGATGTATTTTAATCTGTAGATTAAAGTCATCAGGAACATTCTGAGAGATGGAAAAGAGAATGGTCTTGGCTTCGGGAGCTGTGCAATGACATGAACTTTGTCTTACTGTCATTTCTGAGACTTCTGTGAAGGTAGTGTTAATATCCTTGGTAAAGGGCATGTATTTTAAACACTCTCCAGAAATTTTTAGTGCACAGTGGATAAAAGATGGTGTAAACCACGGTCTTCCTAAAATTTTTCAGCTACCTGAAGGATTTACAAATACCCAATTAAGCACTATGTAAAGTAATTTATTTGAATTTGGATATGCCTTGGCTGTTAGCCATCTATTTGGAAATAGAATGACAATGCATATGTGAGGTTCACATTTCAAAGCTGTTTTTATGTGCAAGTGCAGTATAAAATTTCACATGGAAGGTTTATGTCAAGATTAATACTTAGGTTTGCATTCTCCAGAGATAGGTGTTTCCTCCTGCATACAGACATTTAAAACTCTCTCTGGTCCTACTGTGGTAAGAGAATAAATTGTGTCATAATTTGTGTCATTTTCTATCTCTCTCTCCCTCCCCCATCAAGACTGGGAAGTACTATAAAAGAACTGGGGGGGGGTGCCACTTAGAAAAGCCCAAGTGGAACGTGAAGGAGAAAGTAATGAAAAATTCAACATCTCTGCTGCCTTCATCTGCCTGATTCAAGCCTGCTTGAACTCTCTAGTCTTCATATTAAGCTTCTACCTTATTTATGTACTTTGATTCACTGTCTTCTTGCTTGAACTGGTAACACACCCATCCATAACATTTGTGCTGCTTATATATCAAAGTTGCTGGTTGCAGCAGAATGCGTGCATACTCTCTAATCATGGAGCGATTTCTGAGTTACTTGGATACTCTGCCAGAAAAAAATTACAGAATTCATGCATCTAGTAATGAATATTCAGGTTAGTTCCATCTCAAAAATCTCAACTAACAGGTCTCATAATAATGAAGGGTTTTTACTTGGGAGGCATGTGTTGTAGGTTCTCCAAAGTTATAGGTATATCAGTCATTAATTTGTCAAGAAACTTGAATTTCTCCTTCTGGCAGTTGCCAAGTGGTGGCACATTCTGGTACTTAGCCTCTTCATCCTTCTTTGTGTGCTCTCCTAATTTTTTGGAGCAGCTACACTGATTCTTTATAACTTTATTAACATTTCCTGAAAAACTTAAGGAAATTAATGTAATTCTTAAATTTGATCATGAGGGATTTACATAATTTTGAGTAGCAAAAAATGCTGCCAGAGTATACTTAAGATTTATGATGTCCTTGCCTAATAAACCTATCAACAGAATGTGATATTGTATAAAAAAGGACAGGTTTAGGCTACCTCTGATTCAAGTGAAAATTTCATCATGAAGTATAAGATCTTAAAAAAAAAAAGTCTTAAAAAAAAGAGTCAAATTCTCTGAAAACTAATTATCACTGTTGATGGACAGGCAAGTTACTTCTATTTTTTTCCAAGACTCTCTCTCAGAGCAGGACCAGAGAACAGCACAAGCAGAGTTAATGACTGTGATGCCTTACCATTACAAAATTAGCTATCGTTTAGTACAATCTAACTTTAGTGACACTGTTCCTTATTGTAACATGTAGAAAACATACCAATATTTTTCAGCCTAGAAAGCAAAACTGATTTGCTTATGCACTTTTTGTTTGCCCTTGCTTGAATAAGAATGTCTTGTCTCAAAATCAGGATGTGTATGAGTTTAAGTAAGAGCTGTTATTAAGGTTTAATAATTTATGGTGAATGAAGAAATTGGACTAGAATATTTAAATTTTGCAGTCCTTTTTTCAGAACTCTTCCATAAAACCCACGATCAGAGTAAAATGAAAAGCAGAATCTGTCAATTCATGTGCTTGAATTTTAGAATTTCAGTTTGTTAGTAGACTTTCTTGATGAAAAAAAACCCCAAAACTTCACTCTTTATTTATTGAACTCCAGTAAGTCTAGACTTGCATTTAGATGTCTTGTGGATAAAACCTGCATAGAGAATCTTTTCCTACTCACCTTTTTTAAACATTCTAGCTTTGGCTTCCTAACAGTAATAATAAATGGAAAATTTGTCATTTAGGTGTAGTCTTTTCCATATTAGAGGTGAGACAAACAAGCGGGGTCTTAGTGCCTTTGTTCCTATGTGTCCATAGGCAGTTCAGAGGGATTCTGGGCAAGCCACCTTCACTGCTACTGCTCTGTGGGGTTTATATACTCAGACTGTCAAGTGTGAGGGTGCCCTTCATGGTCTGTCAAAAGTTCTGTGGCTGATTTGAGCCCTTGGAATACAGTACTTGTAAATTTGCTCTAACGTTGTCAATGCAATTTTATTTAAATCTAAAATAACCTGGTTTGAGACTTTCATATCTGATCAGTTTATCCCAGGACATCTTCTGTTCCAGAGGGTGGTACCCAAATGAGTAAGTAAAAAAAAACCCAACCAAACCCATGAAATAGCTCTCCTGCTTGCATAAAGTGAAATCATAGCTTTAACAAGTCTAAGGCTGTTTTTTTACTATTTATATGTAGCTGAGGGGAAAAAGAGTCTAACTACTTTTTTCTCCCCTGTAAAAAATAAAGATACCAAATGTCACCCAGCTGCTCTGGAAGAAGTTATTGCTGCAGAATAGTTCAGAGGGTTAAATGACATTGTTCTGTTCATTGCCAACACGCTGCAGAAATCTCATGCCTTGCTATTCAATCTCCATGAAAATAACTGGATCCTGGCCAAAATGGGGCCACTTCAGCTATGCACTGCTGCATTCAGTTGATCCTTTATACATCATGATACTAGTATTTTAGATGTGAATGCTTAAAGTTACTGAAAAGTTTCTTGCATTTTTAAGGGACGTATCTGTTCCTTGAATGAGTTGAAAAATGAGTTTTAAGTTCTTCTGTCATTTGTAGGAACTTTTGTTAGTCACAGTGCTTTTTGAAAGGTTTGACAGTGGTGAGCATTAAAGTTATTTTACATTTTAAACATAAGTTTTTCAGGTTTTTTTATATCTGTGCATTGGGTATATGTGTGGGATCTGGTTTTTCCCCCAGACACTGATCTAGTATGACCTTTCTGAAAAACCCAACAGACATTTAAATAAAATTAGATTTTCACATCTTATTTTAGAATGTCCAGTCTCCTTTATTTAAAAGAAGGGGAGTGGTGGGTAATGCCATCAGAAAAATTTACTTGTAAAACCTTATGGGTAAAGTGAAGCAATGCTGCTGTGGTCATATTGCAGAGTGGAGGGGCCTTGTTCATTTTGCTGATCCTTGAGGTCGAAAGAAAATCTTGAGGAAAGGAGAAAGCTTTTCTTTGCCTCATCACTGCAGCTACAGCAGCATGTTTTAGACAATTTGAAACTGGTACTGTGTGCTGCATTCAGAGGAGCTCTGGAGTCTTCTGCCAAAGCAGCTTCTGAACTCCACAGTTCTCATGCAGTGCTGCAGCCTCCCCAGTGCTGTGGGGAAGAGCCTGTGCTGTGTCCTCTTCCTCTTGAACTGCTGTGTCAGAAGCACCCCCTAAGTTTACAGTGGACAAGGTAAAACCTTGCCCTCAATCACAGGTGCTGACTTAGTTCTCATTTCTGCCTAAAGCCACTGGTGCAACCACTGCACATCTCTCTGAAGCTGCTCTAATGTGAAGCAGCAGTAGACTGTTCTCTGGTAGGTGCAGATGGCTTTCCTTCTGGGGGCTATGTGGAGTACTCATATGGAAGTTGGGGACTTTTATGGCTTTAAGTGTGTTGTTTCCTAGGAAAACATGATTCCAAATGCGTGTATATGGAAATCATGGACATTTTCTTACCTGGTTAATTACATTGGCAAATTAAACATCTAATTTTGCTTCAGTGCATTGGTGACTCTTTCTTAAAGAAACTTACGTGTACATTTGCAGGCTTTTTTAACAAATTCAGTCTTGGAATTAGAAGCCTAGAAGCTTTTATGAGTTCATTTTAGGGCCAGTGTTCATTTTCAGGTCAGACGTGCTGATCAAGCTTTACTTCTTGGATAAAGCTGGGGCCCTGCCCTTGGAAAGCTGGTGATCTGATTTGACCTGTGTTCAAAAATCTCAGGGCAGTGGCTTATTGGTGTGTTTCGTGTGAGGCTTGGGAAGTGCGTATGGGTTCACAGAAACCTAAAAATAATCAGTATTTGGGTTAAACTTCTTTATTTGTATGATGGCAAAAATAAATATCCTCTTATTTTCTGGTACTGCTGCCACCATCCATGAATTTTAATAGTGTGAAAATATTTTAATTTTACATTGTCTTGGTTTCAGATATTTTTCTGCATAAGTAGAGGATGAAAGTGTAAATTAGTGACTTGACTCGCTTTTGTGCAGTACTGTTCAGTGTGTGTAGCTGAGTCTCTGTGACATCAATGGTGGATTTTATTGTCCCAAGTAAAGCGGGCTGCAAAAATACTTGGCACTGACGTTTTCTCTTCAACAAATTGTCAGTAAGGCACAGAGTGACAGTGTCTCCTGTGCAACCCTTTTTACTCTACAGTCTGTTAAACTTACTTTTAAGAAACATTAACCTGAGCAAGTCAGTTTCCATGGAGTAAACTGGTGAATGCATCAAAGAAGCTAGTCAGACCTCCTAAGGTATTTTGGAACTTCTGTAGGTTTTGTAGCTGAAATTTTTCTGGTAAGGTATGCCTGAATGATTCAGGAGTTTGCATTTTGTGCTACTGAAGATCATTAAAAAATAGTAAGATATCCTACCTGTTCTGACAGAAAATTTGTCCTGATAGCAAGCCCGATCAGTTTGGCCTGAGCATAGGAGAAGGATTAAGGAGGATTTTTGGTTCTGAGTCTGACATTCAGTCTCCAGCTGTCAGCAACCTACCAGCAGAGGAAGGTGCTATAAAAAAAAAAGGTGTTGGAAAACTGGAAATGCATTGGAAGCTGCAAGTAACATGAACATATTGTGCTTGTGGAACTTATTTTTCCCAAAGCCTGAGAAGGAAGGGCAGGTTCACAGATTTCAGAGCAGACTCTGATCTCAGTGCAGGTAGGTAGTAGAAGGTATTCTGAAAGTTGTATTAAAATGTGTGTTTTACAAAGGTTTTTAAAGCAAAGTTATTGACTCAGTATTGTGTATATGTGGTCAGGAAATTTCCATCTCTGTTCAAGGGCAAATGTCTGTTATTCACTCCCAAGTGTTAAAATGTCTCTTTACTTTTGTTAGCAGGACTGAAAGGCCCTGTCACCTCTGTGATCAGTTAATCTTCCTGGTTCACCAAATATGTCAAGCTACTGATCCTACAAGCTACACTTTTACTCTCCAGATCATTTTTGTAGCCCTTCCGTGAACTCTGATATTTCATGTCTATTATTGAAGCAGTTGAAATAATATTCTAGTAGTGTGTGGGGGGCTTTTTTTAAAGTTAGGGAAGGTTATTTTTCTACTTCTGTTTTTTATTTTATTTTACTATCACAGTAGAACACCCGGCCACAGCATAATCTTTGCAATTTTTGTGTAGTGATCTATGACATCTCCTAAATTTGCTTCTAATTTTGCCTTTTCAGCATTGAGTAATTCTGACATAGTTTTTGTCTCCATTTGTACTCCTTTGCATTAGCTGTGTTGTTTTGAGTTTTGTGATGCTACACTATCATTAAGTAAAAACCACAGAATCAAGAGACTTATCTTAATTGGGAATCAGATTTCTGAAATAAATCTTTAGGCAAATCAGCCTCAGTGGTATTTGGCAGTGTAATTATGAGGACTACTTTGGGGGGGCTCTTTAAGTTGAGGTTCAGTGTGCAGGTTTTAATCTCAGTGTTGGAGTAGCTTCATAAAATAAATTTATCTGAAAACCATGATACTGCCCTGAACTGTAGCACTGAAGCCCATATTTTTCACTGAACCGTAAAGAATTATTTCTGGGGCTAATAAACCCTGAAGCAGTGGAAAGGAGAAGTGTCTCTGCTGCCACAACCACCACTGGTGCTCCTTGATAAGAATCAGTGGAAAAATATATGATGAGTTTGCAGAATTCATACTTGCACACTGTGCCTGGAGAAATGGAAAAGACGCTGGTGAAATTCCTGTTTTGTCATTTGCATGCAAGTTTTGTGATACATTTGTGAAGCTCTTAAGAGTTTCAGCAGAAAAGCTTAAGGTGTCTGTGGTTTAAGATACTTATGTAGAGAGCTCCTTTGTATTTTATGAACATATGACATTTCGTTATGCTTTTTGTTATCACTTTCCCTAATCTTTCATGAGTTTAGGTACTGAATGCTTCCAGAAATGCTGTGTGGGAAGTGTATGGAACTAGGAGATTAAGTCACTGAGTCAAAGAAGTAAAACCAAGGTAATTTTGATGTTGAGGTAGTAAGTAGGTTTGAAACTGTTAGTTTTTCGCAAAATCTTTTGAGGCTAGAAATGGCAGTTCTGTTGTTTGTTGTTTAAACTACTTAGCAGGAAAACTGGAGAAGGAAAGGACTGGAAGAGGGGAAGGGAAGTTAAAAGGCTGGGAAGAAACCAGGGACCTTGTTAATAGGAGATATAAGTTAACCATTTGAAGGGGATTTTTTAAATCTTATTTTTAATTTTTAGATTTGGAACCCTTACCATTTTTAATTAGCTTGGAACGAGCTGTTAATTGGAAATTTGATCTTTCCATCATAAATTAATAAATCATATTAGGGTTTAACATGAAACAAAGTATCAATGGTGAGCATAGGCTGCAACTGTACCTTCCAGTGAGGGGAGGAATAGCACAATGTGCTCCCCCGTTCCTCCTCGTGCGTCATTCTCAGCTTCCTGCAGTGTCCAAGCTCAGGAATACGATGATTTTCCAGGTCAGGGAGGAGAGTTAAGTGATGACTGTTTCTAAAAGTTTGATACTTTTGGCCTTTAAAATCCTTTATTAAAGCAGGGAAAGTACCTCTCTATTTTAGCTTTTTTATGGTTTTTAGTGCTGGCTTTTCTCCCCTTTTGTTTGCAAGGACTGAATTTTGAATTCTGACCCATATATACTGAAACTTCTGCGGAATTTAGACAGCTATCTTTAACAAATATCTCAGCTGAATCTGCCCACCTAAATTCTGGCATAAATCTTAGGTGGGCTTATGCTAAATAGAATCACAGAACATACAACAGCCCTGGTTAAAAGGGATCTCAAAAGATCATCTAAACCAAACTGTTGTAGAAAAGGGAACCTAGATGAGATTATCCAACACCCTGCCCAGTTGTATCTTGAATAGCTCCAGTTGATGGGGTTCCACTATTTTCCTGGGGAGATCATTCTGGTGATTGTTCTCAGTGTAAAAAATGACTTTCCTATATCAAGATGAAACCTTTTCTGGTGCAAATTGCACCTGTTGCCCTTTGTCCTCTCCATTCGGCTCTTTGTGAAGAGAGATACTCCATCCATTTTGTAGCCAGCCTTTAAATACTGGAAAAGTGTGACAAAGTCCCTCCTGGGTGTTCTCTCCTTCAAGGAGAAAGGACCTAACTCCTTTAGGCTTCCTTCCCTCATAGAGTAGGTTCTACAGTCTTTGATCATCTTCATGGCTTTCATTTTGACCCTCTCCAGTCCGTCTGTTCCTTTTCTTGAACTGTGGAGACCACAACTGGACACAGGAGTACTCCAGGTGTGGCCTGACAAGCTCTTGGTAGTTTGGGATGGTCACGTTCTCATCTCTGCTAGTGGTGCTCCTGTGGGTGCACCCCAGCATCTGATTTGCCTTCATTGCTGCAGCAGCTTCACTGCTGGCTCCTGTTCAGCTTGTTGTCCACCAGGACCCCCAGGTTCCCCTCAGCAAAGGATCCCAGCCTGTGCCAGGCTCTTTGGTGCTGTCACTGCTGCAGGACCTTGCAGTTGTCTCTGTTAAACTCTGCGCTCTTCTTGCCAGCTCTCTCTTCCAGCCTGTCCCGGTCCTGTGAGATTGCTCATCCTTCTGACACATCCACCTCACCACCCAGTGTGGTGTCATCAGCAAACCTGGTGATGGTGCTCCCAGTCTTGTCATCCAGATTATTTGTGGTGATGTTGAAAAGTGTGGGTCCCGCCATCATTTTTGGGGGATCCCCCACTTGTGACAGGCTTCCAGACTGAGTTAAAGCCATTGACCTGCACCTTCTGAGTGCACCCTGTTGGGCCAGTTTCCTGCCCATTTTGCAGTCCAGCATCCAGTATCTTCCTGGTTTGTCCAGGAGAAGGCTGTGGGAAACAGTGTCAAATGCTTTGCTGAAGTTTGTTAAACAGTATCTGCTGCTCTCACTACTTTGACAGAAACTGTTATTTTGTTGCAGGTGCTCAGAAAGGTCTGGCACGATTTGTTTATTGTGAAACTGCTCCGGCTTTTTCCCAACCACCTGCTTCATTTGGCTTTGGGAAAGCGAGGCAGCAATTACATTGTTTTACAACCTGATACAGTTATATCATGGGGGCTTCTTAAATGTTCTCTTAACACAGCAGCTTAGCCTGGTTTTTTACCATGAGTTCACTCGCTTCCCACTGTGCTAGGCTTCTGATTTCAGTGTTTTAGAGAAGGTGAAAATAGGAAATAATTGCTTAAACAGTCAGTGGATTTCAAATAGAATTGGTCTATTTTGTTTTCTTGTTCTCTAACACAGTTTGCTTCTTGAACTATTGTCATAGGTACTAAAGCATGATATTACAAATATAAAATGCAATACTTTTGGCCATATAAACTTAGTGTTGGATTTTTCTAAATTTCAGAGTCCCATATTTAACTTGCATTATCTCTGTTAAAAAGCAAAATGAGGGTTCCTGCATTCAATATAAGATAAATAACTGTTCTTGTTCATGAAATAGTCTTTTTGAAAACAAAGAGCAGAGGAAATTCTGAAGATGCATAAGCTTGGGAACATTTGCTAAAAAATAATACAATTGTTCATGATATTGAGTACGTTGTCGAGTAAGTAGTACAGTCATGATTTACTTTCTTTGTTCTTTGACTTCCTAAGATAATGCCAGCTTTTCCTTTTAAAAGTTCAGTCGGAAACATTTGAAATGGCAAGAACAAATCCAGTGTCATCGGTGCCAAAATGCTGTCATTGAAAACTATGGAAATTGTAGTGCAAATCGTAAATAATTTCCCTATTGTAGTTATATTAATTTTTTAAGGAGAAAGTTTGGCAAATGTTATTCTAAAGTAAGGGAAAATCGGAAAAAGTACCAGAAGGTATCAGAATATTGAGTGAAGTGTTAGCAGTGCAACCTTTTAAATTTTTTTGCAGACACCAAGTGATAATGAAACCTTTTTTTCCTGTAGATAGATGTTCTGCTTCCATACTTCCCTGGTCATCTCCCCACCAACTTAATTTTCACTCTAACTCTATTTGCAGTGGCTCACTTACCTCTCAGGGTTTTTATCTGCCCCACCCCAGTGCTGCCTGACCCCATCCATCCCTTCCTCTTCCTCCCTCCTGTCACCTCGTGACTTCCCCATGAAGTAATTTAATCTCTGTAGCTTTCTGCATTCCCCCAACTCTTTCCTGGGCCATAAAATGACTGGTTTGCATTTTTTTCCCCTGTCCTATTGTGCTTGCATCCAAAACAGAGCTCACTTCCCTCCCCCTACCTGCACGCTGCCTGACCTGTCACTTGCATGAGATTTTTAGCTAACTTTTACTCCTCAAAGACTGCTGATTGCACAACAGGAAAGAAAGTGAGTTATTTTGCTTTTCTACCCCTTTGTCCTTTCCCAAGTAACTTCTTGTCAAATGTGTTTTCACCTCTGTTAGACATAGTGGCATAGTTCTGGTGTGAGTGGAGATAACTTGCTGCTAGAACTGTCAGAAAAAAATGGATACAAAACAAATTACTATATCATTGTCAGAATAGGTCTCAAAAGTGGCATATTCTGGAACTGAGTGCTCCTGATCTTTGGTGGTGGTGACTGGGAATGCAGCAGCTGAGAAGTTTGCTGTTCATTTAATTTGCAGATTTGGCACAAGGTCCCATACAGGTGTTCTGCTTGCATGTTATTTTGTACAAACTGTAAGCTATCAGGAAGAAAGCAGGTTTGGGGTGTTTGGTTTGTTTTGGTTTTTTTTTCTTCCTCTCTGAAATAACTTGCTTTTTTAAGGTTTTGATCAGATAATGCTCTGAAACTTAAACCCCAGATTGTAGTAGGTTTTTTTGCATGTGCTGTCTTGTGAAGAGGCACTGTATTTTGAACTTTCTAAAAAGTCTTTCGTGTTTCCTTGTCACAACCTTCTTCCTGCTTCTCAGAGTGTATTTTTATTCTGACTTGGTCTCAGCAGACTTAAAGCTGTGTTGATGTGGAGAGCTGTCCTCAGTCTTTTGGTGGGAGGGAGCCTTTAGCTCAAATTCCATTGACTGAAGTCCTAGTAAAAAACTATTTCCTCAGGGTGTGGAGCAGCAAAAAACAACCCATTACAACTTACCACAAAACAAAGCCAGCCTTTAAGTGATTGCAAAAGGTTTTTTTTTCCAAGGAATGTAGTTAGCTGGTCCCTGCTAGTGTACGTATTGTGAGGCATTTTAAATCCTTCCAATGTTCACATAATATTTGTTATGATGGTTTGGTTAGAAACACTGAACTTATAAGCTATCAAAGGCATAAGTACTTACATTTGTCCCAATTTCCATGCATCAAAATGAGTTTCATATTAAAGTTTTAAATACGTTTATTATCTACAATAAGATCCCAACCCAGATCAATTTTGGGGCTTTTAGTTATATAATTTTTCAGATTTCAGGGTGAGGTTTTTAGGTACCCTTAACTTATTGTAGATTCTTACTGAATATTATTCACTGTCTTACCTGTTTAAATTTCTTTGACTATATATGCATCATCTGAGTACTGAAGAATGCAAGTTGCTTGAAAAAAAATTAAGACTTTTCTTTGTGGATGTTAATGTGAAAAATTTTATGGTCTTTCTGTTCTAAAGCTTTATTCTTTTGTTTAAATTAAACTCTGTAGCACAACTCTGTGACATTCGTCTTAGGTGAATCCTTTAATGAAACTGTTGGGTTAGAAAAGAATGGGGAGGAAGGGGATTTTGAATAACAAAAGTAACCTGAAATACTAATAGCAATTTCAGAATGTTTTTTGTAAACAGTGCTCAGTACCTGTAAATGAGCTATAAATTTTATAAACCTGGTTTCCTAAAAGTATTTCACAACCAACCTGTTTATAGCAGTTTTGCACACACATCCGCATGCCCCGTGATAAATACGTTGTGCTGCGAGTTGGCTGCTGGCTCTCCTTTGATGTGCTGGTCCATTGACCACCACAGTGTTTATGTGTACATAGGTATTAGAAGAATGGATGTAATTGTTACTAAAAGGTGCTGTTTGGATTTTATCACATCTGTTTGTTTTCCTTTGCTCCCTGTAGTAATAGATCCTGTTCCCTCTGTCTATATTTGATATTAACTGCTTCTGGCAGAAGGTTTTTTTCTGTGCTCTTAACATTTTCCATCCATGGCTTTTTCAGTTAAGGGTGTGGCTTTTTCTGACACAGTTGTGTTAGAACAGGCTCTCACATAGAAACACTTATCGTGGCAGAAAGTCCTCTGGCATTACAGCTTATCTTACTGGGGGGCTGTAGTGCACTGTGTCAGAAAGAAACTGTCTATACTGAAGTGTTGTGGGTGTGAAGACAGGCGGTTTTGGGTTGGTTTTTTTGTTTGTTTGGTTTGGTTGGTTTGTTTGTTTGTTTGGGGTTTTTTGCTGCCTGGGCAGCCTGTTGTGATTTTCAGTGTGACCTTCCAGTTTACAGAACCACTGGCCATTCCCCGTGTGTGTTCAGCTTCACTGTTCAGATTCCTTTTATTTATTTATTGGTATTCATATTACTGAAGCTCTTACTGGAGAGTTCATCATGCCTTACTCCCAAAGAGTCTTTCAAGGAAATTAATAAATAAATTTCAGTGGCTTTGCAAAGTGTTGTCACGATGTCTGCTTCTAGTTCAAAAGTCAATCCCTTTAACATCAGTAGCTGACAGCCATTAAAGCAAACAATTATTATTACAGTTATGTTAAAACAATTAGTAGACCTTGCTGGGGGGATGCCATTAATTTTGGGTGTCTGCAAAACTGAGCTATGAAATAGATATTTAACCTTAGATATAAAATGATCTCTGAATGTTAAACATTGATTTTCATGTGAAATTATTGCCACTACATAGTGGTGAAGTAGTAATAGCTTCCCAAGACCTTCTTGAATGCCATCTTGTGCTTGAATGGAGGAGTAATGCAAATTTCACAAGACAGTGTGATCCCATTTTCATGTTCCCTTTGCAGGCTGTTAGGGACCAGCTTCTCTCCAATGTGAGTAGAAAAGAGTGAATAAATTATGTGTGTCATTCGTTTGGAAATACGTTTTGGTACTCTGAAAGTAAGATGGAATTAGTGTAAATAATTAAATGCAAAATTACGTTTGCAGATGTGAGTACAGTTTAAATACGATTGTGCATGCACATAAACAACATGACACTTAAACAGAGCCTGAACATCAAATGTCTCAGCAGGCAGGAGCAGGCTGTTGTCTACTGGTGGTAAGCTCAAACTTCTTCCTTTTCTTATGCTTTGCTTTTAAGTAAAGACACATTTGTGGCTGTTCTCTGCAGAGTACAGTATGAAGTCTGAACTACTTAAGTGGTTCCAGTTGTCTTCACTTGCTGTTGTGCTGTTTCTAAACTCCCAGATTTTTTTTGATAAGCAGAGGCTGCTGAAGTTCAGGCTTTGATTGGGCCAAATGAGCTGCTACTGTAAGAGAGTAAGGCACATGTTTGGGTCTGCAAACTGTTGTTTTTCAACAAAGCCCTGGACGCAGAGGCAGTAGTATGGCTGATAGAGCTCAGAAGGTTGTAAAAAGTGTTCACAGGCCTTCAAAAGTATTTTTGAGGAAGGAAGTGGCAGATGGTGCAGCCTAGAGGTTGTGAGGAGGAAAAGAACTTGGAAGGAGTGTATTAGACATCTGAAGCTGCCAAAGGAGAGGTCTACTTTGCTGTACCTTCACTTGCTTAAAATTTCCTAGGTCTAGTACCCTAAACTGTTTCCCTTGCGGATAAAAGCATTACTTCTTCTTGCTCCACCCTTTTTCTCCTTGGGTGAAGGAAAGCGAGCAATTTAAAAAATAAAGAAAACAATCAACCATGATGTTTAAAGTCTAAACTTTAAAATTAAATATTTGAAACACTGCAGAGGTGTCTTTGTGTGTTTATTTAGTAACTCAGTGGGTGGAAATCGTTGAGCATTTAAGTGCTAACATAGATTTTCATAGTAGTATCCTATTCTGCAGAGTCAAGGAAAAGACTGTTTTGCTCATGGTGTTCAACTGTCTCAGTTCAGTGGTTTGTTCATCCTGTTATAGGAAATGAGTTGAATTTTGAAACTTCTTTCCTAATGTAAGAATTAAAGAGGATGAAATCTGCTAATTCTGGAGTCTTGAAGTTGATAATTTTCTTCATTGCAATGATTTTGTTTAACATAATCTGCATTTCAAAATTTATGTAAACTTGCCTTTTCTGTGTGCATACACATCTGAAGTGGTTGTAGCTAATAAGCATGCAAATAAATTACTAAGCAAATTAAAACCAGTTTAAGATGAATCCCTAAGAAAAATCTAAAAATGGCAGAAGAATGGAGACGTATATAAGAACTTACTAATATAGATGTAGATGGTGAATAATTACTTAAGATATATACAGTCTTTTCTACTTAGTTGTAATTTGATATGTCAGATGACCAGGAATTGGAGGCTTGAATCTCAAAGTGTTGTGAGGGTGGCTTTATTGAACTGTCTTTTTAGTGGAAGGCTTCAAAATTCTTCTGAGAAGGATTTTGGAATGAGGGTTGTAATACTGTGCCCAGAAAACTGGGATAATGTTACACAAAGGAATTCTTGTGAGTGGAAGAAGGAGGTGCGTATGAGCAATACTGGCTGAGCTTTCAGCCTTTCTGGTAGATGCAGGCAGTTGCTGACTACAACATGTTAAACTGAAAGGAACCCTGATCAGGGAGTGGGGGCTGTGTGTGTCTGTGCTTTCCAGATTCCAAAAACCACATGCTAATGTAGTGATGTGCATGTTATTGCATGGACCTAAAATAAATGTGAAAAGCACACTTTGGGTTGCAAAGTCAGGATTTCTGAGTTTGTATCCAGAAATGTGTTGGCAGTCCAAGCATGTTTTGGTGAGGCTGATTCTTCGTATTAATGAACATGTGTAATATACTAATTTCAGTGATGATTTAATTTCTGATTTATGCAATATTCTTTTTCTTATGTCTGCTTTAGCTTTTTAAGAAAAAATGAAAAGGCAAAAGCCCCTAACCAATGAGTTTAGACCTCATGTCTGGAACTTCTGTAATTGTCTCTGAGAAGGTTTGAAGGACTTCCATGCTTCTAAATATCAGTCTGGCCAGACAACTTAAACAAATTAGTTTAAATGGGAGCTCTCATTTTAGTTTTGTGTTGCATGAACTTATGTAGCATATTAGACTTTTCACATATGCTAGCCTACTTTTCTGATCTTGTATATTAAGATCCTTTTTCCTACTCTAGAATATTGCTCTCCACTCGCACAAACAGGGTTTCTCATTTGGGAAGATGTGCTAATTTTAGATGGATTTGAACTATTACTTTGAAAGTAGAAACACATGAATATTTTCCTTGCTTGATTTGTTTATTCCTCTTCTCTGTCCTTCTTCACAGGTTCCTTAAAACTGTGCTATGAATGGTGATTCTGGTGTGGGGGTGGTGACTTCACCACCTCCAACAACAGCCCCTCATAAAGAGAGGTATTTTGATCGAGTTGATGAAAATAATCCAGAATATTTGAGAGAGAGAAATATGGCACCTGACCTTCGCCAGGATTTTAACATGATGGAACAGAAGAAGAGAGTCTCCATGATTCTTCAAAGCCCAGTAAGAAAAAAAAAATGCTTCATCTTTAAAGTGACAACTTTAATACCTTTATTTTTACTAGCAGTACAGTATTGGAGAATTTTGTGGTATCTTAGATCCATCTATTCTTTTTTCTTGTTGGCCTTTCCTTATTTTTTTCCTCATGCTATCTGTTTGAATTTTTATGGTCTACTCATGAAGCAGCTCTTCAGTGTGGCTTACAGAATTCTCTATATAATCATTGACATTTTTTTCATATTTTCCATCTAATCCTTGTTGAGACATTTTTTCACTGGTTTCATATATTTGTTTAAATGTGACTTTCTTAAGAGTAGCTTATACAAGGCAGGTCTGTCCTGTATTCAGTTTTTCTTTTGGGATTTGGACATATGAAATATTTTTATATATCTCTTTCTGAAAGGTGCACAATAATGAAATATGAATGATTGACATTTAATATTGAAGATGTTCCCTTGGGGAGAAAGTACACAAACAAGATTTCCCAAAATGACATTTGTTCCATTTGTAATGATTAGTGGGTGACTTTAGATACAAAACATTACGTGACACAACTTCATTTGGAATAGAGATGTGGTGGTACATTCACAATTTTTCTATTAAGTCAACCCATTTGATTTATCAAAATATTAATAAATCACTTAACTAAAAAATAATCACTTAATGATTGCAGTAGTTCTCTTTCGGTACAAATTCCAGCGTTCTTGTCAAAAACAGGAGCTATCAGCAGTGGTAAAAACTTATTTTCTTCCTTCCAAGTTAAAATATATTAAAAAAAAACCCAAACAAAAAAACCCCAGGAAAAATATAAACAAGCCCTACAAGCCCTCATCTAAACAGGTTTTAGAAATTTAATGTTCATTGTTTTCTGTGTTCCTGGATGCCTTCTTGGCGCTCAGTTCCCTGTGAGCCACAGTGGCAGATTTTCTTTTCTGGTTCTGCTACTTTTACTTTCACATTTTGTGTTCAAGTCGATTGTACATTCTCCTCCTTCCAGAAATTCGTATTAGCAGGCTCAAAGACTTTTGGTGTTACTTGAAGAGAGAATGCTGGAATTTCCATTAAAAAAGCCCCGAGTGACTCATATAATTGGAGCTCCAGAGAGCAATGTTTTGAAGTTACAGTATGCACCAGTAATTCTGCCCTGCGGTGTTTTTCAGAAGAGGTGTAGGATGGTTCCATCAAAGTGCTAAATAGAAGCTGAATATGAAAGGCTGAAGTTCATTTAAACATGCATTACAACGTGCAATGTCTTGTTACTAGGCCTTTTGTGAAGAATTGGAATCCATGATCCAGGAACAGTTTAAGAAGGGGAAGAACCCAACAGGTTTATTGGCTTTACAGCAAATTGCGGATTTCATGACAACACACGTACCAAATGTCTACCCTGCAGCACCTCAAGGCGGAATGGCTGCGTTAAACATGAGTGAGTGCACCTTCAGTGATCAGAGCTGAATTAATTTTTTTCTTTTCTTGAAAGGCTTAAAATGAAGGCAGTGTGAATGAAATAAAAAGTACTGTGAAGGTCAAATGCTATTGTGTTCCGCTCACACGAACACTGAACACATGAATAGATTCGTTTCTAAATGCCGCGGTGGTATGCAATGTGATTCATGTATATAATTTATATCAAAAGCTATTTCAAGGATGATATCGTAATTGAAAAATAAGCCTGATAAGTCAGTCCTAATAAAAATTTTAAATATTTAAATATTGCTAATTACCACATGGTTTGTCTGCAGGAAAATAAAACACTGGTTAGTAGTCTGGTAACAATGAAGGTCTTTAGAAACTAATTATTTTTGCCATTGAAATACTGTTTGCAGCTTTCTCCTGTTAAGTGAAGCTTTAGACAAGAAACATCAGCTAGCAAAACAAAGAAGGAAAAAACCCAGAATGTGCGAATGCATGTACACACAGGTTTTGTGTTAAGATAAAATAAATCCTTGCCTATGCTCCAAAATAGATCTTTAGTTTTGACTGTATCATGGCCTGGTTCTGTTTTTTCACAGTTACTTTTAACCACATTTCTAATTTCACTGCATAGTGTGTATTATTTACCATAATCTTCTCTCTAGCTTGTACTTAATTTTTATTAATTAAATGAATCTGTGTGCATCTTTTTAGGTGTGTAATTATCCTTGTCAGGAATATTCTGTGTCTCAAAAAGTGGAATATTTAGGATTACATTTTGTCTTTAAACTATGAAGATGTATTTTACATCTTCATGATTTTTTTTACATCTACATGATTTTACAAATCATTGGTTTGAGAGAGGAAAAAAATATTTTGCTAAGGAATGCACTGTGACCTTAGCACTAATTTATAGTAGGGAAGGAAATGAATGTTGAGACTACCAAAGTTGAATAACTTTGCTCAAGATTGTCAATATATTTGTGTAATATAAATTATTACATTATAGGAATGAGAATTTGCTGTCCATTTCTTAGGTCAATATGTTCATATAAACCAGTAAGAACAACCACTATAATAGTGGTGCATGTTGCTAGGTTTGAACTGATACTGAACGCAACCCACCTTGTGCTTTTTTACCCGTTCTCCTCTTCAGGTCTTGGCATGGTAACACCAGTGAATGATCTGAGGGGATCGGATTCCATCGCTTACGAGAAAGGGGAGAAGTTGTTACGATGTAAATTGGCAGCTTTCTACAGATTAGCAGATCTCTTTGGCTGGTCTCAGCTTATTTACAATCATATAACAGTGAGTATTGAATCAACAAATAACTGAACCAATTGTTTTAACATACAAGAGAATTGCTTCCCTTCCCTATCTGTCATTTTCTCTTTGTGTGCGAGAAGAGCAAAGTGGTATTGAAAGCAGAAGAACAGTAAAGAGATTTGTCATTGCATCTCAACTTGCATGTCAGCTACCGAAATCTGAATAGAGTTTTAAGAGAGTGTACATGAAAATTCTTAGGATGAAATTAAGACTCCCAAAAGACTCAATCTTTTAGTGTCTCAAATGCTTTGAATAATTGTATTTCTTTGTTTTCTTGCTTTTTTTGCTAAGTACTAGAATATCTTCTTAGTCATTTAGTTGAATTTTATAATTCAGGTACCAGCCTTTCTGAAAAAGAAGCCATAGTATTTCTGAACATGAGCGAGCTACTCAGCTTAATGCAGCATGCCAACAATTTTCCTTGTGACTGAGTAATCACTGGCATCCATAAAAATAATGACAAGGAGGTCAAATCAAGGAGGTTTTATACGCCAGAAGAATGATCAACATGAATCTCATGAGTAAAGTCACAGCTGTGGTGTGCAGCCCTGTCAATTGTTGTCCTAACAGAGCTGAATTGTTTTTTATTCCACATAGTAGAGTTTGTCCTTTATGTATTTTCAGTTCTTCTAGTTGCAGTCGGAATGAAATACGGTGATCTTGTTTTTACAGCTTTTTGAGATTTCAAGACGTTATTTGTGAACAGATGAAGATGATAAATGATATATGTGCAGGCATAGGATCGAGGCAGTATTGGTTAGATCATTCGGTTCCTTTTGTAAGAGAACATTTCCAACATAATGGATCTTGTAAACAACTCTGTGCCACCCCCAGATTTTTCATATGTTACAGGAGGATTGGTTTTGTAAAAGGGACATTAATGCAATGAAAAGATAACTGGGCAAGCAGGTTTGGAAATGGCTTTCTAGTGTGAAGTTCAGCCCTGGGAATGTTTGTACATTTAGATAAAAAGATAAATGTAATGAAGAGCAGCATGTCAAGGGAAGGGGTTGAGGCAAGGGCTTGTGATTGGGGTCGAATACCTCAAGTTTGCTTTCTTTGGGGAGGAGCACATTGCAGATATCAATAGAGGAGATACTGGTTGAGGTGGAAGACAATCAAAGCACTTGAAAAATGAGATTCTGGAAGTGTTTTAGACACTTCTGAATGGCAGACGTACTGGAAAGCTCTTGGTTTGTCAGCAGCAGTCCCAAATCATAGTTCTCCTGTCTTTTACAAACTGCATATGTTCCAATGAACAGCATTCTGAAAGGTGAATGAAAAATCGTATCTTCAGAAGCTGATATAGAACAAGGTTGTTATGTTTATTAAGTAGTACTAAGACACCCCTTCGGAATGTGGTGAATGCTACCACTTCATGCAGTGCTGGTGTCTGACTCCAGGTTTTCACTCTTTTTTGAGTGAATGCTGTAATTACTGGATAATTGCATTCAAGTTAAAAGCTTGTGCCAGTGCACTTGTGAAGTAGGAGAAAAGGTACAACAGCCTTCTGTGAGGGTCATAAGCCTGTATATTAAAGGAGAATGGCATATACTCTCGTATTACAGCTGGTTAGGGGTCAGTAGCTCTGACCGAGGAGGAGGTGACCTGTCCGGAGAGATGGTTCCAAAATGAATTGCCTTCCCGGGGATCGGCGTCTTCCCTCAGCTGCTGGCTAGGAGGGCCCGTGCAGAAGCTGTCAGCTCTTTAGTGATTGTTACAGTGGGGATTCTGTAACACGATGTATCAAACAATGAGGCCCATGGAAAAGAAATATATATGGACTGATTCTTTCTAGATGTTTCAGAGATGTTTATTTCTCCAGCCGCATGGCCGGAGCTCTGCCGAGGAACTGTTCCAGTCATGGGGCCTGAGGGTCCTTGCCCGCACAGGGGAACACAGAACAACCAATGGGAACGAGGCTGAGCAGGGGCAGGGAAACCCCGTGTCTCCCCTCAGGGCCCCTCTCCCAGAGCTACATGGCAGGGGAGGGACCCCAACAAGTGATTGTCAGCTCGTGATTTCAGCTCAGCTCTGCAGGGCAGCCTCCAGGCCAGACCAGAGAGAGACGAGAAGCCCGTGTAGCTGTTCCGCACGAGGGAGCTTTATTGGCAGCTTTATTGGTCCGTACTCTGGTGAAGGGGAGCCAGGGACGAGCCCTCTCTGCCCTCGCAGGGGCAGGGGGCTGGCTTTATAGGGATACAGGGGGTGGGGTCAGAGAGTAAAGGCCAATGGACTACAAAGGATCTGCACAGGGTCTCCCAGAGGATTCTGGCTCTGTCGTCTTCTCGCCGTAACTGAAGAGTAGCTGCCTTCCCAGGGGTGGTCCTGCTGGGAGATTGCTCAATCTCCTTTTCTCAGCAGATGTCCCTTCAGGGCAGTGGTTGGGCATACCCTACACTCTCACAATTCCTATCTTGGCATATCAGGGAGTTGGGTGGAATATTGTTGGGTTTTTTTTTTTGGATCTTTATCAATCACTGACAGTTACTGTATGCAGAATTGTTCAGACTGATGCAGTCTGATGCAGAAGCAGAATTACAGAGCATCAAGAGCTTTCATGCCAAGTATAATAATGTTGAGTACACTTGGGTACCTCCAGGGTTTTCATGTCAAGTGCAATAATGTAGAGTAAACTTGGGTGCCTCCAGGGTCAGGCAGAATTTGAGATTACAGGTTTACAGAAGGTAGACATCATTCACCAGGTCTTGGTTTGCTTTGAGGGCATGAGCTGTTTATTGGATCTAATCCTAAAGCAAAGTGGTTTGTGAGTCTCACGGTTTGTTTGTCTTCCATTTGAGCTTTCTTATTAGCTTTTGGGGAATTTTGAATAATACCTGTTTTTTGTCTTGCATAAATAACTAAGAGATTTTTCTAGATCATTTACACTTCTGTAATTGAGAACTACTTTGGTGGTTCATAAAAGTACAGGTTAACTTCAACTGACTGCTTTAGTTTAAGGCTCTTGTGCTGTAGCATGTTCCCAGCTGATTGTAAAGGAAACTAGAGCTGTGCTAGAAGCTTTTGCATGACTGCACAACTACTTATTTTGATTTTTTTTTTTGCCCTGCAGTAGAGCTGTAGCAAAGCATATATGTATTTAGTGTTGCAAGTAGTAGAAGACTTGAAGCAGAAGCAGCATAAAGTAGCTGCATCTCAGGGATATGCAAAACTCATAAATAACTTTTAATTAAAAAACCCAAACAACAACCAAACAAAAAACCCAAAACCACAATACAAACTACCCAAATGCTGGGTAGACTCATAATGAAGTAGGGAGTTGTCTCATGTGTCCAGTAAAACTTAGGAAGCCTATTAATTCACCATCAAGAGTCACCTTAACTATCTAGACATCCTGTACTTTTCATTGTACAGATTTTAAGATACGCATCCCAAGATGTGAATGCTTTGAAGCCAAAATTATTTTTATATTATAAACCCCTGATTGTATGAATGAGATGAGAGCAAAAACATAAGTGAAGGTTGGGATACTTGGCAGAAAATCTGCAAGTGTGCTGTGCTGCTCACAGATGTCTCACAGGAACCAGCATCCGTGATGAAACCCTTCTTGGCATCAAGATATTTTGGATCTGTGGGCCAAATTCTTGCATTTTCTCACAGCCTTCTATTTCATACCCTATGTTTTACTAGGGTAGAAATACAGTTGAAATGTAAACTCATTCAACTAAACCAATTCACTTTTTTCCCCCATTACTCTCAGTATTGTACCTTTTATCCATAGTGGGTGAGTTGTCATTATAACAGAGTATAAGGGGTTACTAAATTCCACCAATCTGAAGGATTCTGGGATGTACCTGCCATCTCTGTGTTCAACATGAGTTAATTAACTGTGCTGTGCTTTATCTGTTGTAGCATACATGAAAGTCACATTGCATGTTATAGGCATACTTGCCCATTCACTAATCAGGCTGTAAAAGTAACTTTAATGGTTTGGAGTCTTGTATGCTTTAATAAAATTTTCCTAGTAACTCTTATTCTTGTTTTATCCTTAGGCCAGAGTAAATTCTGAGCAAGAGCACTTCCTTATTGTACCTTTTGGACTCCTCTATAGTGAAGTCACTGCATCTAGTCTGGTGAGCAATTGCTGATTTACATAGCTGTAAAATATTCATGTATATATGAATATATATGTCACTTTAAGTTTTATCCTAGAGAATATTTTACTCTTGTGTAATATGTTTAAAATACTTTTATTGAACATGGCTGGTTTTGGTACTGCTGAGGTATCTCAGAGAGATTTCTTTGCCCATGTTCACCACCAGGTGTCCTCCAGCTGATCTACCTGTAAAGAGGTGTTGAGTCATTTGGTCAGTGAATGACCTCATGCCCTTGAAAGCTGCTGGCTGTTGAGCCCAGCTTTTTGAGGGGAGCTTTAGGCATTTCAAATATAGATGATGACACTAGTTTTAGAGCCCCAGTGGTAGATGCTGAATTAACTCAGTTTTTTAAACTCTTGATTATGAAAATAACTCTTTCCAATCCCAGGTTAAAATCAATATTCAGGGAGATGTGGTTGATCGTGGAAGCACTAACTTGGGAGTAAACCAAGCTGGTTTTACGTTGCACTCTGCAATTTATGCAGCTCGACCTGATGTCAAATGCATTGTCCATATCCACACGCCAGCAGGAGCAGCGGTAAGCTCTGGGTGTGTCCTGTTCCCCCACCCCTCCCAAAGGGAAAATAGATGGGTTCCCTTAATCATAGATCTGCTTCCTTTTTGGAGGGCAGAGAGCCTTTTAGTCTGTCTTCAAATATGGTTCTCTTTGAATCAGAACCTGTCCTTACTGGGTTGTTACCTGAATGGTCAGATAGTAAATTGAGTTCTATTACTGGAAAATATTTATTTCATTTATGTGTGTCCTTTACCACAAAAGACCAGATCTTTTGACAGTGGGTCATAAAAGCTTGTTTTGTATTTGTATTTTGTTGGTTTTGTAAAGCACAGTTTATCAAGGTTTTCTGAAATATTTGAAACTTTCCCAATATCTCTTTGGAGCAACTGATTGCAAGTCAGTTCTGCCTCTCTGGAATGTTTTGAGAGTGACTTTCAGTGTTCACATTCTGATGATATTTTTTTAAAATTAATTGATTAATCAGGTTAATACAACCATTTTAAGGGTAAATGATCGAATTCCTAAACTTGTGAATTACAGAGAAGCCTTTTTAAAAATATTCTTTAACTTTACCTGTAGTGCTGCAGAATTACCTGTGTCACCAAAGTTCTTCTTTTGGCATGGGGGCAGGAGGGGGAAGTAACTGAATGGAGTGAAAGGAATGAAGCATAGAGTTGATTTGGGGGTTTGGTGGTTTCTTTGGGTTTTTTTCTTGAGTCTTTTTATACTGATGTTGCTGTCATGCAAAAAGAGACATATGGAGACAGACCCAAAATCAATGTGACTTTTGTATCCAAACCAAAAGTTATCAAAAATAGTCTTTGAGGATGGAGTATAATGCCACTATGTATGTACCATACCTGTAGAGATAGATTCATATAGTACATAAAAATGTATTTTTATTATTATTCTCATCAGTGTATTTTTTCACTTTTTCTGTTGCAAGAAATCAAATCAGTTGTTTTAATATTTCTTAGGTTTCTGCAATGAAGTGTGGTCTCTTGCCAATTTCACCTGAAGCACTTTCTCTAGGGGAAGTAGCTTATCATGATTACCATGGTATTTTAGTGGATGATGAAGAAAAGGTGGTTATTCAGAAAAATTTGGGGCCTAAAAGCAAGGTCAGTAGTTACATCGAGAATCAAAGTAAAAAGGAGGGGGGGGGCAGTGTGTTTGTGTGACAAGTATGTTCTTTAATCAGTAGCAAATGTTCTTTAATCAAGAGTAAGAAAATACTTGACATACTGGTGTTAACTTTCTTTCAATGTCTCTCTAGGTCCTTATTCTCAGAAACCATGGTTTAGTATCAGTTGGAGAGACTGTTGAGGAGGCTTTCTACTATATTCATAACCTAGTGCTTGCCTGTGAAATACAAGTAAGAACTTCAAGATGTTATAGAATAATACAGCCTGCTATATTAACCTCCAGATTAATAATTGCATGCTTTACTGGTTAAACTCTTGATCTAAACTATCACAATGATGTGTGATATCACTATATTGTGGGAGGACATAAAATTGGTTTCACTGACAATATTCCAGTATTGTATCAAAACCATCAATTTGATATATGCTGCCCGTTAAGACAGGTATTTTCAAAGACTTAAGACAACTGTTACCCAAGCATATTCATTTTTTTAGCTTTAAAATGAACTAGATTTCTTCTGGGTTTATGCCAAGTTTTTAGGGGGTTTTTTGGTTGTTTTCACCCCATCCCTCACAAGAAACTTAAAGATGACTTTATTGTTTTTAAGGTACGTACCCTGGCCAGTGCAGGTGGACCTGACAATTTAGTGCTTCTTGATCCTGGGAAGTACAAAGCCAAGTCTCGTTCCCCTGAGTCTCCAGCAGGTGAGGGTACTGTATCCCATCCAAAATGGCAGATTGGTGAACAGGAGTTCGAAGCTCTTATGCGAATGCTTGATAATCTGGTAAGGCAGGCCTTTTTGTCTAATTTTTCATATGATAATGCATAAAATGTATTATTTTAAAGCTGCATGTAGTTGGGATAGTTTATACAGCTTGCAGCCTGTTCTTTCCCAAGGACTTGGACACAACATAAAAAGCAGGTGTCCTTTGTACAGATTTACTTCTTATTTGTAATCTGATTGTTATTGGTGAGATCAGAGGAGATCTTGTGGGATTTGGCACTTCCAGCTACTGTGGTGGTTGCACTCAATCTGTATTTTCCCCTCTTCCTATCCCCTCCTAAAATGTGTAAAACTGTTAATGTCTTATCAGGTGTAGGGTCCAGCATAATTTGACTTTGTAAGACTCTACTAGTACCTAGAAGAGCCCAAAAGACAGACTTCAAGTAAATAAAAGCCTTCAGATAAAATGCTTTCAGTAAGACCCCATCTGTAATGAATGACCAGCTACCAACATTTACTATCCAGCTTCAATGGGAAAGATGTGGCTGGGGACAGCAGACTCCTTGTATCTGACTGGTACCTTTGGTAGATTCAGTTGAATTTCAGTTTCTCTAGGAAATACCAGTTTTATGTTTCTTACAGCAAATAGAAAGCAGGATCATAAAAGAAATTGCATTGTACTCACTAGGAATGTAGGACTAAAAAGGAGCTTTCAGTCATAGAATACAGACCCTTAATATTATGATTAGCCACATATTGTATTGCGTAGTTAATTATATTAGGTGGTAGATAATTACTCAAGATGCATTTTGGTCATTAAAAGTTGGAGCAGAACCGAAGTAAGGCCTCAGGAGTGCTTATTGCATGAAAACTCTAAAGAAAGCTAAGTCTGCATAGTTGGGGCTGAAGCTTCTTTACAGCTGTCTTGATAAAGAATTTGGGAAGTAAGCTATTCACAGTTTTCCTTTGAGCCATTTTGCAAATATTTTGCTAGTGGAAACTTCTTAAAGAAACAGTTAAATGTTCTTTTTGTATGTTAAATGGTGAGCATAACATGAAAGAAAGTGTGGGAGGACATGACTAGTGTGAATAGGGAAGGTTAAAGGTGGACCAAAATACAGTTCAGAGGAAGTGGGAGAGTGAAACAACACAGGGAAGATTACGGAGGAGTGAATATGGACATAAAAATAGCATTCTTGGAGTCTTCTCTTGTACACAATATGTTGATTTCTAGATGTAAAAACATAGAAAAGATCTTTTTGTTTGCCCTGTCATAGAGGTGGTGCTTTATGTCCTTGATTTAGAATTGTCAGGAACAATCAATACATTTGATTATAGTTTAAAAATAAGTGTAAATGAGTAGCTGGAATACAGTACAAAGAAAAGTCATGATTCTGCATTTGGACTTAAATCCAGCTCTGGAGACTTGAACAATTACTTGAAAATTCTATGAAAAACACCAGGAAGCACTAAATATACATTTTTTTTCCCCCTCCTAAAAAACCCTAGCCCAGTCAAAAGGAAATTTTTTAATGTGTTTAACACATGATTATACAGGTGGTAATGTTTTTGCTTGACTATGAGAAGAGGCAGACCCATAGCACTGCTCCTGATGAACTTCTCAGTCACCTCAATGGCTTTTTGCAGGACTACTGTAAATTTTTCATAAAAGCTTAATACATTGTTTCTGATGTTTGATCTACCAAAAATGGTGACTCATTTAAATTCGTGGTTCAGAAGTTACTTAGATTGGAAAGGATGCTAATGTAGCCTCACTTCTGCGTCATCCCCTTTGACATGGCTTTGCCCACCACAATGGGTGAGCAGCTGTGTAAAGAAAAGGTTGTTTTGTAGAATGGTTTTCACAGTTAAGGATATCAATTAAACTGAGTTGTCTGTTGAAAAACTTGGAGATACAGAAGACTAATTCTGCTGCTCTCCTTCTCCAGGGTTACAGAACTGGCTACCCATATCGATGCCCTGCTCTGAGAGAGAAATCTAAAAAGTACAGCGATGTTGAGATTCCCGCTAGTGTCACAGGTTACTCCTTTACTAGTGATGGAGAATCAGGCATTTCCTCCCCCCTCAGACACAGTTTTCAGAAACAGCAGCGAGAGAAGACAAGGTGGCTGAACTCTGGCCGAGGGGATGATGCTTCTGAAGAAGGGCAGAATGGCAGCAGTCCCAAGTCGAAGACTAAGGTGTGGACGAACATTACACACGATCACGTGAAACCCTTGCTGCAGTCTCTCTCGTCCGGTGTCTGCGTGCCAAGCTGTATTACCAACTGCTTGGTCTGTGCCTACCTTACTGTTCATAGTTAGATGATGTAGAGCAACTTGGGGTGGCTGGCACTTAGAGGCTTTGGGAAGAAAAAGATAACTCTCCTAATTCTTTTCTGCTTTCTTATATTAAGGAAATTTAAATGTGCTTTACTAACCACTTAATTTGTATTTGATTAGATGTGACCTGTAAAAATGATCTCGCTTTTTAATACTTAAAACTGCTTAAGACTTTGGAGCTTTTAGTTTTCTTCTGTTTTTTCAAGCTAATGACCAAACAGATTGAATTATAGTTTTGATGAAATGAGTTCTGCATTTCAATGGTTTAATTAAGGACAGCTATGTTAGGGAGCTACTAATTCTCTCTGCATGAAAGCTTCTCAGTTAAAAATGAAACTAACAATTCAATGTACTTTTTTACAAGTATGTAAGAAAAAATCAAATTTCTACTTTCTGTAACATACTCCAACTTAATCTGCAAGGTCTTTGCAATCTTCTCTATGTATGAGAGGGCAGAATTGATTTCAAAGTATTTAAATCTTTTTTCCCTCCTTAAGCAGTTTTTCTTACGTAGTTTCTCAGCTCCTTTTCCTGTCCTGTTTATTACACTTTTGTCTACCCCAAAGCCTCTGAGTGTTCACAACCAGCTGCCTTCTGCATGTAGTGTTGCATGTAAGTAGATGGCCATAAATGGAAAGTCTTTCCTAAAGTATCAGCTGGGTGCGGCATGACTAAAGTGCAGCTCAGGCCATCAGCAGGCACTAATCGATAGATTCTGCAACCGGTGCTTTTCTTTTGTTTATCAATGCTGCTTACAGTTAAATTTTGTACTGAAAGATGTGTTAATTGAAAAGCAAAAGTATCAAATGCTTTCAAATGGACATCGTTAGCTGTTGGTGTGTAACTGTGGTTTTGATATTTTCTTGGGTATATACAGAGCGACTAAACTGAAGGCAGGGATTTGCACGCATACAACCTTTTGTAATGGTTGATGTCAAGCTCAACTACAGTAGTTAAGTAGTACTTTGGTAGTGGTACGATGTATAGTAGTAGTATGGTTACAGGTGAGCCTTAAAAATATAAAACTATTGCAGCTTGAAAAAAAACCTCTTGAAAAAAACCCCACCACGTTATTTTTTTCCAGAACACCATAATTTTTATTTATCCCTACAAAACTCTGCTATGCCTCTGAATACACTCAGGGTTTTCTATATTTTGAATACTTCTATGCAATGATTCCTCAGGCAACGTGTATACTAAAATACATAGTGTTAACATGTAGGAAGTCCTGAAAAAACAGAGGATCTCTCTCTGTGGTATTTTTGTGGTGTTTTTTGGTTTAAGAAATTGATAAATACATTTGTTGTTTGTACTATCAATCAACATGTCACTAAGCTAAATTATCATTTAACCTTGATTATAGAATTACCTTGATGAAATACAGTTTTGTTATATTCATCTACAGTGATGCAGGTTTAGCTTGATCAAATAGAGTTCTACCACAGCTTAAGGCTATGTGTATGTTTGGAGTAGTTTGTGCTTTTCAGCCTCAGCTCACAAAGTTGGTAGTATTTCATATTTGAAATTATCAGTGAAAGATTGAAGCAAAATCCTTTGTCACAAACTAGTCTTGTTTAATGATATACTGAAGCAATAGATAATTTCCTACAGTATAACAGGTTTGTGTATTTAAAGTTTTTAATGCTTGCTATTAACCTATAGAAAAAGTAGCTTGTTATATTGAGGTTGCTTATATATTGTTTTGACTAAAAACTATCTTTAATAAAAAGCTGGAGTAGTTTTTATCTGAGAAGATAATCATCAGTGAGTATTTCACAGCTCCATGTTCATTCCATTTTTTACTTTACAGTTGCAAAACATTTTAAAATTCTGTTGCTTTCTGAAGTCTGACAGTTTCTGGCTATCTTATTGTTTCTTGAAGTTACTCAGGAAAAAATGCATAGCATTTGCTCTATAAACAGGTTTGCTTTACTGTTCAGTGCATTTTCTATGCAATAGTGATTGGAAATTAGGACACCGTACAAAGTAAATATATCAAGATAAAGAGTTAGTTGTGCATCAAATTAAACAGAACTCCATACTAAATGCACAGATCAAATAAAGCAACCTTCTATGAAGAACCCATGAAGCGCTTAAAGCTTGTGTTTGGGATATTTTTGTAACCTTCTGAGCTATGAGTTATAAAATATTCGACATCACCAAACTGTTCCTTTAGGTTGCTGTGCTGGTACAGCTCTTTGTTTGTGCAGAAACTAATTCTGGTAACAGATCATTTTGCTGAAGTAGCTTGTTTTAATGCAAAACTTTGGTGATGCCCACTCTTGCTTCACAGTACAGAATCATTCACTAAACCTGGTTAGTGACATCACATTGCTTTTCATACTTCTGTCATCTTATGCTTTAAGTTCGCTTTGATGTTTGTTGGGTACCAGAGGATTGAATCAATGATCTCTCTGTCTCTCTCATGTTATTTTGTAAAAACTCCCAGTGCAGAAAATGAAAACAGCAATAATGATCTCAAAGTTCATGTCTTAGATCTTGCTGTACTTCTGTATGGGTAAGGAGTAGTGTCCTTTTTAAACAAATATGAACTCATATTTGAGAAATTTCTAACTTTAAATGTCCTTAAAAATAAGTAATTATGTTGGCATTTTCCTACTCCTGTATTAATATGTTTATTCATAAAATGAGAACTAGGTGGTTTTTAGAAACACAAAACACTGTAGCTGTCAGTGTGGTCAAGTGCACAGAAAACCAACTTAAAAACCCTTCAGTCTTCAGAATCTCTGAACTATGCATAGGAGTGGCATTGTTTTGGGTGGAAGTTATTTGCAAGTTAACTGGCTCTCTAGTTGTTGTTGTTACTAACTTGACTTGATAGAATGGTTCTGATCTCTAGAAATGTATCTGAAGGTACAGTTTATATTACTGAAGAAGAAAGCAACTTAGTCTTAGGAATGAATAGAAGAATGCAATCATTGGTTCAGTTCTCTGCTCTGTATGATGCATGATCGACTGTGATGTGACTTTGCTGCTCTGAGTGTCCATAGCCATTACAGCAGTTCTGACTCTGCAACTGTTCTTGATGTTACAGTGGACTAAAGAGGATGGACATAGAACTGCCACCTCTGCTGTCCCTAATCTGTTTGTTCCATTGAACACCAATCCAAAGGAGGTCCAAGAAATGAGGAACAAGGTTTGTAATAGCAGTAAATAACCTTTTTTTTTTTTTTTTTTTTGGTCATCACTACAATTAAGTTGTGTGCTTGTAATGAACTAACTTACTTTGCTATAATGACATTTTGGGAGCTCAATAAGCAACACAGTGCTGGTATTGTCCTGTCCCTTTATAATGAAATAATGAAACAATTCCTAAGTGTCCTGAACTCCTCTTGGAAAAAGTTGGTATTTCAGTTCACTACATGAAGACTTTCATTTTTCTTAGACCAGTTGCTGGGTACCTCTGAAACAGCCAGCTCTGAGTTTATGGTAGTAATTCTGTACCCTGAGATCATAGTTCTACATTAGTGACCTGTTTTCCTGTTTTGGTAATACCAGTTGAAATTTTGTGTCCTGGAAAAAGTAATCTATACATCTCTCTCCGTATTTCAACTGTATTATAATATGCTGTGATTGCTGCAGACTCCTTTTTTTTTTTTTTTTTTGTCTTTGGAACTGCAAGTTAATCTTCTTGAAATAAGCTTGCAGTTAATTTTCCTGTTTTTCAATTTCAAATCTTCTTGTCACCAATCTACCAACAGGAAAGCACTGAATGCATTGGGGTGTTTTCACTTTATTTCTTTTACGGTATAAAATTGCCCTGATATCTTGTTAATACTTTACTGGATTGTTTTGATGCCTCTAACTGATGGCCATGTGGAACATGGGAGTTAGCATTCTGTCAAAGAGGCTGTGTGCAGGGGTACTAGCAGGAATCTAAAATAATTTGTATATGGCTGACAGCACTTAATCTTGGCACTGTAAGATAATAATCATCTGAAATGAGGATTATGGTGAAATTTCCAAGGAGTTTCTTTGTGTTTCAAACACAAAATACTGCTTTATTAAAAATTTGAATGAAGTGACTAAGAGGAGTAAGTCTTTCTCAATGATAAGAAAGGTAGTAAATTAGAAGCGAGTGAAAATTATGGGAGATCTTTGTACTTTCTGAAATACCAAGTATTAATAATATTTCTTGTTTGTGTATTGGTATGCATATATTTTTTATAAATTGAAAAGTGGAGGTCTTTTGAGATGAATGCTTTTCTTCATTTATCTTGGTACAAGAACCAGAATATTTTACAAATAAATTGTGAGTCAGTTGTTATGAATTCTTTACTACTGTAGGATATCTAATTTAAATAGATAATACCTGGGTTTAAAGATCCAATTTCTTTTCCAATCTTCTGTATGAAAAGAGCTGGGAGGTATATAGGATGCAACAAAAGGGGTGTTTTTGAGAACTCCTGAGTGTCAGTTTATGCACAGAGAAATTACTTATATGCCCTTTTGAGGATGTGGTCCTGACTAGATGCAAAAATGGAAAGTTGTGCAGTGTTTTACAATGAGTTCTATAGGGAGATGATATTGTGGTGCCATATCAGTAGCTAACAGCTAATGACAGAAACCTGCAAATGACTGGTCAGGTACAATAGACTGAAAAGCACAGAGGTAGTTTTTATATTTCTTCTCACTTTTCACAAACTGGAGTTGTCTGTTACCTGTTTTACCATGATCTACTACTAAAAAGCGAAAGACAACACCTTCTGTGGTACTTAAACTAAATTCTGAGAAATATGAGGACTCAGCCAGGAACCTGAACATTTACCTTCAAGTGATGTTTATAAGCTCAGCTTCATTTGAAGGCTCTATGGCCACAGCAATCAGCACTGGGTGTTGCCTGTTGGCAGGTTCACTCACCCCTTTTTCAAATACAAAAATGTGGTGAACTTTTTTCTGTTGTTCATTCTGATGTTTTCCTTTACAGATCCGAGAGCAAAATTTGCAAGATATTAAAACAGCAGGCCCTCAGTCACAGGTTCTTTCTGGGGTAGTTGTGGACAGGAGCCTTGTACAGGTGAGAGTATTAAATTCCTAAAACTGTTAGCTTAATCTACAATATCCTCTGCTTTCACCTGATGTATCACTGTGAAATTATTCTTTAATTGGCAGAGAGTAACTGTTTATAAGGTAAGTCTTAGAGGTAATACCATTGTCTTTGCAAGAGTGCTCAGGGTCAGAAATTTAGAGGCTTCAGCCATGTGGCCCAAGCATGTCTGTGGAGGATGCTTCTTGGTTTTTTTGCTGAATGTAATGCATGAAATTCAGAAGCCTTATTTATATGGGTTAGATTCTTGTTCAAAACTAGTTGGGCTTTGTGACAGCTTTTTGTTTGTTTGATTTCTGAATTTATGTATCTTGAAAGATTAATACTGGGCACAGCAGGCTCACTGTGGGGCAGTAGTGTTTTGTGTTAAATAAGGGTTTTCATGCTTCATAATGTTTTATTTGAAGAGCAGTTTGGGAAAAAAGCTATTACTTCAATGAAACTTAAAAGCAGTATATCTGGATATACAAAAGACTGTAAATCATAGCTTAAAGTAAAGTAAGAATTAGAGCTGTACAGTTATACTGTATAGCTGAATAAAACTTTTTATATCCAAGTGCTTTCAACTGCCCCAGATAAGTATTTTCTGATATACTTTTTAAAGTTTGGTGAGTCTTATCATGACCACAGCATTATTCATGTTGGGTGTCATATTGTGTGCATGTCAATTCATTCTCATATGCAGTTTCATCTACCAGTTACTGTTTCTTTGCATGTTTTTAGCAAGCATCACAATGCTTTCGGTTGATGTTTTAAAGCCCGGGCTCGGTTTGCTCTGTTTACTCAATTTACTGTTGCAGGATGCTCCCCTCTCAGACTGTACGGAATCTATTGAAGGGCTCGATCTCACAGAGCAGGCCTTTAGTCCCGCTAAATCTCTGTCTGTTAGAAAGGTACTGCCCTGTCATACTGCTCTAAATACTGTTGTTCACCCTTCATTTAACCTCTCCTTACCCTGACCTTTTTCCTCTGTTAGAAATTATTTGGCTAAAAAATTCTAAAAAATGAAAATAGATGGATCTTCAAATCATGCATATGCGATGATGCAAACCGTTACTTTACCCTGTTAAGAGTGTCTTAAGGATCTTGATCTTTGTCTGTAGAAGCTGGTGAGGTTAAGGTGCTGATCAGGTTCTGCATATAGAGGGTTTCTGTATGCATGCTGTTAGTGTTGAATTATTCTAATTTGAGATCAATTTAGTTAGCTTAATCTCGGCCTGATCACATCAGTGTAGTTCTGAGGATACCACATACTCTGTATGTTACATGACAAACACCGTCAACTCTTGATCTCAGAGCGCTAGACGCCTGGCTGCCTTAAAACTTCCTGCAGTTATCTGCAAGAGTTGCTAAGTAATGCCCCACACTTGCAAAATCGATTGGCTTTCACACTTTTATTCATGTTTGTGCTTCCATGATATATGTTAAATACAGAATCACTTCAAGAGGTGTGGGCATGTTGGGTGGGCAGTCCTTGGGGCTGACTGAATGGAGCAGCTGCACACTGCAAATAAAGTTTCTTAGAGCACATCTAGTGTGGAAGCACAATGTGTAAATAAGCATCAGTGGCTCCTCTGCTCCTGTATTTTACATAAAAGATTCTTAAATCTTGGTTTTAGGTCATGCCTAAACACCTCATTATCAGAATAGCTTTTGCATGAAAAAAAACCAGAATACTTTAAATTACACCGTTGTTGGAAACCTTGTGATTTTATAACACTTTCTAGTGTAATGAGCCAGTTTGTGTTATAGATACTTGAATCATACTGAGATAGTCATGTTTTTCACATTGCAGTTTTTTTTGGTCCATATTCCTAAAGGAAAAATAATAAAACACCATTTCTGCATTTAAGATGAAAAATACAGTAAAGCCAAATTCTTCCAGGCAGTGCATGGCTTTTATTTTCTACTTAATAATACCTTCAAAGTGAAAAATTATTTTTATGATAATTATCTCAACACAGATTTTTTTTTATCAGTGATATATTTCAAGTATTATTGTCAAACAATGACATAAGTTTGCTATAAAAGTAGTCAGGTAGTTTACATGCATTTTCAGAGATGGCAGCGAACCAACAAATGGTCTATTGGTTATGTGATTTTGTCCAGTAGTGTCATGTTAGGGTTTGGATGTCCAAATTATTTGTTTCAGTTTTTTGTGGTGTCATGAAAGTGCTTTCTGCCTGAAATAGTGTGTAAAATTAGATCACAATATAAATTACAGGAGTGATTATGAAATAGAAGTGGCGTATGTAATAATCTTTATTATTTTAATATGGATTGTGACCTGAATGTTTAATAATTTCCTGTTTGGGGAAAAAAAATAACAACCCAAGAAACAAAACCAAAACAAACAAAGACCACTCCCAAAGCAAACAACCTCCTTTGAAAAAAATGATACCCAAACCAGAAAATCCAATGAACCAAAAATTAACAGCAACAAAAAAAAACACTAGAGAAATTTCCTAGAAATATTCTGCCATAAAACAATCATGTTTTGTGGAACAAAGGAAGTGTAAGCAATCTTATGATGCCCTCACCTGAAAATTTCAATGAAACTGAAGAATCCTGTACATCAAGGACTTAGGGACTTTTAGGTACCAGATAATTACAAGTTCTCAGCTGACAAATTCTTTGACCCTTAATGACAGTTTATGTAAAAAGTTTCATGTAATTGAAGCAACACAATGTATTACATTTTCAGTTAACATTGAGATTTTTATCAAATACTAATGCACACTATTTTGGATGAAAAAATCCTTCCTTGTGTACAGTATGCATGTACTGCTTTGAGCTCTTGTGCCTACAGCTGCAGCAGTGAATACTCCATTTTGCCTTTTCGCTTGCTTTACCCATGTTCTGAGAAGTCCTGGCCATGTTGCAACACAACCTCCTTGTCCATCACGTAATTTTATTCCTGTTCAGACTTGGTTAACCAAGCTTCTGCTGCAGTCTTGGCTGATTGACAGGGAATGTTGGTTATTCTTACCAACAACCATTCTGCAGTCACATATTAAATAAAATAAATTCACGTGAATTTTCAGTAATTTTAAATAGAAGGGGATTCACCCATTTTGTGTCTCTTCCTTTAGAATGGAACTTCAGTGGCTTTGTTTGTAATGCAGACCCTCTCAGTGCTGCCCCAGAGGTGGCACTGAGTTTGAGTATCAGCTTCTACATGAACAGTACCTCAGGAATCTTGGTGTTCTGGATAAAGGCACTGCATTGATATCAGATTGCGTTAGGAGCAATTGTTAACTTAGACAATTATTGTGAACCCACTGTCTGATTGAGAGAAGAATTGGCATATATAAAGTGTCAGTTTTGGTCATATTTATCCCTGAGAACAAGGTGAAGTGCTTGCCTGTTAAATAATGGTCAGTTCTGAATTTTTCTCTAAAAGCCAGCTTTAGTGTAGAAGTTTCAAAATGACTTGATTATCTAAAATTTTCATGTAGGAAGTATGAGGTCCATATTTAATATGAAGGTATATTGTGTATCATTAGCTATAAACGACTTTCCCTTTGTGTCTGTGGGAATGTATGCCCTTACAGAGTGAAAATGCATTCTCTTCATTAATATAATCTATCCAGTGTTTCTTACAGTGGAGAAAATGCTGTTGATATTTGGGTGCATACACATGCAATCAAATTTCAAATAGTCATCTAAATACTTTCAGAATCATCATCAAAGCGGTACTAGTATCAACATACTCCAGATGAGATCACTAGAACATTAATTTTTTTCATGTCATCTTATGTTGAAACAGAGTGTGAGTCTATGGGAATTTATTCTGTCTCTACAGGCTCTTTAATACTGAAAGTAACTCCAGACCAACTTTCTTGTTCAGTTGTTCTGAACATTCTTAGGAATTTCTGAATGGCATGGTCAGGTTGATAGCTCTGCAAAGTCTTGTCTATTTTAGTGTCACATTTAACAATTGGAAATGTATTCTGTACTGTCTTTTTAGTCCTTTACACTTGTTTTCTTTCTGTCCCATGTTTCATTTTGTGTTATATATTTTTATTTGAATTCATAGAACACTGCTCTGTGGCCTATTCTGTGAAGTAAAACATATCTGCTTCTTGAATTCTACATGATTTAGAATAATCACATTGCAGGACTTACTAACATACTACTATAATTTATTTCCCACATAGACTCAGTCCCTCTACCAGTATCATTTTCATTAGTGGCCTTTGAACTGCTTCCATGTTATTGATACTGAATAAAACTGGATATGTTAATCTGGAATCAGCTTTCAGCAGATAGAAGGTTTTCCTTTCTGGTCTCTTGCATAATTTTTCTGGTTTTATGATCCAATGTTGTTGCCTCTGATCTTTTCAATGCTACTTCTCTTACGTCAAAGCTACTCAGCAAGTGCAAATACTGTTTGCATTGATTGTGGGTGTCTTTTGTGAAGGTTTCATTTTGGTTTTTTGTTTTTTTTTTTAAATCTAATAAACGTGATAAGCTTGATTTGCTGCTTTTATTCCTAGTATTTAACAAAGATACTGCCATGTCATGCCAGTGCACCAGGCATCTGCAAACTGCCTGTCTTGCTGTTTATCATGATTAAACCAACAGGCATTCAGTAAGATTCTATTTCATTAGAAGTTATTCTACCCAGTGACTCTGGATTTAACTTGTAACATTCAAAGATTCTTAGAAATTCCAGGGATACTAATGGGTACTGTGTGTCTTGTTCCTCTCTTGAATTTTGTAATCCCAGAAAACTCTAGAAACTCTGCCTGAGATCAGCGCTTTACAAGGTCCTGCTACTTATGCTGAGTTTCAGTTAAAACTATGGACTTAGTTTGAAGTGTGGGCAAAGATAGAAAGGGAAATATAAAATTTCCATGGGCATCAGTTTTCTGCCATCATTAAAAGCTGAGACCTGTAGTTTTAGGGGTGTTTTGAATTTTCTACAAAGCAATTAGGGTTTGTACAAAGGTTGATGTTTACCTGACCTTTTTATGTATTATCTTCTGAGGAAAGCTGTTACTATGAAATCAGTGCTTCATGGATATAGTTGAGAAAAGGCTTTTGATATTCTACTGACATTCTGCATATAAAATGAAATTTCTTCTTATTTTATGGAGAAATGGAAGCGATCTGTAATATTTTAGAGATGTTTTTGTCCTGCAGTTCCTTTCAGGGTCTTAACAGTGAAGATTTATTGTTACATGGTTTGTTCTTTGGTACTTCTAGCTGGTGTTTGCTTCCTGAAGAGCAGCATAGATTCTAACACCCATCTTACCTTCCTGGATTGCTCTAGCCCAGATTTCTGGAGATCTCCCATTAGGCTTTCAGAACTGCTCTTGTCCTCGTTCCATCCAGAGATTCTTGTCTGTCACCTCTTTGGTGCTGACAACTTGTCCAAAGCAGCTCTTGCCATCCTAAACAGCATTCTGTCTAATTTCGTCCTCAGTTTTACAGTGGCCATCCTGTGCTTGTCCATGAAGTGTAGACATGGGACAGAATGTTTGTCTCTCTGTTCAGGCACTGCATATTTTTGAACTGCGCTTTCTAATGCTTTCTTCTAAACGTTGGTACAGACAACATTTGAATATGGAGATGACCCGGGTCAATCAGTAGCCCATATCTATTGGGTAATGGAGTTGAAATACCTTTCTTCGACAATGAAGACAGTTTGGATGTCACCATGACATGGGGCACAGGTCACACATCAGTCATTTCCAGACTAGTGTTAGTTTTGTATCTCCAATGGAAAAAACCAAATGCTTAGACAAGTCACTTGAGAGATAGAGCAGCTATCTCCAGGCAAGCATTTTCTGTACCTGAGACAATGAAAAGCCAGTGGCTTTAGTCTTTGCTATAGGATTAGAGAAGAAAAACTGAAAACGTTAACATTACAGAATCTCTGATGCAGCTGCTTTTGTCCACTGGAACTTACTGTACCTAGAACTGCTAATGTTGTATTTTTATTTGTATAACTTTTTATCTGGCTTATATGACAAATGTTATAGATTTAAATATGCTAACTTGTATCAGATTACAGTTAACCTTAATTACTTAAAAATGGCTTGTAATCAGCTGTTAATCTGGTGTATACAGAACATATACAAGATGGCTTTTTACTATAACATCTGTTAGGTGTTATGTAGTAGCTGCTAGGCTTTTCTGTTATTAAAACAATACAAAGCAAAACAAAAACCCAAAGCAAAATAATAATAATAAAAACCAAAAAAACCCCCAGAAACAAAAATACCTGTGAGCTGAGTTCTTGACCCTTTATAAGTATTCTGTGCCCAGACTGCCATGCAGGTGGGCCTGGTGTCATGTTTCTTTTGTGTGGAGAAAAAGGAAACTTGATATACTTTTGTAACTTCAAATATAATTCAGTTAGGCTGTTTGGCTGCTGTTTGATTTACTGCTTAATGGTGCATATTCCCTGCTGGAGACCTGTTTTCTCCTTTATATTAACCTCCCGTGAATCAAATTTAAAAAAAAAAAAAATCTGTAATAGATTTTTTTTTTTAATCTAAAAGAGGAAAAAGTAGCATTTTCCAGGTTATATTTTTGTTTTGTTTTTGGTTGCTTTGTAGCCTCTATACCTCTAAGAGTTCTGCAAGTTTCTGCTTGATTGCAGATGTATCTTAATTTTCTTTTGCCAGGGAGAACTGGTGACTGCATCAAAGGCAATAATTGAGAAAGAATATCAACCAAAAGTCATAGTGAGCACAACAGGACCAAACCCCTTCAATAAACTCACTGATCGGGAACTGGAAGAATATCGCAAGGAAGTAGAAAGAAAGCAGAAGGGACCAGAAGGTTGGTTTCTCTGTGTGTGTATTTTTCTGCAGTAGACTGTAGTACCAGCAAGTTTCTTAGTAATTGTAAGGTGGGTTACCTGCAAAGGCCATTGATACATTACTCAGTTTTTGTAAGTTTCAGTTTTCCCAGTGTGGATTAGAAATTTGGAAAGTATATTAGAGATAAAATGTGTGATCTGAGTGTATTCTGTAAAATGCATAGATCTCACTCTAAAATTGTCCTTACAGACAAACTGGGCAGTAGGGCCAGTTACTCCTGCTGTTAAGAAGCTGAAAGATTGAAACTTCAGTCAAAAAAGTGTTTCGGTACTGGTTTTGTTCTGCTTTGTTTCCCTTGGCCCTAGACCTAGGTTAAGGTGAGGGAATCCTGGTGCTTTATAGCAGCAACACTGCAGGTTTCTAAGTCACTGAAATTTGTGGATTTGAGAAATACATTGAATGGAGAAGATACAGAATAATGTTTGATTGTTGCTTGGAAATGTGACATCTTGGGGACTTCTACCAAAACGGACTTTTTAAATTATTCTAGAATTATGACAGATTTGTGCTCTAAAAAGTGGCCATTGCTGCATCTGAAGTGGTTCTCCTGCTTTACTTTTGTATAATTTTAAGGAATGATACATACAATGCTCATGTGTTGTGAGCTGCTGTGTGTTGAATTTGAGTGATGCAGGAACTGGAAGTGCTGTTTCTTTTGCAGTGTGTGTTCCCTGCAGCTGCTTTTTGGGACAACAATGTAGGAACCATTGTGTTTGGTTTATGAAGTACTGGGTGGTGTGGGGTGGGATGCTGTGCTCTCATGCCTATTTAACTGCATACCTTTATTCTCTCAGTAACAATGCCACATCCTTCTTAGATAAGGTATCAAAATATGGAGAGACTGTGTTACTAAGACAGACACCAGCTGGGGAACAGAGTGCAGTGCTTAGAAATCAGACCATCAGTGAGCAAAACACGTCAGATAAAAAGTCCCTGGATTTGAAAGGCAGATCAAACACCTTCCAAGGAGCAGATACGAAGACTTTACAGGATCGTGACGTATCATCACTGTCTAAGTCTTTAGATAACATTCAGTTTGCTGCTGCATGGGTTTCTTGTCAGACCATGCAGCAAATCATCCCACATGTAAATGGAGAAGAGCCAGATGGGCAGAAGTCCTCCCATAAGGAATTTCATACTGCAGTGATCAAAGCGTTAAGGTCTGATCCTGACCTTTTGGCTGAGGCCTCAGGTATTACTAACAGGGTACAGCTGCGCTTGCAATCCAAGGAACAACCTCTTTATCTACACCATGTGGAGATTCTGTCAGTTGACTCTCATCTGTGTGACTGATTTCACTTTGTGTAGGTGAACTGGATGGAACTATGCTTTAGTGTTGTTCCCAATGTATGGTGTACTCTATTAATGTTTTCCTTTGGATCTAGGGCTATTTAAAGCTGGAAGCAAGGGGGACCCTCCTTACTAATAACAAATACTCAAAGCACTGTGAAATCTGTTTGGAATCATATAATTACTGCATGTTTTTCTGATTATCTGTGCAGTCTTCTTTTCTTTTGGGATGCAATTTTGTTTACTCCAAATTTCAGCAATACAAAGCAAGCAAAAGAGTGTTATATTGTGTAGGCCTGGTAATATATCTCCCTCTCCATATTTGTTTATATCTTCCTTGTGGTTTTTCCTCACAAGTTTTCTTTTAAACAGCATGATAAATCAATTCATAAATTATTTCATTATTCATGTTCTCTTAAAAAAAAAACAAAAAAACACAAAAAAACCAACTCCAAAAAGAGCTACAGAGCACAACAGTGACTTGAACAGTTTTGTTAGTATCAAACTATTACTTAATTTTCTTTTGCTTGTTTTGGTATTATTTAATATCCTGGCAGAATTTTGATTCAGAAAACTGTATTGGTATCTTTTATGCATGGAGCAAAAGGACACTTCTTTTCTCACATGCTGAGAGGTTTTATTTGCTTCTTTAATTTCCCTTTGCCTACACCTACAGAGCCTTCAGAAGATGGCAGGCCACAGAAAGAGAAAAGCCCCCCTGACCCCACTTCAGCTCGCACTCCTCCCAGTACGCCGATTAAAATAGAGGAAGGTACGTTCTGCTGCCGTGGGGGTCGGGGAAACCAGTAACTGCATCCTTAGTGACTGATGCATGGGAGTACGTGAACTAAAGCCAATAACAGTAAATGACTTCTTGTATTTCATTGTTGTACTACCTACAAGATACTCCACTGAACTGTGAGTCTAACAGGAGTTTTGTTTACAATAATAAAGAAGTGTGCATTAATATAAAGACAAATTTCCATCTCTTCAGAACTGCCTTGTCATCTCTTGGTGTTTCTCAACTGATTTACCTTTTTGTACATTTTCTGTGAGATAATTACTCTTACTAAATGAAATAGTGTCTGATAGTGAACCGGACACATATCTAGATGCTTTGGTAAATCTTCTTCACTGGTTGCACATTTCTTAAACATTATTGTACTTGGATTACACCTCAGTAAATATTTTTCCTACTCAATTTGAATCTAAATTTGATTATTTGCTCACCTTATGTCATAGTTTTAACTAAAATGAGAGCAGGCTGCTGAAGTTGATAATTCCCTAAAAAAGGGATAAAATTATAATCTTGAACAGGTGTAATCCAATTATTGTCTTGTTTCCTTTACCTTGTACATTGGATATATCACTTGTCTGTTAGTCTGCCATTCACTACTTCATCTCATTCTGTTTTCTACAAGAATGGTTGCAACCATTCTTCTAACGTAACACAATGGCTGTGATGAATGCATAGATTCTCTACTTGTGCTTTTTTCTTCTTGTGGCTGCGTTACAAACAGGAGATGGATATGCTAAAGAATACCTGTTACCATAGTAAGTATCATTCCATACTCTGACCTGCTTTTGTGCTTTGCTTCACTCTTGCATTTTGTTTACAAAGGGTTTTTTTTGTTGTTTTGCTTTTTTTTTATAAAAGCAGGCTTTTTCAGTTGAAATGTTGATTTCTTTAGTTCTCAATTCCATGTACTTCCAGGCAGTTGCAGATCTCATCTTAAAGCGCACTCCCCCTGTGAGAGAGACTGTGAAAGTCACCCTCCGTGTTTCCATATCTGTGTGTCCGATTCCTCAATTTAAAAAGGAATAGTCTGAAGTTGTCTGGCAGATATAGCTGAAACAGCCCTGGGAGTTTCTGCCCCAACTGTTTGCTGCTGCCCGTACATCTTGGGCCTGGTAACAAAACAGAAGAGTTCCTAATCTATTCCAGTGCAAAATCCACTGACGTGGATTTAAATTTACCCAGCAGACTTCTGCATGGAAATGGATATGGGACTACTCCTGTGTTTTGTGCTAACTGTAGGGAATTCAAATTCCAACCAAGGAATAACAGCAAGTACTTGGTGGCAGCAACTTCTACAGCTGTTTTGGCTAGCTTTGCAGGGCTCCTTCAGATTATACTTTAAAGGAATAAGGATGTTTGTATGTCCTGTTATAGCCAAAAGTCAGTGTGTTTGTCATAGGTGTGAAAGTCAAAACTATATTGTAGACACCTGTGATGTTACTGATAAAGTTCTAAAACTTGAAAGTTCTTTTAAACAGAGAATTGTGTTGCAAACTCCTCTAGTTATATAAGTTTTCCAGGACAAACATACAAAGCTTATTTTAGAGAGTAACTGGAAGTTCACACCATGGTGACCTTGGTTGGGGAAGGTTCTGTTGAATGACAATGTTCTCTGTATACAACCTCTTCTCAACTTTGATTCATCATATTCTTTCTATTTAAGTGTAGCTGAAGTCAGTCAAGTGTTTTATGTTAACTCAATTATAGCCTAGTTTGTATGTTTGTCCACATCTTTGTGTTGAAAAAAACCCAACCCAAAATCCCATAAACCTTTATTTTCATAAGTAATGTGATTGTAAACACACACCAGTACTGATGTTATGCTTTAAGCTCTTAAACCACAGTATATATATAAAGGGAGAGCACAGATGTAAACATGATTATTTTTAAAAACTTTTAAAATGTTGAGGTAATGCTGAGTTCTTAAACTGTAAATAGATTTTGCAGCACAAAATATGTTTTTAAATCTTCCTAGTTACATTACTGAAATCCATCCAGTAGAGTAGCAGGGTGTTTACATATTGTGTGCTGGCTTTATTGAATGTGGAATTTGTAAATCTTCCGAATTCTGGTAAAATATTGCCCTTAGCAAACTAGATAAACAGATGTTTGCTTGATTCCAGCATCATGTTAATCCATTTAGTAAGGATGATGGGAACTTGACAAACTGGGAAGAATAGCAGTCCTGGGTTAATGAGTTATAAACTCATTTATATTTATTCAACCCTCAAGCCAGCTGGCAAATGCTGTTTGAATGGCTGTAGCTTCCTATTCTTTAATTTGAAGAATTTCTAATCCCTTTTTTAAAACTTCAAAACTTTATTTTAAACTTAATTTTTAAAAAGTAAAATAAACCTGACAGTCCAATATGGTGCCTGTTCTAAAAATTGGGCCAACTAATGAATAGAATATAATACTTTTTACTTGGAAGGGACCTACAATGACTATCTAGTCTAACTGCCTGACCCAGTTCAAGGCTGACCAAAACTTAAAGCTAATTGTCCTAATGCCTCTTGAACACTGACAGGCCTGGGGCCTTGACCACCTCTCAGTAGGTGGGAAGCCTATTCCAATGTCTCACCACCCTCTCAGTAAAGAAATGCTTCCTAAAGTCCAGTCTGAACCTCCCCTGGTGCAGCTTTGAACCATTCCCACACATCCTATCACTGGCTCCCAGGGAGAAGAGCTCGGCAGTGTTTTCAGTTAATTCCTGAAAAGTCAAATGAAATCCAAAAGCAGTGTAATGGTAGTGAAGAATCATAACTGGTGTTTCTTATGAATTTGTGTCTCCCATACATAGACTAAACTACAGCTTCAGGAGGCAGCTTGTACTGTACATAACTGCTTTCTCTTTTTTGCTCTGATTTAAATCCTGCTTGCATTATAACTTTTAAACTGCTAACTTGTGCATTCCGAGTGTTTGGCACTGGATACTAGTGTGTGGTGTTTATTTAACCTATTAGAAGTTCATGGTGCTCTAGGCAAAAGATGTTTGTTTCCTAGCAGGTATTCACATAACAGAGCTCTCTAAAATATATCAGAGGATTATTTATCCCATCTGGCAGAAGTAAAAAGAACACTGTCACTTTTATAGGAAAAATGTGAAAGTATCAAGTATTTTCTGTAAATTCTTGTGAAAGCCTTCAGTCTTTTCAAATTAAAACAAACAAGATCTTGAAAGGAGGAAAAAATAGTTGCCTTTCATTTGTGCCTCACAATGAGCCTGGCCTGGATTTTGTTCTAAATTCCTCCTTATGTAACATCAATGGGGATAGATGTGACACAGCTAACGGGACACTGCTCGGCTGCGGTGCACGGAGAATATTGCAGGGAGCTCCACAAAGTGCTCCTTGTTGACCCCATGCATAAAGAGGAGCCTTAAACAGAACATCCCTAAAGCACAGCGGTGAGTGGGGAAAGTGTTGCAGTTGAGGGAGGAGTGGTTCAGTTCCCCTTTGGACATACAGTTACCACTGGACTCTCAATGCTCCCTTTTACAGGGTGCGTTTTGCTCATAAATAAACAAATATAAACAAAACAAGCTGTATCACATAACCTGCTGAGCTCATTTAATTTGATAAACTACATGGATTTTACTTACAGGAATCCATAATATGTACTCATATCTTGCAAAAAAAGTGAAGCCTTTGTGATAGGAAATTATATTTTGAAGCAATATCAGTTAGATCTCATGGAAGAGTATTACGAAAATCCCTTCACTGAGATCATAAATTGGCAAGCCAACAACTTAGAAATTAATGGATTTGCATGTATGGGATCACTGCAAATCAGCAATTAGTTTTATCTCTCCAAAAGGAATAAGAATAAAGGTATGAAATTGCAAAACACACTACTCAATGCCAGTGAAAACTGTAGGTTTAATTCCTGCTTTATTGCACTAAAATCTTGTGTTGCCTGCAAGTGTCACAAGTAAAACAGGAGCAAGGTCTAAACAGTTACTTTCTTGCTGATGCAACTCAGCTTTATCTGTTCTGTGTGAAGCAGCTTAAAAACAAACAGAACTTTGGAATATCTTATTTCTTCTGTGCCCAAAGCTGGAGAACAGCCCTATTACAAAGGCTTTCATGCAAAGTAAATATGTTAGTTTCTTATAGAGCGTGCTCACCATCCACTTGCTCCGCTTGTCCTGCTCCAGGGACACTTTTGTAAACTGACTGTCACTGTCTGTCCGTCCACCAGAGACACGGCAGGACCAGACCTACAGAGATGACAGTGATGCTGCAACTTTCAAGCAAACCCTCCCAGATCTCACCCCCGATGAGCCTTCGGAAGCACTCGGCTTCCCTCCCTTAGGAAAGGAGGAAGGGAGATGTGATCAAGATGTGCCCAAAAGCCAAACAGAATCACCTGCAGTGGAAAATAAGGAACCCCAGTCCCAACCCACTGAAGAGCCAGCAACACCAACAGCTGAGGAGGGGACAGCTGCTGATGCAGGTAGTGATGAATCTCCAGGGAAGTCCCCATCAAAAAAGAAAAAGAAGTTTCGCACTCCTTCCTTCCTGAAGAAGAGCAAAAAGAAGAGTGACTCCTAAAGGCCAACCCACTGCAGAAACACTGTCATATTTTAAAATCCATTAACCACTAGAATGTACCAGATCGTACTGAGTGTTTTGTCTTACTATGTAAATGAATGCCACAATTAATCCAACCAGCCCCTCAAGTTATGGCTTGATTGTTTAGGGTTATAACCAGAAACTAATGTCCAAAAAGGTGCTAATCCTGTGTGTTCAGCAGCTGCCACAGATCTGATCCCTAGTTTGTAATCAAATATAAATGACTTCCATGTGAAGGCATTGATTCACTATTTTTAATTTAAAGCCTGCACTGCTTTGCAAAAGAATATAAAAAATACACAATTAAAATGCCCATTGCTTACCACAAGAAGTGTTCTTTCCAATACTCTGTTCCAAGTCACAAGTAAATTTCTTGAATTTTCACTTTTAGAGAGGATGCTTTTGCAATGGTGTTCTCAAGGGGGGTGTATTCTTGAACTGACATGTAAACTTCTGCAAGCTTGTGAGTACAGGTTGTGTTTTGGCCAAGCTTTGCGGCTCTCCATTGCTTCCTCTCTTTCTCCCTTCTCACTATTGTTACAAAATGAAGGTGTTTTTCACTTTGTTTTATTTTATAACTGGCTGGTGAAATCAGTCTTTGATGTCTAGGACTGAAAGGTCTGTGGTGTGTTCTGCTCATGTTGTGTGTTCAAAGAGCCCGATCTTGGCCTGTTTTTTTTCTTTCTAGTGATTTACAGTTTAAGGGAAATCTGTCTCTGCTCTTGCCTCCCTGAGTCATGTGGTGATTTGGCTGTTAGAAAAGGTTAAAAAGTAACTGAAGTAAAAGCATTTCAGAAGTTTTTTCAGCTGGTGGTGTGGAGCATGGGCAGGTGTATTTTGGGCCTTAGCACAGGTTTTTTCATCCTCTTAAAAATCCCTTTGTTGCACATGCAACCTTGCTGTGCATGAACCCCATGTGCAGCCTTTTGTGTTTGTTCCTTCCCACTGATCAAAATGTAAATGCATTACACTGAGTATTTCACCTTGTTTTATAGTAATTATATTTTCACTTACAAAGGCTGGCATTTCTTTAAATCTTTTTGTTGTTGTTGCCAGCAGTCAAGTACAGAAATCCTGTGTAACCTTAAAGGTGTATTTTCACCGTTTGCTGTAAATGTTTGTTTAATGTGCAGCATGGCAAATCACTCTTGCCACTGAGTTTCCCAGTTATTGCCATGCTTCTGTCTATCACTGATTGTAAAAGTAATTTAAGATCAGGTAGGTCAAGCTTGCGGAATTCTCTGGAAAGCGGGTGCTGTTCCCCGGCCCAGGTTTCCAGAATTTGCATTTCGGGTTTAACAGCAGCAAACCCCAACACCCCATGGGGCTGAGGGCAACACACTGACTCCCAGTGTCTGTAACACAACAGAACATGGATGTAACCTTTTAGGACAATATTAAATGTTGCAACTGGTAAAATAGCAGAGAACTAATGCCTTATATTCATGCAGCAGAAAGCACGGAGGGCCGGGCGGATGGAGCGGCTGGAGGCAGCTCTGGATGGGCAGAGCAAGGCCTGTGTCGGGCTAGGAGGTGCCAATGCCTCAGGCTGGTTTTGGGCAGCAAGGGGGCAACAGCTGGAAGTGGAATTGAGCTGTCAGTGTTCAAGTGAGAAGAGAGGTATCGAGGTGGCCACTGGTGCCGTGGGAAAGGAGACAGGGCCTGTGTGGGACAGAGCAGGCGGGTACTGGGCAGGAGCCCCCGGACAGCAGCGCTCAGGCAGGACTGCATGGCACGAATGGCTTTCAGCTTCTACTCTAACCTTGTATGTCCTTGTACACTAGGAAGCAAACAACACTTATTTTGCTAAATTGTGTTTTATTGCAGGGTCGTAACTAAATGACTAATTGCTGTATGTTTCAGTTCTTTACTGAAGTCCCTCCATTTATCTTGACCACACATGCAATGACTCTTAATTTCTAATTTTGTAGTTTGTTCTTTTAGTTCTTTGTATTACAATATGAAATGTAGTCACGTATGGTATGGTTACACACTTTGGGGCAGAATAAAGTCCTGTATTTTTCTTTCTTTCTTGTATCATTAAGTTCTACTCACAAATAAAACTCTTGGAAAAAAAAATCATGCTCTGCTTTCAAAATGTGTGCACTTTTATTCTGTAGCCTAATTTGCTTTGTTTTCTTTTAATGATTAATGTGTTGATTAATGATGGCTTTCATTCTCTGAAAATACTCAAATTGGCTACTACAGGGCTCCCTTCCCAGAGATTCCCAGCTGAGCAGTGGGCAGAGCCTGGTGGAGGTTCCTTCCCCCACCTCTTGCTGGGGTTAGCATGGTGCTGTCATCCATGGCTGGCTCCCTCAAGGAGGCCTTTGGCACCTTGGGTAAAATTCTTGCCCCACTTTGGCTCAGCCAGACAGGGATGTTCAGTTCACATGGGTGTAACAGCTGTAATGAACTCACCACAGGACTGTGCAATGTAACCGTTTATTGTAATGCAAAAAGAACAGGGCATGGTCATCAAAAACATCACACAGTATTAGAAATATAAAACATCTCTCCAAATGTAATGTATATTAAAAACAGTCCACCTGTGTGAAAGTACCAGTGGGGTCCCAGGGAGCCTGTAGTGTGCTTCTGCTTTTGTTTGACCATCACGTTTGCAGGTGTGGATGCAGCATTTGCAGATCTCTTGTACCAGCCCAGCCCCTGCAGTGGCTCGGGGCAAGGAGCAGAGCCCTGTGTGCAACAACACCTGGTGAGTGGGGAGGCTCCAGGCCTGCTGCTGGTGTGCTGTCTCTGCTTCTCTGCTGCTCTTAATGCCTAACTCAACTCCTTGGGGTGTGTGTGTGTCTGTCTTCATTTGTTTGGTGTTTTTCTATTTGCAAAGCTAACCCAGCTGGCTGGGAGGCCACCTTAAACATAACTGCTGTGTGGTGTTGCTGCAAATGGGCATCGTGTATATCCTTCCAGAAGACCAAAATCCTCCTTTTCCTATTTGCTCAGCAGAGTCAGGTGCCAAGAGTCAGGTCTTGCAGAGGTCCTTGGAAGCTAGTGGTAGTTTTGTGGTTCCTTTCTACTCCTCCTTTGTCTGCTGTTTTATCAACCTGAGTAAAGCCAGGGGGACAAGGAAGAAAGCTCCACAGACAGTGAAGCAAATCTCTGCCCCGGCCAGCCAGTAAACTGCAAAAGAAAGGGGATTCATATTGATACTGTGCTTGTCCTTGCAGATGTGTGAATGCCCTCAAAGCTGTCATGCTCACATGGTACCTGCACAGCTGAACAGAATTACTGACCCCTTGGCAGAGCCAGAGAGTGCTGGGAGCTTGGCACATGGCTGCACTCAGGAAACACGTTCTGGCTTACTTGATGTTACCATTAGCCCAAGTTCAAGCTCTGAGGCTGCTTTCCCTTCCTCTGTCCCTTTATCCTGAAATGCTCAGGGGCTCTGACCCCAGGCAGGGGGTACCTGTGCCCCTTCTGCCCCACCTGGGCTGTCTGGTGCCAAAGGGAGGAAGGAACACAAGGCCACACTCACCTGCAGCTGCCAGGATGGGTCCCAGGGCTCTGGCTAGGGCACCCAGGCTCCTCAGGATGCCCATGACTCGTCCCTTCTGGCCAGCAGTGCCTGTGCAAGCAGAGTGTGACACTGTGTGGGGTTTTGCTTGGGGCAGGGCACAGCTGTAGCTCTGGGAGCCTTGTTCTTTTGGGGTATTTCCCACTCGCATCTCCCCCTCCCATCATTTCACACCCAGTGCCCAATCTGCATTTACCTGCCCTCCCCCAAGGCCCTCACAACTGCTTCACTGCATAAACACCAGGGCCTGGTGCGAATGCTTTTCCGGGACGATTTGTAGGGCATGTTCTGCAACCTCCCCAAAACCCCTGAACCTATCCAAAACAAAAGCTTCACATTGTACACAGGATTTTCTGAGGAGGCCCAGGTGTACAATAAACACAGGACTGTGTGTGCACGTTAAGTAAGAGCAACATAAAAGTGACATTAATGAGCAAAGCCTTGCTTTTCCACCTCAGCAAGCACTGCAGTCCTGGCCCCCAGCTGACACAAAGCCATGTTAGCCACAGATGGCACTACAGCTACATCTGCTTTACAAAGTTCCATAGCAACCAGTGCCAGAAGGTTTCAGGAGGTTCTTTAGGAGGTCTTTTCTAAGGAATCAGCAAGAAATTATTTCACTGATGGCAGGGATGGCTGGTGTCTCTTTCAGAGAGCCCAGGCTGTTCCCTCCTCAGTGCTGTTTGTGGCCTTTGCCCACTTCTCATCTTCATCACCGCCAGCAATGAGGCTGCTGCAGTTTCCCCATCCCACTGGACTGTGTTACACAGTACAAAATTCAGGTGTGATACTGATGGTCACGCTGAGCAGAGCATTGCTGTTGGTGCTGAAATTACCAGTTACGAGACAGGTATGAGCCAGGGGCTGCTTCCCTGTGCTCCCCTGCAGAATGACCCGAGATGGACCCACAACTGTTCCTGTTGATGCTGCAATACACTCAAGGTCAGTTCTGTATAATCTGAGCCAAGTCAATGCAAAGGTCAGTGATGTGGCCAAGGGCAGCTGGTCAGAGCAGGAAGGATACTCACCATAGCCTGACACCACTGCTGACAAACATGGGATAACAATAGCTGCAGCTGGAAAAATCCACAGAAGAGACTGTCAGTGAACAGCAGAACTCAGAACAGTTGCAAGACCAACAGTGAAAAATGTGGCCCAAGCTTGTTACTGCTGCAGAGAAATATGCTGAGCTCTGGGCACTCCACCACCACTGAGTCATCAGGTTTAACCCAGTTCAATAATGGAAACACCCCCTCCAAGGCAACCTGCAGGAACAGCCCAGAGCCACGAGTGCTCCGAGCAGCTGTTTCACATTTGCATCCCTCATTCCCATAGTGAGCCCACGGGACAGGGATGGATGGGGCTGATCAGCCAGCTGGCAGTTTTCCAAATCACCGTGATCTTATCAGGTGGAGCAGGGAATTGCTCATGTTCCAACCAGACAATGAGGTGGCTGTACCCAGAGTGACACTGTCCCTGTGCAGGCAGTGCACTGGACTCAGGGATGAGAGGCAGCTACAGGCTGTCTTGGGAAATAAGACAGTCATGTCCAAGAAGAAAAGGTTACAAAATTTTTTGGACACAAAAGCCCAGACTTGTTCAGCAATCACTGCCCTATTACTGAAATAGGGGCCTTTTCTGCCAAGAAAGAAGTGCCTCAACCATACAAAGCAGAATTGTTTCAGGGAAGAAAGGGAAGGGAAGGAGAGGGAAGTACAGAGAGAGAGCAGAAATGATCAAGGTTGCTTTAACTGCAGGTGCCCCAACTGCTGGGCAGAGAGAGGAAGAGAAGGGGAAGAGAATCCCCACAGAGGCATTTCTAGCTGGCTTAACTGGGAAGAAATTGAGTTTGCTGCACAGGAAGGGGCCAGGGAGCACTCAAATATGGTTAAACAAAATAAACACCTCCTCTCACTCCTCACCTGTTCAAGACACAGCTGGCCCCAGACAAATAATAGACCCAATAGGTGCATTTTGTGGCTTACAGTTTACTCCTAAATCAAGCTGTACCATGCAAAAGAGAAGTCCACTTTTTTAATTAGTAATATATGGAGCTGCTTAACAATAGTTAGCAGCATTGGTAATACCTGAAATCTCTTTTTAGACATCCAGTAGATGGATCCAACTTCAGTGTTTCCCTGAACAACAGCTTATGTTGGCAGAACTTATGCAAACACTTAAAACATCTGACCCTCACTCTTGCTCAGTTTGAACACCCTCAGAGTGTGCAGGTCTCCAGCCTTTGGCCTAAGAAATAATCCAACCACCACACAGGTACAAAGATTAAATATCTTGCTTTTTTTCCTGAACTGAGCTACTTAGTGAATATTTAGCTTCTAGGTCTGCTAAGATGAGGCATTAAAAAACCATCCTCTAAGAGCTCCCCAGTGAGACAAGACAACAGGAGTGCTGGGGATGCTTCCAAATACCACCATGACAACTTCCTGAGATACAAACAGCATCAGAAAAACCCCAGACACTGTTTCTTTCATATTTCATAAACCGAAGTGTCAACTTTCTGTTACTTGTAGTTTGAAATTCGAAGTGCATCTTTTTTAACAGTGTGAATAAATACATGAAGAAAAATCATTTGTGCTTAGCTTGCAGTGCCCTTTGAACAGCTCACCGAAGGAGTACAGCAACAGTCCAGCACTCAGCATGGTCATATTTGCAGCCCATCCAATTAACAGGAACGCTGGAATCAGCAACATAATAGCCTGCAAAAGGAATGAGTCACACGGTTACATCTGTGCTGCGATTGTTAAAGCCTCACTCTAGGTGTCCTGCCAGTTCCCTTCCGCTGATAGGACAGCACACAAGTTACAAGCAGAAGAAGCCCTTTCTTCCCCAGCAGACATTTCAAAGTCACCTGGCTGGCCACACACCAGCACAATGAACTTTCCTGTTCCCTCTCACTGTCACGATTGCACACCACATGCAAGTTCTCTCTCTACAGATCTGTTGTGTTGGGGGGATTTTTTATCTTGTTCTGTGTTGACCTGCACAGAAATCTGGCTTTAACTCTTCATCTCCTGAGCTGGCACAAAAGAAGAAAAAGCTTGTGTGCAGCAGGACTACAGCTCCTCTGCTTTTGTTCAGCTGTATTGGCTGATTTTATCTTTAGCTTTCAGATTTCTGTAGCCAAGAGGAAAAAAGGGAAGAGAGGGTGCATCTAAAATTCAAACCCCAAAAATAAAAAGCATTCTCCATCTCCTCCAAGAGCTAGACTTCCCCTGTGATGTCTCCCTCGCTTACAGAGCTCCTGCAGAAAAAACAGATCAGATCTGCTTCGTGTGTGATAAAGGAGGGTATTCACTGCCACTGAGTGCCTCATTTTGAAGATTCAGTGATAAATGAGCTACTGTAACCACGGTGCTAAGAGAGGCCACGTTTGCCATATGGTACAGATTGACAAACTGCCAGAGTAACTTCAGCAAAGGGGGGAACTCCCACAAAACCCACTGGTGTCCCTGGAGAGAGTGCCCCAAGGCCAGGGGGTCTTTGCATTGTGGACATGGGTGTCCATGAGGAGCCATCAGCCCAGCAAATAAGGGTTTGAGGTAACTGCAGATCTCATTGCAGGGAAGAGGAAGGAGTAGAAAAATGAGAGGTGCAAAGGGCAGTGCAGTGCCAGCAAACACAGCAGGCTGGCAGAGCACACAGGGGAAGCTGATGTGGAGGATGAAGCAGCACCAACACAGCAGCTGATGTTCATCCACAGGGAAACCTGACACCAGCAGCCTGACATTTGCCTGCCAGGGACCAGGGTGGAGATTGTTTCACCAGCAGAAACCACTTTAGGAGAAGCTGAGTCAATTCACTGGAATGCAGCAGTTTGGAAATCTTCTACCCTGCCACCACTGAAATCACACTGGCCTCAAAATAATGTAAAATACATTAATCAAGGCTCTAACAGACCAAGCAAAGCTATTGCCAAGGAGCCAAGGTAGTGCTTTGTTTAGTTCCACACACAAATGTAAAGGACAAGACATTTCTACTGTCCCCACAGCTGTATAAACTGCAGGGAGCTGTTCCCTGTCATCCCAGTGCAGCAGCTGCAGCATCTCTGTGAAGACAGAGCTAAGCAAAACAAAGGAATGTACACTTTTGTCAGTGAAACCTTGGTCTGAACACTGGTACATGCTTTTGTTACGTGTAATACTGATGATCACAAACCAAAGACTGGAAAAAGAATCTACTTCTCCCTGCCCAGCAGTGAAATATACTCTAGGGAAAGCCTGTCAAGCACAAAGATAGCCAGACTGAAAATAATTTCCCAGAAAGAGTCAGAGATCAGCCCTGAAGCAGCTTTAGTAGTTTCAATGTCTGCATTGCAAGAGAAACCACTGAAATAAAGTATACTCTTCGCAATATTTTACCTAATTTGCACAGATGGACAATCTGCTCTCATTCCTTATTGCAATTAAATATGAGGAACACAAAGTGTCAATAATATTGTTGCTCGTATCATAAGAAAGGGCTCTAATGTTCCAAAGTTTAGTTAGACAGATAAGTGCCCAACAACCAGTTTTGAGAAGTCATTTAGCTGAATAGATGAGACAGAAATTTCTTTTGATAGGACAAATACAGTTATAGCCTCCAACTACCCTTCACTGCACTTCAGACTGAAAATTAACATATCAGATTTGGGCGGGGGGGGGGAGAAAAAGAAATAATTGATTTTTTTTTTTTACCCTTTTTACAGCTCTGATTTCATTTCCTGGCTTGATTCGGCGAGCATAGCCTCCCTGGATCACAGCCATTGTTATTCCAATAAAGAAAAACATCTTGCCCTGCTGCATGCTGGAAGGGAGGCAAAAACACGGATTATGGAGTCACACACGGAGCATTCTGCCCTGGGATTCACCGCTCCTGTGCTGACCCTCTCTGAGCAAGGGAGACAAAATGCCTTTGGGGCTCACTCAGCACTGCAGAGCTCTCAGCACACTGGCAACAGCTGCCATGGCAAGCAGAGAGCAAGAAGGGAAAACTCCAAGGCCTCATCCTATGGATGGGACAATGCTGGCAAGTGCTGCAGCCACCTCTGGACTGCTGTGGGGTAGGTCAGGGTTTCTGGGGTGGCCCACAACGACTCAACACATAAATTACCCTGTGCTGTGGACATCTGTGCCATGTGCATGAGAGTTGTTGGTTTCCAAGGTGCAACTCATGGAGGGTTTGATGGAGGTCAGCAAGGCACAACGTGGTGGTGATGGGGTGTCACACTGGGAAGTCTGAGACATCACTCCCTCCACCCTTCAATTTTCTTCACTTTTCCCTTTCCCCTCTCTTATTGTGGATATTCTGTGAACTATGTGGATATTCTCAACTGAAGGGCCTCACCTCCATAACAAGCTGGCTGTCTCAGAGCTGTACTGCTGGCACACAGCTCTGCACCTCACTGAGGGCTGCCCTGAATGCACAGGACACAACAAAGCTCAGTGCACTACAAAACCTCTCCTTGACACACACAGATTACTTAAGCCACAAACTGTAATGAAAGACAGACACGGAAAGATGAGACAACCCCCTGAGAATTACTCAAAGGGAAGGGCATGCCCAGGAATCAAGTTGCAAGTTCACGTTCCTGGCTGGAATTCTTCCTATGAGCTGGCAGGAAAAGTATTTCAAGCTGAGCTGTTGATGGACTCTGTTCTCTTTCTTCTCTGGTGTTTGACTACAGGAAATCAGGCTCTGTGACATGACTGCACCCCATATGCAATGCAGAGTGCTGATGAGCAAATATCATCATGCAGATATCCCCCCATCCTTTGCCTCTGTGAGCTGCAAAATTTGTCCTGATACCCAAAAACTCTTCTGAGCAATAAAAGGCTTTTCTATAATCTATAAAACTATAATCAATACAACTAGCCCAGCTATACCTATATCAGGAGCTTTAATTTAATCTTGGGTATTTATATTCCCTACTTTTTAGAAGCTGCAGATTGAGTACTTCCTTTCATGATAAACACTGTGCCTGTATTTCATAAATTCTTCTCACAAAGCCCAAGTACCACTGAACGCAGGGGTGGCTTTACTGAGTGGTTTTACTAATGTCAGAAAGCCTCTCTTGAAAATACATGAAGAAACCTTAAATCAAGATTTTGGAAAATATCCTAGTCAAAATATACAACATTTATATTCTAAATGTGCAATACCTGCTGAAGTGGAATCTCTGGTGAGTGAGAAAACTCAGTGTATACTCCAAGCCGGAAAACAGGAACAGGTACAGGAAGTAGGCCAGGCCCAAAATTTTGAGATTCTGAAGATCTAAACAAACAAAAAACCCAAACAAACACCAAGAGGGTGGGAGGTAGGGAATGAAACATGGTGGAGTTTTCCAAACAAAGGCTGAGAATAAAATCACAATAGAAGAGCAACATTTATCAGCTGCACAGGGAAATGTTCTCACCTCAGATGCTGATTTTAAATATCCATACAAGACATGCCACAAAATGAGTCCTACAGAGATGTAGTGAATCCTACATCGCCAAGTCTGAATTGAGAAATAAAATTCTACTCTGAAGTTCCTGGCTTGCAGCTTGAATAAGCAAACTCACATCTCCCTTGCTCATGCCTTCATCTACCTTTAAATCACTTCACTTACTGCAACCTACCCCATGCTGCAGCCAGTGGCTGAGGAAAACACAAGTATCAAGTCAGGAATCTTCAAAACACTCGTATTCAAAACCTTCTTTTGGGTATAAGAGGACCAAGGTCCAATGGAACTTCCAATTGCCTCTTCATAAGTTACTAAGGTAGCTTTTAAATGAGCAAAGAGTGCTGCTTCTGAATGGTTTGAGTACAGTTTTCACTTAGAGACCAATGCCACACAAAAAGACACAGAGTATTACCATAAAAAGCCATCTGACACTTACTCTGCTCTGAAGGGGATTCCTTTCCTCGGGTGACTGCAGAGAACTGAAATAAAGCCAAAGGACTGAGCAAGTCAACTGCTGCCTGAAGCCCAGATGTCACAGAAGAGACCTGATCAAAGACAGAAAGAGGTTTATTTAAAATCCTAATGTAATAACCACTGCTAGGAACTGACAGTAACCACCAAATGTGCCTCTACACCTACCCAAATCATCTGAGATGAAACAAGGCACCTGGCATTGGGATTTGAGTGGGCCTCAGTAACAACCCAGACTTTCTGAACCCAGAACTGGCTCCAGCACTGTAACTGAAAGGTAAAGCATTGATAGCAGCTATCACTGAAGACAAGAGAGAGTTTCTTCTCTGGGTTCTTACAAAGCAGAAGAGGCTCATTCTCCACAGCCTTGAAGGTGGCTTTATTTGGTTCACCTTTTGCATCATCCCTCATGTCCAAAGAACATTTATTGGGAAAATAATGGCCCATCTGCCTGCAAGCTCACAGGAAGCTGAGGATTTGCTCCATTGCTACAAATCTGAGACCAGTATGCACAGCATATCAAACACTGGTCTGTTTTGGTACTGGTTGCTATTTTAGCCAGCCAGTGACACCTCCTGGGGAAGAGAAGGAAAATATAATTTTTTTAGAGAGATTCTTTGGAGATATTTTAGACAAATTTCCAAGGAGATTCTGCCCAGCCACAATGTGTGGCTTTTCAAAGAGGAAAATTTATTTTGTAACACTTTTGGGCCTTGTACTGCATACAACATCTGAACCTAATTATGCACCTACTGGCACTCTCCCTGCTCCTTACCCACAGGCACTTGGAAGATGCTTATTCTTCCATCTACAGAGAATTTACTTTTTTTTTTTTAATTCTAAACTATAGAAAATTAAAGAAAACACTAAAAGAAGTAATGTCTAAATGATTAGAAATCAAATTTCCTACATTATTAGGGAAATAATTTTTTTAGAGTAGAATTTAGCCTGTCACTTTATACAACAGTCACAGGAAGAGATAAGACATTCAAGAATCCTGAATAATCACACGCAGTATTTCACGCCTTCAAAGCACTGCACAGGCTTTATCTGATGAGCTTCCTTCTCTTCCCAGAGAGGGAGGGAGGGAGCTATTATCCCTTTGAAGGCAGAGATTAAAGGTCAGATTATCAGTAGAACTTAATCTCAGTGCATGACCTGGGGACTCATTACGGGCTGGATTTAATGAAGCTGTAAACAAGTCAACCTTCAATATGGTATTACCGTGACCCCTGTCTTGTTTTGATAGTCAGAGCTTCTGAGTACCCGGCAGCAGAGTCTGAAGCCCATTAGTCTCACAACAGCAACCAGTTCAATAGACTGGGGAAGCCATGACGTTGCTGATTCACACAGAACATACTGGGATATTTATTCTCCCTCCCACTGCATTTGTTGTAGAGAGTAAACAGACACACCCAAGAAGTTTGCTCACGCTATTAAGAAGTCTAAGAGGATTTCCTGAAGCTGGCTTTCGGCAATCCCCAGTTCCTGAATGTGCTGGTACGATGGGGTTTGCACTACAGCACAGAGAATCTGGGCACAAGCAAAACCCCACAAGCATGTTTGCCAGTAATAAAAATACCCTGTAGTTTGTACCTGTTTTGAATTATTATCCAAGTCAGACAGGATGCCAAGCAGCTCATACATTATATATGCATATGTTTAAAATCTTAAGTGTTTCATGAAATATACATATCTATTAGATTTTTTAATGTAGGTGTGTTTGTGTGCACACACATAAATGTTTTGCAATTTCTCCTGTCTTTGCCATAGAAACAGTGGTCTAGAAGTGACTTCATCCACTAATCCATAATGAAAACATTGTCCTAAACCTGGCTGAAGAGTTTCACCATCCCCCAAAAGGTATACACTGCCAATTTCAGTCAATGTCAGCAGATACATGTAGTTTAGTTTCTTCACAGGTTCAAACTTTGCAACATCTAACCTGTATTTAATTTCTATGCTTATGATTTATTACACCACAATTGCTCTATTTTACTTCATGATCACCCCAAAAGCCACCTTGAATGGCAGACATTTTTCACAGTGTCTTTGCTCATTCTGTTGTCCTCTAATGCAGAAAGACACAGTAACAAGTCTGGAAGGCAGAGTCAGCCCACATGAGCAATGCAGCCTGGCCTTTGGAAGGCTGCAGCCTTACCTTGCAAACCAGACACGTTCAGTATGCACAGAGCACAAGTCTGCTACTGATACTGCATAGCCCTGCACACAGTCCAGAAAAAGAGAGTTGTAAGACCCTCCCTCCAACTAGGCAGCCTCTCTCATGGCTAGCTTAGCTAAAAACTAACTCAAAAGCTCTTAAAGGGGACAGATTTCAGTAGAGACCTTCCTATTTCTCCCCTCTCCCAGTCAGGTCACAGCAGAAGCTGTTTTGGCTATCATAAGGCCAGTGTCTGGCTCTCTTCAGCTGATCAACTCATGGAACAGTTGACAAAAAGAGGAAGGAAGGGAGTAAAAATGCTATTTTCTTTGGATGAAAACACATCCCTGTTCCCCATCCCCCTCCATTTTCCCCTTCCTACAAGTTAATTCCAACATGAATCAATATGAAATACTCTCTCCTGTGAAAAGCAGACTGATAGAGAAACAAGGGTATAACAGGAACACGGCAAACTTCAAGGAAACAGATGTCTGATCCCACTGGCACATCCTCCTGCCACTCATCATGATGATTTCCCCTCTTTTTACAGATTTGTCCTTCCAACATATTCCACTCCTATACTGCAGGAGCACCTGCTCCAGCTCAGCCCAGCCAAGTTCCAGAAAGGCAGCCAACATACCTGCCTTTCCTCTGTCATCCACTGGCCGAGAAAAGGGCTCACTCCCGCTCAGAAAGTGGAGGAATTACCAAAGAAGAGAGCAGAGCAGCCTAATAAGTGAACACTGGATCACATGCCCAGATGGAGGCTGACAGCACACGAGCACTGACACCAACCACAAAAAGCCCCAAACCAATCTCTCATGAGCAGGCAAACATTCTGTACTTTGTGTGACTGGGACCTGGCCCTGAGCAGCACCTCATGCAGCACCCACTGCTGTACAGGGGCAGAGTCCCAAAAAGCAGTGACAGAGAGCTCCTTCCTTACCAAAATTCAGTGGTGTTGGCTAACACAGACCAGCTGATCAGAACTTTCAAAAGGATAATAAAAGGGGGAGGGATCTATTCAGTCATCATAATCCTAAAAGGCACTGAAGCCATTTAATCACTCTACAGCAAATTAGGAACTGTTTATAGAACACAGATTCACTCTGCTGCACTTCCCTATGTCACCGTGTTGCCACCTTCCCGGAGTGTGCAGCTCTAACTAAGAACAGGATTTTATCCAGATTGTTTAGAAACAGCCAAATAGGAAATAGGAACAGATGACACATGGAAGAGTTGTTAAAAGAAAATAAAATAGCTGTAGAGCTTGGGAACACAGTGTGAGCAACAGATTTCACATGGGACACAACCTGCTAGGAAACACTCAGGGAAGGGGCAAAGTTTTGCCCTGGTAGGATCATTGCAGATAAAAGTTTCCTAAACAATTCTCAATGTCAAATGGGTTTGGCTATCCAGAGACCAAGCACGCTCCAAAAACTGTGTGCTGCCTAGAAACCAGGGATCACAGCAAAGACCCAATCCAGTGAAAACCTCAAATTGAGTACCCAGGCTGAATTCCACCTCTCTCATGCTACAAAGGAAACTCTTCTAAGAGACTTTTAATCAGATACACCTTGGACAGTGTCCAATCACACAATATTAAATCAATGTTAATAAGTGTTTGGCCCCACAAATCCCATCAGCCACTGAATTTTAGCACATGTAGGTATTTTCTATCAGCAGAAGACAGAACAGCTCAGAAAAAAGTAATTTGCTACTTTAGTGTTCAAAATATTCAAGCAAATACAAGATAGTAGTTAAGAAAATAACATACATTGGATAAATGAAAGAAAATCCAGTCTCTGATGCATTTACTTTTATGATTTGCTGAAATTCTTCCCCAAGGAATCCCTGTGGTTATAGTTTAAAATCCACAGTCTCCCTCCCATGTTCACATTAGGTTTTGAGAAATTTAAACGTAAAACACCAAAACCAGCAATTAAGCAGTCATGTTAACTATAAAGAATTTCTTTTATTACACTGGGCTAGGAGATGGGACCAACCCTGGAAGTGTTCAAGGTCAAGTTGGATGAGGTTTTGATCAATCTGGTCTAGTAGAAGGTGTCCCTGCCCACGGCAGGGGAGTTGCAAATAGGTGATCTTTAAGGTCCCTTCCAACCCAAAATATTCTATGATTCTATGATCTGCTTTGACACCAGCCTTAATAATAATCCTAATCCCAGGAATGAGCTAAATTTCTGAGACACTGGCTAAGCCTGTTCTTCATTGTTTCCAGTATTTCAACCATTCTCAAATCCTATTTTTACAGAAAAACATACATCTTGAGACTGATCGTCCATTTACCCGTTTTTCCTTGGGAAGTGTCTCTGGAAGAAGGAGGAAGATGAAAATTAAATCAGCCACAGAAAACACAAGTGCTGACAATGCTGAACGAAGGTAGAAGACTTCTCCTTTCTCTGTCTGCATGGCGAGGTAAGCACCCATCATGGGGCCCAGGGTAAAGCCCAGGGAGAAAGCAACACCAATCATGGCCTGCAGAGATACACAAACAGAGAATTTTAGACACCATTTTTTCAGGCAGCTCAGTTCTCGATTTGGATTAACCAGGTACAGAACCTAATCGCCCCAAGGATGCAGGGAGTGCACAGCAAAAACAGGAAGTGTAAAAAAACCCTGCTGTTTCCAAATAAACGATTTTGTTTTCTGTCCAGTCAGGGAAGTGGCAGAACAGGCAGTGGCCCATCAGTATTTGAGAATAGCTTCAGTCAGATACTGTTCACTTCCCAGAAAGCAGAATGAACATGCCTACTTTGCTTTGGAAAAGAAGAGAATACAAGCCATGTGGATGTGAGCCATGCTGTACTAAGTGACTTAACTCTCAGGCCCTAAAAATAGGCCCTGACCCATTTTATTTACTAGTGCTGTATGGCTACCTCTCTCCACAAATAAAAATGCATTTTGGCTCACCAGGATTATAATAAATTGCTTGGAAGATTCATTAGCTATCACTGTGAAGTCTAAAGCCTTCCCCCTCCCAAGAAGCAGCTGTCCTCTGTAGTGGCTTATAAAATTCTGTTAAGAGAAATCTGGGCTTCCAAGGTTTTTATAGGATAAAAGATATAACTGGTAATTCACAGGCCAAGTTCAGTCTGCAGGGTGTTTCCATCTGGGCTGCTGCCTTCTGGAAGTGGATAGGGCAGCTGCTCATACTTCTCAGTCAGCCAAATGTCACATCATTTACCCACTGAGCTCAGATCCTTAAGCCAGTGCAGTGTGCAAGGAAGTCAGGATCACAGCGTGCTGTGCTGCTGCACTTCCACAGCTTTGGAAGGTGAGAAAAAGGGGCTGCCCTGTAACTGAATTCCAGCTGCCAAAACTGGGCCATAAGACCTTCTGATTTCTAAGCTATTATAATCAGAATTAAGGTTTCCAGCAGGAGTAACAGTTCTAACACTGAAACAAGATAGTTTTCCCATCTCTAGAACATTTGTGTTTCACTTGTGGGTGATGGTTGTTGGCAAAAGTCCAAGAGCTCCCAGGAATATGATCCGGCATATTTCCAGAAGCAAGGCAGAATGCAAAGTCATGTTTTCACTTGACAATGAATACACACCTGAGGAAGACATACTGAGCACCCAAAACCAATTAAAAGTTGCCCATTAAAACTAAACGTGTACCCCACAAGCGTAACTCACCATGCCCTTGCTCCGTGCTTTTGGGGAGTGCAAGTCAGCAATTATAGCTGTGGAGAGGCTGACATTCCCTTTGCTTATTCCACCTATGATCCTGGAGAGAAGAAAAACGCCAAAAGTCCGAGAGGCAGCCCATAGTGAGTATGATGCTATCAAACCCATCTGCAGAAGCAAGAAAGGGTTCTTTATAAAGCAAAGCAAAGTTGGTATATAATTTCTGCACATTTCCCAGCTAAACATTTATGGGTTTTATTTGTTTTCAATGGCTGCTCCAAACCCCATGTAACAGAAATGGCTGAATACACTGACACTGCACTATGTCCTGAACAGTGATATAAAAGAAGGAGAAACAAGTCCATACAAACTACATATAATTGTGACATTTTGTTCTAACAAAATTAGAAGAGCAAAATTCTGTGGAAGTTAAAGCAGTCCTGGGCACAAAACATTTTTGCACATCCCACTCCATTTGTTTCCAAATTCAAGATAAATCTGAGTTCCAAATAAGGAGAATGTTCATGTTCATAAGAAATACATCTTGCAGTGCTATACAGCACTTCCTAACAAACAATTCCCAGGCTCTGTGGAACAGGTCATGAAGTGATGAGCCCTCATTAATCACTTGATGATCTAAAATACATACGAATTAAGTCTAACATTTGTCAACAGAGCATCTGAAGTCATTCTCCCATACACAGGGGAAAGGGATTTTGGAAAATGACAGAAACAGGTAAGTATTTTGGTGTCTTCTATGTACAGTTCTGGGTCTGGGAAGTTCAGTTTAAGCACTTACACGTGGAAGTGTGGCCAAGTGACTTGGCAAGAAAGAGTCACAACCAACAGATATAGAAAATTGAATTCTAAAACTGAACTCTGGCTGTCACAATTCACACACAATTCAGTTTCTGTGCTAAGCACAAGATCTCGGTGCCTCCCACTGTGTATTGAGATGCCATGACTGAGATCAGCATGTGACACATACCACTGTCATCAAGATGACAGGCCTTCTGCCCCAGCGGTCTGACACAGCACCAGTGAGGGGAGAGGAGAAAAACTGCAGGATGGAGAAGATTGAGCCAATCAGACCTAAAAAAAAAAAAAAAAAAGAAGATAAAAAGATATGTATCATTATACTGCCTTCATCTTAAATACAAAGACAGCCAAGCTGTTTGAGATCTATCATACTATGTGTGATAAAAACTTGAAATTAAATGTAGAACAGCAGCTATGAAGAATACCTTTGTCTCAGAAACCATGCCACTCTCAGAACACCAATCTTGCATTGTTACTTAACTGAGGCAACAGATACAGACAGACCAGAGTAAGAGGCATAAACTGGATGACTTTCTGGTTACTTCATTGGTGAGAAAGGGTTTGACACTCACTGGTTATTATGGAATGACGATTCTCCATATTTCCCTGCTGACTACATACATTTTCTGTTCTTACAGCAGAACTAACACAGTCTTTAATAGTCACAGTTCTTTTAAGACTTTTTTAACTGTTTGAACCTGATTCTGTCACACTTAATTAGTTTCTCTTTCTTTTTTATCATAGAAAGAAGGACTCAAGCACTGCTGTTACTGAGGCACCCTAAGAGGTAGGAGTGATTTCAACAGACTCCAAGGGTCTTTTGAAATCTGCCTCCAGGTTCTGTGATCTTTAATTCCTCTTCTCTCTTGCCATTTATAGCTTCACAGAGTTATTAATTTGCACTACACTCTCAACAAGCAGGCAAAAAGATACCTTGCTGTCACAGCTTTTCTCTAAAGGAAAAACTGGGTTATATGTTTCAGATCATTCAGCTATCAAAGCTTTAAAAGGCAGAGGAGAGACAGACCAGAAGTTCTGCTCCCATCAGCTTTGAGGGAGGCAGAATATTGATACTGAGCACCTTGTCAAGAAGAGCTGCTTGTGATAACTCAAAGCTCAAAAAACTGTGTAAAAAAATCTTACAGACTTTTACACTGGCAGTGTATGGCACACAGTTCCCTTCATTGTGTTTCTAGCACTGAAAAAACACCTTTTCATGCCAAGTATTTCCAAGCCAGCATGCAGCAAAAGCAGGGCTGTTCCACATGGGGGAAGGAGCTGGGAGCTGAGGGTGACCACAGCACTTGCAGTGCCCTCACCAGCCTGGGCTCCCCATGGTCTGATGGGTTGGGCAGAGCAGGTGCTGCCAACAAGGCCCACTGACAGTCCCAGACAAGGCAAGGGTTATTCAACACGTCCTTCCAGGGAGTCCAGTCTGGACCAGCAGGAGCCAGGGGTAGAGAAAGGAGTGGAAACAACTCTGTGATGTAGGCTGGGAGACAAGACACCTCCAGTGTAGATGGGGACAGAGACAGCCCTGGAGACAAAGTCTGAAATACAGTTCCTGAATCAGTGGGCAGAAAATGTGTGGGTGATGACTGGTCACAGCAACTAAGTATTGGTGCCCTCAGGGCCCTGACACGGGCAGAGAAGGTTCTGCCTTGAAGTGGTTGCAGTCTAAGCAAATATGAAAGAGAGTGAAGTACATCAGGCACTGGGAGAAACACCAAGACGACCTTGCAAGCACCTTCCCAATCCCATGCTCCCTGTGGCATTCCTGAAGGAATACAAGCTGCAGGAAGGCTGCAGCAGACTCTGATTAACATCACAGCTGTAATGAAACTTTCCACACAGCACTCCCACGAGTACAGGACACAGCATGTAAAAGGAAAAGCAACAAGTTGGACTGGGAGTTCCCACCCCTTATTTAAACAGTTTGAGGTGGTGAGAAGTTGAAAGTAGGAGGCTTCTGGTAAAGCCTTAGAGGAGACAGAAAGCAGCTTCCGAGGGATCAAAGAAAACTTTCCTAGCATTCCAAGCCAGTAATTTGACTAAAAAATGAGCAGAGAAGGAAAAACATGCCTGCAAGGATACGGTGGGAAAGAGGAAAATGGCTTATAAACTTCCTAATGCCTGTTATACCAAATTAAACTACTTTAAATAGTAACAATACATTCACACATATTCTAATTTAGTTTTGTGTTTCATTTAGTTTATTTTAAAAGCCTTTTTCTTATCTTGGGGGAAGCCTCAGCTAACTAAAAAGAGAGGGTAGAGAAGGTCTAATTAAAATTAACCCAGACGCCCTCGTATCTTCATACTCTGAAATCACAGTTTCGTCACAACTATCTAGATGGCAAAGAGCCAGAAGAGTCTCTGATGTGTAACATGACTTATTTCCCTCACTGTTCCTGCTGGAGCTCATCCACACCAGTGTCCTAGTGACAGCAAATGCTGCTGGGTCCTGCAAGCCAGCAGCTCTGCTGCTTTTAATAAGACTAATGAGATTTAGAAGCAGTGCTGCACTATACCCACCCAAAGGGCAAGCAAGGCTGGAACTCCTAAGTTTCTATTTCCTGTGCTTCCTACTGATTGATCTCTGATCATGTGCAGATCAATTGTGAAGGAAGAATAATTTCTGTGACTGCCAGGGCTCAGCACAGCAGGCTCCTGACCCTCAGCTGGCAGTCTGACAACAAGGAACAGCAGGCCTGTATTTCTGTAACAATCTGTAGAACAAATTCAGTAAGATCGTAGGATAACTCAGGTTAAAAAGGAGCTCTGGAGGTCACCTACTCCAACCACCTGCTCATAGGGTCAGCTGTGAGGTCAGAGCAGATTGTTCAGGGCCTTACTGAATCAGGGTTTGACGATCTCTGAGGAGGGACACTGCTCTGGGCAGCCTGTTCCACTGACCATCCTCAATGGAAAAATGTTCCTCCGTATTTCCACTCTGAACCTCCCCTGCTTCTACTTACCCCTGTTGCCTCTCCTTCTCCCACACACACCTCAGTGAAGATCCTCACTCTCCATAACCTCCCCACAGGTGTTGGAAAGCTGCCTTTCACTGCAGACCAGACAAGGGTCCCATTCAGAGCCCTCCACTGAACTCACCACAGCGTATGGACACCCTTCCTTGTACTGAGGACCAAAATAATTCAGATATGGTCTATCAGGTGCTGAGTAGAGGAAGATGATCACTTCCCTAACTCTGATTCATTTCATGCATTTCAGGAGCTGTTGGCACCTTTGCTGCCAGGGCTGGCTCTTGCTCAGCTTGCTGCTCATCAGGACCCCCAGGGCCACCAGTCAGTGTCCAGTCTGTATCTTTGCAAGGACTACTCCTTTCCACAGGCAGGACTTAAAATTTGTCCTTCCTGAATTTCATAAGGTTCCTGTTATCCCATTCCTCTTGCCTGTCTAGGTGTCTCCAAATGATAGAGATGGGGCTGTCCAACTCTTCATTGCTATCAGTGTGGTGAAAACAAAATCATTTATAGTCTAGTCTAAGAGATATTTTCTGTATTACTTAAATGTAGAACTAACAACAGGCAAGCATGCCTGTTGAATTTCTTGTCATCCTGCACATCAACATTGCAAATAACTTGGAAAGAACATTGTTTTTGGCTATTAGCTTGTTTGTTTGGTTTCCCTACCTCCAAACAAGACACTGTTGTATTTCCTCTCTGGAGGTATCCCAGCCATCGCTGCAAACCAGTCTACACCACGTTGCAATGACAAATAGAATCCATCCTGAAAAACAGGTAACAGGGAAGTAGAAGCAGGAAGACAGTCACTCTGTTTTATTTTCAAAGACAGCATCAGAGCTTAGAGAACTAGAGACAATGTTAGATGATTCCTTCCCTCCTCCTCCCCACAAGGGAAAATTTCCTCACTGATCATAGGCCAAAAATAGCTTAAACTGTGAATGCTAACAGACAGCAGATAATTGGGTGTAGATGTTCGGGTAGGGGAATGTCTGAATTTGAACTTTTTCAAACCATCAGGCCCATTACTTGCTAAATCCTGAATTAAACAGGCATTCCCTGAATCTTTCAATTAAAAAGGCAACATGAGACACACTCTGTCCTTCTGCACATAGACTGTTTAGCCTGGGAGAACCAGGAGCTTCCAGATGCAGAAAGAAAAGGTGGTGCAAAAAAGGATTCCCAAAAAGAGGAGGAGGACTTGAAAAGAAGGTGAAGATCTTGGCTATTGGAAATACACTGGAAGTGGGGGGAAGACCCTGGAGTTTGGGTTTGGGTTAGAGATACAGGTGTAAGAAGGACAGCCTACAGCTGCAGCTGGAGTGGGGTTAGAAAGGGGCTGACAGACAGAGGTTTGGCCTGCAAAAGCAATTTTCCCATGACAACATATTCATCTTGACCAGTAATGCCAGTAACACCTGAGAAGGGTAACAGTGAGCATCTGCACAGCCAGGATCCAACAAGACCTTCTGCTCTGTTCCTGGAGCAGCAGCCAGCTCCCTGCTAGGAATGGAAGGTGAGATGGAACTCCATGCTGGGGGAGGGAGCAAGCGACTGTGTGAAATACTCTGGTGGGGTAAAAGCTGTCATCTCCTTGGTTCTTAGATAAACCCCAGCATGCAGATCCATTATGAACTGTCTCACCTGTGACATCAGTGTAAGACACAAAAGCATTGGTAACTACAAGGACTAGTCCCTAAGAAATACCTGAATTTTCATCAAAACAAATCTCTCATTTTAATGAAAAAACAAGGGTGGAGAGTCTTATTCAGGTTCACAAATAAATTCAGTCCATGAACCATTCATATGTGCTGGGTAATTATTAATCTTCCTACAGCTGTTTGGTTTGCCCCAAGGAAAGTGATTTTTCTTCCATTGCTCCCTCAAGAATTTTCTTACATTTTCTAACACTTTCTGTGGGCTGACTTTCTCTGTTACTCACCTCAGTCTGGCTGTAGTAATCAAGGATGGAAGGAAACAGTGGCAAGATGAGAGCAAATCCCAACAAGTCGATGAAGAGTGCCAGGAAGACAATTGTAATAACACGATTATAGTTCTGTTCTTGCTTATCATTGATGGAGCTGCTGCTGGTTCCTCTCTCTTGCAGGGCCATGTTCCCAGTGCTCTGCTTCTAAAAAAAAATACTTTTATATCCAGTCATAGGAAGCCTTTTGCAGGCCTTTCATAAGAGTATCTTGCTGATTCATTCTCACTTTCTACAGACTTCACAAAAAAACCCCTTCTGACTATATTAAACTACCTGGGAACAAGGGAACAAGACCCTCAGGTCTCTAGTCTTGGTTATCATCTCAGCACCAAGTTTGCTTCCATTAAGAACAGGCTACAGAGGCAATAAAACAACAAACTCTACTATAAGAGCACCTCAAATAGAACAGAACTAAGGAACATTTGAAGTTTGTCAACATGTGAGCAACACTAATATGACTTTCCTAAATGTTTTCAACTCAGCATTGCAGTAAAATAGGTATGAAAGGGCACTCTATTCCAAATATTTACATCCAAGTAAGAGTTTATTTATGCCTTCAGTGTATACTAGAAATGACCAAAATAATAACAATTAAAAAAAAAAAAGAAAAAAAGAAAAGCAGACTTCCTAACTATTGCAGGAATGCTGTCTTCAAGATAAACCCCAGAGAGCAACACAAGAAACAACAGAAGAAAATTTTGAAACTTCATTTTTTTATTTCTGTCTCCAGGTGATAGCCACTGAGCTGGGGCATCAAATGATTAAGGCAGCATTTTTATTTTGTCAGAAATATCAGAACTACTAACTCTCTTTGATAGTACTCCAAAACTATCTTAAAGCCCTAAACAAGGATGCTGGCCATATATATCCTTCAATATTTAACAAATAAAGGAGTTGGTCTCAATCCTGAAAATAAACTAATTTTCAACATACATCAAAATCAAGGAGTAATACATAAACCATGGAACTGCAAATTTCAGACTTGTAAAACATGTAGGATATCTCAGTCATAAAAGAATCAAATTTACAGTCCCTTCTATGGCAAAAATCCCTGAACATTTGTTGCACTAAAAGAGTAAAAAAGAAGACAGAGTTTCATCCACAGCCAATTAATACAAAAACATTCATTGACTTTGATGAGTCAGTACTGAAAACAATGAGCAACTTTTAATACAAATTTTATTCCAGACCAGATGTACCATATTTCTATACACAAGGCACTTGTGTATAGAAAACAATACTACACTAATTGAAGGCTATAACACTTTGTCATGCCCAGCAATAAATATTATTGTGACATTTCTTTACCTGTGAAGTCAGTTAATTAGCACTGAAGCATTATTAAAGCTCAAATGCCATGAGGTAAATAAACATGGAAGGAGGCCACCTGCAATCCATTTACTACCTCTTGGCAAAATGCTCTTAACCAATCTGGTCTCATCACTAGCAGATTTATGTTCAAGATCCTTTTATTTAAAACGGCAAATCATCACCACTACAGATATTTGTTGGGGTCCCTCCCCCGCCGTGTAGCCCTGGGAGAGGGGCCCTGAGGGCACAGACACGGGGCTTCCCTGCCCCTGCTCAGCCTCGTTCCCATTGGTTGGTTTGTGTTCCCCTGTGTGGGCAGAAGGACCCTTGGTCCCGTGATTGAGCAGTTCCTCCGCTGAGCCCCGGCCATGCGGCTGGAGAAATAAACATCTCTGAAACAGCTATCAAGAATCTGTCTGTCCATATATATTTCCTTTCCACGGGACTCCTGGTTTGATATATGCGTGTTGCAGTATCCCCACTGCAACAGATATTCAGCATTATTTACTTACCCAAATGATACAAGAGCACATGGAGCCGAAATAACCATTCCTATAAACAAATACTCTCTGGCCCTAGTCTGTCCAGCCAACAGCTGAGGGATGGGTTCATTGGGGCAGATTCTATCTTGATTTTCCTCATAATTCTTTTATTCATCCACTGAATTACAATTGACCAAGCTGAACTTATTCCAGGGTTATTTACAAAGGTAACATCCTTCACACCTTTTCCTCACGAACATTTCTGCCAGTGTGCAGCTCGAACCCACCATCCATGCTTGCACTGACCTTTCACTCTGCTCCAGTTTTGGCTGTGTGGTTGCAATTTCCCTTACACAATATCCCAAGGTACTGCATGTTTCTGCCTTTGTGCTCCATCAGTTTTGTTGTTCAAACCTCCCCATAGTTTTTTCTAGGCAGGAAACCAGACAACATTTTACAGGCCCTTGGCATCCTGACAGCAAAAACAGAACACTTCAGCTCCACCGCGACATCTGCCTTGCGTGAGGCGCGTAGGGAGAGGGAGGGATGTCAGCTTGGAGAAGTTGTTTCTCGGCACACGGGAGTCCCTGACACTCGCTGGCTCTGCCCGGCTCTCCCCAGCCCTTCCCTCGGGATTCCCCGGCCGTGTCTCGTCGCTTCTGTCCCCGGCCCCCATCCGCAGGGCGGGGGATTGATGCCGTGGCTCCCAGGAAGGGATCAGCACCAAAGCTGGCCCTGCCCTAACGCATGAACTGAGATTTATCATCTACCACCAGCCAGAATTTCATCCTTTTGAGTTTTCTTACCTCACCTTCTCCCCCTTTAAAATTTCCCGGGCCCGGCTTTACCCGCTCAGCCTCGGGAGGGCTCCTCTGCCTCCCTCCCACAGCCCTGGCTCAGGTCAGGGCAGGCGCTCGGCCGGGGGACAGAGGCAAGCCGCAGTTCCCCGCGGCAGAGATGAGGCGGAGGACGCGGGGTCCTCCCGCCAGGCACCCGGGCACCGGCACCCGCCAGGGAGCCGCGCCCGGCCCTGCCCCGCTGCTCCCGCCGCGGACACCTACCGCTGCTCCGCGGTGTGCGAGCGGCGGCCCCCGCCTGCCAAGAGCCTCCCCGGGGATGTTGCGGGCGGCGGCTCCTCCCCGGCCCTCCGCGGCGCCCCGGCCGCCTTCCTGTTCCGGCGGGGATGGAGCCGCTCCCGGCCCGCGCCCGGCGCCGCCGAGGACGGACCCGGCCAGCCCGAGCGGCTCCGCGGAGCGCGGCGGGGCTTGAGCCCGCACCCAGGGCAGCGCCGCGTCCTCGGAAATGAACCGGCCCGCGGGGATCACCTACCTGACACCACAGCCCTTCCTTCGCCCTTATAGACAGTTCCTGAAACACGTGTTCCAAGACGAGAGCGATGTTCCGTTTGTTGCTACAGCAGCAGTTAGCTGCGGCTTTGATAAGGGCTATCTGACAAACATAAAAAGGTAGTTGCAAAAGATGTAACTCTGTTCCCAAACTAAACTTCTCCCTCAACACCAAGATTTTTAGCCCGGAGAACACGAATAGCTGTGGTCTTGTAAGTGCCACCGAGCACTGTTCCCTTATCCAGGCGTGTCTGGTGTCCAACTGCCTAATTAAAATGGGAGGATGTGGTTACAAGCGGACTTACGCAGATGTATCACCAAACAGGTAAGAATCTGCCAGCAACGTGTATAAAGCAAATTAATACAGGTATTGAAAAGACTTCTGGTTCCCTTGAAGGCAATGCAGTTTGGGGTGGAGGTAGTTATTATTGTAGCCCTTGGACTCAGACCTTCCACTCACTGACATCTCTCTCATGGATTGGCAGCTGATTAGACTTGAAGGAGCTTATGCAAGCATAACATCAGGATTAACATGCCAGTTAGATCAAATAGTTACCTAACTGGCTAGCTCAAATAGTGAGCTGCTAATCTCATGTGTACCTGAGAATTTTATGTACTTGGTTTGGTGTGAGAAACATGGTAGAGTCAGTACATAGTCTGAAACCTGAATTATTACACGACCGCAGCCCATTCAGAGGCAAACATCTGAAGTGCTCTTGACTAAGTATGAATAATCCTTTAATGTCCAAAAAAAATATATAGATGTATTCTTCTGGCTGCTAATCACTGTATATAACTGATCAGACACCATGTGAATTCAGATACTTTAAAAAAACCCCAATGAAACACCAAGAAAACCAGCTCTTCCTGTTGTTAAACCTACTGGCCCAAAGCTTTTGCAGTTCACTGAGCCCAGTTGTGTTACTGAAATCAACCATGTCATACAATCCTGCATGTAAACATATTACACTGTTTCTAGAACTAGATAGGTCATTACCCACTTCTTCCCAGTCCAAAACCTTGCATATCTGACAGATAATAACTTAAATTTCGTTTCTAGACTACATTTATTAACACTGGCCTTTTTCTTATATCGGTCTTGTTTTTTTACTGAAGTAACGCCTCATTTACTCTGGCTTTTACTTCCCTGCTCTATTGCTAATAAGCAATAGTGTTAGCCCTAATACCAATATTTTAAAGGATTTAATGCCATAGAGGATCTTCATCTTAGTCTTTTAGACTTGGCCAATGTTCAGACTGCATGAAGGATTTTAGTTTTCCACTCCAGACTTAATTAACTGAAGAAGAAAAAAACCCCAACTCCAACCTTCTCTCAACTCAAATCCTTACAAATAACAAGTCATTTTAACTAAGCAAGATGGCATAGTCAATACCTGTTTAGCTTAGGAGACAAACCTGGAAGACTGCAAGGAGCACATTCATAGAATGCTTTTGACCATCTGAATAAGTAATAATAAGTAACACCTCACAGTCTCAGAGTGATAATAAACCTGCCAAATATTCTATGTCAGAGCTTCTGTCTGACTTTCCCAAATGCCTAGAAGGCCCATGAAGAGGAAAGAAGTCCCACCAGTTCCTATGGCTGACACCAGCCTCTGCCCAGCAGAGCAGACGAAGTGGCCTTGCTGAGCTCAGGAGTAGCCTCAGTGCCTGCACACAGCAGAAAGCTGATGGCCAGAGGGGAAGCCTTACACAGACCAGGGACACACCATGGTAGATGGTAACTTCTGCAAGGAATGACTGAGAATATCAAACTGCTTACCAGCTTCCAACTGACAATCAAAAGACCAAACTGTTGAGGAGGCTTTTCATGCTGTTACAAAAAAGGTAATTTATGCAGTTTCTATCTGAACAGTTTTGTTCTCACCCTATTCTTTACAGTATTCATATTCAGGGTAGCTATTCTCTGGGACAGCTGATGTTGACAGATAAGCTACCTGAAATTAAAGGCAAAATGGTAATTTTCCTTTTTTGTGTGTGATGACTTGATTCTAGTTACAGAACAGTTTCTTTTTTTGGATAATTAAATACAGATTTACAATTGATAACTTATGTGTCAAAAGGCCCATTATGACAAGGGTTAAAAGAAACAGAGAGACAAGACAGTAACTGGTAAATGTGATGGTGTTCAAGAAGCTCTGAGAAAGGGTCTGCCAGCACTCAAGCATGTTCAAGCCCTCTGTAGTCCAAATGACCAGACCTTCCTATCACATCAGAGCAGCAACACTGCCCAACTACTGTGGTACTGAGCAATGACTAAACTGTCAAATCAGATTATTAAGCTAAGGCAGGACTACATAGTCTTGCTTTCCTACTCATGTAAAATACTATGTGTTAAGCATCAGTTAGTCTCAGAATACTAAATCTGACTTTAAACATTGACAATACAATTTGTAAAAGTGCATACAGTGATTTTCATTCAACAAGATTTCAAACAGAACGACTTTCAGTCTGGCATTCCAAAACAGTTGTGTAAGTCGATCAGCTGAGGTTTCCTCATCCTTCATCTTTGTTCATCAGCATCACAAGATATTCCTGTTCATTCTCTTGTCCCAGAAAATGTCCTGTCCCAAAAACATTCTCATTGTTTCTCTACCCTCTTTCTTTCTTACCTCCCTTACTGAGGAATAAAAAGCAGCTGCAAGTGGTATCAAAAATCAGGATCAAAGTGCCTCTGTCAGCCTCTCTGTGATTCTAATACCCTGCTGGATAAAACTTCTGAAGCTACTGCTAAAGTCAGATAAATAAGTAATAGTACTTATTAACAGTTTATTTGTGCTACATAGACTGTGACTAAAACTCCAAACTGAAAGTACGAATTTATAGCATGAAATAGGAAGTTAGCTCCTTCCTCATTACTTCACTCTCAAGTTTTTGACTTAAAAAGATTTTGCTTAAAAGAAAAAAATTCATGCTGTGCCAAATAGAAATAAAACAGGAGGTATACTAATCTTCTGAGATTCTTTTGAGGTTTCAGAAGATAACCTTTCCAAAATCAGCAAAGCTAACTGAAAATGAATTTATTTTTTAAAAGTGTGAATGGATTTCAAACATAGGAATCTTACTAATTTTTGCATGACACAAGTATCTTCCATACATGTACTTAGCATCCAGCCTATTTTAACACTTAATACAAGTGCTTTTGCAAACAAAAAAAAGCTGATGATAATCACGTATTACTTGCATTACTAGTCATACTGACAGTCAATAAAAACTTCTTCCTTCAATAAAGTGCTTTTCTCTTTTAAGAAACAAGACTTACCTAACGAAGACAGTTTTGTCATTAGAGACTAAATGTAAAGGCTGTGCTTCAACCTATCCCCTCCTAGTTTTAGTCCTGCTTCTGTTACAAGTTTAATTTGAAAAAAACCTCAAACCAACCAACAACAACAAAAAAAACCCAACCAAAAAAACCCACATCCCCAAAAAACCCCCCAAAAGCAAACACCAAACCAAAAACCCCAGAAAACAGAACAAAGAAAACATTCTAAGCCAGTCCAAAACAACCAAGCCTAATTGTTAAATCAGATTTACTGACAGTGTGTGAGCTCTTCTTCATGAACAGTAGGTAGAGCATTATTTCTGAGTTACCTATAGGCCAAAACACAGATCAGATATAGGAACAACATTTGAAAACAGAGGGAGCTTTAGGGGTTTGTTTTTGTAAAGAACCATTGCCATTAGTTCATTCTTAATACAGGTCTTATTTTATAGTTTGTCTTTCAGATTGAAATCGAAATGTTAATGTAAAAGGGAATTTTGTTTTCCTAACAGTTTTCGATGGAAACATTACAATTTTGTTCAATGCATAAAAACTATCACTAAATTTACCAAATAGGTAGTGAATACCTGAACAGAGGACCTAGTTCAGATTAGCACCCATCAGTAACTATGATGCTCTTTGTCTCATTGCAATGTTTTTTCCCCACTACAGTACAAAAAGAAAGCATTAGAAGTATTTATTAGCTCTGTTAGAAGAACAGATGTTTTTCAAAGTCATGCTGGGCAGTTATCAGTGATTAGACATACATGATAAATTAAGTGGAAGGAAAGTTATTACTGTTCCCTTATGTCAATTTTGACCATACTGAGGAATTCTAATTAATCACCCTAGATTATTAAGAACTTCAGAGCTGTGCTCCATTCAAAACTTACTGAAGAGATGAATGGATGTTCAGATTTAACAAAGGACTTCTACTTAAAAGTTGTTTCTATCACCCAATACACAATTTGGCATATTCTGATGCTACAGACTAATTAAAATGCTACTGTTTAAATTATACTACCATCATGAGAGCTGTCTGCAACTATTCAGTGTTAAAAAAAGATCATAGAATGTCCTACCAGGACCATCTCCATGTGCCCAAGAGTTTCTTGAACTCTGTGCTGTGACCACTTCCCTGGGGAGATGTTTCAGAGGAACATTTTCCTAATATCCAAACTAAGCTACCCCTGACACAACTTCAGGCCATTTCCTCAAGCCCTGTCACTGTCACCACAGATCAGTGTCTGTCCCTCCACCTTCCCTCACGAGGAAGTTACAACTGCACTGAGGTCTCCCCTTGGTCTCCTTCAGGCTGAACAGACCAACTGCCCTCAGCCACTCCTCACACAGCTTCCCCTCAAAGTCCTTCAGCATCTTTGTTGCCCTCCTTTGGATGCTCTCTTGTAGCTTTATATCCTACTCTTGAGGTGAGGCTGCCCCAGTGCAGGGCAGAGCAGGACAATCCCTCCCTTGCCTGGCTGGCGATGCTGTGCCTGATGCCCCGCGGGACAGGGATGTCTCTCCTGGCTGCCAGGGCACTGCAGGCTCATCTTCAACTTTCCATCAACCAGGACTCCCAGGTCCCTTTCCACAGTGCTGGTCTCCAGCCTCTCATTCCCCAGTCTGTCTGTACATCCAGCGTTGCCCCATCCCAGGTGCAGAATCCAGCACTTGTCCTTATTGAACTTCACACTGTTGGTGAATTTGTCAAGATCTCTCTGCAGGGCCTCTCTGCCTCTGAGGGAGTCAGCAGCTCCTCCCATTCAGTGTCTTCAGCGAAATCTACTTAGTATAGCTTCAAGTTCTGTGTCCAAGTCATTGATGAAGGTGTTGAAGGCCCTGAAATGGAACCCCACTAGTGACCTGTCACCAGTCTGATGTAACCAAAGGTTTGCTGTACAATGTTTGTGTGTGGGTGTAGGTCAAGTTAGGTGTGTGTGATCAGGTTTTAGACTAAGACTTCTGATTATTCAGCCAAATATTCTCATTAAAATAAAAAGAAGCATGCCACATACAAAAGTGTTATTTTTATTTTCCTTATGAAAAGTTGTGGATTTTCCTAATGAGCAGGTTCATTTTTTCGAACAGATCTGATGATGTTGTCTCCTCAAAAGGAATGCATGCAGCAAATGCAATTAAAATCTGTTCAAAAGCCATAAGACTGGGGTATTTGATATGGCAGTAGGTTTCCTGCTGCAGATAGTCCCAATTAACTCTGCCATTTTTTCCTTTTCATTGCTTTCCATTCACCTTCCTGTGTAGCAAGGCTACCAAGAAGCTCTTTCACTTTTCTTTTTCTGGCTGAATCTCTGTAAAACAATCAACATATAAAATATTTCAGTAAGATTATATTAGGGAAAATAAATATACTTAGAGAATAATTATTAATTCATAAGAAGTCCCACAATTCTTAAATTTCATCAACACACTGTTTAAATAAAAACATTTTGCATCCTCTTAAACTAGAGAAATGAAACCGCAAAGTTCAAAACACTTTAAATTATCTCTATTGAAAATGTTTGGTTTTCCTCAAATTGCTCCATTTTATTTAAGTTTAGTATGGTTGATCATTAATGGCAGTCTTGGCACACAGCAAAGAAACGAACACACAGCAGAACAACCCCCAAAGTGGTGCGGAAACAAAGGCTGCGTTACCTCTCCATGATTTCTGACAGCTGCATTCTAGCCAGAAATTGGTTATCTTTCCGAATCTCACGAATGGCTCCTTTAAGTTCACGTTTATGCCTCTGGATCAACTGCTTTCTTTCTTGCTCCTTCTTGCTGCCTGCCTGCTTTCTTCCAAACTCTAAGCTGAAATGAGAATGCATGTGTGAGCACAAAACACCTTAAACCCACCATTTTTTCATATTTATAAGGAGAGTTTTGTATAAAAATTAACTCAGTATTTTAATTCCTGCATATAATTAAATTGCAAAATAAGGAGCTGCCCAATGAACATACCAGAAAAACACTCACCAGACCTTCTAACTGCACATCATCAGCAGCCAATGACCACATTTCAATTCCCTGTATGCAGCCTGCACTTTGAACAGACTAAAAAAAGCTAGAGTAGAAGAATGGAATATATCTGGAGAAAGATGGAATCTCCCAATACATCTTAAATTTTTGCAGACCTTCTCAGTAGACGCATTTTACAGAAAAAGTCTGATCAGTTACTTGGGGATAAGTGTGTAAGGCAGAGAGCAAAGCTGACCTCTTCAATTACTAGAATAAATAAAGCCGACACTTTGTGCCCCTCTAGATAACCAGTATGGTTAAAAAGTCAGCAGCCGATATAAAGCAGATTTCCTGAATCAGAACACTGTTCTATGATCTGCAAAACTAAATTAGTGTTTTTCCTATCCATCTTTTTACCTTCATATATTTCATATACGTATGAGCTACTCATATTTGTTCTTCTGACTTGAGTGCCTGACAGAGCATTCAGTAAAGCACCTGAAAGGATAATAACCATCTAATCATCTTGAAATTTGTGAATTTACAATTTATTATATGGGCAAGAGTTGACCTCCAGTGCTATTTTTCCTACAGGATAATATGTGGTGTTAAAATTCCTCTTTCCTTTTTTCCTCTCGCGCGTACCACCCAACTAGCTGGCCCCTTGTGAATTATGTACAAAATCTAGCAGAAAAACAGCTCTGTTTTGTGTCATGCTTTCCAAATTCATTCTAGCTTGCTAAAAATCTTAAGGTTTAAATGCACCTTTCCTTTGCATCCAGTGTTCTTTACTTACACTTTCACAATTTTTGGAGTATACTGTTTCAATGGCACTGGCTTCTTTTTCTCACATATCAATGGGGTATAGTGTTTTACTTTGTTCTCCAGCTCTTTCAGAGCACTGTGATACCATTCCTGAAAATGCAAAACCAATTACAATTGTAAAAGCCTATCAAAACCACCATAAATCACAAGCTATTATAAACTGAATCAACTGTAATGTTCTCCCCATGTATTTTTTTCCTGGGTTAAGTCACAGCTACTCATTAGGACACTGCTAACACTGACATGCTGTAATCCAAGTTGGATAATTCTTAAAAGCTTTTGGAAGTCTATTAAAATGGTATCATGGACAATAAGGAAGGTTTGCTGGTAGTTTTACCTAACAGAAGAAGAATCCAGTTTAACTCAGACTCTTCCTTTCATGGTAATTTTAAGAATGATTGGAATTTTTTTATTTTGATGGGAAAAAACACAGGCAATTTAGCATCATCTACATAATACAATTTTGTTCTCTAAGGACATTTCATGATGCTTCTTCGAGGAAAAGACAGTTTTGCTACACTCAGAAGAGAGAGATTAAAAATTTTAATCTCATTGCTAGAAAATAAGCAACTGTCCTAGGTAAGGCACTGACCAGGTATATTTATGTTCATTTTATCTGTACAGTTTTAAGTTTTACCTCCCCAGTTTGGTACATCTATTTGTTTTACCAAGGTTTTACAGATTCACTATGAAAGTACAAGAGCAACCGGATGCCCAGATAACTCTTCTTATAAATGACGTCACTCCTGGAATGCTACATTATTACAAGCCAAGTGCTGTTGTGTTCATTTAGATGAGCAAGAAACAATACACAATGGAAAAATACCTTTTCTAAACATTCTCTGTTCTTTGTTTTTTCCACAGAAACATCAAAATGCCTTACCCTCAAAAAAAACTCACTAATGCTTACACTTGTGGTTTTTTGTTTATGCACAGATGAAGATCACAGAATTTATTAATAAAATAAACGTATTGGGTTATTCAAATCCCAAGGAATACATACCTGCATTTTTTCAGGATATTCATTCACTGGCACATGTTGTGTAAGGAGTATTCTGACAGGATGCATTATTTCATGGAATGATGGCAAGGACTCATAGAGAGCTGCACATTTTTTAATAAGGTCAAAACACAGGGCTAGACATGATAACCTGTTAATGCACAAACAAATTAACAATTTCACTTGCAAAACTGCAGTGGATTTTCAAATAAAATGAACTGAATTAATTAAATTTGGTCTGTTAGCAGAATCCATTAAGACTGCTTGGCAGAACCAGTTACAATTAGAAATAGTTGTTAATTCAGACTAAAACTTTCACTCCCCTAAGCAAATACCAAAAAAATTCCATCAGCAATGAATCATTATGCCAGTGCAGTGAACACAAGCCAATATTCTGTCTTTGCCACTTACGAGGAATAGGAAGTTTTTATACTGGTTCTAAAAGTGTTCTGCTACTGATTCTGAAGTTCTAAAATTTTGTTTAAAAAGAACTAGTAATTTTGGCTTTCGGGTCTCTTAGAACTTAACAAAAGGCTTACTTATGCCAGAAATAAAGTTATACCATAACACATGTGCAAGTTGAAAAATGAGGCTGAACATGGTTAGTGAATGTGTTCAATTACAGTCTTCCCTAATTTCATTGTTCTATTTATGTTACACTTTCTAACGTAGTGTTTGTATATAGATACAGTTATTTAAGTCTAAGGAGCTTGACAGTTTAAAGTACTGAGCACCTCCTCTGTCCCTACAGCAACCTCATCAGTTCAGAGCTGTACCAAAAAGGAATGGAAGGTCTGAGCACTCCAACAAGTGCTCTGCATAATGTTCTGGCAAAAGATTAGCACATGTTCTGTGCTACAGAGTAGCATCATAAAAACACAGCCGAACCATCCACAACTCTGATTTTTACTTCTAAAGAGCACTGTCACTGAGAGGACACAACAGATGTTTTGGTATTTTTTCCGTTCACACTTTTACATACCTGATATGATTTATCTCTGTTCTGCTGGTTTCCTTTAATCTAGTCACAATACTCAATGGCACATTTTGCTTCTCCCAACTTTCCAGATCCTCCTTATCACACACCAAAAGCAATTCTAAATTTTTCCCCACTGGTGTAAATGGATGGACTACAGTATAGCCTAAAAAACCAAGAACAAGAGTCATTAAACAAGATCAATTCTATGCATTCTTTCTGAAGAAAACCCGCCAACTCATTTTACATTTTTTATCATACTACCTTAAAAAATACTTCTATCAGTATCAAAGTTTTCTAAAACAACAGGAAACACTGGAGCATGGGGACATAGGTCAGTACTGTAGTCACACTGCCCAAGTCACAGAATCCAAATGCAGGGACTGGGAAAACCAAGTACTGCCCACTGCAGAAGGTCAGGCTTGAGACTAAGGAACCCAAATGTGCTCAAGTCCATGGGCCCTTAGGGATCTGAAGGTCCTGAGGGAACTGGCAAGATAAAGCTCCTAAACCACTTTCGTATTTTTAAAGTTGTAGCAGACTGCTGAAGTTCCCAGTGACCGGAAAAAGGAAAAACAACCCCCATTTTTAAAAAAGGGAAAGAGGCGAGATCCAGGGAACTACAGGCTGATCAGCCTCACCTCTGTGCCCAGCAATATCATGGAGCAGATCCTCCTGGAAACCATGACAAAACACATGCAAAAAACACAGAGATGCTTGGGGACAGTCAACACAGCTTCATTAAGGGCAAATTGTGCCTGACAGGTTTAGTAGCCTTCTATGACAGGATTACCGTGTCAGTGGATAAGGAAAGAGCAACTGATGTCACCTACCTGGATTTGTACAAAGCATTTAACACTGTCCTGCACAACATCCTGGTATCTAAACTGGAGAGGCATGGATTTGACAGGTGTATAACTCAGGAGGTAAGCAATTATCTGGATGGTCATACTCAGAATTGCGGCCAACCGTTTAATGTCCGGATGAAGATCAGTTATGAGTAGGGTCTGCCAGGGGGTCTGTCCTGGGACCTGTGTTATTGAACATCTTGGCTGGGGACACAGACAGTGAGAGTGCACCCTCAGCAAGCTTGCAGATGACACACCAAAGTGAGTGGTGATGCGGATACTCTAGAGGAACAGGGTGTCATCCAGAGGGACCTGGACAGGCTTCAGAGGTGGGACCATGTGAACCTCGTGAAGTTCAATAAGACAAGCTGTGAGGTCCTGCATCTGAGTTGGGGCAATCCCACACATGGATACAGACTGGGCAATATGAGTGGATTGAGAGCAGCTTTGCAGAGCACTCGGGGTATTGGTGGATGAAAAACTGAATTCTGAGCTGACAATGTGCCCTTGCAGCCCAGAAAGGCAATGCATCCTGGGCTGCGACAAAAGCAATGTGGGCAGCAGGTCAAGGGAGGGGATTCTTCTCCTCTATTTCACTATCATGAGATCCCACTTGAAGGAATGTGTTCAGCTCTGGGGCCCCCAGCAGAAGGACAGAGACCTGGCTTAAGAGCATCCAAAGGAGGGCCATGAAGATGACCAGAGAGCTGGAGCACTTCCCATACGAGGACAGGCTGAGGGAGCCACGGTTGTTCAGCCTAGAGAAGAGAAGGCCCTGGAGAGACCTTACAGCAGCCTTCCAGTATTTAAATGAGGCCTACAGGAAAGATGGGGAGGAACTCTTCACCAGAAAGCATAGTGATAAGATGAGGGGTAACAGTTTTAAACTGACAGAGGGTAGATTTACAGCAGATAAAAAGAAGAAACTCTTCACTATGAGAGTGGTGAGACATTGGAACAGGCTACCCAGAGCAGCTGCAGATGCCTCAGCCCCGAAAGTGTTCAAGACCAGGTTGGATGGGGCTTTGAGCAACTTGGTCTAGTGGAAGCTGTCCCTGCCCATGGCAGGGGGGTTAGAATTAGATGGTCTTTGAGGTCTCTTCCAACTCAAACCACTCTGTGCTTCTTTGATTCATTCTGTGGATGGGGAAAGTCAGGACATGTTAGGTACACGTTTGCCCTGTGGGAAAAAGGATGCACAGTTAAACTGCAGGTTTGCTCCAGGATGGAGCACTGGATATGCTTAAGAGGACAGGGCAGGCACAGGACTTTCCCATGGAGTCACAAGTAGACGGCTTTGACCAGAAGGTGGTCACGAAGCACAGTGAGCTGGAGCAGCCCACAGCTGCAGCCACGGAGCCTCTCCTGTGAGCTCACAGCAGGGGCCCTCAGACACACTGTAAAGTCTTCTCCCACTCCAGTTAAGGGATTTTAAAACAGGAAGAGCATGGAATGCAGAATATATACTGCAGCAGGGCATATGGGAAACACTAAAGAATCCCTATGCTTCTGATCACAAGCTGATCTGTGAAACTACTTATACAGCAACATGAAAGAAGCATCTGTGGAATTTCATGGCTAAGGGACAAAATAATTTGCATTCTCTGTGCTGGACATTGGGGGCTTTTCCCCCCTCTTTGTTTTCCTTATGTCCTGCAAGCTTGCAGTGGAATTTATTTCAAAACTTTTTCAAACTCTAAGTTCAGATTATTTACATGCTCTAGAGTCTGTGGCTCTTCACAGACAGGCCAGAAGACAGTGTATTTAAATAAAGGCTTTTAAGGTTTGGGACCCAAAGTTGTAAGAGATTATGACACACAGAGACTTATGCAAGATCAGGAACTAAGATATGTGAGTTTTATTATCTGATTTACTTGTGAGAGGATAGCAGATCTCATTAACAATTCCATTAGCTAAAGCTATCAACCATGAAAACTCCTTCCCACTCCCTCCACCTACAGCTTTTCTTTTGTAAGGTAATAGTTTTTACTCTAAATCAGACTGTATTTCAGTCTTTGATGAAGCTGTATTCCATATATCTTTCTTATGTGAGAAATTTATGGTTCAAGATCATAAAACTGAAACATTAAAAGTTTATTTGCTGACTCTACTCACTGTTAAACTTGAAACCCAAGAATTTTTTTGGTGTTATGATGCATTAACATTCCAGAGAGCATGTCTGCATGTCTGCCCATTTTAAAGTATTCTGTGTTGATAGCTTAACCACCACAATTACGAGCCATACTTCCACCACGAATATTTAAAAACACAACTGGATACCTTGGGAACTTCAAAACATCAACATTGTCTGGAAAGTTCTCAAAGAGAAGACTGTACCTCTAAGGTATCTTTTATTGAGCTTTTCCTCGCTGCTAACAGAAACCAACACCATGAAAATTTAACTAGTGCAAAATCATTAACAGAAATATGAAGAAATATTTTTTAAAAGTAACAATTGATCATTATTTACCACTAAATATTTTTAAAGTTTCTTATGTAATTTTGCAGAGTCCTGTATTTTAACTGTACCAAACCCCTCTGTAGATCAAATACTCCAAGAGAGTACACAAAGGAGAAAATACTTTAAGTACTACGTAACCCACCCACTCTATAACCTCTTCCCACCTCCTTCTAAGAGTTCAGCTGTTGGCGTTCTGAGAATCCAGGGCCGAGCTCTGATGCAGCCCAGCTGTGTAACCTTGGCTCACGCTTCAGAGGAAACTGCTAAGCTGCGAGAAGCAGCTGGGGAAAGGTCTGTAGAATACAGCCATGCCAGATAATAAAGGTGAAACTGCAGTGATAGGTTTGTTGAGAAAAGGGAGCAGGGGTGGCTCAAAAATTCAAAAGAAAAAAAACCACACCACTAGCATGGAAAGGCAAAAAAGTCCTCAAGAGAAAGGAAGGGAGCTGCCTACTGAAGATGTACTGGAATACTGACAGAAGCTAAACCTTCCTCACCAGACTGATGACTATTTAAAAAACAGACTCTTAAGGGTCTTATCAAGAGTGATGAGCACACTAATACACAGTCTGTAGTTCATTAAATCCCAGATATCTTGTGAGTTTATCAAATAATTGAATTTTTCACTTGGTAATATCCTGCCTGCAGAGTCTCTTCCTGCATGTTGTGCTCAGACAGAGATATTAACACATGAATTAGTTCCTATCCTCTGACAAAACTCCTCAAAAGAAAATTATTGTCACTGAACTGGTTAAAAAAAAAGCCCCAGAACAAGAATAACTTTAAAGACAAAAACTAATAAAAGAAAAAGAATTGAAGAGAGACTGGCAAATTTAAAAAAATTGCAAATAAAAAAAAAAAAATCCATAAACATAGATTACACTGAAAGGTAATTTTATTATCCCTCTTGTCTGTGGAAATTGTTAAGTTTACACAGTTATGTTATTAATCCTGCTTGTGGGGATAGCTGCCCTCTATTACACTACTACAAATCCATGTCAAATAAAAAGGAAAAATACCGACTCTGTGATTTATGTGTCTCATTTAGCTTGGTGACATGGCTGTTAGCTGAAGGGTATCCGCAGCATGAGCTGCTGCCTCACCGTGAAGTAAAGGGTACTCACCAGGAATCCATTAGGAACCCTGAATTTCAGAACACAGTCTGTTTAGAATGATGATATTGCAAAAATACTGCACTGAAGCCAACGTGACTTCATTTCCTTTAATAACTTCAGTCCTTTCCTTCCTGCCAACAACACTAGAGGATCTAGTTTGTAACAAGATGCCCAAGAATCAAGGTTGTGTTTGGCTAAACTACCAGATGATTTTGGCCTTTTGTTCAAAAACAATGAAACCAGTGTGAAATATTTGTATTTAAAAAATTTAAAAGATAAACCCCAATACTAAAACTGACTCTAAACTAAATACTCATTTACTCTAAACAAACTCACCCTGGGCCTGATTTTTGGGTAGAGAGATGTGAAGTACTCCAAGAAGGAAATTGATGAGTTCTGGTACAAATCTTCTGGAGAGAGATATATATTCCAGGAACAAACAGCATATAAATAACCCTTTAATAACATCTTGCAGTGTTGTAATGCGACACTAAAAGAAATAAAAAGAACAAAATATTCCTAATTAAAAGCCTATACATCACAAATACAGAATCTCCCAAAAAGATGAATTATTAACTACACTGAAAGCATTTGAAGCCTATAAAATTACACGCTTTGATCATTGATGAGAACCACACTGGCTTTCCCTGGTCCTCACTCAAGAGTATCTGCAGAACTGAGTAACAAGTTTATCAGAGCTCATTTAGCCACTAGAAGGTGCTAAACCACAAACAATAAATTCTTCAGAAATGAACCAGTGAAATAGAAAGCTCAGAGCAACTTGGCAGCAACAGAACAATTAACTCAAGACTTTCGAAACATATAAACAGATTAGGATAGAAAAATAAGGACATATTTTAACTCAATGCATTAGGTACATTTCCAAGGAAAACAAATACTGCCAATTTTTAAGTAAATAACCTCTCAAGTATGAAGAAATGCTTATATGGAAAAGAAACCACTAACAAATGACTTCAGATTGTCTTCAGTCTGTTCTGTTAGTCCCATGTAATTTACCATAGAAGGAATTCTTGTGTGACAACATGAAAAACTGAGGAGATACAATTTTGTGAGTTGGACTATACCCTGCAAGGGTGTTTTCCTCTTCACCCTTTCTTCCAATTACTATCTGCGGCTATGCCAAACACAAAGCTGCCTTTTCAAGTACATTTCCACCATATACATTAACGTTAACACACATATTTGGAGTCCTAGGAAGAGATAAGAAAGTGAAGTTATATACTGAGGTACAACATCACAGACATACCTTAGTAAGTAGCTGACTCATGTACATAAAAGCAGGTGTTACAACTGGGTGCCAGAAGTCAGAAGTTGGAAACAGCAGAGATATAATTTTCAAATAAATAAGCTGATTGCATATAAAAGAGAATAAGGCAAAATACAGTTAAGACATTATTCCCAGAATCTTGACTTTATACATATGTAACTTTCAAATGAATAACTGCCACACAGTAGTCAAAAATACTACAATATACATAATTTTGAGAAATCTGATATGATACATGACCTATTTATTGAAACAACTGTTTAAGTTAGATGAGAAAAGAGAGTATCCATTATGGGATATCCATTATAGGTAACATTGTGAGTGAGGCAGCTGAGAGAACAACTAAGAAGGAACTATGCCTCCCAACCCACCCCATTTACTCCATGAGAACACCTCACCCCCTTCAGCTCACCACAATCACATACTCTCACACCACAAGCACAGGAGCAGGGGGCCACACAGGACCTGTGACACCTTTCAACACCTGTGACACCTCAACACAGACAATGAAGTGACCAGAATCCTCCAGCACTGGCACACACCAACGAACAGCCAAAAAGAACTTTTCCATTCTCTTCTGCAAAGTGCTTTTGCAGCCACAAGAACTAAGCAGCCATTAGGTACCCTTTTACTGAAGGGGACTTGAGAGAGCTACAAGTGACCTGTCAAGACCATATGGAAGTTAAACATCAGTTGCAAGGTAATTATGAAAATTATTTACATGGATATTTCCACAGTAAAGCAGATGGAAGTAAAGTTTTATTGCTTCAGAGCTGTTCCTCTCTTTAAAGCTTCTATCACACATAAATACTCTCCTGAAGTGTTTTGGTTACTAAAGGCTCCGAATTTTAGGCTAAGGTAACAGTAAGTCTATGAAAAGCCAACCAAGACAACTGATCTATGGAATATTCATCAAACAAGTGCTTTGAGCATACAAAATGATATAATTTCACTCTAAAAGATAATGATGGCCTGCAACCTGGAAAAGTTCAGTGAAGGGAATGAGAGCCAAAAGTGTGACTGGTGTTATAAGGGTGACAGTAACAATTTAAATATAGAAGTTAAAAGCTCTCTACAATACATTTTCTGCAAAATCCCAAACATCCTGAATAGACTCTTCAAAAGAACTCAATATATCTTCGAAGCCTTCCAAACAAATCCTTCAGTCTATTTTCTTTCAATAGTCTAATTATTCCATGAGGCAGCAGCAATTCATCAAGCTGACAGAAAACAAGTAACTCCCTCTGAATTAGATTTATTGTTTGTCTTTGAAACTTCACTACAATTAAAAAATACTAATTTCCCATATGCTCCATTCTTGAATTCCCTAACAGACATTTACCTAGGCACTGTAAAAGCCATCTGTTCACATTTAGCACAGCCAGTGAAAATGGGATACTACTAATACAAGAAGGAAAGATAAAATTTTTCCAAGTCACTAATTCGGCCATTGTCATATGTAAAGTACTCAGAAATGATACATTTTTATATCCGTAAGAGTATTTTCTTGGTTCATTGTTTGGTTTTTTTTATCTTTTTTTTTTTAACCTAAGAGATATTGCAGAGATACTGGACTTCTGTGGAGCACTTTTTAAAAACATTTGCACTTAACACAATTAAAGAAATCACAACACCACTGATAACATCACTTCTTCCTAAAACAACCTCTTTAAATTTCATCAGGAAAACAGTGTTCGGCTGTGAAAACTCGAGGTGCAATTTTAATATATTTTCCCCTTATTAATTCCACAGACACACTTCTATTCTGAAGAATGTGTATTTGCATTGTTTGTTTGTTTCTTAGGAGTAGGGTTTTTTTGTTGTTGTGGGGGTTTTTGTTACAACTTATCTCCACAAAGGCAATTTAAAATACTGAAAAACCTAGAAAGTCATAGATGCTAATAATTCACTACATAATGTCATCTTGCACTTATCACCATTCTGTACTAATGCAAAGAGATTATCCCAGCAGTATGCATTTGTTACCGTGTCTAAACCTGGAAATGTTGCTCGGCCTTTGACTTCAATTACTTCTTCCACATCATGTGCAGCGTCTCGAAGGATAAACTTGATACTGTCACTGGCTGCCTCAGGAAACATCTGGCAAAGATTGTACAATGGCCTATTAACAAAAAATTTAAGTCATAATCAAGTTACACCACTGATGTTAATAAAAAAAATTATTTTTAAGCACTCATAGGAAGATTTCTTGTGTTCCATCTACATTGTAACAATAAAAATCTGTCTGCAACAAATGTTTCTTTTTTAGAATATAAATTATTATTGTAATACTTTAGTTTACAGAGACATGTATTTTTCATTAGGCCTTGTGAGAATCCTTGAGTTGTAGGTTTCTAAATCTCAAATAAAAAATAATTAAAAACTTTTAAATACACTTCCAAATAATTTGCTTTGGTATGACGTAACGTATCCTTCTGAATCTCCTAACTTTAGATATTACTGCACTGAAGTATGCTGGCTTGTACTAGACAGCTCACTCTTCTAAACACTCTTAGGCAATATTAAACAACATGTAAGGCAGCAACATGGTTAGCAAAATTATTACTGCAAACAAGAAAAAAACCCCAAACACAAGCTAGATCAGCTCCTGGCCTATGGTTAGTGCCTACAGGCATATGCAATCTGGAGCCTGTATCTGTTTGGTCTTCAGCATTTTCAGTGAAATATGTCTGTAGTGATATTAATAAATCCCAGTCCTAAAAGACAACTAAAACATATTTACCCTTTGGTACAAACCATGTGTGACAGTATCAATGGGTCAGAGCTCTTCCTGATGAATTCAACAGAGCAATGAATGCTAATGCTGCACGTAACAGATTTTTAAAAACTTAACTGACTTTAGCATGAAATAAAAAAATATATGCTGAAAACTACGTAAAAAAAACTCCGTAAAAGAAAGCTGTCTATCCTGCAAAGTCAAGACAGGAATCACAGGCTAATTTTGTTTGGAACGGACCTTTGGAGATCATCTGATGCAACCCCTTGCTCAAAGCATGGCTAACTTCAAAGCTGGATCAGGCTGCTCATAGCTTTGTTGAGTTCTGTGTATCTTCACAGCTTCTCTGGGAAGCTCATTTTAATGTTCAGTACCTTTTCGGAGAAGGTTTTTTTCTTTAAATCTAATTACAATTTCCCTTGCTGCAGCCCTTGCTCACTGACTCTTGTTCTTTGCTGTATATCTCTGAGACAAACTTGGCTCTCTTCTCACAGCCTAAGCGCCTGTCAGGTATTTGAAGACAACAATGCCAAACTGACAACTTCCTGCAAAGTGTTTAGTTGGAACTTCCGCATGAGCTTACTATAACACTTTTAATTCCATTTTCATCCAGCTCCCTGAGTGAATTCAAAGAACTAAAACCCATATGAAAACCAGAGATTACAACAGAAACTGCACAGGGTCATTGCAAAGTTTAAAATCCTTTATCAGCAGGCTAAACAACTTCCTACACAGAAGTTTCATGCGTATATGGTATTACTTGTCCACTACCCACAAAAAGCATTTTGCAGATCAAAAAATACATTCTGAGGTTTTGAAAATCTCTTGGTACAATTAATAGATCAAGTAACACATGAAACAAAGTTAAAACATTATAAAGCCTGAGTCACCAGCTGCCAACAAGTTCTACAGAATATTTGAAAGGAACACGCAGCTAAATGCTTTACTCTAGGTAGCTTTTCTTTTTAAATCCTGAAGGAGCAAAAGTCCTTAGGATTTAATACTTACAGGACCAGTTTGTCAATTGTTCTGAGTTCTGGTAAATCTAGAGTTGCTAACTCTCCAATATATTCCAAAAGGAAGCCAAACAATTTCTGCAAGAAGCATAATATGTCAAAATTACTAGGTTTTTCTTCATTGTACATATTCTTAAACCGTGATACAGACTTAGAAAATGAAGATTAGCATGTTAATTCTACCGTTATTCACAACACAGAAGCATGTATATTTATACTGCTCCCTGAATACTTACTAAAACTTAATCTGGAATTAAGAGTTACTTTAAACATAAACCAAAACATACTTCCAACTTTGCTTTGTTTCCGACTGCAAGGCTTGGATGATTGCATTTCTGAACTCTCTCCAGTATAATAAGCTGTTGTTCTATTGTTCTTCCAGCCAATAAAGACTTAAATGTCTCATAGGACTCAGGAACTAGAAAAAAAACCAAAAATTGACCAGAAAAAAATCTCAAACTTTACATCTTTAGTGTTTGTGCAACAAATTTCCAATCTGAAAATGCTATTGTTCAGAAAAAAAAAAACCATAGAGGTTTTAAATAATTCCCTTTTAAACTCTAATATCTATCAGCATATATGTAGCACCATATCTATGAACACAAGTCAGAAAAGAACATGTTTTTCAATGCTTAAAACTCAAGTCATCCTCTATTTACCACCTATGCCAAGCAGCACAACTGTGTTGACACAAAGCAGAATTAAACCTAAACACACATTCAACCAAAAATTTACCATAATACACTTAGGTCTGTGTTTAATTCACACCCAATTAGCTTTTGTATGAAGAACATTAAGAAAAGTAACCATATGGCCACTAATAGAAAATTATTTAAACCCCCCCCAAAAAACCAACAACCCTGGCACATATTTAGTTTTTTACAAAAGTCCACATGCCAGAAGACATTCTAACTAGTTGTGTTTTTTTGAAAATAATTGCTTTCAATTCAATAATAATTCAAGCAAATCCTGAATGCAATTTAAAAGGCTTTGTGTAATAAGTCATCTTCTTTTGGTGGAAAAACACAAGCACTTAAGGAAGTTGTTTGAAAGGTTGTTTAATCTTGCAACAGACACTTTTGTTAGAGAAATCTACACTAGGACAATAGTTAGATAAATTATGTGCTTAATATGAATGAATGTTTTGTGTACTATTTGAAACATGTCTCCTCCTTCGTGCTAGGCATGGATCCCAGACCAGTCAAACTTTGAGTGTCTCTATAATAATGCAATGTTACATCACAGGGATTAAACTTCAGAATCCTGCCTCTCCAAGCATCTTCTGACAATAATGTCAGTCCAAACACCAGAGAAACTGTAAGAATAGATCACAGAATACTGTTCTGGCTTCTCTTAGGTGAAACAGTATCACTTTGGATTGAATATGCCGGTTGCCTTCAGAAAGGAGCACAGGTATTTTTATTTTACTCCCCTGTATTTATCTTCCAATGCTGATGCTGCTCAGAGGGGCAGAAACTGCTCTGGGGTGAAACAGATCTGGTTTCTACTGCTCCAAGCATGACTAGGGCTGCTCACTAAGAACAGCAGTTACTGGCTACTCTTCGCATAGTAGAAGATAACTGTGAAGCAAAACTTCATTAATGAATGTACGACCTACAGGGCAGAGAAAGTGATTGGTTGAACCCCCTGACACCAAGTGATCTCTGGATCCATCCTTTGCTTACCAGCAAATGTATAGGGAAGCTCTGATTTGGCAGCTTCTCTCTTTGGATCTAATTTCTCCACATTCGGTGATTCATTTTCACTTCCTTTGTGGTTTTGCTCTTCTTTATTCCCTGCAGCTTCTTCTTCACTCTCAAGATCAGATTCAAGATCACAGTGGCTATCTGCAGCATCATCCTCCTCATCTTCACTTGCAGATTCTTCCTGACTTTCTTCTTCATTCTCCTTATCTTCTTCCTCTCCTTCCTCCTCTTCTTTCTCCTCCTCATTTTCAATATTAATTTTTCCATCCTGTCCATGAGAAAACAAGCCAGTTTGTGATAGTACCTCACCACAATCACCATGCAAAGCTGTCTTAAATATGCATGAAGAGAATTTGAGCCTTGCTACCCTGACCAGGCAGTGAAGGCCAATAGTGCCAGTCAAGAAGGGATATTAGGGAGAGAACATACATGTAGATATAAAAAAGCAGGGTATTTTCAAGGGGCTGTAAGAAACTGGAAGAAGAAAAGATAGTATATGAGGACTAAAAGAAACCACACAGAAGAAAAACTAATAGATGATATGAAAATTTCAACATCACTTACAGAAACACTCTTGGTTAAAAAATATATTCCTTCTGTGTGTTAAAATAGCATATCAGATAAATATTTGGTCCCATCCTGATTTCATTAATCATCAGTTTAAATTCACATTCACAATTGGTATTCTCCCCTTCAAGGAGAACAGCAGTTCCCTTGTTACTTGTGTATGAGAGGAGAGAATCAGTACACATGTGCATCACAGTCAGGGTGACTCATAACATCAGCTTTAAGGTTATGTGGCTCTGACACCTTAATCAAAGCTATTTCAGAGTGGAAGTGTTCTTTTAGAAATCTACTCATCTTTAGACTGAAATTTGGTGGAGGCTATATCAAATACAGTGAAAATTAAAAAAAAAAAAATAACCAGAAGGGCTAAAGAGCCTCCTCTTCAACCCAGTAGGCCAGTGGCAGAGAAGGCTACTCTAATAGCAGGAATAGAGCCAGTTGATTGAAGGAAACAACTACTTACTTGACACATGTAAGACCATATATAACACAGCATTCAGTTTTGGGCCTTCAAATACAATAAAGGTATTGATAAACTGCAGCAAGTTCAGCAGAAAGCCACCAAGACTACTGGGGTCTAGGGCACCTGCTCTGTGAGGAGAGGCAGACCTGGGCTTAATTCAGCCTGGATATTAAAAAACCTCTTCACAGTAAGGGCAGTCAGTGCTCATCTCTCTGAGAGAGCCTCCATTCTAGGAGACTTTCCAACAACAGACTGTTTCTGAGAACACTTGCAATTTCATAGTGGACCCTGCTCCGAGCAGGAGGTTGGACTAAATGTCTCCACAGAGTTCACCTGCCAACTGTTTTTCCTAATCTTTACAGACCTCTGAAAATTCAGAAATTTTAAACCTTACCTTGTAAGACAATAAACGTCTGTCATCCTTATCCAGGATAAAGCCATCAGCTAGATCATCAGCTGACATGTGGCTGGGTCTCTTTTTATTTGCCTGTTCATCTATTCCACGCATTCGACGTAATCGATCTGCCTGTTTCACAAGAAATACCACACACAGATAAGAGATATCTAGAGCAATCAGGTGACACCAAAATGGAAGATCTCTCAAATGCTACAGCTAGGAAAACCCAAGAAAAAACCAGTTAATTTGGATTACTCATAAAGTTGCTGAAAAGAAAAAAAACCAGCAACTTGAGAAATTATGGGCAAAAGCTGACAATACCTTATTTTTTTGTAGGGAGTACAATCTGATAAGAGCACACAGTCAATTGGATTAGCTTATTTAAAAGGCTTGAAAATTCAGTTAACCAGAAGCATTGTGTTCTCTTATTTTAAAATTTAATCTCTTTTGCTTAAGGACATCATTACTAGAAAATAAAAGCTTCTAAAATGTTTCAGGATTCTGCAGTGCTTATCTGTTTCCCGTGTGTGTAACAAGCTTGTAGTGAACACAACAATATCCTAAGATTTTTGGGATATAGACTGAGCATCAAACAAGATGGTAAGAGCAGAAAAGAAAAAATCTCTCTCTGTTCTGCTATTAGATACTGAGCTGCTCTGATGTAATCTCAAGGTACTGAATTCCCTACAGTCTTAAATGTGTTCCTAGAATACCAAAACAAAAATGAAAAAAAAAAAAAAAAAAAAAAGTGAAACATTTACTGAATTATTCAATCTTCCCATAAGACTCAGAGCTCCATGTAACAGAAGTAGCATGCAACATTACCCAAGACAATCTATTCCTCTGCAAAGCAAAGCTATATACATGCTACAACTGGAAGGCTCTTGCAGTATCAGAAGAAAACAATAATAGACTTGCCCAGTGTATTAATTCAACTGCTGTGCAACATGATACTCCACTAACTTAGAAGCAACTCTCAACTCTGAATAATTTAAAACATTTAAAGGCAAATCAAAGTAACATCACATTTTTATTGAAGGAAGATTGACTCATTTCATAAAACTCCACAGGCCCATACTAGGCCTACAGGTTTTTTTTGTTGTTGTTTTAATATCAGATTACAAACACAAACAGAAGATTTCCTGAATTCACCCTCTGATGAATTGCAGTTTAGTACAGCCACTTACAATCTAAGGTCAAGCAATGAATATAAGCAGTCACTCCCAAAAGACAGGCCCCAAACAATTACAGCCATAAATGGTATACCTCGAGCTTCTGGAGTCGCGCCTGCTCTTCTTTGGCCAATTCTTCTTCTGTCTTCAGCCTTTCTGAAGGTTTTGCTTTCATCTCAAATCCAAGTTCTCGAACAATCATATCGTATTCATCAGGCTAAAGAAATATTTATGCAATTGTTTATTATCTTAAGTTTCATTATTCTGTTTTGCAGCCATCCCTCTGCCAGACTAACAGCTACGAAATCAGACTGTTAAGATAAAAGACTGCTTCCAAAACAAGCTGTGAGAACACTCAACTCAGAATTAAGACAAGGAATGGTAAGAATAGTTGAAGAGAAATTCTTCTGGAATTTCCCCCTTCCTTACTTTAAGTTACTCACAACTGAAAAACCTAAAAAGAGTATCTTAAATAATAACTGGCTTACTTATTCCTTAAAAAAACTTTAAAATATTGTTTATTAACAAAACACAGCTAGAATTAATAAATTAATAGCTTTATAATTTACATTTCAATTTACACTGTCACATGAGATAAGCCTTTGCTAGTTCCATTACATAGAAGCCTAGCTTAAAGAAAATAAACAGGGATGCTGATATTCAATGAGCCTCAGCATGCCATGAAACAACTTAAACCCAAAAATCAATACACCAAAATACGAACTCTTGGTCCAGTATCTTCTGTTGTACTTTGAGATCAGTTTTAATGCAAGACTGAACTAATTAACTGATGTTATAAAAACTGGATTCTACTGCAAAACAATAAACGGAAATTGACAATATTCTGCAAGATAATACATGTTTCTAGAAGAAAAAGAAAAAAGCTCAATACAATAGCTATTCTTAGATTTAAAGTATAGAATACAAATGATAAAAAAAGCATGAGACCTTAAGATATCCATTCAAAAGTAAATTATTTTCATTCTGTCTTTGAAAGGGGCAGAACCCAATTTCAACAAGGAAATGCCTGTTGTCAAGTACAAGTTGTTTTATCCAATGAACACTCCAAAGGCACTCAAAATAAGTCAGTGTTCCCAACTACTTTAATTCTTCAAAAAAATGTATTTGTCCTACAAATAAGCTGCAAGGGTGTTGTTCAGCCTGAAACCTTCCTCTCACTTGATAACTAAAGAAAAGCAATAACTAATTCAAATCAGAGAAATCATACAAAACCCTATATTCCTCCAACTAATAGGAGTGTCCTAAAATTGTAGCACTCCTTCAATGTAAATAGTAAGTAACATTTTGTTTTATGAAGTGATGAACTTGGCCTTATACTTCAGCCACTACAAGTCAAAACTATAAGTTACTAGAACCAAGGAAATTAGTCTAGTCAAAACCTTACCTTGGGTTTTTCTATGTCTTTGTCCTTTCTCTCTGACTTTGGGGTTTTGCGGGCAATAAGGGTTTGGATTTCCTTCCAGTCTTTGTCAAGTTTTTCTGTCAGTTCTAAGGCACTTTCTCTCCGAGTCTGCCTCTCTTGCTAGAAAAATAAAACAAAAACAAATGTAGCAGTTATGTTCAGATGGACATGACATAGCATTTACAACATAAATGCAAAATGCTGTCTAACAAATTAATAATTTCAAATATTTAACATTTTGAAGCTGTAAACATTCTTTGTGGAAGAAGCAGTATAGAGCTATGCTGAATGGTACAAGGGTTGTATACAGAAAACAAGTTAGTTGTGAACAGAAGGGGAGATTTGGGGATACAAAAGAATGGCAGATATACAAATTATATCTAAAATGCCTACAAAGTAGACTTTATTCAAGGAGCTTGTACTCTTCTCTTACACAGCTTCCTCCTTTGTTTTCTATGCCACTATTGTTCTATTCTACAAATACAGGAATGGTGACAGCTTCTTAATCACACTCACTTATACTTCATGGCTAAAAACTCACCTTTTCTTGTTTAGATTTGGCTATCATCTCTTCTATGAGTTCTTTCCTAGACTTAGGTTTTTCCTCTTCTTCCTCTTGCTGCTCGCTTGATACTTTTTTACGAAGGAGACCTCCACCCCCTCCAAAGTGAGCCGCAGTTAATTCAGCTAGCAAAAAAAAGTAGAATGTGAATCTTTCAAATCCACACATGACTGCAAGAGTGCTGCTGCTGGGACAGTATCTCCCTACTCTTTGAGAATGGGAGCAATTTTAACTATTGAACCCATCATGCATTATTCCCATCCCTATAGGAACGGAAAAGAGATTATGTTAGACACATAATTTACACTGACAAATACTTGGTATGAGATAGGAACACATTTTTTTCCAAGAAAGCAATCAGAAAACTCACACTTCAGATTCTGGCCAAAGGGCTCAAAATCCAGGTACATGTTTATGCTAAAAAGCTCACAGAGTAAAGAAGCTTGCCAGTAGTACATCCAACTTAACCCCTGCTAAAATCCAGAGAGCTGGTCTGTGTGTAGCTAAGAAGCAATCCAATCTGGTTTAAACATTCTAACCAGATACATGATATTCTTTCTCACTGAGAGACAGTACTGACCAAATGATGTACACATTTACCAGTAATAAAACCAGCAGTGGGACAGCAGCTGACACTTCTTACCTGACAGTGCTCCTCCTTCTTCTGTGTCACTGTCACTATCAACAATATCATTTAGTTTTTCAATTTCTGCCAAAGATTGGCCATAGTGAGTCAATTCCTCATCTTCATTAAGATTATAGATATTCTTCTTTCCATAATTTTGCTAAGAACAGTAAAACAAACCAATGAAACATCAAAAGATCTTTAGTTCCCAGGCAACAAATCAACACAGCCCTTAGTTTTAGTCCTAGCTGAGGAGATTCTCATTCCAGTGTTTTGCTGGAACTCAACACTGGAATAAGAGCACTGCCAGACCAGTATTTTCATTCAAATACATTAAATGTTAAGTGAGTCTCTTATACTAATGTACAAGCGGACTAACTCAGGAAACCTAGGGAAGCTTAAGTTTTATCAGTAACAGCAATTTTTAATTACTGCATTTCAGGCCTAATGAAACAGACTTCAACCTACAAAAATTGCACTACTCGATTCTGGAGATTGAGTATGTTGAGGCAGAAAGGATAGTACTGCACATTGAATTCACAGTACAGAATGACAGCAAGTTACAGAGTTCTTCTACCCAGCTACTGAATATAGTTGATGGTGACTGCCTTTTCCTAATTTAGATCCTAAATCAAAGCATTCAAAGAAAACCAAGTAATCAATGAATCTCCTTGTAACTAGCTTCCTTGCATGTCAGTGCTCAAAGAAATCTCTGCTTCAAAAAGTTATCTTGCAAAACCAAAACCATTCAACGAAAAGATTTCTATTTCCACAAAAAAATTCCTTTTCCGTAAGTTCCAAACATATAAAATCAAAACCAAAGCACTACCCTGCAAAACCCTTCTATTAAGGGGGCACTTCCAACTTAAAAATTCAAGTGTGTGTTGCAGTTTTCTGTTTGGCTTTGTTTTGTTTGTTGGCTTTTTTTTTTTTTGAAATCATTTACCTGTCTTTCCAGAGTGAATCGTCTGATCATCTTTTCCTCGGGAGTTATCTTGGTGTTATATTCACCAAAACGTTTATCTTTAAACACATTTGTCTTTTCTCTTTCTTTATACTCTTTCAGTAATGTTTGATTGCGCTAGAAGGAAAAAGACAAAAGGAGATAAAATTAAAAGAACAGAGAGTAGCTGCTTTCAAAGTCGAGGTAAAAAAGGCTCTATGGTATCCTGTCAACATAATAATCTTTATATTGCCATTGTATCATAAATAATAATTTACCAGAATGCAATGAAAGAGAAGGCAAAATTAACATGAAAAAAAGATGGGAAGCTCATACAACAACGTTCAGGTTCATTAAGTTCTCTTATAAGCTCCCATGCGAAGATAAATGCTCCGCTGTATCTCACCTTTATTTTATCACATACAAAAGCTATGCATTTCCACTGAAGAACTCTGGTATGTCTGAAGCTTAGTAAACTAACATATTAAAGAAAGCAAAAAAAGCCTATCTCTTTGCTTTTGCTGCACTTGCCCTTCCAGTAAGAGCTTTAAATTCTGTTCAACAACAGCACATATGTAATGTGCCAGAGAGAATCTCAGGGACATACTTTCAAATTACACTTTTTCAGCTTTAACTTAATCTACAGAGGTTTTAACTTCTTTGTTGGTTTGTCTGAAGTGACAGACCACTAAAAAGTCCAGCATTTCACCCAAGTATAATGTAGTTTGCTGGAATCCCAGATGCATAGTATGACACACTCTCCGTTATACATTACAGATTTTGGCCAGGTAGCTACTGATGGCAGTAGAGAAAGAAAAAGAGGCATTTTGAAAATGGTACAAGGATTGAAGATAAAAAAATTACTCTTCTTAAGTTGTATGGTCATTCTTATGGTGCAGGGGACAGATCATTACATCCCAACATACTTCTACAACACGACTATTTAACCAGTGTGCAAAAAGTCACCTGCATTTGTTTTCCAGATCAACAGCAGTTTCTTTTTAGCTACACATTTCTCACTGCATCCCGACCTTAGTGCCGTTTCAATTTTTCACTATTACACCAACGTTACAACATTATCAAGAAGCTTAATATCCTGTGATGACCAGAACCGACCGGTGTCACGAACACTAACTCTGGTCCAGTGCTTACTCGCCGACAACACGTGCCATTGCATTCTAGACCCGGGTAACTTAAGAAGAGAACCATTCCCACACAGGCAATAAGGAACACCTGTGCTCCTGAACCCTGTGGGTTGCACTGGCCGGAGCCATTCCGAGCTCTCCATCACCACCTGAGCACTGAGGGGTGACCGGCCACTCCTGTGCGCAACAGAAGGCGTCGCTTATTTCACCGGAGAGGGCTCCAGCCTTATCATCTCCCCACATCCACTGATGCCCTCCTTCCTCCCTACTCTGGATGTTTTCTTACCTTCTTGATGGCCTTGGACCGTGAGACACCAGGCAGCCCCACATCATTTTTGGTCTTCCTCCCCAGGATGTCAAACTTCTGCCTGTTGACTTTCACCTCAAAGGGGTTGCTCTTGACCACGGCCATCGCCGACTTCACGGGGCCCTTTGCTGTGGAGGGCACTGACACCTTCCTCTTCCGTTTCGCCGCCTTCCCCATCTCTGCTCCGGCTGCCGGGGGGGACGCGGTGGGGAGGCAGCGGCTCAGCCCTCAGTGTGCAGGGCCAAGACTGGGGGTGCGAACGGGGCGAGCAAAATGGCGCCCAGGGGGGCGCAAAACCTCCCCGAAGTGCCCCTTGGCCTGACCCTTGCCCTCCGACACAGCTCCGTGAGAGCCGGAGGGGCGTGGAGCGCAGGACAGAGCGCAGAAGAGGACGGAGAAGAAGGAGGAAAGAGCAGCGCGACGCCAACGCGCCCCTGAACCCGCCGTACCCAGCACTACCACATGCGCACCGGCAACCCGGCACCTCTCGCGAGAGCTTAGCCCAAGTACCGCGATATTTACCGCTCTTCTCCCCGCCCGCTTTGGGACGAGGCTGGGGAAGGTTTGATACACTACATATCCCAGCAGGCTCACCGGACATCGCGTGCATGTCCTTAATACATACCGCGCTCTGCCTGCTGGGACTCGTAGTCCCTAGTGGCGGCGCAGGGGCGGTGCTGCCTGAGGCGGGCGGAGGAGCCATGGCCGGGGCGGGCGGGCGCTGCCCGCTACCCGTCTCCGCCCTCGGGGAGGGGGAGCGCGGTGCCGCGGCGAGCAGCGGGTGATGGGGAAGAGGCGAGCACAGTGCTGAGGTCCTCCGGGGCCGGATGAGCCGAGGCTTGGCGCCGCGGCGGTGGCGGGGCTGGAGGAGGGGGCGAAGGAGGCTGTAGGGGCGGCCCCCTCTCCGGCTGCCCTGAGAGGAAGGAGCCCCCGACCATGGAAATCGAGAACATCGTGGCCAACACGGTGCTGCTGAAAGCCCGGGAGGGTGAGAGCTGCGGGGCGAGGCGAAGAGGGAGGAGAAGCGGGAGGACGAGGCGGGGCGGGCTGAGGACGTATGTTGGGGAGGAAAAGGGTCTGAGGTGAGGGGGAAAGGGGCCCGCGAGGAGGGGGAGAGGAAGTGATGGAGGAGGAGAAGCTGGGAGGGAGGAGAGGCTGCTGGGCAGGGGGTCCGGGCGGGGCGGGGACCCCTCGGGGTGGCGGCAGGAGCCCTCCCGGGGCGGGTAGTGAGTCCCGGGCAGTGCCCCGAGGCACCTGCCCTGCTCCCCCGGCGGGATCTGTTTGGAGTTACTGGCTTGTGGCTTTCTTCTGAAAAAAACACCCCTTCTTGATTCTAATAGTGTTTTTACCGGATGTTTTAAAAAGGTCGTTAATCTGTGGTTCTCAGTTTGCTTATAAATATATATGCATATGGATATAAAGGATAAAGTGACATAAATCTTCTCTGGAAAAACCTTGCACTCCATCTTGCTGAAATTCCTGCCTGAGAAAAACGTAGCTGTTGAATGAGACCTGTACTTTGCAGTCGAATATTTTGTATTATCCTGATACAAAAGTGTGCTATTTTCCATTGGATTGACACTTACAGTTTGACTCCCTAGAACACCTTGAGTTGAAGATTCCTCCCCTCAACTAACAAACGCTTTGGGCAAATAATTAGTTTTAGTATAGCACGTGGTTGCTGTTTAAAAAATCCATCCTGAACTAAGATTGTCCTACTGCTTTTTCGTGTATATAACTGTCCATTAAATGGCCACTTGAAAGTCTCCCCAGATTACCAGTGTACTTTGTGCAGAGTATGTTTTTCAGCTATGAAATGTGCATATTCTTTTGGATTGGATCCTGCTTGTCTTAATTGTGTTGAGAAGTCCCATTAGTTAAGCTGGAGCTGTTTAAAGTGAGTAAGAACAGCAGAATCTGCCTCTGTATGTTTTGCAAGTTCCTCCAACTCTAAATGGGTTTGGCACTTTCGCCATATGTGTATCCAGTTAAATTTGCCTTAAGCAGCAAGAGAGGAAAATCAGCTTTTTGACTTTGAAGTGGGGTTTAAAAAACAGAACAGTGATCACAATTTTGGGCCATTTTCCAACCTTAGCTGAAGAGACCACCTCAATCTAGAGGACATGTTTTGGCTGGTTTCACTGACGGTAACATGTCTGTGGTGGTGCTGCCTGTATTTGGAATTTGCATTGGAGTGATCTGAGAAATGAAGGGAAAGTGGAATCTGGCTCAAAACTTTACTGTGCCCAAACCCTCACCACAAAGAGCGGAGTGGTAATCTGCAGAGGCTTTTAAGTGGCTGCTTAATGTCAGGCTGCCTCTTTGGTTAAGGTTTCGCTATGTTTAAAATAAATTATAGTGGTAGAACTGACCAAACAAGATATTTTAATGAACTAAATGAAAGTCTGAGAGCAGCTGATGTGAAGATCAGTTCTACCTGATGTGAAGCTTATAAAAGTAATGGTAATAATCTGTTACTCTCCTTGTACCTTCAATTGGCCTGGGCTCTGTTATGTAAGCATGCACAAAAAATGTGAATTCTGTCTTTGAAACTCTAGAACTCCATTAATCAATTGGTAGAAGGTCTTTTACCTTTTCAGGTCTCGATCCCTGTGCATGGGGTACTTTTTATGTCACATTTTTCAAAACACTCCTTGAAATGAAAGTATTTTCTGTCTGTTGCGTGCTCTGGCTGGTCTGGGGATGTCTGGTTTACTCCATCTGTCAAGACCATTCCATAAAATCCCTGTCCCAGCTCTATTCTTGTGTGCCTGATAGACTGCAAGGCAATTTGCAATGTTAGTGTGTGAGATAGATGTTTTACTGAAATGTATTCTTTGCTAAAGGGCCTCACAGCTGGGACAGAAGAGCAGACTTTCAAATTACTTTCCTTCCCACATTTCTATTATCTCACTGTATAGTGTATGGAGAGGTGCATGGAAAAGTCCAGAATTAGTGTTTGTTGTGGAAGAAAGTAAAATCCAAAGCTAATATACAATAGCAGCTGCACTTATTTTCATGCACAGGCTTGAGCCACATCAGTAATCCTTCTCCTCAGTGTGGGTAAGAGGTGTTCATCTGGATAAATATATCAGTTGTAACAGCAAATAAAATAACATGTAAACTACTGTGCTCTTGTTTTTTGTTTGCCGTGCATGTCAGAAGAAATCAGTGAGGTTTAATTACGGCTTACATGGGTTAGTCTCAGTCTAACTTGAGACTCTTTTTTGATGAAGATGAGAGTAGTAAGAGGTTGTACCTTTGAATACATCTTACAAAGTCTTTTAACCCCAGAGATATGTCATTTTCATTTTGCAAATATAGAAACTGAATAAAAGATGTTGTGTACCTGTCCACTTATGGTGAAAGACCATGGCAGATGCCTAATGAGAATTCAGAAATCCCCAATAAAAAACACCAAATCTTACCTGAGCATATAAACCAGACTTAAGAATCAAAATCATGATCCCAGATTTGTACACATAATTTTCTTCTAATTTTAGGTACTCTAATAGTTCTGCATGTGAGTGTTGTTAGGATATGAATATCATTTGGATTTTACATTTGTAGGAGTGCAGAATCAGCACAGCTTGAACAGCCAGGTTCATGTCTACTGTTTAAATATGGTTTGATGCGTAGAAGGTAAATTTGATCTATGTTATTAGAGAGTGAGGAACTCAGGTAAAATGAGTATTTTCCTGCTACTTTCTTCTCCTATTCAATAAAGTGCTGTTGCTGTCTGTTTCTAGACTACTTACCTTCTACCTTCTCACTAAGAGTCTTACTGTTGATTCATTTCATTAGAGGCGTGAATCTTCTAATTCAATTTGTATGAGGATAACATCTGTTTATAGGAGTTTACTAATTCCATTTTTCAGGTCATATGAAACCCCAGCTCCCCCCCGCCTCAAAACTTTAAATTTTGTCTGTAAGAGGATGTTCGTAGCTTTTAATAAAACACTATTTTAATAGAAGCTTGTCTCTTTTCATTAAAGACTTGTAATGTCTCTAGCAACTTCTGCTAGAGACAGTGTTCTACAACACTTCTTTATGTGAAGAAGGGAAACCGTCAGGATTCCTTATCTTCTTTTAAATCAATTTGGTAAATAATCAAGTCCCAGTTCTTTGCACATGTGGGTGTTAGTGATAACATAATATATGATTCTTGAATGTACCTACAACTAGAAGATGATATGATGACACAGAGTACCCTTTGGTACATCATGGGTGAAAGATTTAGGAGTCAGGAGCTATACTGGAAGTTTTTCTTTCCTTGTCCAGTTTGTCAGTTGACCTGCTTGTGCTGAAAGCTGACGTGTCCATGGAGGGATCTGCCTTCAGATGAAAACTGCAGTTCAGCTGCAGTGCAAGGTGTTTTGGGATTCCCTGTCCCAGCTCCCTGGGTTAAGTGGTCCTCTGTGTCAATCCAGCTCTTCCCTCTTGTGCGTATATCAGTTTTTGGGAGAAACCTGTATGTGGGAAAGAAAAAGGGAAAACTTCCTTTTAAGGTGAACCCAGTGGTGGAACAAGCACAAGTGACTCAGTAGAAAAACAAGAGATTATAAAGCAAACTCAAAGTTGATCTTATGAGTGCTGAAGTGCAGGAACTGAGATACAAAACCAGGTAAGTGTTAAGTGATAGTGATATATGAACTGAGACTGCAAGCTTTCACACCAGCTATTCCATGTTCTCCTTACTCACATCTTTATGTGTAAAAGAGTAGTGTATATATATGTGGAGAAGTATGTTTTCTAGTTGTGTACAAGAGCAGAGGAATTAACACATTCATTTTTTTCCCAGCAGAAAAATATTTGAAATTAGTATCTCTTGAAGGATATTGAAGAATTTGTCCCATAAATGGAGAGAAATAATAAATATAAACAAGGTTATTCTGGGAAAAAAACAAAAAGAAAGTTCCCTCACTCCCAATTTTTATTTTATATTCACTTTTCTCTTTATATCTTCTGCTTTTATTTCAGTCACTCCCAGTAAATCCTTTGAATATATGCAAGCCCCGAATTCATTTCAGCATCCCACACATAGTCTGTGATGTTGGGAAGGAAAGAAATTAATCCCTGTATGTTTTAAACTGCTTAGGAGCCTTTCTTTTTTCATTGCCTTAAGTAATAGTCTCAAAAAAATACACCCACAGGGTAGAGACATTGTTCCTTTGAAGTCAGTGGCAGTTTATTCCACATGAGGATCCACGCCAAGAGTACATTTTAAACATACCTGGCCCATTTGCATCCACTTTAAAATTCATTTGTACTGCTATGGCAGGAGCAGTTTGGGAGTGAGAATTGTGTCTGCTGTTATGCATAGAATATCCTCTGTGTCATGATTGATTTTGGCTAAATTAAGGTCATGCCTCAAGCAAATTTCCCCCCAGCTCTTGGCTGTATGGTTCTAGCCTGTGGTTGCAGAATGGTTGAGGTAGTTTCCAGCTGGATCCATGAACCAATCTAGGGTGTGTGGGGTTTTGAGGTGTTTTTTTTCCTTATGTTGCTGTGTGTTTTGGGTTTGGGGTTTTCTTCCCAAAGTTAGTTTTCAGATGGATCAGTAAGCTCCTGCAGATTTGATAATTGATGGGTGCTGTCCAAGGATAGATTTAGAAGGAAGGAACCTGTCAGTAGCAGAATGTGGTCACAGTTTGGCTTAAGTGAATCCTGCAAGATACTTGTTTCAGTATCGAAATTGTTGTAATGAAATACTCTTCACAGAAAATAAGCAGTCCACTCAAGTAGTGATTTTTATCTGTCTAGGCTTGAAAGCAATTGGAATAATTCTGTAAGCAAAATAAATCCCACTTTTGCTTGCAGTATAAGGTAATAATTCAGTATAGTGTTGATGATACAAGGAAGATATTCTATTTTGTGTGTGTTTGTAACTAGGAAGATAATTCTGTAGAGATTGCTCAGATCACTCTAATTTGTTGAACTGAACTAAATTCTTTAATTATTTCAGGGGTATGGACAAGGGGGAAAGCAAGGGACAGTCATACCCAGAAAGTCTACCAGCAGCAGATATGCATTTTAACATGAGAGTGCCGAGAGTTTTTGTAGTTGCTTTTAATTGTTATCAGTTCTTCCCTCATTTACCTCCTATGTTCTATTGCACTCTTATTGCATTGTGCTTTAAATTGCTGTAAACTCATTGTGGCAGGAAACATGTCTTCCTGTGTTTGTACAGAATTATGCACAATGTCTGCCTTTTTGTCCTTTATTTAATGAACTGTAAGAAGAATGCATGTGGGCATGTTGGAATCTTAAATAATTACATTTACTAAATAAACACAACATGAGAGGTCTAGTTATTGATACACGCTGGTGCTTTGCTTATTTCAAATGTGGCTATTACAATAGAGGTTTCACAATCAGCTTAAAGGGATTTTATTTCTTTAATATCTGTTGCACTCTTGGTGTACTAGCATGATAAAAAAATCCTTGTTTGTTGAGTTGACTGTAAAATTGCAATGTTCCTGGTGTTTTTTTCCCTTAGTAAGCCCCGTTCCTTGATTTGTTATAGACATCTCAAAATGACAGGTATGCACAGGTGTTACATTGTTTGACTGTGAGAATACATTAATAAATTTTGGTTCAGATCAGTTACATTTACTTGAGTTGATACAAGCTTTCTATTCCACACCTAATTGGTGGGGTGCAGAGGCTGTACAGCGTGTGTGCACTGGCATTCCTACATGTGCACATGATCACTGGAGCTGGATAGAGAGCCCGTGTGAAGAACCAGTTGTTCGAGTGCTTATAGCTGTGGGAACAATAAATGATTGTGCACGTAAACAAACGGCACAAATGTTCACGTAGAGAGCTGGGCTTTTAACTGCTTGCAGTGTTACTGTCTTGACAGTCAGATGAGCGAGAGCACTCGAGTATTACCTTGCTGAAGTCCAACTCCGTGTACTTGAATCCAGGAATGTGAGGACTATTATAAATGCCATAACAATCTGTAATCTATAGATATCTTTTGTTTATTTATTATACTACTTACATTTTTGCTTCTGTTTGCGTTCAGAAGTACCTTGGCCTTTGTAATGTTGGTGAGTTAGGTGCTAACCTTGTGCTGAAACCTGAATTTTCAGCCAGGTGATTCTTGTAAGTTTACTGAGAACTGGCCAGATTGTATTTATCATATGTCTGCAGAAAAAAAAAATCTTTCTCCATAGAAAAGCATCGCCACTCTGTTTAATGTAGCTGTTAAGCTGTGGCCAGGTGTGTTTTTGAAGGAACAGAGATGTCAGAAAATATATCTGACCTGCTGAAAGGAGAAGGTTGTGGTGACCCCCCAAACCTTATGAGCTGTCTCTAGAATTGAAAGCATGACAGCCTTCCTCAAGTGATGGTAAGTGTGAACTTGTCCTCTAATCTGAGCTTGGTGCTATTCCAGTGTTACGGTCTGATCTGAGAAGCTGAGGTATTAATTCTGCACTGTTTTGTGTCTTCAAGGTGGATCTTGCCCAGTAAGGGCATAAAATCAAAATTTGTTACCCAATGGACAGTGTTTATAAATGTCTGTATAGCATAAGGCCGTAGTTAAATGGAATGTTTTGATTTTTTTTTTTTGTGAATTTTTGTGATTTTTTTTATTGTGAGTGGTTTGAAGGAAAATGTGTCTGAAACTAGGAGAACATTTGAATTCATGTGAGTTTTAAATCTATTAGGAAACTTGCCTGCAATGGCCTCTGCTATGGGAAAGACATATTTTAAGGCAGTGTATGTACCCGGCTTATTTTCATGGGTCTCAGTGTAGATGATGTAGAGCTCCTGCATCAATTGTTTTGCATTTTTCTTTGAACCAATTGATTTGATTTATACACTAAAGGCGTGCTGTAGGTTGTCATCTTGTTGCAGTCTTAGGCTTTCAGAGCTTATCTGGGTGTGGTCTAGCATGAATTTCTCAGCTGGTATCGGACAATCTGGTTTGTGGAATCAGTTTTGCAAGAATGAAGTTGTAGCAATCGTGCACCCGAGTGCTATAGAGCTGTGTGATTCTCAGCCTCTCAGTGCTTCTCAGCCTCAGACACACGGTGCTTGCCCTGTACAGGGAGAGCTGAAGCACAGATGTCCCCAAAAAACTCCATGCCAGAATCTCAGTGTCAGTGTAGTAGCCAGTAAAGTAGGATTCTGCATGACAGAATACAAATTTTTTGTCTCAAGGAAAATGGTCTTAATAATAGTCAGTGAACATTGTGCTCACTGAAATGAGAGTCAGTCTGCAGATCAGGTCTGCAAGGAAAATCTCTGTGGCTTTGAGAAGTGCATCTGAGGATTTGAAACATATTCTTATTTCTTGACATAGGTTGCAGCTACAGCAGTTTCTTTTTTTGCAACTAGTTGTGGTTTTACTGATGAATAAGCCAACTACATTGCCTTACATACATTTTTCAAATATTTCTCTGAAGTTTAAAAAAAAAGTTGAAATAAAACATCTAAACATTTTGCCCATACCATATTCTAGTGCAGTGATCTAACTGAATTTAGTACGTATCTTTTTAAGAAGCAAAAATGGGAAAAGAGTTCAATGTTGAAATTGTAACTCTAAGAAGTAACTTGTGGAGGAGGAAAAGGTAAGCTTCTTGTGTACCTGAAAATGTAATTCAAGTTTCTCTTCACTGTAATGGTATATTGCTGCATCCACCCTTTTCTTTGTACAAGATGAGTTGCTTCAAGCTGGACATTGCTCTTAGCAGTGATTCCATCTGAAAGAGGCAAAAGCGGTAATTCATCTGCGCCGCAGAGGTCAACCAGAAAGCACCTTAACCTGATGGCTTTTTGGCTGTTCTGTTGGAAAGTGAGCTGTTGGTCCTTCTGGAAGAATTTTAACTGAAGTGTTTTAGAATGAGATCCAGAATAGAAGCTCTGAAATCAATATTAAGACACTTTCAAACCACAACTGTTATAATTTGGTTTGATACTTCTTTTAAACTGCCTCAGAAATGGAAAAGGGTTTTGCAATTAGGGAATAATGTGACAAACAAATTGGCCTCCTGCCTTAACTTTTACCAGAAGTGGCTCTTTACATTACTGGGACCTACAGACTTTTTCAGTGCATTTGCTGTAAATACAAGAACATTCAGTTCAGAGAAAAATGAGAGCATGTTGATTTAGCTGATACGGCTAAGCACTTGATTCTTGTGTATCATTAATAAATTATATGTAGCCTTTATTGACTTCTGTAGGATGGTGAATTCAGTTGCATTCTAATATGTGGTCTTTTTTTGTAAAATGAAGTTCATAATGGTCACATTGTAAGTAACTGGCCAAATATTTGGGCAAATACAGCACTTTTTGTGTTGGACTTGAAGTATGATGCACGAGTGAACCTCTCCTTTTTTTTTGGGTTGGGATGGGTTGGGTTTTTTCCTTGACAGTGCTTCAGAAGATGGTATTCTTGATATATATCACAGTTCATTTTACATTTTCCAGACAGCATTGTGATATGAATTTGGGTTCGCTTTATCATTCTTGATCAGTACTGATTGTATAGTGTCATGCACAATTGAGTCTGGACAGTTTCTAACAGAAGAAATGTAACTTCTGTGGACCTTGCAGCTTAGTTTATTTTTCAGTTGCATGGCTATACATTGTTTTTCATGATCACATAATCTATACCCAGGCGTTGTTATTCAATGTATGTGTATAGGCTATCTATGTTAATATCCCTTGATATTCTTTGTGTTCAGTTTCTCTTAGAAAGGCTGTATGCTTTGTGTCATTTGATTTTCTTCAAATATATATTCAACTTCTTTTTAAGATCAAAAATATTTTGTTAAAATAGTCAAAATAGAGTTAAAATAGTGTTTTAATGATGCTGGTAATTACAGCCTCGTTCTTAGTTCTGGTACTGCTTGAAATATGGGGTGGGAAGTAGATTCCATATTTTGTATTATAAAACTTTTTGGAAGGCAAATGACCTGCAAAGTGATTATTAGAAAATGAAGTGCGGATTAAGTTTGGGTTTTTTTAGAGAGTAGGTGTCAGTTCAAATAATGTCCACAACCCAGTGTTTATAGGTGTTTTATTCCTTACTTTTTTACCTTTCTAAGGATACTAGATTTGAGAATGTTTTGTTGCAGCAGCACAATAAGATGTCAATAAATTTGATATGAACCAAGGCACACTAAGCTGGGACTGATCTAACTGCATTGGTGCAATGGTTCAAGAAGCTGTATGTTTGAGTAAAGAGGGGCTTTTTAAAATACATATTTTCTTATCTGAAGATGGTAGTTCCTTTCACCCTAACGATTTAATTTTGAAAGAGTTTGGTACCCTTTGCTGCTTAGTTTCTATTCAGGTTACATGGGTAACTCCCTTCCTTTTTGTCCCATTGTGGTTAGCAGCATGTACTGCTTTGGTACGGTTAGAAAGCTTCTGTGCAGATTTGCTACTGCTCTCTCATGTGGAAATGCATCTGATCATATTGCTTAGTAAAATCTTTTAAAATACTTTGCAGCACTAAGTTACTCTTTCACAGAAATATTATGGGTCTGAAAGTGTGTATATGTTCCTGTGTCTACCTTTGCTTTTTTGATAAGCATGAATGTCTTCTGTAAATGAAATTGGCCAAGGTAGTGTGCTGAAAGTCCAATATAACATAGAAAATGTAGCACAGATATATTTTTTTAGAAACTGAGAAAAATACTGTGGTAGTGTTTTAAAATCAATACTAATTCAATACCAGTGCTGTGAAATCTGAAGCACTGGAAATATCTAAGTTTTACAACAGCTAAGTTCTTCCCAGTATCCTTGTATGGTCTAGAATAAATGGTGTGTATTTGAGCTATGCCCTCTCATTTATTAGTGGGGTCTACTCTTACTACTATTACTGCCCTTAAAGAGAGAATATTTAAGTACAACTTTATTATTCAAAAATGTGTTTAAGAACTTTGGTCTTGGTATTTTGTTACTCAACTTTATTTTCTTCCATTCTTTACCATGGTTGAGAGATAATTCTCAAAATTCTTTAGGTTCTGTCTTCGATGTAACAGTTTTGTTTGTGATTTTCAAAATACTAGATATTTGCCTTTTCTCTGCAGAGATACTCTACATATGCAGCCAAAATGTGAAATATTTGAGTTGGAAAAGACTTTACATGAAACATGAAAAAAATGCTTGCAAGTTCTTTTATATCACATTTGTTATTGGTTTAGATGTCCTTGTAGATGGATTTCTTTCTAGGCATGAAAAGTAGTCTGACACATCTGTGTACATCTGACCTAATTTTATTCTGTTAAGGTTATGTTCAATTTTATTCTGACATAGTATTTTGTTTTACATTATTCATATTTTCTTCTAGGCAAACGGAGTGGACGTAGTAAAAAATGGAGAGAGATGCTGAAGTTGCCCCCTGTCAGTCACTGTGAGGGTATTCGGTGCTCTATCGGTGAGTGGCCTGTAGAATAAATGCTCTGTCTGACTCTTTTGAGAGAGAAGGGTAAGAGTTTGGTGCTGTTAATGGAAAGGATTCTGTCTTGCTTCTAAATGCTAAAAAAAAAAAAAAAAAGCTATTAAACTTCTAATATGATGGAGAATTTATGAGAAGATAAAAGCTGTATCACAGCTCCTTGTTTGTTAAAGGAAACTGTTCCTAAAGAATAGATTTACAAAACCTTGAATTAGAAAAAGTAATCATGTTATAAATTGATGGTAATATATTTTACCCTTTTCCTTAATGTCTTGTAATAGTTTTTTTAACTTTTTCTGTTATTATCTTGTATTCCCTTTTTCCAAACAATTTTGTTTGCTTTGGTATTGCTGTTTCACAGTATGGTTGTTTTCTGCACCCTAACCTAAATGAAACTCAAGCATATAATTCAATGTGTTTTTAGTAAATGGGATAGTCTATAGAACACAGATGTGACTGAAGAGTGTTTCACTATTCTTTGGGATCATTGCATATTTATGGTATCTTTGATAAATATGTTCATGTAAAATCTTTTCTTTTTACTAATGTTTTTCTGACCTTAAACGGGAGTAATGACCATCCTATTACAAAAATAAAAATAAATAAAGATATTTATATTTTTTTTCCCAGAAAGAGACTATAACCAGCTTTGTGACAAACAACCAATAGGAAGACTTCTCTTCAGACAGTTCTGTGATTCCAGACCAGATTTGAAAAGATGCATTGAATTTCTGGATGCAGTGGTAAGCAGTGAGAAATGGGCGGTGGCTATCAGAAGGCAGTTGCTTATATTTTCTTGTATGTAAATATTTGATTTTAGTCCTGGTTTTGGCTGGGATAACTTTCTTCATTATAGATCATTTTGTGTTATATTTGGGGTTTTAGACTGAAACAATGTTGATAACAAAGACGTTTTAGTTCTTGCTGAACAGTGATTACACAGTGTCAAAGCCTTTGTGTTTCTTATGCTGTCCTAGAAGTGAGGAGGCTGATGGTGCACAAGAAGTTGGGAGTGGACACAGCCAGGACAGCTGAGCCCAAGGAATATCCCATACCATATTGTGCTGTGCTCAGCAATAAAAGCTGGGGGAAAGAAGGAGGAAGGGCGGAAGTTAGAATTTTCCAGCTAGCTGTTATGCATGAGAATGAAGCCCTGCTTTCCTGGAAATGGCCAAATGTCTCGTACCAATGGGAAGAAATGAATTAATTTCTTACTATGCTTTGCTTTTACCTGCATCTTTGCTTTATCAAATTGTCTTTATTTCAAGCTGCAAGATTTCTCACCTCTCGCCTTCTGGTTATTAGTGGGGGAAAGTGAGTGAGCGCCTGTGTGGGGTTTAGCTGCCTACTGGGGTTAGCACACAACCATTTTATTAATTTTCTCGACACACCTCAGTTTCCTAACGCTGCGTACTTGAAAACATATTGTGTTCTACTCTGTGCCAGCTGTAAAACTGTAACTTCTGATGGGTGTCAAAAAATTGTCTCTGTTACTTAAAGGAAGATGTTTAATGTTTGCTATAAAGTCTCTGCCATCTTGTTATGGTCAGAGCTACAGAAATGGGCATGATGGGAAAGACAGAAACAATTTTAGAAAGATGTGCTGCTTGGCTTCTAGAGCCTGAAAGGATGTCTGTGTTATGAATATTGCTTGCTATACTCAGACTTCAAAATGTTATAAACAGACTTAAAAATGTTGCAACTTGCATGGAAAGCCCTAGGCTACACAGCATGTGCTAATTAAAAACAATACAATGGAGATGGAAATTTAGAGAGCCATCTATGGAAGGAGAAAAACCAGATTTTTAGAGACTAAGGGAAAAAGTCTTGCTATATTTACATCTTGATATCTAATGCTGAAGAACAAGGGGAGGAAGGAAGTGGGCCCACAGCTATATTTTGTAAAAAATCCTCAGTGCAAAACCCTGTTGGGGAGGGGGAAAGTAATGAGAAGATTAGGCAGGCACAAAACAGCCCTTAAAAGGAGAGAATAATAGCTCAGAGCTTTTGATTCTTTGTCCCTCACAGTTAATCCAAGAGCAATTAGATACAGTCTTAAACTGAGATTGCTGTTGAAAGAACAGGTTTTCTCATTCCAGCCATTTTTGTTCTTACATTCAGAGAACAAATGACCAAAGAACACAGAAGCAGGGTAGTGCTGCTGCTTGCATGCATCCCAAACTATGATACTGGAATGCAAGATGGCTCTGAAAGAGGCAGGGTGTAAGGAAGTACATGGGATTATTGCTGTGCCCCCCATTTCACTGTATCTTCCTTCCCCTGTGGGAGTGAAAACTGAGGCACTAGATCAGCTAAAAAGGAATTTGAGTGTCAAATAAGTGGAATTGTTTATATTTGTCAATGAGTCTGTGTGCAACTGGGCTTACTTCCCAGGTGTGTTTCATTTTTGTGACTCCCAGGAGCTGTTCTAGCACCAAATTCCAGTGATTAGTTTGACATTTGGAGACTGAACAGATTGAATGGAAATCCAGAATAGTGGAGCTTTCATTCCTGAAGTGAATATAAACCAGAGTCCTTAATGAGTGCAATGCACTGACAACTGTGGATGTGTTACAACTCCTGCACACATTTTAATCCTTAAAAACTCAGATAAGGAGTAGCAGAATCTTTGGTGGGATGAAAGAGAATGAATCTTAGGCATGACTGTAAGGCAGGTGTCTTTGCTCTACAGATGTCATTTTTCAGGTAAAACTGTCTCTAAGAAGTAACTGTTTTTCACTAACTGAAAAATTTGAATTGTTTTGAAATATGCAACCTATAATGTCTGGATTGCAACACTTCTGAGAATTAACAAAGACTGGCATAGCTGAGGTAATCTGATGTAAGGGATGGTTTCACAATTTACTTTTTTTAAAATTTGTTGTTTAACTTCCATTTGAAAAATCAGGGTGAGGAATTATGCTTGGGAATCGCTGAAACAAAATAACCTTTATTTGGTGACTCGTGATCTGAAACTGGCATGCTCTGTTGATGTGAGATAAAGGATATGAGATAAAATTCTTACTATCTCTTATAGATGGTTCCTGAGTTAGCCTCAGTTCCTCTTGTCGACTGGACTTCAGCAAGCTTGTTCAAGTTCTTTTGGGGGTTGAGGGGTTTTTTTTTGTATTCTTGGGAAGGCAATACAGGAAGAAAAAGCTGAGGTTGTGGGGTTTTTGTAGTGTTTTGCCAAGTTTAGCTTTTTAAAATGTTAAAGAAATTTTGGACTTAATCTTTTGGAAAAAAAAAATTGCAAAAATGAAATGTCATAGCCTGAAAATCCTTGCATCTTAGTTAATAGAGTTTTCTGACTCTTTTACATGAAGCAATGTGATTTCAGCAGTGTGATTATTTCAGGAGTCCAAGATCAAGGTAGTACAATACTACATTGTCTACCTGTACTGAATGCTGAATCTGGTAAGCTCCAGTTTTTGGGAAGGTGTGACCTAAAAGTCTGGAGTCAGCTTGGCTTTACTGATTAAAAAAGAAGAGTTGTGAAATGATTGAATATAAGTGACGGAAGTTAAAGTGAGGAATTAGAGTTATCCAGTCTAGTGACTCATTTCACTAGCTTGGGACAAGGTTACTCACATAGGGAAAGGAATGGGTGACAGCTCAACTTCCCTGTAAGTAACAGAATTATTTGGAAAGGCCATCTCTCAAACTTCCTTTTAAATTGCACTATCCACTTAAGTCAGTATGCCTAACTATTTGTATGAAATTAGTGTTAAAGGTACTAAGTGCGCTGCTGAACTTCAGGTTGATGAACTTTTTTGACCTGCTCAGGTTGATTCTGCTCTTGCAGAAGACTTCCTTGCCATTAGACTTTTTGTCGTGAAATTGAACTAGCAAAAATGATGGCTTGCATTTGGATTGATGGATTTGAGTACTGTGCTGAAGTAGGTGATACCATAATGTCTCAGCAGAAAAAGATGTTGATGACTTAGTAGTGAGTCAGTGTGGATGAGTTGTGATTAATTGTAGAACTGGAAATCAGGGATTCTGTTATTTCCAGTATTGTATGTGTGTTTGATTCTTGAACTGTCATTTTTTAGTGTTCTAGTTTTCTTTATAAAGGTAAATAACTTCTGATTAGATCAATTACGTGGAATTTCCAATGAGATTCCTATATGCCCAACTGTTGTTTTGTTTGATACAGTCCTCCATTCTGGAAGTCTGCCATGTATTCTTTGTTCCTGAGTGCATGCATTTACATTCTGAAATATGAAATAAGCTTTGATTGAGTTGGCCCAGCTCACGAACCTAATACATGTTGCTGTTTGAGATTGCTCTTTTGTAATTCATCTTCCCTCAGATTTTGTGTTGTCTTTAAATGTTGTAACTTCTGATGTCTGCTTCTAGATTATTCCTTAAAATTATGAATAGTAAGGAGTCTTTGGAGTTTTTCAATAGTAGTATCTGTGTGATGATTTGTTGGTTGTGGGTTTTTTTCTGTAAGTAGCTACTTCTGGAGCTCTGTTCAGCTGCCAGTTGTTTATCTGGAAAATGCACTGTATTGCACAATTCTTTTTTTCTACATCTCAGTATCAGATGTTACTAAGTCAAAAACTTAAAAAATTTGTATCTACTCAGTTTTATTTTTTCAAAGAATGATGTAGGGTTTGGTTTAGAGCTCATTTATAAGCTTGTAGAAAGTAGTTTTATCCTGGTGTTACCCAAGACTGTAACAAAAGAATAATACACAAAGGGAAAAAATTACAGTGAAGAAAAAGCTGATTATTGCACTCTTAATTGTTTTACATCTGGGTCATTCTGTCCTACAATACTACACAAATACTATTTCATTGCGATTGATCTAGTTTAACCTCTAGGATGCTGTTTCTGTAATTGCATTTAGATCAATTTCTAGGTTTTGTATGTTTTCCAAAGATTAAATTCCATATGCTTTGTTTTTTTCCCTAGGACTGTTCCTCGTACATGTTTCACTATATAGCCTTCTGTTCCTTTTATATTAGGAGTATTGTGTTATTCATGATAAAATTTACCTATCATCATGTAAAAGATGCCAAGTGGCTCTGAACATAATATAATTTTCAATTCCATTCCCCTAGGCAGAATATGAGGTATCTTCAGATGAAAAGCGCATAGACTGTGGCCTCAAAGTTTTAGAGACGTACTTCACTAATGGGGTAAATATATTGTGAAATATTTTCTCAAGCACTTTGTAAGTGTCAGATAAATAGAGAGATCTCAGTGGTTGCATTGTTTTTAGTAAATTGACTTCCAAACTTCATTAATCCCATTTTTTTCTTTTCTGAGAGGTGTGCTGCCTTCTAAAATTCTGCTCAATCAATTTGAGCAGAAAACTTGACTGATTTCTGCTTTTATAACTACTACAATTACAATTTATTTTCCATTTAACACCTAGAAGAAAACTTAAATTAACTCAGAGTTTTGTAGTCTGAAGAAGTCTGAAGTCTTTTAGACTCCTGAGTGGCCTTGGTTAGTTTGCTGTAAATTTTCAGAATTGCTTCAGGTTTTAAAAAGGGAAATGCTGTTTTCTTCTGAAGCATTCTGTTACTTCTGATTTTTCATGGTAATCATTAATAGCTGAGTTTTTGCATTTATCGAGAGTCTGGTTTTTTTTTTTTTGTATGCAGTGGAAGCTTTTCTGTGGGTATATAATTAGATGTTTGCTCTTTATGAATAGATGCTCCTTCTGCTTCTCTTGTTTTGGTCATCTTATACAAAAGGTCTTGAAGATGCCTTAAAAGTAGATAGAATATAAATTTGCCACATCTTTTTGAGAATTTCTTTGGGGCTGCCATAAGTCATGTACTTTTTTTTTCAAAAAACCTCCAGATTTCTTTGATCTGGTTTGAAACAGTTTCCCAGCCTGTCTTTGTGTTTCTTTCTCCTTCTTTCCATCCTGCCAAGCCAAATAGGTGACTTGCTTTTTTGGTGGTAGGCTTATGGAAAGAAAAAGAAATTTGACTTATTGCCAAGATTATTTCCCCAGATACTGGAATAGTAAACAACTGTAATAACTTCCAATGCATTGTTCTGTAACAGGAAATAAATAAAAATTTTGCTTAAATATGACTTTCTTGATTTTCTCTTTAGTCAAACTGTTCCTTTCCTTTTCCAATATTAAAAAATTTAATTTCACCTTGAATACAAAACTTTTAGTTTAGCTATTGATTTATATGCTTTCAGTGTTGCTTTCCTTTCTTTTTTATTATGTTAAGTCTGCAGCACATTTGCCAGAAATACCTCAGGAAACAGTAAATGAATGTAAAGCAAGACTGGAAAAGAACCCTTCTAAGGATCTTTTTATGGACTGTACTAGGTAAGTTAAAAATGCTTAGTGCTAAATTTGAGAATTACAAGAGAAAATTGTGTTTCTAAGAAAAGAGAAAGATGAAGTTGTTATTCCCAGAAGTATTTAGTCCCTGAAATGAGCATAAGTAAGAAACTTGGAACAGATTTATTAAAGGACTAGATTTCCTTCAGATGGGATTTAGATGTTTCACTTTTGCAGAGCTTTTTCTTTAATGCTACTTTTGCATAAAATCACACTGTTATCTGCTACCAAGAATTCTATAAGTTAAATAGTATTTCTCTTTATTGTATTCTTACTTTTTTGAGTGACTTCTCTTCCATGGTGAAGGTACTCAGAGAAATACGAAGTTGCAAGTTGAAGCTTGAAAGGTTTCTGAACAATGTTACACTGTTTAAGATTCTTGAAAACAGGTTTAACTGAGGCCAGCACTTATGTTCCCATTAAGATGGCTGATTAGAGGATCACTTGTGATCATTAACACAAAACGATGCAACTTGGTTTTGTTCTGCAGTCACAAAGTGATATTTCACGCAGTAGTAGCAGGGGAGGCTTTTCTTGGAGGGATGGTACATGTTTATGAGTGTTACATGTCTTTCTAAAGCCTTTATGTTTCTAATATTTCTGGTTCTTCAAGGCGTGCTTCATCATGTCTGAAGGATGACTACAGGTTTTGTCACTGCTTGGGTCATCTCCCTGGCAACAGCTATAAGCATGCTTCGTAACAACCTGAGATTATAAGATTGAAAGGGCTGTGTGAGAACACCTAGTAAAACATGTCTCAAATGGAGTGTCTCATGTAGGTCATTCCCTTTCCTCTGTCCAGTAAATACCTGAATGCAGTTTGATTGACTTGTTTCCCTCCCCACCTCCATCTTAGTGTGTTTCATTTAAGGGAATGATAAGGTACTTGGTGTTCAAGGTTTGGATATGGCGTTTAGTACTTCAATTTCAAATCCTAGAATAAAACTTTATTTACCAGTCTCCAAAGAATGTGTGAAACCTTGTAGATACTTTCAGAGGTCATATTTGCAGGGTCATACATGCATAAAATATCTGCTGAGAGGCTGATGTTTAGTGGGTTTAAAGACAGTAAAAATGCAGAGGTCAAAGTGTCTAGTTCCTATAAGTAGCAGCAGTTTGGCCTTTGTAACTGTTTTGACAGGAACAGTTTTCTATGACAGGCACTCTGTGAGACATTCAGGTTGAAACCATTGTAGAGCACAGTGGCAATGTTTTTCTGCCTACAGCTTTGTCGATATGTTTAAATACATGTCGGTAGATTGATAGCACCTCCTGCTTCATCAGCCTTTTTCACCATAAGATGGATTTTATTTTTCTGTTTATTTTCCTGCTAGAATTGTCCATGAATACCTAAGCAAAAGACCTTTTGAAGTTTACCAGGAGAGTGTGTACTTTTCCCGTTTCTTACAGTGGAAATGGCTGGAAAAGTAAGTTTATTTGTAATGTTTGTGTTACAATTTAGTTTTGCTTTGTGGCAAATTTTGATTTTTATGCTAGAAATGCTGTACAGCTGAATGAGACTGCCTGTCTAAGAAATTATGATCTGAAAGACAAGATGGATTGATGTTGATGGGACAGGAAGTGAACCAATACTCCAATGGAACTATTTGCCTGGTAGTCTTTAAGTGGTAAATCTTAAGTCTATAAGTGGTATTAGGTAAATGCAAATTCAGAAATGTTTGGCTGTCGAGTGTGCAGTAGAATACCAATCTTTCTTGGGAATGCTATCATCCTTTTGTTTCAAACTTGGTCTAATTAGTGGTTAATAAGCAGATTAATCTAGTATTATAACCCACTGGGTGATTGGATAACTAATAAGTTTTTTAGGGTGGTACAGATACAGATCTAGTAATTACAAGATAGCAAGATTTACATATATATATATCTCAGAATCTAGTTTGGACTTTCAAATCAATACTGACTGTCCAGGCTCTTTCAGAAGGCTGAAATTGTTACAAGTTGATTCAAATTCAGCCCCCTTGGGTATTGCGATCACATATTCAAACATTAAGGTGCTTGAGCACTGATTTTGTTGTAAATTCCAATTATCCAATGTCTTTATTTTACTGAATTGGTAGCAAAAGCCAGTAAGAAAACTAGGGAAGTTACTCAAATTCTCTACTAAATGTACCTCCATGTGTTGTCCTGAGAACAAAGCTGCATTAACAGTGAATGTTCATTTAAAGCAAAACCCTCTAACTTGTAATAGCCCTGCTCTGACACATTTAGGAGAGTTTTAGCATAGAGTGGTCAACAACTCTACTGCCTCCAGTTATCTGTTCCTCTTCCTCTACATCAATACCTTAACAATTTGGCTGTTGAAGTGCTGTTGCATACCACAACTCCTTCTTTTGTGAAAAAACAAAGTGAAATCAGAAATGGTCTACCTTTTAAATGTGGCATTGTAAGCGTGATCCCACTGAAATGCAGTCTGCATGTCAGCGTGTCAGTTAAGGGAGGCAACAGGAGGTGATAAATTGACTGTGATGAGAACACATGAGGCTCTAACTGTAGACAGCAAAGGGCCGAATTGACCAGCTTTTCTTCCTGCTATTGGGAGTGCCTGGTGACCACATGAGGGAGCCCACGTTGCTAAGCAGAGCACCACTCTCATTTGAAATTCAGCTTATTATAGTACTTCTACATGAGGTTAAGGCAACGTTTGTTCAGAAATATGTTGGAACAGAAAGGAGAAAATAAAGACAGACCTTGGCGTGGGGAGGGATTACTAGCATTTGTAATTCCTGTCTCAGTAATTGTTTCTTTCTGTTAATCAGGCAGCCAGTAACCAAACACACATTTAGGCATTACCGAGTACTAGGCAAAGGTGGATTTGGAGAGGTGAGTACAGAAGTATCTTTTTGCCAGGCAGTTCTTAAGGAAAAAAAAAGTGGAGAGGCTGTTTAACTCTTGTCTCCATCAATCTATGTTTGACACATCACCTGGCAAACTGTTGTTGATACAAACAGTTTTAATGTGTTAGTTTAAGCATTTTAGGTCATGCACAAAGCTGCAGAGAACTTGTAATGACTGACAACAGTTGCTTCTATTTAGAAATTTCGTTTGGAAATGAGAATTTAGTTTCAGTTTGCTAATTATGTAGAATATTAGTGAACCTAAAATAAAATCTATAGATTTTATTAATTCTGTTTATAATTCATTGAACTGCTCCCCATATGTACTTTAACTAGAGCCCTATATTGAAGAAGTCATGCTACTAAATTACCGTTAGGTTTCTCCAGTTGATTGTGATGTGAATATTTGTCCTCAACACATACTCTTACCTTAGTCACTTGTTTCACTAATACAAGATCCACAGTTTTACTAAACAATCCAACTCCAACAGAAATGTGTTTGCCTCTGTATAATCACTTTTTCTACTTTGGTTACAGTTTTTGTGAACCTTTAAAATTGTTTCCTGAGTGAAGGCTCTGTGTTGATGCTTACAGACCATCATTTTCTGAGAGCACTGAAGAGTTTGAAAAGAAACTAAAATTTAAGCTTCTTTAAAATAAAAATTCTAAAAAACCTCAAGCATCTCTGACACACCATCCTTCTTTTTGTAGGTGTGTGCCTGTCAAGTACGGGCGACAGGAAAAATGTATGCTTGCAAAAAGCTAGAAAAAAAGAGAATAAAGAAGAGGAAAGGAGAATCAATGGCTCTGAATGAAAAAAGAATTCTAGAAAAAGTGAATAGTAGGTTTGTAGTAAGTATCTACTTCCGATCTATTTTCAGAAATTTATGTCATTTTGTTTACTTCATTTCAGTCTCTTCCAGGAGCTTGTGGGTACAAAACACATTTTAAAATTGATTTAGGGATTGCATGACTGTAGAGAGAAATGATAGATGCAGTAATAAATGATTTGTGTGTGACTGTGAATAGTTCTGTGCACAGGGCTTTTTTTTGGTCCACCTGCTTTATTTCTCACAGCCAGAACAGTTGGCTGTGTTTCAGCATGCTGATGCCACTGAATCTTTGTCCTCTGTTTAATAGTTGGGTTTTTATATCCTGAGGTATTTTCATAGCATTTGTTACTCTGTTCCTGATATATTTTAAGATAGACATGACATTTTAATAGTGTATTGATTCAGGTTATATTGCTTTGCTGTATACCAGGGCTTAAAGAGGTATCTTGTGTGTGAAACAATTAACTTTTTAATGGAACTTCCACGAAATGGAAATCTTAGTTTTAATACCTAAACCTGATGCTATTATGTAAATTATGGTCTGTTAGTAGCTGTAATTACTAAGCAGTGAAATAAATTAGAATGTTCAAAGATAAAACAAGTAAGAATTTCCCCAGGTAATGTTTACTTTTTAATTGAAATGTCATTTAAATGTTAATTTCAAATATCTTCTGCTTTGGTTTAAAATTCATGTACTTATAAATTTTGTGTTGCTGTTCAGAAGATTTTAAAGTACCTGTTTTAGAGAATAGTGAAAGTTATTTATAAATATGTGTGTATAAAATATGTATGTATATATTTTCTGATAAGTTTTATGTATTAAAAAAACCCCTGTAGAGTACTGTCAGCGAAAAGAAAAATGAAAAATCTACTGGCCAGATACATTAATAATTTAAACTGTTGTAAATTATGGTTTTGTATAAATATGCTAATGTTATTTTTGCACAAGGCTTCTGGGCTTGAATTGATTGAAACTGAATCCAGAGAGTACCTGAATTGATCCATAAATTACTATAACAGTGAAACTTCTATTTTTGAGTAACATTTTTTTCAGCATATGTAAACACTGTAAATCAATAATTGATCTAAGTTGAATTTGAAATCGCTTTATAAAATTGTGCATGAGTTATTTTCTTCTTGCTATCCAATGGTGGTTTTTAATGCAGCAGAGATCTAGGTCTAGCATTTGCAGTAATACTGGCTTTGAAGTGGGTAGATAACTTGTCATGCCTCTGTCACAAGTAAAGTCATAAATAGCTGGATACATCAGTTAAAACCACCAAATGGGAATCTTCGCCTCAAGTAGCTAATAGTTTTATTATTTAGTATTAGATTTATGCTTCTGAAGGAAGAGTTTGGACCTGTTACTGAATTAGGGCCATTATTTACTCGTACTGCTGTCTTGGTTTGAGACAAGTTGAGGGGGAAAAGCTCTGGGAGGAACGTCTCCTCTCCAGACGACAGGTTTCAGCGCTCCCTCCCCTACCAATATGAAAGGAATTTCTTGGATGAAAGTGAAAAAAACCTATTTATTTAACAAGCAGAGTGCCGGCAAGGCACAGGAAACAAATGAGTAGTGTTAGATAATAAACCTCCTCGATGAGGAGAAAGCTGGTGGATTCAGAGTTCTTTTCTGTAGCTGTGTCGGCCCCTCCTGAGGTCGGAGGCTGGGATGCGGCGTCCCTGCAGCCTCCCTGCCTGTCCATGGAGTCTGATGATCTGGTTCTCGGATCACAGCTAGGCCGAACAGTTCCAGAAGAAGAAGTTACCGGATGATGTCGGGGTGCTGGTATAGGAGAATTTCTTGCCTCAGCTAACAGGCTGGCTAAAAGCAGGAAGGTTTCTTGCCTCAGCTAAGAGGCTGGCTAAAAGCAGGAAGGTGCTCCCTCGGCTCTGCAGAGGTGAGAACGCCGGGGAGTTGTGTGTGAGTCCTTGAACACAAACCGCGCTGAAGAATTTGCTCAGTTTCTCTTCCCCCTCTCCTGGACCCAGCTTAAAGCTGTGGGATCAGTTTCTGTGCAATAAGCAGAGGATAGGGGAATACAGTATTATCATAAAATCACCCCAAGACAACTGCATTTAAAAATACATTTATTAAGTCAAGGGAAAAAACTCCACTGATTTTTTTACCTAGCTTGCTTATCTAGTGTAAGCTAAGTATACGTTTGAATTCCATTGCTCTTAGTACAAGTTAAGTAATCTTTGTAGGTACTTTTGAAGATCCTACCAGATAATCATGTAGCATGGCTTTTTCTATTGAAATTGAATTTTTAACTTAAACAGTTAAATTTTGTAGTGTATGATATTGTGTTAAATGGGGTGGGGTTTTTTTTAATTCACAAGTCTAGTTTAAAACTTTTAATGCACTTAAAAATCTGTTACCTAAAACCTGAAAAAAAATGTGCTTTGTCCTTGCCTATCAGCGCCACATTTCAAGTACAGTGAGAGGAAAGACTGTGAAGAGTTGTACTGAGTCTTTACAGTTATCAAGTTATAAATCAGGGAAATATGCAGTTACTTGGGGGGAGGCAGGGGTAGGAATAGAAACTACGCATTTGATTTAAAATAATTTCTTCAGTTTCTCTAGGGCAGTTTTGGGTCTCGTAGTTCAGGAAGATGGTTTGGCAATGCATAATTCCTGAGGTACTAATAAAATAAGGCATATGCACACGTTATCAGGACAAAGTAATACAGGTAACATACAGCTGAGGGGCATCATCAATAACTGTATTTTCTGCATGGAGCTCTGTGGTATCCAAACAGATCTGCCGCTAAGCTTTTGTGTTGTGTGTATGGTTTGTGTACACAGGCAAATTAGTCTGGATTCCGTTGTGTCTTCTGGTACTCTGCAGGAGTGATTTTCTATTTGCATGTTTTGTTCTTTTTGCTTTGAAAAAGGATTATAAGTTGATTGTATTGGTAAAAAGATCTGTGAGTTGTTTTCAAGTTTATGAATGAATAATGGTTGTGTTCTCACCCTGCCCATTTTTAGGTTAGTTTATCCTATACATATGAGACGAAAGATGCTCTGTGTTTAGTATTAACCATAATGAATGGAGGGGATCTGAAGTTTCACATATATAACATGGGAAATCCTGGCTTTGATGAAGAAAGGGCTATTTTCTATGCTGCAGAACTGTGCTGTGGTCTGGAGGATTTGCAAAGGGAGAGAATTGTTTACAGGTGAGTGTCATCTACAGTTACTCGTTCTTTTCCGTGTCTCTGCAGCATTGAACATATTAATTGTTTCCTACTAAAACAAGTTTATATTTTAATTTTGTAGTAAAAGAAACAAAAAAATTGTTTAGTTGTCCTTTTCATGGCGTATCTTTTGGAATTACTCATGTCACATATCTTTTTACTGTTAATTTAGGTCTAGATGCTTTATATATTTTATAACAGTATAAAGTTGATTCAAGGTTTGCTTGTAAAATGGAAGTAAACAATGATTTAGAAAGCAAATTAATTTATAATTCAAATAAATAAATTTTAGGAGTTTGGGATTGTATTCCTGCCCACTCTAAAGTAGTTCACAGAGGGCTCTAGAAGTCCCTGACTGAATGGCATGTTATGCTTACAAGGATAACAGAACAGTCGTAGTCCATGTGAAAAACTTTAATTTCAGATTCCTCCAATAAACATATTATTGCTTCTGAATTAATGAAACTATCAGAAGCTTTATGCATTGTAATTGAGATTGTATGATTTTAATGCTGTTTTGTCTCTGTACATATATCATTTAACCCCTGGTATGCATTAATATTACAGAACAAGTAAAACAAACTTAGGGGTGGACCAAGAATGCTTTCTTTATACTTCTGCTGTGTAACACCAAATACCACTCGTTTCAAGGAATTTTTAAAGTATAACTCAATATAATGACTGCTAGTCTTTTTCCTCTGCAGTGTAGAAGACCAACACACACACACACAGACACACAGCGTGGGAAGTGGCAGAACCAGAGTGAATCAGGCTTACGCTGGTGGTTGGACGTGGTTCCCTAGAGAATTTGGCCAATCTTGCAATATTACACAGTGTGTTTTGGCATACATGTAGGAGGGAAGCAGGGGTGAGAGATTTCGTCAGCTACCAGTAGGTCATTTCACATTGCCCAAGGGAAAACAAAACTGATTGTTTGAAATACAAAATAACAACAAAAAACCCTAAACAAAACAAGACCCCAAACCACAGCCCTGAGTTTAGGCCCAACTTGTTCACTGTTTGCCTACAAGACGACTTTCAGACACGTATGTCGAATCCTAGTGTTCTTCAGTTTCTTTAACTCTGATCTCTCCTGGTTTCTCTGATACTGAAATCTTATATTTAATGTCAATCCCTTAGCATTATGGGGGTTGTCAAGACTTAAAAGCATGAGAAGCAGAACATCTTTCTGACTTTTTTGTACAGTTAATCTCATAAGATAATGAAACTTTAACATGAATACACATACTGTAGAACATCAATTTATCATTGTTTGGGGGAGAAAACCCTACTTAGATTTTTTGGTGAACAATTGTCTCTCATTTAGAATGTTAACTCTAGAGTCATTCTTCCTAAAACCTTTTCTTTTATGTTATTCAGTCTCTTCTGCTTGTCACAACTGTATGTATACCTGTATATATACACATTGTTTTTAATGATCTATTCCAATAAGTGACTCTTTAGCCAGTTACTGGGTTTTACTTGTCTGCTTCTGGCTTATATTTATGGTAAAATAAATCTAAGAGACCATATCTCAGTCCTCATGCTTACTGATGCATACCACAAAAAAAAATATATGAAATATACATTAACAATATACATTATAACTAATTATATGCACTATTATAAATAATAATGTACACTGTATATTTTATACAGATTTTCGTGCCTACATATATGTGTGTATATTCTCAGAATCTGCTGGGATATCTAGGGATAAATCCTAGAACAACTTCTGATTCATCTTCAATGACTCCCCAAATTTTCCTTGAGTAGAGGAGAATTCAAAAATTCCATTCAATATTTTCTTTTGTTCTCAAAGTAAAAATGCACAAGGTACAAAATTGCAATGCTGAATTAATTGCCCTTTTAGTATTTCCTGAGTCTTGCTATCATTTAATAACTAAAAATATTGCTTGTGAAACTTTGATGTTTACAGAAAAGTACTAGGAAACTTCTAGAAAGTTATGGCAAAGAATCCTAACTGGATGAAGTGTCTAATAAGCTTTAGAAGTTGCATGTCCAAGTTAAAGAAAGGAAGTTTGAATGGATGATATTAAGCATGTGCTTAGTCTCGGAAATATTACTCTGTTGATATTCTGATCCCCTGGGGTGAAATATAGCAAGGGGTCACCATCAAACTGCAGCAAGCACTTGTGTTTCGCCACAGGGGAGTTGTATAGCTGATACTCCTCAGGGGAAGTGTTTTTCTCTTATGAGCACGAATTTGTGTGTAAATGGTGGTTCCTTATATATAGGATTTTAGTGTTGTTTTGCTTTTGTTAATGTAAGTGGATTAAAGAGTTCGGGGAAAGTGGATCTTGAGTTCTCTGGTTAAACTATTTGTGTTACAGGCCATCAACTTCAGAGCTTTTTCTTTCGTATATATGTGGAACTGGAAAAATTTCTTCTGTCAGAACCAAGAAGTCTTCTGTGGAATCTGTTGCACTTGAGGGCTAATAATTTTGGTTTTGTTTAATTCACATTTCTATTGTTTAATTTGCAGAGACTTGAAGCCTGAGAATATACTTCTTGATGACTGTGGTAAGTAAAAATTAAAATTAATTTTGAAATCAGTAATTACACCTCTAATTCATACTGTGCCAGAAATGTAAGGGATTTCTTCATGATAAAAGAGACCTAATTGACGAATCTTAATTTAGCAAAGAAAATACTGCCCTTGCTTTTCAGAAAGTAGGGAAAAATTTCGGGGGTTAATCATGACGATGTTAGAAGGGTCAATTTTCTACCTTAAAATGGCTACTTTTTCCCTTTTGCTCCTCCTTCTCCCCTTCTTGATTTAAGATCACTAAGACTTATATGGATTTGTTTTGTTTGTCTTTTCTTCAACTATGGAAACTGATCTGTTAGATGGGGGGGCCAAAATTTTACTTAGTAAACCAGACTGTTTAGACAGTAAGAATTCTGAAGTACTTCTGTTTTAACATTTCATCTAAAAGAGGTCTGATGGTCCCTGATGTATATGTGGCTGGAAAGAATCAAGGAAGTACAAACAATATGAAGAAATGTTTGTAGTCTTTTGTTTGTCAAAAGCCAAATTAATTCTCTTTAATGACTTTGTATTCAAGCCGTTACCAGAATCTTTTGAATTGACTGTAGAACATGTGCAGGAATTATCTTCTAAGCTGTGGATGAATATTACAACTTTGTTCTTGTAACTGCTGAGCATTTTAGTTGAGGAAAAATTGTTTTTGAAGTCATTAGCACAGTATTTTTTTTTAAGTCAGCATGTTCTGACTGATAAAATTTCAAAAAAGATGATGCCTGGCAGAAGTCACTTTCCAAGAGCTAAAGCTTTGCTAGACATCAAATGCATTCTTTAATTTTTCTCTCCAGCAATGTCTTGGAAAAGCTGAAGGCTTCTTTGAGGAAAAATGTAGCCTTGCAGGACTGCACTAGAATGCTTCCTCTCTGCCAGGGATATTTTGATCTAGTTCCAAAGAGCACAGAGGACTAATTAGAAAATCGCTTCAGGAGCTCAGAGCTTGCACTTGAAAAGGGGTTCATCAGATGTCAGGGAATACAAGAGCATCTGAATGTATTTAAAATAGCATTTGCTGCTCCAGAGAGTTTAGTTGTTTCCAACCAGTATATAGAGTGGTACTTGACTTTCTCCACTCTCTCTGTCTCTCCATCCCCTGATTATCTAAGTACCTAGTATTATCATGTACCTAAGAAATTAATATGCTGTTAACTAATATTGATGCTGTAGAGCTTTTTGAATGCCAGAGCATATATGCACAAAGGTTACTTGGGCATTGGAATGGGCTACCCAGAGAGGTGATGCAGTGTCCACTCTTGGAGGCTTTCTAAGTAAGTATTTAAAAAGCCTTGGACTCTTTGGGATGCCTGCTTGCTCAGAAGGTTGTGCTAGAGACCTTCTGAAGTCCCTTCCAACGTGAATCATTCTGTGAACCTGTGGTGTTTCTGTAAACAGCAGTATCCCTGCCCTTATAACCAGTATTAGAAATAAGTGCGGGTTTTGCTCTTTTTCTGCAATGAGTCTTTCTACAGAATTGTTTTAAAATTGAATTGAAAATGTAATTGTCCTTTCTTCTGTCTAGACTTTTGTATTTTTATTAAGAAAGTACCTTATGTGTTTTTAAATTAAAATGTCAATACAATTCTTGCCTTGAAATGTCTTGAATGTGCTTGAAACAGTTCATGAGTCAATCCAACAAAGAACTGTAGCTGTCCATGGGAATGTAAGGGCGAGTGGGGTAGATTTATTCCCATTGCCCTGCTTGGACTGGTTCCCCACCGAGCAGTGCACAACAAACTAATCTTCTGCCAGATGCTTTCTGTGTTAGAGGTACGGCTGTAAAGGCCATGCGTGATAGGGGAAGGTCGTCAGCTTGAGAAATTTGGCTGATAAAGTGCAGTGGAAGCTGTTACCCACTTAGGAGTGATTCATGAGAAGAGGAAATCCTAGAACTGAACTGACATGTTACAATATAAATAATTCTGAGTAGGTTATTGACTGGGCTGCTCTTGATTTGGGGTGGGAATGGGGATAGCAATTCCAAATACTTGTGTTTGGCATTATTGGGGTACTTCTTTACAGGAAAACAAGCTCTCTCGGTACAGGCTACAGTTTTCTCACATTTGGAATAAATTGAGTAAATTTGGAAGTTTTATTAAGAAGTCAGAAAGCTAAGTGCTTGTGGTGGGTATACAGAATGGAAAAACACAAGTGTCTGATGCATGGATACAGAATCTGAAATGAGCATTTCTGATTGTCCAAGAACAGCAGCCTATGCCAAAGCTAGGAATTAGAGTGCTTAAGAGCAAATTATTTTTGTATGACCTTCAGCAAACCAGTTATATCTGTGCCTCTCTTTCTTCACATTTTTAAGGAGGAGATAAGTAGAAATAAAACACTCCTTTCTAGTTAAGTTAAATAAACTTAGTCCTATGAGTAGGTGAATGTTTTGATACTTTGCAGTGGGGTTTTTTATGAGGTGTGCAATAGAAATTTTTTGTTTTAAAAGTGATAATACTGTATTATTTTTGCTGACTATGTATAATTTATTTTAACATAAATAGGACATATCAGGATTTCAGATCTTGGACTAGCTGTGCAGATTCCAGAAGGTGAAACTGTCCGAGGACGTGTTGGGACTGTTGGTTACATGGGTATGTATCCTTTGCTAGTTACATTTTGTCAGAAAATTTGCTTCTGTGAATATAAGAACTGTATTGGACCTGGATTAGTTACTAGACATGTTATGGGAAGAAGAAAGGTTATAATATGCATTTGTAGATGTTAGTAGTTAATGATAAGCCTACTGATAAACTTGAAAACTTAACTGAAAATTCTAGCTTTAGGCAGAACTTTAAGAAAATACCAGATTTTTTTCTGAGATTTGAAGAGACTTAGGGTCACAGGTAAACTGACAAATTACTGTGACAATACGTTTCTTTCCATGCTTTGGAAAACTTCATTCTCAGTTTGTAAACAGTACTGGTTTTAAGCATTAAAGAAGCAAAGTTTTTCTCTTGGATATAAACAGAGTTCTCAGTGTAGAAATTAAAGTTTCTTCAAAGTATGGCAGAGTCACACAAACATGTCTGGACAGAGCCCAAAGAGAGTACCTGAGACTTTTTCCAATACATAAGTAGTCAATTTAAAGTGAAATGTCATGGATGTGTGTTTGTTTATGTTTTGTAGCTCCAGAAGTGCTCAAAAACGAGAAGTATACATTCAGTCCAGATTGGTGGGGTCTTGGCTGTTTGATTTATGAAATGATTGAAGGACAGTCTCCATTCAGGAAGCACAAGGAAAGGGTTAAACGGGATGAGATTGACCGGAGAGTAAAGGAAGACCAGGAAACATACTCAGACAAGTTTTCAGAGGAGGCAAAATCCATCTGCAGGATGGTGGGTGAAGAGACGTAGAGGTTTGAAAATTAAATTTCTAATCCTTTTAAAGAGACCAACTACTTTATTTTAATATCTTGAAAAATTTTCAAAACTGGATTTCTTAAACCTTCCTTTAGTTCACATGAAAGTTTGTGATTGTTCATGAACTGTTCAGTTATCAAACTTCAAGAATTCAGAACTTTTGCCATGAAAGATGAAAGAAAGCTGCATAAATTGATTATTCATCACATGAATGAAATGGTCTAGTACTGCTTGGACCACTTGTCATTATAGATGGAGTACAATAGCATGCTCAACTTGGATACTGCATGGGAACAAGTGGCAGAGTAGTACACAAGTTTCTTCACCTAAAACAGTATCTACGAGACAATGGCTTCTTTTTTTTTTTTTTTTTTTCTATCTTGCCTGTTCTTAAATTTATACAGAAAGCTTCACAAGTTTTCTGTATGAGTTTATGTGAGATATGTGCGTTACTTAAGCCCATAGGAAAAAATATAAGTCTGTGTTTCCTGAAAGGAAAGCCTACTATAAAGTCTGTACTGTAAAGTCTAATCAACATGGCATCAATTAAAATATTTTTATGTAACTTTGGGTATAATATTCAAATGGTCTGCTTTTCATTACTGAAAATGTATTTGTTCCCAGAATGTTTTTGTTTGGGTTTCTAGTTAATTTTGATACATGATAAATTTATGTAATAAGAGGCCAAGTAGCAAAAAAGACATTGTATGTAGATTTTTTTTTCCAGTTGTGGGATTATATCATGGATCAGCTTTTTTTTCCATGTATTTGTAGTTACTTGCTAAAAATCCGGGGGAGCGACTGGGTTGCACTGAAGGAGGAGCTGCTGTTGTAAAGCAACATCCTATTTTCAAGAACATCAACTTCAAGAGGCTGGAAGCTAACATGTTAGAACCTCCATTCTTGCCAGATGTAAGTAGGTGAGACAGATTTGATTAGTATCTAAAAAGGCAAGAACTATCATAATTCTATGTCAGCAATCATATGAACTCCAGAGAAACCTTTAAAATTAGGTACATTGGCAGGAGAATGCCATTGTGGCTATTGATGACAACTAGTTGTTTTGTGGCATTTCATCTGAGATCACAAAACAATTTACAGTAGTAGTATTTCTCTAGGGAGCTTTGTAGCTGATTTCTTAGCCCTTAAAAGTCCACTTCCATAGCTCAGATGCAGAACAAATGAGGAATAGCTTTGAAGAAAATACTCCAGAGTTGAAAAGAAGGTGACAGAAGATGAGTGAATTGTGACAACCATTGAGAGATCCAGACAAGCTATTTCTGGTTTTGATATTTCTTTTCTGTTACTTGCAGGATGGGTGGAATTGCTCAGGTGCCTTATGAAGAGAGTCTTTTTATTTCTGTTTTATAGAATAGTGTAATTTGGTGATTAGCAATGAGAAATGTAAAATTGCAGAAGTTTTGCTCCCTTTTGCTCATCTAGGCAAAATAAAACCAAACAGAAAGTCCCCAAATCCAAAACTTTAATGAAGCAATCTTGTATTGTACTGCAGCCACGTGCCGTTTATTGTAAAGATGTCCTGGACATTGAGCAGTTCTCAACAGTAAAAGGAGTGAACCTGGATACCACAGATGATGACTTCTATTCCAAATTTGTGACGGGTTGTGTCTCAATCCCTTGGCAAAATGAGGTAATGTACATTTCATAGAAGCTTATTTTCTTGAGCACAGCAGCATAGAATATTTAATAAAAGATATAATTATAATGATTTTCTCTAGGAGATGTAAAGAAGTTTCTGCTTTAGACTTCTTTGCTGAGAGGCTTCAGAAAAAAGTTTCTTTTTAAAACATAGACAACTTGCTAGAAACTGAGATCTATGGTAAATTTGCATAAACAAAGTCTGGCATCTTGTCATCATAGGCACAGCTTACAGAACAGTGTTAGTATCAGTAAGACCACCTTTTTCTTGTTCTTCTGTCACATTATTCAGTATTGCTGGTCATAGCAGAGGAATGGAATGTTATTCCAAGTGTTCAAAAGCAAATAGGAGCAGTGCAAGCTGTTTGTGTATAGGCTGTGTATCAATAGAGTATCCAAGTGACAGTAATACAGAATTGCAGATTCACCTTTTTCAAAGTTTCAAAACAAACAGTTCAGTATCAGTTGAGTCAGACTTTCTCTTAAAAGTTTTTTCACGTGCCTAGTGAATGACTATTCTAGTATTCTGCACAGAGTACTAGAATTTTGCTGCTTCTGCGTGCAGTTCAAGTCCTCTTTACCATTTCAGCGAAGAGCACTCACTAACAATTACTTAAAATTGTAGTTCTTGTTATGAATGCCTTCCCCTCATTATAAGGTGTTTGTGACTTTCTGAAATTACTATTGTCTTGAATTCTACTAGTGTAGTTTCTCTTTCAGTATGATTGCATTTTATTTAAAGGTTGAACACAAAAGATGAGCAATTTCTGAACAATTTGGAGGAAAAAGTACATTCCCTTTTGTTTTCTTTTGCTTTTTTGCATTACATTAAGAAGGATGTTTGAAAAGGTGTCATTTGACATAGAAAATTTTCACTGAGAAACAGTGAACCTTGGAGAAAGAAATATTTCCTATACTGTGTTGTAATTCTGAACTTCCAAATATGATCTAGTCATTACAAAATGCACTGCAGCTTAATAACTAACCTTGCAGAGAGGGATAAAGTTGGAAGTAGTTGTGGAATTCTTGCAATGGCAATTTCTTTTCTTCAAGGAAGAACTGCAGATTTCATTGTACATTTGTGCTTATTTTTTCTTTTAATTCATGTTACTGAAGTTTCCCTCAAATTTTTGCCTCTCAAGAATTTCTCTTGCCATACCATAATTTACTTGATGTCACAGTTTATAACACAAGCAGGCTGCATTTCTTCTTACTCTTCTTTATGCCATCTCTCCTTCTACAAGGTATATTCATTTGGCTGCCTGCTGTTGTGACAGATGTGTACCGGTGGCACTTCCTGGTAAATGCCGACTAGATGTGGGCATTAGCCACTCCCCTGCTTCTGACCCTGCCTGTTGGTTACATTTTGGCATTCACTCTTCCTGCTGTCCTTTCTGAACCCAGTAACTGTGCTTTTATTTCTTCTGTGTACACAGACAAAGATCTTTTCAAAATCCCTTGCTTCTCTCCGAAGACCCATCTTCATTATATATTTTTTTTCCTCCCATGTCATGTTTAATAATTAAGTTCAGTCCAGGGCATATAGATACTAGATTTTTTTGGCTGGACTGTTCGGAAATGAACAGAATACCTGAAAGGAGAATAAGTTTCTTGTTCTAAAAACTTCTCTTTATTGCATCATGAGCAGAAGAAAGACAAGAATGCAAAAAAAGCAAGGGAGCACCTGACACTTACCTGAGTGATAGTGCTCTCACTGCTATTCTTCAGTTGGTTGAGTGCACAAGGAGAGTCAATGTCAGCTTTGTGCAGTGGTGTAGTTTGGCTGATGAATTTTTAAGTGGTAGGAGTACCCAGCCAGAGTAAATAGATAATACCTGGAACTTGTCTGAGAAGCTTTTATGGATATTTCATTTATATTTCATGTGTTTTAAAGATGATTGAAACGGGATGCTTTGAAGATATCAATGCATATGAAACTGATGGTACTGTGTCACCAGACAGAGAGAAGTCTCCAAAACCAAAGAGAGGCTTCTTTCACAGACTTTTTAGTGGAGAGGTAAGGGCATTTCTTTTCTTTCATAAGAAAATTAACTTCCATTCTTTTTTTTTATATGAATCTGTGATAGGAAAACCAAGTTGTTCACTGAATACTGAAACTAATGAAATCTGTTTTGTTACGGCTTTGCTCCTCCACCACATTTCCGAAATTATGGCAATCCCTGTAACTCCAGGAAGCTTTCCTACCTCAGCATTCTGTCTTCCTCTGGTTACCTGAGAAAAAGGTAGTGGGTTCTGTTAAAAGCTGTGCTATAGACCTTCCTTTGCTAAAGAGGTTAATTTGGGTCTTGCTTCTTATATATTTTACCATTTTTTAGTGAAAACTGTGGCTATGTCTTCAGAGATAACTGAGGCCCTGTGTAAAAACTAGTAATAAATAAGTATATAAGCAAGAATAAGTATATATCCAGTAAATAAGTAGAAATAACCTCAATATAAATGAGAAGCATCACGAAACAAATGTTTAAATATCTTAGGTAGTTTAATGCCTTTACCAAAACAACAACATGATATATCTTTACATAGCTGATAATGCACAGCCTTTTCTTACACACAGACTTCTACTCTTTAGTAGAAGAATTTCTTGTTCAGAGAATTTAGTATTTACCACCTAGAAGACACATCATGTATTGTAATTGTCTACAGGATGTAAGAAATAGACTATTTGTAAAGGTTTGCAGTTGAAGATGTTATATACAATTCTGCTTGCTCAGTGTGCCTGCACTTAGAGGGGAATTATCTTGAGAAGCTTGAGTATATTCCAATAGTGAACACTTCGGTAGAAATTACTTTTGCTTTCAAGCAGAAATGGAATTTTGAAATTGCTAGGTGCATATCGTTAAGTAACCACAGCAGGGCTGTGTATTAAAATTGCATGAAGAAATTTTTTGTCTTCAGCTGGCAATTCACCTTTCTAAAATGGTACAAGGCTAATGGAATGTATAATAGTACTGTTATTTTCAGTTCACCTTTTCAAATTCACTTTTCCCCCACTTTGAGTAATGGAATAGAAGGGATGGTTGAGTATACTAATAATCTCACATAGCTAAAATTAAAGCTTGTGTCTTACTGGAGTCTTTTCCAGCCAAAAATCAGCACGATTCATACTGTCCCAAGATCTGGTTGTATGTATTGAGAAAAAGTCCTAAAAAATGAACATGGTTTGAGAGTTTTCAGTTGGTTTTGAACTAATAGGACTGCAGTTAATTGTCTTGTGAAGTTGAAAGAAGGAAAGAACTTTAATTCAACTTTAACGACTTGAGATTTGGGGTTGAGATTGCTTTGGGAAACTCAAAGGAATCCACATTTAGTTAGGACTGGAAAAAGACCCACTCCCCCCAGCCTTTCTGTGCCCCATAAAACATACAAATAAACAGTAAACAAATATCAGTTCTGCAGCTGAGTTGTCTGTTTGTCTTCTCTTGCAGGTCTGCTTTAAATCTGATTGCAGTGATGATGAGCAGGAGTCCTCCAGACTTTAAATCATTTTATGCTCATCAGAAAGGATGAGCAAACGTTAAATGTTTTATATCTCTGTAGCAAATTGTATTATATATATTTTTTATCTGAGTTCAAGGATTTTTGTACATTTGTACTTCATTTGTTTTAAGATGTATATTTTCACTAAAGCTTAATTGTACAAAAAGCAATGAGTGCCATTTGAGTGAGTGTGTTTCTGTATGTATTTGATTTATCTTGATTATTTTTTTCCCAGTGGAATGCATCTAGAAATACTAAAAGGATATTAAAGCACAGAGATAATATCTATGGCATCACTGTAACTTGACTTTGTATGCTCCTGGTAAAACTCTTCTTGATCATTAGGATCTTTATTAGCAGTTTCCTTAACTGTAGAATTGCTGTACTGATAAATTTAATAATTCTGGTGTTATCCAGCAGCATGGCAGTGCTATTACCTAATGTATCTCTCAAGCAACTGCTAAGGAAAAAAAAAGGAAATCAGTGCACTGTGGCCAGCTATTAGGAATTGCTCTTTATTATCTGGCTCTGTAGATTCTCTTTCTGTATTTCTGTATAAAGAGAACTTTGAACATTTAGCTTAATCCTGTAACAAACAGAAGTATCCCATTCTTCTCTTTTCTATCCATCTTACACATCCTCTCCAGAGTTTCTGGGCATGACCCATGCAAGTAGACCTATGCCAAAATTTTATAACTATATTTTGAAAACTTTGTTGTCATTACTGAAATGATTTCTTTTTACCTGTGGGGACACAGTTTTATTTTATTTTCTGTAAATGAAATTGTTTTTAAGTCCATGTAGGATGTTATAGTTTTATAATGGGTTAAAAAACAAAGCATGGGCTCTTCTTACTAATGTCCTCTCTGCTTATGTTGTAATATGCAATGTTCTAGGGTTGACAGCGATCACTGCCACTGGGGGAAGGGCAAGGTAGCATTAAGTATTGAATTTAATTATGTAAATATATTTTTTCTTACAGTCTTTTAAAACAGAAACATTAAAACATGCCTTTAATGATTGCTTAATACAGATGTGGAGCTGGTATTGAAGTTTGTTATGATTACCTGATGTTCATTAGTAAAACTGACAAAAGCTGCTTGAAAGCCAGGCAAGCTTCCATTCTTCTGGACTCACAGTAGGTCAGACCTTTTATTTTGTAAAGTTTCCAGTAAAACTATTAATCTGGGTATGAGAGTCAATTTAAAGAGCACATTTCATTAAGAGCTTCTTCTGTTTTCAAAATTGAGTTGGGTACTTGAAATACAATGGAATGCCCTTGGACTTGGAGACATGATTTTAGTTTCATATTTTGTTCTGTATTCTAAAGATTTGTCTCAACTGTGTATGCGTTTTTTTTCCTTTCAAATCTCGGGGGCACCAACCAGACCACACATATATTGTACACACAGAGCAACTGAATAGCCCCCCACTCAAAAAGGTCTCTCTTGTGATCTGCAGACCCACTGGAAGAAACTTCAGCTGCTTCTGAGAAACTCACAAGATATATTTGATATTCAAGCCTATCATCAGGTTTTAAATCACTGTATTTGGTCTCTAAAGACAAATTTTTAAATGGATTAGAACTTGAAATAATTGGAAAACCAGTGTGTTGCAGAACCCTACTGGGGCTCATCTGGTGTCTCTCTGAACTCATTCCTCTTGGCTACTATGCCACAGAAATGAGGAATGAGATTATTTTCCTGTGTTTTCAGTGCATTTTTCCTCCAGTCTAAAACAGCACACAAGACAGCAAAATTACTCTTTTAGAGAGTACAAAGGGAGAAACTGGCAGAAGGAGAGAGAGTTTGAATGAATTACTGGAAGATGGTCTGATGTAATAGTGAAGGGATGCGAGGCTTGACAGAAGTATCTGAAGTAAGGGTGTTGGCTAGAACCATTATGTGTGAGACAATGAGCTGGCAGTCTGACCTGACCCTCTTTATTTTGTACCACAGCAACAGAAGAACTCTAAAAAGATGGGAATGGAAAAATGGGGAAGTAACAAGTGTTTTATAAATACCTATGTGGTTGGAGAAGTCATCGTTTCTCTGATTAGGGGGTTTAAATTTGTAAGATCTTAGGCTTGCTGTTTTGAGGCAAAGGTGACTGTATGACCAGACATACAGGGTGACAGTCTGGATTTAATGTCTGTGTAGAGTAACTTGAAATTTGGGCAGGAATACCATGGACGCAAGCTGAGTAATTTTTATTAAGAAAATACAGGAATTGGTTTTAACAAATTAAAAAAAAAAAAATCAATCTGAAAGTCTGTTTATCATGTATTTCAAATTTTCTTTCTGTATTGGATGGAGAGGAATCTTAACTAAAAAAAAAAAAAAAAAAATCAACTTCTCTATTTTGGAATGTTGAGGCTTAACACATATTTTCCAGGAATCTGTGAAGAAAGAGGGTTAGATGAAAAGGGAAATTGTTCCTCAGAAGTGGTTATTTACATGTCCGCTTCTTTGGACGAAGGAACTCCTTGTAAAAAAGTGAGAATTTGTTTGCTTTTATGAAGTTTTACTTAGTTTAATTTCACAAGTTTTTTATTAAGCTCAGCATAGTACTATTGAATTCTTTTTGAGTGAGTACATGTTTGCAGGATTATGATCTAAAGTCCATTGTGTTTGGTGTTTGCTTTTTTTTTTTTTTTTTTTTAATTAGTTGATTGGTTCTTCCCCAGTAGGCTCAAGATGGCATTATTCTACGATAAATTTGTCCCTTTTGTCTAGAAATACAAGCACATAATAATGACTAGATCTTATCTAATGTAAAACCCCTAAAAATTAGAAAAAAACAAGGAACTGGAAGGATCAGCAATCAGCATAACTCTCCTTTCACGGTACATGGAGGGGAAGATGTTATGCTGTTGAATATAAGATGACTAATATTGGTTAAATGTCTTTACTGGAGTATTAGGAGCTTGGAGATGCATCTTGAAAGCAGGGAAAGGCTCAGGAGAGGGGAGAACACCTGAAAGCAAGGTATCACGGTGCGATAAATTTAACATGAACTTAGCTCTTGATTTTTTTTTTAGGACAAAACTGGGACAAAGAAGGGGGAAAGTAGCAGGTTGTGTTTACTGCTTATGTAGCCTATTGCTTCCATGAAACTGTTTAGGGTGGGATGGGGCAAGCCAACATAACTTCTTGTAATTCTTTCTCTAGACCCATGTGTTAGAAGGCTGTAATAGCAGTGAGACAATCCAATGTTCTACTGGTGCAAGCTCTGGAAAGACCTATGGAATTCCATGGAGTTATTTGCGTGAGATCAACCCCCCTTTTCTGTGGCGTGTTTCCAAGCATTTGTGTATGTAAATCCTCATGTCTGTTTGTGTGTACCTCATAAATCTCTCTATTTAGCTCAAAATTCAGAAACGGTGAAACAATGTACCAGTGTCTTATTGTTTTACTTAATGCTTTTCAATGTTGTGACCAGCAGAATAGAATCTTCATGCCTCATGGTTGTTTTTTTCTATTAAAAAAGCTGTCAGCTTCCCCCTGCCCCCTGAGGTATGTTCAAAATAGAGATGGTGTTGTTTCTCAATTATAACAACAACAAAACAGTCTCAGCTGAAAAAATGAGCACTTAAAAATAATAGTAAGTAGGAAAAAACCTGTGGTATTTCTGTAACAGCAAGAGCGTTATTGGCAAATCTTAGCCTTTAATAGCTGTTGTCTCTTTTTTTTTTTCCCCAAATCATTCTTAAAACGGTAGTCCTGAATGTTTTTGAGTATGAAAGAGAATTATCTCTATATCAGAATAAAATAATCTAGTTTATAAATCAATGATAGAAGCTATTAAAACCAACTAACAATGCATTTTTAGAATGCACTTCAATTATTTTTCAAACTACACTGATGTAAGAATTTTTTCATTGCCATATGTACAAACAGAGAATACTTGTTTACAAGTTATTAAAGTAAGTCAACAAAAGTAATATTTTTCTATGGTTTACAATTTAGCATTATATGAATTTAACATTGAAATTATCATCTTCATTTTAGTATAGATTTTCAGAATATTTTTTCTCTTTAGGAAGTGAAATTTGAATTATTGGAAAGTCATATTTACTTTGATTTGAGTTACTCGCCTGGCTTATTTTGGTGACGATGATGTCTCTTCTGCTGAATGAACAATTCTTTTTTATTTCATAATTGTTCTTGTGGTGTAACTTAAGTTTTGCACATGAGATGTAGGTAACTTTTTTTCATGATCCAGTTGTGTCCAAAACACCAGAATTCTTTCCAAGCATAGGAAGCTGACTGTTAAACGTGATGTGTTAGTTCCAGCATCTCCAAACCACTGACTGTTCTTGTGTGAGCTGTTTTCCTGGATGTTCTAGCATTGTAATTCCTGAAATAAAAGCAAAACACTGCCACATATCTCAACCACATGTATTACTGTCTAATGTGATTTATTTACCATGTCTATCGTGGTAGCTGGGATAGAAAAAAAAAAAAAGGAAAATTGTAATTTAAAAAAAATTTGCAATTTCTTGAAGCAGAAAATGTCTATTGCATACTGTAAGTTTTTTTACCAATGGAAGATAGTCAAATCCAGGAAAAAGTGCCCCAGTTCTGTTGTACTGGCTCAATTGATACCTTATCACATGGTCTAGATCTAGATTCCTGCATTAATTTCCATGTGAAAAGACAGAATTATCAGGGATAGGCTGTTTTTCATTACCACGTTTATTGTAATTTTATAACATGAGTTGATGGACAAAGTTCCCAAATTCTCTACAAAACAGCTTCCAATTAAATGACCTTAACAACGATACAACCGTGCTGTGACATATTGCAGATTATCCGTGCATATGCCAAACCACATGGGCCAGCAGTCTCATGGAGTAGTACCGATTACCTGCTGAATTGTTCATGGAAATGTGGGCCAAAGTGGGACTTCCAGATAGGGTGAAAAATACTCTTGACATGCTCATCCAACCTGTTCTTAAAAATATTAAATCAAGAGGTAATCTTAGAGGCAAGGTTAAGAGCATGTTTCTTTTTTTTTCCTACTGGAGGCTGAGATTAATTAATTGTCATCTCCCAAATTTCAGAAAAACTTTTAGGTGTGCACTGTTAATTGTAGCTTCATTTTTCCTTGAGATAACGCTGACTTTACAAAAATGCTTGTTCTCTAATCCTGGTTTGCTTTTTCTTGCCCCTTGCCTGTTGTACACCACTTTATTTTCCCCCTGCGGGTTTTTGTGGGGCAGATCAGTGACATGATACATGCAAAACCATGGATCAGTCAATTTGGACTGGGAGAACTTACTGATAAGGTACTCACCCAAGAAAAACCTGATACCCTGAGTTATCTTCTAGTTAGCTCACAGTTAATGAGCCTCACAGTGCCGACAGAGCTCGGAAGGTCGGAGAGAACAAAGAGCAGCGAGCTTGTGGGCAGGCACTGCCTTGGCGCTCCTGCCGGTGAGTCAGCAGCCGATAGGGGACTGGCACACATTTGATCGAAAGCTTCAAAACAGCCTTGCAAGGGCTGACTTGGTTGGTGGCTTGTTTAATCTTTGATAAGAGCTTATTTCCTTTTTAAACGTGCTTAAGGTTATTTCAAGGTGTGGAGTGGCACATGCACAGTGTGTGCAGCACTCCAACCCTGCTGTCAGGTTTTATCATGTATCAGTTGCTAAATAAAAAAATTAATGATCATCCACATGTTCCAGAGAAACGTTTCTGAAACGCTTATCATAAAATAATCGGGAAAAATACTGTTCTTACCTTAAAAGCCCACATATTGTAGCACTTCTATAATGAAATAAGGTTTTGCTTTAAGTTGCATTGCTTTCAGGACTAAGGATAGGTTTACTTTCAGAGGACTGTTTCAAATAGATTGTCTTTTATTAACATGCTAATGAAGTTAACTGGCAGAGCACTGTTCCAGTGAATATTTGGCAAGAATGTGATCTGTGACTTCTGTTGCCCTGAATATTCAGAGACATGAGCTTTGCTTCATTTGCTGATGTCTGCTATCAATAACCAAGTTGAATTACGGGAAATTTATTTTCTTAGAAGTCCCAAGAGCTGTTCTCCATTTTTATTGCTGGAACTAGTTTCACGTGTATGAGATAAGTTGAACTGCCAGTTCTTACCAGTTGTCATTTAAAGTCTGTATTAGCAAGTACATGTATTAAAATCAGTAGTTGTAACTGGAAACTTCACAATACTGTTGGTTTTTTCTAAGTGTTCAGTAATGGAATCAATTATTTAAATATTCTATACTGTCTCTCTTGTATCCTGTATGTTCAATATGTGCATGCAAGAAGTATCCTCTGATAAAGCAAGTCCACACTCAGGAGCGCTGAAAGGCCGGCACGTACGCTGCCAAGTTTTAAGTGTCCTGTTCCTGTAAGAGTCTCTCTGCAGCCTAAAATAAGACTGGAGTGCCGGTAGCGCCCTTGGCCGGCACTTGTGCTGAGGGGCCTGTCGCGTTACCTGCTGTGCACCCGTGACACGCGGGCACAGAGTGGAGGCTCTCGCCGGGCTGGGGCGGTCAGTGCGGTGCCGCTGCGAAGGCGGCTCCCCGCGGGGCGGGGCCGGGGGCTCCCGGGGCCGGCTCCCCGCGCGGGGCGGTGCCGGGGGCTCCCGGGGCCGGCTCCCCGCACGGGGCGGGGCCGGGGGCTCCCGGGGCCGGCTCCCCGCCCGGGGCGGTGCCGGGGGCTCCCGGGGCCGGCTCCCCGCGCGGGGCCGAGCGCAGCGCTGCGGCCTCCGGCCGCCGCTGCTGGCAGGGGGCGCCGCAGAGCAGTACCCGGCCGCTCCACATGCGGCGGGGGGCGGAGCCTCCTTCTGATTGGCCAGAGCTCCTGTCGCTCTCGCTGCTGCCCCGCCCCTTGCGCAGCCCGCGTGCCCCTGTGTGTACATACGTAAAGGCGCGCGTGACGCCGGGCCGGGGGTGCCGTGTACGCATGCGCGGCCGAGCGGCGGGCCGGGGCCCTGCTCCGGGGGGGCGGGGCAGCCCGGGGGGCGGGGCGGGCACGCGGGGGCCGACGGGACGTATCCAAGATGGCGGCGGGGCGGACGGGAGGTGCCCGCGGCCCCGAACGGCGCCCGCCCCATTCATCGCGGCTGTGACGGGCCCGGGCCCGCGAGAGCGCCGGCAGAGCGCCGGGAGCGAGCCCGGCGGCAGCGCCAGCGGGGCAGCACTCGGACCCGCCAGGCGTCCGTGACAGGGCGGGTCGGAGCTCGGGCCGGTGCCGCCGGCGCGGGCGGAGCGGACATGGCCACCATGGAGAAGCTGACGAAGGCCTTCGAGTCGCTGCGCTCCTTCCAGCAGCAGCAGGGCCCGGCTGCCCTCCCCGAGGAGCCGCTCCAGAGACCGTGAGTGACCCACGCCCGAGACTGGGGGGCTCCCGACACGCGTGTCCGATATTCGGCCCGGCCCGGGCCGCCCCGGTTCTGGTTCCGCGGACAGCCCCGAGCCGGGCCCGGGCGCTGCCCTGTCCCTGGCAGGTGGCGGCTCCCGCAGACTTGTCGGGGTGCTGCTGTCGGTTCTCTGCCGAAGTTTAGACGTGGAGTAACTTTTGGGGCAAGTACGTTTGAAAATTCACCGGTGCGGGAAATGAACGGGAGGTACAGCAATGCTGTGTGGGTTTCACAGGCTGGTTTTAGGAAGGAAAATCTTATTTTCACCTAGTACACTGCTGCGGAAAGGACAAAGACCCTTAAGCATAACTTAAATGATTTACTAGTTTCAGCATTTTCTTTTCTGATAACTCCTGAAGCACTTTCTCTGAGACCTTGTTCTTCTGTGCTTGACGCTTTCTGCATGTGCGTCTTTTCTCTGAATTTTCTCCTACTGATTGTACAGCTTTCTTGAAATGAGGATTCAAGGCTGAGCAAGAGAAATTTCTTCCACTCTGTGATTCACTTTCCATATCTTTTAAGTGTTGATTGTTGTGCAGTCGACTTTCTTATCAGAACAGTGCCCTGAAAGTTCATGTTGAAGTTAAAAACAAGTTTTGGTGTTTATGAGTTGAAAATTTAAATAGAGTTATGTCTGAGCTCTGCTGCTTTCAGAAGGAGTTGTTATGTATGTCTGTTTGTGACAAAGTTCATTTGAAATCTTGTGCTGTGACTTGCTGTGCAGAGACGTAAGAGGAGTTAGCTTAAATATTCCTAATACGCTTTTCCTTTCTTAGATGTAAGGGACAAATTCATTAGATCCATGAGGTACTCAAGTTTCCCATTGGGAGGCATTACTGGGGGACCAGGGCAAGGAGCTGTTCAGTACCATGGTGCTGCCCCTTGCATTTGTATCCTCTAAACCCAGCTTGTATTGAGCAGCTGTGAAGGCAGTAAGGTTTTTACAGAATAAAGACATGAGTCACACTATTGCTTTTTCTCCTGCTGTTGGGGAGATGGGAGAAGCAGAAGGGTTGAAGAGCAGGTAACTTCTAACTTGGCAGTTTCCTATGGTGTTGGCAGAGGAAGCAAAGCAGGGGCACTGGGCTCTTGGCCACCTGCTCCCACTGCACATTCTGATATGGTTGCCAACTATATTATCACAGTTGGTGCTGTTTCTCTTTGGAGAGGGTTGTCTCAAACAATCGCAATGCATTTTCACACTTTTGATGCTTAATAGGTGAAAAAACTCACTTCTTCATGAGCTAGTTGTTTATAGGTGCCTTACTGGTCTGCAGGGACTAATTGCTCTGTTTTGTGCATTTTTTGGTGCTATTACTTTGTGTGACATGGATGACCATTTATTTCCAGTCTTTCCTACGTGCAGTTGAAAAATTCTGTCTTGAAAGTTACTGGTGAGAAAAATCACGGTATTTCAAGAGAAAATCCTGAAAATTATCTGTGATGCTTGCTGAAGGATGTTATGCTTGGCTTGATGGTCTAAATTTAGGCATATTCTACTGTAAACATTAAAAAATTAGTGTTGTAGTTGTCCTTGTTGACTTTGCTCTGTGTTTAAAAATAGGCTGTTTTCAGAAAGCTGATGGGATTGTATGCCCCCAGGAACTGCACAAATTCAGTGACAGCACTGAGCCTCATAAAAGCCAGTGAAAAGCTATTATGGTAGCCTTTGCTGAGGCTTCCCAAACTTTTACTGAAATAGCAGGTGATATCTTGAATGTAATTCACAATACTCTGCATTTATTTTTGCTTGTTTGTAATAGATTGGAAGGGAAAATTGTATTTGGGGAGAAGTGTTCATCTTTGTTGTGCTTCTATGTAAGTAACACTTAAATATCTTGTAGTTCTGTGTGGTAAGTTCCTATCAGCCTACTAGGACTGTCTCCTGCTATGAAATGTTTTAAGATCAGAGAGATTGGAGTAGAGAAGAATTGTTTACCCAGCAGGAGCTGTATTTTTCTTCACTTTATTGTAAGACAGTGACTCCAGAACTTTCGCTAATACAGATATCCTGTCTTTTTTGATTAAAATATTAATCAAATCCAAGCTTTTACCAAGAAGGTAAGAGCTTTTTCTGTTTCAAGAGATTTTAATCAGCAATAATCATGTGTTATGCTTGTACTATACCTTACAGTCAGATGGCAGTCTTTTGTCCCCTCTCTCCTATCTCTTGTTGGGTTTTTTTTCCCCTTCTGTGTAAACATAACTTGAGCTCTGTGTCATATTGCTTCTATACACTTCAGCTTAGGCAACTAATTTTCTTCCTTATATATTTTTAGCTTTTTCAGACTCTTAAATTTTGTTTGAAATTGGATGTTTTGTTTTGGATCTCAAAGCTCCCACTAACTTAAAATTTTACTAGTACGTTGTAAAAATTTAGTGTTTGATTTGTGAATTTGAAAATGGATTCTTTACCTTTTCTCTTGTCAATTTATTCTAATAGTCACTTATTGTAATTGTTTTTAATTTTTTTTTTTACATTTGAGTCTAACCATTACCTTTACAGCAAGAGGTACAGCAAAAGTACAAGTACTCTCCAGCAATATGCTTTTTTCTATACTCTTCAATTTTTCTGGGTCTTTTATATTTGACTGAAGCTGTGGTTGTAGATTGGTTTGACTGTATGTCAGTGGTGGTTCTTGGTAGTTTTTGGGCATCATCATGTCTAGTAGACCAGTTCTAGTTGATTTGACAATCTACCACTGCCTGCGTTACTACACCTCATTTCCAGTGTCCCTCGTATTTGGAATGAGTTTATTTCTTGATCCACTCACATTTCTGTTTGTTACTAAAAGAATAATTTTTAGTTTCCTTAATGTCAAGCCATTTGGTTTGGCCCTTTTTCTTGTCACTGGCTCAGCTTTAGAACTTCTCTACTCTTCACATATTCTTAATTTCATGGTCAATAAAATTTAGCATCGGTGAGCTGCATCTCCTTGTAGTCAGCTTGTCAGACTCAGAGGGCAAAATTATCTGGGTTTGCTGGTTTTCTTACATTGTTTATTAATCTTTCTGGGCTGTAGAAGTATGCAGGAGATTAAACTCTCTGTATGTGAGATGGAGCTTTCCTGTTGATAGCTGCTGCTTCCAGTATCTCCTGCCTTCTGTTACTCATCAGATGTGTGATTGATTCATAAAATGTGTGATGCTGTTGTTGCCCCCCTGGGTATGCTCATCAGCAGTTTGCCTGTGGACTTCATGATACTTCTAAATAGAGCTTTGTTTGGTTTTTTAAACTAAAAAAAAGTCATGTGTTTTCTCTCTGGATACTGTTCTGTTACCCTTCTCCCTCTGTAGGCACAGAAAGTATGTGCATGTACATAATGTACATTGTTTTCCTTCCACCTTTCATTTCTTTAAATTATTTTTTTGGAAATTATATTTTCTCTAGCCATGCCTTTTTAAATTTTGAAGTTACTTATTTCAGCAAAGTGTAGATTATGTGTTAGTTGAGCTCTTTGTTTACAGGAATTTGCCAAGAGATTGATCTCTACTAGTCTGAGCAGTATTGAACACCACTGCCTACCTTGCTCAGGGCTATGTTATGTGTAGATAATAAAGAACTTTATTCTGAAAGTAGCCTTTGTCAGCAGTATTTTTAATGTATCTTATATCTGAAATAGTGAGCTTATGGGCAAGTTCAGATGTGCCTGTTCTATTTTTGGGTTGAATGTGTACTGAAAATGGTGCTCATAAGAGATTGGGAACACTGGGTAACATTATCATGAAAGTTGAAATGATTTAATAATTTTCTGAGGTGCCTGCTCACATTGGTTGTGCTGATGTTGCAAAATCAGTTGGACATCTTGGGCAGTATTTGGTGTTTTGTTAGAGATGATCTGAAATGCTGCTAAAGACTCTGGCACTTTTTCAAGATGGAGAGAAAGACATTGTGTATCTTGAACAAATTTAGGTTATCTGCTCATATTCTGCCAGTGTCTTAAGTCCAAGAAGAGATCCTCTTTGCTATTCAGCTTGCCTAAATAAAATGGTGCCAAACTGTAACAGAAAAAATGGCTTTGTTCGAAGCTATTCTTTAAACTTCTAAAAGTAGGAAGTATTTCTGGGGTGAGATGACAGGATCTTTGTGAGGAAAAACTGAAATCTTGGGAACACAGACTTCTGAACCCCTCGCCTCCAGCCTGATGGAAGAAAAAGGACAGGGATACTGGCAAAGAATGACTTTTTTCCAAAACGTGTACTTTATTTGAGCTGGTGTTCCTAAATAATGTAGTGTAGTTCTTTAAAAATACTTGTCTAACACTATATTTTGAGTTAGCTGAATTTAATGTGCTTATTGGCTACTTGCTGTTGGCTCTTAATGTTGTGCTACTGTTATTAACGTAACTCAAGGCTGTTCACATTGTTTTCCAACTTCTAATTCAGAAACACTGTTTTGCTGTTTCATGATTTTTGCTGTTTTTTGCTAAGGCAGAAAATTAAATACTAAAAATGATCAATTTTCACTTGGTAAACAAAAGGGAAGATCCTCTGAATGTGAGTGAAGAAGCTGGTAATTCCTTACAGTGAAACAGACTCAGGAGAGATACTTGGGTGTGTGGTTTTGCTCAGCTATTGCTACTAGCTAATTATTTAAAAGTAACATCTGCTTTCCTAGAAGTGATTCTGTGTCAGTAAAGTTAGGAGTAGGAGAGACTACACACTGAAATGAAATTTCACAGTCATAGTTGGGAGTCTGTCTTGCTCTCTATTTTCAGTTCCTTTATTGGGGGTGGAGCAGGGAAGAACTGCTCTTTCAAGAGCTTGTATCATGTTGAAGTGAATGTTAAACACATTTTACAAAGTAGAAGCTTTTTGTATTGTGCTCTGCATCGTTTGTAGATACACATTCTTTGTTTCTGTGCATTTTATTCTCTTTATAGTACACTCAGCTTGGCCTTTCCTGGGCTATACCAAGTGTTATTATAGGGATGATATTCTCAACAGGCAGAGACTGTGTCTAGGACTTTGCTGTTTTTGTAATTACCTTTAGAGGAATGTAGTGTATGATAGCATTGCTTTGTCATCCCTTTCAGTTCAGGTGCAAAAGGGTCCATTTAATAGAACTCAAAGTTTCAAGATGCTGGCAGACAGAAAAAGTCTAAGGTGATATTATGTGGGAGGAGGGTCTTTTTAAAAGAGGTATTTTTTGTTCTCATGGCTTATTTTCCCCAACCTTTTTCTTTGTATCAGTTTCTTTTATTTTTGCTTTGTTCTAGGACTGCCGCATTTTTTCCATCCTTTCGCTTTACTCTTCATTCTTCAATTTTCTTTCCCAAGTATTTTCTCAGTGAAAGTTATGGAATGAATGGGATATTCCATGTTAAATGATTCATTCTTCATTCTTTTTCTAAGTTGGTATTTCTCCTTGGCTTGTGTGCTCTCAGCAGCAGTTGGCAGATGAAGTGCTGTGTCTACAGGTAGTTGCTGTTTATGGAGTGACTAGAAAGTGCATCTTTTTCTTGTATGATGATTAGACTCTACTTTAGCAAGAGTGTTTGAATGGTCACTTTTGAACTCATTATCATTGTATTCTTCCTTTAGAAAGAAAGAACTTTCAGCTACCAAGAAAGATCGAGTGAATCATTGTCTAACAATATGCGAAAACATAGTTGCTCAGTCGCTAAGGTAAGGCACTGTCTTTAATTTATTAATTATTTATTAATGTCTTTAATTCATTAGGATGAATAGCAACTTTGGAGTGTTAGCTGTTGGGAGGATTCCTTATAATTGCTCGTTTTAAATGCTGAGCTTCTATTTAAAACTGAAATGGCATGATTTTTTTTTTAACCAACTCAAAATCTAGGGACTTTTGTTTACCTGTTGGTGGAGCGGGCACTTTCCATCTACTGCAGACAGAGAGACTTAGAGGCACAGAGGTCAAAATACCTTACCAGGTTATGTAGGAAAGAGTAGGGAAATGACCTCCCAGCTCCTAATGAAGTGCTTAAATAAACTGAATGTCTTCTCCTCTTGTATACGTGTGTATAATATATATGTAGTTGGATTATAAAACCCTTTGAAAAACATTATTGGTGTTTCATTTCCATAGTGCACGTTGTAATTTTCTAATGTTTGTTTGTTTAGAAATTCTCCAGAATTTCAGAAACTCCTGGGCATTGCTATGGAACTCTTTCTCCTCTGCAGTGAGGATGCAGAATCTGATGTCCGGATGGTTGCAGATGAATGCCTTAATAAAGTTATTAAAGTAAGAGCTTTTACTATCAGATTTTGTCTCTTCTTGATGCAGTGTCCTGTCTGAATTCCCACTGATGTTCTTTTAGTTGCCATTCTTACTGTTGATAGTATCTCATAATATAAGAGGGTAAGTAAGCTTCTTTACTAAATTCTGTATGTGCTCTTTCTCTCTTAGGAGAGTGTTTTATGCCCAGATCAACATATTTAACTATAACTTGTCTTACAAGTTAGTTCATTGTTCAGATCTGTTCTTGTCTTCAATTGTTCATTAACTTCGTTCTCTTCAAGTTAACTAAAACAGGAATGTGGGCTTTTCTGAAATCATCTTGTTGTGTGGGAAGAATACTCCTGTTATTGTTCTGTAAACATAAAGACACTTAGCATGAGGAAAGGTAAAAATATTATTTAAAAACTGATTGAAAGGTAGTGTGATTTGCTGAGACTTGGAGGGGGAGATTTCAGGCAGTAATTAGAATAACTATGGTGTTGTGGAAATTGTTTATTCCCCTACTTTGATCCTGAATGAAGAACTTGTTGGAGAAGAGCAGGTGGGCCTTCATAGCAGGTCACGCAAGGTCTAAATCTTGATTCAAAGTATCTTAAAATGAACCTTTTGAGTAATTTGCAGAAGCTGCTGCTTCCAGAACAGGCTTGTCTTCACTTGCCTTTTTTTTGTGTTTGGTTTTTTTCTGAAATACTTGAACTTGAAGACACCATTACGTACCGGCATAAATAATCTAGTTGATGTAAAGTTTAAGTGCTTTAGGAATATGCAAATAGTAATTTTCTTTCGCATGAAGGTGCGTGTAGAAGCAAGCAAACTAAACATTGATATCTGATTGAATTAAGTTTTGGGGATTGAGCTTGTGGCTGAAAGTTGTATGGAGAAAGCTTACAGATTGTGTAGTGTGTTCCATAATGATAGGGAATGAGGAAGTGTGAGTTCCTTGCGTTTTTGTTTTGCCCGATAGCACTTTGGTCTTTTCACTTTGATTTAAATGTTTTTCTGTTTGAGGGAGAGCACTCTATGAAATACATACATTATTATTTCACTCAGTTTGCCTTAAAAGCTGTTCTGAAACAGTTCTAAAGAATGTAAGCTTATTTCCTACTTTCCATGAAGCACTTATGTAGGCTTGGTATAAAATTTACCTCATAAGTTCTCTAATCTGTTTAATATTGTTGCTCTCTGGCATGTTTCAGGGTTACTTGAAAAACTTACTTTTTTTTCCAAAATGTTTGTATGGTAGTTTGTTTTGTTTTCAAGATTAAAGTAGTTTTAAATGATGGAGTCTTCTATCAGTCATCAGTCATTAAGCTTGCCAGTTGGTCACAGCTCTGAAATGGTTAACAGTTGTGATATTCCACACACATGGATGTATCAGACTGTTATGGAAGCTGGTTGTACTTTGTATTCTGTTTCTGTGTTTTACATTGTGTGGGAGCAATTTAGCAACTTAGGCAGACAACTGTGTATAAATGCAGAGACAAAAAGATGTGCAGTTTTATTTTTGGTTGTGCAAGTACCAGTGATGCTTGTGGTAAGTAGAACAGAGGTGTTGGGCCCCTAAGCTTTCATTTTAGTCAAAGTTCAGCCTTTTTTAGTATCTCAGGCATATTTAGAGGCTAATTCTTTTGCTAGTGATGCTTTGTAGTGTCTCTTGAAATAAAAGACTACAGATGTAAGCATTACTTGTGTAACTGTGTCTGGAGTTTATGCTCATTACTATAACTAGAAGACTAATGCTGCTGTGCAGACAAGGCTGAGGACATAACTTGAAATAAACACTCTGTAAGTCATCTTTAAGTATCACTACACTTACCTGTTAGAACCTCACAGGCAATATAAATGGCTCAAGATTTAAATAATGTTGGTGATACCTTTAAAAGAAAAAATACCAAGTTGGGACTTTCCAGGTTTCTGTGGGTAATGTCAAGCTGTCTTTTGTCTGAAGCTGATGCAGAATGTTGTAGTATTCTCTGTGCTAATGATACTGGTGAGACTGTTCACACAGATTGCAGTACAGTTGGTCTCAGTAATTGGAATTTATTATTGTAGTAATTTAGAGCTGACTATGCTTTTTTTTCCAATCGGGATGACGTTATAGATTCTAGCCTGCTAAAAATATAGCTATACACTAATAAAAATAGTTCCTCCAGCTGGGTGTGTTGTAAGGACAATTTAGCCTTGAAGCCAAATAGTAGCTGGTGCCTTTTTGTGTTGCTTGATATCCTTATACATAGGGGCAGTGAACTTTTCATAAAAACTAAGTTTTGTGAAGTAAATCCTACCTGCTGTCATCCAGACACCTGCAGTCTGTTGCTGGGGTGTTTATGGTAATATAAAGATACAACCTGGGGAATGGAGTTTTGGAGCATACAATTTTAGGCTGGGGAAATTGTGTCCTGGAGGAGCCGCAGGCACTGCACTGACTGTGCTTAAGCAGTTGTGGCTTCTAGCTCAGCGTGTGCCATCAGATTTTGTAGGCATCATGAGTAATCCTGTGAAGATGTGAGTTTAATGGTTGGTGGTCAGGAGGGCAGTTAGAAAATTAGTATTAATAAATTACTGGGCAAGGAATAAAAAATTAAATACTAAATGATATAGCACAATATGAATCCACAACATAGGCACTTGCACACTGTATGAAGGTCTCATCTCATTGGAGGAGCTGGTGGAAATGTTCATAAATTGTAGTACACGTCAGAGAAAAAAGTGGATGAGGAAGGGTAACCATATATATACAAATTACTCTGTATGAAGAGATTATATTTTCATATTTTCTTTTTGTCTGATACTTTAAAGACAGAGAATGATCAAGCTGAGGTGAACAGAAAATGACTACTTCTTGGTGCTTACTTTCATTTCACGTACACTGGGTTTTAGCCAGGCTTCAGGTTTGAACTACAGTACATGCTCTGTTGCTGTATGCTTGATTGGATCCTGGGATGTGACACTTGTGGTATGCAGAACTCCTTGTAGCATATGTACTAACTGGATGCAGAAATAGGCTGATTCATGAAACAAAGGGTTTTCAGGGGCTGTTAAAGGTACTGGTACAAATACAGCTTCAGTTTGAGAAATAGTAGGAGCCTACTTGACAGTGGGGGAGTATAGCAGGGAATGCCTTTTGCTGCTTGTGAATACTGTTCTTGTGTTTTAATGTTCATGAGTACCAGCTCCTGGTGATTGCCAGAAAGCACAATAGGTTGGCTCTGCTTGTAGTCTGATCCCATATGGCCTTTTGCAGGTACAGTGGGCAAAGCAGTCAGTATTAACTGCAAATAACTGTTAGAGTTTGTGGAGTTTGTCCACATTTGTGTGAAGGATAAAGGTGTCTCTTCTCAGTATTTATCACTTTCTTAGTTATGCACCAAATATAGGGACCACTAGATAGTTCTGTGCCTTGTTTGAAGCTGTTTTACTGCAAGTGTAACATTGCTCCTGTAAAGCGCCTCCCCTCTGACACAGAATGTTCTCAATGCATTTTACTGCAGGCTTTGATGGATTCCAATCTTCCCAGGTTACAGTTAGAGCTGTATAAAGAGATTAAAAAGGTGAGTGATTTTTCTTTCATGTCATTTTGAAATGTGGTGTTTTGTATGTGTTCTATTATATTGGAATGTAACATTAGTGTAAATTAATAGTTTGTCTTTTAAGATCAAGGTAAAAACTTCATTTTAGAAGGATTTATGACTGTTTCAAGGTATTATTCTACTGAATTCCTCACTGTTGGCCCCGTTGTTTAGATCTAACCACTCCTGAAAGCTTATCTGGCAGAAAATGTGTGAGCATTTGGTTTGAAAAGCAGTTCAAGTTAACCTTAGTGACTCCCCACCCAAAGAATAAGGCATGTTCATGATGTTTGCTCCACTGACTAAGCTGGAAAGAATAACTTGAACCAAAAGGGTGGTGAAAAGTAGATGGAGGACAGTGACATTCTTAATTGACAAAACCTTGGGGAGGAGTAAGGCTTGAAGTAACCTGATACAACTACTTTATGAATGTGTGATATGTACTTAACAGCTTCTTACAGAGGCGTAGGGAGAAATACTGAAGCATCTTTCTAGGCACCAAAAGACACAATTTAATTATGTCCACAGGAAGAAATTTTGTGGTAGCCTTTTTGAAGTTTGTGACTGCAGAAGAGAAGTGCTGTGTTTAGGACGGTATCACTGAAATTGTGTCTCTTGCATCTATAAATGCAGAAAATATAGGTGTTATTTGTCAGACAGTAATGATACTGGTTTTTTGGGGGGAATAGTAGAACTCTAGAAGATAAGTCACAAAATCAATGCGCATAGCTTTCCTTCTGTTAGATGTAGGGCCATGTATGGATATCTTACTGTATTGCTGTACCTTAATGTCATGCAATATTTTTGAGGGTGTGGAAATGGGCATCTACCTAATTAACAGAAAACAGCCAACATATAAATTGCTCTGAAGTTTCTGCACATTGTGACCAGGTGTAGCAGGAAATATTTTGTTGCTCAGTTGGCGTGTGCTTCTTGAAAGGTGCTCTCAGATTTGTGACAGGTGAGAGAGAGGTAGCATGTACAACAGGGGCACCCAGCAGACTGAATTTTGTTTGTGCATCAGTATCACTTCAGAAGCCATGCCAGAATCTGTTGTTTGGCTGTGAGCCTGAGAAATGCATGTTTTGTAATTCAGATGCAAGTATTTTTTACTTGTCATGCTAACAAGGCTGCAAGCCTTTGATATATTAGCTAAAGAAAGTAATAAAGAAATGACAGCTTTTAGACATCTCAGCTTTGTCTTCAGGGGACTCAATTTGAGAAGCGTTTTGGTTGGGTTTGAACTACATTAGGTAGACACCCTCCTAGGCATCTCTTGAATTCCATAGTTTTCTGTATTTCCAGCAATACTAAGGAATTGTACTGTATCCCTAGACACTAATATAAGGGCATTCTGGTTCAAGTCAGGTGCTCAACTGAAGTTGTCAGTCTGGGCAAATAGATACTAAACTTCAGCAGTCAAGCCGTTAGGAAGTGCTACAGATCAGTATGTTGATTTTTCCTTTGGTGCACTCAGAAACTGAATGTTGTTTATTTGCATATCTTCACTGCTGTCAATTTTATGCTGTATTTATATCTCTGCAAGCATTCCAGTGATTTTTAGACACTCATATCATCAGTTTCTTTGTTGGCTGATGCCTTTCTCTGTGGTATTTTAAGCAGATTTCAGCAGAACAGAGATCTCAGACGTTTCCTTTTCTTTTATGGTATTTCTTATTATTCATTCTGGTTTACTCAGAAAATTCCTAATACCATCTGGAAGAATGAAGGCAGTTATGGAACTGACTTGACTTCCTTTTGGCTAAAGGAAATTTATGATTTCCAGACACCTTATATTTTTATCTGTTTAAGTAAAATGTACACTATTGTATACATATTGTATATTGTATATTATAGGCAATTTTTTTGTAGGAAATGGTTTTGCATGATGAAATGTGATAGTTATATACTCTGTCTAGAATGGTGCTTCAAGAAGTCTACGTGCTGCACTCTGGAGATTTGCTGAGCTTGCCCATCTAGTTCGGCCTCAAAAGTGCAGGTAAACACATTCTAATAAGGAACTTTCCTTAGAACCTTTAAAGAAATACAGATGTTAACAAAATGATACTGTTCAGAAGCTTTAAGTATGTAATTAGGAGATTGGAGGACTTGCTATCACCTTTCTCTGAAGTAGCTTTATTTGATCAGTGTTTTATTTTAATAGAGCTTTAGTTCCATGCTATACATTACTGTAAAGGGGAAAAACTTACGAAGATAGTGACTTGTATTTTTAAGTATATTCTTCTCTTATGTTCAGAAGATTTTTCTTTTTTTCCTACGTTCTGTAGAGCTAACAGGTACATTTTTGTATGATTTAGTAATACCACAGAACTTGAGTATGAATTTAAAATACTTAGAAGGGTATGGCTGTTCTGATCTCAAATTAGTTTTTCTCCTGTGCCATACGTAGGCCATACTTGGTGAACCTTTTGCCCTGTCTGACACGGATAAGTAAGAGACCCGAAGAATCGGTACAAGAGACGCTGGCTGCGGCAATACCCAAAATCATGGCAGCCTTCGGCAATTTTGCAAATGACAATGAGATTAAGGTACCTTTCTTTACCCTGTTAGTGTTCCCTGTTATATCCCAAAGCATGGTGAGCTATCAGCATTATCAGTCAGATGGTACAGAAAGCAGTGTTACAGCTGCATGTCTGAGTTAAGGCAGAAGTTGTCCTTGCTTGATGTACATGAAGTAATGCTTTGAATAAATGAGAAATACATTTGCTGGCTTCTCAGTTCACTTCTGATAAAAAGTTAAGTAAGGTATCTTTGTTTTTAGGTTTTGTTGAAGGCTTTCATAGCTAATCTTAAATCCAGTTCCCCCACTATCCGTCGAACAGCAGCAGGATCAGCAGTAAGCATCTGTCAACATTCACGAAGAACACAGTATTTTTATGCCTGGTTATTGAATGTACTTTTAGGTAAGATTCAGGGCACAAAATTCAATTTGCTTTATGTGTAAGTAACATTATATTTTTTCCATTAAGAATACGTATCACTTTGCATATGTGAAAGGTTTTCAGGTAAAGGAAGGATACTTAGACTACCTGTTACACTGCTGATACTTTCTCTATGTGCTGTTAAGTTAGAGGAAGATACTCCTAAAGCTATTTGTCTCTCTCTCTGTGCTGCAATGCTAGTAAGTAATATTGAAAAGAAGTAGCTAAGGCTTAGGAAGCAAGCAGCTTGTTGGAAAGTGAGGAGGTTCAAGGATTCTGGGAGAACTTGGATGGCATCAGGAATCTGAAGAGACTTACACGGTCCATCAGCTTGGTTGCTAGTGCAGCAGGTCTGAGATCTGAGATGGAGGGTACCTGGTTGTGCTCTGAGCCATGATCACATACCCTGTAACCTTTCTTAGAAGGACCACCACATAGATTCTGTTATAACTTAGAGCAGAAATTGAGAGGTTTTTTATTTAAAAGCACACAACTTTGTGTCAGGTATTGCTTCCATATTTCTTCAGCTGGGAAGTTTGCATGGTCTTAGTGTTGTTTTTGCAAGTTTTGATGAGAAGCTTCTCTGGATTTCAGTGGAAACTTGCCTCAGTTTTGTTATTGACAAGGGGTTCTTTACTATGTAGACTCTATTGCAAAAGGAGAGATAAAGAAGACCTGCAGATACATAAGGTGTTACCATGTTAGCATTGCTGCTTTCAAGAAGTGTGAAAAATTCAAATGCTGCATTGTGACTTGCCTCCCTCTAAAGTGATGTGTGATAATGTCCTTGGCAATGATGCAGAATTCAAACAGAAGCACTAATAGGAACTTCATGAATTGATTCTGATTTTTTTTTCCCTCCCTGGGTAGAAGGTTGTGTTTTCTTCCATAACTTATATTTGTTCATAATATGCTTTGGGGTTGATTGTGATTAACAGGTAAGTATATGGAACAAGGTTCCCAAAACAGGGCAAAGTGCAAATAGCTTCCATTAGGGTAGCAGTGCTTCTGTGAGCAAGGGAGTTACATTTGGGTGTAAGCTGTCAAGTGGAGAGAGGAGGCAGGTGAGAGGAGCAAAAGAGTCCAGATCACTCGGTGAAAGCATCAGCTATTACAAAAAAAAACAAAAGAAATTTTTTTGTGTCTTTATGAAGTAAAAAGAGGTAGGAAACAGGGAAGGTGAGACAGGATCCTCTGATCATTCTCCCACGTTGCTTAATTGATTGTCAGGTATATAAAATACATATTTTCAAATGTTTCTACATTTGGAAAGCACTCTTAAGTTGCTGCTGGGTTTTGGTTGTTCTGTTTTGCTTTTTTTTTTTTAATTTAAAGAAGCTGTTATGTGGGCTACAGGAAATAACATTTGAAGCGTAGTGTTGAAATTAACCACTGCTGTCAGTAAGTTATTTGGCCGCTTCATTTCTCTCCTCAGGCTTGTTGATTCCTGTAGAAGATGATCGTCCTACTCTTTTAATTCTGGGTGTTTTACTTACACTAAGGTATCTCATACCTTTATTGCAACAACAAGTAAAAGATACCAGCCTGAAAGGCAGTTTTGGTGTAACAAGGAAAGAAACGGAGATTTCACCTTCACCAGAACAACTTATACAGGTAAAATATGGATAATAACCCTTACCTGAAGAGTAGTAGTTGGGAGGAAAATAAATAAATCTTGATCAAGCATTAGTCTGATACTGAACATTCTGAATTCTCAAATTTTTGTTTAACTTGATAAATGATAGTTGGTCTAGTGACTGGAATTATTGGTAAGTAATGACCAGAAATCCCAGAAAAATGAATCAGCAGTACTTGTTAGATGTGCCCAAAGGAGCAAAAAACTTCTTATGGTGCCTTTGATGTGATCTTTCCTTCTATAACAATAAACAGCAGACTTCTACCAAAAAGGCGGTTAAGTGGCTACAATTGATTGACATTTTCCCCTTGGAAGATTGTGGTGAAGATCAGATATATCAAGCATCAGTTATTTTTAATTTACTGCAGAAATTTGATGTTGTATAGGACAAGACAATATGTTCTGTCTTCATAGAGGCTTATTCCAGTACTCTGCTGGCTTTCAGGTTTATGAACTGACTCTGCACTACACCCAGCATCAGGACCATAATGTTGTGACTGGAGCTTTAGAATTGCTCCAGCAGCTCTTTAGAACACCTCCCCCTGAACTGCTCCATGCCCTGACCGCCTGCGGGGGTATGGCTCAGGTCAGTGTATCCAAAGATGAAGCTGCCAGCAGGAGCCGCAGTGGGAGCATAGTGGAACTTATAGGTAAGCTCTATTTTTGGTAGTTTGAGTAAAAGGAAATGAACATACATCATCAACTCTAGTTCTCAGTGTTAGCCAAAAGCATGAAGGTTAAAATGAAATGTGTGAAGCTCTGCATAGCATTCTTTTTTCCCCAGGTACAGTAGAAGTTCTTTCCCTCCTTCCTTTAAGTGAATATACATTAACTGATTAATGACAAACTTAAAGAGGTTTTTTTACAGTTTGTGTTGATAAATATTTTTTATTTTTGGTTACACAAAGCAAGTTATATATGGTGACTTTTTTTCACCCACAAAATTAATGATGTTCTTACCAATCGTCTGACAACTGTGATTCATAAAAGCTGATCAGAATTTATATTAACTGGGAGCTCCTTGCTGAATACCAAAACCAGCATGAAATTAAAGCATGATTTAAGCTTATCCTTAACTGTTAAAGTCAGCTATCAGCTTTCTTGTCTGTGGAGTGCATGTTCTTAAAATTCTCTTAACTGCTACTCACCTATTTCAAAAGAATCAGTCTCTGATTGGATTTTTGTAAAGATTCTGTATTGAACTAACAGATCAGTCAATATTGCTGCTTTTGGAAGGTAAATTACTAGCTCGAAGCAATCATAACAGGGAAATTTAGAACATGTTTTTGGAAGCAAACTTTGCACAAGTAGCATAGAATATTAAAAGTAATTTGGTGGCGAATGCTCAAAAAACCTTGGACTTAAAAAGCAACAAGTTTGCTATTTCTTCCTGGCTTTGGTTTTTCTTTGGATTTTTTGTTTGGATTTTTTTTGTTTGTTTGTTTGTTTCCCATTCATGGCTATTAGAATTCCTTCATGATTTCATTAGCTCTGTCTTTGCCCTGATGTGTTACTTTCTGTGATTTGCAGCTGGAGGGGGGTCTTCATGCAGCCCTGTTCTTGCAAGAAAGCATAAAGGTGATTATTTTTGAAAACAAATCTTTAATTGCATTACTTCCTGATTTTTTGGGGGGTTGTTGTTTTTTTTTTTTTTTTCTCCCCTCCCCACTTCATTGTCTTGCTGAACTTTGGTCTTCATTCACAACTGCCTGTATTATCAGCTGAGCTTAATCATTATAAACAATGAAAGAATTCTGATGTAATTTCTGATATTGCAATCAAGATACTCTAAAATTATTTAAAGCAATATGATTTTATTTTTGCTGTAGTTCACTGTCAAAGTTATGTTGATGATTATTGATGCAGTTTTACTTCTAAAGAGCACATGGAAAAATAGTCTCTCTGAACAGGGCATTCTTCTTTTTCATGGTAGTACTTAACCATTAATGTAACTTGCAAAATAGTTCACTTTCCTGGCTTTGTTAGGCCTGTTTTTTTCTCTGTAATTCACTAATGCACGTGTATGTTTGCATGCTCCAATATAATGCTTTTTTATTTCTTTTTCTGTTCTTGGTGATTAATTCTATACATTTTTTGTCTTGCTTGTGTATATTTTCATTTCTTTCTTCAATAGGTAATTCATTTAGCAGGATTTTAAAGAATACAGTTTGCTCTGAAGTACTCTTTTCCCAGTTTGTGCATGAAAATACTTAATATTTAGTTATACACTTACACTTTGATTAAAACCAGTCATATCACTATAGCAGAATCAATATAAGTACAACTGTGTAACACTTTCATCACCTGCATTAGGTGAGCTAAATGTTGCTACTGCAGTGAAACTCTGTGTGTGTAGTGCAATCACTGAAAGCATTAGTAAGCAAGAGATGTTCAATGCTGAAAAGAAAAACTTGAAGAAAAAGTAGTTTAAAACTGAATGAGATTATATGAACTTGAAGGACCGTTATAGCTTATACTTTTTCCCCATATGTCCTTCAATCTTTATGTGCAGGGAATCTCAAAAAGCTTAAATACCCTTATCTGTATGCTGTAAGAGTATACCAAAATGTAAAGTAGTGGTTAAAGCTGAAGGAAATTAGTGCTTTGGATGCAGTGATGGTTTCTAGTTTAGAAAGGACAGATTGAAACAATGGGTGTCTGCAAGTAGGTATTGCTGCAGCATCCAAAGGTGGCACAGAATACAACAAATCAGAATAACAACACATATCATGTAAATAAAAAAGTGGTAAATTATAATTTTGGTCCTTTGTCTTGTTGGTAGTCTTCAGTGTAACTTTGAAGTATTAATAATAGTGTAAATTCAATTAAAGTACTTGTTAAAACACTAATCTTTCCTTCACTTGGTGAGAAAACATGTATGAGTCATCAGCTAAAGTCATCAGCTTTTATCCTTTTCCAAGATTATGGTATGAAGATTTTGTGGTCTAAAACAATGGCATAAACAAACTTGAAGAAATCTCTTCACAATTTTATGCTTCATACAGGTTTATTTTCAAATTGTGAATTGTTCATTTCCTGCTGCTCTCCATTGTAGAAAGGAGGGAAGATCCAAGCCTGTTCCCAGTTCCTTCTTGAAGTCATTTTGCATTCTACTGTCATATAGAATAGTGGGCAATGGATGGGACTTCTCAAGCTGTAATGCTCCTTTGTGTGTAGGGGTGTAAAGTGAGGCTGATCTGCAGAAATCTCTGTGTTCCACATCTTTGCAATCTTACTGCATTAGACCAACTTCAGTTCTGAGCATCTGGCTTGCATTGGTTTGTTTATGTTTCAGCTTCAGAAGATTATTTGCAAAAAAGGCTGAAAACTCCTTTTGAAATCAAAGCCCATGTTTTGAAAGCAACTTAACTGGTGTTTTTTATCATCAAATAGTGGGAAAGTATCCTGCTGAGTGTGTTATATACTCATTTAAGCATACAAAGCCTAATGTGCCTAATGACTGTTTTTCAGTGTTCTTATCCTTTCACTTTCTTTTAGAAATGGTCGGCTGTGGAAAGCAGAATATTATCCTGGTTTGTTTCAGTGAAATGGATGCAAATGTGCGAAATAATTGGGAAGAATATGTTATATTTCATGCTTTTTGTTGGGAACTCCTAGAATGATTTTACTGATTCATTCATAGGAGTGTGTAGTTCTCAATTACTGTTACTTTATATAGAAGGTATATGGAAATGCCATGGTTACTTTTCTGCCTTATTTACAGGTTTGAGTATCATAAAACATGTTTTTCAGAGGAAGATAATTCTACAGTGGTACTACTATGAATGAAAGAACTTGAGAAAAAGAAATTAATACAAAAGCGTATTAATGCTTTTTTACCCCCAGATAACTTGAATAAGGTACAAAGGAATTCACCCAGAGTTATCCCAACATTAGTATCTTGCATTATAAATCTTAAACTGCCAGTGCATCTTGGTAGTCTAAGCAAAATGGTCCTTCTCATAGCAGTTACTGTGAATCCCTCTGTCTCAGCAAGGGACTTGCAACATCTAGAAGGATGGGCTTAGTAGCTCCCTCTGCACTCTGTCCCATGGACAGACTTTTCAGTACAGTTGTGTCCTTGGTTGGCTTCCAGGCAGTGTGCATTTGCAGGTATCTTTCTCTTTCCACTGCCTGTAATTTAAGTAGATAATGTTCTGTGAGTAAGAGAACTCTGTGGTGGTTGGGTTATGTCAGTAGTTGTTTTCGAGTTTCTTATGGCAAAAGCCTCTCTGAAGATTTCTTGCTTTAGTAATCCTTAGCTCTCAATGTTGTCCATGGTTCATCACCCTGTCCCACTTGTGTTGTCTTGTGCTTTTAGTCTGCACTGCTCTTCCCCCTGGGCATTTTCTGTTCTGTTATCTCTGGAGTTCCAAGCAGCCTTTGATAAGTTTTGTAGCCTTAAGGAGGAAGAGGTTATTTATTCTATTACTTGTGGTGCATTAATGCCCTTCAGAGTTGAGGGCAGACATCCAGATGCCAGTTATCCAGTCCTTAGGAGTAGCACATACTTGATGAAATTAATGGGATTGTAAACGTAGTCCACAAAAAAAACCCCTAGAAGATTATAATAAGATTGTAGGTAGTTTCCTGAATGGTTACGCTGGTAAATAAGATTACTTAACTCTGTTTCCTTGTCACTGCTGCCTGTTTCTTTCCTGATGAATTAGTGAGGGACTGGATGTGCATTTTATTCATTCCCTTATTTTTTCATCTGTTGCCTGTCATAGCTATGAAAAATTATTTGGATAAACTTTTTAAAAAACAGATTTCACATCTAACTGACTTCAACTGTTGAACACTTCAAGCTGACTATAATTTTTGAAAACTAAAGGTTTTTCCTATATCACTTCTCAGGTAAAGTACTTCTTGGTGAAGAAGAGGGCTTGGATGATGATTCTGAAACCCGATCTGATGTCAGTGCTGCATCGTTTGCAGGTACCTGCCTTTCTCTTTAGCAGTGCAGTCAGCTAATACATTCTGTTATTGCTCTATGTAAATTGTGTAAATGATGTGTTATGGTCATGAGGAAGTGTATGGGCATTCAAAAGACATGGTAGCAAAACTGAAACCATAAATACTGCTGAGTGTAAAACTTAATGAAGTTGACTGCATTCTGTTTTTAATGGGAGTTACTGGCAGAGATAGGGTGACATCTTAGAAGATGCCTATTTTCCTACCTATAGTTTAACAGTTTGGTTACATGCTTTCCTTAGCTAGCTTAATATGTGGTTTAATCTTTGGGTCCATGCTGAGAGGGAAATAGAATTTCAAACACTGGATTGATTCATAAATGCTTGTGTTTTGCAGCTTCTGTGAAGGGTGAGATAACCAGTGAACTGGCTTCTTCATCAGGTGTGTCGACAGCTGGGTCAGCGGGGAGCTCAGCCGCTGATGCCACAGGACACGACATCATCACAGAGCAGCCCCGTTCCCAGCATACGCTGCAGTCAGACTCTGTAGACCTGGCCAGCTGTGATTTGACAAGTACAGCTACTGAAGGGGAAGATGATGAAGTACTTAGTCGAAGCTCCAGCCAGATCAGTGCTGTCCAGTCAGATGCCACTATGGATTTGAATGATGGCACACAGGCTTCCTCACCAATTAGTGATAGCTCTCAGACTACTACAGAAGGTCCAGACTCTGCTGTAACCCCTTCGGACAGCTCTGAAATTGTAAGTGTGCAGCGGGCAGAGGGGGGATCTCCTTCTGCCAAGGGTCCCGACATATCTCAGAGCTCTTCCATGGAGGGCCCAGACTTGGATTCGTCTCCTTACTCATCTTCTACTTTTCAGTCCTCAGCTAGTAACAGAGGAAAGGTCAGCAGCTCACACCTCTATTGGAGAGCTTGACCTCCTTTTAACACTTTCACTTTAGCAATAATGAAAAACTAGAAAGCTGTAATCAGTTTGTTCTCTGGGTACGTCATGGGAAAGCATTACAAATTTTGCTCACTGAAAGAATGACAGCATCAAAGTCCTGACATAAATATATTCTCTTAGTAATATATCCTTAATTTTGTGTAGATATATTAATAATTGTTTTGGTGCAGGAGGGTTAATGAAAGTGTTAAAGGGTGAACAGTTTATTTGGAATGATAAAGGAATATTTTTGGAACATAATGCTTCACACTGCCTTCTGCCTGTGCTTTTACACTTGGCAACACAACTCATCATCTTTTTTTTTCCTTTTTATTCCATCGTAAGGATTTCTCCTATAATGGGCAAATACTGCATGATTTACTAATGTAGCAGTTACATATCTAATAAACACCTGAAATGTGCATACAGTATAGCTATTTTAAGACATTTTTCTCTCTTGGGCAATTGTATTGTGAGGTTGTAATAAAACCAGCAAAAATACAATTACTGGAAGCCAGAGCAGAAAATGCAAAAGGGGGAAAATTTAGAACTTTTTAAGACTTTTTCAAACATTATCAAACTTTTGACTCTAGTTTTCTGATAGTAACTTTGGAAGAGTAATAGTCTCTTAGCACTGCAAAAAATAGAAAACTTATAATTACGGTAAGAAAACACTTCTGCAAGTGTGAGGATTCAAGAACCAAAGGAGTGATGATAATTGCTGTCTGAATTAAAGGTAGTGAATGAAGGTAGTGCAGAGGCCACAGTGAGCAGGCATTTATTGACAAGGTGTGTTTATTGATGCGTTTATGCAAATTCTTGTCAGACTGTTCCATATGTCTGTTTGCATACTGTTTACAAGCAGTAATTACATGTAAAATTATCTTTTTTAATTGACAGACTAAATAGCTGTCCAAGTTACTGACACACAAGCTTTTTAATGAACAATTTCCAGGTGCTTATGAAGACAGGAAGAAACTGAAGAAGTGTCCTATTTTCTGATAAAATTAGTGAAATTGGTTTTTTTACTATTGTTGATTGTTATGATTAATTTTTATGGTTATTTTTCTGTATACCTACTGCCTATATATTGCCTTGGTTCCAAGGGTCAAACTCTCTTCCAGACGAGTCCATTTTAGTAGTCTCTGGTTTTGAATGAAGAAATTAAAATACTTTATACTTATTTGTCCTTTCTTGTTCTACACTGTGTTCTCAGTTTGACTTCACATATCCAGGACAATTTAGGTTATGGGGGAGTTTGACAGCAAGAGCCAAGTTCAGTTTGTGGCAGTAAAGGTGTTGGTTGTAATTTGTAACTGCTGAGAGAGAGACATTTGTGATGAAGAAACAAGGGGAGCTGCAGGGGAGCAATGGACAGAGAGATCCAGTTTGTTCCTGTTAACAGCCAAGTTCATGGCTCAGCTGGGAGACTCTCAGATGGAACTATGGCCTCCAATAGCCCCAGTGCTGCCAGAGGAGGGGAAGTGCTTTGGGCCTTGCATGCAGCTGGACACTGATGTTTATCAGGCTCATATTTGCTTTCAGATCATTTCTAGATTACTAACACTGCATGTTTCAGATTTAATACTCTGTGTAAAGATAAGTTATTTTAAGTCCTGTCCTTGCACTGTGTAGGTTTTGGAGGGTGCTGAAGGACAGTATTCTGGAATGCAAATTGGGCAGCTACAGGATGAGGAAGATGAAGCTGCAAATATTCTCCAAGATGATTCATCAGAGTCCTTCAGAAATTCTTCTCTTGGTAAGTTGATAAATACAAGGGGGGGGCCAGACTGGTGACACCATTAAGACAGGTGTTCAGGTGCATCTGCACTTCCAAGGGAATGGAGACTCATGTATGGATATGAATGGATATGAAAAGCAAATAACTAGATTGATACGTAAAATAAAGAATATATTTCAACACATGTAACCAATCACTTGTTTTGATCACTGCTGATTTATTTTTCATGTTTGTATAATTAAGTTTAATTAAAGTGCTTTTAGTTTGTATCTGAAATGGTATTTCATGAATTGCCCTTTTTTCTAAAGCTCTTCAGCAGCCTCACCTGCTGAAAACTATGAGCCATAGTAGGCAGCCCTCTGATAGCAGTGTGGATCGATTTACATCGAAAGAAGATGCAGCAGATGCTGGTGATCACGAGAACAAGGTGAGAAGTGGTCAGTTTTAAAGTTTAAAACAATGAAGTTTAAAAAAACCCCTAAAATTACAGTTATGATGAAGTAAATTACTGGAAAGCATGTATATGTGATGTGCCTTGTTACAGGTCAAAGTAACTAAGGTTGCATAGGGAATCTGAGTTAGAGCCTGAATTTCATTTAACGTAAGGTGGATTCATAAATGGTGGTATCTTAAATGCAATCACCAGCAAAGCCATACCAGAACACACTGAGAACACAAACCCTTTTTGTCTGTGTATTAGTAGGCTACACTGTTACTTTATTACTTGAAATATCTTTGTGCTGGTTGCTTCCTGTGTAGGTAACTTCATGATCTTCTCAGGTGTTAGTCTTTGAGCCTTGTGCCATTCTAACTACAAGTTACTGATTTCCTCTTTTTTGACTTTACCTTCGGACTTTGTTCTGAGCTGGGGCAAAAGTTTCATTTGTGGCAGGCAGAATTAGATCAGCTTGGACTATTGGGGAATTCTAAATGTGAAACTACAGAAAACTGTGAGTCTTCTTTGGGAACAACTAGGAAATAATATGCTCTTCATACAAAGTTTCCAAAGTGTGATGGCAACAAGTAGTTTAGCACGCTCTTCAGATGCAAACAGCAAGTCTAGGTAGTTTAGAAAAATCTGCAATATAGTGTTTCTGTAATAAAATTGAACCAGCTCTGATACTGGATATAAACTTCCCCAGAGCATTACATTTTGAGGCCTTTTTTGGGAAGATATATTAAACTATATATGAATATTATATATTCATTTTGTGTTAAACTTTACACATTTGAGGATATGCAGTATTTCTAAATCTTGTTGTGCTTAATATTTTATTTCAATGAAGATTAATTTTTCTCTGTATAAACATTGTGATTTGCCTTCAATAGCCCTCCAGGGTAAAGGGGGACATAGGGCACTATACTGACAGAGACTGTGCTCCTTTGGTGCACTGCGTCAGGCTGCTGTCAGCTTCCTTCCTGCTCACTGGGGACAAAGGAGGTACGTTTGTCTTTGAGGTTCATTAGTTCTCTGTGTCTCTCCATGTACAAAGTTGGAAATACGATCAGTTTGCTTTGTCTTGGTTTTCATCTCACTTTATTGGAAATATTGGAGGTTTTTCTGTGGCAGTCCCTAAGCACCACATCTACATGGTTTTTAAATACTTCGAGGGATGGGGACTTAACCACATTCCTGTCATGGTGTATGACTGATTTAAGATGTTTGGTTTTTTCCCTTTTCTAAACTCTTACTTGCTCATGTACCCATATAATGTATTGGTTTTGGAAGGAAGTGATCTGGAAGTATGTTAAGGCTGTATTTGAATATTTCAAGTATATTTCAAATACAGTTTATTTGAGGAAGGCAAAAAAGCAGCCATATATCTCTGCTGCCTCTGATAAACTGGAACTGCTTGCTCTGCCTTCATATTTTTGTCCGTGCTAATTTATTTTATATAGTGTTATTTTATATAGTGTTTTTAATTAAATCTAAAACAATTGCGGGAGCTTTTAAATGCCTTCCTTTTATTCATTTTTATTTCTTCCTCACAGCTTTAGTTCCTGATAGAGATGTGAGAGTCAGTGTAAAAGCCTTGGCAGTAAGTTGTGTTGGAGCAGCCGTTGCACTTCACCCTGAGTCTTTCTTCAGCAAACTGTATAAAACACCCCTGGAGGCAATGGGAGAAGAGTATGGTATGTTGCGGTTCACATATTCCATTTTAGTAGTGTGTTTGGGTTCCCAAATCAGTGAGGCAGCAACTACACTGAAAACTCCAGATCCAGTTTAGTATTTGAGAGCAAATATTGCACAAATTGGAATGAACGTGCTGTGTGTGTGGTGAGGTATATTTTTTGTAGTAAGATTTAAGTTTCAATGTATGAACTTGTAGAGCTTCTGACAAGTTGAAGCTGTTTTAAAACAATTAGTATGTAGAAGGGGTTTGTTTATTTTACAAATGTTTTCTTCTAATTTAGTTCAGTCCTTCTTATAGATGGTTTCTAAGCCATTAGGTTCGTTTTTACAAATGAATCACAGGGACCTGGAGTGTGCGGCTGGTATGATATATTGACCAAAATGCTTCTTAGATTTCCCCAGAGCATTTTGTTTACAGTTGAAATTAATCACTAGTGTTTATATATGTGATTGTTGGTTTGAATGGTGTGATTGATCTGTATGTAGATTGCTTGCACAGAAAGATCTCAAAAAGGGAGAACTATGGTGGACGTATTTTGGATGTGCTGATATTGATTGTCCAATAGTTGAGACCTCCACTGAAACATTTTTAGGAATCAGTAAGGTCCAATACTAGTATTTTTAAAATAAAGTAGTTGTAACTTACTTTCTTAGAGGAGCAATATGTATCGGACATTCTGAACTACATTGACCATGGAGATCCCCAGATTAGAGGAGCTACGGCCATTCTCTGTGGAACAATTGTCAACTCCATTCTAATTAAATCCCGCTTTGATGTGGAAAAATGGCTAATAAATGTCAGAAGCTCAACAGGTAACAATTTATTTTAGGGGTGTCTTTTTGTTCTTTTTGTCTTCTAATGTAACATAGCAATGTTTCATTGCTTTTTTTTTTTTTTTTTTAGGAAATCTCTTTTCCTTGATAGACTGCATACCTCTGTTACAGAAAACATTGAAAGATGAGTCCTCTGTTACTTGCAAACTGGCTTGTACAGCTGTGAGGGTAAGCAGTAGGAATTTATTTGCACCACCATAGATCACAGGGTTGTGATTCATTACTGGGATCCTGCTATGCGCAGATGTATAAACATGGAGCAAAAAATGATTTCTTCCCTAAGAACTTTATTGGCACAGAAATGGAGGAACATACAGATAGAAAATAATTATGTGGTTAGGTCATGTAGCATTATAACCTAATTGTGATATTTCTCATGAGAAATGTAAACGTTACATTAACCAACAGTAGGATGAGTGCGTTAGCTAGAAAGGCTATGAAGGCTAAAAAGGGAAGTGTGAACATACAATGCCTGGTTGTAGCCTGTATTTGGAGAACGAAAATTAAATGTGAAAAATGACAGGTAAAATAGTGATTATTTTCTGAAATAATAATTTTAAAAGTGGGGAAAGTCTCAGGAAAGCAAGCAGTTCAAATTGGGTGGAAGATCCTGTAGGCAGTTGTTAAAATAGAGATGACAGCTGAACTGGTGAGTGGAACTTAGAGTATGTGAATTTTTATTTCTGTAATAAAATCTGTGGAAGGTGTTTGGTGAAAAAGCAGAGGGGTGAAGAAGTGAGCTTTCTTTGAGGGTTTTTCCAATAAAGTAGAACACAGACAAATTGCAGGTTGAGGGAAATTCTTCTATCAAGGAGAGGCACAAGGTGGCTGATGATTGCAGTTTAAAGACCAGTGAGGCAAAGCATAAATTTTAGTAAAATGTAGCTTGTGTATGGAAATTAGGATTTTATATGCAGAGAGGAGGGGCTTGTGATACAGCTGAGGAAAGGAAATCCAACTAGGTAAATGTGGCTGTCTTTTTAACCTTCTGTTCAGCAATCTTCATGTTTTTGTATAGTGATTTCATGTGTGATTACACTTGTGATAATGGCTTTTTAGAAAGCTTCACCAGAACTGTTCAGTTCAGGCAGCTTAATACTAGTCAACTTTTGTTCTTTCTTTTTCTCAGTACCTAATGTAGCCTGACTTTATACATTTTGGCAGAAATGGTATGTCCTTTGGGATGTTAATCCTCAAACAAGAAAGTACATTTTGTGTAGTTAAATAAGACATGGAAGTGTGGAGTTCTGTAACTTTTTCCAAAGATCACACATTGTGCCTATAGGTGAATTTTCAAATATGGATGTATGGCTTTTTCAGAAACTTTGGAAATCAGAAACAGGTGTCTAAAAATACCCTGTGGGAATTAGGAGACTATTTTTGAACAGATAAAAATATAATGCGTGGAGTATTTAAGCCCTGTGAGCCCTCTTTTGGAGGATTGCCCTCTGATCTCTGAGGCCTGCATTCCTCTCCAAAGTTTAACTGCAGCATCAGGTTTTAGCAGTTCGCATGGAGATGGTGTTCTGGCCTTGTAAAGTACCTAGCTCTGGTACTTCCTCCTAGCTCTTATGCAATAATTTTTTAGTATTCTAGATAAAACAGATTGGGTTTTTTTGGTCACTTTCATTCCGCTATTCGGAGAACCTCTTCTGTAATGTAACTGAAAGTTGTTTTTTCTTCTCAGCATTGCATCATGAGCTTATGCAGTAGCAGTTACAGTGAACTAGGTTTGCAATTGATTGTTGACCTCCTAACTCTGAAGAACAGTTCATATTGGCTTGTAAGGACAGAACTTCTGGAAACACTTGCAGAGGTAGATTTTCGGTGAGTGTTTGTATTTTCCGTGGATGTAATAGCTGAAGTGCAGAGAAGCATAGGAAACTGGAACTGTAATGGAGAAATTTCTTCTGAAGCATTAATGGGTTTCATAAAACTAATTCAGATCAGTCAATCCTGTATGAATTCCTTTGTCAAGCTGCTACTGACTTCACAACCAAGCCCAATCCTAGAGACACTGCATAGGAGTTTTTAGTTCATTGGTCTGTTGTATAAAGTCTTCTGTAAATGTGTGATCAGAGAGGGACCACATAATTTGGAATCTAGCTTAGTTTTTCCATCCAGTTGTGTGTGTTTTTAAAGAGAAAGTCCCTAACTTGTTGTCTGTTGTTAGCTCTCTGTAGTCACTCAGTTTCTGTTAATACTGAAATAAAGGTGGCTCGAGTTCTTTTTCTTGCTTTCCATCATTCTCTATTGGTTCTTCCAAGCTGAAAGACAAAAGATGTTAATATGAAAATTCTTCAAGCTATCCTTAGTCATACAAAAGTGGACTCTTTGTGAATAGTTTTGGAATGGGTTACTGTCTTTTCAAAATAGTCTGATTGTTCTGTGCATGGGTAAAAAATACAATTATAATAATGGTCTTTAAATAATGGGGTTTTTTTAACAGAAGGACTGTTTTTCTTTGGTTACACTAGCCAGATAGTAGGTTAGCAAATAGCTTACCTTTTCTAAAGGTTGCAAAAAATGTTTACTACTTACATTTTCACTACAGTGGTGTTTTTAAAAAAACAAACAAAAAGAACACTCAGAGCACTGAAGGGAGAAATAACCCACAAGGTTAACTAATGTCCTCTAAATTCTGTTTTATCATAGGCTAGTCAGCTTCTTGGAAGGAAAAACTGAGAGCTTGCACAGAGGTATTCATCATTATACTGGTGTAAGTAAATTATTCAATCAGTATATTGTGTTTCTGAATTAAGGTACCAGTGCAATGTCATCACTTGTTTTTAAATTCTGTCAACACTTATAGCTGTTGTATTTTTTGTGTAAATAGACTCATGTTGTAAAACTTACTACAACTGGGAATATCCTTAGTATGGAGATTCAGGTATCTTAGCATTCTCTGGTGCATGTGTTTTGTGGTTTGGTTTTTTTTTTTTAACTTTAAAAAAATTGGCATTTGTGTAGTTAGTTAATGTGATTGACAATGTTAAGGTAAAGATGGTCTTTTCCAGACTTGTATGACAGATGAATTCTCACTTGTTAACTCTCTTTTAGCAGTATGCTCAAATGATGAAAATGTTCAGTGAGCTTTATTTACTGTGCTAACTTCTTTTCTAGCTATTAAAACTTCAGGAGAGAGTACTTGAAAATGTTGTAATAAGTCTGCTTGGAGATGAAGATCCAAGAGTGAGACACGTGGCTGCAGCTTCATTAATGAGGTATATGTGGCATTTTTATTTATAGGAAAAAAAAAGTAGAAAGATGCTTGCATATTGATGTGTACCTATAACTAAAACAAACATTTGGGTGTTTTTAATATATTTGTTTAAAAGAGAGATAGGAAACAAATGCATCTTTATGGTACCTGGAACATGCATCATTCTGACTCATCAGGCAATTGTACTTTGCTTTCTTTTAGCAATCCAATTACATTTAACTTTATTATATTCTGAGGGTCAGTTGCAGCTTCCTCAGAATATTTTTCTTCATGCTTAAGTGGTTTGTTCAGTATCCAGTGGCTGATCGACTTAAAATGTTGCAATTCTACAGATTTGTCCAAAATCCCAACCATTATAGTTTTAACATACATAGTCATACACAGTGTATCTTAAAACTTCCATGCTCACTGATTATAGTGCAGCAGCTAAATCTGTTTGCAAAGTACTTGTTTGCTGTGACCTACTGCAATTATAGCTGCTGTACAGATAAATGCAGCAAAGGGTAGGGATTGGTTGGTAGTTTGTTTATTAGAATTCATAGACTTAAATTTTATGTTTAAAGAAGTTGGGAGCATGTAATACTAAATTCCTGGTATATTTTATTATCAGAGGAGTTTCTTTCCTAGTGTTTTCATACTATTAATTGCTGTCCAGTCATAATAACAAATAAAGTACAACAAAACCTTTAAAGTTCTGACATTTAAAAGTGTTTATATTGCCAAAGCAGCTCAGCAGAGGAATCATGAGCTGTTGCATCATAGAGTTGTTGCTTTTATTAAGGGACTTGATTTTGAAATGGAGTTATCTTATTAACTGAATGGTAATAAGTTGAAGATTTTTTCTATCTTCGTGCTGACTTAGTGAGAGGAGGTGTGTTAAGATTGGAAAAGACTTAACTGCCCAAGAAAGCTACTACAAGCTTGCAGAAAGCCCTTGAAACATTCAGTATGGACATTCATTGGAAGTACTTTCACTGAAATTACAAAAACGTGTACAGTAGTTTTTCACTTTTACGTAAGTTGAAAATATTGTTGTTCAAGAAGACTGGATTTGATTTTATGTTTACATTTTGCTGCGTAGAAATCAGATGGTGAAAAATTACTCTTTTCAGGTAAAAATTACTTTTCAGTTGATACAGATATTCATGGGGAAAATATCTGGGGAGACAAGGGAACAGCAAGAGAAAAGTACTCTATGGGAGTGTTTGTTGTAGTATGTATAGGGAGGTATCTCCAGAGGAGATTTTTTTTTTTAAATTAGCATATGTCTGGAGTAGTTCCTTTTTCCTGACTTAAGCTCCTTGATTGTAATGAGGAGCAGTTACATAAAAATGAATTCAGCTTAATGAGTTTCTCTAACAGCTTTTATTTACAATTTGATATGTGTAATTAACATATGTAGCTTGCTGAACTGTCTATTAAATGTACTTTAAATTGGGTGTCAGATAATATCTGAATAATAATTTTTATTTTTGACATTTAATTTTCTCTCAGGCTTGTTCCAAAGCTGTTTTATAACTGTGATCAAGGACAGGCTGACCCAGTTGTGGCAGTAGCACGAGACCAAAGCAGTGTCTACCTGAAACTCCTCATGCATGAAACGCAGCCCCCATCTCACTTTGCAGTGAGCACTATCACCAGGTGTGTTATCTATCTGGCCTTGCTTCAAAAGGAATGGAGAGCCAAATTTCGCTTTCAAGTGTCTAGAATTGTAGTTAAATCCTCCAAATCCATGTGCTTATGAATTCTTGTTCTAGTCTGTAGGAGCACCTGTAGTAGTTTTAAGCTCCACAGAAACAGACTCATGTTTAAAGAATACGCTGTGAGTTACTGATGATGCACTCACACATTGAGAGTCATTGTTTTGAGATAGTTTTTTTCCTCTCCATCCTGAATTCACCCTACTTGTCCATTAAATTGGACAGATAGGTGCAGCTTTTCAAGCTAATTGTATGTATGTTACGCTTCTTCAGATATGTTAATCCAGATTTATAACTCTCCACATCCTATTTAATGATTGTGATTGCAGAAGGCTGTACTCCCTTTATAATTTAAAAATAAATTCTAGTTTTGATAGTGTGATCTTGTATTTTTGCTGCCAACTATACTTTTTCTGTCTTACAGACAGTATGAGTTGTATATATTTATAGGGGCTGTTTGCTTCTATCAGTTTGTCATACAAGTTTTAATTATATACCTTTCTGATACATGATCTTGATCATGTCACTTAAGATACATACTGTAGTATGGAGCAGTAGAACTTTGGGGATTCAGTGTTAATCTGGATAGAAAGTAGACTTTTTCTACAGTAAAAATCCAAAGTTTGTGACATGCAGAAATGCAACATGCAAAAATGTTGAATGGATTTGAGCAACAGCAAAGACTAATGTTAAATTTGTGGTCATTTCTCAAGTATCTAGTTAGATATTGACAGCTGATCTACTATTTCAGCTTGCTAACAAAGAGGTTTTATTTATAAATTAAATAGCATTTACTAATACAACCTCAAAAACATTACAATACAACATGGTATTTAGACTATTCTCTGGTTTTTTTATGTTCTAAGTGGTCTGTGAAATACATAATAGTAATTTAACCTTAAATACTTAAGTATATAAGTAATAAAATTAATCATTTTTGATTGGGATGGGGTTTTCTAAGTACATGTTTTAGTGGATATAAATGTTTTTATTTCAGAACATACAGAGGTTACAATATGCTGCAAAGTCCAACAGATATCACTATGGAAAACAACCTTTCAAGGGTTATTGCAGCAATTTCCCATGCATTGACAATATCCACTACAAGAGCACTTACGGTGAGTTTTCTTGTATGTGAGTTTTTGTACATATGAGTTTCTTTGAGTTTCCTTGCTGTGGTGGCAGACTTCTTTTTTTGCATGCTTGCTTTATTTTTTTATAGTTTCCTGGCTATATTTGTATCTGCAGCTTTTGTTCTGTGATAATGGCAGTATAGTAGATTTAATTCTAACTCCTAAGGTGCCATGTTGCTAACTCTTCATGTGGTGAAACTAATTCAGTTCTTGGTGTTTACTTTTCAGTTTGGCTGCTGTGAAGCTTTGTGTCTTCTCTCCACAACATTTCCAGTCTGCACCTGGAGTGTGGGATGGCACTGTGGGTATGTTCCCTCTTTTGTTAATCAAGCTTCTGAAACTCAGATTTGTGAAACAGAAGTGGACTTACTTAGGCATTGGAAGTCCTGGTTTAGGTATATGCTGTTAAGCTTATTTCAGCAGTTCTTTAAGAACTTTATACAGAATACAGCACATTATAACTTCACGTTGTCTGGCTATTAAGGGCCAGCACTTTGTCATCCCTGGGACCACAGTGTCTGTCACAGGGATTGGTTGCAACTGATCTAATAGAAAGATAGTCATCATCTATGAAATGTGATATAGGAGAAAATTTTCCATGCTCTTGAAAGAATGTTTATCTTTGGGATATTGTATTTTGTAGTATCTCTTTAAAATATGAACATTATCATTTTCACCTTGATTTCATGTTTATGTTGAAAAATGGTGAGTCAAGGAAGCTGGTTCATCTTGGCTTCTATAATAAATTTAAATTGTTCTCATTTGGCACACTGAGTGGGAACAGCAAATGGGGTATCTGTAATACTTAAGTGTTAATGTGGGTAATACATGATATTGCTTACATTTTGAAGAGTTTCTTCAGAATGAAAATATACATGTGGCAGCCTAAAAGCTTTGATTTTGCCTCTGATTATTACTGCTGTGTCATGTGTGCTATGAAAGTAGCTACTGGAAATGCGCACATGTGGAGCTGTTTGGTTTTTAAATAGGTTTAACATAATTTGTGTTCATTTTCTTTGTTGCTGTCATTGTCTCTCTTACTCTATTCAACTGCAAAATTTTATCTTACTTTAAAAAACAAAATAAAACCCAACCCCAAAAAAACCCAGCTGTCCCTCAGCTGCTTTTCTTGTCAACAGGCCTTTGCTTCCCTTGCTGGCCCTAAGTGTGGTGTGCTCTGTATATGTAGAAGGTGTCTTGAACAATAGGTCCAGTGTTAAAAAATGAAGTAATTCAGGATGTGAGCAGTGCTTAGCTGGAAAATAAAATCAGTATATCTTTCTTCCCTTTTACCCAGCCTAAAAATACTTTTTTAAAAGATATATCTAATATTTTTGAGTGATCCAATGACATAGCCCTTTGCTCTTTCCTCTGATTCCTTCTTTACAAATTTTTGGCCAATGTTTATACAAGTTTGGATTGTAATCTTATTTTTGTGGAATGATACAGACATTTGTCATTCTGGATAATAAGAATATAATAACATGGATAGTAACATGAGAATTTTGTCAGAATTCCTTCCTATCTTAAGTATTGTTTTTCTTACGATTAGGAAGTTATTGGAACTGCTGCATTCCAGCCCTGTACTTAATCCAGCATGGGTTAAGTCATGGATTTCTAACCGTATGTGAAGTAAATAACAGTTGCCTCTGAAAATGCTTCAAAAAAACTAAAGGAAGGCTCTGTAAATTACCTTTGGATCTTTATCAAAATAATAGCTATACTTAGTGTAAATCTGATTTTCTGAAGTTCCTGTAGTTGTGTTAGACCAGAGTGACTATATTAGAAGATTTTAATTATTTTAAATTAAACATTTTGAAAGATTCCCAGATTCCCTTAATTTAGAGGTTGCGTAAAGTCTTTTCCTGAAAGAAGCTGAAGTATTTAGGTCTTTCAGCTTTGAAGTGATGTGTATAATTCACAGAGTATTCTGCCCGACATCTTCTGGTGATCTCTGCCTGCTCTTTCTTAAACTTGACTTCTGTGGGAAAATGTGGTCTTATAATTATTATCAAGGAAAATACAGAATGCAGCAGAAAATTACCATCTTGGATAGTGTTCACTCAAAAAATATAGAGGATTTGATGGAATGCAGTTGTTTGATTAATTCCTTGTCACTTTAAAGCAATATCTTGTTACATTGGAATACTGTAGCTAGTGTCTCCCATCCCTACCTTGCATATACACAAAACTTAACTGAAGATAGTTCAAGACTGTAGTGTTTAGCAAATAAATACAGCATTCCTTAGTTTGTCAGTAGATGTCACTATAGCCTTGATATTGGCTATTAAAAAAGAAGGTAATGGCTCTTAAAGAAACCAGAGTATTGTGAGGTCTCTGCTGGAAATGGGTTTTCAAAGTTGTATTTGAGTGCTAAATGTGTATTTCTGTAGCACAGATTTCATTTTATTAGCCATCTATTTGACTGTTGGTTTTCTCAAGACTTTTAATTTGCCAAAAAGGGGAAAAAGTCATGACATTCCAAAATTAAACTTCCAGTGTTTCCCAGCCAAGTTCTTCAGATGAAGCTCAGAAGGGCTGCACCATTGGTATGGCTGGCTTGGTCTTGTCTCTCCTTTCATCAGCATGGTTCCCACTGGACCTCTCAGCACATCAGGATGCTTTGATTTTGACTGGAAACTTGCTTGCAGGTAAGGCTGGATAAGAGAAGTAGGATTGTCCTAGTATTTTTACCATTAGCATTAGAAGGCCCGTATCTCACTCTCTTCTGATTGTATGCCGTGAAGAACTTGCAGGATTAAGCAGAAGAAATAAAGAGGGAAATTGCACCCGGGAGGTTTGAAGAGAAACTGCCTCTTTGTTGCTAACTTGCAGATTTCCTCCTGTTGCCAAAGGCCACTTGAGTATGCTTAGTACAAGCTGGGTACAAAGAACTCAGATTTTGTTGGTTTTGTTTTAAACTGTGCAGCTACTCCTGGCTTTGAAATTCTGATTGAATTTCTGTTCATACAGAGACAGTATAACCATATATGCCTCTAAAATTTTTTGGTGCTTAATTCCAAGTTTTGTCTTCTATTTCCTGAAATTGCAGCAAGTGCTCCCAAGTGCTTAAAGAATCCCTGGAGTGCTGAAGAAGATTCAAACCAAGGTGCTGCTAAGCAGGAGGAACCCTGGCCAGCTCTGGGAGATCGAGCGCTTGTCACTTTAGTAGAACAGCTCTTTTCTCATCTGCTGAAGGTCATTAATATTTGTGCACATGTAATGGATGATGTTGCTCCTGGTCCAGCAGTAAAGGTATATATTAAAAATAAATAAATAAAATTATGTGACTTAAATACTGTTGTGCTATAGACTTCTTCATGTTTTAGACTTGATACAGGTAAGTATCTAATTCCTTGATAATATGACTCCACTCTGTGTAGTAAAGCAAGTACCATACAAAAAAGCGTATTTTTCTTCCACATAACAGATCTTTCTTTAGTTTTGCAGTGTTTAAAATATTACCCTAAATTTTGAGTCTTTTGTTCCTGCTGACTTTAGTTGAAACATTAATTCAGTTAGGAGTATATAGAGTAAGTGGAGTATTGGATTGCATACTCTGGGAAATGTGTTGACTTTTGGGTTGGTTGGCTGGTTGTAATGCACTGAGCTCCTTTTGGGGCTAAAAATAACTCTTTTATCTTCTGAATATCCTGTAAAATATTTTGACTTCTGAAACAGCTTATATGAGGTACTTCCAGGTTTGGGGGTTTTTGAGGCATATATATTTAGAGACTGATTTAGAAACTCTTAAGACAATATTATTAAGATCAGTAATTTCTTCATATTTTAAAAATGTGTGAATATAATTTTGGCACTCCTTTATCTGGAATCAAAAGAAACTCTACTCATTGAACTCTGATTTCGTCTCATTGGCCTGTGCTGAAGTTGAAAATAAAGCAGGGAATATATTAAACTATTTCCTTTTCACACAGGAAATTCATGTCCTGAACCTGAAACATTTTAATTTAACTGACAGTCAAATAAAGGGGAGTTTAAACAAAAGAAGTATATGCTTGTATTGTGTAGAAGAAGAAAAACTACTTGTGCTTACAAAACTAATAAAGCTTCTTTTAATTCTAGGCAGCATTACCTTCTCTCACAAACCCACCTTCTCTTAGTCCGATTCGGAGGAAGGGGAAAGAGAGGGAGTCTGTGGAACAGGCATCTGTGCCAATGAGCCCTAAAAAGAGTGGTGAAGCAAGTCCAGGTAGGCACATCACTCCTGTTAACCCTTCTGCCTACCAGCCCCCCACACCGTGTTGTTGCAGCAGAGAGAGAAGAAATAAAACTGAGTAACCTTCCTGGAGTTTCAGTTCAAGAGGCTGGCAGAGTACTGCATTGGTGGAAGGCAGCTGTGGGTGGAGGCCTTTTTACTGTTATGGTTTTTATGAAAATTAACTGTACTTTTCAGAACCAAAGCATTGCTGAATCCTTTTCCTCACTTTTTCTGAATCTACTCAGCTATTGACTAAAGTAATTCTTACACGTATGTTACTTAAAAGAAATTTGGAAGTTGCTTTCCAGCTTTTGGCAGGAGTGGCTTACATTGCTTTTGGAAATGACATTCTGAGTCTTGAAACCTTTTCTTTTCTTTTCTTAGTAATTAATGAAGGAAACACGTGTTAATTCTGTTTTGTAAGTTGTACGTGCACTTCAGTACTAAGCCTTCTGGGTTAGTTTCTCTCACCACAGCAGGCTGGACTGTTGGAATGCTGTTCATTTTCCAGTTGTGCACAGTGTGTTTCAGCAGTTTGGAATATGCATGTGGATTGAAAAAATCATGCTCTTTAATAATGCAGATGTGGTAAATTATGTTATGTATATGTCATGAGCAACCTAGAAAAGGCATATGGTGCTAATCTATGGTATTCTTTTAAGCTTCTAGGCAAGCTGATGCTGCAGGGCCTGTTCCAACAAGTAAATCATCTTCAGTAGGAAGCTTTTATCATCTTCCATCATACCTCAAGTTGTATGATGTCTTGAAAGCAACCCATGCTAATTATAAGGTACTGCATGATATTGTTTGATTGAATTGCAATGGGGTTGGATAATCACTTTGTTTTTTTAAACAGGCTCTGCCTCTGTCAACTCATTTACCTATATAAACAGTTTATATTAAGAAAGATCACAACTGCCACCAATAAAAACAAAAACTGTCCAAACAAGAACCCATGATAGGCATTGTCACCCTATTGCTTGTTTCTCTGCTGTCACTATTTCTGTTACCAAATGACTTTTTGCTGGCTTGGTAGTGCCAAATAGATTCCCATGTCTGTTCTCTCTGCACTTTATTCCAGGATGGGGAAGCTTTTTCCTCATTAGTTCAGGCGACAGAAGATGCATTCCTTAGAGAGTTGGTCATCTCTATGTACACTTCAAAGACTGTGTTCTTGTTACACTTACTGTGTTTATCAGAAATGCATTATCCAGCTTCATTACTTGTCAACATCCTAGGCCTTCCTCAAGCTAGAAGATCCCTTCCTTTTTCTTAGTCAAAATGGTGTCCTGCCTTTCCAGCAATGCATAAGGCAGTCTAAGCTGTCAGTGGTGTTGGCTGAAATACACTGAAATTTTATACAAGAGATCATTTTGTGTCAATACCCACTTCTTCCAGTAACTTGTATCTCCTTGTCAAGTAATTGTTAAGAAAATCTGTGGTTTTATTTTCTGGGAACAGGTTACTTTGGATCTCCAGAACACTAATGAGAAGTTCGGATGTTTCTTACGGTCTGCCTTAGATGTTCTCTCTCAAATCTTGGAACTTGCTACTCTTCAGGACATTGGAAAGGTATAAGACTTGTTTGTCTTTTCTTTTGTAGTTAACTTGTCCAATATCCATGGTCCTTACTGGAAGAAAGCACATACCACTGATTTCAAAATTGCTGCTCTTCAAAGGGGGAGTGCAGTCCTATAGGTGTTGTGCTTCCACAAAGTTGAGTAAAGTGCTAAAGCAGATTTTCCAGGTTAAATTGCTGCTGTTGAAAACCGGAATAATTTTTTACTTTTTAAATTTCACGTGGTGATTCTTTTTTCTAGCCAAATGGTTTACCTTCAGTCATTCCCTGTATTCATATGTTTAAATATGCAAAATGTCAGAAGATGTATTGCCCTCCTCCCTCTCCTGTGTCTTGATATTTTTTTCTCCTTAACTGTGGTGTTAGACATTGTAGTATTTTAAGATTAGGAGGAAAATACTGAATTTTTATTTCTTTCTCTAATTCCATGATTTCCCTTAAGTTAGTGTAGTTTTACTTAGTACAAAAACCTGTGCTACTGAGGAATTTTCACTGTTATCTTTTATATAATCCAGAAAAACGCAATTTAATGCACTTGTTTTTCTGATTTTTTAGTGTGTAGAAGAAATTTTGGGATATCTAAAATCATGTTTCAACAGAGAACCAACAATGGCAACAGTGTGTGTACAGCAGGTAAGGAGGTATTTTTGTATGTGTTACTTGAAAGTTAATCCTGATGTCCTTTGGCTGTCAATTGGATACTAAGACTGGCCATGCTTTTAAGGGAAGTGGTATGAGAAAACCTTGCCCACATGGAGCAAAAAGAGCATATTTTCTTCCATTTTCATGACTTCTGTAACTTCATCCTATCTGAATAATATAGTTTTTTCTTTACCTGCTTCCAATTCACAGAACTATTTTAGCTAATGTTCAGAAAACAAGCTTGTTTCCTACCTTACTGAAAGTGTTCTTTAGCCAGTTAACTGCATCAGAAAAACCTGGAAAAGCAAAGAACTGCTTTACTGATGGATATGCAGACTTCCAGTTAAATATTTAGGTTCAAACCATCAAAGGTTGTTTATGGTGAGAGGCAGGTCAGGGTTTTTTCCCCTGAAATTTTAACTTTTCTTCTTTTCCTTCCACTTTACTTCTCTAGCTGTTGAAAACGTTGTTTGGGACAAATCTGGCTTCTCAGTATGATGGCTTGTCTTCAAACCCCAGCAAAGCTCAAGGCAAAGCTCAGCGCTTGGGTTCCTCCAGTCTGAGGCCTGGCCTCTACCACTATTGCTTCATGGCACCGTACACACACTTCACACAGGCCCTTGCTGATGCCAGTCTGAGGAACATGGTTCAGGCTGAGCAGGAGCACGATTCTTCAGGGTAACTTTCTTCACTTATAATGTTAACTTGAACTAGAGTTTCTTGTTTGTGTTTTTCATAAATGTGAGTATCATTGGGGTGCTGTGTAACTTGAAACGATAGACTTAAGCAGAGTAGCTTGTCTTGGTGAGGACATCCTGAATGCAGTTATCACTAATGTGCTTTCCAAAGCAAGGTTAAGTCATTAAAATGGATATCATTGGAGTTTTTAAAAAACATCATAGTTTTAAATGCTTGTATTCAAAAGTATATCATTAATTTCTAAATACAGCAAATGGTCAATATGTTAAAGGAAAGCCAAAAGGATAACTAAGCAAAGACTAGAAAATCTTTCTCTGATCAAAGTGTTTCATAGGCTGTCTCTCTGCTCTTTGGATTTACTAAGATTCTTGAAGCAGTCAAGTAGATTACGAGAAATTTGCCTTGGGAAAGTAAAATGCATTTAAGGGCAGTATGTATGTTATTTTTTTGTTTTTTAATGTGTGTGGGGTTTTTTTGTATTTTTTTTGTAACAGATGGTTTGATGTGCTGCAGAAAGTTTCTACACAGCTGAAAACTAGTATTTCCAGTGCAGCAAAACATCGTGCTGATAAGGTATCTGTATTCTCCTGAAAGAGCTGTACCTTAGATTTAAAACATTTTTCCTCCTTTTAAAACTAATTTGGCTTTGAATCAGAAACCTGTTCAGATGTTAGATTACTTTAAAATCTCTCTATTACAGAATGCTATTCACAATCACATTCGTTTATTTGAACCCCTTGTCATAAAAGCATTGAAACAATACACAACAACAACGTCAGTACAGCTGCAGAGACAAGTTCTAGACTTGCTTGCTCAACTGGTTCAGCTGCGAGTTAACTACTGTCTTCTGGATTCAGATCAGGTTGGTACCTTGCCACATTTGCAAATTGTCATACAGGGATCTCACCAGTGGGCTCAATGAACACTTGCAGCAAAAATACTTCCAGTGGTCCATTTGTTGTACAATAAGTGAAAACAAAGGCTTAAAGGAGGGTGAGATTTCCACCTCCCCCCACCCGCCCAGCCACAAATAGCTTCAGACTTCTGGGGTTTTTTGCATGTAAATGTAAATTTCTGAGTTCTGTAACAACAATTTAAGAACTGCTCACAAGATTGACTTTAGGAATAAAAAGATGTGGACAATACAGACAGTTTTATTAAATAAAACTTCATTTACAAATGGAAATACCTTCTCCCATACTGAGAGTATGGACTTTCTTATGACTGATAATGAGCATCATGGTTGACAGCTATTGTTTGATGTTAATGGCAGTGAGGGGAGCTAGTGGCAAACACAGTAGTCTGTGTAGTTGTCCATACAAGCAGTGAATCTGTAACATAAAATTGTAAGTGGTTTACTTAGAAGTGTTTTATTTACTACAGTGTTTTCAGGTCTATAAACTAGTGTGGCTTGCAATACTTAACTTTTCTGTACGTTCATACAGAGATAATTCTTTTAAATACATAAGTACTTTGGATTTTATCTGGTTTAGATTTTTGGCTGATTCTTAACTACTTGACTGTAATACCTCGAATATTCCATGAGTGAAAGATTAAGTTAGACTTAAAAATACATGGACTATAGGTAAAACTTGGCATAAGTTCATGCAAGCTGTAATAAGCTGTAACATCAACAGGATTCTCTGTCTTTTGTAACTGCAGAAGGAACATTTCATAACGTAGTGCAAATGATTTTCAGTGCCTGTCTATAACTGTCAAAATGGTTTCAAATGGGAATTAATGTCTCTGTTCTGATGCACACTTTATTCTCTCTTTAGGTGTTTATTGGATTTGTGCTAAAGCAATTTGAATACATTGAAGTAGGACAGTTCAGGTATGAAATTAGCAAAGATCCTTTCAACAGTGAGGGTTTGCAACTGTCTTGTTCTGAAACAAGTAATGATTAGATCTGCTGGTTATTTCTGCCTTATGAGAAAGGGAGAGTTCCCTTCTGGGAGATGTGCTTGTTTATTCTCTGGCTCCAGTGGTAACCCTTTCAGATGCTTTAGGTTCCATGTGACTGAAGAAGTCAGGAAGTAACATGGGAAATAATAATAATCTGAAACTGTGTTTCTCCATTTTGGTATTGTAAACCCATTCCTTTGGGATCTCCTGCCAAAGCTATGCTTTCAGAAATCAGTATTTCATTCCTAGATTCGATTGCTTAAGGGAGAGCTACTTCTTCCTATTGTGGATTCAGAGTGAATCCATATGTCTTCTGGTCACCTGGTACACATTGTGTAGGACCTAATTGATCATAAGCAAGCCATTGAAACTTTCATTGTCAGTTATTTCTGTTTTTTCTCACACTTGAGTTTTAATGAAGAGAGAAGTTGTTCTTTTGCTCTGTGGATCTTGTACAGAAATAATCTAATATGCATTAGACAGTATATTATAATATTAGTAAGTGTGATGGTCAAAGCTTGAAAGAAATCCCTGTGAAAAAAACCCTTAGTACAAAACAGGGCACAAAAATTTTGGCAATATTATATGAAACCAGAACAACACATTCTTCAAAAAAACCCTGACTGTAAAAAGATGAAAGATGAGTTTTACTGAACAAAGTTGTGCAATTCAAACTTGACACTTTAATTTTTTGTTTTGTTTTCAGGGAATCTGAAGCAATTATTCCTAATATCTTCTTTTTCCTGGTGTTGCTATCTTATGAGCGGTATCATTCCAAACAGATAATTGGAATTCCAAAGATCATTCAGCTGTGTGATGGTATCATGGCCAGTGGGAGGAAAGCTGTTACACATGGTAATTCTAAAACAAAAATTTATTAAAAATTAATTATTTAAAAAAGAAAGAAAGAAAAAAGGCATCAACGCTTATTAGTAATAGTTGAACAATGAAACCACTGTTGACTTCTAAACTATAGAAAACTGTTACTGTACTGAGTGTTCCAGAAGACACCAGCTTTTAAATTTTTAAGACATGAAATACTTCTCACTTAATTCCTTCACAAAGTTTATTATATCATACTAACACTCCAGCCCCACATTTTCCATTGTTCATAATTACAACAAAGCTTTTATTTGAAACTTTATTCAGTAATAAGTTCACAACTTAGCAGTATGTTCAAGGCTTTGATTTTAATTTTTGGTCCACTTCCCTTCTACTTTTAGCCTTTAAGTAGAAGCATCTTTATCATGCTTTCCAGTGATTCTGCTGAGAATTACTTTATAAACATATCTTTTTTAGCTCTGTGAGAACGGGCGAATGTGTCCATAATTTAAAATTTCTACAAGAAGTAAAATAATAGCCATCATTATGCACAATAAATATGGGGTTTGTGGGTTTTTAGCTATGGGTAAAACCTTTAATGAACTAGAGCCCAGTTTACTTTTAGTCACTGAACTGTTAGTTCAAGAAATCACTGCTCAGGAGTGATTCTAAACATGCTAAAACAAATACATCTCATTTCAGCAATACCGGCTCTGCAACCCATTGTTCACGATCTCTTTGTGTTAAGAGGAACAAATAAAGCTGATGCTGGAAAAGAGCTGGAAACCCAGAAGGAGGTTGTAGTATCAATGCTGCTGAGACTTATCCAGTACCATCAGGTAGGAGAGGAGGATGAAGGGTCCCTCTTTGTGGTCTGTGAAAGGGTAACATTGCTGTGACTGCTAAAAGTGCTTCAGACAATATTGATGGTTTTCTATACAAAACTGGAGTAGCTGGACTCTGTGTGGTATCTTTCCTTATAGAGAGAGTATGCAAAGATTTTTAAGGCTATGGGAAAGAGGTTTTACACTACAAATCAGTATTTCAAGTCAAGTAACATATCTGTAGAATTGCGTAGTCAAGCCTAGAAAACAAAGCACTAAAAAACTCCAGTTAGGATCATGATCTTGGCTGTATTGCAGACAGAATAAACAGAAGGTTGGTGGAAGAGAAGAAACTTAAAAGAATGGGAGTAAAATGGAAAAGGAGACAAGTTTAAAATTAGGAAAGATGCTGCACAGAGATGATTTAGGTATTGCTGTACAATAACATTATCTTGAATAACACTTACTTGAACAAGGTAATGACACTGGTAATTAGGTATTTGTTATGACTTACTACTTTGACCCAGACCTCACGAGTCTGGAAAACATGTTTCTGCTTTGTAGGAGTATAACAATGACTTTCTTCAATACACTATGTTTTAAAGAAAAACATAAAAGTAATTTTAAGAGATGTGACATGATCAACATGGGATCTTACTGCTTATTGAGGTGCTTAACAAACCTAATGTGCCTTTCTTTCATAATGTGAAAATGCAGTTCTAGTGTATGCTAATGTAAGCACTGTATTTTCTGAAAAAAGTCAGCACATCTTGTCAAAATAATTTGTTAGAACTGCGTGTTCAGATTGGGGTAATTTTGTGTATCCACATTTTCTTTTGAATTTGTAGTTTTATAATCATAAAATGACTAATATAACTATATGAAATGACACTCTGTAGACACATGATGTGAAATAGTGAATAACTTTGTGTTACATAAGGTACTGCAATTGCTGGCAGATCCCCTTCTGACACACTTAACCTATTAAAGACCACCCATGCACTGCTCTTCCCACACCATCCCATTTGTAAGTCTTATTCTGCACTGTTCTTCTGGTGCAATACGTATGACCCAACCCTGGGCTGTTCTGTTGTTCCCTGGCTGTGGCTGGGATGGTCTGCAGTGGTTTCCCTGGGCATTTGAGAGGTTCAGAGAGCTGCAGCCCTCAACTTCTCTCTGTTACAAGTGCAGCTGCCACCCATGGAGCTCCAGAGTTAAGTCATTCAGCCTGGAATTGCTCCTATCTCCTCTCTCATGATAAAACCTTTTGGGAAGAAAGTCACCTGGGAACCTCCCTCTCTCTAATCTGAACTACCTGAATTTGCTTTACAAGTGCTCTATCTTGTTTTCTGAAATAGATTCTTCTGTCCCTCTTGCCAGTCCATATATTAACATTCTTGCTTGCTGTGTCTCTTCTCTGCCAGTCCTTCATAATGTGGTCTCTATAACCCATAACACATTCAGCTACCAGAAGTGCTCCTTGCTTGGTGTGCTCCATTATGTTGTCTCTTAAAACTTTTATATGAAAGTGACATATCTCGGGTGAATGAGCCCCATAAATATGTCTATTTTGTTTCCTTGACCAAATCTAAACTTTATTGGACCTAGAGTCAAGACAGAGTGTACATATGGAAAATTACTCTCTTTCTTCCTCCCCTTTTTATTGAAAATGTGATGTGGTATTTAGATTGATGATTCTTTTTCCAGTTGTTTGAGTAGTCTTTTGACAAATACCATTTAAAAAGTACAAAGCAAACTTTTTTTTTTCCTAATTTATGAAAGCAACTGGAAAATTCTTTAAAAACCACTGCCAAAAACCTTGTAAGTAAGAACAGGCTTCTAACCTGAAAATGGCGTTTTTAAAAATTATGTGAGATTTCTCACGTAAATTTTTTTAGTCTTTTGTCTATTTCGTAGGTGCTTGAAATGAAGGTTTTTCCAAATATGGTATTACTTGAATGTTTTCTGTTAGTATGGGTTTTTACTTACATTCTCTTTGACTTTTCCTCAGGTGCTAGAAATGTTCATCTTGGTATTGCAACAGTGTCATAAAGAAAATGAAGACAAATGGAAGAGGTTGTCCCGGCAAATAGCTGACATCATTCTCCCAATGCTTGCAAAACAACAGGTGGTTATATGATGGTTTTAAATCTATAAGCACCTATAATAATTGCTGTAATGTATGTATCAATAACGCCTTTGCATATTTGGTTTTTATTTTTGCTTTTACGAAGACAAATTTTCTTGAAATTGTGGTTGCCATATCCGGAAAAAACAATTACTGCAAGGTAAACTTAAGTCTTTGAAGTCATGAAGTTCATATTTAAATGCATGAAGTATATGCAGTATCATCAAGACTGTCTCCAGAGGAAGCTCATTCTGTTTCTCTTAGATACATGATTATATCAGAACACTTATTAAATGGTGTGAAGATTGTCCCATATTTATAAAATGTCAAAATTATTTTTTCATGGCTACAATGGGTCTAATTGCAGACCAGCTTACGAAAAGCCCTATCCAACCTGGCCTTGAACACTTCCGGGGTGGGACAGCCATACCTTCTCTGGGTAGCCTGTTCCAGTGCCCCACCATGCTCCCAGTAAAGAATTTCTTCCTAATATAATTCCATCCTCTTTCAGTGTAAAGCCATTTATGCTGAAGCCCCTTGTCCTATCACTACCTGCCTGTGCAAAAAAGTCCCTCTCCAGCTCTCTTGTAGCCCCTTTAGGTACTGGAAGGTTCTATAGGGTCTCCCTGGAGCTTCTGTTCTCCAGGCTGAACAACCCCAGCTCTCCCAGCCTCCATAGCAGAGGTGCTCCAGCCCCAGATATTCTTTGCTCCATGATGGCAGTTCCTCAATCCCATGAGGATATCTCATGGTTGGGGAGAGTGGGCAGGATCAGACAACAGTTTTAGAGCAGAGCTAAAATGCTGGCAAAGTGAAATTGCTGTTGTTTTGTGTGACTGCACTGATCATCTTCCAAATTACTGAAGCAGGATAGGGTCATCTAGATTTTTAGTCCAGTCCCTTGCTTTTTGGAGTTGATTGTTTTATAATTTATCTAAAAAACTGTTTAGGTAAGCTATCCTGCCTCTGTTGTTCTAATACCACTGTAGCTGTTCACTTTTCTGATAATTAGATTTCTTTCCTCCTGGTTACCTGCTTAAGTTTAGTCGTGACCAGCATTGCTCTCTATAAATAAACCTGGTAGGATGTGCAGGGAGGAGAGAAGTCTTTAAATTTTATGACAAGTCAGTCTTCTGGTCTCATTCTCTGAATAAGGCCTATTTCTCCAAATGAAATATATGTCACGTGCACATTGGATTTCATATGACACATTTTTGTCCATGTTATCAAAACTCATGTCTAGGAAGGCCTGCAGTGAAACTTCAATTGATCTTTCATAGCTTTTGGTTGCTCTGAATTTTGTACTGTAAAGAACACTTTTATTTACACATAGGTTGCTATAGAAATGTTTATAACATGGAATGTTAATTTTGTGTTGAATTTATCTTTAGTGGGTAATTACAATTAGTTTTGTGTTTTTCTTTCACAGATGCATATAGACTCTCATGATGCTCTGGGAGTATTGAACACTTTGTTTGAAATTTTGGCTCCTTCATCCCTTCGCCCTGTGGACATGCTTTTAAGGAGTATGTTTGTTACTCCTAAAACAATGGTAAGCTGTTGTTTTCAAAGGAGGGAGAATCTGGTATCTCTCCATGCAAAACAAAAGAAAATGTGTTTCTCTTTAATAATTTGCTAATTGCTGTTTAAATACCTGCAGCAGAGTTTGGGAACAAATTGGCTAGAACTAATGTGATTTACCAACTGGGAGCACTTGATACATGAATGTTCTGCTTATGAATTACTTCCCTTCTTTTGTATTTTGAGGATCAGGAATGTAAAGGAAGATACTATCATAATAAAATAGAATGCAGTTTAATCGGTAAATCACATTTTTCTTATACAAGAATTAGTGCTGTTTCTATAGCTCAGAGGTTAACAGTGAATATGAGCTTGACAGTTACCACAGGAATAGCATTTTGTAAGATCTGAACTCAAAATTTATTTCTGGTTTGCTCCATTCTCATAAGGGTCTGATTTTTTACATGTTAATGAAAATGTTAATTTTTAATACATTTCTGTGTTGAGTCATTTAACTTCAAAAGTATTCAATCTTCTGTATTTCTGTGTTTGTGTTAGGCATCAGTGAGCACTGTCCAGCTCTGGATTTCTGGAATTTTAGCTATCCTTAGAGTTCTGATTTCACAGTCAACAGAAGACATCGTTCTATCCCGTATACAGGAGCTTTCCTTCTCACCATATTTGATTTCATGTCAAGCAATCAACAGACTGAGATGTGGAGAAAATAACGTGTCCACACCAGAGGATCGCACTGAGGTCAAACAGGTGAAATACCCACCTGAGGAGACATTTTCCAGGTACATTGTGTTTTGAATAACTTGGGGAAGGGTAGAGAGTTCTGAGAAATCAAACATACATTGGGCAGTGTTTAACATGTATAAAACTTCCGTCTGATGGGAATCTAGTCTGTTAATTAGTTGATATGGGACAAGTGTTGGAGGAAGAATTATTGAGATGAACAGAGATGGAGAAGTTGAGTGGATTTTAGTAGGACTTTGGACTGTCCTGGTATGTCTTACCAAGCCAAGTGAAGGACCTAATGGAGCTGTTAAAATGGGTGAATCCTGGACTTAATGAATTCAGGTCCAGGAACTTCACTGCTTTCCTTCTTTTCTGTGTAGGGACTAAATGATGAAACATCCCTTTAAGTGGAAGCCCAGGTTCTGTATTAGAAACTTGGCAGCAGTGAGAAACAAATCTATTGAGTTAGTCCTGCTCTTCTTTTCCTATTTTGAAGGCCCAGCTTTGTCTAGTTAGCTTCCCATGTTGATGTCCTTGGAGAGTGAAAAACTTCTGGCAAAAGAAGCATGGAGAGATGGCAGTAGTATTATGTTGACATAATGTTTGTTATTAAAGCATTATGTTTTAATTTGGTGGGAAGCATTTGAAATAGGTGTTTGTTTAAGAAAATAAGAACTTTTTATTCAAGTAGGGAACTTCAGATAGGAATAGAATGCTGTTTCATATCATTCAGCTCACTGTGAGGGTGATGGGTAGACAGACGAGGGTCTTCTGGACACCCATACCGTGACTTTATGTCCAGCAGCAGTGATGTAAGTTACAGAGTAATGGTTATGGCCAGGAGCAAGGGTGCCTTTCCTCAAGTGCCCTCTTCTGGTGGTGCTTTTGACACCACACATTGTCCCAGCTGGAGGTTTGATAAAGAAGCTGTGTAGTAGAGTGTGGATAGATGAGGCTGTAAACAGGTGAATTACTGTGACTTGCTGAATTACCCCTGCTCAGCTGAGCTGTGGTGACTGTCTCTGTTTTTAGCTCAATTTAACTCAATTGCTTTTAACAAATCACTATAAAGACACCACAGCATTCTGAATATTTGCTGTGGTGTCTTTTTATAAGTGAGTTGGGACAGTGTATGAATGCTATTGTGGCTGTAGCCAATGAGTAGATAATCTAGATTTAATATGTAATTATTGAAGTGCTTGTGATCATATAGCATCCTATTTGTTTTAGGTTAACCTATTCTGTAGCATTTCATTTAGTATGTTATTTAGGATGAATGGACAAGAACTTCATGTTTCATTTTTCAAACTGAAGTTTCATAGGCTAACCTCATCGTACTCTGAAAGATTGATAGTTTTCCTATTGATTGTATATGTGTTTCTTTCAAGATTCTTACTACAACTGGTTGGCATTCTATTGGAAGATATTGTTACCAAGCAATTAAAAGTGGACATGAATGAGCAGCAACATACTTTTTACTGCCAGGAGCTGGGCACACTGCTTATGTGCTTAATACATATCTTCAAATCAGGTAATACTTGAAACGTTGCCCATTTTATAGCATGCAGTGGCAGAGTGGTTTTTAAGTTCCAAGACAACTCATAAATGCATTGAACCACTGAGAAGGAATATGTAAGTGCTGAAGATGTTATGTCTTACTCCATATGAAGAACTTACCAAACATAGTGCCCATGCATGCAGGGCACATTTTGCACATTTCTTCTGTCTTTGTGAAACAAAATGTAATCAGTGACTCTTCATCTCTCCTTTTAACTGTCTAAAATTTTTCAGTCCAAAAACCACAAAGCATTCCAAATTTGTGGGTATATTTCTCATGTTTTCTCTCAGTTTGGAGGTTGGTGGGTATGTCCAGGCTTTAAATACTGAGTTACAGATCACTAGTTCAGACTCATGACAAGGAAAGTTCCTGGGTTTTGTCATAATTAATAAAAATATATAAAACAAACAACCCCCCCCAACAAACCAAACAAAAAACGAACCACCCCATAAAATCAGGAAAGGTAGCAGGTTCCAGCTAGCTGGTCTTGAGCTGCTTTCTTCAGTTTTGGAAAATTTTGCTTTAGGTTTCTTGTGCTGAATACCCAATCTCTAGCCCTTTGGTAATTCCTTAGTCCTTAGCTTGATTCCTTAGTATTATTTTCTGAGTAGTGGTACTGTCTTCCCTTTCTTCAGTTCTTTCTTTACTGTAACTGCCCTTTTTGCTGTCTGATTTTCAGCTTGCAGCTGAAGTGCAACCTTGGCTTACTGTTAGTTGTCTGCAGTTTAAAAGGTCTTGGCACAAGTCCCCTGTTCTTCATAGGCTTCCTTGCAGATATGGGATAAGGAGCTCTGCGTTCTGTTGCCTTGGTCTGTAAGATAGGAGTCTTCCAAACTGAGGTTCTTGGTGCAAAGACTCTTGGAGTGTGTGTGAAGAGACACAAAATTCATCTTTGTTTCAGGTGTGCTTTAGGGCCCAGAACTCTGGAGATAGAATGACAGTTCTCTTCCCACGTGTCTGTTACAGTAATAATTTTTATACATTTTTATACTGTTTTATTATATAAAAATAGATAATTATAATATTATATATTTTAATTACATATTAATTTATGTTTAGGAGAAATATTTGAAGCAAATGTTGTAACAAATAACTGACACCAGGGTGTTTTGGCATAAAGTGATTAAATGGTATCAAGCCAGGAGCAATGAAATCAGAAAATAAAGCTGGTGATTGAAATCGGGGTAGTGGATTCTTCCACAGTGGGAGCTGGGGATAATTGAAAGGGAAGGCTCAGCTAGTTCTGCTGCTGTGACTGGCTTCCAGGCTGCACTGGGAGTCTTGCCAGGAATTATGTAGAAATTTTCATGCAAAATTAAAATTAAATATTAAAATACTCGTGCAGAGCATTGGGATATGTGGATTGGATGATCTGTAGAAATTAATTTAATTTAAAACTACAAGTAACTTCAGGTATGTTATTACTACTAGTACCTGTATGGTGTAGCAGAGTAAAAGAAAGTTTTTCCAACACCTGGGCTGTAATTTTGTGTCATAATGTATTTATTTAGGTTGAGGAGTAATTAACTGCCTGAATTTATAATACTTTTCTTTTGTTCAGTTAAAACATCCATGATAATTTTCTCTAAATTATGTTCTCCTAACTATGGGTGTAGCTTATAGCAATTTGTGTCTGGAAACATAGGCTGTATTCTGTCATTTTTAACCACTGTTCTACTTGGATTTTGTCTTCTCACTCGTTGCAGTTTTTTCAAAATGTGAGTATTGCTGACTCCTGTGTTTCCAACTGTAGGAAGCTACTAGATTATAAGTGAACATTCTCAGTGTACTCCTTTGAAGTTAGAAATAAAAGGCATGGACAAAGGAAAAAGATGAGCATGCAGTGGCTTTTATGACTGTAGGAAGTCGCTAGATGGTGTTGTTTCTGCAAATGCAAGGAGCTGGAATGGGGCTAGCACTGGTTTGCTAGTAAGTGGAACCAGAGATTTGAGACTCAGTTATTTTTCCCATTCTTTGCTATTTACATTGTGTATTTATCAGTCCTGGGGGCAGCTTAAATTGCTCCACATGGCTGTGGAATTTACAGCTTCTTTCTTCTGTACTTCTGGCAAGGAAGGCAAGTAACACTGCGGATTCCCTTCATTATTCTGATTAGCTCTTGGTTTCTAACTGACTCTGAAGAAACCTTTTATTTTACCCTGATCTTATCTTCTCATAGAAAATCAAAAAGTCCTATACCTTTTGACAACTTTCCTTGTTTTCCCACCCTTCTCATATTTCTTGTTTTCCCAACCTTTGTTTTGGCATACAAATACAGAATCAGCAAGTCAGAAAGCAAAATTCTGGGTTTTTGCTGAGTGTTCCATATGCAGGTTAATGGCAGAAACAGTTTTTGCACTTTAGAAAATGGATGAAAGAGGATAAATTTAATTTCAACTAAATGTATTTGGAAAGCCATCCTCTGCATACTTTTAGGTGTTCTTCCTTAACATGCAGGGTAGTAGTTACCTCATGGTTCTTAAGTAGAACATCTGTGTTTTAATTTATAAACGAATGAACTAGTCCTGGTCCACAGGTGACAGTTTTAAGTTTAATGAAGATTTTCATGTATAAGATTAATTAGAATTGTAGTGAAACCTATCTAAACATTATTTATTGAGTCTGAGAGCTGGTAATTTCTGGTTTACACACTGCCTTTAAGCAAACTTCATCACTTGCCTTAAATTTGTAAAACTGCTTAGGTATACCTTTCTTGCAGGACTTCTACCCTGAATAATTTTAAAGCTTCAAAATTTATTGTTTTCAGGGATGTTTAGAAGAATCACAGCTGCAGCCACCAGACTTTTTACAGGAGATGGATCTGATGGTAGTTTCTATACCCTTGAAAGTTTGAGTGACCTTGTTCAGTCCATGATTCCCACTCATCCTTCTTTAGTTCTCCTCTGGTGTCAAATCCTGCTTCTTGTCAATTATACCAACTACAACTGGTGGTCAGAAGTGCATCAAACCCCAAAGTAAGTTTTGGTTTTGTTCCCTAGTAGTAGTAATGTGTTTCATACAATTATATTTGCTAAAAGCATAATAAAACAATCTAGCTGCTTTCTGCCAAGCCTGTCAGCCCATTGAATGGTGCTCCTTGGATTCTGAAATGCAGTTCTGCATTTGCTTTGTGTGTACATATTGTCTGTTCTGATATTGATGTGACTTTCAAAGTGAGGAAATGTATCCTGCACTCAGTTGTTCCTCAAAAGAACTGCCAGGTAATCTCTCCACTTCTAAGGCAAGAAATTTTCCTTTGTGTACTATTTTTTATTAAAACTATGGAAATAACTACAGCAAAATACTCAGTGTTTCATGTTTATATGGAGACCTCATGTTTCACCTTCTAGGAAATAATCAGCTGGTGGAGATGATGGACGCTGCTGTGTTTGTGACAATACAATCTGATCAGTTTAACTGTAACTGTAGCTATGGGATTATCTGTTCTCAGAGGGTCTATTGCTAAATGCTGTCAAAACATGGTATTAGCACCATGCTGGTTCATTAGCATCAAGCACTGTAATAACCTCACTGAACACTAGTTGTCTGAAATTTGGAGATTTGTTCTAAAATGAGTGTTCTCTTGGTCTGAAGTTAGTTATCCCATCTGTCAGGCATTGGAGTGATTTGTCCTCAGTGAATAAGGAAGGGACCTCTTGTGAGGGTGGGTATCCGTCTGTGTTAACTGTAGAGGGAGGTGAACAAATGACTTGGGAGATGTTTCTGGTGCTTGTGCAGTGAGTGTTGGGGCAGACTTGTCTTGCTCTACAACTGAAGTGCACTAATACTTTCTCAAATGTGAGATTCTTGCTTCAGTTCAACCTTATGAATTGAAAATACATTATTCTAATTTGTGGAAACATGGAATTACCAGGATTACGAGCAACTACTGAGGCATTGGAACAGGCTGCCCAGGGAAGTGGTGGAATCACCATCCCTGAAAGGTGTGTAGATATGGCACTTCAGTATGTGGCTCAGTGGTGAGCCATGGTGTGGTGCTAGGTTAAAAGTTGGATTTGATGATCTTACAGGCAACCTTGATGATTCTATGAATAAAAATAGCAGTAATTTTTTTTTATTTACCAGTATCATCTCTGGTTTTTTACTGCGTTGGGCATCACTTTTAATCTGACTCTAGACAAAGTGCTCAAGAACACTGGTTTGTTTTGAGAAGAAAATACAGTATTAGGTTCTGTTATCCTACCAGAGATGCAACAGCCCATGTTTTTCTTTTAAATAACCCATTTGGTTCTTTAGACTATCTGAAGAAGTAATAAGCAATAGTGCAATTGTTAAAAAAATCAAGATCTGATAGAAGCAAAGTTCTACTTCAAGGAAGTGTAATGTTTGAATGAAGTTTATAGGGAAATACATGTCATGTAAGGACATTGGTAGGATACTCCAAGCACTTTGGTTGTTCATGCTTCGGTAGCCATACTAAGAAAATAGTAACAAAATAGAATATACTTTTTGCAGGCGACACAGCCTTTCCACCACTAAATTGCTTAGTCCTCATATATCTGGAGACAGTGACGAATCAGATTTGGAATCCAAGCGTGGCATGTGCAATCGTGAGATAGTGAGAAGAGGAGCACTCATTCTCTTTTGTGACTACGTTGTAAGTTTTGAATTTTGACTTTTATAACTACAGTTTTGAGTTATTTTATGATGCTGACAGTCATGTATTACTGATCTGTGTTAACTGAAAAGTGAAGTGTGTTAAGTGAAAAATAAAGACTTGTGAAACCAGTAATTTTATTTTCAGGTGGTGCTTCTGTAAGCTTAGATATGACCTCATTTGGCATTTTTTTCTGTTCTGAACTGAGAGTTCTCTTGGCTGTTAAAGGTTACCTGGTGGGCAATAGAATTACCTTCTGGGTATCACAACCCTTACCTGGGAGGTGCTTGGAGCACACTATGAAGTTTTAGACTTCCCAACATCAATAGCAGTGCACAGTGTCCAGGAAACAACTAATTTCTGTCTACACCTTAAGAAGAGAGGTTTTACATGAACTTTTAAACTTCATTTTGGTTTTCCAGTGAGAGCAATTTCTGTGGCTTTGGTCTTTTGCTGCCCCAGTATTAGAGTTTTAGTTCACTGGGAACTTTAGAAGTGAATCTTCAGTACTAGGAGGTATTGCACTTGGGTTTGCACCTCAGATCAGTTTTGAGGCAAACAAACTGCATTCCTTTCAGGTTCAACTGAACAAAAAGCTATGTTCAGGAAGCACTTCGAGTACTAATGGACATTCAGTTACAGGAGTCAGATTAGAGGTAGTCCAAGGTAAAATCCTCCAAAACCTCTTTACTGGGGAGGTACAACCTCTCAGCATTGTCTGGTTAACTCTACAGATATTTTTGTGTTGCATTCCACTGCTTGTCGATATTCACAAGCCTCTAGAGGTTTGGCATTAATTATTGACAGATCTCTTTGGATTTGCTTTCCAGAAATTCTTCATTTTGTGTTAAAGACCAGTAGTAATAAGAAATCTTTAAGAAGCCTAAGTGAAAATCACATTTTACAAGACAACTCTCTGTGCATGTTTATTTCAAATAGCATTTCATTAAAAGCAGCATCTTTGAATCAACCTTCTCAATTTACTTGTTTCTAACCTGTTTTCTAGTGTTTTTAGAAAAATAAGTTGCACGTTCATGGTAAATACCTTAATTTGCAACAAGATCAAAACATTTGGAAAATTTGTCATGTAAAAATAATGTTGGTGGTATTAAGATACAGACACTCTATGCCATTATTTTAAAGTAGCTACCAGAATTATGTATGGGAAGCTTCATATTGTGTCATGTTTAGTAATTAAAATCTTAATATTGGTTTTACTATGATCAGATTTTAATTTTTCCCCTTTAGTGTCAAAACCTACATGATTCAGAACACCTGACCTGGCTTATTGTGAATCATGTTCAAGACTTGATTAATCTGTCCCATGAGCCTCCAGTACAAGACTTTATCAGTGCTGTTCACAGGAATTCAGCAGCCAGTGGTCTCTTCATCCAGGCCATTCAGTCACGGTGTGAGAATCTTGCAGCTGTAAGTTTAACTTTTTGACTTCTTGTAAAGAATCAAGTCACTTCATTTCAGCGTAAGTTTAACTGATAAGTATGCAAAGTTTGACATTTCTGGGTCATTTATCAACTTCCAGTTTTATTTTAAAGTCGCTTACTTAAAAATGCAAACAGTGAACCTTATATTAGCAACTTCATTATTAGATGTGCTCCAGTCCATCAAATCTATGAATTCAAGTGGAGATGGTTAAACTGCTTTTCTTCCTTTATGGGTATTATCCCACATAATCAATATCTGAAGGGTAAATTAAAGCTGTAACTTTTGACTTCGATTTCAGTGCCTTGGTAGTATAAATAGCAAGCTACTAACTGCAGAGGCAGGAGTAGGAACCAGTCCATCTTCATAGGCCCTGGAAATATAAAAATGATTTGTGAGCTCATGCCTTCCCCATTGATCTGTTCCAAAAGTTGTATCCACTAGGTAAGGGAAAATCACCAAGAAATTCAGGATATTACTTCTGTTGATTGTTTTAGTTTTCAAATTAAAAGGAGTGGATGATGTTTTATAGGGATGTAAGGTTGTATGCATCTCTCTTAATCATGGGAAATGTCATTTGCTGGACTTCCTCTAGAGATAATTGTGGGAGATGCCACCTGCACCCTGAGTAGCTTCAGTGCTGTTTCCTATCTCTTTGCATTGTCTCTCTGCAAATCTAGGGCAGCTTTAAAGTTACGTGAGATTAATCTGGGCTTCAGTAGCTGAGAATCAGCAGAATGAACTAAACTTAATATGTTTTAATGGAAGATGTAGTCACAGTGTGAAATGCTTGGTGATTATCAGGAAAGATAGTAAAATTAAAATAGCTGGTAATAACAGACTGCTCTAAACCAAGATTGGTTTCATGAGTCAAACTAGTGTGTCTTTGTGTTTCTCCCTTTAGAATATTAGTGCTGAATTGGTGCTCATATTAAAAAAAAAGTTGAAGAAATTGAAAAAATATTTGTACACCCTTTTAATCCTGAGTTGCTACTGCTGTTTCTAAACATATGCTCAGAAAATCCCCACTGATTGTCTGGATTTCTGTACTGTCACTTTTCTTGACTATGCACATGTTCCTTCCTTCTTCCAGAAAGAGCTGAAGCTTCTCACTGTGTTCAAAGCTTTTTGCAATTTCACTTAAATGTGTAGCTTTTTTCCCCTAAAAGTTTTCCTCCCTATGTTTTGCTTACTCTTGTAAGAGTAAGCTTTTACAGTTACACGTCAAACAACTTACTGTTCATATTAATTAAATAAGCCAGTAACTCATTCACACAGAGATGATTATATTGATCAGGTAGTTGTCTGCTATAGTTTTTTCTAAATGCTTTTCCCTTTAGCTTTAAGATCTTTGTATTCCAAATTGATTGTCATGTTTTGTCTGTTTCTCTGTTTTGTGCTGTTTCAACACCTAGCCCACAACTCTGAAGAAGACCTTGCAGTGCTTGGAGGGAATCCACCTGAGCCAGTCCGGGGCTGTGCTGACCCTGTACGTGGACAAGCTGCTGTGCACTCCCTTCCGAGTGCTGGCTCGCATGGTTGACACCCTGGCCTGCCGCCGCGTGGAAATGCTGCTGGCAGCAACTCTGCAGGTACAGATAAATCCATGCCTGGGAATCACATTGGGTGGTGCCAGCAGTGTAATCAAGAGCAATGATTTAAAGTACATCCAGATATGATTAAGTGATTTCGTTTGATGATTTTTTAAATTTAATATATAGATATGTGAGTGTTTACTTCATTTCATTTTATCTCCCTGTAACTTTGTTAATCCAGTAAAAGTATTTTGGGGGATTTTGCGTATTTCTGTCCTGTAAAATTCTTGTGATTCTTTCGTATAGAACAGCATTGCTCAGTTACCAGTTGAAGAACTGGATAGAATTCAGGAGTACCTTCAAAACAGTGGATTAGCAGCAAGGTAAATAATACCAATAATACCATTAAAATGTCAAACTAAGTAATGTTCTAATACAAATCGTGTTAACTCTGTTTTCCTACATTTTGGCTTTTTTCCTAGAGGTCAGATAATGGGTCTTTTTTGGAGGTAAACCAGGAGTAAAGCCTCTCATAACATGCTGACATGTTCTGGCACAAGGGGCAGTTGTGTTGGCTGTATTGAATTTGCAGTAAGAACTACTTAAGAACTAAAGCAAGCTCTAGAGGGTTGCATCAAATTCTCTTTCTTGCATCCCACTCCATATTTAACTTTTGAGAGACAGCAGCTGCAAATTAATTTCTTAACAAAATCTGTGTTCCTAAAGCCAACTTTATTTTCCTCAAACTTGCAAAATATTGCGAGTTCAAGCTAAGTGGGCTTGGGGTTTTTTGGTTTGTATTTTTTTTTTTTCTCCCAGACAACTGTGTTAAAAGTTTTAACTGTTTAGTCTCCTGGCTGTTTAAACTGCTGGTATAAAAAGATGAAAATTACTCATTTTTTGAAAAACTTTAATTTGATGTGGGAAAGATCCTTATTTATTCCTCTTGTCATTGCTGTTTGAGGTTAATACTTGTTGACTGAAATAAGAAATAAGTAGGGGAAAGAGCCTAAAACCTGCAGTAGACCAATAGTTATGTGCCTACATAGGTAATGTTACATTTAAGTTTTTAAAAGACTCAAAAAATTACTTTGTACAAGTTCTTGATAGCAGTAGTGGAATTTAAAAAAATCTCAACCAAACAAAACAACCAGTTAAAAAGAAATTCTTGTCGCTGGTATAAATCCAGAAACTGGAGTTCTTAGTATAGTGAGGGATAATTTTTTAAAAAGAGAAGTATAGTTTTAGTGGATTCTTCAGTAATATCCGTTAGAATGTATTTTTTTTGCAATCAAGTAATCTGTTCACTAACTTAGATTCTTCTTACTCATTAAAAGATTTGCTGCATAAAGAAAGCTGAACAGCTTGTATTTTGTGCTTAAGTACATCACAAATTTTAACACTAAATTAGATTTAAATCTTTATTTGTTGGTGGTACTGAGTTAATTAATTTTGGCCACTGATACCTGAAGAAACTTTGCATCATATGACTGCACAGATCCAACAAAAACTGAAGATCTGAAGACCCTACTGCTTTTCTGTCCTGGGATTAGAATTGAGTCACTGGATGTCTTTCTATTTTTAAATTATTTACAAAACTAAGATAGCCCTCTTCTGATGTGTTCTTCTGTTTTCAGACACCAAAGACTTTACTCGCTCTTGGATAGGTTTCGTCTTATGGTAGCACCAGACACAACCAGTCCTTCACCTCTGGTTACCTCACACCCACTAGATGGAGAAGACCAACCAGCTTTAGAGACTGTAATCCTAGACAAAGTAAGATTATGTTTAGAAAGAGTCACTAAAGTGCTTTGGCTATAAACAAGCTTTACTCATTACAAAATATTTAAATGCAGCTTATTTTTACTATGCAGTTAGTGTTCTCAGGATTGTCAGTGTATCTCAAATATAGATCAGTGATTAATTTCATGTGTGTTGGCTGACTGTTGAACTTAAGATGGATAATTAACACATGCATAGATGTTTGTTATATTGACAGTGCTGTGAAAAATTTACCAAGTTTGGTTTCTTTGCTCAACTTTAATGGAAAGACTTTTATACGGTTCAATAGAGACAGATAAATAATCATGTTTTCTTGATGTATTTACTACAGTTATTAGTTTTATTCATTTGCTGAAAGTTTTTGGCTGTCTCTTGGAAATGAAACATAGCTTGTCCAGACCTCCCTTCTCAGCTTTAAATTACTTTCAGAGAACAATCAAGAATACTGAACTGTTTCTGTCTTTCATGGACTTTGATGTGTTTATTTCCAAGTGGAATGGAAGGCTGGGAGCAAGTCTTGGGGCCTTCTGTGTCTTCCTTTTTTCTAGTTTGTCCCATGGCACAGATATTTCTCCTTTTCATCCCTCCATGTTCTACACTGATGCACAGTAATAGGAAACTTATGTAACTGAGATGGCAAAAATTATTTGATTAGCTGACAGTTTGGATGAGTCTGAGCAGTTATTGGCTATGGGGAGATGTTGAGAGCGACCTGACAACAGGAGAAAATGCTGTGCCCAGAAATCATTTACCCATAGCTTTGTCTTCAAATTACCCCCAAAATTTCCTTTGTCTCTCCCTGTAAATTCTAAATAAAAGAAGTGGTTTTTGTATACTTCCCCCACAACTTCTGCATAGTTCATAGAATCAGAATATCTTAAGTTGGAAGGGACTCATAAGGATCAATGAGTTCAAATCTGTGCTTTTCACAGGGCTACCTAAAAATAAATCCTGTGACTAAGAGCATTGTCTAGATGCTTCTTGAACTCTTACAGGTTTAGTTGGGTTCTAATTAATGTCAGCAAATTTATTTGAATCTGAAGAGTTTTCTTCCTTGGTTATAGTATAGGTTTTTTTGTTATTACTATTATATTTGTTGTGACTGTAGGGTATTCTGTGCTTTTTTTCTAGATAGTCTGCTCAGCTTTAGGGTCCTAATACAAGTACCTGCACTATATATTAAGATTCATTTTTCCTCATTTCCTGTCCAGACTTTACAGAAATAGACAAGTTGTCAGTGAACATCCATTGGTCTAGTTTAAGGTGTTCCATTTCCATTTATTGCTTGTTTGTTTTGCTTTGCTTTTTAGTTTGAGGGGATTTTTTTAATACTACTGTAGGATACAGATGTCTTGGACATTCAGTGCCGATGAGTAGTTCTCCCTCTTACCCCCATATACTGTGTTGTTTTCTGAAAACAAGTATATAATAAATTTCTGCTTTTGATTATTAAAGGACTGGTATGTGTCACTAGTGAGGTCACAGTGTTACATCAAGTCTGACTCTGCACTGCTAGAAGGAGCAGAGCTGGTAAATAGGATTCCTCAGCCTGACCTGAACTCCTTCATGACCAGCAAGGTAACTTCTATGTCAGAGAAAGAGGACGTAATCAGTTCAAGTGTTCCTATTGGTAGTATTAGTAGATTACATTCTGAAGTGTTTACATTCTCAAATGTAAACACTTCAAATTTAGATAATACCGATACTGATAAAGTATACTGATAACACTAATTCACCTAATTAAAACTAAAATAGTAGGTATTTGTGTAAAAGAGAGGGTATCTGTGTCTAGCAATGTTGCTAACAGTAACTTTCTAGTAGTACATGTTGAGTAGATAGTGGAAGCAAAGGTTTATTTATGCATTGCAATCAGAATAATCCAGTTTTACCATTTTACATAATCTTGTTTTGCCATATAGTCTCTTCCAAGGCCAACTGTTTCTGTAACCTCTTCAATATCTGTGCTAGTTGACTTGGAGTAAGCCATTGACAGGCCACAGATCAATAAATCTGATGTAAAGGACAGCTTTGTTCAAATTCTCACTATGATAATTGCTGCTGGTATGGAGCAAATAATGCTGAGGAAGCTGTTTTTAAGAAGATATTTGACTTGTTTGTTTGAAAACTTATTACTTGAAGATTCCTTGTGTATATGTCATCCTTAATCTTTATTCACACATTGTCCTGAAAATCTGGAGTAAGCATATTGATTTTTCTTTCCAGTATGGTACTAGTTGGAATTTAAATGTGGAGCCAATGTGGGCTTATCCATATTGGCACACCACAGTAGAGCAGAGGTGCTAATAATAAGTTAGATATTCAATAAGCTGTAAATTTCCCCCCACATTAGTATGTTAGAATAATACCACCAAATTCTTAGTTTCACTTTAAAAGCAATTTCTTTTTATTTACTATTTGATTTCAGGAATTCAACCTAAGCTTGTTAGCACCTTGTTTAAGCCTCGGCATGAATGAGCTCTCAAGGGACCAGAAGAACAGCCTCTTTGAAACAGCTCGGAGGGTAACTCTGGATCATGTGTCTTCTGCTGTACAAAACCTTCCAGCCAGCCACCAGGTTTTTCAGCCACTATTGCCAACTGAGCCATCAGCCTACTGGAAAAAACTAAGCGATATCTTTGGTAATAGAAATAATGGTCTTTTAAAGTTTATTCTCTCCTCTGCAAAGATACTTTACAGATGTCTTGTGAATACATGAACTTACTATTTTTAAAAAAATCAAGATACCTGGCATAAAAGTGCTTATGAAATAGTTCTGAAAAACATTTATTGAAGGGAAAAAAATTCAAACTGCTAGATTTCATCCAGTCTTATTTTATAGGAGATGAGGTGATGTATCAGTCTATGATGACACTTTGTCGTGCACTGGCTCAGTATTTGTTGTTACTCTCAAAACTACCAGCTGGTCTCCGTGTTCCTCCTGACAAAGAGGATGATATCCTGAAATTCGTAGTGATGTCAGTAGAGGTAAGAAACTACACCGTAATTAAAGATGTGATGAAATGTTGGGAGAGGGAACAGCTCTATCTTAAACTGATCACCACTGAGTAATTTTTGATTGGGGCAATTCTTTTGTTTTAACTGTAGAAATTTCTTCAGTGGTTTTTGTGTTTGACCTGTGCTAGCAAATGAGATTTGGGTTATGGGACAAGGACAGTTTTATATAAGGAGAGGTTGATTGACTGATGTAATGATGATGGCCTTTGGGAGAATGGGTCCTGCACTGATTTTTGGGACACTTAATAAACAGTATATGAATGTCATAATTTTCTGAGGAAAAAATCAATACTATTTGCTACTAAAACTTTACATTTTGCCAAGTTAAAAAAAAATCACTCTTGGTTAGAAGTTGTTCTGTTGTGAGAATTTGCTATTAATAGGAAACTTCTCTTTTTGTACAGGCACTATCATGGCATTTAGTGCATGACCAGATTCCATTAAGTGTAGATCTTCAAGCTAGTCTGGATTGTTGCTGTCTGACACTACAGCAGCCTAGTCTTTGGAATTTGCTGTCTTCTGCAGCTTATGTGACATATGCTTGCTCCTTAATTAACTGCATTAGATTTATCATAGAAGCAGGTGAGTGTGGTTTGAACAGCTCGGAGAAAAATTTTGTTAATAGATTGCCAGTCATCATTGATCAAATGCTGCGTGTCTGGAATATTTCCTTTGAGTCCTTATTAATTATTTGTTTGACAAATTCATTTTTTACTACTTTAATTTCCTGTTTAAAATTTAGCATTTACTTTCGAACTTGGCAAATGCCAAATTTTACTACTATGTGGTGTTGATTAAAAAAGTGGAATATGAAGTATGTAATAGCTGTATCTTTCAAATATTTTTCTCCAATTCAGTTGCTGTGGAACCTGGTAATCAACTTCTTAGTCCTGAAAGAAAGAAGAACACTTCAAAACCTTTAAGTGAGGGGGAAATTGATTCAAATGCACAGAGTAAGTAAAAAGTGAATTTTGCTTCTGGCCTAAACTTTCACTGAAGAAATATTTTAGGTACCCTTTCCATTACTATTATTTTTAACAGTGAAAGTTCATCTGAGACCTTATTTGTATTTGGTAAATGTCTGTTAAATATAGGTTGACATATTTTTGGCAGGTATAGTTGTTTATTCTTGAAAGTTATACTTTAATGCAGTTTTTTCTTTTTGGGGACTCTGTTAGCTGTACAGTGTGCTACAGACTGAGCTTTTTAAAGTGTTGTGGGATTTTAAATTTTTAAAGTTTCTTTGTATGCATCCTTATTGTGGTTTTTTGTTGACATACTCTTTTGTTAAGAATTTTTTGTGTTTCTGTCTTTTTAAATTATTTGTCTTTTGAGTGGATTCATAAAACTGAATTTCTTTCTCTCCTAACAAAGAAACAAAACACATTATTGCAGCATGTGAAATGATAGCGGAGATGGTGGAATGCTTACAGACTGTCTTGTCATTGGGGCACAAAAGGAACAGCAGCATCCCTGCGTTTCTCACTCCTGTCCTCAAGAACATCATTATCAGTTTAGCAAGGCTGCCTCTAGTGAACAGCTACACCAGAGTACCTCCCTTGGTATGTTTATTATTCTGTGCTTTCAGGACTTCAACGTTATTGAAAAACTTTGAAAACCAAACATGGTGCTGCATCCTAAGTCCTACATCAGTAGGACTTCAACCTTAAGCTGGTTTGATCAATCAGTTTGTCTTTTTGAACCCTGGGTAGTAATATGTGCAAGGCCATTTCTCTATTTCAGCACTCTGTTTTTGCAGGGATGTCAAAACATAGTATTTTTTTTGGTTGAGACTTTTTTGCCCCCTCTGTGATGTATCAGTGTGCTTTTTCAGGCACCAGTAGTATGTGAGCTGTCTTCCTTGAATTCCATTTCAGCATAATTTCTGCACAATCTCTAAACTGAAATATGTGACAGGAACTTACTTGCTTCTGTATCTAAACGTGGATCACAAAACTGGATAATTAAGGAAGTATGATGGAAAAAGCCCTAAAATTAGAAATATGGTATACATTGTTATAAGTTGTGTTAGATGTTCCATCTTCCTTTGAGTGTTTTTCTGTCTGGAGAACTACTTTATTTACTGGTGTCTTGTTGCCTTTGAATGGTGCCTGTATATTTAGAGCTGTAATGCAAATACTATATCTGGTGTAGATAATTAAACTTCCGTTATACTTCTTTAGGTCTGGAAATTAGGCTGGTCACCAAAGCCTTTGGGTGACTTTGGCACAGTTTTTCCTGAAATCCCAGTAGAATTTCTTCAAGAAAAGGAAATATTTAAGGAGTTCATCTATCGCATTAATACACTTGGTATGTACAAAATTAAATTAATATACTTGGCTCTTATTGGGCATTTACCCATGTTTTGAAATTACTGAATAACTATATCTGAAACTGTTTGCTTACTTTTGTTGCTTATGTGGAAGACACATAGTATTTCAGAGCAGGTTAGTAATTGTGCTGCAGTAATTCTTACATTTTGTTCAATGAAGAGAGTAAATGGTAGAAATAAAGCCAAATATTATTCCAGCTCACGGGGATTTCAGTGTGCTCTTGCAGAATGACCACTTATTTTCTGAAGCATACGCTTGACAGCACGTTTGAGAATATTTTGCTTCCCCCCCTCTTTTTTTTTTTCTATTACAGTATAAAGTCCTGTGATAAGATACCTGTTACCTACCTTCAGCTCAGGCATCAGATGTTTGGGTTGGACTAGAAGATCTTGAAAGGACCCTTCCAACCCAAACTGTTCTATGACTGTGTTAGCACAGTGTTTCCAGTTCTCTCCGCCTTCTTGGAGCTGAAGGAGACAAGCTGTGGTGTTGTTCTCTGCCATACCCATCCACACCCAGTAGATCACAGAATCACAGAATATGCTGACTTGTAAGGGACCCACAAAGGTCATCAAGTCCAAACTCCTGGCCCTGCACAGGACCATTCCCAAGAGTCACACCATGGGCCTGAGAGTATTGTCCAAACACTAAAATCTGTCAGGCTTGGTGCTGTGACGACTTCCCTGGGGAGCTTCTTCCCTTGCAAAAAATGCCAAAATGAATAGGAAATGGTATGAAACTAAGTCTGTGGAAACAATGTACTTTTTTTTTAATGCTGTGTCTTGTTTAACTTTGTATTAAGACATAAATGGCTATCTCTGAGTGTTTCCATAGGATGGATCAGTCGTACTCAGTTTGAAGAGACTTGGGCTACTTTGCTTGGTGTGCTCGTAACTCAGCCCATTGTAATGGACCAAGAGGAGAACCAGCAAGAGGTAATGAAATTTTACTTAAACCAAGAAAAGTGTTTCTATTAATAAAACGGTAAAGCAGAAAAGAAGTGACTAACACTAAGGAATTTTTTATATTTTGTATTTCCTTTTTTTCATATCCTGGTGAGTTCAGACACATCCATATTCTGGCTTAAAGCCTCTGCAAGCATGTAAATAGTATGGAAAAAAATCATGAAGCTGTTTCAGCTCTTTATTAGAACATCACTCAACACAGTTTTTTTTTTTTTTTAAGATTCTTGACTAGAAATTAATTGCAGTCAGTGCTTTGTGTGCCTTGTTTATGTCACATATATTTCTGGATGGGAAGAAGCGTAGCTATCAGGCTTATTAATGATAATTTAGTGAAACATGACAAACTGATATTCAGAGCTTTTGGGATTTTTTTTTTTTTTTTTTTTAACAATTCAAATTACAGTGAGTTCATTTTACAGGAAGATACAGAGAGGACCCAAATTAATGTTCTTGCAGTGCAAGCCATAACCTCCCTGGTGCTGAGTGCAATGGCCATACCTGTTGCAGGCAATCCAGCAGTTAGCTGTTTGGAACAGCAGCCCCGCAACAAAGCTTTAAAAGCTCTGGACACAAGGTACTTCTTTTTACTTGTTTTCAAATACATAAAACTTGTTGTTAATACATAATGACAGTTGCTTAATCTAGCTGTAGCAAAAATATGAATGGATTGTATTTTCTAAGCAAGAGTATACATGGGTGGGTCTGTTTACATGGAAGTTATGTGGACTTAGCATTGTGAACCTGCTGAGTTAAAAGATTATCTGAAAAAGATAACATCTTAATAAAATCTAATAAACAGTGTGCAGAATGTATTTTTCAGCATTTTCATTTCCCTGATAATGAAAATAAGCATAGATACACAACATTGCAGAGTAAGCCAGACAGACTTGCATGAAACTATTAAAGGAAAGATCTGCTAAAATTGATTTATCTTGGGCTTTCAGGTTTGGGAGGAAGCTAAGTGTTATCAGGGGAATTGTTGAACAGGAAATCCAGGCTATGGTGTCTAAGAGAGATAATATTGCTACTCATCACTTATACCAAGCTTGGGACCCTGTTCCATCACTTTCTCCTGCTACTACAGGTAAGTGCTTGTTTGTGGGGGAGAAGGGGAGAGTGAATTTCTTTTACACTTAAAAAGTGGAAAAAATACTCTCCGAAAAATTTGAAATCCAGTTTGCAGGAAGTGAAGCCATTTTCACGTGTGCTTTGTTAGGCACTTTCTAAAAATTCGTCTTGTGTTTCGTTACAGGTGCTCTTATCAGCCATGAAAAACTCTTACTGCAGATCAATACTGAACGAGAAATAGGAGATATGGATTACAAACTGGGACAGGTTTGTTGAAAGCTCAACTTTAAACTTGATTTTTATTACATTTCTTCTAGTTCTGAAAAATCAGTTAAGAAGCATTGCATGACATCAAATAGAAACTAAAAGCTCTGAGTTCTGGAGGGTAGGTCATAACTGGGTGTCTCCTCAGCCAGAAGACTGTGTGTTGCCTGTCATTTAAATGGAAAATATATTTGGCTTCTAAGATTTCTCTAGACTGTGGTGGTGTTAAATGCACTTCTTTGCTATTTGTTTTTCTCTTCTGTGTATGTGTTCAAGGTCTCTATACACTCGATATGGTTAGGAAATAATATCACTCCACTGAGAGAAGAAGAGTGGGGTGAGGATGAGGAAGATGAGAATGACGTACCTGCTCTTTCCTCACCACCAACCTCTCCTATAAACACCAGGTATCTTGATTTTTATGTTTTTTCTCTCTTCTGAGTCATAGATAAGGTTATTTCTTCATGTTGAGTTCAATAAGCTGGGTTTATAAGTTGGATGCTGGTAAATAACTATTATTTCAAGTCAAGCATTTTAGCAGTGCTTAAGAACAGCCATTTTAACACTTGTTTATTGTTCCTTGCAGGAAGCACCGGGCTGGTGTAGATATCCATTCTTGTTCTCAGTTCTTGCTTGAACTGTACAGTCAGTGGATATTGCCATCCAACCCTAGCAAGAGAACACCAGTCATTTTGATCAGTGAAGTGGTGCGCTCAGTAAGTCTGAATTATTATTCAGAATCCTAATTGAGTATATGTTATCAAGTGTTCAGAGCTAAGCAGCCTTTGTAAAGCATCTTTTAATATATGGAACACACAGAATTTTCTTTGCAGTGCTGTTCTGTGGGCAGTACACAGATACAACTTGAGCAACTACAGCATTATACTGATTGAAGCTATATAAGCATCTGGATTGTGTATTCTGCTGCTACATTACAAATACTTTATTGTTACTTAATGATAGTTGATATTTTACTTGATTGTGTGCTAAAGCAAGATTTGCTTATCCTATTCCTTTGTAAGAAAATGAAGATGGAACAATAATGTATTAGAGAACTAAATTGATTATTAAGTGTAGAAGCAAAACGAAAGAAAAAAGGTGTGGAATGTGTCTTGGCAGCCATTATTCACTATCATAAGAGACTTAAAATGAAACTATCCTTGCAAGAGATATATGTGTTGTGTGTTTTGGGATGTTTTAATACATGGTAAATAACAATGTTTATTCATGTCCCAGAGTTACTTACTATAGTGGCTTTGATTTTGTCAGTTTTTGGTAAAAAGGATCTCTTGGAGGTCATTATTATCCGGGATGAATGGTGGAATTAATTCCGGACAACAATAGTTAATAGTTATTTCAGACCCTTGAGTAAATGTTTACACATTTAATAGATCAATTGAGGAATCTTTTGCTCACAATTATAACAGAAGGGAGAGTCAATGTTTGGCTGTCTGTTAATGGGATTTTTTTTATATTCAATTTTAATTTCTGTACAGCTTCTGGCAGTGTCAGACTTATTTACAGAAAGGAATCAGTTTGAGATGATGTACACAACACTGACAGAGTTGCGAAAGGTGCATCCATCAGAAGATGAGATTCTTGTCCAGTATTTGATACCAGCTACTTGTAAAGCTGCTGCTGTTCTTGGAATGGTAAGAAATTCTCAGAAAGTTTATTGCAAATTTCATGAGTGTCTAGGTTAACTCAGCTTCTGTTGCAAAACCTGGTGTACTTGGTGAGGGTGGTTTATCTCTAAGAATATCCTTTAGCTGATCTGCATGGCTGTAAGAAGTAATAGGATATGTATTTTGGGCTTTCAGAGTTTGCAAACATTATCTCCAGTTGCCCTGTATTTAAACAGAAAGGTTGTTTTGGTTGATAGTTTTCAAGATTTGAGCATAATTTAATGTGTTTTTTGGTTTGTCTTATTCAGTTCAGTGTTGCCTTTGCCCTGGACTCCTCATTTGTTACATTTCAGGACAGATATGAGGAATCGTGGAACATCTTTTGCTAGATTTGTATTACTGGTGAATGGCTGTAACCTCATGGGAGGCTGGGACAGTGCATGTGATAAATATATAGCCCCAGATAGTCAGGTATCCCTTGTCTTTCCCTCACTCTTCCCTCCACTGCATCATTCTGTCTTGAAATGTGTAGACCAGAGTACTTTCCAGTGAACATTGCAGAGTGGAATTTTTTTCCCTAAATTTTTAGGAAAATTTTGCTAAATATTTAGGAAAAAAAAAATAACAAATAACTTTGGAAGGAGTTAGCACTTTTAGAAACTCTGAGACTAATATAAAGCAATATAGGTAACAGTGGTAAAAGAAATTTTGAAAGGCTTTTAGGGTGGGGCTTCCAGTAGCTGTTTCAGCAGCAACTGCGCAAGGGAAGGCTGGGAAGGTGATGGCAAACATACAGAAACAGTTTTAGAGATCAGCTTATTCTGACTGGGCTGCCATTTCCCACTCAGTGAGCTAGTAACACCTTCTCACAAGCAGACAGCTGAATATAACAGCTTGGTGGGACTTAAAAAACAAGAAGGTGTTTCCATCAAGAGTTGCTTGCTGTTCTGTGCTCAGTTATGTAGAAAATCCACCTAAAAAGAGCAGCTAGAGAGCAGACACTATCTAACTGGCCTGTATTTTAGATACTTAATGAGTAAAGGGACAAGGTAAAACAAGTAATTTCTTCTAATTACTTAAATAGTAAGGAAAAGACTTTCCAAAACTAAAATTCAGAATAGATTCTGCATATTCCAGTAAGTTGTGTTATTTGATAACAAAGAGTGAAGTATCTGATACCTGCTTCACCTGTGAATACTAAACATACAATTGTGGAATCATTTAGGTTGGAAAAGACCCTTAAAATAATTGAGCCCAACCATTGACCTAACTACACCATTTCCCTAAGGCTGGAGCCTAAGGAGGCTCAGGGGGGACCTTATCAATCTCTACAACTTCTTGAAAGATTATAGCAGAGTAGGGGTCGGTCTCTTCTCCTAGGTGAAAAGTGACAGGACAAGAGGAAATGGTTCAGTGTGCCAGGGGAGGTTTAGGTTGGCTATTAGGAAAAATTTCTTCACTGAAAGGTTGGTTAAGCATTGGAACAGGCTGCCCAGGGAAGTGGTGGAGTCACCATTGGTGGAGGTGTTCAAGAAACAACTGGACATGGCACTTAGTGCTGTGGTTTAGTTGATGGTGTTGCTAAGTCAAAGGTTGGACTCGATCTTGGACGGCTTTTCCAGCCTTAATGATTCTGTGAAGTACAGGGTGATGGTCACTGCCCTGGTCCTGCTGGACACACTATTGCTGATCCAGGCCAGTTGCCCTTGGCCTTGTTGGGCACACCTGGTTCATGTTCAGCCACTCTCAACCAGCACCCCCAGGTCCTTTTCCACCGCGCCCTTTCCAGCCACTCTGCCCCAGCCTGTAGCACTGCAGGGGTTGTTGTGACCCAGGGGCAGGACCTGTCACTTGGCCTTGTTGAACCTCAGACCATTGGCCTTGGCCCATTGATCCAGCCTGTCCAGATCCCTCTGTGGAGCCTTCCTGTCCTCCAGCAGATCAACATTCCTGCCTGAGAGTGCACTTGATTCCGTCATCCAGATCATTGGATTGGTGGAGGGGAAAGACGTGTAGGTCTGAGTACCAGTGCTCTCAGAGAACATATAAATGGAACAATGTGCTATGAGTTGAGTAGACAGATAGTAGATGGCAGAGTATAGTTGTCTGGTACCAATTTGTTTCAGATGGAAGCATCCTTTGTGCTTAGCTGGAAGGCCAGAAAATTTCAATCATTCAAGTCCTATATTCTTAATAGCACGTACTATTTACTGAACTAATCCTTATCTTGTTTGGGTTTTTTTCATTTTAAATCGTGACATAACTTTGTACAAATAAAAGTAGCATCAATTTACTAGTTAATCTGCAACTCATCTCTTACCTGATTGTATTAGTCTTGTATTTGATTCAAAGTAGTTTAAGCTAGGCTCTGGTTTGTTCCCTATTTTCTATTCTTCAGTTTGTTCCAAGTATTTCCAAATGACAGGACTTGCCAGTTTTTAAACCAGTGTTGACTTCTAATGAATACTCTTGTTGAATGTATTAGGATAAAGCTGTGGCTGAACCAGTAAGTCGACTGCTGGAATCAACCCTAAGAAGCACCCATATGCCAAGTCGGATTGGAGCTCTGCATGGAATTCTTTATATCCTTGAGTGTGACTTGCTCGACGAGACAGCAAAGCAACTCATTCCAATTATCAGCGAGTATCTGCTCTCCAATTTGAGAGGAGTAGCACAGTAAGACTCTTCCCCCTTTCCCCCTCGCTCCAAACTGTTGCGTGTTTATGTGTGAACAAAAGGGCTCTCTGTTGTTGGTGGTTGCCAGTACATTTTAGAGCAGGCTGTTGTATCAAGCAGGTTTTGGCATTTTCATTGAAAATATCATCCAGTTTTAGGTTTAACTTAGAGTGAAATCATATTTGAGGGTGAGAAAACTGATAGTACAGGCTTTTGTGTCTTTGGTAAACTGTGTTACTTAAATATCATTTCTCTGTCATTTTCGTGGTAATCAGTGTTCTCTTATGGCATCTCGGAGATACTTTCTGTGATTTTAAAAAGGGCTTATGTTTCATGTGCAAAAATACTTTGTGTTTCAAGGAATTGTTTATAGTGTCTCTGTGACCTAGACAACTTTGAGGTGACCACTAGTGTTTTTGCTCATTTACAGTTGTGTGAATATCCATAACCAACAGCACATCTTGGTAATGTGTGCAGCTGCTTTCTATTTGATTGAGAATTACCCACTTGATGTAGGGCCTGAATTCTCTGCAGGAATTATACAGGTATGTTGTGATGCCTCCAGTTAGCGGTGGTCATGTAACCTGAGATCACCACATAGCTGTCTTTAACACTTAACTTGATTACTGAGGTGTGGCTTTGCTTTTGGGTTTAGTTTAATCAGTTTTTGTTGATACCTCATGCTGTCGCATACTATTGGGGTATGATGCTAGAAGATGACCTAAATACACCTCAAAACCAGGCAGTTGGCTTTTTGCTGTATTTCAGATGTGTGGAGTCATGGTGTCTGGAAGTGATGAATCAACACCATCCATTATTTATCACTGTGTCCTGAGAGGATTGGAACGACTCCTCCTTTCAGAGCAGCTTTCTAGGCTGGACAGTGAGTCGCTGGTTAAACTGAGTGTTGACAGGGTGAATGTGCAGAGCCCCCACAGAGCAATGGCAGCCCTTGGATTAATGCTGACTTGCATGTACACAGGTATTCAGTTTTTTATACTTCTGATGTGCTGAGAGACTGGCTGAAGAACAGTGCTAATTTTCTTAACTTATTTTTGTTACCAAGAGTAAGAGAAGTGTATTTTAATATCCCCAGTTAACTTGTAATATTATTTTGGTTTAGGAAAGGAAAAAATCAGTCCCAGCCGTATAACAGATGCAAATCCTGGTGCTCCTGACAGTGAATCTGTGATTGTAGCTATGGAACGAGTATCTGTCCTTTTTGATAGGTAAGAGGACAAAATGTGTAAGTGGGGTTCTGGGAGGGAAATGATTCTGTTTGTCACTGTGTGGTCACTTCTCTATTTGACAGTTCTTACAGTTAATTAATGATTAACTGTACTCTCTACTTACTCTTGCTTAAAAGTTACGCTCCTGGTATACACAGTAACACTGATGGAATTGCTGAAGGCAGCACAAATGTACAGGAATGTAAATGAAAACCAGACATGTCCTAACTGAGACTGTGTGCTGCACAAACCATAATACTTCATAAATGTATTTCCAGCTCCCTTCAGGTCAAACTCTTAAGTGCTTTTCAGGATGTCTTCTACATAATCAAGGATATAAATCCAGTTTACAGGAAATAATCTTTCAAACCACCCTAAGAGTTTAAAACTTTCTTTCCCCCCCCCCCCCCCCACAAGAATTGCTCTTTCTGAGCCTGTTAAGTAGTTGCAGTGGAAGGATACAGGAAAACTTCTGTATTCACATGGAACTCATTAATGGAAACATTTCAAAAGCCCTGTTTTGATCTGACAATCTCAAGCTGTCTTAAGTGAGTATAGCATGTTAGATTTTGCATAGTAGTTTGTGGGTAATGGTTTACATTTTTTAAAGTGTTCTGTGGTTTTTCCATAACACTGGAGGAGGGTTTCACTTCTGCACTTGGTGAGAACAGAACTAGAGCAGTCAGTGCTTGAGTGCTTTAGAATATATCACTCTGAAGAGTTAGCAAAACAAATGTGACTAGTAAAAGCAAAAAATAACTTTTGCAGGGAAGAATCACATGGTAACTTGATCTTGACAAATCAACAGATGCAGCCTTTATTAGAAACACTTTCCAATCAGTATGATTTAAACAAAATTGTCTGTATGTTGGAGTATCTTTTCCCCTCTTTGCACAGCAATGCAACTTACTTTTCTTGTTTGTTACATTGGTCATTCTAATGCAAAGACCTAATGAATGGAAATCAGTGTTCTGCTTATAAATGGTCCTTGCTCTGATAACTAGGAGGAGTGATCTCCCTGTCCTTTTTTGTTCTTGTGTAATGTTTTCAGCATTCCTGTTGGTAAGTCTCATCTCTGATGCAATTCCAAACCTTCAAAAAATGTGACTATTTAAAAAAGAACAGGGGAGAGTGTAGGGTAAAGACACACCTGTAACAGCTTCTGACAGCTTTGATAGACCTCTTTGGGTAGTCTGTTACCCATGAAGATTTGGATTCATCAGTGTTGGAAAGGTGCCTATTCAGAGATGAAAGTAAAATGTTCTTTCCATTGGGAAAGAACAAGATGGGTATTTGAATTCAATCATAAAATATTTTATTTTTTATTATTTGCAGGATCAGGAAGGGATTTCCTTTTGAAGCTCGAGTAGTGGCTCGGATTCTTCCACAGTTCCTTGATGATTTCTTCCCCCCACAAGATGTAATGAACAAAGTCATTGGGGAATTTCTGTCCAATCAGCAGCCATACCCACAATTCATGGCAACAGTAGTTTATAAGGTAGTATTGATACATTTATTTTTCTTAAATGTTTCAGAAGATTTCTAAATAATTGACAGCTCAGCTGAGGGGTTTGTTAATTATATCTAACAAACCAGTCACAGTGATTGAGCTGTGATGCTGTGAGTTTTGGCTTCCAGGCAGCATTGAGGGCTAGAATTGCCATGTCACCTGGAAGCCAAAGCTCACAGAAGGACAGTTCAGTCACAGATAACAAGAAAATACAGAAAATTAGTAGTTGTGATCCTGGTGCTTAGATTCTAGGTCTGAGGGAGCCATCACCTTATGAACCCAACAGTCAAGCCTCTGTGGACTCAGCTGGGCTTCTGGGTTTTTGGCTCTTCAGCACCTGCTGGACTTGTGCATCACTGGAGACAGTATGTGCACAGCGCATTTGAGCTATAAAAACAGGGACACCAGACAAGTCTTATATTTCTGTATGATTAGTTCAGTTTGGCACATATGTCATGAGTCCAGTTCATTAATTCATTAGACTCAGAGTTGTCTCCAGGAATCCAGTTTGTGACCGTCAGAGCTTTGTAGCTGGAGAGAACCTTTACAAGAGAAACAGAACTTCTTCCCACATCCATCCACCCTGTCTTTATTCCTGTGTACAATATTTTGCAGGTATTCCAGACACTGCATAGCACTGGACAGTCCTCAATGGTCCGTGACTGGGTGATGCTCTCTCTCTCCAATTTCACACAAAGAACACCTGTGGCAATGGCAATGTGGAGTCTTTCCTGTTTTTTTGTCAGTGCTTCCACCAGTCAGTGGATTTCAGCAATGTATCCTAAAAAGATTGAATGTGTGCCATTTCTGGGTAATTATAGTGTAAAGCCTTGAAGGATAAGGGTACAAGTGTAACACAGCACAAAGGCAGTTTTACTGCAGATAGTGATGGTATATATATTGCTTTGTGCTGTTGGTACCTCAGGTTTGTAGGGGAAAAAAGAGAACTTCTAAACAGATTATGACAACAAAGTTATCTAAAACTACTGCTTTAAGATCAGTTCCTTTTGACAATGCTAGATGATTGGGAAAGTCCTTACTTTGAAGGACTTTTTAAAAGCTTCACCAAGATAGCACTGCTATGACCTTTAAAAGCTTTGCTCTCTATTCCTTCTGCAAGCTAAAATACATTGAAAAAAATGAAAAAAGCCAACAAACTCAAAATCAAGAGAATTATCCTCTACATACAAACTGTATTTTGCAGTTATCACCCTGTCTATGCACTGCAGTAATTCTGAGCTTTGGCAGTGGAATGCCATCAGCCAAATAAATTGGAACAGGAAAAAGATACATATACGTAGGTGGTATTAGTGCTGGGTTTATTTAAAAACAAACAACCCCATCAAACAAACAGAAAAATAACTGTTGCATTTTGTGATCAGACAAAAATGTGGCCATTTGTCATGTTTGAAATGTCCTAATGACTCAATTGCAGCAGTGCTCTTTGGCTGTCAGCAGTTGCTGATTGCATTGTTTGCTCCAATGGATAAAGAAAACTACTGCTAGCTTGAAATAAATTTCTGATGATAAGAAATTATGTGATGTTAATGAAGAAATAGGATTTATGTAGTAGCAGTTAATTGCTAGATGACAGTATTTTGCACTTGAATGTTGTTGGTAAACTCAAGACTAAACTGTTTTAATGGAGACCAGTGTTTGAAACTGCTAAACCAAAAGAAGAGCAATGTCTGTCATTTTATGACCTTAACTTACATTTCAGTCTTCCACATATTATCAGTAGAATGGGAAAATCAGAGCAAGTGGATGTTAACATCTTCTGTTTGGTGGCCATAGACTTCTACCGACACCAGATTGATGAAGAATTGGATCGGAGGGCCTTCCAGTCGGTGTTTGAGGTGGTAGCATCTCCAGGAACCCCATACCATCGCCTACTGGCTTGTTTGCAAAATGTCCACAAGGTCACAGCATGTTGAACATCCTGATGTGTAGTGGAACTGCATGACTAATGTTGGAATATGAATTATGGGGAATGCAAGATCAAGAAAATACCTGGGGTTGCATTTGTGATAAATATGGACCTGTCAGTTTTCCTTCCAGCACGCATGGACAAGTGCTCTGCAGCACTGGAAATCACCTGAGAAGTCAAGTGTAGTTGTTGTTGACACCAGGCACCTCTAAGTGGAAAGAAGTATGTCAGTGTTTTTCAAGTGGTGTTAGGGACTGACGTGAGCCACACATCCTAGCTGTAAAATGTGGGCTAGTACCACATGCAAGGTAGCTGGTATTCCTCTTCTTCCCAGTATGCAGCTGAAGCCACTGTGGTGCAGCCAGTAAGACACTGACAGACTGTTACTACAACCTGCAGTCATTAGCCAACTTCATAGTTTTATGTACCTGTATATACCGTTGTGTACTACAGAATAGAATTTCTTTCCTAATGTCTCTCCCAAACAAAGAAAAGAGAAAATGGCTTTTATGATTTACACTTCCAGCATGTAATTTCTCTCTCTGGACTTTCTGATATCCAGTGGTGTATGTGTTGGTGATACCAGAGATATAGTGCACATACGTAACCACACATTTATCTTTTTTCTTCTCAGGATTTCAAATTTGAGTACAGTATATCAGTGAAAGAAATTTTAACTTAAATATTTCTATATTATGTACAGTATGTAAAATTGTAAGATGTGTGGTGCATGAGCTGTGCTGTAATTGGAGATGAACAAAAGCCATGCTACTGAATGTCTTGACATCTGTATTGTCCTCATTTTTTCTGCTTGTGCTTGAATTCATGTTCCTTTTGGAAATCCATCTTAATGTACAGATTACATCTTGTTTTGCATCTCACTTTTTCTTAAAGTGCTTTAAAACTGGAATATGTTGATTAATTTGTCTTGAGAAACTGTACTAAGGAGGCATTCTTGTGATCCACTTTACTGTAGCTTCTTTTGAATTCCTTTATTTTGAGACATAATGGTAAAAAAGAGGACTAGTTACTCTGGATCAAACTTTAGATACTTAAGAAACTGCTCTTATTTGCTGCACAGCATTTTAAGAGACAAAATGGTGCAAGCTCCCCAGTTGTCAACAACCATTTGATCTTTCCTAACTGAGACCGTGGAGTCATCTGGACCACTCCAATGTAAACAAATTTATGGTAGCAGTAAAGAATCAGAAGGCTACTGTGGTCTACTTTGGGACTGGCTAAAGTGTTAGATTACACAACCTCTTTTATTACCTGTTGTATCCATAAAACTTTAGACACAGCCACAACACAAATTTCCATGAATTTCAGGACACTACACAGGGCCAGATTTAGCTTTTACTCACCACCCAGGGAATACCATTGATTCCTAAGCTTTACCTGAGGAAATCTAGCACAGCATTTGTCTTTAGTTGTATTTGTTATAAGTCTTGCATTATAGAGAAATGATACCTTGGTTCTCAGTCAGATCCTACATTTAACCTCCCTTCATTTTCTTATCACACCTTTTGGTGACACTTGGAAAAATGAGATAGTGTTGTCAGGAGGAGCATGTACTGTATGTATTTCTGTATATAATGTATATGTTGAAATTATACACGTGACAACATTTAATGTATACAGATGTGTATATTTGTATTTATTAAACCCATGTATTTAAACTAATTCCAATCTAGACCAAAAATTGTTGCTTCTGCCCGTAAATTGATTATAAAGGAATTGTCCGCTGGTGTCACTTCCTTTTAGAAACTGGTAGAGGAAATTGATAGTATGGGCAGTAGAAACAACTGTAGATGTTGCTGTATTTAGCTCTCTACAGGTCTTCTTATCTAGAGCAATTATTTCTGTCCTTAGCTGGGTTACTCATCTTCCTTGGGCCACACCACTGTGGTGATTTTTAAAAGAAACTGAACAGGATTTCAGAAAAAGGTTTAATAAAATAGATACTGTTTGAAAGTTTTTGAGTTATATTGGAAATTATCTGACAAAAGTCTAATTCCAGGCAGTGAGATATAATGCCCTGTGTTTCATTAAGGGGTAGTATAGATCACTCTTCCCTTTTGTAATCACCAATAATCATTTTGTACTGTAAACCCACATACCAGTCAGTTTTTGTATAATATATAGTTTAAGTGAAGATATTTTTGTAAGGTATTTTCCAGAATTTAAAATAGATTTTAATATATTTTTTAAGCATCAGATTAGTCAAATTCTCACCATATAACTGTATATGTTGTGTTATGAAACTGTTAAATTCTTCATAATTTTAAGCTCCTCATGATTAACACAGTCCAGCTGGTTACTTTACCTTGGGATCAGAGGAGCTAGACCCTTTATAAAACTTTCCAAACCAGCTTGAGACTTCCTATAGAATCTTTCCAGCCAGTGAAGAAATACACTGACTTTAGCAGTCAGCACAGCTGGGTGAAAAACATTAGATGTGACAGACTCCCATTCCTCAAATGCCTCTTGCCAGCCTTAGAGCAAATCCTTGCATTACCTGTTTCAAGACAAGCTCTAGAGCTGATGCACTCAGTTCTAACCTCACACAGATTCACTGGTAGTAATAACTTCATCTGTTTTAACCTCTCTTGGAGATTTGTTGTAGTATATATACCTCCTGTAACGTGTCCTAAGTGTCTAAAGAAGGGCACCTCCTCTTAGGAAATTCTCTGTGACCTGAAGGGATTGTAGCTTAAGGGTCTTCCTAGTGTGGGAACACACTCCAGTAGTGCTTCAGTTCTGACATTTCACTGCAGCACACTTTCCTGTCTTCTTCCTAGACATTCTTTGCACACCCTCATTTCTTTTGGAGTGAAATCATACTCAAAATCACTCCTGTCTGCTTTTGGTGACACAAGCCATGAGGTGTGCCATAGGGGCAGTAACAGCAGAACAATGGCCACTAAGGGATTCTGATACTGGATTAAAAGGAAATAAAAATACTGCTTGTCCTTTGAGATTGACTCGATGCAAGATTTTATTTCACAGAGTGTTTTTAACTTGCTGTAAACAGAAAGCTAATTCTGAAAATTAGCCTGTTCATTTTTTCATTGAGAGCAGGGTAGAAATGTGTTTGGTCTTAAGACATACAGTGAAAAGTGACATGCAGTGAAAGTGGCTTCTTTACAGCCTTACAAGATGTGAGATATGGCATGACTGAGAGCATACTTGAGACAGATTAATGTTTAAAACTTCATTTACAATTCAGTTGTCAAAGAACCTACTTTACTAAATCTATAACGTGGCCCTCCCCTAAGAATACTGTATGCCAGCCAACTTGCTATAAATAGCTTTTGGACCAGCTACCCACTGGCCCATTAAATAAAGTTTACTTTGTGTTTCATTTCAGCGCATGCCCCCTCCCTTGCACTGAGTGCAAGAGTGAGGAGTTGCAAACTACAACTTACTGTAAACCGGTTCTTATTTGCAGGATTTAAAGTATTTTATTTACTATTTATGTTGTTTTCCAGTTGAAATTGAATGTGAGTTTATTTTAATCTTCTCTAAAGTGTATATACTCAGATGTCATTTCTTGCCTAAAGCATCTAGTAAATGATTGTGTGTTACTTTTGCTTCAGTAGGAATGCCTTCTTAGCACCAAGACATTGCTTGTTTCTTAACCACCAGCAGCATTCCGAAAGCACTGAGTAATGAGTGAACAGATTTAGGTCCAATGAAGGGGGGCACAAGTGGAACTTTTCGGGTTAAAAGTTATTTGTTGATATTGGGTAGATTTGCCTTACGAGCGTTCTGTCTTGCCATTCTTCTTTTTCAATGGCTGTTAACTATATAGCAGATGAGGTTGTGTCAAAAACACTGCAAAGACAGTTCTCCAAGAGCAGCAGACCTGGTTTGTCTTAAGATTTTGTGGAGCTGTCAGGGCTGAGCATTTATGCTTCCTAAATAAAAGAAATTTTAGGGTATAATGAGCAATAAATAATAGCAATAAGCAGTTTAATTACATTCAGTCATTCAGGATCTTACCCGGCGGTTGAAAGGGGTGGGAGAAGATGGGGAACTAACTGAGTACATTCATTCCATTAATCAGACTTTTTCCATGTACAATCCCAACTAAACTTTATACTAAAGGTAGAAATCAACTGAGTGACAATGGTATGTGCTTTGCTCTTCTAAAACAATTTTGATTATAAGGATACATTTGATGAAGGTTACAAGAGGGCAAAATACTTTGCTAGTTTTTAGGTAGTTTAAGTATTTTAAAGTGAAAACAAGCTGCTGTAAAAACTAGAGTAAGCAATGTAGCAAAATTTTGGGGAAATTAATTATGTTAATTTTACCTAATACTGAGATTTTGGGTGAACTCTTTGTGCATGCTACCTAAGTATCCATTTAAAAATCTTGAGAATCCCACAGTCATACCCAGGAGAGCTTCTACTGTATATCAAGTTTTTAGCTGTATTCAGGTAACTGGGTATAAATGCTGCAGAGCATTTGTGAAGCATGCGCTGCTTTTTGTCACGTGCATTTTGTGTGAGCTTATCATTCCCATCAGTCCGTGTATACACACCATCAAGTTGGATAAACTTGACAAGGATAAGGTAACGCACCCTGTGGTGGGGTATAGTTTGAGGGCAATGATGAGCAAAAGCTTGGAGCCCCAACCTGAAAGCAATTGTACTCAAGGGAAAAGGAAAGCATATAATTTTAGATGTATGTTTAAGTTAAAAAAAAAATGCTGAAAATACTGCACATTGAAACTAAAAGAGAAAATAAAATGCAACTATTACTGTAAGTGATTTTTTCTCTGGTTATTTAAAAAAAAAAGGCTTGATGCATTCTTACTAGAGTTTTTCCCCAGTATCTCTTCTTTTCAGCAACTATCAAATACTGAGTATTATTAAGATATGCAAGAATACTTTAACTCTCTGCAAATGTAGCTATGCTGCACAATCACACTGCTGTTTGCAATTAACCAAGAACTATCACAGTTGAGCTTTTAATTGTATCTAATAGTCATGCTTGCCAAAACTTCTCTGGGATTCTAGATGAGATCAGAAAAGGCAAAATTTAAGTGTACAGCTGTATTTGTGAATGAGAGTGTATTTATCCACAGCAGTCCTGGGGAGAGATAATGTTACACAGGAGAAGAAATGGTTTAACTTGCCGAAGCTTGGTTTCCCAGCTGTTGGGCTTGCATCTTAAAAGAAACTTCTGGGTGGTCCTGCTGCTGAACACTGGAGGATCTCTTGCAGTACTCAATGGCTCAGAGACATCTTGTTTTGATTAACTTTGCAGCACTTGGCTGTTCTCTGGAAACTCTGGCATAAGGTTTGAAGTAGTAGCTTACTGTTGAAAGCACGTGCTGGTTTTGTCCTTAGTCAAAATAACTTTTACATCTTGTTTTTCCTTGTCGGCGTTGGTGGCAACTGATCAGCCTCCGTGTCACCTTTTAGTGTAGCCGTGGAGCCAAGGGACAGAACTGTGCTGTGGTAAGTGGCTTTGTCTTCAGAGCCGGAGACTTGTTTGAGTAATAAAGTCTTCATCTTTTTGTCACTCAGAGAAGAATACCCATTTAATTCTGGAAATATTATCCCTAAAGATGAATTTCCGAGCAATGAAGCATTCCACTTAGTAGACTAGAACTTTTTCATTTACTACAACTTTTCTGCTTTCCTCACTGCCTCTCCTGTCCTGTGTAGGTATTGGGCTTGTTTTCCCAGTTTTTAGGCAGTGCAGCTGTAAGAGTATGGCAGCCATCATTTGGGAATTGGCATGGCTCCACCCCAGTTACAAGACAAAAAGCTTTGATTGCCTGTAGAATCATACATAATTATACCATAAGTTTTGCATAACTGTTTGAAGAGATGAAAAGATTTGTAACTTGTACATTTGTTAAAAAGTTGGAAGTAGGAACATGAAAAAGTTTATATAGTTTGTATAGAATGTTATCTTCTGAGTAAGCCAAATCTTCTACTCCTCTATTGCAGCTGTAATTCTGCCTTAATTTTGTTTCTGATCTTTCCCATGGTGTACACATCCAGGTATGGCAGAGTAGTCCTTACCCCAGGTGCTGTTTTAATATCCTCCAAGCTGCAAATGTCATGGGTAGATTTTGATCAAGTGCAACCTGATTGTTTTACCTCACTATTTACGTTTTGGAGTTCTTTCAGCCAGGCTGCAGTGTATGGGCTCCTAACAAAATGTATCCCTGAGGGCTGGGTTTGACCATACACCAGATGCCCACAGAGCTGTGAGCCAGGTTAAGTCAGACCATTTAAATACAAAGTTTTTGCTGATCTAGCTCATCTTGAATTACATGCACTGTAAAACTTCAAGTCGGTGTTGAAATAACATCTCCAGATTAGAATCTTAGTCTTTTCTATCCCTTTCTTCGCCTGAGGAAGAGGCACTAAGTGTGTTTTCATCCCTGTCTTGCTGTTAAATGGCTCTAGGATTGAAGCATCTGTCTTGTCCAATGGAAATACAAGTATAAAGCTTTCTAACTTAACTTTTCTTGGTGTGTCTTGTTAATGTTGACATTTCAAATACCATCTTTGGCATTTGATTTAACATCTATGAAAATAACACAATTCATTGTTTAACTTTTATTTCAGGCAAGTTTGGGCAGATACGCTTTTAATTACACTTTGTTCATAGTCATTTTTCTTTGACTTCGTAACTGCTTCAAACTACCACTTTTTTAAATGAACACTGGATGCTGCAGAACGGGGAGGTATTTTTAAGTGCTTTCGAGGCTTCTGATCCTTCCATCTCTTGGTAATGTGGCTTAAGCTCATTCCTTCTCCTGTCTTCTTTCCATATTTCACCTGTCGAATGCTTGAAAATAAAAGTTGTAGGTCATCAATAGATTGGTATGTGACTAAGTAACAGGGGATAAGACTGAATGATCCAAAGTACCTGCAGTTTATGAAGTAACTGGGAGTCCTGAAGAAGTGAATCTTAAGAAGGGGACCAAATTTGCAACTTTTTTGCTACTGAACGTAGCAATCTAAGAATATCCTTCATATATTTATCTTCATCAGTACCAAAATCAAATGCTTTCACAATGACATTTCAGTCTGTACTGTTGTTGCTTTACTGCTTTTGTGGTTCTATCTGTGCTCACTGAAGCAGCATATTTATATACTGCAGTTACTTAAATGTGAGCTTGTGGATAATACCTGTCCCCATTGCAGTGTGATCTGATAATACTAAAAACAATGTGAGAAACACGATCTGGCAGCTGGGAAACTTGCAGGCAGCACTAACAGTAATAGTGAAAGGACCTGCTGCTTCAGAAAACATTATCTGGGACCAAGTCACATTATCAATGGTAAACAGAGGCTTGTACTATGCCGACAAGTTAATTTTCCAACTCTCCCACTGGCCTGCTGTGGGGTTTGAGAGTATCCCTGCGTGGGAAATGTACAGCAGACTTGGTCTGATTCGAGTTGAGTTGTCTCACATGACAGGATTAAGCAAACCTATGTTTCTTAGATCCATAAAAATCCAAAGTGCTTATTATACCTTAGAAAATAATGATGAATCCAGTGGTGATGATGGAGCGTTGTAAGAAGTCATGTTGAGTTATCATGTTACACTTGAAAAGATTGCTGCACCATATGTACTGCTGAAAGTTTGAGGTGCTCAGTTTGTTGCAGTGAGACTTACAGTGCTTAAAGTTCTTTTGTGTTTTTGCTGATGGGTTAAATATCGTCAAAGTGGTTATTAATTATTAACTTAGTGAGGTCTGGCTCTCCTTTGTCTGTGCTGCTTTTGTTCTCAGTTTGACTGCATTAACTCTAGATGAAATATAAATGCCAGTCCCAAACTAACAATGATCGAACTGTATTGTTCTGTGTAGCTTAATTACATGAAAAAAAATCAGGACAGGAGATCAAATTTATTATTTCATGTGTATTCAGTCATGTTTTACTGGCTATAAAACCTCATATAGACAGGATAACTTTAGAAGCTGAGTAGCATAAACAAGAATTTAGCCCTAAATTACATATTTTGAAGAGAATCTCAAAGCCTGTCATGAGATGGGCATTCATTCAAAAGAAAATAATTGAAATTGACATTTTAGCAGGGCCCAAAAAGGGTAGGATGGGGGTCTGACATATGTTTTTTCCCTTGTACTTTTCTGCTGTAGAGCTCCCAGATGTAATGCAGGAAGGAAGGAAAGGATTTGTGCAGCAGCCTGGTGTGTGCTATATATGAGTAAAGAACCTTTTGTCTGCTGAGGGCCAGTAATGGACAGGAAAAAGCATCCATGTTTGTTAAATAAAAATATTCCCAACCACAAGCAGTTGGATGGTCCATTGCTGCCTGTTGCAGGTCGTTACTTTTTCTCTGTGCAAATATATATGCATGTAAATATATATCATCACCTGGATATATCATATATAATATATTAAGATCCAGGCAGTTTGTGGACCTTGAAGCAGTTGTCTTCTCCTTGGAGACCAAATAGCTGTGGTGCACCCAAGGACAGAGAAGCATCTATGACACTTTTAAGGGCACTGCAGGACAGAGCCAAGATGATTCCTCCTGGGAAAGGGAGGCTTCATATAATGAGGTTGCAAGATACAGCCCAGGGACAAAGGAATGGTAGGAAACAGCATCTTCTCATTCAATGGCTGTGTTCACCATATTATGCTTGAAAATGCTGAAGGTTCCTGTTGTTAAAGGTGGGAGACCATTTTTTAGGTTGCTCCCAGCTTTTGTGTTTAGTTTTCTCTTGCACCATGGGTGTTTACAGAGCAGCAAGGAAAAGAAACACATTTTCAGTAAGCTGTGATAGTAAGTTGAAGGAAGGTTGCAGAACTTGAAACTGCTTCTTAGTAGAGTTCTTTATCCTTAGACTTAGACCTTAACTTGAGTGTTCCTTTATATTTGATTATGAAAAGAATAAATACTTAATTTGTTCTTTGAACTACAATTTTCCCTGTAAATTACTATTCCAGAGTCAGCCAGAACTGTCTTTCTTCTTTTTATACAGGTGCCTTTCATCCACTTGAGGAAAGCAAATATGCTTTTTTTTCCTCTCCTTAAAATCAAAAATACTAAAAGTTTTTCTGCTTTTTCTAGTTACAGTTGCATCTCCTAATATTGCTGCATTTTTCTCTACTGAGAGTCTGATGTTTTGAATTTTCACAGGTAATATTCTCGCCTTATTTGGTTTTTTGATCGCATTCCAGAAAGTTTCTTCTTTGAAAAGATGCTACTTTTAAGTTACACAGTTTTGATGTACCAACGTTCGTTGCAACATTAAGGCTTATCAGACACTGGTTGGTTTTTGGTTTTGTAAACTGACCTCTTGACATAATGATTTAAAAAAGAAAAAAGCGTGACTGGAGATCATTTATAGAAACTTGGTATGGCACAGCTTATTCTGAAACATTTAAATGTCGGGTAATGCTTAGCAGTCCTGCTGTCAGGGAAATCATCAGGAAAACGGTTTTGGTAGAATGAAGATGGCTCCTGCCCAAAACGCTTTTTGGGAAAGGGATGGTTTCTTATTTCTGTGGTTCAGTCTGGCCTTGTCCAATCCTTGAAATTTTCCATCTCAGCCCTGTGTACACACAGTCCTGCAGTATCTGCTGAATCTGTCCACTGCTGTCCCTGTTCTTCCATCTCTGTGTGCAGCTTGATTAGAGCTGGCTGCTGGCTTGTGTTTCATTTGTTCACCATGACTGACAGTCATGTCTGCAGGTTGGCTGTGTCAACTCAGCAGCTTCAGATAAGTTACCAGTACTATCACTTGTTGGTTGCTTTTATCACTTTTTCTGCCACATCCTCACCAGTGCCAGTTTTGTTCAGGAAACACTGTTCTTCCCCAGGATATTTAACTGGGGTTGATGAGCGAGGCAAGTTTCAGCATTCTTCCAACACCAAAAGCAGCACAAGAACCTTTTCTCTGTTCACCACTGATAGCTTTGGCAATAGGGTGTTGGTCGAGTTCTTTTACCCCCACTCTAGGCAGGGCATCCTGCTACAACTGGGCACAGTATTAACCCTGGGTTATTCCCTGAGTGACCACGATCCACTTGGTCCCACAGCCCCACCCTTGGAGCCCAGCAGTTTGCACCTCATCACTGCCCACTTACTGAGCCCACCCCTGGTCAGTTTGTCTGTGAGGCTGTTTTGGGGGACAATGCCTCAAGCCTTGCTGAAGTCAAGAGAGATGAGTTGCACTTTCCTCCCTTTATCCACTACCTGGTTGTTTCATCAAACAAAGCTCTCAGCTTAGACAGGTGTGATTACTCTTTCCCAAATCCATACCAATTACTGCCACTGCCTTCTTGTCCTTAATATGCTTGGAAATGGTTTACAGAATTATTTGCTCCATCACCTTCTCAGGGATTGACATAAGGCTAAGCCTGTAGTTTCCCAGATCCTCCTCCTGTAGGACTGAAGTGATGCTGGTTTCCAGTCCTCAGGAACCTCCCCTGATGGCCACAGCTTCTGTGACATCAGCCAGATTCCTCAGCCCCATGGATGCATCCCACCACATCCTGTGGACTTGTGCATGCCCACCTTGTCTAAATGTTCCCCAGTTTCATTCTCTTACATTGAGGGTGAGCCTTTGTGGCTCCAGTCCTTCCTGTGGGTGGGACTGGGATTCCTGGAATCCTCCACCAAATTTGGTGCTATTGGACATAGCTTTGGTTTTCATTTTCCTTTCAAAAACATGCTTTTATTATGCTTTTATTACTTAAAAAGAATGCTGAATCCAGGCTTTTTTCACAGCCCCTCAGTGCAGCTGAGGGCGCCCTGTCCCACTGCTCCTCATGGTGCCCACCAGCTCCATGGGCCTCCCATCCCGGGACAGGTCTGCTCCATTCTGGGGCTTGTGCCAGCTGCCTTTGGGATGTGGGGAGGGAGAGCCTGTCAGGGACTGTTGGTGGCAGATTAAAACCTGAATTCACGGCCGGCTGCTGAAGTGGCCTCTTCCCGAGGTAAAAGCTTTTGTAGCTTTTCCAGTTAACTTTGAGCACTCCTGCCTTTTCCGCTCACACGGTTTAGCTTTGACTTTCTTCTCCTTATCTGTCACTAGAGAGTAATTGTCCCTTTCATAAGGACCTTGCTTTAACCTTGAACAGCAGTTCCCGTGGCACCTGATGTGCGTTATGAACTATATATACTGATGAAAGAGTGAGGTACAGTCCTAATGTCTTCCTTGATGTTTTCTTTTTAAATCTGTTTCAAGGAGCCCTTTCAGATGGAACATGAAAGCTCTCCCACTTACTGTAAAATTCCTTATGAAATATTTTTGTTTTGAAAATAGACATATTTAGAATAGTAAGGTAAAAGCATAGTCTTACCAGGCTGAAGCTCCAATATCCAAGCTGTTTGCAGTTGCTCTTATCTGTCCTTTCATCTGGTTCTAAACATGAAATGGGCATTTCATTATTAAATGCATACAGAGCCTTTCATTCTGGGGGATACTCCTGTACATACTTCAGTGGGGCTGTCTGCAGTATGTGGTAACTTACAGGCAAAAGGTAGACGTTTTTATGACAATACTCTGACAGGGAGTGCTGCAACAGGATTATATACTGGAGAGGGAGAACTCTCCTTTTAGGGACATGGTTGAGGAGACTCACAGAATCACAGTATGAGTGAGGTTGGAAGGGACCACAGTGGGGCATCTGGTCCAACCCTGCCCAAGCAGGGTCAACCCAGAGCAGATGCCCCAGGATTGTGTCCAGATGGTTCTTGAATATTGCCAGTGAGGGAGACTCTACACCCTCTCTGGGCAGCCTGTCCCAGTGCTCAGAACAGTAAAGAAATTCTTCCTCATATTCAGGTGGAACTTTCTGTGCATCAGTTACTGCCCATTGCCTCGTGTTCTACTGCTTGGCACCACTGAGCAGAGTCTGGTCCATGTTCTTGACACCCTCCCTGCAGATACTGACAGACATTGATGAGGTCCCCTCTCGGTTCGAGGTGAACATGCTCAGCTCCCTCAGCTTTTCCTCAGAAGAGAGACTCTCCAGACCCTTAATAATTTCTGTCACACTCTGCTGGACCCACTCCAGGATCTCCATGTCTCTCTTGTCCTGAGGCGCCCAGAAGTGGACACAGTGCTCCAGATGATCCTCACCAGGGCTCAGCAGAGGGGCAGGATCACCTCCCTCGACCGGCTGTCACTGCCCCTCCTAACGCACCCCAGGACTCCGCTGGCCCTCTTGGCCACAAGGACACACTGCTGGCTCATGGACAGCTTGTGTCCACCAGGACCTCCAGGTCCTTATCTGCAGAGCTGCTTTCCAGCAGGTCAGCCCCAGCCTGTGCTGGTCCATGGGCTTGTTCCTCCCCAGGTTCAGGACCCTGCATTTGCTCTTGTTGAATTTCAGATGGTTCTTTTCTGCCCATCTCTCCAGCCTGTTGAGGTCCCTCTGAAGGGCTGCACAGCTCTCTGGGGTATCAGCCACTCCTCCCAGCTTTGTGTTGGCAAGGAACTTGCAGAGGAGGCATCTGTTCCTTCATCCAAGTCATTGATGAACAAATTAACACAGGGCTCAGTATAGAACCCTGGCGGACCCCACTGGTGACAGGTCTCCAACTAGACCCTGTGCCACTGATCACAACCCTCTGGGATCTGCTACTTAGCCAATTCTCAATCCACCTCACTGCCCACTCACCCAGCCCACAATTCCTGAGTTTGCCTATGAGGATGTTGTGAGACACGGTGTCGAAAGCCCTGCTGAAGTCAAGGTAGACAATACCCACTGTTCTCTCCTCAGCCATCCAGGTGGTTGTTCCCTTGTAGAAGGCAGTCAGGTTGGTCAAGCTTGATTTAGTTTTAGTGAATCCATGCTGGCTGCTGATCACCACCTTGTCTTCCATGTGGATATATGGCCTACGCTCATAGGAATAAAACTGAGTTGTTCTGGAGCAGGTACCTTTTTGTGCTTGCACCTGGTAACAGATGTGAGCTGCCTGTGGCAAGTGGATATAACCAGAAATTCAGAATTCAGTGAGTGGAGGGCATGATGAAGGTTCCTAAGCCTTCTGCCTCAGCTGGACTTGTAGGAAAAGAAATGAGTTGCAGAAACTGAGCTTTATTCAGCTTACAAGAGGAAAGCTGCAGAACTGCCAGACATGCAGAAAAAGGAAAACCAAGAAAAAGAGTAGATGTGTTGTTAAGGGTAATGAGCAATGCACATTCTCTAGCAGGATTAGGATGGGAACAGGAATAGACTTGCCAAGCTAAGGGAAAATCCTTTTTGAAAAATGAAGGGAAAAAAATCCTTTAATGAGTTTTGATAGGAAAATTGACAAGTATTACCAAGAATCAGGAAAAGTAGCAGTTAAATGGCCAAGCTATGCAAGATGTTCACAAATCTTCAAAGATGAACTCGGCAGCGATTAATGGGAATAAAAACTTGAGCAAAAATGCTGAAGAGTACTTGAACTTGTTAGCTCACTAATGTCTGTGATCCTTGCTGATGGTGTTTGTACAAGCATAAAGTGGGCAGATGTGAGCCCAGTGATCACTGCAAGTGCTGCCCTTCTTGTAGAATCAAGGCAAGATAAGAAGTCCCAGCGAGGAGCAGGATGTGTTAGTTCTGCCCCAACATTGTACTGATGCTGTTGTTTGATGGAGCAGGGGTACAGTAAACTTTCTTCTGCCTAGAATATAATATGTGGATTCTCCTGTCCATCTCCCACAGCCTGCAGGACCTATGTAGAACTTCTGGGAAGGAAGGAAGTATGCAAGCAAAGAAAATTTATGAGGTAGCTCAGAGAAATAATGAAAAGCACTTTGAGTAGTGCTCCTATGTTTGTGCAAAGGCAAGACACAAAGACATCAAGAGGAGGAAGTAAAATGCAATGAATAATATTAGTGGACAAGAGAAATGCATTGAGACACAAGTGGTGGCTTGGAGAATTAGACTGTACAGATATGAGTAGTGCAAAGCAGCAGAAATGATTAGTGGAGTGCAGAGCAGTGCACTGTGCTCGGGGAAAGCAGCACTGCTGCCATCACCACAGTGGGCAGATGCAGAGATGGACATGTGGGTTCCAGGGACTTCCTTGCCTTGCAGGAAGCCAAGTGAAAATCGAATGACAGCAAGATTGTTGTGTGGTAAGGACAAAAAAGTGGCATACAGGGTGTTTTGGAAATCCAGCATGCTGGGAATACAGGTCATGCTGAAAATACAGCACTGCTTAACACATGTGAAAGTAGAAACCTACCTGTATTAAACTGCAGCCAAATTGTTTTAATAATACATAGCCAGACAAAACAGATACAAATAATCCACAGAACAGTGAACAAAGCATCATGAATTCACTAGTTTCTTTAGGCTGAAAGTTCCTTTAGTCACCTCCTATGTGATGCAATAGCTGTACTTGATTACCAAAAAATAAATGTGGAGGGAAGGAAGCAGCACAGGAAAACAGATACAGCCCCTGCCTTTGGAGGGCACAGAGGTGAAGGTAGCAGCAGAGAAAGGGGTTTTATGCAAGTTCTCCAGGGAACAGCAGGCCTTTCCCATGAAAAGCCTACTTGACCTGAGGCCAAAGACTTCAACAAAGAAGAGACTTCTGCTCCTGATACTACCTCTTTTTTCTCTCTTTTCTTCCCTGAAGAAATAGAAGACTGGTGAGTGATCTAAGATTAAAGGTGCAGTGTTGCAATTTTGGGGCATTATGTCAGTTGTGAGAGATCAGACTGCGAATTAGGGAAAAAAGGTCAATTCAGAGGCATTACTAGAAACCCCATTATTAGAAAACCCAGACGTAATCTTTGATAAACCCACGAATATTTGCCAAGCAAAGGAAATTCCCCAGTGCATATGAAAGCTTAAGAGACAGCAGGCAGTGCTCTGAGCATGATAAAAAATTATAACCATTACAAGAGAGAGACCTGGGGTAGTATGTCCTGCAGAGCTAAAACGCTGATCCCCAAGGAGCTGCAGTGCAAGCCAAGAAGCAGCCCAGTTCTGGGGGAGAAAAAGAGGGAAAATCTGCCACACATTGTGCGGTTTTGCTGCAGGTGTATAGCGTGGGCCAGGAGAGGAGGGCTGGCATGGAGGGCTCCTTGGCAGGGGGAGCTGATGCTGCTGCAGCAGGAGATCATCAGCCTGAAAGGAAAATTGGGCTCTTGTGGAGTTGGATGCTGTGTGCAAGCCAGAGTGAAGTTAGCAATACTGAAAGGGATTCACAGTCTGGAAACAGTACATAGATGAAATTCAGGGTTAGAGCTGTACATTTATCCCTGCAGAGGGAAAATGGCAACAAGCACACATAACAAATGGGGAAAGTTACAGTTTGTAACTATGCTTGCTAGGATGTTAAAAGGCTGTGTGTCATCCTCCTGAATCCATGGGGGGAAATTGATGGCTGTGTTCAGGGTGTCTGAGGAGCACAGAGATTGCTTAGCAAGGTAACATAAAGTATCCAGAGAACTCAGTTTTTAGCTGAGTTCTGACTCTGAGAAAAGGATCAGTCTTAGCTGAACTGACCTTTTAAGGGTTAGATTACAGGTACATACTTTTTTCCACTGTCAGCTCAGGCACTGGAATTACTGTCCAGTACTCCTTGGAGATACATACCCTGTGGATGATACTGTGTCTGATACCAGCGTCCCAGCCTTCCACTCCAGGCACTGGGATGGTCACAAAGGGAAAACAGAGACAAACGAGTCTATGGCCTAATCCAAGCTCTGCCCACCTGTTCCTATGGCTGCACCTGCTTGCTGTCAGTGATACAAACCCTAGAAACACTTAGAACCTTGCCCAGGTTTGCTTCCAGGCTGGGCTGCAGCTCTGGGAAGGCTGCTTTCACAGTCTGTCATACAGGGGAAATCTACCAGAAGCACTTAGTGATGAGAGGACAGCAGCTGCCTTTCATTGCTGTGCTGTGCTGGCTGGATTGTGTCCAGGACCTGCACCAGCTGGAGAGCAGTTTGTTAGCACTGCCTGCAGGTACCACTATCCCTACCCTTAGTTCCCCACCGGAAAATCTTCTCTGAAGCATTCATATGAGTTACTTAAATCTCTTCTGTTGCTTTTATTTAGCCTGGTTTGAGTTGCCAAGCAGCTTATTACACTTTGCACTAAACCCAGAAAAGCTGTGTAAGGTGACCCCCAGCCCATGCCCCCAGCCCTGGGATGGCAGGCACCAGCCACTGGTGAGTTTGGATTTGTGAAATGCTTTGTCAAGCCCACCATCATGTCCTGGTCACCAGTGGACTGCTTCTGCTGAGCCCAGCCATGTGGCTGTGGCTGGGATGATCTCCAGCGAGTTGCAGTGTGGTCAAGCCCAGAGCTACATCACTCTGGTGTGGGGGGAATTTTACCTCTAGCTTCAGTCAGCATTTCCAAGTCCTGTTAAACCTGAATAACCACAATCCAGGACTCTTGCTTCAAATACATTGAGCGAAAATGAGGGTTCCCAAAGCTCTAGGGAAGTAAATTTGTTTCTTCAGAATACTGCCTATGCATCAGGAATTTTTTTCCTTTAAGAGAGAAATGGATGTATGGATTACAGTTGACAGTGTTACTATCTACTCTTAATTTTTATACTTTCACACACTTACCACTGCAGATACTAAAAGACTTTTGTGAAGGGTGTATTTACGCCTCTTCACTCCCAGGACTCTCCCAGGGAGGTTTCAGTATGCAAAGTTCCCTACTTTCCTATATGCCAACAGCCAGTGACTGCCAGGTCACATATGCATTAAAAGTCACATTTGTTTTAAGTTAAACTTTGAAATCTTTAGTTAAACCAAAGTTAAACTTTGAAATCTATTTAATTACACTGGTGTAAAACTGTTTGTGGATGCTCCTCTGTGCTTTAATTGAAATCTGCTTTGCAGTGCTTTTTCTTTTGGAAAGCTGAATCTGTTTAAGAGTATCCACATGGGTTTGCAATCGGTTTCAATAAATAGAATTAAAACCAGGTTTTGCTTAAATTGCTGCAAGTTTTAATGCAAACAGGGCCTCTGCAAAACTGAAAATCCCCTGATTGTTCTGGACTATTTCTCTCCCCTGTGAGACTGAACGTTTTCATGTGTTTTCATGAGCTCAGTGTGGAGGTTCTCCAGTATCCAACCTTTTCCTGAAACAAGCAACCTACTTTGAGTTTAGCAGCCTCTCCCCTGCTCCTGACTGGCTCTTGCGCTTCCAATCAGGCACAGAGGAAACATTTAAACACGCAGTCCCTTTGCTTAGCCTCCCTGGCTCTGCTCAGAGCAGGAACCAGCCATGCAACTCAGCCCAGGTAAGGCCACACTTCACCATCCCCATTGCAGCTATGTTACATTTAACAGGTTTTTCCCTTCTAAGTGCCCTGATTTACTCTTTACCCCACCCCCTCACTGCACAAAGAGAGGGGGAGAGTAAACCTCGCCCGTGCCCCAGGAAGGCAAAGGCATGGTGAGAGCAACTTGCACACAGCTGCAGCTTCACCTGGTACAGCTCCCAGCAGCAGCTTTCCTGGATGAGAGCTGAGAGCTGGGGTGGGAGAGGCTGGGGATGGGATATGAAAGCTGCCAAGGGCTGTTAGGCCAGCCCAGGTCCTTGTGCCACTTCTGCACAAGGCTGGTGAGGATACTTTGGGCATGTGGCAGTCCCCCCTGCTCACCCCCTGGTGTAACTGCACGCCGTTTTCACCAGCACTGTGTAATGCAGCATCAGGGTTGCCACCCACAGATTAACAGATCCTTTGAAAATCCAGGAGCATATGCACCTCCTAAAAACCTCCTCTACCTTTTCCACATGCTGTTAAATTACCCTGATGCCTGAGTGTAATCTTCTGGCTGTTCCCTGTGCCCATGAATTACTCAGCATGGCATGCTGGATCCTTAGCTGCGGGACAGTTTTTCCAGTTGTTTGTTTTGAAAGCTCTTAAGAGCAATATACGATCAGCTGAGGTTTCTAATTAACTCTGAATAGCTAGTCTGCTGCCACTCAAATATAATTCTCATTAGCATCTCAGCTAACAAGCTTCAGTGTTTGCCCTCCTAATTAGCTTCTAGTTAGAAGTCTTTCCCTATCCTAAGATGTGCTGTTGTTAATTGCAGTTCCAATTGCTTTTACAGCAAACTCCTGAGAGACTGCTAAAGCTCTGGTTTATATAGCCTGATAAAGATCAATATCTGGGATACTTACAGCTACAGGTTCTTTATTCTCCTGTAAGTGTGTGTCTTTACCACATGTTATGCAAAGAGAAGGGGGGACAGAGCCACAGCTCTTAAAATTAATGAGGAAGTATTTTGCCTTTTAAACAGGTGGTAGAACTCCAGTCTGCTTAAAGCAAATACAACTTTCACAGCTAGTGCTGCATGAATGGCTTTCCAGGGTTTTTTCCATGCAGCTGTCCATACAATGGCTAGTTTTCCATGCCCATGGATTTCTAAGGGCTCATGAGTGCCCCACAAAATGCCCTGTTGCTGCTGATCTCAAAAGCCAGTGTATTTGTCTGTTGCCCGGACACAGAGCATGTCAGGTTGGCTATTCCTTGTGGGCTGCTGGTTCACGATGGTATTTCCGTGGAATGCTCTTAGCACGGTTTAATGTATGCCTGCGAGCTGGATTAACCCCTTAGTCCCTACGGCTTGGGAGCACTTACAGCAGAGTGGTGTCAGTGGGCTCAAACAGCTGTGCCCCTGCAGACCAGGAGAACTGGGCTGAGGGGAGCAGGGTCGAGGGAGGGAGATCCCACTAGAGCAGCGTGGAGCATGCAGAGGGAAAAGGTGAGTCTTGAGTTTCACAGAGCACCTGAAGCTGTTGTGCGCTTGTTCCATGGAAGTAAATCCGTTCTGTGCCTTTTCAAATCACATATTTACTTCTCAAAGAGGGGGAAAATACTGCTCAGCTTGGGGAAGATTTACTAGTGGGTTTTCACTCCAGACATGCCCAGAGCCCACCTGTTACCACTTCCTAAACTGAAACCCCCTTTTTGCTGAGCCTTCTGAAATGGGTTTAACACATCCCGTGCATCCTGCTGCTCTGTGTAGGATAAGAACAGGCCTGCACTGAAACCAAATACTGAATTTTATCATGGGGTGCCTGGATCCTTCTACCTTGGTAACTTCTTCCTTCTCTTTTTCTAAATGAAGGGTAAGGTATTGATGTTACCAAGACAAAGTTAGAAGAGAAAGGTGAGTCTTTATTTGTCTTGGTGGAATGACTGTAATCGTGTGATGCTTTATCATGCTGTAACTGCGGGTTCTAGAGGACCCTTGTACCCAAGCAGAGTCCCCCTGAAGCAACATGCAGGTGTAAGGATGTGCCCCATCAGTCCAATATAGTATCCAATTATATTTTAGAAAGAGAGAAATTCTGGTAATGAATATGCTTATGGTTCATAACACATTAATAATTTAATTTAAGTATGGCCTACTCACACTAATAGCAATAGATTTAAATAGTCATAGGTCTTTCAAATCTGCTTTACAAAAATGGGTAAGAGCTTTAGATGGACAGGAGGTAACTGGGCAAGTTGAAAGGGTGAGAGTATTTTTACACAATGTTGCATGTCTGGTGCTGTTCATATCAGGTCTAATATTCTGCTCACAAATGATTCATTAGCACTTTTTTCAGCTGTAAAAAATCAGAATTAGAATACAGTCCTTGATGAGAAGCTGACTTTTTGGATTTGACTTCCTATATCCAATTAATGTGTTGGAAAGTGGGAGTAATGATGGTGAGCAAATCTCAGTGTTTGAAACTATTTCAGTTATATATCAAAGAGGCATATTCAAATGAGCTGCTTAACCTCTGTTATCTGCAAAACTGGATTCCAAATATGTCATTTACTGTACTGTACTTCAGTTACAGATGGCACCATAAAGTGAAGCACATGATATGATAAAACTTTTTTTAGAAGCTTTAAAGTAAAACTTGAGTTTGTAATAAAGTAATTCCTTTTTCTAATAATGTCCACTTTGTGAGGACTTTGATGCTTAGTTTCTGGGGGAAAACAACGAAAGACCACCAGAGCTGGGGCTGTAACAACTACTGCCCTTGCAAATTGCTGAACAGATAATGTCAAGTGTGGAGGGCATCTCATGATCTCTGTCCTCTTTAACATGGTCTGCCCTAAGTATTTTTGTCATCAAACCAGTTTATGCAGTGCTGGCTTATTGCCAAACTTGTCACATAAAGTGGTTTTTTTTTGATGTGAGTATAAGCTAAATTGGTGTTGTGGTCTTTTTTATTAAGGCAAGCAATAAATTAAATTGTGGGATTGTCACCATTTTTCTAGGTACCATTTATGCTGACGGCACAGAAAGAGTAATGTTGAAACAACTCACAAACATACTGACTGAGTAGGTCCCTCTACCTTGACTCCATTTGGTTCAGTAAATGTTCATGAAGCTTTCTGAGTCTGAAAATGGAAAGGATCTTATAATCCTTGTTCTTTTTTCTGATAAGGCTGTGATCCAGGCCATTTCTTACAGCAGAACAGCCTTTCTGCATAGATCGTTAGAGAGGGCATCCCCTTAATTATTTATACTACACATACCAGGTGTGCTGATTATGAAATTTCCCTTGAGGCTCCAGAAGGAAATGAAATCCTAATAAATGCATGAGACAGTGGAACAATGCTAGAATCTCCTGGATGAAAATCAGTCATCCATGTCAGTGATCCTTCTTACAGTGGTTTTTAGAAACCATTGCAGAAGCTAATCTTCTTAGGCTTGTCATCCAAACTGTCCTGGGGGTGTGAATAAACTGCCCTTCCAGAGAACTTCAGTTCTCTCGTGGGAAACAAAGGAAAAAAAGGCTAGAGGAATACATTTCTTGTCTCAGGTAGGCGTGGAGGTGGCAGTGTTGATATTGAGGTTGACTGTGTTTGTAATTGCTATCATTGCACAGTGATGACTGAAACATGGTCATGAAGCTGTCTAGAAAATTCTCCATCAAAATGCTGGCTGAGAAAATATGACGACTCTGTTTTGGAAATATGGGCTACCCTTGCCTTGGCAAGTGGAGCAATTTAATTTGGAGGAGAGACTGGTATTTGTTTGAGACACTTCTTATCCAGAGAGATCAGTGAAGTACAAGGGAAGGAAGGGCCTTTCTCTGCAGAGGGAAATGGAGAAATACCAAAGACACTCAACTGAGGATCAGAAAAGGAGAAAGACCTTGATGTGAGAGACAACACGGAAAGCAATACAGGGGTGTGAAACAAAAAATTGTTCTATGATTCTGTGATTTAATGTAACAGGGAAAAGACAACACTGATTTTAACCCAGAGCAATGTGCAATGAGCATGACAAACCCAGTTCTCTTGTCCCTCTGCAAACAATACAGTTTTTAATAGATAGATATATGAATGATTAGATAAATATATGAATGATTCTATTAATTTTGTTGTTCAAAGGAGCAGCTAAAAGGGTAAGATACTTGCAGAGGACAGGCAGCTGGTGAGAAGACTTTATAATGTGAGCTCAAAGGAGCGTGTATCCTCTTCTATCAAGGGACTGAGGAGGACTCTGAAAAGCTGGTGTTGTTCAGTAGAAGAGCAGAATGATGTTAGGAGTAAAAAGACATCTTTCAGAAAGTGGAGGTTGTGTTTGAACAGAGAAAATAGAAAAGAGCATACAGGCAAGTTAAATAAGGCAAGTTAAACAAGGCAGGTAAAATCAATTTTGAGGAGCAACTTGCTAAACTCATAGAAACAATGAGAAAACCCCTTCAAACACATGAAGGGTAGGGAGCCTGTCCATCAGCAGGCTTGATAGGCAATTGTAGTATAATAAGAACACTCAAAGTACACAGAGCTGTTACAGCAAGGCTAAATAAATCTTTGCTTTGCTGTTCATTATAAAACATCTCAGGGAGCTGTCTTTCTGGAGCATTTTGGTACCTGAAAGCATCTAAAAGTGTGTTTTAAACTGAAGTGTCAGCAGAACAGGTTTAGAACAATTGGATAAATGCGTAATACTATTGATAAAAATAGGTGGTAGCCATGGTAGCCACCCAAGAGTCCCAAATGTGGAGTTCTTAAATTAATGGTTTCCTTTGATATGAACTAAATAATTGATGTGGCAAGTGAAGGTGGCAAATGCAACTGATGTTTAGGACTGTGTACACTGGTAAATCAAGCCTGCCTTGGTCACATATATGGAAAATAAAATGAAGACTTCTAAATATGACATATTGGGTGGATGGAAAAATGAATTTTGTAGAAGGAACCTGTCACATATCTGTGTCCTTTGAAGCTCAGCAGCCCTTGTGCAGAGGTGATTCAGCTGATAAGGCCTAGCTGGACTTCCAAGGCCCCTTACCAACAGTCATCAAATCCCCTAAACAGTCAAGAAATAAAAGGGAATGTGTTCCTGTAGTTTTGAACTGGTTATGGTTCTAATTAGTTAAAGATAACAAAATAGAGGGAGGGCATTGAGTCATCCTTTTTCCAACTGCAGGACATCACCAGGTGGCAAGAATCTCTGTTGGTTTCTCTATTGTTAAATTACCTACTAAAGCTCTAAGAAAAAAAGGAGAGTTGACAAACTCACCAGTAAGACATTTTCAAGGTAGGCTAAAGTTAAAACTGGCTGTGAATATTCTCCATTTTCTCACCTAATCTAGACTTCTGCAAAGAATGCAGAAAGGGAAAAGAACCATACATATGCATCCACAGAGATGTCACCATTCAGGAAAGTATCTTGGTGTCATTGTGAGTAGTTCTTGGAAGGTATCAGCTCAATCCTTAGGAGTGATCAGGATGATAAATTGGATGTAAAAGACTTTAAAGAAGACCTAAAATAAAACCAAAAAAAGGCTTGTGTGTAAATCCTCAATATGCCCAGGTGTTGCACAGTGGGTAACTTTCTTAAATACAGGAGAAGTAGAAATAGGACACATGAAATCTGCAAGAATGGTCATAAGCACAGGAGGGTTTCTCTGCCAAGAGATTTAAACACAGGTTGGAAAGGACCCCTGGGATCACCATGTCCAGACTCTACTCCTGCTGGCACCACGGCACACAGCTTTTTCCTGTGTTTCATGTGTTTCTCAAATGCTGCCAGAGAACTGTCTGGTCCCTGAATGCAGAAAGCTTGTTCAGCTCTGCCTACATGTCAGTAGACAGCTGCACCACCTATTGTGCATTCCCCCCGTGTTCAGCAGTGTCATTCATCCTGAAAACTGAGCTAGATTCTAAAACTATTTTTTTTGGGTCGCATCTGAATTATCTATCATATCCACTGAAAAGCTGCCCAATTTTCCCTTCCCCGTCTCTTTTATGTTTGTGAAAATCCTTTTTCATATTTATTTTGACACCAGGGAAGGGAAATTTTTGAGTTTTGGCATCTGTGGGACATATGGGGAGAGGTAAGCATGTAAAATGTCTGATGTCTCTGCTGTTTCCATAGTCCTCATTAAAGGAAGGAGGGTGCAGAGGAATTTTTTGCTTGTACTGTTCAGAGAGATGGTTATGAGATAATCAGTGGGAGAGAAGAGTTCATGGTTGTTTCTGCTGCAGAATAATTAGGCTGACAAAACCCCCCATATAGCTACAGTTAAAGGAACTGTTCCCCTTTTCTATATCAGTTTTCCTTACTTTATTTGAGATACAATTCCATACCAGTGAACCCCCATTTTTCCACAGTAAAACTCAAAGCTGTGCAACAATGAATCAGTAATAACAAACCCATTACCTCATTGTAGCCAGATACAATTTCAATTGAGGATATCTGTTTTAAGTGGGCCAAAATATTTTATATAATCTACGTAGGAAAAAAACTTCGTTCATTTTCATTGCTTGATGCATGTTATTTTCTTGCTTGTAAAGTTCTTGAAATGCATCACAAATTGGTGGAAGATGCCTTCAGTGATCTGCATAACCATTCTACATCTATACTACTACAATACACCCTGGAGACTCTTCTCTGGGAGTCAGGGGAACTGGGAAGGCTCTGGGCAGTCTCTGACTGCGAGACTGGGAATATGTCAGAAGAGAAAAGGTGAGGTACTGTCCTGGTCCATGGAAAATACATTTTTTCTTGTTTGAAGCACACAGGTTTATCTTGGGTAGTGCCAGGCCCAGAAAAGGCATCCATTTGGATCAAATCAAATCATATTTAGAATTTGATGCATTTATTTCAGAGGCCAGACCAGTCTCCTGATGAACCACCCTTTCTGTCTAAGGACTCAGCTTAAATCTGACTAGAAGCTGTCTTTTTCAGCATTAGTTGGGAGTTTCTGCTTCTTAGGGCTACTGAGTGCTGCACCAACACCCAGTCTCTAGCTTATGTGGAGCACCTTTGGTGACTGACCTAGACAGAAGTGTGAACTAGAGGGGATATTTCTTTCAGATTTTGGCTATAGTTGCAACCACAGAAGTGACTGTGTCATTGATGAAGGTCTGCAGTGAATGTCCTTCTCACCAAGAATATCTGCCCAGGAGCTGGGGCTCAAGGGTTTGAAGATGTAGGCTGGCATGAAGTACAGGCTAGTGAGTGCTGTAGGAGAGCTCCACAGTGCTGTGTGGGAGTGTAGGATTTTCCTCATGTGACCTTTCCTTCCTTCTTTGTTTTGGGAGAATGATGGTGGTTGGTCTGTGAAAACAAACACTGCCAAATTGTGGGGAGTTAAATCAATGCTGAGCTCCTGTGCCAAGGAGGAAAAGTCCTGAGATGTGAAAGAGGAGGAAGGATACGGGGCAGTGAGACCTTGCTTGCCTCTGAGTAAGGGGTGGTGGTTGTACCAGCTGTGAGTTTGGGCGTCAGCCCATGCTGGAAAGTGACACAGTGGCACAAAGGCTTTTCTCATAGTGGGATTCAGAGGAAGGGGATGGTGTGCGCAGCAGGTTTTCCTGCAGTCTGGATTCTCTTTCATTGTGGTGCAGAACACACACTGACAGATAATGCAGCAACTGCTGTGGATATCAGGGCAAGCTCTGATCTACATCTTGGTGTTCTGTGGGGGAAAAAAAAGCCTGAGCTCAGGTATCCACTGTGGGGTGTGGATCCATCCTGTGAAATGCTCGTGGGAAATCCTCCTCAACAGGCAGAGGGTACAAAAGCATAAACCTGACCCTGATTTAGGGCTGGTAAGACTGCACTCTGTATTGTCATATGGTATAATTAATTTTTGAATATTTAATTATAATGTGATAGTGCAGGGAGGATTGACTGGCATTGCTCTCCAAAAGACAAAAGCAATATTAAACTTTCTAATGCTCCCACACCACTGCAAATACTGAAAAAACAGCTGTAGCAGGTCAGTGGAGACACAACTGTGTGGTATTTCTTCTGTAGCCATCAGGTGCTTGGCTGGAAGGACCATAAGCTGTGTTTGTGTCCGTACATTCAGACTTAGGAAAATGCAAGATTCTCTCTTCCTTTTCCTTAGAAAAAAAAAAGAAGGAACTCCAAGGAATTTAATCTCTGTGCAACTGTGTACTTTTTCCTAACACAAGACTCCCTAACACTTTGTGATGCTCTAGATCCAGGATATCAAATTCCAGCAGCAGGTGTGTTCAGAGCTGCGGGGGTCCGGTGAGGAGGTTGTGTTCCTTGGCAGAGATTTTTTAATTATCACCTTGCTAAGGTGAGTGGGAAATTCTGTCTAAAAATCATCAGCGTGGAATGACAGTGAATTTTACCTCTCCCTTTCTTATTCTGTGGGAGGAAGTTTAGGGCACTTGGTGTTCACTTTTAATGCCGCTGGATAAACTAATGACTGTGTCACCGAGATGAGTCTGAAATCTAAATCAAAGTCTTGTGTAAGATTTTATTTCTGAATGGGCCTGAAACAAATTCTGGAGGTCCTGCACACATCTACCTACAAAATTATCTTGCTAAATATCTAAAATGAATTGTAAATATTTCCATTTATTCTGCCTATTCATCTATTCCTATTTAGAGGGATACCTCCTCTGTTTTGTCAAAAAGTGCCACTTCTGTACCTCGTACCTCCTATTTTTATGGTTAGTCTGTTTCTGTGAGATTAAAATGTATTTATTTTCTCAAAATACTTTTTTGCAACTTCCAAATAGTGCTGCCTGTCCTTTTCTTCTTTCAAATGCATATTTCAAGAATTGGAAGAAACAATGAATTTGAAGAAAATCAGGCTCATGGTATTTAAAAACACATGTGTAGACTTGCTCTTTAATTAAAACCTTTTCCCTAACAATAAAATGTAGCTAGCTCATACTTTATTCTGTTGGGTTGTGATAAAAACACATTGGCTAACAGCTACTCTAAAAATTCCTTTAGGAAACGCCTTTAGTTAAACTTTTGCAGCTAAGCATCTTTTGAGGATGAAGAAAGTGAAGGAAGCTAACTAGGCACGCAATCACTGGAAAAACCATAGAAAATTTCTATAGCCTATTGTACTCCAGAGAGTTTTATGATCTGCTTAGCAGTCAAGGAGCCCAGACTCTTTTTAACCTCAGCTTAAACAAATGCTTAAAAATTCAAGGTAAAAGCACATTGGTGGTAATAATAGAGATTTTAGTTTGACATTTTAACCCTAAAGTAAGGTTAGGACTTCAAATGGTGGGAACAGATGTGTATCTGGTGATTTCAAGAGGAGTTATTTGCAAGATACAGTTTCCTCTGCAGTCCTTTCCTTGGTATCTGCTCAGACTCCTGGAGACCCTTTTCCCACCTGTATCCCCATGGCAGCTCTCACGCTGCATCCCTCAAGCTGCTCCCACACTCTGCAAGCTCCAAACCTGGCCAGGTGAGTCAAACCTGCCCCTGTTGCTGAGGTCTCAGCTCACAGCCTTGCACTTGCTGCTTAAGATACAAATGATTGGTGTGGTGGTTTTCATATAATAACTTAATGGTTTTAATACTCATCTCAGAAGTGGTCGAACTTGGGTTTGGGTCCTCCTTCTCCCAAGGGATATTCAAATCTGCTTGTCCCTTCCCAGGCTGTAGGCAACCTCTCAGCTCTTCCTATTGAAGTTGTGCCATGGTGCAGAGAAGGATTCGCAGACCCGGAGAGGAGAAGCAAGTGGGGGCCTGACTGCTGCCTACCTAAAGGGAGGTGGGGAGCAGGTACCTGGCGGCATTCCCAAGGCTGCTCACTATATAATTTGCATTAGAACATCTCTGGATAAAAATCAAAACCAGCCCTGGAGGCAGAGTCCAAGCCCAGGGCCTCTATCCACAGGGAGAAGTTGCAACCACCTTGGCCTGGCAGCAGGTGCTATTTTGGTGCCACCCCAGCCACACCCTCTTCCTCCAGCCAAGTCTTTAAATGAAACTCGGGGTGGCTGCTCCCTCACCCGGCATCAGAGCCAACTGAGGAGTGCTGGTTGTGCCCACAACTCCCCAGTCCCCAGGGGGCTTCAGAGGCATCAGTGCTGAGAGGTTCAGCTTGGCCACAATGTTTGGATCTCAACATGGAGGAAAGAAAACCTGAGGTACCCCAAAACCTTCTTTTGGTGAAAAAGTGGGCTCCTGTGGACTGTTAGGTTGGAGGAGGGGAGAAGTTATGGCTCATTTAGCTCCGCATTTTAGACTTGGAATTTCCTTTTGTGATGCCCTTCAGATCCCTGTGTGGCTTTGAGAACCTTGCCTGAAGTGAATGGAGGACATTTCATTGTGAGATGTCACTGAAGGACATGCAAGGTTAACTTCAGCTCTGGAGTGTCCAATTCTCTTTTGAAAATTATTTCAGTTTCACAGTCATTTACTAGCTTTAGAAATTTTTCCCCTTTGCTTGTCTCTGCCTTCTTGTGTAAAATAGAAATACACTACCTTCAGCACCCACCATATGTTAAAGAAAGATTTGTGATCCTCTGAAGGACAGCAGGCTGAGCACTGAGTGTTAAGTTGCTAACGGAAAAATTGGGCAGATGAGAAAATTTGGGAAAAATTATACTTGCTGGTGCCCTGGGTGAGATTGGAATGTCTTTTAAAGAGATACCTTTTGCTGGCAGTGGTAAGATGTGCAGATAAGAATGTCTGTCATATTCTTTAGGCTTAAAGTGAGCAGCTTTCAGCACGCAGGAATGAGGTTGTTGAAGGCTTATGGGCCGATTCAGGTTATTTATGATGGACTGTATAGCATGGGGAAGGCATTTGTTGGTGCAGTCCGAAAGGCTAGAGTTTGACAACTAAACCAAACCCACCTCGCTAGACCTTCTCAAGATACCCCTGGCAGAGCCTGGGTGACCTTCCTCCTGGGTTGGTACGAAATGTGTCCTCATTCCCCTCCCCACATGGTGCCTTGTCCTGCCAAACTCTCTCTCCCCAGATGCGAAGTTCAGCTCTGGGTCGGTGATCTGCTGTGAGGAGGCCTGCACTGACTTTAAAGCTCATGGAGGATCTTCTGTTCCTAGGACAGCAGGTACTGAAGCTTTTCTTCCACACCATAAAACTCTGATAAAAGTGTGGGTTTGTGCGTTGAGCCTGTGCTTTCCTTCTGCTCCTCTGAAAAGCTGGGAAGGGAATGGAGCCAAGTGGTTCAAGGCTGCAACTTCTGAGTGTGTAGAAGGTGCTGCATTGTCTTCTCTTCAGCCAGAGGAGGTCAAGTTGGTCACTGTTTTAGTCCCCTGTAGGGAGTCATTTCACAGGTTGGTACCTTCTGGGCAGAGGAGCCCCCGATGTGACACCTGCTCTCTGTGGTGATCGCTGACCTGTGTTTTCACAGGGTTTAAGTGGTCGGTGCTTTATCCTTGAACCATTTGATTCCTTCTGATGCACTGGCTCTGAGGGTGCTCTGTGGATGGACCATTTCAGAGCTTTTAGCCAGTAGGCTGAAGGGGTGTATTTTTAAATGTGTTGACTTTTAATATTTTTTTTCATGGTTTTAAGAGTTCAGCAACTTTTTGTGCCTCATGGGGGACATGCCTTCTTGCAGCTCCATATTGGACTTAACCATTTCCCCAACCTTTTACCTGCAGAATTCCCTAATGAGAATACTGGTTTAAAGACAGGCAAAGTAATTTCTGGTTTTTGGTGATTCTTATGTAACACTACAGAGCACTGGAAAGAAATTGTGGCATCCAAGCATGGTTTTTGATTTTTAGAAGTCTTAGAAGTCTTGGTTTTGCCTGAGATGGTGCTGTCTGTAAGGACATGCAATGCATTTCTGAATTTTTGGAGGGAAAATACAATGCTCTTCCACTTTCTGAGGTTTAATGTGCATGTAGAGATTTCCCTGGGCTCTACAGTGAGGCTACGGCCCAGTCTTGCTTCAGCTGGTCTTTCTTCTCCTCTTCCAAGACTTACGTTGGAATAGTTACTTTTAGAAAGTAACCAGGTAAAATAATGTGCATGTGTATATATATGAAAATATAAAAATGGTGTGTATTTATATGTGTGTGTGTATAAATAAATAGCAATACAGATGTTGGCTCTCTGTCAAGTGTAAATGAGAACCTTATTCACAAGATTTGCTTACAGTTTTACTGTGGTTTCATACTGAATTGAGCAATTGGGAATGAAAGAGAGTTGATTTTTTTTTTTTTACCATTTCTGAGTGTACTGCAATCATATTATGTTGAGAATCTGAACCAAAGCTGATCTTGCTTTCCCATATTGTAGCACATTGAAAGTATTGAGAGCCATCTAAATTATCTTAAAAGTGAGAGTGATTCCAGAAACTTGACTGATAACTCACACTGCCTGTAGTATTTTAAATGCTTAGATGGGAACTTGTATGTGATGCCTGCCTTAAGGAGTTCTCATTTGTAAAATAAAAACAACACAGGGAGGCAGAGTAGAATATAGCACAATAATGTTTCTAAAACATTTACCGAAATGAGATTTAGAAAAGACTCTCAAAATAATCCTGATAGTTGTGGTTACCAATATTCAGGGTTCTCTTCTGCTTTTACAGTAGAAGAGGCTTGAAAATGTGCATTTCTTTCAAACCAAACACTAGTAAGTGTAAGTTGGATCCTGCTTTTGGGACCATGAATTTTATTACTAAGTGAAGCATCTGGTTCTGCCATTCCAGTGGGTGTTTTCTGTTGCTTCAAAACAAGAAAAGCTTTCTGGACCTTTCTTTCAGCTTTCATCTCTGGTTAAATGACTCCTCTAACCCTGCAAGGCACTGCAGAAAAAGTACATTAATTTTTTCATCTGGGGGTCTGCCATGCCCCAGTGGTTATGGCTTTTACCCCGAGGCTGGAGGAAGCCTGGATGTCAATTGCTGTTATCTGATAGCTGTGTACAATACCCAGAGAGGCGCTGGGCGGATCAGAGGTCAGGGATGAAGCTACAGATCAGTCGATGAAAGAATTTGGCTATTGTGGAAGCAGGTTAAAGCAGGGATCAACACAAGTTACAGTGGCTGGTAACTGGTGGCTGCTTGTGGTATTCTCCAGATTTCAGGAGGCAGAGAAGATCAGAGAATTCCATGGGAATATTTAGTGTGACATCAAGCAGCTCTTGTCAGACTTGCTCCTTTGCTTTCAGGAAGGCAGGATGGTATTTTGGAAAACACTTATCACCATTTTGCTCGGCTGGTTTTTACAGCCAGAAGGAATGGAAAAAGGTTTGTCTTGTCTCATTTACAGAGCATGTCTGAAGTCCTTGTTTCTCACATGTGTGTTGGGTTGTCCAGTCACTCCCGCTTGTGTGTTCAGTGGTCTTGCCAGATCAGCACTTCACTGAAGTTCTCCTTAATGGATTCGCAAAAAGTGATAAAACACTCCAGAAGAGGCCTCAAGGAATGATTAGTTTAATCTTCAATTAGCTCCTGCTGAGACATGATGAGAAATCATTTGAGAGAGTAGGCATGAGTTTTAATATAATCTGTCCAGTTATCATGAAGTGCAGTGTGCAGAGAGGAAAGAGGGTGCAAATGGAGAACACAATGACATGAGCATTGAATGTTTTAAGACTGCTGCCTGTGATGCATTTTTGGTCTGCTTGAGTGGCTTCAGCCACTGGGATATTGTGACAGGGCATTAAAGTCAGCATGGGGAATATTTTCATCTGTATGGCTGGTGACAAGAGGCACTTGTACTTTTTCTGCCCTTGCTTGGCATGGTTTGTGAATCAGGCTGTTGAGCTCTTTTAAAACCACAGCAGAACAGGAGTTAAAGCCAGTCCAAGTAGTTTTTAGAATAAGGGGAGTGAGGCCGAGGGAGAAGAGGGCTGACTTTTAAGTCCTTTGGAGTTGGCCAATTGCCTCTAATAGCAGTTGCACAAGAGTGCCTCCCCTGAGAACCACACCGTGTCCTTCTGTTTGCACAGAAAATGGAAAATACTGGCCACTAAAAGAGAATGAGACACTGTGCTGTGAACTGGTTTGGCTTTCTGTAAACTGTTTAGTCTTCCTTCTCTGCAGTCAGATGGTGGTGCCTTGTTTCTTTGTTTAGGTCTCTTGTCCTACAGTCATTAAAGCTGTATTTTATAATTAAAGAATCCCAACCTTTTGAGCAATTGAAGATTTGCTAAGAACACGGGGATCCTTCTGGCTATGTAGAAATCTATCAACTGAATGTTCAGGGATGAAACAAATAAGAATTCCCTGGTGCCATTCACATCTGCCACGGACTCCCTTGAGACAGCTTGTCGGTACTTGCATCTTCATGCTGCATGTCTCCTGCATCTGTGTGGTTTTAGGTTCCATACACTTCAGGTCTGCACCTCCCCCTCAAACATCTTGGTTAGGTTTCTTATTTAAGCTGCATCTGCCTGGTCCTCTGTGCAGTTGGGCTAGAAATAGGTTCAGCTCTCCAGTACTGAAAATCTGGTCCGTAGCTCTTCTGTTTAGTTACTCTTCAGGATAATCTTTGCTGACCTACTGGAGGCAGCTTTTCTGCCAAAAAGAAGTCATTTGAGTGCTTCTAATCTGCCACAGGTGAACTGAGGCCAGTTAATCCATAATTTAAATTAATCTTGTTGATTGCACTTGCATGATTGACTCAGCTGAGAAATGGATGGTGACAGGTACTCTGCCACTCCTTTTGGTGTAGTCTTAGCTTTGCTTGCATCCAAATCTGCATCAGGGGAAGTCCAGATTGGACATTAGAAAGGGATTCTTCACTGAGAGGGTGCTCAGTCACTGAACAAGCTCCTGGGGAAGTGGTCATGGCACTAGACCTGGCTGAGTTCAAGGAGTGTCTGGACAATGCTCTTGGTTATACGGTTCTGGTTTTGGTAGTCCTGTGAGTAGCAGTGTGTTGAAGAACCTGATGGGTCCTTTCCCACTTGAGGTATTCTATGATTCTATGAATAACCGCATTGCAGTGGGTATTTATAGCCAAGCAAATGATGCTGTTTCCCCCTCACTGACCTACACTTGGGGCACATCCTCTGGGCTACAACACTGAATGCCACCTTGAATGAAAAGCACCAGGCAGGATTTGAAAACCACTGGTGGTACTGGACAGCTGGCCTTGGACCTGGAGAAGTTTGTATCCAAATGTGGTTTGTGGATGTGTATTAGTTCAGGGGAAGTTATGAAAGAAAGGAGGCAGACAGGCTTCCTGAGGCTGGCCAGAATGCTCCTGTGCCAGCTTGGAAATGTGTCCTTGGTCTGTGGGCTCATGGGTTTGCTGGCAGCACTGCACTGCAGCCAAGAGAGGAAGTGAGGACACGCTCCTGGGTTTAGTTTTGACCAGAACAATGGAAGATAATGGCTGGATCAAAGTAGCATGCTAAGGCTGGAATATAAACTTAACCCTGGTGGGTGGAGAGTGTTTGGAGCAGAGTAGTGTGTGATAAACAGCAGAGAGCCAGTGAGAGGGGAAAACAGCTGGAAGAAACCGAGGAATTGATGATGAACAGCAATTTATGATGAAGGCAGTGAGGGGAGATGTTGGGTCCTGAGGCAGAAGGCTGGCTGGAGGGGCACACTTGGATGTGAGAGGGGTAGATGACCCCTCCTGGCTGTCCCTAGGATGACGAGGGAACAAGACTGTGTATCCTTTAACCAAGAGGGATCACTGGACCCCAAATACTGCAACCCACTGTGTTAAAAGGGGCAATGTTACACATGCACATTGCAATAAACCTTTCTACGTTGAGATGGGTCATCCTCCTGCCTGTCACAAAACTTCAGAGCTGATGCTTAAGTTCCCAATCCTGTCTTTGTCTTGGAGATGCTACCCAGTGTTGTGGTACCTGAAGAATTTGTGTGGATCATCTGCACAAATGTAGAAGTCATCCTTTTGGGGGAAGGATTTACAAACACAGACCACACAGGACTTCACGAGCCCTATCAGTAGCTCTCAGGGGAACTTTAACTCCCCTGAAACACTTTGAGCATGGCATTGGGAATAAAGTGTAGTACAGTCCCCTGGAAGATGTATATGCTTCCAGTGTAAGGACATGGATGCTGTGGGAGGGGTGATGCTGCTGTCAGCCCATCCCAGAAATGGCATCTGCCTCTTTTGTGGTCTCAAATTCCATTACCAACCACTTAAGTAGATAAGCTCATTTGCTATCACAGCATGAGGGTGCTGGTGAATTTGGTTTTACTTACCTTTTTGGCAGCTCTCAGATGAGGCAGGCTTTTAAGAATACTTTTAAGAGTACTGTCTGAACTTTATAGGTTGCAACACTTCTCTTGAATTTCCATTCCTGAGGCTGCCTCGCAGTAATACCCAAAACACCATTTACATTTTAGTATTTAAATCTTTTATGAACTGATATGAAAATCTCCAGTGCCCTAAATATTTTATCTGAAATACTTTTTTTTAAATCTTTAAATTTTCCTCTGAGGGGCAAAAGAGCTGAGTGAACCCTTGTGAGGGGAAAGGGCTGCAGCTGGGGGTAGGCTGGGGTCCCCAAGCAGAAGTGCAAGATAGAGAAGCTCCAGTCTTTCTCCACTTGGCAAACATCTTTGGATTTTAATGCTTTTTATTTTGAGAACCTGTGTGTGATTGAACTGCAGAACAGCAGGAGCTAATCTCACCACTGTCCCCCACGGAGATGAGCCGGTGTGAGGGGTTCCCCGGGAGTTGCTGGGCGCACCTGGAGCGCGGCTGAGGGCAGGGATGACTGGGGCTGGTCCGGCCTTCCCACGTCTATTGCCAGCCTTGGCAGGGACCCAGGGAGAGACAGTGTGGGGATGCAAACAGCTGGGAGGTGGATGCAGCCGGCTGCCAAGCCAGTAGCAGGCTCTGAGCAGCGAGGCCGGGCTTCTGGCAGCGAATTGCCAGCAACTTGCGCTGCAGTTCCTCTGAGGTTGCTGGAAAAGGGCCCACACCGCTCTTCCTTCTGGAAGAACAGCGAGCTTGAAGCCACTTATTCAACGCAGCTCTAATGCTTGCTACCACAACGCTGCGCAAACCTGCTCAGCTGGAGCCCTGCGCCAGCGCCGCGCTCCCTGCGCTTGGCTCCCTCTCTGCTCGAGCCTGGGGGATGGCTCCTCGCTAAGGATCGATGAATCAATAACCTCCTCCTGGCATTTACTTGAATACCACTGCTGCTCTCGCTGCAGTTAGCAAGGGGTGACACCAGCAGCATTATTTCTTGCTGGGGCACAAACGATGCTGTGTGCAGCAGCAGCAGCAGCCGATCAAAGCAGCTGCCGTCATCTATTTTTTGGTGACATGGCTTTTCCTTCCTGCCCTGCTGAGTCACGGAAATGTCACTCAGCACAAGGCACAGGGCAGACTTGTGCACACCAGGGATTATTTTTCTTCTTTTGTGATACATCTCAAATCCAAACTGGATTAACTCATGGTTTATGTCTAAAGCGAAGTGTTTAGAACAGGTTCTCAGAAGAATTTGCTTCTGGAAGAGCAATATTTGCATAGCATCGTAGCAGCAGTTTTTAATGAATTAGACACTTTTCAGCATGTAACTTGCTCAAATGTGCTAAAAACCAAACAAGAGCAGGAGGACTTACTGACTAACCCCAGTAAGTAAGCAGGGCCAAAATAATTTCTTTCAAGTGGAATTTGGGAAACCATTCACTGGGAACGGAGTGATTTTCATTGTAATATGATTTGTTGCTTGCCTGCCAGAAAAGGAGTATGTCTGATACTACGTACTGCAGAGTTGTTCCATATGCTAAGGACTTGCAAATTATTTCTTAAGAGTAAGGAAATCTAGGAAATTCTCTATTTGTTATAAATTGAACTGTGAGTATGACGCACGCAGAACTGAAGTGCTTTGTTTTCAATATGATATAACTAAATTTTTAATAGTATGGCCAGTCTCTTCCTGTATGCTTGAAAATTTAGGAACATGTGTGACTCAAAGTCCATCTAGTTTGGCATCCTGCCTGCATAATATTCTAAGTGCCAGACGTTTGGGCAGTGATTATTTGTACCTTCTGGACATAAGGGATTTTTTTCCCCCCTCCAATATGCTAAACTAGGGTCTGTAGCATGAATGTCTGTGTTTCTGCTAAACTTAAAAAAAACCAAGTAATTAAAAAAAAACCCTCAGTATTTTAATTTTAATCTAATTACTATCAACATACCAGCCTGTACCTGGTTTCTCCAAACAGTGAATTCTCTGGGTTCCCTGCAGTTCATGAGCTCCTTCTTCTAAAGCCCCACATAATTCCAGTTCTCCCCCTTGCCTGCTAATGCTTCCTGATCTGACCACAAAAACTGCTGAAGCCTCATTTCCCAGCTTGTCTGCATTCACCTCGCTGTCTCTCGCCATCCTCTCTCCAACTGAATGTCGGTGCAAAGCTGGCTTCCATGGTTACTACTAAAATAGGCAAAGGAGATATTTTTGGTCAGAATCTGCCAGTTCAGCAAGATCAAAATGCTTTTGGGAAATGTTCTGAATACAGTGAAATTTAAGCGGGATGTTTCTTGCAAAATGAAATAAAAAACCTCTCCACCTTTCTCCAGCTCACCTGCACCTTCCCAGAATACAGTCCTCCTGGGCTGCCCAGTGCCCTGCTCCACCATCAGGGAGACCTTTCACTCAGACAGCCCTGTAGCACGGCTTTTGTATGGAAACCTTTGTTTTTCTTGGTTTTGTTCTAAGTGTTGTCATATCAAAATCTTCTCTGCCCCACATCAGCCAGGATGGCTTCCCTTCAGCCAGCCTCCACCACAGCACCCATTTCTGTTGTCAGACTTCTGTGCAGGTGATATTATTTTAGGTGTACATAAAAGCTATCCAACCATGCAATGTCCTTTGCTCAGTGATGTGTTGCTGTCACTTGTCCCTTCTGGTCTCCCATGTGTTTCCCTTGTGGCATGTCCCAGTTAAGTTGCAGGCCCTCTGAGGAAGGGGACTGCCCTTTTTTTATGTATCTCAAGACACCTACTGTTTTTCCTCAGCCTGAATAATTTTTTTTTGTTGTTGTTCTGTATTTGTAATAGACCCTCCTGCAGTTTGGATAGCTTTGGGCTTCCTTTGCAAATGCTGCTGTGTTGTTAAAATTCCCTCACAGGCAGTAGGAAGGCACGAGCTGTGTCTGTGTGCAGCTGTACAACACTGACCGGATGGCTCTGTGTTCACAGCCTTATGGTTTTCTCTCGCTTCTGAGCCTTTACAAACCCCCATGACTCCACCACCCAAGGAGACTGGCAGACTGAACAGTGCATGGACCTTAGTGGAGTTCCTAAGTCAGGCACCACTGCCTGCAAGGTGTTTCCCTACTTCTGGGTGAGCTCCTCGTTCCCAGCACTCTCCTGAGCACAGCAGATTCATTGTTGGTTTAATGGAGGAGAAAAAAGGCAGCTTCTCCTCCTGATCACCTGTCCCAGCCTGTCTTCTCTGGCCAAGCTTTTCAGCAGTAGTGGAATAATATTTCCTCTCTCATAGAGTATTTCACAGAGTATTTCTTCTCTCATAGAGGATTCTGAGTTGGAAGGGATCCACAAGGATGCACCCTAGGACATGGATGTGCCTCCTGGCTCCAGGGCACTGCTGACTCATATGCAACTTGCTGTTGACCAGGACTCCCAGGTCCTTTTCCACAGTTGCTGCTCTCCAGTATCTCAGGGACAGTGTCTCTCCAGTGTACAGGGGACCTGCATTGCATTTAACCATCTTTGCAAATTGCAGTAGGCAGCTATCAGAGATACTAAACACATAATTTTCAGTAAGGCTTTAGAAAGTGGGCCTTTTAGCTCAGTGGATGGCAAAATGTGGGGCAGGAGACAGCCTTGCAACACACGCAGCCTTTCTGAACTTACAACATATTATCCCACTGTCATGCAAACTCCAAATGTGTTGTTTCTAGACAAACTCATACATAGTATTGTACCTTTTAAAGCACAGTTATCAAGGTGTGTCTGCACTGAAATTCCCAGAGAATGAACACATGCTCTGCAGTCACGATCCAGTTTCAAGATTTGTTATTACCCCCATGTGTTAAGCTCCTGGTGGGCCAGACCAGAGGATTGCAAGACCAGCCTGTTCTTTGGATGATCTCGCTTTTAACAGCTTGCCCCGAACAGAAAGTGTGAAAGCAGCTTTTTTTGTTGGTGGGGTTTTGTGTGTTTTTTTAGTTTTATGTAATCAAGACATTACAAAATAGTCTACTGAGGTACCCACATGTTGTTGAGTTGGACCTGTGTCTTCGAGGGGTGATGCTCCTTCAGCAGGAAACTTCTCCTCCCGGTCTCACTGCTCCAAATTTGTGCCTAAAAGGGTGTTTTCTCCAGTTGGTAGCAAGACTCTCCTGAACCAAAGTTAATGTTCTTCCATTTCGAAAAATCCCAATAGGCAGCGACCTGTGTGTCAGCATCTCTGTAGACAGCTCCCATGTAGATTTCAGACACAGAAATACATTTAGGGGAAGTTGCAGAAATTTCTTGTGTCCTAGTGGAATAAACTCTGCTTTGCCCAGAAGTTTCTGCCTGACTTCTACCACGCTCCCCAGCAGCAGGATCGGACATGCTCCTCTGTAATCACGATGTAGTGGCTCACAGTTTGTGGGCTGGGCTCTGGTGCTTGAGTGACTGAAGCCGTTTTTCCCTGCAGGCACAGGGGAAAACACCATTCCCTAAAACTTGGCTAAAGGGACTTTTATTTGGCATTAGCCCACTCTTGCAAAGCTGAAGGCTGTATACACAGTCAGTTAGCACAGATCACCTGAGGTAGAGTCAACAGATATGTAAGGATTAATGGAGTTGTCTGAACTCTGTGATAGCAGCATTTATAGGGAAACTTCATTAGATCACATCTGCAAATTATAAACCCTTCTACCCTGTTTGAGGTTTGTTATCTTTAGAGATCACCATGAAAGGTGGAACAGCTGTGAGAGCTATTATTCAAGCTGATATATAATGACTGCAAAAAAGGTAGGGTGTTTAGACAGATGATACGAAGAACAGATTTGCAAGAGGATCATTAAATTCATGTTCCTCTGAGCTGGTGTGCAGTGAGAGGAAAGGCATGAGTGAGATTCTCAAGCATTGCCCATCAGAGGAGGGACTGGGGTGAGCAGGAGAGTGGAGGAGAACAACTTTCTCCTACAGAGGGAAGTCATGTACAAAGGTGTACTCAGTAGCTCTGTTATATATATCAGTGTTTTCCAAGACCTTATTTTATATCCTTATATCCTTATTTTATTGATGAGAACAGTTGCAGCTTCAGTTGCTTTTGGGTTGCTCAGTGCCAGGTTGGTTCTCAGTCTGGAGGAGGCTGGTGCTGGAGGACTCTGCCATCAGGAGTTGGAGGGGAGTGCAGGAGGGGTATCAGTGCCTTCAGTCTGGCAGAGCTGCAGCTTGTCATGTCAGCAGTTATTCTGGGTTTGGTGACCAGCCAGTCTTCGAGGTAGATGACAAATCTTGACTGGTATCTAACTTGAGAGGGGCAAGAAGCAGCTGAATGCTAACAGAGCTTCTCCTCCCAGTGCCCTGCCTGGGCACCGACTGCTATTGCTGCCACAGAGCTGCTCTTCCCCTAAAAGGTTTGCTGGTCCTGTCTTAGCTGTTTGTCCCAACTCAGGGACTCAGTGACTCCTAGGGACTGGACAAATCTGCAGAACATCAGCAGAGAGAGGCGCAGCCTGGAGAGGTGGATTTTCCCTACCCTGGCTCTGTTAAAGACTGCAGGAATTATTTGGGGATAAGAAAACTACTCTTGCTTTCAGATCCACGTAGGAAAACAGTCACTTTATCAACCACTTGGCACACCTGCTTTGGCGAGGCAGAGGAGGCATGTGGCGTCTCCATAATTATTATCAATGACTTTTTTAGAGGAGGGGGTAGAACCTGAGTCCTTGAAACTTAGATTCCCTTCAGGTGCTGAGAGGAGGGGAATAAGGGAGGTATTATTAGAAAGCATTTCTTTTATTTAACAGATGTTAAATAGCACTATACCACTATATCAATCTGTCAAGTACACTAATAGGAAACAGCATATAGAAAAGTTGAGATCTGAATTTCACAGAGAAACAACCGCCCCTCTTCTGCAGGATCCCAGGGTCTGGGGGCCAGCATGGAGCACAAAGAGCAGCCGCACATGTGCCAAGCATATGTGGATGGAGAGGGGAAGGAAAAGTTGTGGACTATAACAGAAAAAACTTGGTGCAGCTGGAAAGGTTTTCACCCACCCTGTCCTGGTTGTTGTACTTGAAACTGGATTAAAAATATCCTTAAAGCAGAGACCACACATATCTTTGGGTTTTGACAAGCTGTGTATACCATGCTCTGGGTTTCATAGTGGTGTTAATCGGCATTTTCACAATGTAGGTGGTTTAAAGTCTGGAGGAGAAAAATAAACTTTTGATGGATGATTAAAGGTTGAAAAGCAAGCCTGGCTTTGCAGTAGTGTGTGTTCGTTCCAAGTCAGACCAAGAGCGATGGTATTTTCCTCTTGGACTCTGCGTTGCTTCCTTAAACTTGTCCTGGTGATCCCCAGCCACTGGCTGCGACCACAGGCAGCCGAGGTTGGTACGGTTTTATTAACAGAGCTGCCTGAAGCCCAAGGTTAAGTGATGGGAATTTCAAAACAAAACAATAAATTAATAAAATGAATGTGTCATCAGCTGATCCTCTTCTGACCACCATCTGTCCCCTGATCATGTGACGTCTCCCAGCTGGCCACCCAAGAGACAAACCATGCAAGATCATCATCACAACATATGCTGCTATTTACACATTTTTAAAGGTAATAGTTGCTAGGCTGTCATATTAGTAGTTAAAAGCAGTTATTTGGAAGCTAGGGGATTTTTTCTTTATTTCTCTCCTTTTTTTTTTCCCCTTAGGAAGGCAGTGACTCAGCAGGTATATTTCTGATAGAGACATGTTCAGGGTTGGATCAGTGGAAATTCCTATGTACAGTATATGTAATTCTACCCCCTACCCCCCCACCTTGTTCTATGGTATGCTGTTGTGCCTTTTGTAATATGCAGTAGAATAAATAAAATAGAAAGAAGACAATGGTACCACAAATGTCACTAGTGTACCTTTTAGGAACATTGTGTGCTCTCTTTGCCATCTCCAGGATGCAAACCAAGCCGTGCGTTTTTAAACTATTGTTAAGATCAAGGATGTGGTTATGAGAAGACTTACAATTTATAGGATACTTAAGCATTAAGGATTGAGGCACAGAACATTTCCTGGGGATTAACGACTGACTGGGTGAGCCTCAGGCCATTAACCCCTGCCTGCCATTAATCTTCAGGAAATGCCCTGCAGTGAGGTCGTTATTGCTGTTATATGCTGAAACAGAAAAATAACAATGAGAAAGGTCCGTGGATTATTTATTTATATTTTACATAACACGATTCTATTGGGACTGTAGGGAATGAACATCTTTCTCTTTAGCTGGTCGTAGTGCTGGAATTAATGCAGTTCCTGCATCTCACTCTTTTGTGGAAGATTATTGTCAGATTGCAGGAGTGTAAGTGGGGCAGGATTTGGCCCACTGCTTGTATTGCAGTGTTTAATACAATGAATAAGCCCTGCTTCTCTGATATAACTGCTGGCACAATTTAGCCCTGTATAAAAACCAGCTCAAAATGCTTGTTTTACAGCAAAGCAATTTATTCACAGTTCTAAGCATCTTGCAGCCTTTTTTTAACTCATTGAATAATCCTTTTAGGTTGCCCATAAAGCAGGTGAAATGCTTCTGCTGCAGTCCTAAGGCAGAACACAGGCTGCATAAATAGCATCTAAATTACTAGGAATACAAAATACACATACAGTAATACATACCTACAAAGGCAAATTCATACTGACAGGACTGCAGTGTGTGCTTATCAGCAGCAAAACATCTCGGGGAAAAAAAAAAGTGGCTTTATATTGAAATTTTGTATATATTTCTCTTTATATAAACACTTAAATACTATTTTTTGCATATTCTAAAGCCCAGATGCAGGTTCCTTTTTAATGAGCCTGCCTGCTTAAACATTTATTAGCTTAGAGACGTATAGTTTTCATAAAGCTGGCTGATTCTTTTTGCAGAATATCTTTGCAAAAAAAAGCTTTTTTTTTTTTGTGTACATGGCCTCAGTCCTTGCAACCTCCTAGAGAGTCTGTCAAGGCACAACTTAAAAGCTCGTTCAGGCGACCATGACCCCCTGCTAGCAGATTGTCTGCCTAAAAGGTAAGGGAAAGCTAAAAAAGAAGTAGAAACTTAAAAGTAGCTTCTCAAAGGCTGCATAGATCTTTTTTTTTGTTAAACCTAAAGTGTTTAAAAGCTTTAATATTGATGGCCTGTCAACTTTGTCCTGATTCTTTGGCTTTCAGTTAAAAGGTTTTTGTTGTTGTAGCTTATGCAGTTGCTCTGTTGCTATGGAAACGTGACATCAAAATGACGTTTCTCTGTTTAAAAGCTTTTAACTAAATTCCTGCCTGTCAGATGTAGGCCCCATTTTGTGCACTCAAGCTTCAAGCTGTTGCAAAAAGGTTTCATATGTTCTGTTGTCATTCAAATTCTTTATCCACATATGCATGTCTTGCACTACAAAAAACCTAAACTAAAAACTCAATCTATATTAAGTGTCCTCTTTTAAAACCCTTTTAGGTCAGTCAGCAATGGCTGCAGCAGAAATTCCCAGTTACATTGTCTCTTCTCAGACTGAGAAACACAGGAGGGCCAGAAACTGGACTGATGCAGAAATGAGAGGTTTAATGCTGGTTTGGGAAGAATTTTTTGATGAGCTGAAACAAACTAAAAGGAATGCCAAAGTTTATGAGAAAATGGCTAACAAACTCTTTGAAATGACTGGAGAAATTCGCCACGGAGAGGAAATAAAGATAAAAATTACAAATATGACATTCCAGTACAGGTAAGCTTCAGTTAATTCTTTTTATTTTAAAAGATTTTAGCAGGGATGGCGCAGTGATTTTTGCCTTTCAGAAAGAAGTCTCCTAGAGGAAATCTGTCGATAAAAGATTAAAGATTGTTCATATCGCTTTTAAAATTCTCTCTTGCCAGTGCTGTTACGTCATTGTTAATTTCCCCCCCCCATTTCATGTCAAACTCTGGGACAACTTTGTTTCTTTAAAATTAGCTGGCGTTGTTATGATGCAGAGGGATGGAAATGTATTTAATGGGGAAAAGAGATTTATTTTTTTTTTGCTCTTTGCTGAGGGGACTGATTGTGTTAGCTTGGCAGCCAGTTCCTTGCAGTGAAACTCCTGCAGTTTCAAGTGGCCACTGAGGATCGGAATTGCAAGGCAAAGTTAAAAAAAAAAAAACAAACTAGAACAGAATAATGTTTGGGGGGGCTGATGCTCCTAGATTTTGGTCTCATGAGTTGAAGGGTTACACTTCACGGGGCCAAGAATAATTGAATGTCTTATTACTGAGTGACACACATTGCTATAATTATAAGCAGCATCAGTGAAAGAACTATTATATCTGCAGAGAGAATCAATGTGCACCGTCAATACTGCTCCAAAGGAGTCGGGGGGAGGGCGGAGGTGTCTACAAGGGGATGATAAAGAACAGGCAAGCAGTCAGGAGGGGAAGTTGGCTTCAGAAAATGTGAGGCATTTGTGCATTTGTTGTTTGCAGGGAGAAAAATAATTAGAACTTAACAGAAATATGAAATATTCCCATATCTTTTTTTTTTTTTTCTTAATTCTTATCTCTGCGAAGCACAAACTGCCTCATACTGGAAATCCTGAGTGGTGATTTGAGCTATGTGCTTGTAATGCAAGAAAATCAAATATGTGATTCTTTTATTTAATCTCTCCTCAAAGCTCATATTAATAATAAAAAAGGTTATTACAGCAGGCAACCATGTTAAAACTGCTCGCTTTTCTGTAAGGCACCCTTACTGTATTTAATGCAGAGACTACTCATCAAATAGAAAACTAGGGAAAATCCTGTAAACCCCTTAACTTTGAATGTCCTTCTACATTTCTATGATCCACAAGCATAATGTTTAACATCATTTGCCATAATACTAAACCTGATGTTTCGTAGCAAATGCTAACATCTCCAAAATGTTTTACCAACCCTGCTGTAATCCCTACAGTTTTCTTCACCCAGACTGTAGATGAGAAAGCTGGAAGTAAGATAAATTTTTCTCCAGCATCACCGAGCAATTCACACTCAGATGCAGATTTAGAAGTCGGGAGTTGCTGGCTACCAGGCTTTTGCTTAGTCTGCTAAATCTGCAGTCTTCCCTGCTGGGAATTGCATCTCGCGGCACTGAGATTTTACAGGTGTCTGTAGCAGCAACACTGCACGATAGTTAAGTGCCGTAATTGCCAAGTGGAATAGGTTATTTCTGTCAGTCTTTGTTCTAAATTTACAGTGTTGTCATCAATCAGAGAGTCTCATTTTTTTTTTTCTAAATAATGTTTTTACTTTAAAGTTGCATTGGGGGAAGGGAAGAAATAAAATCACTCGCATACGTGCACTGTGTGTGTGTGAGAAAGTGTACTTTAAAGAAATATCCTTCTATTTCTGTGAACTTCTAAGATTGCTTCTGTTGCATGTTGTCACTCTGCTTTTCTATTTTGCAGTGTATTGCAGCTCCCTGCTTATTGATTGAGATGCTAATTTAGGAGAGTTAAAAACTGCCTTGTGCTGTCAGAGAGCTGTTTCATTTTGTGCTCTGGCTTATGAAATGCATCTTCTTATTGTTTGTTAACACGCCTGTGTGCTTTGCTGTCAAGGTGAGCTGGTATGGAGAACAGGGACAAGCAGAAGCTATTACTTTAATTTCTAGTTTTCTGGGTACTTTTTGGTGGTGTGTGAGAATAAGGAAGGTTGTGGTGAAACTGTAAATGATGTGAGTGGCCACTGACTGCTGGCTTTGCTGTGAGGCAGCCGAGTTTTTAATCCATGTTCAGGTACTTGCAGGACACTTGAGGAAGATGCTTTACATCACTGTATTTCTGGGCACCATCTGTGGCACAAACTGGAAAAGAAGATCCTGAGAGTAGGAAAACACTCTATTTTGAGATAATAATGATTTGTAATGATTTTGTTGGGTTAGTAAGTGTGACATGGGAGAACATGGCACCAGTAGCAGGAGGGAGGGCGGGTGTTCTGCACTTGAGTGCTTATTTCTTTCCCCATTTCAGGATCCTTTACTTCTTTGGGCAACTCCTAACAGTGCTGCAGAGGTGGAGTGGCCTCTACTCTTCCTTTAACAGTCAGAAATAAACTGCATTAAAATATTTAATCAGATGATATTATTTAGCTCTGTGCCACAGTTTCATAAAGGAACATAAAACCTCTGTCCTACAAGTTACTACACATACATATACTGATGAAAAATAAGCACATTTTTACTATAAAAGGAAAAAGCAGTACTTAAATATTTCTACATGTCTTTTTAACCAAGTTCAGTTTTAAAAGTGCTATCACTGGCATGTCTTATCCTGGGACATCTGTTTAAACAGATATGGATGATCTGAAACATATAATGATCTGAAATAGAAAGCAGTGAACATGTTTATAATGGTGCTCTCCAGTTTGAGGATCCCATGGCATTCTAAGAGACAGTTGAATAAATGCTGTTTTCTTTATTCTGCTCAGTGAAAGACATTCATGATGAATAGAAAGTGTCCAAGCCAGACAAACACATATGCACAAGTAGGGAATGAGTGTTTCTTGGCCAATAATTATTGCAGCAAGTGCAACCTACATGGGTGTGTACAGTGGCTCAGAAGGGGCTCCCACCCCAGGTATTCACCCTGGTTCTGGGTGTGTTTGGATCCCACTTGGGGTCTTGTGCTGCCAGGTAAAGTTACTTCAGGTGTAGCTCATTGTGCATGAGTATCTATCACAAAAGCAATTTTAGGGTGATCATATCCCTTTCCTCCACATCTGAGGTGAAAGCATTTTTCAGGTGTTAAAATGCCATACAGAAATCTATTTCATCTCATTATTTCCTCCTTGAATTCTTGTGTTTATTTCTGCCTGCCCTACATTTCAGCAAGGTGACAAGAGAATGAGAAGAAGCTTAGAGAACAGTTAGGCTAAGATGTGGAAAGCTTTCTTTAGTAAGAGAAGTGGAAAAGTTTGTGAATGCTTAAGGAGTTTTAGAGGTGCATAAAAATATGCACTATTTTTCAGGATGTAAAGCAGATTTTTTTGCCATAATACAAGAAGTTATTTATAAGAATTGCAAGGCAAGAAATGTAAAACTAGTTAAAGTCATATAAATCTGTATTGCACTGCATAGTAAGCATGTGGAACTCATTGCCACTGAAAACCATTGACAAGAAGAGAGCAGCAGGTTGTTTTAGTATTATTATTATTATTATTGTTATTTTTACTAAAGATTAGATTTATTAAATAAAAATAATTTAATAATTATATAAACCAAACAGATGTTTGTCTTCCAATTAGGTAGAGTTATGAAAGACAGTGGGTTTCAGGATATTACTGGCTGTTGATGGAAAAATAATCATGTGCTTTTATGGGTGAATGTGCCCTCAAAAGCTGTCTGTCAAAATCATTCTTGAAGTATTTAGCACTGACCTTTGTCAGAAGAGAGTGAGATGATGGACTGATCTGGCAGTGGTTCCTGTATTCCTCTGCATTACTGTAGTCCAAGTGCATTTGGAGGAAACTAATCAGGGAAAAATATATCATGACCTGAAGTAATTCTTACTGGAGTCTCAGTATATTAAGGGACCATTTCATCCACTGTGGAAATTGATTGGGTGGAAAATTCTCCACACCACCGTAGGTGCAAGGAAAACCCTTTCTAAAGGTGTATTTGAGTAAAGTTCTGCTTTTAGGCATTGCTGTAAAATCTGAAATATCTGCTGTGGATAGATCAGCCACCAGGTTTTTAATGTTCCACTTCAAAGATACCTGTGTGGTGAGCTGCATGAACCTCCCCATTTATCCATCTTGGAAGAAGGAAGGGCTGAGTCAAGCTTCCTGGAATTCAAAGTTAAGCTTTCAGATGTGCTGGTCATCAAAAGTTTTCCTGAGATTAGTGTGCCAGCTCTTGAGCTTTAGCATGCCTTAGAGTATGTACCCAGTTCTTTCTGTTATGCAGCCTACTCGGGGCTATCAGCTCATGTGAACCTGTAATTATTCCTTCTAAAAGGAAGCTCTGTCCTGTCACTGCTAATGTGCTGATCTCACTGTGGAACAGGGCTCTGTAACTGCTGTTATAACACTGCCACTGACACAATACACTCTGGCTGATAAAAAGGAAGCAGGGTTTGCACAGCTTGCACAGTGGTCCACAGTTTTGACTGATTCCTTCTGATGTTTAAAAATAAGAACTGTGTGAATGCAAATTTATTATTTTCAAAAACATCACCCTCCCCAAAGCCTAGAAAACAGGATGCAGCTGTTGCTCTTTGATTTGAATTGCAGTCAATTAATGTTAATGATTGGTAAATTTGAATCAGTCTCATGATTTGAATGAAAGAGTAGTCTAATTTTTTATTTTCATGTGTACATGACAGCAATTAAACATTTCTGCTTGTGTAATCCGTTGCTATACTCTATGACATTATGCAACTGGAATATTTGACCTCTGTTACAGCAAATGATAAAATATGAGTGTAGCCAAATTACTGTAAAAAGTTGAATTTGAATATTTTACTATCTTTCGCTTTAATTCAATAATTTATGGCAGATGCACAACCTAGTATTGTACTTTCATCATCTTTCTTTTCCTCACCATTGATTGGTTCATAAACAGTTGCTATTTATTATTTATTTTGAAAGCTTTTCCTAGAAACCCCAGGAGATGGATCTTGTATCCATCCCTTAAGGCAAGTAGTAATATCAAATGCTGCAATAATAATAAAAAAGCAATACTGCTTTGAGCAAAGCCTAAAAAAATGAAGCAAGTTATAGATTGCTTGCTTTTTGCTGACTAAATAATGATGATTTTAAAACTCCCAACTCTTTAGAACATAATATTGTAATAATTTTGTTTTAGGAGGTGGATTAATAGGCACAGAGAATAAAGTCTGAAAAAAGGTCAGTGGCAGCACATATGACTCAACAGTTGTCTCAGTCTATTCAGTGGAGCATTTTGGCAGTGGGATCTCCAAGTCCATTAATTTATTCACTTCTCTGGAATAAGATAAGCAATCACCTTTCAAATTAACTGGGTTGGCATGCTTTGGGTATTTGTCCACTGGAAATCTGACTTTGATCCCTGAGTTTTTGGAGAAAGTTCTCAGTTGCCTCTGCTCTCAGCTGGATTTTAATAGAGCCTCATGAAACAGCAACAAGCCTAGATAAACTCAGTGTGAATTTGTTTTGCAAGCTCTGCTGACTTTCTCGCTTCCCGGTGTTTCTTACCTCATTTTTTCTGCCTGGCTTGCTCAATCAGGCAGTGATTTGCCCAGTTTCAAAGTGTTTATGTTTGGCTCATCTTGCTCTCTTGTTTCTGGACTATTGCATTCCAGCCTTCATATTGTCCTGTTTCTTTTAATATCCTCCTGTTTCATTAAAACAAACAAAACCCCAACTCTTATCTTTTGGAAGCAAGATTGCTGTGATGAGTTATGCTAATGACTGAGGGCAGTAAATTAATCTCTGCTTCAGACTCCAGTTTTTCCAGGGTTACATTTACCTCAATGCAGGCAAAGGCTCTCAACTGTCTCACTAGGTTTTCTGGACTTCTGGCAGTTGTAGAAAATATACTTAAAAGTTAGTAAATCCTGGAACTTGACATTAGTATTATGAAGGCAGCTATTTGGTTTGTTTTACCAGAAAGTTCAAACATCACCACTATTGCAGTGACTGTTCTCCCTATTTACCTCCACCTGCAGCATTTCTACTTCTCTTCCAAAGGACTGACACTCCCTTTCCCCTTATCTTCTCATCTCTTCCTCTGTTTCATCCTTTTTTCTGTGTGTGTGAGCCAGACTCCGTACAGGTAGATGATTGCTGCTGGTGCTGCTTTTAAGCTAACACAGTTCTCTTGTCTACCTCCTGGTAGAGATCCCTTTTATTTAGCTCAGAGCTATGGTAGGCAGTCAGAAGTAGAAGAATTCGTATCCATTCAGTGTATTGAGAGCCAGAGAACCTGGGTTTATGTAACTGCAACTCTACAGCTCTGTGAGCAGACAATAAACAACAGCTCTTCCTTCAAAATTGTCATAGTTCTGTAAAAAAGGGGGTCTAGGTACACAGCTGAGCTCAAACAACAAAAAAAGGGTACCGACCTACTCAGGCAAAATGCCTGTGCCTGAAACCTTTCCATTGAATCACAGAATGGTTCGGGTTAAAAGGGACCTTTAAAGACCATCTCGTTCCAACCCCCTCCCATGGGCAGGGACACCTTCACTAAACCAGGTTGCTCAAAGCCCCATCCAAACTGGCCTTGAACACTGCCAGGATGGGGCATTCACAGCTTCCCGGGGCAACCTGTTTCAGTGGCTCATCACCCTTACTACGAATTTCTTCCTTATATCTAGTCTGAATCTACAATAAGGTGTTCCTGGACCTTTCTCTTTTCCAGGCTGAACAATCCCAGCTCTCTCAGCCTGTCTCCATGGCAGAGCTGCTCCAGCCCTCTTGAGTATTTTTGTAGCCTCCAGGTTTCAGGAGAGCAGAGGGGCAGAATCCCCTCCCCCAGCCTGCTGCCCATGCTGCTTTTGCTGCAGCCCAGGATAATGTTGGCTCTGTGAGCTACAAGCACATTGCTGGCTCATGTCCAGCCTCTCATCCACCAGCACCCCTAACTCCTTCCCTGTAGGACTGCTCTCAATTTCTTCATCCCCCAGCCTGTATTTAGACCTGGGTTGCCCCAAAAATCACCACAGGGGTGGGTGATTTAATGAAAGCAGATGCAGATAATAAGGCTGAGGATCCTTGGTATCTTTATTTCAGATAAACTGCCCAGATGTCTCAATCAGGTGTGCCTGCAGCAGAGTTATCAGAAATACCAGTGGTAGAAAAGGACTGAGTCAGGAATGATCTCTGAAAGTTTGTGAAGATTGAGGGAGGTTCCTGGGGACTGAAGAAAGGCTGTTGAATCTTCAGAAAAGGCAGGAACAGGAATTAAATGTTCTTCCCTTCAACTCCTTGGAAGATCATTGAGCAAACAGTCTTGGAAGCAATTTCCAGTCATGTAAAGAAAAAGATGGTGACTGGGAGTAGCCAGAATGGATTTACCAGCACTGAATTTACCAGAGTGACCTGCTTGGTTTCTGTTTTTAAAACACTAGATCTGTGGATAAGGGTAGAGCAATGTATTGTCTAGCTTGACAGTACAAACCCTTTTGACACCGTCTCCAAGAACATGCTTGTGTCCCTGCTGGCATGTTATACTCCAGATGGAAGGACTACCAGCTGGGTAGAAAACTGACTGGATCTCTGGGCACAGAGAGTAGTTGTTGGTGGATTGTATTCTGCCTAAAGGCTCATTCCCAGTGGAGGACTGCAGCGATTTGGAACTGTTTAATACCAACAATCCAAAGGAGAAGGTGGAGTGCATGTTCACTATTTTGCAGATGATGCCAAACCGGGGGGCTGCAGTCTGCACCTGCGAGGGCAGGACTGACACTCAGAGGGACCTAGACAGGCTTCAGAAATGGGCTGACAGGGATGCCATCAAATTCAACGAGGACGAATGCAAAGTCCTCCCCCTGGGATGGCCGAATGCCCTGCACTGGTACAGGCAGGGGACGGCCTGGCTGGGCAGCAGCTCTGCTGATGGGGACCTGGGGCTCCTGGCTGACATTAGGCTAGATACAAGCCTGTCCCCTGAGCAGAGTCAGCAGAGTATCAGCTCTAAGCTTGTCCTGCCCTTTTTGACATAATGTTTTGCAGTCCTGAAGGCTCAAACCATGTCCCAAGAAGTCTTAATGCAGCTGCTGGACTTGGCAGTGGCTGAGATGTGCTCACCCCTGGCTTTTGCCATCTCACCCGTGGGGATGACTGACCATGGTGAAAGCACTGCGTAATTGCAATTCAGTTTTAAACTCCATAGCCTGAACACATTGGGGGTTTCAACACAGGCAAGCAAATGTGGCATGTAGGCTTGGCTACTAGCTTATAGTGGCATAATTGATATGTTTTTCATGAAAATGGCCTAAACAATTGAACTAAAAATAATTTATATTAATTGATGGTTGTTGTCAGGCCTGTATTTAGCTATTTTCTGTTTGTGCTGGATGGATATGCATGTATTTGTAGGCTGTGCTTGATATTCTCTATGAAATCACAGCAGTAGGTTGTGAAATATGTATGAAATTAAAATTTTGAATGCATAGAGGGCATAAAAGTATGGATGGCTGTGAGGCTTTGCTTTGCAGGACTATGATGTGCATTTCTAAATAGCTGGAAAAGCTCATCAGACCTTACAAGGACAAGGAAAAAAGAATCCTCAAATGGCTTTAAAATCTAAGCAATCTTACTGCTTTCTTTTCTCACTAGTGGATTTCCCCTTACTCTAAGCTAAGAGTGGTTTAAAAGGGAGAACTTCAAGTTCTCACTTTTAAGTCTGGCACCATTTTTTTCATGTTTACATGTTATTTAATTCTGTCCCTTGCAGGACTGGTGGGGGCAAGATGGATTCTGAGAAGGAAAAACCTGAAAGGCTTCAAGAAAAAGAGGGTGGGCCAGGTGTCCAGGAATAGTTTTTATCCTTTTTTTTTTAAATTTTTTTTTAATTTCCTGCAAATGCAAACCTCTAGCTGTGAGAATCACAGTTGGTTCAGCTTTTTGTTGATTTGAATGAAATCTGGTTTATGAAAATGGAGCATTTGTCATTGGTCTTGCCTTTCCTGTTGTGTTCCCTTCCTGCCTTTTGATTTAGAGTAACAAGATCTGAACTGGGAAAGGCAAATGAAATGAAAGTTTGGGACTCTAGTTGTGCTCTGGAATTTCTTTCAGATGTATACTTCGTCTATATACCTCATTTTATATTTCTCAGTAAAAGAAAATAAAGTAACACTGGGTACCAACTGGGATAGCAGTGAACTTGTCTGCAGACTGAAAAATAAATCTCATAGTAAGATACATGTGAAAGACAAGGTCATGGTTGATAGTCCACTGTAATGTTTTTGTGCATGCTGTTTCTAATGCATCATTAACTGTATTAGTTGGTGTTCTCGCTCTCTTTTATTTATTTTTTTTTTTTGGTAAATTAATGAAATTCTGTACTTTTGCTTACACGGATCTTTATTCTGTAACAAATGAACAGACATCTGTATCTATGGTTGTTACGAGGATGTTTACCAAGGCAATTCAGGGCTTTTAGGCAATACTAGAAAAAGGATATGCATTATATTTATAGCCACTTGTATTCATTATAGGAAATAGATACTCTTTCTTCAAAGCATGGAAGGACAGGGCTGCCCACAGTTTGGTAAAGGCTGTGGTGTGTTGCCTACTCCTGTTGTCAGGGGCTGCTGTCAGATTGGTTAGTTGGGTATTCTGTAAGGGGAAGAAAATTATTCAACCACCAACACAGTCCTGTTTCCATTAGAAGTTGTAATGTTCTTTATTTGTACTGAATTTCATTTGGGGTTTACATGCAACTTTTTATCACAAGTCAAACCTAGGAAAAGAACCTGAAAAGCTTCACTGGAGGTTAAAGAAGAAAAGTGTCTAATTTTATTCTCATTAAAAGCATTCAGTTCAACTCCTAAATGTGACCAGAACAAATGTTTTGAGATACATCTGTATGAAAAGTACTTCTTATAGGAAAACAAGCTTTAATGTTTTGTGCCTTTTCTTACAGGAAATTAAAATGCATGACTGACAGTGAAACTGTGGCACCTGACTGGCCTTACTACAAAACCATTGATAGGATCTTATCCAAAGTGACAGACCACAGCGATGTGAAAATGCATGAAAATCAGCAACCAGGTCCTTCTACATCACAGACAGAGGCCTCACAGTCTCCATCAGCTAAGTCTACACCTCTGTATTTGCCATATAACCAGTTTACATATGAAGGAAGGGAAGAATGCTTTGAAGATGAACATTCAGAGAGCTCATCAAGCTTACTTTCCTACAAGCTGAGGTAGCATCTATTTTCCCCTCTTTTTAGTGTTCTACAGAATGAACCGAATTTGCTGTGTAAAGGGAACACCCTCACACATTTTTCTCTAGCAGCTCTTGTATTTTTTCTGTAAATCGCAAATGAGATCTGTTCCCCAATCTCAGCCACTTTGCTGAATTAGGCCATTTTCTTTATTCCTTTATGAAAGACTGGAAGGGAGTAGGAGATCTGGACAAAAAGTTGTATATTATTGCCAAAACTCAGCATGCATGTCACGGCTCACATCAGGGAGAGTGTTCATAAAAGCAGTACAGGCATGTTCAAGAGAGTCCCGCGGTGCAATCAGAGATATAACATACTGCTTAGATGATTTTTGGCTTGCTCTAGTTCTGCTTTTGATACGAGTATGAAATTTCTCTGGCTTCAGTTATTATTAAAGTGGTGAAAAGATGCAAAATAAATATTTCTATAGACACTGAGAAGCTGCTAATGCAGTTTGAAAGTACATTGCAACATTTTAAATACTATTGAGAATGTAATTTTTTTCAGAGTAAATGCTACTTTGAGATGCAAACATGTGATTCTTTTGTTTTTAATATGATTTGAGTTCCCTGGAAGGCAGCTTTCTTAACAAAAGGCAGGGTTGTACTCTTGGTACAAGTTTTAGACTTTACTGGTCTTATTTTTCATCCAGAGTGGTGTGAAATAAGAGTTGATTACAGTTTTCTGGCAGGAAAAAAGTTGATCCTAGAGATCCTTATCATGAGTCTGTGAGGCTTTAACTGTAACAGTAAAATTACCTGTCAGTCATGCAACTGTAAAGATGCTGAGCTGGAAGAAGAACCAACCAAACAAGTTTGAATTATTAGTTCCAGACCCACTCTTGGATGATTGAAACTAGGGTAAATTCATTCAATCATTCAAGCAAATAGTCCTTGAATAGCTGATTATTTTTAAAAACTTTTTTTTTTTTGGCAGCTGAATATTTATTAGGATGTGTAACTTTTGAACTATAGCAACCTTAGTGTTCACAAGCAATGATTTTTTTTCATCCTAGTTCATTGTAAGTAGTTGATATTCCTGATACACAAACTCATTGACTTTAAGATTTGCAGACTCCACAGTCATGTTTCAGATGCAATAACTTCATTTCCAATTTGATTTACAATAACATTATTTAATATTTAATTAGAAGGTCACATTTCCACAAACGTTGCGGAGTTTATTCACTTGACTAATTGATAACATCAGGTTTTTTAAAGATGCAGGATGTTAAGATTTTTCAGCTTAGGGACAATTCCAGGACAACACAGATTTTGTACCATAAGGAAGGACAGAGGTCACCACACCCGGTTTCACTACAGAACATGGACAACCCTCACAGAAGTCAAGTTAATCAACCCCAAACCCACATCAGTTGTGCCACAGTTTGCAGGTGGACCCCCACTCTCAGGTAGATGCTTTCATTTACAGCTAAAGTGGACTTAAATCACTCAAACCAAATTATTTCTATAGTGATAAGCTCTGGAAAGTTTGGGCTATGATGCACTTTAGTCAGCTTCACATTCGGTAGTTTATTTTTTTAAACTTTGTCGAAGGGAATTACCTAACCTCTTCTAGTAAAAAGTATTTTAACTTTACTTGGCTAAATTTAGAAACTGCAGCACATTTAAATCAAGCCTCTAATGGCACAGGCTGGCTTTCAGCTGGCTGCAAGTCTGGGGCAGGTAATGGCACTCAGTCCTTGCAATGCTGCTGTTGCCTGCTGGGAGTGGCTGCACTGGCTGGCTCAGGATGGTCTGGGAGCTGGAGGGAAGGGCAGGGCAGTTCTCAGGGTGGTGGGACCTCCATAATTTAGGAATGCAGCCATGCTCTCGCAGTCTCCACTACGAAAGAATTTTGTGCAATAGAATATTGTGCATATAATTTAACAGCAAGGTAGGTACACATTTGCAAGTTAAAATAGTCCCCTGTTTTTTAAAAAAGGAGAAGTTGAGCAGTAGATACCACATGAGAGATCAGTGTAATATTACAGGTGAGCATCGTGATTGGATTAAAAATTAGAAGGCACTTGTGATAATGGGGCATGTGTCTGGAAGGAGAAAAAGTGTTATTCCAATAGTCACAGGGGGTTTGAAAAGCTTGTCCAGCTTTCATCTGTTTAATTTAGCCTGATGAATGAGAGCAGAGTAGGGAACCCTTTCTTAGCCAGAAGAAAATACAGTGCTTGCTAATGATACCAGATGGGTTAAAATCACTTAGAGCTGCCATGGTTAGACAAGGAAGTTAATTCTTTTAGAGTTACTAGTGGAAAATTATGAACTGAGGAAGCAATTTTCAGCTTAAGCAATTAGTGTGTCATCCTGTATTTGAAAAACACTTTGAAATAGCCAACAAGAGAGAAAAGAATTAGCATAAAAAGTTTGGGACCACCTTGGCTTTTTTATCAAATCTCTTGCCTCTAAACAGTAGACAGTTGATCCAACAGGTACAAAAAAGGAACTAAAGACAATTCCGGGAATTGAAATCAAAAGAACATTTTAGGTCCTCAATTTCCCTATTTTTGTACTTTACTGTTATGCAAAACAATTACTTTGAAACCTATTTTGAAAAATACACGCACGTCTATATGTAAAATACAGATGTGTTTTGCAGCTGTACATTTTACAACTTACACCACAGGACTTTTTTCTTCCTTAATAAAAATCCTAATGTTATGGCAACAATGGATAGTGAAGAAAACTTTCAAAAGTAGTTCTTTCTAAGTAACTTATAAACTTCTGAAAACTTTCCTGTTATTCCTTTAAACTCTCCAACACAGCTTTAGAGTGTCAGCTTTATGTTTTCCAAAGTATCTTTGAACATAGCAGGAGGCTACTTGGCTATATAAATTGTAACTTAAAAAAAATTCAATTGAATGTTTAGCTTTCATGATAGCAAAAAATGTCAAGTTTTCTACTTCAATGAGTACATACATATTGTTGAGCTAAAAATAGTTGAAACTGGTTTTCTTTGCATTTCTTTGAGTTTGGGACGTTCTTACAAAACCCAAATTTTGCTAGTTAGTGATAATAAAATTAATGTGAGATAAAATTAATTTTTTGTTTCAAATGTGTAGATGAGAAAAACATTTGGAATCCCTTTAAAGGGGCACCTGCTATTTGTTTAGTATTGTTCTAACACTAACACTACTGTACTGTACAAAACATTTGACAATAATAGAATTTTTCTATTATGGTAACAAAATATAATGCAATGTGGTGGAGTCTTGTACTGCAGCTTAAACTTTTAAAATCCAAATTCCTGACACCACTATAAGTGACTTTTTATGTAATTAAAATCGGTGTTTTTTCACCCTGTGGATTAATTTATGGTCGTTGTTTTCATTGTAAAGTAATGACAGAACATAATTGTATGGACTGTGAAAATGCTTCAGAGATTATGTGTTCTGCCATTTCTATTGTACTGAAAATGGGGGTGAAAGAGTTACTGTCATAGATTAAAAGACCATAATAAAACCACTATGTCATCTAGTCTGACTTCCTGTTAGATACCATTTGAATTTGGTTATTCTGATGCAGAGCCCAGAAATGTTATGGAGAGGGTTCTGTGACATCCTTCCCTCAGCAGGGCACTGCTGCACTCAGGAGCCCCCTGTCTCTGCTGTCCTCTTCTTTGTTTCTATGATTTGTTTGATTCTGGGAAGTGTTTTGCTAAATGTCTGGTCTAGATCTGATAAATTCAGAAGATGGAGAATTCACTCTTCTCTTCTTTCTCATGATAAGCAAGCCCGTGTCTAAAACAGTCTCTTTTTTCTAATCTGAATTTAGTGAATGAAACTTTCAGATGTTACTTCCCCTTACCTTTCTTTTCAGTATATCGGAGAACCTTTCAGTGTTTTTTGCTTTCTGGCAAGGTGGTTGTGTGCCATGATTGCACTGTCTTTAGTATTTTTTAATTTTTAAATGTAGATTAATTAATTTGGTCCAGAAGGTTTACACAGGGAGAAAGAGTGAGAATTGGTAACATGAATTAGCCAAGATATGAATTAAAAGAAGTGCATTAAAACTCGGTGATGATGCTAATTTGGGAAGCAACAGCTTTGGCAAAGCCTTTACTATTTCTAAAATTATGCCACGGCTATTTAAATCTGAATGGGCATCATCTACAAAGAAGTTTGAGCTTTAGGCTATGTGCATTATGTAGTGCATCTTAGCTCATTATGCAGACTTGTTATCCTAGCAAGGTGCTTTGCCCAGGCTCCAAGCCATTTTTGTGATTCTTTTCTGTGCTTTACTTCAAGGATGAGCCTTGTTAATTCCTGAATGCATCTGAATGCTTGAATGAGCCTAGTTTACCAGAAGATCCAAGTTGCCCCATCCTCAGTCCTTATGCTCTGAAGATCTTTGTATCATCTCTAATATTAATATTGTTTATTTCCAGATCATTGTTAATTTATTTTTCATAAAGACATGGGTTATGGAGGTCTGCTTGGATTTGTATGTAGCTAAAAATGCTAAAAAGCAAAACAGCAAGAAACAGCTGTTTGGTGTTGAAAGCCATAAATTCCAGGAACTGATGGTTCTGGAGACCTGTTTGCTGTGAAGTAGTCAGAAATTAGGAATTATTGTTAGGGTTTTGTGGAGATAATAGATTTTGATAAACAGAGAACTCTTTGTATTCAACTCCTGCTTCATTAAATATTCACACAGGTCCCTGAAACAAGGTGTATTGGATAAGTGTAAGCAATCAATCAAGGAACTTTTAATTGAACAGTGAATTAAATTGATATTAGGTAGGCAGACAGCAAATGCAGTTGAGACTTGCCTGTTATGTTGCCTGATTCTATCTGGAGGTTTTGCTTTGTTCCCCCTCGTGTCCATTACACACTGTCCTTTCTGCTCAGTCTCTTAGATGAGATGGAGCAATTTCTTTCCCTTGGTTTGCTTCCTTGGAACTCTGCGTGTCTGTTTTAGAGCATAGCATGGAATTATCTTTGTGAGGTTCTGCTTGAAACATGGTTCCAATGCCAGAGGTCTTCCACACTTTGTTCATGTGGTCAGGGGAATACCAGTGCCAGTCTCTTGTAGGTTCCCTGCCGTAGACACTGGAAGCCCAGCAGAAAATTGTATTTTCCTCAAAATCTACCTTCAGAGACCAGGCTTGGCAAAGAGGGAGGTGCTTCTTGGGCAGGTTGTGGATGCTGTCAGGATCTGTTGCACCCCTGTTGTCACAGAGGTGTTGGCTGCACAGGAATGCAGCATGGAGAATGGGCAACAGGAGCTGATTGATGCTACAGCAATTGTCAGTCGTTTCTTACACTTGTGCCTATACATTGGCAAACTAGACATGCTCCTAGCTGAAACCGTTTGAGAATAGTGATGCTGGTCGGGTTACTTGGTGCTGAACCCATATTCCTATCCCTGCTTCCCTCTTTTGTATATATGACGTTGTTATGAAAGTTATTGACAGAGAGGGGTCTCTAGGACACCTAGAACTTCTCAAGAAAGATGTCTCAGTATCTGAGGAAACACTTCAGTATTCAAATAACTCCTTCAGGCATCACTGGACATTTTACATTATTTCATGTTGCGAGTGTTCTTTGCTCGTAAATTAGATTCTTTAGAGCCTTCTTTTGTAGACCCATTCTCAAGAGCTCCCTTTCAGGACCTATTCTGCAAGAGGAGAGGATTGTAAGTGCCAGGTCCTTACTGCAAACTTGTGGGTGACCACAGAACCCTTTCACTGTCAGTCAGTGGAGAGAAAAGGAGATTGGGACCATCACCAAAGCTAGGGGTTTCTGAAAATTTCTGAAATAAATCTTTCTTTTCAATGAAGGCTAATTACCAAGTTGTGTTTGTTACTGTGAACAAATGTAGAGAGTACTTGGGAGACCTTGAAGAATCCTTGTGTCGTTGCTTTGGGGGCACTTCTCTGTGCTGAAACACAATTCTGAGCTAGCACTCTTCAGTGAATCCTTTTTTAGTTATTAGCAGACTGCAGATAGTGCTGACAGTAAAAATTTGCTGCTTTTTTCTCTCTGGAGCTGTGCAAGGCAGTTACTGTCTTGGAGGTATGGTTTCATGTCTTACAGTCTTTTGATGGATTTAACTGAAAAACAGGTAAATCCTTTACAGACTCTAGGAAAACACTTCAAAGATTCTTTTCTCCTAAAAATGAGGCTTATTTTAGATCTTTCAATCTAAATCACTCCATCTGAGTTTTTTATGGTTTTTTTTGTTGTTGTTGTTGTCTCAGTTGAAATTAAAACCCAAATGGTGGCTACTGTTACCAAGAAAGACACACAATACTCAGTGTATCTCAGCACCATTGACAAGCCTCAGATTTTCTCTCTCATTCCTTACTAAGGACCATTCTCACCAGTGCTTACTTTGACAACACACAAGCCCTCTTGTGGAGTGAGTTCTTACTGGTTTCAGGCAAGAGATCTTACCACAGCTGCTTTCTAACACTGTATGGGAAAGAGAATAGAGAATCATCAAGTTTTCAACATTTAAATCCTCTGTGAAGACAAGTTTAAATTCAAAATGTGACTTTGGCTAAAATAATACCACAATTTCAGAAAGTTTCTTGCTCTGCCTACCAGAAAGCATGCATTCTTTGTGAATGTGAGTGCAGTGATGGGAACCTTGGAATAACCGATTCAGTGTTGTCCTTAGACTGCTGTAGATCTTTTCCACTGGCTTGACCTCTTTGAGGACCACATTTGAAGTAAAATTCTGGCCCTTAGAGTTAATGGGAACAAACAAAATTTAGCATCAGCCAAGACCCATTCTCACAAGATTGTGAGACTGTGATGATTTTGGTGATCAGCAGCAAGCTTGACCCACAGTTTGAGCAGAGCCACATGTATTTATTTTATTCACGTTTATTTGATGCTCTAAATCAAATATGCTATATAGAACCTGCAAAGCTGAGTTTATTGTATACCTTCCAAAGTTTTATTTAGCATAAAGTTGATGACTTCTCATTTGCCATAGCACCATTGTGCCAGTATAATGTTGATAAAGTTCTTTGAGTTGTACAGGTAACTTTAAAGTCTTGGGCATTCTGAAAGTCAATGGTCTTTGTTCACCCTGTTAGTGTACATGAAGGAAGATTGTTTTTTTTTTTCTCTATGGATTCAATAGCATTTAATTTAATCTACTTGTTTATTTCCATAGATCTCACCCTTTTTGGGTCACTGCACGCTTAAATGTCAAGGGGCTTGTGTCTTTTTCTTATATTTGCATTAAGCCTTTCAGGTGCTAAGGATTGTTTCTCCTGCTGAAAGACCTGAATGTCACAGTTGCTGCTGCACAAAGCCTGTCAAGTAGGATAAGAACATGAAGCAAATTATGATACAAATCTGCCACAGCTGAGTGACCTCACCCCCACTATCCTTCCTCACATTAATAAAAACCCATTCTGCAAGAGTTCAAGTTATCCTTATTCAAGGATGTCTTAAAATCTGCAGCATGTTGACATGGCATACTAGTCACAACTGTACTATCTCATTATTGCATTTCACCTAGAAAGGATACTGCATTTGGCAGAACACGACTGAGATTGCTGTTTGTGTCAAGGGACTTTGAGATACATCATCAGGTAACTTTGATGTTGGGGACTCCAGTCTGGAGTTACAAAAAGCGTAAATGAAGACATGGACTCTCAGTTGAAGTTAGGAAAGGAGTTATCCAGCTCTAACTGGAGGTTTCTCAGATGTGCAGTACACTTACACATATGCCTTCTACTTGCCCTTCTTCCTCTTTCATATTTTATCATGATTCCTTCTTAGGTTGCAGGTTAAGAGGCACAGATCTGTGTGTGTTCTCACTTGTATGCCATGTGGGGTTACTTCGACTGTGTTGCACTGTCACCCCAAGTTAGAACAGCCATGTGAACTTTACACCTTGAGAGCACTGTCTCTGTTGCCATGTTTATCTCTCTTCCAAAACAGAAACCCAGCATGATAAAGCATACAGGAAACTCTTAAAATATCCCTCAAATTCCACATGGCAGTTCTGCATATTTCAGATGAGGATGTCTGTTGCCTTTCTCTGGACATGCTCCAGCCCCTCAATGTTTTTCTTGTAGTGAGGGGCCTAAAAATTGACAGAGTATTCGAGGTGTGGCCTCACCAGTGCTGAGTATGGGCGACAGTCACTGCCCTGGTCCTGCTGGTCACACTATTGCTGATCCAGCCAGGTGCCCTTGGCCTTCTTGGCCACCTGGGCACACCTGGCTCATGTTCAGACACTGTCAACCAGCACCCCCAGGTATTTTTTCTGTCCTTTCCAGCTTTTATGTTGTTTATAATGTTTTGAGATGGAATATGAAAAAAAGAGTGGTCAGTGTCACTGCTGTGTCTTGGTGCAAGGACAACAGACCCTGAGACTCGTATCTGGAGTGGGACCAGCCTTACTGATGCAAAGCTTTATAAAACAAGCTGTAAGATACCACCACATGTAACCATGCAGCACTTTCTCTGGATTGGGATGGTTATAGCAGCTTTAAAATTGGAGTTTCAATGGCCAGATAAGCCAAAATGTCTCTCCCAAAACAGTGTATAAATTCAATGTGTAAGACATGTCAAGATAAAAAAAAAATAAAAGCCTGGTATTCTGCAGGGGAAAATTCTTACTAAAAACAATGAGATGTAAAATCTCTTTTTCTTCTTTATTTTTTATTTACAATCTGTAACACTGTGCAATAATACATTAAATACTTATGTTTTGGCACAAACTTGAGAGGGAATTTATTGGAGAACACAGGGCTTTAAAAATATGACTAGGTTGTAGCTTGCCCAAGAATATGCTATAGAATTTTGGGTCCTTTTTTTATAAATATGAGTTTAATTTTTAACATTAATATTCACATTTCAGAGCTGAAGAAAGACCAGTTAAGAAAAGAAAAATGCAAAACTGCAGTTTCCAAAAGAAGAAGCTAAAATTAATGGAAGCCATGTTGGAAGAACAAAAGAAGTTGAGTAGAGCTATGGAAGAAACCTGTAGAGAAGTGCGCAGGATTCTGGATCAGCAGAACATCATTCAAGTTCAAAGCTTACAATTACAGGAGAGAATGATGAATCTACTGGAGAAAATGATCTCCAAGTCTAATGTGTAGGTTCCTTTGTGAATGCCTCTGAGATTACTATTGCTATTATAGATAACCATTTATTGCACACCATATGTGTGTCTGTTGCCATATTCCCAGGTTTTCCATGGAAATCCAAACCCTAGTGTAATCCTAGTTCAGCAAAGAAAACAGATAATGCAGGGCGAGAGCTATCCAGTATGATAAAATTAGTGCAATATATGCCTAAGTTGAATTATTTTTATACAGAAAGGTTAAGGGATAAATAGCTCGGGGAACTGAAGTACTATTTATGCCTACGTCAGGTATTGTTTTGCAAACAGTGGTGTTGCATTTGCTTCACATCAAGGACTGCAGCTTAATCTGTTTTAGGAGAATGAAATAGTGCATTTCTAAACATGGTTATTGCACCTTGACTTTGCTGATGATTAAACCCTGTTTTGAAACATCTGCCTGATTGTATAAGTGACCTATGGTTCTTGTGAAGAGCTAGTTGGGACCATGAGATACATAATTTTAAACTCCATGCCTGATATGAATAGTACTCTAAATTATAACGGTAAAACTAGTCTATTCAAATACATCTTTTGATATAAAAAGAACCCCCCCCCCAACCACCTTACTATATACTGAATACTAAAATGTATAGAAGATACTTGAAGTTGCTTTTGATATTAAACGTCTAATTTTTTTTCTTTATTAACTGGAATCTGTTGACTTAACAAACAACCAGCAATGAAAACTTTCATTTATTCTCTATCACAAAAGTATTGTACTGTGTGTATATACATATATATAATGTCTATCAAATGAAATAAAGAAAAAGAAGAAACTTACTGGTTATTGCTGGGCAGATAGTATGCTTTGGGACAGCAGAGGATACTGGGAATGATAACCGCAGTGAGAGGTTCACAGTTACTAATTGCAGTGTAAAGATCCGCTGGGCTGATGCCCAGAATGTAGAACTGGAAGTCACGGCGAACACTGAGCAGCTCCCCAGCAGTATTTGCCGGGGGCACAGCTCTGGGGGAGCAGTTTATGTTTGATGGGGCTCTGTCAGGCAGATGGACAGGGATGCACCACACGAGGGAGCCGCAGGCACAGAGGATTTTACCCAGGGAGCTGAGATGAAGCACCAGCACGCGTTTGGCTCCTCCATGAATCATGCCATTGAAATAATCTTTCACTTAAATTCGAAAATTGGCCAGCAGAATTTCCTATATGCCATTTCCTTTTGTGTTCTCCTTAAAAAACGTATTTCTGCCGGTTTTACTGTACAGGCAAGAGCAAAGGTTGAATTCCAGTATAGAAACTATAGAATTAGTACAAGAAACTCAGGCCTTTTCCATTCTCGCTATTGAACAATGTCCCCTCTTGAAACTTTGTCTTTGAAGGTGTTTGCATTCTCCTATATTATTTAATGTGTTGTTGCCTCTGCAAAGGTGAGCTAATATATTTTAAAACCCAGACATAACAAATCAATCTCTAATTATGCTTGCTGAACAGGATAAAGGTTATACTCACCAAGCAAATTAATAATATGTGGAAATATTTCTTAGAAGATCCTGCAGGTATGAAGATTAATAATTATTAAATATATAAATGTGGCCTGTTCCTACAGAGTTTAATAAATGAAAACAGGATAAGGCAAATGTAGTAGGAGACTGAACTTGGAGAAAATGGTGGCTGCTGAAATAGAAGTGAAGTAACTTTCCCTCACCCCTTCTTTACTACAGTGATTGCATGATTGGAAAAATGTCAAGTGTCTGATTCTGCAAAGATAGTTTTATGCATTTCAAATGTAGGTCTGTCACAGATTCAGGTAAGCTACATATTCCATGCTTCCTGACACTTTAACTTGCTTACAGGAAGATATGAAGAAACTTGCCCCTGACTCCACAGGAATTAATAGTATTTACTATCTACTTAAATCATAGAGCAATTAAATCCAATTAATGAGCAATAACAATGGCAGCACAGCTGAACTTTGTACTGTTGAGTAGGTAGCCCCTCTCCTTTCATGTTATTACAGCTCCAAATCTGTAGGAACACAAGAATGGAGAAAACATTCTTATTCCTTGTCTGCTACCACAAGGAACCATGTCATACATTCCCTTTTGTAAATGTGTGGACCTGTATCTTAACATCAGTTAGGTGTTTTGTCGTCAGAATTATATGAAGATCTGCATTACAGACAGTAATATAAGATTTATATTACAGTTTATAAGATTGCCTCTAGGATTATTCCTGATTAATTTATACCAACTTCTGCTTGTATCAACATTGATTTTGCTGCTTTATGTAGCATTTACTCTTGAGAGCCAGAGGTTGTGTTCCATACAACTCTTCTGATGGATAATACTCTTTTATAAGGTAGGATTTTGATGACTGTTCTGCTAATTTTGCTCTTTTGAGTTCATCTATTTTAAAGGGGAGTGACCAGAATGATACAAGCATTCGAGATGAGACTCTGAACGTTGTCTTACATAACTGCATTAAAAGAAATGATGTTTTCTGGTAGTTGTAAGATTTTTTTTTCTGTATAAAATGTCACTATTAGTAGTTTCATTTAGAAGTTCAATTTTACATCATCATCTCTTTAACAAAAGGCTTTATTCCCATCCTTGCAGATTACCTGTGTTCTAGCCCTGTTTTTGCCTAGAGAGTGAACACAGCAAAGCTGTAGACAAATATTACTAGTTTCATGTATGACAGAATTTTTCTAATGCTTTTTGACAACAGGTTGAAAATTTCCTACCTACCCATAGTTTCTTTTTGCTCTTGTTTCTTTTGTTCCTGTAAAGACTGAACATTAACTTAAAAAAATAGGTTGAATGTTTTTTGTGGGGATTTCTTTTGGTTAAGGTACTCACAGCTTTTTCATCTGTATGTGACAGTTAGCTGCAGGTACAGATATTTGAATGTTTGTGATATTTAGACAAATTATAACTTGAAAGACCTGCCTAGAATTAAAATTCTTGGTAGGATTCCTGGCTTTGCAAAACAGAGACACTGCTTCTGTGTCTGTATGAGTACGGAGTTGAGTATAATAAGTATTCAAGGGGACCACATGAGGGGTTACCCAAGTTTATAATTTTAACTAGGACATTAAAGGCACTCCCTCATGGCTTCTAGAAGTGTGATCAACAAAGAAACTGTAGCATAGGAAAATCAATTTCTTATTTTTCAGGCAGTAATGGGGTCAACTCAGTTTGATATCACTTTCACCAAATGAAGTGGTTGTACTACATATACACACACAGATGGTGCAAATGGAAAAATTAAATAGAGGAGGAAATACACTGCCTGAAGGCAGGTGACTTTGTAAGTGATGGAAAAATAAAGGAAAAGGAACCTGAGGAGGCAGATGAGAAAAGGAGATATTGAGAAACATGCAAGTAATTGAGAAGCAGATTTTGATGGAAGATGGGGAAAAATATGTTGGGCAAAGGGGCAATGTGAATGCCTCCAAAAAAACCCCAGTAATGACAGGGATGAGAGAACACAACACTTTAGAAAGTGAAAATGAAAGAAAAAGCATAAAGCTGAAGGAGAAAGAGTATGAAAAGCTAACACTAGTGAAATTCTGTGTATTTTGAATAGACAGATAACTTAAGTTACAGTGTAGAGCAAGGGGTGACATTTTTTTCTCACCAGAGGAAAATACATCTCTGAACAAATATTTAGAAGCAAGGACATTTTTCACAAAGGAGAGAAGTTAAGTAATTTGTAGGGGTATCCTGCTGTAATTAAACAACATTTCCTCTTGCTGGTATTAACAATTTGCTGGGTAAAAATATTTGTAAATTTTTTTTTTTTTTTTTACTCCTTGACTTCAAATTGGAGAAGCATTTTAAGACTTCAGTTTATTTCAGGCCCTGCCAAGTTTAACAGTTATCCACCAAACCAGGAGATATATTTATGGATGGGGAATGTCTTTTATCATATTCTCCATAAACTGCTCTCTCTTGCAAAGAACAAAACCAGAACAAAAACATGTATACAGGATTTTAATATTTTTTCCAGACTTAGCCTGCCCAGTCTGGTGTAGGCAAATGGTTTACAACTCTGTAGACTCACCCTAAGTTGACAGCCTGGTTCTGTGAATAGTCTCTTGTTCTAAAGTCAATGGGACTACTCAAATGAATAAATATATTGAAATCTTTATGTGTATGTTTGCAAGATCAGTTCCTATGCTGATAATGTAATGTGAAAGACAAATTTAAAAAAGAAATTTAGGAGCATTTGGTGGTGTTATGTCAGCAAGTAAATACTAACCATCTGGTCTCTAGATTGCTAATCTATTTCCCCTGATTTTATGGTAGCATGCTTCCTGTGTCTGCAAGCTTGAGACTACATCATTAAACTTTTGTGTTGATCTTTTTTAGTGTTTAACAGAAACATTTGAAATACTTTGCCATTTTGGATGTGAAATTTTCTTCCTATGCATAATTTTTCTGGCTGGAAATTTTTCATTCTGCTACAGCTTATTTTAAGGTGTCTCTTGAACCACATTCGTAATAAGGATGAATTATTTCAGATATGTTCTTTAAAAAACAGACCAGTCATTCACAGTGAGTGACATCCAGTTATCTAGGGCTGACTAATTACTACCTGTAATTAGGCTGTAAGATCTCAGTCTGATCCTAGTATCACATAGTACGAGGTTGGAAGGGACCCTGGTCCAGCCTTTCTTGGCTTTCTTTGCTGCAGCAGCAGCACCCTGGTCACTCATACTGAGCTTGTTGTCTACCAGCTCCCTTGCCACAGAGCTGCTCCCCAGCCAGATAGATCCCAACCTGTGCTGCACTCCTGGACTGTATTTTCCCCAGGTGCAAATTCTTGTCCTTGTGGAACTTCACAAAGTCCTTGTCAGCCCACTCTTCCAGCCTATCCAGGTCTTCCTGCAGGGTGGTTCTCCCTTCCAAAGGGTCCACTTTCCCCCTCAGCTTGGTATTATCAACAAACTTCATCAGGATACACTTGATCCCATCCTCCAGATCACTTATGAAGAAAATAAACAGACATGGGCCCAATATCAATCCCTGGGGGACCCCACTTGTCACAGGCTGCCAGTTTGAAAAGGAGCTATTTACCACCATCCTCTGGCTGTGTCTGGGCAGCCAGTTCCCCATCCACTGCATGGACCACTTGTCTAGATCCTAATGCATTCCTAGTGCATCCATTTCTTTAGGAGGAGGCTCTGGGAAAACATATCAAAAGCCTTGAGTCAACATCCATTGCTAACCCTACATCAACTGAGCAGGTCATTGTGTTGTCAGAAGGTGATCACGTTTCTCAAGCACGACTTGCCTTTGGTGAATCTCTGCTGGCTTTTCCCAATCATGTGCTTCATTTGACTTGTGATAGCCCCCAGGAGAATTTGTTCCCCAACTTTCCCAGGGAGTGGAGTAAAACTGACAGGCCTGTAATTTCCTGGATCATCCTTTAAGCCCTCTTGTTGATGGGGTGACATTAGCCTTCTTCCAGTCTTCTGGGATGTCCTCTGATCTCCACAACTTCTTCAGGATTATGGAGAGCATCCTTGGAATGACATCAGCCAGCTCTCTTAAAACCCTTGAGCGTGTAACATCAGGACCCATCAATTCGTAGGGGTCAGGCTCCTGTAACAGTTCACAGATCAGCTCTTTTTTCACTGACAATGTTTGTCTGTGTTTTTATAAACCTGGGTTTTTGATCCCAGGACCTGTAGCCCAACAGTACTGGTGAAGACAGAGGTGAAGAGTGTGGTGAGAATCTCCACCTTTACAGCATTGTGGGTGATTAATTCACCTCTGCTGCTTAACGGTGGGCCAGTATTTCCTTCTGCTTGTTGTTTATGTACCCGAAGAACCCTTTCTTGTCTTTTTTGACCTTTCTGGCCAATTTCAATTTGAGCTGAGCTTTTGCTTTTCTAACTGCATCTGCACACCCTGGCAACGCCCTTGTAGTTCTCAATGGGTTTTCCATCTCTGATACGCTTCTCTTTTGGTTTTGAGCAGACTCAGAAGCTCACGTTTAAGCCCAGAGAGTTTCTTATTCCACCTACTTTCCTTACCTTTAAAGGGCATGAACTGGTTCTGTGCTTTCAGGAGAGTGTCCTTGAAAAACTGACAGCACTCACAAGTTCCTTCATCTTCCATGGAAGCTTCCCAGGGAATCTATCCCAACTGAATTTGGAGCGAGCTAACATTCTTGATTGTATGTTGTTACCTTAGGGGTAAGTTCTGGATTGCTATGCATCGCAAGGAAAAAAATGAATTGGTGCATACCATTAAAGGTATAAAATTTCCAACAGATTTAAATGTTGAGAAGCACTTATCACAGCTTGAGGAAGGCTTGTTTCACTAAAGGAAGCTAGAGAATATGAATTTTCTATGAACTGCAAAGTAAACATATTTAGAAAATTAATTAAAACTACTTTAAAAACTCTCCATGATCCTCATTCTTCTCCCTAGAGGTTTAAATATAATTTATCTTTAATTCAATATAATCAGATCAAATGCAATCTCTTTCATGAACGCCTAAAACCTTGCCTGCATGAACTTAACTATAATGCCTATGCTTCCTTTAAACTTACATGAATAAGGTTTTATGTCTTTCCTTTTCATTTAACTTGGAACTTCACTAAATGAAGATTAAATACCCCAGTGATAAATCTTTAACAAAACTAACTGTCCACATAGGGTTTACATCTACAGATCATCTATTCAAGGAGTTAAGCATATTTTAGATCTAGTTCACATTGGTTAACATAAACTAAAAAATGAGACTGAATTTCACCAGTTAAAATGGCATACTACAGATTATACCAGAAATTATGCACTTGGTTTGTGTCTCCTTGCTGCCAAGAAGTTCTTGTGATTTGGTTTGTGCATTCTCATGAGAATAATCTGTGGCCTTATTTTAAGAAGCTGGTTAAAAATGCTATACTGTACATGGAAGAACTTTACTCTTAAGCAGACTTTGCTTCTGTAAGATTATCTGTATGTGTTCATGCAATGAACTCCATGCAACATCCCACATGCATCATGGTTTGCTTGCAGAAGGATACCAGCATCTTCAGCTGACAGCCCTGTGCTGAAACACCAGGAACAGCAGGGTGCCTGGTGAAAGTTTGAACTGCCTCAACACTGCTGCAGTGTTCATCAGCACTAGAAGAAAATTACTCTCTGATAATTCTTATAGGCAGCCATCAGTCTCCAGGTACAACTGTGCCTCTGAGTCTCTTAGCTGGAGACACAGCAAAATCTTGTGATTTTGTCTTGCCCACTCCAAATGAAAAGGAAGTGCATTTGATGTGTAAGGTATGTGGCTGAAGTACACTATCAAGAAAAATATACCTTATGAAAGAAATCGTAGGCTAATTTTCTATTTCAGATGAAATTAGGATGTTATGCTAGACAATAACTTGGAGGATGCCAGTTATCAAGGAAAGAATGTAAGAATGCTTATGGAAGACCAGCCATAATCACCAGGACTTCAGCAGGAACTGCCTGGATCACCTGGCTCATGCAAGTCACCACAGATGTTGTATCCTTAAAAAGGTGAAAGAGGAAGTAGGCTGCCACATGTTCAAATAAATAATCCATCAACATTCAACTTTTACCATGGCACTGAAATTTTAGTAGGAGGCAAGACCTTAACCTAGTTCTGAGAGAAACTTAAGAAGCGATGGTGAAGGTACTGAGAAGAATTCCACACATGCTGTCAAGGCCAAAATGACTCTTAATAAATGAACTTCTACTTCAGAAGGTCATTTAGAATAACTGCAAGTCTAGTCTTAGATGAAACCAAAGTTTTGGTGGAGCACAAAAAAAAATAATCCTCTTTTACGTAAGTATATCTCAGTGCATTTTGTATGAGTTTTAATTGATGAAGTTATACTAATAATCATGATGGTTTTTATCTGGAATGAGCAAGTCTCTTCTAACTTTAAAAGTCATTCAGAATCTAGTAATGAGGTGGGGGAAGATGAAGTCAGTCTGAGCTAAAGCAGATTTGAGAGCTAGGGCAGAATCCTGTCATTCTGTGTTATGAGGAATGGGTGCTGTTTGTACCGAAAGCACCTTTGCTAAGGTGGACCTAAGTGTCACTGCAGTCATGCCATGCCTTGTCAGCTGAACTTCAGGAGAACAGATTACCACAAGCAGAGCTGTGTCTCTGGCTGGTATCGTAAAGACAGACTGAACTTGGTCCAAAAGGACTTTCTGTCTTCTCCAAAGTTTGGAGGTAAAAAGCTTGGATGCAGAAATGGAAAAATGCTTGGACTTGACTTTGTCACATACCAACTGGAGCAAGGTGAAATGTGTTCTCTGGTTCCTGGGTTAACTGCTGAGAGTAGAGCATCCCTCCTCCTCACTTTAATGCTGCCTAGTTTGTCCTGGAGCCAGGGTCTTTTATCAAGGGAATTATGTTAAATAGGAATATGCAAAGTCAATTTCTCTATCTATTACTCATGTCACCTCTTCTGTGCCTCAGGCTCTTATTTTCACTCAGTTTCTTTTCATGGAATTGTATGTGAATATGGAGAACTCTCAGCATGTTTTTCCTGAGGTTTAGGGATATGAGGGGCATTTTCAGACTGACATTTGTACCTCATCACTTAGGACATGTGCTTAGTGATAACTCAGCCAGCAGATTCCTGATGTGTCACCCTTGTACGGTGTGTGAACCTGTGAGCCACACTGGAAATGACTTCAAAGAGGAAAAGAGAGGGACATAGGAACAGAACACTGGAAGATATAATGAATGATCCTAATTTAGCTTGCTGTTTAGATTCACGGATAGTTGGCTTGCTCTGTGAGTACTGCAAAATAAGACAATAATGACGTTTTTGGCATGGTACTTGAAGGCACAAGGAATACCTCCCTGAGATATCCCTTTCCCTTACAGCACCAAAAATACATAGTACTTCTTCAGAACATGTAAATTCAGCTGCTAGATGATACACATTTTTAAGCCCAATGGGACACTCTACTTAAATGAGCCCAGTGGGACAAGAGACACAGCTTCAATGGAGCCACAAAGCCAGACCAGGTTAATTAGTCAGGCAATTTTGAATTAGAAAATTAAAGCTTCAAGGCTTAAAGATCAAATAAACAAACAAAACTAACAATCCCTTTAGAGAAAAAAAAAAAAGGGAAAGAAATACACTAGAAATTTTTTTCATTTTGGTGTATGTGTTTTAACAATTAGAAGGTGTCCATGATATGATACGAAATAAATTTACACTCATTTAGGCTCAGCAAGGCATTTATCAGGAACTGAGGAAACTTTGCCCACAAGAAGTAGTGGGTGGAGGTTTCTGTGCTTCCACTGATACAAGTAAGGCCAAACTCAGGTTGTGATACTCAAAATTCCTGAGTTTCCAGTTCTTGACAGAAGTGTATTAAGTATGCTTGTGTCCTTGAAGTAGATGTTTTAGCAGAGGTTTTGGTTCTATATATTGGGGTTGTTCATCAGCACTGAAGTTTTAACATGATATAAGCTTCAACAACATGTAGCCATAGCTAAGGAAAGAAAAATTGACACCAATGAACAATAATTTGTGCTTTTAGTTTTTGATTACAAAAATTTCTTAATTTGAATGGAATTTGGGAAAATAAATACTGCACATTCTATTGTAGGGGAATTAATTTTCTTAGGATATTAAATAATTATATTGATATTGTGGTGCTTTCCAAAGGCACAGTCAGGACCATGACCTGGTTGTGTCTGTTTTCATACACCAAAAATGTTCCAGACAGTTTACCATCTGACCCTTCAATTTTGCAAGTGGCAGCATTCACATATTTAAGTGCACAAAAGAACCTTTCAACACAAAAACTATATAACTAAATGTTTAAATGTCATAGTAGGTAAGGACACAATTACAAAGCCAAGTAGATGCACAAGGATCAATCCTTTTAACCCTAAACAGGATTTGGGAGGATATGTCCTCTACTGGTCAGTCAAGATTTAACAGGATCAGTATCCACCCTCCTTTATATCTACTACTTCACAGCTCCTTGTAAGGGTTTTTTGTACATCTGCATGCGAAGGTAGGAAACACCATCATCCAAACCAAAATGCATTTATACAAAAATATTTTCTTCCATTTCCCACTGCCAAGACTGTCTCACACCAGGTAGAAAACTATGTTCAAAATAAAGGGAAAAGCATTTCTAGATATTAGATGAACTAGTAAACCAAGGTAGATCCTGATGGCTGTGTGTTCATACTGTCCTCAAAAAAACATGATCTTTGCTGACCCTTTGAACTGGATGGTTAACAGAAGGCAGACAAGCTCTCGGAATTAAAAAATAAGTCCTATAATGATGATTTTGCTCCCAACTACTTATTAACTGGCCAACACAAGCTAACTACAATGTATATTATACATAATCTTCCTTGCTGTTCAGAACAAAGTCAAGCTGGGAAAGCTGGAATCATGTTTGTAAAGTGAACAAGCATTCGATACTGACAATCATGTACAATTTTATTATTTTAAACAGGTTGAAAACATTAAATGATAAAAGTAGTATTTATGTGAGGATTTTTCTGTATGTCTAAAAACCTTTCTGGAACAACCAACACTTCCATTTCTTTAACTAAGGTAATTAAACAATGGCAATTAAAACCACAGACTTTGCATCAGATGCTGGACTATGTTTATTTTCTGACTTCTCATCTGGTGTTTGTGACAGCAATAATCACACTCCATTAAAGGATGCATTGTAAACCTCTCCAGATGAAACCTGACAAGCTGTTTTGTGACAGCCACCCTCAGTGTGATTGAGATGTCTGCATGCCCAACATTAAGCTACTTAGGCTTATAAACCAAAGCTTTACCACCCCAAAGCCACAAATCCTTATCACTTTGTTTCACACTCTTTCTTCCTTTATTGTCTCCAACAGCAGTGAAAACAGTAAGTTACAGCTGAGACCTTGTGTGGATTTTTGAGGGGCCATTAATCACCTTGCTCCAGATTATAACATGAAGTCTTAATCACCATTTCCGAAAGCACTGAAGCAAAGCACTAAATTCATTCTGGACAAGTTGGATTTTTCAGACTGCAAGTAGAGTGTGTGAGCACACCTGTTGGCATGTCAGTCTTCACTTCTTCGTTCCTGAGTGTTACTGACATAGGAAATTCTGCTGTAGTACAAAATAGCCTTCTGTGAAGCCAGACTAATTACATGCTCCTGTGCTATTACAAAAGTGCAAGCAATTCTGTTGGTTATCACAAATACAACAGGTTCAGTATATTTGGAAGGGGTAATCTGACACTGCCATGGAATAATTAGTTTATAGTTAGCAGATGCTGATGGCACTTTTTAGCATCTGTCCTCTTTGAAACAAAATAAAGCATAATTTCTCTGTATTAACTCCATAAAGACGCAGTGGAGGACCTGCAGATACCTCTGTGGGACGCTTGAAATTCCACTTTACTTGTCACTTTCCAAGAGATTTTCTTCAGTTACAGCTGTTTACAAGGTCAGACTGAAATATGTGGTTGATCAATTTTCCATTCTGTAGGCAAGGAGGTTGTGCAAGTCAGTGCTAGACCCGTTTGGGTAACACAGCAACAGAAGTAGTGGCAAAAGACAAAGTCTTGACAACCTTATGTGGAAGCTGGAAATAATTGGCTATTAAGGGATGGCAGCCCAAACCAACACCTTTCATTTGTGGAATGCAATTCTTTGCCTGTGACACCTTCCCAGTCAAAAGGATACAGAATTATAGCTTGTCTGGGCAAATTTAAATCTCTAGAGTATTTTTAAAAATTCTGTACCTCACCTGAAAGAATCAACTGTGGGGTTTAAAATCAACCCCTCAATTTTCTTCCTTATGTTTTGAATTTTTATCCTCCTTAAGGAATTAATAATTACTTTTATAGGACACAGGATAGCTAAAGAATTTCGGAAGTCTTACACTGATCTGCCATGACGTCTTCTGTGAGGATGAGAAAAAGATATAAATGCTTATTTTATTTGGTTATTTTTCCTTTCAGAAGCTTTTCCCATAAAACTGGATGAAAGAGATAGCAAAACTAGGATCTATGTCAATTGGAAATGTCTTAGATTGGAAGAAATCTCCTTGGGAGGGATTGACAAAGAAAAAACCAGCAGAATGAGAAGGTGAAGTCCAGAGTACAGGAGCAGGATCCTCTGTTTTTCCAAAGAGCTTTTTCCTTTGCCCTGTGTTTGTGTTTTTCCTGAAGATGCTGGTATACTGTAAGCATTTCAGCTCAGGAAGGAATTATTAAGAAACGATTTCCTAGATTGGATAACAATTAGACAAATTACTGAAATTAAACCATTAAGCCACAGTATTACAATTTGTAAATTATCTTATGGACATAACAGCGAGTTGGGGGATAGATATCCCGCTCTGGAGACTGGGAAAAAAAACCAACAAAAACTCAGAAAAAGGTAAGAATTCTCCTTCACCTCGTTCTGGTAGGTTCAGTGTTGGTTTTCCCATACACCGAGAAATGAAATGAAATACCCTACATACAAAGGATTTCAACACGTACATGTTAACAACTAAAGATCCCATTCTTCTGCTAAGATCACAAAAATCTTAGAGATTTGGTTAATTCTTCCCTTTTTCTAACTCATATTCCTTACAAATTTCTTAACTGCTGTTAACCTTTTCCCCCCCTCTTCCTATTTCTCGTATTTTAAATAAGGGCTACCAGTTGCCCTCTTGAAGGGAAGAGCTGTCTCCGGTGTACTTTTAGCACTTACTGTCTGTGCCCTGCTCCATCCCGGCGGCAAAACTCCCCCTCCGCACACACGCTTTGCCCTTTAGGTGCTTAATTACTACCAAGTGCCTCATCTACCTTCTCAGCCTCCCCGGATAAAAGGCAGTGCCACCCTGCTCCCTCCCTCTTGTACCTTTACCTTGCCCGGTCTGTCTCACTTTATTCCCAGGCTTCAAAGGTGCGGCACACCTGTCTAAGGCACCTCCGAGCGCCTCCCTGAGCCACCTGCGCTCCCGAGCCGCGGGCTGTCAGTCCCTCCCCTCACACCGTCCGGGTGGGGCCGGGCTCCGCTCTGTTTCCCCGGCTCCGCCGGGCCGGACGCGCCGTGCCTGCGGTGCGAGGCCGAGCCCGGGTCCCGCTCCCGGCCCGGGGCCGCTCCCAGCCCCGTTCGAACGGCCGCCGCCAACCCGCGCCTGCGCACTGCCCGCCCCGCCGGAGCCCAGGGCGAGGCGAGGCGGCTCGGGGAGACCTGCGAACTACGCGCCCCGTCGTGCCCCGCGCGGCCCGCTCCCCACGGCCGGAGCGAGCTGGCCGCTCGCAGGGCACGCCGGGAGCTGTAGTCCTTCGGCGCGGGGTATTGTCTCTCCCCTTTCTCTGTCCGGGAACCCGACCGCCACCCCGCCGGGCGAGCGCGGTGACTGACAGCGCCGGGCAGCCAGTGGCCGCAGGGCCGTGCGGCCGAGCCCGGCGCGTCTCCCCGGTGACCGGGGCAGCCGCTGCCTCGGCGGAGTAGCCGGGAGTCCCGGGGGACAGAGGTGAGTGGGTCCGAGCGGGGCAGCGCCCACCGCAGCCCGCCCGGCTCTCCCATCCCCCTCGCCGCCGAGCGCCCGGCCCGGGACCCCGCTGGGATGCGGCGGGAGGAGCGCGGACGGCAGATGGGACGGCGGGAGGGGGGCCGAGGGGGGAGGGGAGCGCGACGGTGGGGGCCGAGGGGAGGGAGGGGGCAGACGGGAGCCCCTGACCGCCCCTGTGGGCGCCCCTCGGGCTGCGGCGCTGCCCGCGACCCCCGGCGCGCAGCGCGGAGGGGGCGGCGGGTCCGCCCGCCGGGGGGGTCGCGGGCGTTCCGTGCCCTCCTGTCTTTTACCGCTTGATTTTTCAAATCGTCCCTGCGGGCTCAGGTGCCGCTTCTCCCCTCCCCGCAGCTCCACCCCCCGGGAAGCGGCTGCCCCGGGAGCCGGGCAGTTAATGGGTAACCCCGCGGGGCGCTGCTCCTGGGGCGGACGCACCGCCCGCCCCTCCGCTCCGCCGCCCCCCGGGTCGCCCCCGGTCCCCGCGGGATGTCCCCGCACCCGCCGAGGGCAGTGCCGGGAGCCTGCCCGGGAGCGGGGCAGCGGTAGCTCGGCTGCGAGAGTGGCTGAACAGAGATGCAGCGAGCCCGCCGTGCCCGTCCTGCTGCCCCGGCAAAGCGCCCCGAGCCCTCCCGGCTGTCCCTGAGCCCATCCCGCCTGGGTGTCGCTGCTGCCGCCCCAAGTGCCGCCCTTCTGTGCGGCGTCCCAACAGTTCTGGAGCGAATGTGCAAGTAAAGAAGCGGGGGGGAAAGTGCCTAACTGCCAACAAAGTCTTTCCACCTTCTTAAATACAGCAAATAAATTAGTCTGAATGTAGACGCATGACTAGAAAACTTAGCTTTAGAAAACTTTGTCCTTACTCGCATGAATCTTGTCAGACAAAACAGCAAGAGTCCTGTTTGTGTTCCTTACACTTCGTACACTGTCTTCATTGGAAGAAGACTTTTTATTAACAACGATTTTTTAGCCTGCTGTTACTAATTACAGTCGGTATTTTTTGAATGATCACACTAGGTGCCCCTAAAGGAAACATAATGATCTGTCTTGCCAATTGTGAAATGCTGATGAGATTTTCTTATTAAGACATTGTCCTGCCCAAGTTCTCAAACAACTGGTAGCTGTCTTCTACAGGTTGTGCTGTTACATTTCTTGTGTAACTTGTCTATTAACGTGTACCACATTTGAATAGTTAGTGGAATTCAAATGTTATAACTTCATTTGAGCTTTGTAGGGACTTGGCATCAGTTCTGCCTCAACAACTGGCATCCATGCTGAAAAGTCTTCTGCATTACTGTAAGACCTGTGTGAGGAATGAGGGAACCGTCTCTCTTTCTTCTATGCACTTCCACTTTGCATACTTTATTCTCTTACAGTCCCAGTATTGAAAAACAAAATGAAGCCAGACAGAATGAAACCAGACAGTTCTCTGCTGTCTCTCTCCACATTAACATGGATCCTGTAGTGCCAAGTACCAGCTCATTTCCAGAGGCTTTTTGGAAGGTAGCGGTGGTCAGTCATGTACTCCTGAACTTCACTGGCTCCCTCGCTGCCCTCTGTAACTGCTAAGTTACAGTTTAACATAGACTATAGCAGGAGTGTGCCTCCTGTTTCAGTTCTTTTTGTTGCTATGAGATAACAAGAGCAGAAGCAGGAAACAAACCACCTCTCTCCCTTGAAAGTAAGCAAATACATGTTATTTTCTTTGGAGTAGAGGGTTTGAAAATGACATGAAAAGCTAGCATGGATATGTAAAGACATTGCATACAGAAATGCAGTGTTTGTGGGATACAGTACAATTCAACCATAACTAGTATTTTTGGTGGTTTAGACCCCACAAATAATTGATTCAAATGGTAGACCAGAATGTTTGCTGGCAGAAAACTTGAATGTTTTGCTCTGTTTTGCAGTTCTGTGTCAAAGCTGATGTGTATGGGCAAATTATGTTGTTTCCTATACTTGAACAACTCTTAATGTGTATATATTAGTGTTTTTGCCTGAAATGTTCTGTGAAATATTTTGTAGTTATAAAGCTACAAAGCTTTATATCAATGTAAGTGAAATTATGTTTTTGTTTCACTGGATATGCTACACATTTGGTAATTTATTTCAGGAAAAGGATATTCAGACATGATTACGTTGGGACTGTGTAAGTTTGTGCCCCTTCTGTGTCATGTCTCTTTAGATCCAGGCTTCAAATCTGCAAAGAAATTAGAAGAAAAGTTAGCAATTAGATAACTTGATAATTTAGTTTTGGACTAGTCTGTTAACAGTTTGACAGTCAACTAATCTCTGCTTGTGAGAAACACTGTTTTCATATTTTTTCCATTTCCATGCCATTGTTGCAGTAAAACATAGTTGGATGCTGAGCGTTCTTGCAGAAGAGATACATTTGTCCTTTGTCTTGAAGTTTCCTAGATAAATTTAGTGAACTGTTGTTTGACATGGGTGTAATTAGCATAAAAATTGCACAGTAATGTTCAGGTACTGAGGGAGGGAAGAGGTGACTTTTTTAGTGAAGTAATACAGTTTTTCTTTGGTTGGTATTTTTTTGTTTGTTTTGGGTTTTTTAGTGTATAGACACATTAATTGCAAAAACCTTTAATGTTGAATTATTTCCTAACTTTACACCTACAAATGTTTACAATGTATTGTAACAGCTGAAAGCCTTCACACCTCTGGAAATCATTATTAGAGAAAAGTAACATGTTAGCGGCCTGTGGGTTTTTTTTATAATTGTCCGGGTTTTGAATGATGTTTCATTATCAGTGGTTATCATCTAAAATAAATGCTTGATGTGTAAGGGTCATAGGTTAGGAAGGCAAGTAGGTAAATTGACTTGTGAATAGAGTTAAAAAGAAACCTCTCTTAGCAAATGTGGAATTGTGAGGTAAGACAGCATTGGGATTTGCCTCTTCTATAGATTAGAGAGATAGCTGGAAAAAAATCTGTTTTTCTTACCAGCCACTTCAATATTACAATATTGAATCTCAATTTTTTTAGTAACAACTGCTTTTTTATTATATTTTTAAAATGAGATTATTTATCATCTCCTACTCTCAATTGTTTCCTTTCCTCTTGCAAGCTAGTAGCACAGTTTTAGGTGCCAGATAGTACAAGGCTTTATAATATGACCAGGTTAACAGCAGCATTTTGGAGGGTACTGGGGGTCACATTAGGCTATTCTCCAGACAGCTGAGAACAGAAATATTTACTATAAGGCAAGTTAAAAGATGGATATATTCATGCTTATAGGTAGCAGGTTTTTATGTACTGTTGGGCATTTGTTGGTTCAAATTTTTTTTGTTAGAGAACTATATCTTGAAATATTTAAAGATTATTCTCAAAAAATACCAGACCTAATTAGAGATAGCTGAATGCACAGTGACCTCTTGGTTCCCAAGTTTAGCCCCATCAGGAAAGGGTCAAACTACGTTTAAGATATGAGACTGGATGCAAGTTGATGGGGGTTTCTTACAGCAATGTAAGAGTTAAGTTTGGTTAAATGTTTGCAAAGCACTTCCTATATTATGATTTCCATTCAAAGGTTAAGTGTGAAGTTTCATTACTTCTTAAAGCCAAGTTGTTTTTTTTTTTTTCCCTCAAATTATAGGAAAACTATCGTTAATGAAGCTGGATAATTGCTATATTAAAACAATTTGCAAAAACCATATTACACTGAATAGTCACAGCTGCACCATGGAGACATAAAAACCTGATGTCCCTTTGTTCAAAAAAATAGAAACTAAACCCCAAAAAGTAAAGCCAACTGGATGTCTTCTGGCATCTTGAAATCTGTCCTATTTTGGGTTTGGAAGGGTCCTGTGGGAATTACATCCTGCAGTTGTGTATTTAGCAGAATATTTGAGAAACAGCAGTAGTTTCTTAAATTTGGTAATCGAAGAGCTTGTATGTAGTTAAGATTATCATCCTAAATTGTATTTGAGTTTTGGTTTGGTTTTTAATTGGTAAAACTTTTGAAGTAATTGCCTTGTTTGTTCTAACCCAGGCAGAAATACTGTGGAAGTAGTGTGCTGTGGATTTAATCACATTCTGAGTGTGGTTTTTTTTGTTATTTCTGTAGCTGAGAGCAATGTCAGTAGGATTTCTTGGTCATTTTTCTTCCATGCGAGTAGTGGGTGGGACGCCACTAATTTAGCACTTTAGATATGATAAAGAAATGTGTTGTCTCTGTGTGTATGTATATTTATGTTTATGGGAATGTATTTATCTAAAATGTTGCCTGCATTTTCCCCATCTATGCAAGATACTTGGTTTCAAGTACCTTACACACTTCAAGTATGTTACAGTGTGACTGAATTAAAGATAAGCCTGTGGACTAACTCAGAGTAATTATTGTCAGATTAGTTCTCACTTGCTCAGATGGAGTTTATTGCAATTTTTTGTAGCTGCAGTCCCATGGTTATTTCTGTCAGTCATCCTCCAGACATACGGAAGGGAGGGTTCATATCGTGCAAGAAGGGGATAGTTGCAAAAGTTGAAAAAGTTGTAATTTCTTTTATTTGTGTGAGCCATTTTCATGCATTTTAACCTGCTTAGTGGGGGAAACCTCTTTAAAACAATGGAATTTGCCTGAGTATATTTAGAACAAGACATCCAGACTACAGTGCTGACACCAAAATGCAGTGAAATATTCTATTTCTTGCTGTTCATATAAAGCTGTTATATGTTAATTGTAAAGTCATGGCTAGATTAATACTGGCAGCATGTGTCTTTTTCACTCCTTTTTTTTTTAAATTTTTAAGATAAACTAAAACACATGGATGTTGGAAGGATGGTCTGAAATGCATTTTTACAGTGTTTTCTATCTGACAAATTGTTTTGAGTAGATTAATTGATGGGCGTAACAGTTAATCTGATCTTGGATCCCTTTGGTCCGATACATGACTGAATGCCCATTTGTCATTGCATATGTAAGTGAAATGTATGTAAGGAAGTTGGAGATACTTATTTTAAGCTGCTTTTACAGTCAGTGGAGAGATACAGGCAACTGTAGGGGTAATTAATCTATTTTACATGATACATGTGGTACCTGTTTCTGTACACTGAGTGTAAAGGGGGTGAAGTGTAGCTGAGTAGATGGGCACAAGCTCTCATTTTTATTTTGCTGGGAAAGGATGGATGAGCTTAATTAAAGATTTTCTCTGTGCTGTGAAATGGAGTGGTGCATTTTACAATGGTGCAGTATGCCAAAAGGTAACTGAATAGTAGGTAATGTGGGGGAGTTGGGGAAAACATAACATGCTTAGTATAAAAAACACTGACTGTACATCAAAAGACTTGGATTCTGTTCTTTGCCATTTTGTCACGTTGTTATTTTAGAGAGACACTTTATTTGCATTTGTAACTCCTTTCTATCAGTAAAATTAAGACTGTGGTACCTGTTCTTTTCAAACTGTTTCCTGTGTTTCGTTAATTCTCTGGCAATAGCTTGTGGTAGAGTTCACTAGCAATTTTTCTGAACAGTAAAGGGAATACTGGGTACTAAAAAGACTGAAATACAATGAGAATTATAATGTCTTTTTTTTCTTTCTTTCTTTAGAGCTTCATCAGATGAAGGAGTGATACTCTTGAAACATGACAAAAAACTGGACTAAATAAAAATTTTCCTGTTTTAGGAAAAAAATCCAAAATGTATAGACCAGGAGAAACGGTCAAACGTCGACTCAACATGCACGCTCCTCCACGGATAAGAAGCGTGGAAGTTGCTCGAGGAAGAGCAGGTTATGGGTTTACCCTTTCTGGACAAGCTCCTTGTGTTCTCAGTTGTGTGATGAAAGGAAGCCCTGCAGATTACGTTGGACTTAAAGCAGGAGATCAGATATTTGCGGTTAATGAAATCAATGTGAAAAAAGCCTCCCATGAAGATGTAGTGAAACTTATAGGGAAATGTTCTGGAGTCCTGCACATGGTCATTGCTGAAGGGATGAGTCATATAGATTCATGTTCAAGTGATGAAGAGGTTGGTTTTTATGATGGGAAGGGGTGGCTGAAACCCAAACCTGACTCTAAAGCTCTGGGTATAAACAGAGCAGAGAAAGTTGTTGAAGAAATGCAGTCTGGTGGCATTTTCAACATGATCTTTGAGAATCCTGCTCTTTGTGCTGGTAACTCAGATAATTCTGCACCAAAACAAAGATCATTTTCAGTTTCTGCTGCTATTAAATCTGAAACTGGCAATGAAAGTGTAAGCAATCCAAACCTACTGTCAAAGGAAGAAATAGCCAAAGTTCTGAATGATGATTCAGTTTTTAGAATTGGACCGGAGAGTGCGGAAGACTTTGGATTAGATGCAAGCATTTTGAACGTTGCCATGATTGTGGGTTACTTAGGCTCCATTGAACTTCCTTCAACAACCTCGAATCTGGAAACTGAGAGTTTGCAGGCCATTCGTGGGTGCATGAGACGTCTGCGGGCAGAGCAAAAAATCCATTCCCTGGTGATGATGAAGATAATGCACGACTGTATTCAGCTCTGCAGTGACAAATCAGGTGTTGTGGCAGAATATCCTGCAGAGAAACTGGCATTCAGTGCTGTTTGCCCGGATGATAGAAGATTCTTTGGACTAGTTACAATGCAGACAAATGATGATGCAAGCTTGGCGCAGGAAGATGAAGGGGTCCTGAGGACATCTTGCCATGTTTTTATGGTGGATCCTGAATTATTTCATCATAAAGTTCACCAGGGTATAGCAAGGCGTTTTGGACTGGAATGTACAGCGGATCCAGATACAAATGGCTGTCTGGAGTTTCCAACATCATCTCTACCTGTCCTGCAGTTTATTTCTGTCCTGTACAGGGATATGGGGGAATTGATCGAGGGAATGCGTGTGAGGGCTTTCCTTGATGGTGATGCAGATGCTCATCAGAATAATAGTACAAGCAGTAACAGTGATAGCGGAATTGGAAATTTCAACCAAGAAGAAAAGAATAATAGAGTTCTGGTGGTTGATTTGGGGACCAATCCAAGTAAACATATTCCTAGCAGCATATGGGAAAATCCAGTAGGAAGGGGACAAAATCAGCCTGCTTCCCATTGGAATGGCTTCTGTCATGAGCAAGAGGGAAACATCCCTTTAGAAGTAATTCAGAATGATAAGTCCCAAAATGTAAGCAAACATTTGAGCCCTTCTGCTCGTATTGAAGTTCCATTGGTTTCCTCCCGAAATTCAGTACCCCCATCAAAGAAAAACGCTGCAGGCATGGGCAATCAGAGGTGGTTGCCTGTGCATGTGTTACAAGAGTGGCAGCATGGAAATGCCAGTGACCAGGAGTCGTACACTGACTCTACAGACGGCTGGTCGAGTGTTAACTGTGGGACCCTTCCCCCTCCAATGAGCAAGATTCCAGCTGACAGGTACAGAGTCGATGGCAGCTTTGGTCAGCCGCAACTAAAATCTCACAAAAGTGAATGGTCCAAGAAAATGTTCTGCATTCAGAACAAATTTGGCCCTCCGCACAGTATCAGGAAATCTAAAGAAGATAAAAAGGTAAGAATATGTTGGTATTGGTTCTTAACAGCATCAAAAAACCCCACACCCAAACCCATCTGCCTATGGTACTTTTACACAGTAATATTTGCATATTAAAATTTAAACATGTACTATATAATTACAGAATTTCAGATGAAGAAAATAATATGTTTCTCTCTTGTTTGCAGAGGCACTGCATATTCCTCTTTGAGTGCAGCTCTGGAATTGTACTTCTGGTGGAAGTATTGTCTGTTAGGCCTTTCTCACTTTTCTTCTTGTCTCTTCATTGTTTCCAAATGTTGCAGTGGCACTGAAATGAAAAGGAGGCATGACATTTTAGCAACTTCAGTTTCTTCTGACCTTCAGCTGCAAAAGAATGGAAACAGTCTGCATCTTTAGTCTGGTTCCTTTTTGTAGAAGGCTGGCTTGCAAATGTTATTTTAGTGGTATCTATTTTTATAGAGACATGGTATAATAATTAGTCAAAAACCTGGATTATACACTTTTCACGGAATAAGACTGTTTTATTACAAAACTTCACTCCAGTGAACCTCTCAATACAAGGTGTGTTAAAAACTGACATCAAAACCTAGTTGTTAGTGGTAGGTCACAAATCTACCATTCTGCCAGTAAGCCTGTAATTCAAATTTTATTCCAAATTACTGTTCCATCTACTTGTTTTGTCTACTATTAGACAAAGTGAGGAGACTTAAAAAACAAAAAAAGGTGTGGGAGGAGTATTCAGCGTGATTACATACCCTTTGTGACACACACATTTTGCTGTTGAGGGAACTAATCTCAGGGGAGTCTGTTGTTGATAACTGGAATTCTAGTAAAGTGGAGCCATTGTTCTGATACTAAAAGAATCAGTAGCAGTTTTGTATCTGAAATGTTTGCTGACTCCAGGGAAAGACAGAATCTTATACTCCAAATTAGTCTTCAGGAAGCTTTGTCATTCCATGCTTATATTAGTGTTCACCTTACCAGTACTCTAGTGTAAATATTAAATATACTAGTTTGGTTTTTTTTTATTTTCAACACAAAAAGAGTAGAGAATACTGTTTGTGAAAATTTTGTGTATTGCTTATATGATTGTTTCAGATGTCCATCATGCTATCCAAATCTGTTTTGAAAAACTGTGTTTTTTTTCTCACCTGATTAAAAATATACAACCCTTGCTCAAGTGGACGACAGTAGAGGTTCATTAGTTGTTTCATACTGTTAGAAACTAAATCTTTGCAGTGCTGTGACAATCAGTCACAGACATTTTGGGGATTAGGCTGTGGAACTTCAGAACATTTTGGGTTTTGTGTGGAAAGAGAAATTATTTTTTATTGCTTTTCCTGCACTGTAAAGCAAACACCTTTTGCATACGTTCTACTGTATGCTTTTTGTGCTGAAAATAAAATAAACTAGTATGTATAATAGTTACACATTAGTGTATTGTTAAGGTGAACACTGCTACAGGCAGCAATGTTTTCCAGGCCTGCAATAAAATTAAATTTCAAATGTTCTTAAATACAAGGTGATTCACACTTTCAAAAACCAGACAGAAGTTAGCCAAACAGAAACACTAAATTTGTGAACATTTCTCACCCAAACCACCTAAGAATTGATTCTATCTACTGCCCTGAAGTCTGTGTGCTTCATGATCTCTTTGCTGATGGACCAAGGAAAAGGCCTCTTTATATGCCGTACTTGGTGCAGGTGCATGATGGATGTTGGTCCCAAGTGCTCATTAGAAGCTGAACCAACTGCATTGGATGCTGCTGAAATTCTTTAGGGGTCTCTGTAATAAGTTTGTGTCTGCAGTGTCATCCATGATAGTAATATGGATTAGATTTTTTTAAGAAACACTTATTTCATGGAAGTCAAGATTATAATAATTAAGTTCTCATAGAAAATTTTACACTTCAAGATGAAAGATGCTCCATGTGTGGGTAAAGAGTAATAATATTTCACCTACTATATCACTCACATCAGCATAAACCAACACTAAGTATCTCAGTCTTCCCTTTTAAGTCTATTTGATAATAAAATAGGCATTCTGTTCTTTGATTACTGACAAATTTGTTTGCAAGACGCATTTAAAATGTTCCTACATGGCTTTAGCATTTAATCTCTTCATTGAGGCTACAGAACCTCTTTCGCATTTTAATTTCATTTTTCAGTATTATTGAAGGCTGTTGAAACTGATGAGAAAAGCTCATAAAGGTTATTTGGAGTAATTCACAGAGATGAAATTGTACAATATTCTCATCTTAAATCTGTAATGAAGATAGGGGATGTCATTACTGATGAACATAGCTCTATACTTCTTCAGGTGCTGCAGAAATAGGGAAGATTTGTATTTGCATTTTAGAGCACTAGTTTGTTTTCATAAGAGAGAAATTCAGACTTTCTTTTTACTTTGTGTGTAGGGAAGAGGTAAAACTGCCCATTACAAACCATTATTCAGGTGCGTTAGATCTGTGTTCTAGAAAATTACACATCCTCAGCTTCCTGTGACCTTTGTAAGTGGTAAGGACTTATTTTACCCAGCTTGCTCAGACGCATTCCAGTCACGGAATAAAGTGAATAAAGTTGCCACATGGGATTACATTCATATTTTTACAACTTGGTGGCTCAGTCTAAGTCTTCATTTGGCAGAACAGTCCTTAAATTGCTTTTAATTGAGGTAGGTTTTTGTCTTTTACATCAATACTGAAGATAAAACCTCCTGTGAGTGGGAATGTAGAAGCCACTAGAGGGAGAAAAGATTATCAAAGCTAGAGGTTCTTGTGGTGGACTCTGTACTTCTATGTTAAACACTGTCTTCCTTGGAATTTTCGTTACACATGAGTTCCTGGATGCAATTCTGCTCTAGCAGAGCTGCTGTGCAGATAAACAGTGATGATCACAGCGTGTAATTCTAAAAAATATGCTGTACTGTACAATGCTAGTGGGGGGTAAGATGGGCATAAACTACTTCCAGATTTTATAGCTGCACTTACAAAACATTTGCAAATTGCACAGCACGCAAGAGCAGATGTGAGAAAGTGTTAGTGAACATATCTATTTAAAATTGCACTTTCCGAACTAGCCTGGGAAGTGCTTCTTGTGAGTCTGGCATTTCAGACTTCAGGTCACAAGCAAGTTAACACATTTTTTGAGCTTTTTTTCCCTTTAGTGATGATGTTTTCAGCTCACAGACTAGAATTGTGATAATTGGCAAATTCACTTTTAAAATACTAATTTTCTTTATGATGCTGTAAGGCATTTTAAAATTCAGTGTAAGTGTAAATAGTTGAAAATAGTTAAAAATGCCTCATTTTGTTGTTAGTGGATAGCATGAGGTTTTTTGTTTTCTTTAAAACGTTGTAATCATTAATTATCCCCAAATTACTGAACACATACTTTGACAATTGCTGTATATATATGTTTTTTTTAAACCTTTTAAAATGGTTTCTCTGCATGGTAAGAGGAGAACTTAATCAGGGAAATTTTTGTTCTAGTCCACTTCTTTTGGCTGAGACTTACTAGAAGATATCTCTGGCCCTGTGCACCCCTCAAATTATTTCCTGAACCTCACCTTTCTGGAGTTTCTTAAAAGTGTCACGTGAACAGATTTCTATTGAAGCACCTAATGAGCATTTTTTGGTGGTATCCATGTCTTCTGTAGGTCTTAGATGAAAACAAGTAGTGAGAGGCCTGATGATGTTGCTGAAATGTACTGAAAAGTCATGGAAGGCAAGGTACCTTTCAATTTGAGATCAACTAAGGAGGATTTCTGGTGACAAGAAGCTTCTAAATTGCTCTAAGATTGATGCTGGATGGAGGTGTGTGCTCTCCTGAGGTCTGTGAGACTAACATGAAGGGCCTGATTATGGTTTCTGTGGGAATGGAATAATTCCTGCTTTTTTGTTTGTAATTCCAGTTGCACTATCCTGCCTTTGCTGTTGCATTGCTCTTTCCACCTTCTTTAGCATCCCTCTAAGTTCCAGTCACTTATCTACTCACTCTTGTGCATGATTTTTGGGTGACGCAAATGAAAAGCATCGTAAGCAATATGAAAACATCAGGGGATGTTAGAATTGGCAAGGGACTTAAGAAATTGCTGAACAGGGAAGCATTCCTTTCCCTCTAGACTAAATTAATATAATACATTTGATTTTGTTCAACCCTCACTCTCTGTTTTCAGGCTAGTGCCTGGCCAAAAATATGTCTACCCATTACTGTTTTAAATTAAGTTTAACTGGGAAAATACTCATTTTTCCACTGGAAAGCTTCATAACAGCCATTTTAGTCTTTGAGGACTAAACTTGAGGACAGAATCCTAGGCATTGACCTCTCGCCATCTCTTCTGAAAAAGAGAAAGTCTGTTTTAATACTGTGGGAGTGAGTATAACACTGAAGATCAAAAGAAGTTTAACAACCTGAGCCTGATATAACTAGCATTTGGGCACTGGGTTTATTCCAAGAGAATATGACAAAGCTATTAAAATATAATTAAAGAGCTTTTTAAAATTTTGGGTATTGACTTTTAGAAATCCTTTCCTGTTCCACACTTGTTACGCTTCTATCTTGATCACATTATTGTTTGTGCTGATGAAAAGTGTGAATTTGTAGTTGGATCCTGTTTGTAGATCTTAGAGGAAAACAAAACAGAAAATCTTATTGTATAAGACTCACTGGACAATAGTATTGCAAATATGTATGCATTTTTTTAAACCATAAAATATATCAGCTGCTTGGTAAGCTTCCTAATTTAAGCTCCTGAAAATATTGTAAAAATGTAGAAGAGAAGACAGGTAAGGAGTAAGTACTGTGGGGTTCATAGAAGAGAAGACAGATAAGGAGTAAGTACTGTGGGGTTCACTAAGGCATCTGTCCTTGCTAATCTATATCTTGGGTAACTATTATTGTTACTCTCTTTTGATCAGAGGTTTAACTGTAACTACTTCAGAGTTGTCTTTGTTTCCAAAGCAAGTATTACTGAAAAAGATATGCTGTTCAAGTTTAAAATGATGATTTTTTTTTTGGTGGTGAAAATCTGTAATTTGCTTCAGATCCAAGTATTGCAGTTTTTTAATGTTGGTAACTGGATGGTGAACTAACTGCAAAGCAGAGATTTTAGATGCAGAGACAATGTTGGCAAAGCTTTGTGGTTCTCATATTTGTTTTTTTGTTGTATAATTACATGTTTTTTTCCCTTTCTTTTAGAATTCTGTTTGCTCACTAGCTTGAATTGTTCCACCACAGCTGTTTTTGAAGCAGAATTAATGGCATCTGGATTGCTATTCTTACACAGTACAATTTAATGTTAACTTTTGGAATTATAGACTTTGATCTGATTTGAGATCTACCTATATACCTTAAAGAGAACTCAAGAAAAATTGCAAACACCAAGCTAGGTCTGAGAATGTGCTAGTGTGAATTAATCTGCAAAGAGGCATTTAGAAGAAATAGGTCCTCTGATTTTTGCTTTGAGAAAATGAAAAGCAATTAAATATTTAGTAATTTCATGCAGCCTTTTCATATGAATTGTAATCTTCTAAAATTATTTTTTAAATGGTTCTAGGATCTTTAAAGCATATAAAAAGGCCAAATAATGCTGGCTGTGTTTCTCTGAAAAATAAATCAGATAAAATCTGAACAGTAAATGTCTGTAGAGCGATGTCAACTTTTGTGAAGTGTCCTCATTTCAAATTTGTGTACTAGAAAGAAAATGGCATGGAAAAAATAATTAGGATAGAATGAATTGAAATAATGAAAAATGGCTTAGTTTTTATGTTATAAACATAAAAGCTTTGAGGTGGGAGGTTATAAAGTTATTGCCTGTACAAAAAAAAAAGAAATCTGAATTTCTTGAAGTTGAGAAGACTTAGAGGAGAAAAGGAGTTGTAAAATACCAGTTCTTCACTGGAGAAGAAATAGATCCATATGGAATAAATATGGAATAAAGGTCTTTAATTAACAAAAAAATAAATATGGAATTGCTAAAACTTACCTGAACTTGTACTTTTGGCATTCCTGATATCACTTGACTTATATATTCTGCAGTTTAATAGTGTGGAAAGAAAACACCACATAATTGTACTTTATCTGTAGTTTCATTTCATACCTGCTAATATTTGTCCTGAGAAATACTAACAGTTTTACTCTACTTTCTCTTACTGATGTTATTTTTGTTTTAAACCTCAACCACCAATCACTTACTTTTCAATCAGAAGTCAGCTTAGTCTTCTCCCATGCAAAAGTTTTTCCATAATTGTAATATAATTGGTTGCTGTAATACTATTTTTGAGATGGGTTGACCAGAGTTACAAGTAGTTTTAAAAATGTGTGGTCAGGCAATATATTCGTAAGACTTATTTCTTGATGTTTTTTTTCTTTTCTGATGATTTTTGGTCATAGTTTTGATTGTTACTGTTTATTGGACTATACTGAATTAATGTTCCCAGCTAATGCCTACCTAATGTTCAAGATGATTTGAAACCAATTGTTATGTCTGTATTTATATTTTTCTCCACATTTTCCCCTAGTGTAGTAAGTTCTTTCTGTTCCTCTGCAATTTCCAACTACCAGGCTTCCAACTTACATAAGACACTTTTATCTAGTTATAAATATACTAGCTATAAATATATATATATATGTATATATATATATATACACTGGGAAAATGATCTTTTTAATCTGCATAAACAACATCAACATTTATTGGGGTTGTTTTGTTGTTTTGTTTTTTTTTTTTTTTCCTTGTAAAGGGGTTAGGATAGTACTGAAGTGTAGACGGGTCAGTGTTTTATGCCTAATATCCTTAGTACAGGAGACTAGCATTAAATTTCATTTACTTGGATGTTCATGTCAGGACAGTCTCTTTTCTGTGTCTTCCCAAAGTCCATGTGGATTTTATATGAAAGATCTTACATTGTTCATTGTATCATGGGCCAAACTGGTATTTAAGCCATTATAATGGTTAGGAAGGGAGTGAAATGTGTCATTATCATCTGATCAGTAAAGAAGTATTCTTAAAAGTCATCGAATCTGTTGATCAGGACTGGTGAATATAGCATTTGAATTCTTTGTCATCCTGGTGTAACCCAACCAAAAAAAAAAAAAATTACAGGAATTGAAGTGTAATTAAAGCCTGCAGAAAAGCTGACAGTAAAGTTTGAATGAGGATAGACCTTTTCTAATTAACCCTCTGTCACCTAATCTGGTTTTGTGAGGTGCTGTCACTCCATGATGATGGCACCAGTGCAGGGCAGCCTGAAGGGTGTCATTCATTCTGGTTTTGTCCATAGCATCTGGAGCCCTCTCCAGCAGCACAGGTACCTGTACCCCAGGACTTACTGCTTCCTGTTACGGGCCAGGGGACTGGACCACAGCCAGTTCTTTTCCCAGTTCCCCCCAGATTCCTTTATCTCTTTCAGAATATGAGAAGTCCTCACCTGGCATATCCCGTATGTTAATCCATCCTGTTCTCAGGCCGCACAGACCATCATTTTACAAGAACTGCGAGTTTCACTGTCAGTTTTGGGTGGGGAACACGTGATGCTGGCAGGTGGGATGAGGGGCAAAGGGGGGTCAGGCCTGCTCTGCACTGCTCCAGGGGGGTGGTCAGTAGTCAGGAGAATGGATGCTTAGGGTGGGATGGACAAGAGAGGAAGATAAAACCCCATGGCCCAGGGGATTTGAGCAGGATTTGAGACTAATATTGATGGCAGTATAATATTTGCATCAGCTGCTTTTTTTTCTGTGATCCTTTCATTATGTTTTGAGACTTTGTACGCTTTATTGGCATTACTGTGGCATCCTTGTTTCCCATCCCTTTTCAGAAAGGTCGAAATCAGCAACTTTCTGAAGTCTTAAACCTGCATTTTTTTAAAAGATGAACTGCCTGTTCAGAATGACCCTTCTGCTGAGGGGCTCAACAGCCAGGATTAAATTTGGCAAATTTTGAGTATCTACAGAAGTTTCAAGTTATATGGTCAGTGTATCTGGGTTCCAAACTGTTACGCACTTTACCATACAAAGCCATAGAATGAAGCCTAAAAACAGTTAAGAGTTTTTCAAAGCTTCAGTATCTGGAAATAGGACAAATTAAAATTTGGTGATTTTATAGTTAGTATGATTAAGTTCTGTGACACATAGAACATACCAAATTCTGTTGAGCTCCTTAATTAGCTGAGCTCCTTAAATTGAGGCAAGCAGTGTGACCGTTCTAGCATGTGCATGGTCCTTTTGTATTCTCTTAAGTGGCCAGGATGCAGGATGGTGTACTTGTTCCACCTGAACAGGAGGAAGAACATTTTCTCTAAAGATTAGTGCATACCAGTAATGATATTTTTGTCTTAGAGCTCCTAGAATTTTGTTCATGACATTTAATTACTTTCTTGCACTTTTTTTCATCAAACATTTAAACTTTTAAAACTATTTCATTCAAATCTTGTGAGATTAACTTTTGTTCTGAAACAGTTTTGAAAGCATAGTTCTATAAATGTAGATGATCTGGCTTGTCAGTGCTTTTTAAACTTTTTTGATTATCTTCCCTTATATTTTACCTTTCCTTCTTGCTGCTCTTCCACAGAGCAGGCAAAATCTCTGTCCCATCAGATTTAGTCCCTTTAGTTTCCTCTCAAGATCCCAAACTATAATGTGTTTTCCATGAAAAGAGTAAATTTGCTGGAAGTTGTAAAGCTGGCCTAAAGCCTCACAGCTTTTTTCTTTCTCCATTTCTCCCCTTTCTGGATTCCTGCTGCCAGCTCACTGTATTTTTTTGTTGTCAGGAATGCCTGAACTAACAAACATTTTCCCCTTCCTTAGTCTCTTATATTCCAATACCTGCCTGTGTCCTTCCTTGCTACCCCCTTCCTTCACCTTCAGCTTTATAACGGGTACCAGAAGAGAGGAAATTTATTAGTAATATCCAGACAAAAACTGTAGAGAGGCACAAAGACTACTTAGCACAAAATGGAAATTTCACGTTGTTGCATATGATAATTTGTTACAAAATTATTATACTTAATAAGTGCATTTGCTGGAATATGAAGGAACATGGTACAGCTTGTGCTATAGATGGGAATTCCTTTAAGATAATTGAAGATGTTTTCTAAAGGTGTTATGTTTCTTTGTGTTCTGAATAATTGATAAGGTTTCATCGACTTTCTTCTGTGCTCTCAGGCTCCAGGTCACAGTCACATATTGGCTGTCAGTTTCGCAGTGCATTTGTTTGGTAGTTCCAGCTTAAAAGAGCTCCTGTTGTGCTCAGGCTGGAGTTGGCAGTGAAGATCATGATTTGTGCTGGCATGACTGTCTGTGGATCTGCCTTAGAAACAGGATTATTTCATTTTGTGAAGTCTAGTTTACTGTTAGTGGAGATGAGGGCACAGCCTGCTGCAATTTGTGAGCTTGCAGGAGTGGTCAGAGGTACATGCAAAGCCCTTAAGCTGCCACAGCTGCTGAAAATCTTATATGGAACTGCTGCCTAACTTGTTTATCAGTTAAAAATACTTTTAAGATCCCATCCTTTTTGTTCTGTTGTTAAATAATTATAGTTGTGGAAATCATCTTATATTGGATACTTTTTGTTCTTTCTGTCTGTCTGTGTGCAGTCTAACATGAGTCACGTCCTTCTTCACTCCCTCTGCCTTGCTAATACGTGAAGTACAACATTTTCCACTTTCTCATTTGTACTTCTACACCTTTCTTGTTCTCAGACAGAAACTGTTGTCACTTGGACACATTCACAAAATGCTGCTCTATCAGTCCTCCCCTGGTGACCTGTTTTCAGTGCTCTCCTTGTGATATTTGCACTTGCCATTTCCATTTACCCTAAAAAAAGGGGTGATCTAGTAATTTATTTAAAAAAACAAAAGGACACAGACACATTAATTGACCTTTTTCTCTTAGGATTGTACATTTACCTGGTATTTCAATCCATTCTAATTTTTACTTTTTTATAACAGTAGAAAAAGGAATGGATTTTTTAAGAGCATCAGTACTTTAATTCCTTTAATCCTTTGTTGTTTTTCCTCTCCATCTGCCAAATCATAACAAGATAAAGGCTTTTAGAGATATGCTCTTTTATACTGTCACCATGACAGATAGTAGTAGCAGGGTTGCAATTATCAGTATTGCAAATAGGAGAGGTTATATTGCTGTAGCACATGCTTCTCACTGATCAACTTGTTTTCACAAATTCCTGTGCTTTTCAGCTGGGGCTTCTGGATTCCTAAAATTTCTAAAATGAAGGCACTTAGTGAAATGTCAGGTGGACTTTAGTTTCTAATTCTGTTCTCTGATAGAATTTCTTAGATTCTCTTGACTATTTAGATACTTTTGGAGTTTTCTTTTACGGGTTTAGCAACACTGCTTTTGGAAGAGAATCTTTAAGGTAGGATAATAAATTCTAGGGCTTATAGGCAATCTGTACTTAAAAAAAACCCAAACAACCCTCCAGCCTAATGTTCATGCAGCAAATTTCAGTGTTTTAGTTTGGCAGCTAACAGAGAATGAAACAGCATGTTTTTCATAGAGTGGCTTGGGTTGGAAGGGACCTTAAGATCATCTCGTTCCAAGCTCTCTGCCAAAGGCAGGGACACCTCCCACTGGACCAGGTTGCTCCAACCTGGCCATTTTGTTGGTCATACATGTCTTGTTCTGATATGTCTGTGGATAATTTAGTGGTTTTTAGTATCTGTTTAATAGTCTAATAAAAGCTTTTAGAAGTATGATAATTTCTTTATGTCTAACGGACTGCAAAAATGACATTAATATCAGTCATTGCACTAACAATCTCTCTGTGCTCAAATACCATGTATTTCTTTAGCCGTGCTGATTAGTACATTCTAGTTTCAATGGCTGTTTTCTGTTCAAGTCATAGATGCTTTTATTTCCAGCTCTTCAGAGTCCCATGAAAAACATGTGCCAAAATGGTGCTATTTGCTTAAGATACGTGATTCTTTCCTTATTTGTGTGCATGTGTTTATGCACAGCAATTTTTTAAATTGATCTGGAGAAGGAGGTCTGCCTTCATAGTCTGAATGTCTGGAATAGAGTCAAGAAAAGATGAAAAGGGAGACTTCCCAGGAAATTAAATACTTGTGAATTGCAGTCTTTTTGGTTTTTTTAGTAATGCCTTCGTTAATTTCCTAGATTATGAATTTGATTTTTCAGAGCAAGGAAGAGATTTTTGTCAGTTGAAAACATTTTCTTAATTGCAGTTGTTATCCAGATGGGTTGGGGAAATGGTTAGCTCAGTGCATTTGTATATTTTGTAATCATTGCTTAAGCGTTGTTTTATTCTCAGGGTCTCTTTTTTTTTTACCTGTTCTTATCTTTACTGTTCCACACAGGACTCAATAGTCAGTTTCGCATAAGAATGTCAAAAGCCATAAATAAAAATCTTGATTGGATGCTAATTCACTTTCTCTTTTCTAATACCCCACAATTTACAAGTGGTTTTTGTCCACTCTCCCTCTTTCTCTTTGTTATTCTTCTGACCACAAATAGGTAAGCAGCGTTTACTTCCAAACTGGGGCATCTGGTGATAATTAATCTTATCTAGAATCTGCTTCTCAGTGGAATCTAATTAGATTTGTCTTTAGGCAGTTGGTTCCTCTTCCTTCAATTTGTAATGTTACTGTTTGAAAAATTTTTTGAGTGCATGTTCTCCAGGTGCTTGTTTTAACCTCGCAGAATCATATATGTCAGTCTCTACCATTTAAACAAATACTGGACAGTTCATATTCTTTTTTGGGATGAAATAGTAGGAAAAGTGAATTATATTCATTATTCTGAATAGATATGTCTGCTAGTTTTTTCATCTTTTTCCTTTCACCATTTTATTTTCAATGGAAGATGAAGTTCTCTGAGGGATGCATCTGCTTTTAAGAAGCGTATCAAAGACCATTAAGCACCCGTACTGTGTAACTGTTTCAAAGTACCAGTTGTACTCACACTAATGATGCCATTAATTTGCTGAGTTGTTGTTAGTCTGAGAGTTTTATCACAAATTCTCAGATTAAAAATAAATTGCAGAACTAGTGTGTTTGTCCTTGAATAGTGGTGAAATCGAGTAGCTGTACACATATATTCATGTTTTAACAGGAACATATTCATACAGGAGGAACCTTTTTCATGTTTTGATCAGCTGTGCAGCAACAGTAATGGATATTGCTGAATTCAGTCAGGGGTTGAGGTGAAGTTCGCTGTGTGGCACAGGTTACTGCATCAGGTGTAAGCTTTCCATTCAGACAGGAAAGGCTGGTGTGGCTGTAAGGGATGAGGCAGGTGTGAACCACCTCAGCAGTATCTGCCTGGATGAACAGATGACTTTAAAAGTTGCTCAGAAAGACAGGAACTGTCCTCACTCTATTGGGTGTTCCTTGTCAACATTTACAGAGAGCAATTTTCCTCCCTTCACATTGATTTGATCATTTAGCAAAAGCCATCTTAGCTTGTTTATACTGTTATTTTAAATGCTCTCTTAAAACCTTGGAAGCTAATCTTCGGTTACCAGATTTCCAGCTTTCTTTGGCAGAACCTGCCCAATTTAATTCTCAGCCAATAAAAAACCACCTTAGTAAATTGAAAATTGGGAGGGAAAGGGATTTCATGGAAAAATGGATCACTTTTATCACTGAATGAAGTTGGGCTCTCAAGCCTGCTGAGGGGATGAACCCTGCTTCATACTTTGGATCCAGATTCCTGTTTTGTCTTGACAATTCTTTGAGCTTGTAAACAGAATCTGTTGATAACACTGGTGATGGCCAGAGCCCAGTTGCTATAGAACAGTGTTGTCTCCATGGGAATTAGCAAACAGGCAGACATCTCCGAGGCTGTATAATGCTCTGGCTGCTCTTCTCTGCTTTGTATGAGTGGTTGCTGGCATGAGGTTATGAGGATGTGAAATTTGTGGTTGTTCTTTTGATTAAAGTGACGTGTATAGACTTTCCAATGAGTGATCAAAGGGAGGGAGACCAAAATATTTCAGAACTCAGAGCACAGAAACTTGCCCAAAGGAAGAAATGAACACAAATAGAAAATCTAATAAATATTACAAATCTGCCAAATGAGCAATTATAAAAGTACCAATAAATATATTTTTAAGCTTACTATAATGAAGAAAGATGCTGACATGGAACAGAAGGGAATTTGCTCTGATTTAAAGTCTTTTATTTTCTAAAGCAAAAAGGATCAGTAGACAGGGAGGAATTTTCCTCACACTGAATGTTACAATGAAAGGAATCCAAAATTTCAGGCACATAGTCACAAGTTTTTGTAATGTAGTGAGTTTATGTACATCTGCTTAGCACCAGTCACTGACTGTGTGCCTAATTTTAGGTTTAAGCTTACACTTTGCCATTTGGCATAAACTTGATATGTACATGCTGAGTAGCTTAACTGACATCTGGTGATTTTTTAAAGAGAAAGAGTATGATTATGGGTACAAGAGAAAACCATTAGATTTAATTACTGCAGCACCAATTCTAGTAATGGATCATCCAAGTGAGATAGTTGCTTTCCTCCGAACAAAAGTTCCTGCAATTTTGTACTGTGTGATTTAAAAAGTTGGACTTCGCAGTACCAAGGCTTTAAAACAAGAGTAGTGAAAGTAAGATTTTTAAAAATGTGGAGAAACATTCCAACAGAAGCTGGGCGAGATGATTTCTAGGATGGTAATTTCCTATAGAAAACCCAAATATTTTGTAGTTAAATAGTTTCCAGTTAAGACAGTATAGAGCTAGGATCATCTTACTTTTATTAGGGACATATATCATGGGTACATTTTAGGAACCTAACTGATCACTCATGTTTATACAGTAACTTAATGATGAACGTTTAAGATATTTGACTTGAGACTGGAAAAGTCAACTTTACTGAATTTTAGTATGTGATTTTACAGGGGCGTGGCAAATGACCAACTTGTTTTGAAACTTTGGTCCTGTTACAGGTTTGCAAATCCATTTCTTTAAAATTCAGATGTTGTCACTATGATCAGCAATGTACTAGAATTAAAGAAGTAAATTAATATGTATTTTCTGTTTTGTATAGGGTGCAAAATTTGGACATTCAATGGGATTAAATCAGGCTCCGCCCCCACGTTCTTCTGCTCGAAGATCATTTGGAAGATCTAAGCGCTTTAGTATTACTCGCTCTCTGGATGACCTGGAGGTAATTAACTTTCACTTAAAATTTAGAAGTGAGTCTTAGAGAGCTTACACTAGATAAAGCTGATAATTGCTGGAAGAAAGTTAGTAATATATTAGTGTAATAAAGTTACTTACTATCATATGATATTTTTGTGAGGGGAGTACAGATTTGAGGTATCAACCTGTCTTTTTCAATATTTCTTTAATAGGTTACATTGGTGCCAGCAGTGTCCATTCTTTCTGTGCGGAATTCTGACTTTATTTTTCCTATCACACTTGGTCCTGTGTAAATACAAACAATACACTTTTGCTGATCAAAATGTTCATAATGTCTTAGAAATGAATGTATCATGATACATAGAAAAATCAAATGTTCATCATATTCTGGTTTTGTTTGTTTGATGCTATTTTACATCTGGTGTAACATCAGCTGATGCCTGGCTCTGAGTGGCCAAACCATATTGGTTTTGGTGAAAACAAGGAATGAAAAGCCATCCTCCTGTTCTGCTGTAGGAACCACCTGTAGGCATATGGCTTCATTATATTTTCTCTCCTAGCGTGCCTCCTCAGGAAAACCTGACCCACAGTGATGTGAAGCTGAATGGACAAATTCTTCCCTAACACCTTTACTGTGCTTATTTGGAGGAAGGCTGGTGACTGGGGAGAAACAAATTCTGTGCAGAGCTCTTGGCACAAGAGCCATGGAATACATATTATATACCACTCTTCAGCATGGGAGGGAATGTGGCACACTGAGCCCTCAAAATGGGAAGGAGGTGTTTAAAAAGCATTTGAGATGGGAGGAGGAAAGAAGGAGACACTCTGAGTTTTCTGCTGTGGGAAAATGTAGGAAGAATGGCATTTCAGTGACTCTGAACTAAAGGAGAAGGGAGCTCAGTGCAGTGGATTTTTGGGGAGCAGAATATATGGAGGAACTTCTGGCATGCTTAGGGAATGCAGGTAGGAACTGTAATTATTTATTTCTCAGATGTTTTTAGATTTTTCTGTTTTTCATAGTGGTCTATTTCTATGTTGTCTGAAGTTTTTAAGTGTCTTGCTTTTTTTTCTAGTCAGAGGAAATACTTTTGCATTTCTTTGCGCTCATAACTTTAATACAGTAATAAGTAAGTGCATAAATTAAACACAGCAAGAACTTCTGGATAAAGGGGTTTGGGAACCATCCAACAACATCTTTCTTAATCAGAAAATGGTGATTTTTCTAAACTGAAAAAGCTTGTTGCTATATATTACCAGTTTTGACAGAATTTCTGGTTGCAGTAAGAGCGAATTCTCTCAGAATACCAAAGAGTCTAGTGCCAGTAATTCACATGCAGCAGGAAAAACATGGTTCATTCCACCGTCTTCTACATGGAAATTTCCTGCAGGTTTTTTGCACATCTTGTGTTTTGAGTGTTTTAAACATCAACAATAAAATGTAATTTCTGTTGTTGGAGCTGTTTTACATTGCATAAATATTCATTAAAATTGGCACTTGGAACTTTCCATTAATTTTGGAAAGATACCATAGTTACTGGCCTAAAAAGCTCTTTTTTCTCTCATTATGTCCTAGTTGGTACTGGTTACTGTATGTAAACAGAGTAGCACCAACAGGAGGGATTAAGAGTCGATCTGTGTCTCAACATCCTCATTGTTACTGCAGTTACTTTGGAAGGGGAAACTTTCATTCTAGGTCACAATATGAATTGGACAAAGGAATGGTCTGTATTAAAATCTGTATCTGGATGAATGCCCTTACTACATGTAGCTATGTGGGTGTGGACTGTTCTCTGTACAACTGCTTCTTTTCACTTTGAAATCTTTTTTTCGCTCTACATGCTGTAAGAGAATGAACTCCTAGATATCCCATCCACCAGGAGAAACAGCAATCCAGAGGAGAATTTCAAAAGCTTTGTATGTCAAAATAAAAATGGTGTTGGGGTATTTTAATTTTGGCTCAAACTTTAACACTGCTGCTTCAGCACTTGTCCCAAGTACTCTTACACTAAGTGTAGTAGAACACAATATTGTTAGTACATGTTTAGTTTATTTCAGGCCATCTATTTAGGGTTGCTGGAAGAGGAAATAACAATAGCAGGAAATTCTTAGAGACTCCACCTTTGGAATAATGACCATGAACATATTGTATAGGCTACTTGCTTGCTTTTGTGTTCTTTCCAGTTATCTTAGCAGAATGGATAAGGTAATAATCCAAACATGAAATTTGGAAGTTAATATGCTTCTCTGAGCTTGTGGGTTTGATTCCTGCTGGCATCCACAATCTTCTAAATTGAGCAGTGTAAGTAGGTTCCATGGAGTTTCTTTTATGGGCATTTGCTGAACAGTGTACATTGCTTACATGTCTAAAAAGGCTGTATTTGGATTTTTTATTGAAGTACGAACAGTGTGTGAAGTACCAGCTGTCCGTGTTGCCGACTGCTGCCATAAGGTGGCGTGATTTCTTTGAAATTTGTTATTTATTTATTTTTAAAAAGATCTGTCCAAGAATACAGCATATTAATAGATACTTTAATAAATAAAAACATGATTTCACCAGAAAAATGTCATTTTTATTTTAAATTGTTAGATTACGTCTGGCTATACATGCACAGACAGAATTCTTACAAGGTTAGAACTAATGATAGAGTTGCCTCTCCTTAAGCATTTTCTTCTTACCTGCAGAAGCTGTATTACACATAGAAAAAAACAGACAAGTTTTTAGGATTAATGTCTAGGTGCTGTTTTTAATAATAGAACTAGTATACAAGATTATTTTAAATATGCAGAGATCAAAATGGGGTGAGAGTGAAAAATTAATGGTGCAGTTATGCTGTAATTGTGGTAGGAAAAATGTCTCACAAAACAGAAAATGCACAATTTTATTTCTGAACTGTGGAAATTGTGCTTGTTCACAGCAGGGCTGATTGTGATTAATTATCCTGTAAATTGAATTCAGAAAATGAGCATGTCTAGTATGTGCCTCAGTCATGCTCTTTTCACAAGAAAGGTATTTAGAAATTTTTCTTTATTAAATTATAAGAAATCTGGTTTTGTTAAGAACAGATTTATCTTTTATGTAGTAATAAATTTTCCTATGTGAATAATTTGTTGTTATGAAATAGTGTCCACTAACAACCATGTTAACATTCTGTGATTTGCACCACAGTTTTACTTTTTAGCATATTTACTGGTTCATATTTTCAAGGTGTAACTTAAGCTGCAAGGACCTTATGATTATTTAATATTTGGCTGAATGAGAGGGCATGATCCTATTCTTCTTCCCACTTTTCTTCCCTGTAGGTGAATGCCACTACTCTCATTCTCTTGCACAATTCAGTTCTGGAAAAGATGTTTATAAATTTATAAACACATTAAAGGTGTCTCTGTGAGATCGCAGACAGTAGAACACTGCCTATGTAAAAATTTACCTTAGCCACAATAATTGGAATTCTTTTACTCATCAACAGTTTTGGAAACAGATTCCATAACACTTTCAACTGTAGCCCATTCCACTTACCTTTTAATTTTTCTTGAAGTCTGTAAAAATGGGGGAACCTTGCAGTATTTTCTTGAAGACAAAAAAATTAGGTTCCTCCTCACCAAGAGGAACATTCAAACCTGTTTTTTCCTGAAAATCATTTTGGTACTTGTACTTTTGGTATTTCTCTGTGGTTAAAAATAGGGCAGAGTAGTATAAAGAGAGATATAATCTCTTAGGGAAACAAGTGTCAAGTTCTTTAAGTATTCTTAAATAATCATTTAATGCAGAGAAATTTTTTAACTTAAAGATGATTTAATTCTTTTAACTAAGTATCAGGACAAGAAAAGATGGCTGTTGCAACTCTTCTTCTTGTTCTCATCCTGTTTCAGAAACCTTAAAACTATATTGTATAGGATAAACATCATTTGTTCTATCAAATTTCTAGAGTTTAGTAATGTTTTCAAAGTTGGAATGTATCATGTATTCTTTTTAAAAAGCAGTGTGAGGACTTTTGTTAGAATGTTCCATCTTAATTATAACCATTAACAATGTAGTATTATTAGGTGTTATTATCGATAATAATGCTTGATTTTTTTTCTGTTTTGTTAATTCTACTGAATCAACTTCTTTTTGCATTTCATCTGCAAATTGAAAGCATACAACACATCTCTTTGGTATGAGGTTTTTATACTAATGAATGACATGTCTCTGCTGGATATTAGCTTTGGCATCTGTGGGTGGCAAAACCCCCTAAATGCTCATTTGACTTAATAAGGAGTTTTTAAGTGGGTACCTGTTTTTGTTTGACTGATTTAAATAATCAGACAAAGCTTACACAGGGAGATAATAGCTTCTATTAGACCAGCTAGTAGGAAAATCAGACAAGAAGATCTAAACATGCCCCAAACTTTTCCCACCCTCTCATATGATCTAATAAAAAGTATTAACTCTCTCTGCAGAGGTTGCTTTACTGATGTTCTTAGATCATCACCATGGCCACGACATCACCACTATGGCGAGTATAAGCACATGATTTAAGTCAAGAGGCCTCTTCCTTCTCAGCTTATAATAGTGAATTTAAAATTTGAAAAGAATGTATAGTGTTGTCTTAGATTTCACCAATTTGTTAAAGCTATGAAAACTTGCTGTGGGCTGCCAGTATATATGTGTTCCCCTGCGTACCCCCTTTAGGTATTGTATCTTTAGCAATATTTTGTCCTAATTTTTATCTAAGATATAACCAATCAATAGGCAGTTTTTCTGTCAGCTTTCATGAAAGTGGGGGAAAGGCCAGTTGTGAAAAAACAGTGCACACATGAGAAAATCTCCATTTTTGTATGTAAAAGGCAGTACTGTATTTTTAGCGTGCTGATAATGAGTTCTTAAAGGCTTAATCCAGTCTCATATATGGATATTCTGAAGTCTGACACTGAGCAGCCCCTGATGCTGCTGTGTTGGAAGCCTCATGGATCTGTGCCCACAGATGAGGTTCTTGTTCCTCTTATCCCTTTGCACCAGGGGTCAGCTTCTGGAACAGTGAGAGGTGTGCTTAGTGATTTTAGAGTCTCTTGCTATGCTGGCTCAAACTGTCTTGCTGAACCATGATATCTAGATTTAAATAGTGTAAATTAGTCATGACATTACACATTGATGTTTTTACCTTGAATTACTGATGTGGTCACGGAGCTGATCAGTAAGACATTGAAAGCATCCTGGGGTTTGTGCCAGGCATTCTTCTGCTCTGTTCAGACCCTGGGTTGGTACAGTCCTGGCTGGAGTTGTTCACCTGCTGGGCTGCACAGTGGCCACCCACCTGTGCTGGTAAGTGAAACACTGCCAGGACACGGGGGCAGGCAGGGGATTGCACTGTCCGGACTGTCACGCTGTCCAGCAGCATCCTTTGGTTTCACATTTAGATCTCCAGACTGCTCTATTAAGAATTTTAGACTCTCCAGCCTTCTCTAGAGGATCATCTTCAGGCTTTTACTTTGGCATGTGGGATCTTACCAGGTACTTTAGTTATATCTGTTGTTACTCTTTGAAGAAGGAAACATCATGCTAGTAGTATACATTTCATTGTTCTTCACAGATTGTACACCAGCATTACTGTTAAGCTTTTGCTGGTATTTTATACTATACCATAACTTTTAAAAGATTGTCAGTACCTCAAGTTTACATTTATAGTCTTTTTTATGGAAGGTTCTTGTGCTCCTCACAGTGTTTTGTAAAGTATCTGACAAAGTTGGGTTGGTCAACAGATGAGCAGTTGTGTGCAACCTCTTTATTGTGAATTTGAGATACTTATTTCTAGATACAATCCAGAGTGAAACTGATTTTTTTCCCCAGACACTGAGAATAATGGGATTTATTTTCTGTTACTGCAATTGGTAAAATGACCGTTCTTCAGTAATGCAACTTTTTTACTCTTTTCTCCTACTTTTGGGTTATTTTCTTCAGATTCTGGAGGAATTTGCCATGTAAATTTGCATGTAAAAAGCAGAGTAGTCAGAGAATGTGCTGAGAGCTGGATCTCATCTCTACTTTTTTTTGAGGTGCATATGGCAGTGCTCATCACGGCAGTGCTCACCCCATGCTGTGGTGCTTGAGAAGAAACCAACAGTGTTGCCTAGGATGGATTCCGTAGGGAATTAGGTCCCCATATGTGCAAAGGCAGTTGGCAGTATATGGAGAAATTTCTTTTTGAGGAGGCAATCAATAGACTTGTCTGACCCTGCCACTCATGTGCTGTCCAATCCTTACTGCCTCCAGGCTTGGCTCTCCAACGCAAGCCCATTTCTGTCACAGAACCAGAGACACGATATGTGCTTTCAGGGACTAGAGACAAACTTGTATTCTATATAAATTAATCTCCTTGTAGTAGCCAGTACTGCCATTCTTAAGATGTGTGATTAAAGGGACACAGATGAATTCACAGGCTGTAAATACCTCTGCAGTTCATGGAACTACAACGATCAGCCAGGGTGAGCAAATTCAAGTAACCATCTGAAGCTACAGAGGGGTTGTATTCCTTAGATCAGCAATACAAGGTCCTGGGCTTTGGCATTTTTTGGTTCTGGTTTCCTTGAGCAGTGACAGAACAGTCCATGCTCACACAAGTGGAGTTCTTGGTTGGTTGGCAACCTCTCAGGGGTGTCTTTCTCCCTAACCTAGCATTTTTCTAAAATTGGGCTTACTCTCTTTGAACTGAAACTGTTCCATCTTCTGGGTCTGAGGCATGTGACATTATGGCAGAATAATGCTACTATTACTGCACTGGGGTCTGTTTCTAAAATGCAGAATTATTTGCTGCTTAAGGCTGATCCTTGCTGCAGTTTCTTATATTACATTTGTTGTTTCAAGGGCGTCTTTTAAGGCTCCTCCCAAGAAGGTGAGCAGTGAGGTGAAGTTACTCCAGGTAATAAGGACAAGAGCAGTCTCTGAAGATGAGACCAAGGCAGCTTTTACAAGATTGAATGAATGGGCAACAAAATGGCAGATGAAAATATACGCAGATTGATGTAAAGTAATACAGATGAGGCGAAATAGCCCTAGCTTCATATAACAAATGATATATATGTTTCTTAGCAGACTGTTTCTTCTCAGAAGTGAGGTCTTTGAGTTATAAGGGAGAGTTGCATGTAAACAACAGCTCAGTACAGTAGTAATGAAGCAAAATCCTGTACTATGGATTATTATGGAATAAATGATTCCATTGCATACACCTGTGGTTTGTTTTTCCATACCTGGTCTCTTTATTTTAAAATGGTCTGATATATTAGAAGAAGAAAAAATTTAGAAAGGTGTAAGAAAGAGTGGAAAATTATGGGTGGGATAGGAAAAGTAGTTAGGATTGACTGCTCACTCTCTCCTTCGGGACAAGAAGTCGGTACCATTAATTAAAGATAGCTGGAGCCAGGAGCAAAACAAACAGGAGAACACGATTGTTCATGTAGGAGGTGAGTCGGTCTGTGGGATGCCTCACCACTGAGTGCTGTGGGTGCAAGAAATTTGCATGTCCTGGAGGGAAAGTGGACAAGTATTTGGGAAAGAGAGCCACTGGGGATTATTAAGGAGACAAGCCATGCCAGGTTCAGGAAATCTCTTGAACTAAAAATACCGGGAGTCTGGGTGACTGTAATCAGGGAAATGTCTGAGTTGTTGCCCTGTGCTGCTTGCTGGTAGACTTCCATGTGTGGCCACTACTGGAAACACAACACTGAGTTTGACTGAACCCATGTTCTGAACTGGTCATATTCCTAGATGTGAGGGTGGACAGTGCTTCTGCTTGGCTGTGGGACTGTGGGTGTCCTCTTGGCACAGGAAGCTGTGCTGCCTTTCCCTTGGTGGAAGGTTGTTGTGAAGGGCTGGCTGGCTGTAGGATCTCCTGGTGCTGGGTGCCTGCCCTGGGCACTGGGAGCATTCCTCGTTTGTGCTGCAGCGCTGTGGGAGGTGGCTCTGCTGCCCTGCCGAGAGCTGCTGCCGCAGCTGCAGAAGAGATTGTCCAGGCAGCTCCTGTGTGGGAATGAGGAACTGCGTGACTGGTTTGGTGCCTCTCTGTTCCTGCCCTCCCTTGCTGCTCTTCCTGTTACCTGGTATGTCTTTTTGTCACGTCACATGACAAAATAATATTTAAGGAGGGATATTTGCTCTGTGATGAGACCTGGTTGATGTTAGAGAATGAATTAAGGCTTTATTGAATGAACTGAATTGGTATTTCTAGAGCATAATCACAGAATACATACGACACAAATGATAGCATCTGCAAATTGTTTCTGATTCTCTCTCATGCTTAAACTGCTGGGATTTTGGATAGGAGTTCGTACCACTTAATTTTCACTGTCCTCATGTATTTATCCGTCCAGTGAAGTTGAAAAAAAGAAAGGAAAAAAGGAATCACCTATAGCTTCTACTAGATGCTTTTTATTTATTTACTACTGCTTTTTATTCACTATTAAATCATTAAAGCATCTCACGTGTACTTCTAAAACTTAAAAAATACAGTAAAAACCCCATCCTCAGCTTCCCTCTGGACCAAGGAACTGCTGAAGAATGATATTTAAGGATTACTGTTGGGCAGAAAGTGCATGCATTTCTTTCTGAAACTGCACAGATATTGTGGGTCTGTCTAGAGAGTAGGTGTGGTATTGAAAATTATGAGAGTAATGTTTTGCTTGGAACATGTTCCTTGTAAATGCCAATGCTCTGCTTACTCACAAGAACACAGAGAGTTTTGGTAGGATGAGATAGGTTGCACAATATGCATACATGTGATTGTAATCACACTGAGAGACACGTACATACATGCCAGAAACTGGTAGAAATTTGCTGTGAGTCTTACGTGTTCTAACAATATTTTTTAAAAATTATTTTTAGATTATATTTTAATTATTTTTAGTAGAGATTGGTGACTTAGTTCATTCAGGTAATATGCTCATCAAAGGGGAATGTATTAAAAAACAGAGAATACTTTGGATGAGAAAGCGATGTTGACTCAATGCTTAAACAAGTTTGGACAAACCTTTACGACAGTGTCCTGTAGGCCCTCAGTGGATGTATTTTACATTAGCAGATTCCTCAGCAGTGCTGCTGTCTTTACAGAAGCTTCATTGTTACGCAGGACCTGCCTAAACACCATTTTGAAAGCTGCCTGTTCCTTTTGATGAGAAGATACAGAACCAGTACTGAGGGCGGGGAATGTGCTGGGGAGGGAGGAGAATGGGAGAGGTGTTGATAGGGCAACAGACAGAGAAGCCTCATTTTTTTACTGGACTCTGGAAGAAGTAAATATGTGTTCAGAAAGAGCGTAATAATAAAGTTGAAGGGACTGTTTCTTAGCAATGAGCTATTAAACTATTTATACATGGAGAAAACTTTTACTGATAGTCAAGTGTCTGTAAGTATAAAGTTTTGTTTGTCTAAAGCGAGCAGAAAACAGGAATATGGTTTAATGAGTAGTCTTCCGAGCTAAGAAATCTTGCAGTGAAATATGATAAATTATGCTTCTAAGGATTCATTGAGGTTTTAAAGAGACAAAGTTTGTAAGTATAAGTATTTAAGTTGACTTTCTATATAAGCTCTGTTATGAAATTAAGAATACACCCTTTTTATAGCCATGTTTAAAATTCTTTTGCAGCATTGTGTTGTTTTTAAAATGAGTGTGGTAGATATACAGATATTTCTCTAAGTTTTTTTACAAATCTTTCACTTAATTTTTATTATACTTGCACGTGTTTCCGTAAAGCAAAAATGTCGTTACAGATATGTTACCTTTTCATTGTTAGAGTGCTTTTTTTAAAGTTGTGCACCTAAAGGGATTTTTCTTCTTCCAGCTGGATTTTTATCCAATAAAACAGAATCCAGATGGTGTGAGTTATTAAAATAACTGAAAATAAGTTTAAGGTATTTATAGAACACAAAATTTCTGAGGTGTAGAGACTTAGATCAGTTTTGGCTTCTTGCTCAGAGAACACTTATTTTGCAAGTAAGTGTCCTAGCTGTATCATCAAATTTTGACATTATAGTCTTTTTCTTTATGTCTATATATCTCAGAATAAAATTGTTTTAAATGCTAAAAGTATGGCAGCAAAATTTTCATATTTTAAAATGAGAAGGAAAGTAAATAATTACAAAGCATAGGAAGATATTATATGCATTATTTACTTGAAGTATAGTAGTTTTCCTGCTCAGTTTTACATTGATTTCCTCAAAATCCATTAATTTTTAGGGACTACATCTTCAGTAGTAGGAAATTCAGAAGTGGCTAAATGTGTTTCAGTGATGTGTCACTTAATCATATCCTCTTTAATATGGAGTTTAGTTTACTGTGGGACTGCAAGTTACCTTCTATCTGCATGTGCAAGTTATGCTGTTTCTGCATGTTTTTATTAGTGGGGAGAATTCAGTTGTCTTAAAATGTTTATCAACGGAAGGGGAAAATAAAAATGGAATTGTTTACAAGCATTTTTGAAAAACTGTATTTTTTTATTTTCATTTTTCAGTCCTGTAGAATTGTTTTTCGAAGTTTAAAATATGGCTTGTAGAACCAAATACTTGTTTTTAGAGTGGATTTCTGGATGACAAACCTTGAGCTTAGCCCTTGAAAACATGCACAGGAGTCTGAGCAGCGCCGCAGACAGCAGATGGCACTCGGAGCAGTCGTTTGCATCTTTCCCTTTGCTTCACGGGATTTACTGTAGGGGAAGTCTCAGTGTCTGACAAGGCAGCTTCTACTTCAGTTATTTATACACGAGCAAGTTCCAGCTAGTTTGGCTTCAAAATATTTTTGTTAATATTGCATTGGAATAGGAAGGACTCTTATTTCAAAATTCATAGAGGGAATCCACAATGTTCTAAATGAGAGAATTTTTCCTCTTCTCATCAGTAGCACATATGGGGTCTGTTTATTGTTGAGTAGCTGACAAATCATTGACAAAAATATATTTAGACAGATTACAGAAAATTTGGAAAATTAGGGGAAAAAGCTTTTTATTTTATGGCAGAGCTTTCTTAATTTATGTGTAGGCTTTTTGATGCTCCTGCTTTTTATTTCAGTAACTGGGGTCAGTGAACTAAATCATATTCTTAACATGTGGCTGTCATGCAAGTTGTTGTTACTTTAATATGACATAATAAAAAATCAGTACTTGATGAGATTTAAGATTTTTGGTGGTGCATTCTGCCAATGTCACATTTAGCTTAGGACTCAGTGTGACGAGGAGCTGATCCAGGGGATTGCCTCTTTCTGGTTGCCTGGTGGTTTTTGTGTGTGTTTTCTTCTTTTAGGAGCCAGGGATATAATAAATCCTGTTCATCTTTTGACAAGTTAAAACTTATCCAGGCTCCCTGTCATTCTGTCTTTCTCTTCAGCTTTTTCTGCTCTGAAAACAAATGTACAAAAGAAAATATGAGCAGGAAGTGGAGGGAGGGTAGGAGAGAAAAACAGATCAACCTTATCTGGGGTCGCTACCCCTTCCCACAGTTTAGCTTCTAAGCAGATGGATGTGGGTTTACAAATGTCATCTTTGGTATATCTGAATAAGGCTTTTAAAGCTGTTGTACCATATTTTAACACTTTCCATTAATAGCTTTTCAAATTAACATTCCTTCTGCTTTTGACCTTTGACCTCTGAGTTGCCTGCCTGATATACAAGTATGCTACACAAAATCACAAGATTTTATACCTGTAGCTGCTGAAATAAGCTATGAAAATGTAGAGGGATATGAATTTTTACAGAGCTTTCAGTGCCACATGACAGTTCATAGCCATGATCATTAACTGCTGCTGTCTAATTGGTAGAGGTTATTTTTCAGTGTTAGTGGAGTCACTGTATGGAAAAAACGTGGATGTGCAATGCTTAGTTCAGTGAAACAAAATCAACAGTTCTAAATGTCTGTTTAAACTAAAGGATTATTAGGTTTATAATGCTGAGTGTGAGTGCCTAGAATGTGTAAAACATTGCCCACCCACAGTGTTCCCAACACTGCAGTTGCTCCAGTGAGCTGCTGGTCTTGCAGCTACATCCTGTTGTTGCGTGTGGGGTATTTTCCTCTTACTCCTTCTTATGGGCAGCATTCTCGCCTGTTAAAATTGTACTAGTACTTTTGGTCTTTCTAGGTGATTCCTAGAGGATTTAGGTTGAGTGTTGAGTAAGTGCTATTCATAAAAGTCCTGTTTTGTGTTACCCCAAAAGGGTGTTCCCAGGAAAGTTCTTCAAGCATTTCTGATCCATTTGTGGTTTTTACTCATCCATTGTAAGGATTATTATGCACCTGATTGTTTGTAATGGTGTTGCTATTTGGTTAAAGTATTGGCAATGAAAATACATTCTGCATCCCACTCAGTTTAGTGTCAAACAAAATGCAGTATTTAAACCGCTCTGGCATTTTTTTCTTTCTGAAGTTTTACGTTTTGCGTACTTATCCACACAGTAAAACTGTTCATCTGTGCAAGTGTCATAGGGCACTTGCTTCTGAAATCCTAGAGTAACGGAGGGTGTAATTTATAATTTTTAAAACACATTTCTTCCTGTCTACCCACCCATTTGTTTCCATTGCATTTTGTCATGGTATTAAATACTTGTAGGAACATTCATTACTCTAGTGGTGTGCCTATTTAAACAATAATCAATCAAAAAATTAACTGTCCATCACAGCAATTGGCTTATGCCACGAAAATTCTAGTTAAAATAGGCTTCATCTGATCACTGTAAATTAAATTGAGATGATTGAGTTTTTCTGTTAACCAAGTCTCTTCATCCTAAATGCAGAAATGGGAAGATGTGCAGACTTTTACATACTGACTGTTGCAAGTCAGTCTCACCATGGAATATTGAGTGAAGGCTCTTTTCTTTCCTCATTTTCTCTCTTTATAAGAAGTTCCAAGTAATAGTTGCCTTCTTCACAGGGTTGTTTGTGTATTAGGGGCTCAAGCTAGGAACTTTATGCATGAGGGGGATTCCACATGCTTCACTAAACAAGGGAGAAAGTTCCTCTTTCCTGAATGACTACTAGTACGTCCACCTAGGGTTTAAGGATATCCCACTAGCATAAAAATGCCCACTAATCACTCCCGGTTTGCAGTTCTGGTGTTTCTTTTTAGCAGAAAATTGTGTTCTGATTGCTTTAAAAATGTCAGCAGTAAATGCTTTAGGTACTACCACTGTTGTGGACAGCAGCAAACTTCCTGAAATGCTGTACTTTCCATATAGAGTCTCTTGAAGACACTGCTGTCACAGGCAAGTGAATTGCACTTCCCTCTTACATTACAAGGAGCCTATTTTGCTCTCTGTTCCTGAGGCTCTGTGCACAGTACTCTCTTGACATCAGCTGAGCACAGGTTCAGGTCGTGAGGGAGGAAGGGCAGAACAGCAGTTGGTTTCTGAAAGACGAATTTTGTCTTCAGTGACAAGAGGCTACCCCTAGGTTTAATGAAATAACGCCAAGTCTCCTTGTATTGCAGATTTTTTTGTGCAGTTTATAGTGTTAACCACTGAAAAGTTAAGCAGAATGGACCGTTTGAGGTCCTATTTTGTTCTGGCTTGCATTATGTAAAGCTCTGAAAATAGTGGTTTACTATGTAAATGTTTCTATAACTAACGTTAGGGGATTAACTAGTGTTTTTTTGGAAACTGTCTTGGAAATCTGTTTTATTGAATACAGGACTATAACACAGTTCAGTGTCATTTTATTTTCCTGATTTGTTATAGGAAACGTTCTAAAATACAATCAGCATGATTTATATAAAATGATCAAGCTTTTCTGGTGAGAGATAATTGAGATCTAATCTGAATCCCTGACGAACCACAGCTTCCTGCATTGGCCTGTTGCTATTGGTAACATAAAGGGAGTAAAATAGAACTTCATACGAAATGCCTTTAAACTTTACTGGCATGTACAGGCATGGAACAGCGTTGAATTTTTTAGTTTAATCTTTGAGAAGCCGACGTGTTAAGGAAATGCTTTTTCCATATTAAGTGAAGATGAATTTAGGAAGAGTACTGCTAGGAAAAATAACTGCTGTTTCTTACGAAGAGCGGGTAAGTGATATGAATTATGTTTAGCTAAAGCAAGGCATTGTTGCAGTGAGGAATTAGAATAGGCTATTGTTATTGGCAAGAAATTAGAGAAGAATGGTATCAGCTTCAGAATGCTTTTTGCTTAGCCTTTAAGCTTTTTTACTTTAAAATATTTGAGTTAAAATTCCTTTGTAAATGAAAACATTGGGTTTTATTCTCAGAGAAAAGTAATCTTGTTATACCAACTAACACTGAGCTTTTGATATGTATTTATGAACTATGCCCAGTATGTATAAAGCTAAAAACCCAGTATGTTTATGATGTGTGCCTATTTTTTAATTATGTGCAATGTATTTTGTATATGCTTTCTGTACCATTATATCAATATTATATCTTTAGGTAAGACTGTATATATCTTGTATATATCTTTATAAAAATAATTTTAGGCATGGTTTTGGCACTTAAGGCACTGTGTTTATATGTGATAGGATTGGTTTTGTTTGAGGTAAAAAGTTGAACATTTATTTCTTAAAGGAATTCCAAATGTCACATCATTTATTCTTCATTTATTGTTTTAATATATTCATATATTTGACAAAAATATACTGAATGTATTCAATAAAGTTATTGTACAGTAGTTGTACAGTATTTTTTTCTTCAGAACTCTTACATGCAGAATGCTTTTAAAGTGTTAACTGTTATAAATGCAATTTGGTGGTAGAGAATTGAAAAGTGAAATTGTGTAATAGTCCTCCTTTAAGTGGCATTCTGAAGGGGCACTCTTCTCAAAGAATTCTAAATCATGAAATTAATTGCAATAATATTTTGAAATGAGGACAAAAAGCCTGTAATGTTATGCTACTTTTTCGGTGAGAAGTACATTTGAGATTATTTATTAGAAGGAAAATCTAGCAATAATTGATGAGTAATATGGCTTTATTTTTTATTTAAAATGTTAGAACTGTACATACCATATTTTGTATGACATGATTTTGAGACATGATCACCCTCCCAGAGAACACTGGAGTTCATGCCATGAACTATGTTGATGCTGTAATATATTTAAAAATATGTGTATATCATGTAAATCTTGGAGTAATGTGACTGAAGACCTTGGGATCTGCTCATAATTCATACCTTGGCAAAAGGAGAAGTTGCTTCAGGTGATTTAAGAAGTAGTTTGAACAAAGTTAGATGCAAGCAGACGGTCAACTGAGTGATAGGCTTTCCTGAGACAAGTGACAGAATGTTTGAAAGTTGGCTCTTTGTATTCAGCCTGTAAATCTTCAGAACCCAACAGATTCCCTGGAGTTATCCTCTGCACTGAAATAATATGAGGAAATTAGTTTAGAAGGTTGGTGGAGATAGGTGTGCTATTGTAACCTGAAAGGCTTATTTACAGGGACTATAGTAAAATAGTGTGTAAAAACAGACTCTGGCAGCAGTCAGAGAATTCTTTGGATGCAGCAAGAAGTCGATGCCTGTATTAGAAGAAAGTGTGCTTTAGAAAGGTGACAGGTCATTTTTAATTCCTTTTCTTCTGAATCTTTCTGGATGCCCAAGAAAGGAATAGATATTTCTGTTTAGTCTATGATTTTGTCATTGTTAGAATAGGAGAGAGAAATATGTCCTCACTCTCCTTACAGATTTTACCCTCTGTGTCTTAGGAGGAGTAGGAAACAGAGACGTCTTTTTTGACTCAGGAAGGCACTCACCCCCACTGTAATAGCACAGATGATTTCATGTTGCTCCATTTTATTGCTAAGGCCTGGCATTTCCCAGTATGTGTCACCCCTGCCAGTATCCCCCTCTTTCCCTTTGTTCTACTCCAGTATTTGAGCATGACTTCAACTTGAGTGACAAATCTCAAGGTGGAGTAAAAGGACATTTTTGTATTGTGTTACCTGGGTAGTCTGTACACATGGATTTATTTGCTCAATATAATGTCTGGGCATACATAATATAATGTAGGGTATTTTTTGGTTTTCTGCATGATATTGTTATGGCAGAATTTGACCGTACTTAGTCACTTCCCTGGGACCTGATCCATGTGAAATGGAACATGTAAGATGGAACTAAGTGGATAAGAGTTTCTGTCACCTGAAAGATGTCACCAGACAAGTTTCATGCAGTGGTGCACACATCTAGCAGGCTACAGGCTGTGAGAGCTAAAAGATATAACCTGTTCCAACCTTATGAACTTCCAGCCTTATGAATTATTCTCCTCTATGCCCTCTCTCCCTTTGTACCTTGTTGTTGGTGCAAGGTACTACGTTGTCTACTTCTATTCTGGAAAAAATATTAGGTACTTACAAAATAGTTTTCTCCCTGATAATTATTATAAGATTAAATTATTTTGGACTTTTTGCAAGCAGATCCTGAACACAACATCAAAAGCTCACAGGCCCTTCTGGTTTTTCCACCTAGCAAAGAGAGATGATGCAAAGGGAAATTTAACATGTTTTCTCTTATTCAGAACTTTATGCTATCAAATATATGCTGAAGCATTTGCCAGTTTACAGAGACCTAGAGGATCTTTTATGCTGTATGGTAGCTGGAAAGCCAGTCTTCAGCTTGCTGGCCCTGCACTGAGCTTCTCTCTTGAATCACAGGGATCAAGATCCTGCCCTGAAGTCCCTGGAGCAGAGTTGCATCCCCCAACTTTGCGGGGGGTGTGTGTGTCTGTGTAACTCAGCTGCTAATCCAGCTATGTGAGCAGGCACAGTTCCCATGAAGGCATATACTGGAAGACATTTTAGCTTTCCTAAATTAGATTTATTTTTTAAATAAATCAGACTCCTGGCATATACCATGGGCTTTTTCCTAAACCAATTTGGTAACTGGGGCAATTTGAAGAACTAATTTCAGTTCTTATCTGGTTGTGAAAGATTTGATGGTTTCATGCCATTAGATTTTATCTCTGGATGATAGTTCATATATACATTCACCACATATGTGTTCTGCCATTTGGAATTAAACGCTTAAATACTTTTTAAAAAATCTTCACATTAGCCCTAACTGGCACAGAGTCATGTCCTGTCCTTCCTCCTGTTTCAGAAATGGCTACCTACAGGAGCTGTTCAATTTTATAGCTTTCTGATACATATGCTTTTCAATAGGTGGTTCTTAATATGTGCGTAGTGTTAAATTTCATCAAATAATCAAACTTTTTAGGTGTAGTAGATCAAATTTTGTCCTGAAGAGCCTCCAGTGGTGGGAAACATGAGTGCTGAAGAATGAAAAACAGCCCCCAACATAAAGTGTATTTTCAAAATGAGATCATCATAGTATTTAAAAAAATCTGGTCTTGCAACTTATACTTTTCAAAGACAAATCTAGACAAGTTTCAGCTGAACAGTTTAGAAGAGAAACTTCTTTGTCTGAATGTGGACTGCATGCAATTTCTGACAGGTTTATACTGAGATTTCTAAGTACTCACAAAGGTAGTTTGAACATATTACTGTGAATTCTTACACAGTAATTACAAGCTTCAGTTTCTAGGTGGTTTTATTGAATTAGGTGGATTTAGTTACACAGATGAATTTAAAGAACTGTTCTTAAAATAGATTTTATTCTGTGATCCATAGAAATAAACAGATAATCCTTGGGACACAATAGGTATATTTAGTGACTCTGTAATGTAAAATATATTTCCTCCTATAGGTGCTTTTAAAAAATGATCTAACATAAAATCTACTAAGGCCTTTCTTTGAGACATTTTAAGATGCTAGTACATGTAATGTAACATGGCAGTAGACAAAGCATTTCAAATAAACACACAAAACCAACCCGTGGTGTGTAGAAAGTTCACTGCGTTAACGTATGCTAAATTGATTGAGATAAAACTCTCATTGTCCATTAATGATTGAGCTTTTCTATGAAATTGCACCATTTCCCCTTTAAAATGATATTTTGTAATTGTAAACTTCCCAGTTTTTGATAAAAATAGTATGAATATTCTTTCTGCTATCATGAAAATCCTATTAATTTTGCTTCATACCTTTCAAAAGCATGAAGAATTGTACTTGGTGTTTGAATCTAGGTTAATGACAGCTGACAAAGTAAATGACCGTTCCTAAAATATAGATATTTTGAAAGTACTTTGATTTTTTTTTTCTGTCTAATGTGTAAACTGATACTATTACTTTACTTTGAGTCATCCTTTTCTTTGTTCTTTGAGAAATTACATTGAAGTTGTTTATTCACTAACTGTACTGTACCGTGATGTGACTAAGAAATTAGAAGCAATCACATTTATAAACCAGATTTTAGTAATGCAAATTAAATTTTCTAAATTACAAACATGAATTAAGTTATGGCTTCTGAATGCATAACATGATCACTAGACTTATGTGCAAAATAGAAGTAGAAAAGATGTCCTAAGGCCCACTGAAGAATTGTAACCAGAACTACGTTATTGATACCTGAAACAAAGCTATTAAAGGGAGATGCTTGGATATACTTTTCATTATATTATTATGCTTCACAGATCCTGAAGCATTTATTTTTGTGCAGTTAAGCGAGAAGTGTCACCATTTTTTTTGTTTTTTTAAAATCTTTTTCATGAGAGATGTATTTGTGTTTATCTGAACTTAGCACCAGAGAAATGATGTCAATAGGGGTTAGTTTAGACTTTTTAAGTCCCAGAATACTTGTGTCAAAGACTAGATCAGATCCTCTCCTGGTGGTGATGCGAATGGTGAGGCCACAACTATTTGTAACAAGTTCTTCAGAGAGTGTTAACAGCAGTCTGAGAGCCTGCAGTGAAAGAAAGAAAGGGGAAGATATTACTAAAGGTTTTTGTGGATTTTGAAGAAGAGTGGGAGTGTTTCTTGCCAAGGCTGAAAAATACAAACTATGAAGAGGTAGCTCTTAACTTGAACTGTGTATATATTTGTGCTTTTCTTCCTCTGTGTATTTCTGATCTTGAAGAAGTTGTAGATATTGTAGGGCATTCTTTCCTAGCTTTTTAATGGACAGTACAAAAGAAGAGAGTTTCTTTTTAACTATTTAGAAGGTTCCCTAAAGGTTCAAGGACACTTTCTATGACCAAGAAAAGATTCCCCAAACTGAAATAAAAATACTTTCTAGTAGTCATTAAAAAATCAACCTAAACTGAACTCTAAAAAGCTTTTGTCCTCCAGACTACACTCAGCTGAGTGTCAAGTTTCAAGCATTGGAGTACCTATTTGGGAAATGGTCACTACTTGGATTTACAGAGGTATTAGATGCCTTGAGGTAATTCGTGATCAAAGTTGAGAAGTTTAGGGCAGATAAGTGCATAAACTTCAACGTTTCACTAGAATACTAGTTGTCCTTGAAAATCTGATGTACAGTACAGGTAGAGGTGGTGTGGAGTTCTTACTGGAAGTTAGTTTTAGCTTATTGCAAACACTCTGAATATCCTTGTGTGTCTGTCGCAGTCACAAGTGACTGATAGGGAAAGTTTTCAGAGTTACCTGACTGACAAAACACTGAATTTTCATTTTAATGACGCGTATCTCCAGATACTACAGCAAATTAAAGCGCACGAGGTATTGTTTTCATTTGAAGTCTCTGCAGGTCAGTTTTAAGTATCTACTTTTTCACAAGTACCAGCCGATTGTCTCTGCCCATCTAAGGACTTTTGGAAGCAGTGTAGCTGCCACAGCAGAAATCTTCCAGTAAATATTAGTGGGATCAAATCCCTGGACAGTAGTGGTTGAAAGGCCTGGGGTGAATTTCATGGTGGGGAGAAAACACCTGTGAGAAATAACAGCTGGTTTCTTTAGAATTTCCTCTCTAATATTATGTTATTAGTAAGATGATTAAAGTAGCTAGCACTGCCAGTACTAAGTGAAGCTCAAAGATTTCTGATACTTGCCATGAAACTTCAGTAACACTTCTTTTTTTCTTTCTTATTGCAGTCAGCAACTGTTTCTGATGGAGGTAAGCTGAAGCTTGTTTTTACTTTATAATGAAAAGTAATCAATTTTCCACATTAAGCAACATAATATGTGGTAAATTATGTGATATATTACAAGATGTGAGTCCAAGGTGGTGCAGAGCTCTGCGACTGCTTTGGGAACTGTGCCAGTGAAAATATTGCAGGGTTATGTTCACATACTTTCACTGGTTTATTTGCATAATATTTTTTTATGGTACATTTATATATGCACGTTTTTATTATAACTAGGCTTCTTCATTCATAATAATGAAGAGGCAGAGCTGGTAGACTTCTGTGTAATTGGATGGTAGATAAAATCTCATTCTCTGTTTTATTGTCCTTTACATACCTCTTTTGTTTTTGAAGAGCTGTTCTGGCTTCTAAGTTGTAAGCTGTGTTGGTACATTTGTTGAGGTTGAACTTTGTTAAGTGTGATTCTTTTTGAGAAGGGGGTAAGTAATTTGATATTTGTAAAATCCCAGCATGGAGCTTTTGCACTTCTGGAGTACTTCTAAGTAAACTCCTCTTTATTGCACATAAGCTTGTTTGTTTTGATTTTAACATGCCTTTAATGTTTTAAAGGATGTCCACTCTTTGTTAAACATTAGAAGACAATTTTTCTGAAGCTTTGAAGTTAATTGAAACAGTTTAAAAATGCTTCCTTAATGGAATGAAGGAATTTTTATAGTTCAGGGTATACAGGAGATGGCTTTTCTCCTTGTCTTCTCTGGCAGGACTTGGTTCACTTGAGCCTGCAGAGAAACTCACATATTTTTGCATTTGCTATTCTTTGACAACATTACAAGACAATTTTATTAAATAGAAAGGGCAAAAGGGAACAAGCTGTGTTGCTGTAATCAGTGCAGTGAAATTGGAAAAAATATTTGGAATGCTAAGGATAATTTTTTTAAATTACATGCAAATGTAAATGAAAATTAGCAATACTGTTTACAAAACTTCTTCATGTCCTAATTTCCGATTCCTTGCAAGACTAAAACTGCACTTGAGAAAAACATTACTGTTTTGGTCCTTTTGCTAGAGCCATTTTCCAGTGGCTTTGTCAGGCATTTTCCTTCTCTACTGCTGACACAGTCTAATGCTTTACTGTACTTCTGTCTGGATGAGAAGATAGACTCTGTGTTCTATCTCTCTTGTCTGCAAAGTGACAAAACAACAAAACAGAAAATAATAGTGTTTGTTCCACTTTCTATTTCTAAAATGTAGCCTGTGTTTTTCTGGGAAAAATACTTTTTTTTTTCCCCCCTGCACGTTACCTGCTTGATATAAAAATCAAAACAGACCACAGACTTTTTGTTTGTGTATATAGTTGCTGAGGACCAAAAGTTTGATTGATCTTTTTTTGGGTAAAATGCAATGTACTTGTGTCTTGTCTCAGGGTTCTTGTTCTATGTTAATGAAAGTTATTTTGGTGCTTATCCAAACTTTGAAATTCCTGTGATAGTACTCATACAATAATAATTTCAATCTTTTTGTCCTTCCAGCTGAAAATTTATTTTAAAATTCCACTTATTTTCAGTTCTTCCAATATGACTTTTGTATGTTATTCCAAATCTGTAGGTAACCATTTTCACAATTAATTCTATACAGTTTTTTGAACTCATGAAATCTAAGGGCTGTGTAAGGTCGCAGAGGTAAAAGAGCAGCCAAGAAGCTATGTGCAATTTTCTGCTGAGTTGTATTCCGTATTTTTTCAGCTACTTCAGAATTTAATATGAACTCTCTTTTTCATTGTTAAATGGTTCTTAAGAAGGGGTATAATTTGTGTGAAAACTGGTAGTTGAACTATATTGGATAATATTGAATCAATGCTTAAATACCCTGGTAGTGGGTTGGAAAAATAGGAGCCAGAGAGACTGTAACCAGAAAAAGTGAAATTAAATAAATTCCTAATTCATTTTGAGCTGCATGGAGTAAAAAGTTCTGATTCATGTGTGAATTACATTTTCTAGCTTTTACTTTCATTGAATATGTCACAGCACTGAAATTTTTTCAGTTTTCCTTAAACTCACTAATACATAAATAGATCCACAGACAGAGACATTTTAGGATATGTCTAGTTTAAAGAAATTTTCACCAGTGTAACTGTTAGTACAGCACTGCATACTTCCTATCCTAGACTAAATCTTTATCATCCAAGAATCACAGAATGATTTGGGTTGGAAGGACCATAAAGGTCAACTTGTTCCAGCTCCCTTGCCATCCAAGCTGGCCTTGACACTTCCAGGGATGGGACATCTACAGTTTCTCTGAGCAACCTGTTCCAATGGTATCAGCACTGTCAGTGAAAAATTTGTTATATCTAATCTAAATCTACCCTCCTTCATTTTAAAGCCATTACCCTTTGTATACTCTTGTCAGAAGTCCCTCTCCAGCTCTCTCTTAGCCCCCTTTAGGTACTGGAAGGTACTCTGAGGTCTCTCCAGAACCTTCTCTTCTGCTTTGTATTACTAATTAATATTAGTGTTTGTACATATTGACTAGATACTATAAATACTGTTGTTAACCTTTAGTTTGGGAAGAAAATTCATGTGTAAAAAGCAGTTATATGTTTATATACATCCCTTCAGTATGGTGGGAGGCACAACAGTTCTCTGTATGTTTTCTTTCCAAAGTCAATGAAGCTTTATGTCATATGGCTTTTATTATGTTAGTGCCTGGCCCTGGAAACCATCTACCCCTTGTTTTGTTTATTTTATATTTTACATCCTAGCTTGTGCAAGGCCGGGTTATTCCTATCTGCCAAAACTCTGCACTTGGGCATTTCAAGATAGGAAACGTGTAAATTAGCATTGTTTCTAGACGTGCTGACCAGTGGCAGCTCTTAACTGTAATTGATTTGTGTAATGAATTGCAGGCAATCAGAATGCAAACTGTAATAATGTTTAGATGCAAGATTACTGCTGTAGATCAACTGATCTGCAGCACCTATGCTCTAGGAGTACAGGAACCATTTTATGTTACTACAGCGACCTGTAATTAGCAGGTTTCTCTTCCCACCTCAGAAACTGTCCTTTGCTGCTGCCTGTGGGAGCAGTGGGAGTGTGTACACAGCATGCAGGCTGTGCCTGATGATTTGAGCACTGTGCCATCTGAACTGTCACGGGGATGATCAATAGTCTCCAGCTAATGTCTGACTTTGCTATTTATACCTGGATGGCACTTTAGAAAAGGAAAACCTTAAGGTCCAAAGATCTATAACAGAAGTGCCGTCATCATTCATCTCCCAGACAGAGAGGGTGAGGTATCTGAGCTAGTGAGAATGTCCGAGTCAGTTCTTACCTGCTATTCCCTGCAGAGATCAGTTCCACAAAGCTGGAGTCTGTTATTTCCAAATACTTCAGCCTAACAGGTATTATATGCACATCTTTTTGATGCTACTTTGCTGTAGTTTCTGCTGATTTTTGCTTTTAATGTTCATCACTTGGAAAGAATTTTCATAAGGCAAAATGTTTCTAAAGACCTTTTTTGAAAGGAATCTGATGTTTGCAGTAATAAATAATGTAAAACTGTATTTTAAAAAGTAACTGAAGGTAAGGCAAAAAATTCGCAATTAAGTACAAAATAAAACACTGTTTATGCTTTTTACACTATAGATACAGATGGATTATTTCCTTTAACAGGTATGTGACTTATTTGTCAGTTCTGCTGGTGGTGCATGCTCACTGTAGCTGTGTTCCACTGTAGCATAAATAATTCAAGTTCCTTTAGCAGCAGTGGCAAAAGGTCTTTATTTTAAATTATTTATGTAGCACTTTATAATGCTTTGTGTTAAGTATACTATTGCTTCCCCCTGCTTGAAGCCACGAGGGTAAGGAATCAATTTGTTTAGAATGGTGTTAGAGGCTACCAGGAATTGCTGTGGGGAAATGCATTAGCGTCCCTCATCCCAAAATTGCAGAGGAACAATGTGCTGTACAGTCAGACTAATCTACACCCAATGGGTTCTGGAACATTTCAGCTGAACTTGGTATGGATTCAGAAGGATGGCTTTCAGTGAAGGGCTTGAAGTATTTGATTAAGTGGCACCACAGTGGTTCTTATCAGCTTTATCCAGGTAATGTATTTGGTGATTAACTAACTAGAATATCTTAATAATATGATTGTATGTTCCGATGATTACAAGGAATATGCTTAGCTTCTCACAACAATAAAAAGTATTTGGTTTGTAGGCTGAAAAATGTATACAAAATACATACAAATTAGCCTTCATTAATTGTATTCGGGCTTATGGCATTATATTATCTAAACCAAAACTTCTGAAGCCATCTTACCCTGAATACTTTCACAATTTAGTTGATTAAATGCCTGTATTTTCTTGCATAATTCTGTTTTTGTAAAATAAATAAAACCAAGACCCTCTGTGGAATGTGTAAACACAAAAGGTGCAAAATACTGGGTTTTGAGGATTTTTTAGATAGCACTCTGTGTCAGTTCTGTATTTCCAAAAGGCAATAAATGAAACGGAATGAGTTTGCACTCAAAGTAGTTTTTCCTCACTAGGTATCGTTGCTTTCAAGCAGAAGAAAAATAAAGTTAGGTCCCTGGGATTTGGAATGTTTGAGCAAGGAGCCTCCTTTTACAGGTAATGCAAGATGAGTTGGTGGTTCTGACAGGCACGACAAATGAAGGCAGACATTTGGAAAGTTCACAGCACTGCTGTTGTCCATGTTATCCATGCAGAGCTGGGATTTTTCACATTAAATTCCTCTGGCAACCTGAGATTCCCAATTGCTCATTTTGTTTTTTAAAATACTTTATGAGGAGGAGGAGTAGTAGTTCACTTTGCACAACAGCCCTGTGGTGAGAACGTTTGAGGCGGGAGTCAGGACTCTGTGTTTCCTCTGATGATCATCACAGAGGGCTCATTAGATGAAATATGTGACCCAGTTGGAAAGTTTCTCCATTCCTGCTTTCTAAGGTGGGCTGTGTGTACCTAGGAATGCATGACCTGTGAGAGTCAGGAAACCTGATGCTGAAGTCTTACATTGGAAACATTCCTCTGAAAGAGGAGTGGAGCAGGAGTTACAGCTTATACAGTCTTCATTTAAGTGTGATTTGGATAAATTGGGTACTAATGTTAGAGTAAGGGAGGTTTTTTTCCTTCCATCTGACTTTTTCTCTGGTTCTAAATGGTATATCTGCACTAGGCTGTAACTGTTTAAATTGCAACTGATGATCTGGGTGGTAAAAGAAACTAGAATAACCAAGCCTTTTCTGGGAAACAACCTTGGTCTGTATTGTTTTCAGGTTGACAGGTGCCACAGCAGAAAGCTCTACAGATTTTAAAAGCAAACTGACTGAATTTTTTCATTAAGGGAAACCAAAGCTGTGTCAGGGTTAAGTATAAATTATAATGGTTCTTTTTGAAAAAAATCTGCATTACCTAAATTAAATCTAGCAGAACAGACAGTTTACTGGGAATGAGTAATCCCTTAATACTGTGTTAACACATTGGAGAACCTGTGCCAGTAGCTCTTTGGTTGTTGGAAATAGAGTCTTATTTTGGTTCATTTGTTTTCATGGGATCTCCAGAGTCAGCAGCGTATCAGACGAGGGAGAACCCAGTAGTTTAGAGGAGTGTAACTCTGAGGAGCTGGAGAGAGCAGGCAGCTGGTAGCAATTAAAGGTAGTTAGCAGTTACCACTGGTGTAAACACTGGAGGCTGTAATTGCAGCTTGGTTTCCCTGCTGCCATAGGGAAATTGAATGCCTGCCACTGGGAGGGAGGTGAGGCTGACTGGCTGATGATTGCTGTGCCTGCCACTTCCCAATTCCTTCTGAGTCCTAAGGCACTGTGACTCCAGGACTGAGAGTTGTGCTCTTGGTGTGCCTGCTCCCTAATTTCTCTCTGTCAGTCAAGTAGGTTTCAGGGGTTTGGTATGTGGGATGAGTTTGGCTTTCTGACTCCGCCTGAAAGGAACAAGGAAATTTTCATCGTTCATCACTGGAGAACACTGGGGATTGAACCCTCCAGGAGTGAGGCAGTATCTGAAACTGTTCCAGATCTATCAAGAAGTGGGTGTCTGTTTGTATCCTGGACTGTAAAATAGAACATATCCACCTGCAGAGTTAAAGCAAAATACTTCAGATAATAAATTTAGATATCATTCTCTTCAGATTCACATTAGCTTCTTTCACAATAGTTTCACTGTGGTGACAGGTATTCTCTAATGAAGTTAACAGTTGACTTGGTTATGCTCTTAGATACGTTTTAAAGGAAAAAGTGAATATTTCTGTAAGAAAATTTGGCATTATTTGCTGAATGTTTGCAATTAGCTTTGATTAATATGGTCATTAGGCAAAGAAAATGATGTATATACCTGTTTTGTTACTAGTTTCCTTAAGTATTATCCTTGTTGAAAATACAGTTACATTTTGTTTTTCCCTAATCTTTTTCTGTGTCTTTGTCTTACTTGTTTTATTTTTGTCTTAAAAGATAGCTTTACTTACAGAAACTCAGAGTAGTTAACTATTACATCTTAGTGAGTATTTCTGAGCTAAAAATAAATTTTAAAATGAAGTTTCAGAACTTTAAGAAAATTTTTTTTCTTGTCTTTACAACTATCTTCATAACTTTTTCCTATGCTTATAGCAGTTTTTGAATGGTGCCTTTTTCCAAAGCTCTTACTTCCAGGGAGGAACAGCAGTGTTTTGTAATGTGAAGTTTAGAAGTGCAAAGTGCTTTCAAATACTTCTAACATAAAAGGAGACCCTGGGGTACCTCATAAAGTAGGGTATTTTTGGTGAAATTACTCATTTCTTTAGTTAGTCCAAGTGATTAACTGAGGAAAATCATAAAAACGTCCCTGTGAAGCGTAGTCCATTTCTGACTGGTTGTGAATTCAGTTTTCTCAAACAGATTGCATTCCTAGTGAGCTACATACTTTTTCATTTGGCATAAAATTGATGAATATACTATCTATTTAATTTGAGGGTATTATTTTCTCACATCTGTTACTTCAAATTTTTCAAATAATTGAATGTCTGTGATTTTTTTCGTCCCTTCATCACAGAATCTCACTCAGTTTGGCATCTTTCTATGTGCAACACGTCCTGCTTGAAGCAGGGAGATCAGACTAGGTAGCTCAGGCTTTAGTTGTGTCTTCACAATGAATTAAACCTTCTATCACCTCTGTGAAGTGTATAGCTGTGAGTTCAGCATTGCCAGTTTTACATTTGTGTACACTGGGAGGTGGTGGAAGGACCATTCTACAAAAGGGTGTGCAAGAAGTAAATGACAAATCTGTGAGTGAATAGAACCCTATTGTAAGCAGTTCCTTCTCTTACTTAGAGCAGCCATTTCTTTCCCCTTTCTACTTCTGTGAACAAATGGTCACTTTGAGATTTTTTGGGTGTGCATATTTCATTTACTAACATGTGACAAAGATGATCTGGGGTTAATACTTGAAATTGTTAGGCTGCTACACAAGGAGTTTTTTGTGTTTCCCTGAATTCTCTGTGGGTTCTTGGTAATTTGTTTTTCAGAATACAAAATCACTTCTGTTTTTTCAAGATCTAAAGAATCTGGTAATTTCTCATCTTGAAGTTTCTAGATGATTCCATTATGTTGGCTGGAATCTGGAAGGGATCCCTATTTTTATCAGAAACCATGATAAATTGAGGATCTATGGTTTGATGCCTCTATTTCCTGTGGGTGAGGAAGGCGTCCCTTACTAGCTCATTTTCCTTAATGTTCTTTTCCACAATTGACTCCTTTCCTAAATTTTCAGTATAAACAGGAATCTTGTATTTCCATGTAAAATTTCACAGATTTTCTGTCTCTACCAGTTGAAGTGTGTATGAAATTTTGCTGTCTCCTATCACCAAGTAGGTTTTTGCCCACATTCTGGTGAACGGTGGGTTCTTGAACATCAACTTACCTTGGGTAATCTTATGAAGGTGTGCAGTCCGTAGGGTGAGAAATATCAACAGGAAAATGTGTTTTATTTTGTGGAACAATAAAAAAGATTTTGTTTTGGGCCTGCCCCTTTTGCTTCTGTCAGAGGACTGCTTTTAAGACACTCATTTAATTTTCTTTGCAGTAGAACAGAAGAAACTTGAGCGGTGTTTGGGGTGTTTTTTTTCTATGCAGGTGCTCTTAATAAAAATGGAGAGGGATATTTAGATACCTGCACCACTGTGAGCTTGAGCAGGAGGTGTGATAAGTAAACAATGTTGAAGAGTAAAAGTGACTACTACTTTGTTGACAGATTTAATTTCCTTTATTAACAGAGCTGAATAGCGCTGAATTGAAGGACTGCATCAGTGAAAACAGCCTCAGCAGCAATGCCAGCCTTCCCAGTGTGCAGAGCTGCCGGCGACTGCGAGAAAGGAGAGTTGCAAGCTGGGCTGTTTCCTTTGAGCGTCTTCTTCAGGATTCTGTTGGTGTTAAATATTTTTCGGTAAGTTTTGAGGGACAGCAAGAGGCTTTCCAAAATACCCGATACTGCCACAGTAATTTTCCTGTATTTTCTTGTATTTTCTTGATGCTATCCATGCACAGGACAAGAGACAGGAGTTCACTCATGCTCAGTTGTTATATGAGTATGTTTCTGAGTTTACACGGGTTCACAGTTGAGTAAGAGTTCATAGTAATGTACAGATTGCCATGCATTTCTGCACAGCAGAAGTTCAGGTGAAAATGGAAGCTATATTTGGCTTTGTCTTTTTCATTTCAGAAAGCTTCCCCATTTTGTAAAATGCCGTTTTGTAGCCTTTGTACAAGAAGAAGGAAGTACTTTTGGTAGTTTCCTAAGAATGGGTCATTATTCACATCTATCTCCACTGAAACGTTGGAAGCGACCTAGAAGATTTTTTTCAATGATAGAGCGGCTTATTTTCCTGAAAAAGGTTTTTAGAAATACGTTTTGGAAGTAGTTATGGTAGCTAAGAGTAGCGTATGGTTAAAGCTGCAACATGAAGGAATGATGTTGAGTATTTGCAAAGCATAAATACTTTGCAATACATAAATACTGTTCTGCACAGCACATTTATGGAGCTGTAAATAGCATCATCTCTATTTTGCATGCAAGGAAACTGAGGGTATATACTTTTGCTTTGCTGCACTGAGAGTATGTTGCTGATTCTGAATGTGTTACACAGGGACAGTTTGTGCTGCCCAAGTAATTTTCACAATGAGAATATAAGGAAACCTGTGGTGTAGGAGAGGTAGATTATTGGAATCTGCAGTAACTCAGACTCTTTTGCTTGATACAAAAGTATTAAGATATCACAATGGTTAATAAACAGACTTTCATGTTAACTGGTAAGGGGAACCCAAAACCCCACATTTACAGCGAACATCTATTTGAGGAAACAGAGAAGAGGAAAACAAAATAATGCATCTTGGATATTATGTTCTCTGGTTTAGCAGAGTAGCCTGAGAGTTATTAGCATTTCTGCTTTAATACTGAGACTTCTTGTCAGGCTGAAAGGAAAAATTCTGATCTGATATTAGAGTCCGTCTGAAAAATGACATAATTTGTGTGCCTGCTACTGAAAACTCAGTTGACTTTTCTAATTACTTGTAAATGTTCAGTACACTTAGAAAATTGCTGCATTAATTTTTCACTGTCATGTTAGTTCAAAACTTACATTAAAAATATAAAAACTAGTTCATATCATTTTAATAAATTTTCAGATTAAAAGGTGAAAGGTACTTTCATTTCAGCAAAAGCCAACCTCAGATATTCTGAAAGTTTTACTTTTCCCCCCATTTTATTCTAATTAGAACTTCTTTTTATAAACACTGCAAAAGTGCATGTGTTAAAGAAATACCCACTTTAAAAAACAATTAGGGAATGTTAAAGTTTATTGTGTGCACCACCATTTTCTTGAGGCCCAGGAGATTTCCAGAACCACTGCTTAGATTTATTTGCAACCTGGTTGTCATAACACTGTGCAGTTACAGATTGCTGCCAGTATCCAAGAACATTGAGGCACCAGCATTTAAATCATGGTTTCATAGTAAGTGTCTTGGTGCATTTGTGATCCAGCCTCTGCCTTTCCTGAGGACAGCTTTGTCACAGAGCAGGAATTACTCTGTAAGAAGGAGAGATTTTGCATGTTTTCCAAATACTCACACTTTGCATAAGAGCTGCTGCTTAGAGCAGTCAGCCAGGAGGTGAGAGTGCTGTTTGCAGGTTCCCCCACTGAAGGCATTCAGACCAACCTCTCCAGCTTCCCAGCCATGGGTGACTGCTGAGCAGCCTGATGTTCCAGCTGGGGCACCACTTGGCCTTCCTGGTGAAGCTGTGTTGTTGGACAGCCAGCTGTGCCCAAATCCTGTGGCCACAAGGAAGCAAGTGGGAGATGGACTCTAGATTCACAGGGAATGTGCCAGGGGAGAAGTAGGCAGTTTTGTTCCAGTTCCTGTTCACTAATTTGATTCTCTTTTAATATGTGATTACACGTAAAATGCAGAAATGTCCCCTGACTACTCTCTGGATTGTCTTTTGTGCGTTTGGTGTCTCAGCTGATGCCTCTGAGGAGCTTTAAATTCAGAGCTTGCTTGGGCATTTAGATTCCCTGTATGCTGGTTTATCTCAATTGCTTTCTTACAGCTGGACTCCCTAAACTCTATGTAAATCTGAAAAGCACAAATAAGCTAAAGTTTATTTCTGTGGAGGTTCTTCTTACACAGCTTTCTGAGGCTGCCTTGTATTGTAAGGAAGCTTCAGTGATACACCATGTGACAACTGAGTAAAGGTTGTGGTGGATCAAATTATTTTTTTATATCTTTATTTTTCCCCTGATGGTTAAAATGCTTTTAAGATGCAGAGAGAATATTGAATTATACAGATTTGAATATGGGACAGTTTGTGCTTGTAGAGTTTTCCAACTGAATTGGTACCAGTCTTCATTTGGACTTTAGAATCCTGTAATATAAATGTCCTGATTATTGTGTATTGTACTGGGAGATATATTTTTTTCCTCTTAGTGAGTATTTTCCAAAGAGATACCATGCAACCACATCAGCGTACACTGATAAAAGATTTTTCTTTTGTAGTTGCTATGTGATGCAGAGAGATACCGTAATGAATCCAGAACTGATTATGGGCATTGCTTGATAAACATCTGCTCTGTTACCAGTGGAACTGCAATTAAAGACAGTTTACAGTGTCATTTTTAAATGTAGTTTATAAATTATTTAAATTTTTATTAAAAGTTTACTCACTAGTTTATGCACTACTTAGCATGACATTTCAAACTTTGTACTTGCAAATGATTTGATTGTAACTTGATGGATTCTTCTCAGTTATATACATTTAAAAAACACGAGAAAGAGGGGAAGCACTACATATGTATTGGACATACATTGATTTTTACTGTAGAAGAAAACTGGACTGTGAGACTGATTGAAAAGTTACCTTTTTGCAAACTTTCTGAGCATTATAAATATGTTGTTTAAGCTGGCAAGTGACTTTTCTTTGAGACATTTATTTATTTGCTTTTTTTCCCCCTAGGAATTTCTACGGAAAGAATTTAGTGAAGAAAATATTTTGTTTTGGCAGGCCTGTGAATATTTTAACCATGTACCTGCACACGATAAAAAAGAGGTAAGTCAATGTTGTATTCCAGTACATTGCATTGCTTCTTCAAAAATTATTACTCCTTCCAGGTTATAGAAATTAATGGAGCTGTGCTTGGTCTTCATACTGTGACGTCACTAAAATAGGGTTGGATGACCTAAATTTAAGATGCTGGGTGTATTTGAACTGCAGCAGAGTGCAGAGGAAGCTCTGTAAGAATGAGGTAAGGTATCCTGGATGTTGGAAATGGCCAGCAGTGGTAGCCCAGTGCATGGAAGTGCAGAGCAAGTTAATTGAACGTGTCAAGGAGAGGCCTCTTACACTCTTTTAGGTAGACTGCCTCCACCAACCAAGATTGTGTTTCTAAGTAACTTAGATTATCTGCTGCTCTAAGTGTAGTGCTCTCACGTTTGTTCACAAATTATGAGAATCTCCATCTCATTCTTTTGAGGGAATTGGTCAGGCAGTTTGGGTGAATATTGAGCTTTGTACAGGTTGGCAACACTTCTGTCTACACCACAGCCAAATCTAGTCAGGTTTATGTGGTGGAAACAGTTTAATCTTCCAAGTCTCTCTTAACTCCTTTGTCTACTAATGAGGTTTTTTTCTCCTACTTTCTTCTGTCTTCAAACAATGTATTTTCTGAACACCACCCTTAAGGGCTGTGGGCTCAGCTTGGTGGGTTTTTCATTATTTTTGTGATGTGGGTGTTTCAGAGTAAACAAGTTAAAAATGAGTGATTGTGACTGTAAACATTCATATATATATTTACTTTTTTCTCACTTCTAGAAATTGAATCTTAGAGGATTTATGTAAATAGTAACTTATATAAAAGGTCTAAAATCTAAAAAAATCTACTTTCCTTTTTAAAAAATACTTGCTGTGCTTCACTGCTTGATTATTTTAATTTTTATTTGGAGGACAACATTTACTGCTTAAGAAATAGTTGATGAATATTTCTAATTTTAAAGGAAAAACTCTATTTATGTGCCTAAAACTAACAAAAGCTGACTTATGAAGAATACATATATTAAAGAATTGTGGCTATCTATTTTTGGGTGAAATATATCAGTGTAAGAAATGCTTAGCTAAAAATACAGTTTTAAAATCAACATACATTTAACATTTCTTTTCTGTAGCTTTCTTACAGAGCTCGGGAGATCTTCAGTAAGTTCTTGTGTAGCAAAGCTACAACCCCAGTTAATATTGACAGCCAGGCACAGTTGGCAGATGATATTCTCAATTCTCCCCATCCAGATATGTTCAAGGAACAACAGCTTCAGGTAATTGTAGTAAACATGAATGCTCTGTGTACGTCTGTTATCGTTTCCTTTATAATCTATATAAATAGTTTCACATGCTGTATACCTTAGATTCTGTTAGAAGAATAGAAAAAAGGCTGCTTGACTGTTTTTCTGTTGTGTGTAGAAAATTGTCATATAACTAAAAAATAATCTGAGAAGTACTGTTACTGAAATGAGGGTTTAGTGCGAGTAAATAAGTCTATGTATTGCAGCACCATTGCATAGAGTGTTGGCATATGGCTGGTTTTCTTTAGTGGAAGTTGAGTGCACAAATAGTGTCTACTTTTGGTTTTTAAAATGTCAGTTGTATTAAAGGAGTTCTTCTTTTATGCTTTAATACTACTATCAGGCAAAGAGATTTTAAAACTGTTGGAGTCTGAAGACCTCTGAAGTGGATGTATTTTAAATAATTACGGATATTCAGAACAGTTATGCAACAACAGCATACACTTTACATTTCCTGTAGAATTTAAGTTTCTAATTTTTTCTCCTAAGTCATCTCTTTGGTAACTCTTCCACCCTAACAGTTTATTAGTAGAAGTAATTTTGAGATCATAATTTTGAAATCAAGGCCATAGCTTTAATGAACCAGGTCACAATCTTAGGACATAATCTCAGACCGCATGCTTTTGGTCAATATGAGCAGCTGGGTATAGTATTGTCCTCCTGCAAAGTGGAGATAGAAAGGTAGGTCTGACTGCTGGTCTGGCAGCTTCCAGCATTATAGCTATTCCTTATACACCTCCTAAGATGAGCCTTCTGTGGGAATTACCAGTCACCAGCTTCCCAGACATTTTTTCATGCATTTGTCATCCTGGTGTTGTGGAGACTATGCCTGAATTCCTCCACATCCTCTCCCATTTGTTTTGTGGAGTACAAGGAGTCCCAATGAGTCAGGTGACAGGGCTGATGCAGGTTTTCTCCCTTTGGAAATGCTGTATCCTTAGTTGGAGGGCTCATAATGCTCGTGAGAAGTCCTGCTCTGGGTCCAGTCCCAGCCACAAGGCCTGTCTGTGCCTGATCTGCTTATCTCAAATTGTCAGTGCCTCAGTCAGATCCCTCAGTCAGACCCGTTCCTTCCACTGGAAAATGAGGTGAAGCTGGATGAGAATTACTTCTGCTGAAGGATGTGGCCTGGGAGCCTGTCTGAGGTGCTGGTGGTGTGTTGCCTGGCTGAGGTCAGCGCTGGGGAATCAGCTGCTCGATGGCCCTTAATTTCTTGGATTCAGTGAGTGGTTCTGCAGGAGGTCGGTTTGTGGTCTTGGTGGATGGCACCACCCTGAGAACATAGAGCTGTGGGTTGTGTAGTTACTGCATACACCCACAGACTCTCAAAGTTCAACTCATGGCAGTGCCACAACCTTAAAAAAGCAAAAGCTCTGCATTTGTGGTTTTTCACAAGATTTTTTGGATTTGAACACTGACCACAGAGTGCAAGGGTGCTGCTCTGTGGTGGTTGTTGGATGACTGTGATGCTGGGGAATAGGGAGTGTTGCTGTAAGTCTGCACAGGAGTTGCAGAAGTGTGTGGGAAAGTGCCTTGGAAACACTTTCAGACCGTTCTCTCTCAAGCACTGCCTGCTGGGAATAATCCTGGAAGTTGCTTTCTGTCCATATCCTGGGAAATTTGTCTTTCATCTTGTTGTTAGAGGTTTTAATGGCAGTGTGGATGCAGCCAAAATAGCTAGTTGGGGTGTTCTTTTTTATAAATTGAATACAAAGAAGCATTATGATTGATTGTGGATGGAGGACAGTGTAGGTCACTTGAACCTACTAAAATAAGAATAAAATATCAAGTACTTCATGTAGAGTTGATAATGGATGTAAATTTTTCTACTCTTGTTTATCTGTAAATTTCAAATTATGCTTTTAAAAGATACTTTTCTCATTTGTAAGAACAAGAACTATCATCTACTAGCCTTTTCCAAATAAGCAGAAGTCATTAAGACATGTAAATATGATAATAATGCTAAATATAGGAAATCATGGATGTACTGTGAGCTAGAAACATAGTAGGACAGATGATAATCAGCTCAAGGTAAATTAGTTACGCTCTCATCACTTTGTCCAGCAAAGTTAAAAGGTTGTAATTCTTTTGCTGTTTTAAATATATTTAATTTGCAGACTGCATCTCTGCTATAACTTTTCTTGTGTCTCTTACTTCCCTGCAATTTTTTCCTTTATTCTTCCTGCCTAGCATGGAATAACTATTTTATCTTCTTAATGGCGCTAGACTCTGTGATGGGCAACTGTGTAAAGCTTTGTTTTCATCCTGATGCTGTGTTAAGTTTAATGTATTAGTGTAAGCTGTGCCATAGAATCATGTCTTACATTTTGGGGCACAAAATGCATTCAGTTGAAAGTACTGTGATTTGTTGAAGAGTGTAACCTTTTAAGTTTCATTTTCTTAAAAAGCTCAAGGACAGGTGAAATATTTTGTATTTTTCAGTTAGCTTGGGTTTTGCATCTGTGTTGGAGCCTGCAGGCTATACTTAGCATTTTCTCCCAGTAATCTTGTATCAGTGGTGCTTCTGTGAGTCCTTGACACTGAGGCATTTTGATTTCTTTTAATTGCCCCTCTGTATTTTACACTGTTTTGGCAATACACCACAGTATTCTTTGAGCTCAACAGAACTCAAGAATTGTTTCAAAGCTGTGTGTGTTGTGTACACTCAATAGTCTGTTGAGACTTGGCCTAAGGATTACATGTGCTCTGAAATTTGTTGTCTTTTTCAATTTTGCCAGTGTACCTGTGGTCAGAGAAGGATGGTGTGAGAGAGATGTTCCCCTTTGTGAGCAAGGTTTCAAGTGAGAAATCTTTGGTACTAGATTGTCTCTTTGTCATGGCCTTGAGGGCACATTGGACTTTGCACTGAGCCATTTAATCATGTTAAGCTGTCAAAGCTAACATGTACGAAAGTATTTTTCCATCGCTTACCACGTGGAAAACAGTGCATTAGAAGGCCCAACAAAGATGACAGGCAGCACCTAAGCAGGAATGGAAGTGTACAGAGGAGAAAGGCAAGAACATGGAAGTTGGCATTCAGTTTGATTTAGGTTTCTGTGACTCTGCAAGACCAAGTTCTCTCTGCTTTATCTTGCTGTTTCCAAGGTAAGTTTTGGGCTAAAGCCAGTTGAGAAGGGCATCTCTGCACAACCTTAAACATGATTTTGATCTGCAAATGGACCACTCTGTCTCAGTGATGGACTTTCCTTTATACTTCTGGGAATACCTGAGGGAATACTCACAGCTTTTACCGGCTAGGCTCGTAGTTCAATGCCTCAGAAAGCCTCGGGCAGCCTAGAGAGGTAGCACGGGCAATCCAGCATTTCAGTAGCTCTGAAAGTGGCAAATGGTAGCTGCAAAGCTGATACCACCAGCAGAAGCAAAGAGGGAGAAATATAGCTTTTGGTTTGCCTAATTGCTGCAATTAGAAGCTTTCAAACAGAGACAGAGACGCAGATGTTTGCAGAAGGATTGCAAAGTCCAAGAGGGCAGGTCCCCTCTCAGGCCCTTCTTTTATTCAGAGAAGGGGAAAGGGGAGGACTAGGGGCGGACCCGGGGTGACCGGCCAATCAGACACTGCTAAAGAGTTTGAGTTAGGTTTGGTTTTGCCCACGCTTGGAACAAAGGAGTTCAGAGCACATGGCAAAGGCAAGTCCTGGCTTGTCTTGGGGAGGGGGAAGGGTGACCTCGGAGCAGGCAGCAACAAATACCATAACTGGTTCGGCGGTGCATACCTTCCTTTGCTTGTGGGGAATTTGTCATGTCCAGAGAAGCAGCCATTCAAACTGTTTTTTCAGATCAAGTGAATCATGGCAGAAGATATAGAAGTAAAAGTATGGATTTACTTAAAACAGCAGGGTTGCAAAAATGGAACAAAAAATTCAAACATTATTTAGCATTTAAGAAAAAACTCTTCTTCACTTTCATAAATTTAGCTTTGGTTAAATCAGCCTCAGATATTTGCTTCAGGCCTCGTAAAGAGCTGCTTTCTTCCTCTGTGGATAAAGATAAATGTTGGTCATTTAATGTAAACTGTTCTCTTTCAAGATTTATAGCATCTTGATTATTGAATTGTCCAAAGATACCGATGGTTTTTTTTCCTTATGATTGAGCACGTGACCATGGCTTAGTGGTGGACTTGGCAGTTCTGGGTTAATGGTTGGATTCGATGATCTTAGAGGTCTTTGCCAGCCTAAATGATTCTATGATTCTGTGAAGATTATATATACTGTAAAGGACTCTCAGCTTCTCCTCACATCAGCAATTAACTTTGTGTGTCTTGTATCATAGTGTACTATCGCATATTGTGATTATATCATATTTGTGTGTTTTAGAATATAAACTTTTCTTGTTCACAGCTACCTTAAAACACACTTGTATAACTTGATCCTGTCACATACAGTGTTAGTGTAATAACCTCTGAAAATGTTTTAAATGTTCCACATAGAATGGCATCAATACTGTAAAAGAGGATGGTGTTGTCGAGACTCTACAGCATCTTAGCTTGCACTTTGCACAAATCCTAACATTTTCTCTGAACCTGTAATAAGGGAATAGGTCAAATTATGTTTCACTTTAAATGGGTGCAGCGTATTTATTAACCAGCTCTAAACAAAATCGTACCTATGCTGTTTACAACCTAATGTCCTAAAATTTGTGGGTGTTGGCTGTTGCAAAGTAGCTTAATGTTCTTGATGTGTTACTGAAGCGCATGTAACCGTTATCCACTGTGTTTTAATTTCAGATATTTAACTTGATGAAGTTTGATAGCTATACTCGCTTCCTCAAATCCCCCCTTTACCAAGAATGCATCTTAGCTGAAGTGGAAGGACGTCCTCTTCCTGATCCTCAGCGTGTTCCCAGCAGCCCCACTTCCAAACACAGCGTCAGTTCAGAGAAGTCCAACATGTCAACACCAAAAAAGGTGACCTTTGCATTCCTGTTATCTGAAAACCATGTTTTTAAATAATGCTTTTCAAGTTCTTTAGAAAATCAAAGATAATATATAAAATAAAATTAAAATGTGTGGTTATAGATGCTGGCAAGTACAATTGCAATATTTTTATGTATTCGGGAAAAGACTTTTTTTTTTATCCTTGCCTTTGAATCAGTTTCCTAGATACTGACTCTCTGAATATAATTTTAAATCTTCATTATTATTTAAATAAATGTGTACAAATAAAAAGTAAGAGTTATTTTAATGTGCCAGTTCAGAAGCTTATTTAGGTTGAACATGGGAGTTAAGATGTGATAATTTAACCTTTGTTGAGAGCAGACATTTTATCAGAAGTTTTGGAGAAGACTTAACCTAAACGAACTCATTTTTGCAGAGGGCTTTTTTAATTTCTTAGCTTCTACTAAACTAAGATAATTCTGTGTTAAATTAGTACAGTTGCTTAAAAATTAGACCAGTAGTCTTACTGACTGATCTCCTGACATTATTTAGGGTTTATTTTTTTCTTCTTGTAGATAATACCACCATAGCATTACATAACTGTATGGGTAAATTATAACTTTTCGTTTTTCATGTCAGTCACTACAGATTACCCCATCTGTCACTATGTATTTTTATGACTAGGAACCTTTAAAAAGTGGCATTTTAAGGAATAGTCTAATAATCTAACAAGAGTACTACCTTGTTAAAAGCAAGTTTAGTTTAATATCAAACATTCCTGACATATGTATTCTTCAACTCTAATAAATACTTGATTATACTTGTAAATGCTAAACAGTTCTTTGTCATTGTCTTTAAAAGCTGTTCATGTTCAAGCCTAACCTAGGAAAAATACCAAAGTGAAATTCAGTGTTTTAAAAGCGAGGCAAATGGCCTTTCCACATTAACTTAGGCGTTACTGGTGAGCTGGGGACAGTTCTTTCATATTTGCTGGAGCTCTCCATGGCTCATTTCCAGCTACTGTTTTGTATTCCCTACCAAGTAGCACATTTCCATCTATGTATTTCTTTTTGTTGCCACTGGTGAGGTTTTTTGGGTTTTTTTGATTGCTACTGGGAGGAATGCTGGTTGGCACAGACACTTGTGCGTGGGATAAAGAAGGCAGCTAACCTGGCCATCACACTCTTGTTTTAGGAAGAAGTGTGGGAAGGTTTATTTTAGACAATATACTCACAACTGTGATCCAACCAGTGATTTAATTGTGTTTTGGTGATAGCTAAGTGGTAAATCAAAGTCAGGAAGATCTTTAAATGAAGAGTCAGGAGAGGAGGACACGGAGAAGAAAAAAAGGGGAACATTCTTCTCATGGTCAAGAAGTAAGAGTTTGGGAAAATCACAGAAGAGAAGAGAAAATGGTGATTATCCAAACGGTGAGTGTTCACATTCCACTTTGTTTCAAGGTTGTTTCAGCAGTAGATGTGATTAGTCTTACCATGATTAGTTGCTATCTGAGTGCATTCTTGGGAGCGGCAGAGGAAAAGAACTGTCAAGTCAGAAGGCCACAGCGTGGCTAGTATTGCTGCAGTTTTGTGGAAGACGTACAAGTGAACAGATGAAATTATGACAATATTTAGATCTGTTTTTACCAACTTCCAAAAGACTTTTTTCCTACTTTTTGGCACATTCTGCCTTTCTGTGTGCTGGTAATTGCTTTTTCAATAAGAGAGCTACTATTTTTGTAGAAAGATAATTTCAAATCTTTACAGAGAAGTCCAGGAGCAGTACAGCAAATAGTGCTATAGTTACGGCTATTTAAAAATTCCTCCATCTGTGTTATCCTACTTTCTTTCTTTTATCAGTAACACACAGGTATGTTCGCTTTTGAACAGAGTCACCATCTGTTTTCACCTTCCCTGACTAAAATGAAAAAAGGAGAGTCAGAGGTGTGAAAGCCCTTGTAACCTGCTGTTTTGTTACTTAATTGTGTTTGAGAATTTAGGGAAGAGTTCCCTTGTGAAAGCACCTGTACATGGCCTCTAGAGGAGATGAAAGTTCTGCTGTAAATTATTCTATTGAGTTAAAAATAATGAAGAAATTCCAGTGAAGTAGCAACTTTGGTCCATATTTGTTACTGTAGTTTTTGTTTCTGGTAAATGCCCAGACCTACAAGATATCTTTGATCATTGGGATACTTTGAGTGCTCTTAGTATATTCATACGTGAAAAGACATCAGAGGCATTTACTGAGATTATAGGCTCAAACTTCTGAAAGTGACTAGTAGTTGTCTCAGATTTTAGTTTTCTAACACCATACTTGCGCTTTTAAAAAGATGTATTTCCCTTCAAAATATCCGAAGAGGTAGAATAATTTTTAAGGTGAAATATTGAAATCTTGTTAGATCTAATTAACTAAACTAAGTTTTTTTAATAAAAGGGATTATATTTTTCTTTTTTAATATAAAAACAAGTGGGTTTATTCAAGGGCTGCATAACCAAGAAATACTTGACCAAGAGTTGCTTTGATTTCCATGCTTCCATGCACAGTACAAAGGTGTTTTTTTTCCTTTTAATGAAAAAAGAAAAATTTATGACTGGAGAAGCTAATATTTGAAATAGTTTTCTGTATTATAATAAATAATAAAATAAGCCTCCTTATTGATTGCTGATTCTTTCCACAAACAGATTCTTTTCAGTCCAATGGATTGTCATACAGACGGGAATCACAAGGCTCCATGTCATCCACTGCTAGTCTTGACTTGGTAATGGCTGCCTCTTACTAATGAGCAAGTGGGGAACAGATTAAAAAAGTGAATTACTGATTTTCTAAGATGTGTGATGTTTGATGTAACGCCTTGGGAAGGGGTCTTTAAGTGATAAAGCTGGAGCACAAGATGTAATACTAAGCAATTTTAGAGTGTTAGAAATGTAATAGAGGTTGCATTCATATATTAGTTCCTATTTTATCCTTGTAACAGAAAGATATTCTTTGCATCTTGTCTGTCTTAACTTCAGGCACCAGTGAACTACCAGAATAAAGTTTTCCTTTTAAAGACTATAGCTCTTTAAAAACAGTGTGTTCCACCTACCAGAGGGAGAATCTGTTTTGAACAACCACAAGTTAAAGCTTTCCCTCTTCTTGGCCTATGCATTAAGGGGGATGCAAGTTGAATTAGGTTGATTTTTGTTGTGCCAGTGTCTGTCGTGCTTCTTCTCTGTTTATTTCTTTTAAAGTTGTGTGTTCTTGTCATTATGACTTAACTTGGTCCTAAAAATCTGAGAAGTAGGGAATTTTGTTGCAAACACTTTGTCACACTAATAAAATAAGTGAAGACACTGTGATTTCTAACCAACAAGTTCTACCTTCACTGTGTAAAACTAGTGAGATGCAAAATTAAAACAGTATTTATAAAGCATAGATGTATTAGTTTATTTTAGCTATGTTGATATGGAGGAAGAATCTAAAAAAGGAAATTTTAAAATTGTTTGTGCTTTTGATATCCCTCTAATTGACTAGATTCTGTGTAATTAATTACTAACTGATAACTGTGTAATTTTGCCTATGCTAAAAATATTGATCAGAGAAACAAGCATGATGAAGTCATGTTTATTTCTGTTGCAGAAAAGTCTTGGCTTAAGAAATAGAAAATGGAAAGCCTTCCTAAAGCAACAACCCCTCATTTCTCTCCCACTCCCACTTGATTTAAGTCAGAAAGTTACTGTGATTTGAATGAGAAGCACCAAGTTAAAAAGCATGATGAGTACCCTAGAAGGCTGACAAAACCAGTATTTTTAGTGTCCTTTTAAGTTACAAGTGAGACTTTTGTTAAGTTTTCAAAGATACTTTTTATATTTAGTAGTAGTGTTTCTATTCTACTGTTACTCTAGAATAAAGGTTAGTGACTAGCCCATAACATCGTAGTTCTAGTTCCCTTTAATAAAAACAATTAATGGTCACAAAGCAAATAATTTTAAAATTTTAATTTCTCAGTGGTGTATTTGTGCATAGAATTCAGATTATGTTAAAAGAGGAAATTTTGAGAGGAAAGATTGAGAAACCTGATATTTAAAGGCATTGCTCCTCACTTAAATGTTGATTCATAGTGTGTTGATGGTAATTTTTACATCAGCAGGACATTATTGAGCACAGGCATTTAACTATTTGGATGTTTAATAAGATTTTACTTACTTTTATACTTTTTAATTAGGAGTTCGTTAGTAAATTTCGTAACTGTTTTACACACTCGCTGTATAAAATTTCATCTGTTCTTGAAATAAATTTATATTCGTGCAGTATTGTGATCTTTATCTAAATGTTTTTTCCCCAGGATTTAAATTTATCTGATATTTGTGGTATTTGGAAGGATTTCTAAAGCATGGTGGAAAGTATGGTTCTTGACTTGGTTTGATTTGTGCAGGCTCTAAAAGTTTATACCCAGTCCTAATTTTCCCATTGGGCACTGACCTTATTCTTTCTTTTAAGTCTGAAACCTCAAGATTGCCTGCATTTGTACCAGATAAAGACAAATCCCCCAAGTACTGCTGTGTAAACCTTCCGGATGGCTCATCGAGCAAAATGGCTGTGAAATCCGGGTTCTCCATCAAAGAGGTGCTCTCTGGGGTCTGCGAGAAACATGGCATTAACATAGCTGCAGTGGACCTGTTTCTAGTTGGAGGTGATAAGGTACTGTATATTCCTATAGGCTTTTTTGGAAGCATTTTCATCCCCATTTTACGAATAAGGAATTCTGTTCTCTCAATACTGACGTGTATTTCCTGGTTCTGCCTATAGCTTTACATTGGCAATGCTGGTTAATGTAAGGGGAATTATCCACAAAGAAAACAAATGTGTGGTAGTAGGTGCTACTGCATTAAAGCCCGAAACCATAGTGACATTCAGTTGTTCAAAGATGAATGGGATGCATTAATGCTAGAAACGAGGTACAGGTTTTAATATTGAAGAAAATTTCCAAGACAACAATCTGTGTGGATGGTGCAGTGTGTATGTGAGGGCTCTTAGTCCAACAGAAATATCTCCAATTCAAAGACAAGCTGTGGGCATTAAGTATTCTTTTAAATTCATGCTTTTGATCCATCTAGATGATTACGATGACAAAAGTCAGTGAATGGTCATAGGTACCAGCTTTTTCTTTTAAAGCTTTTAAAGACCTGGCTGTGTTTTCTAATGCACCATTTTGTATAATTTACGTAAGTTGAAGAATCTAGGTTTGTTTTAAAAAACCAAGTTCTTGAATACCTGCTGACTCCAGTGGAAATTGAGTTGTGGTCATTGTTTCACACCTAGCCAAAAGAAAATGTGCTTCAATCATGTTCCATGTTGTAAATGAATGCTCACTAGAATGCATGCAGCCTATAGTAATAATATTCTGAGTTATTTTAAAAAGAATTAACAACACAGTTGCTCTTTTTTACATACTTTAAAATTAATTTTCTCTCTTCTCTTCTCCCTGATGTGCTCTGTAGCCTCTGGTATTGCACCAAGACAGTAGTATCCTGGAGTCTCGGGACCTGCGCTTAGAAAAACGCACTTTATTTCGGTAAGAGTCAAAAATAGCATCTTCCTCTGGCATTTTTCACTCCATTTTCTATTTTACTTTTTGTAAATGCAGTAAAGAATGTTGCCAGTTACCTGTGGAGGCTGTGGAGCTGCAGGAGGGGGATTTCTGGATTGCTCTTAGGATACAAGTGGGATCTTGATGCCAGTGTTCTGGTTTAGGGACATTTAAATATTACTATGGTGTCAAACAGCTCAAGCTGAGGCAGCTGTGAAAGCACTGGACAGATCTGTGGGTCCAGAGGGACCTTCCACATCAGGAAGAGTAGGTTGGAGTAGCACAAGAATGGGATGGAAATTGAACTGTGAGTCTCCTAGTCTTAAAGTTAAGTGGATATATTTATTGATGACATGTTCCCATTCAGTTATATCTGTAATTATATGCCTACCTGGAAAATTACAGTAAGACTAATTGTATAAATAAAGTTCATCTGATGAACCCTGAGTCTTAAACAAGTCAATGTTAAAGTATTAGTATGGGTATAATATAATGCAGTACACGATATATTTAGTTTTATGTAATATATTTGATAGCATAATTTTTCAAAATAATGTTTGTATTTTTTTCCAAAATGAATCCAAACTAATGCTATGAAAACTTCTGAAATAATTATTTCAGGAAAAAGTAATGAAGTAAAATATATTACATTACTGACCTGCACTTTTGAAGTGAATAAAGTTTATTTTGTCAGGCATTCCTCATTTTGGCTCTATATTACTTTTCCTTAGGAAGCAGGGCTAGTTTCTATTTAAAGGTACTTCAGGTTAATAAATACTGCATAACATATTCAGTTTTGAAATTGAGATTGAGCAGTCTTTTATTAGGTGTGAGCTTGCTGAGTTTCCAAGTTAAAAAGGAACTTTAAGTAGGCAGTACCATATGTTATTTGTGTGTTAATTAAAATGTAGAAATATTCTACATTATTCCCTTCTCTGGGTAGATGCTATGTAAGCAAATATAGTCAAATATTTGGACCACTTTCAGACAAAGGAGAAATATTATGTGGCTAAACTTAGTTACCTCAGTGTTTGCCACTTCTGTATCAATTACCAGCTAATGATTTAAATGGATCATTTCAATTTAGTAACTGTTGAATTCAAAGAAAATATGAAAGACAAAGTTTCAGTTATTCTGGCTTCTTGTGGAAGGGAAAAGTCAACATGACTAAACATCTTGTACATAAGTAATTTTTTTTATAGAAAACATGAGTTTTATATTTAATTGAGACTGACAAAATTACTGATAATTTTAATATCTGATGTACATTTCTTCTGATTGTTTTGTTAGTAATAAGCCTGTCCTTATTTTCATACTATAGTACCATTGCAGTCAAATGAGGCTTGTGGAGGATTCAGGGCATGGATAAAGAGCATTAAAAAAAAAAAAAAAGGCACCAAACCAAAGCTGGCCACAGCTCTGTGCAGAGAAATAGATGCAAATGAATTATTTGTTTGGGTTTAGGGTTTTTTTTTTTAGTTTTTTATTTCATTATTCTTTGCTGTTTCAATAAATTTATGCAAAATTGCAAAATAGACTCTGAAGAGAGCTGTCATTAGCCTGTAAATTCTAAGTTAATTGCTTTTACAGCTTTGCTATATAAGTTTCTCTTACACCAAGTTTCCATGATGTTGCATCACCAACCCTAAAAAAGTAGCATCATCTGCAATTCTACTGTGTTTGTTCCTGTGTGTAAAAATTAAAATACGTGTCCAAATCCATCTCAGGTAATTGAATAAGAGGTTGTGAGTCTCTCCTGCGGAATTGAGAAGAAATATTTTTATTGCATCCAAGTCTATAGTCAGGCATGGAATCACTTTGGAAGCACTCCTGGACCAGACTGGTCAAAGTATATCTCCCTGTAAAGATGAAAGTGCTGTGGAATGCTTTTCATTGGTCTGAAATAGACTGGCTCATGCCTTCACTCAGCTCTGGCAAGTGAAACAGTGGAATTTTCATTTGTGTTAAACATAAATAATAATAATTTAGATATAGTAATAAAGAAATAAAAATAAAATAATAAATTCTTTGTCGCTTCAATTTAGGACAGATTTGTGCTACTGCAGTCCCAGCTAGTTACTAACGATGAATTGGTATAACTTTGCTGTAGATTGGATTTTGTATATTTTTGGACACTTTATTTACTGGAATGTTTCACACTTAATGTTACAATTACTGTGTTTTAGGCTGGACCTTGTTCCAATCAATCGGTCAGTTGGTCTGAAGGCGAAACCCACCAAGCCAGTAACAGAGGTCTTAAGGCCTGTGGTTGCAAAATATGGTTTAAATCTTAATGAACTTGTGGCAAGACTAGTAAGTATCTTTTGATGTAATTCAAGCAGCAGCATTTTCTGTCTGGAGAAGATCATAGTCCCTGGAATGATTCCTCTCCTGAGAATTAGGCATTAAAGTATCTATAGCTACATGTTGAGATAAAATGCATTGTAGTCATAACCATTATGCTTAATAGTAGTCACCTCATATATTTAGTCTACATCTGTTTGATATTCTGCTTCAGAATAAATCCAACATCCTAAACAAGCAAGCCTGAACTTAGCTTCTTCCAGAGCTCAACTGCCATTATTAGCCAGGGAAAGTTGGTTGGATTAAAGCTTTTGTTCCATTATCCTGGGAATTATGAAATTTGCCGCAAATCCCCTTGCAGAAACTTTTTGTGAAAGCAGACTGATCCAGCTTCTCTACTACTGAACTCTTGGCTATCCTGTTCTCTTTTCTATTATGCTGGAATAGGAGTGTAAAGTTAATTTTGTGGTATTTCTAGTATGTATGCTGTCTTAGCTGAACTAGTCCAAGTTTTTAAGATAACTGAAAAACATGTTGGTATAAAGGTAACTTCATTTAATAAAATTACAAAATTAACAAAATACAATCAATTTAGAATATAAAATAATCTTCCATGTCCTCTGAAAAACATGATTTTCTGAAGATACACACTAATGGTCCTAGAGTATTTGAGCACACTTACAAATTGGATGATTTTTTTTTTTTCCATGTATCTTTTTTCCCCCATATACCATTCTCCTCACAGAAAAGGGTTACACTCACTGAAATCAAGGTATTTTTACACCAATGGAGTAAACATTCTTAGAATGGTAGAAGACTATATTGAAGCTACTCTGAAGCATAAAAAGCGCTTTGCTTGTTTTCTTTCAAAAATGTCAGGCTGCATAAATTTGTTCTAAAAACAGCTTTTTCTCTATTGCATACAAACTGTGATCCGACTTTAGAGTGGTGAGCAGGAACCACTTGATCTTGGTGTCCCTATATCTAATCTGGATGGTCAACGGGTTGTTCTAGATGCAAAAGAACCATCAAAGGCTAGAGGTAAGTTAGTATAAAAGCTTTTGTTTATGGTTCCAAGTCAGATTTATAAACCCTGACTCTGGTTAGTTTTTCCTGTTGATGTGAAGGTGAGGCAAATGTGATTAAATTTAGATACATCACGTGTGGCATATATTCTTTTTAACTAAAAAGGAGTGCAGTTTCTGAAGATCAAAGATTAACTTAATCTGTGATAGCAAGTACTTCTACTGTTGCTGTAAGAAATTTTGCAGTAGTAATATTTGAATTTTTTGCTTGCATTCAGCCATAGATCCACACACAGACTTAAGAACATAGTGCCCAGTAATGAGAATAAAGAGCCAAATATCTTCTGTGCATTTGGCAGTTATTCAGTAAGGAACATTCTGTGTAAGAAAAACAGATGCAGTTTGTGCAGCAGCTATACATACTGCTATGATAATCTCCTTCTTTAGCATGAGAAAGTAGCAGAGCCTGCTTCTCCAGTTTTAAGTGGTGATTTCTGGAAATAATGCCAAAAAGGATAAAATTTGTGATTACCTTGGGCAACATAATTGGAAAAATAAAAATATATCAACTAAACAGTTGACAATCTCTTGGCATAATTAACACTCTAGATTAATGTAAGCAGCCTTGAGAGTAAAGGTTTGGTTTCATTAGGAGACCTTTTTAGGTCTCACTTAATTTTAAAAACTGTATTAGATATGGTTAAATTAAGCAGACTTAGAGCAGAGATCCTCTTTGAGGGAGAACTGGCATTATAAAGACGGAGGTATTTATTGAGGAGAATCAGATTTGTCGTTTTTCTAGTCAACAGAAGCAACTGTTATTTTGAAACAAGTTTTCCATCTAAATACTCTCACAGATAATTTGTTTAAGAATTACAAGTAAAGTCTAAATTGCCTGAATCCAGTGTGCTGCCAGCAACTGTAAAAGCCTAAGTTATAGAGGATCATTCTGGCAGTGGATTGGTTCTGTGGCAATGTACCAGTGAAAGAGGGCTATGATTCTGTGTTGGTACATTTGCTGTAGGCAGATTTATTTTGATTGAGCCATTTGCTTAGCTAGAAGATGGCAAGGAGGATATGACAGTGTCTACAAAACAATTGGTGCACGAAACAGCTTGGAAAAGACTCAACATGGCCTTTCAATGGTCTTTTCTGCTGATTTTCTTTTTTAAATTCTAATTTTGAGAATTGCGAACTGAATTATTAGCTCAGATTTTACAATTATTTGATCGAAAGCAACTGAAAATTTAGTGTGTAAGTGAAACTTCAGCATCTTTAAACTTTAAAAGTAATGTTAGTATGAGGAAAATGTGAAGATGGGAGGGTGATTCTGGTAGATTTTTACTGAAAAGTATCAAGAGATACCAACAGTGCTCACTCTTTATTTTCTGAGTACATATTAGAGCAATTTTAGAGCAAAAATCTGTTGTGTCTGTCATTGTCACTTAAATGTTGCTTCTTTGGGGAGTTATAAATCGGTAGTTACAGAAAGTATGTTTATGTTCAATGTTTACAGAGAAACAAAGAGGCGTATTAGTAAAACAGACTGCAACTACTTCGAGAAGTCAAGGATCTACTGTAAGTCTTCTGCAACGATTTTTCTCCATTAGATCATCTTCTGTTTCCTTCTAGAATTCTAGACTAAAGGCTGCATTCACACATGATTTTGAATCGGCCAGACTATGTAACTAGATTGATTATAGCTGTAACTCGTCCGATATTTTTCCACTGTCAACAGCATTTATTTGTGAAGAACTTTGTCTTCATGATGAATCAGTTAACTCTTTCACTGTGTGGTGTTTGTTGTCTTGTGTCTCATTGGCTTATCTATGTTTGAAAATGATTGAATTACTCTGTAGTTCAAAAGCCCTGTGTTACGTGAATTCTTCAGAGTAAAGAATATTATATTTATTTCTACCTTTTTTGGGAACTGCTGTGGCAAATGTTCTTTGCCATAATCAAGACTAAACTAAAGCGTTTTTTGTGGTGTTAGAGAAATGTGTTTCCAAAATAACTTTCTCATTCCCTTAGGCCATTTTATGTATACAATGATAGAACCTGAATGTAAGTAGTACCTTAACTTTCCTTCTAATGCAGGGAGAGGGAAGAACTCTAGGAAAGTCTAATTCTATCAAAATGAAAGGCGAAAATGGAAAAAATGCTAGGGAAGTCCGGCTGTCAAAGAGAGAAGACTCTATTGCAAAGATTGGGAAAAAAAAATGTCAGAAAATAAATTTGGATGAAGCAGAGGGTATGTGAACTTTATAGCTTACATATTAACATAAGTAGTCTTAGAAAAATTTTGTGTCTGTGTAGGATAAAGTACCATGTGTTTAATACTGTGTTGTGAAAATCATAGTCGTGACCATTACATTTTTGTTTGGTGTGTTTGAATTGTCAAGTTTTCTTTAGTTGAAGGTAAAATTTTAATAATACCTAAACACAGATGTAGGTGCCCAATGGGATTTTCAAAAGTGAGGGGTACCTAATTCCTGTAAAATAAAAAGGAATTAGTTACTCAACTGCAGCTGAACATCCCATTGGATACTCTTTGTGAGCTGTGTAGAATCCTGGCTTTCTGTTCACCTTTATGTAAGTGTTTGACTCACTGACAGGCATTGCACAGTAGTGTAGACCCTAATGTACTCAGGTAAGAATTTTTGTAAGTTTTCTGCTGAACTCTGTAACAGCCAGGGCAGTGCAGTCTGACTGCGGAGGAGTCGTGATGGGCAACAGGAAAACTTGCATTCAGCAAATGCACTGAAAAGGTGTTTAGAAGTAGAAATAAGCAAAGAGGCCATTGGTAATCTTGCATTTTCTGAGTCCTATTTTTACCTTTGTTACATATTAATAGTTCTGGTGATATCATCAGAAAAAATCTCATAAGAGAATTTGCTTTCTTATAGAAAGATGTCCATGGGAGAAAGAGAAATAAAAATGATGTAGCACTAGAAGTCTTGGTGTAACACCCTCTGCCCTAGGACATGAACTGAAGTGATTACCTGTCTGTCAGCCCTACACGTTCCTCCTTGTTTTCCTATGTAGAAAAACAAAAATCAAAGGACATACTTGACCCACAGATTAAAATTTACTGCTGAAATCACCCCATATGCATATCCAAAACCTGGTTATGCACATTTATGCAGCAAATGAATGTTTTCCTCTGAATGTTCATCTGTGAATAAATGTCCACTGACTAGAACTGAAAAAAAAAAAAATGCTATGACTAAAACTTCTACTGCTTAAAATAGATGTTTTTTAATGTAAGTTTTACTACAAAATATTAGTGCATTTTAAATTATTTTCTGTTACTTACTCTTTTGTTAACTTGTTTTTCCACATTTTAATACTTTCATTTTTTTTCCTAGGACTGAGTAAAACATTAACATAATTTGAAAACTTCAGAATTCGAGGCTTTCACATTTTATTTTGAGTTTTGTGAAATTTGTCAAAGTTTGGAAAATGCATACCAAATGTTGTAGACTGTTTTTTAATGCAGAAACATACAACTGTTCTATGAACTTTGAAATTTCAGAGACATTTTTGTATGACACATCTTAGAAATGTTGCATGTTTTAATATGCCTACTGCCATTTTGCAAAACTTTGGCAATAAGAAGCATTTTGAAGCTTCCATCTTGGCTACGTTCAGATTTTATGGCATTTGAAAAAGCATGTTAAAAAGTCATTTTTACAAATACATTGCAAAGCCTGCCAAGTATGAGTAGAGGATTTAGGAATAAGGTCATACAAGTGCAAGTGTATGACTTCATATTATGCTAAGTTAAAACTGATACTAACATTCTGTTGCTTTATTTCTTAATGGCTTTTGCTTCAAACAGTATTTATAAGCTGGGTTGGAACTGTTGATTTTTAATTAATCTGTTGGAGATGGCCTTTTAAAGCATCTTTTAATATTCTGTAGTTAAAGTGCTTTCCTCTTGAAAAATCAGGACATGCAGAGACCCTATATTAAGAATTACATATTTTTATATGTCTATGTTTTGTACCAAAGAGTTTGTTTATTGTTGCAATGCTTCTTTTTTGAGGAGTGGTATAATTCTTAGCTTACAATTGATAAGTTTCTTGTTGCCAAGTTTTGAAACTTTTTAGAACAGTGTTGATCTATTATGAGTATTATTTATATACAGAAACATATTAAACCATTGGATATCATTAAGAACATGATCAGAAAATCGCTTCTAATTGTGTTAAAACCTCTTTAAAAAGCTGCACTATCGCTTTTGGTAGTGGCTCCTTGGATGGTTACTGACTACCTGTAAGCTACTGATTCATTGCAGCTCCAAGTAAAATGGGGTTACTTAAATCATCTGATCATACCCTGTGATGATAACATCCTGGTTTAAAACTACACCATGAATTGAATTTAAACTGTGATAAAATATAATTACACTGAGAGAAACTCAATATAACGAGGAAGTTTGCAACATTCTGAATCTTTGAATGTTCAAATGGCATGCTATTTTTGAGTTAAGATGGGTAAGACCCATCCAGAATATAAAAACGTGCACCCATTGTCTGTAAGACTAGAGCCTTGTTTTGTATAAAGAATTAAAAAATCCTGTGTATGTGTACAGATTTATTAACTGCGTAGAATAGAAGATGTGTTCAAGGCTCAGTGAATTGCAGCTGTTCTAAACTGCAAAACTCTTACAATAGCAATGCTGATGGTCTTAATTATAGTGATGCTAGTGAACATTGCTGCAATTGAAAAAGTTCCTAATTAACATGGGATCTTATTTCAAGGCAGCATTGAAAGAATTGAAGATCTTCATGGAAAATAAATGTGCTGAAAATGTACGTTTTAATGGCATTGCACTTTCTGACAAAAACTTGTCAATTTTGGGTTTTTCCCCAATAGAATTTTTTGAACTCATATCCAAAGCTCAAAGTAACAGAGCAGATGACCAACGTGGACTGCTAAGGAAAGAAGACCTTATTCTTCCTGACTTTCTTCGTTTACCACCCACTGGACCAGAACCATCCGCATCTACTCCTGCAGGTCCTAAAGGCCTCAGCAAGCGAGTTTCAAAAAGTGATGGCAATGATGGATGTACATCACCCAGTGGAAAACAGGAGTCCGTGCAAAACTTTAATGAAAATTCAGTAAAGAAAATGGGTTACTCAGAAAATAAACATAAATCTGCTTTGGCAGCACTCCACAGTCAGAAGACTTTCAGCGTTCCTTTTAGCCCTCCGTTGTCTCCAGTTCCGCACGCGCCAGAGAACAGTGCCACGGTATGGAAAAGGCAGTCGAGAGAGTTACAAGCCGAAGGCATTCAGATGGTAGATGATGAGAATGTGGCAGACTTGACTCTTGTGGCTGAAGGAGATATTAGTAGCCCTAACAGCACTTTGCTACCACCACCCCCGCCGACGCCACCGTCAGACATCAGTAAACTCACGGAAGCCAACTATCCACCCCCAACTCCTTTTGCAGGTAATCAGGAAAAATCTGGATTTCAAAGATCCAATTCAGGTATTTCTAGATTTTAATAGTGTTTCCTTTTGTGTAAAACTACTTTTCCTTAGCACTGTTAATCAGTATTTGGCACCCATTAAAACCACAAAGAAAATTCTCTCTGCACCTTAATTTTTTTTTTTTTTTTACCAAAAAAAAAAGAAGGAAAAAAGATTTTAATTGCCTTAGTCTATTCTAACTGTAATATTTCTGGTTGCCTTTAACAATGTACTTTTGTTTGGATTTAGCGTGTAGCCAAAAATGGCCACATGCAGGCAAATCTTTGAAATACATGCACGTGCTATAATTATCTCATTCACCCTCAGAGTACAAAACAGGGTATCAGCATTTTGAGCTCCATAGCACTGTTGTGTTCCAGATTCTCCGATCCATTTCTCATAATGAGATACATGATTAGTGTTTGGAAGTCTAAGTACTTTAACAAAAATCCTAATTATGTGGTGAAAATTGCAGTATTGTTTATGATTAAAATTTTAAATGGATAAGCCTCAACTTAAAATATATTTCACTAATAAATTAGATATTTGTGACTAGAAATAAAAATGTTATTTTTTTTAACCAATACTTTGCTACACAGAGTAGATTGCATCTATCACACTTTCTCCCAGAATATTCACGTATCAAGTAGCTTTCTATTAGATAATTTTAAAGAAAATATGTAACTTTTTTAGGATGTAAGTTTCATGGTCTAGCAATATCACAGAGCAATATTAGCCCAAGGCTGAAGTATGGAATTTCTTTATAAACATGGACTCTAATAATAATTGCTATTACCAGAAACAAGAATTTGAAGACAATGGGTGTCGTGACATTGACATTTTACAGTCATTGTACTGTGCATTTTAATGTAAAATATAAGAAGAGGTATCTATGTGCTACATTTATTTTTGATGTTTCACAAACATATAGTGCCATATTTGTATGATCACATTTCTTTGTGATGTGGGAATATACATTTTAATTATTTATCTTTTTACACAGAGTATTTGATACTGTTCTTTATCTGTATGGCTGGTGATTTGTAAATACTTCTTTGGTTGTTGGATGCTTATAAATGGCAATGCAAATTATTCCATCCTCTTGGTATTTTAAAAGCCAATTCCTTTATTAGTAGTATCTGAGAAATGTTCTATAAGCGCTACCACTTAATTTCTGAAACTGAGTATTGGATGGACTTGTAACCAGTGCCTATGAATAACAGAACCACATAATGTACTTCAGACATATTGATGTATATATGCTTAGATTTGTGTTGGTGTCTTTCTGATAATATGACAAGTGTACAACATAGGTATCAATTTGCATATTTTTCAGTGAGAACTGTTAAAAAACCATTTGCACTTAAAAAAAACTTCATGAATTTACAATATTTTAATGCATGCCATAAGTTTCTTTGTAACCCTGAGCTGTAGCTTTCCCTTTTCCCACTTTCTACTTTTTACTTTGTAGAAATCTTTGTGTAGTTTTCACATGTATTTTGTATCTTTGTTCTCTCAGGAGTAATAAATTCTAGCTCTAGTTACGCAAACTGGTTTTAAGCTTTCATTTTCTTCATTGTTTTAAAAATTCTTTCAGTCCCAAGTTAAGAAATTATCTTCTTACAACAAACAGATTAATAGATATGAACTAGCAATTACCATGAGACAAAGCTGACAAACGTTAGATTTGTTATTAATTTAGACATCAAAGGGCAAACGCTGTCTTGAGATGCTGACGGGTCACATGTAAAATCCATAGCATTGGCATGTGCTCCAGAAGGCAGATAAGACAGGAGATTTCTTTTGAATTAGTCACAACAGGAACTCCTGAAAGGAGAACTTCTTCTGTCTTTGGGTTCTTGGGCTAAACTTTGTATTCATTACTTTCCTTCTTATTTTAAACTAAAGCAACTCTTCCCTGGGCTTTAAGAAGTGAGCTGGTAATCTCAGCTCATTTGATGTGGAGTAACCAAAGTAACCACCTCTTTATGTGGTGGTCTTGAGTAAGAAATGAGGGGTTGGATGGGTGCTGGAGACCACACTACTCTTTTCACTCTTTGAGATGGGTCCTACATAACAGCACTGTGAAGCCTAATTAAAAAAAAAGAACAAAAAAAAACCTGCAGAGAGGCTTGTAGTGCTGTTAACTAGGTCTCATTGTGTTCTGGGGGATGAAAATCCAGTTTTTCCAAAAGTCACTGTGTTCCCACATATTCGTGGGCCTCCATGAAAGAAAATAAAGCAGTTGAAAGTCCTGTAGCAGTTCCCCTTCTAAAATTATTCAGACTTTTTCCTAACAAATAGCTAATACCCTTCATATTGAATTTAATATTTTTTAAATGTGTTTTAATTAACATGTATTCCAACTAGTGTTCCCTACTTTCTGGTGATTGTGTCTTATTATTCTGTCATAGTCACCCATGAGAGTAAGTAATCAAACTAATTTTGCAAAATTAAAATCTAAATTTATTTAGCTTTTTGACAAACCAGATTTTTTTTTTTTTAGGAATAACAAATTTAAAAACAAATATAAAACACCTTTCTTTTTTGCTACAATCTTACTGCATAGAATAACTGCATTCTACACTCCTCTCACAACACACTACTATTTAATGGGAACTGTATTCTATAAAACAACGGTGATTTTATGGAAAAAGTGTGGGCTGAAGCAAAACTTTTCTATTTTCATGATTGGAGTTTGCATGGAAAGGCTGTTCAATGATGTACATAATTCTAATAAAGACTTCTAGAAACTCTCTCCAGTCAAGAATCAAAATCTCAAAGGACTAAATCATGAATAATGGTTGCTTTTTTAAGTGCTTTAATGGTTCTTCATTCATAATCTCCTATCAATGGAAATTGCATTTCTGATTGGTTTATTCAATTAAAATGTTGGGATGTAAAGAAAAATAATGACCACATAATTTGAAGAGGTCTGTAATCTTGGTTCCAAATTGGCACAGAGACAAATAACATGTGTGCTCACCCTGCTCGCGATGGGTTTATAAATGCTGGGAAAAGGACTGGAAGGAATGAAGGGGTCCCTCATGTTCTGCAAGGGGCAATTGCTGGTGTAGCAAAGCCGGGCCAGTGTCCATCCCTGTCATGGGTAATGCTTGAGGGTTTTTTCACTTGACGATCTAGAAAGCAAAATGTGAACAATGGAAGGCAGCAAAATAAGGCTTGCATCACTCTGAGCTTCTGAGAACAAATTTGCAAACACAGTTCTTAACTTTCTGAAATAAATGAAATGTTTTTATGCTGTATTAATACTTAGCTGTGAAGTAAATAGCAAATCAGTTAGCAACACAGGAATCATTACTGATTCTAGTTGCGTTACTCATCAAGAGAAAATGTCTTTATTTTGAATAAGCCTGCTAGTTCTGGCAAATTTCCCGCTTTAAAAATCAGAGGTTTCTGGAATCTGAAGACATTCTTTCATGTCTCTGCATATAATGGTGGTCCCATCTGTGGAAGGAATAATTATTGTGTGGTGTGATGGGCTTGAAGTGATGCATTCATTTTTGAAAGTGTTAAAATGCCAATTTAATCTCTTTGGCGCTTTTTTTTATTTTCTTTTTTTTAAATTGGCTGATATGGTCTGGGTACTTTGAATGTTGTCCAGTTTTTCCCAAGGGGTTGGGCACATGCATTACCCAAGTGCAAAATATCTGTCACGGGGAAAAGCAGCCTTCCAGACCTTTAGTCTCCTCAAGAGCTGTGAGTGTTAAGCCACAGGCTTTGCACTGGATTGTTCATTCTGCAATATTCCACTAGTCTGAGTTGATCATGATGGTTGTTAACTCTACTACAAAGTAGGTGGGCATTTAGTCATGATAGCAGTTGGGCTTTTTCATGGAATACCGTTTCATCCTGAGGTAGGACAATTTGCAGCAATCCAGATTGAAGTGCACAGACTGTAGATTTGAGTCCGTCAAATTGTTCTTCCTTCTCTTAAAAAATTCCCTGTTGTTTTTGGGGCATTTTTTTCAGCTAGGATAAGAACTGTTCTTAAAATGACACTACAATTACAGTCAATGGAATTAATTCTTTACCAAGTATGAAGGTTTGTTTTTTTTTTTTTTTTTTAGTAGGTCCTTTTTTTTTTTTTTTTCTTAAGGATCCAGCAATGCAATCTAAAGAAGAGTTTATTCAAAACTCCCCTTAAATAAGACTATAATGTCATTGGTTAAGATAGAGAGCCAGCTAGGGAAAATAAAAGCATGGTTAACTCTCTGGAATTATACTTTAGTAAAATGTCTGTGGAAGTTAAAGAATGAATTTAGAGAGTCTAAAGTTATATAACTGTTTTTTTGGAAGAAACTGCTTTGTTTCTGAAATAGGTGTACAACTGTACCCTCAAAAGAAACTTGCTTCATTTCTTGTTGAAAAGATTTTTTTCAGAAATAGAATAGTTAGTACCAGTGCTAGGATGTTTTTGTTGTGAAAGATTAATTACACAGAAATAAAATGCAGGGTTATCTCTTGGAGCCTGGGACTGGCTATTGTTCCCAAAGACAAAAAAAAAAAAATTCTCCAACTGCTCTTTATTATCATTCCCAGAGAGGATGCAGTGCCCTAGAGCTGAGGAATAGAGATCAGATAACAACAGTGGGTTTTCTGTGACTTTCACTTTTTTGGCTACTGAACTTTTCAATTCTAATGGTAATGAAGTCCAAGTGCAAAAAAGTTTGTGATAGTTAAGGACATTAGGAGTAATCACATGTCCATCTTCAAAATTTGAAAATAAACCTTTGTTTTTGTAATAAATTATGTAATTTATATAACTAATATTTTATATAATCTCTTAATTCATGTAGCATTTTTTAGAGACAGTCCAGTGGCATTCCCTGTGTAAATCAAGATAACCACATGAATGAAAACATAAATAAAAATTTAAGAAAAGGAAGTGATTATGACTTAAAAGATGTAAAAATAATGTAAATTACTGTTTTTAACAAAGAATGTTTTCTTGCAGTATCTTACATCCTTACTGGTTCTGTGTAAATTTATAGAAGATAATTGGATTCTGGATCAATATAAATAAGTACTCATGAGGATCCAGAAATACTAAGGCTGGGATCTGTTAATCCTCTTTTACTCAGAGCATGATTAAATGTGAGGATTACATGTAGTATATGCCTGTGATCAACAACAAACAAAGGAGGATCCTTTTAGAGTAGACAAAAGGAAGGAACACCTTGGGGGATGATTATTTGAAGTGTAAAGTTTTTCCGAACAAGCAACAAGATAAACATTTTCGAAAGAACTGCAAATTTTATCACTGACTGGATGAAATGTTAGAAAAATGACAGCTGCCCTTTGAACCAAATGCACATGGGCTAAACCCAGATCTATGCAAGCCCATGGCAGCATTTGGATGATGAAATGAACTTCATTGAATTATTGGTTGAAATGTAACCAGTAGCCCTGCGAAACCACATTTTAGACTTTCATAGTTGAAAAATACCATAAAGAATGGCAGATTAAATGAAAATGGATTCAAGTAATTCAATCCACTATTTCCCAACACAGGACTCTCTGCAATTATTAAACCTGCTGTTACCGACCAGAGGTGGAAAACCAAAACAAAGGTTAACAATAAATGCTGGAAGATCACACTGAGGGCTGAATATGTGTAGGCTGCTGCCGAGGCGTTTTATCATGTCTGCTGCTTGGAAAGTAGTCAAAAATTGTTTCAGTTTTAGCAGTGGAGAAACAGAAAGTTTGAGCAAATTGGACTGTGTTATTGAGGGCATGCATGTCTGCCTGGATCAAAATTCAGAACTTTTCATTTAATTTATTCTTGGACTGTTCCTCGTCTTTAAATAACGTATGTAGTTCCCTTCAGCTGCTGTTGTAGCTGTGTGCATGAAAGGTCCCTGCCCTCAGCAAACACAGGTTGCAGTGTTCCCTCTTTTGCATCTATATGCCACTGGTGAGTAGCAGTGGCCATACCAGCTCCCTCTTCCATGTGATAGTCCAAATTTGTCTTTCTGAATAATGCTTGGTGCTTTGTTCTTCCTGTGAATGCTTTGGAGATAAGTGCAATGAAAAGATTTCCATCTGCCCTTTCTAAATTTGATGCTGCAAATGTATTCCCAAAATTTCCAAGACAAAAGTAAATAAAAAGGTAATGTAGAACATTGCTGCTTTGCAGAATAACCCATTTTCTAGCTCGATGCCTTCATTTTACTGAGTCAGATTTCAAGGCACTGAGCATATGCTGCAGTTGCTGTTTCATCATGCAAGTGAAATTCAGCATAAAAGTCAAATTTCCTTTGAAAAGATTTAGCATAAACTGTAGGTAGGCATCTTTTATTAAAGCTGCTTTCTCCTCAGTGCTGTGTCAATTAAGAGATAAAAAGAAGGAAACTGCCGAAGAAAATTTGACCTGTGGAATTCTAAAGCTTTAAATTTAAAGTATCTTTTCCCCTGCAGAAGCATAAATAACTTTTAAAAAAAAAAATCTTGCAGTAGTAACAGTATGTCAGCCAGTGTGGAAGTCATTCATCCACCACTTAAAAGAATCCATGTGTGGGAGGGCTAAAATGTAGAAGTAGCATTTCCTAACAGTTTAGGAGAGGAAAGGATAAGTGTCTTTCCCAGAGTGAAACTGCCAGATTACATCCACGTTAAGAAGTTACTCCTACTGATTTATTTCCAGGACCCTGAAATGAACACCCACTACAGGAGTGACCATCACAGAGCTCCTTTTCTCAGTCTCATGTAAGAAAATGCTCTCTCAGGCAGTGTGGTACTACCGTGGGACAGGCTCCATGGGGTCAGAGGCTGTGTCTGCCCAGACTTCCCTGTTACAGCACACTCCAGAGCCTTGCTGCTTTGGAGACTGGAAATGACTGATTACAGGTGGGGGTGGTATATGTCTGTAAATCACCAGTTCCAGGAATTGCTCCTGAAAACTTCACTGGCTTCTTTTCACAAGAGCTATATTCTAAGTATTATGATATACTTCAAACAGATTCTTACCTGCTCTAAGTCAGTACAAAATCATTAATCTGGAGCTCATTCCCTTTAACTGAGATCTAATCCTCTCTGACATTAGAAGTCAAATGCCTGGCATCAATGGTATGAAAATCATCAGGATATTCTTATCTTTCACTAGAACTGAAAGCCATCTAAATAGTAAATGATTTTGACAAGAACAGTATGATTTTAGCAAAGTTAGAATGATAAGTGAAACACTCAATTTGCATGGAAGAGGTTTTATTAAAAAATCATAACTTAAATTTGGCACAGTGAAAAGAAATGAATTTATCAGTTATGGTATAGAAACAATATAATTGCAAGGTGCTGTGAGTGGACCTTTAAATCCCCAGGCATCTGCATTAAACTTAGGGTTATATGATCCTATCATCTGCATTTGGCAGTTAATGCTGCTCCTGAAATTTCCAGGTTTTTTTGTGACCTCGACTTTGTCTGGAATTTGGCCAAATACTCCCTCATTCCTAAACTACCTGGAAGACAATATCTTGTGATCTCTTGCTTAGATCTTAAAGTTTGAGGAATATTTTTATACAGAAGATTTCCCTTTGTCTTCCTCTATGAAGATAGTTCTCCATAATGATAATGTTAAATTTAGAATGCTTGAGAATAATACACAAAATCCAAGTATCAGAAAAAGAGAAATACTGGTAACAGAAATCAGGAGATCAGCCAAAACAGTGCCTGATTGTAGTCACCTTTGGAAAAATGCAAATGGGGGCAGTTAGCCTTCTAAGCAGTCATTTGGCTGTGAGTCTGTAACACAGCAGATCTCTGGTTTGAGGACAAAAGATGACCTGCATCTTCCCATCTCTAAACCAGCTGGAACATATTAACAGGATCAGATGCACAAGAAAATTCTCTGAGAGCTGTGCAGAATGCTTAGCAAGGGAGGAGGAGATTTCCAAAAGGTGTGATTGTGGTATTCCAGCCTGGAAATTCACCTGTGTGACTACTCCCCTAAGCAGTAGTTTCCTTTCCCTGCTGAAGTTAGATAGGACATTTGACAGATTAGATTTGGGAAAATGTGATAACATTCCTGATGTGTTTTATACAAGACAAAGCAATCTGCAGAGCTGTCCACGGAGGTTTTCATCACTTCAGTACAAGAATATATGAAGAGAAATTTTACTTGTGAAGGCCCTCTGCACCTTAGACGGTGCTCTGCACAGCTAAGTGTGTTCAGGTAGTTGTTACTCAAAAAGAAAATATGAGAAGGAGACCAGTGCAAAAGTGTTACAAACTTCATTGAAACCTCATTATAAAGCTCCACTGAATACATGCAGATCTTGAGTCTACTTAAAAACTTGTGGGATACATTTATACACAAGCTGTTTTGGTGAATCTCGCCTGTTATTTTTGCTGAACAGCTTGCTTCATAAAAGCTTTTTCTTAAAAAAAAAGAGGAAAAAAATTACATTAAAATATTTTTTTTCTGTGTAATGCTACTCTTGAAATCATCTTCCTGTTTGGTGAAGATGAGCCAAGATCTTTTCTACCCTGACAGGAAAAGTGAAACCATCTTCACAGTATCATCCCTTAGTAATTCTATATTCTTTTGAACTGGTATTTTAGACAAGATGTTCTCTATTACTGCCCTGCCTCTAGTAGTAATTTATTTGATGCTACAGAGAGATTGCTCCTGAAAAGGACATTAATAGAAAAATACGTCTATAATGTGGATGTGTTCTTGTTCACAGACAAGCTTATGTCTTGTGAAGCCTGAGAGCAAACATTGACCTTATTTTTGCTGTGTTCCTATAAGACAACTTGCACGCGCAGTTGCTTTGTGTTTTGACTCAGTGACACCATAATTCCAAGACTTAATGGCATTTCTTATATTTAGCTCTAGAAGGGCTTAGCATCCAAATAAAGAGAGCAGTACTTGCACCTTCCTCGGCAGGAGTTTCCAGCTCTTTAATCTCTTGTACCCTGTTAATGCAGGCTGTGTCTTTAGACTGTGGAAAGCGTTTCAAGCTAGTTCAGGTCAATGTATATGAGACCTTCCACCCCAATCAAAGTTGTTCCTTTACATGACATTTAATAGGAGGAGGTATTCTCAATGCTAGGACAGCTGGATGACTCATGCTCTGTCAATGCCATGTATTTGTGGTAATTTGTCATTAGTAGGCATTTTAGCAACTTGTAGCTCTTTTAAAGCAACTTGAAAGGAGAATCACAGATCTTCTTCAAAGGGCATAGAATAGTAGATTAAAGAGATCAAGAGAACAATTCAGTACACTCATGTTAAGGTAAACGTTCCAGAACAGAGGAGCAGCATTTTGCAGCACAGCCATGCCAGCAGCAGTTAAAATTAAGCCAATGTTCAGCTTCAGCAGGGAGATTTAAACACAAAGTGTAATTTAGTACCATTAAATGTGAGCTGCAATTTAGTAGGCTGGAGTCATGCTGGGCTAACAGGGCTGAGAAAGCTTTCTGTCTCTCTCTTCTCAGCTGATTTGTTTGGAGTTTGATCTAATTCCACTGAAAAAACGGCAAGCATTACTGATGCGAAATATCCACATTACTCATGTGGGGCTGCGCTGTAGCTGAAACACCAAACATTGCACTACTTAGGATTTTAACTTATTTTTCTTAAATAGAAAGCTTTAAGCCTCAAGAAGACCCTGCAGTGATTTGATTGAAAGTGCTTTTTTTGTCTTTTTCATTTGCATTTCCCCCATTCTCCGTATCAAAAAGTTCTTGATTCCGATGATTATACATGGAAATTTCTTTCCCTTGCATAAAAATGTACCAGTCACTATGTGGAACAAACACAAATAAAAGATTTGAAAGACAGCTGTGGGATTTAACCACACCAGTCTCATGGGATTTGTGTGGCTAAACATGCTGGTCAGGCACTTGCATGTACTGTGGCACAACATTTGAGAATGTTTTGGGTAAAACATATTGGATAAGATGGTATTTTTTAAAAGATGGATAAGAAGATATATGGAAATAAGGAATTATATGTGAAATGGAAGCCCCTACTCAGGTCTGCTTTTGTGCCTTGAAAGTTTATCTTTTTTTCCCTTGGCTCTCAGTTTGATTAAAAGCAGTTCTCTGTCTCTGAAAATGTTGCCCCTCTTTATATCATTATGGGGAGAACCTCAACTAGAGAACCCATGTTGTTAACTGTGGTGCGAATCCTGAAGTCAGCTCCTTCTTCATCCTTCCCTTCTTGCTGCTGTTGACACAGGCAAGCCAGCTTCAAGAAGCTCCTTGTAGTTTGCAGGGTCACACCTAACACAAAACTGGCTTTTGGGAACTCAAGGGTTTAAACTACAGTTGTCTTGGGATAGTGACAAGTGTGTAGTCTAGAGAATAGGCCTGAATCCTGGCAATTGTGATTTCAGAAGTGCCCATGGTCACTCGGGTATTTCTTGAGTATTTAAAGCCCTCAAACCTCAGAGGGTTGTGCAGCCCTTCAGAGGGACCTCAATAGGCTGGAGAGATGGGCAGAAAAGAACCATCTGAAATTCAACAAGGGCAAATGCAGGGTCCTGAACCTGGGGAGGAACAAGCCCATGGACCAGCACAGGCTGGGGCTGACCTGCTGGAAAGCAGCTCTGCAGATAAGGACCTGGAGGTCCTGGTGGACACAAGCTGTCCATGAGCCAGCAGTGTGTCCTTGTGGCCAAGAGGGCCAGCGGAGTCCTGGGGTGCGTTAGGAGGGGCAGTGACAGCCGGTCGAGGGAGGTGATCCTGCCCCTCTGCTGAGCCCTGGTGAGGATCATCTGGAGCACTGTGTCCACTTCTGGGCGCCTCAGGACAAGAGAGACATGGAGATCCTGGAGTGGGTCCAGCAGAGTGTGACAGAAATTATTAAGGGTCTGGAGAGTCTCTCTTCTGAGGAAAAGCTGAGGGAGCTGAGCATGTTCACCTCGAACCGAGAGGGGACCTCATCAATGTCTGTCAGTATCTGCAGGGAGGGTGTCAAGAACATGGACCAGACTCTGCTCAGTGGTGCCAAGCAGTAGAACACGAGGCAATGGGCAGTAACTGATGCACAGGAAGTTCCACCTGAATATGAGGAAGAATTTCTTTACTGTTCTGAGCACTGGGACAGGCTGCCCAGAGAGGGTGTAGAGTCTCCCTCACTGGAGTTATTCACGAACCATCTGGACACAATCCTGTGGCATCTGCTCTGGGTTGACCCTGCTTGGGCAGGGAGGTAGGACTAGATGAGCACTGTGGTCCCTTCCAACGTGACCCATCCTCTGATATGGTGATTCTGTGAAATTGTTTCTTTTATTCTTGTCCTGTAAACTGTGGCCCATGATTGCTCTGTGGCAGGACAGTGAACTGCAACTTCAAATAATCCCTTCCTAGTCTGCTAGAGAATTAAGCTCTAGCCAAGTAAAAATACTGTCTCAGCAGGGTCTTGAAGGCCAGTTCAACTGAAGGAACATCTCCCATTCTGCCCCAGTAGAAGGTCTATATTCTCCTCCTTCACCTTTGGGTTTGCTGGTGTGAGAATTTTTTGTTCTAGAGATGTAGAAAATTATACCAAGTAGTTATTTTTAATGGAGTCTTTTTAAAAACACTGAAAAATGCTACATTAAGACAGATACATATTAGTATTTCACATTTATCTTTGAGGTCTAATGTTTAGTTACTACCTGGTACATCAATAAGTCTCTTTGGTGGATGAATATCCCAGCTGACTACCATTAGGGCCTCAGAGGAGGTTGCAATTTTGAAAACTGCTAAAACCAGAAGATATGTAACTGTCCTATTTTGTGTTTTCTTTTGTTTTTAATTCTTCTGTTAGGTGCAAACAGAAAGAAAAAAGATTCACAAGGGACTTCAGGAAATTCTTGTGAGCAGACCTCTCACAAAGCAAAGCCCAGCAGAAACTTTAATCCTCCTGGTGCGAGAGGGAACCCCGGAACGGAGCTCCCTGTAAACAGGATAATCGATGTGGATGAGGTCAAACTGGAGGACTCTGGCATACGTTCCTGTGACGATTCTGAAGGGAACCTCAGCTTTGAAGGTTACATTTCTGAACTGAGATCTTGCCAAGGGAGGATGAGGACTGGAGTTTACAGGACCTCAGACCTTCCATCTCTGATTGCTGTCAAGAGCGAGAAGAATAAGGCCACTGAGAATCAGTATAAAGCTACTTTTGTTTAAATCTCTGCTTTTAATTAAACTGTCTGGTATTTTTGCTTGGCATCAGCAGCAATGGAGATATGCCTTAGAGACATGTTTCTGCAAGATATAAGTGGTTTTCAGTATCCACTTGCCTTCAAAGAGCCTGCTAGAAACCATGACTTCTGAGTTGGAAGCCCTAGAATGAAAAAATAGTGTTCTAATGAAAGTAATGAGCTATTTGGTTTTGCTTTTTATTCATTTTGGTATTATTTTCCCTGGGATGATTCCACTGAACAGTGCAATTAAAATTATGATTTCCACCCCTACCCTTCTTGTCTTTATTCAAGACAAACTTACTCTAAATTCCCCTGTCCAAACCTTTTATTTGAGATAATTTCAGTTTAATCATCTAATGGTTTTCCCTTGTCTTCAGGATTCCCTGTGTTTTAGTAGACTTTTGAAGTGTAAGTGAAATCAGTTACTGGTGTAAAAGGATTAGGAGTATTTTCTTAATATCTTCCTGTCTGTCTCTTAACATTTGGGAAGAGGTCCAAGTGGATTTCAGTCTTGTCTAATGCAATAAGACCATTGTTATACAAGCAGCAAGAAGCAGAAAAAAAAAACCACCCCAAAACCCCGAAGTGTAAATTTCCTATGCTGAGAATATTAGCTGCTTTCATAGCCAACACTGGTGATGTTTCCATACTAGAAATATATATCTAATGACACAGTGGTGTGATGGTCATTGGGTCCCTCCTCATCACTGCTCTCAGTGCCTTTTAACTTTGGGGAAAGGCAATTGGGTTATTGCTCTTTCAATAAGGGTTCAGTGCCCCTCATTCTTCTTGTTGTTCATTTTAGTTTCAGTTAATTTTCTAGCCTTAGGTAGAGTTTTGAGAAAGAAAAGGTATTTAAGACTGCTGAACATGTTGTTTTTGCCACCTGCTCCTTTTCCTCCGTTACCATTTCTTCAGGGGAGGTTATAAGCCTGGACACGCAAAAGGGTACACGAAGAACTGAGAGGGTTGGACATCTGCTCATCATATTGAGTGGGTATAGAGAGACTTCCGGGGGTTCACTGCTTTGAAATTACTGTGAGACTTAAAAAGTCATGCTGCATTATCTCCTGGACTGCAGGTCCACACAGGCAGTAGGTCTAAAGCATCAAGGTAGACGTTGATTAACTACTCTTTCTCTGCTCCTAAAGTATACCAAGAGTCATGAATTTTCTAAATAGCTGAGAGTACTGGATGCTGTCACTCAGCTTCTTAAACTCAAATGTGTAAGGTGAGAAAGAAAGTAAGTATGATTTTGTAATCATAAATTAAGATTCCTAAAGCTTAATGCTTAAGTATTACATCAAATACTCCAGTGAGATAAAAGGATACAACACCCATCAGCTTCAATACTTTAGGTTTTTCTACTGGTAAGTGATTCTGCTTTTGATATTGAGGAAAATCCTTGTTAACATTAGGCTCAACTTGGTGTGGGCCCAAATGAGGGTATATGCTGTGAAAATAGCTGTACTTTTCAAAACTTTCAAGCTTTAAACTAATTTGAGAATCATGATAAAATCATGGTGGTGTAATGATACTACAGATCTGAGAAACAGAGCAGGCAGAACATAGCAAAATACAGCAGGCAGAATATAGCCCAGTGATGTGAAAATATTTAAATATTTATATATTTTTAAAGAGTTTATTTCTTATTTTTCTTCTTTCCTTTTTTTTGTAGTATTTTGATAGTAGTTGTCCCTTGAGCAGATATTTCTTTGTACAGATAAATGGCCATAATTTTTTCCTATCATCTGGAAAATTAATAGCTTTGTTCTAATCAAAACTAAAATTACAACAGCCAAACTCAAGAGAGGGCTTTTTGACTTGGGATATGCTTTGCACTGTTTTTGTGTCTTGGAAAATAAATTCCTAACATCTGACAGATAAAAACTTGAAATTCAAATGCAATCATTACAGTCTTTATTAATCCCTGATCAATATTTTAGATGAAACAGGGTTGCTTATCTTATATTGTGCAAGGGCACTGAAGTGACTGGGAGTGAGCAATACAGGATTCTTTGTCTGGTAAAAGAGATAGCTGAGGGGAGATGCAATAACAACTGAAAAACCTTGAGTGCCATGGAAAGAGGGATTGACTTTCACACTCCTTTCTAATGCAAAGATTAGGGGCCATCAGATGAAGCTAATAGAAGCCAGGTGTAAATCAAAGAGCTATTTTTCCACCTTCTCCTGTTTTCCATCCCCAACCTGCTGTGCTCAGAAAAACAAGCAAACAAAAGTGCTGTTCATAAATTCTGAGTGCAACGAAGTGGATTTGACTGTATCAAGAGTTCAAAGGGAATTTGACAGCATGGGAGTCAAGCTGTGTGCAGGAAAATGAAGGATGTGAAAGAATGGAGTTTTCTTTAACATAGAGAAAAATCCTGGCATGCTGCCTGGAAATCCTGTAAACAAAGGGACATGGGAAAAAGTGTTCCTCCCCATGTCACACTATCATGCCAGTTAATGGCAGATTGTTTAAAAGAATGACTTCTTAGCTAGAACTAATGGAAATTAATTCCTTAGACTTAGAAATAATTAATAATATTAGCTTTCCTATTCAATATCTGGCAGAATATAAAAGCTAAACCTGCTGGAATCAGGAGTTAATAAAAAGGAATGTGGGCAGCCTGTCTCTGGCTGATGGTTCCCAGTATTTTACTAGGGATGAGGTCTAGTTTTAATTACTGTGTGACTTCAACACTATAACATGGTTTTAAGTTTCCTCCTCATACTGTGATTTACACTATTAATCAAATCTACTTACTATTAAAAATCAGCCTAATTGAAGCCCTGCTTGATAGCTTGATCCTTTATCTTGCCAGGCAGTTCCTAAATGATAATTGAATTCTAGCTGGTTTTATTTCTCTTTTACTTTTCCCAATTTTTCTGTGTTGAAACTCCCCTTGTGCAGAGTTACTCTTGTGTCTTCCTAATCCCTAATAATAAATAAAAGGGGTCATCCCATGCTTTTGGGTGGAAGAGGGAGATCTACTGACCTGTGTCAGTACTTGAAACTGTAACACCCAGTGATACAAAAAAACTCCAACCCCAACACTCAGAAAATCCTGCAGCATTCCAAATCTTATTTAATGTAGCAGTTGCCTTATATTTCACTTGTTGTCATGGTATCTGATTTTCAATTGTAGTTGTTTCAGCCTCACTGGTTCCACAAGTCACAGTTTGTTGTGGTTTAATTTTAAAGGCTTTGTGAAGAATAGAAAATTTGCATACAGGCAAACTTGCAGTGAGTCTTCCCCCATAGGATTACTGTAGTTTTGTGCCTTGTCAACAAGTTTGTGATACAACACACGCAAGATAAATCGCTGCACAGTTTGCTCTGGGGGACTGTGTGACAAAGAGCTAGTGGGTTATGAAGACACATAAACAGTCTTTGCAAAGAGGCTTTGCAGAGCTTTACTGCTCCGTGGGAAGGAGCCAATACCTGGCTGTTTTGTCCTTTCTCATGCCTCTGGAAGTCTTCTGGGGGCTATTTAATGTCCTTCAAAGATGCTGTGTCCTTCTGGCACTACTCTGCCTGCAAGTTTTGGCTTCTTTATGCCTTTGCTGTAGCATGAATTGCTTTATTCCTGCTTCTCTTCTGATGCTGGAATTTAATGTTCTTAACAGAAAACTTCTAGAAGATGTGGCTCAGCTGGCAGCCTGCTTGTCTTGTATCAGAGATAACCAGGACTTATGAGCATATTTTGATTTTTTGGAAGTAGCTTGATTTTCGCCACAAAACTGAAATCCTTGCCAGTAGTTGTTTCTCAGCAGCAGCGTTGCAGCTCATCTCTGCCCTCTCCAACACAGATTCGACAGCAAATACTGAAATACTGTCATTTAAAATGGACTCTCCTAAGGTAGTTGGTAGCTGGGAGACAGGGAGAGTGTGTGGCAGAGTGATGCAAACACCTGGAGGCATCTTTTCACAATTTCTCAAAGATTTTGAAAAGTTTCCAAAGACTGAGTTAGACAAAGGCCTAGTTAGACAACAGCAGGTCCTTATCAAGGGGTGTGAGAAGCCAAAACCTTTGCAGGCCCGAGGCACCTCCCAACTCCCCACCGCAGCTCAGTGACTTGGGTTAAGAAATGACCCTATTTTCTGCATGAACAGGTAGATTTCCAAGCTTTGTGGGATTGTAGCAAACCTGTGTGACAACAATGTTGCTCTGTGGATAGTGTGGGTGTTTACCCTGCAGCAAAAACAAGTGGCACATCCAAGTGCTTCTCTTTGCACTCTTGGAATAGCATCCCAAGCGTAGCATTGTGGGGTGATGAAGAAGCGTGAGATTTGTGACCCCTAATCCTATGCCATTTAAAATACAGGAAAAGATTTCATTGATCTTACTGAAATATTTCCTTTCTGTAGACCAACTGTCACTTTTAGCCAGGTTAGTCTTGTTTTTTTCAGAAAAAAAAATGTGCTGAGAAGTGCTGAATGATCACGTGTCTGCAAATCTTGCCTGCATTACTCAAAATGTTAGCAATCCAAGATGTTGCACATGAACCAACATGCTTTCTGAACTGTTTGTGTGAAAGATAAGAAAATTGTTAATATTTTTTTGTCCCAGTTGATAATTCTGTTGTACAGTCTAAAATGCTGCTGTACAGAATTTGATTTGTATCCTTGTTTTATTTGTGGTTTTGTCTTTAAATATCTATATGGTCACTTTCTAATGTGAAAATGCACATTGGTTTTCTTTCTCATCCCTTATCTCCCCAAAGTATTAAGAAATCCTGTACTGCACAATAATGTTTATAGAATCTTAAGTGTGTCAAACTTATTAAAATATTAATTATGTATGTAGTAAGTAAGTAATTTATACCACTAGAGTTCATAATGTTTCATTGATATTTAATTTCAATGTAGGGAAAAGATGTGAAAAATATTTTTTCAGTTATTCTGGGACCTGCTGCCATTTAGACATTGCAGTTTAAATGGAAGTATGAGACAACATAAAAATCACCTGCATTTTATTAGATTCTGCAAAGATATCTTCTTAAGCCTAGCCTACATAAAGAAATTCCTTTAAATGAGGATTGTAAAGAATTCTTGCCAAATATTTATATACCTTAAAAATAGCTCATCCTCTGGAATTTAATAATAGTAGGGTATTTTTTTAGCCTTTAATTATTTCCTTTTGCTCTATTCTAGCAACACAAAGGGATTGCAAGCCTGAATAGCCAAATGTTTTCCAGGTACAGTGTAATCCTCCTCTCGCTTCTTGTCTGTATAGTCTTGGTGTGTTGTCTAGCTCTGTGTGGTGGTCTGAGGGGACCAGTGCATCAGAACTGCTCTGCCCTTGCTGCTAGCACAACTAAAATATACAGATGTTCTATCTACAAAAGAAAGAAAACAGAAAGAAAGGAAGGAAGGAAAGGAAGGAAAGGAAGGAAAAAAGAAAGAAAAGGAAGGAAGAAAGGAAGAAAAGGAGGTGACAGGGGTTCAGTGCCTGTGTAAACTAAGCTGTATCAGTGCCACAATGGTCCTTCAATGGTTCCCTTCTCATCCACATCCCTCTCTGTTCTTTGAACAATCTGTGACAGAACAAGAGGAATACAGAAATTTAAGTACCAATAGTGGAAAATAATGACTGATCGGAGTGGGATGAAACCTAAGTTTTCCAAGTCCATGCCAGCACTTTATTGCTGTTTGTGATAATCTCATCCCAGTTTCCAGTGATAAATGTGAATCCCACCCCTGCAGGTACACAGAGCTGCAAGGCCACTGGAGCATTTCCATAGGTGCCCATAGCCTGCAGCAAGTATCAGGGTGGGCGCTGTAAGGGCACTCACCCACCTTCCTGGAGAAGGTCCTGGAGTCCAAGTTTGGGAAATGTGTTCTTAAATACTTCGTGTCTGCCTTGCCAGGGGACACCAACCTGTTCCTCATTTGTATTTTTTGCCTGCAAAGATCTGCTTACAATCTCAAAATAGTCTAGAACTCAGTTATTGTGCAGATTCACACCTCAATTCCAGAGCAGACTGACAAAAAATGAAAGGCCAGCTAGAAATTCATCTGAGTAAAGCTAATCCCTCTTGGAGTGGTGTGTTCTTAGGTCAGGGCACAAAAATGAAACTAATGCTTCTCCCCATTCCTGAAAGAGGTAACTGGAGTCTTTCTTAATGATTTGCATCTTTTCTGGAAAGATGAAACCATATGATGAGGAGAAATTTAATTACTATTACTTTACTATTCTCCCTCATTTATAGACTTGCACATCCATCCTTTTCAGTTGCTATTTGCCATTATTTACCAGTATACCAACAGCATGAACTCCCTCACCACCAACAGCTACATAACCTCAACCTCTTCCATGATTTTAAAATTTCCAGAGTCAGTGCTATGGCCAGGATGAAGCAATGCCTGGCTGAGATCAGCCCTCTGTATGCAGAGCAGTTAGCTGAAACTTGTTTGCAAGCAGGAGATAATCCGTGGTGGTGGGAGCGTATCTCTAATCTTGCCCTTGCTCATTTGAGTGTTGACTAAAGTTTGTGTTAGAAAATCCAGGGTAACACATGCTGCAACCTCATTCTGCTGTGAGATTGTGAAGGGAGGCAGATGTTCATCTCCTGTGGGAAGGTGCTGGAGGGTGAAGCTCTGCTGGTCTTGCACCACCTCCATCTCCTGGAAAAAGCTGGTTCTCCCATTGCATCTTGCCTGTTTTTTTATGCTCTTGTGAGAAAGAGGTATGAGATTCTGCTGCCATTCATTGCAATGACATCAGCTTGTACCTACTCTGTGATGTCACAAGATGTAATTTTGCTTGCTAGACACTTTAGTCAACAGGATTTGGCCTCCTGTTTGTGAAAGAAAGTCCAGTTTAGTTCAAAATACAATTAGCAGAGCTGATCTGAAGGTCATGATTTTTCTTTTAGGAGAAACCAATTTGGATCTTGCCTCACTTTAGGTATCTACTCCAAAACTGCCTTTGTGTCCTAAACATGGATGTTACTTTATGTATTTTTTAGGGATGTAATTAATACTGTTCGTGGATATAAAGAATTGTTTGTTTAATACCATCCATGAATATAAAGAATGATTTGTTTCATCCTTCTGTTGAAACATACTTTTGGATGGATGACTCATACATTAAATTTAACACTTCTATGTTTTTGAGGTCTCCACTGCTTAATCTGTGAGCCTTGATACCTACCTCAGATGTAAACACATATGCAGGAGGCCCCTGAAGCTAGGTGGGGTGACTCTCATCTGCCAGTTCCTCCTGATCTGTGAACAATGTAAGTCAATGACAGCTCAGATTATTTCAGCAGCAATTACACAGAGCAGCAATTACATTTCTGCAGCAATTACAAGGAGTGGCACTGGAGGTACAGGAAAATGAGGGGGGAAGAAGAGAGAGAAGGAAATACAGCAGGGATATTGACCGTGTTGTGAAATCTTTAGCCTAAGCCTGTTCTTGAGGCTGTGAGTGGTACACTGTCACTTCTGAAGTCAGGATTTGTGCAGTGGGGAGAGGACTGCTCACCAGAAGGGAACCCAGGTTCTTCCTGGGACATGTCTGCCTGCCTAGCCTTTAGGAGTGCAGGAAAAATGGTCCTGGAGTTTTGCCAGGGACAGAATCCCTATTGATATGGTGGACAAAAATGTGCAGCAGTCCCCAGCAGGATGAGACCATGGACAGGAAAGAGCAGAGGGAGATAACAGAGGCATCAGTAGTGGTGCTTTTGTATGCAGTGAGAGGGCAGCCCTGCTAAGAGACACTGTGTCCCTGCTTCCAGGAGGCAGCCTTATCTCTCTGCCTACCTGATCCATCACCAGCTCTCCCAAATGCAGCCCAAGGCATGGGACTGAGGTCCAAGGGTCCTTTTCCTGCATAGGAACAAGACCTTGACAGCAGGGAGTCTGAAGGGTGAAGCTTGAGGAGTCTCTTACAGATTTGCCATTAGATTTGGGATGCAAAAACTCCAGGGAAAGCCTAGGCAAACACTGTGCTAGGTCAACAGACTGACAAATCCAGGGTGAGTATCCTCACGATGATATGGCAAAATGCAGAGTCCAAGCAGCCCTGCTGGCCCTGGGCAGCTGCCTCAGTGACCCTGAGGGATGGGAGCACTCCCTGCACAGGGCACAGGTTTAGCAGAGGGCACCTCTTTGTCTGGCTTGCCCTGGTCACCATAGCCAAAAGGCTGATCAGCTGATGTCTGCTGGCTCTTCAGCCCTTGGCATAGGACTTACTTGCAGAGCAGAAAAACCATCTGGTTTCCATATATGTATACATATACACACACACACAAGAGAAACATACAGAAAATGTAGATATATACATATATATACAGCTTTCCATACAGGAGATTATTAGGCCTGCAATCAGAATAATTGGAGCATTATTTGTGAACTCTGCTTTCCATCCTACCATAGGAAATCACTCCAAAGTCAAGGCAGGCTGTGGGGCTGGCATCCCTCCCATGAGGTTGTCCCTTCCTCATTAGTGCTCTTTCCCCTTCGAAAGGGAAGGCTTCAGCTGCACAAGTGGAGCCCCTTCCCTCACACATGCCTGACTTAGACCATTTTAAACTATGCCATGGGGGCGTCTAATATGCTAATGAAGAAAGTGGGTGGAATTGCAGGAATTTGAGCACAGCTAAAAATGTACATGCCTAACAATTGCAAATCAGCCTGTGCTCAAGTTACCTAAATGTGTTGGTATCAGTGGAAGGTGGGTGCCTCCACACCTCTTCTTGTCAGTTTTCAGTGAGTACACAGCTAAAAAAAACCCCACACGCCTCTGTATATGGGCCTACTGTTTCAGCCAGGGTTATCAGCAAAGGTTTGTACTAAAGTCCTTGAAAAATACAGTTACCTACTTTCCACTCTTATTCATACAGTAGGAGGAAGAGTCTCTCCATGCAAACACACTCTAGGCTGGTTGCCGGCATAGTATTTCAGATATAGCATGACATCTGGATGTATGAACAGAACTAAGTGTTATCCTGAAATGGACTTCTAAAAGCTTGGTTAGATCTGGATCTGGGATGTATAAATTAAGATTCTACATATTGTGACTTGTAGCAGAGCTTTAAATCACTCACAGATTTGTGTGACTAGGAGCATAAAAGCACAGCTTGGTTTTGTTTCTGCAGCTCAAGCCCAGCTCTTCCATTGCTATATTTATATGGTTTGTTTTTTCAGAGCAGAACTAAAGCTTTTTTGGATGCATCAAAAAAACATCCATAAGCACAGCTGCAGGTAAAGGCATTAAAAATATGTACCTGCAATATATAGATGCAACTGCAGTGGCTATATCTGGCCAAAAATGAGATTTCACAGAGAAGTATGCATGAAGCCATTACAAAAATGGCCCAGGGTGCTGGGTTGTGGACAGTCCTGTGCCTGGTCCTGTGCAATGCAGGCAATGAGGACAGGCTGTGCAGCTCTGGACTGGGGGATGCAGGTGACTACAACACCCTTTGACTGGAGAGGGAATCACAAGGTCTGATACTTTCAGCTGAGGGTTGGGACAGCTCTGAGTGCAGGCCCAGTAGTGTGGGAAGAGAAGGTGCTAGGGCACAGCAAGATCAAAGAGGTCATGTCTGTGGGGCAGCAGAGAGATAAGAAGGTGGAAGTGTCAGATAAACACCAGGGTGTGGGGTTTGCTGCAGTGTGATGTTTAACAGAAACACACCGAGGCCAACCGGAGGAACCATGTGGAGAAAATCCAGGAGCAGATCAATCTCCGTGCAGAGATGTGATGGAAATGTGAAGGTCTGCAGAGCTGCCAGAGGAGGCCCCAAGCCCTGCAGAAGGCAGTGGCAGGAGGAATACCCAATAACACCCTGAGACCATCTTGTGCACAGAAGGATGACATTCCCTCCGCTGCTGTGCTCTCTGAGGTGTTGGAGGCTGCTGGCAAAGGTCATGGGCCAGGATGGGACATCCACAGCCAAGGTGTCAGAGGGGATGAGGGTGAGGAGTGAGTGAGATGAAAAAAATAACATGATAGATCTGAGAACTGCTTCAGTCCCTGGAGAGAAGAGAAAGGAAATCAGTGCAGAAAACCCCAGAGCTGAGAGCTTGTGGGTGAGGGAAGCCAGGAGAGCTGCTAGAGGTGCTGAGGGAGTGTGGGAGGTGAGAGGAGTGAGGAGGAGTAAACATTTGGGTGAAGGCATCTCTTTCTCTCCCAGGATTATCTAAGTGCTGCAGCACCCAATCCATGTTTGCTGGATCCCAGCTGCTCAGCAACCAGACTCTGGCAGCTGTGCTTTTCGCAGCCTGGCTGCCTCGAGGAGTGGGGACAGGGGTTTGTAAAAGGGTTTGTTTGGCAGAGGTTATCCCCAGTTTGGGGACTGCAAATATTAGCAGCAAAGTCTGGTGCAGGAGAGGATAGACTGGGACTCCAGTTCTTTCTGAAAGCCAAAACTATGTCATCTTTTTTACCCCCAGGATTTCTGAAGCTCCCAGGGGAACAAGAGGGGTGACACACAGAGGTGTTCATGGTTGCAAGGTAGCTGGATTTTACACTGTCTAAGGCTCATATGAATAACTCAACTTTTCAGTTTGATTTGAGCCAAAACTTTTATTTTTTTCTTGCTGAAATAAGCAAACAAGCAAAATTATTTCAGCTTTCTGTCTTCACTCTAGCAAAAGAAACAGAATGGCTTTTCTCAAGGCACCACTCCAGAAGACATAAGAGAAGCTGGAGGTTCACTTGTTGCCTGCAGCAGCCTGTTAACCCCCTGATTCTGTGATGCTCCCCCTGTTCCCTGCCCCAGCCCTGGCCACTCCCTCGGTTTCTCCCTATTTGCTCCTGTACCCCAACCCCACCCAGGGACCGCCCTTGAGTCCCTGACAAAACCACCCCGCAGCCAGACCCCTGCTCTTTCTCTGTCTGCCTTCGAGGGCGCTGGGACAGGATGTGAATAAAGCCGTCTCCTGAGAGACCCTTCTCCACCTCCTTTGGCGCCCACTGCGCTGTAACGCTGCTGGCTCCCGGAGCCAGATCGCGGGGCTGTCCCAAATGGACTCCGAGATGCGACTGATCGCACGGCTCTAGGAAACCCTCGCTGAGCTCTCAGGGAGCAGCAGCCTGCTTGGCAGAGTCCAGCGGTTACAACAGTTGCCCAGGGGTGAAGATGCTGGTTTTGGGTGTGAGTGACAAGACTGAGGTTGCACCATTTGCTAAGATAGGTGTGACCTGTGCCCTGCTGTGTTGGGGCAACTGAGGAGGTTGAAGGAGAGAATAGGAGGGGTTCCTCATGCACTTCCAGTGTTGCTGTGTTGCCTTATTTATTAAAAAAAAGTCACTATGCGTTTAGCCCATGACTGTTAGCCTCAGTTCTGGTGATTTGGATCTTCACTAATTATCAGGGACAGCTGAGCTTTGGTAATGGCTGCCGGGGTGATGGGAATGTCATGAAGCAGCAGAGATGAAGGAAATCATCAATGTGACAGTGACAACAAGGTCTCTAGTGTGGTTTGCAGGTCCCCCAGAGGAAAAAAAAAGGGAGTTGGTTTGGCTTGTACATCAGTCCCATGTCAGCACTGAGCCCCTTGCTAGTACACCAGGAGCAGAATTGTCAAATGTGATTGCTTGCATCCTACCCATTCCTGAAAGATAAATCAAAAGTTGTATTTTTAGTGCCAGAAATAGTTCTAATTACTTCCTGTTCACACATACTCATCAGTTTGTACTAAGGTCTTGGACACTGCACACTTGCAGAGGCTTTAGATCCTGCACTAGTTCCTCGTGCCAACAATGCTCCTGCAACTGTCTCCTTGGCCAGGAAGCTGGGTCTGGGCTTTGTAGCAATAATGTCAACTAAAGCCATGAAATCAGATCATCTCAGGAGGCAGCATACCCCACTAGTTTGGGTTACCTTATCACTATGAAAAAGCTTAGAAATTTGCAAAAATACAGGGGGAATCAGTCATTAGAAAAGTTTATGGTTTTTCTTCAGTTTTGGAGTAGCTGAGTGGAAGTTTCCTCAGAAACATTTACAATGGTCAGAAAAGAATGTAAAAATGGTGAACACATGAACTTAGTCACCAGACAGCCCTCTCACTACCTTGGTAGCTGGTACATAGGAATGAATGCAAATGGATGTGTGTGTGTGTGTCTGTCTAGACTTGTCTTTTCCACTTATGTCTAGTCAACTAATTGATGAAAAAAACCCCCTGCAATTTTATTATTTCATATTGATGGCTGACTCAGTTAATTTACATTTTGTTGATATTTAATGATTTAGGATGGTTGTTAATATTGTTTCATTATTATTAAATAGTTCAAGGGCTGGGCTCAGCCTGAGCTTTTATTAATTATTGTTAAATTTAAAGAAATAAAAAATACTGCAGTGTGGGAATTGAGGAAAAGGCAAAGCATTATCAGTGTGTGTTATACAGCCGCAGCAAGACTTCTATCTCTTTCTCCTCGTTTATTTGTGTGTTTATTTGCCTTTTCTTTTTCCATGATGTCAGTATAAAGGGGAAAATGGCTGCTGAAACGAATGGATTTTAGCCTTTGATACAGAAGGATTACAGCCTGCAAACATGAAAAAGAATTCCTCATCTTATTTTAAAACTTTACATTTTCTTTAGCAGTCACAGAATCTGGCTCCAAATGCATTTGCATTCTGTGTTCTTCAGGAAATGTTCAATATTATGTGCAGCAAAATTAAGAACCAGAATGTGATTTCTTTAAAGGAAAATGGAATTTGCTTTGAGAACAAGAACTGGACTCTAGCTGGAGTTTCACTGGTGGGATGAGTTGCAAGGCAGGCTCCAGGCCTTAGAGCTGCCAAATATTCTGTCACTCCAAAGCCAGGTTTTCCTCTAGCTCTTATTTCCAGATTTTCTCTTTCTTATTTATGTTTATGTGTATGTATACACACATATATTTACATCAATTTCATATTTTACAGAGCCTCATTTGAAATGGGCACTAGGTGAAGCCTAAAACCTAATGTTACAGAATTTATCTTGAATGCCATATGGATTGCTTCCATATCTTTGTTATTTTTCTCATTGTTGTTAAGTTATTAGCTCCACAGACACCTGATTCTTATTTCCCTCTGTACAAAATTTCCATCTCTAGGCTGGAAATAGTGAGTCACAGATGAATAGACTTGGGAAGGTTATGGAGAGCAGCTCTGCAGGCTCATCAGCCTGACCATGGGATGATGGTTTTGGCACAGGTTGCACTCTTCACACTTATGAACTCCCAAATGCCCAAAGTGAAGTTTATAAGAATTCAGTATCAAAACTGAATCTTCAGTTTTCCGAGTAGTTTCTTGCTAATGAGATAAAATGTTTCTCAAAAAAAAAAAAAAAAAAAAAAAAAAAAAAGGAAAAAAAAGAAAAAGATGTGGCATACTTCATGTTAACAATTCTATGAAATGCCTGAAGGAGACAGGCAGAGTTTCTTCTGTTTATAAATAGCTGAAAGTTTCACTGATCATTTTATATAATTTACCAAAAAACCACACCTCAATTTCTGCCTTTTTGCTATGGCTGTAAGACCTGTTCAGACACCTCTCTGCTGAACAAAGGCAGGCAGTGTACATGGAGCACTTGGGGTTTTTAGAGATTCAGATCTGTCTGAACCCTGAAATCACTGTTCAGACCTTACTCAGGGATAATTCCCATTTTATGGTGGTGCTTTTCTGGCAGCTGTTGCAACTCCTGGCTTGGATGTCTTTTCCTTTTACTTTGTGCTAGCACCGTCCTATCAGCTGAAGTGGCTCCTGATGTGGGTGTTTATTCCTTTTTCTCATGTTAAGGAGTCAGTTTGAGCTAAAAGCTTGGAATTGTGATTCCCCAGGACACACTGCAGCTCTTGATGGAGATCTACAACATGAACAACAGCAACTGGGAGTGTACACATTGACAATAGAATGCATTCTTGCTTTTCTTCTCTGTTACTTTTAGGCATGGAAAAATGCTTCTCTACAACACACATTGGTCACCATAGAAACACAGTGTTTATGGTCCTGGAAGTGGATGATTTTCATTCTGGAAATGGGTAGAAGAGGGTATTTGCACTCCCCTTGCTCCCCTGCTCCTTCCTTTCTACAAAACTTCTGGGAACTCTGAGCTGAATAGCAGGTAATGGGTTTTTTTTTTTTTTTTCCTTTCTTTGCACAATTTCAGTAACCTGGATGGTAAGCCATTGAACAGGAGTTACTGATTTGAAACCTGATGGCCAAACTGAGGAATGAGGAGAGGAAGTGGAAATCTATGTTCCAGCTTTGCTAGGCGTTCTCAGGCAGATCAGACTGTCTGTACATCCTATTTCCAGGTTTGAAATGAGTGAAAATAAAACAGATCTAGTCCACAAGTCTATTCTGAAGCTTTATTTGCTTCAAGACTTCTGGCAACCGGCAATGCGTAGAGGCAAGGATTTTTTTTTCTGCCTATTTGCTAGATTTTGGGAAGGAAATTCCGACTTTGCCTGCTTCTTGTTGTTCCAAGCCTTGCTCACAGTAGCAAAGTCTAGTCCATAAACCTAAATAAGCCTAGCTGAACTAGCAGGAGTTATTACTGTGAAGAAAGACACAGCAGTGTGATAGCACAGCCGGTGTAAATTCTCTGCACCATGATAAACCATCGTGTCGAATTTGTGCGGGGATAGCTCTGCTTCACCACTGGGCCTTACAGCCATGGCCTTGTTGGGTCAAAAAAATTTAAAAGAATCATATCCCTTCCATAGCTGTGCTGGTGAAACTTCAAACGGCAGCACACAGCTTAAGCAAGGACCATGGTATTCTTTCTGTTGTTGTGGCTCTGGGGATTTTGGGTGTGAAGAGGTGCGGTTCCTGACTGACAGGACATGGCAAAAGCCTCGAGCACAGACACTGTTGTACCAGCCAAACCTGTGAATTTTGGTTGTGGGGCAAGGTGGGGCTGAAATAGACTGCACTGGTGAAATCTCAGTTTTTGCAATACCTTCTGCATCCATGTTAGAAACGATACTACAGTGCAGCTATCTCAGGCAGTTATGAGACCGAGATGGCTTTGCTCAGGTGGTGGCAGAAGGGAGCTTTTTGGTACACAAAATGTGTTATCAGAGTAATGTGTATTTTCTTTCTAACTTTCCCAGTCTGTTGCTGGAAGGCTGCTGTTGCAAATCGCAGCTAGGCAGGTAACCATCTGTTAATGAGTAATCCTTGGTATTGGCATTGATCTGGTCCATATTTTGCAATGTAATGCCAGCTCCTGAGTGGGCTTGCTTGGAGCTCATTGTTGCTATACCATGCTTTTCATTAGCTCCTGAAGAGAAAGAGAAGGGAAACATCTGGGTGATAAATCAGCTCTAGTTACAAGCAACGTTGGATCATCTCCTCTGGATGTGCTCTTCAGTGCTTGCTGGTTAAACCAGGGACCATCTCCAAGGGTCAGGCACTTTGTATACTCTTCACTCCCTGTGGTTTAGGGAGAGTCTCTCCCTACATGGCATTCCCTTCTACCCACAAAGACATTAATGATTAACAACGGTAACAGCTCTGCTTACTTAGAAAACTAAAATACCCTAAAGTCAAGTAAATCACAGTCCCTTGTGAAAGCTCGTTCCTGATTCACCCTCCCACTTCAGCCCAGCCCTGGAAGTTTTCCTCTGCCAGGCAAAACCTTTGTGAGAGGAACGCAAAGATGAAAGTCTGTGCTCCTCTCACTGTTGTCTTGGCTCTGACTCTGAGCAGTGACTGTGCAAGGATGGTAAGTGATTCTTCTGTTTCGGAGTGGTGGATCAGCTATGTGATGCCTGGCAGGACCATGTTGCCTTGGGGTTGGATGAGTGAAGCCACTGAACAGACCCAGAGAAAGAGACATTCAAAGGGATTTGCCAGATGAAGGTTGACACCAGTGCTCACTAAGGGGGGGGCGGGTTGTGTCTGTGGGATAGCTGGTGTTAATACCTTTCTCTGTTTAAAGCAATTGCTTACATCTAGGCCTTTCTGTGGAGGAGGAATGGGAGGGGAGGAAGGACCACACAAAAATTGAAATCCTTTAAAAATGTATCTCAGAAATGTGTTGGCACAAACAGGTACCTGCAGTAGCATGGAGGGAGAGTGCTCCACTGCCAGACATTAATGCTCTCTGGTAACTGAACAGGCCAGCTATGTGGCTATCTGGTTCTTTTCAGACTTCTCCCTGCTTCCATGCCAAACCTCTCAGTGTTTTTGCATCATGTGCCTTGTGTCTTTTTTGGGGATATGTCTGCCAAGCACGTGAAGCAGTGCTGAGCAGGCTGTGATGGTTTGAGTTTGCTAGTTTGCTTAAACCCCACCATGACCTGGCATCTACCATGGACTAGCAGGGCAGTTAGTCCATTGCTGCCTTATGATCAGCCTTATTTCACTAGCTAGGTTAAAACTAGCTCAGATATGCTTAAATGGTGGTATAATCCTAACTGTCTCAGAGAATTACAGAAGTGTGTTCTCAGATATTACGTGTGGGAGCAGAGAGGAATGCTCATGTTCAAGGTAAAGATCATCCCTGGCTGAAGCCATTGCAGACGGCTCAGTGGTGGCAGAGCCTGTGTAGAGTACAAAAACTGCTCTTTCCTCAGAACTGTTCAAGCCCTCTCTATATATCTTAGCAACAGTTTTTTCTTAATTCTCACTTTTTATGTCCCCTGTCCAGTTCTATGTTCATGATGTGCTGCTTCTTCTTTGGCTGCTTTTGTGATACTTTGATTTTGCTGTAGTTCAATTGCCAGCACTTTTGGTGAGAGCAGCACTTAGTCTTTTACCATTTTTTTATTATTTCCTGTGGCTTAAAATCAGCTCAGCCTAGTGCTCTTTTCTTGCTGATTGGCAAACCCAAATACAGTTAGAAGTTGGTTTTGTAACTAATGCCCTGGGGGATACAACTAAATAGCAGGAAAAAGCAAATGTTGGGATATTATTTGTAACTGTGAACTGGCCCCAGAGTGCATGTATGCTTCCTGCTGAGAGAAATAGGAGATGTATCCCTTGGCCATAGAAAGAAAAAAATGGAGCAGAGCTTTGGCCTTTGTTGAGTTGTGATGGGTTTTCCTGGTTTAACTGACACCTTTCAAGAGTCTACGTGTATCTACCCTCTTTCACCAGACGGTGTCCCACCAAAAATCACAAGCAAATGATGAGATTTTCTCAGAAACGTTGGGAGAAACACAATTTCAGGGTACCCTGGAAAGTACATTTTTACCAGTAGTATGGTTCCCAGAGTGAATTTGTGTCTCCAATCCACATTCTCTTTTTCTCTTTATAGCACTACAAATCTGGGGCAGGAAGAGGCTCAAATCATGGGTTCACTCGCCCACAAGGTACCAAGTCAAATCCAGTAGGTTTCATGACAGTAAGAACGATTCTGCCTGTCTGTATCTGTGCTGTGCAAGTCGGTAGGAAGCCTGTCTTTGTTTCAACATGAATCAGGATTATAGAATGGTCATGCCACTATTAATTTCTGTGTAAAAGGGAATTTGAGATTCGCTCAGGAATCTCAGGTAATTTTCCTTCAGGTGCAGATTAATGGGAGGGTGCTGATGGGATTTTAGTTTGTCTGAGCTGGTGGGGCTTTATATTAGTTCACAATGTGGTGTGGCTGAAGATGTGCTACAATCCTTAATCAGAGCTGCAGCTGCCCTGTAACTTTCAAGCACATGAACTCTTTGTATGTAGAAGTTCAATTTCTACCGTGGTCTATGATCTCCCTGTGGGAGAAAGGTTTGAGTCACATGCAGCTTTCTGGGTTGCATTTGTTCTGTGGCACCCCAATGATCAGACATCCTGGCTGTGGGAGAGCATTGCAGTTTCCATTTTTAAGGCTTTTATTGTCCTATGCTTTTGCTGTTAAAGGTTACATGCATTGGGCCATTAGCGGTGCCTTTATAGGTTATAACAGTCTTCAGTGGCCTTTGGGATACAATATATCTTCTGAATGGGAATCTATTTTCACAACTCTCCTGCTTTTACTGGAAGGTATCAGACAGTAAAAGCTGATATTGAAACATTTGCTTAATTAGTTCAGAGTATGAAAACAGGGATTGACATGGGGATGTCAGAGGGGATGGCAGTGGCCGTTTCCCACTGATAGAGAAGGAGGCAGTTAGGGAAGATGGAGTGACCTTAATTCCAACTGATTAAGAAAGGGGTTGGACCACAGGGATAGGTGATTTTTTCTGTAATCCTAATGACTGACCTCAGCAGCTCTTTGAGATTGATGCCTTTTCCTGGTTTTAAAATCAAGAGTCAAACACTTGACTCTTAGTGACTTTTTCCCTTCTAATCTAACAAGATTAGAAGGGAAAAAGGGATTTTACCTTGGTATTTATTTTAAGGATCTTTAGGTGCACATGTCCAGGTTGAATGCACCGAAATGCACACCACAATGCCCTCCAAAATATCTGGTATAACACTATAGGTCTTACTAATTAACTAATTAACATATCTATCAAAAATTCCCCAATGAGAGGCTTGAATGAGCCCCCCTCCCCAAGGAGCCTTCCCCTGGATGGTTCTATCTCAGTTTACAGAATGTGTTCTGGAGAGGACCTTGGGGTCTGGGGCACACTAACCCCTAACTATGAAGCTTCTAAAATGTTTAGTCTCCTAGGTGAACAAACAAGTCCAGGAATGTAGGCAAAAAGCACTAAGAATACAGAAGTTATAAAAAGGTATAACAGAGGTATAAAAGGCAAAAAAACCATCATGGCATCAAGATGTCTGGACTTGTGAGGGTTAACAGATATTACAAGAGTGTGCAGGAGCCCCAGCCATCATGGGAGGGGTAAGCTCAGGACAAGGAGCAGTTGTACATCATCTCTGAGAAATGGAAATGTGCTGTGCTGCCAGTTTGGTTGAATGTCCCATTTCTGTCTTACAGCAGTGGCTGGCTTCCCATTTCAGACTTTGGGATTTCAAAACAGATTGCTTTTAGTTTAATGGTTAAATAAGCTCTGACAGTTTTGAATTGTCTTTTTTGTCTTCAGCCTCTCTCATTCTTAAGACTCATCTTGAAGGATTTTTTCTGATAGACTCCCACTAGCCTTCCTTAAACTCCCACCACCCTTCCTTAGACTGCCATCACTGATGTGGCAAATATAAAACTTGCCCTTTTTAGACACTGGTCCCATTAGTTTCTCCCCATTTGTAAGGAATCTGCTTATCCCAAAGGGAAGGTGGTATGTTCAAAATTATCTCTCTACCCCCAACCTTTAAAACGTTCTTCCTCCCGACTGTTTCTATTTCAGTTAGTACTGTCTGGTTCCTTAATTATTTTAAACAGATATTACAATGTGATATAGAGCCTGAAAGGATACAACTTCAGAAATTATTTTAATATACAATTACAATACTACATAATTAGAAATGGTAATTGCAATTAATGAATATAATTGGGATTTGCTGTACCAGAAATTGCAGTATATTTTGAACTGAAATGATCTGAGATCTTTGTTCCACTGCAGAGTCCATTAATCTTTGTTGATTCAGTCATTATGTAGGATTTTAAGCCTCTTCTTATGCACTAGACATTGCAGAGACACAGAGTCCAGAGCACAGCTGAAAAACTTGCAGATATCTGTCTTCATAATTTCATATAATAGTATATGATATAATTTGTGGGTCGCTTTTCAGCTGCATTACAACTTTTTAATATTTGTATTTCAGTGTTTACAGAGGATGGACATTCATGCAAATTTCCTTTCCGGTTCGGTGGAAGGTTTTATCACACATGTTTATCAAATATGTTTTCCAGAAAGAAATGGTAAGTTGACATTGCTCATAAATTAAAACAGCATTCAAATGAAAATGTCATCCTAAAAGTGCTTTAATCTTGCTCTTAGGATAATTAACAGGAGCTTGGTGTTGTGCCCAAGGAGACTGGTGCAGTTCTCCTGCTGATAGTCATGGTGCTCGGGTCAAGGCTTGTGCTCAGGGGGAAGGGAGCCCTGGCACTGCGTTTCCACGGCCACAGGAAGGTCACGAACTGCAGAAATGTTTCCTCGCTGCCCTTCCGATTGGAACTGCAACTTCCATGAGTGACAAGAGCTAGTACAGAAAAAGCAGGACTGAAAAACGACCTGATAGAAACCCTCTCCTGAGGGAGAAAGGAGAGATACAGACGCCTGAGAGAGAGGACAATTGGTTAAGGGGCTGTTTGATTTGTGCAGGCTGTACTTGTACTGCAGCAGAGACCATCTGATTTTTGAGGAAAGCTGTTTTCTCCCTGCCCCCACGTCTCTAATTTCTATCCAGACTGGCACTAGAACCCCTTTGGACAGTGTAGTACAACTCCTGTTTGTTGGGTAATGATTTATTCTACTAGTGTGTTTCAGGCCAGGTCTCCTTCTTTTGTGCAAAGGTTACTCTTTTACTTTTGCAGAAGCTGTTAGAGGTATTCATGATTCATTTTGGGAGTAGGGGCAGTCAGGTGGGAACCCTACTGAATTAAAGCACTGAATAAAAAAGATAAACTTTGCAGACAAACTCATATGATAGGCATATATTAACTGAAATCAAAGGCAACAAAGCAGAGAATATGTGGGTACCAGTAATGTCAAAATTATGCCCAGATGAGCCATGTGAAAGGCAAACACTTGCATGCTTTCAGGGTGGAGATAATATTTTAGAGTTTATTTTACTCGCCCAGGAAGGGCAGAGCTCCCATTTTTTATACTGGACTGTCTAATTTTTTGGTGATCTGTTTTTCTGATGACACATCTGTTTCAAGTGTAAGTGCTGGTGTAATGTAAACAACACAACACAAATCTGTTTACACAAATAGACACCGAGCTTCAGGCTAGGAAACCACTTCAGAATTTCCCCAATATCCACACATACAGTCCAGCTAAGAGAAGCCTCCAGGAAACAAGAATTTGAGACTATCTTAACTAAAGAAAGGGAACTGGAATAATTTTCCAGTTTGAACCCTGTTTTTGATGAACTGTAGCCGCAAAGAGTTTGACCTTTGGACTCACTTAATTTCATGCAATGCTTAAGAGGGATCCTGTTAATACATGACACTGTGTATTTGCTTTTGGCCAGTTAGGCCACAGAAATGGAAAAAACTGTGAATGGATGGGATCCAATGTTAGAGCACACTTTAGAGCTGACCTTGAACAACTTGCTCTTGTGCTTCCGACTTTTTAAAAGCCATTTACAAGCGGGGAGACGAGGAGGAGGACAGCTGGAGTTATTTGGTTTTGACAGACCATTTCACCCTATGGGTGACCTTCTGACCAGTGTTTGCTCATCACTCATAAGCTAAAAGCAACTTAACGTGTGACTTCAGGCACAGAGATGCCGGGAAAAGAGCCCTGAATAGCAGTTGGGAAACCTGCTCTGTGCATTTTTGTGTGACTTGGCACTAACCCAGGCTTGACTTACACCAAATAACTGATCCCAGGGGACCTGGTAGGCAGCAGGTGAGGGCAAGGCTTGTGCCCTTCCTGCCTCCTGCAAGCTGCTAGTAAGGGATGATGGGAGGCTGGGTCCAAACTGCCTCTTTGTGGGTGAATGCAAGGAAACCAGACCAAGAGAGCACTGACTTATGCATTTAAGTTCATGTCCTCAGTCCTCATGTCATACTTTAAGTCAGGACTACAGGCAGGACTTTACAGTGCAGGCCAAACCTCACTCAAATTTGCTTTAATTTTATGTTTTCTCATACTACATATGACACAGGTACTGTGTTTCAACATTAATCTGCTCCTGACCACAGAAAGCTCTCCTTACTTTCTTTGAGAGCAACTAACAAGTTGTATCTTTATAAATATTTATTGAAAATACAGGAAAGAAGACAAAATAATTACAGTATTTAAATAACAGACTTCCTTTAACAGCATCCTGTATTGCATTTCCCCTTAATTATAATCTGTTTTCACAGAAAAATTTCTATTTAGTGGCCTATTACCAAGTCTTACATGGTATCTTTCTAAAGATATAGTGTAAATTTTCCTTTTGTGCTGAGGAGAAAAAGACTCAACTAGAATGTCTACTGAATTTCATTGGTACCTCCAGAAAGACAGAGCAGTGCAGGGACAGACAAAATGGGGGTGCAATGAACACTTGTGAGATCAAAAGGGGAGGGTGGTCTGAACTGGACCAAGCTGTGGCTGCAGGAAAGCTGCCAGCACCCTGTCCCTGGGTCCCAGGGTGGGATGGGTTCCTCAGATTCTGCTCAAGGGGAATGGCAAAAGCAGAAAAAGGCAGGAAGGGCACAAGCCTTGCCCTCACCTGCTGCCTACCAGGTCCCCTTAAGATGGAATGGCAAAAGCAGACCTTGCCTGAGATATAAATTGGAAGGTGTTGATTCATACCCTGCAGAACCCTTATCCTGTGCTTGAGGTCTGGATGTCTGGGTCCCCTGTGCAAGAGTGACCTTAGGTCTGTGTAGGAAGGGCATGATCTTATCATCTTCCCTGGAAACAAGAAGATAACTTTTGATACTTTGGCCACAGACTGAAAACAGTGCAGAGGAGGGCTTTTGGCCAGCTGGATTACAAGGTGGGTAGTTTATGACAGTCCTGGGAAGGAGAAGTACGTGTGGGTTGAGCTGGGAGATGTCAAGCATCAGGCTCTGAATTTTCCTGGAGCTGGTGGTGGTTGGTCTGGTGTTGTCAGGCAAAGTCTGGCCATGTCTCATGGTCAGAACAACACCTGAAAAGGTCTCAGGCAACCTCCAAGTCTCAAACATGGTGACAACACCAAGTGTGATGGCAGAGCTCTTTCCTTACACCTGTCTGCCTCTGGCCTGGGGCTTTGCTTGTTCTCTGAAACATCCTATTGTTCTCCAAAACATCCTATTGTTAAGGCTCCCTATGCTCCTGATGGGAAAAACAGCCTACTTTATCCTGCCTGCCAGTTAGGCCTCATCTGTGACATGCACTTTTATTTATCCATTCCCATGTTGTTTATCATGCATGGGTTTAAAATGTTATTTAAATCAATCCCTCATAGTGGACTTTTCTGGTGTACTGAGTTCAGTATCTTTGTCTTAATGTTTTCACTCCTATGTTAACAATTTTATATGACAGGCTGATGTAAAGACATATGCTATCCCATAAATTTTAAGTGTGGGCTCATTTGAAAATAGCATAAAGAAATAATAAGGCCATTGGGTTGGTTTTGCTGCTGGAGATGACATTCCACAAGACTGAAATGTCACCACGTTTTTGGTAAGCCTCCAATCAAAGAAAACATTTCTAAAAGAAAAGGAGGGAGACAAGTGAAATAGCTTTGAGGATGAGCTGAGATCCTCCCAGAGAGTGAGAGATCTGTGGTGGAAAATATAAAAGTATTATGTGACTGTGCAAGAAGCTTAGCACCAAGGAGGCAGCTTGACATCACAAGGGAGGACCAACCTCGTTGTAGTCACTGCAAGGCGATAGGGAAGGACAGGCTGTGGAGATCATCGAGTGGGAGGACCACTGGTTTGTGGAGAGCTGGTAGAAAAAGCCTCCGTCAGGGTCTCTGACAACAAAAAACCTTTTAAGATGGAAAAATTTGAGTTTTGCCTTTGGTTAGAACTTGGCTGCTGCTGAAAAGAGATACAAGCAGTGCTGAAGACACTTTTAACTCATTCATCATCTTCATCCTCATGCATACTAGACTACTCTTTAAAGAAAGCACAATCCGCTTCCCACTGAAGAATCACTGAGGAATTTCCATCAACTCCCAGCAGTTGCACTAGCCTTAATTCCTGTGACAGAACAGCCTCTTCAAGTATGTGCCAAGTTAATCTGCACCAGACTACCAAGCACATCTTTCAGTGCACCTTATATAATTGAGGTCACCAAACTTAATACACATGGCCTATTCAGATGCTCCATTCGAATGATGCATCTTAAATACCACATAGCATCTAATTAAGAAGGAAAGTAGGGCAGTTAAAATGTAGACGTGCACTGCAAAAAAATTTCAATCTAACTTGTGACATCTTAGGGTGAAGAAATTAATCACACAACTGCTCAGGGTATGATAAAACCATGCATAATGAAGATAGATCATCAGGCATATTAAATAAACTCCAGTTTCTTCTAATGCCAGGTGGCTGATATCTATTATTCTGCATTAGAACTGGTCAGGGAGGATGTTTTGGTTGATGGTGCATTGAGACAGGACGTGGACCTCCAAGGTTCAGCCTGTGTTCAGTCACATGCTCCCTATGTGGCCTTGGGGAAGCCTACAAATCTACTTCTGCAAATGAGGAATAGCAGCTCAGTGCTCCTTGGAGTGCTCTGAGCCTCAGAGATAACAGGCTGAGGTAACAGACCGCCGGTGAGGGTGCGCAGGACTCAGTCCCCTGCTCTGAAAAAAGGAGAGGTTTTATCTGTGTGTTTGGAAATCACCACCGTGTCAGTTATTTCCTCATTTCATCTTGCAAGTTCCAAAATAAGAATGCTTTAAAGGAACTGAGTGTGAAAAGGGTGAAATATGCTTGTTACTGAAAGTCAGGAAAAGTCCCTCTGTGGACAGTCTCCTGCCTCCACAGATTATTACAGTAGCTGTCAGGCATCAAAAATGGGCTGGGTCCTGTTTTGCTTGTTTTGTAGTGAGTAAAGAAGACACAATTAATTTGCTTTGGTTTTGTTTCTTATTTCTGTCTTTCATTTTCTAATCCCAGAAATAGAAAGGATGTTGGGTTTTTCTGGAGGATTCATTGAAAATCCCAGGTTCTGCATTTACATTTCATTTTTAATCTGTTTTTCATTTGAGAGAAGTGGAGCAGAGCAACTTTAACAGAAGAAAGCATATTTTTTCCTCTGCTCTTAAGAGAATTTGAATGACACTGATGCTAATTAGAAAAAAACAAGCATGAATTTCCAGGTTGCCAGAGTGTGAAGGCCTTGTAGTTTCAGTGCAAACATCCAGGTTGTTTAAAGCTGCACTAAGCTGCGCCTTTGATTCTTTTCAGGTGTTCAACAACACATAACTTTGACCGGGACAGGAGATGGGGACACTGTGCTTTGTTGCCCAGAGACCACTCAGGTAAGGCGAGCCATTGCTGAGTTGCTCCAGATATCTGGCTCCTACTTTGCCACCTGTGGGAAGCAGGCCCAGTGCGTTCAGTTCAACTTTTATTTGTGTACACAGAGCCAGCCTTCACATCAGCTCTTTCCATAATCTCTCTGTGATGCTGCACAACCATAGCATTAGACTGTGGATATCACTCAGTCTTTAATTCACTCTCTGTTGACTAACTCAAAGTCACGGAGAGAAATTATGGTAATGCCAGCATGGAAATCTGAACTTCCACTGGAGCCGAACACAAAGGTGATCGTCTCCTCCCTCATGGCTTGGATGTGCCTTTTCACTTTTCATTCATTTAAGCAGCTGCATTTTCTGTCTGTTTGACCAGTTAGTTTTTTAGAAGGCACAGAAACGTTTGACACCCGGTACAACACAAAGCCATCACTTCCAGCTGTCCTTTCTTGAGATCTCATGGGAAAGGGCAGATCTCAAACCCAGACTTGCTTGAGCTTTGGGCTGTGTCAGAGAAGGTAAGAGGCCAGACGTGTTCATTACAGGAGTCCTGAGGGATAATGAAAGGATTACTTAGCTGAGCAGCTCTGTGGCTTCATGTGGTCACCACACTCCAGTGCTACAATTACCTCATTGCGAAAGTCTGTCTACAAGGGGAAGTCAAGGTCTGTGGCAAAGTCTCCTTTATACATAAAAGTCACTTTAATTGACACACTGGGCGAAAGTTTACCGGGGAATATGCATCCTGTCCTCAGCAGTCCCTCGGTCACTGGCATTTGCTTATCTCTGTCTCCCCGGCTCCATGTTTCATGAGCTGGATGCTGGGGAATCTCATTTTATAAGGTACATACATATCTAATTCTTAATTCTTACAGCCACAGACCAGCTTGAAAAATTGGGTGTTGTGCTGGTTGAATTTGATGCCCTGAGGCTTTTTTTGGATCTGTGTCTAAATGCTGATCATGTTCCTCTTTTTGCCATCTCACTATTTTCAAATGTGACCTGTCTTATTTAGTCTGCGGGATATGACCAATAGCCTTAGATATTCACTTCCCACTTTCAAATGAAGGGCATTTTCCACCATCCCCTTTCAGGGAGTTCTCCGCAGTGTCAGGAGTCTTATTGCCAAGCTGATTGCAATCTACCAGAGCACTTGAAAAGCCAAGTTAGCTGAATCATGCTGACAGTCTAAAATTAAACAGTGCAGAGCATTCCTTTTTAAAACATAACTACTTTAAATTATTTTCCAGCCTGGCTTTAAAACAGATTAACAGTAGATCAGAGGCAAGTGACCTAGCCCCAAAACAAGCAGCAATGTATACGACTGAGTAACGCGTGTCAGACATGAACATAGACTTTCTGGGCAGTACATGCACTTAGTTATTCATGAGTGGCTTCCCAGAGCTTAAAACATTGGTGGCTGTGACATGTGATTGCTTTAATCCACCAGTGAAATACTCACTGTGATGGTGACAACTGGCTCACTCAAGGAGACTCTCCCAGGAGCTGAAAGAGCTCTCCAAGCCTAGTGTTGCGTATCTGGGGGTGCCTTGAGCCACATCTGTCCCTCTGTCTGCACATCACCATTATCCTTCCAGACATCTGTCTGCCTTGCAGGCCTTTTTGGGCTTCTGGCTCATTTTTGCCTGTTACCCACAACAGTCTTGGTTAGGGTGGGTTGGAACAAGAAAGCCACCCTGTCTGCCTGCCAGGGTATCTCTGTCGATGTACCCTAACATCATTGAGGGCTTTTCCTGGCTAATGGTTTTCCCCCAGGAAAAAAAAAAAAGAAGGGTTATATATGTGAGAGAGGAAAGGAAAGAAAAAAATGGATGGGGTAGATGGAAGAGATCACTGCTGGCTGTTGCAAAATAAAAAAAACCCCTTTATTTCTGCAAGCATTTAGAATTTTAAAAAATTAAATAAAAGGTTTTTAGCTGTTATTTTATTTATAAACATAAGTCTACTTAGTTTTTTTTTTAAGCAGCAAGCACTATATTTTGACTTGGGAGATGTTCAATGGACCATTAACCATAGCTTAAAGAGAAAAGGTTTATGGTGAGGTTGGAAGGAAAAGCAACATAATGGATGAAGGAAATTTCAAGCAAAAGGAGGAAAATTTACCTGCTGTGGAGAAAATAAGCAGTCAAACTGAACAATGCTGATTTTTAAAATGTGTGAAATAATACAATTTTTTTTGGAAAAAATCCACTAAAGTATTAAATCTTTGGGTGAATTTTTCTTGAAAAACAACAAAACATGGAATTTCAGGGAGAGAGTATCCTTTGGCCATGAGAGGTTGGTGAGCAGTGTATCCATTGGCATGGAGAAAGAGCTTCTTTAGAGCAAAGGTTGAAGCACAAACTCTCTCCAGGCCAAGAATACCACATGTATGTGACGAGTCATCTTCAAAATGTTGGAGGTGCTTAAAAATCAATGTTAAGCAAGCGTCGGAGTCTTTGATCCAGAAAAACACGTATGCCAAATTCAAGGGAAAGTTTAACCAAGAAGCTTTTAGCTTTAGGGTGATGTGAAGCTTGGGTATGAAGTTTCTGCTGGAGGGAGGTGTTAGTACTGCATACACATGGGCGCGCTGGGCTGTGCATGCTTAGCTCACGTATATGTTCACATATCCATAAATGTGCAATGCCCCTATAGGTGCAACTTCCAGGTCTTGGGCAGTCTGGTAGAACTACTGCTCTGAATGTCTGGAAATCCTGGACAAATGGCCAAAACCCCAGGGAGGCCCAGACATGGAGAAAAAAGTGCCAGACAGTATTTTTAAGATTCCTCTGGACTGATAGGGAAAGAAGAAGTAGAGTGGTGTGGGCTGTGCAGGCAGGAGGAAGAGACATCATCCCAGGAGGAGCTCCAAGGAAGGTGGGTGGCAGAAACAGAAAGTTTTTGTTGGGAAATATGGACAGAAAGGTGAGACAAGGCTACTGCTCATTCAGCAGAGATTTGCAGAGGTGAAGCTGCAGTCAAGATGAGTGCTAGCAAGCATGGAGTGTTTTACCCGTGCCTTAGGTGCCTCAGACAGTGCTGAGAAAGTGTGGACTTGGCACTGCCCAGTTAATGGGTAGTTAATGGTGGGCAGGATTCCCCACTGGGAACTGATATGTGTCCATATGCTTATGAGCAGAAGTTGTTCTTGGACTCCAGGAAAGATACAGAGCAACACAGAACATGCCTGGAAGGTCAGACTGGAGTGGTGGGTGGGATGTTGCGAGGGACAGATTGAGAAAGAAATGAATGGCTGGAAGTCCTTTTTGCAGATTTAACAAGGGTACAAAAAATTTCTTGAGCATTTGTTACAGCAGAAGATGGCTTGGAGATCAAGTAATGGTTTGGATGTGTGGGAATAGGAAATACATGATTTTCCCTTGAGGAAACATTACAGCACTAGAAGTTTCATAACTATCAACAGCAGGAAGAGTAGGAATGTCACTGACTTTACTTGCTTTCCCTTGATGTTATTCTGGATTGAATCTACCAGTGAATACACCCAGACCTGCTATCTGATAGGAATTACATCACTCCCTTCTGAAGTAAATATTTTGATCCATGCAGGGGAATCTCAGATATACACTGCTGTAGCAAGCTTCAGGATGCACCCTTTGTGCTTCACTTCAGCCCTGGTCGTGTGTGCCTGTGCCTCTGTATGTTGCACCCCATGCTCAGGACACACTGTCTAGCTGAAGAAGCACCTGGATTGAGTAACTCTGCAGTTGGCCTAGCAGAGTTTGACTAGCATTAAAAAGGAAAATTTGAATGCAGACAAGCTGTTGGGCCAGCTCTGAAGCAGGTGTAAACATGCTGTTGGTTAACTTCAGGGGAGGTACATCCCTTGGCACTGCCTGAAATCAGAAACACTGCCTGACCGGCAAGACTCTTACTACTTTTGCATTGTACATTGCCAAGTAAAGCTTCTATTTCAGGAGCTGTCCTGGCACATACCTCCTCTTCCATGACATTTTCACATCATTTAGAAAATTCCTTAGTAAATGGAGATAAGCTATACTGGTCCAGTTTTAATCTTTCTTGGCCGGCTTTATTTGGATGTGCTGTGGTTTGCTTTATAATTTCCCCCTTGGTTCCAGCTGCCGTTAGTTTTAGACATATTCCAAAATCCCACAGCAAACTCTTCTGTCGAGGGTTGTCCTTTGTTTAGTTTGAAAGGGATGCCTGATCCGGTGGTGGATGTTGCAATGAGAGCGCTGCGGGGCAGGAAGCCGGGCAGAGGCAGAGCTGCAGCCTTCCTCCCTCCCCAGTGTAAAGGCATAGCTCCATCTTGTGGGCACCTGTCCCATCTTCTTCCTCACCACAGTGCCAGCTCTGGTGACTTCAGATGTGCCAGGACCTACCCCCTTCAGACAACTTAGTCCGGGAGGAGAAGGTTCAGCTCAGTGATTTACCATATAGTTTTTAACAGCTGTTAAAAACTGGATAGCTGTTTTACAGCTGGAAACAAACCCACTGTCAGTTGGTTGGATAAACTTTGTTTTAGGTTAATAGGTGGTATTAAACCCACCATGCATTGAACCAAAAGCATTTATGTATCCAAAGGGACAAAACATGACTTATACCTCATACTTGTTAACAACAACTTCTTATGTGGCCTCTCTAGATCACTGTGCAGACAACCCATGCCAAAACGGAGGGACCTGTTCTCTCACTCATAGCCATAGGATGTACCACTGCACCTGTCCTGAGGAATTCACAGGCGAGGACTGTCAGCTGAGTAAGTATCTTCTTCCACGAGTGTTACAACATGAAATATGAATAGTAAGTAGAGCTCATTAATGTTTGCTTAATGAAAAGGTAGTGCTGTTGTGATGGGAGAGACCACTGCAGCATGAATGTTTGTGTAGGTGGATTTCCAAATGGTTATGACAGACAATCCATTCCTGACAGGACAACAGAAAATAGCTTGACTGTGCAATTATAAATGGAAGTATGCTCTGAGCATGGGAAACACAAAAAGCCTCTTTCCCTTCCTTTGCTGATTTTAAGATTTAAATATCCCTTGCATGTTGGGAAATTACAAGTACCTAGTAGGCAGGGCACAGAGACATGAAAAAGCAGCACAATTTCAGGTGATGCCTTAGCCCTTATGTATATGCACATATTGGGTACAGTGATGCTGTTCTGCTTACAGGGCTTTAGGAGAAAGCCACCTCTGTCTCGAGGTTCCTGGAGCTGCTGCTCTAGTGGCTCAGTGCCTCCACACAATGGAGGCTGGCTAGCTTGAGAAGCACTGTCAACAAACATGGATCTTCTCAACAAGAAAAAAGGGATGAGAAGGGAATGATGGAGATTGTGGTGCTGTTTCTTGCAAGAAATAACATCTGAAAACTTGTGTTGTTTGTAAAACTTCATTTCAGAGAAATGTTTTGACAACAGTCTCTATGAATTCTTTGATGAGGGTGCGAGCTGGTCAAGAGTCCAACAAGGAGTAGTGGAGCAGTGCATGTGTGTGAACGGCCAGAGCGAGTGTGGGCGTGTTGAACACAAAAGTAAGGCACTATTTTGTATCACAGCTGTAGGTCAGCATGGAGGGGGGATAAAGGACAGTGAGGGTATTGAAGCCTGAGTGGTGTTACACACCCTTTCTGTGAGCTGCCCTTGCAGCTCATGTACCCTCTCTAAAAGACAATATTTATCTTTTCAAGTGTGAACAGTTATACTGACCCAGGAAATCCCTTCATCCTTATTTGAGGAAGCAATTATTTGCATTATGTTGAACTTTAGGGACACACTTTAGTGTTTTCCTTTGGAGGGATGAAACCCTGATTTGCAGCATGTAAGAATATGCAACAGGTTATATAGCAGAGTGGTAAAATTTCTTCTCCAAAACTATAATCTGCCTGAGAGGCACACCCTGCACACCGATAATCACTTTGTATTGCTATTTCACCTCTGTGTTTCTTCCCAAGCCCATCCCATTCTTGAATTGCCAGCATGTAAACTTTACCCATCTCCATTATCCCACAAGGCCTGCACTGGCCCCAGAGTCCCCATGATTTTTGGCCCATTCCTTTTGGGGGTGATGCTTATGTTATGAAGCCTCCTCCTTGTTTTGGGGCTGCCAGGAACGCAACACCCTGGCCAGCCAGCACAGGACATACACTTTGGGTTATCACCTATCTGATGAAGCCAGCACAGCACCTTTCATTTGGAAGGAAAGATGTTGAGAAGAAAACCATGCCTCACCTATACACGTGCTCTGGTATGGCTATTCTGTTACTCAGTCTGGCTAACTTTTACCCTGCCTGGATTCACAAGTAAGTCACAGTACAAATAAGTTTCATAAAAGTCCTTTGAAATACTTAGGTGCTTTTATTCCCACCTTATGTAACTGGAAACTAAATTATGGAGAGTCAGTGGCTTTCTAGGACATTGGGAGTCCAAGGGGGAGTTGGGAAATTTGATAGTACTTCCCAATCACAGATCTTAAATATGTAACTGAGCTCCCTACTGCATATGTTATTATAAATTCTAATAGAGCTCAGTGGCAAGACTGGAACTGGCAGAACCCTCCACAGAGAAAGAAGTGTTAATACCATCACCACTAGTAATAATAATCACCACCCCCATTTTAGCTATTTGTTGATAATGTCTTTCAATAGCTGATATTATCTAATAGCAGTGAAAACAATGAGACAGACCTTAGTGGGCAGAAATCAGTTGAATTTCCTTTAATTTATCACAAGTGTAGGTCTGAGATAAGCAAAACAGAAAAACTTCCCTCAAATGCATATGCTCAGGGGAGATGTACTAGATTAAGTTAAAACGGACTGATTCTTTTGAATAATTTGTACCTTTGGTTTGATCTTTTGTTGTGTTTTCTTGTAGGTTGTATTCATGCTTCTTGCATGAATGGTGGAGAGTGCAAGATGGTTGCCTCCACTGGGCAAATAGTATGTGATTGCAAAGAAAATTATGCAGGAAAGTATTGCAATATTGGTAAGTATAACAACCTACAGGCAGATGGAAATTAGGAGTTTTCATCTGGGTGTGAACCTGGTGGGTTTGGCTCTGTGTTGTATTCTGTATTTGAGGACATTTCTTGTAACAACTGAAGAGTAACACAGAACAAATGTTTAATGCATTTCTCCAGTGTAAAACATAACACACAGTTCACCACTGAGACTCTGATTCTAAAAATATTTTTTCATGTCCTTTAATTTATAGAAAATAAAACACAGAAATTTTAATCCAACTACACATGCCTATAAAATAAGTGCATGCTTCCATTTTGCAGAATCAGTCACAGAGTTGTACTCTAGAGCTACTCTCTCCCTACAGATCCATGCATCCCCTCATAAAGCAGGGATTTACGTCTGACAAAATCTAGCAGCCATTCTTTGGTAGCACTAAATTACTGTGGGACAAAGAAAATGCACACCCTTTGGGTTACCTTAGACTTTAATAGCACATTTAGCCCAGTACAGCTTACACAAACCCCCTTACTTTCTCTGGTGGGTCAGGGCAGAGCAATCTGCTTTTTGGTACCTTTGTGTTAGCCTTGTTTTTCATTTTAGATGCTACATAGTTTTTGATACAACTTTCATCCAGAAAACATTTATCCCTACAGGGGTTAAATCTGCTTGTAAGGCTTGCTTGCGTGCTAAATCTTCAAGTTATGTCAGTGTTTACTTTTTAAATACAGCGGCTTTTAGGCATAAATTATAATAGACCTTCAGTAACACCAGCCTGTGACCCAATCAATTCCACTGTCTGTGTCTTTCTGAGTGCATAAATCCCGTGGCTCATCAAAATTGAGGACATGACTCCCAGTAGTTCTGGTGGGCACTTTCTTGATCCGAATAGGTGGTGGGGTAAAAAAACATGTTAATGAACACTGCAATTGATACCTGGCATTCTTTTTTTTTTTACTTTGATAGTTAACAAATGGTGTAGCTAACTATTCCAGCTGGGAAAAAAAATCCATTTGGGAGATCAGCAGTACAGCTGGAATACCAAATAGCAGGAGTGAATAGGCAAATTGGACGGTGTATGATCTGGTCCTGAACATTCACTCACCAGGTACCGGATGAATCATGAGAAATAATTTTGTGACTCTTTTAAGTCCTTCATAAGGAGCATTTTTTTAGCTGTATTGTTTCATCCTTTAGTTACCCTGGGGAGATTGTCCCAGGCTTTGGAAATGCTGCTGGATGGATCTGGGTGAGGGGCTGTACAGCGCACGTGTGACCTGGAGCTCGGGGCAGGGCTGCACTCTGCTCATTTTCACATGAAACTGCTTTTCCAACTCCTGTTTTGTTATCAGCTTCCCCTGCCCGCAGCAGCAATGGTGCACAGAGACATCTACCCAGCAGGGCCTGGATCATAAATATCAGGATGGCAGTGTTATATCTGTAATACTGGTTTCTGTCTGACTAGCTTAGAACAAGAAATAAGCAGGTGCTCTTTGATTACTTGAAAATAATAAAGCAAACATTTGGTTTGCTAAACAAGTGGCTTTGGATGCTTACAATCCATCTGCGTTCAGCTGCCTAACACCCCCACACAGAATGGGAACTGAAGGATTGTGTTTATGTGTCAGGACCTTGCAAAGAGTCTTAAAAAAGAAAAAACTCTTTGTCAAGATGTAGTCATTCTAAATTAATGCAAATAAATGAGTCTTCAGGTCTATAGACCTGGTATTATCACCACACTAGGGCAATGTCATTCTGATGAAAGCGCTACAGGCTTTTATTCTCCAAGCACTCAGAACTGATTTTTAAATATTTGTTGGATTAATTTTTTCTTTGACCCTTCAGTTTGATGCTGCGAACAGAAATGATTTTTTTCTTTGTTTCCTTTTTACTGTCTTGTATAGTTTCCCTCGTGTGACAGGAAGTAATTGTGAGGTTACCCTTTACTGAGAATAGCTGGTGGCTAGAATGCTTGATTCAGAGAAAGTGTTACAGTATTTCCTCTCCAAAGTGTACTTTATTCTGAATTATCAGTTATAGAGGCAACCTTAAAGCCAGAGTGTGATGCAAAAATGTCTTCTTATATTTCCTTTTTTTTTTTTTTTAAGCAGAATTTAAGGTCAATTTAATAAACAGTAAGTCTCCCAGACTCTTATTGAGCTGTGATGTGTTTTAGGTATCTCTGATGTCCTCTGCCCTTGACGTACACAAAGAATAACCAGCCTTCATATGTTTCTAATGGAAAACCAGCTAATTTATCTTAATAGTATACTCAACAAATATTAATAAATGAAGTAGCATCCTTCATCCATCAGATCACAAGCCTAAGTACTACTGTGACTCATTGGCACAGTAGCCTGAGGAGCAAAACCAGCAGGAAAATACTGAGAAACACTTCTCTTGGTTGAGGATTTACTTAGCAGATGCTTGGACCATCATATTTGTCAGACCTTAACTTGTTTCCACTAATTTGTCTAAACTCTTTAGTACTCCTTTATGCTTTTCCCTTTTGCAACATTCCATGTCAAGAAGTTCCAGAATTTAAATAGATGTGGTGAAAATAAGTTTTTTCTGTTGTTAACAAAAAACCTACTGCCTGGTAATTTTATTCTTCCCCTTTGAACAGTGAGTACCAGAATAATCATAACTTTTGTGATTTTAAAGATACCTATTTATCTGTCCATTACTTTTTGGACTACAGTGTCCCTGTCAGTACTCAAAACTCATCTTTTCTCTAATCTTAAAATTATCTTGCAAACCATCATTATATATGTACGTGTCTGTGTGTATATATATATATATATATGTATATATATTGCTAGGCCATTATCATAAATGACCATTTAGCTACTGGAAAAATATGAGCTGACTTAAAAAAAAAATTGAGAGGTGATAAAAGTAACAGGGGAGATATCCATAACAAAGGAGATTGATACACAAAAGACTGTTTCTAATATAGATTTCTATTCTTTGTGGTAATACATTGTTTTCTTCCTAAAGAAGAAACTTTCAGTACTAAAAAAGAACTGCCATTTTAAAAAGTGTTCTGAGACAGTTTATAGGCATAAGATTTCAGTGGAGTTTAATTTTGAAGGAAATTAGATACATCACCAACAAATCTCTCCCAAACAGATGCTGTTTAAAATTGTTCAAGGACCTATGTTTAATTAAGTTAAATTCATAATAATTGCCCTTAAATATGCACCTATTTTCAGAAATAAGGATTTTCTGCTAAAAGAATGCTGCATCCTCTTTGAAAACAGCTCTTGCTGAGACAGCTCTGAATCTAGGTTCTAGGTGAAGATTCAGAATCAGTTGTCCAACCATGAGTAGCAGTGATTGTCTCATTGAACAGAGGAAGTTATAAAAAGGGCCCAAATCCATCCACTTTAGGAGTGGTAAATGTGGGCAAGAAGTGAAACCTTAAAAGATGCGAGTGGAATATTTTATCTCTAGCCCAGGCTGGCATAGGGAATGGAGAGCGAATTTATTTGGTAGATTAGTAACTTCAGAAATATTTAGCTTCACTAGGTGATAACTGATGACAAGCAGTTAAAACATGTAATTGTAAAATTACTTAGACATTTTGTGTTTCTTTGAACAGATAGGAGCCATGGTGGAGATGCTGGATGAACACAAAGGGACACACAGCTAAAGAGAGTTGTCTGGCCAGAGGACAGATAATTAATTCTAATATGCATTTATGGAGAAGTTAAAGGGGGTTGAATGGTAAAGGAAGGTGATGTAGAATTTTTTTTCAGGGGGTTAGTGCCTTTAGATTTCTGTGGTTGAAACCCCACCATTGCATTCACACTATTTGCTTTAGCTGATAATATGTGAGTAGAAAATAATATATATTTTGCCAGATTTCCATGTAAAAGCACTTCCTTTTTCTTACCACTGCTTTGTTACTGTTGGCTGGGTGTTGGTTGTTAGTAAATTTGGGGTACTTATTTGTATTTTAAATTTATTCTTGATTTATTGGAGGATATGTTAATAGGGTGTCTTTATTCTGTTTACTTAGTCACCAAGTCTTTTCCTGAAACATTTGTTCACTGTGGTTGTGGGTTGCAGTAGGTTTGAGTGTACTGGGAGGACTGCACAGTGGATTGTATGTTTTGAGTTTTCTTTGGATTAAGGTTTAGGTAGCCATAATGGTTTTGATAATATTTTGGTCATGACAAAATGTGAAGTTGGTGACCGTATTTTTGAAAACACTGTTTTCTAGTGTTTGGGGTATTTTCCTCATTAGGCTGTGGATAATGGAATTAGATGGGTACCATAGCTTTAAAGAAAGTATGAGTTGGAATGCTAATTGTGGAGGGCTTCTTGTTATGTAAGGAGATGTGGTGTATGTCAGAAGTAGGTTGAGGATTTTAGAAAAGGAAGATGACAGAATAGCTGAATATATAATTACATACAGGAAAAAAAAACCTTCTTGGCCACATATTTAGGGGTTAAACTGGGGGAGTTTGAGGTAATAGAATTAGCAGAAATGACAGCAAACCCACCTTTTTAGTGGTTCTTTTACTGAAATAGGGTGTTTGCAGTTTTCTACTAAAAAAGGTACTTTAGTAAAGTAAATTCAGCTCTGGAGGCTGAAAGGAAAGTTTTAAATCTTTTTCTTCTGAAGAAGATAGAAGATAATGAATTTTAACATTCTGGTTTATATTTACCTTCCACTAGAATGCTTTTGGATTAGTGTTTAATTTTTTACTTTCTAGAAACACGGGGGGAAATAGGGTGGAGCATAATTACAAGGTCAGTTGGCTGACAAGGATAAATGGGTGTTCAACCAGTCAGTCAGTCCCCCACTGAACTTGGACAAGTAGGTCTGTAAGTAAGACTTGAAGAGGATTTCTAAGTGGGGCTGAGAAAACGCTTGTTGCTTGCACATATGAAGCACTGGGCTTAGTAATGAAACTAGGTCAAAAAAGAATAAAGTTATTATTTTTCTATGGTTGTGGAAAAATAGATGGAACAGCAGATAAAAAAGCAACATTATGTATTAATATGTCTTGGAGAGATGATTATTTTATTTGCAGAGGACAAGTTTTGTAGGTCCCCATGGAATTTGAATGAGGGGAAGGCATGGGTTAATAATGCAAGGATAATGACGAGGAAGCCTAGGGCACCACTGCAGAAATAGTAATGGTGGGTTGGATTTTTATCAGATTTTTGAATTATTAAAAAAAAATTCAAACAATGCTGGAGTTATGTGGATAAAAACAATGCTCAGTAGACTGTTGCCTGCAATGATCAATGATAGAGGGCGTTGGAAGATGAAGAATTGGGTGAACGTGGCATTGTCCGCTAAGTCTCCACCTCTGATTGATTACACTGAGGCAGTGCCACTGTAGGGGATGGTGAACAGGAGACCAGAGACAGCTGTGGCTTTGCAAAACAACTATTCAGTGTCTTTTATGGACGTGGCAGATGTGAGCAATAATAGTGAGAGGCTCTTCTGATCTCCCAGCATTTTTATAACTTCAGGGCCATAATAAAGCTTTTGGCTAATATAGAGAAAAACAAAAATGAAGAAGGAAGTACTGTTTGCATGGAGGTTATGGATTAGTCATTCAAATTTGTAACCTTGTCAAATTTGGGCTAGAGAGGAGAGCTAATGAGCTATGCTCGTAGCAGCATGGCATACAGCAAGGATTACCTCTGTAAGGATTGAGAGATAAGGCAAATACCAAAGAGTAGGAAAAAATTTCTCCACTCAGAGATAGGAGTAGGTTCAAGATCCACAGAGGACTTCTTTATTTTTACGTACGCATGAATTTTCCATATGCTGGTGGGCACTAAGCTTTCTGTGTTTTGCTCTGTATTCCTGCAGTATTGCCTTTTTAGATGACAAGTCTTTGTTGTAATCCTAGTATAAACTAATATGATTAATATTGGCTAATATGAAACAGCTGCTTAGTTCTTACTCTTGTGAGAGTGCCTGACTCGGCAGCAGTGTTACTGGGTGCTGGTTAATTGAGAGCCATAAAGGTATTTTTAATGCTATTTTTGATTCATTTGAGATGTGACAGTGGTTTCCGTTCATTTTGTTTTATAGAGGGCACATCTCTTGAAGTGTGAGGGGACTGATATCACTTAATCCATGCAATCTGTTTTCCTGTGTAATTGTCAGTTAGGAAGGTGGTTGAAGGGAAGATGTGGAAGATTGGATGCAGCTCATCCTTGTATTACTGTATTGTTTGTCTCTCCCCTCCCCTGCTTTCTCCCCTCAGCCCACTCTGGATGCTTTGGGGGCTCAAGAGACCCCCATCTCCCATTACTGTCTCTCTAGAGAGCAGCTGCTCATCTGCTATCAGTAATTGCTATACAGTCTGTTTCTTTTCCTGTCCAGAGAATTATTTTGCCCCATACTCTAAACACATCAGGACCTACAGGTATATTAAAAAAAATTAAATCTTTCACTATGAATTAGGCACTCAGATACTCTTGAAAATCCTGGTAGTCTGTGCAACTGTCAAAGTAATATAGCACTGATATTGGCTCGTTGTTGCTGGAGTTTCTTTCCCCTAGCTCTTGACAACGTATTTCCTAAATACACTGCTCCTATTAGCTTTATATAGCTACCTATTGGATTGCATTTATGACTCTGTAAATCATAACTATTGTACTAGAATTGAATATAATAAATGGAAAAATGAAATGGGAAAAGAGCCAGTCCTTTCTCTTATCTAGGATATTACTTTTCTAAGCTATAAGAAAATACTGGCAGAGTTTATAGATTTCTGGATTTAAACTTTTATATTAAAGAAATTCAACTTTTTCAGAAGGTAGCTTTGTACATTAGCTTTCATAACAGACATAAATCTCTTCAATTTTACCTCAGATGATCTAAGCATTTGCAAGTATGAAGGTACAAAGATACTTTGAAGAAGAAATATATTAAAAAGTAAGTCTAGTTTCAGTAAATGGAGTGTGCCATCCTTGTGTCAGGATGCAACTTAAAGAGATTTTTTTGTGCTTGTAAATCACTTTGTTTACACAGTCTTGAATCCATCCTTGTTTTACAAGGTAATTTTCTGTTAGATTTAATTGATTACAAAAAAATGCCAAATTTTCCACCTTTCTGCCTAGCTTTTATCTCAGACAGATTGTTTGTGTCATAATCAGGCTGCAGTTTCAGCAGGGATCCATTCCAGTGTTAGATGCTGTAAGTCCTGAAGTTTTACTGCTATTTCAGCAGGGATCCATTCCAGTGTTAGATGCTGTAAGTCCTGAAGTTTTACTGCTATTCGACAAACCAGAAAGTGGCACAGCTATTTGAATAATTTTTTATAAATATGTACAATCTGTTGTTCATAATCCCTAACAGAAATACTGAAATCTAGGTAAATATTATAAATGTATGATTGAGTTATATTGAAATAGAGATATATAGCTTCCCTTAAATTTCACTTGTGGTATGTGTTCATTCATTTTTAAACTCTGAAAGATGCAGCAGGTGCTGTTACTCCTAACATTCACAAACAGGCAGGAAAATGTGAAGCAATTTTCTTCAAGCCAGGAACAGTCCAGTCCTGGTGCTGCTGCACTGCAATCCTCTCCCCCATGTCATCAGACTTCACATTTTCATGATTAAGGGTGAAAAAAATGGCAACTAGTTTCTTCAGTGGAGCCTGGTACCCGCTCAGGTGCCTTCCTAGATATTTACAGAGATTTTCAGTGGCATAGGGATGCACTGGAAGATAACCCAAATCTTCCTTTGGAACCATTGCTAGGTTAATGTGAATGTCTTTCAAAGCTCTCTGTATGGTGTTTGTTTCATTTAGCACAGAAATATTTGCCTTACTGCTTTCAGAACACCTGGCAGGGTGCGTGTGTTTGTTGCATTTCAGTGCATTATTTGATGAAATGAGATGCCTGCAAGAGCAATCTCCATGAATACTGGAGACTCCTTTCTGTCACACATTTATTGCCAGCCCAGAGTAGTGGTTGTCTGCATGTGCAGCAGGGGAAGTGCAGCTCCCTGAAATCAAAGGCTTTCACACCTTTCATCTCTGAGGGGATCTCACAGCTACCCAGGGAAGGAGATCAGGGAACTTCTGGCTGAATGAAGAAAACACAAACCCTTCTGCAGGCATCCGATGAGCCTGAGCTCATGTAGAAAGGAAATTTGGCTTTTACCCTTGGAAAGCATGGCTTGAAGAGCAACATATCCTGTAATGCTGAGGCCATGAAAGCAGTACATTTAGCAGAGGCATAAAATGTCATTGTTCATTGCTGTTCATCTTGAGGAAACAGCATGAAGCTGAGTCACGGGAGGTTTAGGTTGGCTATGTCCTTTTCCTCTTCCCTCCTCCCTGTTCCTGCCATCAGCTTATATAGAGCAATACAAAAAATTAATCTAATATTGTATTTAATAAAAAAATTACATGTTGGTCAGGGATAAATCAAAGCATTGCTGAATGAAATGGTTACTTTAAACCATCCTGTCCCAGAATTAGAACCATTGAGGGAAAAACATATTTTTATAAATAGAATTAAACAGTTTATGTGTGTCTGTAAGAAAGATACATTCAAAGCTCAAAAACATCAGGAAAATTGATGATGAGGTGTTTTGGGGAAAAGAAAATGTGAAAGATTCATTGATTTCTGCAGAGAGACTTTCAAAAGAAACTCCTAAAAATGTTCAGGTATGTAACTACAGGAACTGAAACAAGATCTGGGGACAAAAAGTCTTGCGAAATGCTCTCAGGAAGTTAGCAATTAGAACTGCTTGGATAACTACTATTTCAGGTTGCTGTTAATTTGAAGACCCAAAACTGGTTTTTTTTTAAAATTAAAAGGCAAAGATTTGTTATGACTTGCTTATAAAATATAAAATCTTAACACAAATTGAATGTTGTATATGAGATATTGAAATACCTTGGATTTTAAAAATGAAATGCAGCAAGAAATTGTTTCTAGTTTTAAATTTTAATAATATTTTTTTCTGAAAAGAAACAAACGGGTGATAGTGGCATAGGTCTGCAGAGTAAGTTGAATCTGCATTTGCATCAAAACTTTCATAATCTGAAAGTTTAGGCCACTACTCTTAGCAGTGCTTGGTGGTAGTACAGGGAAGTGAATGAATAAGAAAAGCCCACATTACATCTTCCATTACTTTCTTCCACATAAGAAAATAAATATGTTTCAGAGTTATGAGACATGTGGAAGCTATATGGATTTGGGACTGAACAATTCCCAGCCAGAGCAATCCATTAAGAACTGCTGAAAGCAGACCACCTACACACTGTTTCTGACAAAGAGGGCAAAAGAGAGTTTTTCAGTGCTGTAATAGTTCAAAGAAAGAGAATTAGAGGCAAAAGATCTATATGACTGCAATAATTGCAGAGATTTTCTTTTTGAAAACTGCTTGTTCTGAATTATAGGTGATAAAATGTATAATGCTTTGCGTATACTTCTCATGGCCTTAGTGGGTACCATGGTGCTGCTGTCAGGTAGAGCTTTCTGGAGAGGAGCACAGACCAGTGGAAAGCTACTAACCAAACTGTTTTACCTCAAAAGTTTCTCCACAAGATAGGAGATTAACTCACGTTATGCCTGTGTCCAAAATACTCCATATAAAACCAAAAAGAAGCAAAAAACTTCTTGAGAGGTATTACTGTTCCCCTCAACAAGTGCAAGATGTAATCTAAACTTCTTAGCTACAGAAGGAGAATGTGAGGGATGATTTAGAAAGGAGCCAAATTCTTCCAGTTAAAATATGCTGGCAGCTTTAGCAATGACTGGCAGACCTGATGAAAGAGAGATGCATTGGATTTTAAGCCTGACAAGGATAAACACAACTTGTAAACACCATCTGCAAGATGTCCAAACCATTGGTATTGCAGAATATGGCCCTGGGTCTGTACTGAAATGGAATCTCTTGTTTCATTCTCATAAAAGTAGTCACTCTAAATTGTTTCTGAATGCAGTAAATACAGTACAAGTAAGCACAGCACCTTGCACTTCCCTGGATAAATGAAAAAATTTCGCATACAGCATGATGGTGGTATTTTCACAAAACTGTTTCAGGCAAACAAAGCAGTGTAACTTGCAACTTGCTCAGAAAATGGCAGGTTTGCCAAGACGTGGTTACTCTTGCTAACAATACAAATGATAGGCAAATTATTTTCTGTGAGGTCCTAGATTACAGTTGCTAAAATATGAGTTTGATTTAATGTTATATTCGTAGTCATTAAATAAAGGGAATTTGATTCAGGTTGCAGGTGGGAGAAAATATGGTCTCAGCATGTCAGAAGTGTCTGCCAGGCCAAGCTAGAAAGTGGATTTTGCTAAGTGTTTGTGTGCTAAAAAACTGATGTTCTTCCACCAAACTTCTTGACCTTTGTCTCCCAAATTTACGCCATATGCTTGCTTGTGGTTTTGGGATCTGTCACTACACTGATGACTTGGAAGGGTAATTAACAGCAGCAGTTCAGTGCTGTGGTTCATTATTTCAGTGCTGGTTATAAGCCCTGGTTCATGTGTCACCTCAATCTGTCAAAATAAACAGATCTTTGGCAATAGCTGTCTGCACTGTGTGGTGTGATGGATCATCCTCAGCGGGTGTTTTTCAACAGTTGGTCAATATTGTGATGCTATATCTTTAAGTATGTCTATAAGTTTAGAAGAAGATTCCACCAGTCTTGTGACATGTCAAGGACATGTCACGTTGACATGGCTGGGACAAGAAACCCTCTGAGGCTTGGTAACAATTAATCCTCTTTGTGCATTAGATGGTTTTGTGTTTCCTTTGGAATACTCCTAGCTGTGTTTTGAGGTGTAGGCTTTCTGCTCAGTGTAGCTATTTGTATACAAATGCATCTCCATATGTTTTTCAGCCATAATGCTGGTATGTGCTGTTGATAGATCTTGGCAGCTGAGTACACAGGTCATAGAATATGTATGTGTCAGACCTATCTGAAGAAATAGCCCATATGCAGGTGACAAAGATGGGGTTTCGAATAAGAAAATTCAACCTGCTAGTTAGAATTTTGCAAAATTGATGTGTCTGAAAGATGTAGTTACATATTTGTAATATGCATGGGTATAGTATATATATATGGGTACACATGAGGCCATTAAAAGAAGTATTTTCAAAAATCAGGCCTTTGAAGCACTTGCAGGGTAGGATTGTTTTCAGTACTTTACAACACATGTATCTCTGTTTGAGCTGGTTGCCTTAAGCACCCTGTATTTTCAATGGAGATTCAGTTTGGACAAGAGTGTATGGGATCCACATCATCTTTAAAAAGTTACCTCAAACAGGCTGGATCGGTTTGGCACTAGAAATCTCTGTTTCTCTTAATTAAATAAAAAGGGAGCCTCCAGAGATGAGCTCAGTTGTGTCTAAAATTAGACCAGAGGAATCCCAGCCATATTGCTGACTTTGCTGCAGATTGCTGATTGAAATCTTCCATACACAGTACAAACTTTAGGTCTAATTTTCTGCTGTTCTGTCTCTTGAGTAGTTACTTGCTCATATGTAAAAGGAGGTTAACTTACTACTAATTTTAAGCAGAGGTTTTTCTTCTTGGGTTCCTTTTTTCTTTATTAAAAAAATCCTCATTTGATGCATTCAGGTCCTGTGCAAGATGAAAGGCACTACAGAGTTGGGCCCTCTGGCTCTCATTTGGGACCTCAGCTGTGAAGTGAGTATTTAACATGCAATTAGCATTGATTCCTGACCAGTCTCTTTCTCTGCCAGTCCCGAGCCAACGGTGCTACACTGGCAATGGCACAGATTACAGAGGTACAGCCAAGACAACCATTTCTGGACACAGCTGCTTGCCTTGGAATTCAGACCTGCTTTACCAAGAGCTTCATGTCGACAGCATTGGGAAAGCAGTACAGCTTGGCTTGGGGCCATTCCCTTACTGCAGGTGAGGAAAGTTCTTGTTTGTCCTGTATTTGTACATCAGAAATGGATGTATTGTGGAAACAAGAAAGGCCAGGGATCTCAAAGCAGCTGTTACCCCTGCCACAGAAAAGCTAGACTGACTTTAGTAGTCAGTCAGCCTGACAAGAGGGATTGAACAGAAGACAAGATCTGGTAGATAGGCTAAATCAATAGCTGGCTCTCCTGAGGGAAGCTCAGGCACAAAATTATGTTGGAACTTCCAGGTCCTTTTTTTCCCCTGGGTAATGTTTTTTTATTTTTCAAATGAGACCATAATGCAAGACTTTTGAAATTGTTCATAAATGACAACCCAAAAGGAGAAATCAATGCAGCAGCTAAATTGAAATGGCTAAATTTAATTTCTTATTCCTTGCTTGTGAAAGACATATCATAAAGAAATATTTTCAAAAGAGAAAAGGTATTTGAAAATGAAAAATCAAAGCACTATATTTAAATAAGGTTGAAATGGGATGTCAAATTTATTTCTTGGATTTCTTACAAAGGAAAACTATTGCCAAACAAGATTTCAGTGTTTCAATTTTGATTGCACCATATAGCAATAAACTACATTTCTGCTGAAGTTTTCTGTTGAGCTATAATGAAAATAGCTTGTGCTATATAGGTCTGTGCTTTCTCCTCAGTCACCTTATGTTCTCCCTGTTTCTGAGGTCTCTATGAGTTCAATGGATATCCACAAATAAAGGAAACATTTCTATTTAGAGAGAACATTTCTCATCTTGGAGATGAGCAAATGCTAAACCTGCCAAACTGTAGACGATTCTCCATAAATTACTGGCTGATGCCTAAGATTTCGTTTGTTTGCTTGATTGCTTATTTTTGTGTGTGAGTTTTATTATCTTGGTTTTTAAAATATTTTTTAAAATGAAACTTAGACCAGTATTTCAGGAAAATCAGATTGTACTGCGCTTCCTAATTTGTTTCATGATAAAAAGCATGCAAGCAATGCTGAAAGTAGCTCTTCTCTATCTAACACAAACTAACAATAAGCAATTCCTACCCCCTCCTTTAAGCCCTCCCACCTTGCTTTCCAGGGCTTGGTCCTCATGCAAACACTTCAGGATTTGATTGATAGTGTCCCAGCACAGTGGCAATTTATCTGGCACATATTTTATCCTTTGATAAAACTTGAGCCCTTTGATTTACATCATTTATGCCCAATATTCACTTTCAGATTTGCAATGCAGAGAACAAAATGGTGTAGGAGCTGATGTTTTCATGTTCTGTAGAGCTGAGAAAAAAGCTTTTCACTTTTTTGTCAGCTTGTTACAATTTCTGGGGATATCTCTGCTGTACTATATAATCCTGCAGATATCTTCTTCTTCAAATAGTCTAATTTAGAAACATTGTTGGCGGAAGATGACTCAACCTATGTTGCTTCTTCAGTTCTGAGAATTTGAAAGTGCTCTAATCTTTTTCTGAAGAGCAGTCAGATTAAAAAAGAAAAAAATTATTGAAGAACCTTACAATAACAGATAGTGCTTGTGATAAATCCAGCTGAAATTAGAATTACTGCTTATCTGGAGCCCTGAATCACCTTGTCTATTTTTCTTAGTCTAATAAGGATCTTTCAGGGTCTTCATAGTCTCCCTATATTCTTGGAGGAGTAAACTGGGCAGATTTCTGTTTACTTATGAGGTATTGATAAAGGCAGGCTGTACCACAGAGAAACCCTAATGGAATCAACCCCAAATCGGTTTAACACCAAGGTAACAAAGGGCTAAATGGTTTCCATTACTCTTTTTTTTTTTACCTTTTTGAGGAATACAATATTTTCTTGAGGTAGTCTTTCATTTCCTCAGAATCTCCAGGGAATGTCAACCTGAGATTTTTCAAATTCATTTTTCGTAGCTATTCTTGTTATGGATTTCCTATGAATCTACCTGTGCTGGAATCTCATTGCCTAAAAAATAACCTAAACCAGGAATCTCTCCCATGGGATTTAGTTCTGCAAATAGCTGAGCTGATATCTGTTAAAGCACTTCAGTGTGGGCTGTAGTTAAACACTGTGAACATGCTCATGCATCCAAATACTTGTAGGCAAGTTTTACAGGTGTTCAGTCGTGTCTGTATTTCAGGTCCTAGAGAACCTTAGTCTTGGTTTGTTTTAAGATGAATAATTCTACTAAAAGGCTGCTCACCCTTGTAGGTGAGCACTTCATCAGTGCTTTGTCAGATGGCTCAAAATCTGAGAGTCCTGTCAGTCCTCTGCATGGTGCAAGAGGAAAAAGCAGAAAGCTTGCAACAACACTGTGGTTAATGCTTGTAATTCTCTCTTCCCCTGCATTAACTAGAAATCCAGATGATGATGATAAACCATGGTGTTACATCATGAAGGACAACAGTTTGTCTTGGGCATATTGTGACATTCCAACTTGTGGTATGTAAAGGCTTTCTTAAAATCCATATTATGAATGAATGGAGATTTATTGGTAGTACAACAAGCTTTCACTGTATAATTTTGAATCTTCTACTATTCCCAGGAGCGTTGAATATTTTACTGTTTCCAGTAAACAACAGGCATCTTTTGCATTTTTTGGAGTTGTGATACAATCTGTGATTCTTGTCCTGAAATAGCAGCAGTGTCATACTACTGTTTTGGTCACAATCATGCCAATATTCCCAAATTTTCTGCTAGAACATGCAAGGTACCAGAAATGACTGATGCTTTGGTACAAATTGTCATTGTCCTGGGAGTTACAGGCCCAGAGAAGTGGGCCTCTGTGAGCAAAGAGAGGTCTATATCCTGAAGATGTACGAGACATGGTATTTAATTTGAAAACGTAAAGATTCTGGTAGTCTGATTCCATATCCCTTTTTATCTCAGCAAGCAGGGAAAGGAGGCCACCAATTCCAGACAAAGTAGATAGTTCTGCAGGTACCAAAAGACCATGTGGAAGAAGACATAAAAAAAGAAGTTTTGTGAGACCTAGGATTGTTGGGGGATCTTCGTCTCTGCCTGGATCTCATCCCTGGACAGCAGCTATATATATTGGAGAGAGTTTCTGCGGTGGAAGCCTGGTTCAGACTTGCTGGGTAGTGTCAGCAGCACACTGCTTTGCTAACAGGTAAAGTGTGACAGTGGCTCCTCACAACAAACCCAAACTGAAAAAGAAAGAAGATGAGATTATAAAAGACCAAGGTGTCAAAAGGAATTTCTGGCAATTTGAATACTCTTCATGATCTAAAAAAATGGCTTGGAGTACTATAATCTCATAAACACACATCTTGTTCCTTAAGGAGTCCCAAAGAATCCAGACACACTGACTGAAGGAATAAGGTAGGGTGAAGCAGCACATAGAATGGGGCATCACATGTGCAAGAATCTGCATGGGAATAGAAGTATTTCTCTTCTTCTTGGTTACCTTTTTGAATGTTTATGCCTGTTTTGAGATATAACAGAGATGACTATGCTCACTGCTGTGTTTTGTTCAGAAAGGCTGAGACAGCCAAGCAATGATTTATTGGAGACAATAAATTACTGTTGGTTGACACAAATAGAGTGGGCTGAGCTTTACAAAGGGCCACATGGAAGAACTAAACTGTCAAACTTCTGATGCTGATTTTCTTGAGAGATTTTTTTTCTCCTGTGGGACACTGGAGAAAATATTGATTAAAGGATGTGCTTACTTTATTCTAAATACTTAATTTTCTACAAATGTTCAACACTTTCCCTGATTTCAGTTTGATCACATTGAAGGGAAAAATATTACATCATTTGATACCCATTGTTCCTTTGCATAGTAAAGAAGCCAAGAGAAACAGAGAACCTTGTGCCAGAATATAGACACTGATAGCTTGTAGAGCTAATAATACCACTGTGAATGCTGTACTGAAGCATTTGTAGCTCAAGCCACAATGCATTTGTTTTTCAAATGTTGTGAAATAGCTACTAACTTTGGCAGCTGTTCAGGACATTTCCACCCACTTCCAGCTGGTCGTTTGGTACGTACAGATTTTCCATAATTACTGCATTGTAATTTGTGCTCTTCTGTTTGTTTAGGACCTCTGGTAGTCACAATTCCAACTGTTTTCCACTAGGCGACAATAGATACCTGTGCAGCTCAATTATTTCTTACTTATTTTCTGTAACCCCTCCTGTTTTCTTTCTTTTCCTGAATGAACCATCTGTACGTCATAGTAGAACCACTCAGTGCTTCTAAAATTATTCCAAATACTGTTCCAGAAAGTGAACTTCCCCTGTTTTACAAGCCCAAACTTTGATTTTCAAGGAGGTTGATTTACTATTGCAAAAACACTGAGAAAATCATGGCCTTACATATTGATTGAAGAACATTTTATTGTCTTATTATATTCCAGTAATACAGAATGAACTTTGCCCTTTCCTTTGTTAACCTTAAGCATAGTTCTTGTAACAGGGTCGCTGCTGTCTCTCTGCATTGCAGTTGGCTAGAATCTCTTTCCTCTGAGTCCATGGCTGCTGGTCATTGTTGTGCACTCAGTACTGGGGGAGGCTCTGTGGTGTTTTTGCACCCGATGGGCACAGAAATGCAACCAGGGAAACTGCAATGATGCAAACCACTCTGCATCTGTGCATGATCTGTGACACCAGATATTTTCTTCTCCTGCACTCAATAACAAAACATAGGAGTCCTTCAGTGTTGAAGACACTTGCTAACTAAATTCACTGTAGACTTATGCAGATGCAGATTGAATTGGCTTTAGAACGAGAGTGAAATGTGAATTTTGTTCCTTTCAAAACTAGAGATTATATTGCCTTTTTTAAACATTTCCTGATTATTCCCAAATGTCCCTTACTTCCCAGTTGCTGTACTGGTTCTTAATAGCTTTCTTTCCTAGGACACTGGATATCAGAGGACTGTGGTCTTAAAGTAAAAAATTGATAGTTGGAAAAGATGGTGCGAATTGCAAATACTGTGTTCTCCTCTGGCTGTGGAGTTTCCCTTTAAATCTGTATGCTGGTGGGACTTCGCCAGGTTGCTTTTAATTCTGGACAACAGATTTAACATAGATCAAACTAATCTCAGAGCAGAACTGGTGATATCTTTTAGGTGGAAGCTGCCCAGATGTTCCTGAGTTGTCAATGTACCAGCACCTTTAAGTCTTGGCCAATGCCTGTAATTATTTTTAGCAGACTGGTTTCCCAGAGAACCAAGATATCCACCACTGACTCATCTTTTGATATATATATTTGATCTTTTGATCCCTCAGTTCCTTCTGAGAAGCTTTTGTACTTATTGGCAAAGCTGAGTTTAAGTTAACTCAGTTAAATTTCTGGAAGAGGTGCTTACACCCCCCAAAGATGCTTGTTAGCCAAACAGCAGCTGGGCAGCAGTGCCTGTGCTGGCCTTTTCCTTCTTTCAAGAAGCAGCAGCCTTTAATTAGGCTAATCAGGACCCACAGAGCTCGGGGCTCACTGTAACATTTGTTATCTTTTTCCTTGCCCTCAGTAAGCAGGAAGCTGGGGAAAGAGGTAAAGGCATTATGAGAGGGTAAACAATGGACATGGTGGGAGGCTGGGGTTATAATGGTTCATAGGATACCCAGCCATTGGAAAATCAGCTGCATTTGTCCTGCTAATCACAGAACTGCTTATTCTCTCTTTTGTATTACAGTCCACTAAAATCCACTATTAGAGTAGTTCTGGGTCAACAAATATTTAATAAAACGACTGATGTAACACAGACTTTTGAAATAGAGAAATACATCTTGCATCCTCAGTATTCCGTGTTCAATCCTACCGAACATGATATTGGTGAGTATTTTTGTTCAGACAGTTTTATTTTCCATTTACTTGACCTAGTTTCAAGTTTAGTTGGTCTGTTAAAAACTGCCTTTATAGTGGAAAAATCATAGGTACTATAGAGGCTTTTGAATGCAGAGGGCTCTTAGTTCTACCAGAGTTATAACAGCATCTGAAAGCTAGACAAATTCAGATGAAAAATAAATTGCAAATTTTAAATAATTATGATAATTAGCCTTTGGAGCAATTTACCTAGATGTGTGGCAGATTCATCTTCACTTCAAGTCTTTGTGAGATTAGGCATTTTTTCAACTGAACCAGAAGCTGTAGGCTTGATGCAGGAATTACTTGGTAAAATTCTATTGTCTGTATTGTATAAAGGATCTGACTAGATGAATATAATAACCCCATCTGCTCTGAAAATCTATGGTACTAAGAATCATTTTTTACACTGAGATAGATTTAAAAATCAGCTGTCTTATCAGTCAGAAGTTAAATGCCCTTCTGATTGACCTTATAATATTAGTCAGAATGACAATGGAACAGCAACTTCTTATTTTCAAATCTGCTCTTGTGAAAGTTGTCACGTCACCTCAGGGCATCAAGCTGTGTGAGCACTTTGTCTGTGAGACTATTTAATAGCCTGACATTGGGAATATTTTAGGTCAGGCTTTTTTTGCTCCCAGATGGTGAGTATTTTCTACTCTATAGCAAAAAGCATTCAAGTTCTGTGTTGGTGGGAGCTCTGTCACAGTGTACCAGGAGACAAACTAGATAAGGCATTACTCTGCTCTGAAATATCCTGGTGAAAACCACGCATGATGCTTTGAGATCTCATAGCTTTTTTAATTACTCTGAAATTAGGTAGGCATGCCTCACCAGTGTGCTATGTCCAAATCCAGGGAGAGCTGAACATGGAGTGCCAAAGACAAGCCCAATTGCAAGAATAAACAAGAAGGCAGAAACTGTGTTGGGGGAGGAAGATGCAAGGGCTTCTTCTGTCCAGTCAGTGATTTCTACTGATGCAATAGAAGAGTTGTTTCCTGCTGAAAATAATTTTTTAAAGGAAACAACTATCACATGAGTGTTTGCTAGGAAATTTGAGGGATTCAGAAGCAGGCAGAGTTAGCAGGGAAGAGGAGCAAGGTGAGGAAGAGCAAGCTGCTGAGTGTGGGAGCAAGGTTTGTGTGGGCTTCTCAGGCTGTGAGATACTGCTTCTGTGTTCCACTAAGGCCAAAGCCTGTAGCTGGTAGAGAAATAAGACTATCCAGTGACATCACTTGCTTTCCACACAGCTGTGCTCACAAAACCTTGAGCTTCCAAGAGGCCTGATGAGAAGGTTTAATAGGTGTGTCCACATTACCACAGCTCTGTTCTCTTTGAGTGGTGTGGCAAAACCAACATGCTGTCCTTGTTGCACCCACTACAAAGCTCCCTTAGCTGATTTACAGCCAAATGAAAGAGATTTGCTACAGGGAAACCAATTTTTGAAATCTTTCAGTATCAATCTCATGATGCTGCACAGCTTCATATTTATGCTGTTCTCAGCCCCGTGGCTGGTTAGTAAAGATTGTGTAGGTTATGTAACAGTTTGTAGCTTTAAGAAGCTTGGTTTTGAAATGTCCTGAGGTTTTATTCCTTAATTTTAAAGATCTTGAATTTTGCTGAACTCAGTGTTAACAGGACACGAAATATAGCAGCTCTTGGAGTAATTAATTTTTTAAATGGAATTGGAATTAGGCCAGTGGCCAAGCTTTCAGAAGCAGTGAGTATTTGCACATCCCACTTATTTCAGCTGAAAGTTGGGGATATGTCACTGTTATTTAACTATAAGGTGGGAGGAGACACATGTATTTTCTATCTTCCCCCTTCTCTACAGAGGCAGTGAAGCAAAATCTGCTCAGTGAGCATAGCATAAAATAAATATTCCCACAAGGGGAGTAGCTGAATGTTTCAGCCTTCAATTTGCTGTGAAATCAGGTGCTGTTGAGATGAGTCTGTCTGTCTTTGATTGAAATATCTTAATTAAGAGAGGCTTAGGGGATAATTAAATTTGTATCTGAGACCCACTACTGCCAATCCCAATAAAGAAAGGGAACAGTCACTTTCTTCCTCCTGTGTTTTCTGTTTTTCTGTTCTGCAGCTTTGATTAAGCTGAAGAAGAATGGCCAACGTTGTGCTGTCAAGTCCCAGTTTGTTCAGCCCATCTGCCTGCCAGAAAGTGATACTATTTTCCCTGACCTGTTGAAATGTCAGATTTCTGGATGGGGACACAAGCATGAGAGTGAGTGAAACGAGAGCTGTTGTCGATAGAAAAAAGTGATGATAATAAAAATATAATGCTCAAGTATACGTTATACAGCTGAGAGTTTGGTAAAATACTTTGCAAGGGACTTCTGGTGGGATTCTTTTTACCTACCTTTAGTGTTTGCAACATTTACATCTGAAATAGTCATCCTGAACTTCCTTTATAGTCCTTGGAATCTGGGGTGTGGTTCCCTTTACCAAATATTTGCACCAATTTTTGGATGGGATGAGCTATGAACTAGATAGATTACATGGACTGGGAGGGGAGAAAGTAGCTGATTGTAGTGCCAACATGTGGCACCTTAGTAAAATGTATCCTACCCCTGATTTCTCCAGGTAGGCAACCAAGACTGCAAACCAAATACAACCAATTTACTAGTGAGTGATGGAAGGGATTTTTAGCTTCACCATCAAGAAATTTTGAAAACGTCGATAGGAGAGGGCCAGATAGACTTTGGGCTAAGAAGTGCTTACACTCAGCTTGAGAAAGGTGGAAAAGATCATCCCATCCTTTTAGAGGAGGAATTTAGGATTATGAGGCTGGACCATGCTGCTTCAATGTTGAGATAGCAAAGACATATGTAGGTAGATGAGAAGGATTGAGGAGCTGGCTTGACATTTTCATGAGACATGTAGTATGAGCAAATGTCCTGGTCTAAACATGTAGTCTAAAGACAAAAAGAAGTAACGGAGTTTTCAATAAATGGATGATTTATTGTCAGTCTGGAAAGAGGTGAGGACAGGAGTGCTGGGCTACTGTTCCTGAGTCTCTAGAAAATGAGAGAACCCAAAGTGGATTAATGGCTGGACATTGCAATACTGTTATTTTAAGAGGCATGGAGTCTGACTGGAGGATCAGAGAGTGGTCACTATAAAAATTATTATATTTTAAAGATGTCCAAAACATGAATATTTATTGTGTGTTAAATGTGTTGTATTGTGCTTTGTGTTTTCATGTTATGCTCATGAAATTCTATAAAAATGACTTTCTTTTCCTCTTGGAATTTTTTAAAGATATATCTGGTTATTCAGATGTCCTGCAAGAAACACTGGTTCCACTTATTCCTGAGGAGAAGTGCAGAAGTTCTGAAATTTATGGAACAGAAATCACAGAAAATATGTTCTGTGCTGGCTACTTTGATAGCAAATCCGATGCTTGTCAGGTAATGCTGGGTGTCGTGTCTAGGCAGGTGATAGAAATGTATTTTATTCAGAATGTTGCAGTGTTACAATTCTTACTTTTGATTTTATAGTGTCCCTAAAGAAAAGAACCTTATGTGACTGCTTCCACCTTCATTTTTTTATCATGTTCCATGTCAATTAAGATCTACAGAAGGGCTCCAGGGTATTATATTCCTCCTACCTTCACATAAGGCAGTGGCTGTGCACTGGAGAGCGTGTTGTTCTAGCTCCTGGGTGAGCCTGCAGGTGGTGGCAATGGATTGCTGCCCAGCTGACAGGGATGTGCTGGCAGGAGAAGCAGCATGAACCTGTGTGGGGCCAAATCCCAGAGCTCCTGTCTCTTGCCTGAGGGAAAATAAGGACACCTGGGTAGGAGGTGAGGAGCAGTGGTGAGGTTTGGAGGAAGGAGCTGAGGTTTCTACAGTGGAAGTGACTGAATGGTGTAGAATGTCAGTCAGTTGGAAACTATGTTATGTAACCTCAGTCTATCACGGAATGACCTCATGCTCTTACTACTTTGAATTATGTCACACCTCAGTTCTGAATAAGGATGCAGAATTGTGGTGATAGATGAGACTTCTTAAAATGAAGGATCAGATTATTCCTTACATAAAACTTCAGATTTTATCTACAGTTCATTTTGAAGGAGGAGAGTTGTGCTCTATTAGCATAAAGTCATGAAAAGGCAGCACATAGCTAATAGCTGGCAGTGTAAGTGGAGCAAGGAATATCATGTATACTGTGTGCTGGAAGCCCTGTAGAGGTCATAAACATATCCAAAGAAAGTTGTCAAAGTGAAATGGCAGCAGCCAGCAGTGGCTCAAGGCCAGGGCTGAGGCTGAGGCTGCAAGTGTTCACAGTAGCCAGAGGGATGGAAACTACCCTGCCTGCCCAGCTCCCCTTGCCTTTCCCAGGAAGTGCAAATGCAAGAGACAGCATTACAGTGGATTGTCTCTCCTTGCCCTGGCAAAACAGAGATCAGGGATGAGAGGCAGAAAAGAAAGTGGAGGGAAGGAGAAAGGAGCTGCACAAAGACAAGTGGTCTGGAGAGAACTGCAAAGTCTGAGAAACGGCAATTGAGAGTCTCAGATGTTGCTGAAGAACGGTGCTCATGACATGAAAACATTATTAGCAAATCAATAATTCATTTTCCCCTATTGTCAGACTTGTAGTGTAGTCTGAGGAGAAATAATGTAGATCTCTTAATGCAACAACAGATGCAGATGACCTCTGGGTTTTCTTAATGTACACTTAGGATATTAACCTGTAAACCATCTGTTATGTATAAAAATACTCCAAGATCAGGAAACTTCAAACAGACGATGTGTTTTCCTTGATTATTTTTAAAAGATTTTCTTGGAAACTTTTTAAAATCAGTGCACTGATGCCAAAATTGCAATCAATTACACTAGTTGTGAAAAATAAGCAAACAAGCAAGACTTCATCAGATATCCTTCACTTATCACAGAAATCTCCTTGTATAAAGGCAACATAATTTTCCTATGTATTTTGGTGGAATTTTCTTTTGAGATAAGAAAAAATATATTTCTCTTTGGTCTCAACTTAGAGTGATGGCTGCTTTCACTAGTACCATTTACTAAGTCACATTTTTGATTTCTAACATTTTAATTTCTCTAGAAAGTCAGTCTAAGAGTATTAATAATAACCCCCCCATCCTGAATGCTTTCAAGGTTTAAAATAAGTAGAAGTGTTCCAAATTAATCTTTGCTGTAGCGTAGTTTGGGCTGCTTTTTGGTTTATGGTTTAATGACAAGGCAAATACTCAGTAGCAAATTCAAACACAGGCAAACCCTAGTATGCCACATAAAATTACAGCATCCCACAGTCACAACGTGTGTCTGTATGCAACACCTTTCTTTGAAAACTGTCATGTTGTCTGAAAGTTGCAATAAACTGCATCGAGAAACTCTCCAAATGCACCCATGTAACCCCTCCATGCAGTGCTGATATTACAAGAGTGCTAAGCCTCAAAGGCTCATTCACTTCCTTTGAAAATGATCTAAATCAACCATACTTTTCAGTAGATGTCTGAAGCTAAAAGCATTTCATATTTTTAAACAAAATCTGGTATTTTGATACTTTTGTTTAATGTGTAATTAAAAGAATCCACCATTTTATTAGTGTGACTAAAAATGCTTTCTACAATGAAACTTCAGTAAACTGCTGCTTCCTTTTTTTTTTTTTAAGTTTAAATCTCACGTGCAAACATTCCTATTTTAGTGTTTTGCCAAACTGATCTTCTTCTGACTGCTTTCTATCAAATTAGATAATCTTTACTTACTTTTAATGCAGGGAGATTCTGGTGGACCTCTGGCCTGTGAGAAAAATGACATCTCTTACCTCTATGGAATTATCAGCTGGGGAGATGGCTGTGGCAGAGTCAACAAACCTGGAGTATATACAAGAGTGACAAACTATGTAAAGTGGATTAATGAGAAAATAGCCCCCCGAAAAACTAGTTGAACAATTAAATATGCTAACATTTGAAGCAGGGTTCAGGAGTCTTTTGGTTTTATTGAAATGGCATAAATATTTTATTATAAGCTGGTATGAAAACTGTCATGGTAATTCTCAGCAATTCCAAGCCAGACCACCAAAAGCAGGCCTGCTCTGGCTGATGTCAGCTCAGCAGCCTTGATCTAGCATTCTAGGGCTGTGGATTGCTCAACATACATGACTGTCTTTATTTGTCTTAATAAAAAACCCCAAACGTGTCAAGACAGTACACGAAAATCTACAACTCTCTGTCTGCTTGGTGGATTACATAAAAAGTGATTTGATGTATTTTGCAGTTTCTGTTGGAGCTGTCATCCCCCAAACCAACCTGTAACAACACTGTCCTTGTATTATCAGTTGAAATAAAAAAATAAACAAGAGGATCAAAAATGAAATTCCCTCTCCCTGAGAAACGATCTCTTGAAGCTCAGGTCAAGAGACACCAAGAGAACAACGTAGGTAAAGCTGCTACTCAGCTATCTGCAACAAACCAGTTCTGGGGAAAGAAACCAGAGGGTTTAGGTTTTGTTTCAACCAAACATGTAAGCATATTTTTATATAAACATATTTCTATGTTCCACTGATGTAAAACCAGGAATGTGCCTCAGAGCTCTGCTGAATCTGGTATGCAATTTTCCAGCAAGGTTAATGCAACACCTCCTGTGAGCTCAAAGTTTTTCCCTGAAAAATGTTGGAAGTTGGAGCAGCTGATTTAGGTTGCTGCAGCCAGGACCTTTTGCAGACTGTGATCTGCTCCTTGCCCTGAGGATAGCAATGGAAATACTCACCTTGATGATAAATCTCTAAACGTTTCTTTAATTTGACAGTGTTTTGAAGATGTCTTAGATTTTGTACTAACAAGTTGTTCAACTATTTAGATAATTCAGAAAGAAGGTTTCTTGTAACAGATTTTTCAACTGGATGGCTGGGGTGCAACTTGACATTTTCCTTGGGGATCTGGTGATATCACAAACCCCTGGCTTTACTGTCATGGTCTATGGAATTGTTATGGGAACAATCAAAGAAATTATTACAGTATACAGCTGTTTAGAGGCTGTGGACTCAGCTGTATTAGCAAAAACAGGCAGAAAACTACTTAACAGAAAAAAAGTCTGACAAAGAATGGAAAATTCTTTTTTTTTTTTCCTATTACAGGGAACCTTTAGCCACGTCAGATATGTACATTTGAAGTGTTGATGTTAAATGTATTTCTTCCCTGGCAGTGAACATTTATGATCTCTCTTAAGGGTTCCAAGCAAAGTTGCATTTTAAGATAATAAAATTTTAAAGTGGTGCCTAGATATTCAGATGTGTTTTTTGTTTTATAGTACTGGAAGTGTCCTCATGGATTTCTTAGTAGTGGTGAATGTTATCTGCAGTTAAAAGAGACTTTTAAAGGAAAAATAACCAAAACCTGAATCTGTGTAGGTACAAATATACAACAATGCTAATCTAGATAAATGATGTAAACTGTTTAATAAAAACATTTACCCTCTGTTTCTTGGACTTAGTCTGTTATGTATAAAGGAAAAAGTCTTTGAATCCCTCTGTAGGTTGTTCTATAGGTTGAGAGCTGGTAGAAAGATGAAACAGCACTTAGTGCTGGAAGGCATCCGACAATCTCTCCGTTCGGGTCAATTTCAGCTGGTGGTGCTCCCAGTTTAACGCAAGTGTCACACACATTTCCAGTAGACAGATGTGAGCACCTGGACATGGTTTTTAGCTATTGATACTGGGAGTCCCTAGATCAAAGCCCTTAGTTTGTTTTTCAGAGGCACTAAACACTAGCTTTAAAAACTGATATTCACCTCTGGGATCTTGATTTCAAAACAAACTGAAGACTCTTGTTGTCTGACTCTGCCTCCCTGGCCATTTGCAGTACGAGTCTGGCTTGCTTAGTGCCCTGAAATGAATGTGACCATATAACAGGACTAACTGTACCTGCTGCTGAAAGACAAGTACTGCATCAGCAGGAAGGAACTATTTACTCTTCTTTGGAAGGGATTCATCAGGAACAGGTTTCCACTCAAGATGGAGCCATTCTGAATGTCTGTATCTGTTCTGTGACTTCAGTTTCACTTTGAAATTGATATCCATCCACACTATGCACAGTTTTGATCTTGCAGTTTTGTGTTTTATATATTCTCTTGGTCTTCTCTTGCAGTAAAGAAGGTGGCTGTTTGATAAGAAAGGTGTTAGACTGTTGTTTCTGACAGTTTGTGCAGAGCTTTTTTAGCTGTTCTGTTTTCAAAATCTATGCTGCTTGTATCAGTACACAGCAACACCAGTACAAGCAATAACACACTTTTAAAGAATATATTGAATGGTCTGTTTTCTGCTCTAAAGGTCTAAATGAAAAATCTCCACCTGATACTAATTTGAATACTTTGAATGCATTGAAATTAATTTGTGGCTTTCAAAGCAGCCTGTTTGTCCACTGTTACTGCATTGATTCGGTGGAACTAAATGAAAATCATTTGAGCATCAGCTGTGTGGTGATGTATTATAGTGTATATAATACAACTGTATTATAAATGCAGAGTAGGGGTGGCAAGGAGATGTCCAGGTTATGTGAGATATCCTGACCTCTCACAGCCTGACACCAGTCACATTCCTATGGTGCGCTCCAGCATCTGCCTCCAGCCTTTCTGTTGAGCATCATCACCCCATGGAAACTAATTCTCCATATTTTTCACTCCCTTTAAGTGATTTTTTCTTTGTTAAAATGAAAACCCAACTCAAATGTACTAGTGAAATTTTATCTGATGTTTTTCCTAACTCCATATTGAAACTGAATTAGAATGCAAAGCCAGTTGAACAAACACTTCCCTAATTCATTATGAAACACACTTAAAAGATGGTTTTATTAAATTGTATGTTATTCCATGCAAACTGACCAATCCAAAGGAAAGAAATAAATACAAACATCTAAAAAACCCCCTTCTATTATGCTACTGAAACAAAAATGTGCTGTAGGGCTGTTTAAAAAAAACCTGAAGAACTAATTACCATCAAATAAGATGCAGCAGGAGTATTTTTGGAATAATGGACTCTAATTAGTCCATTGCTGGTGGAAATAAATCTGAGGACATCATTAACACATCTTATTCCATTAATTGTAGCTGCTCTGGGTTTGGTGTAAGCGGGTTGTTATCTCGTGACAGTTGCATTGCAAAGAAGGAAAAAAAAAAGCGAGAAGAGTATTTTTATCTGGGGTAGTTGGCACTGTCTTCTGGGAGCCAAGGAGAGCTGTAATTATACTTCTGAAAAGTGAAAATTGGGCATTATAAGGAAGGTGCGGGGAGGGGGTGTTTCAGCTGGCCAGAGGCGGACTCCGCTCCACGAAGGAAATCCGGTGCGGGCTTTGCGGCCGCCCGGGCGTGGAGCAGGCCCTGCGGTCAGCGGCAAAGTCCGGAGCCGGATCAGGGCGGGGGTCGCGCCCGGAGCGGATCCGCCGAGGCGGCTCGCGCGGGGGTGCGGCGCTCCGCGTGCCCCGGCCCGCGCCTCGCGCTCTGACACCGTGAGGAAAAAAATAATAAAAGTAATTAATCCCCCGCCCCCCCCCCAGCCGAGAAGTAAAACATGTGAACAAAGAATTATTGAGACGGTGCCCGGACCCCTTTCCCCAGGCGGCAGGTCGGGGGCCGGGCAGTGCCGCGCTGGCCGCCCGCCCGCGCGGGGCCCTAATAAAGCTATTTTGGAAGTGACCCCTCGCGCGGCCGGAGCGCGGGGCGGGCGCAGAGAGCCGGCGCAGCTGTCCGGAATCATGACTGAAGATGACGGATTCCGTGGTGGTGGAGGGTCACGTCAAGTTGAGAGACGGAAAAAAGGTCCCTGCTCCCGGCGCCCCTTCGGCCCGCGGGGGTCCCCGACCGCCGCCCCCTTCCCGGAGGGGAGAGAGCCCGCTCTCCCCTGCCCGGCCCCGGCTAACCCTGTCCCTTTGCCTCTCGTTGCAGTGGAAGAGCAGGTGGCTGGTGCTGCGCAAGCCCTCCCCGGTGGCAGGTAAGAGGGGCTCGGCGGTGGGAACGGGGCTCGGGGTCCCGCAGCTTGCCCGGTTCCCCGGGGCGAGTGCCCGCAGAGCCCTCGGCGGGGCCATCCCAGAGCTGCGCTGCCCGGGAGCCGCGTCCGGCCTCGGGGCGAGCTCCGCTGCTGGCTAAAAACAACGGGAAAAGTGACTTTCCAAAGCACAGCCACAGGATTTGGTGCCCGTTCAAAATGCACTTTTTAATTTTTTTTTTTGTTTTTTTTTTGGGGGGGGGGGGGAACTTATTTCTTCAGGGTGATTGCTGGCTGTAAAAAAAAAAAAGCTGGCACTGTAAGCTCGGTAGTTATTTTTGATCAGTGTTTTGACAGAAAATTTCACTTCAATTTAAAAATAAAATGACATTTTGAATTAAGGAAGAAAAAAAATAAGATCGTTTCCATGTTCCTGAAGGGGAAATTGAAAACGTTACACAGAGTTGATGTTTTACTGCTGCACAGGGAAAAGTAGGCTTCAGGTTTCCCCATCTATTCCCAACAGGGAAAACATTTGGGCCCAAAAGTGTATCTTTCCAGGGCTAAATGTTGCCTACACTTAGAAAATGTGAATTGCATTGCTGCAGAATGGATTATGGCAGCTTTTCTAGGCTCTTGCTAGAAAGACTGAAGGCTTCTTACTAATTCTTTGTTAACTGAATTGTTACAGTAATTTTTTAGTGTTTTAAATACCTGTATCTCATCTGAATCTGTGAAACCTTCCTGTGCGAAGGGGCATCTGGTCCTAGAGCTGGTGGTATCTAGACCCATGAATATGGGCCTGAGTTTCTAGCCTGAGTAAGCCAAGTTTGAAAGGGTAGATGAGGGAGCCTGACTGATAATGTAGCTTATTCCTCAAAAAAACTTTTTTTATTGTAGTTAAATTAGCCAGGTTTATACAAAAAGCCCCTGGTGATTTGCTTTGCTTGGTATGCAAACCATAGTCATTCTTTCTTCAGACGCACAACTGTATTGCAGAATGTTTAAATACCGTGGTTGCAGCTGTTTTTGCTAACAGGTGCACAAAGACAATTGGGGATCCATGCAAAGCTCTGCATTAGTTAGCAGACAGTTCAGTCTTTCAGTCATTTTTCATCTGTGTGGAGATTTGGCTGTTCCTTGCCCATCTGAGAGCTGTGAGGGCACTTCAGCAGGGCTGGGAGCACCACCCCCCAATATTTATAAAATGGTGCATGGGGGTCTTTCTCTTTTGTGGTTTGTAGCTCAGCTTAAGCTGTGGATGTTGCAGCTTTGATAGTGACCATTAATTTCATCTACAGCTGAGTGTTGTGTGATAGGAAAGGAATGTAGGGGGAAGAGGGCTACTTTTGTCAGAAATGCAAAAGGTGGGAGAGGTCGCTCCCCTTCTCTTGGCCTTTGGGTTTGCTTGTGAAATGCTTGCTTTTGCCATGGGACCGTGGCACTTGAACTGCTTTCTTCCACTGCATAGTTACTGTGTAATAAACACCTCTGGGAAGAGGTTAAAAACAATCGGTGTCACAAGCAAACACTAAAAAATAAATAAAAGGTATGGCACATAATGGTTTTTAGCAATGGCTGCTGTGTAGCATTTAACTGGGAAACCTGAGCTGATGGTAACAATCTTGCAATGCAGTCGGCTCGCCCTTTAGTGGTTGGGTAATCTGTGAGCTACTGTAAGAATTTCATTTGTGGTTCAGTATGTTCTAATGAAAATACAGACAACAATAGCCTCTCAGTCTTTAGAGTCTGTAATGTGAACAGCCATCCCAGCATAGCTCCTAATGTTCAGAATTAATGAGTCAGTCCCTGCCAGACTCAGGAGAGGGTCTGAAATGCCACTGGACTTTGAGTAAAATAGGGAAGATTTATTACTGGGTTCCTTATTTCTGAGCCTGCAGATTACCCTTGAAACACCCCTTCAGTGTTTGCTCCCTGAAAACAAGGACTATCAACTACCTGGGGGTGGGCTGGGAAAAGAAATAGGAGTCTTACATTGACTTACTCAAGCTGATCCTGCAGTTGTCTAAAGCACCTTTGTATTGCAGCAGAGTGCTGAGAACTTTGTTATGGTCTATGCTCTGCCTCATCATCTCTGACAGTTTTGCTTCTTTTAGACTGTTTGCTCATGCTGGTGTACAAGGATAAATCTGAACGAGCAAAAGGGCATAAGGAGAGGAGCAGCATGACCTTAGAAGACATCTGTGGCTTGGATCCTGGGCTCTCCTATGAGGGCTTGAATCACACCCTCGCAATCATCTGTCTCTCTCAAGTTGTGATGTTGGGATTTGAGAACAAGGAAACAATGTATGCGTGGGATGTACGAATACGCTACAGTTTGGGGGAAGGTAACCTTTGTCTTCTCACACTATTTTTTTTTTTCCTCCACAGGGTAAAAAACCAAAGAAAAGTGAAGCTAAAATGCAAATAAAAAGGTACAGTTCAGGACAAGATTGTCACTCATTTGAGAGTGTTCTCCCCCTTAGATGTTAAAGCAGGTATCCCTTATGATAGGTTTTGACTACAGTACCACCCAGTACTGATGGAGAATAATGACAGCTCTTAACTTGGGGTTTTGATTTTGACGTTGACAGTGTGTAGCTTTGAAACGAAGTGATCAAACTTCTACTTCTGTTGCTACAATTGACTCAGGGATTCTGGCAATGGGACTCAGAGGGAGCCTGAATTAAGAGATCCTGAGTAGAACTTTGCCAGTTCAGGCCCAGTTTGCTGATAAAGCTCATTGCTGCTAGTGTTCCATTTCAGAAAGAGACTTCTTGCAATAAGGAGTGCAATCAGACACATTCTTTCCAACTAGCTTCACCTTTCTCCATCATTCTATTTTACTTTCTTGATTAGCGGCTCTAAAATGTACCATGGTGAACAAAGAGTGATAATGTTGGTAATCCATAGTATCTGTCTTATGTTTGTTTAGTCATAACTAGGGAAGGAGGGTAGGTGTGTGGGAGACACACATTAGCAATCTTTTTCATTTGTTACATATGCTCTGCCATCTGTTGGGTTTGTGGGCTCATTTCTTTGCAGTACATATGTAGAAAGATGGCCTGGGAATTTTACAGTAAAAATATCTAGAACTATCAGAAGTGAGATGTGTGGATGTACCTCTCAGGGCTATCAAATATGGAGCCTTGCATAACAGAAAAGGTTAGAGGGGGTTCCTGAACAGTACAAGCATGAATAGCTGGAGTAGTTGGTGCACTTTGATGATACAGCTCTATAGTCTTCCAGTGCTATTTTTTTTTTTTTTTTGAACTAGGTTTGGGATCTATATATAACATAGACTTGTCCTAAAAGCTGAAGGAGTATTTGAATATGACAGAGTAGGTCTGTTTTTTATGGTCTTGCATTGATGCAGTCCTGGAGTAACCTCAGTCCGGCTGTGACAATTATGGTTGTGATTGGAGGACATGCAAAAGCAGGGAAGAGGTTTTTTTTCATGGAAAGATGTGAATGAGTAGGAATAGAGCCTACTGGGTTATGACATGTCCAGCCATGGAGTAAAGGTGAAGTGGGAGAGGTGGTGTGTGGAGGTGAAGAAATGCAGAAGAAAACAAGAATAATTGGTTGAACTGGCAATAATTTGTATAAAGTCAATTGCAGAAAAGCTTAGGGGAAGGAGAATAAATCAAAGAATAGAAATTTTTTTCAGAGTTTTGTCTTCCAGTGCATGTTCAGTTAGGATAATGAAGTCAAAGTGAGTCTAGTTTGAGGGGACAGAAATAGAAAAGAGAGAAGACGTAGATGAAGAGAGGATGGTGGCTGGTGTTTTTCTTAAAGTGTAGTAAGGGTGCCTTTGTGTGCCTTGAAAGTAAGGTGGCTGGATGATAAAAATAGGCTAGGGAGAGATGACCTCAGAGTCTGGGAAGCAAAAAAAAAACCAGTGAAAGGAGTTGACACTGTTCTTGAATGAGGACCACAGAATGGAGGCGTTCACACTGGAGTTCCCATTGTTTTCTCTCAGTTTTTAGGAGATGAGGTGGATGTGAATCCTGAAATGTGCTTGGGCCCACAACTTTGAGAAGTTAGCATACTGCAGCTCAGTGCATAGCTGTGAAAAGGAAAAGATGGGCTGAAGAAATGATGAATTTAAGTAGTACCTTTTGTTCAGGGATATACTCAGCTTTGTCTTCACAAAATTTTTTTTATAGATTAGGGGAAGTGAATGGCTGGGGAGAATTTTGAAGAGAACTCCAATTTACCAAAAAAGCAGTATATGGAAAAACTTCATGTTCAAATATTATTTTTCCTCTACTTTGGCTTTGTTCAGATTTGGGTATGCTGTTTTTTGACAGTGGTCTAGAATTTGAGCTGGACCTCTTTGTTTTCAGCAGCTGTTGTAGCTTGCAACCGATCGTGTGAAGAGTGAGCTCCATTCCTCATTTATGAAGTAGAAAGAATCTTGATGCTGCTTCTCCCATGGTTTAATTGCCAGCAAAATACTGGGCAGAGTTAACTGAGCAGAGGAGTCCAAATGACATTAAAGATTCCTTTCTGAGTGTTATTGACCACAATGGTTTTGCTGTCTTTTTCATAGCTTATGTTTAAGCAGATTGCGTAACAACTGCGTGCCCAAAAGGGGACATCGTGTGACTATTGATTTGCTCCCTAGCAGTGCTACTGGCAGAGCTGTAAGTAGAGCTGTGGTTAGTTAGATCTATCTCTGTCTCCTTGCACATTTCACTCGAATGACTTTGTGGCTAATTCTGCTGGAGCCTTAGGGAACTTACCAAATGCATGTCATAGATGAGGAGTTGGCTTACAGCTCGGATCGTGACTAAGAATATAGCAAGTAGTTAGATGAGAAGCAAGACTCAGACCTAGATGAAATTCGTGATGCTTGAAGAAGCATGGGCAAGAAACAAGGAAGAGTGGATGTAAGAGCTGAGAGTATCTGGAAGTTACCCTGTAGATTTCATAGGCAGGGAGCTGTTTGTGTGATCTTTGATGCATAACTAAAAGCCAAATCTATGTGCTTTCTTTCCTCCTGGAAATAGAATAGTCTCGATGCTTCCCTCTACCAAGACAAGTGTTGTTCCTTTTTTTTTTCTTGATTTGTTGTGGTTTTTGTTTTTATTTTGTTTTGTTGGTTTTTTGTTTTTATTTTGTTTCGTTGTTTTTATTTTTTGTCTCTGATCACAATATGAAAGAAACTAGAGCAGTAGTGGAAGTCAAAACAATTGTTTGAGAATTATATGCTTGCTCACTTAAATTGCTCCCTTTGAAACACTGAGATTTGAGCTCTTGAAATGATCCCAATAACTTATTATTCAGAATGCGTTAGTCCTGGAAGAAAATGGGAGACCAGCCTAGAACAACTGCTACTTTAGGTAAAGATACTGCAATACTGGAGTTGGGATTTGAACCTGGATTTTGTAAACTTGGATGAGATAGGTGCTCCTTTTTATTTCTCCACTGATTTAAAATTCAGGATGTGAAATGTGAAAAATTAACTGACATCTAAAAGTGTTTGTTACCTATAAATCACTCAGTTTCCTAGTAATTTTAAATGTCTGGGCATCTACCATCACCAACTCCTGAAAAAATCACAAAGGTGGAAAAATGTAATTTTCCTCATTTTACTGCTAGGGAGGAAGTGAAGCAGTTTATTAAAGGTTGCAAATGAGTCAGCGATAGAGGCCTGGTTAGAACTTGCTTAATTCTTTGAATCTTGGCTTTTGGATTCCTTGAGCACCATGTCATTTGTGTGCATGGATGTAGGAAAGGAGAGACACAGGCTAGAGGAGGAGACAGAAAGCAACCCATGTAATGATGCAAGGATCGAAGAGGTATGTGAAGTCTAGGCTGGATACTGACTAATCTGACATAGGGTTGGCATGGAAGATTTAGGAGAAATTAATGCAGCATTGCAACTTTAATAATTTGTAGCATTAAGCCAAGATATGATGGATTTTTTCCAACCCTAAACTGGCATAATAGGGAGTAATGGTCTTACAGCTACTTACCTGTGGCTATCTGGCCTCCAGGTCTTTATGGCAAACTCTCATGGTGTGGGCAGGGCTTGGTCCAAGTACCACAGCTGAACAGAATGACTTACGCAACACTTATATATCCTGTAGTAATTTTTTTTTTTCCTTATTTGAAAGTTCATAGATTTCAAGTGTTTGTAGCCCCTGGCACAAAACTAGAGAGTGGGCCTGCTACTCTGCATTTCTGCAATGACATCCTTGTCCTTGTGAAAGACCTTCCTCCCAGTGTCATGGGGCAGTGGAAGCTCTCAGATCTGCGTCGGTATGGAGCCGTCCCGAATGGATTCATCTTTGAAGGGGGTACCAGGTGCGGCTTCTGTAAGTACAAATGGAACCTGTCTTCTAAATGTTGCTTGATGCCTTTTGCAGAAGTGTAAATGCACTCTCATTTCAAGTGGAGACTGCAGAACCAGCTGTGCTACTTTGTCATACAGGCAGCCTGTTCTGAGCAGGCTTCAACCCTGGTGTTCAGTAGAAATGTGACTGTGTGGAGTCCTGGCTGAAAATCGGCCTGTGGCGCTCCAGAAGATGTTTAGTCAAAAGCTGCTATTGAACAGAGAGCAAAAATAAGGTAATGAACTTTTATGGCTTCTGTTATGCAAGAGATAAGGTAAAATGGTTTAATGTTCAGATTATTAAATTATGATTAATTATTTTGTTGTTTGCTAAGGAGAAAGTGATATGGAGCTTTGAGGTTACAGGCAGCATCGATGTTCTCGTTGTGTAAAGGCTAATTTCTAAATCCCATAGAGGACTTTTTGTTCCTAAAAGTTAGACAACTGTCTGGTCCCTTCCCTGTTAGTAGCTTTGTAACTTTATGGGGTGGGGCCGTGTGATTTTTGGGGTCAAAATGAAAGCAAGCGAGCTGAAGCTAATTTCTATATCCAAGTAGCTAAGATACACCTTTAGATGGAGAGAAATCTCTTGTTCCAATGGCCAATTTAGTACTTCTCAAATTCTCGCTTCAGATAAAATATAGAGTTTGTATGCAAGACCTGAAATGGAAAGTTAATTAATGCACAGGTATAATAACACATATCATTAGGTTTATATTCATAAGGTTTTAATTTCATGAGCAGAGTTTGAAGCCATGCTGAATTGATGATCTGTGAGTATAAGTGGGTATGCAGATTGTGAGTTTGGATGTGAAGTTGTTTGACCTGCATACTTTCTTCAATTAACAAACTGAAAAATTAGAAGATTTCAGAGTTGGTCCAAATCCAGATATATTCTTCCTGAGACTTGCATACTGTTGCTCTGCATGTTAATTCTGGTTACCATACTTCTATGGAGTGGGAAACCCAAGTTCCTGACCTTTTTCTGACCTGACAGGAAAGTGTGGCCAGGCGGGGATCGGTCTCTTCTCCCAGGCAGCAAGGAACAGGAGGAGAGGAAATGGCCTCAAGCTGTGCTAGGGGAGGTTTAGGATGGACTTTGAGAGGAATTTCTACACAGAAAGGGTTGTCAAGCTTTGAAATGGGCTGCCCAGAGAGGTGGTGGTCATCATCCCTAGAGGTGTTTAAGAAATGACTGGACGTGGCATTTAGTTGACATGGTGGTGTCCAGTCAAAGGTTGGACTCGATTATGTCAGGGGTCTTTTCCAGCCTAATTGATTCTGTGAAATGAGGAACTGTAGGTGATGGAACCTGAATTATCTGTGGTGAGTTTTCTTTTTTTTTTTTTTTCCTCCCTTAAACTTACACTAGTTTCTGGTAAGAAACAGAAAGTCATCAGTAGATCTCCTGTGTACATGCTTTTAAAAATATAATTTTTTTTTTTTTGGGTTACACGTGAATAGAATTAGGAAAGTGCTTTGGAAAGGGACCCACTACCTTGTGGATCATCCTTAAGAAATGTGTGTGTTGATAGCTGAGACTCTTCAGCTGCCACAAAAGGGTATTTTTGCCTTTCCCCCTGCATGTGTGCATTCAAAGAGAAGAACAGCATAGTCATTTTGGTACAAAATAGCCTGTCACAGTTGGAAACTTTTTACAAGTTGAAGCTGATCTTGTTAAAGGAGTTACTGCCCTTAACTAAGCAGTCAAACATATCCTCAGGCATTACAACATTTAAACATGTGTTTAGTCTAAACACTTGGTTTAATACTGCCACTATAAGAAAATGCTTTTTGAAAATAGAACCTAAAGAAAAATATAACCCTGGTTATTCTTGACAGAAGTGTGTTGGTAAAGAGAAATACCATCTTTCTTCAGGTATCTGACTCTTTTACCTCAGTCCTCTGGAATTCTTGAAGCAAACAAGTAGTGTTCAGGAAAAAAATTGATATGTTATTACAGAAGTTGTTTTCATTCCTGAACAAAAGTGCTCTCCATTACCGTGTCATGTAAGTGTAGTATAATATTATGCAGACTCTATTATTAATGTTACTTTCCTACAGGTTAAACCATATCTTTGCTCACATTCATCCTGTGGAGCTCTGAAGGCAGAGGATTAGTGAATTTAAGGTTTAAATATCATAGTAATAAATACCTAATTAAAAGGAACCAATAATTTTGTGGTTTGATTGCCTCTCCTCTCCGTAATAAAATACATGAAGCCCCAAACTGAAGCAGAGCTTTTTTGGATGTGTCTATGGTAGATCTGAGGTCTAAAAGGATATTTGTTTTAGCTTTCTGTTTCTTGCTTCCTCACAAAAATTTTCATAAATATAAAATACTTCATTATGTTCTGTTGCTTAGTACCAGTTTAGTTCAACTCCAAAGGCTTTGGTACTCAATCCAGGCAGAGGGAAACCATCTGAGATAATGCTGAGATTTCAAACATTAAATCTAGGAGCATTGTCAAGATGGTTTACTCATAAATTTATTCATAAATAGGAAGAAAAGCATTTACATTCTGAACTCCTCTTGCTCTTAACATCAAAATATTGCTAGAGATTAAAAAAATACTTTTTTCTGCTTCAGAAAGCTGCAAAGAATTTATTTTCTGGGCCAAAATTTTGTTCTCTCTGTAGCTGAAGCTTAGTCACACATACCTTTTGTAAAAAAGCAGACGTCTTGGCCTAGCAGTCAATTGAGAGGTTTACATAGAGGAACAGGCTGGAAAAAGGGAGCCTCCCACTTTCCCAAGTTCCCAGCTCAATTAGGGTGCACCAGTTAAAATGACCAGTTGCCAAGAGAATCTTCACTTGGAGGTCAGTGGGAAAAAATTCAAGTGGGCTCATAAGAGGGCACGTTAACACTGTGAGAATTCAGTCTCTCCAATGTTCAAGTGCTTCAGAATTAGCTTCCAGAGCCAGGTTTAAAGCTGCCTCATATTTTCTGACAGCATCTCCTTGAAGAAAGGAACTTGTAGGACCCTTCGTGCCCTTTGAAAGAAAAAATGCTAATTGCAAGATAAGCAGGAGTATTTCTGTGATTGTTCTGGTGTTTTGATAAAATTTGGTACTTCTTTCCTTCTTTCCTTTCTTGTTTCCACTTCTGCATTTATTTGAAATTTAGAAGTAGTAGGGGTGGTTAGACAGGGGCAAGATCTGGAATTTTTTGGAGGATCCTGGGTTGCGTAGATTGAAACTTCTGTTTACTTGTGGGTATTCTGTGCTGTCTCCTACTTAGGCCTACTGCAGGCAACCAACATTGTTACCTCTATTTATCTGTTTTTAGTAGTCATGCCCATATCTTAGTTGGCAGTAATAGGAATACCCTTTGTCATTTTCCCCAGAGGGAAGTGCAGTGTGAGATACACTCTGAAGGGGGCTGCTCAAGGTCAAGGTTGGATGACATGCTGCTTGCCATGGAATGAGCTGCCGTGGTTCCTACCTGTCCTGCAGCTAAAAGGCTTCAGGCTCTAGTATTGTCTAGCACCTGCTAGGAGTAGTAATTAATGGGAAGGGACTGACTCCTCCTCCCTGCTTTTACACACACTACAGAAATTGAAGTAATTTTTGGCCATTGTCCATTTTGAAAGTATATTTGCCCATGGGTTTGCTTTTTTAATATGGTAAGTTAAAATCAACATTGGCAAGATTAAGTATTACTTGGAAGTTTTATGAAATTGGCAGCTTGTCTTGAATGTTTGAGGGACTGTACAATGCTTTACTGCTGACTGCCAGAGAGGACTGGCTGAGTGTTTCAGTCTTGTGCAAGTGGTTGGAGGCTGCTTTTCACCAAGTCTATTAACCCATGGAGAGAGTTGAGTCAGCCCTTCAGTCTGGTGAACAGCTGCATGGTATTACAGTGATGCATACCACATATTCCTTGGCTTCTAAATGCCTATGAACCAAGCCTGTTCTAACACATGACTGAGATATGTAATTTCCAGTTGTGAATTTCTCAGTCGTCTCAAGAAAGAAAAAAAGAAATATAATTGCTTGCTTTTATGTATGCTTTTAGAACATTACTTAGTTAAGCCTTGCCTACTCATTCATCTCACTTGATGTTTTGTCAAGGACCCTCAGACTGCTTCCTTCCCTTGCAATCTAGTTCTACCTACCAAAACAAGAAAGAAAATGTTTCCTGTGAGTCAGTCAGCAATTAAGGTGCTCACATGAATAGTAGAATCTACAAAGAAATTACTGTATGTTTATGTTGGATTTGTGTCCACATGCACATGGACATACACTGTTTGCACCGGTTATATAAAGGACATCACATTTGGTTTTGGGATTTCCAAATGACCTATAGTTATTCGCAGAAAAAATCCTTTGAGTTAAGCAGCCAGCTCACATGCACACATTTACTTTCTTTGTTTCCATTAAAGTCAGAAGCTTGTCGAGCCTCTTAGGAGTTTAAGTTACTCTTGACAAAGGTGATAAAAGAACAAAGTGGTCCAGATGTACTCTTCATGTACAGAAATATTTGAGGAATCTTTTTTTTTTTTGCCTGAGTGGCAGCAGGGAGGTGTAGGATTCTGGTGAATTATCAAGCCACATTGTATATCACTGTGCTTGAGACATGGATGTCCTCTGCTATACTGTCTCTATCCTGCTTGCTTATGATGCTTGGAATGCAAAGGTCATTTTTCTGTAGACTCCCTCTATTCTGTGTGGGGAGGAGAAGTCAGCTCAAAGAAAAAGCTGAATTTCAAATAATTCCTGAATACATTGCACTCGGGGTTTTTTTTATCCTAATAAAATGTTCTCTGACTTTGGCATCTCTTGGGGAGGGGAAATGGGGCAAGGCTGCAAGTGAGTCACCAGCAGAAACCTTCATATGTGTCAGACTGTGTGATTAGTGTTGTAGTCTCCTAGATGGTATCAGATCCTGAAGCCAAGGTGTGTTCATGTTTCTTTGGCTGAAGAATTTTTGATAGGCAAGATCTGAAGAGATGCAAATGTGGTGGAGTGACAAATCAAGTTAGGAAGATGCCTCTAACAGTGTTGTCTTGAATAGATTTAAGCAGAACTGGCAGAGACTCAGATGTGACATAAGTTGAGAGTGATAAAAAAGTGTGGACCAGAATATGTTTTTCCTAGAGAGGTCAGTTTACAGCTTGCTGGTCATACCTAATTTACTAAAATAGTTATTGTGGCTTGTGGTCCACTCTCTATTATCCCTTTTGTTTGAATCCCACAGCCATTTGTCAAGTTGTCAAAAGTGTATCCACTGCTTAAGTGAAATGTGAGTATCCTGTTGGATATGACAGGGTATATGTTTGGAAAGTGATGGGGATTCAGTCATTCTGGTCAAGATCAGCTCTGCTGCTTTGAGTAAAATGGGAAAAAATATGTATGCAACCCTGAATTGGCTAGAGATCTGCAGAAGTCAAACACGTGTCCAGGTTAGGGGCCTGAGTCACAAGGAAAGTAATATGCAAAACCCTACTACAGGTCTAGATTTGGTATTAAAGTTTTCTTGTATGCATGGCTCTGGTGAAGTGGGAGCACTTCAAAGTCTATATACTAATTTAATTTCCTTTTTTTTTTCTGGGATTGAAGTATTATTTCCCTGAAATTGCTCGTTACTGGAGTGGTTTTTGCCTGATGTTTTAAGATAATATTTTTTTTTTCCTGATGAGATTTATATTTGGACTACCAATTAATAAAATGTTCTGAGGAGCCCTTCTAGTCTTTCATGTTTTTCATGTAGCCATGTATCATGGAGCTCATAACTTGTTTGTTTATTTAGTGATTCTCATTCTAATTTTGCTTGGGGCTATTCTTAATGAATGGAAAGCAAATATCAGAATAGAGCAAAGGGTAAAGATCTGATGACAACCTGTGGAGTTGTGTTACGTTCTGTTAATAATAGACATAGAGGACTTAGTCTAGGAAAATTTATACCATAATCCAGCAATATAACCAAATTCTAATTTGTTGGTATATAAAAAACTCCTTTTGCTTCAAACTAGTTAAAAGTAGAATTAACTTGGTTCATTCTTTTGAAGACACTTTAAATATCCCTGACAGTTCCTGCCTAGTTCTGTTTGACCTACAAAATTTTAGGGATAAATAAGAATAAAAGACCTGGACAGCTATTGAGAATAAGGTGTCTGTTTTGACAGTTCAGGGGGATTGGAACTAGATATGTTTAAGGCCGCTTCCAACCCAATCCATTCTATGATTCTAGGACATTACTCTAAGTGCCTGAATGTCATAAAATTAACATAAATTATTAGACAGCTATTGAATTTACATGTATGTTTGTGTTATAGTGTGTGTGTGCTGATCTGAATTTTTTATTTCTTTTCCCAGGAGAATGTCTTGTTTAGTTCTTTTCATGGCTTGCACTGAAAACTCTTTTGATTCCTATGTCATAAATAGCTTTAGCAAAGTATATTTCTAGTGTTTCCAGGTGAAAACCACACATATTTATGTTGTGCTTTCTTGCAGGGGCTGGTGTTTTTTTCCTCTCTTGTGCTGAAGGGGAGCAGATCAGCTTCCTGTTCGACTGCATCGTCCGCGGCATCTCCCCGACCAAAGGTCCTTTCGGTTTGCGTCCAGTGCTCCCAGGTTAATATAGGAAGTATAGAGTAACCAAGTGAAGTAGGAACTTGTCATGTCTCACACCCACTGCTGCTGGTGTAAGAACAGCTTGCAGACACCGAGGGTGTGCAGAGTGCAAAGTGGTTTTCATTCTGAGATGTCACCATACAGATTTATAAGCTGGATGTACCTAGTTTCCCCCTGCTGCTCTGGCTCATTCATATTTCTGGTGGTATTGCTAACTCTAGCCCTCTCTTATTTAACAGTACTAAAAGATGGCAATTTGAATTGAAAGGAACCCTAACTTTTAGTTTTAAACTTACACATTTAACTTGGATCCATGTCTGCATTGCTGTTTTGAGAGTTTAATGGCAAACTAACTTCTGGAGCATTTTGAGTTTATCCAAAAAAAAATGTTCTAAGTCTTGTCAGCCTTAGAAAACTTTGTCAAGCCTCCTCATCACATTTGAACTTTTCAACTTGAGCTTTTTCCTGATATGTGGAGATTAAATTCCTTTTCCTGTTTCATGGTAAATGCTGCATGCACTGCAATGGCCAAAGAGGAATTTGGACAGCATCATAATAAGCCCTATTGCCTTTTGATTTCAGCAGATGAATTGATTATTGAGTCAGAATGACTCTGTCAGACAGGACAAAAGTGTAGAAATGAGATTGCAGAAAATTACCTGTGATTTGGTGGTGGAATACTGTGGGAATAGGCTGCAAGGATGGTGAAGGATGAGCTGGGATTTGTGGAAATACTTAAGAGTTTCTGTGTGTTAGACAGTTAATAAGTGTTTGACAGGATTTTATTGCTGTTATAAGATTAAATTAATTGCAGGAAGGAAATGCGATGGAAAAGATTAGATCTGTATATGAAGCTTGTGAAAATAAATTATGAAAAATTAGTTATTAGCTAAAAATTAGTAAATGCAGTAAACACAAGGTTCAGTTCATATTGTCTTTCTCTTGGTTGTAAGGCAGAAGTAAATAATCAAGCAGAATAGTGGACAAAAAAAGTCATTCTTGTGTGATGATATATGCTTGCATTCAATTAACTAGAGTGTTAAAAAAAAGAAGCAAACACAAAAAACCTAACAACAGAAACAGTGTTGATTGTGCCATTTTAGATGGCACAATCTTTGAAGATTCTTTTTTTAGAAGCATGTAGGAGTAAATCTGTGTTCACATCTTAGTTAGCACTTCTTGTGTTTGTGGGTTGCTGTGCCACATACCACAATCCCTTCCCTCCATCAGGAGCTCTGACCTCAGTGAGGTGCATAAAGTGGATGTGGGACATCCTGGGGAGTATTTGGCATTTTTTGTAAGAGAAGACCTCCTTTTGGAGGTCTTTTAATTTCTCTTCTGTGCTTGATGGACTTGCCATTAAAATCTCATCCACTTGATTTCATCTTGTTTCCCTGGACAGGAGAAGTGTTTTGTAGACAATTGTGCTCATGTTCTTGCAGGCTCCTCTGCCTTTATGTATCCAAGCTACCTTGAGCCCTCTAACTTTTATTCCTGTGTATTTTACCCTTGTCTCTTCCAGTTTGTGGTCTCTCCCTATGTACACATTCCTTCATGGAAAAAAAAATTTTTTTATGTTCTCCTTCATTTATTATCCCATGCAGAAGCTTGTACAGATCTGTTTAAGGCACATGCACATGTACAGTTCTGGTGATTCATCCGTAAACTAATTTTCCTTATCAAATATGTTGTTACACAGAATGTACTGTATTGCTTTAAAAGGTTAAGTCTACCAGCTGCACACTGTGTCTGTCAAGTATTGAAATTCACTCAACCTTTTGAAAGCATCCACTTGTAAACAGATTAATTATCTGTACACTTCAGGTAACTAGATCAAAACTTCCATATTGGGGATTCTGTCAAGAAATGTCTTGTCTGTGTAATTCATGTTTACTGCAGTGCAGAATGCTACACAGCCTCAGCAGTACTTTATGTATGCAATGTTCTGCTTTTGTGCAATTTAAAAGCTTTTAGAGAAACCTCTTCACAGTTTGCTACTTGAATTTGGCATCTTGCCTTTGCCTGTACCTTTCCAACTCAAACATGAAATAGGCTTGAAGTGCTGTGGTATTTTCAATCACGGAAAACACACAAAGGGCAGATGTACAGAGAAAGAGTGAAATATGGTAAAAAAAGTCACGGTGACAGTGTTGGACACCAATGCCCGTAGCACAAATATAATCCACAGATGTTATGGAATCAATGTGTGTGTAGTCTGTTAAAAAGATGAATGAATGACACCAGTTGCTTCATGTGCAAACAGCTCAACCATATGGTTAAAAGGGATGCTGAAATATTTATGTGTTAGCATGAAATTAATAGGAGATGGTAGAGAATGGTTTGAAGAGGGCTGAAAAATGACCAGTTTTCTTACTTGCCATAGTGATTCTTGAACAAATGTAAAATACCCAGTATCCAAATGGAATTTGTAAACTGGGTGTGCAAGGGGTGTTTGCTCAAGGACAATATTGACATCTTATTTTCAGGATTGTAGTTTTAAAAACTGTACCTTATTTCTAAAAGCATGATGTTCTTATCACATGGATATGTGATTACTGTACGTATTTTATGATGTCATCTATAAAATATGCAATGAAAATCCAATGCAGTGCAACTCATAAACTTGACTGACAACTGCAAGGTATCACAATCTGGTCTAATCTCTCAGCGGACCAGCTTTGAGCAGCAGGTCAGACTAGAGAACTCTGAGATCCCCTTCAACCTGAATTATTCTGTGATGTTTTGGAAATGAATCAAATTACTATTCTCATGATAAAAAATAATTCTGTTATGTGTACATCCAAAATAAAATGGAGAAGGAAAAGAGTATTAGATGTTTTATGGTTTATTACTTGTTGTACTTATTTTGGGAGTCCATTAATTCTTCAGAATTGTACCAAAATAGTCGTACTGATATCTTCACTAGCAGATTGGAGGTTTTGATTTGTTAAAAGCTGCATGATCCGGTCTCGTAAACCACCCCCTTCCCTCCCTCCCCCCAAGACATAGAAGATGGGAATGTGAAGGTCATGTAGGTATAGGTATCTAGATGTTTTTAACAAGTGTATTGTATTTTAACAAGTATTTTAAATAAAGGACTCAAATGAGTGATGTAATGACTTTGGATGGCTTGTTTTCCCCAGCTACTAGTTGGAAGAGAGCTCCTGTAATTGGCTGCTAGCATGGTCTCTTTTTCGTTCCTTGAAGAGATGTTTAGAAAACAGTCCAGAGAATTTTACATTCTGTCTTGACAGAAGTCTAGATATAGACTTGGTAATGAATCACTGATTGGTTTTTAATCTGTACTGAATTTGCATGCTTCTTATTTGAGAAATGTTTATCAGGTGTGTGTTGAGCTCCTTTTTTCACTAGCAAGGTTCATGTTGAATGCCAGAACTGAACACAGCAAAGGCCCAACAGCCCATCAGTGATACCTTCGATCAGTGGGCAGAGCAGTACTCTCTATATCTGATTATGTGCCAGTCTAGTCCCGCAGTCTGGAAAGACCCCAGGTGTAATGCTGATCATCTGGATGCTCTCTTTTAATTTTGGAAGCTTTTTCAGGCTGCTTTGTGACTGAGTGGAGAGTGTACAGTGCTGCTTGCTGAGGATCCATCTGATGCTCTTTTTGTTGAAGCTTGATACACCTTTGGCCATTGCAAGACAGCTCTGTGGCTGCCTTCTGCAGTATCTGTACCAAGTGGATCCTCAAACTTTTAGGACATCTTTTCATTCCTCCAGACATCTTACAAGGTGTGGAGATGTTAGCAAGAAGGTGAGGGTCCAGGCCTGATTTACAAATGTGCCTATGGTTACACAGGAAGAAAGAAAAGAGATTTTCAGCCTAATTTACCTAATTTTGTTTAATGAAGTAATTAACCAATGTTGCATTTTAAAGATGCATCTAATCCATTAGGTAGCTCCTGACTGAACTGGATACGATACATTTTTTCCTGACAGGTGCTTATTGAACAACCATGAGCTTTGAATTACTGTGTCACTTTGTTCGTATGTTACCAAAGTATTCAAAATCTCCCACGATGAGCAGCTGATGTGGCTTTAATGAATACCCACCAACGTAATGTAAAAATAAAATCTCCAGCAGAGGCATTTTTAGTCCAGCTAAATTTGATGTAATCCTTCCCCTTTGCCCCAAAGCAGTGTTTTAGAAGATTTCAATGACTGCCTCACATAAAAGATTTTTTTCCTCATAGCAAGGGATCCATTTTTGATTGGAGATGATAAAACATTTTATTAATTGAAGGACCTGAGTGAATCATGTGACAGGATACATTTGTTAAGAGTCTGGGAGATGAAGGTACTGATTGTTCTTGGAGCTGCTCTCGGATGTTGTGTGGGCAGAAGCTGTCGGAACTTCCTGGGACAGCTGTCTCAGTACCGGTCATGCTGCCTCTGTCCCCCTGAGTTACTAATGTGGTAAATTGCCACACAGTTGTTTAGAAGTTGTGTTTTGGGCATGCAAAAGGTAGAGGATGATACCAACAGCTCCAACTTTGTAGAAATATGGCCTAAAAGCTTACAAAAAAGGGTTATTTCAACAGCACTCATGGGAGGTCATAGATTATGCACTCCAGTAAGAACTGGTCCCTAAAAAGTGACTGCAGTCCATAGTCTGATCCTGTAGGAAAACCTCCTGATTAGAACTTGGTAGTCTGTAACCAATAATACTGGTATAAGAATCTGTTACTTCTGGTGAGTATTATTGGCTGTATTTTCCACAGAAGTCTGGCTTATTAGCAGAGAAGATAAAAGGCGAAACAAAGACTTGTGTAAGACTGATAGATAATTATTTTTAATATCTACCAAAAACTTAGACTCTGTATATGTTTGTCAGGTTTTGAAGCTATTTCTCTAGGTATTTCCTAGAACTTGCTGAGGAAAGTTCTTCTGCTCAATCTTCCACAAAACTGAGCGATGAGAGGTCGCAGCACATAACTATTAATCCAATTTTATACACACCTTTTATACATAGGCAATCCTTAAGGGGAAATGTAACCAAAAAGTTATCAGTTCTATTGGAGAGACAGTATGCCTAGAGGTTTCATGTTGTTGGGTGAAACCTGGTGTGTTCTGTAGCTGTGCAGCTGATAGGGAATTTGGCTTCTGGAAGCAGTTGAACATGCGAACATGTATTTTATTATAAGCCAGTTTTGCAAGATCAAGTTTTTTTTTTTTAATTGTATCTTTTGCTAGCTGTAAGAGGGATATCAGTTCCTTAAAAAACTAGTTGTTGTGTCGGTGCCCTAGTAATGTTCTGAAAATTCTGCATTTGTCAAGTAATCATATTCTGGGGAAAGTAAAAGGACCTTTCCTCCTGACAGTTGTTTGGTGTGGAAAAGGTTAGTGTCTGTTTGCATCTTGGTTTGACCAATTTGCTGATCTGTTATGACAACTTTATACTCAAAATACTCGTAGAACATATTTCTTGAACGTTTTTTGGACATAGGGCATTTAAGTACGTAGAGCAGAGTAACTGGAGCAGAGGACATTAACAAATAGACTTAGGCAGCAGCTTGTAACACTGTGTGCTACTGAGGAGATCCTTGCATGGGCCTGTCTGGGTTGCACCATAGGTGCTGGTGGCCAAGTGTTGTGTTTTCCTTTGGCAGAGGTCCATATGGAAGCATTGGGGGTTTCGTCTGAGTAAGCAGTTGCACAGGTTTGAACTAGTCAATGCCTAATACAAGTTGTCTTGCAGTTTAAATAGGAATGGAGGCCTAAACAAAATAATCCACATCTAATAGTCCTATTTTCTGTTCTTCAGTTTGGAGTGAGTCATGCACTGTTTGAGCTGGGAGACAGAGAGGTCACAGACCCTGTTTGTCATGGGCATTGTTGCCTTGTCCCTGTTAGAACACCTTTGGGTTCTGGTGTATGTTATTATAGATGGACTCTTTGTATCTTGGTTTTTCTGCTCATTTTACCCAGATTGCAGGCTGCCAAAGATGGAAACCTCCTCTACACAGGAAAGAAAGTTAGCAAGTTCAGCACTGTCACTTCTATTCCTACCTAGGGCAGGTCAGAAAGTGAATATGGTTAGGGAGGAGAGATGTGGCAGTTTGTTTCTTGGGGTAATTAATAATATAGGGCACTCCCATGGAGCTTCAACTGACTTGGTAGTGCTCCTTCCTCTAAGTGTGAGCTTGCTTTGACTGCTATGCTGACAATATCAAAACCAAGTCTTTTAAAACTAAAAGACCTGGGATGAAAATGAAACTTTTCTTTCATCTTTACAACTGTTTTTGGTCTTACTAACTCAACCACAGCAATGTATAGCCTTTTTCATCCTTTCCCCCCCTCTTTTTAAATGACTCTGTGTTTTTGTGGTGTGCTTCTACTACCCAGTTGATCAGATATACAAGAGCAGCAGTTGTGAGGAAGCTAATCTGTTTTCTCTGTCATTAATTACTTTCCCTGTGTATTAATAAGAACTACTGACGTTTCTGATGATAAACAAGTTAGCAGACCATATCCTCTGCAACCGCTGAACATGGTGCACTCATCAGTGCTATTTTGAAGGAATCCATAAGGTTTCTCTTGGGGTGATGGTTATGATTACTTCCAACATCTGGTTTTATTGTTGTGCCTGCTGGAAACAAAATGATTTAGAGGAAACTGGGCTGTTTTACAGATGAAACTTCTTCCACGTACTGTTTAACTTTTGGTTTTTCCACTTATGTTGGAATAGAATCAGCCTTCTTCAGTGAAATAATTTCAGCTGGAATGGCAAACTCACTAAAATGTATGAGGAAAATCCATGACAGTACATTTTAGGAGTGGTTTATATCATTCTAAGTTGTCTTGTATTAAACATGAAGACAGAGAGCCACCAGGTTGCTTATTTTGTCTGTGATGTCTGAACTTAATCACCTGAACATCAAACTTGAAAGCAAAGTCTTTGTAAATAGATTATCTGGATTGGAAGCTGTCCGTTTCATCACTATGACTCTGACTTTATGATGTAGATTTGTAAATTTCTAGGATTAAAAATTTGGTCTTTCTTAATGTAAAAATTCCCAGTGAATTCCAGACAAATTTTACATGGGTCAAATTAGTTTTCAAGTCGTCTAGACTTGCTGGGTGCCAATTATTTCTGTAGCTATTGACTTTGGTGCTGTGCTTTTCAGTGTTTTGTTCCTGGTGGTAAGTATTACAGATATTGGGTATAATCTCTGACAATCTTTGACACTTGTAATTTTAACTTGGTGTGTGGCACATGTCCAGGATGTGCTTGAAGTCAGATTGTCCCATACATTTTTCCAATCAGCATTTCAAACATAGAAATTGACCATAATAATGTCTTTTTTTCCTTCCTTTTTTAAAAATTATTTTCCATGTTTCCTCCTTTATTTATTTATTTATTTTCTGTTTCTTTTTAAAGATCCAAGTACTAATCCAGCCTATTCAGAAGAAAGACTGGCTCACGAAGCTTTGCAATTAGAAAAGCGCTTGAGCTTGCTGTCCCATACAAGTCGCCAAGGTAGTGGAGGTAAGAAATACCTTTAATTAAATAAAAATACATTATGTTCCTTCCTGCCCAGGCTTTAAAAGTTGTATGGCCTGTGTTATAGGATGTGGAACTTACAAGAAAAATTATAGAGAAATGATCAAGACATTTGATTTGTTATGCTGCTTGTGAGGCAGTTCTTTAACAGCATTGTCTGAAGTCCTTTGATGTTAATTGGAGGTTTTCAACTCAACAGACTGAGTTTTGAATCAAATACTGTTAACCCAGGAAAACCATTTAGTATGCTGAGTCCTAGTGAATCTGTGCATGTAAAGCTTAAAAAGAACTGTCTGCATCAAGTCTGATATCTGCTTAAGTACTTGAGTCAGTCCAGCCTGTGAGAGGGACTCACTTGTATGGTTCACACATCAAGCTTAAGGCAGATTTTTGCAGTAAAGCATAGGACTCCTGTGCTTTCCTCTGCTATCTGTATGTGCCTTTTCTGGAGCTGTTAATGTATCAAAGTAGAATTAGTGTCTAGCACTGGATCTGTAAAAGGGGCTGTGCCCTGAACTGCCATTTGAACTGTTTAATAGCCGAAGTTGGATCATCAAAACATCTGCTTTGCTCTTGACTCTGAAGCCTACATGCCCAATAATGTCTCTGTGAAGAGCCTCAGGAGCTTAATTATGTGCTTATATACATGTCCATGGCTGCTTTGGCCTAGACACTGCTGGGTAATGTGGTTTGTGACTGAATTCCAGTGAGACTTCCTGAGGTTTTTCTTTATCAGCATGTAACTACTAGACTTGACTGAATTGATAGAAAACAAATGAGACTTGATAGATAAGCATGCCTGTTTTATTTTTATTCCCTCCCTCTGGTCAGAAGTCATGGCCCAACTTCATATAGAGTTTCTGCCTTTGTTTTCACATTGGTTTTATTAAGAAAAAATAAAATAATTGTGGACTCTGTGTGTGCTACAAGAAGGTGTTTTTGTATTTGTTTGGTTTTGTATTTTTTTGTTTGTGTGATGTTTGTGTTTTGTCCTTGTACCCTTTCATGCAATGTTCAAATTTTTTCTTCCATATTCTGTATTTGATGGCAGTAATTACCTGTTAAAATGCCTTTCTTGCAAGTAGCATTGAGGAAAAAAAATCTTGTAATATATGCATAAATGGATCACAGGAAATCTTAGATATAGATAGGAAAAAGTTTTTATAACAGTATTATTTTCATTTTTATCCGTACAATGATGTATGGCTGTATTTTGGTATATTAACCCAATTAACTGTATGACAGTAAATTATGTTTGAAAAAGGGAGAACTTGGTGCATAAACATTAAAAATTTAGCCTTGAATTCATTATGTTCCACAATGTGGTAGGGTTATGTCAAGGTAACATACCATTGCATTTTATTTTTCCCGTGAGGCTGTGAGTTATTGCAGGAATTCTGGCTTTCTGACGAGAGTTCCACTTACAAAAAGCAGATGGAATCTCAGGGCCCTTTCTGTTTGTACATACTTGCCATGCTTCAGTCTGTTGATTGTGTTTGAAACATAGGTTGATGGGTTTTCATCTTTTCTAGGAGACGATAGGAGTCTTTCAAGCTCGTCTTCGGATACCAGCCACTCAGATGTCAGTGTTGGGAGCAGGTTGACAGTGTGGCCTGAGCAATCTTCAGCCAGCACCTCTCAGGAGAGCCATGGACTGGCAGCTGCAAAGGGTATTCACCTGGGAGAAGAAAAGACCCTTCCAGAAGGGGCACGTGGCACCACTAAACCCCCTCCAAAGCCCCTCCGGTCCAGACAGCTGCAGGAAATAGGCCGTCAGAGTTCTTCTGACAGTGGAATAGCTACTGGTAGTCACTCTTCTTACTCTGGGAGCTTCTCTTCCTATGCTGGGAGCTTGGACATTTGCCACGGTGATGAGTTTGGATCATTGCTAAGCTTGCCATTGAACTTCCCTTCAGATCAGAGTCTATGTACTTGTCCTCACAGTGAGTCCCAGAGAGGTGTGGGATCAGAGTATCAGGTTCCCAGCTCTCTCAGACACGTTTATGATACACCCAGGAGTGTGTTACAGGCAGCTTCTAAAGATGTGCAACTGAAGAGTGCAGATTCCACGCTACCCAAGGACCAGGCCCTGCCAGCTCAAGGTGCCAGTGACCCAAAACTTCTACTACCACACTTGGAAGCACGGAGGGGACCTGAGCACAGCCAGCACAGAGGGAGGCCTTCATCCTTACTCACAGAAAGCAGCAAGGACTCAAGTGATGAGACATATGTGGATTTTGTTTCAAGGTGGTCAGACACAAAACCACAAGGACAGGTGTCAGACTCCAAAAGTAGTGAGCTGTCACCACCTGGTGGGGCCTCAGCTGACCCCTGTGACACATGTAGACCCCACCTTGGGATGACAAGAGCTCTTTTTTCATCTTGTCCAATCTGTGGTGGACTAAAGGTAAATACCTAACACTGAGCAGATGCTAACGAACCTTAGTTAATATAGCATGATTAATTTAAAGTTACCTAAGTTGTAGGTCATAAGTAATATTGTTTCCTTTATACTTTGAACACGTAATAACTTTTTGGGTTGTTTATGCTCAAATGGAGAGGCTTAGCACATGGTTTCCTCAAAATCTGTGCCTAGTCAAGGAAACACTGAACAATATAGACCACAATCATTACTTTTATATTGGACAATTTTGTCTTTGGGTACATGTAAGTGAAAGAGAGGTTTTGCAGGCACTGGATTTGTCATATAATGGCAAGCAAGCATGGAAGACACTGACCTGTCTTGCTGCTGGTATTTACAAAGAAAGAAGGGAGGTCAAACAGTATGTACTGCTCTTAAGGTGATCAGAGTGCATATTTTTATTGTATTGATTTTTTTTTTCTTTGTCATTGGAGTTTGAACATGCCTTGCACATGAAGCCAGGTTAGACTAGTTTGTCACTGGGGAAATACAAGATAGTCAAGTCAGCATGGCAATCCAGTAATGTGACTGGCCAATGACAGGTACTTTAGAGCAGGTACACAAAAACTCGTTGGCAGTCTACAAGCAGGACAGTTTATTTGCAGGGAAATTAATTTTTGATCAACAGTCACATAAAGACTTAATACCTAAACTGTGGAGGTTCACTTGCCTTTCCAAACACATTTGCCAGTATCTGTTAACTGAGACTTTGATGTTCTTATAAATTCTTTTTGGACCTGCTACATTCTTATCTTTTTATGGCAGTAAGCTTTATACATTAATTATACATTGCATGAAAATGTATCTGTTTTTATCCATGCTGGAGAAGATTTTTTTTTTTGTGAATGTGTTTGCTAAACTAGAGGAAGGTAAAGCTGCTTGTATTAGTGAGCTGTTGAAAGGCTGGGAAGGTTAGAGGGAGTGCTTAATTTAGGGAATGTGTGAAGCAAGGATTCAGCAAGAGAGACTTCTGCAAGAGGAATTAAACACTGCCATTGAAATGTGTGCATTTAATTAAATGTGAGATTACATAAACCACTGCTATGAAGAGGGTTTGAATGCCTAGTAGGTGATGTAAGAAAAATTAAAAGGTTATAAGTTTGAGGGATTGTTTTCTTCTCATGAGGTGTTTCATGCATTTGCATCATTGAGTGCCTTCACATGTTTGCAAACTGGAAAGCTCTGTCTGCTTGGGCCCCTTGCCCAGCCCCATCCCAGCACCTTGGACGTTACTTTGTCAGCTACCTGCAACACTTGGCAGATAAGGAGGCACTTGTGGGACAGGCTTTCTAAGGTTGTGTCTACACTGGTCAGTAGGATTGGTGATCTTCCAAGACCATCCTTGCCAGCCACCTGCACCACAGGCCCTCACTAGCCCTCTAGTCCAGTTCTGAAAGTGTGGCTGGAGGCAGTGCAGGCGGTGGTGTGCATAGCGGTGTATCTGCTGTTGGCTTCCTGTGGCTGCTGCCTGTAGTTAGGGAGGATTTGGGAAAAATGACCAAGACTTGATTTCTGGAAGAGCTCTGCTTTGGGATTAGAAAGCTCAAAGGTGTCTTTGTCATAGGCAGAGAGGAAAGAAGTAGCTCAGGTACAATTAGCTCACATGGTCTAAATGTTTCTGGGTGATCTGAATTGTTGGTTTAGATGTGAATTTATCAGATTTTACCCTGGGTATCTGTGGAAGATGGGAAGCTGAAAGTGAGTGTTCCACTGGATATCTTCAAAACCATTAAAAGCTAAATTATGTCATTACTATTGCCTGTTTACCCCAATGACATAAATAGCCACATCTTTTATTGCAAAGTGCTGTCAGGTTTCATGGTGTTTCTAGCTGCCCTAGTAAGATAAGCTGGAAAGAATTTCAGATCTTGTCTATACCTAAACAAATTTAGTGATAAACACTGGTGCAACCTTCTTACTAACTTTTGTTTTTGCATGAGATATGCACATCTGCTTTTTTTTTTTTTTAAAAATCCCATTTATAAGCAGTTGCAAAAGAAGTCTCATTAAATAGAATGATTCACGGGTTTGTTTTTACTTTTGAAAGAAAAAGTAACCCTTTGATGCACTCTCTTGAACTGTCAAGATGAGTTATTTTAGCAGTATTTAATGGATGCTGTCTTCGGCTTTTCTCCTGAGGAGTGCAGTGAAAGCACAAATCCATAGGCTGTAACTAAAAAATAATTATTACTCCTTGTACTTTGAGTAGGATATATTTAAGTTAGGTCCAGGAAGAGCTGATTTATGGATTGATGAAAACACCAGGTTTTCATGTTTATTCAAATTCATGTTCAAAAGGCTTTAATGTGCTGGTGTTTGGGGTTCCTTTGCAATTTTGAGTTAAGCTGTTGATTAAATTGTGTTAATGGCTTTTAAATGCCTACTATTTAAAGTGACCTCGGTAGAGGAAAGGCTGCAGCAGTAATTAAGGCTGTGAGCATTTGTTTGTTTTCTGCCCTGTATGTAAACTTTGGCAAATGGAGGTTAGGTTTGGGCATGTTGTGTGTGCATGTTGGAGCTCAGCATGTGAAGAGTTGGAGAGAGTTGTGGGATGAAGACATGTGGAGGGCATGGTGGGGGTCCTGACTGGGACTGACTTGTTAAGAACCACCTACTCTACTAATGACAAGGACGATGATGAAAACAGGGAGAACAGACCCTGCGAAAGTGCCAAGGCTCGAACAGAAAATAGGGCAAGGAAGCCTTTCTGTCACTCTGCATGAAGAATAGAACCAGCATGAAAAGACTTACTAAATATTGTTTCTATTATTTGTATACTGTATTTCATATTAGACATTGGGGACTAAGAAGCAAGCATGCAGGGTGATTTGCTTTCTGTTGTACGTAATTGTGCTGCACTCAAGATGTCCTTACAAACTTCCCAAGATGTGCCTTTGCTATGTAATTTGACCTAGCTGATTTCAGTGCTGTAGATGATTGCAGAGATGAATTCATTGTCTATTGTAAGTATAATTTAAGCTCAGAGTTGATTGTTACAATTTCTGAGTAAGCTGTAGAGATTTATTATTAGACTTATTACATTTTTAACTACTTAACTAATACTAATTTGATGAATAGAATTTCATGTATGCTTGTTGCTCTGTAACTTCCTTTGATGCTATAGTTTGACAAATGTCAACTTTTTTTATAGGGTGTTCCTTTTTTTTTACACCATCATTGTTTGTAAATTTTCGTAGAAGTCTGAAAAATAAAATTATTTTCCAACTGGTTTTGTCCTTTTCCATCTGACAAGTACTGGGTTTAGTTTTGTCTTGCTTTTTGTCCCCTGACCACCTTCTTCTTGCAAGATGAATTAATATGGAATGTTTATGGCTGTCTCTTCATGCCACTTAGTGTTATACTCAAATCATGTTGACAGCTCCAAATGTGCCTATTAGTAGGAATTACATTTATGTATGTCTAGGTCATGCTAAACTCATATTTATGTCAGTGGGAGTTCTTATTTATGTAGAAATGTAGTCATGAGTACTGCTTTGGTAGTTAACTTGCCATGATAGAGGGGAAAAGAAGTTGTCAGTTTGTGTGTGGCTCTTGTCATCAATCTCTATTGGTATTCAGCCACCTACTTAAGTAGATGATTTTAAAATAACCAAAGCCTCCTTGGGGACAATATGGTTCCAAATTAGGAGCTAGTCTACCCAAACCCTCCGTGAGGTAGTTGTATAGCTCCTGCTACCACAGTGCAGGAGCACGCTATGCCTCCAACTTTGAATCTCCCAGCATATTTGTAGGAAGTGGAAATACAGAAATGTTGTGGTTATGATGGATAAAAGAGTTCAGGGGTCTTGTCAGGCAGTGGGATCCACTGCACTGAGGGGCTGAGAACCCTTCCATACACAATATAGGGAGAACTGGCACCTGCCTTGAAGGGCATGTGGATCTCAGTTTAAGTGGGGAGTTGGTTTGGCTAGGTGATAGGATATTTAATTCTTTTATTCTGTCCTGTTGAAACTGCTTCCTTTTTGCATTCCAACTCCACAGGAAGGCATGTGCATGCCTGTACTGTGATCCTTGAGCAGGCTCTTTACTACTGTATTTAATCATGCAGCACCACATTCCCCTTTCAGGGCTGGTTAATCACCTGCATCCTTGGGTGAGTGCAGAATCTTTGTGTTCTAGAGAACCTGTGAGTATCTGTGTGTCCCTTGTGCGTTACAGACCAGGGAGAAACTAAGTCTGGGGAAAAGCACAGCTGATGTGTCTTCAGACAGAGAAGGGGCTTGAACTCTAAAGAACATCCTGCATTGAGGTCTCTTTTGCTGTCTTACCTGGACTAATTTTACCAGGATCATGAGCAGCCTGTAGCTGGGTTTGGAATGTAGCCTTGGTTTTCCAAATCCCATACAAACCCCTTAACCCTGGAGTTAGCTGATGTGTCTCCTCTCATTGTAGATGCTGCTTTTGAAAGTGGTGAAAGAGAAGGTCTGTAAGGTGTTAACTTGTGTGGTGAAATTCAAGAAATGGCAGCTGCATGACTACATGGCCATATCTGTGTAACTGAGAATGTTTTAATTTTTTTTGGCTTTTAATCAAGTACTTTTCTAATGTAGTACTAAAACAGATACTAAAGAAACCACAATGTACTGTTATCTACAACCTTAATTTAGCTTATTTTTTTCTGTTGGGAGTCATTACCTCTTTCCCCAGGAGACTGAAAACCTTATGTGTTTATCTTGTACTGTGTTTATTTCCATGCGTTCTCTGAGAGTGTAGGAACATGATTATTTATATTTGCACATCTTTTACATCTCTTTTCAAAGATTTTTTTTTACAGTATTGATGTGTGGTGCTGTAACATTTTATGCTTCCTCCCACCTTTAAAAAAGCTACAAGCTGTCTAAATTCTCAGCTGAGAAGGATGCGTTCGTCATCTTCTTACAGCATTGTAGCTGCTTGTATTTCTGCTCTAATCTCAGAGCTCTGGGCAGCTGGGCACTGTTAGAACTAACAGGAACAGTTTGCACCTCAGAGGAACCTGGAAGTCAGTTGTTATTGTTGACCTGAATGATGTGTTTGTGAGGTTCCTGTATCTGGGTCTTGCTGACTTTTTGCATGAATTAGAAAACTTGCTTTTGTGCTCTTTTCTTTCAAGATTTAATTCCAGTTGTTTTTCTGAGTCCTGACTGTGATACATGAACCAGTAGTGATGTGCATCTTCCATCACATGTGTCACCACTAAATGAGGTGTCTGCACTGGACAATGGTTTGGCCATCTGGCATTTTACTTACATTGCCATTGTTGTAAAAGGCTCTGAAGGCTCTGAAATTTTTGTGATAAAGTAGTGTTATTCTTCAGACTTTTCAGAGATTCAAATGCATCTTAAAGCCCACCAATTTTCCCACATCATCTTTCTGAAATAGAAGAAACCCATGATTGTTGCTGCGCTTTACAGTGAAATGCAAGTCATTTCTGGAGCTGGTTATGCTGACAAAAGCACCCAGTGCTGTGCAGATCAAATATGTTCTCCAGTTGAAGCTGACAGAGAAAAGTGGCATAAAACAGGTGGATGTAGTATCAGGCTTTAGAGCTAGATTTGTTTTGTTTTCCTCTTTGTAGTTTTGGCCAGGAGCCCAAGTCTACTGTAGAGATGATCTCCATCCTCTTGATCTCATCTCCCATCCAGGTCTCCTTATGCACTGTGTAGAGATACTGCTTATCAGTACCTTTTTTCTCTTCCCAGTTCACCAGTTAATTTGTACAGTATTATAATGCTTCTTGGCAACAGGCTGCACTCCCAAGTGATCAAGAAGAGACCCAGCTTCCTTTTCCATTGCTGTTGCTGGTAAGGGCTCATATAAGTGACCTGGGTCTTCCGAAGGTTTGCGTGGAAGAGGTCACTTAATGGGTAAGAATCTGGATTTCAGAGGTCACAGTAACACAAGAGACATGCCAAACCCCCCAGAGCAATGCAGATCTGACTTGCTTTCAGCCCTGTAGGAGGCTACCTTATCTTTTATCTAAAAAACTTTATTCAAGGTACTCTCCATCTATCATGAAAGAATCCTCATGACTTTTGTGCAAAAAATAAAGGTTTTAATCTAAATTCAGAATAATAAGAGTTGGCACTTACTGGGATCTGGCACTAAGGCGAACAGCCTGTGGTCTGTAGTGGGAAAAGAAGTGCCTGCCACAGAAGCACTGGTAAGTGAAATTATAACAATGTCAAGAGAAGAAAGCATCTTTCCTTACACGAGGGAATGCACACAATGTAACTCAGCAGAATTCATTCTTCTGTACCAAACACAAATGTTGCTGGATTGCTTTTCTGTCAGAGAGCCATGGAGATATTGATAAACCACGGTATTGACCTTCTATCCCCATCACAATGAACAAATGGGAAAATTGGCTTCCTCCCCTAAATACAATCAAGCTGGCTAATAGCTGTTGTTATTACTAATACTGATGGCTACTTCTTCCTCTCTTGGGAGCAGTAGCTTTTCTGAAGAGAGAGAAAGAAATGCTTTGAAGGAGCAGTCATCTGATAATAAAAGCTGGAAAAAATTATTCCCTTTGGAATGTAGGGTTTGTGGGGCTTCTGGTTTTGATCCAGCTGTAAAGGAGACTCTTCAGATTGCTTGGAATGTGGCCAAAATGAGAAAATAGAAGGCTTTTTTTCTCTTTCTCCCCTCCCCCCCTTAAATAGAAATACATTTCTTTCTGGAAAAGTTCAACAGAATCCTACAAAGTGTTAGCAGACACTTTCTATCTTCATTTTCTAAAAGGAAGAAAGGAAAATTCACCTGCAGAGGAAGAAAATACAAAAAGATACAAGGAAAGCATAGATTACATGGAGCTCAGCTCAGGAGAAGCTAATAACTCCAGTAGAAGCCCTGGATTAAGATTCACAAGTTTGATTCCCATATGGTTTATCTCCTTCTGGAAGATCATAAGCAAAGTTACTTTCAAAAAACTTCAACTCCTTGACTTGCATTTCTGAAAAATGTTTGTAATGTCTGCCAACATTCTATTTTTAAGATTGTGCATTAAAAAGACTATGCAGGAAATATTTTGTTTTGATTAACAGTCAGTGACATCAAAGTAATTGCATGGCTCAGAAGGAATTGGCGAATGTCAGTAGGATAGCAATCATTTGGATGGGATGTCTGGAGGGCTGACAGCAGCTCACTGTGAGTAGATGAGAGGACTGAAAATTGATGCTCAGTAGGGGTGTGACCTTTCCAACCAACCTTTTTTGACAGAGCCACTTAAAACTGGAAGTATGCAAATTAGAAGGGTGAAATGCGTTCCAGCAAAATTATACAAATTGTGCTTAAACTCATTCATAACTCAGGACAAGACATAGGAGTGGAATTAGTTTTGGTAATTCAAGATTCCCAATATACTTATTACTTAAAGATATCCGTGGAAATACTTTCAGTCTGGCTGATAATGTCAGCAGAATTACAATGACTTGTAATTACTTGTAATCAGATTACGTCTGAAGGTATGAGTTGTGTTATGGTGTAGGCAAGTCCTTACTCTTTGTCATATCTGACCCTATTCCAAGTTTCATTGCTTTAGTCATAAAGAGCAAATAATTTTTCCAGCTATTATGTTTGTGAAATTTAATAATATGGTAACAACATCTTCATATGGATAATTCAATTTTGGCATTTGTTAGCATGAAAATATGTGGCAACAAATCTATTGAATAGAAAATGGGTTATTACCTGTTCCATTGAACCTGCTCTGTGGTTTCATTATACTGAAACCAATTTGAGGAATGAATCACAGAAATATATTTATATGTTCAGAACTGAATGAATGTTTCCCATAGGCAAAGAAGGTAGTAAATGTGCATAAGCCATTCTGATACAAAAATGCCCACCAATTTTCAGGATGGACTGTTATATAAGTTCCTTGAGATTTTATAGATTGCTTTATTATGCAGAGTTCAGAATGCTTCTGCTGAAGTGCAAGGGAAATTGTCTAGAGGAGAAAGGAGAGGGAATTCTTTATAAGTCCATAAGGAAGATAAGACCGTCAAATTTACCTCTCATGCAATTGTACAGTTCTGACCAAAATGTCCCACTGAGCAGAAGCCTTGTGCAGACTTCAGTTCCTTTCCTCTGACACTTCTAGAAGCAAGGCCATTTAAATCAGTGTAGCTAAAGTGTTCACTTCATTAGAGATTTAGGTTGCACGTGAGTTAAAATAAATAAGATGGATTTTTGATATCTAAACCAGGCAGATTTCAAACCCTGTCCTGTAGTAGAAGAGTGGAATTGACTGCTCTGGACATCAGGTAACACAGAAAGAATCTGTGCTAAACTCTGGTGTTCTTGCTCTGCCTGGCTTAGTGTTGAATGCATTTGACAAACCTGCCCACTGTGCTATAAAGCTGGTTGTCTATAGCAGACAGACTCCTGGCAGGAGTTTGTGATGGCAAAGCGGTGTTTTGGGCACTGTCTCACTTTTTACAAAGAGAGGTAAGAAGCTTGAGATTTGGACTGATGCAGGAATTTTGTGCAAGGGTTTTATTGTGGCTCTGACCAGCTTACCTCACTTTGTGGTATCTGTATTTGCTTCCCAAGGCTGTTGTCAGGACTGATGGGATTGTGTTTCTACAGGACTTTGGATGTTGAAAATTCTATCCAAGTGCTAAAGATTATATTAAATGCAATGTTGTCCACATGGCAGTGAGAGAGACAGAAAGTTTGCCTTTTAAGAAACTGTGGACAGAAAGAAAGTCATTAGTGAGAGTTGCTAAAGGAGAAAATTAACCTGCCATGATGAAGCACCTGCTCCACAATTTTTGTTTTAGAATGGTGGCAAGTCTATCACTAATTTTTATAACTTCAACAAATAGTTGAAAGCCGCTTTCTTTTTAATGAAAGGCCACAAAGCAGTGGCACTGAATAAGTTATTTCAAGAGAATTTTTTATGTGTGTGAAATTGAGCTTGAAGAATGGTGTCTTTCAAGAACTGCAGTTACTGGACAGAAGTTATGAATGCATGAGCCTTTACACTCAGTTGATTCAGAAAGTCTGTGACTGAGGACATGGCAGCTGAAGATCAGTTCTTTCTAAGAATGGGATTAGCCTGAGGGCTTAGCAATTTTTTAGCATTTAGAAAGGAGCAAGATATCAAGAACATGCTTGAGGATATGCCTGAACTTCCAGCCAAGTTGTAACAACAGAGGGAGGAAAAACCCCATAACGGTACTATGTTTTCTTAATGTATTCTTTTCTAAAATCCTCATGAAGAGGCATATTACATAAAATCTAATTTTGCAAATTTTTTTGGATGCAATTTTTCTATTAGATCAAAAGCCATTTTGCCCAAACGGGGATTAGGTAAAACTCAGCTCTTCCCCAGTAAGAGACGTGAGAGCAGATGACTCTCACAGGGAACTTCTGAGCAGTGTTTTAGGTAGGCAATTGACCCAACTGAGTTCCCTTGGTTCTGGCTAAACTTAGCTTTGAAATTTAGGAACTCTCAGTAAGAACCAAGGTGACACAGTGAAGTGGCAAAGTTACTGCACCTGACCAACTGAGTAAATCCTTTTCAAAGTGTGAAAAAAGCTCTTTTTACCAGTTGCACACAAACTCTTCTGTTTCATTCCTAAATGACACTGCAGAGGGAAGGACTTCAGGGATGCCTTCTGGCCATCCCTGCTAACGTAACAACACTTTGTGCCTTGAAAATCTATCTTACTTTAGCCAGTAATTCAACTCGTAGGTGTAGGACAGAAGTGTAGGGAAAAATGTTATGTCAAGCTACTGTTGTTTTTCCATCCCCTGTGGTTCAGCTCCAGGGACATTTGATGCATCAATATAACAATACAAAATTTGTGTGTGTGTCTAGAAGTTAGACTGAGCTTCCTCAGGTGGGATGAGGATGTTAAGGTCAAAATAAGTGTGATTCCTATGATAAATGAAAGCCAGGATGGAGTGAGTGAATACCAGTCTTATATAGGACTTCTAGGCTGCAGCAAAATGCCTTTACTGCATGCCAGCTCTGCTTGTATGTATTCCTTGGAGTTATCTTTTGTGTCTTTCCATGTTTTTTTTCTGAAAGCCAGGTAAATGAAAGAAAGCAGACCTTGGGACTTTCTCTGCAGCAGTTCAATACCACGCAAGTCCAAAGTGTAGATGGAAAAGGGGCTTTAAAGTTGACTTTGTCCTCCTAAGTCTTGTCACATGAGGATATCAGGCTATTCGCAGGATAAAGTGCAGCAGCCAGCTGTCAGTCAACTAAAATGACTGTTTCAACAGCTGGGAATCAGGGGGACATGAACTCTGGTTGTGTTCCCTCTCCCCTAGCCACATCCTCTGCAGTAGTCTGGATTCTGTGGAATCCTCTGCTAATTCAATGCTGATTGGAAGCAATTTTGAATGTACTAGAAATTTGAGCCTGGAAAATATTAAGGAAATATAAACCTTTTCCAGATCTGGTTTAATAGAAGGACAGAGGAGTGCTAAGTGGGCTGTATCAGGGCTAGTAACTGTATACTTGAATCCCCTGTAGCACAAAGAAGACATTTCCAGATGAAGTTTGCCGATTCATCTCATTCCTTGAGACACAAAGTCAAGCAGAACACACATGCTATAGAGATAACTACTATAGGAGGCTTTGGAAAAAAACCTACAGATATAATTTTGCCTAATAATTTATAGCACTTGCTCTCTGATACAGAAGCAGCCTGGGAGCAGCCCCCATGCATAGTTAAGTAGCTGTATCCTTTGAAGCTGTGCAGCTTAATTATAGTTTCATTACTTTTGACAAACCATAATTTCAGTGATGGGCCAGGGATAAAGAAAAACACTTGTCTTAATTTTACTATTTTGAGCTTTTTCTCCCTTATTTGTCCTTCTACTTCCATCCATTTCTTTCTACTGATGATCACTGATTATATTGTTAATAATTTTTTTTTCCTGGAAGAAGTTGACTAACTATAGCTCTAAATGTGAGGTTGAAAAAGGAGGAAAATGAATGTGAAGATCATATTGCAAGGCTTTCATTTTTATTCTTCATAGGCCCATAATTAAGCCCACTCTAGTTCTCTCTCTGTGGAACAGGATGCACAGGTTATAACAAGGATTCTTTTCTCTGTGTCTTTATGTGGAATGGGCTGGAAGGAAGGAATCAAGTAACTAGTCTAATGTAAATTGGCATAGCTCCATCAGCTACAAAACAGGCACAAGTGTATTTTTAGCGCCAGCAGAAGCTAAGCTCACACTGTGGAACAACAGTGGGGAAGTGGAAGAAGGAAAAGACTTTTCTTAGGGCAGTCCCCAGGCGAATGTTTCAAAATGGTAATTAAAGCTTAACATAAACTTTCTCCATATCTAAGAACCCACAGAAGCAGGTTTAATTTGTCTCTAAGATCTGAGATTTCACTTTGCCAGCTTTTGAAATGTTTTCATTTGAGTCCTTCTCTATTTACTGTCTGTCACTTCAGCTGTAGGGTTGTAGTTGAACTCTATTTGCAAAATGGGAACCTTTTCTTCCTGAATAGCTGAATTGGATTTTAAATCTCGTTGAAAGCAGGAACTTGAGTAAAAGGGATTCTTCACGCACTTTTGTGTGTAAATTTTCCATAAATTGCTGCGTTGCTAAGCAGGAGGGCAAGACCACCTGAATCCCTTTGTGAGTACGTGTGCACGTTGGTCCATGTGTTAATAATGGTCCTTCTTGTTTATTTTCACTCTCCAAGCTTCCTGCTTCATAATACTTTTGTATTGACTTTGCCAATCTTGAAATGGGTTAATGCTTTGACTCAGAACTCTGTGGTTTCTATTGGGCTGTGCTGTTCTGAGAAGATGTATCTCAGTATTTCCCATTGGTCAAGTTTTCACAGGTATTTCTGCAGTACTGAGATGCTCTGTGGGGGCACAGTTAGTCTTGTGAACTTTAAAATGCAAAGGAACTGGATCATGTGAGGTGTTGAATCCCATCCGTTAGCACCTTGCCTCTCCTGTTTGTGTTATGTGCTGAGCAAGAAGAATGAGCTGAGAACCACACGCTGCTTATTTGCACAGCAGTCAAATCTGCTGTTTTTCATACCTGTTTGGGCCCATCTGAGCCTCACTTTCAGCGTTAGGGGAGTTTTGCTGGAGTCCCTGCCTTGTGCAATTTTCACTGAGTGCAGAATGAGTGGAAATTAACAGATCTATTGTACAAGGAAGCTCAGACTATCAAATGTGGGGAAACTGAGTGTATTCTAAATATCAAATGTTCTTGCAGAAGTGTAATGCTACCCCCTGTTGGAATTTGGGATATATGAAACATAAACCGGAATACATGGAATTGAAGCCTCTTTGACTTTGTGTACATTACTATGTTTCCATTGCACTTGACAAGACTTCAGAAGTGCCAGGCTCTCTAAAAACAAATATTATTTTTACAAAAAGAGGAAAGGTTTTTTCCCCTCCAGTTATCGGCACTGAATTAAATTTAAAATAATCTTTCATGTTAAAATACAGCTGCAGGCACAAAGGCCTGTCATTTTACTATATTTCTGTAAGGATACAAATGTATAACCTATTAATGTTTATTTTTATTGTTCATAAACATCTCTCTATAAAGGTCTTGCAACTTCTAACAGAGAAATGCAGCCTCTCTTTGCATGGCTAAAGCTACTGTGTTCACTGTGATTCAGCTGCAAGCTGAGGAAGAGCATTCGTGTTCACCTGTGGAAATGGGACTGGCTGAAGCAATGCTGTGGGTGCACTGCTGGACCTTCAACAGTCTGGAAAAATGAGTGTTTGAGCTCCAGTGCATGAGCAGTGCAGCGGGAGTTTCGGTCTGTTCCTTAGGAGAGGTGGCTTAACAGGAGCTGAGCTGAACAAGGCTCTGGGAAGGGAAAAGGGAATGTAATGTTTCTATAAAAACATCTCTAAGAACCTGACAACACTGTTTTGAATCAGAAAACCTGCTGTGTGTCTTAATGCTTTAACTAAATATTGTTCCTTTTCATAAAACTACAGAACATCATCTGCTACTATAAATCAGGACAGCTCAGCTGAGGAGTTGGGGGGAACAATGTAGATGATTCTAATTACATGGAAGAATTGGTTGTCTTTATTTTGGCCCATATGACATGCTGAACTTTAGATTATTTCACGGTATTTGCCTTCATTCTTAGATCTCACAGTTGGAGAGAAAGCATTTATCGTTTCTGAGCTGAGTGTGGTTTATTTTAATGGCAATTGTGTAAGGAGTCTTTGATGTCCTGAATGGCAAAATGATTATTATGGGATACTTGGTGAAAGATGAGGTAGCGAAGGCAGATGTTAATACACTGTATTATGTACATAGCATCAATTCACAGGTGTAATTGTTCAGGGTTTTGTGCTCTGAAATCAGGAGAGGCTGTGACCCCGTTGTTAAGTTTGAGGAATATATCCTGTGACATTTGCATATGGTGTTTTTATTTTTCATGAAGAATCGTTTTTAGTTCCTGTCTTCTAACTCCTCCACCATTCTGGCTGTGTTTATCAAATACATTGGATTAAAATTGGTTTCAGAGGCAATTTGCTATGTCTGGCTTAGCCATTTCCTCTGGCTGGTGAAATTCTTCAGCCTAGTCCTGGCTCCTGCTGGGAAAAGTCCTCCTGTATCATGAACCAGGAGTGAAGTGTTCTCAGTACTTCAGTGTCTTTGTCCTGTGACGTCTGTTCAGAAGTGTAGATGAGCTCATCTCTTCAGCAATATTCATAATCATTAGTGTCCATCTTTCCATTTGAGTTTCTTATACAGCTCTCCCTAGAGGGTTTGCTGCTGCAGTCTCTCTCTCTGCATACTGTCACTATATTTATCCCTACAAAATCTCTGTGAAATAATGAAGTACTTCTTCCTGTACAGAAACCAGTGCTTCTGAATTTTACCTGTGATTAAGCAGGTGAGACCCTCAAATTCACAAAAGTACTCAATAATTTTGTTTGATCTGGAGCCATCATACCAATCTTTGAGGAACCATAAGAAAATCAAACCTTATGAAATTAGTAAGAAATGGTAAGACAAACCCAAAACCTCAGTCTCATGGAGGTGGCAGAGTGTCTTTATTGTATTTATATAAGTTGTAGTTTTGGGCATGTCTCTGTAATCACAAGCTGTCTAGCTGATATTGGTGTTAGGACAGTTTAGGAGGGTTTGGTGTTGTGCGCTTTCAGACTTTGTTATCAACTTGGAGTGAGTATTATTGCTTTTGGCCAGCTGTACATTCTCATGACTTATATTTTGTCTAGCAAGGCTGTAAGCTTGGCTTGTAGCAATGCCTGGAGACAGACACAAACATCACTGATGTGTTTACACCAGGTATTTCATATGCCTTGGATGGTATTGCACAGCTGTTTCCTCTAGAGTTGTCTGAAAACTTCTGTGCATAATGACATATTTGTGTGATGTTAAAAGGATGTTGTTTAGGTTGAAAAGTTAAGCTTCTCACTGTTAAGGAATTGACAGATTTACAGTTGCTCATGCCATCTTGATTGTACCCACACGTGTCCCTCTCGTGCAGTGAATAAGACAGATGTCCCATGGAAAAACTGGTATGTGACCATGTAATTGCGTTATAGTCCAGCTGTTCAGCACATTCCTAGCGTGACTGTCCAGTGTGTAGTAGTCCTAGGTCAGGTTTTGAAAAGCAAAAGACAAGAGCAAATCATGTGCCTTGTTGCTGTGTCAGCTTCCCCATGGGCTCATATACTGTCAGTAGCGGAGCTTGAAATTTGACCCTTCAGTGTTGCAACTGAGACTCCACCATTGGAATTTCTGCTGTCTGGTGGATGGGTCCAGGTACTGGCTTTCGTGGTAGGGAACTCAGCCAGCTTTTCTTTCTCTCCCATAAATGGATAGCTTCAGAATATGCTAAAGGCAAGTTGTGTCATTTTTGGAGGCAATGATCACATTCTGGTACCCATGGTTGTATTCTGGGTTGTGTGACAAGCGGCTCCCGGCTGCAGGCAGCTGGGAAGCCCAGAGCAAGAAGCAGGAGACACCTTTCAATAGAAACATATAAGAATTGCAACTGCAGAGGCCTCTGTAGAAAACTTGAGAGAGAGAAGATGGCAATACAAATCTAGACTAGAATTAAACAATATTTTTGGTTGTTTCTCACGTCTTGTTTTTTAAAAAAGGGCTGTAACTTGTAGATGAGTGGAACTTGATTATCCCACAGGTTTTAAGGGGTGTATTTTAATGTGGCACAGCCCATGGCTTGCCAGTGCCACTGTCTCATAAAATAGCTGATGTTTGGGCTTGGCTGAGCAAGTGGAGGTGTTTCTGAACTGACTGCAGCAATCTTTCTGTAGGGCGGCAGTTGGCTTGCAACAGATGAAGCTGAGTAATTGGGAGTTTGGGGCTGAAATTGGAGCCCTGCACCTGAAGCATGCTATGGGCAGGAGTTTGTTTCATTTGGAGTTGTTAGGAAGGATCATAGAGTTTAATAATTTTGTATCTTTTGTTCTCAACCTGATCAATTGCTGGGCAAGATGAAACAGCCCATCAAGGCAGATGACCTTTAAAGGTTGCTGCATGTGCCTGTATTTGTTGACCTTTCCTGGGAACTTTGTCTTTCTTGTGGCAGCCTAAGCATTCAGGTTTTCAACTTTACTGTGTTTTAGAATAATAGAATATAAGTCATAGTGTTTAATCCTTACAAGGAAAGTACTTTAACTGTCAGTTTCATTAGGGACTGGTTTCTTTTTGCTGAAATATCTGAGCTTTGCAGAACTTTGGACACGATCAATACTTTTTCTCTTCCATTTTCTAAAAGCACTTTAAACTTTTCTTTGTGATGCTGATTTCAAAATCTTCATTCAGTATTTCTCATTGAGTCCTTTGCACCTTTGTGAAGTTTCTGACAGTTCAAGTTTATTGTCACAAGCTATATTATGTGATTGTAATCTGCTGCATCCCTCTACACACAAACTATGTGAGGCAGTCAGAGGGTTGTGATGACGTGCCACCAGCTACACACAGCAGGCAGGAGTGTTTGTTCATTGTTGGAGAAGTCTGCTTCACAGTTTCTGATTTTCAGGGACTCAGGGATTTTGAGTCATGATTTTCATGGTTTTCTCTTGATAAACTGGATATTTTGTGTAGCCTTGTTACTACATAATAGCTTTGAAATGAAGGGAGAGGAGAAAAAACAATCTAGATCATCTCCTCTGCGAAAATTAAGCATTTGACCAATGTTGCAATCAAGCCTCTGTTTATGAGTGCATTTTTGGTATGTGCAGAATAAAAATCTCACAATGCAAATATTTGCTTCTATTACTGTCAGGTACAAAGTCCTGTTTTATAGTAAGAAAGATCTGGGAGCCTCTCATTTATGTTGAGCCTTTCTTTTTCCAGCCTGAGGACTCAGACTGGGGCAAAACTTCCTATTTGTGACTAAAGCAAAAGAGACCTAAAAAGCATAGAATGTTTTGTGCTGGAAGGGACCTTTAAAGGTCACCTAGTTTAACCCTTCTGCAGTGAGTAGGGACACTTTCCACTAGGTCAGGTTGCTCAGAGCCCCACACAGCCCAGTCTTGAATGTTTTCAGGGATGTGGGATCCACATCTTCTCTGGGTGACCTATGCCAGTGTTTCACCACTCTCATAGTAAAAAATTAATTCCTTGTATCTGGTCTAAACCTACCCACCTTTATTTTAAAACCATAATCCTTTGTCCTATCACAACAGGGTCTGGTAAAAAGTCTGTCCCCATCTTCCTTATAATGCCCTTTAAGTATTGAAGGGCTGCTTTAAGGTCTCCCTGGAGCCTGCTCTTCTCCAAGCTGAACAACCCCAATTCTCTCAGCTTTTCCTCAAAGGAGAGGTGCTCCAGCCCTCCTATCATTTTGTGTCCATCCTCTGGACCTGCTCCAAGAGGTTCATCTTTCCTGTGCTGAGGACTCTAACTCTCAGTAGGCGCAGAATAATGGAGCTATAAAAAGCTGCCAAACTTAGATAAGCTGAAAGAAAAGCTTTATTTCTAAAGATACACAAAGGGAATTACATAAGCTGTGGCTGATGAAGTGTGTCTGAAATGTTGACACAGTTATCAGGTGACTGGCATTTCATTCCTCTTGGCAGTGATGATGGAGCCCTGCTCAGCATTAAAACCTACAGAAACTAGTCTGCTTTTTCTTGGAAGTGTAGTTTCCTCCTTTTTAGGAAGCAAAATAGGAAACAAAAATATTTTGGCTCTGTGAAAATGCTTGGTTTATATTGAACAGCTATCCATCATAGCCAGTAACAGGAGGAACTAGTTTTAAGACAGTATTTTTCTTTTTTTTCCCGTCCACCTGACTTGCAAGATTCTGGCTCCTTTTTATGCCAAGGAGGTGGGCTTGCAAAGCTGTTCTGGTGCTTTTTGTCACTATGAATCTGGCAAAACTTCTTCTACAGCCTGGAAACTGGGAAGTACAGTATCTTTGCTCTTTGCTGTGGAGCTTATATTACATGACCTGGACTTTTTGGGCTGATCTTGGGCCCAAAGACTAAAACTCCCATAAGCAGCGCCAGAACAGGATGATGTATGTAATAACTGGAAAATTCTATAGAGAAAGGTGGGCCTGTTGCTCTTCATATGGGACTGTATTTTTAACTGTTGATTTTTTTTCTTTTAATGAGAACTGGTGTGATCAATCATATATTTCATGAAATATAAAGAGAATGAAAATTTGAATAAAATAAAATGAATCTTTAAAAAAAAAAGGTGAGAGAAAGGCAAAGATATTCCAAATATACACAGAAGAGGGAAAAGAAAATCCCATTTTGATTGTGAAAAGGATTATGTGCCTTGCTGGTTATTTGTGCACACAGAAATGAATGCCAGGCTTAGGTTCTTTTTAGCTCTTTAGGGCAACCGAGCTAATCTGTGAATAATGACCCAGCATATCAAACCAGTGGCTTCTCCTAACATCTATCATTGAACTCTACCCAAGGTATTTGAAAGCAGAACATAAAAAATGAATGTCATCTGGCTGCTGTCAGATCACTACCAGAGCTAAAATAGCCCTGGCCATGCAGCTCATGATGTGTGATACACGAGTGGTGCATATCCGCTTACTGTGGGTGTTGCAGTGGTGGGGTGGTTGGAGCCACGTGCATCACAGACCCCAGTATTCAGCTCTGGGCCACAGATAAAAGATTATAAGTTAGAAGAATATTTAACTTATATTTATAAGTAATACTATGAGACATGCAGGCCTTAAATAATCACACTGTGGGTTTTTGTCTGAGTATCATAGCAGGCGTAACAAAAGCATATGATTTGAGTGAGGTCACTTACCCCTTTTCTCCTTTGATGTAATCACAGGGTAGGTTGAGATATGTGTTATGCTCTGGGTTTGAAAACCATGCACTTACATTTGTACATTATGCCATAATAATTTTAAAAGTTTCTCCTACAGGCAAAACCATGTTTTGCTGTGTTTTGTAGAATTATAAAAGGTCGCTTTTAAGACTGTTCTCTCCTGTGCTTTCTGTTGAGTTGCCTTTGCAGTTGCCACTGCTAGTGAAGTCTCTGCCTTAGATGATTGCGGCAGGAGGCCTCAGAGTTGCAGAAATAATGGAATATGATGTACTGAAATGGAAATTAGGACAATCTTAATGACTGAAAAAAATCACTTAATAACAAAAGACTGGTTTTGTTTTTGTTATTATCTCAGCCTCATTTTTTTTCTCTAGTTAAAGCTGATTCTTGTAGTTTTTTGTTGTCTTTCCTATAATTTCGATGATACCTTAACAATGTCCTACATTTGATATAATTTCACACATCAAACTCCCATTTGCATTTTTCATCTTTGTAATGTATAATCTAATATTTTCTGAAATGCTGTGGGATGTTTTTTCTCTTTGAAAAATGAAATCTTGGCCATGTTTCTGCTTTCTTCCCCTCCCTTCTACTTTTACATACTTCCTATATTTTTTCAAGTTTCTACTTCTTGTAAAGATTTTTCATTCTAAAATTTTCTGTTTTCTTTAGGGAACAGCAATATTACAGTCTGGAGTCTTACCAGCTATATCAGGTAGGAGCCATTTAGTTTTTTTTTTTTTTTATTTAAGGATGACGTTTAAGTCCCAAGTTGTGATGAGAGAAACAGAAGATTTAAGGAAGCAGAACTAAATACTACATTGAGAGGTGTCCTGTTTGGGGTTGTTTTGCTGCTGCAGTTCATGTCTGGCAATTATAAAATACATTTTAATCTATAGAAACTTTGGTTGCAAAGATTAATATATTTGTTTTTCCCTTTCTTTTGTTAATCTGAAGAGGTTCAAAGTTGTCAGACCCTTTATGAAGCTGTTTAGTGCTTTTTCTACTTACATATTCGAAGAAAACTAGAAATTGTTCTTTTTTGGCTGTATTAGCACCAAAGGCAAACTTGATTTTTATGTTCAGTGTGTATGGCCAGTTTCCTAAATAACACAAACCCTCAGGAATGAATCTTTACCAGAAGCAACTTGGAGATGCTTCTCTCCTGTCAGTGAAACTATTGATTGACCAACAAAATCACTGATGAGAGGACACTGAGTATCTGGCCTGGAAAGATTACTTAGGCAAAGGCACCTTTGCATTGTAAACCTTCCTATCAGTAGAATGTGTTGGTCACCTGAGTTCCCTGTCTAATGAAGCCAAACTCGTCTGGGACCTTTGAATTATCATTTTGCTTCAAAGAAAACATTTCATAAGTGTTTGGTTTTGTGCACTCCATCTTAGATCTTGGAGAGATCTATGCAAAGAATTTGGTTAGTATTTTAAATGCCTTTGTGTTCCTTAAATAGTTTACCTGATAATTCACCAGATCCATTAAATTTCATAGGTTGCCCAACTCAAATAGACATAGAACAGCTCTTTGTGCTGTTTTTTATTACTTTTAAAAACTTTGGCAAATATGTAAAGCAGTGTAGTTATGGATACTTGTGTGAACAAATCCAGTAAGGCACTCAGGATCAGGAGGTGTCTCTGGAGAAGGTTAAAAGTAACTTTATTCACTAGTCTGTCTTAGCAGGAGAAAATCCAGAAGCATTTAGCAGAGCTTGTTGCTAGTTATTCCACTCAAGTCAATGGAATTACTCTTGACTTATAGAGGTGTAAGTAGACGCCCAGATTGGATCATTAATTTTATCTTTCCCTCTGGTACTCAAGTTTCTAGTCCTTCACTCAAACCAAGGAAAGCAGAACACTTACAATTAAAGTGTGTGTAAATACAGGGAAACTTGGGTCTGTAGCTGCATGTGGTGGGCAGAATGTTATTTTTGTATTAATTTCAGTGTCAAGCTAATTGTGAATGCAAACACTATGTGACAAAAAAATCTCAGACTACTCATGCATATGAGAGAGTTAGTTATTTTGATAAAAACTATCATGGAGCAAATTGGAAATGCAGAAATACAGGACAGATTTTTATATTAGCAGAAAGAGAAGATACAAGACTGAAGAAACTTGAGCAGGTGGGTTTTATTGTCTGGTACACTGGGAAAATACAGTTTAAGAAAAGAACTCTTGTAGGAATAAGTATAAATGCTTAAGGCAAATGCGGCATCTAAAGCCAGTGACTGAAGTCTTTTTTATGGGGTTTCATCTCTCAAAAGTCCTAATATACTGGTACAACTTCATTCTTCAATATTACACTATTTTTCAGAATGCAAAAGAAGCTGAAGTTTTCTATGTCTCACTGCATTTTTATTGTCCTTAGATATTTCATTTTAAAGTTTTGTCTTTCATACGTGTGAAAATTTCAAGTATAATTGAACTTGGCATTGCAAAGCTTTCAAAATAATTCTGTAGCATTTGAGTCTTTAACCTAATAACTGAAGGTCCCAGGATGCTGAGCAGTCATTCACACTGTTCTATTGGACTAAAGGAACTGAATTAGAACTTCACTATGTTTCTCTGTTATGAGAGATTATAATCCATAGCTGAGAATAGCATAAAGGCACACTAACTTGAGGTAACTACTTTCAAAGCCTGTATTGTGCATATACATGGCAAGATACCCCTTCTAGCATGGGTGATCGTACAATGACCCAATACCCAGTTAGAAAATTTCCTAGTGTAGCAGTTTACTTACTCAGAAATACATTTGTTTTTTTTCTTATTTTCATTCAAATACACTGTAGAATGCAAACCCCCTCCTTCCTGGGCTACAGGTGCACAAATGTTCTATCCAATAGTTTTGCTCTTGAATGTCTCAGTTCTGTAGCAAGACATGGAATTAAACAGTCAGGGATCAACTGTTTCCATATTTTTCAGTTTATTGGTAGTGAATGTGGGTATTCTCTTTCTGCTTTTAGTTAGATATGCTGAGCAACAGACTCAGCAACTTTAGAGAAACGTGTTTCATTCTAATGGCAAACAGAAAAGTGTTCTAAATATGGCAACAATTCTAAGTTGTATTACTAGATGGAAAAAAACAAGTTGGGGTGAATCATATAATTCTGTTTTAAATAATTTGGTTGCCTTTGTTATAAATAACTTTGTAAATATTGACTGGAAAGAGAGACTGAATTAGATTACTTGAGTTTGTAGGAGGAAAATGTTCCCATTGTTATCATAGCTTTGTGCTACAGATAAAGGTAAGGGATTCTTTGGAGTTGTATGATGTGGGAATGTGTGCTCTTAAGTATAATAGACTGCATTTATAGTTATGATGGACCTCATAATACCATGACAGGATAGAGGTTCAAAAATACGATTCAGATTTCTAGATTTCTGAGACTGCTGGTTTCTGGGCACACCTGAGTTTAGTACATTTTGTGTAAGCAGTTCTCATGGGACCTGTACAGAGATTCTCATGACTGCTTGAGAAATCCTGTAGCTTGATCTAGTGGTTGCAGTTTCAGAGATATGTACGTAGGTCTTTTACTCAGGAACTGCTTACGTGCTTTGAGTTAAGGGATCATGAATAAGATGCACATTCAGTGTTGAGAGATGAAACAATAGACTGCGCATTCCTTCGCAGGATGGTGAACTGAAGAGCTTGTGATTATCTTCATTATCTTTCTGGTACTATAAACCAAAGTACTATAGGAAAAACAGGGCTGAAGCAGCTGTCTAGCAAGAGCCTCTGCCCTGAGGTTTGGATGTACATCTGTGTATGTCTGACAGGTGTGTACTTACCATGTTCTGCAGTGAGAATCCTTAATCCACCTCAAATCATCGGAAGTCCTTTACTATTCTTACATTTAGAATGTATTTCCTAGCACTGGTGCTGTTTTTCATTGTAATTTAGGCCTCTGATTTAAATATTGTTCTCCTTTCCATTCCATTGCAACAGCTTAGATAGGGAACCTCCAGCTCTTACTTATAAGGGTGCATGATTTCCTTCAAAATATTTGTATTTTCTCAGTTGAGTAGAACTCTGTCACAGCAATCCTGCTTCATGAATGATGTTTAAACCATGAGGCTGTTTTGTGTGGAGGGGAAATGCCACTATTTTTGTCCTTAGGGAAGTGCCACTATTTCTGTCCTTAACTGCCAACCCCTCTCAAATGAGCTGAGCAGTCTGAATCCCAAGACTCCTATTTAGAGAAGGGAGGCTGGGAGCTGGAATAGCTTGCAGAAGTTCTTAAGGACACTGGAGTCCCTGGAGAAGGCATTTCATGCCAGCTCTATACACCGTATTTCAGAAACTTTCATCCTGTCCCAGTTCCCGCAGGGAAGCTGGTTGCCTGGGCATTCCCAGGAGCCAGGCCCAGCCCTGAGTATTTCAACACTCAAATTAAACTTCCCTAGTGGGAGGTCTGATCTCCCTCTACCTCTGTGCCACAGGCTCTGGCTTTGCAAAAGACAGTAGTTGAATGGGCAAGTAACAAATGTGCTCCCAGGGAAGCAGTGCACGCTCATATTGCTTTTTGACTCGTAAATAATCGCTCTCCTTTTCCATTTTTCTCCTTATTCCATAGGAGCAAATTCATCAGCATTGCAACTGACACTCTTGCTCTCTGACAGCCTCTTTCCTTGCAATACCAAACCTACACAATGCTTGATGGGAAATGTTCTGAGGGGATGAATTAAGGAATAAACATAAAACAATGGTGTGGATTGGAATTCGGCTAAAATATCACCTGAATGCTGATTATGAACACTATCTCTCTATTAAATTTTTCTTAGGTAGATAGGGACTCAAGGCAGGCAGACAAAAAGAAAGAATAAAATTAAGTATACAGCAGGTGCTGAAAATGAAGTCAGCTGTCTGACAGCTTAGCTTTTATGATGGAAAAATATGCACAATTTTTGTGCATTTTAAAAAAATTTTATTGTATACCTATGCAGCCTGATACTTTTATTCCAAGCTTAGGAGTCATCTTGCAAGGAATTAATTGAGAGCAATGAGAAAGAAGAATCTGGGCCATGCTCTTGAGATTATTGTTGCTTAGATTGAAAACAACTTACAATTCTCACTTTTTTTCAGGATATGTGTTGTCAGCTCTTCAGATATAGGAAGACCAAGTGCACTCTGATATTTTTATTGAGCCAGTAAAGGACTGTGTGTTGAACAGTGTCCACCACAGATATGTCATGTCATACTTTATAGGGCTAAACACTGTAATAGAAGAGCATCACTATAATGAGAAACGGATTAATGAAACCCTGCCATAATGTGGCATGCTCTTTCTTGGTCCTGCTTTATTCTACAAGTCCACTCAAATTAATTCTGTAGGGGAAGAAATATAGGAGCTCAGAACAAGTAAGCTGATTAAAATACATACTGTATTTACAAGCTTAATGTTGGCCTTGGTGACTGTCTGAAGTACGAGGGGCCTTTTCCCGGGGGGGAAGAAAACAGTCCATAAAACAGCTATGGGGAAGCCAGGGAAGTGAATGATCCCAGTGCTGCTGCTTCATCCTCTGGGCTGAGCAGATCCAGCAGGTTCCTGTTCTCTGGATGGGGGGTGGCAGAATGTGGTAAGCCCATGCTACAGTGACTTTCTAGTTCTGTCCTTTCTGTATTCCTGATTTGCTTCCCCATGCCTTCTCTGACACTGAAGTCTGTGGAATTGACATATCCCAGCCTTCTAGAACACAAAGAACTTATTTGCACATATATTGATTACTTCAAGGTTTTTTTTAAATTTTGTTTTTGTGTGTGACCTTCATTCCTAGCCAGTGTAGATCCTGAGCTTTAGATGTGTCAAGATTTTTGAAGTAAATGTATGTAAAGCATCTTTGAGGGTGTATTTTTCAAAAAACCCCAGACACTGAATTTCCTGCCACAGGAAAATGGTAATAATTCTAGCTTAACACTTTTGCATTTTTATGCATAGGAGGCTGGACTGGAATGGCCCACAGTATGGGAAGATGAATAATAGATAGAGGTAGTTAGATCCTCTGTTATTTTTTGCGCAGACTAAATAGATATCTTTGAGGAGCAATATTTGAACAGTGAGCTTGAATGCATTTCTAATTTTGAGTGATTCTACCACTTTTAAAGTTGTCTGTGAAAGATACAAGAGGCATTTCTGAATATGGTGAAATCTGTAGAGCAAGTAAGTGTTTTTAAGTATCCCCTTCAGCTTTTATGCCTTGCAGATAATGCTATTTGTATAGTAGAAAATATATGAAATTACTTTGAAAATTGAAGAGAACATGCAGGGAAGTTTCATATGGCAAATATACAGCACTGGAAGTCTCCTATTACATTTGCATGAAACAACCTCCTGGTGTACTTGCTGTATTTCTCCTGTCAATCAGTCGCTTTAGCCTTTGGATGCTCTATCAGGCAAGGTATTTGTTTTCAAAGGAGGAGGTGGGAATGCTGCTTGGCTGAGTGGGTCAAAGTTCTTCATAATAAAGGTAGTTTTAATTCAACAGGAAGTGGGAATTTATCACAGAATGTGGTGTTTTCTTCTGTCCTGACTCCTTGTCAGGAAATTTAACAGCCCAGACTGAAGAGTTTGTGACCTACCCCTTGAAGGCAGAGTAGAGGCTGGGCAGTGAGAAGTGATCACTTGGTAAATGCAGCACAGTGTTATGTGTGTCTCCTCATGGTCATGTAATAATAAGTTGCAAGATTTGAAAACATAAACTGTCTGGGCTCAGTTTATAGTTTATATTCCATCTTCCCTCTGTTTTATTATTTGTTTTCCTTGGCTCTTTCTTGTAGAACATGTGCTGTTAACTCCTTAATTTTGAAGGGTGAGCATAAAGCAATGACTGTAAAGTTAGAAAAATATTTCAAATAGTAGTTGTCTTCACTGAGCTACATTAAACTTTTGAGTCTAATCATATGTAGGAATGCCAAATATCCTGCAGATTTTTTTATTTTGACACATTTTGAATACCTTCTTCCTCTTAGATGTTGAGGAAAATAGAAGAGAACTCTCTTGATGAGATACTCAGTTCTGACAAAGACTTGAGCGAGTTAGCCACACAGAACTGGATGGCAGGGGAAACTGAAAAAAAAATATTCTTAACAATCCCTTGTACAAAGAAAAGAATGATGGAAGGGAGCATCTGTCTCCTGCTGGATACTTTATTTGCTCAGAAATTTATCTTGCTAACTTGCTTTTTCCATTCCTGCGTTATCCTAGAATTCCTAAATAAGAAACAAACCAGTTGATACACCAGCTGAAAAGTAGAAGGAAGAAAATATCTACGTTGATCTCTATTGACACATGTTTGTATGATGCAGTTCAAAGCTTCAAAAAATTCCCTGAGAGATTTGACTATGTAAATATTTGTTAGTTGCCAGATTTGAAAATGAGGAAAATGCAACAGGTCAAATCCTGAAACACTAACATAGTTCTTTTAAATAAGCTCTGGATGGGAAAACTTTGGCCATAAATGGATTGGAATATCTTATTGTTTTAAATCTCCTTTCCTGTCCTGGGTGTTCTTCACAAGTCCTAAAAATGTTACTTAAAAATCCATATTTCCTCTGGAATAATTTCTGCTGAATTGCAATAAGTTTTTGAGGGAATAAAAAACCCAACCCCACATTAATTCTGTGATGAAGCTAGAATTAGCATAAGGCTGTAATCTTTCTTCAAAGTAAGGTGAGGCTTTTGGTTTCATAAAACATATTCTGATGTTCTTAATGCAGAGACAGGATGCACTGATGTGAGAGAAAGGAAGATCAGTTACAGTGAAAATATAAGTAAATCAGCTAGCCTGGGGCTGTCCTATTTTTGCATTTATTTTTATCAGCAGTCTTGCTAAAAACAAAATTTCAAATAACATTTCAAATAACATTGTTAAGTCCTCACCAGAGTATGTAAATGTTTCTACAATCTGATCTCATTAGTTAAAATACAAAATCAGATTCTCAGTATGGCGTACTTTAAAATTGAATTTTGTAGCCTTGGATTACCATATATATGCTTTCATGTACATAAAGACAACAAACTAAAGGTTTTAGTTCAGTTGTGCCCTTCTGAATTAGTTTCTTATTATTGTTTTAATCCATTGTCCTCATTAAGTGAAATAATGAGTGGTTTTTTAGGTTTATTTTATAAAACTGTAGGATTAATTTTACAAGCTTGGAAACCATTAGATTTAGAAATAAAATTGTATGTGTACTTTATACAGGAAAAAAAAAAAAGAAGTTGCCATTTTCTTTAGATTCCCAGGCCACGCAGTTTTCTTAGATATTTCAGAATATTTATCTTACAGAATTTCTTCATGTTGCATAAGAGCTATGGTAATTTTTGGACGCTATTTTAAAAACAATTTGCAGAGCAGTGTCTCACCTGCTCAGAGACTATTCATCAGTTTAGAAGAGTGTTAATTTTATATGTGAATCCCAGCAGCCTGCAGCACATGGCAGAGCCGCCCTGTCACCAGTGGCAGGGTTACTCATACACTCAGCCTCCCACCTGATTCCTGTTCAGTTCCATCCACTGCACAAGAAGTTCCCTCACAATTATTCATGCGAGGAAGTAAATGCCACTCAACTCGATTGAGGTGCCCACAGTGACAGCATGAGAGAGAAGAGATTCAGGGCTGGATGGGGTGATGTAACCCAGCACCCAACAGGTGGAGATGATGCTGATGAGTTTGCTGGTTAAAGAAGGAATGTGTGTGTGCAGACAAGCCACACTGCATGGGTACCACCATGCAGATTTCTGAGTTGATAGCTCTTGTTTCTTCAAATTTCCCAAATACAGCTGCCTGCTGGCCTGAGTCAGGCTGGGGAAGGGAGACTGGCTGTGCCATCTGGTGTATCCAAGGTGAAGCTCTCCTGGCAGGAACACTGGGAGCATGTTTCACAAGAATGTGCTGTGACCTGGATTCAATCCCCATGGAAGCCAGATACCTCATGTTCCCTTGCCACTGGCCCAGTGTATCCATGTCTAAACATGGGTGGTGGACTGCTGAAGTGTGGCACAGCTTTCTCATTCACTTAGATAGGTTTTGGAGCCAGTCTGATCAGATTTTAATGAACTCTTTAAACTTTGTTGTTGCTAAAGCTACGTTATGGATTGCAAAGGCAACTCCCCACTCAATTCATGTTGCCATTTTACTTCTTAGCTCAGGACAGCTTTCCCTGTGGGGAAGGTAGTACTCACCAAAAACAGGGAGGGACAGCATCCTTAGATTTTATAGAAGGCATCCTTTCTTTCTGAAGAAAGAAAACAACACAATTAGATTTTAATGCCACAAACTCAGGATAAAGAATTTAGCAAAAACTGGAAAAAAAAAAAAGCCTGAATGAAGAACAATGACTTGTAATTTTTAGTGTTTTGTTTTGTTTTTTTCTAGATGTTTCAGAAACATCTATTAAAAATGAAACAGGTATTTAGATTCAATGTGAATCTCTGTCTTTGAAAACAGGTGGTGCTTCTGTCATGGCAGCTTCTGGGTCTTTGAAAGTGTATAGAGGGCACAGTCTCCAAGCTGGTAAGTAAAAGTGATTATGAGGTATGTGTGTGGATGCAAATTGAAACTAGTTTAAACTTAAATTATTTTAAACTTCAGAAAATATTAAAGGTAATGCATGATTTGCTTCCCTACTGTAAGTCTTATGTATTTCTTTGGGTTTTTTGCTTTGAGGAGTTTTTGTCAGAAAGGCATTGACAGATGGGATAAGTTTAGAAGAGGCAGTGACAGATAAGTGACAGAGTATAAGCAGTAATCTTATTCACAACAGTAAAATCTGCCATCACTTTAACAAAGGGCACCCACCAAAAAAAATTCATCTCAGGCCATGAGAAATCCTGTACCCTAATAATAATATGCTGGGAAAAACACCCACCACATTTAAATATACTTCTTCATGATAATGGAGGAAAAAAACACTGCCAGCAGATAGAATTATGTGTGTTTGTAATTCAAAATTAATTGTAATGCTTTCATTCTGTGGACACAGCATTTTTGATTGCCTGGTTTGAACTGGGGTGGAGTCTGAGATCGTGAAGAAATGCGGGCATCTTTTTTCAGCTTCGTGCTGGGGAAAGACCGATGATGTTGTACAGCCTGGCTTCTTTTAAAGATGGTGATTTGCACTTGGAAAGCAAAGTTGCCTTTGTAAGGGCTAGCTTAAGCATTTTCTATGGTTTTTCAGAAATCAAGAAGTTATCCGTCATGCTGGAGGTGGAATTTTAACAAGAATGTTCCAGATGCTCCCAAGATCACCCACGCATTGCTCCCTGATTCATGCATTCAAGATAGTTCTGCTCCCACATTCATGTACAGCAAAATGCACTGTTGATTTCAGTGTCCTTCAGTGTGAACAGTTGTAAAAGTGTCCTAAAGTTTATTTCCTTGGTGTTATTACGCTCACGAGGAAATGCTGACATCACTATTACTGAACAGTCAGCACTAGCCACTGTTTATGCTTTCTGAGATTATTCTGTATGATTGTTTAGTTTAGAAGGTTACAAGTCAAAACCAGAAAAGCATGTGCTTTGATTATATTGTACAGATTTATAAGTCCAAAGCCATTAACAGTGTTCCTGCATTCTAGGTCCTAAAGGGGGGTATGAGATGCTAACACTTCCTTCAGAACCTGGAACTCCAACTAGCTCTGAGGAACCTGGTAAGATTTTTGCATCAGAGGTCACTAAAGGTTTCTTTTTCCTTTTCCTTTTCCTTTTTTTTTTTTTTTTTTTTTTAATTGTTGAGATCTCTTCTAAGTGTTATTTTTGAAGTGTTGCCCTTTGAACATGTCAGCTTTACGTGCACACTCACGCACACACACATATCTTTTATTTATAGTGCTGATTTTCTTTCTGTGTTATTTATTGTTCATTTCTGAGAATGGTGCCTATATTGGGTAGAAAATATGAATAACTAACACTTGCTGAAAAAAAGGCTGCAACAGCAGTTTCAAATATAACTTTCTCCTTCCCTCTCCAATTACAGTCTTTTCCTTTCTTTGTCCCCTCAGTTGAGGGCCACTGAATTTTCACTTTTACTCTTTTCCTGTTATTTGCTTAACTATCTCTTTTGATTCCTACATTTTCCCCTGTTCTCTTCAAGCAATCGTGATATTCTACCAATTTTTTCAGAATGTTGTAACCATACATTGTTGTCTGTTTTTCTCTCAAATCCTCCTTTCATAATGTTCTCAAATACTGGCCCTCTGACCCCTCTTGGAAGCATCTCCTGCCTCTATCCACCCATAAGGGATTGCTGAAAGAACTGTCCATGGCTCTCTCACTGCACCATGTCTTCATTAGTAGGAACTTTTGACTGTTGTGTGCTTTTTAAATAAACCCTTCTCTTCACACAAATATAGGGCAATTTTCAATATCTAATAAGGGTTTGGGTTTTTTGTTTGTTTGGTTGGTTTTTTTAAGGAAAAATGAAAACCCAAGTATTCCTCTGTTTACAAAGAAAGCACAATTTCTATTGGGACAGCACTGACTGAACAACAGAAGACTTTTCCTTTCCTTCCATTCCAGTTCGCCCAACTTTATCCTTGTTTCCTTGTTTTTTTTCCTACTTCCTCCCTTTGAGAAGAATATTTGACTGTTGTGAGGTTTTGGGTTTTTTTTCTGTGTGTTTCTTAAGCTTTTCTTGCACAAAGCCCTACCGATTCTCCATGTGTGGTTTTTCAGTTCTCAGGAAAATCACTTGGCTTGTTTGCATCAGGTATGATGTTCAGCTTCCTTAAACCTGTCAGCTGTTTAGTTCTATAGGGAAGCTTACTAGTTTTCATGCTAGCTAACTTTGAGGATGCTTCACTTACACTTCTGTTACATCACTTTAACAGCAAACAGAAAGACTTCAAAAATTATCTTTTCCTTCATGACTGTTCGTGACTCTGTACTTAAGATTGTCACCTGCTTGCAACTTCTCACTATTTGTGATGCAGATTTTCAGTGCTATGATTTTACCGAGTCCCTTCTTGCTCAGTCAGGCCAAATTCCTTTGAAATACTTTGGACACAACAATTGAAAATAATTTCTGAGAATGATGTTTGATGAAAATATAAAAATCCCTTCTGCATTTGATTCTGCATTGATTCTGTAATTTTGTTCCTGTTCTTGCTTTGCAACAACAACTTGAAATCTGACTGTCAGAGAAATATTTGTATACTTTGTGGGTGTTCCGATGTTTTCTTTATAAAAATCTGTGAGAAAATTGGCCAAATTTCCAGTCTTTTCAATTTTTAGACTGTATAGTAGACTCCTTTGATTTAAACAGCTTAAGCCTGGGGAGATTCCATTATCCTGGAACATGCCCTTACTGTTACCTAACGTTGTGTAAGTTATCTCTGCTATTCATAATACTTCCAGGAAAATGAAAAAGTTTCCCTCAATTGTTTAATCACTACTGCTGTTGTCTGGATATAAGAAGTCATTCTTCCCTATGCTCTAAAATGCCTTGATACCCTACTGCCTCTATATTCACATCTCAATACTGTCTAAATGGGCAAAAAGGAAAAGCAGCAGTTTGGACAAAAAAAGATTTGGTACGAGTTCTTTGTGGGGACAAGGAAGAGCTAAATAGGAGAACTTAATGAAAAAGGAGAACCTCAAAGTGATACCATTTTTCCTCTGCACTCTTCTGTTTCAAACTGAAGAGGAGAAAGTGTTCAGTGGTAAGGACTCCAGCTGGACTGAACAGACAGACAAGATTAGCATAATTGAAAGTAGGGCTAGATGACGTCTTGAGAATTAAACCAGTAGACAAAAAAAGTTGTTTTTAAGTCAAAATCATTTCATAGGAACTGTTTCCTAGTCAGTGTTATTCTGTGTCTTTTTTTTAGAGATTTCTAGAAAACTCTGTGGGATTTCCTCTAGTGTTCTTATGATCTTCACTATTTAGAAGGGTTTTCCCACTATTTTTTTTTTACCTGCAATGAAAGTCCTTTAATACTTTGTTGTCCCCACTTGTCATCATTCTTATCTTTTTCAATTCTGCACAGGGAACCTGTCAATGTTGTCTCCTCAAGTTTGCTTTCCCTTTGCTTGGAACAGCTCTTCAGTCCCTGTTTTCAGGACATGCTTTAGGAGCCCCTGCTGATTCTGCTTTCCCTCTTGCAGATGATACAATAGTTCACATCTTCCTAGAACAAATTACCTCATATAAAGCTTTACTAACCTAAGGTAGAGCTGGAAGCCTTGTGAGGCAGTCCTGCTGCTGGAAATGTCTGCAGAGTGTTTGCTTTCTGCTACAACACAGCAAGATCCCTGTCTGTGGTCTATGGTCTTCTGCATAGATCCTGACTTGATCAGTGTTTCAGGATATTTTAAGTAGAAATTTTAGTCTTGTCATGTCCCATCTACCACTGAGGAATGTCCTGTTTGTCAAGCAGAGTTATTGCTGCTCAGTGTTTGCTTTCAGTGTCTCTGTATGAACTGGATCATTGCAAACAGCACCTGTTGTAACATGTTATTTATTTCAGAAGGGGCAGTAGGTTATTCAGCTGATATCCCTACACCAGATCGACCCCACAGTGAGACAGCCACCTATGTTAATATTCCTGTCAGCCCTACTTCCAAAAAACAGCTTCACTACATGGAACTGGAACTTCAAGAATCTAGCACAAGCATAAGAGGTAAGGAAGTCTATGATACTTTTTAAACAGCAAAGGATATGCAGAATGTGTGGGGTATGGGGAGTCATAATTTCATATAAGGAGCAGATGAGGGAGCTGGGGATGTTCAGCCTGGAGAAAAGGAGGCTCAGGAGGGACCTTATCTCTCTTACAATCGCCTGAATGAAGGTTGTAGTCAAGTGGGGGTTGGCCTCTTCTCCCAGGCAGCAGTGACAGGAGGGGACATGGCCTCAAGCTGCCCAAGGGGAGGTTCAGGTTGGATATCAGGAAGAATTTCTTCACTGAAAGGGTGGTCAGGCATTGGAACAGGCTGCCCAGGGAAGTGATGGAGTCGTCATTCCTGGAACTGTTCAAGAAACGACTGGACATGGCACTTAGTGCTGTGCTTTAGTTGATGGTAGTGTTTGGTCAAAATTTGGACTCAGTGATCTTGGAGGTCTTTTCCAACCTGAATGTTTCAATGATTTACCCACAGGCCTTTGCTAACAGAAGAGTTGAACCCTGGGATGTTTGTGAGGCAGTTCTTTTAACTGGCATCTCTTCTTGAAAAAGATTTTTGAGTAATGAAGTTCTATAAGATGTTGCATCCCTTTGACAGGTGATTGTATGTGCACTCATTCTAAAGTGAACACTTCAAACTCTGGAATTTGAAAGACAGTAATCTGCTTGTGTTCTCAAGATTTTCATTGCATATTAGGACTACACTTACCTCATTTTTCTTTCTTGGCTTCAGAAACAGGGCTGTGGGTGTAGGTGTACAGGGCTTGCTCCTGAAGACACTGGCTCTGGAGCCGTGCAGCAAATGAATCAGAGCAGAACACAGTGTTCTTCTATCTGCTCTCCACGAGGGCGTGTGAAAGTGCTGCAGAGAGAATGCCAGCCCAATTATTTATTTATTTATTTATTTTTAAAATTCTTTTGTTTAGATTAGATATTTTACATCTAATGCTTAACTTGGGCAATTAACACATAAGCATGCAATAGATCTGCCATGTCTTGTCATTTAGAGATGCAGTCCTTGCTACAGAAAGCCCCTCATCAGAATCTGGCATTTAATTGCTTGCATCTGATATTGATAGGTTTTCCATCTATAGTTCCCAGCTATAATAATTTTAATTTTTATACTTCTAATTTCAGCAATTTTATTAACTTTGAAATGCTAGCACTTTTCCTGTTGGGTTTTTTTAATGTTTTTATGGTTTTCATTAAGTAATTCTACGCTTCTCCCAGACCTTAATGTAGCTCTCTTTACAACATCTTGTTGAAATGTAAAAGCAATATTTTCTCTTAATTTTAAAGACAATGAACCAAAGCATTAAAAATGAAGAGTTAAATGCTATAAATTTTCCTAAATGTCAACTACCTTCCCAATCTCGAATTGTGGAACTTTAAAGGTGCCTTTAATGACCAAAAATATATATATTTTTTTCATATTAAAATTTTCCCAGCCTCTAGCCTTATGGAAGTATTTTACTCCTGAACAGACTGAGCAGCTTTTGTCTCCCCTATTGCCAAGAAAAATGAGCTAATGTCATTCTGTGTGAGGCTGAAGGTGGTTGCTCTGGTAAACAGTCACAGGGTGCCTAATCCAGACAAAGAAGAACACTGCCAGCTGCCATAAGTGTTTTCTGTTCAAATACCAGATGTTGTTCATTTCCTGATCCATAGCTTGGTGAGGAAGCCTCCCAAAAGTGGGAGAGCCAAGTTCAATTTTGTCATTGACTGGGAGTAACAGCGGTGGAGATTCGAACCTGGGTCAGAAATGCAAGTGGTTCACTTGCTTATTTGAAGAAAACCTGACAACTAAAATATGTAGATAACAAAGCTTTTGAGGTGTTTTGTTTTAGTTGTGGTTATCATCTTACTCCCTTTATATGGCTTGCTATAAGACCAGACCAGGATCATCCAGGAAATCTGTGGAAGAAGTTTCACAACAGCTTGTTTATTCAGGAATACATGAAGGTTGTAGTCTTTTACAGGATTCCATTTGGTGTTTCAGGGGGTGGATCATCCCGATATGCCCAGATTGACATTGCAGCCACCGAGACAGCCCACAAAGTGGGGACGCAGCACGCGCAGTGCCGTGAGGAACGCCTGCAGGAGCTGGAGCAGAAGAGGAAAGGAGCTCAGCAGTGACCTGTCTAGGAAAGAACTTTGTGCTTACCACAAATTGATACTAACTCATCTTCCAAAAGATTAACATTTATTATAAAAAACACTCACACAAAAGCTGCCATTGCTTCTTGCAGTTATACCAGATTCATTCCGATATCTTGATTCCTAATTGGAAAGCTGGTAGCATGAGGGGTGTGTTTGGTCTTTCCTTTTATTTTAATTTGGTTGTAAAGTCCAGATTTTTTGTCATATGCAATGACAGATTAAGTTACCTTTTTCTATAATTCTAAAATCATGGAGAACCTGGAACCAATTTCAGTGTTTATTGAATGGTGGCATTTTCTTTGAAAATAAAGAACTTGAATGTCTGTAGATAAGGGAATGTGTGTGTGGTAAGTGTACACATGTTTGCATATGTCTGTATGTAAGCACACATTACTGATAAAATATATGTATATATCTGAGTGTATAAAATACATAAAACTTCTCTTAATATATTAATGGACTCTTACAAAAGCAAGAAAATTCAGTGCCTGCTTTTTTTGCAGGTACAGTTTTGTCCAATTTATATGCTTATTTATGGACATGCTCAACTATACCTAAGGATAATTCAGTTTTATACCTCACTGAGTCCTGCAGCTTTGGCTAAAGTTGCTCAGATTTAAAAGCTGTAGTGTCAGGGATGCACATAAGTATGCAAACAGACAAGAGCACACAAACAAGTTATTTAATTATGTCTATAAACCACAATAATGTGAAGGGGCCTTTGGGTGCTTCTATTCTTAAAAAGCCTAGGTCAAACCATGAGTTCGATTTTGTAGTTGCTGGGTATCTGTAATTTTTAGCAATTTTCTGGAGCTGAACATATGTATCACTTTGAAAATCAGGTCTCAGTTTTCTCACACAGCGTATTTTAAAACCAAAGTATTCAAAAGAAACATTCGCTTTTGAAAATAGTCTTTATATCAAGAAAACTATTCCTAATGTAAAACCAGCATCCTTAAATCTAAAACTTTATTGAATAATTCTCTGCTGTCCCTAAGTAGCATAAGACCAGTTCTGTGTAAGAGGATGGTGTTTCCAGAGATGCTACAGGATTGACGCACAACAGGATGTTATTGTGTAAAACAGGTTTAACCATGAGTCTGCCACCTCTTGCTTTTGTGCAGTGAGATTTTATGATTCAAAACTTAGTTTCCCATGTTGTGTTGTCTGTTTAATTCTTCTGTTCTTTTTATTTGTCCTCATATAAAATGTCATTTAAATAAAATATTATATAAAATGTTACGGCAGTGACACTAAACTAAAAAGGAAATGTACTCATGAAGAAAACAAATTTTTCCTGATAACATATCAGCTTTGGCTTCCAGAAGTTGCCAGGAGTAACATCTTGGGTGTTATGATTTTTTGATTGTGTCCTCTTAAGATCCAATATCACAGCCAAATTCTGTTCTCTAGGTATGCATTATAATTTATATTGGTGAGTGGAAGTTTTGTGCCAGTGAGGGTTTCACTAAGTGGCTTTGAATGGGAGGTGGGGTTTTGTTTTTGAGGCAGAATTTAACCTATAAATTTATTTGAATGTAGCCTCAATACTAATATAAAATATCAGAAATCTCTCAAATAAAAAAATAATGTGTTTGAGAGTTGACAATTGCAATTCTTATCTGTCTTGTGTTCAGATGTATTTTTCTGTGGAACCACCTAGCATATTTCTGAAGGGAAATGAGGTATTTCTTATGAGATTCTAAGTTTAAAAGATTTTTCTTTGACAAGTGGACAGTGGTGATCTGCTTTGTAAACACATGTTCAGTACAACTGGACTGGGCTTGGCTTCCTGGGACCAGGTTTATCTGACTGAACTGTTCTTCAGTCAAGGATTCTCCACCAGTGGACTTGCAAAGTTAAATCTGTTATGTGACTATGCAGTATTTAAAATGAGCATAGCTTCCCTGCATGCATTGAAATGCAGTGTTTTCCGTGACAAAGTATAATGAAACTACAATATTTCTATTGTAAAAATCTGTTTACCAGGAAAATATATTACCCAGGGTCTCTACAAAGGCTCCCTTTCTGTATGTTGCTTGCTTTGAATCTGGGACTTGTAGCATGGCTAAGGATTTGACACAATAGTAAAGGTCATCAGATTGCTGCTGGCCTCACAGAGGAATTGCAATTTAAACCCATATGTTTTTCAGGTTGAGCAGGGCTGTGAATCTGTGCATGCACATGTTTCTCTGTGCACATGTGTTTGTGTATGTCATAGTAATTTCTGTTTCTTTAAATCTTTTTTTATTACCCTTGAACAGAACAAATAAAACAGATGACTTTCACTTATTTTAAAATTCACTTTATATTCTCATGCACTAAGTTATATTAGGAGCTAAAGCAGGAGTCCAAACCATACTGTTGCATCTGTTAAAAGCTGGTTGGTTGATGTTTTGGTAGTACCTTGCAGGTGGTACCTCTCTGTCAAGTTACAGGCTTGACATTTCTGATGAGAGCTTTCTCATCTGAACAACAGGGGCTCACAGAAATGGAAAATCTTTAAAGGTTTCCCTAAAGAGATAAAATCATGTGCCTTCCACTTGTGAACTGGGGGCAATGGAAATCAAACCAGAGTCCTACAAGCAGGTTTGTGCTCACCATGGAGCTTCCATGGTTAGCTCTAGTACTGCTGGTGGTGTACAAATAGTTAGGGGATTGTTCACACACCTTGCATAAAACATGTGCATGAGTGATCTAAAATACAGTTTGTGATTTCTATGGGATGATTCCAGATTCAGAGCTCTTTGTAAAAAAAATCAAGATATCTCCTACACCTTTGGAGATAAATGCGACTTGTAGCTTCTGATGGTAAAAAGAAGGATTTGCTCATTTTTAATTTAACATTCTATCAGAGATCTTCTCCTGTTCATACCAGGAGCACAACTTATTAATTAATTAGAACAACAAAACAATGTGATGTGACTGATACTTCTGTAAGGTGTTCTTGATGATGGCAGAATTCAAGATGGCAGAATTGCTCTTGGTGATGAGAAAACACAGTGTCAGCAAGAGCAGTGTTTGGGCATAAGCATTGGTGTGCTGTGTATGTACCTCTTTCTTCCTGACAGACCTACTGCCAAATGTAACTGCTACTTCAGTGGGGTTTATGGCACTGTTCATAAGCTACTATGGAACAGTTTTATATGCAGATATTTGGGTGATGGAATTTTCTCCAAGGTAATGTGCTGCAGGACAGAGGGCTGGAGTTTGGAGGGATTTAATCTCCCAACCATCCAAATAGTTGTCTGGGTTTTAATAGCACTGCGGCACCTAATCGTGGAAAATGCCAGTAGATGTCTTTAGGCATGTAAATATTTGTGAAAATCTGCTCTGAGGGTTGTTTTTAGCAAATGGCCTGGAAAAAATTCCTAATTTTCCCTCTCTGCTTTAAAATACCAGTTTTAATTAGTGTAGCTTGGAAAACTATATTTGAATTTGAGTGATTACATTTCTTGTGACATGCTGAAATATGCACCCTTTGGTAAGTTTCTCTTCTAGTTTGTCTGGAATAAGACACGTATTTGCTAAAATAACCACAGGAGCAAGACACAGTATTTCATGAGTTACTGTTAAAATTATGTGGGTTTTTTTAAGATGACAATGCTGTTATATTTTTATGTCACCTTTTCTTTGGGAAGATCCTCAGCTCTCATTTGACCAGTCATACAAGCAATGTTCTACAATCTAGGCTGAAAGGAAATGTTAGTTTAACATCACACAGCAATAAAAACAAGCAAAGCAGAGTAAGGCTGAGAGAATTAGAAGTAACTAAAATGAAGTTTTGTGAGGAGCAGGTCTGCACCAAACACAGCATGAACAGCTGGGCAAAAGAGGTGAATGTGTTGTCAGCCTTGGTACAGCCTCACCTCGAGTGCTATGTGTTGTGCTTGGCCCCACAATATAAGAAGCAAGGAAAGGTCCCTGAATGTGTCCAGAGAACAACAAAGCTGGTGAAAGGGCTGGAAGTGCTGTGAGGGGAGGCTGAGGGCTCTGGGTTTGTGTTATTTGGAGCAAAAGGGGCTGAGGGATGACCTCATTGCTCTCTGCAGTGAGATCATCCCTCTCTTCCTGAGGAGGGGAAGCAGAGAAGAAGGTGCTGAGCTCTTCTCCCTGGTATCCAGAGATAGGATGTGCAGGAATGGTTCAAAACTGCACCAGGGAAGGTTTAGGTTGGACATTGGGAAGCATTTCTTTACCAAAAGCCTGGTCAAACACTGAACTGGCTTCCCAGAGAGGTGGTTGATGCCTCAGGCCTGTCAGTGCTTGAGAAGCATTTGGAAAATGCCCTTAATAACATGCTTTAACTTTTGGTCAGCCCTGAATTGGTCAGGCAGTAGGCCTAGTTGGTTGATATTGCTTCCTCCCAATTGAAATAGTCTATTCTATTCTATTCTATTCTATTCTATTCTATTCTATTCTATTCTATTCTATTCCATCCCATCCCATCCCATCCCATCCCATCCCATCCCAAAGATGACAGGCTTCAGAGTAGCCTCACTCTGAGGCTTAGGACAGTGATATCAGTTGGTTATTGATAAATCAGTTATCAATTTTCTCTGAAAGGCTGGAATATAAGTGACAGGAAAATATATGCAATCTTGACCTGGATTCTGATACAAGAAATAGGTTTGTAAGACAGTGAGCAGGTTTTGGAAAGTGCAGCTGACATGTGAACTTTGAATTTAGTAAAAACTTGAGGGTGAGTGAACTTTAAAACTTATATACTTTCAAACGTTCACCTGCATCAGAGCATCTAGAAATAATTCAAATTTATTACACAGAGGCGTATGTAACATCACCATTTTACTGAAATAATATGTGTCAACTTATTTGAAGAATATGCAGTGGGGGACTGGGATCAGAAAGCAGATTTAGCATGAAAGTAATTTTTCTCTACATAACATTATATGGTTGAGAAATTCTTAGAAAGAAAAATAAATAAATAAAAGCGCCCTAGCATCTTTTATTGTATAAGTTAAATTTTACTCATCTGTGGGCTGAGCTGGCAATTTATGGATAGCCCATATACAGAAAATAGAGCTGATCACATGTTCAGAAAGGAACCTGGTCTTTGGAGTTTTATTATGTAATGAATTGCTCAGATTCATCATCCCCCACGTCCCTGCCACATTTGGAGGATGTACCCCATGGCCTGCCTTTGGCTTCTGTAACACTTTGTCCTTTTACTACCAACAGCCAGCAGTACTGGACACAAACTGGGAAACACAGGAAAATATCTTCTGGGAATTTGATGAAGTAGGTAGGTGTCAGCAGAGAGCCAGAAAGCAGCAGCTGTCCTTTGCCAGCGCTGGCAGAAGGGCAGCCCCAGAAGAGCGTGTGTGTATCTGTAAAGAGCATAAAGTGCTGAGAAACAGAGCACCGTAACCTGAGAGGAGGGTGCCCCTAATTCTGTGTTCAGCTGCACCGGTGTCACTTACAGTGGCTGGGGTATTTGGTAGAGATGGATCAGGTCTGTTGAAAGCCCAGGACCTGATCTTGGATTTGCTGTCTCTGTGCTTTCTATGGTGAATACAAGATAGAAGTGACCATAAGTGACCATAAGATACCATAAGTGACAGCTGTGGGAATGCCTTTCCTACAGTGGCTGCAGTGACAGCCCCAGGTGTGCTGCTTTGGAGCACTGCAGACAGCAAATACTCTTCAGCATGTCTACCTCTGGCCAAGCCCTCCTTTACAGTGGCAACCTTTAACAGGCTTAGACCCTCTCATTGCTGTTGCTCTGCTGGGGAACTGTCAAGATGCAAGTTACAGCCTGCAGCTGACCACATCTGCAGTGTGGACTGCGATGGGAATCCTGTCCCTCTGTCCATCAGCACAGAGCTTGCCCTGAGCACTGCAGGAAGAGACAGAACTGCCCAGAAAACATAAAACCTGGTGGCCAAGCATCAATGCTGCCAATGTGAAGATGCCAAACTCACTGCACCCTGCTCTGTCTCTGCTGTAAGTGGTCAGAGCTGAACAGGGTGAGTTGCTCTGTTCCTAGGTCTGAAGGAGCTGAAGAGAATGCATGTTTTTCTCATGGTTATGCTTGTGGCTAAACGTGGTTACTCCTGTTCCTTCTGTAATCCCAGACACATACTGTGGTAGTACTTTGATTTGGAATTATGACTGTCCTATTTGGTTACACTGGCTGTTTTGTTCTTTCAAAAATTCTAGTACAGCTGTTTGTACATATGGCATTAAAATGAGAAGGAAAACAATTCCTAAGAACATCTCTGGAAAATCGTGTTTTCATCCTGAATTAACAATCATGAATAAAAGTTTTGAAGTTCTGCAAAGAATGAGGGTCAATTTGTGCAAGACCTGAAACAACAGATTGGTGGCAAGGGTTTAGTGACATCAGCAAACTGAGCCTACTGCAAACATTGTCTAAGACATTTCCAACCCAGATTTAAATGTGAGACCCACAACTTGGGATCTGAAACGACGAGCAAATGCACCCTTTCCCCATTGAAGGACCATTTATTTAATGGTTTTGGTTCAGATGTCTTCTTGAATTAGAAACTGAAATTTGAATTTTGAGGTTGGACTAAAGGATCCAATGCCAGGCATTGTAAATTATTGGTTTTCATGTACAGGTTTCCAGTTCTCAGTGTGTTTATTCTTAAAATAGTGTAGCTCCCTTCTCTCTTTAAATTGTCTGGAAAATTGCAACTGTAGAATATTAAATAACATTTTATTTTAGTAGGAGGCTTATTTCAAAGTGATTCAGTGCTCACTTTGCTTATAGAAATTGGCAGGTTTAAGTTACAATAGACCAGTTACTGAGAGGCAACCTTTGAGACTGAAATGGTTGGTTTTATTAAAATGGACGTGTGCAGCTTTTGTGATAAATTAATGCATCAGTGAAGGAGCAAAGTTCACATGTTAAGCGTTAGTATCTGTTAACTGTTTTCTCTTTGATTTATGAGAATGCTCTTTTGTTGAGTGGTGGGATAATATACTTGAAAATTTGGATATGAAAGTGCTTCAAGGGCTATTGATAAAAGCATTTGGGTTGCAATTGTTGCTGTACCAAATATGGCTCAGCTTGAAATATTTACTGTGGAGGAAAGCTTATGAATTTATTTTGGCTCTACTGGACAGATTTTACGAATGCTTCCATTTTATGCCTGTAGATACTAGTAAAAGAAATTCATGCAGTCTTTTTTTCTTCTATAGATTAACATCCTGCTTCCCAGTAGGTGTTAGGTGAGTGGACTGAAATCCATGTTAACTGCATTTTGTATTTGGAAAAGTTGATTTTGGTATTTGGAAGCACTTTGTTAGATAACATAATGCATACACAATATGCAGAACCCAGCTCTCAGTTACAAAGGTAGATCTGTTTGTATGGAAAGCAACAACCTATTCTATTTACTGACTTTAATTACTTAATTTCTTCTATTCTCATTAAATGCTGTGGAATGAAAAAATATATTTCAAATGTATTTTAGAACTTCCTGTGTACTACTTACTGGTAAATGCTCAGTCAAAATCAGCTGTTGAGGCAGCGCATTCAGGAAGCTAAGGTGCTCTCCCTGTCTCTTGCTTTCTACCTTAAGCTGCATTAACCCTGGCTTGAGGGAACCCCCCAGGGAGAGCTGGACGCACAGCAAGCAGGAGAGCCCAGCCAAGGATCCTGCTCCCACCAGCTCCTGAGCACCGAGATTCCTACCTGCAGGAATGGTATCTGGAAAGGCAGATGGCACCTCACCTGACAAAATGTAAATGATCTCTACTTGGTGAATTTAAATACTCCTGCTATTGCCAGATCTATCAGTCATCAGGATCCCTTGGGAGGGCAGAGGGGAAATTATTGCAGGAATAAATCTGCTATAGTGCTGTTCCTTATCTGTCCTGGTAGAATGATGCCATCTTAGCTGTTGTACCAACATGTAGGACGTGCTTTTTAAAAGAAAGACTTTGTTATTTTTGTTGCATTTAGTGCCTTACGTATTTATTTCCCTCTCCTTTCCACCCCCCTTTTTAACAAATAAAATCTGTCCTACATGAAGTCACTGAGATGTTTATCTAAACTGAGGTTCTTTTCAGGGCAGAATTTGACTGGCTATAGAATACGAAATGTTCTGATTTTTTTTCCTAAGAAATGCAGTTCTTTCCTCCTTTTTCTGCTCCTACTTTTGTATTTCAAATTGTTTCTCAGAGTGGTTTAAAAAACTTGGTAATTTGAAAAATTACAAAAGGATCAGAAAAAATACTTAAGGAAGAGAAGGTTCAAGCACTGTTTAAATGTGTTAGTTCTTTTCTTTTTAGATGCCTCTTACATGCAGTCTCACCTATGAATTCCATGATTCACCTCTCACAGGGTACAGGACTGTAGGTATATCTAATTTATATCTTTTTTCTTGGCTTTGAATTTTTATTGCTATTTACAGAAACACAGGACTGGTGACTCAAGTTATTTTTTAATCTTTAATGTTTTAAACACTGCCCACTCTTGTTATTTTGGCCATATGAATTGTCTTTGGAGGATTAAAACTGCAACAATGAACTCAGTCGTACATACATTGATGCGTGTGAGGTGCAGACCATAGAAACTAGTGGAGTCAAACTTTACACCTCCCTAGCCTGTCCCCAAATCTTAAAAAGCAGGGAAAGCCCCAAGGAGCCTTGACAGGAACAGAGACTATTGCTCATGTTTTTCCTTATGCTGTTGTAGACTCTAACTCAGCCACAGACTATTTCAGGGGGAAGCTGGATGCAGGGCAGCAACTGCCTTTTAATTTTTGTTCTCCTCTAGGTTTGTGTGCCCAGTCTTTGGGCCCAATGACTCACTAACAGCTCTGTCCAGTAACTAAATTGAAGTGACTGTGCTGACCCGTCTCCAACCTTTGCCTCTGATGAGCTGTGACTTGTTCCCAGTTTTAAATTACTGTGACATATAAGTAGTTTGTCAGCCTCTTGTACTTTGCAGCATTGGCCAAGCATTCTCTCTGCTTGAGCCCACCTGGCCTTTGAGCCCAATTACTGTCATGGTGTGGTAGGTAGAGACACAGTACAGCCAGTGCCTGGTTCAGCCATCTCCTCTAAAGCCTCTACTGAAGCACCTCTGCACTTGCTCAGTAACTGATCAGACCTTGGTTAATCATTCCATGAATCCAGCACCTTCAGCTCTTCCAAACTTCTTCAGAAATTCTTGGATAAGCATACCCTACCTCAGGTACACACTGAAGATGAAACCCAGCTTTGTGCTGTGTCCTCTTGTGTGGAGCACACAGCTGCTGTGCCTGCCTTCAGTGCAGGCTGAGACTCATGTTGCTTTCCCGTGTGTAGCACATCTCCCTCAGCAGCAGGATCTGAATGTGCTCCGTGAAAGCTGTTCCATTCCCTACAACCCAGCTAGGACTGCTCAGCAGTAGCAGCTCAGTGCTTTGTGTAGCTCCCCTCCTCTGCTGCTGCACTTAGTGCATGTGTCCAAATTCTTCACCCAGGAGCCAGTGCTGTGGGACCCTCCACATCCAGGCTACAGCCACCAAACTGACCTGTGCCACACAGATGTGGTTCTCCCCCTGCCAAAGGGAAAACTGAAGGACACAGTGATGTCTGTGCTTTCTAACACAGCACAGAATGCATTTCTGTTCTGCATTCACAGGGAATTGATGAAGACAAACTCATAAGGTAACCCAGCTACTGCTCTGATACAGAAGCTGAACAGCCCTTAAAAGCCATAGTCTGGGGAAGAAATAGTGTGTAGCATTTGAAAAAAAACCAAACCACTTTTCTCATAAATGGCTTGTAGCTATTTTTGGGTTTACTTTTTTTATCTTGCCAACCAAAGGTATACCATAAACTACAGAACAGAACTGTCTCTAAGGAGACTGCTAATATTAATGGTGGCCTGTTATCGTGATGGACGATTCTCTGGAATATAAATAACTCTTAGCTTACATTAAATTAAAAAAAAAAAGAAAAGAAAAAAAAGCTTCCTGCTTCAAAGAGAATCTCAGTTAAGACTCCTACCACAGTTTTGGTTCAGATTACTTGCACATGAAGATACAGTTTTTAAGTGCAGAATCATGCTCTTTTAACCCATGATGACCCAGGATGAGTGGCCTGTTCTGACTGACTGGGTCTCTTCAGTATTTCTCATGGAACAGGCAGGGAGAGCGAGGCTTGAGGACAGCCTCCTCATCCAGCACACCTCAGCACTGCCATCTGTGAGGGACAGAGCTCCTCAACCAAGCAGCTGTAATGATTCACTCACACTGGACCTTGGTCTTGGCCTTGCTCCTGGAACAGTTTCATTTGAAACTTTCATTTGCAATAAAGGGTCAGCATTGTTATTATAGACAATTTCAACCCAGGTTTCTGATGTTCGCCAAAGTTCTGACCAGAAAAATCTGGTCTTGAAAGGGGAAGTGATAATAGCCTTTACTGGAGATTGCACTGGAATATGTGCTCAGAGAGAAGCTGCTTTAGAAAGCCTTCTGCCTACTCAGAACACAGAAGCACATTCTTGTGGTGCAAAACTACCCCTCCTCTCTTAAAAACTAATGTGTTAATGAACATTACAGGAATTAGCAACATGCTCAAAAAACCAGTCTGGTTGCTTCTCACTGTATGAAAGGGAAGGTATAAGAAAAGCCTCACCAGAATCTTGTTTTGATTTTTTAATGACCAGGTGTAGCAAAACCAAAGCAACCATGAAAAAGATAATTGTACACACGTGTTAGTCAATAACTAAACTGTGCAAATTGACCTCAGTACTTGTTCCCTCCTTACTCTTCCTCCCCCTCTCACATGAAAGATTCATATACAGTGCAGCAGTGCAGCTCTGAGCCACTAATCAAAATCAGTAAAAATATTTTTATTACCTTAAGTAGGAAATTTAATAGGCCAGGCATTGAAATAAAGACTTTTCAGGCCTCTGTTTCAACTTCCTGTACCTCAGTGTTTGCTTTCATTGATCAGAATACATTACCTGACTATAAGATTAGTATTTTTTTACTAGCAGGAATCCTTTGAGAGTTCACATATTTTTTCCTTTCGACATGACTGATTATTTCAAAGGCTGCTACTTGATTCAGATGTAAGATTTATATGATCCAAGACATGCAACCTAAATATTTAATCTAGTCATTTAATTTTATAGAGCAAATACAAAATTGGTAATTAAGTAGACAAAAAAATTTCTTACAGGACACATCTGTTCAATCCTTACTATTTCAGAAGGACTCCTTGGTAAGCCCTGTTCAAAAAACCACACTAACTGCTTTGTGTTAATAAATTGATCCCATGAAGTAGAACAAATTTTTATAGTTCATTGTGTTGAAGACCTTGAGAGATTCTGCTGGATAAGTCTTGCAAGTGCTTCTTTACCTATCAGGAAAACAAAACACATGAAACAAATTTCAGGAAGACAATATATTATCAATATAGTAATATATTCAGATTTTACTATGAGTATTTGTGACAACAGAAAGAGCAGAGAGCAGGAAGACTTCAGGACTTTCAGAATTAGGTCTATAAAAAACAATTATGTGTATGCTGTACTAAACATGGAGAACAGATGTGCCTTGGAGTCCTCTTCTGGAAATCGTTCAGCTTGCATGAAAAATCAGCACTGGATAATCTACATCCCCTCTGCTACTGAGTTAAACTTTCAACATGTATGTAACACTGGATTTATACAGACCTTATATCCTAGTTCTTTTGTCTTTTCTTGCAGCATGGCATATTTCTCTTTGTTTCTGTTCAGATGATCCTTGTCTCCAGTTCCCTCTACGTGCTTCAGTTTCTGGTGTGAAATCTCTAATTGTTTCTGGTAATGATGGTGCTTTTCAATTTTTGCTTCGAAATGTTTCAGCTCCTCCTAAGACAACAAATACACACAGCTTCACACGAGCTTCTTTCCAAGGCTTCCTTTCTCTTGCCAAGACACTCTTAATGGTATTTTACTAAGTCAGGCACAGAAAGCTTTTTCAGTTCCCTGCTTCTTAAGAATGTCTGGACAATCCATTGCGATCACCACCAGACTCCTGATTTTGAAAGCAGCTGCTGAAAACGACCCACTGTGGAGTCCTGAAAAGGAGACTGTGGGTGGCTGTGAGATGCTACAAGATGACAGCAGTGAACACCAAGTAAAAACTTAGGCATAAGCACAGTGAACTGAGGGGAGGGTGAAAAATTTTAAAAGAAGCCTCTTTTTAAAATCTGATAAGCAGGCAGAGTCAGATAAAAAAAAAATCAAATGTTTTCTCTATACAACTTGAATTGAATAAAAGTGGTATGAACCACACAGGAATGAATTTCTATACTATTTCCTTGAAAAGAAGTCTTTATCACAGTAGTTTTGGGTCAGCTCAACACAGCTCCAGCATGGGAAGGTGACAGTACAAGAGATGGGCACGAGAGGGAAATTGCTGGTTATACAGATTACCCTGCTTCCCAAGGACATAATTAGGACATTGGGTAAGAGGGGTAAATCTGGTGCATTGGAAACAAAGCAGCAGTCCCTCATCTTTCACAGATTTAAAATATGCAACACTTGTTTTGAGAAGATTCAGAATTTTCATTCTGCTGATTATAACAGAACCAGCATATGACTAGTTACACACATGTTTATATATCTGAAGTATTAAAAAGGCAGCATGACTTTTTTACAGTGTCTAGATGGTAATACAGAAGTGGCTGCAATCAGAGTAACATTGAGTGTTTCTTTATATGGCAAAATATCTTTCTGCAAGAGAAGTCACTGGAATTCTACTTACCCGAAAAGACTCAAGTTCTTTCTCAGTGAAATTGGCTGATTTGGCCATGTCCCACAAATCAATCACTCTTGGTTCCTCAAATTCTAAACAAACACATATAATGAAATGAAAAAGATGAAGATGCTTTCTCACATACATATAGCTATTAAGCACAGAGATATTAAGCACTGCATTACTAATAGATCTATTTAGACAAAAAGGGAGACACATCCAAATACTGGATAAAATTAGGTACTAGTACTAGATAAAACAAGTAGGTTTTTAAAAGCAAAAAAAAACCCCAAACCCTAGGAACTGGATAATAGCATTGCTTGCCCTGCATGTTGTCTCATTTACTCGGCCTCCTGGAGGTGAAGGTGTAAAATCCCTTCTCATATGGGCATGGAAGACAGAACTATCCTCTTAACACACTGATTATATCCTTTCATTAGGCTTCCAGTGTTTGGTTCTAAATAAAACTGGGTGGCTGCATCTCTTCAGCCCACTGTGGTACACTAAGCATTGCAAAACTGACTACACCTTATTACTTGTCCACTGATTTTAATTTTTTTTAAATGAAATGAATCCCAAATAAGCACCACCCCCCTGTATCATACCACTGGTTGTGTCATATCCCTGGTGACTGACTTTACGCAAACGCTCAAACCCCTGATTGATGCTTCTTAACTTCTCCTTGAGTTCTCTGTGTTTGTTGTGCAAGATTTCCTCTTTCACCAGGTTCTCTTCAGATGGATTGATAACATTTTTGTGGATATCTGTTGAAGAACAATAAGTGTTATTGATTGTGGGCCAAATCTTGATAGATCAAAAACTCCAGAAATCCCCCAAATGTGAGGTGAATAAAAGATGTTAAATTCTTAGGATTTAAGCTGAGTGCAAATAAAGCATCAAAACCAGACTTTAGGAAGTAATTCCTTTTGCAGGTCAATATTCAGATCAATGTCCCTCAGTGCTCTGGAGGGTGATGGTACAGAAATGCCTTATAACCCCTACTGGCCACCAGATTTTAGTAAGGAAATGTTCTTATTTTCCCAGGTTAGTAATATCCCACAAAAATGGGATAAGGATGTTTAATGAATTCTTCCCTGGACATTTCATGAACCAGGACATCTGATGGTGAAATGATTTTCAGCAGCTTCCAGCTTGGACTATGTAATGCAAACATCAAACTACCAGAATTTAGAATTCTTCAGCTCTAACAGTTTTAGCTCAGATTAGTACAGCAAGCTGGGTTCAGATCCTTGATGGTTTAATAAACCTCAGGCTTGATGCTACAATATTTACTCCCAGCTGGTGAGAGAAAACATGCATGTTCTGCAGACTTGAGAACCACATTTTGCAGCAGTGGATTTACGCTTCCTGCATAATTTCCTGTAAAGTACAATGTAAAGTACAATGGCCTGTAAAGAACAATGGCCATTATTGTTAATCTGATGGCATCTCCCCTGCTTGAAATGCAGGCAGAATCAGAAAAGTGAAATGGCAACATTTTCATTAGCTGGCAAGAACTTTGGCAGCTAATGCAGAACCAAACCCAGGAAGTATCTGAAAGCAGTTCCGACAGAAATGTCAGGAGTTTCAAAGAAACTTGGAAGCGATAGAAGCAATGGGCAGAGAAAAGAGCTGTACTGATCTTGAAACATCAGAGAAATGTTCAGGTACCTTCTGTTCTGCTCACAGTCTCCAGCAGAATATTGTATTCACGAATCTTTTCTTTGTGATGCTTAAATTCCCGCCAGAGCTTATCCAGCTCCTCATCAGAGAACTTCCCAGAGGTCTTGGCCTGAAAGAAACATGAGCTCATTATGCTTTCCAGGCCAAGTGCTTCTGAGTGCCCTCAACTGCCAAAACGTCTTCCCACTTCTCGCCACATTTAGAAAATCATTAAGTGCAGCTTTTCCTTAGATCTTTTCTTTTAATTCTCTTAATATTTGTATGTAGTCAGGATTTAGATGTTGATGGATAAGATGTCTTTAATTACGTCAAAAGGAAGTTTGTTTCAGACTTATAAAGATGGACTTGTTATGGACTACCCAGTGAAAAGTGTCTGGCATTTCTATTCTGTGGGACACAATTTAATACAGAAATAAGGGCCATGGAGCTCCATAGACAACTCTAAGGGAACCATGTGCATGAGGGATGCAGCCTGATATTAAACACAATCTTTACTTCATCTTACTCTAGTGGCAAGTGAAGATTTTATCACTACTATGCACTCATTCTGTAACAATTAAGGAAGTACTGCTCACACAGCTGGGGCACTACCCACAAATCTGGTGGCGTACTTGCTGCAATGCCTGATCAAAAGTGAATGTTTTTGATACCTTCTCAGACGCAACTGTTTTTTTGTGCTTAGGGTTGTACTTCACTGTTCCCCAAAGCACAGGACATCATGTTCCTTGCCAGATCTGTATTTAGTTACAGTAATATTTTTTAATCCAGCAAATCTTTTTTCTGCTTTACTACCACTGCAGTAGACTCGTGGGAGAATTCTTTAGATTTACCTGACTAGCTGCTTCTTAAAACTTGAATTGCTTAATTTCTGAGGATTAGAGGACTATGACTTTGCCAGTTTTAGCTGCCTAAACTGACAGTACATCTTCCACTTTTTATTTGCATGAATGCAAATCCTGGAAATTTTCACTTGAATACTAGGTTGGGAGAGCCTTTATTTAAAACCCTTCCCCACAATACATTTCACTTTTAGGCAGTCTACAAAGTGGTTCTATTTTAAATGCATCTTTTTTAAAAAGTCCATAAACAACAATAAGAAAACTGAGAAAAACACCATAGATACACTACCACACAGTGTAACAGTCACACTAAGGGAAGCCATGATTTTAGGGAAATGTGATGAAATACTGTTTGACGTCAGTGGATCCAGGCTCCACTCTTCAGACTGATGTGGATGTTTTATTTGGCAAAGACAACCTGCCACATCTGGATGATCTGGATGCAGGTGGCGTACCCTCAGGGCACAAAGATGTGAGCTACAAAGCATGGCAGCGTAGTCAGTGCTTAACAAGACAGTATTAATTAATTTCCAAGTCTGGTTGCTCTCAGAAGACACAGCTAAGAGTTCAACAAAGAAATAGGGATTTCTTACATGCAGTTCCTGGAAACCTTACTCACCTTGCTCCATAATTTTTCCAGTCTTGGATCATCTAGTGTGTCACTTTCTGTGCCATCTTTAATATAGTTGGTATCAACTAGCTGAGAATCCTTCTTTTCATTCATTCCGTATTTTGTCATAATGACTGCAAGGGAACAGAAGTTACAGAAACATGAGAACCAACTATGGATGTATGGAAGGTGAGAGATGGGCTACATCTGTGACTTGCAAAGCTGGACTTTGCAGTTCATGGAGGAAAAGCCAACAGTTCAAGACACAGAGGTCAAGGTTTAATGACCTCCTCTGAAATTACTGGGAGCAAAGGAATCTTTAGGCTCCTGCAGCTCCCTGCTCACCTCCAAAGAACTTGCGTGTGCTTGGTGTCCAGAAAGACAACCTGTTATTTAATGGTTCAAACACAAACACAGGTGTCTAACCATGCCTGTGTCTGATACAAAGTTTAAACTCCTTCTTTCCAAGATACACCTTACCATGTAAGTTGCGTCTGAGCTTGGCCTCCTTCTCTCCATCTTCATCCAGCCCTTCAGCCTTCAATTTTTTCCAGCTTAGCTCATCCTTTTCTTGTATTTTTAGATCACTGTGCAACTCTGCCAGTTTGACAGCAGAGAGATGGAGCTAACAAGAACAGAGAAAAGTTTGTATTTAGTTATGCGGAGTCCCCTCTGACTTCAGTTACCTCAGAAACCAGTACAGATACGTAAGAACCAGTATGGTGCAGCAATTCTTCTCAAGCAACAATGCCATTGCCATCACATGTGCTTTCTTGTGGACCATCTTCCAACCATATAGTTATAGTGAGTTGAAAAACTTTATTGCCTTGCAGGCCAAAGGGTAACTTCATCAGCAATTTTTACTATGATCAAAATAAAAAAAATTCTCAGATCATTTCTTAACATGGTTTATGTGCATTAAAACATACAAAACCTAGAGGTACTTCTGTCTGACATAACAGAACAAAAAAGGTAAGACACTGAGGCTGAAGACAGGAAAATAAAAAAAATAGAGTTCAAATGTATGCTAGGTCAGCCTGAAATTTTGTGAACTACAGAGAAAACAGGAACACACACAATGACTAACAGGCAGTTGGCTAAGCAGCACTGCTGTGACTTGATCCTGAACTTCCAGATTTTAGACATCTGAGTTATTCAGTTTAAAACAAAGAAATGTAATAAATCATCTTAATACTTCAGAACTACTTTTGTCTGTGTCTGTACATATCAACAATCACAAGGTGAGGGAAGGACAAGCCCACAGAGGAGAGGTGATAAAACCCCCCCAACCACTGTGCACCCAGCTCCTGTGAGCTCAGAACCAGCTCGAAGCCACCTGGGCTCGTCAGTCCTAGGACAAGTTTATGTACTGAAGGTGTTTTTTAATCATTAAAACCAGCTTACAGATTACAAAAATTCTCATTTTCAGTGAGGAAGCAGTATGTTTAATAAATACAGACTCAGAACTCAGTGTTGTTTTTAAACATCAGGATGATACTGAAAAGATTCAGCCATTCCTTTGTGTGTCAGTAGGTTATTTTAAATTAACTAGGAAAAGTGTCATTACTTTGAGCTAATACACCTCCTATTGACAGGAATTCGGGAAACTATCCACATTATTGTTTCTGCTTCCAGCTTAGGTTGTCATATTAATTCATCTTGTGCCACTGCATATAATTATTTTGTTTAAACTAGTTTTTTTTTTTCCTGCATTTTGCACTTGGCTTACTGAAATTACTAAAACCTAGAGTAGTTAGAATCACAGATAAATATAATACTTATAGAACACATTAAAACTTCTGATCCCTCTAATACTAAAGCAAAGGAGTGTCCCTGTTGTCTTCTTTACCATCTACTTTTGGGGAACTCCTTGATAGAAACAAGGCACTTAGAAGGAACCACTTTATTTATGGTTTTTAGTATGTGCTAAAGTAAAAGAAAAACCTTAATCATATCCTTATTTGCTTTTCTGGTGCAGGATGACCTGGACAGCCCAAGTGTCACTGCTGCAGTGGTACCAAGTATCAGCATTTTCCTCACAAGAATTGTGCCCTGAAGCTTCAAGAGTGAGTGAAAGGTTTTCTACAAATTGTGAAGGAAATGGCCAAGCATCTCGGTAGTTCTGTACTCTCATATTAGCCAGCATTCAAGTAGTGTGGACTTCACATGTAGTTGGGCTGAGCAAGTACAGGGAAAAAAAATCTTTTATATGTGTGACCTTGTTATCAGAGACACAGTACTGTATAAAAGATTACACAGTGCAGTTTGAGTCTCTCTGCAGTTAGTGCAATCTCATGAACATGTACAGCTGTTTTCTAGAAGGTCTAGAAAAGAATATCAGAACTTCTAAACATAAAGTTTGGAGTCATCATCAATCAACATATTAAAGTCTTATAAAAACTAAGGAACTACATTAAGCCCACTGCTCCTTAAGAGAAAACAAGATTCTATTCAAACTTCTCTCAATTAGAGAAATATTTTTCTGATTCTCATTATAATTTAGTATGAAATGGAAGTAACTGTCCCTGTAGGCATTATAAATCCTTTGAAACCTTTTGGAAGCCCCTTGCCTGTCCCATTTATGTAACATAGAGTAAATATGTAAGTTAATTTAAAGTATTCAGTTCAAGAACTGCTTCCTTTAAGGTCATCTCATGTAGGACCCTAAGTATACCAGGTGAAAACTGTCAATGGGTAAGACTCCTCATCACTTTACTAACATCACTCACATGTTGGAATAACTTACTAGAAGCAGATGTGAAAAGCTAAGTTATTAAATAACCAAGCAACAAGTTCCTTACGCTCATTCCTTATGCTACCTGCACATTAATAACCAAGATGGGTACCTGGCAATCATGGGAATGAGTGCTGGAAATTTGTCAAACATTATAACATTTTCATCATTTGCTGTTGGGCTGGCTGCAATTATTACCTGCAACATCCTTACTTACACTCTTGCCTCCAAGAGGAAAGAGCTCTTTACTACAAATTTACTATTTATGAAAAGAGATTCTGGAGAAAGATCAAGCCCTCTCTCCCACCCTCAGGGAAACAAGAAGCAAGTCTGGCTTGCCAGCTCCTGGTTCCACTAAGTAACATTCTGGGGCTTTTTTGAGGACTACTCTCCAGCTGTGTGTTGCAATGCTTAATTGCGATATCTGACTTTTATGCCAAAACAAAGAAGTTCCCCACTTTCAGTACTATCTCTACCACTACCAAAATAAAGGAATGAAGAGTTCAGCACTGACACATGGAAGTACTTGAATGCAGGTGTAACACACAGGCACAGTTTTCCTCTTATTTAATATATTGCCCAGACATACTGAAAAATCACTTTATAAAACACAAGCTGGGTGACAGTTGTACTTGAAAGTGAAATTTAGATGGTGGCAAATTTAGTTCAAGTAGGTTTTGCATCTCCAGAATCTAGCTCACACATATAGAATGTACTAAACTGTAGTTTTTTACTGATAGAGTTAACTCCATTTTGTATTTTAGCATCTTAACATAGATGATGTAAAGCATCTCAAATTTTAATTCCAAAAGATCCAGGCATGAAAATAAGAAAAGACTGTAATTGGAAAGGTGAGAGGTAAGTGATATTACTATCATTATAGATTATTTCTAGTCTCGGTGGTGTTTCTTTTTCAGCTGTCCATCCACAGCTGGAGTTTCATTAGCATACACTGTCCTATGCTCCATTCTATCCTTCTCCCATTGAGGAAAGGAGTATTTTTGATACCTTCTTTTTGCACACTGGAATGCAGCACTATGGTAGGATCCTAGTTTTTGGCTGAACCCAGGGATACCCTGCCTCCAATTCAATAGCTCAGGCTATTCAGGATACAGAAGATCCAAAATTAATATTAACTATATTTCTTTGCCTGAAAGAACTGAACCTTTGCCAGTCATGACCCTAATTCTCATAATCCACAATATTCAGGGGATATGTGCAGTGCAGTCTTCTTCTCCTGTTGGAGATGTTCTGTTTAGTTCTATTTCCACTGTAATGAATTAATTTGACTGTATTTTCACTTTAATTAAATATTTTTTGTAGTCCAGTGTGAAGAGAAACTCAAGTATCACTGTTAAAATTAAGGCTCTCATCTGGGAAAAGTGATATCCATTTGCTGGTCCCCCTGCATTTGTTTACATCGCTTGATGTGAATGAAAGTGACACAACCACAGGGATGGAGGGTTTCATCTTCTCCTGTGCTGTGAACTCCTGCCCTGTGCAGAGCAGGAACCGAGGCCACCGCCTTCAGACAGATGAAAGCATCACAATCCTGAACAACAACCAGCGAGCACTGGAGCCAGCCGCAGATGGCCCGAGAGGGGCTTCCCTCTCTCTCCCACTTCCTGGGCAGGTGGTTTAGCTGCAGTATTTTACCACGGGCAGGTCAACACTTCCCAGGACTCAGACACACATCCCCTCTCCCAGGAGAAGGTTGCTCTCCGCCGCCGGGACAGCCGCACGGCGCGGGGCTGAGCGAGTCCCTCGCTGCGTGACGGTCGGGGACAGCCATGCCCGAGAACCGGAGAAAAGCCACCGCAGCCCCGAGCCGGGGCCGGACAGCTTCGGTCTCTCCTCAGACACAGGCTCCCGCTCCTTCCCATCTCCCTGACGGGGAATGAGTGTCCGAAGCGGCCGGGCCCGACCCCGCGGCCCCTCCGAGAACTGCCCTGGCCCCGCACCGCCTCACTCACCCGCTGCGCCTTCTCCCAGACCTGGTTCAGCCTCACCACCCGGAACTCTCCGGCCTCCCGCCGCTTGCTGCCGGCGGCCGCCAGCGCCTCGTTGGCCTCCCGGGAGTACTTGCTGGTCTGGCCGGCGGCAGCCAAGAACAGAGCGGCGGCGAGGGCAGGCAGCACCCGCAAAGCCGCCATGTCGCGCCGTGCGGGAACTACAACTCCCGCGATGCCGTGCGGGCCCCGCGGCCTGGTGGTCGGGGAGGGGAAATCGGTGCTGGAAAACCGGAGGCGAGTCTGCCTACCGTCGAAAATCCAGCGAATAGTTTGAGCTCTGGGGAGCGTGAGAAGAATTAGATTTGAGTTGTTTCTCTTCGTGCCATTCTCCTCAGTGCTTGCTTCACAAAATATGCTGAACGTTGCATGTTTTGTGAGTTGTTTTTCCCTCCCGTCTGTACTAACCGCAGCCAACCCTCGGTGTGTCCCTTAGCGAGGTGTTGAGGTCAGCTGTGCGAGAAAAAAGGACGCGGTGGGTTCGAACACCACTACTTTAATCAAACAAAGTTTTCAGATATTAGCACAATGTCCAGGAGTACACAGAAAAAAGGCAGCTCGGGGAGGGCGGAAGGCAAGAATGGGGACCGGTTCCCCAGTTGCTCCCTTGGCGGTGGCAGAGAACACCTCTACCCGGGACAGCACAGAGGGATGGGTGGTGATGTGAGGAGAAGGAGGATTGTCAGAAATGCAGGAACACGTAGATTGGGTTGTTCTCGAGGGGTGAAGGTGGGAATGGCTCTGGGTTCGGTGGTGTGTGCTCAGCGTGCAGCTCTTGGGCAGGAGAGCCGGTCCTGATGGTGCCAACCTCCCACCTCAGTGCGTTGTCCTCAAGGAGCCAGCCCAGAAGTGCAGTGGTCAATAGGCAATTCTGGGAGGGAATTAAGTCAAACTGTGTTAAGAAAAAACCCCGTGATGCTATGAAAATGCACAGTATTTAATCCAGGGTTGGTATTTATCGCCCCCAGTTTAATTTGCTAAAATATAATGCTGCTATGAAAGAAGTGCAGGAGATGTGCAGCACACTCCATGTGGGTATTCTGAAGGGAAGTCAATGAAGAAAGTGGTTCCTTCACTTGTCTTGATGGATCCTCTTTTTCACACTTCAAAGCTTGTGTAGTACAGTTTTTTCAGCATAGATGGACAGTTTTGTGTTGAGTTCGTTTAGCAAGGCGGTGCTGGGATTACTTTCCTGGGACTAACTGGTGGAGGCAAAAATTCATAAATTCACCTCAGATGTCATGTGTGACCTTGAGCAAATTAAAGTGTAGCTCTGTACTACTGTCAACACCAAGCCTTCATGCATTTTAAGGCAGCCCTGTAAGAACAAATAGATTGCTGAAACTATGATGAGATTTCTGAAAACAATGCCCCAGGGAGGATTTTTACTGGACTCTCATTTTTGCCTTGTAAACAATATAAAAGTATTGTGTTTTTCACATTGTCCTAAGTCAGAGATTTTCAGTGTTATTAGCCTAGAAGCTGTTGCTATAAGACTGAGTTGCAGAAGTGGGGAAAAGCATTGCTATATACATTGCATTGAAGAGTAGTTGAAGCGAGCATTGAAGTACAGCAAACTTATGATGCTAAAGAAGCTCATCAGCCTTGCCCAAATCTTGTGCATCTCTACACATCAGTTTTAGGATTTAGAGCTTCTTTTAGTCTTATTATTACAGTGTATATATATGTATTCCTGAGTCATTTTGGAATAAGTGCTTTTATCTTGTCTGTTATTTGAAGTACTGATTGAGTTTTCAGGCTCTCTGCAAATAAATTCAACTTCTGTGTCACATAAAATCTAACAGGTCCCCACTCTTCTTCTAGTATTGAGTGTACTTGTGCATGGTTTTATGCATTTGTTTGCCTGAGTTTTTGAGCTACACTGGAAATTTTTAGAAACAGAGAGGGGTTGCATCACCATTAGTTTGCTTATGTTGGCTTGTTGGATTCATTCTCCAGTGCCCATCCAGGGCAATGGTGTGAGGACAGAGGTGGTGTCAGTGGTGGGGAGTGGTGGGGACAATGCTGCCTGCTCCTGCCTGCTCCTGCCTGCTCCTCTGGCAGCACTGTGGCACAGAGTGTGTATGTGGGACCAGCAGCAACCAGGGGCACCAAGACCTCAGCTCCACCGTTGCAGGGGGCTGTAGTGTAGGAGAGGGCTAGGAGTGGGGATGTCAGGTAGTCAAAGACTGTCCTGATCCTCTAGTGTTGAGGTAAAATACGTCAATGAGCTGCTGGCAGATGCCCAGCAGGGCTGCCTGCCCCAGGGGGTTTGTTACTGGGCTCCACATGTGCTGCGTGGGGAGGGCCCCGAGAAACGGATGAGATGCTGTGTCACCCCACAGGTACGTCTGGTTCATGCTGGGAAGCAGGAGCTGAGTCCAGGCTGGGGAGAGGGAAGTACTGTGGGAGCTATCACGGGGCCACCCTGCACAGTGGGTAGCAATGAAACCAGGGAGTGGGGAGGGCAGGAGGCTCCCCATGGGTCCCTTTTGTCATATTGGGGCTCCATCAGGGACTTCAGAGAGACAGAAAGGGTTTGACAAGCCAAACACTTTATTCAGGCATTTAAGCAAGCAAAATTTAGTTTAACAAGTGTATGCCAGGTGTAATAAATTTTCCTGGTGGAGAAGGATGCAGCTCAAGCACTCTTAACTGCGTGTCTGGTGCTAGGGTCCAAGCCTATTCCCCTGGGGCAGCAGCAGCAAGAGTCAGTTCTCTGGCTGCTCCAAGTGCTTCAGGTATTCTTGCACCCAGCGAGCCTCGGGGTTTGCGCACAACTCCGTCCCTTTCCTAGTGACCAGGCTGTTGGGGAAAAGAGCAGTGTTGAGGCAGGCATCGGCCAGGGCATCAGGGTGCCTGCACTAGGTCCTGCTGGTAGCACCCTAGGTGTCCCTGTCCATGCCCTTCCCCATCCTGGACAACCTTGGACACCCTTGGGGTGCTGCCCTGGCTGGTGCACCCTGGACCCTGGCAATGTTGAGTACTTACACCACGGCTGGCTTTGGGCAGCTGTTGCTGGTCATGTAGGCAGAGCGGATCATGCTGAGTCAAAGGGGGCGTGAAATGTAGGTGTGGCAGCAGGAGATGAGGTTGGTTTCTGTGAAGGCAGAGAGATGGGCCCAGTGAGACCCCACACTGCGGCAGAGGCTCTGCCTGTGGTTCCCAGGGAATTTGCCATCACCTGTGCTGTGTCCTCTGGGGACACCCCCTGAAAACCTTCATCTCTAAGGCTTAGTCCCTGCACTGGTGATGACCATCTGCTCCCAGCCTTCTCCGTGGACATGAGGGTCTAGTCAATGGGGATGGGGCTCTCTCCCAGGGAAGAGGAACCTACCTTGCATCTGTGAAGTTGCGGCACGCCTGGAGATTCTGAGATCAGCCTCAGCCAGGTAGCAGATGGCCACAAGGAGCAGAACAGCCAGGGTGACTGCAAGGACCCTCATGGTGCTGGGAGGGCTGAGGGAGCCACGAGTGAGGCTGGAGCTGGGGTGTCTGTAGGGCTCTCCTCTGCACGGTAGCCCCTGCTGCTGCTGACCTCCTTTTATACCCATGCCACTGCCAGGGTACAGGGTTTCAAGAAAGAAAATGAGTGTATCATACCAGGAAAATTATGTAAGGCAAAGAAACCGCAGAAGGGGAAGTGCCAGCCACAGGGCTGCGATTTTCAGTTTCAGAGAGAACAAGTCTTCCGAGGAGCAGCTGAGGGAGCTTGATGGGAGAAGAGGAGGCTCATGGGAGGCCTTATTGTTGTCTGCAACTACTCGAAAGGTGGCTGTAGTGAGGTGGAGGTTGCTCTCTTCTCTCAGGTAACAAGTGACAGGACGAGACAAAATGGCTTCACAATGAACCAGGGCATGTTATGAAAACTTTCTTCTCTGAAAGGGTTGTCAAGCACTGGAACAGGCTGCCCAGGGAAGTGGTGCAGTCACCATCCCTAAAGACATTTAAAAACATGTAGATGTGGTGCTTAGGGGCATAGTTTAATGGTGGACTTTGTCATGCTGGGTTAATGGTTGGACTTGATGATCTTAAAGGTCTTTTCCAACATAAATGATCTTACAATTTGATTCTGTGAACTTTATGGTTCTTCAGGGGCTGAGGCAACACAAGCAAGGCTGGAGCTGGGGTAGCTGCAGGGTTTTCCTCTGCCCAATGCTCAGTCGCTGCTGCTCCTTCCCTCCTATTGTCCCAAAGTTTCAAGGAGACAAAATGAGTGCATCATACCAGGGAAATTATGCCAGGATTTCCTATTTTTGCTGAGCTGGAGAAGTCAAGAAAACCACAGAAGGTTGAGTACAGGCCATGGGGCTGTGACATTCAGGTTCTATTTGAGTGCTTGACAGGGATTGTCCAAATCCCGGTGACACCAACCCTGCTACTGCTGCAGAGAACCCACCGGCCAAGATACAGGCTGGGGCACAAAGATCCCTAACCAGAACCTGGAGGAAATTCAGGGCAAAACCAGAAAAAGGAGAAAAAAGGAGGAAGTAGCAAGTTTTGTAGCTTGTTTCCTGAGTGTGCACTGGTGGGGACATTTGGGAATTGCCTTCTGGAATTGGGAATTGCCCCCTCTCTTTATTTGGCCTTTTCCTGCTGGATCTGTAAGGGAAAAGAAGTTGTTTCAGGTAATCTGAGTTCTTACTGCTGACCAGATGGAGCCTATGTCTGTTATCCTTTAGGCACAGAAACTGACCATTATGTGAGAAAGGAATCTTACAATTAGGACAGAATGAAAAATAATATACAAGTGACAAAGCAAGTCTTCTGGTTATAAAAGAACAGTCTTTTGAAATTAACCCAACTATAACCTTTGTGCAGCTGGCACAGCAGTTTTACCCAGTGTTTCTCTAGTCTCATACTGGACACCTTTTATACTGAAGGAAAGGTATCTGGGATACAGCATGCAAGGGATTATCAAGAGTGTTAGCCTGGGACATGCTTCTTACCTGCTGCTGCAGGATTGATACCAAAGTAGCACTAGAAGGACACCTGCCTAGTCAGCCTCTAGCTGAAGCAAGATCTACATGCCAGGACCTCTTTTGATTCATGTATTCACAAGAAAATAAACAGAAATGTAATGATTTTTTGCTAGGTGAACACCTTTGGAGAAGACCCATCCCACAACAGAGTGGGGAGTTGGGGGGTCCTGAGCCAGGGAAACTGCAGGGAAGTGCAGTAGCCTACCAGGACCTGGTGACTCAAAGAGTGGCTGAGGTGTAGGTGGGCCAGGAGTCATGGCAGCCACCCCACGACCACAAAAGGCAGCCCTGCGGAGTGGAAGGGCACCTCTTTGAAGATGGGGCATTCCTCTGAACAGAGAGACTTGAAATCCACATAGCCCAGAAACCAGACATGTTTTGTGACTGTCTGCACAGGTTGGGGGCACTCATCCTACCTGAACCCCAAAGCAGAATGGTGGGTGTTCCTCTGAGACCAAAGGCTGCAGCTCTGACTGGGGACCTGCATCATCTACCCTGGGGGTGGTTGATGCCTCCACCCAGACAGAACTGATGAGAGGAGAGCCTGCAGTGCAGACCTCAGACTGCAGCAAGTGCCAGACCTGCCCGCAGGAGGTGTGTAGGTGTGCCCAGTTGGAGGACCTCCTGCAGCAGGTGGCTGAGCTGCAGGAGGTGGTGAGAAGGCTGAGTACCATCACAGAAGCAGAGAAGAAGTTAGAAACGTGGTTCCAAGCACAGTCTGTAGTGGACCCACAGTCTGCATCCAAACAGCCAGAAACTCCCCTGATGACACACACAGAAGTGAGGGTGATCAGTGTGGAAAAATGGAAACTTGCAAGGGCAAGGACCTGCAGGAGGAAGAGACTTCCCCCAAACCCTGAGGAGCCCTTTCAAAACCACTTTGCTGCTTTGCAGACCAGAGAGGATTGGAAAGCTCCCATGTGGAGTATTGCGTCTATGGGGTCTCCCACACAGGAAAGGTGTTGAAGTGAGTCCAGAGGAGGTCACAGAGATGATCCAAGGGCTGGAACACCTCTGCTGTGGAGACAAGCTAAGAGAATTGGGGTTGTTAAGCCTCCAGAAGAAAAGGCTCTGGAGAGACTTTCAATCACCTTACGGTACCTAAAGGGGGCCCACAAGAGAGCTGGGGAGGAACTTTAGGCAAGGATATTGAGTACTAAGACAAGGGGAAGTGGCTTTCAACTGAAAGAGGATAGGTCTAGATTAGATATTAGGAGGAAATTTTTTATTGTGAGGGTGGTGAGACACTGGCGCAGGTTGCCCAGAGAAGTGGATGCCCCATCCCTGGAAGTGTCCAAGGCCAGGTCAGATGAGGGCCTGAGCAACCTGGCCTAGTGGAATATGTCCCTGCCCATGGCAGGGGGATTGTAATGAAATGGTCTTTAAGATCCCTTCCAAACAAATCATTCTATGATTGCCCTGGAATTGGGCAATGGAATGAGAACAAGGGTGATGTCAGGGGCTGGGAGCACTCCTGCCTGCCTGGATGCAGTGGTGGAGGAACCAATTGCTGGTACAGGTGGGACAGACCAGGGTATCGTAGCAGTGCTCCTCATCACTGCCTCCTGGCAGATGAAGTGGCGAGTCTGGTCCCACTGCACTGCCCACACTGCTGCACCAGTTGGTGCTTCCAGCAGAAGGACCTGTAGCGCAGAGGTGACAGCTCAGCCCCAGCCCTCCTCCTCATTGGCCCTGTCTCTGTGGGGTGGCTGTAGTCACTTGATCTCCCCTGGGAGATGCAGCATTACTTGCTGTCACAGGGAAAGTGGAAGTTTTGAGACACTGCTGGCCCTGGCAGGTGTCTGAGGTGTCCCCAGCTGGCAGGTGTAGCCCCTGTGAGATGGTACAGAGGCAGCTGGTTGTCAGTGGCACACTCATCCAGGGAGCCCAGTTAGCCCTTGCCCAGGTGAGCTGCCTGGCTGGTGAGACTGGAACACTGATAAAGCCACATGCCCTCTCAAGATACCCTGAATTTTTGCAGAAATGAGCTTTTTTGCATAAATGAAGATATGGTGGGTTACTTGCAGCTGGCTGACAGAACATCCCTGGTGAGTTTACTGGCCTATGCAGTGCTGGAGAAGGGGCATGGGGACCATGGTGGGGACATGAGCAGGCCTGGAGCTGAGATGACTGCAGGCATCTCCTCTGCTCAATGCTCAGCCCCTGCTGATGCTGCCCTCCTTCTAGTCTGCCAGAGATTCAAGGAGAGAAAATGAGTACATCATGACAGGGAAATTACACCAGGATTTTCCAGTTTTGCTGAGCTGGAGAGATCAAGGAAACCACAGAAGGGGAAGCCACAGATCTGCAACTTTCAGATTCCATTTGAGTGTCTGGAGAAAATGGCCAGAGCCCAAATCCCTGTGACATGAACTCTGCTGCTGCTGCTGCAATGACCTGTTGACTGAGGTGGGGCATGAAGTTCGCTAACCAGAGCTCTGAGGAAAATCAGAACAAGGCCAGACACAGGAAAAGAAGGAGGAAGTAGCAAGTTTTGTAGCTTGCTTTCTGGGTGTGCACTGTTGGGGTCTTTAGGAATTGATTATATCTTACCTTTGTCAAGCAAGAATTTTGCTGTAGTGGTGTGTCCAGTGCCACCGAGCTGGCAGGTACAGCTGCTGAGGGGATGGCACAGAGGCAGCCGGTGTCAGTGCCACACTCCCCTGGGGAGCCTGGCTACCCCTTGCCCAGCACTGCTGGTGGGCTGCCTGGCTGGTGACTCCAGACCACTGATAAAATCATGTACCCTCTCTAAATACCTAATTTCTGCCTTTTTGGTCTGGGGGGTGATTCGTAGCTGGCTGCCAGCGCATCCCTGGTGGGTTGTGTGCACTGCCAGACAGGGGGCATGGGGACCCCCAAACTCACCTTCTATGCCAACTGCATCAGCTCCTGCTGATTATTGGGGAAAAGTTGTAGAATCCCTCTTCATTGGTCCCTGTCTGGCTCAGCTCGCTGGCCTGGTACTGCGAGAGGGGAAAAGAGGGTATGTGCCAGGGGCTGTTGGAGGTGTGGGCCTGGGGGCCATGGAGTGTCAGCACCAATCCATTCGTGTGGATACTGAGCCTGTCCTGCTGGCACAATGACCTGCTGTCAGCTCACTGGAACAGCCTGGACAGTGCTGGGAGATGGCAGCAGCATCACCCCCAGAACCATGCTGCGGTGCCAGTGGGGGTAATACCAGGAGCAGGATGAGGGAGAGGCCAGAGCACCTTCCACAGTTCAAGGGCCTCTGCTTCCAAGGCTGGACACCAGCTAAGATACGCTCTTGCAGGTGCTCAGGGGGATGTTCTACACTCACCTTCCTCCTTGGGGACCTGATGCTTCATTTTGGTGGGGGAGAGGTGCACAGGAGGATCCTACCTGCTCCTTGGGCAGCACTCACTCCCAGCTTCCACATGGACTTGGGAGTCTCATCAATGGGAATGGGGCTCTCTTCTGGGAAGGGAGAGCATACCTGGCTTCTGGGAGGACTCAGCAATTCTGGGATCCCATAGATGGGCCTCAGATGGGGAAATTGTAAGAAAATAAGAGCATCATAACAGGGAAATGGAAAGAAAATGAGTGCATCATAACAAGGACATTGTCAGGAGTACCCAGATTTGCTGAGCTGGTGAAAGTGAGGAAACCACAGAAAGGGAAGCACCAGCCACTGTGCTGTGACTTTCAGATTCCATTTGGTTCCTGGCATGGACTGGCCAGAGCCTAAACCTGCCAAGAACCAGGCTGGCACATGTAGCTCCATAACAAGAGCCCTGAGTAAAATTTGGGCAAGGCTGGCACAAGAGAAAAAAAGGAGGAAGTTGCAATTTTACCTATCACTACACTCCTGATTAAGAGTCCCTCTCCAGCTCTCTTGTAGGACCTCTCTAGGCACTGGAAACGGCTCTAAAGTCTCCTGAAAGCCTTTTGTTCTCCAGGCTGAACAAACTGAACTCTCTCAGCAGCCAGCTACAGCCTGGTCTTATGAAGAGCCACAAAGGTACCTTAACACTGTGTGTAATCCTACTGTCTCTACTTGTGTCAGCAGGTTTTTTTTTTATATTTTGGATTAGGTATTAATAGTTTGAAGGCTTTTTGGCCCTATACAGAACCAGGTTCATTCTTGACAAACTCTCCTGGGTTTTTGTTAGGAATTGATAGCACAGGAATTTTACAAATCAAGATAGCTTTGGAGATGCCTGGTTGTCTACTTGGTTGGTGACACAAAACATTCTCTGTGCCTGGCATCCATCTCTCAGTATGATTTTATAAACAGGGAGCGAACCTATTTCTTCTTTTAATGTCTTTTAGTAGTAGGAGAGAAAGCATCTTTGTGGATCTTATATATTGATTTTTTAGAGAGATATGTAGTTCCTTGTACTCTAATTCACCTTAAATTTGAGAGAATTTATTCAGATGTGCTTTAAGTTTTCCAGGACAAGACAGTTAGAGATATGTATCTGGACTAACTGAGCCGAGCTTTCTCATCAGACACAATCCTGTGTGTCAAGGGATTAAGCCTGTTCTTTCATTGTGTGCTGTTCTGTAAATCTCAGACCAAGGTCAGAATCAGCTTTTAGACATCAATTTTGACTACTTCAGCAGGGCTAAAAGGACCTGGATTCCTCTGATATTCCCTTAAGGCATCTGCAATAGCTCACTGCGATGGAAAGTCGCAGTTGTCTTAAAAGCACTTTACACACTCATCCCTCAATGGCCCAGAGGCTGACAGCTGTACCTGATACATTACTGTAAACCTGTCTTCTCTGGGAAAACTCCCATTTTCAGCTCACAGAAGCAGGCTGCATCACAGCTCCTGTCTCTATGATTCTCTGCATGGGTCACTCTCACCTCCCTGTCCAAGCAAACTCAGAGAATGTATCCTTTTCCAGCATCAGAAGTTTTACGTCTGCTTTGTTCCAAGTCTGAACAGTAGGAAAACTACTCTGTTGTAGTGTGAATGAGACCTTTTTTTTTTGTGCATTTAAATTAAGTTAATCTATGTAACCTTTTTCTTTTTCTGAAATAGCTTCTTTATTTTCCTTGGATTTAATTTGATGCATTCAAGCAGAAAGTTAAACAATGTCAGACTAAAGAAAATGAATTGCATAACATGCCAAAAAGATGAACTGGGGAAATGCTTTTTATTACTTCTTTATTTCTTTTTAAATTATTTTTTATTACTTTATATACACTATATGATATATACTATTATATAATATATAATTTATATAATTTATATACTATATAATATATACTATTATATTTTTAATATTTTTTTATTATTTTATTATTACTTTATTATTTCCTTCTTACCTGTGTCTTTAATGTGAATTACTGGAATGTCAAAGAGAACTAACCAGTTTGGAATTTATTTTAAAATATGTATTCTCACAAAGTGGATCATTTCCTCTATGCATTTAATTTTAGTGAGAGAAAAAAGCAAGTGTTGGTATAATATTATTACAAAACATCCCTCTAGAGTAGTTAATTTTCAGAAGTTACAACTGCTTACTACTGCTGTTTTCCTCCTGAAATTACTTCCTCAGCTAAATTGTTTAGGGCTGATGCTGAAGATAAGTGTATGAGAACCAACTTATTAATTCTGCCCTTTCAGAAATGATCTTTGCAGCTGATTCAAGTGAACCATGAACTGTTTTGAGAAGAAACAAAGAACTCACTGGAATTCTTGGCTCTTTGTTTTAGTGCTCCTGACTGCAGCTCTAGATGACTTTTGGTTGCAGGGGTGAATCCATCTTTCCTTTCTATCCAATTCTCCATTCATACTTGTAAAGGCTCTTTCTTTTTTCATAAGTTTGGAGGGAATAAGGATTTTGTAGGAATCTTGACTTGTTTCAGTGAGATGGAGTTTAGGTACTGAATATGTTCAAGATTTGAAATGAGAGGTGGTTTCTCAAGAACTCAGAATCCCAGAAACCATCTTTGATTTATAGTTCTGGTACTAATGTTTTATAATCCATGAACTCTACTGTTGTGAGACTACTTTCATTTTTAATAGTAAGTATATAGGTAATTTTTGAATAGAATTTGAGCTGTAGATTATTAGTGTAAAATAAACAATGAATGAAAAATAAACAAATTGCTAACGGGTATCTCACCTGCCTGTGAAATGCTGCTCCTCTCTGAGATGAAACCCATCAGTGGAACTCATGGTTGGGTCTAGTTCAATAAAAATGCAAGAGCAGTTCAGTGGAACAGAACATGAAACAACAAAAAGTATTCTGAAGAATGCCAAGTGCCATCTCCTTGAAAACCATATACTTAAGTGCTTTATTTTTCTCTCATCATCCTATTATAGATAATTGATTATGCTCCATTTTTCCTGAATCATCCTTTCTGGAATTTGACAGCGCAGTATAGAAGCAAACCTGACAGATGTGCTCCTTTACATCAGCTTTCTGTCAGAGCAAATGTGTCCTTTTTGTCAGGAATTTAGTTAAGGGCTCCTTCAAAGTATGGTTGCACTTCAGCTTGATCCCCATTTCTCCTCAAAAATGTAGTACAGCAATGCCAGTGGCTTCTGCAGTGCTGATTGTCATGGTGAGCTGTGACAGTAGGAGGTCTTCAGCAAGTGTACATGTGTGTCCTGCTGCCTTGAATCATTTCTGCCTCTGGCTTCTCTGCCTTGCTTACTTTCTTCTTCCTCTTCCCATCTCACTTGGGTCATGCTATTCCTTGTTTACATACCTTCATGTGCTCCCTTCATTTTTTCCTTTAGTGTTGACATCACAGCTTTCTAAGTTTATATTCATAATAGGTACATTATTTTTCTCGCATTCCTTTTCCACTGTGTATATAGTTTTCAAGCTTTACCAAACACTTGTACCTTTCAAAACTCCTGTCTCTCCTTTCCTAGATGTGCAAGGAAGAGTTGTATGTCACAGTTTGCATTATTCAGATGTAGCTCAGTATCTTTTTTTATATCTGTTGAGACATACAGAAGCACCTCTATTTTTGGGTGTGTTTGTTATCAGAACTCTTGAAGAGAGCAGCAATATTATTCAAGTTACTGTTATATGGGGAATTTACTGGTTGGTGAGCAACCTTCAGCAGTGGCTTGGCATTTTAGAGTATTACAAGCTCTGGCATGAACACTTGAGAATGTAAAAAAAGTAGTTTTCATTCTCATTACTGTACCTGAATTTTTAGTTATTTAGGCAGAAGGGTCATGGGAGCTGTAGAAAATGGAGCCAGATAGGCAGATGGGTTCTTCCAGTTCAGCTGAAATAACTACTCTTCCTATAGTAGGTTCAAAGGGAGAATTTCAGAGCTAGGAAAAAAATCTACATCCCTTGCTATGTCTGAGATGTTAGTGCTTCCTAGTGGGCATCACAGAGAATTCTTCAAGGAGGGAGAGACTGCAGTGGAGTTAGAAGGACTTCACCAGCCAAACACTGATTTCAGGATATTTTGTTATCCTTACTGGCTATGAGGGATTCAAATGTAAAAAGCTTGAGTAGCAGTGGCTGAACATCTGGTCAAGAGTAATGAACCCCAAAGGACAATAATTGTAGAGGGAGATGAGGTCACACCATTCTCATGAATGAGAGCAATTCTCATGGATTTGTACGTTCCTGTGTACAACAGCCTGAAAAAGGACTTATGAGCCAGAAGAAAAGACTCGTTCCTTGCTTGAAGTACGCACTATCCAGGTAGACATGTGCTGCAAAGGAGAGCAGGTAGGGTTTTACAAAACAGCAAGAAGTGCTGAGCTTGCAAATAGAAGAGAAATGGTGAATGTGTGCTATGGGAGGTGTGATGAACTGACTTTCTTTGCTATAGCCTGGCTCAAAAAGCAAGAGAGTCAGCAAAGCCAGCACTACTGGTGGCATCCTGTTATCCCCACTTTTTCAGTTGGATTCTGTTGCTTCTGCAAGATGGGCTACCATAAGAAAAGAAATCAGTGTAATTGTCAAGAAAATTGTTTTCTTGGGAAAAGTGGTTAAATGAAAAGAATGATTCTGGAGAGTGTTAAATGTGGCATAACTAATATTGAGCACTACAGATGACAAATTTACCATCCAAAAATACAAATAAATGGAAATCTAAATATGAGCCTCTTAATGATTTTTATTTGTTTTTCCTAGATAGCATCCAAAATAAAAACTGATCAGAAAAAATTAAAATGAACAATCAAAAAATTTACTGCACTCGGGATTGGGTAGCAACATCCAAATGTTCATTGCCATGGGGTTAGGAAGTATGTACACAAAAGGAAATGGATGATGTCTCCAGGGTTCCCAGAAGAAATCTGATGTCCTTCTTCACTTGTGCTACAGGACACATTGCTGAAAGATGTGTCCAGTGCACGTCCTTGCTGAAACACTGCAATGTAGCTTGAACTGGAAAAATGATGTTTTTTGTACCTCCATCCAGAAGACATGGGTGCTCTGCCCAGTGAAATCAAATGCTAGCAAGCCTGTGACTCTTAACATGGATTACACAGAATTCATGAGCAAGTGAGCTGTATTCACTGTCATCTTGTGGATAAAACCTTTTCAAAGATTCTCCTTCCTTCCAGACTGCAGTTCTATATGCTTGGTCTGTACAAAATGTTCTTGGAATGGAAACATGGGTAAAAAAACCTTTTCAGAACCTTCCAAGAGATTGAGAATTATTCCTTATCCTGCCCTCGCTGGGTACTCAGCTGGGTATGAAGTCCTCATTTTTCATCACATTCTACAGGCCCTTCTGGAACCTAATGCTAAGCAGATACTGTTTCTCTTGAGATGATAATTAAAATTAATTGCTCAGAAATTAGACAGCAAGTAAAATTTGCTGTCAGTACTTACCTGAAGCAGAAGGGATTTTTTATTTTAACTGGAACAAAATTGTGTTTTGGAGTGAGCATTGTTAGCTGCATTCCAGTGCATTGAAAAACTATGGCTATGTCCAAGGAAGTTTGTTGTGGCCCAGCATTCCTATTTGTCCCTTGTTTAGGGCTGTGTGTTTTCCAGAAATGACTTACAGTATATTTGTGTATTTTGAGCACGGTTGCATTCCCTGGCTTTCTCTGGCTATATGGATTATTTGTGACTGGTTTCTTTAACTTGAATGTAGCAACACAAAAATCCAGTGTAGAAAATGCTGGAGCATATGTATAAATTAAAATCAGACTTGATTAAAGACACATATATTGTGGGAAGGAAAGGTAAATCATTATTGTACTGTGTGGCTGGCAATCAGAAAAGGAAGATGGAGCTGATCATGCTTATTTCTTCAGCCTTTGTCAGCTGGGCAGAAAAGCTGAGTCATATTAACTGACTGTTGGCAGGTACAATAGATTTGGCCAAGCACATTCCATGAAATATGTAAAGTGCAGTTAATCTCCACAGAAACTGTATCTTGGTTTTCAACAACACTTTGACATAATGGTGAAGAATTTAGACTGCTTTAAGCTACATTTTCCCTGTCATTTATATAAATCCTTTATTGCAACAGTGTTTTCTCAGGATGTGTGACTGATCAATATTTAAGAGGTTTTTATTATCTCCAAGTATTTCGCCCAAGAAAAAGTTGTAATTTTGTTGGTTAAGCTACACTGTTTGGCTAAGTTATGGGGATTTCTGAGAGAATTTTATGTATTCAAGGGTGGGATGATCTCATCTGCTTTGTACATCAATTCTGTTGCCTGGGCACTTGGGTTTCCCGTGGGGAGCTGTGTGTCAGTCCTATGGTAGCCTCTGTTATTGCTGTGTGTCTGCAAACTCATACATTATGTTTGCTAATTCACTCAGGACCTGCTCCAAAAGACTTTTAAATCAGAGAAAATTGGTTTACTGACATGGATTTGGGTGAGGTTTGAAAGGTCCATGCTTTCTCCTAGTGGAGGAATAGAGGATTGTCTCTTACTCTGAGAGTGGGCACATTCTACTTTTGGATTATTAAAAAGGCAGTAAATCTAAGGTAGAAGAGGACCGATTAATGATGGTTCACAGAAAGAAATGCTGTCACTATCAAACATCACCACTGAAGATGAATACAGATAATAATAATTTCTGATGTTAAGAGCATTGTCAGGAGAAATGTGAGGAGCCAGAGGGACTGGGATCATGTCTACTGCCTACTTTTCTGTTCAGCTGCAATGCCTTAACATGCCCAAAACAGCTTTGGGTCTAGGTTTTGGAGGGGCTTGCAGATGAGTCTCCCAGCTGTCAGTTCCTTTCAGAAGGGTGGGTTGGAGGCTGTGCATGAGAAACAAACAAACAAGTAAATAAATACAGAGGAACCCTCATAGGAGTCGTTTCTTTGGAATAGTCTTTGGCCACAGGAGGGCAATACTGTTCCGTAATAAATTTGGCAAGCTATATTCTCTGAAAATCTGGTTTGTCAACAGGTACCTGAGGGGGGAATGGGATTGATCATAGTTAACAATCATCAAAGTTGTATTGATCAGGAAGTAGGTTTATGCCTTTAGCTATGTTTGCAGGGGCTGAGCCGTTGGTTCTCCCAATCCGCCTTTCCAGAAGAGCAAGTTGCAGCACAGAAACTGAGAGCTGTGATGACATCTAAGGAACTACTGCTTCTGCATCCGTGCTTCAGATTGGTACTGGTTTATGCTGTCCTCCCTTCCACCACCTCAGCAGGAAGCCAGAAGCAGGAGGTGGCACAAGCAGTACGACGGTGACCATGGCAGCCCCCGTAGTGTTGTTGGAGGGTTCTTTGTCCCTTGTTTCCTCAGCTGTTTCAAACTGAAGTAAGGAAAATTTTAACTGATAATGGTGAGAATCTCAGGGTGTGTGACTCTCACTAATACTGGTAGGAGTATTCAGCTGGGAAAGGTGGATTTTATTTTTCTTTTTAACTTCAGAAATTTTTGTGTTTTCCCCCAGAGGCTGAGGGTGTGTTCTTATTTACTAGAATCCAGGCACAGGAGCAGGAGTCCTAACTTATTAGGCTATTGATTTATGTCCTTGCTCTTTGTTGATTCATGCCCTTGCTCTTAGCTGGTCAGATAAATCTCATTAGTTAGAAGATTCTCCAGAGAAGTAAGTGTTGTGGGTTTTAATTCCCCAAAGGAGATGATTGAGTTGAGTGTGCATTTTGTGGCTCTTAGAAGAATAGGAAATAGCACTGTTTGGTCTTATGAGAGAAAATGAAAGCTCCACTGTGTTCTTTATGAAGATTAATCTGCTAGGAGTGCTTTGAGATCAGTGGATTTAAGTTTTAAAGGGAGGGGAATACTTGGTTTGCAAAGACTAAGAGTTTAGTTTGAGAATGGTGTTTGACAGAGTTAGACATGTGAGTATGTTTGAGTAGTTAATACATCACTTAGCATTCTTCAAGTACTTAAACATTAATATGAAAGTAATTTGTGCAGTCTGGGTATCCCTTGAGTTTGGAGACAGCTGTACTCCCTGAACTAATAGAGAACAGGGAGCTTTCTGAGGGCCGGCTCTGTCATCAATGTTATTAGTATGACAAGAATAGTCTTCAAGAAAATTAAAGTAATATTAAAAGTTAAAAATGCATATTTATGAAGGATAGATTGCTAGCTTCTAGGTCATCTGGAAATAAAAATGTTTCAGAGAATGAATGCTACTGAGCTACTGCCCTTTTAACTTCTATTCCTGAATAAAGGCTCAAAGAGGTCCCCTTCTAAAAGACAATTCTTCCAAGTGATGTTTCTCAGTTTGTAGTTCACAGACTGCTTCTGATGGATCTGTGAGTGCTGAAACTCTTGTCTTTAGCTTTCTTTAGAAGGTGCTAAACTTCCACTGAATGTGTCTAAGGGAAGGAAGAACATTTACGTCAGGTTTGTCTCAAATGTTAATTTATTTATTTTATGCTTTACATTTTAAAGTGTGTTTTAAGTATCATAATTGAGAACATAATGTTTTGCTTTGCAGAAATAAATTTTATGGCTTTTATTTTTAGATTTGTTTAAGGTGAATTGAAAGAAATCTGAGAGTTTCAAGGTGATTTACTTGGTAAGGAAGCCAGGAATCCAAGGAAAATGGCAAGTCCTTTGCAGGGCTTGTGGCCCAAACTGTCAATTATCATCTTCCAAACTACTGAGTAATTTTGGGAGTTGGTATCCTCAAGTGCTCTGAAAAGGAGAGGAATTCCTTCAGGTGAGTGACAACCAATGTTTCTTCAGCAAAGGGTAGGCAATGATGTACAAATCATGATGTGATGAAGTTTTTCCAGTAAGTTGTTTTTTCTGGGGGAAGTATACGTTTTGCAATTAAACACTTAGGTAGGACTCCTTTTGTTTCATTTTACCTATCACTTAATTTGTACGTGCAGTGAAGATAAAACAAGTGGAGCCAGTCACCCAAGTCTGTTGTGCACTTTTGAATGTATTTAGGTAAATCCCTTTCTCACTTTGCTCCATAGTCACTTTTCTGGTCAAACCACTACATTAAAAATCCCATTATTGATTTACTGTCTTGAGTATTGAAGAAGAGTTAGAGTAGTGCTTCTTTCAGTCTTGTGTTTTGTAACACTTAAAACATGTGAAAACAGTCATGTCAAAGATGATTCTGATGTTGCTTCCATCTGAAATTTTTTCCTGCCCCCTACAACACATCATGTATTCCTAAGTAGATTTGCACATATTTTCTGTCACTTCAGGAGAAGTCATGAACAGTCAAATGTCAACTGAATGTCAGAGAAATGGCCCTTATAATAAAATGTATTAAGGTGTCCAATGGCCTTGTGCAGAAGAGAAGGTAAACTTGCTTTGTGACCTTTAGGACAAATCAAACAAAACAATAAAACACACAGAAAGCAATGCCCTTCCTGGGGTTGAAGCAGATGGCCAAGTGTTGGTAGAAGTTTTTGGCTTTATTGTTGTTTATATTTTTCTTTTGCTTTTTAAATAATTTACAATGATTATTACTTCAAATGCTTATTTTTGTCACACTTCTGAATGTTAGTAGGCAAACCCAACTTTTTCATTCTTTTGATCCTTCATTTTTATTATGATCGACCTATTGTTTTGACTAGTCATGGAGATATTTGCTCTTTCTTTATTCCCTGATTTAGAGGCTAGAAGAGACCATTATTTGTCTCATCTGACCTCCTGTACAAGCCAGACCGGGAACTGAACTCCATAATTCCAGCATAGATTCTTATTGAGAGAAGAAATACAGCTTTTAAAATGACATTATGTTTTGTTTCAAGACTTCTAGTGACAAAACCTCACTATATTATCTGGTAAGTCTTTGAAATCCCTAATTACCTTCACTTATGAATTGCATCTTCTATCTATCCTGGATGTAATTAGTGTCAGGTGGCTGCTATATGGCGTCTGGATACATCTGGTTTTTTTGCTCATGAGAGAATACTTGAGAAGAATGACAAAGAATAGCTTGTCTTGTTCCTCCTGATACCTTTGGCAGTCCAGCTGAACTATCCACAAATATTTTTGGTTTAAACTCGGAAAACTATCCACACCAGGGTTTTAAAGGTCTGTGTTTCGAAGGTAGGTGGGACAGGAGAATTAGCATTCACAAAAGCTAACTTTATCCAAGAGTCCAAATGTTCCTCTGTCAGCAACAAAATAGAATTGTATTTCCAAATACCTAAGTTAGAATATTTGAAGCTAGGCTTCTGATTATCCAGGGCCCAGGAGGATGGTCTATAAATATTCCTTAGTGTCCACAATATACTCTTTTAAAAGGTTTAATTTTGTTCCTTTTTTCCTTAGTAGCTTTTTGTCTACATGTGGGGGACTGTTTGAAGGAAATGTACTTCCAAAAAGAGTGGATTGACTTTCACTGAAGAACCTGTCAATAAGGAAAAAATTATTTATACCTGAAATAAGGGTAGTTTTCTTGCCTCTGCCAGATGAATTCCTAGCTGGAGAGTGGTAGGTGCCCATTTATACTTTTAGATGAGGGAATAGTTCTATTGATATAGGTCAAGGACACTTAAAGTCTCTAATAATCAATTACATAAACTAAAATCACCTCTGACCTCAGTCTGCAGAGATGCTGTGTACCATTTGTTTAGGCTATTGTACTTAGTGTACTTAGTTTTATGTTATTTTCAGAGTTTTGTTGTTATATTTGGTTTTGTTTTATGCTTTCATCTCATTTGGTGATGAACAAGCATACTCCCTGTGGGATTGTTTCTGAGCTCTCGAAATATGGTAGTGCTTTGTCACTTCGCTTACACAAGGCCACAGTGACATTCAATCTGGAGAAAAGTATTATTCCTAAATGTTGGGGCACATGAATTACTGATATTTATTGTTATAAAGAATAGTGCACTTTAGTGAGCCAGCTGTTCAACACAATCCATCAACTTAAGAGACCTGAGAGGTTTTCAACAACACGGCCAGCACATGCTGGAGGGACATGATTTTTTTTCTCTCAGCTTTCCCAGAACTGCTGATATATTCCAGTAAAAGCTTCTCCTGTCTTCTATACAGTCTTATGAAATCTCATGTAGCAGCTAAAAGTTCCTGAGCACTGCTTAGGAGCTATCTAATGGCTTGCTACTAATTCCGTTCTCCTTTTGGACCATGCGCAGAACTATACTGGCTGACAACTGCTGTCACCACAGGTAAACAAAAATAATCCCTGTAATCTAAAGTAGAGGAAAATTATGCTGATGTTAAAATCTTTTTGGCTGTTTCATTGCTTTTCAGGGATGTCATGAGAGTCTTAAAATAATAGATATTTCAATCAGAGTTGGAATTAAGGAGAAATAAATAGCATTGACCACTTAAAAGATGCATGTTCTGTTGCCAGCTCTGGCAGTGATCTGCTCATTACCTTTAGAAAGGCTTTTCATCATTTCCCTCTTGCATACTGTTGTCAGGTAAAAGGGTGAGCCTTTTGGGAGCCTTCTCAATGTTCTGCTGTTTGATCACACCCATTCTTTTTCTTTTGTGGCTTCTATGTTCTGCTAGTAAACAAATGCTAACAGGAAGCTCCAAGGCTATAGAGACACACAAATCTGTACTCTTTTGCAGTTGATTTTTTTTCAGGTGTTATTATCATCGCAAGACATAGCCAGTGGATCCAAAGCTGATCCTTGGTGACATACTGCAATAAGGGGTGCTTATTTCTATTTGTTAGTTAGCTATTCCAGGGGAAAAAACCAAAGCTGCTTAAGTTTTTAAACCTATTATGTGGTATTCCAAAAGGTCAAGTTGCTTTTTTTTATTAAATACAATTTAATTGAAAATGGACAGTAGCCTGGATCTTCTTGAGGTGTAATGAAGTAGACTATTGATATGCACCATGTGTCCCTGATTAAAATCAGAAGGCTAGGAATGTTCAGCCAATTACACAGTTTGTGAGACATTGCCCAATTAGTTTAGGACCATGCAGAAGCAGGTACACAGATACTTTGTGTGTTCCCTGTAAGTAAAAGACCCCAACTACAAAGTGCTGAATTATATACAGGCTAATAAAGCCAATTAATTGTTTGCACTCTCTTGTTGCACTTTAATTATCTCCTAGAAAGATTTGTCTGTAGTAGAAATTTACAGTATAACATAATAATTTGCAGTTAAACATAACAGTAAAGGAAACAAAGATATTAATACAAAGAACAGGAACCAAGAATATGGTTTAACATCTGGAAACATCCTCTTATTTTGTATTGCAAATATAGCAGTTTCTGCCTGCCTCATTTTACAAATCTATCTAAGAACAGGTGGTGTTGCTTAATTCTCCAGTTAAAAGACTAACATTTAAAGAAGTAAAGATGTTGTTTTTGTGATTAATGAACTTTTGGATCATCTTAAGCAGAAAAATTTTCACAGTGGAAGATGTTTATAGCCACAGGCAAATAACTCCATGTCTTTCAAGTTTCAGGTTTGTCTTTATGGTTTGTTTGTATAGACCCTTATAAAGTACAAAGACACATCTAGTGATGTAATATTTTGCAAGAATGTGCCTGAGCATGAATTTACCAAAAATACAGAAAAATCTCCCTGTGTGTTTAAAACATCAGAATTATCTTTTAAAATAAATGTTGTTTTATTATAGAAAAAGGAAATGTATAATTATCTCTAGCCTTGGAGTCACACATGGGATGTTCAGCAGATTTGTGGAATTTGTTAGAGCTGCAGTTGGTTCTAAACCGAAGGAAATATTGACATTGGCAAGTGAAGATGGGATAACGAGCAATTCAGTCTCCCCCATGGAACAGAAACTCCCCATTGCAGAGGCTTTAACTGCAAATTAAAGCTTTGTGTAGTTTGCTTAGCTGGTTATAAAATGTGCTTCAGAGCTCCTGAGTGTCTGAAAACCAGGTTGATTTAATCATGGACTCAGGGGCTTTATTCACATGAACAAGAGAATTAAAGTTCAGCTACTCTGTTGTGGGCTAATCGTTAATCCCAGGGTGGCTGATACCGAGGGGCCTGAGAGATAGGACTCAGGGTGATGAAGGATTTTTGGCAGCCTGATGGCTGTTCATTGCATTTGTGCTGAACAAGGAAGCAACTGGAACAGAAAAATAGCAACTACGAATCCTTTGGGGAGTTTATCAGGTCAGAATTAAGGAGTTTGTTTCTTTGGCAAGCCAAAAATTTTTGGTGGAAACTGATTCTTATAAGGAATGCAGTTGCACAGTGGAATCTGACAAATACCTGTTGGATATTTGTATTGCTACTGGGGGCAGCAAACATAGAGACATTTACCTATGTCCCAGTCCTGTCCCTAAAGAAATTTTAAGCCCCTCTGAAGAAATTTTAAGTGAGTTGTGTGTTAAAGGTACCTTCATACAGGAGTGGGTAAGCAAGACGAATTCTGTATAGCTTAGGGGGATACTCTGACAGTCAGACCAGTGAGTTAACAGAGGTTGCATCCTTCTGTGGCTGGGTTTAGCTTTACTGAAAATCTACCTGGTAACCCTAGTCTCTGGTTTGGGTAGTCACTTCTCCTGTAACTTTAAAAACTGTTTGGATGCTTAGAAAATACTCACATATTTACTTGGCTCATTATTTTTGGTATTTTCTGGGCTGTAAAAGCTGATACTGACCCTTCCTGTCCATCCCTTTCACTTACAAAATTAAGATATCCATTAAACTGTTTCTTTAATTGGTTCCTCTCTATTCAGATATCAGAATATACTTTACAAAACCCTTTTTCTTAGCTTTGTACCATTTACAACTAAAAATAACTAAAAATAAATCCCACAGCATCATATAATTTATGGTAGCTATGAGGTCCTTATACAAACACTGTAAATCAGCAGTGCAAATATTAGACTAAATAACAGAAAATTTAGGCATTCTCCTACCCTCCCTGCCATATTTTGTTTTCAGTGATATGTAGGATGAAAAGAAGAGCCCCGGGCAGGTCTCTAACTTTCAATGTTTAGGAGAAAGGAGCATGCAAAGCACATAAACACACAGAATACAAATAGGCACAGCAGTGAACATGTTGATATATGACACACAGTTCTCAGTCTGCTCTTGCTGTTTCCCTGGGAGGCACTAAAACATTGAAATGCCCTCTTCCAAGTAAGGATCAAATCATAATTTCCTAAATGTTTCACACAGCCAAATGCTTCACAAGTCTATCCATTTCATCAGGAACGAGCACCAGCACTCACCTCTTGGTGGCAACTTTGCATGACTGATACACTGATTTTGTAGGTGTTCTTGTGTTTTAACATATTTACCATATCTTTTGCAAGATGAGGGATGTTTCTCCAGGACTGGAGTCTTAGGTCCTTTGGTAGCAAGTGCTTCATAAAGCTTTTCCTACAGCTGGAGATTTTATGAGGTCTTTCTGCCTTGCAGATTTTCTGTGTGAGATCATACTTCAAGAAACTCTGTTCTCTTTCTGGCCATCTATTTTTTTGTGATGACAGTAAGAACATAATCCTCTTTGAAATGTCAACTCTTCTTTCTTTTTGGCCAGAAAAATGACCAATAGTGCTACAGTTCACTAGGGAAGACAGATGATATTATCTGTCTTATTTCCAAAGCAAATGAGTTAAAAAATAGATATAAACTGTGACATAAATGCTGAAGTTACCATTTCCTGTTACAAAACTAGATCAAAATGTTAACCACCAAGTGTGTATGAAGCTCTGTTACTGCTTCAGAGCATATATATATTAAATTATATCAATAATATTACTAGGATATTAAAAAATGGTTTTACTTCCATGAGTACCTGCCAAGTACATATACCTAGCTAGTTTCAGGATATGTTTGCAGGTCAGAAAATTTTGTAAATTTTTTCATTGTCCACAAAATCATATTTGGTGAATTTAAATTTGTATTTTGTGTGAAATTTGTATTTTGCTTGTTTCCTCAAAGTCACACTGTTCTTAACGTCTGATGTACTCATATATTTTCTTTAAATTTTGTGTCATCATTAAACTTCATTGACTTAACTTTCTTTTGGTTTATGTAATTAGTCAAAGCACTAGCTAACATCAGTCCCAGACTGATGCTTTAAAAACTCTAAAAAGTAGGCTACTGCCATCCCTGTCAACATTCCAATTCCTTATTTACCTTAGAAAATTTGCCTCGATTTCTGAATCTCACTTTTAAGGCAGTGTTACATGCTTTGCACCATACTCAATGCTTTACTGAAAGATCAGATCTATTTTCTATCCTATTGTGAAGTTCCTGGGTCTTAGCTCTCACCCCCACATCATCTTTATTCTTTAAAAGACACCTGCCACTTGCCAAGTGCTTTATGCTTTACTTTGATTGCAGTAATAACCTGAAAAACTGTGCCTGTTATTATTTACCAAACTTAAAATGTAATTCAAAGGAGAAACTGCAGCTTTCTCTTCTAGAAACTCTAAGTTCAATCTACCAGATAATCATGTATTTAGGGTTGTGATAACAGATGCATAGTGTCTATGAGTCACCCATATTTTTTTATGTCAGATCCAAAATTATAGCTCTCTTTTGATAATTTGTACTCCAGAGTCTTTCCTCCAGAGGAAAAAGGTGAAAGAACAGCATCTGAAAATTAAATACCATGTGGAGAACATGACAATTCGTCTTTCCTGTGTTGGAATTAGAGTTTAATTACAATCAAAGAACCCTTCAACCTAAATTGCAATTGCAGATTTTACAGCCACATCTGATGGTTCATGTCTTGCAAGGGGTTTCATGGAATGATTTGCATCAGTTTATACTCGGTTTGCTAATAATACTTCTCAAAGAAAGAGCTCCAGCAGAGTTGATGGGCAATGCTTTTGAAATCCTCAGGTCTTTACTAGTTCTGAATTTGTTTCTCCTTCAGTTTTCAGATATGATATTGTCCCACAGCTGTGCAACCCTGATAGCAAAAGTCTGCTTTTTACTTCAGCCCCGACTAAAAAAATCTGAAGCTCTAGTTCTGATGAATTGTTGTAGGAAAGGGTGCAGTTTGTCTGGTCAAGCAGGTCACCAGATATGCATTTTCAGTCTATAAGAAACCTGCAATATTAATCTTTGGACAAAATGATAGTGTGATGTACCAATAAAGATATTACACTGATACCAGTCTTCACCTACATCAACATCTTATAGGTTTGGTATTTTTTGTGGTTTTTTGTTGTTTTTTTTTTTTTTTTTCTGGATGAGAGAGTTGGTTAGGATGCATTATTTACTTTTAGTTACTTGGCCAACTAGAAGAGTTTCAGCTGCGGATTTGGGGTCTTAACACAAATTGGGTACAGAAGGAAATGATGTCTCTTTTAGAAAAGCCAAGCTCCTTTCTATATAACAGAACTGGAGAGAAAGTATGAGCAGGCTCAGGTAGAATTAAAAATAAAAAACAAGAAAAGTGAGCATAGCAGGTTGGTTTCATGTAGATAAAAACCAGATTTTTCAGCCTAAGACACAAAGGAAAAGCAAATTTTTGTTTGCATGTCTTACACAATGAATTGTAACTAATTTTGGCCAGCTAATTTGAGAAGCCTTCTTTCTGAAATTAGGGGGAAGAAATCCAGGCCTAAATGTTTCATTGTTTCCACCGTGCTTGTGATTTTGTGTTAATGTTGGCTTGTGTAACAACATCGATAGAGAGCCATCCTGGTTACATGAATGGCATTGTATTCCTGTTAAACTCATTTTACACCAGCATTAGTGAAATATAAACCAAACCTAACCTTTGTCTTTTCCTCATCTTCAAAACTGGCCTAATCCTGAATTATTTTCATAAGGGTTGATGAGTAATAACTCATGAGCACTTATGCAGCACTTCTGGATCCTCACAAAGAAGGGCTAAAGGAAGGTTAGTCCCTAAGCTGCATTAAAATTTCCTCTGCAGTTTAACAGTCTCAAAGCTTTTTGTAAATATTATCAGTCGAGTGCTCAGAACATGAGGAAATATAGCTCGTTTTTCTAAAGGTTATTTCAAGGGAGAGCTCATGTACCCAGCATCTTATTCTCTCCAAGTTGGGAAGACAGTGAGATGCCCTAAATCCTAACTATACTTCCCATCCCATAATGCTTGTTCCACATGCCTTCATAGCAGGTGTGTTTAGTTGTCTCCCTCATCAATTTTATATTCAAAATGGATACATTTGCTTAGCTGCTTCTTTCAACAAACATATTCAAAAAGATTGGTACCACCAAGCTCACCCTAAATGACTCCCAGCTGCTGAGCACAAACACGGGATGATACGGAAGCTTCAATTTTAAGATTGTTTTAATACCTCCAAGCTGATCACAGCCTTTCACAACTACTTGTATACCAGTTATACATCTAAGTGCTGTCCTATTTCTTCTCCCACCTTTTTTGAGAATGCCTCTTTACGGCAATATTTTTTTTATACACAAGTACCCCGTTTCAATGCCCTTCTTTCAAAGTGACTGCTACCAGAGGAAACACACCAGTGTGAATACTTAGATTGTTATGGAAATGCTGGAATAAGGAGTTTGACTGAAAGCCATCAAAAATTCTGCTTATTGAGAATTATTTTTTTTGTCTCCTCGCAGATTGTGAGTTCTCATCAGTGGGCTTTTTAGTAAGTGGCATGACATCAGAGTGGTCAGCACACAAAAGTGGTAGTTCTCTGTTTGCCACGGAATTTCGGGATTTTTAAGATTTGAAGGGTGGTAGCAGCAGAAGTTTTGAGAGAAGAGTGGTTTCTCAATCAAGCACAGCAAATCCAAACAAAAGCTCCCTTCTCTCTAAGTGTGAAACTTGTTTGAATTTAGGTGGGGGGGGGGGGAACAGAAAACATACTGATGTATTGAAAATGTATAGGGAGGCTTTCTTGAATAAGAAAGAAATGCCATAAAGACACCTTTGAGAACACGATATTGATGAGGATTTGACGGTGTTGAAAATGAGATGTGTGAATGTATTGCTTTTCCTTTGATGCTTCAAAAATACAATTTTCAACCTCTTGACTGGAACATGCCTGAAGTAATTTTGCTTCTCACCTGACCAAAAGGCTGTTTGGCAGATGTATGAAACAACAACTACAAAAGGCCTTAAAAGTTTCAAGATAGTGTCTAATAGCTGTGTGAGCTACTGACCAAATGGGCAATTGCAAACATTTTGTGGCATGTTTTTCTCTCTGCTGTTTTATCACCTCTGCCTTTCTATGTCTGAAACAAGACCCCTAAGGAAAGACTTGAGTGTGTGTTAATATCTCCTGTTCTTACAAAAAAGTTTCAACAGCAAGGCTGAATCGACTACCATAATGGGTTTCAGGGAAAACTGAAAAAATTTTTGGCAAAAATAGGTTGCTGACACTTTATATGCATTGAGAAGCATTAAGTTTACAAAAATATTAGGCATGCCCATTAATCTGTTAAAAGCAATTGCCTTTCTGGTAATTCATCCATTTTACCATTCATTGTATCTGTCCCAGCCAAATTATCAGCATTTCAGAACAACATGCCAAAAATGAGCTCAGGCAGTAGTTTACAACTCACAAAAATGGGGCCTGTGAAATTCATAAGAGCTTTGGAAACCAACCTGTGCAAGTCTAAGTACATCACAATTGCAGAGAGGCAACAAGCATTACATATTTTTTATTGCTATTTAACCAGTCAATAAATGAGGTCTCTGGAATATCTGAACTCCTCATAAGGCTTTAGACTGTACTGTCTTGTAGATAACCAGCTTTATTGATGTAAATATACTCACGATTCATGCTAAAGACTTTGACCTCTGGAGAATGTTTAAAGATTTCAAAAGAGAAAATTCACAATGTTGGCACATTAGATCACTGTAGATCTTCTGCATTGAGTTCAAGGATTATTTTATGGTTGAAATGTTAAATGTAATTTTCAGTATTATGCTTTAATGCATGTACATTGTTTTATGGCTGCTTTTAGCCATTTAAAAAAATGCAGAGTGTTTACGTATGTCCATTAATAATTATGCAAATATGATAGTTTAAAAGAATGTAATTTATTTCTTCTAACTTGGTATCACAAAGAACAAAATTTTATTTGGAGTTTTAAATAAATATCCCTTTTTGTTGTTATGTATGTAGGAACCCAGAGTGCCTGGGTTGCCACGGAATATTTCTCTGCCTGTTTTTAAGGGTTCTTACCCCCCTGAACAACACTGTTTTAGCTTCAAACCTTGGAAAAAATTACCAACAGTCAGACAAGAACTAGAAAATACAGTGGTGTGAATTAGGTGATAGACTACTATGTAAGATTGTCACAGGGTGAAAAATTTAGAGGTTTTGGGCTTCTCTTTGTAATAAAGAAATAAGAGTAAAAAAAACCAAAATGGAGGATTGTTGTTGTTCTCTAAACCTTCTTCTCCTTCTTCTACTACTCCATATTCTGCAGTAAAAGTAGTTTGGAATGATTGAATAGTAAATTCCGCAGTTCCTAGTCATATTACTGAATAATTGGTAGGAAAGTGAAAATAATGTATGTTTTTAGTAACTATTGGTTAAAATGTCTTTAAAAGGCTGTGTAAATCTTGATAATTAAGCTCACTCCTGCTTTTCTGTCTTCTGTGTTGTACCTGGGTCACGCTAGTGGCTCTGTTCCTCTGGTAAGATTTAATAAACAACTATCTGGAAGCATTGAAACTCAAGGAAAAGTCTCGGTTTATCTTTGAAACTCCTTGCAAGGACTTTCAGCAAATTCTCTCCCATCAGGAGGGACTTGATTTACGGCACGGTACAGTGTCAATGTAGAAGGGAAAAGTCAGATGAGTGAAGTTCAAACACAACAACAGACATTTCATGAGATAATGCTGTCTAGTAATATAATTGTTGTCAGTTCTGACAAGCTGGGTTAAAAACCTAGAAAATCTCTGTTCAATACCGAATTCTTCACCCCGTCAATAGTTATTAACCTAACTATGTTTGGTCTCTCTCCTAGGCTTTTGAGCCTTTCACTTTTGTATGCTGGTTTTGCCATCTTGAGGCTCAGTCAATAAGTTCTCAGTGAGCATTTCTCTACTGTTAATGTATTTAATTATCAGGTATTTGTTATTTCCTTATCCTAAAAGGATGTCTTACAACAGGCATTTCTTCTCTGAGATGAGTGTTCAGATTTTGGATTTTAGTGGGTTACACAATGCTTTTAGAGGAGTTATTAATATCATTTAGAGAAGTAAAAAACTTATACTGTTTTGGCACATGTTCCTCTGTTAAGAGCAGGCATATATTTTGACTGTCATATCCTCAGTCCTTTAGTTCTTCTGCCTGTGCAACAAGCAAAGAAAAAAGCATGCCTGTGTAAGTGGCAAAACAAATTATTACCACGAGAGCTCTGTACTTCCTGGCCATGTGTGCTGGGTTCTGCCGCTAGGGGAAGGTAAAATGAAGGATTTTTCCCTGTAATGTGACTCCATCCTCTCAAGAAACAATGTGCAGTAGTTCCACAGCATAGGAGTCATCCCTTCCCATTTATTTTGCCTTGCAGAGGGCAGCAAGAGTGCAAGGAACTCCTGTTCTGAAAGTCACAGAGGCTGCTCTGCACGGCCTCGTGCTTATTCCACACCTCTGCTTGACACCACTGACCGATCCAGGGCTCCCCTGTTGAGCAGGCAAATAATGCTGCCAGACTGGAGGCTGGAGGTTTGGATGTAATTCCATTTAGTCTAGATATGAGGATCGTTGCTGCATTTTGAGGGAGTACGGGTTTTTTTTTACTAAAACAACTGAGGACAACTAGTCAGTACATCAATTTATGAAGTGTATGGAGCAATCACTGGCAATTGCAAGGCAATGCAGTTTTTCTGAAGCACCTTGTATCAGTAATAATTGAAACCAGAGAATTTTGTCAGCCTGCCTTATGCAGAAATTTAGAAGTTGATTTCTCAAAGGTCTTTTCTGGTCTTTCAGAGGAGGAGTACCTTTTTCTTGTCATTAAATAAAAGCCATTTCGGCATCAATAGTGAGCTATTTTTTTATAATTGTTAATTGCTTTGGCTTAGTGTCTGACAAAAATCTGCCACTTCCAAACATAATACCAATTTTCCACTTGTAACATTTTGTAACAATGTGCAATAATGGTGTCCAGGATTATTTTTAATTTTTTTTTTCTCCATCCTGCAAATATTCTTATATGTTGGTGACTTCATTAACCATAATTTGGATGTTTTTAATCAGTTTGATAAAGACACCATTAATTTGTAGATAGTGCCAAAATTTTAAAATCAGCCTGTTGAATGGCATCCAGTGAAATGCTTTGCAGAAATCTGAACATATTATGTCAACACAATTACATTTATGAGAGAGATTAAAATCTTGTCAGGGACCCTGCCTTCTATCATATCCACAACTTCCAGCTGTAGTGAAAGGGGGAAAAAATTCAAGATAGCTTTTCAGTTTAACGGTTGAAGTCAACAGAAGGATTAACCTGTCTTTCCCAAAAGGTAGACTTTCATTTGCATAACTGTATCTATGGCATGTTCATTTTCAGGAGCTTAGACCTTTTTTATTCTGCTTCTGTAACTGACAGATGAACTGGAAGACAGGTTTCATTTCACATGCTTTAATTGTATTATAGCTCTCGGACCATCCAGTTGCTTGCTGAAGCAGAGGAATGTTGCAGACTTTCATTAATACCTGTCAGAAGTTTTAATTTACCAAAAAATAGTACTGATTCAGAAACAGCCTGACGGATTCTCACAGCTTTAGAACATACATTTGTCCAAAATCTTCTCAAAGCTGATGGAAGCGTGTTTGTTTCAGAGGTAATAAATTTTCTGCATCTGTGAGCAATTTCTGCTTTGATAAAGGGAGACAGCACAATACATAACGATTGTGCTCAGACAATATTCTAGAGTAGCACTTTGGCTTTTGCAAGTTGTCAGAGCTTGATTGACTTCAGTGGCATTGTTCCAGTTTGCACGGTCTGGATATTTGACTCTGCTTGTGACTGCACTTTTTTTCCTCCCTCCTCATCAGAACTTCTCATCTAAAAGGTCTACCTCACCCCTGAAACTGCAGGTGTTCAAATGCAGGTGTTAAAAACTTCCAACTATTTGCTTCCTTGCATTGAATCCCAATCTCTGAGAGGAGCCACATGCATCTTGTGGTATCCTGTGCATATTGGAGAGATACTCTGCAATGTCTAAAATTTGCAGCTATTTTTTCACTCATCACTATCCCATAAACATACAAATATCCAGGTCAAGTGTCTGCATTTGTCTAGGATATTCAAAACAGAAATAATTGTATTTTCCTGTCTTTGTACTGACAAGTGCTTGGGAGGTACAGAGTTTTCAGTCCTTTTTTAGTTAGCATTCAGCATGATCTCTGTGTTTTCCATTTGGCATCACTTATGTCATACACCCACAAAGGCAGAGATATCCTTTCCGTCTGCTTCCCCACACCACAGAAGCTACCGATCAATAAAAAAGAAGGCTATCTTCTCTTCTTAAGGGACTTTAAGCTCTAGAGTTCAAGCAGAATGAGAAAAGTAACAAAAACACCTCTACAAAATGTAGTCATCACAACCCCCTTCAGACTCAGAAGCTAAGGTGTGTAAAACACTCTTTTTTCCTTAGCCCCAGACACCACTGTCTCGGTTTGAGACAAGTTTCGGAGGAAAACGCTCTGGAATGAACATCTCCTCTAAAGAAGACAGGTTTTGTTACTCCCTCCTTCACTAATACAAAAGGTATTTCTTGGATGAAAATGTAAAACCCTGTTTATTTAACAGAGTGTCTGCAGGGCACGGGAAAAAATGAATAATGTTAGATATTAAACCTCCTCGCTGTGGAGAAAGCTGGTGGATTCAGAGTTCTGTCTATAGCTGGCTCTGCTTTCTCCTGAGGTCCGAGGTTGGGATGTGGTGTCCCGCGGCCTCCCCGCCTGTCCACAGGGTCTGATGATCTGGTTCTCAGACCGAAGCTAAGCCGAACAGTTCCAGAAGAAGCCATAGAAATCGCCAGAGAATTGCTGTATGCAGTCTTGGGAAAACTTCTTGCATCAGCTAACAAGCTAGCTAAAAGCAAAGAAAATAGCTCTCTCCCTGCTCTCTCCCTGCTGCAAGGCTGAGCAGCCTGGGGGAGTGAACACAAACCGCATGCTGAAGGATTCCCCCGGATTCCCCCCATCTCTCAGACCCAGCTTAAAGCTATGGGACCCATTTCTGGACATAAAGCAGATGATAGGGGAATACAGTATTATCATAAAATCACCCCAAGACAACCACATAAGCCAAAAAATGAAATATTCCTATGTTTCCATCTCTCAGGTAAAATTAATTGCCTGTTTGAATATTATTAGTGAAGAAATGGTTAATTCCTGTGTAGCTGAAGGTAGAGTCCAGTTTAGCTAGTTGTCAAAGCAAGAGAAAAGTCCAATGTGTCAAAGACTGAGTATCTACATGTTGTTTGTATCTAGTAAGAGTTGAAGAAGTTCAGCCCTTCTGAAAATCAGATCATGTTCACAGGTGGCCTAAATCCTTCTCTTAAGCATGGAAATTTAAATGCTTCTGTCTTGTTTCCTCACTGGCAAGATGATGAGCTCAGACAAACCTGCTTATTTAACCCCATTCCATCTACTGCCCTAAGCTGAGACGAAAAATACAGCTGCAGAATTTTCTAGCAGACACTTGAGCTTTTTTTTAAGAACCCTCAGTAGTGTCAAGCCCAGTTTTCCAGGAAGTCTTTTCAGATTTTTAATTATCCTGGATAATTAAGCATTTTCTTCTTTACAGCAATTTGTGCTCATTACTCTCTGTCCTATCCTCAGTGGACATGAATAATGGTCTGTTGTCTTCATTTTCATTCCAATCTTTGACAAGCTGGAAGACCATTAAGTTTTCTCTCTTGTCTTCTCTATGCACAATCAGCCCAGTCCTTTCATGTTTTCTTGTTTCATATGTTATATATAACACTCCTCTCTGGCATTTACCCAATGGCATGTTTGCCTTTATGGTGGAAGGAGGCAAACAGAGTCAAGTGCATGGAATTACTAGGGGAAATCTTGCCTTTTGATGTTCACAGTATATATTAAAACCCATAGCCAAAGCAAACTTTGTCCTTGATGCATTCCCACCGGGTTGCTACTGGGGATTCTTTTTCATGTCATCCGTACAAGGACATGAGCAATACAAAGTGTGCAGAGGGAGTAGGTTATTCATGGTAGTAAAAGTGACACCTGTCTGGGAGCCATGGTGGAAGGAACAGGTCTGAATGATCAGTCAACAGAGTGTCAGATAGAATTCAGGGTAGATGAGTTGAGGAGTGTAGGAAAAAGTTGTGTGAAATTCCCCTAATGGACCCCAAATTGGTGTCACCACTTGGTGGGAAGGTCAGGGTTTGGCATCGTAAGGTTCAGGGAAGGCAACCAGGGATCAAAAATGTGAAATGGCTTCTATACATGGAAGAGTTGTGTAACTGGTAAATCTTCTGCCTGGAAGAGACCAGAAACCCTTGGGGTGAGAGCCACAAAATTACAGCAAGCTTGGAGAAAAACATAGGGACTTCTCCCTGTCTCTCTATATAAATAAAGAGGTAGGAGTGTTGAAAAAAATTATGGGAACCACAGTTCAGACAGAAGGAAGCAGTACATTGCATGTTTGATTGTAGACTTGGAAACACACTTGTCAGGACATTGTGGCTGCTGGATTCAAGGGAATTTATCATGGGCTCAGAGAGAGACTGGACAATTGGTACAGTGCAGATACTGCAACACGCATATCAATCAACGAGGCCTGTGGAAAAGAAATATATATGGACCGACTCTTGATAGATGTTTCAGAGAGATGTTTATTTCTCCAGCCGCATGGCCGGGGCTCTGCCGAGGAACTGTGGCAGTCATGGGACCCGAGGGTCCTTGCCCGTGCAGGGGAACACAAAACAACCAATGGGGAACGAGGCTGAGCAGGGGCTAGGGAAAGCTCCAGCCATGTGGCTGGAGAAATAAACATCTCTCTGAAACATCTATCAAGAGTCGGTCCATATATATTTCTTTTCCACGGGCCTCGTTGATTGATATGCGTGTTGCAGTATCTGCACTGTAACAAATGGTGGGGAAATGCTGGCAAGACACCGATCCCTAAGGACAGAAAATTCGTGAGTAAAAACCACTCTAGATCTCTCTCTTCTCGCCCTGGTTTGGATATTCTCTCTGGATCATGGAGGAACCGTGGAAGACTCTTGGCTCTCAGAGCTGCATATGGACATTTATCTTAAACTTGAAAAGATTCTTGAACAACGATTTGTAAATTTTAGCTTAATTCAAGCTCAAAAAGAACTGAAACACTTCCTGGCATGGTTGTTTAAGAACTTTTTCTATATTTCTTGGGATTTAATTCTTACCAAAGACTTTTGGAAGACCTTTTGGACGCAGTTAATTTTTGAGTCAAAATATATGCCGATGGAAGAATATTTTTGTGAATATTATTTAATTACCGAGACTGATGAACAATGTCAGCTGTGTCTTGATGAAGGGAAGAGTGCCTCAGAGTCTGTGCGACCCAGGCCACGTGGACCGAGCCCTCTCCGAGCAGCAGCGAGGCAGTTCCCGCGCGCAGGCGGAGCCACGCGAGCTGCAGTGTGCGCAGCAGAGAGAGGCGCGGTGGGAGCGAGGCGACCTGGCGGTGCCTGCCCGGCCCCGTGCAGTGCATGGTGGAGCGAGCCCTGTGAACGCCTGACCGAGAGGGGTGGAGTGTGGGCGTCAGCTGGCGGCGGTGGCGGTGGAGCAGAGCCGCGCCCAGCCAAAACACACGCTGGAGCAGGGTGCGGGGGGGCCGCCGCTCAGGGGCCCGGCCGAGACGTGGGCGTGGGGTCGCGCAGAGCCCGGAGCAGCACCGCTCAGAAGGCGCGGAGCAGCCGCAATGCGAGGCCCCAGCTGAAACATTGGAGTTGGCAAGGCAGCAACTACTCGGGACAAGCAGCCACGACAGACACGCAAGCACGTGATAGGAGAAGTTGTAGCAACGAAAATCACAGGAACTGTGAAATGGTACAATGCAAAAAGCAACTATGGATTTATAACATGAGATGATACAGGGGAAGATTTAGTCATCCATAGAACTGCCATTAAAAGGAATAACCCTAAAAATTACCTGCAAAGTGTAGGAGATGGGGAAGTTGTACAATTTGATATAGTGCAAGGAAAGAAGGGTTTACAAGCAGCAAATGTTACTGGGCCTGGAGGTATTCCAGTCAAAGGCAGCCGTTATGCACAAAATTATAAACAATATCCATCCCAGCAACTTCCCTACCCACAACCTACTTTCCTCTTTTACCCTATACCCAATATGAACCCTTTCCTAAATTTACCCCATCCCCAGTTTATTCCTAATCCGTTTTTCACCCCATGGCTTCCCTATACAATTCCCTTTCCCTACAACTCCTCTCTGATGCCGAGGGGGGGATGAAAAGGGGGAGGGAAGAAATTAAACCCTCTCCTGCCTCAGTTTCCCCACAAAGCATGCCTGGAGAGTCCTGTCTCCCTTCTGTCAGCCTTAAGATGTTCTGGAGAATCTGTTTGGACATTCAAAGACTCAGGAGGGTGGCTTGTTTTGTTTTGAAACTGTCCTTGTTTTCAATGTTAAGTTTTAAATCTCTTTTTGTTAAAAATAAACGGGTGAAATGTTGGGGTCCCTTCCCCCCTGCCATTGATGCCATGAAGATTTTTTGCCTTTTCTTTTATACCCCTGTTATACCTTTTTTACAACTTCTTCATTCTTAGTGCTTTTTGCCTACATTCTTGGACTTGTATGTCAAACTAAGAGACTAAACACTTTAGAAGCTTTGTAGCTAGGGATCAGTGTGCCCCAGACCCCAAGGTCCTCTCCAGAACACATTCTGTAAACTAAGATAGAACCATCCAGGGGAAGGCTCCTTGGGGAGGGGGGCTCACTCGAGCCTCTCATTGGGGAATCTTTGATATGCTAATTAGTAAAACCTATAATGTTATACCCGATCTTTTGGGGGGTGCATTTGGTGGGGCGCATTTCGATGCATATGACCTGGACATGTGCACCTAAGGATCCTTAAAATAAATACCAAGGTAAAATCCCTTTTCCCTTTCTAACCGTGTTTGGTTCTTGATTTTAAGACCAGGAAAAGGCATCACATGTAGTCCTGGGAGAGGGGCCCTGGGGGGAGACACGGGGTTTCCCTAGCCCCTGGTCAGCCTCGTTCCCCATTGGTTGCAAGGACCCTCGGGTCCTGTGATTGCAGCAGTTCCTCGGCAGATCCCGGCCATGCGGCTGGAGAAATAAACATCTCTCTGAAACATCTAGCAAGAATTGGTCCATATATATTTCTTTTCCATGGGCCTCCTTGTTTGATACGTGTGTTACAGTAGCCACTGTAACAGACAATTTAATGGAAAACAGCTTAGAGTAACTAAATACGCAGAAAAGAACATAGACCCCGGGAATTTCCCGAAGAGGACAATGTTAGATGACAGAAAATCAAGATAAAGCATTCCTGTACTGAATTTTGGTTCTAGTGTTTTGTGAAGAATATTAGGCCACATGGATCTTTGATGTCACCCAATGCCACATTGGTTCCTAAAGTCAGACCAGTGCACTGAATTTTTGCCAGATGCAACCAATATTTTTTCTTCAGAGGAGATAAGAATGAAATTCTGGGCTTGTTGAAGACAATGTCAACTTTCTCATTGACATAAAGAGATGGGCACTTCATTCCAGGAACTTTGCCCACAATAAATTGTCCTGGAAGCAAGCACTGGAACTGAGAAACACTTCATGATGCTGGAGTTTCTGAGAAAATAGTGCAAAATTCAAGGAGTAGCACAATATTCATTATCCCAAATGCACAGAACAAATGTACTGAATGGCAACTGTCAGAGACAAACTTAACCAGAAAAATATTTTGATATATAAATATTTAAACTTTGAGATGTTATGCTTTCTCGCAAGACCTCAGAAACATTATTCCAGAAACAACAGTTTTCTGAAAATAAAATTACTGTGACCATAACAAGGTAAAATTGTCTCATTCCTCTTTTGAATTAGAGCAATTGAGAGACTCAGAAGATTCTAGTCAAAAGTGGAAGTGTCAGGGCAGAAAATGGTGGTTGATTTTAGAAATTATTTTCATAGAGTCGGCTGCTGTTAATGACTTTACTGTAGGAGATACGGTGTTATATATGGAGAAAATGGGAAGTTTAACTTTATTCTGATCTAAAAGTGCTTTCTCTGTGCCTGAGGTGTGAGAGCCTCATATGTTTGTTCTGATTGTGACATTGATCACTGCAGTTTTGGCTCTGATCCCCTGCAGAGATGTAACCAAGTTTTTCCCTCTAAGGAAGATGCAAAATATTTGTACAAGCCTGTGGCACAAACACTGCCGCTCCTCTCCTGTGGATGCATTATTGGGGACCAGATACTCTGTGAAGTGTCACAAATGGTGTGAAATACAAGGAAGTGCTGGAATTGCTTAACAGCAATTTTGATGCTTTATAAAAACTCTGAAGCTTTATGGAATTGTAATGAGATTGCATCAGTTCCCAGAAGGGGCTCGGACACCAAAAGAAAATGTGTGAGTGTTCTAGTGCCCAGAGTAGGATTTCAATTTTCCAGTTAATCCTCTCTCTACAAGAGCCATAAAGCCATGATTTATATAGTTAAGTATCTAAAGTGAAAACACGTACAGAGATATGTGAAGTTAGCTGCTGTTCTTATTTATTTGTTCTATAACAGTGCTCAGTAATCCAGTTCAGGGCAGAGCCTGATGTATGAGAATCACTGCATACACAAGTATCAGGGAAGTTGCCTATTTGAAAAACTGTGTATTCCAGAAGTTATTCAAAAATAAATTTTTATATCTAGAAATTTAGCACGCCTTTTAAAATTAGAAGGAAACATCACTTTAAAAAAGTTTCATTTATTTACAGCCGAACAGTTTTGAGAGGAATGGAAATACTGCTAGAAGGAAAAACCATCTTTAAATGGCTTAGCACTGTTTTTGTTATGAGGCTTCAGAATTATACTTCCTATTATATATTGCTTTCCTTTACATTTGTTATGGCTTTCAGCTCCTCACAGAGGTTCTTGTTCCAGATTTTAGTTTTTGGCAAAGTGACCAAGTGCAATGTTAGCTTGGATGAATATCACTCAAATGAATGTGACTCCACGTCAAAGTGCACAAACCTGAATACTTTTGTGTGTTCTATCAGACCCAAAACACTCTTTCTGTTGATGTCAGTGAGAGATGAATCAGGGTCTAATATGGCACACTGATATATATTTTCAATAAAGGTGTGCTTTGTGTATAAGCTGGAAGAAGTGGTGTGATGCATGGTTCTATGGCTGCTAAGAAATCAAGGTGCCCCTTTCCTGTGATGTGTGTTATGCACAGAGGTGACAAAGACTGACGTTCCTGGGGCTTTTTTTTCAGGTGCTTCTGAACATTGGGTTGATGTGCTTGACTTGTCTGGTATGATTATATCACGCCCTTGTCAAGCAAGGGTTTTGCTGTAGTGGTGTGTCAGCAGTTTATGGGGGAGCAAGGGCCCATCAGCCTCAGTTAGGAAACAGGTCAGAGCCAGCTTTAGTGGGAATGGGACAGAACAGAGCTCTGCAGCCACAGCCACATCAGTGAACTGGGTCTGTGTGTGCTATACCACACACGGTACAGGAAGAGTGATGAAAGGAGCAGCTGTTGTTTCCTTAGAAAACCTCTCAATAATGATCGTCAGAAATCAGCTGTCTACATTGTGTCTGGGCACTTGAACAGGCTGCCCAGGGCAGTGGTCACAGCCCCAAGCCTGTCTGAGTTCAGGAAGCATTTCAACAATGCTCTCAGGCACATGATGTGATCCTTGGGGTGTCCTGAGCAGGGTAGGGAGTTGAACTTGGTTAATCCTTGTGGGTCCCTTCCAGCTCAGGATATTATATGATTTTATGATTCTAACTTCACCTTATCCCTTCACAATATATTGGTTCGCAACAGCTGCCTGTGAAAGGACCCAGAAGTTCAGACTTCTCATTTTATCCAGAAGGCTAAAGCCTTAATTAGCATGAGCAGTGCTCCAATTGTAGCTAGCTCTTCAATCTTGCAAAGTATAGCAAGATCCAGGCTGAAACCAGAGGATTTCAAGCAAGAAATAGAGTATGTTTTTTATTTGTCTATCTTTATTTATTTATTTTAACCAGTGAACAAAGTGGTCCTAGAACAATTCATGTAAGTAAAAGTATTTTCTTTAGCCTTAAAATTATTGGCTTTGATACTTAGGTCTGGTAGCTAAACAGATTAAGTCTCCATTGTCTTCTTGGATTTGATTCTAGGTGGTTTTTGTACTATAAAATATATTATAGCAAAATTTAAAGTCTGTCACAATGTCCTGTCGGTTCTTAATTCTTCTTATTTAGTTTTACACACCCATTCTCCTGCCTCAGCTATTTAGTTTTTGATATTAATTTTGAAATGTACACACAGCTGCCAAGTAGACGTACTGGTAAGCATGCTCTGGGATATGGATAGGTAAGATAGAAGCCATAGAACACAGTTCTTTGAGTAAATATATAGTTGAGAGGGTGAAGTGGCTTTAATTAGAAAACTGTGCTCAGAGGACATTGGGAGAGAAAATACTATGTATATCATCAGGGTATAACATCTAGGTATATCATGCTGTAGATATATTCTGGTATTTAATCTGAAGGCTCAGAAATGAGCTCCTTTCAGGCCAACGATGCTGGAAAAGATTGACTAATGGTCTGACAATTTCTAAATTCTCCTTTTTAAAATTCTTTTGCAAATAAATCTTTTCTCCCCAACACTTACCAATATTAGATTTTTATCCTATTGAAATGCACACTGAAGCGTCCCATTGTCTAATAAGTAAGTCTGCTAATCTTGCAGGAAAATAATATTTGAATGCAATATATTTTCTGTTTCATAGCTGTGAAGAAGTGCACATTCTTTACTGCGTTGTAGCATAGCAATGTCTCACAGCCTACCACCCCCAGAAAGAAGTGCTGAGACTCACAAGATTCCTACTTCTCCAAAGCCATTTATCCAAACTGACATGTAGGCTTTAAAAGAAATGTTAGAGCTGGGATGGTTAAAATTGTGTGAGCTTCATATAATTCCCTTTCATAAGAGGCACAAAGCTCTTTGTTATGCAGATCTGTGTCTGTGCCTGTGATGTACTGTATATCTCATGTGCTGCTGTTCCTTCCTACCTTCAGTCCTATGTTCATGGAAGCTGTCTAATGTGGGAATAGAAATCTTCAGGTGGGATCTCTAATGTATACTAAGGTAGGGATAAGCAATTGAAGACATGATGAGGGTTTAAAGTCATGGCTGCTGAGCTTAGGCCACATTTGCACTCAGCCTCAGGCAGCTAACTAAAAATAATAGCAAAGACACATATTTTATCCAGTGTTTTTTGAGTGCAAAGCACTTCACAAAGGTGGTTAGAAAAACTGTGACAGGAACTGCAGCTACTCTTTGCCTCAGTGACTTGTCCACCCAGGAAACTACTGATGGTGCAGTTCAGCTACTCCTGTCCTTTGAGGTCACTCCCTGCAGCGAAGTGGCTGCATTTCATTTGGAACAAAACTTTAGGTGCAAGAAGAGTAAGGTCGCTTTCTTCCTGTCCTTCCTCTCTTTCCCTTCCTCCTTTCCCTTTCCCCGCCATCCCCCCAAATGTCACAAGTTTCAACTCCTAACACTGCAGGTACTTAAAATAGTCACACTCCACACTGTGGAACCTTTTCACCAGGAGAAAGCTTTCATCGAAGTGAAAGAGAAAACATTTCAGAAGATAAATTTCTCCTGGTTGGCTTTTATTATAATTATTTTTCTGCTTTTGTTTTGTAGATGATACTCCCCACTGCCTTTCTCCTAGATAAAACATTGCAAAATTAAAATATATTTGCATGCATGGTCTGTGATACATTTTTATTCCTGTTTTAGTTCACGTAAGATTTCTTTTGCAATGTCATTTGTTGCTTCCAGCAGTCTCAGAGGTAGTGCAGAGTCACTGACTCTTCATGTCTTTTCTGAGACTTCCAATGATGACAAAATTTTGTTAAATGTAGAGCATCAATATTTTGTTTAGCAGATTTTGCTTCCAGGTGTTAAATTACCCTCTTATTTCATGTTTTTATCTTCATTACTTCAAGGTGAGTGTGAACAAGGATGATCCTTCCTTTGATCCTGGTGTGCAAAGGGATGCAGTCAGCAGTGTCTGTACCATAGGCTGGGGGAGGAACAGCACATGAACAATGCTCAGCATCCTTCCCTGTGGTCTGGAAAATCCTCTTCCAACACACATTGCGCTGTGGCAATTATCAGAGAGAGGGAGTCTCCACAGACCTCACTGTCAAGTTTCTTTTCAGGTGCCTTCACTGTTGCACAAAGGTTTCTACAAAGCAACAACTTATTTTATGAGACAGGATCAGAGGGAGCCAGGGGAGGGGGAGGGACTATCTAGGACTTTATTCCTCTTCTGCAGAATAGGAAGCTGCTGCTGTGAGTGCTTAAGTCAATGAAGCATGGAATTTGCCATCTCCCTGGGCTTGGATCATTAGCTGCAGTGTTATTATAGGTGTGCAGGTTAATCTAGGCCTGTTCCAATTCTCTGGGTAATTGAAACATGGGAGAAAAGCCCCATCCATCAACGACTTCTTCCTTTAGCAGTTACTTTCCTTTGAGCACCAGAGGCTGTTTTCCCTGGAGCATGTCATTGTGCTGTTACTAAGAATACAAAGGTTCTCAGACAGGGAAGACTTTACACAGCAGAGATTTTGGAAAGTGTTGAGCAGAGCTTGATGACATGTGAAATTGTGTACTGTTTTTTTTAATAAACTTGCTACTGAGCCTGATTGATTATATTTCTTTTTAATTATTGCATCCAGAATGAAAACGATGGCTGGGGGGCTTGGATATGATGACAAAGATAACTCACATCTGAAGTAGGATCACAGTTTAGGGAAAAAGATCTGCAGAGAAGAGGAAAGATGCAAAAATAACATCAAAGTGTGTATGTATGTAAGGCATAATTTCCTGGGAAGGAGGGGCAGGTACAGCAAACAAGAAGCAGAATTCTTTCCTAATGATGGTAATAAAGTGCTGTAGTTCTGGTTCTCCGCAGCTGTAAATAGGTTGAGGTCCAAGAGGTAAGCAAAAGCCTCTTGAAGCCTATCTTTTGTTAGCAATAGTAACCTTTTCCAAGGACGTCTACATAGAAATTCACTTCTGATAAAGTGTTCCAAGAATAGGCTTATTATGTCCAACCTGGTCATGGTCTGTCATTTGCATGAGGGGTATTGTACATTGTGATCTAAATATATAGTGAATGACTTCAAACACTACTGTAAGGACCTGCTCTTTTTAAAAAACCTGACTTGGAGCCTGGCTGTCTTTTTCATCATAAGCATTAGTGCTAATAAAAATAATTTTGAAATACAGAAATCAGGGACTTGAAACAGTAGAGGTGAGTCTGCTGCTACCTGATTGTTGGAACTAATCACTAGTGGAGCAAAATATTATTTGCTTTTCGTAGGTCAGTTCTTAAACAATTAGTAAACATAAGTATAAAATGGTATCAAGAAAGTCATAAAACTTAGACATCAAATATATTCCCAGCAGGAAAACTGGCAAATGTAACAGGGAGGGCATCAAGACCATCAGAAGAGAGGAGGGTTGTGAGATTCTAGTACTGATAACTTAGGATATTTCACATACTATACCAAAAAACTCACTACATGATGTTATTAGATTATGGTATTATTTACACCAAATTCAGTGTAAAATTTTTATAGCTGCGGTATTTTACACTTACATATGCTGATATAATCTAGGACAAGAGTTGGAACAGAACCTCTTAGAGCAATTCTTTTAATGAAACCTCATGATCTTGTCTTTGGGTTTTTTCCAGCATTGATTGGGAATTCTCTGTATGCTCATCTAACAGGGACCCTCATCTTCTTCATGAGCCTTGTGTTCTTCCTAATGTACTCAAGGCAAAATTATTTCCAGGACTCCAATTAAGTAAGTTATGATGTTGCCAGTAAGATATTGAGACACCCTAAAATAATTTAGTGGCTAGTGAGTGGTGCTGAAGCATTTGCTGTGTATTTAAGTTATATTATTTCTATATATACAACTGTTCCACAAACTGTGGGCTTCTGGAATTATGTAATAGTGCATGTGTGCTTTTTACTATGGAGATTAGCTAGGTTGCAAATGCAAACACAGATCAAAACTTCATCCCTCAGCTACACAGTAAGACGAGAGTGGAGGTGTTAACCTGCTTTTTCTTACCAGCTGAGATAATTGCTGTTTGCATTTGGGAACATATTTCCCACAGGGATAAATGCTATCACTGTTCTGGAAGGTATCTACTGCATCTACTGACTGTATGTTAACACAGCAGTTTGTGAAGCCCTACAGTCAGTGGAAGACCATGTGACACTCAAAATGACCTTCCACCGCCATGTGGATTGGTTGGAGAAAAGCAATGAAATATCAGATTCCAGCATCACTTATTTTTTTCTTATTAATCTATATTTTTAAAATCTCCCATTTTCACAAGGGAATATCATGACACATATTTTTCTTCAAGTTCATAATCGTTGTGTGATACTTATTTTTTTGCTGCAGCAATGCCTTCAGCAAGAAGGTCTTAAGTTGAAAATGCTTGGCCTGGTGGGCCAGAATTGTCAGTATCAACATGTAAACTTGCTCTAACAATGAAAATTTAACGTGAGTCATACTGGACCAACTAAAATCTAGAGACTTAAGTCTCCTAACTGGCCAGGTCAAATCATTATAAAAAGAAGCAAAATAAGTCACAGTAAGCAGGAACTAATTTTCTGTTTATGGATTGAATATGAACATATCATTTGCCTTGGTTTCAATACCAAATGGTTTGCTGCATATTGGACTCTCCCCAGAGGCAGCTAGTAAGTGGTTTTCTGATTTTCTTACTGTATGTTTGAGATTATCAACAATATCTAAATCTTTTTCTCCCCTGTTCCTAGTTAAAAGAAATACATTTTTTAGTATAAAAGTTTAGTATAAAAGTTTTATGTCTCTAGAGCCTATAAGAGCATAGACTCAGTGTTCACTTTTTTTCAGTACTAACTTCATTTCTCAGTCCTAGAATACCTAGAAAATTTGGGGCAGATAAATGCAGAAACAGGCATCCAGAGAAAATTCATTTAGTGCCTTGTGGCAAGGCTGCTAAAGGAAATGGCAGTCTTTTATATCCACCTTGATCAGGAACTTATTTCTGTAGCATTCATTCAGTTCTGCAATTTCTATTTCAGATTAATAAACATATCCAGAGGGACAGAAGTTCCACATCACCCACAAAACATCTCATTCAGCTGTTTCTAGAAGCTGCTGAATAGCATTTGCTTTCAGCTTTGTTGTTGAATTTGAGGTATTTTAAAATGTCATTACCTTCTGTGGCACCAAGAATTTTGCAGTAAGCAAAATGTCAGGAAATAGGTATGTGAATTCCCCCACATTCTTGCTTTCATGCCACTGATGTAGGCGAGTTTGCTCTTTCTGCATGAACCACATTTTTTCTTTCAATTAGCAAGATGTTTGACTGTAAAAGCATGTAATCCCTAAACTTATTTTTTTGTGTGGCTCATTGCCTCTCTTATCTGCTAGTTAATAAGGTTAAGCAATTTTTTGTTGATGAAATGCAGCCACTGCATTTCTTTCTGCCATTTCAGAGAAGTGCCCACAAATTAATTTATAACTTACATTAATTTACATTAACATAATCTACAAACTCATTTCTTTCCAGCAAACCAAACCTTATGATCCTTCCTGGACCTTGGAAAATTATCTGTGGTGAACAACTGTGTGGTGACAGCCTTGCTTTGGTTTGTCCATCCCCTATAAGTTACTTGCAGCTCTATTTGCAGAAAACATAAGGTTTTTTTCACAGAGGCTTTTCTTACCCATATAAAATTTTTTTGCAAAGGCTTGTCATGTGTTTGCCATCCCAGTAGTTTCCCCAGCTGCATTTCTAACATGGTGCTCCACTCATCACTTGCAATTACTTGCTGGTGATTTAAGTAATTTAAACCTCTCCTAATTAAGTGATTCCAAGGGAACTTTCATGAATACCCCTCAACTCTTTATTCCTGAAACCCACTGAAGTTAGGACCACTGGTAGATAGAGGCTGCCATCTCTCCTGATGACCCTGTTGGCTCCATCCATCTGTAGCAGAGGTGTTTGCATCTCTCATTCCTCATCTAACATTTTGGCTCTATGTTACTGCAGCTGTGACCATCTTTCCCTTTTTCATTGAAGATCTAGAAAAGAAGAATCCCAACACATCACCACAGCTACCAGGTGCAAGATGATTTACTGTAAATATTCATCAATTGCGTAGTGACATATACATGCCAGATCAGAAAGAAAATGATTTCTATTAAATATAACAGCTTTCATCTATTTTCCAATCAATTCAGATTGTTCTACAGTTGTCTAACTGCATTATTCACTCTTAAGCTGTAGACAGGTGCCCTTTAAATAATGTAGAAAAATTTCTGAATTGAATTAAACGAGTAATAGACAAAGAAAGATCCATAATGGAACAGAATTGTTTCAATTAACATTTATCCTGTTCAGACAGTGTTAATGACACAAGTAGGGCTGGGAAGTTAAAGTGTTGGTTTAGCAAAGCAGGATCAGTGTGATTCCCAAGGGCTGTTCTTGCTGTCATTCCTGTTCTCAGCAGGAGCAGGACTTGGTCTGGAAAGTGCCCAGAATTTTTTGCTCACCAGGCCCACAACCCTTCTCCGAGTGCCTTTTTTTAAGGGGCCCCAGTTTCTGTCCCACATGTTCCCTCTCTTTCAGAAGACCTGGATAAACCCAGCCTTGCATCAGATGAGGGGCACCTGTGCAATACCTTGGTGGTGCCAAGATTGGGAACTGATTGCACCATCCAGTGCCCCATGCTATAGCCAAGTGAGCTGCAAGGGGATTCCTGACAGATCAGAGGGGGTGTCAGGTTTGCAAGGAGAGAGCTCTAGCTTCCAGAAAGCCTCTCTTTTGGTCTACCCAAAGAAGTGCTGGTGAGGAAGCTGCAGCTCTGGTTGTTGTGTGGCCTGGTACTGATGCCTTTTCCTGGTCTTAAAATCAAGAATCAAACACAGTTAGAAGGGAAAAAGGGATTTTACCTCTGTTTATTTTAAGGGTCTTTAGGTGCACACATCCAGGTGGAATGTGCCTAAATGCACACCGCAATGCACACCCACCAAAGATCTGGTATAACATTATAGGTCTTACTAATTAACATATCTGTCAAAGATTCCCCAATGAGAGGCTTGAGTGAGACCCCTTCCCCAAGGAACCTTCCCCTGGATGGCTTTATCTTAGTTTACAGAATGTGTTCTGGAGAGGACGTTGGTGTCTGGGGATTTCTGATCCCTAACTATGAGCTTTCTAAGATGTTTAGTCTCCTAGCTTGACAAAATACATCTAAGAATGTAGGCTAAAAACCATTAAGAATACAAAAGCTATAAAAAGGTATAGAAGGGGTATAAAAGAAAACCAAAAAATCATCATGGCATCAGTACCTGCTCATGTAGCATTTGCAGTCAGGATTTCAGAGCAACTCTGCAGATGCACAGCACGTGGTACAAGGACATTGTAAAAGTGGCCTAATAACTCACCTATTAGGCCTCACTTTATATTTTATCATACACCTCTGAATTACCTTATTATTTAATCAAAATACCCGTATTGTACAGACGAAGGGATGTTAGATACATTTTTTTTTCCTGTGTGATATTTCACTCTGGCTTTAAAGCTCTTGGCATGAAACCAGCAGACAAAAAAAACCTCATAGGCAATGCAATCCCAGTAATAAAGACAAAGCTCTCTTAGGAAATCTCTGTATAAGAGCTACTCTGGCCATATGGAGAAGTTGTTGTTTCTCCCTCAGCACAGAAATAACAAGGCGCAACTGTTCACTGAAATGACAAATTCTTTCTATTTAGTATTAGAGAGAGATTCTGCATTGACTATCTATCTCCCTGGCTGTGCCATTAAAATGGAGCAGGAAATAAGAAAATCAAAGTGATAAAGAAAAGTAGTGCTCATTATGGAGAGCCCCAAATGTTTTGTAGAACCAAGAATTGATCCACTTGACTTCAGAGAGCACTGCATTGCATTGTTTGGTGGAAGGGTTGCAGTGCACCATATTATCAAGTTTATAAGGAGGTCTCTGACCTTTTAAAATTACCACAAAATTGCAGCAGATTAGCAAAATGCCTTACAACTTAGAGTGGAAAAAAATGTTAAATATTTTATGTTCCCTGTATAACAGCAGAAAGTACATCTTTATTTCATGTTGTAATAAACTTTAACTTTGTTTTCTAGAAGCAGCCTGCATCCAAGAAACTATGCTCTTAATGGAATTATTAAGCAAAAACCTGGAAAAGTTATTAAAGCTTTATGTGAATGGCCAAACAGGGCATTGCTCAATTCCTTTCTATTTGTCTTCCTTCAAAGATGATATTGTAGCAATAATAGATATAAAGCAATAATGGATATAAGCCTAGTAGAAATATTCATAAAACCAAGGAGAGCATAAATCTAATAATACTGAGGAAATTATGAGTCTGATTCTGACATATTTTTGTATTGCTGGACAAAAATCAGGAGTGTCTCCTTAGCTACCAGTAGAGTCACCTATGAGGAAGTGACAGAAAAAGCAGTCCTTGTGCCTTGTAGGAAGAATAAAAAACTGTAAAATATTTCATGTGTTAGTTCAAATGTGAACAGAATAATAAATTATACTGCAAAATGAAGAAAGATGTTAAAATGAGCACATTTTATAGGCGAGTACTAAATCATATTTGAAGTATCTTGGGGGGCTTCACAAATTGGGGATGTTTTACCAAGTAATCTCTTGTTCATTTCTAATTCCTCTACTTGTCACTGTGATGGGAAGAGGAATATTGTTCTTTTAAATGAACATTTCACAAATGCTTTTTATTTGACTGAACTGAAAAACTCATTTGTGAAACAAGAGGGGGTCTTCATGGCTGATTCAAACAAATTAGATGTTTTCTGAATAGGTGTTCTACAACACCAACATGTATGCCTGATACTTTAGGAGAGGGACAGCATACACAGGGTCCTGGCCTCTTGGCCATGCTGAATATTTTAAAATATGATGGCATGTCACCATCCAAAGATTTTCTTTGTTGTTTTGTAATTCTAATAAACAGCTTTAGTGATTGGTTAAATCACTTGAGCCATTTCAATCAGATCACAGCAGCTGTTTAATTTACAACACAGTTAGGATCATCCTCTAAACCTGTGGTCTTTTGAGCAAAATAATCAAGTGTGAATGATTTTTCTCTTTCAGATACCATTCACTAAATGTTGTTCTATTACAGCTTTCAGGTTTTGGATTAGTAATGTGCCTCTAAGTAAAGCAGTTGATAGAGTTGGATATGTAAGAGTATGTATCTGCCTCTGACAGGGCACAAGGCTTTTTCTCACAAGACATTAAGACTAAAATGAACAGTGCAGCTTGGCAGGTGCACTGTGTTCTAGCAAGGCAATGACATTAATGATTAACTGCTTTGGGTCATTGCTTTGATGTGTCCATTCACAGACAATCCTGTAAGGCATAAGAGAGGCCAGCTGAGACTTGTTTTACATTGGAGTCTTCAAATGATTAATTGGTGGATAAAGATCTTATTTATTTATTTCAAATATGGTTACTATAGGATTGTACCATCCGCAGGTATAATCCCCGTTGACGTACTGTGCTGGGGAGCTGAACAAGTGCAAATATCTATTCTCTTGTGTAACCATCAGCTGGGGAGGTGCTAGAAATGTACATACTCAGTTTGAGGAGTTATCAGTTCCTGAGACCTGACCTTGTGTCTGAAACTCACTGGACAATAAACTGTTGCTATTTATTCCACTCAGTTTGGCTGCATATTTGAACAAGTGAGGCTGCATTTTCAAATTATCTGGAGACCCACAGCATCAGGAGACCTGAGGGGATAACATGTGGCCTGGGCACCACCTAAACCTGGGACTTGGTCTTTTGTAATGTAGAAGTGAGTTTCAAAATGTTAGCTTACATTTTATATCTGTTAGTTTACATATTTGATTGTACAATTTTCTTATGATTGAATTGCAAGAACAATTGGTGTGTTGAGGTATTGCTTCATATGTAGAAATTGGTGATTAATATGCTAACGTAGATTAGTATTGTGAAGTCAGAAAGGTCTGAAGCCAAAATTGTGTTCAATGAGGACTGCAAAAGATTATACAATTCCAATTTCCTCTAAGACAAGGAGGCCTTCCCCCTGGTAAACAACAGAGTATTATTTCCCTAACACTGATGTTCACCTTACTTATGTCGTAGACAGTGCACCATGAATAAGTAGCAAAATAATTTCTTTGGCATTGACTTCCAGGAACGAAACCCTCTGGTAACCCTGAAATGCAGATATTACATAACCCACCATGTATAGCCATAGTATTTTCATATTGTGCTTTTTGGAATTACTGTTCAGAAATATTAACCTCTTTTCACAGAATAGGGCAATAGCATTCTTTCACCAGAGGATCATTCCTGACAGTCACTCGTGACTTGTACGCAGAAAAAGATTATGGTAGGCAGCAGTGATGTTGCTAAATATCTGATATACCATAAAGCTGTCATCTACAAGTCATTAATATAATTTCCTATAATTTCTTTTTCTAGGAGATTCAGATATGCTTGTCTAAATGCACTCAGTTCAATTTTTCATTTAAAGTGGATGTCACTGGTTTCATTCCTGCCCAACAACTTAAAAACGAAACAACAATTTAATGATGTGATCTTCTTCTGTTCTTGTGTCCATGGAGATGTAACAGTGTAATTTCTTTTCCGGAACTTTAGGTCTAACATATTCTAAGAACAGCTGCATTTCCTCCTTCAGAAAGAATTTTACTACTCTATAACACATGAGCATCCTGGCAACCTTCCTAAACCTGTGTGGATATGGATATGGAAGCTATTTTGTTTCAACATGAACTTTCCCCTATATTGCTGTAAGACTTGAAAATTATGGACCTTTCATAGGCAGTGCCCTCTTAGCAGAGACTCACAGTCTAGCTGTGTTTTTATATTCAGCTTTTTCAGTTTCTTCTGTTTTGACCAATATGAAAGAAATGTGTTTTTCTTTGTCAATTCTTTATTTAAAAATCTAAAATTAAAAACCCAAAAAAATTATCCCTTCAAGATGTGCAGTGTTCCCCAATCTTACTCCATTTCTGTTGCCTCATTCATTTCAGAAGATATCCCAAAACTATGAATTAGGACTTCAGTGCTTTCACTGTCAGTTTTTGAAGGTATTTGTAATTGATTTATTTTTTTTTTAAGTCATTGATACTGAAATATGAAGGGGTTTTGTACACATGGATTATACACAGAAAACAGCCTTAGCTCTCTGACAGATATCTATAAAGGAAATTATTGGTTTGATTTGAATAAAGATATCAGAAGAATTTCAATATGGCAAAGAAAAGCATAGAAATATAAAACATTCCAGAATTCCAACCACTTCCTCAATGTGTGCATATTTTTTGTGACACTGTTTTATTACAGTGCTCATATTTTTTTTTCCCTTTAAGATATCTGCCAGCTTCAACATCTTTTTGACAATTTCTGTCATCTTCATCTTACACTGAGAAGGTTCCAGCTTCCATGCTTAGGGGATGTATTTGTCAAGAGATTTGTTGTTGGCTTTTGAGTGGGTTGTTGGAAGACTCAGAATGAGGCTGCTACACACATGAATAAGGCTGTTACACACAAATCCAACTTAGGTGCTTACCTGGGCTTTCAACCCTCTGCTCTGAGCGCGAGCCGGAACTTTGGCTCCCAGTGTTGAGAGATGTGTCTCCCTTTACGGGGGCTGTGCTTCAGAAATACCCAGTTCTGGAAAGGTCAGAATTTTTTCTTGCAGATTTTTCCCTCTTTCCTTTCCAAGTACCTCCTGGACCAGGCCTTATACTGCCTTGGGTCCTGTGGTGAAGGATCAAAGCTCTGCTGTCTAAACCAGCAGCCTCTGGGGTGCTGCTTGCAGGTGTGTCATTGCCTCCACTGCCATACAGAGCCAGAGGGATGAGTAGGTAGAGGAATAGCTCCAGTGGGGAGGGCAGGAAGGCAGCTTGCCTCGCTGATGCTCATCTTCTATCCAATAACCTGGTTTTTAACAAACTCCCTTTGTTTACATCCCAGCTAACCGGGCATTCAATTTTGAAGTGGCAAAGGCTTGTCTGATGATTTAAAATAATATATTCTAGAGGACAGTACACTGACAGAGCTCTATGCCTCCAGTGACTTCTCAGAGCTCATTTTCTCCTGATATTAAACCAAGACATTTCAGATCCTCTGTGGCATTTCAAGAGGGTTTTGGTTTGGAAAATCAGACTGCAAAGGTAAAATATCTATCATGATCATTGTACAAACAAAGTTCAGATTCTGCTTGGAGCAATTTTTGGAAAAATATTTCACAGTGTTTTCAGGTATGTTGGTCTGTGAGGATCTTTTAAACTAATTTCTAATACCTCTATATCTGAACTAATTGATTCACCTTTAACCCTGCTCAAATTGAGGAACTTCTGATGCAGCTGTGAGATGCTGCATCAAATGGTCATTAATATAGCACTGGGACAGCAGAGTAGCAGTGTTTTCATTGCCTGAATTGGTGGTTTTACTTGTGTAGTTCCTGGGTTAATGTCTGTTTCTGTAGAGCTATTATAGAAACAAGCTACCTGGATTTTAACCTGCAATCCTCTGGTCCCAGTGCTGACACATAGGAAAGAAAGCCCACAGTAAGACATTGTGATATGGGATACCAGGCTTGCAAGCCAGGAGGAAGAAGGGCTTATTTCTCAGCTACTGTTAAGCATTTTCTCAGGGAGTAGAAAAAAAACAAAGCTCAAGATAAAATATTCCCTTTCTAAGCTGCTTGGAATGGAAACGTGTATGACGGAAAAATGATGGCAACAGAAGGGTGAACACAGATAATAACTTTACTCCTGACCACTCGAGGATAATAGACCAATATTATTGCTTTTTGATTTCTCAGGAGAAATCAGACAGCCTGGTCATTTGATGCCCTGTCCTTGGAGATTAATAGCTGATGTCTTTCAGAGCAAAATGCAGTACGGTTGTATAACTGATGAAGATCATTGGTTGTGAACACAACAAATTTTAAATTATTTATTTATACTCCCAATGGAGGCAGAGTGATATTATTTTGTGGGTGAAATACATTCAATTAAAACCTGACCTATAGGAGAAGAATTAAACTGTTTTCAGTTTACAACTTTGTAAATAGTTGAGGCTGCAAAGCATGGAGGAAAATATTCAAATATCTGAATACAGCATCTCAGTGAATTTGGAGTTAACTTTGGCTTTTTTTCAAAATAGCAGTTTTCTATTTAAAAATGAACCTAGATTAAATATACAGATCTACATCCATACTCTTGTCATCTTTTGACCAAACAAAACAATTTAAGCTTCCCAGCTACTTTGCTGCAACTAGACAGAAAAACATAATTATTTTTCAAGAGGGAAGCCACTTTTTCTCACAGTAATGTGGCCATTATTCAACCATTTTTCAATCAGCCTAAGTGTCCATACTCACTATATCTCCCTGGTTTGTTTGTGTCTAAAACATGTTGATATCTCTTTCTAATTAAAGTGAAATATGACCATTGTAGCAGTCCAGCGTATTCCCATTCCAGATTAACTTTTAATGAAATTAAGTAATTATCTTTAAAGCATCTATAAATTCAAAAATACATGTCAAGAACTGTACTAAATAAATGGACTCATAGTTACAGGTAAGCTGTACAGAGAATCTCATGCTGACAGAACCCCAAGTCCCTGCAGAGTTACTGTGAGGTCAAAGGCACCTGACACAGAGGCACTGAAGTAGCAGCACTTTTAAATCTGCTCCCAGTATGGGAACTGATGGCCTTTCTGGGGCTGGAAGGTAAATACGGAATGAGTTCATGCCCTGTGGTCTTGCTCTGAATATGACTATGTTCAAGATACAAATGGGCCAAGATGTGAATCACAGCAAGGGACAAAATAATTGGGGTATGTATGGGGAACCAAATGTCAATAGACCCCTCAAGAGTGTTTTCACCTTGACAGAGGATGTGATTGGAATTAGCATTCAATTCCTTTATAACTCTGGCACTGTTAAATGTAATTTGGCACATGTTTGAATACGTAGGCTTCTGCAAGTCTGAGGTATGGATACCATCTCCTGGAAACAAGAACTTCTTATCCTCCTGCTACTGAAACACCATGTTATGCAGGCCACAGCGATGGGAGGGCAGAGACAAGACCAAGAGCAGAATTTTCTGTTCCTGATCTAGACAACTGTCTGGAGCTGGAGATCCAAGGATGGGTTAAAATTGAGATGGAAGGCAAGGCCCTTAATTTTCCATCTCGAGGAATAGGCAGTGGTGTGTTACCTGGGGAGGAACTCCTGACTATATAACACAGGAGGAGCGTGCAATTGCCCAGTTCAGGAATTCATCATCTTGCAAGTCTTATGGTTATTACAGGAATGAAAGTGCTGTGTTGTGCACTCACTGGAGACTCAGAGGTATCACTGAAAGAGCAATGAATGATTGCACTACAGAAACTATTCAAGGAATAGCTTTGAATCAAGCTTTTGGTGGATTCAGGGGCTGTTATAGTCCTCATCTGTGTATGGATTTTTCAGCTTCATTTTGTAAGATCAAAAGTGGATAAGAGAGTTCACCATCCTGATCTGGGAAAGAGCTTCTTTATAGGCTTTCTTTTTAAGTCTTCATAGGAGACTTTCTCAATGTTAGCTCTCAAGGAGATTCCAAACCCATTAGGTTCAACAATGAGTAACTGTTTTTCTTCTAGTAATTGAATCTCCATTTTATGGAACTAATAATATATGTTAGTGGATGTAAATTAGCCTTTTGGTAGCTGTATGGTGTTTATATCTGCATTTACTGGATTCTAGAGCAGCATATAGAAAGGATATCAAATTATGGAGAGATATCTGCAAATTTTCTTTTACCGGATACATTCTTTGGACTAGATGATCTTTGTTGGTCCCTTCCAATTGAAATATTCTATTCTATTCTATTCTCTCCATGGCTGTTCCCCCATCTTGCCCCACTCTATTTCAGGAGTGTGCCCTCTGACCAGCGGGCTGTGCTTGTGGTGCTGAGTGCCCCCCTTGCAAAGGTGAGCTGCTAAAAGTAGTTTTATTCTGTCCTGAATACTCCTGGCACCTATGTCTCTACAGAATATAGCAATTTAGAGAATTTACTTATCAAGGCTAAGCCAAGTCCTGGATCCAGTCTTAACCTTTTCTTAAGCTCTTTGTCCTGTTCTTCCCTTGCCAGAAAATTGACTGTAAACTTTAGCACTTTAGCTATAAATTGTACAGCTGACACAGAGGTACATGGGTGTCTGTTTTTGCCACAGCTGATCTGATTTTTGATGTGCCATAGTCATTAAGCTGTTCCATCACCTGTGTGTAGCCTATAGGAGCAGGATTCAGAGTGAAAGCACAAAACATCCTTGTAAAACCAAGGTACTTTCTTAATAATTAATCCAGATGATTAATTATTTAAAAAAAACCCCAAAAATTTTCTTAGCAAGATGATTCCCTAAGAACAAATGCCTCATTAATTTTGAGGACCTCAGCCTGTATGAACTATTAAAGTCTAACAATGATAATTTTATGAGGAATGCCCCTCATCCCATGTTCACCAAATAAGCACCTGTTATTTTATATTCCTTGACTCCTTAGGCTGGAGAACCATGAAGTTGTCCAGTTGTGAAGATTGCTCAGTATATAAAGCTGGGAGAAGAAGGAGGAAGGGGGGGATGTTTGGAGTGGTGGCGTTTGTCTTCCCGAGTCACGGTGACGTGGGATGGAGCCCGGCTGTCCTGGGGATGGCTGAACACCCTCCTTGGGAAGTGGTGAATTCCTTGTTCTGCTCTGCTTGTGTGTGGGGCTTTTGCTTTACCTATCAAACTCTCTTATGTCAACCCATGACTTTTCTCACTTTAACTCTTCCAGTTCTCTCCCCCATCCACAGGGGAAGGTGAGCAAATTGTCTGTATGGGGCTCAGTTGCCAGCTGTTCGTGACTACCTGCGAAGGTGAGATTGTGGGCACGTGTAGGTGCGGGGAGAGCGCTGCCTAAGCGCGTCCACAAGAGACCCAGTAGGAGCAAACGCAGCATCGATCCACCGAAGCTCTCATTCAATAATTCACACTGCAGTTAGAATTTTCCTGGAACTGGTCTGTCTAGACGTACAGAGAGTCACAAATAACCTGTTCTTATGAGGATGTCCTTGTTCCATTATTTTCTACTTCATATTAGTTCATTTTTGCCAGAACCATCTCAGTAATCTCACAGTCAATGGTGCCCACAAGCTTCTGCAGCCATTTCAATGTTAAGGGCAGACTGCCTTCAGCACTTTCTTTCACTTCCTCAAAATAATTTCTGTAAGTATTTGTTCATTATGAGGCTGACAGTGTGCTGGGACTGCACCTTAGAAGGAATGAAAGTATTGCATGGGTGTGCACTGCTCTGAGAATCACAAAATCCCAGGGTTAGGGCTGGAAGGAGACAGCGTCAAAAGCCTTGCTGAAGTCAAGATAAACAACAACCACTGCTCTCCCCTCATCAATCCATCCTGCCTTGCCATCACAGAAGGCTGTCAGATTGGCCAAGTATGATTCCCTCTTGGTGAGTCCATGCTGACTACTCCCAATGACCTTCTTTTCTTTCACATGCTGTTTGATGACCTCCAGAATGTTATCTTCCATCCCCTCTCCAGGGATGGAGGTGAGCCTGACTGCCCAGTAGTTTTCCTGGGTCCTCCTTCTTGCCCTTTTTGAAGATGGAAGTAACATTTGCTTCCCTCTAGTCAAAAGGTGGTTGTGTTCTGATACCAGATCCCTGGGGCCAACAGAAACAAACAGGTTATTGCATCCAGCTGGTGCTTCTGTGAGTCTGGGGCTATGGTGATCCATAGTGACATCCAGGCAAAAATTCCCAAACATCTTTTCCACTACATATGAAAGACTGGATCCTCTCATCCAGTCTGAGCTATTTTGAAATTTAGTCTCACCTTACAAGCTGCTTACCCCCAGCTGCCTTTGCTCTTCCTACACTGGGCAACCTTTTAAATCACAGACATTTAAATGCTGACTCTTTATCTTGCCCATTAGGGCCAGTTGCCTTTGGGATTTATTAATGGAGTGGGATGACATGGGAAAGGGATATGGCAAAAAACTTTTACTCAAAGACAAGGAAATGTGCAACTCCTGTTGTGCTGTGAATCCAGGGATTTGGGGAGTGCTCATAACACAGTAAGGCAAGGTTGTGGTCCCTCTTTTTCATGTAAAATGATGCAGGCCTGGTTAAAGCCTTGCACGTTCTGGGTAGTACATTTATCTTCAACATCCCTTGACAAGAAAGGGTAAATTACAAACTCGTGGCACTTTGGTGCTTGAGTCTCCTAGCAACAGTGGTTCCTCTGAAGATGACCCCTGTCATTTCAGAGTGCCTGAACCTGGACATTTTAGATAGCCTTCTATAGATGTAATGAACTTTAAATAAGCCTTTCCTTTATGAAAGCCTCATTTCCCAGTAAGCAGATTTTATTTCCAAATCTCTTGATAGCTTAATGATAAAATGTGATAATAGTTCTGCTTATTGTGAATAGAATCACAAAGAAGGTAAGTGGTTTCTTGTTAATAAGTGCACCTGAGTTAATGTTTAATAACCAGCTGTTTTTTAAAACTTGTCTGAGGTTGAGAAAAGCAGCTCTTATTTACTGAATGAAGAGTTTAGGGCTTTACACCAAACATCTGTTATTATTTGTATACCTGAAATCCTACTGTGGGACTGTTAAGTAATTTTACTTTTCTTTCCTATTTCTAAATTTCAAATTTTATCCCAAATTTTTTGCCCACACCATTTTCAAAACTCAGGTGGGTTTTTTTCTCTGTGAAATAGAAAATTGTAATGAAAAGTGGTGCAAAACTTACTGGAGGCTTCAGAGAGGTAGATATGAGTTGTGCACTGAGTGGTGCACAGCTGTGTCATGAGGGACCTTTGAAGGTCTCTTCTATCTGTGATGCTGTTTGGTACTTTTATTAATGGACTGAATGATGGGGTGGAAGTGATGCTTGCTCACTTTGCAGATTCTCTGGATGAATGGATGGGTATTTAAGCTGGTCTTGATGTACTGAGGAACAGGATGCAATCTGATGAGGATGAAGCCATGCACACTTTCAGGAATATAATTTCATATATAGTTCTATATAAATATAACTTGAATAGCCAAGATACCCCAGTTGACTGGATATAGAAGCCTATATTTAGCATTTGACAATATATAGGTTTATTTCTCCATATTTAAAATTAGAAGTGCAGCTGAGTCCAGTGGCTGATAACCTGCCTAATCAATCTAGTGTGATTGTTTATGATATATGCAGTCTGCACTGCAGTTGTTGGTTGCATTGTATCGGCTGCATACATCGCCAAAAATTCGTAGAGGGGTCCTCTTCCACCTGCCATATTAATGGATTCACATTTTTTCCCTCAACACTTATTTGTGTGCTGGAAAAGTCTTAAATGAATTTCTCAATTGGTATCAGGTATCAGGGTATTAAAGGATGAGGGTGAGGCAGAAAAATGATGGGGAAGTTTGTATTCATGTGGTGCAGGTTTATGGGTACAAGAGTGCAATGTTGTCACCTAGGAAATCGTAGCGACTGAACAGCAAAGGGCTAAAATGATACACATTTCTAACCAGCTGTTGTCAAAGTATTTAAAGCAGTTCAGTTGGTCTATTGGAGGATATCAAAAAGAGCCACAAGAATGGGTGCACTGATCTATTTGAACACATCTGAAATTGAACAGCAACATTAACAATAAAATATTGGTGGGTGAAAACACACACTCCTCTGCTTTAACAAAAAGCAAAACCCATGGGCATGCAGCACACTTCTCTTTCCCTGATGGCATTCCTCCACCCACTGAAGCAGCAGGTTTCTCTGTATTCTCATCAGAGCTCTTTGTACACATCAGTGGCAATGCCAGAGCACAAGGTAGCAAATTAATAGAAATGTTTTTATTCTGGTAAATGCAATGAAGTTGATCAGTTACCTTCTATTATAATTAAATAGAAATTTCACTTGACTCACAGAGTGAAAAATGAGAGGCTTGGTGGGGAAGTACATGATATTTTGAAGCATCTGATAGTGTATTAAGTTGTTAAAGAAACAACAATATTCTATGGAGAGTACAAGAGACATGCAAAAGATGTTTAAGTGCAACAGGATACATCCATTTGAAACATGAAGACAGAGACACAAAAACGCTGTATCATGTACAGGTTACACAAGGCAAGAAAAATGAATATTAAGATACAAGTCTGGTCTCTACTCCTCTTTGTGCCATCTCTTGTCTGTAGAAATTACATAAAACAAGTACATCAGTGTTAAACTCTCAGTGTATTGAGTAGTGTAAGTAAAATACCACATATTTGCACTCATGTTTGAAACATGACAACTAAGATGAAGTTAGAGTCACTTAAATTTTACTGAAATATGGGATCTCATAAGAAATCAGACTGGAAGGAACCTTAATTTCTGGACTGGGTCAGCTGTGTGGTTATACCAGGATGTTCAGGAATTTATCCTGACTTTGGAAAACCTGCACAGGACAGGGACTGGCTTTCTGGGCAACCTGTCTTGCTGTTTGACTGCCCTCCCAGTGAAAAGGTTTCTCCTTGTCTCCAGTGTGAACCTCTCTGCTCTCAATGCATGGCTGTGTCAGGGCTCTGGGGCCACTCTTAGGCCTTAATGCCCATGACTGGTCTCCCCTGGGACCCCAGCCACGCTCCTGTCCATGGGTCTGGGAGCCTCATTGAAGCTCAGACTTTGTCACCTGATCTGTGCCACTTTGAACAATGTGGTGGCCTTGCCCCCTGCCCTGGCTCTGTCTCTGTCTCCTTTTGCACCTGGCTGCTGTCTGGCCCTCTGAAGCTGTCACTTCTGGGGGCTGAAAAGTGCAGTTCCTCAGCCCCTTCTCATAGGGCTGGTGGCCCTGGCCCAGAGCCAGCTTGGCAGTCCTCTACCAAACTCACTGCAGTTCATGTTTATTTGGAAAATCTCGTCTAACAGAATATCTTCTGTAACGGGCCAAAGTCCACAGCTTGGACTGAATTCACCTAACCTCGTGTTCGTGGTGCTGTCTCCCATCTGAGAATCTTTACTTCATTTCCTGAGGGTGTTTTGACTAATACAACTGGACTTCAGCCTTAGGATGCTTTATTTTCGTAACATTATCAGTCTAACAATTTAGCAGTAACACACATTTGGCAATTAGAGCTAAGCAATGAAGGAACAAGAGATTTTCTTAATAAAATTGTCTAGAACATCTCTAATGGAAACAAAGTAACTAAATAAACTTCTAAGTAATAAGTTCTATTTTTATTATTAATGTAATCACATAAAATTTCATCACTTCATAAATTTTGGTTAATAAAATTTTATGTGTCAATGAATACTTAAATCTGATTTTCTTAGCCTCTGTTTGTTAGATACCTCAATAAATTCCAGGCACAAATATAAGCACAAAAGAAAATAACGAATATAACACTAATAAGCTAAAATATGCCTATAGCCCTTTGAATTAAAACAAGTAAAGGAGATATGGCTGGAAAAATCTGTAAAATCATGACAGAGTTATTATATAATAGTTATTATAGTTACCTTTTTTAAGATGAATTTTACTTTCTTCTTGAGTTGAAATTTTGAACCAACTAATAAGTTGGCAGTTGCAGTAGAAAGGAAGTGTAAGTAGTGGTGGAACACAAAAGTAAAGGCTTCCATGTCTGAAATAACTGTTGAAGGTTTCTTTATTCTGGAAAAGTATTGAGTGTCTATGCATGGTCTGCAGGCAGAACCTCTGCTTAAAATTGGCCCATGCATGCAAAAAACTAAGCAGAACAACAAGAAAATTGAGAAAAAATATAAGCCTTCTCTATTAAAGTAGCATTCCTCCAGTTAAACTTGATGGCCTTATATTTTTGGCCTGATTGTTGTAGAAGTTTTAATATTGTATAGCCTTTGGGAAAATCTGGTCTCAGTACACGGGTGGGTGGCTGTGACCCAGTGACTTTTACTTCTTGTCCTTTGCTGCTATTCGTCCTCAGACTCCATGGCTGGTCACAGCAATAACGCTCAGCCAGATATCTTATTCTCTCTGTTGCTTGAAAATACTCATCTTAAAGCCTTCCAGGAAATGCTGAGAGCCTGTGGAATTGCAAAACCCACTCACTCTCTTGAATCCCTGTTTGGGACCTGCATAAAGCAAAGGCAGCTCTCCAGCCTCTGCTGCTTTCACATTCTTTTTATTTAAATCCCTCTGGAAATAAGCTCTGTTTTGTGTTCTTCATGAAAAACACTTTTGTTTTCATGAGAGATTTTTCACAGGGATTTCTGTAGCCTCTTTATTTCTAGGCAGTGCATAGCCATTGTTTAATCCCAGGTGTGTTTATGGTTAATATCTAAATTAAACTGTGAGCAGCTACAACAGCTCAGGATATTCTGCATCTCATAATAGATGAATATTTGGGTTTCCTGCCAAAAGACTGGCTCAGATGAATCAGCCCCAGTAGAAGAAGTAAATAAGTTAGGAACTTAATTACTGCCACACATGATATGTATTCAGAAGTTTCTGCGCATAGCAAAACAAGTTCAGGGAATTGCAGTAATTTCCTTTGCCACTTTATTTGATTGAGTGGTGATGGAGATGGAATAAGGTAACTTCATTTGCATTAAAATTATTATGATTTCTATTTTTCAAAACCAAATATTCACTGAGAACAGGAATAAAAATAAAACATCCCATTTAGGTGTTTTATTCACAGTCTTATTTTGCATCAGTGATAAATTACAGTGATTTTGTATTCCCTCAACAGTATATTAAAATGTCTTGTAATAAGCAGATGTTAAAGAAACACTCCTAAATATATTGTACAGGCCAGTTTTACAGTGGAATTAATCAAAAGTTGTATGATCAGAAAAACCTTAGAATGAGGAGAACTGGGGCTCCTGCTAAAAGTCTGTATGGGAAGTGAAATATTTACAGTCCCATGCTTACAAAAGTAAGTAAGTCAGAGGCCAAAGGAGGTTCCAGAGCAGATTATAATTCATGAGATTTTAAAGCTGATCACCTCTGAGATTTTTGAAATTTGTTTTTCTGATTTGGAAACTTTTAGGCTCTACATATTTCCTCTTATCTTCCTAAGCCACAGAAACTTAGAAACTTTTTTTCCCCCCAAATGACAGCTGAGATGATTATGTACAGACTTGAGTTAGGAACTTGGACTCCAAGAAAGAACATCGAATGAATTGCAAAGCCATTGCTGAGAGTTTAAACCCCAGCTGGCTTTCTTGTCTTGTTTTTTTCTTTTTCACATAACTGAAGTACAGGTTTAAATGGCATAGACTGGATGAATCTGAATATATGAATGCTTGACTGAGCACTTACTGGTTATGAAATGAAGCCAACACTGAGAACTGCCACTGAGGGCTCTGCTCTCCCTTAGACAGTCAAAATCCCAGACTCCTGGACAATTTTGTGTCATTTGAAAGCAGCTGTTCTGGTTACCTCTCTTCACTTTGCTCGATTACAGCTGTGTCAGTTTCAGCAAGTTTTGTGTGGGGTCATATTTACTTTGAGAGGCTGATGGAGTGGTTTCTTCTGTGAGCCTCTGTGTGGAGAAACATATGTAACACTGTAGGTGAGAGAGGGACATCATCTTGGACAAGCAGCTGCAAGAAGAGCCTTTCTAGTCCAAATTAATACAATTCACATGGATTGAGAATAAAGTTCCAGCTTCTCAGTGCATCCCCAGCCTGCACATGCTCACTGAGCAGTGCTTGTGGAAACAGGGACTGCTCTGTCAGAGCAAGAACCTTGTTCTTCTGGAACCCTTCTCCGAAAATGTAGCTATTCCTGTCTTCTTTAATTTGAAGAGGTTGAGTTAGAACACTCCTTCAGATAAACCCTTCTATGGGAATCCAAGGCAGAGAAGGATTTTGAATATTTTCCTCCACTCCATCTTTTTTTTCCCCCCCCTCTGATTATCAATATATAACACAATATGGATTTTAAAGACTGCTGAATTTTTTTCCATAACTTACTTCTTCAAATACTAAAATTGCAACATGTCTTGATGGCTCCTGCAGTTACTCAGCAAGAGTTTCAGTTTCAAAGAGAAGTAGATATTAAATCATGGCAGAAAAACACAGAAAACAGTATAAACTCCCTCTGATGTATATGGTTTAAAGCTTAAATCAGACGGTGTGAGTGAGATCTGAGTTAGCAAAGATGAGGAAAGGGCTTTTCAGAGACCACATTCCACTCAAGGAATCTGTATGGCTTCCTGAGCAGCTCATCTTACTTTTATTTTTTTTGGACTTGCCTTTTTTTCCTGATGATGTTGTGATTAGAATCTACCTCTTCTTTTGTCTGTGTAGCTGTTAGTGTTCTAAGAAAAAAAAGATCCATGATTTTTGCTGGGCTTCTTGGGCATTACTATAAAAATGCAAATACAAATACATTCCTACATTATCTTATTAGAACTTCTTCCATACATCTTCCATATTACAGGGAAAAGCCTTAATTTACACTTCTTTTTGTTTTTATTTTTGATTTTTTTCTGATGGTATAAGAATATTATACTAGAAAATACATTTTAAGTTCAAGATTCTGGTTTGGTTTTTTTGTTTTTCATATAAATATACCGTTGTAATCTAGAATTACTACTGTAAGGAATATTTGGCTTATGTTACCAAACTGAGTGCAGAACAGGGCTTTCCAAATTTTGTAAGAATTCATTAAATTCTTGGAATGAAAAACAAGGTTATAGGTGACATTTCAAATCAGACTGCCTTTAGTGTGCCTGTGTGTGAAAAAACAGAAGCCTTGCTGACAAGCAGAGAACAATGAGCTGAAATAAAGAAATACTGAAACGTGGAAGAGCAGGAAGTGAAACAGAAAGGGTAAAACTACCTGGGGCATTATGTGGGTGAAAAAAGAAGGAGAGCTAAGCACAGCACACTGAAAAGAACAGAGGGAAAAATACCAATTACACATGAATCAAAGGCTTAAAAATGCAAAATGCTAATTGAGATAATGAAAAATATTCAAAGGGCTTTCTGCAGGTAGTATGTCAACTTCAGATATTGCAGAAATTTTTGAGCAGGGAAGGAAGGGAGGTGGAGACAGTGTCCCAGATATAAATAAAACCATTAACTTCTTGAAGTACATCACTCCTGAGGGAAAGGCAAAATCTAAGTGTAAAATGGGACTGATACTGTTCCTTTTTTGTAGTGGGCTGAGGGAGAATTTAATTCTTACGGTGCTGTACCAGCCCAGACATTTGGGACATCGCTTCCAAATTTAGAAGGCACCTAAATCTGTATTTAGGGATCTGAATAAATGGGTTATCTCAAGGGCTTAGCCCTAGCATTCTCCTTTCTCAGACAACTAGCAGGTGTATATATATATACTTGTGGACAGAGACAAAACAGATGACCAATGCTTGTCATGATGAAATATCTGTATTATACATGCAAATAATCATGAGTCTTACTGGGCTAAATGTTATCTATTTGGTTCCTGTTGATAAGACTTTTACTACTCAGCATTTGGCTTAGACCACTGTAGACTTCTAATACAGAAAGAAACATTCCAGTGACCTCACCTCACATTTCCTTTGGAGAAAACAATTATTTTTTATATAATTCCTTCTTTTCCAGTATATCTGCAAGGCAACAAAATAGATAGAAAAACAATCTCTTCCTTTTATTTATCCATCCATGTCTCCATGTTATTCCTTAATAATAAAAATGAAATTTAGAAAAAAAAAAAATGGCATGAACATAGTTTGGTTTCCAAAAGTTTGGTGAAATCTGTAAAATTCTTGAAGAGGAAAATAAGATAAAAGGAGGTCTTTTTGCTCATCAAAGTATGTTTCTCTTATACAAGATTGTTCCCATTATCCAGTGAAAGCTTTGTGCATTGTGAGGTGCAAATACAAAGTCTTGCCAGGGGTTTTCTCATGGGTGGCTGTGAGCTGGTCCAGCTGCCTCTAGGGAGCTGTCAAGCTGCAGCCCACACTTCATCTGGACATAACTAAAGTGTTATTCAACAGCATGATGGGAGTAGGAGCCTCCAAACCATTCAGTTTGTAAATGGCTGCAGTGAAGCCCCAGTCCTATATCCAGTTGCTCACCTGAGAACCTGCTGGAATCACACTTGCACTGGTTTCACCAACCCACCCCTAAATAATGGAAGTTAAATATGCCAAGGACCTTCAGCACTGAGGCTACAGACACACTGCAGAGACCTGATCACCATCTATTGTGGTACAGTGCTGGAGCTGTACTTTCTACACAGCAGGTTGTTTACTTAGAAATATACTGCTAAATAAGCCTTGAGTTCTCTCAGGTTATTTGTTTATGTTATTGTAGTTGCAGTTGAAATAGCCTGGAAAACAAAATTCAGGTGAGAGGCGGATGAATTGATGTTTCAAGTTGGGTGTTTGGTATGATTACAGTCATTGCTTTCATCCTTGAAACTTTGTCTTAATGAAACATGGTAACCTCTTAATGTCAGGCAACCTTTGAGAGACGCATAACCTTAAACCATGGCTTTAAACAATGTTTTCTTTCTATGGGGATTTCAAGAAATTTGTCAACACAAATGCATATAAATCTGCCGAACATGCACAGCACCTTCTGAAGAAACATTTTTTTATTACAAACACTGCATGGGGGTAATGGATTGCAACATGTATTTCTTCTTTTTTTCTTTTTTTTTCTTTTTTTTTAGGTGAAATAATTTTTCAAGCATTTTTCAAGACCAATGGTCAGCATTTCTTCTGTCCATTAAACACAGATGAGAAGACTTAGTATCATAATACAAAGCATAATACCATAATATAATCCCAACGCATAAACTATGGGTGTCTGTTGCCCCTTCTGAAAAATCAAAACCCACTCTTTGTGGTTTGCTGGATTCTCCATCACTGAGATGAAAAAAAAAAAATGAAATTCAGCTTTTCTTTCATTAACAGAACTGCAATGTACTGCTCCCCCTCAGGCACAAACTTCCATTATTTGGACATACCATGGTGGAGGAATCCTTTCTGCGTTTTAGCACTGTGAGACCTTGTCATCTCTTTAGCAGCGAGATGGGGGAGCAGTGAGATACTAACACAGACCCAGCAGTTGCCAGTGACAAAACAGCCTTTTTTGAGCTCTGCTGCAGGTTAAGAGCAACTCCCCTACACTGCATGTGGGGAAGATTTGCCAGAGCAAGAGCACACGTAGCGATAGCTGCAAAATCAGTGAGTAAAATAATCCTAGGGAAAGGGCTCTTGAGGTACTGAAATAGTACCTCTCCCTCCTTCTTTATACTTTTTAAAATATATTTTCTCTTTTCCTCTCTTCAGGACTGTGCTGTAATGATATTAATGAGCTCTTAAGAGTTCAATGATCTAGGAATCTCATTGTAGGGTAAAGTAATAGTATGAAAGCCTAAAAATTAAGAAATTTGTTTTAATTATGCAGTTGCATGGGGACCTTGAGAGTGTGCATCATAAGCACTCAGACACTGCATTAAAGAGGAAGGTAACTGAAGTTCTCAAAGGGCTGACAAAGGCATGCACAAGACACCTGTGGTGATTTGTTGAGGAGGATGTGCAGCTTGGGTTATATCTGACTTAACAGCTCTGTGACTTGGGTTGATTCATCTCCGTGGTTCAATTCACCTTACTTAAAACATCTTAAAAATTGCATCCCTAATGTACTTAAACTTCACCTTAAAGTATTCATCACTATGGCAAGTAAATGGTGGCATGTGCAATAAGATGATACCTCACTGATGTAAACACTTGCTACAGTGTTTACATAAGAAGCTGATTAGGTTACAAGAAGTTATTGCTGATATTTTGCACTGAAGCAGCTTGATAATTAAACAGTGCCAAATGCTGTGTGATTGCCAGTGCACATCCTTTAAACCCCTGAACAACTTAACCACATGAGAAGTGTGACTGTAAGTTGGACTGTACAGCTGGAAAAGCCTGAATCAGTCTCATCTTTGAGTAAGACTGGAAAAAAACTCTTGAAAGAACAGCTGCAGCCAGTGGGTGAGCAGCTCATTTGGAGAGCCAGGGGTGGTCAGGGTCCTTAGAGCTTCTGATGAACCAGTAGCCCTGGAGTGAGAGAGGAATTTGATAGGGCAAAGCAATGGGTGAGAATGTGCTCAACATCAAGTGCAGAGGATGGTCTTTATGACTTCCTGGCTCTTCTCACTCTTCAGTAAGCGTAATAGGCAGTCTTTGAGATCACGGCTCAATTTCACTAAAACTTGGTGAAAGAGATGGTGCAGGTGGTCCCAGCTGAATGCTTTCTTTGGTGTCACAAAAAATGTACTGGAGATTAGAGAGAATGCAGCTTTGCTGTAATGTTTTACTTTCATTTCAGCATTTATGTGTACAAAATTAGTCTTATCTTCACATTTTTATGTCTTCATATACAGTCCAGTGCAATTTAGAAAGGTGAGTACTTTTCAATAGCACCAAGACTATTTTTCATCTGTCTGTATATTTCTCTTCAGATCTGCCGAATGTCACATTGCTATGCCCTGACAATTGCATTGAGGAGTCACTTAGCACCTGCCATGCTTTCCAGCTTGCTGCAAGATTAGTGCTAATAGCAATACCTAAAAAACACCATGCAGACTGTTACGATGATTAGTTTTTGACTTATGTTTGGTGCAGAACATGATGTGGAAAATTACTGCCATCCTCGTGAGCAAGACCTTGTCTGTGTTTTTAGAAACTTATAGGTCACTTCTGTTTGCCTGTAAAATAAAAAGCAACTTAAAAGGATGCATGGACACAGGACTACAACAGGAACACAACTTCAGTGAAAGGATTAAAAAAGTCTCTCCTGTCAGAATGTCTTTAATCCAACAGAACCACGTGTTTTGTTTTGCTCCAGGTATCTTTTGTATCAGCACACAAAACATTTCATAAAGTAAAGGAAGAAAAACCCAGACAGATTGAAAAAACTCTGCTTGCTCTTTCTCGACAACAGCAGGTCTTGACAAACTGCACTGGCTCAAAATAAATTGAAATTGTGTGGTAAGTTAAGCATGATCTCCTGGGCAGTGTCACAGAACATATCTCGGCTTTCCATATGGGGTAAAGAACAACGAAGTATCTATAATGAATAACTGATGTGTTTTTGAGTCTACAGACACTGTCCCAGGTGTCTGTAGGCTATCTGTCCCAGAAGAGTGTAGCTCTACTTTGAAAATTAAAAGTAAAGAAAAGAAAACACTGGGGTTTGTAGAGACTTTTCCACCTTTTTCTGCTCCCACCTCTCTTGCTGGGAAACCTCACTGCGGCCAGGGAACTGGCTGTCAGAGTGGCTACTGAAGGTGGGGAAAGAAAGTTTTTTTGCTTCTAGTGATCACCTCCTCTAATGCCATACACAGGCTGCTTCCTGGGGAGCTAAGGAGTGGGCACCTACCCTTCTTCCATCTGCACCTGTGCTCCATTTGTGTTGTTCAGGGGAGGCTGTACAGCCCCTTTCCACCTCTGGTTGCTTGGAGCACACCGGAGCTGTGTAGGAGTGTGGCTTCAGTGCTCTGGCACTGCTGGACTTTCTCCTTAAGTCGGATGAGTGTCAGAGCTGGTACTCAAGAGCAAGAGCTCCTGACTCACACATGCACAGAGTGATTAGTCCATTGAACCATGCTGACCTCCACATTATCCAGCTTGTTCCCCCTTTGTGCTGGAAAACCCCCATGGTGCTCACAGGAGGAACCAGTCAATTGGCAGCAAATTAGCTGAGGAGGAAACTTAATGAGGTGCTTGGTGTGAATGTCATTCCCCACCCCAGGTCACCCCCCATGTTCACACCTTTCTGTTCTGTGGCCTCAGCTGAGGGTAGGCAGCAGGTTTTTTTGTAAAATACTCATTAAAGGAAGAACATTTCCATGTATTTCACTAGTATGACAGTCAAGGGGGAAGTTACTTATTTTTCTGTGCCACATACTGCAAAGAGATTAAAGGCAGTTGTCTTGCTGGAAAGTGTTACCGTCTAAATCACACAGGTATTCTTACTAAGGAGAAATTAATACTAAATGAGTTCTTGCTATCCATCCAGCATGACACAGACTGGAGGGAAAGGATGAGACATGCACCTCCCATTAACCACAGCAGTTACAGACCGTCAAAGTTTTTAACTGATTTCAGCATTAGGGAAATTAAATCTACTGTTGCTATGGGAGAGGACAGATAAAACCAAAGTATTTGAATGTAAAGTGAGCACAGAGTTGAAAAAGGTTGATGTGGAGTGATCAAAGGGAATCCTTCATCCTTTACAGAAGATGGAAAGAAGAAATGCAGCTGAGGAAAAAATCTCTTTCAGTCGCATTAAAAAGAGTGAAAGAGACATTTCTATACACAATTTTCTTTATGGAAATTCAGAACTCATACATTTTCAGAAGTCTTGGTAAGAGTGGAATATATACACAAATGAACAGAACCAGAGAGAATCCATCATATAAAATTAAAGAAAAAGCAAAGAATCTTCATAGCAGCAACTCTGGCCTTACCAGTATTTTAAGAACTTGTTTTAATTTCTTACTTGTCTCACCTGCCTCATATCTGATGGCAAAGTCTTTAGCAGACTGGGTTTGACTCAACTCATTGGGCAATTCATCTACATATTCAGCTTTCCTTTCCTGAGGAGTAAAATGTTACCTCACTGTGAATAATTGCAATCCCCTTTTGTATTCGAGAATTACACCTGCTTTCAAATCCATGCAATTTCTTTGCTTTTGGCTGTGAAGTGGTAGCTTCCTCTCCACATTTTGGGATCTTAATGAAAGAAAACCTCTGTTCACAGAGGAATTTCATCCATTTGAATTTTTCAACAAATAAATTACCTGCTACTTCTGGCATGCATTAAAAACTGTGAAGTACCTTTCTTGGCCTAAATACATATTGGTTTGCTAAAAATAACAACATTTGGCAGCTTGATGACAACAGCCTTTAAAGCAGAGACATTTGAACTGCAGCTGTCTTCTATCTTTAAGGCAGTAACAGTGAACTTTATCATTCTTACAGAGAAATATGACTAAGATGCCTTACTCTGGTACATTCAATTTTTCCTAATTGCAGTTTTCTCTGAATCTCTTTCCTACATCTTGTCAGCTTCACATCTCTTGGATCTTCATTCTGGCAATTTTATTTACATTCTATTTTCTCCTTCATTTACTCTTTTCACAAAGGAGACTAATCACTTCTTCACACCAATGAGTTCACAAAAGTCTCCTTTATAGCTTTTTTTCTAGTCACCTATGTTCTTTTTCCAAGTTTTCTCTGCTGGCCCTATGACTTTTGACTTCCAGAGCACAGTTTCCTGCATTTGATTGTTTTACTTGAATATTTAATTGCTTCTCATTCCTGTAGAGATTACCTGCCTGACATTTTATAACAAGACTTAATCAGGACATTTGCACTCATTTTTCTGGCAATAATCAGTTGAAACCAAAACTGGCTGTGGGAGGAGACCCATTTTGTGAATTTTTATAGATAAAGTTCTGAAAAGTTTTGAAAGTATTGGAAGCATTTTTTATTCGCATTTTGAGAATATTTCTATTTGCCAGTTGAAAACTGCTTGAAAATTGAAATAATAATTTGCATTAATTTTAATGTGGGGTATAAAATGAATCCTTAAATTTATTGCAGTCCTGCTTCTCTCCTCTGCTTGAATTATAATTTTAGTGGGTACTATTTCAAGGCCTGCTGCAATGAGGAAGGGCTATCTCACAGCCACATGTCCCAGTGTGGAAGGGTAACATAAACCAGGGCCACTCTGGAACACAAAGCAGTTTTTAGGGGCATCCCTTGCAGCTTGCTCTCCAACAGCCTGCCTAGATTTGCTGCAGCTCCACTCTGACCCACTCTTCTGCACTGTACCACCATGGGCTGTAGAGGGGCCCTAAAGAAAAGCTGTGGTTTTGAGACATGTCAAGATATTGAGCTGTTGTGAAAGGCTGTTGGGGAAGTGTAGGGGAGAGAGGAGGTGACAGGCAGGATACATTTGGGGTCTGTAAGGCTACACCAAAATTTTTCCATCAAAACCCACTGAGTACCATCTGTTGTCAATCAGGTTTTGGCTTACACAATCCCCTTGTGTCCTACTTTGGCGCATAGACTTTCATTTGTGGGAGAAGGGTAACACCTTTTCTGATAAAGATGCTTGTCAGGCATAGTCCAGTCTTCTCTCTGGTTAGAATTTTCCTATGTTGTTTATTTTTTTTTACAAAGCTTTTATTTCACAAGTGCTCTCCACATTTCTTAGTGCTCCTGAGATATTTGCTGTCTAATTGTTTGTGACACAGCTTGGTTGCTCTGGGAGTGCCTTATAGGTGCCCTGCTGAGGAGAGCTCAGCAAAGCATGATTCAGAAAAGAATTTAGAAATGTGGCTTATTATTCAACATACCAAAGAGCTATACACGAAGGATAATCCATTGGTGTAAAAAAACCTAAAACCAGTGGTGGAGCTGCTCTTACAATTGGACAAAGTTTTCCATGCTAAGCTCGGCTAAGACCCAACAACATTTCTAGTACCAGAGGCTCAGCACAGGAGCACAAGTTACACCCGCCTGCCTCTGAGCTGGCAAGAAATGCTTGCTCAGGTTGGGGCTCAATTCAGCTCAAATTGTTTTTAATAAAAGATGTAGGCTGTGTAGCCGTATATCTGTATTTGCTTGTGAATCTGCAGCTTGCTAACCAATACCAAATCAGATTATATTTACATTCCAGCACAAATCATTCAAAGGAACACGATCAGACAGTGAAACTATCAACTGAGAGTTCATGTTTTCTTAATGATGGAGGTTTGAAAATACAGACAAGCTGGAAGCTCTGTTTAAAAACTATTGACTAAGTGCAAAACTGACGGGGTGAATTTAGTTGATTTAATCCAGATGTTTGCATTTTAAGTAAGGGAGAAGACACATCAATGAAAATTTATAAGAGTAGTGAGAACATGCATAATGAGACACTGGAGAGAAGAATGTAAACCAGAAGTGTCAGAGAGGATTAAGGGTATGAGTGTTTTGCTCCATTAGTATGTATTAGTGCAGCCAGCCATGTTTGAATTTCAATTTGACATAATTTGGAAATGCATTCTATTGTAACGCTTTGTTAAAATGTGTACTAGTGATTTCAAGAGAATTTAAAGGAATCAGGTACTCTGGGGCTACCAAAATTAAGTGAGCCAGTTGTGTTCCTTCACAAACTGTGGTGGTTGCACATCTTGATCAAAAACTATCCTAATGACTTCAGTGTGGGTCATACCCACTCCATCTAGGGCTGTACCTGATTATTTTCTTCCAAAACAGCAGTCAAAAAAAGGATTGGGCAAAGTATTGCCCTTAGCTTTTCCCACTGTGAAACCAGTTATTAAATGCCAGTATATGCCAGTGTTACAGCTTTTCCTGTGTGTCCACAAGAATTCATTGTGTTGCAAGACACACAGTATCACCATTGCATCGATATGAAATTCAGATTTTGACCTGGAATTCAGGGATTGTGTTTGACCCTGTGTCACGATTTGACGCTGGTTAAGCGCCAGGCACCATGAAAAACTATTCATTTATTTTCCTCTGCTGTATCTTAGCAGAGGAAGGGGGCATTTTCATGAGTTGAATATGGATTAGGGGAAAAATACTTTAAGGCAAAACAGGTTCAAAACGTAAACAGTATAAAGAAGATTTATTATTAACAGAACTAAAAGTAGAAAGGATAATAGAAAGTAGAAAGCAAACTTTCAGAACACCTTTCTTCCCCAGTCCCTTGCTCTTTCCACCAACTGTGGAAGGAAACAAAACATGGGGTTTTGGTTAGTCTTTCACTTCTTAAAAGTCTTTCTTTAGTATGCTTAAGGAAAAGACTTTCTTCTGCTGTGCCGTGGGATCCTTCTCATGGGAGATAGTTCTCTGCGAAATTTTCTAGCATGGTTTCAACCTTCACAAGCAACAGCCCGAACCCGCTGCAGTGTGAAATCCCTCCCATGGGTCATGCAGTCTTCTCACAACTGCCCAGCGTGGGTCATTTTAGTTCATGGGGTTTAGTTGTTTAAGGATGAGCTGCTCCAGTTTGGAAGCGAAGGCTCTCTTCTTCGATCTCTAAAAGCAAGGGTGATGTCTCTCTGTTCAAGTTCCTCACTAGATTAGAGCTTTTCAGCATCCACGCTCTCCAGCGTGAGTACACTTCTTCATGGGCTGTGCATGGATCTCTGCACCCCCCCATGCAGCTCATGAATTATAGGGAAACAGTTTGTTGTATTATAGTCCTCACCACGACCTGCAGGAGAATCTCAGCTCCAGTGCTTGGAGCACCTTCTTCTCCCTTCCCCCACTGACCTTGGTGCCACCATGTTGGCCCTCCTCACGTGTCCTCACTCCTCCTTCTCTGGCTTGGAAGAAAATTGGTGTATGTCAGCTGTAGTCGAGAGGTTGATCTTGTCCACGCTCCACATCGGGGAATTGCTAGCCACGTCTCTTGCTGCTGGCTACGTGGTCCCTGCCGGCACCGCAAGGGTGGCTCCAGCCTCAGGAGGGGCCCAGCCTCACGGTCCCAGCGTCAGGAGGGTTCCGGCCGCGTGGCTGCTCGCTGCACTGGGATGGTCCCCCTCCGGTGGCATGGCCCTGGCTGCTGCACCAGGAAGGGCCCAGCAGCCCTTTCCAGGAAGGGGCCCAAGGGCCCCCTCAGCACCCCTCGGAGGGGAATCAGAAAAAGAGAGAACTTCTCATGGTTTCTCCTTTCTTAAATATGTCATCACAGAGGCGTTGATGCCATGATGATTTTTTGCCTTTTCTTTTAAACCCGTTATACATTTTAAAACTTCTTTATTCTTAATGCTTTTTGCCTACATTCTTGGACTTGTTTGTTCACCTAGGAGACTAAACATTTTAGAGGTTTTGTAGGTAAAGGCTAGTGTGCCCCAGAGCCTAAGGTCCTCTCCAGAACACATTTTGTAAACTAAGATAGAACCATCCAGGGGAAGGTTCCTTGGGGAGGGGGGGGCTCACTCGAGCCTCTCATTGGGGAATCTTTGATAGGTATGCTACTTAGTAAGACCTATAATGTTATACCAGATCTATTGTGGGGGTGCATTGCGGTGTGCATTTCGGTGCATTCGACCTGGACGTGTACACCTAAAGATCCTTAAAATAAATACCAAGGTACAATCCCTTTTTCCCTTCTAACCTTGTTTGACTCTTGATTTTAAGACCAGGAAAAGGTATCATGTGTTACAATGGGGATACTGCAACACGTGAATCAGGCAAGGCCTGTGGAAAAGAAATATATATGGACCAATTCTTGATAGATGTTTCAGAGATGTTTATTTCTCCAGCCGCATGGCTGGGATCTGCCAAGGAACTGCTGCAATCACGGGACCCGAGGGTCCTTGCCTGCGCAGGGGAACACAAAACAACCAATGGGGAACGAGGCTGACCAGGCACTAGGGAAACCCCGTGTCTTCCCCCCAGGGCCCCTCTCCCAGGACCACATGGCAGGGGGAGGGCCCCAACATTTCACCCCTTTATTTTTAATGAAAGGAGATTTAAAACTTAACGTTGAAAACAACTGGATAAACATAACAAGAACAGTTTTAAAACAAAACAAGCCACCCTCCTGAGTCTTTAAATGTCCAAACAGATTCTCTGGAACATCTTAAGGCTGACAGAAGGGAGACAGGACTCTCTGGGCATGTTTTGTGGGGAAACTGAGGCAGGAGATGGTTTCTTCCATTTGTACCTCTTGGAACTCTAAACAACAATAGTTTCTTCCCTCCCCCTCTTCATCCCCCACTCGGCATTGGAAAGGGATTTTTGGGGAAACAATTGGCAAAGGCATGGTTTTGTGAGGGAAACCATGGGTGAAAAAATGGATTGGGAATACACTGGGGGTAATAGGACATAGGGTAAAAGGGAAAGCTGGGATTAGGAAAGGGAGACTGTAGGGACTGTTTATAATGCAGGTATTGTCTAACATGACTACAATTTTTAGCATATATACTGCCTTTCACAAAAACACCATCAGGCCCAGTGACCTCTGCTGCTTGTAACCCTTTTCTACCTTCCACAATTTTGAACTCTACTACTTCTCCATCTCCTAAACTTGGAATGTATTTTTCAGGGTTATTCTTTTTAATAGCAGTTCTATGAATGAGTATGTCTTCTTGGTTGTCACATCTCGTTATAAATCCATAATTTTGTTTAACATTATACCATTTTTTAATGTTGGAGTCCGTCCCCCCCACCATGTAGCTCTGGGAGAGGGGCCCTGGGGGGAGACACGGGGATTCCCTGCCCCTGGTCAGCCTCGTTCCCATTGGTTGTTCTGTGTTCCCCTGCGCGGGCAAGGACCCTCAGGCCCCATGACTGCCACAGTTCCTCGGCAGAGCCCCGGCCATGCGGCTGGAGAAATAAACATCTCTGAAACATCTATCAAGAATCAGTCCATATATATTTCTTTTCCACGGGCCTCGTTGTCTGATACACGCGTTGCAGTATCCCGACTGTACCAATCATGTTACCAGCTTGTCTAATGGGACTAGTAACCTGCCTAGCATCAGAGCTTTCAGCAATTGTCTCTCTGCCAGGCATAGAAGTTTAGAGCAGCTCTTTTCTTTTTTTTTCTCTGCCCCCACTAACCAGGTTTTGTTAAACCAACGCACCCTGTCACCAGTTGAGATGACAGGTTTCTTCACTGGGTCCCTATTTCTGGTAGGACCAAACACAGTTCAGATGTTTTCAAGTTCCTTACAGCATCTCTCAATCCTGTTGCACAACTTTATTTCAATATGAAAATATCACTTACCAGAATGCACTGTTTATTATATTTTCAATTATTTTTCAGCTTTCCCACCTAGTACACTCAGTCTGGAGCAGACTTAAATACATATGCAAAGACATCTCTATATTATCTTTCAGTGAAGCTTTTTTTTGCTTTTTGTCCATCAAAAGTGTGACAATGGCCAGTGCCAGGATAGGGATAGAGTCTAGTTATGGCTAGCTATGGCCAGATCTCTTACTTTTGCCTTTTTTCAGTCTTCGTGCCTTTTGTATTCTTAGTTGCCTGATTGACCAGTAATAAAAAGGAGGTTTCTCCCACCCAGAACATGCTGCAGCCTGTCTGGTGTCTAAACCTACAGCATTGGCAAAAAGCAATGCAGATTTGAGGAGTGCGTGGGTAACCAAGAAAACCTGAGAACTTAAAAAATTATTAGATTATAAAGTCGAGAAACAAAAACTCTGAAGAAAATTGGATATAAACTTACAAAGCTGAAATGGTTTTGATATCTTTAATCAAAACATGGCATTTAACATCAACCCTACATTTTAAAATAAATAATTTTTGGGAAATAGCTATGTGAAATGAAAATGAGCAAAGTCCCCAGGTGGGCACCTACCTACCCACTTTGATGCTGTAAGGAGTCCTTCATGTTCCTGAGTGCTGGGCTATTGTGAAGCATTGCCCAAGGCTTGAAATAGGTTCTGGTTTGGATTGAAGTTTGTTTGCCTCTGCCTTCTCCCTCAGCTACTTACAAACCATCTGAAAGAGAGAAATATGCCTTCATCTCAGTGCCAACCTACTTCCTTGCAAAGGCTTTGAGTCAAATGATTGAAGGAGGAGGGAATCTCTGTCTCTTTTGTGAACGCCAGCTGAGGATTTTGCCTACACCTTCATTCTGCTTCAGGAATAGAAATCAATCGTGTGTCAAATAAACAGGTATTTTTTTCTGATAATTATGAGAAAATTATAGTCTCTATTCTTTATGTCTGGAACATGTAACATATCATAGATTATCAATACACATTTGATAGGAAAACTGTGCAGGACATGCTTACAGCAGCGCTCCTATTAGGGTATTTTGTAGTTTAAATCATCACTTCTTCATATTTGATTTCCCATCATTAATTCCACTATGAAAGCCAATTTGATGTTGAACATAAAGAACAACTGCTGAAGTTCATATTCTGGAGAGATTCTCATTAATTTAAATGGAGTGGCAGGAACTGACCCTGAGTTAGTAAGTACACTTGCCTTTGTGTGCATTTGTTTTAGGCAATGAAAATATGGCTTGAGAGCGCTAATAGCATCTGCCTTAGATAAAAAGCATATGAGCATTTGCCTGGAGAAGCATTGAGCCTCTCACCTGGAAAACACAGCGTTTAAAGCATTATTTTCACACCCATATTTGTCTTTTTAGAACAAAGCATTAGAGACATTCAGTCCCCAAGAACTAGAGCAATGATTTCAGGTTTTCATTTTACTGAGACAGACCGTGAAGATGATTGAGCTAAAGTAATTTTTTTACATCTCTTGTCACAATTTTCATGACAAAATGCAACTTCTAGACCTACTTTAGTTCTAACTAGCAATTATCGGGTTGTTTATTCTTTTAACACTTGACACTTCTAAGTACATCAAAGAAAAGTGCAGTTATACTACTCTACAGTCAGATCTTGTCATTATTCTTCAGGAGGTCGACATATTTCTGGAAAAGAAAGATTGTGAACCACTCAATATTGCAATGAAATGTTGCTAATTTTATGTCAGTGTGGCAGAGGCTGGTCATGGTTAGCAAGTAATTAAAAAGAGAGTTTGGTAATTATAGTCAGAGAAGGCCATGATACTAAAGATTTTTCAGAGAAGGCGTTTGCCTTTCAGTTTGCATGCCCAATTTGCCTACAGTGCTATCAAAATTCTTCCCTATGATAGTCTTAGATCCATTTACTTACACATTATATGAACAACGCCAGGGAAACATGATTTCAGAGATCACAAATGTGTAAATACTTCCCAATTTGCAGACAGTGCTGTATTCTGTCTGGCATCATTGGTACTTATAAAGTGGATACTTCCGATTGTTATTTTTACCCTTCCTGATGAGGAAGAAAAGGGCCTAATATAGCACACTTCATATAATATCACTATGAAATGTGAATTACAGTTTTACTTTTTTTTTTTTTAATTAGTACTACATGTATTTTGCAACTGTGGTTGCACAGTGATATTTATTTTACTCCCTGTGTATCTGTTTTTTAAGTATACAAATGGTCATGCTGCATTAGACCTGTAATGATATCTGGTTCCAGTTTTGACAGGAGGCAAAAGCAGGTAAATGGGCATTAGTATGGAGGAAGATGTATTACAAAATCTACCAAAGGCTGTTTTCTTTGGCCGTTGTGTTTGGAGTACACTCAGTATTTTTTAAGAGAAGTATAAACATATACAACATATTTGCTAATGGTTCCAGTATCTGTTTTGATGGCTAACTTTTTCTCAGCATTGTTTAGCATTAAGTGGATGCCTGAAAAAAAATTGCAAGATAAAAACAAATTTATGCTCAAAAATTTTCTGAGCATTTTGTGAATAGTAATGTTCCTTCTGCTTTGTAGATTAAGTCTTCGCATGAATGCAGAATTGTGGTTTGAACATTTTCTCCTCCCAGATGTGTGCTGATCTCTCCTTTAGGAGATGTTTTCTCTAACTGTGCCTTCCTGCTGGATCAGAGTGAGCTCACACACCACTTGCTTAAGAAGGGAAGGAAAGAAATTCAAATTCTGAGTGGTGGCAAGCTTGTGAACATGCTTTCCATGCCAAAAAGATGCATTGCCCAGTATACTGGTTTGGTGGGAGAGTGGGTAAAAAATGATGTTTCCTTCTTTGTTATTCACCAGTATTTTCATCTTAGACAAGAGAAAACAGTTTTGTCAAAACAGGTTTCTGAAGACATGTTTTATTTTTCAAACAGAAGCCATTCTCTGATTAAAAAAAAAAATTGTTCTGAAAAATGCCACACCAGACTGTACTTTTGATCTTCTTGAGATCTTGGGACAATTGGTTCTTTGAATTTGAGTAGATGCATTGCTACATGTTATAGTTGAATGTTCTTTAGCTCTTGTTTTTTCAGAAGACATAAATGGGATTTTGTGCTATTATTCACTGGTTGCTGTTAATTACATTCTTCCTTACTGAAAGAGAACATACAGTTTTCATAAATTTTTGTAATGCTAGTTACTGTGTTTTATTGTTCTGTCTTCAGTTGTTATCTGAAGTCAAACTAGGTCATCTTTAAATCCCAAATGCTTTGAAATGCCTTTTAAAGGAGCCTAGAATTGGCCTCTTTTTGATGCTTCAGTAGGAGATTTCAAGAAGAGATTGAATACTGTTATACTACTTGATTCTAATGGTGGCTCCCAGGTCCTAGGTGTATAGTCTGTATTCTTTGTAACTTCTGGTCCTTCAATTTCTAAGTTTAAAGTGCCCAAGATAGAACAATAAGTGACATTAGTCCTTGTAGGCTCGTTGACAGACTAATCACAAAGCACTCATGACTGGAGGAAAAGAGGATGCAGATCAAAGCTCAGTGCTGAGATTCACAGAAGTATTTGGGTGTGTAGAACTAAATATACAGAGGGACCAGAGTAAATCTTTGCCACGGATGCCACGAGTCATGTGCCACTGGGATCCTCAGAGCCCTTGCTCAGATATTGCTCTCTGGCCCAAGAGATGCTGACATGTCTGTCAGTCGGTGCTTAAAATGTCCCTAATTCAGATGCCAGATGAGGGTCTGGGAGCCTGACTTGCACAGGACGTTTTCAAAGCAGGCTTGCAGACATTCTCAGACCAATCACAGCTGAGGTCAGGATGTGCTCACCCCAGTGCCCACAGCTTCAGGGTTTGAAGCCATGAGATTTCCCTTTAACCTCTGGGTTGGGTTCTGTCCCTAACACAGCCCAGCTGCCTATCACAGGTTTTAGGAAGATCCTGTGTAAAGTCACATCTGGTTTAAGAGACCCAGATAGATCAGTTCTTGTGAAAAGGCCCTGATACGAGAATCCTGCCAGAGCTGAGCTCCTACAGCAGAGGGAAGGGAGGTCACTGCCTGATCACCTGAAAAAGTGCAGGATGTAAATGGCTCCCATTCAACATCATATCAAGTTTTAACTTCTCTGCATGCATAAATAATTTTTCCTTCTTCACCTTGTCTAGTCTAATCCCATTGGTTACTCCTGCCCTCACAGTCTTTATTTCTGCCATTCCCTATAGCTGCAATACTCTACCTGCTTTGGACCTACATTTTTTAATTCAGGCCCCCAGTGTTGCATGTGTGTATGAAACGTCCCAATGCAGTCAACAAGCTAAACCCTTTAATGATACAAATTTTCACAGCACCATTGCTGGCAAAAAGCTGTGACAACCTCTGTGTTCTGAAGGCTGTAACTCTAGAAGTCCTGCTCTTAGGCATCTGTGCATTAGGCAACCCTGTCACGAGAATTTAGCATTCTTTGAACTGTCCCTGCACTATCATTCATTCACTCAGAGCTACTCATTGAATGCTGTTTGTATAATTGGCCTAAAAGCTGATATTTCTGCTCTATTGTGTATTCCAGTTATACTCATCATTAAAGAGAGCTCAGGCTTGCTGGGTACACAGTTAATTTTTCCATCCCCTGTCATTTTAGGTTTGTCACTTCAAAGACCTGTTTGAACCTGGATTTGTGTTAGCTAATGACACAGCACCTCTCTGCATACAGCTTGGCAAGAATAAAACATATTAACAAGTTGACAGGGTAGAACAGGTTTGTTCCCAGTGGGAGGTTTGTTTGCATGTTCTACTTTCAGTGGTATGGAAAGGTTTCCCTCCTTTCTCAAGGGTGGTGCTGTTGTTTCTTTCTCCAATTCATATTTCTGTCAAGTGAGATGGCCTCACACAGATGGCACCAGTCTGACACAACCATGATAAAACTACCAAATTATGTGGAAGAACAAGTCCTTCAATGCCTATGTGTGTGTGCAGTCACAGAAGTATTGTTTCAGTGAAACAACTTAAAGTACTTTATTTTTTGTTTTGAAAAATTTGTGAATACTTGTGCCCTGGGTAGGCTTAATAAAGTGCTGTCTGAAAATTTTTGACATTAATGGTCAAGTTAATTTAATTTTGAAATTCATGAAGTCCTTTTGCTGAGCTGCTCTTTTTCTTTCTCAAGTAAGCTGTTGCAGTTTCTGAGTTATTGTTCGAAATATGATTACTGGCACATCAAACTAGCAACAGCAGCCTTGCTTTTTCCTTTTACAGCTGTATGAGGGCCAGTTTGTTAGGCATGTAGACTTTTGGGAAGGCAGAAAAACTGCTCTGTATCTCGACTGCTTTTCTTCTCACCTTGAGATGCAGTGGGGGACAAGTTGCAAAGGAGCCAGTAAAAATATGCTTGGTAGTTACTGTCAGGCAGTATTGCTGCAGTGGCCAACAGGGAAGTGAAAGGAAAAATTCTCTTCAGAAATTGTGGGTAGAAAGTGTCTTACCAATGGGATGAATGAGGATATCAGATCTAAAACCATATTGAAAAGAGAATCACTTGCTGGCATGTGTAAATCAGATGTGAAGTTCCCATCAGCCAGGATGCTAATGTAGAGAAGGAGTACAGGTGCTCCACTGCAGTCATAGCACTGGAAAGGGCAAAAAGGAGACACATCCTATGTGTAAAGCCAATGTTTTGCTGTTAGTATAATTAAAGTATTAACAGTCTCATCCAGGAATGTTTGTAACCCAATTTTAATGAAAAGAAAAGAGAAAAGAGAAGAGAAGAAAACAAGAAAAAAGAAAAGAAAAGAAAAGAAAAGAAAAGAAAAGAAAAGAAAAGAAAAGAAAAGAAAAGAAAAGAAAAGAAAAGAAAAGAAAAGAAAAGAAAAAGTAATACTGCCATGGAGAAAAAGCCTCAGTAATAACAACGCAGTTAAAATTGTGATGCACACAGTTTCTTGCAGTTTCCCCTTTCCATGGTTATTTCACCCACTGGGTCCCAAGGCTGGTGCCTTCAGCTTGTTGCACATGTGGAGAAAGATGAACTATCAGCATAATGAGAAGACGATGAGAGAACATGAGGTCAAGTTAATGGTTTCTTCATTTTTGTCCTCAGACCCACTTGGAGTAACTTGTATTATAGCTTTTACACCTTGATCTTCATTTGTTTGCAGCTTCATGTTACATCCAATCTTCATACACATGGTACCTCTTCTGTACGCTGGATAATTCTTTGTTTTCCATGTTAGCTGGAGTTTCGTCCAGCTCCAGGTCTTCACTCCTCTGACTGACTGTGAAGTCATTTAGAGCCTTGGGGTCAGACTGTGTCCCATCTCTTACCATCCCATGCCCACAGTCCTCTATAAGCCATACACAGGACACAGATAAGCCCTGCTGTCAAACCAGACCTGTGCTTCTCTATACTACAATGCTATGTTAGAGCCATGAATAGCTCATCCTACACAGCACAACTACTTGTTACTATGTCTTCATAAAAGTGTGGTTTAACCCAAGCTGGAACTCAGAGAAGCTTGCTCAGTTCCCTATGGTGGGATGTGGGAGAGAATAGGAAAAGTGAGAAAACTCATGGGTTGAGCTAAAGACAGTTAGATAAGTAAATCAAAATCCACACAGGCAAGCAAAGCAGAACAAAAAATTAATTCACCTCTATCAACTCAACCCTGAGTGTGCTGGCCAGGCTCTCCCTCACAAGACAGAGGGGACTTCTGTATCTTCCTGGGTGGTTTTTCAGAGTACAATTTACACCTTAGTTGTGCAAAGTATCCTTTCTATTTAATTTATTTCCCCCCAAATCCACTGTTAATAACATCCAGACGACTACACTCAGGTGTTCTTCTTCCTGAAGAGAAATTAATTTCTAATTTTTAACATCTTTCTTGAGAAATTTGGTATCTGTGATAGTTGTATTTGTTAGTCACTCATACATTTGCTTCTCATCCTCTGAAGTATACTTCTCGTGGTGTCTCATCCATCAAGGGTATGATTAAATTTACATTTCTTTGTCTGGAGGGAAAATGCAGTACATGACCTCTCCTCTAAGCTAAATTGTTTTTACATTTGCAAATACCGTTATTTGGGTATGTCCAGGTGTGAAGAAATTAATGCTTCCTACATCATTCACTGATTAAGGACACTTTAGTATACTGACACAGAAAAACAGACATCAGAGCTCAAATCCAAATCCTGTGGGGGAATGCACTTTCCAATCTTTTGCTGTTTTTCAAATCCTTATTACTTTTCTGAAAGTGAGCAACTCATGGCTACTGTGAAGCCTTAAAGTAGAACCCAAGAGAATTTCGTATTACATGGTACAAAATGTTCTGAAGTTGCAAAGTAAAACTTGAGGTGTTCAGAAGTCGGATCTTTTCACATTTAGTGATTCACAAGGGGAAATTGTTGTTTTCCAGACATGATATTGACAGAATTTTTGGTATTTTCCATACGAGACAATTTTTTTGTAATAATAGGGGAGCATTAAAATCCTTTAAAAAATCCTAAAAACAAAGAAAACCAAAGTCGCAACCTCAATAAAAACGTATTTTATGACTTTACTGCACTTGGAATGATGAAAAAGACCATTTTACTCCATGAATTTAAAGTTGCAAGGCAGTGAAATTCTGCCTCTCATGTCTGCAAAAGTATTTCAATTAAAGTTTTTAATTTTCCATTGGGCTATGACGACATTGTTCGTCCCACTGGTTTCAAGAATCTGTTCTTCCATGTCACTTGATATGGCTGCTCTTCTCCCCAAAAGGCAAGGATGTATTTATTATATGTAACCCATTTTGTTTTTCATACTTCCAAGCGTTTTATTACCTTGTTGATTGACTCAGTGATTTTTCCAGTAACACAGTTAGTATGATGGGAGGAAGAGGGAAAAAGGAACTTTGAGGAATTGGGCTGCAGCTAGAGATGTTTGGGACTAAATTATAGTTATTCAGGGCCTAATCCAGTATGATGAGACTGTTCTATAACAGTAAAGGCAGCTCAAATTATGGTAGTTGCTTACTGGTTGAAGTCATGGTTGTTTGGGGTTATAAAAATGTCTTGGATGAAAAAGACAATAAGATGCTGCTATATTGCTGTTTTTCCTCTGTTCTAGTGAGTGAACATGTTTTGCCATTTGTATTCACTTAACAGGGACAGACAGAGACAGAAGAAACAATTTAAGTGAGGAAATAATCGCTGCGACTCAGTGCATGTACGGCAATATGAAACTTCAGTGAGAGCACAAAGGCACAGACTGTCGAAGGAGTCGATGCAGGCAGGGCAAGGGTTCACCTGCAAATTGGTGATTTGTTGGTAGTTCAGAAACCAGGAGCATTGTTCCAGTGACAATGTCAGAACTCCATGTTATCATTAACAAAACCCTTTCCATCAGAGAACTGGATTTAAGAGCCTTAGCAGAGGTGCAGTTAACGTACAGAATTACGGTTTTTTTTTTTTTCCTAGTGATGCTGGAACAAATAGCCCTGATTTGCACAGCGATTGGAGAAAATTAGAAAACACATATGGGATTTTAGGCTTGTTTCCTGTCATTTAGACCTCTAGCTTACAGTTGAGCTGTGGAGTTTAGATGTGAAGTAAAATTGAAACTAAACGCATTCCACAAAGAAATAGGCTGAACACATTTTAGAATTTTCTTAGGAAGGTGTTGCCATTTCTGTTCTACTGGGATGAGGAATTTTCCCATGCCAGAGGCATGCAGGACTTGCGGTTTCCACACTATAGATAGGAACAAGAACTATTCTGAGACTGCAGTTAGAGCTGTTCTGAGTGTGTTGCTTTCTTGCTGTGCCAGTTTGATGCTCCACCTCCAAGAAAACCCTGCCCTCCACAGCAGTGTATGTTCTGGATAGCAGATTCTGCCAGTGGAAGATGAATTTTCACTATGGGAGGCAGGTATTGCCTTGATCTCCACCACTACCTGTGGTCTTCTGTCACCGCCTGGCATTTTGTTATAAAAAACACATTGCTCTTCAACCTCCTATTTCTTTTTCAGACATTGATGGATGACCTGGCAAAAGACTTAGATGCTAGAAAAGGCAAAGAGAGCATCCTTCTCAGCCAAAATGCAGTCGGGTGGGACATGGATTCATTTGCTCCACATACAACAGGAGGTAATACAATCTTCTGAGAGATGAGAAACGACTTCAAGTTAGCACTATCCTTGATTTGGACAGGGATTTGAAACAATTTTTCAGACACTGAGAAAGTCAGAAGTGTGCTTTGGTGGGTCTTTCCCAGTGTGTTCTGGAGAAGTCTCATTATAAATGATGTGAGTGACCACTAGCAGAGGGGTAGAATCCTGTTCTGCCCAGAGAAACAAGCTTACCAAAAAATATAGTGGTTTTTTCAAATTCATCTCCATGAATTTGAAGATTATAAATTTAGGAAGATGCTGGTTGCATTTATGGAGAGTCTGAAAACTGCAGCCTGGCATCTTATGGCTTTATTTCTTTGACTGTTTCCTCTGAACATCCCTGCAATTATATGTAATTTAGGATGAATGTCTCAAGAAGAACATAGAGGTAAGACATCTGTCTTCAGACAAGGCTTATTACTATTTTTGTTCTTGCCATGTGTTTGTTATGAATTGACAGAGGAATTAAGCAGCAAAAATTAAGTGATTGAATCATTTTACGGAGGAGGATGTCAGAGGATGCATCTTCTCAGCATCAATGTAGTACACTTTGTCTAGTACAGACTCTTTCTTTGATCACCAAGAGGTTGAAAAAGTCCCTTCTTTGTGATTTTTTTAATAACTGAAGGTGAAAATCAGAAATCACGACTGCAAGAAATGCTGATTTGTTCAGACTCAGACAAACTAGTAAGGTGGATTGCTTCCTGCCTTCTACCTGAGAGATGACTTGAAATCCTCTTCAAACACTTAATGAATAAAGAGCACTGGACTGCAAAGAGAGAAAGAGGCACCAGAAATCCTGCATGGCTAACCTTTATCTTAAGTGATGATCACTTGAATCAAAGTTAGGGGTAAAATTATACACCTTTGGCTGAGTCTGTAGCAATCCTTCCCACACATTGGTCAGGCTTCTCCCAAAACCTTCCTGGCCTCTGCCCTGCCTGTCTTCAGTCTCTGTGGGTAGTAGCTGTCCTCGTTTGCCACTTTTCAGTTTCTTCCACTGGTCTCTTTATGCTTTTCTTAAACAACACAATTTAGCTGAACCCCAACACCTTTTATCTTGTCTTCTGCTGTAGTTTATCCAGGATGTAATTTTCCAGGAGATATAACGTAATATTCCAGGAGATACTGGGTTGCCAAGCATTTAGGGATGATTACGCTGCTTTGTTTATTTCTTTCTCTACTGTTGTCAACTCTTTCAGGATTTTCAATTTGGCTCCAATACAAGGTATCTGTTTTGTTATCCTTTACCCTATTAAAGGTGTGTATTTTCAGTCTGAGCCTTTTAAATATTTTCAATCTATCTTGTACCTCTAGATCTTAATTAAGCACTCAGAATTGCTGTATTTCATACTTCAGGACTCTATTTAAGACAGTTTCAATACTAAGTTTCTATACTTCTTATATTCTTTATTTTTCTTCTGTAAAACAGAGGAATTTTAAATTACTGCCCTTTTGGCTTGAATTTGTTTTACTTCAGTAACATCTCTGCATCATGAAAATGCAAAGACTCATAAACAAATCACAGATTTTTGGATTCTTTCTCTCTTACTCTAGCATATACAGCTTTTTTTCATTTCACCCTTCACCCAGTAGTGACTCTATTAATTATGATAATAATGTCATACAACACAATATCTAAATTATCTCCACAATGAAACTCATCCAGAAAAAAATGGTTATAGAGCTTTTATTTTACACTATTTCTGCTGCACAGAATGGATTGTGGCATATGTTTGACTGTTTCACAGCACAGGTTTGTAACCCTTTAAGGCTTCAGCCAAAACATATTGTAGCCAAGAGGTTTGTTTGCTCTGAATCCAAATAGGACTGATTTATCAGGCATTTAACATTTTTTCCAACATTCACTGCCATTTTTAATCTTCTGCCTTTGCATGGAATACAAGTGCCTGTTATGTTGCCAGCATTCTCGATGTCCTGGTAATATCAGAGATATAGCAATTAAAATATTTTTTCTGGGTGGGTGAATATATTTGTCTTCATTAAATCTTCATTTCAAAGCATAACCCGGAGGGAGTTTGTAAATTAACCCAGATATGAGCTTTTATAAAGCAAACACAGGTCTATTCTTTGAATAAAAATTACATTTCACTGAATTTGTTTCCACTCTCAGGGAGAGAAAACACATTATTGAGAGGCCAAATGAGGGGCTAGTCACACCAGGGTAGTTTGCCTTGGCGGTATCAAACAACTCTCAGCCTTACTCTCCCATGCTGAGTAACTCTATTGACATCCTACTTGATTTTTAGTTTAACAATTCTGGGTAATATTCTTTTTCCATGAGGAAATCAACTGACCTGTGAACAGTGTGATGTTTTGGCTACAGAAAATTTACCTCTAAGGAGGTTTTGTTAATGTTTTACTCACTGCAAAACATCTGTTTCTATGTTACATCAGAATGCCCCAAAGTAGTTTTGTGTTTTTTCTGTGTTGTTTAAATCTAATCTCTAAAGACCTGTATTCAAGGATACCATATCTATTATGCTTTCACATCTAACCATGTTTTCTTCTTCATCACAGCTGGGCTATTACATCCTTTGAAGCAAAATTCACTTCACAGCATTTCAGCCCAGTGCTTTGCCTTTGAGCACATTTGCTGCACAGCTAACTTGCACAAATTAGATATTTTTGAGGCTCAGTTGATATAAAAAAAACAACCCCAAACTAGTTGATAAAGGTTTTCAGTGTTTTGTGCTCTGAATTCTCTGAGTAGGTGACCTGTCAGATTAAAATAGCAACAGCTTACAAAACCCTTCACAGCTCTAAGTCTGTGAAAGACAATTTTCCCAGATATGTATGAGTCTAAGCCTGGAGATAGATAAATAAAGAAAACCTGAATTCCCAAGTGCTCCTTGCCCCCTCTGCTATTCCTAGCAGTGCCTCCTTGCCTGTAGCTCACTGTTTCTTCGGGGTCTTTTAATCAACTGACTGAATGCTTTTACTTTGCCTTCAGTGCAAATAGTGAATGTGCTGATCTCTGGCTCCTAAAGAGCCTTGTGACTACTGAGCCAAGAATTCAAAGCTTGTGTTCTACGTTACACAGCAAAGGAGGAGAAACTGCTCTTTCACTGGAACTCAGGAATATCATCTGTCTCATGAAAATGACTCTTTTCTGTGTGGTATATGATGAAAAATATTGTTCTATTCAGGCAGGCACATAACTAACACTGAAATATTTGCATATTTTTACTCCTGTCATATGCTAGAAAGCTGAGAAGAGGGCAACACTGTTACTCCCTTTAGGTTTCAAATAAACATATTAAATGCAATGTATTTTTGCACGGGTTTGACCAAAAAAAAAAAAAAAAAAAAAAAAAAAAAAAAAATAGAACTGTCCAACATCCTTATTTCATAAAGCACTTTGACTTTTCTTAGTGGTTGCATCAATCAGAGGTTGTGCTTTACTGTGCAACTTGGCCTTTGATTAGAGACGTTCTGCTTCTGCACATCAATAAAAATAATTATTTCCTACCTAGAACTACTTAGAGTAAATGTTCTCAGGGTTTTCTTTTTCCATAAATACTAAGCATCTGGTGTGCATGGGTCACTGATGGCTGTGGATGTACCCATTAACGCATGGGAGGGACAGCCCATGGCCCCAGAGCCACCCAGGACCTTCTTCGTCTCCAGCTGTAAAAGGAAGAGGGCTGCAAGGACACCTGTCCCTGTGTGCAAAGGAGCAAATGCTGCTTGCTCTCAGTGGGATACAAGCATTTCATGCTCAAAAGGAGCTGTTTCAGTTTCTCTGCAACCACAACACATCTCAGGTCCAGGGTAACTCCATTCCTGCAGCAGCTGATGTGTGGGAGCTGCAGGTGCAACTTGTGGAGTTACAAGGATAAGTTTTTTGTAGGTCCAGAGGGACAGGCTTAGCACACGTACTGGCTTCTCTCACACTGCCTGGTCCAGCCCTGTGAGTTATTTTCCTACACTGGCACAACTTCAGCAGGAAATATATCAAATGTTTCTCACTGAGCTCAAATCAGTGCCTTGCGGGTAGAGATATCTCCTGGGGATAAACAGAAGAGTCAGGGTGGGAAGGGACATCTCACTCTTCAGGGCAGTGTTTTATTGCTATATAAAAGGGATTCCTTCCATTTCGTTATGTAATTAAAAAAAAAAGAAAAAAGGGTGCTCATTGCTACAATTTAAAGGACATCAGTCCAGTTTGTGCATGTGAGAGGGCACACAGGGCTGAGATCCACAGTGGATTTATGACCATATCCTAAAGTTAGGTTTTGAAACTGTCTGCTAGAGAAGACAACCAGTTTAACCTGGGTCAGGAGCACAGAGGAAAAGCCCCAAGTTTTTACCATAGTTTGTGAATCAGGCGAGAAGTGTTCACACTGAGCAATGAAATAACCATTTCATTGTAATGAGTGCGTGTGGCTGGAGTCATGTCCAGAGTCTTCTGCAAGAGATCCTTGTAGCCTGGTGATTCAAATAGAACAGTGCCTTCCCTCAGCCCCCTGCAGCCAACATAAACCTCATTAACAGTTTCAGCCTTAGGTAATGAAAACTGTAAATCTATGATACTCCCCTGCCCAAAAAGGAGCTGTACTGGCTGAACAAAATTAATCAGCTCACTGCACTGAGAAATAGTTTAATCCTCCTGCAGTGGGGAAGAAGGGAGAATGAACAAATATCTTCAGGGAGCAGAGCTGGCTTGTAACTCCTCAGTGAAAAAGAATGGCTTTTAAAGGAATTTAATTTTCCAACTGTTGTGAGGAAAAATACTCAACCCACTTATTTAACACTCTTTGTTTGATATTGTTTCTTCTATCAGTGAGAAAACCAATCTGTTGCCTACACAGATTCTCTACAGCTCCCCATTCTTACAGACTTCTGTACCTTCTGAGAGGCAAGAGCTGCTGTGCCATATCTGTCTGACACATGCCACGGCCACTGGCAGCAGAGGAGCCCAAGACCAGCACGGCTCAGCCATGTGGCTTATCAGTACTAATGACATGGGGTTAGAGCCGTGATTGTGAGAAAGATTCACTCAGCCTCACACACTAGAGGGTACAGGCGGTGGCAGAAAATACTTTGTGGAAAGTTTTCCCTCCATTTCAAAGCTGCAGAAGGTGGAATCCCTACAGCTTTACAAAGTAGATCATTATATAGGAGTCTATTTTTGATCTACCTAAGTGATCATTATTGGTTGTGATCTGTCATAAGCTCTGCCCAGATGGCAAGGAAAATGAAATTCAGTGAATTCAGAACTGATCCACATTCACTTGCCTGTTAAGTGCCCATTTCTGTATGAATGTGCACATTAACTACTTGTATATTCTGAAGAAAGCACTGTAGAGATACAATTTTAAGAGAATATTTGTGACTAAGCTGGCAGTTATTCTGAACTCAAGGAAGTTTCCTGGTTTCACTCTTTACCAGTGCTCTTTTCACTGATGAGAATGAAAGAACCTTAATGGCTTGCAAACCTTGTAAATAAAATGAACATTAAACAGGCTGAGGAAGCTGTGGAGCTCACTTTCAAAACTATGTTAAACTTTTCAGTATCACACAGGAAACCCACAGGGTTCTCAAAATTGTTCTGATAAACTACGTCTAAGATTGAAAAAGGAGATTCGCTTTTTTATTTTTGCGTCCTTGAGTTATATAAATTGTGGAAAAGACATCTGCATGAGAGAAGGAACAGGAATTTGCAATGTTTCATTTGATGGAAATAACTTCCAACAAGGCACAGTGGGGAAAAAAAAAATTCACTGAGATCTCTGAACCAAATTGTACTTAAATTGTGCTTAGGCTGAATAATTGCTGGTGACTTACATGTTAGGTCATACATCAAACTAGTAACTCAAATATTTATTAGTGATTCAAGTATCAGTAATAATAATACTGTCTATTTAATCTATTGACTATTTGGTCTAATCAGTTTTATATTCTGTCCTCTTAATACTCAGTGTGTAATAACAAGTTATAATATTTTAGAGGGTTCACTTAAGAAAAATGCCTTTTGAATTGGGTTATTTAAGAATTACAACAGCAACTGACAAGTTATTGCAGAGAAATAATTTGAACTCATCTCAATGTAAATGAATTTTCAGGAAATGTGTGTCATACATTACTTCACCTGTGCGAGGTAGTGCAAGATTAATGACAAGGAATTAAAAGGAATGTAGAGAGGAGTAGGAACTAAAAGTGTCACCCTTTTCCACTTCCCATTAGGATAGATAGAATGGATTTTTAAAAAATTATATTTTTTTATTGAATTTTCTTTTATCTTTTACTGCATGGATCAAATTTTATCAGTACACTGTTTTTGAAGTGGGGCTGGGAGAGTTTTCAGTGCCCTGCTCTGTTAGCAAACCTCAGGCTGGGGTTTGCCAGCAAAGGTGTCATTTGCCTTTAGTCCAAATACATTTGCTTAGAACAAGATCAAGGATGGCTCTAGGATGACTCTCCTAAGTTTTATTCCCACGAGGGAGGATATCTTGAAGCTGTTTTGTCCTACATGTACTGGACACTGCTGCAAGAGTGATTTCGTAGTTGCAGGATTTGGACTTCCCAGATCTCCAAACTCTAACAGTAGCCCCAAAACAATGTCTATGGTGTATGGAGATTTCTCTCTCTATCTGTCTCTCTTTCTGGACTTTCTTTCTTTTTTTAAATCATTGTGACCTTTATCTTTTCTATCAGCTTCTCCAAACCTAGGAAGGGATGATGGCTATATTATTTAAATGAATAAGTTCCTTTGTGGTTCAGCTGATTCAGCCAGACTTGAGTCTGTTTACCAGCTGAGGCCAAGATCCTTCTAGCACAATGGTTGCAGTTTACTTAAATTTTTTTACTTTAAACTTGTAGTTCTCCTCACAGCCCCACTCTGTATTCATGTTCTTCTACATCAATATCTACATTTCCTGAGCTAGAGAGCAAGGTAACTTAGACACTATGGCTGTGCAAGTTTGACAAAGCATAGCTTATAAAGAATGACTTATTTGTGGGGAAAAAAATCCCAGTGGCGGGGATTCAGAACTTAAGAAGTACCTGAAAGGCTGTATTTAGTCCAAATCAATCTCTCTTTTATTTCCGATACATCAGGGAAACCTCACAGATGTTTATTGGAGTTCAAAACATGAGTGCAGGAAAAACAGTGACTACTGGGGTTTGGGATAGCTTTTGCTGCTGTGGTGTTCATCACCTCATATCCCTTACTCTGTCCTTGGCCAAAGTCATTAAAGTATTGAGAGCCTAGTCAATAAATTGAAAAACATGAATGTACAGACAAAGGGTTCAATTCCATAGGGCTATAAAATACAAGGATTTCTTTTTATACCATGAGCTCATATTTCTGAGTCATTCCTGGTTGAAATGTTTATCTTTAGACATCCCTCTTCTCCCTTGTTTTTCTTTATCCAGTGTTAGTTATACCTGCTGGGCAAGGAAAGCAAGATTGTTTCTTGTTTTCTTGGTACTACAGAACTGTTCTTTGGAAGATTCTACCTCATGGTGTTTTTCACCATTTTCAGTGTTAGAAGTCATTTTACCATCTATAGCAGAATTGCTGGGATACCTGTACTTGACTTTTCCACACAGCTCATACTCTTTCTGCAACTGAAACAGACTCTTACTACAAGGGGATTTTAAAATTTCATGGCTTTTTCAGCTTGTTTATATGACACAAAAAATTGAGTCCTTCTTATTAGTTAAAGAGCATATGCAATCCAATGATGTCAAGAGTAAAGGTGAAGGACATTCATATCTTCTTTAGGGTATGCAGTCTACAAATACAAGATAAGCACTAGTTTTTATTAAATTTATATATTTTCCCAACCATTTACTTTTAGCATTTTTCCTCCCTTATAAAGTTTCAAACTGTATGGTGCTTCAAACAAGGGGATTATTGTAGATTCTGATCTGAACGCTCCCATTATTGTTGTTGGGTTTGTATGACTTCAGAGCAAATTTAAAACAAAAAGACAGAAGACCTCTGGTTTCTAAGAAACTGTGGTAAGTCTAGAAAGTTATACACTTAGAACCATTTTGCTACCAGTGGAGATGGTGGAGATTAAGTATTTTTATTTAGTAGTAGCAACTGTCAAAATCAGTTCAGCCTGCATAGAACAAACAGTAACAATGCAACTTGCTGGACACCTAAAAGTTTTTTAAACTGAAATGCAGAAGGGTTCTGTTTAGGACCTTCTTCTCTCATGAATATATATACACATATATATGTATTTACATTATACCAGGGCTTCTTACTTTTGATCTTCACGGTACAGCTGCAGGCTCTGCCTTCCAGGGATGTGTAATGAGGTGCTCTGTAATTCTCAGGTGAAAATTTCTGGGAAATCTGGTAAAATGTCATCCTACCCCAGTTACAGGGGTGAGATGCAGTTATCTTAGGGAGCAAAGCTGGGGAAACTAAGGGTCACTGGAGACCAAACAAAATGGTAAGGTATGAAAATGACAGTATCAATAAAAGCACATATATTAAGAATAAAAATAAACACTAGCTCTGACTTTGGTTAGACAGAAATGGTCAAAGTAGTCAGGTTAGTAACTATACAGACCATAAAGATGGAATTGATAACGATTTCTTGCCTCAGTTTGATGTATTAGAGAGCATATTGGAAGGAACTTATTATTCTCCTCAGTTACTGCTGGGATTGAAAGCAGCTACAATTAAAACCAATTATTTTAAAAAAATCTGAACTTGAATGCAGGAATTTTTAAATTGTCAGCCAAGGAATTATCTTCAATAAGATAATTAATAACTGTAAGGAATTTTTGGAAGATAGGCAGAATATTAATTTTCAATCGATATTCAAAAATTAGGTACAGGAGGCTTGGGTAATTTCAGGCCTAAGAAATAGTTCAACAGCCTATATAAGTTAAATAAGAAAGTGGCTGATACATGACTCAATTAATAAAGAATTATAAGGTAAAGAACAGAACAGCAACCCCCACTGGTCTCTGGTAACTGCAATGAGATATAATGAATTCCTTATGACTTCTGCCTTCTCAATTTGACTGGAAACTCAAAGATAGAGCTTAATATTGTGTCTGTAGTGTTACTTCCACTGCAAGCAACATGTAACAGGTGCTGCTGTGACTCTACTTCTGAAGACACTGAGAAGCAAAGGGAGGTCATAGTCCTCTCCTTCAGCCTTTAGGACATGCATTAGTGTCAAGAACAGTTTAGTGTGAAGATTATGGACCATATTTTTGTTTTCAGAGCAGGAAGAGAATAAAAATTACTCAGAGAAAAGCTGTGAAAAAAAATCCCACCGAAACAAGTAAAGAAAATTATACATTTGTCTGTGATACGATAGATCAGTCACTAATTCGGGGATTTTTTTTCTGATAGTAGTGCATACAATCAATTGTGATGTAACTTGGAAAAAATAGATCAAATTCATATCTAACTTGCATTGGAGAAGGAAAGAAAGAGCTCTATCCTAACTGGTAACCCATATGTAACCTCAGTACTGTCGATACCAGAAAATGGTGTGAGCAAAAATGGATGGAGACTTTCTCATTGGAGGGGGATTTTCTTTGGCAGATTCACCACAATCATGCTGGAGCTTTTGTCTTTATCTGGAGTGCAGCCATCAGTTTCAGTGTTTAAACTATTTAACTGTTTCACTGTTTGCAACCATTCTCTTAGAAAAAAAAATCAATATAGAGCATATCTATTTCTTTCAGGTACTTTACTTGAAGTGGCTATGTTTGATTGCAACATTTTTAGGAGAGAGTTTGTTTAATTTATGAAGAAATGAAATGTAAAATACAAAAAGGAAAAATTTGCAGGTCCTGACTTTTTCCAACTTACCAGCTGATGCTGCCCAGTGATTATTAGAGTAGGTAAAATTAGCAAAAATTATTGGTTTCAGATCTAATTCTTGAAGAAAAGCTAAATAAAATATTTCCTGAAATAAATATATGTGCAGAAATTAATTTCGCATATATTGCAAAGGCTGAATCTTGATATTTTTTCTTGAAAGTTTATCCAAAGAGAGGAAACAATAGACAATGCTTAAGTAGATAAAAGAGACTATGAGAGCTGTGAAAAGGAGATATGAAAGCCAAGATGAGCCAGTTTGATAAAAGACTAAGAGAAATAATATAGTACAAAGGCCAAGTCAAAGTTTAGCCTTTTCTGAACTTGGCAAATATTGGCCAAGAAAATCAGCTGAGAGAAAGGTACCATTAATTTGAAAGACTCTCGATATATCTCCTAGCTGGCGTCTTCAAGCCTTTGGAGGAGCAAGGATAGTTGCGAATTTTGACATAATGTTATATAATGTATCAAAACATATCTATTTTAGGGCCATTAAAAGTGATGTGAAAGCTCTCTACGTCTTGCTGCTCCTTTGCTTGGACAGGTTATGTGGCAGTTGTGTAATTAAGTATCACTTCTGCGCAGTTTTCGAGCTGCAGACTAGGCTGAGTTTCAGCCAGCCCGCAGAAAGCTGCTGACTTGTTTCACAAAGACTTTTGGTTGGTTGTCTGGCTAAGGGAACATATCATTAAGATGCTGCATTGCAGGTAATGCAACTAGGCCAAAACCCAGTTTGTGAACCCAGCAGGTCCAGTCAGTGGCTTGCTTTCTAAATGAGTGCTTTTCTATATCTAAAGTGATATTGATCATGCTGTATCCTAAATCTTGGACTGAGCTTTTGGTACCTCCTAGGCAGGAGCCCATGGCTTGCTTTTCTGCCTCATGCCCATTTGGACTGCAGGGTTGGAGTACTGGCCTCTCCTTCCTTCTTGTTCTCTGAAACATCTGCTGACATTAATAAGCCAAGGCAGCAGAGCTCAGGAGTGAGGGAAAAAAAATTACATTTGTTAAGCCTGGAATAAGATTTTCTGATTAATGGAATTACAAGTGGGATAGATATGAGACAGCGGTTGTTATTAAATAATTCTGCTTATTTGCTCAGAAAAATGAACTGCATGCAGCATTGAGCTCTAGAGACTGCCTGACTATAGTGGATGAAAGATCAGTTGGGAGGTTTGCATTTGTTTGGTGGGAAGCCAACACCAGAATTGTTTTAACGGAACCTATCCATAAAATGCTAATTGTCTAACAAGAAGATTTTTCTGAGGTTGTAAGGTATAAAGAAAGCAGAAGAAAAATCCCACAAGTAAAATTTAATCAATTTATGGTTTTATGTTGTTTTTTTTTTCTTCCAGTACAGTTCACAGAAGTTCTGGTTCCTGTCCCTAGACCAGACTTTGCCCTTGTGGGTGTTCTTTCCTCACAAAATTGTCCTACACGTGTCTCAAATGCAACAGCAGTTCCTGTAGATTGTCTCCTGTCAATGCAGACAATGCCTGGGCAGACAGATAGGGGCTGCTACAGGAAAACAGATTTTCAAGTGTCACAGCAAGTTCCAGGCTCAGAATTTCCTAGTTACTTGTTCCTTCCTCCTGCTGTTATAGAGCTACTTGTAGCCTCCTGGAAAGGTATGACAGCATTTTAATAGAGATTTTGAAAAAAATAAATTAGCAAGAGAACTATGACTGGCATTTCTATGCTGAGATGCCACGAGCTCTAACCTCCCACTGATGAAAAATTCAGCTGAAGCCAATTTTGATTTTTTTTCAATAGCTTAGAAAGCTTGTTTACATTTCCAATGTACACTTACTCATGATCAATTTAGGGTCATCTTTTTCTACCATAATTATCTTTAAAGTTACATAACCTTTTTTTCTCATCTTGTCTTTACTTCATTGATGTATTTATAGCGATATAACATTTTAGACCTTGCAGCTGTGGTTTTATAAGGTTAAACAAAATCTGTTGATTTTGCTCAGAAATTAGCTGCTTCTTACTCCGAACATGTTAATATCTGTTTTTCTGCCTTATACTGATTTACGTTCATCTCTCTCCAACATCAGTGGCCAGTATTACTTATGGTATAACAAATGAAGTGTTACTAGTGCCTTGTGAAATGGCATAAATAACTCCTTGTCTCTATGGAAAACACTTTTCCTGATAAGGAATTACAATTGTTTTTTTCATGTTGACATCACATCGATAGCTTGTAGTCATATGATTGACTGATACATCTACTTCCTTCTCATTCATTGTCACTTACAGACTGGAAGCCCATAGTCTGTGGCAAGAAAATGCCTGTTTCTGCTCTCTATGGACATGACCATAGGATTTTTCATATTACATACCTTTTCAAGGTCATACAGTACATTACATGTGCTTCTGTACATTAATCCATTTCTACACCATGTTGACTATATTTGTGTCCTTAGCAAATGACACATATTTTCTTTTTGAGGAGCAGAAAATGCAATTTTTTTGAAATCAAGCTCCATTCCTCTGAGTGAAGAAATGTCTTGAAAGCTAAGCTTACCTGAAATATAAAATGGGACCTTTACATGCCAGGTTTAGTAATAAAGACTAACTTCTACAGTTCTGCATTATAAATCTTAAAAATTTAATTTTTCAACTGTTTCTGGTTCATCAAAAAGAGTGTAATGAAAAGCTATTGGAATGATGACTTCAACAGGAGCTTGATGTTAATTACATCTCCATCATTATGATGAAGAACCTAATCTCTTTTAAGGTTACTGAAATCTCAGTTGTGAATGGCAACACCAGATTATCAGACATCAGCCTGAGCTTTTTCTATATCGTGAAAAAATTAAATCAAATTAACACATCTAATTACTTCTAATGAGAACTGGGGACTAAATAACTCCATGCTAGATAATTGGGTGTTTTAATTGTTTGACTAGGTTGAGTCAGGAGGGGGGTAACCCTGTAATGCTAATGTTTGTACTTCACGTAGCTCAGTACTGTGTTCTATCTCTTTAGTACTTTTGATAATGACATACCATTTTTATATCTGTGATGAAATATTTTCTACAATTTTCACTGAAATATGAAGTAGTGAAAAAAAGAAACTTCTTTTGCTGCATCTCAATCGTCACATTTCAAAAATGTAGAGGTGATTTTAGAGAACTTATGTTGAGAAAAAATCATTCAGTGAGGGTTTCTGACTGTCCTCAGAAGGCAGCTTGGCTTGTTGAGAGACTTTTTTACCTTGTTTCACCTTCCTAGCATTACTTATGGTTATTTTCCTTGAGTGAAAAAAAAAGTTTTAGGAATTCTCCTGTTCTAACTCATCGCTAGAATGGAGTAAGGATGGGATGAAGATCAGATGTGTTTCATCTGGGGCAATAGTATTGCAAGAGCTGATGAAATATTGTGTGGTTTTATAGGGTTATCCTGGCCCAGCTTCCTGCATCTGGAACTTGCTCACCACTACACTGTGTTTGGGCCTCCTGCAGGTCCTTCAGGGAACTGGATCAGAGCCATCTGTGCCAAATCCTTCACCATCTGTTACCAAGTCATCACCCTGGTTGCTTGCTGCAAGGCCTGGACTTGCTCGTTTGTCTCAATTAGCTGCACATATTGATTGGATTTGCTCTGTTCTGTAGGGGAAGATGTTTTGTGACTTGCTGGTAGGAGTTCTGTTTCCTGTGGTGAGGGGCTTGTAAATGTTGCATGAGCTGGTAAGGAGATGTCTGATGGAGATGAGATTAGGCTCAGTTTATTGGAGGAAGAAAAAAGCTTTGGCTACGTGAGGGGAAAAGCCACTGGGATTGAAAATAAACCTGTCATTTCCCTCAGAGGAAGGGGGAATGGGCTGTCCAGGCTGCAGCCTTGTGCCCTAGTATCTGTTACTGCACTCTACACAAGGTCATTGCTCCTCTTACTTAGGCAGTTCTGTATTCCCAACAATTGCCACTGCAAGAGGCAGAGCTTGGAGTTAAGCTTTAATATTTCTTATGCTGTTTTCCTGAATGCATTTTCGTAACTCTTAGAATAACATTTTTTTTAGCCTAAGTGACAAATTAATATAATAACAACAAAATAACAAAAATAACAAAAATAACAAAAACAACAAAAATAACACTTAGGAAGAAGATACAATACTAGCAATGCAAGTGGATGTAAAAAGAACAAAGCCAAACACCCAAACAATAAATGTAAAAAATGTGTTAAAACCATTTTTTTTTCCTTGGTGAAGCACATTCTTCTCTAGAACTTTTTCCATAGTTTTAATGATTATGTTTGAACTTTTGCTCTTGTGTCTTTAATAGTAATCTCTGGTTTTATGAATGTAATCATGCACAATGAAGTAAGGGAGCACACTAACACACTTGCTCCTACTTTGTAGGCAAGGGCCTAATGTTTCTAAAACAAGCTGCTGCTGTGACTGCATGTACAGAAGTGGCAGGTTCCTGGGGTGCTGATTTCCACGAGGGTTCAGGGGTGGAGTAACAAGAGTGGCAGCCTAAGGCAGCCTTGTGGCCCCTGCAGCTTCCCGGTCACATCCCACAGTGTAAGGGGTGAGGTTACAGCTTTGCCAAGGGCTGCAGAGGCACTTACCAGGAGCAGAAAAAGAGATGAACTCTGGCATCACAGGGTCTATCCTCTGGTCATTGCAGCCCCTTCTGCCTTTTCCTGTCTCTTATCCTCTGCTAAGGTTAGATGTGTTTTCCTTACGTATCTTGTCCTAGTCTATTCTCCTTAATTTTTTCTTGTCACTGCCTTTTTCCCAGCCACTCTTTGTACCCCACATGGGAATTCTGTCTAAGTACTGTCCTTTGCTACTCTTCATATCCAAAGTTGCAGGCGCTATTGCAGCTATCTGAAATTTCTTGTGTAAGCAATTTTCCCTTTTTCTAGACACAGAGCTCATCTTTTGATAGGCTCACTAGATGTAGGGAAGACCAAGCTAGACACTTCAATCATCTCTGGTGGCTGAAACTTGGTGCAGGATCCTCATTCTCAACACTGAGTTGTCAATAAAGTTTCATACTGGATTAATAATTGCTTGTTTTACAAGGCATAAAGACAGAACTCCTCCTTTGATCTCATGAGAAAGATAGACACGGGTATAAAGCAGAGCTAGCTTGTGGAAAGTACAAAATAGTTTTGGCATGCCCCACAGATGAGATTTGGATGACATTTAAAAGTCTCTGCTGCTGAGATTAGTTGGCTAATGCTCCTGAAAAGTTGTCACTGGCACCATCGTTTTCAGTCCAGCATTGTTCTACAAGATAAATTTGAGTAACCTGCATTGCAGCAAGCAACTCCTCCTTGAATTAGCCAATTTTGAATAGAGCAATAAACTTTGCAAGAAGGCCCTGAGTCTTTGTATACATTTAATGATGTTCTAACATCTGTGAGTTGCCTAATTTCCAAAGGGAGGAGTGCTCTCCCCAGCTCTCACTTGTAATCATCATTCCACATGCTGTACTCCAAACAAAAGCACTCTGCTGTTGCACTCTGACATCTAATGAGAATGATTGCTCTCCTACCAAAGGAGAAGAATTGCTAAGCAGCACCAAGGCAGCAATTACGAAATAAAAGCAGACATTTCCCTGCTGGTGCTGTGAGAAGGTGGCAGTGGGTTTGTAAGGAACGGGACTTGACCCTGGGCCGGTGAGGTGCAGGCTGATCATTCTGTATTTGATGGAAACTTTCTGGAGGATTTATGTTTTATCTAGTCTACCACCCAATCTTTTTCTGACCTGATTTTGCGTTTCCTTAATTTCTGGCGCCTGCAGGACAGTGTGGATTTTGTTGTGTTGACATCAGAGATGATGTTTGTTGTGACAGTGGGACAGACTGACCTGACAGGCAATGGAAAAGGCTTTCAAAGTAGTTGAGGCTCAGCTAATGTCTTGTGCCCTGGCCAGACTCTGCCTTAACTGAAGTATTAGAGGAGATGAACTCAAATAAACAATTAGGGAAAAAAAAGACTAATAAATGTCATGACTGCTGTAAGGTCATAAAAATTTTCAACTGAAAATGAGCATGCCCTGGCCCAAGGTTCACCCTGTTCAGCTGTCTGGTGTTCAAGCCCTGATCTGGTGCAGCTGAGCCATGTGATTTTTGGCTCACGTTTTTGAGGCAGTTGTCAAGGCATTAGGAAGTTGTGCGTGCTCATGTTTATAAATGTGAAAAATAGAGACCGAAGTGGAAATGCTGAAAGAGTAAAAATTAGTGGCTTAAGGATCCAAAGGGAAAAGTATCCCTTGAGAAGATACAGAACCCTAAGGGAGAGGCAGAGATGCAGAAGATGCAAATTCAGTGGAATGTAGATGAGCAATAAAAGGTGCAATGGAGTGTGACTATCCTCTCTGCCTGACCAGCAGTGATTCATGAGGGATTCATTGGGATAGGAAGTCTGGTAAAGCTCAGCCTCATAACACCTCACTCCTAGATGCTTGTTCTGCTTATTAGACAGGAAATAACTGCTTTTCACTCCAAAGTTGCATTCATTTTTCCCGCAGAATATCTTTGTATGGAAAAAGGATGCTCCTTCTCCCCTAAATGTGACTGATGGTTGTTTAACAACAGGAGTTTCAGCAGAACTTGGACTAAAAAGAAATGCAAATAATTTCTATAGACTGCAGGATTATGAAACCTAGACTTCTTATTTTTACTTTCTGTTAGAAGTTTTAGGGTATGAGGATACAAATATAATTCAGCCTGAAGTCAGGGCAATGTCTAACCTCCTGTGCAGTTTAGAATTTAGGTGACACTTTGCTGCTCACAGCACATGGGCAGGCCTGGCATCCTCAGAGAAAGGTACTTCATCCACACATCAGGGGGGATTTAGCTTTGTCCAGCTGGTGTAGGTGTGATACATCTGATAACAGAGGCCTGTTCTTGTTCTGACACTGATAATGTCCATATCCCTCCCTAATCCTAAGAAACATACTTTAATGCCTCTGGGGATTTTTTTCTCTCTGAAATCTCTTTTGTGATTCCATTTTTTTTTTTTTTTGGCAGGTTTTCGAGGAAGGGAGAAAACAAGGGGAGTCATGATGACCAGTTTAGCAGTTTCATAAACAAATGGAAACTCTGGTATCAGAGTTATGGTCGGCTATTTAAAAAAGAATGTGCAACAGTGAGGGTGGTTTTGAAATTTGTAATTTTCCTGGAGATGGAAATAAATGACTGCATCCATGGTGCATAACTTCTATTAAGAAGTTGATGTTTCAACCATAAAAAAAGTAATAAAATATGCTAGCAAAAGGATATGCCATGTCACATCTAACCAATTCACATACTATAACAGCTATGCTAGTGATACATCATTTCCACACCCCATTTATAAGGATGTTGGCATACCTGAGCCTGTGTGCTTGAATGAGGCAGTGGTTTTCTTCATTCCATTTTTTTTACCCAAATTGTGAAAGTTACAGAGTAGAGAAAATATAAATTTGTTCTTCCTTGTCTCCAAGAATGGATAAAACAGAGATACAGAGTTGTAAATAGGAGTACAGCATTCATGGGAATATTGTCCTCAGAGAGGCTCCTTCAATAGGGTGGTCAGAAGAAGAAGACTCCTTGATCAAGCTGATCAGGAAAAGCTCTAACCATCAGGAGAGCTATTTAAAGCACAGAGTGCATAGCTTACTTCATGTGATAGCAAACTCTCTGCTGCATTTGGATTGCATTTAACCAGAAGCCATTCTCACCTGCTAGACTCAAGGTTTGAAGGTTGTAATAGCTGTGCTTTAATTTAGGAAAAGCAAATAAGAGTTTAAGTTGTTCTCTAAACAGCAAAAACTGTGCCATACATAGGGAATGTCAACACTTTTACAATATAATATGTTTAAAGAAAATTTCCTGAATTGATGCTTCTTAATGATGTAAATCTAAGTATCTTCCTGGGGCAGAGAGTGTTGTACAAAATCTTACCTCAGAATTGGTGACAATGTCCTAAGCAGAATTGCAGATTGGATGTGGAAGATTTCTGACAGCAACTTAGCCCAGCCCATAATCTGGAGCAAAACAATGTGTGGGCAAGTTTCACCCTTTAGCTGAGGATTTCTTGTATGCCACTGGGCAGGCCCCTTAATCTCTGTGAGGTGGACTGATGCTATCTAATTTTGAATTGCCTAAGAAACCTGACATCCTCGGGCTTCTGGATAGCCAATGAAAAGAGTATGGGACCAGCAAAGAGCAGTACAACTTGCTTGTCTCAGTAGGTGCTCCTTGGAGGTATGGCTGCTGGATTTACAACTCTGCAGTCCTTCGAATGCAACTGGGTGAGTTTAACCTTTCTCTCTGTCACTTCTCTGTCTACCAGCACAGTTATTTAGATTCTGTATTTTTATCTCTGTCCCATTTCTTTAGTTCACTGGACGTTAAGACGGTTACCTTGGGCTTCCTCCACTCTTAAAATAACAGGATGTTGAAATGCAGTGAAGCTGCTGGCACCATGTAAATGCAAATACCTGTACACTATAAATAAACACCTAAGTACTAGCTAAAGAAAAAAATCCCAGCTTTGTGCTAGTTGCAGTCATATTTTTACTACTGTCTATTGAGTGTTCTGTTAACTGAAAATGTAATGATCCTGTTCAGGGCAGCCTTGTCACTTGTACAGAAATAAAGAGAAAACTCTTGCAATTCTGAGCAGGTTTTTTCTATCAATTAGTTAACTCTCAGGAAGTCATAGCTGCTAAGGAGATATTAATAGCAGTGATCAAAGAGAGAGATCACAAATGTCAGAATTTCCAGCTGAAGACATAATTACCCTAAAAAGCCTTTTATGTAACTTTTTGCCGCATCTGCTGGAATTTATGAAACACAAAAGAGAAAGTAATCATCCCAAGAAAGAAATTAAAATGCTTAGGTTTTCTTATATTGTATGCAAACAGAAGATTTGTTTTGTTTGGCTTAAATACAGGTTATTATTTTTTAAATTAAGTAGTTTTTAAAATTGGTGGAACTAAAGAATTCAGGGGACAAACAGGCAGCATCCCAGAAAGAAGTGGTGACCAACTAATGACTTGCCTACAAGCAAGTTGCCATGGAAACAAGATCACCTTCCTTCTAAATGCATGGTGTTGAATATTCAATATTTGTAAGATATCCTTGATATTACAAGTAATAAAGTTAGAATGTCAGAAGGGGTCTTTAATCCACTTTATCTGGGTGCTGAATTTTTTCTAATATGCCCCTTATTCAACCATTAACTCACATCTACATGAAGTATATTCTCCAGAAAAACATATCGTATTGATCTGAAAAGTGTGTGCCTAATACCTCATCTGAATTTGAGCCTGGCTTCAGTTTAGTCAGCGGTTCTTGCTGTGAATTTCTGTCCTAGATTAGACAACTCTGAATATCTGTGAAAGTTTCTTATCTGCTGTGGTCAAGAAACCCTCCCAACTTCTCTTTCTTAAACCTTATCTTCTGCAGTAAGATTAGTCTTTTAATAATTTTTATGGATTGCTTCCAGTCTTGAAGAAATATGGGCTAGATGTGGAGATTAAGAAATGAATGTTTCCTCTTCTTTTGTGTCTGCAAGCTGAAAGTGGGGGAAACCCAACATCACCTGTCTTGTTCCATGTTGCCTTGTTTCCCTGCAGAAGAGCAGTTGCTGATTATGTGATGAATGCAGTCAAAAATGGTGTAGGATTTGGGTCCATTTCAGCTGAATGTGCTTTCAGAGGTGCTGTAATCACAATTTTCCTTTGAAGCTGCACAGTGAGTCCCCATCACTCCAGCTCCTGGCTTGACAACCAGCACAATGCTCAGTCTCATCATGCTCCTCTTCTTCCACCCATTATGGGTCTCAAAAATGCAGGATCAGCAGCTCCAACAGTGCCCTGTAGAGCTGTGTTGTGGGGCAGCCACCCTGGGATCCATATCTAGGTGATACAGTGAGCCTCAACTATCATGATTTACGGCTGAAAGTGAGGCTACACCAAGCAGGTAGATTTGTGATCAGTTTGCCTGTAGTCCTTCTAAGAGACTCTGACCTGGATTTCCCCTCTCTGCTCTTGCAGCTTCAGAAGCTTAGTATTGCAGTGTGCATTAGAATTAGTCCTAAGTGTTTAATATGTCTAAAGTTAATATAGCAAATGTGTGCTTTAGTGGAAATTTTATCTACAATAAAAGATTTTACACATCTGAGGATTTCAATGTTTTAAGCAAAATGTCTTCAGCATTAAATATTTCTTTCTTTTTAGAAAACAGGAAGCATTATAAAATATTTGAATCTCATAAATTTTTTCAGTTTTACAGCATGAGAAAAATGTGAAGATAAAATTACACAGGTTCCACCTCCCCCCCATTTGTTTTTCAATTTGCATCCAATTAAAAATATGTTGTTTACGGAATTTCCATGACTGATTTAAGTTCTGTTGAATTTAATGCCATAGCCCCATTTTTCCTCATCTGATCATAGAGACCAAACTGGACTGGATTGTAGCCAAAAATATTAGATTTCTTTATGCAATTTTTATTCCTTGAGAAACAATCATGCACTGTAACTGAACTGCAATTACCTAAATTAATCAGAAAAATCAATACAAAAAAAAAATCACCACCACACATAATAGGAAAATTGCCATGTTAACATAGAGAAACTGTTCTGAAAACTGTATTTACTAACTTCATTTCTTCTGTTCAGTGGCAGCTCCCATGGCACCCAAGAAAGCTCTAATTATGTACTGGCTCCACCCTCCTCCTTGCTAAACAAGGACAGATGGAAAATTAGCAATGGATACTTTGGAAGATTGTCCATCTACTCATGTTTCTGAGCATGAGGAAATGACAGCAGCATCTTTTTCACCAGGAAGGGTGAAGCTTTTCCAGAGGAGTGCACTCATACACTTGCCGTGTACTTTTGGAAATGACTTTTCATTGGCTTGGGAAAAAAGAACAAATTAATATGTAGCTATATCCGCTTCTGTCTTGAGAGCTCATATTTACTTTCACACAGCTATTCTTGCTGCATTAGGGGAAAAATTATGCATTTCACTCCCTTTTTCAAATATGAGATTTTTCCAGTGACTACAAAGGGCTATGAGGATATTAGCACACTAGCTAATTAAGTTTATTTTGCATTCTTAACATTTAGCTATGCATAAGGGAGCTATACAGGGAATTTGAAGAATCAGGTATTTTGGAAAAGATCAGGCCTTATGAACATCAGAAATTAAAAGCTTTAAGTCTTTTTGCAAGCATGCATATTTCAAGGATATTTTGAGGAGCTGTTGTCCTCAGAGGAAGCGATAGACTCATATCCCCTGGATGTTGCTGCCTAGCTGAAGAAGTCTAAAGCTTTAACTCTACATCACTTAATGAACAGCAGTGATGGAGCTTAGGAGGGAATTTAAATTCCAGCTAGATGCAATTATCACTATTATTATTATTTTATGTTCACATGCCTTCTCAGGCAGGGATCTTGCTTTTTAGCTTGCAACTTTCCTCAGTCCCATTATAAAGTGAAATACCAAACCCACCTAAATCATCATTCACTAATTTAAGGTGTTTTGCTCTCTGTATCTACAGTCATTGGAAAAAAAGCTTGCAAAAAACAACTACAAAAAAGAAAGTTGCAAAAGCTATAAGGCAGGGGACTCCTTCCCAGCCCTGCATCAAATCACAGCATGTCAGACCATCAGGCTCACAGCTGCTGTTTCTGTGGAATTATGCTGTTTAAATTTGCCCTCACCTTAAAATGGTGTTGAAACAAAGCAGTCCTCTGTGACCCAGGGCATGTTAGTGCCTGCTGTATCTCTGTCAATGTAAGTAATTGCCATTCTTTCCTCAGTAAACCCAAACAACTCTCCATGTTCAGGCCCTTTGCTGTGCAATATGGACTCATTTTCTTGTGTTGCGAGTATACAATTCTCCAAGTTGGCAACACTGTGGTTGCTCTGTTAGTTATGAACAATCAGTCCTACTGTCAATCCACCATAAAAATATAGACCTCTGTGTGCTCCAGAGTGGTGGAATTCAAGGGAATTGAAATTATTTCCTCTATACATAGTGTGAATGCATGTGTCACAGAAAGTAGCTAAATACATATGTATATAAAAAGGTATGTAAACTCTTATAAGGGTATATATACATACTCATACATATAAATAATTTCTGTTTATCTGGAACTAATGTGAAAAAAACTGCAGCAAATCATACCCTGCAGATTTAAATTTCATTCATTTTGCTGTGCTCCATGGTATCTCAATTAACTGTAGATTCAGGGGTAATTCATTCTTGCACTTGCAGTGTTACCAGGGAGAGGCATCTCTCAGAGCCATCTCATTGCCTAATAAATTTTACTGCTCTTAACTGTGAGCATTGACTGGTCTGGACAATCTGTAAAATGAATATTTCTTTTGTGGTTGCCCTACAAGATGAAGGACTTCTTCGGGAAACCAATGAGAGAATAATTTTCCTAACAATTTCAAGCAAATATTAATTCTGACCTATCTGAAATTGAAGAAAAAGCTGAAGTCTCACAAATAGTTTTCAAACAGAAACCCAAACGAAAAATGAATTGGTCTTGTGAAAACATAGGAATTTAATGTTTAAAAATCTCTGAATTGTGTACTTAGATTTAATTTAATTTAAAAATATTGTTATAAAGAGGGGAATAATTTAGAAAACTTGAATAGTGTACTTCCAAAAGGTTAAAATTTGTTGAAACTGATTATAGGCTACAAGAATTTCCTGCATTAAAAACAGATCAGTTGGCAGTGGAAAGAGATATTTTCCTTTAGAGTCACTATTTTTTTTTTAAAAAAAAACCTTCCTGAAAAAAGAAGATCCTGGCTTGCAGTCTGGGTCTCCTTTCATACCTGAATTCAGCACCAATACATAACTTGGAATCTGTGCCCCAAACCTGCTCTTTTATTTTTGATGTGGAGGACTCTTCTTTTGTTCTATTTTAGAACATGTAGAGGAGGAAGAAGTCCTGCTGGCTGTACCAATACCTTTGGGACAGAGAGGAAATGACACAGAGGTAAGTTGAGATCAGCTCCATGTTTTTCCACATTTTCCATATCTTGACACAAACCATGGGAGAGAGAGGGGCTCTGTGTCTGATGCTGTGCCCAGGGCAGAAAGAGAGGTGAAGTTTGTGGGGTCACAGGTAGAAAGCACCTGGCTGTGTAACAGCTTTTCATCTCAGAGGAAAGAAGCAGCAATCTCTTCCGTCTGAATGTGCTCCCTGGAATGTGCTCATCCTCCCTCCCAGCCTGTGGAGCATTAGGTGAACAGTGCACGCTTCAGCCTCTGTGCTCTCCTCCCAGCCCCATAAATACTTCCTGCATTTAAGCTGCTCTCTGCTTACTGTCATAACAAATAATTATAAGAATTTATAATGTGTTTCTTTAGCCCTTGAGCTGTGATTGCTTATGCATCTCTGGTATAACTCAGTGGTTAACAAAGGCTGCCTTTGCCAGGCTGTGTTCTCTGTGTAGCACGATGCTCCCGGGTAAGGCTCAGTCATCTCCACTTTATTGCTCACATCCCAAAGCTAAGTGAAGAGGAATCTTCTAATTCTCAGAGAGGTGAATTTCCATCATAACGCTGATACCCTAATGCTACACTTCACCTAGCAGCCAGCACTTAGCAGAGAACCCTGGGGACAGCAAAGGGAGGGCTGGGGAAAGCAGACGTGAAGGATTTCACATTCTGTGTCATCACTGTAAGGCTGTTTATCACAATTTTTGCATGAAAATCTTGTTTGGCAGCAATCCTGCCCCTCCTCCAAACTGACAGTAATTGTATGACTACATGGGTGAGGGGAAGACAAGGTAATTTAGAATACCACTTTTAATGTTAATTCTTTTATTAAGACGCCAATTCTGGGAAAAGCTTTATGAACGAGGTAAGTTAAGGTGCATGTGCTGTATTTCTCATGATAAAAGAAACATGAGGACAGACGTTTTAGCAGGACTTGTTGCATTGGGACAAGGCATAATGGTTTTAAACTAAAAGATCATTTAGGTCAGATATAGGGAAGAATTTCTTTGCATTGAGCATGGGGAAATACTGGAACAGGTTGCCCAGAGAGGTGACTGTTGCCCCATCCCTGGGAACTTTCAAGGTCAGATTGTATGAGGCTCTGAGCAACCTGGTCTAGTGGAAGATGTCCCTGCCCATGGCTGGGGGGTTGGATAGATGACTTTTGAAGGTCCTTTCCAACCCAAACTATTCCATGATTCTATGAGAAACCCTCTCATGCTGGTCAGTAACAGGAATGTGCCTGTGGTAAAGCTCCAGGTGAAGCTGAATGTACAAACCTTTGAGCAGCAGGCAGGATGAAGCAGCCCAGACTCAGACACATTTAGAAATGAATACTGTGTGAACTGCCTGGCTGAAGGACAACAAAAGTAGGGAAAGAGCTTTGGGGAGGAAAAGGTGCAAGCAGCATCAGGATTCAAAGTTGTGGGAAGCTAAGAAAAATGATCCATCACTACTAAAGCAACAGGACTTGTGTTTTCTTCCTTGGTGTTTTTGATTTCAATGATTATGGTCAAGAACCAGCTCCTGGGTAGAGCTTGAATGCCGCTTTGGATCCTAGGCTGGCCTAGAGTTTAAGCCTGAAGCAAACACATCAAAAGCATATCGCATTTTGAAAAAACAATGGCGCAAGCAGACACATATTAAAAAAATTTTTTTCTAATGTTGCAAGAGCTTGGTTAGTTGTCCTGCTTTCAGCTGGGATAGAGTTAATTTTCTTCCCAGTAGCAGGTACAGTGCTGTGTTTTGGGTTCAGCATGACAATAACGTTGATAACCCTCTGATGTTTTGAGTGTAAATAAGTAGTGTTGATTCTAAGGGAAGGAATTTTTGGCTTCCCATCCTCTGACAGTGGGGAGATGCACGAGAACCCATGAGGGAGCATGGCCAGGGCGTGTGCATCACTTGTTCTTCTTGGGGTTTATTCCTCTTTCTTTGTTGTTTTCCTTTTCATTACATTTTTATCATTATCATTATTATTAATATTTTATTTTATTACAATTTTATTATTAAACTTTTCGTATCTCAAACCATGGGTTTTACGTTTTTTCTGGTTCTTCTCCCCAGCCCATGAAGCTGGAACAAGGAGCTGTGTGGCTTCATTACTGGCTGGGGTTAAAACACAACATTAGGATTTGGAGAAATGAAGGGAGTTGTTGTATGTCCATATGTTATTTCACATTTAACAGTTGGAGTTCTTTTTATATCGTCATAAAAATGTTGTCATGTCTTTTCTATGTTTATACATTCCTCTTGTAATTCCTCACTCAAATGTTTGAACACACCTCAAGTAGTTTCTCAGTTATATTTTATTTGCTTTCTGTGCCCATGCCTTTCCCTGAACAACAACTTATTGAAGTTTTGGACTCAGCTCTGCATGGAGTAAAAAGCCTGGTTTCTTCCTAACACTCACTCATTACTCATCTGAGGAGGTGCTGAATGGTTGAGATGACAATTATATCTGACCATGACCAAATGGCCAGAAAGGTAATGTACCATGCTCTGGGATTCAACTGCTGAACTGAAAGGGCAAAAGATGATGTCCTCCAAATTTAATATAAAAAGAAAACAGAAAACCACAAAAAAAAACCCAAATAAAAAAGACCCCAGACCTCCCCTTCCAGATTTTCTAGTAAGATGAGAACTGAGCAAGGAAACATAAAACTGCCCCTACAAAAGAAACATGTAAAAAAGTTATCTGGCAGTGTTCACATAGGACTCTTTCACAGCTGACTACAATACACATAGAGTAGAACTGTCATTTCCTCCTCCTCTGGCCAACCCCAGGTCTTCTCTCTGCTTCCCCAGTTGCTGCTGTGCACCTTCAGATCAGAACATTTATTTATCCCAAACAGAAATGACATCCCCAACCAGCTAGATCAAACCCCATCATTACTCCCACTTCCAATGTCCCAGTTTATATTTCAGAGCTGATTTATGGTACTTGCCTGCCTTGCTGCCTGAATGCCCCAAGCAATTGATTCCATAATGCCCTTCTTGTAAAGAAATAATGCCTGAATTGCTCACAGGTTAGTTCTTCCATGGCACTCCATGCTCTGGCTCTTTTCAGTCATTCTCCATTTCAAAGAGCTCAAAGGCAAACTGTGATACAGGATTTTGATTATAATGTTCAGACTTAGTGCAGTAAAAGTGGAGTCAGAAAAAAATACACTGCAGGCCTTTTGGGTTATTAAATGAATTTCATACTAGCATGAAACCCACATAAGTCCAAAGAATTTATTGGGGTTTAAACAGTGTAAAGAGCTGAATTTGATAACCTGTCACAAGCTAGGAGAAAAGGGAGTTAAAGTGCTGCATTCCTTAGAGAACCTTATAGATTCACTGGTTATGGCTGTCGCTGTTTGGGGGAAACTAAATCAGTAATAATTTTGGTTTGGTTTGTTCATCCTAATTTTATTTTCTCAAACAAATGGTGGTATCCAGGACTACATTTTATTCTTGTTCCTTTACTATTAATTAATTCTGTGTTAACTTCTGCATGATGATTGGCACTTTAACATTTAATAGGATGTGCATCTTGAAGAGATTTACTGTTCAAACAATAAAGGATGAAAATAAATCTACCACTGCAGAAAGTAAATTTTAAAAAAATTCCTGAATAATGAGTGTTGTCAATTACAGAAATACTTTACTCTTGCATGTATGTTCTGCTTTTTAGCTGCATAATTATTTTCCTCCCATTAATATTTCAGGGCCAATATTTTTACAGTATTGTAAGGCTTGCTGCAAAATCAGCCCTAAAGGAAAATGCAGAGCTGGGGGCAGATCTGACAAATCGGACACAGAATAGGAAGTGACAGGGAACTAAGCACAGAGTGCAGGTGTTTAAATGCTGGATTTCTCTTTCCTGATCTGGGAATTTGTGCACAGCAATACTGATATCTTGAGAACCAAGAAAACCAGAGCAGGAGTTGAAATCTGCTCTTCACCAGGACAAACAAGGTGGAAATCACAGCACAGCTTATTCGTGGTGTCTACCTCATTCCAAGACTCATTCCAGCAAAACTCAAACTGGAATTGTGAAGCCCTTGTGTGGCACCCTGGAGGATGTGAGGGGTGGCAAAGTGTCCATGCACAGAGACAGAGGCGTGGCTGGGACTAGCTTGGCAGCTGGGTCCCCATGAAACCACCACTGCCCCTTGCTTTGCATGCACAAAGAAAAGTCTGCACGCTATTTATTTTCCTTTCACTGCTGTTATACTGATTAAATCTTCTCAATACCTCTCCACCACATGATCCAAAGCAGAGGAAATGGGGACACCTGGGAGATTTTATTCATCCTCCTGGTCTGAACTAAAACAAGACAGGTGCAGGTGCACCCTAAAGGACAATCCACCCAGGTAAATGTGGGCACATGCTTGTGTAACTGCAGGAATCAGACAAAAGTCTCTGCACTGCAAATACAGATGTGGAGTTTAGAATACATATTTTTACTGCAAATTATTATGTAGCTTTGGCTGAATTAAAAGTTTTCAAAATATCAGCATGTGTGATTTCTAAACCATGTAACTTGTGAAACCACATTAGCTTGCAACACATGTACCAGGTGCCTCGCTGCAAGGCACGAAGCAGAATCTCTCTCATGGTCTGGAGAAAACAGAGGTCTCCAGGAACAGTAGAAAAGATCTTTAAAGAGAAAAAGCTTAAAAAATTCGCAGGAAAGAATTTTTTCAGGAAGGCTTTTAAGGACCAAGTAACTCTCAATTGCTACAAAGTCATCATATGTAGGCTCTTATGTGATGTCCTCTGGGTTTCCTGGGGTTTGGAAAGTATTTCTGTACTTCGCTGAAATACAACTGAAAGCCCTAAGCCAGCACTAACCAGGTGCACATTGGACTATTGGAAGAGCAAATAAAAAAATCACAGAGAGAGTAAGGGCAAGAGAAGAGCCAGAGTGGAGCCCCCAGTGTAACAACCTTGTCACTGTTAACAGAGCACTCCCGGATGTCTTTAATCTGAGCTCCTTTCATCCACAATTCCAGGCAGGTTGGAAAGCCAATGTGACAGATACAGAGCTTCCAAAAGAGGAACAGGCAGTTTTGAAAGCACCACTGCCCCTTGCTTTGCTCGCACAAAGAAAAGCCTGCACACATTTATTTTCCTTTCACTGCTGTCATACTGATTAAAACCCCTTTTGGGTAGAGTTTATGAACCTGTTGGAGGCTGCTCCTGGGTCACGTGCACACCCATCTTTCCTGACCTCTGCTTTCCTTTTTGTTTCTTTGGTAAAGCCCGTCTAAAGTTTCTTTTCTCTTCTTGTACAGAGTTTCCTTCCCACCTTTCAGAGGTTTATTGCTATGATGCCTTTCCTATTCCTTGATGCCTTTTAAAATTCTCTCTTTTTCACCTGTACTGCTCCATCTTGTCTGGGAGATTTCAGCTCACTCTTAACTCCATCCTTTCCTTCAGACAGATAAGAAAAATACTAGTTCTTTAGGTGTCTGTCAAGCTCTTCAGCATACTAATTGCTGTTTGTCAAAGAACAATCATTAAAATGCACAGTGACTGCAGAGAAGTAGCTGTAATGGCCTGAGATAAAAGTGTTCCCTCTGTCTTTGCTGCTGCCCCTGAGCAGGTGGTTGCTGCCCTGCAGTTCAGTGAAGGACACTGCTTTCCTCAAAACCTGCTTTAGTGCCCAGCTGGCTGCATGAGCTTCTCGACTATTAATTACATCAGCTCCATATAAGTGATAGTCAAAGTGGTGTAAGTTGCCAGACTGGCCCACTCTCCTATCACTTCTTCCTGGTATATTAAATTTTTTAATCTCCTCCTTAGCCTTTCTAACAGCATTAGCTTGAATCACCTAGACTTATTCAGTAATTTTACAATTTTTTTCTGAGGTGGGTGAAGCTGATCTGTGTTTTCCTGGGAAACCTGCCTTTTGTGGTGGTAACCACTAGATTAAAAATAGCATAAGGAGCTGAAGGATTTTGACAGCTGGTTGGGAGTGTGTTGTTCAATATGTCTAGTTAGAGGTAATACACACATTGGCTCCTCAAGGATACACAGTCTTCCTAATAAGTTTTTGTACACACAAGAATGTTTGAATTGTACACAAAAATTGCATAAATAGTGAGATCCCTACAATATCATCCAGATACAGACCTACTGAACTAAGCATGCTTTCTGTAAGTGGAAAATCCCTCCATCAACTCAAACTGAGGTCTAAGAGATTTCTAGTTTGAACAAATATACTGTACAGAAATGTATTGTAGTCCTAAACTCATGAAATCTTTGTGGTTCTCTCACCAAAAGTGCTTGGTTTTCACAGAAATATTGAGTTCAATTATGTTTTCACTAAAAAAATCACCTTCTCTCCATCATGCTGCCTTCCACAAGGTCAGTTAGGTACAATATAGACATCAGTGGCATGGGCAAAGGTTTCACACGCCACTTTTGACTCTCAGCATCATCTCAGTTATTTCAGTGGGTTTATGTGGTTTAACTGCCTTGAACTTAAGACAATGCTATTAATGAGGTACAAGAAAAAAATTCAGATTTTCTTTGAAATATTTATTTTCTCTCAGGTTTCCAGACAAATGAAAACGTGGGAAAATTTATCATAATTTTTACTCTATAGTCCAGGTCTAAGTAAACTCAGCCTCACAGATTGCCTGTGCCCAAGTGTGGAAAGGCTTTGAGAGACCTCTAAATATTACAGTAAGTCTGACAGAGATAGAATTGACCCTTATGTAGTAATTTAATTTCCAGATCATGGAAAAAGCGACACTTTTTCACACATGTATTACAGGGTTATGAGGGCAGGGACTGTGCTGAAGGGCAGGTAAATCAATTTGACCCTCAGAAAGCAAAATTTGTGAGAAGGCAGTTTTGATCTATTTTGTCTCCTACCAAGACAGTTTGGCAATTCTGACAAAATGCAGTGCCTGGCAGTATTGGGCTTGCTCTAACAGCACTGCCTGATTGTCTCTGCTGCTGCTGTTGACTTCTTCCCTACCTCTGCTCCTTCGTGAGGCACCCCAAACTGGATGCAGTGTTTACTGGAGTCACTAGAGTTTGTTTGCTGGACTCAGAAGACCTGAGCTCTACCCCAGAGAGGGAACTACTGTATTGTTTATTTATGTCCCCAAATATCCCACCTGGAATCATCCTCATTTCTGTGCACAATATTGAAGACACGATGCTGGCAGCTGTGCTCTAAGGAAGAAAGAGGGGGAAAAGCAGATGGTAGAGGGAGAGACTGGCAGTTAGAGCATAAGCTTTAGAAATCTATAATATTATGGATATTATGCCACAATTATAAGCACCTTTGCCTAGACTGCTCAACAGTGGATAACAAAAGGATCAGAAAAATCAGGGAATCAATAAGACATTCAGAACTCTTTCCTGCTACTACCTTGTTTCATGTTTGCTCTGTGTATATCTCTATTTCACAGTATTTCAGTAAAGCAGGAAAATGGCCAGTCTTAAAGCTGAGCTGTACAACTCACCCGTCATGCATTGCAAACTACTGCTTCAGAGATTTAGTACATGTCTAGACAGGGATCAATTTTTAAAATAAAAATTATAATACTGAATTAAAGAGAGTTATTACTGTGTATTCTAGTGATCATAAGGATCAGTGTTCCTCTGTTCTCTGGACTTTAGAGCAATTTCAGGGATTTTACCCTGTTGTCTTTACAGAGACAGGAAAAATGCAATTTGTTAGTGTGCATGAATAGTATCCTTTAGGGTTTTATGTCATTATTTGAGCAATTTACAAACAAAAGAATAGCCTCCCCCAAACTCCTAAACCTAGAGATATCCTTTCAAATGAATAAAGGTTTAATGTCAGTGGTATTCTGTGAGCTCTTAATTTTTGAAAATTGTAATTAGGACAATTTTTATAGCAAGTCAAATAATTAGATGTCTTTTAGTGTGGAGAAAGATTGAGGTGCTGAAGGAAACAAGAAGTGAGGTAAGAGTCTTGAATTCAAATGAGTATTTGTAGAATGTCCCTGCACACATATCAAATGAGGATATTTTTGAGTTGATGAAATCAGATGCTGAGCAGCCAGTAAGCCATCAGCTGTTTCCTTTCCGAATTCATCTTTATTATTCGGCCTCTTCCAAATATTCAAGAAATGCAGTATCATACTTTTCAAACCACACCAGAAAACCTGGTAAGCATACTCACAGTGTCCCTCAGTAGCAAAGATAAGCAGTCCTCACAAGAGAGACATCTTTGACTTTGGTGAAGGAAAGGAATCGGAGAAAAGGAATTGACCCTTCTACAGGTGTTACCAAAATCCCACCCTTTTGTTTTCTGTGAGGTTGTACATGTGTATGCAGACACACCCCTGGATGGCTGAGCTGTCTCTTTCCTTGCTTGTATCAAAGGCAATCCTTCTTTCCTGTAGCTTATTCAGCAGGGAAATAGCCTGCTCTGCTTTGGCAGGAATCTCTTTTGGGGTGACACCTACAAAGTGACACCTTTCTAGCCTATCTTTCATGGGCTGATAACAAGCTAATGTCCAGTCTGTCTGTGGAGTCCTGTGAAGTTAGGCAAAGAGAAAATGCTTCTTAGAAAATGAGTACAGGGAAAGAATTCCCATTTTGCTTCAACTGATAGACTTGACAAGATCTCAGTTATATTTACAGGAAGGCTAAACAGATGGAGGTTGTCTCCACTAACACGTGGTTGCTAAGGCAGTCTCTAGCTGAGGGTTCCTGGGACTCTCAGAGTCGCTGCAGAGGTAGGGCAGGAGGGGATGTGTATTTTTTCTCTCCTGCCATCTGTAAGCAGCGAGACTTTTGCCTCCCACACTCAGCCAGAAGGTTCCTATGTGACTGAAGCAGGGGAGATCTCTTACCTGACAAATACTCTCAGTAGGAAAGTTCTCAGAGAAGCAGCAAATACCTCTGTAAGCAGTGATGAGTGGGAGAGTTAAGGAACTTGCACATGGTTAGAAACAGCTAACACAGGGAGAATACCCAAGAAAAAGGAGCAAAGATTTGATTGTATTAGTGCATCTGACCCAGACTACTGCTCAGGTGGATTCAAGGTTTGGAGCAGGCCTTTTCTGCATCTTTTATGGTTATTTGTACCATGTTACCTGCAGTGAATCTGCACTATTATTTGCATTAATAAAACTAGGCCCTTCACAGGTAACACAAGGAAAAATTTTGTTTTGGATGAACTGCTCATATATGTCCTATATACACAAATATTTGCTTGAGCCCTGAGAAAGAGCTATAGGCTGTAACAGTATGATTTGAGCCTTTTATATGAGGGGAGGAAGCGCCAGAAGAAGTAGGCAGGGAATATGATTTAAAAGGCAGAAAATAAAAGGAAATAAGATGGTCTGTTTTCTTGTTCATTTTTGAGCCAGGAATAGGCACTGAAACACTGGGAAACCTGTATGATCTATACTGTTAGGCTTGCATTCATAAATAGAGACACTAACAACTGGTATCTTTACTGACAAATGTATCCAAATACAAGGTCAAGGAAGGAATTACTCAGAAATGGGCCATGTGAGTAAGATGTTATTTGTAGTGACTTGCTCTCAAGTTTATATAGATCACCTGTAAACTTACACTAGAGCCAAGCATTTTTCCCTTACCTTAAGTCAAATTCATTTTTAACCATAAAATGAATATTCCAAATAACTCTGGTACATCAGCAGTTGAAAGCTCCTCTGGCATGATTGAGCTTTTCAGTGAAATGTAAGTATTTCTCAATTACAAGATTTCTGTAAATGCTTAGGTAAGGGATGGTTCAGCATCCTCTGAATTTTTATGGCCTTTGGTGGATTAAATTAATGGATTTTAATGTGAATATCTGCTCTTCCTTGTGGAAACTGAAAAATTTCCAGAGGTGTGTATTGAGATATAAGAGTACCAACCTTATGCATTGCAAATATTATGCACTTCACTGCAGAACACCAAAGAGCTGAATGTCATAGATTTTCTCTCCTATTTTTTTACAACATGCAACATAATACTGAATCAGTGTTATCTAATTACCTTATTTTTCACTGTCTTGTTCATTTTGGAAGGAGCTTGAAAGGGATTGGTTGGTGAAGCAGTCTGAAATCTACAGCATCTCCCAGGATGATACTATGAGATCTCATTATGGCTCATGAAATTCTGGCAGATTATGGTACTCAATGCTACAGAAATGTCTTCAAGGGGAAAACACACAAAAAAAGGAATGTTGCTTTGAAGGGACAAGAAAAAAATGAGATGTACCAGTGATCATTGTTTCTTTTGTTGAAGCGTTTAAATATTCTGTATGAAATGAAGTGGGTATCCAGAAGAGCAAGGGAATCAATCATATTTAAATAAGGTGTGCTTTATAGAATGGCTGCACAGACAGAATGAAGTTCAGGCAGCAGAAAAAGTAAGGTGCCAGAGAAAACAAGGAAAAAATCCTTTACTTTCACAGGAATGTTGTTGCATGCTGAGCAATGTACCTGGAGCTATAAAAGAGTGAAGTAGTTTTCTAATCTTAATTAAACACTCACATGGCAACATTTTCATTAGATAACAAAAGGAGTCATTGGGCCAGAATGCCTCAGATGACTAAACTGTTTTCTGCAGCAATTCCAGATTCTTTCCCCTTGTCTTTAATCTCGGATTTTGGTTGGGATGGAGCTGGCTCTGTGGTGCCAGTGAATTTCCTATAACTAGATACACTTTTTTTCCCTCTCAGTTCCCACTTTATCAACAGTTTAGACTTTAGCTAGGTATACTTGGGATCACCACTTGCAAAGAGAGAAGAGAAACCAGGTACATTTTATTTGTATAAAGTCTCAAATATAATCTCAGATGAAAGCAGTCTCAGACACAACAGGCCTGTTCACTGCTTTTCCTTCCAAATCTTCTTATTTACTATATTTCTGATGTCCCCCATGCTGATATAGCTGGAGGAAAGCTCAGAATTACAAGGATATAATTCTGAAGCTTATCTAGAACTTTTAGGCTAGGATAAAAATTCACAAAGAATCTGGCAAAGCAACGAGAGCAAGGGAAGTGTCTACAGGCAGTATGAAACTATTTTGGTTTGTAAACACAAAAGTTGGCTCTGAGGAGCCAACTTGCAAGAGAATCTAATGAGGCTGAAAGATCTGTAATACACTTGCAGATGAAATTCACTGTAGATTTGTGCAAGGTAATGGGAGAAAGGCGGGAAGAGAGGGAATCAACCCTAACTAAACCAAAGAAAATTGGTCTGCAAATAAGCTGTTACCATTCTGGAAATATATCTTGGCATTTTTGTGGATACTTCAAAAAAACGTCAACTCAATGTTCAGCAGTGGTAAAAAAGGCAGATGGTGTATTAAACAATTAGTGGGATGACTTCATTGGAAAAATCAGAAAATATCACTATGTCACTCTAAATTCACTGTATATTCATGTTTTGTGTCTCTTTGGTTTTATTCAAAGAAGGTTGAAAATGATAAAAACCACCATACAGTTGCTAAAGGGAGGCTGAACAGAAAGAAATATAAAACCAGAGATACCATACAGAAAGTGAGTAAGGAACAACTGTTTGTTATTTCTTACAGGATGAGACCAGTATGGCAGCAGTTGAAATGATCACACATGGTTTCTAGAAGATACAAGAAAGAAAGTTGTTACCCAGCAGAAGCACCGCATTGCTACCGCATGACGTGGACCTTGAGAGCTAAAAAAGTCTCAAAGATATGCTCATAAAAAAAAAAGGAATCATTAAAAATAAGGATGCAGATACAAACTTTGGTTTAGGAAGTCTCTGAATTGCGTTTTGACAGAAGATGGGGGTATGCTGTGGAGAAAACTTCAAAGTGCTAGTCCCTGTTCATTTCTTTTTCTCTAAACCTCTGCTGTTGATTCCTGTCAGAAACATGTAACTGGGCAAGAGATTTGTTCTGCTCATCCTGTGATTTTGAAAGAGCTGAAAGAAAACCATGAGACAGTTTCAATTACACTTTTGAGTAATTTGGCTTCCTGCTCACCTAGAGGAGGTCCTTGCTGCTGTTTTCTGCTTGCTCAGCGACTCCAATTTCACTGGGAAGCAGACTCAGATTGCACGTGATGAGGTCAGTTGCCCCCTCTGATTTCTGCTCAATGACCTGTTCTAGAGATGCCTGTGTGGTTTAGCACCCCATAAAATAGAAGCAAATGGTGAGTTACTGGGGTCCAGACACCTCCTTCAGATTAAAGCTGTGGATGCTCTGCTGCTCCAGGCCAGGAGGTGGGTTAGAAGTGCAAAACCAGAAGCAGTGACAGTGGGACCTAAATGCTGCAGCAGGGTCGGGGCAGTGGTAGATTGGGAGCCAACTGACTCAGGGAGAAGAAATCAGCTTCAGGCCAGGAATAAATATTGCACTGTGATTGTTGCAGTTTTGGAAAAGGTGAGCTTTTACCCAGGCATGTTTTCAGGTGTGGGACAACAATTGTGAAAATTATGTTCTGGTTGAGAGTGGGACAGAGCAGCTAATGGGCTAAGATGAGGCATGAGAGTGGATTATATGCAACACTGCTTTGCCCAGAGCATATCAAAATTGCTGTCTTCGAGGGCAGTCAAAAAAAGAATTGTTAAAACATGAAAAAGATGAGGAAAGTGTAAAGATCTCCTGAGATATGAAGTAGAATATTGGGGATGTTCCACATGGAGGAATAATAAACCTGAAATTCCTACTCATGTAAATTTAAAAGAACAAGTTATAAATGGCATCGTAATTTCTTTGCATGGAAAAATATTGGAGAGGTATTTAAGGATAAACTTATAGATAAAAAACACCTAAAAATTTTAAAAAATCAGTCATTTTCTTTCTTTAAGAATTTAAACATAAAGCCAGTCCTGTCCCTTTGAATTTTGCTGATATTCTCTACATTTGTTTTGCAATTAATGAAAATATTTTCTGTTTCAATTATGAATTTTAATAATTGAAGATTAGTTTGTCAGACTCAGCCAGATGCACTTAGTGCTTAGTTCATAAAAAAAAAAGCTGAAATAATTGCTTAGACATGAAGAGATTTTACTGAGCTTATTTGTTTACTATCAAGTCTTGGAACAGCAATACAGATGTTGGAACAAATAGCTCCTGTTACAGCTCTGTCTCTTCTCACATTGAGTTTGAACTCATCACTGAAGAGATTAGTTCAGCATTTAAAGTTTGTTGAAATAACTTCTCAGTTCTTTGAATACTAAGATTTCATTATCTGCAGAGATCAGCAGATTAATGACCCACTAATTAATTAAAAAGCCCACTGCTGTTGTATTAATATTCCTCATCAAAGAAAAAGTATTTCCATCTGGAGGAACCATAAAGGCTGATTTGAATATTTGTTCCCTTGAAGAAATGGTACTTACTCTGCTTGTTTTGCTCTGGACCAATTCTATCCAGCCATGAATTATCACCAGTTGTAAATCCCTGGCAGTCACAACTCAAAGAGTGAAATGAGGAGATACTGATTCTGTGATATTTACATGAAAGATCAAAGACATTGTGCTTCAGAATGGAACACATTGAGCTTTGATGAGCCATGGGGAACTTGGCCTCATGGTTTGCCATTCGAAACTTCTTTCAATTTTTCCTGTAAGTGGTAAATGCATACTTTTTACAAGTATATTTTTTTTGTCTATAAAACCTCCTCAGAGAGAGCAGGATCTCCAGCTGCAGAGTACTGCACTCAGTAGCAATGCAGCCTCCACTACGTTATACTCTGCACACAGACTTTAAAGTATTCCTGATTTTTCAACACTAATAACCTCCAAAGGGAGGAGAAGATTAGGCATCACCTATTTATTTATTAATTTCATTGCTGATGCTGCCAGACACCTTTCTTTTTATTGCCACTTTGCTAATTGTTTTCAGAATGTATGTGTCCACTTGCAACCACAGCAGGACCATCAAACCACACCATGTAGCCACAGACAGATAAGATTTGGTGAGCACTAAGAGAGTTACGGAGTTAAAAAATTGCATTCAATTATGGTGAAAGAAACATGTAATTGGGAGCCATTTTCAGAGGTGGCAAGTGACAGTGAAGATAAAGAGATCTGAGTTTTGTGTTAGGCAAAAAAATTTGGCGTAGTTTCCATTATTTTATTGAGATTTAGCCTGAAAGCCTAACAAGGCATCCTTAGACCTCACATATGGAGACAAATTCAGTAAAAGCATGATACCAGAATAGGTAGATAATTATCACATAGTGATTTCTGAAAATGATCACCTTTTAACTAATCAAGCAATATTTTAGATATCACAATGGACATCAGCTCTGTTGCTGGAAAAAGTAACCAATTTCTTTCACAGAGTGGAATAATTGTCACTAAAAGCAGAGGAGGTGCTTCCTTAATCCAAAATAATATAATGTAAAAGCAGTATAATTATATGGGAGGTGTTACGTACAGGGTAAAAGAATGATTAAGGAAGATGCTCTGTACAGAACAAAAGTGATTAAGAAAGCAATCAGGCACTAATGTACTGTACTGTTTTAAATGAGATTTAATTCCTGGTACATGATTTGTCTCATTTGTGCTCACTTTGAGAGCCAAGAGAATCCAGTTATTTTCCTGTAGCCACCAAGCATGCAACGGCTACTGCGAGGTGAAGTACAGCACCATAATTGTGCTAAATTATTTGAAAAGGGTAATTATTCATTATATGCTCTCTAGTATCTATATTTTGAAAGCTACAGGGAGTGGCCTCCCCACTGGTGATTTCTCCTCTGCAAGCAGGGACAAGAGCCAAGAAAGCTGCCAGCAATGGTTCAAGGCTCAGGCTGGCACAGAGCTCTGTGCAGGTCAGGGCAGTCACAATGTTTGATCCCTACCAGGATTGAGGATGGCACTGCCTTTGTTCTCTGTACTGTTAGTTTTCAGTAAAGTGGTAGTGGTGTCACAAATTGAGGTTAAGGTCTGGAGAGTAATTGTCACAGCACATCTCATTTGGTATGAAAATTACTCTTGTTTTTCGGTTCCCTCTTTTCTGGGTCTGCATGGATAGACCAAATATAACTTTAAGGGGAATGTACATAATTCATCAAAGCAAAAAATGTTTTAATATTAATTTCATATATTAATTTTTATGTATATTAATAAAGAATGTGAACATTTTAGTTGATTTTTAAGTGTCAAAACTCTGCTTTCAGAGCTAAGATAATCCACTGGAAGAAGAAAATGTCATTAAATTTTGATTTCTGTACATCTCTCTGCTTTAATATGTTGACATTTCACTGTGTCTTGCTTCGGTAATCCCTTAATCAAGGTATATATAATGATTTTAATTGTTTGCATAAAACTCTCTTGGTATCCATGGTACCAATTCTCTGCTCTTTTCCAGAATTCTTCCAATTGCTTTTTTGTTTCAGGTGATGTAGTTCCTAAAAGTCTGCCCTGTGTTTTACCTGATGCTGCTCTGGAGAGCTGCTAGCATCCAACTTCATGATGTTTAACTTGAGTGTGAAGGCTAAAATTGTATCCTCTGCTCTCACCTCAGGCTGAAAACTCAGAGCACCTCACCTGTGAGCATGAAGACTAACTATCGAGCAGTTTTATCTTTCCTCTTGGTTATTCTCCCACAATATGCATGAGATGTTAATCAATTTAATCTCCTTCCATAATCTTCCATTTACATTTCTAACTTTAATAGGTTGTCCTACATTATTTAGCTGGTACTTGCAACACTGGATTGCTTCTCAAGCATGATTTTACGTCTTTGTGAATATCTTCACCTGCTATAGAACTGATGAAAAGCTGACATTAATGTTCTTGGCTGTAAGTATTTTGCAAATACTCTGACAGAACAGGTAAAAATGTTGTCACCTAGCAACTAAAAGCATTTCTTTCCTTATATATATAAGTACATATAATTTTTTTTTTCTTCTGGAATTACCTATATGATTTTCACCCTTTCACTTGCATTTTTTGTAAGAAAATGAGAGTGTGTTCTTAAAAACATTTTAAAAATGGAAATTCAGCTAGCTGTTAAATTAGAATGCTAAGAAATATCCTGAAGGTTATTATAGTCAATAAATGAGCATCTGTGTTCTCCTGGTATCTTTGAAATGGATGACTGTGAAAAAAATCCTAGTGAACATACATTTTTCCTATGCAATATATGGGGCTATGAGGGAACTGAGTTGCCCTTCTTTTGTACTGCTCTGTGGTAGGGAACATTTTTAAGGGGCAGGGCACTGTCAAGTGCAGGATCAGTATGTTTATTATTGTTCTGGAAACAGCAGGGAATAAAAACCGAGTAGAAAAAAGCTTTCCCAAAACCTTAACTTAATAATTATCTAAGAAGATCCAGTAGAATATGTAATATTTTTCTTCATCATTAAAGTCAAAGAATTTTATGTCAATTCCCAATTACCCAGTTTAGGAGCACAGGCAGAAAGAGCAGACATCACTCCAGGGGAAACCTGTCACTCTGCTCTTGCATTGTCAAAGCAGTCAGATTCTTTAGAGGAAGGCACTAGAAATCCTGTCTGGCCAAATTTTAATTAAATACGTAAAGTGTTTTTTTCCCCAGTCTTAAATGATGCACTTCTCTGCATATCTGAAACTTTGTTTAGTTTGTTTGTTTGTTGTTTCTAATCTTAACTAGGCCACTGCTGTCTTTGTTCTATAAATCCAACTGCTTTTTTTGAGTTGTGGTAGTGATCTGCATAGGATTAGTCTGATTTTAAAATAAATTTCTTTCAATTTTCCAGATTAACTACATTTTCAGTTACTTTTTAGTAAATTAGTAGGAGATATGAATATCTGCTTTAAAACTTGGAAGTATCTGATTCCCTTTTCACTGTCTGTAATGTTTATTGCTTCTCTCTGACAAGTGTCTTTTTAATGTCTTCTATAGGGGCCATTTCTATATATTTTCCACCACTTCCACTGGAATATTTTAAATAATAAGTGATTAGAACTGGACACATGATTATGAATGAAGCTGTATGAAGGGCTTAAATAATGTCATAATAAATGTGTATGTTATCCATAGGTGTGTGCTCATAGGTATATATTACCCACATCATCCAATACCTGTTAATGATGTGGTTCACTGACTCTTCACAAGGATGCTGTGGTGTTCTTGAGACCATGTTAGTCTGTTTGGACTCATCCTAGGACTTTACATTGTTCCTCTCTGTATAGATTACTGGGCTTTTTCTGTGCATTAAATTTGTTGTTTTGGGCTGAGGAAGGAGCCCTTCTGTTGCCTTCTTTGGTCCTCACTGTGCTAAATGATTTTCAGCTGAGGACAAATTTTCCATTTAATTTTTTCCCTTTATCTTGATTCTTAATAAACCCATTAAATTGGATTAATTTACTTTTAAAACCTTTCTTCTGGGATGGGAACCAGTGCCTTTTTCTTACTGTTTTTTACAGCTTCTAACTGATTTTTAGTCTGTGATAGGAGATAAGAGATTTCACTTTTTTGTTTGCTTAGTAGGATTTTCCTTTTGTTGCTATAAAATTTTATTTAAGCCTTTCATTTTCTTCTCTAGCATTTCTTTTCTTCAAAAACCTTAAGACAAATCCCAACAGAGCAACAGGGCTGCACCATTGAAAGGGCTCGAGGTTCCCCTTGCCTTTGGTCTTTTAAAGCGTTTGAACTCTGGGCTGTGCCTGGTTGCATTACCTGGATATTCCCATGAATTGTCCCCAGATCTGCCCAGCTCTGCAGGCAGCACAGGAGTTACAGGGCAGGACTGCAAAGGGCCCTGCTGATCAGAGATGCAGACATGCTTCTCCCCATATATAGAATGCAGAGGTCTGCAATATTTGTTTGCAGTTATCAGCGGCTGAAGTATCTAGGTCCTGCTGTTTGCCAGTCCCATCTGTAGTCTCATCTTCTTCCTTCTGGAAGGAGAGATATTCATCATTATGTTCCTTTCCTAATATAACTTTCAGAGCCCTAAACATGCCACAGTTCCAGGTTAAATATCTGTGAATTTTTTAAAGAAATGCAGCATACAAATAAACAGCAGGATATGGCTCATTAGTAAATCTTTGTGAGGCAAACAAACTCTTTTAAACTCCTTTTTTTATAGAGAAAATTGTTGCAGAATACAGATAGGTATTAAACCAACTTGATAGAACCCTATATAATCCCTGAGTAGACTAGTGCTTTATGGCTGGACTTGCTTTCTGACGCACTTCACTGAGCAGTTTAGGCTATTTGTTCTGCTTTACTCCTTTTAATGTGAATCAAAGTTAGTCTAAAGTCAAAACCTAACTGCTGGTTTGTGTTGTTTGTTTTAACACCCCTCTCGTGCTACTGCAGGCGGTAACATCCCTTCTTCAGACTCTTTTCGATCAATCTGCAGCTAGCACATCTTGTCTCTATAGCTGAACAGATGTGTTTCAACAGGATGGAACTCTGCAGAATGATCCTAAAATTCTAGGTTTTATGTAGCTCTTCTCACTGCTGGTTTTTCACTGTACCATCTGTATCACCATCATGCAGGAGTCAATGGGGCGTTAAGAACTTGCTGATGCTACTCTTTCTGGTTGGAGCAGAAACAGAGCATCCACTTTGCTCTGCATTTTGCTGATTTTGTCACCCTTAATCAAAGTGACAATATGGATTTCTGGGACAGTTTATGGCACCAGCAGATGTAGAGGGGGGAACTGTGTGTTTGGCTTGTGCACCCCAGAAGAGGAAGGAACCTGTGCTCACGATCTTAGAGGTAAGCAACCGCTGTAAGTCTGCTCTGCTCCTTCTGATACCGGTGCTTTCCCTTCTGCAAGATGGAGTAAGAAACTCCAGTTGTGTACATCCCTGCTGTGCCCCCAACTGCTTTAGAGAGCAGGATTTTACTTAATTTTTTCTTCAGCTCTCCTAATTGTTAATAACATAAGCAAACTTTCTCCCCAGCCCAAACAGGCCCTGACAAACCAACTGGCAAAAATCCAATCACCTTCTCACATCTTTGAAAAAGAAGGGACGAGGATCAACTTTTGAGGCATTGCTTTAGTATTCAGCCTCATGAAAGCTTGACTAGAGTTTATGCATTTTCTTGTTGATGTGTGTTTGCCTCCCTGCCTGCAGTGGGGTGGAAGGGATCATGGTCCTGCTGAGTGGCACAATCCATCTGTAATGGATCGAAATGCTGTTGCTAAGCAGTGGTACTTCCTTTTTCCCTGTCTGCCCTGTTTAAGTGAGTTAGGAAGCATGATGCAGCCTTGCTGTTTTCAGCTGATATTAACAGACTCATAGAGTCCTGCCTGAGCGTCTCTTCTTTCTGTGCCAGTTAGGTCACACCAAAAGTCCACATTCCTCTTGTTTGTCCATACTGAGACCCTTTTGGTTCTCTCTTAAAAATGGAAAGAAATAGACAGAGCACTAAATTCTGCTCCATTGTTTCCGATGCTTCAGGTCACCGCCAGAAATGTGTGATTACAAGACAGTGCAAAATTTAATTAAATGGCTTGGAGACATCACTGGAGCATTGCTGCCTTTTCCTGTGCTCTGGATTTATCTCATTCCTTGCACACATCAAAGTACTGCATTTCTCTCTTTTCACTGCTGCCTGAAACCAATAAAACAATCTGTCTCCAAAGAATATGAAGCACCTCTTAGAAGTAAAAAAAAATTAATCACCCAATATCAATTGTGTATGATGCTGATTCCCAGCAGAGTTGTGATACCACATGAACATGTGCTAGGTGGAATCACTCTGCTAACTCAGGGAAAATAACACCATGGGTGTAGGTGGGGCCGAGGCTGAAAATGCCATTTACAAAAAAGCCAACAGAGCAAACCTAATGGTCCTGTTTGTCTCATTTCTATAATTTGTGGAGTGGTGTTTGATGATTCTTGTGGGTCCCTTCCAACTCAGAACATTCTCTGATCTCTGATATATTTGGATTTTTCTTGGGGCTGCAAGTGACAACATGTTCTTGCTACTTTCAGTTTCACATCTCCTCTCTCAGTGATAACAGACGCTTATTGAGGTATTGATTGTCCTGGTACATTTTTACATTAAAAGGTAATATACCAAATTATTTCTGAAAAACACAGGATACAAAAGGAATAGTTTGCTTTGACCAGGGTTGGCAAAAAAACCCCCAATATTCTTTATAATATGTTGATTTGTTTGAAACATTTAAATTTCGGATAAAATATGTTTTATTATTCCTTGTCTTAAAATTCAGGGTTAGTTCTGATTTACAATACCTCTTAAGAAATTGATATGTAAGAGGATTTCTCCTCTACAAGGAACCCTTAGATAGTCTGTAGGCTGAACTATACTGTTGTGTTGAATAACTCCCAGACACCCCATAGGTGCTGTGGAAGATATTAAGCCCTTAATATGTTTCATTTACTCTTAATCTAAGACCAAAATAAAATTGTTAATTTATGTACTTTTAAAATTAAATTAATTTTATAAGTTCTGGAATACAGTACAGCTGGAAGTGTCATTTTAGTGTATTTTGTGGACAGCTGAACAGTACAGATTGTGGCAAATTGATCCAGAACAGAACTGCCCTTCCCTGAGAAAGAAATAATCTAGAAATCTCAATGAAGGAAAAATCCCATTCAGACTGGCTGGGAATGATGTCAACCTGTGGTCGTCTCAGTTTGAGAGGACTCTGCTTGGGTGAGCTGGGGATGAATACCAGTGTGACCTGGTCATGATATTATTAACTATCCTGACTCTAGCATAACCTAAAATCCCAGATTTAGGAACTGGGAATATCTCTCAGTATATTTTCATTCCTGTAGAACATCTGAAGAAATAAGTGAAGGTAAACACACACACACATATTAAATTAACATGATTTTGTTGCTAAGGTAGCAAATTTCAGATCTCTGTGGGAATACTGCTCCACATGTAGCACAACTCACAAGTATTAAAGACACCATTTTATGCAGTCATTTAGCGACATGAGCATTACATAGAGTTGAGATAAGTGAGTGGTTTAGCAAGAAATTCTTATTCAGCATGAAGACACTGACGGCTCTGTGACAGCTGGAATTTAGAGGGAATCATATTCATGAGCCGTGCTATGTACTGAGGAGGCAAAACAGTAGCAGAAGATACAGCTTCTCTTTATTTTTTCCTCTCTTCCATCCAGATTCTCTCACCTTTTGCCATATCACTCAACCAGTTGTCATTTATTAAAATTATAAAATTATAAAACGTAAATTAAATTATTATTGAAATTATTGTTATGAATGGATGATGTGGGTTTAAATAAGTCCCTGCCTCTTGCTCAAGCTTCTGGCAGCAGGCAGTCGTGTTATTGAGGTGGCCAGCACCCCACGACCCACTCTCATTTGTAAGTTCTTTAATAATGGCTGATTTGGTCTATTATAGAATGAATTATTTATTTAATAGACACAAAACTAACAGACATGAGACTTAAAGTGGACTATTACTACACAGGAACAAGACAAAAGGGAATATTATTAAAGGTACCATTAAATTTACAGCCAGCTAAGAAATAGTATAACTTAGGATCCAATGTTTCTTACCACCAAATTGTTGAAGGGGCACACATCAAAATCCTTTCCCTCAATTTCCAGAAAAGTAACCCCGAAGTTGTGTCCAAACTTCAGGAAGAAATTGTCTCTCATGTTCCCAAGGTGTGTGTAAGAGACTTCTGCCTCTGTGATAAACTGTAGTACTTTCATAGTGTGAAAACAGGCCTTTTGGTCACCTATGGTTTTTTTATCTCTTCCCACATCTGTTAAGCTGGCAGACCTTTTTCTGCCAGGAGACAATACCCACTGGGCCTTGCCCACCTGACTTATCTCTCCTATCTGCACCGGCCACCCGTTGGTGGGGAGAGGGTGATATGCCCTGCCACAATTATAAAAGTATAAAATGGCTTTATTAAAATTATAAAATGTGCTTAGCACTGATGAGTTTTAACAAACAAATGGTGCATGTCACTGAATGTGGTGCCTTGGCCAGGAGAATAGACTTGGGAAAGATGTTTTGATGTTCGCATAGCAACTGTGCAGAGAAAAGTGGCTGATGTTTTAAGGTGTTGCTTCCTTTAAAAAAAAGAATTCATATGCCATTCTGTGTATTTTTGTATTCTAATTGGACAGAAGTTTACAAAGAATTTGGGAGGAAGAAGCGAGAGAAAAAGAATATAGAGATGGCCTTAATGATCCTGACCAAAGCAGAAAATGCATGTGTGCTCTGACCAGAGGATGAAGAAGTGGCTGGGGATTGTTAATGTGTTTTCTGGAAGTAGACAAGTCCAATGTACCTTGGTCAGGTATATCTTATCTTCTCTTTTTTATAGCTTGGGTGCAGACATTTAGTGCTTTGTGTCCAGATTCAGGAAGAGACTCTGTCAGACTGGTGAGTAAGGGGCTGGGGCTGGAGGCAGGATAGTCCATTATATCAGGCTGATGTTGCCGTGTTGAAACAATATTTAAACCATGATGGTTTAAAGTCACCCTGAGGTTACGTGTTCAGTTCACTCGGTCATGAAAACTTCCAGGACAAAACTACAGCAGCATTATGAAAGGCCTGTTTTTATTGTCAGGTGGAGAACAATGGATCCTGAAAAGTGGATGGCAACATCTGGGCAAGGCAACTCTTCTGACCAGTCTTTGATTTGTGGTTACACCCCAGGTGATAACTGGAAGAAATACATCTATTTATTCACTGAGCCTTCAATTATAGTGAATATCTAACTCCAGATGAAATTCTTCCTGGAATCATTGCATTTTACCTGAGCTTTTTCCTCCATAAAATGATCTGGACATTATCAACTAATGCTGTTAATTTTCTCTTTTTTCATTTTTCTTTTCTTCTTTACTTTTGTTTCGTGAGTTCTTTTACTCAGAGTTTGGATTAAAAGGCAGAGGATGCTAGGTTGTTCTTCGGACTTAGATGTTTATTATTTTCTTATCTATGGTACAGCTGCATGGGATGTGCTTCTTAGTTAACAAGGCGGAAAATGGCTCCGAGTTCTAACTTCCAAGCTCTTTTAAGGTCCAAATCACCCAATTATGGAATGCCAAGTAATTTATTTTTTCTTATAATCCAATAACTAACTATTCATGATCCACACTGCGGGTTTTTTGACCCAATACCAGAGCACCCAGATTTGTGAAGAAGAAGAAGAAGAAGAAAAGAAGAAGAACAAATCCACACCCCAAATCCTCCATATTGTTACATATATCCCAGAAACCTAAATTTTCTAAACCCAGGGTTCCAACAAATGTCATTGTTTTCATTATTGCTTTCACAACTGAGTGTTACATGGTTTCTACATCTAGTTAACAAATGTGACATTTTCAAGGCAGAAAGGCAGACTGTGAAGAACAGCGCTTTATCAGAAGGATCTCATTTTAATGGTCTCCTTTTTGGTACACTTGTATTATTGTCTGTTACAACTCAGCAGACATCACTGTTGGGTAACTGCTATAATTCAGCCTGATGTGTCTCTATCTGTGAAGGTTTCTTCCCTGCCATTCTCCTTAGTACAGTAGTTTTTGTTTCTTAAGTTACAATAAAACTCTGGAAGTAACATTGCACATAAACTTAGCAGCACAAATTGCTTGCTACTTGGTAATTTACAGTCTTGAAATGATGGTAGGTAGAGCCTAGCACAGATGTGGAGCAACTGTGGAGAATAAATGGAGTATGAATAAAAGGTAGGGCCTGGTTTTAATTAGATTTGTACTTCTATAAATCCAGAATATTTCCTCTCCTTTGGCTGAGGAAGACTAAAATCTGTCTGGCAACAGTGTTCCTTACTCAGGTATTCCAACCAGGCAGTTGGATACTTTATTGACAGACACAGTGGTCAGACTTCTTAGTTGCATGCTGAGACAATTTTTTTAAATTTAAAAAATACAGCTATCATGACGATTAATAGAAAAGAGTATTTGGAAGAATTGGGGAATTGTTTAGAAGACCCTGTTTCCTGCTAGTAGCAATATCACTGAGGACAGGCAGAAAACTGCTGCATAAAAAATGGCATTCTGCCATTTCCTTAAAGGATAACCAGGTTGCCTATGTTAGAAATGTCATTCCTCATTAGCTTTGAGTTCTCAGAATGTATATTATTGTAACATGATTTCATTATGCTATGGTCTACCTAAATCAAGACCTTTTTTACATATATAAAACATATAAAAGAGAGGTTGGTACACATTGTGTGGGGGAAAGATTTGAGGAAAACACATCTGGTTTTTGTTGTCTTACAGACATCTATTAAAACACTGACCCCATCTCAATTTCATGTTTAAATAGATTAATTAGTGCTAATCTCACTTAAATAAACTCCCCTAACTGGGTTTTCACTGTGTGCCAGAACCGAGAGTCCAGGAACCTTCTACCCTGAGAGATCAGGTGGGAGCAGCAGGGTTGTCAAAGGTTCTCGAGAGTCAGCCTTTGTAGGGGAGTTTTAAGCTAAATTCTCTACTTTTGTATCTCTGATTATACCACTGGGATTGTTCAATTTGTGTCTATGTACTCTCTTTGGGAAACTACATTGAAATTAGCAGAGATCTCTGTATTACAGGAATAAAACCTATTAAGCTTCTTCCTATTAAATATGACTGTCATGTCTAATCCCTCCCAGGATGTCCAAGGATAAACGGTTCATTCATTTTAAAGGTCAGTTTGTTCAGGCTAATTGGGTAGAGGAGTGCAGTATCATCACTTCAGAAGAGGTTTGGACAAACACAGCAGGCAAAGTTGTCTTAATTGCAACTTCTTTTTCTGGGGTGAAGGGCAATGGCTGGTAAACTGGGGAGGCAAATTGACACCTTCAACAGGAGAGAAAAATTTTGCTGTTACTCTCTCATTGGTATTTTATATCTCTTTCCTGCATAGGGATCTCTCTTTCACTTTGGACAGGTAAGAGCCTAATGCTGTGGAAAACACTCACCAGGTCTAGATCAGTAGATGTGTACTATGCTTTGGATTTATATTGTGCTTCTGATCATATGAATTTTGTTTGGATGGTCTGGGAATCAGGGAGTTTTCATCTGTTAATGATCTGAGTTTAACACAGGTCTCTAAATTCTGGTGTGCTCAGCTCAGCCTGGGCTCACATGGAGCTGCAGTGGTGCTCTGGACACCACACCAGTCCTTCCACCATTAATCTGTAAGGAGCACTTACAGGGCACAGAGGGAACATGACCTTCTCATAAACCTGTCAAGATCTGAGGAATGAAGGGACAAAATCTGAAATTATCTTTTCTTGGGGCCTGGAGGATTCAGAGAGTACATCACTCCCACCTTCCTGATTTTAATTAGTACATTTTCATATCAAATTTGTGTAGCAGAGTGTCTCCTATGGCACTGGAGAGAAGGTGACCTCATTTAGGGCCTTCTAGTTTCTGAAGGGAACTCAGTGGAAAGATAGAGCAAGACTGTTTTCAAGGAAAGATAGTGACAGGACAAGGGGAAATGGGTTTAAATGGAAAAAGACTAGGTTTATTTTAGATATTAGGAAAAAAATCCTTTAAGGGCGGTGAGGCACTGAAACAGGCTGCCCAGGGAAGTTGTGGATACCCCATCACTGGAAATCTTCAAAGTGAGGTTGTGTAGGGCTTTGAGCAACCTGGTCCATTTGAAGGTATCCCTACCCAGAGCAGGGAGATTGGAATTAGGTGATCTTCAAGGTTCTCTTCCCACCCAAAACATTCTTTGATTCTGTGATTCTATGGAAGCCTGGTAGCCACGTAGCAGGTCTTTATGAAAAGTAAGGATTGATCTACAGAGAATACCTACCCAGGGTTTTGATCACCATTTTAACCGCCCTTCTTTTTCAGATGCTGAATCCCTTCTCTAATTACAAGTCATGTGAGAAATCCTCACTGGGAAGATTGTGAAGAGCCTGTCAGCTTGTTAGCTGAACCATCCAAAGCAAGACATTCCCTTAAACCTGATCTAAGTCATCAGCAACTTATTTCCTTTTGATTCTGTATGTCTGTGTCTTCATAATCCTTTTTTGTCTTGCATTGCCTCGTTTTGAATTTGGATTTTGCTTGTTTCATAACCTATCTTGAGTTAAGGAATTTAAAATAACTTACCTTTCACGGGTCTGACATTATCTGAAATCTCAACATTAGAAAATGTTAGCAAGGGCTCAAATCCCCAGATTATTGCAAATATCCAAAATATGTGAATTTGTAGCAGGTCCTTAGAGTTCTCCTTAGAGTTGCTACTATCAGCGATTTCTTTGACAGACCATGAAGCAGTGGGGCCTGAAAAAGGTGCTGTTTCTCACATTACCCTTCAACAATGGTAGGATATTTTCACTGAGACCTGAGCTGCTGCTTTTGGGAACCCTGAGATGCAGCTGAACTTTGCACAGATGACCCTGTCCTGTGCAGTGGCAGCATCAGCCATGGATGAATTGTGTCTGCTGGCCCTGACAAATCCTTGTCACAGCCATCACTGTCACAGAGAGACTGCATGCATGCAAGCTTCAAAATATGAAACTCCTACATATTTCTTCTTTTGAGGACAGGGAGGGATTGCCCAGACAAGGGAGGACTCGAGAAACTCTCTAGATTTTATGTCACTGGTATTATCGTATAAATTGCTGCTGTTTAATGTGAAAAAGCAAATTGAGCCATGAAAGGATGGGGGAGAGGGGATTTAAAAACTGCACCAGGAAGGCAAATGATTCCTTTTCTGTTTGTGGCCTGTCTGTCTAACAAATCTCCTTCCCAAGCAACTCTAACATAAAGCAAGTTGCACGTGCTACCCATGGCTCAGCAAGGCACTTCTGCAGCTGTTGGTATTTAGTAGGCAGCTGCTTGATCTTATAATTTACAGCAGCCTGCTTCAGAGAGACTCTTGCTGTAGAAAGAGATATGGGAAGTCATTAGCCAGCTTTTATTCTTCGAAGTACAATACAGAGGACAGAATTGGCTGGGATTGTAATGGTAGCGGTTACATATGTTACAGACCTATAGTGACATCAGTTCTAAAAGTTATATTACATTATAAAAAGACATTACATGCTTAATCTCTGGTTTTAAGAGACAAATTGTGAATTATTTTTTCTTTTGGACTTATATTCCAAAGCTATAGCCATACTCATGACTTCCCAGAACAGAGAGTCAGTTATCAGCAACAAGCATTCTTTGATGGTTTGTTTTTCACTTGTGTGTTCTTATCTCAAATATGAGATGAGAACCCTAGGCTTTAAAGTGCAGGGGACTTCCTTGCTTGTGTAGTACCTACAGGCATGCTTCCACCTCTTCCCTCCTGTATTTCATAGGGGCTTGTCCCTCATAATCAGATCCTTCAGCCCCAAGGCTCTCTTCAGTCTGGATGGTGTGTTGCTGGATTTGCGTTCGTGCAGTCAGAGCACACTTTAACACAAGCAGGCAAGCAGACAACAGGCAACCTGCTGTGCCTTGGGGTACTTCGGGTTTTGACTGAAACAACTGTCAACAACATTCACAAGATTCTAGGGTTTTGGTCCAAGTCTGAACTTGATAATGCTGGAGGTCATTTCCAAGCTCAATGATTCTGTGATTCTATAATTCTATAACTCCATAACTCCACAAGTTTGTGGTTTCTGAATAAAAATCTCAGAGAGTCCCTGATGTCCAGTGTGATGATTTGAGGCACTGGGATGCAAAGAAGCACATGCAGGTCATATGAAAGGCAAATACAGTCCTTAGGATGAGAGGGAGGAGATGTAAGATTTGGTATGGATGGGTTGTCACTGCCAGTTTCTTACTCATGTTCTGGTCATATGATATCTTTCCCCTAAAGAGTCATCTTTTGGGAGAGATAAAAGGAGCAAAAACTATGGTAGTTGGAAGCTAAAGGCGTGTCAGTAACACTGACTGCTAAAATGGGTTGGGAAAGGACAAATTTTCAAAACCAAACCTCAATGCATTAACCCCACCTCAATAAGGCAGTTACTCATGGGGTGGAGAAGACAAAACTGTCTGAGGAGAAAGAAAGGAGTTACTGGGTAAAATGGGACTGAAGTAAATCAAAGCTTTGGGAGGAATTTGTGTAACCTCATGCTCTAAGCTGCCTACAGCTGCTCAGAAAGGAAATGCATATGAATTAATGAGCCTTGCACCATCTCCATTCCCATTGTGTTCAGAATTTAAAGGACTAAAATAATCTGAGATTAGATGCATTTTGCCAATTTTTTAACTCAACTGATACTGCTGTGACTGTGTTCAGAAAAAAAGAAATTTTATATCATTTTTATGTTGGAAATTAACAGCCTTACACAAAGAGGAAACCATCCTTTGGCACTATGTTCATTAATGCCTTGAAAAGAATAATTGCAATAAGGAAGCCCCAAATCTAAATTTTTCCCTGCTGAATTTGAATAGTCCAACCCTGGATCCTGAGCTGACTCATCCATTTTTTTCAAAAGGAAGACTAGAATGTGGAGTTTTTTGGTTTTTTTATGTTTCAGTTTATCACTTGTTTACCTCAATTGAAATTGAAAATATCTGTGGGGATAATTTTAGATGTTTGAAGTTTCATATGTACAGTTTTATGTAGACAAAGCTTTTTTCTTTGAGATAACTAATGAAAGAGGAACATATAAATGCTGCCGAGTTGCTTGGATTCTTAATGTTTTGCTGAAAAATGAATTAATAAGTCTATAAAACTTAGTCTGTCCTCTGGCAGAAAAGAATGGTGACAGCCTTCAGAGGTTTCTTCAATTTATTACCTGTGCTTTATAGTATGGTGCAGTGGTATAGAGTAGTACTTACAACACTGCAGTGTTGTACTTTACAGAGAGAAAAGACTTGAACAAATACCCAGTACAATATCTGATAGATCCTGCATAGTTCAAAGACCACAGTTGGAGCTAACACATTGTGGACATAATTGATATTCGATGAAATTTTGATTAATTCTGTTGAACCATCATAATAAAGTGGTAAAAGTTCATTAAAGATTATGTAAAGGGAGCAATTTGACTGTATGCAAAACAGCCTCAATGTTAAAAAAAAAAGCAAGTTAATATCAGAAGTAGAGACAGCTAAAGAAGATTAAGTGAATTATAACAAACACAATATAATATCAAAATTGCAAATTAATGATCACCTTAGAAACAAAAGAATACCTGCTAGAACACGAAGAAAGGAGCTAAAATCTGTGATGTTGAAAAAAAAAAAGCCTAACCTTTCTGTAGTCTTACTTATGTAGCCATATACAGGTGTCCTGCTGTGCAACAGGGCAGCAGGCTCAACCTCTGCTGCATGTGGGACCCCTAAGATTGTCATGCATTTTGTGTTCATGGGGACAGTCTGGGTGGTTTCAGGAATATTTAAGCGGAAAGTCAACAGGATCTGTCTTGATGAGAAACATTGACTACAATTTTCACTCTAATAGATCATGGCAGATTATAGGGCAGCAGAGGGACAGAGGGAGAAGAGCAAGGATGCATAATGCAGCTGCTGGAATATAGAAAGCAGACATCACTGGCAGCTGCTTAATTACATTTGCCAGTTTTCACTATAAACCCCATCACTTCTCTCTTTTTCAGATGATTGTTAAGGGGGCTGAGAGGCCTGAAGGTATTTTATGAAGAGAATTGAAAAGAAAGGAGGAGAAAAGTGGAGGGGAGTGAAGGCAGCACACAGGAAGCTGCTTGCTGTGGCATGTGACTGTGCCGAGGCTGTGCCCCTGTGCCAAGAGCTGTCTGGGCTGTGGCAGGGCTTGTCAACAACGGGGTTCAAGCAGGGTCTGTGGGTACCCACAGGGAGTGGAACATGTGGGAAGCCTTAAGGCTGGGATGGTTCTCTGAGTAACCAGGAGGGAAAGAAAGGCAAGTTAAATGTGAGACTCTCTTGATCTTTCCACAGTGGGAAGTAGTTCCTGTTCTCCTGAAGGATACTGCAGCTTTTTTTGTCTCCCTGGTGAGAACTTGTGTCATTGTAGGTCAGAAGTGCCAAGGTCATTCTTTTAAGGCTCTAATTTTGGGGAAGGAAACAGTTATCAATAATGTCTGAATTTTCTTTGGCAGTCTATCTCCTGTTAAAATCTGTCACTCACTGGCTGTGTGTGATGGGATTGCTGCTCATAACACAGAATAGGAGGCATCACCTCACCTTTGTAACATGGCTTTAATAATGTTTACCCCCCTCAACTGATCAAGGGAGACAGAGTAGAAAAAGAAAATCCCTCACTTTTCCTAGTTGCTGTGTTGTCCTCCCTGTTACTTAACACACAACTCTGCATGTGAATATTAACCTTCCTCCTACACATTTTCAGAACTGATGGTGAATATTAGCTGAATGTAATAAAAGCATAAAATCTAAATTCCGACAATTTTAATGAAATTCTGTACCTGGAGAGAGACCTTCCTATTATCCTACTCAAGAAAAGTAAACCCACCCTTTATTAGATAGTTTGCATTTTCATGCTTGCATTTCTTCTCATAAAGGAGGCGGAGTAAAATGACCTAATCCTTTTTACTTGAGCCAAGGAAGAGTGCAAAACATTATAAAGGAAAATTTGGGAAATTGTTTTGTTATTTAAAGGAACCAACCATAATTCACAAGGTTTTCCCCAGAAAGCCTGGAAAAACAACAGCACTGTATAGAAGGCAGCTGTATCATGAACTGAGAGGACTTATTAATTTCACAGACTATCTGAGAACTGGCACTTCCTAACCTGAACAGAATCACACTGTGAAGACTGCATTTTAGAGGAAATAAAAGCAAAGGAAGAGATTGAGTTGCTGAGAGAGAGTTGGACTTGTGGAACAGGAAACTGTAAGGGTGAAAAGAGCTGACCAGAGCTTACTAAACCCCCTTACAGTGAAGCACAAATAACCTTCAGAAGTTGTTCAGGGCAGCCAGATCTGTGTGTATGTGCCAAACTGGATGAACTGCATGCTATAAAAGTGAAACAGAAGGTGTTTAAGCTCCCTAAGCTTCACAGAAAAAAAAGGAATCTGTTAAGGCATAACACATTGGCAGCACCTCATCCCTCAAAGTCACGTGCTTGCTTAGAGCTGCGTGGGATTACGCTGTGTGGAGCAGGTACCTGGGCAGCATGATGCTCTGAGAGGTGTCAGGAAAGGCATTAGTGAATTGCTGGATCATGGCTCTGTGAGGGGGTTTTTGGAAGCTGTCACAAGTGTGCACTGCCAACAAGCCAGCAGGGCATGGCAGCACTGTTTAGGAGTGTCAGCACAAGGTGGTGGTACCTTGTGGTGTTTCAGTGTACAGAGTGATGCTAGGCTATGCTGCACTCTGATTGAGGTGTCAAAGGATATAAAAGGACAATTCTCTGTTTTATGCATTTAAAAAAAAATTACTTGCTAAACAGCTATGAAGCTTCTGATAAATATGAGAAACTGTGCCGTGAAGACCTCAATTAACTGATGAATTAGCATCAGGGCAAATGAGCCTTACCCAGTAAATGCTAAGGCAAGAGGAGGACTGCTGTTCATCATGGCAAACAACAGACAGTCGTAAGTGAAAAGTATGCCACCTCACGGCTAAGGCAGCTGGCCTCTATCTCCACTTTCTGACTGCTTCTGTCACCCCCTTGGTGAGACTGACAGTGAAAGTGTCTGTAAACAGTGACAACTGGTGCTTTGCTTTTGGAGCACTGACTGCAATCCAGATGACATGGCTGAGTTTCCAGGCACCTGGCTCAGTGCATCTCTATCACAACACTCCCACTACACTTGTTGTCAATTCTCAGTTAAGAACCAAACAATACATGCCTCACACATGATTATTTGTCACATCAGAAGAATTTACCCCTCCAAGTTTAGCTGCATTATCATTCATAGCCTCTCTAAAGACAGGCAGCCTCCCACCTAGCCTACCTTGAGCTGACAGGTGTCTCCTCAGCTGCTCATCTTTCAGATTAATTTGGTAAATTAGACATTAGGATTTTAGGTAGAAGGGTTTGGAGGTCTGCAGGCAGAATTGGCCAGACGGGAAGAAAACTGGTTAATGGTTGAATAGCATATGCTGCAGCCTCAAGGCTTGACTTATTGGTATCTGCTCAGAATGATTCAATAATCACATCTCCTGGTGAGGGACAGAAATCCTTTCCTCTTTGTTACCTAGGAACTGCTGATGATACTCTTTATCTTGCAAAAAATGCCTTCAGTAATACCACTGAGGAGGCCTGGGTTGTTTGCTGCTACAGAGCTGCTCTTTGCCTTACCCTGGGCTCAGTTTCATGGCTGTGCCCAAGGTAAGATGGAATATATTTACTCAACAGGTGTCCTTTCATTTTTCAAAAAAAACAGGTTTAGCAGATGAGTATGTGAAAGCTAGCATATCTACGTTGCAAGAGAAAATATTAATTCAATATTCAGTTCGAGAGGAAATGGGCTCAGTTTGCACCAGGGGTGGTTTAGATTGGATATTAGGAATTACTTTTCATGGAAAAGGTGGTCAAACACTGGAACAGGCTGCCCAGGGAAGTGGTGGAGTGACCATCCTTGGAAGTGTTCAAAAAACATGTGGATATGGCACTTGAGGACATGATTTTATGGTGAACATGATGGTGGTTTTAGGCTGATGACTGGATTTGATGATCTTGAGGGTCTTTTCCAGCTTTAATGATTCTATGATTGGAGAAAACTGTGAATATGTCAAGAACCATAAACTGGCTAAATAACTAGCCAAGGGAAGTACTGTTTTTGAGGATTGTTTCATAATCCCATTCATTTCCTGTTGAAAGGTGAGATTTGTGATGGCTGTTTCCCAGTCTTTCAAGTCAAGGCATGAAAGAGCTTCACTATCTTCACCATCAGGAAGTGATTTAAACATTCTTCATGTGTTACCCAGCAGGAACCTAGACAATGCTTGTGCTACAACACTGCTGTAGTGCTTCCTTCTGGGTTTTCTTGTGCCTAAACAACCCCAATGCTTTACAGATTTCTTCAAGGGGAATTTTTTTCCACATTTTTTGTTTCCTATTACTGTCCTCTGGACTGTCTCCAGTGGATTCTTCCCCATCACTTGTTTCAGGCTGTGTAGTGTGACAGATTAATGCTTCTGCCATGCAAGTTAGGGTTCTGATTTTACATTTCACTACCTTGTCTGATGTTGCTGACTTGTCTATCATGAGACTGAACTCTTCATGCACTTGGTATGATGTGGCTTGACATGACTGCAATAAACTGGTGATCTAACAGAAGCCACATGGTTATCAAAACTGGGGCTTCAAATAATATATGTAGAATCAAAATATAGGAAAGTTTTTAAAATATCTGATAGATCTTTTAAAGAAAATTTGAATTAACAATCCATCCTTTCAGCAGGAAGGAAGAGCAGAACTGAGAAGACAATGCCTTACTTCATTTACATCGCAGAAAAAAAGTAATGACAATGTTTTTTTTCACTTGAAAAGGCAGAGGTGGATAAAAAAAGTAGAGTGAAAAATGCCTGAAGAATCTTGGGAGTATTTGACACATCTTCCTTTTTAATTTCAGTTCACTCTAACATTAATATACTGTATTTCTTTGGATAAAGAAACAGATTAAAATGGGGGGTTGCAAAGATGGGTCCTTTGAAACCCCTTTTCAAGTGAAAGAAAAATTAGATAACTTTCAAGCAGATATTGTCTCCATATATCGAGATCCTAGTTCTGTAAAGGGATACCTACACATTGGAGACTGCCTTAGGAATCAGCTTTTCTGCTGTAATGGTTGAATAGATGTCCCAGAGGTGGCTCTTCAAAGAGCTGCTCTTTCTCAGAGCTCTTCAGTTTTTGAACTGAATATCAAGAAGCATTCAGCAGATGGACAGTCAAAGAACAGTTCAAGCAATGCAGTGATCAATCTCTTTTCAGCCAGATGTCACCTATATAAAGAGCAATAACCAACAATGAATCAGAACTATGGGGAACTGTTCCCCAATCTACAGTACACACAGGTACAGCATAGGTGAAGAGGGCAGCCTGGCAAAAGTTTAGATCTTGGTGGTAAAACATACCTCAGTTTTATCTTTGGTGATAAAGCTGCCTCATCCAGGATCATGTTAGTGTTGTGGCTTCCCAGAACAAAGACAAGGATTGGTGTGGGCCAACATGAGGAAAAGTCTGACATAAACTTGGTGGAGCAGCACATGAAGGTTCACAGTGCCAGTTCCTGTCATAGTCCTCTTCCCAAGGGCATAAATCAGGAATAGATATTTAGGGGACAGAAAAGAAGGAAGGAAAAAAAGGAATCTGGTGTATGGCTCAGCCCACCAGCCCTCACTCAATGTCAGGCCCATGCAGGCCTTTTCTAGGAGGTGGGCTGCACACAGTGAGTGAGACTGTGTTCAAACCTATGGTTTGGTATCTGTCATTAATATTTACTTCCCTTTGTGCTTTTGTACCTCTCTATAAACTTCTCTCTATTCCTTAAATCTACTTATAAAGCACCCTTTGGGTGTGAAGTGACATTGATATAGCAGAGCAAGAGCATGGGTAGCACAGAAGACCTAATTTGCCTGTGCAAAAACCCCAGCAATGATGGAGCAGAACAGAGCAGCATAACTTCTCTTAGGAACTGGGACCTTCTTTTAATCTCAGAATAAAAAAGGGAAATGCCTTATACTGGCATGCAGTGAAACACAAACTGTAGCTACAGCAGTTGGTGTTATGTGGAGGAGCTGAGTTCACAATGTTAACTCTAAAAAAGGCAGTATTTCACTAAGTGCCTGCAAATACGGCTCGCTTTTAAGCTCCTTGATTGAAGGATTATCTTTGCTCAAAAATCATCCTTGTCTTTAGTGTGGCCAACCCACATCATGGAAAAAAAGCATTAAGTAAGAAACAATAACTGAGATAACATTCAGTTTTGTCTGTGATCTCCAGAAATAATATGACTAGGCTATTTCAACAGCTGTAATGGGGAATTTAGGGGTGATACAGAATAGAGTATTTTCTGTTCTGATGCCACAGTTATATAACCAGAAAGTTTCTAATGTACATCAGTTGTCACAACAGTGAAGTCTTTCACACTGTGGAGATAATTTCCTACTGGGTTACTTTTATGCGGCTCTGTTGCAATAAGGGTGAAGTTGCTATTACGAGAAAAATGTAGAGAGTAGGTAATTACACTGGTCTGAGCCATCCTGCAGCTGTTTTACATGGGTTTCTAGAGTCCAACTAACATTTTAAAAATGTATGCATATCTTATTATTCTTTCAGCAAATATGTTTTAAAGTCAACCTTTCAGAGCATAGACCACAGCTGGTTTTACAGGATTTTAGTTCCAAACCCTCCTCATGCCCCCACACCCAGCAAAGAACTTATTGGTATCTGCTTCCAATCCCCACTTCCTCATCATATCAAAGAAAAGGGCCAATACAATTCCTGTGTCAAAGATTGCTGACTCTCTGCCATGGCTGCCCTACCAAAAGCCATCCATCCACAACCTTCACTCTTGCTTCTCTTTTCCTTTGTTCCTCATGCACTGAATACCCCTCTTCCCACAGCCTTTTCCTCTCTCACTGGCACCATGTATTCCTCCTTACCATCAGCTGCAGATGTGGTTTAGTTTACATATCTGGATAATTTTATATACCAGCCTACATTTTATAACCAGGGTCGTCACACAATCCCACTTCATTTCCATGTGCCAGCATCACCTCTGCTCAAGTTGAACATCAGCAGATCCCATCATGTCCTACTTAAAATGCTTGGTATAGCAAAATGTTTGAGCATTCCCATGTACAGTGTGAATATAAATTGTTGGACAGGTGAACCTCTGAATTTATATTGGGCAGACATTACATTTTCGTGGTAACCTTTTAAAAAATTTACATTTTACTCTGAGTTTTAGCATGAATTTGTTGAAGACTCAGTTCAGTATTTTGTCACAGAAAAGGAGCATAACTATAACATTATATTGTTTGTATCAAGTAACATAGCTAAGATTAAATTTGAAAAAAACCATCCAAAGTGCTCTCTCTGGAAAACACACAGTTGAGCTGTTGCAGCTATTGCCCTGTACTCATTTAAAAAGTTTTAGAGGCTTAAATGGCTTTGTTTGTTGTCATCTTGGGCCTTAATTGCTTCTCATTCCTCTTTGTGCCATGCACATGGAGCTATAACAATGGAATTTTCAAATCAAATGGCATCATTTCTGCCCGTGACAAAGCAGATTGTTTGGCAATACTGGAAATCAAAGCTGAAAAGTGAAATAGTTGGAATATCTTGGTCCTTAGCTTTTCTTAAGACAGTACAATAAGAAAATCATAGAGAGAACTTGAAATACTTTCAGACAGAAACTGAGAGGGTGATATTAGCAAGTTGCCATTTCTTGCCATCATCTAGAAAGTGCAGTGAGGATATTTTTGTGCTGTTGAAAGAGTGACAAGTGACTATTTCATCCCCCCATTTATTGTTTGTCAATTAATAAAGGGGTGACATCAATACCATTAAATGACAGTTTCCACTGCATAATCCCTGAAATACTGGAATCTCTCATAAAGCAGGAGGCCATAGCCTTGTAGTAAGTTTCCCTTGTCAATAACTCTGTTTCTCCTGAGAAAACCAGTCGTTAATTTTTGGCTGAAGTAGGTTGACTTGCCAGGTCATTGATCTTGAAAGCTGCCTGTGGGAGGAGGAAGCTGTCCATTCCCACTGTTCACAGCAATGGGACAAAAAGGAAAGTGCTTATTTTTTTCAGGAATTTCTTTGGATTTACAGCAGACATTAGGAAAACTTTTCTAATGATAATACCTGTGCAAAAAAGGAATAGATGGTGTTGGGAGAAGTGGTGCCTTCCTCCTATTACTGGGAGTTACACAGGGATCTTTCAAGAACTCTGCTTCATTTTTGCCTGGGTTGAGGGACAGACATGGATTATCAAGACGCAAATAACAAAGAGATCACCATTTAAAATTTTTTCTGCTCCTGTAATTTTTTATTCATTTTTTAAACAATCTCCCCCACTTCTCCCATTTTTATCATCTGAATTTGCAGTTACATCATTGGATACAAACTCCCTAATGTTTACTCATGTAAAAATACCTGTAAGAACAAAAAAGAATTTCAGAATGTCATGAGTAATTGAAATATGAATAGATTTTTAAAAACCCAACTCCTTACAATGTGATGCTTAAAGACTCACAAAATTTTTTATTCAGGTTGCTACTTTAAAGATAAATATGCTTTCATCACTAACCTGCTTTTTGCCTCCATGAAGTATCTTCACTGCTTGCATGACACATGGTCATCTTTTAGCAACATGGTTGTCCAACAGAAATTCCAAAATATAACACATTGTAAATAACTCATTTAGGTTAAAAAGAATCTTAAGATCATTGAGTCCAAATGCTAACCTAACACTGCTAAAACCAACACTAAGCCACGTCTCTGAGTGTCACATCTACACAGTCTTTTAAATACCTCTAGGGATGGTGGCTCAACCACTTCCCTGGGCAGCCTGCTCCATGCTTGACAAACCTTTCTGTGAAGAAATTTTTCCTAATATCCAATGTAAACCTCAGCTGGTATGAATTGAGGCCATTTCCTCTTGTCCTATGACTTGTTAGCTGGGGAAGAGCCCAATCTCCACCTGGCTACAGCCTCCGTTCAGGGATTTGGAGAGAGTGAAAAGGTCCTCCCTCAGCCTCTTTTTCTTCAGGCCAAACATCCCCAGCTCCCTCAGCTCTTCCTCCTAAGACCTGTGCTCCAGGTCTCTGGACAGCTCTTTGGATGTGAATTTGCCATCCCATTCTAAACAGTTTCCTTACTTAACATTCCCCTAAGCTTAGGGGTTGATCAGGTCTTAAACATGACCATAATATTTGTCTTGTGCCTTTTTTTTTTATTTATACAGTGCCATAGGCACACAAGGACACTGCTTGAGTATAAAAACTGTGTCATACTGCACTGATTGTACTTGGGAGCCTCGTAAGTCTCTGTATATGTCACCAGTAATAGAATGAGATGATATTCCCCAAACAGCTCGCCCTGAGTAGCAGATGGGTTTGAAACTGTACCATGAAATGCATGAGAGAAAGAGCAGAGACCTGAATGTCCCAATACCTGGTCGTACCTATCCATTCCTGTCTAAGACTGTTCCTTGTCTAAAGCAAGAGCAGTTGCCTGTCACTGTGGCTTGGCTGGAGAAGGTGACCTGACTTTCTCTGGGTGTGCCAGAACCAGCCCAGCAGAATCTGCCTTCCTGCAGTTTTGGTGTTGTCATCAAACACAACTGGAGTTTGTGAGCAGAGTCAGTGGGAGTCCACCGGGGAAGTTCTGGTGACTCAGTGGTGGCTCAAAAAAGAAAATAAGAGGAAAGAATGATGATGAGCAGGGAAGAGGAATAACATTTAGATAAGATTGCTGGTTTATTTATTTATGGAAATGAATACTTCTCCTATTTGGACTCTTGTGCATGCATGTATATATACATATATATATGTATGTATGTATGCATATATAAAAATATATTTAAGTTCACTCAAAAGCTGAAGAAGAATGCAAAATCCCTGAAAGCAGATTTTTATTTATGAGATTTCTAGTTCTGACAGATTACCATTCACTCTAGAAAAGGAAATTATGCTTCTATGATAATATGACTTGATATTAAGGGGACTATTATTAAGGGGACCATTACTGTAATCTTCTTTTTTTTTCTTTGTATGCTGGTTATGTGCTTATTCAGGTCTTTCATTCACCAGATCTCTGGCTGTTTAACTGAATTCAGTATTTGGTTCCAGACTGCACAGTTATGAGTCAGAAGAAATTGAGAGATCTTTAACATATAAAACTCAGTGTGAATTCAATGAATAAGGATCCACATATTTTTTAACATATTTTCATTGATATTATCAATGTTGAATATGCTTTTAATTCTTCAAAATGTATCTGAAAGACAGAAACCTATATAAATATTTACATTGAATGATATCAATATAAATATTGAACTCATTCCAATGCTGTGATCACAGGAACAAACAGAACCTATTTTATGAACTGTTTTCCACAAGCACACCACAATCATTTTTCACTCTGGATATGTTACAGCAAGACTCCTTGACTTTGATAGAAAAGTCTCTTGATAAATAATATAATTATCTTGTCCACCTCTGTACGCCCCATTTACAACACAGCAGATCACTTGTCAGCACATCATTAGCCAGGACATCCATGTGTCTGAAGTGAGTAAAGGAAATATTTTAGCATGTAAATATTAAAAGAGAGGGATTTTCAAAAATGAGTTTAAATAACAAATTAGGCATAGGGCACATGCCAGATTTAAAATTTGCAAAAACAATGGGGTCATGTCTGTCTCACTATTAAATGGTGTCATGAGTCACATTATCTGCTGCAAATAACATATGTTGTAAATACAGTCTGTCAATGTGTGTGCAACATCATTTTATGAATTGACCTTGATGGCAGGATGATTGAAAAAAATTCACCTTAAAGACAGGAGGGAATAATTTTTGATCTATGCTGTTTCCTGAAGCTTCTTGATTTTATTATTTCTGCTGTATGCGACATCACTACAGTTCCATCCTATCATTCTACTGCCTGGTTGGATAAAATTATTTTTTAATGGGAGGGGGTGGGGGGAAGAGGAAAGCAAATGATCATATGAAAGCAAAACAATTACAAAATAATTACAACATTATGACAACACATAATAAAACGTTTACTGCTTAGATCTGTCTCCTTTTATTTTTAGATGCCAACCACCTACAAGAAAGTATAAAGAAAATGGAAGACTTCAAGAAGTCCAAAAGGAGGACACTGCTCTTGCAATGGATGATGATGCCCAAGCATCTCCTTGCAAAATTTCAGCTTCCCTTTGCAACCTGTTTCTTCAGAGGTGAGCAGCAGAAGGAAATGCAAGTTAAAGCTGAAAGTCTCAGGGTGGTTCCTTTCAATAACTGAAAGTTTTATTAGAATTTCCTCATTGTGAGATGCAAGGAAATGCCTTAATGGTACTCTAATTGCATCTCTGATATATTATGTGGATTTGTGTTCAATGGTAAAGGAGCTAATTTTCTAGACTCAAGGGAGTCCTTCAGTTTGACGGGAACGTGTTTTGTATTTCATGGGTTAACTGCAGTAAATTGTTTGAATTTCTCTGGTACCTGTCTCACTCTAAAATATCTCCTTGGAGTCATACAACTGTGGGCTGGACAAGATCTCTGGAGGTGTCCAGTCCAACTGTCCACTCCAAACAAGACTGCTGCTAGCATGAGACCATTGGTCAGTCCTGGCTTTGTCTTGCTGGGTCTTGGAAATCTCCAAGGCTGGACCCTCCACTGCATCTCAGCTGCCTGTCCCAATGCAGCAGCACTGTTCTGGTGGATCTTCTCCTCTGCTTGAGTACTTCTACTTTTTGGAATTATCATTAATTAATTAAATATTATTCCATATGCTGATTTTTCTTTCTCCCTGCCTTTTGTAGTTAGATGAACAAAATCCTCCAAGGTTCCCTTCAGCACCGTCACCATTGTGGCCTGAAGTGGATGGCATGGGTACATCTGTTGGGTAGGACACCTTGGCTATTTCCTTTTCAAACACAAGCTGATCCTTTATACACAGATATCAGTTTTCTGAAGTCATACCTATGAACTAAACTATAGAACTTATGTGGCTGAAGAGCAAAACTTAGTCTTCTCTAAGACTGTATTTTTTTTTAATTCATAATGGTCCATCTGCAAACTCAGTTCTGCTCCCTCTCAAATTAATGCTGATATTGGTAGTTTGTGCTTTCCTCCCATCATATATCACAACATTTCAATAATGTGTACATATCTGACTTACTAATTCATAGATGTCATGTCACTTTCAATCACGACACAATGAAAATTATCCATCCACTATTATTTATATGTCATTGAAGATTAATATATTCTAGAAAAGATGCAGATGCATCTGCCTACCTTTGAAATGCAAAAAAGAATTGATAGGCACTTGATTTCAAGTGTTTTTGTTGAGAGTTTGTCATGTCAATGCAAGCAACCTTCCCTGCTGCTTCTTAAATTTAAGAAATACTTATGCATTTTTGTCAGCTTATTTTTGGTGGCATTGAAAGAAACTTGTTATTATTGGTGAGAAGGAACTTCTATTGAACTGTGTTAAAAAAGTCTTCAGACTTTTGTGCTGCCTGGAATGAGTACAGAGAATTCTTGAAGAATAAGTTTCAAGTTCCAGACTCTTCATCTGGAAATTTCTGTTTATAGATGCTTATATCTTGACATCTGAACCTATGAATACATCTCCCCCTCAGGCCATGTGTATGTTCTACTTCCTGTGTTACCTCTGCCAGTCCCATTGATATAACTCAGCTCTTTGTTGCCTCAAAAAACAGTGAATGTCAAATTTCTAGATTAATACAGGAAAGTGAATGAGACTATGGAATGATATCCTCTACGTCTTTTGATGTCTTTTAACAGTCAAACATATACCTGATATGAACTGGAATGTAAATAACAAGGAATAATCAGGTTAAGCATGAGCAAACATGTTAAGTCATCTCCGTCCTGTCATTAGATAAGCCCATAGAAGTTCCTGGTCTTATATTTCATCTCAGGTTAGTATGTCTGTGTAAGATGTACAGCAAATCATCTTGTGCACTGGGAACATGCTTACCACCTGGTAATTTAAAATGGATCTTGCATTGTGATTGAATAAAAATGTTACTGCAGAAGTATGATGAAAGGGAAGCAGGAGGAAAATACAGTCTTGCTTGGTACCACTGCCAGTGAAATGCTGGGACAGTTGGCCATGATCAGGAACCCTCATCTCTAGGCCATGAAGCTTGTGAGCAGCTTTCATAAAATCATCTGGACATCAGGATTTTTTCAAAGACTTCCAAAAACTTGCACAGCTTATGGTCTCAAAGGCTTTCATCTGGCACAGACTGTATGCCAGTCTTTATTTTGTTGAACACTTCACCTGGCCTTACCCAGCTGTAAAAAGAGATGGTTCCAGTCAGGTCTCTCAATCACATTGAGAGCTCAGCTGTCCTTCAGAAAGAGTTTTGCAGCAGGCTTCTTAAGTGGGCAGCAGCCTATTCCTCTCCCAAAGTTGAGCACAGTGGAATATGGATGGTCACTCCTGTGGTTTTTGAAGCTGGAGGGGGGAAATTTTTTGCATCATTAAACTTCCTGGGAACTGATCCTTACTTGAAGTAGTAACATGACCATCTGCTGCCCACCATCCATCCACATGTGACTTTACAGAAGCCCTCTTGATGCCTTTTGACTCGTGTGGTGACATTGTTTTGTAGCTTTAAGAGTAAAATCTGCCAGGTTTCCTACTGGCTGCTTTGGGGCTTCTTACAGCACTTCATCAAAAATGACAGATCATTTAATAAACTGCTACAATGTTCACACAAGATTTTCTTATTATCAGACAGCTGTATTTGACTCTCACTGCTGAGAAGTAGATTGACATCCCCACCTTTAGAACTGCAGTTTGAAAGCCTTTTCAGAAGAACTGGAATTTTTTCTCATGTACAGCTTGCTGCTGATCTTCTGGGTTTTTTTCGCTACCATTTATATTTGAAGAGAGAAGGCTTTGCCTGAACTTATGTCTGGCTATTTGGCAAGAAATTTGCTTTTCTGCTAATTTCCTGCTTGTAGTGGTTTGGTCCAAAATACTCATTACTGTTTATCTGCTGTGAGATAAGAATTAGGAGAAATGCAAAACAGGCACCAAACTTGAAAGAATATAAAGAAGTTTATTAACAGACCTAAAAGAAGAAAAAAAAATTATACCACCTTCAGAACTCTCCTCCTCCCCCCACCTTCCTCCCTTCTCCCACTGACAATGTGAAAAGACAACCCTTAAGATGTTCAGCCTGTTTACCACTTCCATAATAACCTTGTTCAGTCCATTTAGAAAGAGAAGTCTCTTCTTGCTCATGCTATGAAAACATTATCGCAACGAGCACCGCCCACTTCCAAATATTGTTCAGTCCATTTAGGAAGAGGAGTCTCTCTGCCTGCATGTGAGTCCTTTCCACCCGACTTGCAGCTTTTCCCGCAACTGCTTTCGAGGGTCCACTCCTTGAAGTTTTTTGGGTACAATTTTAAGGTTGAGCCGTTCAGAAACAAAAACAGAGGCCCTTCTCCTTCCCTGGGAGCAAAGGGTCTTCATCATCTTCATCTTTAGGACTATCTCTGGGAGCATCTCTAGGAACTGAGGTTTTCTCCTTTCCCATTTGGAGCAAAAGTCCTCATCTGGTTCATCTCTACGGACTGAGGTTTTCTCCTTTCCCGTTTGGAGCAAAAGTCCTCATCTGGTTCATCTCTCCCTGTCCAAACTTCTCATGAAATTACAGCTGCGTCAGCATCTGCCTATCTCAACGCAGGTGCTTTTGCTTACGAGTTGAACACTCCACCCCCCATATCTTCATGAAATTACACAGGATACTCTGATATATCATAGCTTCACAACAGAATTTCAGCTTTAAGCATCTCCTCTCTCTCTCCCCTCAGGTTTTCAGCTCTTCACAGCAATAAAAGGGTTACTCTCACCTCGGCCTTGCAGCTTTGCAGCTGGAATGTTGAATTTTTCTTATCGCAGTGGAGAGGGGGGAGAGCCAAGCCGCTCCGGCTGCCCACGGCAAGGCAGTGGGGGGGGTTCCACGGCTGGAACAGGTCCATGGCTTCAGGATGGCCGTGGCCCGGCCCAGCCTGGCCCAAGCAGGGCCTGGCCGGGCCCGCTGGCCCCCACTCGGGGCCCGCAGCCACCTGTCCCAGCGCCGGAAACGAGAGAGAGCTTGGAGGGGGAGTTTGCCTATTCTTAAATGTGGATCACAGAGGTGATCACAACTTTAAGTGTCTCAGAGAATTGTCCATATTCAAACTGGCCAGCTGATAGGTTCTGTCAGTTCCCAGAGGAAACTGTAAGCACCCCTTAGCAAGGACGTCCCTTCCGGGACTATGCTTGCTAACCTATGACACTGCTATACAAAATACATCTTTAGAACATTCCTTTTCATCAAAACAGTCTAGATATTTCCATGTGGTAAAACCATCCATCCACCTTTGCTATGACATTGTGCAGTGCCCTGTGTCCCTGAGTCATTTGCATTGGATTTTTTTTATACGAGCAACAACAGGCTGGATTTGTCTTGCCTTTTGGCATATGCAATTTTAAATCATTCAATATTTACTCCCGAGTGGCTGTGACTCACTTGACATCTGAATCCTCATGACTGAGGCCTAGACCAACCACCTGTATCCTGCATGGGCAATGTAATTCTGACATCATGGACATAACATTGTGCTGTAATGATGTTTTTAACAACATTGTAGATCTTGGACTGTACCTGCAGCTGCACCATCTTGTGCTTGCAAACTTGGTTGCCAGCTGGCCCTCAGCAAAAGGTTAGAAATGAGACACCAGTTCCCTCTAGATGAAGCCTCTCTAATAGGAAGAGTTTATCATTTTGTGCAATGAGTTTGGTGGTACTCTTGAGATACAGTATTCCTTGATCTCAGCGTGTATTGTACCTCATGACTAGGTGTCTTGGGGTGACCTTATGATGTGTATCCCATATCGCTGCCTATGCCCAGAAATTAATTATTGGCCTTTCTATGCCTCTGAACTGAGCCTGAGAGGGGAAAGAAAAAAACTGAGCAAAACTTTCTCAAAGCAGTTTGAAACTTGTTCAAGGTCACATAAAGATAGCAGGTTTTTTTTTTTCTCAGCTAGGGCAGGGGGGAGCGAGGAAGCACCCGGCTGGCAGCTTTTCCAGTCAGTTTTTGGCCAGTTTTTTTGCAGTTCCTTGTTCTCTGGAGAGAGGCTGAGAGCTGAACTTTTCCTTCTCTGGAATTTCGGATTTTCTCCCTTTTCTACTGGACTGCCTGATTGCTGTAACATCAGAGCACATCGGGAGGACTTTTCACCGGGCACAGAGGGCCTGGCCCCGGCCCAAGCCCCAGCTCCGAGGAGACCAAAGGGAGGACTCGAACACTTTCTCAGGTTTTTCCTCTACAGCGAAAGATTTTACCATTTAACATTATTTTCCTTTCCCGTGTGCTTGTTAAATAAATAGTTTTATCTTCTTCACTTTCCTTCGAGGAAAATTTATTTTTTTTCCCGAACCTGGTGGGGGGGAGGGGTGGTTGTGCCTTCTCTCAGAGTATATATATATTTCTAAATTTGGCCAAACCGGAACACTAGGCACTAGCAATTATCATTTAGGACAGCTATTTGCAATACGATCAGTTAGTTGGAAACAAGTTGGGGTCCCTGACTCCTGCAGTGAAGAACACATTCACTCCTAGCTCTCAGCATCTGTGTCCTCCTTAACCAAATATCCCTAACCCAACTCCTCCAGTTGGGTTTTCTGTGGCAGTGCAGGTGGCTCCAGCCACTCTTTTTCCTGAGGAGAACTCAGACCACCAGCTGTGGTGGTCAGCAACCCAAGTTTAGCATGTCAGTCACGGTGAGAATCCATGGCTCCTTTGTTCTGCCTTCTGCATGTTTTCCCCTGATTGGTTAATATTTTGTCTGCTTGTTTTATGTATGAGGTTATGTATATTCATTTTCCTTCTTTAATATGTATTAGTTCTAGAATGTTCCTTGTTCCTCGACGCCCCATTGGATCCTTCCCTGAGTCCCTCCTAAGTGTTGTTCCCATTGGTTCCCTTGCTGTCAATCCCACCTGCTTGTCTCTATCCCATTGGCTGAGATCCCTTTCCCCACCTATCGTACTCAGTATAAGATCCCTGGACCCTCCCCCCAATTGGCCTCTTCGTCCTTGTCTTTTCAGGGGAGTAAACCTGCGTGGAACACATACAGAGAGTCCCCTCTCTTTACTTCTTTGCCTTCCCCTGTGTGCCTGCTAAACAGGAACAGGAGGATACAGCCCCTTTGGGGTGAGGAGCTCTGCCCCTTTTTCATTGTGTGTTGGGCACTGAGTGCCGCCTTCAGAGGGGTTTCAGCGTTGACCTCTGGGCTTTGTGTTGGCACGCGAGGGGTAAAACCCCCTTCTGCCAGCTCCCAGTGGCTGAAAACCCCTCCAGTTTTCCAGATAGGAAAATTTGCCTCTGGGTGAATCCATTAATCATGTTTTTCCTTTCCCAGCTTCAAGGTATTCTACTTGTTTGAGGAAGGAAAGACCCCACTTTTGAGATGTTTTCATGCTGAAGCACTTTTAGCTTCTGGGGCTACATATGAGGTGTATCAGAGTCCTAGTCAAAGGCTCAAATAAACACTACAATGAGAAAGCAGAGTGGGAACTCTAGTTTCCAAGAAGGAAGACCTTTTAAATCAGACTATGATTAGTTTTCTCCATACCCACTGAGACTAGGACAAGACATAAAGAATTTAATTTATGGATATGACAGTTTAAATTAGATAACCTTCAAATACCTATTTCTAAAATATTTTTTTGACACTTGAGGTGTATTTGAATTACTGTGCTGAACCCTCTTCTGCAGTAGTTCATGGGAAGACTAAGAACTGACTGACACAAGTAGCATTGAGACAATTGATTCAGATGAGATCTTCCTTGAAACTGTTGTGTAGGGCAGGGATGGTGCCTTACCTAGTGGTAATAAAAGTCAACATGAGTCAACAAAGACCAGTTGTAAGAAAACCATTGTGGAACTAGCCCACAGATAGGTGCTGCAGAGTTAGCAGGCAGGAGGCATCCTTGGGCAGTGTGATCAGCAGTGCTTTTGACTCAACAAAGGTAGGGTGGTACAAAAGCACATGGATGCAGTGAAAATATTCTTTATGCTGAAGTTGCACAGGTCAGCTTTGAGTGCCTCTGGCAGGCTGGATCAATGCTGAAATAAAGAGTTTAGGTATTTCTATTCTGCTCAAGTGTCTGGAATGGATATTGTTTACCCCAAATGGCTGGGTTTTTTCTGCAACACAATTTATTAAACATTTTCAAAGCATTACCTGCATTTTCAGTTCTGAGCAGGCCAAAGAAAGAGCTTCTTTGTCAAAGATCTTACAGACTCAAAAAAGGTCAAATAAAAATATTTTTCTCATTAAGGCATGCTTTTGGCACCTTTAGCCCGGAATTGTGTAGTTTATTCAAATGGAGCTCTGGGACATAAAACACAAAATATATTTCTGCTTTCAAATTGACAAAAAATACTATTTAGACTATAAAATATATGTGGTGGGAAGCACTGCTGATGCTTCTTATCTAAATCTGCAAGCACATTAGCAGTGTTTGCATTTACTCTCAGAACTACACCTGCTGATTTATTCTGCTTGGAAACCACCACTTAAGTTAGTCAGTGCTTTTAAATTAAATTATGTCCACCTAGTATAAAATCACTAATCTGTTAACATGATAGTTTCTGTGCCTTACTGCAACAGTGACAATTAATAAACTGATTTTTATCTAAGCCTAATTTTCAGTAAATGCAACATGAGTGACATTACTGTCTAATTTGTATAAGCTCATACTAACTGAAGGAAAAGATCAAGTCTTTATTGTAGCTATGAATTATATATTGGAGTTGAAAAATAAGGCCATTTGGTGTTAGTTTGGAAGATATAAGAAACAAGATCATGTTGGAACTGATTTGTGTGAACATAGCCACCTTTCCAGTAAATCTGAAAGGACAGGATCCATCCAAGAGGAGACAAGACTGTCTTGGCTTTGCAAGGAAAATATTAAACAACACAGCTGCACTCCTCCAAAAAAAAAAAAAGGTATTCAAAGCATTTGAAAGCTTTTAAGAATAAAGACAAGGACTCATCTGTGAAGGACATATCAATTGACTAATAAAAAGAAATTTAATGGCAGATTGGAAGAAAGTTAACTTCTCATCAAAAAGAAACTTGACCCTATTAGGAACTATTTTGTTATTATACAGACCCTGCTTGCTGAGTACATTGAACCTTGGTACTTGAGTAACACTTGCATAGATGATACTATGTCAGCTGGGACCCACACACAACACTCAGGCCCACAACATTTGTTTCTTTATTTCTCTGCTTGTAATTGTGTCTTCAGATATAACTCCCATTATTTGGGGCTACTGATCCCAGCTACTAGAATAGTAATCCTCAGTTTTGGAGTCACTAAGCATTAACATATCCTCAGAGAAATGAAAAGCTTATTTCTGTTAATGCCCGAATGGAAGCAGACAGGATCTTTGGGGATCCAAGCATCCTCTAGTTAAGACATTCACTCCTTGTTTGCAGGAGGATGCATAACATAAGCTTATAATTGCATTCTGTAGGGCAATCAATAAGAGAGGCAACAATTCTTCCAGACTTCTGAATGCTTTGTTTTCTAGATATTCTCGTGACTTCTGTTAGTATTCCTATCAGATGTAGGATAACTTGTGCAGTGTAAATATACGTGATAACAATTGATTGGAATAATTTATACCAAAACCCTTAAGTGGATTTTAATGTAGATATATAATCCCTAAATTTTGAATTGTATTACTAGGATTTGATAACAAATTACACCACTAGGGATTGGTCTTTTTCTGTGTTAGGTTGTTAAGAAGCAAAAATTAAAATATTTCATGTTTGGTGCTTCCTGGTTCAATAGTCTCTTTTGGAAGGCAAAAGCAGATTGGCAAGCTCAGCAAAAGACAAAGCTGTGTTTGCTGCAAAAACTGTGCTAAAGCTCTGCAGTCTTTTTAAGCCCTTAAAAAGAGAATTTCTCCTTTTTATTCCTCAAGGAAAGTAAATTATTACAAGTGGGTAAGCAGTATAACAGGATCTGACACACATGTGTTGAGTAGAGGAGGAGGTGTTGCTCTTTAATGTATTAGTGTTATTATTTTGTTCTTTTATGCATTAGTGCTATTAGTGTATTAAATTTGCTCTTTAATGTATTGGTGACAGACATTGTCAGTAGCCTTATAATTGACCAAAAGATGAAGAGCTCTGTGGAAGGAAACATGGGACATTACAGATAATGCAATTGGACAGGAGAGTTAAATTCAGTTGTCAGAATTTGCAGCATTAACATAAATTTATGGTTTTTTTTTTTAAAAAAAACCACCTAAATTCTGAATATATCTGAGCAAGCTGTCTGGGCCCTAAACTTTTACTTGCAAAACAATGGAATTTCAGTATCCAGAGACATAAGTATTCTTTTGAAATCTGTTTTTAAAACTTTACCTCCTGACTGCCCTGTGGTTACCTCTGTTAATATGCCTAGTGTTTGACAGTGCTACAAAAAGTACCCAGCCATGGCTCTCTCAGAGCTTTGTACAAAACACTGAATACTTGATGGGTTGATACCACGGTGACTCTCTGAAGTATCATTTCTATTCCACTTTTTCCAGTTGAGGAGACTGAGCTGAAAGAACTTGCCCTGGCTTGTAGAAAATCCGGGATTTAGATCCTAGCTTTATTGTGGAGTATAATGTATGTGACAATCTTGAGCCATTTAACATCAAAGAAATGAGTTATTGCTGATATGTGAGATGCAGACATGAAAAATGTTCTATGGAGACTTATTACAGGAACTGTAGAAAGTTATTGTGCTCCACAAATTACAAGCAAAATAATTTCATTTAATTTCATTTCATGAAATATTTGTGAGGGTTTTGGTGTGTGTAGCCAGTTTAGAGTGAAGTGGATTTCTCTCCTGCTGCATCTTAGTTCTCAGCACAATGCAGTAAAGCAGGTCTGTAACAAAAATACTGGCAATACAATTGTCAGTTCCTGTTATATATCAGACTCTTTACATCCTTTTGGAAAACAGTCTCTTAGGATATGTTCTGAAAATGTGGAACATTATGTAAAAATATTGGAGCTTGCTTTGAGTCTCACACTGTTGTCTCATAGGTCTCCTTAACAAATGGATGGTCTCAAAATTTTGTAATCTAGGTCAGCCTGAAGAGTGCCAGATTACTCAGGTGCTTCCATCTGGTCCCTGTGGCATGTTCGACATGCGCAGGCATTCCTCCAACCTCATCATCTTCACTGTTCACTGGTAACACATGACAAAGCTGCCAAAGTTCAGCATCAGAGGATACAGCGGTGACTCTCAATTTAACACAAGTCATGAGATGCAAACAGCAGTATGCATAACTAAACATGCACCAAAAGTTCACAGACAAACTCTGCATGCCCCTAATTAAAGGTTATTGTTCTGAAAAAATGGATGGTTGTCAAAAATAAATTTCAAGCTGACTATAAAAGGGTTCCCAGTCATTGACTGGTTCAGTCAGTTATTTAGAAGAGTGCTATACATGACAGTTTTCATTCTGGTCTTATGATACATCAGAATAGACCAAATTTTCAGGATTGCTTCTGATGACAATTTCAGGAGTGTATATCTGAAACAAGGTTAATTGTACTCAGCACTGGTGCTGTAGGGTACAATCACATAACAGAGATAAGCACCATTTAGTCACCAAATACATTTCATTATATAATTTTTCCCCTTAAAGGAAACAAAAGTGATGGAAGTCAGAGGCTGTGTGGTTTTGTCCACTTTGCAAAGCTCCATCTTTTCTCTGCATTGTTAAGTGTATGACTGAAGAAAAAGCAGAATACTTTACCGGTTCTGACTTACCAATATTGCATTGACATCAGAGAAAAATCTCCCACCACTGGAGTTTGCAGTCAGAAGTCACAAATGAAACTGCTGAAATTCTTGTTGTACACTTGAAACAAGACAATTAGCTTCTCTCTTCCTCTGCAATCTGGAACTAAGTCTGGTACTCTCTGAATTCAGGAGGAAGTACAGAAAAGTAATGGTTCCTCCCTCATTACATCCCTGTTTTAAAACTTAGTTCTTTCTCTGTTTGCTTTTTGTATGCATTACTAGGCCAATGGAATTAAGCACAATTCTTCCATTAACGTAAAATCCTTCCCTCAGCACAGGTCAACTTCAAACCAACCATCCACAGATTAAACAAACACAGTGCAGTCATTTGGAAGCTGGTAATCCACAATACTTTGAGGAGGCTGAGGGGAGACCTTATCACTCTTTACAATTACCTGACAGGAGGTTGTAGCCAGGTAGGTCAGTCTCTTCGTCCAGGTAACAAGTGATAGGATGAGAGGAAATGGCCTCAAGCTGAGTCAGGAGGGGTTTAAATCAGATATTAGGAAAAATTTCTTGATGGGAAACATTCAAACAGGCTGCCTAGGTATGTGAAGGAGTCACCAACTCTGGAAGTGTTCAAAAATTGTGTGGATATGGCACCTGAGGACATAGTTTAGTGGTGAATATGGTGGTAGTGCTTAAGTTGATGTTTGGACCTGATGATCCTGATGAGGGCTTTCCCAACTGGAACGATTCTAGAATTCTTTGATTCCTATTAGTAACAAAGTTCAGATTCCAACATCCACTTTTCTTGGGGAAAAAAAAAAAAAAAAAAAATTGCCGACTTCTTATAATTCTTTTTGTTTTCCACTTTTTAAGCTACCTCTTTGGGTATGTTGCTTAAAATCGAATACAATTTCATTGCTGATTCTCTTCCAGTTCTTACGCAGACACTTTCTGAAGACCAAGTATACCCCATTAACTTTTACTCATTTTGTGGCCCAATATCACATCCTCAAGCTCTTTTCTTATAAAGAAACAGCCCAAGTTTTTTCTCGATATTTGTATACATCTCCTGAATTTCTGTTTCTTGGACAAATGCTCATCACAATTGACTCTTTCAGATTTTAAAGCATTTTCTCAGGTTATCAGATTTACATTAAACAAAACCTCTATCTCCCACTTGCTCACAGTAGCCCTATAAGATGATGATCGAGAATATAAGCACATCTGTATTTCATTATCCAGGTCCTTAACAGAAACATTAACCTGAAGTGGGTGCAAGTATCCATCAAATGGGACAGAAAAAAAAGGCTTGGCCTTGTTTTTTTGCTGAATCTGCTTATTTCTTTAATTGTTTACCAAACAGTAATGAGCCCTAAAACTCACTGACCTTGCTGTTTTGTCAGTGAAGACTCCACGTGTGTCTGGACCTACCAGGTGTGTTTTCTCTCAAATGACATAAGTTCAGCTAATGCACCTGTCAACAAATGCAGGTACCTTTGGAGATTGCTGCTTTTACTTCCACCCTGCAGAGCACCTTCTACCTCAGCTGTGTTTGTAGCTATCCCAGTCGGCCTCTGGAAACCTGTAGCCACTCTCCAAAAACCTCCTCTGTTTGCATTCTTAGATTGATCTGGCTTGGGCAATACTGGAGTGTTCCTGGGAGATTTTAACCACTTCTGGCATGATCCCCTGAAATAGGTCTGCTCAAAAACTGGAGAGCAAATTTTGCTGCTGAGAAATGCCATTTAGCAAATTCAAAAAGGACAGCTTTAGCAACTGAAAACCTTCATACGAGTGTATCCGTTTTGATTAAATTCCGTATAAAAGACAACGGAAAGGATCCTTTCCAGCTCATTTCATCCTTTGGCAAAATATCTATTTTATATTTTGTTCCTTCAATTTATCCTTTTAACTTCCATTTCCTGTGGTTTTAGCTTATTGAAACAAAGTTTTTTGCTGTTGTGAATCTCTCATTCTTTGTGTGTTTTAATTTTAAGCTTTTTACAAATACTTTTTTTTTTTAAAAATCAAATTAAGAACAAGTACTATTTCAAGTTTTAAAATTTCCAATGGGATACAATTTTCTGCTTCCAAGTCCTTTTACTGCAACCATTGATTAGCTCCATATTTTCTTTTTTTTATGCCCAGAACACTCCAGACAACATGGTTTCATCTCCACAAGTAAAACTTTATCAGCGAGAACATCTCAGGTTGTCTGCAGAGGAGATAGATACAATTCCAGAGATAAAAAGCCATTCCTTTACTGACACATGAACTGAAAATGGAGGAATAATACAATTTGCAGATATAGCATTGCCTTATAGAGATACTGGAGTAATATCATCATTGATATTTTACAGGGCTAGACAAGGTTCAAAGAAGGTCCAGTTCCTGTGGAGGCCATAAACGTGACTGTATTTTGGCTCTGTGATAACAGGACAAATAGACAGGACCTTTTAGAAGTAACCCTTGTGCATTATCACCATGGTTTCATGTTCAAGAAAAAAAGTTTTTTTCCTGATTCCTTGTTAATAATAATTCTCTGCTCAGCCCAATGACATCTAATTAAAGAGGAGCAAGAATAGCGATTACAAAATAACTGCTTTAAAAGTTCCTCTCCCCTTTTAAAATATTTTTTCCTACTTATTGTGTTACAACTACAGTGTTGATGATGGAGGTGGGAATTCATCTCCCCTTTTTCCCACATCTTTACATGTCTGCAGTGCAGATACCCAAGGTAATAAAAGAAAAAACACAGAGAAAATCAGGTATTTTAACCAAATTACCAGAGGTGTGTGAAAGTGTTCATTTCTTTTCTGGCTATATAGGGGCTGCCAGGACTCCAGCCCTGTTGTAAAAACCTCCCTTTAGAGACAGGAATTCCCCCCTCAATATCAGAAAAATGAGCAGTAGCTGGTGAAAACACCAAGTCTGACACATAACTCTGAATCATTTGTCACCTTGAATGACACACAAGCCATGGCCAGATTCCATAACTCAGCACAGACCTGGAGCAACCTTGTCCCCCAGGTCCCTGCAGATGACATCTAGTGATGGCTGTCCCATTGCTCCATGTGTGGGGTGTGTCCTACTGCCCAATCCTGAGGATGTATTTGGAACAGCAGAATTCTGCTGCTAGCTGAGTGGGAGTACTCCCCTTCTGTGTTGGCAAGGAGAAGACTGAGATGTTGTAGTGACAAATAACAGCCAGCTCTGGAGTGGACGGAGGTCAAAGTTGTGATTTTGGTATAAAAGGAAAGCTGCATGACAGGGGATGTGCTTTACTGATAATTATGGTGTCTTTGCAGGGTGAAGAATGCAGAGAATAGAAAACTCTTTTGAAAACCCCATGACGAGCACCTTTGATATCTGAAAGAAGAAACACATTAAAACTAAAAAGAGCACCTCAAATTTATCTTAACATGGGCTAGTTTTACTTTGAGATAAGAATTTTTATGAAGATTGATCAGAATACTTCACTGAACTAATGCCCGAGGGCAATGATTCCTGTCTCAGTTTCTGCTAGAGACAGAGAGCCTTTTCTTGAATTTTTGCTGGTATTTTTATTTAGTCTGTCATGCTCTTACTGTAGGGAACAATAAAAACATCTTTATAGTTTTAAAATTTTAGCTGTCTTTGAAATAGCTGGTGATATTGTCATCCAAATGCAGGCACTTCTGTTTCTCTGAGGTTTTTACGGGAACAGTAATCAGAGATAAAGCTATTAAACTGCCAGCCGGGGATCATCTGATGGCATATTTGTGGGTAAGTATGATTATGAATGTTACAAATAATTCCTTCTGAATTATTTGTCAGATTTGTGCTGCTGTGTAATGTATAGAGGGAAGGACACTGCATGCAGCTGTCTGTTACCATAAATTAATTTAGCACTGCACTTAAAAGAAGCATTGACCTGACAATGCTGGGAACAGAGTTCTTCATTCATGGCCTTTCTCTGCACAGTTGCTCATGCCGTAGCTTTGATGGAAAGTGTTGTGCAGTGATTTCTTCAAAGGTGAAGGTAGCACACTAAGGAGTGAACTTGCAGGTGTTTGTGCTTCCTTTGGCCCTGCAAGTTGAATACTGAAATGTGGTGATTTGGTGGGCAGCATCTGGATTCTCTGGAGAGAGGCAGAAATATTCTTGGGAGGATAGCTATGACATGGGTATTGGGTTAAATTAGAAAGACTTCAGTCCTAATCTTGGAAAGTTTTTATGGGTCTACATTAGGGCAGCCAAGAGGTTGAGCCAAAGACTGTGAGTATATAACATGGACAATGTCATACCGACTGACATGAAAATCCTTATGGTTACTGAGAGGAATTAGATGCCATGGGTGACAAAATCCATGTCCTTTCATATAATTTAAGTTGAAGTCTGATGCAAAACACCCAATAGGAATCACAATTTTTTTTATTTTTACTTTCCCTTTCTCAAGAAAATTTCAAATCTTCCAGAGGCTCTACTAATTCTCCTGTTTTTCCTTCCCATCCCTCCTTTCTCTGGCAGCAGCACATTGCTGAAATACCCCTCTGGGAAGCACCTGGGGCTTTGGTACTTCAAAGACGGCCAGAACAGTCTTGGCCCAGAGCTTAGCCAACCTCAGGGATGAGCTGGAAAACTTCTGTTGATACCAGAAACCAATGGAAGAAAGGGGAGGAGGGGAAAAGGAGGTCCTGCAACAGCAGGAGCTGGAAAAGTGAAGAGCATCAGCTCCAAGCGCACAGATGAGCCCCTGTCGGAGCTCTCTCTGGCCAGGTGAGGAGATGGGAGTAAGTGATGTGCCTGGACCTTCCTCCTGGGCAGCCTGCCTCCTGCTTCCGTGCTCCCTGCCATCTCCATCTTACCCCCACCACGGGGTCACATGAATTTCTGCATTGGGTAGCTATGGCCAGAAATGATGGCACGTGAATTATCATGCTGGGTTGCCTTTAGTTCATTTTGTCATGTTAATGAGTTCCTGAAAGATCCCTCCATATTACCATATTTTACCATATTTAGAGATTTTGAGCTGCCCAGCTATTTGAAGAGATTGAATGGTCTCCTAATTCCTTGGAAACAGTCTCACCACTTGTCAAAAGAAATCTTGCTTCAAACAGCTTCATGCTGGAATCACTCCATTTAAAAAAAAAAATATGGAAGCTTCTGAGGTCTTTCTCTTGGGAGGCAGGAATTGTAGATTTCAGCCTTTAGAGCTTTGGAGGCAGGAAATGAATTTAGATGACACACATCCTGAGAGTTATTGAAGGTCATCTGATGGCTATGACTCCTCCTCCAGCAGTTTAATGATTCTCTTGACTGTTTTTATTATAAAGTTAAAAAAATAAGAAAAAATACAAACAAATAAAGAAGAGCAGATTTATTTGAGGATAATAAAACTTTTTTTCACTGTCAAAAGAAAACGGTCTCAGTTTTGGGCAGGAAAAACTGAAGTGGAATTTGACCCCTGTTGAAAAATAATCAAGGCATGTTTCCTAATTTTGTGTTCTCTTGATTGATATTATCTCTGATGGCATTTCAGATGTCTTTTGATTTTGAACTTTAAGGATATAAAATTCTACTTTTCTCTCTACAGACACTTCCTCCTACTCCTTGTTTAATCTTAAGTGCTACTTTTATTTTTCTATCTACACCCACACTCAAGAATAATTTCCCTATCTGCAAATGTGGTGGGGTTTTTTTTTTAAGTTTTTTTTTTCCACTCAGCTGAAACTTTCAATAAAGAAAGGCAGCATACCTTGTATCTTTAGTACTAAATTAGTACCATTGTCTTGAATGATTCTTTGGTGGAAAATGTGATGAAAAAGGCTTAGTTCTCTCCTTCACACATTTTCATAGTGTCTTCACTGTTGCTCATTCCATAAATGTTAAGTAACCGAAGTTCAGCATCCCTACTCCATATGCTTAGACTTCTGCCTCTGAAATGCAGCTGAGAATGTATTCTTAATCTCCAGTGAGCATCTGTGATTCTGCAAAGACTTGTTTGCACTTATTTTACCTCATGCTTCTCCAATAGTCCAATTAATTCTGGCAGAGTCTTTGCAGGACTTGGACCCATGAAACTGATTTCTTGGAGTGCTATTTAGAGGGTGATCTTATGACATCCAGTAATAACTTTACCACTAAGAATAGGACTCATGTGAACTAGGTGCTGTTCAAACTCAAGGTGACCCCTGCCTGATTCCCAGCATTTACATCTAATCAGAGATTAAATATAGCAAATGTGGAAAATAGCAAAGAGGAGGAGGGATGAAAGTGTGAAAGCCTTGCAGAGATCTAGTATTGCATGGAAGTCTGAATCACCAAGATATTTCTTAAAGACAGGTTTTTAAAGGGCAGTTAATTATGAACCCAGCTTCCATTTAATCCCTTTTATTTTCCATGTGTTTATTCTATTTATTTTTCCCACTTCCATACCAATAATCCCTAATTACCCATTACGAAAGAGTCTTTACAGAAAAAAGTGTTCAAAAGCCACACTTTATGTACAGAAGACTTGATGAGTTCCTTTTACATTCTAGCACATAAATGACAAAGTCTCACTGAAAACTCTTCTGAATAGACCTAGATAAAAAAAATATTTGTAAAAGTCCTTCTGCACTTTCCAGACGAATGTGGAAACATAGAGCAAACAGAAAAATATTGCAGATCTTTAATTCTTCGTATTCCTTCTACAAATTCTGACAGCTGCCAAAAAGCAAGAGACAAGATAATGACAGAGAAATCAAAATGTAAATGTTTAATAATGAACATATTGTGTGAGTACAACATGCTATTTCAGGAAGAAAATGAATTCTTTCTTAAAAATTTTCACTTACACTAATACATATATTCCTATATATGCCTATGTGACTACCTCCTCAGAAATTTGTAATTTTTGTTTTCAGACCTTTGATACTGTCTTGCAGAGTCTAATATAGGTTATTCACCCCAAGTTTCAAAAGGGAAAGAAAGCCCATAGCTAAAATGACCATATATATATAAAAACGTTCTTGTCTGCTCTTGTTCTGAATAGAAAATGGACTCAAACTAAGTAAATTTACAGGTCTTCTAACACAGAAGTTCCTTGTAATGAATTTTGGCTCAATGCATGACACTAACTTTGCTAAACTTTCCCCATTATGACTGTTAAAATGTGTCATTTATTTAAAGTGGATAGAATAAAAAAAAAAAATCCTAATTAACAGAAAAGTGTAAACCAGACAAAATGCAGTAGATCTCACTTATTTTTACAGTAATGGATTGGCTCAATTAACTCAGAAACTGCCCTACAAATGTATAGTAACAGCTGTTCTGTATTGTATCTCTACTAAGAACACAAGAGAACAAGTGTAGGGAGATTTAACAGGTTTTATTAAGCAGCCTGATGCTGATATAAAAAGCCTTCTGTCACAAGTACTTTCATGGCATCTGACAAAGAAGAAACAAACTCAGTGTTAACCAAAAGTTAGAAACAACTGCTCATATTTTAATTTAACTATACTAATACACTAGATGACAAGAGAGAAAAAGGGAGTAATTAGCACTTTTGGAGCTGGCAGATAAGGAGGTGACAGGGTCAGTTGTTGGGCAACAGCAAGAGGAGAAGTCATTTGCACAGGAGGGACAGAATGATCAAACAGCACAGACAGAGAGCAATACCACAGTGGTATATAAAGCTGATGTGTTCTGACTTTTTTAAAAAAAATACAATCTTCTTCCATTCCAAGTTATACTGATCTGGACATAGATTATAAGTTTCAACAAACTTTGTAGAATTCATTCATTTCTCTATATCTATTAATATGGCAGTTTTTCAGTTGACTGTTTCAAGTTGATTGTGAATTTTGGTAAGTTAATTTTGATATAGAAGGATTTTTAAATGATGTTGACATTGTAATTATATTTCTGATAGAAATCAAGGCTTTTGATTCAGACCTGGGATGGGGCAAACCTGGTTGTATGTATGAACTAGGGAATGAGAGGCTGGAGAGCAGCACTGTGGAAAGGGACCTGGGAGTCCTGGTTGATGGAAAGTTGAAGATGAGCCTGCAGTGCCCTGGCAGCCAGGAGAGACATCCCTGTCCTGCGGGGCATCAGGCACAGCATCGCCAGCCAGGCAAGGGAGGGATTGTCCTGCTCTGCTCTGCTCTGCACTGGGGCGGCCTCACCTTGAATATTGTGTGCAGTTTGGGGTGCCACAATATAAGAAAGATTTTAAGCCATTAGAGAGCATCCAAAGGAGGGCAGCAAAGATGGTGAAGGGCCTTGAGGGGAAGCTGTGTGCGAGGAGGCTGAGGGCAGTTGGTCTGTTCGGCCTGGAGGAGACTGAAGGGAGACATTGCAGTTACAACTTCCATGTGAGGGACTTCAGTGGACTGGCAATGAGATTCTCATTAACTATGATAATTAGGGCTAGAGAAAAACTATTTTATTTCATTGTAATAACTATGATTTCTGCAGCATGTGCTTCTCAGCTTGTGAAGTTGCTCCCTTCACCTCACTCTCATTTAATTTCCAAAATAGGGGGTTTACAGTCTCTCTTTTGTCCAGATGATGAAGTCACTGTAAACTGTCAATTTTTGAGTTGCCATGAGCAGGTTGCAAAAGATGTACTCACTGCTGGTGTCAAGGTGCCACACTTGCATCCTGAGCAGTACATGGTCTCTTAAGATGCCTAAAAATTAAGGAGGATTAGGAGGATTTCAATCTTTTCATCTCACAATGCCAAATGTTCATGGTTTTTGCTAGTGAGTTTCTACTCTGATCCCAGCAATCTTACAGGTTGTATTTTTTTCTTGTCTGTGCCTAAAAAAATACATGTTTCTCTTTTCATTTAGTGAACAGGGTCATGTGTAGCTCTTAGTAATACAATAAAATGTAAGAGACCTTATTATCACATTCCATTTAGCTTTTGCAAAAATAGTGGGGTTTTTGCAAAACAGACATAAATAGCTACAAAATGCCTTGTCCTTTGTACATCTAGAACTGCCATTATCATATGGGATTGATCTCACTCTGGAATATATATATATATATTTAAAAGAGTTTAAAAAGCCTTATTAAATCATTACAGGAAATTTAAATGTGACAGATCTTGTCATTTTTTTAACTAGTGACAGCAGTCAAAGTAATACTTAATTCAGAAGAAAAAGTTATAGACCCAAACTAGGATGAGTAAGATTGGCTGATGTATCTCTTTTGCCATGCAAGACCACATCACTTTTGACAAGTATAAAGAAATGAGATATATCTGAACCCTCTGCTAGGAATATAAGTACCTGATCTGAAGAATGGACAGATGCATAGAAGAGAGAGTATTGAAGTATTTCACAACTGATGTTAATTTAGTGGCCCTTCTTTGGAGCACCTAGAACTCTGCCTCATATCCTGTGGAGAACCAGAATCTCAGGTTAGTGCCAAAACCCTCCATGCTTGGGAAGTTTCTTTGAAACTCCAGCACTTACAGGTTGTGTTGTGCTTTGAAGCAGGGGGGTTGATATCCCAGGTGGACCTAATGCAAAAGCCTGAGATGATTTTTCTTGCTCTCTGGACTGGAACTGAAACCATCACCAATTAAAAGTTGTGAAAAGAGGTTACTCATAAACTGTCCAGTTCATATATTTTAAAACCCTCTCTTGATCAAACTGTAATAGCAACTTTACTGCATGTGAGAAATTTGCATTGCAAATGCAAATGCACATAACTGTAAGGCTACAAGCCAGACCTCCTACCCTGCCCTATTCCTCCTCACCACACATTTGGCTTGTTCTTTAGATCTAATGAAATGTGCAAAATGAGCATGATGGTTCTGCCCTTTGTTGATCTCCTGATTTTCATAAGCTTGAAAGGTCTCCAGGGCAGGAATGGTTTCTAACTAGCCTCTAAGCTTTTTCTGAATATGTATAATTAGGTTTGCAGAGTTGCTTGTGTTTTAAAGTCAGACCAGAATTTGTAAGCTGATTTCCATTCAACTTTAACAAAATATTTCAGCTTTTGCATAGAGGAAGCATAAAAAACCCGTGAGATCAAAATGAATTAGAGTATTATAAATGACTAAAAGTTGACTAAAATGAAACATTACCTCTAGTGTGACCAATAGCTGCTGTTTATCAGTGAGTTGGCTCAGCATGTGCATGTGGTTCATATGTCTGTTTAAAGGTTTTTCATAGAAGTTGTTGGATGGCTTTAAGCAGTGATTTCCACGCATCTCCTGATACTCATCTTTGCTCCACTCCTGCCCAGTCCTCATCCTCTGGAGCTTGGCCATGGCCTTACTTTCCTTTTTCATGTCGTTTGAACTACCCTGACCACCACTTTGCTGTGAGCAGAATGTTTGTGATAACCAGAAAAGCTTTTCGGTGTGGGCTCTGATCAACACAGCTTCCTCCAGAGGCTGGGTGGGCACAGGGATTGTCTCCAGGGGTAGGTTCAGAGGAACTTTGTATCCTCCTCTTGTTGTTCAACCTGGATGTCCATGTGGCAGCTCTTGTGCTGATGTGTTAGTGCCTCATCTGAGCTAATCAACAATGCAGAGTGATGAGATTTGGTGTTTCTTTATGCAGGAGCTGTGCTGGCTGTGCATAACCCTGGTGATTCCCACACAGCTTAGAGTGCCAAACAGGAGGAATCCAGGGTCTGTTTTCATCCATGCATGTAAAATTTGCCACTGAAAGGAGCTATTCTACAAATGTCTTCGGATCCTGAGCTTCACTTTTTAAAGTTGTTATTTTGGTCCCCTTTGTGAAGGCTAAACTTTGGCAAAGGAAACATTGCTTTCTGATGAAGTGGCAGGCAGTTTCCCTCAAATCATAACTTAGCTTAATTGCTTCTGAAAAATGACACAATGTGTTGTTATATGTTGCAAGATATTAAATGATGTGGAAAATCCATTAGAGATCCTGCTGAGATGTGGATAACATCCGAGGACCAAGTAAGCAGTTCATCTGCTAATTTCCAAACTTTGAGGCATAAGCTTTAAAAGCATTTGCATGTGTGGTATATCAGATGGCATTACATTTTTATAAATAAATGAAGCAGGCTGAGACCTTTGGGCCAAAGAATCATTAAAAAAAAAAAAATGCTCCCCTCTTCCTTGATCTGTTGTCTGCATTGGAGTCATTTAAACTTGGAGGCAAAGAGGTTATTGTCTATGCCTGCTCAGTATAAAATAAAGCTGAAGGTAAGAAGAAAAAACTTTTAATACGTGAGTTTCCACCTGCTTTCTTCCCTTCTGGTAGAAGATTGTTTCTAGCAAGCACTGAACTCCAGATCTGAGGGAAATGCTAGCTGTTAACTGAGAAAGCTTTTAACTTGCAGAAACAGGTATGGATGAAGGACTTAAAATGACAGTAAAAGCAAGAAAATAACCTTGCATTGACATGCCTGACTTCATCAAAGGGTGCCCAGAGGATTTGGAGGCAAAATGTACCTCTCAGAACCAAAGCAAAACCAAGCAGCACCTCATTTAACTGCTGTGACCATTTCTTTTTGGCCTGACTCTTGTGATCTTGCAAACTTTGTACAGCACCAGCTGAAAAAGCATGTCTACACCAACAGAGCAAAGCTCCTGCAGGTGTGTAAGCACATTCGAAGATTCAGGCTGGTTGGGGACTGAGCTGCTTGTGGTAACTGGGGTTCCTTCTGCACTTCTCTTTTCTCCATTCGTCTATACTTCTCTTTCTTTGGAAGGGAAATGAGCAAGGGCTTTTTCCAGGATAAAGACTGCATAGCCTAAACCTCTGCTTTTTATATTGCTTGGTTTTGCTTTGTTTGGGGTGTTTTTTCCTTTTTAATTTTTTTTCCCCACCCCACTTTGTCTCGTGCTTTCCATGGCATATATTTCACTGTGAATCCACCAAGACATACCTCAAATTGTGTCTAGGGAATCTATGCTAGATATGAGTACAAAAGAAAAGGATCTGGGGGGAGAAAGGAGGGAAATAATGCTATGGAGGAAAACTTCAAAGTGTATAATATGCATTTAGATTTTTTTAAGAATAAATGAAGAAAGGAGTAAATTGGAATTCAGATGCTGAAAAAAACATATTATTTTTCACAAGGAAAGAGATAAGATAAAGCTACACAAACAAAATGTGTAATTTAGCAGCAATTCTGTCCTGTATGTGTCCTTAGCGCTTGTTAATTGTGTGCCTGATTTGGCAAGTACAGAAACAATGGGAAGATGTTAGGAGAAAAGTTACAATTGAGATGTCAACCACCAGTTTGGAGCTGTCTCCAGTTTTTTTTTACCATTGTTAGTCATCTCAGAAAGGCTCATCATAGCCTCTGCAGGTTATAGACTCAGAAGAAAGTGAATTAGCCTCTCAATTCTGAGGGTCGCCCAGGAAGCAGTTTCATTAGAGTAGGGAAACACTGATAAAAAGTGTCACTGTACAGGCACAATGAACTCCTGAGTGGGTCTCAGCTTGCATTGAAGCAGTAGAAATTTATCTGATCGCCTTGGCCTTGAGCACTGCATATTAATTTCCTCAATTAGTTTTCCTTCCTGCAGTAGTGCTGAATATGAAGGAGGCATCACGTACCCAGTAGCCAGGCAGCTCTTTGAGAAACTCCTCTGTAGGCAAGAATTCTTAGTGGTGAAAACACTTGCAGGATCCAATTCGAAAAGGAAATAAATTTGTTTCTTTACAGGCCCCTTGTTTATCTTTCCAATATGCATGTTAGCTTGTCTGTAATCATTTTTACTCAAATAGTTATTCCCTTCCAAATGAGAGGTCCCCTTAGGTAGCAATGTATTGTGTTATGTCCTCTGTTTTATCTTTGTCATTGGTGAAAGAGAAAAATTCAGGCTACATTCAAAGTTTTTAATTTTTCACCATATGAAATTTTGAACAGTACGCTCAAAAACACAGAGTTTGTCTTACTTCTGGTAGGACAACACACTCCAGGGAAATAAATGGGAAATATACCTAGGAAAAAAAAGAGATCTCTTGTTTCTGGCTTGGGAAACAGAGAGTTTACAAAACTGTGAACATATTTTAGGGTGGTCACTGATATGAATTCTGAGGTGAATGGTGAGCTGGTGTGACACTTCAGGCTTCTGCTTCTGAAACCTGCCAACTTTGTGTTTGCTTTCTGTTCCAACCTTATGATTTTTAGTTCTGGCACAGTTGCTTTTTAAAACATTGTTCAGAAAATAATTTCTACTCAGTATAAAATAAATAGTACTAATTTAAAAAATGTTAAAAAACAAATACCAACCTACCATGCCAGAGAATGCAGTTACTTTAACTGATAAGAAAGAAAGAATAAATGAAGATATAATCATAGTGTTTTCAGTTTGTGTTCTTTCTTCCAGGCACAGGCGGGATCATGAGCTCAGTGTATGACCTTCATGCCCATTAAAATTTAATGAAAAACAGGATGCTCAGTTATTTCTAAAAATCCTAGCTCTTTCCTCTTTTTTTTTTTTTTTTTTTTTTGTTCTCTGGGTCTTGTGCAGTTGTTACCTCCCAGCAACATCATACCTGGCTGCTGTGATCAGCACCATGATATCGCCAGATAATTCTAATCACAGAGGCAAGCAGAGCCCACAGGAAGATGTGGGGCACAGGGATGAGGAGCAGGATCTTGTCTCGAGAGAGAAAGGACCAAAGCAATTTAAAAGAGGCTGTCCCGGGTGCTCTTTTGAGTAATGGAAAAAAGTGAAGCCTGCCAGCTTTGATGGGCTGACTGCTGGGAGGCAGGAGCTGAGGGAGACAGATAGAGGGAGACCGTGAAAAACATCGTATGCACGCAGGAATGTGTCATGGAAAGTAGCTTGTAATGACATGTCAGGCTGAGAGATGCCTTTTCACCAGGGCACTTCTAATGGGGCTGCTAACTGGTAAATGAAGGTGCTAATTGGTTTTCCAAGAGCCAGCTGGGAAGCCACGGAGCAGCAAATGTGGCATCGTGGGTGCTTCACATGGTCTCTCACCAGAAGCCATGTGTGTATCTGTCTCCATGAGGGCTGCATATGCCAGATTCTCCCTTGAGTGGATACTTTCTCTTCTCAAACCTGATTAGGGAAGTTTGGCTCCTTCATCCCTGGGTTTTACAGCAGGTTGGATGATGCCTGACATGAACTTTCTGGGTAGACAGAGCAGTCTGGGCTGTGTTTTAATCCTGGTTCCACCTCACCTTTAATTGCATTGAAACCACTGCCCAGCTGAGAACAGACAACTTCTAAGATAAAGACACAGACTTTAAGGAAGGCAAAGAGTCCCTTAGTGATATTTCCTATTTGGAGAGGAGGAGCTGTCACATGGATCACGATCAATTAGCCATGAAGAGAAACATTTCAAGCCCTGAAATAACAGCGGTGTTCTGAACTGGGGAGTAGAGTAGTTCAACACTGCTCTGTATTTAATGACAGTGAATTTATTCTGCACAACTTTCTCCAGAGATTATAAAACAGATGTTCAGCCATAAATATCAGAAACAAACATCCTCAGAAATGAACAAAACAAGTACAATTCTTGAAGGGATAGCTAAAAATAATATAGACTCCATCCAATATGTGCGTTATTTCTGCAGTTCCTTTCTTTCTGGCATTTTAATGGCTGCAGTGACTAGCAAGTAGAGTGACAGAAGGCAGCAACAACATCATGCTTCTGTCTTGGTGTCATGGCTAATAAAGCAGTGTTTGACACTGGGAAATTCAGTCTGAGTAAAAAACCTCTGCCTGCATCACCCTTCTCTTCCTTGCATTTCTGTTTCTGAGGATTTATAACATATCCCAACGGTATTTACATGTCAAGATTCTTTAAAGAAGTGCTTTTGTTTTTTGTTTGGTTTTTTTTTTTCCTAAAGCAGATCATTTTGATTATTTGTACATAGGTGCTTTCTGCTATAGCTGCCTGGTAGACACCTGTTTGTAATCCTTCCTCATGCACAGAGAGCGTTTGGCAATTTTCCAGTTTAACTCTACCATACTGTAAGGAGTACACTTAGCATGAGTTCTCACTCTCTTAGTTTCTGAGAAGCTGATTATTTCTGCCTCGCAACCACAACAAAACCAAAATGCTCTATGAAATGCTAAATGATGCTGTGTTCTCCAAGAAAAACCTTATTTTTTGTAAACTGTGAAAAAATGTCAACTTAAAACCCCTTATTTTTACACTTCTACTTGTTATGGATACTAACAACACCATTCAGACTTTGTATTTCTCTGTCTTCTGTGAAAGGTTTTTGTCTCCATCAACAGATCTGTTTTATTATCAAACATGCAGGTAGGTTCATAAATAAGGGGCAAGAGACACTAAAAGAAGATAGTACCATCTTCATGTTGAAGAATTGCTCCCTTTATTACCAGACACACTCAAAAACTCTACTTTCAGCAAGATTAGACTGTATTTTGAGCAAAAGGTGGGAGAGAATATACAGGATTAAATGTTTCCATGAGAGTATATGCCATTCTTCTGAAAGAGGTTTCATGAAGGCAGGTCAGTGAAAAGAGTCTATTGAACTACCATACAAATCCACCCAATACAGAGGGGCAATCAGAGAGTCAAGATATCACAGGTACTACACTGATGCCTTTTCCTGGTCTTAAAATCAAGTCAAACACAGTTAGAAGGGATTGTACCTTGGTATTTATTTTAAGGATCCTTAGGTGCACGTGTCCAGGTCATATGCATCGAAATGCACTCCGCCGAGTATGTGCCCCCCAAAGATCGGGTATAACATTATAGGTTTTACTAATTAGCATATCTATCAAAGATTCCCCAATGAGAGGCTCAAGTGAGCCCCCCTCCCCAAGGGGGATGGTTCTATCTTAGTTTACAGAATGTGTTCTGGAGAGGACCTTGGGGTCTGGGGCACACTGATCCCTAGCTACGAAGCTTCTAAAATGTTTAGTCTCTTAGTTTGACAAACAAGTCCAAGAATGTGGGCAAAAAGCACTAGGAATACAGAAGTTGTAAAAAGGTATAACGGGTATAAAAGAAAAGGCAAAAAATCTTCATGGCATCAACACAGCGAGTCAGAAAGCACATATGGCATTAAACAAATCAAATTAACCCTGGGTCTGATTCCAGGAAAGTTGCTGCATCCAATTTTGGAGGTGTTTTCAGTACCATTCCTTCCATACCTGGATACTGCTATGATTTTCTTACTTTTTGAATGGACTCCAAACATTATTTGGAGGCTGCCTGGTTAGCCCTATCACAATCAAGGACTGGAATCTTAATTTCTTGGGTCTTGCAAATCTAAGTGATGCTTCCAGAAAGCACATGAAGTGTGAATATTTTCCAAAAATGTTCTTTTTCATTTATGAAAACGGTATCATTCTTAAAACCCATATAAGCTGTGAACACTCACGGCTAAAATCTGTACAGGTGGCACATCCAGTGCTTAAAGTGAGCCAGGATATGCTGGCAAAAAAAGGATGGGCCTTGAGACAGGCTTTCCAGCATTTTCCAGAGCAGAAACAGAGCAGGAAAGAGTGCAGGAGGATGCCAAACTTTCCGTATTGGTCCTTTGGAATGCTTGTACCCCCACTTCAAAGTTTCCATTTCAACACTAGAAGCACACACTTGGAGGCTTCATAATCCTTGTAATTCAGTATCGTAGCTGAAACCACTCAGCATTGTGGCCAGCCAAATACACATTTCAGACATACAAAGCCCACCTGTGTGCAAGGCAACATGAACAGATTTTACATTGAAACACAATTAGCTTATAAATACAGAAAGAGGCTAAAGCCATATGTGTCCCTCTTTGTACCCATGTAAGGGGGTGAGAGCAGGATGGTTCTCACAGGCTCAATTCTCAGAAGACACAAAATCTTCTCTCCAGGACATTCCTGCTAATTACAGATCCCTGTTAAAACCGGAGCACAAAGCCCCAAATCAGTGCCCCACACTGGGGTCTGCTAAAGTTGCTGTAATGATCCCAAATAAGCTTTGCCTCTTGGCTGCACAGGCAGCAAACTTGTGGGATCTGCAAAAGCCAGGTGTGAAGAGTTAAAGGAGGCACTGTCTGGTCCAGAATTCCCAATTAGAGTAATAATGACACTAAAGAAGTCATTTGCTGTGAGCCATGCAGAACATCAGCGGATGACACAGGGGAAAAAAATGAGCAATAGACCCTGTTGTGTTATAACAGAAGGGACTGAATATTGATATCAGGTTACCCAAGGCTTGGGTGTCACGTGTCCATCAGTCTTTCTTCTAGGACATGTATATGAGGTTATAAGATGCAAAAGAATTTTAGCAATATTTGTAATTTAGATTTGGTGCTGCCATTGATGGGTTTGTATCTCTGTAAGCCTGTACTTTTCCATCTCCCTGTACACACACAAAAACACTATTGTTTTAGAATCTCTGTTTCCTTCCTATGTGTTAACCAGTCTTGGCTGTGGGCAGAGAAGATAAAAGAATCAAAGATTATAGGGAGAAACAACCTTATATTCAGTGCCATGCTTTGAAGAAGTGGGACCTCCTTAGGCCCAGACCTGTGCTTTCCCCAGGAAAATGAAAAATCTAATACAGTTTGAGGGGATTTGCTAAGAGTTTAAACTGTGTTCTTGAATGAATGAGACAATTTGAGAGAAGTAGAGGTCAGTTCTTGTGGAGCAAATGGGATTGCTAGTGAGGGAAGGAATGATGCAGCTGTCAGCCTCTGAGAGACAGAAGGGGAGAGAAGCACATACTGCCAGGGAAGCAGCGACGTATTTTCTCAGTGTGGTTATTGTAGCCACATAAACGAGGTCTTCACTGAATTAAAACTCCTTTTCAGGAGAGTTGTTAATTTAATTCTTGGTTTTATCTTTTGAAGATTCTACCTGTTCAATTTGAAAGCAACTCTCCTGCCTCCTACTCTGGGTACCCTAGGTTTCTTTGTGTTTTACCCTTCACCATTATTGTTTGATGCTCACTATATATCCTCAGCTCTATTAAAGTTTGCTTTCTATCATTCCCATTCCTGGAGGGTAACACAGGACTGGTATGCCAAACTACAAACAGTTTCTGGTTTTAGATATCTGTCCCCCACTTCCCACACTGCAGCAGCCTGCGGGGGTCTCTGGGGATCTGCTTGGGCAGTCTGGGCTGCTCTCTGTTCCTGCAATGTCCTCTCTACTGTTGCTGCCCAACTTGGCTGGATTAAAGGTAGCACAAGAGTGCTTGCCTGGGCCATTTTACACTTCAATTTGTAATGTAAACAGGCTGTGGGCAACAAAACACCTTCATGGGCCAACCCCTCCTCTTCCCTCCTTCAGGAACCTGTGATCACATCCTCCCATCCACTGGGATCTACTTTCTACAATTCCTTAAAACTGTGGGCACCATTTGCCTCCAGAACTCATCTTGGCACCTCTGATTTTAAAACTTCTCTACAGAGAGTTCAGACTTCTGACTCTTCTTCAGATTGGGTCACTACTTATTTTCACATGCTTTTTCATCATGTTGCTAGAATATTATTATTTTAGCTTCTAAGTCTCTGAAAAGCATCCTTGCAGAGGCAGTCATAATAAAAGGAAATTGTGAAAAATGGACTCATCTTGTCCTTCAATGATCCGGAGCACTTTTTCAGAGACAGATTTGCTGTCTCTCTGAAGATCTTTTAAGTGTTGTCAATTAGTGACCTCAGTTCCCCTCCTTGACAAGAATTTTCACTTTCAGAAGATGAGCTGTGTCTCAGTTACTTTTCTTTTCAAAGCTTTCAAGACACCCTTTAGAAAGTATTTTCTTACTCTAATTACGTTAGAGGAATCCTAGAAGATTTTCCTCTTTCCCGAGAGGCTGCTGTAAGTTCCTGATGAAGAATTTTAAATGCTATTATTTTTGATGGACAGAATGGCAGAATTTGAGTGAAAATCAGTTAAGAAAATGAATTAAAACTGTGCTGGTTCATCTGAAGCAATAGGAAGTTGCAGATAAGCAAAGGATGAATCACACTAATAAAAAAATACTTCAATTCCTTAAACTGAAAGAAAAGACTATATTTTTCAGAACTACCTCTCCAAGATCTTACACTGTCAAACAGGGATAAATGTACAAACAAAAGCATGGAAATTTTTCCAGCAAAGTTTCATATCAAATAACAAATAGGGGGTCCTGAAGGTGGCTCTTAGATGAAGATAACAAATTTTCGTATTTCCTGGACCCTAGCTATATACTGCAGATTGGCAATCATGAAACTGCTGCTGATGTACACACCTTTTCCTTTGCTTTAAGGGACATATTTTTAATGTAATGTTCTAGAATGCTTTGGAAAATAGATACGATTAAAAACTTGACAATTTATGCAATAAACTCAGTGGAGGTTTTGAAGCTGGAGTGTGAAATAATAAAATATTGATTAATCCCTTGGGGTTTTGCTCTTGTGAAGAAATTGTCTGCAATGGATGTGTATCATAAAAACCCAAAAGCAGACAGATTTGTATGAGAGAGCCTGTAAAAACAGGAGAAGAGCTTGTAAAGAAAATAAATCTCGGGGGTTAATTAAAGATTGTTTAAGGATTTATTAAAGATCATCAAAGTCTTCTGAGGGTGGGAGACACAGACAGAACCTCTTTAGTAGAGCAATTCCAAAATAATATATCAATTAATGCAATAATCCTATAACTGATTTAAGACAAAGGCTGTAATGAACACATACGTGAGGTGAAGTGACCTTAGCAAGAAATGTTGCACAGGTTATCTAAGAAAAAACAGCAGTAAAATGTAGAACACAGACTGCTTCCCATAGTGAAATAAGAATCCTATTTTATTTCAAATAAACAGTGCAGAAGCTTGAAGGACTGGATACATGAAATGGGTAAAAAAGTGAAAAGATACATAATAAACAAAAGTGACACAGATTTCATCTTTTTTAATTAAAACTTTTTAAGTGAGAAGACAGGGTCAGAAGATCCTGTCAGCAGAGACATCCCCATGATGAGACTGAGCAGCGAAGCCGTACGATGCAGCTGATGGCTTCCCTTTGCGGTGGCTGTGTCACTATCATATCCAGGTTCTGTTTAGGGAAGACTGGTATGAATTTAAAACTGCCTGAGACACCTATATTTGAAAAAAAACCTGATGAAATGTGTCATTTATGAAATAGAGGGACAATGTTCTCTTCAGACTGCTTATTATTACTGTTCCCACGCTCAGGGCCTTCTGGAATAATTTTTCTTGTAGTTGTAGGGCTGCTTTTAGTGTTAAGATCAAAGGATACAAACAAGACAAGAAGAGGCCATAGTTTTTATTAGACCAACTGATATTGTTGGAATAAATACAGCACGGCTCAGGCACATGAATCTTTTTTCAGGCCTGAAGTAGAGAAAGTCGTTCTCAAAGGTTACTACAAGTGCTTGCATCACCTGAAATCTGGTGTCATGACAGAAATTTTAAGGGAATTCAAAGTAGTTAGTTAAGAAGGAAAATAACAATTTCAGTAGAAAATGAATGGCTACCAAATATACTTACAACTGAGAAAAATGGAAACCTGGGTCATTAGAGACACCATATTAATTGTTTTTGTGTGAATTTTCTTGAAATTTTTTGCCTGAATTTTTTTTCCCTAAAGAAAATTGATTTTCTGTCTCACTAATATTTCAGTCTTATTCTTACCCATCGAGGTGAGGGTTTTTTTCCTTTGGTAAAGATGACTCCAGGATTTGAGTGAGGCAAAATATCATTAAATAAGCCTGAATTTCATGAAAGTGATGACCATGGTGCATGTTCTCCCTATTACACTGGGTGAGTAATACCATAATATTTTGGGTTTCCTAAAGATATTTTGTAAAACCCCCCTCCAGTCTTGTCCCAGCTTCATACTGCCTGTAGTCATGGCTTCAGCCATGTATGGCAATGACTTATCATCTCGGTTGGAGCTGGAAAAGGCGAGTAAGGAGCAAGGAGACCTTCAGCAACAAAATGCGAAGATAATGCAAAGACAAGCAGATTTCTGACTGGCATAGTAATCTAGTCCAAATGCTACTCAAAATGTTGTTGTCCCAGTCATCTGTACTGCGATAGATGTAGAAGGAGTAGATGAGGAGGAACTGATTCTGTTTGCTTGGCAAAGGGTTCTAGACCGTGATAGGTTTGCTGGTGTGTGGTTACTAGTATCTTACATGACCAGTTCCATTAGGACTGGATTTTGCTATGGTTTAAAAAAACTGAGTTAAAGAATGTTAATATCAAAAGTATGAGACTCTGCTAGTGGGAATAGTGGGAATAATAAAAAAAAAAGAACCCTCACCAACACTGAGGTTCTTGTGAGTTTTGTGTGTCTGTATGAGCAGGGGATGAGTTCTTGTCGATGCATCTGTGTTAGCAATATAGAGCTCTAGGTGAGTTCTTTTTGGTGCAAATTTGGTGTTCATCCCTGCTTGGAGTCTGGTTGTTCCCATCTGGACATGATTTCCCTTCTGGTGGAGCCAGGGTTGTATCTGGGATGGGGGGAAGGCACCTCCAAGTGTAACTTCCTACACAGTGCAAGGTGGTGCAGTGGTCAGCTCTGCCTGCACGGGAGCTGTGCACCCAGGACAGGCAACGTGTACAAACTTCACTGTCACTTCAAATGCACTGTGAGCATCTTGTCTTTGAGCAGCACCAAGAGCCCTGCTCCTTCCACCTTTGATTCCCCCCTGTAGATAATGTAGTTTTCTCTGTCCGTAAATTCTGGTACCAGAAGAGATTAGTAAATGGAAGCAAAATTTAATGAGCCTGATTTTTTCTCTCCTGCCAGTCTGAAGCTGATATATTCAGAGGTTTTAGTATCCTGATTTATTCCACTGTCAATAGAAGGTATATCTTACCTGAATTTATATTTTTAATATCTCCAAAAATGGGATTCTCTTGGTTTTTCCCTCTCATTTTTTTATTCATTTACTCAATGAAAGATTGTAAAAAGTGCCTTTTACCACATAATTCATAAGTCTCAAAAACTAGTCCTGAGGCAGCATTAAACTTAACAGATTTTCTAGTGTCATTGGAGTGATTCCACCAAATACTACAGTTTAACCTACTTATTTGACATCCCTTTTGGACCGTGTTAATCTTCATTTAGTTCTTGAGTCTCTGTGTTATTTATTTCTAATTTCATTTTTATAATATATGGAATTAAATCATATGATCATCACTTTAAATCAGACATAGCTTGTTTTCAGTATCAGTCAAGGCCATCTCCAAGAACATATTTAAATGCAGAGGGAATTCAGCTATTCATAACATGTTTGCTTCCACAAGCAAATCTTGCCAAGCTGAAGAACTGTGAGTTAAGCCATATGGTTTTCATAAAACATAGTGACTTGAAATTTATTTCCACTTTGCAAAACAAAAGTCAGTGCCAAAGCACTGTGTGTGCAAAATTCAGCATCAGGAAAAAAGCTGAGTATAGGACTACTGCTTGGGTTAACATTTCCGAAGCTCAAGGAGAGTTTTTCAAAGTGCAAGAAAAGAGAAACCAACAGCATAAAAGTTCCAAAAAAGGTTTTCTAACATGACTAGCGAATGTAGGTAATCACTCTTGAGAGTTTAAATGTGAGATGTGCTGAATGATTTCCAAAAAAGCAGGTTTAAAACATTTTGAGATGAACTGCCACTTTTTGAGGGCCCCAAGTAGTGGTTTATTTTTCATGTACCTTAACTCAAAGAACCAGAGCAGTAAATGGTCCTTCAGTGAGCCACAAAGCAGCCCAGACAAAGGTGTGAAATGCTGCTTTTAGCATGTGTCCTGGTTTGAGACAAATTTGGAGGAAACATCCAAAATGAACGTCCCTCAGATAGAAGGCAGGTTTCAGCAGCCCCTCCCCCACCTGGTTTGGAAAGAAATTTTCTCGGAGGAAAATGAAAAAAACCTATTTATTTAACAAGCAGGGTGCATGCAGGCACCAGAAAAAGAATGAATAATGTTAGATAATAAAACCTCTCACTGTGAAGGAAAACCTGGGTAGATTCAGAGTTCTTTGTAGGTGTGGCTCTGCCCTCTTCGGAGCTGGGCTCGGCGTGGGCCCCTCTGGGCTGTGGTGTGAGCCACCCGGTGATGGTGATCTGGACCAGAGTAGAGCTGAAACAGTTCCAGGAGAAGAAAATACTATTGTCCCAGGAAAAGTTCTTGCCTCAGCTAACAGGCTAGCTAAAAAGCAAAGAATTGTAACTCTCTGTCTCTCTCCTGACAAAAGGAGCCAAAAGCTGGGCAAAAGCAGGAAAGTTCTTTCCTAGGCTCTGCCGCAGCGAGAATGCAGGGGAGTATATGTGTCCTTGAATACAAAACTGCTCTGAAGAATTTTCCCAGCTTCTCTCCCCGCTCTCCTATACCCCGTTTAAAGGCACAGAAAGGCACAGGATTCATGTGTGGCATAGGGCAGGCGATAGGGGATACAGCATCATAAAGTCACCTCAAGACAGCATGTATTTGTAATGAGTGTGAAAGGAGACAATTTCTGTGTGTGACAGACTTCAGGGCATCCATTGTAATGGGCAGTTAGGAGTCCTGTATCATCCTCTATATTCTGGTGCTGAAACTGGATTTAGAGTTCTCGGTTTCAGTTGTCCAAATTATGAGCCTCTGTAAGACTTCGTATTTGAAATTTACTGCTCTTCAGTGTTCTGGCTGATCTGAATATAAAGTACCTAAGCCTAGGAAGGGAAATAAAAATATTTTGGTTTGCCGGTTTAGATTTAAGGCTGTTTTTTTCCAGGCTGCTTTCTGCTGTAGAGTCAGAAACTGAAATCAGTCTCATAAGACCTAAAATATTGATAACCTGTTCTTATTTCGTAAGGAATGATGAAATCCTGCAATCTCTCCTTATTGTTTTGGCCTCTTGCAAGGCTTGGTAATTTTTGCTTTGTTTATAGTAATTGTACCTGCAAAGCACTTACAAATTCTGTTCCCTTTCTATATAACTAACAAAAAAAAGTGTTACATTTCAGATTTCTTAAATAAAATAAGTAAATATCATGTTTATGCTGAAGCTGATTGTAAAAATTGTGTTTCTGGAAGTAGTCTGGGTGTAATGTCCTATGTTTCATAGTGCACTGCCCCCTGTGAGGAGTTGAGGCTATGCCTAATTTTGACTCTGCTGGAGATGAGAAAAGTGTGTCAGAAGAAATATTTACTGATCCAAATAAGACCTTGTGAATTTCATCTGTAAAACAGACTGTCTAATCTAGGTATACTAATGAAAATTAAATTGTAGAAGCACCTTTGACAGTCTTAATGAGAAAATACAATCAAAATGTCTCCTCTAGGAAGGGTTACAGCTTCTGTAAACTGAGCTCCCAACACAGCAGTAAATTTTTGTATTTTTTGTCAGCTCCCTGCATGCAAAATTCAGGTAAGGGTTTAATTATCTAGTGTCTTGTAAGGCAATCAGACGCTATAAGGATGAATACTGTAGAAATGTCACAGGAACATTAATAACTCTCAATGCAAAAGGTATTTTAATTGCACACAGTAGACCAAGCCCAGGCAACCCTGTGGGCAATGAGAACAAACCGTAAGGCCAGAGAGCTGCTTGCCCACCAGATCCCATCCCTTCTCTCACCTTTGAAAAGAAAAATTCTTATGGGCCCCAAAAGGGAAGATAAAAGAAACAGAGCAAATTTATACCAAGTAAATTAGTGTTTCTCAGGCAATTCCTGATTTTCCAGTGCACTGCTGTTTCAGGGGTGTGTGTGGTGAGGAGCTGTGTGGATGGTTCAGTGCAACAGTAGCTTTCATTCCTGTGGTACAGTAAAAGTAATATTTTTGTTGCCGATCCATCAGTCAAGTTCAGACACTCTCAGTGCATGAGTGCATCTTTCTGAAGGATTTTACTTTTTTTTTTTTTGCAGATTGTTTAAAGGCTATTTTGAAGGTTTAAGTTGATAGGAGTTGAAATCAAGCCTGAAGTGACTAACGGCAAGAAATGTCAGCAGGGAAACTGCTGAACTGGAAATGAAAATAATCTGTGCTCCCTTCAACGCTTTCCTTGCCAAGCTCATAATTATTAAGAGGAGAATTTAGCCCCAGATCTGGTACTAGGCTGGCGCACAAACAAGGTGTTTAACTAAGAATTAGAGTTGGTATTGGGTAAATGTTACCTGAGTGTTTAGTCACCTAAAACTTTCTTCAAGTTTTACACTTTCAGTATTGAAAAGTGTAAATATGAACTATTTAGCTGTTTCACAGCAACATAAACTCCCTTGGCAATATTTTGTATTTGATAGCTTTGACTTTTACACTTTAAAGCTTCTTATACTTTGAGCAAAGATTTCTGATGTTGTCACAAAATAAGAGGTAATTTTTTTTAATACCTACAGAGAATGTTTCCTGTTAGCACATTTTAGGAACTACAATTCAATGATAGTATTCTGTTAAATTTTATGGTTTTCACTCTTACCCCTAAATTTAGCTTGCAGTTTAATTGTTTTCAGATATATATATTTTTTTTTAAATACCAAGCACTGATATACATCTTTTGAGCTGACTGTACAGATTTCTGATAGCACATTTAGAACACAGGACATTACCAGTCTCCTACTGTTGGTCAAACTGACACTATGAAGTATTTTGTAGGGTGCACAAATCACACACAGGCATTATATTCCACTTGACTGTAACCAGTATGCTTCTTCAGACCTGCACGTTGTAAAATTGCAAATACAAAGACGGTATTTCCATTTGTAGAGCAGCCTGAACTGGAATTGGAGGGCTGACCTCAATGTCATTTTGCATTCTTCCTCTCCTGAATAGATGAGAAGTTATTTTTGCCTTTGCTGTCTCAATAATTTATTACAAAAAGGAAGCTGAACTGCAACTTGATGCCACCTTGTTAGAAGATTTCTGCTCCTAATAAAAACTGGCTTCCTTCCAGTATGCATTAGCTATGTGTAGATTACATTTGAGAGTAAACTTCAAACTACAGTTTTCTGCTGCTTCACAGGAAGGAGCCATCTCTCTACAAAATATTTCATTACCTGCAAAATTATGTCCTCAGATCACTAAATTAATCTGGAGACTTTAAAGTGGCCTGCAATGCAAAGCAAACTGTTGGGGCCCTCCCCCCACCATGTCGTCCTGGGAGAGGGGCCCTGGGGGAACAGACATGGGGTTTCCCTGGCCCTGCTCAGCCTCGTTCCCCATTGGTTGTTTTGTGTTCCCTGCGCGGGCAGAAGGACCCTCGGGTCCCGTGATTGAGCAGTTCCTCAGCAGAGCCCCGGCCATGCAGCTGGAGAAATAAACATCTCTGAAACATCTATCAAGAATCAGTCCATATGTATTTCTTTCCACGGCCTCATTGTCTGATACATCGTGTTGCAGTATTCCCACTGTAACAAATGGTGGGGAAGTGCTGGCAAGACACCGATCCCTAAGGACAGAAAATTCATGAGTAAAAACCACTCTAGATCTCTCTCTTCTTGCCCTGGTTTGGATATTCTCTCTGGATTATGGAAGAACCGTGGAAGACTCTTAGCTCTCAGAGCTGCATATGGACATTTATCTTAAACTTGAAAAGATTCTTGAACAGCAATTTGTAAATTTTAGCTTAATTCAAGCTCAAAAAGAACTGAAACACTTCCTGGCATGGTTGTTTAAGAACTTTTTTCTATATTTCTTGGGATTTAATTCTTACCAAAGACTTTTGGAAGACCTTTTGGACGCAGTTAATGTTTGAGTCAAAATATATGCCGATGGAAGAATATTTTTGTGAATATTATTTAATTACCGAGACTGTTGAGCAATGTCAGCTGTGTCTTGGTGAAGGGAAGCCTGGCGCAGGGACCGTGCGGCCCAGGCCACGTGCACCGAGCGCTCTGCGAGCAGCAGCGAGGCAGTTCCCGCGTGCGGGCGGAGCCACGCGAGCTGCAGTGTCGGTGGCGGAGCGAGGCGCGGTGGGAGCGAGGCGACCCGGCGGTGCCCGCACGGCTGCGCGCAGCGCGTGGTGGAGCGAGCCCCGTGAACACCCGACCGAGAGGGGCGGTGCGCGGGTGGTGGCTGGCGGCGGTGGCAGCAGAGTGGAGCCGCGCCCAGACGAAACGTGCACTGGAGCAGGGCGCGGGGAGTCATCGCTCGGGGGCCCGGCCGAGATGTGGGCGCGGCGCCAGGCAGCGGCAGCGCTGCTGAGAGCAGAGGCGGCGGCACGCAGGGAGCTGAGCAGCGCAGCCCGCATGGCCCCGAATGCAACCCTGGGAAGAGTGTGCAGGCACGAGCAGCCCCGACAATTCCAATATAGGAGCGAGTGAAAGTGAAAGAGAAAGCAAAAATGCAGTGAGACAGAAAACAGCAGCCAGTTGGAAAAAGGAAAAAATCACCATAGCTAAGGTTTTAGGAATAGTAAAATGGTATAATGTTAAACAAAATTATGGTTTTATAACGAGATGTGACAACCAGCAAGACATATTCATTCAAAGAACTGCTATTAAAAAGAATAACCCTGAAAAACACATCCCAAGCTTGGGAGATGGAGAGGTGGTAGTAGAGTTCAAAATTGTGCAAGGTAGAAAAGGGTTACAAGCAGCAGAGGTCACTGGGCCTGATGGTGTTCCTGTAAAAGGCAGTATATATGCTAAAAATCGTAGTCATGTTAGACAATATCTCCGTTATTAGCCCCCCTCTACAGTCTCCCTTTCCTAATCCCAGCTTTCCCTTCTACCCTATATCCTATCACCCCCAGTGTATTCCCAGTCCATTTTTTCACCCATGGTTTCCCTCACAAAACCATGCCTTTGCCAATTGTTTTCCCAAAAATCCCTTTCCAATGCCGAGTGGGGGATTGTTGCAGCGGGGATTACTGCAACAAGCATATATCAAACCAGGAGTCCCGTGGAAATGAAGTATATATGGACAGATTCGTGGTAGATGTTTCAGAGACGTTTATTTCTCCAGCCGCATGGCCGGGGCTCAGCTCAGGAACTCTGCAGTCACAGGACCCGAGGGTCCTTGCCCACGCAGGGAACACAAACCAACCAATGGGAACGAGGCTGAGCAGGGGCAGGGAAGCCCCGTGTCTGTGCCCTCAGGGCCCCTCTCCCAGGGCTCCATGGCAGGGGAGGAGACCCCAACAGGGGATGAAGAGGGGGAGGGAAGAATTTAACTATTGTTGTTTAGAGTTCCAACAGGTACAAACGGAAGAAACCCTCTCCTGCCTCAGTTTCCCCACAAAGCATTCTCGGAGAGTCCTGTCTCCCTTCTGTCAGCCTTAAGATGTTCCAGAGAATCTGTTTGGACATTTAAGGAGTCAGGAGGGTGGCTTGTTTTGTTTTGAAGCTGTCCTTGTTTTCTCATGTTTATCCAGTTGTTTTGAATGTTAAGTTTTAAATTTCTTGTTAAAAATAAACGGGTGAAATGTTTGGGCCCTCCCCCCCGCCATGTGGTCCTGGGAGAGGGGCCCTGAGGGGAGACACGGGGTTTCCCTGCCCCTGCTCAGCCTCGTTCCCATTGGTTGTTCTGTGTTCCCCTGCGCGGGCAAGGACCCTCGGGTCCCGTGATTGCAGCAGTTCCTCGGCAGAGCCCCGGCCATGCGGCTGGAGAAATAAACATCTCTGAAACATCTATCAAGAGTCGGTCCATAGATATTTCTTTCCACGGCCTCGTTGTCTGATACATCGTGTTGCAGTATCCGCACTGTAACAGCAAACAATAGCAAAGATGCTGGTATGTCACTCGCAGTGACGCTGGAAAGATCAACTGCTATTCATGCATTTCTGGAGATAAACTTCCTCCTCTTTTTACAGCCAGGTGAGCTCAGAGGAAATGGGTGAGCTCAGAGGAGATGATTGTTCCTCTGAGGACATGTCTGACACTTGTATTAGCAGGGAAAGAGAAAAGCAGATACAAGAGGGGCCTTTTGCCCATTTTTTGCCCATTCTAGAGGCTTCTGCCAGCTGAGCAGAAGGGGTGCTCTTCACACAAGCTGTTAGGTGAACGGGGGCCAAGCCAGAAGGAGCCAATGCTCAGGGTTTTGGGCTGGAGTCCCTTGAAAAAGGTCTTTCAACAGGGGAAGCATCCGACTGTTGCTCTTTGGCATACATCAGCCATGGTTCTGTTGTTCTGAAACTCTCACTGCTCCTGCTACCACATTAATAAAGAAAACACTACACTGTATGCTGGCTTGTGTGGGTTCCACATGATGGCAAGCACCAGCGGTGCAAGGATCCAATTTTATTAAAATCATGAAGAGATGAAGCTTCAGTGACGATACACTGGTAAATGAGTTTATGCATCCACCTCCCAATGGGACCTGTGACTGGCTGTTTAATTTGCTGGCCAATATTAACTGTAGAGGACAAGAGATCTACAAGACATGAGATTCCTAAAAATTATGTAAAGATCAGCCTTTGCCAAGGAAAGCATACCTATGCTTATGCTGAAGAGAACACTGCTGAATGTTTTCATCCCCCATTAGACAAACACCTAACTTTATCTTCCACATCCAAATCCATGTAAAATTAACCTCCACACTGTTTACAGAACACCTAAGCAAAATTTATGTTTTTAAATCAATCCCAGTAAATTTTGACCTTCCAGATGGTACAGAAATATTAGGAATACTGGGATTGTCCTATATTTTCACACATCTTTCGAGTCTGTGTCTATTTACCTAGCCCCAAACGGTGTGGGTCTCTGTGTGTGACAGCCTGTGGTGTGCAGGAGTTTCTGTGCAGTGCAGAGCAGGCTCCTTGGTGCAAATCAGTGAGCACCCACATGTTGATGGAAGCACTCTGCTGCTGCACTGACTGGTGATTCAGCTGCACAGTTTGCTTCATCCTTTATGCATCTCCTGTCAATGTGAATCTTTTGCAGCACTGAGGACTTCTAATCCCCTTATTTGTGATTCAGCCTTGGTATGAAGACAAACATTCCAAGCCCCTAAGAACTAACTGTGATAAAAGCCTAAATAATGTGAAACAAGAAGACATCATCAAGTGGGTTGATTTTATTTTTTTAAAGGAATCACTCTCTGTATAATCCTTATGCGTGGTGTTCTTCATGTGGCATGGAAAGAAAAGAATTCAGTATTCATTCAGGTCACTTCAAACACAGTTCTTCTCCCCTGTATGTAATGATTATTTTTCATTCTACCCTGTACAGTTTTGCATCTGCTCCTGGTACCGGACAACCAGTCTAGACTGGCCAAATTAATCCTGGCAGAGGTTAAGCTTGAAGGAATTACTTGCTTGCCTCAAAGAGAGATAATGAAAACAACTTCAAGAAGTACTTGTTACCTGCCACTCCTCCACCAGATAAGAGATATTAGAAATGTTGTAAATGTTGTAAAACAAGTTCCTCCCTTCATGAGGAGGAGACTTAATGAAGCTTGGTGTCCTAAACACTCAGGTGATAAATCCTTTTCCCTGCTGTAAGACTCTCTTCACTACATAAACACCCAACACTTAATAACCTGATGGTCCAGTGCTTTTCACACTTCAACGTCCCCTTTCTGTGTCCTAAACCTGCCCTTACTACTCCCAGCTCCAAGCCATCCTCAGCTCTACTCTCTGTTCCCTGTTGTCGTGCTGTGCACTTGCCAGTTTGCAGTTTTGCAGTGCCTGCCCAGTATCCACCTGCCTGGTGTCCAGCCGTCTGCATCCCTTCAGCTGTGGGGTAGTCACACAGGGCAGGCAAGGGATGAGGTCCTTCTGCCTTCCTTTGCACAAACCTTCACAGAATCACAGAATAAGCTGAGTTGGAAGGCACCCACAAGGATCATCAAGTCCAGTTCCTGGGCCTGCACTGGACCATCCCCAAGACTCACACCATGTGCCTGACACAACTTCATGCCATTCCCACAGGTCCTGTCACTGTCATCAGAGAGAAGAGATCACAGCCTGTTCCTCGTGCTCCCCTCACCAGGAAGTTTTAACTTCAAGGAGGTCTCCCCTCAGTCTCTTCTCCAGGCTGAACAGACCAAGTGCCCTCAGCTCCTCCTCATACAGCTTCCCCTCAAGGCCCTTCACCATCCTTTTTGCCCTCCTTTGGATGCTCTCTAATGGCTTAATGTCTTTCCTATATTGCAGTGCCCAAAACTGCCCGCAGGACTCAGAGCAGAGCAGCAGTGCAGAGCAGAGCAGGACAACCCCCTCCCTGGCCCAGCTGGCAATGCTGTGCCTGATGGGCTATAACAGTTTGGAGAATGCCACCATCACACACAGAGAAAATGAGAATCTTTTACACTGCTCAGGAGAGATACAAATGTTGGGGTGTGCTCATTAAAGGAGTGGGTTCCCCAAGACTTCAGGAGCCAAGAAGAGAGACAGGAGTCAGTGTGTTTCCATGTTTCCTGACTGAATGCCAGAGCTGCCTGCAGGACTGATTGGGATGGGGACCTGCATGCCTCAATGTTCGTGGGGATGGGAGCGGAGGTGAGAGTGAAGTGCCTCTCTCCTACCCTTCTCCCACATCCCACGGGTAATTTGCATCTCAATAGGAGTTTGCTGAAACTGTGTATAATCTGAACTTGCTGCATGTTGAGGTATAGAGACAGATCTTTTTTACATAAGAAGGAGGCTTAGCCTCATCCATTTCATGTGGCTACATCAATTTACTCCAGCCAAAGATCTAATCTGCTCCTTTCAGTTGTGACTGTTTAAAATTAACAACTTTTAAATTTTCATGTTGTGTAAATGAAAGAATTATAGTGAAGCAATCTCACAGTCAAAACATTTTTTATTAAATTTATTCTGCCAGAAAACACCTCGTTCAGAAAATGGAGGTATATGGTATTCAAAATATTTGAAGAAATAGCTATTCCAGTGTTGTTTGCAGAAAAGCCTCTTGCAGATCCAGGGCAATTTTGATTAGAGAACCACAACATTTAATGATACTCATCAAAGAGTTATTTTTTTAATCCACTCTGGGAACTACAGGGGACTTTTTATACTTCCATGTGAAAGCCATTCTCTCTCTACTACAAATTTATTTAATTGCAGTTCACACTACAAGCTGTTTTGTCCTGCTGTTTTTGTTCTGCTTTGGTGCCTGGCAATCTCGTTTATATTTACAGACCTCTGGGATAGCTAGATCTGTAGGAAAAATCAGTTCCTATGTGTATTTGGATCTAAACCACTGCTCATAGTCCTCTCTAGTCTATTGAATAGGTTAAAAGAACTTCAAAAGGTGCCCAAACAAAGCAAGTTTGGATAATCTACATCTGTACAACTTTCAACAGGATTTGCACTTCAGTGACCTTTGTTTTGGAATTCAAAATTATTTTAATATTTCTAAACCACTAGGAAAAATTCATCACAGTCATTAGTATAAATCCTATGAATATTCTTTAGAAGAACTTCTGATCAGCAAGGCTGGTCTCTTCATTGTTCAGTACTTCTCTCGTAGAGGTGTCCTATGCAAATCTTAGCAGTGATGAGTCAATGTTTTCTTCTAAATTGTTCATTAACTTGAAAAATGGAGACGAAACCCAGTCCATTAAAGAGCTTACAAGTACTGCCCACTTGATTTTCTCTTTGTCGTTGTGTTTTAAAATAAATGCATTAGCAGGTGTGCAATTTATTTAATATGTCTCCTTCCTAGAGAAAACAATTATTTTTTCAGGAATACCACTGACATTTAGTTGAATTATTTTATTAAGATGCAGCAAATATTAGTGTTTCAGTAAAGTGCATAACATCCTACAAAAGCTGATTTAAATTATCAACGAAAACATTGAAGCAAATCATATTAGACTGGCTGATAAGTATAGTATAACCACAAAAAATTTAATTAGAATTTCAGCATTTGATAGTTAACTACCAGGATGTGAGTAGCTGATGATCTAATTTGACTTTGTATTACCTTGAAAATTCTTTATCTGCAGACAGCACTTTCCCAAAATAATCACTGTATTGTTAAACAAGTTTCTTGCTTTGTATTCAAGGTAGAGAAGTGCACTGAGTTCTGCTAAGATACATGAACATAAATAGTACTGCAAGTTACAGAGAAAATCAGATTTTCCACGGATAAACAAACATACATATTTTATGTATAAATGTACAAGAAAAAGACCTGTTTATTGGATTAAATGTTGGTCTGAATCTTTCTGAATATAGTTTGTGTCTTAAAGGGCAGCTGCACAAGAGATACCACAGAACAGCTTTTCCCTGTGTCATTCCTTTTTTATAAATAATGTGACCAAGTGTGGTTGAAAGTGATTTCATGGTAAAAAAATAAAAACTACAGAAAAGTGCAAAAGTGCAAAGTGGTCTATACTGACACAGCTGTATCCATGCAGTGGTTCATTCCACTGCACAGATACACAGGTTATACTTGTTTCAAGTTATAAAGCTGAAAAAGCTGAAAACTCTTCTAATTTACTCATATGCAGAAGCTTCAGTAGAGTTATTAATATTACAGGGTCAAACCTTAATGTAAGAAACCACATGGTGATTTGAAGAAGCTTTTAATTGAAATTTTTGTGAGCCAGGTTTAATCATGGATTTCCTTATGTCTGAAACCTGTAACATCCTGGAATGGAAGGACGAAATACAGCTGATTTTACACTCTGGTTCTGTAAGAACCATTCTATCTTTGGATCTGAAAGCCAGGAAGTATATGCAAACATCAGTAGTCTCTGGTTTTTTGATATTACTCCTGTAGTATAAAAATAATGCCTCCCAAAACCTTCTGATTCTACTCCGTTGCTAAAAGCCTACTCAATTTATTTAACATTTTTAACTGCAAAACAACCCATTTATGCAGTTCTGGAAGTAGCAAAGAGTGCTTTGCTAGAAAAAGGCTAAAATCTACCATTATTCATGTCAGAGTCCCTCATGGTGCAGTTTAGTTGAAATTGATGGGACAATGAGAGGAAGGAAGATGCTGCCTTTAACAAGACAAAGAGTATTTGTACACTGTTTTTTTTTTGAACAGGCAATGCCCACCTTTCTCACAAAAACTGAGTCTATGTCTACAAATAGCTTCTGTAAAAGGAATGGGACCTCTGGGATTACTTTCAGGAGTGTACACCTGTGCAATGCAATAAAAATTATGGCAGATTTCAATTAGAGTGAAAAATGCTTCCAACAGTTTAGAGTACATGACGTAATAACTAGTAAAAGTTTGCCTTGGTATGTGACCCTTGGTAAAGCTGGACTTCAGCTGAGTGAGGATTGTACTGAACAGTTTTAATGGACAGCTTTAAGAAGCTTTTGATGAAAGATGGATATGAACATAGGGAGTTAATACTATTGTGCATGTTACAGGATAGAAGAATAATTCTCTGCCAAAATAGGGCCATTCATGGGGATTCTTTTTTATGAAACAGAATAAACAAAAACAAAATGACAAATCATGAATCTGGGCCACTGCATTTTTTTCTTCCAGGATGTTTGTTATTTGTTATTTTGCCTTGTTTACTCCCCGTTTTATATACTAATCCTGTCTCAAATCAAGCAATACCTTTGATCTTGTGCTATGTACACAAAGCTTTCATCTTGTTGGAGGACTACATATTATTAAAATAACAACAAACTCAGTAGCCACACACACTATCTGATATTGCAGCCATTCTGTACTGCCATTATTGGCTAGAAAATGTTGGATAAAGTGATTCTGAAAGAATTATATCATATGATGAGTTCAAGAGCAGAAACTCAAGGGTCTGTGTGGATATCCATGCTGGCTCCAGATGGACTGCAGACAGAGGTATATTTTGTCATAGGTTCAGGTTATGCTGTCTCCATGCAAGATGATCTAGGATACTGGGATATGTTCTTACAAATGTTTGAGGTCCTGATTAATCCAGCACCAAAAGATTCTCTTCACACAAGTAAATATTGCTTTTTAGTAGAGCTGGCATTTGAAGTGTTTCCTAGAGGTACATGACTTTTATTTCCTCTTGAGGTTTGAGTATAAATTTATGTTATTTTACTGTCTCTTGTTTGTGATGGCAATTCCTACAGTTACACAATGGATTGCATTTTATTCAAGTATTTTCCATTCTTGCAAGTGAAATAAAACACGATATACAGAACGTAAGACAAATAGATGTAATTTAAAGGAATTTGACTTTTTTTCCATCTTACTTAGTCAACACAATATAAGGCGAATCACATAAGGCAAAACACATTAGAGAGGAAAAGGCAGGAGGGTTTGCCTTCAGATTGGTTGTGTCAAAGAGTGTATCTGAACTGCCTGATAGGTTTTTGATTAAGGAGGACTACAATATATTATTCTCTGGCTCAGAGGGGGCAATTTGCAGAAAGAACCAGTAATCTTTGCCTTCTCTGTCACTTACCTGGCACACTTCACAAGTTTAACAGTCTGAAATTGTATTGTTTAAAGAATAGGGGAGAGGGTTGTTTAGCTTGTGGTAGCTGGAGTTTCAATACACAACTGTACGTATCTGTACAAAATAACTGTCTGCAATCACTGTTGTCCATGTCCTTGTCTCTAGGCTGTTCAAGCCTCTATGGTCTGTTATGGGAAAATGCCTCAGCAACATCCTTCCCAGAATGAAAACCAGCTTAGCACACATTTTAAGATGCTTGTTTACACACATTGAACATGACTGCCTGGTCCCTTTACACTTCAAGGCTCTTGCCCATAACAGATATCACATTGTGAGGTGAGGATCTGAGCCAGTGAGTTGGTACCTCTTTGGAGGTGAATGAAGACCTCAGAAGCACAGGGAGTGAGTATTAGGAGTGCATGAGGGGCTGATGTACTTGGGGATGTCTTCAGTTAGTTTAAGTACATAATAAATGTCTTAACTGGCCTGGTAGGAGTTCCAGCTACTCCTGTACTCTATTTCCAAACATGGCATTAGGTGATATTGTTTAAGGAGACTATCAGAGCCTGCCCTTTATAGACAGACCAAGACTTCCATGCTTCTCCCAGCACTCAGGATCAGGAAAGTTAAAAGGTTGCATATTTATTCATTCCCTTAAGCATTAGACTGTGAATTTGCCTAATACCTCTAGGAGCTGTTGATAACAACCCTTACCAACCCTCATCTTGCAACATGCTCCAGAAGTTCCTTATCTACTCTGTATACAACACTTTATGTGCTTTAAGTTGACATCCATCCAACTTTATTTGATGTTCCCTTACTCTACTTCTCAGAGAGTTGATATATCAATCACTTTATCAATTGGTTGGTAAATCAATCACTTTCAGGGTTTAGTAAATCTCAGCAATATCTGCTTCATCCTTTTCCTCTGAAATGGGAAATCCCAGACTTCTTAGTTGTTCCTTGTACAGTTCCCTGTACAAGGTTGATTCTACATTTCTTTGACCATTTTGCTTGCTCTCCTATGTGCTTGTTTTATCATCACTAGTTCAACTTGTGGTAGGATAACCAAAAACACAGGTATTACTCATAATGTCATTACACCAAGTCTTCATCTCAATACCACTCTTGGTGATACCCAACAGTTTTGGGGCATTTATCTACTGCTGCAGAGTGACTCCATGGTTTGAGATAGCTGCCAGTGATGATACCATAATACTTCTCCTAAACTGCCGTTCGTCAGTTAAAAACAGTGTAATCCTGGCATAATTTTGATTACTTTTTTCTAAGCAATTTACCTTAATCTAGACTGAAGTTCACTTGAAACTTTTTCTCACTCACTCACTCACTCACTCACATTTGTGAGGTCCTTCTGGACTTGCTACAAGGACAAATCTTACTACTCAGAAGAGCTTTGTACCTCCTCTAAGTTGGAAGATTTCACTGTTCACCCCTTTCTACAGTGAATGAGCTTGTGGTGACACACATCTCTTCTTTTCCCTGGTATCAGGACATATGAATGTGTTTCTTTCCCAGCTCAATTTTTGGGCTACACGTTAGAGTGGGCCAGCATCTAACGCTGCACGCAAGGTGTGTAACTGCTGGGGTTGCCCTCCTTCTCCATTAGCCCACAGAGCAGATGCAAGTGCAACTGGCTCAGCTAGAGCTGAGGATCCATAAAGATGCAGCATCCCTGATTCAGAAGTTACTTATGCAAGAGCAGGAAGAAGCTGATCATGTTGACAAAGGAGCATGAGGAGATAATGGGGACCCCAGACACACCTTATCTTGTAGAGTGTCTCCATTCCAGAGTAATTTTTTTTCAACAATGGAAAGTTGGGGACTTTTTTTTCCTCACCCCAATAAATAGGAAAAGTCAGATCATGTGTGCACTGTAGAACAAAACATACTCTTTGGAACCTTGCCTTCAAGGTGGTTTGACTTCATTCACTGGCTGTAGAGATTTCTTCTCCCATTTTGATAATTTACTAGGTCACATAAGCCAATTATTTGGGATGAAATTAAGTTATCAGGAAAGGAGAATGTGCCTTTGAAGGAACATGATCTGATTTATAGGGTTTTCCTAGGGGAGAGGGGGGAATTGTTTTCCATTCATTCTGTTCATTCTTTCCTGAAACTCTGGATTCCTGCTTCCTTTTAATTCCAAGAACAGGACATGTAAATTTATTTCTCAGTAAATCAGTGAAGGGCTACCAGGTTTGTTGGCAGCATGAAAGATTGATGGTGTGGGACAAGCAGAAGGGAGGAAAAAGGAAACTTTCTTGATTCCAAACAAAACCTATTTTAAATCAATTGTGTGAGGAACTGGAAAGATTCAAAAGAAATGTAAAACCAAAAAGCAAGGAGATATTTACTGTATCAATACAGTTAAAGGAGATTTCTCCTGGTGCTGGTCTGTAGGGAAGTTGCATCTCTCCTGCTCTCACTATTCATCGCCTCCAAACAAGACTGGTTGTGCTCTGCAATGATTGGAGTGTGACTCACCTCACTGCATGTTTTGAAATGAGCCCTTTATGCCACCCTGATTCCTTAGTGCTCAGAAAACCTAGACACAATTCAGGCAATTTTTAACATCAAACAAAGATCAGAGCAGCAGGAAGAAAGAGAGTAGTGCTAGGACTGACTTTGTCAAGCAATAGGGAGGGGTCAGGATTGGAATCAAAGTCAAAGCATTTACCATTGTGCAAGAGTGTGCTCATTACAGATGCTACAGAGCTCAAAAACAAATGTGGTGTTACCTTATTTTTAGTTATTTATCTGTCAAAACACAATGAGATACAGTTAGACAAGAGTTACAAAGAGTAAAGTAAAAATTGGGCATTTTATGCATGTAAGCCAAAAGTCATTAGATAACACTCCAGCTTTACAAACTTGTTTTGTACATACTTGTAAGTTAGATATTTTACACCTCTTGCTAATTCTGGGCTAGTAAAAATACAATAAATTAAACATATTGCAAGATTTTGCGGTATAGGGTCTGGTAATGCAAGCCATAATTTGACATTGAACACCTGATATTAGATTTTCAAATCTGTATGTTGAACAGTGTGTTACTTGCGGTATATTTTATAAAAAGAAGGCAAATGGAATTAACTGTCATTGAAGGCAAAGTAAATTAACTGTCATTATGAACAAGAACAAAGAATTAATATTTTGCCGTGAGAAGAGAAAGACTATGGTCCTTCCCACTTACCTCTATACACATAACTGATACACCCACACCATCAGGCTGATGATCTCTTTAGGTTCCCTTCACAAATCAAGGTACTTTGAAGGGTCAGTTTAGGTGTGAGGTGGGCTGCATCAATCTCCAGTAGTGACTAAGATCCTAATTTAGGCCTAATTCATCTGGGCTTTGGCAAAGAGAAGTACTTGTGAGAGCACAAAAAACCCCCATTGCTTTGAGTTCCTAAGTAGATCATGAAAATCATAATGATAATACACATTGTGCTGTCAAAGAAAAATGAGACATTAATCAAGTTAAGTGATAGACTGAAAAATACCTCTCTTTTGAAACAAATTGTGAAAAATAGGAGTTTCAGAGCCTATGAAGCTGGAAAAAGATTTAGGGATGTGATGATCCTAATAGCAGCACAGAAAGTTATATTATTAAGAAGTGCATCTGACATGAAAATAAGGCAGTCTATCTTGAACAGAAAAATATTCATATGAGGGACAGAAATCTTCAAAGATAGAAGTGCAACTCATTCCCTGCACAGTCATAAGTTTGACATCGTGGAGGGTAAGGCAGAGCCCTCAATCGGAGTCAGAGATCTGCTTCATTCGCTGAGTAGCTGGTTGAATAAGGCCCTGGACATAACTGCAGGATGTGGATTTCTGTAGTCTGTCTTGAAAGGGACAGAAAGAAAGCAATCAGTCTGTCCCAAAGCTACAGGCATGGTGTACCACTGTAATTATTAACTTGTATCTTCAATAAATTTTCCTGGTTGCTGTGAGTTACCACCTGTCAGTTGGCAATTTTACCAGCCAGGGAATAGAAACAGAGCCCCAAGCTTCAATTCTTTTGGCATTTTCTTCTTTCAGGTCTTGCTTTTGTTATCCACTGGATGACCATAAACAGCTGACAACACTCAAATGGCCCTGCTGGCAGTTCTGTGGCTTTTTAGCATAAAGAAGAAAACACTCTATTCTCTGTTTCTCCCATTCCTGGTGTGTGACCAGGCAGGTTCCGTTAATTCTGGTCATGTTGCAGCTCCCACCTTTGCCCAGTTGCCTCGCTGAGTCTGCAAGCTCCCTGCTTTATCCAAGGAAGTATAATTAATGGCCCTATTTCCCATAGACTTTGATGAATGTTTGATAAGAACGTCTCTAACCCAAATCCTCTCGCAGGTGGATCATGCTTCCAGCTCATAATGCAAAAGCCAAGGTGAAAAAATCTACAGAAAGTGTTCCCCTTGCACAAAAACTTCTGTGTGCTTTCTGTCACAACCTTTTGCCTGTTTTTTTGCTGCCTTTTTGGCCGATTTTCTCTTTTAATTGTACTTTACTGAGTTTCAGCTCAGCCTCTGACCTTACGATTTGCTTCACTGTTTCACTTGACACTTGAGTGATATGCAGCTTGTTGTTACTGCCCTGTTCATTTCCATACTCTATAAGCAATCATTGCATCTCTTTGAAAACATTGTCCAGCTGCTCAGAGGTTCATTTCAGATCACTTGAAATTTTTCCTTGTTTTTTTCTGGTTGCTTAGTGTTATCTGTCCCAGTTCTTTCTATCACACAGAAAAATTTGACTTGGGCAAATTTTGCTCAGATGTCTGGGAACGTGAACTGAAAGTAAGTGGAGATAAGGGGCTGCCCCCACGGGTAGCGAGACCTGGACCTCTGAATGTCTCTGAAGGAGAAACACAAAAGTGTTAGCAAAATACCAGTATCAGAACCTTAACTCAATATGTCGTCCTGCTACAGAAAGGATTGGAAATTCTCACTGTAAATGTACGTATAGATCATTCTCTATTCCCTTCTACACCATTCCCACACTGATCTACCAAAAAAATAAAGAAGGACCCAGAAGATAACACTTCTCTGCCTTAGGACTGCAGTTTGCTCAGTGATTACATAGATTATGCAAATAAATCTTTGTGTGCAACTGTCTCCATGCAACCCTCCATTACCCTGAAACAATTGTGTTCACCAGGAAATTTACAATTAGCTGTAATTTCAGGAAGCATCTTAAATTTTCAAAGTGAGAGTGAGAACCAGCTGTAATTCCTGGATGCAGTTGCAAATATTCAGCCTCTTTACCTGGGTAACAGCTTCCAATAAAAACCGCTAACAGTTCTCCAATTTAGGCATTTCTTAAAATACTTTGAATTCCATTACAATTTTTTCAAGAATCATAATTCATAGTATGAGGAAAAAATGGAGATTAGTTTTTTAAATGCCTGGTGTAAATAAAACTCAGCTCTTTAAGCACAGACCAGTCACTGTAAAAACACACAGCATAAAAATATCAAATAAAAGAGAAAATGGAAGGACTGAGGCAAGCCTGTTGTCTGTAATATATGTAGTTTAATTTTGTAAACTGGTATTTTCCTAAACCATACCTTCTCATAACTTCTGTGATGTCTTTCATTGGAAATCGACTTTCTATTCCACATTTCAGGGTGCTATCTGGGATCAGAAATATTGTGCTGTGAGCCAAGGGAAACCACCTATTTGGGTGTTCGTGCAATCAAACTACAGTCACCTGAACCAGCCTCTGCATCTCAGTCCTTGAGGGCTCTTTCACCCTTCAGATGTTCAGACAGACCAAGAAACTCCTCTGTTATAGAATCAGAGAATCATGAAGTTGGAAAAGACCTCTAAGATCATGAAGTCCAACCATTAATGAAGCATCACCACTTTCACCACTAAACTCCAAGTTATTACGTTGTAGAGATCCAGCAATGGCACTGTGTGAGTGGGACATGAGGGAACTCTGACTCCCCTTGTCTCCATAGTAACATCCCCATCTTCATTTCCAAGGGCTGTTGCTCAAGGAGCTCAGTGTCACAGCAACTTCTCAATTCTCCCAGGCTGTCTGAGATGAGCTAATTAAGCATCTACAAAGCACAATACAAATGGAGCTGACAGGTGATGCTTGAGGAGGAGACATCTTTTTTCACCAAAGAGGCATGAAATGAGTATGAAAATGGTTTCTAATGTAGCCTCAATCAGTCAGCTTGTATAAAGTAAATTGATTAAACATTTGAATGTAGAGATAGTTGGGAGAAAAGCTGATGCATGTGGTCTTGCCGTTAATCTGGTTACAGCATTGCACTGACACCAAGGCTGATGGTAGAAGAGCTTTTTAGAAAGCTCTACTTTACCTGCTCAACTGACTTGGGAAGGGAAGAGTGTAATTCCTGATCCATAATTCCTCTTTAAATTTTTTTTAACAACAAAAGGAAGTAGCCAATGAGCTGCTATTTGGGATGTTCTCTGAGGGTCAAAGCTAATGAGAAGCATGAGATGAGAGAACAACACTTTTCAGCACATTTCATGCGTTGGCTTCCCCTCACTCTAATTACAGGCAGAAGTCTCCATTCCACAAGTTATTTTCAGTGCACTAGTACAGTTTGAATCATGCTTTGTTTCCAACAAATGGTTTTAAAACTGAATTCTTGTTAAAAAATCATTTATGTGGATCTCAATAAAAAACTTATGATACAGTGTGGCTATGGAATACCTTTATTCATTCTGATGATTGTCAGAAAAATACTTTATCCCATATTATCATTATCAGTGACAGATTTGTGTTAACAATGGTGCAGGCTACGAGCAGCTGCACCTTCCTTCTAATATACATGATCAGAGACTGACAAGTTAATTTGCATTTTTAAGTAATATGTAAAATTTACTGTAATAGAAGATCTAGGACTTGCTATTCACGTTCTCTCACACAAAGGTTTATTCTTTAAATAAACCTACATGCATGAACCAGAGGGTGATCCCTAAGTATGCTTTGGAATGACTACTTTTTGAGCTTTCAGAATAATTCCCTAGCAATCCTATGGAGGAATTGATTGAGCTTTTAGAAAAATTTGTTTGTGTTAGTGAGTGGTGCAGTCTGATCTGCTGAGTTTGCTCACTTTGTAGAGGATGGTCCTTTCCTAAGTTACCTCATGCCAGGAAGAAGAAGCATTAAGTGTGCTTGGTCCAACCTGCTTGGGCTTTTCAAATCCAGATGTGCAATGAATGAGAAGCTACACTTCTTTTTCTCACCTAAACTCTGAAAGGCTTTTCCTGACGGTATGCTTAGCTGTCCTTGCCTTTTTGGTACATTCTTGATCTTGTTGAGTCTTCTCCTTTTCCATACCTGCTCTGAGGGTTTGGTTTAGGTGATGTGCCTTGAATGACCACTCTAGAAAATGATCAAAAGGTGCAGAAGAGTTGGTGAGAGAACCCAGCTGGTGAGACAAGGAATCAGACATTAGGAAGTTTCAGGTGTTCCCTAGCACTGGTAGGCTCCACTCTGCCCTCCTGTCATTTGCACCCTCTCATGCAAATTTCAGTCTGTCTGTGCCCCCTTTACTTTTACTCCCTGGAAAAGTCCTCCTAGTCAGCCCTCCCTTATTTTTCCTTAAGCTAATTCCCTCCTTAAACCCCTTTGCACTCCCTTTCTCTGCCTCCTCCTCCCCAAAATCCTGACCAGCTGTAGTATTGCTCGACTCTGCTTGCAGATAGCTCTTCTCCTATTTTCCATCTGAATGATTTTAAATGAAAATTATCTGGGGCAGTGACCTCCTTCTATTTGTGCCTGTAAAGCACTCTGGGGACCTATTCTTGAATAACATTAAACACAACAATGATAAATCTGACTGCTAATGATATAAGCAAAGGAGCAGGTTTGCTTTACTGCTGGAAGGCAGATCACAGACAGTTCACTCTTTTGCTATTGGTATTGCTGCCACAATTCCATTTTCTCTTGCAAAACACAGAACTAAAGATCAAAATTACATATTGAGTCTGGACTCCTTTTTACATCAGGGAAGCTAAACCCTTTAGGGGAAAGTTGTGTCAGGGAAATTGTCCCAGCAAAGAGTAATAATAGAGTAATAGAATAATGATGTCAATGTACTAAGCAGATTTGTGAAGGAATTAAACAGTGTGTGCTGATTTTTGTTCAGATATGTGTGTCTCTGTCTTGCTCTTGCAAATTAAACAGAGCTGTGCTTTAACATCTGAGGACAGATTTGGGAAACTCAATTATACAGAAATCAAACTATTATGCAGCTTTTTTCATCAGTTTCATACTGCATTTCTTTTTGCTGAGACCGGATAACTTGCCAATGCAGCAGAGAAATTAGTACTGTTCTAGAGTACTATTGAGCATAAAGCTCTGGAAATGTAGAGAGGTTATTACTCCCTAAATAATATCAAATAGATCTGCCAACATATAAGCCCATTTCTTCTGAACTAAAAGGCTTCTGATCATAATCTTCCTTCAATGTATTTAAAAACCCAAGAGAAACTTTTCAGTAGTCTACCATGTTCCCTACGGATTAGCATAAACAGTTTGCTAGAAACTTCTAGCTTTAATGTCAGCTGCTTACTGTCACATTGTCATGTATTTATCATAAAAATCAGGGTTAAGAAAGAAAAATAATAAGCAAAAAAAGTAAGCTAAGAACTTGTTTAAAATATGGTTTTTCTTTTTCTTCAGCATTACTAAAAATCCCCCAAACAAATGCTTACTTATTTTAAATGAAATAGATGAGATCTGATTTGTCACACCACAGAAATGAAACTCTTAGAACTGTATTCCAGATCCTTGAATAACAATGGTGTCACATCAACTTAGGAAAAATAAGATAAATTCTTCTTTATTGTACAGATATATGGTCAAATGTGGGTCTGTTTTTTTTTTTAATTCTGGGTGCTTTGAAGTATGTGCTTTCATTGGATATTATTTTCCCTATTTTTCTCTTCTTATTTTCCTCTTTGCATATTTCATCAGTGATAATTGTCATTGAAAACAAGTTAGAAGAAGGTATTCTATGCTACAAACTAGGAACTTTTTACAAGCAGCTGTTAACCTTAACACTTCTGGTTTGTGCAGAAAATTGAGAGTTAGATTACACTTCTTTCAGTCAAAAAAAAAAAAAAGAGAAAAGGTAGTTCTGCTGCTTTCACTGTTGCAGATTATTGTAGGAGGGAAATTAACCTCCCACCACACCTCCATTCCTTATTTTCTTAAGCTTTCCAGGCCTGATTCACTGCTGTGTGACTTCAGTTTTAAGAGCTGTTACAATGGGTATGCACAGGAAGGAGTGCAGCTGGAGTAGCACCATGGAGAGTCAGACCTATTATCTTGGCAAGTGACTAATCCCACGCTCCACAGCACAGCCTTTAAAGCTTCACACTTCTTATCCGGGAAATAACTCTGCTCAGCAGAACTGCTGGTCACCTGCACCTATATGCTCTTTGGGTTTTCTGAGACAGCTATACTGAGGTTTGCTTAAATAAAACAGGTCCCAGAAATGCATAAATTCCAGGGGTAATAAGTTTACCCCTAGCAAAAGCTGGCCATTTCACAGAGCGAGCCCAAGTGGAAAGGAGATGGGGAATCATTGGTGATCTGTGACCAAGACCAAAAATGGACTGACCAAACTATTGTGAAGAAGGGGTATTTGTGTTTGTAGATGGAATGAGACAACATTCCTGCTGAAATTCAGTAGAGGAAGTAGAGGAAGATGCAAAGTCCTTCCCCTGTGAAGGAGGACACTGGCTGGGGGGTACAGCTCTGCTGCTGAGGCCCTGGGGGTCCTGGTGAGCAGCAAGCTGAGCATGAGTCAGCCCTGGCAGCAAAGGTGCCAACAGCTCTTGGGATGCATGAACAGAAACTGAATCAATGGATTGAAAATGATCATCCACCTCTACTCTGCACTTGTTAGACCATGCTGCATCCAGCTTTGGCCTCCCAGAACAAGACATCCATAGTCTGCAGCAAGTTCAGTGGAAGATGATCAATATGGCAATGGCAGTGATGCCCTGGGAGAAGAGACTGAGGGACTTGGGCTTCTTCAGACTCCAGAAGGGACAGCTTCAGGGGACTGGACAGCAGCCTGCCTGTACCTAGAAGGAAGGGAAGACAGAGATAGGCTCTTCACAGTGGTGCCTCACAGTAGGATGATAGGCAGTGGGACTAAGGTAAAAAAAGAGATTCAGGCAGGGTAAAAGTAAAAACCTTTTTCTCTGTGAGGACAGCGGAGCAGAGGGACAGGCTGCTGGGTAGATTGTACAGTCTGCTCTGGAGATTTTCAAGCTCAAACTGAACAAAGTTCTGAGCAGCCTGAGCTGACCTCAGAGCTGATCCCACTTGGACTAGGAGGTTGGACTAGAGACTTCCTGAAGTCCCTCCTTCCCTAAGGGACATATTCTTGATCCTATTAAAGCAACAGTGGTCAAGAGTAAAGAAATGCCATACCAATAGTTTCTAAAAGTGTTGAGATACCAGTGTTTGTATGAGAGTAAAATAACCTCCTATTTGAACACAAAAACCTTTTTAATTTCCCCCTCCCCTACCCAGTATTAAGCTGTTCAGTGACTTTTTGTGACTATAGCAGTATTTAGGCCATATGGCAATTCACAGCGAAGAAGTCTGAAATATTTGAGTATTATCAGTATCACATGACAGAATCAATGTCTGGGTTTGTATCCTATTTCTGATTCATCACTCTATTGAATTTTTGCCATTTTATAGTGTTTTAGGAAAGAATGTGAAAGCTGCCAAATTCCATCATTTAAGCAAATCTGTTTCTGGTTTATAAGTTTATGCATTAGTTTTTGAATTTTCTCTATCCAGATGGATTTTTCACTTTCTTGCACACTTATAAGGGGTGGAAACAAAAATACCCATGATTCCAAATGTACTGATAAATGTAGTCCAAATCATATTGGGAAAAGACATTTTGTTCCTTTTTCCCTAAGGAACAAATAACCTAACTTGTAGGACAAGAATCAATGTAACAGTGGCTTTCTTTTTATGTTTATATGACCACGTCGTTTCAGTTTTTAGCAGATCAAAATGCTGTAAAGACAGCTGGATTCCTTCTTACATTTATATGAAAAAAATTGTTATATTTTCTGATAGAGTAAACAGCTGTAAAAATACTGATAGGACTTCAGAATGAATTCATTTATTTCTCCTGCCCTTTCCCAAATGAGAGTCCTTTTCTATTCTCATAGTTAAATAAATAGAGACTCAGAAGAGGGACAGAACACATTGCTGCATTCACTGTGGTGGTTTGGGACTGGCTGAAGACCTTCCCATGCCGCTGGCATTAGTGTTCACCTTTGTATAAACTGTGTGGCCACAGAGATTAGGGGACAACTGGTGTCAGTGCTACTAACTTTTAAAAGCTTTGCTCCCCATGAATTTATTGCTCAGGACAGGTATAGGAAGGACTGGGTTGTAACTCTTTATAACTCCTACTGATTCCTACCAGTTCCCTGGACAGTCACTGGAAGGGAACAATGATTATTTTAGGAAAACTGATACTGCTGCTCCTGACATTCAGAGACATCCTAGCTATGCTTTCCATTGACTTCCCAGGGAATTTAAGATATTTTTTAGAGGAAATATATGAAGTCCTTACTTCTTCTCTATGTCTACCTCCAATTCAGCACTTTAGGAAACTGAATCTCACCAATATTGCTTTTATTTAAAAGACCAATGCTTTATGACATTCTGGAGTTTCTTTAGATCATTTTACTGATAGGATGTTCTAATTGTTATCTCAAAATGTTACTGAAATAGAATCAGGAGTTTTCAACTTTGACATTATGTCTTCAAGCCTTTGCTGAACATCTATCCAAGGGAGTATTAGAAGTTGTTGGCTTAGCAGAGAAAAGCTTTAATAAAAGGTCAAACAAAATCATAGTGGAATCAATAATGTGTTTTCAAGGGGACACTTAAGACAGGCTCTTCCCTGGATGGGACAATAAAGGAAACTTAGGAACAAAGAGACCTTCATGTGGACCTAGTCTATTGAGCTGTGGGTTTTGAACCAACAAACATTAACTTTACCTGAGAGAAATACTAGGGACCATTGAGCATCCCAGGTCAAACAGCAGTCTCTATGTCTTTTAGTATGTGAAGCAAAAATGCGTAATGGAAAACAAACAAACAAACAAACAGGCTCCAAAAATTACCAGAGTAGATTTACTTATAGGGCATCATCCTTTTAGAGAAATCACAAATACTGAAATTGAGAAGGGTAAGTTCAGACTTTGAAACGGTGCTCAGGAAGCAATTCTGAAAAGACCTTAAGGTTAATGGTAGACAACCTCAATATGTTCTTGCAGTTATGCTGCATTTGTTACTCATAAATGCTATGAGTAACAAATAATTGCATTTCCTTGATTTCTGCAGAATAGTTCTTTAACTCGAGCCCAGACCTAAAAACAATCTTGTAGCCTTGCTCAAAAAGCAAACTGAGGTCAAGTCTGGAGATTGTCAGAGAGGGGAATCTTCAGAAGAAAAGGAAGCTAAAGCAAGTCACATGAAAAGAAAATGAAGATATCATCTCAACTAAGAGATGCTACGCAGCTGCAATCCAGTAGGATTTAGCATCCTCATCATACATATGAGGGTTGCAGTTTGCTGTTTATAAAGGAAATGTTGAAAAACTTCCTGTAAATCTGATTTCAATCCAATTGTCAAATATTAAAGCACCAAAAATGCAAAGTGCAGTATTTTTCTTGTCATGCCCAATTGGTTAATTAACCAATGAAATACTTGCAAATGGATGTAGTAAACTCACCATAAATTGAATCTCTTGCTTGATTCAATTCCTTTCAAAATATATTGTAGGAAAAGTATAAAGGTGTGTTTGCTGTAGAAATTCTCAGTGGCCTTCAATTGTCTGTTTTGAAGAGATGGTCAGTTGAATGATCATTTTTGCCTCCCTGACTCTAAATTAAAAAGACCAAAACCCATAACATTTAGGAGTTAGGCTCTACACTTTAAAATGTGGTATGCTATTTAGGACAGAAAATATTTCACATTCTTGTTTTACTCTTGCACTTAAATTAATTTAGTACTCAGAAGTAACTGTAATTGAAGAAATCATTTGAAACACACTTATTTTTCTAGGCAAATGTGCCCTCTGCTTCCTAACACTGCTGGCAGCAGCAGTAGGACTAAGAGGCTGTGGTAACTGCTCAGCAATCTGTACCTCCTGGACCACACTGACAACTGGGATTGCAAACAGGATTGGTTCCATGCTGCCTAACATGTGGAGCAATGTATATGGTATTATTTACCTTTAAATTAGAATTACATTTGTAATCTAGCAACCCAAGTGGGAAGGAAACTACAGGCTCCTATTTATTTCCAACAATAAAATATAACTGGACTATTTTTCAAAACAGCAGCAACCTATAAAAATTAAAATTAGGATGTCAAATTAGGCTATGGGAATATCCCATTCCATGAAATTTATCAAAGGTTTTATAGCTCTAATCAATGGCCAAAATAGAAAGGCTGGTAAAAGCTGATTTGCCATCTGAGTACTTCAAATAGTTACTTTGGCCTTTCACTAGAGAATTGGAACAGCAAAGAGATTTGCCATAACTTTGATACTGCTATTTGGGTACTTCTTCATAATCTCTTGACCATTAGCACAGAAACAAGTACATTTTATAAGGTAGTTTTTCTAGAGCATTTAACTGTGAACAGGATTATTTAATGCCAACAAGAATGCTACCAGAAGGTGGCCTGTTATGTGTTAAAAACAGATGTTAGGTAAGACTCTGAGCTAATTTTTTGGTTGTAGTATTCACTGATTTCAGAGAAACCATTCCCACCTTGTGATTATGGTCAGAAACTTTCTCTTTCTTCTTGATGGCGGACATATTTTAGCCTTAAGTTTGCAACAGAACTCTAAATATCTATCTCAGGTGATAAACCTTGGACTTCACAAGAGACAGCAAAATCAGAGTTTTTTCATCTGAAATCCATACTCTGTGTATGGATTTTGTGCAATGGATTCCACATCTGATGGATGTAAAAGGATGCTCGCTCTAATTGCATTACATGAAAGGGTTTTAACCTTTTTGTCTAAATGTACTTTAATATAATATTGGTCAATGCAGAGCCAGTGAAGGATATTTCAGGGAATGTCATTAATTGATCCAAGACTGACTAGAAAAAGAGCAATCATCAATAAAGTATAAAAAGAGTAAAATTTGCAACAATTTCTGAGTGTATATTGTAATTTAATGATTACTAGCATTAAATGAAAACTCAATAATATGCCACTAGAAATGTGAAAGATTTTTAGTGGTGAGGGTGAACAGTCATTGGGAAAATTTACTAGGTACACACTGGACTCTACCCCTCAGAGCCTTTAATCAACGATAGATATCTCTCCTGAAGGGTTTGGAGCTTGATAAAGACACTTGTGACTGTGATTTTGTGGCCTGCAAGACAAAGGAGATCAGAGTGGAGTATAATGCTAATCTCAGCTGTTTCTCAAATATCTTCAGCACTTCCACATCTAAGTTACCTTCAGTATTATAAAATTAGAAAATTATATATTTCACGGAGCTATGGCAACATGGAGTTATTTTGCAAACTTACTTAAGAGAAATGTAGTATGCTATGCAAAAAGCTTAAGGAAACCTTAGAGATGGAAGAATATTTTCCATTCACATCCACAGCTTTTTTTAGAAAGTTACATACTGATAAAATGGCAGAATATGAGTGAGAGAGGAAAAATTCACAGATTCGTGCCAAGTGCTTGTGATTTAACAGATAAAAGAAACTATGATGAAAACTAGAAAAACCTCAATTGAGAGACACAAATTACAACTTGAAACAGATTCTTTTTTTCCCATATGTCCACACACAGCATCAATTGAGGAAGAACAAATTAAAGTTTTATGAATACTGCCTAGCTCCTGTTAGATGCCTTGTAGACCCATGAACTCAAGGAGCTCTAGGATCCATAATACTCTAGGAATCAGCTAGACAGCATTTCAGCTTGTTTTTCAAAGGAAGTATGAATAATAGCTAGGTCTATTTAATTGTATTGCAGAAAGAGCATAAGGAAGTCTTTGTGCTGAAAAATTTACTCAGGTGTGGCTGTGAGAGGCATGGGAGGTCAGAGTAGCTCAGGTGCATCTCGACTGCAGGAAAGGAGAGCTTTAGGACATTCCTAACCACCTCTCTCTCTCCAGTCATCTCAGCTGGGCCCTTCAGTCCCAGGGGCTATCCCAGTTCCTGTCCCTAGGGTTGGATGGGACCGGGCTGTGTGCAAGACTCATCCTTGTGCTGGATCTCTGGGAACACGGAGATAACAGAGAGAGAGATACTGAAGTTTAATAAACAATAAACTAGTAATTTAAGAGGAAATATGCAGTCTAAGCACCTCTGCAGTTTAGGGTTATTTTGTAAACAAAATAGATGCCAGGGAAGGGGAGGTGGGAATAGGCATGAGAGGCAGTTTGTTTCACTGGCCAGGTTTCCACACCCTGCTTTTGTGGGGAGTCTGCACTCCTTTCTGAAGCCAGAAACAAAGGCAACAAATAACCAAGGCAACAAATAATAGCATGGCTATTCTTTCCAGGAAAACACCAATACTGACCTATGCCACACACAGGGTGTGTCGCACTGTGACCTTTTTCTGCATTCCAACATCTTTGATTTCTGTTGCTGTATCACACTCAAGTAACTGAGCGTCCATGTCCATCAAAGGGCGGAAACATTCATTACCAGTGCCACCTTTATAAAGACTCTTCTCCTTTGACTTTTCAGTTGTAGGAATTTCTAGTTCTACTGAGTTGTGAAGCCATGTACCTTAGAAAGTTAGTGCTTTCTTGGAATATTAGTATCACTTTCTCTTGCTAACTTGCCAGTGTTCTGTAAGTAATAAATGGTGTGACCCTTTTATTCTCCAAAGAAAACCAGCTTTTCACCTCTCTTTTTACTTTATGGATACCAATAACATTTTATTTCATCTGATCAGACTGATTAACACTTCTAATTAAATTCAGAGCAGTTGTTCTCAGTCTGAATTTACATTTGAACATTCCAACCTGTTTTGGATGCAAAAAAAGAATTTATGCACAAAAGCCTGTGATTTTTTTTCCACCTACAATAGTTGATCTAATGAAAGATAAGAACTGTCTCTGTAAAACTTGTATTTTAATCTGGATGTGTTGTAAATTCACATTATAGAGTTTATCCTGCAACGGGAGGCCCTGGATTTCACAAGGGAGATTGCATCATTAGACCTCAAACTTGAGACTTATTATCTGCTTTATTAGTAGACAAATGATCATTTTTCTGCACTGAAATGACATCAGTTCTACAATGACAGCAAGTACTTGAGACCATAAGCACAGCTTATGGCTGGGTAGCTCCTGGATTTCTGACATGCAAATGGACTCCCTCAAAATCATCTGAAGTTACCAAAATATTTTATGTTGCTGTTGCTGTCAATTCTACTACAATTAGTACTACTCCTACAACATGCTCTTGTGACCTGCAGAAAAACTGGCATGAGGTTATATGCATTTATGTTTTTTACATAAAAATGTTGTGGTCTAAAGTGCCTTTGGTGAAAACAGATTAGATTTTAGTGTTATAATCACATACTTGAAAAAAATTCTACATATTTTCTCTAAATATGTAATATCTTACAGCTTCAAAAGAAAGTCACTGAAATCACTAGTAACATTTATGTCATAAGGACTGATTGTGGGAGTAGATACATAGCAATTTAGATACAGTAGATATGCAACAATTTGCCTATATCTCCCTGAATTTTTTATTTTCTACTTGAAAAGAGGTGTTCAAAATTACAGCACAGACCTTCTGTTTTTCTGGTAGCATTTTGTTCTGTACTGACAAGTCATCACTTTCTCTCATTCCCCCTTATTTGTATGGCTTAGAACATCAACCAAGGCAAAGTCATTCTTAAAACAAACAGGAATATTTTTGGCACTTCACAATGAAAGAACTTTTGTTTTAAAGTAAGGCTGCAAATTTAACAAATAAAGTTTGTAGATCTCAGTCTTTAGGAAGAGTTATGAGAACTTTTAATGTATTAATACAGAAATACATAACTGGAGTCGCAAGGAAGGAGGGTGAGGAATATATTTTCAGCTTCAACCTCTACACACAATTAATCATTTTGAATTTAAAAAAAAATCATTTTAAGTAAGCAAGAGCTGTAAAACTAAGTGGTCCTTGGAATGAATTGATGGCCACTAGTGCAAACCTTATTGCAGTCTACATAGTAGAGGAGAGAGGCAACAACATTTTGCAACAAAAGATTAATTATGACTGATAGACTCCAAACTCTGTGTAGTTCATCTGAGGTGTGTATTTTTCACAGTCTAAATTTTTACACTAACCTGAATTTTAAGAACAATTTTTGGATTAAGATGCGCTTCCTCTCAGCTGCTCTTAGAATCTACAAGCCCTTTTGGACTTCAGAGCTTGCAGACCTCTGATCTCTGACTACATTTGTCAGCACGCTGGGGGCTCTTGTGTGTTCCTCATGAGTTACAATGCACAAGCTGATGTTCTGGGGACTTGTTGTTTAAAAGAACGATTCTTAACTGGTATTACCTTTTTGGGTAGTCTGGAGTGAAAAGAAAACCCAAACCTCCCTATATTGTCAGTATAACCTCATGAGCACATAGGCTGTAATGAACAGCAAAGTCATAACTTTCCCCTGATTTTAATGTACAAATTTATTTTTAATATTTAAAATGTCCTTGGGGTGATTTTCAAATTTAATTGAGTGTATGATATAGATGAACCATTTTTTTGCATGATTAATTGCTGGTTTTTTAAATATTATCATGTGTCTCCCATTGGACAGATTTCTACATGCACAGTAACTTTTTCTAATGCAAGGGTTTAAGACTGACATTAGCTGGGTCCCTGCTGTTGTGACCCTTTCTAAATCAACAGTATGTAGCAGCTGGAAATACAAAAAAATGAGCAATATCAATTTTGTATCTTCTGTGAATAACATTTGCCTTATTACAGAGAGTACAACCTCACTCATCTGCCCTGACACAATGTTTCTTTGTTTCTCCAGTTTGTTTCATGGTGGGTTGAATTAGTGCCACTCTCTGGAATGGATTATGATGTTTATCAAAAAGGAAACAAACTATTTGCATTCGATCACTTCTTGGTTTTAGCTTACTTCTCCCCTTAAACAACACTCACTAACAGCAAGAATTAAAGTAAAATAACCATCCTCTTCCACCCTGGCAATTTGTTTTTAGTCTAAATAATTAATTGCAACAGATTCAATTTCACAGCTGCTGCCATCAGTCTTTTTTTACTTTTCACATAACAAATGGTATTTTTGAGAAATGGTTTACATAATGGATAGTCACTCCCAGATTTCTTCAGCCGAGCAGTATGAATTATGTATAAATAAATGCAGAATGCATATATTTTAAAAGGAGTCAGGACTTTCCGCAATAACGCTCCTCCTCAGCAGGTGACAAACACCTCCAGCTCCTCACCTGCATCTTCTAGGCAGCAGACCTTTCCCCCTTTGCTTTTTCCTTCTCTCCTGGCATAAGACCAGCCAAACTTGCAATCTCCCTGAGGAAGGCAAAGCAACTGCTGCTCTCACCTGGAAGAAAAGTAAGGGATGATGGTGTCAGCAGGAGCCCTGCTGACAGCCTTGATAACAGCTCAGGAGATTTGTGTAATAAGCACAAGTGTTCTGCACAGCAGAAATGCACGTGTGAGAGAAGGCGTAAGATTCGCTAATGGTGTAATGAGCATAATTAACCCTGCAACACATTAATATACAATTTGAAATGCTTGCTGACTTGATAACAACAATGTTTTGGCATTGAGTGTACTTGAAGGCAGATTACATTTTTTAAGGTAGTTAGGAAAACTAATGTTGAATAACTGTGACAGCTGACATTGTAACGGGACTGATGTAAATTCAGTCTTAACAAGCACTCAATATTTTGAAAAAGAGCTAATTTTCAATTATTACTTACAGGAACACATGTACTTCACTTGGGTTAAGAGTAACCACATGCTTTGAGATGTAAGTGCAGAAGTTGTTCCCGCAGGTAAGGGCTCTGTGATCTGTCCCTTGTTTTCTTGTGTACAAGCCAGAGAAACTGAGTGTATTTTGTTGAAAAGCTTACTTGATTTTAGTAAAAAAAAGCATTTAATATGTATCAGGTTGTTCTACTGTGAATACAGACAACACTTCATTTCGTAGTTTCCATGTGGCTGGTCATCCCGGTTGTGTCCTCCTTCTCTAACAAACTGGCTGCAATTACTAATAAACCCCCAAAACAGGCTACTGAAACTAGGACTGGGATTAGGACAGAGAAATAACAGACCATACACATTTTCAACAACTCCCAATATCTCTTTAAACTTCCTATAAACCATTATCACTGAGCACAGCAAAATAGAAATCTGGATTCATGTCCCTGCTTGGTAAAAGTTACATACCAGGGACAAAATAGGAGCTCTCTGTGGGTAGGCAAATAGGCCTAGAGACCAGAAAGACAGTAGTACCTCAAACCAGAGAGACATTATGAACTCAACCAACATGGTGACCACTTTATCCCAATACAAAGTAATTAAAACCGAAAGGTAATTAGTACAGGGGTATTTTTCACTTTCCTTCAGGCGCCACATTTGGCACCAATAATTATTTGTCCCAGTTTGAGACAAATTCAGAGGAACATCCGAAATGAATGTCCTCTGATAGAAGGCAGGTTACAGCCATCCCTCCCCCACCAGGCTCAGAAAGAATTTTCCTCAGAGGAAAATGAAAAAAACCTATTTTTTTAACAAGTAAAGTGCATGCAGGTGCGGAAAGAGGAATAATGCTAAAAAATAAAACTTCTCACTGTGGAGAGAACCTGGGTACATTTCAGAGTCCTCTGTGGGTGGCTCTCTCTCCCCTCTGGAGCTGGAGTTTGGCGTGGGCCCCTCCAGGTGATGGTGTAGGACATCCAGTGATGTTCTGGTGTTGCAGAACAATCCAGAAGAGAAGAAGCCAAAGTCCCAGGGAAAAAAAACTTTCTTGCCTCAGCTGGCAGACGAGCTGAAAAGCAAAGGAGTTTAACTCTCCATCTCTCTCCTGAGAAAAGGAACCGAGAGCTGGGCAAAGCAGGAAAGTGCTTTCCTCCTCTCTGTAGCAGCCAGGAACACAGGGGAGTGTATGTGTCCTTGAAGTACAAAACCGCTCAGCTCTTTTTTTTTTTCCCTTTCTCTCGGTCCCAGCTCAAAGACACAGAAAGGCACAGGATTCATGCCTGGCATAGGGCAGATGATAGGGAATATGGTATCACGCAGTCACCCCAGGACACTGGTCAGTAGGGTGAGTGCCCAGGTAAAGGATGGCTCTTTGTCCAGAGTGTCTTTAACTACCAGTCATGGGCTGATAATCATGGAGTCATCCAGGAAAAGACCTGTAAGATCCTTGAGTCCAGCCACTAACCAGTACTGGCATGCTCACCCCTGAACCGTGTCCCTAAGCACCATATCATATCCATGGTTCTATGACTCTGTATCTATATGTTTTTTAAACACTCCAAATTACAGTAATTCCACCACTTCTCTGGGCAGTCTGTTCCAATATCTGACCATCCTTTCAGTGAAGAATCTTTTCCTAATATTCAATCTAAACCACCCCTGGTACTACTGGGGGTGATTTCCTCTTGCCCTATCTCTGGTTACCTGGGAAAAGAGACCAATCTCCATCTGCCTTCCTTTCAGGTTGTTTCCTAACAATTAGGTTGCTTGGTGGGCAGGATTTTCAGAATCTTCTGAATTAATTTATTATTTCAGATGGGACAACCAAAACTTGAGACTGTCAAAATCTCTTGTGCCCAGTCTCCAGAAAGTCTGAACCCTGTACACACACGTCTAGATCCATCTGCAGAAACTGAAGCTGATAAATCAATTTCCATGAAAGCAAATAAGCAGTTACCATGCTGGAGGAAACCCACATTTCATCGTGATGAATTATGTGCCAACAGACCAACGTCTGCAAAACAGTATTAGTACAGATGAAAACCACAGTTAACCAGAAACAACAATAAATTAAAGAAAAACTTATGCAAATAAATTTGAATGGGCTTAGCTATACCTGCATGTTTTTCCTGAAGTTATAACACTAAAATATTGAACTTCCAGTTTCCATAGCAATGTGTCAGTGGTGCTCACAGAAAGTTAAAAAAGACCATCATTTTCTCTCAGTAAAACAAATTCCCAAGGAAATACGAACAGGCGGAGGAAAAGAGAAACATCTTGAAAATAGTCTTATTATTTAGGGATGGAAAAACTTCACAAGTTTTAGGGGACTGGTTTGAATAAACACCTGTCATGGGTTAGCAAAGCATAGTCTCAGAAGTGATGTTCTTGCAAAGGGGTGCTTACAGCTTCCTCTGTGACCTGACAGAACCTATCAGCTGGCCAGTTTGAATATGGACAATTCTTTAAGACACTTAAATTGTGACCGCCTCTGTGATCCACACTTAAGAATAGACAACCCCCGGGCAGAGCTCTCTCTCGTTTCCGGTGCTGGGACAGGTGGCTGCGAGCCCCATGCGGGGGCTGGCGGGCCCAGCCCAGGCCCTGCTCGGGCCAGGCCAGGCCGGGCCACGGCCGTCCTGGAGCCGACGGGCCCTGTTCCACCTGCAGAACCACCCCACAGCCCTGCTGTGTGCAGCCGGAGCGGCTCGGCTCCCCCTCTCCAGTGCGGCCAAGATTCAGCTGAAGCTGCACCGCTGTCCAGCAAAGGATCATGTGAGCAACAGCGATAAGCGAAACTCCAGCTGCAAGGCTGAGGTGAGATTAACCCTTTTGGTGCTGTGAAGAGCTGAAAACCTGAGGGAGAAGAAAGGAGATGCTTAAAGGTGAAATTCTGTTGTAAAGCTACGATGTATCAGAGTACCTGTTGTAATTTCATGAAGGTATGGTGGGGTGGAGCGTTCAACTTGTACTTGTGAGCAAAAGCACCTGCGCTGAGATAGGCAGATGCTGAACCAACTGTAATTTAATGAGAAGTTTGAACAGGGAGTGATGGAAGTGATGAGGACTCTTACTCCACGTGGAAAGGGGAAGACCTCTGTTCCTAGAGATGCTCCCAGAGATAGTCCTAGAGATGAAGATGAGGAGGACCCTTTGCTCCCAGGGAAGGAGGAGGGCCTCTGTTCTTAGAGATGAAATGCTCCCAGAGATGGGCGAAGAGAACTTTTGTTTCTGAATGGCTCAACCTTAAAATTGTACCCCAGTAATTCAAGATTGGACCCTCAAAAGCAGTTGTGGGAAAAGCTGCAAATCGTGGGAGGGGACTCTCACATGATGCGAGCAGAGAACCAACCCGGGCGGCTGTCTCGTTGTGATGTTTTCATAGCATGGACAAGAGAGAGACTCCTCTTCCCAAATGGACTGAGCAAGGTTATTATGGAAGTGGTAAACAGACTGAACATCTCAAGGGTTGTCTCTTTACATTGTCAGTGGGAGAAAGGAGAAAGGTAGGGGGGGAGGAGAAGAGTTCTGAAGGTGTGGTATGATTTTATTTTTTCTTTTTTCCCTCTTTTAGGTCTGTTAATAAACTTCCTTATATTCTTTCAAGTTTGGTGCCTGCTTTGCTTTCCTCCTAATTCTTATCTCACAGAAGGTAAATAGTAATGAGAATTTTGGACCAAACCACTACACACCTTAATATCTGAAGTCTCATTTGCATCTTATGCAAACCAACACAGCTCTCAGATGTCAGTATCAACACAGGTTTCCATCATCACGTCTATTCTTCTTAGCAGTATCGTAGTCTGGAATATTTTTGGGCTCTCCCATGCAAGGAAGGGATGAGGAAGTCAAATCAAGTCCAGCAGAAGGTCTCTGACACTTCTGGGGAGTTGGGGCACACGATGTGTGAGGAGAGACAGGACTCTGGGATTGTCCCTCCTGCACAAGGGAAGGCTGAGGGGGGCAGTGGGGGAATGTGACACCTTGTTGATGAGGGGCTCTAAGGAGAAGGAGCCAGGCTCTTCTCAGAGGCACACAAGGGTCTTATGCTGCAACAAGGAAATTCTGATGGATATATGAGGAAAAAATCCAAATCACCCTTGAATGTGTGTACCTGAGAGTCTGTGGAACTGCTGGGTATTCAGGACTCAAGGTGGCCAGGCCCTTGATCTAACTTTGAACTGCGCAGGATGCTGGACTGGATGTAGAGATCCTTTCCAATCTATGCTGCTCTGTAACACTCTGTAACATTCCTGAGGTGATTTAACAGATATTTCCATCTTCCTCATCCTTCTGTCACAAGACTCAGTGGAAAGACCCAACAATGGCAAAGATGGCCAAAGCACCTCTGCACATTAGGGGCAGAACAGTGGCCTGACTTAGATGAGCTGTTTGGCATCTTACCCTTCCCATCTGGCTCCATGCAGTTCTTGCAATGGGGTAGCTCTCCAGGTTCTTTCTCTTCTCCTTGTTTACAACCCTATCACCTCTTGTGGATGACAGATGGTGACAGCCAGATGACACCTGAAGAAGTTAAGGTACCTAACATCATTTGACCATGTTGCTGACCCAGCAAGACCCCGGCTGATGTAAGTTAACTCTGAAGATGTCATTGCAAAGCCTGGGACTGCTTCCTTCTCAAGTCCTCCTTTAGAGTGTAAATCAGATGAGAATCATTTCCTCAGGAGGGAAGCTTTTACCTTGTAATGCCAGTGCCTGGGCACATGCAGGGGTTGTGAAGATGAGTAACACCATTAAGAAGGAGTGAGTGCTTTAATGAACTCAAATGATTAATCTCACTGCAGGTGTTGGATTGTCTGCCTGCTACAGACATCATGGCGCTCAGTGTCTGAACACAGCTAAAAGATCATCTTACAGGACATAGGACAAAAAAGAAAGAAGAGGGCTTCTCATAGGCCATTTTCTGACTTTCCAATAGCATATTTACAGTGCAGCTAGTTTGTAATGACCAAATCTTTTTTTTTTTAATGTGCCCTATTACTGTGATGCTCATTCAACACTTGAAATCTGCTATTTCAGCTCTGTTATACATCATTGGCTTAAACAAAAAGAAAGCTGAAAACCAGAAAAAAAATCCACATAATATCTCCATTGTCCTGAGCTAAAATTATGTCTTATCCTTCGAAATTTGCAGGTTCAACATAATTGGAGTTTCTCTGTTATTGAAGTATGTATTCTGGCTTGGGAATTGTGCAGGAATGACTGAGAGCCCTCCCCTAAGCTGAGGGTAGTAGGAACAGCCCTTGCTCCAGCAACACAGTGAGTATCACTTAACATGCTGCTGCAGTTTGCAATAAATGTGTCAGGTGTCTTTAAAAGTCTTTGATTTTTTTTCAGAAGCGTATGTTTGCTACAGGTGAAGGTGACCTGAAGAAGTGTCTGTTTAAGTAAATATTTGCCTATATTTTCCAGCAATGCCAGATGTTTCAGAAAGAGTTTCTGCCTCTGCCTGTGGGAAATCCAGGTATCATTATAATACAAATATCTCCAAATTATTCTTTTCAATGAGCATCATGAAGCTCTGGCTTTTAAGTGTGTAATAAGATAAAACAGTGATTATCTATCACTGTTTGCTTATCACTGTGGGATTTCTTCATACCTGAGAGTGAAACTATCCAGAACTGGGTATGAACCTCAAAACGTTTTTGTAGTTGTAACTTGTTCCTCTCTTGGAAAGAGAAGCTGGCCAGGAGGCTCAAAAGCAAGATAACACTTATAGAAGTGCTTTGCAAAAGGAGAGCCAGCTCTTGTACTAAAGGAAGATAAACCAGTCACAACATTCTGTGAAACACAGATTTTGGTAGGGACAGGATATCTGCAAAATATTTATAACTAATTGAACTTAGAAAATTAAATGAACTCTCCAGAACAAACTTGCTAAATCTAAACAAGGCAACACATGACAGCCAAAACAAACTCTCAAGTGCAGAAGAACTGGTAGAGTTGCCTTGGTAAGATGAGCTTTCCAAGACAAGATAATCTTTTACTTCTTAAGAGGCCTCATTGGTTTCAGTGGGATGACTCCTGGAGTGCCCACCATAAAGGCATTGGAATCTGGCCTTCTTCCAGAGAAGTCTGAGAAGTCTTCAAACTGGTAGGGGAGAAGCCTTTACAGGACACTGAGAAAATTTAAAATAGGTGAAAAACAAGCAAGATCCCTCCTTTAGGAGCTGCAGCAGCAGTTGCGTAAGTACCACAGACTTAACATGAGCAGCAACAGGCACTGAGAAGTGTCTGAGAATTAGCACCAGTACCTCAGGCTAGATGTGTGATTGTAAGATGTGATTGAAAGAGGACTCGTTGCTTTCTGTGAGTAAAAAGAAAAGTTATAAGAGGAAGGAAGAAGACGAAAGTAAAACAAAAGGAGAAAACTACAAGAGAAGCAAGAATGGTAGAGAAGAAGCAAGGGGAAAATATTGATATGAGGAGAACAACTGACCCAATGGCAAAATTCTCTTTTCCTTCCTGGTCTACATCTTATCTGAAAATGTGTTTTTTGAGTTGCCTTATTAAATCTTCTTCTGGAAGGCAGCATGCACTCCATCCGTGTCCACCAGCAAGGTTTCAGACCAGAACCTTCAACGGCAAAGAGCGGACGTCTCAGGGGTCATTTATTTGGGGTTTTCCAAACAAGCTGAAAGGCAGCAGGCTTTAACTGCCAGTACATAACACTTTTAAACACAGGTTGGTGTAGAGGGAGGAGTCTGGGCCTAGAGTTAAAATGCTCCCTGATGGTCATGGGGCAGCTATGTCTGCATCCTCGCTGTGTGTGGTGCAGTGAGCAGGGCCCTCAGCACTTTGCCTGCTTTCTTTAGTGTAACTTTAATAATATTATCTTTCCTAAAACAAGAAGAGATAAATTATGTATTTATTTCAATAATAAAATTGCAATCCAGATAATTGTATTTTGTCTAATTTGCAGCAGCGTATTAAACAGTGACAGTGATCATTAGGGAAAAAAATCCTCTTGTTGTTGAATTCAAAACAAAAATTTAGCTACTAATCTCTGCACCTGCGTCTCAAATTTTATTCACACTCAGTTGAAAATGTTCAGTCATTATGATATTTATAAAGGACGAGCTGTTCTTGAATGACTTCTCTAATATGTTCACTTGAAAAAGGCTTATTCAATGCCAACATAAACTACACATTGCCTGAAAGGTGGAAAACACCACTCCTCCAGGTTCCAGGAACTGGAGTGTACACCTGCCTTCAAGTTTGTGGCTTGGCAACATCAAACAGATTTGTCCTAAAGTGATGCTCTGCTGAATTTGGGCCTGGTACAGGGTACATCTCTTGTCCTGCTTATTGAGGAGATCTTGACGTTTTTTTGTTTCTAATGCCTTTCATCTTGGAAGGCAAATACAAGGAGATGATGCTGGAGGTGGGTTGCACACCTGAAGCCTGGTCTCTGGGGGACTGTGTGGACCTTGTCAGCAGCACTTCATGGCTCATCAGGCTGAAGGTAGCAGGAGCCCCACACGTGCATGTGGAGGAAGCAGAGGTCAAGGGATCAGCTCCATGGGAATAATGTAAATCATGTGGCTGTGACACTGTGCACAATAGGTAAATTCTAAGCTGAACGTTCTGTTTGTCATGACAGCTAGAAAGAGTTATTGCAAACTGAATCCAGCACAACCCTTTACTCCTCTGGCTGTCAACGGGAAGGGCTTTATGGACCATATAAATGTAAAACAGTGCTGAGGAGTCATTAGCATAGGAGGAAGGAAAGGCTGCCTGGGACAGCTGGCATGGCTGCCTTTCTGAGCTCATCAGCCTGTCCTTGATGTGGACACTCTTTGATCAGCTGATTGCACAGGGAAGAAAGTCTAAAGGTCTCCCACAGCTGGGGAAAGCAAAAGAGGGCAGAGCTATGCTTTTCCCTGACTCATATGGGTAAAAGAGTTAAAATCTGAATTCTTATACAGCCCAAAGGACAATTCACAAAACTTCTAAGTAACTTGATAAAATCACATTCTTTAGCTTCTTTACAGCTATTTTTCCCCCATATATTTTTGTTTAAGTTCATCAAGACAGGTGTAAAGAAAAGGGACTCGTGATGAGTAGACTATATTTAAGTATCACGAGAACAACTCCTAATGTTGCTGTAGCTACCCAGCCCCTCTGTCCCAGTCTCTTCCTTTCCTCTCCTCCCTGTATTCCTAGGTATGGCCCCAAGAATCTGTGCAAGTGTGGGAGTTTTTGATCTTGGGCATATTTGAGGAAGAGGGGACATGGCCCTCTGTTCTCAGAACAGAGGGAGAGGCTGGTTATAGCAAGGAACAGGATCAGGTGCTTTAACATGTGCCTTTGGCACAGGACTCTGTCATAAAACCCGAGCAGGAAACACTGAAGACTTGTTTCTTTTCAAGTGATGCAGGCAGACAGGAACCTGACTTTAAAACAGGATTCTTCAGATTGTCAAATCTCTGTTTCAAAAACATTTTCTGCATCCACCTTTGCGGCACTGCTGGAGTGGGCTGCAAAGTGGGTGCTGTGCCCTGGAGCTGAGGCACTCGCAGTCCTCATCACTGGGGACTGCCCAGCTCTGTCATTTCGCTTGTACACACAGAGGACATGGGAGTTCTGTGTAAAAAGGTGTTGAAGTTGGTCTCTGTGCCTTTAAAAGCCTTCTAACTTACTTGTTTATTAGTCTCAAAACCTTGTGCTTCTCGAACAAAAGCTGTGCCAAACTTTTCCCACTTATTAGCTTTGCCTAACCATTTTGAAAACTGCTCTGTAGATTTTATCTATTGCAGTGAATTACATTGCTCAATTATTAATTTCTGCCATCAATCATGCTTTATCTTTTCCACAGCTGAAGAAGTATCTTGTCACTTCTTGTATGGAATGGTACACCAATTAAATTTAATTTATACTGTTATATATTAAATTCGGTTAAATTTAATACACAGGGTATAATTTTCACTTCTCAAAGCTTTAGGAATAAAATCAGATACATTTTCATTGGTAAATGATAGGGTAAGCAGAACCTCCACAACACTAGGTGTAAAAAAAAGCAGACATCATGATTCCTCTCACTGGTTTGTGACAGCTGAGATACTGAAGCGTGGAGATACTGTTGGGTAATTCTCATGATAATTTAAAATTATTGCACATTATACTCTCACTTTATCACTTACCACAATAACTGTGCTGGAATAAAGCACAACTTTCTTTTCACTGTAAAACACAAGCCTTTCTTAAAATTTGACTTGGGTTTATACTGCAATCCTTTATTCTCTCCTTCTCTGCTCCTACGCCTAAATCTCCATGTTTATATTTTTCCTTCTTCCTGAGATTTCCTACTGAGGGAACATATAACCTTCTTTAAAATCTATGTCTGGACACAGAGAGGAATAGTAATTTCCATTAATATCAGTCTCATGTTCAGTCTACCATTATGAATTCTGTCAGATGCTCCAGCTACTCAGCCCTTGGATCTGAGGACAGAAAGCAAAATGTGAATACAGAAGAAAGGAAACAAATATAGCTCAATGACACAAACTGCTATAAGATAATGTAGGAAATCTTAGTGGAAATGAATGGCTAAAGTAGAGTATTTTGGAACAAAAGGCAACTGCAATGAGAGTCAGGGAGCTGAGATGAGCATCTTGGCATATCTATAATTCTTGCTTTGTCAAGATATTGCTGACTGATGAAAAACAGAAGCAGAACACAGACATTAACATCCTCACAGATTTCCATATGTACTGACCACTGCCTAAAGCATTTTTGCTTTGGAATAGGGATGCAGATTATCATTCTGGAAAAATTCCTTGAGGTTTTTTCTTTCATTTTAGATTGCTCTCCTTAAAGCAAGTAAGCAGGTTGAAACTGTCCTCAGGCACCACATATTAAAAGGAAAACATAATTTCTTGGAACTGTATGTTTTTTTTTTTTAAATTATCTCAGGGAGGAGTTTTATCCAGTTGGTGTGCAGTCTTGGGGTGACTTGATGTTGTATTCCCTATCGCTGCACTATGCCCGGAAATTAGTATATATGCCTTTCTGTCCCTTTAAACTGAGCCTGAGAGGGGAGAGAGAAAAGTGTACTTTTTCAAAGCAGTTTGTTTTCATGTTCCGAGAACACAGAGATAAAACCTGTCTGCTTCTGCAGAGCGAGGGTGGGGAAGGCAGCTGGCTTGCTTTCGGCCAGTTTTTCAGCTCCTTTTTCTTTCTCCAGAGAAGGAGATGGAGAGTTGAACTTTTGTTTTCCTGGGACTTTGTTTTTTCCTTTTTTTTCTCTGCTGGATTGTTTCAACATCAGAATACATTGGGAGGAATTTCCACCGAGACCTTGGCCCTGGAGGTGGACCCGCTACCCCGTCCCAGCTCCAAGGAGAGGGAGAGAGAGATCTACAGAAGGACTCTGAAATTTTCCCAGGTTTCCCTCAGCAGAGTGAGAGGTTTTATTATTTAACATCATTATCCTTTTCCTGTGTGTTTGTTAAATGAATAGTCTTTATCTCTTTCACTTTCCTTAGAGGAAAATTTATTTTTTTCCCAAACCTGGTGGGGGAGGGGTGGTTGTAACCTGCCTTCTCTCAGAGGATATATTTCTAAATTTGGCCAAACCAGAACATGTGTCTTATGCATAAGCACAACTCTCTTAGTACTTTGAATCCCATGGGCCCTTGGTGGGACACACCAGAGACTTTCATTTCCTTTGACACTTTCCCTGAGCCCTTTCAGATGTGGCTCTTGCTGAGTCTTCCCTAGGGAGATAAGTCATGACATCACTGCAGTGTCTAGGCATGCATCATCCTTGTAAAGCAATTTAAGATCTTTAGAACGATTGTGTTATTTGGATGTGTCTTTTTAATGGTTACAGTTCAAACTTTTGTTTTCTGTCATTATGGCATTTACATAAGATCAGAAAAATCTTTGCAAGTAGTTATCCAGGGTGGTGAAGAGGCAATCCCCTAAAGCCAAATGCAGAAAAGCTGCAGGTGGTAATAGAATTGAGGAGTGGGAAAAAGGCACAGTTTTATGTGGCAAAATGAGTTGCAGTAAAATCCTCCTTCCCCTTCCAAAATCCTTAATAGGGAAAAAAATCACTAGTCCCTGAAATAGCTAGCAGAAAATTCAGTCAGTTAATATGCTACTAGGGGAATAAAGTAGACTGTTAATATATGAGTTGTCACTGATAGCATTTGTAGAGGTGCTCAGGATAAAGACTTTCACTGAGGTAACACACATAGAAACAGAAAAGATGCATGGAGTGGAAGAAGGTATGACATGGTTAAAAACTACTGTGAAAAGGAGATAAGACTGTGACCCATTTAAAACTAAATCACCTAATGAAAAGATGTGACAAAAAATGAGTAAACAAGCAGCAAGAGAGGATTTTAAACAACACAGTACCAGATCTAGGTTAAACAACATATGGTGTCTGTCAGGCAGCTGCTTATTGAAGTGGGGGTATTATAGGGTGATCAATCATATGGATCCGAAAAGAACTGCTACAGCAAAAACCTACAAGTGAAATCAAAATGTGCATTGAAAAGCTTAAGTGTGCTGATACAAATGTATTTCAAAATATATTTTAGATACAGTAAAACTTTTTGTTACTTCAATCTAACAGATCGTTTAGGATAAAAATAACATAGTCACCTCCCTAACACACAACCCAGTCAAATGCAATTGACACTATCTACATTTTAAAACCATAATCTTCCAAAAGAAAAATGTAAGCTTTTTACAGTGTCTCATAATCCCCAATAACCTCTAGAGAAGTCCAAAGCAAGCTTTGTACTCATATGTAACCCCCCAAATCCAGTAATATCATGTTTCCATGGAACGGGAGATCAAAGAAACAAAAGTCTGTGGGAACGGGTCTCTGTGCCTGAATCATAAATTAAGAGGAACATCTGGGAGCATCTATGAGCTCTTGGAGAAACATCAAAATTCACTGTGTAAGTTACTAATGCTGATCCCAGAAGCAGGGAATACAAGCAGTACATCTTACTAACATTTATTTCTTGGAAAGTGAGTTTGGTGAGGTATCAGGCTTCAGTATGTACCTCAGAGCCTGTTCAATTGATTCCTGTTCCAAGTTTTGATTTAATTTCAAATATTTCATGTCCTTTAAAAATTCAGGATTTAACTTGATGACTTAATACCAGATCACTGGGTGCTACCTATCAATGGGTTTTTTCAGACTAGGAGTGAATCTGTTACTCATACATATTTGGCAATAATTTGTATAAGGAACAGATGCCTACCAAGCTCCACAAACTTTTCCAAACATCTTTTTTTTTTGTGTACTGGTGCTTCAATTCATTGACTAACTCACTTCTTGAAAAATTGCTATATTGGAGGAAAAATTATCCTTATCTTCTGTAGAGTAAAATGTATGTGAGTGGAACAGCTAGACTCTGGAAGGCAATAAACTCTCATGCATCTCAGTTTCCAGGTTTATTTAACTGTGTGCATTTTTCAAGAGGTCGTAAAACCTCGTTTTTACTATTGCAAGTGCTTCTGTTTATAGTCTTTACATGTATATGTGTGTCTGAATATATGAATATGTATTTTGTAGACCTCTCAAATAACTTTCTTATGCATTTTTCTGCTTTTCATTTCAGCTGCACTTTTAAGACGAGTTGCAGATCAGGGGCATTTTCAGTTTGAATACATAACTGATTGTAGATAACCTGTATGTCTTTTTTCACCTCAAAGGGAGACAAAAATTACTAATTTTCAGTATTTTAAATATATACATATTTGTGGAAGCTTCTTTCTGATATAATGGAGATCTTATAACTGCAGAGAATCTGTGACTTCATACATGCAGTCTAATTTGTTGCCATGAATGCAGTTGAAACAGTGTGGAAATATATGACTTTGGACTATTAAACTCAAATATAATTAATTCATTAAATGTAACCAGCTTAATTTGGAAACAAATAATTTAATTGATTTGGTAAAGACTAAGGCAGATGTGACTCTGTGACCAAGGAATCAGAAAGAGATTCTGAGGTGAGCCAAAGAGCAAAGTGTGGATTCAGTCAAGACTGAGGCTGTTGCAGCAGCACAGTCACAAGTAATAGAAGGACAAGTAGGATGAGTACATGGAGCTAAAGTGTTAAAGTTCAGTAAGGGAACAGGTTTTTGTAGAAGGCAACCACAGATCACTGGTTCCCATTTTTGAAAATATCAGAAGAGAAGCTCCTGGTAACTCTTCATCAGGCATCCATTATGGCTCTATCTGGATTACTTAAACACTTGTGGGTTAAAGCCCCAGGACCTGGATTATGTTTTGCTCATGAGAATTTTCTTAAATGTAGTACTTATAAACACCAACTGAGATTCATAGATTATATTAATATTTTGTACATATTTCTGTTACAAAAGTGGGCACCATACCTTCACTCATCATGAAAGAATATTAGACAATTATCGTCTTTCATTCTTAAACCCATGAAAGGCTCAAAGTCAAAGAAATTAGGCTTTTAAAAACATTAAATCCTGGGGTTCTGTTACCAATCTAAAAGTGAAATGACAAAAAATCTAGTCTAAGTAATGGTAAATTATGCTGAACATGTAAACGTATCTATTTATTTTGGACAAGCCACTGTAATTTTTAGTCAGTTCATACATTTATTTTTGTGTTCATTTTTTCTTAAATGTGTTATTTTGATTGAAAATTACTTCAGAATTGTAGAATCTGGGTGGTCCAATTAATGAGGATCAAGAAAAAGTGTTTGACACCCATGACTTTCATTGCTTCCGGAACCACAAATAATATCACCCATTAGAGAGAAGCTCTAACAGAGAAAAGATACAAAACTTAATGGGACCTGTATTTTATAACCAAAAAAAGATATATCATGCTTGATAGAACACGTGCACTGGGCTGTTTGCTGCAAAATCATTCCCAAATTTTAATTCACAAAAATAATCAGTATTGATGCCCATCATAGCACCCAGTTATTAAGACTTTGTAGAACTGACCACAATAGTTTCTGGAAGCATGGTATCTTTTACCACTAATTTATTCTGCTAAAAAACCCACAGATCATTTTGAATCTAATTTGATACTTGAAGGTCTTTTGAATAAGTTCTGCTTTATAAAATTGAAAAGGAAATGCTGATAATATAATAAAGTCCTTCTCTTTTTATACTTTTTCTGTTTCTTTCCTGTCCTGAGGTAGCTGCTTGTGAGAGCACAGATTAGTGTCAAGTTCAATGTTTTGGCATATCTCAAGCTGCAGGTCAGATAAACAGGCCTTTTTCTCTCTGAACATTCTTGCATTTTCAAGAGTTTCCTCCCAGACATGAATCAGTGAAATGTCAGAATTTATCATGAGAGAGAATTATTTTCAACTGCATTCCTGATTTTTTTGCAGGTATCCTAATTTGTGGATTGATTTCCCAGCTGTGCTGCTCCCAGTAGTGCTGCACACCACTGAGGTGTGCAGTGTCACTAGTGTGTATTTGTGTATTTGAAATACTGAGATGATCTTCAGGTATGGATTTATATGCCCATTTTCAAGGTTCTTTATTTTTTTCCTCATGTGTTTGATTGCCATCCATATGAAACGTTAGGAGTTAAGAAAAGCTTTCTTGTTAGGAAAGCAGCAAACAGTAATGGAGCTGAAATTTCAGGAAAAGGTAACCTGAAAATGCAAAACACTTACAAAAGCAGCTTATCATCCAAAGTTGAAGATCCCTCACCACAGCCCAATTCACAGTGAGAAGTGGCAGGTGCCACCTCTGGGGGATTTTGTTTGAGCAGAATTTGGAAGGAAACTGGAAAAGAATCCATATGCACCAGTCACTGCATTCATATCCTAAAGTTCACAGAATTTTTCTTCAGTGGTGGCAACAAAATTCAGTCAATTAAAAGAAGCTTCAGCTGAAAAGTTGTCATAAATCTTTCCTATTAAGGGGTGCTGGAGACATGCTGAGGTGATGAGCTCAAGAAGATGCCTCCTGGGGTGATATTTTTTTAAACTGAATGCCTCACAGTCATTTCTATTTAATAATCAAATGGAGACAGCACTTAATTTATTCTCTTTCTGTTCAAATCTTTGTACTGGCTTTTGTATAATTAATCGAGAAAATATTGTAAAGTGAAATTGAGCTGGTATTCCTTTTCAAGGTAGACTTGTGTTTTTATTTCCTTCCAGAGGCTTTTCTTTCCACTCCATACTCATATGTTGCTTCTTTAAAGCTCAGGAGGGGATGCACACATGCATTAAAGGAAATACATAAGCATGAACAAATCAGAAATGCTCAGATCCAAGACATCTCAAATTAAAATAATCCTTATTCAGCTGCCAGAATTTTTGTTCCCTTAAAGATATTTCTGCTGCCTAGAACTACCAGTGAAGTCTCAAAAGAGCTACTGTAATTGCTGCCTTCTGAATTCTGTAGGGTTTAGAGGCAAGGGGACATCTATTATCACTATAATATGACATCAATTATTATCACCATTGTTCTGTGGAAAACGAATAGCAGACTTGGTTTGGTTTTGAATGACCAGATTAAGAATTTTTCACAGCAAAATCTCAGAGATTAGAAGAAAGACAAGAGCTCTGACATGCTTTTCAAGTACCTCTTCAGGCTTTTCCAACATGAATTGGTGATTCCATTAAACTGGAGCTTGGAGAGTGATGAAAATTCCCAGTGCAGGAGCTGCTTAGCCTGGAAAGATGTGGAGAGTATCTGCTGCAAAGCCACTACCACAGGAACAAGAGCATTTCTGAACTTTGCTTGCAGGAATTGTAAGCCTGTCTACCATTTGGTTCACCAGACCAGTGTTAAGGTGAAGTTTTTTTTTGCAAAAGCCATTTTAACTCCTCTTGGCATTCTCCTCTTTCTAATCTTTTGTTGTCATAAATTTCTGCCTTCATTTCTGTCCTTTCTTACGTATTTCAGCTAGACTATCAGTCAGAAAGAAAAAAATACTGATATGCTCTTGCTGTACAAGGATTCACCTGGATCCACCTATGGAACACACTGAGTCACTTCGTGTTATCCCTGCCAGTTTTGCTTAGAGCGTGTGCTGTTGTTTCATGCTTCCACACAGACTCTTGCTGATCCTTTTATTTACCTTTGGGCCCCACTGGCTCAGAAGTCCCTCGCAAACATGTGATGGGACAGGTAGGTAGGCTTTTACAAGTGGCACCTTTGTCTATATCAGTAAGGCTGGCAGGGACCAGGCTGTCATCTCTTGACAGCTCTTGTTTGGACCAAGAGGTCACTGTCAGTTTGACAACCTGTTGTTGTAATGCTAGGTTTAGTTTAGCAAGCTGCAGCTTTCCCTGAGAGCTCAGCAGAGCTGCTTAGGGCAGTGCGACCATTTTCGCCCTCCCGTAGCCCATTTTGGACGGCTCCACGATTTTTGATGGTGAAGGAGGCGAGAAGCATCTCCCCATGAGGGTTAAGAGGATCTTTAATCTTACATCTTGTCCCAGGGATCCCCAGAGGCAGAGAGACCTCGTGGTTCAGGTGCAGGGGGGTTTTGTCAGGGGCTCAGGGGTGGTACATGGGCAGAGTTGGGGTACAGGAGCCAATAGGGAGGACCTGAGGGAGTGGCCAGAGCTAGGGCAAGAGAAAGTGGGGGGGAAATATGGGGTCAGAAAAGCAGTGGGTAAACAGATCACTACAACCTGTCATCTTCAATCAGCTGTAAACTTAATTTAAGGATGGAGCTAAAAGAAAAATCTGGGTAGAAAGACACAGAGCTTAAATCCCTAAATACCTCCATGACTGCAAAATGAACAGAGTCTCTGTCGATAGCTGGCCTGGTGTTTCTGTCTGTATCTTTTCGTTATAGCAGATTTCTCTCAAAGGTGTCATTGGCTCACAAAGAACTTTTTTTCTTTCTCTTTTCAGCTTTGTGGAGACACAATAGTAACTTGAACCCTATGCTGGCATATTATGATTTTTTTATAATTGCATGTGATGACCAGTTCTATAACATGTTTGTAAGGACCAACTGAAGACAACAGAAGTTGTCCTGAAACTTGTTTTCTGGTGTTTAAAAGATGTTGGTAAACTTACTTTGACATGAAGACTTGTCTGTTGTGTTTGTTTTTACTTTAGCTATGGGATACAGAGAAATCCGGGAAAAACTGATGTGAAAACATCTCTAAAGGGGAAGCTATTGACTTGCTCATTCCATGTTGATATCCTTCTGAGCACAGATTTCAGCCATGTAGGATAGTTAAATGTAGTCAGTTCATCTGAGGTCATAAGTAATATCTGAAATACATACTCTGGCATTCTTCAGGGAAACAAATATCTGTAAGTAGTATAATTCTAAGTATATGTCACTGCCAAATTGTCCAGTAATGTTCTGAAAGCATCCTCTGTTCTCCCTCAATTTTCTGTTGTATCTGACCTCTACACATCTCTTCAATTATTTAAAAACTAATCAAGGAAATTCCTTAGTATCAGGTCTATAATGATGTTTAAGAGTTGTCTACAACTGCAGGAAATATTCTGGTGAGTTCTTTGAATTTCAGAGTGCCAATTAATTAAAAAATATGATAGATATCCAATGTCTAATCAATTTGCTTGGGAAATTCTAGCCAGATAATTTCAATGGTTTTCCAGGACAGAAGTACCACTCAGATTACCTAGCCTGGATTCAAAACACACACTGTAAACCTTCATTCAGTGGCTTCTTTTTGCAACATGTAAAATGTTTTGCTCAAATTTTCTTTTTGGAAACATCTAGGTGTTTTTATAGTTTGAAATTTTAAAATACATGTAAAGATTGGGTGGAAGGGCAGATGGAAGTGCTGAATCCTAAAACATACATCTGCATGTCTGCATATACATAAAGAAAAAGCTTTATGTATCGTCTCAAGTATAAATGTATATCTTTGTGTAAATATACATGCTGGTGTGAAGGCAAGCACCACCATGATCCATGTTCACATCCACTGAAGGCACGAATTACCTTCCTCTGCTACAGCCTCCTGATATTCTCTTCCAGATTTCTACTCTTTTTGTACCATGTTTCTGCATTTTTCTTTGTAACCTATTATTTTCATAAGTTCCTTATTACAGCTGGTTTGAAAGAAAAAAAAAATCCTAGAGAAAACATTATTCAATGGAATTTGATCATTTACCCAAGCTGTCATGTTTGATGCAGATCTATTCAGATAAATTCGGGTGATGGTGATGTTTTGTCAGCTTCTCCTCCTGGAACCCTGATGGTCACTTCTATGGCTCACAGGAGACACCAGAACTTCTGGCAAGACCTAAGGCAGACAACACAATTCCCCCAGATTTTACAGGAGGAAAATGCTCTTGATTGTTTTGGATCTGTGACCTCACACATTTTAATGACAAATTTCAAACTCAAGCTTTTCAGTTGGCCAACACCTGAAGAATAATGAATCTGGGGTGAGTGGCAGCTTTTTCCATGTAGTTTTGCTCCTCATATGATACTTCTGTCATGTTAAATCTGAGTATAATCTGGATACCTACCAAACTTCTCTGAATCATTTCTCCTAATGTTCAAATTAAAAATTTGGCTTTAGTATTTCATCTTAAACTTTTATTTTCTTTTTACTAGATGAGTTAAGATTTATTAAATGATACTTTATTTAACTTAATATTCCAATTTATGCTCAGAAAAGCAAAGAACAAGGCCATCAAAACCTGTATGAAACAAGGAACATTTTAAGTAATCAATCATTGGAAAAGCCAAAGACAGCAATAAAAATCACCACACCGAAACCAAACCACAAAAATGCTGGAGACCAAGAGAATATTGATTTTAAGTCATGATTTTGTAGAAGTTTGTCACAACTTCATATTTATTTGAAAAAATATTTAGATCTACAGCTGCTTATACCTGCATGACACTGCAGTTCAAGTTCCCTGCAAAGATTGTTATGTCTATTAAAAAAAGAATAAAAAGACAGTATAAAACAAATAAATATTACAATATGCTGTGGAAAACATTTTCCTTTCAAAAGTACTAAATAAAAGAATTTCCATTTCTCTGACTCAGTCAACATATCACACATTTCATTTAAGATGAAAGAACACTTATCTTTGAAGAATAAAATAAACATTGCTAAATGAAAGCTTCCAGGAGTAAATTCCCCTGTGTTCCAGTAAGCTAGGATCTGAGTTTCATAGCTTGTTTCACAACAATGTGCTCAAAATTTACTAAAGATATTCTGTAATTTTTTAGACCAACGCATTCTCCTTGGCATAAAATGTAAAGCAGCAATGACAGTTTCTCATGCAATAAAAGTAAAAAAGGTGAAAACAGAAGGCACTGGAAACTGAAGATAAACTGACAACCTCCTACCAGATTACTCAGAATACTGAGTCCCACTGAGCTGGAGCAACTCTTAACATTATAGAGGAAACATTTGATGGATCTGACCAATTTTCCTAAATTTCAGTAGCAGTTTGGTGTTGTTAAATAAGTTAAAAAAGATTAGAATAGAAAAGTTTTCCCTTTCTAGATAGACAATGGCTTATGATTGTCACACAGGTTTTAACTTCGGAAATTGTTCCTTTTGGTTGAAAATTCATTTTTGGAGTTAGCCTTTCATGCCTGTCAGTTTTCTGTGTTCAGAGGAAAAATCAATGACCTTTCCTCTTGCAGTTCTTTATAAAACAGCCTTGACATCTGGAAATTGGAGAAAATCTTTAATGGTTGTGAACCACTAATGACCAGGAAAGTGTTACTGGAATAACCTGACTTCCTTTGCAAATGGCATTTTGGTTTAATGAAGTAGCACCAACTGTTCATTCTTTTCACTTTTTAAATTGAAATTCTTTACCAGGATTTTATCTGAATGTAAAATAAGCACTACTTCCTTCTCTACTTTGTATCATGATTCACAAATATGTAGCTGCTCTAAAAAGGAAGGTTTGAACAGAAAAGAGGCTGAGTCTTGTCTTTGATGAGTAAGACAACTACGTGAAAAAAAAGAATTTAAATACATGGACAAATGTAGGTCTGTCCTGTTTTGGAAGAACATGAGTGAGGAAAAAAAATCATGCTCTTCTATACATTTGTTTGTATATATATGTATATATGTATGTCTGTGTCTGTGTGTGTGTGTGCCTGTGTGTATATTTAATTTTTTAAAAGTTTCATTACAACAGGTTCCTGTCTGGAAAAGATACACAAGACACAGAAATACCCATGAATACTGAGAAGTTAACTGCAAAAAGTTGCAATGTGAAAAAACTGGAGGTATTAACTTCCATCCTGGAGTTTTGTGGGTGTCTGAAAATATATGTAAAGAAGATTAAAGGATATAACAGTTTATCTCAGAAAAACTTTGCTTAATATAGAATAATTTCACAGTTAATTGTAAAGGAGAATTTTTATCTGCTTATGTTTTATACCACATTCACTACTAGTAACTTGTGATCTATCACGGAGGCAAGTGCCTCGGAGTGGAGAGATATTTAATTACCTAAGGTCAACAGCAGAGTTCTCCTGCAGTGTCTATCCAGGGCTTTTTAGGGCAAAATTATTCTAATTTCAGAAAACTTGAGTGTGAAGCAAGTATTAGCACAAACTAAAGTCACTAGCAAATGAAAGCAAATTTTCCAGTATATCCATGTATGAAACAGTAATTTTGTTATACCTAAGGCAACAGATGATTTTCTAGGCCACCCTTGACTGATGATACGAGTGTGTGAATGACTGAGTGAGCCAGAGTCCTGTCTGCTTCTGAGAATGGAAGGAGCATTGGTGGGAGGTGGTTGATGAAGCAGCATTCAGCCAGTGAACAGCCAGGTAAATCCAAGGACTAAAAAAGTCCATCACAAAGTGTCTCTTTATGTCAGCAGGTCTTTAATGGTCTTTAATGGACCTGAGAAGAAATAAGATTAAGGTGAGCCTTCCTGAAGAGAAATGTGGCAAAGGTTGGATTGCCTTTGTAAAGGGCGTTTTCTTCATTTCGTAAACATGTATCTTACCATCTAAATCTCACCGTCTATACTGCACTGCTTGTACAGAATCCACAATCCATCCTCAAAACTCTGATTGAGGGGTGATCTGTGCTCTCTCTTGCCTCATGATGCACCTGGTTTTCTGATTCTTTCTGGGAACACTTCAACCTCCTGTCAACCCTTTCCTGCTGCTCTTCATTTCTGCAGAGAAATTAAGGATTTGTTGTACTGCTGCTTTACAAGCTGGAGCTGGAGACCACAAGGCAGTAAAATTTCTTTATACCTCAAGTTTTTCCCACAAACATTTGGAACCATTTCGTAACAATTCAGTACCATGTCAATGTTGCTGTTAATAGCTGGTCTGGTGACTCAAATGTTCATCTTTATGGTGGTGAATTTAAATGTGGAGTGCTGTCAAATTTTAATGGGAATCTAAACCCCACATTTTTCACCAAAAGCATCCATGAGAATTTACAGAAGGCAGGACACAGCTAAGAGGCAACAACAAAAGGAGGATTCTGTGTGAAATACAGTGACTTCTGTCCAACTCACAGATGTAACTAAGAAATTCAGAAAAAGGTTAGATGATACTGAAAGAGACTATTAATGAGAAGTGAATCTCATTAGGATCCCCTGCAGGTTCAGAGATCATTTCTTGTTCTTGTCAGCTCTCAAAAGCTCAGATGCTTCTTCAGAGCTCAAAGTATACAACATGCTAGATTTTGACAATTAGTTTCAGACACAGTAGCTTGTCTTCTAAATTTCCAATGCTTCCTTGCTTTTGTCATGCTGAAACATCAGCTTCTCTTATGTTACTCCAATGCATGCATGCTCTCCTGAAGAAAGACTGGAATGTGACAGGTTTAATTTAGTTCAAAAATTTAGGGTGGGACTTTAAATTTGAAAAATTTTTAAACTTCAATGGTTGCACACAATTGTCGGGGAAACCTCTCCTAGTCTATGTGAAAGAAGATTATTTGGGCCATTTTTCCTTTTTCTACTTCAGTTCTTTACTTGGAAAAGTGGTTGGCATGAATGTGGAAGATGGGTAAATGGTTCACAAAAAGAAGAAGGGCATGTGAGCTGAAAGGCAAATACAGGTGTTGATGGGACAGTGTGGGAAAAACATCAAGAGCAGAAATGGGGTCAAATATAGGAGTGTCAAATACAACCACAGACCTGTCCTTAGGTAGTAGGGGATGGCCTGGCTGTTGAGTTTAAAAGGAAATTACGAGATAAAGATGATTTCTTGGGAGATATCCACCTAATCTGTGGAATTTCAATTATTGTAGTAAAGCCAACTGAATGAAATTCTTACCATGATAAATCCTAAAAATGAGGAGAAATTTGAATTTTAAGAAGTGGAGAGATGCTGGACAAACATGAAGAAGTTGACACATGAAGATCTGACGCTTTAACAATCAAAGTGCCCATCTCTTCTGAAGAGCTTGGACTAGGTTTTAGATAACTCTGTCCCTAGAAAATTTAAGGACCCTTTTTTCATCTTGTGTTAATTGGTCATCAGTAAAATGGTTTAACACATACTTCCTGCATTTTCATCATGATTTTAAGGTTCCTTTCCAAGTATGTAATTAAAATTATCATCTGTGTAACACTAGAATATGGAGAAATGAATAGTGAGATGTTTCAGAAAATTAGCACCTGAAAATGCAAATTGGTCCTAACTCAAATGCTGTTAGGGACAAATTCTTCACTACCTACTTAATCAGATATCCTTGTTAAATTCTTATTTTGTTTCAGAAAGACTCAGCCCCTTAAGTGTAAACATACTCCAAGAAAAATATTTCTCCCTGGAGCTAATGGGGGTTTGATGCAAATCTATTAGAACCAAAAATGTGTGGTAGAAATGTATCTGGTCCAGTAAAAATTTTGGGAAAATTATCTCAGCTCAAGGAAAAAACCTCTGTTTAGTATGAAAGAAAGGTGCATTTGTCACTGTCACCCTCTTTCTGATTTGCCTTTTTTGAGCAAAACACTATGAAATGTTTTGGTTTTGTGATTTTATAGAATAAGAAATTCTGGAAAACTTACAGAGTTTTGCAGCAGCTTCATTTTTATTCAGGCTGCACAGAGAATTTATATATTATCAGGAGTGAGAGGTCAGTTGTGGAGGTGGGAGTCAAGTTATGTCTGCAGTTTAAACACACACACATACACACACACACACAAATTATGACGCATAAGCAAGCCTTATAATAATAATTCACATATATTATGTATGTTGTGGGTGCCTCTGTGTGTGTGTGTGTTTGTGTAAGTGTCTTCACACACACCAACGTACAATTAACAAGTATCACCAGATTTTTCACAGTCATGGTTTGGGAGCCTTGGAAGCCAGACCTGTGCTCCACATGATAAATTTTAATCATAACACAACTGTTGCAATAATGTTCCTGCTACTTTAGGGACCAAGTGCTGTAAAAAAAAAAATCTAGCCTACAGTCTCGTTCTTTGCTGTGATTTATTGCAGTGTTTGAATATTCAGACTGTTTTGCTACCAGCAGAGCTCCCTGACAAATGAACAACACAGCACAATGCACTGACAGCTACTGAAGTATTTGTCCATCTGCTGACCCAGGGACACTGTTGTGTTTAGAAGGCTGGCAGTTCCTGACTGATTAAAATTACGCTGACTGCTTTGAATTGGACTCACTCATTTCAACTCAGAATTGTGCACAGTGGCTGCAAAGGTGACAAGTCACTGTTCTATCTTGAGTGATTAAGTCCTAGTCAAGGATAACGACAATAATAAAGGGCTGACAAGAGAATCTTCCACATAAATAAGAGTAGCAAAATCAACAGTGCTGATGTTGCATAGTCTCTTGCATGGAAATTTCAGAGCTTAAGATGAGCAGAACGGAAATAAAAAGCAGCCGTGTTTACTGCCATGTCCCACATTAAACATCCGCTCTACAATGGCATCGTTTGTCTGCTATTGGTTTTACACGATGGCGTAGCAATTACTCAGGTATTGCTCCTCTGAAGAATTGCTACCCAGTGTCTTTGAGACCAAGAGCATAATTGGGATTTAGAAAAAGATAAGAAGCTTATATGAGTAGTAAGATACTCTCAAGTCATATACATAAGCCACACATGTAAGAAATATTTATCCCTGTGTTTTCAGGCATAAATAAAATATCAGATGACAGCAGCCAGAAAATTACTTCTAGATTTGTACACTGCTGTTTTGCAATTACATCCCTAAATTTGATGCTGACCCGTGTCAGAGATAAATAGCATAACTGAACTTCTCTTTGCTTAAACGTGGCAATTTTTGTGCTTCTCTTATTGTTTTTTTTATCACCAGAAATGTGATAATTGCCATTGATGTCTCAGTGCTGGATCTATAACCTGTCAAAAGAAGAGGGGAGCACTGACACATGTTATGGGTCAAACCCTGGTGCTTCCTTGGAGGTAGAAAGAAAATCTGGCATTTTGCAGCATTCAAGGAGTTTGGAAGTAGGTTTTTAAATATGTGTAAATATAAAATATTCCTTTTTACCAATGACATCAGAAAAAGATAGATGGGGAGGGATTATTGGGCCAACAGATTACACAGCCTGCATGTGGAAGTACCTGCTTGTGGAATGCATTGCTACTTTTGCACAGTCACCAAATGACTCCTCAGTTGCTTGTTTCCAGATATTTAAGCCATTCACATTACCTTTACTCAGGACCCTGGAGTGAGAATTTGTGAGCTCTGATGTAATTTAACACTGCATGTAGCCTCATAAAGAGGCAGAACCTAAACATGACAGGGACGGCAATTTATTATAAAGATCATCATAAAATCTGGTTGTAGTTTATCAAGAGAGTCCAACTGATTTTGCAGGGGTTTAAAACCAGACACTAGAGATGGAAGTGAAAGAAGATCCTTGGTCATAGAATTGCATAGATCTCCTCTCGATATCTTTGTTTCTTGGCATCCCAACTGAGCTTGTTCTGGCTGATTGTGTGTTCTTCCAATTAATGTTATTGGGACTCAAGGCCAATTTGTAGCTGATAGAGAAAAGTGTCAATGAATGTCAATGAATGGAAGAAATTCTTATTATAATGCCAGTTGTGACACCACATATAGGTTTCCTCCATGGTTTGTTACAGAATTAATTTTGTATGTGGCTTTGGTAACACCAAGACTCAGGAAACAGATTTTTTTTCTGGAATCTAACTGTGAATGGGCCAGTAATGAGCTATAGCTATAAAAATCAATCGAATTTATATGTATATAAAATAATTTCTTTGGCTCACTTCACTGTAGATATTTCAAAGTAATTTTCCTTTGAAAAACAAATGCACAGAATCATGGTTGGTAGTATTGATATCATTCTTCATTAATCTCAATTGAATGGTTATGAAAGTAACATCCTGTTGGTTTTTCCAGATGAGCTTTTATTGAATGCACTGAACAGCTCTCTATTTCCACTTTGCTTCCAGTAGTGTTGCACCACTCATTCTTGAGAAGAGGAACAGATTAAAACAGGAGGGAAAAAAGAGAGAGAATGTGTCAGACAATGACAGAGAAGGTAAAATACCTGCTTTGAGATCCTGAGGAACTTGATTACATGAAAGTCACCTGCTTTATTAACATACTGAGCTTTCAGAAGAGATGCTGAGGAGCTGATATGTGATCATGGCATCAAAGTAGATTCTAAAACTTTATTTTGCTAGGGTTGGAGCTGGCAAGAAATCAGATGCTGAAATTAAGCTGGGTTAGGGATTTGTGAGGAGGTAAAATTCCAGCACTGTGGGAGACACTGTCTCTATATTTTCCATCCCAGTTGCACTTGCAAGATAAGGCAGACACTTACAGATGAATGACTACATGTATAACATAAGTACCCTCAGATTTAAAATTATCTATCCGTGGATAGAACTCATTTTATCTTTGCACAAAGGAACATTTCCCTCTCTAATATTCAGATGCAGAAGGAAGCCACACTTAGGCATGTGTGCCTAAATCATCAGTCTTTTGCAAATAATCAAAATGCAGAAGGAACAAGTGAGATAAGCACCAGAAAAATCCACAGCAACTGTTAGTTTTTCCCTTTTTCAGTGAAATCTGGATTGCTGGATTTGGCCAGCAGTGTGTTAGTTACATTTTTCCTAATTGGCAGCCAATCAAAATTATTGCTACACTTTTGAAGACAGGGAAAAAAGAAAATATCTGATGTTTTCAATTTCTCAAGCACAGATCACTGTTAACAAGTGTTCTCAAGAGCAAACAGCTTTGCTCTAACCACAAAAGCCTTGTACTTCATTAGATTGTACAAATAAGTGGCTCACAATCTCAATTTGTTCTCTCTGGCAGCCAAGAATTGCAGTGATCAGATTCACAGAAGTGCAATGGCTTCAAATGTAATACAATCAAGTGCAGATTCTTTCCACTACTCAGTTTTTTGGTGATCTGTTTATTCTTTACTTCTTCTTTGGTTTTTAGCTGCCTATAGCATTGCGTGTGAAAAAATAAACTCATTATTCTTGTTTGGTTTTCTCTCGTTAATTGTTTGGGCATTTTATTTTATTGCTAACTCTCGATATTACTTATGCATAAACACTGCTAGAGTGCTATTACTGACTTTTTTTTTTTCTAACTACTGTACCTAAACATTTATGTCTGTTATTTTCCAATGTCTCCATTACATTTCAGTTGAAAAATGTTTTGTGTGTCTGAGAGCCACTTATCACAGCAGAATTTGTATCTGCATATCCCTTCCCTTTGTGCAGCTTCTTCTGAAGCGAATGCCTGGCTCAAGGGAATCAGTAGGAGTTTTATCCTTCATGTTGTTGGCTTCAAAACTTGGGCCTACATCTTGTTTCTCTTAGAATTTTTTGTGTGCTGTTCTATCCCTATCCGGAATAACATGGAGTAACAATTTATGTTGGTCATTTTTCACTGGGGGAATGATGTGCTTCTAAGAAGAAGAAATTCACTGAATATATTTCAAAATTCTAATCTGTCTTTTAAACCATTCCATATTAGATCTTCCTTTTCTTCTGTACACTCTGCCTCATTAAATCCAGCTGCAGAAGTAGATTTATTATCCCTACTTCTTGTTATTTGCATGAATTTTCTTTATGGACTGAAAGGTATTAATAGTGTATGTGTGTATTTGCTATAACAACTTCATCAATAACATCACAAGTTCTGTATATACTGCTTTTATACACAGGCATCAAAACCAAATCTTAGAAATTACTCATAAAATTTTTCTTCTTCGATGATGTTTGAATTGGGATCAGAGATGGCTGCACCTCCAATCCAACTTTGAGTTCCACGTGGATATTCTCCTGAACGGGCTTCTAAAAAGGATGGTATGAAAAGTTAATTTGATCTATTTTACCATTTTCCCCAATCATTTCATTTCAATGTCCTCGTAGAAAACTCTCAAAAACTCATCTCTCAATGTTGTACAGCATTATGCTTTTCTTTTGCCCCAACCACATCAAACACTTAGGGGTACAATAATGACTGGAAGAATAGGAGATAGGTGGATATTACAAATATTTAAAAATATTTGGCTCTCAAAAAGGTCTCCAGATTTCTGAGGACAGTCTATTTGTTTATTTTTATGTTCCTCCCTCAACTGGTTTATTCTTCCATTCCAGTGGCACCCTGGAATGTTGTTCATAAAGCCACCAGCAGAGCTTTTTGTCATGGAAATGCTGGCAGCATAAAAAACCAAACTTTCAACTTTCTCTGCTGGGTTTCTCAAGAAGGGTACTAGTGACACAAAATTCATTTACATTTAAATATTTTCAATTTTACAGTTGAGCTGGCATGTAGACACCTGGTTTAGAAAGCATGAAAAGGGAAATACCCAGAATGAAGGCAGGTGAGAATATTTTTGTGATAGTGATAATGAATATCTTGAATGGAAAACACCCTGTAGATAGGAAAAAACATTGTTACAGGAAAGACTGATCAAGAGTTGCACATGCTTACAAAAATGACATGGGTGCTGTTGTGGCCACTATATTGTGAAAACAGAGATAAAAAATGAGACTTTAAACCTTCAGGTTGTAAAAGGTTCAAACTGGCCCTCACACAGTAAGAAAGGCAGTACATTAAGGTGTGCCAGCCCTTGCTAAGAAACCCTTCAGAGGTCCCAAGCAATTCCGCTTTTTACAAGGGTGTGATTTTGAAGAACTCGGGTGAATATACTGGGGTTTGTGGAGTGTGTAGTGGGTGCAAGTGAAACAAAGACAGTGACAAAGTACGAAAGTCTTTCAAAAAGATGATCAGGTTGGAGTCCAAAGCAGTCAGAAGCACACTAGGGAACTTGGTTCTACCGCTGAAAATCACCCTTGCTGTTACAATAACTAGCTGGCTCTCAAGGGATTTACTGGTGACACACTGCTTATATCAAAGATGGTAGGCTGGTTTCCTGGTTACCAGTATTCAAAAATTATTGATGGGGTGAATTCTAAAGAATTTCGGGGTTTTTTTCCAGTAAACTTTTCTCTATCCTCTATCTAAATCATAGGTAAGATTTCATTTTAATGACCCGACACCAGAGGTTCAGGAGTGTTTGCTATCTCTGCATTTTATCGTGGACCAGAAAGAAATGCTATGTAATTGATGAATATCCAGCTTTAGTAATCCATGTATCCTGAAAGATCCAAAGTGCCAACTGGACCAAGAATGATGCTTTTCTCCAGAAGGACATACCAGTTTTTTCACCTGAGTTTTAAGCATATTTCAAAGATAAAATTAAAATTTTCAATGTGTTACTTCACACTTCATAAGAAAAACTGTGAATAAATGGCAGAAGAAAGAATTTCAGAAATACAAAGGAAAGCAGAAAGAACAAATTATGTTGTTTATGAGCTATTTTTATCTTGCTGGGGACCAGAGCACTGGATGCTCGATACAACACAGAACAAGTTGCTGCCCACAGGAACATGCAATTTAAGAAATTTCTGGGTTTTGATTTTCAGGTCCAACTTGCACAATATTTACCTTGAGATTTGCAGAGTAGTGAGAAAAAAAGACAGAACTAGGTGACCAGAAAACCCTGAGGGGTTCTCTGTCCTGTTCAGTGTCTGCTCCTGTCACAGGTGCATCCAGGAGCCCACTGCTATTCTTCTCAGCTCTTTGGAAGCCTCCACTGACCGCCCAGTGGAGACCGAGGCTGCCCCACCTTCAGGGTCCCAACCTGTAGTGACCAGCACAGGGCCTTTTACTGCGAGAAATCCTATTTGCTTTCCCATGTCGTAGCCTCAGCAGAGGCAGGCTTTGGATTGCCCTGGGTTCCCCAAATGAGGTGCTCCCAAGTCAGACGGAAAGCATGGAAGGTATCCAGGACTGAGGAGTGGTGCTCAACACAGCTCTGTGCTTCCAAGGAACTCTGCACCTGCTCAAAAGCTGCTGTTCTATCTTCCCCTGCCAAGACTGCCAGTGTCTGCTGTCCCGGGAGGTAAATCATGCCTGGCTAAAAGCGAGGAGAGAAACACTTGTTAGTTAATAGTAGCCTTTAAAGTCTTTCCAGGCCTGTATTACTAAAGTATTTCAACCTCAGCATACTGTGGAATAGCAATATGCTACAGTAGTTATTTAACAAATCACACTAAGAAGTAATGCTATTCTATCCCCAGGAAAGCTTTCCATCATTTTGTGTAGCTTCTTACAAGCAGTGACTAATTGCAACTTTGACATTCACTGGCCTAGGTCCAAATAACTGAAATTCCACAGGATGCACAGGCTGTCGTTTTTCAGAAGCCTGAGTGAAAGAAGCAAAAATGTCTGTTTCTTCTTCAAAACTGGCTTCAGAATTTAAAGCCTACGGGAAAACCACATGATTATACACCCTTTCAGTATCCAGTGGTCTAGGACACATATAAGACCTTAAGTAGAAAGCATTTAAAATATGTGATAACTGGGATTAAGAGCAGAACTTCAGTAAAGAACTTTCAGTACTTTTTAAAGTTCTCTTCATTTATTTCATATGAACATGTAAAAGAGATTATACTCTCAGAAAAAAATGTTTGATCAAATTGCTTCCTTGGCAAAGAAGGAGCCCTATCTAGGCTTTTTCTGTAACATTTCAAAAAATTATAAGAAAAGTGCTTTATTCAACTAAGCTATCTTCTTCTGAAAAACCTTCAAGTATCTAGGAGAGACAGCTTATATAACTTTATTAAGGAACTGATTGTCTGATATTCAGAATAAATCAGCTTCTGTGGATTTAACCTCGACAACAAAAGGTGCCTTTATTTCAAACAGATTTCAAACATGAATGCCTGATTTGTTGTGTGTATTTCATTGAATACCAATGGTTTGGAGACAGCACAATAACTTGGCACTGGTTTAGATTCAGTTGCTATAACAATTGTTTTCCATTATAATTGATCTTGCCTGTTCCCTTGCAGATGGTGTTCCCAAACCATGCTTTTACTATGCCCAAATCTCCCAGTGCAACAATCAAAAGGTTAACTGGGTTTGCAGTTCTTGATATAACTGATCCTGGACAGGAAACCCTCCCTGGGCGAATGCAGGGTACCAGGGGCAGCACAGGAGCAGCTGAGAACAAGCAGCAACCCCTGGTTTGATATGCAGGTCGTGTCAGGCGAGGTGTGAGGGCTGCTCTGCTGCAAAGTATAAGCCCTTATGTTCCCATGGAAATACTGCTCCTTCAAAACCTTTAAGCCTTTGGAAAAACCTGCTTCCACACATTAGCAGTCAGCAGTTGGAGGTTAAATGTGCCAAGGACCAGCTTTGCATTTAGCTTGCTCCATTCTCACTACAGCACTTGAGGAGGAGGATGGGATGACACAGATGAGACACTGAATATGGGTTTCATTTCTGTGACACCAAGTTGGAGGAGCCCCCCACTGAAAGCAAGTCAGGAGAGGAGAGGAAAACCCAAGAATCAGGCACAGGATATTTTTGGAGTTTGGTAGTGTCTGGAGGAGACCTGTCCATGGGGAGTGATGAAGAATTGGAGCCCAAAACCAGCGCAGATGGGATCTGAGGAGAGTTCTGTAGGAGGGATGTAAAGAAACAGAAATTATGAATTGGAAGAAAAAGGCCTTGAGTGGGATGGCAGGGTAGAGCTGGTGCAGGGAGTAGGGAGGCACAAGAGCAGAAGCCATCAGGGTTAGAGGGGCTTGGGGAATAAGGATCCTGGTGAATGGAAGATTCTCACCTAGAGCTAAACCTGAGAAATGAACACAAGACACCTGTATTTTGCTGCTGGTAAATGAAGTGGGGCAGTGGGAAGGCAAAATCTCCCATGATGGTGAGCTGCTGCAGGACCTCCAGTGCTTGGCTTCTGACCTTGCACACTTCTGGCAGGCTCCTTTCCTCACCTGGTTTAGATGCAGGCAAACGAGTCACTGGAAGCAGAGGCTGGACACCTCTGCCCCATTTACATGTCTGGTACCAGGCAGCCAGGACTGAGCCCTGCACCCATGGAGAAGGATCAAAACTTCTTCCCTGCTGGAGGAACACCATGGAGTGTCATGACAACAACTGAATATAAAACAAGCTCGTGTCTGCTATTTTAAAAGTTTAGGGATCTGCACAACAAGAAAGGTCTCCCCAGAATCTGCCTGGAAAAGGAGTGTTGTGAAAGCTGCACCAGCCAGGAATTAGGAGTTTTCAGAATCAAATGCATGTGTATATTCAGCAATCCCTTCTTCAAGGCACTATACCTGTAACACTAATGGACTGGGCTTTGGGGGCAGATCAGGGTTTTTTTGGGGAGAAAATGTCCAAGTATCTAATTTTTCCACACTGAAATGGTTTCACTTGTGGCAAGAATCTAGGAAGAGGTGAATGAGTGAAGGAGGGAATGCAGGCATAGGAAGGATGGTCTCACACTGAAATGCTTCAACTCCCAAGATAAACCAAACCTGTGCTCCACAGTTGTCATTGCCTTACCTGGGAATTCAGACTTTCTGAATGAGCTTTCAAAAACAGGGGAGTCCAAGAGACTGTAACATTTCTTGGGCAGTTTAACTTAGATTTGGCTCATTACTCACTACAATAACAATCAAAATAATCAGTAAGTAATCCTCAGAGTATTATCATGAGGACAAAGGCCCAAAGAAATAAAAAATAACCCTGTTTTGCAGATTGAGCAACTCAGGGTTTGGGGTATGAAGAGTATCTGACACCTCTGAACTCTCATGACAATTTTGAACCTATGTCAGGGGTATTTTGTCCCAAATGTCTGCAGAAGAAAAAGCTCACACTAATGATATTTGTTGCTAGTACCATGCATGAATAAAGGAACAAACAAAACAAAACAAAAGGCTTCACTGTTCTCCAAGCAAGGAAGCTAGAAGCAGATATTTGATTATTTCAGACGTATTTAAGCTGGAATATGTCCCTGCAATATCATATGCATAGGAACAGAGACAAAATAATGATAGAAAAATGTCCAAGAAAGTGGACACATCACCAATTAAGAAGAACATATAAGGCAAATATGAGATGTGAGGTGTCATGGATAATGGAGTACTGTGCCCCTATCTGAAAACCTTGTATTTTATGATTGAAAAGAATTTCTCCTAAATGGCAAAAAACTCAGCCCAAACCTAATATTTTTCCTATTTTGTATTTCATCACAAAATGGCATTTTTAGTTCATCCAGTGGAGCTAGTAGCAAATATATGAGTATGCAGTTTGAGGAGAATTTAAGAATATATGGAAAGGCAAAGCCTTCCAAGAATATTCAGACGTAATATTGCTTATTGCTTTGCAGTAGATCTAAAAGCAGCTACTCAGCTCCCCTCCTCAGCACAGCACTGCACTAAAGCAATTACACCACCAAATGATCTTTTGAATCAGAAGCGAAAGCTTTACTGAAGACAACAGCAAAGAAAGTGGAAACTTCACTGGTGACTTTTGTATCCTGTTTTAATTTTTTAATTTTTTCCAACAAAGTTTTTGAAAGTAGTTAATATACCATGGCAGTATTTTGAATCACCCATCTGGATGGATTTTGCTGTGTGGGTTTTCTCAGAACTAGTCATTTAACTCTCTGCCACAGCAGTGCTGTGCATATGTTTCACTGACAAGAAATTTCCATTACTGTTCTTAGAGAATAGCCTGGAATGACCTCAAAGTCTCACTTCTGTGTAATTATACTGTTTGTATGTCTCTTATTAAACACAGAGACATAGAGTTCTTGCTCTTTCGTGTGGATTAATTTCCATTTATCAACCCTGAATATCATCTGATCTTCACCCCATCATTCAGCACTGTGAATTTTCTGCATCTCTTCAGGAATTCGCTTCAGAATTAGCTATCCGTAATAATTTCATAAATTCTGCAAAATTGGTTCCCCACTCTTTACCTTTTTTTGTTATCATTTCTGAATATCCTGATAATGACAGGTCCTATTACATATAATGACAGGTCCTATTACATATCTTTTGAGACTCTCAATAATATAAAATGTTCATTTACTAGCATATGTTGTTACAACAGGACAGAATCAAAAATTATTTTAATTGAAGGAAAACTTCTTCAGGAGTTTTCGCTGAAAGCCTTTGTTGACCTATTTTCTTAATCCCACATATACTGGAATGACAGATCCACCTATCCAGTAAACTGCCGTCTTCACAGAATACTTGTAGTTTCACAAGCCATTTCTGTGACTCATCCCAAATCTATAATTTCATCCATTTTTATTAATTCCATTTCTCATTACAGTTCCTTGTCAATCTGGCTGGTGCTAAAGTGAAAGAACTGGTTGGTCTTTCCCAAGATGACCTGAGTCAACCTTTAAGATAATTATGGTACCATATTAACTATTTCTTTTATTCCCCTGATTCTGAGCCTGGGTCAAGCAGCAGGTAGGGTATTTGCTTAATAATTTGTCAAGTCTATGATTCTGTGAAGTTGACAGATCTGAATTTCTTTTGAAAAATAGCAGCTTTCAGAGGTTTGCATTCAGTTTATTGATTACTGAAATGCTTGCTGTTGATAATTCTGGGTGACACAATTTTCCATGATCCTCATCTCTGCTCTTCTGCAGCAGTGATAAATTCCCCACTTTCCTTTGCAACAAGTCAGGATCAAAGCTTTTCTTCTTTATTGTCTATTCATCCCACTAACTCTGGCAAAGTCCCTCTTTCTGATATGTTTGAAGAAGTTTTGATTATTGGCATTATGTCTTCACCAAGTTTCTCCTGTCTTTTTCTTTTTCTGGCTGCTTTGCTGCTCATTGGTATTTTATTTGCTATATCTTTTTTTTCAAGTCGATACCACTGCCACTGTTATGGGTGTGGGGTTTTTTCACTTTACTCTTCAGATATAGCAACTTTAAGTTGTGGGAATGGTCCTCTTAAGCCCTAAACTTCTGGCATAATATGTTTTAATAGCATTTTACTTCTTTGCCTGTTCACGGTAAATGTCTCTTTAAAAAGCTTAATTATTTTAGGCTATTTTTTTTCTTTCCATTTCATTCTGCTGTGAGGGATATCCTTTGTTTCTCTCTCAGTACCACTATTAAATCCATATATCTTCTGGTCACTGACACTGGGCAGCTCTTCTATCTGTACATCCTCAGCCTCCAGTGCTGGGACCTCCTCAGAGCAAATAGTTACTTGTCCTCCTGAGGGCCTGTGGACTGTTTGCCCTAAAAGCAGGCATTAATGGGGTGACTGCATCTTGAAATTAAATTTAGCCAGGGTATATGAGATAAGTGATATCTCCCAATGCTGTTCTCTGTTTTCTGCCCTGATTTGCCTCCTTCCAAAACGATTTTCAGTGCTACTCTCAAAACTCACTCCCACTGACAAGTCTGCAGGAGGAAGACAGACTGTTTAGAGGCATTCTTGGTGAGGTCTCTACCAATCATCTCCACAAAGGCAGAAAAACTGCAGAGTGGAAGGCAGAAGATGCAAATATGCAGAGCATTTACCTCTTTCCTGCCCACCAGAAAACACCTCCCTTCTCATGCTTCCAAGTGCACATCACTCCTTCTGCACTTACCTGATGCTCAAGAACAGCCACAAAACCTCTCACTGGAAAAGATACCCAGTTCCCATAGATTAAACCAATTCAGGACAGAAGAGGTTTATCAATTAAGGAACATATAATTCACTGGCACCTCAGGATGAATCCTTGTCACTCCCTATAACCCACTGATCCCCATCCTGGTGAGAAAGCCTACCACAAAGTTGCAAAGACCTGTGTGAGGTGAGGTGAGTATATCAGGGCAGCTTTTGAGTCATGCTGTTCCCACTCAAATATCTCTGGTGCTATTAAAAATGTTCATGCTTCTTTTATGCTTCTCTTCAGTCTTTTCCTTCATTCCTAAAGGAAATCTGTAATTTCCTGGCCACTCTTTGATCTGCCATCTTTCTCTTTAACTTGATGGTTTTGGGGTCAATGCCTCCCAGCTAGTTTTATGTATTTGATACGTTCATAAATTGTTCACACCCGTGCTCTTATCTTAGAAACTATGGTTAAACAGGCCACTTGCCAAGAGTGTGCAATGCAGGCACCCTCCAAAAGTGCAAGTCAGGGATCTCTGGCTCTCAGTCCACAAACCAAAAAGAAACAGTGAACCATTACTCCACTTATTTTCCTGAAGACAGAGATGAATTGGTCCAGGTGAGCATAGGAAAAGTGCCTGATTTTTTTTACATCTCTCTGGACTATCCTGATAAGCAGTAAGGCTTTTTCTTTGGTGTCCTACAGGAACCCAGAGCTCTTCCCCGATGCTGAATAGGACTTTCCTGCAGATAAGTTGTATTTGGTGCCTGGAAGAGAAGACCATTACCACAAGCATAAAAAGATAAATTTTTTTAGATTCTCTTTCACTTATTTTATCCATAATATAGAAAATGAAGATGACAAGTGGCTGGAAAAGTCATAAGGATTTTGTGCCATGAAAACAATGAAATCAATTTTTATCATAAACCTTGTGCTGGCCCATGGAGGAAAGTAAGAGATTACTGAAACAAAATGGTCAGTAGGCTGAAAATGTTCTTAAAAGTACATTAGCTGATCCATACTAAATCTGGCACAGGGCGGCTTGTTCCAAAGCCTCCTCACATTTCTGTGAGCACTGAAATAGAGAAAAGCCTCTGGACTTTCCTTTAGAGACTCCTAACTTCCTTAAGAGACCAGAAAAAGAAAGGAAAAGACTGAAAATAATTGACTGCAAGAGGAAGGCAGAAGCAGTTAACACTGAAAGAAAAACAAAGTTTTAAGCAAAAACAAGACACTCAAGCGTCAGCTTATCAAACTAATTGTATTAGTAAACAAGGTACACTGTAGAAACAGGAAATAAACATTTTTCTAAATCAAATTTTGTCTTCACTACTATAAAATATCAGATTGATTAAATGGAAGGGGGACATTTATCGTCTTTCTTTACAAGATGTAGTGTGAACTTCTCTGTCCTGCCAATCAGTACTGATCGACTTTACTTGATATTTCCTTTCTAACAATGAAGTAATAGCAACTGAAACATAATTTGCTGAAATAATTTTTTCATTAGACTGCACTGGATGTAGTCAATACCTTAAGATAGTTGGCAGTTCATTGTTTGCAATGATATCTACTAGTGTTGTCACATGGCTCTAGATTTTCATTTAATGTCTTTTTAAAAATAAGCTAGTCTGCAAAATAAAACATGTTTTAGAGAGGACTAACGTTCAAGTTGCTTCAAAGTTAAGTGGCATATGGATAGAGGTAAATGCTGGATGATAAATTGCTTTAAAACAATGATGATATTTGCTCTGGCTTTGAATTGTTTTTTTTTGAAGCAGAAGTGAGACGCATCTGCTTTCAGAGACAAGCTAAGTCACATTTACATCAAATCCAAGAAAATAGAGTAGGCAAGCTAGCATAATAACATTCCTTTTTTTTTGACCCGTACTTCTTCAGAAAATGTTTTCCATGGCTGTAGTTCTGCAATATTTCAGAAAGTTATCAAATCCTTGGTTTGATCTTTCAAGCAAAAGATCAGCGCTGGGCCTATGAACAAATACAAATATCCATCCATTATGTAATTTCTTCCCTTCTGTTTCCAGGGATTTCATTTATATCTCTACACTCCTTTAACACTTACCTGCTTGTAATTCTGTCTTTTGTTTTACAGTCAGCTTTTAAGCTCCTCAGGAACAGAAATCCTTCTTTGTTGTGAAACTGGGCAGTGTCTCACTCAAAGGGGTCTAGGCCTGGAAGCACGAGTTTCATGGTGCAAAGCCACCAGAGCTTCCAGGGCTCTCCCCTTCAGATCCTCTCAAGTACTTCAGGGGTGATTGGCACAGGTTTAGTTCAGGTAACTCAGATGGGGTTGATCTGCTTTGCTCTGTGAGGAGGGCTCTACATCTGAGATGGCCAACAAAGCTTCCATTGCAGTCACATTCTGACTGTGGATACTGTTAGGATCTGATTCATATGAGCAGGTGATGGTATCTGGCTTTGAATTTTGTGAATTGCTTCCTGGCTGCTACTGGCCTTATCACCTTAATCTAAAGTGACTGCAGAGAAATTCTAAACAAGCTTAATATATGTAGACAGATCTATGCAAACACCTGGGACTCTAGATTCTCACACTTAGTTGAGTAAATGTCACACTTAATGTCTTAATCTCTGCCTGCAAATGCAGACAATTCCCTTTCCTTAACTTTGAACCCTCAAGATTTATGAGTCCAGTTGTTCTGCTCCACTATCCCAAGTTAATGAGGAAAGACCCAATATAAGAAGGACATGGACTGCTGGGGTGGGTCCAGAGGAGGCCACAAAGGTGGATCATCTCTGCTATGGAGACATGCTGAGACATTTGGAGAGGTAAAGAAAATATCTCAGCCTTTTCCTTGTCCTTGGTGACAAAGTTCCCTCCTGTGCCAAATAATGGATGGAGATTTTCCTTAGCCCTCATTTTCTTGTTAATGTATTTATGAAAACACTCTTTATTATCTTTTACAGCTGTGGCCTTGCAGAATCTGTGTATTTTATAGTGCTAGCTAACACAAATACAAAAAAAACACATTTTAAAACTAAATCAAGAGTCAGGCAGTTTTGAACCTGAGTACATATAACTGTACATTTGAAATATGCTGGTCAAGATTCCCCAAAAAGATCAAAACCCACGTAAAAGCAGCCTCAGTAATTACTTTGGCACTGAGACACAAATGGATATCTAAAAGCTTCTAAGCAAAATGAAAAAGTTTATAATTCATTCTGAATGTAACCAAAGGACAATTACAGACCACACCAAGCCACTAATAAACTCACAAAAGCACGACAAAATTTGAAACCAGAAAACCATTAGGGGAGTCTTCTGAGTAAGAAACACCAAGTATACAGGAAAAACCCTCTAAATATATGCTTCCACAGGAAAGTATATCTGTGAAAATTAAAACAGAAATCTATCTCTAAGGGAGAGTTAGTAACACAAAGGTTAGTGTTTTCCATTTTTTTCTGTATTTTCTTCTCAATAACAGAATTCCGTCCTCTTCTTCTAATACTACTCCTGTGTTCACTAAGTCACTTTCATGACATATAAATGTTCAGTTCTGTCCATATTTATTGCTTTTTCCCTCTAAAGTAAAACTATTACTTTTAAAATTCAATGCTAATAAATTAAATTAACTGTTATTACGTGAATTCAACCAGCATGAGGCCCAAGAGCAGCCTTCCAGATCAATTATTTTCTCCTTTGGGTATTCAATTGTACTTGCATCATCAAAGCACCAGTATCCAAAGCACTGCCAAAAGTCACAGGGTTTATCTTCAATTTATTATTACCGCAATTTTTCCTTTGACTCCTGAAATAGTTTATGGGAAGGTTTCAACAGGAAACCACACAATCTCAATGGAACTAAATGACTAAGGTCCTAAGCGGTCTTAATAGTGGTCAAAAAAAAAAAAAATCTAAGGTCAGTGTCTTCATTAAAAGAAAAAAAATAGAGGTTTCTTCACATCTTCAAATAAAGAAGCAGTCACTGTTTGAATAGCAAACCTTCAGACTTCATTTTGGATCTTGAAAAAATAAAAATCCAAATTTATAGACTAATGTAACCCAAACAACACACCCACTTACTGGCAGAGTTCCTTTGGCCACAAGAAATTAGCCCTTTACGGGAAGTCTCCTAACTTTGAGGCAGACCAGCCATGAGAAATTTAGGATCAATCAAGAAATGTCTGTTTGTTTTGTTTTTGTGTGGAGGTGTCAGCCTAGGCCCTGTCGCCAGAGATAGTCTTTGAATATTGCACACTTGAAGGCTGTAAGCTCAGAGAGGTGTCCCACTCACAAGGAGGTGCTGGTGCAGCCCACTGTGGTCCAGGAGAGCTCAAAGGGTCTTAGTTAGGATCATTCTCTAGCAGCTCACAAGGGAATTGACTTTAGTCATCACTAAGTTTTCATTCTGGCCATAACCAAAGCTGGGAACTATTGGACTTTTTATTTTTTTTCCAAAATGTTCAGTAACAATGGTACTATTCCACTCAGGCTACAGCTCAGGTAAATAATTTTCCAAGGCTAAAGAGAATGGCTGCTTATCCTTTTTTCCCCGCCTTGGTTTGGCAGATGATGCTCCAGTTAGTACCTTTATTGTGCAGGATCTCCTGGTATGGTCAGGGACTCTTCACCACCACAGTGCAAAATTCTTAATGGAAATGGACCCAGAAAGGTATCTCTGGATGCAATTTCTAGGAAAACTGGTTTAGAAAGAAAAAAAGGAACAACCTGATGGAAGAAGCAGTCATCAAGTAAATAACCCTGCTGCAGGGTTGATTAAAAAGAAATCTCTTATTAAAACTATGTAATCTAAAATTAATGACTGTAATTTTAACACTACTTACAAGACTTGAAGGCCTTTATTGCATTAGCTTGTTTTATGTAGTCTATTGCATAATATTTGTAATGACATGTTTCTGTTGAACTTCTTGACCTCCACAGAAACTATTAAAACAAGCCAAGTGAAAGAAAATATTGACACTGGACCTTTGAACACTTGTCATGGCACAGTATGTAGCAAAGTGGTCATTCTGAAAACAAAAGCGTAAGGACTCAGCTCATTCAGGAATCAAAGGCAATCATGAGTAATTTCAGTGTTAACACATAAAATCAGTAAAGGAGGTGCATACAGTCATGGGAAGATGCCCATGAAAAGAAACTTCAGTAAAGTCAAAAAGGGTAAGTAGAAATCTCACCATATGAAGAAAATAGAGATTAAAGACTGCTGCCACAGGACATCAATTTCTTTAACCATAAATCAAGAAATATTGTTCTGAAAAAACCTGGCATTTGCATAATCCTGGGTATGAGCATTAATCTCATTTTCAAATGCATGGAATAAAAATAAGAATGTTCTTGCAACATGAAATGTCCAAAAAAGAATGTTCCAGCCGCAAACATGATCTAGCTTTCCCTTTTTATGCTTTTTTTTTGCTTTTTTTCATCTATTTTTGGCATTTTTTTCTTTTTTCATGGGTTCTATTTTTACTCCTGCAAAACACATTGAAGAGTACCCATTATGCCTCTGTATAAAATAAAAAGAATTCTTGAAACAGTAAATTCATTGTAAAATATATGTCCTTGTTTTCTTAACTAGTTTTAATCTCTCTCTTATTAGAGTATATAATTATTATAAGATATATTATTTTAATCTCTCTTTATTAGAAGACAATACATATATAACTAGATTACTTTTAAATGTCAAGTTTAGTTAGAAAAACTTGGAATGAATAACAAAGATGTTGTTACTTAAAGCCTGTATTTAATTTAATTATTGTATTATTGCAATTCCTAGATGAGGCACAGACAGCATGTTAACAAAATGTTTTACTATTAAAAATACTAAGAAACACTCCCCCATTTTTCTAATGCCAAGAAATTGAAACTCCAAAGGGTGTCTTCACCAGGTTAGCCAGTAGCCTGATTGAGATTCAGCTTCAGATGTAGACTCCTGGTAGTCTATTTAGACTGCTCCAGATGAAATTGAGATGTATGTATGTGAGTTAAATGTTTAAAACTCCCATTATAGCTGCTGGAGTCTAAAAGTTTCAGTCTCAAACAAATGAATAGGTAGGTGCCTACTGTGAGCAGGATCCCACACAAAAGTTATTTAGGAACATGTTCATTCTTTCCTTTAAAATTGAAATACTACCAGTGCCCAGAATAAAGCCACATTTTAATATATTTTTGTCATTCATGTCCAGTAGTTTTTATTCTTAGGTGAGAGACAGCACTTCGAGGAGCTACCTACATAGTCATGCTCAAAGTGAGATGTGCAGGCATTCACAAACTTTCCTGCCTAGAGGAAAGTAAGAATAAAAGGGTAGCTTCTGTAGCCTTGTTAGACACTTTTCTGGCCTCAAACTAAAGCTACAAGGTCTAGATTTGAGGCTGACACTGGCGCCTGCTCACTGGTTTCAGAGATTTCTGTGTCTCGGCAGGGAGATTGCTCCTGTGAATTACCACACAGATGATGATGGCAAGGTGTAAGAGCAGCAGTAGCCTGCACTCATTTTCTGGGGATGTTTTTGAGCCACGTTAGTTATCAGGACTTGTAATAAATTCAGAAGTAGTCTCCAGCTAGTCACCAAGCTACTGGTATTTGCAAAGTTACTGCTTTTCTAACCCTCCTACTGTGACCTAGTCACTAGCCAAAACCAGTGCCCTGGGTGGCTCTGGAGAACCTGTTTATCCAGTACTGTAAGAGATGTTTTCCAGGGCAGTGTTTTTCAATAAGCTGTGTAAGCACGTTCTTGGAATTCAATGCATTAATCATGCTGCATTTTGTTGCTAGGGCAGCACGCTACAGGAGTGGTTATGGAATCAATTTTGACAAAGGGGAGAAAGTTCAGGCTCAGGAACTCCAACATTTTAGCATTTCCCAAGAACATTAGATTAGGCAGTTTTTTCCTTATTCTCCAAAACATGGATGTTTTGTGAAACAAATCTCAAAGTAAACTTCATTTGGTTCATTGTAGTGGTTTGGTCCAAAATACTCATTACTGTATACCTTCTGTGAGATAAGAATTAGGAGAAAAGCAAAGCAGGCACCAAACTTGAAAGAATATAAAGAAGTTTATTAATAGACCTAAAAGAAGAAGAAAAAAAATCATACCACACGTTCAGAACTCTTCTCCTCCCCCCACCTTTCTCCCTTCTCCCAGTGACAATGTAAAAAGACAACCCTTAAGATGATCAGTCTGTTTACCACTTCCATAATAACCTTTTTCAGTTCATTTGGGAAGAGGAGTCTCTCTTGCCCATGCTATGGAGACATTATCACGAGACAGCCGCCCGGGTTGGTTCTCTGCTCGCATCATGTGAGAGTCCCCTCCCACGATTTGCAGCTTTTCCCACAACTGCTTTTGAGGGTCCCATCTCAAATTACTGGGGTACAATTTTAAGGTTGAGCCATTCAGGAACAAAAGTTCTCTTCGCCCATCTCTGGGAGCATTTTCATCTCTGAGAATAGAGGCCCTCCCCGTTCCCTGGGAGGAAAAGGGTGCTCATCATCTTCATCTCTAGGACTATCTCTGGGAGCATCTCTGGGAACTGAGGTCTCCTCCTTCCAATTTGGAGCAAGAGTCCTCATCACTTCCATCTCTCCCTGTTCAAACTTCACATCAAATTATAGCTGCTTCAGCATTTGCTTATCTCAGCGCAGGTGCTTTTGCTCCCAAGTACAAGTTGAAGACTCCATCCCCCATGCCTTCATGAAATTACAGCAGGTACTCTGATATATCATAGTCTATCACCACCACAGCTTTACAACAGATTTTCAGCTTTAAGCATCTCCTCTTTCTCCTCCCTCAGGTTTTCAGCTCTTCACAGCACTAAAAGGGTTAATCTCACCCCGGTCTTGCAGCTGGAATTTTGCTTATCGCTGTTGGTCACGTGATCTTTGCAAGGCAGCAGGGCAGCTTCAGCTGCGTACTTCGGCTGCACTGGAGAGGGGGAGCAGCCCGTCTGCACATTACAGGGCTGGGGGAGGGGGGGTTCCACAGGTGGAACAGGGCCCATCAGCTCCAGGATGGCTGTGGCTCGGCCCGGCCCAAGCAGCCCAGTTACCAGTCCTCCGGCTGGAAGCAAGAGAGTGCTTCCCAGGGTTTGTCCATTCTTAAATGTGGACCACAGAGGCAGTCAAAATTCTAAGTGGCTTAAAAAATTGTCCATATTCAAACTAGCCAGCTAATAGGTTCTGTCAGGTCACAGAGAAAGCTGTAAGCACCTCTTTGCAAGAAAATCACTTCTGGGACTGTGCTTGCTAACCCATGATATTCATATATTACATTTATGAACTCCGGTTAAGCCAAATTTGAAGCTTACAGCCTTTATATTAATATTTTTTCCGGGGCCCAGACATGTCTGTTCTTTCAGCAGACAGAATGAACACGTAAAATAATAAAGACCACAACACCCTGGCTTGGTGGGAACAGATTCCAACTCTGCATAGCTCTGTCCATATGTACAGCTTTGTAGTTTATCTAAGGATCACAGAATTATCAGTTCCACCCCATGCTGTCTGCATAGCAAATTTTGATAACTTACAGCACCTAAAAGAGAAATGAAATTTCTAAAGCAGCACAATTAATAATATTCTCAAAGAAAATTTCATGAGGCTTTAAGAAACCCTAATTTAAAATATTCTTTTTTTAATCACAAATTTTGCAAAGGACATTTTGTAATACAGAATTTATTCATTCACTTAAAATGCCTGAGATCTGCCAAACTATGAATTAATAATGATAGCTAGTCTTTTATGTCAAATCTATCTTACCACTTTCCCTCCTGGGGGAAAGTTCGTGATATTTTGTTTTCTGCTTCAGGTGATTTCAGTGGACTTTAAGCACGCAAGTTCAGCAATGGACATTTTGAACCCTGCATTGCCTTTCTCATCGAGGTCATAGTGGAGTCTTGTTTGTGCTTAAATGTGGGGATGTCTGGGTTGTTACTGTGTCCCTAGTGGGAACAGTCCCAGTAGCTTCCATGAGTGCAGGATCAAGCAATTAAATGGGGGGGAAAATATATGACTTAGGGCAAAAGGCAAAAAACCTGTATGTTTATAGGCTACACAATGGAGCAAGGAGACAAACAAGGAAAGACAAGGTTAGAGATGAGTCCATGATCCAGGGCTGCATTTCAAAGACTGACTTATCCAAAGGGTTAGAGAAAGAGGACTTGGTTTCATTAGCACAAACGCAGAACTGAACAAGGGATACTTCTGAGTCTTTTCCTTCAATAAATGAAGGGCAAAGGATCAAACACACAAAACAAGTTTGGGACAGTAAATCCCACATTGTAATCCTACTCCTCATCTCCCTTCACCCCAAAATGACTGCTGGACTCTGTTTAAAGATAGGATTTGTGGCCTGAGTACTCACTTTTTTTTATTTTTTCCCCTTGCAGTCCATGTAGCATACAGTTACATGGAACAAAGGGAACAAGGGCTAGGAAAGTCCCAAAAGTCTAGCTTATTAACAGGTTTCTGCCACAAAGAATATGAGCTTCAGCAAAAGGAGGTATAGAGACAGCCCCTAGCCAGGACTGCCTACAGAATTTTTCCTTAACACATTATTTAGAGGTAATGCCTGTGACTGAGACAGTAGCAAACTGAGCTCAACCCAATACCCCAGCCTCCCTCACCAATGCAACACACCTGCTAACAGACCCCTAAACCACATTTTCTTCACCACCACCCTAGAAACAACCTGGGATCCTCCCCAAATGGCTGCATCACAGTGAGTGGCCTGAGGCTTCCTCTACTGCCCTCGCACCCCATTAAGAAATTATCCTGTGACCCCCCCCCCCCCAGTGCAGCCATTAATCCCTGAGAGAATAGGAGGAGCTGCCTCAAAACACAACACTGCAGCCAAGCAAAACAATTTGGACTTTTTTATAGCATATTCTAAAAGATCTGGAAGGACATGCTTTTTCCTTATCTGCCTTCTAAATAACCTATTGCCTGTTCCTCATTAGTGCACATTAACACAAGCTGGGGAGACAACCTGGCATTACAAAGGATACTGAGAGATTATGAGCTTCTGTGGTTTGTAAAATGTAAATTTACATTTGAGGGCAGGCAGGGGACATCAGATATCTCTGTTTCCCCTGCAGGGATTTTTGGAAACTGCACAATATCAGATCATGCAGTGGAAAATGCTTTCAGGCCTGGAGCATGAGGTAAGGAGTCAACTGAGCAACACAGAACACACAGGCGAGAGACTTCTGAAAGACTGGATGGAGCCTGACTCACCAGGAGAGGGTTTTTAAAATCATGTTGGGTGTTTTATTGATGGTGCTTTCATACTCATAGTTGAAATCAGTGGCCTGGTAAGCATTTGATTTATTGTGAGTTTCACCAATGAAAAAGAGCTGTTCACCACTCAGCTCTGGCAGATTAAGCCGAAGTTTCAGCAAGGGGGTGACTGCAACGTACCTTCGTATACCCGAAAAAGGCTTGGATGTTACCTCTAGTATTGTTTTCTGAGCAGATAAGCAGAAATCTTCTAAAAGCCCTGACTGTAGAACAGAGGTTTTGCCTTTCCTGAGCTGAGACATTTTGTTGGGTTTTCCCTGTATCCAACAGTTTGTGTCAGGGCTAAGCAAATGGAATCTTGAATAGGTAATGTGAAGATCTTCCTGGCTCATTACAAGTAGATTGTGGCAAGAGGTCCTGCATTTACCTTTCTACGTATGCATGCAGATGAAAGATGAGTCTACCCAGAAAAATGAATGCATAAATCCAGCCCATCTGACTACTTTTTTTCTCAGTGCTCAGACACAATATTTGAGTCTTAGTGCAAAGCTGTTTTACTGTGATCTAAGATACGATGTTTTTCTTTGCATTTGGTAGGGGCTGAGCATGTACCAGTACTCAGTCATAGCTGATTTTGCGGGATCCCTAAGTAGCAGCGGCATTAAAGCTGTGGAATTAGGGTTGCATGGCACACCCGAAATGTTGTGCTCAGAGCACAGGCATCCCCCATTCCAGGGGATTCAGTTCTTGATGCTCAGCCAGTAATGAATCCCATCATATCCTCATCACCACACAATGTGGGGAAGACACCAGCTGTTCTGCAGGGTCATTGTTCACCAGGTTAGGTGAGTACCACCACCTCAAGCTTTGGCTGCACTGAAAGCTAAACCACACTGGGTGACACAAACACTCCCTGAACACCTAATTCTTACTACATTCAGAACCTTTGTTTCTTTTTCATTTAGTGAGAGGAAAAGAAATATGATTTTGCTGTTTGTCTGAGCTCAAGTAGCATAAATCACTAGGCTGATGCTCATGGGGACAAATGAGCATCTTTCCCTGTCAGGAGGGAACTTTGTGGGGAGTGACAGGTAGAGGTGAGCTTGCTTCAGAACAGGGAGCCTCTGAAAGTCCTTTCTCTCTGCTTTCCTATGAGGCTATGCTGCTTTGAGGAAACATTTCTGAGGAAAGCTATGAATAGTAAGCACAAGTTGTACTTTACAATGCTGAATAATTCACACATCAGTATATGGACAGAAAGCTGGAAATTATCTCACATTTAGATGAAAGATAAACAATCTTAAGAGATTAACTGATATAGGCTCACTTTTCTTCTGGACTCCATGTATGAACCCAACCTGAATAGATGGATACTCAATTCCCATGTCAAGCAACAACATTGTTACTGATCTCAAAGTATATCAAGAGAAGACATCCTTGTTATGGTGGAACCCTGGGTTTAGAGAATTTCAGTCTTTCAGTGCTGACAGGCAAAGATCTTCAAAAGCACACTGCATTTGACCTGAGGCCTTGGGAAAGACTTCCCAGATTATGTAATACCACTGAGACTGTTGCTGTGTGTTTAAAATTGTATCATTGGGTCGAATATGTAGAGATGTAGAACATTTAGGTTTATGAGATATAATAATATGCATGTAACAAAATGGAGGATTTTGGGTGTGGGTTAGTTCTTCTCCCTCCTTCTTCTTCACAAATCTGGGTGGTTTGGTACTGCTCCAAAAAACCCGCAGTGCAGAACATGAATGATTACTTATTGGATTATAAGTAAAAATAAATTAGTTGGCATTACATAATTGGATAGATTAGACTTTAAAAGACCTTGGAAGGTAGCACTCAGAGGCCATTTCCACCTTGTCAACTTAGAGGCGCATTCTGTGCAGCTGTGTTATAGATAAGAAATAATAAACATCAATTAGAAGAAGAACCCTGTGTCTCCTGCGTTTTAATCCTTACTCTGAGTAAAAGAACTCATGAAAAAGAGGAAAAGAAATGAGACAGAGAAAATTGATATCATTATATGAAGACATACATAATTTACAGTTATACATCTATATAATACTGTTATTTGGTATAGAAAGTCAGACTTACACAGCAGCATTTAAAAAATATCACCTCTTGGCATTAGCTGGATTGTCAGATATTTTGGAGGAATTTCAAGCCTGCCTTAATTTAGTTTTACGTTTGCTATAATACACAGAGGTACTGCAGAGTCAGAATTCATCTAATCCCCCGAGGTAAAACAAACATCACAGGTAGCAGCCAGGTCCTTCTCCTCTGAAATGCCTCCTCCATATGTCAGTGCCAGAAATCAGTGCTGGCCTATGCTGAGGCATTTTGACTTCTGTTTGATGTTACAATTATATTGCCAGCAGCCTTCTTAAATATCATGGGCTCAGATCAGTTCCTGAGCTTGTTCCAAGCCTGGAGAGTGCTTCTTTCCTCTACCAGAACCTGATGTGGTCTCTGCTATCATTTACTAATTTCATGTATCTGGCTTCAAGGTTTTTGCCTCCTTAGAAATTTTTCAAAACTTCATGTGGAAACCTTTCTGACAACTGACACAGTCTGGATATAGCAGGGAGTCAAACTTTGAGGCCCTGACTGAGGCATTAATCTCAAATTATCCAAATCCATGGATATGTGTTATGAGTCCTTCTCGCTAATGCTGTCTAGTGGATCAGGTCCATACCAGAGCAAAGGAAAACTATGGCCCATGAAGGAAATAACAAAATACAAAGGGAGAATTTATACCTCTACAAATCACTTAATTAATAAGGTGAGTACTTTAGGTCGTATCGCCACAAAAACATGGAGTACTGAATAGACAGGACGTTGTCATGCCCAGTTTCCCAGGCACACTTTAATCTGCTGCTGATTTGTCTCTTTCTGGCTCTTCAGCTGACAAATCTGACTTTGCCTGTTTCTCCTACCGTGATCTCCCCCTTATCACACAGAGGCAATTAATAACATGGAAGGGTGCTTGGAAAGAGGTAATACAACTTCAGTTCATGCTGTTCTGGGGGGCTTTCCCTGTAAGTGGGTGTACTCTACCCGGTGAGGACTCCTCCTGCAAAGTCCACAGACAGTAATGCCACAGTAGTTGACATATCCATTTTCCAAATACGTATAACTTCTAGATGGCTGGAAGTTCCTGAGGAGGATCATCTCTGTAGATGTGTTTATGATTATAGTCCATACTTACATGGACTTGTTATACACTGTGGTCATTGCTAATATCAACAGTGGTAACGTTTTGCTATTTCACTACCAATTCTTGATTTGCAAAGCACAGTGACTACAAATTACTCTTGATTTGTTTGCCTCATTTACAACAAACAAAACTCCCAAAACACAAGTCAACCTGTCCATCCTATTTATCACTGCAGCCTATTTTTAATTCAGTATTTTTGAAACACTAGATTTGCTTGTTGCTGTCATTGCACAGAGTAACGTCCCATTATCATAGTGTTTGTATCAGAAAATAACTGATTTTTAAATTTGTAAAAACGAAGTTGAATAACTTTGAATTGATTTGAATACACTTTGATTAGCAACCATAAAAGGTTCATTATAAAATAGAATGGCCTGGAACTGCAGCTTCCCATTTTCTGAAATCACAGCTGTCCTGTTACTATGGCTCAGTCAACAGATATGCCAACAGCAAGGCAGCTACCAGACTTTATAAACTTCCTCCTAAGTCTGTATTGCCAACTAATCTATGATATGGAGTCCCACAATTACTTCCACCAGCAAATGCAGTAATTTGTAAGAGGTAGGAACCTGTTGGATGTGAGCCAATACTCCTGTATCGGTAAAATATTAATAACTTCATAACAATATATCAGATGCCTTAGCATAAAGGAAAGGCCAAAATTAGCTATCATTACCCCAGGTGGAATTATAGAAATTATCTTTCCGATTTATATATTTAAATTAGCATTTACAGACCAGCAAAGACTGAGTCCAGTCTGAGGATACGTATTGCAGTCTGGATCTCAGCAGTCAGGTATTATTCACCCAACTGAAACTCAAATTTGATAATCTTTGTCAGCTTTAACAAGGGGGTAAATGACTGTAAAAATGTGATGGGAATCCCTACTTCTTGTCTGCCCTTACTCTTGCCATGAGACCTACATTTACTACTGGTTGGCTGAAAGCTAAAATCTCTACACAGCACCTGTTTTCCTATTTCTACTGTCATGTTGGTAGAGCTCCCCTGTTTCTCTGTGTGATCAGATGCTGTGTGTTTATTAAACACTAGCAGGGATCACTCCAGGAAAGAGACACTGCAGTACTTACATGAAACAGGACTCAATAGGATGAGGTTTGGGTTCTACCAGATGACCAATATAAAAAAATCCATCACTGTGTGTGTGCCTGCAATTCCACCAGACAATGTCCCCAAAACATGACAGAAGTAACTCCATGCACAAATCTCGCTCTCAGTATTGCTGTGGTTCAGGAGTCCCCAGGGGTTTGCTGTGCTGTATTCCACTGCCTTAGACTGAAGCAGCCCCCAGGTACAGTACCAGTTCCAGAGGACAGGATGTTCTGTTTGTTCAGAACCAAAATTCACTGATGAAGAGACATGAAAATACTGCCTGGCTCTTATCCATGCCATATCTTGCTTGTAATTAAACAGAGAATTCAGGTTTCCAGTTTGGTTAGTCCAGTTTTGACATAAGCAATACATTCACTTTAACCTGTAGCCCCCGCCAAAGTGAAATATTAAAATAAACACATAACGCTAATTTCTTCCAAACTATGCATTTACCTCATTTAATAGTTTCAGAGCCACATTCCCTTCTCCTTCCTCCAAAATCCAATCTTGCTGCTAGAGATTGATTTTATTCTGTTATTTCCTAATGTTCTGGGTAGTCAAAACCGAAGTGTTTTGTCTACTTGGCTTGATTCTTCTGTTCTTGAGTTAATGCAGTCTTTTCCAGAGGTAAACATCATGATTATTTAATAAAAAATACATCTATATTGAAGGGCAAAGCCAGGTATTGTGACAACAAACCTGGTACTTCAGGACACAGTATAACAGATGAAATTATTTAACCACAAGAATTTGTTGTGGGATCTTGCAAAGAATGTGGATAAGAGGCTTGAAGATAATTTCACTCATTTCCCATAGGAGACAGATCACAACTGAATAAAATTGTTCTTAACAAAAAGAGAATAACAAATGATGTTTTTACTGACAGACTGAGGAAATACATGAGAACTGCTTGTAAGCTACTCTTGACACAGATACAAAAGTAACAGGCAAAAGAACATTTCCTTTGCTTATGAATACAAGCCTCACTTTATTGAGATTCTGGTGTTTTTAATAGATAGGTCAAAATGAGTTTAAATGATTCCCTATGTCTTCATGTTGTATTGTTTTGCATTTGAAACTGGGCAGCAAAATCATTCCAAGGAGAATGGCAAGGCAAGGTTTTCCTCTGACCCAGGGTGATATTTGTGGTCTGACAAGGGTGTGCACATCCCAAGTGATGGGGGGCACATCCATTGATATCACCAGCATGCACTGCTTTCAACCACTGTCATGCACTTTAATTACTGTTCAAGTATATTGGATTATGGTTGCAAAAATACTAGGAACAACTAGGATCAGCTGAACTAGCTTCCGTCTTAAAATCCTTAGTTGGTCCTAAGACAGGGCATCCGGAAATATGCAGAGAAAAATGAAAGTGGGACATAAGAATAGACAGAATAATTTGACAGAATGATGTGTTTGCAAACTGTAATCGAAGTAGATGTATTATAGGCAAAAATTATTTTAAACAGCTAAATTATGGCAATTGTCAATGTGTCTAAATGTAAATGAACATACACAAAAAAGACACTTTAGGTTACATGACAACCACACTTCTGAAATATCCTTGTCTTTCATTCCTTTCTTCCTTGTGTGAACTTGCTTACAGAGACATATAATTTCATAAATTGGAATTCATAAATTTTCATAAAATGTCAGTTTGGAAATATTCAGTCTACTGTGAAGCAGATTCTTTCACTAACCCTGAAATTGTTAAATAGATTATAAATATATTAATACAGTAATATTTACATTATTATAATATAGAACTGAAAAGCCAGAATTCTTTCATGAAATCAACCTGTAATTAGATTTGAATTAATTGCATTTTCTCAAAGATTTTTGCCATGGCCTACAACAAACATAGGACCAGGGTGGATCCCTGAAAGAGTTAGGCAATAAGCTACAGCTGGTGCTGCTTTACACACTTCATATCAAAATCTGAATGATCAGAGCCCAAACTCAGTTTCTGCCTAGCCTTGGGAGCATCTCAGTGCACTGAGAGCTGTTTTCAACACCTTAATTTCTCATGTGCCCTAACCTGTCTCAGCATGGATAGCAGATGTGATGTAACTTCCATCTGAGCTCTCCTAGGACACACGAATGATGTGCATTTCCACAGATACAGTTTCAGAGTCCTGACGAGAGTTAAGATGTCCTCAGAAATAGACACAAGCTTTGGGTAAGGCTCTGTGTGTTGCTAATCATTTGCTGTCAACCTTATTATAGCATACAGCAATTTTCTGTGATTGGAGAGTCTGTAGTCCCATGTTGTCTTCTGCCTGAATGCAATCAAATCTATATTTCCTATATGAGTCCCCTTATCACTAAGCTAAAAATTATTTTTGGAAGGGGCCAGACAGAACCAGAGAGACTGAGGGAATTCTTCTCAAGTCGGGCTCAGGTTACAGTATTAGTAAAGCCTATGATTCTCCTGAGAGGAGGCTCTGGCATTCCTTGAGAAGCAAAACAATCTGCACTGCAGTTCTTGGCTATTTTATTTCACATCGAGGAGTTACTTGACTGTGACAGGAGACTGGAAGTGAGAAGGTGCAATGGAAGCTGTGTCACCCTTGTGCTTACTCCCTCTCTTTCTGGTCGAATGAATATTTGATTAGTTGATATAAAGTCAAAGGATTTCAGATAGAGTCAGCTGCAGAAAACAGATGTGTTTTACACAGTAGCATTTGCCTCCCCTCAACTGAAATACAAAAAACCCCTGTTTGTGGCCAGTCCTACTCTCCTTCAATGTGAAGAGTAAACCCAAAATTCCCAATCACTTCTATTGGTGTTTTAGGAGAAATATTCCCCATTAGAGGAGTCATTGTATCTGATGTGTTTGGAAGAACAAAGGGTCAGCGACAGAGAAGACAGAACAGCGTTACCTCATGCATGGATGAGAGGAGGGTTCAGAAGGCACTCACAGGAATGTTTGTAAAGCCCAGAGGGGACTGCAATATCTGTGCTGTGGTATGAATTAAAGCTAACAGTGATGTCTTCTGAAAATCTAGCTGTTTACCCAAGGCATTGTCCAGAGCAAAAGATTTACCCTCAAGAAAATGAAAGATAAAAGTTTTTCAATACTTCACAGCTGTAGAGTGTCTTAGACATTCAATGTTTTCCGGACACATTTGAAAGGTTCACTCAATTTATGAGTCAATCAGCTTGATGGCCACTATATTAAAATTATTAAGTATACTGTACCAAAAAGAAAATTAAAATCTCAGAAGAACTGGAAAAGGAATAAGTAGTTTCAAGTCCCTGGCCATAGTTAAGCACAGTAGGTAGTGGTAGGATGGAGTGCTGTTCCTTTGGGATATGGGAGCTTCCACTTCACTGTCTTGTAATACTGGGCACTCAATAACTTGTAGAATTAATTTCAAAGCCATACTGAAAGCTGAAAAGCAGAGTAAGGAAGCACAGTCTGAAGGAGACACGCTGGGTATAACTTGATGCACTACTAAATTTCACCAGTTATCACCTGGAAGGGGAAAAAAATATATATTGGTCTAATCAAAAAGTGGGTAAGCATCCTGGGCCCAAAGGCAGAAAACAGCCCGTGGTCGCCTGCCAGGTTGCAGAGAGCAGCTTTGTCTTCAGCAGCTCACCAAGATGACTTTTGCAGCATCAGATAAACATGGTTTTACAGACAAACTATCTTCATTGTTTAAGCTCCCCAGAGGAACATATACAGAAAGTGCATAATTCCCCTAGAAGATCTCCTTAATGCAGGCTGGGAAATAGCTCTGGAAGCAAGGCATGCTTTGAACAGGCTAGTGCATTATTCCTAGGAATGATCTCATCATCCAGTTGAAAAGAAATGCAGCCTCAATGTTTCTGGAAATTGAAATTCTCTCCATGGAGAATGGTTGTTTGCTATGGGGATTAAAACATTACCACTCTGAGGAATTTTTACGGAAAACAAGTACTAGTAGAATTCTATACTTGAGCAGGACCAAGGGGTGTTGAAAACTCACAGGAAGGCCAGGAGTAAAGTGTGTTGGCCAACTTCAGATACAAACACAGAAATGGAAAGTCAATGTTAAATAAAACCCTGTAAAATATTAAAAATGGCATCATAGCATCCAGGAAATTGGATGCTATGAAAGTTTGGAGCAAAACCAGCAACACAAAACAGGTATGTTCCATCATTTCTGTTAGCTGACATCAATGGCTGCTACTCATGGTCAGAAATAGTGCATTTGACAAATTTCTGCTGTATATACTTGATATGATTCAGAATATACTTGTCACCCATATGATGCCTGTAATTCAGAATTCATGAATATACAATATCATTCATTTATGATTAAAGATGCTTGCAACATGACAGCTTAAGTAGCACCTATGTGAATTTTTTTTCTAAAGGTGTTTAAAAAGCAAACCAAAGAAGCTTTATTAGTAACACCTTTTCAAAAGAAGGCAACACAAAATATTTTATTTATTCAGTGTCTGGAACTTTGGACTAAAGGTTATGTCACTCCCTGCTTTGGTGAGACATGATTTTTTTCATTATATCAAGCAGACATCAGCTGTAAATTAGGTCCTCCAGTCTCACATTGATGTTTAAATCTAAGAAAAGTTAGGGTAGTGGTTTTAGCTTTCTGTGGTTTTTTGAAAGACAGGCTGCATCTTTCCTTTTGTCCATGCTTAAAAAAAAATTGCGAAACCCCAGTAGCAGTGCTGTACTCCAGAAATGGTTCAGAGTGGTAAATCCTAATACTCTTCTTGTAGTTTGATATTTGATGTCAAAGACCCAGAAAAGGGCAAGATTTTTGATTCATGTCATATACCTACTTAGAGGTATGGTGAGTTGGCTCTTAATTATGGTAACAACTCCTAAGTCTAGTAATTCGATAGTGGAGTGATGGATTCTACTTCAGTGTCAAGTTCATTATCTCAAGACACAGTTCTGATGACAACTGTATCCTTGATAGGATTTAATCAGTCTGCTCCCATTTAATCCCTGGAACAGCATTACTTATACATATGGCATATGTTTAACCTCCTATGATTAAATGACTCCCAAAAAAGCAAAGAGGTATCTAAATGAAGAGGAGTTGAAGGATTATGATTCTTCTATCAGTATTACAGGTCTCTCACATCTCCTGATTTTTTACATGGCAGTGTTGGGGATTGGCTCCTCTTAGATTTCTCTATGGGTTATAGGATGGGGCAGTAGGCTCTGACTTAGCAGAAGGAGCCAGTTGAGTCGTTTTGATACCATCAGAATGTAGTCAACAAACCCTCAATCTACTCTGTGGTGAAATATCTGCTCCTCAAAGAAAAATGGACAAAAAAAACCAGGGCACCAAACACTTCACTAAAAAACTTGAGAAGCAGAACGAGTTATTTTCTTTCCAGACACCATTCTATGTCTCATATGTTGTGGACAGAGATGGATCAGTAAGTGTGAATGGATAGATCAGGTTTTATTTCTTCTTGAAGTCAGAAGGGACTTACAGCATATGAAAACTGAAGTAAACAGGGACAAACACAGTCAGTAGAAATGATCAGGCAAATTGAGACAAAGATTATGAAAATGTCAGTAGCTCAGCAGAACACAGACAGGAGACAGACAGGTGGTAGCTTTGCATACTTTAACATCGAGAGACGTGAGGGGGAGATGGCATCCATAGGGAGACAAACAGAATGAACATGGCTGTGCTGGGACTGCCAAAGTGCAGAGGACACACTGACTGTGCTGAGGAATGAATTCTACAGAGCACTAACAGGTATTCAGAGAAACTACAGAACTTACCTTGACAAAGCAATGTGGACAAATACGCCACGGTTGGCTGCTACTTGATGCAACTTTTAAGCACTCTAAGGTTGCATCATGGATGCACAGACTGCAGATGACTCACAAAGAGCCTGGTGTGATGCTGAATATGCAAGGACCATATCCAGGGCTCGTCTTTTGCTGTTCTCTGAAAGAAGCAGTGTGTAAGGCTGTGGAAGTGAACTGCTGGGGGAAAAAAGGCAGTTAAATAGAGATTTTTGTGGAAGAGAGATTTTGTGCAAGACTAATCTATTTAGAGGAAAGTGAACTTCTAGTGTAACCTGCAACTCACTGCTTAAGGGGGCAGACAAGGAGGATAATTTGGAAGGTATTCAATTAATAAAAGAGGATAAATAAGCATTAATTCAGCATAAAATCAAGATGCCAAGAACAAAATTAATCAAGACACCCAGGGATAAGAGGAGATAAATGTGTTAATTTCCTATACAACAATGCTACTGATGTGTAATAATAGGAATTGAAATGCATTTCTGAGCATAAATTCAGCCTTGTGGGAAAGAATGAAGCTTCATGATATCTGCATGACTGGGATGCTTCTTCTTCTCCTATTACCTGTTTAGGCAGGGATGAGCAGACAAAGGGGGAAGTAAAGTGTTATTCTATGTCAAAAATTATATTGTTTGCTGGAACCACTTACAGCTTAGAAGCAAATATTTAATGACTCTTTACAGGCCAGTATCCTGACAGGTAGGACAGAGTGCCACAGGCCGAAGACTTGAGCATCAGCTGATGAGCCTCACACTATGAGCAAGAAAGCATGTAGGTTACTGAGCCATGCAAAATAAGGGAATTAAAACAAAGGCAGGGGAGACTGTGGAGGTGATAATCATTAGTAATAGTTCATAGCAAAGAAGAGAAATCATCCAGTAGTCAGAAAAAAGGTACTTGATAATATATAAAATTGCTAATAGAAGAAAAAAAAAAATAAGAGGAGGAAAGGAGCAACAAAGCACAATCAAGGATCCTCCCTTTTCCTAGATCAGATTGTGGATGACTGGTTGGCCAGCAGTGGGTGCCCAGCAGTGCTGCGTTAATTGTTGGGCTAATAATGGGTAGTTCCAGCTCATTACAATGTATAGAAACAATAAATGAGGTGATGGCTGGGTATTCCCAAGATGTGTTCTTGGTCCTGCTTTTGAGCCTCTGCTGCTAAATAATGACAGAATAAAGGTAACTTCAGTGTCACATCTTCACTCATTAGCATTTGCCTCCTTGCACCTGAAACAGCTTGTTCACACCTTGCCAGAATTTTTGACAGGAACTGCTGAAGGAGTCTTGCAGTTGTTGCTGCTCAGAGCACAGCTGTTGCCTAAAAAAAAAGATAACTTTTGATATTCAAATGTGAACGTGGGGAATACTGCTCTAAATCATATTGCAATCAGACTTTTACTACCAGCCTGTTCAGAGTGAGCTCTGTGTGATGCTGCATTGCTCTATGTAGATACAACTCCAAGTGCTATGATCTGAGCACATCTGCTCTGCATCTGTGAGCTGTCTGCTTTACACGAGCAGTTTCACAGTGTCACAAATGTGAGGACAGCTTTGATCACATCAATTGGAGGTAAAATCCGAAATGGAAAAGCATGAATAGATACAAAGTTAAAACTTAGAACCCTGTGTCTGGAAATGAAATCACTCCAGCTAAAAAGTCAGACCTGGGTGGTAAAATGACATAATGGTAATAATATTGATAATATTAATAAATGTTTCACAAGCATTTCACATGGAGGAAGGAAGGAAGGAAGGAAGGAAGGAAGGAAGGAAGGAAGGAAGGAAGGAAAAGAAAGAGAGAAAGAGAGAAAAAAGAGAAAGAGAAAGAGAAAGAAAGAGAAAGAGAAAGAAAGAGAAAGAAAGAGAGAAAGAGAGAAAGAAGGAAGGAAGGAAAGAAAGAAAGAAGAAACAGATATTGAGGAATATAAATTAGGAAATAAAACTGTAATAAGTGGTAAAGGCACAAGGATCAGGGTCAGGAAAGTTCACAATAAAAGCAATATTGTACAAGTAAATTTAGAATAAAGGAATATGTAAAGAAGTGAGGGGTTTTTTAAATAGCAAATGATGTCTATAGAATTGTCTACAGTATAGCAGAGAAATCATGTTTCTCTTTTTGGGCTTTGTAGAGCAATCAATATGCTGTGAGGGCAGCACATGTAGTGATGTCGATAGTGTATTTTCTCTTCTGACAGTGAGTCAAAGAAGTATCAAAAAGCAGCTATTGAAGGTATATATTTTTATAAGTGGGGATGGCTTGCATCAGAGAGTTTAAAATGTTGTTTGAGCAGCTCTCTGTATCCTTAGCACTGATTTCCAATAAAACTTAAAACCGTAAGCTAGTTTCAGAAAATTGAAAGGAAGCCAGTACTATAAGAAAATACAGAAAAGGCAAAGTAGAGAATGTTGTGGGCCTACTGGGCCTTTCAGCTCTAAAGAATGGACAAAGCAAGGAGGGGTAGTGAAATTATTTCTTACTGTCTAGGATCCATTGAAAATAAGTTGTGCTAGTTAACTTGATATATTCGCTCAATGAAGTTGTAAATTCGGTTGAAAAAGTAATAGAGCTGATGTAAGCACAGAGCCTTCTACAACTTCTGACCACATTTTTATTAGAAATTAAAATATTACAAAATTTTTAAAAATGCACATTAATTGTGTGCTTCTCAACCTTAATTGAAAACTCAATGCATGGATCTCTAAATACAACTGGCCAGTGAGCATGATACTAATTTATCATTTTTCTTAACAACTTCCAGAGAAGATTGCGAGGTGAGATGAAACTGTGAGTTTCATAAGCTGTGAAGATGATCCCCCACAGCAAGTGTGGCATTAAAACCTAGGCTGAAGAGGACATGGAGGTCACAGCAGATAGAGACATGAAGATGAGTTCATGCTATGACTGTTCTATGGTGCTTCCAAGTATTTCCTCTCCCTGGAAAAGACCTGAACTGTTAAAAACTTCAGGTGAATTTTACAGTGAGAATTGCACTAGTGGGACACCAACGATGTGAGAAAAGTAAGTTCTTTCAAGAAGGATTTTGTTAAAGGGCAGACAGTACAGAGAAGGAACATGGGAAGGATGAAAAGATGGAAAATCTTTATACTGATACAATCAAAGAGCTCTGCTGGTTTTGATTTATGCAAAGAAGATTAAGGGGATGACTTCATGTAGGTTTGTAAGTACTGACATGAGAACAGAAATCTCATAATAGAGTGCCCTTCAGTACACCAGACTGAGACACAATAAGATGTGTTGGCGGGAAGCTCAGGTTAGAAGGACCAGATGAGACAAAAAAGATGCATTAAAGACACTGGATCTGCCTTTTGCAGGGCTATGTTCTTGATGCTCAGAAATGTTTAAATTAAATCTGTTTTACAGGGAACAGGACAGAGGGCTGAGCCCACCCTGAGCACACGTCTGGAGAGCTCCAACCCTGCTTCTCCTGAAGCTGAGCCTTTGGGCAGCCAATTTGTACACTCAAGTGGTCAACAAGTTTTGGGGTCCCTCCCCCGCCGTGTAGCCCTGGGAGAGGGGCCCTGAGGGCACAGACACGGGGCTTCCCTGCCCCTGCTCAGCCTCGTTCCCATTGGTTGGTTTGTGTTCCCCTGTGCGGGCAAGGACCCTGGGGTCCCGTGACTGAGGAGTTCCTGAGCAGAGCCCTGGCCATGCGGCTGGAGAAATAAACATCTCTGAAACATCTACCACGAATCTGTCCATATATACCTCTTTTCCACGGGACTCCTGGTTTGATATATGTGTGTTACAGTAATCCCCGCTGTAACAACTGGTGGAGGAATGCGGGCAAGACACCGATCCCTGAGGAAGATTCGTGAGTAAAAACCACTCTAGACCTCTCTCTTCTCATCTTGGTTTGGATATTCTCTCTGGACTATGGAAGAATTGTGGGAAATGGGGCTCTCTGAGCCACAGAAAAAAATGTATCTAGAAGTAAAAGGAATCCTTGAACAACAAAACAAAAAAGTAATGCAACCGGGAGATCTAGAACATTTTTTCATCTGGCTTTTCAAAAGGTTCTCCTATATTTCTCGAGACTTACTTTTTGATATCGAACCTCCTGTATCTTGTGAGGGGTGTTTCTGGGACGAGATATGGGATAAAGTATGGGATCAAAGAGAAGCTTTCCGTGCATACCTTATAATCAGGGAAGCTCTTGAGGAGCATTTGTATGGTCCCATTACCCCTAAAGCAGAAGATCATACTTATCCCGTGGCCGAGGCCACGCGGCCGCCATCCCGGGAGCGCATGACTGCAGCCGTGTCGGCGGAGGTGCCTGTGCTGGATGCGCCCGGCCCCCTCGGGAGCGCGCGCCTTATCGCGGACCCCATCCCTGTCTCGGGGTCCCCGGCCATGGGACCGCGAGTGAGGGAGCGATGCCGCGGGCGCCGCGGGTGCCGTGGGCCACGAGCAGCCAGGAACCGGAGGTTGGTGTGGAAGCCCGCTCTGAGCACACGGCTCGGAGAGCCCTGCGGAGGGAGAAGCGGCGGTTTCCACAGCGACACGAGAAGCCGCGCAGCGCAGCGCCGAGCCGGAATGGGGCCGCACTCAAAGCAGCGTGGAGCTGGGGGAGCGGAACCACTCACAGGGCACGGAGCCAGCGGCGATGGCAACGCGGGGCCGCGCAGAGCCCGGACACGCGCCGGAGCAGCGCCAGTTGGAGGGCGCGGAGCAGCCGCAACGCGGGGGCCCGGCTGAGACATCAGAGCCGGCGAGGCGGCGGCCACGCGGGACAGCAGCCACGACAGACACGCAAGCACGTGATAGGAGGAGTTGTAGCCATGGAAGTCACAGGAACTGTGAAATGGTACAATGTAAAAAACAACTATGGATTTATAACACGAGATGATACAGGGGAAGATTTAGTCATCCATAGAACTGCCATTAAAAGGAATAACCCTAAAAATTACCTGCAAAGTGTAGGAGATGGAGAAGTTGTACAATTTGATATAGTGCAAGGAAAGAAGGGTTTACAAGCAGCGAATGTTACTGGGCCTGGAGGTATTCCCGTCAAAGGCAGCCGTTATGCACAAAATTATAAACAATATCCATCCCAGCAATTTCCCCACCCACAGCCTACTTCCCCCTTTTACCCTATACCCAATATAAACCCCTTCCTAAGTTTACCCTATCCCCAGTTTATTCCTAATCCGTTTTTCACCCCATGGCTTCCATATACAATTCCCTTTCCCTACAATTCCTCTCCGATGCCGAGGGGGGGATGAAAAGGGGGAGGGAAGAAATTAAACCCTCTCCTGCCTCAGTTTCCCCACAAAGCATGCCCGGAGAGTTCTGTCTCCCTTCTGTCAGCCCTAAGATGTTCCACAGAATCTGTTTGGACATTTAAAGACTCAGGAGGGTGGCTTGTTTTGTCTTGAAATTGTTCTTGTTATGTTTATCCAGTTGTTTTCATTCTCCTTTTATTAAAATAAAACGGGTGAGATTTTGGGGTCCCTCCCCCGCCGTGTAGCCCTGGGAGAGGGGCCCTGAGGGCACAGACACGGGGCTTCCCTGTCCCTGCTCAGCCTCGTTCCCATTGGTTGGTTTGTGTTCCCTGCGCGGGCAGAAGGACCCTCGGGTCCCGTGACTGCGGAGTTCCTGAGCAGAGCCCCGGCCATGCGGCTGGAGAAATAAACATCTCTGAAACATCTACCATGAATCTGTCCACATATACCTCTTTTCCACGGGACTCCTGGTTTGATATATGTGTGTTACAGTAATCCCCGCTGTAACAAACAAGGACTGACATAACTTTGGTCCAGTGGAGAGCATAGCTACAGCTTTGGTCTCTGGTCCTGGGTCCTCGTTTTTACCTTTCCCACAAAAAAATCAATTCAGGAAGACTCCGTAGTTTGTTTTTGGTTTTTTTCCCCATTCACTCACTTTCTAAAGGAGTTGGTGAAACAGAGTCTCTATTAGGCTACAACATCTACCAATTAGGATGAAGCCTAACCCAGTTACAACTAATCACAGTAAAAGAGGGAAAAAGAGAAGTGGACAGACTGAACACAACTGCCCCATGAGAAAAAAAAAAGTATTAGAAAAACATTTCTAAAGAATAAAATACGTCTTCAGTCAGTGTTAATTTTTCCCACAAAGTCAAAATCCTTTCAAATTCTTCCTGGAGAGTGAAAGCAAATGGAAAGTTAAAAACATGAAGATATGTTTCCCTGATGCATGAATGTCTCACATTAGCATTAATATAAATTACCCATATGCTTCATAACCTGAGTAGGCTCAGTGCTTAAATTGACTCCACGGGAGCTGTTAGGAACAAAGCAAACTGCACAAGAGGCTCCTGGAATACCTAATGCCACAGGCTAGTAAGAGCTTCCTTTATTTTCTTAGGACCCCCATGAAGCTAAATATGTACCTTGGAAGAGGAATCTAAACAGTACTGTCTACATAGACTGGAGGCAAAGCTTATTTTTTTAAGGATGGGGACCATATGTGAAACCTACTGAAAATGAGAAGTAGAAGATAAATTAAAAAATTATTATTTTAGCTGTGAGATATCTTTTCAGATGTCAGTTAGTGTCCAAAACATAAAGTGACTGGTTTTTTCACTTTTAAGTCCTTGTTGTGTGGATTTTTTTAGTTAAAGTACAGTGGAGACCTACTCAAAAGCAAGACATCCCTTGGAGGGAGATTTCCATGCCACTGTAGACAAATTATCTCATGTAACAGATTTCTAGACTGGTAAAACCCTCTTACATGTTTCTGTCTTAAAAACTTGTACTTGTTCAGATTCATATATTCTGCTTGTAAAATGAAATCAGTTGCTTCTCAATAGAAATCTGTTATTTCACTCTCTTTTGGAGCAGCTGTGTGGAAAAAATGTAAATAAGTGAAATTACATATTTGAACTTCATTTAGTTATTTAACCAATAAATGTTCATTGCTTGAATATTGCTGAATGGATACATTTTAACTGTAATACTCCCCAAGATATTAATATTATCAGTGTGCTAGAGCAATAAACTTCATAGACAGAACTACTAGCCATTATTTTACATAATATTTCAGCTAATTTTTTAAGTATTAATGAATACAAAGGCACAAACTAGATTTTTTTAAAGGTAAAGTGTAAATAAATTAGACTTTTAAAATATTCTTCGATCATTTCTCTTGATCAGTAGCTCATGCAAGCACTTTCATTGACTGAGAAGTAGGCTACATGAGTGATTTCTGAATAAAGGGTGTGCAAGGTGCCTAAATTTTAAAAAGCACTATGAATGAAAAGAATATGTTGGACAGGTCTTTGTCTTAAAGTTAAGAAGGGACTCAATCATGTTTCCTGTTTTATGAGTTCAAAAGATATAATCAGGAGCATTTTTAAATCATTCAGTTAAACAGTTCCCTCTCATCACCATGTCTGTACAGAAAACCAGGAAGGGAGTTGACATACAAAACCTCAAACCTCCAGCACTGCTAGGTCCACAGTTGTACTAACTGTGCCTGGTCTCTTGAGTGTTTTACAGGGGCTGTCTCCTCTTTACCGATCCAGATAAAGTTATGGTTGACCATGCCCAGCCAGTAAGACTCAGTAGAGTGGCACTGGCTCATCCTTCTAGCTCAGAGCTCATAAATCTACACCAATGGGATTCAACATTGGGCTCTGTTTATGAGACAGACTGCTAGAAGTGCCTCAGCAAATCGATCGTTACTGATTGACCTAAAAAATTCCTAATATCCTCATCAGATGAATCCACCCAGTAAATCCCACCATAGTTTATGGACAAAATTTTGAAACTGATACTCTTTGACAGCTCATATTGTCAAATGTAAATTTTTTTGTAACTCCCATCACCTACACAGTGTCGGGAAACATATTGCATCCAATAAACTCTAGGCCAAAATGATTTGTGCTACAGAAGATGTGAGCCAAGATCTGTAAATGTCTAATGTTAGATTTTTTGGGGGTTTTTTTATTCCCATAAGGAAGTTGGAGTGTGAGCTCAGTGAAATCGTCTTGGCTTCATAAGCTCCTGTGTTGGCAGCAGTGGTTGAATTTCATCTTGTTATTTTAATTTAAATCAAAGCCACAAGTATCAATTAATCTTAGTTAACAAAAATTCATCCATTGATTCCCCCTTCTCAACTCCTATCCTTGCTGGAGTCATGAGGTTTTGTTTTCTTTCTATGAACTAAGAAAACAGACTCTAACTGATGCTGAGCAGGTAGATGTTCAGTAAGAGCACTGTGGATGCTACAGAAAATCCTCAGCACAGGAACAGGTCTGTATATATCTTAATTTTAAAACCACTTCTTCTGAGCCTTTTTATATCCTTGAATATCTCTGTAGAACTTAGCATAAAACATGTCTTGCATAAAGATAGTCTCGTGTTGCAGAATTTGCAGAATTGGGGCCATAGAGAATAACCCAAATCACTGCATCGTTTTTAATTAAGCTCTACTATATGAAAAAGCCCCTACTAGTCATCATTAATTTTAGATGAAGTAAAACATTAGTTCAAGTAAAAATCTCAACTACCCTTGCTGCACTGGAGTTGTTTTTCAATTAAGGAAATATTTGATCCATTAAAGTGAATGCTAAATATGATATGGATATCATAAACACACAGTACTACACTGAAAAATACTTGCAGAAAATGAAAGCTCCCTTTCAACTCCAAACATGTAAAAGATTTATTAGCAGTTTAGAAAGCTCCTATTTGAAATTGACTACAAATTCCCTTCAAATGTAACTTATGTTGTTTAATTTTCTGTTGTGAAAATTTGAATATGTGTTGCAGGTAAAGACAGTGTATGTCATCCTCTGTAAAGATAAAGCTCTGCTCATTCCTCCGATAAAGTTCTTTCTCTCTGTCCAGCCACCACCCCCAAATGTGCATGCATGTAATACAGGCGTGAGAAGTGACAGCACTGCCTTCTGTACCCAAATCTGTTTCTGGTGTGAGGGAGAGGCCTTATTGCACATATATACCTCTTCAAGCCATGCCACTGTATATCCCACTGTACATATGCATTTAATATATATTCTTTAGACTGAATGCATCTATTACCCTGAGTTTCTCTATTGAACTCTTTTCGTTGAGGGCAGAACTGTCAGACCTGCAGAAAACTGTCTTCAGTTGGAAAGTCATCCTCCCTTTAGGAAGCCCAAGGCAGTTAAAGGTAACCTTGCAGTATCCTTGGCAATTCAACTCATGTTGCTTCATATTTCCTCACATCTTGCTGAGAATCTGCCTTTTTTAAACTGATCAAGCTACTACCAGAATCAAAATCTTTGTCCATATCCTTCAACACAAAGACTTAAAAAGGACAGATTTGAAACCTACCTAGGTTTAAACCTTATAAACTCACAGATTAATATAGGTTGGAAGGGGTTTCTGAATACTAATTAGTTCAACTTCCTGCTCAAAGCAAGGCCGTATTCAAAGGTGGATCACCTTGTCCAGCTAAATTTTGAATGTCTCTAATGATGAAGATTTCACTTGGCAGTTAGGGTCTATGGATACAAAGTCTTAGAGAAGAATATTATCTTTTATTAGACCAGCAGATATAGCTGAAATAAACAGAAAAGCTTTCCAGCTCTTCAGAAAAATGTGAATAAATTGGCATTTTGAGTCAATCTAGCACTGTTAATTACATCAAAGCAATCATTAGCAACAGCATGAACTTTGAAACTGTTGCCTTGAGATGAAAATTAGCATTTCACGGATCAAAGCAAGGTGTTGGATCATGCTCAGACCTTGCCAGGCTTAGCTTACCACTAGGAGGGTCATGAAATGCTTTGGAAACCAGCATTTTTGATGAGAGACTGGACTCGAGTTCCAGTCCTGAAGGACTGCTGTCTCTTATTCCCCAGCAGTTTCCCTCTGGAAGCAAAGGGCAGTAACTCTTCAGTACCCCTCCTGGGCACTGTCTTATGTCAGTAAAGACTATCCTCTTAGCTGCCACCACATGGAGGGTTGTGGCCAGAGGAAACTCTGTAAAACTTAGTGAACAATGTTCTATTGCATATGAGATTCCTGTGCACGTTCAGATTCTATATTCACTGCAGCAATCTGAATTACCTTGATCATTAGAGGGGTTATTCCTTAATTTTACCACTTCAATGCACTATTCTGCAGCACTACTGGTAAGACCATAATGACATATCTGCACTAAGTAGTGCAGAGCCCTGCAGCACGGGATCAGACTGTTGGAGCTCCACTGAAGTTTGTGGTCTTATTAGCGTTTCTTAGTGAGACTACTAAAATGCTAAACTGTAATTATAACTACCCCTCAAATGCTGTGATTTCTAAACTGTGTGTTTGCTTTTCTTGAAGGGGAAGCTGCTGATTTACAGAAAGAGGGATTTGGAAAATTTAATCCCTTAAAATTAAACCGTCTCCAAAGTACATAATAATATATGTCCAAGGCAATTTAATCAAGGATGAAACAGTAAAAAGGTGTTTCTTAATAGAATGTGAATGCTGGCAAAATTACTCAGCTAGGGAGTCAGACTGATACAAGGTGGGGACTCTCATTCTGGCTTAAAGGCTGCTCTGCAGAGGCCATAGGGTGGTTGGTGTGTACCCAAGGTCACAGAGTAAGTTGTGAGATCCCATGCTAAAAGGAACACGACCAACACAGAGAATCAGCATGTTTAGCTTCTTCTGGCAGTGAAGGTTAATAAAATTGTCTTTTTCTCATGCTTTGTTTTAACTTTTTGATTTATCTATCAGACTGTGTGTACAGGAGCCAGCTGGATCAGGGCTCCAAGCTGCGGACTCCTGAGGGTTTTTGTATTGATGTGTATTTCCATGTGCCCGGATAAGAGCTTAGTCTCAGACATGGCCTTTGAAAGGCATCTTCAACAGATGAAGTGTAGATGTCTGTGGACTTTCAAGCCGTCCTGGGCTCTTCTTTCAGATAAGGGGCAGAAATAGCTCTTCAGATATCAATTATCTCATTCTAAAAGAGACACCTATATTTGGTCAGATAAGTTTCCTTCCACTGGGCAGAAATCGGATTTTAGGATGACACAGACATTAATGTTTATGTCATAGATGTCCGAAGAGAAGTGAATCCCCCCAAATGCTCATGTTGTTATACACCTATTAATATAAATGATACCTGGTTTGGATCCTAATTTAACACTCTATCAGGACTGTAAGTCAGGGGTGCTGTCCAGTGTAGAATAACTATAAGAGTAAATTCAGGCTGGTTCAGGCTTACCTCTTACCTGAGGTAAGATACTTAGGAAACTGTGAAAAAAAGAACTGATACATGCCTTTCAAACCATATTTTAGGCCATATTTCAGTAAGGAAAAAAATTACTTTAATGCTGTCCCAGTGGATGAAGAAATACTCTACATGTGAAGATTGAACACAGTGGATTATTTCCTTCAAGTTTAATAATTTTGATTCAAGCTATCAGTGCCAAAAATGTTCACTAATACTACCTTCTGTCAGAAACATAAAGTTCCAGAAGGAATTCATATTAGAGGCTTGAATATGGAACTTCCAGGTTAGTCCCTTGATTCTGGGGTTCTCCTTAATATGTGACAAATCTTTATTGTTTGATCAGGATAAGATTTTTAACACCTGGAAAACAATGAAAAAAATTTGAAACCTGAGTATTTATTTTAAAATAAAGTATTTTTCTCAGCTATCTCCAGTTTAAATTTCTTGTATCTATTTTTATTAGTCTTTATGCATAACCCAACTACAAAGACTAATGTCACTGAGAGCTGGCATTCTGTGATGCTCATCCTAGAATCAGACAAATGTATTTAAATGAAAATATTACTGCAAAACAAAGGATGTCTTTCAGATAATAACTTTTCTCAGATCCTGCACAGAGATAGAATTTTCTAATCCATTTAAATGATACTGGTCTGGTTTCAGGCATGGTCCATATGGCACTTGTTACTGTAAATATTGCTTTGATCTTTCTATCCCCTTTCCAATTCCAATCTCATGGCTTGGTATTTAAAGATGTGTTACCTGCCTTCTCTACCTGGTATCAGTCCCATGGAAAAACATTACCAGTAGTAATGATTATGAACCAGCATGTTGTGTACTTTTGTCAAGGTTTATTAATTATAAAAGTGGTTTTCCAAGGAATCCCCCCAAAATAATTTTCTCTTGCAGTTCAGGTTTGCACTCTCTGATGACTGTTTCTAAACACCACAGAAGCCTGTTGGCCACACCAGCCTCAGGAGATGGCAATGGTCATTGAGTGTTCATTTCCCACCAAACACTGGCTCAGTGTGCACCACAGCTGTAGTGATGATGATCAATAAAGTCATGGTATATATTTTAATAACTTAAATTGATATAAAGTAACCCACTGCACTAGATAGTATGCTCACAGAAAAAAAAAAAGAAAAAAAAAGGCAGATCATGCCCCAGTGGGTTTATAATCTTACAGTAAACCAAAATATTGTAAATAGATATTAACAGGTAGGAAAAACTTTAACCAGTGGATTCAGTGCATCAGCAGCCTAACTGCTCCCAAATTATTTTTTTTCTTATTAAAAAATTCGGGTGAGCATACAAATCACAGAAGATCAGGGTGAAATATCAGCCTGCAGAGTTCATCTAGTCCATCCCCTGCCAAAGGTAGAAACCTCTGTATTTATTCCATTCCTACTTTTACTCAGACACATACTACAGCTGAGCAACCTATCACAGCACTTTATTAACTTTATTACTGTACTCTTTCTCCTGATGTTTAATCTGAACTTTACATGCCAGAATTCATCACAGAGGTAAGAAATATATTTTTCCATTATTCTTGACAGCAACTTTTTGCAAATCCTCTAATGGTTTGAGTTAGAAGGGACCTAGATCATCTCATTTCAAGCCCCCCTGCCATGGGAAGGGACAGCTTCTACTAGACCAGGTTGCTCAAAACCCCATCCAGCTTGGTCTTGAACACACCCAAAGCTGGGGGATCCAAACCTCTGGGCAACCTATACAAGTGCCTTAGCACCCCCAGAGTAAAGAACTTCTTCCTAATATCTAATCTAAACCTGCTCTAAGTTTAAAGACATTCCTTCTTGTTCTATCACTCTGTGCCCTTGTCAAAAGTCTCTCTCTACCTTCCTTATAGGCCCTTTTAGGCACTGGCAGGTGCTATAAGGTCCCCCCAGAGCCTCTCTTCTCAAGGCTGGACACTCCATAGCAGAGGTTCTCCAGCCTTTGAGCATCATCACGGCCTCCTCCAAACTCACTCCAACAGGTCCACGTCCTTCTTTCCTTGGGGGCCCCGTAGCTGGGTGCAGTATTGCAGGTGGGGTACATTTTTTAAATGACTAGATTCATACAGCATCAGTACAGCTAATGTACCATTTGTCATAGTCACAAAGATGGAAAATACTTTATGCACTTGTTTTAATTTGGGAACTGAATACTTTCAGAAGCCAATCTCAGAACGAAAGGTAAGATTACTAGAGCACATTAAGTAATCTTTTGAATCTGGATAAAATATGAGAGATGTCTCTATCATGCATTATGATCAGGAAACCAAACTCCCTGGAGTTATCTTAAAATATACCCGTGCACATTCATCAATCTTATTTTGGAAGTATTATACCATTTATCAAGATTTCTGAGCTTTGGTTTGTGTATCAGTTAGGTCTAGAATCTCATCCATTTTCTCAGTAAGCGAATTATTATGACCAATGGCAAATTCTGCACTAGAGACACTAAAAAAAGTATTGTGGGTTTATTAGAGGTGACTGAGTCCATGGCAGGCACAAGTGTTATAGAAGACAAAAAAATGATGTGCATTTTAAGAATATCCCAAGCACATCTAGGCACACCTACAAACTGCTTGCTTGGAAGAGTGAATAGGTCAGGAATAACAGTGCTTAAAAAAGAATCAGGAATCCAGAGAAATGAATGAAAAGTATTCCATTAATTTATGTGAACTTTTCATAAGTGTTCAGGGTATTATAGCTGAAAACCACTCAGCAGAGTTTTAACCAGCACCTTGTTCAGGGACATAAAACTACAGCTGCTTCCTTAAAGACCTTTCTCTGTTATTTCCTGCTTGAGGGCAGTGAGTGCTGGGTGCTGCCCCAGCCCAGCCTATAGGGTTCATGCTCTGCAGCTGCTGCCTGCACTTGTCTCCTCTTCCCATTTTACCATTGCTCAGCACATCTATTTGGAGCAGAACTAAAGTGTTTGCTGTAGATGTGAACCCAGAGGAATGCAGAGGGAATGAAAGGGCCAGCAGGATTCCGCTCTGAGCAGTGACTGTGCAGTGCTTGAGGCTGTTTTCTCTTATTTTCTCCCATAACTTCTATAATAAATTTATTTGGTTTTAACTTCCCAAAGAGTTGGGGGTGTGGCAGTGTAATCTCTGTGTGTTCACTTGTGATGGAGGGAATTGTATAGAAAACTTTTTTCAGATGTAATTCCTTCACTTCAGAACATTGATTTCCATTTATCATCCATTTCTCCTCCTCTCAGCTTCTTTCATTATGGTTTTTCCTTCCAGTCTCCCGATTTACCAGACTATCTCCAGCTCATGGCTAAATCCTAAAACATTGTATTTTTCTGTCTTACCTTCTTTTTCCCCTTTCACTCCTCTGTCCTTAGAATGATGAGTTCAAAGGAAGTACTGCAATCCAAAAAAGTTATTTTAGCTTTTTGGAGGATCTGTCTTCTTGTTTACACATCTCATTGCAATTCCTGTCTGCTTTGTGGGCTGCCTGTACTGGATGTACCACCACATATCACCGATTCCTTGCATCCTTCAGAAAAGTTTGTTTATTTAGGCTATTTTGTTGCAGCTGAATTCATTTATCAAAGCCAAATGCTAACCCACAGATTAACATTTGTTAAGAATTTCCTGGGCCTGACTGATAAAATGGTTAAGGAAAAGAAAAGATGTTTCATGATGCTACAGAAAATGCAAATGTTAATTTTAGCAGATCTAAGATCAAAAGCTGAAATGAAATAACATTTTAAATGGCCAAATTGAATGAACTGAAAAATGCACCATCCGGAAAACATTCCATCTGACTCCCAATTGACATCTTAACTAAATAATTTTAGTAAACAAATAAGAGGCAGAATTGAAAAGAAACAGATTGAAAGGGAATGACAATATCTGTATGAAGGTTGCATCCCATACTTTTATGAGTTACAGCTGATATCAGAGGAAAGCTGTAATTACTAACCAAATCTCTCATACTCATCAAATGACTGGACGATCTTTCACGCTGGCAGAACTCCTGATCTTCCCCAAGTAACTTCCACATTGCCATAGAAGGGGGATATTTTCCATGCTTGGGCTGTTATGCAGTTATTTCATTGCCACTTTGATTTTTCTAATCCTCTGATGAACAAACTACTTTGCAAACATTGTGATTTTAAAATTCTTCATAGTTAAAGAAACAAAAAGAAGACCCACTTTGACATCCCAGTGAAACTTCCTGTGATTGCAATGAATTCTTGAAAAATCTCACTGACTATCCTCATTTCCCAGTGCCAGCACCATGTCAGTGTGCAAGCCATGGATATTTTGCCCCCTTATAGCAAAGGTCATCCACTGCATGCAGTGGGTTTGGTCATGTGGTCTGTGTTCATGACATAATTTGTTTCCCACAAGCTAAAGCAATTTTCTGTAACTTCAAGCTTTGTTTCATGATTTGAAAAATTAGGTACTATTGACTACAGGCTGGCAGATAACCTGTTGGCATTTTCAGCTGCCTTTTTTGTGAAACTGGCAACATCTTTCTCTGTTGAGGCTCAGATTCTTTACCATTTATAAGTTTTCCTCAGAAGGGAAAAGGGACCTTTCTCTCTTTCCCTAAACTGATCATCTCTGCCCTGACAATTAATCCCTTTATATATATATATATATATATATTTTTTATATATATATGTAAAAGACAGTGCCTGATGAAGAGAGCGGATAATTGTGTTAGTCTGGCGTGATGGCCGATGTTATGTGCCTGGTTTTCACCTGGCATACTGCATACCATTTAGGGATGTTTCTTTCCTGAAATTAATGGATGTAGTTGAGTCACTTCATATCAATTTCTTTCTAGTTCACTTGTAAACATTTTAGAGCAAAAGCAAGCTCTATATTCCAGGGTTTGTCCTAAGATCACAAAGGCCTGATCTGCTGCTACTGAAATGGAAAATTTTCTTGCTGTCTTCCACAGTCATGCCTGCAGCATCATAGCCCAGTGAAAGCCCCCCTAAAAGCTTTTGTCAAGAAGCATATTTTTCCTCTGAGGAAAATTCCAGTCAGATCTTCTGGGAACAGAGACCAGCCCTGCATCTCCATGGGCAAAGCAAGAGTCATGCAGTGCATGTCCCTCAGTGCAAGTGCCTCCCACGCCTACACCCACACCAGGCTGTCACAGCTGGCACCACTGTAGCCTGGGCTGCTCCCTGCAGCGGTGAGGCTCATTCCTGCTGGGAATTGCAGCAAGGGTTGCTGATGAAGCACTGGAGTTAAACAGTGCAGTGGTCCAGAGGGAGAGTGAAAGAGCACAGGAGGAATGAAGAACAGTTCTTCAACAGGAGGGGTTTGGCTGCTCCCTTCACCATCCACCCCGATGCAATATATTCTGCTCTCAACTGCTTTACTACTCCAATACATCAAACTCATCAACCTTTGCTTTTACTGGAACTCTTTGCTAGAATTATTCTCTTTAATTATATTTTTAATGTTTGACCACTGAGAAGGATGAAAAGAACAAGTTCATTGTCTCTCACTACCTTCCTCAATGAAGCCAATGAAGATTTGTCCCATTTTTATGGCTTAAAGATTACTTAATAAATCTTTGTATGCTGAGGAACAGTAAAAGCTCTAACTCTCTTTTAGGCAGAAAAAACCCCCACACATATGAGGATAAATTATTGAGTTTAATACATCTCACTTCTCACTAAATAATATTAGCACACTATTCAGAGAAATATTGGAATAAAAATGAATGGGTATACATGATAATATTACATACAATTTGTCTGATATATTTAATCATCTTTATGCCTTCCATATGATGAAATAAAAAGTACTTTCAGGGGAGAATATTGATGACAGTAGTATGGGTAGGTGGTAGGTCCATGTTTCTACTCTGCATTTTTGATCCACAGATTTAGTGCAACAACATACATTCAATTTATCCTGTGCATGGCAAATAGAGTTTTTAAATAAGATATTAAGGTGACAATGTACCAAGGAAGCTGCAATTTTTCTGCAGTGACTTATGCAGCTTAAAATATTGACTTCAATATATACTGCTAGAAAATCATAATTAAAAATCAAATATTCACAAAAAATTTACAGTAATTTATATCTGGATTTAGTGAAAAACCCACCATGTTAGGTGCAAAGACAAAATCGTTATATTTTCCAGTCTAATACCTGCTGAAATAGCCATGATTTCTGAGATTATTAATATATAGGGTCTCATTTTGATTTTTTTTGACTAATTTTAAGTATTTTTTAAGTACTTAATGTTTTTTGAGAGGCTTTTTCAGTAGATTTTGGTAAACAAGATAAAGTAAAAACTGCTTCTTTGGTTTTTCAGGCACTTTTGACTGCAATGAGAATCAGAAAAATACCACAGTTAATTTCTATGCACTCCTTCACTGATGATACCATTCCCCCTTCTTCCTGAGAGAGCAAGTGCATTTACACACTCACACCCAATTGCACACAGACTATGTTTTGGATTTCGTTTTATTTTCTTCTTCGGAAAGAAAGGAGGCAGGGAATTCTCCTCTGCTCACCCCTTGCCAGACAAACTTCTACTGGTGAAAACCCCTGAGCAAGGGGAAGGAAGGTGATTTTCAGATCCCTGGCTGAAAGGCTTCTGTTTGAGAGCAAAAAGTAGCTTGGCCAGGGGACTAAAGGCAAATAAGCAAATCTTTCTAAGTAACATTTGGGGAGGCCAAAGGAGATGTCTGGATGTCACTTCTTACACTGCATTAAAAAATCCATTAAAAGTCTTTGAGGCAGGGAACGGAACTCAAAATAGCACCTTATTCTCCAGATGACAGGCAACAGAATGGTTCCTGGTCTGACATAAAAGTATTTTCCTAAGAAAAACCTCTGCCAGAGAATCAGAGTATCAGGTACTCTTACTGCAGCAAATATTACCGCAGGCCTGGGCCCTAGGGTATATCACCGCGTCCCACAGCCATAGGGAGGAGGAGGAGAGAAGATCCAGCAGGCAGGAATTGTGCAGCAAGATTGATTTATTTAATTATTTTACAAACTCTTTTATAGATTTTTTCTTCATAGTCTAATTGGACAAAGGATCAGCCACCCCTTGGGGTGATTGGCTAAAATCCTAAAACATCCCTTGTCAAAATATTTTTCTACTGTACCATAAACAAGATTTTCAAGGTTGCAGGTGGCTTGGTTTTTTACAGAACTCTGCTACCTCTTCTCCGTGAGAGAGAAAAGTCTCTCATGGACTTAGAAAATAGCAAGAAAATCCTTTCTAGCAGCATTTTTGTATCTACAAGGTGCCTCAAAGTAAAGCTAGAAATAAATTGACAGTGCAATCACTGATATTAACCAATAGAATCCACATTTTATTTATACCCTACCATCCTTTAGAGGTGAACAGATTTAGGCAAATATTTCTGATAGAAAATCAACAATACTACTGTGTTCTGCAGGAAAAGGTTTCCATAATGTTCTGAAGGATATAATTGAAATAAAGCTTCTTTATATAACTAAAACAAATATGTTTGAATGTTTCAAAGAAGAATCATATATTCTGGACTTGAGGCTTGATTTATTTGCCTAAATTTTGGCAACAAAGGCCTGAACATAGTGCCTGTGTTGTACCTGCAGGTTAAGCAGGATTTGCTCTGGCATTGGCACTGGCACTAAATATCTAGGGTTAGACAACTGAACGGAGCCCTTTGTCTTGTTCTATTTGAAGATGAAAACAACAACTGAAAAGCCTCAAGATGTCTTATAAAATCAACATTCAAAGTTTTAGCTCAGTGGTAGAAAATAAGTACTTTTCATTGATAAGGTGACGGATTTTTTATTATAGTCAGCTGAGTTCCACAATATTGAGAAATATAGATTAACCATAACCATATTCTTTGATTAAGATATTTGGACAGTAAGAATCAGGCTAAATACATAGGTTTACAGCAGGAAAATCTCTCTTATTGTCAAACCTTCTATAAAGACATTGCATGAATACATCGACACCTACTTGTCTTGGCTGCCATGTTTTTCCTTCTCCTGAAGAAATAAACTGTCCAGATTATTTTAAAGAAATCTTTCTTCTTAGTGACTCTATGCTTAAAACAACTTCTTCAGTAAATGCAGCCCTCAAGGGATTTATTGCAGATTCCAGGGGACATTAAAATGCCAATAATTAAGCACTGCAGAAACAGGAATTTTGAATGAAAATGGCTCATAAATCTTGCGGCTATCTTCAAAATATTTTAAAATTGTTTTCCAGTAAATTCAAATGAGTTGTTGTTTTATCCTTCATTTTTAAAGTGAATGCAGGAGATCCAGAAAAAGGATTTTTTTAACCCAAGGAAACACCAGAGTTCCAGGAATAGTTTATTTGTGCTTATTTATACCTATTACCAATTATGAGATTCTTTATTTTTTCGATAACTCACAGATTCATATTGATGAGTGTAGGATACCTCTACAACATTGATTAGATTTACTCACATTAGAAATGCATTGCTTTCTTTGTTGGTCAATATTCATTCTCCTGGAACTTCAGATTTTATTATTTGATGAACTCTCCAAGCACCTTAAAGTTTTCAAATCCAGGAGTATTGCAAACTCATAAAACAAATGTTTGCCTCACCTTATGTTATCAGGATCAAATACTGAAGATATTTGAATACTGTTCTATTCTCTTCAAGGTATTGAAATCATAAAGTACAGCCTGCTGACATTTTCACTGGATTGTTATTCAGTCTCTTCCTTGTGCCTTTTAAAATATGACACAGTGGGACACATTCAACTGAAATTCACTATCAGCTTCTTGAGCCATCCATAGTAATACACTTACCTGGCTTGTCATGACTATTCTAACATATTTCTTTTCATTTCTTTTAATGGTAGATATAGATCTTTCCATACTAGTCACCAATGAGAAGCATTTGAAATACACTGCTTTAAGGCAGTCAAGAATATTGGAATAAACCTGCAATAAAAAGATACGTTGGAAGTAAAAGGCATTTGGCAACAAAAATGGCAATCTGACTCTTCTTTCTAACAGTGAATGTAAAATATGGATAAGTGTTCTTCATTTCAATAGCAATCAATTCATAAATACACAGACACGGATCATTAGCATTTGCAAACAAACATCGCCTCTTTTCCAAGAGCTGAGGAACTCAAGTGCGATGAATGATGCTTTTCATATTTGAAATCAATATATTTTTATATTTGCTTTGTATTTTTTTTCAAAATCATTTAGGATTTCAATAATATTAATATTATTATAAGGGTGCATGCTCAGTCACAAAATTGGATATTTTACTCTGCTCTTGAAATGGTTTCTTAAAGTCTCAAAGCTAAGAGAAGGTAACAATCCAATATATATTTTATCAGTAATTAAATGGTCACGAGTCTGTCTAGAGGAAATCACAGCAGAGGTCATTTCTTTTTCTCATATATATGGAGTATTAAATATTCTTGGTAGATAATGACTGTCATTGGAATGCCTGAATTAAAATTATCTTTTGTTGTAGCCAGCAAGCTTTAGGGGATGATCTCTAACATCAGACAAGTCAGTGCACACCCCTATTCCCTTCTGGGAATTACAAAATGAACTACAACCATCTGGCTTTCCCACTATTCTGTCTCTTCAGTGCTCTCCTTGTGTCTTCTGAAATAGGTGTGTCTCACACTCAACCAAAATTCAGTGGTATTTAAGTTTTGCAAATGCCATCTTCACTACTGATCTCCAGCTTTACACTAAGGAGTAATGTTTGCTGCTTTGTTCTTCAGTCATGGATTCTGCCTAGAGAGCAAAAGCTTGCACCTTCACCCTCCAAACAACAAAAAGAGACACAGTCTGGGTCTGCCAGCGTGCAGCAGTATTCTGGGGGCTCTGCTGCTCCTTTGGGATCAGGAAACTGCCCAGACATACTGTTACAACTCTCCAGCTCGTCTGAGATGAAGCAGGGTCCCAGGCTCTGCTTTGCCTCCTCTCTTGGAAGGGACATGTGGTGTGCCTGTGCACACCTTGGGGAGCAGGAATTGGGTGCTGGCAGAGGCACCTCAAACACTACAGCAGAATGTACCAGGGTGTTATCAGGAGAAAATCAGCATGGGCATCATTATTTACCAGTTTGTCACTACGTGGAGCCCACAAAGGGCTTTCCTCTCCAGTAATTTGCTCCAGTATAAATCAGGATGAATCCTGTTGAACATTGTCAATTTAGGCCAATATTAACCTGGAACAAAATTCTATATCAAGCCTCTTTATGTATACTGAGAGACAGGGCTTTGTTGCTGTAATTACATTTTTTTAAGTTGTGAGTTGCATAAACCCCATAATAGTTTCCTCTGCCTATTATCAGTGTAATCTGCAGTTCAGGAAGATTCCTAATTAATATTAATCCCCACCCTGTGCACAGTGTGTTTTGGCAAGTAATTAGGTCTAAAGGGATGGCCAAACACACTGATCTTCGCATTTTGAACAATTTAATTACAGGCTTGTTTTCTGCATGGAGCTGCATAAGACAGGAGTTTAGTAGAGAGAATCAGTGCGGGCCTCCTCCAGAGGCTGTCCCTGGAGCCAGAGCAGAGAGTGCTCTGCAGGAGGGGAGCAGTGCAGGCTGTTAAGACATTCTGCCCAAAACCACTGGATTTCAGTGGAAGCCAAACTATTGCCACATGTGAGTGACCACCTGGAGGCTGCTCATTCAGACTGTTGAGTTTGCTGCAGATGCCTTCCTGAGAGAAGCTGACTAACAACTGAAATCAGAAAGTAGCCACTCAAAGGAAGATTTAAATTTAAATTTAAAGTTTAAAATTTAAAATTTAAGGAGGTTCAACAATAAAGAAGGTGCCTTTTTTATGGATTTGCAAATAATTTTGCATGACTGCACACGAGAAACTACTCTCTTTACTCTCTAGGAAATTAAGTCCTTTCTTAGATATTTTTAATATTTTTCAGCTTTTTGTACTCATTAAGCCGATGCTGAGGCCACTTGTAAGCACAACTCACTGTTCTAAATAAGTTCCCCTGTTCCAACCTGTCACTCATTAGCAGTTTCTTCGATGCCAGATAATGGGATCTTTACTGATAGGGGGAGCTCTAAACACTTCACCCACTCTCTAACATATTCTAAAGAAATCGCGAAAATTAGCACCAGTAAAATCATGTTACACATCTCACACAAATTTTCAGAGATAAAAGAGAATCCAGATTGCTTCTGCCCAGCCAGAAGTGCCAAAAAAAGGGCTCCAAGTACCAGAACAGGATTGCTAATTTTTCAATTACATAAGTGATAGAGAGTGATAATACAGGCAAATAGTTAAATGTGTAATGATTAGTAACAAATGCTTTATAAATGATTAAACGTGTTTGCACAGGTGCTGCAGAAAGGCCTTACTTGCAAACTCTTTACTTATAACCTAAGTGTAATTGTGGTGGATTTCAGCCAAGATTTGCACCTGCTGGAATATAAACAGCGTGAATAAGAACATCTGACTGGGATGGTCATAATTAAAGATCAAGAGAGTGAAAAGGAATCAAGTAAAATTCCTATGATGCATTAGTATTTCCTTACAGGCTACTCCCTGCACTGTCAAGCATGCTCACAGACTTTGATGGCAGAGTTACCTGAATCTTAGACCTCTGTCAGAAGTAGAACACAAATAAGGCACTTTTAATATTGTGCTAAACTGGCTTCCATAGCTGCAGTAACTTAAATGATCGAGGACTGGTACCAGTTACCAGAGGTTTCTGATTGATTATGGTCTTTCTACTGCTAAACAACGATTTCAATGAGTTAGACCTTTTCAATCTCCTGAACTTTCCGTGAACTTGAAATCAACATTGGCTTTGCATGACAGAGAAATAGCAGGATACAGTACTTGCTGCCAGTCCTGCTGTGCATCTTTTTTGAGTTAAACTGTTCTTGTTTGGAAAAGCCTATGTTCACCACATTCAGTAGATAATTTGTTCCTAAAGGTACACTGCAATTTTTGACATAATACTCTTGATGATTGCCATTAGCCTAGATAACATAGAGCATAAACTACTGCACACTGAAGATGCTGAAAAAATTCTAACATCGGAAAAAACACAGCATGAGGCCACACTCCCAGGACATTTTGTGAAATGAAGAGGGGATGAAAAGAGTTGTTTCATCCCTCCTTTCTCTCCTGTCTCTCTCCCTTCCTCTCTCCATTTCTTCCTTGCTTCAGCTTTCTTACTGGCAAACATGAGTGAGAATGAGTTACGGGAATTAAGAATTAATTTTATGACACCTTTTCTGCTTTGTAAGACGCTTCTAATGAGTCATTTTCATTTAAAAACTTTGCTGACTCTTAGTTACTTATTGATATTTACTGATTTTCCCTTTCTAAATATAAGGCCACATTCATCAAAATACAGAAGGAGATGCATAATTTTAATTAAATGGTGCAATTCAAATCCAAAGTAGACAGTAAAATGTCAAAGGCATCTCTTTGACTTGCATTCTCCAGAGGATTGCATAAAGTGTACTGAGATAATGCAAAAGCAGGGAGGTAAGGCTTGCTAGAAGTCACTGCTCTCAACTTATTCCAAATTTTGGGTTGTTTTATGGGCTATGCAATTGTTACAGAAGCTGGAAATAGTCTCAAGTCATCAAAGAAGAGAAATATTACAACATAGACAGAGTACCAGCATTTTTGGCAATATTTTAACTGCATGTGTGAAAATTACTACTGTTTAGTATCAAGCTGGAACAAATCAATATGCTAAGGACAAGAGTAATATTGTTTACAAGGCTTTTACTAGTCCTTACTAGCAAGGTGACATCAATGATACGTTGACTTGACAGATACAGATACAGTGTACAGATACAGTCAAGGCTCACTTGACAGTAGTGAAAAGTCTTTTTGATTGAATAGTCCTTTTTTTGGAAGGACACTTTTCCCTCAAAATTAAAAAAGTGAAGAAGTGCTGGATCTCCTCTGACAGCATTACTAGAAATCATGTACCTCTGTTCCGTATATGATGAAATTTACAGACACTGGGGACATATGAACATCAATTATACACAACCAACATGAAAATGAAAAATCTGAAAAATATTAATAGCTGGAAAGTGAAGGATGAATACATAAGAAAAGACTTTCAGTTGTAACATTCAATTAAGCTTTCTGATTTGGCAGAAACTGTATCTGACATTATGCAAAAAGAATAGGAAGCCAACTGTAAATTTTATATTAATATAGCAGAGATTGCTTTTTATTGAAACCAGGAAAGAAAAGTGGAATAGCAATACCGTATGGGATGCTATTACAGAAAAAAAAGGCAGGATAAGTTAAATTCAGTAGGAATGCATTAAGGCCAGGAAAGTAAACAAAGAAAAATGGAAATATATGAAGAAAGATAAAGCAGTAAAAGATCACCCCCAAAAAAGATAAAAGAGGCTCTGTTGATAGACACTGAAAGCAGAAGAAGCAGCACTGAAGGAAGACATGAGAACGTTTAATCAAACTGTTTAAAGATACAAGTAAAGTGCAATGAGGAGCAATGTCTGGAAAAAATAAACCTCACCTTATTTTAAAGGAAAATCTAAGACAGACAGAACACCTCCCAGACACTGCAAAAAACCCTCACCTTATTTTTCCAATGAAAGAAGATAGAACTTGATGACTGTTTTGAAGTAGTCAAATCTTCATGAGTTTAAAGTAGTTGCTGAAAAATGAAGAATATTAAATTAACACATGCAATTCAAACCGCTGTAGCACAGATATGAGGAAATGAAATGGACAACATGATATTTGGAGATATCCCCATGGTTCAACGGGAAGCAGAAATAATACAATCTGCTCTTGTTTCCATGGAAAGCCATCAGTGCAGTCACCTCTTCTGTTTTGAAGTTGCCACTCAAACCAGACACAGGAAACACGGCAAACATTTGCTCTAATTGATCCTGTGCAGACAAGACCTTCCTTCTGCCAAGCATCACAGAATAAAGTACAACGTGGTAGATGCCTCTTCTCCCGTACTGCATGGGATTTGATTTAATGGTGGATTATCATGGCAAGTAGTACCCCGCTTTGAAATCTCTTGGATGGTGGTCCAGAATATTAAGCAGAAGTGTGCCATGAAGTAGATGCAGCTGGGAGGGGATGAACTTTGGTGACAAAGACTGCATCTTTCTCCCCCACCCTCCCTCCCTACCCTCATTCCTCCATTGGAATGGATTCTGTTACTGGATTGTTACTGGACCATTACTTTGGAAATGGTTATTTCAATATAAATGCAGACAGAGGAGATGTAATGCTTTGCAGCCAAAATCTGTCTCATTGTGAGAGGCTGTCTTACACTTATGCCAAACAGGCCCTACAATTAATAAATTAGAGGTAGGCAATGCAATAGATGATAAATTATCTACACAGAATTCTCTCCACTTAAAAGCTGAAGCTTTTACAAACTTGCATAACCCCATTCAAAATGTAAAATAAATGCATTCTTTATATAAGTTAAAACCAACAAACTCTTTCCCATACATATTACTGTGCAGAAGAATTTCAACATTAAAAAACCCACCGAAATCAAGAGCAAGAGTCCTCAAATACAGTGCAGAGTCCTAGAAAAATAATGCACTCATCCTGTGCAAATGGCACAGCTATCAGAGCAGGTGTCTGTGAAGGCTATTTAAAGTATTGACTTAATAAATTAGAAATGAAGAAGCCTTAAAAAGAGTACAGATAATGGAAACAGTACAAATTGAATTAAGGAAGAGAAGGGACACAGATTTATTTTTCATGATTCTCCAACGACAGGGAGAATCAAACCAAAACATCTGCAGTAGCCTCAGGTTTGGCTCCAAAGGGCTGAACCTATGGCACTGCAACACAGTTGTGGTTGATGTGATCCTATTATGAGAGCAAAAAAGCCTTACAGAAACCAGCCAGACAGGATATGGTTGACTCACATGTTTTGACTTCTGGTTTATGGTCTTACCAGCACAGTGACAATGTTTACTGGGAGCATGAAAAAAGGTTACAAACATACTACAGGAGAAATACTGCAGAAGGGAACTGAACCAATAACTTCTTCATTCTATTTTAGCTCAAGCATAATAGCTACTTAAAGTGTTTAGTAACACTTTTTAAGTGTTACTAAATTAACATTTAAGTTAATTTGTTAGCTCCAGATTAAGTGTTACTTCCAGATAAATGAAAAAGTAACAAATAATCTGGTTTTGACTTGGTCTTGATCCCAAAATTGTCAGTGAAATATTATTTTCATACAGAAGAATGAGTTTCAATCAGACTCACCTAAATTAAACTTGTCTCCTTCTCTGGATATTGTACTACAAGAATAAAAACTGGAAAAGATATTCATGTCCAAGATGCTTTAAGAAAAAAAAAAATTGATTCTGAAAACTGCTTAGATTTCCATATTTCTCATTAAATATATCTAGTAATCCCAAACAAATAAAAATTCTTGTAGTATCATTTTCACAAACTTTCATTCTCATTTTATGGAAGGCTTCAAATAAATTAATTTAAAATTACTTTGGGATTAGTTTTTCGGGGGAAGACAGTTAACAAAGAAACAAAAAAACTGGTCCAAATTACATTTTCAAAGAAAACATCAGTTGATGCCTAGATTTTCAAAAGAGTTCAATATTCATATGTCATGGGGAAAATGATCCAGTGCTGTCACAAGCATCAAAATGGAAGCTGCTTGACTCTTAGGTCTTTTGAAAATTTGGCTCCATCTGTGGATATTAGAATTTTGCCCTGAGTTCTTTGAGGAATTTACAGGTTAATGTCCATTTAACACTACAGAATTTCACAATCTTTCCCTTGATAACAATATTCAAGTTTTAAAGGCCCTGAATTCCCCTCCAAAGTTACTTCTGTTTTCCTTATATTTAGTTCCTTTCTTTCAAAATCCAGGACAGTCTACTTATTCTTCAACTCTTAACCCATTTTTCTATCACTTTGTACTGCAGGTTATCTTTTTAACTACTCACAGAGATTTCAGCTAACTCATTCTACTTGTTCATGGCATCTTGAGCAGATTTATAACACAAATTTTGTCTCAGAAAGTATATATATGGATGGAATGTTTTGACAGCAGTCAGTTTCTTGTATGGTCGATAAGACTGTAAAATTTTGTCTATTGATGTAAAGCTTAGTTTGAGAGATTAGAGAACACTTCCAGATGTTTAGTAAATCAGGATGTCCTGTAAAACTCTTTGTTTATCTGAGACACATTTTCAAAGTCACCCAGTTCCCACTGAAAACCAAATATCACCCCTTTTATTAAGAAAGCTGACATATTTCCTCTACACATGATAACATTGATCTGTGGATGGAGGAATTAATTTTTAAAAAAATGCATGGAAGAGCATTTAATAGCATGGTTAAAATTGTGATGTCTTAAAGACATAAAATATAATGACAGAGGTTTTTAGGGGGCAGTATTTTCCACTAACCCATCTGATAAACTAAAGAGGAAAACATTAACAGGCTTTCAGGCCCACAGATGGTAAACAGAAGAGGCAAAACATGTTTGGAAATACAAACCAGCAGTGACACCTTTTTCTCCTAAATCTATGTGTGTGCAAGCACAGCAGTGTGCCCTTGTGACAGCATTATTAAGGTCAAATATTCTTAAATGACCTAAGAGAAGTGTATTGGTTTGGGTGTCAGCAGGAATCTTCCCACCAACTTCAGTGGCTACGTTGATGTCACCTTTGGTAATTGATCCTGAATTTGGGCCTGAGTAGAGGGCACCACTGGCCACTCTCCCAGTGACAGCTTTAGGATTTCCCAAGACTTAAAACTCAGGTGCAGATCATGGGTCTCCTCTGCCAATGAGCTCTGGTAGCTCAAACTGAAATAAAGGTCAGTCCAACTTGAGAATCCACACAAAAACCAGTAAAAACTGGAGACAACAAACAATAAGAAATAGTTCTGCTCCTGTGGAATCTTCTCAGCCTGCTGTGGTAGGAGGTTTGTGGTTAGATGTTGGATGAGAGAACCAGAGCAGCAGTGACAGTGTACAGAGGGATGGGTATGGCACAGTATCTACTGGATTACTTCAGGAAGCGTGGGTTTGGATCAGTTTAAGCCAAATCCAGTTTATTACCTAAGAGTGCCTCATCCAGCCTTTAAACTGCACTTTTTTAAATGAGAGCCTGTTAACAGCTACCAGGCATAAACTCAAATAAAGGCCAAGCTGGTAACTATAGGAAGGCCAGATGTGAGAATGAACATAACAGTGCAGGGGTTTGGAAGGAAAAAGGCAGTAAGGTGTCTACATAATTTGCCACGTTCCTATGAAAAAAACCAATTTCAATTCAAAAGCACAACTACACCTGATTTATTCACTGTTGTTCGCCTTGCTCCTACCTTTGCCTCCTGGCAGACTAAGCAGATTTTCGTGAGACTAGATTTCTTGTGTCTGTGCCTACACTTCATTCACATCTATATACATGAGTGGCATATGGCTCTTTAGGCAAACTGGATAACAGTTACACATAAAACCCAAATGTTATTTCCCTGCCTTTGGTGGAGTTATACACTGAATTGTTTCAGCAGCACAGCACAACTTTAGGGCTAAAAAAACCACAACAACACATGCATATTTTACTCCCACTTTATTTTTTTCTATATCCCAGTTGGCATTTTCTCATTAAAAGTGCCAAATAATTGCTCAGACATTTGCTTGTATGATTCCTTTTGTTATGAAACATCTGTATTGACTTATTCTGAGTGAAGTTTTGAAAAATTTCAATTCTTCTTATCTGGAGCCCCAAATCATTAGCTGAAAGTTTATTTTGAGTTCCAGTTCACATAATTTCAAGATATCCTCGCTCATGACTTTGTAATTACCTTAGCAATTTAACTGAATATCATGAGGTTTTATATATCCCTTTTTTGACAGATCCTGAATCCCAAATGTTCATGTGATTTTGTAGTTTGTATTTACTAAATTTTAAACCCATATTGAACCAGTTAGATCACACATTCTTTCTGCCTAATCCCAGTCACACCAAGTCTTAGACTTCAAATTCTTGCACCTTGCCCTCTCAGATCCTAGATACCATTATGAAACTTCCAAATATGTGGAACTGGCCACAAATATTAGAAAGATGTTTCAGAGATTATTCAGGTCTCATGTTAAAAACATACTATTTGCTTCCTGTTCGAACTTTAAAAACCCCAGCTTCCATTTATTTAATCTTCCTGGGGCTTTCCAAGCTTTTTAAAAGACTCCTCCTTATCAGGTTGCTGTCTGTTTAGGAGGACTTGAGACAGCATCTGATTTCAATTTCATTTTGTTCTATATGCTACACTTTGTTTATGTGATTACTGCTTCTGCATTTCAGTCTTCATTTAGAATTTGTTTCCTGACAGTTTAGTTTCAACACCACGTCCTTTCCCTTTTAAATGCCGTCACAACATGTTTGCTGATTACTCTTCAGTTTAAAAAAAAAAAAAAAAAAAACAAACCACCGTCGAGTAAATTGCTTACAGAATAGGATAACAGGATCATAATATCCAGAGGAATTTTCCTTCCTATCAGAACTAAGCTTATTCACTTCCAAGCCTTCAAAATCCAATCCACGAAGTCACACAGAGACAGAGAACGGCAGAGCCAGCGCTGGTAGCACCACAAAGGTGACTGGAAACAGAGTATCTCTTATCACTCCCTAAAGTCCGGGCTATTCTGTTGCAACTTGTTCATCGTTACAAGTGTTTTATTATTTTACAAGTTTTACAGCGAAAGTGACCCTCTCTTGGAGGTACATGCCTTCACTAAGCACAGGTTTGCACTACAAAGAATGATCCGGGCAGCAATAAGTGAACGCGTACCAGACAGCAACTCCCTTGGGGACCTCTCTGGGTCCAGGTGGGGCACCGGGGAGAGGCACGGGGCGGCTGCTCAGCCTGGGAATGCCCTCAGGCAGAGCACCAGATCCCTCTCTTTAGCAGGGTGATGACGATGAAGGCGCGTTCCAGAGTCAGGAACACCGAGCCCAGTGCCCAGTGCCCTGTCCCCAGTGCCCAGTGCCCAGTGCCCTGTCCCCAGTGAGCAGTGCCCAGTGTCCAGTGCCCTGTCTCCAGTGCCCAGTACGCAGTCCCCTGTCCCCAGTGCGCAGTGCCCAGTGCCCTGTCCCCAGTGAGCAGTGCCCAGTGCGCAGTGCCCAGTCCCCAGTGCCCTGTCCCCAGTGCGCAGTGCGCAGTGCCCAGTGCCCTGTCCCCAGTGAGCAGTGCCCAGTGCCCAGTGCCCAGTCCCCAGTGCCCAGTCCCCAGTGCCCAGTGCGCAGTGCCCAGTCCCCAGTGCCCAGTCCCCAGTGCGCAGTGCCCAGTGCCCTGTCCCCAGTGCCCAGTGCCCAGTCCCCAGTGCGCAGTGCCCAGTGCGCAGTGCCCAGTCCCCAGTGCGCAGTGTCCAGTGCCCTGTCCCCAGTGCGCAGTGCCCAGTGCCCTGTCCCCAGTCCCCAGTGCCCAGTGCCCAGTCCCCAGTGCCCAGTGCCCAGTGCCCTGTCCCCAGTGCCCAGTGCCCAGTCCCCAGTGCCCTGTCCCCAGTCCCCAGTGCGCAGTGCCCGCACCCGCCCGGAGCCCTCGGCGCTGCCGCCGGACGGTCCCGGGCGGCCAAGGGCGCCCCCCAGCGCGCGAGGCGGGCACTGCAGGCAGCGGCCGCCCGGGCTCGGCGCGCCGGGAGCGCAACCGGCGCCGCCGCTCCTCGCACCGGCACCTGCCACCCCCCCATCGCACCGGCACCCGCCAGCCCCGGGGCGGCCGCCGCGCCCCCGCCGAGCCGCGCCGCGCCCGGCAGAAACACCTGTCCGGCCGCCGAGCGGCGGCGAGCGCCGCAGCACCTCGCCCGCCGCTCCTCCCGGGGGCCGCCGCGGGGAATCTCCCGTCGGGCCGCCCGCGGGGCTCGGGGTGCTCGGGGCGCGGGACGGGCGCGGGCGGCGCCGCTCAGGGCGCTCCTGCGCCCGCCGGGGGTTCCGCCGGGGCGGGCGCGGCGGCCGCACCTGCGGGCACTGAGCATGCGCGCGGCGCGGGGCACGCCGCGATTGGGAGCGCGGAGCCAGAGTGGGACGGAACCGCCGGGAGCCGCTCCATGGGAGTTGATGCCGCCGCTGCTGCCGCCTCGGACCCCGCGCCCTGCGAGGATCCAGCTCCCGCCGGGGACTCCTGCCGGCCGCGCGGCGTCTTCTCCGGAGCCGCGGGCTGCCCGGAGCCGGGCATGACCGGGCGGGCGGCGGGGGCCAGCCGTGCCCCGCTGCCCCCTCGCCGGGGGCCGGGCGGAGGCGGCGCCGCCGCGCTCCCTGCCGCGCCGGGGGGGCGCCGCCCGGCCGTGCCCTGAGGAGCGGCGGCGGCGGCGGCGGGGGGACGCGGGACCGGCGGCGGGGCGCGATGAGGGCGGCGGGGCGGCGGCGGCGGGGCGGCGGGGCGGGGCGGGGGCTCCGCCGGGCTCTCTAGGACGCCGGCGCCCCGCACACCCACCATGGATCTGCTGCTGTTGGTGAACACGAGCCTGGGCTCCCCCAACGAGTCCCTGGCGCTGCCCCCCGCCTCGCCGTCCTCCTCGGCCCTCCTGCAGCCGCCCTCCCCCTACTCGCCGGCGGCCGTGGCCAGCCTGGCGGCAGTGGTGGGCTTCCTCATCGTCTTCACCATCGTGGGCAACGTGCTGGTGGTGATAGCTGTGCTCACCAGCCGGGCGCTGAGAGCCCCCCAGAACCTCTTCCTGGTGTCCCTGGCCAGCGCGGACATCCTGGTGGCTACCCTGGTCATGCCTTTCTCCTTAGCCAACGAGCTTATGAATTACTGGTACTTCGGCAAGGCTTGGTGTAACATTTACCTGGCGCTGGATGTGCTCTTCTGTACCTCGTCCATTGTCCACCTGTGCGCCATCAGTCTCGACAGGTATTGGTCGGTCACACAGGCGGTGGAGTACAACCTCAAACGGACACCCCGGCGGATCAAGGCCATCATCCTCACCGTGTGGCTCATTTCAGCCATCATCTCCTTCCCACCATTGATCTCCGTGTACCGGGACCCTGAAGGAGATGTCTTTCCCCAGTGCAAGCTCAATGACGAGACATGGTACATCCTTTCTTCTTGCATTGGCTCTTTCTTTGCCCCCTGCCTCATCATGGTGTTGGTCTATATCCGCATCTACCGCGTGGCCAAGCTAAGGACCAGGACCCTCTCTGAGAAGCGTACAATGCCAGAGGGGTCCTCCCAGACTGAGAACGGCTTGAGCCGCGCTGCCGGCGGCTGCACGTCCCTGAGAATGCAGCTGGGAGAGAATGGACATTATTCAGTGCACCACTGGCGCAAAGCCTCTGAGCTGGAGGACATTGAGCTGGAGGAGAGCAGCACCTCAGAGAGCAGGCGGAGGCGGAGCCGGGAGGAGCATCGCCGCAAAAGCAAGAGCCAGTCCTTCTCCTACTCATACTCCTCCAAGCACTCCAGTAGCCGTCTGTCCCGTGCCAGCAATCGCTCCATGCAGTTCTTCTCATATCGGCGTCGCCGGAAGCGTAGCAGCATCTGCCGTAAGAAAGTTGCCCAGGCCCGGGAGAAACGCTTCACTTTTGTGCTGGCAGTGGTCATGGGGGTCTTTGTAGTTTGCTGGTTCCCTTTTTTCTTCAGCTACAGCCTCTATGGTATTTGCCGGGAGGCATGTGAGGTCCCTGAGACTCTCTTCAAGTTCTTCTTCTGGATTGGGTATTGCAATAGCTCCCTCAACCCAGTCATCTACACCATCTTCAACCAGGACTTCCGCAGGTCCTTTAAACACATTCTTTTTAAGAAGAAGAAGAAGAACTTCCGGCATTGAGCCGGAGGGATGGATTTGCCTCCAGCAGGAGTAGAGTTAAAAGAGAAGGCTCAGTGCTGGAAAAGAAGGGAGGGAAGAGAACATGGGGCTTGGGCTTAGGGAGAAGGAAGAGGGCTCGCCCCCTCTCTGGAGCAGGTTGATGCTGTGGGGGACAGGGATGGTGTCGGGGAAGCTGAGGGCATTCACTGTGGTACAGAATGGTGACATGGTGCTGGGAGAGCAGTGCTGGAGCGTGGAGGGGTAAATGGGGAGGGAGTGATTGAACCCTGACGGAGGGCACTGGGAACCTGCAGAGGAAAACAGGCTGAGACACAGAGTTTGGGAGGCAGTGAGCATTCAGGGGCTCTGGAATTTTGTGGGAAAACAAAAAGAGACATCAAGAGGAAAGGGTTAAGTGGCAGTGGTAGTGGAGATTCAAGTATAAATAGGGCAGCTGGGGCCCATGGTGGATTTGTAAGAAATTGGCTTTTACTGCTTATGTGGGGAAGGAAAGTGCAAAGTACCAAGCACTGACAGTGTTTTAAGTTATGAAAGGATTTAAATGTTTGCCAAAAAACCCCTAAAGAACAATCCAAACTCTTTTCTAAATAAACCTTTGTACTGTTAAAACCTTTTGAATCATGATTTTGCACAAGGGATGAAGTCAAAGCATGGGGTTTTCTTTTCCTTTGGAGGGGTCTTTGCCTATAGAGCTGGATAGGAAATATTTTTCCTATCTTCCCACAGGTTTTGATTATTCAGTGGGAGAAACCTGGGAGTCTCACATTTTTTCATGAAGCATGAAAAGGAGCACATATACCCCATGACCTCATTTCCTCCTGCTGGATCATCAGGCAGTAAATTGCTGCTCCATCCTGCTCACATCAGTGACCTAAGGACCTTGCTGTCCTGGAGCAGATAGTGAAAAAAAAAAAAAAAAAAAGAAATCATTCTGATCAACTCGCCTAACATTTTTTGAGATTAAAAAAAAAGAAAAAAAAAAAAAAAATCAAGTTTCCACTTCAATGTGCCCAGGGGAACTTTTCCTCCCCTTTTCTTAAGTCTCCCTTCAAAGGCTAAACTCAGGGCTGGATGTGTGCTCCTCATTCTCAGACAGGCAGTTGAAGGCGTTCTGATATGCAGGTTTTCAGAGAAGGAGCAATCACCCCACTACTAATGTCTTTAAATCCTTCATATTTACAGTCTTAGAGCAACTAAATCCTTTATATTTATTTTTTAATGAGAAGCATACATTGCAGATTGTCAGTGGAGTATGTGAACAAATCTTGAAAGGAGGTGCAGCTGTTTTAAACCTTTAGTGTTAATGTTGCTTGCTTTCCCTTCTTCTGTTTGCATTTCTAGCTTATGGTTTTAGAGGATTTTGTTGGGAGGAGGGGCAGAAGAGGGGAGAATAGTTTGAAAAGTTATTAAAGCAAACTGTATTTCCCATGGGTTTATAAAATGTCATAAACTGCAGTAAAGGAAATGAGAGACAGGGACTGGTGTCTGTACATTCATCACTGAATGCATACCATGTGTAAGAGTGAGCTGAGCATTTACATTCCTTCTTCAGCTGTGCTGCTGCAAGGTGTGTTTTCTGTTTGTGGAGCAAATACTGCTCCTTTCTATGTTTATCACTCCTTCCATAGGCAGCAGGATTTGGCATCTGCCTCAAATGAACCTTTCCACAGCAAACAGTTCTTGGAAAAAAAAAAAAGAATTAAATCTAATCACATATGACAGTCTTCTTAAAACAGCAGAATTGAATCTATATCAGAGAATCATCAGATATCCCCTTCCTTACTCCCTCTGTTCTATCTGGGAGGTGACTGTAGCCTCTCTTCTCTTGAAATCTCTGTAGCATAAGGAAAAAGAATAGAGCAATCACTTTATTTTATCAGTTTTTCATAATAAGCATTTGGGTCACTTAACCCTGGAAAAGGAGACTGTCAGTGACTGAGGTTCTGGTGTTCCTTCAATAGACAATTTAACTCAAATTCAAGTGGGAGTTCTGCTGAAGTAGGGACTAGATGATTGCACCAAATGCATTAGAAGTTTGCTTGGTTTTGCTAAAGAAACAACTGAGATATTTTCAAAGTTCCAAATCCGTAACTTATCAGATGCTGTCTTGAAATAAGGCCCAGAGTGTGAAAAGATTTGAGCTCTGTTTAAATAACAAATGGTTTGGTGCAAATGCATACCTGAGATAAAGGAGAGATAAAAATAGCAACTGAGAGGAGGAAATTACAAGCCATTTCTCTTTTGCAAAATGGAGAGTTCTTATTAATGTTACACCAAGAAGAGCTGAAACAAACTCACATTATTTGTCGGTAACAATGTAGCTAAAAAGTTCAGGTTTGTTTACTCTGAAGAAACTATGTAATCACCAGAGCAACCAAAGCAACATATGGTACCTGGCTACTACCTCTGAGCTCCTGGATGGCTTCATTAGAGGTACCTGTTCCTGCCAAATGAAGGTCTGCTTTTGTCACTTAATGCTCCTTTAGAGGGGTTTTGCAGTCTGCAGACTCACAGTGGTTTCACTGTTGCACTGCTTTCGAAATGAGCTTTGTAGCCTGTAAACACAGTCCTTCCCCTTTTTTCTTTCCTTGAAAAATTCTTTAGAATTCAAGCAGTCTATGGAAATGAAATTTAAGTGACAGTCAGAGTTTAGTGAACATAAAATATATATGGAATGACTGATGTGCCTTAAAAGTAAGTTCTTTGCAGTAAAAGTGTTCTGTGGTCATTATGAACATTAAAGAAATAATGTTTCTATTTTGTTTTGCACTTCCGAATGTTTAGAACGGATTGATGCAGATACTGAATATCTATGTGCAGCAACATAGTTAAAACCAGGGTATTTCTATGGTTTTAATTTTTATTATCACAGTTACTCATCTGATTCAATGCCTCAAGAGGATCTTATTTCTTCTGACATAAATAAAACCTAATATTCATCAATAAAGATGTGCAGTTTACACCCCTTTTAAGTGCATTTCCCTCTAAATTAGTGAATACAGGATTTCTATAAAGTTGTTTTTAATGTAACTACAGAATAGGCTTCTAGTAAAATGGGGCTGATTTACTTTTTTAAAATACAGTGTTCTCTTATTACTTGTAATAGCTGAAGACTGGAATTTGTAACATTGTGGTGTTAACTTTTCATGAAAAGTTTTCAGCTCTGCTACTCACTGTGATTGTGCTTCAACTGTAAGTTGGCTAATAGCATATACAGGAGAAAAATAGTTCTTCGCTTAAGAAAAAGGGAGACAATATGTTTAAAATGTGCTGAATTGTTTCCTTGATCAGACATGATAAACTGGTTGAAACACTCACTCTCTACTGTTGTAGAAGAATTAAATATTTCTACTAAGCCATATCGATTTTAACAAGTACCTGATCTTTAACCCTTCATTTTCTCATTTCACCATGAAGCAAAATTTCTGTCACTCATAAGTGAGAAGTTGATGTTTCATTTTCAAAACCAATTTTTTGGACAGTGCTGCTTTTGGTTGGGTATTGAAATACCGAACAGTGTAACTTAGCTGGAATGGGAACTCAGTGCTGCTGTCCTTCAGCCACCTCTGTGGGAGTTTTGCATGAGTGAGAAATGCAGAATTAGCCTCTTCAGGGCTTGAGACAGATGGAAGGGGCCTTATAAATAGGAGATTTGACAGGATCACAGCTTTAAATCATTGTCTGAAATAAGAATCAGGCCCTTGTTGCTCTGTGCAATCTCTGTTCAGAAGAGTCATGTCGCTGCAAGAGCACTGGTGATTTCTGACAAGCAGATCTGAGGTGAAAGTCTACATGCAGCTTTGCACACATTGGCCTGTATCATCCTTTGTGAGTAATCCGAGAAAACTTGAGCAGAATTTACTTGTGAATCAGAAAGATAATCACTGTGGGCAAGGACTTTAGGAGCTTCCTTAAACATTGCCTCTTTTTTAGTAAGTGTGCCCGAGGAATTTAAGCAAACATTTGTGTGTAAATGTAGAACAGAAGGTACACAATCCTCTCTGCTTAACTCTTGACTACCGTTCAAACCCATAGAAGATGTGAATTAAGGTTTTTTTGACTATATAACCAGGGGAACAAACCCTGCTGTATATTTTCAGTATAAGCTGCATGAAGAGCATGATGTGATTGCATCTGTTTTTCAGAGAAGAAAACTGTTGGTCTGTGAGGGTTGGTATTGGCTAGAACCGCATCTGAGAATTGTAAGGATTTTGTAGGAACTGTTGGTAATGAAATGCATTTCAGGACAATGTTCTGACCTTAAACTATGACTGCTTTCAAGAAGGAGAGAATATCTACAAGCTGTGCAAAAGGAAGACCAGATGCTATCGTGAGTTTGTTTTTATGGTTGCTCATTATGACCTTGTTGGTGAGCAGAAAGTAACTAGACGCTTCAGAGAAAAAGCCTTAATTTGGAGGGGGAACAGTGCATGAGGAAATGGCTACCCACAAACTGAGGGAATTAATATTTCTGTGCCTTCTTTCTACTGTAGACCAGTACAGTGGAGGAAGTCAATAGGGAATGTAAATTTGTCTTCCAGATCTGTGGGTCAGGTGGGCCACACAAAAGATGACACAGGAGAAAGCAGAGATAGGATTGCTCACTTCAGTGTTCAACACCAAGCTTTAATTTGTCCCTTGTCCTTGAAATTAAGCCAAAAATACAGTTTGGCACTTGGACCCAAAGGCTATGTAGCATCAATAATGCTGCACTGAATATAGTCTAGTTTTAGCAGAAAGCATCAGTTCATATTATACATCCTGCACATGTCTGTTTCAGGGCAGAAGTAGGAGAGTTGGACACTTAAGTCATGTGAGAAAGGAATAATCAGCAGTTTGAAGAGTCACAGGTATATTGAAAAATATACCTAGATCCTATTCTGATAAGAGAGCTGGCTTCAATTTTGTGGGTACCAATCACTTTGAACTCCTAAGTAATTAGGGAGGTAGAAAACATGGAAACAGTACAAATACTGCTTCTCAAGGAAACAAAAAGTGGCAAATGGCTCAGAGTCTTGTTCAGATCTTTATGCCAGATGCCCAGTCCTCCAGTGGGCTGATAACTGTTACTGGGTTTTCTGGGAAAGGCTGAGGTGTCTTCAACTCACAGTGACTATCACACTTGATCTGAACTAAGGAAATACCTACAGTTGGTACATTGTCTTTGTTCGAAGTGGCAGCCCTTAGAGTGCGACAGAAGACATTTTAAGCATTTTATCTCCCCTCTGGCACATGTTCTTCACTATCCCAAACATTTTTTAATTCAATTGTGCAACAGTTGATAAGGTAGAGAAGGATTGTCAATATCTTACAGAAAAAAAGACAGAGAGGCATGGAAAATAGTAGATAATAAAACCTGGTGTCTTAGTCCTGACCTAACATCTTACCATGATACCAGTCTTTCTTCCCCCAACCCCTTTCCTTCTTTTGTAAAACAGAAATTCATGCAAAACTGCAGAAGCTTATTTTAAATAGACTACACCGATGATACTGTTTACTCTAGAAAAAAAAAGAGCTTTTCTGTCAATAAGTAGCCTCCTGCTGTAAAGCAATTTTCTTTACTACACTTTGAAAAATCTAATGAAAAGTAGACCAGCACTTAATTCAATTTGTCTATATGTACTTCCCTTAACAAAAGTGCTTTATTAAAGATCCTGAATGTAAAGGACACAAATGAAATGTAGGTGCCTGCTACATCAAAATCAATTAGTCGTGTTTCAGCATTTTTGTGAACAGCAGTCATTCATTTTGCATGATGCTCTTTCCTGATAGCTCTGTGCTGACAGAGAAACCTGCTCACCCTGTTGACAACAGCAATAAAATGAGGATTCATATTTGCCTCCATTAACTCTGTTAAGTCTCCTCTAATACATTAAAAAGCAGGCTGCTAGAAGTAGGTCTAGTAAGTGACACGGATCAGGGTAACCTGACTGGTTCCAAGAGGTACAGCACTTAAATGAGAGGGTCACCCTAGGCTGCAGGGACATGCTTCTCTTGGTTTTGTTCTCTATGCCTTTGACCCAGCATTGCAAATTATTTGCTCTGTAGTGGAACATTTTCAGCACACCATCCCTTTCAACCTCATCTGCTGGAGTAAGAAATTAATACTGAGGTCTCCCACTTCCTCACTGAGTGCTTTCACTGATAGACTATTTATATAGGTGATGCAGCTAAAATGCCTTTTCTTTTGGCACATAAATGTTTTATTTGATCGAGCTTTTTATCTTTCAGTAGACTAACACTCTTGTTCCACAAAGACGTTCTCTATCTGGAAAGCAAACACATGTCAAATACTTGGAGGAATATTAGAAATCCTGAAAAACCCCAGCCACTCCAGGTAAATTTTAAAAGAAAACACCACAGCTGAACTAAGAAAAAGGCTTAATTTTGTCTCTGGTGGGGATGCCCTATCTGAGACCACCTACTCTGGCATGCCTCTGATCAGATTTGGTGCAGTGTGTGGAGCTGTTCTGTTGGGCCTTGCAGCTGCACTGAGAGGAGCAATTTCAAGTGTCCAGCAAAGATTAGAGAATGAAAACATGCTTATTGAATCATTTCACATTATAGCAGACACTCTCACTTTGCCTTTCTGATCCCTTTTTGCACCCTTTAGATTACCCCTTGCTTTCAATCTGACTGCTGTGCACAGCCCGTGCTTGCTGTGCCTTTCCATCGAATGCCTCAGTGTACAAAGGGTACATGACACCTTCCTCCTCTCAGCTGTGCTGGGAGGGTTCTCCAGAAGACACCCCGTGAGGTGCTTCCATGTGGTGCTGTGCCATATATGAGCACCTGGAGTAACAGGAGTTACTGCAAGTTCTTGACTGACTCCAAGCCACACTGTTTTATTGCCAATAAATGCCTGTGTGCAGAGTTTCAAAGTGTCTATAAACGTGCATTCCCTAAGGTTGGCACTGATTTGTTTACATCAGCAGCAATTTCTGCAGGTAATTAAAGGGAGACTTTTAGTCAATCCATCAGATGCTGCTTTGGATCTGACACATGGTACATCAGAGAAACATGCTGTGTTTTTTTAAGAACACAATAAGCAATAGAAGTGATTAAAGATTCCTGGATGGCATGTTTTCCTGTAAAAAAAAGAATGCATTTTGATGAAATCTGATTGTTCTTTAAAGAATGTGTCTGTTTTACCCCATGTATAATGGAAACCAGGAGACCTTTAATCAGCTTCTGGGGGCCAGACTGCTCACTGGCTTGGCTGCCTGGCTCCTGGGCAGACTGCTGGGTGAGGTGCCGGGAAGACGAGACTTCCAGGCTCCTGGGCCCTGGCAGCTCGGGCCCCTGGGTTTATGGACACTCAGCTCAGCTCCATTATCACAGTATCTAAGTGCTTCATAACTTGTTATACTTTGTCAGTGCCTTTATGCATTAAGGAGTGACTGCCATGCCCTTTTATCTGATGAGAAACTAAAAGATTAATGGCATTTAGGTAGGTGTATTGTAAAAACCTTCTGTTTTATGTGGATCTTTCCAGTTGCAAACCCACTATTGATTGTCAGGGCCCTGCTAACTCCAGTGTATAAAATCCCACCTGTGCTCTAAAGTTCTGCTTCTGCCTCTGTGACTGCCATAGGCCCACAGAACTTGCACACAAATCCCATCAGGATACACAAACTCAATGTGTTTCTCCTTTGCTTGTCCCCATCTGGTAGGGAGTTCATGCAGTTTGGATATTGCAGAATAAGGAAAAAAGAAGGCACTACCTCCAGTTTGTAGGGAAGCACTGATATTGCTGCCATATCTTTAAGGACTCTGTGGTTTTATTCACTAGTGCTGGATTCACACTACCATTTCTAGATTCTTGTATTTATTGTGTGTTGAACAAGTACCCTCAGGGCATAACTGACCTATGACTTATACCCCAGAGGGGTGGACTTTTTCTGTACTCCTGGCAAAGTACAGAAATCATAAATACAATAAATAAAAAAAATGACCGAAGATCCCCCCAAACTAGTCCATTGATACAGCCAATCTTATTTACATGTTAAGGCTCAAATTCAGGTAAATTTTAAAAAAAAGAAAAAATTATAACCCCGGGGATCTTTCATATGTCCCATTTCTTTTAGTGCAGGTCTCTCAGGATACAGTTTGGATCACTAGATCAGACTTTTCTCAGACTTTGAAGATCGTCTCCCTTGAGGTTACTGAACCTCTATCTTCAATAATACAGAAATTACCTGGAAACTCAATGAAAAATAAATGTTTAAGAGTCAAGAAATAGCACACACGATTCCAACACTAGGCATGATGAATGCCCTAACTGGAAATACTGTTGGGAACAAACATTTGGGGCTACTCTGTGTATATTTCTCAGGCAAAATTATGACTATAGAGGGAACTTGAGTTCCAGGTGTATGTTTTCTACAGAGGAGGGTTCCTGACAGTGTTTACCACCTTCAGAAGTGCCAGTCAATGTCTGTCAAACTCATACTTTTCACAATAAGGAGTGGGATTGTCCCCAAATCTAGTCTTAAAGACAAAAAAAAAAAAAAGGAGTAAAAGTAATTTTTTAAAAATGTAGTCATGCATAGAAAATGTAAAAGGAAAAGGAACCTGAAAAGGGACCTCAGCAGCAATTCATTCTTACCTAATTCTGCCATTTCCAGCTAGGGATAACTGATGGTCACATAGGTTGAGGCTGCCCTCAGGCTACAATGTTTTCGAAAAGTGTCATAACATTTTGTGTGTTAAATAGATTTCTGCTGGGTAAAAGTTACTATTAATTAGTCACAGAAATTGTTCTCTTTTTCCTCCTTCTTCAGAGGAGAAATCGGCAGAAGGTATTTTACAGGAGTACAAAAATAGCTTTTCCTTTTCTACTTCGCCAAGGCAGAAAAAAAATAGGAATAAACATATTAAAGAGACATTAGGAATTTAGGATGCAAATTAACCATTTCATTGTCTCAATTAACTCAATGCATTGACTTATAGCTGAGGTTTCATGTGTTATTTAATAAAATATCTCATTTGCCCAGAAAGGCTGTACTGTCTGTCCTCAGAGGTTTTCAAGACGCAAGTGGATAATGCCCTGAGTAACCTGGTCTGGCCTCACAGGTGACCCTGCTTTGAGCCTGAGACTGGACTTGAGGCATTCTGAGGTCCCTTCCAACCTGAATTAGCCTATGATTCTGAGACCTGTTTCTTCCCAGTAATAAACAAAAGAAAGGTCCTAATATCTGGATAGGATCAAAATTATATTCTACAGAAAGATGCACATATATCGCTATATGTGGGCAAATCCTTAGGCCATTTGAATCTTTAGCTCTCTAGAACTTTTATATCTGCAAATTCTGTCTAACACACATTTGGCTGGATCCAGGGCACAAACCTTTTCTGTTTAAAATTAATTTAGTAACTAGAGAGCTCTACACCATGTTCCCTCCCCTGCTAAATCCCACTCCCCACCAGTTCTTAGCACTGTATAGGCACATACACATACAAGTATTTACAGGCATTTTCCTTAGAATTCCAGACAAAATATCGCATTAGGTTTGTTTGTTTTTCCCAAGTAAAACAAACTACATTTATGTCCAGTAGGTCAAATGTGTCTTTCTGACCTACTGACTCTGAAACGGTGAAGAATGTAGTTCATAAAGCACCAAGTCACACCATAGCTGCTGTGGGTGGGATGAAAACAACAAGGAAATGACTGTATTTCTGTAACAGCTGAAGACTTTAGTTAAAGCCTCAGTACTGGAAAATCTCTGGCATGACACATGTTGCTTCATTCCTCATTCATTTTTGGATGGAAGGTGTCTGACCTTTCTGTAGAAGTGCCATTTCAGAGGATCAGGGGCTAGCTGAAGGATTTATGAATATGTAGTCACATCTGGAATTGAAAATCCTTTTCTTCCTTTCAAAATGCCAGTAATGTTTCTGCAGGACTACAACGCAGATGCTAATGTATGGCATGGCAATACAGTTGTATATTAGTTATAAGCTTTGTTATACTTGTTATTGTAAGTTATAAGGTTTGTTATTTGATTGCCACTAAATATATCACAGGGACAGAAAATGCTCATAAAATACCATTGTAATCCTTGATGCAGCTTGAAGAAGTACAACATAAAGTATACAATTCCTCTCTGTGTCCCCTCAAGAAAGAAACAAGATTCCTGGGGCCAAATCTGCCGCAAGGTGTGAGCAGCTGCTTGCTGGAGTCTCTGGTCTGTGGACATCACTGAGGCAGCTGAAGCCCACGTGGGTGAGGCAGAGGTGAATCAACAGCATGATGAAGCCACAGGCTACATTTGTTCCTCCCTAAGCTTGTTCATGGGATCAACAGCATAGAGGTCCCATTGCTACAGCTGATAAATGTGCTGTTCTGTTTAGTTATCAACCCCATTTCTTTCTGCCCATCTTCACTGCTTTTACAAAGTTCCAGTGTATCTTAAAAGCACCTGATATTATTTGCACTTCCACCTGGCTTCAGAAAGTTCAGAAAGCCCTTTGAGACTCTCTTCTGTCATGATGGTGACTCCAAAAATACTTATAAATCCCAGCAGTTTTATTTAACCTTTGATAAAGGTGTAAGGTAAAAGTGTCACTTCTGGGCCTAAAAGTTTTAGCATTGTTTTATAAAGTTAACAGCAAATGGAGAAATTATAAAGCCTTGGACAAGGATTTTTATCTAGTTCCATTGCTGGTCTCTAGCCCAGAGTGCTATATGCTTTGAGCCTTTGAACCTTTGAATCTTTCATGCACAGGATGTTCACAATATTACTTCATTCATAAATACTTTTGAAAGTTATGAACAAAAAAAGTGCTACAGAAGTCCTAGATCATTATATAATAAAGATCCTAGATCATTCTATAATAAAAACTTGAAGATAGTCACAGAGGTACCATGCACTAAGGAGTTCATCTGTCCTCTGGCTTTGTTTTAAATGACTTGAAGTGGTGATGGTTGCAGTATGCATCATCAATGTCTGCTTTTATATCTAACTCAACTGAAGTACCTCTAAAAACTTTGAGTTTGCTATTTGATGTACCTACAGAAGATATTATAGAACTGACCCTTTTTCAGTGGATGTGTCAGTCGCCTTTCCCAGGTAACAGGTGAAAGGACAAGAGGAGATGTCCTCAAGTTGCACCAGTGGAACAACTATTAGACTGACTATTCTGAAAAATTTCTTCACCTAAAGGGCTACCAAGCATTGGAACAGCCTGCCCAGGGAAGCAGTTGAGTCACGTCCCTGGAAGAATTTAAAAGAGGTGTAGATGTGGCACTTAGGGACATGGTTCAGTGGTGGACTCAACAGTGCTGAGTTAATAGTTGGACTCAACAGTCTTTTCCAACCTAAATAATTCTATGATTTCATCTAAAGGCCAGAACAATTTCTAGATGAAATCTTTTGCCTTATATTTTGTTGCTTTCCTTACATTCCTATTATTTGTAAACATTCAGTGCAGAAACCTCTCGCTGTCTGTGGTACAGTGTTGGGAAGGAGGTTTTAATCTCTGCAGGAGCTGGGACTCTGGGAACAGTGCTTGCATTGAGATTTTGATGTTTCTAAAACAGGTTCTGTTTTGGGGTTTCTTATGTGCAATGCTTAGAAGCTGATTCCTGCTCAGGATACAAATAATGACAAATTGTCTGAATGTGAAAAAAACCTCTGGAATGATAAATGTCAACATTTTGTCTACGTATATCCAGAAAACTGCACTCGTGAGGCCTCTAAATCAGTGTGCTCTGTTTCTGTTCTTTGAAGTTATTTTTATAACTATTTCCCAAGCAATTGCACATCCTACAATGAGAACTACATATGTCCCAAGATTAAAATATCAGAAATAAGCCATTCTTAAACCTTTGACGGTCAAAACAAATGATGAGTGATTTCTTTACATGTTAGCTGAATATTCAACTCATACACTTCAGTAATTACACTGTGGAAAAATAAAGTACAGTTCAGGATAACAGTATGTTTTTATTTGGTATTGTTAAAACAGTAAATTGTCCACTTAGATTGATTTAATGTATACATAAATTTGTCATGTCCTTTTTAAAGTCTGATTTTGTGTTTAAGTTCTATTTTTATTCCTTTTTAAGGAGCAAACACACACACAGTGTCAGGTAAATATTTCCACTAATAGCCTCAGGGTCCCTTGGCAAGAATGTAATTGCCTGTGCACTCTCTGTAACTGAATTGCCTTCCTTAATGATGGGATAGTGGGTTTATAGGCCCCTGACTGCTTCTCTTTAATACCCATTAATTATCATTTTACTTTTTTTAATGAATGCCCCTTTCTCTTTTTCTTCCTTCATGTTTCTTATGTTTCTTGCCCGTTTCACAAACCCCCTACAAAAGTGCGGTGAGTGCAAGGAAATAAAGCAGCAAGATGACTGTGAGCTGGCATTTACAGACTCCTGTTCATTTCACGTAGACGAGACCTGCATTGCAATTGAATTAACTGATCTTAGAGCTCAGGAACACAAGCAGGCTCACTCCTATCACTCACAACTGCACCTCCCCGAAGTAAAAGAGATGCTGCTGCCTTATTATCTTTTTGATTCAGAGATCTGAAACACTGTAAAACAATTCTTTCTTGAGGTAAGTGTATCTGGGGATAAATTTGAGTAATACATAAAAAAGAGAATACTGGTTCTTCAGTGTGCACCAGCTACAGATGGCTGCTAGTCCCTCAACCACACCTTCCAAATGGGGCCTAGGAGAAACCAGCCTGCAAAATAGACATCATTTAATCACTGATTAAATTATCCAACGCAGATTATTTGGATGTATTCTCCTCTATTTTTTTAGAAAAGCTTCAGTTCTGTGCAGGAAAACAGTATGTGACATTTCAACCCCAAAGGTACTGAGAAAATTAGTGTTTAGGTCAACCGGGCTGTTAAAATTGTAATGTGGTTTTGCTGAAGTTATGATTGCAATAGTCTAGTAGAAACAAACAGATTCACCATACATAACCACAAAGCACAATTCTTATAACACTGGTTCTTGCAAAATCAGGTAGAGAAATACTGAAGAATTTATAGCTCTAGTCTTCTTTTGCTGCAACATAGCCTTGTGGTATTGATTAACAAATCCTGTTCAGAGACTGAAGGGCAGAAAGTATCATACATTCATGAAATGGAGACGTGCTGTCAAAGAACATTCATTTTGCATGGGCCAACCATTCATGGTTCCTCCAGAACTGATCCATCATCACAGTTGAATTCTGGGGCTCAGAGAAGGGAAAGGCAAAGAGCTCCTACCTTAGAAAGGTGGAGTTTATTTTTACACATCTACTGTGTTCAGCTGCCTTGATAGCTGAGGCCTCCTCTGCTCTGAGAGCTGTCTGACAGAGCTGATAGAGGGTTTTGTGGAAGAGAGCACCCAGACTGGTGTGATAGGTAGCAGCAGTTTTCAGGAACACCGAAGGGCAGGAACTGAACTGAGTGGGCTGCCCAGTTGAACCCAACCAGAGCTCTGAGCCAGGCCAGCCGCTCATCCTGCCTGACAGGATGAAGGAAGGAAATCCCTTGGGAGGGGAGACAAACTTCCACTGAAACCCTGGATATTGTGAGCAGCTTTGAGAGGTGGGTGGAGGTGTTACTAGAAGGACCATCTGATCAGGATGGAAAGGAAGGAAGGAAAGAAGCTATCACTAAAGAGGATGGGAGTCTTTCCCTCCTGTTTCTATAGGGGTTTTTATACTGTGTCTCCCAAGGTTATAATGTGTTTATTCTCATAGCAAGGTTTCATTTACATATATCCATACTGCTAGAAAATGGGGAAGATTTTCCTCTATGCCACCCCACAGATTATAGTCAGTTTTCAAAGACATTTTGATGAAAACAATTAGCAACAATTAACAACAACTAACAGAAGTGGAACACTTTTTTGTACCACTGGCTGCCCAGCAGGAGAACTGGAGCTAGTTTTCAGCGTTATTTTCCTATTTTGACAATGTTTTTTACCATTGTAGTATTTCTTGGTATTTTTTACCAAATGGAAAACACAAATCAATATTGATTGAGAAAAACTCTCCCAAACCATATAACTTAAAGCTCCTTTCTCTAGATTTTATTCCTTTGCACCTGCCTTCCTAGTTTTATTTTTTTTTCCTATTTAATTACAGAAGTATGGAGAAAATAAGCACCCAAAAGATCCATACCTGCAAAAAGTAAGACTTTAACAATCTTTTTTTCTTGAAAAAGTTCTTAAAATCCAAACAAGACAAACAGTAGGAAGACTGGAATGAAAATTTCTGGTGACTAATAAGTCACTTGTTGTCAGAGATTTTATTTTTTTAACGAGGTATCAAGGTTTCTAGACTAGAAACCCTTGTTTTCCATTTGAGCTCAGAGGTGATAATCCGAGTACCTGATAGGCATTTTCCTGCCCTTGGTTTTAATCTTGACTAAGAGTAAATTTTGTAATGCTTTTGTCAGAATCTGTATTTCCCCAAGGTTAACTTGACAAACCACAATGCTCACAGGGCAGACTACCCAAGCACAGGGCTACAACACAGCATTTTCTGCTTCAGACAATGAACACTGGTTTTTTTAGAAAGACCCACTCCATCAGCAGGGAAAAAACTCAAGGTTAGAATTTAGGTAATTTAAGTCTGGACTAAAAATATGTAACTTTAGACATTAAAGGTGTAACTTTGGGTTTTTAAAATCTTGTATCAGATCCCAAGCAAAAAGCACTATGTTAAATCTCTTTGCTTGGATTATAACCAATTTCTATTGTTATGGTTTAGCAGCTTTTGAAAATAATTTCAGGAAATCTTTTGCTGTCATAATACAATACCATTTTTATTCATTCCCTGCCATCAATAATTTGTGTTTTCATAATATGTCCAATCAATAAAACATTTACTATCATTCAATCAGTATAAACTGTTCAGGTTCATCTACTGTACATTGCTTGAAGAAAAATTTGTGACATCTCTAAAGCCAACTGATCAGCAAGATGACTTTTTAATCATATGCATGGGTGAAATATTTTACTAAAAAGGAGACATAAAAAATCATTATTACTGAAGCACAGATTGCTTTATATTTTTATCTTCTAAAATGCAGCTGGGAAGATCATTATTAAGAAGAGAATGTCATTTTTCAAAAAAATTTGTGGCAGTAAAACCTAGTGAGGCATTTTTTTATTAACTTCAAGAGGGAATGCCTGTTACACAATACTACAGCAATTGTTTCAGGGCACAAAATTCAGAGCTAGATGGTGAACAGAAAACATTCAAGAGGGCACAGATTCAGAAAGTTGGTTTAGAACCTTCTACAGAATTGGCATTATAGATTTCTTGTGTTCTGTATAGTGAACAATAGTGAGCATTATATTGTTCAGATAAAGTGTATACATTTAGTGCATGATCCAAATACTTTCATCTCAGTCTGATAGATATGGAAGCTGTTTCTTGGTATACGGATATGAGATTTCAAGCTGTAATGATAATGTATTAGGTATAGGGGAGAAGTCCAAAAGGAAAAACAAGAGTTTTCTTCTCAGGGTGGGATGTGTAGAACAGAATCCATTCCAGAACGGAGAGAGAAAACTTAAACTTCATTTATAATAGTGAATGTGTGTTTCAAGCTAAGCTACTGGATTTTATCTACTTGCCTGCCAATAGCCATGACACTTTTATTTCTTTTTATTTCACCTTCTCCCCAGTAGGCTTTAATTATTGGCACGGATGAATTCCCATGTCAAAGGCAATTTCCAGTTGACTTTAAGAGAGCTATTATTTAATTAGCCTCTTTAACTGTCTTTGTCACCAAAAGCTTCTGAAAACTCTCGTATTTAAAAAAGGCTTTGGGACAAATTCCCTGCTGATATATTTATATGAAGTTACGCTGGTAACAAATTTCACCTAGGAAATTCCACTCTTACTGCAGTATACTAAATTTCTTTTTCTCTGACAGCTTGCAAAAACTTGATGAAAATAACTAACATCAATGCCCTGGCCAAACACCAACAACAACCACACAAGCCACAGCATCCATCACTTCTCCCCTAGGCTCCTCAGTAGGAGAGCTACTTGAAAGAAGTCTGTGGCCTCGGCTCACAAAGCAAAGCCTTTACAAGGGGACAGGCTTCTTAGTCTGGCTGAAAAGGACAAGTTGCATTGAGTGTCCTTATGTCATCGTTGAGCACAGGAAAAGGCAGGCACTGGGGAGGGACCCTGTGGAGCCTTCAGTTTACCAGCCACAACAGTTGTATTTAAAGATGTCTGCTCATCTGGTCAGTTGGTGAAAAGGGATAAAATCACAAAAAGATAGTGGCCTGGGACATTGGATATCAGTGGCCCCTCAGGAATCTCCCCACCATGATCCACAGCAAGTGGCAAATATGCTCTTAATCATAATTCATGAGCTGGACAACTTTAAGGACATTTCTACTTATGCTGGGGCATGTTGTACTAATGCTGGTAGGAATAGGTTTGGTTCAACTATGTCATTGTAAAAAAGCACTTGAGTAGCTGGTGACAATGAAAGAAGTGAGAGTTTCTAATCCTACCTGCTTTCCTCGTCAGAGAGGTTTAGAGAGATAATGTTTTAACATTTAACAAATAGCACAAGGATTCACTGAAGCCAAAATTACCCCCTTCCCAACAAGTGGATCAAAATCTGCTTTAGTTTTCTGAGGGCTGAGAGGACATGAAGAGGGTTCGGAGTAGATTTAGACACAGCCTGTTTCATGATTACAAGATTTCTTTGTGTACCATAGTTATTAAAGACCTGTTGATTGACAGACGAGCAGTGTGTGCATTTGTGCTTCAGTGTACAAAGGTGAGCAGTCCCCTGAGATATTGTTCATTCAGCTGGAAAGCTGCAGGGATAATTGGGCTTGACTCAAGGAAGTAGAAACTAGAACAGGAGAGACAATTTTGGGATACTGTATTAACAAAAGCAAAAGGAGGTCATTTTTCTGAGTATTTTTTCACGCACTTACAGCAACCGAAATCTGACAAGCCATCACAAATGCCAGGGACAAAGATATTTGCATTTCTAAACACATCAAGTGCTTAGATGCTAAATTCTTTTTCTGTAAGATCATGGGGTGTTTGTGAACAAAGCCAATGCCAAGGGCTGCCTGTAGGAAACATCTCTGTTAAGAGCTCTATTCTGAACCTTTTTGCATCAGAGTTTTATTTATATCATGTGCCCTTAAACACATGTTCCCTGATGGCTCAGGAGTGCATAATCCCACATAAGAAGTATTCCCAGGACACTAAGCAAGACTTAGTTAAGGATACACTTCTGGTATGTCTAAAATGGTCCTGTAATAATGTTTTTATACCAACATATATGTCGTGTCAGTAAATGTGGTGACCTGTGTACCCAGCGCTTTTCTGATGCCATGTTCCGCCTCCCGCTCTCCCCTGCCCTCAGCTCTGGCCACTCCCTCGGGCCCTCCCTATTGGTTCCTGTACCCCGACCCTGCCCAGGGACTGCCCCTGAGCCCCTGAGAAAAGACCCCTGTGCCCAGACCACAAGGTCTGTCTGCCTCTGAGGGTTGCTGGGAGAAGGTGTAAGTAAAGTCATCTCAAACCCTCCTGGGAGACTGTTCTCACCTCCTTTGCCATCACTGGTTGTAGCATTGACAGCTGCCGGAGCAAGACCGCGGGGTCATCCGAAATGGACTCCGGGAGTGTGATGATAGTCACACTGCCCTAAGCATCTCCACTGAGCTCTCAGGAAAGCTGCAGCCTGCTAAGCTAAATCTAGCGACTACAACAAGTAAATCCTTCGGTCACACTCTAGATGTAAGGCTGTAAGCAAAATAATTCTATGGACAAACAGCGGTATGGATTTAAACTTTAAAACAAGAAAATTTTATATGAGACAGTGGCAACACTCACAGATATAGCCAGGTACCTCTCTGAACAGCGTTGCCTATCACAGATTTATTCTCTGTGCTGAACTCTATGGATTCACCAACTCACAAATTAAACCATTTTCTCCCCTATACATTATATTAGATGAGGGCAGAAAGCTCATGCAGTGTGAGTGGGAGAGTATGAATGAGCATCTGCAACAAAATGCATGCTAACTGCAATGCTGCTGGGAAAATCTTGGGAGGATGGATGGGGTAGGAAAGTATATTGTCCAGGTGTTGGGCAGCTAATTGATCTTTACGAGGATACCTACATCTCCTTGGTATTTACAGAAAAGGTAAATTAGGGGTAGAATTTATGCTTTTATGTCTGTTACTCAATTTCTATGCAGAAGAAATCTGGAACATATTTCTCAGGGCTTTCCTTTAACCACAATCTCCAGGATAATCTAACAGGGGAGAGCCACTCTTGTTCACAGGTGGAAACTCTTCCTCCATACAGAGAATAATTTAAGTATCATTTCACCCAGAGTAAAGTGTAAGACAGGAACCTAAGACTTAGAGCATTCACTGAAAGAAAGGGAAGACCTGAGCTTCAGGCATGGATTCTCTAATGCTCAGTCTAAAGCAGGAAGAAAACTCACAAAAGTTCTGGTGGGCAACAGTTTTGACTATACCAAGCTAGAGGTGCACACAGGAGCAGAGCTCATAGCACAGCTGTCTGCCCAGGCAACAACTCGCCTTGAGAACGTGAAGGAAAACCTTCCACAGCCCCAAAAGCAGGTGGGAGAAGGAAGATATTAACCTATTCCCATATGGTTTTGTGTGAGTAATGGCTGTGGACACAGTTTTGGCTGAATTTAATTTGCTATAAAGCAAGAATGAGGAATGGCCACTTGATGAGTCTCAGCAAACCACCCCTGTGTCTCAGACCAGGTTGTAGCAGAGAATAAAAAGCATGGTTGCTTGGGGAACTTTCATGCTAAAGTCTTGCAGGGAGGATAAGCAAAAAAATCTCACAATGTATTAATTCCTGCATATATTGGGTGAGATCACACAAGGGCACGTCTGCTGAGGGGCCTCAGCCTCACGCTGCTTTCAGGTCTCACAGGCAGAGGAGATGAAACCTGACATCTGCAAATGCTTGTGGCAGAGCCTTCACAATCAAAGCTTGTTTGTCCAAACAGATTGTGCAGCCACAGGATTTCACCAATACCTGATGGCATGTCCAAGAGGCTCTTTATGAAGGATTCATTCCACTACTGCTCTAATAAATATTCCCTCTGTATCACAGGGAGTATTAACCTCTGATACCAGTTTCATCCCTATATTTTGCTCTCTCCCTCCAGAAGAGGCTTAGCATTGTACATTTAAAGAATCCTTACTGAATAATAATAAAAAATTTCATTCTTTTTTGTCCTACTGTTAGTTTTCATCCATTGACCGAGGTAGGGAAATAAGGAAATTAAATGCTCTTTGGTTTTGAGATTGTTAGTGAAATTCTGCAGACAGATCATTTTCCAATCTTCAATCTAAATAATTCAGTTGCCATAGGATCAAAGTATGCATTATGCTGCCCTCAGTTTTCCATGAGTTGAATCATCCCTATTCCCTTTAGCACATTCTCCCTTTGATTTGATAATGCTCATAAAGGCAGTTGGCATCGGGTGTGGTTGGCATCCAGATTGCTCATTGTTCTAAGCCTTATGTTCTTGCCTCCTCTTGTAAGCATTTACACTCCAAGAAGTAAAACCTTTCCTTGTGGGCACATCTGTGTAAGCATTCAGGACAAAGTCAGGTCTCTTGCATTCGTACTGTAGCATACAAAAGCAAATATTGCAAAATGGCCTAATGTTTATTGTTCCAAACTGAAATTAATGAAAAAGATACAGTAACATACAAACTAAATTCAGCCACTAGTGACACTTATGCTCACCTTTCTCTGATATATCAAAGCAGATTCATTCTGATAGAAAAATTAGACTCCTCAGAGTGAGGGTCTGGTTTACTGGCTGTATTTGAGAATCAGTGGAGTTAAACATCTGATAAACTCAGGTGTTACTAGTCCAGGACCTTTTATTCCCCCTTGCACCTTTCACAAAGCATTGTTCTACAGAAGCCTACAAAGCTGCCCCTTGTTAACAGCAGGATGAGTCAGGCCTCAGCAATGGTCTCTAGTTATTTGCTAGCAGAGAGTAAAGTATTCCTCATGTCATTCCATAAATCTGTCTTTTAGAGGCTGCCCTTTTACAGACAGGCCCACATGGAGGGACACACTCAGATGTCTGAAATGTCCTTTCAGATAATGCAAAAGCCTCTTTGTGTTGAAACATTTCAGGCAGTTACTCTAATCACCTTACTCTACCCATATGTATATGAATACATACTCTTAAATCTCTTTCTATCCCTTTTTTTTCCTCAGTAAATAATTGCTTTTCGCTTGTACCATGCCTGACAATGAGGGCTCAATTATATGGAAACCTCATGTTTCTATGACATTAAACATAAACAGCAATAAAATCTTTCTTGTGTCTAGTTCACATAGCTCTAAACATTGAGTAATCCACTTTATTTTTTAAATGTAAAATGGATTTTGTAATGTAATTTAAAATTACTTTACATATTTTGCTATCATATTGTAGATTTTAATGGTTTTCAAAGCGTACATTTTTTTGCTAATAGTTTCAAAATTATCCTTGTTATGGAGAAAGTTTCTAATTCACATTTGTGCAGAACCTTGCAACCTTCTCTAATTCAGTTTCTCTTACAGTCTGCTTAAAATTCCTCTGGGAGAAAGAAAAGTGACACAAATTTTTTATCAGAACAAAATATATTTAAGTTTACAGCTCTATTTTTAGCTCCCACACCTGGTTTTGTTTGATTAACAAGATTGGTTTGAAAATTGCCAGATCTGCTTGGAAGGAAAAGGCCTCGGTTTTCCTTGATTATACACATCAGTTGGCTTTGCCACTGCATTGTCTTGTTTTATCATTTAGTTAAATAGATGTTCTGCAGTCATCTGAAAGAAAATCGTATTTCAGAGAAATGTAGGCAGCAGAGGCACATCACTGGCATTGCCACAATAGGTGTACCTAGATGGAAATTCATAATATTGCAATGATTTTGAAGATTTGGAACAGTGAAATTCAGATCCTGGAGGTAGGCACAAAAGTGCTGCAAGAGGGACTGAAAAAGATTAGGACATTGCAGGGGAGGAGAGAAAAAGATAAACATGCAGCTCCACCTGCAATTTGGTATCACAGCACCAGGTACCATCACAAGTATTTCTGTGTAACAAGCAGCCCTAAAGTCTGACACACTGTAGGGAGGCTCCTCCTTTAGATCTGTGGAAAGAATAGCTTTTCTCATCTCAAAAGTCATGGAGCTAGTCCAAGAGCTATGAAAGCCCAGACTGAACTACTCATCAACTCATCAAAATCAGTGCTGTTCTTTCATTGAGCAGGCTTTGGTTTGGAGGGTTAATTTTGGTTGTTTGGGTTTTTTTTTTTTGTTGTGTTTTTGTTTGTTTTGTTTTGTTGTTGGGGTTTTTTTGTTTGTTTTTTGGTTTTGTTTTCTGAAATATTTAACCGGGGAAAAAATAAAATGTCTTTCTGTGGACTTTAGGATTAAACACTAGTTATTTATGGTTTGCACAAAGTAAACAATAAAACCAAAAACTTCAAAAGACTGTTGAGGGCACATCCCAGGTCTGGTGCAGCAGCCCTTGCAGCTGCTGCCCAGCCTCTTCTTGAAAGCCTTCAATGACATATAGTCCTGAGTTGGGCTCTTGCCCCCATATCAGCTACAAAGCTTTTCCTAGCATCCAGGCAGAACCTTCTCTCTTCCAAATTAAACCAATTTCTCTTTGTTCCTCCCAGCAGGCAAGCAAAGCAATGATCTCTCTTGTCCAAACAACAAGGACTGGTAAACATTTCACATAAACACATAGGCTCATCTAAGAAATCTGGTTCATTGTTTCTCTTTTGGATTGGAAGCTGGCCCAATGATTTAGAAAACTTGCAAGAGTCACAATCTAGTCTAATATGTAAATAAGATTTCACACTTAGGAAAAAAACCAACGCCAAAACAAAAAAACCCAGAAGAATCCAGGATTCAGTGTAGGTATCCTACATCAGAGACCTGCCCTTCTGCATGCTTGAAACACAACCTGCAATGACATAAGCAGTGAAACAATGTCACCGTGCTGCAGGTATTTCACTCCCCAGAATATGCCCCACTCTGCACATGTGCTGTGCAGAGCCTGTACAATGCAACCTTGCATCTCTCTACAGCATCCCCCGCATCTCTCTAACCTCGTTAATCAGGTCGTCTCAGGGGTGAAGGTCAATGCCACCATGTGAGAGGAAGAGAGCAGAAGTGGGTGAGCTGGGATGCAATAATTTGTTCAAGCCACTGCACAGGGAGAACTGAGCAAATGTTTGGAGGCATCTGGTAGACATTCTTACTCCTTTTATTGAGCCTTTGAATATGATCACTGAGACAGATGATCTGTGAGTAAAAGTGATTCACGCTGAAATGGAATTTGACTATGAAATTCCAACAATCACACGGAGATCCTCTTCATTGCCTTGTAATTCTCGTAATTTAGCACTCACTTTCAAACAGAAAAGTTACTTTTTAGGGGCTAGGCTCTGAAATTATCAAATCCCTCCCCATATTCAGCCCTATACATCAGAACATAAAGGGCCCGATGAGCAAAGAAACAAGAAATCTCTAGATTTTCATGCAAATTGCTCCACTAGGAGAAGTCTACTCTTTCTTCCAAGACTACAGATCCCATAAAGTTTGCAAATGGCCACTTCTGCATCCAGCCTTATAGCTGATGGAAGACAGCCAGACAGAGGACACCCATGCCAAGGGAGAGCACATGCATCCTGTTTAAGGGATTCAATAGCTCACAATGAAGCAGTCACTCATTCTTTGAATTTTTATATTCGAGCACCATACACATAGCAAAATCCTTCAGTTTTAGATCAGAACTGTTTCAGTTCCTTGCAGAGCTGCTAAAAACCTGGAGCATTGGGTGTCTGCAGCAAGGTGTTGGCAGTGGGGAGCTGCAGGGTTGGCCTCTGCTAAAAGAGGCTGGGGTGGTGTGTGCTGAACACGGGCAGCTCCAGCCAGGCCCCTCAGACCACTGCAGGACACACCTGAGCCGTGAACCAAGCTGCTGGTGCCTCTGGGAAAATGTATTTAAGATAGGACAAGATGACACACAAGAAAGTGATGAAAGAAATGTGAGAAACAGCTCTTCAAGCACCCAGGTCAGTGGAGCAGGAGGGAGAGGAGGTGCTCCAGGACCAGAGCAGAGACTCCCCTGCAGCACATGGAGGATAATGTCACAGCAGATATCTGCGCTGCAACCCGTGGAGGGAGAACCCCACACCAGGGCAGGTGAGTACTACCTGAAGGAAGCTGCTGTCTGTGGAAAACCGACGCTTGGAGCAGGTGAAAATTGTGAGTAGGAAGCAGCTGTAGAGAGGACCTGCTATGGACTGACCATAAATCTCCATTCCCCATTTGCCCATTCTTCTCAGAGAGGAGGAATTAGGGGAGTCAGGAATGAAGAAGTGAACCTGGCCCTGGGAAAAAGGAGGGTTGGGGAGAAATTTGCTTTGTCTTTGTTTCTCACTGTCCAAATCTATTTAAATGATATTATTTTTTCTTCAAGTCTAATCTTTTTTCCCCATGATAGTAACTGGTGACTGATCTCTGCTTTTTTCTTAAGGAGGAAGAACCAGAGAGTTCTTAAGGAGGGAGAATCAGAGAGTGGCTGGGTGGGTGTCTGGCAGCTGTCCACGGCATACCCATGACACAATCATTGTGCTTCTAAAAGATTTTTTGGAATATTTTTGGAGCTGAGACAAACTACAGGAGTCACTATGCCTTTTTTGTCCTGGAGACTTTTTCCCAGCATTTGTGCACCCTATTGAACTTTAGATCAATTTATGTGCCATCACTTTTACAACTAGCTTCTGAATTTCAAGCCATTTTGTCTTTGAAGAACACACACTCCTCTTCTGATCTCTAGTAGGTTTTTTCCCTTTGATCATATTACAAGTAGGGTTGGTAGCACCCTTTTTTTGAGCTTTCCCAGCCTCTTGGATTATAAATTCCTGGTTTCAATTGCCTATGAGCTTGCTAACCTTCATCTTCTGGAATACATAGTTTCTATAGAGATTTTATACAGAAATATTTTTTAGAAAATACAAAGCAATGTATTTTAATCATTTCGGAAAATTAATTAATGTAAAAATAGTCTTTTGTTCACCATAAACCCATAGAATTAATCAGAAGTAAGCATCCTGAAAATGCTTTACTAATGAACAAAATGGGTGGTTCTGCTTTGTCACTAGCCCCAGCCTCGCTGAACCCACACTTCCTTGTTGATGGACTCATTCCACAATCTCATATCTAACTTCTAGGCAAAGTAATATTTTCTTATGTTTGAATGGAAATCAAGAGCTCTCTGTTCATTTCTCGTCACTTCATCAGAATCGTTATCTTTTAAAGTGATAACTGTATCTCCATTCCCTGCCCTTATTCCAAAACAGCAATTTCCTTTCCCCCATCTTTTATCTGACCTGTCAAATGTCTCAGGGCTGAAATGCCATCTGTAAGTTTGTGGAATGTTTATCCCATCAAGGCTGTGCCTCAAGTTGGTAATTTTTGATGTTGCCATAAAAATATAATCTGGAAAAATGACAAGGACCTGGAAAGTCTGGATAGTAGAAGAGAGGAATATGGAAGGAGGTGCACTGGAGCTTATCTGATCTGCATCAGGAAATTCCTGCATGTGACATGAAGGGGTGGTTATCACTAGTGTAGGTTTATCTCTCTGAATCTCCTGTAACACTGTGGGATCTGGTAGGGATATCTTTCTCTCACCATGTTGTTAAACTGCACCCACAGCTACCAGATGTGAATGTGGGGGCCTCACAACACCATGTGATAAATCTGATGCTTTTCAAACTGACATTATTAAAAGGGATAGTAACACTAGTAATGTATCATCTATCTTCTAGATAATCTTTAGGTTCTGTAACTGAGGAAGACACAAGAAGAACCTGGGTCTTTTATCAAAGAAAATGTCCTAATTTCCAAGTGAATGAGAAGCTTTATATGTTGCAGTTCTGTAGATGGGTAATAATCCTAATGTTAAAAGATATAAAAGGCTAAAAATATTTGATACAGGACTTTGATTTGGATGAGATCTCTGTGGTTAGTTTGAACATAACCTGCTTTAGGATGTGGTGAACAGGTGGGATATTTAAAGAAATCCTGGTCATCATCAGCATTACACATTCTTCTGTGACCACAGGATATTGTAGCACCACGGCAGCTTGAAAATAAAGTTCCTTCATGGATTAGGTAAATTATCTACTTTGTAAATTGATCGTAGGGGCTCTACTTTATGAAATGTAGATCAGAGATCAAGCTATCATGCATTTGTGTTCTATATACATGATCTAGAATGGCCAATACACAACTACAGAGCACCATACTCATAATTCATTTTCCTTGGTACTAGGAATATTGTGTGTCTGAAGGATAGATTGACCAGAATTAATGCACAGGTTTAATCATATCAGTTATTTCTAGCCTTCAACTCACTTTGCTTAATAAAAGCTTATTTATAGGCTGTTGGACATTAAGGCAGCGGTGCAATAACGAAGAAAACCTACCCCAAGTCCTGATAGTTAATTTCTTGGCTTAACTATTTGGTTCAGTGTTTATCCATGCTGATATGCCTTAGTGTTGAAGCACACCAGTGCTCTTAGCAGTTGGTTTCTTGACGTGAATGTAATGATTGATTTTTTGTTGGAATGGGGACTTTAAATAAGACCATTGTCCGAAAAACCTCCTCTTGTCTTGGGTCAGGATTTCAAAGAAAAGACAAAGAGAAAAGAGCTAGAATGATTTGAGGTCTGAAAAATTAGTTTTAACATGAGGGCATAATGAATATCAGTCTATTTAGCCTATTCAAAAGAAGGTTAAAAGATTAAGATCACAATCAAGTAGAACTTAATTATGGAAGAATTGTGACTCTTCAATGCAGAGTACAGAGATTGAAATTTTAGAGACTGGATCTTGATGTACTTGGATACACAAATTTGAAAAGAGGATAACTAGCTGTTAGCACAACTTATTAGGGGGTGTGATAGCTCTTCTAATCAAGTTAGAGTGCTTTTTAAAAAGACAGATTACATCCTCGTGTTACAGCCGTGATGCAGAAATGATTGGTGAAGGTCTTTGGTCCGTGTTGTGCAGAGTCAGACTAGATTATCATAATGGCCTTTACTGTCCACAGTAATCTGTATGTGTAAGACTCATCATGGCTAAGGGCAGGAGTGGGTGGCATAAGCAAATTACTCCTGCTTTAGAGCCTTTGTGTCAGACTTTTCCCTCCTTCTCCCCTACCTCCCATGGGAGCTGTGGGAATGGTGTTCTTCACATTATAGATTTAAGAAGAAACAAAGCAATCACAAAAATTTCCTTTCATAAATGTCTTGGAACATTTAATAAAAGAAGTTAAAAATATAAAAATTGAAACAGTTAAAATTAGTTAGCTCTGCTGAGTGTACAGAAATTAAACTGTCTCACTCCTCAGGGAGGCTTTGGTGTGTTCCTCGGTCACGGTTCAGCTACAACTTTCTATAATTTAGCTGAGGAGCAATCTTTTAAGCCACCTGACGTAAAGAAAGGATCTTAAAGAACATACCCACTACATTCTTCAGCCTAAAGTAAAAATCATTATGAACCATCTCTGACAAAAGACCTGATCTAAATGCTTTACTGAGGGAGATTCCGGCTTATTGCAATGTTCAAAACATATGTTATGTTTTTCTAACATAGATAGCCTTTGCAGCAGACTTTAATATTTTTCTAAGTCATTAGTAATGTGGTAAAAGGAATCATGTTTCCAATAGTAATTACACCAAATCCATACAAAATAGCAATAAAACCAAGGTGATGGCACATACACATAATAAAGACAGAGGCAAAGGAGAAATGTTATAAAGGAGTTTTCTTTTGATCTTCAGGGGAGATTTATAATGGTTGACCCTATGACCATCTACAAAATTTAGACTCTAGTTTCTCTGTCCTCTTCAATTGATAGAAAAATTCCCAGGGCTCACTTTCTGTTGCACATCTCATATAAATACACTGAAAAAAAAAAAAGCAAGAACAGATTGAGAACTCTATCTGGCTTTGGGATGAGCTTGTCAAAGCTTTCAAAGCTTTCAAAGCTTTCAAAGCTTTCCAATGAAGTGAAATGGTTGGAATTTCTGGGTGGAAGGACATTACCATACTGAACTGTGTATATAAAAGCCTATGTGTGCCCATTGCTTAGAAAAAAGGTAAGATATTTAATTAATTGCTTTTGGAAACAGAGGTATAAATGTTTTCTACCATGTCTTCCTTGTGACCTTTTATGTCAAACATGTAACTGCAGGAGGCCGCTAAGAGCTAGTTTCACTTAAGCCTTCACAGTCATTCACCCAGATGACAGCTTGAAGGAAAAGTATAAACAAGCAGTGGCTTCTGCATGATAAAATGGCACTAAACACATTCTATTAGAGAGGCATGCAAGCATGTATGAAGAGAAGAAATCCAAACCTGTGTGTATTGTGAAAAGAGAGAAAGGGACTGTGCATAAAGAGCAACTTTTTTACACAAGAAGAGATTTCAACAAACATTACCAGGAGCTGCTGCTGGGCTTGAGCAGGAGGGCTGAAAGGGAGCAGTGGTTTGATCACAGGTGCCTGGTAAATACTCTTTCATATGTTTTCTCATCACTCTTTTACCTGCTCTGTAATCTTCTCATTTTTTGAAATATTGCTTTCTGGTTTAGGTATTACCCTGATTATATTGAGGAACAATTTTCTTTCTACACTTTTCTCACTGCTACACAGCCAACGTTTAGACCCCTATTAAGAGACAAAAGCCCATTAAACCATCCATACTCATCCCTACTACTGTGACACTGAGAAATTTTTTCTAACACCCAAGGCTTGGAAAACTATTCAAATTATCTTAATCACATTTGAGATTGGAACTGGGAGGCTTTACACAGCAGGGTTGAAAACCTGGAAATCTTCTTCATAAAAGAGCCTGAAATCAGATAGGAGATTATAGGCTTTGGTGAATCACAAGGGAAAAAAAAATGTGTCTGATCAGGAAGAGTTTGAATGTCTAACGCACCCAGGATGATTAATGAGGTTCCCACAGTATTTAAAAGCACAAGGCAAAGGGCTGTGTGATGCTTTTGACATTTCTGAAAGACAAAGATCTTAGGAAAGTCAGAGTGTAATTTGAAATTAAACTTCCCTTTCTATCATCTTTTAGGGTTTCATTACAATCTCATTCCTTTCATCCCATGGCTCTAGCATGTTACAACAGTGAGATGATTTGGTTTAAATAGCATTTGAAATCTTCAAATAACTCAAAATATTTGGTCTTTTGGGACAGTCAGGAAGGTATCAAGCAACTTTACACCTGCATTTCTAGTAACAATGCTACCTTTAAAACCTAAATGCTGGGTGAGATGACACAGTTGGATCATTTGAGTTCAGGATCTAGAAGAGACTAAGGACACCTTAATTTAAACAGCACTTCTGTATGGTCATGTGTAAAAAAGGCCCTGAAACCGCCCGTGGGAAAGATAATGCTGCTTATGTTTATGTCATAATAGAATCAAGTGAATCTTTCAGTCCTTGCTGAAGAATGCTGGCCTTGCTTTCAAAGAATTTAGGGACATAATTTTCTGATTAGCTTGACCAACTTGGTAACGTGCTTAACCAAACCGTAGGAGATTGCACTTTTGTATTGATTGGGACTTTCTTTATGTGAAGTCAGTTCTACTTCAGTGGTACAAAACCAGCATGATGGAAGTAGTTAATTGAATCTTTAGGTTGCAGTGCAGCATTCAGAGAAAGCTGTTAGTCCTTGGGTAACCAAATTTAATTTAGGGTTTCTGGTATGGGAACAAATTTTTGTGATTTCTGCTATTTATTTTGTATTGTGCTAGCTGCTCCTTCACCGTCTGCATGGAAGTTGAGACTTTAAAGTTTTGGTTTATTTTACTTACAGGCTTTGTAATTTGGAGGGAGTGAGTGATGGGAAGGAAGGTAGCCAAGGAAAAAAAAAGACTAAGAGAGGGATCACTCCCACCAGCTCATTGCACTGAACAACCAGAATGGGGATGATGATTGTGTGGTGACTGTGCAAAACCTGATCCTTTTCCTGTTAAGGTTGGTGAAAATTTGAATTAAGTCTGCTGAAGGTAGAAATGGAGAAATTTCTTTGTCACGCTGAACTGAAAGGCTGGTTTTACAAAGGGATCTGCTACTGTTTAGAGGGAAACAGGACCAAGCAATAAAGAGTCAGGTGAGAAGCAATAAAATGTCAGGTGATCCACAAATCCAGAAACTGGAAGGGGAAGAGTCAACTACTTTTAAGCTGGTTCAGTTGCTTTAGATATGTAGTTTTCCTTGTCATTTAATAAATCTTAAGTTTGTGGTTTTGCCTTTCCAGACCTTCTGCATTGAAATATTTCAATTACATATCTCTGGCTTCATTCCAACTTATTGTACCTTTATTTTATTGCAGACCTCTTCAGAAATTAGTTACCTTCATCAGCTGTATGAAAAAATCTATGAACATGTTTATTGTCACTTTGCTAAATATGAGGTTTTCATATCAAGATTGAATTTTCATTCAGCAATCTCCTGTTGGGAAAGCCATCACTACAGTACCTCCAAAACAAACCGTATTAAATCTTTGTTTATAAATTTGGCATCGACTTCTCATCCTGACACATGTCTGAGAATTATAAGCATCCTATTTTTGTTAATGAATGATTCTGAAGTCAAGAAGCAAGCCAGCATCACTCAAATATTTATTTTATTGTAACTGTAAAAAAGATTTCTGTTCCAAATACCTGTATTTTGGCTCCATTTTATTATTAAATTATTAATATAATACTGCACCACTATGATTAGAAAAAAAATGAATATTTAAATTTTTTTTAGTAGCTAACAAAAAGCTCTTGATTTATCACCTCTATATAATGTTATTCTCTGATGTTAGAGCTGAACATTTCTTTTTTTTTTTTTCTAGTTTTCATTCATCAAGAGCATTTAGCATTTCACTGGAACTGATGCGAGGGGAAATAAACTTCCACCTCAATATCAGAGCAGAGTAAATAGTGTAAAATAGTTTAAGGATTATTTTTCTTAGAATTGGACCCCAGCTTCCCATTATATTTTGCCTGTTTTTTCAAATTGCACCATTTGACTCTCGCAGAATAGAACCCAGCAGGCATGGAAGATAACAGGGAAAACTAGTTTTCAATTTGTGGTCTATAACATTTTGAGAGAGACACTGAGAAAAGCAAGCTTGATTTCAATTTACCATCTGTGTACCTGCACCACAGTTACAAATTTTAGTAGGCATTTAGGAACTCCAAGAAGACAAACTAGAAACAAGATGCCAAAAAGTCTGCTGAAAACCCTCAAAAACTCACCTTAGGTGACTTTAAATCAATTGAGTTTTACTATTCCATTTCACAGTACCAAGGTTTTGGCTTGGAATATTAGTCTATTCTTAAAAAAACCCCTCAAACCAACATGTGAAAGGAGATGACAGAAGTGAGAAATTGGGTCTTTTGCAGTGTGCCTGCTGCTTAGTAAGCTAAGGTCAAGTTGATGACTTCAAATTATTTCTGAGAATGGCAAGGATGAATCCTTAGAGATGTTCAGTTCACCACTTCGCCAACAGAGTTTCATGTTGTTTGTTAAAAAAGTCTCATATATCCTGTACCTGATGAGAAACCAAGGTCCCTGCAACACAAGCACCAATTTTTCAGCCTGATTTGACAAGATGGCAATTAATCAGGTGGTAAGTATCAAATGCCCTCTATTTTTCAAATGAGAGGTTTAGAAAACCATGAAGTCAAGCCTTGTGGAGAGGACTGTCATGCAGAAGACTGTATTTTTTTTATCTTCCTCCCAGTGGCACAAAAACATCAGGTGGTGTTAAGCGGAAACCCAAAAGATATCGAAGCTCAAAGGCACAGAGGTTTTTAGGAAACTTGAGGGGTGAAAGTGCCAGAATATTATTTCCCAGCAGATGTAGTGATCCTCTGGGTTCATTCAATTTCAGATAGGTTCCTCAAAAAAAAAAAAAAAAAAAAAAAAATCAGAAAAGCTGAAAGCAGGATCGGGATATCACATTATCACATTCTCTTCTGAAAACAAGTCCTCCTCTCGTTCCTACCAAAAATTGTTCAAGGCCAGGTAGGACAGGGGACAGGGCCTTAAGCAACCTCATCTCGTGGTTGATGTGCCTGCCCATAACAGGATTGTTGGAACTAGATGGCCTTTAAGGTCCCTTCCAATACAAACCATTACAGGATTCTACCATTTTGGATTTCATGGAGAACAAACAAAACAAAACACCTCACCTGTCTCCCTCTGATGCCACTCTTCTTTTACCTGACTTTGAAAAACTAACCAAGAATTCTGGGGGGAAGGAAAGCCAGGAAAATGACAAAATAAGGGATAAGTAATTTGACATCAGGGCTGGAGTTGGATAAATCCACCGAACTCAGTTTTGTTTCGGCTTCACATGGGGTGAATCTGTTATTTAACAGCTTAAACATGAGCACACAACTCTGTTTTCTACTTCAGGTATGGTAACCAAGGGCTCACCTTTGCCAGATTTAACTCCTTTATCCTGACAGTGTTCTGTATTCCAGCAAACCCCTCACTGCTATGATAAACCAGATTATACCTCATAGTCAGTTCCAAGCCTCTGAGTAGGCAAAATTCCAATAAAATCAATGATCCTACATCTATTTGCTAAACCTTAGTGTAACAAGAGATTATTCTTTACTCATTTAGCACAAGAAAAAAATAACCACAGTATGAGGGAACTTTACTTGTTCAGGCCATACTTAATCTACAGTTAGAGCAGAATCCTAGAAAGCCAATTGATTGCTTCAAAGCAATAAGAGCTACTTTATTCAAGCAATCAGCCCTGCAATAAATGTGTTCAATTTTTAAGAGCTTGTAATTTAGCACTACCAGGGACAGAGAAACAAACATCTCTGATTTCTGTGAGAGGTTCCAGGATGTTTCACAGACAGACCATTCATTAATGCTTCACAAATGCTAGCAAATGAAATATTGTTCCACGTGCTGTAGCAAGATAACTTGAGAAGAGATGCTAAAAATGGGCATTGTGGCTCCCAAATCTATGAGCAGAAGGAAGATTACTGTCAGTCTGCAGGGCAGCCAAGTTGTGGTTAAGGTGTGGATCCTCAAAGCTCTAATGAAGAGACTGGAGGGTGTGTGATGGGCAGGGAGGAAAGGGGCTCTGACTCTTCCTTGGGGAGGAGGATGTTAAAGGGCCTGAAATAATGGGCCTTGGATTTAGGGGGCTTGCTCTGATACGTAAGGCATGAGGAGATCAGCTGATACATGATCTAAAAGAGGATACATCTGAAGAGGAATACAGCCAAATGTGAGCACAGCCAGCACTGATGGAGCTGACAGATGTCAAAGGTCTGTCAATGGTCCCCCATTCTCTATGCCATGAATGAAATAACTCCTGTAATGAGTCAAAAGAGAGGGCAGTCCATGCACACCTATTTGCATTTGATCCTTCTCTTGCACATATTTAGAGTCCAGCCTCTTCCCTAGAAAACTTAGAAAAATCAGGAGGTAATTTCTACCCATCCAAACAGGTAATTACACGTCATGATTTTCAAGTAAATGGCACAATTGTTATTCTTTGTAAGGGAGATTAATTTTGAAGGTTTGAACTTGTGGAACCTGCAACACTATGAAAGCCACTGTACAAACTGAAGTGTTAACTTCATCTTTTATCTGGTAAATTGCACATAAAAATACTTTTTGAAGTAAGATTTTGCAAGAAGTATTATTGTTATTCATTTGAAGAAGATTTGAAGAAAAAAAATCCTTCATCACAGACGTTTATGACCCATAAAATTCCAGTTTGGTTTCAACCTATGCAGTACGGAAATCAAGATTATACTATTTCTTTTCAAATAGGCCTGATTTGAGCATCTGGACAGCAAATTTATTTTTATGGTGGTCTGTGTGATAAAGATGGAAATCTTCAAAATGCCTTTTAGCCATAATATGTTGGCCCATGTATTTTAAATGTGGTTTGCATATTATTCACTACAGAAAAAAATGGTTGTCTAATCTCAACTAATCTAAAACTAACCCTGTAACAGGCACTGTTGCACTTATGTCTAAGACAGGGTTCAACATCATGAACTTTTTCAGAAATCTATGCTAAAATTATTAGTAATAACATATTTGAAGCAAACTTTGGTATAGCAGGAGTGGTTTGATTTTTTTAAGATAACACTATTTCCTGAAAGAGAGACACTTCTGTGAAACAATTTTAGAAGCAGTGCTAAAGCCATTTTGCACTGTCTGTTATGCACTGTTATTCTTTCATGGTAACCTCCAAGTACAATCTGGGTGTCACCTGATGTGCTTCAGTTCCAAGGCCAGGTGAATAAAAGGGCAGCCCTTGGTTCAACTCCCTTCTCTGCCTGTTTTAGAGAAAAATTGGATAAGTGTTTCTCAGATGAGTGCCCTAATCTCTGGGCTGTGGTTCACTCCCATTCTGCTTTTCCCCAGCCAATTTAATTGTTGATTATTGGCATAATGTCATTAATATATGCAATCCAGGGCATGAGGGAATACTACCCCAGTTGAAGTGGTAGCCTTCTGACTGAAGTATTCCCAATGGAGGTGTGGATTCACTTCCCCCAGGTAGGGGAGGAAATTGAGCAAAGGCTTAATTTCAGCCAAAATTATTCAGAGAATTCCACCCACATTTGCAAATATAGGATTCAACAAAATAATTTCACTCCTTTCTGCTCCATTACCACAAGGTGCTGTGAGAACATCTTTTCAAATCCTTAGACGTCCCACACTGCATGCAAGGTGTTGAATAATACCACTCCAGATGAGTGTCATGCAGGCAGAACACCTTTCTTTCCATGCTGATGCTGCCTCTGGTGACAAGATATCACTCAAATAGTGTGAGGGATGGCTGCAGCCTAGAGGTCTACTAAAAAAAATTAATTTCTAATCAGTGATATGGCTACCTTACATGTTGAGAGGCCATCTCTGAGTGAACAATAAATTGATTAAATTTACCTGGGCATTAAGCAATGATGGATAATATTCTATTTCTTTATTTTTAAGAAACATAAACGTATCAGGAATATGTAATTAAACTCAGTCACTACTTTGACAGATTTGTCAGTCTTAATGTTGGTGTATTAAATAATTATTTGCATCTTCATAGATTATTGTAAGGTCTAAAATCCCCAAATTACTGTATTAATTTGTTTGCACAGCAGTGTTTCATTGTTGAGGCAAGCAGTACTGCTAGGAAGTTTCTGGAGCCACAACTGATATGTTAATATGTATAAGATGTTAGAAAGGTGACTTTATGCTGGAAAACATTTACCTGATAGATTTGGCATCATATTCATGTTCTCATTTTGTTTTTCACAGAAAACTCTCAGGAAACTTGTCAGTGTTAATATAAAGTATTCCTCCAACTGGCATAATAAAGCTTCTAATTATACCATGCTAAGCCTCTGCAATTACTTCTTGCTGGTATAAGGGATAGTCTATATAACCTAAGTAATGCAAAATTGCTTCCACAAAGACACTGCGGTTTCAAGCTCTGCTCAGGGGATTCATGTTGCAGTGGTTAATAGGTGGGCACGCTGTTGCACAGCGGTGCATGTGGAATATCTCCACCCACAGCAGTGCAGATGTTTGTCAGCACAACTGTTTATACTATAAAATGGATTAGGTTGATCAGGCAAATGACAGCACTTCTCAACAGTAACAGAACTTGCAGACCCCTCTCAGCTGAGTGCTTCTTTAATCTTCCTTTCCTCAGATAATATAAGGCAAAGAATTAAAACCAACAGAAATCAGTAAACCAACAACTAAGATTAAAATTATTGCCATTTATGCCTTTCTGTATAATACAGAACACTTGAAAAACAGGTTTCTCTAATCCTTCAGTATCTCTATCAGCACAGGAAGCTATAAAAAAATCACTACTGAGACCTATTCAGGATTCATTCCTCTAGTCCAGCTTGACCATACATCTCTACAGGTGATATCTAGTTGATAACCACTCAGTTTAAGCCAGTCAACCTGGGTTGCAATGAGCAGCCCCACTCACCCTGACTTTTAACTGTGGTCTCTCCCTCACTTAAATTAAGGCAAGGGATGGCTTTCAAAAACCTTAAATAGTATATAGCAAATAATCTTGTCCATCAAAGTAGTTGCAGTGATTCCCATTGTTATAATAATTTTCTGTTCTGTGCCTATGTCATGTATCAGATGGGATCTTAGTTCAGGGTGGCATGAGCAGCTTTTAAGCTTGCTGTTTTATTATCATTTTCTAGGCTTTCTTTTAAAGGAGTAAACATAAGAAAATTCCTTTTTTCAGTCTTTTTCTTTTTTTTAACCCCAGAAAAATGTCAGCAGGGACAGCTGTCATTTCATCCAGTGAACAAACTGCATTAGCTAGGAGGCTGTCAAAGGGAGGACAGAACTGGCCCCAGGGTAAAGAGTCTTTACTCATTGCCCCTTTTCAGGTCTGTGTAAAATTTTGGAAAGACAGTAGGTTGCTGCGCTTGGATACTTTGAGGTGTTTTTCTTGCCCACAGAAGGGTCTCAGAGAGGTGTGAACCACTAAAGTACACACGGCAAGTAACATTCAATATTGCAGCAAAAGCTGAACACCTGTAATCTGGCATATTCTAGAAAATATTAAAGACTCATTATTTACATAGGAGGTGTGAGTATTGTTTAAATAGAAAGGTCCTGGTGAACCCAGTATAGGTTGGGAACACCTTTACAAAAAGCATATAAGGCTATAGAGGTATCCCTTCCAGATTATTACATGTGAATCCTCAGAGTGAGTCTCTTGTTCTGGGTATTGTCACGTTCAAAACCACAAACTGAGTCACTGCACAGAATACAAAAAAGTTCTTAATCTTCTATATGCTCGGTAATCCCTGTCTCTGTGATAAAAAGCAAAAACTGAAATAAAACAAAGCTGTGTCTTACTCCAGATCCAATCAAGTACATTTAAAATAAAGCTCAGTGACACCTTTCCTCAATTACAGCTAGCTAGGACTTTAAAATTGCCTGAATGTACAAACTGCATGCGAAATATTGAAAAGCTGCACATTATCCTGCTTTTCTCTTAACCTTTAATGGGCACTGATGCAATAAAAGTGAAAATGCTCTCTGTTCTTGTTCTTTCAAAAGTACGCTTTAATGATTCCATTACTTTGCGACATATTTAGATGTATTTATGCATTGCTCTCACAGCAAGATGTGGAGTTGATGGAAATACAAGATCCAAAAGACCTCCTTCTCTGTCAAATATTTCAGGTACTCCTGAACATCTTTGAATTATTTGAATGAAAAATAAATGTATAAGTGATATTTGCACCATGGTGAAGCCCTACAACTTCTTTGCTATAGGAATAATAAATTAAATACAAAAAAAGAGGAAACTGATGAAGAGCCTGTTGCATTTCATGTTTATGAATGTTAACAAACACAGTGTGTAGGAGACAAGAAAGAGACTGCAAAAAACCTGCTTGTCTCCCAAAAAAAAAAAAAAAAAAAAAAAAAGAAATCACAGTTTTGCAGAACCTCAGTCAATTTACAGCAAGCAAATAGGATCTGATGGAAACATTATTTATGTGGACATATTCTGTGATCATTGCAGGAGGGTTTGACCAGATAACCTTTAAAAGGTCCCTTCCAGCTCAAACTATTCTACAATTATTACACAGAAGTAGGACCTGTCAGTTAGACACTCCTTCCTTTCCCCTATTAAGAAAAGATAATAGAAAAATGTGAGAGTCCAGTTCAGATAAACTCCAAATCTACATAGCCAGTATGCAAAGTGTTTGACCATACAGCAGCTCTGTGAAGAAGATGTGTGACCACTGCTCTCCATAAAGGTCCTGTGATATCGCAATGTCCCAGTGCTTCCTTCAGGCTCTCAAAGGCGTTGTCATGTCCCAGTACCTTCACACAAGCATCCCTGCTCCCAGTTCTGCAGCACTTGACGCTCCAATTACCTGTGTTATGAGGCTCCCACTCTGTGAGTGGGTGGACTTCAACACTGAGGAGAGAAAGTCGTGCATGTTCAGAAAGTTTCAGTGCTCCCAGTGAGCCCTTCCTGTGAGAAAATGTGTACCATTTAAATATCAGACAGTAATAGTAGGGAGATGTTCCATGTGCAAAATGCCACGAGAAGTCAAGATCTATTTTGGAGTAAAGAAATTATGGGTTGTCTTCACCAGGTAGACAAAGACAAATTCTCACAGCTCCACTAAGCCCAAAATATGCATTAAGAAATTAAAACCATATTGTCTTGGAAAGCAGCTTGATACTGATGATTTTGAAAAAGCTCTGCCACTCAGATAATGTTGAATGGCTCAATTTTGAAGGAGGTAAGTTAATGCAAAACTAAATATGGAAATAGAGCAAGTCTTGCTCTCAGTTCAATAAAATTTAAGTGGCTGAGTATTTTCCACGTTTTTTGCATTAAACAGTCAGAGCAGAATTTTCTGCTGATATTAAAGTTATCTGAATGTAAATGAGGGACAATATAACTTTGTGCCATTTTTCTATGCTTTTATTTTGTGTGGGAAAAAACCCACTTTCAATACAATTTCACAGTTAATCTATTCTGTAAGCACAACTGGCCAGAAATAGATTAAATATGTTATATAAATATTTTCAGACTAATTCTCCTTCCAGGTTATGGTTTAGCAATTGCTTATATGTCCTCCAGCAGCCAGAGGCTGACATGCATTATCTCTATGGTTTTCCCAGTGGGGCTGTAGGTAGAGTGAGTACAGGAAAAGATGGTTCAAGCTGCCCTCTGAGGACAGCAGATTATTATATAATGATTCTCTCCAACAGTACAAAGCTAAACAATATCCATTAACTTCTGACTTTCTCTTTCTTGCCTGATTATTTCTGAAGTTCATGTGTTTCTCAAAGATCCAAATAAAGGACAACTGGTATTTTTAGGCTGAGTATCAAACCCCAAACCCATTAGTTGTGTAAACAGACTAGCTTAGCTTTATTTAATGAAGTTGAATAATAAAAAATTAAATATATTTCCTGTCATAAAAAAGGACCTTTCAGATTACAATGCTGCTTTGTGAACACACTGTGAGAGATTGAACAAGACAGTACAATTATTTACATGCCAACTTTTTTACTTCTAACTTCAATATTAAAACATGAATGTGGATACTTCATCTGCATTTAACATAATTTCCTCTGGGGTTTTGATGACTCTGAATGCAAATTTAAGCCAATCACAATTTTGTGGGGTTTAGATGATTTAGAAAATCATTATGTTACAAATTGGGGTAGGATACAACGTTCCTTGTCGTTCCTTTAACACTCTCTTTGTGCTCACCACCTCCCAGGACCCACAAAATCCTCATCCTCAGTTAATCCTGACTGATCCATCCTTTCATGCAAGTGGATATCTGTACTGCAAGGAGCTCTGGTGAGTACTACAGCTCACCCTGCCTGCTCCACGCATGCAGAATGAATCCACAGATTTTGCAAAAGCACACAGTGACTTCAGCACAAGAAATCCAAGTTACAAATATCACACTTCAGAGTCACATTCACCACACCAAGACAACTTGTTAAAGAGCCAACGATGAAAGTAATACCTGATCAATACTCAATAGGGAAGCCTTGTTATGGCAATTTTTATAGACGTGGGAAAATTTTCTCAATCTCTTTGTACTGTATACTCTAATGCTTTTTGGTTCAAAACCTCCTTTTTTTAGGAATAACAAAGGAAGAGATCAAGCATTGTCAAAATATCTTTAAATTATTCACTAGCAGCATGATAGCTTTTCTTCCCATGTGCTCAGGAACCAATTACATCTCCACCAGTAACATGAGCACTTTGGATAAACATACATGACATGCTATGCTGCAATGATTTTGAGGGCTGGTTTTGAACAATGAAGAGTTTTACAACATATTGCTTAGAACTGTCTCAGATTATTTTGATGGATGTTTACATGAATATGAGAAGATAATTTGAAAGAATCCAGCTGAAACAAATAAATATAAGGTTCTTTAAATGTGTAACTCCAAATTCAGTTTCAAGACTGAGGTGTTTCTGAAACATGTGTGCACACCCACTTACCCTTAAAGCAACGTTAATAAGCACCTCTATCCCAGCTGACAGCAGCCAAACAGTCTCAATTGCAAACCACCCCCAATTATATTAACAGAAACATGAGTAATCCATACCAAGGAATGAATATGAGTCAGTAACAATGTGAAATTATGCAGTGCCTCCCTAAAATAGTGACCTTTTGTTCACAAACTAAGTTTGCTATCTCCACTATAATTTTGTTTTAAATCCACAGTGCTGTTGCTGTAGTTTAACCTTGTCAGCCAAGACAGTGCTTGACTGACTATCTCAGTGCTAGAAAAGCCAAAGCCAGCAGATCTCTATTTTTGTCCAGAGGACTGGATCATACTTGGCCTTAAATATTTTTTACTTGGGAATCACAGATTGGGACACAGCAGTGTATAAACATCTGAAAGCAAAACCTTCTCTTCTGTAATTCTCACTCACATGAATTGTTTTTACTCTCACATAAAAACACCATTAACCACAGCCAAGGCTGAAGAAAAGTGGGGTGGAGGTATCTAACAAACAACTCCATATTTTGAGAATACTCTTGCCTCCATATCTACAACATGCCATGCTAGATATAGAATAATGCCATCTAATCCCTTATGTAGTTCCATCAGATTCCATTTTAAACTATCAAGGATTATTATTTTGCTACAGTGCTGCAAAAATTGAAAGAAACTTCCCTGTTTATTCATGGGACATTTGTACTTATTTCTTCTTGAAATGACACGGGAAAATACATGTGGGTCTATTCCATGGCTGTTATTATAATCTACAAGACCAGATTTCATTGTGCGATCAATTCTGATTCTCTTTTCAGTATTCCAGATCTCACAGCGAGCTATTTTTGTTCTGTACTGTATTTCAATTTTCTACTTATTGATAAAACTTTGATTTTTGTTACCAGAATGTTTTGTTAGTGCACACAGACTAGAATTTTAGTGAAAATATCAAATAAGGTCTTTCACACTTTATCCATCCTTCCATTAGCTGTCATTTCCTTTTTGAGTCTGTTCCTTGCTCAGTTCAATGTATACCCCTATCATCAACTGTCCAAAATATCTAGTGAATGATTCTAAAGTTGTTGCTCTAACTTATTTTATATAATCCTATCAAAAAGGCGTAAGTAGAAAATTTTTAACATCTACGGAAGAAAATCAGGACAAATTGCAAGCAGCACTGAGACTGGAGAAACACAATAATTCATGCAAACATCCCACGAATGAACAAATTTGCAATACTGGAAGTGGAATTGTGCTGAAACACTGGATATTAAAATATCACCATGAAAGCTGTTGAAGACTTCTACAAACCCCACCAATTCACAGTCAAGCCATGTGCCTACACACAGACACCCCCATACCCAAATAAAACAATGAAAAGCTTTGGGTAATGGAGAAAATAAACACCAAACCCTGTGAATGGTGTGTATGGGTAGTACTAGGATTGATGGGATCATTCAGACTGTCTTCATAAAATATGCTGGTTTACTCATACTGCATGTAAGGCACAAATCACTGCTCCCTCAGCATCCTGCTCCTGAGATGGGTCTGGTTCAGTGACTGTCTTAGAAACACCCTCTGGCTGGTCCTAACCCATTCCTCCTTTAAAGCTGCCAGGCTTCATCCTGCTGTGCTGGACTGCGAGGTCATGAGGAAGCAGAGAAATCTGCAATTTTGGTGATGCAGAATTTGCTGCAAAATGACAAACTGAGATTCAAAGTTGTATAATATCAAAAATGCTTTCAAAAATAGCCTGTCATATTAAGAGACGTCTTTACTGCACTATTGCTGAAATAATTCACAGGTCTTATACTGCAGCATCAGTCCCAGTATCTGAAGTTCTGCCTCTGGAAAGCTGTCAAAGTAAATACTCCTAACCTCATCACATTCTTTTATATTCTGCAGACGGAAAACTAAAATCACTTCTGAAAAAATCTGGAAAAGACATTTCATTTTGCCAAGAAATGATTCTATTAAATTCCCTTATAGATATTGTATACTTATATCTTTTTATGACTAGAAATTATAATATATTACCATTCCTCTCAATAAAATGACCATTACTGTATAATAGCAATGCCTAGCATATGACTGGATGAAGGTTTTCTATTCAGAGGATTTTTAACAGCTGACTCAATCAACATATTAATGAAATTAAAATGGCAGTCATTTCATCCAAGGCTAACATGTAATTACGTGTTAATTGGGATAAGAGGTTTCATTTTCTTTTTTCATTAAGGGTCCTTAATTCTCAATTAAAACTTAGGTCAACTTGGACACAACAAAGCCTTATCACTTTGAAAACTTATTAGTTTTAAAGGTATCAATGTGAAACATGAAGCATTTTGATACTTATAAGTACCTAGGTCCCCTCTATTTCTTAGTTTTGAGGTATTTTTTTTCCTAATATTAAATTAATTCAGATAAGATGGCTTGGATGTGAGCAGCACTGAATTTTGAAGCAAACTTACCACAAACTGGGAGCAAAGGGGTAAAAATTTCTACTTCTAGCCTACAGGCTGAATTTTTTAGTTGTAATTTGACAGATGACACTGTGAAAGCAGATAGAAAAAGGACAAGTTCTCCCTTGAAAGATGATACAGTTTATGGCTTGGATCCCACAAAGTTTAATTGCAATTGACCGAGTACTATTTATTGGAGTTACTCAAACTCTGTGAAGGACAAGGACTACATGGCTTTTCCAGATCTACAAGCCCTCATGAGTGTCTTGCTCAGTGTAAGTAAATACCTGAATTCTTTTCCTTGCACTGTACTCATGCATCTGAAGAGTCAAACAGCACAGAGGTGAGCCTTTTTGACCATATTACACTAGATTTGCCTTCTGAATTCAGTGCCTATCAGAAAGCTTTTACTGGGAAATAAATGTTTTTCCTGTGTTGACTCCTTTCTTCAGAAGAACATCATACTTTCCCAAATTATAAGCAGAAGATGGCTTTCTGATGATTCTGTGTTTTTCAGAAACAGGAGACTTTGCCTGTTTTGGGGCTCCCTCCTCCTGTCAGAGATGGAGAAATTCTGGCTTGTTCACAGTGCTGGAGGTTCTCCCAGTCTTGACGCTGGTCCTCCCTCTGGTCCCCAGGAGTGAAAGAGGAAGGCAAAATGGTGTCACCTCCTCACTGTGCTCTTGAGCCACCTCTACTCCTGCCTAAAGTAGCCAAACCCAGGGGCTGGCTGTGAAAACCAGCCCTTGTTCTGACACAAGACAAAAAACACTGCTTGAAATGAGAGTGGGAAACGTACTCACTACTTCTCTCAGATTATACATCACGTTGATTATGCCTACCACATTTTTAATGGTAGGGAGACAAAAATATCAGAGTAGCTTACAGCCTCCTTGAAAATCAAGGATCAGATAGGAGATAGAGTCAGCAGGAAAAGTCAGAGCTCTGTAAGAGGAACTGCATGGATATATCCACCTCTTGTAATGGGGCGCTAGAAAAAGAGGGAAGAAGAAAGATTAAATTAATCTTTTTCTTTTATGAGATTTAGATCATTCTTCCTTCTTTTGTCTTTGGGTGCATCTTCCTTCTCAAGTCTCCTACATATCGTGAATCAAGATCTCTGTCAGAAGACGTCTTCTTTGGAGACCAAGAAAAATAATTTCTCACAAAAGAGCCATCAAGTCACACAGGGTTTAAGCAAGCAAAGGTATAGAGTCTTGCAATAGGAACTATACAAGCATAGCAGAGTTCAAAATGTCCTGACAACTGTGTTTCTCTCACTTTTGAAAAGGCCTGTAAACTGTGTGAGGGTTTTGCTAACAAAGATCAATGCAATGGCCTGTGAATACTCATGTGAATCTTGCACAGAAAAAGCACAGTGTGGTTGATGCAAACCTGACCTGACCTGAACCTGGGAGCTGTCACTGCTAAAAGAGGCCAGAACACATAAAAACTTTTAATTGACTCCCAATGGCTTATTGAAAGTGCCATGTCTGACCTGACAATACACAAAATTTTGTGCTTCAAAAGGCAATCCTGTATAGTCTGATGCAGCTCTCGGGACTGTCTCAAATGAATAAGAAAATTCATCCTGTAAAACAGACTTTTCTCTTCAGAAAATTATTCTTGTGAAATGAATCTCTGTCAAAATGCTGCCTTTAGTGGATCTACTGAGAAGAAAATGTTATTGAAATTCACAGATTTTAAGAAAAAATGAACCAAACCTGGAAAAATGCAGGAGGGTGCCAACAATAAAATGAAAGAAACTTTAGGAGAATATTCTCGGCTATGCTTTTCAGGGTAATTATATTGATTTACTGGCTTCCCATTCTATGTGAGGACCTGTATGAACACAATGGAGGAAAACCTTTCTGCCCGGAGCAGACAGTAATTTCATAAGGCAAAAACAAGAAAAGATGAGGGATTAAAGAGGAACTTTAATGGTTCTCTTTTATAGCAGCAGAGAAGTTTACAAGCACAGGGTATCAAAAGACCTGCAGCAAAGCCAGAAGTTAAATCCTGGTCACAAAGATCCTTCCAGCAAGCAAGGACAATATGAGGCAGGGTGAAAAACTATCTTTTCAAGCTGTAAGAAGAAAATAGAGCCCAAAAAGACAAAAAGCATCCCTTTGACCTGGTATGAAAAGGGAAGGATGGAGGGAATATCTCCAAAGTTATTACAAATCAACGAAAATATGTGCAAAAATAGTTAAATGTCACACTTTAGCAGAGTAAACACAAGGCCATGAAGTTAAATGGAAAAGCAGGACAGGAGATGATGAGAAAATAGTACAGGTGTCAGTGGCTTAGCTAGTGACTTTACAAATATCTGTGTCAAGAAAAGGAACTTAGAAATACAGGGCACACACCTACAGCACCTGTTCCAAAGAACAGGGAAATATGCCTGCAGAGAAATGCATGCTGTCCCACTTCCTAATTTCAGAGTATGTAGTTGCATAGATGAGCAGAGAGAGCAAAGACTCAACTGTGAGATGTAGCTGAAGACACTTCTCAATTAAAGAATCTAAGAATAAATACCTCAACTTTCAAGAGCTCTGTAAGAAGCAGATAAAAGGGCATTAATTAGCCCACTCCATTTGAGGGATATAATGCAGCCACCAGCCCTCAACTGTTTGAACTTATTTACATGGAAACACTCCATGCTTGCATTCAAAGAGCAACTCCATACTTGATTCTCATCAGCCCTTCAATGAACTTATCAAAGATTTTAACATAATAAACATCCTAGCTTGGGTACTTTATTACAAGTGTAATCACAGTCCTTCAGTATGTGATGACTACTGATTTATTTAGGCAGCAGGTTTTGTAGGGCTAGTTTTGTAGAGTAGTACCAGTATCTTAGTACAGTATTTTAAGATGATCTCAGGTCTACTTAGAACCTACTGCAGCTTTGAATGTGATTTAGAGATATTTGAAGCCAGAGATAATATTTCCAAAGGAATATTAAGCCCACTGCACTTTCAAAAGCATGAAGGTGCACAAAGATGCAGTTTGAGACCTGTTGGGAGTTTTTGGTGTTAATGCAGCTGAAGAGCATGGCAATTTCTCTTACATTATAGGTTGCAAAGTTGGGACCAGCTACTGAGATTTAGGTATTCAGCAAGAGAAATAAGCAGTTTTGAGTTCCACATGTCAGACATGTTGTAGCCCTTCCCAAGAACCATGGGATGTACCACAGAGCCTCATTTCCCTAACATATGGAGGTAGATTTCATTAGGCAAAGATGTGGAAGCATATCACTCCACCTGTACCCAGGAAGGCCAGCTGAAAGCTGTTAAAATCCAGTTTCCTTGTCAATTACTGCCTATTTTTCCATTTAACTCACGGGTGTAACCATTTCATGTTCCCAGCCCTTGGAGAGACTTCCTGTTACAGGGTAAGGACAGGAAATATTGGATAAGAAAAATCAAGTGACAGTGCACTTTCCCTAGCAGATTTGCTTAGGGAAAACATATACAAAGAAACCTTTTTATTGATATTATTTATCTTTTTCTGGTGGTTTGTTTATTAATAAAGTATACACCTTCTATGACAAATGTTACACTCACTAGTTTTCTTTGTTTTAATTAAGAGTCTGTAAGAAATAGAGATTCAAAAGGCCACATCTTTATCCCTCATGTTCTGTATTGTCTTTGGAAAACATGGACACAGCAACCAGGACCACCACCAAAGGTCACTGTCAGTCATGCAAATAACCTCTATTCACACACAGAGCTGTGGCTCTGTATCTGCAGCTGGCTCTCCTCAAGGAGTCAAGGCAGCATGACCGCTAAAGCACTGCCCTCCAAGTTCCTTCAGCGTGGAATTTCTAACATACAGGAACTTATTTAACATCAGCCTTTAGCACTGGAGAAATTCATTAACCCTTTCCTCCTGAAGAAAATCAGTATTTGAGGGGTGATTGCTGTCAAAGAGGCACATTTCCAGGTGGAGAGCAATGTATACCAGTGCAGGTAGATAAATTTAGCACCTCAGAAAACATAAAATGTCTCTAAGCAGCTTTCACACGACAGTCTTTTGTATTTGGCCAAACAACTTAATAAACATACATTTGCATTTCCTTTTACAGGAATTTCTCTAATAAGAAAATCTTAATGATTTCAGTTTTCTGAGACAATCCAGACTTCAGCACACCAATTATATCCTGTTTCTAAAAGGAATACAAGTCTCTGCTGAAACTACACCAGGTAGTTCAGTAAACCCACAAAATTACAAAGCAATTAAGAGAATTGTGACTAATGTTGATTGGGTTTTTCCAGAAACTTGCGAATTTAACACTTTTCAAACTTGTTTTTAGTTGAAGATTACATGCTGAAAAACAATTCAGCAGTACAGGGAAATTAGTCAATCAAATAGCAATTTTAATATCCCTTTATAAAGTATGACATAAAGGAAAATTGTTTCTGAGTCTTGTCTTTTTATTCCTTTTCCCAACCTTTGATTTTATCTATAATCTCCTTGCTTGGAATTTTGAAAGACAGCATATCTTTAACCATTTTTTCCACAGCTGCATTTAAACTGGTTTTTATGCCTTTACAGAATGGTTTATGCCCAAAATAACCTGAATGGCCATTCTCCCCACACTTTCCTTTTCACCTTGCAGAAGCCTCAAAACCATCAGGACTCAAAACCCTTTACAAATTCTCATGCACCTTGCAGGATGAAAACACAGGACTACTGTGTCAGGCCACTACTGCATCTTTATTCCTTCTAAATATCTTTCCTTCTAATTTCTCCTCTAATGGGATTTACAGCACTTTGCCTCATTGCTGAGGGGTCAGAATATCATATACAGCCAGATCAAAGGGACTTTGCCCTGTTCCAGTCTCACAACATGCTGGTGTTGCCTGTGCCCCACATATTTTTTCTCTGTCCTTATATTTCCCCAATGCCCAAGATACTTGACACAGACAAGAACCTCCCAACCAAGAAGAAATGTTGGCAACTCTTTTCAAAGTCTGTTCACACTAATTCATTTGCTGGTCAGGTTCCTAATAGGACACAAGACATTTCTTTTTCCACCACAGGGCAAATCAGGCATATACTGGTCTCTAGTAAGTGGTTACATTAAAGATGGAAACCATCAAAAGTGTTTTTTCTAATCAGTTGGTCTTTTACCTCAAAATACCTACTTCTCCTGATTGTCATGTCAAAAGCCAGACCCTCCCATACCTTCTCCTGTAGGAATTCTTTCTGTCAAGTCCTTGAAGGTATGTAACATTCAGAGGCTGATTGTAGTGAAAATTATGGGTGCTCAGTACCTTTCAGCATTTGACCTTTCTATTGGGAAGGTCAGAGGACTTTTTACTATCATCAGAACAAGTGAATGCCAGAAAACTGTTATTCTTTTTCTACTCCTAGAGTCGATTCGATTAGAGCTGTCTTCAAAAGTTAAGTGTCTAGAAGCTTGTGGGCAAAAGCCTAGTATGCCTTTGTTTTATTAAAAGCTTTTCTGAAGTTCATGGCTGTGAAGTACCAGCATGACTGTGCCCTTGCACAACACCAGTTGTGAGGAGGTGTTTGTAGAGTGCCTGGTTGGCCTTGGTTTGATTTACCTCAGATGCTTTCAACTGCAGGCAGCTCCCACAACTGGTTCTTGCCCACAGTGGTACCCTAAGTAGAGACACACTGAAAACTGTTGCTTTGCTTCAGATTCCAGTGGTTTAACATCTGATTTTGTCTGAGTGTTTTCTTGGCATGAAGTTCACCCTGAGCTGTACCAGGTATGTCAACACATACAATGGGCCATAGAATGAGCCATTTCCTTAGTAATTAATTGAGTTGCCATGAGATTAGATCGGGGTAAAAGAAAGCAAAAAACCTCACCCAAGAGAGAAGTTCCTTAATGTGATCCGTAATAGAGCAGTTACACTCCTAAACCCATCACAGGCTGCTGCTTGCAGAATTTATATCCTTCAAACCTATCCTTTCAAACACAAGGGATAGCTCTCTGTTAGAGTCTATATGGTGCCGGTGGTCAACATTTACCATTGAGTGATGCAGAAATCTCTGCTGGCATTGACAAAGACTGTTGTCCAAAAATGATGGCATTGTATAGCTCCAGTACTTCTTTAATCCAGCACAACATTAGATGCTCATTAAACCATAAGCCTGTTCCTGAGTGCTTTCCTGGATATAGGCCACACACAGGCCCCTACAATCAGGCTGGAAGGGCCTCATAAATACAGACTTGAGTAACCAGAGTCTGAGCACCAAGAAATACAGTATTTCCTGTAATTTTTTCTATAATTAAGCTTAACTGTGTTAACATGGAGATATTTATTCGTTGGACTCGCATTGATTATATAGACACACTTGACAACACTAGTGCAACAAAAACAAGCCTGCACAACAGGTTCTGTACTTTGAGGGTTACCTGGTAGAATATTCCTTTATGACAGGTTGAAACTGAATAAGGACACCCAAACTGTGCAAAATTTTTTTACGTTTTTCCTTTTGAAAAGATAAAGCTTGGAAGAAAATGAGAAGAGAGCTCACTTGCCTGAAACAGAAGGAGAGCTGACAGAATGCTTCTGAGATGACAAATGTGATTACCTTATTAATCACATTTAGCTTAATATTATTATTTCACTTAATCTACTTTACAAAAAGCCTAAGCAAGAGACAGGGATGCTTCTCTTAGCAACATCAGTGCTTACCTTTATGATGCTGGAGACTCTGGGGAAGTCTGCACATTGGCAGCAGGCTTCTTAAATTGGTCAGGGCTGCTATGAGTAAGCGGGGAGAATATAAATGAACTCTGATAGCAGTGGGGTGTAAGAGAGAGGGAAAAACTATCAGAAAGCATTCAGAGATTTTTCCCATAGTAGGGCACAGAGATTAAGTTAAACAACCTTGCTGATGCAATTTTCAAGCAATGGGAGTTAAGCTGTGATCTTCATATCTGTTATGAGTAGTCATGAAATATGAACACACAAAAGCTAGCTTTTTTCTTCAAAGTGCAATGAAATGAAGATTGAAAAATACCAATCTGTTTTAACTTGATGTGATTTACTCCTGACTTAGTCTGTAGTCTGGCTTTATAAGATGTGAAAACCACCCAAATTTTGAGCTTGAACAACTCTCCCTAGAGCCCACTTCCAAATTAAATAATAAAATAGGGGGGAAAAAAAGGAAATTAAGATAAAAGTTAAAGAAAATTATAACTATAGTAAGACAAAGAGATCTTAGGTTGTAAATTCATGGCCAGTTTAACTGCTTATGGGAAAGATAGCCCAGTTTGGTTTAAGTTGTTCAGAATACATTGGGTATTGGAAGGCCATTGTGCCTGCCTTCTTCTTGACAGCATTATTTTCTGAGACACTTGACAACATCATGCTGACATCCACTTTGGCTACTGAAAGGTTTCCTTCACTTTCCTGAGCTGGTGGGTGTCCAGCACATTGGAGGAAAGGTGAAGTGAAACCCTTGCACCCTGTAGGCACACATACTCATGCTTGGTGGGAGACACAAGTTTATAACTTGTCAGACAAGCAGCATTGCATCAACTGCCCCTTTTTTTCCTCAGTTTTCCAGATTCCTCTGCTGTAGGGCGTTCCTGCTCCTCATGCAGATGAATTAAAGCATTTTATTCCCTCTATACAGTCTGCAGTGTTCTAAACCTACACACAGACATCCTACAAATTGTTTCTGCATAGTTTCTGGTCCTTCCAAGTCCACAGAAAGAGCCCAGAGGATGTGAATGCTAAAGACCCAAGAGTTTATTAAGAAGATGTAAATATTTTCTATCACCTGCTGCTAAGGAAGATAAAAAGGTTGATCAATCTATATACAAAAGTGGGCTATAATCTAAAGAATCTGTTTTCTTCCACCTACGACTAAGGAACAGGAAAAGGGAGGAGAGGAGGAAAAGAGAGACAAAAAGCTGTTTCTATACCCATGAGAACTATTTGCATACCATTGTTGCAGGTACAATACATGGACTGGAATAAGAAATCATCAGTATATGTAACTTGAGTCTGATCTTCCTGTTGACCAAATAATTATACAGAAACATTCCCTTTTGCAACAGGAGAAAATTGCCCCACTCTGTTGAAGTCTAAAGAAGGTGGCATGATTTAATTGCTGTTGGACAGACTCCAGATCTTGGCTAAATTGCAAAGAAAATCAAGTCTACTCTCTGCTTATGAGTGCATGTGCATGATTTCCAATACTGCACAGGAAAATGAGAACATTATTTAAAATGTTCCCTTTGCAAGGCAAGACCAAGCGACCCCAGAGTCAATTTATAATCACTAGTTGACTGCAGCCAAGATGTGTTGATGATGTGGCTGATTAATTGAGAAAAATGAACACTACCTTTGTTATAATAAGGAAGTCAAATTGATCTTGTGTTACTAAGATGCATTCATTTTACTGTCTGGCAATCAGCATTTCATTAGCACAGTGAAAAATCTACTACACTGGATGAAAACCCCACTGCCACATTCACAGTCAGGAGGATTCGTTTTCATTCCCCCAAGTCAGAGCAGTTGAGCCCACGGGAGTTTTTCTCTGGAGAGCTGTATTTAACAAATTTCTGTAATTGCAAAACACAGAGCACCAGGAAAGCCTTTAGTCTTTCTAAAAGTATTTTCCAAATGTACTTTAGCTTCAGCCTGCACTTTCGGTCTTGGTTTTTGAGCAGTTCTGTTGATGGCATGTGAAGCATATTTTCCAAGACTGTGACAAACATTTTTTATATGACTGCTGCAATTACAGAAAGGGGTTTTTAATATTCCAGACCCTTCCAGTCTTGTGCTTTAGATAACCTGCTAATGGAAATAATGCATCCTTAGCTTGTCAATAGATAAGGTGTATGTTTTACATACACCTTTATGGCTTTAACAGAGCAGTGGCTTTAGCAGAGTTTACACAGTTAGATTGTAAAATAAATCTTGTCTCACAGTGTATATTACTATCTTAGTTTCTTCTTCTGTCTTGTTTTTCTTTTTCATTTGATTACTTCTTGAACTGGTGTCTGATTCTGCTGCCATGAATACAACTACACTGACATTTCCATTAAGAAATTGCTCAGAATTTCTCTTCTCTAATTTAAATTTTTCCAGACTAGGGAATACATCTTCTTCCCACACACATTCCTTTTTGTTTGTTTGTACATTCACACCTTACATTTTAGCTCTTCATGACAGCTCATGCCTTTCAAAACTCTGAAATGTTGAATTACCATGGGGACAAATTCTGGTTTCAGTTACAGTTAAATAAATACAAAATAGTTCCAGCAAAGCCCCATGTGGCCAAAAGCATAACTGAATCTATAACAGCCATACTTCAAATAAGTCTTGGAATCTATCACTGCTGAAGTCTTAATATAATGACATGTTGCCGTCAATTAATTGTCCTCAGTGTTATAATGCTCTTATAATACTCCTATAATAGTAGGACTGCAGCACCCAGGGTGGAAAAGAAGGTAGGTGTTCAAAGCTTTTGGAAAACTAGTCACAAGTGTGCAGTCAACAGCCCTGATAAAAGAGGCCATCAATACACACATCTGTATGCCCGGAGTCTTAATGCACAACTCCTAAGTCTAATGGAAGAGCTTGGAATCCACATGCAGCCCTGACCACGTGTTCTAAAGGGAGCTCTGGCACCTGCATCAAAGTCTGTACTTGTGGCTTACTGACAGAAATTATATTGCAAGCTGGGAGGGAAATTCTGGTAGGACAAGTCCCCACCCAGCATGAAGAATCTCCTTCACAGAGTAGTGCAGGAGCTGCTCAAAGTCATGCACCTCACCTGGGCACCCGGCAGAGGCAGGAGGATCCCACACAGACAAGAGGATTGCCTCTCATGGCTGAGGCAGAGAAACACAGCTTTCAGCCATCTGTGGCTGGTGGTTTGGTCTTTGTGGTTGCCTTGATTAGGGTATTGTTTACGAGGCTTCCCAAGGCTATTTTGTCATTTACATGTAACTGTCTACATCAGAAGTATCCCTGTAGAAGCCTGTCTTCATTTATTTGCAGGGATAATGCCAGAGTGAGATCCATTGACCCAAAAAGCCTTCTCCGCAAAATAAAACAATCCCAAAGCCAGTGATTTTAAATACAGAAATAGAATTTATAATCTGAAAAATGGAAACTCCATTTCTTTCTAAAACCCTATGTGGGTTTTAAAAAGTGTGTTCAAAATTTAGTTTATGACTCAACATCTATTAAGTCCTCTTGGGCTGAAGTAGATGGAGACATCAAATTTCTTTCTCATGACTCCATTTCATTATAAATATAAAGGTCAAGTCAAGCGAATTTTATATTTCAGTCTTAAAGTAGTTATATTTAGGGTCAATTTCAGCCTATTTAGAAAAAAAATAGGAGTACTTTGCCAAGAGATTTGTTTTCAGGAGTCACCACTTGTAGTCCTGAGCCGTTAGCAGTTAAACCATCGGTTCTGAAATGAACCTGGTCACTGGGGAACAATGGGAAAATTGTTTTCTTGACAAACACTGTTTGTTTAAAATTACTTCTCTAACTGATGACCTCACAGGGTTTTGTAATGATGCCTCAGAACCCTGAAAAATTTCCAGATATCCCTTGACATTATTCTGTGTCTGCCAATTTCTACATTCCTGAAAAAACTTCACCCACTGATCTCAGTCCTCCTCATAATGCTTCAACACATCCACTACTAGTGTGTGGAATGTAACAACATTATCACTAACCATATTATCTTTTTGGTATTTTGTACTAGTGCTTATTTGCAACATGAACACTGATATCCTCATTAGCACTGTATGTACATGGCACCTGAGAACATGGTTTTAAATATGCACAGCAATGAACCTATAGTTTCATTACTACTGGTATTATAGACCCATCATGCAGAATGCTTCTGTTTATGAGGCTTGTATGCAAATCACTGATATTACACTCTTCCCACTATGATATTGTACATTACATGGCAACATCTTCACTTTTTGTTATGATCTTCCAATGAAAAAAAAAAACCATTTAGAAACAATGTCTAACAATATTGTGCAACAGCAATGGTTTAAAAAAAATGCATATTTAAATGCATAAAACAAATATATGATCCTTTATTTTAATAATGTAAGTGATGTGGAGTGAGCAATCAGTCCACTTTTCTTGTTGCTAAAGTTAAATTTTTTTTCAGAGATTTTCTTTGATTGATGTCAAGTGACTTTAGTGGAAAAAGTGTATATAATAAATTACTGATTTCTTTCCAAAAATCAGCAGGGTTTTCCACCAGAATTGTATGCTAACTCAGCAAATTATTCCTGGAACGGAGAAGAGATATTCAAACATCGCCTTCCTTAGAAGACACAAAGCTGGGACTGCACTATGAGAACTATCCTAAGAGATCAAAGACCTCGTAACCAAAAACCTTCTGGTTTCAGTAAAAAGATCAACAAAATGCCATTTAGACAACAAATGCACACTTTGTCAAGAAACTTATTTAATATAAATTTCTAATGCTTTAGCTTGAAAACACAAATACTGTTTAAAGCAGATGCCATTTGCTATGGTGAGAAGTACTTGCATGTACCTGTTCAGCTGGCCCTTTGCAAGATATCCTCTCTCAAGTTAATAAATTAAAAGCTGAATTCTACTTCAATTTCTGATTAGTGGTTTTGCATTAGATTGAATTTTGGCCTTCAGTGCCTGATGGCTGTATTACTTGCTGTCTTTAGAAATATTAATCAGTATAACTACAGAAAGCAGACATTGCAAGGAAACTCCACGGGGAGGAATTGCTCTGTTGCATCAGAGTACGATGATTCTTTACTGGGACTTATCAGGTCGTTGAAGCTATGTTAAATAGTTTAGTACACCTCTATCCAGGCTTCAGAACGAAGAGGGATTTTCTTTAATTGTTAGGATTGTTTTTCGAATGGGAGGAGCAGACTGAGAAGGGACATCCTAGGCAGACTTTGGACAGTATTGGAACATCCATTTAATTCTCAAAGTAAAGAAGTTTCTAAAGGGAGAAAAAGCAACATCCTGATTTTTGGAATTCATTTGAAGATTAAAAAAAAAGAACGCACAAAACTGGATTAGAGCATGCCAGCCCTCTGTCAGCTTTATGAATTCATTCACTGTGCAATCTAACTCCAAGCTTTTTAGCTTTGTCTGTTGCCTGTGAGATGACCTTGAACAGGTCATTCAGCTACTTTGCCTCCATAGCATCTGTCTGTATTATTCTTCTCAAAGAGGATCTCCTCATATATTAGGCCTTACAGATAAAGATAAAAGACAATTTTTCTTCCCTTGTTTCTTTCCAATCAGTTATACTTCAGTGCATTCAGTTGCACAAATTCTGCTCTACTAGATATTTAAGTGAATTCACAATGTTCTAGCTGTTCACAAAACAGGGATAATGAACAAAAGCCCAGAGAGTTTTGCTACTCGGAAGTTTTGAATTTTGTCATCTTTTTCTCCTCCTCCCACTCCCTCCTGTCTATCTCTCTCTTAAACACTTCTTGTGTTAATTTTGCTACATGAATTCTTCTTCTGTGTTTTCCTTTTTTTTCCCCTTCACCTTCTTGGTTTTGTTTTTAATTTGTTCCTTACCTTACCCTTGACAATACCTTATTCAATAGACTCCCAGGCTGCCATTGACAAAACTGCTACTTATTTCCAGGCACACAGGACTTTTTTCCACCTCCCCATCACCATGTCTTTACTTGGCTACACAAGTCACATATTTCATGTCTCTTCCTTTGCTTCTCTCAGGTCCCCCAGCTTTGCAATTTCTCTGTGTATACACCCCCTCTCCCCAGCCAGGGTTACAGCTTGACTTTGCCAGCCAACCTCTACACAACACAAGCCATAAACTGCCTGATTAGGAATGCAAGATTATCTTTTCAAGCTATTTTCAAGACTATGTAATTTTTTACACCCCCCCCCCCCCCACCCTTAGAGTTAACATCATGTGCTGAGAGCTATCAGAACTGTGTCACTCCATGGCAGTTAAGTCTTGGATAATAAGTGAGCTTTAGTAAAGATAAAAGCACAGCTATATAGCTTAGATGTATATGTCCACACACACAATATAAATTATTCTCAGACTGCAAATATGGACACTATTTTTGGAAGTCTAATCTAATCACATGCTCATACCATTCATACACATCCTTCCCATAGCATGGATAAAGAGAAGCAGTGCTCTAAGCACCAAAACAAGTAGGTCAAACTTCTGTCCTCTCTTTAATTTTTTTCCCATCTTCAGTGTCATTGGCTACATGTTTTTCCCCAGGATGACAGTCTCCAGTTTACTTTTGTATTGAGTAGAGGGGGAGGAAAAAAATACTTTACCTTTCCTACTTTCAACAGAAGTGAGTCTTATTCTACTTATTTACATAGCATCTAGCCTAATATATTTAGAAAACAACCTCATCAACAAGCTAAAATTTTGGTTCTGTGGGCATCATTTTAGTCTCACTTATTGAGAACATGCTGTCTACTGCTAACCTGGACAGGCTTCACGTAATGTGCCAGCCTAGCACCATGACTCTTCAATCCAGAGCCAGTTTTCAGTTTTCTGGCTTGGCCTGAAAAATCTTTCTTCCTTTGCCTTGCCTCACCTTGAGTACTACAGAGCTATTCAGAAAAGGAGTGGTAACATCTGTACTGCCCCATCAATATCTAGCAGAAGCTGTCAGTTCACTTTCATGCTCAGAGACTCCCTACATTGACTGCACTGCCAAATGCCCCATATGAGAGACAAGCACATTTTTTTTTTCACAGTTGTTACACAGTGGAAGCAATATTCTGTAAACATACCCTGAGCAGTTATGACCGTCTCAAATAAGGAGCTGGGTTTTCAGAAAACTGTTTTCTGATCTGTGATACTCTGCACAGCAGAGAGCCTGCCACACCACTGCAGCTGCTCTTGCAGAAGCTCCGCGTGCACCACTGACATATTGAATGGGGAGGACTCGTAGAACAAGGAGAATGAGGGGGATAAGGAATGATGAGGGCCTCTTTTAAATGATTATACTCTAACATGTCTTTCGGAAGGAGATGATGTTACTGCACAAGGAGGAGGAAAAGGGCTGCAGATAAATCTTGGATTTTCTAAGGAAATACTGTCCTTAATCCCAAGGGGCTCTGAAAGCATTGACAAATCATGAAGGAAAAAAAAACTTTTTCCTTTTCTGGCTCTCTTCAGCAGGTCTGGAATGGGTTATCAAAAAGCTTGTTTCACCCATTCCTAAAAGATTAAACCATATAACACTTGAAACAGCTTTTTCTCTAGTGTGGAGCTGATAGGAGAGCATGCAGGGGAAAGAGGAATACCTGGGGAGCCTGGGGCATTTGTTCTTCTGTGTAAAGAAACCATCTGTAAGTGGCACTAAACATAGCCTGTGCCAAGGAACTGCACACAGGGTCAGAGTCAACCTCTGCTGGCTCGAAAGCCTGCTCAATCCAACAGGAAACTTGCAGCATTAAAGGTCAGAGATTCAATGCTAAACATGGGAATGCAGCACGTTTCCCGCAGAGAGAGCTCAAGCCAAACACTTCTAAGTTTGGGATAACGATGTTCCTGTATCAAGACTCAAAATAGCAGCTGCACGCAAATCTTCATCTTGACGAGATGTGCAGGGAGACTATTCTTCCCACAGCTTTTATTTGCTCACTGCTCAGGTAATCTGCAAGGTTCCTTCCCTGAGGTGGTTTTAGATTGAATATTAAGAGATAGACAAAAATAAAATAATATCAGGGCTGGGATAGAAAACAAGATAATAATATCTAGGCTGAGGGCAGAGGAAGGGAAGCAGCACAGTTAAGGAGGATGTTACTTCTGGTGGCAAACACTACTGAGATTGAGCATATGTGTTTCAGATTGTTCTTACCCATTTGATTACTTGAACAATTATCTTATTACTTATCCATATTTAGAATGGATTTGAAGTAAGTCTGAGGAAATAATAAAATCAGTCAAGCAAATATTTCTTCTAAGTTTATGTTCAGAGAAGCAAGATGTACTTGCTGGCCTTTTACCATAATGGATAAAGATGTTGAGAAAACAAATTTTACTCACCTCACTGGAAAAAAAATGCCCAAAGGATGTTTGTGAATAGGCTATTGCAAAAGTGATATTAATAAATAAGAGTAAAACATATGAATGGATGTTCTATTTAATAATTCATGTTGTCTTTACTAAGAAAAAGGTTTGGGTTTTTTTGTCTCTACAATATAGGAAGCAAAAATAAATAATTTCTTAACCTGGAAAGAGAAATTCTGCTCTGCTCCCTGAAGGCTTGATTCTGCCCTATCTCATGGAGATGTTCACTTGAGAACAGTTTGGCTGCAGTCAGACAACTTCATTGACATAGATTGAAACTTGAGGTTTTGCCAGTATTAAACACAATTGCAGCAACTGGAATTAGTAATTGCAGAGAGTATGTTTCCCAAGGATAGGAGAATATTTGCATTAAAGATTAGGGTTGTGCATCTGTGCTCTCACCACCCTTTTTCCTGGGGAGGGTGGGCAGTTTACTTGTTATAACTTTTAAGTAAACTTGTATCAACTTCCCGTATCGCCTTCTAAGAGAGTCTCCCCTTCTGCACTCCAATCGCAGGGAGAAAATTGCAGTTATATAAAGGAGCCATGGATTCCACAAAACTGCATTTAACTCACACAGAAACACTTCCACTGAATTGAAAGTCATCCCTGGTTTTGTTCCTGGCTGTGTCCTGCCATCAGAAATGCACAGCAGCAACCCTGTACACCTGTCAGAGCTCTTCTGCTCACTGACCTAGCTGGGACACGTGGCAGCAGGAGGAAAGTTTCTCACCAGCATCTGCAGCCATCAGTCCAACAACAAAAGATAAACAGAGGTGTTTTAATAATTTCTTCTGGAAAGTGAAGTTATCTGACCTCCTTAAAGTAAAAATGAAAATAAATTTGAGACTTTATACAGCCCTGCTGGCTTCAAAGGATGAAATCCAAGTACAGCCAGTGACAGGTAATGCCTCTGAGGCATTGCCCCAGCTGCCCTCCTGTGATGGCTGACAAACCATACCAATACTTTTCCACTGAGAATATACCAGTGGGAAATGCCAACACATTTAAATAAAATAGTTCAGTAGGGTGCTGTCTGTTGAACAGGATAACAGAGACTGAAATCCTGTGTGTGACAAATCCATGTGAAAAACAACAAAAAAACCCAACTAGAAAACATTAACCCAAACCAGATATACATTCTACCTATAATCAAGCAGACAAACAGTATGAACTTAATACATTTTATGGGTTTGAAAACCTACCTAAAGAATAAAAGCGAGTTTCTTATATCCTTGTTTTACTTTTTCTGCCATTAGATTAAAAATTAATATGGAAATTTTCAGGTATTTTTCACAAAAGGTATAGCAGATATAATGGTTTTTCAGGGTCAAACAATCTCTTTGGAAAAATAAGATCCACAGAACACAGCATAAATTTATATAAATAAAATTTGATACCATAAGTCCTCTGTTTATCATTTAGCATTTTTCTGGCTCTGATATTCAGTAATTCAGAAGTTCCAATCATACTCACTGAAGATTTTGTTTCAATAATGTGCCACAAATAATTTCAGTTCAATAATTTACAAAGTACACATAGTCTGTAATTAGTTCACTTGGACTGTTCTGTGAGTTACTAATGAATAATGAATGTATTTGGGAAACAAACAAAAAAAATACCTACTATATCTCTCTGTCCATATATTATCTAGCACTGAAATATGAAAGTGTTCTTAAATAGATCACAGATAACAGAAAAGCATTTTCTAGATGAAAATGTAACAACTTGCTTTGACCTGCAAATGATTATTACAGGTTATTAAATAAAAGACAAAATTCAGTGCAAATATTCTTTAAAAATTACTAAAGTATTTTGGCCAAATTCTTGAAAATTAACACACAAGTAGATATTATGGGATGGTGAAAGGATCTTGTTCAGATAAAAATAGGATTTGATCAAGTAATATCTAACTTCCCCTGTGGGAGTTCAGTATCCCATTGCACAAAGTCCACATACTGCAGAGCTTCACACTGATAGGAAAAACACATGTATGGGAAACACAGTGAGCAAGTGACCAGCCACAACTAACCATGACTTTTTCTGCTGGGAATATAAGGAGGCTGAGCTTTACATCAAGTATGTGAATATGCATCTATTGTTTGAGGTATCAGAGAAGATCTTTTGAGAAAATACAGGATTTGGGGGATCTGAGTGTTTGGTGGTTTGTGAATTTGGGGGTTCATTTCTGTGGGGTTTTTTTGCAGGGATAGAGAATGAAAATGGGAGCTCCTAGCTCGCTGTAACACCAAGCAATTACATCTGCCACATGCTTCAGCCAGAAGAAATAACAGAAATAACACAGAAATAACAGACTTGTTTAGGGAGAGCTCTTTTTAAATGAATCAAATGCTTAGAGGTAGCGCCAGAATGACAGCAACTGAAATGACTTGTTTTTCTCCTAAAACGGATTTATGACAACCATGCACAGTGCAATTTTACTCCCACCACCCTCTCAGGGCATTTGGGGTGGTGATGAGAAAGCTGTTACTAGTAAGAAAACCAGTAACCCCCCAACTTCTCATGCTTGATATCCCTTCAGGAGCCAGGGTTCAGCTGTACAAACAACCTCAGCTTAAATTTAGTTGTAGAGACTGTGAAACAATTGACTCATTCCCCACTCACACATGTTCATGCAGACATGGAGATCTGACAGAGACCCTGTTATTTGAAGTTGGAGAGTAAAAGTTTTCTCCACTGCCACATCAAACTGCAGCTCTGAAGAGCTGTGAGCACCTTTTCTCTTCAGATATAAAACCTAACTATTGAAAGAAAAAATTTAAAAGCTTCAGATAAGCATCCAAAACCTGAAAGCTTATTCCAACCCATTTTGAATCTAAGCTGATATGAAAGTAGGCCAGTCTTCATGTTGATTCACATCTCTTGCATTCTGATGCTCCATGGCAAAAAAATTAGAGATGAATGTAGTTTCAAGCTTTATTTTGAAGGGGCAAGTAGAGAGATTTGAGTACAAATTAATTTTAATTATTCTTTGATGACAGATGTTCAACTGCCTGCAGAGACTGAAGATGATCCTTCTATTTTGGATTAATTTACAGCGTCAGATGCAATTTTTTTTCCATCCCCAAGTACAGGGGAATAAGCCACCCTGACACCACCATGACCAACAAAGTGATGCCACATAGTCCCACTCTGACAGAAAAGGAGATCTTAGGAGAATGTTTCTCCACAACAAATAGGTACACGAATAGATTTTCTTTTCCTTTCTCCTCAGTCTAACATATCATTTCAAAAATGACAGGTTCAGATAGTATATTGCACAACACATCAGATATCTGCCTTGGTGAATATGATTTTACACAAATATGCAGCATTTATGTCTGTATTACTAGCATCATTGAGTATTTTTCTCCTAGATGGCAGGCATGCTGTTATTAAAGTATAATATCTAGGAAGGAAACAGCTCACTTAGGGTTCTCAGAAGGTATTTAATTTAACTCCTCTTCATAATTCTCACATAGCATTTGCTGTACTAAGAAAAAAAGGTTGTGAATGTTATTTCAGGATGCTTAACCTATAATTATGTTCCTGTTTCAATGGCACCGCTTCTAAGGAGACCTCACTAGCTGCTAAGCAAGCCTCTTTCTTATGGAAATTTCACTCATCTCCCTCCCTATGACTAACTCTAATTCACAGGATTTCTTCCCATCCAGCCCATGTTCCTCTCCTTCTCTTGAAGGAAACAGGTGACTGGGAACAAATACATGATTATTGGACTCCAGTTTTGATAGGGGAGAGAGGTTGTTTCGCTTTGGCTTCATTCTTTTAGTTTACGATCATGGTTGTGTTCGCAATGTGGAGAATAATCTGTTATAGTAAACACTTGCTGGATTCAGCCAGAGCTGTAACAGCCTCTAATTACTGAAGAACAGAAATAAGAACGAACAGGCAGGCTGAGCATCTCTCTTCTTGCTGCTTCGTGCTTTATTCCTTGGAGACCAACTAAAACCAGGCAGAAGTCACCGTCCATGTGGGTATGCACAGTCTGTTCCTGGGACTGGGAGCTTTTTCAAGGTCTGGATCCCAGAGTGTCTTGCATGCTCACATTTCAATGTGTGCTCTTCTGACAGCATGCTTCCCAACTTAAATTCCATCTCTCCTACTAAACCTCTCTTTCCTCTCTCACCTCTCTTTATTAAAACACCTTTTCACTGTCCAACCTACTAAGTGGTTCTATAAAAAGCTGTAAATACCACAAAAAAACCACAAAATCCCCAGAAAAACAGCCAACAAACCAACCAACCAACCAAAAAAAAAAATTCCCCCACACCTTAATTTACTCAAGTATTTGTTCTTAATCCCCTGATGGGTTTCCAAAGAGTCACAAATAACAATTTCCATGAATGTAGTAACTGAGTGTTTGCATTCATTAAAAATTTAGTCTCATTTTGGTTCTTGCTCTCTCCAGAAAGTTTGCCAAGCTTGTGGACAGTCACAACAGTGATAGCACTATTAATACAAAAAAATTTTCTTTTCACAGAATCACAGAATGGGTCAGGTTGGGAGGGACCAGAGTTTGCATCTGATCCATCATCTCTGCTCAAGCAGGGTTATCCCAGAACACATGGCACAGGATTGCATCCAGATGGTTCTGTGAGGGTTCAGTGAGGGAGACTCCACACCCTCTCTGGGCAGCCTGTCCCAGTGCTCAGTCACCTGCACAGTGAAGAAGTTCTTCCTCACATCCAGGTGGAACTTTCTGTGCATCAGTTTCTGCCCATTGCCTCTTGTCCTATTGGTTGGCACTACTGAGGAAAGCCTGGTCCATCCTCTGGATACTTTTCTTTAAGACATTTATAGACATTGATGGGGTCCCCTCTCTTCTCAAGTCTGAACAGGCCCAGCTCTCTCAGCCTTTCCTTGTAAGAGAGATGCTCTTTCTTTCAGCCTAACAAACTCCACAACCTCTACTGAATACAATTACTCTAAAATGTTGCAGATAAAACCCAAGGCAAAAAAGGAAAATCATAAAACCAATTCTTCATGTGTGAGGGTGTGTTGGGTTGACCCTGAGTTGATGGACAGTCTTTAAGACCAATTACGCTTTTCACAATTTACATATTTAAACCACACAGAAAGGCGGGACTTCCTCTTTTTGGTCGGAGCTCGCCAGCTGGAAGGTGGGGGGGGCTCCGAGCCTCCCGGCCCCGCTGGGCCGGGCCGGGGCCACTGCCCCTTTCCCCCTTTCTCAGCACCACGGCACGGACCCTGGGTCGCTGGGGGGGACTGTCCCAGAGCCGCAGGCAGCTAAAACCAGCCATGGACTACCCAAACTGGGTGGGGGTACTGGCAAAAGGGATGCAGGAGATGTGCCAAGAGATGGGTCAGGTGCGCCAGGGGATATGCCAGGAGATGGGCCAGGTGCGCAAGGAGATATGCCAGGAGATGGGCCAGGTGCGCAAGGAGATGTGCCAGGAGATGGGCCAGGTGCGCCAGGAGATATGCCAATTGCTAAGGGAATACACCTCCTCAGCTAGTGAAAAACCCTCTCCCTGCCCCAAAGAGGGTGAGTCCGATGGTGCAGCAGTGGAACCCACGGATGTTACAACCGTCCAGGCTTCAGCTGAACCACAAGGACAACCACAGCCAGCAGCAGTCGCCCCTGTGCAAAGGAGGAAGTATAAGACCAAATCAGTACGACCAGTTAATGATGATGGGCAACCAGGGCCCTCACAACCAGCAGGAGAGCCAGAGCCAGAAGTCATCACTGAGTCCCTGTCGCACGACAGTCTCCGTGCTATGCGAAACGACATTGTGTGAAGGGGGCGTGAGCCTTATACCACCTGGCTGCTTCGGGTTTGGGACCTTATGGGCACAAGTGTGCAACTGGATAGTGGTGAGGCAAGGTATCTGGGATCGTTGACCCAGGACCCAGGTGTGGACCAGATATTTGTGAGGGAGCCAGGGCCTCTCTCTCTCTGGGAGCGGCTCTTAATGAGTGTGAGAGAAAGGTTCATTCACAAAGAAAGAATGCAGGAGTATCATCATAGAATGCAGTGGAAGACACTCGAGCAAGGGATCCAACAGCTAAGAGAGGTGGCAATATTAGAGGTACTCTTTGGGAAGGATGGACAGCATGATAATGACCCCGATAAGGTCAGGTGCACAGGACAGATGATGTGGAACCTGGCAAGGCTAGGGCCATCGCAATACACCACCTTCATTGCAACGATTGATGCTGACAATACCCGAGAAACAGTGGGCTCTGTTGCCAACAGGCTCAGGCATTATGACAGCATGATCAATGGCCCGCTGAAAGCTCATGTCTCTGCTGTGGTCCAGGACCTCAAAGAGGAGATGAAGGAGATGAGGAAGGAAATGAGGGAGGAGATGAGGGAGGAGATGAGGGAGGAGATGAGGAGGGTCAGTGTGGCACCAGTGCGAGTCACAGGCCCCCAAGTCAGAGCCCATCGTCCCCCTGCTAGAGAGAGAGGGTACACCCCACGAGCTGAGCTGTGGTTTTTCCTGTGTGAGCATGGGGAAGACATGAGAAGGTGGGATGGGAAACCCACCTCTGCCCTGGCAGCGCGGGTGCGTGAACTCAAGGAGGGAGGCACTAACCGAGGGGGTTCCGCTAAGGTGAAGGTAGCCTCAGCCTCCCGTGACCGAGCTGCCAGGTATTACAGAAAGGAGGATGATATGTCGGATCCCCTTGAAGGTACCTCGAGCATGTACACCCAGGGAAAGAATGATAACCAGGGCTAGAGGGGCCCTGCCTCTAGCCAGGAAGAGGCACGGGAGAACCGAGTTTTCTGGACGGTGTGGATCCGATGGCCTGGCACATCAGAGCCACAAAAATATGATGCATTGGTTGATACTGGGGCACAGTGTACTTTAATGCCATCGGGACATGTGGGGGCAGAACCTGTATCCATCGCTGGGGTGACTGGGGGATCACAGCAGTTGACCCTTTTGGAAGCTGAGGTGAGCCTGACTGGGAAGGAGTGGCAAAAGCATCCGATTGTGACCGGCCCAGAGGCCCCGTGTATTCTGGGCATAGACTTCCTCCGGAATGGCTACTACAAAGACCCAAAAGGACTCAGATGGGCATTTGGGATTGCTGCTGTGGAGGCAGAGGGCATTAGGCAATTGAACACCCTGCCTGGACTATCTGAGAATCCTTCTGCAGTTGGGCTCCTGAAAGTGGAAGAGCAACGAGTGCCAATTGCCACCTCGACAGTGCACCGCCGGCAGTATCGGACAAATCGAGATGCTGTGATCCCCATCCACAAGATGATCCGCGAGCTGGAGAGTCAAGGGGTGGTCAGCAAGACCCACTCACCCTTCAACAGCCCCATCTGGCCTGTGTGCAAGTCTGACGGGGAATGGAGATTGACTGTGGACTATCGTGCCCTGAATGAAGTGACTCCACCGTTGAGCGCTGCCGTGCCAGACATGTTGGAGCTCCAGTACGAGCTGGAGTCCAAAGCAGCAAAGTGGTACGCCACTATTGACATTGCCAATGCATTCTTCTCCATTCCTCTGGCAGCAGAGTGCAGGCCTCAGTTTGCCTTCACTTGGAGGGGCGTGCAGTACACCTGGAACCGACTGCCCCAGGGGTGGAAGCACAGTCCCACCATCTGTCATGGACTGATCCAGACTGCACTAGAAAAAGGTGAGGCTCCAGAACATCTGCAGTACATTGATGACATCATTGTGTGGGGGAACACCGCAACCGAAGTGTTTGAGAAAGGAGAGAGAATAATTCAAATTCTCCTGCAAGCTGGTTTTGCCATCAAGAAGAGCAAGGTCAAGGGACCTGCCCGAGAGATCCAGTTCCTGGGAATAAAGTGGCAAGATGGACGACGTCAGATTCCCATTGAGGTCATCAATAAGATCACAGCAATGTCTCCGCCGACCAACAAGAAGGAAACACAAGCTTTCCTAGGTGCTATAGGTTTCTGGAGGATGCACATTCCCGAGTACAGCCAGATCGTGAGTCCTCTCTACCTGGTTACCCGCAAGAAGAATGATTTCCACTGGGGCCCTGAACAGCAGCAAGCCTTCACTCAGATCAAACAGGAAATTGCTCACGCCGTAGCCCTTGGCCCAGTCAGGACAGGACCAGAGGTGAAGAACGTGCTCTACTCTGCAGCCGGGAACAATGGTCTGTCCTGGAGCCTCTGGCAGAAGGTGCCTGGTGAGACTCGGGGCCGACCACTGGGATTCTGGAGCCGAAGCTACAGAGGATCTGAAGCCAACTACACTCCCACAGAGAAGGAAATCCTGGCAGCTTATGAAGGAGTCCAGGCTGCCTCAGAAGTAATCGGCACAGAGGCACAACTCCTCCTGGCACCCCGACTACCGGTGCTGGGGTGGATGTTCAGAGGAAAGGTTCCCTCCACGCATCACGCCACCGACGCTACTTGGAGCAAATGGATTGCCCTCATCACGCAGCGCGCCCGAATTGGAAACCCAAGTCGCCCTGGGATCTTGGAAATAATTACGAACTGGCCGGAAGGTGAGACTTTTGGGTTATCTTCTGAAGAAGAAGAGGAGCAGGTGACACGTGCCGAAGAAGCCCCACCATATAACGAGCTACCAGAGAGTGAAAGACAATACGCCCTCTTCACTGATGGTTCCTGCCGAATTGTAGGCGCTAGCCGGAAATGGAAAGCCGCTGTATGGAGCCCCACACGACAAGTTGCACAGGCTACTGAAGGAGAAGGTGGATCGAGCCAATTTGCTGAGCTCAAAGCTGTCCAATTAGCTCTGGACATAGCTGAAAGAGAGAAGTGGCCAAAGCTCTACCTCTACACTGATTCATGGATGGTAGCCAATGCTCTGTGGGGTTGGCTGGAAAGGTGGAATAAGGCAAACTGGCAGCGCAGAGGAAAACCAATCTGGGCTGCTGAAGAGTGGAAAGACATTGCCACTCGGGTAGAGAAGCTATCCGTGAAGGTCCGTCATGTAGATGCTCACATCCCCAAGAGCCGGGCTAATGAAGAACATCGTAACAACAAACAGGTAGATCAGGCTGCGAAAATAGAGGTGTCCCAGATAGACTTGGATTGGCAACATAAAGGAGAATTGTTCCTAGCTCGATGGGCCCATGATGCCTCAGGTCATCAGGGCAGAGATGCCACCTATAAGTGGGCACGAGACCGAGGGGTGGATCTAACCATGGACAGTATCTCCCAGGTTATCCATGATTGTGAGACATGCGCTGCGATCAAGCAGGCCAAGCGGGTGAAGCCTCTGTGGTATGGCGGGCGATGGTCCAAATACAAGTATGGGGAGGCCTGGCAGATTGATTACATCACACTGCCTCAAACCCGCCAAGGCAAGCGCTATGTGCTCACAATGGTAGAAGCCACCACTGGATGGCTGGAGACCTACCCTGTGCCTCACGCTACTGCCCGGAACACCATCCTGGGCCTGGAAAAGCAAGTCCTTTGGAGGCATGGCACCCCTGAGAGAATCGAGTCTGACAATGGGACTCATTTCAAGAACAGCCTTATAAACACCTGGGCTAGAGAACATGGCATAGAGTGGGTGTACCACATCCCTTACCATGCACCAGCAGCTGGGAAGGTTGAGCGGTGTAATGGACTGCTTAAAACCACCTTGAAGGCACTGGGTGGGGGGACTTTCAAAAACTGGGAGATGCATTTAGCAAGAGCCACCTGGTTAGTTAACACTCGAGGTTCCACCAGCCGAGCAGGCCCTGCCCAATCTGAACCCCTACAAGCAACAGACGGGGATAAGGTTCCAGTGGTGCACATGAGAGGTATGCTTGGAAAAACTGTTTGGGTAAAGTCTGCCTTGAGCAAAGACAAACCCATCTGTGGGGTTGTTTTTGCTCAGGGACCAGGTTGCACCTGGTGGGTGATGCAAAAGGATGGAGAGACCCGATGCTTACCTCAAGGGGACCTTGTTTTAGGGTGAACTACCCATGGCTCTGTACTTGTATCAGTATCAGCATGTATATTTGTATATAATTTGGGTAATGCATAGATTTATATGGTTAAAAAAAGTTAAGTTTCATGTAACATGTTAGTATGGGAAAAAATTCGGGGTGGATAATGTTGGGGTTTTAGTTTAGTCTGTTTTTTTTCCTGTTAAAGGAATTTTCTCCCATATGCATGTTGCTAGGGGACAAATAGCTGTACTTAAGAAAGACAAAAGGGGAGTGGGGCGGACCTGGCTACTCCTTTGTCTACACCTGGGTGTGGGGTCAGTTCGCTCTGAGCGTCCGGAGAGAGAAGCTGCAGAGAAAGGAGCTGCTGCTTCTTTCTTTTTGGCCGTTCTTTCTTTCTGCTGGAAGCAACGCCGGGACCCCAAAAGCCGCTTTCCCTGCCCTGCTGGAGACCGGGCTGTGGCTGCCCTGCCCCGCTGCTGCTTCGAGCTTTCGCTACGCTGTAGCCCTGCTCGCCCTGCCTGCCTGGGCCTCCGTGGGGTTCTCCCATCTGGATACATCTCGCCTGCCACCCGGGATTTGCGTTCGTCCCTGCCGTTCCAGTCTGCTGTCCCTGAGAGCCCGGGATCAACTGCCCAGCGGTTTGTGAAGCCTTTGTTCCATCCCTTCCCGGGATCCCAGGGCACCGGTGCCGCGTGTGTCCCGAGCTCGCTCCGGAGCGCCCCCTGCAGCCGCGGGGGAACCATCGCACCTGCCCTGCTCACCGGGAGCCGCCAGCGCCCCTGCCGGCTGCGAGCGGAACTGCACCCGAGGGGAAGTAGCCTGACAGCCGAGAAGGCTGGCACTGGGTTTGTGATTGCTGTTACTGCCATAGTTGTTGTTGTTTTGTTTGACTGGTTATATACACATATATATATAGAGTAAAGAACTGTTATTCCTATTTCCCACATCTTTGCCTAAAGGCCCTTGATTTCAAAATATAATAACTTGGAGGGAAAAGGGGTTATATCTGCCACTTCAAGGGGGGGCCTCTGCCTTCCTTAGCAGACACCTGTCTTTCAAAACCGAGACAGAGGGGAAAAGGTAATTTGGAAGCAGAAGTGTGACAAATGCAGAACACAGCCATGCTGTGTCATGCAACAGGGTCAGATGACAGGGTCGTCTGAACAGGGTCAGGTGGGCACCTTGTTTTCAGCACTGAACCTCTGTTTAAGATGACAGATGAGCAATTCTAGCAATTATTAACTTAAAAATCTCCTTGGGGCTAGCATCTCAACTGCTAAGCTCTATACTGCCATTAGATCTATTTCTTTATCTCCCTTTTAACCTAATTTTACTTGCATCCAAGAGTGCAGGAGGAAAAAAAATAAAAGAAAGAAATTCCATATTTTCTGTTGACTAAAAGGACATTTAAAAGATTCCTTTAAAATGTGGTCCATCCTTTCAATCTCCAATTCACAAGATGTCACTGAAAAGAAGTGTATATTTGGGAATTATAAACACTGAATTTTTTCAGCCTCACAAAATATACAAAAATGCATGCCCTAAATATTTTTGTGACAACCAGTGCTAAGCAAGCCATGTCCTTGCCTGCCGTTGACTCACACCGATGCTGTGCTTCTCTGGAAGTTGCAAATTATGCTGTAGAAAGAGCACGATGAGGAGCAGAAGCAACAGAGCTCAGATAAAGCTTCAATTTACCCTCCTGGAAAATCAGCACATCTATGCTTATTGGAAAACTACTGGGGCTTTTGTCTCTGAAAATATCTTTAATACAATACATTGATGCTGTACATCACTGGAGAACTAATAAGTCTGTGCAGTGGGAGAAGAAAAACATAAACAAGAAGGCATAAGAAAAACTTAGGGGAGTGTCAATAAAAGGATTGAGACACTCCTATAGCACACCAAAACCCCTATATAGTAGGAAGTCAGATTAGTTTTTAATGATGATAGACACAGCAAGACTGAAAAAAAATTATGAGCACTACCTGGGAAAAAGAACACAGAATGAGTACATTGAAATCATGTGCTATTTGATCTGGGTTTTTATTAAACATATGGCAATGTTCAGTGCTGGCTTTGGCATCACTAACCTGACCTAGAAAATATGCTAGTGATGTCTTGGAAAAAATAGTGAAAGCATTTCCAACTTGCATTACTTTCCCCAGCCAAAACCATAATAGCTAATATTGACAGAGCCAGTGCTCTGTTTTACTTATTTTTAATGACAAATGCAGAAAATTTATCTAGCACATGTACTACACAATAAACAATAATTTTGATTAGATGAAAAGAATTCTTACTTTCTCAAATTTCAAACCCATTCTAACATCTGCTTTAACTCAGAGTGGAGCATGGTGAGGGTCAGTCTTTGCAGAAATTGCAGGAAAAGAATCTTGACAGTGCAGACAGAGGGAGACAACCCAGACTGGGCACCTGAAAGCAGGTAGGAAGAGAAAGGAAAAGGGAGATTAGAAGGAAAAAAAAATCCCACCAAAAAAACCCCAAAACCAAAAACAAAACAAAAAAAACAACAAGCCTACACCTTAAGACATCTTAATATTATCCTAAATTCTTGTTCTTCATCTTGTGATTATAGCAGTCATTTGAAAGCTGATTTGAGGACAGTAGGCACCCAATACATCTACTTGTCCCTCATGCTAAGAGATAAGTATATTCCAACAGTCTACAATAGCTGAATACTTTGAAAAGTACTTGTGATATCCATTGCCTCCACTTAAAGGCTTCCTTTCACCAAAACAAGGTCAAAAAAACCATACAATGGATGAGAACCAATCTTCTGATAGAGTCTTTTTACAGTTAATATTTTGTTAAGCACTTCAAGACTAAAGTAGTGTGTAAGTGACTGGGCTACTGCTGTTATCCCATAACATACGTCCTAGTGGTAGTTCAGCTTTGAGAGTGTTTTTTCTTTAATTCCTAATTCAAATGTGGTCCCCTAGCCAGGAAATACATCCTTGCTGATGTAAATGTATTACTGTTGAAGGGCAATCCATATGAGAGGGAAGCTGAGTTGGTACCAGCTTGAAATTGTGCACCATGAAGCTGATTTGTGAAAATGCAAACATTTGAGCACTCTGAAGTTTATTCTTGTCAGTTTAGAAGTGTTCAGCACCCCTTGGCATCAAAAGGAATTACATATGGCTCAGACTCATCTCAGTTTTTAACTTTCAGGAGACCTGTAAATGCATTGTGGGCTCTGGATAATGCATTTAAATCTCAAATAAAATTAAAATCTTCAAAGTGCTGCAAAAGGCAGGATGCTAAACTGTAGATAATGATGGGAGTCTACTGCAGATCCATTAAAACCAGAAAAAAAAGGCAAAACACACAAGCATCACATCTTTTAAAAGCTAAAGAGAGCTCATTGAGATCACTAAAAGCCAAGGCTATTCAGGTGTATTTTTGACTTTGCTGTGTCATGATATCCTACAAAGCCTGTTAAGCACTAGCAGAACATTTAAAGCATCTGAAGGGCTTGAAAGTGCCCCGCTTGATTTTCTGCTTCCCACAATCTATACAATTTCACCCTTGATTTTCTATATGCTTCTAAAGTCTAAAAATAGTAAATAAGTAAATAAATAAGTCTAGGGATGTTTTTTTCCTCAAAAAGGAGGAATGTAGTTCAGCTGAAGAAAACTAATGTAGGAATGACGAAATTAGCCTGACAAAGAGGGAGTCAAAATTTGAGACAATATATGGAAATGCACTGGAAAATCAGAGTACACTGGGAGCAGGAGTGGGCTCCCTCTTTTAGTGGAACCTAGTGCTGAGCATGACCCATGCCAAATGAGAAAGTTAAGGTGGGAGAATAACTCATCAGTGTCACAGCTGCTCCCAGGCTTCATAAGGAACTCGAAATCCCACCTGTTCTGCAACGAAGACAGACAAAATTTTGATGTTGAAAAGGAAATAAATCAGACACTTGAAAAACAGATTTCCAGCTGCTTTTGAAGACCTGGTTAATGGAATTCAAGCAACTGAGTCAAGGGGAAAAAAAAGAAATATGGTATCCTGTCATTTCTCTGCTCTCCCACCCATTGCTTCCCACACCGGCCTCTGCTCTCTGATTACTGGGACAGCAGCAGTTGCTCTCTGGTGAGACTCCACAGTGGGGGGGACTCTGACTTTACAATAATCTTCCTGTGCTGAGTACATACATGTCTGCACATATAGATAGCTCCCATCCCTGCACACTTCTCATTTAAATTCACAAGGAGCAAAAGCTGGGATGAACATGCACAAGGATGGGAGGATGCTGCAGCAGTGGTGTAACGAGCAGCAGCATCAGGCTTCTTCCCACGTGTATGTACAGTAGAAAAAGTACACATCTAATAAAGCTTAAATGTTACATTTCTTTCCTTTTCTTCAACTCCTTTACACGTACCGTCCAGGCCTGTGAGACTAGGAAGTTCTTGTATTTCAAAGCTGAACAGTTCAGTAACTCAGAATGTAGGAAACCAGTGGAACAACTACATATGCTAAACAAATCAGGAGGGTCAAAATTGGAAACACAAACACATGTCCCTCTGCAGTCCTCTATCCACCCCACCCCGCTGCCCTTTTTCTGTGGATGCTTAAGTCAGAGTAAGAACGTTTTTCTCATTTCAAAAAATCAAATGCCTGATGGGATTTTAAACAGTGGTAATGGCCCTCAACATTTTATTTATTTTAAGTTTCCACACAGGTACATGTCCTGCATCTTCCCAAGATAAAGGGAGACATTTATGAAACACCTTTAAGCATGTTTGTAAAATGCACTGCACTGCAGAACTGCAAGAGGTCTGGCAAAGTGCAGGCAGCTGTTTGCAGGCAGTTAATGTCAGCACCTGAGGCAGCTTCCCCTGCAGCACGTGTCACAGTGTGGTGCAGACCTGCCATCGAGGCTCTGGAGCAGGCACGGACCACTAAGGATGGTGGCAGGTAGAGACTGTTCTGTGTCTGCTCCCAAGTGCAGTAGTGGTGTTTGGGTGAATTTTCTACTTATTCATACTGAATACAACCATTACCTCCTGTGTTTAGGCAGCCAACTTTGCGGGGGAAAATAAGGGTATTTTTGTTCTGTCTTGTAGATGGCACAGTACACTTGGGACAGGGTCAGTTTTTATTTCTTAGCAACCTTTCAAAAGGGGCCTCTGACAACTTGCTTATTTTCCAGTGTGCTCTAAAGAAAGAGAAAAGTGAGTAATGGAACATTTTTTATATTTCATTTGAAGTTTGAGTCTTGCAGTCTACAAAAAAGCAGATAGTAGATTGCAATAAATAAGCTTTATGTCCTTCTAATGAATCTTCTTTAGTTTCATTAAAATGTCTCATAAGTTCTGCAGATATTTTTCATTGCATGAGTTAGGAAGGATGTTGGTTTCTCACATTTCTCTGAAGCACAAAGTACCTGTTTGCTACATCACTTGGCCATCCACTCAGTCCCCAAAGCTGCTGCTGATCCTGGAGTCAATTCTGCTACTTAAGCATTGTCCTAGCTATAATAGTCTAGTGCCACAAGAGAGAAAAAGCTGATAGGAGGGAAAAAAACCCCTCTGTTGTTAAACCAACCAACATTGCTGGGGTGATAAATATAAACAAACAAACAAAAAATGGCACACTTGCAAACACACAAGCTTTTCTTCAGGCCTGAATCAGCAGTCATCCTGCTAAAGACAAGCTGACAACTTCTGTATAAAGTTTCAGTTTATAGCATAAAATGGAACTTCCTAAGGAAGGAAGGGATTGAGTTAAAATGAAATTCTGGAGTGTTGAGGAAACTTAGTGATCTGGAGCAATGACCAGGTCAAACAAGTTGAGCTTATCAACCCTTTGGCCTTTGAGGATGTAAAATGTGAGAGAGAATTCCAGAAAAAAAGCTTTTTTTTTTTTGGTTACCACAGAAATTAATTCAAGACTAATCCATGGGAAAAAAAAAAGAAAAAGAAACCTAATTTATAAAAGCTCAAAAAGACAAAAAGCAGTTTTTTCCTCCTCCGTGTTGTCATAGGAGAGATTGATAGCACCATTATAGCAAGCCTCAGGATCAGTAACTTAGATGTAGAAAAAACAGACACATTTCTGGGCATGATTCAAGATCTAAGGAAGAATATAGGCTGAGATAGCCTCACATTACCCTTACTTTTTATAGAGGGGAGAGGGAAAGAAAAAATAAAAGGTTTTGCACCTCATCTTCTGGTTGAAATGAATATTCTGAAGATTTGCATTCTTACTCATCCAAAGTCATGTGCAGAACTGTTGAGGGAATAGGACCAGAAAATTTGACAAGATGTCCAACATCAGAAATTAACTTCAAAAAGAAAGAAAAGAAAAATTATGTTTTCATACTGAGTTTTATTCTCAGCTAGCAAAGACTGAGTTCTGGTAACAGCAACATATATTACCATTAAGAGCCAGAGCTTTTGTATAGATGTATACACAAAGAAAAGTGTGAATTTACAAAGACCATTGGTTTCTGCTTTAGTACTCAATGCAGATAGGCTTAACATGAAGAATAACACAAAACAAGGTAGCCCACCTTGTGCTGAAATAGGGGAAGTGCAGAATAAATGCAAAGTCACCAGAGCTTTTATGAGGGGGAGCTTGAACAGATGAACTAGCATGCTACAAAATCTGTGCCCTAACTTTTGTCTGCCCTCAATATCTAAGAATGCAAGGATGAGACAATGGAAAACAGACAGTAGCATGGGGTAATGCCTTTCTTTGGCCTTGTGGACACCTGGGTCAAACTTTTCACTCCTTTGCCACAACGGCAAGAAGAAAGTCTTGTCTACATGCATCATCAGGGGCTCAAGATACTCAAAATCATTTTCCTGTAGCAGTCTTCTCAGGAACAAAATAGCTGGGGCTAGATCCGTGAAAGAGCAAGTTCCCTAAGGCAGCAAATAGCTCATGAGAACACCCAGGTGCAAACATATCTGTATTTTCAGGCTAGGTAAGAGTTTGCTATTTAGTTATGTACTGTGCATGTACGTTGGCCTGTGGCTGCATGGCTCAGGAACTCCCTTGAGACTGTTTCAGGATACCCTGCCAGAAGTTTCTCCACATGTTTTATCCTAAGGACAGGATTTGGCAAATGTTCTGCTAGTAATTTTAAATTATCTAAGGAGTATGTCTGTCTTCCTCCAGAGGGCGTGAACCCAAATGTATTTTGGTGAATAAATTCTATCTTTTTCAGACATTCAAAGACGTATCTCTCACTGAAGGAACCCTGAAGACTGTAGCAAAAGGGTGTCTCTCCTTCCCTTTAGTAAATTTACTGTAGCTAAAAAACAGTCGAACCACCACTCCTCATGGTCAGAACATGGACAGCCTTGGGAATAAGATGGGATTAAAAAATAAGAAAAACATATGATTTCCTACCTGTCCATAGAAAAATATTCAGCATCAACATCAAGACCAATTTGCTCTTGTTCAGCCTTTTAGCATGTTTTGAAAGCTGCAGGAACCTAACTACCCAAGTGTAAAACCCTCCCATAAAAGGTGGGATGCAAGAGGCAATGTAGTCCAAGACATAACCAGCATGAAATATGCTGAGGACAGGCAACTTGGAAACCTTATGTTGGCAAGTGGGTGTACTGTGTTACAGTTGCCATTAACACCACTAAATCAAAGCCTTTTTCTTGTGTGACAGAAAACACAATGTGATATGAACCCATGTTTTTTTACAATAAACTTGCTAACAATATTTTGACAGGAAGGTTGTCACTACAGAATTATCATGTCAGGGTCATCATCCTATCTTCTCCTTCTGTCAGCTTAAGGCCAGCTCTGGTCTGGTTAACTGGACAATCACAGTGTGCACAAACATTAGAATAAGAGACTCATAGGATAGCTCAGGGTAGAAGGGACTTCAGGATGTCTCTAGCCCTGTCTCCTGCTCTTAGCATGATCACCAATGAAATTAGAACAGGCTGTTCAGTGCCATGTCCAGGTACGGTACAAAAACCTTCTAGGATGGAAATCGTGCAACTTTACTGGGCAGGCTCCAGGCTGAGCCCAGCTCCTTAAATACCACCCTCTTAGCCCAACTCTTCAATAAGTTATCAACACATCTGGTGATCTAAACATCCAGATTTGATAAGCCATCTTTGACACAAAAATATTGTGAGAGACACTGCTGAAAACATTACTGAAGTCCAGGTAAGTGACATCCACTGCTCTCCCCTCATCACAGAGCTAGTGATTTTTTCACAGAGAACAGTCTGGTCAAGCATGGCTTGCCCTTGGTAAATCCATTTCAGCAGTGCTGAATGCCATCGTCTTCTCCCAGTCACTCACAGAGGCAGCCCCAGTGAGACACAGATATGTCTGTACCGACTACAGAGCTGCAATAACCATCTCTCTGCTCAGGATCCTAAATTTCCTCATTTCCACCCTGAGAAGGCTACCTGTCTTTTATCATTTGAAAGAAATTTGATCCCTGATTCAGGGTTGTGGAGCCTGCTGTGTAGGTTGTCTCTGGCTGTGTGGGTCAGCTTGTCTCCCTGTGATTTTGTTATTCCTCCCACAGCACTTCAAACCAGCTCATGAAGTCGGACCAATGCACTCAGAGCTTGATGCTGCCTATGGAACAGTAGTGGCAATACAAGCAAGGCAGAATCTTACTTCTCCCCCTCTTCTCTGATTGTATATGAAGACAAGGGTAAAATATTTAAGTCCATTTCATGTTTAAATCCATCCACTTTCTGTTATGGTCCCCATGCATATGCTCATAACTGGCTCTGCTTGCTTTGAAACTCTGTTTGGCACTGTCACCCTCCACACAAGCCCTGTCCCAGTCAGCACTGAACACCTGACCTACACAGAACAAAGACACCTTCACGCTTTTCCTCCCCGACTGTTTTAAATTATTAACTGTTCTTCCACATACCTCTGGATTTTATAAATTAGGGTTTTTTTACCATGGACCAATCTTCAATCCCTTAATATAGTAACCAAAAACATTAGATGACCTTCTGAACTAAAGGGCAGAAGACTGTTAAAAAATTTTGTTTAAGAAGACAGAAAACAGAACATAACATTGTAACAGTACTTGCTGTCTCTGTGTTTTGGATAACGCTTGGGAATTGCTCGTGCATCATATTACCCAGGAAATACAAATTAAATCAAAGGTTAAAAGTGTAAGTTGGAAAATAGGGGCCCAAAATGTTTGGGAATTCCACCCCAAGCACAGGATGCAGCAAAAGGCCAAATCTTAAGAACTGGCAGAGGAGAAGAATGGAGATGTTGGAGGCATGCCACAAATACGCAGTCCATGTTTTTATAGGAGCTGCAATGAACACGATTGACACTATTCCAGAGCAGAGGGATTTTAATGTTACTGTTTCAGTTTAAGACAGCATTTTATGTATTCACATAAAAACACTCCTGCACATACACACAGGCACATGGGTACATTGTGAAGGTCTGGAAGTAACAAGGTTATAGAAAAGAAACAAAGGCAACAAAAGATAAAATAAGCTGCTGATTCAGAGTATGTTGTGAAAAAAAGGAAATATGTTGGTAAACAAACAAAAAAGCCATCACGATTGCCCAAAAAAGGCCTTTGATAAATATGGCCTTTATTAAATATGGCTGTGCTTGTTCCATTTAATGCAACAAACTCTTTTCTCAATTAAAAAATGCAAAATTTATTTTCTGTCTATAAATTTGGCCTTCAGCTGCAGGAGAGAAAGAAGAGAGAACAAGCCAACAACATTTCAGAAGTGCTGCTAGGGGCCTGGTGCGAGCAGGGTCTTCAAAATAGTAAAATTGCAACCACACATCTTTTGCAGCTAATTGTGCCATCCATTTTTTTTTTTATCCACTCAAGTGGCATTAAAATAAGAAGGTTGTAAAAGCACTGCTTCGAAGATACTGGGAAGAAGTTACACTCTTGTTCAGGTTATTCCCTACACCCACTGTGAATTTTAACTTGTGTCATGCAGTTAAAGTTCTTCAGTTTTAATATTTTGAAAACTGGGAGGCTGGGAACCAGAAGAAATTTCATCTTTTTTTTTTTTTAATTACAGTGGAAAAATAGTAAAATTATCATGGCTCCCTTGTCTACAAAAGCACCAAGGGACAAGTTTAAAAGGACAGCTGGACTATAATTTTTAGCATGTGAAACAGCAAACTCTGTACCTCTTACATGACAAGGGGGGAGATTAACAACAAATTGTCAGATCGTCTGGCTCAGAGTGGTCAGTAGAGCCCAGCTGTCCTGAAAGGCCCAGGACACAAGGCATTCCCCACCAGAAGTGGCAATGGCAAGAGAGGGAGAGGCCAAAGAACACAACTTCAGGGGAAAGACCAAAGAACAAAACTTTAGGGAAAATATTGCATAGGCTAATTCCTTGAGGCTGATTGCTCCAGATGCATAAAGTACTCAGTGAGGGGAGACTTGTCCCCCTGAGGTATTCCAGAACACTGAAATGAGTCATTATTTTCCCAGATAACCTCCTAGAACACGCTTCCCTCTCCAATGACTTTTGTGAACTATGGAAGATGAGAGTTCATGGTCTAATGCTTGAGTCTGCAGATTCCCCTTACTGGGGGCTGTCCCCCAGTACAAGACAAAACAGTCAATCACCCTCAAAAATAGGAGTCAAGAGGTATTTCTGACTTTTCTCTCCTTAACTTTCTGGTTTTTTACTTTCCACCTTGTCAGTCATGCTCAGTCATAACTTAACCTGACATAGCAGCAGCTGCTGGAAACCTCTATGAACAGACTCAGCTCAACAGCCCAGAAGAAAAACATAGATTATGTTTCTGCAGGTTTAGTGGGCTAAGCTGGCACAGGGCAAGGTGTGACAATCTCTCTGACAAGTGGAAAGAAGGTGGTAGCACCCCATAGCTTGGAGCAGGGGAAGTCAAAACAAGCAGTGGCAGACAGAGCAGTGAAATGGTTACCACCTTGCCCTTTCTAACAGTGCACTGGGCAACTCAAATTTGGAAGCTTCTTTCCAGGTAGGGAGCAATTTAGGTGTAGATACATCTACTTTATTGTCAACCATGAAAAGCCCTGAAAAATCACTGGCTTAAAGCAAACCTCATTTTGTGTATCAATGTAGAATTGTAGAGTTCTTACTGAGAAGCAAGATAAGTGTAACCCAAATTTTAGGACAGAAATAAATTACCACATTGCAATCTAAAATACTATTTTCACTCTTCTTTTAAAGAAACAAGCCCACAACTGCTGATGTGCAAAAAAGCAAGCAAATTTAAATGAAAAAGCACACTTTGTTCACCTTTTTTTCTTACTGAACTATGGCAAAAGCTGTCAGACTAAAATGACAGAAAATGCAGATAGATAAAAACAAACCTTTCCCTAAGATCTCACCTATCTTTCATTTTAAGAATATGACCTAGTCACAGTTTAACACATTCCTATAAAAGGAAACAGCTAAAAAACATCATGACCCTCTTAGTTTTCCATTCATCATGCTCTATCACCACAGGACATAGGCACAATAAATCCAGGCTCTCAGAAAATTCTATCCCCTGGAGAGTTATAAACTTGGGAGCGGCATTACTTGAGTCAACATGCAGAGGGAATTGGAGAGCAGCATCCTACAGCATCCCAATTTGAATTCATCAATCTAAGCAGGAAAACAAGTGTACAGAGGGCAAATTCCAAGGCTGTAGCTCAGGTGGACACTGACCCTCTACTGTTTCCTAGTCTTTAAGCTGTACACAGGACTTAGAGAAAGATCATGTTTTGTGTCTTTCTTAATAATCTCTGCATCCTCCAGCTTAGAGAATAAAAGATGCAGAAAGGCTTTTATTACTATTCATTTTTTAGAAGCAAAGCTCATTTGCTCAAAGTCTCACACAAAGCCTGCAGTTGAGGAAATTATTTGAGACAGGTTGGCCCCTTAGACAGGCACGCTGAGCTGTACAGCACTTTCCCTTCAGGTCTGAATGGAATTTATCACTGGCAGTTATAGCAATAGAACTGCTGACTTTGTGGAAACAGGAAATGGTCTTTGATTTCTGAAGTTTTAGATAGCAGATCTTTTCATCTTCACAATCCAATATAACAGTTCTTCTTCCTAAAGTTGAACTGTGACAAGTTTTATGTTTTCAAAGCCAGAAAAGACCAAAAAAACAATGTGTGAATAAATGGGTGATGAATGAATAATCCAGAATTTCAGCGGCAAAAGTTCGTTTGCACCAGGTATTTAATGGATAAGATTTATTCCTACCAAAACACACAGATACAATTGTGGTACCAAAACCAGCTCAAGGACAGAGGGAGCAGGGGAATGCAAAGCATCTTGTGGCCTTACTCTTCCCTTCTGGAATAATATTAAACAATAATTAGAGCGTTTAGAACTTGAAGTTTCTGCCAAGATCTGAAGGGAATTTATAGTCTGAGTTCCTATTGAAAAAACAACGAACATAGCAGAGAGGGAGATTGTGTCTTGTATGTGTTAGCTGCTAACTTTATTTACACAAAGAACTAAACAAAAGGAACAAATAGACATTGAACAGCATAAACATTTTTTGGGAAAAAAAAGGTATCTATATTATAGCCACTTAGTCATTTTGTTGTAACACAAATAAACAGTTCAACCAATTCTTAATGAAACCTAAATCAAACTCCATGAAAATCCGCTTCTCTACAGGAAATAGAACTGGGAAAACAAAACAAAACATAACTATTTATACAACCTCCATTCTCCTGCAGTGAAAAAAATAATTGTGGAAATTCTTTAATTTCTGGTTGTCTCAGGTTACAATGTAAGATGTAACCAAAAATATTTTAAAAATTAATCTGTTAAAACCAGGTGGGGCAGTATTCTTTATCTCTTCCATGACTCATCCCTGATAATTCCCTCCAGAGAAATATTCTTCTGTTAATGGGCTATCAAGCCTCACTGTGTCACTCATAAAATTACATCATCCCATTGTGAGATGCTCCACCCAGGGGGAAGAACCAAGCATTCCTACCTGGATATAACCTGAAGTTTGGAACACCACAGGCAGCCCTTATCTACTGGGTTCCCAGAGGACAAGAGCTACATAAACACCACTGGATCTTCAGAGGAAGACCAGACTTTTCTACAAGATCACTGCTTCAACAGAACCACATCTATCACCTCAAGAGGACTGCAGCTACCACTTTACCAGACTACTACCGCCACCCTGACTGACAGGGTGTCAGGTTGTATCCTGACTCTGTCAGTGTTTTTGTACTATTACATTTATTTTTCATTTTCCTATTAAACTGTAGTTCTGATTTTGAGTCTCTCACTGGTTTGCTTTCAAACTAGTACACTGGTTAATATTGAAAAGATAAGCATACTTCAAGAACTTATTATACAATATTTTTTCTAGTGAACATCAGTAGCTGGTCATAGTCTTAGGGTGACTTTATGATGTGTACCCCCTATTGCTGCTCTGTGCCCAGAAATTAACTTTGTGCCTTTCTGTGCCTTTAAACTGAGCCTGAGAGGGGGGAGAGGAAAAAACCAAGTGAACTTTTCAAAGCAGTTATTCAAGGACACAGACACACACTCCTCTGCTTCTGCAGCAGCAAGAGTGGAGGAAGCACCCTTCTTGCTTTTCAGCCAGCTTTCGGCTCCTTTTCTCCAGAGGGAGATGGAGAGTTGAACTTTGTTTTCCTGGGACTTTGGTGTTTCCCTTCTTTTCTTCTGGACTGTTTCAACATCAGAAAACACTGGGAGAATTCTCCACCAAGGCCCCGGAGGTGGGCCCACACCCACCCAGCTCTGAGGAGGATGAGAGAGACCACACCTACAGAAGGACTCTGAAATCTTCCCAGGTTTTCTCTCCACAGTGAGAGGTTTTATTATATAGCATTATTATCCTTTTCCTGTGTGTTTGTTAAATAAATAGTTTTTTATCACTTTCTTTTTTCTTTTTTTCCCAAACCCGGTGGTGGATGGTTGTAACCTGCCTTCTATCAGAGGATATTTTCCTCCAAATTTGTCCAAACTGGCACAGTCATATACGTATTTACCTTTGTCATACAAGTTCTTTTTAAGGTCAGTGATGAAGCATGCTGCATGCAAGTAATTTTATCTTTCCTACTGAAAAAAGAATAAATAAAAGAATACATCTAAGACATGAGACACCACCTCTACATCCTTTTCAGCCCAAACCAAGGGGAGAAGGAATGGAATTTAGATCAACTGGTCCAGCAAGCAAAATTGCTCAACTTCTTATTCTGGTAACTTAGAATATTCTAGTAAGTGGGTGTCATACAAATCTGAATATAAACAACTAAAAACAGACACACACCTAAACTGTCAGTAAGTAATAAATTCAAATAATTCTACTCTTTGAAACTTCTTCTACTGTTGCCTCTAAGTTGTTCATGAATCCCTCACTCCAAGTTTTCCATCAAATACCCAGTTTCAAATGATTTTTGAGATATCTGGTGATGGCTAAAAAAAGTTGACATTTTTGTGAGAACATTTTATGTCAGACAAGACTTGATGGAGAAATTGGAAGAGATTCTAGTTTCATTTCTATTGTGATGAAAATTTTTTACTATCACTCGCTAAAGCTGAAGTCCAAAAGTTTTCACAGAACCAGGGTTCAGTACTTCCAGGCAACCTACATGAGTCACTATGGAGCTCAGAACCTCTAAATTTCAGCTCAAACCAGGACTGTGAAACATTCATCAAGGCACAAAGACTAATCTAGACTTCAGGACTATCTGGACAGTACATTTTAAAGGGCTGGAAGTTCCTGAGGTAATATTACTCAGGCAGCCATGGAAAGAGTGTTTTGTTATAAAAACCTAACCAGCCTCCAGGGGTCTTGGCATAGCATAAGACTGATGAGTGGGATCGAACTCTTGAACAGGGTGTCTGGTTGCTGTCCAGGTGGCACCAGAAAGCTCTTGCAAGAATCTTTGACTAGATTTTGTGAGACTCCCTGAACCACTGTTTTCCTGAATTCTGGTAACCCATGGTCCTACATGACCACTCCAGCCCATACTGGACCCATTGCTACAGATCACTGTAACTACAGGCAAAACCAGTTTGTTCTACTTGGCCATTTTTGCATCTGTAAGAGTTTCTACTGACCATTTAGGAGCATTATATATGTGCTTAATTTTGCAACAGGAACCTCTAGTGGAGCCTGTGGAAGGAAAAACACAATTGGCCACCTGGGATGTTAAAATGGTCAAGCACAAGAATTGACCCAGGAACAGCAGGAGCTGCCTGGAAGGACTCTTCAGGTCATTCTGACTTTCCCACCTAGAGAGGAGTTCTTGCACCAATTAATCAAATACTTTGCTGAAAAGGTGTCTATCTGGGCAGTCAATTACCCTGTTCCAAATCAGTTCCTTGTCTTAAGCCAGCAGTTATCTCACCTGTGCTTATGAGGAGCCCCAGAGTTCTTGATCCAGCCAAGGAGTCCATGACTGAAGTGCGCTGGTCGTGCACACAGGCACAGCCTTGACACTCAACTGCTCCTTTATTATAACCAAAAGACAAACTTTAATTACACACTTAAAAGTTTGATAGTTTTTGCCACAGATAAAAACTGTCCATTTTCTTAGGATTTTTATTGACTTATTGTTTCGTACTTCAATCTGTACCATTTCTATGCCCTACATGGGCTATACAGATCAAAAGGCTTTGCAACTACTTCTGTTAATATTAAAAAAAATGAACTTTTATTCATGACTGACAGTTTAACTCTACAATTCTCTAAACAACCCAAGATCCACATTTCTAATCAAGCATCTCTGCTTGCTGTATTAGCAGTGGTTTAAAAAGGGATTGGAGACAACAAGGGCTGAAGGACATACCAACACATCTCAGAAATCTGAACTTTGCCTGGGATTCCTTTTCATGTTTGCAGTAAGAAAAAAATAAATAGGAAATGCAAATTTAAGAAAAATATTAATGACACGGAAGTAATTGAAACCTTTGTCTCTGTCATGCATGCCCCACCAATTTATATATTTACTAGAGACTTGAAATAGTTTTTTCAAAGTGCATGTATACTTGCAACATTGAGCAGTAACCTAAAACATACCAGAAATTACACTATTTCACAAGGTGGGTTAGGGCAGAGTTATTTTAGATCCTTTATATTAAACATTTATTTGACTGTTACCCGTGTACTGAATATAGTTTGATGAATTCCATGAAACTCTCCTTGGATGGCAAAGGCTGCTCTGTCTCTGATTGCCTGCTGTAATTTTTTCTTGTCAGTATAGGAAGCTCAGAAGTAGGTTCATGTTCTTTACCTCCTACAAAACACAGCGGTGATACAGAACAGTAAGATCTCAGCAGATGCTGCTCTGTCCTCTCAGTTTTTCTGCTGCTGGCCCAAAGCAGCCTCATGTTTGGAACTGTATCATTTACACATCACTTAGAAGAAGGATTAGCAGAGCTGTCAGAAAGCAAGCTGCAACATGGATTTGGGGTGGTGACTGGTATGCTCTGAGACAGAGATCCCTGCCCAGACAATCCTTTGGCCTGATCCAGTGTGACCCAGTGACACAGCATTTATGTCAGTCGTTCCCTGCCCTGCTCTCCCCTGCCCATCTCTCCCTTCATATTTGCTCAGAAGCCAGAGCTCTGACTGAGGATTTAGTCAAGATCTGCCCAAAGAGAGATTTCCTGCCTTCCTGGACAATTCCATAAATATTTGGGTAGAGATTCTGTGTAGTTCCCATGCAGCTGAGATTATAGTAGTACAGAGAGAGGTAATCAACTCAGATCCGAAGGAGTGCCACCTACAAGCCAGTCTAAGGCAATACAGCAGGGAAGAGAGATGGTTGGCTTTGAATGACTACTCCAGACACTGGAGAAAAAAATAATGCAATCACCAGTTTCAAAGTTTATCCTATTTTATTTCTGAAAGGAAAGTTTTAGCTCCTTTCTTGGGGCCATGAATTACAAGTGGAGGAACAAGTAAATTAGCTGTCTTAGGGACACAGCTCAGGATGTATCCCTGACTTTAGCATTTCCCATAGCCTGGCCAGGATGCCTCCTGTCTGTTCTGTGGCACCCAGCTATACCATCTACTACATAGGGAGTAAAAATATCTGCTGGCGTTCCCCAAATGCCAAGGGTCTGCATGAGCCCAGGGACACACTACACAAAAAGCCACCAGCTGGAGAATTGTGCAAGACAGTTCAGTCATTTGCAAGTTTTTACAGCTTTATATAGAACTCTCTCAAAACAAACTCCATGACAAGGTGGGACATCACAGGATGACTTTTTACAGTCCTAATTTCAGCTGAGGTCCCCCAAAGATCAGGTACCTGTGCAGGGCTGTGGAGGCCATGTGCTTGCTCTCAGATTGCAGCATGCACCCTGGCAAGGCAGTCCTGCTCCAAATCTCCCTGTAAATCCAGACCTCCACGTTTCAGGTAGCAACAGCTGCTGCTGGAGAAAGAGAAGTGGAAGCTGTGCATTTCTCAGCTCTAGGACTTGAAAGTCAGAGCTGCAGGACACAGCAAGGGAAGAGCAGTCCTGCTGCCTGTGATCAAAGAGCGTTTAATCTTTTCTGACTGCATGCTTTCCCTTCTCCCCTCCTCCCCTTGAATAATCTCATTCCCAAACCCAAAAGAGAATCTGAAATAGAAATATTTATGTATTTACACTGGGCATGCTCACAAGGCTATCTCTCTCTAACATTCAAGGGAACATAAAAAAAATCCTGTCTTTTAGGAATATTCACAGCAAGAAGAAGAGAAAAAAACCCCAACACAACAAAAAGCAAATAGCAGTGATAAATTTACTGTGAAACCTCTGCCACATTGTTTATTTATTCACCCAGCAGTCCACAGGAGTTCACACAAACTCACATACTACCGCCCTTAAGTCATAGTAGTTAAATAAACATTATTTCAGTTGGGGCAGACCTTAATTTCCCATACTTCATATACATTAATAAACATTTCCAGATTGTGATGGGGTTCCCATGTAAGTGAAGATGGGCTAAAATGACATTATCACTGCCTGCTCAGTTGCACTTCCTGTAGTATTCTGCAGTCTTCCTTGAGATAGCAAGAAACCACCAGTTACACTAAAATGAAGGCAAATTTATTATTAGTTCTAACAGACATTTTATTCATGTGCAAATGACAGGACAATAGAACTGTTGTTTGACAGCTTGCAGAGAAAATTGTAGCTTTCATCATCTTAGATGATAAATTTTTCCTAAAATAAAATGAACACTCATGGAAGAAATTGGAATTAGGGTTTAGACAGAGAAAAGAATATGACAACTATTCTACTTAAATGAATCAATTTCTGTGATCTCATAAGAGGCAAAAATACTTTGGTTCAGAACAAGCCAAATTCAGGCATCACTTAGCAAGCTAAATACTTGAAGAGGCCAAAATATTTGCAGAATTTAATAGGAAAAGTGGTAAACTCACTTTCAGATTCTTAAAGTGAATTAGTTTACTGAAAACAAGCAATTTTACACTTTTTTGTTGTCCTCATGTTCCAGAAGTCTCACACAAATGATTTTTTTTTTTTTTGGTGGCTTGATTGCAAAAGCCTATTAAGGCTGCTAAGCAACATCTAGTATTTGTTACAGGATTTTGAGTCCTGGATCTGAACAGGAACACTTTTCTTTTGTAAAAAACCTAGTTATACAGGTGAATTTAAATATTTTAATAGTGAGAACAAGGAAATTCCAAGACCTCCCAGAGGATTTGAAAAATAAACTGCTAATCAGAATTGGGAGAATGGGTTTCTCTCTGTGCAAAGAACATTACTGGGAAGTTCTCTTTTTATATATGAGCCTTGGCATGGAGAATAGAAAACATAAGCATTTTTACAGCTGTCAAAAACGAATTTAAAGCTGTTCTGTTCACAGAAAAATAAATTTTTTTTAACAATTTAAAGGATTAGTTTGACCTTAAGTAAATAATTCCATTTCAAGACAAATGGTTATTTTGCATTTAAAACTAATAAACTGTGAAAAATAATAGTTTCTGCAAGTACTCCAACATCAATTCAATCTACTCCAGTTTCCAATTTGCAAAGGTGAGAAAAATAAGATGGTTTCCCAAAAGTAACTCAGAATCCTCAAAATAAAAAAGCCCACAAAAAACCCCACCAAAAATTATTATCCATATGCTGATGTCAGCAAAATTACCCTCTTTTCTTTCCCAGGCTTTATCCCCAAATGCTAATCTCTGGGAAAATGTGAAATTGAGACATTTCCAAAACTTTTCAGAAGCCTAGAACTTCTTTGAGACTCCTTAAGGCACTTCTTTAATTACCAAACCATTAACCCAAAGAAGAACATTAAGTGATGTTTTATTTTAGAACATTTATTTTAATCTGTAACAATTAAGCAACAAGCGTTGATGTGTACAATTATTATTTCTTAAAACTTGAGGCCAAGGCTGGGACCCCCAAGCCCAAGTTGTGTGCTAGTCTAGTCTTCTTTTTATGAGTCCCTCAGCTCTCTCAGGGATTACATTTTGTCTTGGACTCTCCTCTTGGCTCTTAAGTGCTCTGATCCAGGAACCAAGAAGAGCAGGACCCAGAGCATCACTCTAATATACCTACACAAAGATAATCAGACCCTTCAGACAACACAGTCACTGCTCTTTTGCTTTAAAATACAAATAGGAGGCACCTGCTGGTACTTCTAGTAGTCTGGTGGAGTCCAAATGGCATTTAGAACTGTTCCATCTCAAGGAAATGAAGTTTCCATCACTATGTTCTTCCTATTTTACATCTGGACAAGACTCAAATGCTACCAAAAGGCAGAGGTCAGCTGATACAACATCTCTGAGATTTTGCATCTGTTGCTGAATTTCAATTTTTCATATTATAACAGAATTGTAAAGAAGCTGAAATTTCAGGTTCCCATAGGAGAATTTTCAGAATGCTGAATGAGAAATGATACAGACCTTTCTTAGAGGGCAGAAAAAAACTCAAAGATAAAACAGTATTGAAGAAAAATGTTATACTGAACAAGTAAATTCAGAGGTAATGAACTGATGAGACAATTCTCACAAAAAGCAAACAGCATTTTTGATACTTTTCTCCTATAGGCTTTGCTATCCAAGAATGTTCCCCATTTCAAACAACATATATTTCTTTAACTTTTTAATTATTTCTGACTTACAGATGGTCTGTTATAGAAGACAATTTCAATAGCTGCTAATGTTTAAAATCCAGTGCTATAATGGATGTTCATCATGCCAAGGGACTCAGTGGAATGCTGAATATATTTGTTTGTTTACCTAAAATACTAAAAATCCCACCCAGTTGTCTCCCAAATTCTGCCTTTAAACAGAGGTATTTCAAATTTCAGTACATCTCAGTTGCTGTTAAATCTCATTCCAGGATGTGAGAGAATCCAGTTAAAGCCAGTGCTAACGAAATCACTGCTGCAGCCACAGATTTGACTGTGGGTAACTGGTCTCTGTGCAATAAACAGCCTGGAGGTACAAGGTCAGTCCTTTCCTCCTCCTCGAGTAGGCAGGAGCCTTCACCTTGAATCAAGCTGAGAGCTGTCTGCACTGGTGCCAGGTGACAACACAGCACTGCCATCAGCAGCATCACAGCAACGCTTTGAGAATGCTGAATTCCGCATAGGAAAACAGTGAAGCACAATTTCCATCCTAAATAACTTTGGAGGGCAAACAGTTCTAAACACAAAGGGGGAAGGCAGCAGCTGAAGGCTGTGGCTGTCCCTGGCTATCATGTTATTCACGCACTAGCTGGGATTCAGCCCAGGCAAGAGGTACTCGTGTGCAGAAGCAACTTCTCCAGGTGTCATGGCACATCACCCTTGAACATGCCACTGTCCTACTTACATGCTGTGGTAAATCTGAATGTGGTTTTAAAAGAAGGTTGGAAGTGCAAGCAACCAAATGGAGACGTGCTCGAAAGCGCAACGCACATTTTCATTCGCCAAGTCAAATGATAAATGATTCTCAACAGTAAATGTTATTTTAAGTAGGCCACTGTTCAAAAAAGCCTATTCAAATCAACAAAACATGGCTCTGAAAATATTTAACCTCAAAAACTCATAAATAAGTTTGCTCAATTACAATTTATTTTCTTCAAACAGAAATTGGGAAAGAGTTTAAGAAAGACATGTACAGATAATGCTGAAATAAAGGTTGCAACCTCTTTGACTTAGCAATAGATAGAAGTATTAGCTTAAGCCAAATTTCATGTTGAGTTATTTTTGGCCCAAAAATAATGTTTGTCTCAGAAGCCATCATTAAGAACTGAAGAGATCCATATAGCAATCCATATAGCAGTTGTGGCACTTAAAGGAGGAGTGAAGGGAGATGGAAAAATTCAGACTCAAGTTTGAAACAGCACTTTTATAATGGAATTTAGTTTCAAAGTGAGATATGAAGCTACAGCTGGCTAAGACTTTAAAAATTAATTAACTCACATGATAAGTAGCTCCATTTCAAAAAGCAGAGTAATAAAACAGAAAGAGATATTAAGCTGTTAAAAAAGTGCCTTGCGTCCTTACCAGAATATTTACTGAGACATAACAAATACCAGAAGTTGAAGAACATTATGCTTCACTCTGACAGCACATCTGAAGAACTATCTCCTCATAACCATGGCTGATTCACCAGGGCATTAAAAGAACCTCTCTCTTGCCCAACTCTTTCCGTACGTGCACTTATGCCCTATGGAGGCAATCATTTGAGTGGGCAGTTTCTGCTAGTCCAGTTCTCTGATCACAGAAGGTTTTCTTTTGGGTCAAAAAAATGGTTCCCTTTGCTTTCTAGGTATCCATAAAGGCTATCCTTAGCTATTTAAACAGGAATACCACCACAATTAAGAATGTGAAGACACAGAACTGACACAACTGCTGGATAAAATCTGGACAAATCAGTAGCAGTCCTGTGAGGGAGCTGCTTGATTTGGTAGAGTTCCTCAGTATAGGGCAGATTGAATTTCTTGTGGTTCAAGTCTCTCCTTTCTTTCCCCTAGGAGAATGAGATATTGGGTTTGAGTTCATATTGTCAAAAAATAGTATCTGAACTTATAATGCTAAAGTCATTGGGGGCTGACATTTCAGAGTCTTCTGTTAGGGTCCATTAAATTGAAAACAGACTTGCCTTTTGTTACAAGAAACAAAAAATATTAATATTCACCTAGAAAATAAACTTAAATTCACACTGTTATTCTCCAGCCTTTAAATTAACCAGTACCTGATAATATTTTATTATACAGAGTATTTTAAGTATTTTCAATTTTCATGAAACTTACTATTATATGGTTGAATTATGCAAGCTGTATGAGATGTGTTACAACTGAATGCATCATAACTATAAAAAATAAATCAATGAAACCCACAGAGGGGGGTTATCCTAAAAGAATGCTATAGGCATTCAGTACTATTTCAGTTATGATAGACAATTTCTTAATGTACTTGCAGTATTCCAGCAGAAAACTGGTGTTCAGTTATGTTTATCACCTAGAAAACCTTCAGGTGGGCCAAGCAAATCACTCATTAAAAACAAGCATCCAATATTCCAGTTACATAGATCAGATAACTCCAAAACTCCATGAACATTCCTGGTGCTTTCTCCTAACATGCCACTTATGCTGCTGTCTCATTTCTACATATCTGTGAGCAGCTGCATTTTGCTATAGGCAAGTTTGTCTGCCACTCAGTGTCAATGTGCCACTTCCCTGGTACATGAGTAGCAGCCGAAAAACAAAAACGTCTGAAGTTTTCTTGCTGAGTCCCACATATGTCAAATGTTGTTTGATAAGAGTTATCAAGGAATAGATGGAAAACAAGACAGCCATATACTTACTTCCTTTACTCCAGACTGTAACAGATAGACCCTCTTAAAATGTTCACAAAACAAGGAAGGTATTTTCCTTGTTAGTTAAACATTCACAGCCCTGGCAAACTAGAGGCATGATCCTAGATCTTGCATAGTTTGTTTTCCATTTCAGTCAGGGTTTTACACTGAGCCTAAATTCCTCTCTCCTGAAAGCTGCTGCAATACCCAGGTATCAGATATATTCACAGCCTCATCTTTGTAAGATCTTTTCCCTACACAAAGTCCACAAATTTCACCTAATGAAGCAGCTCCATTCTCTCCATTTTCCAGCACACTTTTCATAATGCAGGCAAGAGTCTGAGGATCACTTCAATCCCTAAATGTTTTATTATAAGGTCACAGTTGGTGTTTGCTAGTAAGGGTAAGAATTGTGTCTCTGTATATAAAAACATAAAAGACAACTCAGTAGAATTTTTCTGAGCAACCCTTTCGTGGCTGAATGATCCAGATTACAGAAGATCCCTAGGCAGACAGCTGCCAAGCAGAATAAACTTCTGTAACCTCCTGCAGCACTGGAGGTCTATCAGATGAGAGCAATCAACATTTTCAGGGCTTCCCTCCTTGTCCTACAAAAGTTGACACTGACTCACCACATGGAGCAAGCCCCATTTCAGAGACAAGGCAAACCTTTAGGTAGAATTAACTTGGCTAACTTGAGTGTTTAGAGGCAGGTATCCTTGACAGTGGAAGAATTCAGACCACCTAACTCACTGCAGCAGTTTTGTCACTTTAAAAAGAGCATGTCCCTGGTGTTCTGAGGAAGTGTCTTCCTCATCCTCAACTCTGGGAGGTAACTCCAGAAGAATATCTGATGGTAATGTGGCATGGCATGACCAAGAGTGTTTGCCTTAAATATCCTAGGCTGGATATATGTTTCCTTCTTTTGGGTGCAGTGGATGCAGAGATCCTCTTTAGAAACCTAAGTTCATGGAAAACACTACTGAAATGTCTAAAAGCAGTTTCCACATATATAAAGCTAATTCTGGACAGAACTATTAAAAAAAATTGTAGAGGGGAAAGCAGGGTAACTCGATAGAAAATTAAGTCCTGTTATGCACTAGGAACTGGTTAAAAGCCAGAGAAAAGAAAACAAAAATTTTGTCATGGGAAAATACTGCCAGTAAACATAGCTGTGAATAGACATTCAGATCAACATTGGTCTTGTTCAGTTCTGTGAAGTAAACAGAGGAGATACATGAGGCAGGGAAAAAAAATACCATCCTGATGACAGAGGTCGCAGGAGGGTTATGAAGACAGCCAAAATAAACATGGCAGTGAAAATTGAATACAAGGCAATAAAGAGTGGTAAGGAGAAAAAACAAGCCACATACAGATAATTTCTGATCAACGTTTCACATTCCCCTCGAAAGACTTGCATGCTGTCACTCTGCGGCTCACTAAGGGAGCCTCCTTAGTGCATAGCAGTCAAAAATAGGCTTCATTAAGAAAGGAAAAAAGAAGTGAAAATGCAATGTCATTTACATAAAATCATGATACTTAACACTACTTGAATATTATATTCAGTTCATTACTTCAAGTCCAAGAAAATTATTAAAATAAGTTCTAGAGCAAGAGAGGTCTTGGCACCACTGACTGGCAGGTCCAGGGCTCCTGTTGGAATACTAGCATTCACAGGAAGCCTATAATAATACACATTGTATTTTCCAATAAAGGCATTCATTAGCATCCCTCACTCACTTTCTTCTTGACTATTAAAATGTTAGGATCTTCTAAATGCAGCAGGAACGTAACAAACAATGGAACCAGTCAAAGTAGCACAGTAAAATAAGGAAAGACAATGTCTCTGTCTGAACTGGACAAATATTTAGGTATTTTTATTCATAAAAGAGAAAATTAAATTTGCTTTGGCTGACTTTGTAGCCACTTTCATTGCGTGATCAGGCACATCAATGCATGAATATGAATGTTTATAGAAGAAATTATTTAAAATAATTTAAGCACTTGAAAAGGGAAAAAAAATCCACAAGTATTTTGTATTCAGAAACATGAAAAACACAGGACTTACTTTGAGGATTCTGTCCATTTGAAAAAGGCATTGATTGAAGACAAAAATAAGCATCACTAACTGAAAATTCCTTTACCCAGTATCTGGACACTAGGTGAATATTTTAGTTCTGAAATTCCTCTCTAAACAACTTTTTTCATAAATTACTCTCCATATTTGGGGGAAGCAGGGGGAGGGGGGGAAAACACTTCAGGAACCTCACTTTACTCAGTCAGCTGTTACATCTGGGGAGGGAAAAAAATCCAAACAAACAAAAACCACCATAGTGCAAATGACAAAACCCCAATCCCTTGTATTATACTTAAGTTTGCTTAAAACGCTCTTGTGGCTACATGTTCTCATGCCAGTATGATACTGGAATCTACTGAACAGCCCAGTTGTGCTTATTATATCACACACTTGCATTAATTTCTGTCTTCAAATTCCCGAGCACTGTTGCTGGTGGACATGCCAGATAGAGCAGGCTATGGAAGCCCGCAGAAATTACCCTCCATCCTACCCCAACTCAGGGGTATGGTATTTAATTTCTCACTGTGCTGAGAGTAGGAGGGGAAGAACAAGCATAAATGTGTGTATTCACTCAGGAGAAGATGGCTTGGTCTCAGCAATTGTCATTCCAGGAGACAAGGAGCACAGGGTCACGCATCCTTCGACAGAAGGTGGAATGAAGTCCATGGCCAGTGACCAAGCTGAATAAAATTTTTCCCCCTCTTATTTTCTCTGTCTCCTGTTTAGTATCTTTAAACTTTCATAAAACTGTTCTATCTCACTTCTAAAATGGTTTAGTTTAATCTTAAACATGAATTTCATACTTAGAAAACAGAAGGGAAAAAAATCCCTCGATCAGTATTACTTGTTCTCTTCTTTTTGTCTGACTAATGGCTCAGCACAGCCCTTTTCACAACCCTTCTAATCACTAGCTGCTTCCATTGCTGGCTTCAAACAAGCCTCATTAACTCCTAATTAATATCAGATAGCAGAATCCCTTCCACTCTTTCCTGGATGAGATGGGGGTCATGACAGAAGAATCAATTGTCATTCAAGTGGCACCACCTCTGAAAAGCAAAGGGTGGATGGGCTGTGTCGGGGGGCTGACACAAGCCAGCATTGCTCCAGGAGCTGAGCCTGGGCACAGGGCTGAGAAGCCTCAAGTAATGAAAAGCAGGGACTGAACTATGACCACGGACATCTCTGAGCAATGTAATAATACCCAAAGTTGTTAATCTTTTACTATGGGAAACGGTCTAGCTACTGCCCCTATTTTCTCGCCAGAAAGGAAAGTTTAAGGGAACATACAGATACTCCAGAGACCCTGAAGAACAGCTGGCTCTGCTCTAAAAGGAAAGCTAAGCAAATGTGTTGGCAGATTTAAAGTGACTTCCAGCTCACAAGGAAGAGCACATACGCTAGGTTCTTGTCTCAGACAGTGACTTGAGGAGGTCACTCACAGAACAGCTCTCCAGATTAAAAAAGCTCTTCTTAAAGAGACAGAAGTGCTGCTGCTTCTACTACTGCTGATTAGTAGGTGAGCAGCAGTTCATTATTTTCTCATTGCTGATGTGTAGATAGACTTGCACTGTTACTTTGCTTAAAAATGCAAAACAAACATGAAAATTTTTGCTAATGTGGGTGTGGCACTCACTGTATAGAGTCACTGGAGAGCCTCATCAGCTTCATCAGCCGGCAGTGAGAAGCAAAGTTAACCCATGAAAACACCAAGTTCTCATGGTTCCACATCCCCTTGAGCAGCTTTGCACAAACTTCCCCTGGGCACAGATATTCCTGAGTTGGTCTTACTTCTAACCAGCCTTTGACTATAAAGCAAAATGTAGTTAACCAAACCAACAATAATTTTATTTTTTTAAATTGAAGATGTTATATTTTCTAACACTATGGTAGCAACACAAGTGATGCATGTGTATGCAAACCCCAAAGGAAAAACATATGCCTTTAATGATTTTGAAAAGGATGCCACTGAAGACAGTACTTCACTGTCCCCAGTGACAGCATCCCTTATTTTCAGACTAAACCTTGAGCTGCAAAATGAGAAATCTAAGATGAACTTTGAGGGTCCCTCATGGCAAAGAGTTAAATCTAATTTTTTGATACTTAGTACCTGACCCATTGGATTAGGTTAAAAACCCTCTAAATTGCATTTGCCACTGAAGATCTGCTGGCCTGGAAGAGGTGGAATGTGTATTGGTGTGAATACATGCTAGATATATGAAGTCCTCAGCTCTTCTCCATTATCTACAATTTTATAATCTATTCTGATGCCAAATCCATCTTATAACACCTTAAAAATAAGAGTAACAATATGAATGCATGTCTAATTAATTGAAATTTAGTTGATTTTGAACTATTCAGTGAAATACCTTTAGGAAAACTTACTGTGATTAACTTTCCTCTCTTCCTGTGAACTAGGGGCACACAAATCTAGAGCAAAGTCAGTGTAAAATCACTGCTGTTCTGTTAAATGCAGCTGTTTACGTAGAAGAAAGCTTCAAGACAATGGATCACTGAGGACAATAGGAGAGCAGACAGATGTTCATCCTAACTGTGCTTGGGTTTTTTTTATCAAGAGAGAGAAACATGAAGTACCACACTGTAAGCAACATTTCAGTTAGAAGAGCTGCTCAGTCTCTCCCAGAAATGACATGTTTGTTTATAGCAGGAGTTAAAGCATTCTCCTCCCTGCCACAACTACAACAATAAAAAAAAAAAGTTTGACAAAAATAGAAGAAAACTGAGCTTTCCTGTCTAGGAAAAGTATTTTTAGTTTTACTGATAAGCTACAAGCATCTATAAAATAACAAGTGCCTGAGATATGGTGATACAAAGAGCCTCCCACTTCAAAGTTATAAACAAAAAAATCCAACAAAACCCCCGAAGAACAAAGAAGCCAGTCTCAGTGGTGCATAGTGATGTTTAAATTAATCAAGTGTAATTTTAAATAGCAATGTATAGTAAATGTCCTTTAGACTAGCTTTTAGGTTTTTCCAGCCTTTCATCCATCTGAACTCCTCCCATGTCAAAATGCAGGACTCTAACCACTCAGCTCCTGATATGTTTGGTATGTGCTAGACTGGAATCATACAATCATGGAATAGTATGGGTTGGAAGAGACCTGTAAAGGTCACCTAGTCCAACTTCGCTGCAATGAGAAGGCAATCACACATAAGAACCTTAGGCACTCACCCTCCTATTTTCTGAACTTCAATAAAAACTGGTAATAGAGTCTACAAGCATCTGCAGAGCTCCAGAAAACATGGGCCAAGGCCTCTTCCTACAGAAAACCCACACACACCCATGTACTTGCACCCAGTGGAAGTTCAGTGCAGCTTTTCAGTATAAACATCACCTAACTTACTCCACTAAGGCAATAAACAAAGGCCTGTGTTTCAGTAAGCAGTCTCCACAACACACACTTATGTATGTCTCCTACAGACTTCAGAAGTTGGCTGTTTCTGATAAAAGCATCTTTGCCCTGAAGCTGCAAAGTTGGGACTTTTTGGGAGGCTTTTAGTGTAAACTTAGGTCTGCAGATCTGTACATTAAACTGCTCATGTAGACAGTAGAAATTGGTCAAAGCACATAAACTAGAGAGTAAATCATGGAAAATACAGAACATGATGTAGCATACTGATAAGTTATCTCAACAAGAATTTAGTCATGCTGTGATCTGAAGGACCAGACCACAGGCCTAAAAAATAGGCAGTAATGGGGTTATGTTCTGTAAAGGCAAATATCAGCAGCAGGAGTGACGCCACACCACAAGCTAACATGAAGGTCTTGTGATTCTGACATTTAAAACTGATAGACACCCTGCCAGGACAACAGAGTTTGAAAGGCCCTGCACTTTGCAAGCCCTTACTGGGGAACAAAGACATGGGAATTCTGCTTATATCTCCAGGTTTTACTTGACCACACTCTCATATAGCTCTCTTCCTCTCCTAAAGCCCTTCTCTTTCTTTTTTATAGCCTGTTTTTAAACTCCATGTCCTCTTCCCTACGCAGTTCAGCCTGGGGTGGTTCTGTTTCTTCTCCCCAAAGAGAGCAGACAGAGGGAAAACAGTGATTTTTATGCAGGTGGCAGGCTTTTTAAAGCGTAGCAGTTTGTCCCTGTACACTTTGCTTGGTTACTCTCTTCCTAATAAATGCTGACCTCTGAAGGTCATTAGATGGTTATTAACTGAGACAAGCTTTAAAGAGCTCTAGCTATGCACTAGGTAAAAGCTACCAAATCCTCTACAACCACTCCTCTGTTCTTGTGCCAAGTGATGGCATTAACAGAGATTAATAATTATATGGCTGTTTGTACCCCACAGTCTCAGCGTGGGCTCTGCAGTCAGGCCAGCTCACAACAGCTGCATGGGAATGAAGAGATGTGCTCAGCTGGATGCAGTGGCTATAAAAGCTCCTGCTCCTCAGAGACCTGCACAAACTGTTCTGCCTTCCCTAAGCAGGGCAGGGGCACTGTGAAGCCTGGTAATTTGGCCATGCTTCAGCAGACTTTTATCAGGAAGAAAAAAAGAGGTTCCTTGTTGCAATATCCCCAAAACTTTAAGTTCCTGCACCAAATCATGGGAAGACCACATCCCCAAAATCAGTATCAATACTTACGGGAGACCATACCAGCAATGGGGATCATTACATTACCCCAGACAAATACCACAGACTTAGGTAAGGGCTGGATGACCCTTTTTTCAGGTGGGCTGGCTATAACCCCACTATCACACTAGTGTGGGAAAAAAATCCTCACTCGGTGCATAGTCTGCATATGCATGTTGTACATAATCTACATGACACTCCAGAGCATGATGGACAGGTCAGGCATGGCACACATTATCTGTTTGTCTAAAATTCGTGGTGATAGCTAACCAGGCCTGCGCTTTCAGCAAAAGGAAGACATGAAACTATCTCTGAAGCATTCACCACCTCCTGAAAATCCAAGCCCATAAGAGAAGAGGTTTTCATCTCCCTAGGTACCTTGTGTACTAGTTTGAAAACAAACCAGTGGGAGGCACCAAGTCAGAATAACAATTTAATGGGGAAATTAAAGAAAAGGAAAAAAACTAAAAGAAAACATTGGTTCAAACTGACAGAGTCAAGATGCAACCTGATTCGCTGTTAGGCAGGGTGGTGGTAGCAGTCTGGTAGAATGGTGGCTGCAGTCCTCTGAAGTGGTGATCCTGTAGAAAAAGGGTCTGCTCCTCCTCAGAGGGTCCAGTGGTGGCTATGTAGCTCCTATCCTCTGGAAATCCAGTGGGAAGGCTGTCTCTGGTGTTCAGCATCTCAGATTATATCCAGGATGGAATGCTTGGTTCCTGCCTCTGGGTGGAGCATCTCACAATGGGGTAATGAGTCATGAGGCCAAGTGTTGATTAGGCTCATTAACAGAAGATAGTCCGGAGGGAGTTATCTCTGAGTCATGCGGCAGGACAATGATGGGCCATTAATAGAAAGACAGTCTGGGGGGAGGAGGCAAGGAAACACTGCCCCACCTGATTTCAACAGCTCGTGAGGATGGTAATAGAATACACTGCAACCCAGGACACTTGCCATCAGAACTGTCACCAGTCAGGGAATAGCCAAGGAATACAGTAGCTGGATTGCAGTGGGAGTCTGAGCTGCTGACCTTCAAATCTAGCTTGCAAGAGGTTTGTATCACCAGTATATCCTGTTTTCCTCAGGTACCAGCTGCCCCGAAGCCTGAGAGCTGTGTTACACTGCACAGGTGCTCCTTACCTGGTTCCCAACATATGGGATGTGGCTCTGTACAAAGAGTCAGAGAGTGTACAATATTTCACTCAGACCTGGAACCGTTCTGACAGCATGTAAGGCGGCAAACAGCATGAGGATGCCTGGAATGATGGAATTTCCAATGCTTTCTCCTTTTGCCTAAAGTACAAGCATGGTCCCAGACTTGGGATTCTCCCGTTTCATTTGCTTCTCTCTGGCTGAAGGTCTTTCTTTACCCAGATTAAAATTCAGCCAGGAAGACTCCTGATATCCAGACAAGAAATTTTACTTAATATTTTAGGCTTTTGGCCCTTATATAACAATGTGTTACAATGACAATTGTTAAATAACTAATTCTTCATAAAACAGACAAAACACCAGACTAAGCCTCATATCTTCTGTGGGCTCTTCAAAGCAAAGGTGCCCCAGACTCCTCCAGCGATCCATCCCAGTGTTTTACACAGTCTTCCCAGTTAGCTTAAGAAAGGGAATGAAAATACACAAGGACCTTCCTTCCTGTGATTCAAACCCATTGCAAAAGTTATCATCCTGTGCATCACAGGCTTGTTGACCAACAGATTCACAACAGTTGTTATTTAAGACCTTTTGCATTCAGTCTTCTCTAATTTAAAAGCACCAGTTCTAAACTAGATGATCACTCCAGCCTTCCTTTGTCAGAAAATCTCTAGGGAGTCCATATTCCTCTGAAGACTACTGGACATATCACTACGACTAAGGCCTCAATAATGTTGAGCAGACTGGGAGTACATTCTGTATTTTGCTGGTAATACAAATGTTTATTGATACAACATTTGCTTCCTTCTCATGCCAGATAAAACCAGCATCATGCTTCTGAGTCATACAACATCCTAAGTCCCATGATTCCCCATCTCATTTTCCAGGAAGATTTCAGAACCACTCATCACATACTTGCTCTCAACTGACTTTAACACCTCACACTTCCCTCTCTAAACTGTAAGGTGCTGCACCTGTGTCAGGGCAGCCCCTGGTATCAATACAGCTGGTAGGAGAAGGAATTGAGGGTAGCCCTGCTGAGGAGGACTTAGACTGAAAAAGATGGACCTGTCCCAGCCGTGTTACTCACAGCCCAGAAAGCCAAACGTGTCCTGGGCTGTATACATCCAAAGCAGTGTGGACAGCAGGTAAGGAGGGGGATTCTGCCCCTCTGCTCCACTCTGGTGAGACCCCACCCAGAGTACTGCATCCAGCTCTGTGGAACCCAGCACAAGAAAGGCATGGACCTGTTGGATTGTGTTCAGAGGAGGGCCACAAAAATGATCAGACGACTGGACAAGAAGCATGTGGACAGTGCTCTTAGGCACATGGTGTGACTGTTGGTGTGGTCCTGTGTAGTGCCAGGAGTTGAACCTCTATGATTCTTGTGGGTCCCTTCAAAGTCAGGATATTTTATGATGCTATAATAGATATAAGGAAGAAATTTTTTTATGACAAGGGTGGTGAGGCACAGGAACAGGGTCCCCAGAGAAGTTGCACATGTCTCATCTCTGGAAACATTCGAGGTCTGGTTGGATGGGGCTTTGAGCAACCTGATCTAGTTGAAGATGTGCCTGCTTATTGCAGGAGGTTTGGACTTGATGACTTTTAAAGGTCCCTTCCAACCCAAATCATTCTGTGATTCTAAATTCTATCCTTGTTTCTGATTATATCCTTTATCAAGGCTGGAGGACTAACTTAGCAATAAAACAAGTCTGCTTGCTTCTATCTAGCTGTTAAAATAGTAAGTAGTAGGCCAACTCCCTATTCCAGTCAAAAGACCCTGTGAAAACTCATTTGATGTGTCCGTTGTGTCAGATATCAGATCAATTTTCTGAGCAAGATTATCCAAGTCATTTGGCTTTTCACCACATAATTTAATTTACGTGCGTATTTGCAAAAGCGTGATGCAAGGGAGTAGCAAAAGCTCTACTAATCTCAAAATGTGACTTCTAATGTGCCTCTTTTATCCACTGACCAATTACTCAGTCACAGAAGGGAACTGGGTTGAACAAATGGACCATGTTGGCAGCTACTCAGCTCTTTGATGTTTTTCCAAGATGTTACAGATGGTTTGATTTTTTCCATTCCAGAATTTCTCTCTTAATTGATGTTAAACTGACAAGTTAATAATTTCACAAATTCCATTTATTTATTACCTGCTCTTTTCTTATTCTTTCACACTCCACAAGTTTTGTACACTTGCTCAAAGACATGCAGATACAGCTCTGAGAACAGAAACTTAGAGGTCTGGCTGAAGAGTAGATAAAAAGCTGAGATACAGCTCAGTAAGCCTAAACAAATTTGTTTATATTGACAAAAAGAAGGCTAAGGATCTTTGTGCTCCAAGAACCAAACAGCACAGCGTCATGGTTTAGCATAGTTTGGGTATTTAGTTAAGGAGGGCTCCATCAGCCACAGAAGTGATTCTTTTGCAAAGAGGTGCTTACAGCTTCCTCTAGACCCGACAGAACCTATCAACTGGCTAGTTTGAATACTGGCAACTTTTTAAGCCACTTAAGAAGCTTGACACGCCTCTCTGATCCCCATTTAAGAACGAACAAACCCTGGAAAAGCTCTCTTGCTTCTGGCTTTTGGACAGGAAAGTTGGGGGCCGCGGTGCGGCCCAGTGGGGCTGGGCCAGGCCCTGCTCAGGGTGGCCCGGCCAGGTTGGCCGTGGCACGGCTTGGCTGAGATCTCAGCTGCTTCTGCTCACTGGGCACCCGGCGCAGCCCCTCAGTGAGGGCTGGGCCGGCTAGGAGACAGCCACCCTGGAGCCGTGAGGCCCTGTTCCATCTGCGGCCCTCCTCCATGCGGGCTGGCCCCCGCAGCCCTGCTCCGTGCAGGCAGCCCCGCAGCGCGGCTTGGCAAGGCCTCACCCAGTGCGGTCCAAATTCATCTGAGGCCGCTGTCCAGCAAAGATCATGTGACCAACAGCGATAAGCGAATTCCATCTGCGGGGCTGGGTGAGATTAACCCTTTAGTGCTGTAAGATTCCTCCAGAACAGATGAAGCCTGCAGACATCAATCCTCTCCAAAGTCAAAGGAAAGGGAAAGGTGAAGGCATGTGAAGAAAACACCATAAAGACACCAAAGTCAGTGAAGAAGGAAGAGCTGAAACCCCGAGAAAGGAGAAAGAAGAGATGCTTCAAACCTAGAAGCTGAAATTCTGTTGTAAAGCTATGGTGATGGACTATGATACATCAGAGTACCCATTGTAATTTCATGAAAGCATGGGGGGTGGAGCATTCAAACTGCAGTTGTGAGCAAAAGTACTTGTGCTGAAACAAGCAAATGTTGAAGTAGCTGTGATTTGATGAGAAGCTTGAATAGAGAGAGATGAAAGTGATGAAGACCCTTGCTCCCAGGGAAGAAGAAGACCTCTGTTCCTAGAGATGAAGATGATCCCAGAGATAGATGAGGAGAACCTTTTTCTTCTGAACAGCTCATCCTTAAAATGGTACCCCTTTAGCAAAAGATTGAACCCTCGAAAGCAGTTGTGGGGAAAGCTGTAAGTCGAGGGAAGGGACTTTCACATGCGAGCAGAGAACCATCCCGGGCAGCTGTGTTGCTGTGACATTGAAGCCACAAGAGAACTGTTTCTTATGGAGATGTCTCCACAGCATGAGCAAGAGAAACTCCTCTCCCTAAGTGAACTGAAAAAAGAGATTATTATAGAGGTGGTAAACTGACTGAAAATCTCAAGGGTTGTATTTTTATGTTGTCAGTGGGAGAAGGGAGAAAGGTGGGAGGAAGAGAAGTGTTCTGAAGGTTTAGTCTGATTCTGATTTTTTTCTTTTAGTTCTGTTAATAAACTTCTTTATATTCTTTTAGGTTATGTGCTTGCTTTGCTTTCTCCTAATTCTTATCTCACAGAAGAAAAATAAGTAAGTAATGAATATTTCGAACCAAAACCACTACACACAGACTGATTCATATCCACTGAATCAGCTGAAAGCCACTCCTGAAACACAACCGTTGCATCCAAGTTACAAATTGTTGGTATCCAGCCCTGGCTCAGAACTCTGACATGCTTTGGCCCTTATTAATCCCCACAACCCCAGTGGCGGTCACACTCCAGAAGCAGGCAGCAGGGTATAAAACCTTCCAGTACACCTTGTTCTATGCTTGCAGGCTGGAAATCTGTGCTGGGCTGCAGGTGTGACAACACCCTGCTGTCTGCCATGGATAAACTCCCTATCCCAGCATTTTCTCCATATGCTTATGAGACAACTATCCATGCTTCATACGGCCCATCTGTAGCCCCACCTCACTCTTCAGGCTGAAGCCAGGCAAGCTACCCTCAGCCAGGGGCTCCATGGCAGATCAATTTCTAGTTTGGGACAACAGCAGTGTTCCTAATATGTGCTCTTCCTGCCTGGAATTAGAAGTGGTTTCTGGGAACATTCTCTGTATACTGTAAAACACAAAATGTTGCTTCACCCCTTGACCATTGGTTACAGGTCCAGTTTGCAATGACCACCAGTGGAATGTGTGTCCAGCTGGTTGACTACAAGGTGTTGGACACTGAGAGGCATCCTAGAAATCCATACCAACAGTGCTCATAGTCCCATTTCCTGCTGTGCAATCCAAATGGCTCATGAGCATTCTCATGCCAGATGGAGGGATTCCAGCAGGGCTCAGCCCTCAGCTCCCACACACACTGCCTGGCCTCATAGGCACAGATGGCCACGTACACTTGTCTGTCTCTTCTAATTCCAGAACTGGAGGTGGCAATTTGGATAATTCATATGTCCATCAAAACCTTCACAAACACTTAGCAGCATTCATCCCCTCCCTCCCTAAACAGAGCCCGTCCTCTGCATGTGCCTTGCCTTCCCACAGTGCTATATGGAGGGAATAAATCATATCCATGCTGACAGTCCATTCTGTTAACTCTTTCATGAGTTGTGTTGTCTACTGCTATAACTGAGGGTCTACATTCTTATCCTCTCCTCTCTATTCATGCATGAACTGCTACCACCTCTCTACTCATGGTACCCCTACATAACCACTGGCCAGAATCCCAGCAGTAACTCTGCAACTCCCCAAATGAAAGGCTGTGGCTCAGCTTTTAACAACTTCTCTTTGCAAAATAAACTTTTGAAGATCTAGTTCATCACCACAAGGGAGGCAGAAACAAAAGCTACTACTGTTTGAACAGATACCCAGATGTGCATGGGGTCACGGAAGTAAAAAGAAGGTATTCCATCCTTCCTAGCTTCTGTTTCAGCAGCCTGGAGCTTCAGTCCCACCTGGTCAAGTATATCCACACTGCCCAGCTGGGAAAGGTGCTCCTGTCTCAGGAAATGCCAACACCCATATCCCTTACCAAACTTCTCTATCTCCCAGAACAGCCAATTCTCTTTGAGCAGGACCTGGTAACATCACAAAGGTATTCTGTGCAAGTATGAGCAGTACTTTCTCCATGGTTCCCTGGGACCTGTTCCAGGAATGGAGCCAGGAACTACTTCCCTCCTGCTAATCCCTGGGGACTCTTTCAGTCAGGGAGAGCAAGCACAGAAACCACGTTTCCCTACAGCTCTGCTCAGGATTCTGCTGCGTTGCTAGGCGGCAGGGTCATTTCTGGTGACAGGGACACCTGTCTTTCTCCTCGGTCCATCTTTCAAACATTTTGGTAGAAGATTGTGGGATCCAAAATGGTTTCCTCTTTAGAGTTCCTAGCCTCATAGAAAAGGGTTATGCAGACAGGTATTCTTTGGGCCAATAGTCATGAACTCAGTAGAAGAGAGACTTGTAGAAGTCTGCCGATATAAGCAAAATCAGCACCTTCCCATGTCTCAAGGTACATCACTGAGCTGTACATTGTACATCCTGGTCCCAAGAGGCCCAGCAGCCACATGCCAAGCGGGGAGGCACTGGCAGAGAAAATGGCACTGGCACCTCTAATGCCTCAATTGCACTGTCACCCATCCATAGCTGCTGGTTGCATATCAGTGAGCTCACATTTGAAACTATCAGCGAAAGGGATTTCCATGCGGAAGTTATTCTGGGCTGTTGTAGGCCCCAGAGGTTACCAGAGGCACTGCTTACAAACAGAAGCAATCCTGTGCCCTGTGCTCTGGGATGACCCTGCTTGAGGAGGGAGGTTGGACCAGGTGACCCCTTGTGGTCCTTTCCAACCTGACCCATTCTGTGGTTCTGTGAACAGTGACTGATGGCTGTGATCCAGTGCTCACATCTGTGTCAAGGGCTTGTGTTATTTTATAGCACAGGCATTGCCTTTGTCTAACTTGTTGCTCAACAAGACAGTACACCAAGCAATAAGGTGTCAATTAAGATGCAATTATTAATTTAATTAAACTGCTGCACCATTTAAGTAGGGCATCTACGAGTGTGTTTATGAAGCAAACCCACAGATAAGAGGACAAGTGAATATTTCGGTTGCCCCCCAGGTGGTGGCCTACAAGAAGTCCGAGCATGGGAATGAGGGGGACACGGGTGTGCTGGTCTGCAAGAATCCCTCTTTCCCTGCTGTCACCACTTGGTCCTGGCACAAAAGTGGCCACGGGCTCCTCGAGAACGCCTCTGGGTGATACATCATCAAGTCCAGTGGCAACAAGACAGAGCTACGCATCCTTAAACTGGATATTGAGCAGGACAAGGTGACTATTTCTGCAATGGCACCAACTCGTTCGGCACTGGGGATGCCACGGTGAACCTGCGCGTCCGCAGCCGCCTGGCAGTGCTCTGGTCCTTCCTGGGCATTGTGGCAGAAGTCCTCGTTCTTGTCACCATCATCTTCATCTATGAGAAGAGGAGAAAGCCAGGTGAGGTTCCTGATGATGATGATGATGGAGGCTCTGCACCGCTGAAGAGCAATGCCACAAACCACAAGGACAAGAACGTCCGCCAGAGAAACGCGAACTAAGAGCGGGGCCAGGTGATGTGTAGATGAAAAACTCGTCTGGACAATTTTGTTTTCTTCTAATTTTTTGGTAAAATAGCACCATGGAATATTCTAGTGCGTCCTTGCGATTCAGTTACTTCACTTTCCAAAGAAACTTAAGTTGTAGAGTATAAAAGACACTTTTTTTTTTTTTTTTTAAAGAGTTGTGGGAGGGTTTTTCTACCTGTAAATGTAAATCCTTTGTTCCTGGTAGTCTAGGTCTCTGGCTGTCTCTGTCCTAGGTTATTTCATGTTGGTACAGAGTGGGGGGGGTGGGGGTGGGAGTGTAGCTGTGTCCCACCTGCTTGTGGGGGTGAGGGAGGAGCTGCTTTGGTGGCTGTTGGGAGACGACCTCATCTGACCAGAGGGTTCAGGAAGAGGGTTCTGTGTCTTTCCCAGCGCATCACCAGGAGCAAGGCTGCACCTTTCCCTGGCAAAGGGCACGTTCCTGGCATGTCCCTGTCAGGCAGATTCCCAATCAGCTCCTGCTGAGCTGTTCTTGGTTACTCCAAAACAGGCAGCCCAGGAGCTGGATGCTGGATAAATGATTGCTGTAACTTATTCCATGGGTTGATCATGTCTCTGCAGTGGGGAGAGGGCAGGCTGAGCCAGGGCTGGGGGTGGTTTTAAGGTTTTAACAGCGTGTGCTTGTGCTTGAGCCATTGCAGTGTGTGCATGATGTGAGGGGCCTGTGAACAGACAAGTGCTCAGGGGGAGGAGACCCCAACATATAATCATCTAAATAGAGTAACACAAGATATTTTCTTACAAAAAGAATGATAAAGCTGGAATGGCTCCTATTTAAATGCTTGAAGCTACCAAGTATATTAGACCACTAACACTAATACGCAGGTAGAGTCTAATGGAAAAAACTACTTTTAAGAGTCCATGATGTTTCAAACTCCCCTGAGGTATCCCCTGTTCATGACAGCCCTTGTACAATGCACTGGAGAGCTCTGCTGTGGATCACACCTCCCAGAAATGTGGCCTGTACTGCATGAGGGCATGCCTTGAGAGCTAGACTCCCCAAAAACTTTCCTTAGCCTTGCTGCATGTGTGCCAGGACTGGCAGGGCTGTCAGTTTCTGTCATTCAACACGTGCAGAATCATGTCTGATGTGCCTCCTGTCCTAAGCCTTGTCCCAGAAAAAGAGGGAGGGGGATGTCAGCAGGTGAATGCATATCCTGCAGTCCCTTTCTGCATTAAATCTTTCTTTGCAGAACAAAGGGACAGACTAATGCCAGACACCTGGGCTTCACTAAAGCCTTTCTAACATGCTCAGGATATATATAACCATGTGAATTTTTCCATCAGGGTGTGCAAGTAAAGCTACATGAATACAAAATTCAAAAGAATTAAACCTCAGGAAGGGTAGATATTCCTTTTGCCTTATAAGACAAAAAGAAGCAGCCCCTTCATTCTACTAAAATACCTTAACACATCTGAAATAGGTCCTTAAATATGTTTTTCGGAACTGGCTTCTTTCCAAGCATGATAAATTGGTGTGGTAGGAAACAAAGACCATTCAGATAGTTATCCATTTTGGTTACATTGTAATTTTCTTATTAATGTAAGCTTTACAGTCTTTCTCCTTCAGGATGCCAGAGTCGGTAAAAGCCAAACACTAGAGTTAAAATAAGTTACTCATTTATCTCTTCCAAAGGGGCTTTTAATATTTATTATTTTAGCCTTTGGAATAATCTTAACCATTTTGAGAGAGAGAGGAGGGTACAAGACTGTTCTTTTTGTTTAGACATACCAGTCTTGCCTTGGATTGGCTTCCCAAGAACAAGTTCGAGTTAAAGTTTTGCTTTACTAGAGTAAAGCTTTAGCTCCAGATGTATTCCCTCCATAAAGGCAGTTATGCTGGATTGTCTCCCAAGACTGGTTATACCAGAAACATCTCCCCAGTATTGCCCACAATGCCATTTTCCCCAGTCACTGAACATTTTCATAGTTCCTTTTTCATCTACTCAAAGTTCTGACATGATTGCAGAGCAGCAAGACCCATTGAGTTCATGAAATACTACTACTTTCTACTTCACAAGTGGATCTTGGCAGTATTTGAACACTCATCCTCACCCATTTACTTCGATTCCTAAAGTCAAGGCCAGCATAGAAAATTTTAGCATTGAAGAACATTCTTTACCTTTTGATCTGCCATTTTGTCTCCAGAGGGACACTTTTTCAGCACTTCTGCTTAGGAAATTACTGCTGAGGCATCCATAACATTTAAGAAGTTTCACCTACTGTTGCAAATCTTAGGGACAGTAGGAACACAACAGGCACTTCCTGGGCAGCATTGCACCCTTTGCAGCTACAAAGGCATATGGGGCATATCCCTATATTTCAGGACCACTTAAGGTACAAGTGAATAGACCCTTTCTCATCTCCTTATACAATATACAAGAAATGTGAATTCCTACAGCCAGTTTCCATCGAGGGAAGAAGGACCTTTTTGGCCTCATCTAATAATTACCCTTCAGTCTACAATATTCCAAAAAAAAACCAATGAAAGAACCTCTATGCAATCTGGGACACCACCTGATCTCAGACACCAACAGTGTTTCCTCTCCAAAAGAAGTGTATTATTTTTCTTCTCTTGCTTGACACTTCCAAAAACCTCTTGTACAAGCAGGGTCAAAGAAGCCAGGCTTCTTGCTTGCTCAAGAGCCACATTAGAGTGAGGTAAATAAATTGTGAATAAAAGTGCTTTAGCAGAAGAGGACAATACTTAGAGCAGTTTTAAAATACCTAAATACTTGAATCACTATTATGGAAATATAAAGAAAAAGCAAACGTGTAAATTTCTGTCACTTGATAAATAATATTAGTACTTCAGTCACTTAAAATAGAAAGAACTGCAAAATGAGTGTTATAAGAGGATTAAGACAAACTTTCAATGCCATTGCAGAAGTAATAGTCCATAAAAGGAGGTTCAGACACTAACAAGTTTTAAGGATGATTTTAAAGATTTAAGGACCGTTGTTTGTTCTAAATGCAAATCTCTTACATTTCTTAGTAGCATTAGGACTAGCAAGGAACATACTTTCATAAGTTTTATTCCAATTTCCTCAAATTCCTGCAATATTCTTTTGCACTGTAAAATCATGAGTACTCCTGTTTAATTGAGATGAAGAACATTCCATGAAATAATCAGGCAGGCTGCTGTGACAGCAGATCACATCCCGCTCTTTCTCACAATTTCCAATTTAATTTCAGAGTTGTTGGAAAGCAAAGTTAAAGCAAATGAAGAAAACCCTTGGATAATGGCAAGCCATGATAGATAATTGAAATAGATTGGATTTTAAGTTCTAATTCTCCTGAATTATTTGCCATTTACACCTATTTTATTTAAACTTAAGACACTTATCCTTCCTTCATTTCTTATAGCAAATCAGTGTAGACAGCTGCTCTTTATATTCCTCTGAACAGCATCAGACACATAGCAAATATGCAGGGCAAGCATTTTGGACAATCATACAGGTCAATATATTTTAACTTTTGCAATATGATGCTGAATCATAGCAACAAGTGCTATGTAGTGAGAATGTAGTGAGAATGCAGTGAGAATGCCTCATGCATTTTAGGTTGATTTTGGATGTGTTCATTCAAACAAGTAATGAAAACCAGACAGTATTTCTTAACTTATTCACAGATACCACAGCTGAACATTTCCTTTGCCTATTAAATTCTTAAATCAAGTAGAGTACAAGACCTAATGATCAAAACCAACACAGAATCATACTCGGTAGCTTAAACATTTATTAGCTTTGTCATTGGAGCTGTTCAGGGTTCTGATTGTTTTTCAAACAAAAACATACAATAATTGCCCACACATCATTGATATTTGAAGTGATTATCATACTGGTTAGACAGACAGGACATCAATATAAAGCCTAATTGAACAAGACAAATTGCATGTCAGACCTGCTGACCGTTTCAGAATTACCTCTGTAATCTAATGTTCCTACTGGCATTGCCATCTTCATAAATACTAAGACATACCAAAACTAACGAAAGAAAAATCCTGCAAACCAAGGAATTCTGCCTTTTGACCTGATGGAATTTAGTTTTGTGACAAAACATCACAGCATGTAAACAAATACATGAAAAGCAGAATTACTAACAATTTCATGATCTTACAGGTCTCCTTAACACCCACATCTTCATATTTGCATCTCCACTTCTGATTAATGAGCTCAAACTATTTAAGAAATCACAACAACACAACAATGGAAACCTGTCAAGAAATCTATGCTTAACTTCATTCCTGTAAAAATTCCAGTCTTTGGAACTGTATAAACCATTATGCAAAATAGCATTTAGAGGACTACATGTCTTCTCCCTCTGCCCCCATCCATCTTTCAGCCAAATTAGTACTCAAGAGATGCCTTTTGACATAAAGTTATATTCTAATTACAAAAGTAAAACAACAAATTACTTAATTTTTAGCAAGATACCAAGTACACCACCCTGGCATATACATTAGCCCTCTAATTTGAGGCCTGCTGTTTAGCTTTCTTCCCAGACAAACTGGAAAAGGAAAGGGATCAGACTTCATCAGCTGTGGTTTAGATGACATTCTTAAACTGAAGTGCAGAGAAAGAAAGGACTACAATATTACTTTCAGGTTTTTTGTGAAAGGTTGTAAATTCCCCTGCACATCCATCCATTTCTTTCAAAGCCTCTTGAGCTGTACTTTAAAAAGTTACCAAGCAGGAAGCAGTTTAACAAGTTTTGTAGATCAGTCTCCCCTTTCACAAGAGGTATCTTCTTCTCACTTTTTATTCAGACATCAAGAAAAATTATAGGAACTTTCATACTGTTATATTTTTCATACTGTCCAATTCTCTTTCACAATTTCTTCTCTCTTTTCCATTGCCCCATAGGTATAAATCCTGCAGCCTGTGCCAGAACTCCTCAGTGATTTATTCCAAGAAAGTTAGGAACTCAACAGAGATGCAGAAGTTCATATTATGTTTATTTCTACTATGCTAAGCCCAGAGGTACCATTTCCATTTTTATTCAGTGATTCAATTGGCTTCTTGAGGGCTTGTACAACAGCTCAGCTTTACTCAAAAGAGTTTTGGGGTAAAAAGTTCAGGAGCAACTATTCTATTTGAGCCTCTTGAGTTCCCAATGATGTTTAGGAATTTGTCATTGGGGGTGAGAGTCAGATCAATCTATTGAATTAAACACATTCTCTTCTGCTTATAAGAGCCCTTGAAAAAGTTAGAGCCTTTTTCCCTTTAGGCACACAAATACGTATTTTACATTAAAGGTTATTTTACTACTTACCTATAGTAGTTTGTTATCTATACTCCGAACTTTTGCTATTTAATGCAAAAAGCCCCAACAAAAACTGAAAAAAAACCCCCGAAAAATCCAATTATTGGATTACCCAAGTACTGTTTATCCTTGTAATATATTCAATTCATTAAAGCGTACAATTATAACACATTTAAAATGTAAATGTTAACAGTGTTCTATTTCCTGGAATGATGCATTTAGAACAACTTGTCTTGGTGTATCCTGAGTTTAATAGAAGAAACTTTCTTCTCAGCTGTGGCTTTCTCTGTTGGCCTCATATTATTCCTCTGTTAGCTAAAGCCAAATGGCAATTTAGCAACTAAATCCTAGATTGATTAATCTAAATATGAGTAAGTCTTGGTATTCCTTTGGCATTGCCTGATAGCATTTGATGCTGCTTCTACCTCTACCCAAACTGTCGTACTGAACATCCTTTGTAAAAAAAAAAGCATCTCTTTGTAAAAGCAATCCACTGGCTGCTACCTCCCCTTCTCCCTTCAGAGTGAAGTCTTTCAGGGAATAAGAAGAGCAATTTTAAGGGTACAATCTGGTTTTGAGAATAGGAGACAGAACTCACTGTTTGCATTGTTTTCAAGAGAAACAGACACAGCTACTCCCACCAAAGCTTATGACATCCTAGCTGGTCATTCAGTGTTTTAAAAGAGGAATCTCAAGGGACAGCAACACTGTTTGATAGTAGAGACTGTACGTGGACTAGTTTACCTGTTATTTAAACATTAAGTATTTTACTTAGATCAAGGGTCCAGTATTCTATATATGCTCCCCTTCACCTGAAGCCACTGTTTAATGCCTAGGGAAGAGCAAGGGAAGTGCATTTCCCCAGAACTCCCAGTTTCCTTCTACTTTCATCTCAGTAACTTCCCAGCTCAGATATTTCCATGCATTTATCACAGCTTTGTGGCTTTCGCTGCCATTAACTGGACCAATTTCCTTTCATGCCCTGAGTAAACTCCTGGCTTCTACTGCATCCTGTGGGAATGAGGTCCTGCAACAAGTCAGATAAACAGAGATCAACATCCACAGTTTGCAAGACATTCATTAGTTTCAAACATCCCTACCACCCGCTCTAGAGATAGACTTTTTGTCATTGGTTTTCATCTCCCGCAGATGAAACTCAGAGATGAACTCCTACAAATACACCTGGTCATTCTTGCCACCAAGAATGCTCATTTGCAGCAATTCAGTCCTGGCAGTGGTGTTAAAGCAAAGTTATTCCAGTTTGCAACTGTGAGTGGAAAGCTACAGGGAGAAACAAACAAAAAAACCAAGCAAGCAAACAAACCAAAACCCCCACATTTTATACAGAAAAATTAGAGTTTTAGGAAGGGAGTACATACCCCTACTGCATTACTAATTCCATGGGGGCAGGGGAAGACCATCATGCAGAAAATCGTCTGGGATTCACAAGTGCATTATTTGGATGATCACATTACAGCTGGATGAGACTGAGCCAATTTACTACCAGATGAAGGGCAAGAGTTGGGATTAGCATTTCTACAGGCATAAAATCAAATACAAGTAGTATGCAGTCATCTCCTTATCTCCCTGCCCATCACTCCAGGTGTACTACACAAGGTTCTGGCCCGCAGTTTTTGCCCCAAGAATTTTCCAGGTTCCCACAAGTTCATGTCGAAGAAGGAAAACAAAGTTACAGAACAGTATTAGAGTAAGGAGGAACCCTGAAGTCCTTTGATGGTGATTCAGGCACAATGACTAGTGGTACAAAGAAAAGATGATAGAAAAAACCCCAAAACACCCATCAACTAAAAAGCAGAAAACAAAAGACCCCACTTCTTTGTAACAATGTTTGTTTAAAGATTAAATAATAAATTTAAGGAAGTCATTATCCTACAAGAACAAAGTCAACTTTTTTCTTTTTTTTTTTTTAAGAAAAGTTCCTTTATCTCCCCAGCTAAAATAAAACAAGAAAGAAAAGACAAAAAAAGCCACAAAAATGAGCCATGCTGGAATACACAACAGGCTCTCCTTTGAAGTCACATACATTCTTAAGAAGTGCTAACTATGGGAAAGAGCAACACCGTAACAGACACTAGTTGCTCATTAGAAGTGAACCAATACCAAATATCCACATTCTCATTACATACTCATCGTTTCCACATGCATTTTCCCCTTTTAACTGACACACGATACCTAAACAACTCTACAAGCCCATGCCAAGATGAGTGGGAGCGCAGGAATTGCCGCAGATGGATTTCTTAAAGTCACTGCACTGTTTTGGTTGTTGGGGCACTTCTCTCCTCCCACAGTTGACTTCTGTAGCATGGCTTCCACCTTCTGGTGGTGGCTAGCCGTCATCATGATCATTCCTCAGTCTTCCACACACTGGGATGGGTCTCCCCAGAAAGCAAGAAGGAAGCACAAGGAGTTGGGCAGACCTGCCTCATTGCATTTTACTTTTAGGTGTAAATTTTTGCTTTTTAAATCACCACTTTACTTATGGTGCTCCTCTCCCATTACCTGAAGTGGTCTCAGGCATTTTATTCCCTTGCTGACAGGACTTATCTCCCCAGCTTCTCTCTGTGTACTTTAATTAATTTGGAGCACTACCACGCACCTGACTTATAATAAGAGTGAAAGGTTTCGTGTCCCTGAAAAGATGCTATCATTAGTGCAAAGAGCTTCATTTGTTTTCTCAATAGATTTTTGTTCAAAAACTCTTGCCTCCCATCTCCTTTCACCTATGGGCTATTCCACATGCCCTCCAATTCTGTTTCAGTTAGTACCCATAAAGCTTCTGCTCTCTTATCATACACAAGTTAAAAACAGGTGTATTGTCTTTTTAACAGCAAGTTATAGCACAACCACTTTACAGTCACAGGGCAACAATAATCACAAAGACTCATCTTTACATTAAAATGTTGAAGGAGAATGCCTGTGTGGTTATTTCTATGCTTTCAGAAAGTTCAATTTAGAAAAGACTTGTCACGCTTACGCGTGGCTCGGGTGCCAGGGTGGTGCGACCATTCCCAAAGTGTCCTTTGGGAGTTAGCTTGGGTAGAGCGTAGACTGCTCTCGCACACACATGCAGGACCCGGGGCGGGTGAGCATGCACACACAAGCACTTTAGTGGATCATGCTGAGAATAAAGAGGCTGGAGGGGTTCCTTGCGTGGAATTACATGGACAGGATTAATTCTGTACATGAAGGGATCCAGGGACAAAGAGCGTGGCTAGCAGAGGGTCCAGGGATTAACTACGGGGAGGAGAAGGGGTGGAGGGAGGGCCAATGGAGAAAGAGCTGAGGAGAGGAGCACAGGCAGGGCCAGGGTACACAGACCAATGGGGAAACCTGGAGGGAGGAGTTGGGATACAACCACCAATGGGGTGTCAAGGAGAGGAAAGCCTTCTGGAACCAAGAATTAGGGGGAATCAAAGGGGCGGTAGGCCAACGGGTTGACTAACTGGGAGTCATCTACATATCAAAACAAAAGACTGTGGGAACTTGCCATGGTCAGGGAGGCACTTCTATACATTAGTGCCTGCCCACCAGTGGACTTCTGCTGTTCTTGGGCCTTGTGGCTCCTTGGTCACTTCTGCACTTCAGACTAAGAGCTGAGAATACAGGACTCAGAAGTCATCCTGTTACTCTACCACCTCACACAATTCCTATCACAATTTTTTCCTCTGGTTTCTTCCCTCATATTAAGTTTGTGGGAAGGGACAAGGTCAAGGTATTAAAAAACCCAAAACCCTCCCATATTTATTCCTGGCATCAGGTGAGGGGTTCAGGTACACCAAGCAACTAAACCAAGAGGCTTACCAGGAAGGGCTCCTCTTCAGGAAAGGAAGGCAATATCACATACCCACACACAAATAAACTAAAGCCATTATACCATTGATCTCAACTACAAGCCTTTTCACAGAAGAAATTACACTGTTATCAAGTATGTTCATGCATTAAATGGATTTTTTGTCTCGTTACCTATTATTCATAATGGTATTTGACCTGGAATCTGCCTGCAGGTCTGAGGTGGAGATTGGAACTACTCACACAACTGGGGGGTTAAAGACAGAAAGGGGGGTTAAAGGAGCAAGGAAATGAGGTCAGAGAAGCGTAGTTTCGGAACAGCTGCAGAACAACACCTCTAAACATATCGGTTCATGTTACAGTGGGGATACTGCAACATGATGTATCAGACAATGAGGCCCGTGGAAAAGAAATATATATGGACCAATTCTTGATAGATGTTTCAGAGATGTTTATTTCTCCAGCCGCATGGCCGGAGCTCTGCCGAGGAACTGCTCAGTCATGGGGCCCGAGGGTCCTTGCCCGCGCAGGGGAACACAAAACAACCAATGAGGAACGAGGCTGACCGGGGGCTGGGAAACCCCGTGTCTCCCCCCCAGGGCCCCTCTCCCAGGACCATATGGTGGGGGGAAGGGACCCCAACAGATTCACATAAATTGTCCTCCCACACACCTTCTCATCTCTGACAAAGGTAAGGGGTCACAAAACTCAGTTCAGCCTATTAGGAAGATGCTCTTGGAGCTTTACTCTTCTATCAGAAATTCATCAACCAAATCAGGGGAGAAAACCAGCAAATCGGTAGAACCACTCATATTGATCACAGTACCTTTCCTTGCTTTCTGCTAAGGTCCCTGAAATGGTTCAGGCAGGCAAGACAAGACAGGAGAGAAAGGCAGCTGTCTTGTGGGCAGAAGACCTGAGTTAATTTCTTCCCACAAGAGTGCCTCTTTGTGCTTGGGCAAGTCAATATATACTTTGATTCCTCAACTGAAGGACAGTGATTATACTGCATCACTAAACCCCAAGAAGGCAAGAGAGTAAGACTTTGAACTCCCCATATGTTCGCAAGAAGCATTTAAGAATCTTTTACAGGGTAATTTCACACTTATCCTTCCAGTCAGTCAGCAAGTCTTAACTCCCTCTTCCTCTCCATGGGCTGGAGGCCACTGCTCAGACCTGGCTGGGCTGGTCAATATTGCTGGAACTGAGCAATATCCAAGAGAATCTGCCCAACAGGATCAGTTCCACCCTCAGCTAACTACAACAGGAGACCAATTATACTTTCTCAGCTTTGATTTCAACATTCGCAGATATCACATGCTTCATTTCTTTATTACACTTGTTAGCTGGATTCTTAGAAAATAGCTAATGCGTTCCAAGTACAAGCCTATGCAACAGATCAAGCTCTTTTCACCAAGAATTGTTTGCACTGTTCTTTGTAATTTATGCAGTTAGTCATTTGCCTTTTCTATTCTTCCCTTAGAGAAAACTCCCTGGATATAGGACTACATTGTCTCCAATGAGAGCACATCTTATCACAAATGTAAATTCAGTCACGGGACTCTGCACTAAAGACTTCTTAACCTGGTCACAGGATGATACTTGGAACTGAGAAGAAAAACTGCACACAGGAGCCATGCTCCATGAGCACACAGGAAACTTACTTATGCAAAATCCAAGCTGTACAGAGATCCCAGCTGTAGTTCCAATTTGAGTTAGTTCTCAAACCATGATAAAACAGCCCTTGTCAGGTCTGTCTGCTGCCTTATATTTATACAAGTGCAACCTAGCTTGCTGCACAGAAATGGTCTCAGGAAGCCTTATACCTAGCTGACCCAACCTTATACGTTTCTGGATCTCAGCATCTTCTTTGTTTCATTGAAACTGGGAAGCACTGAGAGCTGAGGACAGTAAGACCTTCCATCTGGATATAAACGTATCAGACTTATTTAAAACTGATCCATTTAATAAATCCTGGCCACAATGTTGTAATGAAGTCTAGAAGTGAAATTGTTTCTGAAAACTGTATTGTCTTGTGGACTGAGTTAGCCACTGAAAACAGTTTTCCAGAGATCCCAGCTTGAATGGTGAAGCCCCACATCCCCTTTTATTTAATTATGCAAAGGTAGCTGGATGAGCCAAAGAACCTCCTTTTCATCCACTTTTAGGTTTGCTACACAATGGAAGTGCTGAGCACCAGGGACCACACAGTGACAATACTACTAGCAACGTTCAGAAGAAAATCAAGGTGATGATCTTATTCTACAAAAGATTCAGTAAAGTGAAAATCAGCTTTTCTAGAAAGAAAGCAGCAAATAAACCTAGGGAAAATATAGAGCACCTTATGTTCCTTAAATTAGTCAAGTAACTTTCATTTGGGCCTGCATTTCAGCCCAAAGTATCAGCTTATATCAACTGCTGCTGATTTACATCTCTGATTGCCTATTTCAAGCTCTCTGCTTGCAACGAAATAACAACTCAGCCTGACTGTATTTATTTTATATTAGTCAGTATTCTTCATTCTGGATTCTTTCAGGTACCACTTCTACAAGGCTTTGGCCCTGTTAAAAGCAAATAACATAATGATAGTATATAATATTAATGATAATGGAACTTCGAATTAGGTTGTTATAGTCATCAGCACTATCATCTCAATACTTCTGTGTTGAAACACACAGGCAGCCTCTGAAGTTACTTATGTGTCTTCCTTAAGCAGGGAAACAGGAATGTGCATGCATTTTTTGCATGGCCTCTAGTAGCAGTCTTACCTTGAAGTAAAAAATTCATGCACAGTTGCTAGGAGGCTCGAAGGAAAAAGCATGATTCAGAACCAAGGCATCCACGGAGCTTCTTTCAGGTCCTAGATCTATTGACAGTCCTTCTGCCTGTACAAGGTATATATCTTTCATGCAATGGACCTGTTTGAGCAGGACTCAGAAAAAAAGCCTCAGAATATTCAGAATAAATCCTATAAGTAGTCAAAAGGATTGGATTAGGACAGATGCAGAAGAGGAGCAACTTGCAAGGTGTCAACCACTATTAGGAGCAAACACTAGAGCTTCCCCCAAGATTCAAGTAGCCCACCAAGCTTTTTTGAATCTGCAGCAACCTGTGGTTCAACAGCTACATTTATATTCACCAGAAAAAGTGCAGAGCAACATCTGTTGCTCCACTAGACAAGCTGAGACCAGTGTGGTGTCAAACATTACCTACAAGCTATTTATTTGCTTTTTTACGTTCCTCCTGTAGTGCACATTGGCAGTGCAAACCACAACTTCTCCCTTCCCCATGATCCCACGTGCAACTCCAGACCAGCTGTAGCAGACACTGGATTCCAGTGGACAGCAGGTGCGAAAGGAACTGCATCATCCCCATGCCAGAGCTCTGCCTGTTGCAGCAGTGGCCCCATCTGCAGTAGCACTTCATGGCAGAGTGCCTCACAAAGGGAACTAAGACATCTGCAAACTGGGGAGATAATCCCCCAAAGCAGCCTCCTGTTCACATGGTCAGATGAGACCACTCAGCTCCATATCCTTTATTATTTCTAAAAAAAACAAATGGAAAAGGCAAACAGTGCTAAGCACACAGAAGTGTCACTCCCTTGAACTCTTGAGTCCTTGGCAAAAGCTGAAGAATTACAGTGATCTTGCTCCCATGAGGCACCACTAGACAGTTCCAACCTCCTTCAGTTTCTTGAGTCAAATAATGTCTTGATCTTTTTCATGATGAGGAGAAAAAAAAATAGCTCTTTCATTAAATAAAGAGTTTTTCACTCAAAAAGGCATAGTAGTTGTGGGTGTTCTTTGTTTAGGGTGGTCTTATTTTGGTTGGTTGTGGAGGGCACGCAAGGTTTTGGGGATTTAGGGGCAGGGTATTTTTCTTTGTTAGTTTTGTTGTTTCTGAGGGGTTGGTTTGATTTTTTTTATAGTTTGCTGTAGTCTCATGAAGAAGATCTCACAACAGAAATCTCTGTCATCTTGGCAGTGGATCTTGGTAGCAATGGAATCTGTTAGTCACACAGAGCTGAATAGTTCAGATAGCTTTCAGCACATATTGCTGGGATTTACTCTTTAAAAGGCAGGCTTTTTATAGATGGAATCAAGGTTTTTTTACCCAGGGCTTGTGACACATAGTTCTAGACAGCACTGAAGTCCCATATTGAAGTGACTTTCAGCAGCACCAAATCAGTCATGTCGGACATGACTTTGTGTTCTTTAGTCTACGTAGAAGAAATCCAGTTATTTACTGCTTCTGCAGAGGTTCTGAGAACCACAGCGTATTCCCAGAAGAGACAATCATTGCACAGAAAAAAAAAAAAAGAAAAAAAGAAAGAGAAGAAGGAGACAAAAAGTCCTTTCTACTTGTTTTAACTGTGTTTGGATCAATTTTCACTACACCAGGCCTGCAGAGAAAAGCCTTCAGAAACAGACTAAAAAAAATCCATTATATTGTATAAAATAACTTGAATACCATGAGCCAGATCTCTGGAAGGTGACAATATCTTCACTTGTCTGTTCCTGACATCACCAGAACAATGACACTAAAACCAATTTTCATTAGAGATCTTTATCTGTAAGAAAAATCTGCCAACAGTTCAAAAGCCACAGCTTGCTTAGCCTCGGGTTTTTTTTGTATAGTCAAGAAATAATGTCTCCAGACCTTTAACCTTACAAAGTTGAACTTGATTCATATGGTAGTCAATAGCTGTGAAGTGAATAGCTTTACCTATGGCAGCTGGTGAGGGGTCAGTAGCTCTGACCGAGGAAGCTGTGACTGGTCTGGAGAGATGGTCCCAAAAGGAATCGCCTTCCTGAGACCCGGTGTCTTCCCTCAGCTGCTGGCTAGGAGGGCCCATGCAGAAGCTGTCAGCTCTTTAGTGATTGTCAGCTCGTGATTTCAGCTCAGCTCTGCAGGGCAGCCTCCAGGCCAGACCAGAGAGAGACGAGAAGCCCGTGTAGCTGTTCCGCACGAGGGAGCTTTATTGGCAGCTTTATTGGTCCGTACTCTGGTGAAGGGGAGCCAGGGACGAGCCCTCTCTGCCCTCGCAGGGGCAGGGGGCTGGCTTTATAGGGATACAGGGGGTGGGGTCAGAGAGTAAAGGCCAATGGACTACAAAGGATCTGCACAGGGTCTCCCAGAGGATTCTGGCTCTGTCGTCTTCTCGCCGTAACTGAAGAGTAGCTGCCTTCCCAGGGGTGGTCCTGCTGGGAGATTGCTCAATCTCCTTATCTCAGCAGACATCCCTCCAGGGCAGTGGCTGGGCATACCCTACATTTACCCATGTGAGTAATTCTAGATACAGGCTCAAGTGCTTATATGTTCAAGGTCTAAATTAAGACAAAGTACTTTGGCACTGAACATAAGGTCTCAACTAAACTACAGTAGAGTGTAACTAATCATTTGTTTTACATTTGCTCCCACAAAGAAAGGAGAATTGGAGAATTAAAGTACATTCTGTTACTGTGATTTTAACTTCTTGTTCTTTTCTCCTTGCGTAAGTAATGGGAAGCAACAACCTTCAACTATAATGGACTACGTTACTGAAAGTCATGCAAATCCATACACAGATTTAAAGGGAAGTAAGAGAGGTGCTTCAAAATACACATCTTGGTTTGTATCAGAAATTATGTGACCAGCAGGACCAGGGAAGTGATTGTCCCCCTGTACCTGGCACTGGTGAGGCCACACCTCAAGTGTTGTGTCCAGTTCTGGGCCTCTCATGACAAGAAAGACATTGAGCGGCTGGAGAGAGCCCAGCGAAGGGAATAGAGCTGGAGAAGGGTCTGGAGCACAAATCTGATGAGGAACAGCTGAGAGAGCTGGGAGCGTTTAGCCTGGAGAAAAGGAGGCTCAGGAGGGACCTTATTAATCTCTACCTGAAAGGAGGGTCTACCCAGGCGATGGTTGGCCTCTTCTCGCAGGTAACGAGCAAGAGGATGAGAGGAAACAGCTCCAAGTTGCACCAGGGGAAGGATATGAGGAAAAATGTTTTCACTGAAAGTGTGGTAAAGTGTTGGAACAGGCTCCCCATGAAAGTGGTGGAATCATTGCTCTTGGAAGTATTCAAAAACTTGCAGATGTGGTACTTAGGGAGGTGGCTTAGTGGTGGACCTGTCACTGTCAGGTGAATAGTTGGACTCGATCTTAAAGGTCTTTTCCAGCATTAATGATTCTATGATTTTATTCTCCACATCAGCATAAAAACTGATGGATTAACACCAGAATTCCCCCCTTCTCCTAACTTAGGTGTGATTCTTCACTCTTTCATTGATACAGTCTCTGTTTCATCATGGTTTCCAAATAAATAAGATGTGGATCTGCCCTTTCTCCCTAGCACTGCCATAATGCAAGAAGGCCTTTACCCACACACAATAGAGGAGAAAAAAAAAGCATTTATCACAAACACAGACTGATGCACATTTAACACACAATTCCTTAGATGGGGCAGAGGCATCAGAAATCATGTGGGAACTGCCTCAGCAGCCAGAACTCAAAGCACTAAGCCCTCTATCAAGTGAGATATGAGTCATCTCAGTCAAAAGAGATAATCAGGTTAGCAGATTTTATGCTGAATACATTTGATATAATTTTTAAGTTTCTCTTCTAAAACTTCAGTTCCCTAGAGAATGATCATTTAAGTGGTTGGGAGATATGACTAAAAACATGAAATAGTTGACATATGCTGAAACTCAAACTGTAATATTCAAGGAAAAAAAGAAAGGTATTTCTTAAAGCATACTCAAAACTACTGTTATAATACCTTTTGTTCATTATTTTAACTTCTTTCAGTGGTACTGTCTCCCATATGCTCCACAATAATTGAACGCTTCTAGGTATTAAAAGGTTAAATAGAAAAAGCCAAGCACAGGTACCTTAATAATTTACTAGTTTGTCTCCCACGTCAGAAGCCAACACATTCAACAATCCCTGTATCAGACTAACCATTTTAAATGCAAAACAATTCAAATGGGTAAAATACTCTTGAGGCTGAGTTTACTCATCTCAGAAACCACAATATGAGGATCCAAGTTTGCTCCTAAAATAATGGAAGAGAAAAATTAAATTATGATTTTTACAGATACCCTGATAAAAGCCATGTCTGTTGTAAGTTAAGGTACCAAAACCTCATTAGAAAGACTTCCAGCTTCTTTATATGCCTGTAATCCATATAAATCAGGAACCTCAGATCAAATTCCCTAATAGAATAATTGCTTTATACATTGTCCTTACCTTAAAAAAGCTAAAGTAAAACACAAGCTTGTTCAGACAATTATTCACTTGTGCTTTTCCACTCAAGAGAGAACACTTTGTGCTTATCTTCCTTTATTTTAAGGGACTGGCTTTTGCTAGGTGCTGCTACACTTGATTGTTTCTGCTGGTGTAACAAGGACTTTCCATCACCTCCTGGGGCCTGACTCTCTCACTCTTCAGCTAAGAAGGACCTTTTCCAGAAGAGCTCTCATGTTTACATTTTAAATACTTCTACTTCAGCAGCCCTGTAGCTAGAGGAATTGCTTTGTGTATCTGTTGTACGTAGCATTAATTAAATGCTTTGCATTTCAACAGGTCTCTGATCTTTGCTTCTCTCTGGATAAGGAGCCATCGCTAGCATCTTTTACTTCTGCTGGATTTGGATGTTATGTAATTGCTACAAACTTGTTCTTCAGAGAGCTTGGTGGCAAAGCTGAGAGCCTGCTGCTGTGCAGCCTCACCCAAACACATCCACATACTGTACCTGCCAAATGGGGGCTTCCTTCTTTCTCTCTGCATTATTGTGTTCTTGGGGCTTTTGCCTGTCAAAGTTTCATTCAGTTTGTTTTCTATTCCTAGTCACTGTTTAAAGACTTGATTTCCAGGTATGTTTCCTACTGTTCCTATGTTATATTGCCAGGAACACCTTTATGGGTTGCTGTCCATTTTGTCTAGAATTTACATTGTTTCCTTGCATGTTAATTAGGCTAACAAAAAGTGAAGAAGGATCTCTGGGCCTGCTGAAGGATGTAGCTGTCTCCTTTAATAGCACAGAAATAGGAATAGGCAGGAATAGAGCCTGTTAAAAAATCATTGCCTTGTTTTCCTTTCTCTTGATTCAAGCAATATAGCAAAATTTTCTGAGAGGGGTGAGTTTGGAATCTATTTTATAAACTTACTTTTAGAATAAAGTAAGAATAAAACCATCTTCTATGCCTGTCATGGGTTGAATAGAGAATAGTAAACCAATGTGCAATGTATTTCCTTGGGGATATCTTGTCAGAGCGTCTTCAGCATTTTCAACATCACTGGAGTTTGCAACGGATTGTAAAAGCTGCTGTTAAACAACTGGTAAATCAGAGCAACACTCTATGGTGTGTTAGCTGTATCAGAAGGGACAAAATCGAGCAATGATTTGGGTTTTGGGCAGGATAATGAGAACAAAATAAAAAATCCTTCTATGTAAGTGATGTGGGCCTTTCTCAGATGCCTGCCAGGAGGGTACAACTGAAGAGATAAATACAAGTCATGAAAATGCCTAATGAAGGAAGAAAAAAAATCATCTGGGACAGAAAGAAGTACTTAGGTTTGTTGCTTTTTTTATTCCCCCTAAGCTGCTGTTCAAATACATATGGATCTGCTATTTTCAATGTTCTGATCTTTATTTCTGTGTCACTGTCTTAAAAAAAAATCTAAAGGAAAGATAAAATCTTAAGCAAAGGGAATGAGTAAGCACACACCTTCAAGGATAGGCTTTTCATTACATTAAGGTGCCAAAATAAATCCAAAATCTGATCCTTCACTGCCGATCTTACAGATACCTAATGGTTTGGTGAGAGAAAGGGTGGATTATAAATAATTAAGCAGAGAACTCATATATTTTATTCTTGTTTTAAAATATACAGTATAGTCTCCACTGTTCTTCTGCAGTACTTATATATATTTTTGCTTCTATCCCTTTGAGTATCAAATGAGTCTCTTAAGTCTTTCTATACTATTCATTTTCTTCTGTTCTGATGGGCAAATTCAAACTTGTTACACTACCAGCTAACACTTTTCCTGAGCTGTGATGAAATCGAACTTCACTTTTATCAAGTGGCAGAGTAAAAAGGGGCAGTAGATAAATATAGAATTATTAGTGCAATGTTGTCCCAAATAAATACAATTCAAGAAAGAGGTAAACTTACCTCATTGGAAGGGTCTTGTTAGTTTGTTTTTTTTCAAACCATATCTACTATCTCAGGTAGTAAGAAACAGAAAAGCAGTTTTCCAAGGATATTGGTTATGATCCTGAAACCTCCAACCACAGAAGTTTAATACCTTTAAAATATAAACTTATTTCTACACGGAAAAAAAAAAATATTCTTATTCTGTAAAAGTCTTTAAAGCGTTTTTTTTATAAAGAAAATAAAGTTTATACCTTCCACAATGTGTCATTTCTGTCTCTCACCTCCTAGAAAATGGATTCAGGATGTTTTTGTTAAATATGCTCTCTAATTTCAGCAGATTTTCACTGAGTGCTAAAGGACTCAAAAGTTTTAATTTTCTCCAATTTTCATTTAACTAGGCAAGTAGTTGGATAGAAGAAAAGAAAAAAAAAGGAAACCCAGCTGTTATTATTTTTACTGAGAGAATGCATCAGAAACTCCTTCCCTAGTACACATCAAAGATGCAGTATTTGGCATTCTTCCACTACAGGGAAATCTTCAATTTGCACTACATTGGAAACTGAGAATCCAACCCCAGGAACTTCACTTGAAACCAAGTTTTAGTTATTATGGTTTTTAATAGAATTCTTGTGTAAAATGTTTCCCCCTGCCCAACATAAGACCTCAGAGACAGACAGCCTCAGCTGTAGTCAGTGGCAGAGAAATTGCTGTTTAAGCAACTGGCTGAGGTTGAGCTGGAGATGGGATCTTGTGTGGAGGCCGGGAGGTCTGGGCACAGGGCAGGGGGAGGTTTCTCATTAGAGTGCCAAAACCCTGCAAAAAGATTGATATTTCTCAAGGCTGAACATAAATTCCAAAACCTCCTCCCATCCTTTGTTCCAGTTTCATGAATCTATGCTTAAAGCAAAGCAGATACTTTATCAAGCTGAAATTTCATTAGGCAGAAATTTAGGATGTTGGGAAGTATTCTGTTGACTCGGAGCTTTTATATTTCATCAGCTGATGTAACAGAATACTGAAGAACTTGCTGAGTTAACAGTGGACACTTTGTAAATCACGTATTTCTCTGTTAGCTTTTTGAATCCAAGAAATGTAATCGTTGCTATACTTTGTTTAAGCTAATTTCTTAAATCTATGGCACGCCTGGATTTTGCAAGGAATTTGCTGCCCTCTGTTGACCAATTGTATTAAATGTGACACAAGAAACAACTGTCAGTCTTCAAGAACTTTGCTAGGGACATGTATAGATGTTTGGATATTTATTTCTTAAGCTTTGAACCTTTATAATGCAACCCTTGAAATGATGTAAGGGTTTTTTTAATTTCAGAAATACTGGCTAAAGTTGATACAGATACTGTTAGTGTGAAAAAAACTGGTGCTGTGCATAATCTATTATTTGTTAACTTCTCTTTATAGAAAATAAAATGGGTGAATGCATTTGAAATTATGTGTAATATCATTCATTATGTCTGCAATGTTTCACGTAACAAATCTCTTCATACAGGGACTTGTGCAATATGGGTGGTAAACTGTATTTTTGTGAACTCACACTGCAGTTTTGTCATATTGAAAAGCCTGAGTGAATGCCCTGCACTCTGCTTTTCATGAGCTGGCAAGCAAAATCATGCAACATAAAGTTTTTTAAAAATTAATTAAATATGTAATACACTGCCTCTGGGGGCCAGACAACCTGCTGCTGAAGTCTCAGAAAGCACAAACAAGAAACCTACAGCAACTTTGTAGCTGTCAAGGCAGAGACTTGTTTTCCTCACCCTTTCTGTGAGTGTCACCAATCTGTCTTACAAGATAAACAGGACTAGTTGTTTACAATATGGAATTGCAAATTATTGTTTGGCAAAAATATCTTTAAGTTAAACCCTCTGTCAAAGCAAGAATATATCCTGGCATGGTAAAGAGCCGAACAATTAGCCAGGACTGCATTTAACAGATGGATTTTGTTTTCTGTAGCTCCTGCTGGGAAACACAGAGGCATTACTGAGACTGCAGCATGTGTGAGTTACTGAAAAAGAGTAGTGGTTAGAGAACTGTCTTTTTGTTTTATACCACAAGTCCTGAAATCCAGGAAGATCTTCCTTAAACATCTACCCACAGTTGTTCATATCTTGAGCCAAATGTTTTGCTGCCGTTTAATGGTTGACACATTGAAACCTTTGATCTTGGTGGGACTGTGGCTTTTGTTTGGTGCTGCTTCTCTGGCAAAAGGGATGTGTAGGGGTACAGCAGCAGGTGTTGCACTCTCATGAAGATTCCAAAGTTTTCCTTTGGCACAAGTCAGTTCTTGAGCAGAATCTGAGCAAGTCTGAATGATGAAAGCTGATACTAGTTTCAATGCCAAGGTGAAAAAATTCTTTTTAGGAAATTACTCTGTGCTTATCTTTGTTCCTCCCTTTAAAGCAGGATTTCAGAGGTGGCAGTGATTGCCAGTTTGATAGCAATAGCATGGGGTTAGACATTCAGTCTTTAGGTGCTTATCTGCAGCTTATCTACTTGGAGATAGGGTTCTAATGCAAAGGCTGGAAATCAAAGTATCGTAGCTTTCAACATTCAATAACCCCTTCTCAAATACCTTCTAGAATGGTTTGTCAGACCATGCTTGAGCAGAAGATAGGTAGCAGCAAAGTTTTTTGTGCTTTTGCTATCAGAAGGGTTGTATATTTTGCTTTCTCCTTAAGGAAAAAGCAAAGGATCCTTTATAGAGCAACTTATGTAAACCTAAAAATACCAACTTTTCTGGCCTACTGTTCAGTTTACTCCCTGGACAGTGTGTAGAATCCTCAATCTCTTGGACTCTAGAATTTTTAAAGTCAATAGAGCTTATCCTTAATTAAATGGAAATGCTTCTATCTGGGCAGATCAAACTTACCTTTTTAATTGCTCAGAAGAAATTAATTTGATTCCTTTAAAAAAACACCATGTCACCAACTTAATTGCTTTCTTCACTGAAAATCTTTAAGTAGGTGTCAGTGAAATCTTTCCCACTCACAAGCCAGTAATTCTGCAGAGAGAAAAAGACTAGAAATTACTGGGGGTTAGCATATTTCAAACTAATTTACACACACAAGAGAAAAACCAAAGAAATCTAAAACCAGTGTTATACCAAATGCTCTGTCTGCTTATTAAGGCTATACGTGTTTTCAGTAAGAAGAAACTGTGAAAACTGTGGTTTGTCTGAGGTCAAGTTCATGTACCTGGATCCAGCATTGATCAGTGCTGCTTAAAGAAACAATAATCCAGAGGATTTCCACCAAAAGCACTATGCAAAGCATCCCTGTGCAGAACTCCTTCAGCTCTTCACTCTCTGCACTCCACAAGCAGGGTGCAGTCCCATGAAAGGACATTCCGTGGGTGTCTGGATGAGACCATGCTGCACACCGAAGCTCTTTGCTTAGCTGCAGAAAATTATTCCTCTGGTCTATGGTCACTACTTCTAGAAATAGGCCCATGTGTGGGTGCCACTGGCCCTGTGCTGCTCTGGATGTTGCAATGTGTGATACGGGAGGGTCACTATCAGACACCTATTCAGAGATTGCTTTGCTATCACTCTATTCATGGAATCCTAGAATGGGTTAGGTTGGAAGGAATGGTAGAGGTCATTTAGTTTGAACCCCCTGCCATGGACAGGGACACCTTCCACTAGACCAGGTTTTTCCAAGGCACTCCAACCTGGCCTTGACACTTCCAGGGATGGGGCATCCACAGCTGCTCTGGGCAATCTGTGCCAGTGCCTCATTGCCCTCACAGTAAAGAATACCTTCTAAAATCTAAACTAAACCTCCCCTCTTTCAATTTATAGCCATTCCCCATGTCTTGCCACTTCATGCTCTTGTCAAAAGTCCATCCCCACCTCTCTGTAGGCCTTTAGATACTGAAAGTCTGCTGCAAGGTCTCCTCAGAGTCTTTTCTTCTCTAGGCTGAGCAACCCCAACTCTCTCAGCCGGTCTTCATAAGAGAGGTTCTTCAGGCTCTCTGAGCATTTTGTGTCCCTCCTCTGGACACTCTCCAACAGGTCCATGTCCTTCTAATGCTGGAGTCTCCAGAGCTGAACACAGTACTCTTATATTTGTCCATTACTGGAGCTTATTAATTTATTTTTCTTTGGAATAGCCAGTTTCTTAGTGTTATCCTCTCCATTAAAAAGCAATTTATCCTTCCTTGGCCCCTTGTGAAGGTGCTTATGACAGTATAGAGAGAAGCAATTCTAGCTTTCAGATTCTGGATTTTTATTTTTCATGCGGATAGTAACTTCCTTGTCATGCTAAACTAAATGTGTTCAGAGCCATCTGCTGTTCTAAAAGTGTCACCTAGATGAATATAGAAAAACTCGCCTCTTGGCACTTTTCTTCACCTTCTGATATAGTTTAACTCCAGACAGCAACTAAGTACCCCACAGCCACTTGCCCATTCCACACCCCCAGTGTGATGGGGAGGAGAATCAGAAAAAGGTAAAGCTCATGGGTTGAGATACAGTTTAATAATTTAAATCAATTAAAAAATGATAATCATAATAATAGTAGTATTTTTATACTGAATCAAAACCACAGCACTGTATCTGCTACTAGGAAGAAACTCAACTCTATCCCAGCTGAAGCCAGGACACCTTCTTAATCACCTCTTGTTACTTCTGTTGTTAGATGCACATTGGATTTTAATTTCAGTTGTGTTGTAAGATTGTATAATTTAATGATAGGACTCAATTATTTTAAAGGTCTTTTCCAACCCAAATGATTCTATGATTCTGTGATTCCCCTTCATCAAAGTCTCACCATTTCTATGCAAAACCAGTCCTCAACACTTCAGTTGGTCACAAAGATTTTAAGCACAAGTAAAAGCAATGAGAAGGATTAATCTTTTTTGTCAGCTTCTTGTGCTTATGCATATATATATATAGTTTACAGTGTTCCATACATTCAACAATAATATTTTAAAGGGTTCTGTTAACTTAAACCATTTTCTGCTGGTTCATTTATACAAAGTAGACTGAACTTTCCCCATCATATTGCTGCAGCCACTGCAGAAGACTCCCAGCACTTTTTGCAATTCTAATGGGTGACTGTCTGCCTGATGGATTAAGGTCCTTACAGTCTCCATCCATAAGTTAATTGAGCTGAGTCAGTCTGAGCTCTGAAGCCCTTCTTGAAAATGAACTTTTATTAAGGGTAAATACTCAGTAAAGTGTAAGTATAGTACAAATAACCAGAAAGTGCACTAGCTAAACTCTGGAGATGGAGCTCAGGCTAGGAATAGAGATAGAAATAAATGTCCATCTCCTTGTCATCCAGGTTAACAAGTGTAGGGAGGTGTGATGTGCAATACACTTAACATATCTGCTGTTATTTTTATGTGATTTCAAGAGCTGGCTACTGCACTAAGAGCCTTGGGTATGGCTTCCTAAGTGTTCCTTGCCTCCCACCATTTGAGTTTTAATATACTCTGTATAAGCAATTATTTCCAAAAAATTGCTTAATAATTCAATTTGCTTTGCTTTAATGGTAGAACAGCAAGACTTATGGATAAAAAGGCAGTAGATGTGATATCTTCTGACTGTAGTGAACTTCAGTGGGAGGACTGCATGATGTTTTTCTAAAAAAAGAAAAGAAAACTTTTGCCTTGATAGAACTTCCATGGGTGGATATGAAGCTTGTCAGGAAAAATATTTGAGTAGCTCTCAGCAGCTTAGTTCCAAAATGTAAGAGGTACATACAACCTGTCTCCTGTTTGGTTCAACAAACCTGTCTATTGCAGGTGGCACAAAATTTGCAGTTCTTGAGAACGCTGGAGGCCAGGATTAGAACTCAGTGTGTCCCCAGCAAAGCAGAGAGAGATGGGAATTGTTTGGTAACACTGGCTGGAAAAGAATGTGTGGGATGATGATGCCATACAGGGCAAAGCTGATTTAACAACACCCTGCTGTATCAACACATCAAGGTATTTAAATAATCTAGCCTGAAATATAGGGAGTGTTCTTCTCTGCTCCATGCTGGAATACTCTTTTTGGGTTTCTGTGCTGAATGGGACCTATCTGAAAACAGACTTGGTGAGAACAGTAAGAATTCACTCAGAAGCATGAAAATGGACTCAGAAAGGGTGGAGGAATCCCAGACAAAGCCAGGACAGGAGCTGAGGTTTGAAAGCCTGGAGGAAAGAGAGGTGAGAGGAGAACTGAGACACACATGGAGACAAATACAGAAAAGGCTACTGAAGGGGAAAAAAGGGAATAACCCATTCTCTGTGTCTGTGGCTGAAAGGACAAGTAATGAGAAAAAATCGCAATAAAAATTTAAAATTGATCATATGCAAAACTGAAATCAATCTATAACCCTAAATTCTCTTTCTCAATAGATTAGTCATCCTCCAGAAGTTGCTTCCAAGTGTAGTGTGTTTCACTTATGCTAACAGAGATTGTAGTGCCACCCACCAGTGTTTACTCCTGTTCAGCCTGCTCTTCAAGACCCCTCTTTAAATACAGCGATGAGATACAGTTGTACAGAACTGGACCAGATTACTTCAACTCTAATTTCTCTTTTGTCCAGGGCTTGTTTTGTCTGATACTTTCCCCTCTTTTTTATCTCTTGTCTAAAAATAATATAATTTACTACTCATAAATTAGTTGAGAAGTTTAAAAATATTTTCTTCATACTTTGATTAGAGAATTGGTTGAAGTTGGTGCCAATAAATGCATTTTGAGGAGCTAGGAATAGGAGCTGGAGAAATACAAAATGTATAAATCTAACTAAGATGCAGTCTTGCAGAAGACCTGGAGCACAACTTGCTCTTGGCCAGAGACCCCAGAGAACTCTAGTGCTGCATATTTAACTGCTGTGGGGAGATGCTGATGCTGATTGTTTGGAAGCAGCAGCACTTTCCAGTCTAAAATTCCCTGTTTACTCCTTATCTAGGGGTACATAATAAGAGGAACTTGCTGTGAACATTTAAGTCATTCTAGGAAGGCTCAGAGCAATTCCATTTCAGCAGTTTGCAAGTTGTACATGAGCTAATGATGATGGATGATCTTAATGCTCCACTGTTTTACTTTAACACAATTTATAAGGGCTAGTACCTGAACCAGTAAAGCTCAAGAACTGCTGCTGTCCTCCTTCGGTCATCAATTAGGTTAATAATCATTGCTGAGCTGGGCACATAAAATGATCCTATCTGTCATCCAGGGTTTAAGATCAAGCAGCAGTTCTATAATCTCTTCAAAGAGCTCTGTTAAATCTATATATTAAGATCATGTCTCCTTTTTCTTTTCTGGATATAAGTGTTCTAGAAGGTGTTCTAGAAGAAAATGGTTTTGAATGGTGTTCTCAGCTTGGTCTTGAGGAATATATTCTGGCTATTCAACGGAGCTGGTACTTATAATAACAAAACAAAGCAATTCAAAATAGCTGTTTGAATCCCTATTAGTTTCAGCAAAGTCCAGGTGAAACTAAGGTCTCCTAACTTCATGGAAAAATATGATATTCTGAAAAATTTCTTTCATCCCAACTGAAAATTTAAAGTTCACATTATCTAACATGTCGTAATTTAAAAAAAAAATTGGAATATCTTTCCCCTTTAGTGCTGCAACATTTAGAAATGATATTATAGATAGTTTTCTAAGATTATTTTGTGGTCAAAACTGAATGTAAATTATTCACTTTCAGTCAAAGCAATATTTCCCAAGAGAACTAATCAGCAAACTTTGAGCCAGTATAGTTTGTGCCTTGAAAGGGTTACCCATTTTATTTTCCTCCCTCTCACTCTTTTATCAATGACTGTTGTCTTATGTGACCGTGACTGTTGCAAAAGTGGGGCAAGAGAGAGGCTCCCTCGAGGGGGATGCCCAATAAAAGGCACTATTTCCAAGCTCCGTATCACGGGTGGACCTTGGGGGGGGCAGATGCAGTGCAATAAGCAAGATGAGCCCCTGGCAAGGCTGGCTCCAGAGAGCAGCTTCTTGGAGCCTGGGGTGTGGGTCAGGCTTGTATTGCTGCCAGGGCTCCCCACATATCCTGGTCCCAGGCGCTGCTTCTGCTTTAACGGCTAGAACATCCACAAGGAAGGGTAAGGAAATTATTTCCATGGTGCCACTTATAAAGGAGACAAAAATGTTCAGATGGAACAGCAAAGATAAATTACATGGGCTCTGCCTTTTATTGACAGTAAAAGAGCAAAGGGCTTTAGAGCAAGCCACTGGACCCTTCTATCTGTGCTTATCACAGCATCACACTTGAGTCACTGCCCAGAACTGTCAGAGGCAGAAGGGGTGCTTGGCCATATCAGGAGGATAATTCTAAGTGAAGCAGACATCTCTCCTACAATTAGCTGCTCTGTTCCCCCTTCCTTTACTCTTTTCCCTGCTTTCCTCCCCTTGGAGCTGCTATAGAAGATTTGGAAAGCTCCTTGGTGAGAAATGTTTGGTTTTAGCTGAGGGGTGACAGTCTTCAATACATTCTTCTCTTGTCTTTGTAGGGATGGAGCTGTTCCTCAGAAAGACACAGTTTGATCATCAGGAGTTCGTACCACTTGGTTGTGAATGAAGGAACTGCACTGTCCTAAACTCTGTGTGTATTGTTGCAGCTTCACAGGTTATGAGTTTCTTTGATATTATCTGCCTAAAAATACAGCACACTGTGTGAAATTTCACATGGGAACTGCAGTTTTGGGACAGTCGTTGAGGCCAGGTTGGGATGAGAAAGTACTGGGAAAGCTTTCCTTAGTCTTGGAAGGGTTGCCTACAAGTATTTGGTGAAAACAAATATATACAAATTCTCTCCTCCCCCGCTCCCCCCCCCCAACTTTTTTTTTTAAATTTCTTCTATAGCTGTGTGAGGGACCTGAGCTCGCCGCTAGATGTCATTGGCGTTCCAGGAAAGGGGAATGCCATTCGGCTACCACATAAACCCCCATTAACTATTGCAGGCCGTCTGAAATCCGGGAATACAAGCATTTCTGATACTTTTCATCCTCAAGGCTTGGGTGTGAGGTATTGAGTGTAAACTACGATGAAATCAGGAACACACATGAGCGTCCTATGAGAATTTTTATTATTTTCTTTATCAATTGGCAATTTTTCACTAAGACAAATGCAAATACGAGAGTAAAAGTAAAGAGCGAGACTTCTTTAATGAGTTTGTTATTTCTTCAGCTGTTAGCTAATGTTAAACACACGGAATATTTTCAGATTGATTCCACAGAGGTTTTCATTTATATCATAATCATCAGCTAGTACAGGCGAGTACAGACATACATACATAAGCAGCACACTGTCTGTTAATTCAAAAATTCTATAAAGTGAGGGTAAATCATCCACTGACAAAAAGGGAGTTTTGATTTCTCTTTTTAGAGTGGTAGCAGTGTTTTGGAGTTGCACTGGCAACAGTTATTTACAGAACAATGTGAAAGCACACATTTCCAACCCCATAAGGACTGGACAATCAGTTGCATTTGAGTTTTAATAAATGTTTACCTCTTTTTTATTTCATCTGTACTAAGGCACAGAGTACAGTGTATTTCATGCCATTCCACAAGAAATACTGAGCCTGATCCTAGGGCTGCTGCTTTCCTAAGCGTTGCTGAAAGTAATGCTGGTCATCAGCACTGTACTAAAATCTGTGGAAGCCTGGTTTTTTAAGGAAAATTGAATGGTCTTCAGTGTTTATAAGTGAAAATTGAAGATATTGAAGGGTCTTTTTTTCCACAAACACACACTGACTGTCCAGGAATCCAGTTTCTGTTTCCTGGTAAATAATGCACCTACATCAGAGCAATGACACATGGGGGAACCCTACTGGTTTCCACCCAAGTTCACAAAGTACCTCCATCTGTGTGGGAGGAAAACGCCTTGGGATTAGGAAACTAACCCAGCATGCAATTTCTCTCTTCAAATGATTAATTATATGACCATAAATCCTCTGCAAATTTATAGGGGTTTTCTAGTTCATCAAAATTGTAGTGTACTTCTGCTTAGGAGAATGGTGGAAGCAAAGTGGATTAAATTTTTGTTGCAACATGCAAACCAGATTAAATGAGTTGAAAATAAAATCCCCGTTGCAAAAACTGTAAAAAAGAAAAGAAAGAAAGAGAGAGAGAGAGGAAAACAATCCCACTGTTTTTCTTCCTGTGGTTTTAGTCAATAAAAATTCTGAAACTGTTTAGGAAAATAAGAAGGTGTTCACAGGAAAAAAAAAAAAGTCTTTCTTGAAGTATAAGAAACAAACCTAGTGTGGAGCAAATACAAGTTACAGAGAGAGACATTTGGCAAGCATCAATTCACAGTAGTCAGGAGACTGCAGATGACTCAGGGGTTCAGCTATAACAGATTGGTCACAGCTAAATATGCCCTTAATCCATCATTAAGAGTCCCAGGAATGCAGCAAGGTCAAGATTAAAAAAAAAAAAATACTAAATGTTAAGACTTTTAGGGCAAGATTTGGAGAGGAACAGACATGTTATCTTTTCAGGAACTTCGTACCTTCTGCCTTTAACATTCTTTAGGCTAAATCAATGTTTTCTATCCTAGTCTAAAAACCTGCAGATCATGCAGTGGTGTTCCTAACTTTATTGGTGGGTCACCACTTTAAAATCAGGATGTTCAGTTACCTATATTAATTTTTCTTCATGTCTTTGTGTATTTCTGTCTTTTTTTCTTTCTCTCTATGTGGGAACCTAGAATGCAGAGAATATTTCTCTGCCTCTCTCTTTTTTTTTCTAGCTTACTTCCCCATTACCTGTGGAGGAGCTGAGGGTTGAGCTGTTTCTACCTTTCTACCTTTCTAGAACCATGCAGAAAAATATCTTCCACCTTCCTCCATAGCACACAAACAGACTGATGCTAACACCAATGTGTGAGCAGTAGTTTCAGGGGTTTGCATACACTTAGAAATCAGATTTTCACTAATTATTGTAAAATTTGAGGTGGCATTTCCAGTATTCTATCATGATCTGTATTTTACAATGTGTCAAACTGAAATTAAGCCACATATGCAAAGCAGAAGGGGCTTTTCATGAGTAGCATCTGAGTCCCTTTGTTCCCCAGAATATTACTCATGTCAAAACATTACAGAAGCTCTGCCTCTGGTTTAGGACAGGAGATGAGCAAAGATCTGTCTTTACACATAGGTTTCTATGTTTTTGTGCTGCATGGAATGAAAGTCCTACTGATCTAAGGAGAGCCATCAATACACCATTTTCCCAAACATCTACATGGTTTTCTGCACAGTTACCTGTCTGCACACACCTTACACCATGGTGGGCAATGCAGCACCAGTTCAGGGAGTTCTGCAGTCACATGGGCATTTTCCTGTCTCTCTCCACAGCACGCTGCCCTGTATTACACTGCAATCTTAGTCTGAGTCAATCTTTTCAAGCACTATTATTTTATTTTCCTTGGCAAAAATATCACATTGCCTTTTCCATTCTTCTCCTCAGCTCTTCAGGCCCTTGCTCTTTTGTTCTTGCTTTGGATCTCTCCTATCTCTGTACATCATCAATCAATTCAGTGCAAGGTAAATCCACACAGCATGTGATTCACTCTGCTCAGAAAGGAAGCTGTGAACACTGTTCACGGTCAACTGAGCTGTTGACACTTTGAGACTCCCCATGTTTTTCAGCAACTGTTGAGACTTCACCACATGTGTGAAGTACCAGCTAGACTCCCTCCCTTTAGGTTTTGGGATTAAGATACGTGCATCTGCAGTTATGGAGTTTGTAGCTCCTCTGAGTAGGATTTATTGTGGTGAAAATAGAAGTCCTGCTAGTAGTCACAGAACTTCTCTTCCCTCTGTCAGCATCCTCACCTCATCCCCTGACGTCACCTTTTCCTGTGTTGTCATAATGCTCTGAAAAACTCTGCCTACATGGGCTACATGGGTTATTGTGAACTTCATGAGCTGGATGACACGAAGTAATTTTCCCCGCTTCAGTGCTTCATGGGAAAAGGTCAATCATTCAGGCTTGGAGGGCAGAAGAAAAATCTGCAAAGGTTGTTGTGAGAGAAGTGATATTTTAGTTCCTGAGGAAACCAAGTAGAATTTAGGTGGTGATAAATGATGCTGGCTGCTTTTGAAAACTTGGCTCACAATCTTTTGATATTAATATTCATTACTGCAAATATGTCCTGATTCAATATTACAAAATATAATACTGTCTTATCAGGTTGTTATGCTGATCATGGTTGGTAAAACTACAAAACAGTAGTAGCAAGAGACCATGAAAGCTGTTGTTACGAGCTGCCTCTTAGATTAAGCTCTTCAAAGCACACATGTAAAGAGACACTCTTACATGTACATTAAGATCAAGAGTGAAATAATACATTTGACAATGTCACCTTTGGTGGTCTGTAACCATTTGCACACTTGCAAAATGTAGAGGTTGTCCACCTGCATTGGACTGACAAAAGTAGAGAGCAAAATGGGAATTGTGCAGCAGGCCAGCGTGTCACTCCACAGAGGTCCCAGCGGGATGCACCGTCTGGCTGGTTTGTACAAGCTGGGCCACAGTGCCTCTTAAATAAAACTGCAGGTAAAGCTGTGACTTCTATTTGCTTAAACAATTTGTATCCCAAGTGTGGAGTTTCTGGATATAACCTTGAATATGGCTTCCTAAGAAGTCAAATAAAGCATCTAAGGAAAAAAAAATATTTGCCTGTATGCCTGGTTACACATAGACAATAATTATAGGAAAAGTCAATTTAAGAGATGCATGGGATTTGATTTTGGTATGTGTCATGCTGTAGTGTAGACAGTGATACAGTTCTGCAGCTTCAGAACTGGGGGTACCTGTTCTATTTCTTCACCTTTTATTGGTTTGCTGAAAAAATTTTGGATGTTACTGTTTGCCCAATCAGAAAAGGATTATATGTTTCCTTTACATAATCTACAACATCTGGACATTGCTCCATCACCCAAAGCCAGGATGTTCTGCTGCTTTTATTTACACATGGTGGTGAAGCACTGTAAATTCAAGGGCCAGATTTCAACAAGAGTCTGGGATGAATACTTGCAGAAATGAGTGACTGATATGTTTCTTTGTAATAGTAAATTTCCAGGTAGGAGTTCTGTTTGAATAGTGTATTAATGATGAAACTTGCATTACTCCACTTTCATGGGCTTTATCAAAAACATCCTTACAAGAATTATTTTTCTACTAATAAAAAAAGTCATTTCAATTGATAAGTTCACTCCTCTTTGCTGACTGTAGGTATAGAAATAAAATGGCAGATATGCAGATAACACAAGTAGAGCTCAAGTGTACAGCTCCTAAATTCTACAGACATCTCACTCTTAACATCCAAATCCCTAAACAGCTGAGCTTCTGTATCCATGCTCAGCCAAACTCTTCTCAGCCTTCATAGGACATTTAGCTTATGCCAAAACTATAAAACAGCCATTCCTCAGCCTATTCACCTCAAAAAGGGTTTGATCTAGTGTGAATCAGCAGAACACAATATATAGTGTACACACACCAGTAATTAACAGGGATTAAGGCTCCCATGCTGGAAGAAGGAGATGCACATCCCATTCCTTCAACTTTTTGAGGAAATTCAAACCACATTTCTTCCCTTGCATATGGATTCCTAATTATCATCTGTAGGTTCTTCTCAGCACCAGAAGAAATTACAGAATGGGTCAATATACTAAATCGTGAAATGTCTCCAGGATAGACAGTGTTCCCCAAGAAGTCCCCAACAAATGTAGATTTGAAACTCCTGAATAAGTTATTAAAATCAGCCTCATGATCAGAGGAAGAGAGAGAGGTTCATGTGACACTGGTTTTTAAAAGATCTATTGCACGTCTGGAGAAGCAGAGATTAGCATGTCTGACTTCTGTCTCAAGCATTGGTAGAAATAGAGTTGAAATGGCTTTCATAGAGAGAAGTTATGTCTCCTAGTGTAATAAAGTTTTTCAAAGCAGAAAATATGCCTGTGGATAAAGGTCACATACTTGATGTAATGTTCTTAGATTTCTAAAAAGCTTTTGATGAAGTCAGTTATCAGAACCATTTAAAGTAGATAGGATTTAATGGGATAAGAGGGAAGATCCTTCTGTGAATTAATAACTGCTCAAAAGATTTGTAACAAAAAGTAGTGATAAATGGTGGAAGGTAATTGCTAATGAAATCCTGCAGGCATCCAGATGTTCAACATATTTGTGAATGGTCTGGAAAGAAGGTGAGTAGTGAGGCAGTGGGGTTTTTTAATGATACAAAGTTGTCTGGAGTGGGTCAGAATTAAAACCATCTATGAAAGCTTTCAGAACTATCTTTTGATACAAAATGGACAAAAGACAGCAAATTCAAAACTGGAGAATAAAAAGCCAGTGCACAAAGCCAATGCACAAAGCCAATAATGAAACTCTATATGTATACACTCATGCCTAAATAAAGGACTATTTGCATGTACATGTACACAGTGCTGGACTCTCACTCAGCTGTCGCCATCTGCAAAGGAACCATGAGTCACATTGCATAAATCTTTAAGAGAACCTTTTCAGTGTCCTGCTGTAGTCAAGAAGAGAAATAGGGAGTTAGGAAGGAAGAGGAACCAATATACAGAATTATGCCATTTAATAAACCCATGGTGCCTACAAACTCCTTGAATACTACCTTGCCTCATAAAAGATTTATTAAACAAGATACATGAAAGTTCAAGGCAGACCTTTGCATATCCAGAATGTCTCCCATATGAGGACAGATTAGAGAACCAGAACCTCCTGGTCCCTTCATTTCACATACTCAGGTATACTTGCTGAGCTTAATACAAGTATATTTCAGAAAGTACCTTGGAAATACTGGAAGCAGTTTACAAGCAGAAGATTACAATGTCTGCTAGCACTGGGTGAGATGAAGACATAGTTGGAGGTGTTGTACAGGAAAGTTGAGTCACCCAGCTTAGAGCTCTGGGTTGCACTTTTTAGTTTTGAGACTTTGTCAGCAAGGATGATGCCAACTCAGGTAAGAACTCCTTACTGTCTCAGCTGGAGTCTTTAGGGCTGCAAACTGAAAGAGGAAAGGAAAATTTTTAGACAATAAAATTAAGGGTGTCCGTAACAATAAAGCAGAAGTACTTCTGAAAATATGTTCAGGAGCCACGTTTCACATACATATTATTTATTTAAAAACAAACAGAAGTTTCACATTTTTATGAGAGAGAACATTTAGCACATCCCAGTTTGATTCTAGTACCTAATAATCATCATGTATCAACCTTCTACAGATTAAAGTGTCAGAGTTTCATGTAAAAGCAAGTCATAGATTGCCACAGAGACCTAGGGCAGCCTATACAGGCACCTTGCAGATACAGCTCTGCCACTGCAGACGGCAAGGCTCAAACCGAAGGGCAGCAGTATGTGCTGATAAGGAGACAAGGTAGGAGGCATGACGTGTTCTGACCCATCAGTAAATGCTTCTGGTTGTGAGAGAAGATTATGGCAATGGTAGCAAAACTCCTAAAAATCTCTCAATGTTACTGAAATTCCTTCTGTCAGCTGGACTCAGTTCCTGTGACTACAGGGCAAACTGATAAATCAAAGAAGGAACCTTAACAAATCTGGTGAAAAAAGAAACCACTGTCTTTCTAAAAAGAGATGAAAAAAACATAGAAAAGGGGCAAACAAGTGGATTTATCAGTTATGCCAATCAGTGAGTGCTAATTACAAGTCCAAATTTAAACAATTCTGTGTAAATAAAATCCTACTGAGCAATCAATCTACAGAGCATAGCAGCTCCCTTCCTACTCACTCACACACACACACATATATTGGTTTTTTTCCTCTGACTTATAAAAAAACAGCAAGAGATAATGAAATTTTCTTTTTAAAAAACTGTGTAAATTCATCTAGAACTTTTAAAAACTGTATTTGGTTGTATTTTCATAGAAGCAGAAGTGTGTTGAAAGTACCTAACACGGTCAGTGCATTAAATGCATCACACACTCAGTAACCATCTGAAACTAAAAATAGAAACACACAGGGAAGGATTAAATCCTCTCTTCATAGATCAGTAGCAAAGTTTTGTAGAACTGGAAATATTTCCTCAAGTTAGGACGCTTTGCTTATTGATGTGTTTGGCCAATTTAGATATTGCTCCAAGGTTTACAGCACAATTTTCGAGGTTATCTAAAGGAGTTAAGACGGACATTGCCTATAAATGGGCTCTAAATCCCTTTACACTCTTTGCTTCCTTACAAAACTTTGACCTACAATTACAAAAAAGAATTATTTTATTCTTCAGAAGGTTTTCAGGATATTTTTTTTGCACATTTTCTTGCTTACCTGTTGAATGTTTTTCAGTGTGTGATAGCTCCTGACTGCTGCCAATCAGGAGCAAACACAGGACTCCTCATAGGGCTGGTAGTGATAGTTTTGTAATTATTTTGTAAATTATTCTCATGGTTACAATTATTGTTGTTGTAATTTCTGAAATATTTCTGGGAGCTACATCACAACTGCAGGATCTGCCCAGAAGATGTAGTTACTTTGCTGCAGCAATCATTTGCAGTAATCCTCGCTCTTTATAACAATAGCCAACACATTCTCTTTTCCTTGAAAAAATATTCCTTTCCCTTTGTGTCAAGTAAGATTCAGACCAAAGTTCTGAGCATCGGGTCACAACGGTGTCTAAAAATGGGAAATGTCAGGCAAACTTAATCTCCATATCCATTCCGCCTGGGGTTCCTTCTTCTTAAAGCATCTGCACAGCAGCCGAGATCAGCTTCCCTTCTGCCTCAGCCAGTCCCACTAACACCTAATCCCAGTCTAACATGCTTGTGATCCTGTCTAAGGTTGACTTTACTAAATATCAAAAGCAAAACTTGAAAATTGCCAGCCCAATTCTGGATTTTCTCTGTATGATATGAATAGCAAGCCTGTTTGTGTGCTGGGGTTTTCTTCAGACCATCCCGCTGGCACTGCTGAAAGGCTGGAAGGCAAAGGGCAGCGTATGTGAAGGATGTCAAAATCCAGATTTCCATGAATTCGCAAAGCAAAAGAACAGCACATATCGAAGCAAATTAATGTCACTTTTCTTCTAAGCAGAGCTCTGAATAATATTGGTGTTTCCAGGTGAAGTTTGGGTTCTGGCACCCTGCTTGGCCGAGCAGCTGAATGGTGCTCGCTGTGGGGAGGCCTGCAAAGTGGCTGTTTCTCAGAGACTCTGAGCTGGAATTTGCTCCATGGGGGCTCGCTGGCCTCTCAGCTCCTCAGTACCAGGCATAACAGTCTGAAAAATGCAGGACAGGATCAGGCCCTGAGCAGTTCTTTAATCCTATCTTATAGGTCTCAGTGAGAAAAATCCATATTATCTTGTTGCCTAATACTGTTCATGGGATACAAGAAATCAGCTTAACAAAAAAATCCTTTGTAGGATAAGTGCAAAATATTCCTTTTGCTTTTAAGTTAAAAAAAATTATCCACTGTGAGGTAAACATTAGAGGGAAGAAAGGAATTTCCACCTGAAATTAAAAGAATGTTGTGATTTTTTAGTTGGTTAGCATACTAGATGCTAATCCGTTAATTAGGAAATTTCATGTCTGAAATTTGGAAGTTTATTTTACTTTTTTTTGTTGCAAAGATAAATGCCCATTCTTTTATGAAAAGAATGTGCTTGGAGCTGTGTTATATCCTGCTGCTGGTTCGTTACGACTGGTTGGTACATCCTCAGCAACGAAATCACAAGCAGAGCCTTCAGTAAAATCCTGGCTTCAGTGCAGTGTGCAGGTTTTATTTTGGCTCTCACCAGCAACATGTTTCACCAGTAGCTGTGTTTTTAAGCAAGCATAATGCTTTGAAACTCATAAAGTGATTTTTCTGCAGCGCAATGCTGTACCGTGGATGTTGGTTTTGTGCTTCCCTGGATAGTGAGCAAATTGGAGATAAAACCTTTCTGGCAGCCCTAACACCAGATACACTCTACTGAGTCAGTCTGTGCAAAACATTCCCTCTCAAAATACAAGCAATGGTATGGGCAGAGCCCTGCAGATGTAAATGTGAACAGTTAGAAACCAGCTCTGAACATATGCTGGCTTAACACATAAATACAAGAGATTGCAGCCATGGCACCTGCAGTAATCCCACCATGCCAGCCTCTAGCTTTGGGCACTTGTTTTGATTTCTTTTTTGACTGTATGAATGCAAGAAAAGTGTTTTTTGGGAAAAAAAACCCCTGAAGCTCTGAATTTGAGCTTGTCCCTTTGCACATCAGTTTCAAAGTTTGGGGGGTTCTAAATAAGGCAGAATAAGGTAAGCAACAAAATATAACCCCATGGAGCCACAGTCAGTCTGTGTGAGCTCCATTTCTGCCTGACTGAACCTGAGGGAAAATATTTCTCCCCGTGTTTCAGCAGGGAAATGGGGTCTTAACAGAGTGAGAAGCCAGACTGGCTCTATGATGAGAGCTCATTTATGGAATGCCACTTTGGGGGAGATGATAGAGCTAAACAGCATGGGATGGACTTGTTTAAGCCTTCCTGGGTTGGGGGGATGTGTGGCTCTTCCAGGCACCTCAGACTGACCACAGCACATCACCTTATGGTGGCATGAGCAGGGCCACAGTGTGTCACCCCCAGGCCTGCTGGAGACCATGCCATCAGTCTGTGCTTTTCGCTCGATGCTCCTATGGACAGCTGCAGCTGCTTTCCTTGAATCCCTGGGAGATGCCCTCAAAGCTGAGGCTCAGAGGCATATGTCTCCTTCTCGTCCAGGCAGACTATGATAAATCCACTAAATTCTCCATGAAAACCCACTCCAGGACTGCAGGTTTGCCAGGCAGGATCCAGCACCGAGTCCTGGGCATCCCCCTGGGCTGAGAGCCTGATAAAAATGTCCTGATCCAGTTCATTGAGGTCCATGGCAAAGCGCCCATCCATCCTGGGGAGAACAAAAGTATTGGGCTTGGCAAATCATTTCCGTTAATGTAGGAGACAATTACTGATGCCTCTTTCCAAATTGCTCTTCTTTGACCTTTTTATAACTCAGTAATTTCCAGTTGTGTTCCCATGTTTGCCTCTTTTGTGTATAGTTTTCCTATTTTTGAGTGCATGGTTCACAACATTTAAACAAACACTAACAACAAATTACCTGCTCAACTGCGTTCTGTGAAAAGGGGCCCTGAAACTTATTTACAAATTAAGCGGACTCGGGCAAGGAGGGAATAGCCACCGGGTGCTCTGCAAGTCACGCGTGGTTCTCTCGCCAGAAAAGCCCTGCATTTGGGGAGGACTGAGGGCCTGGCGGTAGAACTCTGTGTATTTCACCCAAGCCCTTCTCTCACAGGGAAAAATCCACCTGAATTCATTTTTTCCTGTTGGTAAATCTCTGGTGAAAAGATCCATGAGAGAAGTAAATATCCATGAGAGAAGTAAATCAATATACAAACAACCCCACACCCAGCCTCAGTTGTTCTCACTTATTTTCCCATTTAAAAATTACTCTGTTTTGTATTTCCTTGTTTAATTCTCTCCAACTATAATAGAAGATTGCATGTTTACTTTCCAAAAAAACTACTTCTCATTTTAAATCACATTTAAGACATGATACCAATTTCTCCACAACCTTCTGAAAGAGGTTTTTTGACACGGAATTGATCACTCCAAATGCAATCTCTCCCCACTTAAAACGCATAATCGTTAAGGTGGGAAGTAACCGCGTACTTTGTTTTTTATTGTAATTTTAATCCTATAAACCTCCACAGTATTTCGTTGCACGGCGGTTTTGGTGTATTTCACCTTGGGCTGATGTTAGATCTCCTGCATCCCAGCATCTTTGGCTAACTCTATTCTCCCATTTCGATAGCTTGATTTAGTTACGGTTATAAATAAAATTCAAGGTGCTCTTTACACATTGTTTTAGAGAAATAAGCAGAGTATGGGCTATTTTTAAAGCTACCTATCTCTTAAAGTGGCTATGTACTGCCACACTTTAAAATTCAGCTGTGCATGCTTTTACATGACTTTCAATGCCATGCCAATACCCTGAAAATTGTTTATGTATGGGGTTTTCGCAGCTCTGGGTTTTCAGCTCTTTTCGTTGGTCTCTGCATTTCGTGTTTTTCTTTTATTTCCCGGAAGATAAAGAGAGACCTACCAATATTTACAATCGGATTTTGTTCTTTCCTTCCATCGCTGAATTTCGAGATATCTTTAATGTGGCCCCGAACATTTTTAACATTTAAAAGCTCCTGTTGAACAAAAAGCACAGACATTCTTTCCTTGCCCTGCAAAAAGGAATTTTAAATTGGAGTAGGTCTCTGCTCTTTTTGTTTCTTTGTGGGGTTTTATTATTATTATCGTTACTTTTTGCGCTAGGAAAAATGTAACGTTTAGACTGTGTTTAAGCGCTCTCTGCATTGCAGGTGGAGCGTAGGGATCGGGACCCTCTCTTCCTTCCTTTCTCCTCTGTTTTTGAGGCGGGGGCCCCGGCAGGGCCGCGGGCCGCCTCTTCCCACCTGGGAGCGCAGAGCGCTGTGGCGGCTCCCGGTGTCCCGAGGCAGCGGCAGCACCGGGACGGGACCGACCCCCGGCCGCCGCCAGACCTTTGTGAGGGCAGACACCTCCTGTGAGAGGCTTTGCCGGCCAAGAAGCCCCCGCAGGTCTGACCCTTCTCTCCGTTTCTGCATCCCATCACCTCCCCGAGGTTTCCCCTCTTGTCGGAGGTGGACAGAGCCGGTGCGGGCAGGGCCGGGCAGCGCTCTGGGCCGGGCGTGTTTCTCCACGCGCCCCGGGGGGGCTACAGGTAAAAAGAAAGGAAAAAAGAATCTTTTTTGGTGTCGTCGGAAGAAGCAGCTCCGGGGCAGGATGGACAGGATGGGCAAAAAGGCCCCCGGGAAGGCGGCGGGGAGCTTTCGTGACCCAGGGGAGGAAGGCGGAGGGTAGCTGTCCTCGGGCACTCCAGTTGAGCAAGCCTCTTTCATCTTTTCTGTCGCTTTGGCTTAATTTACCTCTGCCCTCCAACGCCCCGTGAGTTTAATCACATCAGATCTCCTTCAAGCCAGAGCCAAAGACTGGAAAGGACGAAAGAATGAGCAAGATGATGAAAGAGTGAAAGGGAGAGAGAAAGGGAGAGAGGAAGGAAGGAAAGACGAGAGAAACAGAAAAAGGAAGGAAGAAAGAAAGAAAGAAGGAAAGAAAGTAAAAGAAAAATTAAGGATTTGAGAGAAAGAAATATAATGACGAAATTAAATAGTCCCTTTATCTTAGTCAAAAAGGAAAGGCAGGTGGTCACAGGGCTTCTAGTGACATTTGACACAGCAGCACAGATGCTGTTACCCTTCCCCGGGCACGCAAGCGCGACCCGCGGGCCGAGCGCAGCTCCGCGGGAGTGACTGAAGCTCCTCCGTGGGGCCGAGTGGGACTTCGCCAGCTTCTCCTCACATCTGTGTTGTGTGAAACCGTTTGTAGCACTGACATGAAACACAAACATGCCTCCGTGAGAGCCCGCTCGTCCCTGGGCACCTTTGTAATCTAGGTCTGATTGTGGTGCTGTTTTCTTTTGGTTTGGGGGGAGTTTGTTGGTGGGATTGGGGTTTTCTTTTGGCGGGGAGGAGACGCAGTTGTCGCCATGGTCCCTTGAAACGAACATTGGAAAGGTTTCCTTTGTTGTTTTAGTACCAACAACGTCCTACTGGTTTGCAGTCTTTTATTCGCGTTAGCTCTGCTGTTCGGATGCGAAAGGAGAAGCAGGACGATTCACACCGCTTCCTGGAAGCCTTGGTTAATGGGCACGGATCGAGTAGTTGTCAGGTCTGCGCCTTCCCCAGGTCGCGGCAAGAACCGGGGATTCCCGGCGGCTTTGCAGCAGCCCCCGCTCCCGCATTGCTCCCAGAGCTGCGGGCGAGCCCGGGAGCCGCAGCCTCGGCGGCCGTGGCAGCCAGCGGCGAGCTGGGGTCCAGGCAGAACCCCACCCGAGGCTTGCGTCTGCCTTCTTGTTTGTTTGCCCGTTTATCGCCCGGTGCCTGCCCCGCTGCCCGCTCCCCTCCCGCAGTGCCCTCCCTTCCCGGCCACGGCACACGGCAGCGGCGGGGAAAGGCACGGAACGGGCGGGGAGGAAGCCGGGGCTCCTCCGCCCGCAGCGCCCGGGCTGCTGTGCCCGGGGCCGCTCCTGAAGCCCTGCCGAGCCACCCCCGCCCCAGCCGGGGTCACCTGCGGGAATCCCTGGATGAACTCGGGGGTGGGGGCCCCCCTTCCCCCAGAGGAACAGAGGGCTTGGATCAACGGGTTTGACAGACTTCTGTCACATTTGAAGCTTTTTTAATGAGCAAATGTGTTCCCTTCCAACCCCCCTTTCTGCCCCATCTACTCTGTTCAGCCTCAAGCGGGCGGCTCGGAGGGAGGGAGGGATGGGGCAGAGGGGCGGCTTCCCTCGCTGCCGAGGGGGAAGGGGAGCTGCTGCCCAGCCCTGCCCCTGGCAGCCCTCCAACGCTCCCACTTTGCAACCTGCCTAACCCCGCGTTCCCGGCTGTTTTCCAGGGTTGAAAACGTGTCGTTCCCTTCTTTCTCTCGGTCACTGAAAATGGGGCATCCCTTCCGTCAGTGCCGTGCGTGCTCACCGACAGCACCCAGGGAGGCGACCAGCAGAGATGCAGGCCGACCTGCGTCCCCTTCCCAGGGGACAAGACGAAGGAACACCCGCTGACCGTCACGGCCAGTGGGAGTCACCCCTAGGAAGCCCTGAGCCTCCCGGAGGTCGGCACGGAGAGGACCAGTGGCTGCTCTTTGTGGGTGGGCAAAAACAGGTCTTTTTTTCGGGTCACCCCAGCCCCGCCTGTGCTATAAGATGTACCATCCTGGGAGAGATAGCCGGGTCGCCCCAGCCCCGCCGGCGGCAGCAAATTCCTCGCAGCCTTTGGGGAAATGTCTCTCGGACGTTCAAAGAAGACAAAAGTAAAACCAAGCAAACAACACACGCACCCCCATCCCAGTGAAGGCGGTGGATAAGAGGTAAAGGCAAAGAGGGACCCAGGTCAGAAAGACAATTGTCGCTTCAATGTTTGCCTTTGTGATTAGTTCACTTTCCAAACAACATTCAGGTGTACTGTCGGCCGCAGTGGTAAGTCCCACGTCATAACCTTCCTGAAATTTTTCTACTGGTCAGTATAATTCGAACACTCCCGCTTAAAAGAAAAAAAAAAAATCATCCCCAAATGCGTGGAATTTAGGCTCTACCAGGATTTGCACTTCCAAATAACCATCGGGCAGCATCCCGGCACCAAGAAACTCCCCAGCAGGGAGTACAATTTTTCCTAAGGACACCTTTCCCCTTTTAGGGAAAGCGGGCTAATAGTTTAAGTTTGTGAAGTCACATGTAGCTTTAAATAGGCATCAACATTAACAGGCACGAACCCAGCGCTAATAGCTCTTAAATACCGCGCTAATAGCCCCCACGTGGAAAGAAATCCTCAAGTGTTATAAATTCAGTTTAACGACCAGAAAACCTCCTGGGTAGCGGCGAAATACGAAAGCTTCCTTCTCCCTGTTCCCTGTCTTTGATTTATTTTTAACTACAGGCTCGTGGGAACGCGGGACTGGAAAATCACGTCCAGATGTACCTAAAGAGGCGCTTACTTTGCTAAAACCCTTTTTCCTAAAGGGGGTGAAAAAAAATGCTTGCAATAGTTGTAATTTTGGTTTTAGCATGGATCTAATTGCAAAAAGACGGAGCAAAGCTGCGGCTGCGTTCTCTGCAGAGACGCGCAGCGAGGAGGGAGCAGCTCTGAAAATGGAGCGCAAAGAAGCTGGGCTCCTCCGGGGCAGTCTGTAGCCGGTGGAGAGGAGGAAGGTCAGGGCCCAGGGCTGCTCGTCTCTTTCCCATGCATTGGGAAAATCCCCGGGTTTGTCTGGAGCCGCGCGGGCTGCGGTCAGGGCTGCTTCTCTGTGTGCCGGGCTGCGCGCCGGCGGTGCCGGTGCCTCCGCGCCCCAGCTCCTGCTCGCTCAGTAAAGCATCAAAAAGTTGGTTGTAAGAGTGGGTTTGCAGGAGAAAGGAAGAAAGCGGCCCTGAGAAATGACGGGGCTTTTCCCAGGTAAGGAGTCCTTTGCCTAACCCTCAGCAGGGACGTTTTAGTGCCTTGAAATGTTTGAACAAAAAACATCTATTTCAGATAAGTTTCACAAAGTTTAGTAGCTTTGTGGTTCGATGATTTTTTAATTTTTTTTTTTTTTTCTTTTTTGCGAATTACATCCAAAATGGAATCGGGAAAGGGAAACAAACATGGCTGTTCTTGTTCTCATTTCATCTATTTTGTCTAATATTCCATGTAAAACCAGCAAATAATGACAGGATCATTCACCCCCTTTCAACTGTACAATGATGAATTCATCTGGTACAGTAATTTGGGGCTGGATGTACCTGAATAGATTTATTTCAAGATTTTGTTTCCCGATGAGAGATTAACAAATCGCTTGAGCAGTCGCCTGTATGGCGAGTACAAAGCTGTCTGTCCTCGCCTTAGTATCGGGTATTATAATTCAAATCCAATCCTTTTCACCTTGTATTATTGGAAAAGGTTGTAGGGAGCTGGCTTTTGTTGCAGGAAATCCCATTTAAAAAATGCTTTATAGGCCATTTGCTGCAATCCTCGACATTGATCTCATTACAGCTCCCTCTCGCTGCTGTTTATAAATCCTGGTATTTACCAGCCCTCGGCATCGATGCCTGGTGGCATTACTTGCTAGGGGCTGTCATTGGGAGGAGAATAAGAAATGGAGGTTAGGTGCCACTTTACGGGTAGTTTTGTCTGGAGGAAGCATTGTTATTTATTGGAACAGTCGGCCAGAAGTAAATCTTGTAATGACTCATCCAGTATAATCTCTTAAACCTCTGGGCTGTCCATTTCACAGAGGGTGTGGGTTTCTGTGCTGGAGCCTTCTCAAGCAACGGCCTAATTCAGCCAGGAGGGGAGAAACACTCCTCTACGTGGTGGGTTAATTGTTGTATGTAATAGTCTGGAGAAAAATTAAAAGGTAAATTAATAGAAATAATCTCAGTTTTGAACTGACTGTTAGAGAAGTTTTGAAGAGATGCTCATCTAGAATACATCTCTGGGCAGGACTGTGTGGTTGCAAGTGTGCCTATGTAGCTGATAAGTTATAGCATCTTCTGGGTACTAGCAACTGAACAGTTAAAGGGAGGAGTGAGTCTTCAGAGCTTGACTTTGTCTTGAAATGGAAAATTGCAAAACACACGTTGGGTGGAAATGAAACGAAACACAGTGATGAGTGTACTTTTTCTTTCTGTATTACCAGGTAAAGCCACAAATCAAAAACAGGCTGAAAGTTCCTCTAATACTCTTTTCTTTTTTTTTTTTTTTTTTTAAAGGCAGCTGGATCTAGAACTAAGGAAATATGTGGCTATATTTGACTTCTGAAATAGACAGCATGAAGATTTCAATCCCACTTCTGAGTCATAATAACAATAGGATTATCCCAATGGCTATGTTTAAAAGGTTTATTTTAAATTCATGTGAGAACAGAAATGGTATTTAGAATAACGCTTTTTTCTCCCTAGGGATTATCTGTACCTGATTCCTAAATCCTCAGTGGGATTTTCCTGTTGCAGTACTGCCAAGATGATTTGAGGTTAGATGTCCTCAGAAGAAGCATGGAGTCTCAAGTCCCCCAGCCAGCAACTTGGAGGGGAAAAAAACAATCAAACAAAACCCCCGCCACCCCAGGCTTTTGGGAAGATCAACAAAATGAGCAAGCAGATGCCTCCATCATCTGTTTACAAGATTTCAGGAGAATTCCAGTCCTAACAATCCGTGCCATATAGACTATCTCTGGGAGATCCTTTATCATGGTGTGTCTTGTCTGACACAGCTGATTTAGTTCACTGAGCCACCAATAATTAAACTACACTCATGAGGTCCGGAAGACCAAGGCTCTTGTTTGAATTGAAGCACAGGCCTGGAGCAAGGACTCCTGAACTCCTTGCTAACTAGGGGGTGGACTGGAGTGAGGAATTTTTAACACTTTTCCATTTTAAGAGGCTAACTGAAGGCAGAAAATGAGACAAGACTGGAGCCAAGATCTCCAGAGTGTGAAATCTCTAATTGTGTTCTGGAGATTTTCTCTCCATTTTCAGTTTGTCTGTTTTGTTGCATTTTTCCACTCACGCTTGTTTATTACACTGATTTCTAGTGCATGCTAGTGAAGCTCCCTATCAGATTGACTGTTCCTGTATTATTATGAGTTTCTCTGGAGGCTGTCTGGTGCGCCCTCCTGTTCAAAATGGTCAGAATAAATTGCTGAATAGTTAAATGGATTTTTCTGTATTTCAGGTTTTTTTTCCCACTGTGTCCTTTCACTGGACATCACTGAGTGCAGCTCCATCTTCTTCACTTCCTTTCCTCACAGGAATATAATTTACACACATTGATAAGATTTCTTGGAGCCTTCTCCAGGCTGAAGAGTTCCAGATCTCTCAGCTTCTCCTCAGAGAATCATCAAAGCTGAAAGAGAGCTTTAAGGTCATCCAGTCCAACCACCAACCAAGCACTGCCTGTAACCACTAAACCTCTAAACCCCATCACCCAGTGCCAGATCCAGACATCTCCTAAGCACCTCCAGGCTTGATGGCAGATACTTCAGTCCCTTAATTGTCTTTATAGCCCTTCACCAGACTCACACCAGTAACGCCATTTCTCATCCTGGGAAGCCCAGAACTGGATGCAACATTCCAGATGTGTCCTGTCATTGTTGAGCAGAAGGGAATGATCACCTCCCTTGACCTCCTGGCAAATTCAATTTTAGGACTGGAGTCCTGCATGCTCAGAGTCTCTAAATTCCTGGTCATCTGTCCTGGCTTCTTTTCTAAATTTTAATTTCTTCAGGAGCTCCTTGTTCATCCATGCATATCTCCTGTAGTGTTTGTTTAGTTTTCCACACATTGAGTTCTGAAGGAGACTGAAAATCAGTCAGCTCTCCTGGGACTCTTATTTTTTTATTTATTTTTATTCTCTCTCTAGGAAAATATCCCATGGGCTTCTGACAAGTAGGTACCTGAAAGAGCCAAAGTTTATTGGGTTGTGATCCTGCCAGTTTTCCTTCCCACAAGGACCCTCAACTTCACAGTTTCATGGTCACTGCAACCAAGGCTGCCTTTAACCCTCTCATCTCTGAACAGTCCTTCCTCATTTGCAAGGATGAGATTCAGAAGGGTGTCTCCTCCCATCTGTCCCTTCACCAAGAGGGTGTTAAGAAATTATCAGTTATGCATTTTGAAAGCAGCCAGGATCCCTTGTACCCTGTTGTGTTGCCCTTTTGGCAGTTATTGTGGTAGTTAAGCCCTACTATGAGCGCTTTATAATAATAATTATTAATTAAAACTATTTTAAGAATAAATTATTTTAAAAAACTAAAGAGCAAAAATGTGGTCCTTATTCAAACTGATATTTTAACTTTCAACTTGCCTACCTAAGTGTATAATGAACTGCTAAATGGGAATTACCATGGTTTTTTGTTCTAAAAAATAGACCCAATTCAAAGAAAGCTGTCCCTCCTACAAAATACTGTGTCCTAGGGTGACATGATAAAGAATTGTTGTATTACAGAGGATCTTCCAGTTAGGGACCTGGCTGGGGGTACCTCGATTAAGCCTGGAGAATCAAGGTCTGTGGTGGGTCCACCCAGCCTGGCAGGTGAGCCCCAATCCAGTCTCTTGCTCATTCCCCCACAGTAGGATAGGGGTGAGAATTGAAAGGACAAAAAGTGAGAAAACTTAGGAGTTGAGATAAAGGCAGTTCAATAAGTGAAATTAAAAAAAGAAAAAAAAACAAGTGCTTATGTTTATATCACTGTCAGCAGCCCAACACCCAGATGTTCATCAAGTAGCAGTTTATTTGGAAAAAAACACCCTGCAGTTTTATTGCCAAATGTGATATTACATGGTTTGGAATATCTCTTTCTGGGTCAGTTGTCCATCTGTGTCATTTCCCAAACCCCTGGTCATCTCCTGCCTGCCTTCTTGCAGGGGCAGAGTGAGAAGCAGGGGAAGCCTTTATGCTGTGAGTCTGATGAATCATCTGTGTATCTGATGAGTGCTGTGTGTTGGTCAGCAATAGGTCAAGCACTGGTGTGATATCAGTGCTGTTTGGGCCACAAATACACAAAACAGCATCTTCTAGGCTGCTGTGAAGAAAATTATCTCCCCCTCGTTCGGACTGCAGTGCAAGGCTTTATGTTGGTTTTTTTGGAGGAAAAAAATTGAAAAGCCGGCCTGATCATCATAGTTGTTGTAAGTTTTGGGGGTTTTTTTTGCAAGGGGTATGATGACCTTTCTGAATGGTTTCTTCATGGAAAATTCAATGACAGGTGAGAGTAACAATATCTGATAGAAAGAATGGTATAGCTTGACTTCAGTAGCATCTTCTGGCTAGCTGGGAATCGGCAAGTAGGTCTCAAGGTCAGCAAAAGAAATCATCCTCTTCCTGGCACAGGCTCCCTCCATGTGCGTTTGGGTGGGATGGGATGTCAGTGTTAGGGATCATTTGGGAAGAGTCCAAGGCAGGTCAGTTTGGTAAGATCTGACCTACTAATTTAAACACTTCTTTCTAGACACAGTGAGTAAGAGACTCAGGTAAGAGTGGCTTTTGTCCCCTACTTAAAGGCCTTCTTTGGCTTAATTAGTTGTCTCTAATATTTAATGCCTTGCTGTGTTTCTAGAGAGCATCCCTCTCCCTCTGAGCTGCTGCTTTGCTTGGCTTTCTGTTCCCTGGTAAGCTCAGGACAAATCCTGTTTCCTACAGTCCCTCACAGTATCTTCATGCACATAAAGAGTCTCACTGGAATCATACACAAAATATTTTATGAAGAGGCTGGCTATGAATTCATAGCTAGCAGCTAAAAAGACTCCATACCATTTAAAAACTCAGTGAAAATTATTTTATTTCTCTGCTGTTAGTGTTGTTTTATATCCTCTGTTAGATCACCTCTCATCATTCAGAAACTGAATACTGTTGAATTTCTGAGTCACAACCTCAGTGACATTACTAGTGCTTCATCATATCATTGACATGATGGTGAAAGAGATCTGATAAACTTGTGTTTAAATTGCGTGAAAAATGACACAAATTTGCACCTCCATTTTATAATATTTTACATAAGAATGACTTTTTCTGGGAATTATTTTTATCCAAAGGTTAAAAGAATTCTCAGACGGTAGATGAAGTTATGCAATCATTAAGAAGGGGTGTTTTTTTCTTTGAAAGTCACCTCTTGTTTGTGTAAAGCAGAATATGCATAAAATGGTTTGCGGAATATCCTTGTTGTTTGGGTTTTTTTGAAGGGAGAAAGCATCCATTGATATCTTATGTTGAAGAGATTTAAATGGGTTGCAAATGGCTTTTACTTTTAATGGGGACATTTCATTAAAGTTCTGTTCAGTGAGATGAAGCAAGCAGAGCTAATGCTGTAGCTTTCACAGAGAGATACTTTGATGGAGTTTTATTTGGTGTTTTTCAAAGTGCTTTAACATCTCTTCAAACACAGAATAAAAAACCAGTTTATTCCCTCAACAACTCAAAATTTCAATAATTCCAAAATTCTCCTCAGAATCTGAAACCTCTGTAGCCTTTCAGCCTGCTGACTGGATGGTCGGGTATTTCAGCAGTAATGCAGCTCTGGTCAAGTGTGCGATACCAAAGGAGCCACTTCAGCTTATCAATAAGGTAATTAATACAAAACTGCAATATTGCTTTTAGAAGTGATATTACGGGAACTTCATGGGAGTCTGAAATCCTCAACACCACAGCCCAGCTGCCTGCAGCAGCTGCTGTGTCTCACCTGAACCTTTGCCTCAAATGTGCCCGTCCCTTGAAGGCACTCAGTCGCCCAAGGACTGATCTGGTTGCTCTGTGGTTTGCAGAGAGGGGCCTGAGGGCTTTCCTAGGCATGTTGACAGAAATACTTTATAGGCAGCGTGAATAGACTTTGGGAAGAGGGAAAACACAGTAGTTGTTATACCAAAGTAAAAATCAGGGTTTGTGGCTTCCAGAGAGTGTCTGCCACCCCCGGGCTCTAGTCTGGCTTACCCAAGTCAGGGGCTCTTTTGTCCCAGGCTGGCACTCAAGTACGTGTGTGGCTGTGGCTCCAAGAAGGTGGCTGCTTTAGGGGCAGACACAGCACATACCTGCAGCTGCTGCTCACCTGGGAGAAGCAGACCATGAACAATGTGAGATAAAGATCCTAATTGTTGGGGGTCTTCTGCCTCTGACAAGGGGTGCTGCTGGACATCATCCCGAGGCTGACCAGATACACCTTGTGCATGGTGAGAGACACATCAGGTGTTTCCCAAAGGCTGTGTGCTGCTTGCAGCCTGAATGCCAGAGGGTCTTGCTCAGTTCAGCAGGATTCACACCTTTGGTTTAATTTATCTTGAGCCCCTCCGGTTACTAAGAATTTTACTGTGAGGATGGGGTTTCTTCATCACTGCGTGCAACAGGCTGCTCTCCTCATGGGGCATCCATCCTCATGGGCACCCAGCAGAGCCCTGCTCTCCCTGTAACTGCCTGTCCTCTCTGGGAGACAGAAACACAATGTACTTTTCACTTACTACTTACTCCCCTTATTCATTAAAAAAACAGAGGAAAATTCTGATTTCTTCTAGTATAAATACAGCTACTTCCAGTCCGTGATTGAACACACACCCAACACAGCAGGCTTTTTTTTGTGAGTGGGAAATATCAGCAATTGTGCATCTGTCCTGGACCAGCTGAGCATTTCTCTGAAACTTAGGCAAAGCTGAGGATCACCTCACCTACTTTAGGCTGATGTTTCCACAGGTATCACCTGGCAACAAGCCCCTCTTTCTGCTGGCTGGTGGCGCTATTGTCCTCAAGGGGCTGATGGTGAGCGTTTGGGGTTGGGGTTACTGCCCCATCAGCCTGCCCACAGCAGCTGTGAGCTCTGCCCAGGCCAAAGGAGATGCTATTTTGGGAGGCACCATGACCCAGCCAGGATAGGAAAACATCTATTTTAGGAAGCAAGCAACCTTTAAGTGCTGCATCCTTACATGTGCAATAAATGTGTGCATGAATCACTTATAGGAAATAAAAGACCATTTTGGCAAGATTACGTACTGCATAATTAAGAAGAACAGTACAGTGTTAGCAACAACAGATCAAAGAGCTTGTTCCAGTGTAAAAGGTAAGGAATGGCTATTCTGAGATCTTCCAAGAATTGTTCATTCAGCATTGTTTCTCAAGTTCATTGTCAGTACACTATAATAGATGTTGCATAGTCACTGACCTGATAGTAAGAAAAAAATGGGTGGGATTTTCTAATGCATCAGAGAAAGAAAAATGCCTGTTTTGGTAACCTCATCTGTGAGCAATCTGCTGAGCACTCAACATGTTTCTTCCTCCACACCCAGCAAAGCAATGCTCTGTTAGAGGGGCACTACTGTACAAGGATGTAAACTTAATAATTTGGGGGTTATTTTTTTCAGACATTTATTATTTTAGATCACTGAGTTCACAGCCTTTGAATCACTGAATGATTTCATGATCAGCAGGCTCCCAAGAGGAATATTGAGATAACACATATCTTCCCTAACATAAAGCCATTGACACCAGGGCTTGGTAAACTTGAATCCAGACAGGATTAGGCAAGGCAAAGTGTGGAGAAATGCTACTATACCATCCCATGCCTGAATGCCTATGGGAATTCAGCAGATAGTTTGTCTTCTACTAGCAGCCTTTCTGTTGAAGGGGGATATCAAGGCAGGAAGGAAAAACTAGCCCTGGATTCTGGGATTTTTCTTAATTCCAGTGGAAGCTGTTGACAGCATTCTTGGCTTTGTGTTGTGTCCACCAAGCTCTGTGGCTTTTCTTATGAGATTTCAGCCTTTCTTCATGGCATGGTATTAAGCAAGAATCAAATAATACTTCTTAGATTTCTGTGCATAGTATTATACTTCAGTCAAAATCAAGTTGTTGACAAAAAGGCAGTTATAGAAGCAGAAGCTTTGGGGTTTTTTTCCAAAGCCTTGCCTCCCTTTTTATGACCAAAATGTATAAGAAAACTCAAGGGCCAGATTTGTCCCCATAGTTTTCTCAAGCAGGCTAGGGTCTGTGCTCCACACTGAGGAGAGCTGGGGCCTGATCAGAGACACTAGTGCAGCTGATTGCCCTGAAAGAAAACCCTCCTGTTATCAACTGATTTATGTCAAGGAAGTGTTAAAAGGAATTTTCCAGCTGTTGCTCCTAAATGCCAAAACTCACTGAGCTGAATTTATTCATCTACCTGACTGTATCTGAGAGCAAAACTGATCTGTCATCTCTGATCTTGCCTTTGCATATGAGGCACACATTAGGACCATGGGTCAGGGAAAGAAATGCCAAATGATCAGCATTTTTCTGAACCAGTTTCCCTGCTGAGAGAGCTGTGTAAGAATGATGCCTTAGGCAGGCTACCTGCTTCTCTGGGTGAGCAGCTGAAAATTGCATTTGGGGTCCCTCACCTTTGTTCTGCCTTTGTTCCTTCCCTGTCTCGTGCTGAGCAGAAGACCCAGGGCCTGGTGTCTTCTTTTAAATGTAGCTGATTTCTGACAAGCCCATAATGGAGCTGTCAGTTTCCTCCTGTGACCAAACTATGTGGTTTCCCACCAGAGAAGCCTATATACTCCTTTAGTCTTCAGCTCGTGATGAATCAATGACAGGTGTTTGGGAAGAGTTTAGGAAAATATTAAAAGAAACTGAAAGCCAGCTTCAGTACTGACATAAAGCTCAAACTGGTTCTTCTTAAACTGTGCATCAAGAAAAAAAAACAAAACTCCAAGAGCATTTACAAAGAAAGCACAAGGTGTTGCTAAGATCAGTAGCAATATGTCTGACTATATTATTTATCCAGCAAGGTGTTCTTCTTGGATAAAAGCACCACAAAGCAATGTGATACTTACACCTAGGTAAAGTGCTCAGAATCCAAGGACAAAATTCTCTCTTAAATTAGTAGCAAAATTCTTTGGCTTTAATGGGAGCAGGTGAGACTTGCTGTATTTTCGTTTTCAAGAACCCCAAATGGTACAGTGGTTACTTTATGGCAACGACAAAATGAGTCACTTGTCTCAGACTATCAATCGAGTTCCTAATGGACAAGTGTCCACATATAAAAAAAAAAATCCCAATTAGCATTAATTGGCATCCTTGCCTGCAGTTTTTGTGGAGAATTCAGTAATAGGCATGGGAGCAGAACTCCCTCCATTTCACCCCAAGAAAGGTCTCCCCAGCCGACCAAAAGGCTCTTGGTGTTGGCACTAGGAAGCTTTGTTACCGTTACAGGGGCCATGTACAGAACCTTGGCTCTTTGGGCTGGCACTGGGGTCCCACGAGAATGGAACAAAACCCCTTGTGCTGCTGGCTGTTCACAGGCTGGTGTTTCCAGTTGGCCCTGGAGAGCTGGGGACGTCTGGGGACAGTGCTGGAGGCAGCTGCCTGGGCATGGCATGCTGCCCTTAGACAACCTATGGCAGGAGAAAGTGTGTCTTCCCTGAAATAGGGAGGTGAACAGCAGAACAAGAATTAGCTGGTCCGTAGATGATCTCTGTCTGCCGGCCCTTCGCCGGGTATTGTCTCACAGGAGTCAAAACCACTGTATTATTGCTAGTAATGACACAGTACGTATTTAACGTTTGATTGGCTGCTTGCTTCCTGTCAAAGGTTGTGTTCCTCTTGACAGCAATGAGTTTAAAACCACGGTTGGCACATCCTGCAGTGTTACAGACACAGACTTAGCAGGAGAGCAGGCTTAAAGCATCTTCCTCTGGGAAAAAAAGACTGTAGGGCAACAAACAGGCCACGTCCACTGCTGAAAAGCCATTTTCTTGATTGTCATAGGGACTGGCAGAGGCCCTTGAGTAACTTCTGAAAGTCAAGGGAAATGGTGGTCTTTCATCATTTGGGTGGCTTTAGATTTTCAAAAGCTATATAAAAAAGTAGAGCAGAGAAAACTGCATGGATAATTTTCCATAGAGGCAAACACCATTGCTTTTAGATACAATTTCCAGGCCTGATTTAAGGCCAGGTTGGATGGGGCTCTGAGCAACCTGTTCTAGCAGAAGGTGTCCCTGCCCATGGCAGGCAGTTGGAATGAAATGATCTTTAACGTCCCTTCCAACCCGAACCATTTTATGATTAATTAATCACTAAATTTAAGCATATGATTAAGTGAAACGATGGGTGAGACCTAGAAGCAGACCCTTACATCACACCTGCTGTTGCCCCTTTGCTTTCTGGCTGCCAATTTATTCTGATCCCCCCATACTTTGAAGTCAGCAATGACAGAGAGAGAGAAGTTGGAAGAAGAGATTTCCTTTCCTCCCTGGCTGCCTCCTGATAACAGCCATGGTCTTTGCTTTTCTCCTGTCTTTATTTTTTTTTTTGGTGGTGGTGGTGTGTTTTAGCTTTTTCGGTTTTTTTCAACTCCCAGGTGTTATATGTTTCGGGTGTTTTGGTTTGGTTTTTGTTGGGGTTTTTTTATGTGCTTTTACCTTCCAATCTGCTTGCTCAGTCAGCTGTCACTGGCTTGTGTCTGTCAGTGGCACTGCTGGTGCAGACCAGCCACACAAGCTGAACTGGCACTCGTGGCCGGATTGGACTGCCAGTCAGGTTATTGGGTTGAACTCGTTTCTCTAGCAGTGGCTGATGAGGAAAAGATGCAACGAGAGGCAGAAGTCAAAATTTTATTCACTTTCCTCCATCTTGGTATTTGCATTTTCTTGTCTTGAAAGAAACAGAAATCTGGTTTCAGTAGCAACATAAGGTCTCAGGCAGAGTTTTCTTCTTCCTGCTCATAAATGGGAGTTAAAGTTGATTTAATAGGACAGCAGCAGTCTGTCAAACTGGACCAAAGAGGATAAGATTAACATAAATGTCACTTACATTTTAAGTGATTTTTTTCTTGCTTTTGATTTATACTTCCTGAAAAAGACCCATCTTACACTGCCTTATTTGTAACAGTGAAATTTATACACTTTTATCTTTCCTCCTCCTCCAAGAAAACAGTAGTTTTCAAGTGCCAGCTAAATACAGTTGTAGAAATGTGTTTGTAAGAACTTTGTTGTACATTGATGCATTTATAGTTATACCATAACTACTACCCAGATACACAAGTTAACACATATAAAGCAATGCAGGTGAAAGACATGGATAATTAATTCAGTAAAAGAGAAAATAGAGTAAATCTCCCCTCACATATTCTGCCTAATAATTTATATTAGTGATTATAAAAATAAATGACTCCATTAAAATAATTTAGAAATAACTATAATTCACCTTAGTTTTCTGAACTTCTGTGACTGTGAGTCAGTGGGAATTCAGGCAGGCTTGTGGCTTTCCTGTCCTCTGGGTTCCAGCTGGAATATGTTGGTGTTTCTGACAGGTTCTTTCCAAAGCAATGGCTGGTAATGGCATCACGATGTCCCAACATTCTCTACTGATTTTCTTTCTTGTTTTCAGGAAGCCTCTGCTCCATGGCTCTACAAAAGAAGCAATGAAATCCATTTGGTCCTTGGGACTATTGTCTCACATCGCCAGACTGAACTTCCAGCGAGGCATTCATCTATCTGTGGAATATGATCTTCATAACAAAACACACATTAATTCTTTTTGTCTGAGGCCAAGAATAGTGTCTCTCATAATCAGTGTTGTCTATGAGCATACTGATTCATTAATTCTTATCTCTTGTCAGTGTACTTACAGTGGTAAAAGTGAGATTAAATTTGGGCTCAGAAAATATTTCATTAATGCAGCTGCAATCGATGTCATAGCAATGGCAATAATAAGAAACACAAAAAACACATAGTGCTTTTATGCTATAAATACTGCATAAGTGCTTATTTAAAATAGAATTTCAGAGGCAGGAATATGAATTTAAAAGCACAAATCTTGTCTAACTGGATCTAGTTCAAAAATTGTTGGTAGTATTCCTTCTTATGAGGATTTTAGTCTCTGAAAAATGGGTTTGACCTAAATTAGAATGTACAAATTTTATTTTTTTAACTGAAATCTTCCCAAACCAGTCTAGGTTGAAGAGAATATTTTTTCCAGTTATTTAGAGTAATGTAATTATATCTATTTACTATTTAAAATAAAAAGCTAGTATTAACTGAAATATGAAAATAAAAGTTTTTGCATAAGAAAACCCCAAACTTTTTTCTATTCTGTGCATAGAAAACTGGGAATTCTCCTGCATTAAAAAAAAAAAAAAAGTTGAAATCATGTTTTTGACTGGTTAAGTATTTAATTAAGTAACTTAGACAGCTTTTGTCTGAGCATTAATCAGATTAAGACAAGCTAAAATTTAAAGTTCTTGATTTATGGGACAGGAGACTAACTAAGATGTGTTCAGATGTATTTTTGAATTCTGAATTACTGGATGAATTCTTTGTGTCTGTGCTCTGCAGTAGATAGGCTTACAGTAATGGCTCTTCTGTCCTTAAAATTTATTGACCACATCATTTCATATAAAATCACTTGGTACTTTCTATGCTGAAATGTAAAAGAGAAGACTCCAGCTCCAAAACAAATACTTGAATAAATACCTGAAAGTGCTCAGAAGATTTTTATTTATTCACAGAGGGAGCACTGGGCTATCAGGATTTCTAAGAAAATTCAGAAAATTGATGAAAGAAGCTAAATGCATTGAAAAAAATCTGGTACTGCAGATTTTCAGTGGCTTACCCGTCAGGATGAAACACCCAGGGGTAGCTTGGCTTCCTGGCACATGGTGGGCTTACACGCACCAAAGTCCATGTGTCTTAAACTTCCTGAGTAAATTGTCACTCTTCTCCTGCAGAGTCACTTTATTGTTTTTCCTCAGCTTCCTCTTAGGTTTTATCTCTACTACTCTTTCCCAAAGCTTCTCATTTTTTTGATCATTTCAAGGCTTGTGTCCTTCTCTTTCGTGTGCTGCTTGAGACGCACACCCGCATTTAGTGAGATTTTAAATGTTGCAGTCCCTGAATCTGGGCAGAAAAGAGAACAAATATGTAATGTTCAGCAACAAGAGAGGAGAGAGCATTTATCTTGCTCAGCTTTCTCACCATCTGTAGATTTTTCAAGGTTATGTCAGCTTTAGGGCATATATTAACACTGTCCTCGTGAATATTTTTTTCCACTTTCCGGAGTTTAAACAGATCTCAGTGGTTTTACATTCACCTCGGCTGGTTCAAAAGTCACAAATTGTCTCTTCCACAAAAGCAGATCCTCTTTTTTCATTTTCTTTCCTGAAATTATCTTTCCCTGTGTGTCCTTTCTCTTGGCATTTAATGATTTTTTTCCTTGGTGTTTCTGACCTTGGAATTCCAATCCCCACTGACAAACTTGCCTTTCGCTAGTGAGGAACACCACGATCCCTAAATGCTCCTCCCTGTGTGAGTGTTTAGCAATCTTCTGCTACTCCTGGTCACAGAATATGCAGTATGGGTCTGCCAACATATACTGGATCTCAGTTATGCAGGAATGTTATGAGTACTCATGATAAAGCAGATACAGAAATTCACTGAATCAGAATTCACAAATCAGACATTGATTACTTAAATTGTAGTGTCATCTTTTTTCATTGGGGAGCAGTGCATAAGAGTTTGTCAGAGTGTTTATCTTGGATCCTAATGACTGAGAAAAGTGAAAAATGTTAACTGAATTTACCAGTTTAAAAGTTCTGATGTTGTACCAGATAGTCCTGGAGGTCCCTTTATAATCTGGTATTCTATAATTTTTTTTTCTGCAACTAATTGTCATTGTATCAAAATCCCTCAAGGCAAATTCTTCTCTTTGTCCTTCCTGAAGCATGGAGAAGTCATCTCTAAGACTCTTAACATCCAGTGTCAGACATGATGTATTACCATGATGATAGGGGAGGGTATATATAATATTCCTTCCTCAGCTAGCTTCTCCTTGTAGTCAAAACAAAACAAAACAAAACAAGGCAGCATCCTACTCTCTCCAACATGCCTCTTGAGATTTTTCTTTCATTTACAGCCTAAGACCCATAAGAGTGTTTTCTAACTGGAAATCAGGAAAAGGAGTGGGGCATATTGTACAGAAATTCTTCTTGTAAAGTGCTGCAGAGTTGCAAAGTATTCCTGACTGCACAGCGCCAGGGGTAGAAATAAAATTTTCACTGACTTCCTCTGCTGTTAACTAGACCAAAACTTCTCCAGTGGAAACATGCACATAATTTATGAAAATATTGTTTGTCTTTGCTTTGTTTTATTGCCATGCCCATGTTCTTTTCTTTTTCAGGGATATCAGAGGTGACAGATGCAAAACAAACTGACAGCCACTCTGCAACTCTCTGCTGGCTTCATGGTCTCAAATTCAGGCAGATTCAGTACAGAAGCAGAGGTAACAAACACATGGGCAACCACTGTATGGGTCACAATGCAGGAAAAAATATAACATGGTCTTTTCTGTTGCTGTCATTTCAGTCTGAGAGATGAACTAGAGGTTGTCAGCAAACTGTAGTCAGATTTTCTAAAAAGCAATGATGGCAATATTGCAATATAAATCCTACTCAAATGCATGAGAGAGGCATTATCCCTTTTCACCAAGGAGCAGGGAATAAAAATCAGCGTGGGTTTTGTATCTGAATGTAGGGTGCTGAAATCTGTGTTCAGAATTGGATTTTACAGTTTAAAGATTTCTGAAAAGGAGGCAATATAAAAGAGAGGAATTGGAAAAGAATGTGATAATAATAATTAATGAAAAAAAGAAAAAGCCTGGCAACAGAAAATTAAGCCAGACAAACTCAAATTGCAAAGAAAACAGGTTTTAACCACCATGGTTATTCAGCAGGGGAATGTCCTACCAAAGTCAGCCATATGAGGTCCATCTTTTATGTCCTGATTGCTTTTATGTCCTGACAGCCTGCTTTTCTACAGGAAGCAATTCTGCCCCATAGAAATTATGCCTCAGCCCAGCACAAGGTAATGGCTTCAACAGGATAGAAAGCAAACAAGTGTGTTTGCAGAGGTATGTTAGACCAAGCAGAGGCCCTGACCCAAACCTCCTTGTATTTTTGCATTTAAAAGCTAATAGAAACCACCACCCACCTCCAAGTGGAAAAAAAAAAAAAATCACAGTTATCCTTGGCTGTTGGTCACTGCTGGCAAATAGGGTAGATTTCCCTGTACAGAAATTCCAGTCACTACTGGTTTCATCCAAGAGTTTTCCTGTTCTGGCAGAATAACATCTATCTTACTTTGGATGCATTTTTGCCACTTAGATCAATAGAGAATAGTCTTTGGATCTTAAGTCAGGGAAGAAAAAAAAATAAAAAAGAAAAATAAAGTTCTTTTTATTCATGGAAACCAAGGAGCAAAGTTGCTCTTGTAAAATGGAGGACCAGAGACTGCAATAACTGTGTATTTTTCAAGAGCATTTGGCAGGTTAGCTGGTGCTGAATAGTAATGACAAAATGTTCAACAAACCAAAAATATTCCATCTGTTCACTAAAAAATGGGATTCTGTGAAGCAAGACAAATAACAGGAAATCCAGAATTCTTTCCCTCCTCAAGACATTTCGACACTAGCATCTCAACCCACTCACTTAACTAGCATTAAAAAGCATTAAACCCTGTCTTTGAAACCAATTACATCTAGCCCAAGCCTCAGCAGAGGGGGGAGGGCAGGACATCATAGAATCATGGAATGGCTTGTGAAGGAGCCCTTGAAGACCATTTCGTTCCAGCTCCCCCCCGTCGGAAGGGCTGCTCCCAGAAGACGTGGCTAAAAGCACGGCTGGCTCTCCTCCTCCGCAAGCCCTGTGTCCCCGCGAGGATTTCAGCACAGTAGGCAGCACTGCTGCAGGGCATCTGCAGTCTCTGGAGGCAAGAGGAGCTTCACTTGTGAAGAAACTCCAGCTGTTTGAGGCGAGCTGGCTGTGTGGGCTCCGCCTGGCTTTCCTTGCAGCGCTGCTCTCCCCGTGCTTGCTCCGATGGGAAGCTCTGCTGAGGGACAGCGTACAACAGGAGAGGAAACGGGCTGTTTACTCAACAGTACCATTTCATGGCTGGTTTTGACAGCAACACTTGCAAAAGCTGTGAAAAATTCTCTCCAGGGAATCAATCTGGGACTTCCTTGAAGAAAAGTTGGGTAAAACAAACCTTTCTGAGATGCCTGTCACCTCCAGCCTTGTGAGCTCCTGACATCTCAAAGCTGGTGACGAGTGTTAGCCATCTTTGGGCAGATCACACAGAAATGCCCTAACTTTGAGATGTTTGTGCTGCTAGATTATTTTATCAGGCAAATATTTCACAAACCTAGTTTGGGTAAATTCGGTGACTTTCTTTGGAGTACACTGCCTTTGGAGCAGAATGTCTGCTCCCAAGAAGGGCCAAGGACTCCAGTTCCTGTTTCTGTCCCTCTTTTTTCTTTTCTTTTCTTTTTTCTTTTCTTTTTCTTTTCTTTTTTTTCTTTTCTTTTTCTTTTCTTTTCTTTTCTTTTCTTTTCTTTTCTTTTCTTTTCTTTTCTTTTCTTTTCTCTTTTCTTTTCCTTTTCTTTTCTTTTCTTTTCTTTTCTTTTCTTTTCTTTTCTTTTCTTTTCTTTTCTTTTCTTTTCTTTTCTTTTCTTTTCTTTTCTTTTCTTTTCTTTTCTTTTCTTTTCTTTTCTTTTCTTTTCTTTTCTTTTCTTTTCTTTTCTTTTCTTTTCTTCCCCCTCCCCCCTCAGGTAGACCTTACCCCACTTGTTTTCTCATCTTTCAAGCCCTTCAGCTGCTCCTGGGGCAGATGCACAAATGTGGATACAAAAATGCTGCTAGCAAGGATTTTCTTGCTATTTTCTAAGTCAGTGAGAGACTTTTCTCTCTCACAGAAGAGGTAGCAGAGTTCTGTAAACAACCAAGCCACCTGCAACCTTGAAAAGTCTTTTTTTGTTTATGGTACAGTAGAAAAATATTTTGACAATGGATGTTTTAGGATTTTAGCCAATCACCCCCAAGGGGTGGCTGATCCTTGTCCAATTAGACTATGAAGAAAAAGTCTATAAAAGAGTTTGTAAAATAATTAAATAAATCAATCTTGCTGCACAATTCCTGCCTGCTGGATCTTCTCTCTTCTCTCCTCCTCCCTACAGCTGCGGCTGCGGGACACAGTGATACACCCTAGGGCATTTTTTAATACACAAACACCTTCCTGCTTTATCCTTACTCTGTATGTGTATTTGGACAAGTGTTTCGTCTATTTCAAAGTTAAGCTGCTGAGGATTATCTTCACTAATCAGTGCAGCAGAACACTGCCTCATATCATTACCTCTGCATAATTCATTATAAATACATGTAAAATTTGCATTGTTTGATTATAATTCCTGTAAATCTAAGTAGAAAATTATTTTATAGAAACAGAACAATAGGAAACAGTCTTCCCTGCTTTGATTTCACACCTCTGCTTGTGCTTCTGCTTCCCTGATAGTAAAGCATGTACATCGTGATGCCCTTCCAAAACCTCCCTTGCCTCTAGCCTTGATCCCATCTCATACTGCTTCTCAGCAAAGACAGTTCCAATTTATACCCGTTTCCAAGCATTTCAAACTGACACTTTTAATTCATCTCACTGTAGTTACCAAGGGCTTAGCACAGAGACGAGAAAAAAGGAAGAAAAGGAATGGATATTGCAGTCTCCAAATTATCTGTCTCCTGTGACTGCTTTGAGCTGTGTAACCCCACCATGGCATTTCTTGTATTTCTAGGTAAATTTATTTCCTTTCTACCAGGAAAGGGAAAAAAAAAAGTCTGAAGACTGTTCTTCTGCAGTGTTTGAGAATTTATTTGATTGTAGTAACCAACTTCCAGTCCATTTACAGCGACAGCAGAGGGGACTGAACCAAGGAAGGCAGAGCCACAGTGGTTTCTGGTGTCCAAGTTTGATGATGGTAGGACCAGCTGTATCCTGACACTCAATATGACATAGCTGCACCCAGCAAAGTTGGTAGCTCACTGAAAAATCCAGGTTCAGACATTAAGGCTTTAAAAGATGTATGCAGATGTTAAAATTCAGTGACTTTAGGGTAATGATTTTAAGGATAAAATTGTAACTGTACCCTCTGATAGGTGCTGTTGTTCCTCAGGGAGGGACACCAAGTCTCTCCTGAGTCATTTCCACCCAGCTTTGGGACCATGAAAAGTTGTGTCTAAGTAGGACATCACTCTCCCAGGTGCTGCGTCATCCCTCAGCAGGGTGTGATGATGTCAGCTTTTATATCCTGTTAGCCAGAGCCCTCTAGGTAGCAAGAGCTGGTTATAAGTCACTATGGGGTTATTTTTCCTTTATCTTTTTTTTTTGTTTCATTTTGGACTCAGAAAAGAGTGTCAAAAGAGGAAATTGTGGGGAAAAACTCAGCCCCTGTCTGAATGCAAATTAATCTGAAGTTTAAGTGAAATCATTGGAACATAATTCTAGATTGCTGCCAATTATTTGTTCACACTGTGAATCACTCAGAAAAATATCCTGAGATGCTGCATTCAGACAAACCGAGAATTTTAGCTAGAGTAAGTGCATTTCTCTCAATGAAACCATGCTACTATTTTTCTTGACAAAACAAAATGTATTTTTAAGGAGAGATTATTTTTTAAGCAGGGTACTTTTCCCTAACATCTGCATAGAGGTGTCTCTTTTGGGATAAGATCTTGTTTATAAATGGGGCAGGCATTCTTACCAGGCAGAAACAAAGAAAAGTGTTTTTATTAGCAGCAGGAACCACATGAACAGCTTTGACCTCAATTTAGGATTTAGCTTATCATTTCACACAGAGGCTTGCATCAAGAATTTGACACTGGTGCCCTTTTCTAATTTGTAAAGCAAACTAAAGGGAAAATAATGGAGTACGGATAAGTGCTGTTCATGAACCACTGAGCAGGCTCTATTCCATTCTGTCCGAATTACTCCACAATCAGTCAGAAATCTCACGACAGACTAGGTTGTCTTTTTGTTGTTTTTATTCCTCTAGGAGAAAAAAAAAAAGCGCAAATTAAACTGCCAGGCCTGTCTGTCCCTATCCTGCTGGCGATGAGGAGTACTGTGGAGTCGGCATTCCTCACACTCACTGCTGCATCCATGGAGGGAAGCGCTACTGGGGCACGGGGAGAGAATACTCTGCTGCAAATGTTGGAGCCGTGGTCGTGTGATCGCAGAGCAGCCTAAGGTTAGGTCTTAAGCGTGGTAAAGCCCTGACAGCTTTGCTCCAATTGGCTCCATGACATTCCGTGCTCGGCCGTGATCCTAATGGCTTGAGACTGGTTGAATTCTTCTAACCTCAGCAATTAGTTTTCATTTTCTAGAACTCAGCTCACTTGAAGTGTTATTTTTTTGCACGCAGAGGGCGCGTTGGAGCTGGGGCTTAACCAGCCCGTTGTGTGAATCGTCTCTCAGGCAAAGCCACAATGCCCGACGCCCCCTGTGCTGACTCAGCCGGGTTTTTGTCCCTGATGGCAACACAAAAAGGCTTCACAAATTTCATTATGTTTTCCTGATCAAAAGAGTTGTGCAAGAACAAAACTGTACAAATTATCTTAGCAGATATATGAGGTATCGACATCTCAGCCAGAGAGAATTTTAGTCTTTCCCTTCTCTTCATCTGAAAGATGGCACAAGACAAGCCCTAACTGTGTTATTTGTGGTTCCCCACACCCAAAGATGATACTATCCATTTACACACCAATATCCTATTCCTATGTGCCAGAGCAGCATCACAAATAAAAATTTCCTTCCAGTCACATTTCAATGGGCAGCCCTTCCCCAGTCCTGTACTCTCCTGGCATTGGCAGCTGAAATAAGGATGACTTTTCTAAACAAAGACATACATCTGCATTGCTCAAAGTAATATATAGATACATAAAATATGGGAACTGCTGAGTGGTTTTTCCTCACGCTACTGAGAAGCACGTATTTCCTCCATATATTTCATAACACCAGGCATATGGCCCCAATCCAATGAGTTATAGAAGGTTTTGCTATGTGTGATTTTATGGAGAACAGCAGGACTAAGGACTCTTCAGGAGCTCTGCTTTCAGTCTGTGTTTCCTTGGTAGGAGGGAAGAGCAAAGGGTACACAACGTAGCTCTTTGAATCAATTTGTGTGTGTATGAAAAACACATGAAAACACAAAAAACACCATATGTTGGCATTGTTTTGTATCATCCCTGAGAAGGGGAAGAACAAGGAGAGAGGTTTAGGCTCTGACTGTTATTGGGGAAAGCTGAATATAGGACAAAAGGAAAAAGTGAAGATGAAGAAAAAAGCCAAAGAAGGGTAGTGCACAGACCTAGAGGAGAGAGAACTATAAATGAGCTAATAAGGACAAAATTTAATTTATCACTGTTTCCTGGCTGTGTCTGCCTTCTCAGTCTCTTGTCCAGCTCTCCTGGGCTACTTGGTGCTCAACACCCTTGTAGATCTCAAGCTCCCCTGTCCCACTGCCTTGGAAAGAATCTGGAAACATGAGTGCCACATACACTTCATGCTCTGGCCTCACCACCCTCCTGCCTCCAAGCATCAGGGTGCACCTTCACCTGTGAAGGTCAGCTCTCTCTGAGCATGGTTTGACTGCTGATTTTTTAAGACCGTTTTCCTCTTTTTGTTCTACTTGTGATACACAACATTTTGGAAGTGATGTTGTCTGTGACAACTCATCATAAAGACTACTTTTGAAGGGTATTTTGGCACACAGGGAGAATAAGGTTGCATTTCCCATGGACCTGACCAAACTGAGATGGTGCCACTGGCAACAGCTTAAAGCACCTTTTGAAAGCAAAGCAACACACTTTAAATTAAGTTACACATTGTTAAAACTAACCCTTGCCCTTTGCTGAACATTAGCATTAGGAGGTTTGCCCTGGGAATCCTCACAAGCAAGAGGTCAATGTGACAGGAGAATCAGGAATCATTTGCAGGGAATCCTAAGCTTGCAGACAGCAGCCTTAAGTGTAGAAACAGAAGACATGATTGTAGAGTGACTGAAACTTGACAAGTTCAAAAAGCCTTCTTCCTAATTTAGCAGGCAAACAGCACAGAGGTAAAGACAAAACAAATACAATTTTCAGAGGTACAGTGTGCTAGATCCATGTCCTGAGTATGGCTGAGGAATACTGTGCAATGTGAACCAGGGGTGATAGGGAAGAGCTGAGTCCTTGGCCAGCCAGGTAGGTCCCACGAGGTGAGTATGTGCATAGCGTGGTGCTGTGGGGCTGTGACGAGAGGTTGTGGCTGCAGTGATACTTTACCCGTATGTCTCCCATCCCCAGCAGTATTTGAAACATCATTTATGTTTCCAGGCCCTTTCACAGCCCTTCTCCAAGGTTAGTTTAAACACACTCAGCAAAGATAACTCATCCTGCGGTGAGAAGAAGGAAAGGATCAGAAAATGCTCCCAGCCATTTTGGTGTGTCCATGAAATGACCCTCTTGATCTGATTGCTCTTGACTCATCGCTTTCCTGCTATCGTCTCTGTCGACAAGCTCGGGGAGACAGGACCGAGTCTCGTTGCAGAAAAATAGGTGAAAAACCATGGCTCAGCAAGTTTGGTCTGGAATCGTAAAACCAAGTGATAAGTTAATTCACTGCAAGCAATGCACATCTGTGCTTAACAGATTGCCCCTTCCTGAAGTCAGAAAAACTCCTTGTGCCTGTGTTTTCTCCTCCGCCTGCCGGTGCTAATGGAGAAGTGATATTCCTGTTGCCATGGCTCTTTCCCAACAACTGCTAGATTTAATCTTCACTGACTCCCCAGACTTAATCTCCATTCTGCAGCAGGTAGGAGTTAATTTTACAATTGGGCAAGACAATTTAAGCTACAGAGATTAATTTCCAGTATCCGGCGTGGGAATGGAGGAGCAGGGAGTGGGATGTGTCTCAGCTCCGGGAAATTTGGGGAGTAGAGAGCCATATGCTCACAGCTCACCTGGGGCATGATGTCAAGGGGATACATCTTGTAGGCTGTAGAGTCAGGCGCCTCCAGAGGACAACTGGAGAACCACTGCCTGGAGGGTCTTAAATCTTGCTGTCTACCCATGGGGAGACTTACTTCCAACCCAGAGACCTAAATATAAAGCCCAGACATAGCATGAATACCCCTCTTTATCACCCTTAGATTTGAGTGGTTTTAATAATTTTTAATAGGAAAACTAAAAAAAAAAAATCCCATTTTTATTTTTGTAAATACACAATGTTTTGATTTCTACTGCTTTGAGGTGATGATAGATACCCAAACGTTCCCAAAAGAACATCTGTTGGGAAAAATGCAGCAATATCCCGGCAAAATGGAGGTTTTAACCATTTATCTTTTCTAAATAGGTAAATAGCTTCCTCACTTTCCTATGCAATCCCATTGTTGAATTTCTGGTGCAGTTGCAAATAACAGCTGTTCTCTAAATCCTTATTCCTGTTATAAAAATCTAATAAAATGTTTGCCGAGATAATTCAGAACCATGTGAGACACTCATAGAGGGCACTTATCATTCCACTCTTACCTTGATAGGCTACAGAAATACCTGAGTAGCATCTTTTCTGGCTCAGCACATTTTTAAGAAAACCATCAGATGTGCTTTCTTTTGAAAATCTGCATTAGCTCTAAAAACCTTACTGGATGGCCTAGTTTCCTGTGGAATTATAAAAAACCCAAAATTGAGCCTTGGGCAGAATGACCTTATTCTTTGCATTCTTATTCCCTGCAGCTCTTCCTTATGCTTTTTACTGCTGGGATGTGTTGGATTGCAGTCTGCATCAGTCAGTGGATAAAGTAAGGAGCTGAGTGTGAAAGCAGTAGCCATGTGGGAGACTAAACCTTTCCAAGACATAAGCTCCCATCAGCACGCACATGGTCTGTCCCACCCATCCAACCTCATCTGTTTGTCTTTCTCACAACTTGAGCAGAAGCAGGAGCATGTGCCCTGGCAGCTGCTCAGTCTGCTGGGACATGCAGGTTCTGTCTGACTCTTCTCCTGCCTAGGTCACTACTTTAAATCATCAGGCAAATATATCAAGGGTGGCTATCCATATCCTCAGCTGCAAAATAAATTATGTAGGTGGGTACCTGTTATGGATGGGAAAGGTGAGAAGACAGGACCTGCCTCCCACCATCTCTGACTCTGCTAGAGGGGACCATCCAGTCAACCTAGCCACCTCTCTTACATACTGAGGGCTTTTTTCCATGGGACTCAAACTCTGGTGGAAAAAAGATGGGCCACGGAGCTACAGAGTTTTTGCAAGGTGCCTGGCTTTCACTCCCTCCCATTGGAGCTGCTTCACTTTGTATAGGTGATTAAATATTCATTGGGCCAGGGAGAGAAAAGCAAGAGATTGAGTCTATTGCCCAGTTGTTCAGGCGCTCACCTGGGAGGAGGGAGATGCAGGGTCAAGTCCTTGCTCCAAAGATGATTTAATTATTTATACAAAGTGCAACAGCTCCAGCAAGAAGGACATACATGCCAGCAAGGCTGATGGCCCTCTCCTGCTCTGCACAAAACCTCTTACCTTTTAACTGTGGGGTGGCTTGGTGCACGTTTTCTCCTTGCCAAGAAAATGTTTCCTGTTTGCATTGTGATTTGGTAATTTATTGACCCTGCTCCCCGAAGAAGGGCTGCCTTGGGCACAGTGCTCCCTGGCAGAATTCACAGTTCATGCCCCTTGCCCGTCAGTGGCTCATTTGTCATGAGAGTTAAGAATTAGCCTTTTGCTGTGCCTCACTCCCTGGAACCTCGGCTATCTTCCCCATCTGTGCAGAGGAGGAAACCCCAGTGGCTGCAGTGAGGGCCAGGCTCTGAGAGGCAGCAGGGAACACAAATTTCTGCAGGGTTTTCCAGGGCTCACAGGAGCTGCTGTGAGGTGGGGGCAGTTAAAATAAAGAACTTCCCTACAAGAAGGAAACCTGTAAAATTCTCTCATCCTGTTTGTTTCTCCTGAAGTGTTTCCATGTGGATATTTTACACCTCTAAGGTCAGTGCCACTACTGTTATTTTTTCTCCCCGCTGGCACCATTATATAAAATTCACTGAGATGGAAAACTAATGTTTTCCCTTGCAAGGGCAGGTGGGAATGGCCTGGGTTGTGTTATCCTCAACACACAAACAATCTTAATTTCAGTAGCATCCTACAGACTTTAAAAGTGTCAAGATTAAGGCAGAGATTAAATAGCCTATTCTGCTTTACAGGAAGGGTCTTTATATAAACACCTGGCCACTAACACAGCTAGATTTCCATGGGACCTTTAAATTGAGTATGCCACCCTCAGCACACGGCATTGTTTCCATTGCGTTCTGCAGTGAATGTCATTAGGTAAAAAGACAAAATACAAGTGTGGTGTTTCAATTTACACACGTGGTTGTAAATGTAAAGTCATCCAACTCCTCATTTCACACATTTAGTTTGTTCTGCTGCTATTTGTTCTGTATGCACAAAGGAAAAGTTACTTAGCACAATAAACCACAATTCTGTACAACTATTATTTTTTCAATCAAAGCCAAACATAACAAGACTTAAAAAATAGCTATTATAAAATATTTTGTGATTATACTTACTATCAAAATCTGGTTTTGTTGATTTTGACTAATGGCTTACACACTCAACAGAGATGGTATTGTTTACTTTCTTACCCAAGTTTACATTTATTATTACTGCTAAGTTTTGTGTTAGTACATGCTGTTTTAAATTAAATGAATACCCAAATACTGTTTTGAAGTTGCTAATGGCACCATATGTACCACATTTTCTTGCATGCTATTTAAAGAAAAACTCTTAATTGTACTACCATTGCCCGAGGATATTTTTGTGGTAAGCAATTAAGATTCATTTTCCTGTTGATGTAGAAAATCACTTCATGAAAACACTGGAATATAATAACTTTTGTCCAATTTATGCATTCTTGCTTTGATAATTTGTATTAAAGGAAAAGACAACTATTGTTTAAAATCTGAGTATCTTAATAAACTTTTAATTTTTATTGCTAACTGAACAGTTCCTTCTCTATCCATAAAACAGTGAATGTAACAAAATTTAAATATTTGCTTCTAAACTTAGCCAGTGAGTCTATTTGTCCTCTGGTTTCACTGCTAAGAAGTCCACAAAAGGTGTAATATAGGCAATAGAAACCCAAAAGTTGGCTGAAGGAATTAGCATCAGGAAAACAATGAACAATCCTTTAAGTTCATCCAATATTTGGGAAAAACAGAAGGCAAGAACCTGTGCTGTTATCAGGGAGGTGAGGAGCCAGCTGCCCTGGCAGTGTCACATCTGCACCGTCAGTACAGACACCCACACCCAGCCCTCGTTTCATGGGGGTCGACACTCCCAGCTGCTGCTCGAAGCTGTGGGGCTGGTGGGAGGCAGAAAAGGGTCCTTGTTCCTCGCCAGGGCTGGACTCATCCCTGGGTTTGCAATGGCAGAGGAGGAAGAGGCTGGGAGCAATTCCGTCAGTCCCACACTTCAACATTGTTTTGGAGTGATTTGTTCTTCATGACAGGGTCAAGCTGCTGTGAAAAGGTTAAACAAACGGGCTTTGTAAGCTCCTTTTAGGGGAAAGCTGGTCAGAAGGCCCCTTTAATCAGCGATCCCCTTTAGCCCTGGGAAAAGGCACCAGCCAGACTCACTTGCATGGCCATGGGGAGCTGGGGTGAGGGTGGCGTGGAGGGTCCCTGCCCTCCTGCGGCCGCCTTTGGTTGGAGAAATTGAAATCCTGCGAGGGAAGGTGTTTGACTGGAAGTGCTGCTGTGCCTCCCCCTGTGCTGAGGTGCTGCCACAGAGGAAGAGGAGGAGAAGGAGGAGGTGGAGGCGGAGGAGGACATTCCTCTGGGGCTGGTGTCTAGCCCAGCATCCCTAATGCTGTCTGCACCCATCCTGTCAGGAGGGTAATGAGGGGAAAGTTCCCAGACTAAAATTAAAAGCACCTCGATCTTCAGAGGAGGCTCATAATAGCAGCCTCCACCTTCCCTCTGCTGTGGCTGCAGGTCTGGCACTCTGCTGGGAGAGGATCCCTCATGGCTTAATCCCTGCAGGCAGGCAAGTTTTAGTTCAGCTTCTCCTGACCTGTTTTGAGGTGTACCCAGTGCAGTACACATCTGAACTGCAACTTCTTGGAGATGCCCTAGGGCAGGCATGGTTCCTCCTTTATTCACAGGGCAGATTAATAACTAGTACTGGCTCTGCTCTCCTCCCAGGGAGAGTGGCAGCAGCCAAGGGTGGCTTCATTTCTGCTGTTGTGAGTGGGGGAGGCAGGAGGAGATGGCACTGAGGCTCCTTAGCCCAATGTGTTATATGGAAAGGGTGGGAAGATGCATGGCAAGAGCTGAGCTGGGCAGCAAGGGTTCTGTGACACTGCTCTCTCTGTCCTCAGGGCTCCCCTGCCCTTCATAGCTGAGTCACTTGTTAACTTGGGCCCCTGTCTCCTTCCCACTTACCCCATGAAGCAGCCTCCTTCCCCACCCTCCATCCCCAAGGCTTAGCTGTGAAGTGCCCAAAATCCACACACAGGCACGGGCTGTGGCTCCCTGGAGCAACATTTTCAGGAAAGCCCAGGAGCTGTTATGAGCAACCCTGCCATGTTCCTGTGCCAATTCCAGCCATGCCAGGTCCCTGTCTCTGCCTGCTTCCTCTGTTACATCCTTTCCTCCCTCACCTTGTTCTCTTCAGTTACTTTCTACTCACCACAGGATAATATGACAGTGATTTTCCGCAATGACTCCAAGCTTATTTGATTCCTGCTCTTCAGTCTGCCACTGTTTTGTCCTTCTCTCCTTACTACATCCACCATCCTAATTTTCTTTTCCTCTCTCTGCCTCACCATCCACCTGTTTCACTACCTTTTGTTTTGTGTACCCTGCCCCCCTTACACCGCAGACAAATATGAAAACAGAAAAAGTTACCACCTCCCTGCTGTTTATTGCCGTGCCCCATCAGAGGTGCCATTAATTGCTTGTATGAGCACTCCTAATCTATTCCAGTGCACAATAAAACAAATAAATGGAGTCCAAAAGTGAAACTGATCCCTCCCTCTCCATTTCCATGAAAAGGACCTCTGTGATCAGAATTTAGAGAAACAGTACTGTGCTTCCTACTTTGAGTTCTTCTCCCAGTAATTCTCTTGATTATTGAGATAAAAATGCAGCTCTCTTCCCTATCAGTTGGTCGATTTTGCATCCTTTCTGCTCCCACTGAGAGCATTTCTTAGGCAGTAATTTCAGTATCCAAAAGCCGGGTAACAATTATTCAAATAAAATAATAAAGGGGAGAACGAAAAGCTTAATACTTTTATTTAGTAACATAGTGAATTTAACAGCCTAATCACCTTCTGTGCCACTCTGATCTCTGACTGCCACACAGCTCATGCTGAAATAGCCATAATATTTCACAGAGATGGAATGGATGTGGTAAGAGGCCAATCTTGTGATACTTCTTCAAAACAGAGAAATGGACATGGTAGTGCCTGCCAGATAAGTACTTGGTACTGAGCTACTGAAGCCAGCAGTGGCTCTGCCAGTGGTTTGGGTGTGAATTAAAAGCCTGAATTCCACATGAATCAATGCATTTCTACCACCACAGTTAATCTTCAGCTGAGTTTAAACTCCATCCTGCATCAGCTGTCAGCCAGCTGAAGAGTTGCCTTGCCTCTAGGGGTGAGATGGTTTTGTAGCAATGAAGCACTGAAAGAGAAGTCAAGAAGTCATCCAACCATACAGGCCACTCTCCCACCATTCCACCCTCTGCATTAAAGTTAAGTAAATCACTTTAGATAATCTCTTATAGATATTTATTCTGATCTGCATTTCTGTAGCACAAGTCCTGGGATTTCTATCAAACCCTTTTCCTGGATACCCTCTTAAGAACCAGACTCTGTTTCTAATACTTACCCTGGTTTTCTTTGCTGCAAATTTAAGTGATTTCTCATTCTTCCTCAATTGCTTATAAATGATTACCAGCGACTTTGTAGCCACATTTTACATACAGAACACTGTTGTCCCCTGTCTTCCTACTCTTTTTTTGCTTTTCTTTTTGCAGTTTAGACAAAGGCACATCTTTCACCCCTCATGTTTTCCAGATTTCCGTTATCCTCTAGAGTCTTTCCTGTTGATCATTATGAGGGCAGCAAAGCTTCCCAACTCTGCAAGCAGCATGTCAAAATGCCATTAGGCTGGGAGCTGTGAGGCACGTACCTTGGAAAGATAAGCAGGGAGGGAACCAGTGCTCTGGAAATGAGTTGCAGCACTAAAAGGATGTGGCTTCTGTGAACAATGATAATGAAGAAAAAATGGAATCCCTACAAAAATCTGCAAATCTGGGGCAGCTATTCCCCAGAGTGACTCAGTGAGTGTGATCACACCACAACTCAAGACACCTTGTTTTCTCTGTATTGGGAATTTGGATTATTCAGCAGCCCCTGGGCAAGCGAAGACTGATGTGATATGGCCAAGGTAGGAGAGATGCACTTGGACTGTTCGAGAGCAAGTGTGTGGCCAACCCTGCTTAGCATCTGCATATCAAATCTCTTAAAAGAGGGAGAAAGGCTCTTAAAAGACAGATGAACTATCTCATGACCAGAAATAATGTTGCCACACACATCATATAGATACTTTCATCCAGATGAGTTACACAAATATTTTTGCATTAAGCTTAATTTTCTTTTCCTCATCAATAAGATGTAGATACCGCAAACATACAGTTCTACTAGTGGGGCATGGAATTGGTCCTGTAAATTATCCATAATTGCATATAGGATCAGATCTGAATTAACTCAGCTTGATGTTCAAACCTAGACCCTGAAGACAGGTGGTTTATGTTTTGGAGTACCAAAGCCTGGGCAATGAGTTCAGTATTCTCTAATTTTTTCATGTGTTCTTAATAATAATTGCTTGTAGGTCTGACTTTCCCAAAACATAATCATAAAGAACAAATTTGCAAAGTTAGTTCCAGCATTTCCTCATGCTGAAGAACTTTGTAGGTAAGATTTCACAGTGATATTAATGAATTCCCAAGCAATCAAAATTGATTTCAGAGGCTTAAATAACTTACAGAACTGGAAAAGCTCTGAAATGCAAAACCTCCAAGACGCTCAGCATATGAACAGATTTGCATGTCCCCAGTATTAAGGTCCATTAACAACCTATCACGTTGCCAGGAGACAAGCAGAGGTTACAGCCTACCTGAAAAGTGACCTCTGGTATGTATCTCACAAAGTTGTGCAAGCAAAAACAATGTTAATTTTTGGCAATAATGATATTCTAGATTTGGCACGGAAGAGTCAGATTAGCATCTCTGTTGCTGCAGAAATTATAGTTAGGTGCTTTTTTTCTAGGAGGTGGGAAATTCTGTCAGCAATATATTGATATGAGATTCCTGATAAAAGCCAACTCAGAATAATATCTCACCGACTTCAGAAGACTCCAAAAAGGGCAAAAGACACCTCATCTCCAAGAATGGAAGGATCTGGTGTATGTTTTAGTCTGGTTGTCCTTTATACATTTTATTTAAACCTGTGTCTTTTAAAAAATATTGTCGATGTGATAATATCATGTGAAAGAGCAGAGTACAGACACAGACACCAGCACTTTCTGGGTATTAAAAAGCAAAAATTCAGAGGAGTGATATGAAAGGCAGTGATAGCAAAGTAAATCAGGCAAAACCAAAATGTGGGGTAATAACAAACATACTTAGCTGGAGAAGGGCTCTGCAGAGTCCTGTTGATGAGGAAAAGAGAAAGAAGGCGTAGGTGCAGAAGTGAGAAGAGAAAATCTGCTGCAAACCGTGTGCAGCAAGTCAGCTGTGATAGGCACTTCATGGGGAATTCAGTGCCCAGGCTCAGATGCTGGATCATGGCTCACAGTGAGCGGGACACTCCTCTGTGGGGGTTTTCTCAGAGAAGTATACTTGTTCTGCTATTGATTTTTGCAACAACAACAACAAAAGCAGGTAGAAGTTTCTTGGATCTGAGCAAGGCTCTAGAACAGAGAAATGATGGAGGATGTGCACACTAGAGAAGCATCAAAACTTAATTTAAAATACCTTCACCTTTGTAAAGTCAAACCTGGAAAAGGGTAGGGAACACCTGGATGCAGGGCCTTCCTACATGACACCTGTGTATCTGGGAATTTATCTTTAATCTAGGATAGTCACCTATTTTTTTGTGAATTAATTTCAGAGTAATCTCTGTTTGGTCCAGACCCAGGGAGTGTTAGGAAAAAAAAATTAAGATCTTTATTTGAATGAAACCAAATACTGTGGAAATGTTCTCCTTTTCCTTTTCTGAACAGCCAATAAAGACAGAAACACCTCTAAAAATAACTTGGAAAAAAACCCCAAACCTAGGTGAGGAAAAAAAAGAAAAACAAAAATAAAACCTCTGCTTTGGGATAAAGCTAAAGCAGGGAAGAGACAGATTCCTGAAGTAGAATTATTGGGAAGATCCTCCTTCAACAGGGCTCTGTGAGGATACCCTCTCCCCGCATCTGTGTTCTCCTGTAAAGATGATCATCATTTTATTGGGGGGCGAGGGAAAGCGATCGAATAAAGAGCCCCCGGCGGGTGGAGACCCGGTTGCTCCTCACCCCGGCGGGGCTGTGGGGCTGCCCGGACGGGTGGCCCTGGGGCGGGGGGTGCCCGGCTGGCCGAGGGGCGCTGAGGACTCATCGAATTCACCTCCCAGCTGCGAACAGAAGCTGCTTTGGGTGGATAGAAATTTAGCCCCCTGTCTTCCAGCCCTCCCCGCCTCTCCGCTGGCGGCCCGGCTGCGCTGGTCCCGTTTTCACAACAGGGCGGCCCGGGCTCTGCTCCGCAAAGGCGTCGGGAAACGTGCGAGCCTCGCACTGCTGCTTCCTAAGGGAGGCCGTGAAACATGGGCTCCCGGCCCGAGAGGGTCTGGCAAAACGAAGCGAACTTGAAAAACAGGTTTATCTCAAAAAGTAAAATAATCAGAGTAATAAAGAGACAAAACAGACCAAAACGGATTAAATTAAAGAAAGGAAAGAAAAAGAGAAAGAAAGAGAAAGAGAAAGAGAAAGAGAAAGAGAAAGAGAAAGAGAAAGAGAAAAAGAAAGAAAGAAGGGAGGGGAAGAGAAAGGAGAGGAGAGGAGAGGAGAGGAGAGGAGAGGAGAGGAGAGGAGAGGAGAGGAGAGGAGAGGAGAGGAGAGGAGAGGAGAGGAGAGGAGAGGAGAGGAGAGGAGAGGAGAGGAGAGGAGAGGAGAGGAGAGGAGAGGAGAGGAGAGGAGAGGAGAGGAGAAGAAAAAGAAAAGAAAAGAAAAGAAAAGAAAAGAAAAGAAAAGAAAAGAAAAGAAAAGAAAAGAAAAGAAAAGAAAAGAAAAGAAAAGAAAAGAAAAGAAAAGAAAAGAAAAGAAAAGAAAAGAAAAGAAAAGAAAAGAAAAAAGAAAAGAAAAGAAAAGAAAAGAAAAGAAAAGAAAAGAAAAGAGAAAAGATATCCTTTCATCTGTCTATGCTTATTCTCAGGAGTGCAAAGGGGCGCCGGGCGCATCCTCCCGAATCCCCAGTGCCATTGGAGGAGCGAGGGGGAGCCGCAGGCGCTCCGGGGCCTGTTAGGGGACCACACTGTCAGGGGGATCTTCGGAATCTGCCCTGCCCTCCCAGGGGACGGTAGCTCCCCTCGTGGGGGAAGGCCACGACACGTCGGGACACAACCGTGGGGATCCCTGCTCTCCCATCGGAGCTGACCCCAAGCCTGGGGACGGGACTGCAGGAGCTGCAGAACCTGTGGCTGCCGAACCGGCCCGGACCCACGGGGCGGAGACAGACCCGGGTGGCATTGGAGACGGGCTGAGCATCAGCCTGGAGCCGTGGGGCCGTGGGGCCGTGCGAGGCTCTGCGTCGTCCCCTTGCCCCCGGCCGGCCCCTCCAGCGTGGCATCGGCACTTTCCCACCCTTCCCCTCCCTCCCGGCCCGTACCGCAGCTTCTTCGGCTTCCTTAAATTAACCCACAAAGGCGATCTCTCGCCCAAAAGTAGGACACAAGAATTTTATCATTGGCTGTAAAACACCGAAAAGCCTCTTTATTATGAACAACTTAGTTCCTATGCGGGGTGAGGGGCAACCTTGCCGCCCCTCTTTGACGCCAAATTTCATCCCTCTGCGCAGCCCCTTCCCCCCAGCCTCGCCCTCGGGGCCAAGGAAATGAGACCCGGCGGTACACTGCCTTCCAGGGCATGGTTTACCCAGCCTCGGAGCTCCGCACGGCGTGGGGCTCCCGAGGGGCCGAGACCCTTTCCTATCTCCCTCCCGCTTCCCCAGGGACAAGCGGCGCACCCCGGCCGAGCCCTGTGTGCCCGTCCCGGCTCTCGGCCCCGGGGCGGCTCTGCGGGCAGGAGGAGGCCGAGCAGGGCTGAGGAATAACCCCTGTTTCTCGAGAGAAATGCAGCATCTGAAGAGCTGCACGTCTGGATCGCACACCCGCACGCCCCGGGGGCCCCGTCCGGGACGCGGAGACACCGGGACAGGCCCCCAGGGCATCTGCTCTCGCTTCTCATTTGGTAACACACGCTGCAACCTGGCAAGTGCTGCCTGCTGCAGCATTTCCTACAGACGCCGTGCAGACGTTCGCCCTAATTACCATGTGAAAACTTCGACAAAATTATCTCTCGCAGTAAAACTGAAAATTGGCAAATCCAGCAGTTTTAGTACTGAGGAATTTTTCTCTCCCAAGTAAAGACTAAAGAAAACCTCAAGTGTCACCACGTTGTTGGTCTACCTAATGAAGCAAAGGCAGGAGAACTTGTGCTTTCCTGTCAGTGCTGCAAGATGCAGGACCTAGAGTTGGAGAGACCCCATGGAGTCGGGGGAAACTCAGTGGAGGCAATGCTGGATGTGAACACCCTCCTTGAAGTTAAGCACTAGCCTCCTCTTTGCAACGGGAGGGCAGGAAGGAGGGACAGCATCTCTCCGTCAATGATTAAGTGGCAAGCAAAGGGCAGAAACAGTTTCTGTGTTTCTTAGAGGCCAAACATTGCCGTAAAGAACTACATAAGTAGCTTTACAATCTGCCTTGCACAGCGACCATGGGTGGGCGGTGGGATTTTTTTCTGTTTATTTGCCTTCGGACTATTAAAAAAAAAAATATCAAGGAATAAACAAACCATGCAAATGACATTTTGTTGGGGGAAATAACAGTAGGTGGTTAGGATGACATTATAAATGTACTGAATATCTCTTGTTGCATGTTCTTGTGATTTTAATACCAAACCGAGACTTGTTTTGTTTATATGAAACAAACGTAATTGCTAGAGACTAATAACTGATGTATTTCTTTTGACTTAACAAGATTTTGCTTGTGTTAAAAATAAATGTTCAAGACAAGTAGATAGCAAAATAGAGTTGATCTAAAAATCTCTTTGTCTCTTTCAAGGTACAGAAACTGGAAATACATTGTTTGAACATACCAATGAAAACAGAGTTGGTCTTTCCACGGAGGAGATCAGGAAAAAAAAAGTCACAATAAATGATAGAAATAAACAGTATGAAACAGGTATAACAGTCAAACTCTTCAAAGGACATTTAAGTGTCCTTCTGAGAAAAAATTCAATCATACAGAAAAAAAGGGGTGCAACTGGAAGGGGGTGGTAGTCGCATCTTGGGGTGATAGAATAATTTTGACAAGTGTCAAGACTTAAAGACAATGCTCAGGGAAAAACCAGGAGAAGATCTGCAATTTCAGCACCAGAAAAAGAGCATTCCCAGTACGAGGAACAGCTAAGTCACCGCGAGGTAATGGATAGGTTTTAAAAGTGCCTGAAGATGGTGCTGTTTAGATGGCAGAAGGAAGGGCTGGGACAGCTGCAGTAAAGAGATATACTATGAAACAAATAAATAAATAATAAATGGTTCACCTAAAGTTCTGTAACTCTCCAGCAGATTACTCCAACAGCAGTTCCAAAATCTAAGCAGGGGAGATTCATTGAGAAAAGGCTTAACAAGCAACTCAGTTCTTGAGTAATTTTACTGTGATAAAACAGTTTCTGGTGAGTGAAATTTCAGTCCCTGATATTTATCAGCAGATCCCACTCTCCCACTCCAGCACAGCCAAGGTCCTTCTGCTCCCCTTCCAACACCCCACCCTGAGTACAGTTTTTAAAAACCTGTGCCTGTGCATTAACCATTCTAAGGAAAAGAGAAGTGGAAGGGAAATACTCATGGCTGACTTTTAAGCAACAGATGGTGAAGGAATTTAAAATGGAATTTCCCACCATGTACAAGCTTTAATGTTATTAAACTTGATTTTAATGTGACTGCAAAGTGATCTGTTACAGTTTATGACAGTCAATTCTACTGTCTTTTCCAGACGGGAAACCAGATTTTTTTCTGATGGTATTTATAAGGTAATTTTTTAAAGGACACCAGGAACTGGACTCACAGATTCAAAAAGAAACTCCCTGACATATGTAAGACACTTCTCTGCAGTTAGCAATAAATAATCTGAGGGGAAAGCAAGTTTTCTGGCAAAATACAGCTCTTGCAAAATTTATGCTTTGCCTTCAATTGCACAACATTTTTTAACACCATATGCCAATCTGAGAATCTCAAGCATAGTAATTAACTCCGAGCTTTTGGAACACTTCGTAAGGCCTGGATTAATCCCAACTGTATTATCTGGTGTCAGTTACTGAGTTGGAGAAGCAGCGCAGGAGTTACCAGCCAGTGAATTGTGCAATAATGACCAGATGCCATATGCCATTCCTCTATGTATATTCTACCTATAACTGATGCTAGATCCAGTTAAGGGAAAAGCCATGTTTTCTCCTGGTGCAAAGCAGAGCACCCTGCATTTTTGTGTAAAGCAATGTCTCCCATTTGTCAAGCTTTAAGTCAATCCCCTGCTGAGCCATTGTACTGAAATACATGTTGCTTTTTAAATTTTTAAATTTATTTCTTCCCAACGAAAATATTATTCTAGAGCTATCTAATGACCAGCCATAGGACCTTAACAGCTTGTTGGACTAAAGTCTTGAGTGGAAGCACAATCTTGGCATGGACGAAGGCATAGGAAGCCTTTCCTACAGTCTGTTGCTCTCGCTGGTGCTCCCTCACTGCAGCAGCTTTCACTTTGTCCCTCCCATCAAAGTGTCTGGTCTTGAATAATGAAGTCCCCAGAGCTGGGTCAGCAGTCTACATTACTCTTGCAGTAAAATCTCCGTTTCAGAGTTGTCAAGAGGACCTCATTGTCTTCTGCTCATTTCATTATCTTTTTTACTTTTGCCCCAGAAGGAAGTTGAAGCTGGCCTGAGTGTCACTGGAAGGACAGAAAATGCAACTGAATTGCTGTATGATAGTTGTTTTTTTATTGCTCCATAGCAGGAGAATGAGCTCTCCTCCACGGGCTCTTCTGACCACAGGGCTTACATTCAGCAGACAGAATCAAATCCAGTGGGAATAGGTTTGGTGAATCACTTTGCTTTTTTAGCTTGTCCTCTGGGGGAAAAAACCCAACAAAACAACACGAGAAACCCACAAAACTAGACAGTAATGATGCCATTTGTCTCATAGTCTTTGCAGGTGGGAACCAGTTGCCAGAGCAATGTGTCTGGTATCACTTGAGCCACGTAGCATTAAAAGGTCCTGCTCCGGCACCATGTGAGTCTCCCAAAAGTGCTGGGTCATAATTGAAGTCCTGCATAAATATCTTGGATGACTTTGGGAATATCAAAACACACTAAGTAGCTACCTTTAAACAACCTAACAATGTTCTGGACATGTCACCATGAACTCTCCTCACAGTCAGTGCAGGGTATTAGGCACTGCTAGGGCACAGTGCCTCTGATAAACGTGTCCTGTGCATGAGACAGACTGTGTGCTATGCTCATAAGTTTCTGTGCACATTAGGGTGTCTAGTCTGTAAGTGACTAAATTATAGATTATTTCCACTACAAATAACCCAGGTTCTCTTTTTCTGTTTTATATAACAATAAACGTGGAAGTGGTGCTGGTGGACCCAGAACATATGTGTTTCTCATTCTCCAAAAGCTTCACAGATTGTGGCTGGGAAGGAGAAAATAACTTTTCCAAAATGTAGTGAGAAAACTTCCTAGGGGGAAAAAAAAACCTAAGAAGGAACACAAACTCTGTCTTTCAAAAGAAGAACCTTGACAAGGTTGTCTCTATAGAGCAGCTTGTTCTGTGTTGTGTGAGGTTCCATTTCAGTCCCAAAGCTAGGTACCCAGCAGGACTAAGTCCCATATCAGAAACAAGGGGGCCTAAATTAAGACAACAGTAAAAGAGGGAAACATATGAAGCTCAATTTTCAGGCAGTGGAGGAACAAAGCAAGCTAAATATTTACTAGACCAAGGTGAGAGGTTGTCTTAGGTAGGGTCAGAACTTGACCACAGGATTGCCCTGATTTTACAAATTACTTGTCTCCATCTTTGTAGAGACACATGGATTTGACAATTTACTGTGCAGGATATTTTTTCAGCTAGATGTGAAATTTGAGGCAGGCTTTATGGATAATTCTGTAGGGTTTTGCTTGTTTGTTTGGGATTCTTTTGTTGTTGTTAGGGTTCTTTCCACTTTTTATTTCCTTCTTTTTATTCTTTTTTCTGTTTTTTAAATTAGACAAAAAGTCTGTGTGGCTCATGAAAAAAATCAACACTTGGAAACTGTTCTTTGAGTTCAGTTAATAACTGCTAAATCATTTTCAAAACAGGTCTGCTTCCTATTTTTTTTCCATTTCCAAATATAAAATGTGTCACTATTTTGTCTTGTGTGTTAAGATGTTAGATCAATATCTGAATAATTAAATGCAGCAGGACAATGAACAGTTTAATTAGCCTTGAGGTTTTCAGAGTATTGGCTATTAAAACTAAGTAGGAAAATTGGCTTGCTCTGAAGCCTCTTATTTATAATTTGCGACTTGGCAGAAGTACAGATCTAAGTTTAGCGTACATTTGGATTGTGCAATACAGAACTGCTAGAAGAAAATCTTAATCCACCTGGACCTCAGCAGTGGTTTTTGTCTGAGATGGGTTAGCTGCACTATGCTCTCATAACACCTGCGAGCATCTCAAGGGGTTCTGCGGCACCAGAACCGTTTTGGAGCTGTTTTACACCACAGATCTCATCTGTGCTTCACTTTGAATAAGCTTTTAGTGAGGGAAATGAGAAAAACACACCCATCAGGCCGTGTTGAGAGCATTTTGCAGAAGTCTGTGCTTGGTCAGGGGAGGGATGTAGCCCTGAGGTTCACTGTGGAAAGGTCCTTTTGGTCTGCAGTTACACCAAATCCTGCCCTGGTGTTTAAGAAATTAAAAGGTATCTACACATCATGTCTCCAGTCAAGGGTTAGTGAAGATGTTCCTCTGTGTCATCTTATTTTCACTTATGCTTTGCTTACTTCAATTGCACCTTCTGGTAAATACAGGCACACATTCTGAAAGAAGATTAAAAGAGGAAACTAAAGCAGGAGGGAGAGAAATATTTTAAACTCTTTTAAAATTAGTGCAGAGTCACCAGACACTTTTCTTATTGACTTAATTTACACAAGGAAAAGATGCAAAATGCTGATTCCCGCTAGCAAAAATACTTTCCCATGCATTGGCTCACAAGTGTACTGTTTCATACCGAGGAAGTCTGGCTAAATGTGCACATGGAAGAAACATCAGATAAGACTGCAGAATAGAAATAAGTCCAAAACAAAGAACATGTGGCCTATGGTCAAAATTTCTACCTTTAAATAGGTCAGATCCAGAGATTCCAGCTCAAGAAAAGGCACAGTTTTATAATTTATTTCCTCAGATTTCATCCAGATTCAAACTACTCTTGTCAAATGGAACCCATATAAACTTACATACCAGTTAAAAATTTCTGCAGATTCAGACTCTGTGAAAGACAGCCTTAAGATTTTTATGATTCTTTTCTTAATCACCCTGATTGTGATAGAATTTTTAATCATCTGCATCTACATACCCTGATTAATTTCTGAATAGATACAATCTTTGGGATTTATTAGTGTTCACAAAATTAGTAGTAGTAAACTAATCTGGAATATTAATCTGTATTTAAATTTAAACTAAAGAATCTATAAATCCTTGTTAGCTGTCAGAAAGGCTCCCAAAGCTCTCTAAATACTGAATGTTACTTAGAATCAGCAAGATGCAAATACTGTTAAAATCCTCATTAATCATTCCCATACATCATTAGATTTGGTCCTTACAGAAAGACATTCAGATTCCCCAGACTCAAATTTCTCAAGAATAACCTGCACTTTAATTTGTACCTCATAAGGCTAAGGTATCTTTTCTTTGAGTCAGATCTCAGTGGATTTGGGTTTGGGGTTTCTTTTGTTTTGATTTTAAACTGGCGTTAGTAGATATATGAAAAGGGAAAACTTGTGTGTAGGAACACTTGGAATTGAAGCACAAGAAAGAAAGCAACAACCCAGCATCAGGCAAAAAGATGCTGGAAAGGGAAAGGGTTATTCCAGCTAAACAAGATAAAAGCAACCAGAAAATGAAGAAATAAACATGGGTTTCTTTTCAACCTGCATCTAGAAGTTAGGTGTTTGGTTTAATGTCAATGTCCTCTACAGCGATTTTGGCAGCACTTGCAGCAGTGATCATCCCTGCCAAGAAGGGATGCACAGAGCGGGAGATAGATGACCCTCTACAGGTGTCCCTCTTGCCCCTCTGCATGGTAAAAGTCAAGATAAATCTATTAGACCTGACATCTGACTTCTGTCTGGCTCTTGCCCTGAGTGGGGACCATGGGGCACTGGAACGATGTGTTTGCTGCTGTGGAGAGCCACCTTGTTAACACACGCATCCTCCATCCCAGCAAACCCTGTGGAGACTTGGTGTGGAGACCTGGAGGTGTTCAGGCCTTTGTCCTGACAGCCAAAAGGTACTGATAAGATGTTGCTGAGTCTGTCTATCATGACTGTTAAATGTTCACTCACGAAGGCAAAATCTGTGCTTAGTGTCTCAGCAATTGCAAGCAGCTGGTGGGCATTTTTCCCTCTTGCTAAATGTAAGAGGACAGCTCCTCAGGCCTGATCAAGCCTGTGGTGACCCATCTGGGCTGCCAAGGGGATTGAATCTGCCTCACCCTAAGCAAGGAGCAAGGCAGGGTCAGGCAAGCTCTGCCAAAGGTGGAGGCAGAGTACATCATGTTTCAGCAGCTCTGAGAAACACAGCAGAGTGTTTTACCTGCTGACAGCTCCAGAGAGGAGGGATGCAAAAAGACCCCAAACCCCTGCTGCAGAGGGCTGCCAAAAGCCCCAAGTGCTGGCATCGTTCCAGCTGCTTCGCCTCTGCTGTTTTCCCTGCTGAACTGTGCAGGCAGTGAGAGGGTAGATGGGAATGAGGGAAAGACTTCTTATGTCAACTGATTTCCCCCTTTGACAAGGTAGATGTATTCCACACATTTTCTGCGTGGGGTCATTCAGATCTGTGAGGAAGCACCGTTTCAGATCACCTGGTATAAGCTTCTGAAAAGTTCCTCTTGTGCACCTCGAAAGTGCAGTTGGTGTGAACCTGAAAAGTAGATATTTGAAAAAAGTGGCTCTGGGATATAAGGGATGTAGGTGTCAACCCTTCGACCCCAACTTATCAAATGTTCTTCTCCTTTACTGCATGGAAGCCTTACTTAAGCACAAGCTTGTTAGCTTATTTAATAAGTACATGTGTGTTATGGAGTCGATGATCTGCAGAAAGTATTCCAGCTTTTGGACCCAAGGGCAAAATCCTTCTTTCCAATCTGTACAGACGATCTTTATGCTGATACTTTGCTCTTCCTAAGGGATTTCCCGTACTGAGGGAAAGAGAAATATCAGAGCTCAAATCCACCAGGTGTATCTGAAAGGAGAAACCTGCTTTGTTGTCCTCCTCATTGCGCCCCTCAGCAAGAGGCAAAATGCAAAACAGAAAATGCAGTAGAAAATATGATTGATAGTGCAAATATTTAATAAACTGACTGTTCTTTACTAAGTCTGGTGGCTTTTTGCAATGAGATGATAGTTCCATTAGCATTAACAGACTTCACAACTCAACAAAGGAATGGAGATACTTCTCAAACACTTATCTTAGGCATTTTCTGTGAGAAAGCAACATTTGAAAAGGTTTCCTTTCCACTCTTTAGATGTTTGTGATCTTGGATCACCCCTCTAGTTTCTCTTCCTTTTTTTTTTCACCAAGTGTAGTCATTTCCAATAAGGTTCATGAAGGGTTTCTGCTTTTGAAGGTCCCAAATGGCTTAAATCACTCCTAGCACAAATGCACTCTCTATTGTGGAAACTGAAACCTGCCACACCATAAGGTGATCTGTATATTAGAACCAGATATCCCTTCGCATCTGTATTTCCAAGCAGCTAAGCGGTATGTTTTGACTTAACCTGCTTTTAGAGTGGCTCATCAGATAGAGATATAGCTATAAATACTGCTAAAGGGCTGGTGTTTGCCAGACTTTTGCAAGGATGCTGGCAGGGGAGAGGAGGAAGTGTAGGCAAGAGGTATCTCTCCTCTGCAAAACACGTATCACCTACACAAACTACCACACCTGCACACCATGATGACAGGGCGCCACTTCTTCCCACTATCTAAGGAAATTGTGGTCCCTTGCCAGATGAACAACAGGGTTTTGGGGGCTTCAGGTTGGACCCCTGCTGGCTCATCACCATCCCCACTATCCCAGTGTGCTTGCTAAAGAGACCAGTCCCACCTCCAGCTGAGTGTTGACTGCATCTTCTCTGAAGAGCTGCCCTTCATCCCTCTGCACCGTGGTATGTGTTGTCATGGAGAACCAAGACATTTTCTCCAAGACAGACTGTTGGAAGGGCCATGCAAGGTGATTCACCTGACTTTTCCTATATGATGGTCACCCCATGAACGTGTGGGCAATGTTGGCTAGACATGCTCTATATTTAAGAGGGGCATAGGATGAAAAGGTTAAACACAGAAGTCTCCATTTATTTTGATTAGTCCCCTCCAGCAGATGTGGGAGGAGAATTTTGCATGAGAGAGGGACATAAAAGGGGCATTGACACCTCTTCCCACTTAGTATGGCAGACAACTAAGCTGTACCTTCAGCTCTCCTCACCCACTTCTCCAGTACTGTCTTCATTTAAATCAAGACTAACTTCCTCTGGGCAAGATACGCATTTACAAAGTGTGATATGGAAATTTTCTTGCAGCAAGGCCACTTATTGCTCCAATTTCAGTTAACTGCAGTGTAGATTTTATTATTCATAGCCAGAGGCTTGTGTAAATTTCTGGGTTGACTTCTCATGTCCTGGCAAGGGCAGAATGTGAGCTGTGGTGCTCAGGTTTCATAATGAATTACTGTGGGAACTGGCTCGCGCCATCCTAACACAACTCCAGGAGTTTGGGAAGTCAAAGGGGAGTCTTATGAGAAGGAGCTGATATGGTTGGGTTTCCTGCCGAGCCCCACTGAGATCCTGGGGAAGATAGCACTTCCCAGTGCTGCTCGACAAGAGAAAGCAAACAGAGCTTTACCACCGAGTTCACTCAGTGCTTGACCCAGCCTTCCTACTGCTTCAGGGTTTTCTAGGACTAATCAGAATGGATAACAAAATAATTCAGAACGAGAAAGTGAATGCATTTGGGGTTTCCATGGATTTACATTAGGATCTGAGTTCATTACAATATTAATTTTGACTAGGTCCAATCCTTTCTAAAGGCATTTCAACACTATTTTCATGCTGGATGAAAATGTAATTTTTGTATACCATAATAAACATATTCATATGTATGTAACTGTATATTTCTCCAGATACGTATCTCCATAAATGTTGGAGCATTGCAAAACCATTCATAATCTATTACAGAACCTTTTGTAAAATACATTCATCCCCAGATTTTAATGACTCACATAAACGCTAACTACTCATGGATTTCTATAAAGATTATTTCTGGACTGACTCAAAAATTTATGGGTTTACATTTGTATATATATCATTGGTGAAGGAATTTTTGTTTGGGAGGGAATATGTATGCTTTATTCAAATATGATTTAGAGAAGCATAATTTTCACATGACAACGGAAAACACTTTCCTTGATCTAATGGCAGTTTTAAAGGTTGAATAGTTGTCCTCTTTTATGATGAATAACTCAAAAGTCAGTGGAGAGGAGATGCTTTCTGTTTTCTATCTATGCAGAGGACACTTGCTTCTTATTAATATAAATCATAAATACATGTAATTTTTAAAATATAATAGTTTCATGTAATTTTCACAAGTTTTCTTGAACATTAGAGTATCCCCATGGTATATACACGATTTGAAATATTTTACTATCAAGGTGGAAAAGCTAGTATGATTTTTACTCCAATGTTAATAATATTTGGGGGCTAACTTTGATCCATGCATCAATTTTCCTTTTACACAACTGTAAAAGTACAAAGGATGTTTTGTAGTGTAAGTTCTTAATACTTTCTTTGATTGAAATTGGCTCTGTCCTGGAATTAATCTAAAACTCCTGAGTCAATCAGATTTAAGAAGGTATGAGTTTTTATGAAATTCACTAAGCTCCAACAGTTTTTGAAGTTTGATCTAAGAATCCAATCTATCAACACATGTGGACGTTCATTACAGTCCTTTACAATGTTTAATGGTCTGCTAAAATCATTCAAGATTGGATGAAGGAAAGGGAACAGCATTTTAATTTTTACTTCAGAATCCTCAGCTTCAAGTTTTGGTAGAAAATCTTCCGATTCAAACTGTAGATACACACAAACAAACTAAAGACTACCTTGTTAATAAAAAAATACTTTGATTTTTCCCTTATGTTGCATAACACAAAAATCAAATGTTATTTCAAAATTGAGAGTTATATTCTCTAGTGACAGTGCAAGTTTTGTTTTTTCAGTTCCCTAGATCTTTTTATTTAGGAAAAAAATGAATTGTGTGCAGTGCTTCATTTCAGGAAACCTTAACTTTCTGGGGGAAAATTATTCCAAAATTTTTACTTGGTAATAGGTTAATGTTCTGAAAAGCTTTGGAAAGTCACGGGTTTTTTTTACAGTGTCTCTGTATTTTCCAACGTGATTGTTAACAGAACAAAATATCCATAGTTTGGCCTGGTAAGGATCTCTTTCCATAATGCTCTTTTGTCTGTATAACAATAATAAAAGCTTTATTGGCACCTATTTCACATGACTTCCATAATTCTCCTGTGGCTGACCCTAACCAGTACCAATAAAACCATGCATTTTCTCACTGTACATTAAAAAAAAAAAAAAAAAAAAAAAAGGTAAAAATTTTATAAGGAAATCTATGCCAAAGACCTTACTAGAAAAGTCACTTTAAGACTGGATTTTATTGTAATTGTATCTCATTTTCAGTAGGGACTACTTTTTTATTTTATGATATCATATAATTTACTGGTGATTTATTTTCTCCCTCTCTCCCCATCTCCAGTCAAACAATTAAATATTTCTGAAAGAGCCCTGGAATTTTAACACAAGGGAATAGATATCCCCCAAAACCATCCTCGAACCATTTTCTTAGTTAATATGTTCAGGTACCCAAGGACATTCTCCAGTTCGATAATTTATCAGGGGTTAAAATAGCCCTCACTTAGCAAGAAGCCAGCTCTTAAGAGATGCTATTCATGCTGCCAGTTGTATGGCATCTCTAACGAGCAATAAATAGGCATCGCGGACACTCAGGACATGCCACAGGCTGGGAGTTTCCATCCAAAGCACTTAGTGACTATCTGTGAATAATGAACACATTCATGGGACACAGCATGGGTTGTGCAGCGTCCTTGAAAGGGGAAAAGTTCTCTTCCAGTATCCCTGATGGTGAAGAATGCAGCTGGATTAGGTTTATTAAGAAAGTACAGTGGAAAGAAAAACAATTTTCTCTGTTTCCCCGTCTTCAGGGACCCGTTAAAATTTACCGCAAATTCAGAAGGAATCCACAAAGTGTTGCTGCACTTAAGTGCTATTTAACTCACATTTGAGGGGCTTTAGGGTTTTCTACATGCAAGAAAAAGTTTCCCACTGCCGTGTCCTCCTCCTTTGCCGCAGAGGCCACTCAAAATGGGGTATCGCCGTGAGATGCGCATGGGACCTCCATCCAGGCGGGGGGCTGGCAGGGACACCCCTCTGGAAAGCCCCCTCTGCTTGTCCCTGCGAGCCTCAGCGGGGCATAACCCACCACCCCTGGGTCCTGCTCGGCACCGGCCCCTTTTTGAGGACGGCAGAGCCGGAGCCGGGACCTGGCGAACTCTATAGGGATGAGACCCGCCCGGGGAGGAGAATTTGGGTGGCTCCCCGGGAAGGTGAGCGGGCCCCCGCCTCCCGAAGGGAGCAGAGAGAGTGGAAGGTGTTACACAGAGGTTTAGAGGGGGTACAATCATCTTCTTGTTGATCAGTATTTCATGGGGGATGTTTGTTTGTTTATTTATTTTGTTGTTTTCTTGTTTTAGTATTGCTTTTAAGTAGGTATCCGAACCATCCCACCACCTCTGCTCCTCTGAGGGAGCTTTGGACCCGAAAAAGCAACACTGCTTTCTAGGAACAGGTTTTGCCTTTTGGTGGCTCCCGACTACTTACTGAAGGTGCTAATATAGTCATTATTTGTTTTATTTTTATACCTAAGCACCTAAAGAGAACATGGCTGAAACAGTATTTTTATTTATAAGTATACGCATACATATATACATATATATGTGTGTGTATGTGTACGCTTATGAATTATATATATATAAAAATATAAAAATATATATTTATATACATATATATATATATATACATACATCAAGCAGAGGCAGATATTGGCCAATTCCCTTACCCCCAGCGATGCCGTCTCATCTCTTAGGAAGGTGTCAGCAACTGAGCGATCTGTTCAGCACTGCTTTTTTTTTGACACGGAGAAGGGAGCATGGTGCCCGTGCCCAAAGCCACCTCTGCCCGCAGCGCTGGGGGTCAATAGCCCCCGCAAAGGTCCGGGCTCCGAACGCTCGCGGCCCTTAAAAGCAAAGAGGAGCAGAGGTTAGGGGTGCGAGCGATAAAGGCTGCCTTTCATTTTGCTTCTACTTTACGACACACCGAGGCAGTGAAGGGAGAGCGAGGGGAGGCATCAAACACCAGCAAGGTAATTGCATTCACATTGCGGGAAGCCGTTCCGCTCCCTGCGGGAGGCGGCCGGGCAGCGGCGGGAGTGGCTGGCCCGCCAGCACCGTGACTCACTGGAGGCTCTTGTCACACTCACACACGCGTTTTCGGCCCCAAATATAGCCTTCCGTCTGCCGATTCCCTACGGAGCCCGGCCCCAAATGTCCACTTCTTCCTGCCCTCTGCGTGGCAGCCGGCTGTCGAGCACACCCTGACAGAGGCTCAGGAGCCGTCGGAGATGGCGACGGGGGGATATCCCACGGGCATTCCACACCATGTGGCCAGCGGGCATCCCAGGCCGGGGTGGGCACGAACTGGAAGCCAGGACTGTTCGGCCGAAGAGACCCCGCCGGCAGCGGGCCGGGGCCACAGGCCGCGCCCGTCCCGCACCTCGCAGAGCCGCGCTGGACCTGGAAGTCTCCGACGCCTCGGAGAAAAACATGTACCTGGGAAAGAAACAGAGCCGAAGAGGGAAAAAATAAGGGGCCCCACCACCTGTAGTCTAAGCACGGTCTCAAGGCCAACTCTGTAGAAAACACGTGGTTTTTCTCCCTCCTGACCCACGGGAGGCATCAGGACCTGCCCATTCCCCTCCATTCCCCTGCCTGCAAAAAATAAAGATTTACCGTGGCGCAAAAAGGTGGCTGTGGAAGAGAAGGCTGTTGGGGAAGGAGAGGTTTCGCTTCGCCGCAACCACGCTGAATCCCGCCGGAGACGGCCCGGGAACTGCGGCACGTCCCCTGCCCGGCGCGGGGGTAGCCCGGGGTGATGGCAAAGCCCTCGGCACCCCTCCGTCCCCGCTACCTCCGGGCAGGTGACTCCGAAAGGCGTTAAGGCAGGAGCCAAGGATGTCTTTCCAACATTAAATTACGAAAAATACCGTCACTGGGTGCTTTTCCTGCTTCCTGCCCTGATGGATGGCTGCAGGAGACACACGCCCTTTTTAGTCTCGTCATAATAGGCACTAAGAATATCAACCACGAAATGTTAGTAATGTCACTACAGCGATGCAAACAGTGTGTAAACGTAACTACGAGCTTAAAAAAAATCCCCAATAAACGCGGACATGCATGTACAAGTGTTGTGTTTGCAGGTATAGAATTGTACTCATCCTGGTTCTGTGTTTCAGGAATACATCTGAGATACACGATTTTCACAAGCACAGTTCAGCATTACTGCACACCAAACAGTGTGTTATACTGAAGAAATCCGGAGAGGGGGAAAGCAAGAGCAAATTTACTCATGGTGATTTTATTAAACTATTTATAAGTAGAAAGCAAACAATATTAAGTAAGTTGCATGATCACACTGGAGGGACACGTCCTAAAATATGGGTAGGGGACACATAGATGTGCATATTGTATATATGAAATGCGGGCCGCATTTTTCTCTTTATTCCGGAAAGCACACATGTATTTTTTTAGTCTGCCAGTCAAATAGAGCTGACGGTTTACGTATGCATAAGAACTATCGGCCAAACTCATATTTCCTATGCAGGAACAAGCAGAATGCGCAGAGCATAAAAGTCGTATTTGTTAACGTCACTTCTGTGCAACAAGTGACAAATGCTCTGTCGCCCGGTTTACAATTCACTAGACTGCCCTCGGTCTCTGCCTAAGTAAGAGCGAAAGCCAAATGTGCCGCTATATACTCCTGCTTTTCCAGAGCCCATTTCAGAGCTCCGACTGGTTACATCTTTCTGGAGCCGTTGGAAGCTGCATTATTCCCTTATCTTCGTTCTTCTTTTTTTTTTTTTTTTTTTTTTTTTTTTTTTTTTTTTTTTTTAATTTTTCTTTCAAAAATAGGCCCTGACCTCAAAGGTCCCCACTGCTACTCCGAGAAAGGGAGCGAGACCGCTCCGTAGCCGGGAGGCCGGCTCCGCTCCCGGCTGCTCCCGTGCCCGGCCGGACACTCCCTCTGGGCAGCAACCCGCGTCCCGTTCCACAGAGGGAGGGGAGGCGGGGCTTGGGAAAGGGGTACTTGTCCAGGAGTACCGCAAAGGGGAACAAGGAGGGATCCTCCGGCAAAGAAGAGGAGCAGAGGAGGAGGAGAGGATTGATCTGCAGATGAGCATCGCAGGGGCATCTGTGTACTCACCCAAACCTCCACGAGTCTCCGACGTGCACTCTGGACCGACTCGCCCCTCTACTAACCTGGCTCGCCCGGTCCCAAGGGAAAAGGCAGAGGGAACCCTACTGCTTCGGCGTCCCGCAGCGAGGGGGGCTTTTGTGGGGTTGCTGGGGTCCATGTCTCAAGGCGGGCTCCAGAGGGTTGCAAAAAGGGGGCGGGGGGAGGAAGACTTTGCAGCTTCCCACAGAAGGGGATTACAGTAAGAATAACGATAAAAAAGTCGGGCTGAAGAGGGGTAACGTCAGGAACCACGGGCTCGTTCCTGGAGGGGGCAGCGCACTGCTGCAGCCTGCCCGGCCGGGGCGGCGGGAGACAGGGAGTCCCGGACGGCTCCTTCTCCGATGAGCAGGGCTGGCTGTCTTTCTAAATAAACTATACAGACATCGTATGTGCATCTATAAAAATATACCTGTATATGTATATACATATAGATAAAGGCAAATAAAACGGACCTCGGGAAACTCCTTAGAGGAGAGTCCTCTTCCCTTCCCTAGAAGGCACCCTCCCCTCCACCGGCGGGACACCCACTGCCTGCTCACGGAGGCAGTCGCCGCTCTGCCACTCTCCCAAAACCGACTCAAAGGCCTCAACCAGGGGGCTCCGGGCTGAGGACAACCTCACCGCTCCGCCGACAGCCCGCGGCGGCGGCGACCGGGCCCGCGGGGCAGGAGCCGGCTCTCTGGGCGGCGGAGGGCGCATCTCCTCCGTCCATCGCCGCCGCCGCCACACGAAAGCGCTCGGCGGGGGGCGGGCGGGGGGTGATTATTATTAATGATATTAATGATATTAATGATATTAATGATATTAATATAGGCGCGATGTCCGCGGCGCCGATTGGCTGCCGGGACTGCCCGCTGAGCCCGCTGTAGCCAATGGGAGGGCCGGGATGTGGAGAGGCCAAGCCCCCCCGGCTGCGGCCCGTGTGCCGGGGCAGCCGCCGCCGCCCCCCCGCTCCGGGATTTGCTCCCTAATTGACCTAAATAAGGAGCTCGTGAACGGCGGCCCCGGAGCGGCGCGCGCACACACGGACACACAGACACACACACGGACACACAGACACACACACGGACACACAGACACGCACGGACACAGACGCACACACGGACACGCACACACAAACAGACACACGCAGACGCCCGGCAGCGCCCGGCGCCCGCCGCTTCCCCCGCGCAGATCCCATTCGACGCGGCGCTCCGCCCACCGCAGGATCCCCCGCTCCTGCCCGCCGTTTAACTCGCATGACATTTTTATTTCGTTATTAGCGTTTTCGCACAGAATCTGGCGCCTCCGATGGGTTGTCGGGCTGCTTTTTTTTTTTTTTTTCCTTCCCCGTTCCCTTCCCCTCCTCCCCCTCCCCCCTCCCCTCCTAGCTTGCAGGAAATGATGGCAAACCGCGATCTGAAATGATTACTCCGGAAAAAAACGCTTTTATACCAGGAGAGCATCCACGGGGCTAGGCAGAGGCGAGAGGCGGCCGCGGGGCAGCGGGGAGCCGAGGAGCCAGCCGCCGGCGGAGCCGGGACCCCCTCCCGCAGTTCTCTCCGACGATGCCGGACGAAGCCACGGAAAACGCCGGCTCCACCTCCGCCCGCGTCTCGTCCTTCTTCATCGAGGACCTGCTGGGCACCGAGGGCACGGCGGGCGGCGGGGCGCGGCGGGCGGCGGCGGGCGGCGGCGGGCGCGGGGGTGCGCGCTGCGGGCCGCACTCTCCGCTGCGCATCGGCGCCCCGGGCTGTCCCCTCCGCGACGCCGCCGTCGGCTGGTACCGCCGGGCGCACGCCGCCTTCCTGGGCTGCGCCAGCCCCGACAGTAAGTCGCCTTTCCCCACCCTTCACCGCCGGGCCCTGCCGGGGCTGGGGTGGGGGGTGTTCCTGCTCCGGCCGGGGTGGGGAGGTCCGGGTCCCGCCGCGGCCGCCCGGAGCAGGCCGGAGGGGGATGCCCGGAGTGCCCCCGCAGCCCCCGCCCTGCCTCCCCGTATTCGGCCGCCCGGGGCAAATCTCCGGAAATGCTCCCTGTGTGTCAGACACCTGGAGCCTCCGCCCCGCCGCCCGAAGTGTAAACAGGGATTCTTGGCTTGCTTGGAGATTTTTTTTTCTTTCCCTTTCCCCCCCGTCTCTTTTTCTTCTCTCTTTCCTCTCTCCATTTTTTTTTTAAATTTTTTTTTTTAAGAGGCAGGTCTGCCTTTTTTTATTTTTTTTTTTACTTCCCATTAAGCCACAAAGCTGGGAGCACAATCCCCCAGCAGCGCAGTGGAGAGTTTGGGAAGCCGGGGAAGCAGCTGGGCTCGGTCCCAGCTGCCCCTGCCGCCCCATCCCGTAGAGCCAGCCCCGCTGCCCTCCGCCCGCAGCGCGGCCTCTCGCTGCAGGGATCCCGATGGAGCGGGTTCTGGAGCAGAAGCCTGGGTTTGGGGCAGAAATTAACATGTGATAGAGTGTATGGGCTGCCATCAGTGGTTATTTTCTATCTACTGATAGAAAAAACATTGTGCCTCGGCGCATCTCTGTGATCCTATACGAGTCTGTAGAGATCTCACAATTGCTCAATAAGGAAAAGAGGCGTGATTTGTAATCCAAATAGTTTCTTTTCACAGTAATGGGTTTATTAATATTTTTAATTTCTCTCAAAGGTACATATAGAAACAGAAAAGTACTCCAAAAACAACTGCTTTCCCCCCCCCCCACCTCTTTTTCTTTTCTTTTTCTTTTTTTTTTTTTTTTAATTTTCTGGTTTTCCTCTGTTCTATAGAGAAAGAAATATTTTTTTCCCTTTTAAAATTGTGGTTGGAATGCACAGTGTTGGGAACTCCACGGAGATATGTCCCGATACTAGAATAGTTGTCCTGATCCATTAGCTTTTGAAGTCCAGAATAATGGGCAGTGAATTATTTCTTTTTTTATCCCTCTTATATACTCCTTATATACACACGGACGCACTGTTATGCTTACCACTCTGACACAATGTACTTACTCACAAATGTACTTGTGTGTATGTGAGTAAATACAGATGTGTGTATATAAATGAGAGGTCACACATATCCGTGTGTGTACATACAGATATAAAAAGTATACACACACTTTTGTGCATGTACACGTGTGTATATATACATGGGTACGTTTTATGATTCGGAAACAGTCTATATGTGTTATACACATACGTAGGAGTGCGTTTGTGTGTGTGCACACATAGGCAGATTGATGAGCATGTCCATAGATCAGTATAGTTATATATATGTAATACAAGGTTTGTGTTTCCATATAAGCATGCGTGTGTGTATACACTCAGAAACGTTTGGGAGTTTATCTCAGGAGGCAGAGAAATGGCAGGAGCCTTTTCCCGGGCCCCTCGCTTCCCGGCCTTGCTCTCCTCGCAGCCGCGTTGTTTCCCCTCCCGGTGAGCGAGGCGCGGGGTGGGCGGGCTGTGTGGTGCCCCTGCTCCCTCAATCTCTGCAACAGCCCTCTGCCTCTCTCCGCAGCCAGCGACCGAGACTCGCCCGAGCTGCCCGAGGAGCCGGCGGAGCGGGCGGCCGGTGGCGGGCGGGCGGCGGCGAGAGGCCCGGCGGGCGGGCGGCCGGGGCCGGGAGGCCGCGAGGAGGAGGAGGAGCGCGGCGAGGAGCCGGGGGAGCCGGAGCAACGCGCCGCCGGCCGCAAGAAGAAGACGCGCACGGTGTTCAGCCGTAGCCAGGTGTTCCAGCTGGAGTCCACCTTCGACGTGAAGCGCTACTTGAGCAGCTCCGAGCGGGCCGGGCTGGCCGCCTCGCTGCACCTCACTGAAACCCAGGTGAAGATCTGGTTCCAGAACCGCCGCAACAAGTGGAAGCGGCAGCTGGCCGCAGACCTGGAAGCGGCCAACCTCTCCCACGCAGCCCAAAGGATAGTGCGGGTCCCCATTTTGTACCACGAGAACTCGCCGGCGAGCGCCTTGGGCTTCACCCTGCCGCACATGTCGCCCCCCTTGGTGGGCTTCTCCAGCGGCGTCAGCTATCCCCTGGGCACCTTCCCCGCCGCCTCCCTCCCTTTCCTACGGTCGCAGATGACAGGACTCGTCTGAGCGCCCACCTCTGCCGGGACCGCGGCCCCCTCGCCCCCTCCCTCGGCTTCCAGCTCCACCCCCATTCCTCCACGGACTTTTTATTTTCAACTTACACGTTTCTCGATTTTCTGCTTTTGACCTTTTTTTTTTTTTTTAACGTGCAATAAACTTACTCTTGGGGTTAACTCGGAGCGACGTGCGGCAGCCGGAGGGAGCCGAAAGGACTGCAAAAACCCCAGCCATGCACCGGGATCAGGTCGGCGGGGCTCCCACCGCCGTGCATCCAAAGAAAATCCAGCCCCGTGGCAGCGGCTAAACCCTCACCGCCGCCCCGGCCCCAGGGTGACACAGACCGGCGTTTTCCGGGGGGCAACAGACTCCCCCGACCCTTCCTCCTGCGACCCGCAGAGCTGCCGAGCGTGATACGAATGTACGGAACAGCCGGCGCTTTCCGGCCTCGCCGCCCCCAGCCCGCGGGCGGCCAAGCCTCGGGGCCCCCGCCGCGGCCAGGAGACCTTCCCCGGGACCTCTGGTGCCCCGGGCCAGCGCTCCTACAGGGAAACCTTGAAGTCTCCCCGCTGCCCCAGCAGCTTTCCGTGCAGAGCCGGGGATCCTGCTGATCCCGGCCTCCAGCAGCTTCTCTAGGGCCCTTTGTTTTAGCCACTTAATTCGTACAGATCCCCCTCCCATTGTTACTCACATTTCCATACTATCGACACCCAAGCATGTGCTGGTGCCCCCTGGTCCTTCTCGATGCAGGAGTTTGATTTGAAACAACTTGAAGTCAAATTGTTGAAAAGAATTTGCCCTGCTGAAATCCGAGCTGTGAGGATTTGGTTTCTTTGTTTTCATTTTATTTCCCTGGCAAATTATCAGCTAAAATACACGGGTTTATATATACATATATATGTATGTAATTCCACATACTGTATTTTACAAGTGGATTCGCCACTTTTTTTTTTTTGGTCTCCTGAAGAAGTTGAGGAAAGTGCACCTCGACTTATCTGTCTCTTACGGGATTGGTTTGTGTAATCGATTAATAATTCACTGGCAATTAAAAAGGAAGGAAAGAAAAATAATCAGATGGGAACAGACTGGGGAGCTGTATGGCCGGTTATGCGAGCGAACCTGCAACATGGTATTATATGAAGTATTATGCATGCCAAGTTATTGATTTTTTTTTTAATAACTGTTTTTTTCTCCCCTCCTACTCACTCTTAAAATTAATTTCGGGACCATCATTGTTTCTAAAAGTTTGAATTTCTTTTTCCAAATATTAAGGGGGAAATGACCTTATAAAACTCGGCCTTGGTGGAAAGTCAAGCTTTGATTGTATGTTTTAGGGCATAATCAGCTGCAATTGAACCAACCAGCTCGGAGCACTTGGTGTCCCTTCAGGTCCTGGATCTGTTGGGGAACGTGCATGCGGACCTGTCTCCCGAGAAGGAAGGGCAGTCTAATTCTTACTATTTCCTACACTTTTCATTATAATTGGAGCAATCTTGCTTTTTCTGGCTATGAAATTGATCAGCAAGATGTGGTGAAGCTTCAGCTTTGATACTAAATCTGAGAAGAAGGGTCAGGGGTGGATTATAACCTCGACACAATTTTGGGCTTTCCTCCCTCTATTTTTTTCTTTTCCTTTTCTTTTTCTTTTTCTTTTTTTTTTTTCTTTTTTTTTTTCGTTTTCTTTTTTTTTTTCATTTTTTCTTCTGCTTTGGCCCGAAGTATGGCTTTGAGCACCAGCCCGTGCAGTTGAAGTCAGGACGTTGCAAGCCTCAAAACCACTCGAGAATTACATATATATGTATACATATATATATTTGTAGGTTCCGGAGAAAAGTACTAAATTGCCGGGATACTGGTTTCGACTTAAGCCCCGTTTCTGGAAGCTGTTGTCTTTTGGGGTTATTCTTTTTCTTTTCTTTTCTTTTCTTTCTTTTTTTTTTTTTTTTTTTTTTTCAGCTGCTGCTGCTCTCCTTCTGAAATCTCCGGACATATTCTGCTGCCGTTTTCTTGGCATATCCATCAAACACCCGAATTTGAGATGAAAACTTTTAAAGCCTGGTCCCCGAGCGGTGTAAGAAGGACTGGGAAGTGGCGAAGTTGAGGATATCGGTGCCCTGGACAGGACCCGCCGGCAGCGGGGGAAAGTGGCTGGGCTGGACTTCAGCCTTTTCCTGCCAGAGGAGGTGACTTGGGGTGATGTTTCTTCCTCAGGGTGCAAGCACTTGATTTTGATGCCGTTCAAAGATTGCCTGCCCCTGGAAGAAAGCGGCTAGACCGTTTTTCCCTTCAAATGCAGCTCCCCAGATCTCCCAGTGTTACCTACTGGAGTGAAATCCTGACTCACTACAGTCATATCAAAGTAGATTGTAATCCAACGAGAAATTTAACACACCTGCCACTCTCCACATGCCTTTTCTTTGGAGTAACATATGAGATTATTATACTTCTGATTCTACTAAATATTCTTTTCTTGAAGTTAAGGAACTGGCAGGGCTAAATGATCAATCGGATTTTTAAAATGTGTTTTGACATTAGTATGTTTGTTTTTTAAAGATGTGCTGATTATATCAATAAACAGATTTTTTTCATACACTGTATTTGTAACTTATGATCATGGTAAAATATTAAAAGGTGCAAGACGTGAAATTATCTAAGAAAAAGTGCTTACTTATGCCTTATTCTGCAGAAAATGATTTATAGTGGCTTATTAAAAGTATGTGCTGAAAGTAGGAACATACACACCTCAGGTTTCTTTACCTTATAGCTTTTTTTAATGATACTTTTCCCTGTACCTGATGGCAAGAAATTTCTGTAGGATGCAGAGAAATAGCTAGCAATAGATGCAGTCCCTGATGTATGTGCATTGACTATTTCAAAACAGGCAAAATTCCCCAGACCCAAACATCCAAGCCCAACCCACAAATCAGGACAGCAAATTCTTCAGTTTTCTTCCTTGTGTGTATTTTTTATTAAACAAATAAAAAAGGTAAGAGTCACACGCTTTGTGCTGCTTCTGCAAAGAGAAAACTCTAAGAAAAATGTTGATGGACTGTAAAGCTCGAAGTCCTTTAGCAAAGGCTGTTTGTGACATACAGAGACATACGTTGCTGCTTTATAGATCAAAGCAACCTCAGAATAGCTTTAAAATAAATCCAGTTATACTACAGCTGTAATATTATTATGCAGCATAAATCCTTTTCTGTTGACATTTATTTAATGAATGTTGCTACAACAGCTTAGCTAGATGGCACTCCAGAGGCGAGGCAAAGAAAAACCTTGCCAGATTACTCACAAAGACAACTTGTGTTTATTGGACGCTAATAAAAATAATCAGTGAAAAGATTTTTTTTTTTAAGCAAAGCAAATGACAATCAAAATAGAGTCTGAACTGCCCTTTTGAAATAAATTCCTAGTGTAGCTGCAGTAAGATGTTATTATTAATTACACTTTAAATGAAAATGATCGATATACTGGAAAGCACCTTGTTAAATGGCTACTTTGCAAATGGTACATTGCTCACCGGCTTAAGATGGCCCATAACTTTTCTCGTAGGCACGAGTCTAAAATATTCATGCAAATCAATACTTGATAAATCTCATAGGTGCGTGCTGGCTCCACTGTTCAACAATATATTTGGATCGATTCTGGTTTTTTTCCTTTTCCTCTGCATTATCTTGGAATAGTCTGTCTGTGCCCCCTGCCAATGTGCCCCGTGCTCACCATTGACCGGAGAGAGACTCGCTCCAGACTCCAGCGGACTCACAGTGTTTAGTGCTGTCAGCCTCAGATCCAGGCAATATTCTTACATTTCCCTTCCCATTCCAAATGAATGTAACTTTATGGTGGATGTCTTAATGCTTCCTTTATCTATCCTGAGTTTCTCAAGTCTGCTTACTATTTAATTTCTGTGTAGTGAGATACATGGAAGTCTATTCAAAAAGATACAAATGAAAACTTAGATGTGCACCTAAAATTTAAAGTTTCTTTCTTTTTCTTTTCTCTTTTCTTTTCTTTTCTTTTCTTTTCTTTTCTTTTCTTTTCTTTTCTTTTCTTTTCTTTTCTTTTCTTTTCTTTTCTTTTCTCTTTTCTTTTCTTTTCTTTTCTTTTCTTTTCTTTTCTTTTCTTTTCTTTTCTTTTCTTTTCTTTTCTTTTCTTTTCTTTTCTTTTCTTTTCTTCTTTCTTTTCTTCTTTTCTCTCCCTCTCTCTTTCCTCTTTGGCAATTCCAGTCTACTGAACAGTCGTGAATTACTAGCTTTATTCGGAAGTCCCCTCCAGGATTTTTCCGCAGGTATCAAGCACAGTGTCTAGAGGAAGGCGATTTAGCTGAGAACCGTGAACTGACCTCAGAGAGAAACAAAGAGTTTCGAAAAGGGATGCTCTGTCCCGGGGTCACAGCATGGCCCCATCTGCCTGTGCCCCAACACCTCTTGGGCCGGAGCACTCCTCTGAGAGTGCCCAGCTCCCTAGAACAGCCAGTTACTGTGCGACTTTTGTAGCTGCCTTCCTGGGGATCTCCAGGAAGAGTTGCTTTCCAGCTAGCGATACCGTTGTCTCTGCCCTCCCTCCCCCGCTCCCTCCCCGGGATGCCCAGCGCAGGCGAGGGATGTTCCCGCTGCCCCGAACCTCTGCCTGCCCCAGGAGGGCGGCGGCAGGGTGGTTTGAGACCACAACAGCAAACGGCAATTCATGTCCAGCCACGGCTGAACCGCTAAAGCGAGTTTTATTTAGGGACCAGCAGCGCCAAGGTGCCCAAACCCGCCTAGTGATTTTAATGAACTTTTCGGACAGCGCTTCTGCTCCGGACCCACTCGCCACGGTTGTGTCCCGGGAGAGCACGGGAGGTGGTTTAAAGAGCGCTGTGAGGTGCCGCTGTGTCTGCAATTGCCAGGGTCTTACTTGCAAGAGGATATGAAATCCAGGGAGTGACTTTTACCCTCGAGTACCTCGGGGGATAAACCAAGCTCGATTCCGTAAACCAAGCAAAACCAGACTTCGGCGTTTCTGTACCATCTAATCAGATTTCATTTCCATCAGGTTTAAAGTAAGAGAGTTCTTGTGCTCTGAGCGAAAATGGAAAAATAGATATGTATGACGAGTGATTTCTGGTAAAAAGCTTTCCCAGGTGAAAGGTTTCCACTCTGCACGATGTTAGCTTCTAGTGCAGGATTATATTATTAAAAGGGAAAGGTTCTCTCTTCCTGCCCTGCCGCTGTGAGGTACCGGCCTCCGTGTCCTTACGCGTCCCGGACAACGAGGTTCTCCACAAATAAAATGCAAATGAAGCGTGGGCTGAAAAAGCACCAGTGTCGGAATATCTCTACCTATTGCAGGAAAAACTGTTGCTTGTAACCGGCAGCCTTTCGGAGCCCGGGAGAGAACCGCGATGGTGCGGAGCGGTGCTGAGGGGGAGCAGCCGCGAGGGAATCCACTCTCTGGCCTCTCTGACCCCGGATCCTCTTTGCTGGCTCTGATTCTCTCAGAATGCGAAGGCCAAGGCCAAAGCCGCCCCTGCCCAGGGCCGCTCCTACAAGAAGCTCTTCCCGGGGCTGCTCCACGCATCCCGGGAACCATTTGTTGGAAAAAGCCCCTGAATTTTGGGAAAGACTCCCGCCCCTCTGCCCTGTCGGACACTGTTCCCCACATAAAGTATGGATCAGATGCGGGGCGGGGGCTCGGACTGTGTTACTGGGGGCCTGGAGTGGGCCCGGGGGGTTCCGCTGCCTTCCCCCGCCGCAGTCCCGCTCCCTCCGAAGGAGGACTGTTCGCAGGTGATTGGGTTGTGCAGGACACGCTCTAGCTGTTGGTCTTTATTTCCCCTCGAAGATAAGGTGACCTAGCAGAGGGCATGAGGAGCTCGGTAAGGATCTGGCTTGTAGAACACGCTGCAGGGGGACCCCGCTCCCCGCCCTCCCCATCCTCTTGTGGCCAGTGAATTGATTCCAACTTGTCCCAGGGGCTGAAGAGATCTAGCTCTGTAGTGTGCTCCGTCTGCACGAAGTTTGTCGGGGAAAAAAACCCCCAGCAAACCGAAAACGGTTTTGAAAAGTGGCCAAATGGGGCTGGGAAAGGATGACAAACCTTTCTACCCCAGTGCAGGATGTTACCCGGCCGCATCTCCCAGGGCTGGGCTTGGACTGCTCGGCAAGTGGAGGGGGCCGTGGTGAAAAAAAATATTGGGTGATAAAACTTATGTCTCCTTCTTCACTTTCCATCTTATTTCTATCTTTTTCAACTTTAACTTTTTCTTCTAAGAAAATGTCTTCTAGGAAAATACACTGAGTCAAGGCATTTGCTTTTTAGGAGGGACTTTTTCTTTCCTTTTGGAACTAGAAGGGAAATGGTTTGCAGCAAGAACAGATGTGATCACCTGGGACGTGCCTCACTCACAGACAGAGGGGAGACCAAGACAGGAGCGCAAAGAGGGGCCCGACCTGGCATCCAAGTCTCCCATGCTCCTAGTTTTACCATCTCAGACTGAATTTCTTAAACTATATTTTCAGCTGCTTCTTCACATTTTGTACCTCTCTACCGCGGCCCTTCCCTTGGCCCTTCCCTCGCCCTCTCTTAAATAGATATTTTGCTCTGATAAAACCACCAGTTCGTATAGAAGACTGCAAGACAAATGCAACAAGTTTGGGCCTGTGGCCAATAATCGTGTTGATGGAAGATGGATATATTTCTTTTTCGACTGGCAGAAAAATGTGCAGCTCTCCAGCAGACGGCTGCATTAAAATTTGAGTGCATTCATAAATTGAAAAAAAAATTACATGAAAAAGAGCAGAAACCTGCTCTCTCAAGTACCAGTGCGTTAAAGATTAACGCAGTCCAAAGCCTTAAGATGCCCCCTGATTTTAGCTCATGGACTCTCTGGCATCACAATATTTAAAAGCCTGTCAGCACTTCTATTGTCAACTCTTTTTCAAGGGGTTCTCGCTTGCCCTCAGCAGTTTTCGTGGTGGAAACCTCGAGATTCGGACTAAAAGCCCTCTTAAAAGCCGGTTGGAAGCATTCCCCTGGCTTTACACGGGGTCGCAGAGACGGAGAGGTTTCCCTGTGATCCGCAACTGACGGTGGCTCTAAAATCGCTGGAAGTCCTGCCTCGAGTAGTGCAAACGGGTTTTAAAACACTACAGTGCTGGGAGGTAGTGGGAAGCAAAAGTCCTCAAGATAGTACAGAAACACATCGATCCTTTCCCAAGTTCCACAGCTCAGATGAGCGCTTCTCCATCTCCCAAAGGCACACCTTGGTGAACTCACATACCCCCACGCTGCCGGCCAGCACTCTCTCCTTTGAAAGCTACAGAAGAGCTCTGCTGACCCGCGGGGAGGAGGGGAGGATGTACAGGGGATGGTGAGGTGTGGGGGAGCGTGTGGAAGTTATGTGTGGATTTTGGGGTGGCCTGACACCACGGGGCTCCTTGGGAGGAAAAAAGGGTCCCTTTCTCTCCAGGGAAACCATGTGTACTCAGTCTGAGAGTCTACAGGTGAAAGGACTACAGGGAAGAGACGTTGGCTGTAGGAACTACTCTTCCACAGTCTACCCCACTGCAGAACAGCGGCACGGACAATCTTAAGCAAATGCCTTCAGCCGACTGCCTGGGGTCGTGCCAGGTACTGTACAAACACGGGGAAGGGGTTCGCGGCTCCCAGCTTCCCTTTTCCCTCCTTCCCTCCCTGCCTGCCATGGCTGCTTTTCCTCGCCGGCCTCCGCCTCATTCCCCTGATTTTATTTCCAATCTTCTCCCTCCGCTCTTCTCCCTCAGTGCAGAGATCTCCGTTCTACCATCCCATCTCCTCTTCGCCTTTGCCGTGGGCTCTGGCTCTGCCTTCCCTCTGCCCACTTACAGTGAAGGGCCTAGGCTGGAGGGCAGCCAGCCCTGTCCTGCCGCGGCTGCCCAGGCCACTCTTTCGGGACATCTTGCCGTGCCCCCCGCCCCTCCCTTCCTCTCCGCTTCCCTCTAGTTCCTTCTCCTTTTCCTTCTCTCCACTCTGCAGCCTCCCCTCCCACTTTCCTTTCCCTGCACGGCTCCCCCCGTCGTCAGTCCTTTGGCTCCCCCTAGCTCCATCCCCTCCCTCCGCCACCCGGACCCCTCCTCCTACCCGGACCCATCCTTCCCTCCGCCCCGGCTGCGGCCCTCCCGCCACCGCCTCCAGTCCTGCGGCTCGGCTCGGCTCGGCTCGGCTCGGCTCGGCTCGGCTCGGACACGCTCGGCTCGGACACGCTCGGCTCGGACACGCTCGGCTCGCCGCGCCATGGTGCAGCTCGGGGGCGGCCGCCGAGCCCCACCAGCCCCGGCCGCGCCGCCGGCCTTCAGCATCGACAGCATCCTGCAGCCCGGCCCCCGCCGCCCGGCCAGGGAGCAGGGCACAGCCCGCTGCGCGCTGCCGGAGGAAGAGGAAGAGGAGGAAGAGGAGGGAGAGGGGCCTGAGGAGCAAGACCCCAGTAAAGGCTCCAGCGACTCGGGTACGGAGCCAGCAGCCGCCTCAGGCTGTCCCGCACGTCGGGCCGCAGTCCGGCCCCCACCCAGGCGGTACCTGGGCAGCCCCAGCACCGCCGGGCCGGGCCCGCGCACACGCAGACACAGACACACAGACACACACACAGACACACAGAGACACAGACACAGACACGTACACACGGGCACAGTCACAGACACACACAGACACAGACACACGCACACACAAACACAGAAAGGCACACGCAGACACACACACGCACAGGCAGGAGGAGGGGAGGCTCCGCGGGCGGACGCGGGGAGATGCCGCCGCACACGCACCAACCTGCTTCCAGGGTGTTGTGCCCCCCTCCCGGCTTCCTGGGGCTGTCTGTGCCGTGTCATACCGGGGGCAGAGGGATTTCCTCGGATCCTTATGGAAGCGCCTCACCCTCCTGCTCCCCTCTGGAGGGTGTGGGACCGCGGCCAGCCCTCGGCAGCCCCCTCCCCATCCTGTCCCCCACCCTCTCCCTGCGCTCCGCCGGGCCGTGCGTGCATGCGGGGCGAGGGTGCGGGCGGCGGCGGGGACTGATGCTGTGCTTTGCCCTTGCAGGCAGCGAGTCCCGCCGGCTCCGGGCAGAAGGGAAGAGCCGCAGCTTCCGCTCCGAGGGCGGGGATACGGGGTCCCCGCTCCCCACGGAGAGGCTACACATCCCCCGGCAGCCGCCGCAGAGAGAGGCCGGGGGCTGCGGCTCGGAGAACGGCAGATCGTCGGCGGCGGGCGGCAGGAAGAAGACGCGGACCATCTTCTCCAAGAGCCAGGTGTTCCAGCTGGAGTCCACCTTCGATGTGAAGCGCTACCTGAGCAGCTCCGAGCGGGCCGGGCTGGCCGCCGCGCTGCACCTCACTGAGACCCAGGTGAAGATCTGGTTCCAGAACCGCCGCAACAAGCTCAAGAGACAAATGTCGTCCGAGCCCGAGGGCCAGGGGCCGGGGCCCGCCGAGCCTCCCGGGGAGCCGCAGGTCCCCGCTGCCGCCGCGGCTCTCTCCTTCCCGTCCCTCTACAAGGACAGCCCCCTGCTTAGCCGCTGCTTGCTGCCGCTGCCTTTTCCCCTGCTCTGCCCGGGCAGCGCCATCCCCTACCTCTGCCTCCCCGGGCCGGGCAAACACTTCAGCCTGGTGGACGGGGACGTATAGCCTCTCCCCCGGCCCCCGACCTTCTCTTGCCGGGGGCCGCCCGATTTTATTTATGACCCCGCTGTGCCGGTGAAGTGTCCGTCTTTTCCACAGCAGCCCCCCGGCCCACGGAGGGGCCGCCCGGGCTCCCCCCACGCGTGTCCGTGGGCTGCTGACACGTTGCTAAAGCTCGAAAGGGGGCTGCCAACCAGCCCTCTCTCTTGCAGCGCTTTTTCTGTGGTCAGGACCGAGGAGATAACACGGAGCCACCAAAGAAACCGGGACGTGCTCTGCCTGCCTCCCTTCCAAATTTTCCCGTTCCCGTATTACAGGAAGGCCAATACTCTTCCTCAGTCCACGGGGACTGTGTCCCCACGTCCGTCCCGAGCGCTGTGGCCGTCTCTCTACCGTGAACCGAGTCACATTTAATACAGATTGGTAATGCCGAAGGCCGCTGTGTGCTCCTCTATCTCAAACTCTCCACCTCTAATATCCCTCAGAGTAGCTTCTCCCCATCTTTAGCATTATCAAAATGTAGACACCTTTCCTCAGATCTGGTTCTTAAACTGTGACTTTCTTGCCTTTTTTCCCCTTCGGAAGAAACATCCCAAGCTCCCTCTTACACGTTTCGTGCTAACTGATTCTCAGACTGAGGCTCGTGTGATGTTTTTACAGAACAAGACAAGCTGTCTCTTGTGCTAATCCCGCCCTCCGAAATCTCGTGGGACGCTTTTACCTGCTATCCTAGAGTAAAGAAGTGAGGTTTTAAAATTTTTTATATATACATATAAATTTGCAAACGCTTTTGTTCTCCTTTGGTTTCTAAGTTTACAAGCTTTATATCCCAAGGTTGGAAATAAACGTTTTCAGAAAGTTGAAACTCCTGCCTTCTCAATAATCACTACTAGGTATTATCAAAGGAAAGATATTTCCTAGAGTGCATCGATAGTTTTCATTTTAAAAATAAAGAGCACAATTTAAAAATAAAACCACAATCGTGGCATTACGAAATTCACCCTTGCATGGGCGAGTGGCAACTCATCGAATTTCCCAGTGCGGAAAAAAGCGCGATAGTGGTTTCATCTAGATAAGAAGGGGTTTTCTTTCCTTTCCCCACTCTTCTTCCGTTTGTCTTTCCGTGGGCAATTGACGCAGATGAGCAAAGATCCCCTAGCCCAGCGAAGGGACCCCGGCGCAGGCAAATCCCTCGGCTCGGGGCCGCTGCCAGGGTTCGCTCCCAGCCGGGGAGGTGCCGCAGCCGCGGCTGCCGCGGGCGTCCTGCAGCCGGGAGCCGGTGCCGCTGCACTCCCGGCGCCAGCCGAGCTCGGGAAAGCGCCTTCCGCGGCTGTCTGAAGTTTTCTCGCCTTTGCGGTGGTCTAGGAGTGTTGTTTGACCTCCCCTCTCGCTTTTAAATCCGTTTCGAATTAGTGTCAAGTAGCAAGAGGAGTCTCACAGGGTGCCCTTGCTCTGGAAAAAAAAAAAAAATAGTTATAGAGGCTGTGGCAAGGGTGGTGTAACCAAGTGGACACGCTTAAGGGGACCTGCCGGGTGCACGTCATAGCTCAGGTTTCCCCAAACTGCCACTCCCGGGAAGGTACAGGCGACGAACTGACGGTCTGGATCGCAGGACCCATGCTTCCTTTCTGGTCTGAATTTATAATGATAGTTAAAGAAATTAAAATCATCTGAGTCTGCGAGTCGCTCTGTGGCTAACAAACACTTAGAGACACATACAAGTGATGATGTCCTTATTTCCTCGGGTGATGATCTGTGGTTCCTGTTTGTATTTTGTAACTGATGATCTATATCGGAACCTTCCTTTGATTGTTTGTTCTAATATTTCCCATGTCGATAAGCCCTTACTCGACTACTGTCAACAGATTAATCAATACCAGTAGACGCAAGTCCACCTTTTTCTAAATCCCTACCAACGGAAGTTTAATCAGATGCAACAGCTGTACACTAAGGTCCCTTTCTTTAGTTCTTTAACATGGAACTTTATTTAAAGACACTGTCCTTCCACATGACTGCATCCTCGGATGCCTCCTTGGTGAAAAAGAACTGTATCAGAAATCGTTATTCGGCAATTCATCTACTTTTCACCGCATTTATCAAACCATTTTCAGTCTTCTCTCTGTTTTATCATTTTTCCCTCCAAATTGTTGCTGGAGCTACAGAAGCAGCTGAAGGAAAATACAGACCCACAAAAACGGAGGGAGGTTCGTTTTTTTCAATAGAAACAACGGGAAGAGTAAAAGTACTGCACGCAAGAGTAGTCAGCACGCAGTCAGGTTTCACAACTTGCAGCTGACGGACGGACCCCAAAGCCACGATCGTTAGGAGTTAATGAACAACGAACGCCTGACACACTCCTGTAGCTAGGCAAAGTAAATAACTATCCCAAAATATTCGTTTCCCATCAAGATATAAGTGGTGGTTCTGAGAGTATTGGCCAAAAGTATTATCCAAACTGTTGCTGCATAGGGTAGCACGGCCAGTAGCAAGGGGGCTTTCTCTGAAGAAAAACAAGTTCAGGATGCATTGGGATTGCCAGCCGAGCAGTCAGTGCTGATCACACTGAGTTTTACTGACATTTCTTTTACAGCTCAAAACAACTCTGTTTGCAATTATAAATTGCTCCCTACTACAACAGGGGATTGCTGCAAGCAGGACATTTAGTACTGCCTAACCTGTTGGTGGGCCACTTCAAGGAATGAAACACCACAACAAAACTAAAGAAGCAAACAGGCAAACAGACTCCAAACAAACCCCAAACAACCCCCCAAACCAACCAATCAAAAATCAACCAAAAAAATTCAAACTTCAACAAATAAAAACCCAAAAAACCCAAACCAAAACCCCCAAACCCTCAAACACCCAAAAGCTCTGTGAGAGCTAGGAAACAGTTTGAGGGGGAAAAAAAATCCAAACAAACAAATAAACAAACAAACAAACCAAACCAAACCAAACCAGAAAATCAACCCCAGCTCCAAACAGTGATTAGCTCCAAACAGAGCTGATTAGCTACTGGAACTGAGATTTAAAAATGTGCTGTGAAGGTTTGATGCAATGAAAACAGATAGTGCAACTGCTTGAGAAGTGTGTGGAAGACACACTGTTCTTCCATATTATCTATTAAAAGCTCATATAAAATGTTATTTTTTAAAAAATGATTATAACAATAAGTAGAAGCCCAGGCTGTGCTGGGAGATCCCTTGTGTTAGGTATGGCACATATGTATCAACAGGCTGCCTTGGAATGGTCTGTAAACTGAATAGCAAAGAAAGATATGGCTAAGACCTGGCACCGGAATCTTCCAAAGGAAAGATGGTAATTAAATACAACATTTATCAGCAGGAAAATATATTTAGAAAGTAGTACATACACAAATGCATTGCTCATTGAAAGAGTGCAATAAAAGGGCTTAAAAAATCTCATCAATCTTTCTCTACTCCATCTATTCATAAAACCCCCACAAGGCTTATTCTAAGTGCAGCAGCTCCAGAAAACTTGATTTTCATTTCACCTGTTATGCTGTAAAATTCTCTGGGTTTAGGATGAACAATTACACAAATTTTCTTGTATGAAATGTGCTGAGAATTAGAAAATTCAATTATTTCTGCTGGACAGTATGCCTTCTTACTTCTCTGCTCTGTCAGCAGGTTTTTGAAAACTCCCATAGGACTGGTTTCCCACTGGAGTCTCCTAATCAGGCACTAGTTACCATTTTGTTTTGTTTTTCTTTGCTGTTTCATCACATACATATACACCCTGATGGACCAGCACAAGGATACTGTGCCAGCCCTTCTTGGCAGCTCCCCTGGTGTTTAGACTTCTGCTCCTGACGGGGCTGGGGCTCACATGCACAAGGTGAGGGAAGGTGTACTAAGGCTAGAGAGAGGAGTTACTCAGCATAGCTCTATGGCCTTTCTAGGTGTTGATCTAGAATATGAAAACTTTCCTGCTTCTTCTCCCCTTTCCATGGATTTGTTATATTTTACTTTTTCTTTTTGGGCTAACTTGAAATTGTAACTTGTCTTTTCTTCCCCTTTTTAAGGAAAGGATTGAACTTGCTGCACATTTTATATGTTCATATGCAAAAGAAGGGTTTCATCTGCCTTAGAGGGAGGCTTGTAGTGTTACCCCAAAAAGTGGTAATGTTTCATGTTCTGCAAGGAAGCCACCAGTGATTGACACTAGAGGAATTAGATGAAGAAAAAGGAGTCATAGCTTTTTCTCCCAGGGGAGACTCATTTAAATCTAGAGAAGATTAATAAAATTTAAGGAAGATAATAATTCATTGCAGAGTCTCAGAAAAAGAACAACATGGATAATCCAAATTCATTATGAACAAGAAGATGTAACTTTGGAGAGGCACACAGTAAAGATGCTCTCTCTGCATCTTCTGTGCAGTGAACATCTAACTACACTATTTTTTGGAAAGCCAGTAGTTTATTTCCTTTTCCTATTCATGTGAATACATGCAGTGGGCTCCTTTTGCAGGTTAAACTTGGGCTTGGTCTGATTCTGCTTTCCCTTCTGCTTTTCCCTTGATGAAAAGGCAAGGATAAGACCTCTAGAATATATCTGACTTAGAGCAGAATTTGTCAGATTGAGTCTTCAGGATATTTTCCTTTTAAAAAAATCTGAAATTTTAATAGCCTTAGAGTTGCAAGGTGAAATAGTAACTATATTGAAAAAATAGGTATAGATTTACTGGAGAGGCTTGGAAAAGCCTGAAACTCATTGCTTTATTCATCTACATTTGTCTCAACACTGATGTTTAACATGCTCTTGCATCCAGAGGTGTGGTTGTCAATGAGCTCCTCTGTCACTTTAAAGTAGAGATCATATAAATAGCTTAAAATAAAAACCTGTAAAATGTTTATTACTAAAAATAGGGTCCATCAAACATCATAATTTCAGGAACATTTATCTTGCATCCCATTCTGTGTTTTATGAATAAAAGCCTTTTATTTCAGACAATAATTTAACTTTAGAGAAAAACAGTGAGTTCTGGAATGGGAAATGGCGATTGCAATATAATCAGTGCATAGGGGTTACAATCATACCTGCCTCTTCTCTGCTCTCAACACATCAATTACATTGGTGCTGGTCTTTATATATACTCCAAGAGAGACCAGAAAACTTTACCAGACATTCTAGGAAAAGAAACCTAAAGGAATGTCCAGTGTGAACACAGCACAAATTCCCAGCTGTATCATCATAATCAAGTTATTTAGCACACTAAGCAACTGAGAATATACAAGCAGAGAAAGTCTGCAAGATCAGAAAATGTGCCGTTAAAAGGAGCAGGAGAGGAAGACATGGAGAGGTCTGAAGGTGGCTCTGAGGGCAGAAGCACAGCAGCAGGTTAAGAGATTTCCAAGCAAAATTTTGTTGTGCCCAGCTGTGAGATTTTTAGGCCCTAGTGGGCAGTGGAGGCTGCTTTCACAAGCAGCTATGTGGTCAGAGTATCAAGAGTTGTATCTGGAGTCAGCAACCCAATAAACCAGTTACAAATCACTAGTCTACCAGGACAGTTGGGTATTGTGCCAGACCAGAAATGATGGGGGAGTCTGAGGACAAAGGTAGTGGCAGAGCATTGTGTGAAGACCGCATTGTACAGATCCACCTTTGAATTTTGGTTCCTCAGTCTGCTGCAGTCATGTGTGTCCTTTGGGACAGTGATTTCTGAGCTGTCCTGGTTGGAGCAGAGGCCACCCTAGCTTGCTCAAAGGTTTTTTGTCAGTTTCTGACTTGTTACACAGAAAGATGTGACACTTTATTAAATAACAGATTCTGTCCCACAGTTTTGATTTTTTCATTACTTTCACACTTAGATTTAGAGATCATAAGTATAACATTTATAGAGGATGCATCATATGTAAAATCATCTGGGGAAGTTTTCTTTCATGGCTGTCTTCTATTTTGAATTTAAATTATTGAACCAGTATGGCTCTTTTCAAGTGGGGATGTCATTTAATAATTGATGAACATCAACACTTGATTGAATCTGGATGAGCTTTCATCCTGGCTGTTCTCCTCAAATCTGCCAGATCCAGATCATCATTTCTTTTAACAGCCAGCTATAGGGCAGCTACAAGAACCTCAGCTCTGCCTATGCATTTTATCTGGGAACACTCAAAGTTTTGTGGCCACCAGTGAGAAAATAAAAGTTACACACAGAGCCAACATGACTGTGAGATTGGTGTGAACTCTTAGTTCCTTCTAAGAACCATGAACAAAATCTTTTACTGAAAAATAATCCCTGTATGCTGTTATTATGTCTCTCTAAAGTAACACCAATGCTGAAATCAGAAAGATTTGTCTGCTAGTTAACCATAACGTTCTCTGTATTCCAGTCTGCTGGGAGATCAGCATAAACATGTAGAGACTATGAGATATAGACACTTTCTAAAGTTACTCCTGACAACATAAATATTCCCTTTTCCCATTTTTGTAAATGAGTGACAAGTTTAGATCTATTTTGCAAATGAATAGCTGGGACCCATGGATAAATGTCTTTCACTCTTTCCGTGCAATGGTTGGAACATCTACTGAATTTTTCACTGTCTTACTGATTTGTAGTGAATCCTTTGTGTGAACTGATAAAGATCTGAACATTCCCACGTTCTTTCATGCAAACAGATTTATAATATCTTCCCACTGATTCCTAATTATCATCTGAGTAAATACCTGGTGCTCCTGTATTTTCAGGTATGTTTGTATGTGTTTTAGCATATAATAAAACACTGAAAAACGCTATAAGGTGTGGCAGTGCAGGTGGCTCCAGCCACTCTTTTTCCTGAGGAGAACTCAGACCACCAGCTGTGGTGGTCAGCAACCCAAGTTTAGCATGTCAGTCATGGTGAGAATCCATGGTTCCTTTGTTCTGCCTTTTGCATGTTTTCCCCTGATTGGTTAACATTTTGTCTTCCTCTTTTATGTATGAAGTTATGTATATTCATTTTCCTTCTTTAATACATATTTGTTCTAGAATGTTCCTTGTTCCTCGACGCCCCATTGGATCCTTCCCTGAGTCCCTCCTAAGTGTTGTTCCCATTGGTTCCCTTGCTGTCAATCCCACCTGCTTGTCTCTATCCCATTGGCTGAGATCCCTTTCCCCACCTATCGTACTCAGTATAAGATCCCTGGACCCTCCCCCCAATTGGCCTCTTCGTCCCTGTCTTTTCAGGGGAGTAAGCCTGCGTGGAAGACGTACAGAGAGTCCCCTCTCTTTACTTCTTTGCCTTCCCCTGTGTGCCTGCTAAACAGGAACAGGAGGATACAGCCCCTTTGGGGTGAGGAGCTCTGCCCCTTTTTCATTGTGTGTTGGGCACTGAGTGCTGCCTTCAGAGGGGTTTCAGCGTTGACCTCTGGGCTTTGTGTTGGCACGCGAGGGGTAAAACCCCCTTCTGCCAGCTCCCAGTGGCTGAAAACCCTTCCAATGAGGTTAAAAAAGTTTTGTTTTAGCAGTCTCCAATGTTTTGTACATGTAGGATTGTTTCATGACTTCTGTGACCCATACAGTGACATAACTCTCTGCCCTTTTGTAAAGCACAAGGGAAGCAACCTGGAGCTGCTATGGTATATTACTGTGTAATTTCAATGTTTGCTTACAGAGTCATTAATTATAATGAAATTATAGATGCAAATAACCCTAATTACTCTGTAGGAAATGTTATGTGGTAGGATGTGCATGTGTTTTTAAAAGACACTGCAATTTGTGGATTTGTAACTAAATATCTGCATTCAATATCCATTCTTAAATAATTACTTCACATATGTGTCTGCTTCCCTAGACTGCCAAACCTGACATTTTAGTGGGTAAGGAGAATGGCACTAGTTTGTATACCCTTGTGTTAACAAGCTTTTAATAACTGTGTGGTAAAGTTGTAAATGGGATGCAGGCAAAATAGATGAAAAGATAACAGCTAAATTAAAATGTACGTATATTTAGCATTATAAGCTTACAGATTGCATCATAAAACCTGTGAAAACCTATCTGGAAAATTCAGTTATATTTTCATATTGAGAAGTTCACAGAACTAAAAACATACCAAGCAACAACTGTTTCTTAGCATTTCCATGGTGTTACTTTGTTAGAAGAATATGATAATAAAATAATAATTATTTTTTGACAGAAATTCTGATTTAGAAATGCAAAATATTTTAAAAATAGATATTAAAACTAGCAACTTAGTTATTAAGATAAATGTCACCTTTATTGAAACTCAATCTCTCAGTCATTTGCATGTCTCAAGGGAGGCAGAGAGTCTAAAAGCATTGCTATCAGAAATAGCAGATGACTGATACAGTTAAGACATCAGTCCCCTTTGTCACGTCATTGGACTCTGATCTTAATCAATGGGGAAATGTCCCCTAATATGCCTAGTTGTCCCATTATTGAAAAATCTTTTGCCTTGGGTCAGATGCCAGGATCAATGAATCCTCATGTTTTCTGTTGAATTTGCTGAGTTCATGTGTGGAAGGGGTTACTTAGGGTGGTGACTGCAGTAGCAAGGGACAGCATATGAACTGAAAGCACCTTCCACAGTAAATCTGGCTGGGGATTGCTGTAAGCAAACACCCAGAAACATTGTAAGTGAAAGCAATTTGGGGAGAGGCTCTGGGAACTTCTGAAAGGCATGCATATGTAAACATGTGGCTTTTCAGTCTGAGGCTGTATTTTGGAGAAGTGCTATTGTCAGGCTGCATTAGATCACTCTGACCCTCACAGATCTGTTTGGAGGCTGAGTAACACATCTAGCAAACTAGATGGTTCATTGGGGTATTGATACCAAAGTAAGTCAAGTGGCTTGGAACAAGTCTCTTCTGATCTTTTATTTTCCAAAAAGAATGTGAGTCCTTCTCACAATAAAAATGGTGAGAAACCAATGGTTTAATTTGCTGGGTGCAAGACCTGAGATGCATGGTACACCAGGCTCTTAGAAATGGCTAAAGAAAAGGAGAAGCTCTTGCATTTTGTGAAAGGTTGTGTGTGCTAATTTTCCAGTGCTGTTTCTGCTTTCTGCTACAAGGATCTGAAGAATACAGTGTTTATATTCTCAGGCTGTTTTATGTATTCAGATTATTCCAAGAAAAATACTTTATGAATATATAAAAAACTACAATGAAATGTCAGATTCACATATCAAACATAACACACCTCCAACATGAATGAAATTAAGGAGCAGAGACTTATCTGTAACAGACTATGTAGGTCAAATCCTCTTCCAATGTCACACAGCATCGGCTTTGCAAAAATTAAAATTAACACAATAATATATAGGTCTGTGAAATGGGATTGAGTCTCATTCCTAAAAAGATTATATATGGCTTTTGGCTATGTTTGAGAGTGTGTACATTCCAGCTTAGTTTTTAGTAAAAGTAATACTTGCACCTGACACCACTCTTCTAGTGGTGGTGGAACTGATCTATAATTGCAATTATTCTCCTCCTGGGTGATTTAGTTCAACTCCCTGTGCCATGCAGGATATTCTCCTACACTATTTCTACTACTTATCTAATCTATTATTGAGTAGTTCTGGTGATGGTGCCTCAATTACCTCCATTAACTCTCTCCCAATGCTTAACTGCTTTGTCGGATATGATTCCCTCCCTCCCCACAATGAACGGCTTGGATTGTGTGACCCTAGTTTTAGGCTATAGTTCTTGGTTTGATCACTTTCACATTCTTAGAATCCCCCACTTTGAAAAGGTTTACAGTGTCATCAGGACTTGTGTAATGTCTTCCATCCTCAGGTTTATGAGCTGGGATCCCGTCCAGTCCTTCTGCCATTGATGTAGCTTTTCTTAACCCTTTCCTGAAGTATTTATTGTGTGTGTTTTGCCTTGTTTTCCCAAGTGCACAGACAGAAATGCTCATACTGCAGTGAAGTAGTACCTAAGCTGGTGATGTACAAAGTCTAAAAAAGCTTGCTATATCCCCTTTTCTTCATATTTCAGTGACACATTACACTGCAACGTGATGATAATTCTGTTATTTTTTTAAGGTCTGTGTTTTAATATGTTGTTTACTTTTGTTTATAGAATGTATCTTATCAACCCACCTATTCTCCTATCTCTTCACCTACCCATCTCTTGTCTGCCTGTCAATATATCTATCTCACTCCCACTCCTGATGTGCAATCTCTCCACAGTGTATCAACATCACCACGTATTTTGCTCACAGAAGCAGATCTATGGCTCCTACCCTTAAATTGAAGTAAGCAGCATTTCTCTCAAGAGTGTCTGCCGGTGACCCCACTGCTCTAAATATTATGTCCAAGGGAAAATGCTAAAGAAGAAATATGGTTTATTATGTGTTTAGCATAGCAAAATGGGATCCATCATGGCAATGATCTTAATGCTACAAACACAATTGTATCACATATCAGCGATGATGCTGATGGTGTGGTTAGAGATCCTCTGCTGAGAAGACACGAAGTAACCTGAAATCTACTCCAGTTTCCTCCCCGTGTATGCTGGAGAACAATGCCCAGTTAGGGAGGTCCTTGATGTCACCACATACAGATATGCAAACCAGAACCTGTCAGTGATTGAGGCCTGGACCCAGACTGGCAGGGAATCTGAATCCTTTATTCAAAGGAATGAGCTGGTTTTATACGCTTTTCCAAGGCACAGTATTTCCTTACATGGTAATTCTTACTATGTGACCTATCCTGTGTTGCCACATCAGCAACACACTTCCTTCTATGGGGTGATCCCTCGCTGTTCACCTGTCTGTCAGCTTCCAGCAGGCTCCTCTCCATAGGGGTCTGCCGTGTGACACCTCCTCCCCCAGGGGCCGGTGGAGACAAACCTCTCTCTGTGCTGCCATGTGCTCCTCTGTGCTGCCATGTGCCTCTGCAGGTACATGCCACAGCCTGCAACTCAACTCCATCCCATCTCTTCCCACAGAACCATCTTCTATCAGAGAAGATTTCCATGGTTACATATATAATCTTTATTACATCTGCATGTAATACACTTCTGAGCATTTTGCTGTGTTTCTCTGTTACCTGTGAACAGACGAGAATGACTGGAAGAGTAGCATAATTCCTTAGGGAAGAAAGTGGAAGATAGATGTGAGGGCAGCATACATACCATTAGGGCTGGCTGATCTTTAGCAGAGGTGTAGTGTGGACTCAGATTTATGCTAATTTCCTTCTATCACTGCTGTGGGAGAAAAGGGCTGTCAAATGTAAAGTGTATCATGTGTTCACCACTCAGAGCTGGTGCTGGTGCTCTCCCATTGCTACGGCTTCTGACCAGCAGATCTGTCAGGATGTCAGGGCACTTTAGGACTTAATTTGGCCTTATATAATATATACTGTCTTGTCATGCATTTAGTAGGCAATATTTAACCAGGGATGAAAAGGGGAGTATTAAAGAAGAGGGATAACCAGACAAGCTGCTCAGGGTTATGTGGGAGATCTGTGACAGGGTGAAGATGAGATTCCAGGCCTACAGAAATTTGATATGCTGACAGGTGGAAGACAATCTTAATGGCTAGTGTATCAAAGTTGATGTTTCCTTTTTATTATTTCTCCTCAGACTGAAATACTGGCTATAGATCTGGTGAGAATTCTTTCAGGAAAATATTTCTTTAAATGTGAATGCTGATTCATCTGAAACCCATTATGGGAAAGGAAGCATTTGGCTGAAATAATTGGCTCTTGGTCATTCTGAACACTGCAAAATCATCAGAATTTTTGGATGCAATATTTTCAAAATGACAAGTGTTAATTTTAGGATTTGAAACAATGTTTTTCTTTTTTTTTCCAAAAGAGGAAAAAGAATTACAGATCGCCTGAATGAAATTTCAAATGTCTGAAGTAGAAACAAAATATTGACAAATTAGAGAAACTAACTTTCAAATATTTGTGATTATTTTTCCATTTTTGACAGCTTTATTTGGAAGATGAATATTTTAAAAATTACAATATTAGTGAGCATGTAAAATGATTTCATTAACAGACCAAAAAGATCAATAGGGATTAAAGAGGAGCAAAATTCAGATGCATTTGAGCACTTTTCTCTTGTTTCACCATTCAAAACTGTGTTTGGTTTTTGGATTTAAGGCTGTCTTCTTGTCATGTTAGGGGCCAACCTAACCCAAAGTCATGCTTTGGGTTCTCAAGTTATCTGGATACCCACAAAATCCAGACTCCACAGCCACATTTTGCTGCATAAGTAAATGCATGACGACTGTTCAAGCAGTATTTCCAACGGCAGTATGGTGAAATCAGTGTTGATTTTAATTATGCTTTGGAAGTACCCTCTGGATTAGCTTACAAGAAAAAAGTTGAGGAGGAGTTCAACATTAAGTGTGCAAGTGTAAGGAATGGAGTCTGACACGATGAGCAAGAAATCGCTCTGCATAGCCCAGCTTCGTATGCTTTGAAATACCTTCATGACCACTCTCCAGAGCATGAAATAAAGGTCTTAGTGTGACTTCAACTCTGCTAAGAGTGTATGCTTTTCACCTTATGGTTCCCTGAAGAGAGTGAGAAATCGTGCCCTTTCTCCATGGCTTAAGCAACCCTGCTGAAGAAGTGGCACATACTCACATTTTTTATGAACGGTTGAGATAATGTAAGCTCTTGAGAACCTGGAATGCAGAAACTGAACAGAGCAGCAGTTTTCACACTCCTGGGGAGGAGACAGAAACCTGTTTCAAAATATTTTAAAATCTATAAATATCAGATTTAGTGTCATTAAAATTCAAATTGTAGATCCAGAGAGGACAAACCATTGTCATTGGAAACCATATTCCTTTAATAGTTAAGGGCTCAATTCTGCAAGCTCTCCAGATGGAAAAAACTTCTGTTGGAGTAATTCTGAGAAAAATCTTCCAGGATTGGGACCCCACTTGCCTGTAAAGCAAGGTAAGAAGTACCAATGGCATGAAAAGTCACTATCAATAGTAAAGTAGTTTTTATGCCAGGAACCGAATAAATGACTCCTGAAAAAGAAGTCAGTAATTCACAGTTTTAATTGGCTCTGTATAAATGGAAAGAGAACTCAAAGGAGGAGAAGGGAACAGCACATAGTTAAACATTTGGAGAAAGATTCAGCAAAAGTTACCAGTCTGTATAACTACTAGTGACATTTCTTTCCTGTTAGATTACAATGTGTTTAATTTACGTTATAACTTATGTATTGGATATTACCAACGGTGATATTCTGGTTTTAAATTAATGTGATCAAAATGAGTTCATTAAACAACCATCAAAATAGAGTCTTGTATAGAAAATATAGAGCAAGTCAAACTGGCTGAAAATGCGTGATGTGGATTCAAGTTGATCTCAGTGTAGTGGATGGCCATTTGTGATCAGGTGCAAGGATTTAAAGCTGTGGTAACTTCAGTTAATCAATGTGTCTGTTCCTGAGTTATGACAGAAGGGTTCACACCAGAGCCTGGAGTTACAGAGGATTCAAACTTCATTTCTTCAGGCTTCATGAACAAATGGCAGAGCTATGAACTAGATCCTATGTAAATGATTAAGCTTAAGTGATTAGAACATTTGTGACACTAGTTATAGATAATTTAGTGTCTAAAATCTAATCTGATTTACTAATGAACTCTTGATTTAACATCTCTTGTGATCTGACACGCCTGGCTGAGTATTTTTAAGATTTCTGCTGACGGAGGGACCAGTAAAGATTCATACAGTTGTTCACACTTACATGTTGTCTTTCAGACAAACAATTGATATAATCAGCCACTATACTCAGAAATATTTTTTTTCTTCTGTAGAAAAGAGACCTTAAAGGTAGTTTCATTGTCTGTCTGAAGTCCTTCTGGTGAAAGAAGATGTGGTCTGACTTTGCCTTTCAACATGCTCCACCTCTTTGAAGTCTGAACTCAATAGAAAAACAATCTTGAGACTTCTTTAAGTAATAGTGTTGGAGAACTGGTCTTTGGTCACTTCTTGACTTCGTGAGGGCATAAGATTGACTAACACAGGTCCTGTTCTGTACAGGACATGTCCAAAAATCTAGTTCTGTGAAAATATGTCTAATAAGATTCCTAGCTGAACATTACATTTGCCCAATTTATTAGTAAATCAACCAAGGAATCCACATATGCATTTCTACAATCTATCCTTATAAAAGTATTCAGTAAGTACTCACAGGGAAGAAAACCCCGCTGAGCTAGTTAATCATTATTTTGAGAGCAAAGAAAAAGGAGAGCTAAACTATAATTATAACCTTGGTGATAATGTATGTAGGAATCTTTCTTAATCCAGGCTAATCTTGTTCCATGTTCTTGCCTACTATAAAAATCTGAATGATTTTTGACAAGATCCAAAGTTTTGTCAGTTGTTAAGAATTAATTGAAAAAATTACTAGAGCACAGCAGCCATTTCAAAGGGACTGACCCAGAACCAATTAGAATTTTGTAACAATTGACCATTCACCACAAAACAGTTATCATGAGCTTTGGCCTCTGAAGTGTGGTGTTGGGGGTGGGGGAGAATCAGATTAAAGAAACTTTAATTTTTCCCCCTTTAACTAAAATATCGTTAGTAGCAGCTTTCTCAACACAACTATCAATCAACTTATGTGGGTTTTAAAGGCTGTGCTCAGCTTGCAGGAACAGCGGTACAGAGTATAATGGATGCTTATCCCCTGGCTTTAGAAGATACACAATATAGGTTACTATCTTGAAAAAACAGGTCAGACATAGGAACATTCTTTATCAAATTGCTGTTGACAGGCCAAACAAGAGATTGAAGAACACCACAAAAAGGTTCTTTCATCTAAAGACAACAGAGTTTATAATTGGTCATTCTTTCGTCCTTCATCCTCTCCTCAGCAGGAAAAAGAAAATTCCTAGAGCAGTTTCTTGAACATGGTGAGCACGAGGGTAGGCTGGTGTACACTGAGAAATAGGTTCAGTGTTCAGTCTTTTCTCTTAATGTTCCAGCTACTGAGTGGGCAGGAAAAGCCAACAGTGGTCTTAAATGTTAAAAAGGAATGAGAACAAGGTAGAACTTTGTGCTGGATTATAAATATTTTGGGACAACAAATATGCAATTGCTTTGAAACAGGAAAATAAAATCAAAGGCATAAGTGTTTGATGGTTTATTCTACATTATGTGTAATATTCTGTCTCCTACCTTCAGTCCAAAGAAAAGGTATGTAGTAGGTATGTAACACAGAAATATGTTGTGTACATTCATAGGAATACAATACATAGAAATATGTGTGTTATCACATCATATGTTTTACTATATACTGCATATATGTACACATACAAGTGTAAAAACATAAATATACTAGACAGATTGAAAAGGATGCTAGAGTCAAGTAATTTGTGTTGAAGACTTTTTCCAGAGGATCACTACATTTAAGATGAAAAAGAGAACTCTGTGATTCTGATTTTCTGACTGTTTCAGGCTGTTATATTTCACTCAGTTAACTCTCAGTTAAGTTGCCTTGGACTGGTGATGCATATTCCCCAGGAGATGTTTGAAAACTTAATTTGAAAATACCAGAGATTGAAATTTTACTATCCCCTTTGGTGTTTTCCTCTAGCAGTCAATCCTTCATGAGGAATAGCTAAAAAAAAAGAGTTCAGAGCAATTAAATCACTGTCCCACAAACACTTACACTTTTGCTTACCCTGACATATGTGAGTAGCTCCACTGAACTCAGTATAAAGAGAAATCAATAGAACTGGTCATGTGTATCAAATTAAATATACGAATAAGTGGGTTTAGATTTAAAGCCTGAAACTGGCTTGGAAAAGTCTACAATAATATTTTTACATATTTTATAAATGAAATTCATCCTGAAGAAGATTCATCCAAGAGATTCAAAGAGTGCATGAATAGATCCAACCATTACCCTACAAAAAAGCTCATCTCTCGCCATGTTTCTTTAGCTCTGGGTCAGTGTTCTGAGTGGCAATAGCAGGAAAAAGCCCAAACTGCACAAGATAAAGATCCATATGGATCCTGTAAGCATGCTTCCCAAAAGGAGCAATGACCATATAGGCTAAATGCCAGCTCAAAAGGCAAGGCCCCTCAGTTTGGTTATACATCTACATAAAGTATCTGTTCAGGAACTGAGTTTTGTTTGTAGAAGCCATAGAATAAAAACACTGGTTACAAGATTTAGAGAGGGGGAAAGGCTGTTATATGTTTTTTAAGAACATGTAAAGATCTTTGCTGACAAGGGAGCCTCTGTAGGGAAACTCCCTAGGTTGGAAGCACAGGACTGCACAGCCTCCTTGTTTTTGAAGGTAAGCAAACCAGGTCCTGGATGATGGGAAGCTTGCTGATGGAGACTGTTTTTAGGGTGACTTATAGTATGAGGTCTTCCCATCTTTCAGGTGGAGGATGATGTTGGTAGTTGGGAATAGCTAAATTGATGTTGCTACATGGGAATAGCTAAAGAGAGAAAGTTTGTGACAAATTAAGGAGTCTAAAGGTGCTTTACTTCTTTAGGTTTCTTGCATCAAACCTGGAAAATTTGTGAACTGTGTTCTATATTGTTTTACTGTACATGGCTTTGAGTAAAACCATTCTAAGAGAGTAAGGAATCCTGTCATCTCCTTTCTATGAAATTCAGGGTATTCAAAGGCAGGAGAGGAGATGAAATTTCATTTGAAGAAAAGCTTTGGCCATTCTTAGTGGCGCAGTACTGGCCAAACACCCTAATGGAGCAGGGTAAAAGGAGATCTGCAGAACAAGGACTTCTTGGCTTCCTTGCTTGTTTAATGTGGGACTCTCACTCGAGCTTGGTTTCTAGATGTGCATAATTCCAGTCACTTCAGTGGATTTATTTCCAATTCATTTAATGTCATTGTGAAAAGAAACAGACACAAAGTTTGCTTTGGCACTGCACATTGCGTTGCGTCACTGTCTAGCAAGCTTCCCATTGCACATTTTTTGAATAGGATGCATCTGCCAGCCCAATACAAACAAAAATAACTTGCATGTGTCTTATGTTAAAGCTGAATGAGAAACGTGATGCCACATCAGTGTTGTCCATTCACCACTTAAACCCCTGTTGCCTTATAAAAGATATCAGAGACACTCTATGCATATTTTTTCCTTTCCATCTTAAATCATAAAGGTTGGGAGCAAATACTAAAAAGTTTCCATTAAGATAATGTTTATTTTTGCCTGGCATCGAGACCCTTTTGCACCATTTTGCCATACTCCTCTGCATAGCATAATCAGTCTTGGAATCTTTTCTGGCCTTATTTTAATGGTCGTATCTTGGTGGGAGTTAATTAGAAAAATCCTGAAAATCTCAGTTTGCATGCAATCTGGAAAATCTGTGATGCTCCAGAGGTTGTGCAGACTCCCTAGTGATCTTTCTATGACTTAGATGTTTATTTCCCCTTCTTTTTCTTTCTATCTGATCTAGTTCACACATTTATCTGCTAAGTTTTTGCTTTTATGTTTCTCCACTCATGCCTTAAAGCCATTGGATGCTCCCAAACAAGCTTTCTGGAAAGAGTTCTATTCTATTCCTATGCTGGGAGCAGAGTGCAGTTTGCAGGATTCCCTGATCTTGCTCTCAGACTATTCAGTGCAGCCTTGCTAGTCCTGTCTTGAGCTCACCCCCCCTCTGCGTGAGCTGGACTGTGAGCTCTGAGACAGGCTAGTAGTTGCTTCCATGCAAGTGTTTCAACTGGAAAATTGATTCAAAACTCGACCTGCCGCAATAAAGTGTGTTTTGTTTGACTAATTTGTCATCTGTGACAATATCAATGAAGTGGTAACTTGGTGGCAGTCTAAAACAGATTTTACTGTTCATCACTGTTGATCTAAAAAAGTGAGACAAATAGTGTGTTTTCCTTAATCTGTAAAGGGATGGGAAACAAAGAAAATTTCTACCAAAACTAGGAGATGAAACAAGCCCAGTGAATAACAAGTTGTGTCTTAATCTCCAGCCCACCCTCATCCTTATGATTGTCACTGGTAGGTGACTTTTTGCTTTTCATGACTGCAGGAATAGTCTCTTAATTTGGATTCCCATCCAGTCTTATCTCCCTTTTTCTGTGATGCATTATTCACCAGAAAACTGAGAGGCTGTGAGGGCTCATGTACTCCATGACAAGCTGACATTGTTGTGACATCTCACTATGTCACACTTCATGTCAGGGAGCAGATAAGAGCATGAGGAAATGTGAAACAATTTATCCATTACTCAGAAGTTATATCTCATACTATCATTTTCTAGCAGCTTTTCCTAGTGCTATTTTTTTCTCATGTTTGCCAGCCAGAACTGATGTTTTACAGCCTTCATCAGCTTCTCTCAATGACAGACCTCCTATCTGTAGTGCTGACCGTAATGGCAATAGCAGAAGTGAATGAAATTTGTATTTCTTCTTCTGTTATTCTAAGGAAGTGCTAAAATAGACAAGGCTTGTGGGTTGATGCAAGTTGTAGCTGCCATTGTTGCCTTTCCTTTTATAATGTTCCCTTTTATTGTGATTACCGAGTTAATGCTATTTAGCAGTACATGATAGAAAATTTTTCCCATCTGACTATTTCTGCAGGTTTGAATTACGGGGTGGAGTAGTAATGTATATTTATCACAATGTCTTCTTTATGTACTTCCAGCTGTAGCAGAGAGCAACTCACAAATAACTCATGAGAGTTTGCCATCTCTTTTCTATAAGAGGAATGTCTGGAAAGAGACTGTGATTGCCCCAATGTTCATCATGAGAAATCAGTTATTCCCATCTAAATAAAAAATGCTTGGAGGTTTTCAGTTCATGCATTGTGTTCAGTCCACATGCACACAAGAATTCTCCATGGGAGTTGTTGATCAGTGGTAATTGCTCAGGTAAATAATGTATTATTGAGCCCATGGCTGTGTATGCCAGTGAAGATTTATGAATGCAAATAGTGAACTTGGCTCCTGCAAGCACTCATGGTGAGTCTCAGCATTTGTTTTTCCAGGGTGTCTCTGCTTATGAAACCTGAAGTTATAGATCAATTCTGAAGTATCAGGATACGAACAAATATGAATTTCCTACAGTACAAGTGAATCAGTGCAGTGACTGGAGTCACAGAACAGCAATGAACATCCAGCTTGGATGGTCAGCTGCAGGGGAAACATTACTGCTGGAGAGATGGTAAGTAGATGAAAACCTTTTGATCATACTCTGGACTTTAGACTTGTTCAGAACCAAAGGAAACAGCAGCAGAAAAAATGCTGAAATGCCACCACCAAGGAAAGGAAATATAAAATCAAGAAGAAAGGAAGCTAACAGATCAACACACTCTTACCCAGAATATGAAGCGTTCTGCAAATAACTGTAAAGCTGTGGTGTGAAGCATGGATGCTACTACAAATAATTTGAAATATCTGAGGGTGGAAATTAAAAATGAGAATTCTAAATTTGGCAGCATGCTGAGACTCCCGACAAGGTGCCAAGCACATTTAGCTTTTATTGATTTACTCAAACTGTCCCAGGAGTATTTACAGCTTCACTGTCTCAGGTTCCTGTAATGCCCATACTCAACTCATTGCCAGGTCTGTAGTAGAGGTATAGACAGCAGAAGAAATAGCAAGTTTGAATGTAAGGGGTTTTCCTTCCAGTTGATTTTTTTATCTATGGTAAATACAAACACAGAATACTTTGAAGGCTTTCTGTGCTACTAGGAAGAAAAGTATGACTTGGCAGATGTCAGAGATGAGAGATGTCTGGAGGCAAGATCAGCTTTTGCTGCTGACTCTCTGCCTTCTGTGGGGAAAGAGGATGAGTTGCTCAGCTCCTCACCTGCCTGTCCATGGGTGAAAAGGCTCCCCATGGCAGTCGTCTGAAGTACTGCTCAGACACTGAGGACAGGCTTTTTAAAGAGTTTGGACCTCTGCACATCCTACCCTCCTGACTTCAGTCTGAATGCCTGGATCCCTTATATGCATTATAGCTGGACTACAATTGTACAAACGTGCCACAAAGTAAATGTGTTTCCTTCAAATTGCCTTTAATCTAAATTTAAATTGGAGGCTATGATGGCAAACAGATTAGAGAGAGGAACCAAAAAGGCAGCTTTGAACAGCTAAGATAGAGCAAATGTCACATATTTTGGTTGCTTGCAGCAACAGCAGACTGTTTGTCCTTGAGTGTAGGGTGAGGTAACAGTTCACCCCAGCTGTGTCTCTATGGCCACCCACACAAACAGATCCAGGATATGGTGTGTAGTTATGGAGCAGCATGGGAGAAAGAAAAGGCAGGAACACATGTGGGCAACCTGGAGGTTAGAAAGTGAGGTCACAATGTTGAATGCAGAAGATAGATTCTTTTCAATGATATCGTGCTTTCCAAGAGGGAATATTAGACAATTTGAAACTGCTATTCCTTGTGTTTTCCCCTCTAAAAAGTGGATTTTCTGCACTATAAATACGAGGAGAGAGATCTGTAATTTCTTTTTATTTTTGATCCAAGTAAAATGAGGAAGTTTAGGTTGAATGAGAACAAGAAAAGTATTTTTCCATTCAACCTGGATGTCTACAGAAAGAAAATTTAAATAAAATAGCACATTTTTTTTCCCCTGAGAAATGTTTTGGTCAAAACGATTGAGATCAACAGTTTGGTGAGTCACTGACATAAACAAGAAAAGTTTGTCTTAGAAACTCAGAAGGTGACTTAGCTGTATTTTCCACATCCAAACTAAAATCTGTTGCACCTAGGCTTCTTCCTTTACATGGCACAAGAGGCATAGCTGTAAGGTCTTTGACAATATAAATGAAATGAATTATGGATTTGTCATATCATAGTTAGGAAATCTACTTACAGGTACAGTTGGGTCATTTGGCATCAAGTCTGGGCTAAGGGGTTTGATGAGAATTAGGATGCTCTTAAAAAGGCTGAGTCAGTTTAAGAAAGTAAAGTTTAAGAAAGTAAAACATTTTGTTAATATCCGAAGAAAAAAATAAAGAAGTTGATCCTTCAGCAATTATTTTTGGCATAAAGGAGAAAAGAGTATGAATACTTGTGGAGCTGCCTGCTCTGCCTGTCCTTGAGGCAGCTCTCCAATGGGATGTGGTGGTGGGAGTACCCCTCACACCCCGTGTTCCAAGAAGAGCAGCTGAAACAAACATGCTGGAGCCTGCACCAGCACTGAAGGAGCCAGGACCTCTGCTCCAAAGGAATGTCCATTGCTGTGCTGCTTCTTTCAACAGTCCTACAAACCTGTTCTTCGGGATGTTCTGGGTTTAAAGAAGCCTTTCTCACTGTATTGCAGCTACTTTCTCACTGTATTGCAGCTGCTTTCTCTGGTTTCTCCTTCAGCAGGAATACGTTAAAACACATTCATGGAGAACAAGTTGGAAAAAAACCCAAAAGAAATACAAATGCCCGTTGGGAACATTTTTACAGAGCATGGACTTGTACATTTGTGAGCAGTGTGGTCAGCACGTGAATGGCAAAAAATCGAGACTTGCTCCCGTATTTTGTCATTGTGTCTTAACCAGGCAACATAACTTGCTGAAGTTTCCTGTTACTTCCCCAGCTCTGTGTTGTCTGCTAGTTTTTCCTTTTACGTGTGGGTTTCTTCTTGGTTTACCTAGTATATGGTCGGGCATGATGAGTTCAAGCAAAAGCAAAGGCAATGCAAAACACCCAATTACATGGTTGCATGATATTACCAGTTTCCAGTTTTCTTGAATGCATCAGAGCTATGAAGGGTTTGAACTCTTAAACTGCTCTGCCAGTTGGTACCAGCAGAGAGGGCTTCAGGAAGCAATGGCTCCCTTCAATACTATGGTTTGAACTAACATCCCTATATACTGGATTTGTCTTTCTTTTCTAAACAAAATAGTTTAAATACATTAAATTTAATTTAAACTTAAAAAATTAAAAATCCAGACACTTTATTAATGTGGGTGAAATATTTGGGTTCTTCATATTAAGAGAATAGCTGATTAAAGTAAGCTACTTCCCCTTTTACCTTAATTAGCTCAATGTGCAAAAAAAGTCATCTGATACTTGAATCTGCCAACTTTGGCTATTATTTACTTTTCTGGTGGAATTAGTGGGCACCTCCGAGATCTGACAAAGGATTCAGTGAAATCAGCAGAATTAAGTATCCTCTGGTATTTTAATCTAGCTGTGGTGACCACTGTGTGGATTTCAAGTTCCCTATTCTGCTTCTTGGAGGCAACTGAGTTAAGTACATCTTGTCTGAACCAGGGGGAAGAATGTGGTCCTGATGTACTCTCACCTTTCAAAGAGAATCCTTCCCATCAGCTTCATTCCTGCTTGAAGCTTGCAAAGCAGGTGAGTATTCATAACCTATTTCTTATCTTCCTGTTGTGCCTAAAGGAAAGATGAAAAGAGCTCTGGCTGTGCCTTATTTTCTTACCTTCTCACTTTCTGAAGCCCTGAACCAGCAGGCTTCCCCAAGATTTCCAAGGGAAACACTCTCCATAAAGCTGCACAGCCTGCAATGCCAGCTGTGAGCCCAGAGCAACGCTTGGAGGTGCAGGGAGAGAAAGATGGTTCCTTTCCTAATGAGTTTCCATTAATGGATAATTTATAGTGCAGATAATGAAAATATTGATTTGGGCTCTTTAACTCTGAAATATTACATTTAGCTTGAGGCAATAAAGGCTGTTTGTTATAGTGGTGATAATGACACTGTGGATTCAGCAATGCTTTTTGTCATCTATGGGTTTCCACACAAAACAGGGAAAAAGTATTTTCAAAAGTCATGAAGGTATGACAGGCAAGGGATTGATTTTTGTAAGAGATTAATGATGGTATTTCTAGAGAAATCCCTTACTCGATGACACTTAAGGATAGGAATAGGTGTCTCAAGCACATGGCAGTCCCCAGCATCAAGGCCATAGGTGATGGTACAGATATCCTCTGGTGAAGGCTGGCCTCCCACTTGGAAGAATTATTTTCATTATTAGAGTATCCTGATTTGGAAATGAACATTAGGAACTGAGTAGTCTCCAGAGTCTCAGCCTTGTGCCTGCAAGCTGACGGATGGCTTTGCCAGGCACTCCGCTCTCTGACTGTACAAAAATGGGGTGTGCCATAAGCTCAAATGCAGGTGGCTGCCTTTGGAAAAATGAATCCTTCCACTTCTGTTTGCCAAAGAGCCAAGATTATGTCTCTGATTTATCTCAAAAGGCTGCTGGGAAAGCACATCCAGTGGTGTTTGTAAAATGATATTGAATTGAAGCAGATACAGTTTGCCTTGAAGGGAAATGCTTCTATGAAATGTACTGATATTTTCAGAAGATGAATCTGAGTTCTCAGTATTTTCTCTACACAACGTATAACTTACTGATCAGTCTTTTTCTGCTGTTTTCAAAGAATTCAACAGCCTGTCATGGCCTGTATGTGAAGTGCTGCAACATCTGACACTGCTATGGTCCCACACTGGTGGAGAATGCTGAAGCAGACTGTACACAGATAGAAATAGTGCTGGCTATATAATGGGAATAGCTAGATCTATTTCCATCATTCAGTCTCCTGAAGTTTTGACAGCTTGAGCAAACTAATGAACACAAAAGTGGCAGACATACTGGTTCACTAATATTGGGTTACCAATCTTTGCCTTAAATCCCCATTAACGCTTCTTCCCTTGCCTGCTAATGCGAGGATAACAGATAGCAGCCAGACTTGCTGGCTCTACCCATGTGCAAAACTTCTAAACATTGGGCCATTTTTGTCTCCCGCTGCACTTTGCTATAAAACCACAAGGTTAACACGACCTTCTGGCCCATTCCATTTTGTGTCTTGAGTCAAGCTTTGTTAGAGACAAAAATCTATGTTATATTCCATCTGATCAAAGTACTTCTTGCCATCTGTATTCATTTAGCAATAGCTAAGACTAGAGAGCATTACAGTGGTATTTTGTATATAATATTGATTGCCTTCATTTGTAGCTATTATAGACACCAGACACTGTTCAGTTTTAAAGTTAAGCGTCAGATTTCCGATCTGCAGTCTCCAGGTGCTTGCTTTCCCACCCCCTTCCTTCCACAGAAGCTTTCAAAGACTCTGTTTGAATGATCTCCCTTTGAAATGATTGAAATTGTGTTGCATATTATACATTGCAGTTATCTTTTCATAATTTCATCTGTTGCTATATTGGTTAATTTCCCAACCTCTGCAGTGGAGAAATGTGTTTAAATCTATGATTTTATTAATGTCTCCACCAGATGTATCTGTTTGTGCTTGGTTGCTATTATTATCAGTAGCTGTACATTTTGCATCATTGGAGAATGTTTTTATGGAGGAAATCCCTCTTAGTTTAGCTCTGTATTTTTGCTCTGGTTGTGTTCAGCTCCTGCTTCAGAGCTGGCAGCATGGTCACAGACCTGTCTGCCTGCATCTTGGTATGAGTAGGTGCTCAAAGCCAGCCTAACTGACAAGTAATTAGATGAGTTCTGGCCATGGAAATACGTGTCAGTGGTAAAGGAAAAGATTACTGAAGCATGGGATATTTTCAGCAAACATGGATTTTGCACTTCAACATACCAGGTTAAAATGTAAACTGTTTTCTGGGTTGAGCCTAAAAAGATGAAATCAACTGGTTTTATTAGAAATAGTTCAAAAAGAAAAAAAATGTAATATCAATGAAAATTTGTTAATTAAATTTATTATTTCTGCCTGCTGCCATTTAGCACAAACTTCTGCAAGGGTTAATCAGAACATGGCTCAGCAAAGCATTTAAGCACAAAATCAGTTTTAGACCTGTGAATAGATGCATTTATCTTCTAAAAAGCAGACCATCACCCACACCAAGAGAAAACATGTTTGATCCATTAGTATCTGTTTAAAGTTACAAAATACCCAGATGAATCTGTCATGAAATCTTGGAATGACAGCTTCCATGTAATCATACACAGGAGTTCTATAATTGACACTGGGGGTGAGTTTCTGAGCCAGCAAAGACTTGGAAGGTGCTACTGTGAGAGCTACTTTACAAAACCTGGGGAAAACAGAAACAATTCCCAATAGGATCAGGAACAAGTGGATGCTCTCAAGTACTTCAGAATATTAACAGCCCCATCCTTCCAAATCAGTGAAAGGAATACACTTTGGGGTACTAGCATTTTATTCATAGAATCATAGCATGGAACCATAGAAAGGCTTGGGTTAGAAAGGACCTTAAAGATTGTCCAGTCTCAACCCCCCTGCCAGGGACAGGATGCCACCCTCTAGACCACTTTGCTCAAGGCCCCATCCAACCCGGACTTGAACACTTCCAGGGATGGAGCACCCACAACTTTTCTGGGCAACCTGTTTTGAGTGTCTCACCACCCTCTGAGTACAGAATTTCTTTCTGACATGCTATCTCAACCTCTCCTCTTTGAATTTTAAACCATACCCTCTTGTAGTGCTGATGTACCTGCATGCACGTTGCAAGCTGCAGTGCTCTGTCCCTGGGATGAGAGCAGAAGTGGAAGGTGCCTGTTGCCTCCATGTGTTTGGCAGATGTGAGAGGGTAACCATGTCTGTAAGTCTGCTGCCTCTAATGTGACTCTGGGGAGTCTCTTCTGGAGCATCTGTAGAAGACCCCATCCAAAAATGAACCTTAGCTGTTGTGCAGAAAGTCTGCTCCCAGCCCTGGCTTCTTGCTGCCATGCATGGCTGATTAAAAACCCACTGGAGTACAGAGTAGAAATGGCTAGATCTCAATTTTAATGGCCTGAATGAACTTCAGACTTAAACAGCTTAATTTTCAGAAGAAGATGAAAAATCAACTGAAAGATTCAGTGAAGATTTGATTTATTAATTATCAGACACCTGGCCCGTGAAATGAAATTTAGTGCAGGCAGCACTCAGCTGGATGAGCTGTTTGGGTAAAAGCTGTATCTGGATAACAGCAGATTTGTTTTCATTGCTGCTCTTTAAAGGGGTTTGGATGGTAGAAGAGCAACTTTGCATCAATAAGTCATTGCTACCAGTATGCACTTTAATAACCTCTAATACAATAATGACAAACCCAGGAAACAGAACTTCAAATGCTAATGAAAAGATTGATTATTTCCATAAGTATGCTGCATCATTCAGTAAAGAACAAAAATGCATAGGAAAGATTTTCAAAAGACTATTCCCTGCAAACAGACAAAATTTATTGAGGAATATCTAATGACAATCAAGCACCTATTTTGATATAACTGATTTCAATAAAGCTTCATTCATTGCAGAAATATAAATGTCTTCCCTTTTTTTCCCTTGTCTCTTCCTGAATCAAGAAGTCCACATTTCCCTAATAAAATCCTTCACAATCACAGTTCCCATATATAGGGCAGTACTGAAATAGTGATATGATTGTTCACCACTTGGATTGCTAACACTTCCCCTCTGCTGAACACCAGGAAAAGACTGCTCTAAAAAGCATTAAAAACAAATGGCTGCCCCACTTCTAGGGCAGGTTCATTCAGCGAAAGACAGGCATTGAATATGTCAGGAAAGATATCTTAAAAAAACAAATAGGCTCTAAGCCATCCCACAAATATTGCTCCTTTGCTGAATATAAGTCTTTGGCTTAGAATCACCATCCCTGGAAGTGCTGAAGAAATGACTGGATGTGGCACTTAGTGCTATGGTCTAGTTGACAAGGGGGTGATCAGTCAAAGGATGGACCTGATGATCTTGGAGGTCTTTTCCAACCCCTAATGATTCTGTGACATTGCAGCAGAATTGCTCAGTTTTATCCTAAGAAGGGTGCACTGGTTGGCTTATCCACAATAAGCAAGGAGCAGTGTCATGGGACAAGAGTAAGAACTGAAACCTCGGTGCTGCAAGTGAAAGAGGAAAACAAAGTGTCTATGCTCACCTGCCAACTTCCACAATACCTGGCTGTCTGTTAAAGGACTTTGTGACTGCTGGCAAACATGAAAGATAACATTACCAAACTTTTATTTTAAAAATGTGGAACTGTTAAGACACACATTAGGAAGTAGCTCATTAATAACTTGAAAAATTTTAAAAATACAGGCAATACATGGGAAAGCTACCTGTGAAATGAGTTGTATGCACTTCTAGGTTGCTAGGACCCTGTGATAGAACAGAGTGTAGTTTTTGGTCAGGGATGGTGAAATGTGCCTCCGTGCCAGAGGATTTTGGAGGACATATGCATGCCTTGGTCCGCAGCTTTAAGCAGCAGATTTGCTCAGTACTTTTGCATTCCTCAAACCTCATATCTAAAGAGATGATTGAGATCAAGAACTTCTCGTCAAGGAACTTTCCAGACACCCTCCAGTGTAGTGTCACAGTAGCTGAAATGTCCAGAAGGGGATGTTTAAAATGTGGAGCCAAATTCAAGACATCTCCAGGCAAGGGATAGGCATTTGCAAGGCTTCAAACACAGGGAACAGTCCTTGGGAGTGTTTTCCACAGTGTAATAAAATGTCAAATAATCATGACTAAAGTAGATATATTGTCTATTTGACTGTAATAGCTGTTGTCCAAAAAAGGCACCTGGCAGAATTAGGACTAGAGGAAAAAAAAGTGCTATAAATGATGTATCTCTGTTAAAATCTAGAGCTATTCTGTAATATTCCATAATTCTGTCACTATCAGCTGAGGGTCTTGGCTTGGAGTCAGGGCCAAATCTCCTAGTCCTTGGTAGCAAAACTTAATGGCCGTGTTTACACTGGATTTTACATTGGTCTTAACAGAGAAAGAATTGGGCCAACAGTGCTTCATTTATCGTGGTAGTTATACTGTTGTGGTAGGATGTGGTATTTCTATGTTTCTGCAGTATGAGATGTGTGTGAGCAGATATCAAATGTGACAGACAAATAGCAAGTCTCTGTTTCCTAGGGTTCCTGTATGTTTGTGTAAAACATTTGTGGACAGTGTGAGGGACAATGCAGCACAGACCCTGAACTTTTAGAAGTTTATCACCTCTTGGAACAGAAAAAACAATGGGGGAGGGTAGTTTTTGTCCTTACATTCCTTTATTCTGAGTCTTATATTCATCTTTGTCTAGTTCCCACAACAAAACTTCAGTGCTATGATTATAATGACTCCACATTGACATTAATGTCAAATTAGGGAGGAATTTTTGTGGTGTGCCCAGAATTGAACAGCATGATTGCATGCTTCATCATCCAGACTACAAAAGGGAGTGGCACTTTATAAAATATGAGCAAATAAAATTGATGGAAATGATAGCACGTAACTCTGGGAAGAAAATGGGGATGAAGACTAAAGGTACCCTCTGAATTAAGCAAATTGGTTTCATGTTGACCTACCTGAAAATGTAATTGCACTAACCATTAAAAAAGAAAACACCAAAAAATATCATTCCTCTGCCATCTAATACTGTTTAGGACATGGAAAGAGGTCATCTGCTTTCACTTCACTATTACTTGTTTGTAATCATTGAGGGATCTTTAAGGATCTGGCCAAGAGCCAGTTTTCCAACAAAATGAGAAATGAGGGCAATTAAAAAATGGAAGCAGATGATTGCCTGCATATTAAAAATCAAAGGAAATCGAGAACCTTGTCTTTGAACAATAAGAAATATTTTGGCCCAGAGTGTGGTATTTAGCTTGGTGGAGACAAAAAGCCACTTCATCAATATTAGCTCAGTGAAGTGCGTTTGGCAAAGACCTAACAAGTTATCAGCTGTTATCCTCTGTTGAGCTGGGGGAAAGGAGACATTCCTCTCAGGATAAAAATTCATTTCTACATTGCCATAATATAAGTCCTCTGTTTCTGATCTGTTTTCTATCCTTTCTCCTACTGACTAGAAATTGAGATGTGTGTAATAGCATAAAACATGGCATTGAACTTCAGGCCTTTTCACCAGTTGCTTCAACTATTTGGATTCTGAGACTGGTTCTTAGGGACACATTTTTGTACTGACACACATATATAAATGACCCTTAGCACTGGAGGGAAGGGGGTTATGAAGAACGCTCTTTAAAAATCTGGCTACACACTCATTAAATTCACTGTTCTTGGCATCATGTCACTTGTGATCTAGTGGGCTCCATTCAACTTCCATCCTAAGGCCTCTGCATAAAGAGTCACTGTGATTGTTTTTAATGCTGTGGCAGGAACAGATGGCAAACATATTTTAAAGTGCTAAAAATATGGAAGGGCAGTAGAAATCTACATGGGAGACATCTATTAAGCACCCACAGCTGTGACCATTTTTTTTTTTTTAAATAATAATAAAAATAATATACGGAAGCCCAGTCCCTAAGAGAAAAATTTCCCTTGAAATCAGTTGGCATTTTGGATTTGCCTGGGTTACAGCAAAGGACAGGATAAACTTCCACTTGTAGTTTCCAGTTTGTCTCAGTCATACTAATGAAAAGGAACAAGGAGAGGGACAGCTGAACCCCGACTTGCTGTGGTAGACCAGCATGCAGAGGGCAGCCCCTATAGATCACTGTACAGACACCGTGTTTCGTCACTCTGAATGGGTTCCTATCACAAGATTTTTACAGCCTTCGCAGATGTTTCAAGTTTCTGTCCATCTATCACGCTCTGGGAGGATGATTTCTCTCGGAAGATGCCCCGTGGCTCAAGCAGCAATCTGTATGCGTATCTGTCAGGCTGAAAAGGCTAACGCCCATCCACTCTGTCACATGCTGTAATCTTGCAAGTGCAAAGACAGAAACATACAGAAAAAATGCAGGATGGTTCTTAATGAGTTGCTTGTCACAGGCTAATGACAAAGCCGAAGGAGGAGCCTCAAGGCCAGAATTTGGTTCTTAACTTTTGCTGAGGAGCTTTTTGCTGGGAGCCTAAGAAAGGCCATTAAGAAAGAGGAGCGCTGTGCCTGTAAGAGAGAGGTTATTTTCGCAAAGAGGGTGTAGGGGGTGCTGCTTCTGTTCTCTCCAGTGCTGGCAACTGGTGGCCAGTAACTCATTTCTGAGTGACATCAGCTCCCAGGCAAGTCCATCTACCCTCCCAATGCTTTTGGCCCTGGGGGTGCCTTTCTGCCCTTGCATGGCACTGTGGCTGCCAGAACAGTGGTTCTGGTCCAAAACCAGAATACTCTTGGACATGGGACAGGTCAGACAGCCCATAGGACTGTGGGGTAGGCAGGGTGCTCCCCAGAGGGGTTAGGAGGCAGCATTATCTCTTAAGAATCTTAACCCTAATGAGCTGGGAGCTCTCACTGCTCACAGTACACACATAGTGGTCTGCTTGGCTTGCTCAGCCCTAAAAAGTCATCCTAAAGCTACATTCCCACAGCAGTGCTGACTCCTGATTGTGTTGCAGACAACATCAAGAGGAGAGCTTCTGACCATGGCTTCCTACTGGCAGCTCTTGGCACTCAGGCTGTGTCTGAGGAATGGCTGTATCCAAATTCTCTCCTCCCAAAGCAGGACAGAGGGGCAACTGCCCTGACCACCAGTGTACTGCCCCAGGATGATGCAGCCCACTGGGAAACCTCAGTGAAGAAGTTACACCTCTGTAAATTTACAGGGTCTAATGCATGAGGTGTTTGATGCAGGTCTGTTATTAGCTAATGCATTTGTGTCCTCAGACAGGTCTGTGCTGGAAAAGGTTTTGGAAATGATCCCGTGGATGTCTTTAATTTGATGTGTACTGTCACCCAGGTCAGCCCCACATTGCCTGAAGGTGGTGACTCCCTCACAAGCAAGGCTGATGCTCAAAGCTCCACCCCACTGTGCTGAAGACATCACTTGGGAAAGGAGTGGAAGGTGTGGATCCCATCTGTGCTCCTCCAGCTGCACTCAGGACACTGTTGCAGGCTGCACTACACCTGCACTACAGATGTGCCATGGCTGTTTGAGAGTTTGGACCCTTCTAGAGCAGAACCTCTAGTTTTTATGGGGCAATATTGGATGTGCCTGTGTTAATACTCTTAAAAACTGAGGCATCAAAAGCCCTTTGAAATTCTGGCCTTTTTGGTCTTTAATATCACATTCAGAATTTCCTTCATGTTACGTATTCTTCAGAGGGGACCCAACAGATATTTTTAATTAATTTCCCCTGTAGGAAATCAAGTCAGGAATACTTTTTTTTTTTTACTGTGCAAGAAATAAAGAGGACAGGATACAAAGAGGAGGGTGACTTCAGGGAGAAAATGTTCTGAGTTGGGTGTGCCAGACTGGAGCTTTCAACTGCTGCCGCCTGTTGCTCACAGAAACACACACACACACCGGCATATGTCTCAGGCTTGATTTAGTTTGGCTCAACCAGTAGATCCCAACATGTACTTGAGGAACCCTCCCCAAACAAAAACATGCTCTTATCAAAGCAGGAAGCAGAACGCCTTGCCCGGGAAAAACTGTACAGCTATTAACAAGTTATTTATAAGCAGCCTGAGCTAACAGCTAACATGTGGCTGGCTTTGGCCCAGGGATGCTTGCTGGTCTTGGGGAAGGAATAGTACAAGCTAGGCCTCGTCATCCTTCCATGTCTGGAGGCAGGAGGCTCACTGGGCCTGGTGACACAGCGGGTGATGGTGGGCAGGACAGGCAGACTGCTGGTGTTGTGTGTGATGGCTGGAAGGTCGACGGCAGATGGAGGACTGTGACTCCCCCAGCAGGGCAAACATGAGCCACACTCAGAAACACAGAGGAGTGTAGTGATATAATTAATAGGTATGCTACCCTAAGTCTTCAAATATAATTATTATGGGTGCTACTCTAAGTCTTCAGTAGTATAATGTTAAAATGAAAAAGTAATGATAATAGAGATGCACTAATCTAGCCAAAGGCAAAATATAAACAATTTATGCTACAGCTATTTCCAGTACAAGATTTTCTTCTACCTTTGGGCTCTGTTCTGCAAACACTTGACAAAAGTATTTAATTTTGCATAGATATATAGTTCCACTGAATTTGGGGAGGTGTTTAAAATGAGCAACTAAGACACTGACTACACTAAGAATGCCCTGCTGTACAGGAACACAAAACCATGGGCAGGTAATGCTCCTTTTCTGCTGATGCAGCTGTGGTGGAATAAAGCATTTAGCATCAAAATGCCAGTAGAGTAAATGCACCCCTGAAAGCCAAACCAGCTCAGTCACAAAAGCAACTATTGCTGACAAAAGTTCATCTAAGCTACAGGGAAACTCTTAGGTATTCTGGTGCCCATTGTTGGGTCCTTTTGCTTGAGGCTTTAAAAGCAGCAAGATGGGGATTTTATCCACTTCTTTTGCCCCCTTGCTATGGCCCTGACTATGGCATTTCAGCACTGCTCCTCACAGTTCTGACCATACAGCATAGCAGTCTGGAGTCTGAAATCTTAGCTTTGTATACACACAGATGGTCCCTTCATCTCACTACACAAAGAAAAGAAATTATAGACAATTTTAGCTATATAGCCTTTTCTGAAAATTGACATAGCCACTCTCTGAGTTCAGTTTATCTTTATCACAGATTTTTAGGGTGGAAATTTGTGTGTCTGATTCAGATCTATGTAGCCCATAGTGTGAATGAGCTTTGTAGTTTTCTGGTATGCAGTCACACCGGGCCTCTTTACATTTAGAGTGCTATCAAACCCTCATGTAGCATCTTAATATAAGCTGACAATGGCTTCAGTGCTGATGGATTACGGGCCACTTATTGCTTAACTAATGAAATGGTTTCTGCATCTTAGAAATTTCATAACTGAATTCAGACATATTCTTCAGATTGTGATATTGCCTCTTCTTCAGCTGTAATATTCAGCATTTACATAGCGTTGTCTTTTTTCCTGCCAGTGAACCCATTGGGAACAGCATGTGGGTAGCATAGCCAAGACAGCACTCAGAGACTTTAAACAACATGGCTGAAGTCCAGGGCCTGTTGAAGAAATGGCAGCACTCCCACTGACTTCAGCAGAATCAAGATTTCACGGCTGTTGTGTGAAAAAGTTTTCCCAACACCCAGTATCTACAGATTTAATTTATGATACAGCTTGAAAAAGGCATAAAAATACTGGGATCCTGTGACTCTTGGCTCAGATAAGGTGCTTAAAAATAGACTTAATTGAAGACAAGATGAATCTCGCTTGTCTCTTCATTCAGGGTCAAAAGGCATGAATTTCATTCACTAAATTATCAACACTTAAAACTTTTTCTGCATGATTAGACTATTACTAAGAGTCAGGACAGCAGAGATCCTCCCACTGCATTGACCTGTGAACTTTGTTAAATCTTTTGACAGGGGTCATTGTCTATAGCATGTGAGTGAATGACTTTCCAAAATGGAGCCATTCTTTCAGTTGTAACATGAAGCTGGTGCTCTTTTCTTATGGCTTGAAAAAGTTAATTTACATTGATGACATTTCTTGTCAATTTATGTGCCATCTGAATTTGCTGATTAGTCACAAATGATGATGTGCTGCTTGCAGACTTCTGTTGCACCTTTACAAAAACTTCAGATACTTCAAATACTTTCAGAATTAGAAATAACTCCTTTTCTTCTGCATAATCTGTGTAAGATTTTAATCAGAAATTAATACTTGAAAGAATGTGTTTAGCAAATGAGTCCTCTGCAGGGAACTGAGTAAGGAAGGGGGAAGAAATCTATGAGGAACCTGTTTATACCTTTCCTCAGAAGAGGTACTCCACATTTCTAAATGTCTTGCTATAGCTAACATCTTTGCATACTTTTTTAATGGGCACATAGTTCTTTCAGATTCCCATGTTATAGTCTCTAAGCCCTTTAGTCTGAGCTGACAATTTGTAAGACGTCCTCATCCCCAAAGTCTTTCCCCACTCCCAGTTTCCTTTCTTCTGTGGCGTATGTTTCTAATTTCCTGAAAGTATCTTGCAACTCTGATTGCAAACACCCTTGAAATTGAACTTTGGGATTCAAGGCTCCTTCAGTAAGTATTGCCCAGTTACTGTCCTTCATACCAAACTTCCTTAAACACTTGTTTTCAGTTGTGCATACAGGAGAAAAACTGACATTGATTAGGTGACTGATATGCTGGGACCATTTCTTCCCATGATCTTTCATGGTGGTCTCAGTGGTCTCTTTTGTCACTTGTGCTTTGCTTTGCACACTGCAGATACTCATGTTCTTAGAGCAGAAATACAAAATCAATGTGTTTTAGCACTCAGCTTAGCTCTCTGATTATTTAAATATGTCTGTTCTTACAAGCTGAGACTAAGGCAATTCTGCTTTTATATATATATATATATATATATATATATATATATGGCTGAAATATGAGAAACTTTATAGCTTTCTCAAGGTGTGAAGGCTGTTCTAGGGTGCTAGCAACTCTCCTCTCAAACAAAAGGATGGGTTACAGCCAACCATGCTTTTTGGATAATTTAGTGAATGTTCATGCTGGTCACTTATCCAGGGATTCCTGGCAGATTTTTAATGAATTACTATGATCTCTTCCTTTAACAGTTCAACTGTATACAGGACTTACCAGTATTATTTTGTAGATAGCCTAATTTAAATTATGAATGATTGCTATGTATTATTGAAGACTTGTCGGTCTTATGTTGTTATTGCTGACACAAGTAATAACTTACAATTTTTCTGATTAATGACATCGGGGAAAGAGGTTGTGGCTGGACTGCACATGGCCTGCTAACAGTTTGCAACAACCTGTGTGACAGAACATATAAAGTGACCCAGACTAAATCAGCTTGGGAGGGTTTTCTCCCACCCTCCAAGTCTTCACACCTTTGTGGAAATGTTTCTCCATAAGGACTGGGGAGGTAGGAATTTCTTCCCAGTGGTGCACACAGAGGCCTAGTGTCATATATGAAATCCCTAATTGTGCTTGGTCTTTGCATATTAAGTGCTTTAATTAATTAATTCTGAGTTACATATTTTTAAATTGATTGTTAAAATTAACCTATCAGCCCAGGTACAAAAATCAAGTTCCATTATCAGTGTTTTCAATTGTTCAAAGTAGTTTATTAAGAGAGTTGCACCATTCCCAGTTAAAAATTCCCCAACTTATGCTCCCTTTTCAAACTTCAAACCACCTGTACACCATAAGAGTTATCTTTCCTGTGTTTACTGTATACTTTTACAAGTGTTTTAAGATGTGTTGGATGTATTTTAATATTTTTTTAGGTGTTTTTACTTGCACTTTGGTCCAAGGGCTAACTCCAAAACCCCCAGTTTCTAACAGCCAGCAGCTATCTTTAGCCCCATAGCCCTTACCCTGTAGGCAAGCTCCATGGCAACCTGAATTTTAATGAAGGCATTTTAGCACCCTTATCTCAACTGATACCACCCCTCTGACAACGATGAGCCATTGGTGGACAGAGATGATCTGTCAAAGGGAAAGCACCAATCATTTTAAACCGAAGGGGCGGGCTGGGGCAGAGCAAAAGCGCTATCAAACAATGAGACAGGTCTCAAAAAGTTCAGCGAGAGAGGAGGGAAGGGAGTGGGAGTTTCTGCAGGCTAGCTGTGGTGGACATCAGTGCTGGGCATTAAAAGCCTTACTCCTATTAAGGAGCCTTTAATAATTTGTTTCCTGACTTTTTGGACCAGCTAAAAGTCAGCTCAGCACTGCAAGTGCTTTTTCTCTCCCTAAGGTGCAGTGCTGTCTAAGCCAGAAGATCTCAAATCCCTGCGCTCCTGGGGCATACCATCTACTGAGCCATAGGATCCCAGATTTTTATATTTTTCTAATTTCTGTAATTTTTCAATTTTTCTGTTTTGAATAAGTTACTTAAATTTTTTATTTAAGGGTTGTCTCTTTTCTCACACCTAGCATGACCAGTGGGTACTGCTAACGTGGCATTGCTGGATAACTTGTATCCTTCATAATGCTGCCATGGGACACAGAGGTACCTCAGCTCAGCTGCACCCTGTGAAGACAATCAGTCTCTCCTGGATCTCTGAGCTACGGGGTGTGTTTTATGAAAACATGAGTAGTTTTGGTGGTAGGGTCAAGAGGTGTTTTTCTAGGGGAATAAGAACCTGGGGAGATAAAATCTCTGTTATAATAAGCTGAATAAGGGGAAAATCTTCCCTCAGATACCCTGTAAAAGAGGTTCATGCTTTTGAATTATTATGTAGATTTTAACATTAGTAAACTTACGAATTATAAGTTAGTGGTCCTTTGCCTTGGCTGTATTTAACAAATGCTAGTAAATTTAGGCATGCCCTGGGGTGGGCATCTGGGCAACAGAGTGCACATTTTGGTTAGTGAGTTGTTAAAATGGTCCATTCCACTTCTTGGGTACATGCTCTCAGTGTCAGTGCATTGGTACATAAGTATATATTTTTAATTAGGCTGATTCCTGTGGCTTTCAGCCCTGGCTACAGGTAGATGCTGAGGTGTAGGAGAGAGGCTCAAGTTTCTCATCAGCATTTTCTGTATCCATTTGGGACTGCTGGCTTACCCTGCAGATCCAGCTCCAGGTCCTTTAGCTTTGATTCAGAGTAGTAGATAGGGATCTTTTTCTTTCTGTAGGCACCTGTACTTATCAGCTCTTCTTAAATTGGTATCTTGTCACAGAATGACTAGATACCTCAAAATTAAGGGTGATTTGAGAGTCCCTTGTGATGCCAGCAGTGAGCCTGTAAGGCACAAGGACATGCACCTGTACCATTCACAAAGTGAAGGGAATGGTCAGTTCACAATTACCTGGAGAACCAACAGGACTGTGGCTGAAGCATTTTCGTTCAAGGCCAGAAGTGGTGATGGGGCAAGCAGAGATCAAGAGGATCTTGGCTGAAAGTGATAGAACTTAACTGGGGAACACACGCTCCACCAGTCTGTATTGAATAATGCTTTCAAATCTTGATGGTTTTGGATGTGGTTAATAAACCTAATGCTAAAACAAACTGATGACATCCAGACCAACCTGATGCTAGTTCTCTTTCTTTTCAACTTCCTCTGTTGTTTCTTAAGCTCTGTTTTGGACTTTCGGACTCAAATAAAACTCCCAAATATATTTCTCAGTTAAAATTCTCTAATTTCTCTAGGAAAGCTCTGAAAACCGAAATATTTTTACATGGCTTTAATGTACAATAATAAGTCAGATTAACTTCTTTCAGAATTTAACTGATTGTCGTCCAAATTTTCATATGGATATCAGTAAAATTTCTGTCAAAGTTGTTTTGAAAATTAGACAAATACTCTTTCTCAGAATTTAGCAAAGATAATGCTGGGCAGTAGGGAGAATTTGATGGATAACTAGAATGGAAGAATAGATGTGGAAATTCTTTTATTTCAGCTATGAAAACAATCTCAGTAAATATGTCAGTAAATACAGGACAGGAAACAATTTCCATTTCGGAATATAGAAGGTATCAGAATATTAAATAGCAGGTCCAGTAATAGGGACACTAAATGAATCTACTAAATGGGATAACTGGGTTGCTCAAAAAAAGTTAAAGGCAATTTTATTGTGATTTTGTTGGGGATTTTGAAGAACTGCAGAAGAAGTGGGAGGCCAAATGGCAGGTGATTGAGATGCAGCATGAGTTTGCAAGAAGATTAGTTGTGTAAATTGACAGGCAACTTCATTTTTAGACAAGATTAGATCTATCTACTTAGATTAATACAATGATTATGCGCAAAACGGTGCAAATCGGAGGCAAACTCACCCCAAAGGAAAAGAAATTAATTGGAAAACCCCCAAACTTGTTAAAACAGCTGTTTACAGATAGCTCTATTTAGGCCATAGTTTTCCTTAAATAATGGTATTCAAACAGTCATTTAGTTTAGTTTATTTAATTAAACTAGTTTAATTAACAGAATGAAAATTGCTTGTAATCATAACTTTTGGGGTTCTTGCCAAAACTGAAGGAGAACAGAATCAATGGAATAAGAACTGTAGAAATAAAAATGAGATTAAATATAATAGTACAAATCATGTAGTCTTAAGGGTTTATGAAATTTATTTCTCTATCAGACAGGCATTTATCAGCTGAAAATGGCAGACATGGAGGAAGATTTTTCTCCATTAGCTGATTAGAGAGTCACCCACCAACAAGCAATGTGGCAGGCTAAGGAAAAGGCAAACGTGATCTCAGGGAAGTTGTTTCTGGCAGAAACAATCACTTTACAATATCATTGCAAATTTGTTTGAATACTTCATCTGTCTTACTATGCAGTTACCTCTTCCTTCTTTTCATTCACATCATGTTCACAGAGGGGCCACCAAGGTGTTCATGGGAGAGACCCATGGCTTATTTCTCACTGTGGAACAAAGACTGATAGAGGATGTTCTCGTTCTGAGCAAAGACAGACAGAGAGGGGCAGAGGAACAACTGAAGAACAGCCTTGGCATGAGAAGAAATAGGGATAAAATGGCTGTGAGCAAGTTCTGTCTGGAAATAGGAGAAGGTTTCTAAGGCCTGGAGGGCTGTGCTGTAGTGTTGCTCTCCAGGAGAAGAGCTGCAGCCAAGACTGATTCATTTCAGTGTAGAACTTCTTGCATCTATTATCTGTACTGTGCAATTTCCTTTAGCAGCAGGGATGAAATTCATGGTGCAGGGTGTTTTTGTTTAGTATTCCCTTTACACTAAGAGTATATGAGCTGTTCCCATTTGAGTATTATTTCAGTCTAACATAATTCTGATTATTTCACATCTTGCCATTTGACAGCAGGGTCAAATTCTGATATTTGGAAAAAGGTAACTTTAGCACATACACATCCAGCCTCCATATCGAATTATCGTGCTCCAAAACAAGTGTTAGACCTCTTCAAAGAAGAGGTCATTCAAATGTATTGAAGAAGGACAATACTCATTTTGCTGATACCTCTTTTCCCTTAGTCGCCTTCTTACAGATACCTGAACTTCCTTGGTTATTTTTTTTCCCTCAAAATTTTCATGTTTCTTTTGACATCTGACATGGGAAATACTTGCTTTTGGCATTAAAACCTGTTCAAGCTGTAAGGAAATCAAGTCTTTTAGCTATGGTTACAACTGTTTGATGATATTTTTAGAGATATTCTTTATACAAAAATACCAAGAATCCTTGAATAGTGTTCACATAAAGTGAAACACACTAACTACAGGAATGTGTGCAGATTTGTTTCAGAATTGGAAAGTTTTTAAACCACTTTATATGCTAAAACTCCTGAGAAGATTACAAAAGATTGAGAGCTCACTGGATGACAGATTTTTTTAGAAATAGCTATATTTAAATAATAAAGCATATTGAGGATTTACTTTTAAAAGAGCAAATGAAAAAAAAAGAATATTTTGGCTTGCTCAGATATTTTTTTCCAGATCAATATATTCATTGGTTATGTCTGGACTGTGGCCAGGAATTTGCAAAAATGTTGGCAAAACGTGGTGTTGTACAAACTTCAAAGTTCGTGTAAGACCTCATAAGCAAGCAGAGCATATGAGAAAACTGCTATCGATTTCCCAGTGACTAAACTCAGAAAGTGAACTGGGAAAAATGAAATATAGAGACCATTCTTTCTCTGAAGTGTACAAATAATGCAGCCTTCATTTGAAAACACGCAGTTCTTAATACTTTATTATTCATTATCTTCCTATTCTAAAATTTATTCATGAAGCAGCAATAGTAGTACATGTCTCCTGGACAATCCTAGCTATGGATACTGGAACATCTGGGGCAGGTTAGCTGTCCAAAGCATGAAAAGGTAGGGCAAATGGAGCAGACCTTTACTTCCAAACATATAATCTGTAAAGTTCAGATTTTGCATGGAAACTCTTTTGTAAATGTTTTAGGAGATACTTTAGACAATATCTAAAACTTGTGAAGAGCTGAACTGTTTGATCAGCTCTGTTGTTAAATAAGGGGTTTGACTTTTGAAATCCCAGAAATGCTTTGCCATCTGCTTAAATGTGGATACTCACTTGTATGAACTGATTGTTTCCCTGGTGCTGTGCTTATCCACCTACTGGAGGACCTAGAATATGGTTTTTCATCTCAAAAAGTTGTTACCACAGATAATGTAGCATTGTTTTATATATATTTTAAAGAGAATGGCATTAAGCATGTTTTAATTTCAGTTTTTGCTTTTTGCCTTGTAGATCAGGAATAGATTTTTGATCCTCTCACAGACACACGTGTAAAAATCAAGTTATGAAGTGATTCATGAAGCACATTTTGATGCTGGGCAGTAAGCAAAATGCTTATCATAAACTCTTGCTCAATGTAGAAAAAAAAAGTTTATTTTATTCTTTGTACATCTTTAAATAATACAAATTTTAAAAGTCATTGTAATATATTTACTCCTATTGTGTTATGTATTATTATTAAATTATTACTAAAATGATTATTATTCTATTAAAATCCATGAACTAGTGTACAACACAGAGGAAAACTGTTCATATTATGTAAATCCAACAAAGCACCAGGTTGCTTAGTTGGCATGTGGGACATTCTGCCTAGATTTCAGAGATACCAAAATATTTAAACCAAGGTTGTCCCAAAATTCCTTTATCATTTTTTGTGTATATGTGCTCTTAACTAGTGAAGCCAGATGAAGAATGAAATTATTTAATTAAATAAATAAATACAAGATCAAGTCATTATACTTCATTCAGTCTGCATAATAAAAAAAATTTACTTTTCTTACCTTGACTGTAATTAGGATTTTAGTTAATTGTAACTTGTAAGTTGTCTAGGAAATTATCAAAGGTCTGGTTTTTGCTGTGGTGCTGGTTCAAATGTGTTAATGGTTGCACCTTTTCCACAGGTGGAATAGATACTTTACTCTGACACAGCTGATGTGACAACAGTGGGATGATTTTTGTCTCATGAGGTGACTGGTAGCTGGGGAGGATTGGTTCAAATTGTGATTGACAGCTTTCCTTTGTGACTCTGAATTAATCATTTAATCAGGTATGGCCCCCCACGAGTTCTATAAGTCAGTAATACCTCTCATCATGCTGTGTATGTCCATCAGACCTACTGAGAGTGTGGATTCCTGGGTAGGAAGGGAATGAACGGCATCCTCATGTCTGGGGACTCCAAATGAAATCCCAAAGCATGAGATTAATGGAAGGTTAATCTTTTAGGTATTCATGAGAAAAATATGACAAATTCAGGTGAGCAATCATTGCACAGACACACACTGCTGAAAATAATGGAAAAGTATAGATTCACTTAATTTTATAGCTCAGTTTTCTATAGTTAAGCAGCTCAGGTGAGTAAGGATTTTTCATATAGATAACCCATCTGCCTCCCAGTCCCTCAGTTATACCCTTACCACAATAATGATATAAAGACAACCCTTCCAGGACACGTGAATGCCTCCTGTCAAATGAATCTTAAACACCATAATGAAGCCCCTTATCTGGAAATGAAAACTAATAATAAATAGCGAGTATTTCAGGAATGCACGTTCCACACTACAACTTCATTTCAACAAAACTTTAGGAGAAAATTTTACCAACAGTAAAACATGGAAAAGCACACAGACTAGATTTACCCTTACCTGTGCCAAAAACAGTTTAAAAGTCAATTAGAAAAAGCATTAACTCTTATTCATTAGAAACAAAGCAATTCTTCAGCATGATTAGAACATCAGTTGCTAACTTTTAGTAGAAATAACTCAAAGCAGCTATTTTATGAAAAGTTAATCAATTCCAAACTTTCATATGTGGTCCATCAAAATATGAGCATGACCATCTTTATCCCAAAATGAAGTTTCTATTTCTTATTATTGTATCTGACAAGTTTTGGAAACACATCTTGTGCATTCTCTCACATTTAATGTAAAACAATCACTGCCCTATTTCTCTGTCAGATTAATTTTTTCACTCCTAATAGCTCATGCACTTATGAGCTCTTCTGACAGCTATTTTTTTCAGCAGAGCTGCTCTCTCCTCTGACCACTGTCATTTATTAATCAATTGATCAATAAGTCATTTGAAGCCCCCTTGGGAATGCTGAAATAGCCATTGTCCCTCTCAGATTGCCGAACTAAATGATTGTGTTGTTGTTGTGTTGTAGTGGGGAGTGTTATGGAGCTCTTGTTACAATCGGAGTATGAAATCTAAAGCACACTGGAGAGCTATCAGTCGCTTTCCTACTGATGCAGAAAAGGTGATTTGTTCTTGAGAAACTGCTTCTTCTTGCAAATACATCTGTATGAGCTTAACTTATGCATACCAATAGCTCCAGAGACCTGAGTGTGTGAAACCCACGTGTGGAGATCTAGGCACATGAAAAAATGTTTTTAAGACTGGCCCCAGAATGAAGCTATGTACTTATTCTATTTCTTCCTGTCCAACCTTTATGTTGCAAAAGCCTGCAAAAGGGCTGCTCAAGGGAAAACAAGTTGGGCTGGTTTCCACTTTGAAGTTTTGGTATAAGTTGCTACTGTGTATAAATTGATTTAGCTCCACTGAGGTTTTCACTCATCCTCAATGAATAATTTGGCCCTTATACTTTCTGAAGTACAATGCACATTCATTTTCCATTTAAGTAAAAATTCTGCTTCCTATATAGAGAAGACATAGTTGCTGTTTTCCTGCAAGAAGTGGTGGATGAGAGAGAAGTTTGTAGTGTAAATATCACAACATAGCCAAGGATATGTTTGTGCTAGAAGCTTCAACAAGGACACAGAAACTTTGGATATTCCACATCACAAATGAAATTCAAGCATTATTTGGAATGGTGCTGTGCTACTCTTATGTTTTGAAATGTGGTGAAATTAAATTTTTTACTTTTTTTTCCCTAAGAACAAACTGTTAGATCTCCAAGCAGGCACAAAGCAGGAGAACAGCTCTATCTGGTTAGCTTCAGAAGTCTGGTGTGGATTATGTATGAATGGAGAAAAGGCACATTTGAGAGTCTCTGTTTTGTTCCTGGGGCACTTCAGAAATACATGATATTGTGGCATTGTGCCACCAAGTGCCACTACTGACTTTGGCAGTATCATAAAGAGCAGAACACTCTGAATATGGCAGTGTCTGGAATATCAACAGATTCAGAGAAGACTGATCTTCCACTCAATGACAGCTTCCTGCTGCTTTTAAAAGGAATAGAGATAGAACTGCAGGAAATTTAAGGAAACATTTTCCCATCAACCTGCAGATGAAACTGGACCACGGATACAAGGTGCTCAGGTAGATTAGAAGACTAGGAAATGGGAATAGCCACTTGTCCTTGGGTGGCTGATCCCCAGGAAAGTCCCTCCCATCTGTAAATAACAAGTGCCCCTGCTAGTGATTGAGGAACTGTGTGTCCTGGGGTAGTACAGCAGAAACTCTACAACAAGGAGGAAATGAGCACTGAAAAAAAATTAGGAGGAAGAAACCAGTAGTAGGCACTCCTTAAGGAGATTTCTCTGGAGTCTCCAAGTAGCAAATTTGTCCCAGGTAACACCACAGAAAATGTAACACCATAGACTCCCTCCAAGTGGCAGAGGTCTCTAGAAGCTGAGATATTAAATACTGGGAGAAATTTCTTCTCTCCCCATTCGTAAGATCTTAAACAGAAAGGCTGTATAGCAGGAACAATAAACAACAGCATTTTCTACCAAAAGGTTAAAAAAACAAGGAAAAGGAAGCTGAAGGTTTCTTAACATCAGAGAATTTGGCTTTGAAATTTCCCTCCTGGGAACAGTGCAACTATAGCATTGGTATTTCAGTCAAATGTAAAATCCACCTCTACTGCCTGGTTTCCTTCTGACTGAAAAAAAAAAGGAAAAAAGAAAAAAGGGTGGGCAGGGTTTTATCTTAGTCATGCAAAAGCTTCAATTTTTGTTGTTTTATCTGTATGCTTTAAACATAAAATATGTGCAGGTCTGTGAGGGCTGACATAGGCATTGCTTTGCTTCCACTTACTTCTGTGTGCCAATTAACAGTGTTCTGTGTTCCAACAAAGCACAGGCAGCTGAGATGTCAGGCAATCACCTCATGAGAAGCTCAACCTGGAGAAAGATATTTCTGGACTTGCAGTGCCTCTAGACACATCTTGTAAAAAAACCCCACAAATGAATCCTTAAGAATTCAGACTGCAAGGACATCTAGTGATCCTTCAGTTATGATAAGTACTACTTCCACTTGCAAAAAATAACCTTGGCCAGAAGGAGAGATAATAAAAATCATCAGGAAGCAATGTCTGGACCTCTTGCAGAAATCACATTTGTGTCCTCTACTGACCTTTGCAAATACATGTGTGCAAATTGACTGTATGTATTCTTTAAAATCAATAGTACTAACTGATAATACAGAAATGTGAGACTAATGGATGAGGAATTAAAATGCCAAACCAAAGGGTTAAAATTCATATTAATATAGACAGCTAAGGCCAAGTCATACTGCAGAAATGAGGGCAGGGGGTCACTTTGACAGCTTGTCCATACTTAATGGAAGTTTATTGACCCAACTGTGTGAAACCACAGTGAATATTGCATATCACTTTGTCACATGGAAAAGCCGAGTTTATGGATTTCTGTGTCATCAGCAGGAGTGAAAAATCTTTTTTGAATCCCTTTTCATTTTTTTCAGCTCAACATGGTCTCTTCATAAATTTCTACTGCAAGGATATCAGCTTATTTTCTACTCTTAGACATCTGGAGTTTTTTCTCATTTTAAAGAGGCCCAGATCATGAGACTCTCTCTGCTGGACCTTGCAGAAATAAAATCAGCAAGGAGTTGAGTCAGTGCAGTACAAAATGTAGCTTCAAGCACTGTCCAGGTGAACTTTCCATTGTCCTATTTCACACCACCAATATATTATTGGATTGCATTTAGTGCTTGTGCACACAGTAGTTCATAATTTTTTGTGCATTAGCACCTTTGTGCTTGGTGATACATTAACACTAATGGTGGTTTATCTCTGCAGGTGAATTTTCATTGTAAATTGTGAACAGGAACAGGTGACATACAGTGGTTTTATATAAATATCACAATCAGTTTCTATAGTTAGTACATGGTGCCCCTAATTTCATGTACTGCATGAAAGTAGCATAAGAAAAAAATCCTTTGGTATCAATAATGATTAAAAACCAGACATGAATGCTTTGACTTTCTGTAAAATATGGACCAAGATTAGTCTATTTCCCACATTGTTACAGAATCAGTCTGAAGTATAGGAAATTATATTTTAAATCTACCAACTTATCTCCTGAGTCACTGAAAAGAGTTGAAAATCTGGAATTTCTGATGTGATTTAGTTTTAAAATTTTGAGCTATTAAACCAGCCAAATTAAGAAAATTTCAATAACCATAAGGTCTTGTTAAATATCAAGAGAATGAGTGAAGGTACTTAAATGCTGCATTTAAGTTTTGCAGCCCACAAGTTTAATTTAAATTATTTTGAAATATTTATTTTGAGTAACTTATTAATTTTGATGCATTGTAAATCTGAAAGACAATGAAATGCTTCCACTTTTCCCTGTTCAAAATTGGATTATATTCCTGAAAATAATGTCAAATGAAAACACTTATTTTTAGTAAAGAACTCTTCCACTGAACATTTTTGCCTCTCTTTATTTTTAAAATGTTCTAAATTCCCACGTTTGGTCGGCAAAGGCTAAACGTGTGGGGGTGCATAGACCAAAAGCAATTTTTAATTACTTTTATTTTAATTACTTTTATTAATTAATTTTAACTACTGAGGAATTAGCCTCAGTAGGACAAGGCTCTGCTCACTTCGACAGCTGCAAATACTGGCACACACTGAGGTAAACATGTTTAAATTACATAATTTCCAGACCACTGATTTTTTTGCAACTAACTCCAGGGCAGTTCCCTTGAAAGAAAAACTCAAGGACAGATTTGTGATGCAACATTATTGTATCCATTAAAAAATGCCAGAAACATTCTGCTCTGGCTCTGTATTAAACATATTGTCCTAATGTGATTCATGTGAATCTTCTGCTCCCTCCAACTGGACTGAACAGCAGCAGGCACTAATATCCTGGACTAACAATAGATGCATTTTCTTTGAATTTCACATGTTTGTTTGTGGCTTTTTTTGTCTACCAGAAATTATCTGATCTTTTCTGGGTGGTTTATTTCTCTTTCATTTTCTGGCCTGACACTGAGAATAAAACCACGAGTCAGTGCAGCAGCCATTAATCTGTACTCACAAGCTCACAAAGTGGCAAAGAAGTTAAAAGATTTTTATCAACTTAAAACATAAAGTCAAATCCTGTCATTTCTATGTTTTAAAAGGTGTTGATCTACATACATGCTCTCCTTGCTTCCTTCCCCACTTCTGTCTCCTCAAAATGGGTGAAGCACCTGATGAACAAAGGAGGATTATCTCAGGGCCAGCTCCCAGTAGTCTCAGTTTTCTTGGAAGGCATCTTCCTTTTGGGTAGTCCTACAGAAACAAGTCATGTTGACTGAAGAGGAAGCAATATCCTAATTGAGAAAAGGTGTTGGGCTGGTGAGGTATTTGCAAGGAATGCTTCTCAGCTAATTGTTTAGAATAGTCAATGTAGAAGAAATGCTGGTGTTCAATGGGGTGGAAAACAGGATAGGAAAGGACAAAAGGATTTTTAAATTCAAAATTTAGGCAGTATAGAAAGACACCTTCTCGGGTTGATAGCTGACATTATTATTTCCATTGTACCATATGTTTCTTAAAAAAAAAAAAAAAGAAATCTAGCACAGAAGCCTCTTCCAACATCACTGTGATCCCTACCTCATAAGGTGTTCACAGATGAAGTGAGAATTGTGGGTGTGTTTGTCTTTGATTACTTGTGATATCTTGAAGTATAAGTGATAGCTCTGCATATCAAAGACACCTATATTGATGTGCAAATAACATAAGTCAGATTAAAGACAGGAGAAACACATGAGATTTCCTAAGGTGGTTAAATCTACTTCCTAGTTTATGGAAAACCAAACAATTTTGGAATTTATTTCAACTGGAGCCTTTTCAGAACATGTCATGGCACCCTTGCTCTGCTTCCACAATATCAGTTTGCCATGGAATACCACGTAATCCCTTGACTTTTAAAAGCATGAATCAGTTGCAGTCTCCTGATTGCAAAGAGGAGTAACTCAGAGGCTGATGTTGGCGCTAGGCTTACCATGAGAAGAAATGAGAAGGGATGTGGACCTCTCCCTCCTGTGCTAGGTCAGTGAACAATCTTCTCATGAAAGAGAAATTTGAGGGGGCAGCAAGGCAGGAGAATTTCTGGGGCAAGAACAAGCATCCAGGGCTCTGCTTGTCCTCCATGACTTCATGTGTTGTGAGTAGAGTCAGCATTAGCTCAAGCTGATGTAATGTTAAGAGGTTTTATAAGGCAATTAATTCTCTAATATGTAGAGAGGGTATTCTTTTGTGACTCACCAGTGCTTCTTTTAGTAGTGCTTGGCTGCAGCAGAAACACCCATGAGATAACAAAACAGAACTGAAAGAGTTGCACCTCTTGGCTTCTAAGAAATTCTCCTAATCTGCCAGGAGATCATAGCTGCTTCAGAGGGTACCATAATGAACTTACACTGAGAGATAAAAAATTACGGTACTGCTTTAGTCAAAGAACTTTTACTCTCACACTTCTCGTGTTTTACAAAGTATTAGCTTATTTAAAGAAAGATTTAGCAGAAAATCAGGATGCACTTCTCAGGGCCGCAGAAGAAATGGGGAATAATGGAAAAATGTTGGAGTGCTGAATGAAATTAAACACTAATTCCAGTACTTTTTTTCGTCTATCATCTCTGTTACTGGTGAAGATGAAAACACCAATGGCAATAGTTAGACAAAAGCTGCCCTTGTGGAGACTTATGTTGTCTAATATTTCTTGCCAAGAGGACATTTCAAGGCCCATTTTCAGATTGTAGAGCCTGTCAAAAACAGTCTGAATAATTCCCCAAAGTCTCATCATTTCCCTGTAAGTGTCATGACAGCTTTGATAGATGCCTTCATTTCCATATAATAGTCAAAAAGGCAAGAACACTTTTTATTTCTTCTCAGTAAGAATAAGATTTTCAAAAGTCTTTGGTGTTCTGAAACTGATCCAATTAAATTCAATATGTTTTCTGACTAGCTTAAAAGGGAGAAAGAAGTTAGGGCCATGTAGAGCACTTTGGAAAATCCTACAGTTCTTTTTCATGTATTATTCAATCCCTTTATGTGCTTATGCAAGCTCAAAGGGTGCAATACAAAATGCTCATATCCACACCCTTGTCAAAGAGTACTTAACAGCTAACAACCCTCTGCCAAAAAAATCTGAACTACGTCTTAATTTAAGAACCATTCAATTTTGTCATATTTCCTTATGGTAATTTTTAACAAAAGTGAATCACTACTGACAAACACCCCTTTAACAATGGTATATTAATTGAATTAAGATGGAGAATAAAGGGGGCATTACAGGCAGTTAAGTGTGAGAAAGCATGTTCTACACTGAATAATTAATTTTAATTCCAAGATAAAAATGTTGCCCATTGATTTACAACCCCTTCTGGCTATAAAGCCTTTTGGTGGAAACCTGATTCTTAATTATTGTCACAGGAATGCTAAGCTTGTCAAAAAGCTATTTCCATCGTGATGATCAGCCTTAACTGCTCGGAGCAATTTTTGTGCCATACTTAACAGCTGCTTCATCATTTGTTATCTTTTCAATTAAGCACTCTGTTCCTACACAGCTCGTAATCTCCACGGAAGAAAGAAACACACATGCAAACACACATGTGCTTACATACAAGTACGTGCTCTCCTCAGCACAAACCCTCAACAACAGACTGTCTCTGCTTTTCTTTATTAAGCAAAGAGTTCAAACATTTCTATGTAATGCTAGTGGGATCTTCGGACTGTGGCATGTACAGATACTCTCAAAATAACACAGAAGGCTTCAAAGCATCACATCAGCATTTCCAGTTTACATAATTCTTTCTATGTTTCAACATATTTTTTCTGCTAAATTAACTCCTTCCAGTGACAGAACTGAAAATAGACTGATTACTCCATTAAAAAAGTAAGCAGAAGCATGCCTTTCCCAAAAAACACCATAGTCATGCATTTATTATACTGAAACTAGACGTTAATACATTTATGTCCTTTCCTTGGTATAGATTTTTGTATTCCTCATATAGTAATTTTATTCAGAGATTTTGTAAGGTTGAATGTTTTTAACCTCGATGAGTTTAGCAGAAAGTAAAGAGGGAGGGATGTAAGGTGATTCTTCCTCCTACAAAATGAGAAGGAAAAACAAATGAGGAAATTGGTCTTCCTCATCCAGTGACCCTAATTGCCAGTATGACAGTATCTCCTGTAAGTATTTTAGTTCTGCACACGGAAACGCACACAAGAAAATTTGCTGGTTCATTGGTTCACGATGTAAATCAATTCAAACTTAATTTGAGATACTTCATTTAGGCTCCTTGTTTGAACCAGTGATCTGTGGCAAATCTTGTTTGTGCAAAAGCAGAAACAGAAGTTAATAGATATAGAGTGCCAAATTATGTTGCCAGACCAACCACTTAACAAAGTTTTTACCTGCAGGTTTGACTAGTAAACAAGAATGTTTGTAGAAAGTTATCTTGACATGGTATGTAAATATTATTTGCTGTCAAGTGAAAACATGAATGTGTCTTCGTAAATTTGCTTAAGTATGAGTTGGGTGCATTTGTGAAATAACTGCTACCCAAGTGCAATTTGGAAGCTTTTCAGGGGATATTTATTTATTAATAACAGAAACTGGCATTTTATGATAGGATAATATAAACAACTGTTCTTCATTAGAAACCCAATCTATCAATGAAGCACATGCTTGGCTCTGTTTTCTGGAACTATTCAATTCTGTGTTGATTTGGAATTCAAATGATTTTTTATGAAGGATTTTATATTGTACGTGTACCTTTTAAGGTTAAAATGCAGTCATCAGGTTTATTTGGGCAGGACAAGAGGGACTGGAACAGGAAAATTCAAGTGCTTTTGTATATATTATATATCTGAAACTCCTCTTTATTGTTACAATGATGATAGACTAACCATAAAAGCATTTGTATTGTGTTTTTAGGTTTTTAGAGCTCCAAATGGAAAAATGATCCTTTTGAGCTAGGCAGTTCAAAACCACAGAGCTCCACCAAAACCTGAACAGCACTTCTAACCATGTAGGCACCCTTGTTAATTTTTACTTTAACATCATCAGCCTGTACACAGAAAGAAACACATTTTCTCCTTCCAATGATTTACTGTGCAGGGATACCAGCTGTGCCTAAAGCTCTGAGTTTCTCCACTACAAATTCAGTCCAGACATATCTAAAGAATTTTCCTTCAGCTTACTTAACCTAAATAATTGATTCTAAATGTATTTGAAGAATCTGAATACATTTGAATGTTAAAATTTCCAGGTTGCACCAGGTGACATCAGGAGAACCCACCTCAAGCACTCTTATGAAGGGAGAACCTGGGCAGGTCTCAGCCCTGCAACAGCTGGACTGATGCAGGGAAGAGAGATCATCCAGCACAGCAGAGTGGAAGAGAAATGCCAGAGCTGTATACAGGGACAAAGACCTGTGCAGGGAGAAGATACTCCATATAACCTTCGTTCTGTTGGTTTTTTTTTTCCTGGGCAATGATCTAAGAGAGAGAATGAGTTGGGTTGGAAGCTGTGGCCAAGCAAAAAGTGTGGCACTGTGGGGGCACCTCAGGGCTCTGCTTGGGGATGCAGGCTCAGATGGAGTTCTCTGTAGTTACAGATTAGACAGACTTTGCTTACCTCTAGGTCTGCCTTTCTTGCCAAGAGTTTATTTCACTTGAGCCAGGCTGCGCTGGGTGCTGGTCACCATGGTTGTTGTAAGAGGTGGAACAGTCCAGGAACCACTCTGACTCTAGGACAAGCTAACCAGGCTCCTCTCCCAAATTATGTCTGGGCATATTCTCTGTTCTGCCCTGCCGGCTTGCTGCTCTTCAGACATGCTCTTCCACTTGCTAAATAGAAGGGCTTTCCTCATTCTTTAAGGTAACTGACAAGAGGACTCTGCTCTTGGTACTCTGGTCAGAAGAAAATTTTTCCATTGTGGCTCCTCTTTTGATGATTTTATATTCATCTCCAGTTCTGAAACTGATTGCTATGATCACCTGTAGTCCTGACCTAAAGTTTCAATCAGTTTTTGATTCTTTCAGGTTTGGTTCCAAGATGCACTCTTATTTAAAGAGTTTAGTGTTATTATGCTGCAAAAGATAGTAAGTTGCATGTAAATTATTTACAAAAATAGGGACATGGGGATAAAAACATTTTTACTGATTTTTTCAAAGATGAGTCTATTCGTATTTGGACCACAGAGGACTCCATCATATAAAGCATTTGTATGTGTGACATTGGCTGCTGTAAGCAAAAAAACCCCAAAAAAGCAAAGCAAAGCAAAGCAAACAAAAAAAAAACCAAAACCAGAAAAAAAGGAAAATAAAAGGTTTTGTTTAGAGGGCTCATCTGACTTAAAGTGTTTCTGTCATCCTTTAAAATGCTGGACCTGAGGCTCATGTGCTGAGTCCAGCTGAGGGTATGGCCCATCATTTGGCATCTGTGGGAGGGAGTAGGGAAAGCAGTGAGTGAGAGTCTCGAGTTGCTGAATGCCTCTGGTCAGACACTGCTGTCAGCAATTCCGTGTGTAACACACTGATATACATGGATTTACTTGCCAGCCCCAGAGAAGTATAGAGGCATTCAAGTGTTACTGTGTACAGGCAAAATGCTCAATCCACACTCTTAGATACATGTATAACCACATGAATGTATTCTCTGCTTTTCTCCACAACGCACAGAAAAGTATTTTTCACTTATTATGAAAGTGAAATATAAAATAAAATTCTAGAATACAAATAATTTCTACCCAACGACATATAAAAAAAGGTCAAAATAGATTCTTTCTTGAACAACATCTCCCTCTGTCTTGGGGTGACCTTATGATGTGTATCCCATATCGCTGCCTATGCCCAGAAATTAATTTTTGTGCCTTTCTATGCCTCTAAACTGAGCCTGAAAGGGGGAAGGAAAAAACTGAGCAAAACTTTCTCAAAGCAGTTTGCAGCTCGTTCAAGGTTACAAAAAGATAGCAGGTTTTTTTTTTTCCCCTAGCTGGGGCAGGGGAGGGAGGAAGCACCCGGCTTGTTTTTTTTCCAGTCAGTTTTTGGCCAGTTTTTTCTTCTTCTTGTTCTCTGGAGAGAGACTGAGAGTTGGACTTTGGATTTCCTTCTCTGGAATTCCGGATTTTTCCCCTTTTCTACTGGACTGCTTGATTGCTGTAACATCAGAGCACATCGGGAGGACTTTCCACCGGGCACAGAGGGCCTGGCCCCGGCCCAAGCCCCAGCTCCGAGGAGACCAAAGGGAGGACTCGAACACTTTCTCAGGTTTTTTCCTCTACCGCGAAAGATTTTACCATCTAACATTGTTTTCCTTCCCATGTGTTTGTTAAATAAATAGTTTTATCTTCTTCACTTTCCTTCGAGGAAAATTTATTTTTTCCCGAACCTGGTGGGGGAGGGGTGGTTGTGCCTTCTCTCAGAGGATATATTTCTAAATTTGCCCAAACTGGAACATTTTATTGTGTTATTTCACAATTTCTGAAAAATGAGATTAAGAGCACAAAAATCATTAAAAAAATCAAGGAATTCGAACATGAAGTCCTGCAGTGTCAGAATAACAGATGAGCTAAGATAATCTGTATCTGTGGAATGATATGTAAAGTGATGTACCTTGTCTTGAGATATTTGGCAGGGAAATATGGATAAAAGATACTGCCTTGTACATTACTTTCTGTCAACATAAATGCACATATGCACTTGGGGCCAGTTGTATAGTCAGAGATAGAGAGAGAGGGTAAGTAGGTGTGACCTCTCTTATTAGGATTCATGATAAGACACCAAACAAAGAGGGTGAGGAGGATGGGGCTCCTTAGAAAAAATATGTCTCAAATTCATCCCAAGTAGGAAGAAGGTAGGAAGAAGGGATTTCAACTGTGTAGGTGTCTGCCAGGAGAATAATGTGTCAGGATGCACTGAACATCTGCCAGGTTCTTCGAAAGCATTTTGTCAATATTTTGATAAGGTAACCAGAGATATGTGAGGAACAGAGAAAAGGCTGATGAGAAGGGAGAAACTGTGAGATGATAAAGATTGCAAGTTGTAGTGAAGGAAGATAACAGCAAGAACAGAAAAACTGTTTCAGGAAGGAAATGTCAGTATCATAGAGAATTGGAAGGCTGGCTTAAAGGAAAAAATAATCAAAATCTGTAAAACATTTTTGCGAAGATAAATGCAAATCATCTCTTAGTGGAGGAAAAGCAGTGAATTAAGTGAGAGGACGAGTGCATTAACATGTTGCTTATGAGATAAAATTTGTATGCATTTTGGAGAGATATCTCTAAGAAAGACATCTTAGCTGTTGAGGGAGTAAGAAAATTGAAGCTGTTTCTGAGACTTTTAAAGGTAGAATGCAGTGTTCTTTGTCTAGACTCCAGTCCTGGAAAATAAATAATTTAAATAAAGCTTTAGATTATATAATAGGAAAAGTTTGGCTGAAGCTTAAGGCTTTTCCTCATAGAACAACTTCTCTTGACTGACCGAAACTGACATTGCCCTTGACATCAAAGAATGTTACATACTGCATCACTTTCAGATCTGTCCCCAGGCCACCTTCTTGATCTGATTTTCTCTAATACAAATACAGAACCACTTAGTTCTGCCCGGGAACGTGCTCCTTTTCTGCTTAAAGCAGACAAGTCCCACCTGAGAAGGTATTTTATAAGTCTAGCTCAGGCTGGGGTGGTGGAAATCCCTGTCACAGCAGCCATGCTGCTGTGTCACCTCCATGAAGGCGGCTTAGGTTGGAAAGGGCTGGCATTATCATGGCAAAACACAGGACTGAGACCTGCAGCACCCTAGCAGAGTTCTGTCACTGTGCAGGATGACCAGGCACCACCACCTAGTCACTCCTTTCTTTTTGCTGGAAATATGAGGCAGCATATTTCCACAGTTTAACAAATTGAACATTAAAGCGTGCATGTTTTTCCTTGAGGACAGAATGAGGAGGCAGCTGAAGCACTCATAAAAGGCTTAGTTCACTATCTCATATGCTCCTAGAAGGTGCTTGTATACTGCAGCAAAGAAGAAAGGAAGAAAGCAGAATTGCTGTTTCTTAGGACTGCATCACATCCTTACTTATTAATTCTTATTTTGGCTTTTTATGAGAGCTCAGTTTGTCTCTCTCTTTTTTTTTTTTCCTCAGAATCTGTTGTCTCTCCTTTTCTGTTCTAATTGTTAAGATCTTCATGCAGCTGAGCTGTTTCTTTAGAGAGCTTTTGTTTGATGTAATGTAACCTGAGAGCTCAGCCACCATGTTCAGCAGTAAGGAATTTTTTGCAGCAAAGGTGCCAAGGCATTGCTTCTTTTGGATTTCTCTTTCTTTTCTTTATTTAATTGCAGGGCGAAGGACCATACTTGCAGAAATGGAAATAAAAGACTCCCCATTGTAAGTGGCTTGATTATGTGTCTTTCTCTGCACTAGAGAGTGTGTCATCTGCTAATACAAAGGGTGATTTTGCCTCAGTAAAAGGAATGTAATTTCTGGGATCTCAACTCAATTTACTGCGGTCTTTTGGCTCCCATCCAGGGAGGCATTAAGGGATATGCTTAATTGTAATCATGTGAACAAATGAGAAGTCCTATTGATTTGCTTATGGTTTGGGTTGTGCCTAAGAGCTGTGTTTGGTCAGTGCTTCAATTCTACTTTTAAAAAGGACAGCTTCCCCTTTCTGCTAGGTATTAAACACAATGGAGAAAGTCCTCAGAATGAAGCAAACATTCACTGGCCAGGACAGCCTTAGACAGAGTTGATAGGTGCTGAAGTGGTCAGGCAGGAAGAACTACAGAGACAGAAAGGAAAAAATTACTAAAAAATACAATGAAGAGCAACAGGAGGTTAGTGAGGTCAGTGAGGAGGGAGATGGAGTCATGAACAGTCAGTCACCTACTGCCTGGCTCTGCTTGAATAATCCTTCAGGTCTCATTGCATGGGAGTTACACAACAGTGATCATGTATGTCCTGGAAGCCCCTTTGAGCCAGAGCAATAGAAAGGCACGGGCATCCTTTGGAAGGGATCAGCTGTTTTTAATGCTGACCTTATCTGAGAGCTGCTACAAGGCTGCCTTATGTACCTGATATTGGAAGAATTACTTGTTTTCATTATTACGTTAAAAAAACCTGATAATGGCAAGGTTGGGACAAAAGGCCTGTAACAGGTGGGATTTCACAATTTGAACATATTTGGGGGGTCATAAAGGGGATCTCCTATACCAGAAGGAGGCAAATGAAGCCTCTAAACAGACAGTGATGAACCATCCATACCATAAAGTCCCATGAAGTCCTGCTCAGCTGTACACCCACAGTGGCGTGTACCACAAAGGGGTAGGAGCCATTTTGGGGAGCTAAACTCAGAGCATCAAAACCAATAGTGAATGCTCATAACTACTGTGTTCTAATTTGTATTTTCCCCTCACAAAGGTGAATTAGCGGTGTACAGTGTTATTATGAACTACACAGAATAACCTTTTTTTGTGATTGCCTAGAGCTCTTTCATAAATGAAACAGCATGTAAAGCTGTTAATCAAGATGTTAGGCATGTTAAAATGGAATAAACAGAGAATAAGAACCAAAACAAGTCATTTTCATGTGCAAACCTCACAGGAGATTTCCTCTCCACATCTCACTGCTGCTTCATTTTATAACTCAACCCGAACAGTTACTCCAGCTTTTGAAAAGGTAGAGACATCTTGCAATCTTCCCAAGTATATCCCCTGCCCCAAAACAAATTATGTGGGGAATCTTGATCACTTCTGGGTGTTTAGCTCAGCATTAGTCTTGGGGAAAACAGCAAAAATGCTGATGTAAAATGCTATCAATGAACGAATAAAAGAAAGAAGTGTAATGAATATGAGTAAACACTTTTGTGGAAATAAGTCCTGAGAAATGTACTGTTTTGTCACGTTTATATATGTGGGATCAACCTCTGTTAAAATGGGTATACTTTAATTTTTAAAGGTATTTGCTGGTCTGGTTAAAGACCAATTTTCTGTAGGAATTATGAAGCATGAACTAAATGGTCTGTGAACAACAAAAAAGTCAATTGAAAAGAAGAAACAAGAAGACCAAGGCTCTAAAGGTGGAATAAACTTTTACTTGGTTTGACATTTTGTCAGGGTAAATATAGATATAGAATGATTGTTGAAAAGTTCTGTGGATCATGAAAGGATCGACAAAATGGAAAATACATTAATTAGGGCAGAGAAATGTAGCCTGGTAATTTGCCCTGCCTTACTTGGCAAAATGTTTCATACAAAAGCCCTCCAAATAAAGCCAGCAGAACTGGAATACAAAAGACAGGACAGGAGATTGTGTCCTAGAAAAGCACAACTATTGAGATTAGAGGGCAAAGTTAATCTGAATCAAGAGGTAAGATCCAAAAATGGTGAGCAATGTGACTAGTTCTATTGGAATACCACATCTTGCTCCAGGATCCTCACTTTAAAGAAAATACTGAAAAATTTGGGTACAATTCTTTTTAAAAAAAATGAACATAAAAATTATTCTAAAACTGAAAAGGTTCTGCTACAATGAAAGGCTTACAAGGTATTGTCAAAACTAAAATTTGGGATCTGTGCAATTTACAAGAAATGACATGAATTGATGCTGTTTGCTAAGGGATTTTCTTATTTGGAAACAAGATCAGAAGCAATCAAAAGAACTAAGGAATGCTTTTTAACACTAAAGGAAAACAAGCCATGTTGTAAACTGATAATTGAAAACAATGACTGTGGCAAAAAGATGGAATCCACGGCTCCGAGTAATCAAGTGGAGGTGTGTCTGAAAATGCTCTGTTCTTTAATCAAATGCAAATAATTGGGTAACTAATTGCAAATCAGGTAGCTAAATGCAAACAATTGCAGTGAATCAAGTGGTTTGTTGGTCACACATGGTCCAAAATGTGTCTTTTTATTGTCTTTGACCTCTGCTCTGAGTCCTCGAAGCAATGGTGCTGTTTAATTTGAATGTGACAGTAGACCTCCACTTAAATTATAAAAGATACTACATTTAGAAGATAATTTAGAAAAATATTATTTTACATTTTCAGTGAAATTGAAACCACTTTGGGAATGTTTGTGAAAAATCCTATTTCAGTGTTTATTCTTAACATCAACTTTCTAACTCTTCTATTAGTTGACATTACTATTGATAATGTTATTGATGCCAATGTTATTTCATTTATAGTTGGGCACTTCAGGCTTTGCACCCAAATTCTTTTGGGTTATATTGCTTTAAGATAAAATAGTTTCTCTAATAGTAATAACAATTCCTTTCAGCTGTGTAATCTCTTAAGCAGAGAGACAGACCCTTCTTATATTAGTGTCTGATTTGCAGGATGAAGTTCCTGTTGTCTGTAGAAGATATGGCAAGTAATCTGTACCTCTGTAACTGGCCTGGAGATAGAGCTAATACAATAATTTGCCTTTCTTTGGGCTTTTAAATGATATCTTATTGCTAGCACAGGCACCACAAACACAACCTCTGGGCTTGTGAATACTAGCAGAGTTTTAAAAACCAGATATTTTTCATTCTGAACAGCTATCAAAGTCTGTTTGCCCAGCTGAAGATTTTGCTTCTTTTATCAGAAGGATAAATCTTGTGTCAGTGTAATGGACTGTGTCAAATGTGGTCTGGCACACACTAAGTAAGGAATAATACTCCCCGGGGTTTGCCTCCAGCACCTGAGAAATAGGATCTGTTGTAGGAAAATATCCCTGAAGTATAGGATTTTAATCATAGACAAAAAAAAAAGAAAAAAAGTCCCAGATGAAAATAAAGGTGAATGAAATGGTTCAATGTTTTTAGGATCCTACTTTGGGATAAATGAAAGCATCTTTTATCCTTTTCATGACAGAGGTGTATTTGGTTGAAACTCAGCTTAACTTCACTTAAATCAGTAAGACTGCTGGTTTTCATCAATGATAACCTTGATTGTCTTTTTCATTGATTGAATTTGGTTTCACGTAGAAAAGGAGCCAAACTGGTAACAGAAATTGGGTTATGAGGGTCATGAGACATTGGAACAGGTTGTCCAGAGAAGAAGATGTGGATACTGCAAGCCTGGAAGTTTTCAAGGTCAGTTTGGATGGGGCTTTGAGCAACCTGCTCTATTGGAAGGTGTCCCTGCCCATGGCAGGGGGTTGGAACTAGGTGATCTTTAAGGTCCCTTCCAACCCACACCATTCTAGGATTCTATGAAAATTTATCTCTTTTTGATTCTGTGTTTTAAATTCGCTTACATGAAAATACAAAATCTTCAGTTAGATTTAAAACTCAAGAATGTAGATCTGCATGTCTCAGTTTAAGTTCCAGATTGCTGAAGGCTGATTGTTCAAGATGACCGCAATCTTTGAGTCCTAAAAGAACATTAACAAACCCTTCTCCACAGGCCTAAGACAACTACCTTTCCTTAAGAACTATCTCTATCCTACTTACTTGGTATCTGTATCTTAATCTTCCTGAATGCCTTTGAAAAAATTTGGTCTTAATGCTGTCCTTTGATAAAAAGCATATTTATCAACAGAAGTACTCACTTAGCATTTTTCATTTCGATGTTGTTTACCAATTTAATTCAAAATAAAAAACATGCAGTTCAACAGTTAGGGGCTGAGAATATATATTTAGGGCACAAAGCTTTAACTATGCTTTAGGACTTAAATGGGCACTGAAGTCCTGAAGACTCTTGTGATATTTGACCACTTACTCATCCAGGCTTCACTGAAAATCTTCACTGCAGAGAAGAAGTATTAAATAATGTTATGCTTAATTAAGAAATCACCAGCTGGTTGAAATCACAACCCATCTCACCTGCAGAATACAGATGAAGGAATACCGGTTTAAAGTTTCAATATCACGTGTTGCTAAAGAACCTTTACTCTGCTGCCTTCAACTACTAATTTATTTCCCATTATGCCTAGAAAAAAAAAAAATCTTTTCTTCCTGTATAAGTTCTTGTTTCATAGTTTGTAGCCATTTAAATTAAATTGGCCAATAACTATTATACTTTGATTGGTGTTAATTTACATGGGGGGTATAACTGGTTATAGCTATTAGTACAAATGAGCATCATGCTGCATGTGCTGTCCTTGGAGATGCCTTTGGCAGGGCTGGAAATTGCAGGTCTGAAGTAGGATTTTCTCTCAGAGATATTAATTTGTTTGCTGTGAAACCTTTTAAATTGCTAAATAAAAAGTGCTCATAGTCACGGAGCCATTAGTAACCTTAATTTTCTACCTGTTGATATTGTCATACCTGCTCCTATGAACTTAAAGTCTGCCACAGTTTGTGGTCATTACCCTCATTGAGAACGTATAGGTATGGTGTCCACTTGGAGAAAAGTTTCTTCCTCTGTGCACAGCAGAAATTATGTGGCCACACAGTGGGGGTGCCACAAAAGCATTCAGGGCTTCAGTTCTCAGGCTGCAGGGAGTGCCAGAGCCTGGTGCAGCTCTCAGATGGCAGCAGGGAGAACAGCTCTGGGCAGTGTGATCAGGTCAACAATCCGCTCAGTCCAGTGCCGGAGCTGGGAGATGAAAGAGAAAGGCTAAGAATAGGGACTCTCACCACCAGGCAGAAAAGGGGAACCTTAGAAATTGAGGGGAGTGGAAAGGGGTTCTGCTTGGGGTGGCAGGAGAATCTCCTCTCAACCTACCCTTATACAATAGGTATGAGGCCCTGGTATCCAAGGTCCAAGGAAATGAGGACGAGGGAAAGAGAACATGGATTTTGGGATGGAAAAGTTGGCTAGGGCAGGGCAACCTGTCTGCTGCATCATGGCATCCTCAACTAAATAAAAACGTGGTGAAAGGTAATTGGTGACTCCCTTTGGAGATGAATGGTGTGCCTGATATGCTGACTAGACCATGCCCATAAGGAGGTGTGTTGCCTCTCTGAGGCCCAGGTGAGATATATCACCAAGAAACTTCCCAGCCTGGTATGGCTCACTAGTTATTATCCACTACTGATTTTCCAGGTAGGCAACAATGAGGTACCAATAAGGGACAATTAACAGGCCTCAGGGCATTGGGACAACTGGTCAAAGGGATGTGGAGCACAAGATGTGGTCTTTTATGTGCTGCAGATTGCAGGAAATAGAAAAATCATGCAGATGAACACCTGGCATCGAGACTGGTATTACCAGCAGAATTTTGGTTGTTTTGGTTATGGGTTGGCTTAAATGACACCAAGACTGCTGGTAACAAATGGGATCCTCCTGTCTCAAAGGGGAAAAAGGCTCTTAGCTCAGGAGTCACCAGGACTTATTAAAGAACTTTAAATTAGGTTTGAAGGGGGATGGGGACATAGCCAGGCTTGACAGTGATAAGGCGTCAGAATGGGAGAACTACAGTGACCACTCTAGTAGGAAAATGAGGCTTAAGAGGAAATACCTTGATCAAGCACAAGCAGCCAAAGGCATAATCATAATGTAGGACCATGGGGCATCCCTTTGCTCCCCTACTGCGATATTGACATAATCAAATTCTTCCATAAAGTGCCTGTACACCAAAACACTCAATATGAGGAAAAAAGAGGAGAATCTAGAGATCTGTAGGCAGGCCTTTGGTCTCCCTGCAATTACAGGTGCAGTGGGATAGCTCACATGACTTGAATATTGTCATGAAGGGCTGCTTGCACTTTAGGAGAGACAGATCAGGAAGGTGTAGTGGCACAGTTGCCCTCTATGTGAGGCAGCACTTGGGATGTATTGTACTATCTCTTGGGACACATGATGAGCGTGTCAAGAGCTTATGGGTCAGGATAAAAGGGCAGACTAGTTGGGGTGACACTGTTCTGGGTGTTTGCTACAGGCTGTGTGATCAGGAGGAGGAAGTGGATGAGACCTTCTACAGGCAGATGGAAGCAGCCTCAAAGTCACAGGGCATGGTTCTTTTAACTACTCTGAGAAGCAGTGCAGCAAAGCACAAACAGTCCAGGAGGTTTCTGGAAAGCATTGATAACAACTTCCTGAGTCATAGATAGTGGAGGATCCCACAAGGAATGGTATACACCTCAGCCCTCTACTAATAAACAGGCAAGGCCTTGTTTGAGATGTGGAGGCTGAGGATAGCCTTGGCTGTAGTGACAGTGAGATTGTGGAGTTTGGTATTGGATGAGGAGGAAGCAGGGTAGCAAGTAATATGGACTCCAGGAGAACTAACTCAAGCCTCTTCAGCGATCTTCTCGGAAGAATCCCATGGGAAGAGGCCCTACAGGGAAGAGAGGTCCAAGAGTGTTGGTTGATATTCAGTGATCATCTTCTCCAGGCTCAAGAGTGATGCATCCCATTGAACAAGAAATCAGGCAAAGGGGACAAGAGACCTTTGGGATAAATAATATATTTCTGTTATTATTCAAAGTGTAATCAGGAAATATGCAGGAGATGGAAACAGGGGGAGGCCACTTGGAATGAATATAGAGATGTTGTCAGAGTAAGTAGAAATGAGTCAAGGAAAGCCAAGGCCCATCTGGAATTAAATCTGGCCAAGGATGTCAAGGACAACGAGATCTTCAAATACATCTAGAAAAAAATGAAAAAGCCAAGTATAATGTGGGCCCATCACTTAATGGAGGGGTGACCCTGGTAAATGAGGATGCAGAGAAGGCAGAGTTACTGAATGCCTTTTTTCATCTGTCTTCACTACCAAGACCAGCCCTTAGGAATGCCTGACCCAGGGGAACAGGGTAAAGACATGCTGGAGGGAAGACTTTCCCTTGGACAAGGAGGATGGGATTAGAGAATAAGTTGCATCTTGTTTCTCAGTGGTCAATGCATACCTCAGTCTAGCATTCATTTTCAGTCCTCAAAGTGTCTCACAACACCAAAAAATCTTTTAGTTCTTTCCAGATATCCTGTTTCACCAAATGAAGGGTGGAAACATCCATATTAGGTGCACAGCCAGAAGAGGAAGATCCACATTTGGAGATAATAAGGCCCTTTCCATCTAAGTCTTTCCTTGGATGGTGTTATAGACTTTCCAAACAAATTCTAAAAAAATGCTTGACCAAATGACATCATAATGAATTCAAAATGAGCTGTATGTATAATTTGCATTCAGGAAAATCTTTAGTGAAAATTGCCTACAGCTTTCTCTCTCTTTGAGCAGCACACTGACATGATCCAAAAGGAGTGTCTTAATTATGGTAATTATAGGATTTAAAATTCATTAAATAAAATATTGAGGCTATTCAAACTCAGATTTTTGAAGGATTATAGTGTTTGACAACACTATGAAAGGTTTAAGTGCGTAGTTTAACTGCCAGAATTGGTTTGTGTTTAGCCCTCATTACTCAGCACAGAAAACATGTTTTAAGTGGAATCTGCAGCCCACTTTCAACTGTCAGTATAAATATGTCTATTCACAAGCTGAGAAATTAGCACAGTGCATGATGCTCTGGTGACACCCATCAAGCAAGAACAGCTCATCATCTCACTCCATCTCACATCCAAGTCATGAATTTCTATGCTTTAGAAAAAAAAAAGAGAAGAATTATCCCTGTTCTGAAAGGTTGACAGGAGCTTTAAATGGCTAAAGTAAGTCTGAAGTAAAAGATAATTCCTGTCTTTCAGGGTCTGCCTTTGTGGACATTGATTGTGCTACAGTGGAATAGGGCTGGTAGGAGGCAGGTATGACTTTTCCTCTCCTATACCCCTATAACCTCTAGCCAGTACAGTGGCGCTGTATTTGCACAGTTCCTGGTGTTAGGTAAAATTGGGGGAAAGACAGAAAAGCAAAAATCCCTCTGTGATGAAGTAATTTCCCAGAACAGTCTTTTGTTTATGGAGAAGAAACCCTGGAAGGGTGGTTGTATGCTTCCAGAGGGCCAGCCCAGTACTGAGGACTGGTTTATCCTTAATAACAGAGGTGTCCCTGTCAGTAGTCTGCTCTCCTGACTCTCCTGTACAGCACAGCATCTCTGTTCATGCCTTGTACCAACTGCATGCTTCTGCCTTTAATGTTTCAGCATCTGCCCTTTACTCAGTGATGCTCTTGCCTCAGCTCTGACTCTCTGTAAAATAGCCATGGTCACCTTGCAAAGGGAAAGCGTGGCTCTGTTGGCACTTGTATTCAATGCCTAAGGAACTTTTCAATTATTCCTGCTACTCTGTGCCATGTTTCAATGAAGTGTGCCCACACACCCGAAAATCGGTGACTAAGTCCATTGATGCAAAGAAACCACACTGGTATAAAACCAGTGCATGTAAGATCAGAGTCAGGATCCTAAATGCCAAAAATAGAATATGAGAATTGCATTTAGAATAGATATCTTTATGGTGTAGGAGGTTCTATTTGTATGCAGTACACATCTGTTACAATACCCACATAAGGAGTGAAGCTAGATTTGATTTATGATCTCTACATTTAAGATCAGCCTATCTTTCCCAAGCACAGCTCAAGAAGAAAATTTTTAGTAACTACCTTCCAGTTACTTTGCAACAGCGCTAAGACAGCTCAGGTTCAGAGGAGTGTCTTAAAGTGTCTTGTGTCCACCCATCAAAATGACTTCATTTAAGGCTTCAGTCTTACAGCCTCGGTCCTGGCCATCCAGGAGTTCTGAGCTCAGGACAGGAGGCTTTTGTATGCTGCATGGCTGTAAAAAGTATCAGCTTTGAAATCTGCAGCAAAACCTCTGATGATGACAATGCCCACATGAAAGCCACTCCTGGGAACCAAACATATAAACAGTGTATGGCACCAGTTGCATGGGTGTGGCACAACTGTGTACGTACAAACCGAGCATGAATTGGAAATGCAAGTTCTCACAAGAACAGTGTGGCATGTTGACAGAGTCAAAGCGGGGCATTGGCTAGAAAATAAGGAAGAGAAGGCATTCTTGAGTGTTTTTACAGATTTTTAGCCAGATATACTATCAAACTTATTGAACAATATATGATTTCTTCTAGAAAAATTCAAGAGAATGATGAATTTCAGTAGGGATATACAGAAACAGTTCTTCAAAAGGAACGCTGCATTACCCTTTTTTGTAGGTTGATGAGTTTTCCTTAGATCATGTCAGGTATATAGTGCTGTGCTTATATCTGTGGAAGGAAGTTGCTCATTGGGCTATTATCTCAGTGCTTGTCCAAGGGTGAGTCCACATAGGAAAGAAAATAGAGGTTCTGTTTGTAGTGATCTCTGTCTATAGTGTTCCCCCAGGTCACATGAGAGCATGAGCTCACATTTGCACTGTGTGGCTTGGTCCAGATGTGTCCATCCACTCTGTTGGTGGCATTTGGGTTCCCCTCCCTACTCCCGAGTGTCTTTGTGTAGTGGACTTACTCCTGCCCTGATCCAGGGCCTAGCCAGCATGAAGGCAATGTGAGGGATCAGGGAGTGTGACAGTGGTGTGAATTCAGCCTTGGAGATGTCACAAGAACCAGGAGGCATGGAAGAACTGGGAAATAATTTTCTCCAACCAGGAGAGGGCAGAAACTTCATTGTGCAGTAGCATGAAACCATATACGCACTTCCACAGGCAGAAGTCATCCCTGATTTCCTGAAACTATTAATATTTACTGCATATGTAAGAAATGGAGGACCCTTTTTCTGGTAATCCTCATGGTCAATGGAACACTTTCCTGAAAGACTGCAACCAGAGATCCATTCTCTGCTCTTCATTTTCACATCTATTCTGTGCCAGGTACATTTTATAATCCATCTGCTTCTCACCACATCAGTAATTTTTGTTTTCTTTTCTGGCAGACAGGTCCTCAGAAGCCTTGCCAAAAATATCCTAAGTCCAAAGATATTTTTAAAAGGTGTGAAAGTCAAGAAAAATCCAAGTGAATGCAAGGTAAGTAGTTTGTATTCCTTTCTACTTTCAAATTCTGTAAGAGCTAACAGTAGGGTAAAAATATGGAAAGCTAATGAGAGTTCAGAGCAGACATTTTCCATTTGAAAAGAAATAGAGGAAAGAAACTTTGCAATTGCCTCATTTCAGCAAAGAACTGAAGACCAAGCTTCATTCCAAAATATCAAGGACAGTCCTTCACTGTACTGGCATCTTAAGGAGAATAGAGTGTATGAGCTTTTGTAACTGGTTTTGAAACACTCGTTTGGGTTTAAGTTGCCATGCTGAACTCAAGCCCAGATGAATTGCTGCTAATGGATGAACTGACAGTCTCTTCAGTTTGTAGTAGACAGATGTCAACACTGCAGCTGGAACTAATCATAAGTTGTCATCATGACTGGAAGTAACTGAAACTGTTCTTGAATGTAGATAGCTAGGACTGAACGGACGTGAACACTAATCCATCCTCTCACACTTAATATCTCATTGCTTCAAGCAAGGACAAAGGGGGCACAAGTTCCATTTCACAGGGCATTGGGCAATTTTGACATTTGTCTTCATGTGGATTACAAACAGAACTCAAAAATGTCAACATTTTCAGTGTAAACAAAATAATTCTTTTACTCTAAATTGAAATGCTTTATTTTGACAAAAAACTAAACATTCAGATTATTCACTCATTCTCAGTTATACAGGAAAGGCATTGGGATGCAGTATCATTCATATGTTTCATCCCTATGATGACAGCCAGAACTGTTTCCTTCTAAGGATACTGAAAAATGAAATTTCTTCCCCTTTCTGCCTTCAGATAAACCTCTGCTGGGGTTAATGCAGCTTCAAGGGGTGTTTCAGCTTAACCAAGTAGAATTCTCTTGTTAGAGAGAATTGCCTCTATCAATATTTTTCAGACTGGAGATCACCTTTGAGGGACTTTAGCAGTGCTCCATGGGCAGGTATGTAAGGATGTAATTTATAGAACCATTTAGGTTACTTTGAGGCATGTGAGTAGGTCACCACTTTGGTTTCCAGTCCTTATCAGTGAAATGACAACTCAAACACATTAAAGAATCCTTCCAAAAAAATCAGAGTGGTGAAGCCACCCAAAAAAACAATGTGGTGATTTATTTTGAATTTTATTTATCTTTATTACGCTTGGAGTACTTTGGCTAGATTGTGCAACCTTCATGTTCCCCTTTACACAGACATGGACTATGCTCCTGCCTTCCAGTATTTTTTGTACTTCTAAAGATTTGTCCTTGAAAAAATGAAAGCTTTAGAAAACAATTAAAACTTTTTGCTGACACTGGAAAAGAAAGAAAATTTTATGAGTATTGAAAACATTGAACATGCAGATAACAAAGAAAGACTCTCTTTCTTCTGTGGGAAGAAATTTCAAATTTACTCAAACTATCTTTAAGACCTGGTTAAGCAGTGCCAAGTGGACAGAGTAATTCTTGTCCGAGTATATATTTAGTGGTCACAAAACCAAACATGATCACTTGATTTTGGTGGTATCTCTATCAGGGTTCATATTGTGATGACGTGTTTTAGCCATAGTTGTCTAAGGATATAAATAAGAAAAGTTACTTAAGGAAAGATCACATTTTCATTAGTCTGTTTACTATCACGGGGAAAAGAGGGCTTGTTGAAACTGAAGGAGGGAACAGCTACTCAGATGAAAATGAGAGTTTTCAATTTGATTTAAAGGGTAATTTGTGGTGGTGATAACTATGAACTTTATATCACCCTTGGTACCAAAGAATATGACCTCTTTGTTTGAAAGTATGCTTCAGAATAAGAAGTTCATGAGAAGTTTTTTTCTTTTGTCTTTTGTGTATCTCTTGTTCTGTGTTTTAGCTTGGGGAGGTCTGCAGAAAGATCACAAATGAAAGTTTGGTTTTATCAGAGGAATAGGACATTTGTGACATACCTCCCTAAGGATAAAATTCCATCTTATTTAAAAAGTAATAAAATTTTTTTTCTGTGAACTTAATTTTTTTTTTCTGGGGCTTTTGAAAATTACCATTACCTACCTGAGTTTCCATTCAAGCAACAGTAATAGAAGTCTAAATATTGTCTAGAGTCTTCAAATCTAAGTTCTCAAATGTCTCTTCTCTCAAAGTGCCTTTCAATATGTGGCATTTCTATGCCTTTGCCAAGATGACCGATGCAGAGAGGGTCTACAGACACATATAAATGTTGTGAACTTGCCAGGTAGCTTGATTTTGTTATTCTTAGGGAAACAGTTCATCCCTATTTAAATTCCTGGGAGTAGCTGGTGTGGAAAAATATAGTTCATTTTGTAATGATATCAGGGTTTGGCCTGGAATCTGCTCAGGGACTACACATAGAGTGTTTTCATAAGTCTGGGCTTTTTCTTTCAGTCTCACACCAATTCCTTGTTCAGTCTCACACCATCTCTTGCAATGACAAGGAAAAAGACAGAAATGTCAAAGAGCTCTCCATGAGTGCTTTTCTGTGAATTCCACAACCTCAGTCTCTTCTCCCTCCATATGAAACAAGTTAAATATGAAATTTAAAAGCAAAAGGAAAAAGGAGCACTTACAAATGCCCTGTCGAGGCTCAGTCTAGTTTTTCTCCTCTCTCATCTGCCTTTCCCAGAATGATTCCTGAGGGGGAAAAAGCACTTAAAACACACTCTTGATCCTGACCCAAGTCCCACTGCTTCCTCATTCCTCTGATGATCAAGACAAAAAACACTTAAATGGGCTCTTTGGGACAATTCACACACCTCCTTTATTTACATGTCTACCTTTATGCTCCAGGAGGTAAAGGTGCTTGAAAAGAAAGGTTTTGTTTTACTCATCTCAGTTTCCCTCTCTCTGCCCTGCTTGTGTTTTCAGCTCATTGGGTTTGTCAAGTCTCCTCCTCCCTGACAAAGTAAATCTCACAGCATATGATATCATGCTAAAGATCTTGAACTGAATGTTACCTTATGGCTCCCATTGCATTAACGATTGCTGCATGGGGGAGATATGGATTTTGCAATGACCCAGTAAAATAGCTGGCATGTCATTTTCTGCTTCCTCTTTAAAGAAAAGATATATCAAGATATTAAAAATATTTACATTTGCTCTTTGCTATGCACTGAACCATTGGCCAGGAGCAAATTCAGATTTCTGGAACTATATTAAAGCCAAAATTTTATAAGCTCAGCTGTAGTGATGGTGAAAGGTGAGGCAAACAGCACAATGCAGAGGCTGATCACAGGGCTCTGGGGCTTCCTTCAGTTGCTAAAGCAAAGGCATCTGCTACTGATGAAGTGCCTTCAGGTATTTTTCATCCCCTCCAGCTGCCAGTCCAACAGAGTCCAGGACCCTGTAGGTCTGCATCCCATCTGCTGGCACGTTGCGTGTCCCAGATACTCTTGGGGCATTTAGGGGCATAAGATGTTTGGGCAGCCTCACTGAGCTCTGTCCTGTTTCCATATCTCTGTGGAGCATCTAACTCTTCTTTGAAAAGGAGAACTCAGATAAGTATGGCTAAGAAGGAAGAAGAAGTCTCACTTTCTCCTGCTTATGGTTACATAACAAAAAGAGAAGAAATTATCACCATAATTAAATCATTTTTGTAAAACTGGATTGTCAGCCATTGCGGGCAGAATGAGGAAGAAAATAAAAGAAAATATGTTTCATTAGTTTTGTCCTTTTCATCACATTTTTTTAAGCAAAACTCTTTTTATACTTAAAAATCAGTTGCAGACAATTTCCAATCTAATAAAAATTAGAATCAATCTAATCAAATCTAACCAATGGAGATTCTCCACATCACATTCAAGGCCTGAAAATTCCTATTTTATCAGAGTTTTCACTGAAAACAGTGCTGTACAACCAGCTGAACTATCAGCACTTCCATGACAGCCTGCTTCACTGGAAGGAGACAGTTCTGAAGGAAGTTGTGTGAGAGAAACACCTCCATGGAAGGGAGAGATTAGGCAGCATGGAGCAATGCTTTGGAGTGAGACTTCAGCAGTTGTGAGTCCTTTCTTAGATATGTGCAATGTGCCACTGTCATCAACACAGGACCGGGGTGGTTCCACACCTATCTGTCCTCCTTTATGGCTTCAGTTAAGCCATTAACATTGCTGGCTGGAAGGGTAGGTTTTTATTCTCAGTGTAGAGAAGCTGTAACAGAAGAACACAGGACAGCTTGCTAGAGCACCACAGTCACATACTCTTGTTTTGTATTGGTCCCCAGAGCAATCTTTGGAACATATGTCCAGGTAAAGGTATGTTCACTGTACAGCTTAGCGCAGCCACTGCACCCCAGCTTTCTGTTGCTACAACAGGCAGAACAAAACAGCTCCCATTAGTTTTAACAGAGCCATTTGGGATCCTAATGAGTACATCTAACACAGCAGCTCTGGCTCTGTACCAGCAATGTGAATGTTAAAAATTATGCGTATGTGAAGGAGGATAGTTTGTCATATATTTCTGGAAAGTAGTTTAAAAACTTGGCTTTAATAACAGGCATGTTGACAGCAACTGGGCTTTGATGGCCGAGTCCCTCGGATATCAAGCTCTCTAGCATCAGAACTATTTTGACGTCAAAACAAAACAGGCTATTTACTTTTTGAAGTTAAATTAAATCCAGAGAGTATGATGCTGTTACAGAGCTGGAGTCCTAGGCCATTTTATCCAAATGAGCCAAGCAAGGTATAACTTATGAACAACTCCATAAAATGCAGGGGCCAGGTTTCATTCCAGCAGTATCAGTTAAAAAAATTTATCTGGCCTGGCTAGAGAAGAGCAGCATTTGTGAATTTAAAATGCATAATCCATTTCAAACTTATTTCCTTTTCACTCCCTATCATTGCAAATGGAATGGTTGGCAAATAATTAATTCTTCTGATATTGGTGCAACAAGAGACAATTCTTTACAGTGAATTAGATGAGTTAAATAATGTTTATCCAAATTTAGGTGGGGAGACTTTCCTGTCCTATAGTGGGCTCAGGAGTTTCCTTTGGGATCCCCAAGTAATTGGTGAAAAGAAAATACTCTGGAGAGAAAGAGCCATGGCTGATGTCCTACTGCTTCTGTTCCCCTTCCCAGAACCATTTCCTCCTTGTCACCTGATGGAGGTACCCATGGTACCTGTCCTTACACTATTTGCCTTCTCCCCATGCAGTTTTTCTCTCCACTTGCTCTGGGGAAGCTGTCCCAAGTCGCCTGTATCCTGAAGTGCTGCCACATTCCCTGGCACATGGACCTCTGCTGGACTGCCTGCCAGGGCCCTTGGCTTCCCTGAAGTCTGTTCTTATTAGAAAAACACCCTGGACATACAGAGGGGGATTGTTGGGCAGCCTGAACTTCACACTTGGCCTGATCCTGACATATAGGCGGCCGGTGTGCAGTGGCTGACCACATCAACTGAGCATGTCTACTCCAGGGGCCCATGTAGCAGGAACCAGAGGAGCTCTGGACCCCAGCTGGCTCCAGGAATATGTCTTTTGTTCTATTGCTACTCCACTTAGACAGAGAGAATCTCCTCAGACAGCTCCTGGGATCAACTTCTCATCCTTCCTATGGGCAGAAATTTCTCAGCTGAACCTGCTCCCTCTTGAGATGGGAAAAACTTCCTTAGAGGGCTCTGAGGCCCCATTTTTTATCAGCTCCCCTGGGAAACAGAAGATTTCCTTGGTGAAGATGGAGGAAGGGCATCCCCCTGCCAGCGAGGAAGGAGTGACCTGGTGTCCCCTCGACACCAGTGAGACACAGTCAGTGGTGGTGTATTATCCTGGATTTGACCAGAATGTGTCTGCAAAGCTGTTTCTAATCATCATTTGGGATCATTTGGGAATTAGTATATGCTAAATACCTATCAATTTAGACAATAGAAGAGGCTGGCTATGTCCTCAAAGAACTAAATTTAGGAGAAATTATAATCTTTATGCCCTTCAGAAAGATGAAATAAGCAATTTAACAATTACTGTAAATGAATCTTTGTGTCTTTTCTTTTAGCTCAGAGAGAGTCACAACAATTCCCAGTGTTAGGTTCCTTTACATAGAGCATGCTTGTGTCAGCTGATAACAAGAAGTACAGGGGGAAAATAGTTAAAATAACAGATGGATCAAACCCAGCCAGAGTGCTCTGTGCCACCCAAGATTCACATTGCCACAGGTGCTGGAAAAGCCTTCTTCCATCTGCAGTTTTCATGGAACACTCATGGTCCCTTCAGCAAGGTGCAGACCTGAGCACAGTAATTTATGCATTTTTGATCTCAAGCTTGGCTACTGCAGCACTAGAAAGATCTTTGGGAAAAGCACTGTTCAGACAGATTAAGAAATCCCCATGTGAAGTTGTGCTAACTCAGAAGGATTCATGACTTCAAGAATCCCTCCTGACCAAAATTTTGTCTCCATAGTAGTATGCATAGCCAGTTTGGGACATTTTTACTTATAGAAGAGTTTCTTTTCTGCTAAAGTAATAGAAGTCAATCAGCCTAGAAACCAAAAATACTTGTATATTCAGCCAAAGGTACTTTGTAAGAGTCTCCTCAGAATTAAAAACACTAGAATAAATCTTCCTAAATAGGTGCTTTTGGAAAGAGACAAAAAGAACACGTAAGGGAAAATAAAGAAACTGCCTTGGCTTCATAGAAGTGTTTATGTACCATCCAGCACCAAGCAATGTGAGTACTGGCTTTATTTGCTTCATATAGAGTCTGCACCGCTGTGATGGCCATTGTGGGGTTGCTGCACAATGACAGGTAAATCACAGGTTGCATGTTTGGAATTTGTGACGAATGTCACCAGACTAAGGATACAGAGCAGAGCACCAGTGTCTCCACCTTGGGGTGGCTACCAGTGGCCTCTTGCAGGGCTGCTGCTGCCCCATCTGCTCTGTGCAGAACGGGGATTCTCAGACTTGATTTACACTTCTGCCCTGAAATTGCCAATCTTACCTGGGATTGCTAAATACTAATAATACATGAAAACTTATAGCTGAGTAACAGAATCCTGATTTCTTTAGGACAAGGACGTGGCTGGCTGCAAGCACAGAAGATCTGGTGGAACCAGCTGTGGATATAAAAGCTCTTGGCTGGTAACTGATACAAGAATAGGTCCTGTGGCTCTTTCATTAGTCCTCTCATCTACTCTGTAAGTGCTCCAGCAACCTTTATGTGTTGTATTTTTAAACTTTCACAAGGTTTCAACTTAAGGAAGCCCAGGCTCATATTCTTGTGATAAATAAATGCTCATTCTCTCTTGTAAACACAAGAGAGAACTGCACATGCCAGTATTTTATAAACATGCCATGAAAAGCTCTTTTGTAGCTTAGAGCAGAGAAGTTAAATTTCACAATATTCAGTTCCAACTGCAGAATAACAAAAGATGATAGTTGCACAAAAATGCTATTGTTTCACTAGGAAGCAATTAGGCTGGTGATGGCAGGTCTCAAGTGAGAGTATAGCTCCTCAGTGAGCTATGAGTACCTGCTATTTGCCAAAACTGCCATTATAATAAGAACACTGTCATGATTGAAAAACCTAATTACGTAGGATTTGGAGGTTTGTGGAAACTATTGTGCTTTTAAAGGGCTAGCTGCACTATTAATACAGGCTTTAAATTGGAACTAGGCTGAAGCATCCCACAAGTTTTACATGATGTTGCACTACCATTGCTTAAGATGTGAAGTGTTGGGGGTTTTTTTATCAAGTCTTGATCATAATGGAATAATTTTTTCTGGCTGAATTGGATGCACATTGCACTGTTTTCTTTCTCTTCTCTTTCTCTTCCAAGGGCCACATGCTTTCACACTGAGTACAAATTTCTCCCTTTACATGGGACTGATCATGAATAAAAATGAAGTGTTGGAGAAAGAAAAAGAAATGTGGCTATGATTATACCATGTTTATGTCCACAGTGGACAGATGAAAGCAATAACACAAAGCTGTTATTTTAGTAATTATAAACCCAGAATTTATAATTATTTAAAGGCTAACTTAATAAGAAATATAAGGGCAACGTGCTCTGGAAAAGGTTTCAATGAAAGGATTGAAAACTGAGATTGACATTCAGTTTCTTGGAATTTTTTGCAAGGAGGCTTTTATTTTGTGACATTCAGAGACCTAAAACTGTGGTTAATATAAATAGTTGTCACACTCACAGCTCTGGTACTTGAACACTCAGCTTGTGATTGGAATTCAACTCCCTGTGAAGCCTTGGGTGAAGGAAATTGCGTTATTTACACACTTAGAGATGGAGGATGATTCCTGGGATTCAAGGGTGCTAAATGGTCCTGAATATAAAACAAATAATGTGTCCATAACCTGTTATAGTGTAATGCTAACACAGGCAGTTAGGCAGGCACAGTAAAAAAATGGATCTGAAGAGGTGAATGGTATGTTTCCAAAAGTACCAAAAACTTTTAGCAGCTCTTTACCAGTTTTAGTGCAAAGAAAAAAGGTAATGTATGTAAGAAAAGAAACATCTTTCCTCTTAAGTGGCTTATAAAAAGACTTTTTTTCTTTATTTGGGAAGTTCTAGGGGTGAAAGGAGTGAAAATGTAGCTATTTTTGAATAAGCTCCTTATTTCTCAGCAACCACGAAAGAAAATTAGCATACAAATCCTTGTTGTGAGAGTTGTCTTTGGAATCTCTACAGGTTGTTTGAAATTTAATGACAAGGCTGAGCAGAGAGGAGATGCAGAAAGTTGCATGAGTGGGAAATGTGGGAAATGAGAGGAAAGTCTCTACAGAAATGATGGCAATGTTGTGGATGGGTTTGTGAAGGCTTATGTAGTGAGAAGGAGAGGAGAAGGAGGCTGGCACCATTTGAATGGACTCAGACTCTTCTCTCTTGTACTGGGATCTCAGTGGATTTGTACTTCTGGAATTCAATTGGAAATGAAGCTGTGCTTTTTGAAGGCGCATTTTGATAATCAGTGGCACAATTTTATCAGGCTCATAGTGAAGTCCTCACTAACAGAGATTTCTACATCAAAGCTGAATGTCTTTTTTAAAATGAGGCAATGCTTTTCTGAGGAGTTCCTGGGTTCAGTGCATGGATCAGTAGATGGGATGCCATAGTTTGTGTTGTGGAAAGGACTGGACAGGATTATCACAGACTTTCCTTCTGGCTTCACGTTTCCACTGCTGAATGTTAGAAAGCTGCGAGCTCCTTCATCTGAAGTTCTCTATTTGCATATTCTCAGAATGAATTAGTAAAAACTACTTGCAATAAATAAAAATATAAACTGAAGAGCTGAAAAAGTAAATCATGAGAAGTCAAAATTAAATTATTCTAGGATTTTGACTTTTGTATCCCTTCACAGCTGCACTGAGGAAATAACATAAAGGCTACTATATATCTTCTGATAAAATTATTTAACAATCATTTCCACCACCAGACAGCACTCTAAAAATACACAAACATTAGCTACCAGAAAGTGCATAATCAAATATTAACTACAGGGAAGTATATAATCAGTTGTCTCCTGTGGATTTATATCTGTGTAGCTTTGAAAATGCAGTTTGGTCCATGTTCAGTTTTAAACCCACTGGACATTATATCTGGAAGATCAAAACTCTGCCTTAATAATTTGCCCTAATAATTTGCCCTAAACCACTTCCTCATCTTATCAGCTTTACCTCCTAATTATAGCAATTAATTGCTCATTAATAACACGTTATGATCATATTAACTTTTATTGTGTTGCTTAGTAGTCGAATAATTAAAAATTGATATTCTTATTCAAAATTTTATTTATTAAATTTTAATTATATATTTGTTTTTTAATAATTTTTGAGTGCAGATAGGAGTAATGTTTCTTTAGGCTGAAGGCTCTGAAGCAATTGACCTTCTTCCTGGGTCCAGGAACCAAAAGAATCCACTTTTCTGCCACAAGGAGAAATGTCTTTTCTGTGGCAGTTAGATGAGATTAGACTGGGGAAATATTTTGGGGAATGACTGGACACATGGTTAGGTATGGATGGGTACAAAAATGGGTCTTTTGTGAGTAGCATGGAGGAGAACACAGTGAGTTTTAGATCTGTCACTTGAAACATTCACAGGTAAAGACTGTAAAAATTGAAAATTCGACTACTTTTATGCTAGTCAGCAGAAGGCATGGAGGAAAAACAGAACTACTGAGCAGAAGACTCGTATTTCCTTCCTACAATATAAAGCCTTGATGAATAGGAAGGATCATTAGTAAGTCAAATATTTTTTAAGATGGTGTGGACCTGAAAGGAAAATGTAGTAATAGACTGATGTACAAATGAGTGAGAACATCATATAACACAACAGAGATGTAAGAGAATGATACCGTATGAAGTAAAGACAGTGTAGGCCATTAACATTCAACATAAAAAAGGGGACATTTGTTTTCATATCAGAAAGCAGAAAATAGGGCCATTGCTTTGTAAAGGACAGTGTAGTTTTGTCCTGCATGTTCCCTTTTGCTCTCAGCCTGTGCTCTCCACTGCCAGCTTCTGCCACCGTGGCACTGTGAACCCGCTGAGCTCTGTGGGGAGGACGGGTGACAGAAATACGAAATATCTTTTATGTGGTAGCAAAGAGGGCCTCCAGAACCCAAGCACATAGGTCTCAAGGAAACTTTTTCTATGCCATCTTGACTGTCATGTACCTTTGCTGCATTGTCTGCTGTGCTGGGGGTCACTATCAAGACAGAACACCAAAGATGTGTTTTAGTGCGGTTCATAAGGGTTCAGCAGAGATGTGCCCCACTGCTGCCAAAGTAAAGCAAATTTCGCTGCTTCTCTAGGCGTCAGTAAAACCAATTCCTAGCAGAATTCTTAGCTGAATGGTGAAGAAGGTATCAAAAAAACCTGCTCAGAAGTGGGTCAGAGCAGAACAGTGTACAGCAGTTCAAACATGGCCTTCAAATGCAGAAAAAAGGTATGTATTGGAGGCACCTGGCACACCTTAGGCATGCCTCCAAAGGGCATTTTCACAGCTGGGAGAGCTGGAAAGATTTGCAGTGATAAAAGCTTGACTACCCAGAAATCACTGGCCCCAAAATCCCACCCAGCAGCCACGATGTTGAACCAGGACCCTTGGCTTCTGCTGAGCTGGGCTGGAGAATTTTTCAAAAAGTCACATACTCTGAATAGTAACAAAGTCATGGATGTAGCCATGATCAGGAAAAAAAGCTTTAATTTTAGACAATAGTGTTATTTCAATAGGGCCATGTATGTGCTCTTTTTTTTGTAATTTTACTTTTCTGTTAGCTAAAAACTTCCATATACCAAATACTGACATAGAAATGAAATTAAATGGAGTCATGATGAAAAAGAATGAGGGATTTCCTGAACTAAGCAGAAACAGGCTAAAATAATGCCAAATGTGTTTTCTTAGGAATTTTTCACTGTGTTATACTAAGAACTGTCTACAAGCAATGTCAAGTGAGCTATTTTCCTGGCAAGTAATATGCTGGATGGAACCATGGGTTCGATAATTGCTTGTACCTCTTGATGATGAAACATCTTGGCTTTCTTTGAAAAGAAATATGTCTTTCTCCTGTGTGGACAGAAACAGAGGTTCTTGAACTTCAGTGTTTGGGCAGAAACCTTGGAATATTAAGAGCTTGTCTGAGAGCCTCAGTCAGTCACTCCTGATTGTCTCCCACTTCTGCCCGGGGGAGAGTGGCAGCTGGGAGAGACCAGGGAACAAACTGCTGGAAAATATCTTACCAGTGCCAGTGATGTAGAAAAGAAAACTGGGGGAAATGATTGATCACTGTTGTCGAAAGGAGACAAGTAGAGTTCCTACAAGGTGGCGTAACTGTGGCATTACACAACTGACGCTTATTCTGGCAGTCCCATGAGGACTCTATTCCTTCGGCTTGTGGTTGGCAGTTTGTTGTTTGATGTGGAGAAGTCTTGGAAGGTGGTACTTGGGCAATAATGAAGGGAAAAAAAAATAACAATACATATCCTTATTAGCTTAAAAAATAAGAGCAAATCCCACTGTCATTCATTTTAGGATAAAGTAGTTGGAACTAGTCAAATTTGACCAACATGATAAAAGTGCTAACAGCATTTTGAGTGTTAACCGGCCTTTGAGAGATCAGCAAAATTCTCAGAGTAAGTCTCTATTCAATGACTGTGTACATTACATGTGGCACAGCAATGTGGGGAGAGTCTATTAACCAGTGCTTAACTAATGCTAAATAACAATGACATTCACAGGACTACCTCATGAATTTATAATGATATGGGCTATTACAGAGAATACAAAATGAAACAGTAATGAAGGGACATATAGCCCTTTATTCTAATTTTTTTACATGCACAAATATTTTTTCTGGAGATCAGCTTCTGCATGGCAGAACAATGTGTTGGCTGACTGAATCTCTGTTAAAAGAACCCTTAAAAAACAGATGACAAGCAATTGTCCTCTGAGCAGTGCACACATTAGGTTCGAGTTTCAGAAACAAGCTGACGGATTTTCTTAGTTTCTGCTTATAATTGACAGATGCATGCAGAACAGCCCAGGCAGCATGATGAGTTTATATAACATCCTGGAAATGCAAGGTCTGTATGATTGCATTTGGTGGTTTCTATTTTAAGAGCTATAAAAACACACACCAGCATAATGTAGGGTATGATCTACATCTCAAAAAAGTCATGTGTTCCCTTTCTGTGCACACAAGGAACTTTAGATTAGATCAGTTATACATATGTGAAAAGTGAGATCCAAAGGGGCAGCTTTGGGATTTCAATGCTTGGAAGTAGTTGTTCAGCTCTAGTTAGATCGTTATGCATGCAGGTCCCTCACAGAGCAGAACCTGGCCTGGCACCTTCTCACAGGCTGGGCTGACTTGGCAGGAGCCAGCTCAGTATAAGCAGAAGAGAGGTGTTTTCTATTGTGACTTGCCCTGGCATCACACAGGAGAGTAGCCATGGGCGAGAAGGGGAAGAGAAGAAGTGCTTAAATGAAATAATAGGAAATCTCACAGCTTTGCTTTGTTCAGAAACCAGTGATGTAGTAGAAAAGAAATAGGGAGAAATTTCAAATACCAGATGCACTGTGACCCCCTCTGTTCTGAGGAGATCCTGAGGCGGTATGAGACTACTTGAAATTTCTTGTGTATTCAATCTTTTTTTATTAAAGACAAAACCAGTCTCTAAGTATCTTCAACTTCTCAGTTGCTTAAAAAAAGAAATGAAATCCCAAACTAAAATCCAGACAGTAGAGTGACGGTAGAGTGAACTTTTATTCCATTTGTCTTCTCAGTAATAAAAAAGACAAAGGTAGCAGAAACAGATAAGCTCAGAGGCACAATGCTTTGCCCAAATTGCAGCTATGACAACTGACAGAAAGAGGTGAAAGCCCCTGAGAGCAGGAGGAGCAAAATGCTCTCCAGGATAGACTAAATGGGAGATGAGAAAAGTATCAGTGCAACCAAACTTTAGATCTGCTGAAGGTGATACTTAGAAAGACAAAGGAAATCATTAAAATAAGAAACATATTTGATAACTAAAGAACAGATGTGGTCGTCATCTTCAAAGACCATAAAATTCTAGGAAAAAAAAGAAGAAGGAAGAATTTGAATTCAGAATTAATGTATAAAAGACAACAGGCATGTTATGTGGGATGGATGAAGGAAGGATAGCAATGAATGGAGAGATGGAAATAAAAACAATATGAATATCCATAAATATTTCTTTCCCAGTTCATCCATCACGGCTGTCAGTGATCACCCTGCCTTGACAGGCAACAGATTAGGCTCTGCTACAGGAAGAAGAGAAGAAAATCCTTTAGTTAAATGCTCTTCTTGCTGCTGCTATAGCTACAGACCCATTTATTCTAACTCAGAAAATGTGTCTTCTAGACAAGAATGAAAATATACTCCTGTGATTCAATTACTAGGGACTTTCAGGTGATCAGCCCCCTAAGAATATAAACTGGAGCAGACCATAAAAATGTCAGGTGATTTTTGAGTTAGGTATTATGAATCAAATACACTATTGCCTCATTTGCTCTTTGAATTTTGCTATCCGAGTACAGTCCTAGGAGAAAAACTCATTAAATGCAGACTTCAAGCAACAGGGACAGACAATCACCAAGTAGATTTCCAGAGGCCAACACAGCAACTTCTTGTGTCCAAGTAGAAAGGGAAGAAAGGGCTCCTCGGGCCCTTGTTCTCTGGACACCAGGTGCTACTGTGTTTCTTACAAAAGCCTCACATTGGAAATGTGTGCAACAAATGGGAGAGGAACACTGCAATCAAGGATCAGATGCAGGTGCCCAGAGATTTGCAGATGCCCAGAACCGTTGAGTTAAGCCTCTGGTAAATGTCAGTCATTTACCTGACCAGCACAGGTAGGACAGTATCCATTCATATCCTACTTGGTGGTGTGTGGATTGTTCTACTGAATGGACCTGACTGGGTGGAAGCGCTGTTTTTCAGGAATACACACAGCACAACCACAAAACCTTTTTTTTTTTTTTTGCATCCCCTTAAAACAAAAGCTTCAACTTGAATTGGTGGCTGCTTAGGTGAATAATAAAATGGCAGGAATGGAAGGCTTGCCAAGTGCTATGACATTTCCTGACCGCTTTATTAATTCCAAGTTAAGCACACGCTTAAGTGCTTCACAGAAGTGGGGTCAATGGCACTGACAATTTGCAACACTGAACCTTGTGGCAGTGATGCAGAAAGGTTGAGGCACAAGAATTTTTTCCCCCTTAAGCTGCATGCTAGCAATGCTTTCCTCGTGTCAGTCCTTCCTCCCTCAGTGTTTCTGCTTAGTGGTAAGGATCAGTGTTCTGTAGGATGTGTTGTTTTTCAGATTACTTGCAAAACAGAGGTCATGACCATGTCTGGTCATTAAGAATCCCCAGGTGCTCTTTGCTAGCAGAGCGACAACTTTAGTACCCTGGCTGAAGACCAAGAAAGGATATAAATTCTACCTAGTCTACCTTAAATCCCCCTAGTATTTCTGTTAGACACTCCTCGCTTCTCAGCTCAGAATGAGATTTAGAATTGCTGTTTCAAAATGGCTACACCAGAAACGTCTCCTCCTCTGTGGCTCCAGGCTTTGCAGAGCCTTCTGGGTTAACTGCCTTGTACAGCTAGCAGGCATTGCTGAATTAATTGATTATTTGGCTTATTACTGTATGTTCGTATTCTTCACACTTTCTGGTGGATGTTGAGTAATCTCCCTTGTTTGTTTCCAAGGTTTTTATTAAAATACACTCAAAAATATGCCACCAAGGAGAGAGGGAGGGAAGAGATCCTCCCCAGCTATAAGCTATTCTGACTGGTACCAATGTAGCATATAATTGAATGCTATTTCCATACAGTCCAGCCAAATGTAGCCATCTACAAGAAATAAGAGCATCTCTTAAGACTTTAGATTGTTCTTGAATGTAAAAGAATTTATTTCTCATAGATAGTTTTCAAACTGGGAGCAATACTATTGCTAAATTATATTTTAATAGCTAGTTTGTTGTTTCTGTTTCTGAAGCCATCATAAAGCATCCATAAAGTGGTATTTCTCTTGCATTTTACATGACTCCAGGGCTTGCTGTTCTCGCCTGTCAGGTCTTTTCAAATCACTTAAGGTTTACTGGAACAATTCTACACTGCAAGATTTGCTGCTCATCCAGCGTGGTGTTTGTATCACAGCTGCTACACCATTGCCATCTCAATAAAAGGAAGCATTTCTCACCACTTCGCTAGTATATAGCAGCATGAAAATAATAATTCCCTTTGAAAAAAAATCCACAAACCTTTCATCTGGAAAAAATCAAGCAAGGAGTAATCTTGGTTTTATTTAGAAATGTTTGTGGTTGTTAAGGTAAACTTACAACCCATAGTTAATTTAATAAAAATGTGACATAATTGTCCTGGCTCTGATATTGTTGTACTTTTTTTTCCCCTTTAAGAGCAGATTAGAATATTCAGACATACTGAATAATGAAAGAGTAGAGTATTAAGGACATATAATGGAAAAATTTCAGTGTCATGCCTGGCAGGGCATTATCCAACTCATTATAAATAGTGAAAAAAATACTTATACAATGTTCTCTACTATTATTCAATCATAAAAGTAATTCTGGCTTATTGACGTGTCATTTATTTTGTTTTTAATAGTTCATTTGCAGACACCAGAATATGCAGAAACGAGACGAAAGGACAATGTTTCACTTGTGTCTTACAAGAAAACAGTTTAAGGGCAGTCACATTTTCTGACTTTGTAGTGGAAGGTAGTATTTTATTCATTAGCTTCTTCGTTGGAGGATAATAGTTCTTACAGTCCTCACAGTCCTCGCAGTCCAACCATCTTTGCTCACAGAGAATAGCATTTCACTCACAGACACACTTCTTAATTCAGTGAAGCAAGTTAAGATTATTTTTTTCTTCACTTTGTACTGCTAATAAATATCTTCCTTTAGTATTAAGAATTAGAGAGAAGATATAGTGGCCATATCTTAAATCTTATGGCAATGAATTCTTCAAGTCATATTTTACAAAATTTGCAGAACTCACTTTACTTGCCTGGAGACCTACACAGGGAAAACATTGAAAACCATAATCCTGGTAGCACTTGAAAGCCATATTCCTCCCTGATATTTTTCATTGCAACTCCCAGGGTATAACATAATAAGGAAGGTGTTCAGTAAAATGCATGTTAATGTCACAGTTCAGAAGAGATAAAATGAATGTGGGGAAACCTTGCCCAAGTTTCCCTTCTCATTCCAGTTATATTCACCACACTGTATATTTACTTTGAAGTGCAGATCTAATTAAAAGTTAATGCATCATTAAAATTATTTATAATAAGTATATTCAACTCCATGTGAGCATGATATGCTCATTATCGAGTCCAGACTATAACTGGGATCCTTCACAATGAAGAAAATCGTTACTCATAACAAATATCTTTCTGGTGACATTCATTCCATATATAAATGTGATCTAAATGTTTTATCTTTTAAATAAGTGCAATATGTATGAAGACTTGCTGCAGAATAATTTTTTCTTGGATGGTATCTGTCATTAAGAGGAGTATTCCTTTAAATGGGTTTGACTGTGTTTTTTCAAGAGAAGAAAATAAGCCTTCTACAGAATTAATGAAGCTGGCTTTTTAGCCTAGGGTAAAAAGCTGGCTAATGAAGTAATTCATAGTGACAGCCCATGATCTGAATTATATGAATTATTGTTTATTAATGGGATTAATTGCTTCTCATGCTATAATAGAAAATTTATGCACTTGTCCAAAATCTAGGTCTACAATCTGAAAAAGGGAAGAAAGGCTGTATTAATTATATGTCATGTCCACATCTCTGAATGTCCATACTGCAACAGAGACAGAATGGAGGTAATTTTATAAAGAAATGACATGAAGTGAAAACTATAAAATAGGGATAAGAAAGATAATGGTAAGTTCTGTTCAGCTAAGGCAGTGTGTCAGATTGCATTGCTTTGTTAAAGACTTCCATTATCTTTATGCTCTCTTTCAATATATAATAAAAGAAAATTTATCTCATTACATATAGCATAATTTCATACTGAGTATAGAAGTACCTGAGGAACAGGTGATTTCAAGATCTTGTGATTTCAAGATCACAGAAAAAACAAGCTCAAAGTAAAATCATATTCTACATAGACATGTTCATTTTTTAAACATACAGTTTTCTTTGTATTACTGTTATTCTTTGCAGTGCTTGCACATGTGCACTGAGGACTTCATCTGGAAATAGAAGCCTGACTGCACTGTGCCTTGACCAGACATAACAGAAAAATGGGCTCTTATGCCCAGATTTTTTCTTATGGAGAGGAAGAGTGAGGAAAATTAGACCTAGGAGTTTACATCATCCAGAAATGTCATGTCAGCTGAATCTGTTTTGCCTGATTCTGTGTCTATCAAGGAAATTTATATTCATGTGGTCTTGCTTGCCATGTGAGCTCTGTTTAAAGGTATTTGAAGATCTGATCCTATATCAGGTCAAATACAGGTCTCTCAGTTATCAGGAAATTAACAATCAGCTAAAATATCCAAGCATTTAGGCAGACAGTTGGGAAATCTATTCAGACTGAAGAAAAAACTAAACCTACCTCTCACTCATCCTGGCTTGATGGTCTCACCACTGCTTTACATGCAAGATGTACAAATCAAAGCACTGCTGCAAAATAAAATATTGCTTCTTTTGCTAAAGGGAACTTCACAACAGTGCCTGTCATAGAATCATAGAGTTGTTTGGGTTGGAAAGGACCTTAAAGATCATCTTGTTCCAACCCCGCTGCCATGGGCAGGAACACTTTCCACTAGACCAGGTTGCTCAATGCCCCATCTAACCTGGCCTTGAGCACTTCCAGTGTTGGCTTGGATCCTGATTGCACACAGGAACATCTAGAACACTGTGGTCATTCTAACACTTCTCCAGAGATGCTGGGACTGTATTACTCTAATTCCACTCTTACAGGCTGTTGTTTAGAGAACACCCCAGTAGTGCCAATTGTAATCATATATTTTTAGATATATGATGCCTTAATGAAAATAACATTTGCGCTTGTATTGAAATCCAGCTTCAAAACCAGTACCCTGGGGGTCTTACCTTTCTCATTTTCTTTTACTTTTTTTTCCATTCCCTGACTTAAAAGGCAGTGGGTAGCCCTGGCCACGGAGATCCCAGAGAGAGAGAGGTGATGATGATCTTACAGCTCTCCTGGTACACATCTTAGTTCAGAATAGATCAGTACTGTCATTATTAGGCTTCTCTTTCTCTCCCCTCGCTCCCTTTTTTTTGTTTGTTTCTTTGTTTGTTTGGGTTTTTCTGGTTTGTCTTTATTTGTTTGTTTGTTTTTTAATTATCAATATTAAAGACTCGCTTGGCTTGGCATGACAAATAAAATGAATAAACCATTTTAATTTCCAAAGTATTTTCTGCATAACTATAACAGTCATACAGAATCCAAGTACAAACAGTAATGCATAGGGGCAGTGGTCTACATGCATCTTTACAGTGCTACACTTGTGTCATGGCTTAGCAAGCAGTCTCGGAAGTGATGTTCTTGCAAAGGGGTGCTTACAGCTTCCTCTGTGACCTGACAGAACCTATCAGCTGGCCAGTTTGAATATGAACAATTTTTTAAGCCACTTAAAATTTTGACTGCCTCTGCCTCTGTGATCCACACTTAAGAATAGACAACCCCCGGGCAGAGCTCTCTCTCGTTTCCGGTGCTGGGACAGGTGGCTGCGAGCCCCATGCGGGGGCCGGCAGGCCCAGCCCAGGCCCTGCTCGGGCCAGGCCAGGCCGGGCCACGGCCGTCCTGGAGCCGACGGGCCCTGTTCCACCTGCAGAACCACCCCACAGCCCTGCTGTGTGCAGCCGGAGCGGCTCGGCTCCCCCTCTCCAGTGCGGCCAAGATTCAGCTGAAGCTGCACCGCTGTCCAGCAAAGGATCATGTGAGCAACAGCGATAAGCGAAACTCCAGCTGCAAGGCTGAGGTGAGATTAACCCTTTTAGTGCTGTGAAGAGCTGAAAACCTGAGGGAGAAGAAAGAGGAGATGCTTAAAGCTGAAATTCTGTTGTAAAGCTACGATGTATCAGAGTACCTGTTGTAATTTCATGAAGGCATGGGGGGTGGAGCGTTCAACTTGTACTTGTGAGCAAAAGAACCTGCGCTGAGATAGGCAGATGCTGAAGCAGCTGTAATTTGATGAGAAGTTTGAACAGAGAGAGATGGAAGCAATGAGGACTTTTGCTCCAAATGGAAAAGGAGAAGACCTCAGTTCCTAGAGATGCTCCCAGAGATAGTCCTAGAGATGAAGATGAGGAGGACCCTTTGCTCCCAGGGAAGGAGAAGGGCCTCTGTTCTTAGAGATGCTCCCAGAGATGGGTGAAGAGAACTTTTGTTTCTGAACTGCTCAACCTTAAAATTGCACCCCCGTAGCTCAAGATTAGACCCTCAAAAGCAGTTGTGGGAAAAGCCGCAAGTTGGGGGAAGGGACTCACATGCGAGCAGAGAACCAACCTGGGCGGCTGTCTCGTTGTGATAATGTCTCCATAGCATGAGCAAGAGAGACTCCTCTTCCTAAATGAACTGAACAAGGCTATTAGAGAAGGGGTAAACAGACTGAACATTTCAAGGGTTGTCTTTTTACATTGTCAGTGGGAGAAGAGAAAGGTGGGAGGAGGAGAAGAGTTCTGAAGGTGTGGTATGATTTTTTTTTTTTTTTCTTTCCCCTCTTTTAGGTTTGTTAATAAACTTTATATTCTTTCAAGTTTGGTGCCTGCTTTGCTTTTCTCCTAATTCTTGTCTCACAGAAGGTAAACAGTAATGAGTATTTTGGACCAAACCACTACACTAAATTGGTGTTTCCACCCGGTTACAAACCGAACCTGCTACGAATTGTGATTAAAGGGGAAAGTTTTTTACTCTGCACTTTATATTCACTATTTACACTGCATGTCCCATAGAAAGGTGGCAAATGGGAACAATGCATATTCAGATTTTAATATATCAGTAGAGTTTTGAAAGAAGTTTCTTTCCACTTAAAATTTTAGAAATATTATTTAAAGAGTAAAGAAGTTATTTTTTGGTGTCAAAGTTATAGAAGAATTTTAATTTTATTTTCTGATTCATCAAAGTTCTACCTTTTTCTTCCTTTCTCATTCTTGAAATACTTAGGGCAACTGAAAAAGTAACTGTGTACATATAGCGCAGCTATGTATATATAGCACAGAGCTATATATATGTAAATTATTAGATGCATCTGCTCTTTTATATATATCTGTTAGCTATATTACATATCTATTAGGAAAAAAAAAAAAAATCTCTATATTTTCTGCTCAGGTTCTTGTGACTGTTCCAAACATCCTTTGGCCTGTGTAGCTAGCTGGCCAAGCCCATTAAAGTGTATTCTTTAACCCTTCACTTAATTTCATCTCTGTCAGACGCCTCTTTCTCAGCCCCTTCATGCTGTTCCAGTTGTGTGTGACACTGAGACACCACTGGCGCCACTGCACTTCCTCAGCAGCAGGAAGGGATTGCACTGGTTGGGGTGCCTCAGCAAGGCTCAGAGCTTGGCTCTAGAGCTCTGCAGCTTTGCTCTATAACTTACAGGTAAATAAATATTTCTGGGAAATATCTTGTGAACACAGTAAAGAAGTCAGAGAGTAGGGAGGGGTAAAAAAGTGTCATAGTCATTGATTGTAATTAATAATATAATTGACTCTGCACCAAAGATATTTAGTTCATATTTCACATTCTATTTTCAATTTTTACTTTTCCTGCTTCTCTTGTTGTCTGGTATTAAGAACTAGGAAAAAAAATGCTCTTGGGATTAGGGAAATTTTATATATATACCTATGTTTAAAAATCATACCATTTGACACAATAAAAGGCTTCATACAGTTAATATGTACATTTCAAAATAGGAACTCTTTCAGTTTTATTAGTCAAAAATAATTAGTTTCAAAACTTAGACCACTGGGAAAATCCTCTTTTGACTATACTGCCACTATTTCCATGAAATAGTTTTATTGCTAGCACAGAGTTGTCATTGTCTGGGCAGAGGTGATTGTGTAAAACACCACTGTGACACAGCTCAGTGCTGCGGACAGTTTGCACATGAATTAAATAAATACAGGCAAGCAGCCTTCTTTCCACAAACTGGCTTAGATTCCTATCAAAACTAGTCTTTAGGGACTAGTGTAATTTTGATCAACCTTCTTGGCCCTATGCACACCAAAAATCTTCATCTGGCAGTCATCCAAGCAAATGAATGTGTGCAAACTGCACTGAGAGGAAATGTTGGGAATGTCTCACTGGTGAGAGAAGATACGTGATTTTCATTAATGTCCAGTGTCCTTTGGGAAACAGAATTGAACTGGGCCTGAAACTTCCAGGACAAACCACTGGTGTTGCCAACAGCCTCATGCATCCCTGTAGGAGGTCTTAAAAATTCCTTGTTTTACCCATCATCTCATGCCAAAGCAGCCCCACTTCCACAGGGAATATATGCATTCATGCAAAGTTTTCCTGCCACTTTGAACTTGAATTTAGAAAGGAAGGACATTTTCCTTGAAGAGTAGTTGCAAAGAAAAAGAAATATTCACATATTCCCATCATTCTGGATTGGTTTCCTAAGAGACCTTTCAAAACAGTCTTGCAATTATCCTTCAATTAACTGGTTAAATCTCTCAATCAGCAACAGTGAGAGAAACTCCCAGCATTACATATTACTGCTCATTCCCACCAGCTGAAGATCCAAATACCTTCGTGTGAGCCTCAGGTAGGTGCCAGACACACAACTTGCATCTGACCCTTTTACACATACTAGGGGTTGTACATGGAAAAGGTTCCACTTGCTTTGTGGAAAGTTTCCAGAGGGTTGTGCTGAAAACTTGATTCACTTTAAAGAGAAGCTAGAAAACATAATTCCAGCAGCTTCCTTTAAGAAAAAAGACATCCGTCTGAGTTACTTAGTTTGGTAGAACAATCTGTAACACTGCCATTATTAAAGTTTCATAAAAATGTGTTCCTTTAAACACAGGCTTATATCTGACTTCCAGAGAGCAATTATAGTAACTATAATGTGACTCTTGTGGTAAAAAGTGACATGCACAATGCAGTGAGGCTTTTGAATTTTTAAATTAGTAAGAGCAGCCACTGAGAATATGCTTCAAATTTCACCATCATGGCAAAAGGAGGCTGAAAACAACTTACACTCTAGTTCATGTTTCACTTGGAGGTGAATTTTGCATTGGTTTCTGGGCCTTAGCCCACTGCTGCAAAGAAGCTGGCTCAGGCTTGAAATAGGCAATTGTTCCCAGGCTGTGTCATTTTCCTCAGCTTTCTTTAAGTCACTGTGGAAAAAGTTAGCTGTGGTAAAATTAAATCCCTCATTAAAGAGTAATCTAATTTAAGTTGCTTTTTAAGAAGTTGGTTAAAAAGCAAGCAGAAAAAACAGCATGTAAATAAACTTCCAAATTAATTTACTTTACTGCATTCATTTTCTGTGTTTGCTAAACTGAAAGCCAAACTCATATGATAATGTGACTAAAATTGTTAAAGAATGAAGATGGAAAACAGAAACAAATTTCACTTCTGTGATATCATACAAAAAAAGAGCAAAACTTTTGTTGTCTATCAGGAAACATAACAATTTACTCTTGCCAACAATTCGACAACACAGATGAAATTTCAGGTACGAGGTAAATGAAAAATTGAAAAGAAAAGGTATGTGAACTAAGTCCCAGGACCAATGGAAAAAAACTCCTACATGTTCAACAAGATTATCCAAACAGTAAAAGAGGTAGTATTTGTCACATACTTTCATTAGTATAAATTATTCACTCAGCAGTATTTTTTCAAAGAATTTTGAAAACAGAGCCACTTCAAGAAGATATTTCCCTTGTCTGTAGACCAGTGGATAGCTTCATAACTTGAGTTTGGCAAGCATATTTATAACAGCCTCTACATTTTAAATTTTCTTTTTTGGGGATTGGGGTTTGGGATGCAATTAAAACTATTGTATTCATGGAGGAAATGCTAGTTACAAAGACATTATGCCAAAACCTGCAACTTTAGAAAAGTAGGGTATTTGTGCCTTAGGAGATCTGGGTTCAATTTCTGGTCATGTGGCAATTAGCAGGATGGGACTTGTCAAGGCACTTAGGGCCACTTTTTAACTAATGATGTCAGAAATAGGTTGTTCCAATCTCACTGGCAGCTAACATTTGAACATATGAGTTAGAATTAATATTAGGTTTATGTGAGTTGGGTAAGTCAAAGTCTACGTCTCAAGACTAAGCAGTAGGCAGGAATCAAGTAAAGTGGTTGGGTTCTGGACATGATGTCTGGCTTTGTTGTCACAGCATTCCCTGGCAGCAGCCCAGGGCTTGGCACCAGCACCTTGTTTTGGGAGTTTGGGGTACCTGAAAGTGCACATGATATGTCTGGGGTATCACAGTTGTTCACTGGAAATTGAAACATTCTGGGTGCATGGGTCAATTCTTCTAAGTCTTTTGATGGAAAACAGGCTATTTTGTGGTGAGAATCTGCTTGAGATCCTGCTCTTGTACTTCGGTTCCCCAGCCTCCAAGGCCATGTGGGAACAAAAAAAAATCCAGGCCAGGAGCTTGAGTTCTCTGGAGAAGATTTTTTGTAGCTGCTGGGGTTTTTTGTTCATTACCTTGGTTAGTTACCCATTTCCCCCAAACACGAGAAGTGTGTAGTCTGACAGGCTGGTCTCAAAGATCACAGGAAATGGCAGCACCTCTTTAACCCCAGGCCTATGCTTGAGAAACTCACTGGCCAGCCAGCTCTGTGGCTTACAGCCTCTTTGAGCTCACCCAGCAATCCAGGAATATTCTTTAAAGTTTTCAATACAATTTAGAGTAGGAAACTTCAAAACAAAAATACTTTATTCACTAGAAATTCTGCCCTCTAATCATCACGGAGCATAACAAGGCCTTTTAAAAGACCTCGGTTTCTCATGGTGCAAAACGATTGAATTTTCTTAGAAAAACTCCATCTTCCGTAAATTAAAAATTATAAATAATGAGCTTTTGAAAATTTTATTCTTTTTTCTCTCTCATAATTCTACCCATAAGTATTGTACTTCCTTGCCTTTCTAGTAGGACAAATTCTCTCTCTCTCTCTTTTATTCCTGAATGTATTCAAAAAAATTAACTTAATGGTAGAGTTTTTGAGACCAAAAAAAAAAGTTTTCTGTGCCTCAATGGGAACTTTGCTTGCTTTAATTCTTTATTTTAAAATAGCTGCATTATTTCTAGCAAAATGGTGCTTAATCAGCACATCGAGGTAAAAAGAAAAAAAATTAGCAGCTCTGAGGAGCCGTCAGCAGGCTTTCAGCTTCCAGTGAACAGGTATCAGCACAATGTATGCCTCATGTTTTATCCATGCCTACACACTTGTACACAGCCTCCTTCTCTTCCGGAAGACATGCACCCATGGTGCAAAACAGAACCTCCTGCTTCAGGCAACATTATGACAATTTCTTTTCTTCCTAATGCTGCTCACTCAGGAGTTTTAGGGTATTGACAGTTGTGTCAAAGTGGCCAAGTTTCTTATCTGCCATCTACAGCATTTTTTTCAATAGCATGATGAAATTTAACATTTCATGTGGAGGGTTATACTTGCTAGGTATGTGCTTCAAGTGGTTTGTTTCTGTATCTACAGTGAAGAGTTTTGTAGAGACATGCACAGAGGGTCTGAATAACCACTATATTAGTGTCACAAATTTCCTTGGCAAAATTTCCAGCTCTGTTAAGGGACCTTCTTCTGAAGTATGCTAAAAATTCAGGACCACGGGTTGTTCCACTGAAAGATACAGGAGACAGAGGAAAACAGCTTTATGGTCAAAACCAGACTTTTGACGATATTTCCAACATCTTTCCCAGTAAGCTGAGGCACATATAAGCCATGACAATCTGCATGCACTTGGGAGGGACTGCAACCCTTTCCATCACCACACAATGGAACAATCCTATTTGATTGTGTAGGGAAGGAAAAGTCACAGAAAGCATGACATTAAGGTTACACCCACAGGTTGAAGGCACAAACCCAAGCTTTCTTTCTGATCCTCAAAATACCTGGTTAGGAGTTTGAGCAGAGTCTCTTGACCTGTGGAGTTCACAGTAATACTTCCCAAGTTTCCAAAGTGTTTGTGGCAAAGGAAATAGCTAAGAAATACCATCCTTGTCCTGTCAGTGTCTCAGAAAAATCTACACAGTGATAGCTGCTTAAGCTACAACACTGTTTTTTTAAGATCTTGATTTCAACTGATCTTGTTTCAGGCCACCTGCCAGTATCAGCCTGGGATCTCTCGCTCCAACCCCACTAAGCCTTCTTTCAGCAGTTGCCTTTCGAAACTGCAAATTGGCCTGAATTAATTTGAGCAGGAAGTTAATGCTGAGGGAAGAGCTACTCTTCTTTGAGTTCTTTAGAATAAGCTGTCTCTGACCACTAATAAAGCAGAGCTCTTTAGAGCTGATAAAATGAACAATCACCACCAAAAGTCCTTCCTGTTCTTCCAGACCTCAGCCAAGACGGGGAATCAATACAAATACAGTTCATAAGGTAACATTATGTGTTTTTTCAAATAAACTAAATGTGTCTTAATGCCCATGATCTTCCATGAAATCTTTGTATTCATAACTTCCAAAAACCCAGGCCAATAGAAACACAATGCTTTTGATCAGAGAACATATAATTGGTGTAAGTTATTCAATGTCATACTTGTGCTGGATTTCTCTGTGGAATGTACAAAGCATAATTTATTTTTTGCTTCTAGGAATATCCTGGTTTTTATCACTGTATAGCATGTACAAAGAGTTTGATAGGTTTTTTTATCATAATCAGTATTCTCTGCTGGTTTTGTAGGGAGCCTCTTTTGGATAGGTTTTTTTATCATAATCAGTATTCTCTGCTGGTTTTGTAGGGAGCCTCTTTTGGAGAGGTACTGTCCTTTCCACACTTAAATTTTTACTCGACTGACTCCTATTCAAAATGTCATAAACACTTGTGCTGGCAAACTGACAATTGCTTTTAACTCTGGAGGGAAAAGAGTCTGTTTCTGTAATACTGAGGATTATATGCCAAACAATTTTATTGAGGTACAGTAATTTCCTGGTCTTTGTTTGTTTCTCTGATGTATTTCTGGTTTTGCCAGCCTCCTGTTCAGATAAATCATCTCTCAAAAAATCAACAGGGCTGTGGATAAGGAAAGAACACAACCAATCCTTCCTTTGTTGGGTAAATTTGTCCTGATAAGTATGTAGGAAGTGATCAGAATGATTTTTCTTGGGAATTGTTTAGACTCCCATTCTTTTTCCAAACCCTTCATTCCCATGTAAATCCTGGACATGCTTCTGCTTTACACCAAAGCCAGTGAGGTAAAGCATAACATCATAATTTTCAAGATGGTCCAAAGCCTGTGTTGACTTTTACTGGGGAAAAAACCCAAAGCAGAAATAAGAAATTTTAGAACAAATTTGTGAAGAATATGACATGGGGTAGCAGGACAAACCTCACTTCAGAATGTACTTCTGCAGCAACTCATTTGTTCTTGTTTGTTTCCTGGTAACTCTGGAAAGCACACCCAGTGGAGCCCCTGGAACACTGAGCATGAGGATCACTATTTCCTTCTTAAGTGGGCAGTGTCCTGATATTTTTGGTACTGATTTGCAGTTCTCTTCTTGGATTTAATACTTCTTTTTACTAATCAGAAGAGTTCTGCTGTGGGACACCTGGGACTCACAAAATATATAACCTTTCCTGAACAAGGCATGCCTCCACTAAATCACTTTGAGTGTCTGTCCCAGAACATCTTTCTGTAGTAGATGCACTGGTGATGTGGCAAATTCACACCAGTTATTAAATATCAGACCATTAATACTGATTACCTTGTTAAAGAAATAATTTTCCATTACTTTTTTAGAAATGTGATTTTCAGATGCAGAATTATTTAATATGTCTTAGGGTTATGATTTCTATTAAACTGGCAGCTTGGTTTCTGATTTCTGTTCTCTGAGCCCATTTTTGATGGTGATCTCTTGTGTGATTCTCAATTTCTTCAGCTGACTGTGTGAAGCGTCACTTCATTGATTTTGTGCTTTGAAAGCAGTGCTACCCAAGAGTCTTCCTGAGACCATGATGGAAGCAGGGGAGGGTTGTAAAGAGTAAGATGGTTGGATACATATACTGGGATGCTTCAAATGGAACATCCTGTTCCTGCAGGAATGGTCAGCTCTAGACCTTACAGCTGTTCTCCTGCTCTGACACTACACTCCAGAAAATGGATAGACATTTTGGCTATATTAATATCTAATGAGAACTATAAAAGGACTAAATAGATTCACTCTGAACTTTTGGGATCATTCACTCTGGTCAGAGAGTGAGTATCCCAGGGGGACTGAGCTGTTCTTCTTCCTCCTGTTTTCACAGGAACTACGTGTATAAAGACTGAATCAGGGTAGAAACACCAGACATTAAAATTCTCTAATATGCACACCTTTTGAGACACTAAAAATAACTCTGATTAAATGCATAGATAGCTTTCCATCATTTTAGTGTGTTTTTAGTTAACACTCAAATTTGGATGCATTGTTCACTTCTCAAATTTTCCAATTAATGTTGTCCCCAAAGACTCACTCAGCCAACATTACCACTGACAGCACTGCCAGGTAAGGCTGCAGGGCAAGGACTGATAGCGAAGATCTTAGTACAAGACAAATTCATTAGACAAACTAAATAATTTAGGCACATTTGAAAAGCAAATGAATGTAGAGGTGTTCCCTTATGATTATTGCTCACATAGATTGTTTTTAAGAGGAAAAACATAAATTAATAAAGGCAAGAATGTCTTTAATGACAGTATTAGTGGCTGCCCTGTGGCTATTAAGACATGCACTCATTTTAAACTATATTGATTTTTCCATCGAATAAAATTCTTTGGTTAAATTGTTATTTGTAGCTATAATCCAGACTGGCTGTGTTGGTCATTATCATGATAAAATGTGGTCAGAAAGTTTTTTATTGGAGCCCTGACCACATATTTTCAGAAAGACCCCTCAACAACATCAGGGAGAGTCAGATGCTATCTGTAAGTGCAATGGTCACTGCTTTTGTGGAGGCAATGGTGCCACTGATTAATGGAATGAGTTACAGGCTCACAGATTCTATTTTATCTAAGAACTACCAGTTCTTTGCATCATGCACTGTGTGAATTTACTGCATTTGCAAATTAAATGCCTGACCCAGTGAACATTCACATGAGAAGTTTCACAGAGTTCATCCAAAACCCTTGTACATGTACATAAAGGATTTGCCCATCTACAAAAGAACTTCAGCCTTGGCAGTTTGCTGCTTCTCTTAGGAGAAGGTTTGTTCTGCCCGTCTGTGGCCCTAATTTTTATTTGAAAGAGTTATTTAAATAAAGATATACATTTAAAAATTTACATGACGTGTGAATGACTAGAAAAACTCTTCATAGGACAAGAGAAAAATAAAGAGGAACTGAAAAATGTGGCTGCAAAAAGCCTTTTCCACATTCTCCATAACCAGCCAATACTGTACACGAACAAGGTTTCTTATGCTCTTTTGAGCCAGAACCTTAAAATTTATAATGGTTGCTCTAAAGTGACCCTAAAATATTGTGTTGGACACCTTTGTCTTGTACATGTCACCATTTGTTATCAACCATAAATAATTTGACCTATGGTTTATGGCTTGCTCATCCTGTTTCAAGGACAGAGCCATCTAAAGCTTTTGCCCACTTCAACTCTCAGACCATCTGAGGTCTTCAAACCCCTTCCTTTACCGCTGAAGCAGGAAAGAAATCAAAATCTATCACTGTGGGAAAGATGGTGGCCCTAACTGGACTTAGTGCATGTGCAATAACCTGTTTCCTGAAACAGTATTTTTCCTCTGAGTATTTCACTGCAAATCTCATGGTGCAACAGAGTGGAAGTTTGTGGTGCCCTTTGGGTGCAGAGAGTCCTGTGGGAGCCAAGACACATCTTAAAAGGCAGTGATTTATTCTTTTACACAGAGAGGGCAAAAGCTGTCTGAAATACCATTAAGTGCATTACACTGAAATAAAACTTAGAGCTTTCAGCAATCACTCAGTAACGGAGGTGGCATGTTCTGTTCAAAAGAATTCTGTTTTCATATTAATCATGTGAGAGAGAGCAGAACACTTCATCAGATCTTCAGAGAAATTCAGAGATGCTTCACTAGGAATATGGAGATCCTTTTCTGTAGACCTCTGCAATTTAAAGCTGCTTTTCTTCCTCTTTTTGGTCTTTGAAGGGCTAGGGACCTGCAGCAGAGGACTGAACATTTCAGATATTTTGAGGGGCAGCTCCCAGCAATTTCTATCTTGAATGAACTCTTACTTTTCAAGAATAAAGTCCGGTATTGCCTAAATTACAGCTATTCCTGACTAGGAGCAGAGCAATGGTTGGTGGCATGGCTTGGGACCAGAGCACAGAGTGGAACAGTGACTGGTGTCTGTGCACAAGCAATCCTCTGCCACCATGTGCCAACCACCCACACACACAACATACCCATGAAGTTTAAGTGTGGTGGCAAAAGAATCCTGCCCTACAGCTTCAGTCTCTGCTTTCTTGATGCCTTCTTGGATCACTCAGTCACGCAATCAGAATTGTAAAAATATTTAAATATTTCCAATTTTTAGGTGCCCAACTGCTTCAGAAAATTTAGCTATTAGATCAAGATTCCTTAATCCAAGATTTGGGAGAATATGTACTTGATGTTTTGGTAGGTAGGCATGCCAATTCTACGGTAATAGAGGTCTTATATGTATTGAAAAGGAAGAGGTGCACTCACTTTTGATGCTCTTACAGACCTTGCCTACCAGGAGAATAAATGAGAATCAATGTATAAAGGAAGTCAGGAAGAGCTGCTTAAGAGTTTGCTGAACAGGGATGTCTTTTTTGATAAATTCTTCATGTCAATTTGCAGCAAGCTTAAAAAAGGAAGGAGTGCTGTAATTGTGATATCCTGTTCAGGTTACACTACCCTCAGGGAAGCTGCTACTAATGACTGAATTAATTAACAAGAAATTGTTTTATGTGTTACAGAATTTAAACCAGCCCCCTGCCCCAGTTTCCCTGTCTGCTTACTTTTGCAACAGTGTGAACAAAGAAGCCATTTGCCAATGCTTTGTTAACCTGTTACTCTCGCTAAGCATTTCCGTGTAAAGCTGTGGAAGGCAGAGTTGTGTGCATTACAGCTGGGAGCAATGTCTTCTTGGATCACATACTCTGCAGTCATTGTGTAGAAAAGTGTAAAACAAGTACCTTCAGAATCCGTGATCGCAATTTTTGGCATTATAACCACTTCTTTCTAAGCTTGTCTACATGATTTGTGCCATGGCGCCGTGGGAACAGATATGAAGAGATAAATTCAGTGATGCAGCTTCCTATTTAACTTCATACTTTTAGAACACCTTGGAAATGCAATGGCCAGTGAATTATTTATATCACGGGGGTTTTTTGTTGTTTCTCTTCAGTATCATCTAAGTATGCCTCTTGAGAAGGTGAATGTCATACGGGGCAAGTTTTTCCTGTAATTCTTACTCCTTTGGGATGATGTGATTATCCTTTCATGCTAAAATTGTTCTATCTTCACAGCTATTTATGGGGGTGTGCTGCTATTACCTAAATTATAAAAATGGGCTGTGCAAAAGTATTAGCTCATTTATGTGTAAGATGCTGCAGTTTTATTGGGAAGAGCTGAATAAAATAAGCATCCCTGTTTTTAACAGGATTATGTGACACATGGGGTAGATACAGATAAGGTTGCACAATGCATCTTTAGTTTCTCTTTAACAAACAGAAAGACAGCTCCTTTTCAGCTCACAATTGCGGGCACATTTTGTTCTATTTGAAAGAATGCAAGAAATATTTTCCTGATTTTTATCTGCTTTTAATTAGGCTTCCTCAACAAAGAAAGCATTTGTTGCATTTTTTCAAGGAAAGTATCAAAAAAAAAAATTGCTCTTCATTCAGATATAGACTTGCCTTGAGTGAGAATGGCTAAATTAACATGCATTTTAGTCCTGTCTGCCTCTGGTAATGGCAGAACTTAGTGTGTTTACAGTCCTAAGATGCTGCAAAAAAGAAATTATTTGTCAATTTTATAAGTCCAGTGTTCTTCCTCAAAGCTATGTCATGGTACTGTGTGTGTACACAGAAGGATGTGTGCAGATACACACCTCTGCATCCAGCACAGCTCTGATCTTATTATCTGGCTCATGTATGAGGACAAATCCCTGATGTTAGCTCTACTTGCTACCACATTAACAATCCAAAGGCTGATTTGGAAACGAGAAACTCTAACCACACATTTCTTTTCAGTCATGACAACTTCTGCACTCCCTGCTCAGATGTGTACATGGCTCTTGCTCTGGACTCAGGGCCGCCAGTCTCAAAATCTACTTCTGTGACTTTGTGATATAGAAAAATATCAAAAAATGCCACGTTATTTATTACAAACTAGAAAACAGAGAGAATCTCAAAGTAAAATCTTGGCCCCCAATGAAATCAACAGTGAACTGCATGTTGATTTCCCATTGGCTAGAATTTCAGCCAGGGTTTGTATAGTTTTATTTCTTTTGGATGCAGAAAATTGGACAGAAGTATGTTTACAGAAGTTATGCTGTAATAAGATACCTCCCTGCTCCTGCCTATGAATGCAGGTGTTTCTGTTTCCAGAAGATAAGTGATACAAGCTCATAAATTGCTACACAGAACAGCAGAAAACTGAGATCTAGTACCTTGAGAGAATTTTGTTTTCTTTTACTGAAAGAATCCTTCTGGGAAAGGTAAAACCTTCCACATTCCCTCTTCAGTCTTACAGATGGATTGGATTTTGTTTTCAAATCCAGAATTTTTGGGGGTTTGGTAGGCTCAAGTGTTTCTGTGCCTAGATTGATGGTATCATTTTCAAGGGAAAAAGTAGGTTTTGATCAAAAAAGAGACATTTAACTTCCTGACTATGTGTAAAAACATTCTTTTCTAAAACTGCAGGAGTTTTTCAACACTGATACTGTGTATTGTCATTTATATGTACAGTTTATAAATATTATTTGCATGTAAGAAAAATATTTTTAAAATGTAATATTGGCATGTATTTGGTATAGAATGAGAGATGTGTTGCAACGCAAATCTGAATTTTTAATTGCAAATTTTAATTTATTGCAAAAATCTGTGTGGAGTCTAGGGCACCAGTTTTGCAATCAAATGATGACACTGTGCATCAGCTGAACCCATGTAAAAATCTGTGTACACACATTTAGCAAGTGCAAGACAAAGGACATTGTCATCTATCTATTTTCTGTGGTTTAAGAAATTATTGTTCTTTTGCTGGTAATTTTTATCCTTCAGCTAAACATTACTGTCCCTCAACCATGACTTGGTATTTCAATGCAAAGTAAACTAGTTTATAAACCATAAATTTCCTTTATTTGAACTTAAATATTCTAGCAAAAGAAAACTGTGTTTTTTCTGGTACTGATTTAATGAGAGCAGTTTAAGGCCAAGGCTAAAAAATAGACTAAATTATTGCAGAGTAATTACCCTTAGGCTTCTGCATGCACTGGGATCTGAACTACAACTCACTTATTCTGGAGTGGAGCATCTATACATGCACACCAGAGAGCTTTCCTGGGACAATCTATTCCACTTGAGTTACTCCAGTTAATTACTTTAAACTGGTGAGTCTTGAAAGTCAGTTCTGCCTTTAGCATTGAAACATTCTCAGAAAAAAACGATGATTTTTCTTGAAACAACTTTACCACAAAAAACATATTAAAAGAAACAGCTGGAATTGGGAAACTGCTTTGTGATACTTCTGAAAACCTTCGTTGTCTTGGCTGTTGGCATGGTACACACAGTGCCAGAGCATCCCACAGCCAGCACTGGGAGCAGGCTGGTTTGCAGCAGGGAAGGATTTGCTCCCATGTTTGCCATGACAGATGTTTGTCCAGAGAAGGCCCCCATGCTGCTCACAGTGATGTACGTGCCTCGTACCACAAGCAATGCTGTTGATCTCGTGGGGACTTGCCTGAGCAAAATGCACATGGAAGCTGTTTGCTGATTTGGGGCCAAAGCATGCAAATGCTAATTGAGCAGTGCCCTGCACAGTATTTACCATCTCTGAATGCCAAGGGAAGTGTGTTCTGGTGTGTTACTGGACCATATGCTGCACCACTCTCTGAGGCTTCTCCTCATTACTGGGGAGTCTCATTTAATTAATACAGGGCAGCAGGAATATCAGCAAAACAACAGCTTGATCCAATCTGAGATTGTTCCTTTGCTCCTACAGCTTCTGGCTTTGAGCCTCAAGAGTTAATGGAAATTGGCCAAAACGAGTATGTCCCACTACGGGCAGCTCACGGCATTAAACAATTATGCAAGAATTTTTCCTTGGGAGCTATTAGGGATGATGACATTGTGCTTAATATCTGACCTTCCCAGCTTCAACTGCTCAATACCTCTTACTGTACACAGAAATTGCCAAAATCCCACCTAATGAGCTGAAAAATGACATATGACAGATCTGGTGGCTAACTGCAGCTAGAAGAAGAAAGACCACTACAGAACAAAAATTCCAAATCTTGCTCTTTTTTCTTTACTTTTTCCAGTTAAAAATAGTGTTTAAATATGTAATTTGAAGGCACAGATAATTAAAAACTTAATTCAAGGCAACTGAATTCAGGCAAAGTTCTGTTGCTTTTAATGTCTTTTTGGCTTAGATCTGCAATTGTTCAAAAGTTATTGGTACTCATAGGATTTCAGGATTTTTTCTTTCTGGGAAAGCTGTTTTGGTCTTTTTCCAAGGGGCACTGTTTCAATTCCATTTATTCCTGGGAGATTTACACCCAGTTAACTCTTTTGACTTTAAGGAGGGGGAATGGTTCTTGAATTAAACTGTAATAAAAATATTGCTAGGGGTAAGAGAATCATGAGTGCATCCCACTGTACCATTGAGTCAGTGTGTATGAGCCACACTGTGTTTATAAATGATTCTGTTGTCTCTTTTCTCTCCTGCATTATTTAAATTTCATCTTAAAAGGCCACCACTAAAACTTCTATAATTACTCTAGAAGAGAAAAATAATTTTGAGCAGCTCCATTCCTGTTTCAGTCAGACAAAACTCATGTCCTACTTTTGATAAGAAACAGTGGAGGTGAAGAAGCGAAACTTTAAATGTTAATTGATTTTCCTATGCTGCCCCGCAGCCTTATTTTGCATAGACCTGGGGATTTTTCACTTCAAATAACATCGATCTGAAAGAAAATGTTGGCAAAGGAATGAAACTGAAGAATTTTATGGAGTGTTTTTATAATGTACCACTCCTATTTTAATCAGTGATACAATGTAGGGACTTGAACTCTGAAAACTTTGTGCATCCTCTAAGGGACCTGGATAAATAGCATCAGTAAATGAATGGAATGCACACAGCCCTGGGAAAGAGCCTTAGTGTCTCTGTTCTTCATCACTTGTGTGGCTACACAAGTTTATGATGATTTTATTTTCCCCCCTACTTTCCTTTTTTTCAACATATTTTGAGAGGGTTTTTGATGCAATGTCACTTTTTTTGGACCCCTGTCCCCTCCATATATTATCACTTCTACTACCACTAAATAATAAATCTCGATTAACTTCACAAGATTTTTATAAGGGAGCAAAATACTGCGCATGTCTTTGTGGCAAGGGTAAACGTACAATGTTTTATCCTACAGCATCTGAAGTCAAAGTCTTGGTCAACCAGGACCACAGAGTGTGTAGTCTTCAGCAGTCTAAGCATAGTATGTTGTTGAAAGGGTATATCTGTTCCCTTTCCCATGAGGTCAGCAGTTTTGAGGGCACCTAATTAAATTCTTCATTAACTCGTCAGAAAGAGCAGAGGAAATAGCAAAGAAATCCATGATTTAGGAGACAGATGAGCCAGAAAGAGTTGATCTTGAACCTGAGCTTTGAAACAGTAATATTTTCAAGTATAAAGAAGTAAAAATACCTAGCCTTACAAGACTGATGTATTTTTTTTTTTTTTAGTTTTGTTAAACTGCATCCAAAATGCCTTTGGATTATTACAAAAGAAATAAAAAGTTTTAAAATTATATACTGGTTGAGCCAAATTCAGAGATGAGATTGAATCTCTTCTTGGTTTTATGATCTTTTGGGGTTTTTTAAAGAATATATGTGATTGAGGCTTAAGATGCTGAACTGCCCTGACATACGCAGGGAGGGGCTTGGAGGGTTTCAAAGGCTGAATTTAAGCAGGCTACTTCAAGTTGCTGAAGATAAAAGATGAGAGGGGCTTAAAGTTCAAGCACTGACATCCAGCTAAAGGCAACCACATGGTACTTGTGGACTTGAATTTGGGTAAAACATGTTTAAATCCACACGCAAAAAAATATTTAGAAAAATCTTTGAAAATGTATAGATCAGTATGTATGACTAAAAAGTCTGAATTATTTATGGACAAGTGTAGGACACAGTGTTTTGGGGTAGATTTTTCAGTTTCTGTGGTTTGAATTGTACTGTGGTTAAATCATAAAACAGCCTCTTGGAAAAATACCTGGATATTCCATGTGGAGTTTTCAGAGTGCAGTTCATGGCTGTACTAGCAAACAGCACAAAATAGCACCATGAAATGTAGCTCCAGTGCAAATAAAAAAGGCTCTAAAATTTACAAGTGAGTGTTGTGCTGCATGAACACATACACATGCACACAAACAAAAGCTTACACTAAATTTTTGCTTTTTGGTTTGGGAGGGAATACAGCTTTCAAATTGATTAAGAGAGCATGCCTAATTAGAAACATTTATCACATGTACACTCACAATTATTTTTTTGTTTTCACTCTTCATTTGAAATTGTATAAATCACAGGAAAATAAGTATCTCATATCCAAAATGCCCATCTCTTTGTTCTTTTTTATTTGATTGCAGTCAGATGAAAAGCACTGCTTTGAAATAGAGGCAATGGCCAGAGGCCTATTGATTGCCTGTAAACAGAAACAAAAAAGTGGCCCTGGTAACATTTAGAATGGTTTATCAGTGATCAAAGCACAGGAGGTGCTGTCTAGACAGACTAGGTGTGGACTAGCAAATGGATTTCATTAGGCGTCCTCTACTCTGGTGCCATTGTTTCAGCTCTGCTCTTCTTCAGGCCAATCTGTGATTGATTTCCAGAGAGGTGCCCAAGTGCCTGTGGCAATGGGATAAAGCTTACAGGACTTTGCTTGTTCTGACAAGGCAGAGTAGCTGCCTATCACATTAGCGCAAAATGACACTTTCATTTACTTCCACAGTGCTTTGAAACAAATACTTTCAGCTACAGCAATTGCTCTTTGCAGATTGAGCTCTGGAGTCAACTTGTGTTCCAGAGAGTAAAAGGTTGTGAAATAATTTCTGAAGTATCCTATAGTTAAAAAGGGCTGACATCTCTGACAGCACCATGCTTTCCTCTTCTTGCATAGTCACAGTTTTTTTTTAAGGATGCATTTTATTTGTAATGTTAAGAAGGATGTTTTTCACTACTGGGGAGAACAGCTTCACTTTTTATCCTTAAAAATTCCTGTATGCATCCCACATGTGCTGTGCCTGCCTGTAAGCATACTTGGCATTCACCAACTGGTGCACTAAATCACGGGACTCAGATTATTCAAATGGTTTCACTACAACCCCTAATGTGAAAATGCAGGGATAAGTCAGCTTACAAAAAGGCCTCACATTCAGCTGGTGCAAATTACCAAATTACTATAAACTACCAAATTACCAATGTGCAAGAGCAGCAGATGTGGTCCATGTTGCCTCAGCCTCTCCACTTTGTGCTTGTGCTGTTTCACAGGTGACCTGATTCCATTTCTCAGATGCAGCTGCTGCTGGATGAACTCCCAGGGAAGAGGGTGGAAGCATGTGGCAATCCTGCCTGCCATAGAACCACAGAATTGTTAGGGTTGGAGTGGATCTCTACAGATCATCTAGTCTGACGACCTGGAGCAGGTGACACCAGAATGTGTTCAGGTGGGCTTGGAATGTCTCCAAAGAGGGAGACTTCACTCCCTCGCTGGGCAGCTGTTCCAGTGCTCTGCCACCCTCAATGTAAAGAAGTCCTTCCTGGTGTTTAGCTGGAACTTCTTGCATTTTAGTTTATGACCATTGTTCCTCATCCTGTCTCTGGGCACCACTGGAAAGAGCCTGGCACCATCCTCTTGGCACCTGCCTTTGAGATATTTGTATGCACTAATGAGATCCTCTTTCAGGCTTCTCTTCTCTAGACTGAACAGGCCCAGAGAGATGCTCCAGACCCCTGTCTTGGTGTCTTCTGGGTTACTTCCTCTGGGTCACTGTTTTGGTTTCGTGGATCCCACAAGTTCCAGTAAGGTTATGGACCTCTTGATAATGACAATACCAGCCAGGAAGCTCCGAAGGCTCCTGTTACTGCTAATAGAAGAGGTATATGGAACCTCGAATGCAGAAGTCAATGCTTCATCCCCAGCAAGGAGATGTCAGAAGACATTGTGTCCTCCAAACCAGAACCAGTAGTGCAGTGCTTGGGTGGGGAGCTCTGAGCAGGATCACTCCCTCCAAGGCCTTCATGGGCTCCTTATGCCACTTTGAAGAAGTTTGAAAATATTGAGGAGCAGAAATCCAAGATGCAGTTGGTGAAATTATTTGGGCAGTTGCTAAATGTATTAAACATCATTTTGCTGTTGCTTTCTTTTTTAATTTAAAGGTGCTATAACTGTGACTGCTGCCACACAACAAAAGTCTTTGTGAAACTATAAATGTTAGTAAAACCTCATTCATACCCTCCAGACTAGCGCTAAATGAGGGCATTTACTTTACATATAAAATTTTGACCAGTGCTTTGGCTTCAAGTGGAAAAGCCTTTTTTTTTTCAGACTTTTTGAAAAACAGAAGATGGATAAACTGGCCAGGTGGTAGTAGGGGTCAAAGGGAACATTGAAGAAAAATGGAGACTGAAGCTTGATTAAGACACTAAAGGACTTTGCCATCTGCAGATACTGGCTTTGCCTAGCCAGGGCGAAATAAAATAAAATTGGTTTCAGGATGGGGATTTTGTTAAGGAATCTCTATCTATTCAATATTAGGGGAAAAGCAACACAGTGTTAAAAGGCATGTGCAAGGAGGTCTGTGTGCCATGTGTGTGCCTGTCATGTAGCTCCCGAACAGCTGAGCTATAAACCAAAAGATTCATACTGCTGGCTCTGGCACCAGAGGATTTGGTGTCTCACGTTCACAGCTGACCCAGGCTGGATGTAGAGATGGTTACCAGGCATCACCTTTCAGGACAGCAGTCAGACAGCAAGCTCAGGTGAGCTGTGCTCTCCTTGGACTCCAGAGGCTTCAAGGATTCATTTGATTCAGTAGAAGTAGTCACTCATATTGTTACATTCAATAACCAGTGCAGTTCCATTAAAGGAAATTGCCTATTGATTTTTTTCCCTCTAGCATTCCACCTAATTTTTAATTTACATTTTTTATTGCTAAAGAGAGGGGCAAGACTGAAGAGAAAAATCTGTTGTAAATACCTGAATTCTCCTCACCATTTTCATGAATGCTTGTGTTTGCTCACAGCACACATTCGCACTTGGGATATAAATGTGTGCACTCACACAGAATGCTTACAAAATTCAAACCATTGTGAAGTGATTGCTACTACCTCTCTAGTAAAAGCTCAATATTATGATTAGCTTTGTTGAAGGCTGACGTTAAATAAAAGGTTAAACTAAAAATTTTGCAATCCTAACAAAATGCCATGAACTGGGAAGACTGTTAAAAGTTTCTAAAAATGTGTTCCTCTCCTTCCCACTCATTCTGTTTTAATGCATTCAGTTTCTAGTCCATTGCAGAGATGGATTCACTTCTGGTTTGGAACTATTAGAAGAAGAAATTTAAGTGATACTTGAAAAAGCAAGGGCTGAAGACTGGGGGGCGTAGAAAAGTTAGTAAAACATTTTTGCAAATTGGTCTGAATCAACGATGCAGAAGAAGGAAAACATAATGAAGGAAGTCTCCACATTCTTTTCTTGTAAAATGTAGTGACCAGAAATGGGCATTTCTTTGTTCTGATTTATTGTTTTCCTCAACACTTTAGTGATAAAGTGAGTGTAAGCTGAACTGGGAAACTTTTCAAACTCTTTTGGGTAATTATCTGCTGTTTACTGGAACATCTTTGCCAAATGAAATCTTCAGAACTCACATACTCACGAATTAATAGTTTTATGCATAATTTCCTCACCATCATAAAAGCATGGGAGTAATACAGCAAAACCGTTCAGTGAATTAATTTATTAAAGGCTTTAATTAGCCCAGTAAAAAGTTTAAAGATAACTTTCTTAGAAAAAATCTTTCTAGCTTTCTTAGAAAAGACATTTCTAACTTTCTTAAAAGTTATCTTTACATTCCTGTTTTCTAAAAAAATCATGTTAAAGTAAACATTGTTTCTCAGTGAGAGAAGAAAGTGCTTTTCCAAAGAATTATTCTTTTGGATGATGCGATTGTGTGAATGGTAAAATTGTGTGAACGACTCCAAAAAAGACACATTTGTAACATTTTGGTTAGCTATAGCCTTCCCTTTCGCCTGTGTTGTGCCTTGTTTAGACTTAGACAGTTTAACATTTTTCAGTGTTCCTGTGTTCAGTGTCAACTTTACCATGACTTTAGATCTCATTAAAGACAGAACCTCATACTTACTGTAGTAGGTCATGCCTGTCTATACCGAACTTTTCAAACATTTCAGACACAGCTTTTTAACAAACACATCCTAATGAAATGCTGTAGACCTTTATCCACTCAGCTTCTCTGAGTCCACAATTTGCCAGGCATTTGCTCGGAAATGTCCAACGAAGTTTTGCAACAGCAGTTACGTGCCTGAGCTGACCTTTGCCTGGTGGTGCAAGCTCCAAGTGCAGAGCTTCTTGGGCCATTGCCAAGAGCTGTCTTTCCATCATATCTGTTGCAGTTTTCCATTGACTTTTGGACACACCTTTGACAGTGATCAGTTAGCCACTTCCTACTTCAGAGAATGTTGTGGTGCTTACCACATCAGCAGACCTGATTTCTGAGCTGTGCCCTATTTTGGAGCAATCTTTGTCTCTTCCCTTCTCTTATTGACTCTTTTCCTTTGTTTCTTTTGGCCAGAATAAGAAATTAGGATACTCTATCACCCACCATGCTTTGGATTACTTAAATATATTCCCCTTCCTTCCTCTGCCTGGCCTGTTCAGGCTGAACTACCTCATACCATGTGTAGCCCTGAAGCAAATTTGAAACTTAAATAACCTCAATAAATCTCATCCCTTGCTCTGGCATCTGGGTGTCTTACAAGATGTGTAATGAGATGTTCAGGGTCTCAGCCGCTGGGAGATGCCTTTTGCTGCCTGCAGCTCTCACCGTCAGCTGGGAAAGAATGATTTAATCAGTTAAGAAATGCTAAACGACCAGGTGTGCCATTTTTTGACTTCTGTGCTCGCTTCTCAGTGCCACAATTCAAAGGGCAGTTCCTGGCCCCAAGACATTATTTTTTAATACAAAGTAGCACTTCCAAATGTATGTTTTTCCTGGGTATTCCCTCTGCGTTCTGACTGTCTGGAATTTTTCGTTTAGAAAAACAATGTCACATTGAATCAGAAAGGTCTATTTGAATGCAGTCTCCAACCTCACCCAGTTCCTCTGACTCTTGGCTCCCTTCTCAGAAAAGAAATCTCTCTCTTATATGAAATTTTTTCTTTATCACTCTATGGATTGAAACTTTCCAGTTTTAACAAAACACAATGTCACTCTCATTCTTTGCATTCCAGAGCTTTGGATTAATTGATTTAACAGTGATTAATTGTGCTACGTTACCAAATATCGATTTTTATGTAAAAAGCCAAATTCTCTATGATCTCAATGTAAAAGTTATAATTTCAGAAGTTTTATTAAAACTGAAACTCAAATACAAGTCTATGGCAAAAAAAATACACTATATATTTTAAAACTTTATTCCAAACACCTTTTCTGTAACATAGGTGACAGCTTTTGCAAAAGAAGGTAATAGTCTTTGGTATAAACCAGATCTTTCAGTGACAGAAATAGTGACAATTAACATTACCTAGGGATTCTTTCTCCTTAATTAGGATTCATTTAGAATTCACCTGGAAAATTCTTTAATAACCCTTTCTTCCTAACAAAGAAGCATGTGGTGGAATTTTAATGGCTCCATTATGTTAAAAACCCACAATGTGATTGTAGTGATGGTGGGAATTTGGCTGTACTGCTTGAAGAACATCTGGTTTAAAATAAATATGCAAATGTCTTCATATATGTGTTAATTTGTCAAGTCCAAAGGATGCCAGGGTTCAGTGGACCAGACACTGAAGTGTAATAACCAAATAGAATTGGCTGGTAGCAGTTTAGGTTTGCATCACAGAGATCTATTAATTCATATTTACCTTGAATCATGTTGAAAAAGACACTGCAGGCTATATGTTATACTCTGATGAGATACACAGGCACATCAATAACAATGGCCTTGATGTGCATCCCGATGTCATACTGGGCAAAATACATTTTTTTTTTCTTTGGGTTTGTGAGAATGAAGTGCCTTTTCCCACAAACCTGAGCTATCAGTGGTGACTGCTATGTCCATTTCCTGGTTTCTTTCTTGGGACCTTATTTCATGATGGGTATATTAGTTTACAGAGAATGTTGGAAAACAGGTTCTTTTCTAAAAAACCCTTTGCATGGGAAATCACAGAATGGTCTGTGTTGGACAGGACCTTAAGGATCATTTCATTACAAACCCATGACAGAAAACAACGTAGCATCCTTCTGATCTTCCTTTGCACACCTATGGTGGCTCAGCTGAATGTCCTCAAAACCAGTGACTGCTGTTGCTCTGTGCTGTCATCAGTGAGATCTGCCAGGTAAACCTCCCAGCTCTGGCAGGGGTGGTGCTGAAGTCCTGATCCATCATGCTGACGAGGTTTTAGGAAGGTAGTTGGAGATCAGCAAGTCAAAGGCCTTCTCTTGGTGACAGGCATCTCAACACAACACAGTGAACATGTGCATGGTGATGGGGCTTTGTCAGTCCTGATAGGTGGGCCACTTCCCACTTTCCTTGTGGGAAGTCTTGCCTAATGGGAACCTGCAGGTGATATCCTTGTTTTGTGTAATTCAGTAACATTCAAGAACCAAAACTATATCAAGAGAGATTCTGGGGAAGAGAAGGACATTTAATCATTTGAAGTTATCACTAGGAGTTGAGAGACATCTCAGATACCAGGTTTCCTCTTTGTTCACATATGCATGAACATTTTTAGTTCAATTGCCTCCAATTAGGTGATGCCTGTTTTTCAGTGGCTGTTTTATATCTAGTTTTAATCTATACAGAAAAATGCTGCTTGCTTTTAAAGAGCATGAGGTAAGTTTAGTTCTAAAAACAAAACAAAGCAAACCCACCAAAACTACAGTAGAAAATATTAATTTCCACCACTAATTCAGGGAAGTTTTTTTTGTGCCATATGAGATACACATGAAATAGATTTTTCAGATCCCCAAAGAGAACAGAAAGAGGTCACTCTCCTTTACACTGTCCTTACTAGCATGCAAGCATGTGGTTATATTACATCCTACAAAGAGTCATTAGGTCTGTTCAGAAAACCCTGTGAGTCAGTCAAAATATCTCCAGCTGGGAAGTGCAGCTCTGTCTAGCCTACAGCACCATGCTGTGATTTAAAACCATGATGAAGCCCCTTGCGAGTGGGAGCCTATACACTTAGTTCAGCCTGGGTACTTAATTTTCAGGATGTTTGGGATCCCAATGAAATTAAGTTTTCAAGGTCTGAGCTTGTCTTCAATTTTATTTAATGATTATCATCTGGTTTCTCTAGGTACTTGACATGATTTACATTATCAGGACTTGGTTCAATAAAATATTTCTGAAGGCTTTCTGTAAACAGAATTTATGAAAAGAACTAAAATTTGTTCTACTTATAGATACACATAAATTTGAAAGTAGCATAAAGATGTGTCAGAAGTGCAAATTAGCATAAAACCATTACAAATAATGTATGATCATCTATATGTTTATAGCAATTCACCGTACTGAGGCTGAACTGGCTCTTTCTTCAAAGATCCAACAGTGCTGTCTTTAGTGGAATTATCCCAAGAAAGAGAAACAGTCAATAAAGTCTCTAATGCTAACTTGAGTAACAATTCAAAGTGTACAATTTTCTGGTAATAACCATGAATTGGTTGTCTTGAAATGTAGACAAATGTTAAATATTAATGCACCTTCAGATATGGGAAAATGAGTAAGTTATGATTTATGTTTCCTTCATTCCTATCACCTTAAATAAGAAAAATGCTAGTTCTCAATTGCCAAATAGCTGTATCTGGTATTTGTTAGATTATGATTAACAATAACCATTGACAGCTAGCACCTCAGAGCAAGCTAGCTCTTCTCGTTACACAACTGATAGTTCAGACAAGATTTAATCAAACAATGAAAATACACAACGTTTATCTTAGCTACTATGCAGGCCTGCACAGACTGAGGGGGTTTTGTACAGAGGGGCAACAAAATAAAAGAAATATTTCATCTGACTCCCAAAAAACAGGTGCAAACCTAACTTTAATGGGCATACGTACTTTGGCTGGCAAGAACCTCATAAAGGGCCCCTTTGCCTGGTGGTGTTTTTTCTATGTTCTGCCATGAGTGGGAATAATTTGTGCAGATGGAAAGGATGATAGAAGTATTGTTTCTAGGGTCGTGTTTCTGAGTGAGATGTCTTTCCAATCCAGTCTCAGAGTGGCTTCTGCAACCCCCAACAAGAGCAGTCAGTCAGCGAGAAGGAATAACTTCACCCCCTTACTCTTCTCCTGATCCTTTTGTATTTTGGCTGACACCTGCAACGTATTAATCAGTCAGAATCTGGCCTGCAACATAATGTGTGCAAAAGTAACTTACATTCTATTGAGTGACCATAATGTCTCAGTGCACTAAACATGCTCATTAAAAACAGGCAAACCCATTAAGTTAGTATAAAGTAAGAACAGTTCCAAATACTTAAAAATGGAAGTGCAGCCAAAATTCCCAGAAATTGGAAATGATTCAGCTGTATTCCATATTTAGTACATATGAACACACATGTGAACATGAACATATTCAAATGCAAGGAAATGTATATACAGTTTGGAAGCACATTTTCCCAGATGCAAAAGGGCTAGGAAGTGTCACTAATCACAGGGAAAGATGTTTTTTGTTTTCTAGTCCTGTGGTGCTCTGACCTAAAAGCCAAATATTTTTATATTTTATATACTTTTTACTAGAGAAAATAAAAATAAAACAAATAGAAAAGATCTTGTGGTCTTTGAAGAAAAGAATATATAGTAGGAAAACAACAGAAGTAGGACTTCTGCATAACTGCTGTTAAAGGAATGAGTCTAGGAATTAGTCTTAGAAGAAGTTGTTAAAGGACAGAAATGTCAACAAAATGAGCAAGTCCCCTGCGCAAATATGTCACTGCTCACAATAGACTTACAGTGGTGGAAAAGAGTAAATTATGAGCCCATTTTCTCATCTCTGAATGTAGATACATTTCTGCTACGTTTACACCAAGCTCCAGAATGCTTCCAGTGGCTCCTTCATTGCATTTCTTGTCATGACAGCTCAGCCCTCCTGCAGCAAGAGGAGTTGCACAGGACACATCTCATCCAAAGCCAGATAAAAACATCTAGAGGAACCAATGTGAAAAATTCTGACTTTATTGGTTAGTAAGAGGCAATAGCAATGTTAACCTGTAGGAGCATCAGAGAAGATTTGCATTTAAACATGGTGCCACACCTCAGAGTTGCTAACAGCTTATATATTCACTTAATATAACATTTCTGAAGTGCTCCTGAGGAGACTCCTGTGACCCTTGGTAAGAGACATAACATTCCTCAGAGTTACAGAAATAAGTTCCTGTGGACATACGTAGTTACAAATAGTTTTCAGAATAAATAGCAAAGAGATTTGAGGACCAAGGCTGTGAAGTGGTAAATCACCTGTGAATATACCAAAGTATTAGTGACACACAAGTTGAAAGTCTCCAAGCATCCCTAGAGTATCCTCATGCCATGTAGAGAAGCTTGGCCACGGTTATAACCACGCCACGAAAAACACTTGTGCTGTGCAATTGCAAGCGCGGTGTCCCACAGGAACTTATTCACCAAACTGGAAGGAATTATGCCAGTTAACACTTTCAAAGGAATATAAGGTCAAGATTTAAAGTTTTAGAAATACTTAGAAGCACTCAGTCTTGGCAAGAAGAGTAGAGGACTTGCCTGCCCTCCAACATCAGTGCTTTCACAGTCTTTCTTTGGCTGTATCACAGAGTTCAGCTCTGAGTGAGTTTCTGTGGCTAGGTACTTTGTCACCAGCTTCATCCAATAACGCAGCAGTGGGGATTTTAAAGGGATAATTAATGCAAAAAAGTTGTTCTGACTAAAGCAATACCAGTCTTTACCAGTTTCATAAAGGAGCCAATAACTCAAGAGTTATGGCTTTATTAGAAACCTGAGTTAAAGTTCTATTTTGTTTTCCAAAAAACAAACCCTACCTACTGTTGCTGGGCTGAGGAGAAAAGAGACAAGAGAGCTAAATGGGTAACTGGTCACTGTAGTATGACGAGGCCAGAACTTTCTCTGAGTTATAAATAGCCTAGCCAAAGTCTGGGATGAAGTGTGCTAGGGTCATAGAAAGAATTCATGGCACATGCCAGAATTGCACAATGTCGTAATTGTACCCCTTGCTTTCATTTATTAACTGCAGTATTTCTTGTGCCAAGCCTGTAGTTAAACTGCACATTCTCTGGGAAGCAAATGTGTTGTCTTTACATTCAACAACGTGCCTGTAACACTCTTGGAGCCACAATTATTGTAGTAAAGTTCTATGCATTGCTGTAGAATTCATATCCCAAAGAGCCATTCTAACACATCAGTTACACTCTACAGTATTCCCCTCTCCTCTCATTTATTTTTTTTTCTTTTTTCTTTTTCTTCTCCATGCAAAAAGAGAAGAGCATAATGCCAGATGCATCAAGCTGCTGGGTTTACAATATGCTTAGCAACACAAACAGCCGCACTGACAATGATCCCAGTGAGAGGAAGCGTTTCACAATAAAGCCATTAGCCATGATGTGGTCTGAAGTTCCAGATGCACGTCTCTAAAAGTTGACTTTTTTTTTTGCCTATCTGGTTTCCTGTGAATTCTGGACTGTGAAATGCACAATGTACCATTTCTACTGGCCCATGTATATTGGGAATGATATGTCTATAGTGGAGCTTGTAAAATTACTGCTGAATACTTTGGAGAGCATGTGGAGCTCATTTGCATTTCTTCCTATTTCTTCCTCAAGGCTTGGGGAAAACTATCTATTTTTTAAAAACAGACATTTCCCTGTGAAAAGTACGCAATTTTTGATTCCCTTCATAGTATTTTAGAGAGAAGAAAAACATACAGTTTTTCCCGCTTCACAGTTCTCTATATTAACTTTATATATCTTGCAGAAGTATTCCTCAGAATGCCTTCCATATGATCTACTTCAGCTAGTCTAATTCTGAATATACAATTAATCTGATTCATATCTACTGAGATATTTAAAGGCCTGATTACATTAGAGAAATTTGCAGCTGTCTAATATTACCTCATTGATCACAGTGATTCTTGTCAGTAAGTATCTGTGAATTGCAGGCACAACAATTCACAACCCAGCATTTATTTTACAGACTATGTCTTTATGTCCACACAGCTAACCTAAATGTACTCTGAAGGTGCCATTCCTTAAATATTCTGAGTCCTGACTTGACTTCTGCATTTCACAAGAGTTCTTTGAGTCAACAAATATTGTAATATGTGATTCTAGGGAACTAAAATGGAAAAAGCCCTCTAAGCCATCAAAGCAGTGCAACAGATGCCTACTTTAGGAGGGCTGGAGCATATTTCCCTTTCTTCCAAACGAAACAGATCTACAGTAGAAGACCTAAAACTGTAGTGATACTGTGATTGGAGACAAGAGCAGCAGAGATGAAAGACCATGCCTGTGTCTTGGGACAGAGCAACAGCAAGAACTACTTAACTTAATGATGCCACTGTTATGAGGACAATTGCTTGCAGAATAAGCTCACATGAATAAATCAAGGTGACTTGGTCAATTGTCAATAGCTTTTAGAAAAAAATTCCCAAAAGGACTGCAGCTCATTTTCTCCTAAACAGTCTAAGAAAAGATAGCCTAAAACTAGATCAGACTAAAATAATTCTTTCAGATTTTATTGAAAGATAAGGAAAGAAAAAACTGATACAAAATCTTTCAAAACTGATTGGAAGCATGTATCCATTTTAGAAATGAGATAATTTCAATGGAATAAGCACTTTAGCTATATTTAGGATTTATGACCGTTTTCTAAACAAAGCTGCCAAGTAAGAATAAAATTTTACTTGGCAAATTTAAGCATGTTTTGTTTCAAAACATATGGTGTAGAAATTCGGGAAACTCATTTAATGATGCTTGAATTCTCTCCTTAACTTCCTTTTCCCGTTGTATTGGCTTAGAGGTACAGTGTATTTTACCAGCTGATTCCCACAAACCCGTCCTCCCAACACTCTGCTGCTGCTTCTCAGACCTGCTGCACTGTCCTTGTCTCCTTCTGCCTTACAAAGAATCTTTAATTGGTAAGACCTAACAGAAATTCCTGTCTACCCTCTTTGCTTTCATTCAATTCCTTTTGCTGCCTTTCTCCCTGCATTAATTTGTGTCTATTTTTTCCCTAATTTGCTGCAAATGGACAGTATCCAGACTTTTCTACCTACCACCTCTGATTCCCAAAATCTAATTCCCCCAACTGATGGAGTGTTAGAAAACTGACAGAAGAAAAGCCATCAGTTTCATTACAGAAACCAGGCTGAATGTCAAGTGGGATTACTTAAAACTCTATTATTATAGTTTTTCTTCATTTAAGGTGAAACTCTTCTGGAAAACTCTGAAAAAAACCCCTACACACACACTCTCGTGTAATTCCTTTAAATTTTGCAGTGCACAGAGCTACTAATTGTGGAAAACAAGCAATATTTTCTGGATGGAGAAGAATCTTATCCCAATTTTGTCTTCAAATATATCCTCCCGTAATCAGGGGATTACTGTTTACATTTTCTGACATCATTGCCCACTGTTAACACTAGTTTTAATTTCCATGCTTCAAATTGACACACAGTCGAGTTCATAGTGTTGTAGTATGCTGTAATTTAATTTTGCCACACTCTATAAATATCCACTTTACAGAGGTAAAAAAACCTCAGGTGCTAGAAATATCCTTGTTCCTTCCTTGTGCATGAGATTAACTCTAGTTTGCCCATCAGCACTGTGTCATTTAATTCTTGTTTATATTTTTATTTCTTTTATCTATAATATGTATAATATATGGGATATGCATAATACACAGGATATCAGAAGTAAGAAAACCTATACATCTGAAACAATTCTTCATGTTGTTTAATACTCGTGTCACACTAAAAGTTATAGAGTTAGAGAGGTTTTGGTGGTTTGTTTGTTTTTGTTTTTGTTTTTTCTCTGAGAAATAGATTTTAGATCTGGTCCTGGTATTAGCAACATTGAATTTTTTGAATAATTAAGAATTCATTGTCTTCGATCTAATTCAGTGAATAGAACCACTAGATTCCCTTGCTGGTGGTATCCTGGTATGACTTGGACCCTCAGTGGAAGGTCCTTTGTGACCACTAAATGCCAGCAGTTAAGGATGAGGGGGGTCCAGGGAGCACTAAGTTAAGTCTTGGGTGTAGCTGTTTACAGTTCAGATATGTCTAATTGTTGGATGGTTTGCGGGAAGGCATTTCAAAAAACAGCAGTGCTGCTTAGCCATCTCTATATTTTCTTGTAATTTCTTATAAATAAAACTGTGGGGGTTTTTTTGGTGGGTTTTTTGGGGTGGTTTTAGTTTGGTGCTCTTTTGTTGTTGTTGTTGTGTTTTGGGGTGGTTTTATTTGTTTTGTTTTGTTTGTTTTGTTTTATTTTGTTTTTTTCCCAATGCCTACACCTGTTTTTGCTCCATTAGAAATTAAACAAAATATCAATATTTTCTGTCCTCCCACAAATTATAGTTGTAAGATGTAAGAAATATGTGACAATAAATATGTAAGCTTGAATATATAAATATTCAGAGAAGGGGAATATAATTAACATTTCCATCACTTTTCAAGAACAAATCTGTGTACTCATGAAAGCCTTCTACCATACTGTATTTGGCCACAAAGTTGCTATTTTCAATAACATTATGGTTTCATTACATGCTTTTGTTCTGTTCACTGCAATAAGAGAACTTCTTCATTGTTAAATAATGAAAGCAGAAAACAAAATAAAATAAATTATCCATTATGTTTTTCTACAGAAAAGCAATCAGAGCTGTTTAAGCAAACCAGTCTCCATATTATATTGGGAGAACAGTGAAGTAGGAAGACAAGGTCACCATTGGAAATGTTTGTGTGTTTGTGTGTATGTGTGGGCATTTGCAGCCACATCCAAGAACAAAGCCTCAGCTGATTCTGCAGAGGCTGGGGGGATTTTCTCTGTTTAAAGATGAAGCTCCCAGCAAAGAAGGCTTAAGGGTTGAAGCTGCACTTTTAATGTATTGTACAGAAACATACCAGAGTGCCAGTATCAATCATTCCTTTATGCTCCTGGTTTAGCATTGTCTATTTATTTATCTGTTTTGCTTTTGTTTAGCAAAATCCTCAGCCTTCCAAGCTGTTTTCATGTGAGAAGCGAGGGAGTTTTACATAGCTAAGGTTTATTAGCGAACTAATTGACTTGTTCCCCTCTCCAACCCGTAAGTGTTCTCACATTTTAATCAATCACTCCATGTCTAATTTGTCCACTTTCCAAATCACTTTTCCAACTTTCGCTGATGAAGGCAATAGGTTGTAAGACCACCATGAGTGCCTGTGCCGAGAGCTCAGCACTAGGGGAGTGTTGTGTGTTTCAGCCCTGATAGCCTGGAGTAGCTATTAGTTCTAATTGTTGAATGGTTGAACGCTTTGAAGGACAAACGTATGTCCTAAGGCTGTGGCCCTGATGAATGCAAAGGTTTCTTTCACTTGTCATTAGTAATTGAGGGTAAATTAATATTTACTAAGCAGAGTTTCACAGAAAAGGGAATGCATGAGAAATCTAAGGAAAAAAGTGCCACAGGAGAAAATGTTGGTTCCTTTAACACTTTGAACTCAGTTGACAGCAATTAAAAAACATCTAGTGGAAATTTAGGATAAACTTAATAATTTTATTACTTTCCCCTGCCCTTATGATTACAATAAAATTCTCTCCCTTGGTATATAAACATTATAAACATTCCAGATGTGTGATATATGTTATTAATGGGTGATACCCTGCTAACTAGAACTGCAGAATTACTGACGTGTACAAAATAGATTGCATTCACAATATGTGAAAATCTATCATGGCTCAATGTGTCTTTACAGAGGAGCTAGAGAAGGCCATTCCTATGTAGCATTTGATTTATTTAATAAATCTGAAAATGCTACACAGATACCGCTTTTTGGACCAAACTGTAACCTTTAAACATCAGAGGTTCTTGTCATATGATATGTGTATACATAGACATTCACACTTTTGTTTGATGTTTCCTTAAAGCATCACTAAAGCCCTGAAGTGATCCATATGTTGACTGAATACCTAATACTGATTGAATTAAATATGGCATAGGGACTACTTGGTGCAAGTCTTTCTCTCCAGCTCCATAAGAGGATTTTTTTTTTTGATATTCAGCTATTCAGTAACACCAAATGGAAGCACAAAACTAAAACTGGCAGGGTGTGCAGCCCAGCAGAACAACAGACATAAAACAGGGAGTGAAATAGCAAAGGGGCATCTTTGAATGGGATCAAGTCCTGGATTATTCTATTGGCCCAATGTTGACTTTACTACCAAACCTTTGCCATTCAGGTTTGCTGATGGAGCCAGGGCAGACAATCCTCACAGGGGCACAATGTGTTTTAAGGAACAGTTTTCTTCTCGTGGAATGACCTTTCCTCCATCCAGACACCAGTATGGATACACTCTTTTGCTCAGGCTCCATCATACCATGAACTGGGCTGAAAGGTGATGATAAGGGATTTTCTATGTTCAGACACAGCTATTTTAGGTAAGTTTCACAGCACAAACCTGATGTAAAACAAGGCAGGCTGCAATCTTATGATGAGAGGAAATGAAACTTCCTGTAACCAGTAATTTCTCCCAGCCCTTCCATTGAATAAAGTTAATATGCCCCCCCATCACAATGAACCATCAACTCCTCTATCTTAAATGAAGTGTCAAAAGCATGGGGACATTCTGACACCTACCAATCCATTGGTGGAAATGTTTTTATGCTCACATCCTAATATCCTTGACAAATGGAGCAGGAGTTAGGATTGCTACTTTATGGAAGTAAAAGACGACTTCAGATGAAAAAATCTACTCTGGCCAGTTAAACCAGATTTAAGTCTGCTCTTGCTAAGAAAGCCACATTAAACATTCTTATTGGAACTTAAAAGTACCAAATTAAATATCGTTATACAGCACATACATTGGATTCATCTGTCTAAAGTTCCTAGGAATAAAGCAAAACCCTATTTTTGGGTATATTTATTTGAGAAGAAAATTTTTTTACAAAGCTGGCATCACATTGACTCTTTAATGTGGAAACAGCTAAAGTCACTGGTAAGACTGTGTGAAATTTCATCTTAATCTTCATTAGTCATACAAATCTGTTCCTCATTTTGAGACATCTCTGCTTTCAAGTAAAATTCTTTCACAGGTAGCCCTGATAGAACACCACTTCCAAACAGTTGGAATCATGAAATATTCATCTTTTTCCTGAAATATATGACTCCTTGCAAAAGACAGTCCCTAGGTTTCTTTAAATTTCTTTTTAGATTGATTTTCTTTCTTTGGAAAGAAAAATACAAACCTGCCCTCTAAAGTCCCAGTGGAAACTCATTGGACACCAGTATGTCATGCTGTTTAACAAAACACATGTCATATCTGAAGCAGTGAAATCTGCACCTGGGTGGCTGCTGCTGCACAGCTCCGTCGGCAGCGCTCGTGGTGGCTTCCTCACCCAATGAACATCACCTCTCACTGCCCTATGCTATATGTCTCTCTGCCCACAACAACTCAGCTGCTCTTTTCCTTCTGAGGCTGCAAATCTTTTTCTTTGAAAGGGAAATATTTCCAGGAATTTAATTAATTTAGTATAACAAGAAATTAGTCCAAAAGGAAGGGAAAAAAACCCCCACCAACAAACCTCTCATGTTAACTCTAGACACGGTGCTATACAATTTCAAAGAAAGCGTGTCTAATTATGGGCTTTAAGAGATCAACTTCCCATTAACACCACTAATAAAAATGTAAATAGAGTTGTAGTTTTGTTTTCTCCCTCCAGCAGAGCATTACTGCATTCCTCCCGTGCACGGGGGGCTCAGCGTTTCGGAGGTTGTAGTTAGCAGACAGTAAGATGTGTCCTTTTGGCGGAACTTACCACTTTATGAAAGATGTGGTCAAGATCCCAAAGAACTGTATTGATACCAGATGTAGTCTTGTCACTAAGTCTTAAACCAAGACTCTCATGAATCTTAAGTTTCCATTTTCTCTCTCTGCTCTATTACAAGGAAAAGAGTCTGAGTGAGTTACTGTTATGTTGCTAGCAGAAGTATTTTTTACTTGAAAATAGACGTCATCATGGGAAAATGTTATACAAGAAACTACGTCGAAACAAATTTTCACTACATTAGGCAAGCTGAGGTTGTCATGTCTTAATTAAATGAATGCTTGCATAAATATGTTAGTATGTCTAGTCAGAAGCAGTCATCCTCAAAATCAATGCTGCATTGCCAATTTAGTTTTTAGACAATAAAAGCATTGGCTTTTTAGCATTAGTGCTGTATGTGTTGCAAAATGAAACAGAAACAATTCTCATTGGTGAAGGATTTCAATAAAGTTTAATAATATCCACATGTACTATAAATATTTCTGGGCCCTCAAGCACTTATATTTCCTTTTGAACTTGTGAACAGAAATTGATTCAAGGTGATAAATTTGTAATCCACTATGATGGATGGAGTTGCCTTTTTAAAAAAAAGATAATGGTATATAATTTATATATTCTCTGTGAGTAGATTTGGGAAAAAAATACCTAAAAGGAAGCCAGATGTAATGAAGTAGAGTAAATAAAGTCAATTGTAATATTAGCTTTTATTGAAGCAAGTGCCACGTAATTAGGAGCTCAAAGAAATGCAAATGATGCAAATATTGCTTTTGGCTACCACAGATGACCTTGCAGCCACTTGGTTTAAGACAATATATTTATTACATATTTAAAATTAATTAGGTAAAGTACGACATTTGAATTAAATTTTCAAGCTGGAAAAACAAGTGTTGTAAGATTAAACAGAAACATGCACGAATATTTCCGAACATATTTGCAAAGTACAGCTTTGCCATTTAAAACTCAGATGCTACAGTTCTGCATAACAGAAAACCACAGATGCACGTGTGGTAAAAAAGCAAATGTTGATTTCTAAATGGTATTTGGCATGTTTGCATATTTATTCCCCATTGTCTTGTAGTTTTATTAAACACTCTTGCATTAAAATTCAAAACATCACATTAGCAGATTCTGATGGCAGAGAAGATTGTACTCAGAGCTCATGGTAAGGGTTCACACAACATGATGATGAAAGCCTTGCAACAAAAAAGGACATACTGAAGATACCCACAGGGTGACAGGCAAATAGTGCCCTTCAGCCTACCTCTCCCTTTACCCTGCAGTGACACTGAGTGCGTATTGTCTTGGATAAAGAGAGGCAGTTTGGTTTGAGAGGACACAGGTTCTGCCCTGGACTTATTTGCTCATAATGGAATAATAACAAACCTGTGCTAAGGTGACTCAACTGGATGCCTGTCAACACAGCATACTGTTGGCCAGAGGAGACTATATGGGAAAATCCACACAAATTAAAAGGTGTTTTCCAGGTAAATGCCACTGAATGACTCACTCTGTCAAGAGCAAACACAACAGAGAGGACTTTTCATTTATCTGCCTTCTATAATGTAGTATCAAAATAAAAAGGCAAAATAATTGTAGACTGTGCTTTTAACTAAATTAAGGGAGATACCACACAGTGGTGACCTGCAGGAAATGTATTCTTTCCTCATTCTGCAAGGATTCTACAGGTTTTTACGTGAAATACAAGAGAAAGATGTAAAACCACAAGTAATGTGTAGCTAGTAAGAGCTAAGAAAAGCATAGCGAAAGTATGCAATAAGTAGTCAGTGATATAAACCATTACAATGGGCCCTTCTTATATATCTGAAGCCAGATGTTGCTCCAAATTACATCACCGTAAATCCAGAATAGTTCCATTGAAGCCAATGAATCTACTCCAGATGAGAGAAGAATTTTGTCTGCAATCTATTCACTTCAGATCAGTTTATATCCATATGTCCATAGTTTACTGTAGTATTTTTTTAAATGAAGAAAATACCTGATATAATCCAGTGATCTCCAGAATAGTGTTTGTCTGAAAGAAGGAGCTTCCCTAACAGGTACGTTTCTGCCTGTCAAATCAATGTAAATTCATTGACTGAAATCACCAAAGTTCATGTTGAAGGGTGAAGAATAGTAAATCATCTCTTCATATATATAGTGGCCTGAAACCAGAATCCAGAATTCACTACTTAAAGGGTGTCCTGTTGACCATAGCTGTCAAAGTACAACAGAAATTAAAGAAGTTTGTGGCATGTCACAACCCTCTGCCTTGCACATGCAGTGTATTTAGATCAACAAAGGGAGTGCAATTGCAGCAGATCAGCTCTTTAAGTGCAGGTGCATGAATGAGGGGCAATGGCAGGACTTTGTAGATGCCAGGGCTCCCTTCCATGTCAATTTGTGGCACAGCAGAAAATAATTTAGACAACTGAAGAATTTTTTGCATCTAGAGAAAGTGACAAGAAATAGGGTACAGATTTCATAAAATCAACTACTTTTCAAGTCTATCTTGAACATTCCTGACATGTTTGGTGTACATGAACAAAATTATTTTCTCCCTGATTTACTCATAGACAGACACAACATTGCAGAAAGTAATTTTCTTTGCATTAACCCAGCAAGTGAGACAGTTTAGTAGGATCAGAGATATAATAGAGGTATTTAGAGTGCCTTTCTCTCCTGCATGATTGATTAATAATCAGATGTCTCCAAAGGGTTAAAGGCTTGTCAATAGAACACAAAAGCCGGAGTGGTGTTTTTTACCTCTTTCTTGAGGGAGTTCAGACTTCTGATTCAAGATGATGTGTAACTTTTATCCACTTGAAACATCAGCTAACGTTGTGACTATAGGTGTGTAATTGAGCAAGAATCACCTTTTGTAAGATCCACTCAGATTGGTAAATGTTGTTTTCACCTAAGAATGCAGGTATTTGCATGGAAGTGTTTGAGTATGTGCCTGGGAAATGGAAAATGTGTACAATTTCTTACCTCTCCAGAGGTAATTCGAATTCACAAAGACAAGTGGCCATGCCAACCCATGTTCATCCTCCCACTTCTGTTTAACCATTAGGGTTGAAGACCTCTGCCTCCTTCATTGATGGTGTTTTTAAGGTACCACAAATTTAAGGCAGCTCTCACCAAACCAAGAGAAGATTAAGTGGGAACAATTGTTTCTACAATAAAGTGGCAGGGACCTAACGTGTAAGAGGAATACCATATAGTTTGTCCTCTTGCCCTTGATCTGTGGTCTTTTGGTGGTTTTCCAGCTGCTCTGCAAAGCTGGCTACATTTTAGAGCTGTAAATGGGAATAGTCCTGGGACCAGAGCCCAGTTCCATCTTTCCAGCTGAGTACCAAAGCCATGAGTCTGTGCAGTCCAATTCCCTTTAGCTTGCCCTCCTGCTGATGCTTTGACTTTTGCACACCAGAGAAAACAATGGTTTTACTTCAGTAGGAGGGCTAACAATGACTGTCCTGCCACCCAGCCTAGGCAACCACCTGGGAGTTTGCCTCTTTCTGTCAAAAAATGGACTTGGATTTCCTCAGGGTAAGAAGATTCTCAATCCTTAATTTGTGACTCCATGGACTAGAGCTTTTTGGTGAAGGTAAGCTTTTCTAGAGAGATTTCCAAGGGAAGGGTGCCCACAGTTCTTGCCTTTGGTACTGATCGCAGCCCTGGCTGTGTGTGAGTTTGCTCAGGATGTGTCAAACCTTGTATCCCTTCCAGGACATAGGTCCTTTTATAATAAGGCCCAACACCTTGAGTTCTGTGCCATGAAATCCCACCCACGTCCCTGTCTCTGGTCTCTAACACCTGCCTATACAGAATGAAACAGATGTTTCCACACAGGGTTTCCAGGCCTGACCACCTGAGGTACTTGCTGGTCTGACATGGAAGTGTCAAGCAAAATTAAGCATTTCTGGGATTAAGAATTGCTAAAGATGATCAGTTCAGTTGCTCTCTGAGGACCTGCGTGGCACAGAAATTCTGCTGTGGTAGTCCCCAGGGTGCTCTTTCAGGTGCACTCCTGGCCTGTGAGCTGCAAAACTCCATGTTCTTCCAGCTGACACATTCTCTGAGCAACCACCAATCATCTCCTGCTCCTGGTTTTCATGGGGAGAAAGCTAATAACTACAGCCCAGGTGGGAGCTTTGGTGCCCATTGGTAGCTGAGAGTCAGAGAAGGAGGACTCCCATTCCAGCTGACTTTTGAGTGTTTAAACAGCAGTTAAAGAGAGTCACTGGGTCCATTTCCCCAGTGGTATTAAGTAGAGATTGTTCCTCTGATCTCTGAATGCAAAGATGATTGTCTAAGTGGAATTTTCTGCAAACATCCATTTTATTAAAATTGTACTATAATATAAGATGGAATTCACAGAGCATTTTGCTCAACTGCAGATTTTATCTTAAGCGTGGGCTATTACTTTTCCTTTCCCTAGTTTTGTGGTTTGCAAGGCTCACGGTCAATTTATCTCCCTGCAGAGCACAGATAATTCCCTTTGATTTGAGGGGAGTTACACATGACACATTCAGGAGAACAGGAACTTCACATTTTCTTTTAAACAGAAGAAAAAAAAGCCTAACAGGGAATTCAATTTTACACTGAAAACTAACTGAATTGTGGAGTTATTTAGCAAAGAATCAGACAACACTTCTAAAACTGTGATGAACAATTCTTTTTAGTGGTCCTGTTATACTGAAAATGATAGGATTCTTAAAAACTCACATACAAAACAGCCTGTGCATTTCTCTGCTTTTTTCTGGAAAGTTGTGCTGTTGAACTTCATCGTTTTGTCAATACATGGCAACAACAATGTTCAGTGGTAGAAAACAATATTGAAAGCTGCGTTTGAAACTAGATCTACTCTCAGTGTTGACTCCAGCTGATATTATGGGGCCCTGCAACTGAGCAACCTCTCTCTGTGTAGATTTTCATCTTTTAGACTTACATGCTGTAAATTTCAGCTTCAAACTGATTCTCATCACAGAACAGTGATTTTTTACCTACCAGGTAACTAACTAGAGGGAATAAAGATAAGTAAAATCATCTCCTTCCAACTCTGGAAATGTGCTTATAGAATAAATAAAAAGAATTAATATAATGCATGAGTCACACAGAGCCTGATGTAACTACCAGTGACAGCTGAAACACATATGCTTTATTACATGATGCTTTTAAATAGCAGGAGATAGTTCCAAATTTTTAGGAGTTATGAAAGTTAGAGAAACCAGAAAGTCCTTCAGGGAAGAACTTCCAAACATTTTAAGGGTGTAATAGAAATCAGAATGGTGAAAGAGAAAGCAAAAGAATGAGCACAACATGTTTTTCAGCACACTGAAATTTCTCTTTCTCTGAGGGGATATTTTATTTTTTTTATTATTTTCTATCCATAAGCACCCTAGAATAGTGTTTGTTTGGCTAAATATTTCACTGCACATATACTTCAAAGTTACCTTTACCTACATATTTCCTGCTTCATGAAAAACACAACCATTGACCTTGTGGCTGAAGGCAAGGGTAAAAAACCCTTACATGTAGATTAAAAAATATCTAGCACAGTGAGTTCAAGTATTTTAACTAATTTATTCACATTTCAGAGGAAAATATGTTGTGTTTTCTTTCAGAAATTTGTGCATATCTTCTATATATAATTAAATTTTAAGCTAAATATACATTGGCTTGAAAGTAACACTTTGACTTTTCAATCAATGTGACCACAGTAAAGTATTTGATGGGGAAATAAGGTCCTTGGCCACTTTTATTTCTGTATGTTTTTTACTCTCGTAACTGAAAGATAGCTGAGATGCTTATGTTAAGTTCAATTTAAAGACAAGAACAATCATTGTCTTCGGTAAAGATCATGGATTTTTTTTCCCTAAAGCAAATTTGTATAGATGAAGTCATGTGGATGGCAATCTTGGCTTTGGGTCTGATTGATGAGGAGTATAACTGATGTGCACAGCTATGTGCATCTACTTCATGTGCTTTCAGTTTTAAATCTCTTTGGAGAGTGTTGTGTGTGTTGCCTATGAGTGCTCATTCTCTCACTCTTTCTCACAGCAATGTGAATTGTTAATAAATCAGATGAAAAACTCTGCTCAGTAATATGCAGAATATATCTTAGGTAGGCAAAATCAGTCAAACTTTTGGAGGTGAACTGAGAAGAGTTTTCCAGTTTTGGTCTGTTGGAGCAGCTCTGGAATGTTCAAACACAGGGAATTGCTACCCTTTCAGGTATGGAAATTTCCAGTGGGGTAGGCTAGCTGCTCTTCACAAGGACATGTGTTAGATAACACAAAGCATCCCGCAATGTTCTAGTGTATGTGCTTGGTAAATCCTGCACTTAAGCATCTTTAAGTCAGTCCTGACTTGGACTAAGACATGGAAAGTGGAATCAGATGGTGACTGGGAAGTTGCACATCATCCCTTGGTGCGGTGACTTAGCCAGGTCAAGAGACGTGTACGCAAAAGGCCCTTTTTTTCCATTCTGCTGAAAAATGACTGGGAAGAGGATTTTCTCTTTTTATGTATGCCTACTGCATAAAATATTCAACAGTATAAAACAAAAAAGAATATTTCAGTTGGAAGAGACCTAAAATGACCATCTAGTCTCACTGCCTGACCAATTCAGGGCTGACCTGAGTGTAAAGTATGTTGTTAAAGGCTTTGTTCAAATGCCTCTTAAGCACAGACAGGCCTGGAGCATCAACCATCTCCCTGAGAAGCCCGTTCCAATGTTTGGTCAGCCTCTCAATATAGAAACACTTCCTACTGTCCAGTCTAGACCTTCCCTGGTGCAGCTTTGAGCCATTGCCACATGTCCTGTCACTGGATACCAGGGAGAAGAGATTTGTACCTCCCTCTCTGCTTTGCCTGCTACAGAGAGCAATGAGGTCACCCTCAAAATTGTTAGCGTTTTTCTGGTGCTTGGCCCAGTAAACATGGTAGTGCAAAGAATCTGCCACAATCTCTTCTTACTAAGGATGTCCAAAAAGCATTGTATTGTCTTTTGGGAGTTTTCAATAGTAGGATTTCAAGTAAGGGAATGTAAACAGAATTTATCATGAAATGATAGCACCAAAGGGAATAGCTGTGAACAGACTGGAAGAGAATTTATGTATGTGACATTGTCTGTGCATAACTGGCGCATATTGTAATAATCATTACTTGAATTATTCTTTTCCTTTCTACTCGACAGGCCTATCCATTATGAAAATTGTTATTGTTTCAATGAGAATACAAGTTGTTCTGAGTATTTGGAAGCAGATTATAACTATTGTTGCCAGTTCCTAAAATGCCTATTGGGCATTGCTATTTTATTCAGTAAATAAAGAGTTTAAAACAATAATTGTTATTTGTTAGAATGAACATACTTGAATCAGTTCTTGTCCCTACAGTGCAAGGCCTTTCAGTCAGCATTTTCTGTTTCTAGCTGCTACCAACATTTGCCAGCTGAAAATGCTTTAGCAGTCAGGATAAGAAAATGAGAGATATCATAAATTTGTGATGAAGAAAAAGTTCACAGAAATCATAAAAACCATAGAATGGTTTGGGTAGTTAGGGACCTTAGGGATGATCTAGTCCCAGCCCCCTGCCATGGGCAGGGACACCTTCCACTAGACCAGGTTGCTGAAAGCACCAGAAGTAGTTTATTTTGAACTACTAATATTTTTGCCATCTGTAAGGAACAAATGTGGGATTTGTAACATCAAAAACCACCAGTACTGAAATTAAATACCAGACTCTTTAAAGTAGGCCAGGCTGCTCTGCAGTTGAGGCATACCAAATTGCTGGTAATGGATACTGCTGAAGAGAGTACTGTAGGTGGTATCAGCTCTTTTAGGTCTAGATAAGGTCCTGTGTATACCCAGCTCTCCTTGATATTGGTGGGAACTAAATAGCATAATATCTTTGAGTGTTTTGGTACTCAGGGTTTTCCACTTGAGCCTGAAAGCCATCTGGGCAGAGCTCTTGCCACGGCCTAAGGAAGCTTCTTACATAGGAAGTGAGACTTGCCAGACCTCTGAAGTCTTTTTGTTTTTAAAGACAGCAAAACATTTCTTCTGTGAAGTCATTCAAGGGGCTTCTGCCTTCATCTTCACTCTTTTCTCTTCTCTTCTCTTCTCTTCTCTTCTCTTCTCTTCTCTTCTCTTCTCTTCTCTTCTTTTTCTTTCTTTTCCTTTCTCTTCTCTTTCCTTTCTTTCATGAGTAAGTCATCCATTCCAACAGAATTAGAGGAAATTAACCGCACATGGTGTTAAACTGGAGGAGGCCTGCTCAAAGAATTTCCATTTTTAGTTTAGGGAAACCAACCTTCCAATGATTGTAGCTGGAACTCACTGCACTTGACATTCAGTTTCACAACTGTCTGATAGCACTCAATCTGAAAACTGAAGAAGAAGAGGGAACAAAGAGGAGGAAAACAGACTTTTCTCAGTGGTATCTCGTGTAGCAAGAGGCACAAACTGAAACACAAGAAATTCCATCTAAGTGTAAAAAAAAATTAGTCAAACACTGTCACAGGTTGCCCAGAGAGGTTGTGGAGTCCCTCTCCTTGGACATATTCAAAACCTGGCTAGACATGGTCCAGAGCAACCTGCTGTAGTTATCCTGGCCTTGAGGAGGAGCCTTGGACCAGATGATCTCCAGAGGTCCCTGACAACCTCAGCCATTCTGTGACTCAGTGTGCCATGGAGTAGTTCTGAAATCCAACCTGGGCTTAATCTTAGTTAATTTTCTTCTGTATGTATGCCTCTATTTTGTCTCATTTTTCTTTCCTCCTACGAGTGGAAGCAGCAAAACACCTGTGCTTAGTGTCAAATGAAATGAACCTTAGGGATGCAAAATGGATTTCTTGTCACTCATTGAAAATCTTCTAGGAGGAAGAGAGAGCAAATATCATTCTGCAGAACACTGTTTCTAATGTAGTGTGACTATGCATGACAATAAGTATTTTAGTATATTTATAGCTGTCAGGCTATAACCAATTCTAAGATACTTTTTTTTAAAAGAGCACTGTCTCAAATATATCCATACGCATATGGATGTGGTTTTTTACCTGTTCACACTCATAGACCTCTACTTCATAAATGCTCCTTTTATCTAGTTAAAGAACAGTGGAATACTGTTTGTCAAGGGCAGGGTTAACACCATCCAACGTGTATAACCACTGCTCAGACCACAATATTTCCTTGAAAGTGTGTACTGCAACTTGTCTTTCTTTCTCTTTTTTTTTGTTTTTGCTTTCTGAGGATTGGATGTTGTTTGTTTTAGGAGTGCTTTTCACATCCTGTATTTGTGGTGCAAATGTTTTCCACAAACTAGTTTAAATATCTTGTCTTATACTGAATATATAAAAAGTATCTTCTGCCTCAATATATTTTATTCATTACCAGTTAAGTGTAACAAAACCAAAAAATAAAAGTAGGGCTTGTCATTTAGCCACTTTGAGACAAAAATGTGAGAATGAATGTATTTATCAATTTATTTTAAAAGAAAATTTCAACAGTATTTCTGAGTCAACACAAGTTTTCCTCCATGTACTTTGAAGTCAGAAAGCTGTAGCTGTTGAAAATGGAAGCATCATAAAATCATAATAAGAAAAATGTCTTTCATAGAGAAAAAGTTATTTAAGTTTTTCAAATCAACTGGATGAAAGCAAGTAACCAGGGATTTATAGTCTGGTATCACAATTCTATCTGCTGGGTTTTTACTACTAAAAATAGGATATGTGTACTTTGTAAGTTGCATTTAACTCCAGTGCACCATATCACTCTTAAAGCTTCACACAGATTGCACTGAAGCAGGAACTGGGATAGAATATGTCAGGAAAATATCAGGGGAAATTCATTCCTTTGTTGTTATTGGTATCAGCTGCTGGCAGTGTGAAATCCTCAGGGGAAGGTGTACCCTCAAGGTCTCCTGCTGTATTATTACACACAACATACAGGTACATTAGTTACACTGTCTTTCTTCCACACACACCGTGTGGTATTCGAATACCAATTAGCATTCTACATTAAACAGGGAGCATCCTGGGGCTTCCTGTATTTAATTATTTTACTGTGCCATTCTCTCTGACTATATGTCTAGCTGTTCAATTTACCTTGTGACATATTCTGTATGAAATGGTTTAGTGAAGGTGATCTTCAAATTAAACACCATCCCTGTGGGTAGTAGTGCTGTAATGTGAATGACAGAAGCAGACATCATCATCTCCTACGTGACCCTCCTCTTTCAGCAGCTGTGCTTCCGAGTACTTACGCTTTCCCTGTGTCATTTCTGTATTTCTCTGCTCAAGTCTCCTTACTGGGTATTTGCTCATTTGGAGTCTTCTGGTTTTACTTTTCCTGCTTTTGAAATCCAAATTGCATGTAGCAATGGAGTCTTGTACTGATGCATCATGGCCAGTCCCTCTCTTTGGAAGACAGTTTAGTAGCTCTAAATCTTCATCACAGGCTTCAGATTTAGCATGATGAAATTCATTACAGATAGCCTGGCTTACAGCAACCTCTGGTCTTGCCCTTGTGCTGGGGGTGTAGAAGCTGTGACACACCACAGGTACATCAGAGCTACTGCTGCAGATGGGCATGTGGAGAAAATAACACTGAGAAAGGAGATGAGGAAAGGCTTATGGAACAGAACCACAGAGAGGTTGAACTATGCTCTTGCTTAGAAGAAAGAAATGTGATCTTTAATTAGAGATGATCTCCACATTATTCTAATAAATGTGTTTCCCTAATGAACCTTTGCATACAGCTTGAAAAAATTCTCAACAGCTGGAGGGGGAAATGCCAGTTCTCAGTAGCACCTCTGAGAAATGGTCCTTAAGGACATGCCTCCTTCAATGTCATACTTACTGTCTGTGCTCAGAACAAGCTGGACCTGGTGCAGTTGCAGCTTGGGCACCAGCATCACCAACCCACACTGTGGGGGGGATGAAGGGAATTACAGAGGATGGGTCCATGTTGATCTCCCCTGAGCCACCCAGACTCACCTCTGGGGCCTCAGGGATGCTTTCCCATCAGAACATTTCTCCAGTTCATCCAGACCTGTGGGAACATTACAATCCTAACAAAACTTGCATTAGTCACTTTCTGCCACCATTCTGAAATAAGCCATCTTCTCCTTTCTCTGGCAGGCTGGTCATACAGCTAGGGGGCCCAGAGTTCCATATTTCCAAAGCCTGGCAACCAGGAACACCAGGATGTACATCCTATATTCCATGGGGAACACAACTAGAAATATCGTTGTCTAGATACCATATTTCTGAGGGACTTCCTGGTGCCTGGTAAACAATTTTTAGTTTAGAGTGAAACATTTATTACAAGGAGGAATATTTTTTTTTTTTTTTTTTTGATGAGGTTATAGAATATCATTACCATAATGGAAAATAGTTCTTATTCTCTTATCTTTTCCATCACTCACACCTACACAGAGAGTTTAGAAAGAATGTTTTTTCACATTCTTAAATGTGTTTGCAGATGTAAAATTATTTTCCCAGCCTAATGCCAAACGGGGCAGACATAGATCTCAGTACTGGTCCTCTGTGGCTGGTTTGATGGTTTATACTGATTCTGTCCTGGAGGTGACACTGAAGCTCCTCTCAATGAGGCAGAAGTGGGACACGAAGCAATTTTACAGCATTGAATATATGGCTTAAGAAAGTGAGTTCCGGCAGACTGAGAACTGGGTGCGCACTCAGGTCCACTGTTTTCTTCTGGCAAAACCTTTCCTTTACAACCAAAGCAAAAGCAGACAATGAACAAACCAAGTATTTATGCCATAGAGAGAAGCTGCAGTGGCACACCCTTTTGTTGGAAACCTAAAGATCTCATGGCTAAAGGTTGTTATATCTTTATATAGAAGATGAAGGATGTTATATCTTTAGCCAGCACTGTTGAAAAAGAATGACACACCGAGAAGTGTCCACAGACTAATCTCACCAAGGTAGTTTTTGGTTTCCATTTCTTGTAAAAGCAAAATCCCTATTACTTTAAAATTGACAGTATCATCTAAACTTCCTTTTCCCCCACCATATTGTCCCCTGCTGTTTTATTCACCTCTTAACTTTTAGCATTTTTTCACAAAAGTGCATTTTTTAGTGGCAATTAAAAGAATCCTATCTGCTCTTTGGTGAAGGTTTTTGATAAAAATTGTAGAAAAGATAATAAAAACTAAAAATTTCACAAAACAAACTGAACTCACTTTAATTCTTGCAAAACACAAATGCTTTCAAATCTTTTCCCAAAATATTTTGCATACCTTGGCCTCTTTTAGTGAGGTTATGTTGCTGCCTGCCCGAAGGGGCTGCCCTGGTCCCACCCTGCCCAGGCAGGTCCAGATCTGTCTCCACCATGTGCTCCGAGACTTCCTTTGTTCCCAGTACGGGTAAAAGTTGAGAAAAGCACTGACTCTCCAGAGCAGTGTCCGATTGGCCAGCTACCCCGGGTCCGCCCCCTGCCTTCCCCTCTCCCTTTCCCCCCAATAAAAGAGAGAGCGCAGGGTGGCTCCCCCTCTTTGGTTCTGCTGCCTTTTGCCGACAGGTTCTGTGTGTCTCTGTCTCAGAACGAGAGCAAACTACTGGCAGGATTAAAGCACAGAACGAGAGCTATATTTCTACCTCTTTGCTTCTGCTCTTGATATTAGCTTTGCAGCTATCACTTGCCACTTTTCGGAGCCGCTGAAGTGCTAGATTGCCCGTGCAGTCTCTCCAGGCAGCTCAGGGCTTTCCAAAGCATTGAACTATGAGCCTAGCCAGCCAAGTGTGCTGTGAGAATGTCTTCAAGGTTAGTCAACTCTGTGTCAACACATCACTTAATTCAGGTTAAACCATTCACACAGATTTGTACGGTCTCCTTTTTTCGTACTCCAGTAGAAAACGGGGATACAGGAATACAAATAGCTATAGGAAATATAGCATAGCTACAAATACTTGTTGGCCAGCTGCTTGAGATACCTGTGGTCAGATACACAAAGCCTGGTCCAGACTTCTTCAGCTGAAAGCAGATACTTGTCCTACCAGGATTCATTTGGGGATCTATGGAAGAGGGCTTTGGTGGATCAATGCCGTGTTTGTCCCTGCTGGGTCCCTCGTGGCCCTCTTAGGCGGCGCTCTGCCAGCACCCACGCGTGCACACAGTCTCACCTTGGCAGTGGTTGTGAACAGCCGCTCACACACACAGGCTGTGCACAGACCGGAGACAGAGAGGCGAGAGGGGTTCTCTGTGTGCAGTTCTGAGGTGTTTAATGGCAATACCCCGAAGAGAGGCAAGAAAGAACAACCAAACCGAAAGCCCACGCCCGTTTTATCCCAAAAACTCCCAAAGGCGGGCAGAGCATTTAAAACCAATGGTCTGAGGGCTAGGGGGCAGAGGCAAGGTTGAATGACATAACAGGGGCCAATGGGAAAAGGGATGGGAGGGGGGAGAGGGCCAGTGACCATCAGAACCTAGACAAAGGGAGAACTTTCCAGCACAGTGTTGTAGGGAGAGATCACTTTTAAGGCAACTTGGGGGGTGTAAAGTGGACTTAGCCACCGCAACAGGGATCGGGCACCTGAGCTTTGCCTCAGCCCGAGGCAAATATTTCTCACTAAACCTGGGACATTACTAAAAAATTAGTCTGCATTGAGAAGTTTCTGTCATTAATTTCTCATTTGCAGTTTTCTTTCCTTTGCCCGCAGTCTGTCTATATTTTTTTCTACTTCTGAGCCATTTTCATCATGTTCACTGTGGAAACACAAGCTCAATATTATTTTAGTTGAACACAAAATCCCAACATAGTTTCAGCACACTTGAAACTGGGACTCTGCTTCCCTGGCTACATAAGCTGAGCTAGAACTGAGAGCCGCAAGCAAAGTAATTCTGCAAAGAGCTCTGAGATTTGAGCAAGACACAAAGTCCTTTTTCACCTTTTTGACTTTAAGCATTTTTATCACCCTCAGTGCTTTCCCCATCTTGCCAGGGCATTTATATTTTAGAGGTTTTCCCACAGAGTTATTTACTGGGTAATGTCTTCATGGAGAACATTTAAGTCATAAATGGCGACTTGTTATTTTTATTATTCTGTAAAAGCCTTTTGTCCACTTTGTTTAGCATCACGAGCCTTTGCCTACAGTGAATTCCACTAGCACTACAACCAAAGTATCACAGCCAACAACTCACATTATATGTGAGCCTTGGATAAGGCTGTGGACTAAGCCATGCAAAGAATCAGTGAGTGGTGTTCTTTCCTCCCTTGCTTGCCAGCATTATTTAAAAGTGATGCCAGAGCATTTTTCACTTAAAACCTATAAATATAGCTCTTTGAACATGTTCTGTTGTTGATTTAAAATTTAAACATTTAATTTAGCTTCCCATTAAAACAAAATCTCACAGGCTTCTCTGAAATGTAACATGCTCTGAGGCAGCTTTCCATTGTGAGGGAGAGTAACAGCTAAATGAGATTTTTTTTCCTCCTAAATTGAGATTTGGAAATTATATTAAATGGTATTGTTTATTGTAGTGAATAAGAAAGAGCACTAAAAGGATGGTTCTGCATTCAATATACTCTGGCAATTTCTGCTTTAAGGGCTTTATTTTCTAAATCACTGAAATGAAAGACAGGATTGCTACTGATTGAAAAATGAGTAGTACCATGCTCTAAGAGCCCATCTCAGAGCCTGCTGAAACCATTGGAAAGCTTTACACCAGCAGCCATGTAAAAAGAGATGTGTGTCCTCTGGATCTTGTGGAAATATACCTGAAAAAGGGCACTGAAAACCACTGGAAAGGTCCGTGAAGGGGATGAATGTCTGCTCATCTCCAAATAGTGCAGGAGGAGCCAGGGAAGTAGGAAATTTAGATGAAGGCCATGAGGCAGAACAACGACCTCTGCCAGGTTTACCTTTCTCCTGTGGTGTGCTCTTGTTGCCTTTCCCATAGCTCTTTTGTTCACCTTCATGAAATATAAATAAACTGCATTGAATAGACTGAGTTGGTTTTGTACTGCAACAATTCCAAATCCTGCATCTCTTCTTTTCCCTTTTGAAACAGAGCCATCACAACTTGAACCCCCCAACCTTAAAGTGAAAATAGGAATTTCTTAGGTATAGAAGTCTCCTTTCCAAAATGGGTGTTCACTTATGGCTGATATTATTTGCCTAATTTCCCTACTCTCAGAACAACTTAAACATCCATCTTGTGTGCCAAGATACAGCGAATGAGCAACTGCTTATGCTTTAATGAGTACAAATGAAATAAAAAACCTACATGCTGCATCTTGTTTCAAATCCTATCATGAGTAGAGACCATGTCTTTCCATCTTGGGAGCCTTTCCACCAACTCGGATCCAGATCTTACTGAATTTGAAATTGCAGTGGTAACAAGCAAGAAATTGTGTAGGAAAATTACTGTTTGAAATAAGAATGTGAGACTGCATAGCTTCCCAAATAGGACGCTGTTTCCTTTAGTATGTAGCTCTTCAGCAAGAACTGGTAAGCAATGAAGTCACATACCTCTATGTTTTATGTTGAAAAAAAATAGGATTTAGTACATTTCTGCTATATCTAGGGTCTGATTTTCAGAGTTAAAATTATACCAGAATGGAATTTGTTAAGATGAATTCAACTTAATTCAAGACATCTAAAAAGTTTCTATGTCAGCTACTGTTTCTCACAGAAATGCTTCTTCCATCTGTCCTTCAAAAACAGTTCTCGGAATGATGAAAAAAATCATTTAGTTTTTACTAATTATAGAATTGTATGGCAAGTGTTTTGTACAGCCCTGTTTTGCAGCTTTGGCCCAGAGAAATTGTGGAAAGCCTTTTGACAACGTTCCCCACAAAAATGGGTGAGCAAAATGATCACAGTGACAGTAGTGAGAAAGCTCATCCACCCCAAAATGAATGGAAAACATTCATTGCAAAACAGAAAGGGCCAACTTGGTTTCAAACTCAGCTGTAGGTTCAAGAACTCCTACACTTAATTGCTTCCACACAATAGCTATAAAGATAAATATGATCATTTTTCCACTTGTAAATGGAAAAATGAGTTCAGAATCTTTTGTCAGTTGCCAGGTTTTGCAGTTGAACCAGTGGCCAGTGGCATGGACATATCTGCTCAGGTTCCTGAGAACCTGAGCTCAATGCTACAAGTTGTTTTGCACTGTTTAATTTAGAGGTCAAAGTATTTTCATCTCTGAGTAAAGCAGGAGAGGGAGGAGGGAGGAGTGGGAAGGGGAATTGGTGGTAGATGCTTTTGTGTTTTACAGTCTTTTCTTCTAATACAGACCGGGTTGGTGGCTACAGGAGCATAAAGTCTTGAGAATTACTGCTTTGCATGTTGTAATACTGAATAAATTGCTCAGATGGACTAAAAGCATACAAATGTTTACAAATATTTGTGTGCATCTGGTGTGTAAAACCAAATGTGTTTAATCCCAAATATTTTGGAGCATACCACAGCTGTCATTAGCAGTGACATTTCTATTCATGCAAAATAATATGTAATTACCCAGTCAAATCTAACCTGCTCATCCTCATGTACAGTTTTCTTCTGCCAAAGAGCTAAAAACTAAATGATAGCTCCCCTATGTTCCAGAGCTGGAAGCACACTGTGTTTTTAAACAGCCATCCATCGCAGATCTGGTGAATCCCACTGTTCAAATTAACAGAGCACATGACTCGCCGCCTTGAATATAAGCATCCAGTGGAGGAAGTCCTCATTTGAGAGCAAGTCATGGGCTGAGAAATCCCCTGGGCACAGGGTCGCCTGCGTGACTCCCTCCCGGGGTCACACGCAGGCGGCGGCGGCACGGGGCGATGGGCACACCTTTCCCTGCTCCCCCCGCAGCAGCTGTCATGGGAATGATCAGCTGCCTATTACATGCATGCATGCACTTCCCTGCCTCAGAGCACACAGCCATAATATGCTCTGCTCACAGGGAAAAATTTATATCCCTAGTTTGGCGCAGAAGGGCAGTACCCCCTTGCCAGGCCGCCCCTGCAACCGCCAGGCAATTAATTGAGTGATTTTCCCTGCTTTGTTGAGGGCAGCGGGGAGGGAAGGACAAAATCTGCACCATCAGTAGCAAATTTATTGCAGGATGAATTAAGCACAGCCAGCCCTCAGGGATTACCATGCTCACATGAGCATCAAAAAACCAGGGTCCACCAGGCTCCCTAGTCATCCCAAGCAGTGGAGAAAAGCATTTTCTTCACAAGCTAGTTCTTCAGAGTAGCAAAATGTCTCACATCCCTCTTCTTTCGCCCCCTGCCATGACCTCCCTAGAGCTAATTCATGCCAAGTAAAGAGAAGAGGCCTTTAGGAGTAGTGTGATTTTTGTGAGGCAGAGCTGTTAGGAGGATGCAGCATGCACAGAGTCCTCCGATGAGGAACTACAACTGTGTAAAAAATGGTTTGAATGGGAACTGATTTGGAAAACAGCAAAAGAGAATATTCCTTTCCTCTGCAAACTGAGATATCCTGGGGGCCCAAAACTTTGAAAAAAAATGCCTTTTTACAAAGCAATGCTGCCTAGCTTAAATCGAAAACAGATCTAGGTGTACAGTAACACAGATCTGCGCTCCAAAGGACATGGCCTGAACACAAAAAGAGGAGATCAAAGAAATCTGCTGGGCATCTCCAGTGGCAGGCACAGATCCTGCCAGGTATCTTCTGTCATGAAGTGTACTGGATGCTGACCATACATCATTGGTTAAGGCCCATAAACTATCTTTAGTGTAGGAAATTGAGCAGAACATGTTTAAACTGCAAAACCAGATGATATTAATGCTACTACAAGCTCTGTTTGCACAGTCTAAGCATTTTTCTGTTTTTTTTTTTTTTTTTTTTTGAAAGCAGATTCATCTTGTTGGCCTTTTAAGTATGTACCTGGCACTTACTGGCAGTAGAACTTTGACCTTTTCAGTGATGGGTAATCATTTGATTTACCATCCTGTGTTCACCATTTAATTTAAATTGTTTATTTAAATACCAACATAAGCACTGTCCATTATCAATTGACAGACTTCTTTTTACATATATAGTTTTAAAATCAAACAAACCTTCCTGGGTCCTGTTCATGTATTTCTATTGACTTCAGAAGAACGCTAATCATTTCCCTTATCAGAGAGCTGGTTTTCATGTCATTTTCTAGCTCCAAAAAGCTGTGAGGCAAAGACAAAGCAAAATCTTATCAGTTCTATACTTTGTCCTCACAGTTCATTTCCACAAGAGTGCACATAGCATTGATACAACCTGCTTTTCCAGGGAAAATGAGAGAAATATGTGGATGTTGCATAACAGTTGATAAAGATGTGAAGTGCATCTTTAAATTCTCAGTTTAAGATAATATCATGTTTGTTTTTTGGAGATGAAGTGAATAAATTATGGAGTGCCTGACTATTTTTGCACACACTTTTCTTAATGATTGAAATCTCAGTTCTGAAGATTACAGTGATTGTCAAGAGCTCTGAGTTAGCAAAACATGATACTCCTCCACTAAAAGGGCTCAAATCTGATGAGAAAGGAAAATTTGTGATCTTGGCTTCCCTCGATTTTTTTTGCTGTTAGTCCAGAGTCAGAAGAATGAGCAGAGAAGCAGTCTTGGAGCCCAGAGAAACATGTGGTTTTTGTCTACCACAATAAGTGACAGACCACTCATGGCCTGTTCTTATCACCTTTAAAATTTGAAGGTTTTGACTTTGGTTCAAATGAACCTGAATTTGTAGGAGGGTTTTTATTCCTTTTTTTTTCTCCCCAGTTGCTCAAAAGTAGTTGGCAAATTCTACTGTTGCAGCAGAGCAATATGGGCCCACATGTTTTGGGGTCGGAGCTTGGATCCAGGAACTTAGCCAGGTGTTTGGAATTATTGTTTGTGTAACAGGCACTGCTGGTGTGTGTGGTGGATTTTGATAAAACCTCAGTGCTGTTGAGTTTTTTCTTAGGAAACAGGTAGAGCTATGGCTTATGGGACACCGGGAAGTTCCGGCCGGTTGGAAGTTTCTTCGAGTCCCCCAGGTCTTGATCCCCCAGGGATCAGTGGCCACAGTTATAAATGACCAGCCCACACTTGGGGATTTCCCAGTTCACATCTTCTTGGTCTGCAGAATCTGGGAGCTAACTGCATGCAATCTGGCAAAGCCAGTCTGCTGCAACATCCTTCTGCCCAGGTGGGAATGGACAAAGTGGAAAACAGCAAGAAAAGATTTTGGAAATCAATTCCAGCCAGTAGTTTTTTGGTGCTCCCAGCACTCTTGTGCTCTGATTCAGAGAAAGTAAACCAAGCAAACCCCCAAATCCCCAAAGCATTCCAAGGAAGAACAACACTTCAGCATCCACAAGCTGTCTCTTGATGCATGGTGATCTTTAGGGAGATAAATAATAGACAGACCATGGCTGTGTCTTGCTTGGTTTCCTGCTTTTGCCCTCTCATGCATAGGGCCAAAGACATTAGCACAGCATAACATTTCCATTGCTGTTCCTGGTCTTGAAGAAATCATAGGTTCCCTTGAAGTAATAATTGTTTCCATAGAAAATCCCCACATGCAGACCAAGTGCCTGATGTTGTCAAGGCACAGAAAAACTTCATATATATACAGCCGAAACTCAGTCTTTATTCAGCAAATACACTGGAAAATACTGATACAGATATTAATGATTATTTTGAAGACTGTTCAGCAGGAAAAAACCCCATAATTTTTAAATTTTTTTTTTCCAGACCTCTTTTACATGTGGAGAAAGATATATGGCAGTTGTATTCTATTTAAAAAGACCCTTGCCTAGCCTCAACCCCAAACAGCCTCACATGGCACAGAGAGATCTTGACTACATTTATAGAGACTTTTAAATTCTGCTAATGTGTCTAAACAAAATATTTTAAGCAGTTTCCAAGTTTAGGTCCAGAGCTGCGTGTTTGAGGTCCCATGAATTGATCCCAGCCTGAAAAATGTAATTTGGGGCTTGGAGTCTGTGATATTAAAAAAGGAACTTATTACAGAATTTACACCTGGACCTACAATCTGTTTTTGAATCTGTCTATCTCTCCTTTCCCCCATTTCTAAAATTTTGAAAAAAAAAAAAAAGATTATAGTTTACAGTGGAATTTGGGAAGATTTGACCCCAGATGACTTTTGCCAGGAACTGTTAAAGAGCAAACAGGGCAGAAAGGAAGAAATGGTTTGTTGCACAAAAATGGTGACTCTGTGCTAAGCTTCATGGATTGGAAAGAGCATTTTGAAAGTCCAGGCAAAAATGTGACAAGAAGCCAGTTTAAATACAAGCACATAGGTGTGATATGTTCTGGGGGCCAGGTGTGACTTGGGAGCCTGGCAGCTTTGTGCACATTGTAACTTTGACATCAAGGATGAAGAGAGACAGGCTAACAAAGATTACTGATAATAAAGTCATGAAAAGGTATGGCTCAGAGTGTTATTGCTCTTACGAGACATGGCGAGCAAATGCACTATGAAGGGTTACTTGTGTAAAAGGCAAGTGCATTGTTTGTGGCATAGCCATGAGCAGTTTACAAATGCACTTATTTCGTCTTGGTACATCTCTCCTTGTAAGCATTTACCTTGTAATAACCAGCTCTGAATAATACTCCATCCTCCTGCTTTTGTGTATGAGGAAGAGGTTAAAAGACAGAAAACAATAACCAGCTTTCTCCTCTTTTTCTGCAATTGGTGGCTGCTGTTATAATTTGCTGAAGAGGTTTTAAGCACAAACACAAACCTTCAGGATCATGAAGAAAAATACCCTTGTGTGAAAGTGTATGTGCCAGGCATCAATTTTTAAAACCCAGATCCTTTGTTTATAACCAGGCCAAGCAGTACTGACATCAGCAGGGCTCCACAGGCAGAAAACCAGTGCAAATTCAGCTTTACAAATCCTCATTTCTTTGCCGGTTACAGAAAAATGATTTATTATCCACTGTTGTTACTTTCCTGAAAAAGTCCCTGATGGGACAAGGGCATGAGAGTTGAGGGTACATCTGAGAGAAAAATCTGTTTCTCATGTTTCTATTTCCCACATAAAACATTATCAAAATGTTTGCTGTATATATGCATGTGTCCAGTGTATGCATTCTCACTTTCCCTCCTAGTAGACCTCCTCTGCTCTTGTCTGTGTTCAAACAGGCCCTTACAGCAAGGGAGGGCTTTGTTTTACTTAGCCATTGGTTTGAAAAAGTTAGGTGTCAGACTTAAGATAGCAGTTTAGGCTCTCTTTGGAGTCAGTGGACCAAAAATACTTGCCTAGAAGATGGTGGTGGAGTTGTCCTCTGGAGGTGATTTCACTGACTGCAGAGGGAGTTTAGATAACCTGCAATGTATGTAGCCGTCTGCCAAAGACAGCAAAGTTCTTCTCAGAGAGGCCTGGCTGGTGTTCTGCTTTTACATACAAGTAACAAGTGCATACAGACTAGGAAAGCTGTTTGCTGCAACTCTTCTCTGTGCATAGAGTATGGCTTCAAAAAATAACTAAAAATTACTCTGAATATATTAAAATATTTGTCCATACTGTATCTCATTTTTGATGTCTACAGAGGAAAAAAATCCTATTTAAATGATGAAAAGCTATTTAAAGCTGAACATATATATATATGAAAATATGTGTATATATATATATCTTATATATATATAAGAAAATATAATTCATGTTAATAAGTACTGCGGTGATTTTATTATAGCACATAATCCAAAATCCAGAATGTTGGAGTTAGAATAAGAATATACACCTCTACCACTACATATAATTTCCAGTGCTATTTGAGTATATATTACACATTCATAAATCAACATAGCATTACACATATATATGTAACTAAATATGCATATCCTTATGCAAAGAGTTGACTGATCAAGCAGTATGATCATCATGAGGGAATGGGTTCCACAAGGTCACTATGTGGTGCGTTTTTAACAGGTCTATGTTAATGAAAAGGCACAGAGCTATAAAATACCAAGATGTTTGTCCTTGTCCTGGTCTGTGTACCCCGTGTAAAGCTGCTGGACACTCTGCAGTGGGACCACAGGCAGGTCAGGCAGTGGGATTAGAAAAGTGGAGTGTTTGCTTGGTTGGGCTGGGACACTTGGGTGCCCCTGGGTAAACAACCCCCAGGTGTGCAGAATAGGGTTCTAAGGGCTGCTTTCAGTGCTGGAGGTTGATTGCAGTGCGCAAAGAATCAGAATCCAGGATCAGGTGAGGAGCACAGGCTTTAAATTTTAGTGTGATTGTGTGCACCAAGGAGAAAGAACCCAACAACCCAGTGTACTCAATATAACCATGTGTATTTGGCTTCTTTGGCAGGCTGCTTTTTCATGCTTCAGGAATTCCTGTTCTTTATACATTCCATTCCATTTTACATGATCTTAAATTCCTTTCTGGCTGTCTTCTAGTTTTATAATGCAAAGCAATGTCGAGTGACTGTATGTTTCACATCACTAAGTATATTTCATTTGACACTTCTTTTTCTCTGCAGTTCCTTAGATGCCTTAACATGTTGCTTTCTCCCTCCTGGTGTTCTCTGCTTAATGCTCTTTTCTGCTCCTTCCTGGAGCTTCCTTAATTGATGCATTTGGCTATTTGTTGCATTAAAAAAGAAAAGAGCTTTGGCTTACCAATTTAAAACGCTTCCATTGTCTCATGTTGTCGGTTATTGTCCACCGCTTTCTTTCCTCAAAGATAAAGGGAGTGAAATTAAAATGTGTCCCTTTTTCAGACACTAATGTGATTTCCTTAAGCATGGCTGTTCTGCATAAACTTTCTCAGGGGTCACCACCAGCTTCAAAGGATTTTTTAATAAGCACAGAAAAAAAAAATCCTGTCTGGGTTCAGTTCCTGTCATGTTGGAAAAAGATGTGACCAGTGTTGGATTGATGCAGTAATATTTGCTTTTAGATTAAAGATGTGTTTAGATTGGAAGTAATTTCTCTTCAATCCATGAATAGTGGGAAACAAATACCACTGTTACTGTGAGTTATTTGCAAGACCTCTGAATTTGAGCGAAGTCTAGGGAAAAAAATACTCAGTTAATGACTGGACTCTTCCAAACCTACTAATAATCAGCATTATTCATAATAAACGTTCAAGCTTTTAAAAAATGGCAATGGTTTCCTCAAGCATCTGGAGGATGGCTCTCCCAGACAGATTGCAGTGGAGGGGCAGCAGATGGAAACTGGAGCCTGAGCCTGCTTTTAACCTGCAATCTTGAGATGCAGACAAGCAGTGGGAATTTGCCCAAAAATGTGAATTAGCCACGGCCAAAATTCCTAGGCAGGACTGCCTGTGCCTGGTGGGGACTCCATAGGCACGTGTCCCCAGCCCCAGCAAGGAGCCCCACAGGGATGAGGAAAAGAAGGAGAGAGGGGAGCTAAGACAGTGCTGCAGCAAACAGCCTTTTCATTTCTCTGTGCTGGTTTAAAGGAGGGAATATAAAAAACCCACAAAACCCAAACAGGCCCACCCTGCGTCTCCTGAGTGGGTGTGCTGCTGTGGGTGGGCTGCTTCAGCACAGACGGGATGGAGCAGATTTGCCCCCAACCCCAGTGAATTCTTCATCACAAGATGCAGCTACAAAACTGCCTGTGAACCAGGATCCAGCCCTGGAACACGCAGAGGCTGGGGTTGGCTGGGCACTGCAAGGCTGAGGGAAAGCAGGTTTTGGGGAGCCCCAGCTTCAGTCCAGGCTGGGGTGAGCTGGCAGCTACATCCCAGGGGAAAGCTGTGAGGTCACAGTCAGGAAGGGCTCAGGCAGAGCTGGGTCATGGGCGCTACTCCTCTCTCCTGGAGATGTTCAGACTTGCAATACACACTTCAGGCAACACCCAAGGCCAGGTTGTCTTCTGCAGCTGGCCCTAGAGAGCTGAAGATCTGGACTGAATTCCTGCATGGACTTCATGCCTGCAGGGACTGAATGCCTGCGTGCACACATTGACCCCCACATGGGCAAACCAGGGCTGGGGGATGCTGAGGATGCCCCATGGCACCCTGCAAGTAGAGAGGCTGGGATTGCCAAAGGACAGCGCTGTGACAGCAGGAGTTCTTCCTGGGTGGGTTTGGTAGCTTTGCTGTCTGTGCTTGTTCCTTCTACCCTATTGTTTACTGTTGTATTTTCTTTAATATAATCCTCACCTTTCTGTTTTGTGGGGCTGTGAAGCCATCAGGCCCAGAGCTGTTGCAGATGAGTGTACCCAGCCTGTCCAGAAGGACTGTACACAGGAAAAATTCCCAAATGCCTGCTCCTATGGCTGCTTCAGTTTGCAGAAATCCCCCACAAAATCCAAGAATGCTTTTGGAAAATAACAGAAACAAATTTTAAACTACAAGTTTTACTCCTCAGTTCTGAGTTTTAATTGTACCCACATATCTATATGTAATCTTTCTGAACAAAAATCCCTTGTGGGTCAGTTTTCTTTGCTTGGTCCTTAAGAGACTCAAAGATTTCTCTCTAAGTTCTTAGACAGGACTCAATACCTTATTCTATCCATTTTTAAGATACCTTTCTGATTGTCTTTGTAGATCAACACAATTTAAGCATCTTTAGGTGATGATTTGTCAATACTAGATTATTTTGCTTATAACATGAAGTAGGAATACACTATCCTAGACATATGTATGATACTGGGAGATCTTCAGTTAAATTTGCTAGGCTGTTGGGATTGTCCTTCTGTTACTGTGATTTTTTGCTGTTTAAGGAAAAGAATAAACTCCATTTGCACATTTAACTTTAAGGATAAATAAAGGAAAGCTATGCTCATATGTCAATAGTGACATTATGTTCAAGTACTTCAGATGCAGAGAAGATGTCTCTGGAATATGTTTGTATGATCTCATATGGATTGCTTGAAAATATTAACAGCTTGCATTTAAAACATACACCTAAACTCCTGCAGCATGAAATCATCCTCTAGAAAACTATAAGGCACTTTTTACATGCTTATGTTAGATTTTTAATCTCATTTCTAGGTTTTTCTAACTTAACATCAACCACATGTCACTTACATAGTCCATTTATATTTTAATTTAGTGTCTGCATATCAAATGTATAATGTACAGCTCGGCTCAGCACAACATTTTCTATGAGAGGCATAGGGAGCTATTAGCCAATAAGAAATACATCTGGCTTTAGTGTAGCAGAACTTTTTCAAAGACAGAGAAATTGCTGTGATAATTAAACTTGAGACTCAGAGAAGGACAGAATTTCTGCAGGAGTATTAGACCTTGCTCAAGGACTGGGATCCCGGTGAGAGGGTTTATTTTATGGCTAATAATCTTTTGTATATTACTGAAATATTTAAGAAAAGGTGCAGAAAACTATTTGCAGCTGTTAGTTGGTGACTCTGTCCAGGTATTAGACAATCTCTTACACACCAGATTAGGAATCTGTCATATTTTTGCTTACAGTCAACTGAGTCCTGAGCAGATGAACGCGCTAATCTGTCTGCCCTGGCGCTTCCATACAAAAGGCTTTTAAATTAAAGTAAGCATTCATTTTAACAGTGAGGTTATGTTTTCCCTTGAGGTTTCTAACACTGTTCACTTTCATTGCTGAGGATGTTTCCGCCTTCATGATAAAAGCTTTTCTTTTTGTTATCCTTGCAGCCCTTGTTAGATTGAATAAGTCAAGGTGCTACTGCCTTTGTGTCGCTAAAGGGCCCAATCCCACAGCCCTCACACCCGGCTGCGAGAGGCACTCGGAGAGCTGGGGTCTGGAGAGGGGCACAGGTAAAATGAGAGAGAACTAAATGGAAAAGACAAGCAGTTTATTTGTCTGCAGCTTGTTCGTTGTCACCTACAGCTTCCTCCTAGCGAATGGATGGGTTTCTTTCTAAAACAACAAAGGCTTCTCTGGAAAAACTAAAATACTTGCTCAGTTTTACTCACTAATTTAGTATGCAAGAAATGTTAGTTTCTTCTCTCAAACACCAGCAGACAGATGGCAGAAAAAATATAGTAGACTCTGGACTCCCACTGAAAGCTGACCTAGTCTCACCCCTGGCTTCATTGTTTTTCTTTCATAATTAGCTTTTGCTCAGCTTTGTCATTTTCATAAGCCTCGATATTCTTCAATTAACAAAACAGAACAAGAACAACAAGAGCTTAGGCAGCTCATGAGGTCACTTCTTGCAGGGGCTGGATTATGGCACCAAAAGAAGGCTGAAAAGCATGTATTGATCCAGTCTGACAGTTCCTGCCACATTAAGCCTCACCACAGCTGTGATATAAAGGCGCTTAGAGCTGTTATCATAAATACCATCCACTATCTTTAAAGATCATCAAAATTGCTTCACATTGTATAAGAGTTATTGTCATATAATTTGTTCAATGCATTTTAACAGCATAAATTGGTTTAGCATTTTAATACTAGCTTAAAGGTCAAATGCAGATAATTTAAACTAACATTTATCCTATGAAAGTTATCATATAAGCTCAATTTACTGAATGTGTGGAATGAAAAACAGTCATCTTTATTATTTTGTTCATTTATCCAAAATCTAAATATAGACTTTTTTTTAAATGTTAAGGCAATCCCATTTAATCTGTGAAAGAGCATATTTGAGATTATTTGTCAACGTCTGTAATATTTAGGATATGATCCTATAGCAAAATAATGTCTTATATTTTGCTCTGTAGAAAGGGGATTATAAGAGAAGAATGTTTATTATAATAAAGAATGGAAATTACAGCTAGAGCTTTCATGATGAAGTGAAACTATTAGGAAGAAACCTATCTATGGATCTCAACCCCACCCACAGCTGGGTGTCTGCTCATCTATAGTCCTCCTGTGTGCAGAAACCTCCCTTCCAACTTGTGGCTCATTGAACCAATAAAAGATGGAAGATAAATGCCTGTTTGAGAGAGAGAAATAAATTAGTGATCATATGGGTGGATGGCAATATAGTCAATAACATCAGCAAAGACAAATAGGCAAAGTCTTGTTGTAAAACACACTTTCCCAAGAGGGACTCCTGGAGTTTTTCTGCTGTAGGCAAGGATTGCAAGACACTGGTATGACCTGCAATAAACTGTTCCATCAGCAGAGCTGGAACAGTAATCAGGTCCCAGAGGGAACTTGTGTTCCCACCCTGAATGTGGTTGGGGAAGAGTCAGTGGCCTGCTGGTCACACTGTTCGGGTGGGATGGGATAGACCCAAACCATATCTCCCGAGACTGATCTGAAGCACAGTCAGACCTAACACTTGTGCTGTTCATGGGCTTGTCTGAGATGTGGTTTGTTCCAGAGTATTTTTCAAACTTGTTGTGTAAACAAGTGTTTGGAGGAGCAGAGGCTGCGGCAGAGGTTTCAGCATGGTAACAGACTACTCTACTCATCAAGTGGCAGAGATAATTTCTCAAATCAGTTAGTCATCATCTGATTTGTTTTGTACTTTGTGCTCGGGCAGAAGAGGGAAAAACAGCAAGGTAAAATCACACTTGTTAACTTTCATATAACTTCTGAAGCCAATAGACAGTTTCTTGGATCATTCTGACTGCATTTTATTTGGTCGCAGTTTCTAGAGTCAAGATACCTGCCCAGTGTTTGTCCACAGCTGCAGTGTCATTTATTTTGCAGGACTAATAGTCAGATTTTTGCTGGGGCTTGAGCTGGTATCCCCAGAGCTCCCCACAGCCTCATGGTACCCCTCTGTCCATCTCATCCTCACTGGGAGACTACTCCAGGCTGCAGGAGCTGCCTCCTGGGGTCACTGCCAAACTCCTGCCCTCTCACTCCTTGGTGGCTGTCAAGAAGCATGTGCAGCATTCAGAGCACTAACATCTATTCACGGTGAGGTGCGAGAAATACCGAAACCAGACACTTGGAGAAGTGTAAGGAAACATCAAAGCCCAGTGATGATGCCCTGAACACTCGTTCAGCATCCAGGGATTTGCAGCCAGGGACCTTTCCCAGCCAGAGGTGTTCCCCAGGCAGATGACAAGGGTAAGGGCATGAGTGCTGGGCACAGGCTGGAGGAGTTAGCACCAATGCATAGTTTGGAAGGTTCCCTTGCTTCCTGTTTTGTCTGGTTAGCCCTAATTTCATTCAATCTGCATGGAGACTTTTATTTTCGTTCCAATCTTTTTCCTTCACTGTTTGAGCAGTCTAACCTGATGAGACAACTCCTAATCTAGTCTTAACTCTTCCATGTTTTTTCAAGCCTGATGTTTGTGAGCATTTCTAACAAGCTTCTAACTGTACAAATTAGCTAGCTTAATAAGCATTATAAAGGAGCATAACTGTCTGCATTACCAGAGGTCTTTCTGGTTATGATATTGTGAGATGAAAGATTGAGTGGATGAATCATTTTTAATAACAAATTTGACTTACTGTTCTGTTCATGAATAGTCCAGAAAACAAATGTTATGTCAAACAGTTGTATAATTGAAATTCTTTAGACTCTTTTCTACTTCTTTTGGGTATTTTTCCCTCTGGAGACACAAGGGTGGAGGGAATCACTTTCTATTTTTTGGGGTTCTTTTCCCTCCATTTATTAGAGAAAAAGGAAACTTGAAAAAATGCAAAACCATTGTCACTTTAAAAGAAGCTCCCAAGTTTAAATTTTGGTCTCAGTGACAAAACAATAACAAAAAAATAGCACTTTTACCTCTTTATCTAGAAGTAATAACAAAACAATTGAAGAATTTTATCACATTGGACAAATAATTTAAAGTACTGTTCCTCTTTTTTACTGTCAGTGGAAGCTTCTGGTGTTGTTCCTTCAGTGGGATTCACAGAAGCGGCAGTTTGTAAAATTTGCTAATAATACTCCACACTCCTGGCTAAACACACCTGCTCTCCTCTAGGCTATGGTTCATTTTAAGATGTGAAGAGGTGTCTGTGTCACCTATTTGAGCAGAATCACAAGTGAGTCTCTGAACCACCCAGGAATTTCACTGTTTTGTTGCACTCCAGAAAGTGTGTTGGGAACGACCTAGCATTTTCTAGGGTTACCATGATCACCTCATTTTACCAACTGCTGATAGAAAAAAACACACCTGATCTCCTGCAAAAGAAGAAATAGCAGGAAGGATAAGAATTATTGAGTTTTTTTTGACTTGTTTTGAGTTTTTTTTGTGCAAATGTTGGCACTTAAATGAAAGGCAGAATTAAGTTTTTTATTACCATTTTTCCTCCTGTATCTCAGAAATGGTATGATTCTTGAAATCACCAGAATTATGCAGAGGAGAGGATTATGAGATGCAAAGTGGGATGCCAAATCCTATCTTCCTTTTCATCTGTAGGAAGCTTCTGTAAGAAGTTAATGAATTTTACTAGAGTTAATCTGATTCTCTGAGACCTAAAAGAGCTCTGTCTTTAGAACACAAAATCAGCCTTGTAAATAGCAGATACTGAGAACAATATGAAGTGGTTTCTGTATTAACAGATATCGTGTCTTTTATTTAGAAACACTTCTTACTGGTCTAGTTGCGTCACCATCACTGTATTGCCATCGTTGCAATGGTAATCCTACAAAGAACCTGTCTTATATGAAATCTCTAAGGAGTTTCATTTTGCTCTGGTAGGATGTGATCATACTATTTGGACTTCTAAGCATGAGAAAATCAGAAGAAATGGCACACTGGAGAGGTGAATTTGCCCGTGCCCTTTCTTCCTCCTTCTCAATGGGTGTTCAGAACTGGGGGAGACAGCCTATTGAACTTGCAGAAGTGCCAAATGCTGCTCACACAGACTTAAAAATTTCAGCCAGAGTGTACCTTACAGCTCACTGTCACATTGGTTCCAGAAACACTGAATTGCAGAGGTTGGAAGGGATGTCTGGAGATCATCTGGTCCAACTATTCTGCCCAAGCAAGAAACTAATTTAAACAATGAAATAATTATTTCGAAATTTGGAAATCTTATGAATGTCAGCTGCATTAATTACTGTTAGAAACCAGGTGAAAATAGCCCATGTGCAGGCAGAGATTTAACAAAACAATTTTAAACCTTGTACCTTTCCTTATAATACCCATAGGTGTAAAAACAAATGAACATCTCACGTGTTTTCACTCCCCCCATCCCTTAGAAATGCACGTGTGTGTGCACACAGATCCATACAGCAGTTCCCTGAGACAGACTCCAGCTCTGACCATCTACATACATTCTTACCTACCCCACATATGTTGAGCTGTCATGCTGCCTACGGCACAGCCTGACATGCAGGGATGAGAGATAGACAGGGAATGCTTTGAAGCTACCCTGTCAGTGCTTGAGACTGAAGGATTATCCAACTGTTCTCAATAGTGCTACCAGCTGCAATGTATTCTCACTTAGACATTCTTGAAAGCAAAGGGATCTGGTCATCTGGAAAGGTGAAATATCCCATCATTTTACTCTCTCACTGAGGGGACAGTGAGAGTGTGATTGATATGAAAAGACTCCTAAATGAGAGGTCCCAGATAATCTTTGTGGCTCATTTTTTTGGTGCATTTTTTATTTTTCCCTCATCTTTATTGATGAATGAATGTCAGTGTTTTATAAAAAAGACCCCTACGCAAGTTAGTCATATTTCAAGCATTATAGGGTACCATGGTTTGGCAGGAAATATGAGATTTAGTTAATAATTTGGAAGTTGTTGTTTTATTGCATTTACTATCTAAACTCTTAATGAGAAATATAAATTTTACTAATTTGATTTGGAATTTATCTTCAGCTTTTTAAGAGTAAAAGGAACAGACCAGTGCAGGCTATTTACCCAAGAAAAAAATTATTGCAAAGGAAAGTGATTTTCATTTGAGATATTGTGACCTCAGGAAAAAAAATACAGCAATATGACTACATTTTTCCCTTTCTAAGGTTTGTGTCAAGGTCAAAGTCATTTACACAATGTGTTTGGGATTAAAATACACTATTTTAATACAGAAAAGAGAGATGACCCAGAGTGATCTTCAGAGTCATGGATCCCTCACACAAAAGACATCCAGACTCTTCACTCCTCCTTCCTCTTGCAATTCTTTCTCAAGCACTTCCCAAGCACTTCTTATACTGCTTGAGCTATTTCAATATTTATTCTGCATCAGCCTTTGCTTTCTTCACATCCTCCTTCTGACACCTTACCTCTGTCCAAATCTTTGGCTCAAGATTTTATTCCAAATTAATGATAAAAGGTACAAAAAATATAAAGGAGCAGACACTGACTGCAAGCACAGAGTGAATGTGATGTGTGTATTTGTTACAAAAATGGTGACCTTGGGAAATGATTTTGTGTAATTATTGACCTCTCCTTTGCTATTACAGTCATGCTTGTTTCTGTCCTGGATATTAAATCATGACTGCCACATACAAGAAGGTAAGACATTTTAATTACTGTTTTTAGTCATTCAGATCCCTTTATTCTGGTTCACATTTACAGTGATGATAATGTATCATTGCTCCTTCTGACACAAATACCCCATTCTGACACAAGTGTCTGTCCACAGAGCAATAACCTAAGCCTGAGGCCCTGTAAGTCAGCCTTGCAGGGAAGGAGAAACCAGTGGCACTGTGTCAGGGTATATTCCAAGTATAAATTATCTTGTTTACCCAAATAAACCAGGCCTGGTGGTAGAAGTGGTAAAACAACACTTTGTCCAGGCGATTATTTCTTTAAGGAATATTTGCTTAACAGCCATGTTTGGTTGTCAGAGAATAATTATCGTAATAATAAATACTTAATCAGGGAGGAATGGACATAGAATATACCAGTGTTCTCCAGCTTTTTTCAGACTCTTATTCTAAAAGGGCCATTTTATGTATCATCTCAAATGGAAATTTTGCACGTGCCAGGAACTTGAAAAGCTAAATGTAAAAGTAGCACCTAAAACCACTTACCATTATAATATTTTCTTCTTTAGCCAATATTCCAGTGCATTTCTTGCTTGTCATTGCTTCAAACTATTGGACTTTGACTGTTCTTTGAAGTCTGTGGCATATGCTGAAAATTAAGCAAGTTCTTAAGTGTTTAAAGGATTGGTTTCACTTAGAATAGCCAGTACATTTAACTTCCAGCACTAATTCTAAACTTCTGTCTTCAGCAAACTGTCTCTAGATGACACTGAGTGCACTCCTGCTCTATGTTTGTGACTTTTTACAGTCAGTTATATACCCTATGTTTTCCCAAAATGGCTTGTGGTCAAAGCACATGGCAGTGCAAAGCCATGGCACAAAAAGTGGTGCCATCTTGAGCTGCCAAGCATTTTGAGGAGCACAAAGACCAGGGCATAAAGCAAATTACAGCTTTGGTCTGATAATAAACTCATGTGATTATCCAAGAACTAATATATGTGGATTAACACCTAAAAAATTTCTTACAAGTAAGTGACAGGATTCAAGATCTCTGATCCAAATTCTTGGCAGAATTGGAAATCATAGTCTGAACACAGTGTGGTGGAGATTGGGATCATTTGGTAACACATTGTGTCAGAGCTTCTTTGGCAGAGTGATAATGGCTGTTCTCCATCCCCTAACCTGCCTGGCCCTCTGAGAGCTCATATTGTTTTTGTAGGAGTGTTTCTTTACCTGCTGAAGCAAATGGGAGCCCACTTCCTTGCTCTAATGGCTTTCTGCTCAGCTGAGATCCTGCTGTAGGAATAACTGAGGATATGGGGTAGAGGATGAAGCAGCAGACAGTCTGCATGATTACTTACATGCATTTTCTCAGGAATAAGCAGAAAGGATGGATGTTGTTCCCTTTAATGTCACTTGCATCTCTTTGGTATAGAAGACAGATTGATCCTTAATTGGACTTCGGCCAAACTGGCAGAAGAGGATTGGAGGGTCCATTATTCTCTGTGCTCAGGGATTTTTTCCATGCAAGGATATAATTGGAAATGGAAGACCTAAACTACAAGCTGCAAACTTTTCCAGTGTGATGCATCCTGCTCCTGGGATTAACACAATAACCATACAGAGACTTTGCAGTTGTCTTTAGGGCCAGAGAGTTCAGTTTTATAGAACTTGTGGGGAAGTCTGAAGTCTGTTTGTCTAGGTATAAGTTGACATTTGCACAGTATAAGCACATGACATAACACTCAAATCCTGTTCTACAGGTATATCCCATTTTAAATCAAGATGTTTTCCTCCATGAAGTCACATACTGGCTGAGGAAGACAGTGGGTCATAGTGAGTTGCAGCTCAACATGCCAGGGTGTCCTAAGCAGAATACAATATTTGAGACAATACAGTGATTGCAAAATCCTTAAATCCTTTCCTAACATTTAGACTGCAATTATCCCACAAACTTAATGGGATTGCTGTCATAATAGGTATCAGGCATTGCTTAGTTACCTACATGATCATCACTCAGAATCAGAGAATCAATTAGGTTGGAAAAGAACTGACCTCTAAGATCAAATCCAACCTTTGGACCGATCACCACCTTGCCAACTAGACCATGGCACTGAGTGCCACGTCCAGTCTTTCCTTCAACACCTCCAGGGACAGTGATCCCACCACCTCCTTGAGCAGCCCATTCCAATGTCTAATCACCCTTTCTGTGAAGAATTTCATCCTAAAGTCCAACCTAAACTTCTCTTGGTGCAGCTTAGGACTGTGTCCTCTCAACCTGTTTCTGGTTGCCTGGCAGATAGATAGACATAAGACAGTTATTCCCTTAAAAAATAAACTGAAAATGCATTGCAAATTTCTTTCTCTTGCTGTATGGCAGGGTTTGAAGATAACCCAAAATCTAACAAAAGTTTTTATTCACTTGAAAACCCTAAGTTAGCCTGAAGCTTCAAGTAACAATTCTGGGTATAGATGAGAACTATCTGGTTTTGGAGACACCATGCACAGAGGAGCAGAGTGATTGGTGCCACACCTTGAGATCTTTCACTTCATGTCCTGAGTGGTTGTTAATGACTCATGCTGAAGCTTGTGAAATGAAAGTGTCTTAGACAATAAAATCTCCTTTAGCTCTATTTACTTGGAAGGTGTGGGGGTTTTTCAGGACTGCAATACTGTGTTTCGTTTCAGATAGGTTAATTTTTGTGCTTACATCAGAAAAAAGACTGATTCATGTCAGAATCAAAATGGCTTTCAATTGCACACAGAGAAATAATGAACTGTGAACCAGTAACATATTAATTATGAGCCATGAAAAACTGCTTTCTCAACCTAAGCCATGATTTGTTTTAATTTTCTTTTTTTATAAGTCTATTTGAATGCCAAAAGAAAACAAATTGAATTAAAAGATAATGTTTAGAATCTAAGAACTAAATATTTGGTCATGTTTAAGTTAATGCCTCTGTATTTTTGGGTTCTTACATCCCTTTTTTTCCTTGACTGAAATGAGTTTCAATGTTTAGCCATTTTAGTATGTTACTTAAGTGTTCATTTCTGCTGCCTGTGTCACTCCAAAATTCCATTTCTGGGAGGATATTACTTGCTAACAACCTCCTTGTCAGTTCTCAATAGGGAATGACCTGTAAAAAGTGGAGAAAGCACTCTGAAAATGATAGATTTCATATGATTAGCAGGATTAGCTCAAACGTGTTTTTATGAACTGGGCACTCTATCTTTTGAGTAATAGGTGAAGGGTAATTTTATTAAGTAACCTAAAACCTAAAATCAAGATGAAAATGAGGAGATTTAGAAGGCCCTCCATCTTTGACAGAACTGCCAAGTACTAGGACCTGACAGGTACGATAAAGAGCTTAGATGTCCTTCTAATATTGTTCTTAGCCATAAGCCCCCAGGCTTTGTTCTACATGCTTAGTTAAACTGTTTTTATCTTACATAAATCCTGGTAAGCTACTTTGAGATCCATCAGACTACCTCAATTGCCATTTAAGTGTTTTTTTCTGCACTAACTGCTTCTTGTTAAATAGTTTGACATTTATGTGTCTAGACTTGGGTTGTTTTGATATTGATTTTGGAAAGAATGATAATGGAGCATAGTGGTAATATTACTTTTGCTGTCATACCTAGTAGCAATATATCTCTTTGAACTTCTTGTGTTAGGAGCAAAATCTACACACATGTAGGTCTAAATTTAGTCAGTTCCTCAAAGCTAGTATTCTGCTTTTGTTATTTTTCTGCTGCAACTAACATTTCTTCCTTACATTTCTGAGAATCTTTATTTTGAGGAAAATATGTCAGAACACAAAGCTTCCAGGTCAGTGTCTGCACAGGAAAAATGGTTTTGCTATCAGCTAACTCTCTCCCTCCCTTCTCTGTCACTAATGACCTTACTGTGAGTCGGGAAAGTTGCTTTCTGTGGATGCTTAAAGTGTCCATAATAAGCCAATCACTTTTAAGATGTTTACTGCTATCTGTTAAATGAGATGAGCTTTCAGTTGACTTTCCACCCCACCCCCCACCCTAACGTGTTTTGTTGTTTGCCTGTCTCAGATCAAAATACTGGAAAGAGTTCCATTTTTCTGGCTTCAATTTAAATAGTTACATAATGTACAACTAAGATAAAGATTTTCAGGCAGAAAATGAAGAAGTCACCAATTTTCAAAAAAAACCCTCCACCATGAGATAGGAAGTTCTGAACCATGAGATATACAGGCCAATAAGAAGAAAGTCAACCATCAACACTTTAACACCAATATAGCTTTACTATTGAGACATTCACATCAAATATTGTTCTAATTTTTTATGCTAAAATCTTCAAAGACAAGCTGATCACAGTGTTGACCTTTAAAACTGCCCAGGTGCTTGTCTCAGCTTTTATTTCAAGCCTTTGATAGTGTAAGGATATATGGAGGTCATCTTTTGAGAGCAGAAGGAAAGAGATTTCACTCGGAAACAACTGAGTTAGACTTTTTCTTGCCTTTTCTTTCTTTGCCTCTTCCACAGAGGCTTCTGTTCCTCTGTCCTCATCCCCTTGCTTCCACACCGTGCTGATAATTGGGGGCAGTGGAAGTGTGTTGGGATGGGCACACAGGGATGGCACCTGTCTTCAGCTGCATATGTCTCCAAGGTGCAGTTACAGCTCTGCTGTCCTGCCAATAATTAGATATAAGCAATTTCAGAAAGAGCATTTCTGGTCTAAGCAAATATATCCTGAACTAGTGTGTTGGGTTGACCCTGAGTTGATGGACAGTCTTTAAGACCAATTACGCTTCTCACAATTTACATATTTAAACCACACAGAAAGGCGGGACTTCCCCTTTTTGGGTCGGAGCTCGCCTGCTGGAAGGTGGGGGGGCTCCGAGCCTCCCGGCCCCGCTGGGCCGGGCCGGGGCCACTGCCCCTTTCCCCCTTTCTCAGCACCACGGCACGGACCCTGGGTCGCTGGGGGGGGACTGTCCCAGAGCCGCAGGCAGCTAAAACCAGCCATGGACTGCTCACAGCTAAACCCATCCAGCGCGGCTTCTGGGGACAGGCGGGTCCCTCTCCTCTCCATGCGGAGCCGGCGGAGCCAGCGGGAGCCGGCAGAGCCTCCTGTCTGCAGCCAGCACACTTCGTGCTGAACTGAAGAGGACACCGTGCAGCCAGAAGCACAAAGGGAGCGAGGCTTTCCCCACCGTAAAGCCCGAACAAGAACACCCTTCAACATGGCGGTTTCAGAGTCAGAGAGAAAGAGAAGTGAGTCACGTGGGACGGAGCTGGAAATGGCGACAGGAGAGAAGAGGGCGGTGCCGCAATTCTGGCGCGCAGCTTAAAAAAAACCTTCTTGCATGCCGTGGTAAGAAACCGTAATACCACAAACTGTTTGTCTCTTTAATCCAATGAAAGAACATGGGGGGATGGAGTATCCTCGTGTGCCTGTGAAGATTGTGAAGAATGCCTATGCCAGGCTATATAGAAGTAGTAAGAGGCTGTTAGAGACTTGTGGCGAAGAAAAGCCTCTGTGTGCAGGCCAAAAGAACTTATCCTTAAAAAGATGAATAACCCCATGTGATGGCCCATGTTTTGTAGTATGAATGAACTATGAAATTCTTCATGGGAGAGATGTTCTACACACAGCAGACTGTTTGTTTCCGGGCGGGTGTGCTGTTGGTGGCAGTTTGGGAACCACGTGCAACTGAAGGAAAACCTTTTCTTCCTTAAGCATAAGAGAAAGACTTTTTCAAGAACTGCAACACTGACTAACATCCCATGTTCTGTTATCCCTTGTGTGAGCTGGATAAAAGGAGAGAAGTGCTGGAAAAAGGGGGGGGGGGGGGGAATTTACTTTAATTTTGTTTTGTTGTTTTCTCTTTACTTTTAATTCTGTTAGTAATAAAGCTCTTTCATTGTACTACAACTGTTTAAGGTTTGTGCCTGCTTTGCTTTTCTCCTAATTCTTATCTCACAGAAGAAAAATAAGTAAATAATGGATATTTTGAATCAAAACCACTACATTTAATTGGTGTTTCTGCCCGGTTTCGAACTCAACCCGCTACAACTAGTCAGCAAAAAATCCACCAATATTAAATATATAAGTTGAGAACATGTAAAGTAGTAGTTTCCCATAATTTCCTGAAAGTGAAGAAATTCACATATAATCTGCCTTTTTCTTCTCTTCCTACACTGTACTATCTGGGAGATATCTTTCTCCAAGATTCTAATTCTTCTTGTTCAGTAGTTGTGTATTTAGAGCTTTTTTCCTAAACGAGATAAAATACTGGCCAATGGCTGAGGTGTGGCCAACCTTGCAGCAGTGATTTAGGACACTTCACATCCCTGGGCTTGGGGCAGCTGTCTCACAGTGCAATGGTCAGGAGAGAAATGGTCCTGTGGCAACCCCATCTGAGGTGACTTCAACAGGACTTGCCAAACATCATACTCAAGAATGGAGTGAACTTTAGCTCAAAAGTAGTGAGTGCTGCTCAACCGTGTATTTACACTCAGAAGATGGCTAAGCATGCAAAACCCATGTTTTACTCAGTAGGAAAATATAAGCACCAGGCCATATTTTTTTAAGGAATTGCCAGTAAGCCTTAACTATTCCACTCTCCATGACAATATCAATCTTAGTGGACAGCTATTGAATTTTTAAATTATCTCTTTTTAAGTGAAAAGAAAATCTCTTGGCTATTTATTTCGTTTCACAATGGAAATATATGTCTTACAGTCTGTTCTAGGAAAAGCCAGCCTAAATAAGCAAATCAAACCCTTTAAATCCATGGGCTAAGGCCAGAGGTTCCTTCTCTATTTGCACATATTAATGTGCAGAAATCTATAATACATGTAGAGCTGCAATGCATGTAGATCTAACTCCAGTTTTCACCACAGTGATGTAAAACGACTACCCCAATAACTTTCATGGCCACTGAGAATTTAGTTTCCCAGTAATTCTAACATTTCAGGGCTTAGGGATCATTCAATTATTTATTACTTTCCTTCACTCAAATATTTAGTGTAGTCTGACAGCCAAGTTAGCTGGGCATTTTTACCTAGCTGTACTCCAGACAGAAGGCTTGACTTACTAAAATAAATATTAAATTTTCAAGGAAATGTATCTCTTCCAAGAGTTCTGGTGACTACTTCAGTTTTCTGTAATCCATCTGTAAACTTGATGGGTTTGACTTCACGCTGTAATTGCTTTTGCAGAGAAAAATGCACATTGCCTCTAACTCTGGCCCAGCAGAACTCATCTTTGTCCAGGACTGTCCTGAAATTCCTATCCTCTCTGGGTTTTTATTAAATAAAAATTTCATGCCTGTTAACTCCAATGCTATTTATGATTTCAAGATCACAGACTGTTCTTGTGAAAAACATGACAGAGCGATATTGGTGGAAAACACAGCACAATGTTTCTGTATGTCATGCTTGAGGGCCATATTGAGACACTGGTGCTAAAAATGAGTTCTAAAATTTCACTCTAAATAGTAGGAAATATGTCCTTTTGATATAATTATTTAACTTTACACATCCCTATATATGTACTAATTTTTTTCATTTACCAACCAACAATGTGTCCATATTTTCTGGGGTCCTCAGGACCACAACAGAATCCAGCTCCTTGTCTCCAGGGTAAGGCAGCCTCCCATCCATACACTGAATCCTGAGTTTTCTGAGCTTTACCTAGGATTGTGGAAAAAGCTTGGAGTGATAAAATATACCCTAAACATCTTGGTTTTCTCTAAATTAGCTGACTAATCAAGCCAGTTGTCCAGGCTTGCACAATACTCAGCAGAGAGAGATGGGAGCTTCTAGAGGTCTATTTTACTCAGCTGAATCCAGGTGGATAAGACAGTGGCTGAATTACCCTCCAGAAATTCTTATTTTAGATGGCTATTAAGAAAATTTGGACAACTGACTTAGAATAAATACCTACCAGCAAAAATAAAGTGGAAGGAAATAATTTCTCAAGTAAAATATAAGATACTGGGTGTTTCAGCAATCTGGTCTCCCTGGAGTGTATTCAACTTACCTAAATTTAGTCTTTCACTGTAAGTTTCCATTACAGTCAGCTTGGTGAAACAGGCATTTCAAGGACTTTTTTCACCTGCTTTATCCATCTGCATTTAATTCCACCTAGTTCCAAAATGTAAGTCACTGTTCCCACTACCATTTAATATAATTCCTTGCTAATGAGAGAAAAAAATCGACAACTGCTCAGTCTGCCTTTCATGATGGGAGACTATCCATTTAAATATTAATATAGGTATCACTCAATGCTCTACTGTTTCAGGCTTTTGTCTGGAACATGTCTGCAGTGGTGACAGGACACTTTCCATGTGTATGATGAGCAAATATGAATGCTTCTCAGTGTGTTCTCAGCCTCTCTGGCTAACCAGTCAGTACCATACCTGAAGCTATTTGGTTCCGTTGGCAAAAGACAAAGCCCAGGTCTTTAAAAAAACCCCAAAATAAGTAAGAAGCAGACTACAATTAATGGGGCCTAGTCCTTTAATGGTAGAATGAATCATCTTTGAATCAGAATGAGCTCATGGGCAAAATAAATCTGTGTCTGTTTAGGGAATAACATAGATATTTTCACTGTATGGATAATGGTCTATTATTGGGGAGTAGTAGAAGAATAAGGTTTATTCTCTTCCCTGCTTCTGGGTAAAATCTTAGAGTCGTTGCTGCTTGTAATAATTGTGATATTTTACAGTTTTGTGACTAATTTGGCCTCAAATTATTTTAATGTTACATACTTTTGTTTTCATTACGTTATATATATGTATTTTTCGATTTAGTTGCTTAAAGTAGTTACCAAAATAGACACAAATGGAAGTCTTCATTGACCAGATGTTTCTTTCCTAGATTGCAAAGGCTGCAGGGCACGTTAGAAACAACATAATAAGCCTAATAACACAGTGGTGGTTCACAGAACCTGCTCAGTTAGATCTCATAAAGTCCTAGTAAAAGTTCTAGTCCCATAGGCTTCACTGAAAACCCAAGACTTGTACTTCTAGTCCATAAAATTGCCAAAATATTTTGGACTTTAGAAGCTGGTTTGTAAACACTTGTGAAATCAGCTGAATACAGAAACTAGAACAGAGTCATTAATTTCAAATGAGTCAGGCTTTCATTTTGGTGGCTGAAAATACAAGCCATGTTGCAACCTGTGAGATTTCTGCAGCATCTAAAGGTCAGCTTACACTTTTCCATATAGGAAGTGACATGGTATTGAGGGAGCCACACTTTGCCAACTACTTTGGCAGAGCTTGGGGTAGAGAGCCACGTGATAAGCGTGGCAGCAGAAAAGAGCAGACCAGTGAGGAGTGGCCTTTCCTAACAGCTCATGGTGCTCGTATGGAGAACCGAGGATTCTCATGGCCTGGGGCTTTCCTGGTGTTGGAACACCTTGTAGATCAGACTGTCCACTGTCATACAGCCAGTATGTTTTGTGGCACCATCAGCACATCCGAGGGTCATGGACTTGCTGTGGACCTGTCCATCATGTGCCCCAGAGAGCAATGGGAGGAACCTGGGAGTGCTGTAGCCTGGGCTCAGCTGAGGTCTTGAATATGTCTGGAACTGGAAGCAAGTTTTGGAGATGCAATGACAGCTTCAGAGAAAGAGATACTTGAGGGTGGGACACTAGGCTGAGGAAGAAAAGAGGGCAGGCAGAAGTCAGAGATATTAGCTAGGGGGTATATTGGGAAAGAACCAGTAGACAGAAATGCTACATGAAGATGTACCTACTGTGAAATAAAAACTGGTATGTCAGGGGAAGGTAGACATTTGGAAAGAGGGTGTAGACAGATGCTAAAAAAAAAAAATGGAGAGGGACATACATGATAGAGAAGACCAAGAAAAAGTGGTATTGTTCAGGTCAGTGCTAGTTCAGGTCAGAGTGAGCAAAGGCTGTGGCAATAGGGCCTTGCCCAGAATGTACTGAGAGATGGCTGTTTATCTTCAAAGGAGAATTTGGATTCTAGCTGCCCTTGCTCTTTGAATAATCTTACACTGTCTAAGTGAGCCTCATAAGCGTGCCAGGGAGATTTTACAACCCAGAAATTGGACAACTATTCCTGCTTTTTAATGTGATAGCAATAAACAAGCATCAAGTGTGGGAACAATTATATAATAATAAAAAGGAGATGAAGAATGTACATATTCCCTTTTCCCGTCCAAAAAAATAACCCACTTTGTTGGAAATTAGACTTTTTTCCAGCAGACTGCAATGATAAATAGGAATGGGTGTCATTAAAATAAAAATCTCTCTAAGAATAGCAGTTCTGGTTCTTTGTAGTCCAGTTGGAAACCACTCCAATTCGAAAACTGGACACATGACAATGGCAAAAGACTCTAACTTGATAACTCACAGGCTCTACAGGTGGATCAACTATGGAGTTATGAGACCCAATAAAAATAATGGTTGGACAGATATTGAGTCCATAAAATGATGGCAGCCAGGCATGGAGTATAATACGATACAGATGTAGGTGTATCGTTCTGAATAGTTTGCACTCTGTTTCAACAATAAAAATGTGTGATGTTTCCAGTACCCACCACCAACCATATGAGAGAATAAGTAATCCATCTGGCTTCAATGTAAAACACACCATCCTAAAATCAATTGATATTTCATACTCTTTGTATTCTTCTTTCCTGCACATGCAGGAAGTATTAATGGTGACATGATTGTATGTTACTGCAGTTTAACAAAATGATCAGGAAGACAAGCTATGTTAGCAACATTATTCAGACATTTAATAGCATTTATCCTTTAAACTTCATTATAGTGAATGCCCCAAGGCCCAAAGAGAGTTATTTTTAACATGACTTCAGACAGAATGGAGTAACTTCTCATATGAACATGCACTGGCCTCTTTACAGAGATATATTACTAAGGCTCCAGGATACAAAAATAAGGGGCCGCCACTTCTGTCTCCCCTCTGCCCTCACTCTTCCTTGCAACCACTCCATGTGGTCAGTACTCTCCGGTTTCTCCCTAAGGTCAGAAACAAAAGTCCCAGCCCTGAGGCCTTCACAGCTGTTACCACTCTCCAGATGTCAGCACTTGCCTGTCCCTTGTCCCTCTTTCCTCCTCCTCTGAAAAAAACCCAGATCTATTTAAGCTTGCATCTTTTCCCATGCCTCCCTTAAGAAAGCAGTACAAGCTACTCCAAGAAACTGAGCACGTGTGTAGTATGTGCATGTGCATGAAAAATGATCTTTTTCTCCGTGAGTATCCCCTCCATCCCCTCCCAAAAGGGGAGGAGCAAGGATGCAGAGGAGGAAGGAGAGACCTTGTCCCCTCTTGCACACAGCAGAATCGTTGGATGCCATCAGATGCTGGTGATCCCGTTAGTGCCCACATCGCGCAGTGCCACTGTCACTCCCCCAGATATCCAACCCCACCATCACCATTCCTCACTTCAATGAGAGCAAAGCTTCCAGACAACGTTGTTACCACTGTAGCAAGCCACTGATAATTTTAAACCATGTTTATAGATCTGATTTTTGTTCTATTTTTTTTCTCCCCTTTTGTTTCATTTGGTATGCTTATTCCCTTCTGTTTCCTTTACATTTCTTCATCACCCTTTGATTTTCCCACCCTTAACCCCCCAGTTCCTGTTCTTGTCCAGTTTTCCTTTACTTAACTACTTTGATGCCTCAACCATGTTTTTTCTTCCCAGTTCATTTCTCTTCATCTCTAATATTTGTTTATTTATTTGGTGCTGTCAGGTTGGCTGATGACACTTCTGTAATTATAGCAACAAGTCCCAGCACTTAGTCTTTGGTTCTTGCAACATTTCCTACCTTTTAATTTCCTTTCCTCCTGAAACATGAATATCAGTACTGATACGTTTGTCACCTTTTGTGTGAGATGAACAAGAGATGTTTCTCTGCTCTCAAAAGAGCCATTTTCTATTTTGTCTTTTGTCTTTATAAAAAGATTCATTTTTGTTGGACTGTTTTTTTAGCAATGCAAAGGATGAAGAGTGAAGCCAATCTCAGGATTGCCTTTCATGGATAGTTTTCTTACTTGTTCTTTTTTTCAAGGATCTGTACTGGGTTATCCACTCCCATGCAGAGAGCTGCATTTTCATGGCAGTGAAGCACTGCACATGTTGCTCACAGGCCCATCTCCCCCTGTACTATGAATCTCCTCTATGGAATTCTCATCTATTTCCCATATTGTACTTGGCTAAATCTGTAATTTTCATCATTTGTCTCAAGGAATCCTCACTGTTCTTGGTTTTGTCCATCTTCTCACATGGCTCTTCTATGGACTTGACCAGTCTCATATCCAGTGGGATCCTTTACAGTTAACTGCTGTTCCCTTAACATCTATGTTAGCACCAAGTGCACCTCAGATAAAACACAATTTTTCCATATTACCTTGCTTAGGTCACCCTCATGTCCCCCCCACTCTCTGTCATGTTAAGGCTTATCCCCCTATTATTAAAAATAAAATGTCATGGTTGGGGTTTTTTTCCCCCCAAAAGGATGTCATCCTTTATAAAACCCCATGTGAATCCTCTTCTAGAAAAAAGGAAAATACCCAATACCACACAGTCCTTCTAATCCTGCAACACACAGTCAGATGGCTGCTGCACCAATCTATTTATATATTCAATATAGAACACTTCCTTATTCTTCCAGTTCTGCACAAATATTTGCAATAAAAGTTACCCTTGGCACTGGAAGCTATTCACTTGTGTGTTCATACCTAGTTCACATTTCTGCCAGCTGAACTCAATGCAAAAATATCCCGGTTTTTATTGCAGTACTGCCACAATATTATTTCAAAAATTACTGTACCAAACTGATGAACCAGGGAAGAAAGAAATCCCTGGAAATCTGAGAAGCTGACCTCTTCCATAAACTAGGACTGGCCTTTCACTTCACTGACCTCAGCACTGGCAGGGTTGCCGAGGGATGGCAGCACCTTTTTGTGCAGACTATCCTTCAGCCAGTTCTGTGCAGCGTGAGCTTGTCTGACAGAGTCAGACATGTATGAGGCTCTATCGCTTTTGGTCTTTCCCTTGGTTTCCCTTTGGCCATGAGAAATGACCTCTTCAATTCTGGCCATGTAAAAATATGTATTAATTATTAGGGAAAACCACAGAATTACAGAATATGGTGAGTTGGAAGGGGCCCACAAGGATCATCAAGTCCAACTCCTGGTCCTGCACAGAACCATACCCAAGAGTCACACCAGGTGTCCAAGGGCATGTTGCATTATGTATAAAAATAGGTATTATGCAAGAAAAAACAGTACAAAAATGTTAAAGATCCCAAACAGTTCGTTTTGACTATTCAAAAAAATACGTATTTTAAGCCTCAAAATTTTTCTGCTACACAATATGTTTTCATGTTAATATCAAGAAATCACTTTGAGAGAAAATTATAAATGTGTGAGAACAAAGGAATAAAAAAAAGATCATTCAGCTGATTTACATGCAACAGCAAACAACAAAGGCAACAAATATGGTGGGAAAATTATGCCAAGTTGGCAAAATTTCACTGCTAAATGTCCAAAAAGAGAAGGTGGGGTTTTTCCTGCTCTTCTTATCTTCTGTTCTAACTGGGTGGTCACATTTCCTGATCCTGACAGCCGACACTGCTGGTTTTGGTGAGGGCATTGCAGAGTGTTGTCCTTGGGCTTCTGCTGCACATTCATTCCCAGCTGAGGCAGATTGTTGTAGGAACTCCCTGCACACCTCTGCCCTTCCCCTCACAGCTGAATCAGAGAAGGAAATGCATCACTCATATTGAGGACAACAGCACAACAGGCTGATGAAGAAAGGGGGCAGTGAGGAGGATGACTGAGAACCTTCTACAGAACACCAAGGAAAATTTCTGCAGAGGGCATCAGGGACCACCATATCACTGTGGAGCAGAATAACACCAAGGAAATGAGAGGATGAAGTGTAACTCACGAGTGGGAAGCAGCAGATGTTCTTCCTCAAGGGCATAAGCAGAAATGTAATTACAGAAAGCAAAGACATCCTATCAAGCAGAAGAGCATTAGCTATGCAGCTGAGAAAACCACAAATAAATTGACAAGTATTATTATTTGCCTTTACATAAAGGAAGTAAAGGAAAATGACACAGGGTCATCCCCAGGCGCAAAGAAATGGGCATAAGGCAGACAGAAAGGGCTAAGAGCATAAAAGGAAACATTTTATTTACAATGATATGAGACATCCAATAGCATATCAGTAGCAAAATTGTACATGGTGTACTTTAGACAGAAGAAAACTTCATACACTCTTCTTTAGAGCCCAGTGAATTACTCAGAGTCTACCCAGATCATATTTTATGTGAAAGTAACCACCAGGTCACAGATGTGTCAGTGCAATCTCATTGCATTCAGAGGGAACATGCCTGTATGAAAGGCAACTTGGATGTATTTTTAAAGGATTAGTCTCCAAGGCTACGTGTCTGCAATGTATTCAAGCACATACACCCATCTCATCTGACCAAGCCAAAAACCCTTTGTGATAAATTAACCTGATGTGAAACTGTGGAGTGTAATTTTTTACCATTCTTTGAATAGCACATTGTTTTCATGAAGAAACTAACTCAAAAGGCACTCATCCTCTGAGATTCATTATATCTAGAAACATTAAAAGCAGTTTATTTGATTTTATTTCTTATCAGATGCCCCTTGTGGTATCAAAATACTGAGACCAAAGTGGTACAATTCAGAATGAAGCTGACCTCACCCTATTTAGCCCCACTACAGCTTTGGTGTAGGTAGACCAGAGGTGGGCTCAAGTCCAAGAGTGCTCAAGGTAGTCCCTGATAGATCCACAGGCAGAAAGATCTGCATCCACCCTTTCCTACTCTAAAGCTTTTTCAGTAGAAAAAAGTGAAATACTTTACAAATCATAATCTACAGAACTTTTTAGTGAATTCCAATCCATAACAAAAGTGTTATCCTACCAAACACAGTGGACATCTGCGCCACAGAAGGTATGATCTGAAATTAGTGGAGTTACACTGGTTAAATTGTTTTGCCTGTAGAGCCCCCTTTTCTGATATTAGTATTGTGGAAAAAAATGTATCTTAATGTTCAGATCTATCTTTGCAAGGTGAGCATTACATTTTACTTGCAAAACAAAAACATTTTGTATGGAGCCATTGAAGTAAAAAAAACGCCAACATTTGACATTCAGATTCTGGAAGGAAAACCGATTATGTTTCTACAAAGGGCATCAACTAACTCAACATATCTCTCTTTAGTGTATTTGGAGTCATATCCACAAAATTCTGCAGGAGAAATTTGTTTTGTTTATGCTTCATTCTTTGGTGTATTGCAGGCTCAGCTTAACTGCAAACAAGACAAAACTTGAAAATTTCACCCACCTTGCAAGTCATAAATCTGTGATAAGCTAAAAGGATGGCCAGAAGACAGATGAGGACAAGGACCCTGAGTCTGGGCAGCTGCTGCTGCTCCAAGAAAGCAGTGCCATTGGTGAGGAAATCATGATGGCTGGGCCGGGAGAGCCTGAGGACACCGAACTCATGTAAAGCCCCATGGACTGGTCATCCCAGCATTATCAGGACACTCACTGTTTGTGTGCAGTGTCTCAGGTGGCACGGACATCAGGACACGCTCACAAAAGCTCTGTGGGTATATAAAACACGCAGTGACCGAGCGGATAGAAATGATGGACTTGTGACTGGAAAATTATATAAAAATTTCTAAGCAAATGTGTAGTCTTTAAATATCATCAAGAGGTAAGCACATTGTGCTGCCTTACAAACTTCAGAAAAGACTTTTTTGACTATAGGATACAAATCCAGGTAATAACACTGCAGTCAGATAAGTTGTATTGGAACATTGGCCAAATGTCCTTAAGAAGTGATGAAGTCCATTACTGTGCCCTGTTAACCTTCATGTTCAAAAATATCCCCCAACAGCCCAAAGACAAAAACAAACCTGGAGCTGTTGTTTACATTTCACTTCTCTGTCTATCCACCCTATTTTGATGTGCAATTGACAAGTGCAACCCCCACCCCTCAAAAAATATCCATTCAGACAAAAAAATCTCCAGTTCCATAAAGTATTAAATCGGCAAAGATTATCAAAACAATATCCTAAGGGAAATTTTCACTGGCATAATGTCAGCTGTCAATCATGCACTTTTATTATCCTTGTCTGGCCTCTATCATTTGCCCTCTATGTGGGTTAGGAGAGAAACTTTACTCTTTTTACTTCCTTTTATGGTTTATTTGTGAAATGGGGATATTGCTGTCAGCACGCATGCATGTGATGGTCCCTATGCACCTGAAATGTGGCAGCACAGAATGCACTAGGACAGAAAAAGAAAGCATCCACAAACTTGAATGCTTCTAAGACACAAAACATCCAAAAATATCCTGTGCTCCACGCTTACTCATTGTTCTTCTTCAGAAACCTATACCCACTGATTTCTAAACCCACTTTAAAAATTGGTGTTATATTGCAGTGGAATGTAAGGAAAGAATTTAAGAAGTACCCACCTTTGCTTGGAAATTTGCTTTGGAGCTGTTAAAATGGTCTTTGGAAACGAAGTAACTAGAAAATATTTTGAAAATACGAAGGAGTATCTGAAGGATCAACTCATTAATTTTGTCACTCTTGGGCAATGCCACCTTCACAATATCAAGACACAACTGTTTCTTCACTTGGAACTATTATCATGAACTACACAGGAAATTTCTTTCTTCTCTGGCTTTAATAAAACCATAAAGTTGATGACTATTTTCCATACATAAAGGGGAAATATATTATTTTATATATTGCATAGGTCTGGAGTATATAGCAAAAATAACATGGAAAAATACTGTAAAAATCTGTTCGTAATATATTTCCTGCATTTTAGCCAAAAACCTCTGCCAAGATTTAGTACTTTTTTTGTTTTAAATACATGTTTTAAAATAAAATAGATATATAAATTATGGATTTTTTTTAGCAAATTATATTTTTAAAAGCAGAGTTGGCAATTTATGTTGCCTCTAGACACTTTGCCTCTTATGTTTGGTTGTTATTAAAAAGCATTTAGCACTTTAATCTTGGTCTCCAGTTGTCAACATCACAAAGTCATCACAGAATCCCAAACTGCTGCAGTCTGTGGTTAGGAACAGAGGAAGGAGCAGAGAAGTGAAAGTTCAGAGTTGTTCTTACCATAGGTCACGTCAGACGTGGCAGACGGGACAAAACGACACACAAGAGACTATATAACGTCTGCTCACATTTTGTGTTCCTCAGGTTGTTTTTACTGGTTTTGCTCTTTAATGAGCCCTGAATTCACCCACTAAAAGGACAAAATATAGCTTAGGGAAACTAAAAGGCTTTCCTTTATTCTACAATGAACACCATTTCATACTTTGTGATGATTTACCACAACTTCATCTGCTGATGACCAACTCAGTGCTTCCAAGGTCTCCAAGCTGTCCATAATTCTTCTGCTGCTCTTGGTCCTTCCCACCCTCACCTCTTCCATTGTGCTGGCAGGGGAAGGGCTTTTCCTTCCCTTTTCCCTTCAGTCTGTTTTTCCTGTCCTTCTGCTAAGTTCACACCAGTAACCTGCTATCTGCCTATTTTGTATCTACGTCCCTACCTTGGGGAGGACACCTACAGCTTTCCTCCACTGCACATAGTATTTGCTTAACCCTTTGCTTCCATACGCCCTACAAATGCAATCCTATCCACAGGATTTAATTATCCTATTAATTCCTCTCCTTGTTTTCTGTGCATATCTGTCAAGCAGTCCTGATTCACAGACTTGTTTGGATCCACTCAGAACTCTGATGGCAAAAAGTGTTTAACAGGTTGGATTGGAAAACTGATATAAATTTCACCAGAACAGTGTTTTATTACAATATATCCAAAGAATCAAGACTGTGTGATGGAGTCATGCCATGTTGGAGATTAACACTTTGTCTTGGTTATTTATCATCACATGTAATGCATCCCATTACAGAGCCAGTAGCAGGCTGCCTTCTGTAAAATATATTTTTAAATGCATTTTAATATGAGCTGTATGTTCTGGAGAACAGAGACATTTTGTCTGATAGTTGCAACTGACTTTATGAGACCCGGAGAAGCCGATCACTTTTTTACAGGTAAAGATCTTCCAGAATTGCTGTCAAACATCCAGTTTGCCAAAGACACAGTCATTATTTCCAAAATACTCAGAAAAGTTATTAGCCCAGAAGTTCAGAACTATCTTCCAAACTGAGGTCCAATAATCTGATGAATAAAAACTGAAAAGAGATAAAATATGATCGTGCATAAACCCTCTGATAAACCCCAGGCAAAGACAGACAGAAGTTTGTACACACCATAAACTGAAGAGTGTTTCCTGTAAATGCTCTCTGAAATGTGTACGACCAAACTGCCTGGTGCTCTGGGAGCACCCACACCTATGCATCTGGATGGAGAGGGAAATAGATCTCCCTGATTTGATCTTGTAGGTAAACATGGTTTTATCTTCTGTCATCTGCATGCACATAAAACATTGTAACATTGTTTTGCATTTCATAAAAAAATACTCTTAACTAGGCTCAAACTAATGACAGTAAGTCAACATCAGGGCATTTCATTATAAACATGGTGTCCCGAAGTAATTTTCTAAGGTACCCAAAGGTGAGAAAGGTAATCTCCACAAAACTGTGGAGCTAGCTGAGAAGTTAGTACCATTGAGGCCAGCATGGAATAAGTGCCTTTTAGTCAACAGAGAGAAAAGTTCCCTGGTATACAGCAGGACATTCCAATAGCCTGAAGAGAATTTATAATAGCCTCACACACCTCTTTAAAAAAAAAAATAATTAAATAAAAGTCAGTTCTGCAAATAGGCATGAATGAACACCACCTCACTGCACCTTTTCATAAGCACAAGGTGCTGAGAAGTGCTTATTAAAACTGCAAATGCTTGAAGCATGCTGGGATATCCTCTGCCAGATGTATGTGTCCCTTACATCATCTAGCCTTCCATCGGGTGTCCTTTGTTTGCTTGTTTACAGGCCATCCATATGGCAACACCATTAAGCATGTAATAAAAAAGTTACTCAAGTGCTTGTCTTGTTACTCTAATGAAATTACATGGTTTTTAAAACCTTGCCATTCCAACTGCCATGTGTTATGAAACCTGAAGCCGGCTGGGATGCCATTTCATGTAAAGTTTAAGTGCCTCACCAGTGAATATAATTAACCATAATAGCATTTTATTAGCCTTAGTTACGACTGCAAGTGAAGTAACACGTTGCAAGTCATGCCAGCACACATAAAAGAGAGAGCAAGTACAATGCATCAGCTGGGAAGGAGACAGCTACTCCCAGCAATTGCCCTCCTGTCTGGCCTAGCCAGCAGGGGTAGAGGATAATCCTTAAAAATCTCTTCTATAGGGCATAACCACTGCCATCAGGAGGAGAGCGAGGCAGGGGGTGGCTGTTGAGGAGTACTGGGGGAAGCCAAAAGCCAGACTGAGCTGCAGGGGGAACCTGCTGGAGAACTACAGAGGCAGAGAAAGCCATGGCTGCTATATGCTGAAAAAGGGTTTCCTGGCCAATTTTGTAGGCTTGGCTTCCTACCTCTGGAAGAAGATGCAGTGCTAACACCAGATGCTCAGTTGGCACTGGGAGGATGGTGATATTCAGAAAGATGTCCCTGACATGCAGCTGCAGACAGTAGCCTCTCCAAATGGCAGAGCTGGAGCAATAACTGCTATTAAAACTGAACAAAGCTAGATTTTCCAGTCTAAAACTTCATCTTTGCCTCTCCAAAGTAATCTGACCATTCCAACCCATCTGATCCTCTGAATTCAATCTAGGTCACATCTGGCAGAAAACATGAATGAGGAGCAAGGAATGATAATGCAGAGGAGAATAGGGTAGGAAAAAGTGGTCAAGGTAGAAAAAATAGAGGAAAAGTGAAATGATTGCACAGGTATAAGCAGTTGCACCAGAGGAGAGCAAACTTTCAGAAAAAAAGTGCTCTTAAACCCTGTGTGTTACTACTGACATCCACAGGTCTGTGCTGAGGCTGCTAAAGCTGGTTACATATTTTGTGCAGGTAGAAACCACAAGTCTATATGTAAATGGTTTTTTCCTGCCAAGGAAGGAGTTAAAATACGCTGGAATGTATCCCATTACACTGTTCTGGACCTGGGAATACTCTAGAATAAAGAGCAATTTGGCCGCATCTGCCCACTTCCCCTTTCCCTTCTTTATGAGTCTTTCCCTCCTTTTGCTGTACCCACTGTAACATATTACTGTCATCACAGGTCTGGTTCTGCTTACCTGGTTACTACCAGAGAAAACCAACAAAAACAACAATAAAAACTGCTTGAAGCACTAGATATAGACTGCACATGGCAAAAGGAAGCAAGATTCTTGCTGAAAACAGCCCCCACCTCTTTCAAAATGCCCTTTTAACAAAATAGTGAATACTTTGATGAAATATAAATTTAGTCAAGGAAAAAATGTACTTCTATGACTGCTTTAAATAAGTTTATATTTTTCATTGTGAGAAGGAGTACTTTTCACCTGAATGATTCTTAACCTTTCTTTAGGGTGGTGCATGTAGTGGAAGAACTTGATGTTACCTTTGATCAAATCAATTACCAGGGTAGCACTTTATTTTTATATATGTTCAAAACAGAGAAAAAGCAAATTAATATATTGATCCTTTAAAATTTATTTTATGTAGTATAGCATTGCATTTAGATAGAACCCTGCTGCTAAAGATCTGACAGTAGACAAAACTATTTTAGTTAAAAGTCATTTGACGAAAAAGGCAGCAGGTGAGGGAGCATTAGTCACTTGGATAGGTGAGGATCTGAGACATTTACTTAGCTGTAATTTATTCAGTATTACAGCAGACTTGGGAACTGAACCTAAATGTCTTGGTTTCAGATCTCGTGATGGAAATGTGCTCTATTTTGCATCTATTTATTGCTTTTAATAAGCTTTTCTGTCACCATAAAGTTCCTGAGAAATAACAGAAATCAGATCTATGTGATGTTGTCCAAGAGCTGAAAGTTTTTATGAAATTATTTGTGCATTGACCTTCAGATTTGTAGTGGATGTTATAGTCTGTCATGTTTTCTGTGCACCAGTGTGACTGAAAAGCCCAGAGTGCGCATGGCACCTTTTCTCACCCCATCTACACGTGACATAAAGTTAGATGAGAGCTTCAGTCTGCTCAACTTTTCTTCACTTTCCCTGCTGCTCTCTTTCTGTGGTTCACTGGGGTATTTTAAAATGAGCCACTCTGTACTGAAATGCAATCTTATGTGGGCTGGCTGCTATCAGCATATCTCAGTGAAGTGCAACAGATTTGGTAGAGCTAATATTTCAAAGACTTCATTTGATCTAATGCTTGATGCTATCCAAATTCCTCACCCTGATAAATCAAATAAAAATTTCTTTGACTCTCCCAACACCATTCAGCTGCCCATCCAAGACAGGGGTCTGTACCACAGAAACAGCCTTTGACCTTTTTGGCTGTGATTTGCCCACTGTGATTATTTTTTTTTACTTTGAATTAGCTTAAGCAGAATCAGCTGACACGGTGAGGATGTTGATGAAAAGAAGGGGTACAGTAGACATGTCAATATGTATATTTCAAAAATAGTATTAATAAGTAATAATTAAAAGAATAATATATCTGTTGACATTGCTCATTCATTTAATTTTCACTGATAAAAAGTAAGTTTTTAAAAACCCTGTTCTCCCTGGACTCTATGGCTTTTCTTCAGCCATCCAGAACATCACTGCAGGATCTCTGTAAGACCTCCAAACTGGATCTAATATTTACATTTACATCTGAGAGTTTAAAAACTCCTTGTATATTCAGGCTTTTTTCATTACTAAGTAGCTACATTCATGAAATCCTATATATGTCACCTATATATGTCTAAATTTCCAAATCTTCCTCTAACTGATACTCCTGACATTTCTCCTAGAAATATTTCTCTCTGCAATACACATTCCTTTGAAGTATATTCTTAAAAACACACTGAATTTCACACAGGGCATAAAGGGGTTTTCCCTTAAGTTAATGGTGGTGGTGTTAAACTTATACATTAAAGCATTTGGGATGTCACATTGTTGTTTTGTTTCCTTGTTTTGCTTTGGTTTTCCAAATACTACTCATGAAAACCTGGGTTTAAGTTTCTCTCTTTTATATGAAATAACTTTAAATAAAGAACTAAAAAATATTCCTACATTAAATATATTTTACAGGAGTATTGCATTCAATATTTGGTTCATGCATAAGAGGATATATAATGGAACAAATGTTTTGTTTGACATAGGTTAAATGTAAAACAGGTAGAAATAATGTCTTCTGTCTATTGTCAAACATTTAAATTGGATTTCTACTTGTTTTTATATTTTAGGGGCTGTGCTCCTTGAAAACACATCTCAATTTTCTTATACTTTCTCTTTTCTTCCTATAGATTTCTTCCTCCTCCATCCAATCCTCCAGTCTTTTCTTCCTTATCTTCAGCCAATTCTTCCCCATCCTCGTTCTCTGCAGCAATCTGCCTGCTCTGACTTTAACCCAAGTGAGCAACGAGCTGTGAAATCTCCTCTGCAAGCCCTGTTTTTCCAGGAATCTTTTCCCAGCTATTCTACTCCCTCACATTCCAAGCAGTCTTCCTGAAATCTATGCAAGGTTTTGAAGTGCCTTTTGGTAGTTGGGATTGAAACCAAAAAATGAGTCTGAAGAGGGACAAATCTGAACAAAATGGGGTCAAAACACTGCAAATGTAATCCTTACATTTCCTTCCTCTCTTATCAATAATCCTGTTGAAGATATCTATTACATTATACTACTCAACGGCTACAGATACTGCAAATTGGACAATTATAAACCTGGCACCCCTAAAAACTCAATTGAATATCATAACCTTACCTTTCTGAGTATTGTCTATGCTTGGGGATTTGCTTTTTTTTCTTCTGTGAAAGTAGTTGAATTTGCCCAGCCACAGATTAGGTAACAGATGACAATTCAATTTATATCAAGTTATAAATTCACTTCTCTTATTAAACTCACATTGACAGCATTAAATTCTCAAAAAGATTAACCAGTTAAAGTTTTCTTGATAGTAGAATTTTTTTGAGTAGAAAATGAAATGAAATGAAATGAAAAATAATTGCTGCCCTATTCGGCCTCACATGGTAATTGGCAACAAAAATGCCAAAAAGGAAAAAAATTGGAACATCTGTAATGCATCTTTGTATTAAATAGGAGTCTCTATAGTGACATGAGTCAGAGTCAAGATGCTTTGAAAAAACCTAGGATGTAGCAAGTGTTTATCCAGATATGTCAATGTCTGTGCTGTGTAGCATGACATGCCATGTGACCGGGATATTCCAACCCTATTGTCCAGATATTGAAAGTCCCAGTCCTTATTCTTGCCTGTTTACTCCAGGGAAAGCAGACTTCCAGTAAGCACTTAGCAGTACAAGACACAGAGGAAGTTACGAGCACCACGTATTTACTTTGTGAAACATTTAACAGACACCACCTTTCACCCAGAGGTAAATTAACTGGTAAGAGTAAGAGAAGAAGAAAGTGAGTGTAAATCAAAGCTAAAATAATCTCATTTATGTTTTGTGAGTTTTTTGAATTAAAAAAAACCAGACAAGCAAACAAAACCAGCTACCAAAAAAAAAAAAAAAAAAAAAAACCCAAAAAAACCCCAAAAAAACCAAAAAACCCAAATCAAAACCAACAAACCACCCATAGAAAAAACTCCCCAAACAAACCCACAGCAACTATAAATATATGTGATGGCAGTGTGTGTGAAATAGGACATTCACAAACTAAGGGAGGACTGCTCTTGCCTTTCAACGCATACTCAAAGTGGCTCACTTAATTTCCTAGAAAATTTCTTCACTTATGTGAATATTTCCAAACACAAGTGTACTCATTTTCCAGGGAAAGTTAAAGGGTGTGTAATAAAACCCAGCCTCATTTCTGAAAGGAAACTGGCTTGTTTATAGACTGAAAATATGCCTTGCATTAGGGAAGTGTGATCATTCTCAAGTTTGTGACTTCCACGAAGCAAAAACTCCAAACTCCCAAATCCTGTTTGCGAAGTGGAAAGAATAGGACTTTCCATACTGGATCAAACCAGAGTCCTGGGTAGTTCAATATCCTGTTTGTCACTGTCCAAGAGAGAAGCCTAAGAAGGCAGAACTCCCCCAGGGAGCGCATTTCACACAATCTATCCACCCTCAGTTAATTTCTAAGGGTAATTCTAACTTCTAAAGTTGGAAATTGAAAACAAGCTCTTAAATTAAGAGCTTTTGTATAAGATTCAGAATTTTTACTATATTTGCAAGACTTTTACTGAAGGTATTTTTCTATACTTCTGCTACCATAAGGTTGTAAGTCACCCTTGCTTAATTTGTTAGTAGTGAAGTGTGTGAAGACACATACATTATTTTAAGATTTGTAAGAAAAAGTTGCCACAAATTACTCTAATCATCTTGATATCTGTAACCAATTAAAACATTTCACTCATTTCTACTGATGGGTCTGAAATATTCAGAGAGGGAAAAAAAAAAAAAGAGAAAAATCTAAAAAAGGGCAGAAAAATATTACCTGGTCAGCAGTTAAGCAATTAAAACAACCTCCATGTGGTGGGGGTGCAGCTTTGTGATGCACAAATGTGTGGGGCGGGGGAGCTGTGCCACAGGGCAGGTACCAAGTGCTGCTTGACGGGACAGGGAGATGGTTTGTCACTGCCACAGTGACTGAGAGCTGAAAAACATCTGTGACTGGCAGTGAAGCATTAAGAGCCACAGCCTACCTGCAAGTGGCCTGAAGCTAATGTGAAATGGCAGCTGAGAGCAGCTCCATACAACTTTCTCAGCCTCCCTAAGTAATTGGTAACCTCTGAACCCCGCTCACATGAGTAGCTGGGGGGAGCTGCTCCCAGATAGGCAGAGAGGTCAAGCCAAAGCCTGATTGTCTGGACCTTCAAACATGTGACCTTCTTCCTCAAAACTTTTATTCTCACACCTCAAGATCATGCCACTGGCCTCCAGAACTGCACTTTGGTCGGGGCTTGGAGTGCTTTGTTTACCTTATGTATTGAGCCCAATCAAACGTCCTTGAACTGTACAGTATCAACTTTTCCCAGGTCCTTTTAATTTGGGCAAAGAGAAACTAGCCTGTCTTAGCAAACTTCTATTTTACTTAGTGCTGATCTTGGACTTTTGCAGAACTGACAGTATCACTAATCTAATCCTGATGTCTGCAATGAGGTTTAACACTTGAAACATCCAAGTGAAGTTTAACCGGAGCTATTTGCTGAGCTTTTTGGTCCAACATTTTTCTGGGGCATATCCAGCTTTTAAATTGAATATGACAGAATGTCCTGATTAGCCCAGTGTTGTGAAAAGTGGAATCAAAGCCTTATTTCAGGCTGCTACCAGGTACTACAGCATTCCTAATCACACTTAACATTTGATCATGCATGCGCTAAAATTTTGCCAGGCCTTTTGAGATGCCAAACCAAGACTTTGTTTTTTAAAAAGAAAAGTGAAAGAATGGATGTCAATAGCTGTTTATTTTTAATGAGATTTAAATAATTTTATTTGGACAAACATCCAAGTATTCTAGTTGCAGAACATATTGGTTATTTCTTCTATATTTCCACTAGCAGCATTTACACCTCACTGTCTGATCATGCTCCAATTTTCCAGATATGGCTTTGTTACTTGTTTTTCTCTGCTAGAAACTCTATTGTTGTCAAGCATCCCTGACTCTGGATCATAAATATCTCATTTCCCCTTAATAAATAAGAAGGCAGCTTGGAGGCTGTTATTGCTATTTCCTTTCTACCAATTCATCTGTTCTACTATCAGTTTCTTTTACTGCATTTTGATTTCTGTTTTGGTGGAAATAATTTCCAAAGCAGGCTGCTAATAAACTGGCAAAGGGCCTGCTCACAGTGGTACTAAGAATAACTCTTCTGGCATTCTCTGATATTGAATTTCACATAGCAATCACTGGCAAGCCCTAAAATTGTTGCAAGTTTTACCAGTACGAAAGGACTTCCCAGTACTCCAAAAATTTGGTACTCACTTAACCTAGTCAAATTCTTTTACAGTTTAGAAAGCCAGCTGCCTTGCAGTGACCGTCAATTTTATTGTACAAATCAATTTGTCTCCACTGACGGAAAATAATTGCAAAGCAAACAAATTATCCATGCTACATTGAACCCTATTCACTCTGGGGACACTGAGCTTACAGCTTGAGAAGATTTTCCTCTGCCTGTCTCAGAAGTAGAGCTTGTTATTAAAAAAACCCCAACAAAACATTAAAAAATTGTACTGCTTTTACTCTTACTGCTGCCGGAGATTTCCAGTATATTAATTTTGCGTTTGTCTGGGCATTAAGATGCCATTATGTGGAACTTTCCTGAGTACATTTAAATCCCAGTATATGATATGGCTTTATACACTAAATTTTCAGTACAAAGAGCACTGTTGTCAAAAGTGGAGGATTTGGAAGTGCTTGAAGGCTTACAAAGTCACTTAGGATCTTATGTAAAAGCACAGTCCAGTGGCTTTCTATATAGGCCAATATCCACAGAGGGATTTAAATCCCTGAATAGACTGGAGGGTTGGAGTGCATTTGCTCAAATTTCACTCTTCAAAACCACCACCCTCTTTTCATCTGCCACTGCAAACATTTACATTCTGTCAACATGTCTAATGCCCCATGAGTTCTGCTCCTGCCAACCTCCCAAAGCCGCTCTCATGGGGGTGAGGGTCTGGCAGTCCTGCTTGGAAGGTGGAGAACATCAGCCTGGCCTCTACAGGTGTCATTTCCCAGCAGACACCTACCAGTAACTAGGCTTCCCCAGCAAAGGTGGACAGCCCCTGGAGCAGGTCCCAGCTGGACTGTCCTTACTTGAGCAATGCCATCTTCCTTATCTCTCCCTCTGGCATAACAGATATTTAAGTACTTCCATGAAAAGTAGATCAAACTAAACCCTTCTTCAGGAAGACTTTCAGACATGTTTCACCCACTCCTTCATATCCCTGTGAAGCCTCCCTGAGAACAGGGTAGTGCTCAATGCAGCAGCTTCAGTCAGCCCCAGGGAGGGTTCAGATAAGGCCAACACCAAATCCCAGTAAAACTGAAAAAAGAGGGACCTACCTGTAAGAAAAGGACTGCTTGTAAGCCACAAGGAGAAGGAGGCACTTCTTCCACCTGGGAAAACCACTGAGCTGTTGAAGGAAATATTTTGTGCCTTCGTCACTCCCTAAGGAGTTGGGAAAATCCATGATTAAAATTTCCTTACCTTTAGCAATTCAGGCCATAGAATCTATGGATCATGAATGCCAGGTCATAATCCACGTCCATCTTCAGACCATGTAGCCTTTACAGGTTCTTGTCCTAAATTCATTGAGTAGAGAACTCAGTGCCAGGCTTGCAGAGCCATCAAATATCCAGTGGATAGCAAAAATGTGGTGGGAAAACGTCCCATTTTCATATATATACACACACTTTTTTTTTGACTTCCATCTGTTTGATTTCAGGTGCTGGAGGTAAATATTCCCCTAATTTGAAATACTTCCTCATTTTCTTTTCCAGAGGTGGAGCTTCTGTGGGGCTATTTATTTATAACCAACATTCATTGGTATGGCAGAAAAAATCCCTAGGTACTTACATTGTGTTGTGATATCAGTAAATTTTGAAAGGACAATAGGATCCCCTTACCTATTTTTAAATAAAAATGAGCTATATATAAGCAGGACTTATACTTCCAATTATTCCAGTCTGTGCCAAGGATCCCCTGGGCAGTAACTTTTTGTCCTAGTAAACCAGCCTTTGAGGCTGCATTTCATTTCAAAGGTAACTATTTTATTTCACTGCCTCAGCATTTCAAATAGAAGAGACGCAGCAGTTAAGTTACACTTTTTCCCAAAGATGACATTGAATGCAGTATTTGATGAAATATATCCCACATGGCTTCCCCTTTCAAAGGTGGTGTTTCTAAGAAATGGGTCTTGTCATTCTAAGTGAATATTACAGCCTATTTTACTTTCTATTTTTCTTTATCATTTATTGGAAGATTTTAGCAAAATTTATCCACTTCTATTGATGTAAATTTGTCAGGGATAGGTTGGAAGAAATTTTAAATTTTGTAAATTTTGGAAATAGGCACTCATTATTAAAAAAAAAAGTGTAAATTTACCTCCACTGAGGAATCAGTTATGGTAAAACCCCCACTTCTTTTTGACTCCATAAAATCTACATGAAAGAGAAGCCTTGGGAAAGCTCTAAATGCACAAAATGAGGCATGGACTGGGTTACAGCTTCCTTCTTATGTGTCAAACCCAACAAACCTTCCTCAGTTCCAATGCTCATCAACCACCTCAAGCTACTTACCAGACATGAAAGAAATAAAGAGGCCAAGAAGTCAGTGAAGGGAGTTACAAAATACTTGGTAGCATACAGCCTAAATTCTTTAATGACATTTTTAATAAATGTTCTTTCTGCCAAATGTAGTTTGCTTCATCATCAGATCTGTCCCCATTAATTATGCATAATGCCACTTCAAAATTATTCTTGTAAAGAACTTTCTTAATAGCAGATATCAGCTTTGTTCATTGCTACAGAAGTCTGTAGAGCTGGTTTTTTTTGTGAATGTATGGTGTTCTTTATCTGAACATTTGCAATTTAAAACACCACTAAGAAATATGAGAATTCCCGCCAGAAATCCATCCCGAGAGAGGCTAAAGTCAAATCACTGGAGACACAGCTCCTTGATCCTGACCTAGGAAGAACGTTGCCCAATCTACTCTGTGATGAGAAAATATTTGAAACAGGGACAAATTTCTCATTGACCTCCTCTTCCCCCACTAAGCTCACATTCTTCACCTCCACTTCATAACTTTTCATGGAACCAGAAGAACAACACGTATTTTCTCCATATGTTTCTGCTCAAACTCTAGTTCCATTTGTGGAGAGGTTAACTTTCCAAATAAGAAGGGGCAAAAGTATAAACTCCACATTTGTATAAGAAATAAGGGGCAAGAGTATAAGCATTCAGATGCTTGCAGGAGTAGAAGGCCTGAAATAAACCAGATATATTTTCTAAACACACTTTTCATGAGATTTCCAGGAGATTCTTCAGCTCCCAAAATAAAGTGAAATATTTTTGCCTTTATTGAAATGTGCCACTTTATTCTACCTCCTGATGAAATTTTGGGAAGTTCCGGAAATTAACGTCTGTGAGGAAAAAAAAATGTGGGAGGGGAAAAAAAAGCCAAAAAGGTTTGTTTCACCCATGCATTAACATCCCAGAAAAGGTTCACAAACAAACTTTACTATTACTGTAAGTTAATTCTGAATATTATATATTAAAAAATTATAGATTAAATATCATAGAATAAATCTGGGCTTCTACTGAGCACTTGAGAAGAGTTTCTGAGCATCAGATATTTCTCTCTTTTTTCATCTCATTTATCTGCTAAGTACTAAAAACATTAATTATGTGGTTATCATAACATGATGAAGTAAAAGGAACCAAGATGGGCCCCACACTCAATCCTGTATAAAATAAACAAACCGCAGCTAGGCAGATGGCACATTTGGGACCTGACTCTGCCCTGTGAAGTCATTTACTGTTCCAAAACTCACACAGCAATGTCTGCATGGTCTTTGTCATCAGTTTAGCACAAACACTTTAAAACTACATTTTTGCTCAAACAGGTACAAGCCTGTTTGTCATGGTCATGCTTCCCGGGCTCTGTACACAAATTTCTGAAGCACGACTTTCAGATCAGCACTGATTTAACACCCAGGTAACTCCTTCACCTTTAATGTCTTTCCTCCTGGTTCCCACCTACTGCTCTGAGGGATGAGGAATCCCATTGCACTCATTTAATGTTTCATTGATTGCACTTAAAAACTGCAGTATAGCCATGCACTGCTGCTGGGAGGACAAAAGGAAACACTGTATTAAGATAATATTGATTCATTTAACCAGAATAAAATGAAGAAAAGGTCAAATTGGGGCAAAGCTAGTGCGAGGAAATACATCCCTGGCAGTTAACTGTTGAGATTCAGCTTCCAACAGCTGCAGAAAGGGCATGGAAAGAGACTCTCCACCATTCACTAAATGTGCCATTACTGTGGAGTCATCAGACTGCCTCGAGTTGGGTTTTGTCCCCTAGGCAATCATCACAATTAATTGGGCATGCAATTTATCATAGACTAATTAAGTGGCTTCTACTGCATTTATCACTGCTTGTAAAGTGAAGGAGATCATTCTGACTTTTAATTTGTAACAGTGACAATGAAGTTTAAGGATCATGATTCATCACTTCTAGATGGATTTTAGATTCCCTGCAACTGAGCACCCTTGTGCCCAGGAGGGAGCAGCACTCCATAACAGTGCTCTGGGGCAGATGTGTTTGCATTTGCAAGAGTATTCAGGTGGTATCTGCTGTAAAAGTCCTTGATACACATGGATTTGTTGGAATTTGTGTGCTTATGTGCTCATGCAATTATTTCTACTTGCCACTTGACTTTTGGTCAATTAAAATTTGAGAGATGGAGAAAGATCTCAAAAGAAAGAAGTCCTGCTAAGGCTCCTACTGAGAAGGTGACTTTACAGTAAGTTTAGGCCTGCTTGGACATGGGGGATCTTCTTGGAAACTCTACCTTGAGTCACAAATCAATAGGACACCAGGCATCCTTGGTTCCTATGCTCACAGATTTATGTGTACACACCACTGCTCCTCTGTGCTGCTACAACTTTCTGTTGCCACCAGGATATTTGCTTCACTCACGCTGATCTGGGAGTCATTTTACATTTTACATTTACATTTACTTAAAGAAGATAGCAATTTCAAAGGAAACCTCATTTGAACCTGTTGGGGTTTTAGTTTAGTCTGTTTTTTCTCTGTTAAAGGAATTTTCTCCCATATGCATGTTGCTAGGGGACAAATAGCTGTACTTAAGAAAGACAAAAGGGGAGTGGGGCGGACCTGGCTACTCCTTTGTCTACACCTGGGTGTGGGGTCAGTTCGCTCTGAGCGTCCAGGGAGAGAAGCTGCAGAGAAAGGAGCTGCTGCTTCTTTCTTTTTGGCCGTTCTTTCTTCCTGCTGGAAACAACGCCGGGACCCCAAAAGCCGCTTTCCCTGCCCTGCTGGAGACCGAGCTGTGGCTGCCCTGCCCCGCTGCTGCTTCGAGCTTTCGCTACGCTGTAGCCCTGCTCGCCCTGCCTGCCTGGGCCTCCGTGGGTTTTTCCCATCTGGATACATCTCGTCTGCCACCCGGGATTTGCGTTCGTCCCTGCCGTTCCAGTCTGCTGTTCCTGAGAGCCCGGGATCAACTGCCCAGCGGTTTGTGAAGCCTTTGTCCCATCCCTTCCCGGGATCCCAGGGCACCGGTGCCGCGTGTGTCCCGAGCTCGCTCCGGAGCGCCCCCTGCAGCCGCGGGGGAACCATCGCACCTGCCCTGCTCACCGGGAGCCGCCAGCGCCCCTGCCGGCTGCGAGCGGAACTGCACCCGAGGGGAAAGGGCCCGACAGCCGAGAAGGCTGGGACTGGGTTTGTGATTGCTGTTACTGCCATAGTTGTTGTTGTTTTGTTTGACTGGTTATATACACATATATATATAGAGTAAAGAACTGTTATTCCTATTTCCCACATCTTTGCCTAAAGGCCCTTGATTTCAAAATATAATAACTTGGAGGGAAAAGGGGTTATATCTGCCACTTCAAGGGGGGCCTCTGCCTTCCCTAGCAGACACCTGTCTTTCAAAACCGAGACAGAACCATACTTCATATTTAGAGCTATGTCACTTTTAAAGACAGGGAAGATCAGGGGTGGTTGTGTAGTCATGGTGGGGTGTAGTTGCTTCTGGAAGGTGTTTTTTCCCTACAAATCTTTTGAGCAGACTCTCTGCTGGCTTATTCCTACTGAAGTTGCTAGTTAAACCAAGAGCATTCACATTTGGATGCCTTTTCTGGTGTAACACATCCAACAACTTTGAGCCAGGGTAGACATCCCAATCTCACCACCGCTGTCTAAGGAAATAAGAACTGAGCCAACATCTTGGCCCACCACTCCAAGGTCAGTGTTGATGTAGACAGTCAGATACTTGAAAAGCACCAGGAACATGTGTACAATTTTTTTTTTTTTTTTTTTTTAATATTCCAGAGTTTATCTGTGTGGAATTGTCTACAGAGAAATGAAATGCATAAAGTGCTGAAGGGTGGAGGAATTTGAATCCAAGTTACTACAATAAGAAATCTGTTCAGTGTTGTTTCTGTAATTGGCATAAGAAGCCAATCTTCTCCAGCTAGACAAGGCAGCTTAGCTACTCCATTCGATTATTAGGGCATCTTAGCAAATACTCCTGAGTCCACATAATGACTACTCCCATATGCTCCAAAGGGTTGTGTGGCCTCTTCTCTCAGTCTGCACACTGCAAGGTTAGCTTTGCACATAGAAAATCAAGATTACAAAAGCATTCCTCAATAAGGAGACATTTTCCATTTGGTCCTCAGCTCCTCATTGTATTTCCCACCCACTTAGCCACAACATTTATTTTTATAAACCAAACTGTCAAGAGCATGCCTGCACCACCCTTTTGCATTTTTAGCATGGATTAAATAGAAGAAAACTGTCTTGTGCTATGCCAGCTTCAAATCTCTGCATTTATGTCCCCATTCAAGTAGATTATCAGTCATGGTTAAGGGTGGAGGATGTATTTAATGGTACAGCTATACTCCACACTAATATGCTGAGTGGTGATAAATTACCCAAATTACCTTTAAGCCCAAGTACATGTGGACACTGGAAATTGTCTAGCAAAGCTGCATTAAATTCTTCAAAGTTTTTGTTCCCCCTCACTTTTTGACATGCCACAAGTTTCTCAATTTTGTGGCAGCAGAAGAGCTGAATGGATATTAGCAGCAGCAGGAGGAAAGCAGAAGAGTCCTTGATCTTTACTCAAGATGTGTCTTTAAAGAAATATAAGACTTAAGGTTATCACACTGTCTAGTGTAGCCTGAAAGCTTTCTCACAGTCTAGGGGCGAAGATGCCAGATCTGCTTCATGTCCATCTTTTGCCAAAATCCAATAGCCCATTCCTACTTAAGAAAGCATTCAAACTGACATTCAGTGAGGGGCAAATGGCCAGTTCCCACCAGAGAGATTTCTGCACCACAGTTTCTGAAAGCTGTCCCTAGTCTGAGTAGTGGGGCTTAGTTTTATTTAGGTAGTAAATTAAAACATCATCTTAATAAAGCTAAGAACATTAAAATATCTGCAAACTATGAAAATCACTCCATTGGGGTACAATTGGAGCAAAGTACTTGACAAGAGTTTAACGTGAAAATTGGCATTAAATACCTCATGTAGACATCCACTGCTGCATAATATCTTTGAGGGATTATTTTAAAGGAGACACTGTTTTTTATTCATTAAAACTGTATGTTTCTATATAAGATCACAAGATTTCCACCAGTATCCTTTACTGCATTTCTTCCCATAATGGAGAATTTCTGAGAAATTCCTGAGCAGCCAGATCTTTCAGAGGAATGAGTGTACCATATTATGCTGCTGTTGTTTCCCACCACTGAAGTGGGCAGAGTCTGAATAAGAGGAGGGTGGAGGGAGAAGAAGCAGGGAAAGCACTGCCAAGCAGTGTGGACCTGCCTGAGAGAAAGTGTGGGTGGTGTTACCTTTAAGAAGTCTCTCCTCTTACTTTAACTATATACAAGCAGTAATGAGATACACTTGAAACTGGACACCTGGATTATGTAGAAAATTATGTAGGTGTTCGTGATTGTGCACACAAACTTAAAGCCTAAGATCTTCTACAGAGCAGATATTTCAGGTCAGATTATTGTCCCTGTATCTAATGGATGCACTTATCTATTTGATTTTTCAGCCTACAGTGACCATATTTGTGTGAAGAAAGCTAAGCATCTTCAGGAACTTGTCAAAGAATAGCTACAAAAACAGCGGCCACTGTACCTTTGCTAAAAGAAAACTTGATTGTACAAACATAAGTAACGCAATGGAAATATTGTTCTTTATGGCTCCTTCCCTGTGTCTTCTGAACATTTCTACCTGTCAAATGCTTTTCCAAACAGTTCTTTAGGGTCTTCACGAGACATTTGAAAACATGCTTCTTGATTTGTAAAATCTTCTGCATTCAGACTAAGTGCCAGTCAAAAAATATCGTTGTAAGTCACAGACACTTAGGTCCAGTCTCTTCTTTTTTTGATTAAACATAAATTAGGTGGAGCTCTGCCATCTTATCAGTGCATGCAAACATCATACTGGCAACAGGGTTTTGGTAGAAGTTTTATGAATAAACATATATTTCTACATGATAAACTAATGTAAAAAGGACTTGAAATGGCCCTGGGTAGAATTTTAGTATCCTTTAAGGAATGAGATCCTCAAAATTCACCTTGGTATGTTTAAAGACTAGAGATTTATCAATTTTGTCAGTACATTTCTCTATTTAGCTAAACACAAGTTTCTGTGTGTGCCAAGAATTGTGCCAAAAATTGCCCCTATGTCAGATACTTAGGACCTGACTAGAGCTGGTATGAAAATATTTACATCTAAGATAATGCATCATTACCTGTATCAACTACAAACTGAGCTTAGAGCTAAAATCTTGATTGTGTATATTTACATTAGTCTAGTGAGTTGAGGTACTTCACAGGCCTCTTCACATATCCAGTCTGATAAATGTATTTAACACACTTTAATAGTGGTGAACAGCTCTTGAAAACAGGGAAAATAACTATAGCAGAGTGTTCTGTCTTTTTAATTATTTTATAGATTTATTTATAGATTTATTTATTTATATTTTATAGATTTTTTTTAAACTTTAGAAATTGAAGTGTTCAAGGCCAGGTTGGATAGGGCTTTGGAGGAACCTGTGCTAGTGGAAGGTGTCTCTGCCCATGGCAGGGGGGTTTGACAAGATGATCTTTAAGGTCCTGTCCAACCCAAACCATTCTGGGATTCTCTGGTACTATGATTATTAAAAAAAAATCAACTTAAGAAATATCAAGTAGCTCACCCAGAATGACCTAATCACTAGAAAATAGCCCAGTTGGAGGGAATACATGGGTCCAAAGCACTTTTTATGGAGGGAAGAGCTGAGGCTGTATCGGCTGTATTTTAAACTGAGGGCTATTGAAGGCTCTGCCTTCTGTAGCTGGGTTTTAAATGCAAGTTGACACGGCTACTGCAGTCTTTTGGATGAGCAACATGAGTGCTGACTGGACCAAGCCTTTCAGGGGAGGTAGTAGGAGGGAAATCCAATTTGTGAATCCCAGCAGAGAATGAAATAGGAGCCGTACCCCTGAGCATGCCATGACGGATGCTTTTGAGCAAGCAGACAAGTAGACATTTAAGTGAGCATTATTAACATCAGAAGAAAAGTATCCTGCATACTTTTGATGCACAAATTGGAGTAGCTGAGCAAGGGCTCTAAAATTTTAGAACTTGAATTTGTCCAATTCTTTTGCCTAAAATGAAATGGCCTTCTGGTGAGAAATGGTGTTTCTTGGGACCTCTACACAAATGGGACAAATGTTTTAAGTTAGTGATTTCAATTGACTGCAGTGGTTTATTTCCTAGAGACTGATGGGTCTGCATTCTGTTTTTTAGGTAAGTTTCTCTGTTCTCCATTCATTTCTTAACATCAGTGAAAAAATAAAAATTTTGTCAGAAAAACTTCTCATTTCCTGGTTACCTACTGGAGGGCAGAAGAGTTGCCTTGAGCACTGCATTAGTCACAAAACAACGTTGTTTTAGCTGTCATGCCTCTCCTTTGTTTGCGTCCTGGTAGCCCTAACCACTAAGCCTTACTGCTGCTTTAACTTGCTCAGATCTTGCCTTTTATTTCATTAGTGATTCTGTTACTGAAGGCTTGTACCTTGTGAACTGCTTAAGTCTGATATTTCACATTAATAAAAATATAAGAACTAACTAAATCACTTACATTAATGTACTAGTGCTGATTTTTGGCAGAAAACTTACATATTCATATTTCGGTGACATCAATGTTTCATTCAATTTAGCTGATAAAAAATTAATGAAGAAAAATACCTTAGGTTTTGTGACTCATCTGCTTTTGAAGATGAATTTTGAATATGTTATTTGATTTGAAACAAGGCATATTTACTAAATCTTCAGAAATAATAACCAAATTAAATAAAGAAAATATTACCTTTTTATTCCTAATGGCTTGAATATCTTTCTCATTGCAATACAAAATAATAAGTATATATGACCAAGTAGTATATGACGTAACTAATAATCCATTATTGTTTATATGTGCATTCTATAAAAATATGTCTCCATGTATGGGCACGTGCACGTGTGTGTGTATATATAAATGTACAAATGTGTGAGTATAAATTAAGAGATGTTCCAAACGAACATTCTAATTTTTGAAGTCCTGGTTTGTGACATTTTAAATTTAATAAATATAAAAACCCTTTTCCAATTTAGATTTCATTCAGAGGAATGTCTGTGCAAGTGAGAAAAAGAGTAAACCATATTGTGGGTTAATAAAGGCTCATGGCATTTCTTAAAGACCCAGGAGAGCTTGCATCATGGGCACAGGGAGGCAGAGACCCCTGGAGACCTGCCTCAGTGCTACCCCAGCCCTGGTGCAGGACATGATGACATCCCAGAGCTGGCAAGAGGCTATTGTATTTGTTCAGTTGACACAGACACAACCAGTGGCTTTATTCTACAAGAAGAGCTTGTGATCTACCAGCTCAATTTAAACATCTTTGCTTGGGGAAAGTGGCTTTGTTCAGTAGCACTTTGCAGCGCTGGAAATGTAAACCAAATGCAGCTAAATCACACAAGCTTCGTCTGCCTGAAGTTTTTAATGTCCATAAAAATCCCGTGTAAAGGCAGAGGCTCCATGGCCATGCCTTGTGCCACCTGTCTGGGGACGATTAGTTGCCAGCATCAGGGAACACAGCATGGAGGTGGCCTGGCCACTGGTCTGATCCAGACCAGAACTTCCTGCATTCCTCTCTGCTGCTCTGACTGTCTCAGTCAAGGGTACAATTTGCAGTTAGTCCAGCAAGAATTTACCCATGAACAGTCATATAATCTCAGAAGTGCATTTTGTCTTCTTGCCCGAGGGAAATAGTTATGTTAGTACTTGGGCTAGTTTTTTCCCTTCCTTTGGGTGGCAGTTGTGCCAGCAAAAGTCCCCAGCACCCTCCTGCCCTCAAAAGCCCACCGTGTCCCTTGTCTACTGATGACCTGTCCAGACTTCTTATGGTCAAAATAAGCCAGCCTGGGTAACAAGTCTGTGCCAACTTAGATCTTGTAAGAAAGGCTGATGAGAAGGGATGATAAAACTATAATAAAACTATTCATGTCAGATAATCCCCATTATATGGATTTACTTCATAAAGTTATATCACCTCCTGCAAAAGAATCTCTTAGCTTTTTCAGCAGCCTTTGCTGATAGGACTGCCAGCAACACCTTTGGAGATATCTCACATCTGCTTATGAAATAGGCAAAAAAATTTGTCCTCTTCATTACAATATCTTTTTATTGAAGGCCTGATGTTTAGGGAAATTCAAAACCCACTTATTGTAGGAAAAGCAGACTTCACTTGGTGAAGATTTTATTGCTAATCAAAAATGGATTAGCATAGTGAGAAAGAAAACTAAACTCAAAACACCTTCCCCACCCCACCTCTCTTTCCAGGCTCTCACTCTCTGATGTAAGCAGACCTGGACCCAGAATCAAAAAGAACACCAAAGAGAGAAGAACTTGTAGTGTCCCCTAAGCATGAGGGATGTCTGGAGGCAGAACACCTCCTCACAGAGGTCTGGCTGCCCCACCAAGGAGGTCAATGTGACACCCTTTTCCAACACAATTTGAGAATACACAATGTCAGAAAAGGCAAATGTCAAAGGGGATCTCTCCTCCAAGATGCTATAAAGACAAAGACAGCAGGGGAAGTATAGTGCAACCTCCCCATCCACTCCTTTTACTCTGTGGAAGCTTCAAAAGGCAGATCTTACCGTGAAGGAAAACAGCACGAGAGTACCTCTGACAGGAGCTTTGTAAAGAGGTGTATCAGCTTCAGCTCACATTTCCATCCAAGACACTCGAACAACTGCGATCCCTAATGTTCCTTGTCTCCTAAAGGTTGAATCTCCAGTGCTTCACTGCTGCGGGGTGAATGCCCACCCATCACAGAGATCTCCCAGCCTGTCTGCAAGCATCACCTCAGAGACACACAGACTTGTTTCACTTTGATGGCTGCTTTTGTAACCACTAAAGACATCTCCGGCATGTTTTTGAATTGCAGAGCAACACTAGAGTGACGGACACAAAGAAATGGCACAGGCTTGGCAAACTCTGATTGACAGCTCGTTCACAGTACTCCAGAACAGCCTGCAATACTGTTTTGGAGTGCTTCCCTTTAGCTGCTAAACCGAGGCATGAAAGGGAGAAAACCTGCATAAACACTGTGAAAAACGATAGCAGGAAGGGCTTCTATTACTCAGTGATTTTGACACTTAAAGTTCTGTTCTCAGCAGTTAGCTTAGGACACCTTTCTCTTCTTTTCTGTCTTTAGGAAAATAAAAATGTTCCTTCCTATATGTGAGTGGCCTGAGACTAGAAGAAAATTTTGTTACAGAATTCGAAGATGTAAACAGCTGCAAACTTTTATGCCTTTATTATTGCTATTTTTGATCTAAAGTGTTTTTATGAATGGAACGAACAGACCCAAATCTTCTTTTGTATAACTCATGCATGCAGATTGTAATTTAACTGCTGATCCTCTTTTTTTAATGTGTTCTTGGCTTTTTTTGGGCATGTGAATGAAAGAGAAATTGCACATATGACATAAGCAGAGCTTTCTCTTTGCTCTTCATGCTTTTAATGCTGTTAGCTAGATTTGCATGCTTTGACTTGTTGGGAAGATTAATTGCTGGCAGAGCAATGAGGTCTGGAAAGCTGGCAGGTCAAAACATTTATAAGTGTGATTGTGCAGAAAAGTTTGTCTCCATGGCGGAGAAGATCCCTCTGAAATAAATATGGAGACTGGGAAATTAATTATTAAGGAGGATGTTGCAAAAACATGCATCAATACTGTTCAATATGTGGTTGGAAGGTAATTGAAAAAAATTATGTAGACTCTGAGTTAAAAGGAGAGGGAGTCTGATGAACACACACTATAATTCCTGACAGCACCGTCTGGCTGCTGGACCTGTCATGATCCAAAGTAGCACTGGAAAAAGGCCAAGTCCAGTCTCTAAGGCAGGGTTTAAGCATGATGGAGACTGCCAGAGAACTTTGGATATTTCCCACTTCTTTCCTATGTTACTTGCACTTCACTTGTAGGAGGCCATGTTTCATAGAAGCATTTTAATCCCTCTTTCTATTTAAAAAGTATTTAATATGCTCCTAACTTTATGTTCCATTAAACTGTATATTCACATCTTCCAGAGAGGTGCATGAGAGAGCTGATCACTGTGTTCATTTCATATATTAGTTACAGAGCTGCCTACAGCTGCTTAAATTTCACCACCACTTCAAAATCCTTTGAACCATATTATAGTTGTGGGGTGGGTTATTTTGGGTTACGTCTCTTTTTTTTTTTTAAACAAAACTGTCTGATATTAAGCACACATTGCTTGATTTAAATAAATTTTGGAGAAGATTTATGTAATTCAGTTCAGGATACACATCCAAGCTGATGCTTTCTCTCACATATATATGTATAGAACTAAGTCTATAATAATCTCAAATAAAAATGGGATGGTGATATTAATTTTGGTTGCATTGTTATTTGGCTGGCTTTGACCAATTCTTTCTTTCCTTTTCTTTCTTTCCTTCCTTCTTTCCTTTTCTTTCTTTCTTTCTTTCCTTCTTTATTTCTCTTTCTCTTTCTTTCCTTCTTTGCTTCTTTCCTTTTTTTTCTGGAAGAGCCAATAAATATCTCCTAAATCTCATCTAAAGTCAAACGGATTTTTGGGAGCCACTGTAGTCATTCTGCCAGTGTTTTCTGCCTCCAAGCTAACTGAAAATTGAAGAATTCCTCTTATGAAAAAGATTAAATAGTTCTAGAATACTGAAGAACACCTTTTCCCAAGAGCTTTGCAGTTACTATAATGAAGTTTAATACATCCCTTCTATACAGGCTATTGAGTGTGAACCTGGAGAAGGTTCTGATCTTAACTTTTTCTCTGCTGGACACCTCTTTTTGTAACTGAGGTAGGGAGGGAGGCTATTCTTGCTCTCTCATACCATTTTCACATAAATGGTATAGTTGTACAGCAAACTACTTTTTTTGAACTGTCTCAAACATAAGAAATCTTTACTCAATAAATCATATTTCCCAAATCTTGACTCTAATCTGCTATTTCAACTCAGGACTGCAAGAAAGAAGTGGATTTTCTGCACAGTCATTCTGTTTTGTATTTCAGCAAGCTTGGGTTTACTGAGATTACTTGAAAAAAATTCTAAATAACCCTAGGAGAATCTAGGAAATACTTAGAGAAAACATTTAAGTATGCAACACATTATGTACTTAAAAAGTGCAGCTAATAGTCATCAATTTGGCATTTTGTTCTGATTTTGTTAGCTTCACCACTGTTTTCACAGGAAGCTGGCTTTGAAAAAAATGACCACAGAAAACAGTAGTAATACCTATTACTGGAAATAAAGTCTGGAGGTGTATCTCCTGCTCAATTTTCTTTGGCATATTTAGGATTCAGAGTTCCTTTAACTTGGCAAGCCTGGGCAAGGAACACTTATCCATGTGCATGCAGTACATTCACTCCCATATTATTACTTTTTGTTAATGCTCTGAAATAATTTTCTTTCATTTTAACATAGTCTCCAGTCCTGCAGACATCCAAGCACATGAATAACAGGCTCCTAACTTCAATCAGATTACGACTGGGAATAAGGTACTTAGCCATGTGCAGCCTCTGGCTGCAGAATTAAGATCATTCATCTCTTGGGTCTTAGGAAACTACAGAATGAGATACGTGCATGTGGACAAAGGGATTCACACAATGGAGGCTGCTTTACTGAAGATGAGCAAAAAAGTTTTTAGAAATCATAGGGCAATCCACACAGCTAATCCAGCAGCTCCTGCAGAAAGTATATCAGCTCCAACAATCCCACTATTCACACACTGTGGCATTTAGAGGGGAAAATACAGCCTATATAGAGAGTTCATTAACAGTTCAAGCTAAAAGAAAGTGTGGGCCCATGTGTTTCATCAAAATCAAGGACTTTTTTTATATATATCGCCTTAAAAATACACTGCATCTGATATCTGAGAGAGGACAGCATCTTGCAAGACCAGTATTAACTGAGCTTTACCCAGCTATCTTGAAAAGAAGTTTGTGATTTCTTTGATGCCTACAAGTTTCATTAAAGAGTACCCAGGCTCAGAACAGTGCATGACGTTAACAATTTTAATGTAATATCTCACACTTTAGCCTAAATTCCTCGTGAATTATCTCATGTATTTTTCTATGTCTACACACACATTTATAGGATGTGTGTATTTCTAGCAGTAAAGGCATTTTTCAATATTTTGCTAAAATACATTAAAAGCCTATTTTTAAATTTATAAAAATATTTAATTTTTTTAAAAAAACACCTACATTTTGAGCTGTTATTAGAAGAGGTAATGAACTTAATATGTTAATGTAAAAAGGGAAAATAAAAGAGTTTTCTGAGTGTTTCTGAAAGTTGTTTCTAGTATGTAATCATTAATGTATTAAAACGTGTACAAAAATGCATTAAAGGATCAGGAATATTTTCCTGCAGGTACTTAGAACCTAATAAATAATGAATGTGATGATTAACTACATGGGCAGAAGTACAGAGCATTACCAAGAAAAAAAACTGCATAAAATCTGGCCTTTGAAGGGATGTGCACCGTTGTTTTTAATACTTAAAAACCCACTTGAATATACTCAGTTGTGTGTGAAGACAAAACAAAAGAAGTAAGCGTGCTTGAATTAACATTATATTTTCAAATGAAACATTTAAATATTGCCAACAACTGTGAGGGTGTCTGGAATGGAGCGGAAGGGCACGGGAGTGAGCTGAGCAGAGCAGAGCATGGCGATGTCCCTCAGCGCTGCTTGAGCAGCCACAGAGGTTTGTGCAGGTCTAGAGAGCTGAAGTATGACCACCACCAGGGCTTCTCCCTGCCTGATGCGGACCCACCTCGAGCCTCGGGCTGCCCGTGCTGGGCGTGAGGGTCAAAAAGTTCCAGGGGGTCGTAAGGGTCGTACGCGTCCTCCATGGAGCGGCGGAGGAGCTTGTTGGGCCAGGCCTCGACAGGCCGCAACACGAAATCCACTCGCCCGGCCTGTTTCATCCTGGCAGGGATGGTGACCCTCTTCATCACCCGGCTGTACCCCGGCGCCTGGGCGCTGATGATGTACGTCCCTGGAGGCAGGAGTCGCCAGTAGTCGCCATCAGCAGCTTAGGAAAGGGACAGGCACGACAAAACTGAGCTCAGTTTTTAGCCTCACAGACTCGGTAGGTACACACACACCCATGGACACCCACCCCTGGCACAAGCAGCTACAGGGTGGGCCACGGAAGGATCTCAGATTTTGAAAAATGTTTGAATGCAAACTCTAGATGACAAAAAGAGACGTCACCTGTGAAAACGTGGCCCTTGGGAGCTAATGGAGAAAAATTCGCATACGAAATATCAGTAACTGCTGTTCCTGCGTCACAGGGAAGAGAAGCTTTCCTTTATGCTGCTTTTCCCAAAGGTACAAGGAATAACTCCCAAAGAAATTAATTTAAAACTATGTGAAACTTAAGAAAGTGAAATCAGAATCCAGGCTGCAATATATTTATGTATTTAGCACGTCTAAGGAGCTAAGAAATCCCTCTTTTTATTAAATTACTTTCAATTACTTTGCAGACATTCTAGCATGTAAGACTATGGAGTTGGAGCTGCAGCTGGTATAAATTGCCATTAGTGTAAAATGAGTGTAAATTTCCTCCAGCTGAAGGTTAGACCTTGCAGGCAAAATTAGGGAGCTTTAAAACAGAAAAATTTATTCCTCATTTTATATTTCCTTTATTTTGAATTGCAAGTCTCTTAGCTCAGTTAGTGTCACATTAATACTATTTTTTTGTGGAATTTCTTAGTTCTTTTTAACACTAAAATCAAAAAACTTTTTAACCATATGACATTTTTAACTCCACCTAACTCAGAACAAATAGTCTCCTACAGTGTAAACATATTTTTATTTAATTCTTAATCCTTTAAAGGTCCTCTGCCAATGGGAAGCCATTGTCTGGGAAGAAGTTTGAAAAAGACCATAATTCATGCCAGAGTCTCCCACCAGCCTCAAAAATCTGCATCATCTCCACTATTGTATCCCCTCTACTGCTAGTTTTTTTGAAAGCTGGAAAACATCCACTACATTATAAGCCATTCTGGCTTTCCAAATTGATTCAACAACAATCATTAGAGCAAAATGTAACCATTCATGTCTTCTATTTTGCGCTTCTGTGGCCTACCCGGTTCTCAGTGAAATCAATAATAAAAAGAAAGCATTAATTTAAGTGACAGCCTAAGAGCTCAGAACTTTATGACTGTGAAAAGTAATAGTTGCATACACCTCAATACATGTTTATCAGTTGGTGACAGGTATAAAGTGGACATAATTCAATGCTCTAGTAATTATTGTCCAAAAATTGCACATATTTATGTGTTTCCAAATAAACAAGGAAGATTGCAGACCCTTCAATTACTGCAATTATTCTAGATGTGAAAATCAGAGAGGATCTGACTGTACTATCTACAACTCATGTTCACAATATCTCAACTAACTTATTCCATCAGGGCTCCACTCCTCCACGTGCTGAGTTACAGCTCCTGAGCAGAGCTGTTGCCATATTCCCCCAAACATTGGCTTTGGTGGACAGAAGACTGTTCCAGGTGGAATTTTTCACATCAAGACCTCTGTCATCCCAGACATGACAGACTGAGCAGCCATCTTGGCATGTCTTCTCTCTTGTTTTTCTAGAAGAAAACCCCCACCTGAGCCTTCAGTTCTCCATTAAGGTGCCATTTCTATCAAACATGACAATACTTTTGCAGGTTCAGCTCACAGGACTTTCACTCTGCCCAAGGAAGAATCTTAAACTAAAAATATTACCTGTGGTGATATCATGTTGAATGCCCCTGACTGAAATACGAGCATTTTTTATTGGGTTGCCAAACTTATCGGACACAATTCCTTTTATCCCCCGATGAACCTGGCAGAGCAAAGAAAAGTTAGATGGGAGTCACTTACTACAGTACCACCTCCTCATCACAAGGAAACCTTTGTAGAGAAGAAACAACTTTCAAAAAGTTCAACCCATTATAGAGGCTCTCAGGTGCTAATGCCCCCTCAGATCACATTCCCTGTTTAGGGAGTTCCAAGGGGGCTGAGGGAAAGGGATAATGGAACCAGAGCTTTTTTGGGCTAGGCATGTGGCTCTGCACTGAGAGACCCTGCTCTGTACAAATCACTGGCACCTCATGATCTGACCACAGTATTTAAGGACTGTTTCTGAATGTCTGCCCTAGACACAGAACCACAAAGAAATGAAAAGTTAAGCCTTTCAAAACCAATCCGATGCTCTGTACACAGCGAGAAGGCATCAGCTCAGGTACTTGTGACTTATCATCACTCTACTGCCTACACTTCACTGCCTGTCAGAATGACAGCAGTGTGTATGACAGCCATTTTCCCTTCTCTACAAGCACAGAACTGAGCTGCTTGAGCTGCTGAGAAATGTGCTTGGTGACAAACTGAAAAGCAATGTGAATTCTGTCATGTAAGGAGGTGCACGAGCAGCTATATTGGAAGTCAAATAAAATAAAATTAAACAGAAAAAACAATTCCAAGTATTTAAACATTAAGCCTCTTAAGGTTCTCTTTTTAAAGTGTCCCAAAATTAAAATATTTTATATTGGAAAATCTCTATGACTTCTTTAAGTGAAAAATAATTCCATTTTTATTTTTCCTCTGAACAGCTATAACCAACTTGAGTTGTTCTTCACTTCCCCACCTCTTCTTTTCTCTTCCTCTCAATTTCCCTTCCCCAGTAGCCTTGTCACAAAAGAAGAATGGATAAAAACCACAAAGCATCAAAACAACATATTTGCTTTTCTGTTGGAATATAAAGATGTTTAAAAATAACCATTAAAATATCCAACTATACAGTAATTGATAATACAAAGCTTGATAAAAAAGTCTAGTCTAGTGAAAGCACTTTTTAATTTAAGGTGAGGCTGTGTTGTCACTGCTCTCGTTAAGCAGCCATTCCATACTGAGTGAAGCTATTCACTGGAAGGTTTAGGAACAACTCAATATAAGGATTTGAAAACTATCCCTTATAATGAAGCACTGCAATTTTCTTTTCAGCATGAACTTGAGGATTTATCATATGGATAGAGAGTAAATCTGGTCAGAAGAGTCATCTCAGACTCAAATTTAATTTACAGTGTAGACATACTCAAAGTAGTATGACCTCATCCAACTTCAATAATAATTTTGCAATTACAACATGATGGGATAAAAATGACAAAAGTGAAATTTCTTTAACAATGTTCCTTTGGTTTGCTTTAGTAAATGTACTATTTTTCATTTTTCCTCAAGTCAGTGCCACATGAGTTTGGCAGAGTGTTCTGATTTTATTTCTGATGGGGAGAAGAGATCAGCATTTAGGAGAATGAATTTTACTTCTGTGCGTTAAGCCAAGTAGATTTGTACACACACCAAACAGCCTGGTATATATCAGAATAAGAAAAGTTTGAATTGGTTGTGGCAGACTTAATCCTTATCGGGGGTAATTCAGTCATCCTTATCTGCAAAGTTGTTTTGCTTACTGTCCTGCATTTACTCAAAAAGCTTTTCCAGCACAGACTTCTACAGTGTCTCACACTGTAAAATCTTTACATCTTGAAGACTTCAATTGTAATATATATGGATTTAACCCAGCTCCATTTGGATTCACTAAAACTCATTTTCATCAGACAGCTGTAAAACGAAATGAGTTTGGTGGCCTGTACTGTAGACTTTATTGATAGATAATACTTACCACAAGTAGCAAGAGGTTGCTTAGAAAGGCCATAAAAACACTCCTAACAATTTTAAAGTACTGCGTACTCTATCAAAATAAGGCATGACAGAAAACTAATCTACTAATGGCTGAGAGAAAGATGAGCAACTTCTGTTTCTGTTTCACTTACTTATTGTCAGTGAGGTATTTGTTTTTGCTGAACTTATTATTAAAAATGACATTTAAGTGGCATGTTTTAATGCTCAGAGACATACAGTTCTTCCTTTAGAAGATTTGGCTTCAGATATTTAATAACTACTTTCATAAAGAAATCAAGATGAAAAGTGTGTAAATGCCATTTCTATCAAGATTTTAGCTGAATCTAAATCTCTTGCTGTGGGACAGTAGGGTTTGGGACACAAACATGGAATATGGAAAGGAAAATTTCAGGAAGCTCTCTGGAGAACAGAGTTTTTTGCTTTAGTCTTCAAGAGGAATGTTGATTCATACTTTTCTGAATACTAGGGTTTTCTCTAGTGTTAAATTTTGGACAGCTGATGAATAATACTGCCCAAAGTATTCATAGATAATTCCCTTTCTCACTATTTTCAAGGCCTTTGCAGTCCTCAGTCTCAATCCCTTCTCCAGCATAGGCAAAATACTACCTGTGTGTCCTGCTAGACAAACTGAGGCACTGGGGTCCCCGGTGGAGCGTGGTGATTGATTTAGCATTATCTTGACAGCTAACCAGGAAAACAGCAAAGAAATGAATTTTGGAAAAGAATGAAAAAGGAAAACTGTAAGCACAAAGGTCTGTAAAAAGAGAGCAGTACCATTTCCATGTAATTCAGCAGGGCACCCTTGTTTTCATGCCAGATTGTAAACAGTTCTTCCTCCAAAGGAAACTTTTCACATCCTACCTCCACGGTAACTTCAAAGCAATTTGTGTGAAGGTAATTAAAATCTGCCATACCTATAAGTTTAAAAAGAAAAAAGGAGAGCTCATAAACAGGCCATGTAGCCTTTAACTGGAGCTTTGCTGCTGCAGTCAGCTGAATCCCATCCCTGTGGGTGTGGGTTATTATACTGTAGAGTGCTTGCTGATATATAAAAAGTATTCAACAAATTCAGAATTCTACCACTTGTTTCAACTATAAATTAACTAATGACAATGACACTTCTTTCAGGCAAAAAAGCATAATTTTACATTATTATTCACCTGGCCAAGAAGTAGCAACAGAGCAATAAAGATTGGTTAATCACAGTAATTGTATTATTGGCTGTATCAGAAGTGATTACCAAGGGTCACCAGAACAGAAATGTCCTTTTGCCATTATTGTGTTCAAAACTGTTTCTGTACAAAAGACATTGGATATAATTTTGGGAAGAATGTAAGCCAATGATAGCTAAACCTAATTCTCATGCATGCCCCAAAGAATTCCAAATGTCTAGTTTCAGCATAATTATTTGGGGATCCAGCTGAGTCCTATTGGAAAACAGAACTGAAGCACTGCTGAAAATTTATGAACACTGATATTTTATCCATGCCAGCATTGAAGGAATCCTAAAGAAAACAAAGTACTATTACTGGGGAAATCAAATTAGTAATGGAAGAACAAATGAATTGGATGTTTGTCTCTGTTGTAGTTTTTCCTGAAAAAAGAATTAATTTAAACAGATGAAAAAGCAGCACTTGCATAGTCTACAAGATGGATTCAGACTCATGCTCCTAAGGATTGAGAGCATAGCATTAAACCTTTGTTTCTACATGTCAGATTTGAAAATGAAAATGATATTATATGCTATATATGCTATAAAAAATTTGAGCCTTGCATAACTTGTTAACTTTTCTCAGGTCACATTGGGGTTGAATTCATCCCATGTTATCTGCATATACATGTTTCCAGCATACACGTTACATTTTACTACTTAAATCCCCTACAAATTATGTTTTCCAGGGGTAGGACCTTAAGCAAACTGAAATTAATAAACTTATTTTGTTCAAACCCTGGTGTCTTATAAAGGTCACGTAGAGGTTTTACCTCACTTGATATGATGGTAAAGTGGTTTTACCTCCAGTGAAGCTGTACCACTCAGCGCCATTTATAATACCTCCACGTTTTACAAAGTTCCCACCACAGCGCAGTTCGGAGCGGTCCGAGATGACGGGGTGTGCATCTGCGTAGGCTTTAGCCAGCATTTTGAACACCTGCAACAAACAGGATTGAAATATATTTGCTTTTACAAACTGAAAACCTTGCCATTGCTGCTATTAACTATTGCTGTTGTGAGCCCAGATTATGAGACACCCTGTGTCCTTGAGACTGAGGGAGGTGATAAACTGCTCTGCAAGGAAGTTTTCATTTGTCTTCTCCTCTAGGGTCCTTCTCTGCAATCCAATATATTTAGCCAGAGACAACATATTAAATACCAGTGGATTTTTTTGATACGTGGCTTCAATCTACCACCTGGGGCAGGAGCCCAGGTTTTAAAGTTGAAATTTAGGCGTCCTTTAGGTTTTGCTTTAGCTTTTGATATTTTTACCGCTTAAAAAATACCTGTATTACTTTCAGCCCAACTAAATATTCACATTGAATGCTGCTGTTTAAAACAGACAGTGTCAATTTGCTTTTTACTTATCACTCACACAGGAAAACCTGCCAGTTTGATCTCAGAGACAGTTGCTTCTTTGTGGGGCAGAAACCATTCCTAAAAAGTGGAGGATAGGATGTGGTGATGTAGGATGTCACCCCTGATTTCCAAAGAGTGTTGATACTGATGAAGAGCAGAGCAGTCACCATGCAGAAAGGAACAGTGGCAGAACACGTAGTGAAGACAGAAGAAAGAGCAGTTGTCTGAAGAAACCATTTATTTGAATCATGTTCCTGTTCTTCTTCTCCAATGGTTATTTCAACTTCGTACAAAAATCCTGCCTCTCCTTTTTGTTTGTTTGAACTTCATCTGCAAAGGCTATACTTTCAGATTTCAACATTTAAATGACAGCAGTTATCAGATGCTACTTGATCCGACTATTCACGATCATGAGTTTCATTCCATATTGCTTAAGAAAACATGTGCAAGAAGTTGGGTGGCTAAAATCCTAGTTTTAGAAGTGATCCTAAAACTTTATCCTAGATGTTGTCATCAAGGATAGAGACTAATATGATCAAGCACACAACACCAGTTAATATTTCTGATTGTTTCTAATAATCACATGGCTGAGCCGATTATGGAATCAGGTAGATGACCAAGGAAAGATGGAAAGAGAGTTTAATATAAGTGTAAAGACACTTTACTAAATACTTCTGATGACCAGACACTAAAAATCCAGACTTAGTATAAAATTCTTTTGCAGCTCCCTTAAGTTTCTATGTATCTAATTATTGTCCAGACCAGAAAATTAAGTGTCCTTCAAAGGTCTGCTGAAAGAAATAGATGTTAATTAAATATGTTAAGTGGAACTTTAACTGCCAATAGTTTAGTGCCAGGCTCAATATCTTTAATTCCTACAGGAATCTGGGTTCCAGTTCTGAACCCTCCGTGGAAGGTATTTGATATAATATTTAGAAGGTGCCTATGTGAGTAAGGAGTATGTTCCTCACCTTTTACAGAGACATCTGCAGATGTCCTATTTCCAGTGACCAAGTCTCCTCTTGTTTCACACCAAGAGGCATAAGGCTTTTGCCTGGCCACTAGTGCAAGTGAAAGAAGACAAGTGGTAGGGAGAAGAGAAAGTGAGAATTCCAAAAGCAAGTGAAATCTATTAAAAAAGAAAAACAAAAAGTTACACTTAAAAAAATTTAAAAATTCCTGGATAACAATACATTTGTTATCACTTAGAAGCCAATGTATGACAAGTCATGGATGTCAAGGAAACTTAGATATTTAGGTAGATATTTAGGTGTAATATAGTGGGGAAAAAAAAGGGGAAAACCGCAGCAGAATCCTTGTGACTTTGGCGGTGTGTTGTTTCATTCAGTAAAGTGAGGTTAGTGCTGTTACCTTGGCCAGCACTTTTGCACCACTGACCATCACAGGTTGTGCTTTTCAGGGGGAGGGAAGGGAGTGTTTCAACTCATCAAAGGGAATGAATTTGACTTGGTGGGGGCCTTTCTGCTCTAGTGAGCAGAGGCATCAATTCAGCTTCTTGTGTAACACAAAGCGTTAAAACATCCATCTCCACAAACCCCAAAATATGGGAAAGATTTTAATTAGGTGGGCTGAACCAGATGCAAGAATGTGAGTGCAAGGACATGGTCCAGTTTTGAGACTCCTTGCTCTCAGCAGGTACTGGCCCAGGCTGTGGTGCAGGCCAAAAAGAAACTTGAAATCTGCAGTGTCTTGGAGCAGAGGAAAGAGGATCCTCGTGCTTCCACACATGCACCATGATGGACGTGGCAGCAAAGAGATGCATTTTCAAACTGCTGGTTGGAATATATTTCACAGAATTTGATTTTTTAATATCTGGCTATTATCTACTCTCTAGCATTTCACCCTAGGCTGCAAGTTTCCCCTTGCACAGCAAACGTGGCAGGTCAGCTTTCAGAGCAAGGGTTATGGCCAGTGTATGGCAGCTAAACCAAAGTGCTGTATTTTGGGATGCAGGTTCCCTGACAGCAGCAGCTGTAGATCAGATTACTTAAATGCAGGTCACTTCACAGGTACAGGTTTTATAACTTTCTGTGCAAAATCTGAAGTGATACTGATAGGGCTGTTAAGGTTCCTGTGCTGAGTCATTTGAAAAATCGGTTCTTCACTGAGGACATCCCCAGCCCTCCCTTTTATGTTCTAAACTTCCAGGTTTGTAGCCAACTTCCCAGACTTTGCAGTCACTGATTATGCAGTGACCTATATGAGGTTCCTTGTCTTACTCTGTTGCAAGCCAGGAGTGCCATTAGGGTTTGTCCAACTGTGCACTGCACTGGGATTGAGCCCTTTGTCCATGTGGCTGCATCCTTTCACTCAAAATACACGTCCCCGAGTGGAGATGATGGAGGCACTGCTGTACTTCCATTCCAGGGGTGAAGTGCTTGATAAAGCACACATAGCAATATTCTTTCACCACCTATGCATAGGACAGCCCTAGCTCAGGCAGCGGGATGTAAATGCACAATTTTATGATTTCCCCAGTCCTCAGCAAGAGGTCCTGCAGCTTGCATTAGCACCCACCAGATATTTCTAACACAGGCTTTTTACTGTGCAGTGCCTGGTTAAATTTACTGCTAAATCATTTTCATACACACATAAGTCAGTAGGCATTGTACAGCTCAGAAGAAATGGATTGATACAGAAAATGTTTAACAGTCATAAATCTTTAAATATTTAATATGTGTTAGTGAGAACTGTCACTTCAAAAGACATCAGCTAAGAGATATGCTCAAAGATAAAGGATGCTTCAAGTCAAAGATCAACTTCTGACTATTTTGAACTGCTCTTTGTTTATATAAAGAACTACTTTTCTTGAGAGGCCACAGACATTTTTAGCACACACTAGAAGGCTGAAAAGCTAGCTGTTCTCCTGCTGGGCATGTCGGCAATGAATATGAGATTGAGGAAACCAAAGGGAAATAAGAAAGATGGCAAAAAATTTCACAGAAGATTTACAGTGAGTCCCAAATGAGGAACTTTCCAGGGACGAGAGGGGGAAACCATTCCCATTCATCTGACCTGGAATAAATGTTACAAGGCTGCCACCATATGGCAACGAGCCTTTTTTCCCCCCACTCCTCATGGATTCCAAGGGAAAATAACACTGCTGGTTCCTTCTCTTCTGGAAACCACTGGTAAAAATATCACAGCCTACTCCCTTTAAAAATTAAAAGCCAGGGTTTTCCTAATCTGTGCTTTATGAAACCATGTTTGGCCTCACAGAAGATGGGTAAATCTTTCCAGACCAAGCTGACAGTGTGTAAGCAATTCCTGTATTTTAAAGTACATTAAGTAAGTGTATAAATCAGAGTTGCATAATATTCTGAGTTGGAAGGAATCCACAAGGATCAAGTCCAGCTCTTAAGTGAAAGGCCTCTGTGGGGATTGAGGACTTGACCTTGGCATTATTAGCATCAGCTCTACCCAAATGAGGTGATCTCATGTTATATATATGTATATAGACTTGCATTATGTATATAAAATTTTGATTTATTACATATTTAATACATACACGCATACATATACACACGTACATGATCTAAACTAGTCAAAGTTTGTTATTTATTTAAAGAAAATATTTCCATAGTTCCACAAATTGAACCAATATGCTCACCCTGCAGAAACAATATTACCTTCTCATCAGGCGTAGGGGAGAACATTTTTTCTTCCATAGGATGCATTGAATAGTCATAAGGATAGGTCACAACCAGCTCACCCCCATGGAGGCTAGCAGAGAGCACAAATGGGATAGATCTCAACCACTTCATGACAGCTTTTGTCTCAGGGGCCACCTGAAATCCAGGAGAAAAAAAAAAAAGCTGTGACTAGCCATGCAGTTCCAAAAAGAGATTTGATCCTGGGCAGGATGAAACCCAGTGGAGAAGGGACTATGTCAAAAGGAGAATATTGAGGCTCTTTGGCTCTTCCAGCGCAAAAGTTACTGGGGGGAGAAAGTCAGTTTGCTCCAGGAAATAGATGATACACATTGTTCACTGTGGAAAAACTGGAACAAAAAAAGAAACAGAAAATTTGACAGAAGTAAAAACTTTCCATTACAGTGACATTTTCAGATGACGATGGCAGTACTTCAGGCTGGAAAACTTGTGACATTTTATCACTACTTTACCAAACTCCCTATCTAATTTAATTTCTGAATCAGGAGGATTGACTTTGAATGGATACACTGGAATAGGGGGATAAAATTGAAATTCTCATCACTTGTTGAAAATGCATTTGCTATCCTTTGGTCGAAGATAATCTGCAAATAAATGAAAACTAATGCACATAAAGCATAGCAATGCCTGCAGTTTACCTGCAGTGAACTGTGGCTGATAAGTCGCCAAATTTAGGGGTTTTTGACAGTCCCTCCTCAGTAACAGCAGCCAAGGGAGGAGGCACTGGACTCCAAGAGATATTCAGGCACCCGGCATGCAGGAGGCTCCTTCACCCCGTTTCCGAGGAGTAATTTCTGGGACCTGGTCCGGTGTTAGTTCATTCTTAGGGATAACAGTGTCATCTGGTGGCCGGTCCCTGCAAGCCCAGACTCAAGCCAGTGCCCCTGGAGAGTTGAGGTTCTTTTCTTTGCAGCTGGGGGAACTTACCTGGGGGAAGTTACCTGGCGAAAATCTGAGGAGGGCAGAGGTTGCTCATCCGGACTCTGCACAACTGCAGATATGCAGGTTTTATAAAAATGAGAAAGATCTGCTATGATGAACTTAGTCCAGCATCTATTTAGGGCTGCCTTAGGAATTGCTTATCACCCTTTGTTTTGACTCCATCAGCTGTCAGGAAACCAGGCAGCCAGGGCTGCAGAGTGCCTAGTGACTAACAGTGTGCAGGGAAAAAAACATCCAGAACAAACAGACAAGAAAACTCAACCAAACCAACCGAATAAAACCCCTAAAGAACAACACATTTGTGTTTCAACAATAGTAATTCCTGTTGTCTTTGGATCAGTCCCTAATCTGCTATTGTTAGAAAAACCTTTGGGGATCCACAAACCCAGGTGTGGAGCAGAGAGAAACACTGTGAAGCAAAGGTGCACCATGGATGTATTATAGCTCCATCAATGAGGCAGAAAGCCAAGGAAAAAGCCATATCCAAACATAGTTTTACCTGTGATGATTTAAGAAGATATTTCCCTGTCTATTCCTGACCTAAGCAGGAGACCACCTCCCTATAGATGCCATAGTTATTAACTGAGTCCTTCTAATTTTCAGGTTTACTTAAAATGCCCTTCTGTAGCTATTGATCTGAACTAGTGCCTTCAGCCACTGCAAGTGTGAAAGGCTGTACCTTGTACTAAGGAAAAAATGGGACCCTGACTCTCTCACTGCTGCAAGGTGAATCATTAAATCAGTAGTTTGTGATTAGCATATGAACACAAGCCAATTTGTGCCACTGATCCCCAGGAGAAACAGGACAGGTTCATTTTGTCTATCAGCCTAGTGGTAGCCTCTGAATCTCTGTGTCACAACCCTTTCAACTCCGGCATTTTAAAGAGGCAACTTAAAAAATGGGATATAACAGGTAAAGTCTGATCAATTAAGGAACACACAGAATGCACTTTGCACACCAGAAACCTAATCAGAGTTTTTTCACATTATAGGGAAGATTAAACACAAAGTTTCAAGGAAGGGCATGACATGAAAAAAAGTTTTTTAAAGGCAGATAAAGAACATTCCAAATGGAAAGGACTTTTTGCAGTCTCACACACCCACTCACAACACAGAAGTGAGAGAAGAAAGCAGCTCTCAGGCTTCCTGATAAGGAATATGGCAGTGTCCAAAGAATGCTATCTGCACCAAAGCACTTGTATTTCTGGCATTTGTACAGTGTCCTGGGATGATCCCATGATGATCTTTATCCCGGTAGTGCTTGGGACTGCACCAGCCACTCTGACCAGGGCCCTGGAATTTCATCCTTTGACCCCATCTCTTCTGAAGAGAAGACCCCAGATGGCTTGTAAGAGGCTGCAAGTGTCACTCCCTGTCCCATGGATTTGGGGTGTTCTCAGGGTGGCTGAGCACCTGGAACAAGCTCGCACCCTCCAAGTCCATAGGACCAGCACTCCTGAGGTGGATGCTGTCCCAAAATCCCATCAGCTCCCTGCCCTGCTGCGGCTGCCCCAACTCTTTCTGCCCAGCCAGAGAGGCCATGCCTAACACAGCATCAGCCCAGCTTTCAAACAGCCTTGGGCCTTCATGAGATTTTTAAGTTGCTTCTGCAATTCAGTGGACAAAAGTAAAATGCAGAGTTTTATTTGAGAGCTCCTAATTTCAGTCCTTCATCCTGATCAGCCAACTGGCTAAGTAGATACCTGCATAAGCCCCAAGACAGTGCTGTCTCACAGAGCCAGTGTCTTACTGAAGTGAATGTTGTGGAAAACCAGGAGTTTCAATGTCACTATTTTTATCCTAATAACATTTCAGTGACATCAGTGATTAAGGCTTTGAAATGTGCACATCCTGGTTCAGCTCCACTGGATGACAGCAGATGTTATCTATGTCACTCTGGCCTTTGACTTTTCCTTTAATGTGGGTTTTGTGGGGTTTGATTTTTTTTTTTCAGCAGGATTTTGCTTTTAAGTTAGATGAGATCAATTTTAAAGTACCCATCTCACAAGAACAATTCAGAGCACAATTAGAAAACAGCTAAATTATTTCTGCATGAGTACAAAGAAAGGCCACTACCCTTTTTAAACTGGAATCTCATTTCTGTTGATTATACTGCAATTAGTCACTGTCTCCACAGCTTTCAAAGATCTCTTTCTTCCTTTTTAAAAGCAGCCAAATTTTCCTAAAGATTATGCCAGCCTCCACTGGCATAGAATTCCAAATTCTGTTTGAATCAAGCAAATTGAACTGACTTTATTTCAGATGAAGCCTGAAGTCTGTCTGAGCCCTCAGACCACTTATTACAGTAATTCATAATAGTGGGGAACAAAACATGCTATATAAAGCCAGGCTTTTGGAGAGCAGGAGCTCTGGCTGAGAGCTCACTTTCTGTTTCCTGATCTTTATACAGTTCCCTGCCACACTCAGGTAATTACTTCAATCAGGTAGGTAACAAACACTGTTAAGTAAATGAAAGCTGAGAGACTGGTGTTGAAACGTTCAACCTAATGCTCCTGCATGCGCAAAGCACTACTGTAAGAGCCATGGGTTCATCTTCCTGACAAAACTGAGGCTCATTATGGGAGAGCTGATTTGACAGTCCTGTGGTACCACCAGCAAAGGAGACACAAAGTTGTGACACCACTTACTGCTAGGTTTGTGAAGCGTAGGCAACTACAGTCAGCAAGGAGATTTTGTGGTGCCACCGAGGCCACAGGCACACTGGTTCCCTCATTTATTCTCTAGAGCATATGGATTTGGAGATACTTTGGGTGTTGTTTATGTGAGGACCAGCTTTGGGGCCAGGAGAACACCTAGAAGTTCCCCAAGCTTTGGTGCTCTGAGGAGTGATTCCTTGCATGGCTCCCTTATTTCTTCTTTAAAAACAAGGAAAGATTTGCAGGAGAAGGGATGTGTTTGTAACCCCAGGACTGCACCCACTGAGGCAGAGCTCAGGCAGGGGGTGGTTGTGTGCCAAGGTTCCCTGGTCCCTTCTCTGTGGTGACAGACAACCCATGGTGACCAGCACGCTGCTGCTGGGACAGAGCTGTGGTGGTAGCTGTGAGAGCAATGTTAGGCTGTCTCCACCCATCTCTCTATAAACTACTGTGATGTTACACAGTGTTTAAGAAAGCTAAATACATGGTTATAAAAATGACTTCCTGCAAGTGGCTGCCTGCCACTGAGCATCTCACAGAGCAGCAGAAGAACCAGGGCAGAAGCAGGACTTGGAGAGGGAGGAGGTTAGAGCCAAGAAACCCAGTTACAGGGACTCTGGGCTGCACAGTGTGAGAAACGATCACAGTTTGCACTGGCAAAAAAGTGGGTCTAAGACATGTTTGTCCTTCCTCAGTGTTGCCTGGATCCTCAACCCTGCACCTCTGGAGACACAGAGAGAGTGAGCACATGGCTGGAGGGAGATCTCCATCCTTTCCTTCCCATGTTGGAGCAGGGGAAGAGTCTGAGGAGCTCTCCCTCTCAGGTGGAAGGAGCACCAGAAATAATGTGTGATGAACTGACCACATCCCCCATTTCCAGGGTCCCCCTGGTCCCCCTGTGCCACGGGGCAAAGCAGATATAGAATTCTGGTGCAAAGTTAAGCCTGGGAAGAAGGCAGAGGTGGAGGGAAAGTGTTTTTAAGATTTCTCACTACTCTACTCTGATTTGATTCATAATAAATAAAAGAGATATAAATCATTTCCCCAAGTCGATTCTGTTTTTCTTCTGATCGTAATTGGTGACCAATCTCTCCCTGTCTTTACCTTCATCCACCTTTTAGTTTTTTTTCCTGTCCCCTGTCCAGCTGAGGAGGGGAGTGATAGAGTGGCTTTGGTGGGCACCTGGCATCCAACTAGGGAAACTCACCAAAGGGGTGAATCAAAGTCTCTCTGAATTTCTCCTAAAATCCCCTTTTTTCCCAGCTATTTTCATTTGGCCTCAGGCTCTGCTCCACAGCTCTCAACCTTTTCTCCCCTTCTGAGCCTCTGTACTCGCATTTACCAGCTCACTGTTATCTGTTATTATTCAGTCAAAAGTTGAAAACTTTTAAGCTTGTGACCTTATAATCATGCAGAAATTCAGTGCCATGAGTTGGGATCTGTGATTACATGCATAAAATAGAATAGACTACTCGAGCTTAGTTATGGCAGAAATTAGTGTTCTAATACACTGTGCATTACTGAGCCTCTCACAGCCTTCCACCTTCATATGTACATTATGCTGAGGAAGTGAGGGGCTTTCATCTAGATTTTACTACTGTGAAATGGGGTACCAGAACACTGGGGCAGCATCAGGGATGCCTTTGGGATTTAGACCTGTCTTTATATAAGACCACCTGCATCAGAGTAAGAAACGGAAGTATGATCTCTCAAATCTTCTGCTAATACCAGATACTGAAACAATCCTGTTCCCTACCTGTCTGAGGCTTTGTGCCAGCAACAAATATTGAATTAGATTAAAATGAGCTTAAAAGCAGAGGAAAGCAGAGCTCCCAATATCTGAACTACTGATTTAGCTTCCTGTGATTCTTCTTTCAAAGGCAACTAAGTTCCCCTGAGAGTTGTTGGTGCCGGGAGCTGCTGGGCTGCCAGCAACACAGGTAGGGCTGAGCTCTGCATTCCTGATATAACTTTACACAGAGCTTAGTGGGGATGGGTGTGAAGCCCTGTAGTGCTGCCTCCATCCTGCTCCCACCTGGCAGCAGCAACTCTCCCTTCCAGCAGCACTGCAGCTTGACAGGCTGTTTCCACTGCTCTATATGGTTACAGTGATTTGTAAACATCCTCTTTTAATGGAAGATTACACTGCACAACTTTACACGCAGCCTTTGTACATTTTCCATGGCAGAAACTCCTATTGCATCAAACCTGTGCAGAGCTTGGTGCAATGACAACCAAATCCATAAAGTCTTTAACATTCACTACAGTTTAAAGCACTAATGATGAATCATTACACACTTGTGACTCCCTTGTAACAGTCATTATTCTTAATCTAAAACAGCAAAGTTCAAATTATCTACAAATTTTCCAAATGATTTGTGACACCTGTCTCTTTGGCCAGACCTACACCATGTTTTCATGCCAATTCTGAGCTTGTCCACTTCAGTCTTACTTATAAAATCTGGTTACAAGCAAATAACTTCAGAACAAGCAATCTCAGTCTCTTTGTTCCCGAGCTGCTCTGTAGTATATATGATTTATAAATTGTGTAATTCATACCTTACCCCACCAGTAGGACTGTGGAATGGGGATGTGGTCCAGACGGGCCCCACGAATCCCAGCTCTTCTGTAAGCCTCAGATGTCAAATCTGGGAAATTTCTGTTCAGATCCAAATTCTGAGCTGTCTGTCGTCCGATGACCCATCCATTGTAACCAGCCCCCTGTTTTGTAACACAGAAGCCAACTTCAGAATAGGTCCCTGTCTCAAAATAGCACTTTGTGGAAATTGATTAATCAAAGGCAAGTTTTAAAAGAAGTAAACTGAAAATGTCTGTACTGTTAAAAACCCACACTTATTAATTAATCACATTTTGTCTCCAGGAATATTAATGCACTAACTAGCATTCAGGAAGTGTTTCACTCACCAGTGATGTGACTCATAAGAGGAACACAGGAGCCTGTTGCTCAGAGCAGCATGCAGAGTGGGTTAGGGGAGGAAAAAAAGAAAATACAGCTGATGCCCCAAGACAGCATGAGGCAAAGTGCAATAACCCCAGACTCATACAACGGACAGAGATCACCACATGAGAAACACAGAGGAAGAAAGGTCTAGTTTCATGCTTGTGGTGGTAAAGAAAACAGTGAGGGGAAAAGAAGAATGTCAGGTAACAAGTAATAGAACCTCTGTTTTCAGAGGTCTCCCTCAGACATGGGCTGATCTCTGAAAACTGCCATTCATTATGAAACTTTGACAGTACAGAAAATATTCACATTTCATTATACCTACAGTTTTAAAAGAGGAGGAACATCTATCACATGGTATTAAACTGCATTTCTTTATAAAACAGTGTAAGCCATTAGAGTGAGTCAGTAGGCATTTTGTTCTAGAACAGATAGCAGAGAGTGGTAAGTGTGTGAAAAAGTAACACAGTCATTCCCACATCATCACATGCAGGCAGCAAAAATGACAAACGTGGCTCTGATTTCCTCTTAGTTCTGTTCACATCATCTTTGGAAAGCAATGCACCACCAGCCACACCTGGGATTCTGGCAGTCAATTATTATTGTTCCCTCTTTTACATGACACTCCCCTCCCAGTTTGCTCTTACCCATGGGGAATTGTAGAAACATGAAGGCCTGAACATCCCCCTATAATAAAATTTTTACCTCTTCTGCAGCCAGTTCATACCCATCAGGATTGAGTGAAGGCAGGAGATGAATTCTGGTGTTATTTATCAAGGTCTGGATGCGAGGGTTCCCCAGAAGATACTCTGAACACAGATACTGTGCGAGGTATATCAGTAGTTCCTTCCCCACAACCTCATTTCCGTGCATGTTGCCAATGTACTTAAATTCTGGCTTGACTGTGGAACATGAAGCAATGAGATGCTTTAATTTGATTATACCTGAGTGGCTTCCAAAATCAGGCTAACCCAAGTTTCTCACTGATGAGTCAAAGTTTTATTTACACTAATTTCCTCCACACGTTCCTGCAAATAGCACAGCAGTTCCAGGTGAACTTCCCTCTGCTAAACATCAGTTCAGCAACAGTTTAAATAGTGTGAAATAAAGTTAAGTCCAAACTATCAGGATTCCAAACCATAAGAGGCAATCATTGGTCTGAGCTTTTGCTAGAGTCATCATTACCTGTGAGCAAAGGATGATGAAAACAAAAACATCAAGCCATGGCTGGGAAGGAACAAATTACAGCCCTGGCACACTGACCTACCTTGCGTGGCTTCAATGCCTTATTTTTTTCATGGACCCTAGAAACGTCCTGCAGATGTGTAATATATTACCCCTTTATTTGGATAAGAAGTTGGGTTATGCATAAAAAGGGGCTTTCAGGCTAAATAGCCCTGGAATAAGTCTATTAGAAACACATAACTTCACAGTTCCCTGCAGTTATTCAGTCAGTTTCCATCCTTCCTTAGAGACTAATGGGAAATAGAAAATAGGTGCACTTTGGAAACACCCTTTCCTGTCTATTCCTTCATCTTTGCCTTTGATCCTGGCCAGCCTCGAGCACTGGATACTGGAGGGGGCCTGGCACAGATCAATTGTGCCACTAGCTCGGGCTGGCAAAATCTCCAAATCTGGAGCTATTTCCACCTCCTTTTATGTTGTCCTGAGCAGCATGAAGCAACAGATTTAGAGAAAAATGCTAGGAAATGTGTTACACTAGCATCTTTTATCATGTCATATCAGAGTTTTCGTTTAAAATCCTGATTCATAGGCTTCGTGTTTTCCTGGCAAAAGGAGTACAAGCTTAAAAAGACACCTGCAACTTATTTTCTTTGAAAGAGAGAGGAAGGATGATAGGCCAGAAAAATGTAATGTAGATCTTTGCTCTGTTAATGACATCTGCTGGGACCTGATTAAGTTTAAAGGCACCTCAAAATACCTCTAGACCATGCAAGGCAGCACAGCTGAAAGTAAACAAAGCTACCAGTCTTTGCTGTCCTCTCTGACTCCCCTGCAGCACAGCACACAGAGGACACAGCCGCATGATCTGAGATCATAATCTCAATAAAGTATTAAGTCAGATGTCGTTCAGTTCTGCCACACTGCTGAGGCTGTGCTGATGCTGGGGCTCTTCTGATGAGAAACAACCTGAGGCTCTCAGCAGTGGCCACAGCAATCCACCATATCTAGTCAGGTACAATTTTTTGAGCTGGAAGCTGGTAACTGCAAAATAATACCTAATACTGCCCTAGAAAATTATCTGCTTTTTGAAGAATTCAAACCACTTAAAAATCAGGCCCTTGCTGTCTTAGTGATGAAACTACAAAAGAGAGATTTGCACCATTCCCCTCTGAAGAAAATTTGTGAGGACTCACATCCTGATGTATATATTAGCACCTATATATAGTATAATAGCATCTATTCAGGTGCTTTGATAACATAATTCCTGGTATTATCCACCTGTTACACTGACAGGTACAGCACTGACATGAACCTCTGCTCATTCTCTGCACATGAGGATTGTTTTCTGTGCTGGATCATCCCTTTTTAGTGACAATCTCCTTCTGTATGTGAGGCCTTCTCAGAAGACATCTGTATTTTAGGATGTGAAGGACAGTGAGGAAGTGGTAGATGATAGAGAGGGCAAGTCAGTAACAGAAAAGTATCCCAGATTTGTACCTTGGGCACAAATAAATAACAGCCACATCATTGCAACCAAATACACAGTCCTACAAGGAACAGGATTACCAAGCGTGGTCATGACAGAGCTCATAACAGTAAGAAATTGCTACTGGCTTGTAACTGCTGCAAGGAATCATTAACTATCACTGTATTTCAGGAACACAAGGGAGGAGAAATGTTGTTGAATCAATGCTTTTTACAGTTTAAAAGATGTCCCAGTAGAAGGGCCTGTTTTCACTTGGATAATCTGGTCTCTCCTCAAACAACCTGATCAGCACTGATATAACTCACGCAGTTCGTGGTGTCCAGGCTTGGTTGAAAACTCAATCACAAAAAGATCCTTCCCTTCAAAACTGCGCCCTATGCTGTAAGTTGTTGCAATGTGGGAGCACTTGGAAGCAGTCTTCTTCAGCGTGCTCACCATTTGGGAATATGAATGGTGTTTGAACTGAATAAAAGTTGCTGGCAAGTCTGAAGGCACATCTTCCTCAGCATCTACTTCTCCTGCAATGAAAAATCATAACACAGTGTTTAAAACCATAGTGCTCAGAGGACTGTATGAAAGCCTGCACTTTTTTGCAAAATATCTTTATAAGTAGAAGAATTATAGAAAATAAACCTGTAATCAAAACCTTAAATGTATGTAGTACATCCTACACTGTTTATTGTGGCATGTTTTATTTGCAAAATCCTACTAATGCATATGCACACTAACAAATATTTGTGCAATTTGCAGCTATAATTTGGCCTTTGACATACTAGCTCATTTTAGTAACAAATTGTACAGATTTTTCCCTTTGAATTTTGTGTTTTGGGTTTTTTTTAATGAGATTTATCTGTCTTCAGCTATCTGGATCTTCTTCATCCAAACAAAAATCTGTGACAAACATTAATGAGAATATTTTAATCAGCTGTTAAATTTGACAGGCAGTCACAGATTTATGAGTTCACTAAAGTTTCAGTTTTTAAATAAAAGATTTCAAATATATAGACAGCTCTCACGCAAGACAGGGCTTATCTAAATGCATCCAAACATCTTGCCCTGAGCTGCTTGTCTTGATGCTCTTTTTAAATGAGAGAGAGAAATAGCTAGTTCTTGAGCACGGTTTAATTGTTTAAAATAGGTGGAACAGAATTAATGACACGTTACAGGTCTCTACAAAGACAACAGGCTGAGATGACAAGCGAAGAGGTTTTGTGCCATAGACATGTCAAGCTGAGTGAGATGAGACCCTCCCCATGCAGACAAGCTGTGCCAGCAGTTTCCTTGCTCACCTCGCAGCTTTGCCAGTGGGTCAAAGCACCCCTCTTCCTCCCCAGCAAAGAAGCGGTCACAGTCTAAGAAGTAGGGCCAGGCCATGTCTATTGCATCAAAGGCAGGGAGGCAATTTTTTTTGAGGTTTTCACAGACGTGCCTGCAGGGCTTTATGACTTTGTCCTTTTCACACTGTGGGGCCAGCACTGAGCAGCCCAGGAGCCTCAGGTCGGGGTTGCATTCCCCCTGGAGCAAGTTGTGCAGCACACTGATGAGCAGGTACTCAGAGCTGTACTCAATCACTTCTCGAGACTTCTGATCCAGAAAGTTAGGATACACCATTTGAGTATAGGCAACATCAGTACAAGAACTCAGGGCAATATCCACGCATTTTGCTATGAAAAGGAGATGAACATAGAAAAATTTCTTCACTGACATTCTGAATAATTCAAAGACAACATAACAAATACCATGTCCAATGAACTTATTTTTTTAGTTCTCAGGTAGGCTGGAAACAGTTTGCAAACTGAATTGCATATTTAAAACCACTTATAGAAAGATGATGAGAAGCACACTTCGTTCTGGAGATATAATTTGAGTTTAGGAATTTGACCAGGGAATTTCTAAGAGAAAAGTGGGAATCTGCTGGTGAGAAAAACTCAGATTCCTGAATAAAAGTGTATTTGTGATATCACTCTCTCCCCTGTCCTTGCCTTTTCATATGGATTCCCTGAATAGGTGTGAGGATTTTTCTTTAGTGGGGAACATATCACTAAGTTATCTCTTTTCTCTGCTTGGCCCCTCAAAATTTGTAGAGTTTAATATCTCTGAAACTACAGACCCACTGTGAAGTTTGATTGAAATTGCCCAAAGAGATGAAAAGTCATTCTGGTGCTTCACTCACAGGCAAGCAGACCCATAAATATGATTACATGTATGTTCTCATAAACCCAATAAATTTAAGGAAATCAGGTTCAGAGATCTTAGGAAAATGTTGGTAATACCTTCAACCCACTTAGAGGTGAAAAAGAGTAATAGAAAGACACCTCTTCATAAAATTACTGGCTGTTATATTAATGTGTCTACATTTGAGCATCCTTTTCTTGGTAATGACTCTGGCTGGTAACAAATACTGTTGTCACAGTAGCAAAATACTACACTGTGTGAAAGAGCACATTTCTCTTGTAAGAGAACCCACTATAGCACCAACATGAGAATGCTTGTCAGGAAATAATGAAGAAATACTTATAGTTTTGAGGTTCTCCACAAACAGCGAGGAAAGACACTTCATACCTTTCTGTACAGTTTGGCATTGACCTGTAAATAAAGAGGAAAAGAAAAATCATTACAGGGTGGGTATACATGGTTCTTCCCTTGTGTTAGGTATTGTCTGATCTGATATCCCCACAGAGGCCACTGCAGCTCTGTGTCCTGAGGTCCAGACATACCAGGAACAAGCACATATTCCCAGCAGGCACATATTACAGAATCACAGAATAGGCTGAGTTGAGAAATCCCATTCATCCTCATTCACACACAGTTAGGCACCTAGGAAATTTCACTAATCAAAACCTAGGTCTTTTTAAATCTGGTTTAGTCTAAATGTCCATATGAGTCCTTCTGTACGGATCAAAGTGTCTGATCGATCTCCCCTAAAAGATCTATTTGTCCCATATAATGTTGTGGATACCTTTCCTTTAAAGCAATTCAGCCTTTGGGAGATATGAGAGGACTTTATTTCTTCCTCATCCTACTTCATTGTATCTCTAGCAATTGCATTTTATCACACTTTCAATAATAATCTTAAAACTAGTTATTTTCCTCCCCAACTACTCTCATAGGAAAGCTTTTCCAAAAGATCACTCCTCTAATGGCTAGAAATTGCCTTTTAATTTCCTGTTTAAAAGTATTTGTGGCCAGTTTATATCCACTGTTGTTGTGCCAACATTGTCCTTTAGCTTAAGTACCTCTCTGCATTCCCTGGTGCATTCCCTCACACTGTGTTTGCAAGAGCAATTGGATCTCCTCTGCTTTCTGTTTACTAGGTCAAATAAATGATGCTCTCTTGGTTTTGAAGGAACATGGTTTGATGACCCAGGAAATGCTTCCTTTGCTCCTGTAGCCAATGAATTTATATTGTCCTTCTCCAATACTGGCAACTAAAGAAATATATTTCTACCAAGGTATTGGAGTTGGTTTCACCAATGCCTCATAGGAGCTAAATCACACTATGCAAGTCTGAACACCACCAGGTTCACTTCCCTTGTCATTTATTGGGGATCTCTTCTCTTGCTATTTCTTCTTGCTCTCACTGGGGGGACAGGCATTTAGCTTCTTGCTCAGTAAATTGAGCGTTTGTCCTCACAAGACCAAATTCATTATGCTTTCTTTCTTTCCTTCTGAAGAGAGTTTAAACTTCTACTCCTGGCATATTTGTTTAAATGTAATCATCTGCATATGTGTTGCTAGTGAGTGGATCATTCTTTAGCCAAAATAAAGTCATTGTAATGAGAACCAAATTAGCCCTGGGATTTTGTCTTGGAGGGGGACATTTAACTGGAAATTAGTCCGGTTCTACATTATGGATTGCAATTGAGCCACATTACCTCATAAAATAAATGAGGCATCAGAACTAGCAGAAACAGCCCATCCCCAACACCAACAAGTTCTGTTTAGCAGCAAGCTAGAAAAAATTATATCCACACAAACTTCTTTTCCTGGCTCAGTAAATTATGCTAATTGCATTAAATAATACCTGGTTCATCAACAGTGCCTTCCATTATAGGATTTCAATGTTTACCCTAGCTAGGCACAATCCCCTCTGTGAGTTAGTTATTAAGGTCAAGGCATTTCTAAAAAAGCTTCATCTCAGCCAGATACTGCATGTAGAGTTACATCTGGGGATAATCAAGGAGTAGCATTTTGTACAGTGCTAGCTGGGAGAGAGAAAGAAATGATCTCTTGTTAGTAACAGCTCCAGCAATTAATCCTGCTGATAAAATTGGATGTCACTACCTCCTGAATCTGGATAGTCTTATATACTAACACTATCACACCCACGTTTGAGAGACCTTGGACACAAGTCTGGAGTCAGCCAAATGTTTCTTACAGAGGGGAAAAGGTAGTGTGAAGAGAACTGGATTGAGTTTATCCACGTCTCAATGAGGAGAGTGACACTATCTCTATCACCAGGGTCAGTAGCAATGAATCCCCTTTGTTACTGTGAGGGGTGGATTAGAAATGTTTGACACCTTTTTTTCCCTCTTCTGAGCAAAAAAAATGAATGTATTTTAGCTATTATTTTAGACTAGAGGGTTGTGTGTGCTGGGCAGAATTGTTCATGGGGCGTTTGGGGAGTATGAATGGTCTTTCTACAACTGCTCACATTTCCTCAAAGGTAAGAGGTGTTTTCCCCTCTGCTGGCTCCAGGACCAAGCTGCAATTGTCCTTTTTGTTTATATCTCCAACATCCAATGATCAAATAACAAAACTGAGGCACACACAGTCTCCCTGACTGCTTTTGCTGTGCAGGACTGCTATAGCCATCAGTCAGCGAGATGTGGCACAGGCCATCTCAGAATTCTGCTTATTCAGCTGGAACAAAAAGGTGTTCTGGCAACACGCTGGAACAAGCAGAGGAAACCAAAGGGAAAATGCAGCAGGCGGGGTCTAGACGTGGTGCTGCCTCTCCCTGCTCCAGCTCTCCGAGCAGCAGCAGACTTGCTGCGTTCAGCAGATGCCTCTTTCTGCCCAGCTGGCCAGGAGAGGCATTGGGAGGCAATGGACAGCTGATAGAAGAGACGTGAAATTCTGCTAAGTCATGTGCTGTCCCTGGGTTCACCTGAGGACTGACTCCTTTCATGAGTAGGAGGAGATGTTAGCACAGGAGAGGGAAAGACAGCTCTGGTTTCAGACTGTGCTACCTGCTGTCTACACTTCGATATTTTACCATATCTATATAGGGAGAGGAAATCTATTAAGCAACATGGCTGTTACTCATTAACAAGGATGCTGACTGAAGAGGACAAATCTATTTTTTAGATGAGGAACCAAATCCATGTAAGTCTTTTCCATGGCAACTGATCTCAGTATGTGATAAGCACGGGTGATTCTGCAACACCCCTGCATAGTAGAGAAAGCTTTTCCACTACTTCTAACCCAGGATGCCCCTTACAAACTCAAAGCTACCAAGACTCCCTTACTGATGAGCAAAAGCGGCTCCTTGCTCCAGGGCCCTGAACCTGGATCTAAACCTAAATCTAGATCTAAGCTAAAATTAGATCTAAGCCTCACACTTTTGCAGCATACCATGGCATTTTCTCTCGGTCTCTCCTTACTAGAGATACCTATGCAACTTTTTCTGCTGTAAGAGGCCACCTCTCCCCATCATGCCAGCTGTCCTGTGACCCATATATCAGCCACAGTTCTGTCTTGTAAACACCCAGGAGTGAAGCAGCTTGAGATGTCAGGTTACTGGGAGTCAATATACATGAAAGCAAGAGAGAAAAGGTCTGGTTTATGCCAAACCTTGCTTTATAGCCAGCCTTAAATGTGTATGTGTGCTGATGTGGTGTTTTGACTTTCCCAACATTTCCCAACGCCAGTGCTTACATATTTTTTGGAGGGTGCAGCTCTGCAGGGGCCAAGGATAATTCTGCAGTATTTGTGCTTATATAAATAAGTGTGGATACATGTAGCTGGGCCAGAGCCTGCCTGCCTAGAGAGCCAGCATCAGGAAACTCTCCAAGACCAGCTCCCAGGCTGCAGCTTTATGCTCTGTTCCTGCAACCTTGCACCTACTGGCCTGGGTCTCTGCACACAGAAATCATCAGAAAATCCCCATCCCCACCCGTAACAGCTCGTTTTCTCTAAGCTCTGGCAATGCCAGAAGAGTTCAGCCACTCCCTTCCTCATTTTCGTAAGAGAAATGACAGGTGATGCTACACAGAGTTTCTCAGGTCTCCCAATTCACTTGGCAGGCTTCAGTCGCTGCTTCTTCTGTGCTTGGAAGAATCTAAAATTTTTCAAATTTTTTGTGCAAAATCTTCCCTGGGCTCAAAAGAAGACAGTGTCACCACCTCTCAAAGTCCCATCCACTGACAGGCTGGTACAGAGAGGCCTTTTTCTTCCTGACCCAGAACAGCCTTTTCAGTTTTTTATGTTTATTTTTGTACTCCAGCTATTCCAACAGAGCTACAAAAGTCCTTTCAGTAGCACAGCTTCTATTTAAGATTATGGGTAAAATAACTTATTGAAGAGGAGAAAAGCCATTTCAAGCTTTCTGAGCTCTCTCTATAAAATACACTTCTGGTTTTAATTTGCAAAGGCAAGCTTGAAAATCTACAATGCAGCACATACATATTTTACTGCCAAGCTTACATTTTTTCCCCTTGATGATTCAGCACCAAAGGAAGCAAGCTGCTGTGATTAACCCTAACCAAGACAACAGAGCTCAACAGCAACTTCCAGTACCATGGACTTGCCAGTTGCCTTTTCAAGAGCAAAACCAACAGGAGATTCGTGCAATTGATGATCTGGAATAAGCCCAAGGGCCAGTCTTAAATCTAAAATATCTAAATCATTCAGTGAGGCAGATTGGTAAGGGGTGTCCTGGTCTTTATAATATAAATTATCTCATCTATTTTGATCTGTCCTGACCAGCACACTCCCTCCCAGTTCTCTGGGCTTCTTAAAATACTTTTTTAAACTAGAAGAACATATTTATTCATTTTAGTCTGTTTATAGTCAAAACCTCCATTTTTCCAAGCAAAGCATTTCAGTTCCTTATCACATTACTATTACTATTCTGGCTGTTCTACATGGTTCATCAAGTTAATCTTTCAGTGGCGTTCTGCCTTTGTCACTAAAGAGACAAAACTTAGTAGCAAGATACAAACACTGCTGAGCTGTACCATTTTGTAAAACACTGGAGCAGCACCTTCAAATGGCAAAGCACAGCCTGCTTTCAGAGCCAGCTCCTAACTACAGCGCAAGGACAAGGGCAGGACAAGATCCATTATATAACTCTAAAATGGATCAGAATCATCAGGAGGAGGGTGTGGGAGGAGTGGAGATGTAAGGGTGACTAGTGACAGAATAATGAGAGAGCTGAGTAGCTCAAAAAGGGGGAGAATGATTGAGCAGAAAGCCCAGAAGAGACGGCAGCTACACACCTAAGGCGTACATGCAGGGGCAAAAGTGGAGAAGATTCCCAGCCACAGAGAAAAATTCCAGAAAAACTGGAGGAGAGAGGAGTGCTTGCAAAAAGCAGCTATGTGGTTAACTCCATTTTCTGGATACATCAAAGCTTTTGTGAGTAGAGGACTGAATATCTGTTATCAACCCTCCAGCAATTGCAGTAACTGCCTGGGGGAGGGATGTGTTTGCAACAGGCAGAAGCAGTGCCCAGGAGCACTGTGCAGCCCTCCTTTAACCCTGCTCCTGAAAGAGATTAATGCCTCATCTGCCTTCACTTTGCAGAGCAAGATCACAGCAGGAAGATGCAAGCCAATGTTCATTGCCAATCACCCTTCTTTCTAACCCACCTGCTGCCCGGCATTGGGTTACACACACATTTTTATTGAATTATTGAAGGTGTTCCCTCAGCATTGCCACTGCAGTCAGCTCTTTCGAGGCTGTTTTTCTGGACTGTTTCTCTCTCAGGACTTCTCTGGGGCCAGTGAGAAGGTGTTGAAGCTTTTCCATGGATGATGTAAACTCACAGCCTGTGGACCACAGGTCAAAATCTGAGCAGATGCACACCAAGACCTGTCACACAGCAAGGGCACAAAGACAGGCTTAGTGGGCACCAGTAATCTTCCCTTGTTTCTAGTTGTTCAGATGCAACTTAAACATGTCTGCAGTTGTAGGTGCCTAAAAGAAGTGATGAAGAGTATCCCTATCTGTCTGTCTGTCCCCCACCACTGTTTTGGTGCCTCTAGAGACAGGTGTCACCCCAGCTGCGTCTCTGGCTGGTAAGTGCTACTCCAAGGAGTCCTTCAGGAGCTGAAAATCCTGAACATAAACATAATTCCCTAAACAAAACCTACTAAATGCATTTTTCTGGCCTCAGCTGAGATCTTTTCCAAGTTGCGAGGGAAAAATTACCCACTGGGAAAAAAAATGCAACAAAGATGATGATAACAAAGTGGGCCAGCAGTTGCCAATTGACTGAAGGCTTAGTGAGCTGCATGTGTGACTGGGCTGTAGCTGAACAAGCATTTCCTGTGCACCAGGATGATCTGGAGACATGTGGAGATCATCTCTCAGTGTCTGGTCAGTGAAGGAGGAAGAAATCAGCTCATATCTGGGGCATGATGGTGTTAAAAAACAGCTGGGGTGAGAAGGCAGAATAGTCAGGAAATCCCTACAACAATCATCTAAAGGATCAATTTTTTTGCCAGGTTGCCTGGAGAAGGATGAAAACACTTATTAACCAGGTAATCTGAATCTGCAATGCCTCCATAGCTTTACTTTGTGACCATACATTCTTTATCGCTCAGTTCCCACTGTCTAAGGATGTGGTACTCTCCAAGTGCTTTGGCCAACAACCTACCACAGTCAGAAGCTTTCTTTTAAGTAAGCCAAACTGTCTTGAATGTTATGGGATGGAAGATCATGTCTGAATAATCAAGGGGTCTTTTCTGCCCCAGTCTTTCCAAAACATTTGCCAAAACATCATCCCATCCTCTTTAAACAGTATATCCATCCCCCTAGAACAACTCTGTCTTTTCTTTAGTTTAGATACATGAGAACTGTTATAACTAACATCATGTCTGATTATTCTGTAAGTAGCTGAGTTACAAACAAATGTGGTATTTTTATGTTACAAAAGACTGACAATTTAATAACCTTGACTTAAATCTGTGCCTTAATCTCATATTGTCTCCTAGATAAGTTTATCCTATTATAACCCTAAAAATTAGGTGCCAATTATATCACTGGAGTGACAACAAGATAAATTAAGGGATTGAAACTTCAGTTTTATTTCTCAAGTGGACACAGTAACCCTAAGTCCCTAAACTCCACTGATCTGTGACAGCTGCATCCAGGAAGGGTGATTCTGTCCAAAGAGGAATTCTCCAGTCATAAAAGCCATGGTTCATAAAAGCCCAGCAAAGAGACCAGGACATGTCCCACCAGCCTCAAACACTATGCTCACAACGTGATAAGTGACTTCTGCATGGTACCTCCCTGCATCAAGTAGTAACACATGACATTTATCCAGCATTTGGTCCAGGCTTGAGAAGGGGATGGCTCTCACATGGCATCAGCAACCCAAAGGGGACCATGGGAGCTATCAGCCAGCCAGCATCCTCAAACACTGTGACTGTGTGAAGGGAGAGGTAATGTCTAGAAATGTTACAGGGGATCAGCCATTAGTGTTACTAAGTCTTGCTAAAAGCCTAGCTGTGACTAAGAGCAGTGGGGTTTTGTTCAAGTTTTAACTTCTACGTATTCACACCCCCACACTTTAAAGATGTTTGTACAAGTATTCTAAAGAAAACTTTGCCTTCTGATTAAAATCATGCATAAATCATTTCAGCAGTATAAGGAGATACCTGTGTATTTTATTTCCAATATAAACTTACTTTGCCCATATTTTGTCTGTTATATTTGCCCATATATTGTCTGTTTCTGATCCCATTTCCCATTTTAAATGGGGCTGAAGGTCAGCGTTGCTAAAATAATAATATGTAGAAATTCTAGAGCCCCTGGCAGGAATTCAGCAGAGCTCACATGTTTCAGTGATGACAACTGGCTTCACAAAGAGCAGGAATTTCTCATCTTGTGAGTGAGCATGATATAGATCCTAATCCTGCATTTTTTTGTTTTGACACAACTTGGACACATCCATCTCGGGTCCAGCCAGTGAGATTCCTGCAGCTTGGGCTTTCCCACACGTGGCAGCACAGTCCTGTGGTCATGCTCCATGTCAGCACCTGCCTGTGCTAGCCACAGCAAGATGAGGGACCACCCCCCTGGGGCAGGGAGCAGACCCCAGCCCACTGCCAGGTCGCTCACTGCAATCACAGGAGCACAGGAGCAGCAGCAGCTGGAGAGGCTCTGCCTCTGTGTATGCACAGGTTTCACCAGGAAGCCAGCATGAGAAACACCCACAGCAGGTGAACAAATTTGCTCAGGTCCCATGAAGCCAGAGCCATTGTGAAGGTCATGGAAGGAAATTGCTTTTCCCTTTTTTCCCCCTTCACTTAGCAAAAACCATGGAACATTTTGGAGTTTGGAACTGCAGAGAAGGAGAGGGAAAAGGTATAACATCTACGTGTGAACACACTTTTTCTGTCAATCTGACTTTCCACAAGACAATCAGTCTTACTTAAAGCCATAGCTCAGAGAGGAGTCAGTGTCACAGAATCTGTTCTTGGCTCCAGAAGAAATACTGTAACTGTCCCCTGCCTCCTACCCTGGTGGTTTTTCACTCTTCATCTCTCTTCCTTGTACCTCCCCACTCTCTCTCATCTCCAGTGACTAAGGCCAGAGATCTTCAGGATGGGGCAATGCCTGTCTCAAGAGAGAGCCAAAATGATGAAAACAACAAGGTGCTTGGAAGAGGAGGAGACCCACAAGTGACAGGTGTGCCAACCAGCACTCTGGCTGCTCTCCTACCTCCACAGCTTCAGGTTAAACAGCTCCACGCCTCTGGTCTCCTGCCTGGAGAATGGGAGGCTCAGGGGGACCTTCTCTTTTTCTATCCTTACCTGAAGGGGGGTTACAGTGAGGTGGGGATCAGTCTCTTCTCCCAGGCAACAAGTAAAAGGATGAGAAGAAATGGCCTCAGGTTGGTCTAGGAGAGGTTTAAGTTGGATACTAGGAAAGATTTCTTCACAAAAAGGTTGTCAAGCATTGGAACAGGCTGCCCAGGGATCTGGTTGAGTCACCATCCCTGGAAGGATTTAAAAGACGTGTAGATGTGCTGCCTAAGGACCTGGTTTGGCGCTGAACACAGTGGTGCCGGGTTCACGGTTGAACTCAAAGATCATAGCGGTCTTTTCCAACCGTAACAATTCCACGGTTCTGTCATCTGACAGGCTGTGCCGCGTGCCCGGACCATCCTTCAAACGCTCGGGCAGGGCTCGGGAGAGTGGCAAAAGGCTCGGGCATCCCTGCTGAGCGCGAGGCCGGCCGGGTCGGTGCCTCCCCGCAGCCGTGTGTGCGAGCCGAGGAGCCACACGGTGGCACCACAGGCGGCGGCGCGGCCCCGGACGGCGGCGGCGGTGGCCGCAGCCCGGAGCCGCCCGCGGCCAGGGCGGACCTGCGGCGTCCCCTCCCCGCGTACCCGGTAAGCCCCGGGGGTTCGCAACCCCACTGGAGCACTGGTGCAGCCCTACCCGGAATTCCCCAATAAAGCGCTCCCTGAATGCCAGTGATCGGGAAAGGAAAGGCTTAACTGCTGTTAGTATCACTGTTGATAAAGGTTTTATCGCTGTTATGCCCCGTTCGTGGAAGTGTTCAAGGCCAGGCTGGATAGGGCTTGGAGCAACCTCATCTAGTGGAAGGTGTCCTTGTCCATGGCAGGGGGTTGGAATGAAATAATCTTTAAGGCCCTTTCCAACCCAAACCATTCTATGATTCATCCTTAGCCTAGCCCTGGTGGCATCACAGTTGTAGAGTTGTCCCCAGCTGCAAGAAAAGTCACTTATTTGAAGACATATGACTTCGATCTGCTTCTCTGGGTTTTTAGTTCTATGGGTTGTCAATCATTATAAAGCACTTCCTTTAACTAATTACCGCTGGACTACATCAGTCAGCAGTAGAGATGCACCACTTGAATAAACAGGAACCTGGTTTATTAGCTCCCTCTGAAAAGTTCGGCCATCTCTCAGAGGAAACATGCTAAACTGTATTTTTCTCACCCAAGCTATAGGCTAAGAGGCCAGTTAAACTCATCAGGGTCTGAAAGTGCTGCCTCACTCACATGGGACCATGTAACATCACTGAGAGAGACAGCAGCTTACTGCCCCCCCAGGGATACAGGACACAGCTAGGGAGAAGGGCCCTCCGTCAGTGCCACGGCTCCCAGCTGCTGCCCAAACAGCTCACCACACAGTCTATGACGCCTGTGTCATACTGTGGAGCTGGATGACAGTAATCATTTCCGTATTTTTCTTAACAGAAAAGCACAAAGCATTTTCAAAGGATCTTGGTATTGTAAACCATGTTTTATTTTGTCTTCTTATTAAAAAAAAAAGCAAAATGAGTCACTGCAGAACAAATACCACCAGGAAGCCTGCAGAAAGCAGCTCCAGTCTTGCTGGGAGTCAGACGGTGGCACTGGTTCATGCTGTTCTCTTCTGTAAAACCAGCTCCAGGCTGGTCTCCTCTTGCAGGGCGCTACAGGTCTGACCACTGGGATACAGCACGACCTACCCAAGGGAACCAAAAACAGGGGAGAAAACCCCACTGCTACAGCTGAAGATATAACCTATGCCCTGAACGCTGAGAGGAGAACCCTGCAAAGTCCATTTGTGAACACGTGCGTCACCGCAGGACCCTCTCTTTTCATGTGGCCTGACATGACCTTATCCTCCCATTAGAAAAGAAAGGCCCTTGAGAAACCCATCAGGTCTCTCAATGTCCAAGCTGCTACTTTATCGCCTGCTCCAGCAGCCCTCCAGTGTGAAGTGTGTCCCCTACGTGGCACACAATGTGGTGACATTGACAGCTCCCTTTCCCTGCCTCTAGCCATTCCTCTAGCAGCATACTCACCTGCCTTTCTGAAAGCCCTGCCCTAAAGACACCGCAGCTGCCAACACACACAAAACACTCTCAGAGTCACCCCTCAATGATCCATACATTTGTGGTTGCTAGGATTAATGTCCCATGGCAAGACTTTGATCAGCTGGAACTGGAGCAGAATCATACCTCACAGAGAAAGGTCATGCTGCAAACCACGCAGCCTCTTCCTGTAATTGGCTGTAAATAGTCTACAACACTTCTCTTTGTGCAGCTTTATCCAAAAATAAAATCCCTTTAGGCTGTGGTAGACCTCACTTTGATGTTCATGGGAACAGCACTCTCAAATTATATGCAGTACATGGCACATGGACTGTATTGTGTAGCAGTTCAATGCCAGTGACAGTCTATGGCTTATATTTAAGCACTGAAATATAGTTGAATTTCCTTGGGGAACATTAAGGTCAGTTTCAGGTTAACATATCTCTTCCTGTAATCCCATAAAATAAATATTTTTCTGACTCATTTTAAGTTTAAACTGTCTGAAAATAGTTTTCCTGGAATAGACCTTGTCACTACACCGAATTCGTGTCTCCACTGTCCCCACATAAACGAAATTTTAATTAAGCACACTTGATAAAAAAACCCCATGTATTTTCAAAAGGAACTTTTAATATATGTTATCAGTCAACTGGTTACTGAATCAAAACTTTCAATTAATTTAGCAGCATGTTCCTATCTAACCTTTATTCTAAAGGGTAGATCTGCTTTTCCAGCCAATCAACTCATACAAATTCCATATTGCTTATAGCAAGCTAAAACACACCCTACAGCTGTCAGATCCTAATAAATCTCATACTTTGGACTTGAAATAAATGACCTAAAGCTAAAAGTAAGGAAAAGCTTTTTTTCTTAAGCAGAAAAACATACAGAAGGTCGAAAGTTCACCTTCTTGCAATCTGACTACCACATTCCTAGAAGGCAATGCCAGAGATGAGGCAAACCTTCTACATTCCCAATAACAGTGACGGGGGTCCTAACAACTGTCAACTCCACAGATTGACAGAAAGACACCTCTATGACAGCCTTAAAGACAGTGATGGGGAATCATTATGCTCCCTTACATCACAGCCTTGTTTTTCTGTTGCAGAGCCACACACCTCCCACCTTCGCATCCATACTTCCCAAGCACAACCCCAGTTTCATCACCAGCCGTACGCAGATTTCCAAAGAGTTGATCCCCCTCATCTCTAGGGGAGAGTGACAGCTCCTGCCTCCCTCTCCTTGAAGCTGGAACTCTTTAGTTATCTCCAGGAGAAGGAAGAAGAGAAGAAGGAGGGCTTTTGGGGTGATTAGCCTTACCTAGGGTCTCCTGGGTGGTTTCACAGCGGGGTGCTGGCTTGGCGGCCCTAAGCAGCCCACCTAGGAGGAGCAGGAGTGTCAGGACCATGCTGGAGCCCCTTGCACAGGCAGCACAGTGATGTGGCACTCACTGCCTGATGGAGTGACTCCTCTCCTGAGCCTCAGCGCGGCTCTGGCTCTCCAAGTTGCAGAGGAAATCAGTGCACTGCAAGGGCATGCCCACGTCTCACAGTGTGTGCAGTCCAGGCGTCAGATTTCAGCTGCATTTGAGCTTGGAAAGCAAAAGGCTTTGAGACAGAGAGGGAGGAGGAATGAGCTCCCCCTCCCCTCTGCCTCCAGACCGTCTCCCTCTTGCAGCCTGGTTTACAATTTCATAAACAGTTTCAGCAATGGGGGTTCCCACAGGGTTGTGCCCTGCTGCTCCTCAGCCGCGGGTCCCTTTGGTCTGCACTCAGCAGTTTTTCTAAAGGACAAGGGACATTCATGAAGCATGTCTCCCTGAAGCCAAGAGAACTGCCTGGAGAGAGCAGAGGGAAGACACAGAGAAAAGTAAACAACAGAAAGCAACTTTCCTCCCGAACTGTGGTATTTCACCACATACTTAACTGCAAGTTTAAAACATAACATGACAGTGAAGAGACTCTGAGCTGCATCCCCTCCAGCACAGAGGGAATGGGAACCCACAGAATAGCCACCAGGATCCCCCTCAGCATGCACCTCCTGGGCATTTTACTTAAGATAAGATGGAGTTTACAGAAGCAAACTTGGAGGGATTCCAGTATTTTCTCTCTATTCTTAAAAAAGAGTAACTTCACAAATGTGTAGATAAGACTCCAGGACAGTGTTATAAGGTTTAAACCAGATGGTAAATCTATATTAAGTTGATAGTAAATTGATATTTTAATTTTCTTGTTTGGTTGGTTTTGGTGGGGCTTTTTCTGTATATTTTAGAGAAATATGCATTGTTTGTTTTTATTTCTGTGCAACAGGTATGGTGGAAAAGCTTGCCTTAGGTAAGATGCAAATTCCTCATTTCTTGTGTGCAAGTGCACATCAAAAAACATCCCATATCATAGAAAAAAGGGAATTTTTCCTCAGAAACCTAGATCAAAACAGACTAAAGCATCCTATCTTTTCAGGCAGTGCATGCTCCTTTGAGAACAGATACCTGCTTACACATGAGAGCACAGAATCTGGCCTTGCAGGCGGAGCATGCTGGCTCCTGCTGATCAGTATCAGAGATCAGTAGGGAGTTATGGTGCTATATGGTAATGTAATCAATTAACCCCCCCATAGGGAAACCACTAAAGAGGCTCACAGGGCAGAAGAAAGCCGTCTATGTCTCAAAAAGCAATTGATGTCTCATCTTATTTGGAAGAGATGCATTGGGAAGTGCAGCAGTCAAGTAGGTCCTCTGCTTCCAGGCTCTGCAAGGCAGGTTGGCTTTTTTTCTCCAGGGTTTCCTTCTAGATCTGGAGACTGAAAAGTCTGTTCTGGGAGTAAACAGTACCAAAACATTTCAGATGTCAAAGAAAAACCTTCCAAGGACAAGAGTACTATCTACCTGCCTTAATTTTTGTCCTGATCACACAGCAGTATGGCTGGACTTTTGAGGAAAAAAAAGTACCAACACAGCACTGGAAGTGTGGCCTCCAAGGGCAGGAATACTTCACCTTCTGCCCAGCTCCCCAGCAGCTGCCTGCTCTGAATACCAATCTGCCACACTGATGTGCTCAGGTATGGCTGAGGGTATGTCCAAGCCCCAGGCTTGCTGTGTGCCTGGGCTGTGCATTTTGTGTTAAAGGGAAAAAAGAAGCTGCCCAGAACTAAACAAAGTGATTTTTTGCAACAACAAAAGGCAGCAGAGGTTATACCTCCAAACAGAAGCCAACCTTCAGCCCCTGGAAATGCTCATGTCTTTACTGCAGTTTTCTGCAGCCCTTGAGAGTGTAGGGTGAGATTCTGTTGCATACACCCCTGTTTCTGTTGCTTATGGAGGTGAGCTCTGCTGCAGAACTAATCCTGTACTATCTATAGTCCTGACAGCTTTTCCCTTCTCTTTTTTTTTTTTTGTTGGCATGTTTCTCTGCCTGTATTTTCTGTCAGTTTCCTACCCTCCAGCCTAGGCATGATGTCCTTGTGAGTGCCTCCTTCCCTCCACTGCACTTCAGCCACCAGTGCCAGTGTAGATGCCCCAAATACATTGGGACCATGTATTTTAAAACACCAGCAAATGTAAGCCTCCTTTACCAGGATCCCCCAAAACACTTTTCAAACCACTGTCACCTGCTTTCACCAGTGCTATTTGCACTGTGATACTCCACATCCATACTGTGCCTCATACTTAGTCTCAAATACTAATGAGACAAAGTCCCATCCCACTGGGAATACTGATTTGGTGTCATTTGGGAATGTTCATTTGTTTCCCTGAATTAAAATATTGTGGCACACATTATGTAATTTCTTGTTCTCAAGATGATTGTATCTACCTAACATTACTTGTGGCTTGTCCATGCATCAGTTTCCAGACCCCCACACCGCCACCCCCCTGCCCAGTTCAATCAGCCTTTGGGCCTTTTTATCAACTTCAACAGACTCAAATGGAGGCAGTGTAAGGACTATTCAACAGAATAAATAAGTAACAAGGAAAGTGATAAATTAACCCCACAGACACTCAGGAATTAACTAGCAAGTGATGAAGGAGACATTAGCCGGAAGTAGAACATGTTGGTCAGTGCCTGATGGACCATTAAAGCAACAGCTTGGGCCCAGCCTTGAGGAGGGTCAGGCTGAAATTTGTCACTGATTAGAAACATAAAATGTAGTTAACTTCAGTATTATTGGGTATTAGAAGTGACTTCAGACCATGCTAAGGGGAAGGAGCAAAGAGAATAACCAGTGTGGATGAGGGAGGCCTAAGATTAGGAAAATCAGAGGAGGGGATTAAAAGGAATGGCTGCATGTATGTAAGTTGCCAGGCTGTACACTCGTCTGTCTGAGTCCTGTGCCTGATCACTGCAATCCAGTCTGTTTTCATATGCAATCCTTAACTTTTTCTCCTACTATGCAATCTCCCTCTCTGACCTAGGCATGTGTGCTGGAAGGTCAAAATGCCAGCAACCTGAGAGACTAAGGTGTAAGCTGCAAAGTCTAGGTGTCAGCCTCTGGAGGACCTGGATGTGTTTACATTTCCCAAGTGAATATAACCCTGCGTCCAAGCGTGTGCTAACAAACTTCAGTCTGGGTTAGCAGGCAAGTAGGAGAGGACTTATCTGAAAAGACTCAAGGTATGAATCAGTGGCTGGGAAAAGGGCCCAGGGGCATGACCTGACAGCTTGTGCTGATGTTGGAGGAATCTATGAGTGTGAGCATACCTGTGAACCCAGAGTAGGAGCATGTGTGTTTTCACCAGTGCACCTCCATCCTGAGCAGCCATAGAGGGACAGCAGGACTGAGCTCTCTGTACTGACACTTATGTGAGTGCTGGTGGCAAACCAGCTCTTCTGGCATCATGTGTGTGTGCTTGTCACCACGGGACTCACCCTCATTTCTGTCTGAACTTGCACATGTCCTCATCGCCTGGATGACACCCACAAACATCATATCCTTCACAAGCTCCACTGCACCAACTAAATAAAGCTGTCAGTAGCTGACAAGCTCCAAGCTTCTTTGTTCCTCAGCTTTCACAGACTTTTTACATTCAATCAGGATGTCTATTGGGTACCAGGATAAAAAATTTATAGCAGAAGTAGGATAGATGGGGGCCTAAGAACGACATCCAGGTAATTAAGAACAAAGGTAAATTTATCAGTTTGTCACTACTACCTATAAATGTTTCCATGCTTGCATGCCTTAAGGTATGGAAGACAGAAGATCTGGAAGGGTTATTTCACTTTGAGCTTAGATTGCCTGTTCTTCTCTTCCTTTCCAAGGGATTTGATCCCAGACTTTACAGTGTGTCTTTCTGTGAAGGTTTGGGATGTCTGTCACCTCTGGGTTCCCCTGTTCCCCTTTCTGAGGGAACAGTAGTTCAGATAGTGCTCTTCCCACTTATATGATATTTTCAGCCACCCAGCATTTCTAACTTCTCTGGCTCTTTTTCAGCCCATCATAAGCAGTTTGTGTATATCACTTGCCCTTCCCATATTTTTGTTGTTTGTTATCAACTAACTATATCAAATGGAACTACCAGGAACTGCACAGCTGCATGACCAAACATAAAAGCATTAAAAGCAACTAGGGAAGGGATGGTTGGGAATAGAGGGATTTCTCAACATCTCTGTTTTAACTTCTGGGTTTTAGTAAATCTTCTAGTTGTCCCAGGGGGTTCACAACAAGTTCTGGCTTAGGGTTAAATATGATATTTTTACTCCAGTTCTAAAAGAATCTTTAAAATGAACTAGTGAATCCCAGAGTGTTAAGCAGATGTAACAACATCACCTGAGCTCCATCATTTGCATTTGAATCACTGCAATAAAGGTAGATAATTTCACTAGCTGTTGTTGCTATGTTTTTCCTGATCTGACCTTTCTGTTAGCCTACAGTCCACAGTACAGCAGCAATCCCTAGTCAGACAGGACTAAATACCAAAAATGGTTTATGTCCTTGGCAGGTACTCAAAGTGGGATTAAATACAGTACATTTAACTTGCTTGCATTCTCATGATTCTTACTAATGTAAGAGAAATTTAGCAGAGGAGTATCTTAGATTTAGATGAGTTTTCATTACATGGTTCTTTTTTGTTTTGACTCTGCTGAGAGGAGGTTGAACAATAAACAGAAGCAGTGCTGTCTAGATAACTTTTCTGAAGGGCAAACAGACAGAGACCAGATGAAAGTGCTACTTCATGCTTGTTATTCTCTCCCCTACTAGGTGCTAGTGAAGCTGGCAGAAAGTGTTTGGCTGCACATTACATCTGCTCCAGTACAAAGTCAGCAGGTGTGGGTTTAGGATTTTACAGGAGTTTAAATTAATCCAGGAGATATTTTTATTTGCACAGCAGTAACCAATCCCCATTCTGCGGTTTTTTTTTTTTTCTCCCTCTTTCAGTTTCTGCAAAACAGGGCAGAGAGGAGGAGCTGCTCTCAGGACAGACAGAGACTAAATCAGCAACTTCCTGCAAAGCAATAGCAATAGCAATAGCAATAGCAATAGCAATAGCAATATTTTAAAAAATCCAACCTTATTCTACCTGCCTTTGCAAGACCTTGTCTCCCTATGAACGGATTGAGCTTCATGTAACAGCAGAGAACTGAAAAAGGCCCACAAGGGCTTCTCTTTCAGCTTCTAGCTGCTAAGTTATAAAAGGAAAACAGATTTGTTCTCCAAACAAATATTTCTAATTCAAATTAACATGCATGTGGATAAGAGAGATGGCTAATTTACTCTAAAGATACGCAGACTATTCTGAGCTCTGCACTTAAGCAGATATTTTGGGATGTTTCTCTGTGCCTTCTGGGACCATCTCCATTATGCTTGGGGAGCTTTAAACTTTCTCACTCTGAGAAAGTTTTTTCAGCAGTGCCTTTTATCTCAACTTTCAGTTTGTTCCCCTTATGACCCCCAGGATTAACCTCACTTTAGAAACTGCCACACATAAACATTGAGTGCTGGAAATTTGATTGAGAGACCGTAAAGAAAAAGACCACAAGAACAAGTTTTCCTGTCTTCTTACACTGTACCCTAAAAGTTTAACCTAGAATGGATCATGGACTGCAACTGCCTACATGTCTCAAATACTTCAAAAATTCCCTGTAGCTTCTACCAGTTATTTATCATCATTATTGATCAAGTACATAGTTGTACCAACTCACTAAGGGAGAAAGAATAAAACTTCCTCAGAGTGAACCAGTTTCACCATACTGAAAACATTAAATTTCCTGCAGTGGCTTCAAAATTGGTCTTTATTTTCTTTTTTGTCTTTTTTTCTTTTTTTTTTTTGGCATGTTTTGCCAATTTCTTTCCCCCAGTTTTTTCTCATAAGCTGGAAACAAAAGCAAACAATGACTGGGTGGGTTTACTTCCCCCACTTAACATTACAGTCACAGATACTCCTTTCCTTCCTGATTTAATATAATACATGTTAAAAAATGCAGCTCTCGAAAAATATTTAAATTATTTAAATTCAATACAAGTACTGTCAGTGATAATTAAATTCTGTTTTAATCTTCTGACTTCTCACAGATTAACTAAGTCAATGACCCACAAAATTAGTTACTTATACCACTTCCAGGTGATTCACTGAACTGATCCTATCATAATGCAGAAGAACACAATTAAAATGGGAGAAGGCCCCACCATCCCCAAAAGATTCAACTGAATACATGCCTTCCTTTCAGCCTACCCTTCATGTGGTCTCCGTGCTTGTTTGAGTTAATCAGTAAGAAATGAAGCCACTCAGAAAGTTTCTTTTGATGACAGGAGAAAATGATATCTAGTTAAAATTCTGCCATGATCAAAGGCACAAATGATACAAAAGACTGGAAGGGAACCTGGCACCAGATGGTAGAATGAGACCACAAAGGGACAACAGTAATAAATATGATTCTTTATCCAGGAGAACATGTGCAAAATAACATGCACTGATCATCAGATCCTGCTATAAGCACACAATATTATTTAAATTTAATCATTAAAAAGATAGAGCTGACATAAGGACCTTGTTATCCTCTCAAAGGCTGCCTCTTATTACTCCCACATGTAAAGTAGCAAAGCAGGATTACTGCTGAGGGGTTACTGGTGATGCATTTTGCAGTTTTAGTTCAAGACGAGGCCCAAAGGTGACCCTGCCTGACTCCCATAAAGCAAGAAAAATAATACAAATATGTTAGTGAATCATAGAACTGAATATATAACAGCTACAAGGAAAAATGTGTGCTCAAAAAAGATCTGTGCTGAGAACTAAAGGTCTTTCTTTTCTTCTGATCACAGATGGAGTATTAAAAATTAATGTAAGTTCTACCAGAAAAGAACTTGACAGTCCTATTTTGAGACTCATTTCACTTCATCTCTTCTCCCTGTCTCACAGAACATTAATGCCAAAACATTCAAAAGAAGTTCTCTAGGGCTTGCTTTTCACATTCACAGAGGTGCTGGGAAGCATTTTGAAAAAGTGATTTGGAGTGCTTTAGTTCGTAGATACCTGATGGGGGAAATACTTAAGAGACCCCGATGCTTTTAAAGCAGCTCCTTGGTACTTTCCAAAGGAAAATAAAGCCCTCCAAGGCTGGCACTCCCCAGGAAACTGAGAGTTCAGCTCAGATAGCAAGAACTGGTATCCATTTCAGATGATACTAGCATAACAGCTCTGAGGATTTTAACTTCACTTTCAGTAATACACTTCTGAGACACAAGTCTGACTTAAAACCAAGAGCAAAATGTTATTAAAGTAGTCAAAATAGAATGTTTTTAAAGCTATTTAAGCACTTTAAAATTACATAGCAGTATACTGAGAATCTACACCACACTAAGTATCTGTGCTATGATAATATTTAAGTGTCTTCATATTTGTTTTCTATATCAAGGTTCCAACTCTAGTTTAAAGTGACACAGCCTATAAAAATAAACAGAGAGTCTTTTAAAAGGTAAGGACTTCTAGTTCAAATTTTATTTTCGGCATTTATTTAAAGAATTTACAAAACATCTAACAGTGTATCAAGGTATCTACCAGTGGAAACTAGAGAACAAATATAAAACCATCGGGTTTTTTCCCAGAAAATCCTTGGAAAACAATATCTCTAGCCTGTGGTATTCAGGCATGCTCCACTCATCATGCTCAGATTAAAGATGTGCTCAATTGCCCACAATCAGCAAAGGTACTGGATAGAGACAGCAAAGGGGCAGAGACCAAGTTGGAGGCCATCCTTGAGGTCACGCAGGATCCCACGCTGCCAGGATTTTCAGCAGCACCATACCCAGCCCCACAGAGCCATCACAAACAGCCTGCTGACCCCAGTGCTGTTCTCCCAGCTTTACCAATGTCTACATTGCCATAGCTCATGCCAGCCCCACATGCAGCATCCTGGCTCCCTAAGTTATTTGTAAGAAACTCATCAGTTTCCAGACACAGATTTCTATTTCAAATGTAAGTTGCACAAAGTCCTTTGTGGGGAGGGCAGGGTGGTGGTGCTGTGTCGCTGTTCCAGGGCTGCCTTGTGGCCTGTCCCAGGGCTCACTAGAGAGCTACAGAGTCCTGCAAGCACTGCTATGTGCCATCCTTCAGTCAGGCTATTGTGCATTCAATGACATTAGAAGCATGAGTGTTTCCATTTCAGGAAAAGCATTAAAAAATTGGAAAGGATTTGCAGAGAGGTAACAAATTGGATGGAGACTTAAGCACTGACTCATCATGAGAAATAATTTGATCTGTTGAATATGTTTTTTTCTTGGCCAAATAATGACTAATTTGATATTCAGGGGTCTGAAAAAATGAGTTGAATAGAACAGGCCAAGACATAGTTATAAGGGGTCAAGAGAACCAGCACAGGGCAGTAGGGAGAGTAAAAGAAGCTATAAGGTCTTAATTACTAGCCACAGGCTAAACTGTGGGAACAATACCAGTCACGGGCTAAACTCTGGGAGCAGCTCCATCAATTAGTCAAATTCTCCTCTCTGCTTTTCTAAAAAGCCAGAATTCTGGAATATAACCTCTGCCAGTGTAATCTAGTGGTACTGATATCATGATGTTTCCCTGGTTAAAGAGCTGATCCAGAACTGCTAAATTTTGAACAGGTATGAGAAATGCCTTATCATCCACATATCAAACTGAACTCTATGGGAGAGATTTCTTCAGCCCACAAGGCTTCAGGACCTTTAGCAGCTCCAAAGCTGTCATTTGTCATTCTAATCATACCACTAGTAACTGGAGATACTGTGACACTGAGATCCCTATGAAAACTGGGAATTTGCATTTTTCTAACTTCCCTCAACTGTTCATATCACTGAGTTACCTTTTACTGTCATTAGGGAACAAAAAAGTACTAGTGTCTCAACCAAAAAAGATTAACTTTACTTGTCAAAATTTTTGTTAGTCAGGACCTTCCTTTAAACCCCTGCTCAGCAGGACAACTTTAGAGAACAGATATCCAGAGAAATTCCTGAGTTTTTCCATTTCTCTGCAGATTATTGTGTTAGAAAGAGCTTGAATCACCCCTTCTTTCTCATTAAAGTAAACTGCATGGTACCAGAAGGCATGTCCAACCTCTGTGAGGACGCCAGGATGTCAGAGTAAACTATTTACACACTCCACCTAATGTTGGTCCTCTTCAGCTTCCAGTTGCCAAAGAATAGCCACCCTCAGGGCTTATCAAATCAATGCCATGGTGGTAGGGGAAATGACAAAGCTAAAGGTTCTGGTCCCATTTACCTGGGTTTTTTGCAGGTTCATATCATGATATGAAAATCAACTGAAAATCAAAAGGCGGCTGACACTCAATGGCTGAACCTGAGAGAATCAGATTTGGACACAGAGGTTCTGAAGTGCCAGGGCAATTACAGACATTTAGCCATTGCAGGAAGAGCCTGGAGAAACCCACTATGCATCCACATGGGGTAGGTTGCATTTCCATCCAATCTTCCCTTCATTATGCTTATTAGGACAGTAGGTGGGAAGTTTTATGGAAGCTCTAACAGTAAGAATTTTATTTTTATGAGGAATTCATGCTGAATACCTTGATTCAGCCATAAATGGATATCTGGTAATTTTATCTGAAAGTGAGAATGTGACAGTAGTCATATTATTACTCTCTATGTGCCACTGACTGTAGAAATTGGTAGGCTGTAATCCCAAGGGACAAAGAAGATTCAGTAAGATTCTCGGTTTTATTCCTTTACCAGCTTTCTTTGTTGAGCACAAAAAAGTGAGGGGCACAGCTTTCTTCCTCGTTTGTTTAATTTGCAGTCTGCAATCCTGCTCAGCTGCACAAAATTAAAAACTGAAAAGGCTGTCGGTGGAAAACTGATTAAAGACAACAAAGAAACCCCACAGAAAACCAAAACCACAGGGGGAAAAAAAAAAGAAAATGTGAGAATACCATCACAATAGCCCAAGGGAATGCATCAAGGAAAGAAGGGTCTGAACAGCCTGACTTTCAGCTGACATGAGAAACCAGAGGGCAGGTAGAAACTTTACAAGCTGATGAAAGTGGAGGAAGCATGGGAACTGACTGAGCTTCCAGCAGAGGGAGGACAGGCTGGCAGAAATGCCAGGAGCAAATGCTTCTCGTGTCTCTGTTCAGCTCTAAGGCCAGAGAAGAAAATAATTGAGTAGGAGGTAATTTAAGAATAATAAGAATAAACAGAGGGTTTAAGAAGGAAGGAACATACCCTGGGTTTGAATAGCTTTTCAGAACCACTGTGGCTGTGTTCCTCTGGGTCTGGAAGAAAGGAGCTTACAAGTGCCACATTTGGTTGGCTGGAGTGATTGCAGATGCTCAGCAAGCCACGGGTATCCATCAGAGAGAGGGCAGCAGAAGTGTGCACAGAGGCATGGGAAAGCTCAGGGCGAAAAGGGCTCAGAGGTGTAAGCGACAGTCAGAGTGCTGGAGCGCAGGCTCCTCAACAGCCACACCATCTGCATGTTCAGTCTGCCTGATATCTTTGTTGTCACTTGAAGAAAAATGTACACCTTAGATTACATTTCCATTCAGTACTGTTAAGGTGGTTTGCTAGGATACACAAGAATCAATTTTTTTTTCTTTAACGTGATTAATTCAGTGTGCAGACTTCATAACTGAGCTGATCTTACATGACCTTCTCAAAAGATTTTTGCAAATTTAGACTTGGACTCTACTGATGAAAACCTTTGAGTAAAATCTTGATTTACCTCATCCACCTGAAGTCAGTAAAGTCAGGATCATTTCCTGGACTTATTTTCTGATTCAGGAAACTTATTCTCTGCCCACTAACAAAATGAGTGTGATGTAATGCACAGATGGGATATAAGCAGCCCTCATAAGAGAGGCAGAGGCATCATCCCTCCTTTGTGATAAATGCCCCACCCCCTCAACTTCACCATCCTGTACATGGAGCCTGCTCTCTCTCATACATAGCATCTCAAATTTCTACCAAAATTCCAGCCTGGCCAAGGTGGTGTTCTCCAAGGAGACTCCAACCTGAGTTGTCACACCCAGAGAGAACCACTGAAGCTCCATCTAGAAAAGTGCAAAAGGGAGTCATGACTTCAACACATGAAGCTTTTTTTTATGAGTAAAGAGTGTCTGCAACTCCTTTTTTTGCATGGTACTGGCACTGCAAGCTCCTCAGGATGAGAGGAGGACAGCATCCTATTCTTGTGTCCTAAATATCTTTCTCCCAAAAATTCAGCTCCACTGTCAACTCCAAGGTATGCCTAACCATTATGAGAAGCACATTTTTAAATGCCTGAGAAACTTTGAGCAAAAGATCAACAGATAGATTCAGGATGATGTTACTTGTCTTCCATTCCTAGGTATCTTCTAAACCATGATTCATACAATTTCATTCTTTCCTGGCTGTGTGGTCTTTATCTGCCTGTGCCTCAGGTCTCCTGAGAATAGCAGTTCTAGTACTTATCTGGCTTCCAGCAACGTATTAAGAATAAAAGCATAATGAAGTATTCAGGCTACTGTGTGAGAAGCCCAAAAGATATTTTTAATTCCTAAAGCAGGCTTCATTAGCAATGATAACAATAAGGGTCTGATTAGCTGAAAAGCCAGATTTCAAGCTGAAAGCCAGTCTGAGCTATGAATCTGCAAGGAGTGATCAGCAGTCTTTTATAACACAAAGGTCATATGTCACCAATCACCATTTTGTTCTCCCATGATAAAGGACAAATACGAAACCTAAAACTTGTTTAAATATTTCCATGGAGGCACACACACAAAGCACACAAACCCAATCTCCAGTCCCATGCCATGGAGCAAGTGCACTGAGCAATTTATTGGGTTTCAGAAGACATTCTGAAACTGACAGCTGCAAGCAAAGAGAACAGAGTGGTTGGATATGTAAGGGCAGGAATTATAAAAGAAGGTGGTAATGAGTCTGCCACTTATGGTCAGGCTTCATTGAAGTACAATTTGAGTGCTACGCCTTGGTTGGAAAAAAAAGTCAAATTGGGAAAGTGGGCTAAGTAAAACTACTCTAGTGTTAGGCATGAGGAGTTTTCTTGGAAAGCGTTTGAAGATTTCAATCCATTTGGTGAAGGAAAGGAAACTTGGAAACTTATATTGGATAGTTGGCTGCAAATTTGCTGGATACAAAACTGTATGTGACACGTGAAAACAGCAGGATGCAGTGAGATGGATGAAACATGCACAACAAAACTCAGGTTATGTCCCAAAGGAGATGTTTTTGGGTTTTGCTTGGCATCTTTACTGTCCACAGTGGACTGCTCAACAATTTGCACTCTTGTGATAATGGATTGAACACTGAAATGAAGGTGCTTCAGTTACGATTTATAACACTTTAAGGCATCTAGTTAAAATGTCAGTGGACTGGAATGATCTGTAGTTCTCAACACTCAAAAATACCTTTAAAACCATATGGACCCTATGACATCTAACATACCTGCTTTGCAATATGTTTCATTTGCATAGAGAATGTATGAGAAGCCTGGCTGGGAGCAGCTCATGGTTCATGCATTGCTCACTTACAGAAAAGAGCAGAAGCACCAAGTTTGCATCACACACCCTCCTGTCCTGGCACGGAAAATCTGACATTAAGGGGAGAAGAATCAGGGATATGCAGGAATGGGACCAGTCATTTGGCCTGTTTCCCATTCATAAGCCACAGGGAAAAGCAACTCCAGCTCAGAGAAGGAGCTGGCTGCATATACTGTGCCAGGTGACATTTTGCTCCCCCAGGTTTCTAGTATTGAAAGATATTCATATATTTACAACCTCTCTTAAGGTCATCTCTGCTGTGCCTCCAGCTGAGCCATTAAATATTAATTGGACTACTTTCCAAAAATAAAAAGCAGAACCTCTAATTTACTTGTGTAATTAATACCTCCCACAAACCAGGTGTCCTCCTGAACTAGACTGAACAAGCAATTTGCTCTCCACCATCCTGAAATGTGCTATGTGCTTTTGGGACAGACACACAGTTGCTTGTTCATTCCATGTGTACAAGTGCATGTATAATTTGAGGGGGAAAAAACACCTCAAATACAACAGAAAATACATCCTCTTGGTGATGTAGTCAAACCTTCCCACTCACACTAGATCTCTTCAGTTTGTGTTTTGGGTTTGATTTTTTTTTTTTAAAGCATTTTACATCAAGGTGCTTGAACATCTTCTTATAGGTAATTTTTTCAACAAGGCTCAATGCTGCTAAATTTACCAAAGAGCTCAAATTTTAACCCACAGTTGTACAGAGCATGATCACTCTCTGGTCATACCCAAACATTGCAGGAACTTGGATTCTAACTTAAAATCATAGAGTCATTTAAGTTGGAAATGACTTTTGAGGTCATAGACTCCAACTGTAAACATATTTAACCATCTAATAAGCCTAACATTGCAATTAGCTCTGAGGTTTAAGTTCAATATCAGCATTACCCACATTAAGACAAGGTAAATATGTATTCAGTAATCACTGAGCTGCACAGATTATTTGCAGAAGTTTATTAGGTGCCGATTTACCCAGATGAATAACACGCCTGCTCTTCAGTTAGGAAGTTGTGGAGAGAAAATTCACAGAATTCAAGGTCCTCAGTGCTCAGCTGCCATCTAAGCTCAAAGACACTGAATATCTCATCCAAGAAAACTAGTTTTGTTTTTGCACTTGTAGTGAAGCACATCCATCCTGTCAGGATTTAGCAGGCTGGGAGCCAGCTCATACCTAAACCTTTTGGGAATCTGTAGTCTAAGCAATACCTTGACTTTACTGCCTCAAAAACTCAGCCTGTCAGTCTCAGAACCTACCTGAGAAAATAAAAAGCAGCATCTATTTTGCTTTGGAAGAGGTGCCCCTCTTTGTTATTGAGAAATATCAGAGCACTCACCTAGGAAATGAGGCACACAGACTCAATTTCTTCCTCTGAAAAGGCAGATTCAAAATGCCATCCTGGATCTCACCTGAAAATATCCAAATCATCTGACTTGGAAGTATTTTGGTGAATGTGTGTTAAGAATTAAAGTTTACTGTCTCCTTAATTGCACAGACTAATTAAAGGTTTGCTGTGCTTCAGAGTTTATACCCTGACTGCCATTAGCTGGAGGATGTCATCCAGGGAAGGTGCAGTTCTCAGCTCCAGTCTCTGCAGACAAATACGACTTTGGAGAAGAGCAGACGACTTTGTGAATTTTAATTGCAAGCAGGAGCTGCAAAACTACAGCCCAGGAGCTATTTGGGGGCCCTACTGCTCTGAGAAAATGATGTTTCTCTTGCACACTCTTTTAACAACTTGTCATCCTTTTTCCTCAGCAGCCACAGGTGGGTGACAGCACCTCCTGCTAAGGAAATCACAGTCTCAGGCAGTTCCTGCTGACCCCTGTGGCATTTCCACCTCCACAAAATACCTGCCAAGTATTTTCCAGTCTCTTGTCTCTTAGCAAAGGCAGTCCAGGCCTTTGGGCAAGAAATCTGGATGAAGTTTCCTAGAGCACTACCTTTGAGTTGGCAAGAGTGCGTCAATGGCAAGAAGCCATTTTGGATACAGCACTTCAGCTTTGTTGGAAATCTGCTGATCCAGACTAAACCCTACTGCCAGGACTGTGTACCCCCTGTTTTATCCAAAATGTCAAAATGTCAGTAAGAGGGAATCCACAACCTCTGGTGAATGTGCCCATCATGTAAGATATATGTAGCACTAAATCCTTGGCTACTTTTTGCAGCATTCCAAAACAACGGGGGCTGAGTGTGGTTTCCCCCTAGCTTCTCCTGTCCCTGAATAACCCACAGCATGCTGAATGAAGCACAAACCTAATGGGTTTTGCCTATGTCAGGAAGCCAAGGGAACAAAAGCGAGACCTCTTACTGAATGTTTCCTGCTTTTTTAGAAAAGTAGAGCAAGTCCTTCTCTGGTGGGGAATGGGGAGTGAGAAGAGAGAAAGGAAAAATTTACCTGTACACTGACAGTGGGAGATGCCTTTTGGTAATGCTAAACAAGCTGTTAAACTTCATTGCAAATCAGGACTGAGTGCTACAGCTCTCCTGGCCCTTCCTTAGTTTCTGGTCTGCAGCACTGTAGACCTTGGCTTCCTAATTCCATGTGAAAATGAAATCTAGAAGATGTTCTGCAACACCTAGTGCAGGCTCAATTTTTTTTCCCATCTAGACCCGAGCACTTCCAGAAATATTCAATGCTTAGTGAGGTTGAGTGGTATTGTAAAGTGCACACCCTCAACTGGCATATGTAACCTTCATTAATTAACTTAATAGCAGAGGTAGCACTTTAAATAGGTTCTGTTTTATACCTTTAAAATGTGGCTTATAGCTTATTAGTTCTAGAAGTTTATTACTGTAATAGCTTTAAAGTTTATTATTTTTTTCTCCTCTACCATTTTCCCTAATAATAACACATGATTTCATTTGTGTGTCTTGAAGGTGGCAATTTAATACACGTAACTACCTGTAACGTATTCCTTTCCCAAAGCGAGGACCATTTTGTTAAGGAAACGAAGGGTAAGCTAACAACTGTAGGTATCATTAAGCTCATGTTTATTCATGGACAGCTACTGTAGGCCATTAAAACTTTTTGGCACAAAACTGACTGAAAAATTACTGAAAATTTAGCATCCCTCCCACTCCCCCCAGAGTTATCGGGTCCTTATGGTGCAGCTGAAATGAAAGACTGAAACATCAGGTTTTTCTACAGGCATGGTAGAGGGGGAGGCATGGGGAGACAGGAGGAGAGTTAAACTGAAAAGATTCCATAGACAACTTTTTTTTTTTTTCTGAAATACTGTATTTACACAAAATTGAAGAGAGTACAAATACTTTACTAAGAAGACAAAACCATTATAGTACATTCAATTTAAACACAGGCAGAACTATAGATGCAAAGCACAGAGGCCTAAGGTACTTGCATGGGGAAAAAAAAGCATCATAAAGGCCCCAGAGATAAAAGCAGGAGGTAAGAAAACACTGTATTTGTTAGGCAGCATCATCTGTCTTTGACTTCAGTGGGGTTAAATAAGACACTCTCCTTCCTCACTGTGGATGGTGGGAAAAACCCTCTCAATGTGCAGACTGCTCAACACTGATTTTGCAAAACGGTTAAGTGTGTGGTTAATTTTCAGCATGGAAATAGAGCTGTTAGCTTCAAAGAAAATCATATTTGTGCCTAATCACATGCTTATATGCTTAGTTTGACCAGAAATAGCCTTCTCAATGCTTTATAGGGTCAAGTCCATTGTTACATAAAAAATAAGAGTACTTTACTGTCATCTTTCTTTTTATTCTTCTTAAAATATAGTTTAGAATCGCTTTAATTTTCTCTTTATGTATTCAATTAGAAAATAGTAGTTTGTTGAATGCCATAGAATTCTTTAATTTTAATAAATGTCTTATATAATGAAAGGAATATTGTTCAAAAATAATTTCCACATTTTTCCAAAGCCTGTTTAAATTTAAAAAGAAATAAAAGAGAAAAATACATATAATAACAAAGCAGCTTTATATTTCTGGGCATTTGGCAGCAGGTCTGTTATAATATTTCTCACATCTCTTGTTGTCAGTTAAAATCACCAAATTAATTGATCATTATTAATGAAAAGATTGTACAGTATTATGACAATCCACCATATATAGCCAATGCATTAAATATTTTACACATTATATATCCCTTAAAAAAGATTTAATATATTTTAGCCTTTTCTTTGAAAACAGATAGTTGAAGTAATATATCTTAAACACAATGGTACCTGTCACTTCTACTGATTTTTTTTTCTGAATAAAAGCTTGCTTGAATAGGACTACTAGCTCAGTGATGGAACTACAGTGCTATTTAACTAAATTCCGTACATGTCTTCGTTACTGTTGCTGCAATTATTGTAATCACATACCACTGAAGTGCTAAATATTAGTAACTCAGATATGTGGACTTTGGTTATGCTTGATAGAATACTGGCATATCAAATATATGTACCACTTCCTAAAGGCTATGTTACAATCATGATGCCTAGTAATAAATAATAATAATAATAATAGCAATCTCAGATTCAAAGTACTGACTCACTTGAGGCACCAATACAATAAGTCAATCAATTAGAAGACCTATTTTTTATGTTCAAAACTAACAGCAGATCCTGGGCTGCCAAGTTACACGTGCAGCACTGAGGACTCTGAACCTGTCCTTCCAATGTGGGGATTCCTGTGCTCCCAGAAGACACTGGAATATCATGTCTCATATGGAATGCTCCAAGTCATACCAAGTCTTCACACATGAAACATTAAGAGCTGTCTAAGCTTCTCTAAAACCTCGAAAGGTTCTCTTAAAACCCCTCAAGCCAACTCTATTCACGCGGGGACAAGGCTTTGCCATGAATTGTGCTTGGCTGCAGACCAGGGAAGAGCCTTTTATGAAAGTCCACGATGAAATGTGTCACATTAATGCAGCCTTCACACCCTGGAGACACTGTCACCACTGTCAGCATCAGAGGAGAAAGGCAGCTTTCCAGCAGCAGCAAACACCTGTCTCCCTGGAAGGGGAATGCTTTCATGCTGTCAGTTTGTTCTGTGCAAGCAGTAGTCGTTTTCAGTGTCGAGAGAACTGTTGTACCCCGATGATGGATACAGGTCCCTCTTAAGTATCCTGTTGACGATGTTGATCAGAACTTTTTTGTACTGTTGACGTAAAAGTGAGTAAACAAACGGATCTGATGCAGCCTTACTGTAGGTGAGGCACTTGCTTATAATTCCCCAGTAGTAATTTATGGTAACAAAAGGAAGGAGCTCTATCAACCTGTTAAACATTAAAGATAAATGGAAACACTTGAGTGTTATATTCACACTGAGCCCAGAGCTCAACTCATGCTTCACGAAACATTCAAGTAACATTTATTTCTTACAGTACACAGTCCCTGCAGGAGAAGGGCCATGTACTTACTCCTCACATTCAATAAGGGCAAAGAGAACTTTCCTAGCAAGGCCACTGGGAGGCAAAAATCAATTCCTTCTATGGAAAGAGGAAAAAAGTGTTTTCAGTGGCAATGCTTCTGTGCATCGGAGATAAGAGAGTGCTGCAGTTTACTGCTCACTTTCTGAAGTTACTGAGCTGTTCTGGTAAGAAGTCAAAATTGTGGTGACATAAATGACTACCTCTCTCCCACAGCAAACTTGAGATAGACACATGAGACTCGGGGCACCCAGACTCCCTGACCTCAGCTGCTTGAGTAGAGCTGTCTCGTGACACTTGAGATATTTGGACTTAACCCCACTGGCATCAGGCTGCTGCTCCTGGAAGATCTGCTTTAGGTCCTGTGGCATATCTGCCAGCCTAGGTAAAGGACCTGGATACTATGCAGCATCTCAAATGACTCCAGAAACCCGGTCTAGATCACTGAATCCATCCCCTCAGAGACAGACCAGCAAACCTTCACTACACCACTGTGGTGAATTAACACAGATGCAAAGTTGATTCACGTGAGACCACTGCAGTGTGAAGAATAACCTGGCAGTAACTCAGAGGGGTCTGACTGGCAGCTGCAATCCCCCACTGTGTTAAGGAGCACACCTACAACTACTTAGCCATGGAAGTTTTTGTGTGCGTTTAGCTGACTGCTAGTTTGGCCAAAGAAAACAAGGAGACAACACTTTTATCATCATTATATGACCAGTCAGCTGCCTCCAGACCTGTGTCTCCTGGTCTGTGCTTCACGGATGATTAGTGGCCTCAGCACCTCAGGTGGGAGGGATGTATTAATCATGGGGGCAGAAACTGCAACTAGGTTAAACAACTTTTCCACAAAAGTGAGGGCAATCCTTCAGACTGTTCTAGCAAATGTCTCGCCCAGCTCATCTGCAGTGGGCAAACCCTTCAGGAAGGTAGAAAGAACAGGGTGAGGAATTTTTATTTTCTGTATATCTTTTGTAAAACTTTTTGCAGGAGCAAGAGTATCCTACTTTGCTCTATTCATCCCAGAAGAAAAGAAAATGTTTTGGGAGATAAAATAGCCCTTTTCTGTACTCTGAGACATCATTGTTTGAAGATGTAAGATCAGAAGCTTTCTCAAGACGTGAAGAACCTTCTGTCCTCTTTCCAAAATGCAGAACTCCAACTTGCAGGGTGTTGACTTTTGAAGCTGTTCCAATCCCTCCTCATAGAAAAGCTGATTTACCATCATTTGGACTGAACATTACAGCAAGAGACAGGAAAATTTCTTATTTGTATAACTAAAAGTTAAATTATTCCTATGGCAAGTGCATTAAAATACCAGATTACTTCTGTTTGAAGCTGCTCAGAAAAAGTTCCAGTGAATTCAAAATAGGTAGAACAGGAAGACACAAAATATGACAAATAAATGTACAATAAATGACACTTGCTACATGATTGCTTAGGTTTACCCCATCCTGCATATCATCCTAATACAAGAAAAATATAATTGATATTTACACAATTGATGTTTTTATAAAGACTCTAAATAAGAAGACTAAGACACTTTTCAGTCTTGAAAATAGATGTATTGCTATGTTCCCATTAAGGCATTATGGATCCAAATTTAATTGCACTGAAGCCAACAGAAGAAAAATTGCACAGATTTTAATAAAATAAAGGGTCTGGCCAAAACAAGTCAGACTTAGAAATACCCATCTGAACGCATCTTAGTATAGTTTTCTTGGTTCTAGTGCTGTTACAAAAGAGATGAAATTCATCTGTCGTCTCTTAGAGAACAGACAAATATATTGCTAATGATCCTAATCTCATTCATATTTCTGAAGTGAGGAGCAAATCCTGAGCACACAATGCAACCTGAGTCACCAGGCCAAGAGCAGGAAAACAGGGAGGATGGCTTTCACATTGCTTCCCCAGACACTGCTTCAGTGCCATCCCCCTAAAAAGCAGAATGAGGGAAGAATGGAGAAACAGGCATGGCAGCAAGTCCTCCAAGCTCACCTCCATCACCACCTTTTGTGTAGTGCTGTCTTGGCACTGTCTTGTCTTTGGGACACAGAGCCTTTTAGGATGTGCTCCCCAAATACTTCCTGTTCTGCTGCCACTGAACCAGCTCAGTCCTTGTGACTGAGACAGAAGCTGTACCTTGACACACATTTCCATAAACCAGCCCTCAACCTTCTCTGTAGTGATTCAGTAGGTACCAGTTTGTCACACATAGAAAATGCACCACCTCACATTTGCCAAATGCAAGGTCTGAAGAAGGAAGTAACTTTTATTTTAGAAGTTTATGAGAAATAACCTCCATCCTGAAAAATGTGGCCACATTTGGAATTTGCTGAGTTTGGTAAGGTTCAGATGGAAAGAAGATGGCAAAATCCACTTTGCTCAACATAATTACATCCTAATTATGGCAAAAGTGAATAGAAAATTACTCAAAATGTACTGAACAGTGATAAATTAACCTTTTAACTCTGTGATGTAATGCTAATATTTGTAATAATCCTTTCAAACTGCAGAAAAAAGATGTAGCTATCCAGGCAACCAGGAAGGAATCCCTTTGTAAATGGGAACTGAAAAAAATGTCACTTTAAAAACTAAAAAAATATTGTCTGTTTAGTGCACTGGCCTTAACTTATCCCCTACTCCTATCAGAAAAGGGCAGTGACACTGACCATTAATGGCCTATATGCGTGTGACTCTGTAAGATCAGAGCACTAAAGCTGGCCAGTTTCTGTGAGCTGGTGTGGCTGCAGACACTGGCAGCTTGGTAACAACCTTGAAGAAGCCTTCACCAGGGTGTTTTGCACACTAGTGCACCTTCCTCAACACAAGACAGCACTCTTCAAGGCTGTCTTGAACACACTGTGAAGTGGGAAATATTTTTTAAAAATCACTTGTGAAAGATGTAGCCCATTTTAGTTTAGAGATGAAAGGCTAAATCCTGGGGGGCTGCAATTCAGTACAGTTACACTGACTTCCAGCTCACCGGTTTATGCAAGATTTAAAAATAAAAATAATCATCTATTGTATGAAGACTACACAAATACATAACAACAGTGATGCATGGACACTTAAAAAGGTGCAAACCACCAGGATGGATGCTTATAATTCTGTCCAGTTGAGGAATATCGTGTTTCCTATATATTTTAGGAGTCTAATTATTGGTTTTCCTCAGAGATAACTTTGACACCTCAACACAAGTCTGGGCTGCACCATTAGCAATATATTTACAGGCATTAATGTTTCCAGACAGAATTCTTATTAGAAAAATTATCAGCCTGGACAAATTTAAATTATATCAACTCAGGTTCCAAAAGCAGCAAGCTTGGCCGTATGCCTTAAAAAAAAAAAAAAAAAGCCAAGCTAATCAGGAACGTCTGTCTGTTTTCCTCTCTATTGCTAGGGTTGTGCTAATAAGGAAGGATGTCAAGTCTTTTAAACTGCTTTTATCTCCCACTGGCAGGTAATTAATTCCTGGTATTTGTCCTAAAAGCCACTTGCTCTTGGCAGAGGCGCCCAGACCCGGCTGCAATGAGGGAAAGAGAGCCAGGTCCTGCCGGGGCTGTGCCCTAGGACTGGGTGTGCGGGCAGGAGCGGCGTGTCAGGGTGTGTTTGCGTGTGTGTGTGTGTGTGTGTGTGTGTGTGTGTGTGTGTGTGCTCTGCCCCACAAAACCGGCCCCGAGGGTCTGTTCGGTTCTGGCACCCCAAAATTAGCTGTAGGACCCCCGGGCACTTGCGCATCACAGGACATCATGGTCCCGCTAAGTCCCCCACCCCGACAGGGAATACTAACCTGGTGATAATGTAAGGACCAAAACAGATCACGAACGACCCTATAAAAATACTGATTTTCTTGGTAGCCCGCTGCCTCCTCCGTTTCTGCTCGTTCAGACAGCGCTGCTTCACACTACGAAGGGAAAAGAGCAGTAAGGGTGTTAAGGCAGGAAGGGAGGAGGTGAGACGTGAGCCCAAGGGAAAAGGGAAGAACCCTCTCAATGCCCGGGAGCCCCTGCGCCCGGGAAGGGAAAGGGAGAGGAAGGCAGCCCCTGGGGAGAGGAGGGCAGCCCGGTGCGGGGGAAGGGCAGCCCCGAGGGGAGGAGGGCAGCCTCCCGGGGCAGAGGAAGGCAGTCCTGACGGGAGGAGGGCAGCCTCTCGGGGCACAAGAAGGCAATCCCCCGGGGAGATGAGGGCAGCCCGGAGGGGAGGAGGGTAGCCCCAGCCCCGCCGAGCCTCGGACGATCGCGCTCAACAAAGCAGTCACTCCCGCTTAGAGGGAGCTCAGGCAAGTGGGATAACCCGGAGAGCCCGATTAGCATTTGAACAGAGAAGGCTACAAATGCACAAGCCACCGTTCCTGGCACTGTAAGCAGCGTTTGAAACTAGAGGCAGAAGCGCTCGCCATGCGGCCGGGGCAGCGGGAAGGGTCGCTGGAGGGGCGGGATATCGTTCTCGCCCGGGGTAACTACCGGGAGTGACCGGGGGCTGTGAATCCGAACGCGCACGCATTACCTGGGGTGGATATCCACCAGCAAAACCAGAGTCTGCATGGTAATAATGTCTATCCGCTTGCAGTGGAACCGGGCAACTTTCAACACCTTTAAATAGGTGAAACACAAGATCACCAGAGACAGCATGAAACTGGTGGAGTGAAAGACAATGGTGAACACTGTAAACCTTCTCCGCTCCGTCTCTTCCTTCAGGTGTAAGGTGCAAGAGGCATAAACGCTGTTATAATCTACCCATGAGTAAAACAAGGATACCAAGGGGAACGTGAGGGAGTGGAACCACGAATAGCCCATCAGTATCACAGCGTCCTTATACCGCATCTTGCTGGTGTAGCTTAGCGGGAACACCACGGCAATCCATTTGTCGATGCTGAGTGCTGCCATGCTCAGCATCGTGTTGGAAGTCAGGAAAGTTTCCAGGAAACCCACCGCCTTGCAGACGCAGCCCCCGAGGGGCTGCTGGTTCCTCAGGATGCCCAGCAGGGTAAAAGGCATGTTCAGAACGGTGAGAAGCAGGTTGCAGAAGGATAAGTTCACCAGGAAAACCCCGGCGACCTGCTTGCGGATCTCCGTACTGTAGACGAAGCATAGCAGCACCAGGAGGTTGGAGAGCAGAGAGACCACCAGCACCAGCACGAGGAGCAGCGCCAGCAGCACGCCTGCCAAGTCCATCTCTCAGCGGGTCGCCTGGAGCGGGCGAGGGCAGGAGGAAGGGGGCACCCGCGCCGGCACCGCAGCCTCGCCTGCCGCCCAACGCGGCCGCCCGCGCATGGTGCCGGCGGCGGGGCAGGGGCCGGGGGCAGCGCTGGGGGCAGCGGGGCGCAGGGAGCAGGGCAGGGGCGGGGAGCGGAGTCGAAGGTGCGGAGAGAGGGGCGAGGGGAGCAGAGCTGGGCGGCCGGCCGGGGCAGAGCGGGGAGGCCGCCAGGGACAGCGGGGCCGGGGCTCACTGACAGCGGTCAGGAAGCGGGGAGCGGGGGCCGGCAGGAGCGTGGCCGGAGCCGAGGGTAGGGGCTCCGAGGCACGCAGCCACCGGATCGGGAGATAGGGGGGCGGTGGGGGTACCCGAGAATCGGAGCGGGAGATAGGGGGTCCGGGGCGCCCGGGGACCGGGGCCCAGGGAAGAGCGCCCGGGGGAGCGGGACCGGAGGCGCGGCGGGGCCGGAGGCGCGGGGCTCGCCCTGCGCTGTCCGCGGTGCTGAAGCGGCGCTGCCCGACGGCCGCCCCGCTGTCCCTCAGGCCGGGCAGCGCGGCCCGCCCCGCGCCGCAGCCCGCGCCCCCTCCATGTCCCGCCGCCGCTCCGCTCCGCCGGGCGCGCGGCCTCCGCAGGCTCTGAGCATCTTCCCCCGCTGCCCAGCCCCTCAAATACTCCAGCCGCGGAGCCTCCCGCAGCGACTCATGCGCAGACGAGCGGCTGCGAGGCACAGGCTCAGCCAGGGATCGCGGCGTCGGGCTGATCCACTCCCGGATCGCAGGCGAGAGCGGCAGGAAGCCCAACTTTCAGCTAGTGTGCAGCTCAGGAAGGATCAGACCTGGAGATGAGTTACCGGTAGTTTGATCCCTGCGCTGTGCTCAGCCACATCCTGAGCACAGCGGCTGCATCCAGCGTTCCCGAAACCTGTTTAAGATCTGCTGTCTGTTCCCCTTGGCAGGCTTCCCCCCGTCCATCTGAGGGATTTCTTGCCCTTTCCCCCTACCACGCTTGCTATGGTTGCCTTCTGGGCATTCACACTACCACCCCATTGCCGCTGGCCGGCAATGAGGGATGTTTCTTTGTTAGAGACTCTGCTTTGACTGCTTGGACTCACCAGCTGATTGAGCAAGTGTCCACATTAGGGCAATGCTGGCACACTCTGTGGAAAACTAAAGTCTCTACCATTTTGCAGTCACACTGATAACACGATAGCGTGGTGGTCAGAAAGGTTCTTTCTGTTACCACATTCTGGCAAAAGCTGAAAAGACAGACATGAAAGAGAGCAGAAATTCCCCCTCTGCAGCTGTCAGAAATGTGGATCACGTGGCTAATTTCCAAAGATGCCATGAATCTTTGTCTTTAATTTGGGAAGAAAAAAAAAGAAAGAGAGAAGACAGAGTAAGTTTTGGTGAATCAAAACACTGGTACAGAAAAAAGCTGCCATGTCTAATTACTGTCACATTTCACAGCTGATCGCCAGAACTGACATGAAGAAAAAGGAGAAGAAAAGGTAGCTTTCCTAGTATCCAAAATTACTATTAATATCCTAAGGAAATGCTGTATATATTGTAGCCTTGTCACGCAAGTGTGACCACTGTGTGAATAACTGTACATAAAACTGCTTGAAAGAGCCTGAAGGCAATGTAGGTTTTGTTGGGCTTTTTTCCCCCAAGGGTAGTTAAAGTTTTGGATCATGCCCTAATTGAAAAGCTTGCTATGGTAAGTGATATGTCTTAAGGAAAGAGCAAAGCAACAAGACATGAGATGTGTTATTTGGAAGCAAATCAGTACTATACTATTCCTCAGGATGGAAAGAAAATGAATGTTTTCTTTGATCAGAAAGCTGTCATTTCCGAAGTTAAAGCAGCACAGATACATTTGACAGAGCTTATGCTTGACGAACAAAAATCCAATATATATTTGTGCAAGCATTTGAGGGAAAAGAAATCTATAAAAGCATAACAATACCAGTTTTCTCAGAGTTCCATTGTTGCACTTCTATCACCAGGGAGCTGACACTGTTTGGGAAGGGTTGGGAAGAAATGAACTATCATGGAAGAACCTGGCTGTATCCTTACAGAGCAAAGGTTCTGCAATTTCCCGCTCTCTCACAGCAGCAATTCTTACAGTTCCTACTAGGCAGAACCCATATATGACCTACCTTTCATTTCACAGTATCACAAGGTTATGGAGCTTTTATGTTATCCATCTGGGATCAGAGGCTGCCTGTGTAGTGGTGTCAGGAGGGGCAGATGCTATTTTCTATCATCACAGAAACAATCTAGATGTGCTGTTCCCTTACTGTGATAGCTACCTGGAAAGCTGCTTCCTCTTGGATCCAGACAGAGGACAACTTCTGTCTCTTTCTTTCTCTCTCTCTTCTACAATTTCTCTCATACAACCTTTTCAAATGAAGAATGAATTGTTTCTAAATACTGATGCAGAAAGAATACATTGAAATAAGACAAGAAAATAAAAAGTGGCAAAAAGATGGGAGAAAAATTATCCTGATTTTTCACATGTACAGTGCGTTGTATGGTCCCCCGCAACAATATTCTGGTCAAAGAACCCAGTAGGGATGACATTGTTGGATTTCTCCTTTTGCTTTTGGAGCTTTGTTAGTGTGACAAGGTAAACATGCACATAACTTCCCGGGGGGTGCGATTCCTCTGCTGACCCTTTCCCATTTACAGGCAGCAACCCCATAACACTTCACACCAGACACCTTTCAGTCTTACCTTCAGTTTATGAGGCTGGAAGCCTGTGTGAAACCAGAAGGCTCAGACTTGCTGTGGTGGGCTTGCAAAGGTGGGCAGTGCCTCCTTAGCCCCTGAAAACACATGTACTCCTGTTACTTTTTCATAGATAAGCAGACAGATGCTTCTATCATTGCAAATGCTGACAGCAGCCATACCCTAACACACATATTTTCACAACCAAGTTCTTACAGTGTTTATCAAGGATGATGTCTAGGTGGAAACTGGGGACTGTGGAGACTGCTGCAATACAGTTAAGAAAAGGAAAACTAAAGATGTTCTTGCCAATAATTATCCTGTCATAAACATAGACTGTTTAGTTAACACAGATTAGGTAAGTACTTGAGACTTTTACTCTAGTAGCTGCATCATTCAAAAATGTACACACTGATCTGTTCTAAATATTGACCACAACTTACTGGATTTAATGGTGAATGGACTGTATTTATTGGAAAAGAATAGGGTAAGATCCAAATTCCTTTTTTAGTTTCATTCCAGGAGAGATGTGTCATGCAAATTTCAATGTAGATCACAACTGCCCATAGTTCAGCTCTAATCAATGTATTCTGCAATGGCTAGGAACACATTTAATTTGGTTCTAATTTTAAGAAAGCACTATGAAAGAAGGAAACCTCAAACGAATTATATCAATTAATTTGCAAGTACAGAGAAAAGCAACCCTTTTTCCCAGATTCTCTTATGACAGGTGATGAGAGGGAAATTAAATTATATTAACCAACATGGGGGAAATGGAATGACTCATGGAACAGATGTTACAAAAAAAGCTTTTCACTTCTAGGGCACTTGCTAAAATGTGACCCATTTCAAAAGTGAGTAAGACTGGTTAATACCCATGAGATTTTTCAGTATGTCCTGTAAATGTATCTGGTACTCATAGTTCCTGACAAGCATAGAGAAATATCTTCTCACAGAGAAATATCTTCTCACTACCACAGTGGCTGCAGGTGTGTTGTTGTCACATTACATTTAGCTAATGAAGCTTTAGTGAAGTCAGAGTCTGTCAAGTCTCAAGAGCAACTTTTTAAAATTATTATTCTTTTGTTCTTTTTCATTCCCTCTTTCTTTTCAGAGGCCTATTTTACTAGGATTTGAACTATAGTGTCTTTGAACAAGCAGGGCTACTACACTAATACAGATTTTATTCTTTCTGGAAAAATAAGACAAATAAGCAAGCAGATAGTAGTATTATGTACAAGTGACATCCTGTTAGTCTCTAAAGAAAAGATGTGAATCCTGACTCATCAGTACAATACAATTCTGAAAGACTGTTCCTGTTGCAGAATTCCAGTAGGCACATTTACCACCTGTGGAATAACTTTGTCCTAAAGATCTTCCTAAAATGGAAAGAAGGAAAACTCCACGTGTGTAAAGCCCACATATTCCTTCACTAGGCCTCTACTTTTCAGGGGAAAAATTTGGAGCAGAAATATGAAGCTCAACCATGCCACAGTTCTGCAGACTGAAATTGCTTCAAAATTGCCAAAGTACTGTAATGAGGAATCTCAAAGTTCAACAGATTGTATCAAAAGTCTACACTTGCAAAAATCTTTAGAGTCATATTTCTCTTTCTGCAAACTAGACATATTCCTACAGTCTGCAAAAACTGATCTCAAAATTATTCCAGAAGACAATATTTTATTTTGGAAGATGGAGGGCAACAGAGCTGGTGAAGGGTCTGGAACACAAATCTTATAAGCAGTGGCTGAGGGAGCTGGGGTTGTTTAGCCTGGGGAAATGAGACACATGGAGAACCTTATCACTTTCTACAAGTACCTGAAAAGAAGTTGTAGGGCATCAATCTTTTCTCCCAGCTAACAAGTAACAGGATGAGAGGAAACAGCCTCAAATTCATTTAGATTGTACAGTAGGAATAATTTCTTCACAAAAAGAGTTGTCAAGCTTTGAAATGGGCTTCCCAGGGATGTGGTTGACACATCATCCCTGGAGGTATTTAAAAGACCTCTAAATATCTTTTAAATGTAGATGTGACATGGAGGGACGTGGTATAGTGGGGATTTGGCAGTCCTGGGTTAACAGCTGGACTCGATGATCTTTAGGGTCGTTTCCAACCTAAGTGATTCTATGATTCTATTCTTGATATTCTTAATGGAAATGGAAGTGCACAAATACTGGAAGATGACAGGAAAAAAAACATTCACAGAAACTCAAGCTAGTTTCAGTTGACATACAACTCTAAAAATAGTTATGTATGGATGTGTGTCAACACTTCCTCTTTCTCACACTATTTCATTTTGTCTTCTTCCTCTTCTTCAACATGAAGCAGCAGGTAGAAACAGAATTCTAGATTGCAAAATTTGGCTTTGGAATCAAGCTGTCTGGCTTGTTTGTTTAAGTTTTTTTTTCCTAGAGTACAATGCAAAAGTGTGAAGGCAAAAATATGCTATTCTTTTTTTTTACTGAGCAGCAAAATATATTGATTTCAGTGAAGTTTGTGTCAGGAAGTAAGCAAACACTAACTAGCTTTTACACCATGAAGCTTTACAACTATGATGCAAGTCTGAAATATTAGTAGAGGAGCACTGTTGCCTCAAGCAAGTGGCACAGGTACTTGAATCTCTGTTTTTCATAACTCAGGTACAAGTTCTTCAAAATATCCAAACTATGTCAGTTCTTTCCCCAGACTGGTTCTACAATAGAGTTACTTCTGATTTAATTAAATATTCAGGACTTGGTCTATAACCAGAATTTTATATTTTATGAAGGTACAATTCTTCTGTAGTCTGCAGAAAAATAAGATGGTGAGTGGAATCCTACTGAACATGGGAGTGCATATAGCCTCCTTCCATTTTCATCTGTTTTGTCTCTTTTTAAGGATTTGGTTTATCAGTAAATTTTTAACTTGACAGGAGTAAAGATTAAAGTGCATTTTTTTGCTATTTTTCAGTGCCTCACAAACACAGTAGTTCTTACTAGAAATGCTGCACTACACCAGATTGTTATAAAACTTATCAAAGCTTCAGGCATGGGGATGAAATTCTCGGGAGCCTTTTACTGGCATTTTCAACAAATGTGACAATGTTTAGCACTTCCAGGGGCCAGTAAACATTAAATGGCATTTTTCAGAAACTGCTGAGGCAATTTATTTAGTGTTGCAGTGAAGTTCCAGGAGCCAACACATGAAAAACCAGCATGTGTTCTTTTGCTGTACTATTGAAATTCTCCTTTTCCTGCTTTACTTGCTCAAAATCTCCCCCACATCTTACAAAGATGGTTTGATTTTGTTTTCCCTGAGTCAGTGCAAATCCAAGATAAGTCTCTTAAAGCCACTGGGAAAACCAACGCAGTGGAAATAAAAGCAATCAAACATAAGACTGTAGAAACAGTATGAAGCCTCTATGATGAGGCCATTTTGATTATAGTTATTTATTACAGAGACCACTCTCAGCAAGCACATCAAGAAAAAATTAACCCCACCTTGTGCAGTGGAAGGGCTAATCTTCCAGGAATCAGTGCTGAGCTGCTCAGGGACAGGTGCACAAAGCCCTTGGGATGGAGGAAGGAGCAGAGGAAGGAGCACAAGCACACAGACGAGAGCTCTATCCTAAGCTCAGGAGCAGTTTAAGCAGATGCTGAATCAAAAGAGCAGAGAAAGCTGGGCTGGACAAGTCACCTCGGTTTGAACTCACACATGGCCAGAGCGGCTGCAGCAGGACAATTTTCCCTGGCATTATGGCACTGTGCCTCTGGGCCCTGAAAATCCCCTCTGACAGGGTGGGCATAACTTATCTTCTCATGGACGTGCAGCAGAGCAGTGCCCGTAATTCAGGCTAACAGCTCTGTGTTGTACAGACTTCACCCAGCCCCAGCCCTTTAACCTTCACACATTAATCTTTCTGCAGCAGGATCTTGCTTGAGTACCTTAGTTTGCCTTTCCTCAGCCCCTCACTGCAGAGATGTTTCTTCACACCCTCACTAACAGGTACAGCCTCTATTGGTGAGGGTAATCAACTGGCACCATCTGCCTTGAGGAATAAATAGCCAGGATATTCTCTACAGCAATATCTAGGCACTGTCCTCCCATCACACCCATCCTTTTACCCTGCCTACCCACACATCCACCCGCCCCCACATCCATCCGCAGGAACATGTTTTTGCAGAAAATACTCTGGCTCAGAGGCAACTCCACTCTAAGAAATGGAATTGGCAGGTAATAAATAGGCCTGCACTATGCTGCTTTCATAGAAACACTCAGGGACTAAGGCTTTTAAATGTGAACACAAGTTACTACAAGTGCACAGCTATCTTGGAGCCTCTATTATCATGCACCTTTCGCTGTGTGTTTCACTGAGTGTATTAAAAAAACCAAGACCAAAAGTCTCCTCTTTCAGTAGGGTAAGGAAAGAAAATCAAGAAACTGCCAGGACAAAATTGACACTGTATAATGCAAACTCTGTGCACTGGCATAGCAGGGGTTCCCACAGCAAATGAGTTGCTTAGGAACAATAATAACACGTAGCCCCCAATCATCCCCTCCAAATGTGCAGGAAGACAGGCCCAATCTCCCTCCAGAAGCATAGAAGTAAAATATTTATGCCCCTCCTTGAGTCTCACTCTTATCCTTAGCTGGGATGGGCTTTCATCTGGAGAAAAGGAGACAAGTTTTTCCCCAGTCCTGCAGGGAGCCCCTCCACAAATAAATGCTGTCAAAGTCAGTAAGATCTTCAGAAATTCATAGGAATGGGGAACCAAAGCACAAGTGGAAATAGTGGCTTTCTAAAGCCGCTGCTCCTACACCTCCTACAGCTGCCTTTGCCCATCTGTGGGGCAGACGGCAGGAAGGGTTCTCTTGCCCCAAACAATAAGATGGAGTAACCTTGCCCTGACCAGTGTCTGTGGCGGCAGAGGCTGAGTGACCCTTGGGCTGGACTTCTGCTTGTTTGCCACGCAGGGGTTTTTGCATGCTGCTTCCTCAAACCTTGGTCCCATGCAGGAAGATGGGAATGAAGGTCTTTCTCAGGCAGGGAGAGAAGAAATGCCACGAGCTCCTTCTCACACAAGGGCTCTGGGAGATTACCTGCAGCTGAAGCTCTGTTGCACCTCACCACTCACAGCTCCTCTGAAGTACCCTAACTCTTACCCTGTGAGCCCAGTGCAAATCAATTATTCTCAAAACATTTTTTCCTCCTTATGCCGATGAGGTCCCTCGAGTTTTGTAACCTCTGCAATTTCTTTGGAAATGTGTTACAAATTAATAATTTATTCTGAATTCTGATTTTTTTTTTCTGTAATTCAGATAATTTTTGTGCCTCTTAAGGGCATCTAGAATTTTGTCTCTTTCACGGATAATTGTTTTCATTAACATAGCAGTAGTCTTGGAAACAGCTAAGCAGAGCTTTGTAGTCATCATCCAGCTTCATGCTATGAGTTAAGCAAGTAAAAATATGCTGTTCTCATATGTGTAGTCATACACAGAGCTGTTCTGGGAAATTAGTGTGTAGAGCTACAGTGAACTCTCCTTACCACTCCAATACACACTCAGCTTCTTGTATTTTTGACACAGCAGTTTCAAAAAAAGGTAAAAAATAGTCTGAGAAATGCCTTTAATCCCCACAAAAAATGTTCAAGGATTTGGAAGAGCTCACTAGTTGAGCTAATTAAGTTGCAGGCCTAAGATAGGAAAAATTTGGATTTAATTCCTAGATCTGCCTGAGTAATCCAGGGTAAAAATTCTGCCTTGTTCTAATATATCAGCTCCTTATGTGTTTGATATGCTAATTATTAATAGATTTTATATTTGTTTAGTATAGCAACCTGTCCTTGCATTTTTCCATGGAATTTTTTCTCAACACTATTTAATAACCCTTGTATTTCAGCATTATGTGTTTTCTCTCTGAAACAGCATCCTCATTTTTATCACATTCGTTACTGTGAAGAACCTAAAGAAGCTAAAAAGAACCCCACAATTTTTTTTTGTGAAACTTGCAGATGCTGGGCTTTAGTTTCTCTCACGAATGGACCCAAGGTTGGGATTAAAACCAGCAAACCCCTAAAGTCATTGACAGAGTAAGTATACATGAAACTGAATTTCATGAGAAGTCAGTGGACTTGAGATATGTCAGTAAAACACATAGTTCTGATGTCTTTTTAAGGTAGAATTCCTCAAACATGCTCATTCAAGTCAGCATTTCTCATTGTTTATGAATGGATATATCTAGTAAAAATGTCCCAGGAACAGCTATTAAGTTCATTTTGTAAAATTCTCTGTGTTCTTCGAGATTATCTATGTGCTCTTCTTTTCCAATTATATTGTATAATTGTATGCAAAAGCAAGGTGTCTGCTAACTTTAAATAGGTTTATTCATAGCCTTGAAAGTTGTGTTGTTTTGTTTTTTGTTAGCTAATGTTAAAAATCAATAATCAAGGTATATTAAGAGGATTTATAGATCATCAAACCAAGTAAAGGGAACAGCTGTGATAATTTATTTTGACATTCTTTCAGAAACGGGTATGCAATTATCTCGTTTGTACTACAGCATGAATAAAGATTCAAACTTGATGACAAAAAAAAGTCTTATGCAGGGAATCTGTTGCAGGGGACCTACCATATTTGTCCTGGCTCATTTCTCTCACTGCTAGCAAAGGTACGGCTCATATCTGAACTGCATGTGTTCAGAATTAACTTCAGCTTGGGGATGTCTTATACATTTCTCCACCAGATTAAAGAGCCAGTAATCTAAATTCTACTACTCTTAGTGGACAGATTAAGTCCACCAATTTCCAGTACTTAATTTGAGCCCTCTCCAGTTCATCATGTCTTTAATGGGGAAATCACAATCAAGCACTGCCTTCCAGATGCACTCAGAGGTAATACCCACCACACTGATTATAGAGCAAAATTATCTGTTATTTGATGAAGGTTTATATTAAACAACATTTGTTTGCATCTGTGGCTTCTGGCACAGCTGGAAAGTAACGTGGAAATTCACGGTGCAGCACTCACTTCTTGAGTTCAGAGGGGTCCTTCTTTTCAACATAAGGTAAATTAAATGGCCCCACAGGTATGATTTTACACTGGCTATTTTAAATATATATATATACTGCACACTTCTTTTTATTTAGCTGCCTGATCTGGACCGCTCTAGGCCATAGACCACTCCTCTTCATTGTTACTTGTCTCCACTTTCTTTTTGAGATGAAGCTTTTGTCAGTGATCTTATGTTATCTCCTAAGTCCCTGATCAAAGTATTATATATGGCAGACCAGACCCAATTTCCCATGGTATTCTCTAAGAAACATAATAATATGATAGTATTTCTCAACTTAAAATTGCCTTTTATGTAAATTGACTTGTATAATAACTAGCTCACAAATAAAAACTGACAACCTTATTATGCTGTTGGAGAAAAACCCCAAACAAGAAAACAAAACTTTTATTAAAGTAATGATTGAAATCTGGCCATTTCTACATTCAGATTTTCTGAATTATGTTTCTGACTATAAGTGACATGCAGGATGTTTCTGCAGGGTGTGAGGAGCAATCCTGTAAACTCAAACAAGAGTTTCTGCTCAAAAAACCAGTGTGCACTGTTTTATAAGACCAGCATTTTTCAGATATCTTAGGGGATGATGGAGGCATGTGGAAGCTTCCTAATCGATAAATTTTATTTTCATCCCATCTTGAAACTGGGGCAAACCCAGTTTTCTTTATTTGGATCTGATTAAATTCCTGATGATTTCAGGTAGTGGCAGAACAATATGCAGACCCAAGGGTGGTGTTTCCCCCTCTCTCACAGGCAGGTGATCAGCCTGTAGCCATTCCCTTTTCTTCTCCTTGGTTCAGCTGGCTGTGCAGCCTCCTGGCAGAGCTGAGCCCAGCAGCTCTGCTGAAGCCTCAGGTTCCTGGTTCCCAAAGGCACTCAGGAAGATTAAACTGGAGTGACTAAGCATGTACCTGATTTTTTCAAGCAGGTCTCCACAGAAAAAGACAAACCATCATTTCTGGTTAAACAGATAGTATGTTCCTTTGTTTTAAATAGCAAAAACAAAACAAAACAAAAACAAAAACAAAACTAAACTAAACTAAAAAACAACCTAAACCCTCCATGAAAACAAAATGATGAAAAAATGTTTAAACCCAAAATGTTGAATGTGGTAGAAGAATCTATGTAACTGAGAAAAATAATGTCTAAGTGGTCCAGTTTGAGGGTTTTGCTGTTTTGGTTTAGTTGCTTATTTGTTTTTTTTTTTATTATTTTTCTGCAGTTTGATTTATCCTTTTAATTTTTTTTTGCTAGCACTTTCCTATGTCCTTGGATGATACAAGTAACAGAAAAAAACCCCCCAGAAATCAGAATTTTAAATCTTTTTTCCCTCTGAGAATGCATATAGTGGGGTACACTGTGAATAAATTGCAGCATCCCAGCATATAGTTTTTTCATCATTGACTGCCTTTAATTACACTCAATTTATAGCATTAGTGCTGCAAAGCAAGGGGTGTCCTGTTCAGAGTTCTTTTCAGCTGGCTAAGCATTAATGGATGATGATTAACAAAAACCCTTTATGCCTTGCCAGTCCAGACTAAAAGCAAATTGATAATTTGGCCATGGCATGTGCTTGTTGTCCACATATCTGAAAAAAACGAGTAGAATTAATAGTGTTGTTATATAAATGCATGTTGCATTAATTAGTAGACCAATCTAGGCACTCTTTTTTTGCTTTTTTTTTCAGATTAAATTTCAGTTCCAAAACTGCTTCACAACCATTTGGTCAAGATGAATACATTGGAGGTTTGTTTGTTATGAAATTGTATATGAATATCCAAATACCAACTGGTAAGCACTGTACCCTATCACCAGATGGTTGAGATTTGGGTGGAGGATGGGGAAAGAAACAGTTAGAAGTTAACAAAAAAGGCCATAATAGGTCAAGATACCGAATTGGCTATAGCATTTCTCATTAACTGAGTTTTGAACCCACTTGGTGCATTCCTTTCATCACAATAGAAACAGAACATTTGAAGTCATCTACCAGAAAGACCTCACATCAGATTACACCTACATTTCTCCTCCCTTTTAAAAAGGAAGCAGAAGCATCTCCAATACCTATCAGTAAAGTTTATAGTGAAATATCTGCCAGCATTAACACAATTTTTTGATGGTAAAAGGCTGCATCCTTTGTAGTTGCTATAGAACTCCCAAGACAAAGATGTAACAAGTTTTTGTACATGGTGAAATAAGATTAATGAGCTCAAATATATAAAATGTCTTTTCTTATGTCATGCTACACAGTTACCAGTTATCAGTGGAATCCATCTATTTATCCAGTATTTTGTAAATAACTCCTCTTTCACTTTAGAGGAACCCAGATTTACCACGTGCTGAAGATTTAACATTTGGGAGTCTCTTATGGAAAAATTGACATATCTTAAGGCTGTGTCAGCATAAAACTACAGTGAAATGATTGTAGAATGACCCTTAATTAACATGCTCCTTAGTCCAGGGATTTTGTTTCTGTTTGCAAAATACATATTTTGAATTCTGAGGAAACTCTCAAAATATATAGGTTATAAAATAAAAATAATCTTTATTTTTACTCTTAGGTTTTTCATTGTATTTTCAGTGAGCATGTAATGGAATAAATGTCTCTAAGTATTTTAAAGGAGGAGAATATCTAATACTTATTCTTCAGAAAATTCTGCAGGTTTGGCCATTTCAGCAGTCAAGAACCGGTCAGTTTGTTTGTTTACTTCTCTGAATTTCCTTGATGTGTTGGGGTAATTTGAGCACTGCAGTCCTTAGGAAGGATGTAGCCACCTAGGAGCCTAGAGGGAAAAGGCATCTCTGTTACTTTCTGTCTCTGCAATGGCAAGAGCTGGCTCAGAGCCTCACTGTCCAAACTGCCTGTTCCACCACCATACAACAGAAGAGACGTTCGATTTTTAATGTTCCACAGGAGAAAGAAGATGATTTCAAGTGATAGTAGTGAAATAATTCTGACAGCACAGTTAGTAGCTAACATCATAACGATATTAGTCCATTACATCATGACTTTGTATATTTTTTATATACACATTCTGAAGTCGCTGGTTATTTTTTTCTTGTATCATATTGCAAGATTTTGTATAATGACTTCTTAATTATTGTCAATAAATCTTTACACCTTTCTAGTCCTTTTTTCCCTCACTGCATTTTTTAAAATTATTATTAGGTTCCTTGGGTGTTTTAATTATTGTTTTCTTTTGCTTTGTTTAGGTTTTTTCCTGTCCAAATTAATTTCATTTCTAATCTCTTAGCCCTATATTTATAATTTTTTTGGGACTACTGATCTCTAGACTTCAAAAAGATTAATCAGCCTCTGGAGAGCTATATATATATTTCAGTTTTTCCAGATTTGGGTCTGTCTTTCCAGCTAATATTGAAGATGTTTTTACTTATAATACAATGAGATGTGGTTAGTTGCAGTCCCTACAGTATATGCCATTAGACACGTATCGTCAACACTGTAGAAGGAAGACTCTTTATCACTGCCACATGTTTACAATTTACCAGGCAGTTTCCAGCCCACATGAGTATGCTGCTATCCAAGTCAATCTGAATTAATTTAGCAGTAAGATTTCATGAAACGCACTGCCAAGTGCTTTACTGAACTCTAAATATGCCACATCCTCAGTTTCCCCTTCACATATTTATATTAGAATGGCTGGTGAGGGAAATTTTCAGAGACATGCATATTTAAGCATGGAACCCATTAACTTTCGCTTACAGTTTCACTTTGATTTACAAAGGCATTTAGGGACCCAGTTTCCATTGGTGTCCTGTTGTGACTTGCTGAAAAACATGCTTGCATCAAAAAAAGAAACTACATCTGCAAAGCAAGTTATTCTTCCTAGCCTTTCCCTATCAGTTACTTCTCAGCTATGCTAGAAGAAGAAAATGGACTGTCCACTGGATCCTGGAATCATTTCAACTCATAATAATGTTTCATATCCTCACAGGAAGAAATGCAACCATTCCTGATGTATTTTTTTTTTTTTTTTCCATCTGCTGTGCAAACAGGTAATCACAAGGGTCCATGTTTGGAAAAAAAAAAAATCTCATCAAAGGTGCTTTTGTCTCTCATCAGTAGTACTAGAAAAGATTGTCGTAACTTCAGTGGTCCCTGCAGGGAAGATGAAGCAAACTGCACACTAATTCCACAGGACTGTGCTTCACAGGTAATTTTGAGCAGCATGGGTTAAAACAGGGTAAAAATAATGAAATAATCCCTGATAACTGAGTGCAATGTAAGGTCAGAATTCTGACAGGGCACAACTACTTGGCTGAGAACAGCTGCTGTTCTTGCAAGAGGAGATTAAAAAGAAGATAGTTTAGCAGGATAGTTTTGCAAGAGCAACTTTTTAAACTACTCTGGCTCTTAAAATTACTATAACTACCTCCATGCAGTGATTCATTATCAGCATGCAATTAAAGTAATGGACTTCACTTACAATTTCACCAAGTTCCCTTTGAACCACCCTTGCAGCATGAATAAGTTGTGCTTGAAATGAAGGTACAAGTAATCACTTTCTATCTCTTTAACTTCCCAGAGCAGCAGAAAGAGGTTTTGACACAAATGCTAACCAGTACCCAGTTTCACAGTGTCTTGGTTAGAAGAGAAGATATTGAGGAGATGATAATGGTGTTTAAAGATTCAGGTGCAGATGTGTGGGTCCTAATGAACACCACATTGAACATGAGCCATCAAAGTGCCCCTGCTGCAAAGGGGGCAAATTTATCCTGAGCTCCATAAGACAAAATTCCTTCCCCTCTACTCAGCTCTGGTGAGGCCACACCTGAAATTCTGTGTCCTGTTCTGGGCTCCCTACTGCAAGAGAGATGTGGACAGCCCAGAGAGAATCCAACAAAGGGCCACAAAGATGTTAAAGTGACTGGAGCACCTCTCCTTTGAGGAAAGTCTGAGCGACCTGGGACTGTTCAGCCTGAGGAGAAGGTGGCTTAGGGAACTGTATCAATATACATAAGTACCTGAAGGGAGGATGCTGGGAATATTGAGCCAAGATCTTCTCAGTGGTGCCCAGTGACAGCAAGACAAGAGGCAATACGCAGAAACAAAACACAGGAGATTCCCTCTGAATATCATGAAACTTTTTTTTTTATTGTGACATTGTGAACACTGACATAGGTTGTCCAGGGAAGTTGTGGAGTCCCCATCTTTGGAGACAGTCAAATGCCATCTGGACGTGGTCCTGGGCAACTGGCTCTAGCTGGCCCTATTTGAACAGAGGTTGCTTTCCACCTCAAACATTCTGTGAGTCTGTGAGTCTGTGACTCTGTGACCACTAGAAAGTATCAATACACTAAAGCAAAATCGTTGGCAGGGTTGTGTCTGTTTTGATAAGATTTTCAAGCAAGAAGGTCATCAAGGTTTTCTATCTTTAGCTTTCCCAGGTAGAAAGTCATCCTCTCCTTTCTCTGCTGGGATTGAGGTCTCATATAAGAAGGAAGAGAGATATTTAGACTTCTCTTCTGCGTGATTACATTTAATGTTTAATTTCAAATCTCACTGATCCGACCTGAATGACACTACAGGTGAAATTCTCTTCCTCCACCTTCTCTCAAAATAATAACATTTACTTTCAAGACTCATCAAAATGGAGACAAATTTTGAAATCTCAATTTATCCTTGTGAAATGTTTGTTCCTTGGTCATTTATATTCATGACCTATTATTAGAGCTGTGTGCTCCCCATTTTCAGGAAGTTCCATATCTGTTTGATATGCTAATTGCTGCTGGATTTTATATGTGTTTAGTACAGCAACATTTTATTGCATTTTTCCACGGTTTTGTTCCTCAACACTCTTTAATAATCCTGGTATTTCAGCTCTGAAGCTGTGTCCGCATTGTGATCACATTCTTTACTGTATCCCTCAAACTAAAAAGAACCCCACAATTTTTTGGTGAAACTTTCAAATGCTGGGTTTTAACTTCTCACAGGAATGGACCCAAGGTTGGGATTAAAACCAACAAAACTCCAGAAGTAATAGACAGAGTTAGTATTCACAAGAAATCAGTGGACTTGAGATATGTCAGTAAAACACTTTGTTATGATACCTTTTTAAGATAGAATTCCTCAAATGTATCCATTCAAGTCAGCATTCTAGATAAAAGCACATCTTAGCGGAAACACGGGGTCAATAGTTTACCTGTGTGCTTCAGAAATGTAAACAAAGCACAGGAAGACACTATTTCCTGCAAAAATAATGCAGATGACCACATCTGAGAGAAACAGAAGAAATAAACAAAAAAAGGGAACAGAGTAGTGATAACTTAGACAAAACACTGCTTGACAATGGTTTTCATACTGATCCTGGAAAGTTTTATACTACATTGCACTGGGCAAGGAGTCTGGCTCATTAGTCCTTTCCAAACCAGTTAAGCTTTCAGCAACAGGAGTTTCCCCTTGGGTCAGACTGCCAGGCAGGTTACTGGGGTTTTGCCTTGCTGTGCAGCATGAAAAGTGCCTACTCACTGAGGTGGTTCTGGTTATCTTCACCTAACAAGTTTCCTGTTGTTGCAGCTGTCTGAGCACTGGTGATGTCCTTGGAGTCTGTGCCTCTCCTCCCATGCTACGCTGTGGTTTTGTGGCTCTGACCCTTTCAGGGTCAACTCACTGCTAGGATTAGAAAGAATTTTCTGTCTGTAACATGTTTAAGGGCACAGGTGTAGAAACTGTGTGTTTGTGGAGCCTCCTGGACATCCACTTCATGCACGTGATGGGCAGTGAGAGCAGGGGTGCACTCATGGCACACCACATAGACCTGAACCGAACAGCATTCACTCAACTCAGTGCTGATGGTCTGATCTAAATTACTCATGAATCCTTGACCTTTTTCCCAACTAGTGGTCACTGTTATCTAGATATTTCATGGTCTCCAGGAAAATTGTTTTTGAAGTTCTCCTAGATATATATGTAATCCTCACAAATATGGAGTCTCCTATGTAATTCTTTGTACATTTCTTCCTTGTGATCATCCACCCAGGAAAGTGTTACCTCCACTGAAAATGTGTAATTTTTTATAGTTCAAGTCTTTACTACTTTTATTTCTCTCTATAAATCTATTACTCTTGCTGTAATAATAAACACAACCTTCTGTGTCTGACCATCTTTTGGCACCATTGGTTTCTAGTAGCTGTGTACAAATGGAAAGTTTTAGAGCAGCTAAAAGACATTGGCAAGAATCATGAATACTTTAAAACAAGAATAGCAGTCTTTAAAAAACAATTGTTTGCAAAGGGGCATAAGCACAGAGAAAATAAATATCAACAGCTAAAATGTTCCTGCTTCTCTAACTTGACATTTTCCCCCTCAAAACTGTTACCAATTTTCTATTCCTTACATTAGATTTTAATACTTTGTTCTATTCCTATTTATTGATATTAAAAGCTCTTGGGTTTTTCTTGATAACACCCAAGGTGGTTGGATATAAATCCATAGCACCTGGAGAGCCTGGTGCTGTGCCTAAGCCTGTAAGGCAGCCCAGCTGTTCTCCGAGCCATGCAGGGAAGTATGGCTGTGCTGGCTGACCTACAACATATGACAGGATGACCTTCTGCCTATCTTTCCCCACTGGAGACAGTAATTTAGACTATCTCTCCTCACTCTCTTTAATAGAACTAGTAAGATCTTAACTATGGCCAAGACTTCTCTTTTATTTTTAGTTGAAACTAAATTTATTAGATGGGAAATTAGAGACAAGTAGCATGAGAGCATTTCCTTAGGAAAACATGTAAAACGTTCAGAAAAAAAAAATCAGGTAAAATTCCAGGGGTAGGGAATATGCATTGTTTTGAATATGCTAAAAAAAAATCTTTGTATTTTCTGGGTTTGTTCTTCCATTCCCTGGTCTGGAGAAGGAAACTGAACTTTGTCAGAGCCAGGAAATGTGTGGGTAGAGAGGATGAAAGAAGTAATAAGTAACGATCCCTATGTGAATATCTTCCAAGTATGACCATCCTAACTGCTTTTGAAAAGTGCTTTTTTCCATGCCTAGTGACTTTGCCTTTAAACAGGAATCAAACCTTTTTTGGCAGGGTGCTGGCCCTGCCTCCTGCCCACAGAGCACCTGAGCACAGAGTATCCCCAGTCCTGCTCTGGCAGCACTGCAGCTCTCAGAGCATCCCCCATCCAGGCCTTTTGGGCAAAACTTGACTTACTGTGTGGGACAGACGTTAACAAATGCTCTGGGATGTTGTAAAGCCTGGCCCTGATATTGAAAGCAGGAGCTTGTCTCACCATAATTTAAGAAATAGGCAGCCAGGCAGAGTGTAGGAGGCAAAGCAACTGGTTTGGGTAATAAGGGAAGAAAAGCCAGAGCCAAGGAGATGAAGAGCAAGTTGGCAGAAGGAGAATAATGAGCCTATTTATTAAATTGATACCATGTAAGATTATAGAATCATAGATTCAAGATGACTAAAGGTGACAGAATCAAGATTAAATAATAAAGTAATCAAAGCATTTTTATGAATTGGAAAGCCACCAAGTCAGCTGAAAAGTCCCAAGCATGCTAACATGAACAGTGGGAAGCAGATCAATTGTCAGTTCAGGAAGCAGCACTTTCCCACTTGTGAAAATGCCAAGAAACACATGGCCATGACATCATGCTGAGAAGTGTCCTTTACAGTCACACAGATTTATACATTTGACTGCTCTTTCATAGTGCAGTTCCTGTCCTTATAGCGCAATTCCTCCCTGCTCCACTCAATCACCTACTTTTTTTCCTTAGGCCACTGATATATAGGGGCTCGGATGTGCAACAAAAGCTCACCTCTGTAGAGTGGTGTGAGTCGAGGAGCCTCTGCTTCCCTCACTCTAGCAGAGATTTTCCCTTTTGATTTTTTTTCACTCCTTGACATAACATATTTTCAGGGACACACAAACCTGAAAGTGGTTTAAGTGAATTAACTTCTAGTGGTACTATATTAGAAAAAACTCCGTAGTTTAGAAGAAATAATTTTTTTTGTGTTGCCATTAAGTCATTTTAAAATGAAATTCAAATATTTCCCCCACCTTTTTTCATGAATACATCTGGTAAAAAGCTAGAGGCACATTTTCCCTGCTTAGGCTAATTGCCAGCAAAAGCTTGTTGAAATATCTCCTTTTCCAGGTTGCTGAGTCCGGTCTGGGAGAAAACACAGGGCTCCCCCATACCACCCATGCCTTTACCCTCAGAACAGACACTGGGTTGCTGCATGTGGGGTCTCAGGACCCACAGTACTTTCCCAGATGTAAGATCTAAGGATGCAGCTCTCACTGTCGGATCATCTATTTTGTCAGCTGTGCAGGGAGGTTCTCCCCACTGCTCAAACTCTTTGAGAAGGCATCTGGATGGCCACCAGGTTCTATTTGTTTGTTTTCTCTCCCCAGGCTGTTGTTTAAAGACATGGTCTAGCTTCCAGAACAAACTGAGAAGTGAGGTTATGGGATTAATTGTGAATGTCTATCTGTGTTGTAAATACAGATGTGTGTTTATGCTTTTGTATAGGTACACATCCTAAAATACTCTGAAGTTCCAATTTCCAGAAAGTGGGTGTTATATTCAATTCATAGACATGTTGAATTAAAAATTAGGGAAACAGTCAAGCAGAAGGAAATCTGTAAGGACAAGACATCCTTACAAGCAGGTCCAAAGGCAATAAGCAAAGGCTCCAGTCCATGTATATACAATATTTTCCTCTTCAATCACAAAAATTCTTATTTCTTAAGAACAAGTATAAACAAGCTGTATACCAGATAAATTTATTTTTACCTATTTAAGTTTTAAATTTAACAAAACCCTCAAATTGTTAATTTATTTTCACCTGTTTTAGTTTTAAATAAAAAACCCCACTAAACTGTATGTTAATAATATGGAATTCAGCCCCAAGTTGTTCTATAAATATGGTTATATTAATGCCTCAAAAGGTCTTATAGCCTACCTTAATACACGTCATAGAGTTGAAACTTGAACTAAGAATCTGAGGGTATTTTTCAAAATGTGATAAATTAAGTATGGATCTCTTTTGTTCATGACTATTCTACAGAAACTGTAAATTAAAAATATGACCTTTTTAGTTTCTTTTAAAAAAATTTACACCAAGAAATTACAGTAAACCATATGTGACTATGAATACAAAATTTTATAAGTTTTCCATAGAGTTTTTAAAACCCTTGTTAAGAATGTATGGTCTATTTTATAACTGCAGAGGCTTATAACTCGCTTCATATCTGAGATATTTCAAAACTAGGAAAAAAACCCAAAGAATATCAAAAATCATTGGGTGAAATTTTGCTTTTGAGAGGACATTTTTGGAGCAATAAAATCGAGTTAACAGTCCCACCCAGCTTTGGACAAAATGTATTTTTCTGAAGAGCTATATCTGAGTCCTTGATACAAACACACTCTTTTCCTCAATCCCAGTCCTGGCAGAGATTTAGCACTTTATAAGACCCAGGAGTGTGTGGGGAGGAACTGCTGTTATCACTCAGCAGCAGGCTGGGAGATGTAAGTTGTTAGCAATAAGTGATGCAATTAAGTATTTCTTGGAGTGATCTTCATACATAATTATGGCTCCATTTTGAGACATGCATCACTAATAACACTGTACCCGCTCTGTAATTAGGTGACTACCTTGTATTTCTGATGTACTCATGAGCTGTACAGCAAGAACAAGCTACACTGCAGCACTGTAAAAAGCCATCACTCACTGAGACACAATAGACACCATCTAGTCAATACAAAATGTCTTTTAAATATTATTTCCAGAGTTAGCAGTGATCAGAACAACTTCTTTTTCCCCCCAACAGTATAATTGTATTTCAAACTTGAACATCTTGTTGATTTTCAACAAACATTTTTATTGGGCACACAAACTCTGATGGTTCTCAAGTGCACAAAGTGGTTCTTACCTGTTATATAAACCACAGTGGACCCTAAAAAGAGACCTCAGCAACCTGCCATGGCAGCAGCTACTCACACAGAGCACCGGAGACCCTGCACCTCTCATAGTGGTGTGTGACCAGGTGGGACCTACTGTGTAAGGAGACCTGTAGGATCTCTATACCTCTGATTTATTCATAGCTGCACAAGGCATCTGTTAACTTTCAATAAAAAAGTCAACTAACAGTTAGCTTGAGAAGGATAAAGATGTTGGAAGATGTATTTCTATGTAGAAAGCACCTCGGTTTCATTAAAGGCTCTCCTTTTTTCTGAGAAGAGTGAGACCATTTTTCTAGAAAAAGTTGATTGACAAGAATGCATTTTCCAAACAGATGAAGATTTGTGGTTTGTTCCAGCACTACACCAGTTCAATTCCCAAAGCCAAAACTGTTGCATTTCTTCCCCACATCCACCAAGGCCTCGGCAGAGCACCATTCTCCAGCCTCTTCCTGTACCCTGAGGAGTTGCATCAGCTGGCACTTTACAGCTTCCACCAGTGACCATTTGGAGTGAATTTACCTCATGTAGACACAATTGTCAACATGAATGACTGGGAAAAATATCCCCTGAGAAGTGTCTGGAGGAAGGTAACTTCTCCTTGGCATTGATCCTGTTAAGGTAAACGTTCTTGAGCTGGGGAGATCTGCTGCAGGCAGACAATGTGTGCTTTGGCAGCAGGAACACACCTTTCATCCTTTTGGTACCTCCTGTCACCCACACTACACACATCTCAGCGGTGGTCACTCTGACCTGAGGCTGCCTGGAGAGAAAAGCATGTCTCTCTTTATTTGTATTATCTGTCTGAGTCATGTGCCTCGGCCCCGAGTGCCATATTGCAGGTGCCATAAACATTAATAAGAGCAGTGAATATGAAGACAGACTGCTGCTCTGTTAGTAATTACAGGTTTTTCAAATAACATAATTTCCTAGTTAACATTAGAAAAGTGACTGAGAATTGCTATAAATGTAAACATATGGATGTGGGTGCCTCTTTCCTGATATCAGCATTTTCCTGAAAGCAATTTAAATGAGAGAAGTGCAAAAGGAATTTATTTTTAGAGTGTGCTTTCCATAAGTGTTTATAGAGCTGAATGAAGTAATGTAGAAAAAGTTTTCAGAATAAAAAGTGCAGTCACCTTGAAATGCACACTAATATGAATTTTAAATAGAACTCACAGCTCCATATTAGCACAAACACTTTACAAAATACTGAGCTGAATGACAGAGCATTATTTGAATCTTTCCGATTTGTTCTTTATAACCTGAACACTGGCATTTTTTGGGTGTATTGATTAGACCTTCACAGAACTTCAAATGTCACCGCAGATGCAATGGCATCCCAGTGCTTGTTTGAGGTGAAAGACACCGATAAAGGGTTTTGCTGTGACCATGTAAGATTTTACTTTCTCCTAAGCTATCTGCCTTTCTGCCTGCTCTGACTGCAAAGCCTGTGTTGCTGATCCAGATGTATTTGCACAAATGCACTTTAGTCAGTGTAACAATTTAGTAAGAGGGAAGAACTGAGGTACTAGCTCACAAGCCTCACCACTGGCTGGATTGTGATGCCCCTTCATCAGGGGCTCCTCATGCTTGGGTATATGAAGAAAAGAAGGGCAGTCAGGTCTTAAATCCAGAGCCCAGAGATCCTGTCTGAGGTGCTTTTTGAATCAAGGTAATATTTTTGTCTTTTTTGGTAATTAATTTCTTTTTTGCAGCAGTGATCAGTGTCAGGTTTAAGTCCAACTGTAAAACTTTTTTTTAAATAAAACCAGGGAAGTAAAAAAAGAAAATGGTGACTGTTTTACTAAGAACAGTTATGAGTAATAGGAATATACAGTGCCTAATTGCAGTTTTGCTATTCACAGAATAGAGAAACAAAGTCCACCCACTTGCTGAGGATGAATGGGAGACAGCTGCATGTGGCAAATCAAAATTTAAATTTCAATATGCAGAGATTGCATCAGCAAAGGTGGAGGGGAAACTGCTGTTGTGTAGGCCAGAGACCTTTTCAGAAGCCCACTGGGTTCCTATGACCTGGCTTCCCACCAGAGTTGAGGACCTTCAAAGAGAAACCCAAGCTGAGGAAGCCTTAGTGGTTTCCAAACATCACCTTTGGGAGATCTTCCAGTGCAAGCAAAACCCATATGGGATGCCATCAGTCAAGCCAATGTTGAGCTAATGTCCCTTGGCAGGAATCTGACTGGTAGGCAGGGAGAAGAATCAACAAGCTGCTTGGTGTACTGTCAGCTCATAATCTAGAGTGAAATTTGAGTTATCACAAACTAGATTGTTTGTATGATGAAAGGATAATGGAAAAGGGCTTTTTCTGGTCACCCCATCAGTTGAAGTTAAGCTTCATTTTATGGAATGCAAAATCTGTATTTTGAGTCTGAAAAATAGTGTTTGTTTGGTGGCACATTGTGGGACAGAAACACAGAGAAATGGAGGCTACAAGGCCATACTGACAAGACATAAGCAAAATTAACGATAATATCTTCAAAGTACAAAAGACACGTAACCCATCTTTCACACCAAACTCAGCTGTCCTCAGCAGCAGTGCTGAGCTGAGCTGAAAGGTCATGGAGGCAAAGCCAGTATTCTTAACTCCTGACTTTGGACAAGCCCAACCCCTCTGGCTGGCAGTCTTCTCCGAGAGAATATTCAGCGCACGTAGGTTAGGCAATCATTACACAATTAAATGGAGTTCTCTGGACCATGGTCTGCAGGAACTCTTCCCATTCCCTACTTGCACAGCCTATAATCCTAATTAAGCTACGCTGAATATCAACCTGAGTAAGACTTCTTAATACCGGGCAATCATGAGCAGGGATTTATTCTTTTAGAGTCTTCTGTAAATCCCAGAAAAATAAAAGCTGCTCCTGAAGGTAGCAGTATTTGACCCCAGGCATTCAAGCAGCTCGTTTGACTTCACTGAAGTGGCTTATATGTGTGAACTCTGTCTTCAGCTGAAGTTAGAAAAATACTTCACAATCAATAAAGTATGACTGCTTCCTTTTTTCCAGATACTAGTGTTCATCGACATCCACAAGCAACACATATGCCAATCTATTAACCCAAGAGAACATTGCACTGCTCCTGTAACTATTAATAGGATGTTTCTTTGGTTTCATTTTTCTGATAAAATTGTACTTTTTGGTTCTTTCATATAGTTTTACAGTTTACTAATGAACTGGATATTGCCCTGGAATGAAAAAAAATCCAGTTCTATTATTCTATACTCAGTTTGTCTGGTGTATCCTGGTCATCACCTGTTTCTCTCCTATTTTTTGTCTTTTTTCCTGAGGATCTGTATTCTCTGTGTGTATGCACAGCAAGTTTTCCTGGGATGTTCACCAATGAGTAACTTTATTTACAGCAAAAACAGCCAGACAGAGAGACTCATGTTGAGATCAGGCGTACGCAAGATTTCTTGGCACGAGCTTGGCATGGTTGCATCATGCAGAAGCATGAGCTTCAGCAGAATTCGTTTGTATTTGAGGCACAAATACCTTTTTCAGTGAAAAATGAATTCCTGCTTTCCAGTGCACTTTAATAAACTGCAAAACTAAGTGAAGCCAATTCAAGATTATTATAGACACAAAATTAAAACCAATGGGCATCCTGTCAAGATGGCATGTGGAGCACCCATTTGTAGTACACAGGGCCCCAAGAATCATTGCCATTTATTCTGTACAACTCCCACGCTCTCTATAGAAAGAAAATTTTAAAAAATTCATGATGAAAGACTGACTAGAAGAAATTATGATTGTTTGAATAGTGCATGTTTTAAAGGTACAAGACCATGATGTACTCACCAAGCACATTCAGTTACAGTGACGTTCCTCTGTGCCAAATTGTAGCAGTCAAGGAAAGGTTTTGAATTTTCTTTATTTTTGTGTCTGACACCACCCTGGATGGCCACAGGGGAAAATGTTTTTTTTTTTGTAGCAGGGGAAAGCCAGGATTGAAATCCTGATTGTGATTTCAGCCTTGTCTTGGAGAAAGAAGTGCACTGTCCACTGCCCCTCAATAAAAAACTGGTGGGCTCCAGCTCAAGGACAAGCAGTGCTGCCAAACATGCCTACTTTTAAATTACTCAATCCAATTTATATAAAAAAAACCAAAAAACCACTAGTTTCCATAGTTTCTTCTGGTTTCTTGTGTCTTATAGGTTCTAATGTACCAAGTCAGTTGAAGAGCAGGGTTAGAGATGTACACTTGCCCTGGAGAGACTCAGGGCTTCTATGCCACATCATCTGAGGAACCCATCTGGCATAAACATGCAGGGAAGCCAACCCTCCCTTTGGCTTGCCAACAGGATAAGTTGATGGTGTATAGCAGCTGATTGGAGAGGTTTAATGTATTTATCATCAAAGTGGATTTTCAACCAATTTTTAATTTTTCTCATGTTTCTCCTCAGAGTTTCACTCAGTAGCTGCATATCACATGCTGTGTTTTCTCAAATAGCTTATTATCATTCTTAACACTTAATCTAGTACTACATGGACTCATATTTCTATAGAGAAAAATTAGGTCCACTGATTTACTCAGATTTCAAGGGAAGAGGAACAAATTAACACTTCTGTTTTCATTTAGTGTCTTGGATAAGGCTGCAATGAGAACACATCAGTTTACCATTTCCTTACAAGCTGGAGGCAACCGAAATTGTAAAGGAATGTTGCTTTACTATATTTTGAACCTTTTTTAAAGAGCTATAGAAATTCCTTATGCTGTGGGATTTCTGTCACACAAAGTGGTTTGTATCTCAAGAAACTCAAGGAAATAAATTTTCTGGTCCTAAAAGAGCTGTGTGATCCAGAAGAGTAGGGTAAGTATTTATTTGCAAAACAGATGATGTCCCAAAATCTCTGCTGAGCATCTGTCTGCTGCTGGATGGAACCTAAGCTGTCTTTTCATCCTCCCCAACATGCAGAGATGGAGTGCTGTGGCAGCTCAGTTTCCTACCCCATTGCATAGGCATGGGGCATGTCCAGCACAGCCAGAAATAGCAGCTAGAACTGGGCTGCAGCTGCTTTCTCTTTAAAACCCAGCCACTAACAGTATAATACACCAAAATCAGAATGCCAAGAAGGATGAGCTCTGAATTGATATTTTTCTCTGCTTTTTGTTGGGACTGAGCAACAGTGTGAAGAGGACAATGAGACTACTCACTTGGAAAAGATGAGGAAGAGCACTGCTGTCTCCTCATGATGCAGACACACCAGTTCTGTGGGCCTGGATTCAAAACACATTCAAGAGTTTTTGGATACAAAGGTAAGAATCCCACCTTGTAAATAACTTGGAAGAACATAAACTAAGGACTCTTTGTGTCTAATACTCATACAGAAGGCAAATTATCAAGGCATTTTCTGCTTCTTTCCCCTCAAGAAAATTTTATGACACAGCACTTATAGAGAGATGGGAAATATTCTCATAATTGTATATTTCCTATTGCCATTCTGAATGGCTGCAGCAGTGAGTTTGTTTCTCCTTCAGACTGAAGAAGGACAATAAATATACATATATTCTGTATCACCATTAGATAGCTATAGATGATAATAAAAAAGACATCCTAGGGAAATAAAAAGACAAAACCCCCAACCCTTCTTTAGTTCTTTCAAATAACCATCAGGGGTTATTAAACATATGGTAGGGAGATCAGCATGAATTTCAGGCTGCTGAAGACCTGAGTCAAGCTAAGATTTGAAGAAATGAAGGATTTCAATGACATTCCTATCACCAGTTTTTCAAAGTATCTAACTTCAGGCATCTTCTTACCAGCTGTGTGGGGTTTTCGGACCACACAGAGGTTTTCTGTAGACAATATAAAAGAAATGTAAATTATATATATATATATATGTATGGAATATATGTGTGTATATATATATGTGTATAGATATATATGTAGATATGTATTAGATATATATGTATGCAAACTAAACATGTAATGATGCTCCCTACCTAGCTCAAGGTGCAGTCTGTGGAATAGGTGCTTAAAAGTAAGGTACTGGGATACTGTGGGTTTACACTCCATCCAATGCACATTTCTATTTAACCACCAGGTTTAATAACCAAAGACAAGTGAAGCATCAAGATGTTTATGGAAACAAGCAGTCCCTGTAGGTTTTATGGAGCATTATATGTTGAATATTTTTTTCGCAGCAAGAAAAATCTAATAAAAATCAGCAACAGTAGAATAATTTCTTTCTCTTCTCTTCCTCTTAATCAGCAGAAAAAAAATATCTAGGAATAGAATGGGGAGAGTTTTTCTCCTGAAAAAACATTTTTCAGCTGTCAGACACAATGAGAAGTGTCATTTATATACAGGTTATAATGTATAGACAGAGCAAATGAACATTTCAAAGTTGAAAAATTTAGGGTGGAAGTAATGAGTTATTCATATGGCTTTACAAAAGTCTTCATTTTTTCAGTCTAGTTTATGCATTCAGCTTTTAATATTAGGATCAAGATTACATCTTATTCTTTGAAAAATAAAGTCTCTGCTGTCTGTGAGCTCGATAACAGGAATTATGTGATAATGTTCTGTTGCCTGTATTTTATTTTTGTTTTTTCATGCAGGAAATCAGAGTAGGTGACCACAATGGTCCTTCCAGGCTTTAAGTTTGAATAGGAATGAACAAATCTGACATTGTAATGGATTTTCTCTTTTTTACTTGAAAGGCAAAGAAATGCAAATTCGAACCTAGGACAGGGCAACATTTAATGACTGAGCGGCTAACTCTCTTCTACTATTAAAATTAGTTGGTTCCAGTTTTTGCATTTAATAATCTTCTCACAGAATAATTTATTTCCTCAAAACAAAAGCATACCTGCATTGAAACAAACCACTGAAAAATAATCAGGCAGAGTTTTTATTAAATGGCATTGTGTGTCTTTATAGAGCTTGAAAGTTTTTGGGTCCCAGGAGTGTTGAAATCTTGTCTCAGTTGCTGGGCCTGCAGGTTAAGACCCCAGGGACACTTTCAGATGGAATTCTGTGTCAGCAGGAATGTCACCATAGGATAGTGGCCAAAGTGGCTTTTAGTGAAGACATAATTCAAGAAAATTGTTTCTCACTGCCTGTTGGAAATTGTAGCCTTTTTTTCAGGGTATTAACTTAGTAGATTCTGCTCTCATTCAGTGCAAATAGTTCAACATCTGACAGATGCTTGAACCGTCCCTAAGAACTTTAGTGGGGACTAGATTTCCAGGAAAAAACATTATTTTATTTTCCTAGTAAATCTCTTTAGCCAGATATATAATCCCGTGCAATGCTACAGGCTTGGGACAGAGTGACTGGAATCTAGACTGGTGTGAGAGAACTTGGGGGTGCCGGTTGACAGCAGCTGAACATGAGCCAGAGTGTGTGCCCTGGTGGCCAAGAAGGTCAATGGCACCTGGCTTGGATCAGAAGTAGTGTGGTCAGCAGGACCAGGAAAGTGATTGTCCCCCTGTACTTACCACTTGTAAAGTCACACTCAAATCCTGGTTTTGGTTTTGGGCCTCTCACTACAAGGAGAACACTGAGGTGCTGAAGCGAGTCCAGAGAAGGGCAATGGAGCTGGAGAAGGGTCTGGAGCAAAAGTCTGATGAGGAGCAGCTGAGAGAGTTGGGGCTGTTTAGCCTGGAGGAGGCTCGGAGGGGATTTTATCACTCTCTACTACCCCTTGAAAGGAGACTGTAGCCAGGTGGGGGTTGGTCTCTTCTCCCAGGTAACAAGTGACAGGATGAGAAGAAATGGCCTCAGGTTGTATCAGGGGAGGTTCAGATTGGATAGGAAAATTTCTTCACCATAAGGAGGACCTAGGAAGTGAGTAAGTCATGATCCCTGGAGGTAGATCTGTAGATGTGATGCTTAGGGACATGGTTTGATGGTGAACTTGGCAGTGCTGTGTTAATGTTTAGACTCAATGGTCTTAATGGTCTTTTCCAACCTTAATGATTCTATGATTCTGTATAAGCACAATTGATCCAAACATTAAAAGATTGGAAATAACTCAATGTTTATTGTTTCACACTAAAACCAGGGAGCACTGATCAGTCTTTCCAGAATGATTATTCGGTTCTTTAACTCATGCTACCTTGGAATCCATCTCTTACTCAAACCAGGAATGTGGGTTTTTTTAACTAATTACATCATACCACTTTCTTCAGCCATGTAAAACTCCCACTGACTTCAGAGGACAGGCACAATGATGTTAGAAACACAGGATTTGACTCATGAAACACCATCTGCAGCTACATGTGGATGTCTAAATAATGAGGCATCTCAGACTAAAACCTCTGTCCCAGGAACCCAAAGATTTTCACAGTTAAAGGAAGACTTGCTCATGCTATCATAAGTGAATTGAGAAGTCAGCTATAAAGGTTTAATCCTCAATACAATAAAGAGGGACAATCCGAGTAAAGGTTACAAAATATTCTCTTTTCCTCCAGTGATGCCTTTTTCTGTCAGACTCATATTTGCTTCTCAGTATGTTCTGCAAACGAAGATTTTGAGAACTACAATGGTAATGAGAAAAGGTGGAAAATAATTTAAAGATGTGAAGAACAAATTTTAGAGTGTTTCTGTTGGTGAAGGATGAAATTAAAGCAATAAGTAGAACCAAAAAGAATTCAATAAATGAAATGCAATCTGAACGTGTCAGCTACTGAGTCCATTAAAGCAAGGGGGGGTACATTATTTTAAATGACAAATGCAGACATGTATAGCCTGTATATCATTGACAGCATCATTACCAAATTAAATCTTTAAATTTCAACCTATTTTGTTCTCTTTTTCTAGAAACCTGAATTAACTAGCCACTTTTATGATGAGAAGTAAGGACAAAGATGAATACAAATAAGGCAATACCACAGTATACTTTCAAAAAATAGGAAAGCAATGGCCAGAACGATGAGGTGCAAAGGCTCAAGTTCTGATTTGTACATTTTCCTTAGCAGGATAATGTCTCTTAACCAATACTGCTTGAAGTCTGAGGCACATTTGCAAAAGCTCATGGTCTGTTACTCACTTTGCACCATCCTCCCAAGCTCTAGCAGAAACCACTGGAAAACATGACAAAAGTTGCACACTGGTTGACATTTCTTCTAACAAACACCATCACTGACAGATACATTGTTTGGGTGAAAGTAATGAATATTTTTAAATGTTGTTCTTTGTTTTACTTCATTATTTTTTTTTTTTTTTTAGTTTATAGTAATGGTAAAGAGATTTATGGATTATAATCAACTTTTAATCAATGTGCCTGTAAAATTGGCATTGAAAGAATTTAAAAATAGCCAAGGCTGTAAACAGTGCTAAGAATATTGATTTATTAATGGATGAAGTGGTACTAATTGTAGTCAAAATATAATCTCCCTTTCTGTTTAGGGACAATTCCAAAAGAAGCAAATAGACAAGCTGAAAGCAATACATGGCGAGAGGGAGAGTCTCCAAACCACAGGAAAATCCCTTCCCTATCTTTTCCTGTATAAAGCTGAGCAGCTCTCCCTCCTACCACCATCAAGTGGTGCAAAACCTCCTGTTGCTTGATGGCAAAATACTCATTAGGATAACTTGCGTGGCCAGATTTCTGCTGTCTGTTGTGGGACAGTGAATTTAAATGCCATCAATGTCATCAACTCTAATGTGTAATCCATCCACAGGTCTGCCCAAGAGGTCATGCTGCCATTGATTTTTAAATGATAAGTATCAGGTTTTCCTACCCTAAAAAGCAAATTTCATTATCTACATCTATTAAATGACTGTTCCCTGTCAGTCTAGGGGTTGCAACTTCGTGGACTAAAGCCTACTGGTCAGATAGGTCAGGGATTTGTATCTGAGGGTTGTTGTAACATGTTGAAAATCCTTTGCACCCTCTAGAAAGCAGAGGCAGAGGGACTGGATGTTCAGCATATCCTTTTGAGTTACATTCCCAGTGCTGGGCTTCCTGCAGGTGCAGGGGATGGGATTTGATGACCTTTGCTGTCCTTTTTGTTATGGTGTTCTCAGATGAAATAGAAATTATATTCTTTTCCTGTGGACACTTAAGAGGCAGTAGGAAGTACCAGAAGAAATCACTGTTATATTAATAGAGAGAAGCTTGGTACCCAGGGTGCAGAAACAGCTAGAAGAACCAAAAGTAATCCACATAGTAGAGAAGCATTTATGGGAGGAGAGATATGAATGGTGCAGAGGGACTGAGGATAGAAAAAAAATTTAATAATAAGAAATGTGACATGACTGTATCTCGAAAATATTTAAGAATCATTATATACACTTGCAACTGCTATAGTTGCTGTCATTTACTGCAAATTTACAAAGACAAAAGCCCGGAGATTTTGTGGGTTTTAAGACATTATCCATAGTGTAGTAAGTTCGGAAATTTCTGACCAACTGCAGTTTTACAAGATGTCAAAATGACCTTGTCATGTCTGTTTATTTATTTTTTCTTCCTCTTTGAAAATCTCCCTTCACTAGAGAGAGGCTTATGGTTTTTATATGCAGTCTGCATGCTTCTACAACAAAAATCCCAGCCTAAAGCACTTTCATTATACCTATCACACCAAACTCCACAGAATTTATGTAACAAATTTCAGCAGAGACCTCATCACCTCCCTGGTGTTGTACAGCCTGAGAAAAGTTCTGAAGTAGTTTGTGGCTTATTAATGGTAATTCAGACAGGATCAAATTTACTTCCTTGACATTGAAAATATTTGATTCCCAGCATATTTCTTTACCTGTAAATTTAGAATTTATTTCTCACTACTTACTCAGAAATGAGTACAAATAAAAAAAATAAGAAATAAAAATAAAAATAAAAAAAAAAACACACAAGCCCACAAAAAACCAAAAATCAAACAAAAAAACCAACTAACCAACCAAAACCAAACAAAAAACACAAACAAAACAAAACAAAAACCCCCAAAACCACACAAAAACCCCACAGAAGTCCCCACAGAAACCAAATAGGCCAAATAGAACACAAGAAACCCAAACAAGACCCAAAAAGCACCTAAAGGCTTAGTACACCTTATGAAGGTGTTTTCATGGAGTTTTCATGGCGCATGAGTCTCAGAGATTGTGAGAAAAAGCCAACACAATAGACAAACTAATTTGGGGTTGATAGACCCTCCTGCTTACTCAAACACCTAAAGTTAACCTGATTGTAACATTTGTTCACTGCTCACTGACTCCTGAAAGGGCCTCATGTCTTCATCTCTGAAAAAGACCAGAACTACTTGAAATTGCTGTCCTATGACTGAAAATATGCATTTTCCACCCTTTCTTCTTTGTGGTATCACAGGGACACCTGAGGCTCGAGTCATCAGCAATATTTTCCAGTTATGTACACATTCTGAATGCTGACTCTAGACTTTAACCAAAACTACCCTAACAGAGAACAGCTTTTTCCTGAAGCAGGATGGGAATAGATGAGATCTCTCAGTGCTTTGAGACAGCTCACCTAACCTTCCAGTGTATCTGTAATTCAGAACATTGCAAGACAAGTTGAATTTTGGCAAATAAATAATGCATGCTTTCAGGGAAAAGGAAAACTGTATGGAACAAGAAACAGCATGCTTATGGAAAAAAAATTAACAAAATTTTAAAGAGAGAAAAAGATTGTTTACTAAATATAGGGACATATTGAATAGTGTCAGTTCAGAATCCTCAAAATAATCTATTAATAGCCCAGAAAATGACATAGTCCTTACTACACATATATATTTACATATAAAACATGTGTCACCAAAAGTGAGAAATGTTGTATTTAGTGGAAATTTAATCTTTGCCCCTAGCTGGTGCAATTCACCGTAAAATTGCTGCCAAAAAATCTGAGCTAAGCTGATCTTTTTACACTTTCCCAGCATGTTTCTGACTTTCAGTGAAAAGGCAAAAGTGCTAAATTCTTGCCATTAAACACCTGCCTAATTCCAGATTAATACCAGAAATAGATGCATTAGCTTAAAAAAACCCCACTCCTGATTGTTCAGAATATTAAAATGCTGCTAATATACAAGAAATCAAGCTGGTTCTGCCTTTGTGGAACTCTATGACTAACTAGTTTACCTGTTTTCTAGGAAAACTCTCTGCATAATGGATGTGACTTTCAAAAATTAATTACATAATCACTTATTATTATTCAGTACTTAATGCAGGTGTACTCAAAAGGAAAATTAGCATCTGGTACCCAGCCTATGTAGCTTATAGTTTAGTGTGGATTGAATAGTTAAAGAATATCAGTCACCTTTTTCAGATGTAGACATATTTTTCATATACAGTTTCCCAAGTCAAAGTAAAAAAGGGGCTAAGATTTGCCTCTCTACAGTGTACAACAAGCTGGAAATAGCTCATTTCAAGAAAGCAAAAAGGATAAGGAAAAGCAAATAGTTTGTGCGCGAGGACTGATTAAATTGGTCAGTAACCTACAAACTAAAAAGACAGAACTAAGGAAGAAATACAGCAGGAAAATATATTTCAGAGAGGAGAGGAAAAGCAAACAGAGTAGGGATGTAAAAAGACAAAGTAAACCAAATGAAAAGAGCATATGGCAGGATGAAAATCACCTGAAGCTATTCTAGAGAAAGCTGTGGAACTCCTTGTTACAGAGGAGCTATGAAGAATGCTAGAATTTTGTCTTTGTTCAAGAGGAGACCTTAAAAATTAATAGAAGAAAACTACATTGATAAGTCTTAAGGCAAGAAAGACAAGGCAAACCACTTGAACTGGAGAGTAGCCTGCTGCAAAATCACTGCAGGTCTCTCTTGTTCCAATATGATTTTCTGTTGTGGGTCAGAAGGACTTAGAATATATGACCACTAAACCTGGTTTTAATGTGAAAGGCAGAAAAGAAAATTTTAGGTGTGATAGGACTCAAGCAGAACATTTTGGATGGATTTTGACTCCATGCTTTAAAAAAGGGTTTTTAGTCCATCCAGGAGAAGAGGAAGGTTCACATCTTTAACCTCAATAGGCAAGGTCAAAGACACAGACAAGGAAAGGAAGTTAATCTTAGTGGGGACTGCAGAAAGCCTGGGTATGAGAGAGACACACTATGCACATATACAATAACTAAATGATTGCAATAGTTGTTCCCCTTGTGGCAAACTCCATGAAATAAATTTGAGCTACTATGTAAAAACACACAATGAGACTCAACAAGATAGAAAAGGCATGAAGCAGACCGGAATTCACAGTGGGATTTTTTCTCTTTACACAGCAGATGATTTAAAAGAATCTCATTTTGGTGAGGTAGAATACCAATGTTCCTTGTAGAATATGCACCATGTTGTACTCATAAGGCAATGGTTGCAGAAATACTATTCTTTACACTGCCTTGTGAAGACATGCATTTATACTTACCACATTCATTTTATCCAAACTGAGGCTGAATTGAGGAAGAATCAGCCAGTGACCAACTCCTTCAATTTTGTGTCCAAGCTGTGTGTTAGTTGTTAGATCTGCGCAACGAAGTGCAACCGCCTGTTCCTTCCCTCTGGCCACAGTGAATTATTAATTGCTGTTTATCTCTCAGTTTGTCACTCCTTGGAGGATTTCGTTAAGGAAAATGACAAAGAGAAAACTAATACTTGAGATACCAAGTCCTCCACTTCCAGGGATGTTATGCAGGCACATCTGTTCACACAAAAATGTAATTTCAAAGGCATTAAGCCCTGTATCAGGACAGTTTTATAGCTATGAATCTCTATGAAAATAGCAATTCACAGGTGGGAGACAAAGTTGATCGAGCCACAAAGAAGGTACAGTCTGGGGACCGTTTATGAAAGAGCAAGAAATGAAATGAATGATCAGGTTATTTAAAAGTTCAACACTTCAAATCCTTTGACAAATCATTGATATCTGAAGGAAAACTTAGACAATTCTTAGTTTTAAAACCCCACCTTTCCTTAGATCTGAAAGACAATGTCCTTAAAAAAATTGGTCCTGTTTGGAAACTCAGGCCCATTGTATGCAGAACTCTCTTCACTTTATAATAACCTGACATGATATTTCAAAAGGAATAGTCTTTCAGCACATATTATTTTCCAGCGTTGAATTAATGATTATTTGGACCTCTGTAAGACGATTAACGTGATGTAATGGCACAAAGTGCAGAAATAATGAAATGCTGTTTACTTGCCAAGCCATTACGGAATTATCTACTGCTCTCGAAGAAGTAAATACAATTTCTCATAAAGTTTTCCCAAATGTAACAGAGATGAGCAGCAGCTAAAATAAAATAGGATGATTCCTGCTTCAAAAATAGTTTCGTATTGCAAGAATGACAATAAACTGGAGCAGTTAATCTCTGATTTACACATGACTGATGGTACACTTTGGAAGTATGAGAAACTTATTCATTGTCATATATGAGACAGAAAATGCCAGTTGCTAAGTTCACCAGTAAAATATTCCTCCAGAGACTTCAGTAGAAAAAAGGTTGAAGAGGTGTCATTCGCTTCCTTAGGCTCCTAAGAAAAAGGAAATAAGATACAGGACCAATTTTCTTGAGATTCTTCTGGCCCAGAAATACAGTTGTTTTATTGCAATCCTGAGGTTGCTAAAACAGCCATATAAATTCTCTGTTGAAATAATCCAAGGTTCACAGTAGCATCATAACATCACATCATATTTTATGCTCTTCAGCAAGAACTTACCTCTTGTGGAACTGTAGGAGAATAGTTACTAATTGTATATTACTCACTTTGTGGTAGTTTAAAGACAGACACACATCTGACTACTTCTTAGACATGCTTATTTTAGTTTCAGCTCAGGCTGAGAAGAATCTCTTGTCATAGATGGTAGAAATGTCAGATCTGTGTTCCTGCTGTTTAAGAACCACATCTTCCAACTTTATTACCTCACCTTCCTCAAAACTGATTGACTGGAATTTTACCCAATTTAAAAAATATCAAATGAGTGCATATCAGGAAATTATATTACCTTTTCACTCAGTGTCTCTAAAATAGCTTCAGGGATCCTGGTCAGCCTGGTTAAACCTTTGCTATCAGGCTCCATTAGCATGCACAACCCATGTTTAGGAGTGCATGTAAGTGGGCAGCCATATGACACCACCACATCTACCATCACTTCTCCTCCCTGACCCAGGGAACCCTTGCCCCTGCCTGCAATGCTATTCTTTAAAGGGCACCAACTCAAAAAACTGCATAAAACTAGCTCCTGTTTTTGGGAAAAAAAAGCAGAGAAAAAATTCTCAGTCCCCTTAAAAAACTTTATTTATTTTTCTTTTGTAAAGAGAAAAATGTAGAAACACAGAAAGAAAAAGGCTTTAAAGGTTCACCAGAAATGTAGATTGACTCCTTCTCAACCCTGAGCTAAATTCAAACTTTCAGCAGTGTAGGGCACTGCCCCATTGTTTCCTGAATACATTGCAGTCTCTGATGTCACTAAGGATTCAGGAATGAAAAACACAAACCTGGGAAAAACATTCTTGCTCAAAACAACTATTTTCCGACCACTGCAAAAAACCCCCACAAAAACAGCTTCAGAAGTGTCTCAGGTTCCATTTGCAATCCAGTTTGGTTCCTGTCTCCAGTATTTCTGCGGGCAAGTCACTCCTCAGTCACACTTAAAACCATTAACGCAATAATTGACCTCATCAACGCATTAATACCTCCATTGCCTTCAGCTTAAATAGTATTTCCTTCACACAACAGCCACTTACTGCTTATAAGGGCTGCACATCTCTCCTTAATGTATTTATAGAAGGCAATCATGTAATCTTTTAATCTTTACATACTCATATTGGTTGGATAGATAAATGAGGGCCTTGAGTCATAAAGTAGTTTTACACTACCCCATTCCTGAAAGTATTTAGGGCCAGGCTGGCTGGGGCTTTGAGCAGCTTGATCTAATGGAAGATGTCCCTGCCCACGGCAGGGGGATTGGGACTAGGTCATATTTAAGGTCCCTTCCAAACCAAACCATTCTAGGATTCTGTGATTCCATGAAACATCAGCTGAAGGCCTCTGTTTGAAGAAGAATGATCTAAAGTAGCATAATCATACATAGGCATTCATGGGATGCAAGTGAGGTTATTACAGTCACAACCCATAACGGAAGACATTGAGAGGAGCAGACCCTGTTTTCATGACCTTCAGCTGTGGGAAGAGACTTGTGCTTTTCTGCAGCAGAACACAACTCCAGGGAGGTCTGAAAGGCTTGTGCTGTCTATAGAGACAGAATATCTGCACGAGACACATTTAAAACACCCTTTAAAATTAAACTGGTCCCCAAAGCCTTATGAGCCCTTCTGTCTGGTTGTATAATGACCTCTGTTTTCATTCACCTTCAAACCAGCATGAGTTAAACTGGAATGCAACACCTTTTAGACCATATGATGGGTTTAGTGGTATTTCCCAGTGCATTCATTCAGCTCTGTCAATAAAATAGCCCCTAAAGTGTAAAGATAGAGTGTAAAGATAGAGGACTACCTGTAAGGAGGGCCATGTGAGACAGCCCTTGGAGAGAGGGCAATCAGCATTTTAAAACATATGTAGAGGAACCAGCTTTATGAGAAATTCTGATGCAGTTCAGACCAGGGGACTGATCAAAGGTAAGTACATTCAGCACTCAAACCCAGGGGAAATCAAGCAATATACCATGAAAGAACAAAAGACTTGTAGCATTGCAGGGTGGCTGTATGGACCGAAATATCTTGAAGGAGCCACTTGAGGGTTTCAGAGGTTGAGGCGTATGGAGGAGGGAAGATGAAAAATTGAGAAACTAACAAGAATTTTAATGACATGGGCAATGCAGTAATGTCTTTTGACTTAGTCTGATTACAAACATATAAAAGAATAAATAAGGCAAAAGTATAATGGATTGACTAAATTAAAGGAACAAAAAAAGTTTTAAGATCAGACATTTTGTTATGTTACAGTGCTGGAACTAACAATAATGCAAAAGAGACCCTTATTTAATAGATTTAGATTTCCCTCAGAGAATTCAGTTGCCAAAATTGACTGACCTCTGAAGTGACCCAAATATGCCCCAATCAACTCTTGGTTTTATGGTCTGTAGTTTCTGAACAAGAGTGCCATGTAAGCCTAGTCACTGAGCAGAGACACAAAAACCCCTGCATTAATAGATCGTTATAGAGAAAGCCCACCGGGGATCTAAGTTGACTTTTAGCTGTGGATGGCTGTGAGAATCAGGGATTAGAAGTGTCCTACCTCCATGTTTCCAGCTCTACCACAGGTTAAGGCAGTAAGCTGGGGACTAGATTCTAGTCAATATACTGATGGGGGATTGACTTTTTGTCTGTGTGTGTATGAAAGAAATGTGCTAAAATAGTCTGTAACTAATGAATAAAAGCAATTAATCATAGCCAGGAAAGGAGCACATTGCCACAGAAAGAACCATCCTGGAAAGGGCAGAAGAGATTTTACTTTTTAATTTGATCTCAGCATCATCTTGAAAATGAATAATGCTTTTCTTATCACTTATGTAATGCTTTCTCATCAGCAGAGAGAAGGCAACATCCAAATAGGAGCAGGTTTTGTGTTTCCAGGTTCTTCAATGTAAATCAAGAGGAAGAGATTAATTTTCAGTGTTCCCGTTCACTGAGCTGCTGAGTGGAACACAGAAGTTGAGCACTTCATTCTCCAATGCACAGAACAACATCCTGTTGGCTGGATTTGGCTGGAATTTCAGAACAACTAGTGATGTTTATAAGACTCAGCAGCAATAGCTATAGCACCAAAACACTCTGTAAAACCAAAGAACATGTCTATCTTTAAAAAGAAGAGCTATAAAGAAGGTATTGATTAGCCAACTCTTTCTTAGCAAGGAAACAAGGAGCATATAACACAGAGTTGTTAAGTATAATCTTTTTTATTCTACCAAATAAAAAAATTCCCTTGTATAACAGGATCACCACTCTTTGTGGATGGAAAGACAAAGAAGGAACCACATATCTAAGTTTTTCAAGTCTATTAATTTTGGCTTAGGACAGACTCTCAATGTTCTAACTGAAAATGCTAAAAAAGAGTTTGGCTACTCATTTCCAGAGTTATTAATTGGATTTGCTGACAGAATGGAAAGACTTGTTGAGCAGGGTTCTCCAGAAGTCTGCACAATGCTTCACTTTATAACCTGGATGATGAATGTTCAGTAAGCCCTTTAAAAGTGCAGATAATACAAAGCTAGAAATGACTGTGCATAGGCTGTAGGAGGGGATAACAACTTAATAATGACCCTGACAAATGCAATAGTCCAAAACTAGGATGAAATTGTGTGAAATTCATTAAGTGCAAGGGTCTAAAGATAAAAAGAGTGATAGGGTGGGCAGGGTTGGGAACAACAGATTGTATTATTCATATGTGTGGCAGATAGGACAAAGAATATTCAGACACCAGGAAAACTTGCTAATTACAATGCTGGCTTGTAAGGATTTTCAACTCGCAGTGAAAAGGGAAAGAAACTCTTAAAGAAACACAGTTTCCGCACTGTAGGTAATTTTAAAAGTTAGGCAGACTTCTGTGAAGGATGATAAATGTATTGTTGGTCCTCTCTTTAGGTAGGGAATTGATCAAATAAGCTTCACATGTAATTTTCAACTGTGTCAGCTATAGTTTAAATTGTCAATTGTGAATAACCTGAGTATTTGCCAGAAAATGTTCTACTTTTAAGTAATATTCAGTTCTTTGATGGACAGCTGTGAATCAAGTAAAACATCATTCACTGGGGTAAGAATAGTGTACAGTTCTCATTCCCACATTTTGGGAGTCCTTGTGGGATTATAAAAACATCAAGACCACTGTGGATATAGAGCATGTCAGCTGCCTCACGGTAACCACTCCCGGGACCTCTCCTGCAAAGTAGTTCCCACATTTTGAATCATAGAATCATAAACTCATTTAGGTTAGAAAAGATTCTTAAGACCACCAGGTCCAACCATTAACTTTGAGAAGCAAGTTATGCCAAATCTCTTCGTATTCTTCAAGAGTAAAGGTGTGCAAGTGGACAAGTTCCATGGACCAAGCTGACAGTTTTTAAGTGCACAGCCTATCTTATCTCACTAATTTATTTATGTAGCCATACCCCTGTGCTCCGTGGAGATACAAGGTAATGAATTCAAGACTCACACAGATTAAATAATTGATTTGACTTGTAATACCATACTGAACTCTTTATCATGCACCTGGACAAGTATCAGAGACTGCACAGAAATTACAGCAGAAGCACAGAGCAACTGCTGCAAACCTGCCTGTGGGTCACCTGGTTTGGAGGTCACAGGCTCATTTCCTATGCACTGCTATTGCACAGTTACCTGAAAACTTGTTCAAAATAAGTATTTTTCTTTAAAAAAAAAAAAAGTAGTGACAAAATGCTTTGTACATGTCAGAAAAATAATTTAACAACAGGACTTGGTGGTCGTGGCATGAGTTGATGCCAGGTCACATCTCAGGTCACTCTTCTAGCTTATTTTTTTTCCTTCACTGATTTTCATCTTCCTTTGGACATTCTGTGCTTCTATCTCACTTGAATATTTTCAAACAATTTATCACAATTTTCCAATACATCCTTTTCCCCATATAAGTGCCTTCTTTGGTGACAAAGTATATTTTCACACCTTTTGTTGTATTTGTATATTGAATGTATCAGAAGGAATTTTTTCTAATGATAGTGACAAACTTCACATGAGATTCAAAAATTGATTTATTATGTTTACAGGCTAGTAATAATCATTCAGATAAAAAAATTTACTCAAGTATCACAAAACCCCTTAAAAATCTGTGGGACTACTTGTTCAGTAAGGTATCACTCAGATTATCATAAAAGTGTTAGAGCCATTCATATGATATATTGCTCTGCTATAAATTGAATATACATATACATTACCTTAAAAAAGCACCTGAGAAATTTAACAAGCATATTTTCCTACTTTTTTTACAGGGCTCTTTGATTGCAAGAAAGATACCTTCAGAATGATAAGGATTCAATACAGAACTGACATTCTGCCTAGAAAGCAGCCAGACTTTCATATGTAAATTCTCCGGTGTGTTTTGATTTTTACTTGTAAAAAGTGTATTGTTCCGTATATAGAATGAATATTTTTGGAACAGTTGCATAATATTAAATTTTGCCCTTGGTGAATTTTTCTTTGGTTGCCTGAAAAGCTATTGCTGCATTTTAGATCTCCTGAAGTGACAGGTTCATAAGTGCCCAAAGGCCTTTATACATTAACTAGTTAATATGAGATGTCATCATGATAAATGAATGAGGGTTCTCTTTAAAAAACAATACTTTCAGTACCAGTTTTCAAGGCATGAGCCTGACATGGCTTAGTTGCACAAGTGCAAGAAAAAAGAACTTAAAAATTTTTCAGGTAAACCTGAAAAAAAAATACAGATTAAAAAATGCCAACTTAAGTGGATTACAGTGTGAGATATGCTTGCGTTTATTCTAATGTGTTAAAGAGTAATTTTTTGATATTAGATTAAAATTTTTTGGAAAAAATTACTGAATTTTTTGTGTACAGGTGAACTGAAAACAAGGTAAAAATGCACTTTTAGCATTAACTATCAGCCATGCTTATTTAAAGATGAATAGAGAAAACAAGAAAGCAAGTGTCCATGGAGGATGCTGTACTGGAAGGTGCTAATTCCTGACATCAGAAGAGTCTAAAACCCAAGTCTCAGATGAAAAAAGCAGGTGACAGGCTAACCTGTTTTCAAATTCAGCACAAGAAGCCACCCCACTCTGCAGTTAGAAGCAGATGTGGACAGGGGGGCTGGCTGTGGAAAAAAATATACCTGCAAAAAGAGATAGTTAAATCAGGGCTAGTAAAAAGCACTTCAACAGTTTTGAGCACAGGAAGCAGGGTTTTATATCATTGGAGGCAGCAAGTCAGTAGAAGGGAAGCTCTCACTGTGGACAGAGGGGGATGTAATGGAGGCGAACAGTCAGACATGCCTGCTGTCCTCTCCATACCCTGAGGGGCTGTACAGCCACTCTGCTTTGCATGACACGTAGAAGCTGAGCTGTTGTGCAGTTTCTTCCATTCACCTGCCATGATCCTCTTTCCACACTCAGCCCACATCAGATACAGAGACACCACAAAGGATATGCCAAAGTCTAATTTCTGTGTTTTCAACATCCATCATAAATTGCTTTACAACACCTTCTAGTTTCAGTCCAGCCACTGGGGCAGTGTAGGGGGACAGAGGATGGGATTGACAGTCTTTTCTTGAAGTCTTCACTGAAAGACTCTTTGCTTTTCATGGCTTTGCCTCATTTGGAAGCAAATGTGCTTTGCAAAGTCACCCTGCTGAAGAAGAACAAGACAAGAGAATGAGGAGTTGCATGAGAATAATGATCAGAATTTATAGGAGTAAACTTGAGAATTTCTGTTACCCCAGTTCGCTCCTCCTCTCTGGTTGCCCACTTCTACAAAAATTGCTGGAATTCTGTTCCCTTTGAAACACCGAATCAGGATGAAATCAGCCACTGCTTTTAACATGTTCTTGACAAGAGGACAGATATCTGAGAGAGGCTGTTTCTGTAGGAGACTACAAGATCAAGTTCAATAGTCATCACTTTGGGGTGTGACAATAATTCTGGACAATTCAGCTTCTTCCCCTGCAGTAAGAGAGTAATGGAAATACTCAGGTTCCCTGAAAGGAAGGAAACGATCTACTACTTCCAAGAAATGTCCCCAAACTAACATTAACTAAAACCCTTTTTTTCCTTTTTTACCTTTTTTTTTCTGTTTTTTGCTTGTTTGTTTGTTTGTTTGTTTTTGTTGTTGTTTGGTTTTTCTTTTCTTTTTTTTTTTTTTTTGGTGACAGGAGCTTCTTTCTTCCTTTGAGATGTCGTACGTATGTGCTCTTCATTTCTCACTGTCAACTTCCGTATCTGGGATCTGTTACTGCAGACTGTGATTTCCCTCCCTCCACCAGTGTCGTCCCCTGCTCCTCAAGAGCTTTGAACCCATGTGACACCTGCTTCAGTGGCACAGCATCACTTTGCTAGTAGCAGAGAATAAAAAAGTGTCTTATTATCATGGGAAAAGCCAGCACTTCTCCAGCTCTGTGCTAAAACATTTTGTGGGAGGAAAACCGGCAGCTTCTACCATGCTCTCTTTTCCCCTACACACCACAGGTCCCCTCTGGGACCATAAGAAAAGAAAGTTAAAGAGAAGACATTCAGCATGACTCTACGATGTTTACCCTTTTCAGCAGCAATTTGCATAGAAAAAGCATTACCAAAAAGTTAATGACACTTTGACGTTGAAATTACTTTATTTTAACTATGCAATACAAGATTTCCTAGAAATGGGGAATGATGCTTTTTAAAATGGCCCAGACCTTTTCATGATTTCCAAAGACATTGAAAATCATTCTGGTTTGGAATGAGAACAAGTTTCCAAATGTCAGAATTTCCTACAAAACAGAAATTCAGTTAAATAGAGCTATTATTAAAATCCTCACTCACAACAGCTTAGAAAATGCAGTGGTTTCTGGTGTCACTGGTCCAGGGAAATGACAGGGAGATTTTCCCATTTGATGGTCTTGTCCACAAAGAATGTATGCTCTAACTTTATGTGTAAAAGTTATAGTCTTAAAAAGGGTTCCAGAACTCTAGTTAATAGCAATACACGCTATGTACCTGCTGCTTAGTCACCTAAATCAGAAAAAGATCAAAAATAAATCTGATTATAATGATTACTGAAATTAAAGACCAACAGAGACTGAGGTGAAGGAATTGCCATCTTTCTGCAGAAATAAACTCCTTGAAAAACTTAATAAGCAATCATGGCTCTGTAAGAGTGCTTATTCATACACCTGCATAATGTATTTATGGCAGTTTTTAAAATACAGAGTTCCAGTTTGTACCTATACTGCCTGAGCTACATGATTAAGTTTTTTCCCTGGATTTCAAAAATGCAGGCATGAGTGAGAAGGCAGCAAAGACATTGAAAAGGCTACTTGTATGCCATTTTTAAATTCAGATATTTGTAGACATGGTTCTGCTCGAAAAAAGTCAGCTTAAATCCGATGTTATGTGGGTTTTAGCTTGTGCCCATGAAAGAGGTGCTTTAACTCCTTTCTCAGACAGGCAAGGGTATAAGTGTGCTCAACACTTCATTGATGCTGCCTGCTGTGATCTCAGGTTTCTGGTCTGGGCTGCAGTTAGGTGCTCTCCTTTTTAGAGCCCACAGTGGTGTGGGTGCCAGGGCATGGCATGGCTGTAGCAGCAGGAAAAGCCACTTTCCTTATCTGAGTTTATCAGTAGCCACAGGGGCTTGGCACAACACAGCAGAGCAGCACTGGGCTGTGTGTGCACAGGTAAGGTGACACACCTGTCTTCTGGGTGCAGAGCAGATGTGTCAAAGCCAGTGCTCTCCCTATGAGCCCTTCCTACGGCCTCTTCTCTGGTTCATAGGAAGGACTGGAAAATAAATCGAGTAAATTACTGGGTTGTTTTCCTTGGTGGGAAATGACTGAAAAAACAGCTTTATGGGGAGACTGGGGAAGAGATAGTCTGATTTTATTTTGGGCATCAATCACCAGATTCTGTGGTTTACAAACCACGATGCCGTTGTGTTGAGGAAGTCTCTGTGTGCCAAGAGCTGCACCTCTGGATCTGCAGCCAAGGGCCCTATTAGTTTTGACTTTTTTGTCCTTGTGTCCTTGATGTAAAGCAGGAATAAAGCTCCTGCTTTAAAGCTGGTTTTACTAGCTTGCCATCAGGATGGTGGTGTGCCCTGTCATCATTTGGAAAGATGCTGTGAAGGCCTGGAGGGCACCCGTCTCTTGCTGGGGTTTGGCTGCCGGGGTTTGGGCCAGCTTGGGGCCACCGCAGCCTGTAAATGGGGTCCGTCCTGGCTCCCAGCCCATGCAGTCCCTCACGGTGTTAAGTCAGAGGGTCTGTACATTTATGTAAACATGTATACTTATTTTCCGCCCTGTAAATAGCTGGATAGCATGCCTTGCTCTGCAGTGGAACAGTAACCACACTGCCCATTAAGTTACGTTTACCCTCAGAGAGTTCGAAGGCTTAGGCAATACAAAAGAACATAGAAGGTAACCAAGGCAGGCTCAGAGCAATAGCCAGAGACACAGCTACACTTAAACAAACAGCACAATGCTGCATGGCAAAAGAGGATTTTATCCCTACCTTCACCTCTGTGAACAGACTTGTCCCAGTGAAGGACAAGCCAGGGACCACAGAAATAGCTCTGGCAACTTGCCATGGTCTCGTTCTCTAGAAAACTTGTGTAGAAAATTGTCTCTGTGGTGTTGCCTTCACTGCAGATCTATTTTGTTCACTGCTGATATTTTTATGCGCTGAGAGAAAAAGTTCTGCCTAGAGTCAATCCTGTTGTTCAGCCATAGGTTCCCTAATACACATGTCCATCCTAATGAGTGCTTTACTTGTAGACATCAATTATTTCTGCTTCTTTCCCATGAGAGAGCACCCAGTGTTTGAAATCATGTTTCTTTTCCCAGTGCTTGTCATTCTCATTTAGTCTAGAAGAGCTGAAAAATAAGTAGTCAATTCCCACTTCCTTCCTTTGCAGAATTGCAGTAATAACCTAAAATTACTGTTCAGCATACAATCTTTTTCAGCAGATGGCTTTCAGCAAATAAATACACTCAACTTGCCAAGCTTTGTCCCGAAGTACAAAAACTATCCACATTAAATCAGGATTCTAAGAGTTTTCATTTTCGCACTGTGATCTATATTTTGTTCATGAACCATAATATGAGATGTGAACTCTTATTTATTCAAAATTATGTTATGTATCTCATATCAGGGGCAGGTTTTAGAAGGAGGAGGGAGAAGCAAAAGAGTGTGAATGGGCCAAACAGCCCCAGTTTTTACAGCACCTGCTCTCAAGTGTTATAATAAGTTAAGAAACAATAATCAGCTTCCCTTTACCTCACCTCACTTTATATGAAGGATCTGTCCACCTTTGAGAAACACAAAAGTGTTTATGGAGCTTTTTTAGGTGTAGAAGATAGTCCAAATGCCTCCCAAAACACACACAAATGAACTGAAAAAGGAAATACTTTTTTATGTCCACAGCATGAAACTAATATATCAAAACCAAACCACACCAACCAAACAAAAAAAATCACCCAAGACCATGTAATGGTACTTGTAAGATCTGTAAGGTGTCAGCTAAAAGCACAGTATAATTCAGTGGCTGGCAGCTGAAAGTTAAGTTTGAAAAACTCAAGGCAAAAATGAGGATTTGAGATTTTCAAGTGAGGTTAATTACCAATTAAAAAAAAAAATCCACATAGGACTGGAAATTCTCCATCCCTCAACTGGCTTTTATTTCTGGTCTCTTTACTTTGCAAAAACGTTCAGGTACTTCCTTCCTTCCAAATGATTCTCCAGACTTTTCTATCATGTTACCTTCCACCACAGTAACAAGTGGGACTTATCCTTAAGAAGTCTGAGCAGATCTAAATTCACGTTCAGATTTCTGCTCGTTTACCCAGACTGCAATAAAGTCTCAAACCTCCTGCGCATCCACTCCTCTCACCACTATCCCTAGGCTCTCTTTCATTTCCTAGGACCACCTACAAAATCGCTTACGCTCTCCTTAGTCTGTTGTGAACACCCACTCATTTGGCAAAACATCAAAAAACATATTTACCTTGACAGTCATTTCTTTTTTCTCTCAGACCTGCTCCATTCAACCCTGCACTTGTTCCAACTGAGCAGATGTAAGTTTTCTCCCTTTTCCACTCCACTTTCGCCCTTTCTGTCCCATGATCTTTGTGGGTTTTTTTTTATTTCCTAAGTTCTACCTCCAGGGAGTCTATGTTACATCTTTGAGAACTACAGAAGGTGTCCCTTAATTTCCAGCAAAAGGAAATTCTGGAGGACAAAGAAACTGTGAAGGTAGAAAATCCTTTTTTTGATGCTAATGTGAATAACTCTCCAGGGTTTCTCTTAAAATGTCTACCAACACTTGCCCAGAGCTAAACAAGAATGTGGATACATTAGGACAGGAGAAAACACATTATGTGAAATTCTGCATTATGTGGGCAAAACTTTCCCTTTCAAGAAAGAAAGGTAATGAGTATTGAAATTTGGAATGACAAAAAGAATTGTGCTCTGTACCTGATTTTACTTCATTTTTAATTGATTATGGAAGTATTTTGGTTCTTGTATGTCCTGATACCATAAGACTTTCTCATTCTGCTGTATCTTATAACAATTTTACTTTTACTGGATATAAATTTTCAGCAGGCTATACATGAACACATGACATAAGAATAGACACCACAACACACAGAGCCTACACTGCATCTGCAGAGTCTAAGTTTGTTCAGCTGGACACAAGCAGAAGCCGTCTCAGGCTCCCACAGGGCTCTGAGCTGCAGAAAAGGTCCTTTCTTGCTGAAAGGCTCTCCAAGGTGTGCCATGTTGGTGAGTTTGCTCACGCACAGCTCAAAGAGACAAAATCCCAATTTCCTTTATTGAAGTAAGGTCTTCCATTTGTTTTTAACAAGCGTATGTCTTTGTGTCAGAGGGGATAGATGTACCTGAGAGACCTTTTTTATTAAAAGATTTTAAATACTGAGGTCATAACTTGGAGGGGAGGGAGTAGGTTTAAGGCAGCCAGCAACCTAAACATTTAAGGCATATCCATTCACGAAATGAAGTTTACAGAGCAATACATTGGGTTTAAATGGCTCTGTACCCGCAAGGTCCTGTAACCTCAGTACACTGGGTTGGTTTCTGGCTTCCTTATTAGATCTGCTCTCATTTTCAGCTCAGAGCTCTCAAATGCTGCTCTAACTCCCATGAGCAAGAACAAGGGGCCAAACTGCAACTGAGGGTCAGAATGGCTCAGGGCTGCTCTGGACATATGTCTCGCCCTCTCACCTCACCTGGCCTTTTGGCATTGAGAGAAGAAGAAAGGACCTCTCTGAGCTGTGCAAACCTCAGATGCCTTCTCTCCAGAGCTGGCTTTCCCAGGTGATACAGTCATCACACTTAGCTCAGGTATTAGTTGTGCAGAAGATACCTGAGGTTCAAAAATGTTATTTCACACAAAGCAGATTCCATTTGAATTATTATCTCTGATCAATTCAGGTATAAACAGGTGGACAACTTTGGTGGGTACAGATGTGGTACACCTCCGTGGGGACCAAAGTTCACTGGATATGACCCAGCCCTGCTCTGGAAGTAACTGGGCTGAGACAGAGCTGAGCCTGTAGTATGGTACTTAATAGCAAACACCCACTGGTCACATGGTGATATATCACACTGATGTTGTGGAAACAGCACTGATGGACTGATGGGGTCTCCTCTGGATTTAGCTAGAACAAACTCTCTTCTCTGCTCCATGTTTTTTAGAAATTCAAGCAAACCTTGAGACCACAGCAGGCATCTTTGAAGGTGTAATATCAAAGTGAATTCTCAGGGATAACTTTTCAAGAGATATGTGAAGAGCTCTCTGAAGAGCTATTGGCGTACAGCACTTCTGTCAGGGTAATGTTCTTGAAAGAAGAATAGATGCTCTGTGGATTAATAGAAAAATAATTTTTGATAGAAAGAAAGCTCACCAGTAGAAATGTGATGACTTGGCAAAAGACCCCTCTTGTCTCCATCTCTTTTTTTTCTTCTGAGAAGATAAAAACAATTTTTAAGAATGGAAGGGGGAGGGAAGGCTCCACAACCAAGGCACCAGCAGTCAGCATCCTTTTATTCAGTGCTGTAACCTTCCTTACAACACCCCAAACACAAGAGCATTCACAGTGATCAATTCCTTCCACACAGCTCTCTTCCAACACAGGAAGGCATGTACAAAACCTGGAGTCAATAGGGAAAGTAATCTAGATCAAGTGATTACTAACAGTGATGGGAATTCAAGTGATTTTTCCCAGACCTCACAGTCACAGAAGGAGCAGCACAGCAGACAGGCACTGTAGCAGGAGAAACAGCCTTGTGGGAGAGGGACCTTCTAGGGCAAGGGAGCCAAAGAGAAACCATGGTGCTGCACTGTGCATTCTTACTGCCCTCACAGCAGTGCAGCAGCTGGATCTTGCAGGGGAGGGAGAGCCTGTTCCCATTCATCCCCCTCCTAGGTGGATCCCTATCTGCTCTCATCCAGGATCAATATTTGCAAGCCTAAAAATGGCTTATTTAGAAACATATAAGAAAAAATCAGGGAGTCTTGAGATAATCAATGAGCTTCAAGAAAAATAAAAGCCCAGATTATGTGAAAGGCTTCTAGCAGCTGCTTTGCAGTTTAAAGCAGATAATAGGAATTGCATTCTAGTTGAATGCATTTAAAGCAGAAAAAGCCACTGAAGAGGAACTGATAAATCTAATTGATTTTTTTTTCATAGCTCTTCCCACTTTTGTCTGAAGAGAGTGAAATGATCAGTCCTCCACCCATATATCTAGAGAAAAGGGACATGTTTCCCAACTTCAAATTACGATATTATGGCACTGCCCAGTGAGGATGGAGACAGAGAACAGGTCTGGGAGGAGAAACTCAAGTCGTTCTATCAGTTATTCAGGTTCCAGTGCCTCAATGCTCTATGATCATTTTCTGAGACAGCAGTTCAGTCTCCAGGGTGCTAACTGTAAAAGTTAGGAAGTCATCCTTATTTTGCAGACCAGTAAGTTTTGAACTTCAATGCTACACAAAGCCATATTTCTATTTCACCATCTTTGCAGAAGTTTGCAGAAGCAAACATTGATTAATGAGACAAGGCAGTAGTCTATGAAAGCAACAAATGGGTGGACTCAGGAGGACTGACTCTTGAGATCCAATTAATGTGTGGACATGCCATCTGGGCTGGCAGCACGCAGGGTAGTTCATTACCTGCTGCCACTGCTGGCACTGCACCAAGAAGAATCAGAGCATCTGTCAGTCCCCAGGATCTGTAACAGAAAACTGCAGCACAGAGAGCTTCAAAACAAGCCTTGAACATCAAAACTCTCTGGTAAATCCCTAGAAGAAAAAGCCTAGAGATAGTGTAGAAATAACTGTATTAAAAATAAAATATGGAATTTTTTCCTATGTAAAATGAAGTTGCACAAGCATGACCCTTTCTCTATTAGTCTTCGACTGCAGATGCAAACTCTTCTCTCGAAATTTCTTTTGATTATGTTAAGTGACATCAAAATCACATGTTTTCTCTATGAATATCTTAAAGTAAAACTTCAGATTTTCAGCTACAGGCTTCACTTTTCTCTCCCATTTCCCCCAGTTCATTTCAATAAGGTCAGGATTCTTTCCAAAGAGGTTCTGAATCAGTTAGAAAAAAATGTAGTATGAGCAAGCCGTATCTCACTTAACTGCTTGTGATTGACCTTCAAGGACTTCTCTATTGAAAAACAACTTTCTCTAGCATTGCTGATTATTCAGCCAAAATGCAGGGAGGCAGATCACCATTCTGCCTCACCTTTACTGCTGAAAGAAACACACTCTAAATATGAGCTACTGGCAGGAGTTGACACCATCAGTCTTAAAAGGGGAAAATTGATTTTGCAATCTCACAGTGAATCACACAGAAGCAGCAAGCTAACCAGGGCTACCTTGTGGTCTTGTGCCCGCTTGAAACCATTATTGCTTTCAGTGGACAGGTTTTTTGCAGGATGGGAAGTGTAAAATCAGGATTCAGTGTCAAAAATTAAGATTTTAGTACTTAATCACTGTAATCTTCATTTCAGAAGAGATAATTTGACTTTCAGTTGAAGACAGCTGTATTGCAAAAAGGCAGACAATTCAGAACTCTGTGAATAAATTAGAAAATAAATTAGCCAAATTACCAAGTTTGATCTTCTTTCTCCCATGCTTCATCACTCTGACCTTATTTTTTGAAATATCAGACTTAACATCAGCATATAAATATAAACTTCGAGCAAAAATCTAATTGTCACCGACTCTGAGTCAGTGACCGGGTCCAGCTGCAATCTGTGCCTACAACTCAGATGAATGAACTAAGTGTTATGAAGAGTTTTTTTGCAGGTGCAGCATGGGAGTTTCTCAGGGCCTGATCCAACTTACTGGATCCTTCAAAATTATTGGAAAATATTCTGTTAGCTACAATAGGCATTTGACTGAGTTATCAATGAAGAAGAATGGCTATATGTTTGGATTAAAGTGATAATCAGTCTCTGAACTATTTGCTTCAGAGAGTGAATCATAGAAAATACAGCTTTCAGCTGAGGTGTTTATGTATGTCTTATGCATCAGCAGGCTTGATCATAGTGGAACTTTAATGAGACATTTGTGTAGAGCAGCTGAAGTTGTCTAATTACAGACTTTTCTAGGAGCATCTTTTGTTCCCAGTGGGACCTGGCCTACTTTCAGAGTAGTCTGTTTGGAAAGAAAGGATTAGTTTACCTGTCTCCATTATTGAAAGCTAACATGACTGAAGGCAGTGCCCCTTTGTACTTGAAAAGAAAATTCTCTCCAATTAGACATTAAGCTCAGCTTAATGCTTTGATTGTTGGACATCCAGAATGTGTTTGATTGAAGTTCAGCAGTAAGAAGAGATGCAGCTGATGGAAGTTTGCATGCTCACTGAAATTTAGAAAAAAATTTGAAAACTGCTGTTCTCCAGAAAGAAAACTTGCAACTTTTATCTGAGTAGATTCTGCCATTCTGTATCTTCACAAATAAAGACTTCATAGGATGCAACTATCTTTCCTATATGGAAAGAGTTGACTGTCTTATAAGCCACTAATTTTGCTGAGACTACAGTAACTAGTCAGGCACCCACAAGAGAAGTTTCTGAGAAAAGAGCTGAGTGTGGAGTCTGGTAGCTGAGCTCTGAGTTGTATGTGGAAGACATGAGATGTCCTAAAATAGTATTCAGAATGGTCATCAACACAAGATGGGCTTAGAAGAGGGAATGGTAGACCAAGAGATCCATGCAAGTGAAATTTCAACAAATGCTGAGTGCCTGCGCTGCAATGGCCCTTCCCCCGTAAAAATGTCGGCCTTACACTGGCAAGCCTAGGAAGTTCTTTCGTGAAGAAGTGGAAGTGAGATCTTGCTGCTTGGTTTGCTTTAGTGCCCAGGCTTTTTTATCCATTTTACCATTGCTGCTGGAGTTTTGGAAACAAATTCCAAACCTATTGTAAACTCCAGTAATTACCAGCCTGAGGACAGAGTTTTACAGATGACTAAACCAATCTGCTTGAGACCCTATAAACAGCTGTCTTTTGAGCTCTTCTGGACCACAGGCTGCACCAACACCTCCCTCTGAGTGGGACACCTCTTGGACTTCACAAACCCTTCAGCTGGCAATATTTGAAAGACCATTGCTGATGACAAGCCTTAGGATGATACCCCACAGGACATTCCTCAGGGTGCAACCCATGCCTGATGAGAAACACAAAGGGATTTGATGTATTTCACTGAACTTGAGGTGAGTTTTTGATAGGTACCTTTATGCACAAATAAAGATTTATACATCTCTGATTCTTTTACACCCTTATCTTTATGTATCTGTATCCTTTGCACTCCTACCCTTTCACATCCCTGGTCTCAATGTAAATAATAAAAAATTGATTCCAATCTGATTTTCCTATCCATGCCTCATCTATGTAGAGTAACAGAGTGAACCTTGTCATCGAGGTCTGTTAAGGCTGTACTTTCATAATTAAAACCTATTTTTTGTTAATCTCTTTGATGGTGATTCTTTAAGTGGCCGAAATCAGTCATTTGCAACACAGGTCATAATAACTTCTTTAAGTCAGTAAAATCTATGTCCAGTGTTGCCATTGTAAATTAGAAGAGAATCAGTTAAATCACTGAAAACCTTATTATGGTCTATTAACAATCTACTAATTCTCATGACTTTCATTCATCCAAAACCACGTAGACTGGTGTGATGGTAAAAAGTTATGGAAATCCTAGCATTGGCATAGATTGCACAACAGTGTTAGTAAACCTCTAAGTACCAGTAGCTGTTAAAAAAGAAAAACTGAACAGAAAATTGCATTAATGATAATGAAATCAGAAAGTTTGGAGTCAACTACAGTGTTTCAATCAGCCTGCAAAACAATATAGCATTAGATAATTGGTACATTATTTCTGATCCACTGAATGAAAGCTGGTATCTGCCTAATTATTAAATTGACAGACATGTTTTCTTAAACAGCAGCATACTGTTACAAAAGGCCCCTAGCTGATGTGCAGAGTAGAGTAATCCACTATTTTGTAGCCAGAAGCTGTTTAGGTAAAGGAAGGAAATTCCCTATGTACTGGCTTTTAATTTTCCTCTGAGGAGACCCAGAAATATCCATCTCTTCTTGACAAGTGACAGTATAGAGAAAAATAATCACTTAAAACATTTTCATTGCCACGGAAGTCAGAAAACACTCTCTGCTAGACTTGATAGAGAACCAAATTCTAAAAGCAAGAGATTTCATGTGAAAATTCTCTATCTCCAGTAGGACTCTGATAAAAATCAGCAGTTGTAATGTCCCAAGCACTTATTTTCAGATCATATGGAGTACTAAGTGATCTCAGACATAGCCAGGAACAACATATGCACTGATTTAATATGAAATATTTTAATTGTTCCAAGAAGAGGAGTAGGATGCTGATGTCACAGGCTTATTAAATATGGCCTTTACATTGAACAGGAGTACATTCATGCTTAGATAAAGTAAGAGCTGCGTGGCAGATTACCAAATTGGGAAAAGCAGTTGGGTTCCTGTCTCCCTCTACATTGCCATGTCCTGTACATTCACATCCAGCTCCCCTGTAGCCAGCACCTCCTCCAACATTCATTAGGTCTTGTAACATGTTCATCACTTATCTGTTCACTTAGTCAGTCCCAGCAGGGGAAATATTTGCAGTAGGGTGTCTTCTGTAATCATCCAGCTAGTGTTTAGAGTCTGCAGACCACTTTTCCCCTTTGCTGCAGAAGTTCAGTTCTGCGTGGGTGGAATTCATCTTACCCAAATATAGTCCACAGAAAGAAATAACCACTGCTGGGCAAGAATTTTCTGCTCTATTTTAGGCACTGACCTCAGGATGAGATTTCTGTCACCAAGCACCTACTTCTCTTCTCTGACAGTACAGTGAGCCTGTGATGACTCACTCAGATGTAGGAGTCTACAGCTGGTCTGATGAATCCTGCCTGGAGTCTCTTGAAGGTAAGGGCAAGACCTTGGACTGGAGGTAAACTCTTACAAAAAACAAATGTAAAGATCAGATGTGAGTATCAGGCCAGACTGCTGAGGAGATAAACTATATCAGGACTGAGGCATGCATTTACCTGCTGTTGGTGTATTTTAAAACAGACCTAATCCAACATGTTCTGTCATTCAGAAATACCTGAGCTTGTGTCTGCCACATTTAATCTTGTTCTGGTGTAGCTTTTGTGTGAGTTATTGTTACACATTGATAAGTGGAAAGCTTGATGTGATTAACAAGGACTTGCTTAAACTTGATAGCTGCTAATAAAGAAAAATTTCATTAATTTAAAAGGCAATAGCTATTCCTAAATATCAGCTTATGTAGATGAGAGATAAATAGGGGAGCATGACATTGAATCTCAGCAACATAGGAGATGGACACTTTACCTGCCTGGTAAACTTATCTGATTGGGACTTCTCTCAGCATCTCATTTGTAATGACCAATATCAATGCCTCTGAAGAAAACTTTTTTTATATGTACATTGGAAAACAAATAACTACACATTTCAGTTTATTTATCAAACTATTATATTAAAATGCATTAATGCACCTATTCCAATATAATTATTTGCTTTTGGCTGTGGGGTTTTTTTGGGGGGGGGTGAGTGGGTGTTTGTTTGGTTAGTTTGTTTTGTTTTTAAATTAAAAAATCTTTAAATTTTTATTCCATAAAACTACTAAAATGTCTGCTTTTCATGTTTGTCAATTTTTCCAAAACGTTTTTATGTAGACAGTGACATTCTCAGCACTCATCAAGGATGTCACTAGTGCCAGCAACCAGAGCTGACTGCAGACAAGCTATTCAAATGAGAAGTTTCTGCCACAGGTAAATAAAAAATATCTCAGCAATCCAACAACAGATTAGAAACTCCAGGAGACTATTGGCTAGGAGAAGGCTTTAGGACTAATATGCAAATCCAAACAGTAATGAAAAGCCTCATACTCCTCAGAGGAAGGAAATGCTTGAGCTGTCCATTCTTCCAGAATAAGGATGAGTATATACCCTGAATGGTAACATACACAATCTACATTACAACCACGTGGAATAGGAAACATTTCACACAAATTCAGCATCATATTGCATCATTAAAATCTGACTTCTGAAAACATGTAAGAGTTTCTTTAGAAAAAATTGGAAATCTTTGCACAGATACCGTGTACCTTTACCTTATTCCAAGGCACAAAACTGCTATGTTTTGGAAAGCAGAAGCTGAAATCAAAGAGCTAGATTCCTCTTCTTCCAAAACTTCCTTTCCAGCCCTATGATACTTGAGGCATCACACAGCATAAGGCAGAAAGCTGAAGTCTGAAACTGCACACTGAACAGTATTAAAAGTTATATTGAATAACCACTTAAATAGCTTAAAAGTTTGCATCATTGTACACCCACACATGAGCACCAATTGAAGTTCCAGTACTATTAGACAAAAAAGTTGATCTATTTCTTTTTATTTTGTTCATGGCACTTTCTGCTTCAACTGTACAATGAGCAGCACTCTAAAATCAGTTAGTGTTGCACCTGTTTTGTAGCTGAAGGATTTGGCCTCATTTTTAAAGGGCTTTCTGAAGGCTTCTTCAGCTGCAGAAATTGGCCCACTCTCCTCATAGTCAAAATATCTGACAGAGCCAGTCTTTTTTTGCCACAGCCGCAATACAGTTTGTAAGATATTTTTGTGAAGATTCAACTTTATTTCTCTAATTATATGTTTGATAAGAACATGGTGCTCCAACTTAGTTCCTGAAGCCTTAAAATTGTTACAGTTGCTTATTCCAAACTGGACCATATTCGCAGAAATTTTGGGGATAACCTACATCAATTGATATGATTTGCAGAGTTCTGAGTAAAACATTGGATTCATTTGCATGCAGTTGCATTGAGTGCTCATTGCACAAGCATGACCATGACAGTGCATTCAGGTGTGTTCACTGAGCTATGGATGTCTGTAACTGTGGTTTCTTCAACTCTAATGAATATTGGGGTTTAATGCTTCAAGATTTGTTTCATGCAACTTTGTTTGATGTTTTTATTAACATTTAAAATTAGAGTATGTGAAGCCTTGTAGTAAAAAAATTGTCTCTTTTGACTACTAGGAAGCAGTGAGTGAGTAGGGAAAAAACAGCCATGCAATATAGAACACATACGTGAGGCTTTTACTTGTTTAAATCTATGCACAATTTTGTGCATTTATTTCACAAGCAAAGTGTCATCACTTTAAAGCCACCCACTTGCTCTTCTGTCTCTGTGTTTTTTCTAAAATGAAATCTTCCCTGTTGGTCTTTGACATACACTACCATTTGACAATGACATTTTCTGTGAATTTTCTTCCCTTTATTCCATGTTTTGCTGGCAGTTATCACATTCCTGTTTACATTCTGTTTAAGAAAAAAAAAAGAAAAAAGAAGATATGAGAGAGGAAAAGGGATAAGAGAGAAAGATGAAGGAAGAAAGAAATAAGAAGGGAAAAGGAGAAAGAAGAGGGAAAAAGTAGTTTCATTAATAATTATTAAGATTTGAATGCAGCTGCATTTTCATCTCTTACAGGAAAAAAATACAATTCTATACATGCCTTGTATAGAATAGCACTCCAAGGCTAGCACTCCAAGGCACGGAGTTGGATTGATGTCACAATATTTTCCCTTAGAAAATTGAATTGAATGAATTCGGCACAAAGCAATATTGCAACATTCACTTTTAGTCATCTTTCATATTTTTGTTTAGCTGAAAAGAGAAAATAATTCTGTAGAGCAGAATCCAAATACAAGACAAATGTATTTATTGCACTTGCTTTATAGATGTACAGGTAAATTACTTTGAATGCCCATGTAATAGAAAGCGATTTGTTTAAATGGAAAAGCTTTTGTGTTTTTTCTGTGAGACATGAAATTTTATCACTGAACACATGATTATGCTGAAGTAAAGAGGTATTTGAAGCACACAAACATGCCACATCTCCTGAATGGGTGGGGTTCTTTTATGCACTTGTAAACATTCAATATTTCAGAGGTGTTTCAAGTCCTAATTCATGTTCTTTTTAGTAATACTCCTGAAGAAGCAACACTTTTAAAGAAGCATTTAGCTACAAGTGAAGCCTCACTGACAAAAAGCAGAAAGCATCTATGTGTTTTCATCAAGAGCTATGTTGAAAGTCCCCAGCTTTCATAAATTGAAATATCCATGATCATGATCTGACCCCAGTGACTCCATGAGCTCACAGAGGGCAACCGAGCAGAGAATTCAGCCCAACTCTCAGCCATCTACAGCTTCAGCAGCCACAACCCTGTCAGCAAAGACTCACACCAGGAAAACTGCCTTGTAGAGAAATAATATTATTTAGCCCAGTACAGTGCAATTCTAACACAGCTCTATTACTTTCAGGACTCAAAAATCCTGTCTTTGCACGCTCTTTTACTTTAAACTCACTTGCCCACCACAGTGATTATTCTAGACATATTCTCTGGGGTCTAGAAACCCCAACCAAGAAAATATCAACATTTGCACAAACCTAAGACACCTAAATGCTCTTTAAAATCCAGCTCTGAGACTTTTGCCAATGGATCGTGTCAACTGGTTCAGCTCCATGCCAGCAGAAGTGTTAACCGGCTCCTCTGGGTGTGTGTATCAGCTGCTTTCAGATCAGAGTGGTGCCATTCCCAGGAGACACCCAGAGCAGTGCAGATTGTGTGCCAGCCTTCTTTCCCAGGGAGAAATCAATGCAAGTGGTAATAGGTTCCATTAATAAAGATAATGTCCAGAGACTTCATTCAAAATCAAATCATTAGGAATTATATTGACTTCTTTCTGAAAGAGAATAAACCTGAGAAAGAGCTTCCAAACTCTACAGTGTAACACTCTTTTCTACCATGTTCAAGAGATTAATACAAATAGGATTTGCTATTATAGTGTCTGTATCAGAAGGTGATAGGCCTGAAAATAACTCGTCTGATGAAACGGAGAAACAAGATTTTTTTGTTTTCAGTAATTCTGGGAAAATGACCTCTACACTGTAGATTTAAACAGATTAAGAGCCAGCAGTGCAGCAAAACCAAATATAGATAAATATTGAAAGCCATTTCTAGTTTTAAAGCTACCCCTGTTAAAAATCACTTGAGTTTTATGGCCCAACTTTTTTTGAGAGGCATGCCCTTGACACATTTTTTTGGGACTGCATTGAGTAACAATGTAGAAAGGGAATAATTAGCAAGAACAAGCAGTAAGGCTCCTAATGAAGTATGTAAGGGAAGTGGCAGCTGTCTTTGCATCAAAGAGAATGTGAATTGTTCAATAATTTTTCCTTCAAGAAACATATATGCAGTGAAATAGGAATGACCACTCTTAAAAATAGTTTAGCTGCACTTCTAAACAATTTTAATCTCTGAATGTCATGAAAAGATTATCTTGCTAGTTCAAATTAGTCAGGAGGAATGTGAGATACTTACTGGATTATGTAGATGTGTAGGGGGTTAACCCTGGCTGGATTCCAGGCACCCACCAAAGTCACTCTATCTCTCCCCTCTGCAACCCTGTGGGGGAGAGAAAATATAATGAAAGGTTCATGGATTGAGATAAGGACTGGAGAGATCACTCACCAAATACCACCACAGGCAGACCAGACTTGAATTAGTGATATTAATTGAATTTATTACAAACAAAATCAGAGCACAATAAAGAAAAATAAAACCTTAAGAAAACTTCCCCTCAACCCTCCCTCATTCCCAGCTCTACCTGCTCCCCCAGAAGTACAGGGGACAGGGACTGGAGGTTATGGTCAATTCCTCACACGTTGTTCCTTCTGCTGCTCAGGGAGAGAGGTTGTTCCCCTGCTCCACCCTGGGCTCCCTTCCATGGGAGACAGTACTCCACAAACTTCTCCAGCATGAGTCCATCACCCAGGCAACAGTCCTTCATGGACTGCTGCAATGTGGGTCACTCTTCCACCTCGGAGCTGGCTGGCTTTGGCTATGTTGGACATGGGGGAAGCTGCTGGCAGCTTCTCACAGAAGCCTGTAGCTCTCCTGCTACCAAAACCTGGCCATAAAAACCCAACACAAACCCAAAAGCTATTTGGTTTCCTCCTTTGACAAATATGCAGACAGAAACAGGGGAATATGCAATGAACACAATCTTCAAAAGAAGATGAAAGGACCTGGTTCATCACTCCGTGAGACTGGAAAGCTAATGCACAGCTTTCTGGTATTCTGTCTTGTTTAGTCTTCCCTGTAATCAAATGACTACAACTATTAACCTTAGCAATAAAAAGGAGTGAGCTTAAGCTTGAATAAGACAGAAAAAAATACGGGAGAAAAAAATAAAGCAGAAAATACTTAGGTAAGTTCAAGTTGTCCCTGTGAGCTGGGATTGCAACAGATGTACTCCAGAATTTCTTTGCTGCCTAAATTATACTACATTTCTCTAAATAGCATTTCCTGGCTCAGACTGACCCAGTGGAACTCACTCTGACATGCATCAAGAACTGAGTGGTGCAATCTCAAGCAGTTCACAAGTACTGCTTTTGAGAATTATGGGGGACAGGTGAAAACAGAAGCCTTGGAAAGGGATGTGGCATATCCATTCTTTTTAAAAAATGGGCGGAGTAGGAAGGCAGAAATGCCAGAACATTAACCTTGTCAGGCTAGCTCTAACACTAAAGAAACTGAAGCAAAAATCTATTTTACAAGCCCCTAAAAATCCAGCAAGAATTTCTCAAGGCCAACTGATATCAAATAATGCATTTTATGCTAAAATTAATCCAAAACACTCAAAAGAAATAGATGTCATATGCTGTATTTTTACTTTAAAGACCATGAAAACCTACTAATTTGACTTTTTTTTTTAAATAAGTTTGAGGAATGTCCTGTAGATGGGGTTTCCCAGGCTCAGTTTCCTAAGCTAGTACTGCCACTAATAGCAAAAAGTCCCTGACTGCTCTCCTGAGCAGCATTCAGGTAAATAGGAGGCATTTTGCTCTCTAACAGTAAGGGTTTTGAAGTAGCTTGAATACTCTCCTAGTGGTTTTTTTCTAAATGACTGCTCTAGCTGAAATAGTTAGAAGCTATATACAACTGCCTGAAAACCTAATGCCAAGAGCTATCAGTTTTCCCTGTCAAACTAGAAGGATGTCCTGTGGCTTCCTGCAAAAATCCATCCCATTTCTGGCATTTCTCAGTATTTCCACTAATGACTCATACATGAGCTGGGAGTGCTCCTTATGAAATTTGTATACAATCTGAAGTTTAATGTGAGTTTCAAGCTCTACAGGTGTAGAATTAAAATTCATCAGCTGGAGCAGCATTCTGAAACAAATAGGATGCAATTCAGCAAGGACAGGTGAAAAGGTAGGAATAGTTAGCTGCACAAATAGAAGATGGAAAACCACTGGATGAAATTAAGTTTGGGAGAAAACATTCAGATCTGCAAATTGAAGAGTTTTCAGTGTCACACAGCTGCACTGTTTCTACCTGCCTCCTTCTGGCATTTAGAAGCAGGTGGGTTTTATGCAAGACATGAAGCAATCCTCACCTTCCCTCCAGCTTTGGCATGGTCTCAGCAGTAATCCTGCCTCTCATCCAGAATACGATAATTAGAGGAAGGTGGAAGCATTGGCATACAAATAAGAGAGTGACAAGGATAATCAGAGCCCAAGGAAACGTGGCTTGTCAGGGGCAGTTGAAAGAAATGCAGTTGTTTAGGCAAGAGAAGACTGAGAGGAAACAACAATCTCAGGATGCATAAAAGGCCCTTGCAATTACTTTGAGAGCATTTCCTGGTGAGGAACACATCTTCCAGGACTCTGTAACACATTCCTTCTGGTAAGCAAAAAGTATTCACTTAATATAGGCCTAATTTTAGGTACGGAGTGGATCCATTCTCCTCACCCTAAGCAGTGTTTCTCATTATGGGTCACATTGAAAGGTGATGTACAGTCACTGAGAAAATACATGCTCAGTTACGGGCAAGTAATCAAACAGGCTGGGGAAAAAGCAAATTCTTCCAGTGGAATGCTGTATATAGAAAACATCTTTGCTTCTCAGCATGACTCACAGATTGTAATTAAAGAGGACACATAATCTGCAAACTCTTGAAGGTTGGTGATGTAGCAGTGTAGTCAACTGATGTCAGAAGCTGTCTTTGTAGGCCTCCAATCCATTTCAGCTACGTACTTATTAAACCATATTGAATGAAAACTGAGAAGGGGAAGAGAAGGAGAATGAAATACATGGCAAGAATTCAGCTTGATGTTTTCTTCATCTTACCTTCTCAGTATTTTCTCTTGATCCATTTGCTTCTCTGCCCCTTTCATGGGTACAAAATTTCATATGAAAAGCCAACAACCATCACCCAGGTACTCCTTGCTGGTGCCTTGTGAGATGCTGGAGTAGAGACCCTTGATATCCTCCATAAAAGAGATTAATTACTTAAAAGAGATCTTAAATAAATGAACACAGACTCTCTTTGCTGAAGAACTGGTCTATGTGTATATTTTAAGGGCATGTTTTCTTGTGCTGGGGATGAAGGTAGTGAGGATGAAGAGGAGTCTGTCTGACAGCTGCATCTCTGTCTCTTTCCACATCTGTGGAGAGGGAACATCTTGTGACAATTGCATAGTAAAGAGAGTCGTGTCTCCATCCTGAGTTGTCTGCACTCTGTTAAGATGTCTCCTGCCTTCACATTCAATTCGCTTTGTGTAATTGAGCAGCATTTGTTTGTTCTTCCTCTTGCCCAAGCATCAGACAGAATAGCTTTGCCTTCCATCTTTTGTAAAGAAAGCACTTGTGGTTTTGTAGATGGTGTAGGCTTCTTAGGGGAAGATTAAAATTTTCCAGCAAAACAAAGAGGAACCTCTGACTGAAACATTTAAATTCCAAGTGTTGAGAGAACAAAATGTAAGCAGAAAAGAAAATGCTTTTGCATTCCGGGTGCATTTCTCTGCAAACACTCCTCATAACCCTGGGCTTGAATGGCAGCTGAGTAGCAGCGCTGCCTGCAGCAGTGTTTATTACCAGAGGCTAAAGCTTTTGCTACAGCTCTCCTTTTAACTTTTGCAAAAAACATTGTCAGTCACTATGAAGACATTAACAGAAGCATCAGAGAATGTGTAGAATGTAAATATTTGTGCTGTGGCTGTAAAACAGACAAACTGAAAAGGCCTAACTTCTCTGAAGTTCTTGGGGAGTGAACCTGAGGGCGGTGAACCCACTTGATGAGCTGCTCCCCTGAATGTCTCTGTGTAGGCAGCTTCTTTCTTTGGCAGAACAGTATTAATCATAATGAAAGCCGATTACATTGCAGGCAATAAGTGGTATGCTATCACAAAACTGTACACACATAAAAAGATCAGTACTTTCCCCCAATTCTTTCCCCATCACTTCCTAAAAAAACCCATCTGCAGAAAGGCTCCCTCCTGGAAATCTGTCAGGTGGGTGTTGGTCCACACAGAGGCCGGCTACAAGAAAACACAAACAGAAATGCTCTTGTAGAATGACCTAAAAGAATCTGGCATCTATGCTGTGGCCCAGCAAATCCATGCAAAAGCACCTGTCAGACTGTTTGAGGGGAAAGGATTAGCACATCTGATAAACACATGGTAGGAGGGCAGTTTCCTCAAAGGCTGGTTAGCAATTTCTAATAAGACCTTTTTCCCTCTGCATGAAGTTTGACCTTGATGAACTTGGAAGTCTTTTCCAACCTTAAGGATTCTATGATTCTATGAATATGCCAATTCAATAATTTGCATATTTAGCAGGAACACACCAGTTTAATTCAGCCTTGCAAGGAAAATGCCCCTGCCCTTCCACCACCTTGCCTGCACTACCCATGGCAGAGCCTACAAGATGCATTTTACAGGACTGACAGGTTCCCCACTGTGCAGCCAGATGTCTAGCAATCCTAGAAGTCTGAGCTTGACTGCTAGTTGCAGAAATTCACTTTCCATAAGTTTGCTGTGCAAGTATTTTGGGTTCAGAGTCACTGGGGGACCCTCTTCATATTGCTGTCAAATTCAAGGGATATACCTGACATATGGACCCAGACCCATATATCTTCCAAAAAGAGTATTCCAGTGTAGGCAAAAATCGTCTTCATGGAAACAGATAAGTCACATAGGGGATCCTATGGGTTCAGACCTGTCCAACTTCTCAGGGCTGTTACCTATCAGTTGGCACCTGAGAACAACAAGCACATACAAGAGCTGTTTGCTTCAGGAGGTAGAAGAATCTCCACCACAGAAGATTTTTTGAGAATAGGGTAGACTCACATTTGTCAGAAATGTTATGGGAAGAGCTCAGCTTGCTGAAAGGCAGGGCACAGACTACCTGACCCCTGCAAGCTCCTCTGAGCCATGCTGATTTTTTTCCAGGTCACTGGACAGAGCAATGTCTGGTTCCATTTCAGATTTCTGGACACTGGGTACATCCTATGTATTTGAAGCTCTTGAGATCCAAGCAGATTTTAAACACATTCTTTCCAAAGCAAACCTTCAGAAAAGTATGGACAGGTTAAGTGAGCAGTTTTCAGAGGAAAAGCTGTGTGCAACTCTTCTGGAAATCCTTGCATTAGCAGTGGAATAAGTCTGTTCTACTTGCCAGGTACCTACAAATGGGGAAAATGTAAACAATTTAAATGGAAAGGCAGAGATGAGAAGGGAGAGAAGCCACAGGGTCAGCTGCCTCAAAAATATATTAACCTGTGTCCTGCCACTTAGAGCAGGTCTGAGTAGGCTGAAGTACTCAGGTCTTTCACCCCAAATTTTCCTGCCTGAGAAGCAGCTCAATGTAACAGATCTTGTTTAAATGATGCAAAACTGAAAAATGTATGCTTCCTGAAGATGCAGCCTGCAGTGTACTCACAGACCTGACAAATGAGGAAAATACCAAGGCCAATATGGCCCCCCCAGAACAGCTCCCAAGAGTCATTTCAACCCTTTCTGGGGTCCCTCAGATGCAAGTTGAGAGCAGGACATCGGCTGGATAAAGCAATTTAGCCACCCACTCTCTGTCACCTCCTTCTCGTACTAACAAGAAGGGGGCAGAAGTGAGACCTCATCCCAAGCCAGGTGGGCATGGATTTATGTGATGGGAGGATGCATCTGTTCATGTCTGCTGGTGAAATGCTTGCACTTTGGTTGGACAAGAGGCCCAGTGAACTCAGTGGAGAAGTAGAAACCTCTCCATTAAAGGCCTTAAATAATTAGTTGAAATTGGACCATTAACTTTATTATAACAAATTTCCTCATTCGGTGTTAGAAGGAGTTGTTTCTTTACTGTTATATATAGAAAGCCAGGCTTCCTGCCTCAGCTAATTTGTATTAGCATACCAATTTTTCACCTTTAGGGTGCAGTTCTGATTACCTGCACACTGATGATAACATTTGTGTAGCAACACTGGCTCTAACAGCAATAGCTCTCTATTCATGGTGGTATAAACAAGATAGGAATCTGGCTCTCAAAGCTCTATTTAAACTTGACCTGGATGATTCATGCCTTTGAGATCTCAAAATGAGATTACAGCAAAGTGCTTTATAGTGGGCTGCCAAAAGGGCTAATCCATTCCCTGAAGCTAATGCACAATACAGCACCTTGATTGTTATCAGAGGTGGGCAGGGAGGGATCTGCCTACTCACTACTTGTCTGTCAGCATTTTCTGCTTTTTAGTGCCTAGAAAAGGTCTACAGTTTTGCTTTTAGCTTTTAAAGCTATTAACAGGTTGGAAATTGATGTTGCCAAGGACATCTGTAAATGTGCCTTGGAGATGTATAAATACTTTATAGTATTGAATTGTTCCCCTTTTTGTTAGCCACAGGAATCCTATCAGACTGACAAGGGTAATTTCCAGTGATGCCTCTCAAACCAAACATGAAAACAAGATGGTGACTCTGCCATGCCTTTCCCCTGGACCAACCCTGAGAGATGAGAAGCCCTCCATCAGTCTTTCATGATCACATTTAAATTAATTTGTATTAGGATCTTCCCTCGTGAACTTTCTTCTTTTGTTACAAAAATTGAAACCATTTTTATCATAGTAAATTTCTTCTCACATTTAATTTTTTTTCCTGATACGTGAGGATCAAAGCAGAAGCTTACACAACTTTGCATTGTACCTACAGGTTTTGCAATGTACTCCACAGGAGCAGCAAGTGCAGCAGAGATGTATTTCTGCCAGTCACATGATTTGCCCAGAAATCCTTTCCTGTGAGTCCTGGGGTGCAGCATTCAGCCTCTCTACACCTGTGCAATGGCATAAGGTTTAAAGTATCTGTAAAAGCACTGGGAAACATAGAGGAAAAAAGGTAAGTGTTTGCTGCAATAGAAGACCAGAACAGTGCTGTACTGAAGGCACATAGAGATTTGCAGACCTATTGTACTGCACTGAATTTCCCCCTCAGCACACATGATGACTCTCTGGGAAGCTTAAATTAGTATGCCTTTAATTAGCCCATATTCTTTAATAACATCTCTTTTAATAGGGACAGCTGGATCCAAGGCAATCCCATCAATCAACTCTGACAGCTGTGGCTATGATATTTACTCCACTGACTCTTTCCTGCAGTTTCAGATCTCATGCCTTTGTAATTACATGCCTCGTTTTAGGCTTCCAAATTTGAAATGTTGGACAGCAGGAGGCTGGTGAGATTTACTATCATTAGAAGGATCCAGGAACAGTCACAGGTGACAGCTCCTGGACATATCTTCACTTCTACCTCACTGAAGGGAGGCAGTCAACTGACAGCCCTTAAAAAGTGGCTCTGATCCTTACACTGACCAGCAGTTTGTTCATAAAGGCTGGTAATTGAAAGTGTTAATGGTTACATTAGCCCTTGGTGGAAAATATTAACAGTGAACCATAATATTCCCATGATTAAAAGTCAGCAAAAAACCCACCTACTTCTATGTCCATTTCACAAATGCCTGAATTTAGGAAAGACCATGATGTCATATCAGTGATAATGCCAAGCATGCAAACTTACCTTTCTTCCACATCCATTGCTATGCTTCCTACTTCAGTGTTCAATTTGTTGCATTTTGCTGGCAAAGTACAAATCCTAAATGATTTTGATCACAATCTCCACTTCTAATTAATTTTTAATCACAGAATACCTTGCACCTGTTATGAAATAAGGATTATTGTAGCAAAACAAACTTCGGAAGCCAGTAAATAAAGCCACATAATTTTCTTCCTTAGAAACCTTCATGTGTACGTTTTGTTCAAAAAGTAATTAAAAGGATTTCATTTGTTTGTTTATTTGTTTATGGAATCATGTTTTGTGTCATGCAACAATCTTAAAAGAGACAATTTGTCATTGCTGTCTATTTGGCATTGATCAGGAGCACTCCTGGTTGCTGGGTTCAACTATTTCATAAGGAGGTAAGGAGAAGACAGAGCCAGGCTCTTCCCAAGATGCATAACAGGAGGACAGGCAGCTGTAACAAGGTGGAAGAGAAACAAAAGGGAAACTCCAGCTAAATGCTTAGAGAGAAAACTTACAAGGAAGGAGATAAAGTGTGAAAACAAGCACTGGGACTGTGGAATATCCAGTCTTGGATATATTCAAAACTCAGCTGTATGAAACCATTAGCTCACCGACCTCTGAAGCCAGCCTTCTCCTCTGAGCAGGATGTTGGAGTAGACAACTGCACGGGTCCCTTCTGACCTAAATTATTGTGGGATTTGTGTGATTCTGTGTACCTGACCTTTGTGTTTTAAGTGTTCTTTGAGATCTCTGTTTTGGAAAAAAACAAGGAGAAACATAAGTCTTCCTTGTAGAAAGCAATCACTGTTAATGAAGCCAACACCCTCCATGTAAGGAGCATGAAGGAATGTACAAAGGTACATGCATATGCATGCATGCACCACAACCTTACTGAAAATGGAAATAGGGGCATAAAAAAACAAGTTTCTAAAAGTAAACCTAAAATTCCTGTGATTTCATCAAGTCCGAGCAAGAATGTAAAAGAGCTTGATCATTACTATCATCATTTTGCTTTGTTAAATCCTCAGATGAGCCTTAAGGAGGAGTCATGTCCAAGAGTAAGAGTTGAGAGAAAGAGATATCAACTCTGAATATGTTTAAGGGATTGCTGGAGGCCTGAGACTATCTCCAAAATGTTACTCGAAATTGTTTCAAAACTTTTTAGCCATATCACCTTGTTAACCTGCTCTTCCCTTCCTCTCCCACCACTTATTGTGCATTTATCTGTGGAAGCTGCTTCAAAGAGTTGTGCCAGTGTCAATGTCTGCAAAGCAGTGAATGCACAACCCTCCAGAAAATGAATCATCTGCAGTAAGCTTTGGCTGGAACGACAGTGAGTTCAGGAGTACCAGAAATAGCCAAGGTCTTCCTAAGAAATGAAGAAGAAAAAGAGAGAAAAAGAAAAATATAACCCAGAAAAAATATAGGCAAAGTATAGGGTTGTGAAAAGTTCCACAGCATCTCAGACTGATGTTTTTGTTTTCTACAGATGCTCCCTTTTACATTCCTCCAAAAGAGTTTTGAGCATTCACTGCATAATAACTGTTTCCGAGGCCTAGATAGCATTCAGAGGTTTTAAAATAACCATCTCTTACATGAATGATTTGCAGTTTCTCTTTCTTCATGCTTTAAGTTTTGTCCAATGGAATCTCAAACACTTACAGAACAGAAGGACCTGAGAGACCCTTGCATAAGCCCCTCACATGAATAGATTTTTTCTCTGTTCACTTTCATGTAAGTCACCATGAAAGGAGTTAAAAAAATACCTGAATATATGAAAAACCTTGGCTTGAAAAAAAGAAAGAACCAAACTTTAGCTAGGCTAATAAAAACCACTTCTCAGTTCTCAGCTGCACTCTGCCCTTCAACAGTGACACACAATACGCAAGATTTTTCAGAGAATGCTGTGTGTTTCAGGTACTGAGAAAATAGCACTGCTGTAGTTTGTGATGACCCTAAACCACTTGGACTTTCTCCTGTTCTTTCCCAACAGCTCTTGAAAGGATTTCTCCTGGTTTCTAGATGTCTTTTTGCATCCCAGGCACACTTCTTAAATATCCTCCCACTCTGAAGCTATTTATTGTACCAGACTCTGTGCTTTTCCACCTGAAATTCCTCCACCTTCTGAGGATGGATTTTCCTATTAAAAAAGACTTTTTTCACGCCAAGAAAAGGTTAAAGACTTACCATGCATCAGCTGGGCTGTGGTAGCTTTACATGTGCATGGTTTTAGTTTGTTTTAAACAGAGTACAATCTCAATAGAGCTCGTTGCCAGTTCGTATTGCCCTTCTCTAATCATGGGTTAGGCACATGCATGCAATTGCAGATAAACTCTTATCATCTGCCAGTCCTCAGAGAAAATATTGCTTACCTGTGCATTGATTTATAACTAATGATTTGGGCCAGGTTACACACTCGCCTTGCACTGAGGAGAAAGCCTGCACACTGAAATCATTGCGGCTATTTAGGTGAACAACTGTCTGCCAGCTGGAACAAGGGGTTCCTCACAGAGATTTCTAAGAGCCACCATAATCCATCCTTCAAGGGCAATCTGGTAACAAACAGTGGTTTTGAAGATACGACTCCTACTGAAATTCAACGTTTCCATCTGCTTGCCAAATTTTCACACTTATGTAAACATACTTGGTATCTAAAGAGCATTAATTGCTTGCATGTCACTGTTCTTGCACTTTAATGTCCTAGACATGACGTAGGGGCACCTGTCATTTCTCCTTGATAGAGAGGATTTAGCTAACTAAGCTAAATAACCTTAGTTTGTGCGCTTAAAAAACCTCACAAAACCCCGGGTTTTGTTGCCTTGTATTTAATCCAACATCCTTGCAGAGCAGATATTTACATCAATAGAGGTGAAAGTATCTTTTGTTTAATGACTACTGAAAGAGATTTAGGCTATTTTGTTTCTTTTATGTCCAGGGCACCATATCTTCAACACAGCTCGGAAGAGGTACCTTAAGCTGTGCTGAAATGTTTTTGAACTTTTCAACCCACTGGTTCTCCACTACCATATCTCCATCAACAAGAATTAGAAGAGCATGAGATAAATGCAAACACACAGAATGAAACTTCAGAGCCCAGATTTCCTTCTGCCCGTGGAGAAGCTACAATTATGCCTCTCTGGTTAAGAGTGCAGCAGCCAAGCACTGATCGAGTTTGAACAGCCTAATGACTTTGCTAGCACATGATGTTTGATAGCAATCTCCACCAGACCACTGATGATACAGATCTCTCTTTTTGGAAGGGAGTGATAAACCCCCCTGTCCTAGCTGATTAACTTGTACATACCAGGCCATGATCCAACTGTTTCTCAGCCACCTGTGCAAGCGAAATGAGGCTCTGCTGTTGCAGTAATTTAGTGCCTAATATTTTCAGGCTGATAAAAACCAGGCAATTTTTACATAATCCTTTTTATTTTCAAACCAGGCTGCCCATCCTATTCTGCATGTAAGCCATGGCTGTGTTTACTACCACAATGAACAACTGTATTTCCTCCAGTGTGAAGATCTAATGATACATAAGCAAAATCATACCCTTATATTCCTACCGATGAAAGTTATATCTATATTTTATTTGGGAAACAACCATGTCTTCATCCAGAGAACAAGTAAGTTCTAACAGATCTTAAGTTCATAATTAAACTCTGGGTAACTTTAAATTGAGTTTGTCCTGGGATAAAAGTTTAAATTTATTATATGATAGAAGCAGTTGGAATTCACACTTGTGCAAGTAGCTACCAACACATGAACACAAGTTCTCACCTTTCCAAATATCAGTAACAATTCCTTTTTGCAGTGCATGGTTGTCTGAGCAAAAAGCCATGAAGTAGTCCCACAGTGACTGTGAACTGACTCATTCAATCCCTGCATGGCTCAAACATACACAGAATATATATACGGCAGTCCCGTTGCTGGTTTTGCTTCCTAAGCTCCAAGTTTATGTCCTGGAAATATACTAACTTTCCATTTTTCCATATGAAAAAATCTGGAAAAAACCAGAAGTATGGAGCTGAAGTGCTGGTTTCATCCTTCATTTCCATATCCTTTAATATAACAATTAAATGAAAGCAGTTCCATGCTGACAACCCAAAAGCTATAGGGCACTAAAGGCAATTAAATGCAATCAAGCCTTCAAGTCATAAAGCAGATATATCAAAGGTTTTGAGCTGCTTCTAAGAAGAAAACATCCAGTAACCCTTTGTTTATACAATTTGAAGCATCATAAGCATTTCTCTGAAGAATTTACACAAACAAAACCTTAGCAATTAACTAAATATTCAAACAAATAAGGTGATTTCAAAAATCAGGCAAAACCTAAATATTTATTAATTACACTGTTGAACCTCAAGTGCTGACAGCACATTTTACCTCCCTAAAGCAAATTCTAAAGCTAGCTAATCAATAGTCAAGCAAACTACTAATTTGTTCCATAAATAGGAATGCATTCACATGCTTTGCAGAGTGCAAGGGAAAAGTGACACTCCCAGAAATGAGTAAGTTCAAATACTACAGCTCCTGGCAAGAAAAAGTTTGAAATACTGCCAGGTGTATGCAGAAGATAACCCAGCATGACTTGATTTCTAGAGGTAGTAACAGACTGATTTCTTTTCCTGCAACAGATTCATCCAAACACAGGGGTTTTTTTGCCAATTTTTCTACTGAAGTAACTGGGGGAGGGAATAAAACCCAAGAACATACTCATTTTGGGGAAAAGATAGGAAGTTTACAAGAAATACGATTAAAGAGAAAGTGAAAATTTTAGATCCAGATAAAATTATGACTCTATTACCTTAGGGGATTTTTTTCAATAAGAGATAAGTATTACAAGTTTCATTCTGGACCTAACTTTGCTGCCTAGCAGCTTAAACATTTATATTTGGACAAAATAAATGCAAAATGCCACCATTTAAATTTGATGTTATTTGAAAGCCTCACAGACGGAAGTAATTCCACAAAATATAAAGCAATTTGGAAACAAAAGCTGCTGGTTTACATCCCCAAGTGAGCATTCAGGCAGATTCACCCAAACAGTGATGCTCAATTTAACCAAACTACCTGATGGAGAGAGAAGCCCTTTCCACCTGAGAAAACCCACCTCCACAAAGTATTTTAATCCATTTTTAAAAGGGCAAATATCACAAAGCAGGACTTCCTTTGTCAGAAAGGACAAAGAATTCTCCTGTTCTGGGCATGTAACCTAGGAAGAAGGGACACAGGAGGGAATTCACTTTGGGATCCTGCCACAAAGTGGAGAGATCAGAAATGCCTGTTTGGTCACCCACAGCAGAAGAAAACCATAATTTGCTGCCTAAATGTGAGTGTGTGCACAGAGTGAAGTTTTCTGTAGCAGCTGGTGAGTACAGCAGCTCCTGAGTGCCTGTTTGAGACCCTGCTAAGTTCTTTGCAAAGTAAAGCACTGAGGTTCATGTCAGCACGTCTGCACTTTGTACTTGCCTGGCAGTTTTCCAGCTCACTTCCCACCCAGCTTGGAAATCTGCCCAGAGTGTAGGATGCTAGCAAGCATCATTTGGTTTGTACTGTTTGGCTTTGTTGTCGACAGTTGGGTTTAAACTCTGCTGTACATCTGGCACAGTTTTGCAGGCTTATGCTACTAGTCACATTTTCTCAGCCTCCTGCATGTTAAAGGTGGGAAGGGAAAGAGAGTATTCTCCTGGACTGCCCATGTTTGAGGGTTTTTTGTTCTTCTCAAGATGGACATCCTGACAGACATCACCATTTGTCTTTTCTCACTGTGGTATTTCCCCTCCCAGAACAGCAGAACATCAGGAGGCAATAACCAACAGAAACCTCCATAGACAGATTCCATCCTCTGGCCCCTGTGTGGGTCCTCCTTCCCTTCACATGCACATTTTCCCCTTTTTCACATATCCCAATCCTTCCTCATTCTTCAGTCATGCAGTGCACCTGGAGGAAAGGTACAGGAAAGCTGCCCACCATTACTTGCCACCTGCAGGAGAGTTGCTGGTCCCAGCACCAAGCTACAGCCTCCATCCAATCACTGCAGACACCTGCCAGGAGCAAGGAGGGCTTTTTGTGGTCTGGTACCAAGACATGTGAGAAAAAAAAGGTAAAAAATTACCAGTATGAATGCTAACTGAGAGCAGTAACTGTTTTGTTGTTTTTTTTTTTTTCCTCATCAACTGCACAAGACCCAGGTCTGCATTGACTGGATCTTCAAGGAAACATCATTTACCTATTGTAGGAACCCAGACAGCAGAGAATATTTCTCTGCCTGTTTTGAAGGGGTTTTATCCCCCTGAACAACACTGGTTTTGGCCTTCGTCCACGGGAAAATTTGCCTAGCCTCTGGGAAGAATTTGAATCTACAATGGTGTGAATTAAGTGATAGAATACTACGTGAGATTAACAGGGTGAAAAATTTAGAGTTTTTAGGTCTATTTGCATAGTAAATAGATAAAAGCAAAAAACATAAAAATGGAGGATTGTTGTTGTTCTCCAAACCTACTTCTTCTTCTTCTACTACTCCATATTCTGCAGTAAAAGTAGTTTGGTATGATTGGACAAAGAATTCCACAGTTCCTGGCTGTGTTAATAAATAATTGGTAGAAAAGTAAAAATAATGTACGTTTTTAGTAACCGTTGGTTGATTTACCTTTAAAAAGGCTGTGAAATCTTGATAAGTTGTCTTCTTGCTGCATTCTCTGCTCTGTGCTATGGCAAGGCCACACCAGGGGCTTGTACTCCTTAGATAAGAATTCATAAACACCTATCTGGAGACTGAGAAGCATGAAGTCCCATTTGCCTCCTTTTTTCTCCTGGCAAAAATCTGAATATCTCCTCCCTCAGGGAAGACAACAATTAATAACACGGACAGCGTTAGCCTATGACTTGGTACCTGAGAGAGGTAGAAAAGTAAAGAGCCCACCAAACCTTCTTGCAGCCCTCCAAGCTGTCTCCCATCTAGAAGAGAAGGAACTGATGATGTTCCTGGCAAGCTCAGTCTTTTCATGCCCATCTTGGGCATTTTGGCTCAGCCATGCTCAAAAATTCTTCTGCCAGTGGGAGGAGCTTTGGAGAAGGCCCAACAAAATTGTTTTCCCCCCAGGACATCCAAACACCTCTGCTGTCCTTCTTCTGACCTCCTGAATCAAGGAGAGGTGGTTGTCCTGCTGATCTAGTCTAACAGATCCTCAAGGGCAACCAAAATCCACATCCTGGCTGGATGGTCCTACATTCATCTCCTCATGGCTGCATGACTTTCTGCTGCAGACAGAGATGGGTTTCCTGCATTCCTTCTTTCTGACATTTTATCAACAACTTTCCCAGTCTTCAGTGGCTTATAAAATCACTCCTGGAAAAAATAAAAATTGCTTTTTTCAACTGAAGCAATATTTCTGTAAACTATTTATAAATCTGTTTTTCAGTTTAAGTGGCTGTAAATAGCCAGTGCCACAAACACAGCTGAGCCACATCTCAGGCTGAAAACAAGGGCTTCTGTCTAACAGGGGTCTTCAGGCAGTGCTTTCAGCTTTCTAAGTGCCCTTATTTATAGTAGGCATATAACCAACCCACAGCTCCCAAATACTTTTGCTTTGTTGGTATGCTAAACCATGCCTGATTTGCAGCACAACTCAAATTTCAGTGCAATATAAAAGGATGAGTCAGTAAAATTCATTAACAGAAATAAATTAATTAGCACAAGTAAATGCCTTTTTTTCATTTGAATTAAAGTGGAGAACAAAGAGAAGTCTATCAAAACTTCTATAGGAAAGGCACAGTGCATTCAATTAGTCTTCATGGAAATCAGGTGTAACACAAGTCGCACAGCTTTGAAGATTCTTATTTTTTGTGAAAAAAAAATTATCATGAGGAAACCACTGTGACTGCTCAGCAAAGCAGTAACTAACTTCTCCCCTATGAACATTTAATTTGGCTTTTACTGATAAAATATACCAACTTCAGCTCTGAGGTTTTTCACCAAAAAACACTGAACATAGTCCGAGCCAACATGATTTTAACTGTCACAGATCCAGATGGCAGGGGGGCATAAAACAAGTCCCAGGCAGCAAAAAGACACTTCCCAGACTGAAGGTGAGTCTCATAATAAAGCCATATGTAATATAGAAAAAGCACATGGAACACACATAGGGAGTCAAGTAGACCATGAAGATTTAGGTTTTTCTGTTTTTTGGGGGTTTTTTACCCCGCAAAAAGAAGAAGGTGCCCCTGCCTGATGCCTTAGGGGGAAATCAGCTGAGAGAAGGCATCCTGCCAGCACCCTGAAGTACCATGGCTATCCCTGAGCTTCCCATGGCCAGCATTAGGTGATAGTTTCTCCTTTCCCACTACAGACGCACAGATTGCTTATTTATCCCTGCAGTATTTATTGGGAGCTTCCTACCTTGCAGCTCACGTCTGTCTTCCAAATGCACGTTACACCATGACCTCACAGCTGTGCTGAATTCTGTAATGCTATTCTCTGTCAGCACAGGGATTTAACAGAAAATGTAATGTGGATAGGCAGAGATATGCAATGTCTGACAGATGAAACGAGTGCTAAGAGCAGCAACACCTACAATGCTGACGTGGGCTGGTGGTGCAGAAGAGGAGAGATTTGCCTTCCACTGAATGTTCACAGGGACCATCAAGAAAAAGCTACCACAAACATTTTGAGAGTTACCAAGCTCTACAGCAGGCACACCCAAAAAGCAAGCTCTTCTCTTGATCCAACAATACTGGGGTTATTTTATCAAGACAGAGTTGTTAGTAGTAGCAGATAAGAAGTGAGAAAGAATTTACTGTGCTATTCCAGAGCCCTGCAGCAGGTTCTGCCCACATCTCTAGCAAATCCCACAAGTTTGGAGACTGCTACTGTTAACCCAAGGTTATTGTGTAATTCCCCATGTGAAGATAGCTGCCTGTCTTTCACAGCCCCACATCCACAGTTTATTCTTTAATAATTTTGAAAGTACCACAGTCTCCATTAGAAGTCTTAGCCAGGAAGCCTTGATTCAGCTGTCCTCTTTTCTGCATTTGGTATTGGGGAGAGCCATTTTGAGACAAAAGGAAGAGTACATTTGTGTTTATCTGAGAGAAACCAATAGACCAGATCTTTATTAATCAAAGTCAATGAAACTGCGCAGTTGAGAATGTGATCCAGTGTTTACAAACATACAGTTTACAGACAGACTGTTTTGCTGCAGTTTCTCCTCCAGAAATGGTATTCCTATATATCTTCATTTATTCTCCTAATGAACTTAACGAGGTATTTAGTGACACAATTTATAGAAAGAAAAATTAATGACATTGCATTCCCAGCTTATGTGAAAAGGAGCTGTCATATTTCAGCAAAACAAATAGAATTCATCCACCCATATAGTAGAGTTCTAAACTAATTAAATAGGCTGCTTATCTCAGATATGAAATTCAGGCTTCATCTTTCAAAATGAGAGGTTTGAGGACGGAAGAATATTATGGTCTATCAGCTATATATATATAAGTGTCTGAATTAATCTCTGGATGTCTCCCAGAGAAACTGAGAAGGTTCTCATGCTGTCTATAGAATACAGAGAGTAACCAGAAATGATTATAACTTGTACTTCTTTAACAGGACCTAGTTCAAGTTCTCTGTAAGAGATAGGATTTTTCTAAGATCACACAGTTCTAATTTACATTATCTGTCCTAATCCTGCAAACTGCATTGTTTTGAATTTAAATATCAGACTTTTTTAGATGTCAAATGGCTGATCATCTTTCTTCTAATATGCAAAACAGAAGAAGCATGGTGAGAGTAAATTAAAGCCAAAGGAATATGTCCCAAATACTGTGTATTAGGCAGTGTCAGGTAGAACAAAGACCAAGTACAAAAGCATGCAGAAAGCTTACATTAGTAATGAAGTGAGAGTTCCATAAATATAAAAAGAGAAATTTCTGAGGGAGTTGGGAAGAAACTAAACTGTAAGCAATCCACAAATGGTCTTTTTGTCTTTTGATTCCTGGGCTCTCTCTCTCTGGTGCCTGGTACTGTGTATGGACAGGAGTAAGTTACTATAGTGAATAGGCTCCAGAATTTAATGTGCTGCTGAAATTCTTGTACTATTTGAGAGCAGCAGAGTGAGCCTTTAAAACTGCCTGGGATCTGAACAGTTCTTAATGTCTTTTGCTGTTCCTCAGGGCTTTTGTGACTTTCTCAGCAAGTAAACTGCACTGCTGTTGCAGGGATTGGGCCAAAATTCCCGACTGCTGCAAGTGTGCCTCGTTTGTTCAGGTTTGAGCAACAGGTTTGCATCTTCCCTTGGAAGCCTACAGGAAAACTGGTCACAAACACAGAGGCAAATCCAGGGGTAGTCTTGGAAACATGAATCAGGGAAGGAAACTGTAAATCTACTCTTCAATCACTTGGCACAAATTATTGTCATTTGTATCTAATCTGCCCAACACCTTGATGATCTGCAATCAAACAGTAACATCAGTTAAATACAGTTATTTCACATCATTCTCTAGATGTATGAAACACAGGCAGGTGTTATTTGGATGCATTGATTCAGCCACTTTGAGAATTAAATTGACCAGAAACAGTATGAAGTACCATAAGGAAAATAACAAAAAATAAAATTTCTTACTGATGTGAAAACAAATCACAGATAAGAAGAAAATAAATGCTTAGACTAGACCTTAGCCAAGAGGCTATGGTAAATAAATATATTTAAAACTGTTAAAGGTTTAACAGTCAGAATAATATGGGACTTCAGCATACAATTAAGTTTTATGTGGCATCCTCAGCAGAGAACTGCTCTTCTACATTTGGTTCATGAGTTACTACACAGAGCAAACTGAGGTTTCAGAGCTCAAGTAATAGCTTCAGTAACATTACAGATATTAAAAAAATCTGTGCAGTATATAGACAGCTAAATAGGTTTAGAACCAGACAGTACTACCATTGGCATGAAATACCCATGGACAGGGACTTGCATCCACCTTTAATCTGTGAGATAGCAGTAGGTATCTGGGCATGCAAAATAAAATCTCTCAAAGAGAAAAGTGCAGACACACCTATGTCCACAAGTGGAGGACAAGAACAAAAGGCAACACACTACAGCAAAACAAATATCGTCCTAAGAGATATCCTGGGGGGAAGATCCATTAAGGTGCAAAAATACTCAAGAATAATGTTTAAGTGCCAATTAGTGAGATACCCACTCCTGCAGCAGCATGCATCTACTTCTAGGTAGCTCGTGCAAAATCATCATAGTGTTATGCCCACTGGGAGAAGGTGCTTCAATTAGAGGTTACATTTATAATGTAATTAAATACCTAATTTATTAAAAGGAATGCAAATCACCTCATTTTCTAAGTGGCAGCAGTGCCATTTAGATCACGCTATGCAACATCTTTGTTTTAGGACTTAAGCAATGCATGCCCTTGATGATGGCAATTCCAAAATGGCCTGTTGCTCACTGGTCTCTTGAGGACCCCAGTGAGCATAAAAATTGAGAAAAGGGATCATAACATTTATGAGAGACAACTGGGACAGTCCCAAATAACTGTATTTTGAGGTTTCTTAATTTTTCCTTTTTTCTATCAAGAACTCAACACAATTATTTAATGTTTTTAAAAATCTTTTTTATGCAAAAGCTTTTAATTGTTTTTTAGTATTGCAGCAGTTTGCAGCCATAGTGGTTTGCCTTAGATCTGAGAATAGAGTCACCTCTTCGAGCTGTTGTAGCTTTTGGGTCTGATCCTCAGTAACTCTCTGGTGTGCAATTGAGCATCTGGTTGATGGCTACCATTCCCATCACAAGACCAATTCAGATGATTTGTTGTAACAGTAAGGCCCATAATGTAACGGGAGAAGATTAGAAACAAGCAGCCCTGCAGAATTGCTAAAATACATAATCATTTGTACTGGTGTTTAACTCATATTCCATACGATCCATTGTTAACAAGACTGCTGCTGTACCATGGGAAGTTATTTATGCATTGGGTAGACATGCTGGGGGAAAAAAGGCCAAGCTACACCAAAATATCCAACAATAAGACTTATATAAAACAAAAAGGTGCCATGTATCATCTCAGAGCATTATTTACAAATACTGCTCATTTACTAAGGCCCTTTTTAGGTGAGAAGATGGGACAATCTCTCACTGGAAAAATTCTAAAACAAAAAAAAAAAAACAAGGAGCAAGCACTGAAACTGCACCTCTCTCCCCCCCAGACCAGGAGCAAAGCCATGGCAATACCTCCATGCAGTGACATTGCTTCAATCCAGAGCTCCCAGGGTCCCTGGCAGAGTAGTTCTCACCTAGGATTTTCACCTTTTTTCTTCTTCTTGTCAGGATTGAATGTGTGTGGCTCAGTGGCTGCCTGTGCAGACTCCAGTGAAGTCAGCTGGACTCTGATTTTGTATAGGCAAGTCTCTCCCACCCTGCTGCACTGTCAAAGCCAAATTCTGCAGTCTGCAAAACACAACATGGATATCTTTCTTAATGCTTTCTGGTTTAACTTTCAGCTTGTTTACCCTCCTGTCTTTCCTCACTTGATTGTTCTTAGATGATTTCATAAGAACAGAAATAACCCTCACCAAAACAAAAGTAGAGATGGAAAGGTGTCCTGGTTAAAATGTTTTCTTCTTTGAACTCAAGTAATCACATCTACTCAAATTCTCATCTCCTGATAAAACATAAATAGTCTATTGAGGCCATGAGAAGAAATAATTTACAGCTGCCTTTTTCAAGTGCTCTATTAACTGTATGCAATATCTATGAAATAACATGCTTTCCTCCAAATGTGTAAAGGCACAGAGGACTGATACAGCTGGCTGGGGCTTTTTGCTGATTATCATTTGATTATTTGGGATTTTAAGAACATTGTTGTTTTATATGTGATAAAGATCCTGTTACATATGTGTATACATTTGTCTTCTCACATGCAAGAGTATTTTCTTTGCCTATTTTGGTGTATTTCCAATACAATATTCTTCAGAGAGATAATATTTTCACCACTTTTTTATATGTGGCATTTCAATCTGTTACTTCTAAGTAGCCCACTCTTTGCACCACACTGTTGAGATCTAAGCAGAGAATCAGAAAACTAGCATGGAAAAATAGGGATCCTTCATACCTAACACCCATCTGTACATTGAATTTGGACTAAGTAACTTTTAATACTTGTTCATTTCAAATGCATTTTTCTTCACCTCTTACCTCATCCCAGGAAATGCTCTAGAAGTCATGTAATTCAAACTGATGATGATGAAATACCAATACCAATTTTGCTTTGGATAAAAAGCAAACACAGAGTACTGTCAGACCTCTGGCTGGTGCCACACTATTCCCATAGAGTAGTGCCCATGAACATTTCTAAACTCCTTTTACCTCAGTTAAGATGTTGCTACCACAATATACAATTTTCTTGCTTTGAGAATTGCCTAATTTCTACATGATAAGGTTCTCTTTTTACCCACCCATAAAACACTTAGAGAGTCTTAGACCATCTCTGCAGAAAAACCTAGACAGGTCAACTGTTGGCTTCAAGATGGAACATAAATGTTTGGCTTAGGATATTGCAGTTTAAGATAAAAGCTCCAGTGGCATACTACCATGAGAACATTGAACTATTTCTCTTTATTTATTGGCCTGGCATCAGCCTTGGAAAACAACTCCTCTCCTGTTCTGATAAAGCCCAAGCAAGTTGTTCCAAATTATTTCATATGTTCTCGTACCTTGCACAGACAGGGCTTTTAATTTGTCCAAATATAATTGAGTTTGTATTGAATAAACAAAAGAAATATGAAAGGAATTTATGAACATGATGGGACCAAAGAATAGAGAGATCTTAGGGAGAAACACAACTTTCTCACTGCAAACCTCAGATTTCTGTTAAAGACATTAAAAAAAAAAATCTGTTTTCAGGTAAATTTTCAAGCCTATGCAAATCACATATACCAGCCTAAAAGTTACATAAGTAAATAAAATTTGTTAAGTGTTTCAGATAGTCATTATTGGGGCTTTACCTGTATCCACAAACTTGAAGACATCCTCTGCTCTAACAAGATAAAGTCAGGTTGTTCCCATGGCACAGCCAGGTCTGAAAATGGACAGATAGCAATACAAGATACTGCATACTGTGACACTGGGAATTTTCCCAGTAATGAATTTTTCCATAAACAAGAGGAAAAGTTAACACATATGAGAACTACTAATGCTGTCTATGTATTTTCATATTCTTCAGTAGCATTTATCAGTTACAGTTAAGGGGACAGTAACTTCTGCAGCAAAAGAGAGTTAGGTAGCAAATAAAAGTACTAAATGCCACTCTTAAAAAAACCCAAAAGAAACAATACAAGGCTCACCACAAATTTGTTTAATTCTTTGCTGGCATGTGCCTCACTCCAATTAGAAACATACCACACTAAGGGGAACAATACCATTTGGTTAGCCAAGGCTCTGGTGCAAGGGGTGGATGCTCTGTCTCCCAGCAAACTGCAGCCACCAGCCTCTGCCTTGACTTGTCTTTTAGTCAGGAGAATGGACTCCCAGCCATGGGGTCTTATAAGGTTACATTGGCTCCATGATTAATAACTCTGCGACTGCTTTAGCTCCTAGAAGTAAGAATTACACCTTTACCATAGCATCCCTAATGAAAAGGAAAGTCATCTGTCTAAAAAGTAGGACACAGAGCCAGGAAATTAAGAAAATGAGACAGCAACTTATTTCTAAGAGCTTCTGATGGCACTGCCAGGAGCAAAAGTTATTCTGCCTAAGAGATTGCTAGCAATCCTGCTTAGTGGTTGATGCTCCCCTAGGAATGGTCACTTCCCTTGTCTTAACCCTCTAAATGAATTATTCATCTCATTCCCTAAATAGAACCTGCAAAATTTCTTACTTTTACCTGAATAACACTGGTAATATTTGGAAATCATCTTTGGAAATGGGTCTGGTCAAAGTTTTCCTGAGCTCCACTGAAATATCGACATTAAATAATAATAGTGAAACTTTTGTTGCCAGGAGTCTGTTATCTCTTCTTTGCTCAAGCAGCACTGCCTGAAGCAGATACCATCAGCTGTTATGATGCTGGTAATATAGCAAACACTGTCATTCCACATTTAAGGGATCCAAAAGAACAGGAATTGTCTTTATTTGTACTATGAAATTTAGAGAATGCTTCCTTTTTCTGTTTCAGTGTTATCTTTGGACTTGACATCAGTCAGGAAACTCTGACTCCAAAGAGAAAATTACTGAGAAAAGAGTATTTCTCCACTACCCTCTAATTTTAAATGATAGGTGCAGATATATCTCAAGAGACTGACAGTTTTCTTACTGTGCTTTGTATTTGAAAGGCATGTGGGGGTTTTATTTCAGAACATTTTTACTCCTTCTCTTGCTATGTCAGTAGCCAAGTTTGAAAGTCAAGCCTTGTAAATCACATAATTCCTGGAAATGAGTTTCAGACCTCTGAATGCTGACTCACTGGCTGTTAAGAACATTTTCGTAAGTAGCTCAGTACCTTTTAGAGCCAGGAATTTCAGAAACAACCTTCTGTAGCGCAGATTGTTGACAGGTAAAATTATGTGCTAGTTTAAGGTTGAATAGAGGACTTTTCATTACCTGTCTAAATTGCATTCATTGCACTGATTAATTAGATGGCTGGAAATATGGACAGTGTATGCCCTACTTGTAAAGGCTGGCTACATACTTAATAGAAAGCATTCTAAAGCAGTTCATCCAATAGTCCCACTTCCAGCACAGATTAAGAGCCCTCAAACAGCTCACCTGGCCTCTCCTGCTGTGGTACTAAACCACCCAAAAGCATGAAAGAACTGTCAAGACTGCTCATGCACACAAATGGTGGCTGGGGTATCCTAATGGATGGTGACCTTCATCTTGAGAGCAATCTGGGGGGCAAGGTGTGCAAATCTCATGGCTTTACCCGCTTGATTCCCTTCCCTTGGCTTGCAGGTGTAAGTTACACCTTAGGGGGAAAGTCCTGCCATGAAGGGAAGGGGCTTATCCCACTCAACACTTGCATTACTCAGGGAGTTCAAGGAGATGCTCTAGGAGCCACAGCAACAGAGCTCTTCTGGGTATGCACTGATCCCAAGTCCCTCTCTTTTCTCTGCAGCCCACAGCCATGGGAAGGTGTGTGTCATTTGGCATAGCTACAGTAAATTGTCTGGTTTGGAGGGATTCTGGTGTGTCAGCTGTTTCTAGGAGCTGCTCCATTCTGTTTCATGGACCCTGGTGCTGGACATCAACAGGACACAGCGTCCACATTCCACTACTGACAGGTTGGTGCCACTGGATGTTTTAATGGGTTTTCATGCTTGCACTTGCCTTCCTCATCTTTAAGTATTTCTGCAGTAAGGAAAAAGTCTGTCTGAGCCTGGACTGGGTGATGATCATGCCTGACTAAGAGTGATAACCTCTTCCAGCTGGAATACCATCTCCAAGCGTGCAGCTGCTGTTGGGCTTTCATCCCGAGGACCGTGACCAGTGAAAGGAAGGGGCTCCTGCAGGATGCAGGCTATTCTGACAAAATACAGCTAATACATCCGTGTGCTAAGCTGACAAATTTTTTGCTACCTCTCTCCCCTCCCTCACTTCGTAAAAACCTGTCCTTGTCCATGGTGAGACACTTGTTTTGTCCATTTAGGAAGAATATTTCCCTCATTCAGGAAACTGGTCTGTTCAAACTGGTAGCTCACGTCATGATTTTGCTTTATTAAGTCTGAAGTCTGGAAAAGACAATGACTCACATAGGCAAAAACCTGAAGAGCTGAACATGCAGAAGGGTACAGGTGACCTTTAGCTTTGCTCTTTCTGGCTGGATCACGTTGCTGTGCCTGAGCTGATCTGACTCAGATGTTGCAATCTCTCACACTCTCTTTATACTCCTTGCAAATCCCAGTACTGACAGTGTAGTAAAGAGATGATGACAAGCTACCAGAGGTCTGGAAATAATTTTTTCATTACCCTTCAATCCATAGCTTCATATTCTCTGGGATGGAAGCATCCTGATATCAGATATCCTATACTATAGGAATAATCTTATTGTGATTGGATTTCTTATTATACATTCTATCCTATTATATAGTATTTTAAGAATCATATTGTATAGGATATCCTATAATGTTGGATCTTTTGACTTCAAGAAAATATCTCCCTACTTCCAGATTTCTTCTCCCAGACTCCCTGTGCCATGGAACCTTTGTACTTTGTCATACCCAGGGGACACCCATGGTCCTTCCTGGCAGCCTCCAGGTGGGCATTGTCCCTAAGAATTCCCATTTTCTTGGGCTTCAGGAAGGCTTTTCCCAGACAGCTCCTTCCCTGAGAAATCCTGACTCAAGAGGAATGAAACAGTTTGAGCATTTGGATTAGATTAAGCGATTAGTTTCAGTTCAAAGGAAAATCCAGGGGAAAACTCAAATATATTTTCAACATTTACTTTCAAAATTATTCTATCATGCAGCTATATTAAGAAATAATAACAAGAATTTTCCCAAAATAAATCACGGCATTTTTTGGGGGGGAACTAAACTTTTACTTGGCTACTTTACTTAACATTTTTCCCCATTTTGAATAGAAGAAAATCCCTCCGACTTTCAATTTTAAACCAAAGGGAATTATTCTCCCAATTCTCTTCTAGTTGGCCAGAGAAATTAAAACAATTTCTTTTCTATTGTGTTCTATGAAGGATCTAAAAGCCCTAGATTTTTCCCTTGCAACAAAATCCAAACCACATTCACGCACTGATAGGCAAAACCTATCTAAATCTAAAACTAGCTCAACCTGGGTTGGGTAAAACTGAATTTTCTATTTTTTTTTTAGATGAAGTAGGTGCAGAAATAAGGCTACTCAAAAGCCTTAGAGCAAATTAATGTAGTTTAAAATTAAATACTTTCTTAGTTTCTGTTTAATTACTTTTAAAAAAAGCAGGGTAATACCAAAATACCAGCCTATAACAGAGCTGTTTCATGTTTCTCCTTTTACAAAGTACCTGAATTCTCCTAGTCAAAAGTAATTTAAATAAAACTACATTGTTAGTTGCCAGGTTTGTAAATACAGAAGGTATGGTTAATACCTCAACGAATCACACAAAAAAATGTACTTACAAGCCAAATAACCCACTGATTCCTTGGACTGCGTTTTCCAAAAGTGTAGAAGAAAATGCATGGAAGTACTACAGCCTTGCAGATGCAGAGGAGAGGCAGGCAGCCCTTGCTGTGTCTCCAGGGGCTCTTTCTGGATGGGTCAGAGGGACATAATCCAACCAAACCTCTCTCTTCCTCCTCAGCCTGTGCCACACACAAGGACCTCACAGCATGCAACCCCCCCAGTGTCTTCACAAGGTAGGAAAGAGCTCTTATGCCCTCTCTTTATGGAGAAGTAGAGAAGATGGATTGGCTGGAGATGGATATATGGGGATAAGGCATTGGCTATTGTAAAAAGTTAGCTGCACTCTGCCAATAGCAAAAAAATGTATTTCAGGAAATCTCTCGTTTTTACCCTGCCCTGACGTAGGATAGCTCTGGCTGGGATAAGTCCTGTGGGAATGCTTCTCCTGCCTTAACACTTTGGAGTGGACCTTGAAAAGTGCAAAAGGGAATTCACACCCAAAGGACAGCCAGCAACTTTTTGTTGCATTTGCATCTCTACCTTTTTGATGGGTGTTGGAAATCTGAAGAAATAAAGAGAAGACAGAGGACTCACTCATATCAAAGTATGACATGTGCTTAGAACTTCTGTTGTTTAAGGACTCATACATCTAGATTCTTACCAGTAATCAAGGTAGGGGTAGCTAAATTCATTCCCACTTGAGAAATCCTTTAGGAAGCCAAAGAAGCTTATCAACGTCAATAAAGGATTTTACAGATCCGTGGGTTAAAATGAGAGAGGGCTTTTTTGCTAGGAGTATTGCATTTTAAAAGTGTATTATCATCTAAAACATTTCTTTGCTCCACTTTCATGGGGAATTATTGCTATAGCAATGAATGGAGTCAGGCTGCATGAGCTTTCTAAGTTTACTTCTCCATTTAACTGGCTGACAAGTTTCCTGGTCTTTACTGCATCTCTATAAAACAGGGCTGCCAAGGACCAGAGTGCAAGGAGGTTTCACTGACCAAAACCTTCTCGTCTGCGAAGGCTGAGGGCTATTCCTCACCCTCTGGGATTCCTGCCCAAAATGTTTTTTGCTGCATTTTGTTGCAAGCATCAGTTTGCCAAAGGAACACACAGTAACTGCTGTGGGTTTTTGGCATGGGCTAGGAATGTTTTATACTTACACAACTCAGCTGGGCTGAATTCTCAAAGTGCTGTGAAAGGTGAGATCCAGCATGTAGGGGAGAAGCATGACTTTCCCCAAATGACCATTTCAGAAAGTTTGGGCATGAATGTTTATCTGCCAGCTAGAGCAAATTAATAGTAGTTCTTTGGGGGATTTCAGCCTAAAAAAATTGAGCCACTGCACTGCCATGAATGATTTCCCATAATAGTTCTGGATTTCATTTCTAACTGTAAACAATAAGCAGAGATGTGGGCTTGCACTCCTCCAAAACAAGTTTCATGGCTGCAGTTTTCCCTGCACACATTATCCCCACATATATTTCCTGGTGATCCATTATTTTCAACTACTAGCTTCCCTGGATTTCTTGCTGAGATAAAGCAGACTCCTCCAGCACCATTTAAAATGGGATTAAAACTAACTGCAAATTAGACCAAGAACAGCAGGAGCTGAGATTCTAAAAGCTACTTCAGTGCTCAGTATTGATTCCCTAACGTTCCATCCCTGGTCAGCACGCTTCTGCATGGAGAGGCATAAAGACAAACATCAGGCAATCATGGCTTTCCACTTTATGTTTTGAAATAAAAAGAATAATTTGTGAATCCAGATCTCATTTTGGTTATTATTCTAGCCCACTGCCTTTCTAGGCTTCCCAAATAGAGTCTTTCTCTTGAAAGCAGTACATGATTAGAAAAAAAATCTATTAAAAGTCAAACTTCTCTGCAGATTCACTTACTTGCCATTCACCAGACTTTGGTCAGGTATCTCTGAAGAGAATTGCATGGGGGTGCAGTATTACAGCATATTTAATCTCAACTAACCTCAAGGTATTGGGGAAAAAAAGTGAAAAATGATACCATTTTCCTTCTCATACCTTGACTGACAACCTGGTGGAAGAAAGGAAATTAATTTGATTTCTCCACATGAATCTCTCAATTCCTAAGACTAACTGAGGTAATATATTCCCAGATAAAGCTAAATTTTGATCAAAAAAGTGCCTAACCCAAGAGAAATATCAGGTGCTTTTACCCAGTGGCTCCTTGGCAATGTGGGAAATGGAAACAAAGCACGTCAACTCAGGTGCCTGAGGATCCAGGCAGAGCAGTGCAGAGTACATAATCCCTCTCTGGCTCAAATGGGGAGTGGACAAACTGGTATCACCCACATTTACCTGTAGCTACACTGCTCCTGCTCACTGCATTTCCAGCACAGCCCTGGCTGCTGCAGCAGCAGCAGTGCTGTGCTCCTGCTACATCCTTTGTGACCAGTCTTGGCTTTTCCTGGCTGTGAGTAACATTCCATCAGCGTGTGTGCAGCGCTGAGGGGGCTTCTGGCCACTCAGCCAGTCAGGACAGCCATCATCTGTCCCCTGCCATTCAGGTCACGGCCTGATTGCTGCTGCCTCCTCACGGTGTTTCACCACTCAAGGGTTCAGAGTCAGCTAAAGCATTTTGCAGATCTACTCTGATTGCTCTGAACCCTGAAAGCTTAAAAAGTCTCTACAAACAAATGTGGTTTCTCCTATTTACCTATATACGTGGCTTTTAAAAAAAAAATCCAACAAAACAACAACAAAAAACCTCACCTCAAACCCACAAAGAAATAAAATGAAAACAATGCTGTATTGAGCATTTCACATGCAGGTGTGCTTGCTTCAAGGACCATTCTGCTTTTCTCAGTACTTTAATTTCACTTTCAGCAGCTTTAATTTTATTTCCAACCTTTCACTGTTATTTTCTTCCCAACATTTTATTTTTTCATAAAGCAGAAATATCATTTCCCTTTTTGTGAACACGATGGCCCCAACTCTAACTCCCTATTTGCAGTAGGCACAGATAATACTGAGCTTGTCCCTCACAAGGTCACCATAGAAATATATTTAATTTACTCAAAAAAAGTCCTTACATTATCTTTCTGAAAAGAGCCAAGGAAAAAAATTTACATGTTGAAAAACATATTATATTTTTAGCTCGTTCCATGCTTGCTTGAAAATTGAGGACCCTGCTCAGCTGTCACTGAAAACAGTTTCAACTCCTGTTAAACAGAAGGCACAGCAATTACCCTGGTACACGATTTTCCAGCAGCGTGGTGCTGCTTAGACCAAACACGTGTGCATTTCTCAACGCTGTGGTGTTTTCACTAGTGGAGGGCTGCATTAAAATATTTGTTCGTTTAGATTTGCTTTTACTGTTCGTTAATTTGGAAATGAAGGAGGAAAATTTTCGGGATGGCACCACTAGAGGGACTCGGTAGGTGGATGAGAAACTGCCGGGCAGGTTATTCCACCCTGAGGGGAAGAGGAGAGAAGGGCTGCCCAGGAAACCCCGACACACTCACCTGCACTCCTTCTTCTCTGTGTTAAAACAAACAAATTACCCACAACATACTCCCACTTTCCAGTTCTATGTAACACATCACAGAAATAAATTAACTCAGCATTAAAGGAGGGGCAACACCGGAGAGAGCATCCCTGAGCAGTGTTCTGGGAACAAGCTGTTTTGTCTTCAGCGCCTTGCAGAGCACTCTCTGTCACTCCAAGAAAAAGTCTTGTTTTTCCAGGTGTACAGGTAATGGAATATCTTACAAATGTCAATTCTCAGCCACAGTTTCAAGGATCTTTTTGCTAATTTACTGTCTTTACAACCTGACTTCTAAAATATTGGTTTGTTGAAGCCTCCCACAGATTTCCCTGGGCCTTGATCCATGCCCTTAAAAATCCTCAAAGCCTTGACCTGCAAAACACTCCTGCTTTTACTTCAACTTCATGCCTGCCAGTTGTTTCAGTTAAATTAGTGAGAAAATGTGTGTATTGTTAACAGGAAATTTGCTATACAAGGCCTTTGGACTAGACTAGAGGCTGTCTTTGTTTTGAAGCTTTGTGTAGTACTTAGTGTGTATTTGTCACCAAAAGGTACTGAATATATAGTACTCATATATAATACCAAACAGTACTAATACTAGCCTGTATAGCCACTTATTTCTTAAGTATGAGAGGAACTATTAGAACAATGCATTTTCAGAAATCACTTTGTTGGTTTAACTTAAAACAAAAGAGAAAGGCATCCCTCTCTTTCCCTGACAGACTTTGATGAAGTTTCCCATGGAAGGAAACAGGCTCACCTCAGGCATGGGCTGTCTCTCTTCAGAAGCTGCACCTCACTCATTCCCCTTAATGCTGACTTGAGACAGCCAGCTGTGCACACCAAACTGCAACTGGAGAGCAAAACCAATGCAGAGTTTGTGGAAGCAGTTACAGAGAAATCTTGAACTCCATAAAACAGGAGTATTTCAGATTATACCCAGTGAAATGTGGAACCAATTAGGGCACTAAATGTGACAACCTCAAGCTGTTCAATTATTTGCAATCATGCTGAAAAGCAGCAATGACAATTGCATGGCACATATTTGCCTTTGCCTGAGGTTAAATGCCTTTTTCTTTTGAGACATGTCCCTTTAATCTACTGAAGGCTGCATGGGCTTTGCCAGCCTCCGTGGGGCTTTGCATTCTGTGATGGGGATGCCAAGGCAGAAGCATTTGCCTTTTGGTTTCCCTATTGGGCTGTCAAAGCATGTACTTGGGCTGCCACACTTTGAACCAACATGCAGCTGGAACAGAACCTTGGCCAGAACATCCAGGGAAAGAAAACCAAAGCCCTTGGCAGTGCAGCTACAAAAGTCAGGGGTGTATTTTGTGGTTTCCAGCATCCAATCTCGTCTCCAGCATGCACCCAATAATGGGTAGAGAGGACTGTGAGAGGATTCTTTTACATTTGTCATGAAGTCACAACAGGTTTTCGGTTTCAGGGTTTAGACACTAAAAAGTGATTCTTAACATGATATTTAGATAGGATCATGGCAAAACACACCACACCAAGGCATGACATCCTAGTTACAAATTTGTCTGCATAACCCTTCACATGCTTCCATTAAGTCAGAAGTGACTGTCCTGCTACCCAACATTGCAGCCAGGCTTCCCCTGCTGCTTCCTGCTGCATTCCCAAGGGCAGGTACCAGGTTTGGTATCAGAGGCTGAAGAGGAATGTCATCCCTGCACAGATCCAGACTACAGCCTGGTGATCAGCTGTAATCCTCCCCCTCATGGAAAGAATTTTGAGCTGCAAATTCATCAAGCAAAAAGTGACCAGCCCCAACTCCACTACCAGAAATGACCCAAACTAGCAAGGCATCTGTTCTACTTGTATTCTACACTGGTGAAAGAACACAACATTAAGTATCCAAATAGCAGAGAGTAGTGAGAGTTCAGGTATAATTTGTACCGAGCACTTTCTGTGAGCTACTTGTAGGCAGGCCTGAGCTTATGAGAGCAAACAAATTGGGTTAGACCAAAGAATCATCCACTGGACAATAACAAGCAGCATTTATCAAGGACTGCATGTGCCTATAGAAGGGCACAGAAGGGATCACCATGTGGCCATTCTGGGTCACTCTGGTCTGCTGTGTCTCTGTACTGATTGTAAAAGAGGTCTGTACCACCCTGCTAAACCATGTGCCAGCGACAGATGCACTCATATGTCTTTGCAGATTTTCAGTTTGTCCTTGAGACTCATAAATCATATAATGGTATATTTTGCTTGCTGCTCCACCAGAGTAGCACTAAGGCAATACATCCTTGTTCCAAATAGGAAAACTTGTGAAAAAAAAGCCTTTGTGTCTTTGAAGGGAAGTGTTCAGCCTGGGACCTGTGGGTTGGAGGACCAATTTTTAATAAATTGGTTCAGCTCTCTCATCTTCTCTAAAAATACATAAAATTGTTCCTGCTGTTAAGTTACCATTTGCTGGTACCTGTCAGACTCCTAATTGATTAGAAAAAAAAAAACTAATTTAGTACAATGAATTATTTGCAAGTGAAGTATCTGAAATATCTACTTTATTAATATTTTTGATGTAAAATTATTATTTTATTTAGATGTCTCAACTTGTTATATTTCAGAAAGTAACTTAAAGGAAGGCTGAGTAAAACCAATCCCTGGTGCAAAAGCAGTTCAATGAGCAGTCATGCCAGGGATGAACTTGTCCCAGGGTAACTCTGTTCATTTTATTGGCATTGCACCAGTTAAACTTATCCATATAGTTCAGCGTTATTGCCATATGGGAAAAAATAAGAAACTCATTAGAATTTGGCAGCAGCTTTTTTTACTGCTAAATTATCTTACCTTTCCTGTGAAAGTTCAGAATTTGGCAGTTAGCAAAAATTCAGCCAGGATTCCACCACTGATTTCTGTGTGAATCCAGGTTTAACATCCTTCCCTCCCGAGTCCTGATCTCTCCTCTGGCAGAGGCCACATCATGCCCTCCTTCACACCTTTCACCTTTTCATCCAGCTGAGGACACCTTATAGAAGAGTAGTGGAAAATATTTTTGGGGGAATATCTTTTGTTCAGTATCCAAAGTTTCTTCTATTTGCAGTCCATATGGATGGCCACATGAAAGACTGCTTTATTTGTAAAACAACATAATAAAAAACAGCTCAGTGTTTGTGTCTTTTTGTTAGAAAGCTCTTCAAAATACTAAAGTTTCACTAAATTCTGGGTCTACTCAGGCTTCTCCATCAACACTTCCATCTAATCAGGCACTGACACATTTAGAGTGGTATAAAGGGTTTCCAGCACAACACATGGGACGCAAGAATCTTCAAAAGATACTTGCGCCCTTCCAAATATCTTCTGTTTCCAGAGGAATGGGACATTTGGGGCAAGGTTTACTGTCAGATATCTAGCAAAATTCAAAGCTAGGCATTTGAATATGAACCAACAAAGAACTACAGAGACCAGCTCCTCCTCCCCAAAACAAACAAAGTATCCAAACAAAACAACAACAATTTAAAAAGCCCAACCAAACTGACGTAAGAAAAAAACCAACCCACGAAAAAATCACAAGACCAAATTACTGCAAGTTCGTCTCAAACATAGTCCCGCTCGATGACTGACACCACGCAGTTCTGCTGCTGATGGGTCCCAGCACACTCTGCACTCCCTCGGCTTTCCTGTACAGGAATGTCCTTTCACACCCATCATCACTCACTGTTTGTATCTCAGATTGGTCAAGATGCAAACATCCTGAAATCTGCTGCTCCTTTTTTTCCTTCCTCCTAGATATCAGTGGTTAGAGATCCACAGCTGCAAACACGAAAATGAGATGCATTTCACTCTCCTTTCCTACTCAGGAATTCACTCAAAATCTTGAGGTATCTGTAACATAAACATTCCCCACTCCTCCCCTCACCCTTTTTTCTCTATTGCCATCTAACTTTTACATCTGTTTTTATCATGTTTTTCCACCAGCCATTTCGGTCTGACCTTTTCCCACTTTACATTATAAATAATATGTCTGGAGAAACAAGAACCCCTCAACAATGCATCAGACCCTGGCTTGTCCCCAGTGTTTCAGAGCTCAAATATAATACAGAGATAAGAGAAATTATAAAATTCAGGGTGGGGGGACTGGACTGAGTCATACTATCCCTACACTTTGTGGTTTGTAAGATTCATATACATTATACACATACACTTTATATTATTTCCTACTTACAGCCTTTAGTAGTGATTCACAAAGCATGAGAGCCTTAAGCTGCCTGAAGCCCTTACCACCAACAGTCAGAGCATCCTCCTGTCTAACCTGAGGCAAGTGTGACATCCACCCCTGCATAGCAACAGCTGAAAGTAGCAGACGTCAGCCACAAAAAGCAGTGGGACTTTGTTGCTTGATCTGCTCCATGCAGGAGGAGTGAGATGAGCAATGATTATGCTGCAGTCTTGGCATGGCTCCTTTGCTGTCTTTTTATGGTCTCAATGGTCTTAGAGATCATTTCCAACCTTAATGATTCTAAGGACAAGATAGATTTTGCAATAGGTGTCTAATGAAAACAGTTCATTAGCAGCTGAACCGCTGGAAATAGGGCAGCACGAAGAAGTTTCAGTCAGTGTGGGATACCTCCCTAGCACAGTCCTCTCCCACTGCTTTTGGTCATCAACCTCCACAAAAAAACAGGCATAAACCACCACTCTTCAGACCCAGTAGGATTTTGCAGTTCCATCCTATGTGTGCTGCAACTTACACATGAAGATGTGTTATGGTCATGCCCAATGACGCTGTGTCGTGTTTATCCAGAGGCAGCTTCACAGGACACTGGTTTTGGAAATGAAGTTGATGTGAATAGCTCCTACTGGGGTTCTTCCTTGAGACTCTGCATTCAGACTGCAATATCCCTCCTTGTTTGTGACTGACATGCCCAGAGAAACTGCACCATCGGCCAGATCACTTTAACCACTTATCCTGACTGAGCCAACACTCTGAGAGTCCATGGCTCCAGCAGTCTCTCCATGTTATTTTCACCTCAACCAGATGCATCAGAATAGTCAGTACTTGACAAAATATCAACGTGCGCCCAACCACATTAAGAGAGAATAATGCATTTTAGCAGGAAACACCTAAACTCCAAGTGACACTAGCTTCAGATATGATTTTCACTAACCAGTGTAGTTATCCTGACAGCCTAGAAACTACTGCATGGTCAGGATGTTATTTCTCGGAGAAAGACTGAAGCCTAGTTATGTGGTGCAAGGAGAGACCATGCAGAGCACAATGCTGTTTTTATATCCTGGAGCAAATCTAAGATAGATAAAATAGTTTCAATGGAAAATATTCAGTCTTCCCTAATTTTTCATTTCATTTATGTAAGAGAAAACAGGGCTTATGGCTTTAGGCTTTTTTTAAGAGACAAAGATTTGCTTTGTGAAGATTTTTAATTTAGGGAAATACCCCAAGCAAAACTATGTTTCAGAAAGCCTAACTACTCAACACCAAAGCAGTATTTCCAATGCTTGTAGGGGCTCCAGTTCATCCTGTCTCTCTGTGAAAATGGCGTGAACTTTCCTATCAGTGCCTAGGCATTCCCATTATGCTTTTATCCAACAAACACCAATATTTCTTCCACTTTTCTCATTAATATATGTTTGGAGTTTTTTTCAGAAAATAGATTTTCTCACTGACTAGAAGTTGGACAATTGACTGTAGCTCATGGTTTGGCTCTCTAGGTTTGCCATAGGTACACAGCATAAAAACCACCAGTTCTAGAGTCAGCAGGTCTCATTCTGTCACAGCTTAGTGAACAGGTTAATTGCAGAACACCAACAACCTAGCTGTAGTGCAGCTCTGTAGGGAGGCATCTCCACACAGGAACATCTATAGCTCAGTGTGGCCCCAGGGTAAGGTCTCAGCTACTCAGACAATCATATACCTACTTATAAAGATCTGAATAAAAACAGATCAATAAATTAATCAGTAATAGCTTGACACAAATGACACTTTTTGGCTCTATGTCAAAATTTGGTATAGCCTTGTTGATTGTATGACTAAGCTACAAGTGGAGATTCAGTTATAGTACCTCCACCAGGATGCTGGTGATGAAATCCAGCTGAACTTCCCATTTAACTAATAATATACAGGCATTGAAAAAAAATCAAATAATTTAATCAAGCTGAAATAGGTGAACACACTAATATGCTACAATATAATTGTTTGTTGTACATTTACATGTGGCATAAGCTAGCAGGCTGTGAGGTCTGAGCAGTGAAATGTGCAGACTGTTCTTACCACTTTATAGAAGTGTTCCTCCATGTTTTTGTTTCATTCCCCCAAATTCAACTGTAGCACTAAATATTAAACTTCAGACCTTCAGGTGAAACTTCAGACCTTCAGGTCATTCCGCAGGTCACAGCACTCATCTGACTCAGGCTGCAGGTCCCTCTGCCCCTCTCTGTCTCTTTGTGAAGGGCCCCAAAAACCAACATCACAGAAGTAGGAGAGTGAGATTTGGAGCTGTTTAAGATAGAAATGGAGGGAAATCATATGGCATCAAAATACAGCTGCTAAACTGCAGTTCTTGAGGTAAGGTCTTCCCATTAAGCCTACATGAAGGTGCACTGCTGCTGAGATGAGCAGGCAAGAGTGGGAAGGCTGAACATTTTAGGAGAAGGGCACCCTAAACCTACAGCAACAGGCTGTTCCCATGTCCTAAACAATGAACCAGCAGGGAGGATGACCAGCCTGGCTGAACAGAGAGCTTTGGCTGGAACTCATGAAAAAAAGCTTATCACTTTTGAAAGCAGTGGTAACTTAGGAGGACAACAAGGATGCCATGAGGTTATGAGGTAAAACAATGTGAAGCAAAGGGTCCTACCCTTGGGTCACAACAACCCCAGGCACTGCTACAGGCTGGGGCAGCATGGCTGGAAAGTTGCCCAGCAGAAAAGCATCTAGGGGTGCTGGTCAACAGCAGCTGAACGTGAGCCAGTGTGTGCCCAGGTGGCCAAGAAAGCCAAAGGCACCTGGCCTGGAACAGCAATAGTGTGGCCAGTAGGACCAGGGCAGTGATTGGCCCCCTACACTGGGAACTGGTGAGTCCACACATCAAATATTGTGTTCAGTCTTGGTCCCTTCTCCCGGGTAACTAGCAATAGGATAAAAGGAAATGGCCCTAAGCTGTGCCAGGGGAGGTTTAGGTTCGATATTAGGAAAAATTTCTTCATGGAAAGGGTTGTCAAAGATTGGAACAAGCTGCCCAGGAAAGTGGTTGAGTCACCATTCCTGGAAGGATTTACATATGTAGATGTGTCACCTGGGGACAAGGTTTAGTGGTGGACTTGGCAGTGCTGGTTTAATGACTGGACTCAATGATCTTAAAGATCCTTTCTAACCTAAATGGTTCTATGATTCTAAGATCTACCTGGACAGGGGGCTGTTAAATGGAAGACAGTAATGAAACCTTTATATTCAAAATAGAATAGGAAATAAGGAAATAAATTTAAGGTTTGCCTTTGATCTCTTCAGGAATATCTCAATATGACAAGTTGGAAAGAGAAAAAAGCCTACCTTAGACCATGGAGCAGAAGCCATAAAAGTTTTAAAACCCATCAATAATCAAATACTTTTCACGCACATGACATTTCAAAACAAAGAGAAATATGCACATAGTCCAGGGCTGTCTCTGGTCTTTGTCCATCCAGAGATTCACATCCCAACAGACTGAATTCAGAATTCAGAAGACTAGGAAATTCATTTCCCCAGTAAAATGTTGAGGTGGCACTAAGAGTGATTCAGGAAACCTGTGACCAATTTGCAGTCCTTGTCAGGCATAAAACAATTACTTTGTATTAAGTGTGAGTTAAAGATTTTATTGAAAGAGGAACTTCCCCCTCCAATTTCAATGCCCTTGGAGTATCTTTGCAGCCCTCCTCTGGACTCTCTCTAGCAGGCACATGCCTCTCCTGTGCTGGGGACCCCAGAGCAGGATGCAGCACTACAGATGGGGTGTAACAAGAGTGGAGTAGAGGGGCAGAAATACCCTTGTCCTGCTGGCGACATTGGATATAGCCCAGGAGACGTCTGCGTTTTTGGGCTGCAAGTACACGTGGTCAGCTCAAGTTGAACTTCTTGTCCACCAACACCCCCAATTCCTTCTTCTCAGGGCTACTCCTGATCTTTTCTCTGCCCAGCCTGTATTTGTGCTTGGGATTGCCCTGATCCAGATGCAGGATCTTGCACTTGGCCTTGTTGAACTCCATGAGGTTCACCCAGGCCCACCTCCAAGCCTGCCCGGGTCGCTCAGGATGGCATCCCTTCCCTCCAGTGTTGACTGCACCACACAGCTCAGTGTCATCGGTGCCCATGATGGGCTCAGGAGGGATAGGGACAGAGGGCTGAGGAAGCAGAGCATTTCTGAAAGAAAATGGAGTTCTGGAAATCAATTAATGGAGCAGATCAAGTCTTGCATCAGACTTTAAACCTGGCAATATTTTGGGAGACTTTTAAAGAATTTTCCCTGTTGGTCAAACAAAAACCTGCTCTTGCAATCAGCAGAGAAATCTATATTCCTGAAAATTGGCACCAGCTACGAACAGAGATTTTGAAATACAGAGTAATTTTCACCAGTGCTCGATTGCTGAACTTTTCCAGCTTTCCTGAAACTCTCCCTGGCCCACCAGGAATGCCAGGGGCTGATTTTTGCTGACTCCTGACAACTGGGTGGGTGGAAGAGGTTGCTCCCATTTTTTTCAAATCATTATTTCAGATATATCTGAGAAATTAATGTAGAGAGGGAGAAAGTAAAGTTTTGATCCAAGAGAAAACAGATAATTTCCTTTAAGGAAAGGTCACTGCTCATCTGTCTGGCACAAAATGCTCCTTGCAGGGAAGAGCCAAACCACAGGCAGGCAAAAATTTATTTTTACCAGAAAAATTTGGACATGTGTATTATAACAACACTTCTCAGAATTATCCCAAGTGAATTGAGTGACTGAAATGGCATATATAAGCTTATAAACCAATCTCTGCTAGATATGAGATCTAAAATGACGTATCTTTACCTGTTGTCTACAAATGGCTGAGTATTACACCTTCTACTGAAATAGCTGATACTGCCTCCATCTGACTGTTAGATTACATGTCCCTTGGGTACGATCAGCTCTGCAATTCCTGTGCAAAGCAGAATGCTATTTAACAAATCTAAGAAGGAATTAAGGTCAGGGAATAATGACTAAAAGTCAGAAAATGTTGATATGTATTGACCACTTGTACTAGTAAACCCTCCCTCCAAATTTAATTGCAGCCGATATCATGACTCATCTTTCCATATAAACATTTATTTTATTACTTGGTAGACATTCACAGCTAAGAGTGGATAAAAAATGCAAACCACACCTTTCTGGATACTATAAAACATCTTTATCTCATCACTGTGGGATTACAGTGGACAGAGCTGAGAGTCCCAGGGAGGAGATAAATGGTACAGGGGGAAAGAGGGGCTCTGATTCTGGTATGGCACATTCTCTAACTGGAAACTCTGAAGGGTGTAAAGTAGAGGGCTTGATTAGCCCTTGTTGAAATACACTTTCATTAGTTGTTAATAGACAAGATACAGAATTTTTTTACTTCATTGTTTATAAGAGGAGCACCTACAACTGCAACAGGAAAATGGCCAAAACTGGGAAGTTTTTCTAAGCTGAGAATGGCATCGAGGAACACATCTGCAGGTAGAAAAGGGCTACAGGTGACAGCACTAAACAGACAAACTGAAGTGCCAGCCCTCAATATCTATCAACTGGTGCAAGTATCTTCCCAGGCATCAGAGGACCATGTTCTGAAAAAAGCCAGGAACTTCAGTGAGCGGCATCAAGCTCCTCGCAATTTGCTCTGCTGCATCCCCTACCACCTAGACACCATTTATGAGGGCAGTGCTACAAATCTGGATGCAGCACATAACAGCACCACTGTCTTCTCTTGTGCTTCCAAAAATGTAGTGGTTAAGCAAGTTCCCAGGAAGGTGTTTGGATAGCAAATGCAGATGGAAGAACTTGTATCTCTTTAAAGAACAACTGCATTCAAGTGCAAAAAGATTACTCACAGCCCTTGGGAGAGGTGAAGTAAGATCATTTAAAGGGAAAGGGATGACAGCAATTTGAGGCCTTTTTTTTTTGTACTCCCACAATCTTCAGGCAGGCAAAACCATCACCCATCATAGAGTTCAAAACGAAGCCTTAACTTCCAGACAAGTCAACCTAACAGACTGGCAACTAAAAAAGCAAACCACTCCCCCACCAAAAAACCAAAAAAACCCTAACCAAAACCCAAACCCAAACAAAAAACCACCAAACCTAAACTAGGTAAGTGGTGTCTATGTCATACACTAGGATTTCAGGAGAAGCTGCTGAGTGCTAAGGACATTTGCTTCTTGAAACCGGTTATTACTGTAAACTGTCATGATTGACCAAGGAAAATTTGACTCACAGCTGACCCAAGAGCTGCAGCCTTGTGCACTTAACAAGGCAGCAAGGTCTGTCCTTAATCAAAATGCAGAAGAGACAATTTACTCTGTGCTGCATCCATGTTGATTTGCAGAAGATGCTGCTGAGTGCACAGCACTCCTACAAAGTCAGAACATATTTGTTTCTCATAAATATTAATTTAAGGCACTCAACCTCAAACATTTGAAAGTCTTGGCTCTTTTCTATTATTATTCATTGCACAATAATATTTTAATTGGAAATAGATAATTACCAGAATATTAATTCTGTTCAACTCTCTTGGAATTAATATGAGTTTATCTGCACACAAAGAACCAAGTGTTTATTGGCTTAAAACTGACTCATGTCTCACTATATTGTATGTAAATACAATATTTTACATCTAGACGCCTACTATCACAATAGGGATGTTTTTATAGGGCAAGAGCTGGGAGGATAACTAAATTTCCCCTGCTGCAACCTTTTAGAAAATCAAAGGCGGCAGAGGCTCTAATTAATTTCAAATAAGAATGAAAAGTCTGTTGGGCTTGACAACAGCATTTTGTAGAAACCTGATGAAATCTGGATTTGACTGATAATATGTTAACAACATACTGTTTCAGTGAGATCACTTGATTTTTGAAGGATCAAATTATCCTTGTAAGAAAGCCTGGTTTTGACAAAACCAAAACAGAAAAATCAACAAAAAGTTGAGCAATTTTTAGCAGGGATGCCTTGCTGAGCCATTCTTCCAAGATTTGCAGTGCTAGAGAAATTAGCAATGCCTAGGGTGTTCTTCAGAGTACCCAAATGTTTGTCCAAACAATGGGCCTAGGATAGCTGTCATTCAACACTGATCCATAATATCCCCCTGGCATTGTTTCAGACTTTTTTTCCTGAGTGGAAAAGATTATTTTTCTCTTCCCCCCCCCCCCCCCCGAATTCACTTACCTTCCTGCTAACTTTGTTTTAAAAGCATGCAGCTTGTAACATAAAAGCAGAGACAGCTTCATGAAGAGTGATTTTTTTAAGGGGAGGGACTTTTTACAAGGGTGAGTAATCAAAGGACGAGGAGTAATACCCTGAAAGAAGGTAGATTGAGATTAGGTATTAGGATGAAATTCTTTACTGTGAGGTTGATGAGGCACTGTAACAAGTTTCTGTGGATGCTCCATCCCTGGAAGTGCTCAAAGCCAGCTTGTATGTGGCTTGGAGCAACCTGTTCTAGTGGAAGGTGCCCCTGTACACGGCAGAGAGGTTGGAATGAGATGGTCATGAAGGTGCCAACACAAACCCTTCTGTGACTCTGAGTTATTCACCACCAGTGCTGAACTGTTATCCCTTAAGTGCCTTTTTCCTTTTGAAAGTAGGTATAAAATATTTCAATATTCAGTGGGCCAAAGAGCTATGGATGGTGCATTCTCCTAATATTCTCTAGCAAGTTCCTGGTGTTTCTATACTGATTAGTGGATTACCAGTCAAAAGGAACAGCCTCTGGAGGGGCAATCAGGAGAAAGACACTGAATGCCTCTGTCCCAGATGATTAAGATTGTCTCCTGAGAGACAGAGAAGAATCACTCCAAGTCTTTGCAGCAGGACTAATGAAGACTGATTTCTTGAAGCTACAGTACAATTCCCCAGCTCCATACCCACTCCTCCCTCCTCCCCTGCAGTAACCTCAGCTCCCCTCCACGTCCTCAGCTGCCTCTGCAGGAAGGCTCAGGCACATGCCTGTGCCACTGGAGCCAGAGGTGTGCTCTGGGCCAGCTGGCCACTGCTGGCATGCCTGGTGAACATGGAGCCAACAGCCTCAGGTCTGCACAGGGAGGGCTCATCAGGCAGACCTGAAAAGAAATCTTTGACTTCCCCACCCTTCTACCAGATTTGATTGGAGCTAACCAATGAGTTGAGAGTATCATTGCTAAAAGAGAGAAATTTCTGAGATAGCATGTGGGTATCTTCTCTTTCTTTAATAAAGTCAAGAGAAGCATGGGGAGAAATCCACACATTATGCACAACCTTAATAAAAGGCCAGGCTTTTGGAAGCTAGAAGTGGGCTGTCTGTCTGTATAACATTTCTGAGTAGAAGTTCAGGCATCGCCCTGCTACTCCTGCTGCTCTGTTCCTCGACCTTGTTCTCCCTCTGCAGTAATCATTTTGAGTAAAGGGCTTATGGGTCTTAATGCTGCTGAGTTCTGCACAAGCTGCACTTCAAATGGTGAACTCCTGCTTAGATTAGAAAAACATACATTTCAACTGGTCACTCACATATGGCAAAGAGACATCAAAAATCTACCTGGCAGTGAATTAATCATGTACTAAAGTATTTCTTGAGCAGAGGCAGCCATTGCTTTCTTTCATAACAAGTCAGGTTTGATGCAAGTAAAGACATGGACAAAATGTATCTCCAGCTGCCCTTTTAATTCCAGCTTCTCCTCTGTTTTTACAAGGAAATAAAATAAAATAAAGCTCTACCAAGCCTGAAAGCAAAGCTGTACCATAACTTCACACATGGAAAGAAAAGCAGTTGGCTGCATTCAAAAATTCTGACATATGGTCTTTAACTTTAAAATTCAAATAGTGATGATAAAAACTATACTTTGGGCAAAGCAACTTTTATTAGTAAAGGTGTAAAAGAACTGTTCCAGAGCAGCACTGTGAGAAAGTATAACTTGGGGCATCTATTTTGTTCCAACTTTGGTGCCCCTGAGATACACTGTAAGCAGGAGCCTTTGAGAATGCCAGGACCACAGTTTGCAAGTAGGGAGCTGCCAAAATGCCACGTGCAGTTCCTAGTGCCAGAAGAGGATCCTGCAGGGAAATAGGTAGGGATGAGGCCAGCAGGACCCCAAAGCCAAAGGCAGAATTTGACTGATAAAACAGTGGGGTTCAAGGCTTTCCTGCCCCTCTTACCCAGCCTACTGAAATACCCAGCAGTCCTCCTACTCATGGGCAAACCCCACATTATAATGAATGTGCTTTAAAGTAACCTCATGCCACATGGATAACAAACCACATGGATTTCCTGCTGTAGAGTTCAGCTCTCAGTAGCAGGTCATATTTTTAGTCCTGAAAATTCCTGATCTAGTAAATACTCCTTTGGCCAATGGCTCATCATCACAGATCCACTAATCAAAGTGTAAAAAACCCATTGACTACAATACATGTTAATCTCAGGACCTCTGGAGCCATTCCTGGGTATCATCATGAAAAAGAGACTTCAAATGCTACTCCAGGTAGAAGTGATGTGCAATGCAGGTGAGGTGAATCAGACCTGCTCTTATGCATGATCAGGGTATACAGAAACAGGAATGAAACTAGTACATAACTAGCAAGTAAATTGAGGACATTTATTTATTGGTTTTTTATGGATCATCTGAAAATTGAATCTTAACTTATTAAAGTAATCTGGAGAGACACATTCAACAAAAAGTATATTGAAGTCATGACAAATTCTCAGGAATCTAAGAGTTTGGAAAACTGGCCATGCTTCTGCAGTAGGATCTCTTTATCATTTGTCTAGACTAGTTAATAAAATTCCTTTAAAACACTCAAACTCATTTTTGAGTTAATGAACACAAACTTCCCAAAGCATTATAAATTCATTAAAGTATTAAATACAACTTCTTTACAGATTACCAAGCTATTCAAGTTCCTATATACAAATGTTACTTAAAAATCTCATTTTATATTTGGTATTAGAAAAAGTAGATTTAACATTTCGAATTAAAAAATTCTCATGTGAATTCTTGTGAGGATAAAGAGTCTCATAATACTTATTTTCAGATGAGGGGGAAAAATAAGCTATTTTATATGCAAATATAACTGATTTCATTTAATTGTTCCTGAGGGAAGAAGATTTGTATGCAAACCTCTTGCCAGCTGGTGGACTTCAACCTCCTAATTCTTTTTCCTCTCAGATCATTAATTAATAACTGCACTTTCCTAATGAGAGAGAGTGCAGTTCCTGCACGGTGCTGTATTCAAGACCTCTATGCCCCAAAAATATCAGCAGAAGCTGAGGGGGGTAGGACTCAGCTGTGGAAGCTTCCTACTGCTCCAGTGCAGAGACAAGAGCTCAGCATATCACAAATCCAGCAAAACAAAAGCAAACTTCCCCAAAAACAGTGCTGCAGGAAGCATTTATCAGCCACCATGAGAAAATTCACTTCAAGCAGGCATGCAGTGATCAAAATGATCATTCCAATGTGTCTGTATGAAACATACTTTGCTGATCCTTATGTTCCGTGCTGTTCCCATGACAAGTGGTAGAAGCACTTATCTCACCGGCACAGCCAGGCGCTCAGGCGAGACAAATAATCCATCATCAGGCCACTTAAATTTCATCTCTATCTTTTACCCTGGGGGAAAAATCTACAGGGTGTCTTGTAGGGGAAAGCACTTTAGAATGACGTTGTCACAACCACAAAAACCACGCCACCTCTTTGCAAAGAGGCTGGTCTCACGCTAGCACAGCTGGGTTTCAGGCTGTGTCTGGGAGACCTTTTTCTCTGCTCTCTCATCCTGATGAGCATCCCTCATGTCCAGAACAAGGCATTCTCAACCTTGCTTGGTTAATTTATCCACTTTACATCCAGGTTATGTACAAATTCTCATACCCCTGTATTTAGCTAATCACTTCATGCAGTCTAAACAATTCACTAAGCAGTCAAAAAGGCAGATTTACAGTATACTTAGTATATATAAACCTTAACCACTAATTCAGAAAAGAGACATACCTAAGCATCCCAGCATAGACAAAGCTAGGGACACCCACTCATCATTCTGTCCCTTTTGCCAAAGCGCTTTGCAGTTTTCTATATCACACTCCTCTGCATCAGCAGATGTGTAGAAAAACAACAAATGGTTGGTTGGGCTTTTGTTCTTTTGCTCCTGAATTTGCACTGTAGCTTCTTGATCTCCACACAGAGAATTTGCAGAGCATGTTACGCTTACCAGTCCTGTGCTTTAATGACCTGTTCCTCTTCAGGTGCAAATTATAGTCTTTGGAAGAGGTGATTTCAATTGCATCCAGCTGCTCTCATGCCCACTCTAGGCTCTTGCCTGTTCCCACACATCCTTCAGCCACCACTCACACCATGTTGCCTTGCAAGGCAAATAGGGCTCAAACATGACTCACAGCCTAATGGAGTAATTCTAGCCTCAGTTTGGGGGTGTAGTGAATTTATCACTACAGAAACCAAATTCGTATTCCAGGTGCCAAGTCCACTACTCCAACTGCTGGCAATCATACAAACATATGCTTCTTGGTGCCTTCTGAAGTCCTAGTACATGTATCAGTGTGTACAAAATATTATTCCTCACCTTATGAAAAACTCAAGATGTTTAAAAATAAACTTTTCCCTAAAGAGGCAACAAGAGAACAGCTAATTAGGAGACAATTTTTCTTTTATGTTTTTACTCATAGTAGCCTGAAAGAAGAGTGCTTTATAGACATGTAAGAATTACAGTGCAAATAATTAAGTATCTTCCAAACAATAGGTAGCATCAATCACTTCCCAAAGCACTGTTTGAGCTTGACTGTAAGACTCAGAGTTTGTTTCTCCAGATGACTTAGAGCTTTCATTCCATGATTGTACTTTTTCTACTCAGAAATAGCACAGCATTGTTAATTGTTTAGATGAATAGTGCCAGCATTTTTTGCTACATGTTAAACCAGGATCTGCTGCAGACGCCGTGCATTCAGTATTAGCCCCAAGCAGAGATGGAACGTTAGCTGCACCTATGGTCAAATTGAAGAACCGTGTTATAGTATTTATTGTTGAAAATTATATAAAGATATGGTTAATGATACAAAATTTTGTAGCTATTACAAACTCTGCTACATTAGATTAACAACGATTATTTTATGCTCTTTAATAATGTCTTGAAGAGCTTAACAGCCAAAATCTGCCAGCCACAAGAAAAAACAGTCATACTCTATATAGTGACTTATGGATTAAAGCCTTTGTCAACAAAAGCCAATATCAGATCATTAAAAGTGTTGCTGGATTAGAGGTGGCAGTTACTATTCAGCTGGAAGTCACAGCAACAAAACAACCTGCATGTCTTTCTCTAGCTTTATCATTGATTTCAGGAGTGAATTTTGCATGGTTTGTTAGCTTCCTTACCTATATTTACAGAGGTTTTGGAAATTAGTTGAAGCTCTTAAAGTTCCTATTAATGGAAATGAGCATACAAGAAGTACTGATTTAATGAAGTGATTAAATTTATGTTCAGTATTTTTCAGCAGAATAGATTAAGGAACAAAAGTGCAGCAATACAGTAGCTTAAATTGAAAGAAAGAATTGGATCCTATAGCTAAGAAAAAACTTACGTGTCACATCACCCTTCTGCTTTAAGCCTCTTTCCTGACTCCTTGACTATCTTCTAAAATAGTAGCTGTCAGGACATCATCACTTGAAGAAGGTTCTTGTTAATCTGACAGTCATTATGATCTACTCACATTCTAGTGCTGCACACTTTATTGTGACCAGTTATATTTTAATTCCTCTATGCTCACTCATAACATTAGCTTCCTCAAAATGGCTTTATATGTTTCTAATTTTTCACAGTGTTGGCAGTCTTTTGGCACAGGCTAGTTAAAAACAAGAAAGACAACTTAAAAAATGACATGACCCAATTACTGACCCAAACCAGGAAAATCTTGAAGCTGACAAGTCAACCTGGTCTGAAAACTGACAACCATATAGACCTGCTCAAATAGTTTTTTGGCAATTATAGAAATGAATTGTCTCTAGGCTAAATATTAATTGTTTGTAAAGTGCTTTAGAAATCAATAACACATTCATCAGCTTGTTAAATCTGGGGGTTTTAAACTATTATTTCAGAAATATCTTATAATGAAACACTACAACTCTCGTAACTAAGTCTAAGCACTTTGATACTGCTAGATTAATATCAAGTAAGTCCATGTTAGTCAGAGCCCAGTACATTAAAAAAAAAAGTATTTTGTTCTAGCAATATGAAAAAGTCAGGGAATTTTATAATGGATTTCACTACAAGCAATTGAAATGTGATTTAATACTTGACTTGCATGTGAATTCAGCTTTTAGCAGCTGTGAAAGCTCATTTCTGCCATTTGGTTGTAACCCATTCACTGCACTCACTCAATTATTTGACTTCCCACAGTTTCTAGGTCATTGCTGCTGAGGCAGAAGTGCAACCAGGAGGGAATTTGTCCACAGTATAAGAGCTTCTGTGGGATATTTGAGAGCAGCAGGGCTAGAGCTGGACCCAAATTGTCAACATAGGTCTGTGTGCGATACTGGAGATAGGGCCAAACCTAGGACTAAGGACAGATACACCTTCAGCATAACTCAGGTCAGGGCCAAGTCTAAGCCAAAATGAGATTCCTGGGGCCATGGTCAGGAGGTGGGGAGAGGTCCTAGGTGAGGCTGGTCAGGGGCATTAAGGGCCATTCCTACTCTTGGTGCTTTAGCAGCAAGACACCAAAGGATGAGGGTGCAGAGTGACTGTACAGCTCAGGAGTTGACGAAGAACTGATGTGACTGGATAGTAAACCTGGGAAAAAAGGTGTGATGCCATGTGGAAATCCCAAATGAGAAAGTAGGACTTGAACTCAGAGAGGATGTCAAAATCCATGAAAGAAAGATGACATATAATATCACCAAACCAAAAGAGGAGTTTAAAAAACCCCCAACACTACAGCTAAAAACTAAAGAATGGATTTTGGTGTGCAAACTGCCCCCAGGGAGGGAAGTAGGACTAATGGTAGAATGCAGAGGTAAGGCTGGAACACTCAACAGAAGCTCAGGCATAAGTAAAATCTGGGCTGTGAAACTATGCCCTCTCTCTCAAAGTCTGCAGGCTTCTTATCTCTTCTCACTTCGTTGTCAGGTCTAGTGGTGTGTCATATTGTCTCTCCAGAGATGGTCCCCAGATAAGCTACCAAATCAACACTCTCAAGTGACAAAGAGCAGAGCAGTAATTATATAGACTGCAATTCGTGATGACCGAGGTGAAGGGCAATTTCATCTTTTTAAATTTTCACTTTTTTTTTTTTTAAGAACAAAACCCAGCCTCTGTTAAAATAGAATGATGCAAAGTATTCTATGGTTATGAAAATCCAGCACTTAATTTGCTCTGCCACTTATTCTGGTTATCTTCATCCCATGAGTCCATGGTTTATTATACATGGATAATTAACATGATGAAACAAATCATCTTTTTACCTACATCATGCTCCATCAAGCACATAGATGGGTCATTTCTGCTGACTCTTCTCTACTGCGCTGCTCATTTGTTAGATGGTGAAAGGCATGACAGAAATGCTATTCTTTTGACCAAAATGCAACTAATGGAAAGCCAGGAAAGTAAACTCGTCCACAGCAGTTTCTCTTAGATATGCTGAACAAGTCAATCACAAAATTGGGAAATAAGACGATGACGTTACTGCAGGAGATGTACAAGTAAACAATGGTTTGGGGGTTTTGTTGGTTTTTTGTGTTTGGGTTTTTTTCCAAAATGCTTCTTTTACTTCCCAATGCAGATTCAGTCACAGAATCACAGGATATGCTGAGTTGGAAGGGACCCACACGTTATTAATAATGCAGAAAAGCTGAAGCTTACTGACTGAGCACTAACTGTCTTCTGTGCAGATTCAAGAAGGAATCTGGGGTAAAATCATCTTTATGTGTTTTATCTGACTAACACTCATAAAAGAAAACCTATTCACCAAGACCTGAACTGAGGATGCACAGGCAATTTTGTTCTGCTGAGTGTTTGACTCCACTATACATAATGTTCCTCTGACCGTTTATTTGAGTATATGATGTACCTGATGTGCTCTTCTAGATGCTTACAACAGGATTAATGTACCTCCAACTGAAGCTGGTGAGCCTTTCAAACATACTTATTAAGGTTAACAAGATGGCTTATTTGAATTAAAGTTTCATGAACAAAGGAATGCTATTAAGACCTCACATTATATAACAGTTACCTTCTTCAAAATACTTTTAGGGACATATCTAACTGTGGAACATTTTTAGAGTACCTTGCTGCTTCTAAGAATATTAAGAAGTTTTCAAAGTTGGTAAATGGAATTTGAGTTCAACAAGCCTTCTCATTTTAAAAGGTTCAGTAAAAAATACAAGGCTACAGGACTGAGAATTACATTTTTGTCTTACAAAGTCTGCCTTCCCATTGACTTGTGATGAGTCTGAGTAGCCTGTCAAATTAATATACACTTCCTATGTGGGCTTCATTAATCTAACAGAATGCACAGTCCATCAATATTAAAAGTACCTTAACAAGGAGAGGGGGTGGACAGGGAGCAGGGTTGTGTCTCGTCAATTGCTGTGCAGCAGGTCAACATCAATAAATGATTATGGCAAGGAATAGAGCATTTGTACAGCGAGGCTGCTCCTAAACCCATTAATTTAGGTGGTAAGAATGAAAAGCAATTTTTATATTACTTATCCTTATCTCTACTTGGTTTAATTTTACTTTCCTCGCTCCATCTATTTTCCTCTGCTCTCCTCAGCAGTTGTCATTTTTGTCTCGAAAATAGATGTGCTGGATATTCAGCTTTTGTCATTCTCCTTTCTCTTTCTTTCCTCCCTTTTCCTTCATAATACTTTTTATCTTTCCTTTGTAATGCATTTCATCTTCCCTTTTTCTTTGTTTGTCGCCCCCCTCCTTTTCAACTTTTTCCCTCCCTCCTGTGCAGATTTTTCCCTCCCTCTTTTGCAGCTTCCTCTCTCCCTTATGTATTTTTCCTCTCTCAGACTTATTTTCTGATAAAATAACCATTCTACTTTTATAAAATACAAGTGATTTACTTATTTTTTGAAAGATCTGGCTGATGTATAATTTTTCTGCTTTTTAGGTTGTAGTAAATCTGCAGACTTTTTCCGTCATGTTTGAATTCTCTAAGTTTACATTTTTTTTCCCCTGGATCTATCTAGATCTGTCCATAAAAAAATTAACTAGATTTTAGTACAAATTTTCCATTCTTTGGCCAATGTCCCTCTTGGCTGAACTTTTTCAGAAGAGGAAAAGATTTTTCTCATTGAATCATGAGTAACTGTGCGGATGATATTGTCCCAGCCCCAGGTATCCTGGAATGGAAAGGGAACATGATAAACCTTGCATCAAAAGCAGTTTGTCTTTCCAAAGACTTAGAAAGGGGAGAGGAAAGTGGCAGCATTTTACAGCCACCTGAATGCTGATTCATCAGGCTTAGTTAAAAGCAAATTCTTTAGTACTGAGAGCTCTCATCAGAAGGGAAAGGAAAAAGGAAACCCCATGGGTGTTCTCACTTTTTCTCTTTAGTAATTTCCCTGAAAATTTCACAGGGCAGAACCAAACTTGCTGAAACCGAGTAATAAAGACATCCATCCAGTTAGTGGATGTGGAAGGGGAGGAGTATGATTGCTGCCTTGCTGGATTGAAAATGCTTGAGATAACAAAAGAGGATGGGAAGTGGGAAGGAAAGTAGTTTCTAAGGAAAAGCTGCTACTAATAATTCAACTTTTTCATTCTTTCGTAATGGGATTGTTCCTGCTAACCAAATTGGGAAGGAAAGGGCTATCTCTCCTAGCAGAACAGCAACCAAGCCGTCCAACAATGGATATTTTTGAAAACAAGCATTTTTCGTTGTGTTTTTTTTTCACTTTATCTCTGGCATAAAGGAGAATCGATTTCAGGGGGAGGTTCACAGAGTATACATAGATATTTGGAGCGTACTTGTACCTGAAATATATACTCCAAAGAGCTTCAACTCTAAGCAAACTACGGCAGCACACTGTGTGTTCATGCATGTGAAGGCCAGCTTGTTGTGGTGGTGGTTTATTAGAAGACATGGGATGTGCTCTTCAGGTCAAACAATCCAAAAATCTTTCCAAGCTACATTTCATTACTTAAATAAAACCAGAAATTTGATATTTTCAGTTGATGGCAAACAAAAGTTAGACTCTACTAATGTTACTTCATGAGATCCATTTTAAATAAAGCTTTTTGTATATCCCATTTCTATGCAAAATGAATGGCACTGTGCTTGGTGTCCCTGCTTTCCACACCCACCATCACAACAGATGGATGGGTGATAGGATCTCTCCAGAGCAGATCCTGTCCTCCCTTCCAGCATAGCTATTGTAGCTACCCTGATCTGAGTGGGCAGCCAGTGTCTGGGACCTTCCTAGGGTGTTTCTGTCATAAAATGATACTAATGACACATAGCTCATATCTCTGATGTAATCTTAGGTTACAAAGCATGCTTGTGTATATACTTCTGGTTTCCTGCATACAAGAGAAAAGCACAAGGTTGCCTCCCACACAGGCTGCTTTTTTTTCTGATCATTAGGAGGGTAAGGAGATGCAGGAAGGAAGCAGGGAAGGAGAGGAGGGAAAGTCTTTCGGTCCTTCTCTGGGCAAGCATCTTCTGTAAGAACAGCAACCTACAGCTGCTCATAACCTGCTGCAAAGCTGTCAGACCCCAGAGCAGTTTGGGCTTCTGCTCTGAGAGCAGCAAATGGCCAGAGTGCACAGAATAACTCATTGCTACACATAAGCTCTGATTTGTGCCCCCTCAGCCTTTAGCAAATAACAGGTACAGAATGATCACATAAAACCCAAAGCAAGTGGTGCTTTTCCCTACCATCATGGTTTCATACGGGTGAAGACACTTGGCCAGCTAAGTGTGTTCAGTTGGATGTTGCTCTTTTGATAAAGAAATCCTTAAAATGTAGGAATTGGTGGCAGTCTAAGCTAGAATAAGCTCTCACATGGAGCATTAGTGCAAGGCACATACTTTAAAAAATTGTCCTCCACACCTGTAACTAAAACAGAGGAAAAATACCTTGGAAAGATTGTGCAATCATTTAAGTTGATACTTCATGGATCTTTAATAGAAGGCACTTAAAACTCTATGAAAACAAGGAGTTTTATGATATTGCGGCCAAAAATCTAGTGCTAATATGGAAAATGCTTCCAACACACTCAAGTTCTCCTATCAGCTGACTTTTTAGGAAATATTTTTGAACAAATATTCTATCTGATGTTATGTTTTCAGGCTGGGCTACAGAGGGATTATGCACCTGTTGCCTTAGTTTCCCTTCAGAGACTTCTGCCATGTTTCATAAATCCGGATGATCAGTACAGGTCCTAGGGAATATGTAACTTGGCACAGGGAATATATTCTTAGACAAAATGGTAGACTTCCAAGATGCTGCTGAGAAAAATGATGTCTGACAGACTGTTTGGGTCTGTGGGAGTTGTTCTGTCATCTTCTCAGATTCTTATAAATCACTGCAGGTGAAAATCAGGGTAAAATGTTAAAATTTGTCCAGAGCACCTTAAAAGCTACTTTTAAGAAGTGGCTTAGACAGAAGTCTAAGCTTTTAAGTCTGGTAATCACCTGTCAAAAGTTTCTCTAGTCCAACTTCCTTGAATGAATAAAAAAGTCTTTATTTATCTACCAGAAGTAAAAAAGTGCTTACCTTTGGCCACAAAGAGTTGCTGAAATGTTGTCCATGAGGAGTAAGACTTGGAAGCAGCTTGCTGAACTGAGAAGGGATGGTAATGGGCAAATGCTCTGACCTTTATAAGTGATTAAGTTTGAAACAAAGTATAGAAGGAAAATGCTCTGGTCTCAGGAAAGAAGCAGTGAACACATGAATTATTTTTCCTTCTTCCAGAATCTGTGCCAGTAACAGGAATTTCCTCAAGCAGTTCCATCACAGCAGATTAGGGGTTTATATTAAATATTCTTGCCTGGGCTGCAAACCAAACCTCATCCTTCTTGCCATTATTTAATATGTTGGTGATCAAAGATTAATTTAAGGAATGAAATATTTAGTCAGCTTCTTACTGTCCTTTTGTGATACAAGTCTGTATGTGGGTGGAAGGACAAAGATGATACATGAAACCATAACTTTTGTTTTCAAGTTTCTGTTGTATGTCAGCTTGAACATGCAGGTATCACACTTATCATCAGGGTCACAGAAATGCCATGAAGACCCTGCATGTACACCAATGTTTCAGGTTTTGCCTGAACGCTGTGGAAACACACCAGCTGATCCCAGGAAAAGTCTTGTATGTGTGGAGTTTTGAAAAAAGATTTTCTGACCACCAAAAGAGGAATTAAAAAAAAAAAAGAAAAGTAAGACTCAGGAATCTGGGGACTCTGGGGACTCTGGGAGATATCTCTCTAACTGGTCTTTATTAATAGCACTTCAGTGCTGTGGTTATTTGCATATATTTACTGAGCACAGCAGAGCTATTTTCCTTGTTCTGGTTTTGTGTTAGAAAACCATGTAACACTGGTGTGAAACAATTTATCTAAAAGCAAGGTGGCTTAATGATGCTTATGCTTTATCTTTAATAGGTGGGTTTAGGATAAGCATTTTTGTTTTGTAGCAACTTTCAATTTTCCTTTCCTTTGCCACTGTAGCTGTAATTGCTCATGTGCTTATTACCTGTCATACATAAACAGGCACCTCCACAGAGGGATGAGGAAGGCTGTGCTCAAAAACAACCAATGTATTTGAGAGACTCAGCAAAATACCCAGGAGCCTGTTTTTTAAGGCTGATTTATGCCAACAGGGAGATCCTCATACATTGTGGAGCAGTACTGTGCTGATCTCAGCACAGCCATTTGGTTTGGTGGGGCTAAAAATCTGGACCCAAGTGTGTGTGATTCTCTCCTGGTGCTAATGCAAGGATCACCACTGTGCCTGAGAAAGGTTGTTTTGTCTCCTACTCTCCTCTCTTTACAGCCCAGTGACCCTACATCGCACTCCCTCTGTTTTTGTTGAAGGTTATCCATGCTGAGGGGGAAAGCTGGGTTTATGGCTGGGTGTCACTCACTGTGGGAGCTGTGATACCACAGTCTTGGTGGCAAGTGCACAGTGGCACTGGCATTGCTGCAGCCTCGTTGCTTGCACCAGAGCCCCTGAGCTCCCCTTGCTTGTCCAGCTCAGCCCACACTGCCATCCCAGGTACTGCTGCCACCGAGGCTGGGTTTGTCTCTGCATACCCAGAGGCTGCTTTCCTGTGTGTGCTGAGGAGATAGGAGTCACTCTGAGCTGTGTTTCCCTGCCAGCACTGGCTCATCATGCTCTGTTGATCCGGCTTGTTCCCTACACAGGGCAGCAGGAAACCCATCCCCGTGCTGCTGCAAGAGTTTACAATTTTAAATGCATGCTCCCTTTGACTAGCACACCATCTGCTTGTAGGTTAGACACAGCTCCCTCTGGGCCAGCCTTACATCTTCAGCTGTAAATATATGTCAGCGGGCTGCCATGCAGTATGTTTGTTATCATTTAGAGCATGGGTCCTCACACACAAGTTGACTGTGCATTGCATTTGCCTGTCCTTTAAAAAGAAAAGCTTATTTTGCTAGAGTAACAAGTGGTTCAGCTGCTTGTGATGTTAGCAGTCCTACCAGCATGGTAACAAAAAATTCTTCGGTCTAAGTATTGCAAACTCATAATGAGGGCATTTTCAACTGTTTCACCTGAGGGTTTTTCTGACAGTGTTGTGTTAAGGAGACACTGATCTCAGCCCTATCAGTGAAATTCATTATCAAGTGTGACATTTGATGTCCATAAATCAAAGCAAGTCCTTCAGCTTTTCTGCTGTGCTCAGAGACTCTGTCTTCTAATGCTAAACATAAGATTTGTTCATTCCTGCATTCTCGAGAGCTCATCATAAGACCTTTGGAGTTTACATATTCTCATAAGCTTGCACAAGCCAGTTGGGTTCAGATGAAATACCTGCTCTTTATCATATAAATTTGCTACGTTGCTCAAATAAGGCAGAGAGTGGTTCACATACGCATGCCTGCAGTGTTTAATCTTAGATATGCTGCTTAATATGCAGTGAATTTTTTTTTGCATGAATTCCTAAGAAATTGAGGCTGATGCAATCCTGATGTAGTAGTCCCAGAAGACTTTCCAAAAAAGACAGTATGAAGCAGCCAATGGGATCACAAATCAGAAAATTTATTTTGAGATAAACTTTACACAGAGAAGGGGAGTCATGTGGAGTGAACTTTGCATGAGACTGCAGGGACCATCCAGCTGCCTGTAGGATCATGACGTGGTACAGAGAAGGTGGGTGCTGCAGAGCTCACTTCAGCCAAGGCTGTGTCTTTCTGTAGTCCTTAGGGAAAAGTCCATGGAGGAAGTGATGACACTCCCCACCCCAGTGGCAGGGAACAGTCTGTAGTGGGAACTCCTTTTATTCTGGTCAAGAGCTGAGGTGAAAATAAACGGGACAATCAACCCCCTGAAGCTCCTCCCTCCCTGGGCTCCCCAGAATCACACTAAGAGTGTTCATCTCTTATCTTCCTGGCAGCCAGCCTGGGCCAACCATGTCACCAACCCAGCCATGGCTGGGGACACCATCACGAATGCTTTGCCCACTGTGATGTGGCTTCTTCATTGCCAGGGTTGTTGCCAGGAGCTTGTGTGGCACCCAGGGAAAGAGGGTGTGGAGCTCCAGTGCCCTCAGAGGAGCATCCATCTCCCAGTTAGGCCATGACAATATAGGCTGGATTTGTCTTATCTGCCCAACAGTGCATTGACAGTTGTCCCTTGGAGTGGCCAAAGAGGGAGGGGACAGGTGTGTGCCATGGTTTGGCAATATCTCTGCCTGTATCTCTGTCTATATCTGGCTGTAACAGGAGAATTAAGAAAAGGAGTGCCTTCCCTATCATCCTGAGCAGCCCCTGCCACCCTGCATGGGAGGTGAGTGCCCAGGCTCACCCTCAGGCTGTCCATGTGTCACCTCCCTGACCACCAGGAGACACCCATTCCAGGCTAACCCTCAGGCTGTCCATGTGTCACCTCCCTGACCACCAGGAGACACCCATTCCAGGCTAACCACGGCACCAGCCCTGCTGCAGCTTGGGCTGTCACCAGAAAAATCGGAAATATCATTATGAAAAATCTCCTTCCGGATGTATAAAATGAAAACTATTAGACTGGCTTGAGTACTGGTCTGATCCAACGTGTTAGTATTTATTCAACATAACAAATAAGCTGTAGCTTTTTAAATTACACTTTATTTTTCTCTGTTGCCTTCCTATAGACTTTAATCCATTACAAACAATTTGAGCTGGAGAAGACAGCAGTCTAATGACTTATACTGAGGGATACATTTGTGAAATCCATAGTTTATCTAGAAGCTGAAGAATATCTTTTAGAAAGAGACAATTATTAAGTTGGAGAGAGAGACTGATGTCATGATTATTTTTTTGCCTTTTCTTTTATACACCTTTTATACCTTTTTTTAACTTCTGTATTCTTAATGTTTTTTAGCCTACATTCTTAGACTTATTTGTCAAGCTAGGAGACTAAATATCTTAGAAGCCTCATAGTTAGGGATCAGAAAGCCCCAGACCCCAAGGCCCTCTCCAGAATTCTGTAAACTAAGATAAAGCCATCCAGGGGAAGGTTCCTTGGGGAAGGGGATCACTCGAGCTGCTCATTGGGGAATCTTTGACAAATATGTTAATTAGTAAGACCTATAATGTTATACCAGATCTATTGTGGGGGTGCTTTGGGGTGTGCATAGTCCACCTAAGGATCCTTAAATACCAAGGTAAAATCCCTTTTTCCCTTCTAACCGTGTTTGATTCTTGATTTTAAGACCAGGGAAAGGCATCAAGACAAATCCTGAGGTGAGCTTCTTCTAAGTTTAACTGTTATCCTGATTAAAGACGCATACATTATTTCTTGTCTGAATGTATTTAATTTCAGCTAGATCTGGCTGTCAGATACTGTTATAATTTTTCTTCTAAATTAGAAAGTCCTATTGTATCAGGAATATTTCTTTCTCTCTGGATAATTCTAGGCTGTGATCATATGAACCTCCTCTTTGCTAAACTGCTGCCTGAGCTCTTGCAGACTCTCACTAAAGGGAGATGAGACTAACTCCTCAAGCACTGGTACAGAGCTACCCTGGAATATTTACAACATTCTTACAAATGGAAAAGTATTCATAAGAGTATTCTGCATTATTTTTTCTTCCTTTTAGAGGTTTTCTTTTCCTCCTCTCACTATCCACATATCCAATTCCTATATCTTGGTTGCCCAGGCAACCTCTGCTGGCTGAGCCCCGGGTACAGTGTTGGGTTTTCAGTTCTCCACATAGAAGGAGGATGATATGAAAGATGGAGGAACAGGTAATGAGCTTAAGTGGGCTAGGAAAGCCCAGTGGATAACTGATGGCAGTTATGGAAGTTTTATTTAAAGGTTAAGAGTCCTAATAAATGCATTTATGCAGATAATTAAAAAAATTCTATGACTCGCAGGAAATAGGAGGGGGAGATTTTACATCATTGCATTTCTAATATCAGATGCAGTGCAATAGCTAAAAGCAATACAAAGACATGAGTGACATTTGATAAGCATGTTACTTAAACTGAAACTGATACAGCTCATGCTTTCCTTTGCATTTGGAAAGCATGAGCAGAAAATACCACCCAGGCAAAATAAGAGCATTTAAAATATTCTGAAAGTGCCTTGGGACTTGACTTAGATGTAAAGATCATTAACAACAGCTTATACCAAGCCACTTCAGGTAAATAACAGAGGTTCATTTGCTGTACTGAATTTGTTTTTCATTACTTATCAGTAGGTGTCAGCTACAAACTGACTTTGCTTGCTTTTATAAGGGTAGCTGGTCAGGAGAGACTACTCACTCCAACAGAAGGAAAGTTTAAACATTTCAAAAGCCCCAAAAGGGTGTTCTCACACTAAAACTTTCTTCTTATGTGGATTTCAGTGTTTTTTAAGTGGGCAGCTTTCCTTTAGTCCAACAGAGTTGAATTACATGTAAATAACTCACCTCCAGCTAGTTAAGATTGACTCTGGATCCAAATGGGGATGAGGTCAGTTTGTACCACTGTGTCACTGACCTGAGGGTGGTGGCAACGACTGAGAGCTTCTAGTCAGGCTCTTGGTAAGTAAGTAGAGTGTAGTCTTTGAATTATAAGTTTCAAAAGCTTTTGAAAGCTTTTAACATTTTGCACCTCCCACTGGCAGATGTGGGCATGGTACTTCAAAGATCATTTGTCTCATTTTTTGTTAGCCAAACAGGTGACTTATTCTAACATGGAAGGAAAAAATATCAGAGTTAAAATAATTTTTAAATCTCTAAAAAATATAATAAAAGAGATAAGAATTACATTTCTGAAAGAAAGCCATACTGAAGATCATTTTATAGTGTTAAGAAGAGAAAAAGGGAATCTGCACGAGACCTTACTGACACCTGAATTAAAATGCTCCTCCTACAAAATCATTCATTTTCTCAGTACAAAACAATCAAGGCTACTTCCGCTTGTCTTGAAGGAGCTTGCAGAGCTGGGTTTTTATTGAGACCTGAATCTCTGAAGTGTTGGACCACCAAAAAGATGCTCTGGAAATGTTACTGTGCTGCTACCACTACCACTGCCAAATGACAGAGCAATAAGGACTGATTCTGAGATTCTGTGATTTCTGTTATAATGAATAATACAGACTATACCTACAGCTGTAAGCAGGGATTATCAGAGGAAATGTTAAAGAGGAAAGGAAGGAGATGCAGAATGACACAGAGCAAGAGAAAAATACAGATGTTTTTAAAACAAAACCATGGAGATTTGCAGACATTATTGCAGTATGGTCAGCCTTAGGGGTATGTGCACTGGGAGAGATTGAGATCAAAAATAGTCTCTCTTCTCTCCCAAAGAACAAGCAGGTGCTAGATGGGCAACAAAGACAAAGCAGCTGTGGCAACAAAAATTTAGCAAAAGAAAATTTTCAATGAACACTTGTATTTCAGCCATCCCAGGCTTAAAGCACAGACAGCTACAGCCTTTCTTCAAAGAGAGAGGGGAAGATGCTGTCGTGACCAAGGCTGGTTTAGAGATCACCCCTGGGAGACCTCACCAACTTCCAGCTCCCCCAGGTTCTCTCCCAGATGTCCTGCTCCAGCCTCAGAGTTTAGAGTGACATTGGCTCCAGAGGATGGATCTGAGAGTCTCTGAAGACAATCTCAAAGGCTCAGCTCTGCCAGGACAGGCTGTCTACACCCCTGATGCAGATGCTGAAAAGCCTGAGCTTCCTTTCCCAAGGACCCTAACTGAAAGTGCTCCCAGTGGCTCCCACTGCAGGGAATGGTTTGCTTCTCCCAGGGCCACAGAGACACCCATTTCTGTCCAAATGCTTCACATCCTGGCTCTGTTCCTGTGGCCACCCTTAGGCCCTGCACCCTGCACTCATAGAGAGGCCACTGATCCAGGCCAGACTGTCTCCCCTGCTTCCACTGCATTTGTATTTGATAACATATATGGAAGAAATATGATGGGGCATCTTCCGAGAACCTTTTCCTAGAGATTATTATCCCATAGGAGTGCTGTTTAGGAAAATGAGGAGGACTTCTTTAAGAATAATCTTTCACTGCTAGATTTGGTTAAAATTTCATAGTGATAAAAATGCTTTTACTTGAGCTCCCAGAAGACAGAAAAATTTCATACTGTCTTGGTTTTCATGAGGAAATGAAAGATTGAGCTTCTGGAAATTTCAATTAAAACTAATTAAAAGAAAAAATAAGCTAAAATTAAATTAGAAACGGTCATTAATGTGTGACTTGTGAAGTTGACCTATTATATGTATTACTTTTTTGCTCAAATATGCTGGAAAAAAAAAGTTGAATTATTTGCTCCTTCTTGCTACAACTCCTTACAATAATAACTGTAGATAATTCACAAGTTTAAATGAAGTTAATGAATTAATTTAAAAAGCCCCAGATTTTTCATAGCTTCTGATCAATAACCTTTAGTCCCAAATTTGGAGGCAGAAGGGATGAAAGATTTTTACTTCCAGTCTTCTTTTTCTCTTTTAACTATCTTCATTGTAATAGAGAAATTTAAACATGTTATTCAGAAAGGGAACAGGAAAAAACAAAATCTAAAATGAAATCTGAAAACTTAATTCTTCTGTAGTTTGGCTTTAATCTTAATTTTAGTGAAAATTCACTTTAAGTGAAAAGAGTTGCATCATTTCTAAAGCATTTAAAAAGTTTTGAATAAAATTTTATTCCGTTTTCCTCTGATTAACCACACAGTTTGGATGTAATATTTCCTTAATCTTTAGTTGTTATTTGTCCCTTTCTAAATTTTCAGCACTTATTTGATGATGACAGTTTCCTAAGACTTCCGAATGTTGATTACTTTTTTGATTGATTGGTTGATTAAGAGTGAATTCTACAATACTTGCTTTAAAAATTCTTTAGCTAGACTGTAAAATTGCTCAGAACATAATCAAGGCATGCATTTTCCAAAACCTGTCTTTATTAGAGAGGTTTCCAAACTTTCTGATCTGCTGTTCCTCTGTACTTCCCAGTATAAGTTAAAGGGGGTCCTTCTGTGTTTGAGCTCTTTGGTAGTAAAGCGTTTTTCAACCACTTTTTCTTCTTACTTTTTATACCAGAATGTAAGCAGTCAAATGTTCAAGACTACCATTCCACACAGTATTTACAAGTGTGACTGTTGTTTCTCTGTTAACCTGGACTAGTGTGAAAACAGGCTACTAAAAGGTTCAGGAGTGAAGAGAGTCATGAAAGGACACCACCGAGATGTGATCACTCTCAAAACATAAAAGGTGAAAAGTGGATGTGAGCATCCTCTTGATAAAAAATATAGGAGGAGAACTGTTTCTATTGAAGGCTAATACTGACAGAGGAATAAACGAGTAAAAAGATACTATAAATAGATTGTGAACACATTTATGATGGAAATAAGATGAAATTTCCTAAGTGCTAGAGCATGGAGAGTCTGGTCTGATCAGTGCAAAAAGAACAAGATCCAAATTAATTTGAGGATAGAATAGGTGCAGAATAATGCCTATATGTTATAAAATGTAATTGTTAGAAAATGTAATAAAAATGTGTAAGAAATATGCAATTGTAGCACAATATACACACAAACGCCTAAGAGTATTTATATGGTATGACTGTGGGAATGGAGTCAGTGATGTGATTTCCTTTTCCTGGTTCCGTTACATTTTCAGTCCCAAAAAAAGACAATTTCAGAAGCACCTTAAACCATGTGTCTTACTTAGGGTCTTCTTAAAAATATTGTCCAGGCCCAGAAGAAAAATTTTCGTTCTAAAAATGGTGGGACTCTATGATGCCTCCCACATCATAGACAAGTATTTCTCCTGTTACTGCCAAGTGGCTGAACTTTATTTTCAGAGGTTGCAGGAGTGCTCTCTACAAAGCAATCACTCCATGGGGTTTCCATGTAGGTCCTCCTCTCTGCTCCCAAGCTAGTAAGTGCATAGTAAGAGAAGGAAAATCTCCCCTGCCCTCCCAGACATCTGGAAGTCCAGTGAGAGAAATCCCTCTGCTGCTGCAGGATAGTGTATTTCTCGAGATCCTCAAGGAATGCCCTAGGTCATGGGATTCACAAGTTCACTGAGTTTTGCATGCCCAGAAAGAAATGCTTGTACAAAGCCGGTCAGAAATGTGAGCCTGAAACCTCTGAAATTGGTCAGGTGGGAGAAGAGACAACAAGGAGGGTGGTGGGGAAGAGATAGGGAAAAAACAGAATACAAAGACAGCTTCTATTTATCTTTCTGTTTTGGGGCTGCTGGAAAGTTTTTGAGACATTTTAAAATCCTAGAAGCAGATCTAGTTTGTGTTCAGAGTGTGGGTAATGGAGTCAGGCTTCAAGACAGAGCTATTGCATGGCTGCCCAGAGCACATGGTAAATATTTATGGCTGTGCCAGTCTAGAAGCAGTGGCATTTCCAGGTAAAAAAATGCAATGAGCACATCCTTATCAAACAGCTCCAGTAATAACCTTTCCCAGCCACCATTGTGATCGTGATTTTTTTTCTTTCATGAATTTTTATATGACTTTCAATGTTTTGTCCTCTGGTTTGTAAAGGAAAATTGACAGCTACACAATTATAAACTGAGGAAAGCGGCTCTAAATTTCCATCTTAAAAGAGGTAAAGGATGTCTAGAAACACCTCAAGGCATGCTTCTGTGAGGATGTTATTTAAAGACCCATTTTTTTATCCTCTTTTCTCAGGATAGAACATCTATACAGAGTTAAAACATAGCATATCCTTCTGTGATAAGTCTTGATCGGGATTAATGAAAATAGTGAAGTGCTGTGTTAATCTGGATTCTTCCCCTTCCCATTTATAATAGTATATTTTGTCTTCTGTTTTCATTAAATATTCTTTTTTTTCCTTCCAGCAGACAAAACAGTAGCACATTCCACAGACAAAGTGTGTAGGTGTGTTGCCAAGGACAACAGTTTCAGACATAAATTGCTTTTGAACCAAAAACCCTTTCATTGCTCTTTACTGAAGGCCATCTGTATGTTGTTATGTTAATTGAAGGTTTTCAGCTAACTGTCCTGAACACAGCGATTGGGTGTGTTAGCAAACACCCAGGTTACAGCCCTTTTCACTATTTGGTGTGTTAGCAAACACCCAGGTTACAGCCCTTTTCACGTTAGGTTTAACTGCAAACAGGAATATCCCAGCGCAAGTTATGGTTTAAAACAAATTTTACTAAGTAGGCAGAAAACCGTTCTTGAAAGAGTAGTTCCTTAAATGCTACTAAAAGGGAACTAAAGGAAGCTGGCAAAAAAATATGCAACTAATGATTTCATCTTATTGATTAAATTTTTACAAGAGAAATAAAGCACAATGAATTGCAAAAGATTGCCCACTTTCCAAATTACAATTTCATAGTGGTTGCCTAGATTCAATCCTTCATCACTATCAATTTGATCTATGCCTTTTCCCAATGAAGGTGGTGGAGCTTAAGTGAGTTTCACATTTGCTGAATTTTGGACTATTTTACAAAAAAAAATTGCCTGACAATATGAAAACTTCAGTCAATTGGAAAGAAAAGTTATCAAGGCAGAAAGTTCCTTTTGCTTTGCTACAGCCTTGTCCCTTGACATTGACTGAAGGTAAAAATGAGTCAGGTTCTCAGGGAAAGATTGTAATTGATGGTTTTATGAAATTGCACTGACATCTGCCGTCCTAAGACCTGGCTGTTGCTCTCTGTTTTGTTTTTTTTGTAGTCACAGGTGTGCTCTGTGTCTGACTGGATCCAATTACAAACTTTCAGGTATATAAACCACATGGCTTTTGCTCCTTTTATGTTACCAAAGACACTTTTGATGCTCAATCAATTATAAACATTACAATATTAATGGTTTAGTTGCAGAATGCTGCAGAGTTTCAAACACCAATGTCTGAAAGAGGTTTAATTAAATTATTTCAGTCCATCCATTCATTTAGTCCTCAGACCTGAGATGCTATTTTCTGGGAAGAAAAAAAGGCTGAATGGCTGATAGCAACACTATACATAGAAATATTTAATATCCATACAAGAATAACCCTCCAAAAGAAACCCTTAAATTATGGTGGCAGAAGAGCACAACTTTTGCATCTGAGACTTAGTTTCATGTTCTATGAGAACTTCATGTTGATTTTGAGCATTGATGTCCCTGTTCTCTTAAACACCTGTGGAAATTCAGAGCAGAGATCCAAGTTGATCTCTCATCAGCTGACAATCCACACCAAAGAGCCAGGGCAGTTCTCACTGGCCATGTGGATCACAGCACAGCCTCAACACATACATGCCATATATTGCTGAGGGCAGCCCATTTCATAAAGAACATAATTCTCTGGAAGTGAGAACTATGGCTAAAAACAGCCCAGAGAAGCAGATCCTCTCTGAAAATGACCCCATCTGGTTTTAACTTGTATTTTCCATGATCTTGAGAAAACTGTAAGGCTGGCCTTCAAGTCTGTCTTTGAGGTGAGATTGTAGTACAAGCTCTGCTAAAGCACATCGCTGCGTTTCTGTTGTGACACTTAGTGACAGCTTGTTCTCAGCAAATATTTTACAATTTTCTTTTCTGTTGTCTAAACTGAGCAATGGAACCAGGCAAATTATATCCTAAAGATATTTAAAACACTTCTAGGAGAACCATTGCATCTCTGAGAGCAATAAACAACAAGATGAAGACTCTTTGCTTACCTGGCAGGACCTGTCCAGACCAGAGACTGGAGGGTGTATAAGTGCCTGCTGATCTCTCCTTCCTGCAGCATTTGGACCTTGAGCCCCAGAGCTCATACCCCCATATGTGCCGTGGACAGTGTTCTGAGAGCCCCAGGCTTTCCATCATTCCTCACAAAGTTACATGTTACCCCAGGGCCAAGTGCTCTGCTATGGGAGGCACAGAGACTCCCAAAACCTTCATTTTTCAGCCTGAGTGGTAACCAAGTCTCTGGTGGGTTGAGTTCCTGGCCAGATATTCTTTAACAAGAATTTGACCCACCTATCTAAAGAGCTGATTTAAGGCTCTGGTTGCTGGGTTCCGTACTGGTTTCTCTGTTTCTCTTCTCTTAGAGCAAAAGTCAGGGAATCTCAGCTATCAAATATCTAATCCTTGCCCTCCCACCAGGATACAGAGTACAACAGGTAATTCAAGTTAATAAAAGATAAGCCAAATAGAAATCCCTCATACTTGGTAGATAAGGGAAAATGACTGCAACAGATAGGATAGAAAATAAGGAAAGGAGAATATCACAACGTAACAATAAGATTCCTAGTATCTGAATAAGAAAAGGTGCTGGGCTGGTAGATTGTCAGCAGTGTATGTGCATCCAAATGTCTGTGGAAGTCAGTTTATATATCCAGAGGTGAATGAAAACATAAGGGAGAGAAAAGAAAGTATTTGAGAGGGTTAGAAAGATAAAAATATATGTATTGATGTACATTATTATGGGGAAAGACTTGCAGAAGTATCATTTTGAAAGCGCTTATAAAGAATAAAAAAATACAATAAAAGTATGCAAAGTTACTTTGTGTTTCTGGAGTATTTTGGATAAACTTATAAAAAATACAGTTACAGAAACTTGTATAACCTTGTGTAACTTTTTATGTGGGTATTGTCTGGACAGATTACATCTTTCCTGTGCACATAGGAAATCCTGCATTTCAAATTATTTTTCAAATGAGCTGTTTGAAAAGGAATTCTGAAATAATAAGAAAGAAAAATGCTAGCATTTAACTTGGCAGAGATGAAATCTGAGGGATTTGCAGGATTTCCCTAATTCACACCAATGAAAAGGATCACCTGCTGACCCACGCTTAACCCATTTGATAAAGCAGAACTCCCTAAATAAATGGCTCTGCAAAGTGGGGTTGACTTAAGCTATCTAAACAAAGGAGATGAATCATTGATGATACAGCCATAAGTAACAGAAGAAAACAAACATAGAGATTACTTTTCAGAAAAAAGTCATGGCGACATGGGCATTAGTCAGTCTGTCAGTCTCCCAAAAGAAGCAAAAGAATATTCAGTACAAAATAGACTGTAAAATACAATAAATGGTCTGAAAGTGAAATCCAGCACTTCTGCACTGGCACAGAGCACCGCAGAGAAGCAATCTCTTTTCCAGTTCTGGTGCTGTCGCTCCTGTGCTTTGCTTGCCAGTTTTCTTTAGCAGAGCCATCACACTCAGCAGCTAACACACATCTTGCATGTCCTCTTCAGTTGTACTAGAAATATAACAAGTTTTATCTGTGAAAATCCATATTTCTTTTGTCCTTCCAAGTCCTGGATTTTCATAGAGCTCATCACAATAAAATTTAAGCCCTCCTAAAATGAGTTAGATCTATATCACATGAGATTTTTAATATTTCCAAGTAAAACAAAACAAATCACTGTCATATTTTCATAAATATCTGATTTTCTTTCCAGCCATCTCCAGCTTTTGAAGAAAAGTTAGAAGCTTAGAAATAATTGATTTCTGGGATTGCTATGTAAATAAAAACAAACAAAACACAACAAAAAAGTTAAAACAAGTGATTTTTTTTTTAGTAAAACAACTATAAATACCTTGCTCATCAACTAAGACAGCTAATGGAGACTACACCAAAATGTTTCCATCTCATTTACTTGGGGCTTATTCTTCCTTTAATTTATTTAGGAAAATATAAAAAACAAATGTCATGTGGAAATGTATGGACTTACTCTAAGTGCTCAAGTAAATTTTTTCCTGCTCTTTACCTCTGCATAGTCAAAGCCATGTGAATGTTTGTTACAATCTGGTTTAAACTCAGAAAAGCAAAGAAAGCTAAGTCTCTGTGCATAAACTGGAAAGAACTTAGAAGGTTCTAAATATTCCCAGAAATGAGATTAAAACCAAACGAGGTTAGATGTTAATGCCAAAAAATTGATGTATTTTATTTAATAGTAAAAGAGGCAAAGAGAAGGAAAGAAAAAGGTAGAGGAAAGTTAGAAAAAGCCAAGGGTACTTAAAAAGAAAAGCATAGGATAGGTCACCTCCACACTGTGCTACCTTTGGTGCTGCCAAGATGGGGTGGGGGGAGCAAAGCAGTCTTTGCCCTTTTTTTTCTGTTGTTTGAAGTGTCACTTCTGCCTTCTCCAGCCTCTGGAGCAGTTTGGCTGGAATGTGGCTGCCCATCCTCCGAGTGTCAGGCGCGGTGCCCGGTCCTGCAGCCGAGCCTTGGCCCACTCGCGGTGCTCTCAGCACGGGGCACAGGAGCAGGGCAGGGGTTCCACAACTCCCTCATGATTCCAGTCCAGGGGTGCAGGTTCGGGGGGTTCTCCTCAGGCGGGCGGCGTCGGCTCCAGGAGGCCTCAGAGTGTGTCGCGGCAGGCGATGGGGGAAAGGCCAAGGTCAGGGACTCTGCCCCTCGCTTTTCACTCTGACTTGCACCTGTTTCACCTTCCTTCTTATGGGCCTCAAGGTGGGCTACCTGCGGTCCAAACTGCCCGTATTATCATAACCAGACAAAATGACAAGGCATTTTTGGAGCTTTTCAGGTTTTGTGCAGTCATAATGACAGAGCACTTTTGAAGCCTTTCAGGTGTTGAGCAGTCATAACAACGAAGCACTTTTTGGAGCCTTTCTCTTATTATTAGGCTCTTACAATGCTAACTAAGCCCATTTTCCTGTTCTGTGATTCCACTTTTACAACATAGTGCAAATAACCCAAATTTTCCTCCAGGAAAGGAAGCACAGACTCCCACATGAGACTTTCCCCAGTTTCTTCTCCTGGCCCAAAGTCAGACTTCACCTCATGAGTCAGAAGTTCTTCACACATTGAATTGTTTGGCAGTTGCTTGAAAAGAGACAGTAAAAACCAGTCATGACTGTAGAAGAAGATCCAATGACAACAGTAACAAAATTCCTTTCTTGAGATCTCTGTCAGGAGAGTTGTGATTGATATTGCCTGGAGCTGCTGTGCTGCCTTTTGGGAACTTCTAACTAGTGCTGAATCTAAACTTCTCATGCAACAAAGACATTGTATATCTAGAAGAAAGACTAGCAGCTGGCCCTCATTTTGACCCATTCAGGGACCTGCTTGTCAGAGTCCTGTGGGGTACAAGCCTGGTGGGAACATGGGTCCAAGTGATTTGGTTTGTGCTGCCATTCAAAGGAACCTCAAGGGGCTGAAGAAATGTGCCAAAAGAAATCTCATACATTAATAAAGAGAAATAAAAAATTCTCTACCTGGGGAGAAATAACCCCATGCACCAAAGAGGGCTGGAGGCCAGCCAGAGGAAAAAGCTGTGCAAAAAAGGGTCTGAGGGGAGGGGGCCAGTGGGCACCAAGTTGACCATGAGCCAGCAATGCATCCTCACCCTTCCAGCCTCAGCAATTCTGTAATTTTTTATGTTGACAAGTTTTCACATCCTCATGAAACTTTTCATGTCACATTTTCCTCAGACTTAGCAAAAATTTATCAAGTGCCACTCCTGCCAGCTGGCTGAGGCAATAGCCTAAGCACCAGAGGAGACTTTCATCCATCCTCTTTCACTTGTTTGTAACTTGAATGTGAGTCTGAGATGCTTCCATACTGGTTACTCTGTAATGCAGGTCCTAAGCACCACAAGCATACGAATTAGAACATTTGTAAGTACAATAAGCTTGACAGAGAAGTTATAATGATGTGGACAGATCAAAAGACGACTTTCATTGTGCAGCTGAGAATACTGCAATTCAAGAGAAATTAAAGTCTTCAAAGTTGTGGCTGTGCAGCTTAACAGATGGGCTTCTTCAAAGATTCATTATTAATCTAACAGAAACTATAAATACCAGAGTGTGAATTGAACAACCAAACCACACACCTGCCAGTTTAAATCCATCAGGAATATGGTCAGATCTCTGCAGCAAGGGCAATGGGGAAAAAACCCCAAACTTCCTGTGGGCTAAAGAAAGCAATATCAAGCACCTTGTCTTGACAGGTGAGACACAATGGTTGTTTTCTCCATATAAATGATTAGAGCAAATGGGATGTAATTAAATTTCATGACATTTTCAGAGAAAGAAAAGCACGAATGCAAACACATTTTTATACAGAAGCTGTCATTCTTAGGAACAAGGAATCTTTAAAACCGGTAATTATCCTATGGAGAAAAATTTCAGACACTTTTCAGTACTGTTCCTCATCCTCCCTTCCCTACACAACTCTGTCTCTCTGCTTGTGGTGCTCAGACTACTTTTAGAAAATGGCTGGTCATTTTAGGTCTGAAAAAGGCAAAGCAGCAAAGGGAAACACAGAAAGGCTGTGTAACAACATAGCATTTCTAGATATACCAAGGGTAGATAGATGTCAGTTGACAGAAAACATTAATATAATAGGCTTCTTCAAAATCACCTCCTGCTTTGGACAGCATCCTCACAGCCTTGCTGCTGTGGTTGCAGAGCTGTCAGTACCCTCACCACCTAAAACAGCACTAGCTGCTGCCTTTGCATGCATTGAAATCTCACCATCAGTTGTCATTAACCCCAGAAATAAACCCCTATACTCAAGAGGACAAAGAGTAAAAGCAGGGGAACAGCCACCTAGAGTATTTGTATTGGACCTTCCTGTGAATGGACATGGAGTTTTTTGACTAAGAACAAGCTTGGAGCTGATAGATGGGACTGCTCCAAAAGCAGGGACAGTGATGTTAACTCCCTGCTGGGCTCTTTGCCACTTCCCTGGACAATAGTGAAGGTCTGTTCTTCATCCTGGAGCAGAATGTCCCTTTGGCAGAGACTGCTGCTGAACAAGAAAGACAGTTTTCAAAATTACTCTGTGTCCCTTGCACTCTGTAATTGCTTCCACAGGAGATGTGGCCCTTGTTGCTCAGTTGCCCACATGTGGTTACATGCAGCAATAATCTCCATCATGGGCAGCAAATACAGGGGAAAATCACTTTCACTTCTGCTCAGCACTCACCCCAAGTCTGTTTTGACTGCTGCACTGTGTCATTTCATTTAGCAGAGTTCTTCTGTGCAGTGGTCTGCTGCATATCATCTCTTGGCAGCATGTTGGAGCTTCTACTTAAATATTTAGCTGAGGACTGGTAGGCTTCTCTTTGTTTTCTTCTCACCACTTTTCTTCTGTTACAGTTCCTCCTTTCCTTCCTAAGGCCTTCCTGTATCATTGAGTGTTAAACCTCATTCTCCTTGGAAACCAAAAGGGAGTTGCCCTAGAAAATGATGGCTTTCTTTGCTCAGAATGTGTCACCTGTCACTCCTGAAAAATAATCTGAAAAATGTAGATTTTTGTCTCCCTCTCCGAGTTGTGTGTTGTGCCAAGAGGTCCAGCATCTGTGCCTTGTCCATCCAGCACAGTAGCTCTGAGAGTCCCCTGGTGAGGCTGGGCTTCCTTGTGTTTGCAGTGCACAGAACAAGACTGCCCCAGCTCTGCACTACTTGCATTTTCAACCACGGGAGACACAGACAGTCAGTTATGAAGATGCAGGAACAGCTTCTCAAGGTGATTAAGGTTAATTCCACAGCTGAGATCTGGAGGAGCCTGGGGTTACACAGATTTTCAGAGTCTGGGCACAGAAACATTTATGATAACAGAGGGGTCCTGCACACAAGCACAGCTCATGCTCTAACTCAGCTGAAGATGCCAGCCTGGTATTGTGCTGAAAAGGCTCCCTCTTGCTGAAAGGCTAAATCTTCCTGGATAATACAGCATTTCTAATCTGAGCTACCTCGCATCCAGGTGGTTCAATAAGCTTACTCCTTGATGGCTGTGAAAGACCACACAGGCATCGTCTATCACCTGGGAAAAGCAGCCTCTTGGCTTTGACTGTCCAGCTGTATAACAAAAATAAATTGACATCTTCTGTGAGGTCTTGTAAGGCTTGCCACATTGAAAATTTTTATATACTCAATTAATATGGAAATATAAATATGGTTAATGAAAAAATCATATTTTTTAATATAAGTAAAATTGCATTTAAATGCTGTCAAGCCTGATTCAGGTGCAGGCATTGAAAATTCACAGCATCATAGAATATTCTGAGTTGGACGGGACCCACAGGGATCATCAAGTCCAACTCTTAAACAATTGGCCTGTACAGGGATTAAACCCATGACCTTGGCATCATCACCTTCATGCATTGTGACCCATTACCTTCATGCTCAAACCAGCTAAGCTAATCTCAGGGCCATTTAGGGGTTTATATTTGATTTTGTAGCTGCCTGAGAATCAGTTGTCTCTGAACTCTGAGGTGTGGAACCCCAGCCACGGTAGGAGTGCTGTGACTTTGCCCTCCCATCTCTGTCATGACTGTTCACATTCATGTTCACATAGCTCAGGCTATGCTGCTGCACAGGCTTTGGCATGTATTCTAGAAGAAAACAGAGGCTGCCATTTGACAGGGATGCCATCTGAAGGATGGTAAATTTTTGCGTAACATATATTTCCACCAAGACATGTCACATCCCAGTCCCCATCCCTGTGGTGTGCTTTCTCTGGCTGACACCATCATTCTGCTCCCTTGCAGAGAGGAAATGTGCAATAAACAAACAAACATTAGTCAGAATTTTTTAGCTAGGGTTTTAATTAATTTTTCTTTGAAACAGCTTTGTCACAGTTCTCTTTGCTTATGCAGGTTTAAGGTTATCACAAGTGTGAGAAAAAACGAAAAGAAGTTTTGTGCAAACAGCGTAGGCAGGGAGAGCAAATGAAATTGGCTGTTTGAACTCAAAGCTGCTCATTGCTTCAGAGGAGAACAAAATTAAAGGCACATGAAGAAAAAGAGCCGAAGTTCCTGAAGAATGCTGTATGTATATATCCTCCAGAGCCTCCTTCAGCATGTGGTTGTATTTGGAAGGTGAACACACACTGCTTTCACTGGAGGGAAAAGGTAACATGACAAATGAATAAATTAGCTATCAACTGAGCTTAAAAATTACTTTTACAGAAAAGTAAAGACATATTCCTTTGCTTCACACAGAAATAGACCTATGAACCTGAAGAGATCTAGTCTTCTACCTAAACTGCTTGAGCTCTGGTATGTCAAAAGCCACCAAAGTTACTCATTTCAGGCAGTGTTTTTCTAGCAATACACTATTCTAAAATATATTCTTTATCTTTTCTTTGGCTTTTGGATGCTCCAAACGATGTATACACTATCTGGTGAACAATGCAGACATTATTTTTAAGAGAAGCTGAAATAAATGGTTCTTTCTTCCTACTGTCTTTTAGTTTTTTAATAAAAAAGTTGTGATTTTTTCTTGAGGCGCTTCATATACTCTGACAAAAGCATTCTCAGACAAGAAGGGGGAAATTCTTTCTTCAGGAGGATGTTTATGTCAGTAAGGTTCCCTGTTAATTTTTGATTGAGAAGTGGAGAAGTTTTGTTGACAAGAAAAAGAGCCCTCAGCGGCTCTTGGAAATGTGAAAGTACATCCCAAGCATAACAATAACCTTTGAAAGTCACAGTCAGTCAGCAATACTTGTCTGAACCCAGTGCATGCCATAGCTGAACAGGGTAGAGGGCCATTTTATTTTCAGAGTCCCTGGAGAACCTATAAAATCTCCTCTAAAGTTCATCATTCCTCAGGCTCCATGTGCTTCACAATATTCAGCAATTGCATATCCCATAAATCAGTAAGTCTTGATGCGATTTGAAAAGCCCTGGGTGGAGTTTTTAAGAGAGCTGGCTGTGGATTTTGGCTCTCATCCCTGCTTCCAGATGGTAACACACGTTTAAAGATATTACATAAATTTCCACCCACAATATAAACAAATAAACACAACCCATGCTAAAATTTATTACAAAATCCAGGACCAGAAGTTAACAGAAGTGAAAAGGCAGGGTCACCAGTGTCATCTCTAGCTGGCAGCACACTCTTCACAAAGGAATTCCAGCTCCTTCCCACCTCCCCAGCCTGAGAGCAGCCCCATTCTTTGGTAGAAACCTGAGTCCATCTCTGCATTAGTTTTGCCCATAGTTTTGCTTCACCTGCACAAAGCCAGCCCAGGTCAGCTCAAAGCACGAGATGCTCAAGCAACCTCTTTCCACTAAGCTGATACCACTTATTGCCGTCTTTACCTGGGGCAGTTCTTTGCCAGTCTGATATTACTTATATATTAAAGACTTATCCCTATTCTGTACTCTTGCAGCAATACTCAGAGCAGCCTTAGGCCAGGTCTGGGCAGACTGACTACACATATTCGCAGAACCAGTTTTGTTCATTATACCTCACTTTGGAAAATCTGGGCTAGTCTGCAGCATACACAGAAAAAACTTTTTCTTCCTGGAATCCTTATACAGAAACATCCTCCCATTTTATATGGTTTAGCTTTTGTTTATGATGCTGAACACAAATTTCCATAATGGCATTGATATATCACTGTCTACAAGTCATTACCATGACTGAGTTATTTATGTCCCTAAATGTTTACGTATTCCATTTCAACCACAAACTATTTATCAAACAAAGGCAATCACGGTGAAACAAACTCAGCCTTTTGCTGGTGAAGAATGATCCAAATATAAGCACTCTCTTCCTTCTGACTACACATTAATCTTCTATGAAATAAAACGTCTGTACCTTCTTCCAAGCCAGGAGCAGCAAAATGGTTTCAGGCTGAATTTTTGAAGTACTCTGTAGAAAATTGCTCTTTTGAGAAATCCTGGTCAACATATTTAGTTCCATATGCATATTTCATAGCATAATAGATTGGTATTAAATGTACATAATAGCAGCGTAAGAAAAATAGTTATTAAAAGAGCAGTAGTCATTTATTTGATAGCCGTTTGCCTTCAGAGAGTCATGTAAAATTAGTTATTACTTTACATGCAAAACCCATCCTATTCCTATTTTATTGGTCAAGTTGATTTTTTTTTTTAAGGAACGAATTGTTCATCAAGAGCTTTGCAAAGAGTTTAAGACTGAACTCCCTGGAATGGGGCCCAGCTTTTGTTCTGGCTGAATAATCTGCAGTCATCCTGCAGATCCTATGCCAAACTGGACCCTCGAGGCTGATTGAGCTACTAATAATTTGCTTGGACCATCACTTCCAGGCTGTCCATCGCTTGACCCACTGTATACAAATCGACTGTCTGCAGAGGGACTCCCAGAAAACAGAGACCTCCAAAGTCCATCCCTCTGTGCTAAGGCAAGATCATCCATATTTAAATCATTCCCCACAGGCTTTTGTCCCAACAGTTCTTAAAAAAGTCTCAGTGCTAGAAGCCCCATCAACTGTACCACCAGTAACAACACACGTCCCTGATTGTTAACAGCAGTGTTAAACACTGCAGTTATACCAGGTGCTGAAGTAATTTTGATAGAAGCTAAGCATTTAATACTCCAAATCACTTGAAACTTAAATGATGCACATTATTTTAGACTTAGTTCAAGAAGCAATCTTGAAATGTGAATGTTTTTTTAGCAACTTCTGGTTTTTCAGCATATTTTTCTAGCAACGAAGTTTGATTGGTCCTTCTAAAACTCTTATCCCTTCATGAAAATAATGTGAGGTACCTATCTCTGTAGTACAAATCACAATAACTGAGGCTATAAAACATACATACAGACTTGCACTATAATGGTCAGATTAATATTCAAGTTGTTTTTTATCCACACAAAATACTCTTCTACTGATTTGCATACGAGCGACATACACATTTCTGGATTTTATTGTCATCATCTGTTTGCTGGCAACTAGGAAACATGAAAGCACTAAATTCAATGAATAAATTATTTGCTGTCAACGGTCCACCAAGCACTCATTTTTTGTTAAAACTCGAATACCACTGGTTAGCTTCAAAGAAATTCTTTTTGTCTTTTTTTTTTTCTTTTGAATGGATCAAATTTCTAGAATAAATCAGCTAAAGGAAACAAACAAAAAAAAAGCCATAGAAATTATCTTCCTGTGGTGTCTTGGGTAAAACAATATGTGTCAGCCTAAAAGTAGCCATGTCTGGCAGTGTTCCTTTGCCAGGTCCTGCCCTGGGCCAGCCACTCCAGCTTGCAGCAGGCTCCTGATGCAGATCCCTGCTAAATTCTCCAGCAGGCACAGGGTTCTCCAGTAAGAGTTCTCCTCACTGACATTTATGCAACAGAGGATCAAAAATAAGGCAGCCTTTGCTGTGACAACTCACATCAGTCCCCGAAGAGATTCAGAAGTACAAAGCAGCAGATAAAATGAAAACAAGACGTCACCAGGGTTTGGAACCCTGGGAGCTGCTTGCCTGGTAAACAAAGGATGTTTGTGGTGGGAGGTCACAGGGTAAGATATGGGGCTGGAAGAAACACTGCCTCCAATGACACATGAGCATCAGTGCATCATTAGGGGCAGTGTTTTTTCAGCTCTGTACGAGCCTGTCATGCTCTATAGATACAAATCCTAAGCAATAGATTGTAACTTCCACTGCCCCAAGAAGAAGGTAAAAAGCTATAATTTTTGTCCAAGATGTCCTTAGAAATGTGAGGACCCAGCAGGCAGCAGGGGATGAACATGGATGGGACACAACTTGACAAGAAATGACAGCTTTTCCAATGTCCAGCTGCAACACTAATGTCTCTACCAGATCCAGAAAACTACATCACCACCAAAGCATCTAAGCACTCAGCTATGTAAGCTAAGCTGTGCTAGTTAGTTTTTAAGACACAGCCACATAGTCATAGTCAAGTGTGGTCTTAATTGCAATCAAAATATATTAATGGGTCTTTTAATTGCTATTCATGTCCTGTGCACAGGGACCTGAGCTAATCCAAACCATTTCAGGGCTTTTTTATCTGGGCTGTCTTTGCACAGAAGTGGTGAAAAAATATGTGGCCTGTGGGGCTCAGCCTTGAGACAGTTACCTCCAGAAGGCACAAGCTAAGGACAATTTTTCTTAAACTGTTCACACTCGTTCTGCAAAAGGACCTGGATTAGCAGATGGATTGGAAAGATCTGAACATTTGAAAATTTAGATTATGTGAAATATTGCTTAATTATTTTTCCTAAATTTGGCTGGAAAAGGAAGATTTGGGAAGCTATCCAGGCAGCAGACCAGGACAGGAAATTTGGAACCAAACCATGGAACACAGACATGTGTTGTGCCATTCTTATTAGCAACATGCCAAATCCAAAGGTCTTCATCAGGCTCCTTGGCTCTGAGGGACTAATTAACAGTTGCTGCTAACGAAGAGCTGTATAACAATATAGTACATATCCCATTTTTCTTGTGGCAATGTGAGCTTATTTCAGTGAGTCCTACTTTGTTTTACATTTATTTTTCAGGAACTAAAAAACATACGTTCTTGCTCAAGCTCACAAAGAAATTTTGTTTGTTCTGATAAAACAGCAAGGACGAAGCAGGCATACCTGTAAACAATCTCCTTTTATTTTATCAGTTCCACATTTTCCACAGATTGCTTGTCACAGTATCAGAAAGGTACCACTTGAAAAAAAAAAAAGAGGAGCCTGACTCAAGTATTGGACTGCTGAAATAACACTGCAGAATTGGGTTCAGGGGAAAATAAAAGTAAGATAATGTATCAGAAGTTCAGCTTGATAACGTTTAGCTAATATTATTTTGTGGTCCTAAAATACCTTGCACTTTAGATACCTTACAAATAAAAATAACTGCCATAAGAGTAGTTACTACATCAGAGTGTAATATTGGAAAAAAGACCATGCTAGCAGGGCATCCCAGGGGCTGTGAACAGGGACTCTTTTTATTTCTTGCCCCTTAATTCATTAACTGCTAACCCCAAAACTGTCAGCACAGTTCTCTAAAGCACACGTGACTGTACGTGTGCGAGTGAAATGCTTTTAACAATTTGTCAGAGCAGAAGCACTAATTTATCCCCAGCTCAGCTCTGCTGACACGTTCAGTGCAGACAAAGGGCCCTGCACGGAGTGAGCAGGGAGGCTGGGGCTGCCCGGGGTGCCCAGATTTCGGGCTGGTGACAGCCCCGGACAGACGCTGGCTCCGACGGCAGAAGCAGGGCAGGTGTGCCCTAAATGCAGATAATTGGCTGGGCTGGTAAAGCCAACACGTGCTGCTTGCTGTGCCAGACAGAGCTGGTTCCCCTGACTCTTCATATACCCATCAAACATGCACTTTATCAGGAGCTGAAAAATATGGTTTAGTTGTACATCATCCTGGCAGTCACAACCTATTACCTCTGTCAAAAAGATAACAGGAGACCCTGACTACGGCAAAGGTTGGTCAAGAAGCAGAGAAAGTTTCCCAGCTTTATTAATTAGAAGTGGTAAATTTCAGTCAAACTATGACTCTACTTGTGCTTAATGGAAATGCATTTAAATGTGTGTTTTACACTGTCAATATAACTATCGAAGTTGTTCAAGAATACCATGAAACATTTTGCAAACATTAATGGGACAGCATCTTCCTTTTAGTGCAATTCTTATCATGTGACTTTTCCAGGTAACATGAAGAACATTTGCAATCAAAATAGGAAATAATCTTTTTTTTTAAATCTAATAAAACACCTGAAATTTACTCCTCACCTCTTGCTGCATGTTGAGATAACATATATCACCTCTCATAGCTTTCTCTGAAAAAATGAAGAAAATTATTACTTCAATAATGATCTAAGATTTTTAATTCAAACTAGTTCATGTTGACAATTTAATGCAATTATGATGAAAGCATAAATAAAAGCTTACCTCTTGAAAGCTAATTTAATAATTTGAAGCAATTATCTCTGTTTACATATGTATGGAATTAATTTTCGTACAAAAATTAAAAAAGAATTTTAAAGCAAATTAAAAAGTAGACTACATTTCAACTATGTTGTATAGTTATATTATACATAGATATACTACATTATATAGTGTATTTATATTACAAAATACTGAAGCCCTGTTGTTTAAAAACTTGAAAACTGAAGCAAGTATATTCCCATCCTCATAAATTCATGCTGAATTTAGGTTTCAGCATGGTTCAATGAGTTGAAAAGCAATAAATCAGCCCTAGAAAAATGGGTGAACATCTTAAAAGAAGAAATTATTTGAACACACTCCTTGCTCTTCAGATTTGTTTCTGACTTCAATTTTGATGATGTGCATTGCTCTCAGCCCACCTGAGTGGATGACAGAGTGCAGTTTAACCCTTGCTGTGCTGTGGCCATTTCGCAAGGAAGGAGCAAAACACCCCCTAACACAGGGAAATCATGCCCTGCTGAGGAGGCTCCAGCACTGGTGGCTGACAAATGGCTCAGAGTGGGGCAGGAGCACCCAGAGGCTGAATGAAGTAAAATGCAGAGAGAAGAGGATTCTGGCTGGAAGCCTGCCCAGTGCTTGTTTAGAGAGGCTTGGAAAAAAACCATTTTTCAATCATCCCCAGAAACAGATTGGTACAAAAATCTTTGTGCTATTAAATCCCCACTCACTTTCAAATTTCACTATGCTGAAATTTTAGCCTTTCATACCAAATCTGTGTTTTCTCACCCTCTTTTCTTCCCAGCTATCTATGGTAGATGTCTGTGAAGTTTTACTTCCGCTGAAAGATCTGGTTACCCCCTGCCCCGGCTGGAGCTCAGCTGGGTGAAAAGGTTACATCCCCCAGCTCAGCAATAGCTTCTCACCACCACCTCCCTGGGAAACACTGGCACACTTCCAAATCACTCACAGCAAAATGCTCAGCCAGCGGCTCCCTAACCTGATTCAGTCAAACCCATCAGGTTCAGTTCAACCAAAATCAAAAGCACCCGCCCAGGCCAGGGAGTCGTCAACCCCAGCCCCTTCCACTGTTTCAGCCCACCTTCCTGCCAGAGGCCGCCATCTCCTCAGAGCTCCCACTTCAACTGATGGTTTGGGGCTTTTTTAAATACCAATAATTGCTGAGGGTTTTTTTTAATGCAGTACAGTGAAAGAAAGAAACCAGCTCAAAATAGAAATACAGGGAGAAGGATGTCTTCTGGTCAAGAGTTGGAACAAGCACCCTTGTAGGCAAAGATGGGTGGCTGCTGGAGACCCTCACCCAAACCTGTCACTGCTTCAGCAGAGCTGCAGTTCCTCTTCTAACCCAGACTGCTCTAGGGAGCCTTGCTTTCAGCTGGTGTTTAGGGTAATGGGCTTTTCCACTTCTTGAACTGGCCAAACACAGCCTCCTCAATAAGAAATCTGAAAGGTTTTACAGACTGCTCAGATTTCAAGAACACTAGCAGTACATTCTTTCCATATAAGGGTTTTTTTCTCTTCACCCACAAAAAGGGATTTTAAGCCTAATACTGAAGATGCAGTGACTATTTATAAGGCAGCCTGGTCAGAAATGTAACAGCTATTTTTGTCTGTAAGGTAACTGGTATGTTGAGGTGGTAAAGAAGAAAAGGACTATAGTTATCATGCAAACCCAGAGAAAAGGGATTTAGGGAAGGGAATGAATTATCTCCCTGAAATTCAAGGACAAGATAAGATATCCCTAACTCTTTAAAAGTGAAAGCTATTTAGTAAGAGTTATGACTTTGTGACTTTGTACTTTTCCCTGGTTTCGCAGTCCCTGTCAATAGTTATATTTTATTTAGTAAAATGCATTTTTAAATTTGTGTTTTGTGTATTTGCAGACTGATCTGATGTTACATTCCCATTAAAAAACACCCTAACAACCAAAGGCAGTGTCCAACAGCTGTCCTCCCACTACTAGCTAACAAATCTTGTTCAGCCTGGGTTATTTTCTCTGTATCTCCCAGATTCGCCTTTACCACCTCCACTTCTCTCAGTGACTCCTCAATATTGTCAGGCTAGGCTGCATTTATTTAGCTGCTAGCCCCAGAAAGGAGGAATCAGACTTAAATCTTTACTGTAGGTTTCCTTGCAATTTAACCCAAAATAGCAATGGGGCATGCTTTTCTAATTGAGGCATTAATTTTACCAGGTAAACGTGATTCTCTGATTTACACTGCAAAATAGCTATAGAAATAGCAAATGCTTAGCTCTGTGATCCATATTCTGTGATTGACAGCCCAAAAGGGAATGGCTCTCATACTTGCCATTCCATTACTGAGCTATTTGCTACTGCTAACTTTTGTAGAGCTTTTTCCTTCTGCTGGGACCACGATATGGCAGAGCAAAGAAACAAGAAATGCTGCCAGCACTGAGCGAGCAGGCAGAACACATTCCACTGGAAAAAAAATCCTGAAAAATATAGTTAAAGCAAGACATACTTCCAAAGCTGGATCTGCACAGAATAAATGCATGGAGGTATTTCTGAGTCTCTGAATAGCTATCCTGGAATAACCTCTCGTGCAGACACCATGGCTTCATCTACACCATGCAGGAAAAGCAGGCGTGCAGTCAGATTCACAAGCTGTCACAAGCACACAAACTTCAGTCTGCTCTCAATTTTTGAAATATGTCTTCATGTACCAAGGCAGTTTCCAACTAGTTCAAAACTCCATTCTCCTTCATCCTTAATTCCAGTGTCAAATTTTTGCCATCAAACTAATCCACCTACTCTCCCATGTACCTCTTGTTATACCTCAGGCGACAACAGTTTTATTCTTGACTAACTATTATTCCAGACAGAACCTAAAAAGCAAAAAGCAACCAGGTTCAGGCTTACAAAGTCAACACAGCTATTTGGGCTGCACTGCAGACTGTCCCCAGCTTCAAGCCACTCCTAGAGCAGCCATCTCAGTACAGTAGGGATGATATGAAACATTCTTTTACTTATTTAATTTATCCAAATGAGGACCCTGCTATCTTTGTGCATATTAAGAAATTGCAAACAGAGCCTGAAGAAACTATGATCTCATAATGTAAAGAAACATTACTGGGAAGCCCAGAATCAAAATGACTCTTGTGAAAATTTATAAAGACTACAGACACTGGTTCTTAGATAATTTAATAACTCTTTGTACGAAACTGAATTAAAATGTGGGGTCATCAAAGGTTTCAGCAAAGGAGCAGCACTTCAGAGCATTGTTTCTTTTTGTTTAACTAGGTCACTAAAAACAATTCTTGTGAATAAGTTGGAGGATTCTCCTTCCTTCTGAGCCAATGAATCTATTAGGAGCTAACAATGTGGGCAGGACTCTGTAGTTTTCCTGAAGATATTTTCTGAGGCCTGAAGATAGAAGTTTGAAAGAGGTAAGCAGGTTTACAAAGGTTGTGTGGGAAGTACCACCAAGAAATCCTCTCAGTTTTGGGTTTCTAGAAGCTGTGGCTGCACGAAAAGAAAGCAACTAGTGCTGCAAAAGGTTTCTGTTGGGCTGCTGTTTCTTTTGACATGCCTATTATTTTGCATCAACTTTCCAACAGCACCTGTGTTTCTCCTGTGTGGTAGAAAGATACACTTTGATCTACCAGTAAATTGAACCCAAGCTGGTTAAAGTATACGGTTTCTTTTCCATTATGGGGGGGGGGGAAAAATCCACATTTTCTTCAGAAAGTAGAAAATTTCACAAAAAAACAAAAAAACCAAAACCAAAAAACAACAACAACAAAAAAAGGGAAAACATGAGTAGCAAACATTTCATGCGCCTCTGTTATGAAGTGGGTGTGGCTCAGCCTTGGGTCTCACTGCAGAGCCAAAACCTGCACTTGCATTTAGAGATCCCACAAATACAGCTCTTCTCATCAGCAGTTTGGTCTTACTCCAGGCAGCAGAAGGCATTCTGGAGATTTCCTTCCCCTGTGTGAATAAAGAATGTCTCAGAATCACTAAGAAGAGCAGATAAGATTTGCCACAAGAGCTGAAAGTGTAATAAATCACACAGCTAAGTCAGGGGGAAAATGTTTGCTTCCTCTTGCAAGACGTGACAAACGGGAAAACATGATACTCTCAGAAAAGTAGGCTTTGTCCATTCCCACTTTGGCACTCATAGCCCTTCTCTGCTGAGAAGATGTGTCTCTGCTGCATAAACAGGGATTTTTAAGCTTCTGAACCAAATTGGTCATGCAGCCCTCATTGCTTGTTGTAATAATAAAAGAAGAAAAATTCCTGAGAAAAGTACAAGCTAAATCTTTAAAAAGGAAAAGAAAATGTCCCCTTTGTTGTCGGAAAATGTCAGCCTGATGTGCAACTGAAAAAGTCAAAGCTAACAATGCTTATTGCCAAGCCTCAAAAAAGTGACGGAAATTGTGTTTTCTAGTTAGTGTCTCCACAGATGTTTACTTTGTTTTTATAATAAATGAAAAATTAGCACAAAAGCTATAATTCTCCAATGCTAAAACATCTCATTGGTATGTCTAATGCATTAGGATTCTGTTTAATGTAAATAAATGTATCAAAATTCGTCTGTTGCCAATAGCAGCAACAACATATGAAGGGAAAGCTCATACTCCTGTCACTTTACCAAGTCACTTTGCTGCTGCACTGGAATTACTGCTAATTAACAGAAGCATGACTGAGAAGAAAATTAGGCCTCATCTCTAATGTGGATCTAAACATATCGCTGGTGCTTAACATATAAGTGTAGTTAAGAGAAACTAATTTTCTTTCCCTATACAACCACTCTTACTAAATACATCCTTCTAAATGTCAGGTTCCCTGATGAAGTAAACACAGCGTGAGGCATAAGCTTCTTTAAATGCAATGCCACCATACTGAAAAAACTGGAAATGACTTCTAATTTTCCCTGTAATGGCACTGAAGAGTGCATATCTGTGAGATGACCAAGTCTGACACCTGAGGCAGAAGGACAGATGCAGTTTCTTATTGTCTGTAAACCATCGTCCATTCAGTACTTCTTATTCTCCTATCTTGCCTTAGCTTTTTTCTTCTCAAAATTCAATAAATCATATCATGAGATTTAATCATAGCTTTCTGTATGAGTTATGAAATAATCATTGTCTGCTACGTTATTTCTCCTTGATAACTTTGTTGCATAGTAGAGCTCCAGACAATGTCCTTTGCTTCAAATAGCTAATTCTTTATTAACAGAGAAACAACAGCAGCAGCCCGTAATAATCCCTTTCATTACACTCCAATGCCCCAGAAAGTCCTTGGTGTTTTTTGTATTGTGAGATTCAGATACAGAAGAAGGAGATCTCTCATGAGACTGCCAAGGAAAAGAAAAAAAAAGCAGGGTGAGACAAAAGAGAAAACATTTATTACTGGAGTTTAAACCTGAAATTTAATATCATGGACTAGAAAAATTATTGCCTTCCTGAGATCAATTTCTAGAGCTGATCCAAAGCACAGTGGACCTCATGTTGAACAGGAAAACCAGATTAGCCCAGTACTGCTTGTTCACTTTTGCCTTCCACAAGGACAAAGAGCTTTCTCAGAGCCTGCACCTCTCCCTGGCTGGAGTTTCACCACCTCTGAAACAGGCCAGACTCCTCAGAACAACATTGGTGAAGATGGTTGAGTTCAACCATGCTACAAGCAGGTCAGCTGAAGGGAATAACCCAGTGGGGAAGCCAGCTCTAGTGCTTTCTGTGTGCATGTGCAGTCCCAGTGATGGACAGTGCAATGGCCTGAGCAGCTGCAAAACTCTGGACTTACATTTTGCATGGGATGTCTGTGTATCATGCTAGACAAATATACTGCCCAGTAAAGACAAGGCATTAGCCAGTGCATCTAGTGCAAGTGTTGCCTACAGAAAGAAAGGAAAAACAAGAGGCGACTAAAATTTATTTACATACACTCCTAAAATTCATCTCAACTTTCAAGCCATTTACGACTTTGCTAATGTCTTATGTGTCTCTCCAGCTTTGCTTCTGGGTTGTTATGATTCCTTTCTGTTTCTCTATGTTCCTGTTGTTCCTTTAACTGCTTGGTTTATGTTGGCACATTGTACTTTTATCATTGCTGTTGCTTTTTTTTTTCTGTCAGCTTTCCAATATTCTGTGTATTTCTGACTAGTTGCAAGTGAACAACTATATTCTGTGCAAGTCAGGTGCTCTATAACATAAGAATCCTCTGAAAAATAGTTGCGTTTCTCCACTTACACCTGGGAAGCTTAAACTATACACAGTTCTGTTCTAGAGTAAAAGATAGAAAGCTTGATAAGATAGGAAGCTTGAAACATCTATTTTGCTTGAAAAAAAAGACTATGTCAGGAATCACCAAAATTAGCTGATTTATGGAAATAGTTTGCAAGGATGAGACAACTATATGAATTAGTGTCTTTCTCCATTGCATCTCAAATGAAACATATGTTTATATATATATATATATATATATACTTCTGCACTCCATCACCACCTTAAAATCATTTTCTGCTGCTGTAACTCCACTACCTTTAACTAAGGTAGCACCGATTCATCCAGCATGGGAGTAAAGGAATGAGGATGAAATGTTCTCTAGATTTAGCAGAAGACATTGCCATTGATCTCATTTTGTGGTGACATCAGAAGCCAGCTGTGGTTACCCTTGCCATCGTGGAGTTAAAATACTTTGACGTTTGATAAAAAAAGACGTAACTTACAGAGATGCTCTTTAAAAAATCTATTTGCTAAAGAGACTTGAAAGGTTTTACTGCACCAACTGAACAGCCTTCAAAGAATCAGGTGCCTGCTCATTTCACAGCTACCATGACACATATGGGGACTCAAATAAAAAGTGACCATGACATACAGCAACATGAAGTTCCAGAACTAAAACAGGGACTTGTGGAATGCTCATGTTTCAAAATACAATTTTTGTCAGTCTTGCTAAAGAAATTTATATTTGCAAACTGTGGCCACACCATCTTTACATCCAATTTTCTAGAACAGCATTTTATCTGTGTATACTTTAATTTGGGAAACAGATGGGGCTTCTGCTATGCTAAAAATGGAGCCGGTAGTTCAACTGTTGTCAGTAGAGCTGGGTGCCAGCTCCACTGCTCTGTTTTGGGACTGCTTCTCTCCAAATTCACCTCCCAGGCAGTTCCAGGCTCCCTCAGTGACAGCGTAGACTGAACTCTGAATACAGGAATTCAAGGGGAGCTGCACTCTCCTGGGACAGCCTGTCGGGTTTCAGCTGTCAAATGACAGTTGCTTGTTGGGGGAAATAACCAACAGGAGGTATTTTAAATAACATTTTCTTACAAAGAAAACAAACAAATTAACAGACAATGAGAGTGACAAGACTGAAAGCTCATCTATTTGAGAGCAGTAAAGACAGTCAGTCTGAATTAGTGAAGGCTCTGAACACACAGGTGAGATACAAGGGCTGAGATGCTGTGAATTTAGAGCTGAACTTCAACAACTCTTGCAGCTGTGTTTGTGCATCTTTCTGCCCCCCAGAAAATGGAAGATAATTTATGCCTTTTACTGTTTATCTCTTAGGGTGTGCACAGAGACAGCTGCCTCTGGTTTTTAAATTCCACCCTACCCAGCAGTAACATCTGGATACAGCACACACCTACGGTAGGAAAGTGATCACACATTAAACTCCTGGGGCAGGAACCCTGCATTTTAATTAGGATTAAAATGTTATTTCAATTTAGCATAATTAACATTCCTGGTAAGCTGACCAAAGGCTACTTTAATTCTGAATGTAGGTGTTCACAGAAGGACTAAATGCTTTTTAATTTAATCAGTATTAAGTGCCAGTGGAGGCTGGGGGTCTGCTGCTAACAAGCCCTCAGAAATCGTCACATGCAAGTACACATAAGAAAAAGCAAGCTGCATGTGCTAGCTTAAGTCCCTCATGTTATCTGCTAAATTATGGTGTTCTATTAAAACATTTCACATTGAGAGTTAACAAAGTTATGTGAGAACCAGATTTGTGAGCCACCCTCATACTGATTTCTGCTTAAGTATTTAATTAAGTGTAAACCAGCCAGGAAGCCCTGGACTTCAGGATAAATAAAGGTTAAAGAAAGAAAAGTAAATATCAAATGAAAATTAAATGCAATAAAGGGGGGTTTTATTCATTGTGGTATTTTCCCAGGTTAAGCTTTTGTGAATTTCGTAAATGGCATCATCTGTTAACTACTTAAGCCAGATAACAACCTCTACAGAATATCCTAACAAAATTCTACAAAATTTTACCAGAAGAACTATGAAAAATGGACTGATACTGAAATGAAATGGAATTTTCTCCCCCACGTATTATTGGCATGCAGCCAGAGAAATGGACTTAGGTGGAAGTTACCAGTGCAGTTGGCATTTTTGGAAGTACATAAGTACTTTAGAAGTAATAGTATAATTGAAAAGTTTCCCTGATATTTTCTCAAACCATATAAATACTGCTGAAGAGTGCATCCTCCAGAAAGACAGGCTCAGCTCTTCAAATCAAAGAGTCTTGGAAAGCCATCTGCTCAGAACAGGCTTGTGCTATGTATAATCAGGCACCAAGATGTAGAAGGCTTTATGAAATATCAATTTCCCCACAGGGTGACTTGTCAAGCCCATGCCAGGGCACACACCTCGGTGAAACCACCAGCTGCTCATGAGAAGGTTGCTACAGCATGCCACAGGAGATACCCAGAGTAAGTAATTCAGGGTGTGCTGTCACTATTATGACTGCCTGGGGATTTTTTAAGAAAACAGTGTTGGCTTGGAAGAAATCTGCTCATCAAAAGCCAAGCTACCCACTGAAACACGACCATCATTTGACCAGGAACAGCATTACCAAGAGATGTTTCCTTTGCTCTAGAACAGCTCATGAATAGTCCTGTGACATGAACATCCATCTCAGGTCAGAACAGATGAACATTTTCCCTGCTCTTCTGAGGTTCTTCCTTGATTTGAATCATGGTCCTCATAGTAGGAATGAGTTGTCTCCTAGGTCAGGCATGCTGGATGGAGGTTTGTGCCCCAGGGTGTCACTGCTGCCCTGCTGCTCCAGGAAGCTCTGTGCTCACCTCTGCCAGCTGAGCCACTTGTGTGATGGGGTCACCAAAAACTAAATCTGCAAAACTGCTATTCAAATAATTTTCTTCTCTTTCATTAAAATTAAAAGGCAGCAGCTCCACAAATATCTTGGGCAGGAGACTTCAGGCATCAGCAGCATGCAGCTGAAGGTTACTGGCAACAGCCAAGACCTCCATCCCAGACTGAAGGAGAGCTGCCACCTCCTGTGCTCAGAGATGCAAGCCCAGCCACCCAGCTCCTCTGCATGAGCTTTTCCTACTTTCCTTCCTCCTTATAGAGACTGTTTTACTTAACAGGCACAGTCAGTCAATACTCAGCACCTCTCCATCACATCAATCAAAAGATTTTTTCTATATGAGAATATACTTTTTCTGGCTAAATGAATATTTATTTATACATCATTAAGTGACACAACTCAAAAAGTGGAAACAAAGGAACCAGAAAACCTAGAATTTAATAATTATTGTCACAATTTCAAGTTTTTCTAGGTCTTAGGAATGTTTTTTATCCTTCCCAGCTTACAGCATGATCTGCAGCCTCAGTCAATTACCTTGGGTTTACGAAACCCAAGCAGGTACTAATTATGTACCTTTTATGGTTGCTATCCATTAATCCATTTAATTGTTCCATTACTATTCCTCCTTGATGCTTATCTCCCCCTTTCCTTCCCCAAAGCAACAGAGTTGATTTATAAAAGCCTTTCAGTTCCTATCTGTAGCATACAAAATCCTTTAAAAAGCTAATCTCAGGTTTTGTTTCATTTGACACTAACACATTAAGCCTCTGAGAACTCTCTGTATTGCACTGTCAGATTACATTTCTTAGTGCTATAGGACTGAAAAGATAAAAATTAAGTGGCAAGCCAGGGCTCCCTCCATCAGCACTGGTTGGTAACTGGTTCAGTCTCACTTCTGCAGTGTATTTTTGAAGGCAGATGAACAGATTTCCCCCCCTCTACGGGCCCAACTTTCACTTTCTCTGTAGCTGTAACACATCCCTGCTCTGAGGTCGCACCAGCATTGCACGTAACTTGCAGGAACATCCCAGGCTTTTCAGGTCCAGCTGTGGGTACCAGCTCACATCAATACCAGCCACATCTTTCCCATGCTGAGGGAAACAGCAATTCTTAATGCTTCTGTCAGGCTGCAGTGTTGCTTGCTCCCAGCCAGACATAGGAGCCAGGCATATTTGCTTTTGTCACTCATGACAACAGCCTGCAGCTGATAAAAGATCCTATTTTCAACTGATTTTCTTCTGTTCAGACTGCTTTCACAGCATGGACACCGTGTTCCTACCTTCTGCCTGTGCACTGGCTTCTCTATTATGTGAGACAGGAGGTAGTTCACGCTGCACAAGTACATTTCTGAATCTGATGGTTCATGGCCTGACATCACACACCAGTGAAACAGAGCAAACACGTGTCAGACCCTTCCACCGCAGAAAATAGAATTTTACAGAAACTTTGTGCTTGCGTAAACTCCCTGTAAGAGGTGCAGAACACAAACTCTTTGTGCCTCATGTTTTCTTGTGGGGGGGTGGAAGGGAAGAGATGTCTATGCTTCCATTTCAATATCCATATTACTTTCCCCAGGCCTTAGCAAAGCCCCAGAGAAAGAGGGGTTCCCTGTTCTGTGAGAGCAGCCCACGCACAAACTTCACACCAGCTGTGGCAGAAGGGCCCCACTGCTGAAATGCTGTAGCTCCCCAAAGAGCTTCGCTTCTGGTGCAGCAGGTCTGGTGCTGCTGGTAATGACTTTGCTCCTGGACAGCTACAGTAGTCTAACACTGGTCAACATGTAGTCTGCTAAAAAGTCATCTCACAAGGCTCACAGCAAATACCTTGGTCTCTGCTCAGCACAAATAAAAAGATAAAATTAGATTAATTTCATTTGGGTGCTCAAAACTTTCCCTTGAAATGCTGCATACAGAAACCTGGACTAGCATGCAAAAAATATCACAAGTAGAGAAAATAGAAAAATGTATTTCATAATATGCATAGATCTGTATACATAATGCATACTGCAAATATATTCAAATGGCATAGATGCTTCTATAATCAGAATATAAATCAAGAATTTTTATGATGGATTGTCCTGTGATTGCTTGAAAGTCAGCCAGTAGCTACAGGGAAGTTAAGAATAACTAATTTACAATGTATTTCTAACTACACATACCTACACACACACACATAAATAGTCACACACACATAAATAGTCACACACACATAAATAGTCACACACACATATATATATAATGCCAAGAAAACTGCATTATTAACAGCCTGTGTAACAAACTAACCTGTTTTCAGATATTAACTTGAAAAATCACACAGAGCTAATAATCAGTAAGTGTATAATTCCTATATTATACCTTTGAGACTTTTATTTGTAGAATTTTCAGATGTATTACTGATCAAGTGTTTACTTGATCAGTATTTATAATATGCAAGGAGAAAAACCTTCTGTAAATATTTATGCTAGTTAAAAGAAAAAATGAAGCACTTCTCACAAGCTGGATAGTTCCTTTATGTGTTTTGAGTTGCTTAAAGGAAAAAGGCTATTCAAAAAGCCATGTTCCCTGCTGCATGGAAAAATACAGGTATCTCCTGAAAATAGATCTCAGTATTACCTCCTAATCCAAAATGCACTGGGGACTCATCACAGATCACATTAGTGGGTAGCTTGCTGTAACTTGCAAAAATTAGCAGTCCTTTTTGTACAATGTCTCATGATGAAATGCTTGCTCTGTGCAGGAGTTAAAGATGCACTAGTGGGTTTAAAACTGTATTTTAATAAAAAGAGTGTTTGGATTCTAAAACTGCTGAGACTTTTATAGAATTCATATCAAGAAAAAAACCAGTGTTATGACTATTTTTTGTTAGATTCAGTCCTTTTGTTTACACAACTTAAACTGAATAGATGTTGGTGATATTGGTGAGTGTGAAGAGGACCTTGCAAGCATTTTCATTGCATGAGAACATCACTCACTTTTGTCCTAAGTGATTTTTAGCTTCTTTTCTTATTCCATAATAGGAAATAGGGAACCTCCAGGGAAGAAATCTGTGTTAGTTGTTTCTCTAAAGAAGATATAGAGGCAGGGTCTGCTATCTCCTGTGATAGAGCAACAGCTGAGACAGACACCATATGATTCATTCAGAGATAATGGAGAAAATCAGGCACTTCTGGAAGGCACATTTCCTTTCATACTGTAGCAGACAGCTTAACCAGACTGCAGAACCCTCCATTTGAAGTGTTTACTGTTCCCCATTCCTTACAAAAGGAATTTAGGGGAGCTAACTCTTATGCTAATCATTATAAACAGCAATTAACCATGGTGAATCCCTAGAACTGCTGTCAAGTTTAAAGAACCTGGTTACCCATTTTCATTAGGTTCTTATGAAGCAATAGAAAACTACTCTTAGCAACATACTCTGAGCTGCTTTTTGGCCTCTCAGCAGTGGGTAGAAGTGAGAAGGAGCCAGCACCATCAGGGCAGCCAGTTTGCCACTGTGCTTCATGCTGTGCCCCACAGGATGGGCTTGGAGAGCCACCTTTACACAGCACAGCATCAACATTTCCATCACGTTACTGTCTGGGGAGGAATCCAGCAGAAAAGACGCACAAAAGGCCATTTACGAGCACACAGGTGAGGGCTGCTCTGGCAGACCTTGGGAAAACAGCCTGGATAAGAGCAGTGAGGAGAAGGCAAAGAAGCACTGAAAGACCCTGATCTCCAGCAGTGACCAGACCTAACACTAGCCCCAGCTTTCACATCTGACCAACAAATTATTTGCATAAGGCATGTTTACTTCTAGTATATATTCAGTCATTAAAAGCTCTTGATGTGATCTCAAACTGCTCAAAAGCAGCTCAAACTGCTCTTTAATGCTCTTTAATAAACACTGCATGTTTAATAGTGCCAGTGATTTCAAATATTATGATTACCTGTGACATTTTCACAGTGTTCCCCTGCTAGGAAAGACTGCCTGGGAGTAGTTAGAGAGCAGCCACCAGGTCCTGTTCATTCAAGCTGGCCTAAGTCCCAGAGAAGGGGAATCAACTTGAACCTTTGTACTAGGCTTGTAACAATATTTTGAAAGGAGGTTTATCCTGACAGGAACTTCCTTCAAAATGTAGACCTTCTGATCCCAAGTGAATTAGCTTTGACATTTAATCAAATTCAACTTTTAAGAGAGTTTATACAAGACTTGAATAGACAAATAAAAATATTTTTCTCTCCATACATCCTTATTCTGGAAAAAAATTATTCTCACCAAAAATTTATTTCATTTGGCTACAGAGCTGTATTTAACATCACTGAAGTGTATCAGGCAAAAAGCTAGAACAGGAAGAGCACCTTCCCTTATTTTAGATATATGGCTTCAGCTTGGACTGCAGGACTACAGTTTTGTCTATGAGGGCAGAGATTTACGTGGCTGCATCTGCGTGCACTTGAGCACATTCACTTTTTTGACTCTGTGAAGTACATGAGAAGTTTCAGAGTGGATAGGTACAAGCTGTACCCTAGGGTTTAAGTCTCCAAGTGCTGTACCGTAGATAATTTTATTTTTTATGGCCTTAGAATTGCCAGTTTACACAATCTGCAATACAAATTCCCTGTCAAGTTTTCATTCCATCACACTTCAGCACTTAGGACACATGGATGCTCTGCACCTGGATAATGCAGTCCCAGAAGATTCACTGTCATAGTCCCATCACCTCATCATCACCCCAGTCAGGAGGATGTGTTGCAATAAGGCTCTGTTCATCTGTCTTTTACGGGTGATATTCAAATTCAACCCGATCTGGGACATGATTCAGTGAATTTCTTCCTGGCAATGGGAAGCAGGAAGATCTAAGCCAAAGCCTTTCCCATCACTTCACCTGAATATCTAATGAGGAAGGTGGCAGGTGCTGAGAGAGTGAAGCAAGAAAAGAAATACAGCATCTTTCCTTGAAGGAAGAGAAACAGAAACAAAGATTGCGGGTTTTTTTGCTTTAAATCCACACAAAGGCATTTGTAATCTCCATAAGCTCTGTATCCACTACAGTTAGTGGATAAATCTACTAACTGCTAGAAATACATGGCTTTGGGACATGTTAGGGTGTGTGCAAGATGCAAGCCAGAACAGGGAAATACCTGCCTTGTTTACTGCTCTCCTTCCCCAGGCATCCATTAGAACCACAGTCTGAGCTAGACAGTTCTTTAGTTTGATACTCAGTTTGTCCCTCTTAAATTCTGATCAAAAGATCTATTAATTAATTAACACTGTTACATTCTCAGACATCTTGAAAAGATACTTAGATGCTAGAAATCTCCAATGAACAAGGCTGAGCATTTTTTCCCCAAGAGAATCCCATCTTAACTGCAGCTTTGACTGAGATGTTTTAAATATTTAAGTATTTAGAGACTGGATTTTATGATCTAAACTTCTGGGTATAAGTCCCTTTAAGTCTCATTTAATTAACACAAGGTGATTAAATACACTAGTAAAATATTACTGTTCCTTCTTGATTGCACTGGAGCAAATAGATTTTCTGTAGGCTCAGAATCTAGCCCCATGACCCTTTTATAGCTGAACAGAAGAATCTACAAGAGACAGAGATCATGCTGAGTACAGGTCTGAGGACAATACTAATTCTTATTGATTTCTTTCATCTAAAAAAAAAAAAATTTAGTCCACTAGCCAAATGTTTGATCTAGCCAGAGTAACACTACAGTAGTTGAATAAATGACTCAGAAATTTTCAATTTACACTCGTTTTATGTTTAAAATTCCTCATATAAAATTTCATTATCCCATAACTTTTCTGCAGTATGTTGGTTAATACAAGGAGAGCTCTAGCCAGGTAAAATACAGCTATGTGGTTTTTATTATTCCCTTTGAAATAACCAGGCACGACATTCAGCCCTGCTGTAAGAGAGCATATCTTAATCACAGTCATTAGGGGCTGTCTTTAGCTCTTGATGTTGAAAGCTAGAAAGATGAAATCTGTTCGATGAAAGAGAATGTCAGTGCTTGATGTATAACTCTCCTTTCTTTCCCATTCCTTGACCATAAAATTTACATCCATGGAAAATCAAAACATTTTTCTAGCACTATTATCAAGCTTTTATTCCCCAAGCTTTCACATGAGAAATTATGAGGCTAATTTATATTTACTCTCAATCAATATGTTAATTACTCTACAGTCTTTATATGTCTAACAGAATTAATGAGAAAAAGAAAACACATCTCTCAACCTCTTTATTTTCTCCACACTAAATGTCTACAGAAGTTGTTTAAATGAAATAAAAGACAGTATCTTTTCAGAAATATTGGTTAATGTGCAGAGGCCTGTGAAGTCAGAAAATCTATTCCATGATTATTTATATATATAACATGGGGACATAGATATATCATAATCCTCATCCTCTGGATGAGGATTCAGACAGATGTGCACAGTGACCCAGCAAAATAAGCTCCTGATCACAAGGCACCAGTATTAACAGGACACGGCTTCAGGAACGGTTCCATTTCTCACATCCATTTCTATTGAAGAAGAGACGAACATTCATGTTGACAACCAGTTCCACAATCACCCAGTTGTAAGCTCCCAAACTCACATCTTTTAGGATGACACTTCAGCAAAAGGAGGGGCACAAATCATCTTTATTATTGATTTGCTATGTATCACAAATGACTGCAAACACAGGCAGGATCGGTCACCGTGTATCAGCTGCAGATCCACACTAAGCAGCCTCACCACTCTGTTTGGAAATACTATTTGTCTGTTCTCTTATTTTCTCACCTTCTCTGGGTCAATGGATGATTGTTTAATACAAAGTAGAATGGCTCCAAACCACGACCTTCAAAGGATTCATCTCCTTACTCCAAACTGGAAGCAGATGTGAATTAAAATATTCCTTTCAAGTTAGTCAGTCCAGGAAGAAGCTGGACCCAGCCTTACACTTCTGGGAATTTCCCCAAGGGGAGGGTTAATAGCTGTTCTAAGAGGCCTTTTCTTTTCTCCTTATGGAAGGAGAAGAATTTAAGTTCTTCTTAAGCAGAAGAACTTAAGCAAGACTCTAGCCAAGTTAAAATGTGAATGAATCTATTGGTTTCTGTCTGGACACCTTACGTGCTTTTAAACCACACTCCATATGGTCTAAGTTAATTCAGTTGGCTTTGAGACTACACCTGTAACAACAAAAAAATAACAGACAGACCAAGTTTACCATGATTGCTGATATAACTAAACCTTTGGCTTCTCTAGTGCAGCTTTGTCTTATGCTGACTACAAATCTCCCAGAAAATGTCCAGGTTGTGAAATAGGTGAGGCCACTCCAGGGAGTCATTTTCCATCAAAGCCACTATCAAAGGCCCTTGCATACTTGTTTGCTAAAACAAGCCTGTCTCTCCTTAGGTACTTTTCACTGTACTAGCTCCTCTTTACTAGGCAAGAGGTGATCTAGAAGTTCAGTCGAGCAAAAGATAAATACCTGCAGCAAACCAGTGTTTACTTTCTCTGTTTTCTCTTATTCTACATATAATGGGATAAACTTCAATTCTTTTTCCCTTTATTTGTATAGACAGGCAGACTGCACACTGTGATGCATACCCATCATGTGGCAATAGCCAAGCTGTGTAGAAAAAAAGGAGAAAAATTAATCTCAGGAATATGGGAATACATTATCTTGAGGTCTTGGAAACCCAAGAGAGGTGACCTAAACTTAACATTTGCCGTAGATGCAAAGAAAAATCCTTGAGCATCTATTTAGACACAAGAAAAAGTGGTCAAATAACATGATGTTTTTATGTTGTCCTTTTGTTGGACCACATACAAATATATGTTTGACAGAAAAAAACAAGTACTATTGATCACAAGAAAGAAAGAAGGAGCACTTTACATCCAAGGACATTTGCCAGCAGTGTCACCTTGGATTAGAAAAAATGAATATTCACATATGGGGAAAACAGGTTCACTGGGAACACGCCAACAAAATGAAATTAAAACATGGCAAGAGTAGGAAGCTTCAACAAATCACAAAGTGAGAAAAGGCAGCACCTTCTCATCTGTGAGGCTGCCACCTGGTGAAGATTTTTATCCCATTCCTTTGCCTGTCTTTAAAGCAACAAAAGATTTTGAAATGCTGACTGAAAGAGCAAACAGACAATAATCACCGTCCCTGCACAATGCAAGCACTGCTTGCAGAAGCACTGCCCAGGACTCTCCTTGCTGAGACAGGTTTCTGGAGGTGAGGGATCAGCTTCTGGGGAGGAAAGATAGGCTCTGGGGCTGCTCTGGGGTAGGGCAATTTGTGCTCCTGAGCAGTGCTGGGGGCACAACACTGCTCGTTTCACACATTTCTCTGCATATCACCATGAGGCATAGTAATGGTCTAGTCCTAAATCACGAGCTGAAGCTCAGCTCAATGCTCTTGGAAAGGGGAGGGAGCAAGAGAGAGCATGGCATGACAGGTAAGTAGTAGATCCAGCCCTCTGCTGTGACAAAATGGTCCCAGCATGCAAAAGAAAGTGGGAATGAATATTAAGATATTAATCAGCAGTCAGGTCTTTTTTTTTTTAAGTTTTAAACACTCTTTCGTGAGATTTCTGACAAGTAGATCTAAAATAGAGCAAATCAAATTTAGATCTTGTGGAGGAAAAAAGAACAGTAGATTATTTCCTTTCTATTCTTTAGAGGTAAAACAATATTGAAAATTAATTATACATTTTTAATATAAAGTAGAAAAATGCCAAGAAGAAGGACTGAAAGATCACCTGAATGATGACTCAGACACCCTACTTATAGAACAAAGCAAATTTCTATTCAAGTTTCTGCTGCAGACTGAGCATACCAGGTCAGGTCACATCCATGAACCCAAAAGGTGCTCCAGCCAAAAAGCCACTGCCTCCTCCACAGGTAAATGCCTTTTCCTGCTAACTTCGCAGCAGAAATCTTGGCAACCTTGAAGGCTAATGCAATTCCTCTACTGAAACTGAGTAACATTAGTGATAGAGTGTTATTTGACATATATAAACCAACATTTCATAGGAGATGCTTGGTGTTTAACAATTTGAAATCTGCCTTTCATTTAGGTGTTAAGTATCACAAAATCTTCTTAGCATATTTTTCATCTCTTCTGTTAATTTCAGACCTTTGGGGTTTTTTTTGCTTTAGGTACTAAAAAACAGTCTGCCTATTTTTGATATTGTGATGTTCAGAACTGAAACCCAAAGTATTCTGGTCCCAAAAAGTCACAAAAAAAGCAGGCATATCTTCTCAATCCAAGGGTAAATAGCCTCATGTTTTACTAGTGGACACATGTAAAAAGGCCTTTCTGCACATAATTCACTGAAAACTCCATTTTTAGTTTGGTTTTTTTTTTTTTTAGAGAGATTGAACAGTTCTAGTGTTAAAATTCATATCAGCATTAAAGTAACACAACTCCTTTCCTGATGTGCCAGGAGGACCTCTCTGGCTTCAGTTTGGAAGAACTGCCATGGCCTCACTTGATGAATACCTCTCGGAAGAGCTTGTCTGGTTTAAGCCAGAAAATTGCTTCTCTTGAGAATGCTCTGCTCTATGAAGGATACATCTACATGTGTACCAGCTTCTCAGCTGTAAAATCTATAAAGTAATGTCATGGTGCTATAACACAATGTATTGTGAGGATAATTTCTGTACTGTTTTGAATTTGAATGAGTACTGATACAAAAACCATAATAGAAATTTAATCACAAAATAACTTGGTACTCTGCCATTCAGTGTTTAGTATAAAATTTCTCCTTAACACCAAGTTTTCCATAGTTTGGTCTATTTATTTTTCCTCTTGCATTTGACCATATAGAATCAATTCTTGTCCGTCTTCTGCAGGAATTCTGAATTGCTCTCATTTTCCTGTTTGACTGTTTCTCTGTCTCTTTCAAATTTCATGTTATCTGCAAATATCATTAACGTTGCAGATTTCCTTTTTATTTGTAAAAAATGCAGGATAGAAGCACATGTCCTTGAAGAGGAACACATAAAACAGTAATTTCCACTGAAAAAATTAACTCAATTCGCGATATAACAATGACTCAAAATATTTCTGGTACTGCATTGGAATCCTGGACATACATAAACTGTTGAGAGGAATGCCAGAACTGGGTAGAGTACACAAATCTATTTCTTACCTGGCAAGATCTGATTTAATGGGTCTAAGCCACGGATAAACCCAGTCAAGCACATCTTGCTGACATCCACTGGAATTCAGGGGTTATACACTAACCATCTGTTGAAATTATTTCATTACATAAGAATATACAAAGCTTCTAGGAAGTAATACATTAAATTTATCAGCACATATGTTCAAAGAATTTAAGGACAGAAATTCTGTAAATAATGAAAGCACATCATTTATTTAGCACATCAAATGTCACATGTTGAAGCTGGGTCTTCTATCAAAGCCTATGACTCTTAGATACCAAACTAAGCACTGCAAATCTTATTTTGAAATGGACTTCAAAGGGCCTCTGTCTTGTGTCCCAAATTGGTAAGGCACAACTAAGAGCACAAAACAAAATTAGTTTCAAATGTTTGTTTGAAACGTCATATATGACTTCAAAATATTATTTTAGATTTCTGATTCACAAAGCTTATTGCTCCTGCATGATTTGTGTTGTCATTTGAATTCACAATGCAAGCTGAAAACGTCAGGAAACAAAATAAATTTTGGCTCAAAGTAAATTAGAGACAATGATTATTTTCCCTTTTTCCACTACCTTAGTTGCACAAGTATATTGCATAGTGCTGACTTTTTCTCTCCTGCTGTTAACTAGGTAAATATAATATAGTATATGGGCTCATTTTGCAATGAAATAACAGTACAAAAATGTAAACTAGAATCTGCTCACAGAGCTTTTCTGATCTTTGTAAATTGTGGGGGTATTTGACCTTTCTAGATATTTGTGACATCTTATCATCTTACTCTGCAAAATTAACTGTGAAGCAGTTCTAGATACAATGTCATCTGATGGCAATTAAATAAGATCAAACATTCAGATAGTAATAGCGCACATGGTGTAGCAGGTTAGTTCGAAACCAGGCAATTAAATGTAGTGGTTTTGGTTCAAAATATTCATTACTTACTTATTTTCCTTCTGTGAGATAAGAATTAGGAGAAAAGCAAAGCAGGCACAAACCTTAAACAGTTGCAGTACAATGAAAGAGTTTTATTACTAATAGAATTAAAAGTAAAGAGAAAATAACAAAACAAAATTAAAGCAAATTCCCACCCCCCCCCCCCCCCCCTTCAGCACTTCTCTCCTTTTACCCAGCTCACACAGGGGATAACAGAACATGGGATGTTAGTCAGTGTTCCAGTTTTTGAAAAGTCTCTCTCTTATGCTTAAGGAAAAAAAAAGGGTTTTCCTTCAGTTGCACGTAGTTCCCAAACTGCCACTAACAGCAGATCCACCCGGAAACAAACAATCTGCTGTGTGTAGGACATCTCTTCCATGAAAAATCTCACAGTTCCTTCACACTCCAAAACATGGGCCATCACATGGGCTTATTCATCTTTTTAAGGATAAGTTCTTTTGGCCTGCACACAAAGGCTTTTCTTCGCCACAAGTCTCTAACAGCCGCTTACTACTTCTATATAGCCTGACATAGGCACTCTTCACAATCTTCACAGGCACACGAAGATACTCCATCCCCCCATGTTCTTCAAATAGATTAAAGAGACAAACAGTTTGTGGTATTACAGTTTCTTACCACGGCATGCAAGAAGGTTTTTTTTAAGCTGCGCGCCAGAATCGCCGCACCGCCCTCTTTTCTCCCGTCGCCATGCTCAGCTCCGTCCCACAGGACTCACTTCTCTTTCTCTCTGACTCTGGAGCTGCCATGTTGAAGAGTGTTCTCGTTCAGGCTTTACGGTGGGGAAAGCCTCGCTCCCTCTGTGCTGCTGGCTGCACGGTGTCCTCTTCAGTTCAGCACGAAGTGTGCTGGCTGCAGACAGGAGGCTCTGCCGGCTCCCGCTGACTCCGCCGGCTCCGCATGGAGAGGAGAGGGACCCGCCTGTCCCCAGGAGCCGCGCTGGATGGGTTTAGCTGCCTGCGGCTGTGGGACAGTCTCCCTGCAGCGACCCAGGGTCCGTGCCGCAGCATTGGGAAAGGGGAGAAGGGGCACTGGCCCCGGCCCAGCGGGGCTGGGAGGCTCGGAGCCCCCCCCCCACCTTCCAGCAGGCGACCTCCGACAAAAGGGGAAGTCCTGCCTTTCTGTGCGGTTTAAATATGTAAATTGTGAGAAGCGTAATTGGTCTTAAAGACTGTTCATCAACTCAGGGTCAACCCAACACACATGGATACCATGATAACCCTTATAACATATTCACAGCCATCTAATAAGCAGTGTAGAGAAAATAGAACAAAATTCTGAAGAAAAAATACCTTGTTCTGACTCTGATACTGCTGCTCACATCCTCTGCTTGATGCGCTTTCTTTTTTTAAGTACAGGATTATTATTATATTTAATAATATTTATTTAGTACAGGTTGAAAAAAAAATGTTCCTTTTAATTATTTCACAGTTATTTCAATTATGATCAAACAAGACAGAAATAAGTTTAATTGCTTTAATGCTTCAAGTTTTAGAAGATTAGCTCTGGAAGCATCTAAATGCACACCCTTCCCTTTTTTTCCCTTGCTTCCTGTGAAGAGGGAGTTATCTGCCAGCCTTGCCCAGCAATAAATTAAGGTACCCCCCTACTGCCACAACAGTTCTGAAGATTGCTTCTACACTACGTTGTTCCAGAAAGAGAGTAAACAGGTGCATATGAGTGGAACAGGATATTTTAATAAATCATGAAAAACTGTATGTATTTCTCAAGTTGAAGGAGGCTGTTCTTGAAGAATTTATCATCATAAACATCATACTGGCATACAGAAATATGTCTGCTTGCTTCTGGAACATAGAGCAACACATAAGATAAAGCAAAATGTGCAGCAGTATTACATAGCACAGACTTTGATCATTCCTTATTTGCTGTGGGTTCTTAGGATTGGGCTGCTGTGGGCTCTGTCTTGGAGAACACCATTTCCTGATGCCAACATGACAGCTACATACACATGCCCATATCCTGGCATTCAAAGCACACAGCCCACCACCACCAGAGCTTTCTCCTTGTTCTGGTGAACACAGGTGACCTGATTATGGCTGTTTCTCTTTCTGCTGGGAGGCTTCCATCAAGAATTTTAGCCAGATTAATTTTGTGTTACCACAAAATGAAACCTGGGATTCATACTCTACCCAAAGTGTCATTTTCCCTTTCCATATCTGCAGGAGCTCTGGGCTCATGTCCCCCATGCATGCTTCTGCCATGCTCTTCCTTTGCCTCTTCTCATGTTTGTTTAAGGATTTCCCATTGGTGCTCTTTGTTATCTTGATAAGGCACCAAATCTCTTGGTTTAGATAATTCCTTCACCTGTGTGACAGCTGCAGCACAAATACTGTCTCTGGGGACTCTGCATTTCCCCTCAGTTCCAGGCTGCCTCTCAGCCACCTCTGACGATGCCTCCCTTCTGTCTCTCTCTTCTCAGCCCTAAGCTGTTGAATTTTCCTGCCTCTTTCAGGCTAAAGTAGATTCAGCTTTATTTTCTGCCAATACAAAGAATGAGGCTACCACTCTCATCAGATGCTCAATCTCTCCTTGAACCAAGGACACATGCTCTGAATTTCAATCATAAACATGTTGATTTGACTTCTAAGGGAAATGAAAATGTAGACAAAACCAATAATTATATCATCATCCTGCTTCCTATTTTGGCATGGTGCTTTAACCAGTGATTTGGTGTAAATTATATTTAATTTGCTTTATTTATATGAGAGAAAGGATTTCATTGAGAAGAGGAGATACTTTGGTTAAGCTCATATTAAGGAAACACATTAACTAATAGCACTTCATTTAATTTTTTCCTTCCATTGAAAACAGTATTAAAGTAAAAAAGGTCTTATGTGAAACAAATAATTTCTCCAGATTACCCCTTTTCAATGATAAAATATTTTGACAACATGCTCAAAATTTATCTTGCACTTCAGTGACAGGCTACAGCTTCCTAACGAGGTAACTGCCTCTGCTGTATATTTTTAACAAATTCAAAAGACTGCTAATTGGTGTCCATACCTTCAAGAAAAGCAGATGAGACAGTCAGCATGACTACAAGCCAGTTAATTTAACATGGACAAATTCTCAGTTAAATTCTCTATCAGTTTATAAATTAAAATAGAAGTGCTGGCATATAATTAGAGCTAGGGATAATGATTTTATAGAAAGCAGATTTTATGGACCGAATCTTATTTAATTAATTGATAACATCAAAATTTTCTTTAAAAAAATATATCTGTGAGGATGTATTTGAACTTTTATAAGGCATTTTACTTATGCATAACTATCTGATCATCTGATCTAAATACTAACAGTATGTTTTATTAATAAAGCACATAATAAGTGAACTAAAAAGTGGCCCACGAACCCCTAGAATAGGAATGAAAGGGAAAACACCATGGAACTCAAGTAATTTTAATATGATCCCTCAGAGCTGGCACTGGATTTTGGAATATATAACATTTTCATAAACAATTTTGAAATAAAGCTAATGCAATCCTAGAACAATTACAGCTGACAAAAACAGGAGGGATGATAAAGAGCAAAGATGGAAGAGTTATATAGAATGATCTGAAGTAATTCAGCAAATGAAACAATTAAGCCCACAAAATATTTTAATAAAATCACATTTACATTCTACCCATAGAAAGAAAAGTGCAAATTCATGCCTACAGAGTGGAGGGTGTATTGGCAAAGCAGTGACTTAAAATGAATCTAGAGTTTAAATGGTGTCTTGGGGTGACTTAATGATGCTGTATCCCCTATCGCCTGCTCTATGCCAGACATGAATCCTGTGCCTTTCTGTGTCTTTAAGGCAGACCCGAGGAGGGATGGGCGGGGGGGAAGGCAGTGGGATTCCTTCGGCGCTGTGCTCAAAAACACAGATCACTTGTTCGTTCGCTTCTCAGCTCTCGGCTTCTGCAGCAGGGAAGAGAGTTACATTCCTTTTGCTTTTTAGCTAGCTTTCTGTTCATTAGCTAAAGCAAGGAGTTTCCTGGGACTTTGGCTTCTTCTTCTTCTCTTCTGGACTGTTCAGCAGCCCCACAACATCACCATCAGGCCCTACACTGTGGCCCGAAGGGGCCCATGCCAAACCCCAGCTCCGGAGAGGAGAGAGACACACCTACAAAGAACTCTGAAATCTACCCAGGTTTCTTCTCCACAGCGAGAGGTTTTATTATTTAACATTATTCATTCTTTTTTCTGTGCCCATATGCACTTTGCTTGTTAAATAAATAGGTTTTTTTCACTTTTCTCTGAGGAATCTTTTTTCCCTGAACCTCGTGGGGGAGGGGCTGCTGAAATCTGCCCTCTAACAGAGGGACGTTTCCCCCCTAAATTTGTCTCAAACCAAGACATATGGACAAACAAATGATAAACAGAATTATCTTATCATTAGTCTCAGTGCTATAAAGACACAAGGAAGGTTATTATATTCCTTCAGTATATGAACCTGTGAGAACTTCAGTGCATTTTTTGATAGCACTGAAATGGAAATGATGCTTCCAGTTCTGGTGCCCACATTTGGAAAGCCATGGCACAAAACTGAAGAGATAAACATGAACAAATTAAAGTTATATTGTCTAACTTTTCAAGAAGAGACAAGGATGCTGAGTCATTGCAGGAAAACCTAGAAGCAGTGGAATACAGGTCAAGTTGAACATATTCAAATTGGAAACTCAACTAATTTTGAGCTGCAAGAGTGATGAAGCACCAAGACCTTAAAATGAAGACAGAGTACCTCTTTGGAAGAAAGTCGCAGACCTTTTACAGCCCTTGGTTCTACCAATTTATTATAGCTCAGTGAGCAACCTGTCAAAAGTAATAGGAAACCAGCTTGAAGCTCATTGTCATCTGAAGACATCTCCCATTGAGCTAAGGACCACAAAAAGAAAACTGTGACATTTAAAAAGTTTTTTAACCTTTAAAGTAATACTTGAAATTAAAACAGACAGTTCCCTTCAGCTCAACCCATTCTTTTCCCTGTTTTGGGGCACTTATTTGTGAAGAGCTTTAAGGAAAGACTGCTGTCGGACCACAGCATAAATGACACACAGGATCTACTCAGACTATAACAAAAATAGATTAGGCCAGATCCTCTATTAGCATAAATCATTGAAATAACTTTTTTTTTGGCTCAGTCTCACAGGAAAGGGGGAACTTCCCAAAAGCAGGGCTTTGACAGACATGATTTTCATATAACCTAGAAGAAGCATGAACATATTGCTCAAATAATTGCAAGATGATTCAAAAATATTTTGTGAAGCTGCTCAAGTGGCTTGGAAAGGCTTTCTGGGTTAGAAAGCATAAAAGAAGCTACAAAAAGTTTTAAAATGTGCATCTATAAATTCACCCAAACAATCTAACTGAGTTTACTGCTTCTCACTTCTATAAAGCTGGGATTACATCAGAAACATCCCACCTCTGATGTTTAACTTGCACCTTAAAAAACTGTAGTAAAATATCTTCTCAGCATTCCATTTTGCTCTATTTAATTCTTACATAATTTGTTTATTCCCAGGAAGGATATAAGGAGGATCACTGTAAAGAGCCAGTAAGGGTGAAACACTAGTCTCTCCCTTCAGAAGAGAACATTTCCTAGGAGAAATCAGCTGAAGCTCACATATCTTGTCACTAGAATGTTGCTCCAACAGCATCAGGCTATTAGAAATGAGTCACTGGCAATTCCAAGAGCAACATGTAGGCTTGGGGGAAAAAAGAACTACAAAAATTAAATCATGGTATTAAATCAGCTCAGCTGAGGATCCACACAAGCAGACTAGTGCACAACCTTGCTGAGAAAGCCATCCATTACAAATGCAGGGCAGTGGTTCCCAATCATGTATCCTTGACCGTCTTGCTTTCCCTGACTGAGTCTTGATAAATGACAGACAGCAGCCTCATAGTCATCACACCAGCACCCTCAGGTGAATCCCAAAAACCTTCACAGATTTGTAGAAAATCAGCCTTTCTGAGCAGTCTCTAACCCGTTGCTCCCCCCTCTTGGTTGCCATCTCCTTATGGCAAACCGTGGCAGTACATGGAGAAGCCTGGGAGCAAGTTTGCCTGTGAATAGTGCGCAAAAAGTCATGAGAATTTCAGTTTCCTACCCAATTTCTATCATTAGGCTCTTGTTCACCAACACTCTTTTCCTAAATTTCCATTAGTAGCTGGCATATTTTTTGAATCTATTCTTACCATCTTTAATGTTCCCTGGTGGTTTTAGCCATAGCTGGGCTTTGTCATTTATAATTTTGTACCTAAGTACCCAAGCAATGCTTTTGCATTCTTCTTCTGTTGTTTTTCTTTATTGATGTTTACCTTTTCCAGATCAAACCTTGGAGAAACCTTTCCTCAATCCAACCTCCATGGGAAATTAAACACATAGCTACATAAAGAATGTTGAAACAACAGAACATGTAGCAGACTGACAAGAACACACAGACAAAAACAGAAGCTTGCCTTTGCTGGTTTTTTAAATAGCCCTTTCAAGTCACATTTACAGGGGTTAGCTGCAGGAGCACAGAATCCAAATTAGGAAAATGCACCATTGCCAGGCTCATTGAGAGCTGAGCCCATCTGCTTCAATATCCTCCATCTGACAAGGGGTAACAGGAGATCTTTCAAAGACAGACAAGCCCACTAAGGTCAACCACAGAACAACAAGAGCTTTGGGAAACCAGCTTCCTCCATCCAGATATATGAAAGCTGTCTTCTTCCTTAAAGTGTGTAGCTTTTTGTACTTTTTTTTTCTACAGTCTTTTTTATTTTAATCACCTCTGATACATCAGGCGATTTTCTCATTATTACCCTCTTTTTGATCCTATTAAGCTTTTGGCAGAAATTATACCAAGAGATAGTAGGGTTCAGAGGTTAATTATGCCTTGTATTTAAAAAGTACTTCCTTTTTCCATTTTAACTGTGTTCATTTTTAAATAATGCTAAAATAGAAACTGAAAAAAATCTATAGCACAGTTTAAAATAAAAATGAAAGAAGAGAGAGAGAGAGAGCTAAATTATGACACTCAAATAATTCTTTCCTGTAAGCCCTGGGGGAAACCTGATGTCACTGAGAACTTAATGTAAATTGCTACTGTTAAGGTTAGATTAGAAAGAAAATTTAAAAAATAAGTCATTTAATCAGCTTCTCAGCTTCTCAGCTGGTGTGAATCAGTTCAGTTCTTTGGGAGGTTTTGAGCCTGAAGTGATTTATATCACCTGAAGATCTTTAAATATCTAATAATTTTTATGGATCTCCTGCAGCCTTCTTTTTTAAATCATGGTGTACAGAACCAGACCTTCTACTTCACCTGTGGCCTCACCTCCTACTTCCTATGCCTCATTTTCTTGTTCATAAATCCCAGAATTAGATTTATCCCTCTTTTGCAGATCCTTATTTAGTTTGTGATCCATTATAAGATCATCACCCAGTCAGTAACTCCGTATGTTGTATTTTTAATGCTCCCTGCCTGCCTACAAATACACATATCTCCCCATGTATTGAGCACCTGAATTTACTAAATTTCATCTCACTGATTTCAAATCACTTATGCAACTAATCAAGACAATTTTGAATTGTAATTGTGTCTTTCCCTTTCATTTTTCCTCCAAGAACTGCCTCCTGCCAGCCAGGGACTGTCTTTTTTTGCTCCAAACTCAGTTCTGCATCAAAATAATTTCATTCAAGCAATGTAACAAGTAGCACAACACTAGCATACTGCTGGTTATAGAGCCACCTTAGGACTTGCTATACAAAAGCTCAAACCCAGAGATTTTAAGATTTAGTTTCTTCTTTCATAATATACATATCACTGCATTGTGTATTATAAACCCACTACATAATATGTTTTATTATTTAGCATGGTTGGATTGGAGGATCTCAAATGTCTTTTACAATTAAATTAAAAATTACCCCAGCTGAAACCAGCAAAGCACATCATGTTTACACAAATGAATTATTCTTTATATATTTTCCTGTCTTATTATAAATATCGCAGAATCACAGAATAATCTTAGTTGGAAGGGACCCATAGGGATCACCAAGTCTTGCTCCTGACTCTGCACAGCTCCATCCCCAAGAGTCACACTGTGTGCCTGAAAGCGTTGTCCAAACTCTTCTTGAACTCTGTCAGGCTGGTGCTGTGACCACTTCCCTGGGGAGCCTGTTCCAGTGCCCAACCACCCTCTGGGCAAAAAACCTTTCCCTAAAATCCAACCTAAACCTCCCCTGACACATCTTCAGGCCATTCCCTTAAGTCCTGTCACTGTCACCACAGAGCAGAGATCAGTACCTGCCCCTCCTCTTCCCCTCACAAGGAAGCTGGAACTGCAATGAGGTCTCCCCTCAGTCTCCTCCTGGCTGAACAGACCAAGTGACCTCGGCTGCTCCTCACATGGCTTTGTCTCAAGGCCCTTCAGCGTCTTGGTCGCCGTTCTTTTGACATTCTTTAATAGTTTAATGTCTTTCTTGTATTATGGTGCCCAAAACTGACTCCAGGACTCGAGGTGAATACGTCATGCAATGTGTCAGTGCTTGCTTATGCATAAGCCTGGATTCATGTGAAGGATGCTTCCATATGGAAGAAGATTATATTGCAGCTACACTTCTCTTTTCTGAAAGAAACAGTTTTATGCCTTCCATTTGTTTTTAACAGCTAATGAGTCAAAGAACTGTTCAAACCTGCTTATGCTAAGAAAAAAAAAAAACCTTAAAAAGAACTGAGCACATACAGATCTCACCTCTGACTAAACACCTTCCACTTATTCAGGGAAAATGCAGAAATAGTTGACATACTCAGTAACAAAAGGTACAGTCTATTTTCAGTGTCAGACAGCCAGCAATCAGAACTTATCCTGTGGACATAAATGTAATCATGGCAGCAATTATTTCTTTCAGAAGCATCCAAGGAATACAAGTGCTATCCTGCTTTACATCCTCTCTAAAAACCATTGGTTGTGCTCACCTACTGGGATTTATCTTGTCTCCCTTTCTCTTCAACACCCACTTGGAGAAGGAAACTCAATGTATAGGTTTGTCTGTCAAGAACATACAGCTGATTCACCATTTGACTCTCCACAGATGTAAACATTGCTAGCTGTAAAACGTCACAGTGCTTGGCAGAAGTTAGTTACTGTGCAAAGAGCAGCAAACTTCTCCTGACCCTACAGAAGGTCTGACAATGATCCAGAGAGTAAAGTACTTCAAAGAAGCAGCTGGAGCATAACCTGTTTCTTTCACCAGAAACACCAGTGCCCTATTCATCAGAGTCGACCACTGATTAAACTTTGACAAGGAAATCAAAGGAGGAAACACACATAAAAAGCCATTTCCCATCAAGGCACACATTTAAGAACAGTATTTGCAGCCAAAGCTGATTGCTTGTCAACAAAATTACAAAATAAATCTGGATTTTCCAAAATTAAGCCCATATTCCACTCAGTACAGAGGTGCTGTGATAGATGAGTAATGGCAGCAAAGGTGTTCAAAGGAACTTGAACCTGCATCAAGGCTTCATCCTGTATCTCATAGAAGTTACCAGAAAATAACTCATGACCTTTCCAGGGCCTTAATAAAGGATCTTTTATTTTTTTTTTTTTGGAACAGAGGAGAAAAGAGGTGATTTTCCCTTTTTCCATAACACCAGAATCTGGTTGTAAATAAATGAGGCATGGGAGTGGTGGGGCTTCCTGTCCAGCTGCAGAGGTAGCTCTGCCCTGTGATCAAAGTGGCAGAGTCCAGCTGTGATGAACTGAAGCATGGCTCCGTGGAACTGCTTCCAGGTTGACAGAGGTGTGATAGATCAGCACCACAACTTTCTTTCACAACCATCAAGTGCCACTTATATGGCTCAATGTATTCCTTCCTATCATTAAAGTTAGAATCTCTCTACCCTTTGCTAAATTGCTGTCCAGGGAAGTTCCTTCCCCATTTGCCCAGGATGGGTGTTCCTACTGCTTAGTTGGCTACAGTAGCCAACACCAACACTACCCATTTTCTTTCACTTTCCCCATATCAGTAATGCTGCTTAGCTTTAGCACCATTGCAATATGACACAGTATCACCAAAAAAAAAAAAAAAAAAACACGGTAGTACAAACTGAAGGACCTCCCTTAATCCAAAGAATAAATATTTTCTGAGGAAAGCATCAATGTTTAAACAGAGAGTTTCAGTAACTGAGACCCACGCAAATCAGCTTTACAAGCCCTGTGACAGATGCAAATTGATGTTAAATATCTGGTGGCAAAGAGTGAGAAAGATGACAAGCTCTTTTATTTGGGAACTTGAGCTACGAGTAATTACATGCCTGAGACACATTTTAAGAAGGTAACAGCCAGCATCTTGCTGATCAACCCTTCTTGTTCAACATCCATAAGCAAACTGACACATCCATTATTTTTACAGAGACACTTGGAGTTAGCTACTCATTTAGTTTTATAGTATTCTTTTGATGGTACAAAGTTCATAAATATCTTTAAAACACTCTTTCCCATCATAATGATCATTTTACCTCCAAAATCTGACAGAGCAAGGAAACAAACAAAAAAAAGAGAGTTCACAAAGACACTTAACTGCACTGTAGACACTTCTCCACATAGGGATCCCTGAGGACACTAATTTGTACCACTGTGAAGCATTTCTGTGATTTGTTGTTTTGGCCACTACAGTCAAAGAGATTCCAAGAAGCCTTTAAAAATAAAGATTTTGACAGCTCTCTGCTTATCAGGAGGCATTCAGGACTTACAAGCTCACCAGAAGCGGAGAGCTGGCAAAAGGCACCATTCTTTTCCCATCTACTGCAACACCTAGAACACCACAGGCATTTTTAAAAAGCAAAGCAATGTTGCAGACAAAAAAACCAAAAAAAGATGCAATATTAAATACCCACCTTCTTAATAATAATTTTATTTCAGCTTGCAGAAAAATTACTTGAAATAATCGAGTCTCTTTCATGTAATTAGGGCAATTATCAAAATAACGCCACTTACTTGTAGCATACTTCAGTTACTTAGTAAAATACTTCGGTTACTCATGTTTATACAGAAGGAAGATCCTAGAGAGAAGTAGATGCAGGTTATCTTTTAAAGGGAGAAATACAGGAAGACTTTGAAAGAAAGATTCAAGACCCAGTTGTCTACATCATCTAAAGAAACGCAACGCAGCCAACCAGCCCAATTTTCCCAGCTGGAGAAGCAGCACCAGGAGCCGCTGAACTCGGGATTCACAGCTGCTGCGGCAGAACTGTCTCTGCTGCCTTGTCCCTTTCCCCACCTGCTGGTCACAATGGGAAGCAGCACAGCACCAACGTACTCTGTGACGGGAAAATAACCCAATTCAAGAGATTCTGTACTCACACCCAGGTACTTCCATGGGCCACTAATAAAATTGTTCTGCTATTTTTTTACTGTTAAAATTGAAAGTAGAATCCCTGATGAGACATTCCAATAAAAAAAAAATAAACAAAAAAACCCGAAACCCATGAGAAAAGTGCAAAATACCTGATCATTAAATCTTTTCAGAAAAGAGACTTCTTTCACTTGTTCACTTGAAAGCATTCCCCATCTCCTTCGATTCCAGATACAAGAAGGAATACGGCTGCTGGGCTAAACTCAGTAATTATGTTCACAGCACTGTCAGATCATAGCTGATCATTGCAGATCATAACAGGTGATGTGTTCACTACGGGATTTAAAGTCGCTGAAATAATCTGCCAAAACAAACATTAAATAAAAACAAAACAAAAACCCCAAACAAATAAACAAAAAAACCAAAAGAAACCCCTTAAAATTATTATGTCTATAAAGTTCCATAGCATACCAGAGATAAGGATAACAATGTCTGTAGCAGATGGATTTCCTCACAATGCACCAAAGGAAGGCCAGTAAAGATATGCCATGGTGGTGAAAGTGAAAGCGTTGCTCCTAGGAAGGCTACACAGTCAAAAGAAAGAAAAAGGCATGATGTACTGGCAAAAGACAGACAACTTTAAAAATCTCTGCTGTCTCAATATTTTGTACCTCAGAAAAGGGCAAGCAATTTTCCCTTCCTCTCCCAGCTCTATTTTTTAAGACTGGATTAAAAACTACTAATGCGAAACAAAAAGGCAAAGCAAACAAAAACAAAAAAGCAAAAGGGCTCTAATCTCGCAGCAGTTGTATCTCTGTGTACACCCCACTCATAATATAAATAAACAGTGACAGCACTTTCCTTATTGCTACTACAGCGAACCAAACACCAAAGTATTCCAAATTCAGGGCAGGCTTTCCAGGAGAAGACTGTTTGGATTTTGTTTGCAATGTCTGACCAGCTGTCAGACAACACTGATGGGCAGCCTGAACGAAGGTGTTCTCACAGTGGGGCAGGTGCATCCAGCTTCAGCAGCCAAGTGCTGCTCCTTGGGCATCCATCCACAGCACCTCTACCTGAGAAAGGCTGGATACACAGCTGTGAGTCAAGCACAGGGGGGCTCACAGAGAAATTAATGCAGGTGGGTCCACTGGTCTCTGAACAAAAATTTGCCACCACACTCCTGCCACAAAGGCAACCGAAGCCACACGCACCTATTTAGATCTGTTACTGTAAAATTGCAGAGGGAAGAGAGGAGCTGTGCTGCAATTGCTAAGCAGTTTTCATTTGGTAGTATTGTAATAGCACCCAGTTAGAACTGGCCTAAAGCAGTGTTTATGAGACCGTAAATGAGCACTAACACATAGACCCAGGTTCAAGTAACAGTGTTCACTGAAACCTGCTCCCAGAACACAAAGCCCAGTCATGAAACCAGTGCCATGTAAACACAGTGCTGCTGCACCAGGCTCCCACACGAGAAATGTGCCAACGCCTCAGAGAAAAATCGTAAGATTCTACTCACAGTTCCAGCACAACACAACAGCAGAAAATCTTGATTGTGAAAACTATTCCTTGTGGTAACGCATCAGCATTACACTCTGTGTGAATTCCCAATTAACTGCAATTTTTTAATGAAAATACACTTTCAGTGATACAAACAGAAGTAACCAGAAATAACAAAACATATTGTCTGACATCAGTTGATGCCAAGAGTTTTGACATTTTAGTGAACACCTGCCTCAGTATTTGTTTTAGCTGTCACTTGGTAGGATGGCTAGATTTTATATTTCATCTCTGCTGATTCTCAAATATCTACCATTACTATGTCCTAAGGAAAGCTATTGATGGCTCACTCTTGCCTATTTTATACAAATAAAGCTAGGTTCCAGCTCATAAAAACATGATAAGATCTCCAAAGATAAAGAGTTAAGGGGGATGTACCTTACCAGGCTTGAGAGTTGAACCTGTGCAAACCTCAGGAAGTTCAACAAGCACAAACTATTCAAACTATCGTTTAAAACTTTAAATCTGAACAAACAAGCCCCAAAACCTGTAAGAAGCAGCCTAATTTTATAATAAAGCATATCTAGAAATTGCTCTAAATCTGGGCTAATAATTGAAGTACTGACAGTAATATTGTAAACAGACAATCCAAATAATACACACAGAGAAAATTTTCTGGTTTGAGATGTATAAAAAAATCAACTCTTCTGAGGCTATACGTATATATTCCATAAGTCTTGCAATTTGCTGTCAGTTTAGGGATGAGCAAATAAATACAATCCTTTACTGATGTTTAAGGGAGAAGGCAAACATATTTCTTTGTTATTTAATTTAGAATATTTCTACAGATGAAACTGTAGCTAATCTACAGATGGGAAGACAGAATTTTTGATTGCAATCTGACACCTAACTTCTCTTTATACTCTCACTCTCATCAGATATCTACACAGCAAGTATTTAGCCTCTATAAAATAGGCTTCAAATAAAGCTAAATTAACTAATGATGGTAACTAGTGATGGTAAAAACCTAAGGAGTATAATGACAGCATCACGTGAACAATTGAGACTTTATGCTTGAATTCCTTGTGGATCAAGAGCTTTTTTATCGAGTTGAGCTGATTCTTACTCTGCATAGTATTTCATCCATTGCCAAAGCTGAATTAATGCCATTTCAAAGCTGTGGATCACATAGGAAGCAACAAGATAGAGAATTTACATAAAATAGAGCCATTTTATGCCTTCAGCAGTTACCTTCACATACAAATATGGAATTATATAAGGTTGGCATTTGGATGCAAAAATGTTCTCTTACGACTTCTGCAAACAACAGGGAAGTTTCTGTAATTCCAGATTTGCTGGCTGGCTCACCACCAGCAGGGATGCCACACGTGGAGGGGAACAGCCATCTGTGACAGAGCTGAATGCTGGTGAGTTCAGAAACAAAGCCTATACAGAGGAGGCAGTGTGCTGTAGTAACAGTAGCTATTCTAGTTATCACAGCATTGCACAAATAAAAAAAAAAGTAGATTTAAAACGAATTCACTAGTCTTATCATGTGTACATTTGCAACTTCAATGAGTCAAGCACATATTTCATTCCCCTTTTATTTGAAAGGAGAAAAAAAAGCCTCAAAACCAACCTTCTTCCAGCTTCTTAACCCTGACTTTGTCCAAGCCCACTGTAGCGGGTTTGGTTTTTAACCGGGTAGAAACACCAATTTAGTGTAGTGGTTTGGTCCAAAATACTCATTACTGTTTATCTGCTGTGAGATAAGAATTAGGAGAAATGCAAAGCAGGCAACAAACTTGAAAGAATATAAAGAAGTTTATTAACAGACCTAAAAGAAGAGGAAAAAAAAATCATACCACACCTTCAGAACTCTTCTCCCCCCACCTTTCTCCCTTCTCCCAGTGACAATGTAAAAAGACAACCCTTAAGATGTTCAGTCTGTTTACCACTTCCATAATAACCTTGTTCACTCCATTTGGGAAGAGGAGTCTCTCTTGCTCGTGCTATGAAAACATTATCACGAGACAGCCGCCCGGGTTGGTTCTCTGCTCGCATCATGTGAGAGTCCCCTCCCACGACTTGTAGCTTTTCCCACAACTGCTTTTGAGGGTCCAATCTTGAGCTTCTGGGGTGCAATTTTAAGGTTGAGGCATTCAGAAACAAAAGCTCTCTTCACCCATCTCTGGGAGCATTTCATCTCTAAGAACAGAGGCCCTTCTCCTTCCCTGGGAGCAAAGGGTCTTCTTCATTTTCATTGTTAGGACTATCTCTGGGAGCATCTCTAGGAACAGAGGTCTTCTCCTTTTCCATTTGGAGCAAAAGTCCTCATTGCTTCCATCTCTCCCTGTTCAAACTTCTCATTAAATTACAGCTGCGTCAGCATCTGCCTATCTCAGCGCAGGTGCTTTTGCTCACAAGTTGAACACTTCACCCCACCATATCTTCATGAAATTACAACAGGTACTCTGATACATCGTAGCTTTACAACAGAATTTCAGCTTTAAGCATCTCCTTTCTTCTCTCAGGTTTTCAGCTCTTCACAGCACCAAAAGGGTTAATCTCACCTCAGCCTTGCAGCTGGAGTTTCGCTTATCGCTGTTGCTCACATGATCCTTTGCTGGACAGCGGTGCAGCTTCAGCTGAATCTTGGCCGCACTGGAGAGGGGGAGCCGAGCTGCTCCGGCTGCACACAGCAGGGCTGTGGGGTGGTTCTGCAGGTGGAACAGGGCCCATCGGCTCCAGGATGGCCGTGGCCCGGCCTGGCCTGGCCCGAGCAGGGCCTGGGCTGGGCCCGCCGGCCCCCGCATGGGGCTCGCAGCCACCTGTCCCAGCACCGGAAACGAGAGAGAGCTCTGCCCGGGGGTTGTCTATTCTTAAGTGTGGATCACAGAGGCGGTCACAATTTAAGTGGCTTAAAGAATTGTCCATATTCAAACTGGCCAGCTGATAGGATCTGTCAGGTCACAGAGGAAGCTGTAAGCACCCCTTTGCAAGAACATCACTTCCGAGACTGCTTGCTAAGCCATGACACCCACCTAAAAGGCTCCACAGGTGAACTCAGGAAATCACTCTTTTCAAGTCAAACACATCCTATCCAAAGGTGAATTATCAGGGTAGACACCAGTGACTGGAAAATAACTGAAAGTCTGTTTTTCCTCTTAGCACCATTTGGAAGTAACCTCTATCTGGAGACAGCATGAACCTAATTTTAGAGGGACCTCCTCCTCATCAAACATACCCACATGTTTACCATGTAAATCCAAATAAGCATCTTGAGGAACTCTTCTTACTCTGCACATAGCCAAACAAAGGTTAACTCAGGCAACATCATCCTTTTATTACGTGGAAGTTTATACAGTTTCCTGGCTTTTCTCAACTCTTGCCCTCTCAATAAGCAAAATGTTTTTCTGATTCTTACAACAGTAACTACTTTATCAGCTGTGTTCCCTTTCTGTGCTGTCCGGCTTCATGACTTATTCTATTCTTTCCCTTAGTGACCTTCACTGAACTACATCCAACATGCTCCTTAGTAGGTAATTCACCTCAGGACACTTTTTTTTTTTTTTTTTGAAATGCGCAAATTCTGAACTGTCTGTAACACAGCACTGATTAGAGCTGAACACAGCATGTGATATACAACACAACACTGGAGACCACAGCCACAGGAAAGGCTCAGAGCCCACCACAGCTCCAGGCAGTGGTAGGCCAGGTACCTGTACTGCTTAGCATATTGGATAATGTGGTACATGATCCATGAGCAAGATGCTGCTGCAATTATCAAGGTCAATGTGATCTAGCAAGTGCTGCTTCTTTCAGGATCAGAAGCAAAATGTAAAGGAAGAAGGGAGAACATGCAACACTTCAGTCAGTTCTTCGCTCTCATCCTGCCAATAGATTTAGACCCTGTTTCGTCTTCATGCAATGGACTGCATCCTGTTGCTCAAAGTTAGGGTGCAAGAAAAGTGGCTTTGGAACTGCTTTGAAAAGGGTTTCCAGGGTCATCTGTCATTTTTCCTCTGCTTTGTATTCAATTGTTTCCTTCCTTTCTTCTTCAGATTCCCTGAGCTTTTACGGAGTTCTCACATGGTTTATTCACTCTCACCCCTAGATCTCCCCTGCAATCATTTTCTGTGTCATTGCTCCCACCTCAACATTTCCTCTTTAGTAACTTTTTTCTGTAACTTTAATCTTTCCCTTTCTTCAGTAGGTTTTGGAATCAAAGTCTCATCTCAGTAGACCAGAGCAGAGTTTTCACACTATCAATGTACAAACTGGGCCAGAAAACAATCCCTTGTCACAAACCTTGTACAGAACATACTGAACTTTACAAGTACTTAACAGATATGAACTACGACACCAGTTCAATTATTGTCGCTGTGTAACAATTAGATTCACTGCTAATTTCATAGAATCATAGAATTTGTTTAGATTGGAAAAGAACTTTAAGATCAAGTCCAACCATCTGCCCAGCATTGCCAAGTTCACCACAAAACCCTGTCCCTAGATGCCACACCTACTTGTCTTTTAAACACCTCCAGGGATGACGGAGTGATTCTACCCTTTCCCTGGGCAGCCTGCTCCAATGTTTCACAAGCCCTTTGGTGAAGAAATTTTTCCTAATATCAAATTCAAACCTCCCCTGGTGCAACTTCAGGCCATTTTCCTTTAACCTGTCACTTATTACTTCAGAGAAGGGACTGAACTCCACTTGACTACAAGCTTCTTTCAGGTTGTAGAGAGTAGTAAGGTCCCCCTGAGCCTCCTTTTCTTCAGGCTAAAAAGCCCCCATTCCCTGAGTTGCCCCTCCACAGGACATATTCTCTAGACCCTTCACCAGCTTCATTATTCTTCTTAGGATGTGCATTTAACTTTAAAAGTTAAACCTTTTAAAGAAAATAATAGTCTACCAAAGAAAATCATAACCTGCTCAAGGTGCTAAACTTTCCTTTGTTATCTGATACACAGAAACCCCATTATCCCAATATTATTAAACATGTTTTCTACTTTTACACCTTACTTTGAAAAGAAAAAAGGAAAGGCCAGGTTGAATGAGGCTTTGAGCAACCTGATCTAGTGGAAGGTGTCCCTGCCCATGGCAGGGGAGTGGGAACTAGATGATCTTCAAGACTGCTTCCAACGCAACTCATTCTATGAATCTATGACAGTGTACCCTACAAACGCCTAAAAGCCTACACCTATATCTGAAGTTTTCCACAATAATTTCCCAGAAAGTTGCTCTTGCAAACTAACCACTTTGAATCAACATAAAAAGCAAGGAAAGGACTATGAAGTGTACTATATAGTATTACTGCATAGTAACATGGAAACAAAGCTGTCAGGCCAGGAAAGAGTGAAATCTCTCTCATTTCTTACTCCCAAGAACCACTGAGTCATAGGAAACCATAAATCCTCCTGTAGAGGAACACATTCAGTGCAGGCAGCAAGGTGAGCAGCTGCCGTGTGAGCTGCAGGTTGAGCACTGGGTGGTGGCAGCTCCAGAGGCTGAGGCAGGCAAGGGGCTGAGAAATGCCACCCTTTGCACAGGAAAGGACCTGGAGACATGTGGTACCACCGGACACTCAGAGATGAGACAGGAGCCAAGGACCCCCAGACTTTGTGTGCTGAGCCTGTGAGGGTTTAAAAGCCCAGGGGTTCCTTTCTTCAAGGTCCCTCATCAGAGGCAGCAGCTCAAGCTGTTAAGTTTGTTGTTGCACCAAGTTTAAATTATTTTAAGGATTGAAACATGTGAGACTGTGCTATGGGAATCTTGGGCCCAGGGAGTAAAGGAATCTTGTCTGACTGTGTGAGTGTGGGGTGTGTAGGGAATCAAGCAGGGCAACCGTGGGCCCACTGGAGCTGCCTACTGTGAAGGAACTTCAGTCCCAGCTCAGGTGCTGCGGGCTTGGCTGCCAGAGTGGCACCTGGATGATTGGACAGAGAAGTTTCCCTAACACTACACTCCTTGAAAATGTGGAACAAAACAGGCTAATTTTCAGGGTTTGAAAATGCTGCATCATGTACTTTTGATCTGATTAAGGATCATGAGGAGTTTTGCAGGAAATTAAGTTTTTTAAACTTTTCTATGTATACAAATGCATGCTAGACAAGCCATAACAAATCCAAAAATATATACGTACTTTACTATACCTATTCCCTGTTAATAAAAAAATAAAGAATTGGAAATACAGGAGAACTTGTAAACTAACTGCAAAATAAGATGCACAGAAATGAGGAAAATCTCTCCATATTGTACAGATGTTCACGCACTAGGCAGTCCCACCTTCCATCATAGATTCTGTTATGTACACAAGCCTAAACACAAGTGGCAACATTTTATTACTGTATATGTTTTTTCTTTTTAATTATCTGAGACTGCCTTAGCTCCTCAGTCCCATGAGCATATGGGCAAGCTTCAGAAGGTAAAGAACAACCATCAGGATGATGAATGAAAAACCAACAGAGGCGTGTTTTAAATGCTTCAGCTGAAAGGCGCCGTTTCACTTCAGGTTTAGTTTTACTTGGTGGTTTCTCCTTTCTCCAGTCACGAATATGAACTCTCCCATTTAGAACTAAGATTTAAAAACAAACAAAAATGCAGCTGTTAATAGACAGCCATGGCAATTATACTGGAAAAAATTGCAGTGACATTCTGTGGATAAAAAACATTCTACAAATGGATCACTCAGGCAAAACCAGATTTTGTACAGAAATAGAAAGAAGTAACAAAGAAGTAACAACAAACTAAGACAACGTAGACACAGTATAAATAAGGCTTGATTGATTTCCCTGAGAGATGTTTTACTGGGATGCTGAATAGTTTGAGGCACCTTCGGATCATCTTCGTAGAAGTTTGTTAGTTCATTTTAAATATAACAGTTGGGATCACTTAGACTAAAATCATCTGAACTTAGATTACAAGTTCTGACAAAAGAAGTTTCAACTTCAAGAACTGTAATTTTTCCCCTGTTCATAACTTTATGATTCCACATTTAAAATGTGATTACCAGCAAGTGCCTTCTACTACTTTCACAGTTCACTGACCCAAAAACATACTGCACTGAGGAGATGACAAGTCTAATCCTTCATGTGAACCAACACTGAATTATCATTGGTTAATAAGGATTCAGCACTTTGGGTTTTTAGAATTAATTTCTTGTGTTAGGATCATAAACTGCACATGCCCACATTTGTGAACCTCCGTCAACTTCTTAAATGTATAAACAAAATAGATAAAAGGAAGTTAGCCAGAGTGTAAGAAAAAAATGGATGGCAAACAACAGTGAAAATGAAGAGGGAAGAATTTGCCACTTTTAAGTTGCCATGCTCTATTTTCATATCCTGCTTCAAACACACCTTCTGTATGACATACTTGTAGCTTGGGATAGTTAACCAATGCCATTCTGCATTCTGATAATTGCTATTCAAAAAGTCACAAGTCCAGTGAAAGCTGAATATCACACAGTCTGAACTGGATGAATTAATGTCTCCAGGTTTCCTTGTGATACACAGACAGACCTGAACTCATACTAAGCCAAACAAGAAGCAATTTCAGCTGAGCTTTAAAATCCCTCTCAAAAGATGAAGAAAAATTGGCAGCTATTTATGACCAAGCATAATTTTTCCCTAGGAAATCAGTCTTGTATTGGACAAGATAACTGCCACTGATCAGTTATTTTGAGACTCACTTTTTGTTCGGAGGGGGGTGTGGGTGTGTGTGTGTACATCCGTTTCCCATGTTTTAAAAGAAAAATCAGTCAAGATGACAAAAGAGCTGTAGCCATGTTCTTCTCTGTCCTCCTGGGCATGAGCAATGTCCTTCCAGAACACCAGAAGTTTCTTGTTATGGTGATATGCTACTAAGGGAGAATCAAAGGGTCTCTCCTGAAGCCCTGGGGAGCATCCATGTGACGTAAATTACTGAGAAAGACTAGGATTAAGTCAGACCTTTCTTCACAGGTAATGTGCAAGCAGCCTCCAAGCCAATTTAAAACGCTCATTCCATTTACAGTGTAACACATTGCAAAACCTATTTCACCAATTCCTAATGATAGGGAACCAAATTCAGACACACAATAAACTCCATGTGACCAACTCTTTTTAATGGATGGCAATTCAAAAGGATTTCATAAGCCCAGTGCACAGAAATCTTTACTGGATGCTAAACTTGCTTAACTTAACCACTGGCAACAAAAAGGTTGCATATGCAGGATTACTTGCCATGGATTACTTGATCAGCATTTTACAGGAGACATAGAACTTTTAGGACATAAAACACTTTGAAATTTGAAGCAGCTTTAATCCTGATAAAACCTTGAAGATCTTGTATTACTGCAAAGCCACATTTCAGTTTTGCAAAACTTCACACTGACAAAAAAGCCCCAAACCAATTACACAAAACACACTGTCACCACATAGAACAACAGGGGAAAAAAAACCCCAAACCCAAAAAACTGCTATCAGAAACCCAGCCAGACACAAAGACCTGCTACTGAGTTCTTTCTGCCATGCTACCACAAGCTACATAAACACATCAAGCCTCACAATTATAGGTTCTTATGGAAGCTAATTTTGTTTTATGTCAGCATTTACACTTTGGGGCTTGGTAAGCCCCAGTTAAATGCTAAGCCTCAGTTAAATGCTTCAGTAAAATTGCTCTGTATTTGACAGCCTCAAAACCATCAGTACTTCATAGGAAAAACAAAAAAAAGCCACTTAAACTAAAGGTTTGTCTGTTCAGATACAGTCAGTGTAGAACATTTTGCTGATAGATGCTTTACCAATCTCATTCCTAAGAGCTTTACTAACAATATCTTGGAGCAATGGGCACATAAAGAATATTCAGCTTTCCACAAAGGTACAAAAAGCATTTAAAAAACCACCACAATGGTAATTTTTCAGTTAAGTTTAACTGCATATAGAGGAGATAAAATAAATGATTAAGGAAAACAAAACTCAAAACTCCTTTACCTTCAAATACCTGATGATTGCTCTTGAGAAGTGTCTGCAGGCCTCCATATTCACTTTTCAGCTTTTTTAAAGTCTCTTTATTTAAATGTTCTGCCACTTCTCTCAAGGAAAGGCTTTCTGGAATAAAAAAACCTAGAGTTATTAAAACTTTTGTATATAAAACCTTAACTTCTATATAAGAAGATTCAACTTCTATATAAGGTAATGATTAGGAGCAGAATGTCTGAATTATCCACCAGTACCACAGCAACTTTTTTCTCACAATATGATGTACGATATATTTTATATGTATATTGTCTGTAAAACAGCAGCTTTCATTTTACAGGACTCAGGTCAGAATGTCCACCATAAGACACACTTTTTATTTGCTCTACTTTTTTTACAATACCATGTAAATTGCAATAAGCACTGTTTATAAGCATGTAGTTAGAAGACTTAGTCAGTAACATATGACAAACTACACTGAGTAAATAATAAAAACAGATAAAGAAAAATGGAAAGATGGTAGTAGTGAGAACTGACTGCTTCTACAATTAACAGCAACTTAACATTCTTTTTGTTCTTAAGACTAAACTAAAAATTCCTAATCATGTTGTAACCTAATGGCACTTCGAAGCACTTCTTACACAACACTCTTACAGAATTATAGCTATTTATTCTGTTAATATTCTAAACCACAATATTCTCCCCAAATAGGGTAATGTTGTAGAGTTGTGGGTTTAGTTTGGTTTGGTTTAATAAAAATGGATTCTGTAATAGTATTTAAGTGTAAACCAGGAAAAAACCTCACACCAATTTCAAAATATTCTTCTATGTGCAACAAAACACAGTAGGAAAAAAACCACCTTTGATTGTAACTGTACTGTTCTCAGGGTTTCCTAAAAATCTATTCACAAACATGTTAATTTGCTGGAAAAGACATGTTCTACCAGCTAAAGATAATGTAAAGGAGAGATAACCTCACCTCCTTGATTCCAGGTATTCGTATTTCCACCCTGCATATTAGAACACGATTTTTGGGGGGCTGCATTTAACAGCAACTTGGCCACATCGAGAACCACTTCATCTACAAAATCCCGAGGGAGGGAAGCACAATTTCTGATTTGTTCTACTTTTTCTCTGGGTTGAAATCCAGGCATCCAGATTGTACCAGCTGTCTCAGTCTCATCTTCAGGAGGTTCTGAGCCTACTTCACACAGACTATCAGAGTGATCCTCATGCTTAAATCCAACCCGTTTGTCACACGTGGCCACAGCGCAGGTCCGACGACTGTTAATAAACTGTGTAATCTGGTTGTCAATCAGAGCATGTTCTGCAGGTGGATAGGTTCTGCTTTTCCCAATAAAGCTGACCTATTTTAGCAGAAACAGGTAAATCTCTATTAGAGTCCCATACTTACACCCAGTGCCACAACCTCCACATGTTCAGGCAGGCTTCTCACTACCTATAGGACAATTCAACACCAACTGAATGCTCGGTAACATCTGAGGGGTTTTTAATTCTAGTTTTTGAGTATTGGTGCACCAGAAGAAATCTGGTAAACAAGTCAGAATCCATCATGTTATACAATCACACAGCAAAAATATTGTTCCTGACCCTCAGATTATTTAAAGCTGGACACCTTTTCCTACTCTGAGAACATTTCACTTTGAATTTCATTGGACATGAAAAACAGCAAAATTAAGTACAAAAATGCAAGACAGGCAGCTAGAAAAATTAAGGCAAAAAATAAGGTTTTTTAAGTTTTCCATCATATATAGTGGCATAAGAGAAAACCATGAAACCTTTCATTCTTTTCTGTTTTAGGACTGTACCTATAACATTAGAATTCCCAAGAAAACAATAAGTATTTTTAGTCTCTTTTCAGAGCATACTGTATCAAGTAATGAAGCTTACTATGGTCTTACCTTACAACAATAGCAATGAACAAACATCCATATGCTTCAAACAGAGCAGATTAAAAAAAAAGACAAAATCACACAGAGGCCAAAATTACCCTTTTTGTTGATGGAATTCTAAGACAATCTTCTTCCACGTGAAAGCCACATACAAATCCCACTTGGGCAACAAAATCAAGATATTCTCTGTATTGAGTCTTCTTGCTTTGTCTTCGGCTATATTTTCCATGGAAATCAAAGAAGCAGCACGGCAGCACAAAGTAGCAACATGAATAGGAAGACCTACAAGAAGGATAAAAAACTGCTGAACAGTAAGTTATTTCAGAAAAAAAAAAAAATTAACAACCTATCAGATAAAAGCAATAATGGAATTTTTTATTACACAACAAAGCTTCATACAATAATATTTATAACTTCCTCTTTCAGTAGAACTATTAGTTTAATCAAAAATACCATTTCACAAAGTATTTGCTGTAGGAAACTACTTTGCCAACTTAGTTTGCAGAAGTAAATCTCTAAATTACTGTTGCTAGTTGTAAAGAGGGCAACAGCTCAAGGGAAGGCAGAACCACAAGCTTTTATTTACAAGAACAAAAACACAACAAAAAACCAAGCAACTGTTTAATGTATAAAGAATTAAAATACAGTTCTGGTTTTTCAACTTCAAAAGCAAAATGCTGCACTGAATTCTATGAGAAAGTAAATATGGCATCTGTACTTCTCCACAGAAACACTTTGTAAAAATAATTAAATTGCAACAAAAGTTGCCAAGCACAACAGCTGTGGAACCAAAACTGTCAGTTTTTACCAAGCTCACATAGGTAATTATAGGGAGTTTGTTTCGTTTTTTTAATTCCTTCCATTCCACTCCCCCACCTCTGCAAAAATACCTAGCTGCAATTACAGGTACCCATGGTGTTAATTCATCTGAATGGTTTCCTATGAGCCAGTCAGTATCTGGGAAGAGATGACTGTCACCTGGAATGATTGTAGCTTCCTAGAAAACAAAGCAACACAGTAAGTTAATCCTATCACAGGTTTCTTTAATGGATTTTACAAATACAAGGTGAATGAGCACCACAGACACCAACAATGTTTTCCTCAGGTAGCATTTTTTTATAGCTACAGAGAAGTAATTTAGCAACAAAAACACCCACAAAACATTGGTCAGAAAAGAAGTGGAATAACAACTCTGATTAAGATATCTAGCATTTCAATATATATAAACAAATATCATACACTGAACTGTGATTTCTTGCCAATCTCCTTCTGCCACTTGTATGCCTAAACTCAGTTTTTCAGAAAGTCACTTAATTTGCTGTCTTGCAGCCTGTAGGACTCACATAGCAATTCATCAGAACACAGCTTCATTGGTATTTTCTCCTCCTTCACAGATGCTGCCCAAATCAAATCCTAGTACACAGAACACCACTCTTCACACGCTATCATTCACATATAATAAAACAAATAATAACAAACAAACAAAAAAACCTGCCAGATAAAACAAACAGGATGAATTCTTCATCCAGGCTAAATTCAAAAGTATAGAGTGCCTCTAATGTTTGTGCCTCACTAATATGTTTTCTCACTTTGAATTAAGTTCAGCAAAGTACTGAAAGATGTTGATACCATGCAAGTAGACACTCTTCCCTGAAAATGTGTATGAACACTAAAAGCATTATTGGGCAAATTCGAAAAAAGTTTTAGATTTGAATTTCCACAGACCCTCAGGAAAAGTTCTGAAAATGATGCCCATAATCTCTTTTATATAGAAAATGTATGTTTTAAGAGCTTAAAATTCACATATATATGCAAAGCAGTATCTATATAGGAATTAAAGAATAAAACAAAACAAAACTACTTATTAGGGAAGTCAGACTATCTTGGTTACATTCCAAATCCCTCTTAAGGATCAATACTATCGTTCACTTAAAATTGTTCACTTTAAATACTATATATCATTTTTAGATATGTATATACATTTCTAGGTAATGAATGTAACAAGCTTCTTTTTGGCAGATTACTAGATATTAAATCCCCAAGTCTTTGGAAAGTGTTTTCTTAAGGTTGATTAAACACGTTACTCATACTTTACCTTTCAGGTTTGATCATTCAATTTAGGCATAGCATGAATTATGAGTGCCACACTGCCCATTTTGACAGTCACCCATAATCAAATTTGTCTTCACCATGTCTGACAGCAGTTTGGAGATACAGAGTGCCACCTGTTACATCCATTTACATTGTTAGCATTGTACTGAACATCACAGATGGCAACATCCACCCTGCAACTCATGCTGTAAGTAAAGATCAAAACAAAATTAGCTTCAGGGGTAACAACAGGCTGTGAGCAGGTGCTTTTCCTTCTGTGGCTCCTACGGCTACAGGAGCCTTGCAAAACTATTTCACCCTCCCTGTTCACTGTCTAGCTCCTTCCAGCATAAATCATCACTTTCCCCATATGCATATATTTTTATGTATTTTTATTGTTTCTTTCTGGGCAAAACCAGGCCCATGTAACACAAAGATAAAGAGACAATGCTGTTCAGCGTGATCAGATGTGACCTAATGCAGTACAACAGGAATGAAGGAGCACCACAGCTTGATGTTTTGGGTTGTTTGTTGAAGGTTTTCAGTAAGAACTGCTTGCAGACTGGAGCAAAGGAATATGGCAGTTTTGGCAACCTGTACCCAAAATGGCAGAGTGGCAAAGAGAAGGCTACACAACACTGAAATCTTCACCTCCCATCTGCGAAAACTGATGTTCTTTCACTAATTTAAGTGTTAGCATTCAAAGATATGTTGAATGAACTTTAAAAAATACTACTAGAGAATAACTACAGGTGGAAAATTATTTTACTATATGGGAGCTGACAAGTTTTGAGAGAACATAGTGAGAAATTTTAGACTCTGCAGAACAAGAAACCAGGAACACCTCATCTCCAAAGGGCAACTGTTCATTGGCACCATGCTTTAATGAGTATCAGATTAAGAATGCCTCGAATCAAAGTGAATGTTTCTGTGCTCAAATTATTCATAAAAACGCTAACATGGAACTTGAAATATAATCCCTTTTTCAGACTCATTCTCCTCTTCATTTTTAAAAGCCATTATTGCAATTATTTAGGTTGGCTCCTTTGAGGTTCAACAACAATTTTGTCTCCAAAACAGAACATAGCACTGTAAGGTCAGAATCACTTTCAAGAAAATACCCAAAATTTTGAGTGGCTTCATTATCTTTTATGAACTAGTAGTGCAAACAAAGCTGCTTAATATTGATGCTCCATTAAAAAGAAAGCTTGTTTCATGGTGTGCATGTCTGTACATGCAGTAAGAAATCATGCCAGTGGTTCTTGGCTGAAAAATAAGCAAGTTGCAAATATATATGCAAGGGTACGATACAGTATTTTTCTCAGAATTCCCATTACAACGTACTTTACAGACCCCCAAGGGATATGGGTGGCATCATACCAAATCCATGGGTCACTTAGACAACTGTCTGTAACCCAGTAGGCTTCCTTACACTTGCATCAATACAACCTGAAACAATGAACAAGTGAATAAATGTACGTATCAGTAAGACTGACATATATTTCCATAATACCTCTAAATGTGTCTCTGGTCCATACATGTCCCATATTTTTCTTCTCCTCACATCAATTCCTCTGCCTGAATGCTGAAATATTTGAACAACAAAAAGTCAATTGAAATACTACTTTTAGCAGAGATTTTCAAACAGGCTCAGTAAATGTACATATTAACATTGATTATTTCATTTATGGTAAAATTTAGACACATAACAAAAACCAACTTTGCCATTTCAGGCAGAACCTGAATTTTAATTCCTTTCTTCCTTTTGAAATATGACAGGAATTACAAGGAAACCTTATGAATATATCTGGTTCAAAATATTATCTGGGCACACCTATGGAGACTGCTCTCGAAAATCTGTATCTCTACAAATGTAAAAGCAGAGGTATTGATTTTTGGTTTGTTTGTTTGTTTTTAAAGCATCAAAACCTTTCAAAAGGTGAGTACTACTGCAGCGCCCACAGGGCTCAAAGAAGAATGCTACTCTAAGCAGTCCTTAGTGGAGAACCACCTTTTAACTACTGAAGCCCAAATACTTTTTCCCCTGTTTGAATTAAAGGGAAAAGGAAATAGACTGGAAACTAAAGCAAGAAATGAAGAATGTGTAGTATTTGAAATTCAAGAACCTTGTGCAGAACTAAGCAAAATCGACTATTAAAAAAAAGGCTCATAAAACTCTCACACATTATTTTTTTGACAGTCCATGTTTGTCAGTACTGAATGAATGAAAAGTCCACAGGGAAACCAGCAGCTTTCATTAGACAAAATTTTTCTGGCCATGCAAGAATAGAAACCTTGTGTTAGGAGAACTTGGAACATTTCCCTATGCCCCCAATGACATCTATTTATCTAATAAGAGATCTTCTTTTCCTCTACAAATTTTCCCATGTTCTCCCAAAAGTGGAAAATGCAATTTTCTGGAACAGACAGACCTAACTTCAATGGGTTTTGTTTAGTCTTATTTTTTTTTGTTGCTATTTCAGAAACTATGCCTCAAGAAACTGAACTATGCTGTTGCCACATTTTCACTCCCAAAAGTACAGTATGTTGTTAGGCATTTTCAATTAAGAAATTTTATATATCTTTGAAAGGATTGCTTTCACAGATACAGAAAAACATTTTCAGGACATCGCAAGAAGAATTCAGTCTGGATAAAAATAAGTTCATGAACACATCTTGTGAGAGAGAATCTACGTCAAGTTGCCACATTCCTTTTTGCATAACTAAAATACACCATTACTTTTTCCTCTTAGTTTCTTACCTCAGAGAAAATAGCCTTGAATTTTAATAAAATGCACTAATAAAAATAGATAAATAAATGAAAGGTTTCTAGTGCTCTGGTACAATTTTCTCTTAGTAATTAGAGTGACAAAATACTATTTCAGCAACATGAATTAATTTATTTTTGGCTATTTGCATGCCAGATAATAGGAAAGCATCTAGTTTTTAATCATTATTTTAAAAAGCATTCTATTTACCCCTTCATTGTTTAGAATATGAACCAGCAGACCATTTCCACATCCAAGATCTACAAATGACTGTTTCTTGGTCAACCCTTTTTCCTTTCTCTCTTCTTCCCAAAGAATCTAAGACAAGAAAACAAAACATATTAGACTTCTGCTCTCAAGTTTCCCTATAAGAAAGCATCAAAGGTTATTGGAGATGAAAGGAGAAAGCTGGAAATGCAGATGTGACAGAAAACATTCACTGCACTCACAGGTAAAATAACTTTAGAGAAAAAAAAAAAGAAAAACCAAAACCAAAAAGCCACTGTTTATGGAGTGGGAAAACAATCATGTTGCAAAATATCAATAAGTTTCTAACTGCTAAGCACATCCTCCCCTCCCTTTCGAGCCACTGGGAGTTGAAATTAATCAGGGCTTTACCACTCAGGGCTAGAATGAGCATAAATGTAAAATAAGTTACTAAAACAATGGGTGCAAGAGGAGAACAGTGCAAGAGAAGTACCAAGTAAAGTTCAAAAGTGTCTCTGCAAGTAACACCACAGATGCATTTATATCCACTGTATTAAAGAAAGCACTGATGGCAGAGCTGAAAATAAATATTCATTGTAATCACTCGGTGATATACTGGTACATGCAACATCCCTTTTTAGAGAACAAAGCAACAGTGTTACTTAGCAAGTTAACTCCCCCAAATTCTACATCAGCTAAGGGACTCCAAAGCTTTTAGCCAAATTCTAGTCCCTGATCTGTACATAAGTAGCTACTTTTACACAGATATGTAATTCATAATTAACAAGTGGATGTTTCTCTGCAGAGCGTGGATTAATCTCTATCACTTTCCAACTCTTTTTCCTTCAATGAAAAGTTAGAGATCACACATTCATAACTCTGCACTCTGGTTTTTTACTATGACTACCAAAAACCCTGAAGAGTATTTAACTATGAAAATTAGTATTTGTAACACTGTCACTTTTGAATATCAGTTTTGCTAGAGGGAAAGAAGCTGAAGATAAACATAGCCTGATAATTTTATGGATTATGTTTTTAGATTTACCAATCATTGCATGTGGGTGCACTAGGCAGTATGCTAGAAATCCCTAATTACCTCCTTTACAGATCATACCTATCCTCCAATTCCTGCAGAGTTTTTCGCAACACAAACTCAACAGCTACTCCCCTGGGGATGCCCCTGGACAGTGGGTGGCCTCAATATGACTGCAGAATAAAATTAGGTCACATGTAGATGCCACAAATCCATAATAACTTAACGTTGAACCTGCCTGCTCTTAACCACTTGTGTAATGTGCTTCTAAACAATGAGTTTCATTCACCATCATAGAGATACCTGAACATTTTGTGGCAGGTTAGGTTATTAATACCATACTTTAAGTTTTCATTTATGTAGACTGTATATTGAATGACATAAATAACTTTCTGAAAACTACTGATATATTAGCTAACACGTAATCACTGTAAACCAACATTCACATGTACAAAAATGCTATCACTCCAGAATTTTCTTGTGGCTACAACTAAATTCCTAATTTTCAACATCGAATATTAAGACAGTGGTAAAAATGGTAAAGATGAGTCTATTACATAGATCTTTCCACAAGCCAGTATCTAAGGTTCTAAGGGGTTAAACATTTAATTATCAAAATAAATGAGTCCTCAATGAGTACTCTAAATGAGCTAACTTACTTACAAATACTGATTTAGGTAAGATGCTACAAGTATAGTTCAAGGTAGACATGCTCTTACCACACCCTGGATGGCAGAAAAAAATATTTCTGTGCCTACATAGTGACACTATATTTTAATGCCTTTTAAAAACCTGAAGTTTCTAGGAACTGCAGGTGGCAGAAGTTTCATAGAATCTTAAGTAGGTAGGTGCCTGAGAAAACTGCAACAAGCATTTATCTGCATTCCTAGCATCTACAGCTGGCCTTATTACATTTGAAGATGGGATCTGAGCTGAAATTTTATCAGGGAAAGGCATAGCAGTGAAAAACCTTTAGTATAAAATGAACAAGCAATAGAAAAATTTATAAAACAATCAATCCTAATCTCCAATTGGTCCATTTTACGACTTCTACACCAGTGCTTTTGGCTTTCTCACTTAGAAATAAAAAAATCTTGTCTATGTAGACGATAAATTTTCTGTGACAGAGCACTGAAAATCTTCATCATATCTTCACGAAGAAGTTTTTGTTTACTTATAAAATGATATTCTTTAGAGAGGTCCTATTACTAGGAAATAGAACCTTACAGCATTAGTAATTAGTGGTAAACTATTAATCAGATAAAGCAGTTCCCTACCAGCAAGTAAGTGGCAATGGCAACATCTTCATAAACAAATTTCTCAGGATCTGTCACTTCAGGCCATACCTTCAGGAAAAAAAAAATTGATTTAAAAGATAGATAAAAATTTATTTTCTGCATCATTTGAAATAACCTTAAAAATGCTCAGACATAGCAATTTGGATACTTATTCACTTCAATAGGTTTCTGGACTTCACAGATTTTGCATTTTAACCTCATTAAAATATACACAGAGAATATAAAGACTCATTGGTTTTGTGAGTCACATGAAAGAATGATGGTGTAAAGAATGTCTGCTTTCAACCAAACAATAAAGTTTCTAAGAATATTTTGGCTCCACGTGTACAGGTTACAAGTAAACTGCTGCCTCTGTTCTGTAACAACCATGGATCTTTTGCTTAACTTTCTCACAAGAAAAATTTGTATCTTATACCTGTGCAACATTGACAACATGAACATTTGAGAATTTCATTTCACAAGGGAACAGACCTAGAATTATCCTGGCACAAGAGAACATGAAGAATCAAAACCTGAAGTAGGAAGACAGAAAGCGCAAGTATTATTCCCAAGTGTTACTTTGTAAATAAAGAATTGAAACAAAGACTGAAAGGCTCAACACCACCAATTCTATTGCAGAACTAAAGATTGAATCACTGCTTTGCCCAAAAGTCTAATTCTCCTCTCCTATGTATCTTCCTGTTAGTACAGAAATATTAACAGTAAAACCTTTTAGCATTTTCATTTTATGTTTTACAAAAGCATTTACCAATTTTTTTGCTTGCACCTAGAGCCAAGTTTGCAATAACACAGACATTACTTCATACAGCACTCTGCTGCTCTTCAGGATCTCCGGGATAAGAAAAAAAACATTACAACACTGCTCCTCTAACTCAAACACACAGTAAGATAGTATCCAAAGGTTTCTGAGAAAGAGGTGTTTTATTTGTGCCTTCTAAAATGTGGATGACTATTTATACCACTGACCTACTCCTTCCTTTTTATCACAAGTGATACATCCTGAAAAATGCCTAACTCCTCCAAACATTTATAGTGAATTTGGCTCTAAATCCTGCTTTTCCAATTAAATTGTTCCAAGTACTAAACTGTTTTATTCTCCATATATACAAAAAAAAAAAAGCAAAACATGAAACCAAAAACCATATATTATAATTCAATTGCTTCTTTTATTATAAAAAAAATATACTGAAAGAAGCAGCTTCATTACACAAAGTAAACAAAAATGGAAGGATAATACTACTGCATTTACTGCTAAACTTACCTTTACCATCACTTTGTACTTTTCTTTGAGGTCCTGATAAACCTTGCTGTATTTTGCTACTGAAATGAGTGAGAGTGTACTTTTAAACTCACTGGGCTTTTGCTCCACGGACCATTTAGCCAGTTTGGACAAAAGTTTGTTTCCAAGCCATGCTAGTTTGGGGTACAAAATTCCATCTGAAAACCAATCTTCTGGAAATGGAGCTACAACAGATATGGACCTTAAAAACAAACAAACAAATAACTTATATATACACTACTGTATAAATATAGTATTTCACTATTTCAGCCATCTCAAGGACAGAGAAAACAAGGATTAAATGGAGAAAATCAGCAGATCAGAGATATAAAACTAGACTGGAAAATGAGTAAATACGTAGAGAAACAAAAGGAAAATAAATCATTGAAGTTATTGAATCATGAAACAGTCTCCCCTGAATTTGGTAGCTCATTATCTCTCAATTCAAACACTGTACATAAGAGTCCATGCTGCATTTAACACAATGAATGAGGACTCACATATGATGAGCAACCTGATTTCACAAGATAGCCAAACACTAAACAGCATAAGTCAAGTCATGAAATTCCTGAAAAATAACAGGAAAATTTCAGAGAAAAATATATCCATTGTCACAACTCATTATTTCATAATCTCTAACTTTATACAGATTTTATTAGAGCTACATCCCCAGATGCTCAGGACCAACGTGAATGATCTACATTTCAGTGACTGAAGCTCAGTGAGTTTACAGCAACTCCAGTTTGACCCTCACCCTTATTAACACCCACAGAACCTTTCTCACAGGCACTGCTACACCCTCGTGATCACAAGCGGCATATTTTTTCTAGACCACACACAGGTACAGTCAGGTATAGTCAATGTATACATTCAAAGGTGAAACAGGTTTGTTTTACATTATTCTGAGTATTGTAGATGTTTCTTTTTAGAGAACACTATGCACTCATATTACACCACTACTGTAATTTACTAATCAAGCAAAAAATTATGAAATCTAAATTGCCTACATACCAATACTAAACCATTGTGTGACTCTTACAATAACTTACTGTTTGCTTCCTCTCTCACTCCCACACTTACCATTCCTCGTCTTTTATGTGTTTAAGTTGAATTTGATAAATATTGCACTTTTTAACCAAGTATTTTCCTTCACTGTTTTCCTCCAAAGGCAGAAAGGTCACAGTTCCGTTGTAAGCATCTGAAAAGATATGCAAACAGGAGATTATTATTCCATGGTGCAGCCCACCCTGGTTAGCAACAAAATTAACTTCTGCCCGCAAACCAGCGAGGCGAGATCTAAGACAACAGAGGAAGAACCACAATGCTAGGAACATACCTGCTTCTTGGTGTTCCTGACATCTCAAACTACTGGATCATTTAAATTCTCAAAATTTAGCATTCTATTGCATGATTTTTCAGAAATATCTAAGGCTGACCAGGAGCATTCATTTTCATCAAATCTAACTATTTTAATAAAGTAAAAACTAAACAATAAGATTTTCCTAGCATACGACTGCTGCTTTTCAATATCCCACAGAAAATCCATAGTCCTGGGAAGCAGGTGTGTATGCAGTATTACTTCATGCAAAAAATTTAAAAATCTTTTTATCTATTGTGTACCTCTGGGCAATTTCTTCAGAATAACTTACTAACTTCTCAGTTTTGAAAATGGTTTTTCAATTACCATCAAAACAAACATTCTTGCAAGTAAAAATGCTGTACTGGCTACATAATCAATTTTCAATGGACTCCAAAATTTTCTGAGACAAGAAAGAATAATTAGCAGTAGAGCAAATGTTAAGTCGTGCTGTCTTGTCCCATCCTTAGAAATTCCACCTCTACCATTTTTTAATTGTAAAAAAATTAATTTTAAAAAGTCCCCCAGGCTTTTTCTTAGAGATAGGCTCTCTAGATGCAGCTCAGGAGCATCTTCTCTTAACATCAAAACAAAAAATAAAACTGCAACATATACTTTTTTTTTTTGAAGGCTCCGATTTTTTTGAAGTTATCAGATAAGAATCCTAGGCCACAAGAATATCCCAAGTCAGCCCCATAAATGACTATATGTCTTTCTGAATTATAAATCGAATTGCTTCTAGAATTGACTCTTTTCAAAACATTACTACTAGAATTTAATCCGTATCAACATTTTTTCCAAAATTTATCTTGAAAATGGTGTCAAATTCTACCCTATGTAAGTTTCTTTATATTAGCAGGATTTACTGCAGTGTATTATCATCATACAGTGTAAAAAAAACCACCCCAAAACAAGAACAAAAAACAAAAATCCAACAAAACAAGTTGAGCTTCTTTCTTAAGAAAGTCGATACAAACACTTCCACTTGCAGGCAGGTGCCATAGCTGCCTATTCTTTACAGTAATTCTGCATTTCCAAACACTACAGCCACTCCTTACAAGCCCGTCATTAGGTCTGCGCTACGAGCAGCGTTTGTGTGCGGGCAGCTTACTCATGACAGGAGCTCCTGAGTATCACAGGAATTTGACCTCTGTAATTTGGATTTCAACTGCTGAAACTTCAGTGCTTCCTAACGCAACAACGAAAGTACACGATCAGGACAAAATTCGTTCCCACAAATACGGGAGAAAAAAGCGGCATTTCTCTCTGCGAGCCAGTCTCTGAGGGGACAGGTCTGCGACAGCCCCGGCCCCTCACACGGAGCGCTGCGGTCCCGGCCTCCCGCCCGTCCCCGCTCACCTTGCACCGCCAGCTCCAGGGCCGGGGGCGCGGCGGGGCGGCCCCGGGGCAGCAGCGTCCTCAGCACGGCGCGGAGCTCGCCGGGCCCGCCCCAGCCCGTGAGGGGCGGCGGCAGAGGCAGCTGCCCCTGCACCTCCCTCCAGAGCCGCCCCAGCTCCGCGGGCCCCGCGGCTCGCCCCTCCTGCCCGCCGCCGCCCACGCCAGCCCTCCCGGCGGCGAAGGATGGAGATCTCTCCCCACCCTCGCCGAGTGGCACCGTCCCCTCCGCCTGGACAGCGGCGCCGCTCAGCCGCCTGTTGGCCACCTGCGGCTTCTCCAGCCACACGCGTACTGCCGCCCAGAAGCCGCGGGGCAGCGCGGCGCCGCCGGGGTCCCGCACGGCCGCCGTCCCCACCAGCCCCATCCACCGCCCGCTGCCGCCGCGCCAAGAGGCGGAGCGCGTCGCAGGCTGCTCCCGTCAGTTCCTGAGGCGGAGACGGCGGCGGCTGCAGGTACGTACTGGGTCCTCTCGGCCCGGTCTGCGGCTCTGAGGCCCCAAGTGCCGCAAGAGACCGCTGCGGTGCTGTCCTGCGGCTGAAAACACGGGGAGCCGCCAGCTCCCAGCAGGGGGTGAGGCTGGAGGGTCGTCAGCGGATGTGCAGCTCTGTTTGGGGAAGGTCTGTGCCGCTGCGACAGCGGGTGCGGAGCAGCAGCGTGAAAACGCCTCCTGAGGGCAAACTCTACAGCGGGACGGCTGGCTGACAGTCAGCCCGGCCCATCAGGGAGACGTCTCGGTACACTTTTTTTAGCAAATAACAGTACATTATGTAATCTGTTTTTGCCCTGTCTGAGCAGAAGCGAGGCCCCGCCATGAATTTGGGCCGCTCGAACAGCGGTCGTGCGATGAGCCCTCACAGGGCTCCTGCAGAAGCGCTTCGTCCCCTGCCTTTACCCTGCCCGGGGCTGTCCTGCTCTGGGCGACTGCCAGCAGCAGATTGCTCGGAAATGCAGAACCGCTAGAACATGGAATAAACCAAAACACTGGTTTATGTCATCTGGCAGAATAAAGGCACGGTATCATTATTCTTGACGGGTACCGAGTGTCTGAGCTGTGTCATTGTTACGCAAGATAATTGATGATAGTACCCTGCAAACTGACCTTTGCCCTCGTGATTTGTGACCCGGTTTTGGTGTCCGGGTATGAATTTGAATTACTACCAGGAGCACTTTCCACGGAAAAAAGGGTTTCCAACTCAACATTTCACAGTGAAACTGCAGCAGTTCTTCGCAAATTGAAAATAACGTGGTTTTTACTGCCACCTTCACAAACGTTTCAAAATTCCAGAGCAAGGCTGAAATTAACACTGAAGTTATTCTTTAGGGGAGCCCGTTGTTATCTCCTACTGTTACTACCTGTTTTGATGTCTTTATTAGATTTGAAACTGTTGACTTGGAGCCAAATCATATTAAAACATTACACGAAGTCAGAGAATTTGTAATGTATTTTAAGTACAGAATGCTTTTTCTATGAACTCTTAGGTTTCCTCATTTGGGTAATATCACTGATTTGCAATGTAAATAAAGTTAGATGCAATATTACAATGTAATTTTTTTCTCTTTTATGAGTAAAAAGCCTCCAACTGCTGCTTGATTTACCTATTTTCCAGTTAGAAGTGTAGTATATATTTATTTGGCTGGCGGTTGAAACACTTTCTCAATGTCTTTTTTTTTTCCTCTCTCTTTCCAAACTTGTTGCTCAGTACTGGAGCTGCATCTTCCTAGAACTGATTTGGAAGTCACATGCAGAAATACTGTCCTACTGTTCATTTCTACTATGTTTGTACTGTTCAGAACTAGAGGATGACCTCCATAAAAGGATAAGGTTGAAAGAAAAGAGAGGTATCAAGGAGATACATCAAGCTGATGAGGGGGAAAGAAAAAAGGGTGGTAAAAGCAGACTGCTGAAGTAGTAGTTTCTGTACTTCATTATATTCAAAGTCTATACTGAGCACTTGGTCAGCCCTGGGCCAGGATGTCCTACCTACACCTTTGAGTTGCTTCTTTCAGCCAGTCGTGTTGAATCGTGGCCAGATTCTACCGCCCTGCCCGATGGTTTTTGCACCTTCCAAGCATAGCAGAGATTCCTGCCGTCTGTGTGTGGGCAGGGATCGCTGGGTGTGCCGTGAGCAGCAGAGGGCCCTCCAACACCAGCTTCTACTTCTTCGTGCCGGGTTCTAATGAAAAGCAAGATTCTCCTTCTCTCCTGAACCAGTGTATTTGTACCTACTGACAAGGAAATCCTGCAGGGTCTGTGCAGTTTTGTGGTGCTCTTGCCTGACCCCTAGATGCACACAAGTTGCCAGCAGACTTCATGGGACCTTACTCCGCTTGTTGCTTAAGACGTGGTATTTTCTTGCTGGAGTCTTTTATCTCTCCCTTTCTTATTACATGATATGGTGATAACCTGTGGTGTCCCTGTTTCATATTTAGTTCATATTTTAATAACGACGGCCATGTAATTCATTTACATTGGATCAAACACGTTTTTTCTTACTTTGTATCCAACCACTTGAATTAGACAAACGGAAGAGCAAGCTTTTAGTTGGCTCTGCACTTCTGTACTCATACATTTAAACAAGTCCATGGATTTAATTAACGACTCTTTAAATTTATTTTTATTATTAAAAAGCAGACATCTGTGGTGCTTCAGTTTGTGTTTTATCTTTTTTTGTTTGCTTCAGTTTAGCTAACAATGGCATCCACACTGAATCAGAAAGAAATGACTAGCCACCAAAATTTATGGGATAGCTTGCTACCAGATTTCCCTAAAGGCCCGCTTTCCAGATATCGTAAGAAAGCTTCCTTCAACTGGAAGGAGATGGCAGTGTTCATAGATGGTGAAGATATCATCCAGCTGAAGGTAAACTTTGCAAGAATTGTAAGCATGTTTTAATTGTGGAGATATCTGTGGAAGTAAGTATGGTTTTTTTAAAGGGAGTATGGTTAATAATACTCTGTAAATATGGAGCATGAAGAAATTTGATTTGCACAGCCAATTTTCAGAACAGACCTGAACTTTTAAGCAATCTACTCTGCTGTCTCATAAGACTCATTTAATTACTGAACATCAGTACAGGGGAGACCAGCAGATGGTGCATTTCAGAGCTTGAGTGTTCATTTCAAACTGAGAAAGAACTACATTCTACCATATTTCTTTACTGTTTGCATTAAATCATACACCCCATGGTCTTGCAAGGCACTTAAGGGGAGCTAAGTTCAAGCCACTGTCAAACAGTATTTCTGTCTTACTTTGACCTAACTTCCTACAATCTTCTGTGCTTGTGTTAATGCTTATGTGGCACTGCAGTTGGAGATGAGCATGTGTACCTCACTGAAAGCTAACCCTACCAAGAGAAGAGATTAACTGCAGCACAAGAGATGGTGTGGAAATGCATGACTTGGAGGTGTAGGAGGAGAAGGAACTAGTTTTCTGAAGGTGGTGTAGATGTACATGGATTTAAGCTAATCTTGAATCTTCACCATAATTATAAAAATCCTGGCAGGTAGATCAGAGAAATCAAAAAGGCCTGGTTCTGCATCTGACTGGTGTGTGTTAGAGCACAGAAGAAACCACAAGTGCTCTGCGTCTGAAGGAATTTCAAAGCTGTGTGGGCATGTAGTGTTGTTTACACAGAGAGGGAATGACTGCCTTTCAAAGGAAAGCACAGGAAGTCTGGGTTTCTTCCTTCTCACGTGAAAGACAAGATGTGGATATCTTGAAGACACAGCTCTGAGATAAAAAAATGCCATAATATATTATCTAATACTAAAAGGATCCAAATTAAAACATTAAAAGATGCACATCCCCACATTGAAGGGCTGCATATGATGGTTCCATTAAATGGAGCCTTTTTCTACTTTCATCTGGGAACAGAGTAGTTGTGGTAGCTTAATAGCTTTACCGTCATGGCATATTTCTAACTGAATGTGACCCCTGAATTTTTACCTTTATCCTCAGACTGAGGGACTTTTGCCTATTAGATTCTGGCTATAGCTTCATATATTGAGATAATGAAGCTGCTATAGGAAGCAAGTTAAGTTTTACCATACTGTTCTCGTACATTCAGACTGAATCAGGGAATCACTTCATGGTGAAGGAGATCTCATAAAATTTAGCTGCATGAGTTGTATATATAATGACAGACCATTAAATATATTTTCTAATTCTCTGAAATTTTTGCTTTATAAGTTTATACCTTCCAGCAAACAATTGTAGTTTGAGACCCAGTGTTGCTCTGGAAGAAAGTTAACTGTTTTTGTTAATGCTTTTAGGTTAACGTTCTCATGTCAGTTTTTCCCCTTCAAGAACAGAATCTTCTCTGCTCTGGAAAATGATCCTCTCTTTGCACATCATCCTGGAGAAGATTTGTGCCGGGAGAAATATCAGGAGCTGACATTCCTGCGCTGTAAAAGGCTCTTTGAGTATGAATTTCTTACTCAGCAAGAGATCATAGAGAACCCATTAAGGAGTTTTATTATGATTCTCTGTATAGGAATGTATGATTGGTCTCCATCTCTCCAGCTTGCCTTACATTGTGTTGTAAGTACAGTTCAAGGGCTATAGTGGTAGTGTTTGAATTTAAGTAACTTCTAATACCATAATTCTGTTGCTTTATGCATATTTTATTAAAAGTAGATATTTTCCTCATCCTTTCTTTCCAAAAATGGAACTAAGTTTTAACTGTTTAGAAGAATCAGAGAGCTGTGGGTAATCTTTGTTGTTAAACCCCTGTCTCCACTGGAATCTCACCTGGAAAGTAAAGGTGAAACAGTACAGACAGATACACAGAAAAATTTTGATGTCTTTTGTCTATTCCTCTGCCTCCTCTCTAGGGCAGTAGCAGCTCAAGAACTTGGTTGTTGGTGGCTGTGTATTTGCTAAAGATTTGCAGGTATCAGAAACTTACCTGCCTAAGCCCCAGTGTCTTAATTAAGGGCAGAATCCAGAAGGAATGGAAACCAGTATAAAATTTCTCACATCAGTGGCTGTATTCTGTTATTCAGTTGCTTCCCAGATGGGTCTCTCACAAAGAATACTCAGCATAGCTGGTCAAATAATATCTGTTGAATTAATTAATTGTTACTATTCACATGGCTGGGGAGCATCTAGGAAGTAAGAGTTTTGCTGTGTGAATATCCTTGTAGGAAAACTGAAGTTAAGCTTCCAAATCAGCATTCTTGTTTGATCCTGAAGCAGCTACCTTCAGTTCCCAATCCATTTGCAGTAAAATGAACTAAAGCAGTTTTTTAAGTTTTCCTTTTAAGTTTTCCTTTGCTCAAGGGAACATCACTAAGGACAAGTGGAAAGTATTTTTAAGCATTTGCAATGAAGGCTTGAGCAGGTTAGAGCTGGGACAAGTTCAGTCATCTGTAAAGGGGCCTTGACAAGATCAAATCCTGACTTACCTCCCCCAGCCACAGTCTAATGATAGTTTACTGTGCAGCCCACTTTCCCTGGTCTGTTTACTGGACATCACTATTAAAAATCATGGACATCACTATTAAAAATCATGTGCAATTTGTGCTTTTCATCACAGGACACTGATTTCATTCATAATTCTGTTTTTACAGGTATTTGCAGGACCAGTTATAAGTGCTTCTAAGAGGTTTGCACACATTGTGAAACAAATTTATAGCATGGAGGTAATTTTTTCTAATAATTTGTGAGAAATGGACACTACCAGAACTGCATCACTATTTGCACTTTTGTGTTATTTCTGATCTCTTTACATACCTAGGTACTTCTAAATGGCAAAAGAAAAGACCATGGAGCAGATTCAAGCACTGAGCTCTGGCTGTCCTCACTGCTAGCTCATAAACTACTTCCTGGATATGCTTTAAGCTGTCCAAGTTAACATACAGACAAGATTTAGGAACTTTTCCCAAAAGGCAATATAGATGACACTACACCAGTTTAAGCTCTGTCCAGAGTCATTTAAGAGTATCCTACTAGGATACTCTTAACCTTGATGTGTTGCCATAAAAATTCCATTCTAATGCTATAAAACGGGAAATAATAATGTCTTAATGCGAAGAAACACCACATGGAGTTCAGTGGAGACTCAGGACCAAGTACTCTGCAGAATAAGTGCAGCCTGCCTGATATAGAAGGTGCCAATCCTAAACAGTTTCTCCTCTCTAGGCCATGTGAGCAGCATTCACTGGCTGCCCAGACCCTCTTTGATTTTGCAAGATAAGTATTCTGAGTGCACCTCAACTGAGCTTTGTGCTTCTTTTGTTGCTCTTTATCACTTCCTGTTTTGGGGGTTTTTTTGCCAATTTACTTTCCAATAGCTGCATTTGGAATCATTTGAAAGTCTTGCAGTTTTAATTAATGTCAGAAAGTGGTCTTGAACTGTGCAGTGTATCTCCTTATTTAGATTTTTGGATGTTTTGCTCTGACTGAACTCAGCCATGGAACTAACACCAAAGGCATACGGACTACGGCCACGTTTGATCCTAGCACTCAGGTCAGTCCTTAATGCACACTGTCAACCAGGCTTCCTTTCCATACAAAACTGTGTAAGAAGGAGTTGGTCCCTGCCTAGGCTTCAGCTCTCACAGTTGAAACAGCCCTCTCAGTTCTTTACTTGAACTCACAGCTCAGTTTAACCTAAGATCTAGGAAATGCTTCCCAATCCATTAGTCTGCTTTATTTTTTTTTTTTAACTGCTTAAATGAGCAGTTAAAAAAGCTGAGTTTCAGGCTTTACAGTGGTAAATGAAGTAATGAGATTTTTGAACTCTGAAATTTTTTCCTTACTACATGTGTTCTCTCCAAACTTGAACACAATAAGAGAGATCTCAGGTGTTAGAATGCAGTACAGAATAAAATCCTGGCAATTAATGAATGTTTTCAAAACATTACCAGGGTAATGAAAAAGAAAAGCTGTGACCTGATTTTTATTATTTATATAATTTTCTTTTTCTTTCCTGGCTACAGGAATTTGTCATCAATACACCTGACTTTGAAGCTGCAAAGTTCTGGGTTGGTAATATGGGGAAACATGCTACTCATGCCGTTTTGTATGCCCAGCTCTATACTCCTGATGGACAGTGCCAAGGATTACATTCCTTTATTGTACAGGTAGAGTGGAAATATTGCTAATCCTTTTTTTCTTTTGGGGAGGAGTAGGTTCAAATTAAAAACTTCATTATGCTGTTATTTATACCCGACCAGCAGATTCCTTATTTAATGCCTTCACAGTTCATTGCAGTTGTAACCAGTGTACTTTTTTTAAATGGTCACTGATTTTGTGAAGGTTGTAGAGCTAGTTTTATACTGTCAGTTTTCTGCAAAATTTCTCAAAATACAAAAGAGCTGAAAAGTCTCCAGATGATCGTGGTACTTAGTTAGAACTCATCTGTGTTATATGAAGTCCTGAAAGTCTTGCATGGGGCTTAAGATGATTTATGTCTGCCAATGCTGCAGGCTGATCTGCATGAAATCTGCAAACTTCTACCACAGAAATCATTTTAGAAGATTAAAGGCATCATAAAATATGTCAGTGCAATAGAAAACTTGTACATAGTAAAATGAACTAGTTGCAGACTGAACAGAGTTTATTACAGAATCAGGGAATATCTCAAAGCTGATTTTTACATAAAAATTCCATTGGTTCCTGCTGTGTCTGTGTACACCTGAAGAGGTTTCAGTGCTAATCTGATGAGAGCAGTCATCAGTGTTAAGGGATATTTAACATAGTGATGTGATTAGTGTCATCTTCCAATGGGATTTTCATTAAAGCATCTATGTCCTGAATGAGAGGATGCATAAGTACAAGTTATATCCAGGATTATGTGCTTGAAAGAAACAGAGACATCTCTTTATCATTAATAACGGGTACAAGATGGGAATATTTTCAACCTTTGAAAAATTCAGCCAATAACTTACATTGTTCCACTACTGGAATGTTGTGTTTCACTTCTCTACAGATTCGAGATACAAAAACTCTCCTACCAATGCCAGGTGTGATGGTAGGTGACATAGGAAAGAAACTTGGGCAGAATGGGTTGGATAATGGGTAAGTCAATACATTTGAAAGAGAAAATATTCTAATTACATTCAAAATGTAATGGTTGCAAAGATCCCCCTGTATCAGTTCTGTCTTTATTCCTGAAGTGTTCACTAGTGATTTTAAATTTTTGATATTTCTAAAAAAACCCTAGACTGAAAGATCTTGGATTTCAGTATTTTCTATCTGAATAAACAGTCTTTCAGCCTTCCTCACTTTTTAAAATGTGAAGTGCTCCTGGTATTCTGTGAATATCCCCAGACAGTCTTGCAGTTATAGACTCTGCAACAATAATAATGGAAAAAAAATGCATTAAGTTCTGAGTAAAGAACTTTATCAACCTCTGCACCCATCTGGGTGTAAGCCTTTAATTATTTTCTCTGTTGATTTCTAGCCCACAGGAAGGGTAGTGGTGGTCCACAGACAAGCTTTATTTTTAGTAAAGATGTAAGATTAGTGAGACCCAAGAGAGAAACGATGTATCTTGTTTAAACCATGGGATTTCTAGACTACAGACAAGAAAGAGAAGGCTAGTTATTTTATTCCATATTATGTATGTTCAGTTGAAATAAAAAAGAAGCTGGCTCCATTTCTTAGTCATGGACTCCAGTGGCCTTACTGTGTCTACTTTACTATCCAAAGGTGTCTGATAGGGAGGAGATACAGAGAAGAAACAGAGGTAGATTTCTGCATTAAAACATCATTATGTAATAATTATTTAAACTGTTGTATTACTTATGTAGCTCTGTATAAAGACAGAAACTTAAAATGGTAAACAAGGATTTCATTCTTTATGCCTCAAATTTACTTCTTTCTATTGATTCAGTTTGTTACAGATACTGTATTGTCCTTCAAAATATGTCATTGCAGTAAATACAGTATAGACATCTTAAAGTATCCTGGTTTCAAATATAATGGCTTTGACCATCTTTCCAGAAGATTGTAGGAATTTTATGGGTATGTAGTTCATTACCACTGATTCTCTGTTTTCTGAAGACACCAAAAAAATAAATGTAAAAAAACCAAAACAACCCAAAATTAATTTATAGGGGAAAACTGTGAGAAAGACTTTGAAAAGAGGGATGTTTAAGGTTTGGTGGGTATTTTTTCTTGCTTATGCATTACAGACTAGTAGCCACCAGATGGCACAGCAGCATGGGCCTGAGTGATCTAAATGTTATTCAACGTCATACTTCTGTAGAAGTGTTCAAATTCTGCTGTTCATTCTTATATTGAAACACAGTTTTACGTGCAACTCAGGAAAGAAGAGTCTGCTTGTTATGTGACTTTGTACATAATTTTAGGTCCATTTCTCTATTATCTACTGGGGAAAAATAAAGTATTTCTTAAAATGTTGGTAATAACTGAATAATTTGAAATTATAGTCCATAAAATACAGTGCAAATGAGATACCAGTGACTTCCTACCTTAATGTCAGATGGAGTCCCTTATCTTAGTTGGCATCATGTGTCATTTAAAGCAGTCATAGGGCATTCCTGTTTACTTTGTATATGTTGTTTTTAAAAAATTATTATTGTGTTCAAACAGTAGTGCCCAAAGAGCCCCAGTCATGGATCTAGATCTCTTAAGTGTGCATCAAGACAGTCTGTGTGTTAGAAACCTTAAGACAGCTCTTGCAGATTAAGGCAGAAGGGTGAGGGAGCCCAAGGTTACCAATAGATACCCTTCATTTAGCTAAGAACTCCAGGGGCCTGTGTTCCTGAACTACCTCAGCTCATGTTTTTTTGGAGAAGTCTAAGGTTAGAGGCAGGCCAACATTTTTCTCACGAACCAGGGAACCAAGTTTTGTTCTGTAACCTTCCTGCTCACACTGAGATGTCAGAAGTGTCAGGGCTTGTAGATGTTGGCTCTCAGAGGTACACAAAGGTCTGGATGGGGACTAGAGAGGAAGTTCTGCATTTGTTTGCAGAGACAACAAGCCATGCCACCCTAGAAAAGGGACTCTTGGTTGCATGATCTGCAAAATGCCAGGATCCACAGAGAGATATTTCCCCAGATACTGCCTTGTCAAGGTGTTCTCCTTGGCCATTTAGCAATCTTACATCCTAGTTTATCCCAGAGGAAGCACGGACTTGTATGTGGAGAGGAGAAAACCTTCCCTTATGCTGTGACTACAAGTATTAGTTTCTACTGGATGCATTGCCAGGTTTTTTTGAATGTGTGTGTGAAGTCTGGTTCAACTACCATGAACACTTAGTAAATCAGGTCTATTTCCATGTAGCTACACTCAGGATATGTGGTCACAGTGAGGATCAGAGTCTGAGATCTCTTACAGAGATGTTTGATTTTGTTCCTCTGCTTCAAGAGGTTTATGGTAATAATTTTCAGTATGGATACAGACAGTTAATTTCCTGAACACTAATGAAGGTCATGGGGAAGAAATTCCAGAGCCTCCTTGGAAAATGCTATTGATTTATGCTATGTAAGAAAACAGAGTGGTTGATAGTAGTTGTCCATTCTGGCTTTGAAAAACAATTAATCTCTTGGGTTGTTTGGCTGAAAGCTGGTTTCCTGCTAATGCAGAGTGTAATTTTTTTAGTTAGAGAAGAAAGAAAAAAGAAAAAAAGACAAAATCACTGTAAAATATTTTAAAATATTTTCCTTTCCCTAGGAAATTTACAACAATTTGTGTAATCATTGCATAAAGGGGTAAAATAGAACTCTGTTTTTTCTTATGGAGAGTTTAGACTGGTTTTGTGTTTTGTTACCAAAATTAAATCAGACTGCCACCAGGGGGTGCAAATGCTTCAGTCTTTATTTTATAATATTAAAATGTCCCCCTGTTGCTAGTGCTCTGGCAATCTTTGAAATATGCTGTTCACTGAGGACCCAGAATGGTAGTAGCTGAGGGAAAAAAAAACTACTGAAAAAATCCCTGAGTATTTGGGATTTCAGGGGCTTTTCAATAAAATGAAAGGCAGGTGTAAGGAGTGGGGGCAGGGGGGTGACATACACATAAAGCAAGAGCAGGGCTAAGTGTTGATGTGCATTTCTGTTTCTTTCTTTTGGTGTGGGGGTTTTTTGGTTGGGGTTTTCTGGGAGGAGCTGTACCTTGGCTAATGGAACATTGCCAAAATTACCCATTACCTGTTACTTCAGTGCACATCAGTAAATGTTTGGCACTGAATTGGTGGTGAACCAATTTCCTGTCCCGTTTTAACTAGCAGCAAATTCCTGCTTTCCCCTCTCCAGAGATGAAAATGATGCCCAACTGAATCAGCATGGGAAGAGTGAAAATCAGATATAATTATATTTCTGAAGTGGTGCTTACCATGCCTCTCTTTGTAAAACATGTTATGAGCTTGTTCAGCTCTGTCCACTGATAACATGTATATAGTTTGTAGAGCAGATAAAACCTATGGTAAGGGAAGAACTAGAACAATAAAGCTGTCACTTTACCTTAAGTCTTTGTAGGGGATTAAAGGGTCTTTCTGGAGGATGAATTAACTGCATCTAATGATAATGGTGGGTTTGGGAAAACTGATGGGGTTTATTAGCTGTTTAACAGCCTCTCATTTACAATTAAAATGTGGTCAATCTTTGCGCACATACAACACACTTAAGATGTTCAGCATGTTCTCTAGCAATCAGTGAGGCCAGATTCACTTTTCTGGATACTGAAAAAAAACGCCCAAGAAGAAATGGGTAAAGGGGATTTATTGGAGAGACAAGCAATAAATTGTGTAAAAGAATCCCTTCTGGAAAGAGATTGCAGGCTCAGAAAGCCCTCACTACAATCCCTTGTATATTGGCAAAGATGGCATACATCACATGACTTCCACGCCTTTACAAATTGCTTTAAATGGTTAATTCATAGTTTGTTTCTTTGTTACTATTTCAGTATCACTGCCAATTACACTATGATTCTGCTACTGCTAGTTTAAGGACAGAAGAAATGAAAGTCTAGTCCTTTTTGTCTTGTACTATTCATCCTCTTCCCTGTCATTTAGATCTTGCAACTGTTGAAGTTATTTCACTGGGAAGATAGGAGTTACAATACACAGTTGAAGCCTAAATAGTCTTTGGAGCTTCATCTTTCAATCTGAAACAGTAGTTCAGTGAAGATAATATTCATATCAGCTTCTTTGGTTATTTGCTTCTACTCCCACACTGTCTTTTCCTTTCTGCTCTGATGAACATTTATGTAGCTGTGTAGGGGACTCAGCTAGGGAACTGGAACTACCTGAAACTAACCCCACCAATTTTAGCTGTCTTCAGTCAGATAATTTGTCAGGTCTGGTTCACTGCAAGGCCTTAGGAGTGGCTGTTTCAGTACAGGAAAAAGAGCAGAGATGTAAGAAATCAAGTGTAAAAATTGGTCCTGCTTCCCAAATAAACCAGCTTAGGCTTGTTTAATATTTTTTATTGACTTACAGCCTCTAAGTCACAAACAATTGCAATAGCAATACCAATGAAGTGGCTGTAGAAGAAAAATTAATGTTAAAAATGCTTGTGCCTATATTTACATGATCTGAATATACCATCCATACTTTAGTCTATAATATCCACACATGCTGGCTCGAAGAGAAGCCCGGAGGTCTAGCCACGCAGCCTCTGATTTAGGGCGGCACACACAAAAGGATCAGAGGGGAGGTGCTCCTCACCCCAGGGAGCCGTCCCTTGAGCAGAGTGTGAGAGCACGCAGGCGGAGGCAAAGAAGCAGAGAGAGGGGACTCTCCGTATAGGTTCCACACAGAAGGTTTATTCCTGTGAAACAATGAGGGGAGGAGACAGAGAGCCAAGGATCTGCCGGTGTCCAGGGACTTTATAGTGGGGATAGGAAATGCAGGGATAAGGGATACAGCCAATGGAATACTTAACAGGAGGTGGGGTTTAGGCTGAGGGAACCAATGGAAATAACACCAAGGAGGGACTTGGGGAAGGAGGCAATGGAGTGTTGAACACAACAGAACTTTCTAGAACTTATACAAATTAAATTAAGGGAAAGAAATATATATAGAATTATATATAAAATAGAAAGGGGAAAACATTCACCAACCATACAAAAGTATGCAGATAACTGAACTGGGGGATTATGGGCTCTCACCCTAACTACAGAGTGAGGCATTAAACCTCGGGGCCTGACCACCACTTCTTGGTGTCTGTGTTGTTCTCAGGGGTCAGGGTGGTTGTAGCCGCTTGCACTGCCACATTAGTCCTTGTGAAAAGTGCCACTTCCTCGGTTAAAACTAGGTATTTTCCTAACACATCTTGCATGTTTGCAGTTTAAGTTAAAGTCATGATTTTTGCAGTGGAATCTTTCACATTTCCCTGCTTTGCCCTCTTCATGTAGTTTCTGCAGTCAGGGCTGGACACTATGTGGGTACATACAGTGCTGTGCATGTTACTAGGCTGTGGTCACATTGCTGAAGAGTGCTGCCTTATCCCCTCATTTTTGTCATGTTCATGTGCCTCAAAACTCTTCAGCCATAGCTACTTCACACTGAAAAGCACTTGATGTGGTTGAAAATAGGGAAAGGTTGATTTAGATCTGGTCACACATTTGTTTTTTGACCCGCAGAAATACAGCCTCACATCTGCAGTGAACTTCAACCAACGATTTTTGTTCCTTAGAGTTCTGTCACCTCTCGACAGCTGCAGGAGTCTGCACATTCAGAGCTCCTTGCAACACTGACACTTGGACTATAAGAACTTTAGTGTGAGTGCGTCTTTGTGTGTCTGTGAAGTCCATTAGGTTAGGATTAGGAGGTCTATAAACAGCTATGTTGTTTTATCATTGCTATTGAGCATTATTGTACAGAGCTGCATTCTTAGATTAGAGCCTTGATTGTAGAAAATAAAGCTAAAATACTGCCATGCAGTTTTCCCCCGTTTCTCTGTAACTTTTTTCAGCTCTAACCTTTCTGTGAGCTTCAGCCTAGAATATGTGGCAATTTTCTTTCCTTCTGCAAGTTTTTCATCAAACCTCTGAAATGTTACTCTTCCCAAGGTTTACTGTATCCCATGAACAGCCTTCCTGTACCATTCACCTGCTTTCTGTTTCTGGCTGGAAGTATGGCTGGTGTCATTGCACCATCTCTAATGTAGTCAGTAACAAAAGCTGGCAGAAAAGGCATTTTAGTGAGTCTCAAGTTCACCAAAGCATGTTTGAGCTATTTGTACTATAGGTAACAGTTTATTACTTTAGTACTGGCAAAAGGAGCTCATAGCTTTTCCAGCTGCTTCTCTTTTATCAGCATCACTGCACACCAGATGAATTTCTATTGCATGATTTAAAGTCAGTGAGATTAACTTAGTTTGAAATGTTCCCTCAACTAGTGGCCAAAGAACCCAAACAAGAATGCTACTATTGGAATGGCACTTCATTCTGCTCAGCTGCTCTTGGTAGAAATCTGTGTGATACAGTGGTTTTTTATCTGTGGTAAAAAATGTGTCTACATGATGCAAAATTGCACATTGCTGTAGAGCCCTGTGATATCTATTTAAAGTGACAGCTGTCAGTTGTCTTGCTGAGAGGTCTTAATCTCAGTCACGCTATTTGCTGTGCTGAAGAGGCCCTAAGTAGGGCAGCTTTCAACCCTCTGGTCTTGTCATCACCATGTGAAATTTAGCCATTTTCCAAACTTGCTGGTACATGATATCCCCATGACTGTGTATACAGTTCTATTATTGTAAGATATCTCTTCAATTCTTTAAGGAGATTTTTCCCCTAAATGTGTTGACAGATGTGGGCCAAGTCTATGCTTTCTAGGCTAATAACCATTAAAAATGTGATCGTTGACTTCATTAAATCTTACTATTTATTTTTAATATGTTCTAATATCAAGTTCCAATTGGCCAGTATGTCTAACAATTCCCAACAGCAAAGTTCTTGGAGAAGGAGCATAACAGCAGTTGGCAGCAATCTCACAAGGTCACTTAACCCACCAGTCCTGTGAGGTTCTGCTTTTATTTTCAACACTGGTGCTTACAGGCATATCTTGTTTCTTCGCATATGGAAATTTTCTGTTGAATTTTTAATTGCTAGTTCTGCCACTCTGCTTTGCTTCTTAAAGTCTTTTCCATCTGATATGCATAGCAACATATCTTATATAATGTATCTGTAATGGATAATATCAAGGGAAAAAATCTAAACTTTCAAAACCTGTTACTTGAATTCATTTTGATTTTAAGAAAATAGGTTATCGTATAATGATAGGAAATTCAGTATTCTGGTTCACTAGCTGTGAAAGAAGTTATTAAAGAAGGGTGTGCATGTAGTTTTTAATCAAAATAGTTCTAGGTCATCTTTTATGTGGTATAGAATTAGCTTCCTTGTATTTGTGTCAGATTATAATAAAACTTGAAGATTTCTCACTCTTTCCGACCGAAGCCTTCCCTTAGATTTAACTGTTTGGGATTGTATCACAGCAAATGAAAGTGGGTAAAACTGTTTAGGTCATTTTGGGAGCTGTTTTGTTCAGCGCACATCTGTCACATATTCCTTATGAGTAGGCTTGGGATTCCTAAAAGTATGTAATTAGTATATAGATTTATAAAGTAGTAGCTTTGAATTTGCTTTTTAGAAACACTTGAGTCTCAGGCAGGCCAATATAAAAATTTTCTACAACTGCACAACTTTGCTTAGTGAATTGAACTAATCACTACAGTGTAAAACACAACACAGAATAGGGATAATTTGCTGGTTTATTCATTGTCATTATCTCCCAGGTAACAAATGACAGACCAAAAGGGAATATCCTCAAGTTGTACCAGGGGAGGTTTAGGTTAGATAATGGGAAAAATTTCTTCACTGAAAGAGTGTTCAGACATTGAGACAGGCTGCTCAGGGAAAAGGGGTGGAATCATCATCCCTGGAAGTGTTCAGAAGATGTGTGGATGTCATACTTGGGGACATGGTTTAGTGGTGAACACGGTGCTGCTGGTGCAATGGTTGGACTCTGATATTGGAAGTGCTTTCCAGCCTTAATGACTCTGTGAATTCTGCCACGAATCTTACCATTCATCACATATGAGGCTAAGCATGTTCCAGATATGTATTTGCAGATAGAAGGCCCAAGGACTGGAGCCCTTTGAAATATCATCCTAATCTATGCCCCAAAGATTGTATCATCTTTGTATCAGAGGTCAGCTCTTCCTTTAGTCTGGTTTATAATTCCAGTTTCAATCACCTATTCAATAGCTTTTAAAAATAATATTTCATTGCTTTCTTCCATGCATCCCTTCCTGCTTGGGAGGGATCCTTATAAACATCCATGGAGCTCCCTTACTTTCATCACTCTGATTCCTTCTTAAAATTCTCATTTGCTCTAACGGCTTGTAAAAAAATAGCATTGATTAGCTGCTGGTGTACTGTGACTGACAGGCATCCTGTCAGGAAAATATTCTTCAGCAATTAGTGTCTGCTTCACCATTTGAACATATTTGTAGTTTCCTGCCTAATGCTTGCATTGTAAGGTCCTAGGAGGAAGCACCTTCTTGGAATTCTATGGATGTACAGCAACTGTGAAAAAAAGCATACTAAACTAGAAACCTAAACCTTGCCACACACACTCTTCTGTAATTAATGAGTACTAATAATTAAAAAGCTCAAGTTCTTTCTAAGATGCATGCTATTACTCAAGAATATTGGTTGTTGTATAGGTTTAGTTGTGATTCTGTTTGGGATATAGGGAGCAGAGAATGTGAATTTAGCCAAAAGATCTTTCTCAAATGAGATTTTTTATTTTCAGTGATATGAAAAAAATATTAATATAGATGGAAATCAGATTTTTGGAAATTCTGAATTTGCTTCTATTACAAAGTAGTGTTGTCTCACTGAAACTGGCATTTAACAAAGCACTTATTAGCATTGTTGAGGCAGCTGGTTCTTGGTTAGGATAGCATGCCTTTCTTTGTGTATAAGTCTGAAAATACTGTGTATCTCTAAGGCTGAATAAATTCAGTATTCAGATACGTTTCCTTGGAAACAACTCATAATTTAAAAACACAAGCAGCAATGCAGCCCTTATGTAATTTATTAATGTGAAAGACCTGGCTCTCGTGAGCCATATTAAATATATCAGCCTTTATTGGCAGGAAAAAGGAATTTTCTTTGATTACAAATACAGCTTTTCAAGCGCTATTAGTGAGATATTTGTGAGTGGGGTTGATACTGCTGCTATTGTGCCAAATTGTGTTGCCCATTTGGGTGAAACAGTTCAATCACTTTCTTCCTGAAGAATACGAGTACTCAGGACATTCTCCCTATCTTAAGAACTTCCCTCTTTATTGCTGCTAGGGTGCTGCAATTTAGAAAGGGTTATCCTGCTCTTCCTTTTATAAGATGCCACATTTCACAGAACAGAATTCCTAATTTGAGTTTAAACAAAGGAAAGTTTTCCTTTTGGTTCCTTCTCAGGGCACTATTTCAGCTATGTCCTTATTTGTACTGCAGTAGAATGAGTGATCCTCACAGATCTATATTCTAGACTCATAAAAATATATTGTGTCTCTGTCCCAAAGCAGTCTCCAGACTGGACTAAACAACACGTCAGTAAAGAATATAGTTAGGGCAGAATTGTTTGGGGCAGGGAATTTGGAATAAGAAAGGCCCAGTCACATTCTAGGTGGGAGAAGGACGTTGTTCATCTTCCCAAGCTTTTTACAGCTGAGATACCAGCTTAAGGAACTTAAGTCATGCAGCCTGAGAATTCAGTTCAGCTTTCTGAAGTGTCAGTGAAAGTACCTGTCAAACTGCCTGTGTACAAGGTCTCTAATAAGTTACTTTACTTGTCCCTTCCCTTAACCAGAATACATTGCTCATCCTTCCATTTCTTTTTGACTTCTTTCCTTACAAAGCTGCTGAAATGGTCTCCCAGAGTTAAAGTGGGTTTTTTTTGGTTTTGTAAACATCATCTTTTTAAAACAAAAAAACAAAAATCAGAAGAGTTATAACAAATAATTTCTCGTCTTGAATTTATTGTGCTGCTCTGAAAGTCTTTGTTGTCCCAGGCATACTTCCCTAAAATCACCTACCTGGCTTGAAGGACACTGTTTTTGGTTCACTGACATGCCTGAGATAATTTTGCAATCCCGTCTTTCTTGTGACCTTTATTCTGTAATATAAACACCTCAGACTATGTAGACATCTTAGATTTAGATCTGTTTGTGTATTTGTTTAAACAGATTTGCCATGTTCCACAATGTCAGGATACCAAAAGAAAATATACTGAATATAGCTGGAGATGTCACAGCTGAGGGGAAGTACTCAAGTTCAGTCAAGGTATGAAACAAGGCCTTGTTTCATTAAATATACAAAGATATAAGTAGGTTAAGAGACAGAGCAATGGGCCTCTTATGTTGGGAAGTACTGGATACCTGAACTGTTGACAATTTCACATGAAGTATGAATGTCAGTTTTTTAATTGCGTTTTAGAGATAACTCACCTTGCTGACTTTACTGAACTTTGTGCTCTTTGCACGACCCTACTAATCCCAAAGAGTTTAGAGTGTGACTATGTTCAGGCAAGACTATTCTGAGTCCTGCCTGAATACCTCATCTGAAGGAGTCAAGAAACAAAATTGCCAAAATTGCTTCTGATCATGCTACCAAGTTGCATCTTCATGGGGGTAAAATGAAATGTTAGCCTCAGCATTCATTCTGTGTCTTCTATTTGTTCAGGATGCTAAAGAGCGTTTCAGTGCAACTGTGGGATCCTTGTCCACTGGCAGAATTATGATCACTGGAATTTGCATGACCAATTTAAAGCTTGCCTTGGCAATAGCCATTCGCTTCTCAGCAGCTCGCCATCAGTTTGGACCAACTGAGGATGAAGAAATACCTGTCCTTGAATACCAAACACAGGTAAATATTTTGGAATTCAACCTAAACATTTTTATATAATGAAACTCACATTCAGAGCTACTGCAGATCACAATAGTGACTGTGAAGTTAGTGGATTAACGTTGTCTGTGTCACCTGAAGCATCATTCTAGTTCAGCTGTGGGGGTTCATTCCAACTCAAAACCTTCTCCTGGCATGACCAGGCTTTTAACATAAATTCTTGGAATAGCAAAACCAAAACAATTCATGTTCCTCTGAAGTACCTGCAAACATTTGTCTTCTAAAATAGTAACCTTTTCAGAGAAAGACTGTCTTACATGCACATGTGAAAGTACTGCAGATGTAGAAACTAGCATTTGCTTCAAAATATCAGTGCTTCTTTTGCTGCTACACTAATTTTCTCATTTGTAGCCTGTATGCTTTAAAAGTATGGCATTCATTGTGGAGAAGTCTCAAGCTAGTACTGATTTGAAGAGGATTATAACCAAGGTTTACCTGTAGTTTATGCAGATGAAAAAAATAGAAAAAGTATATGTAAAGTAACTGGGAAAAAGGGAAAACTCAGATCTGCTGAATGACAAAGGTTAATATATAAGAAGTGCTGAAAACAAACCTGCCCAGTTTGTCCTTGCAGTGTGGGTGCCTTTTTCCAGGTTGACATTTACCTTGCAATGTTGACAGATTTCATGGGTTTCTACAAACTGGTGAAAGGTGCCTTTCTTCCACCATTTCTGAATAAGCCAGGGCCTGCTTTCCACTATTCTTTGAATCTCTCAATTTTTCCCAGTTTTGGCTTGTTCTATGGGTTCTGCTTGGTGAAACTCACTCCCTTCCTCCTTGCCACAAAGACTTTCAAGCAGTTTTTCTTTTCCTTCATGAGCCGCATGAAATACTAACAACCTCTGTCATGTTCATACTGAAGAAATGTATGAATCCTGACTGACCCTGGCATGCCAGATATTTTATAAACACATGGCAAAAATACGTCTTTGGTCCCCAAAGCTTCAGTGAACTTTTTCCCTGGTTTAACGGAAATGCTTATCACAAATTCATGAAATGTGAGAACTAAAATAATATAACCATAACTTGTATAAAGAGAACAATAAGCACCTACATAACTAAATGTAATTATGTTATAGGTGGTTATTTTTCTCTTCTCCATTAAGCAGTTTTCCATTTTGAACACAGTAAAAATTAATAGGTTGGTTCAATATAATAACTATTAAAAATATATATATATCAATTTTTGATCAAATCAATTTAATTCTTTTATTCCAGCAATGGCGTCTTTTTCCTTATCTGGCTGCTGCATATGCCTTAGATTATTTCTCAAAGTCCCTGTGTGGGAACTTTGTAGAGTTTTTTGCAGGTGTATTGACAAAGCAAAGGAGTCAGAGACAGGTGAGATATTTACATATTTCTTCTTCACTGAATTCTTACTATAATAAACTGTAAAATGTTAAATGGAGGATCTGTTTAGAAGTCTTAGGCTCCCTTATGATCAAGAGTGATAGAGCAATGTCTCAGAAATATGGGGCATACAAAATACTAATTAAAGTTGCATTTAGAAAAGCATTCAAATTAGTTTTGACGGAGTGATTAAAGTTTTATTGATTTCTGTGGGATTGAAGGTTATGTTCTCTTGCAGAATTTTTTATCATAAATATATTATGGTGGTGTAAATTCAGCTTATAACTGTTGTAAATGATTCTGCAGGGAGCATATATCAAAGATTTTCTGAAAATATACTTATCTTAATTCCTGCACAGACTCTGTGTGTCTGTCTTGAATTTGCAATTCAAATTCATGCATTAAAATAAATATTTTTAGAGAAAAAAAGTTGACTTTTGAGTTTTAACACTGAATTTTTCATCCACAATCAGCCCACTGGAAGTCATCCCTTTACAGAGGAAATAGTTTAACCTATCAGCCTCTCTGCAAAGACTGATTAATTTATCAAAAATTTGATTTAATCAAATTAGCTGCAGTATTGTGTTTTTACAGCATATAAATTTTATTTAGTTTTATAATATTTGGCAATAAAAAGTTTTAGGGCCTACAAACTGGCTGTGTATTGCTCAGGTCTTACTTAAATACTCAAGCTTTTTTCAGCTAAAGTAAAGCTCATTAAATACTTTTGTACTAATGGCAGGGTATTTTAATTTCTCCTCTTGGCACAAACCACAGAAGAATCTATTTGATTTTTTTTCCTGACACTTCATCTCTGTAGATCTTCAGTGCAGTCACTAATCTTAGGGAAAACAGTGGCTATCAGGAAAAAAAATCATGATAGGAAAGAATCTCATTGTTGAAAATTTTAAGAATGTAATCCTTATGGATTTCTTTTTTTCTACAGGAGATCTTAAAACAAATGACACCAACCAGGGAGGTGTTCTTAAACAAGCTTTGGTTGTATCATGCCCCTATCTCCAGAAACCAGAGTTCCAAACATGTTTTCAAAGGAAAGTCAACAGAGTTAGTGTAAATGCAGGCTATTGTGATTCCCTGGAATCTCTGGGGGTGTATATGTAAGTTTTCCTGCTCTTTGCAAAACTGATGCTTAAAAGATCAGTGAAAACTATGTAAGGCAATAAATATTATAAATATCCTATTGCTGGCTGGGAAGAGAGATACTGCTTATGTCACAGAAGGGATAGAAGCTTTTTCTGGACAGGCCACCCTCAACCACCTGCCTCTCCATTTTTGGGAGGGAAAGCTTGGCAGGTGGTAAACTAACTCACTCAATGCTGTGCTAGCTGGTACATCTGAGCTAAGATGCACCCATGTGTCCATTACCTGACACAAATTATTGCTGTCCCATAAAAGAAAGTTGGTGCTGAAGGTTCCTCTGTTGTGGCAGGGTTTTTCTGTGGCACCAAAGAATATGCTTTGCACTTACATAGATCTCAGAAAGTTTTATGCCTGTATTACCAGTTACTGTTCATTATAAAGCAGTACACGTATCTATAGCTTTAGCTGGTCACCAACTTACTTTCTGTAGAAGTTATTCCTCATTTGTAACTTCTTTTTCACAAAGTTACAAATCTTTCCTTTCACAAAGGTGGATTTGGGACGTGAGATTCATGCTTTATCTGCTGCCAGCAAACCTCTGGCATCTTGGACTGCTCAGCAGGCAGCCCAGGAGTGCCGAGAAGCTTGTGGAGGACATGGTTACCTTGCCAGTAAGTTACAGGCCACTGCATGCACTGATCGGAAAGAGACTGGTTATTTTGATGTGTTCTTTGATTGCTGTTGTGCCATGATGTCTGAATTTTAGCAATGTGTTTAGAAAGTATTTTATCCTCATATCCATATTTTTAAATTTTATTTCATACCTGAAGTCACAAAAAAACCCCATTAAACCCGTTTAGGATCTGCACCAGCGTTTGGGCAGACTCTATGAGTAATTCAGTCTCAGTTTCAAAAATAAAGATGCAGACTTTATAGATGAAAATTCCTCATATAAGTTAAATGCCACACTTTTCTAAAATCTTTACTGTACCAGGTAATCAGTGAACTTTCAAGCTCATCTGTTTGTAACAATAGTTCTACGTACAAGAATAGACAGCTCTCTTGCATTTTGTCACAGAAAAATTATTTACTCTCTCTTAGCTTCTACTAATACATTGCAATATATTAAACTACGCACTTGCTCTTATTAAGTGAATCGTCTGGGTGAAATCCGAAATGACAATGATCCAAACTGCACATATGAGGGAGATAACAACGTCCTGCTTCAGCAAACCAGCAACTACTTAATGAGCTGGATGAATTGCATAAGAGGTATGTTTTCATTGTGGAAGCTTATGCTGGACCCAACAGTGCGTAGCTAATGGAATTAGGAGGTAATTTCATACTGAAAGCAATTGACAGTCATTTAATAATTTTGTGGAGCATAAATAATGTGCTTCAGACTCCATCATATGGTACATTCACAATACAGAAATATTTGCTGCAAGAAATATTCTTTCTTCTGTCTTGCAGAAGCTAGCTAGTCGTTTTGCCATTCCTGCTCAGGTTAAGTCGTATCTTACTCCCTGAAAAGGGCAGTTTAGTTCAATGGAATTACCTCAGCACAGCATCCAGGTCTGGGGTCCTAAGCACAAGAAAGATGGGGAATTATTAGAGAGGGTCCAGAGGAGGCCACCAAGATGCTCAGAGGCCTGGAACAGCTCTGCTATGAAGACAGGCTGAGAGAGTTGATTATGTTCAGCCTAGAGAAGAGAGGGTCCATTGGTTTGTTATGGCCTTCCCCGTACTTATAAAAAAGAGGGAGAGCTATTTTTACATGGGCAGATAGTCATGGGCCAAAGGGGAATGGTTTTAAACTAAAAGATGAGAGATTCAGATCAGATGTTAGGAAGAAATTCTTCTCTGCAAGGGTGATGAGGCACTGGCACAGGTTGCCTGGAGAAGTTGTGGATGCCCCATCCCTGGAACTGTTCAAGGCCAGGCTGGATAGGGCTTGGAGCAACGTGGTCTAGTGGAAGGTGTCCGTGTCCAGGATGGGAGGGTTGGAACAAGATGACGTTTAAGATCCCTTCCAGCCCAAACCATTCTATGATTCTATGATTCTGTGTTGGTAAAGTCATCATAAGTCTGCTTATTGTACTTGGGACGGTTCCTATCACCTGACTTGGTAGCAATATCCATCATCACATCTTGTAGTTCTCTAGATTTTGTTTCAGTTTTCCAGCAGTGAGTTTCACTAGCATCTTACAGAGCTGGAAAACTCAGAAGTTGGAGTTGAAATCTTATGGGGGATAATTATAGGCAGTGATGTCAGGTTTTTCCACACTTGTCCACCAGTCCTCTTTTGGCTGGACTAGGCCATAATAAAATAAATATTATGGCCTAATTGCATCTGGCCTGTCAAGTGTATGCATGGCTTTGTAACAGGCTTTTAGTTCCAAAAAGTCTGATTTCTTTTCTCATAAATCATTTTTATTTTCTCTGGTATTTCAGATAAAGCTCCTTTTGAATCCCCTTTGGGAACAATAAACTTTTTGCAAGACTACCATCATATCCTTGGCTGGAAATTCACAGCCATTAGTGTTGAAGATTGCATGGACTCCTCAGGTAGGCTTCTGCTTTTATTAAACTGATTCTAGAATTTTAAATTCCTTTCCAAAGGAAAGGATCCACAAATTTGAGATTCAACCTCTGCTACTTATTAGGTATTTGTCATATTTGCTGACATTTTTTGTATTATATGCATTTTAATTTACTAAGAACATAGCTTGCATTTCAAAATACATTCTATTTTCCCTAACTTCATTTCTGGAATGGAGGATAGCATCAGATATTTTTCTTTCTCTTTCATTCCTCTAAAATAACATCTCTGAGTTAGGGTTTTTTGCCACTGTATTGCTGTTTTCCAGTTCTAAGGGGATTGATTGCCACTACCTTCTATCACTAAAATATCTTCCTCTAGAAAACTGTACAAGGGATTGACAAGTTGTTGAAAAGGCATGAAGTTTGCCTGCTTTTGACAGTTGCTTTTGGTTGTATAGAGAAAAATGACTAATGGTGGAAAAAGAGTTCCCTGCAGTTTCCCTGCTTTACTCTGCGTAATCGAGTCAAGTAATGACATTAGATGCTGTTCCCATTTGTGTATCACTGTGAGCCCAGATTGGCCCTTGGAGGCAAAAAACTAGAAGGAATACCAACACATAATGAGGAGAGCAACAGCACATGTTTCTCTCAGGTAGTACCAACTGAACCAGACCACAGTTTTAAAAAATATCTGAATCTGTTTATTGATCCATTCTGTTAGAAACCGGACTGTTAATTTAGATGCCTGAATTTCAGCAGCATGTAAACACTCCCAATACCCTAAGGTATACTCTACATTAAATCTTCAGCTAAGAAACAAGCAAGTAGGGTTCATGCAAGGACTTTATGCTGAATAACTTTTTAACTTAATAGTTCTAGGCTGCTCTTAGAAATATGACACAATTATTTACAAAGTTTAAATGTGATTACATTCAGCCACCAGTGAAAACAATGTTGGAAGTCACATGCTTCCACTAATTGTGGACTGTCTTCTCTTCTTGTATTCTCAGAAGAGATTTCGTACCTTGCAGGCCTAAGTCTTAATATGGCAAAAAAATAGCAATCTGAAAAAATTATTCAAGTGAGAAGTCTAAACTGAGCTGTGGATATACCTCATCTTCCAGTTTGGGGTCAGTTTGAAGCAGTGTACGGCCAGACATGGTTATGTGTTCATTGTATACTCACAGTCTGACTGTCCTCCCCTGATACTTACTGTATCTGCATTAATGGACAGTGTGTCATGTCAATAAATTGATTAACTAATGCTTTCACTTTTTATCTCAAGTAACAAAATCTGGGACTGCAGTAGAATTTTCATGTGACTTCTTGCATCATAAATGTGGAGGTTAAGAATTTAGCTTTTCTCTTTCTCATAGTTCCTTTAGCAGCTTATAAATGGCTGGTTTGCTACCTGCTCCGAGAAAGTGCCCTAAAAATGAATAAGGAGAAACAGGCTGGAAGAAGTGATTTTGAGGCAAAAAACAACTGTCAGGTAATACTTATTAATCTTTCTTATGTTATTTATTTATTTTCATCCAAGTCTGTCAGCTTCTGTCAGTTTTACCTTCTTGTGTCATAAAGTGCAATTTCCCAAACCATAAAGCAGTAAGTCAAGTAACTAATAAAACTTAATACCTGACCATGTGCATTGCATAGAACATGATAGCAGGACAGTTGCCATTAGCAAAAGTCTTCCAGGATATATTTCCCTTCAGAAATGTTGCAGGCATGTGCTGTGTGATGTTGGCAACTTTGATAGCACAACTTCTGAAGACTAAATCTGCGAGTATTAAATACACTGCAGCATCTGATTGTTACTTCTCCATCTGTGCTTGTGGCCAAATACATACTGTGGGAAAGAATCTTGCTCTGGCAGGTAGGTAAACTAGATGACCTAATAGGTCTTTTTCATCTCTGATTCCTATAGTGCAAAGTAGTCGTGAAAGATACCAGACTGACAGCATTGGAACCTGAAAAGGAAACATTGACAATTTACATATAGCAGATCCACAATCTCACCAGAGAGTTTTAACAGCTAGGAATGGCTTAACTCCAAATTTCAGTATATATCCCCAAGCTCACCAGATTCCTCTGCTACCTCCATGAGAAAAACTGGCTCACATCCAAAGAATGAACACTTGTTATTTGTCACCAAGAAAGATCAGTTCCCTGAAGATGGTCAGTGTCATTTACCTTATCTGCAAAGCTCATTAAAGAACAGCAGGAAGGGATATTTAATATTTAACTCTGCACCTAGAAAGAGCCAGCCTGTCTTCAACAGGGGATGATCTGTTTGAAACCACTGGTAGAGTGGAGAAAATCTTTCCTGTTTTTACCCTAGAAGCAGCTTATTAAAGAAACTCTTCAGGGTCCACTCCAGAATGGGAATTGCCAGAAATTCCAGTCTGATTGCCTGTCAGCTGGCCAGATTTTGGTGAAGCTGGTGCTGGGGCCAGTGCATTAGAGAGAGTGGTGTGCTCAGAAGTATGAAGATTTTCTTCTCTATTATATTTAAAATTCAAAGATACTCAGGCACACAACTGCTTTTGAAACAGGCGTTGATATCCTTTAGGTCATTAGTTTTTCTTTTCTCCCTGCAATTCATCCTCAGGACAGGAGGACTTTTTATTTTAATGTCATGCCTCAAAAACATCTGAGAATTATTTACAAGCTGTGCTTTGAAGAGATGTACATATTTGATTTAAAACTTTCTGGGCATGAAGAAACACTTTTCTGTCAGCCCAGTGGTTGACTAATACAAAATATTTGTTCATGCTATGGGGGATCTGGAAGAGATTCCTAGCCTAGGCCTAGGTTATTTTGGTTTGGGGGCAACTTGATAGAAACAATACAGAAGTGCAAGCAAAGGTAAAGAGGAAAATAAAATTATAGGGGAGAATAACAGGAAACTAATTCTTAATGTTTCATTTGTTAAGACTTATTTCATTCTGACTAGGGAATTAACATTCATATCTCAAAAACTCCAACTAGTAAGTGGGCAGTCCTCTGTAATCCTGCAGAGACAAAATGTGTATTTTGCTGTTCATATATGCATCTGAGCTTGGACATAAGTGTGCCACTGGGCAGCTGTTGAGAGAGACAGTGATCTTTGGAATATGCCTTTTTTACATGCCGCAGTGGATTTAAATGCAAGGATAATGCAAGTATTTAAAAGAAAAAAATAAAACTGATCAAGTAATTCTACATGAAAAAACACAACCCAACCACCTAACCCTTAACAAGTGAGCTAAACCCAAACAAGAGTTACACTATTGCAACAAGTCAGCCAGGACAGCAATGGCATCACATTCCCCTGCTGTTCACCAGCTAGAATGTCAGTCAGTGATCTATTTCATGGTAGTACATATAGCAAAGGTGCAGTATATAAATGTAGACAAGTGTTCCTATGTAAGTACATACAATCACTTAAGGTTTTATACTCTGCATTAACAGTAACTGGTGACCTGTCTTTCTCATCAGATAGTTGGCAAGGACTAGTTGCATAGTTCCTTCAAAACATACTGCAATCTGTTTCAATCCATCAACAGAATTCACTCATGCTGACATGATCAGATTTTTGTCTATTATTTGAAGGGACTGTAAAATTTTTTCAATAGGAATATTTTATCCTCTTTATAAAACTCTGGATCGTATTAAGTAAATATAAATCTACCTTTTACTTCTTAGAGTTATATAGGTTTATTAACAATCCTAAAATCAGCAAACATTACTTTACATTGTCTTCGTTCTGCTGTAGCTTCTTAATCCCATAAAGCCTGGGTGCAACTGCCAAATTACACTGGTAATAGGCGTGAAATCTTATTTCTAAGAGGCATTTCATGAGACATTTCATAACTAACCTTTGCATAGACATTGTGGAAAGTGTTTTCTCCTGCTGTTTCTTTGAATTTCTCAAGCTCGATCATCACACCTAAATCAACAGAACTCCACTAAGTTAAGACCAATGCCATTCTGCACTGGCTGAGGACTGGTTCTTTGCATTTTGTTACTGAGTGTCCTTCTTCCCTGTCCCCTAAGGTGTACTACTGTCGGTCTCTGGCGATTGCTTTTATTGAGCAAACAGTCTTACAACGGTACCACGACTACACTCACGATACCAGCGTCCCGGTGGCTCTGCAGCCAGTGCTTAGGAGCCTCAGTGCTCTCTATGGGCTCTGGTCCTTGAGTAAACACCTGGCTGTGCTCTACCAAGGTGAGATCAGCTCCCTGAATATGCTGTGCATGTCACTTTTATAAAGTCCTGATTTGGCCGGGGCAGGGAATCCTAGTGATGATTTCTGCTAGAGCATTTTCTTACTGCTTGTTTAATATAAAACAATCATTCTCCACCAAATTTTCAGGAGCAGGAATCTGCAGTGAAAATTAACCCAAAAGGCTCTATTTTACCTCAGAGATAATGGAGAGATTACAAGTTTTGCTGTGATCCAGTGCTTGTGTGAGAGGATGAGGCGTAGGCAGCACGATGCTGTAGCATAGCTTGTCACTGCAAAAGGCTCTACGTAGCTGAGATGAACAATTTTGCAGTCAGCTCATTAATGAAATACTGTCAGTTCAGTTACACAGGTGCAGCTACTTAGTCTTGACTACTGGACTCATGAACTTCGCAAAAAATTTGTATCAGTGTAATCTTAACTGGTATAAGCTTATCTGTGAATGTTTTTAAGGTGGCTATGCTTCAGGTGAACAACCTGGGAGATTTATTCAGAATGCTATTCTGGAGCTCTGCTACAGGGTAAGCCTGTTTATTGTGATTAAATAATAATATAGTATATAAATACTAAAAAAGAGATACATGGTTTATAGTCATCAGATTATTCTGTACTTCAAGGGGTAAATTAGCAGGATATTACATTAATGGTTCCTGAATAATTTTCTGTAAACTTCAGCAACTCATTGACCATGAATCTAGTCTTAATTTATTTACCAGTAAATGGAAAACAGTATGTCCTACAAAATAACACCATAGCATCTGTGGCCTTGCAATCTTCAGTGGAAAGCCAGTGAAATATTTCAATCCAGTTCTTTTTATTTCATTATTGAGTTAGTTTGTGATTTTTTTTTTTCTTAGCACAAAAGCTTTCCAAACTGTAACATATTCTTTGCAGGTCAGCAAAATTTCAAAGAAGAATCTGGTCATTATATTTTTAAAGTCCAAAAGTATATGTGTTTATATGTGTAAACAGCAGTATATTGGTTAACATGTGTTCAAACCCCCCTAAGTAAAGGAGGAAGACATTTAAAGTACAGTCTCTTTTGGCACTTACCCTGGGAGTGAAAAAAATCAAAATAAAACTAGGCTATTTATTGTGGATTTCTCTTAAATTATCGAAGCTGGTACTTTATGAAAATAATTTTTATGCTGCTCTGTAGTTGAGCCATAGACAACTACAGAAGTTGTCAAAAGTATGTCTTTTGGTTTTAAACAGTTGAAAGATGATGCAGTTGCCCTCGTTGATGTCTTTGCTCCTCCCGACTTCATTCTCAATTCTCCCATAGGTAAAGCAAGTGGAGAGGTAAGCAAACCCATTGTAAAATTTGTAAGTTTAATCATGAAGATTATTGCCTGTAAATAGCCTTAACATATTCAAGACATTTCACAAGTACAAAAGAAAAGAAAGACACTTTTTCAGCAGAAAATACTACCCGAGTTAAATGATGTCAGCAGAAAATGAGGTTTTGCATTTACTGGAGATAAGCTTCACTGGGAAACTTGTGCAGTATTGCTGTAGTTTGCTGTTGTGGGCATCTGTGCACTGAACCAAAAAAGGGCTGAAGGAAATTTTTTGGTGTAGTTACACAAAGTAAGAGCTAAGAGCATAGGAATGGCCATACTGGATTCAGTTCGCAGAATACTCTGTGACTGACAGAGACGGATGGCCAAAGAGAATGCTGCTAAACAGATGAAACAGTGAGGTGTTCTTTCCCTGATGTCTCAGCTGTTAGAAGTTTAAGAGATGTCTCATGCCATAGGTTCTGTTTGTATCATTCTGTGTAGTAGCCAGAGATGTGTCTATTCTTCATTTTTTCCATCCATTTTCAAATTCAGCTGTCATTTTGCTTATATCACACCATCATTTCTACAATTTAATTATGAGTATTGTGAGAAAATACTTCCTAATCCCAGTCCATATCTATTTACTGTCTGTGAGAGCCTTTTCATTGCTCTGACAGATCTTGTTTTCCTTCTCTGTGTATTTTCTGCTTCTACCATATTCTTTCTGAACTGGCATAACCAGACCTACAAGCAGGACTCAGAATGTGGGTGCACCATGGAGTTGGCTACAACAGCTCCTGGTCCTTCCCTGCCTTTTTTTTTTGGACATAGTTCAAGATCTGCATTTTATTCCAAAGTCTCAGCAAACCAGAATTCTTGGGCCAAACCTGCTCATCGGGGCCAAGCTGTGGGATAACTGTTCTGTAGAGACCAGTGTCACAGTACAGTAGTTTGGGTGGACACTGTAGACAGTCCCTGGAGCCTGGGTCCACTGCCAGGGTGTTTGACACTGGAATGCTGCATCAAACGGACTCTGTGGTTTTCAGTACTCCCTGTGACTTCTTGTCTAAAGCTGCCCATTGTTCCCATGGTGATCAAGCAATACAGAAGGCAGAACAGATGTTTCTAAGCTGACCTAACTCAATGATTACTTTGTTAACACAGTCTTTGCAAATGAGACAGGGAAGTCTGGCTCTACCTATCCAGCCATCTCCTAGAGGTCTGTAATCATCACTGGAAACTTTGTTTCCATTTGTATAGGTTTTTGAGGTTAAATTAACGCAAGAGGTCATGGGAGGGAAGCTCCAAAGGTAACTCTTCAGTTAAGGAGCATAGTTTGTATGAATGTTAAGAGTCTCTGTATTGGCTAAAAGCCCATTTTAACACATTTTTCTGTCTCTAGCAGAAGTGAGCAAATGCTGCAGGCAGAAATATAAAATATGGTACAAGTTCACAGTGACCCGTTCCTAGAATAGTATCCTAATAGTATTCTAGCAGTCACCTGGAGTTTTCCTATCAGCAGCTGATAAAGCTGTCATGTGATGGATATGGCTGTCTCCTCATTGGGTAGCTCTTAGCTCTTGCAAATGCAGAAGCCACAGAGACTTATTAATATTAGGAGTATAATATGTGAGAAATGCACATAGGAACCTTAAACACTTCCTCATGTACTTAATTTTTTATAAATTCATTAAATCATTGAGAAAATAATTTCAATCAGTGCTCTTCAATCCATGTTCTGTAGAGTTCAGGAAGGTTTTCTGAACTGCCTGTAAGTCTGTGGTTTTCAATTTGTGTAAATATTTTCAACTGAAATTTGATAAAAGCTGCCAATCTCTCACTCAAAAAAAAAAAACTTAATAAAGATCCTTGTCTCCTGGCTGTCTATATTTAATCCTCTATTCATTGTTATCATTATGTTTATTCTTGCCTGTACATAATTATTCACATTTGTTATCTAGAAATTCAATCAAAATCTCATTTCAATCAATAAGTTAAATAATTTACCTTGCAGAAGTTTTCTTTGTTTCTTCAAAGGCATTAATCCTTTTTTATTATTATTTTGCAGTTATATAAAAATATGTGGGGAGAGATCCTTCAAGGCAACAAAGCTCTGAACAGACCTTCATGGTGGGCAGAATTTTGTATTAATAAGCCTGTTATAGGCAGGCTGAGGTCAAGATTGTAAACCAAACAACTTGTAAGAGTCTGGATGGGCCTGAGATGGATACCTCATTTCAAACATCAGGAGGAAACAAGACCATATGTCAAACACTGAAAATGGAAGAGATTTTCATGAGAGTTGCCAAGTTTTAAAATAACTTTGAAATCAAGTCCAACTTGATGTCAGGGACTGTTAACATAATAATGACAAGAGCAAGAGCAACACGTTGCACACTATACATATTTACTCAATTAAATGTAAAAAATGAAGATTCATTATGATTGCTGCTTTGCAAAGTTTATATAAAAGAAATTTTCCAATCAGTCTCTTGTTGTTACTTTCGTATTATAGAAGGTAAATAATTTAAAAACATTTGCCACCAGGGATTATGAATAAGCTGATAAAAGCAAAAAAAAATTTAGGACAAATTTTGGAAAAAAAAGCCTGTATTAACAGTGATCATAGTGAGAGAAAAATTGGGGAGCATCTTGCAGAGAACCAACCTATATCACCTCTCAGAAAAAAAGAAGAGATAAGGAGAAGCAATTATTTCCATGTTAACAAAGCCAGGTATTCATCCCTGGAGGCACGGGATGCCTTTGGGAGCTTGCTAACTGCCCCAGTTCTAAGGAACCAAACAGTGAGTAACGTGGCAATATCAAAAGATGGCTCTGATTAGTGGCACCCTGTGTTGTCTTAGCTCAGAAGTGGGAAGTTGGAAACAGTCACCCAGCTTTTAGCTGAAAGGAATGTTCTTTTAGTAAAGATAACTTCCTAGCTAGACCCAGAGCAGTCTTGAATATTAATAAATTTTCCACCACAAGTTCAAGGTCAACTAAAAATGATCACCCTCAACACACTTCAGTTAAAAAAAAAAATGTAAAAAAAAGCAGCCTGAAATTCTGTAACTGTTGTTTAGAGTTCCATTGGAAAAGTGGATAAAAAAAAATCTTGTTAAACTTTGCCTCCATTTTTTCTTCTTTTCTAGTGAGGTACCAGAATTCAGGATGTCCCAATAGGAGCTCTTTTTCTTGCAACTGAAATGTAAGAAAGCTTAACCTTCTTTGCTAAAAAAAAAAAAAAACCCAGCATAAAGTATTTATTTTCTTTGAAATGTTTTGCCTCTTTCAATAAAGTCTAATAGGTGGCATCATCCTATGAAAAAAAAAAATAGATCAATACAGCTAAACACTTGTCATTAGATATTATGGAATCATGGGGTCTCATAATTAGGAATTTTCCATATCCTTAGGGAATCCAACAAGTGTCTCCTACCTGGATTTTTGCAGGTCTGAAGGAAACAGGCAGAGCTCATTATGCCCAATATCCAGTGTGAACACCAGGAACTTTGGCAGTGAAAAAGTCAAATGGGGAAGAGAAGCCATGCTACATGAAATGTAGTAGCATTGATCTGTCACTCCACATTCCGTACTATTAATGCTGATCAGCATCATTATTTCACTGTCATACATGTCTGTGATTTCACCATCACCTCTGAGCTCTTCATAAGTGATACAGTCTTTTCTTGCCTCCTTCCTCACAGCTGGGAAACAGCTGTGTGTAAATCTTGCATATAAACTGTAAGTCTGTTTATGAAGCCTTGTTAGCCCAGAAGAAAACACAAAGGTATTTGGCATACAGCTTAAGCCACCTTCATCCCAATAAAACCACAGCAAAACTGTGTCACAGTAGCACAGACCTGAAGACCTGGTGAACCACAAGGATACTCACCAAACACATGACAAGATAAACAGACACCCTGTAAAAATATATCCCTAAGCTGTTCCTGCTAATCTTATTTATTATGACTATTCTGGCAATAGCCAAACTCCCTGATAAAAGCTGAGTCCCTCTCTGCTGATAAAGACTGTACAAACTGGCAGGGAAAAGTGCTGTTTGTTCTGAAAAGCTTCTAACTTCAACTAAAGCAAGCACTGCAGAGGCTGCACCAGGAAGGGACATGATTATGGGCAGGCAAAGTGGATGCTCAGTTTAATAGCACGATTATGGACCCTAATATGGAACGTCAGACAGCCTGCAGTAAGCTTGGAGCTTCATGGGACCCTTGGATACCTGGTTAATGGCAGGAGTTCACAGACCTGCGCACAAAGCTGAAATAAGTAGATACACTGTGAGGCCTTGGGGATTTACTCTTCAAAAAATCCCCAGCCATGGAGTGCTGGTGGCTGCTCACCAGGGCTGTTTGCAAGCTCAGTGCAGGTGTTCAGCAGCTGTCAGGCTTAACATGCTGCAGCAAAGGCTGTCATTCTTACCTCACACCCAGTACAAAGCCCATGGGCAGGTAAAGGCAGGCTCATTCTGTGGACCAGAGCCACTCTGCACTCAACATTATCCAAAAGTAGTATTTTCTGTATGAATACCGGATAACTGTGATCAGGTTCTTTAATTGAGTATGACTGTGAATTTCTGACCTGTATTTTTAGCCAGACCTGTGTAATCAAATGAGCAAATAATCCTTTTCCTCTGAAGTCAACAGCCAAGGTTCCAGAGGTCTTCTACATCCAGCTTCTCAGAGCAGGAGAATTTTTAAGTTTGAACTTGCAGAGCTGCAGCATGGAAAGAAAGAGATGTCATGAAATTTGGCATCCTATTATCTACTAAATCATAGGGCAATAATTCAACAACTACCACAAGATGTCATTATTATATGCAGTTTCTTCCTCTTTGTAGAACATTAAATAAAAGAGGCCTCTGGCAGAACAGAGAAGTCATTTCCCTCCACTTCAAATGCCAAATAAAGTTGGATGTGTCATTTTATCTTGGTTGGGGAGCTGGGTCAAAGTCAGTCAAATAGCTTCAGTCCAAAACAATCTGGCCACAGGAATCTGTCCTTTTAAGCTGCTGTGTGAAGGCACCAGGAAGTTGAATCCAAGTAGGCCTGAAAGAGCCCTAACACTGCTTCCCTAGTGCCCTGTGCCCTGCTTCTCTCCTGGAGAATGGCAGTTTTCTGCTTTGTGACTGTCAAACCACCTACCTGCCCAGGGTATTTCAAACCAGGTATTTCTTCTATGGTAAAATACTTCTGCTGATGTGACTCAAAGCAAGAAGTTTCTAACAGAAAGAATTAAATTGTTTATGTGCATTAGAACACTGAGTGCACACACCTCCCTTGCTGATGTGTCAAGATAAATACATGAATATTACACATCACCTTTTTAGGATTGATAGTTTCAGGAGAAATGTTTTATGGGTCAGATGGAAGCTCTGCCATCCTTTACAGCTGCAGTTCTGTGGATGTGGATTCAGAGGTGCTTGTTTTCTGCAGGAATAAGTAGACTCATATGCTGCTGTTTCTGTCTGAAAGCCTCCTTTCCACTGTAATAAATGATTTATCATGCATTCTGCAGGGTTGCAATTTCCTCTTCTGTTTGCCTTTGTTCATATATTTTCTTTACTGACTTAATGTGTTTTCAAACACGAGTGGTGATTTCATACCAGCACATGCTACCAGCATGACCAGTCTCTCAGCTGTATGGACATCAGAGAGGCCTGTGTGTTCCTCTGGTAGCACCATACCTCCACAGGCCTCAAGTGTTTTGTTATGCCCACTTCTCATTAGCCTGAGATCAGAGTAAGATAATTGTAACTCGGTTCAATGGCCCAAGGAGCAGCATAGGCAAAGGGGAGCTCTCTGCATGAGACATCCATGTGATGGTATAATCTGAGCCACACGCTCCGGCCAAGTGGGGGTCAGCTGGATCGCAGCAGGCTGCCCACAGCACTGTCAGTGGCAACAGAAGCAGAAAGCTTCGTTCTTCTCCAAGCAAGTCAAGTCACAGGTTTATGAAATACAAGCAGAGCATTTCACATCAGTTCCTTTCAAGGCAAAGAGAGGGGTAAATGCTGAGAACAGCAGTTCTGCCGACTATCTTGCCTTGTTTTTTTCTCCAGTGTTTGCAGCCTGGTTGCGTTTGTTCGGTATTCCCACAGCATGAATCTCTCTTGAATAAATTCAAGTTCCATCAGGAATTCCTTCACAGTGTTTGTCAAACAGTAGACTAGTAACTGTGTGGCTAGAAAAATTTCCAGTGTATTTCCTGAAGACAATTTATACATTTTTACATTTTTTGTTTGGTCAGCTTTAGTATCCAGCATCTGCTGAGATTTGCAGCAGTCTCCAAAGACCCACTGTCATTGGGCATTTGCTACCTTCACCTGCCCATGTTCTTCCATCCTCCTGCCCTTCCTGACTCATTTCACTTGTCTCTGCTCAGAGCTTTGCTAAATACTCATTTTTGCCAAATTATAAAATATCATTGTTATTCCTCCTTTTAAGCAAAGGATATTTTTAGATTGTATGTTCTTGGATAGAAAAAATGCCTCAATTCATAATGTCAGTTTTGTTTAGAAGGGTAGTTGCCTGCAGCATATTTGCCACGGAGAGATAACCAGGAGTTAACCTGTAGAAAGACCAACATGGATCAGGTGTTTGTCCCATGACTGTGACTGGGATGTGATTCATGCTTTCCATGTGTGATCCATGGGCCAGGACAGGTTCCAGAGCATCCAGAGGAAAGCCACCATACTGCCACTGTGATGCACAGCATATACTGCACTTACCACCTCCTTACCACATCCACAGGGTTTTTTGGGGCAGCCTGTTCACAAGCAGTGGGACTGAGAATGAAACGCCTTTCAACACTGTGATGTGCTCTTTTTGTAAAATGTAAGAATCAAAACAAGAATCTATAGACAGACATAATTTCCTATGGCAAAAATATGAGCTTCGATGACAAAATTGTTTATAAAGAGGCAGAAGAAGTATTCAGCAAGTGGTTCTGCTCTGTATTTACATCTTATCACTGGGATGTTATGAAACACTTTTCAATCCCTCAGCAACCCAGGAAGCTGTTAAGCAATACATACTATGGTAAACACTAAAATCAGCAGATCCATGTAACAAAAGATGGTGAAGGCTTTACTAGAAAGACTTGACTGGCTTAAGTATACTCATTTCTCTTGTATTTAAGAGTATCAAAGAAATTCCACCAGATTAGAGCTTGCTGTTCTACCAATATTTTAAAAGAAAAGTGGTGAGCTTGATTCGATGACAAACAAACTACTGGAAACCTGAAGGGGGATTCAACTAATAAAATAATTGTCATATACTAATACAAAAAATATCAATCAGAAATTTTACAGAAAATACAATGTTTCAGACAAACCTGATTTCATCCCAGGTATTCTCAAACTCTGGGTTTTGCAACACAGACATTTACCTCTAACACACCATAGTTAGTGTCACATGACACTGAGATGAAAAAAATCAGCATTCTGTCTGTCAGCAAACACACTTGAATTGGGTTAGGAGCTTCATGACTGACAGGATCTCAGGAAGCCCTCAGTGGAGAAATCAGTCTGTGTGCTTTAGGGATGTTCTTAAGGATAATCCTAGACCTGCCACTGCTTATTATTTTCCTCAGCAACCTGGAAATTATTTTAAAATCTCTTTATTAAAATGTGCAGAATTGGTGGACTGGTAAATTAGGAGAGAACAGACATAATCTGAAATTATTAATAAATTTAAACCAGACTGGTTTTGCTGACCCAAGTATGCAACATCTTCAAAAAATGTAGGGGTAAAGAGAGATTTTGTCATCCTAGGTCAGCCAGAGCTGAGGGAAGGTGAATGCTTTTCCCTCCACACTGGCTGGTTGCTCTCATTAAAGACTGACCTCCACTGATGTATTTGGGAGAGAATTGAATTTTTTCTAAATGCTACAGGAGTGTCACAGGAAGCGTAAGAAAATGCAAGATAATTATAACCTTAATATGATCAGAGAATTGATTCTTGTCCAGTCCTACTGTTAAAAAGCCACATCCAAATGCCAGCCCTGCCTAGAAAATGGAAACTGTGGATGAGTATTCATCTGTGCTTGCAGAAATCATATGCCAAACTCCTGCTTTCCTTACAGGGCACAAACTAACAGAAATGAGCAAAAATATTGAATTCAAAACCAGGGAAGTGTGGTACAACAGGAAAGTGAAAAAACTAAATGTTTAGCATGTCAAAGAGAAGCTTAAAATATGAAGCAATTTCAGTATTACAGGCTTCTCCAAAAATGTTGTACTAAAATGTTGTACATCAAAACAAATAAAATTTGTATCTGATCACTGGGGAGAGATTTAAGGATATGGTTTACTTTGAAGGAAGGTTTATGCATATACACATCATTTGAGAGGACCAAACCATGGTCTATGGTTTTGCTACATGCTGTACCAACATCCTTTGAATCGAACAGCTGGTGCCATATGAACTGCCCTCCAAAAACATACTTGTCTGAGTGTCATTAAATAATGATTTTTTCTAAGCCCACACAAACACTTGGCTTCTTCCATCTAGTTTATCAATGATGAGTGTTTGCAAAGTCCAGAACTCAGCACTGGCTGTGTTTCACTAGTGTGAGGGAGAAGCCAGGAAAAACATATCTCCTGGGGAGTATTCCCAGTTGTAAATTTATTTTTGACACATATAGGATGGAATTAGGTTTCTGTGCTTGTTTTGATCTCTTTACAAAGTCTTATTAAAGGGATGTCTTCCAGCTCTGCAGAACTGCATATCCTGTTCCAGTACTAAATCTGTGGGTGAGTCCCTCAGCCAGGAGTGTGGGGCAGTGGGACAAACACATAAGTGCCTCAGACACTGAGCAAGCAGCAGCCCAGTTCTTTGCTCAATACGTAAATATTTGCATGGTTGAATTATGCTCTACGGCAGATGAAAACCATGTATTTTTTTCACAGCCATCAGCTGCACTCAGTGTTGTTCATCCAAGGCACAGCCCATGGGCACAGATCCAGCCAGAGCCACTCTTTGCTGTCACTGCTGGGCTCTGTTCCCGGGTGGCCCTGTGACAGTCACCAGGTGATGCCCTGGAGGTGCTGCAGGGCTGTCCTGCTCTACTCCACTGGAGCAGAAGGAACAAGCCTGCACAGCCCATCGTGGTTACAGCAAGAGCACTTCTTCAGGGATTTTCCCTCTATGTTTTTGGCTCACTTTTTGCTTTGGGTTTCATTTAGGTTCTTTTGGTGGGGAGGGAGAATAAAAGAAAATTTTACCTTTCCAATGAGCAGGTTGTCTGTTTTGACAATAAGGAAGGCATGGAATTTCTTAGCTATGTTATGGCTTCTCCTCCTCAGTATCCAAATTTCTGGTGTCTTCTCATTACACTTCAGCTGTGAGGACAGTTCAACAGCAAAAGTTGGAGCATTTACAGTTTTATTTCTGTTGCCAGGCTCCCTGTTCATTGTGGGAGGATTCCAAATGCAACCAGATATGATTTTCCTCTGTGTTAAGAAATAGTCCTGGCAGTAAACTGTTTGAGTCATCTTTCTGCTTGACTTCTCCCATAATAATATTATTCAAAACTTGATTCACCCGCTAATCTCACAAGATAGGATTTTAGATGTTTAAAGAAAAAAAACTTTTCTGGGTTTGTTTTTTTTTTTTAATTTGACCTAAGAAAGCTCAGAGTCTAAAGGCTCATGCTGTATTTTGCTTCAATTGGGTAGAGAGCAAAAAACTTCTACAGAAAGGCACATTCCTTAGAAGTTCAATCTGCAACATGACTGATTACAGCTTGTTTTAGTGGGGAGGAATATGGTGGCATCATCATTAGTAGTGAGGTGTGTCTCACCATTTCTCAGAACCATCATTTCACCTCTGAACTAGCAGAGTGATTCTCTCAAGTGTATTCAAATTCCCACTCAGGAGTAAAACCAAGTTAAACAATTAGGAGGTCCAATACAGACTTGCTCACAGATGTTCCCACATCATAGGGGCGGAGGTGACTCAAGTGTCATCTGGTCAAATGCTGTTCTTCAAGACAAGATTGACAGTAACTGGGTTAGTCCTGAAATCTCACCTTTTCTTCAATACAGATCCAATGTTAAATTGTAATTAACATACTGGAACAGGCAGGCATAGATCTTGTTTTAGAAATATAGTATATTTTCATCACATTTTTGTAGATTCTTGGTGAAAAGTGGGGGAAGGCTTGTAATGCATGAGACAGGAAATCACAGCCCAGGGTCTCACCATCCTAAGTGCTGTACACAAGTGTACTCTCACAAATAGATCTCTAAAACACTGGAATTTAAAGAGAAGACAAGAAATCATGCACTTTGAGCAAATCAATATGTCAGTACTAGCTAGCATTATGTGCAGCAATCTCAATGCTCCATTTGCCATTTTTAGCCAAAATTTTCTGAGGCCTTCCTAATTTGGAAAAGAAGCTTACACAAAAAATGGTAGTCAGTACTCAGCCTATAGAGTGGCATCCTGTAGGCTGAAATAAACATCCTTTCAGTGAATAAAATATTTCAAAATTAGGATTACACTATGAGTCCTGAGAGTGAAGACCAAGAGTTTACATTTAATGTAGGAATGAAGTCAGTGGAGAGACAAAGAAAGTAGGGGACAGTGCCAAGTCCTGTGCTAAGAGAAACTGCAGATAATGTCTTGTATTTGTGTCCTGGGTTGCAGTGTATTCTATTACCATCCTCAGGAGCTGTTGAAACCAGGTGGGGCAGTGTTTCCTTGCCTCCTCCCCCCAGACCATCTTTCTGTTAATGGCCCATCATTGTCCTGCCGCATGACTCACAGATAACTCCCTCCGAACTATCTTCTGTTAATGAGCCTAATCAACACTTGGCCTCATGACTCATCACCCCATTGTGAGATGCTCCACCCAGAGGGAGGAACCAAGCATCCCATAGTGGATATAAGCTGAGGCTGAACACCAGAGACACGGGCTTCCCACTGGATTTCCAGAGGACAGGAGCTACACAGCCACCACTGGACTTCCAGAGGAAGAGCAGACTGTTTCACTACAGGATCACTGCTTCAGAGGACTGCAGCCACCATTCTACCAGACTGCTACCACCACCCTGCCTAACAGGGTGTCAGGTTGTACCTTGACTCTGTCAGTTTGATAGTGTTTTCTTTTACCTTTTTTTTTCTCCTTTTCTTTAATTTCCATTAAATTGTTATTCTGACTTGGTGCCTCCCACTGGTTTGTTTTCAAACTAGCACAATTTGGCATGGAAATGATAAGGACAGAGATGCATTTTCCAAGGACAGAGAAAAGGAAATATTGGGTACATACTTCTATAAGTACGTTTTACTGTTTGAGAGGGAAGTCAACAGTTTTTACAGAGAATTCAAAGGAGTTTTAAAGTTTAGAGATAGTTTGGACATAAGAATGAGACTGGCTGATGGTGAGCTGTCATCCACACTGAAGTCTCTCTTTAAACTACTGCATTAAGAAATTACATCTGTTAAAATTTTTGTTCAGTTAGTTTTTTCTTCCATATGTATCTAGGCAACACCTGGAATAATATTATTTTCTAAAAACTTCTAAAATCCAGTGGTTCACTGCAATATGTTGCAACATTTCCATATTCAGCTTTCTTACACACAGAGACACCCACTTATTTACAAAACTCAACCCATGCATGTGTTCTCAGAAGCAAAAATAAGCAATTTTTAAGCAGGCTTATTCAAATCATTCTCTTTCTGATTGCTACTTCTTTCTGTCAGAATTCAGCCAGAAATAAATGTCTAAAGCTAGGTTAGCATGCATATTTTTTTAACAGTCATAACATTATCACAGTAATCATCTCCTTATGAAAGTGTTATGAATGCCAAAGAGATAATACGGAGCTTTTGTAATATGGTATATTAATTAGAATCATAATAAAAGTTAGTAAGATCGTTATATCAAGAGTTGCACTGTAAAACGTGGGAGAGGGAATTCTCTTACTACATTCAAGAATTACAGCAGAACTGTGAGCATACTTTACATTTTAAGTTCGTAAAAAAATAATTTGATAAATCTAATTTTTGTAATGAAGTCGCAGTTATATTTTTGAGTCTCATAGGGGAACTGCTCTTATTTTAACAAATGCATCTTACAGAAGATATTACCACTTTAATTACCTCAAGATGTTTAGAGACATTTTCTCTTAATTAAAAATCAGAGGACCTAATGGCCGTGGTATGCCTAAGAGCCCAGGGAAATCATTTGTTGATCTGTGGTTGCTATGAGGCTATTGAGAGCTATAGATTGTCTGTGGATTAACGTATAGCTATATAAACTATAAATGGTTTGAAAATCTTGAAGGTTTCATGCAAACTCCATTTCAACACATACACCCTCTCTGATTACTCGGCAATGTGTTTTAAATGATTTCATTGTACTGTTTCCACACTTCAAAGGCAAACGCTGTCTAAACCCATGCCTTGAATTTGTGCACCTATGCAAACTCTGCCGTGTCTCATGCAGGTTATGGTGTATGTCTATGGGACAGCAAGCAAATCAGGGATTAAACCACACCAAAAAAACCCAAACCCAATCATGAATAGTCTACAGTAAGCAGTGGTCTCTGAGCCAAATGATTTTGGCTCATGAAGCTGAAAAAAGAAGCAGCAGGCAGCGCCCCATGTGTAGGAAGCTGCCTCCACAGCACCAGGGGTGTGCACTTGTGGCGGTGCAGGTGGCTCCAGCCACTGTGTCTCCTGAAGAAAACTCACACAACCAGCTGAGCTGGTTGGCAACCCAAGTTCAGCACGTAACTTCCCATCATGGCGAACACCCATGACTCCCTTGTTCTGTCTTTTGCATGTTTTCCCATTTGGTTTATGTTTTTCCCTGACTGGTTAATTTTTCCCTTCCTGTTTTATGTATGAAGTTATGTATATTCATTTCCCTTCCTTAATATGTATCAGTTCTAGACAGTTCTTTGTTCCTCGACGCCCCATTGGATCCTTCCCTGAGTCCCTCCTAAGTGTTGTTCCCATTGGTTCCCTTCCTGTCAACCCCGCCTACCTGTCTCTATCCCATTGGCTGAGATCCCTCTCCCCGCCTATCGTCCTCAGTATAAAAACCCTGGACCCTCCTCCCGCTTTGGCTTTTTGTCCCTGTCATTTCAGGGGAGTAAGCCTGTGTGGAACACTTTGGGAGAGTCCCCTCTCTTTACTTATTTGCCACTGCGCGCTTACTCGACCAGCTTAGAGGGAAGCACCTGCCCATCCCCAGCCATGCAGACAAGCAGAGCATCTGCAGAGGCTCAGGCTGAAACGTCTGTGTTACTCCACAAACAGCTTATCATGCACCACCAAACTTCCAAGACAGCCTGTGATTCAAGAGCAGGACTTCCACTGAAAGCAGAGTAAGAGTGTATGTGAAAAACCTTTTTATTTACAGCGCATTGTGACCAGAAGCAAATTTATAATGGCATTAAATTGTTTACACAGCAAAGTAACTACTGGCACAGTTTCGTCCTCCCACTTGTCAAATGCCTTTTTTTTCTTTTTGCTATTTCAACATTTGGTTATTTTGATGAAATACACTTTACCATATTGTTTTACTGCCCTCCCTGTTTTGCCTCAAGATTTAAAGATCCTGTGCAATGACTTAAGTCCCAAATATGGATGAATTGGCATGTGTACCATTACATCCTCCTCAACAGTGAAAGAAACAGGGATTTATAGACAGAATTTGTCCTTTTCAGGAAGTTCTGCAGAACACAGGAAGAAAGCTCTGTTTAGAGCTGCTGCTCTGCAAAACTAAGTAATGTCCAACAACATTGCACCAGAGGCTCTGTATGATGAGGCAAGGTCCTGCCTTGCCTATCAGCTCTCTTAAAAATATTCCTATCTCCGGGAAACAACATCTCAGAAGGCACCATGCATGTGTTGCCAGCTGGCACTTTTGACTCAGTAGAAGAGCCAGAAGACAGACACAAAAGGCTAAAAATCAAGATTTTTGATTTGTATGCAATTTAGGTCCAATTTGAGCAGTTACTGCGGGTTTGTTTCCTTTCTAATTTCCCACAAACAATTCCTCAGAAAATCAGGTGCAGAAACGGTGCTATTCCAGAAACTGTTCCAGAATCCTCCTACTCCTTTGAAACTGCCTTACTGTTGTGTCACAGGATCTCAGAGGTTTGGCATCTAGGTGAAATATGGACATGAGAGAATGTTGTTCAGCCCCTTTTTTCTCTCTTCCCTTCATCACTTGTATATTCCGATCTTTCTGTGAGCTCATCTTCCTGTCCTACAGCAACAGAGAGGGCGGAGTTGTATCCATCATTGTCAGTGGGACCACTGGTGGGCCACAGCCTCATGCAGCTTGGCTCTTTCTTTCAGCAAGGTTTTTTCTGCTGTAACCTTAATCCACCCTGTCACACCCCTTCGGCCCTTTAAATTCCCAGCATGAGGCATCTGTATGCAAAGTCACATAATGAGATGGCCCTGTGGGAGCACTGTGCCGCAGAGCAGGTGACAAGCACACCTATGAGCCTGCCTGGGCACAGGGGACCAAGAAATACTGGTTCATGTCATGATGAAAGGAGGTCACAGAACACCTGCAGTGCTGCACTGAGGTTGTCTGAGATGCACTGACCAGGACACAGATGTCTCTGAGGGTGTTCAGACTGTATTCTGGTTCTGGAGTTTTCACGACTGACCTACATGAAAAAGAAAAGTAAGAAATTCAGTTGCCATAGGGTTAATCAAACTGTACAGATGCCACAAAACCATTGGGGGGCAGGTAGCCACACTCTTCAGCTACTGGCCCAGAGGCTACAGTTTGTGACAGCAATACAAGACATTTGACATCTTGTCTTTCTTTGTTTTCTATCAAAAAAAATCCTTTGTTCAAGCTGATATTCTCAGCTTCTCCTCTGTGCTTGCAAGCCAAGCCCAGGGTGCCCACAGGTCCCCTCTCATCACCTGTTTCCCCTATTGCCCTCTGCTCTGCTATGTCCCTTGTTCTCCTCCCCATAAACATTGGTGTCTGACATTCACTCTGTTCTTGTGCCACTCTGAGTGCTGCTGTCGTTTTTGACACAGTCAAATTAACATACTGAAAATCCTCCTTTGACTGAAGTGCATTTACAGCCAGAGGCTCCTTTATTTGCTTTCCTGGCTCTGGGGTTTTGCCAGTGGAACAATTTACATTGACACAGCTGTGCCATTGTCCCCTTGAGTCAGAGGCTGTGAGGTGGCCTGTGCCCTTCTCCCCTGCCTGGCAGGTGAGCACTAAGCTGTCTGCAGCTTAACTCTTCCCTGGGCACTGTGTTTGATAATGCTTGCCCGAAGAGCCAAAGACAACAGTAGCACCAGCCTGTACACATAAATAAATAATGATGCAACCTCTGAAGAAGCCATTGCCATTTTTCTTTCTACTTCCACCCACTGTGAGTATCTAGGCAACTCCTAGGAAGGACCTCCCAAATGTCCCTGGGCAAGCACTGAACAACCCTTATCCTGTTACAGATCTTCCTAATATTAGAAGTTCTAGAGGCACATTGAGATAAATTCTTGTACTCACATTTGAAAAATATAAGCACTCACAAGTTAGGTGTCTGTACTGAATGGCAGTGGAAGCACTACCATCACAAGAGGGGTTTTTCAGCATCTTAAAGGAGCTGATGACTTGGGCTAAGAGTATATAAATTGATGGTTTCTATGCAAGATGCTTTTTTATCCAAGATAAAGGTCAAGCACATCTGGAAGATATAATAGCTGCATCCTATAGAGACCATATCAACTATCTTGCTGCCAAAATCTACTATAAACAGGCACAAAGGGCCAATCTGCTGATTTTCCCAGCTGTCACTGGTTTATTTAAGGGGCTAAGTCAGTTTTCAATTATTTTTCTGTTAAGAAAAAATGAAATCTATTGTGTAAGCTCTGTGTCAAATTACCATTGCTGCATGCTATGATTCCTTGAGTTTTGAAAAGCTCAGTTTCTGTTCTACTTATCTGCTTGGACTGTACATAATTATTAATGGTCCCTAAAATCTTTCAGCCATTTTGCACAACAAATTAAACTTATTTCCATAAAATAGTTATAACAAGAAATCTGCTTTAAGTGGGACAACAGTTTACTGTCCCAATCTAAACTGTCCAATGCACCTTTTAAAAGTACCAATAATAATTTTTACTTTATTTTTAAAGTGCTAAATTAACTCACTGTAACCACATTACTCAAAACTGCATGGCATAACTATGGGTGGAGAATGCAAGAGCACAAGCATGAGCAGGTGTATATGTTGTGAACAAGAGAGCTGCAGGACTTGGTTATAGGAGGCACCCTGCAGACAGGGGCATCTAAAGCCCTGCTCCTCTCTGCAGCTACAGAGTCCAATTCAGGATGGTGATGAACACCCAGGAGAGTGCAGAGCCCACAGCCCCGCTCTGTGGGTAAGGCTGAGCCTTTATAACCATGCTGCCAGCACGGAGGTGACTGATTCAGAGAAGGCAAGGACAGCACCCAGCTCCTTCCTTACTTAGCATGACCTCCACTTTCCTGGGAAGCACTTGCTTCTGACTGAAGCAAGTTGAAAGCAGGCCTGGATGCATCCCAAGGTGTCAGGAGCAAAGCTACAGCTCAGCAGTAAAAGTTTAGACTTGTTTTGTGGGTCCCAGCTCCATCTGTGCCGCACAAAGCCCCCAGCACAAAACCTTCTGTGATGTCCTTGGCTGAAGCTGAGGAGTGTGGTCAACTGCACAATTGCACCACATCCTCAGTGACCAGGGCTTCTGACCAGGGCCTCCACCAGTTACTGCAATTGAAAGTGGTGTCAGTTTGTATTCACCACACTGGATACTTTCTGCATTTAAAGGGAAAGTTAGTCTGATATTGGGTTGTTCGTTTCATTATTCACCTTAATCACTGTTCGAGAGCTTAAAAATTAGCAAAGAGGTATTAAATGCAGAGAAGTATTAAAGTGGCTGGAGTTGCAGCAGCTGTTTTGAATGGACAGGCAGGAAGTGAAGCATCAGAAGTTGTTTTTGTCTTTATTCCTGGAATCAGAGCAAGTGAGAAACTGCCATTGCAGTTGTTTCTTTTGCACAAGCAATTTTATTCTTTAGAGAGTTAAAGAAATAGAGATAAAGAAGTAGAGAAATGAAAAGTCAAATGAACTTTTACTTGTCATTTACTCCAGTAATTAAATGAAGGCATAACATTTGGTGATAAAGCTACACCGCAGAGTTTTTTTGCTATACCACAGAGAGGATTTTTGCTAGGGATTTACAGCACTTGGCTGTGCAGTAGCTGCCTTCAAACTTACTTACTCATGGTCTCAACTAAATTTTAGGCTGCTGTCTCCTTAATTTAGGCCTTATTAGACTTTTCTTTATCTCCAAATTTCATTACTTGACCAGCCTTATAGATATAAAGAAAGCATGAACATACTGAGATAGATAGATAGATAGATAGATAGATAGATGGATGGAACAATTTTTCTACCAAGTACTGGTAAATACCTTTCTACGTTTTGGCTACACTTTGCTAAAGCAGGACAAATTGGGCAGGTACAGTATATTTATAAAAATCTTTTTCTTCTTTTATCCTTTTTATAGCTGGGTCAAGTGAAACATTTGTGAAAAAGATGATTCAGCTCCTTTATTTACACAGAACTTTTGTAGATCAGCAGAGGTGGAGGACAATTAAATGCTTGTCTTATGAAGTCATTCATGAAGGATGATTTGTTTTCCTGGGAACCCTGTGCTATTAGAGATGATAAGGTCTGGAGAAGTTCCAGGAGAAAGGAGGAGACTGCTCCAGCATATAACGGGAGAGGCTCTGATTAGTCAGCACTTCTGAGACAACAGAAAACCCAGACCACAACCAGGATATTGACTGGGACCTGTTTGAGCAGCAGGTGCACGTTAGTCAGCATCTACCAGGAATATTCACAAATGCACTCCCCAGTGTGCTTCTCTGGGCACAACCCCAGCTCTTGAAAAACTTGAAAATGCTGATTCTGGGACTGGAATATGTAGGTCTTCCTCAAGTACAAGTCAGGCAGGCTGGAAGGAAAACTTGGGCTCAGTCTGCAAGCTGGACATTGGCCAAAGGGCGTTGAATACATTGGGGTGGAGAGAGACTTGTAGGAGAAACAGAAGATTTGATCTCAGATTTTTGCTCTGCAGATAGTATCTGTGTGAGAAAATCCCAATCTGAGATACCTCATCAAGCTGTGAGATGAGCAGCCCCCCACCTAGACCTACATTCAGCAGGGGATTGGTGTCTGAACCAGCCTCTCCTGGCCTTAGATACCTACTGAATGGTGCAGCCAACGTGATCATCTAGAATGTCTTTATAACCACTGAATAGAAACAGGCTCTTGCAGGGTACAGTTCATAACAGCTCTTTCAGATGTCTGTGGTGGGGTGAGACGAACCACATTTTCTGCAGACACTAAAAAGTTATTCATTTCCAGACTGGAATATTTGTTAAGGCACATACCTGTAGGTCTGTTTCACATGTCCCCAGATGTGCTGCACTTGCACCCAGCCAGCTCTTGTGAGATCCAGAAACAAGCCTGTGAGTATCTACATACAGCCTCTGCCATTTCCAGCCATCATGAGGAGAAGGAAGAGTATCCCACTGATGGACTGATGGTCCCTCTTCTCCTGAAACACTGTTGCTGAGAGAAAGTATGACCATGTGTAAGGGAGAGAGAAAGAGGACAAGGACCATAACATTTCAGATTGTGTCTCAAAAAATGAAGCTTTAGCCAACAACTAAGCTTGTTTGGATGGGGGATATTTATTTAAGTCCTACACTGGTTATTAGACACATCAGTCAAACTGCAAGTTCTGTAGGAAACATCCTGTTTATCCAGAGTCTAACACAAGAGGGATGAAGCAATACCATTCCTCCTTAAGTGGTGTTAGAGGCAGAGGTGAAGAAGGACCACGGGCGTGTACCTGCCAGTGAAAGGTGCCTCAGCACACTGAGGTTGAGCCGCTGCTGGTAAATTCAGCAAGTTCAGAAAGGCTGTCAGGCACTCAGGCCAGCAGGCACAGGGCAAGCCCTGTCTGCCGCTGAGTTCACCTCTCCTCCGTGACAGGGCAGCAGCGTGAGGACACCACCATGGGGAATGGCCCTGGGAGCTGCAGGGGAGAGCTGGCTGTCCCTGTCACCCCAGCCCAGCCACTGCTCTGGCGGCTCAGCCCCACTCAGCTGGGAGCTATGCCCAGCAATGCCTCATTATTTGTAGGAATTTAACTGGTAGGTGAAAAGAGGCGAGAAAAATTCAGGAAGAATGAATAAAAATTAAAATCATACTTTAACCTTTCCTTTAGACAACAACAAAAAAAGATTTAAGGAGGAATTTTCAAAAATTTAGCAACCCATGGCATATAGGCTTATTCTTTAGAAGTGCTGAGAAGGTAAATCTCTAATCTCTAGAAATGCTCTTAATTGACTGGGGTCATCAGAGATGGAAAAAGGTACAGAGGATTGTCTTTAATAGAGTGCGAAGGTGCCTCAGTTTAAGAGCTGGAAAAATAGCCAGTACTGCAGATGGAAAGCAAATCGAAAAACATTCTTTGTTTATATTTATTTTTTCAATTTCATGGTGTCCTTGGTTGCCCAGAGGAGCTACTGAGAGTAGTTTCTACTGTGTTGTTGGTTAGAGTTAGGTTACACACACTTTCAGAAATTCAGCTGTCTGCCACTAATGAGTTGTTCAGTGTAGCTTGAGGGTAGTGATGCAATTAGCAAAAGTAAGCCAAATCTGTCCCAGGTGAAACTTCACTGATGTCAGTGGCTTTATTTGGGATGATGTGCTTATTCCCGTGTGTGTAGGGACAGTATGTAGACAGTGTTGAAAAAGGACTTACATGGATTTCATTGTCTTTTCTGATGCTGATACTGCATTACATTGAATAAAATGTCAAAACACAGCCTTTGCATTGACGCAGCAGTGCATTTCTGTGGGCGACTCACAGGCTCAGTGCATTAATGCAGAAACCTGATCTAGTGGGTGACATCACTGTCCATGTCAGGGGGGGTTAGGACAAGATGATCTTTAAGGTCCCTCCCTAATGAAAACATTCTATGATTTATGATTCTGTGATTCTAAGTTTAGTAATTATTTTATATTTTTAATAATGTCCTTTACAATTCTACCCATAAACATGTAAAATAACAGTTTTTCCACTCCCTGATGACATGCTACCTTTTTGAATTTGTAAAAGTAAAATAAGTACTTAAAGTCTTTATTCTTGGCTGTTCAGGAATGAATTTGCTTCAGAGGCGACCACAGTAAGTGCATGGCAGACAAGAAGAAGGGTGAATTTTGCCTTCACTTCCCTCCTGAATAGGGCACTGTGAAACACAAATAAGCTTTCCTTGGCCAAAAGGCTTTTAAAGTCTGTTCCATCAATTAAAGATCTATTGTACTGCAGTTAAGTTACCAAAGCTTCGTTACTGGTGCCCTGATAACTAAGTAATGAAATAAAGATCAAAACTGAAAGCACAAACCAGGTGTTTCACCCAGGCTGTACAGGAAGTCTGTGTCAGAGACCCCAAATCATTCTTATTCAAGGTTACTCAATTATTTTTCTGTACTCAGCTGGGAAATTGTGTCACTGTCTCCTTGGTAGAAAGCGAAGCCTTGGTGCAGGTCTCCCTGGCCAGAAAGTCTCTTTAAGCTGCATGAAGCACTGGCCTGCATTAACATAGGGGACATCAACATCTGTGACTGACAAAATCCAAGTGAATCATGTTCCTGGTCAAGATTTTGTCCAGAAATCATCAGTCCTGGGTGGTGTCTTAAATAAAGAGTCGTCCTTCCTCCTATTGCTTTCTAAACAATGGGGGCAAATTTATGACCAGCAGGATAGTCCAGTTGATGGTAACATAAAGAGTACAACCTACAGTCCTCAGTTTTATTAGCTCTGAAAAAAACAGTGCTTTTTTTAATGGATCTGCTTAAGTGTGACCTCTTAAATGATCTCTGCTAGTGGGTTGTAGCAACAGTTCCCCAGCTGTGCTGTTATTCACAAGTAACCATAGAAATTAAAGTGCTGCCAAGTATGTGCTCTTTGTTTTTTTCGAAGGGCTGAAAGATGATGCAGTGATGTCTTTGCCCCTCCTGACTTAATTCTGAACTCACCCCCTGGCAGACCTGATGGAGAGGTGAAGATGAGACTTGCTGTTATTGGAAAGCTCTGTCACCAGAGAGGTCAGTCAACAATGCCACTTCTGCCACTGGGATGCTGGTGCATTTTCAAAAGGCCTGCAGCTAGAAATAGGATGTGGTGGAAAGTTATATCCTGTTATTCAGTAATTGCTGTTTTTAATGAAAAATACTTTTTGTTTATTGCTACTGAGATTGAACTGAAGCAGTGTTGGTATCTTTAGCCAAATAATTTGTTTTGGAAAGAAAAAGTTGTATAAAATTTCTTCTACAGGGACACTTCCAAGTTATTTATTTGCCCACATTGATCTTTGAGTTTTTCTGGGCAATTCCGTTCTTAGAATAGGGTTCTCTGACTCTGAACTGGTATCCAGGCTTTTTCAATATCTGCTAGAGTGGCACACTTCCATTGGGCAGTACTAATCGTGTGTTATGATGGGATGAATCCTCTTTCTCCCCAGTCTTAGAGGGAGGCAATTAGCTGAGACCCAACTCTTGTCTTATAGACAGCTACAGTGAGGTGAGAGGACTACTCATGATGTTTTACTGCCCATTTACTGGGCAATTTAAGGGCTAAGAAACCTTGGTGGTTTGCTTTTTATTACCCTGGTTTCTTTCCTCCCACACCCTGTACTGCCCACAACAGCCAGGTACCCAAGGGCAATGACAACCCAGCGTGCTTTTGCGTTTTATTGACCAGGCAACATCTGCCCTACAGGAAAGGAGACCAATTCCCACTTGCCAAGGAGAATTTAGAGGACACCCACAATGTCTGGGGGAGTGTGGTGCAGCGATATCTGCAGGAGCTTTTCAAGGGGGAAATCACAGAAGAGGACTTTCTAACTTGGCATGGCAGCAATTAAAAGTGCCCAGCAGGCTCACTTGTCTCTGAGCACTTCTGGCTTGGGATCAGTGTGGGAGGAAGTAACTCAGGTATCTCTACAACCAGAGTGAAAGTATCACTACCCCAGACCTGTTAATCAAAATTAAACAAAAAGAATAGATTTGGCAAAAATTCATTACTTCCTCTATCACCCTTTGAGGGTTCATTACTGCCCAGTTTGATTTCTTCACAGGAGCTTTGTCTAAGGGGAAAAAATCTGATTTTAAAATTTGACTTGTACTTGCCAGATATTCCATGCTGATGTGTACCAAAAATGTTGGATCGCTGAAATGTTTGCAGTCTGAAAAAAAAATAAAAGCACTTCATGTTGGATGTTGGTTCAAATAAGGAAATCATACAAATACCATAAAGACAAAACTGCCAACTCCAGAGTCCAAATGAATTTAAAAGTCTATATTTAGATCCTACTATTTCTGTTTCAATTATAAAACAGTTCTTGTTAAATACACACCATCGTTTCAAATGCTACACTCAGGGTAGTTACTTGGAGCCCCATAATTCATCTCTATTTTTAGATTGCTCACAGATAAAGGAATGGCAAAGGACAGCAAGTAAATGATTCAGGCTGGTGCTTTGACAGGACCCTCACAGCTGCTGCACTAGGAGTCGCTCTGGAAAAAATCCAAACTTGCCCAGCTCCTGTTAAACAACTTCCCTTACAAAGACAAGCGTCAGTTCCTAAGCAACCCTTTCCCTGTTTTTGGGAAGGGTAGGAGAAAAGGGTAAACGAATCCTTGATAGAGCAGGAGTGGATTTTGTAAGTGTGCAAATGACATTAAATGTTGCTTTGGGGCCATGAAGGTGAGAACAAAAAGGATCACACCTTGAAAGAGAGAGATGTTTAATTTAAATGCCAGGCCTGGATGTTACTAGGGGTATTAGGCCATTGGAATTTTTTATCCTGACTATTTGGATTTTCTTGAAAGATTTGCAATTCCCTAACTGCACATTAGAAACAAAAGTGTTTCCATCTTCTAATAAACTCTGCATTTCTTTCCAGAATCCCGTCAAAATGTTCAGCATATGTTGCATGTGCCCTGCTGTCTGCTACAGAGCATTTCAAATTTGCCTGTAGCCTGGATTCAGGAAGTGAAACAGGCAGGGGAAATGCAGAAACATGATTCAGTTCCACTTGTGGTAAATAACAATGGGATGAAAAATAGAGGGGTTTGTTTTATTTTAAATAGAAAAATCAATATTTTTAGCAGGTTGTAGAAAAAGAAATAAAATTGATGGAAAATCTGGATGGATAGTGGAGGTGTGGGCCCAGGCTGTCTGCTTTCCCTCAGGCTTGTGCCAAGGTGTGAGGGGTCAGGTCTCAACAAACCCACTGGACGCTATTAGGGGAACGTCTTTGCTTTACCGCTCTGTCACGTGCAGGGTGCTTTTCCAAGCTCAGGGGGAGTTAGACTTTGCCAGTGCCAATTTGGCTGAATGAGAGCTGGCTTAGTTGCCAGGTGTAATTAAATGGGCTCTCACAGGACAAAGTTAGGAAAAAGGAAAATTTAAGCTGGAATACAATTTCCACCACTTGAACGAAGTAGGATGGGAAGCTGTGCCATAAGGAAAGAGGCTGTTTCTTGTGTCCAAAGTCTTTCAAAACTGGACCACACAAAATCCTAAGTACTTCTCCCAGGAGCAATCATCTACTGGTGGGAAGATGGAAGGGATGAGGTAATATAAGATAGATATTAAACCCCTCTTTGAGGTACAAGGAGGGAGGTATATATCCTCAACAGAGAGAAAAAGGCAGGCAGAGGGGTTAAAGGCTAACTCCAAAAAAGTCAGCTATAATTGGCTAGTAGTCTTAAATTTTAGGTGTGGTATAGAAAACTCTCATTCAGCTGCTGGTAATCCCAGAAGCAGCTAAGTTTTACTGGTTGCTCACTTTCTCTGTAAAGCCTCCCACTTGCACATCCATGCTTGCCTCAACACAACGGCATGAGGCAAAGCCCAGCCAGGAACCCTCTTAGGCTGCAGGAATAATTGAAAATTGTTGCAGTGGGGATCCTGCAACACGCATATATCAAACCAGGAGTCCCATGGAAAGGAAATATATATGGACAGACAGATTCTTGATAGCTGTTTCAGAGATGTTTATTTCTCCAGCCGCATGGCCGGAGCTCTGCCGAGGAACTGTTCCAGTCACGGGACCAAGGGTCCTTCTGCCCGCGCAGGGAACACAAACCAACCCATGGGAACGAGGCTGAGCAGGGGCAGGGAAGCCCCGTGTCTGTGCCCTCAGGGCCCCTCTCCCAGGACTACACGGCGGGGGAGGGACCCCAACACCTCACCCGTTTTATTTTAATAAAAGGAGAATGAAAACAACTGGATAAACATAACAAGAACAGTTTCAAAACAAAACAAGCCACCCTCCTGAGTCTTTAAATGTCCAAACAGATTCTCTGGAACATCTTAGGGCTGACAGAAGGGAGACAGAATTCTCTGAGCATGCTTTGTGGGGAAACTGAGGCAGGAGAGGGTTTAACTTCGTCCCTTCCCCTTTTCATCCCCCACTCGGCATTGGAAAGGGATTTTTGGGGAAACAATTGGCAAAAGCATGGTTTTGTGAGGGAAACCATGGATGAAAAAACGGATTGGGAATACACTGGGGGTAATAGGACATAGGGTAAAAGGGAAAGGTGGGATTAGGAAAGGGAGACTGTAGGGGGGACTTACAATAGAGATACTGTCTAACATGACTACGATTTTTTGCATATATACTGCCTTTTACAGGAACACCATCAGGCCCAGTGACCTGCGATGCTTGTAACCCTTTTCTACCTCGTATAATTTTGAATTCTACCACCTCTCCATCTCCCAAGCTTGGGATGCATTTTTCAGGGTTATTCTTTTTAATAGCAGTTCTATGCACGAATATGTCTTGCTGGTTGTCACACCTTGTTATAAAACCATAATTTTGCTTAACATTATACCATTTTACTATCCCTAAGATCTTAGTTTCTATGATCTTTTCCTTTTTCCGAGTGGCTGCTGTTTTCTGTCTCGCTGCGTCTTTGCTCTCTCCTTCGGTCGCTCCCGTGTTGGAATTGTCGGGGCTGCTGGTGCCTGCGCGCTCTTCCCGGGGTCGCGTTCGGGGCTGCGCGGGCCGGGCCGGGCCGCGCCGCTCAGTTCTCCGTGCGTCACCTCCTCTGGTCGCAGCTTCGCTGCCGATGCCGGGCGCTGCATCCACGTCTCGGCCGGGCCCCCGAGCGACGACCCCCCCGTGCCCTGCTCCAGCGCGCGTCTCGGCTGGGCGCGGCTCCGTTCCACCGCCGCTGCCGCCAGCCGCCGCCCGCGCGCCTCCCCTCTCGGCCGGGAGTTCACGGGGCTCCCTCCACCACGCGCTGCACAGGACCGGGCGGGCACCGCCGGGTCCCGCTGCTCCTCGCTCCGCCACCGACACTGCGGCTCGCGTGGCTCCGCCCGCGCGCGGGAACTGCCTCGCTGCTGCTCGCAGAGCGCTCGGCGCACGTGGCCTGGGCCGCACGGTCCCTGCGCCAGGACACAGCTGACATCGCTCAACAGTCTCGGTAACTAAATAATATTCACGAAAATATTCTTCCATCGGCATATATTTTGACTCCAGTATTAACTGTGTCCAAACGGTTTTCCAAAAGCCCTTGGTAAGAATTAAATCCCAAGAAACATAGAAAAAGTTCTTAAACAACCATGCCAGGAAGTGTTTCAGTTCTTTCTGAGCTTGAATCAAGCTAAAATTCACAAATCGTTGTTCAAGAATCATTTTAAGTTTAAGATAAATGTCCATATGCGGCTCGGAGAGCCAAGAGTCTTCCCACTGTTCCTCCATAGTTTAGATACGGAATAGCAAAGCAAAACCAAGAAGAGGAATCCAAAGTTTCCAGGGTTTACTCACACAAATCAGTCGCTTAGGGATCGGGGATCGTTCTGCTCTCAATTCTCCACCATTTGTTGCAGTGGGGATCCTGCAACACGCATATATCAAACCAGGAGTCCCGTGGAAAGGAAATATATATGGACAGACAGATTCTTGCTAGATGTTTCAGAGATGTTTATTTCTCCAGCCGCATGGCCGGAGCTCTGCCGAGGAACTGTTCCAGTCACGGGACCAAGGGTCCTTCTGCCCGCGCAGGGAACACAAACCAACCAATGGGAACGAGGCTGAGCAGGGGCAGGGAAGCCCCGTGTCTGTCCCCTCAGGGCCCCTCTCCCAGGGCTACACGGCGGGGGAGGGACCCCAACAGAAAATCACCAAGCAAAATTTTTAAAAAGAAAAAAAAAGAAAAAAAGGAGAAAGTCACCAGATTTTTCTCATTTCCTAGCCCAATTTGTAATCATTAGGATATGGCATAAAAGGCTACTTTTACCTCAACCTTCTTTCCCTCCAACTATTCTTTAAATGTCATCTCTGAGTTGAGCCTTTGGAAAGTGAGTGTCTGTGCTCAGGACACAAGTCCAGATGATGCACCTGAACAGGATGACAGCTGTTCCCAGTGGCCTTGGTGCAGCTTCCAGGAAAGGCTGTGTGTGAGGATCCAGTGCTCGGTGATTGCCGGTGCCTGGCTGTGGCACCCACCATGAGCCCCCTCTGTGGTGCCAGCCCAACACTTGCCACCTCCAGCCCTGGCCTGGGCACAAGGGTGTTGAACTAACAGGGTGATGCCTGCACAGCCAGGGTCCCCAGAGGCTGGATTCCAGTCCCTCAGAGACAGGCAATGCCACACTTCCCTCTTTGCTATGGCCAAAGTTTGGTAAATTCATTAGGAAGTCTGCAATTTCAGCCTCGATTTAGCTACTCTATTAAGAGCTGCAGACAGGAGCTGACACAGTACTGTCATATGTCCAAACTCAGTCCCAAATATTAAACTAGTTAATTATACTGAAGCATATTCACACAAGCTGACTAGAAGGTAGAAGATAAGTGTTAATGTCTTCATGTTTATATGAGAGCAACGTCATATTCTTCATGCATGGAAGAACAGTTTGAAAGTTACAATACAGAATAAAAATTATCACAAGTGTGAGGATTTTTAAAATTAAATTTTTATGTCAGGAGGTTATCCAATTTGATTAGAAGGATTTTAGAAAGTAGAATTGGCTTGAAATAGCTGCACATCAAACAGCTACTCTCTCAAACTAAATTAATGAATAAAATATGAAGTCCTATACAGCACTGTGTCACATACATATGGATCAATATGAACCATAAAGAAAATGGCTCAGAAAATGCTAGAAAATATTTAACTGCAGAACTATTTTTAAAACATTGAAAACAAAGAGAAGTTTGACGCTGCAGGAGATCTCTTTGCACAGCAAAGCTTTTGCAGCATCATATCTCTTAAAAATAGCAAGAAAATTAGAAGAATTTCTAGGAAATATCAAAGACTATTTTAATAAAAGCAACTCACAAGAAAAAAGAAGGAACAAGGGAAAACAAAATTGACAACTTTCTTGTGACCACAAGCTTTGATTAAATGCTGAATTTGCACTTGCAAAGACATTTGTTTTGCAAAGTATAAAATTTACTGCCTGTTGTGAACTGTCTTTGTCTTGTTTTATCAGGGTTCAAATAGCATCTGATGTTGCTGATCCCTTGGAAGATATTTATTTCACACACCCAGTAATGTCTGGTAGGCTCCTTCTCCTCCTAGGAGAAACTGAGTATTCATTTGTTGCAGCAAATTCCCAAAAACCTACAGTGACCTGGAAATCATCCTAACTCAGCTGCGTCTTCTCGGAATGACACGTACTGACTGGCTGCAGTAAGATGAACTGAAAATACATAACCTCATTTAATGCTAGGTGGTCCCAAATGTCCTTGGAACAATTCTGTAGTGATTTTTATTCTCCTTAAACTGATATCACACATTCATTCCATCTCAGAGTGTGAAGTTTGAGCAATATAATGATTCATGGAAGCAGAAGCATTGCAAATACAGACTTACTAAGAGGCTGGAGAAACAGACCGTGAAAAACAGCAGAGAAGCATGTACAGACTTCAGTGAACTTTGGGTCAGGCCTTGAAAAGTACTGCCTTTTTGTCTTCTTCAATGACCAACAAATTAAAAAAAACAATTAATTTTATTTACATCTAACTTGTGTCCACTTCTGAGAACAGATGAAAGATCATTTTCTATATTAAGAGTAAAATTCCCACTGCTTTAGAAAAGGTATTTCTTCACCAGTAAACACATTCACAGCAAACTTCCCCTAACTATTAGTGAACCATTTGAGTTGAGAGTAATGTCATGGGTGGACAGGCAACCAGCTGAATCAACAGATTGTCCAGAAATGTCTCTGTGTTTCATCTCTTCCCTGTGTATCTTTAATAATTTGGACATTAAACTGTCACTTCTGGTCCTAAATTAACTCCATGTATTAGTACAGAAGTACTACTGGGTTAACAATGCTCTGTTACAGGATGGTGCTCGCCAAGAGCCCGGGTGTGAGGTAGCCAGAACACGTCCAGGTTGTGATCAGAGGGCTGGAGCACTTCTGCTATGGGGAGTCTGAGAGAGTTGGGGTTGTTCAGCCCAGAGAAGAGAAGGTTCCAGGGAAACCTTAGAGCACCTTCCAGTGCCTAAAGGGGATACAAGAGAGCTGGAGAGGGGCTTTTGATAAGGGCATGTAGGGATAGGACAAATAGGGATGGCTTTAAACTGAAAGACGGGATTGGATTGGATTGGATTGGATTGGATTGGATTGGATTGGATAAAAGGAAGAAATTCTTCACTGTGAGGGTCATGAGACACTGGGACTGGTTGCTCAGAGAGGTTGTGGGCTCCCTGTTGCTGGATATGTTCAAGACCAGGCTGGATGGAGCTCTGAATAACCTGATCTGGTAGGTGTCCCTGCCCACAGCAGGGGGATTGGAATGAGATGGTCTTTAAAGTGCCTTCCTACCCAAACCATTCTAGGATTCTATGATTTTGTTGCAGCTAGATTTCTGACTATATATAACTGAAATATAATAGAAGGGCCTTGACTGAAGTTTGATGTTGTTGTCATCTTTCCTCTAAAGCACTACAACATCAAGGATTCATCAAAGCATGGAAACATTTGTGTTATCCAAAATCAGCCCAAACAATACATTTCTAAGTTCTCCTGTCAGAAAACCAACATCAAACACTTGGCACGCTTGACACAACTGGTTTTTGAAAGACACTGCAAAAAAAAATTGAATGTTTCCAATGCCTCAGTTGGAAGCACGACATCTCTTTAAACATGTTCGCTTAAGGACTATTCCCCAAACACAGAGGAGTAAAGTGATTTATAATTTGTTCATAAAAGAGGGTCAAATCTCTAAACATTGAGGCTGGTGCCATTTTGGTGTATTCTGAAAGGCTTGGGTTTGCCTATACAGGAGGCTTCAACTGCAGCTGGTAATGGTATAAACATAGTTGTGCTTACATACATATGCTTATACTTGTGTAGCTGATTTTGGCCAGGGAAGAAATTATACTGGTAAAAAAGTTTTTATTAATATACATTCATAACTGTATCCAAAGCAGTATTATACCAGCATATATACACTGGAAAAATAATAATACTCCTAAACAGTCCCAGCTACATGATTGTAAGTACTGCCTGTCTTCTCAAATGGCTTTTTATCCTTCTGAGCACTTACTATAAAGATGAAACATATAAAAGTGGATTGCAGTCTATCTTTCCTGCAGAAAACAACATAGTCTATGGTCCATTTGACATCTTGAAATAACATTAAGCGAACCAAGAAACCTGCAAGTTGGATTTGGCATATGACATATTTGTAAATCAGCTTTCCATTGCATCAAATCCTCCATTATTTTTAATAATGAAATTGGTGTTGCAGCTTTAGCTAAGTAAAAATTCACTTAACGTCACTGAATCTTTCAAATGATTATTCAAGGCAGGAGCTGGTCTGTTTTGCTCCTTATGCTGTACTTAGAAGCCAAGGAAAGTCTCAATTGAGGGAAAGTCAGTAAGAGACTTCCCAGAGGACTTTGGAGGTTTTAGCAGCTATTCTGCAGAGTAGATGCCATCAAGTGTATGCATCTAGGAGAATTCCCAGGGCAGAGCAGACAGAAAGGTCCATCTCACTCTTGCTTGCTTGTTCCACTCTCAAGAGAATTTTTGCGAATGAAGATGATTCCATAATTATTTTTAATTGTTTGCAAGGACTATTTTATTGTATAAAAATCAAGTGCACATACATAGTCTAAACCTTTACTTACCATTTTGGAGGGTTATTTTCTAAGGGCTTTTGGCAAATTAGGAAATTCCTGCTGCAGCTGTGAGTACTTTTATTTAAACATCTGAAATTCCACAGCTATCAGCACATTAGCTTGAGCTTCAGTGACTCGTAAATCTTTCTCAGCATCTTATTTCATGAGGTCTAGTTCAAGCATTAGATGGAAATTACATTTTGCAGAGACCATATTTGAGTGCATTACTTAAAGAGAAGCAAATGGATTTTTATTTTAGCAGTAGTCCAGGTAGATACTAGCGAGTGTTCAAAAACTCAGGGATCTGGTTTGAGCTAGACAGCAGGTCTTTAATAGAAATAAAAGACAGATATTTTTTACCATTAGTAATGACGTGAAACTTCAGGGATATCTGAAGATCTGAGACAAGAACACAGTGTCTCAAAATGCAGACTTGAAGGCAGGCACAGCACCTACCATGCCAAAAGCTGGTGACAAGGGATCCACCCACCCCAAGAATGATGTTTCGATTCCCTCTTCTTTGGCCTCACTTTCAACTCACCCTGCAGACAATGAGAGGGCTGCTTGCAGTGTTTGAAGCTATCAAGTGCAATCTGAGCCTGCACAAGAGCTTTTTAAACATCCATCTTGGACTGACCTATGATAGAGCTAATAGTATACGTAGTTAAGAAACAAGAAAACTCTTTTGATGGTGTTCCAGATGGTTTTCATGTGTTTGCCACCCAGGCATCCATTTTCCCAGATCCTTAAAAGCCATGGCCTACTTGTGTCTGCTGAGAGACTCAATATTTTCCTGCATCACAAGATACTGTGTGGGTACTTTAACCCAGCCTAGTGTAGCACCTCTACTGGTGGTTAGGGGCTCCTGCTCAGTCCCATGATCGGGAACTTCCCAAATTTTAGATAACCTAGACCAGATCTTCTGCTTTCCATTCCACCACTATCCTATGGATTGCTGGTAACATCCCTGAAAATTCAAGGGCTTGATACCCTTTCTTAGGACCCAGGAGGTCTTTTGCCTTGAATGAGGCCCCAGCTTAGCCCAGCAGTTTTCTCACAAAGTGAAGATGCAAATCTCCCTCACCACCAAACATCCACACAATTGCAGAGCTCATGTAGGCAAAGGAGCCAGGTTTGTGTTGCCCATAAAGTGGGCACAGAGCCTTATCAGTGATGAAAGACTTTTCACCACTTTCCTCCACAACCCAGTGATTATTCAACAGCTTCTGCACAGTGAAATTATCCATTGAGAAACCTCAAGAAAACAAAAGTCAGTCTATCCACCAACAGCCCCATGGTTTGGATCCCCTCCTGACAGACTGGCGGGCACTTAGACATGCACTTATTCTTCTTTGGAAGGTGTTCACTAAAGACTGAGGGGAGCTACAGACAGGAGAGATTTCACTGACCTATGTGAAAAAATGGTCTCAGCAAAAACATCTGGGCCAAACTAGACACTGGAAAAATTTTCATGCATGGAGTGCATGAAAATTGCATCATCATTGCATTGTCAAAGACTAGAGATTTTCTCTCCTTCTCCCAGCTTTTCTCCAGGCAGAACTGAAACACATCCTGAGACCATGCCCTAGGGGACAGGTATGTCATGAGGAAGACTGACAAAAAGTGTGGAGTTTAGGAACCCTGAGAGGACTTAGATACTGATCTGCTATAAGGGTTTTGAAAGAAATCCGTATTTCCAACGCCAGAAATGTAGACACCTAGACATGTTCACTGATGGGAATTCCATTTCTTTGAAAAGTATGAAAAAATCCAAGGATCTATGTTTTGGATTTAAGTACCTTAAGCTCCTTTGCAGACCTTGGCCTTTCCTTTTTATCTCTGACACTGATGTTATTCATGGCTTGTGCATTTTTACAGGGCAAGTGACATAATAGTCTACTACAGTCAGTCAATAAAAATCCAAATAGAGCTGCAAAAAGCAAAAGACTATTTTTTTTAAACCCTAAACAGGAATTGTGTGTTGTTTAATGGACTACCTGCAGTGTAGGGAATTGCTTTGGGCCAGGTAGAAATGGGGCCGGGAACTCCTGAATATAGTCAAAGCAAATAGTTTCCAGACAGTGACAAGGTTTTCAGGATTAATAACACAGGTGATGTAGTGCAAATAAGGAGCCTGCAGAGACACCAATGCTCCACTCCTGCTTCCTGAAAATCAGCTCTGGAGATTTTATTGTCTGTGTGACCATTCTTTTCCAGCGAATTCCCAGGCAGATGCTGCTGTCAGCACATTATGTTTTTCAGAATCACCAATAAAAAGTCAGATGTGTGACACAGGCTGTGTAACTGCAAAATGGTAGCCCCTCAGTGTGTCCATTTTCACCAGTAACTTATGCATCCAGACAGCACCAGCCACGTAAGCTCTAGCACTGACAACACAGAAAAGCCTGGCACATCAGTTACATCAGAAGATTATAGCTATTCTCCTACCTCTCTTATATATTACAGGCTTTTCAGCGTGTCTACTGAGTAAGATTCTTCATGGAAATGCCAGCAAAAGTTTTGGCAGTTGCAGTGTTGTTTTGTCATCTGTTAACAAAGTGGGCAGAGCACTCATGCAGCCTATGAAACACCTATTTCCAGTTTTCTTAGCCTAAGGAATATGAAATTCACATGTCCTAGGAATGGGATCTAAACATTGGACTGTTGGAGGATGACTTCATGCACTCTTCTAGACAGCCAGCTTTCCCTGGAGTTATAAAAGATTCACTAGGCCAAGAGATAATCCTTCTTTCTTCAGTTTAAAGTATTACTTTATGAGAGCAGACTCATGTTCCAGTCCTTGCTGTAAGACCTGTTTAAATATCTTGTCCATGTACTATGGATACTGTAGAAATAGGATGCAAAACTCCTAAATGCACAAAAATTAGAAGACTGTGTTTGCATCTTTTGGGGAAACGACCCAACCACTAAATTAGAATGTTGATTTCATTGCTTCTTCTCTCTCATTCATTTTTCCTTGGGTGTGATCAAAACTTAATAGTACCATGGATAGAAAATCTTACTTTGACTTTAGTGGGCCACATCTGTATTTTGCTTCACTTCTGATTTGCCCACATCAGTAGCATAGGAGCACACTCCACAATGTGCCCTCGTTGTTTGCGAAACCAGTTAAAAATAACCAAACCAAAAACTTCAAAAGCACAAATCTAATGTTATTTGGCTTCCATCTTCTTTCTGGCAAAACCAAATTCAGAGTCTGAAGAAATTTAGTATCAAGCAATAACTTTAATGTTCAGCTTAAAGTTACACTGAGTTCATCCTCCTTACTCACGCCTCTTGGGCTATCACTCCTCTTGCTGTTTTCATCTTTAATAAATACTTTCAGCAAATTTTCTTCTCCCTCTTAGTAATAATTTGGCAAAAGATTTTTTTTTAACTTTCAATGCTTTGTTAAACTAACTCATTAACTTCTCATTCAATACTGTTACTCTTCAAATTCAACATACATTCCTTTATTGTAATTAAATTATTTAATATGTATCTGAACTTTTCAAATGAAGCACAAAAACACTTGATTCTGGAACTATTTAATGTTAAAAGCTGGTTTTTACTTCTTGATCTGTGTTAAAACTTCTTCATTGACACCAGTATTTCAAAATATCTTTCTCCATCTATATATCTCATTCCAAAGAAAATCTGGTGGAGAACATAATTTAACCTTTTTCCATATTTAATATAATTTATTCTTCCTGAAAGTACTTCAGTGATGTGACTGCTATACTCTTCTGGACTTTTTCTAAATCTGCGGAAAGGTGCTTCTAGACAGTACATCCTTCCTCTTAGCCTTGTCACTTTTTGAGGTACATTTTACATTCTTTTTTTTCAAGAAAATTTAGAAAACTAAAATGTTCTCAGTAGGACTCAAATAGCTGAAGCTAGGCATGATGTTTTCTCCATCTTCTGTAGATTTTGGCAACTAGTCTGACTTCAGTGTTCTTTAGTTTCCATTAACATAATAAATAATGGCTTTTAGTAAAGCTGGACCTAGCACCAATTCTTGTAATACTCCTTATGTTCATCTTCCCTTCCAAACTGGAACATTGCCATTATCATTAACCTTGATTTATGGTCCCCTGTCTACTTGCCAGCCTACTTGAAAGTGTAGTTATCCTACTCATTTTCAATTCATTTCTGAAATGAGACTCCATGCCATGCTATTATAAAGTCCAGATTCAGCAAATATTCCAAATTCCTATTGTGCATTAATCCTGCCACTCCATTCTACCATAGCTGTCACTTTGAAGAGAACACAAAGCCCAAGGAGTGTTAAGAATGAGCATTCCCAGCACAGCAAGAATAGGGAAAATAGGTCTGACAGGTTGAAGAGATGACTCTGGATTTAAGGAACAGTCATACCCCTTCTCAGTACATCAGTACAGACCTTCTGTTTTATCTTTATGCCAAGGAGCCAGCATGAAATTGTCTTTATTCATTTTCCTCAAGCATTCATAAGCGTGGGCTCCATTCATCTGCATTATTAGAAAAATAGTTCATTTCTATTTTTATTTGTCTTCTAAATACCTTCAGGAAAGTTGGCATTCTGAGGGGGAATCAGTTTAGTATGATCATCCTTGATGTATTCAATACAGTTCTATTGTATTCTAAGGACTAAAGCCTGCTCTTTTTCAGAAGTTTTTTAAAATAGTGTTTGTTCTCAGAAGTGTCACTCTGTAATCATCAGTCCAAGAGGTAGTTAAGCTTCTCCATTGCTGAAAATTCTTTCTCCTTGATTTCTTTCCACCTTTGTCTTTATTGATAAGAGGAGTGGAGGTAACTGAAAATCTGATTCCTACAGGCAGAAATTCTGAATCTAGGTAAGGAAAAGCCTCCTGTGCAGTGGGGCAAACAACCCATTACCCCACAAAAGAGCATTTGAAGAGTATTGGAGGGGCAGAAATTATTTCCATCAAATGCAATTAGAAATCTCTCATAATTTCTTAAAGATAATAAGGAATATAAGTAAGAGTAACAATAAATTCTCTAGAAAACCTTTTATTTAATGGTATTAATTTCTTCTTCCCTCTGTTCCTGTCAGCATTGTTGCATAGGATAAGCACAGTGACAGACTCTTAGGTGGTGTAAAATACAGTCTACAACTTCTTCAGGAAGGAGAATAATTATCAGCAAATGTGGGGGTTGGAGAGTTCGTTCATTTTCTAACTCTGATTTGGCAGAATAAACCCCCAACTTTGGCAGGAAGTAAAGAGCAGCAGTCTCGGTTGCTAACCCCTAGTTTCCATCTCCCTCCAGGGCATCTCAAGCTCAAAATCTCATCAGACACACTCTGGTCCAATAAACTGATGCTTCTGCTGTGACCTTTTAGCTGGTGCTTACAGCTGTGTCTGTGCTGTAAGATTACAGAAGCATTATAGGAGCCTGAGGCAGACAAATTTATAAAGCAACCAAAATTGTTACACAAAAACGTAAGGTGGAGAGGGAAGATGCACATGAGAGAAGACAAGACATTAGGAGTTCCTGAGAGCATTGGGGATTAGCTAACATTGGTAAAACAACTTTTTATGGGTTTTTTGGGCCTGGGAAAGGAGAGGTGGAAGGGTATCTTGGCTGATAATGAAGTGTAAAGAGGAAGTCATGGTAGCTATGAGATTTGGGTTACAATTATGGGCATTTCAAGACATTTAATTCTCTTTGCTCCATGTTTTTTGGTTGTTTTGGTCTTTTTTTAAATGAAAATTCTAGATGTAAAGAAAGAAGGAGACAGAAAGAACCAACTTTCTCTGCCCACAAAACCCATTTTGATCCCTGACATTTCATTTCATTCTCCATTTTCTTGCCTTCCAGAAATTCAACATAAACTTTGGAAGACATTAGTGCACCTATTTGTCTGAAAAAACTGTGCTCTTTCTTCTTTGTTTCAATCCCTTTAACAGCTGCTTTCCAGCAACTGAGAAAGAATTTAGGTCTGCTAGACGTTAATTATTACTCTGCTCGCCCACTCCCCCCTCCATACACACACCCTGATCCTGTTCTCCTTCATCATCAAAACACGACAAACTACACTACACGGGTAGCATTACAGTAAAAATATTTCTACACACAGAGGTCCTTATCTAGTTATTGCTCAATACTCTCTCAGGGAAACTTGACTTCAGTGGGAGCAGAGATTTCAGGTCACGAACTGCAGAGCACAGGAACTCCCACGGAAATTTTATGTAGCAGATCAAGGTAGTGAAGCCCCGCCAACACACTCTTGTGGGAATACTGACACCACAGCTGAAAAGTGTTGACTTCTCCCTCTGCTTAGGATATACTGTGAGATCAGAACCTACATTTATATATCAGCTTAAGGCTGTAAAGCCTTTCATGATGCTTCAAGTTTGATAAAAACATGTTTGTTACTGTTTTAATATTGCTTTTAGCATGGTCTTATTTATAGAGCTAATAGTAGATTTAAGATATCCTATAGGTGGAGTTGGTAGCACTGCCTACTATTAAACATTACTAACACTTCCACTTACAAGGCTCTGTATTTAACAGCTTATAGCTTTGCCAGACCTGAATGGTTTGGGCTGCAATTTTACATGTTGCTCAGTAAATATAGCCTTAGGCTAAATTTTACTGGCAAGTGTCAGCCAAAATTGTGCAACTGTTCCGCTTTCTTCAAGAACAAAACTGAGAAAATTAAATATTTTTTGCAATGTTAAAAGTACACAGACATTTTCTTGGAGAAGCTGCAAGCCTATGCTACAAGACATTGGAAACACAGTGAAAATTATGCTTTCTTACATGAAACATGCTTCACTGCTTTCCACCAAATCTAGACAAAGTTTTATGAGATAAACTTCTATGACATCATAGATTAAATGGGCTCAGCAGGAACAGCTTCTGTTTTAAGAGCTAGACAGCACCAGTTCTGTCCTCACTGAACAGTCTTAATCTTCTCACATCTCCTGTAGTGCTGGTCTTTCAGAGTTGGAAATAGGGCATCTTCCAGATTCCCTCACTTTGGGGACAGACTTTTTGGTATAGAATCTAGGCAATAAAAATAAGCTGAAACATGAACTTGGATGGGAGGAAGCATAGAGGAGAAATGGTCTGCTAAGAATTGGAGAGGGGGCAAAGACAGACCAGTGAAGGGAATGACACTCTGAAAGTGAGGGAAAGAAGATTTAAATCTTTGCTGGAGATGGAAAGTGGGCCTGGATGAATTACTTGGATTAAGAGGCCCAGAAGAATCAGTGCAGTCATAGGAACCTGTTGGAGAAGGTGAGACATGAAGTGACAAGTTGAGAGTTATAACATACTTTTTTTAGCCTGCAATTGATACCCAGCTTCCTAAGCCTCATCCTTTGCTGTTGCCAGATAGTAGCTGTGAAACCCGTTGGTGATCTATAATGCAGTTTTCTTCTTCACAGCTGGTCTCTATAAATTATGTCAATTTATTTCTGCTATAAATTATTTAACTGCTTGACAGCACCCTGCTGTGCTCAGCAATGATATATGATGAAATACCTCTATTTCTTTTACAAGAAATAGGAAATCAGGCCTAGTCAGAAATGGGTACTGTGGTTTAGGATGACACTGCCCTCTAAGTGAGAAATTTGATTTCCTCTGGTGGCTTTAACTGTACCAATGGCTCCATCATCCCTAAATGCAGTGCCTAAAAATGTCTCTACCATATTAATTGGAATTCTGGTGATGTTTTGGTGAAAAAGGCTCAGACCTGACCTATGTTGCACTTACATGACAAGGAGCATTCACACAATCCAGTCACCTAACTCATAATTGCAGCGATTTCCAGCTAGGACATGGCCTAAAATACAGTGAAAGAATTTGAGTACTTCATAGCCTAAAAATCATTATTCAGTAGGAAAATGATAAATAGGGAGGCCTTTGTTAATTTATTTGGTACTATGATGATACAGTGGGCTTGTGGAAAATGCTGGTTGAAATCAATGGAAGGAAAATGCTTGTGCTCAAAGAATTATTTCTTAAGATTTCAATGCCTGATTTTAGTCTCTCAGTTTGCCAGTGATGTTTTAAAAGACCCTGCATGTGATGACACATACAACTCACTAAAATATGACATGTTCCTTGTGTATAATTTTTTTCATTACACTAGATTTCCTTATTTTAGTTCCCGACCTAAGAAATTTTATACTGGATGCTAGAATTTATATGGCTCATAGTTCAGTTCAGTGTTCAGTTCTTTATTTTTGAAACCAAAGTAGAAAATTACAAACCATTCTGGGTACTTTTTCTGAATTTTGTATACTAAACCAAAGAACCACAGATTTTTTTTTTTTGTGGTTGGAAAAACCTAAGCTGCTATTTCAGTGCTATTTCACCTACAGTTGAGGTTAGGAAGAGTCAGTCACTGTTTTTTCCACAGTTTGGCTTGGCCTCTGACTTTGTATAGTCACTTTGTGCCACACCAGTGCCAGTGGAGCTTTCCTTTTCATTCAGCATCAAACACCAAAAACTCAGCTCCATGGAATTAAATTCTTCCTCTTGCTTACAGCAGAAAGGTTGAAGCTTGCTTGAGCTAAAGAAGGATATATTTTGCCTTTGCTCTCCAAGGCTTCCTACTGCAACACTTGATAAAAACATGACTTGCTAGGATTCAGATCAAGCACTGTTGGTTTAGGATTTTCTTAGAAAATCTTTTCATCTTTCTGCAATGGAGGAAATCTGAGGAGATCAATTTTCAGTGGAGGAAATGGTTCACAAACTTAGAAGTCCTCAGGCTGCATCTTGAAGCAGTACTATGTATCTGAGGGGCAGTGGTTTTGCAGTAAGGCTGTAGGCCAGATTGAGGAGATCTGGATTCAGTCCTTGGTTTAAATAGTGTAGATTTAGGCAAGTCACTGACAGCTACAGCCAGAGAGGAACTTAGACCATGAACAGAGGACTTTGATAGAACAAAGGTACCAATGCCCAAATGTCTCAGGCTAGATGCTTCCTTCCCTGTGCCTATCTGGGATAAAGGCAGAAGCCATTCCTACAGCTTTGCCCAAGAGGTCCACTTTAGAGAGATTCCTGATCTTCGAGAAGACGGAATACACTTTGTGTATGTAGTGTAAGTTTTCCTCTCATACACTCTTCAAAGACTTTTCAGTGCAGATTTTATCTGTGCTAGAATGGACCAAAACACAAGACTCCCTCCTCCACACCAGCCACAAGTTGTGTACTCCTTCTGGCTTTGTTCCCTGTTGGACCTTGGATTCCTGTTGGCTTAGTGGAGAGGGAGAGCTCCAGTTCTCCCCAGCCCAGCCCAGGAGGCCAGAGCACTGGTCTCTGGCATGAACAGCACGGCAGAATGCCCCTCATTCAGTGCCTGTCTGGACCAGCTCCTTCCCTGGTAAGAGCTTAAAGCATAAGACTCATAAAACAAAGGAACCACTTTTGTCTTGAGGAGTACTGTTTTTAAAGAAAAGCATTAAGCATAATTCTTTCAAAAACCAGATGTAAACGTCTAGCCACAGAAGACCCTCTAAACTCTAAAATGTATGGATACATCATTCTGTAGGCTTGAATCCAGAGTCTATGCTCTGGAGAGGGGTAGTATTTATAACACATAAAAACCCCATTCTTAGTTTTTCCTATTGGTTAGCATTAAGCTTCTCCTTGCTTAATACATGTGTTATGTATTTTGCAAGATGTCCAATCCTCCCCCTGCTCTTCAAAGGAGCCTACGTACTTTCATACACAGTTATTCTTCGCACTCAGAGGGTCAATGAGTTAAAATGCTGGTGCATCAGAGTTCTCTAAGGAAAACCAGCTGTGGGCTACATCCACATCATTGAATTTCTTGTCTGTGTGTGTAACAAAATTTGGTATCTCAATTTACTTGGCTTATTTAAAACATCCAGAGACCAAAAAGTTAGCCTCAAAATACAAAAACAGTTTATAGTGTGACAAGCAGAATGTTTACAAAACATATTACAGAATCAAAACCTGATTTTTTTTGATACAGAAATGGAGACATAAAGGCCTTTATAGCAGAGTCACAGCAAACCACTGGCTGGAGCATTGCACTTTGTGATTCCAAATTAATACTCTTTCATCCAGCCACTGAAGCCACCCAGCATACTCTGATGAAATCTGTGCAACTGATTTGCCAATACAAGTGGAAGAACCAGCTCAATCTATACTCACTTCTCCTTAGTGTGAATGGGATTACAGAGACAAATACTATCACATACATCAACATTTTCCAGTTATTGTCCTAAGTGTTGCAAATGCCTTACCACAAGAAACGAAATTTCTATTAGGATTCCCTCAACCACATCAGTTATCACTGAATGATAAAAGGATATAAAGTTAATCTCAAATCCCCTAAGTCATAGGGGAATGTTTTGCTCGTAGAATAATACAAGGATTACATATTACTGATTATTTGCCCTTTTCCTACCCTATTTAAGATGTTACTGGCTACTCAAAAGTGCAGAATACTTTGCTAAAAAGACCTTTGCTCTTTCTGTGCCATCTAAAGTCTGTTATTGACCTGTTGGCTATGAGGAAATGCTAAAATATTTTGAATTGTTCAGCCTGGAGAGAGAAGGCTTCAGGAGACCTAGTTGCGGCCTTCTATTACCTGAAGGGAGCCTGCAAGGAAGATTGAGAGAGATTTTTTACAGGAGTTTGTAGTGACAGGACCAGGGATAATGGCTTTAAGCTGCAGGAGAGTAGGTTAAGTATATATGTTCGGAAGAATCCTCACTGTGAGGGTGGTGAGACACTGGAACACATTGCCCAGAGAAGCTGTGTATGCACCATTCCTGGAAGTGTTTCGATGGAGCTTGGAGCAACCTAGTCTAGTGAAAGGCAATCACTGTCTGTGGCAGGGGTGTTGGAAACAGATGATCTTTACAGTCCCTTCCAACTCAAGTCATTCTATGATTCATTCTATGATCTGGCTTTCTGTTCTAAAAACCAACAGATACCCACTGCCACCAAATCCACTTGTATCACAATCTTTAGTCTCATACTATCAAGGCAGTTACATGTTCCAAAGTATGAAATCTTAATCATATGGAACAAGTAAGAAAAGGAGGCTTAGACATTTAAGAAGGCTACGTATTTTCGGGCTGTCGTCAGCTACTACATTGTTAGTTGTTCTGGGTTGTCTTCAAATCCCTCTGTGCTTCAAACCTCTACTTCAGTAACAACACCACTCAGACATATTTCAAGAATTTGTATCTAATGTATGTCATGCTAATAGATGCCATTAATAAGTATCCAGGTAAAAACCTAGAATTGCATCATCACACATTTGAGTTATACGAGTTAGAAACAATTGCCCTTTTACACAATAGAGAATTACAGGAAGAAAAAAAAAAGGTGTCTAATACATTTAAAATGGTGACACAACAATTACTTCACCTTCAATACTTCTGAAGGCAAATAACACCACTTCAGTTCTGAATATACTGTTTATGAAAAACTATGAACACAACAAAATCCTCCAGATTCTCTTGCATCATTTTCATCTTTCTGTGCTTGTGTTGTTTATACGCCCATTGGTTTCTCTCTCCCTGACTCAGACATGCATCATCACTATTTCTGGGAAAATATTATTGACATTTTGTCCTTGGGTGTCTGACACTTGTGGGGGGGGGCAGGGTGAGACTATCTAATGCATGGAATGTAGGTCATAAAAAGCTGAGGGCACTCAAGATGTTTTTGAACTGGAAAACAGACTTTACTTGAATGGGAAAATAAGAAATGTGATGGCTTCATGTGATTTAATTTTAGATACTTCACTGAAACACCACAGCTGCTCTGCTGGTAACATCTTTTCTGGAGACAATGAGCTGACTCTTCTAACAATGACTTAGTGCTGGTAGGAAAACTGGGAAAAAGTCAGCAATTAAATAGAATTCCTTTCTTCCCTCTGCAGAAACATTGAGGAACTCAACTTTCCTCTCCTGCAATTCAGCTTGTGAGTGCACAGAAACTGCAAGGTACATGCTACAGCTTAGACACTACCTCACCACCTCCAACCCCATCCAAGGCAATTCGTAAAGAGCACTTCACATTACTGACAAAGGAATTTGGGACAGTTGGAAAGTGCTTCACAAGTTTTTTCTATTCCAATTCTTCATTCTGGGCAGTCCTTACCAGACCCTGCTCTGGGTTTTGGCTCTTCTCTACCCAAAGCTGGCCAGAATAATTTCAGTTATATAACATTTGCCAGACACTCCTCTATTCTTCAGACTGTTTCTTTTCACCACATTACCCTGGATTTCCAATTTGCCTAATAGCATTTTCTCCCCTTCCTACTTTATCAAATTCTCTCCTTGATTGTCATTATCTCTGTAGGAATCTCTACAAATATTTAAAATTATTTCATATCCCCAACTCCTACTTCAGAACTCTAAAGTTAATGCATAATGCTGCTCTCTCCCTGGTCACACTTGAATGGGTATCCAACAACATTTACAAAGGGAGATATTCATATCTCAGCCATTGGAATCTTTCTTAGCAAGCTCTCATTTCAGTCAGTGGAGAATGCTGCTTTTTCTAACTTTGGTACAGGTACTCAGCATAGGGAATATCCTTAAACAATCCTAAATGTGTGACACAGAGGCTTTAGAAGCATTCATGTAGGAAACATAATTTACTTCTAGGAAAGCAGAAACCTCTCTTTTATGGTTCTGTGTTCCATCTAAATTTTTGAGGAACTAGGAGAAGTGACAACTTGCAGGGCATAAAAACACTGCTGTTGATCTGTGTTATTTCTCCTTTTGATGTTCTTCTCCCCTCCCTCTGCCCTTATCCAGTGCTGTGTGATGAGCAGGTGTTGGTCATAGCCTGGGCACGATCTTGAACCCACATCTCACCCAAGCCCTGAAGCTGGCCTTGCATGTTTAATTCCTAATGGTAGCCAGGTGGTTACTGAGTATTTTGAAGACCACTGACCCTAGTGATTTCCAAACCAATGTTTATGCAAATGGGAGGCACAGGATGTTTAACGTCTGTCTGCTACACTTCTACTGCAGTCACCAGAAACCATGCAGTCCTCTATCATTATTTAATAGCTCATTTGAAATAGCAGAATGATTCCCCTTTCAACAGTTGATGTCCAGAAAATGCAAGATTACATTACTTCAGTCACCTATTGACAGCTTACAAGAAAGTAAGTTTAAAAGGTCTTTGTGGGGTTGGAAATTTCTGGTTGCAGACGCCCAATCTTAAATGAAACACCATAAAACACTACTAGGGAATAAAAGACATTCTTTCAGAGTTACAGACAAATGCACATTGCAGGTAATTGCTCAGTAAAAGTGCCTACTAGGAATCCTCAACTTTGTCTGCAAATGTAATAATGTCCAGGAGAGGAAGTAATGTTGGAGATAAATGATGCAGAAGGATCTCTGCAGTGACAATGAGAAAAAAGATACCATTTGAAAATATATGATCTTACTCCATCTGATTTTTAACAATAACGGGAAAGGATTAAGAAGAATAAATTTAAAGTACCAGTTCAGATGTACATATATTGTAGTAGATCAAATTAGCCATTACAAAGACTTGAAGGGAACAGTTGCAAAGGGTAGATCAGATCTGGATGTTAGCAAGAAGGAGAAAACAAATTTGCATACAAAGGTCTCACCTGAGAATAACGTATTCAAGGCCCAGACATTCTAGATTTTCCTGTAATATCCAAAGCATAAGGCAAGAAAATGTACTAAAATGTCATTCAGTCCAAGAGAAAAAATTTGGATGGGTGCACTGGTTGAACATAATAGAACTCCAGATATGAGTGAGGCTGTCAGGATAAGTTTTCCTGAGTAATTAATTCACAGAGAAGAAGAATTCAGAGGTAAAGCAATTAGGAATGCCTGCATCAAATTGGAGAGATGAAGTAAAGCAGATGTTTCAATTACTGACATGGCTGTGTTTCACGTGTGCTTTATCACTTGGTTTACTATCAGTAAGTAAATGAAATTATTGAGGAAAACACAGAATGCAAAATAAACTTTTATTAAAGAAACCCAACAACTTTAAATCCAATTCAGTAAGGCTTAATACTGAAAAGTATCAGACTGTTAACTTCTATCCCAGTTGTTCAATTAGAGCCTGAACTGCAATGTTTGAAAATTAACAGACTCCCACAGGAACGCAGAATTTCAAAATACAGTGCTGTTGCATGTCTTTTTCCACTTGATCTACCTGATATAAAACTAGTAGAATAAAGGCAGATTGCAAATGAGTTTGAAACTTAAAAATCTGGATATGTGATTAAATGCAGACAATAAGCAGTAGTAAGCACATGGGGAAAATTCCACACTTCAACTCATGATTTTTCTTTTCAATAACATTTTTGCAGCCCTGCTCTTTATATAAACTGAGACTCCTCAAGTTCCATCTGCCCCTTCTGCAACTCTCTGATGATACAGTCTGCAAACAGGCTAAGTACCAAAGCCCTCAAATACTTGTATCAGTCCTTCAAACCGTTTGAAAGCCAAGCCTCTTTCAGCTTTTCCCTTGACAAGAACTAGTTGGACACACCAGCTGCTCAGACCTGAAAAAGGGCTTTTTGGAGCAAAATATATGAGTATAGCAAATATTCAAAATGAAACTGCAGCCCATACAGACTGCCTGAAAATTAGGAATAAATCAGGGCTGTGACACCTGTAATGGTATTTGTATTATATAGGCAGTATTAGCAATTGGCAGTGTCTTGGTTTAAACAATCAGTCAGCCATCTCTTTGACTTGGCTCACTATTAAAGTGGCTCACCTAGTTAAAGAATATGCAAGACTGACAACTTCTCAAATTGATAAGAGGTTTACACTCTAAAATCAATTCATGGCAGATTTTGGCACACAGCAGATAACTTGCATACCTACTAATGGCATATGTCATTCATTGACAGTTTCAGTTTATTATACACTCTCTTCTGATAAAAATAAGAACAGATTTTTAAAGCTGTATCTTTAGAAAATTTCTCTTTCCATTAGTTTAATTTGAGGGAAACAGAAACCTGCTTTCCATTGGAGAGGAAGGCAGGTGGGATGGCAGAATACATATGGGACTCTAGAAAACACAGGAAAAGCAAGGTCTTGCCTGGTCAGTATTGCAGTTGCTCTCCATTTTAACATTTTTCCTCCATAATAAGGCTGAAAGCCACTGAGAAGATTTCTCCCTGGCTGCCTGCTCTATCTGTGCTGTGGAATGAATACAATCACTAGAGCAGAAAGATTGGACACAGCTCTCATGCTGATACTAATGAGGTTCCTGGTATAATTTCCATACCCCCTCTAAGCTGATGCTATAAATAACAATCAATGCAACCTTACATGGCTAAGTCTTGATAAAGTTTCTGATGGTGCCAAAATATCCTATTTCTCTGCTTGCCAGCTGCTTTCAATAAAGTGACTTCCATCATATGGAGCTGTGTTTGCATTACCCTCCTCCCCCTGAGCTGCTTACAGTGATACTTATGGTTGGGTCAAACTTTTTCCCCTGTCTTGCCCTTTTGCCTCTGTATAAAAAGTAGGCTCATTATTCTCTGGAGCCACCCACAAAGAAGAAAGGATGTGTATACACCACCTCTTTCTGAAAGCATTTCACATTGATTTAAGACTTTCTTCCATTCAGGGCTCACTCGCACTGCTCTTAGTGAAAGCTCTCTAAAAACAGCCAGTAACTAAGGACAAATAAAAAGAAAGTAGAGTGGAAGAAAAAGAGCTCTAAAGCTGACAATAACACTGGGACCTTTTGTCGTAGTCTTACAACAGCTGCATGGACATTGGATAGATGCAGAGATGGAGCTACAGATTGAAGTTTGGATGTTTCTCAGGATTGATGGCACTTGAGGTGAAGAATTTCAATATTGCAATACAGGCCCCCGGTATCTAATCTCAGTTAAGATTTATTTCAGACAGCTTCTTAGATGCCAGTTCTCATAATCCAATCTGTTTTTTGGGTTTTTCCTGTGGGGCAGGAGTCATACAGAACTCACAGGATACTGAGTAAGAAAAGCCAATTTTCCCAATTCTTATTTCCAGTGCAATTAGGTAATGTATTTGTTGTCATTCAGGAGAGGGATCTGTTCAGAGCTTAAAGGTCAACTGGTCTGAATGGAACTAAATTCTCCTGTGTGGAAAGGAAGAAATAGAAGATATGGAAAAAAACAACCATCCAACCAACCAACCAAAAAACCCTGAACCTTTCCATAGTGTTCAAGTTCCAGTAAGTACAAAAGTGAAGCAATTGCTGTCCCTTCTTCCTCCTAATGAGTAAGCACATGGCTGAGTGCAGCACATCTGCTGGATGGGGCAGTCTGACAGACACTGCTCAGAGCCCACACTGGGATAAGGCCTTCAACAAATCAAGGGAGCTGAGGTGGAGATGAGGGTTTCCATGCAAGCCATAGGACTGACCCCAGAATTGCTCAGTCCATGACTACCCACATTCACTGGCTTCTTCTGTGGCTCCACTGTTGCACTCTGGCCTGTTAGAAAATTTCACAGATGAAGTCTTTTACTATTGATGAGGGAGAAGTAGTAAAAAAATGCATATTCCCACACTCTTGCTTGTGCATTAAGCCATATGCCAGGCAGGCAAAAAAACTCGGACTAAATTCTCAAAGCTTTTGGGAAATCTATCAAACCACAAACCCAGGCTAAGTCAGTGTGTGAGTCAACGTATTTATTTAGAGTTCAGCAGAGGCTGTGCACACAGAGAGAGGAGTCAGTTGTTGCTCTGAAGCAGTTCCATTCCGCAGTAGGAAAGGAGACCCAACTCACTGTGGTACACGCAGCAGTGCATGTTTAGTTTTCTAAAGGGACTTTGAATTCATTTATGCCCCAGAAAGGAAAATCCTAATAATAGTCTTATCAGAACTATGTCCACTTTATTTGGAAGTGGAAAGTAGGGTTGTAAAGGTTATTTTGAAAGATCTGATAACTCTTTACTAAAGGATAGAATTTTATTACTTGCTATTGAAGATGGATTAAAGCTATTCTATTGGAGTCTTCTTAAACTTCCATTATTGGTCATACTACCTTCTGTGTCACCATAAATGGATTTAGAAAAGTAACTGGAAAAAGATCTGATCTAATTGCAGAAGTAAGTACAGGCTCAAGATTCAAGGCTATGATGTTATGGGTTACTTTTTCAGTTTTCAGCCAAAGATTTTAAAAAGCATTCTTATAAAAGGCCACCACTAATTGAGAGATTCTCCCAGAGGAACAAAATATCTGCTCTAACAAAACAGTTGCCACAATTTGTAGAGTTAAAAAGAGATATCTGTTCCATATTCAATTCCTGTTTGAACAATAAGATAGTATTGCAAGAGATGCCATAAGAATAATTTCATTGTGTATCAAAAAATGTGTCTCCAGGGTAAAGGAGGCAAGGGGAAACACTGAAGTCGAATGTTTCTATCAGTACACCCAGCTCCAAAATAAATTTTATGAAACTGGCTTTGGTGTGATTAAATTTTATCTTACTGCTGCATCAATATTGAAAATATGATTTTGTTAGTTCTGTATATATACATCGGAGGTAGACTGACAAACTCACACAATATTAGAGACTGGGACAAGATTTTTCTATTGCATCTTATTCTAATTATACATTGCATCTGGTATTTTGAATTGAAGGTTATTATTTTGTTTCTTGAGATACCCCTTCATTAACCCAAGAAAAAAGTAATATGACATCTAGGCTGTTTCTGTGGGACTGTGTGCTCTGTTTTCTCTTTCAAGTAATTACAGTTACTTGTGACTTCTCACTTCAACAGCAGCATTGGCCCTCTATTTAGTCTAAAAGCCCTCACCATTTAGTAAATGCCAATCCCCCTGTGCTCAGCGCTGGTGAGGTCACACCTCAAATTCTATGTTCAGTTTTGGCCCCATCACAACAAGAAAGACACTGAGGGGCTGGAGCAAGCCCGGAGAAGGGCAATGGAGCTGGGGAAGGGTCTGGAGCACAAGTCTGATGAGGAGCCACTGCGGGAGCTGGGAATGTTCAGCCTGGAGAAAAGGAGGCTCAGGAGGGACCTTACCTCTCACCACAACCATCTGAAAGGAGGTTGTAACCAGGAAGGTTCAGCCCCTTCTCCCACATTACCAGTTACAGGACAAGAGGAAACAGCCTTAAGTCATGCCAGGGGACGTTTATATTGTATATTAGGAAAAATTTCATTATCAAAAGGGTTATCAAGCACAGGAACTGGCTGCCCAGGGAAGCAGTGGAGTCACCATCCTGGGAGGTATTTAAAAAAAGGGCAGATGTGACACTCATGGCCTTGGCAGTGCTGGGTTAGTGGTTTGACTCAGTGATCTTGGAGGACTTTTCCAAACTTAGTGATTCTTTGATTCTATGATTAAAATTCAGGATGCACCTAAGCTGTCCTAAAATTCATCCTGATCAGGGCAAAACTCTGATTTGAGGACAACATTTTCTTAGACGTTAAACTTACTCTGTTTTCTTTCACTAAAAAGTACAGACCATTACATAATCCTGTTATTTTTACCAACTGCATGCATTCCTTGAGAAGAGCATTAGGGAATAACACCCAGTGACTGCATGGTCACATTTTTATTTATTACCACAATAAGGTGAAGTCAGGTAAGGACAGAATGAAAAAAGACATAAAATAGAATAGGATAGCATTGAATAGGATAGGCCAAGCCAGGCCAGAAGGCCAGAACTAGATTGTTCTCCATTTGGTTTGAAGTACCTGTAATTTGATTCTTGCAAAGTTTCAAAGGGATCTGAACACTTCTAGCTTTGTTTCTTCGGAAGGAGTCAACATAATAATTTATACAGAACCTAAAACTGGCAGTATATTTTCCAGCTGGCCACTTGGCTCAAATCCAGGTCACTGCTTCACATAAAATTATAGGTATTTCATGACAGATGCAAAAAGACTTTGTTGGTCTTAGACCAGATCTCAACAGCTTGTAACTTACCACAAAGACTAGTACCTTGTCTGTACTTGCAACAAATATGGAAGGGATTGACTGGTGTCTGGATTTACTCCTTGTCTTTTTCATATTGCTTCTCAGTGTCATGACTGAAAAAAAAGTCCACGAGCATTTATCAGAAAACAGGGTTTTTTTCACTAAAAAAAGAGAAGAAAATACTGTTTTCCATCCTATAAAGAAGTTTTCTTATTTACCTACATTTCATGGTAATCTAATTAATAAATCTTGCCTCACTACATCTCCCTCCTGTGATTTACAATATTTAATATAGGTAATAACAATGAAGGTATTCTTGCTAAAAATTTAGAATTTCTTAGATTTTTCTGTTCATAAATCTTACCTTTCTTTGCCTGATGCTTCCCCAAGATTGTCAGCTGCCTTTATTTGGAAAAGTCAATTTGGAGAAAAGGAAAGTGTTGGAGTGGAAAGATAGTGATAACAAAGCTAGAGGTTATTTAATTTGCCAACCTGACCTTTGTGGTGAATCACAAAACACACAGCACTAGTATGATCCCTAAAGGGTCTTCTGAAGTCTTTTATAGCAGAAAGGCTGGATGCTTTCTTGCATCTTGGGGTATCAAAGAAAATGGAATAAATCCTGTCTTCTATTTTCCCCCTCAAAACTGGCTTGCTCAGAAGCCTTGCCAGTATCAAAATAGCTGCCTGATGAGTTTGTACTGTATAAAGTGTAAAAATTACTTGCCTTATGTTAAAATCACCTGCTGCTACATTATTCCATGTAGAAAAACAGAGGATAGCAGCCATTCTGTGCGTATTCTGCTTTCTAGCAGATTTACAAAGAAGCTGACAGGTAACATGTAGTTAGCCACTTCCAGCACACCTTAAAGCCCTCAGCTCCTTTTCATATTCACACATCCCAACAACTCCCAGATATTTCAGACCTTCCAGAACCAAACACTGTCGTTAATGCACAAAGATGTTCATGGGGATTCTTCCCATTCCCGGTTGTTTTAATGCTGAGTTACTTTGTAGCTGGCTGATAATGGAGGCAGTCTTCAAAAAAACCTGACCCTTTCAGACAAATGTTTGCTGTGGTTGTGCAGGTAAGATCTGTCAACACAGGCACAATTTCTGCATTTGGGTTTTTTTCCTCAAATTCCTATAAAAATCGAAGAGCATCCTTGTGCTTTAAGTTCTCTGAGTTTTGACTCAAGCACCAGGCATTTCCTCCCAGAAGGTAAAAGCAGGAGGAGGATCTTCTGGCAAGGTGGGATTTATCTTGTTTGACATACTAGCTTTGAGTTTTTCCTATGATATGAAGTATGGCCCTAACTTATGAAGCATAAAGAAGAAATTGTCTAAGGGATACTTTAATTTTATGTTTACTATTCTGTCTTTAAATTATAAGAACCTTAATATCCTAAGAGAGTGTTCTAGTTGAGACTTGAAACACACAGAAAACATACATAATATTAAAAAAAAACCAAAACCAAACTGCTGGCACAAACTTTCTGATGATGGGGAAACACAGTTTGATTTTAACCCAGAAAAACAAAACATATTGGGGAATAGAAGGTGACTTATCAGGATTAAAAAATAATTAAAATATGAACTGTCAGCTGGAAAATCAGCCTTAATTAAATTAAACTTTCAGATGCTTAGAGACAACACCCTGACTAATTGGGCATGTTGTCTTTACCCTGCTGAGACACTGAATTCAAATATCTATAAAAGTACATATTCACAGCCATGAGCTAAGGTTTCAGTGAAGAGACTGAATATCAGAGAGGAGCCAGTGTCCATTTAGACATCTGTCTTCTTGCAGACCACATAGGCTCATTGAGTCGTGTTGTTTTAAACCACACAGAGGCAGTATTTGCAATTTGATAGCATAATCTTATTTTCCTGAGCTTTCAGAATGCTTTGTGTTAGCATTGCTACTGGTTACATTTAATAGATGCAGAAACTGAAGTAGAGGAGGAGTTAAACAACCAGTCCATCATTAATCATAGTCTGGAATAGATTTAAACTGCAACCCCCCTACTTTTCAAGTAAGATGCAGAAAACTTGTTGTCTGTATAAAGTCAGGGCTTATTTACCACAGCCACCTCCTCTCTCGCCCTCTTCCTGCTATGTGAATCTCATTCCTGTGAGATTCTCATTCCTGGTCAGATTTTTTTATAATGTCTGCTAGCCACAAAATTAATCTCTGATTTCCCTGGTGAATATTTCTACAATTTTTATATTCTCTTTTATATTAATTTCTAATTTTTGCATCTTATGTTTGTATAGACTGCAAATGCACACACAACATGAATGCATCATGTATATTTTATGGTGTATATAACCTGGGGCTCATTAGAAGTGTGTGCTGTGTCTTCATCTCTCATAAGATCGGGGCTGCTCTGGAATTGCTACAAATGGCAGAGGAAATAAATGTTGGACTGGCAAATTGTGATTACTCACTTGCAGAGATTTGAAGGGACTTTTTAATATTTGAAAGATGAGAATTCCAGCATGGACCAGATTTCAGTGCTCACCAATATATTAATCATGTGCTCAACTTCAAGTGTATGTTTTCTTTCCCAGATTTTAGGATCAGGCCCTAGGTTTCTATGGTGTACTCGTGCTGGACCCACAGACAGATTATTTGTTAAGCAGACACAGCTCCCGTGCCTGGAACTGAGGAGCAGATAATGATTAATTTCATGGACATTTTATCTACCTGTTTTCTCTTTCAGGATTTTAGTTACCTTACATTGTCAATCATTCTCCTGTTTCGAATGAGCCAACACGGTGTTTTCCAAGGCTCTGGAGACTCAGCTTGGAAAATGAGCAGAGTTATTTTGATTCATTGTTGTAACAGACTATAAACTTCTCTATTTTTAGAAACATTTACCATAACAGCTGAAAAATGATTTTTCAAAATACTATTGCTACAGCCATGGGATTAGGTCTTGGGTTTAGCCCAGAGCATCCTCTCTGCCACTAAGACCTCCTTCTCTAATTCTCCTAATCTCTGCACACACACAAAAGAAAGTTAAATGACCTGCAGTGACTGGGTTTTTCTTTTCTGCTTTTAGAGGAACAAACCAAACCTATCCTGTGTAGTACATAGCAATCAATATGACTTTCTATTTGTTAAAGTTGGCACAATCAGAGGTGGGGAATTATCAGTGAGAATGACCTGAGTATTTTTTTGGTTTTAACAGCAGAAAGACTTCTGCTACACATCACTAAGCAGTTAGCCTTAATTTCATGCAGACCTTTCCTATTTTGCATAAATTGAAAAGCTGGACATGAAGTAGTTTCTCAAAATGGTGTGATTTTATCTTAAGATGCTTAATATGTAGCAAACCCACATTTTAAAAATTTTTAATATATAGCTGCCATTAAAAATTTAAAAAATTTCCTTCTTCTTACCTTCTGGGTACTCTATGTGTCCTGTAATGTAAATTATTTTGTTTTCTTTCTGTCTGAGCTGCTATGTGTTTGTAGGGAAATAAATGAATCTCAAAATGTGCCTCTGTAATTTGAAGCATTGGGATGAACTTGAGGGAAGTTTTTGCTCCAAGAAAGATGTTTACATTCTGATGTTTTCTCCCCTAAATCAGGACACAAACTAGTGCTGTGGTGTTAGATACTGCCACACACATATAAATTTTGCCTTATGGCCATCTCTAGGAAATATAGTACCACACACAGTGAGTCATGTAATCTATAAGGTATTCATGAAATACCACCTACATCTTCCAGAGAATCTGGACCTCAAATGCCATGGGAATGGGACTGTGTCAAGACACAGACAGTTAAATAAACCTCGCATTATCCAACCACTCTGAACCGCAGGACGAGCAAGCAGAGCTTCTGGCCACGATTGCTTTTCTCTTCTCCTTCATTTTCCTCCATGCTAATAATGAAAGCAGGATGGTAGGGAGCTCATTTTTCACTCTTTGACTTGCTTTTTTTTTCTCTAAAAGTAAAAAAGACCACAGAGGCTTGATTTCACAGAGTCTACATCTGTGACTGTAAGGCCACGCTGCACATGCAAAATGAAAATGTGCCAAGAGTTGTTTAAAATCTGAGATTTTTTTAACTACTTACTACTCACTGACCACCTGCAGTTTAAGCATCTCTTTGCATTTACCCCCCAAACCTCATGGACCTAAACGAGATGATAACTGTAGCAATTTTTTTGCATGTTAGAAGTAAAATGTAAACAGGAATCTGTTTTCAGGAGAAAAGACAACTATATTTTATGCTGATTTATCACCTGCAGAATTATGTTCTTAAACAGATGGAGGTGGATATCAGCCAGCTGGGGGAATATAACTTCTGCCCAGCTGTTGTAATTAATAGCAATTGCTGCAAACTCTCTCAACCTTCACAGTTCCATAAAGAGACAAACATATGCCTGGCCTGCAGCAGTCAGCAGAATTACAGAAATCTACACAAATTCCATGGGAGGCCTTTGTTAGCCAACAAGGTAACTTTCAGGTGTCTTTTACAGAGTCTCTATGTCTTAGTCTTTCATTGCAGAACCTGACTCCATACCACTAGTGTTGGCAGCATTAGCAATTCTCTTGGTCGGGTGAAATTTCTTCGGTAATGTGTAAAATAAATGTTGTGCTATGAAAACACTGCCCACTTAAAAAGTTGTCTTAGACAAGGTTCACCTTTCTCTTAAGAAAATACTGATTTTATTTAATTACCTACCACATTTTGGAATAAAATAGCCTTAAAAGTAAGTTTTTCAAATATTGTTCAATTAAAGGATAATTTTTAATGCTAACCAGTTCAAAATGTATAAAGATTACTATTTTTATTTTCAACACAAATATTGTTTAAATGGCATAAATAAGCTGTAGAAAAATTTGCTTTATTCTAAAAGGTAGTGGTGATATAGAGAAGTTTGCCAGACTGCCTTCAGAGGCTGCTTTTTTTCAATTTGCCAGAATTTACTCATGTGTCCTTTTCTGCAGCTGATGCTACAGATGTGAAGCAAGCAAACAAACAAACAAACAAAACACACAAAAAAACCCCAACCCAAAACAAAACATCCAAACCCTCCCCAAAAACATTGCAGCTCCCTCATGCCATGTCCAGTTTCTGGTTTTGGCTGCTTAGCCTCATACCAATAAGACTAAAGATATTGATCAGCAAGAGGTCATAACTTTTCCTTAAAAAACCTCAGAAGCACTCAGAAAATTTATTTCAAAAATAAACCCAACAGAAACAGAGACCATATGTACAGACACTTTGGGGGAAAAACATGCAAAACAATGGTATATATTAATCATTGCACCTCTCATCACTTTCTCAGATTTTGCCCACTGATTTTCCTCTTCATATAACATCTGACATCCCAAACCGCTGAGAAACTGCAAAGGGTTTCTCAAAACATCAGAACTCCCTTATCCTGCTGCAAGAACTTCTCTGCTTTTCCCTAAAAGGGGAATTTCACTGTAAGATTTATGGGCCAGCATGGCAATATTTAACTCCAGAGGAGTAACATATCTCAGATGTTGAAGTCCTTCTGCAGAGGCACAACTGGCAGCTTTATGCCCTTAATGAGAGCAATAGCTCGTTTTCCAGCGGGGTGTACAGCTGGCAGTAGGTGACACACGTAAGATGCAGAGGCAAACAGAGCACTGGTGTCTAAACACAAGGACTACCAACATGATGGACTTCCAAGCTCAGATATTTCTATGGACATAAAAAGGTGTTTTGGGAGCATTTCTGCTGGTTGAGGTGTATTTTCCTTTTTTCCTTGCATCTGGATTTATAGACAGGAAAGAAGCAGCTTTGGCAGTAAAACAGCTAGGAAGGCAAGTGTAATTAATACATTTCAAACACTGAACAGATAACTTTAGGTAGGTGGCTGTGGTGGAAATATCATGGGGGAGTGAGCTTAACACCTGAACAAGTCAGGAACCAACATTTTACTACCTTCAACTGAAAAACCTACGCCATGCTCTTGGGATTTGTACGGTGCAGTCATGGACATCATTTCGGGTTATCTGAGGCCTCTTCAGAGGAAGGAGGCTTTATAGTAAATATTTTTAGGATACAGCCTTTTGGACTTGTTTTGAACCTCTCACTACTGAGAAAATGAAAGCTACTGTTTCTTTCTCTTAATGCTGATGGGCATCTAGACAGTTAGATCAGATGAAATGACCAGCAGTCTATGTGACACCAACCCTGAGGGGGACTTCTTCCTATAGAAGGAGGACAGAGCAGTTGGCACTACTCTTGTAGTACTGCACACCTTCTTGACCAACAAAGACGTCAGAAAATCATCATCAAACGCATTAGCACTATACTCTCTAACTTCATGATCTCTCTTTGACACTTAGGATCCTACTGAGAAGACACTTGAAGGCTTTCTGTTTTCTTGTCATGTATTGGTTCAGTTGTTAGGATTTGGTTGTGTTTTTTGTTTTTTCCCAAGCTGCCTCTGGGAGTGCAAGCAGCAAATCATCATGCCCTGCTATTTATAGTAATGGAGGTAAAAATCATTTCAAGAGTGGAGCACAACTTCAGATGGAGGCAATTGAGAGTCATTGAACTCAGCAGCTGTGCAGCTGCGTCACCAAAACCTTCATGCTGCCCAATTATTTTCCTTGGCGACTGCTTCCTTTAAGAACTTGTTTTTTCCTGACTATGCCTCAGTTGGCTGCTTGTGAAGGCCTGGCCAGTGTTTGTTGAAGAAAGAAAGAGCAAGAAGTTGCTTCTATTATTCTCCAGAGATCTTTATAGGGAAAATGCTGTTTAATATTGACATATTCTCACAGTCTCTGGGGGAGCTTTTTGACAGAAAGGGAGGGAAAGAGGAAGGGGATGCGGGGGCACTGTCTGACCTTTCTCCCCAGAGGATAAAGATCAAAAGAGAAAAAACCCAAATATATGTTTTCTTCTTTTTTTTTGTTTGTGACTGTTGTAGGCTGCAGTTCCTCTCCTGTATCTATGTTCTGTCCTCCCCGAGCATTAGTTAACTGCTAGTAAATATAATCTGCATTTTTGAGTATAAAAATGCAAGAGAACATTTTCTCTAATGTTTGACAGAAGATAGAGAATTGGACCGACCACCAAGGTCTCCTACGTAACTCTGCCTTAACTGACAGTGGGTTCTTCTTTCTGCCTCGTTTTACAGCCCATGACATCACCTGCAAAGTTCTTCTACATCATCTCAGCAAAGTTCCACCAAGCTGTTCTATTGACACTAGCACTGGGAAGGACTGGATAGAAGACCAAATTACTATTTGCAGAACACCAAAGTTGCAAAAATAATCTGCCACTGTTGGAATAAGGATCAGAATAAACACAGACCTGGAGGCTTTCCTGGGCACGTCCAGTTAAATGAAGATTACAGATAGCCAAATAAATAAGGGGAATAAAATAAAATAAACATGCTAAACACCATTTTCCTTCCCTTTTTAAGTCTTCTTCCTACTTCAAAGCAGTCCTCAGACTTTAGCCCTGTATGTGGGCACAGAAAGCACACCCATACTGTCCATGCACACCCCTGGGATAAGCCCTCAGGCTCGTATGTCCACAAACACCAGTTCCTGGCTGGTGGTGCCTAAACAGAGGCCACATCACCTATATCCTGCAGTGTCTTATGGTTAAATAAACTTCTCATCAACCCCGTGCCTTAGTATTTTGCTATGGACTTGAAATGCTCAGCACAGCACCCCAGACTTCAGAGCTTGGGAAAAAAGAAATAAAAATTCCTCCTTCTTCCTGATTTCTGCTAAAACAACAAAGCCCCAAGCAAGAAAAAAGCAGTCAAAACAAACTTAAAAGAGTGTGAGACCGTTGTCTGGGCTATATGGAGGTATGGAATAGCTGGTCAAAGCCATTGGAGAAGAGCAAACAGAGCAGCTGATGCAGAGGGCAAAATGCAGAGGTGTTAAAAGCCCCTGTGGCAGACGCTGTAGGTAAGAGCTTTGCACAGAATAACTGATGCAGAGCCAGTCCCAGGACATGTACAGAAAGAAGGGACTGTTGGCTGGTGTGTGGTTGTGCAGAATCTACAGAGCAGCAAGCAGATAGAAGGTGGTGCAGAAGAGCTGCCTTGCAGTGATTTTCTGTGTGAACACTAAGGTTCCCCAGTAATTCATATTTCTGCTGCCTTTTCAAGCCTTTTCAGATCTCCACAGGCTGAAATTCTTGGAGCTGCAGCAGATACAACTGCTGGACCATGAGAGTGCTCTGGATAACACAGCAGCCACAGCCTGCAAATCACGAGCTTGCTGTTGCACATAAGCAGGTGTAAAAGCTTGGCACACCCCAAGGCTCACGCACCTCTTGTGTCATGCCCAGTTCCTTCACAGGTACTGGATTCCCTGTAAGGGAAGGCATTCCCTTGTTTGCAAATAGAAAGTTCCTCTCTCTCTCTTCTCAGTGATTTTTTTTAGCTGATATCAGAGGTACAAATGTGTTTAGAGCACTCCTATAGTGGGGGACCAGAGAGCTACAAATAATCAGCCGCAGGAGCAGCTCTGTGGGGCTCAGGAGTGATGACAAAGTGTGTGTTCTTTTCTTTTTTTTCCTAAGTATATGGTTATTTTCTATTTTTAGTTATTTTCTTGTTTCCTACTCCACCCATACCTTGTCTGCCTAACAGCCACAAACTCTTGTGAATGGTATTTTATTATGTATGGTGTGTTCTCATTCCTGTTTTGCATGGAACACTGAGCCTGGAAAGTTGTCATTACTTTGCTCATCTTCACAGCAGGCACAGGTGAGTAGGACAGGTGAGAGGGAGCTCCCCCCAAGGGCTTAGTTTGGGTAGGACAGAGCAGCAACCACTGCTGACCTTGCTGGGCTGCAGCATAGAAGCATCCTGAAATACTCATGTCTTTCTTATTGTCACTGGTAGTCTCTCTCTTTCCTTATTTTGCTGATTAGGCCTTGCAGAAATAGCGAGGTCAATAACCACTTTGACTTGAAAAAGCTGTAGCTGCCAGTCCAGTTCTTTTGAAAAATCAAGATCAAACTTTTTTTTTTTTTCCTAAGAGACACAACCAGTAACTGCTTATACCAGAGAGGCTGCCAGAATATTTTGTTTTAAAGAGACACCAACTGCCATTTGACTTTCTTTTATCCAAGAAACATAGATAACAAGTTTGGGTCATAAACTTAATGCTAACTGCTGGCATCAGGAGACACTGTCTTTGAGTAATTACCCTTTGTAGCTCTGGCCAATGTCAGGAGAACAAGTGGAAAATAATAAAGTCTACTCATATCTCAGCAGACAAGGGTCACACCACAGCTGAAATGACACAGATGCTCCTGCCGCCAAAGGGAATGACAATGCTTTCTTTCTAAAGGAACCTCAGCTGACCTTTGTTACCTCAGAGGGAAATCTGCTACAGTGCAGCAGCACTTGCAGGCCATTGGATGTGATGTGCAAGTTCATCAAGGTTTTTGGAGACAGTTCATAAAAACTAGGAACTGCTGGTAGAATGCAACAGTTTTTGATGAATAAGGACCCCACACACACAGACTTGATTAAAAGGCCAAGGCATCTGGCAAGGACCAACAACAGTGTTTTAAGTTTTTAATACTACTGTGTCACTTCCAGTATGTATCCAATATTGCTGTACTAGGAGTTTTTATGCCATTTATTTCAAAATCAGCAATTTGTTAACTGGAAGATAAAAAGCTTCTCTTACAGTAAAAGAAGCTAATAACTCTGAGTTTTTTTACCAAACAAGGTCTTGGCCAAAACCTGAAAAGTTAGCAACAAACTCAGAAATATTTTAATTTCTTTAGTGTTAATCAATGGTTACAAACAGATACCATACAAACTGTAAAATGTGGGTACTAACATGGGACATATGGATGAATAAGCTTGATGTTAGCCATGAGAGCAGCCTTCTGCATGCCACAGCTACCCTAAGTTCAGAACACAAGTATGCTTTTTGCAAGCCTAGATGCTAAGGCTGTATCTTAATATAAAGGAATTGGAATGTACAGCAGGTACAACTAAGCATCTTTTGTTGGTGACAACGGGGGGGGGCGGAGCCATCATTACAGGCACGTCACATTCTGTGATGGAAAGAAACACTATTCATTTTTAAGAGGAAGATATCCCATCCACCTCTGAATTGTATAGCTGCAGTCCCAGTCAGCCAGCAAGAAGGGAACAGATTGCTCTTTTCTGCATGGCTGGTGTTGTACAAACCCAAAGATGCAAGGCTTGTCACACATAAGTGAGCTGGTATAACCAGAAAGTCTAGGCATGATGGCAACCTCAAGGGAACTGCGCCAAAGGTTAATTCCTTTTTGCATCAGTGTAACAAAGACATGAGAAACAGGTCTAGAAAGTACAGCTTGCTGTGGAAAATGCTCCAGGTAGAAATGCTCCTCTGCCTCCTTGGAAACTGAAGCAATATTCACTAAGGGAGAAGATACTTGTTCGGTTTAGGGTACATAGGAGATCTGGATTTAGCTCTTAGCAGTTCCTCTCCTGGGTTTATTACACAGAATTCTCACATGCCCTAGCTGTAAAACAGGGTTACTGGTGCTTCCTCTCTGCTTCTCATCATGTACAGGGAGAACTGAGGACAACATGATCCCAAAACAGTACTTTCTAAGTGACATCAAAGCAAAATTCACAAATATAGAAAAAAGGTAAATAAATTACTTGTGTGCAAAGCCTTTCTGAACATAATCTAAATAAGGGTGGAATAATTATATCATAGGAATGCAAAAGGTTTTCATAACATCAGGGCCCAATTTTCTATAAGAAAATTTTCTCTTGGGAGAGCCTGTTCCAGTCAGACAGAAGAAGAGGTTTACATCAATACATTATTTGTGTAAACTTTAATCTCCTTACAGTAGAAACATACCCAGTCAAAGCCGTAAGTAGTGTAACAATTTTACAGCAAAGCTTACCAGTAAAAATGCAAAACAAGTTTGTATCAAATTCTTAAAAAACTGTGCACTTTCTCAAACTTAACTTTGTTCAGCACATCGTTTTGATTTATATATAAGGCATTAATTCTATAAGAATCATTTACTATATTCCAAAAATCGCATGACCTAGGTGTAACACTCTATAGCCTGATACCATTTTTGTTCCTTTCAATATTTACAGATTTAATCTACCTGCATGGACATGGAGCACAGAAGCACTAAGAACAAATACAAGCTTTGCCAATAATAGGTTCACATTGAAAAAGTTACATAAAAAAAACGAAAAAGCAGCTCAATTTTGCATTGCAATAGCTTGGGTCTGCTGCAGCCACGACTGTAGTTTAAGAATAATTCCCCCTTTCATAAACTTCCCTCAAATTTGTTCATTGTATTTGGGGTGTTCACTTCCAGCAGTACTTTGATCTTTCAAAATGCAGAACTGAGGCTGCTCTGAATCTGCAGGTACAAGAAGTGGGACCCATTTCTACCAGCTACCCAAAATTTTTTTTCTCCTCCTTCCCAGAACACAGTTCTTAAGTTTCTTTGAAATTTAAATCTGCTATAAATGGCATCTTTGAAGTCATTCTAGCTACTATGTACAGAAATGGCTCAGGCAATTAAGTTAGTCCACCTTGTCATTAGTCAACAGGAAGTATAATTACTGTAGCTGTAAAGGAGGTATCTAGTGTTCCAGAATAAGTGAGTTTAATTATGGTGAGAGCTTCCTCAATTCTATTTACATGACAACTTCAGGCTCAATGTTAAATAGCAAGTCATCATTTCCTCTTCGAACTTCAAGTAGTAGAGGTGATTCATTCATCACAGCCTCTTGCAGGTCACTGGAAGTCATCAAAGGACGCCCATTGACTTTCACAATAATATCTCCATCTTGGATCCCTCCTCTGCAAAGACAAGAAAATGGCAGTAAGGATGCATTCTATTGCAGAGGAAAAGCACAAAGGCTATTTACCACCTCTTTTGCAGATGTGATAAATTTTTAATTGTTTTAGTCTCCACTGACAGGAAATTCCACCCTTCTGACTGTGAAAGAATAACAGGTACAACTCACTAAATGCAAAATAAGGCTTGGGTTTTTTCACTGAGGATTTTCTTCATAAAAAGCAAAAACAATGAGTCTAGATTGCTCTTTGTCTTCTACAAAACTACAGCAAATGGGAAACAGGAATCACTTTTATCCAGTGTTGACTCACTTCATCCATTTGAAAGGTCATGCTTTTATGTCGCCAATATGTATTTCAGGCGTTGGAAATGAAACCCTTCCCAAAATTTCAAGACAGGTAAAACACACCAGGTAAAGTATTGGGAAATTATCTCTCTCTTGCTATTCAAATGTAATCCAGAATAGCTGCTTTTACCACTTTTGTTTTTGACTTTCCTAAAATCATTTTCAGAAATGTTTTATTTATTTTGCAACTGTTCCATAAAATAGCCTCTTCCTGTTAGATTAAGTGCTGTCTCAGATAAAAGCTCTGACAGTGCCTTATGTGAATCCTATCCTGTTTCCTGTTTAAACTTAATACAAATTTCTGTTTATTAATATTCAACATACTTCACAAAACCCCTCAAATTCGTTCATTGTATTTGGGGTGTTCTTTATATTTGCACACTGTTAGTGTTTCATAATGTCATGAAAGGAGGTTGTAGTGAGGTGGGTGGCAGTCTCTTTTACCAAATAAAAAGTGACAGACAAGAAGAAATGGCCTTAAGTTGTACAAGGGGCGATTTAGATTGGATAAAGGGAAAAATTCCTTCTTAGAAAGGGTTTTCAAACATTGCAAGAGATTGCCCAGCAAAGAGGTGGTGTCACCATCCCTGGAGGTATTTAAAAGATGGGTAGAAGTGGCACTTAGGGACAGGGTTCATTGGTGGCCGTGGCAGAGCTGGGTTAATGATTGGGCTTGATGACCTTAAGGGTCATTTCCAACCTAAATGATTCCATGATTTAGATAGTTCTGATATTGAAATGCTTCATTTTTATAGATGTGAACAGACCTTCAGCACAAACATTTTAAACCTGAAGGCACAATTTTTAATTGTCTACAAATGAAGCCTGGTATGAGAAATTACTTGAATATAAAAAGAAATATTACCTACTAGTACCTCTTTGGAGATTTATTTGTGGTGAAGAAAATAACATGCTCTACCTACCTATGAGAAGGGGAGTTTGGAACAACCTCGTGTACGTAAATTCCACTTCTGACATCGGGAAAATCAGCATTATTGTGCTTCAGTTCTTCCACCAAGCTAAAAGAAGAACAAAGTTATACAGAATTTGATTGCACTACAAAAGCAGAAGCATTCAAATATTTTTATTTATTTAAACTTTTTGTGACAAAAAAGTAAAAGAATTAACAATTAATTGTTTCCCTGTTGCTCTGTGATGAAAACGCAGGGTTTGAATTTGGACTAAAACAAGTTACATGGGTTTTAAGAGAGGCAAAACTACTTCCCTGTGCAAAGCATGCTGAACTTAATGGTCTTGTACATCTCCTGCAAGAATCTGACTTTGGCTCTGTGTAGCAGTAGCTCAGAGGGCCCTGTACACAAGCACAAGGGCAGGAGCACTCTCTGTCCCAGATGCTATACAGGGGAAAAAGACATTTCTGCCCAAAGAATAAGTGCTGGTGACAGGGCAGAATTTGCTAACTTTTTTTGTTTGTTTGTTTTTGCAAATCATTCTTAACTTGTCTTTATCTAGAACAATAGAGCTTTTGATGACTTCAGCCAGCAGATAGATCAGAATTGGAAACTTCAGTTTCCTCAAGTTTGTTTCAGGCATTGTTTGTGCATCACTTTCTAAAGAAAGAAGACAAGAACCCACTGCAAAATAGAGGCTCTACAAACATCTGCTCGTTTCAGAGGTGATGACCTAATTTCAGGTCTGTGTACAGTGTGGGTTAGAACCCATTTCTAGAAAGCAAAGATTTTTAAACCAAGGATGGATTACTTGGCTATCTGCCATGAAGAACTGGGGTCCCACAGAAGGAAAACAAGCCAAAATGGCTGCACACATTCTCTTAATTTGATTTTGTACTGAGGCAACTAACAATTGAATAATTAAAGTAAACACACCAAGGAAGTGGTCTTCTTCTGAAAAAAAGGCCTGCAGATATCTTACATGGCTTTATTAGATGCTACAAAAGCAGGAAAATCTCACATTGTGTTCACAATTATTCAGAGAAACATCCCGAGTTTCTCTCCATCAATGATGTTAATGCCATTACACTGATTCATTCCAGCTGAGGATCTGACCCTTCAGGGAGGATTGCAAGAGTGTAACTCAATAAAAAAATGATGGCTTTACTACAACCCCAGCTGGAAATTGTCTTGTTTAATTTTGCAGTCTACTGCCACATTGGAAACATTGCCTACTGCTGGGAAAGAACATCGGCATAAGAGCCCTCATTTATTATTCAAGAATATATCTGGGTAACAGCAAGACACAAAGCAATGTGAGAGGGAAAAGGCAGTAAAGAGCCAGAGGAGGGTGTCCATATTCTGGCTTTGTTAACCTGGAGGCACAAAGCTTTAGTTTAGCACTTTAGCCTCTCTTTCTAGCTAATGGTTAGGCACCAATTCTCACATCAGATGACCTCCACTGGAACTGATAAAAGCACCACCAAACCCTCCATCAGCTGATCTGTCATTGCCACTCAGAGTCACGTGAAAGCAGCATTCTCTTTAAATGTTACCTAAAACCTGGTGTAACTCCAGATGTTCTTGTCAAGAACCAAAATCTGTGTTCAGGCTCTTCCTAATTTCCCTCAGCTATCAGGAGGACATCCTCCACTATCAGTATTTAGAGCATTTCCAGGTCTCAGAACATAGATTTCACCAATATCATTAAAATGCCTGCAGATTTCCTAGAAGCCAATGCCATTTCTGGATCTCTGGAGATTGGTAATGAAAGCTAAATGAAGTTCTGAACCACTACTGACCATATCTTGTGTGCATGATGATACAATTACCTTCCTAAGATACTTACGCTGGTGTTATTGTCAGCATTCTGATGCCAATAAAACGTTTCTTCCCATCTGAAAGGAACACAGAGGATGTTTAAGAAATTTAGGCAAACACTGACAAAAATAACTGCTCTGATGACCCAAAACACCTGAAAATTAAAACAGAATGTATCATATTTTAACAAACTGAACAAAACCATACAGATCTACACTGAGGCTATTTTTAAATTTTGATTAGCCTTGATGTACAGAATGGCAATCCCTCTCCCTGCAACTAAGGGTAAGGGAGAAAGCTCATTTACACTCCATAAGAGTTTTTCCTTCAGGAAATTTAGGAAATTGCTGTCATCTAGTATCACATGAATTCAGTAAATGGAAAATTTCATAACCAGCTACTATTTAATCTGAGACTGGTCAAGACAATTTAATTATATGATGTTCTCATTAAAATGTAGAAATGGGATCTAAATAAATTTTCATTTCCACCTTTCAGAGAAAGAGCAATCAAAAGACTCACAGATTGTCATGCAAGTGGTTTGTTATTTCTACCCCAAAGAATAAAAAGCAAGTTTAAAAACAAACCCAAAATCTGTAGACCTTTGCCAAAATGATCACAAAAATACTCAGAGGGCTGGAGCACCTTCTGCTATGAAGACGGGCTGAGGGAGGTGGGGTTGTTCAGCCTGAAGTAGAAAAGACTCCAGGGACACCTTAATGAAATCTTTCAGTATTTTAAAGGGAGCTTATAAGACAGGACAAAGGGTAATGATTTTAAACTAAAAGAGGACAGTAGGTATCAGAAATAATTTCTTATTATGAGAGTGGTAAAACATTGGAACCTGCTGCCCAGAGAAGTGGTAGATGCCCCAACTCTCAGCACTCAAAGTTCAGGCTGGATGGGGCTGTGACCAACCTGATGTAGTGAAAGATGTCTCTGGTCAGTGCAGGGGGGTTGGACTAGATGACCTTTTAAGGTCCCTTCCAATAGAAACTATTCTATAATTCTATGATTCGCCAGGACTCTCTTGAATTTTAAATGGTGAGAAGTCACTCCTTTAGGAAGAACACCACATTTCTGCAGTTGGCTTTTAGTAAGTCATGACATTGCACAGCTGCCTTATGAAAAAATGCAGTTTGATGACTTCCTAAAGTGAGTGCTGCAGTACTCAGTTACATCCGGCATGAAACAATATTTCCCCTTACTTGTTCCAGCACAACTACTTTGCAAGATCTCTGAGCTTCTCCAGGTTCTCATATGAGGGAAAAGGAGATGTACACAGTCTTCTCTAGCTCTTATTCTTTCCAAGAAAAATGCTCCTGAGTAAAGAATTTAGTTCTGAATCTTACTCATGTCCAATACTCCCATTGGGGTCACTGAAAGCGTTGACTACTAAACATTGGATTTACTACACTCTGAAAAATCCTGCATCCGAAACTGTCACCCCTGCTTTGCCCTGAAATGTTTGGCTCTCCCTTATTTTAAAGTAAAACTAATAAGGCCAAAATCAGCTATAGTAAGAGTGTCAAGAAGTTCAATTGCTCAAATCTGAAGTCTGAAGAGCATGGGCATAAACATGAACTAGCTCACAGTGCTCCTCCAGTCTGCATAGCAGAAATGATGTTTTTCACTTTTTAAAAATATTCAGACATGATAATTCCCCCCCCTGAACACAATCCCCGTGTCCATGCAATGTGGACAGTTAAATAGTTAAATTCCCTTCATAAAACACATCAGTGACAGACTCTCAGGTGACAGTTTTCTGTTTGCATTAAACAATTGCTGCTGGCCATCACCTGTGTGAGGCAGAAATTTGCAGAAGCACAAAGATACTCTGGAGCCTGAGTTAGGAATGTTCACCCGAGTGAAAAGTCAAAATGAAAGAAGGGACAAAAGAAATTGACTGAGGAGAAACAAAACAGCAAGAATGAAATACCACAGGAGAAATAACACTGGTGATAAAGGGAATTATTTCCCCAGTGGCTAATGATAAATGTCAACATTAAGCTTTAGGAAAACAAATAGATCTTGTAATTATAGACTCATTCCTAAAAATTCTAATTCTACCTTCAACTTCAGGCAGGTTGGGGTTATTATTTCACTCGTGTTCATGCACTGAAATTCAAAAAGGCCTTCTGCGCTCTCTCTGCAGTAAGTTTGCCACGCTGTAAATAGCAATTCATGCTACAAAATAGCAGGCTATTGTAGAAAGTAAAACTAAAAACTATGAGCCATGAGTTACTTTAGCAGCAGAATAAACACTCCTCTCTTTCCCCTGTCCAGACATTTTGTTTGTCAGAATAGAAGTAAAAATAAATAAATGCTTTGTTTCATAAAAGTCCATTCCACTCAATTTAACCCAAGTCAAACACCTGCAACAAAACCAAAGTTTCCATCAACAGTGATTAGAGGGAATATAATTGCCCATCTTATTTGAAGTATCAGCAGAGGCTGAACAGGCACAGACAACCAGCTGTAGCGTTTTATCATCCCAGAGCACAGGCATGGTGATGTTGGGGCTAAGTCACATCAGCAGAACAGTATGCACACCTGGAACTACCACTGTCATATTACAACTGCTCTGTGAATAAAGTCTCAAAACCTGTCATTCTGGCAATTTGCGCTATCATGAAGCAAAAGAAAAAATAATTAGGAGAACTGGAATAAAGTGATGTCATAAATCTAAGGAGTACATCACAAGGGTGCAGTCCCAGCAGTAGCTAAAAAAAGGTTAATGTGTTAGAATAATCAGGTTTAGAAAATGTGAAACCATGGTGGCTTAAAGCTGGAGCACAGCACAGAAGAGAGAGAGACTCAAATCTCATTTCACTTTTGTAAACAACAGGCCAGATTAAACACTGATTCCCATAGGTAAAAAGTCACTCAAACCAACCTCAACCATGAGTTTAAACTTAAATCTGTTTAGTGTTAATAGAAAGTCACAAGCAGCTGACCCCAAGTATCCAGAAGCAGTTCACTATTTACAGAGACCTCTGTTCCACAGTTAGGAAAGCACTTGCCTTACTGTTACCTTTATTTATTGATGCTTGCAACAATAGAGATACAAACCAGACAGATAAACACCAGCTGAAGGCAGAAATGTTTATGACCTATAAACTGTAGCAAAAAGAACTGATAATTAAGGAATCATGTACTCAAACTCTTATTGGCTTGAGTAACTCTGGTACAAAATTATACCCACAGCAGCTGATTTCAGTGGGGCCAGGATACCACCAGGATCTCCAAGCGAAGAAATGGATCCTGCACTTCTTATTCAAGTGTAAGGCAAAACTCCTACTTCTTTGCTAATTACTTTTGCACCTAGCTCATCTTGCAGATTACAGGAGCAGCCCTGAAAGCATTTAAGAAAGATATTCCACTGCCAAACAGAAAATGTGAAAACAGCTCAAGCCTATAATGCTGGACTGTGTGCAGTGTCCCTCTCATATAAACTGCATAGCTGAATTTAATCAGTGGCCTGAATCTATCTATACTCAGCAAACCTAACCAACCCCCATGATTAGTGGTAATTATTATGAGTAATAATCTTTCAAATGCAAAGGTAAGAATACTGTTTCAACACAACTAATACAATGTTGTGGGGATGTAAAATGAGGATTCATGTAAATGAGTTGTTGGGTGTGGCCAATGCAGAACTCCCCCATTTCCCCTTGCCCATCTGAAACAAGGTTTATTCCCTTTTCTGCATACAAGAAAGCCACTACAAGAGAAGCCAAGTTGACTTTTTAGGATAGATTTTCTCTTTAATGTTTTGTTAAATTGCTAACTTACTGTCTTCCATTTTAAAGGATCGATGTCTAAACACTTAAGTATGTAGTTAACTTCCAGAGGTAAACATAGAAAACACAGCTGGTTAAAACTGAGGTACAGATGGAGACACTTAACTTCATGCAGCAGTTCAAGACTTCCTAACTATAAAAGGAAGTTAACTGGTAACCCCAAAATTAGCAAAGTCTTTGACCGTTCAACAAACAAACATCTCTATGAGGACTGTGGCAAATCTTTGGTCAAAAATACATTAGGTGCTAGTATATATTACCCATGCATTAGGTAATACAGACTGTATAAATAACAATAATCAGTACCAATTCTTCATCTAAATGACATCCTCTCCTTTTTCACCCCTCTCCACTCCTGTTCTTTAAGAGATCAGATATTTGCAGTTATATATAATGGATGAGATTTAAAAAAATATATGCTTTCTATAGAAAACAGTTATCTGATCAACTGAGACTCAAAAGACCAAGGTCAAGCTTATTAAACAATTGAGTATCTACTATGCCAGAATAAATCTGGAAAGAGTGGTATCCTCAGGGAGTGTTATCATCTTCAGACAATATGGTATTAAGAGCAAAATGGTAATACCCTTAAACGTCTTTCTATGACCTAATTGTACCATAAGGGAGGATCCCACTGAAACTACTCGAACATAACTGGAAGAAAAGAAAACATTATAAAAACATCCCTAAAATTCTGCTCACATAAATTCATTGTGCCAAGAAATAACGACTATACAATAAACCTTAAAACTATTACTAAAGGCCTAAAAAAAGCAAACTATGTCTCAAATATACAGTGAAAATATCTCTGAGAAGCTTTCTCTATGCATTAAGGGCTCTAACTGATTGTTCTGACATTGCAAAATTACAAGAAGTATTTCAGAGAAGCAAAAGCAAAAAAAAAAAAAAATTGAAAAAGAAAAATATTAAGATTGTCTGTGCCCAGGATACTTGAAGCAGTGACAGCCACACTGACACTAAGAGAAAGTGTGAATCCTTTTGGTTAGGGGATAATGTGACATGATAAGTAAAAGATCTGTATGTTACAATCACTGTATAAACTTGAATCTTTTACAATGTTTTTGGGGTTTTTTTTAAGGTTCCATGGGCAAAGCTGTCTCTGGGCCCTTAGCTGGGCTCATCATTCTGTGCAGGCAAAGATGCCTGAAGGAGCAAGGTGGCTGATTTCAGTCATGACATCTCTAACTTTCACTGACTTTCCAGCCCCAGCTACCAGGAGATGGTGGGCTTTGCACAAGGCTTGAGTTCGTTCCTCCAGGCCAGGCCTACAGGGTGATCCATTGCTCCTCCCTGGCTTGGGATGAGCAGTTTGGTTCTGAAGAGTAGCATCACTAATGAGACACCTGTTTGTTTCAGAAACCACCAACCGTCAGTTAGTAACTAGGGCAAATAAATAAGTTTTTTGACTTGTTGACTGAAACAAAATTGTCAGCTACTTCAAAATGCACTTCTCAGCATAAAATTAACACCTTTTTTATATCTACTCCTTTCCCTCCCCCCAAATCAACAGTGAAAGCAATATAATTTGTGGAATTCAGCCAAACACAGATGAGGGGACCCATCAGGATTGTGAGGCTCTCATATATACAAGCAGATGCATCACTTTAAAACCGCTGACTAAGGGAAGTTTCTGAAATAGCACTATCTGAGAGGACAGTGGTGTAGGGAAACAACCCTGGCATCAGGAACTGAATGAACTCAGGAGAAGACAAGATTAGTAACAAAAAGATTGAAGACAAGAAGCAGCAGCAGCCAACACTCATGATAAAAGATGAGTAGTAGGGTGTGGACAGATAAATTGGCAAGCAAAAGACTAAGAAAGGTTTGGCCTGGATGCAGCATTACTAGATCAGCTTTGGCTGGGCAGCCTGCAGTATGACATCTAGAACAGGGTGACAGATACGGTGCAGGCACGTAAAAAAAAGTCTAAAGTACTGCAGTTGTCATTGCCAATAAACTTAGATTTATACGCTCTCTGGGGCAGAGGCCTTTTTTTCTTTCTGCCTCTCTCCCATCTTCCCATGTATTTCTTCTTGAATTAGTAACAGCCCTTCTTCCACCAGGGTCTGAGGATCTACCACAATATCTTATTATATAGCCCTGACATGCATGACCATGATAAAATATAGGTCAGGTTCTATGGAAAATGCACACACCTGTGGACAGGTGCTTAAAAAAGTTTTTTACCTTATTTTCTACAGTACACCTTAATCTTCTTTTTGCTTGGACAAGAAATGAAAAGAGGAGACTAAGACTCCTTAAACAAGTGATCATCTGTTCTCAAGATCATTTGAGACAGTGATGATTCATCTGTGTCCTCTCTATTCTCAGAGGCCCTATTTCCCATCTTTACACAGATACTGTCTGCTCTTTGGGGGGTGTGAGTAATAAAAAGCCTCTCCTACTTCTGTAAGATTGTTTTCTATTTCCAAGTCTGTGATGCTCTATACTGTAAAATGATGCTGCTCCTTTCAGTAATAGGATCCCAGACCCATGTCTTTTGGCACTTCTCCTGGATCAGGATAGTAACTGGAAGATGTCACTGTTTCTTGCAGACCTTACCTTTACTTTGTTTGTCGTGTGACTCTGTGAGAAACTGAGTGATACGGTCTGAAGGAATAGCAAAAGAAATTCCAGCTGTGACCTTTAAGGTGTTAATCCCAATCACTTCACCATCCTGTTGACAGAGAACACCCAATTAAAGTTGTTCATAAGTACAGGATTCAGCTCCCTGCCGAGCATTTCATGTTAAAAGCTGGTGTAAGAAATTTTAGAGTGTTGTAATCACTCAAGAAATAAACATTACTTATAAGGGAGGATCTGGGCTTTGATTCATAATCCATTTCGCATTTAACTGTGATGGCCAGAGAGATTGCAGTACAGTGTGTTCATCCAAGGTCCATCCCACCTCTCCCAGCAAGAGATTCCCTCTGCCAAGCAGGCAGTGGAGTCACTACTACCACTACAGCCACAGGTCACTGACCTGCAAAACCAGTGCTGATTTAAAGCAATCTACTTTGAAATAGTTGTGTGGGTCAAGCAGGTGCCATCTTTGTTGTGCATCCCAGGTTTCACAGTGTGAATGAGCATAACTGCTCCTACCAGATCCCTTATTCCTCACTGCTATGTAAAATTTTCTGTGCTCAATGGGGAAATGTTTTCGTATGGTTTGTGAACTGACACCTAATTTGCATATTCTGCATTAGCTTCATGTTATCTGCCTACCATTATCTTTAATGAATTTTTCCAAAAGAACATTCTCCCACTAACTTCAAACTAGCTCTTGAAACAAAACAAAACAACCAACAAAAAAAACCAGGTCACATGGACTTACCAGGTTAACTAGAGGTCCTCCAGAGTTGCCATACTGTAAAAAAATGACATAAGGGAATATTAATACTTCACTGCAGGAAATGTGATTCTCACTTCAAATAGTACTTTGTTTGTAATTAAATGAAAGAGAGGAGGTCATTTCTTAGGCAGCACTGACAGACACAGTATCAAACACAGAAGATTACAAGTAGGTCTTGTCCTACCCCTTCACTGCTCTCAAAATTTTTTTCTTTTCAGAAATAGGCTCTAAGTTAGGATCTATCTATCTGGAGTGGCTCCTAAGTGTAAGACTTATTAAATAGTTAAAACTAGTATTATGATTCTTCTAAAGACTGTCAGTAAAAGGTTTTGAAATAATTACTATTTAAAGTTATATTTCAGTGAGATGCTTATACAGTTTTTGTTTCATTCATCAGTTGGTTTGTAAGACTGTCAGTGTCTCATTCTCCACTGGAGCAGAATACAGTGTTTTATGTATTTAATCACAGCATATTGCTATGAGGTAGCTACTACATAAGGATTGATTTAATAACCACATATCCCTCCCTAAGGAGGGCATATAGCAACTCTGAGCAGCCCAAAATTACCTAATACCTAATGGCCTTTAAAGGAAACATGCAACAGGACCACAGGAAATGAGAGTTGGGAAAGTTGCTTGTCCATCTTCATGTTGGCTCAACAAGTTTGTTTTTGAGTGAGGCCAGAGTTTTCGAGTAGGTTTGCAAAACAGCCAAGAGCAGCAACTTTCCATTCAAAAGAAACAAAAGCTAAGTGATGTATGACAGAAAAGTGAGACACAAACTGTTTACAGTTAGATAGGATTGGACAAACCTTACAGATTCTTAGGAGAATAAAACAGACATTAAAGCTTATAAAACAGCTTCAAAGGTCAAATTTAAACAAATAGATCAGTTCCTGATATTGTATCTCTCCAGTGACCAGAGGCTGCACACTTTATTTTTATGTCTGACTGACACAACAAAACCAAGATAATAATTTTTCAGCCTTCCTCAGCACATCATCTTTCATTCAATTGTCTTCTGCTTGAAGGATGTGAAAAACCTTCAGCATATGCAACACAGCTGCATTTAGGACCTTACTGCCCTGTTTTCTCCTGCCCTATGTTACTGCTGTCCCAGCATTTCTCAAAAGGCAGCTGCAGGCACATTCCTGCAGGAAAGTCTTGGCTAAGCCACAGGAATGCTCTGAACAGACCAGCTCTCAAGCTCCTCCCATTCTCAGGAGAAAATAAGTGCATTAGCTAAGCAGAAAGCATCCTTATGCCAGGGACCTTCTTCATATTTTGTGGTCTCAGATGGCAAAGCAATTCAAACTTATTGTCATTTTCCTCATCTCATCTGCTATCACTCTTCCTTTGGTCTAGAATTATCTGACACACTCTACTATCCTTGTCTAAACCTCCTCAATAGCTTTGGAGGGCAGCAAATGTCTTAAGTATATACACAAGGAAGGAGTCTGAGCTTGAAAAATGTGTGTAGGCAAGAAGTCAAGAATCCCATATTCTAATTCTGTCTCTGCCACCAATTCAGTGTGTGCCTCCAAGCAACCCATCTTGCCTAAGTTTTGCTCTTCTACTTGCACAGCTGAAGAGAGTAATTCCAATTAAATGTCTGGAGAGGTTCAGCTCCTGGGTCATACAGAAGCTTTTTGAAAAAGCTCACTTTTATGTCATATCTTAGTACAAAAGATAATTACCTTCATTTTTTTCCTCCCCCCACAATTTCTCTCGACAAGTCTGTGACAATAACCATTCGGGAAGCACTTTGTGTGTGTAAAACACTCAGTCTTATTACTTGTTACGTCAAATTTGACATTGAGGTCCAACAAATAAATCCTGAAAATATTTTCTTTTCAATGTGTAACAGATTTAAGCTATAAAGTTTTAGGCCATTTTCCACCTCAGATATGTGAGCAGTGCTCTTTTTAAAAACAGTACAAGCTAATCACACACCCAAGGACTTCACTTAAGCTCTCTGGATCCCTCCAAGCTGCTCTGAAGGAACATTATTTCAATCTATTTCTATAGAACATGCAATGCTAGGACCCTGAGCTCCAAAGCCTCAGACTTTGTTATTTTACATCTTGATTCTTGATCTGAGTATGTAATGTGCAAAGGGGAAAAAACCCCCAGAACTCTCCTTACATTCTTACCTGGGTGTTCTGTCATTACATTGAAGCACATACTCTAAATTTGACTATTCCATCTGGTTCCAGTGGATGGAGATGAAAGAAACTTTGGCTCTATTCTACAGCTTCCTTGACCAGAGCAGAACAGCAAGCAGAGAGAGAAATGTTGTAATTTACTGCTGGTTGATACAACCATGTGTTACTGCATGAGATTTACAGAATTAAAAGGGTCTGACTTATGCAGCATCCTCAAAGACAACCTCAAAGGAAGAACTTTTATTTATCATACCTTTCATAACACGTCTGAACACAACTTACAGACACTGCATAGACTTTTATAAAAGAAGAGTTTCATTGAATTTAAACAAAGCTGCTTTTATTTAGTGGATTCATCTTTCAGAGCAGGCACTTCCATTCTGCATAGGTGGGGAAGGACTGTGAGGTGAAGCTCATCACACACCTCATACTTACATTAATAATAGCATCTGTCTGAATGTAATCCATATCCGAGTCCCGCAGGCCCAGTTCTTTGCCGTCTCGCTGAGCAGTGCTGACAATACCTGTTGTCACAGTGTTCTGCAAGGCAAATGGACTTCCAATTGCCACCACAAATTCTCCTGGCCTCAGATCAGCAGAGTGTCCCAGTAACAATACTGGTAGTTTTTTCTTATGTAAACACAGAGAGAAAGAAATAAGCATTAGTTCATACTTGAAAAAAACCTGATTGCAAAGATCAAAAATGAGCAACAAGTTAGGAACATACAACTTTCCATTACATTAAGGAAAGAGCCACCCACTATCATACAACCAAAACTTATGCCAGGAGGGTCACTGCTTTAAACTGTCTTCAAAAACAAACAGCTATCACTAGTTCCTTGCAATTTCACCTGGAAAAAGAGGGCATCAACATTTCCCTGTTTTCCAGCAGATTGTTCCCTCCTCCTAAAAACCAGCATACAAACCAACTGCAGACCAGCCTGCCATTCTCTCTGCATTATGCCCCACCTTGCTTTCCGTGCATACTGGCACAAACCTTAGAAAGGTTTAGCCTGGGTCTTTAGGTAAAGATAGCAGAATTTAATATTAAATATTAACATATTAAATGAGCTGCATTTTTTTTCCTTCATTTTTAACAGTTTCTAGCACAGAAGACAAAGTAATTTAATTCCAAGATATGAAAAATTTCCAGGTCTGTATTTCAGTACATTGTTTTCCACAGATATTTCTAAGGAATCCTTAAACTTATATTCTAGTCAATCACTTAGTACTAAGTGAAACTGAAAGAGCTCCCAAATGGAGTCATTCTTCTGTTTATGCCACTCACCTTAGGGTGAATCTTTATTGTTGCAATGTCAGATTTCTTGTCAATGTCTTTGATGGTTGCTTCATAGGTATCTCCATTCTGGAGCTGTACCTTCAGTTGTTGTCTCCCTGATATTGCATTTGTGCTTGACACCACGTGGGCATTGGTCACAATTAGACCAGAATCAGACATAATAAACCCAGATCCACTGGAAAGGGGGACATTTCGACCAAAGAGAGGGTGCCTGTATAAAAAGCAAGCAATTCTGTGTCATAAGGGAAACCAACTTAAGAGAAGATTATATTGGACATCATTTACCACCTTTCACCCTGAGAAATAACAAAGCATTTGATGACAAATTTTACAGTCCTAAGAAAAATTAAATTTAAAAAAAATTACAAAGAAATAATCCCTTCCTGAAAATTGTGACTGGTTTTAGTCAGTCAGGGAGGTAGGAACTGAGGTTTACAGACAACCATCAAGGTCCCTTTCCTTGGTTTCCAATTCTGTCTTTATAGACTTCCTTGCACAGAGTCTAGATGACAAAAAAGGAAGGAGAAGGAACCCATCTGATCCCACTAGTTATTGATTCTGTACTGGAAGAGAACAATGACAGGAAATAAAAGGGCTGAAAAATGAACTGATCCTCTAATGGGAAAAGGGGAAGAAGGAAACTTGCAGCTGGACAGAGGCATAAAGGAAGAGGTGAGGTCCAACAGGAATCAAAAAGCCCAAGTGCAGACTGGGTGGAAAAAGCATGTCTGGAAACCAACATGACTAAGAATGTGAAAGAAAAAAAATGAAGAACACTAGCAATGGGTAAAATTTAGTGGAAAACAACATGTGCTGAAACATAGACATGTAAAAGATTTTACAAACTGTTCAAAGTATTATGAATTTTCTCTGTGAACAACTGCTGTAGTGACCTTAGATTTGTTAGGAGAACAGAAAGTTCCTGCACAGCAGAAGACAAGAAAAGGCCCACAAATTCTTTCTTCCAAGACATGGTCCTGGTTAGGATATTATTTGAAAGTTCTGGGCTATTTAGCAGTAGAGAAAAAGCAGTATTAAAATTAGCACCCAGCAGGCTGCTGGGCAAACATTTACTTATAGGGAAAGAACAAACAATCTTAACTACACGTGCAAAGATCTCAAGCATCTTAAGCTGAAACATTCTCTCAAAGGACCAATCACCATGTGCACAAAGCGATGTCTCCTGATATCCCTGATTATCTTGATTTTGCATATTAAAAAAGCCTACAAAAATTCTCCAAGAAATTCTTAGGTCTGTGGAAAACGAGAGGACTCCAGGAAGAAAGGTATTCACATAATGGAGTACATGCAATATTTGCAGTCATTTGTTCTGACAGCAGGTTGTTCTGACCACTCATATTAAAACCTGCCTCCCAGGTTGTTTTGAGCATTCAGTGTTGAACTTGCCACCTCATTTCCAGCTTCAGCACCCTGAATATTGGTATTGTTCTGGTCAGCAACTTTAGTACCTTTCTTTCCTATCGGAAGTCATTTCTATGTTTAGATAGGTAACATCTGCTTAACATTGTACCTCTTAATGCTCTTCCTGCCAAAATAAAATCACCTCTCATTGAAAGTAGAAAAAGCAACAACAAGCCATTTTTTCCCAGCTTACCGTCTGGATATATATATTTGTATTTAAACTGAGATAATAAATACATTCCAACAAGCAATACATTTTAGTGAAGGCTGAAGAGACCTCCAAAGATGAGATAGACTCATTTTAGGGTAGACAGTATATATTGTATAGTACCGTAAGCCCATTAGAATAGATCTACTGAACAGAAACAGAACACACAAACGTGTGGTTCTCTCAAGAAATGAGTCTGCTGTAATGTTTTAGAGTATTTAGACTATTAGTGAACTTCACGAGTTCAAAAGGAAAGTTACAATGCTGGAAAAATCTTTGTAGACATTTGTTAAACACTGTAACTAAAAGAAAGAATTGAAAACGTTACCTGAGGAAAAGTTCAATGTGTACAACTGCAGGTGCAATCTTTTCCACCACATCTGCTATGAAGTTGAATTTGTATCTTGGGCTGCTGGACTGTAGGTGACCTATACTAGCAGAAAGAATTGGATATGTTAATAGGACAATACCCTTTTTAAGCAAGTAGGCAACATGAACCTCCCTTGAATTGGTCTGTTGCTCCTACTATAACAGCTTCCAAACAGTATTTGAAAAGGAGTCAAAGTCATTAAGATTGTTCAAAACTTAACTAGCATTTTTCTGGATCCTGAGAAAATTAAACATCAGCATCACTTAGCTGTGAGGGTTTATTTTGGAGTCTACAAGCCCTGTCTCGAGCATTTTTCTCAGGACAACCACTAATTATTATCCAAAACACATACGGTCATAAGATAGGTTGGGCTGGAAAGGACCTTAGGAGGTTTCTAGTTCTACACCCTGCTCAAAGCTGCATCAGCTACAAAGGGAAACCAAGCTGGGACATACAAAACTCCAAGGACAGACACTCCAGAAACTGCCTGGGAAACTTCTCCCACTACTTCACTGTCCCCCATGATGTAAAAGCTATTTTTTTACATCAAGTCTGAACTTGTTGAGACTCATGTTCCAACTCATGCCCATTGTCTCTCCTCCACCCATCATGCACCTCCGTGCAGAGCCTCGCATACAGGGAGGCTGCTCTCAGCTCCTCCTGAAGCTTTCTCTTCTCGAGGCTGAACAAGCCCAGGACCCTCCATTTCACCTCACAGGAGATAAGTCCAGTTCCCCCCAGCCATTCTCATGATCTTCTCCTGAACTCACTGCAGTTTGTCAATGCCTTCCTTGTACTGAGGGATCCAAAACTGGATGCAGTATTCTAGATGTGGTCTAACAAGAGCTGAGTAACACAGCTGAAGAATTTGGGAGCCACAGTTAGAACTTAAGTTCTAATTTTTAAGTAGACACATTAGAAACCTGCTTTAAATTACAACCTTTGCACCTAAAAATTTTTCCAAAATCACATTTAAGCTGTCACATGAAGCTGGGCCTAATGATAGATTACTAAAAGACCTGACAAAAGTCAGTATGGTCCTACATTGAACAACACTATACACAGCATTTATTAAGTAAATATAATTATGTGAAATGAAGGCTTTAAAGAGGGGGGAAAGCCCACAGAATCCTGGCTTCTAATGCCACAACATCCTGGATTCTAGCATCACAACATCCCAAAGTAATAACACTGCTTGTGCTAAATGTCATATTCTCTGCAGTCCCTAATACACGGAGACATATCACCACACATGTAAAGCATATGATAGGGGTCATATCACCACACTCAAATAGCAATCTTTCATGTTCACAGCCTGCTGCTTTAAAATTAACTATGGGGCCTACCAAAGGGAGCAAATAAGTTGAAGAAACCAGAACAAGAAAATGAGGAATTTCTTCATAGAAATCTGAGTTCTTCATCCTGTTACTGGACACAGGATTTACTTCTGAATGAAAAGAAAACCTGCTTACATTTAGCAAGCTAGATTTATGTGATACTGAATAAACAAAAGGAACAACTTGGCAGGACTAGATGCAGTCTATTATTTCTAAGTACATTCTCATGCACTCTGAAAAATCCCTCCAGCCAATTGAATATGATTGTTTTAGTGCTTAGTTTAAAAGAGCACAAACAGGAATCACAGAGAACAGTCAAATATAAGCACAATATACTGTTATTTATTTTGCTTACTAGGCCACTGAAGATTTATCTTACCTTCAGTTCCCAAGCAGCTTGCCTGATTATGCAGTGTATCCTTTGAAGTCTGCTAACATGACTTTGAACACTTGCCTATACAGCAAGTGTTCACTGACAGGATATAACATTGCCATCACTTTTATCTTAATAGACATGATCATGCATCAGTGAAAGGCAGCTGATAAACTAGCCCAGAACTGGGGGAAAATAGTGATGAATGCAGCCTTTCAGTTGATGTAGATCAGCTTAGCTCTATGTGAGCCAGGGCAACTAAATCCCTTTGCATCTTCTGAGTGATCAACTGTTCCGCCCAGGCCAAATGGTTACAGCACTGTACATGGCCAAAAGGAAGACGCCTGCCAAAAACCTCAGGTTTGGGCCACTCCTGACTAGCCACCAGGCCAACATCATGGGTGGCAGTGGCTTTCCAGGTAGGATTTGGGGGAGGCAGAGAGAAAACATCTGAAAGAGTGGATGAAACATGAAAAAAGAAAATGCAGCAATACAGAGAAGAGGCTAAAACTGAAACAAGGCTTGTCTTCTTGTCATACCACAGCAAAAACATTTCTCTGAGCAGAAGCCTGAAACCTCCCTCCTAGGGTCAGAAGACAAGAATGTTCAAACCTGACAGAAAATCCAAATCTGCACCAATATTAAAGGGAAATCTGAAACAAAGGAGGATCAAGCATAACACTCAGGCTTTGTATGAAAGATGTGGCTGAAGATCTACTGGGCTGATCAGAGATGAGCTGTTCTTCCTCTTGTCTGATGGGGACCAAACACTGGTGAAAACTGACTTACAAAGTTGAGAGGCCTTCAGAGAATCTTTCTTGAATCATTTTCTGCAAGCTGGCAGTAATGAGAACCTTTAAACACATTATATGATGTGCCAGGAACTCAGACTATGGACATGGAAAACGTAACTTCACATTTACTCTCACACATACAGCACTACTCAAGGGAACTGAAGTGTTGGTTATTATTAACAGCATTTTAGTGCATAATTATTAAACTGATGGTTTCCATCAGAAGTTCTCAATATACTTCAAAAGGGAGGAATTGAAGCCTGGGAAACTGAAGAAGGAAGCAACATCCAACACTGAGTATATTGCATGAGGTCACCCTGAATACCAGTGTTATAACTGTAGAGGTAGACTCTATCCTTTAATTTGCATTAGTTGGCAGACACTAGCTGCTGCTACTGTCCTTACTAAAAGGAGAAAATTAAACATGTATCCCCCCACCATACTCCTGCTGCCTTGTGGAGCCCCAGACAGCCCTCAGATCTCTGCTGTCCTCAGCATGTAACAGCTCTGAGCTCACAGCACCTTTGTGGATTTTGACCCATTGACTTTCTGAGATTTGCCACATAGTTTTTCAAAGGTCTCTCAATAATGTGCATTATTTTCCATGTTAGTACTGAATGTTCAAAATAATCTCACACTAATGAAATCTAGTTTGTCTTGGCAAAAAGACAATTTAATCCAATTAGCAATCTGTTGTATAACCAAGACTTCAAACATGCTGCAACCAGGTATTTGAAACAAAACCAAATTTATGCTGTATGAGTCCTTAACTATCTATGCATTTCTTAGTCAAAATGCTAGATTTCCCCAATCTGCTCCACAGCCACGAATCAACCAGATTTTCAGTAGACTTGAACTTCGATCCTATCATTTCAACTAAGTGATTAGATCTTCAGGTCTCCAGCTCCTCTCACACAACACCGAAAATCCAGATTTCAATGTAAGTGCATAAACTGGAGCTACACATTTTCAGCCTATTTTCTAAAATGTGATCTTATGTTTCCAATTTTATGTGCTCCACCTACACTGAATTTGAATGGCTAAAGTTAAGTGCCTGTCATGTAGGAGCAGCCTTATTATCAGTTTAAGACTTTTCCTGGATAGTGATGTTATCTACAGGCTATGGGTTCATTTAATAGTGGTTTATTTACTTTCTTACGGAGACAATAGACCCACTCCAATATCATTAACCCTGCTGTAAATCCGGAACAACGCCAACAAATCTGTAGAGTTAACTTAGTATGAAGAGAACTGGGAAAAAATTCAGCAGAAATAATCATTATAATCCCACTGAAGACAATAAAACCAGACCAATTTACATTTTCAAAAGACTGAACATTTCTGAATATCTGCCAGCTTAGTCCCTGTAGAATTAAATCAAATCACATTCACTGCTTTCTTAAAGACAATACACTGTATTAAAATCCACAACTTTATATTCATTAAGAATTTGTGAGCCTGGGAAACTCATTCTTTTAAGGCCGTTTCCCCATCCCCCTTTTAAAACCAGCTTCAGAAAAGATCTGTGCATTCAGCAAAATTATTATGTCTAAGGGAGGACTGCAACCTGGCAGATCTGATCACCAGGGATAAACACTGTCCCTACTATGCTTTCATGGAAAGAAATGAAAGACAAATAAAAGATTATAATGTCTCTGCTTAAAAAACAGAAACATCTGCTGAAAACATAGGTTCATGGGCAGCTTTTCTGATGAATTCAGCATTAAGATCAAGTTGCATAGCTGTGCACTGACCATAAAGCCTTGGTGAGTTTAATGCCACATTATGGTTCAGGCAACTTGTTTATACAATGGATAGCTAACGTGCACAGATGAAAACAATTTGGTGAACCAACACCAAAGTGGCTTTCTTGTGTAATGCAGCAATCACAAGGGCCAGACAGAGACAGACTGGCACAAGCCTTCTAGCACAGACACCTCACTGACTTAACAGTGTTTGTCTGCTTGTTATTCCTCCCTTCCAAGTGACCCTCATGAGGGGATGCAGTGAGAATATCCCTTTCCTGTTACCTGTCCTTTACAAAGCAGTGAAGCGCTGTACTCTGGATCGAATACCAAATACTGTACAATATCCACCCTCACCTGCAGTAACTCAAACCAGCTCAGGCATAAGGAAAACAAGCAGTAGCGGAATGTGACCAGAGTTTGGGTTTCCAGTAATACCTTGCAGTACATTTCCCTAAATACAGCTACAGGCAGCTTTAAGGCTTTGATGACAAGAACACCAGCAGGGAACTTCAGTATCTCTTACTGGGCCAACTTGTCAGAAATGTGAGTGACCATACACTCAGTTGTTCCTTTGTATCTTCAAGGTTATGTACAGGCACAGTCCAAGCACCCAATGGAGAACTGTGTGCAGTGACTCTGCTTATGCATTAACTGTGCTTCAAACATTCTCTTAGGAAAATGAACTTTTAGGCCCATATCTAGCAAACATTTGACTGACAGGTGAGGCTTTACATCATGACCCCTTTCTGAGAGTGACTTCAGGTTAACAGTGCAGAGGACAGCAAATGGTTAGTGTCAAATCCATCCTCAAACATTTTCTAATCAAGCTTTTAATTTTCCTTGTTCCATTGACAAAAGAGCACCTGTAGTTAAAAATTTTTTTTTTTTTTTTGCTTTAAGTTCTCGTCACAGAAACTATTTGCAAAATAACATTGCAGGGAATTTAACTCTACTAAGTTGTATTGAGAGATCAAAACCAGTCCTTTGTTCAAGGAACAAGCAGATTGACTGTAGATTGCAGATGACCAAGTGAATCCTTTGAGTGAGATGTTTGACATCTTAGTAGATAAATATGTGGCATTGTTAAAACTTACACTTGCTGCCCTGAGAAGCAGGGCTCTGTAACAGCAGGTCTTTCATTACAGAGGCTGTCCTCCACAAGTATTTATGCCATTGCTTACATATTGGCTTTTAATAGCTTGTCCTTATCACAGTAGGTGACAGAAGGCACGAAAAAACTAGCTGCTTCAGAATATATTCCTATACATAGATGTATTTAGTGTTGAAAAAGTTTTAAAAAGCACAGTGTTTGTAGCAGGGAGTTTAACTTTGCTCAGGAGTTCTGCAGACTGTTCCTATTAGTATCTCTGAGAAGCCCCTGGGCACACACATATTGTAGAATGTGAGTTACAGAGTTCCTGGACCTCCATGCAGTACACACCCTATTTAGTATAATGTGTAGAGAACTTGCAATTTGGCATGGTGCTCTTCAAGCTAATCCAGGACTTCAACAAGGAAAAGCAATTTTAAATTCTGTTAATTTTTCAATTATCACTCAGTAACCCATGCCACCTCTTTCCTCCCTTCCATCCTGCGTCCTTTCCTACCCATTTGTCATGCATCCCTGTTTGCCAGACTGCTGTCACTAGGAAACCACAGCGAAGTTTCTCAGCCTGTCTTGGTTTATCACAGCCAGACTCCAACTCAGCATCAACATAAGCAACTGGAAAAGGACAGGAGTAGACATTTCAGGAGCCACTCCTCAGGGTCCATGTGTATTCTAAATAGGGCCCAAGTCATACTATGTGAAGCTTCTGTTATTTGAGGCTGTTTTAATACATGGATGGTTAAGTAAAACTACATTTACTTCATAACTAGCTTATCCCTTCAAAATTTGAGTCATCTGAGGCCAGGCAAGAACATGGAAAAGAGAAATTTGACAGCAATTTTACACTGTCAACTTTCTTCCAAGCCTCTCATTACAGCCATTGCATGTTATTGTTTAAAAAAACAAAAACAAACCAAAAAATACTGTAATTGAGTTCTATTCCTGGCTTAACCACCAACTCAGTCTGACCTTGGGCAAGACACTCGGTTTCTTTGAGCTTCAGTTTGTGCAGCTGTAGAACTGAATAAAAAAATTTAAATCTTAACAGAGAACCAGATGCTTCATCTAAGCTGAGGTTTTCTGAGACAAAAAATAAAGCCAAAATAAAGTGAACACTAAAATAGTTGCTTGGAAAAAAATAAAGTTCTCTGCCTCACAGCTCCAAATTCCTAGGCCTATTAACATTAGATTCAGGAGGATTCCTTAAAGAAAATGTCATATATACCAAATGCCAAACACTCAGCGAGCTCTCAGATGCAGGCTAGCCCACTCATTTTGGTTAAACATTCTGATTATTTCACGTGGATCAGTTCCAACAACGTTTTAGGAGTACTAAAGCTAATAGATGCTGATGTGGAAAGGAACAGGCAAAAAACAATTTTTAACTACAAAATACTGGTGAGGTTGATGACTGCAACTTCAGGCTGGCATCTGGAGTAATTCTTGGCTCTGACAAGACACTTGGAAAGGAGCTCCAGGAATATACCTCTCTGAACTGGTTTAGCCTTTCACAAGAGCAGGATACACATGAAAGATCTCCTATTCACACAAAGGCTACAACAGTAGCCCTTTTCCTTCTGAACCCTCCCAATTATTTTGGCCAGTTTGCTATGAATACAGGATGGTTAGTGGCTCACCTGACATAATGAAAACACTAATGCATGTTTTAAAACTCCATTAAGCATAGCACTTCTCTTTCCAGGAACTCTGTGGGGAAGGTAGCAGAAGCAAACCCTTAAAATAATATATCCATAACTATGTGGAAAGATACTGCCAGCATTAACACTACCATAAAGAGACACATTTTAATATTAAAAGGAAATTACTAGCTTAAGAGATTACTAAACTTTCCAAAGTTAAATCATCAAGCCTGAAGCTGTCGTAGCATATCAAAGGAGCTGAGCAAAGGCCTCAATACTTTACAACAACCAGAAGACCATTTGATAGCATGAGTGCCAATATTTTACACTATAAAGGAGATTCTGAGGCTTTTTTCCCCCTACTTAAGGCTCTACAAGACTACAAAACCCTTTGGCAAAGAAAGCAATCCAGCCAAAAGATTATGTTCTAGGTGGTTTATCTAATACTCAGTGCTTTTTCTGCCCTGATCGGCTTTTAGAGGCGTGCCTGATTTGCCTGTCAGGTGAATCTGCTCAACACCCCAAACCCGCGCAGGGACGGTCCCGGAGCATAGGTGTTCCCGGCTCCCCGCTCTGTTTGTGCGGGCTGCGCTGCTGCGGCTCTGCTGTGCGACCTGCACGGCTGATGCCACCCAACACCGCGGCCGTCACTGGCCATATGGCGAGCGAAGGTGGCACTGGCAGGACGGGAGCAGGCTTGTACCGCTGTCCTGCCTCCAGAAAAGGCCACGGCTGAAGACGTGGCCGCTGCCCTGCCCTGGCAGCCGGGCGACCTCCACCCACCTCGCTCCCATCTGGCAAGTGCGTCCGTCTCTTGTCCCAGGAGCACTGCGGCAGCAACCTGCACCTCACCGAGGCATCCACAGCCATGCTACCGGGGGAAAACCTTCCCAAAGCCCAGCCCAAGCCCACACGGAGCATCGAGGAGAAGGAATTTTGCTGTTTAGAAAGGACCTGAGCATCCATTCCGCACACAACAGGTGTCATTAGCAGCTGGGTTACGTGCCATGCCCTTGGAGGGTTTCAGAGTCCCTAGAGCCACCCAGTCTTCCCAGGCCACTGAAAATCATGACTTCCTTTACCCTGGAAGCCAGGTCTCCTACCCCGCGCCCCGCGGCAGGTCCCACCATGCTCCTACCCGATTCACAGGCTCCTTTCTGGACCTGGGCGACGGCGGGCAGCCCGTGCTGCAGCGCCTTGCGGCTCACCGCCTTCAGCTGGCAGATGTTGTCGTAGGTCCGGCCATCGCTGCCGCACACCTGGGCGCTGAGCTTGCACTGGCAGACGCCCTTGGCGAAGCGTTTGCCCATGGGGTAGCGGCAGTCGAGGCTGTCCCCGCAGGGCGGGTCCTCCTTGCGGCCGCAGGAGTCCCCCTCGCCCGCGGCGCAGATAAGGCAGCAGCCGCAGCGGTCGGGGACGTACCCGCTGGGGCAGCTGGGGCTGGGGCACTTGGAGACATCGCAGCGGGCCGGGCACTTGGCGCGGGCGAGCGGGAGCTCCGCGGCGTGCGGGCCGGCGCTGAGGGACAGCAGGAGCAGCGGGCTCAGCAGCGACACCCGCATCCTCGGCGGGGACAGCGGCGGCGGAGCACGGGGAGCGAGCCCGCCCGGCCTCGGGGCAGGAGGCGGGAAGGTGCGATCGCGGCGAGGGAAGGAAGGGGAAGGCGGGCTTTATGCACAGACGGGCAGGACAGTGTCTTCTGCCCCGGGCAGCGCTTCTGCGGGCGGAGCGGGACGGCGCAGCAGGCGGAGGGCGGCAGGCCGGGGTACAGGGCCGCGGAGTCACGGCCGGCTCGGTCCCTGCAGGACGCGGGGGCTGCCGGGGCTCAGCTGGCGGGGCTGAGGTGCCGAGCCATGGCAGGGAGCGCCGAGGGCAGGCGGCCGCAGGACTCAGTGCGAAGGTGCCGACGGTTTTATGTGGGACGGTGCCGCCTCCAGCAGCACCGGCAGCCCCGGGCGGGAAGGGCGGGCAGACTCCACCCCGGGCGGGACGGACGGACGGACGGACGGACGGATAGATAGACAGACACAGCGCGGGGAGGGTCCGCTCCTCTCATCTGGGCGCTGCAGGGCAGAGCCGCCTGGCTGCTGGGAAATCACCGCCCCGAGCGGGGAGAGCCCCGGCCTGAGGGGGACTGCGGCCATCCGCTGGACACCAGGGGCTGTGGGTGCCCGACGTGGCATAAACAAATGCGAATGTGTTACATGTGAGCGGTTGGGACCTCTGTGAATGCAGGGGCAGAAAGCCGGCAGCCGCTTTGCTTGCTCTCATGCCTGTCTTTAATGTCAGCGTTAATAAGGGCATTTGTCGCCACAGCCACCAAAGAGTAATCGAAGTTTGGCCTGTGTTGTAATGTTAAACACACATTGCATTCGAATCCCTCGAAACATGCTCTTGGACACAAATCTTTTACAGGTACAGACGAAGCAGAGACACAAGTAGCAAAACATAGTTCTTGTAGCCACTTGTTCTGCAAGTGGCATCGTGGAACGTTGTACGATACATTTTCCAAGTGCCGAAGGGGATCTACTGGGCTCCCCACTATCATTTGCTTCAATAAAAGATTTGGCAGCTTCTCTATAACAGTAGTTGAAACTATTGCCAAAGCCTTAATATTTGAGCTTTGGGGTTTTTTTTAACCTGTTTTTAATCACAATGTATTTAGTAAGACTGTCAGGTGGAAGAGTGCATCTGTTGAGCTCTGTCAATTAGTCACCCCCACAGTCTTCATAACATGCAGAGTGAATCTTGCCCGTGCATGCCATCTTTATTAAGAAGGGATTCACTTTTGCTCTAAGGTAATCATAACTTTCACTAGAAATAACTTTCAAATTAATTAACCCACATATGGGTTGAGCTGGCTTCAGAAAAAAGAGCTCTGACATAGCTTACCCAGAGACTATACCAAACTTTGGAAGTCTTACTTGCCTCGTGACCCATCCAACCTTGACCTCTGCCTGCAGTTCTCCTTTCCCTCTTTTTCATGCAAGGGATAAAACTCATGTAGTCCTGCAAAGTACTACCTCAGGCCTTCTCCTGATGGGATCCTGTGAACTAGGTTTAATTAGGCACAATTTAGTGAGCAGCTGCATCAGGCTATAGGGTTGTAAAAAGGTTGAAATCACAGTGCTGTTTTCTAATTAAGGACCTCTTGAATGCAGTAGGCAGCAACCAGAATCCCCCACTACAGTTAGTGTTTTGTTACTCCTCTGTTATAGGGGCAGAATTGGTCCAAGACTGGATTTTCCACGCAGCAGCAGTCTCATTTATGACAAAAAAAAGGTCTACATGATAGCTAAAGACATGGCATGTCTTGTGATAAGAAAACTGTAAGATTTTTCTGTAGCACACATTTTGCCACATTTTGAAAAGGTAAGATTTACTAATTGACTTTAGAGTGCAATATTTAAAATATGGAAAATATCAGTGTTTTGATATAAACTTGCCCTTTAAGGGAACAGGAGACTAGTAAAAGTGTAAAGTGTTTGGCCTGAAACATGGATCAGAAGGAAACAAGAGCACTGTATGTAGGTAAGGTAAATATTTTTGTTATTTACAGTATCAGTTACAATGAAGAGGTTGGGAAAAATGTTTCAAGTTACAAAGTAGTAAATAGTAAATACAAAATAATCTGTGAAGTACTGCTGTTACTAGTGTTGGACTACAGACTATTTCATAGTTCCGTTGGGTTCCTATTGTTATCTCTGTAGTCACACTTGGAGACTTCAAACACAGTATAGGAAAACAGGGCAAATATCAACAGATAAATACAGCCACCTCAGCTGGAGAGAGTTTGTCATTGAGGAGGAGTGTAAGGAATTTCACAGAATCTTTCCTAATTGGCTTATCAGTCTGCATCTTGTTCATTTAGGCTTAAAAATATAAAATAAATAAATCTGAAAGGCGTTTTCTGCTAACTGCTGTCTTGTAGCGAAAATATAACACATGAAATAATTTCTCTCAGAGAAGCATAGGTATAGTATGGGGTACTTCTCCCCCCAAAACTCATTATTCCAAAAAGAGAGTGATGCAGAGAGTAAGGTTAGGAATAAAAATGAAAGTCACAACAAGTATTGGGTGTGTTCCTCTTGGGTACAGTGAGTAAAGTTTCTTGGCTCAATGGTACTTGTTGAACACCTTTCACTAGAATTTGAATCCACTCAGAATTCAAATGTGGCACTAAAAGCTGTTTAAATGATAACTCGTTCCGTAATAGTCCTCCACTGCTTGGAAAAATGACCGTTTCGTGGGTTCTGAATCACCTCCGTCTGGTGGAAATGATGCTTTACTGCAGAGCTGGAAGGGAGGTGCCTCAAGACAAATCCAAAGCAGTGCAGCAAATGTTACTGGTGACTCAGTGGATCTCTGTTTTCTCTCTTGAGGGCCAAATAGTGTTTTTATGCAAGTCCCAAAGTACAGCAGAGCATGCAGTCACCATGTCCTTAAAAGAATATCAGGAGTTAGCTCCAAAACTCACCTACTGAAATCTAAACCCTCTTATTTTCTTTCTCACAATAGGAAAGAAGTTCTTGTTGCCTTTTTATGAAGTTAATTGTCCTTTTCTGCTTGCTTGTTTGCATCTCCTGGCATACATGCAGGGCAGGTCCCTGGCTGTTCCTACTTGTGCCTGGCTGCATATGTGCCATGGAGCCATGGATGCTGGGCTCTTCTGTACTGTATAGACCACATAGCTGTGGCAGAGAAATAGGATGGCACATGACAGTACACAGAATTAAAAGTTAAATGATGCTTTAATGTTGTTCTGGGGATCTAGATACTGCTGATAAAGGAAGTGCCATTTAAATGATATCTAAATCTAAATTTATGGGCCCATAACCATTAGAATACATACTTAATTGCTTGAACAGAAGAATATTTTCCACTCTGTCTTGTCCCAATCCATACTGGGTGATTATGTGGCAGCTCTTTAAATCTCTGTTTGTCTCTTAGTTAAAGTCGCAAAGTATTCTAATTCACACACGGTCCTAAATCCTGTTGTTCTAATTCATCTTGGTGTATTCATAAGTCTTATAAGTTTCTTTGGAGTGGATTTCTATGCAATTAAAATTTCTTGTTGTTTCTTTAGTGTGGTTAAAGATTAGAAACACTCACTGCTGTTATAACCTAACTATACAAATTGTGTAAGTTAAAGACCTTTTGACCTTGCCATTAATATAAATTCAGAGCACATGTTTAATATTCATCCTCAGTTCCTCGTAGGAGTATTTTGAAAAGAAATCCAACGTGTACTTTAAACTGGAGTAATAAACACTGTTTATTTATCAGATTGTTTTCATCTCATTTCCTGAACTAAACAGCTAAAGTCTGTTTGCACTCCTGACATTGCAAGTCTCACTAGCTGATCCAAGAGAACATCTGTCAGCTTGTTTTCAAGAATGGACACTGCAGAATAAAAGAAGAGGTGGGAGGAGAAATAAGACTTTCACAAACACATCAGTTCAAACAAAGTGAGAACTTTCTCAGCTGTCTTCATAAGCCAGGCAAGCTGTGCCCTAGAAATAGACTCTTAAGGACAATTTCTTTCTCTTTCCTCCATCCCCTAATAGTAACTGAAAAGCAGAAGTTATTTTTCTTTTTTGTGCTGCTGAAACTGATGCCAGTAAATAATCTTTGGAAATGTTAATGAATCCAAACATCTATTCAATAAATGCTCTGAAAGTACACTGAAAGCAAATTTAAAAATCCAGAGCTTTTTCTCCTCTAACATGTATTCAGCTATTCTGAACTCATTGCATTTGGCACAGGAGAAAAAAGGTAGGCTTTTGGCACAGAGACAGGATGATCTGAAGGAAATGCCACAGCCTGCTCTGTTCTTCACTCCCTTTCCAGCCAAAAGAACAGTTTGTGTTAGTATGTTTAAGGAGAGGAAATTGAGACTGTTAATAACAGAACTGGCCTAGAAATCATATGCTATAAATTTTGCCACGTCTTAACAGGCTTTTTCTAGTTGTGGAAGGGGGAATTGTATCTCAGATTTTATCGTTAAGTTATTCTGCAGTCAAAAGATAAGTGTATATTTGAGCAGGTGTTTGGGAACACAATAAGAATTTCTTTTTTTATTGGAAAATGCTGATTCATAAAAATGAAAGGTGTCCAGAGGAACAAAGCAAGATGACTTGTGTTTTGAAGAGCTGTTCGATGTGTGATGGTGTTTAAAAGGAGACAAGGGTAAGTCAAAATATATGTTTGAAGAGGGAAAAACAGAGAAGGAAAGAAGGAAAGAAAAGACTCCTTTGGTTTTTTCCTACATGAAATCCAAGGAGTAAAATTTCAGGCTTTCTTCCTGAGCTGTAGGAGACAATTCCAATTCTCTGATCTTTGTGATAAAGAGCAGGATTAGGCTTTGATGGTTTTGTGTTGTAGGTAAATATTCTATCTACACTGCAAAATTCAGTTTTCTTATATAGTATTAGAAGCTTTTGGTTTTTTGCAGGAGGAAAAAGACAGGAAAGGTCAAACACACCTAGGGGTGCAGGTTTCCTGCTTTGCAGCCTCCTCACGTTGCTGCACTGGGCAAGCTCAGGTGGCTTCTGAGGGAGCTTGGGAGGGCTCGGCAGAGCTAAGGCAGAGTCACTGCTCAGCAGAATACCAAAGTCTGTAGTTCTCTAAAAATACTGATCTACTGATCCTTACCTCCTGCTGGCCTCCAAAGAGAGAGCAGTGACAACAGCTATTATCAGTTCAGTATGTGTAGGGCTATCTGAAAGAAAGAGGAATCTCCTTCAAGTCAAACCACGCTTTTGTGGGTTCTTCAGACAAGACAGGCCCACACTGCATCTGCTCTAGCTCATAGATTTGTGTGTGTGTGATTTGAATTTGTGGAACCAGCAGTCACATGGAAGTGGTTGTGAGTCATAGAAACTCCTTATTCTAGTCATAAATAGCTACAGTGAATCGGAGGAAAAAACATACAAATGTAAATGGGGTTTTTCTTCTTTCCGCTCCATGTGCTGCTTTGCTGTTGAACAACTGCCTAGAACTTCAAATAGCTTAATCTCAGCTGATGTATCCCTGTGAATATACATATCCTGCAACATCCTGCTCATCAAAAAGGACAGTGCATTAAAGAGGAATTAATTTATATAGAATGAGTTAAAGGAGTCACTTTAAGATGTTTTGTACTTGGTTGCATTTCACCTTAGGACACTCTTAATGAACTGCCAGAATCAGCCTAGAAGGTTAGTTCACAGTAGAGTGAAAATAAAGTCAGCTTATTAGCCTTCAGAAGACCATAAATTAATAAACAGACATTATGATTAAGAATGTACCTTGTCCCACAAGCCTAATTTCATCTACAATAGAATAATAGGTCTTGTAGACTGTGTAAAAAGCTGTGGGTGTCATATAACTACATACTGATACTACTAAAACCTTTGATAATATTTTTGTAAGCAAAAATTGAAATTACAATCTGTGTGAAACTTCACAATGCACAACTTCTTGAAATCCTGCTGTCCAAATAGCCGTCAGTCTTTCAAAGTCCATCAGAAATTATGTTGGATGCTTCCATAGGAATATATCTTTTGTCCAGCCCTGTTGGTATGGTTTCTGCAGCTGAGCGCAAGACAAAAAAATAGAAAAATTGAAATTTAAAATTATTTCTTTAAATGGAGAAGTTTTCCCAGTAAATAAGATGCAATTCAGTAAGAACAACTGTAGAGTGCTACACTTTGACACAAGTAATGAGCAATCCGGTAGTGAAACAGGGACTGACTGGCTCAGTACATTTCCCCATGTAAGTTTTCAAGCTTACGAGAGACCCCACCACCTCACCCCTCATGTTTCCTCTTTCCTCACTGCTTGTAAGGTCTCATTTGGAATTCAGTGCCCAGATTTGCATTTACTGCTTAAAAAGTAGTACATGAATCAGTTGGAGAGAATCCACAAGAGTGTAACATCATTAGAGCTTTCTAAATATGACTTAAAGCTAAGCTTTAAAGACCTGAAATTGTTTGGTCTAGGGCAAAAAAACCAGAAAAGGGGCATGATAAGAGTATTCAAATATGTAAAAGGTTGCTGAAAGAGAGTAACAAGCTGTTATTCATGTTCACTGTGGTAGCTTGAGGAAAAAAAAGACTCAAAATGCTCCTAGGGAACTTTAGGGCTGGTATTACAAAGATCGTCTTCAGTATAAAGGGACTGGTATTTTCAAATATAAAGATAGCAAAGGACTGGATCTGAGTTTGTGGACAATATGTGGAATCTCTGTTTTTAAAGACCTTGTTTATAAGAAAGCTAACGTAGTTATTGTTCAGAAATTACTCTAGAAAGAACAGATCCTGTCTTGGATAGGTAGGATCTTGAACTCCCTTCCTACTTTATTTCTGATTGTGTCACCATAATGCAGACAATCAGTCTGATTAAAGAGCATATGATTGGATAGCAGAAGTCCTTAAATGAGTTCAGGAAGCCCACTCAGAATTTCAAGATAAAAGAAATAAAGAGATGGATTGGGATTAGAGACGAAGACGGATTCAGCTGGAGACTATTGCAGACCAGTAGTTTCAGTAGTGTGATAAAACCGCAAGGCAAAACCCAAAGAGAAATTCAGTGAGACTGAAAGTGAAAATGGTTGTACAGCTAGAGTCTGAGGTCTAGAGATGATAGGAGGATAAAGTGCTGAGGGTGGGGGAATCAAAGAGAAATATATAACAGATGGGAGGGTGGGGGAAATAGAAACATTTCCTCCAGATGGCATGTATTATCTCTTGGAAGGATTGGCAAGATTAGAGAATCTTGCCAAGATGAGGATACACCGTGAATAGAGCTATACTAACTGTGTTATATTAAATTCTATTCAGCAAGTAAGAAAGACTTTTTGTAAATTAGTTACTCTTTTAGAAGTGCAGATTCAATGTATTAATCCAACTTGCTCCCTTTGTGTTATCATTATTGGTATCACTCTGTATTCAGTATATAACTATGCATACTTTCTACAACATCCCAAAATCAACCTCCTTCTGTTTTCCATCTCTTCCCTATTTTTTTTATTTTCTTGATACCATCCCATTTAATGTGACTGGTTTTTTCCTTGTTGGCAGAGTAACAAGGTTCAGGGGTCTGCAGATTTTATGAATCTTTTTATGGTGGCTTGGCTTTGTGGAAGGATGGTGTGGATGTCACTGGATATCTGCCAATCTTTCTTTAAAAGGGTCTGCACAGTGGGTGCCAAGAGGGATGGGGATTGGAAGACTGAAACAGAACTGTAGAATTAATTACAGAAACAAATATAGAATTAATTCTAGAAATCAAACCTAAAAGTTAAAATTTATGAAGAAACCTTTCTTCTGTTTAATTCACGAAAGGACGAGTTGTTCAATTAAACTTGGAAAGAGTTAGGGGATTTACCATAAAAATGGTGCTTGCCTAGAGTATACGATGCTTTTCTCATCAAATTTTTCTAATTAAACAATCAGTCCAAAGAAAGATTGCTGAAGAAAGGTGGTTTTAGGAGTCTTTCCAACCTCAATTTTTAAAACTCCTGAGCATTTTCCTGGTTATGAATTTAAAAATGAATAACCTGTATTTGGGGGGTGTGTGTTTATGGTCTTCTTTGGGAGTTGTGTTTTTGAACTTCCCTCTGTGAAATGAAGACTGGAAATTTGTTTTATTGTGGAATGGAAAGTCTCAAATTACTGCAGTAGTTAATGTCTGAAGAAAAATACCACATTTTCAAGGTTTGCCATAAAATTATAAGAGTTGGAAATTTTTGGTTAAGTTAGAGGCCTAAAACTTAAAGATAAGTAGGACTACTTCTGAGGAATTAAAGAAAAGGCAGCATAAGCACAATGAGGAAGATTATAAAGCAGCCTCAATTTTCCCTATGAAGACTGAATGATGGCAGAAGAAAGGAGCTAGCAGATCTCAAAAGCCAGGGTAGGGAGGTTGACAGGATGAGGGAAACCATAAAGAGGAGAATACGGGGACAAGCGTGGAAAAGATAAGGTCAGTCCAAAGGGCCAGTGTCCTCTCATTTATGGTGACTTAAAACAGATCCTTGGGAAAAAGTGAAGAAAGTGACACTTCCCATGGTAGATGGTGCTGCTGATGTGGAAGCAGAAGTTTGCTCACATCCCGCCACCATTACTGTTTTAAACTGGAGCTCTCAGCCCAACCCTTTGACTCAGAATAGCTCTGAGTGAAAGGGCTGGACCACAGAGGTGGTTGTTACACCTTCTCACCCAAGCTATGGGCATTTTTATTAGCTTAGCCCTGGGAAATAATTGGCCAGAGCAAGTTAAGAAGACAGGTGTTACTGTTAGTCCGAGCTGTTTGCCACAGTGCTGCATTTGCTTACCCTGGCACGTTTCGTGTGATGTCAGCACACAAAGAATGTTTCTGCAGATAAAGCAAACAGCAAATGATTTCATGAGCCTGTTTGTGACAGATGTGTGCAGTGTGAAGAAACATTGTAGCACAAACTATAGTACTCCTCAAGATCATATTATTCCAGCTCATTAATCACTTTTCTCTGGTTTGTCTCCACAGATGATCTGTGAAAACTCACCAGTACTCACGACAAGGCTTTCTGCTTGCCACCCCCTCCACATAGAACCCTCTTGAAATTCTGTGAATCGTTATCAAAGCCACACTGAAAGACAGATGGGAGCTGTACCTCTTTCATGTCTGCTTCACACTCCTCTTCCATTTGGGGCAAAGGACTGCCTTGTATAGGAAATCTCCCACAGCGTTTCATGCTGAAAAAAAGGGTTTAATCAGTATTCTCACCAAATTGTTTTATCAGTGTGCTTTATCCAAATAAGTTAAAACCATCATGGCTTTTTTTGGTGATGACTGGGTAAAAGAAGAATAAATAATAGGCGCTCTAAATGAGAGGAATTTGCATAATGAAATTACTGAATCATATTGCTACAGTGAAATTGGAGCATAAAATGTGTTTGGAAATGTGCATATTTTAAGGGTATTTTTTTACGTGAGGGAGGAAAAAGAGGAGATGCTTGTCTTCTCTCCACTCCAAAGGACCCAAGGGAATGTATATTTACTGCTATCCCCAGGACTTCTGTGTGCTCCTGGCCCAGTCTTTGGAAAATTTTACTAGTCAAGGAGTCATGCATGCCTGTTTCCTCATCCTTTACTTGTCATGGAGCAGCTGCATTTCAGAGTTGTTAGGAAAGAGCACTGACTACATATGGAAGAGAACAAGATGAATATATCAGTATTTGCAGTTGAGATTAAATCTGAAAATAAACAAGTAATGTGATGTTTGTTGTTGCAAGGGAGAACAGGGTTTCAAAAATTCCCTCTCTAGTGGTGCAGACTCATAAAGCTTTTCCACAGACAAACCTTTTAATGTTGGACATTTTTGGCAGGTTGAGTTGCAAGGACAGTTCTTTTATGGTTCTGCCAGTTTCATGGTGTTCAGGAACAGCAGCAGTGAACCACTCAGGTCCCAAATGGAATGCACTTTTCTCCACTGGACTGCCATTCAGTCAGGTCAAAGAGCCGCAAGTTTCCAGTCCCACTTTCCCCAGACCTTCCTGCTATCCTTAGAGAAGAAAGAAGGCACTGCACTCTTAGTAGGATTAGGGTGAGCTTCAGTTTTCAAAGGCAGTAGATGAGGTGTTTGGTGTTACATGGTGCTACAAAAACATGGACAATTGAGAGGGGATGGAATTCCTCAGAACCAGGTAGCTGAAAATCCTAGAAACAGGCAAGTGGGATATTGCCTGCTGGAAGTCACTGCAGTAAAACAAACCCAGGACTGAAATAGCTTCTGCACTGAGGCATCTGGGTATCATTCCTGACCGTACATTGGCCTAAATCTTCTCTTCAGAAGATCTGAAGGAGATGAAGACTTAGTCATATTTTATATAGCGGTATAAGGATTGGAGAACTCATCCTGAAAGCAAGGAAAAGAACTGTGCGCCATTCTCACCCAGAGGGTGAGAGGAGCCCCTCCTGGCTCTCCATCTAACCTGTCAGTAGCGACTTCTCCTTGTTCTTGAGAGGTTGTCTCATCAGAAATACTTTGTTTAATGTTACCTTGTCCTCTCATCCAGCTTCTTGAAGAATCTCCTCATTGCCTCCATTCACCCCCTACATTTAAAGACGTGACTCTTATCCCGGACGTCTGATTTGGATGTGATGAACTTCACTCGCATAAATTATATAATTTATCAAGTTATATATGTCCCTTTTCATCCACCAACACCCCCAAATCTTTTCCCCCAGAGCTGCTCTCAATCCATTCTCCTTCCAGCCTGTATTTGGATTGGGACTGCAGTCAAGTTTGTCTGATATATCCACAGGGTATAACCAACCCAGTGACTTTTGATGATGTTTGTCCCTACATATCATGCTCAAGATATTTTCAAAAGTTTTGCTTGTTCTTATGTTAAACAACCTGCCCTTCCTATTGTTTTTCTCCTGTTAAATATTCCCCATCTTATAATATGTTTCAAAAAAACCTTTTAGATGAAAGCATTTATCATGTTGAAATGTTTTTATCAACAAATGGGAAGTCATCTGGTATCAATATTTAGTAAATAAGTATGATTTAGCAACACCAAAATGTTTTTCCCCCATTTTTTTAATGCTCTTTTCTTGAAGAGCACTAATTGCCAACAATCTGTTTTTCTATTGTAGTTAATGTTTTCTTATACAGGCTTTTTAATGGCCATGGTCTAAAAACATCTGCTTGTGGACAGGATCACTTGGGATTTTGGTTGCTTTTTGATTTCCACTTCAGTCTTTGGAGTTCAAATAACTCCCACTCACCTGACAGCATCAAAACCAAACCAGAACAAAAGCCCATCTGCTGTGGGTGAATTTCCCAATGCACAGCTGACAGCAGATTTAGAAGGGAGCTGAACCCAGGGCCAAGTCCAGCGTAGCTTTTGGTTTGTAGAGCTCATTTCAATCCAGAGCACACCAGGAGAAATCCTGGCACCCAACACTGAGGGAGGAATGCAAAACTAGACCCGAAATGTTCTGGACTTGGTTTTACTAATTTTATATAATCTGTCCAGGACACTGAGGTCAGTGTCTTTTCCCTTGTGAAATGCTCAATAAGATCTTTGAATGACCACAGGCCACCAAGAGTCAGGTTTATCTTTCTCAGCAGTGCAGGGCCTCTTTGAAGCACCTCGGGCACTTGGAGGGAAGACTGCTGTTGTCTGAGTCACTACCACCCTTTCACTGCAGCATCCAGCAGTCCTTTGAGATCACAGCTGCCATACAGATTTTAGCCATTCTGAGCCTGCATTGCTGTACAAAATCTGGAGAGATGATAACCTAAGTTTGTATGGTGTCTGAGTTGAAAGCGCCTCACAATTTAAGAAACCTTTAAATCAATGGCTGATAACTAGATTCTTTACTATGCAGGCAGGCTAAAATTTCCAGAAGATATACAACTTCCAGAATACAAATACAAGACACAACTAGAAAGATCAGACTGAGTTAGCTAGTGAAAAGGGTAAAAATGTGTAGGGAAGTTACATGTCATTAGAAAGTCTGTCCCTTTGGTCTGAAAGCTCCCTCTTAGATACCTAAGTCTATGGTTACAATGAAACAGTTTTACACAATTTGCAGGAGATATAGAAAATTGGATGATCTGGAGAGCCATTACAGTTCTCTGAGGAGAGAAAATCCTTATGTATCAAACTGGAAGCAGTGGCTGAAAAATGAAAACTTCAGCTCAGTGTTGGTTATCAAAGACAAGACAAAGGCTCTTTAACTTTTTTATTGTTATGAAATTTGGGTTATAGAAGAGCAGAATCTTTAGTTCAAGACAAGCAGAACATCCAGTTCATTTCATGAATATCATCCACTGAATCCAGGTGCAATTAATTTCATCAAATGTGGGTGTCTACTTTCAGATTAGAGAAATAATTCTATGTATTTTACTGATATATTAACTCCATTAAGAGTCAGATTAGCCTGGGCACTTGAGTTACATGTAGACATGTCCTCTACAACTACTTATGACTACTACTACTACTACTACTACTACTACTACTAGTACTACTACTACTCAATCCAGTTGCACACATATGGATCTATTGCCATCTGAGCTGCATTCTATCTGGCCTGCAAAAGAGCACTGGCACTCCAGAAAAGCATAGCTCTCTCATATACCCCATTTTTCCTGGCACCCTTGCAAACGTCTTGAATATATTAAAGTGCTAAAAATCACAATCTGAACTGATACTTAGGCAGTTGAATTCAGACCTTGAAGTTAGGGAAGAAGAATCACATGCATTTTGTCTTGTTTCATTTGAGAGCTTGAAAAGGACTTAGTTCATCTTTCACAGGAGACACCATAAATCTTTCCCTGGGTTTTGATGGGAATCAGATCCGCTCTACCAAGTAAAGGTAACAGCTTGGGAGACTGAATAGCCCTCCAAACTGACACTATCCACACTGCATTATTTCATTTCAAATAAAAGCAAAGCTGGTCAGAATCAAAAATTATGCTCATCTAATCGCTGGTTTTTATCTCAGTCATGTAGATAGATATCTACATCCCTGATAAAACCAGTGAAATTGATAATACATACGTATCCAAGACCCAGATTTTATAATACAGCCAGTGAAGTTTGGTCAGCTTGTGAGCTCCAGTTCTGCAGAGGGAAGTTACTTTGTAGTCTCAGTAGCGCAAGTAAAGGCAAAGCAGGTCTGGCAATTGCCTGACAGCTCGGGGTTCAGGCAGGGCAGTCACCACAGCAGTTACAGTGGAGGAATATTGTACAGTGCAAAGATGTTGGTACGATGGGTCCTGATGAGCAGGAATTTCTGTCAGGCACTGAGCATCCACACTGCTCATCAGATTCGAAGAAACTGGAGGGGGGTCTAGAGCATTCCTAAAGCATGCTGGACACTCCAGCATATCCACTCTGTCACAGCAGTGGAGGTGTTCCCGCTGACTCCAGCATCAACCGGACAGGGACTCAAAGCACACTTCTGCTGCCAGAACTCTCAGAGCAGAAGCTCTTCAGAACAAAAACCAGTGCATTTATGTGTCGAAATGCAATACATGTCATTTTCCCATGAAAACCTCCTTACACATATAAAGCTTTGCTTCTTGGCTTGCATACAGTTGTCCTGTCCTGACCAAGCTGGATATCGAGCTGCCTGTTCCTAATAAAGCCCATTACCATCCACACTGTTGGTATCTTTATGCCAAATTCTTTTGATGAGTTTGTTTAACTAGGCATTTCATGTACACACGGAGAACAGTGACCAGCAGACATCTTACATTAATTCATTTATCCTAAATTCATGCAAAGACTTGAAGAATATGCTTTCAGAAGGAGACCAATATCTCTTTTTCCTGTTGTAACTGTTTTTCAAACCTGGCTTTCCATTGACAGCAGAGTAGAAGAACGTGTGAGGTTTATGAATTGTCACTAGCAAACTTGTGTTTCATCTTTTTAGCTAGATTTTCACTTTTGAAAATAACATCTGCTCTTTCCCTCTTTCTCAGTAAGACTTTTTAAAAAGAGATTAGATGCACCCATTTTCTAAAATCCCAATATAATGAAACAGCTGAAAGAGAAGCTTAAAAGAAGGCAACTGAAAAAGAAATATATTCCCCACCATGATCATAACTCATAGCTGTGTTTTGTGAGAACTCTAACAAGCTAATCTGTCTGGTTTTGGTTTTCAGTCACAGATGAACTACCAGCCTCTCATTTAAGTTACTGCATGGAACCACCATGAGCTTAAGAAGCATTAGTCATTTTATTTGCATTCAAAGGGTTGTGTTTTTTAAAATGTAAGGAAAATCCTTTCCCTTTAGAAAGGAACATATCCTGCATAGCAAGGATTAGCAGAGGCAGAAAAATCTGTTTTAGCTAAAAATTGATTACATAGACTCATTTGGGTTGGGCAAGGATCCTTCTGTGTCATCAATTCCATACCACTGCACCAGCACTAAATTGATGATACCAATCGGATTGTGGGATGGAAGAAATTATCATTTCAGAAAGTAAGAACCTAAAATTATTTCAGTGTAAGTGTATGAAATTAAGGACCTTGAACTGTTCTAATATCTCTCCTATAGAAAACACCAGCAAGATTTGCAATTTTTTTTGCCAACTTTCTCTTTAATACCCCGAGTGTGATATCCATTTATACACATTTTAATTCTAAATATTTGTTGTTTCTTTTCTCACTATTTCTTTCAAGAATGTTACTAAAAGTCCTTCAGGATTAGATATCAGTAGATTATGTGAGATTCAGCAGCCCTGATTATGCCACAGAGCAAAGAAGGTAATATAGGGCCTTTAGCTTGTCTGCTTCATTAAGGCCGGTAGCAGGTAATGAAAACTTCTAGTTGTGGAAATATGCTTCCATTCAAGGGAGGCCATACCATAAGGAAGAAACTTTATTCACAACAAGCTTCCTTTTTCAAGAGCTGTTTTAACTCTCACTCAAGTCAGTTGTAGTTTTTACACTGCTTCCTTTTGGCATGGATCAGGCCTCTTCAACGATGAGTTTGAAACCCTGATAGGAGAATATTCTATGCAATAATAATTCAAAGAAATTACCATGTTACAGTACAGCATAGCAGATATTTTGCTGTAGTAGGAATTCTGGTCTTTCATTTTGGTTTTGACCTAGAAATTATCTGACATGCTATAGACAGATAAATTGTGACCATTTTTGATTGTATACATACTTTTAAATAAGTTCAAGCAGCTGGTTTTCAGTATGCTTTCTATTTTTTTTTCGTATTAGTCTTATTATCCCTTACTCCAGTGCTATCACTATAGATTTTATAGGAAGGCAGAGATTATCTTAAAAAAATTTTGAACTACATTATCCTTAACTCACTGGCAACATGTTCTTCATTTCTCAGAGCCTGATAAAGCAGCGCACATCTGGGCTTGGGAGTGTGTTACCTTTAATTCAACACATATCTAAGTCAATATATATCTTGTTTTCCTGCAGATGGAAAACCAGTCAGACATGGTTACATGGCAATACACCCCAGACTCCTACTCTTTAGGAAGTGTCATTTCCCAAAGAACCATCAGAGGTAACAGCTTTGTTCACAGAAAACGTTTTTAGGATGTCAGCTGTGTAAGGTCTCAGGGAAAGAGACTGCATGTGGCTTTCTTCCCAAAGAGCTCCTGAAAAAAATTCTTATGCCTAACTTGGGTCAAAGATGTCCAGATTGTTGAATGGAAAGACAGAACAAAGCTCTGAATTTCTGTGGACAGAAAATTTCTGTGATTAGTGATTTCTGCACTCCATGCTCTGGTACTTGTGATGCTCATTTTATGGGGTTTTGTTTTGCTTTGGTTTTCTTGGGGGAGGGTTGATGTTTTTGGGTTTGTTTAGGTTTATTGTTTGTTTGGGTTTTTAATTATGTGTTCTTTCTTCATTTAGAAGCTCCAGCATGGTGTGACGTTTTCTGTGGCCCATATCTATCGCTAGGTATTGTTTCTAATTCTTAGTAGTTCTGTCATCTTTTCTATTAGACTATAACATTTTAGGGAAGAGGATTATGGTCTTCATTTTATAAAGATAATTTTGTGTACACACACGAGAGTATATAGACAATTGTGTGAAGGAATTTCTTTTCAGACCTGCTGGGGGCAATTTTTGGTTCTCTTTTCAGTCTTTGAGGACATTTGTTCTCTGTGGTGTCTGCTCTGTTATAGTCTGGGTAGAGATCCCAGAAGCTGTTTATGTGAGAGGTTAGAAACTCATTTACACAAGCTATTATTCTCTCAACCAGCTTCATAGTTCTCTCCTACAGAAAAAATGGGATTTGTTTTGCTTTCCCTTAGGTCTCATGATGTAGGTCAAGATTTTCCATGGACAAATACAATCAGCACTGGTATAATTTCATAATTGAAAATTGCTCACAAATCCACAGAAAATTTCCATTTGTGAGAGATAAAATTTACCTCAGAAATTTATTTTTATGAAACCCACAGACAAAATATTCTTGAAGTCATCTCCTTTCATATGCGTGGTAATAGCCATTTTGCCTCAAGGTGCATTTGGAATTACTGAGTTTTTAATTTTAAATTTAATAAAAACATAATTTATTGATCTCACTCTTCTGTCCTCACTAAGTCACCAGTCCTATAGAAAGAGGAAGAATTCTGCACATTTCTAAAATTAAAAATTATACTAAATATTTTATTTTCCCAGTATTTTATATACTTTACTTTTTCACCAAAAGGAAAGTAATTTTTAATTTTAAAAAGATATTTTAAAATAATTTCCCATCTGTACTGCTTATGGTAATTGGCTGGTTATTCTTAAAAACAGAACCAGGACCACATCATCCCTTATGGCATATAAGGGCAAACATGATGGTTGGAAACCACAGCCTTAGTGTTGCCTTTTCAGTCCACTAGCCTCAAGCACAAATATGGATATCCATTACAATTAAAGTAGCTCAGTAAGACTAATCAGAAGATAGTAATTAGGATCAAGGCCTTGTGACACCATATTCTAAAAATAACAGCAAACAGAAATAAAAAATGTATGCCGTCATTAAACAAATTTATATTGCTAAATTATGTCTAGCACCTGTGGAAGACAGCCATCAGCACCCAGCCTATAAATTTAACATTTTTTCTTCACATAAGCAAATCTTAGTTCTTGCAGACTTGCTTCTGAGCTTTGCCATTACCTCACTGAGGATTTGTGCTCACTGGTGTGTTTGTGTTTTTGTAGCAGTGGAAATTTTTTTTCAGCAAGTATGAAAAGAAAGCCTGCATGTTTTTCAATTTTGAAAATATTATCCTTGGCAATGAAAGTGATAAACCCAGTGGCTAAAAATGGTGTACTTTCTAGGGTATATTTCTTGGTTTATATCTGAAATAGGACACCAAAGTCAATTCCAACAAATCTCTCAGGTGACAAAATTAGCACAGTAGCATGAACTCTGCCAATTAAGCACAAGGAGGCTCTCATTAATCTAGATTTTTGGAGTTATGGAGTAATACAAATAATTTCTTGCACCTATTACTGATTTGATATCATGGAATGGTTGAGTGCACCTTTGTAACCTTTGCAGTGTTACTGGAGAAATATTGTAGTCCTTGAAAAAGCAGTTGTCTTTTAGTCTTTGGGGTGCTTGCCTGAGATTTCATCAACTTCAAACCACAGTGCCCAAAGCTGAAAGGCCAATACAGGACAATCAACAAAGTCAATTGGATGTGTAATGGAAGTTTCCAATACTGGGATTATTGTACGTCACATACAATTGAGACCCAGCAAAAGTAGGCACACAGAAATTGCCCATTTTACAGGTGGGACTTCCTCTTCCAAAAGAAAACTTTTATTCCAATAAGGACCTGCTTTTAGAAGTGCAAAGCCCAGGTATGATTATCTGGGACCTTCGGATAAGTACTAAGATACTCAGTATTGGTGTCCAACAGTTTATGGGAAACCACAAAGCCAGAGAGGCCCTGTGTGATTTCACAGTCTTATTGACCTGTTTGGAACATATTGATAGAACTTCCTCCATTTTCTATTACCTCTTCCACAAAATTAACAGTGCCTGATGATTAGGGAGGGCAAGCTGTTGCTGTTACTCTTCTTAAAATACTAGTTCATTAAAGAAGTTTGAAACTGCTTTCTGGATTGAGATGCCAATCAAAATAAACAAAGGAATATCTTGTTAGCAGATTCTGATGGCACTTAGATTTGAGTTTTGAGCTATTCATGATACAGAAACTAAAGTTATACCACAGGAAGAACATTAGTCAAGAGAATCCAATGGCCAAAATTATAAGTGTCTGTGGGCTTCAGATTGCTTTAAGCAGCTGATAAGCATGACTTTGGAGTTCTGGAGCTTTGGTGTCCAGTGCTGAATATCTGACCATTCATCTGTCTAGTTCACACAATAGTACTCTGAAGTATTTTCATTGAGGGTGGTGGATAGAAAAAAGATGTAAGCCAGAAGAAACAAATAACAAGAAAATTACTGGAAAAGATTGTGTCATGCTTCACCCACTATTACATCTGATTCTTCCTGATAAATATTGTAAATTTTGCAAGTCGCTTCATTTTTCAGTTACCATTAGGGAGTCCTATATTCAACTGAAATAAAAATGCGTATATGAAACAATTCTTCCTATAAAAATGTTTTAGCAGTGGAAATGAATTTCTGAGCAAACCAGTAACATGCAACTGATGTAACATTTTTGTTCTAAATTATGGGTTTATAGTCCAAGACATTAGTGAAAGCTGTTCATTAGCCTACACTCGTCTCTCAATCTCCTTTCCCAGTGGACAGGCACCCATAGCAGAATCATCAGTCTCAGTAAGTAATTGTTTCTGCATCAGCCTGGAGACTAAACTATCCTCCCATAAACTGAGAAAGCCTTTTAGCATCATGTATTTCATGCTGTGCCTGTGCTCTGCCTGTGCTGTGCCTGTACAGATAAAGAAATTATGTCTGCCTCTTTTGCTGTCATATCTACTTTCATTCACAAGCACTAAGCTTGTCTGAGCACAAGAATAATACAATGAAAAAGCTAAATCTTCCAAAAAGATTTTTTATTGTTTGGCTTGGGTGTACCAAAGCCCATTCAGTCACTGTAGGATACGTCATTCCTTACTAAGCATCTATCCAGTGTTTTGGTATAACCACCATTCAAAATCTCTCCTGAACTCTTCAACCTGATTAAATCCCATGACACTTACTGCTTTGTCACTGGTCACAAGCACATTAGCACTGACAGTGCCAAAGATATGGCTATACCCTTAAAAATCTGAAACAAAACAGGTTTCCCCTATCTCTTTCTCTAGTGATGTAAGCATGGTTTATCCCTACAGAGCACAACCGAGTGAAATAATGCCTTTTTAGTTAGTGGTTGGACAACTAGACATGAAAGAGTCTGAATCACCATCTCCTTTGGCTTCTCTCCACTATAGTCTGGGACATTTACAGATGGAAGTCTTTTGATCCCTCCATCTAAAGCTGTTGTATTTTGTCAAACTAAATCCTGAAAGCATGCAAATGCAAAGGAACAGAAGGATCCCTAGGGATCTAGTGCAACCCTGGTGCCCTGAGGCAAAAATACCTTTAGCCAGGACACCGAATATTAAAAAAAAATTTATCTAATTTGTTTTTAAAAAGTTGCAATGAATGAAACCCGCCGTATGTAATAGATCTTGGTACTTTAATGAAGTACTCCTTCTATTACAAAAATATACAGTATAAATTGTTTTCCTTTCCCCTGCAGATGAGAAGAGCCATCCTCTTTGTAAAAGGCTTTTACATTGTCAAGCCTGTTATAGCTGCCCTCAGTCTGTTCTAGACTAAACAAACATTACTCCTTCAACTCTTCCACAAAGTTCATATTTTCTAAACTTCTTATCGGTTTTATTGTTCCTCTTTGTACTCTAATTTGTCAACATGTTTCTTGTGTTGAGTTGTGCCTAAACTGGATACAGTCCCAAGATCTCAATGGACAGAGAATAAATTTCTCTCTGTTGTCCATGACACTTCTACTGATTTGAAACTTTCCATTTTTGTTCTACAGCCAAAATGTTTATTAATATCTGTCTAGTTACCCATTACAATCCCCCATCCACCTCTGTTACCTAGTCAGCTATTCCCCATTCCACATCTATTTTTCATAACTCAGGCCTTTAACACAAGTTTCATTTCTCAGAGATTTGAATTCTGATCCTGGTCTCAATAGTGCATTTAGCCCCTTCCAATTTGCCTTTGAAGGCAAATCATAGACATGTAGATTTCTACAAAAGAAGGTCAATGTTTGAAATCCTTTTCATTTTGATAGTGTGAAGTCCCACCTGCTTGTTTTCAAATTCTTTATAAATCACGTTTACATCATGTATTTCTGAACGAGAGGATGTATGGAGGGACACTGTTTTACAAAATTTGTCATTTATTACTTCACCTTATCCACCGTCCCATTAAAGCACTTATCCTGGAGAACTCTGACGTGCGAGTTCAAAGACAATTTACCATTATCTTGATACTCCCTACTGCCAATTTTATGCCAGTGGCACGTATTATGGGTTTCATTTGTTGAATCCTACTTCTGAGATCCCTGGGGTTCCAGAGGAAAGGTGATTACCTAAATGACTGCTACAGGTTTCTCAAAGTATAAGGACAGTGGTAATCCAAGAATTGCAATGTTGTTGTCAAATCTAAACTGCAGAGACCTTGTGCTTTTCTTCTGGACTCTTCAAAATAATAAAGAATTCCATCCATGAGTAGGATCTTGGGATTGAACCAAATTTTTAAGTTCTTTGGAAAAGGATATGCAAAATAATTTTTTTATAAGATCTTTTATTTTAATAAGTTCAGTTATAAACACATAAACCTACTTCTAAGTCATGATTTAAGCCTCTACAATAATGAAAATTTATTTGCATGGTGATTTATTCCAGAGATTTTATTAGTTTGTTTTCATTCATGAATGATGAATTTAAAGAATGAACATGATTTTAATGTGCAGAACAGTATGGACCAAATGAAAAGTGATACTTTACTCCACCCAGCAGAGAGCTAAAACTCCCCTTAGTAGATTGAGAATTTGAAAGGAAGAAAATAGCTCCAAGTTATTTCAGATGTTCTTTAAAATTCAATAAATTTAATCCAGTTTGTTTCCCACCATTTACTCAGAAGTGTTGCCTCAGGATATGGATTATTTCAGACATTGATATTCCACCATACCCTGTAATACAGGACGCAGAAACTAAACATGACTGTAAAAATTAACATTCTTCTTTCTTATTCCTGAATTCAGACACTGGCCAAGATAGTGAACATATTTGAGACATTTATACTTGGCTCTATGAAGCCTATGGATCTGGGGAACTCAAAGGTTGTAACTTTGGTACTTTATTCCATGAGGTCTAACAATTAATTATCTTTGTTTCATGTATAGTCCCAATCCTTCTTGTATTGTATGAAAATAAATACTTCAGTCAATTGAAGCAAAATAAAAATAGGGCTAAAATCTTAACATGAATTGTATGTTTGCAAAAAACATAAAAACTTGAACAATTTCTGATCTACAGTAAAGTAATAAAAGTACCTAAGATAACAAAAATAGGCATATTATACCAAATTTTAATTCTGCAATCTTCCATCTTTTTGTAATTCTTTTGGTACTTTCTCTTGTACATTTTTTACTTTTTTGATAAAAGTAATTTTTACCAAAAGCTTCCTATGGGAATATAGGTAATGAATTCTTGAATCATATTGGCATGCCCATTCTTCAGTTACCAGTTTGAATCTCTTTGCTTAAACTGTGTTACTGGTAGCTCATAAGTGAGTTTAATGACTTTATCTTTAGTTGCTGTGGCAAAAATAATCTATACCATGACAAAAAATTATACTACTTTTGAAGATGCAATGAAGATATTAAAAATTCATTGCTGTCCTGTGCTTGTTCAATGCACAGATTTAATTTTTTTTGTTGTTCTCTGAAAGAACTCTTTGAATAATTTATTCTAGAGGTTATGGCTGGTTTTTTTGCAGAGTAGAAATAAAGTCATTAAAAGCAGTGTAACACGGTATTAGATAAAAATTATAATAAAAAAGAGGATCTACAAGTGTCGTGAGGCTGGTTTTGCTATGTTGGAATTTTCCAAACTACTTTGACCATGGTGGAAAACCACTGTAGGATATCCCACATGCATTGTTACTTTAATAAAAGCCTAGATGCATATTTAGTTAGATGTTTCAAGAGTATTTTAAATTAGCTGAGTGATATTGAAAATACATATGCTTGCTTAATCAGAACCTTTCCATTAAGGTGTTTCAGCTTTAAGTTACAATTTCTGAAATAACAAAAGAATGAGGGAAAATATGGCTTTATACAACTTTTGAGAAATAAAAATCATTCACAGTTTCCCTTATATTTTCCTGTATTTCAGGAGAATTGAAGGCTCAGTTTTACAATTTCCTGACTTCCCAGTATTGAAAATTAAATGAGGAATAAAATTATCCGCTCACTGATAGTTTCTCATGCAGCCTATCTGATAGACTCACTGTGGAAGGTTTCTGCATAAGATGACAAAACTAAGGAAGAATCCAAGCAGAAATTGTCAAACTCATATTCCAGTAAAATCATCCAAATATTAGCTTCCTGAAAGTGTAAACAAAGCAGACAGTAACTTGGCTTAGGAATTGTGGAATGGGAGAAGACTCTAATTACAGAAATATGAATCAGCCAATAAAGGATAATGGATTTTTTCAGAAGAGAAAAAAAAATGTAAGATCTTGAACTATGGGGAAAATGAGAGACTGGTTTTAGAGCATGCACTTGTGATCTTCTTCCAAAATCAGACCTCTCTAACGGGTCTTATAAACCAAATCCTGTAAAATGTGTCCCACTCTGCAGCCCACTTTTCAGTAGAACCTTTAGTATTTTGTAGAGCAGTAAAGGAGAGGGGAAGGTCACTGAAAGGACAAACAAGAAGGATATGTAGGAATATGCCAAAACTTCTACATCCTGTGGAGAAGTGCTCCTCATGGTTTAGTGCAAACACAATAATGAGGAAATCTCTTCAGTTCATCCCTGCCCACGTAACCCACTTCTCCAGACTCTCACACGGGAAAACACACACCAGAGCTGCTCCCAGATGGGAGGAAGATTCAGTCTCCCAGCCCGCATTCACTGTTTCCATGATTCCATTTCTGCAGAACCTCAGCATTCAGCTTTTATCTCCCGTGGCACGGGAATGTTGTGCTAGATATAGACCTTTAGCCAAATCCCAAAATCTTAATTTGACCCAGATCTAGGGCTTTATTTTAATGGCTGATTTATGTGAACTGAGAATGCGGCGTATTGTCCAAATCAGAATTCCATGTCTCAGCAACTGAGTAAAATAAAACCTTGACTTGTGAACACAGAGGTCCGAAGGCAGCAATATAAATATTTTTAAATGCTCAAAGTTTATATTAGATTTAAATTGCTATAAACCATATCCAGCATATTTAAGACAGGATTAGTTTATAAAAAATAATTTAAAAATAGAACACAGCTCAGACAAGATCAATGAATACATTTGGGTAATCCAGGTATAGATTTTAAAGTAAAGTTGATAAGCACTAAAAAAGCAGCAAAACTGCAGATATTTGCACATTAACAAAGAATAAAACCATAGAGAAACATGCTCAGTGCGCTGCTTTTAAATTTTACCCCTTGCCAATTACAAAGGATGTGTTTAACAAAAAGCAGCAGAGAATTCTGAATCCATATGATTGCTCTGAGTATAGGAGACTGGACATGATATAGCAGCATCTTCAAAAGTAGCTCCCATGGCATTTTTCCTCATTTTGAGCAGAGGATAAACCTTGTTCATAATTCTCACAGCTTTTCTCTTACTTTCTCTTGGAAGTCTTGTAGGTTTCTTTGCTTCACCCTTGTCAGAGCACGGAGTGTAAACATGGCAAGATGTGCCACCCCAACAAGATGCAAGTAGATGAAGCTTGCTCAGTAGGCACAGACGTTTGGAAGCATGCTTCAAAACACCTTTCCTACGCAAGTTAAAATTTTTTAAAAGCTTATGACAGGAATAACTTTTGATAGGAGAAAGCACATCGTTAAAAAACCCCCGCTTTTCTGGCAAATCAGTGTTCCTGGTCACTAAAGCTTAATAGTGAACAGGTAACCAGACTTCATTTGGTCTAAAATAAACATTGACCAATTAGTACACTCTTCTCTAGACTCATTCTTAGAAATAGGATTGATTTTTTTCCAACATTAACTGGTATGTGGCAGACACCCAGGAACCAGCAAGGGTGATGAAAAGCCTGGCAGACATAAAAGTAAAAATGATGTCTAAAAAAGGAAAGCAATAGAGCAAACATAATTGGCAAATGATGCAATAAGGACAACTTTTCTCTGATTTAATAAGAAAGTGTGTCATCTTTTTAATGACCCAGAAAGTCACAGATGCAACTTTATACACATTGATCAACTGGTAGGCAGAAAATGGAAATATGTAATGGCAAAGTGATTCTACACAAAAAGTCCACTGCGAAAGAAGAAAAAATATGTAAGAAAAAAAGACGTCAATTAAAATTTGTTAGTAAAGGACAGATTTTTAAGCTAAGATACTTTTTGACACACATCTCAATTTTCTGGAAATTTCCTGTAGTTGCAAATATTCCAAGCTTTTAAGAAACCTGTAGTTATCAATAAGTTAAAAAAATGGGACATCTTGGATAATAAAGAAAGAACAATAGTCATCTAATTAACATTATTTCATGCTGAACAACTTATTTACTCAGCTGTATGTTTGCATGTAAGACTGCTGTTATCTCTGGTATGCAGGAAGAACAGAAAAAAGAACTTTTCTACAGTGTATTATTGACAGACCTACAGCAGAGCATAGAAGAAAAACAGTTTTCAGATTACTTAGTAAGCAATTTACAAGTGTTTTCTCTTGAGTTGAATTCATCAGTACCAGAATGCTTGATTTGTAACCATGTCTTTATACCACCTAATTCTTGATGAATATGAGACAAAGATTGAAGATTTAAAGAAAATTGCAATGCATATTACTTTAATCTACCAAGGAAATAGCTACAGGTTGATGCCAAGATTTAAAAATTCAAGAAGAAATAGTTTCTAGGGAATAGCTTCATAGATAGAGTGTATGTATTTATTTCACTACCCTGTGTCTTTATAATTTGGATGTTTCTGCATGGTTAGTACTAATTTTACAGGAAGTTCCACCTGAATATGAGGAAAAAACTGCTTTACTGTACAGGTGACAGAGCACTGGAATAGGTTGCTTGGGGAGGGTGTGGAGTCTCCCTTACTGGAGATATTCAAGAACTGTCTGGACACAATCCTGTGCAATGTACTCTTAGTTGACTCTGCTTGTGCAGAGAGGTTGGGCCAGATGCCCCATGCCCAACCTGACCCATTCTGTGATTATGTGAATATCAACTCTGAAAACATAAGAGAAATCCTGAACACATTTTACATTTATGCTCAGAAATTTAAGTCTAAATTAAGAAGGGAGGACTGAGAGGAGATCTGATCAATACACACAAATATCTGAAAGGCGGGTGCCAAGAGGATGGAGCCAGACTCTTTTCAGCAGTGCCCAGCAACAGGATGAGGAACAAGGGACTTAAACTACAACACAGGAAGTTCCTCTTCAACATGAGGAAGAACTTCTTTACACTGAGGTTGGCAGAGCTCTGTAACAGCTGCCCAGGGAGGTCATGGAGTCTCCCCTCTCTGGAGACATTCAAAACCTGGACATGTTCCTGTGTAACCTACTCTGGGTGACCCTGCCTTGGCAGGGGGTTGGACTGGATGATCTCCAGAGCTCCCTTCCAACCCTACCAAATGTGTGATTCTGTGAATTGGGCATAAAACTGTCTCAATAAACAACAGGTTGTTCAAGGCTGAAGGTATTTTTTTAAAGGAATGTAGACTAAAAGTAATTTATTTACACTTGAATTTCAAGGAAATATAGATGCTTTGCCGCATTTCCACTGAAGAACAGTGGATCTGGATTTGGAAGGTTTTGTGTGTTATTAAATGGATAGGAATTATTAAAGAGAAATTATAGAAAAATGCAGAAAATAACTTGGGTGGTTGGTATATCACTAGACCTAAGTCCCCAGTTTTCCTAAAAACACCCTCCCCCCCCCCCCATTCATGGTCAAAGGTCAAAATGTACAAGAACTCCAGAAAAGAAGCCAATGTTAGGGTTCACGGTCAGATTCAGCCACTTCTCAGTACCTCCTAATACCCACATGCTCTTGCTTTCTGGTGTTACAAAGAGCACAGAGTTACACTGGAACTGGGATAAATCTTGACGGAGAGAAAGAAACAGCTGTGTTGCATCTCAAACATGCAGCCATGGCATATATTAGCAAAGGCAGGCACACAAAAATGTATCTTCATCTTAAGCAAAGTACAAACAGGAGGACAATGGTCCATGATTTTTGTAAACTCTTTCCCCAGCTTAGGAATAGATTTGATCCCGAGAAGTTTCCCTCTCCCTCAATGTAACCTAACTGATAGAACACAAGTATCTAACACTAGCCCACAGTGTTAAATATACTTCAGGAAAGATTCAGAAAGAACCAGTGTTATTTTTAGAAAAGCAAAAATGCTCCATTTATTATGCTCATTCCAAATTCCAAAAAATTAGATATTTTCCATGCAATGGTGAAATTCCCTTCTGTTGACTTGGCAAAGAAAGGCTACTTTGAACAGATTTTGTACATCTGCTACATCAGGAAAAACACCTGCTGATGATTTTCAAGAGTTTCCCAGCACATAACTCTCTAGAGTAATTCAGCATCTAAATGGCATACAAGTTTCATAATATTTTAAGTCAGAGTAATTGTGTTTAATTTGCCTTTTCGTGGCAAGATACAATCCATTTAGTATGTCAGTGCAAAGGCAACACAACCTGCCACCCAGTGATTAAAGTGCCAGAGTGAGATAGATACTCTGCGAAATTAAACATTTTTCTTACCTTTATTATCTGACATGGCCAAATGAATGCGGAAAAACATTAGGAGCAAAATATTTAGAGGAACATTTCCTTAACATTCAGCAGAGAATAACACCAGCCAGGCAATTTACATTAACTAGGAAAACAGCTACTAATTTTGCTAGTATCTTTGGTACATCTTCAGAAGAAGTTCTTGGTTCCTGAGGTTAAGTATTTTGAATGTCACTGCCTGGAATACAGTAGCACCAGGCTCATACAAAGAATTCATGGGGCATTTCTCTTGGCAAAACAAGAAGACATCAAAAGCTGATCACTTAAAAATACCACCAAGAGCTTTCAGCATGTGCCTGCATCCAACCTCAGTCACTAGGATTCTTCTGTACCACTGTCCTCTGTGCTTGCACAGCAGTTTTCCTGCTAAAAAATAAATCTGCATAGTACCTCAGAACAGCCAACTTTCTCTAAGTTGTTTGTGGACAAGTCAGTTTAAGGCATTTCAAAGTAGCTTAGAATGATTACCTTCAATTCTTTTTCCTCCCTGCAAATGCTCTTTTGCTTTCTTGGAGCATATTTCCTTTGCAATACATGCTGACTGGGGAAAGCTCCGTTTTGCTTGCCCTGGTAAAGGGGCTTGAAGAGTTTTAGCTCATCCGTTTTTAGGGGGTTTATTTGAGTGGGTCGTGGGGTTCTAAGGGCTGTGTTTTGGTTTGTTTTAAGATATTTTAGCGGGATAGGAAGGGTAATGGAGAAAGTGAGCTACTTTTCCAGGTTCCTGGATTCCTTTGTTACGCTGGCGGGCGGGAAGGCACTGATGCAAAGCTAGACATTGCCACCCCGTGGCCAGAGTCCCTCGGCTGACCAACGCTGAAGCTGGGCCCGCAAAACTTGGGAGTGTTCAGACTGAATTAGAGGATCAGGGGGATACTGTAACAAGACACTATTTAATGCAGAGGTGCACGATGCAAGGCTGTCAGACTGTGGGAGATGTAGCCCTGCCATCTGTTACTCCAAAGTGAGCTGCTTATCCATGAGAGGGAACAGGGCTGCCCTCCCTTGCATGGACACACACAGAACATGCAGAGTTTGGAGAGGTTTTTTATTGAACCAGGAGAGATGCAGAGGAAGGCCCCTAACTGCATGAGTACAGTACTCTGTCTTTTCCTTTTTGGAAACATGAGCTTCTACAGGAGGGCATCCTTTTCCAGGAATTAAGTATTCTATACCATTATACCATCACTACAACTTCCTTTTCTACAATCCCATTTTAAAAATGAAGGGGTGACCCTTGGAAACATGTCATTCCTAGATGAGAAAGCACCACAAGTATTTGGCTCTGTATCTGACATGGTTCTAGACATGGAGCTGCTCACAGGCACCAGTTCATGCCTTTCTGGAAGCAGAACCTTGTTATTTCAAATCAAGCAGAACTACCTACAGCGTGTCAGTTCCTGCAGCTTTTAACAGCTCAGCAGGGCTTTTTGGCTCATTAAGAGTATCAAAATTTGCTACTGATCAACTACATAACTCATTCTGGGGAGAAGCCCTCTGAATCTTCATGTGCTTCCTCTGTCTGCTTTTCATTTATCATTCAAACATCCTATTCCTCACTGTCTTTTCTAACAAACAAACTCTGCAGCAGTATGTTTTTTATACCCTATCTAGGAGGTATCTGGACTCCATGCTGTTCAGCCTTTATGCTTCATTAAGCTGGAAGAATGTTCTACCAGTTATCTGGCCAAAATTTATCATTTACCTGATCATAACAGCTGTGGGAAAATAGAGTTTTATTTCCATTCAATAAAGACTTGCACGAGGAAGCTCACCAGATAGGATTCATCTCACGCACCTGTGAAATTCTACATTGCAGACAGTTGACCATTCTCTGATGCTAAAGAGACTACAGCCACCTAACAGGTGTCTCCAAGGGAAGATGAATCCTAGCACTGCTGATTGGATGAACAGAACTTAACTGTGTAATCCTTTTGCCCAAATTCAGTTCCTCCCAAAACCTGTAAATTCCAAATTTGCTGTTCAAGTGCATTGATTGCATTTGTTATTTCAGAATCATAAAATGTTGTTGTGCTCCCTGGAGGAAAAGATGTATTTAAAGATAACATGTTTTGGAACAGCTTTTAAAAATAAAACATGCCATTTATATACATAATAGGAATGCAGTTCTTTGAAATCCTCTGCCTATGATGCACTTTAACCACATGGAGTAGCAAAGCAGACTTCACATGTCACCAGGGCAAGGAGATAATTCAGGTCCTGCCTTTTCAAAAACCAGATACATTTTTATATACTGATGTACTGGCTTCAAGGGAATGGTCAAGAAATTCCACGTACTATACACTGCTCAAGCACAGTTTAACACTAAAGGGTGAATTAATAATATAGAACTAGATTGCTATGAAAGCAAAAATTCTATGGAATCAAAGCAAAAAGATGAAGTAGCCATGCAAAAAAGAAGATAGGCCTTATCAGCAGAATTGAATTCTAGATAAAGTCAGCTTCCCTTCCCAGAATATAGAGACAGCTATGATTACAGCAATCAGAGTCAGCAAGAGGTTATAAATTTAGCTAGTCTGAAAACCAAATGAAATGGAAAATAGACTGTCAAGCACTGAAAAGCAAGTTAATGAACAGAGAGCAACATTCACAATTTTCACAGCTCTGCAGAGATCATACAGGACTTTTGTTGAGTTTTCAGGTCAAGACAATGAAGAGCATATGGGATAACTAATTTCCCATGCTTAGTGGGACAATATGACACCAGTATGAATCTGAGTCATCAAGTCATTCCTAAGACATCATTACATTAAAATTTTCAGCTTTACAGTGTCAAAAGCGAAAACAAGCAAACAAAATGCTTATTGTGCAGAGAGCCTTCTAGAAATAGCAAATACAAAGTGTTTAATCCCAAAGGTACAGCACTGAAATGCCACTTCACTTTGTGGACCTTGATCTAAGAGCAGGACTATAGAGAGTTACCTTGTCTACCTAAGTCATCACACCTCTTCAAGGTAACTAAAAGGTCCCAGTTATCATGATAGTGGAAATTATCTGTTATATAGACCATGGGGAGACCAAGGAAAAAGATGCACTTCCCACTTCCCTGGAGAATATCTTCAGTTTCAGTCTCTCTCATTTATATTATATGTATATATATACACAAATATATGCAATATACATGTAATATATACATATATGTACATACATATATGTATATCCTCTCTCCCCGTAGGAAAGAAGTAAAAAAGCTGACAAAAAATTCACAAGGTTGAAAAGATGACAAAAATCAAATACCTGAATATATAAATAGAAAGAATTCAGAGCATGCTCTGAGTAACAGATTCTAGGCAAAAAATAGTTTCTTAGGCAAAAAAAACAAGGCAATGAGATTACATGGATACAGAGATCAGGAAAAAAAAAATAAAGGTATGTTTTTCACCTTTCCCCAGGCTTGACAGTATAAACAAACATAATACGTAGCCAACAGCCCCATCTGGTTTCTGAGACTGCATGTGCAACTTCCAAAAACACTTCCATATTTCCATTCTTTGCAATATCCCTTAAAAATAAAATAAACCAGCACTTTCTGTAGAGAGTTCTTAAGAGAATGAAAAGGCATAATCTTAAAGTGAATCTGAGGATGATCTAATATGTAATTTTTATCATAGCTTTGGTATGATGTTTTGAGTCACAAAGATTCAGAATTATCAAAATAAACAATCTGGATTTTTTGGTAACTAAAGTGAAATAATACATTTTTCTGAAAAATATTTATCTCTATGTAACAAGTAGGAAACACTGTAATAAGTCATTGCAGACAATACTGACAGTTCTGGAAAGGGCAGTTAAACAAATTGTCTTCAAAAACAGGGAAGGAGGGCCTTCACACGACCACCAAAATCCACAAAACTGCTACTCACATTCTGACAGCTTCAGTTTTACAGTTCTAAAAACCAGTTAGTTATTATTACAATATGTATGTGAGTTTTCTTGAATTATAAGATAAAGCTTAAATGGTCCCCATAAGTACTGCAGTAGGTGCATTTGACAGAAAAAAGGGGCAATGTCTGGGGAACTGGGTAAAACCATTTCTCAACCCTACCTAACATGCTTGTGCAGATGCATTTACTTGATGTCAAAAAAAGTAATAAAGCTAGGTCAGGCAAAGGAAGCCACAATTCATGTTGAATGGGTTTTCTTCTGTAATACTTTATTAGATATTTTTCATTACATCTATGCATTAATCATTTTCCAATATCCAGCAAGGCAGAAAGATACAGCAAAGAAAAATGTAAAAAAAGGAGACTGTTGAGTTTTGATTTACAGACTGATCCTTAAACAACAAGTACAAGATTATGTATCTTAAAGACAATGAAATGTAGTTCACTGTCATATAAACAGGTAATTTAGTCTGGGATGATGAGCTCCAGCTTACAGCACACGGATAATGAGTCATTGAATGAAGTCTGCATCCTCCTACAAAGCCAGTGCAGTATTTCCTCAGGTACTTCTGGAGTAGTTAGTCTGCCTTTTCCAAAAATGGTTATGAACTCTTGTAACACTGATCAGGAGCTAAATTTATTCTCCTAACATTCAGCTCTGTTGCAAAGGTTCTTGCCTTTTGGTAACAGAAGAGAGACATTTCCCGATCCACGAGGAAGTTATGGTAGATCACAGCAAGCCTGGTGTAAATCTTCAGCTGAGCTTTTTTATTGCCCAGGTCCATGGCAGCAGCAAGTGCCAAGTGGTAATAGCCAGCTGCATCAAAGGGGTCCTGAAATAAGAGGCTCAAATCTAGTACAGCCAGTGCAAGAGGACAGCAGAGCTCAGGTTTGTAAGTATCTAACAAGAATGATACAGATTCTGAGCTTCAGTTTGCCCACTTTACTGTTTACATTCCAAACACACAGAACCAGAACATGGCAAAATCTGATTCTATGAAATATTACTTGATATAAAATTTTGCTACAGAAGTTATTAACATTTCTTACCTTAAGGTCATAGAATATAATATCTCCTAAGATTGAGTACACCTTGACATAATAGAGTGTTTCCTCCTCAAACTCCAGAGGAGAGGAGCAGAGGGATAAGGCCTTTAAATAGAAGTGTTCAGCTAGTTCACAGTGACCCAAATGGTGATGGATGGCTGCCAGACGATGGTAAGCTATTCTTTCATTTAGCTGATTTCCTAATGAGATAACATATGAGTCAGGATAAAAACAGAGACAAAGTACTCAAATCTATGCTACTTTAAAAAAATTTCTATATTGAATTTGCTGAGCTTTTATTGAATAAAATCAGTTTTGCTTAAGAGATACATGGTCAAAACCTGCCCTGCAAGAAAAATCCTATGGAATTTCTGAATTTCCTGCTGTAGGATTTGAAAGTGTCTGGGATTTTAAGAAATAACTACATTCATCTGTCATGTGTGTATATGTATATATATATAATAAAATATATATACACACACACTGCATACTTACAAAGAATACAAAGAGATTATTATGAAAGAAATTAAAGAAAGTTAATGGGAATAAAGACTCCCTTGTCCATCCCAATATGTATTTTACATGAAACATTATGACAAAAATATTATTTTCAGACTGATCAAAATGACCTACCCGTGCTTTTACAGAGGGTTAGGAAGGTTGCTAATCAGTTGAACAGCTCCCAAACTTGAAGAATAGTAATTTTGAAACTAGACCTATCATTTTTGATTTTTCCATCTTATGTTGGTTCACTATCAATGCTAGGAGCAAATCTGAAAGTATTTGGCACACTCAAAAGCCTCTTAGGACAATATTATTCATGAGTATTGTATCTTAGCTGTTAGAAGCACACTCAATTAGGACATTAAATTCCAGGTTTAATTCTATGCTCTACCAAAGGTTTTCCATTTGATCCTAAATTAGAAGAGGAAGTAATAAATTGCTCATTCTTGAATAGAGGAAAAAACCAGTAATTATAGTAGTGCTATGAAATCCTGGCAAGAACTGACTAGATGCAATGGAAGAAAACTTCAGAGTTCTGCTGTGTTTTTAGAGGTATTGCTCATACTCAGCAATAATGGAAATTGTTCTTACCTAAATTTACACTGAGGACGAGAGCTACTCTTGCATATTCCAGACTTTCCTCATAAATCTTCAGATTCATCAGCAATTCCACCAACTTATTGCATAATCTGAGTTCAGTGGTTTCGTTGCCAGTCTGAACAGCAAGTGGGAGAGCCCTGTCCTGAAACACACAGCATCAGCTTAGGTATGGCTGAATCCCAAGATGTGCGCTGACAGGATCTCATTTATGTCAAATCAAGTAATTTCTGGTTTCATTTTGCTCTTTGCTTAGAATGGTTCTTGGAACCAGAAGAGGATTTGAAAGAGGTGATATCTACTAAAACCATGACAAGTACGCAGCTGCAATAGGTTATAGACAGTTTGCTGAGAGGTTCAGCTTTTGGTTCAGCATTTGTAAAATACCTGCTATGGTAGGAGGTACATAACTATCAATGCAGCAGAAAAACTGCACAAACCCTGTAGAAAGTCACTGCTTTCTCCTTTTCCCAAGTACCATTGAAAAATATGTCTCCAGCAGCTTCAAACAATTCCATTCCTAAATTTGGATCTCCAGTGCAAAGAGCAGCATCCTGAGCAACCTGAAAAGAAAACAAGGAATGGGGAAGGAAAGAAAGAAATTGAATCTTGGTTATTCCATGGTAAAAAAAAAAAAATAGCAATTGAAAATATTAGCAATTGAAAAAAAGATCTCTCCTATTAAAATGACAAGAAAGGCTATATTTGATGCAAACATGCTCTTTTTTGGTACCCTGTCTTTAAGCCAGTGGCAGTAGCTGAAGAAGAAAAAAGTCCAGGCTTCCCTTTTTCTGGCAATAGTATCTTGCTACCTTTTTCAGCACATGACACCCTGAAAACAACAGTGTATTTGATAGCTGCCACATACTAAATTTGAATTAGATCAAACATATCATAGAAATACATTCAAAGTGCAAGTTGGATATTGCTAACTTCAGATTTAAAAGCCTGTGAACTGATTTCTGTAAATAAATGCAGGTCTACTATTCTATTCTCATGGATAAGTACATGCCTTGTTAGCAAAAAGGATTTAATAAAAAAGCATGCAAAGCAAGAATACCAGGATTCTCAGTTATTGATAGAAAAAATAGTCATGAAAATGTGTTTTTTACATAAGTCCAGTTCAAGCATCTTGCTCTGGCTTTGTCTTCCTTGGTTTTCAAATTGCATTCAATTAAAACAAATCCTTCTTTCTACTTAAGCACAGAGATGTGCAAGATATGTGTCTCTGCTCTCACAGCTGAAAAGACACCCCTAAGACAACCCTGTGGTGCTTTAGAGCTGGTAAATGGTGATGAAGAAACATACAGAATTAATAGGCAGTAAGAAAGGTCACTGCCCATAATCCTTCCAGAGTCAAGCAACAGATTAAAATGGAGCATCAGTGGAAAATGCTGAGACTTTCCTATCAGCCGCTGAGCATTACATCAGTGATGTCACTATATGTTCAGAACATCAACTGGCAAAGTCTATGGAATTTTTATATCTAATTACTTACTCTTACCATGCCACCTGCACAACACTGACACCATGTGCATGCCTGGAAGGGTTGACAACATACCTGAATATAAAGATCCACCAGCTCATTCTGCCTCAGAACATAATATATCTTTCCTGCCCGTAGCCAAGCATATGCCTCCTTCTCTTTTTTCTGGAGATCTATAAATATTCCAAGGCTTCTTTTGGTATATTCCAGAGCTGACCTGTAGGCCCTGAAACAGGGAAAAGTGCTAACCACAAAGGGGTTTCTTCAGAATTGCAAATGGTTTTCTTCAGTGAGAAAAGCCTTATGTTAATATGAGACACATTCTGTTTCCCCTATTTAGTGCACAATTATAATTTCTCAGCTATATTACACTGGTAACTACAGAACTCAGTCTTTTTCCTTTTCTTTAATCTATGTTTCTTGTTAGATTGCTAGCTATTATATTATTATATATTATAAAAATATGTTATATATATAACATATTATATATATGTAGTTATGTTATCCATACAATTTATCATGTTATATTGTATATTATTTCAAGATAGTTTAGATGTGTCCTTCCTCTACCTCAAACTTGTGAGAAGTAGAAAAGTCTTTCCTCATCTTTAACTCTTTTACCATTTATGGATTTTTCCTAAAAACTTCAGAAAGAAATTGCATCTAATATTTTTTTTAATAATCTATGCATCTGAGTTAAGTGCAATTCAGACTAATCAGAAATTACTGAAAGAAGCAGGAGAAACTGGGAGGAGAGTGGCAGGGCAGAAGAGAATGGGACATGTCATGATCAGTTCTAGCAACACTTAAATTATCAGATTTATTGATGTTATGGTGCTTTATACCAGACATAGAAACCCCAGACTCACTAAATCTTTCTCCATCTTATGCTGGACTCCCATCACCTTGACCCAATGCATTTTCTTCTGAGCACAAGACACAAATATATTAAAATATAACGTGACCATCACAGAGAACCCTTACACAGTGCAACTTCAGAACAGCTACTTAGGCCTCCAAAGAGAACCAAAACAAATCTAAAAGTAATACCCCACTTTGTATTTCAAACTATCAAGATTTTAGTTGTTTACAAGATCTCATCTGAGGGGGGGAAAAAAAAATAAATCACAGAATACTGTGATACTGTGCTATTATCTGGTAGCATGCTAAGGTTACACAGTCAACATCTGGGAGCCAGGCTCCTGGGATATAAAAATTCCATGTACTACAAGCACGCATACAGCTTCTCCAGCTACTGAAATCTTTCTGCAAGTTCCAGGCAGCTTGAAATCTTAACCAATTTCTTTGTCTTCAGTCTCTCCAAAGGACAGTCACCAACTATATCATTAAAAAGCAGTAACAAAGCAAAATAAATTGGGTGACCTTCTAAGCATGTTAGATACTCAGACTACAGCCACTGGGTGCTAGATGCTAGAATAGGCATCTGTTCTCTTTCCATCACTGAGAATATTTTTTGCATCCTTACTGAGGCATGCTTGAAAATATCTGAATCTAAATAACTGCTTGAAGTACATCAAGAAAAAAATCAGACAAAACAGCCTTAAAAAACACTTCAAATACTCTTAGAGAAAACTTAGTCTCCTCAGCACTTGTTACTATAATTTAACTTGTGCAGTATGTTATTTCAACAGATTGGAGCAAAAAAATTGTTATTTGGAAAATAAGAGCAATATAGGAATTGCTGAAGAGTAACACTATGCAAGTTTGAACATTGGCTTCGTACTTACATAAGTTTGGAGAAAAAAAGCCTTTCCTCGAAGAGCAACACTTACATAGAGGCAATTTAACGCCTGAACTGTTTGGAATATGTCCTTTAGTGTCTTAAAAAAAAAAAGTCTTGGACAAATCATTGCAAATGAATCACCTGATGTAGCAATCATCAAGAGCTGTATAACATATAATAGGTTTAAAATGTATTTACATCGATTTTAAAAATAAATTGGTTCTTGAAGTGGTGCTAATCCCTCCAGAACATCTTGTCTCCCTTGAGAGATTACAGTTACTTAAAAAGAAACAAGAAAATTCTCCATTAGCACTGGAGTCTTCAACTCTGATAAAGCGTATTACCAAAGCACAGGGGAACAACAACAACAACAACAACAAAAAAAAAAAATCAGTCATAGTCAGCTTTTGCACAAATTGAGATCCTTTGCAAGATGGAAAAGTTAAAATCAGAATGAAAATAAAAGTCATTCAGCATGTCTTACCTCTCTGTTCCTAAAGACAAATAGAGCTGACTAATGGTTTCCAAAATTTGTCCCTCCAGAACTTTGTTGGACATCTTTCTAGCTAAAGATAGTTGATATTCATTGTAGATGACACATTGAGTCTCATTGGGAACAACTGTAGTGTAGAACTGACACAGAAGTTTAATTGCTTGTAGTTGGCCTAAGATAATAGATTGGAAATACGAACATGAATCTCTGTTTTAAAATGAAAGTTAATTAATTTTAAAATTATTCATTCTCACTGTTTCACAAATTACAGCAGAGACAATGAAAAATATAGAAATCATAAAAAGAATATCCCACTGCCATTTTGTTCAACCCTAAGTTAACAAAGGCTAGAGGTTACTTCAAACTTCATTTCCAAAAGAAAACAGTAACAGAGTCACCTTCCCTGCAAAAGCTGCCTTAATCATGGTAGGAAGAATAACAAAGATATGCAGCTTCTAAATACAGATCTAATATACCTATATCAGCAACATTCCCAAACAGGGTACATTTTGTAACTTATAAAAGATATACTTACTCTCCAGATGACTCATCTCCATGGCAACTAAAAAAGCCCATTCATAATAAAACCTTCCTTTCTCTTTTTCAGTTCCACCAACATAATAATATCCCAGCTGAAGGAGGACTTGGATAAAGTCTTGACCACAGTCCATAATTGGAAGCTTGGAGAATAGCTTAACTGCCCTGATGAAATAATGTTCTGCCAGCTTGCTGGCTGCTGCATGCAGGCAGAGTGCCCCAAAATTAGCCAGGGCTATGGCTTGGTTGTGGGTCATCTCAGTCTCTTCTGAAAGACGCAGTGCTTTGTAGTAGCTCTCAGCAGCTTCTTTTGTGTTGTTTGTCCTTTTCAAAGCAATGGCCAGCATGTTATAAGCGATGCCGAGTTGCTGGGGATTGCTCCATGCAGAGCCTAAAACAGCATTTAGAATGGCTAAAGCCACATCATATTGCTTGTAAAGAATGTACAGCCAAGCAAGCGAAACCAAATAGTTAATAGTTTCCTCTGGCTTAGCAGAAGCAGAGCCCAGTGCTTTCATCATGTAAGCAATGGCTTTTCCATACTGTTTGTGGTGGCTGTAGAGCTTTGCTAAGCTAAGATAGAGAGTGCTGCACAGTCCTTCCTGCTCATTTGTAAACACAGAAGAAAGTGCTTGTATGAGGTAAGGTGCAATTTGGGATGGGAGTATTTGCCCGAGTTTTCTCAGGCAATCTACTCTGGGAGCATTTTTGATGACTAAATCAATCCTTTTCAGGGAATCCATTAAGTTACTGGTGCTCTGGCAAGAGGTAACTTTTATACAGCTTAATACGATGTGTGGCAAACACTTTTCATGGTAGGACTCTGCTAGTTTGAAGTAACAGTTGTTGGATAAAGTGTTTTGTAAGCCCAGGTCATTGAGCAACAGCTGAAATCTTTCCAAGAATGGCAGTGCTTCTTGGTGTTGTTTGCGTGCACTGTAATGTTTTGCCAGTAGAAAGCATGCCCTTGCCTCTGCATGTTTGTTCTGGCTCAAAATTGTCCTCTTCAGAGCATACTTCAGTATATCTGCCTCCAGGTCAGCACTACAAATGTAGTTGGGAATTCCCATGAGAAGAGATGCAGCCTTGTCAAAAACATGAGTACACTTCTCTTTGTTCTTCTGGGTCAAGTAGATGACTGTTAGATTTGTATAAAGAGCCATCACAAAGTACAAATCATTAAACTCTCCAGCTACTGCTCTCAATGCCTCCTCAAAATACACTCGAGCTTGGGAAAACTTCAGCTTTTTAACACTGAGCCTGCCTAAGAGAAAGCACAGCCTTGCTAGTGCCCAGGACAGGCCTGCTTTCTTTGCTGCTTCCCTTGCTAATCTTAAAAAACTAACCAGGTCTTCTTCTTCTGAAAATCCATAAAACATGCACTTGGTAAAAGAATAAGAGAAATCATACAGGCTTTGGAAGTTGCTCTCATACTCTTTCCTATTTAAGAAAAGTAACAATGGCTCAAAGATGTCAGATGCTTGAACATCATCTTGACATATGTGGAAACAAGGCCCTTCAGATAGAAGAAATATTTCAGTCTTTGAAGAGCCAGCAGATTCCTTCCCTTCAGCAGTTGGCTCTTCAGCTTGAGAAGCCTCCAAATTCTTGAAGTTCTTCAGCAATTCTTCTATCTTGCCATTCTTGCTAGTGGATCCCATGCTAGAAGGTGAGCATGGGATGTCTGAAATTTAAAAATAAATTACAGATCACAACTTCCTGTATGAATGCACACAAAGATCTTTGATAGACCAACTACAACATTTGTCAGTGAAGATCACAAAAGTTACAAAAGAAGTTACAAGAACATTATGTAAACATACTGTGATTTCTTAACAGTATGTGTAGGAAACAAGCCAAAGGTGCAAAAAGATATCAAGAAGGATGAAGTGTGGGAGACTGGAGGAGTGAGAATAAACTTGCCACATGTAAGCAAGTTAGTGATGAGTACACTTGTCTAGCCAGGCCCAGGGCTGATCCAGCTGAAGTCCAGGATTAATTCAAACTGCATTTTGTCTGTGTATACTCAAAAAGTACACTCAGTGTATGTTTTATGTTCTCGCCATGTGTACATGAGCAAGAGACCTGCCACAGAAATACAATTCAGACTAGCTAGTAAGCAGAAGAAAATCAAGGACGACCCAAGGTCTGAAGTGGAGGCTGGATAAAGGGCCCAAAGTCAGGACATGGATGGTGGCTGGACTTATGGTGTGAAGGAAGTGGGAATTCAACCATTCGAGTAGAGTAAGGGTATGCCTGGGCCCTGACAGCATGCTAAGGCAGCTTAGCCAGGGCAGGGAGTAAGACTGTGCTACTTGAGCTGGTGAAGTCTCACATGGGTGCTTGGGGCTGTCTGCAAAGGTTCTGTTCTGTCCAGGTACAGCCAGACAGGCCTGTGTATTGTTTATTAGGATTTCTTCTATCAATCCTCAGCCCTGATTCTCTGCTGGCACAGATTATCTTTCACAAAATTACCAATTTGTGGCAACTGATGTGGCCATTGATCTAAATTCTCCTAGTGACAACATTGTTGAATACCTCTCGAGTATAGTAAAGACAGATACTCCATCAATTCTTAGTCCTCCCACTGCTTCCCAGCCCAGTTAATAGGACGGGGATTAGGGATGGAGTATACAGTCAGTCAGTTCTTAAACTTCCAGCTGCAGATCAACAGGAGCTTGTTGAAGCTACAGATTTAGAGCTCAATTCCCTTAGAATCTCATTTCTGAAACTGCAGCAGAATCATAAATATAAAAAATGTTGTTTAGGAAAATGTAATACAATATGAATAATGATAGTGACAGCTTAGCAACAAAATGCCAAAGGGAAATAATTCTGCATCCTCAACAAAATATTTCCTTTGGGAAATCTATTTCTGGGACGAAGTTTTCAAGCAGACACAAAAAAATCTGCAGGAATTCAAACTCAGCAGTTGCCACGTGCCCCATAAACAGTATTTTGCCTTGATTAACAATGTGGAGGGGCTGGGAGGTGGTGCATGCGTGTGTCACATCAGTAAAAGTCTTAAAATTTGCAGTCGGATAGTAAGTTCTGAGAAAGGCATCTGATACCAGTGAAAACCCACAATGTCCGACTGAAAACCTAGTGAGAAAGGGTTAAAGCAAAATCTCAGAAAGCAAACAATGGGAAAAGAAAATTGGCATTTGAAGAGACATTAGAAGGAGAATAGCTGGCAAATACACCAAAAAATACCAGAAGTCTCATTAATTTTATGTAAAAATTGTATGTGTATGAAGTATTACCACATTCATGAGCTTTATGAAATTCAGGTTCTTCTAATGCATCTGTAGGAAATAAAAAATCATGTTAGCTATAGTGACTTGGTTATTTTTCAGTTTTAAATCTCCTAAAATTAGGCTATATTTAGTTGATAATTCTTTATGTCAGAAGAACTTGAGATGTCCCAGAAATTTGGAAGAAAAGAAATATTCTAAGTTTGACCCAAAACTAACAGGGACTTACCCTCCTGCTGACACAATTCACTGCTTCTACATGGCTATCATCATGCAGCTACCTCTGCTGAGTAAGGTGGGGAACATATCACATTCAGAATTAAAGCCAACCTGTCCTGCATGAGGGAAGCATTTCTGCTGCATTAAAATGCAAGTGGGCAGCAAAGATGATCATTCTCCAACCAGCTCATAAAATGAGATAACAAGGAGCCCTTAATATTTTTAGTGTCACTCCCAGGGTAATGGGGAGGGGGTGGGAAGGGAAATTATTTAGGGTTGCTTGTGTAGATAAGTGTCAGACTTTTGTGGCCATTCCAATAGCAGGTGGGTGAAAAAATATCAGTCTGATTTTAAAAGATTACTCTTAATTCTGTAGACATTATAACTACAGATCTGGCTTTACATTTAAACACTGTACATCTGTAGAGCATTTAAGAATTACTATTGTGTAGCAGATATTTGTCAAGGTATTTCAGCTGTCATGCTGCATTTCAGGAATATTTTCACCATCTTTCATACACTTGATGCAACAGAAGCGGTACTGAGGTTATGAAGGATATGTACAAAAGCAGAGGCTCACAGACCTATTTAAGCTCTATTTAAGCTGATGGAAAGCTACTGTACCAGCCTTTGAGAATGGCCTCTCACTGACTGTTTACTTCTGGATCTCCTTTTTATAAACGCTTTCCTGACTTTGGTGGATGAAAGCCACAGATGTTTACAGTAGTTGTAACTTAATTCTCTGAATATCTAATCAGGGAAGTGCTCATAAGTAAATACTTCTCAGTAGATTAAAGTAGAAGGAAGGAATTGAAAATCCATTTACTCAGATCATACAACAAAATATCAAGTGAATATTGAAAATGCTTCCTCTGGATAAATTATGTGGATCAATTGAGCTGTTTAAGAGAAAAGTGGTAAAGATGGTACTATGAGCTGGGGAGGACATAAAAGAAGGTGGTACTTAAAAAGATTAGGGAGGAGATGTGGTGAAAAATGCACAACAGCAAAAATAGCAGTACATCCATTAAGCCCATGACACTGCTTTAGTACCTTAGAGGTTTGAGCTTTTGTTCCCAGGCTTTTCATTTGAGTGCAGGAGGTGAGATGGGGAGGCATTTTGCACACTGCCAGGGCAGGTCTGACATGCCTTAGTTATTGCTCACACATACACGCAGATTTGCAGAATTAAACCAACACACCCAACTCAAACCTACACACTGGCTCCTCTCAAACTGGAGCCTACAGGCCTGGCTCTCAGGATGGCACTAATGGAGATAAAACTTTTTTAGACATTTGACAAGGATATGCATCATCAACAGCCTGTGGCGGAGTAAGAAGTTGCTACCTCTGTTCAGTTCAGCAAGACTATTGCATTACCCTGCCTTACAGTAAGTCTATAAAGGTGAAACCCCAGTTACCCCAATTGCTTATGCAAAGCACAGAGAAATAACATCTCTATCAGAAATTATGTTTATATGTCTAGATTTTGCTATTTTTCTATACCTTTGAAAATTAAATCAAGCATGAAGAGGTGTGTGTTTGCATTAGCTGTCAATAATTATTATGCTGTGCTACTTTCCCAAGACGAAAATCCTGCAGTGTTTGGGTGAACATACTGCCTTTTACAATGCAGCCATGTGAAATTATAATTTATAATTCAGTCATGTAAAAGCTTGCAGATCTGTTCAGCTCAGTAAGAGTTTTTAAAAGCCTGCTGTTTAAATTCACTCAGAAAAAAAAAAAAAAAGGACAAAAGAAGATTTGCAAATGCTTTTCTGGGAAAAGTCTTGAAACAGCAGAAAAATAATGAAGATAATATAAAGGATTTTTACATGCCATATCAAAGATCCAATTGAATACCAAGGTATTTCAAAATAGGTGCAAATTATGGAATCTCATTGAAAAAATATTATACCAGGGATATAGGGACTACACATGTATCTTGTGCAGTGAAAAGGAGTAAAAGTCATACTTACCTATTCTGTACACAGAGCAAACATCTGTGATGGATGTTTGTTTCAACAAATGTACTACTTCTTCCAGATTTTTTTCTTTTGAAAAAAAAGATAGCTCTTCTGCTTCAAGAAAATCCAGATCTTGTTGTCTAGCAAGGAAAGAAGTAACTTTGAAGATGCCTGAAAGCAGATTTGGCTTAAGGAGCTCACTGCATCAGTCAAATATGAACTTGTTGGAGAAACTAATACAGTCTTTACATTATAGGTTGTGTTGTGTTCAAAATTAGTTTCAGTCAATTTATAAAATTTGCATATAAACTGATAGCAAACATGCTTACAGCTAATAGTTTATGCCATATCAGAGAAAGTTTTCTGTCAGTGTCATGGTATAGCATTTTATAAGAGTATTTATTAGAAGTACAAGTCTTGAAGGACTTTATGGTATTGATTTTCTAATCTAAGCCTAAAGTTACATATTAAATGCACCTGCAAGCAGCATTGAAGAACTCCTTTTTTCAGCATGCAAACAGTTCAGGCATATTAATAAGAGCAGCCTATTTACATGTTGCCAATGCATGATGAAATACACCCTTTTTAGAGGTTTCAGTCTCCATTATTAGCAAATATTTGCAGAGGTCCCATTAGAGGCAAGTTAATGTGTATAACTGAGGGTGCTAGGAAAAAAAACAGAACTTGGATGCTTTAACATAGATCTCTCGGGAGAGAGCCTTCTGCAAGGGTAAAGCTGCTTGGATCTTGTGAGACAAAGCATAGAAATTAAACCAATATAATAACTCCAGAAACCTCTTTGTCCAGGAAGAAACTCAGCTACAGACTAATAGTATTTTGCAACATTTAAGCAGACTTCATATTCCGAATCCTTTGCAGTTTTGACTGATACATGCTATGACAATTCACATTAAAACAACAACAAAGCCCCAAAACAAAAACCCAAAAAAACAAACAAAAACCAACCAAACAAGATCCCCAAACAAAACAACAAACAAACAAAAAAAACCCAAAAAAACCCAAAAAAAACCCCCCAAACCCCCAAAAAATCCCAAAACATATTAAAAAACCCCCACACCCTGAATTTAATGTTCAGCATTTTAAAGCTTAAAAGACTAGGTCTTTTTTGTTTATGAGCTATATATATCACTCACTTATTTCTAGATAGGTCCAGTTTAACATGACTTGTCTTTACAAAACCCACTTGGCCAGTAAACACATGTTTTCCAAGAAACCATTCCATGCATTCAATGAAGTAGCCAATGATCTCAATTTTGTCCCCTTCCTGAAAACTCAGCTCTTCCGACACAATACTTTCATAATTCATCACAGCGAGACAGGATCCCATTGCTGTGTAATAAGGAGATAAATAATATTTGCAGATAAAGTAATTTAACAATAGAAACACACCTAATAGAATAGCAACTCAGCAGAATATATTTAGCAAAAGACGTTCCTGGAACATGTGAGTTGAATATCTGCTGTGACAAGATTTAAAGCATCCAAACATCATTGGTTTGATGATTAGAATTGTAAATAGCATTAAAATCCTCATTTCCCAGCCTTTAGAAAGCAAAGCCTAGAATGTTTTCACAATTCTAGCAAATTCCATCACAGAGCAGCAAAAAGAAATGATTTAAGTCCTTGCTTTCCCTCTTAAAAAGGGCTCTGAACTTGGGCCAGAGTAAAACACTTGAACCAGTTTTGAACCAGTTGAAACAATCCCTATGGGATAAATATGGCTATATATCAGTCAGTACAGTATTAAAACTGACATCATAGAAGAAAATAAGCCATATTTGCTCTCTAACATCAAACCATCTGTGTAAGTTTTATTTCTCTGGCAGTATGAGACAAAGCAGTACACATGTGAAAGTCCCACAATCACATGTTGCATTTCCTTATTTGAAAGATTGTCATCACAACTACAGAGGCATCCTCAACTCCATTACTCTGTACTACCTTGTGTAATATTTAGGAGGAAAAAGGGGAAGACAAGACTTTAGAGTTTGACTCTTTAGAGCTTAACCTTAGACAAACTTATACTCTCACAAATTTTGCTGCAAACTAATTTTGAAAGCTATTTTCCCATTCTAATAAAATGGAAAAAAAGTTATTGAACCCTTTAGAGTCTGTTCTAGCAATAGCATGGAGTAAGTTTGGGGTTATTCTAACATTGATGTCTTAATGGAGTTTCTTACCAACTTTTCTGATGGATTTAGATTCATTTTTAAATGAAAAATCAACAGGATTAGGATACCCTTTGAGAAACCATCTGAAAGCAGAAAAAGAAGTTAGTGTACAGAACACTTCACTAAATGTTGTGACAATAACAATGATATTTAAAATGCATATGAAAACTGATTAATCCCTCCCACAATTAGCTTTCAATTTCGGCACTGCTCATACACCTCAGACACAGTTATGTTTTGATTAATATTACTAGTAAAAGTTCTCCTGATGTGCTATTTCAGGAAAACAAACTGAACTGAGAAAGTCATGCTATTTGTCCCTACCACAGGTCAACAGAAAAAAAAAAATATCCCAGTTTTAAGTACTAAGAGCACCAAGAACTAACGATTTTCTGGTGATTCCTGAAGTGAGTCTTTTGATATAATTTTCGTTGTGAGCTTGGACATGAACTTGAGAAACTGCATAGAGAAGGTGGATGGGTCCTGTCAATAATGTTCACTAAAAACACAGCTAGCCTGCTATGATCAACATTTATGAGCATCTTATCTGTTACTACCCATATTTCCAAGCATCCTGAAAATTGAAAATTTTTACTTTGTGTTACTCTAAAAATGTTAATAGATTTTATGTCAGACTCCGGAAAGAAAAAACAATACGTAACTCACAAGATGGCAAACCAACTCTAAATGAAGCTCTGCAGGTATCTGGATTAATTTCAGTTGTGTGAAAGGAATTAGAGCATATTTTTATAAGTGTCAGTTAAGATGGATGTTCCACAACAGGTTACCCTGTAGAGGCATCTCGAAGCAGAACATGTGCATACGTGAATCAGATGCTAAGAAATAGGAAGGTAAAGTCAGGTACCTACTGATGGAAAGGCTCCAATGGCTCCACAGAAGCATTAGACAACATGGACATGTCACTATCCACAGATGCACCTGTTACATCTTCAGTAAAAGCCCCAGTCTCAAAAAAAGTTATTTCATTGTCTGTAACCATCATCTTTCTTATCGTATTGTCAGGACATAAAACAAAAAAAGATCCTAAAACAAAAGCAGTTAAGCAGATGTCATTTTATGTAATGTTTTAGTGTCATATAAGCTCTAAACTGGCTTCAAGAGCATTAGTAATTTTCATTTAGAAATTGAAAATCCATATTTTTCAAGAATTTTCTTGCCAATTGTCAAATATTCATATATGAATAGGTCTATTTTGTCTAGTGTCATATTTTTCTGTCTAGTGTCTCTTTTAGTAAAAAAAAATGCAGAGATGAGGTCTTAAACAGAACACAGAGCCCTCTGCTGCAATTCTGCATACTCCTATTGCAGCAATAAATGATCCATCTATCCTGTCATCCTGTCTCTGGCAGTACAAGAAGGTTATGCTGTTTAGGAGAAGCACATGAGCCTGACCACTATTTATAATCCTTCTCCTGCACATCTCCAGCATCTGCAGTAATATTAAGCAAGTTGGAATGTACATCGCTCCTTAATCCTTTTGGTATCCATTTATGTACCAGCTGCACATGAATTTTTTCAATCCCTTCATGATCTCACTGAACCTAATCTGTATTTGTTCTTTTCTCTTTACAATGTGCATTTGGAGTGAGTAAATTTAAACTTCAACTTAAGTATTTGCATAGGTCTTAACATCTGATTTGGAGGTTTTAAAGAAGATGCTTCCCTGAACTTAGCCTTAGCATGTACAGCCTTACCTACCTTCCTGTACTAGCAGACTTCTGTACATCAAATTTAATGATTTTTCATTTATACAGACTTCAATGCCTGTGTCTTCCTCCTCTTGGGAATATAGCCAGAAAGAGTGATCTAGGAATAAATTCTCCATGCAATGGTTTATAAAACCTAGGGAAAAGAAAATCCAATTTGTTTTCTTTGCAATTTTACAGTATTACACAAAAATATAAACTTTCAGAGAGTTAGAGACTACTCCATTATTACTTAATGCACAGTGTATAAATCACAAAATGGGGTTCAACAAGTTCCCAGAAATTGTGTGCAATTAAATACAAAACAACATACTGAACTGTTATATGGTGAAACAACTTTACCCAGTGAGTGGTAGGTTAGAAACTTCCATATTTCTTCAAAAGTTTTAAATGTCACCACTATTAGATCTTGATCACTGTGAATAGATAGGAGTCTGGCAGAAAGCTCCTAAAAATCAAAAACCAATACTTTAATTACAATCATACGAGACTTAAGCACAATTTCTCATTAGGTAACACTTAGGCTAAAATACTATGCATTAAGAAGGATTAAAAAAATCCAGGATTTTATCTGTATGAGATACCTGTTCTTTAACATACAGGGAGCCAAGTTTTAATCTTTTTTATTAGCAACTGTATCAGCAATTTCAGTGAGGTTAATTTAGAGAGGAAATAAAGACCGCACTGAGTGAGACTAAAGGTTTGTCTAGTTCAGAAATGTCTATGTATAGCCATATGTATAATCATATAGTCAGATTATATATATAGGCCAGCATATCCTAAGAATATCCTCCACACAGAGTGGTTTACAGCTTGGGAACTGCCTTTGCCAGACGTGTGGGCATTAATATTAAATAGTGGAAAGGATCTAGTTTGGGAGGTTTTTTTTTTTACTTGAAATTTCTCACTTAATCACAGTAAAATTTTTGGTTCTACAACCTCCTGGTGTAGATTACCCTCAGAGCTCTGTACACACACAAAAATGCAGCTCCTGCAATGCAACTTTGAACCTGCTTCCTGCTATTGTCAGTCTATCCAGAAGAGATATTGAAGTTATTTCCAAGTTCACCATTTTTGGTTAAAAAAATATACTGACGTGCTACTTTTCCATTTTTAAAGATGCAGTAAGATCTTTTTATCCTCATTTGTACTGGTTTACATTGCTAGAATAGCCTTAAATTACACTTTTAGCAAAGATAAGCAATGATCACACTAAGTTGTAATGATGGATTTTAAGTAATTCCAGAAATGCTAAAAGGAACAACTACATAAACCTGCACATAAGTGAAAAAAACCCCACATTTTGATGGATTCTAGACAGAGAGGGGTAATATACAGCTTGGTTGCACTCCAGTTTGTAGCTTAAAAACAGGGTTCTCTCCAATGATGCTGGCTGTTGCCTTTCAGGGAAATACAAAGAACTGTGGTAATTTATGAGACAAGTACCTGAATTACAATCTCAGAGAATAAATCAAATATAAAGCTAACAGGTGTGGGAACCCAGAGTGCAGAGAATATTTCTCTGCCTATTTTGAAGAATTTTACCCCCCTGAACAACACTGTTTTTGACCTCCATCCTTGGAAAAAATTGCCTACTCTTAGAGAAGAACTAGAAACTACACTGGTGTAAATTAGGTGATAGACTACTATGTAAGATTGTCACAGGGTGCAAAATTTAGAGGTTTTGGGTTTGTTAATGTAGTAAATAGATAAAAGCAAAAAACGTCAAAATGGAGGATTGTTGTTGCTCTCCAAACCTTCTTCTTCTTCTACTACTACTCCATATCCTGCAGTAAAAGTAGTTTGGGATGACTGGACAAAGAATTCTACAGTTCCTGGCTGTGTTACTAAATAATTGGTAGAAAAGTAAAAATAATATACGTTTTTGGTAACCATTGGTTGATTTACCTTTAAAAAGGCTGTAAAATCTTGATAATTTGGCTTTCTCCTGCATTCTCTGCTTTGTGCTATGTCTGGATCATGCTAGAGACTCTTTCTCTGATAAGACTTAATAAACAACTATCTAGAAGCAGCGAAGGCTGAGAGTCCCGTTTGTTTCTCGAACTCCTGGCAAGGACTTTAAAGATCTCTCCCACCAGGAGGGGCATAGTTATGGCAGGATCAGTGTCAAACAGGTATAATGCTACTGTATCGTTTCCCAGCATTGTGCCCTTGCTTCCATCACATCAAAATTGAAATGCAGCTTGAAATAACAGAAGGACTGATCAAGAAACTGATTCTAACTCAAGGCAGCAGGGACAAAATTGTCCCTCAAACTTTTTCTCTAATCTGAGTAAGTGGAGCTGATCCACTGTTTATGAGTGTTACAGCACAATTTAAAAATATCTCTGAATTAATGCTGTTTAACTTCCATATTTTCAATTCACACCATCTGAACACATAAAAATATAGAAGTCCAACCTAGGCTTCTTCAGCAGGCACATCTCATCACTGCTTTGATCTTCTGCATGCACCTTTCTACACTAGATTAGATATTAATGAGAGCCTGAAATCTATTAATAAATTGCCAACACATGCTAAAGTATGTCAGCCTCAGGGGCTTCATGCACTGCTGAATATCAAAACAACATTCTAAGGAAACTTATCATTATCAGTCTTGTTTCCTTCAAAGTCTTTTCCAGTCTGTTTCTAACAAGGCCACAAATCTAGTCTATTTGTTTGCTCTTTTCCTTTGCCTCCTGATCCCATCTTCCTTCCCCCATTTCCCTCTAAGCACAATCCAGAGCAGAGCAGGAGGAGTACAGACTGTTTGCACAGCCATAAAGTCAGCAGCCTGGTGGTGGGGTGGTCACAACACATGAAAGGACAATGGTGTAGAAAAATACGTGTCCAAGGCAGTCAAAGCCATAACTAATTAAGATTTCAGTACTTTGGGTTGCCAGTGAAGGAGGCTGGAACCCATGGCACAGACAAACAAAAAAAAAAAGAGACACCAGAGGTCAAATGATATAATTCTGGTTTTGTTTTGTTTTTTTTTTTTTCCAAGAGGGAGGAAAAGACTAACCTCTATTCAAAGCCAACCTCATTGGTTGCAGAGGACAGGTTTCCCATATACAAAGAAATTAAAAATGGTAATAAAATTTGGCCAACACTTGTATGCTATTTAAAGTTATGGCCATTAAGCCCTAGGAAGTCCATTATTTAGGCTGTTCTCCTTCAGACTTCCTCTTTGGCTTAGCAGTGAGCTTCCCAGGAAATCAGCATGCCAAATGACTCCAGGTATCTAGAAACTGAAGTGATGAGTCAATACAAGGGAAAATTAAAATAAATCAAAACCCCATTATTTCTTTTGATGTAAATCAAAGCAGAAAATATTTAAAATAAACCCCATTCAATGTCTTATTAAGATGGGTTTATTTATTTTACATCAATTTGATATTCCAGTCTTTCTCAATGATTCAATATTTCTAAAATCCCGAAATGTTTTTGGGCCCCAGGAAACTGGTCACTCAAATTCAAGGACCCAGCATGTAGATGGAAATAGGACCCAAATATCTTGCAGGCTATTTCAGCAGCACAGGGTGTATTATCTGAATAAATAAACCAATTTCCACACAATTGACTTACACTGAAAACTGTCACCACCTCCTTGCTGTCATTTTCCAGAAGACGGAGCTGCCCTCTGAGCTGTCTTTGGAGCCTGGAATCAGGACATCCACTCTTTCTTTTTACCATTGTTAACTTCAAGGAGATATCTGGAGGAAGATGTCCATTTTCAGTACTATAATATTTGTGAACCAGCTTTGGAGAACCAGAAAATCCCTCAAAATCATAGAATACACATTAAGTTCTATTTTTTCAGCTTCTTAGAGAGGCATGCAGAAGATTGATCTACTGCATGTTTCTTTTACATTTTTATTATCCTGTAGACATAGGAGCCTAGCATGAAACAATTTTGGGAGACAACTGATACTTATGGATGAAGAAGAAAAAAAAAGAAGAAAAAAACAAGCAGATTGGTAATTTGTCAAATTAGACAGCTCTGGGCATTGCAAACATGCCCAGATTTCCAAATATTTCATGCATATTAAAAATCAAAGCACATAGATACTGGCATCCCCAAAAAAAACCCTGAACAACAAACCTCACAGATAGTTCAGCATGCTATAACCCTTCATGCTAATCTTAAATTCATAGCTATCTGACATGTCACCCCCAACACTTCAGAAGGCTTTTATAAATTGAATATTGTAAAAGCTGTTTCTCAATAACCTGGTTGAGCAGGGCCAACCAAGTTAAACAGCCTAACTAAAAGCTCACTTACATTATTTTCCCAGCACATCTGAAAGCAGCTAGATACCTATTCCCAAGCTCTTGGCATCTGTTTATGAGAAGCTTTCACTGCAGCTAATGGTACAGCTCCAGCCAGCTTCTCTCAGATAAAGAGGATCTTTGATAAACCTGCTTCATTCTGCATTAATTCATTAATTTAGCTCAATAACAGTAAATCATAAGTTTCCAGATGCCCAGATGGGCACATATAAACCAATAGTACCCAGTCAGGAAGAATTCCAATTGCAAAGTACGTAAATAGGTCACACTTTCAGAAATATGGGACGGTTGTGTGTACTAAAATATTCCACTTCCTCTGAGTTTCACATTTTAATCCAGTAAAATAGATGTTTTTCACATTCTAGTCTAATATGCTGTATCTTGATCTGTTTTCAGAGGGCTTCCTATGCATGTTCCCAGGAGTTTTACCATGACTTGCACCTAAATTACTCATTACTTTAAGGTCAAGAAGGGTGGCTCAGAAATATAAACCTGTGTTACTGAATTACAAGACCTGTCTCTTTAAGCTGTGGTCATATAATCAATTGTTAGTAGAAAGAACACAAACTGGAGTCTCTGAATGTTGTTCAGATCACTGCTAGGGAACAGAATTATTGACCTTTTCATTTTATCTAAAAATATAAAACATACTGGCACAAGAGATGACTATTACTTAAAAATTTATATGTTCATTTTCCATAATCAGATTGGTTCTGAGGTAAATACGTAACAGTAGACACACAATCTAACTTTTATAGAGAGTTAATGTTACAGAAATAATAATTACATTGAATTAAAATAACAGAAATATAGCTGCTTCTGTCAAAACCCCCCTATAATAATGCCTTATAGAGATGAAATATGGTTTAAAACCCCATTATAATCTCCAGTCTGCTTCTGTGAGCCCTGACCCATACCCCCAGCTACAAAGAAGCCAAATTCTGTACAAAGCAAGACAATCAGGTACATAAAGCACAAATAATTTAACCAGAAATAACCATAAGCCTGGGGAAGACTCTCTGCCACTGATGTGATTTGTCAGGTCAAGCCAGAGAGCAGGGAACAGCTCAGTGTTGGTTTTGATGGCATGAAAAGGGAAATGCACCAGGACCCTCAATCCACAGAGCCTGCCAAGAGCCCCTCCAGAGGTGAAGCCTACTGAACCCACTTCCTGCAGAACTGCACTCAGTTGACACATCACTGGAAATACAGCATTAAAAACAACAAAAATAGATACTTGGAAAGGTCACAACCTTTAAAAAATAAGACATTTGAAGGATTGAAATGTATATGCAAAATAAGTGATGAATTTTACTTGCTTCTTTTTTTTTCTTAGCCATTACAATATAGTACATAAATTATTTCTGGCTTTTATAGCAGTTGCTCCCTCTTTTTATGAGAGATTCTCAAGAAATCTTACGTACAAAAGTTGGTCGCTTCACAGCTGCCATGAAAGACATTATAAACTTTACAGGAGTGATCACTGCAAATATCGACATAGTTGTCTCAATTTAAAAAAGAAAAGTAAGCAATGAGAAAAGCAGTATATTATAAAAATAGGATGGAAAAAAATGTCTTACCAGTTGGAAAATTCTCTGCCTGACTGGGAAGGGTCCTTGAACAGACATTCATGCATTTTTCACTTGGAGAACACTCTACTGCAATAAATGAAAAGAATGGTTATGTGCCTTTTCTAAGTCATATAAATCACACTGAAAAAAATCAAAAAAAATACTCCATGCTTTCAAAGCATTTGATGCAGCAGATAATTACTAAGAGAAAATAACTATTTTCTCCCCTTCCTGCTATATAATCCCCAAACCCCACAAAAAGTACCTACAGAACATTTTCCTCCTGAGCTGGAGGGGGAAGTTAAACCTTGATTTCATCAATTTGATGTGAAATTTCAAGGTGATGGAGAATTGGTGGAAAGACAGGTTCTCAGGAAACAGAATTCTCATTTGAGAGGGAGCAAGGGTCAGACTTCATTTTCTCTTCCCTTGCACCTCTACTAAAAATGGCCCCCACTAATGCTTCAGTAGTATAAATTGCTGTGCCTTGTACCAAATCATGCGTGGAAAAAAATAACCCCTCTCTTTATTTGCTACATGTGTAGTACTTGGGAGGGGGTACTGAAAAATCAAGTGATTTGAAGTTTCAGAAAAACAACACAAATAAGGTATGTTTTATATTAATAGTAATCTGCTTTTTTTCTTTTAGCCCATATTTCTTCCTGTCCTTTTGGGAATGATATATTTTTATGCTGATAAAACACCCACTGCAACCGCTTCCATTTTCTCAAGGCTCCCTGGGCAAATACCAGTGAAGATAAGGCTTCATATTTCTAGGAGTAAAAGTGGAAGAAATAGATCTTTCATTTTAGATGAAAATTTCTGAGGCAATTTTCATGTATCCCAAGACATTCTCCTATGAAGCTCTGCTTTTAAGAAAAAAACCCTGCAATACAGCAGGGCATGGTATTTTCCAAGTCTTTTGCATCTTCTTTCAAGTCCATCTATGAATGTTACATAAACAAAGTCATGCAAATAAATAAGGATACATAAAACAGAGTTTTCCCACCTCCCAAAGAAAGGAATCAAGCAGTAAAAACATTGTCTTTAAGGTTTATTTCTAGCACATATTCAAATTAGAATTTGAAATCCCCAAACACTTTAGTTTTGTAGGGTTTTGGTTGGGTGTTTGACAGAAGCATTGGGGTTGGGGTTTTATTTGTTTTCTTGATATGGACTATATGATGTTTGTTTTTAAATAGAAATTTGATAGTAAGCTCACTGCAGCTCAGGCTGACTCTGTTTAGGAAACATTCTAAATTTAAGTTCCCCAGAGCTTCTGGGACCATACTTGCCTGTAGTTCTGCTTTTTCTGGTTTTAGTCAGGATTACAAACACAGAAGTTGTCAAAACTTTGACAACATGTTATCAATCACTTTGATAATCATTTAGTAGTTGACAAGGACAATAAATTAGCATGTGTTTTTGATATATGAACTTGCCATCACTATTATTTTGATATTACCAGCTATAACTTTCCTTGAAAGGTAGTTATCAAGACATTAACATCCATTTCTGTGACTTTTAGGAAAAGGCAAAGGCTATGAGCTAGCATTTTAATTACTCAGAGTTTAATTTAAAATAATAGTTTGCTGTTAAATTTGAGTAAAAGGCTAAGAGTTACTATAACTACATTTTAAATATATTTAAACTGTTTAAAGAACTATAATTAGGTTCAAAAACTTAATATGAACTCCTACTTAGTGGAATGGCTTGCATACTTCCTGGAAAGCTAAAAAGCAACTTTATACTGCCCTGGGATGCTTGTACCTGGTCTTTGATGTCAGAAGTGTTTCAGTTGTGAACAGAAAGACATTGTGCAGGTCACAGGACATATACTTTTAAATAAAATAGTTTTTGTCCATGACTGTTTGAAGTATTTTCATGTCCAGAAAGCTCTTGAGCCTAGTGTAAAGTAAGAGCCTGGCCATAGCCACCTACCTATGTCCCTCCACCCCTCCATCCAAAAGGTACCTCTGACTTGCATGACTTTAATGCATGAAATACATTTTCATTTGTACAAAGATAGTACTACACCTCTGATAAAAAAAAGGAACTAAAAAATATTAAAATAGAAACATGCAATTTAACTTGGCTTATGAACCTTACAGATACAGCAAAAAGTGCTAGACAAAGAACTTATATTTCAGTACTGTGGCTCTTGGGTTCTAGTAATTTTCATCTCCTTTTATCTTACTAAAAGATAATCCATTTGTCTGCCCTAAGTGGATTTCAATGTAGATTGTTCAATAGTCCAATCTATGCAGTGTTTCTATGGACGAAAAATAGCTGCTTGTTGTATTGCAAGAAAAGCCCATCTGGATTCTGTGAAAAACACATGACAGTTCTCAGCCTGTGCACCATTTTAAGAACAGTAATTCAGGCACAAAGAGAAGCTGGGAGCAGAGGCATCAGGATGCATTGTTTGAGGTCTTACCTATTTGTTCTTGCAATGTGTCCATCCCGACTCCATCCCTGACTGTGCTGATGGCAGCACTGCTCTCCACATGTTTGCAGTCACACCTGCACATCCCCTGCTCTGCTTCTTCCCTCCCCAAGTTCTTGTCTTGCTCTCCCTCCAGAGCAGGGACGATGGTGTTAGTGCTGAGCATGGATGTGTCACCTGCCCCTGCCAAACTCTCCATAATTTGAAGTTCCTCACAGTGATGCAATTAAAATCATCAACAACCTGGAGGAGAAAAAAAAAAAATTAATATTTTATTTTTAAAAAGCATCAGAAAAGATGAACACATTCAAGAGCTGTCCCTCTCCTGCAGAAGTTATTTTTAATTGTAATATGGATTAAAGAATTTGCTATAGGCTTCTTTCAGAGGAACTGTTGTGTAACACCAAATTTATCCCAGAAAAAGCTCCTGCAATGAGGTGGCATCACTGCCTTAGCAACAAAGCAATAGACTTGGCTAACAGAAACAATCCAAGGCCTGAAGTGAAATGTACTTGTGCCCACTGCTAATTATCCATTCTTGGCCAGCTATAAAGCAGAGCCTCCAAGGGATAACATCATTCACATTAACAGAGGAATTGCAGGGGAAAAACATAATTTTCTGAAGGTGACAAGAATGGAATGAGTACTGCATGCTGAATTCAAACAACAAAGAAGGTTTATATAAATTCAGCTAAAGAATGAATCCTCCACAGGAACCCACTGTGCAGGAAGAGTGGCATGCAAGGATCCAAGCATTACTTTGCAGCAAAGCAGAAAAATTAAGCTCTACTGAAGCTAGAGGCTGAGTCTGGCATCAGGACCCCATTTGACATGATAAGCAAGAAGGAATAGTAATGGAAGTAGAGCACAAACAGTTGCAAGCTTCACTGCTCCCTCCAGTCACTGAGGTGAGGCATCCTGCAATCCCACTTCTTGGGCATAACCTACTTCAGCATCAGAAAGATGCAGCCAGACCACCAGCCAAAGCATCCACAAAGGACATGACTCACAGAGCCAGCACATGCCCACTGATATTGATACCCTTTTCCTCAGTGGGCTTGCACGTGTTTCTGAAGGATTTCTTAAAGCCACAGGAGAGATTTTGCTTTAGTCCTGTCATTTGGATTTAATCTGAATTCCTCTGTGTTTACTCTGGCCATACTCATTAATGAGCCATATTCATGCGTATGCAAGCTTGCAATCTTCATGAAATTTCATCTCTCGTTTGTTTTCCAGCAGAAACTGGTTAAATCTGAAGCTGTATATGAAAGATGTACTTCTGCTCTGCTAAAGCCTCAGACCAGTCTCTGGTCACCTAGTATCCACTTATCATCTGCCTTTAGTCTGGTCAAGAAATGTCTCGCTTCTCCATTTACCATGCAGTGGGGTGCCCCAAAGCACATGGTTCTGGCTTTTTTCTTCACAATCCTGCCTTCCAACTCTTCTTGCTCTCCAAGCTTCACATCATAGATCTATCTGTAAACCTGAGCAAACCAAGTACCAATGTGAACAGCACAACAGCTGCCCAGCAGCTTGCCAGGGTAGGTAGGTACATAGGACAAGGCAGGATCTGCCTGCACAACTTTCATACTCTTTTACAGTCATTGAAACCTTTACCCCTAACGAGCACTTCTTGAAAAAACAGTAAACTATATACAGACAGAGGCAAGTTAAGAAATTATAGAAAATTAATGAGGTATAGTTACAGGTTGTATGACCAGCTCAGAGAATTAAATCATAACCATATCTACCACAAGTTAATGAAGTATGAAGAAATCTAGGCTGGATTTTGCTTTAATGTTTTCATTGCCTTATTTTGCCATTTATTTGAAAGTGCCCATCAGAGTGCTGAAGCTGATTTTCAAAAGATGCTTTTGGTGCTGCATCACAGTTCTCCATATAAAGCTATGTGTAAACATTCATATATACACACCTATGAAACACAGGTAGTAACTCAAGCACAAGTAATTTTTATGCCTTCTCTCATGAAAAAACATTTTCACTAACATGTCTGGTTGACACTGAAAAACTGCCTATCAGACTTGATGACATAGCTATAAATGACTAAAAACACAGGCCTGCCAGAGGCCAAACTCACTTAGCCAGGGATATGTTTTTCCATCTATATAGCTGATCTTTTCCTTGAAGTAATGACAGTACCTGACACCATCCTTTTCATTACTGTACCAGGATTATATGTAATGCATTCCAACTGTCACACTTAAATACTTTTCTGCATATATTTTGTAAATACTAGTATCTCCTATTGAAAAAGATGTAGATATTTTGGTATTAATGATAATTTAATTCCAAAGGTGGTTGTTTAAATTACATTGTTCTATGAATTCAAAGCCAGTTGTTATTTTTAGATCAGGATTACCCTTAATCCCAGAAATGAAATTCAGTGTTCAGATTAATTTTTCCATAAGCTTCTATCCGCAAGCAAAAATATCATCCTGCACAAAATTTAGGAAAACAAATATACTCTGACTTGAATTATTAGAATTCAGTTGAATTGGAGATGTGATACTGATAAATTTTTCATGTCTCCTGCATCATTTTATGCTGGTAAGGGTAACAAATATTCAGGTCTGTGAGTGAACTTAGAAAGCTTGGTGCTGATAGAGCAAGTAGGACATGAACAAATCAAAATGGATATAATCTGTTCAAGAAGATTCAGCCATATTATCCCATAGCCTAAACCAAGGGGAAGAAATCATAATGAGTGAAAGAAAAGCAAAACAGGTACGTTCTTATGTATGTTTTCTCTTGGTTCTTCCAAGATGCACAGAAGAAAACCTCAAATCTCAAACATTTTTATGTTCATTTTTATGTTATTTTCAGTCATGTTCTCCTCTACAGATTCCTCTTGCATTTTCAATGTTTTCCTTAGCTACCAAATGTGACTTTGCATAAGTACTGAGAACAAGACAGCAAACTTTCCAGTAGCTAGGCCCCTTGTCTACCTAGGCCTTTTTGAATGTTTATCTGGCATCTAAATGTATCCTAAGTAACACAAATTAGGTCCTAAGTGACCAAAATTTCATAGAAGTTTACACTACATCTCTGTACTTTTATTATTTGCTTTTAACTATTATGTAAGTACCCCAAGAAGTAAAACTCTAATACATAAGCGGTGCTACAGTATAATTATCCTTATTATGCTGGTACTTTCTCAATTATTAAACTGTTCCAGCACAAATTAAAGCAAATTTAATGGTAGAAAAACAGAAAACCATTCATCGAAAATAAAACAGCTTTAGAGAATATTGAACTGCAGTGCTCGAGTCACTCTCATTGTTAGAGATTTTTTCATAAACCTATAATGCTAGTAAGTATCATGGCAAGTTAGCAACTAACCATTTGTTGATAGCAACAAATACAAGATTAAGATCCTCAAAATTAAAGATCTCTTACTCTCCATGTAAAGTTTGTCTTCTCTAACCAGTTCTTACAATCTACATTTATGTGTAGATTATGTATACTGACTAACCATTTTATTTTTCATTTAGGTAAAATTCTTTTTCTCATGCTCTTTGAGGCTCAACCAAAAAAAATCCTATTTGGTGCAGGATGTTGGCCATAAAACTTAATGATCTTCCTGTTTTTCTGAACCCAGAGCCAACCTCTACTCAAAATAAAAGCCATGCAGGCAATATGTGGCACTCCCCACTGCTCAGGGGGACCCTCAGTTTCTGAGGCAGCAGAGAGAGTGAGAGGCAGACACAGGACAGCTCAACACCCTGAGTGCTGCTGGGTGCACTGGTGTCCTCCCTCCCTGTGGCCCGGGCTCTCTGGACACTGGGAGTGTGTCCAATGGCTCTGTGTGTTGCCCCACATCCCTGTCCAGGCTTGTGAGGCTCAAAAGGTCACTGCACCTTCCCTGTTCCTTCTCAGGGTACAGCAAGCAGGAACAGCTGTTGAACATCAGGTGGAAATGAGGCACTATTTTTCCTTCTGGAAGTTAAATAGAATAATTCCTTTATCATGCTTTTCTGTGTATAGCTGCTTCCCTTTTACTGAGTGTTTCCAAAGCCCAGCTAACCAGAAAAAAAACATATAGCTTGAGATTTTCCATGTAGGCTGAGGGTTGCTTTTATTCCCCTGCCTTTTGTTATTATTTTAAGAGGTGTAGTGGATGACACGAACACTCTCTCCCACCAATGCATTCCCATTTAAAGGGTGTTGAAGAAGAAAACCAATAACATTTACGGAACCAGATTCTCTCTCTCCCTCTAAAGGTATATTTCTGAGACTAGGACCCAGTATATAAAAATGGGCTTTATTCAAACTAATTTCCTAAAACCTGTATGCAATACAATATTTCTTTCATTCATCGTCTTCCCTCTAGGAGCCTCAGGACAATGTATTAATGACTTACTAAAGACTTTAGTCTTGCAACTATACTGTCGTAAGTGATTCTAGGTCATTTCCCCAAACTGATACTAGAGTAGTTATTTTATTCCTTCTTCCCAGTTTCAATTAACATTTCACATCTTAGGTATTAGGCTACAAACATCTTAAAGCCAAGATCATTATAAACTTTATCCTCAGAGAGTAAATCACAGTCCTGATCTCTATGAAATTCAGTCACAGGCATGAATATTAGAGGTAAAAGGAATCCATATTAGGCTCTGTAGAGGCAACACTTAAATTATGTATTACACAGAAAGGTAAAGCAAATCTATAATCATGGTAAACAAACTTAGGAACCTGAGTTATTTCCAAAAATGGAAGATTGACTCCTTTATCACTGAAGTAACTTTAGGTTAGTTAGCAATTCTCAGCAAACAGTGTTGCAAGCAGTATCATTGTTCACAACTGGTCTACAAACAAAAAAAGCCTCAGCAAGCTTCAGAGATGCAATATACTCCTTTAAAAGCTTTAACCCTCTGTTATGATTAATTTTCTTTATATCTCAGTAGCCCCAAAACATCTTTTCCATCCTCAACACAGCTCTGAAAGCACCGTAAGTCCAAAAATTCTAAGTTTAGATATGGAAAATTGGAGACAAAAATCCACAGTCTCATAACTGCTTAAAAATAAGCGTAAACTCTAGGGGTGCTTTAAAACAAAAACCAGATCACTGTTAGAAAACTATAAAAGGCATCTGTGAATCTCAGTACTTCATTCTGAGATCTAGATGTGACAGAATTTGGCCTGTGGCAGCTAATGCAGAGGAATAAAGTAGGAGCTGTTGCTACTGAATAGCAGCTCAGCTCACACAACACTAGCTAGAAGAGGGAAACAGAGCAGCACAGAAAATCCCAGCAGGTTCTCATAACTGTGACAGATCACATTTACACACATTTTACAGTCATTTCATTATGGACACACCAAAGAACAGAAGAATACCGAAATTAGCCCTGTTTAACTGGCTGCAATTCTAACACACTGACAATAAACCTACTGTTGAATACCAGCCACAGGTACCTTAAATAGAGCAAAAGAGGGCAATGTAGACATAGAGCACAGGACTTCTCCTACCTTTTCCAGGTCTGATCCACTGTAACATGCTGGAAAAGAGCAGGCAGATCCCTGCCTTCCTCAGCTCTGATCAAAACTGGCTCCAGCACAGCTCTTCCTGTTTGACCTTCTTATCTTTCCTGTTGATTGCACAGCCTGGCTTGGATGTGGCAAGTACAAAAAGTTGTCTATTAACCAATACTGTTAATTCCAAGACTTCTATAGTGGAAAGAAACATTCCTGAGCATGGAGTTCAGCTACTAAAGTTCATTATGCAAAGCAGAAATGTATCAAGTGTGCTGGAAGGTTCATTCACACACTCTAGCTTTTCAAAGCAATAATTCATTGTGGCATTTTGCATTGGTGGCTAGAGGGCTCCAAGGGACACATCCAGGCCATTGTGTTCAAAAAGCATTGTTCAGAAAAAAGTAACAAACAGTCCTCCAGATACAGTATAGGGCTTTGTCACTCCTTTGCTTTTGATTGCAAAATTAGATTTCTTGTTATCATTTCAGCTGCCAAAAACACTGATGAAAAATCGTTTGACAAAAAATTTACACCAATATGCTCAGGTTTAAATTGCAGAAGTGTGTTTTTTAGGAGATCTATCACACACTATGAAGCATTAAATATCAGTTTGGGGAGTTGAACAAGACTGTTGTGGAATGCACACAGAGTTTATCTTCTGTGTAACATGACTGATCCATGTGCCATATCCTAAATGACCCACAAAACCAGTGGGGTTTCAGGTGATGGGCTGTCCCCACTGCACTGATGCCCTCCTACAGCTCTTACCAGCAGGAGTACCAAAACCAGAGCCTTCAGATACCTTTGAGACCTTAGTTATGACTCCTGCCAATCCATCTCAAGGAACATGTACTTCAGAGTTGTTTTTAAACATTAGAAATTAGGTATTAATTATAAACCATACTCTCATTTACCTTACTTCATCCCATCACACCATGTAAACGTGAATTATAAATGCTACTTCACACTGATCAGCCAATCTGCTCCTGCAGCATGCTTGCGAACTCTCCATCTTCCCAGAAATTATGATGTTGGAAGGTACTCAAGTGATTGTGTAAATCACAACCAACCAATCATCCCAGAGGGAATTAATTTGATATTGCGCTATAATGCGGTACACAAAGCATAGCACTTCAGGAGTAATTACTTTATGAAGTAACTATGCCAACAGCATGAAATACCACATTTCTCTCACCACTCTACTGACTAATTTTCCATGAGTTTCATGAATGTCTAAGTCTTTTCATTACATTTATTTTATATTTATATATATAAAGATAATATTTGGTTACATTTTATAACATCAGTTCTTCACTGGTATTCCTCTTTTTTATGTGATTCCAAGTTTTGAAAAAAACCACCAAAGAGTCACCTAAGCCTATATTTTTCCCAATGGACAACAATCTTTCAGTCTCTATTTCTGGGTCCCAATCATTGTAGAATCTACCACTGGTTGGTATGTCCCTAAAATCTCAAAAGATACAACTAATTTTTATTTTAGAGCACTGAAATTAGGAGAGCTGCAACTCACTTCAATAAACATGTAACAAAATAGCACCAGCTGAACTCCAGGCTCTTTAACTCCGTTTTCCATACCTGCTTAGGATCATAAAATAGTTTGGATTGGGAGGGACCTTTAAAAGTCATCTAATCCAACTCCTCCCTGCAATCCTCAACTAGACCAGAAATCTTCAGCTTCCTCTAGGATTTTACTCTGAAGTAATGCTCCATAGTATTTCATCACACCACATCCGGAACTTCAATTCTTGGTGGTGTATTGGGACATGTAGTTTAGGCAGAAACAAGGAAATTTTCAGCTTTAAGGTAATGACATGAAAAGTTGGCTCTGGACCTCCCGTTGTCTTATTGGAACATCTGCATTACAAAAATCTAAGTGAATAACCTTATTGGATAGCTGCACTCATGAAATAATTCAAGAGACCAATATATTGCAGCAAACAGGAAAAAAACAGAGGTAGCACAGATTGGTTTCCATATTAGTAATCACATCCCTTATACTACATTTTAATTACTATGAATTGTGCTACCTGTTTCAGGTTTCCTTTTGCTAAAAATAGGCTTCTAAGTTGTTTCTTCTAGTCAATTCTTTAACCAACAAAATTACATGAAGACTTAATGGCCCTGTTTATGTTTGGTTGTCCTCGACCTCTTCAGAATTATTAAAAGAAGCTGACAGAAGGCTGGGGAGGACACTGGGTGTGGATACAAGACACTTCCTCTAATTGTCACTCTCAGGCACTGCTTTTCATCATCCTGTTTGTCTGCCCTTCTGCAGCTGCATGTTTGTCTAACCATTTTTCACTTCAGCAGCTCGTTTTAGGGAAAACAACACATTTACTATAAAGGCTGACTTATACCTTCCCGTGTAACTATTATTCCATCACAGCTGGGGAAACGCCTATGAAGGAACAGTCCACTGCCATAGGGACTAACTCTAACTTGCAAAAATATTGAAGCATGACTCATTGGATTATTCATTGGTAACTGATAGAAATACCAGTTTTAGGTGAGACAGGGTCTTTCTACACATTTTACTAAATTCCTGTCTGATCTCTTTCATCCCAAGTCCAATAAACGTTAACAAGCTTATTTCTTCTAGCTGGAACCAATCATAAAAAGATCTTCTTTGTTCCATGTTTTGCTGAAATTAGCATTCTCCACTATTTACATCTAGCACAACAAGTTTGAAATCACACAAGATACTGACTGCTTTCTTGGCTAAATTAGTCTCTATTGGTTCCTCTTTCATCTAGTCATTGAGGGACACCCACTTAAAAAGAAATGTAATGCAATACAATCTGTACTGCAAAGCTCACAAAGAAATATCAATTGAGCCCCTAGATGTGAGAAACATTCGGCTTGAAGTCCTAACTCACAGAGGTAACATTTTAGCAAACTTACCCAATTATATTAATTCTAGCCAGATTATCAGCATGCATGGATATTAGTTGTGTTATTTTCATATGATTACACACAACTTCCACAGAAATAGGTTCAACCATATGTTTCTTTTTGATTAGCATGTTATCTCTCCACAGCAACTGCATACAGAACTAGCTGAAGTGCTTTCTTCTGGTCTCCTGACATCTTTGCATTTGTTTGCTCGAAACCCAGATAGCTTTACTTCCCCACAGGTCTTGAAAAAACAGCACCCCAGCTCCATGGCCAGGTTCAGAGTGGAAAAACAGAAAACGTGAAAAGAAAAATGTACTGCCATCCATCTGTACGGAAATGCTGTCGCCTTGTAGTCTGCAGGAAAATGCTGAGTCAAACCATCCAGCTGTTACACCACTTACACAGTTCCTAAGCTCTTTACACAGCATAATGGCTAAGTTTGCTGACAATTACCAAATGCTAATAATAGATGTTACTGAGTTTGTTGTTCCTGAGAACAAGCAAGACCATGGTACCCACCTGGCAGAGCTTCCTCCCAAGCTTAGCAGCTTCCAAGAGCCAAAGAGCCACTTTTAGCTGCAGGCCAAAAAGCCAACATGCTCCTACCAAGGAAGCCCATATCCAAATCTCAGCAGGCGAAAAGGGATCCAGTCATGACTGGATTCACAATTCCATCCCAGCCATGACATGGATCATAGGCCTTCCCACAGCAGAGAAAGAGAAAGCTTCTAGAAGAGTCTCATTAGCTCAGAATAAAAACTGCAGTTACCACTTACTACTCAGAATCACTAATACTTAGATTAAGCATTTCATTCCTGTACTTTCTGACTCAGCAGGATTTATTTTCTGCCCCACACAGATAACAGCCTCCCCAAATCAAGCACAAATTTTGGACTTCCATACAGCACAGAAAGCTTTTATCTTTCAATCACCCCAAACCGAATACACTGAGACAGTTTGTATGCACAAGCTTCAGCACAGGAAATGAGCTTTCCCTATTCTTCTTTCATCTTGCAAGTGGAATTAAATTCCTCTTATCTACTGGAATTAACAACACACTTGGCAAATAGAGCCTCTAAAATACCCAAGTATCAAGAAATTAGAAAATATGTGTTGACATGGAAACAATAATTCTGTTCCTCTCCAAACCACCAACTATTAAAAGCGGAAAAACAAAATCTATATTCCACATTTAAGCTCCCACAGAACATCTTTTTTTAAAAAAAATTATTTTCTTTACCCTTGGCAGGCTAAATCCCCACCTTTTGCAGCATTGTAGGAGAATTAAAGGAAAACTAGGTACTTCCTTTTATAATTGGATGAACTGATTTTTAATTAAAGGTTAACAGTTTTCAGCTGTTTCTAGTTTGCAGGTAGAAATAAGAGTTTATTCTTAAGGAAATCTTCTTATAGGTAGCCAGGAAATAATTATGTAATCATATATTGAGTATAGATTATTCATTATGTTGTTCAAATGGATTTGCTACCTCTTTTCTTTCAGAGGACTCTTTTTACAGAGTCACATGCTCATCAAGGTCGGAAGAGAACTTCAAGACTATCTAGTCCCATGTTAAACATTTAGAAAAGGGCACCACTCAAGGTTTTTTCCCGGAATGAGATTTCTCACTGAGGTTGTGACAGCTTTTCTGCTGTCTTTTAAAGCAGAGAAAACTATGTCAGTATATCTAAAACTGTTTATTCTGAGGAGTGGAGTAGAAAGCCACTGCTCCTTGATCTTAAAAAAGAAGGGGGAGGAGCAGCAGCAATGAATATTTAGTTCTGCTTCAATTCCTTCTCCCTTCTGAGGATTTGCATAAATGTGTACTATTTGAAATGTGTTTTTATATTTCTATATACATATTCAAACTCTTTTCTTTACTAGCATGCCAGAACACTTCTGGGATGGATAAAAAGACTTTCAAGAAAGAAGCACTTACAATCCTTAGCCATACACTGAAACACTTAATTTGCAGAACTGAAATTTTACCCATCTGTTTGGTGATTTTGCTTAGTACTAGAAAGTGCAGGGCCATGGAAATTTATTTATGGGAGCTTGATTATATGTGGAATAGAGATATCTCCTTAACTAGTGTTGGCATTGAGAAACTAAATTTTTACTTCCTCAGGCATTCAAAAATTGGAGAAAAGATATTTCAATATGGATTCAGTAGAAATGAAAGCTTGCTTTTGCCTCTCCTGATGCTCCATGGAAGAACATGCCTGAAGGAATATCAGGAAGACCAAAACCAGTAGACAGCCACCAGGACAGAAATTATCATAGAATTTCAATTTATCATCCTGTAAGCTTTGTTCCATTCACTAGGTGCCACTTGGTTTAGTGTCAGTAGTTTTCCCTTTGATCAAGGTAGCCCAAAATAGTATCTTCCTATAGTTCAGGATTAGCATATCCAGCCACCAAAATGTCTACAGTAGAGAAAATCCTGTAGTGATACTTTTGGCTTCAACAAAAAACTATAAGTCTGCCTTCATATAAAACTAGCAAAATAATTGGAATTTTTCCAAATTACTGCTGCCCTCTAGTTGAGACCTGAAGAAGGGTTCCCGGGTCCTTTTTTTTTTTTTTTGCAGCTTTATCTGTAGACCTAAGTTATAATTTCTAGTAACAAGTTTCCTCTCACATTCATCTTTTTAGACCATTTGGCCACAGGTACCAGCGCTAAATATATTAAAAGGTGTTTATAAACATAACAAGCACAACACTTTCTGCTTAAGTAACCAGCCTTGTATGCTTGAGACAGTATTTCTTAGAAGGAGAATAAAATCTTTAAAAGGCAGAGTGCAACCCTCAGTCTTGAGAAATATGAGGAAAGATTTTTTATTTATCAGAGAAAATCTGAGACACAGAAGAACTTTGGTCAATATGGATCTGAAAACCCTGAAAACTCTAGATGCTTCCTGTCTGAAGTTTGGCCTTGGAACCATCTTACAATTCCATCTATGGACCTTTGATTAAGTCAACTGTACTTGCACTGGCCACCACAGACAATAATGATGTTAAGGTGTGAATGTGTGGGGGCATGCTATAAAAAGTTTAAGGCTATGCAGCTAAACCCAAAACTTCTGATAAGCATTAACACATTCTGGACTCCATTAAATGCACAGCATGTGTCATGTCCATTAATTATATTCAGTGATATTTTTTCCACTTTTTCCTGTGTTTGAAAAAAAAGAATTATGTTTCTATTCCTTTTTCTTTTTTCTAGTTGACATCTGTGCATATGGTATCCACAATCCCCACGTAAACTTTTAAGTTCTCTTTTAGGTAGGCTTGGTCCAGGCCTTTTCATACAGACTGGGACCTTCCCCTAGTGAAGCCTGGAAAGCAACACCAATAGTACAGGACAGCTTTGATGCAGCTGAGGACACAGAGAGCAGTATCAGTCACAGCTGCATTTTCCAAGGGCCTGATGTCTCAGGAATGTTCACTGCCAGAGTGGGCTGGAAGTTCCTGTAAACTGTCACACATCTTCCCAGGCAAAGCCTCACTTACAGACAGTACCACATGAGAATTTTATCACCTCAGAAGATTTTATATTTTGCTGGCACGAGGCTGTATTGTATGGGTTTTTTTACATAAGAACAGTGTAAGATATGCAGTGTAGGATAAAGAATGGGAAATCAGCACACATCAGCCTGGGCTGCAAAACAGAGTTATACTGACTCAGGGCCAATGGATTGTAGTATCATCGACTTCAAGGGAGAAGCTGTAGCTCCACATAAAGAGTAATTTTCCAAGGAGTCACATTTGCATGGGGACACAATGTGCTTAATAAGCGTTAACCTCTCTGCAACAAAAGGGACCATACTATGCTGCTTCTTACTACAGAAAGTACAACATTATTTACGTCTTTATTGTCATAAGTACTGATATCTATGGTTACACAGACTGTGTAGCATTGCACTAAAATCCTTGCAAGCTTCACCTGCCATTCCCAAATAAAAATTAAATTTTTGCCAATGTTTTTTGTGAGTGTAGTGACTTTTATATTATTCATGCTTTGTCTTGGCTCTTCCCAAAGCCTTCTCTGCATTTGTATTTCTGCACATTTCACTGCTGTAACCTCAGAGTTTGTCACCTTTGTGTATGAATTCTATACAGATGCTCATCATTACGTGCTAGACTTCCTGTCTTGCAGCAGCCTGCAATACTAAAATTTATTTGTTCTGACCAACTTTCCAAAAGCTGACTGCTGACATGAGAGAACAGTCCTTGATTGTCTCACTGTAACAAAGATTTCTTTCATCCTCAGCCATTGTTCCCTTTGATGTTATTTCACGCTTTCTGTTTTCAAAGTTTGCCTGAGAGTTTTATTTGACCTAGTGATCATAATGCATTTAGGTTTGTAATGGGTAATGGATGTCTAAGTTATAGCTGCTGAAGCAGTGTTTATATTCTTCCCACGGTGTGAGAGGAGCTTTGTATAAAAGTTAATACTGACATCTTGATAGTGCAGCTCAGACATCTTAATATAGTGCTATGCTATTATTTCATTACGGCTGCTTCACACTAATTCATTATTTATAAACATGTGCTTCTGGCTCAGTGAGTAGCTGGCAGTTTATTCCCATATCCAGAATCTCATTTTAAGATAGTCTGTTACTCTTCTGGGACTTCAGACTTGCCTTATATTTTATTTACTATCAATGTCATTCTAATACCACAAACACAGTAAGGTGCTGGAGAGGTAACTGCTGTCACTGGTTGCAAACACAAGTGTGGCTTATTTTGGCAACTGCCCCAGTACCAGTAATTCTGTGATATAGTAGTTTTAATGTCAAAAAGCTCATCACTTGATATGAAATTAGTCATAAAACTAGAGAAGTTCAAGTCTAGTTACAGGACTGTAACCCAGGCAAAATAGCCCAGCCCTGAATTCCTAAGAGATATATGACACCAGAAAAATAAAAGTAGAAACGTCTTTAGAACACAGATGTTTAGGGGGCTTTCTTCACACAAAAGAGAATCAGTAAAAAGCAAAAGAGGGGTCATGACAGCATGTCAGGTCAGGTTCTTAATCTTCTGTGACACAAAAGAATTTCTATTTTTGAATTAATAGGAAAATCATATATTTCTGTAAATTTATAGAACGCTTTTGAAGGATAACTTGTCATTTAAAACATAAGCACTTCAAAATATGTTACTATAAATTGCAAGATTTCTTTTGTCTTCTGGAAGATAAAATGGCTGTGAAAAGACAGCAGCTTAGAGTGAAAATCAGCCTATCAAGTAGATTTCAGGCTAAAAAGTAAAAATTACCGAAGATTCTTAGGAGCTTAAACTCAATTTTCAGGACTATACAGTAGAACTTAATGGCATGAAATACAGAGCTGCACAGTAAGATTTACAAAAGCAGGTCTAATTTATGCGATTTTTTCTGAATTTTTTTTTCCGTGAGATATCTATTTAGGACATTTTCAGAAGGGTTTTAACAACTAATAGAACAGCTGGCACAAACTAAATGTTCTTTTAATTTTCACTCCAAGTTGCTATTTGACCTGAAAATCTTGTGATACTGTGGCAGCTTTGAACATGAAGCCAAGGGAAAACTTCACCAATTTAAGCAGCTGCTTGGATTTGTAGTCTTCTATAGTCTGGGTTAGCATGTAAATCACTTCTGGGAACTGGATGGATGATGGTTTTTTTCACAATTTTTTGTTTTTGTTTGTTTGTTTGTTGTTGTTTTTTGGGGGTTGGTTGGTTTTGTTTGTTTGTTTGTTTGGGTTGTTTTGGTTTGGATTTTTTTGGAAGAGACAAAGGTTCTGCTTCATTCCCAGTGCAGAAGTTCCAGTTCCTCTCCCTCTTGCTGGACCCTCCATCATTGAGACACTGACCCCTCTCATATGGCAATGACCTAAAAAACTTTGCAGACAAATAATCAAATAAAAGTAATAATTTTATTGTCCTGGTTTAAGCTCCTCCTCCTCCAAAAAAAGTATCAATGCTCTTAAAAGAATTCAGGATGACACTGAGGATGTGAAGGAAGAAACAGGACCATCAGGTTTGCCAAGTGCCAGTTCAATTCCCAGTAATGACAGAAGTGGTGCAAAGTGCTGACAGGTCAAAGCCTGACTTTTCAGCCTTCTTTGCAGTAGCTGGACAAGCTGATTGCTTTCAAAAATTAAAATCAAGAGATGACTGCCCACTAGCCTGAGATTGGTAACAAGAGACTGAATATTACAGTGTCCCAAAGAGTGTAAATGCCCATTATCAGGATGGATCATTGTCCTGAAAGATTTATTTCCTCTGTGAGACTGGGTGCTCAGTTTAAATTGTTTAGGATAAGCCTTCTTGCCAACTCTTTCTGGATGGTTTCACTTTGACCATGAAGCCAACAATTCCCCCACACTTTTGCTATCAACCTTTTAAAGGCCAGCTTCTCAGAGATAGAGACAATGTCTTTCTGGAGAGCAAGGATAACATCAAATCCAGAAGAATTCAGAATAAACTCTGGCAAATACTTTTGCCATAGACCACTCATGCACTGAACTGTGACATCTTCCCAAGTAATGCTTGTGTCATCTGTGTCATCCATGATACTGAACTATCTTCAAAAGCCATTGAGGCAGGGCTTTTCCTGGATAAGCTTGAAGAAGACCTTTTTTTGACAGTAGACCTTTAAAGTGGTGATTACTCCCTGGTTCATTGGTTGGAGTAATGGAGTCTTACCAGTAGCAGACTATGACTTTTCCATTGGGTCATGGGAGCTCTTAATCTAGCTTGGGGCAGGTGACATTACCCTAAACAAGGAGAATTTGGAAGTCCATGGCCTGTTACTCACAGTGCTCCCTAAGATCTGGCACCATGTAGGTACTTTGAGCATTTGTGTAGTCACCTGGACCTTTCAGTTGTCTCTATGACTTGTAGGAAAAACTTCCAAAAACCTCTTGTGGCCCTGGGGTTCTCACTGCTTTTCATGAATTATGATATGCTTTAGCATGCATTCTCCTTTCGCACTGCCACCCAGCAGAAGGGTCAAACTGTCTTTCAGCAGCCTTCAAGCCCAAGGCAGTTTCCTCTTCATTACCTCCGATATGGATTGTACACCCACCATGTTCAAGACAAAAGCTCTGTCTAACTTCGCTCTTAAAGCAACACTTATGTGTAACCACAGGGTTACTAACATCACTCAGAGATTGCCTTGAACTCATGATGATTGCTATATGCAAAGGCACTTCATGATTAAAACCAAAATTGATGATCAAACAAGAAAACTCCAGAACAAATTACAGAAAGTGATAGATAGCAGCATGGTGCTGAAGTTACGAGTCACCCATTTTAAGGAATGACTAACTAGAGTAGGAGTGAAGGGTGGAATCTGATAGAGCAGTGTAAATTCATAAGTGACACAGAGAAAGTGAACAGGGAATTATGTTTGCTATCTCTTTTACTACAAGAATGAGCAGGTATCAAGTAAAATAGCAAACAGCGGGTTCAAAACAACAGCAGATAGTTCTTCACACCAGACAGTTCGGCTGTGAAATTCCCTGCACAGGATGCTGTTGTTTTTTGAAGCGTGCATGGGTTCAAGCTACAACTGGGCAAGACAACACAAGAAAATCCACAGAAGATTCTTCAAAACAAGGAACACACATCTGGTTCAGGAAATCCCCTCTGCAGATACCCACTGATGGTGGCTGTCAGGAATGGGATACTTGTTTGTCTCGTCTGATCCTGTGGCTGCTTGGATTGCAGGTCCACATTCTTCCCGATGGCAGTGATTATGTCCAGGGGCTCCCCATTCACATCAGACAAATGATATAAGAGCCATAAGGTACCGCTACACTTACACAGGGCCAAGGACCATGATTCCCTATCAAATTGTGACATGTAAGCACTGCTGCAGAGCTCATCTCACTTCAGTTTCAGGTGTAGGTTGGGAAAGCTGTGTAGGTTTTATGCTTACAATTACTAATTAGGTTATAACTTTCAGACAACTGTCAGTGGAACAGAGAGTAATCAGCAGACTGATATTAATACAAAGCAAGTCTTCACACCCCTATTTCCTCACGCTGTTACTGCAACCCAAAGCTGCCCTGAGCCCAGTCTGAAATGAGCATCAGAGCAGCTGTGCAGTACAGCACGCTTATGCAACCACACTGGCTGCTTTTCCATTTGTTAAAATAGATGTTTGTTTTTTGTAAAAAAAAATTAATTCTCACAGAAATAAAATAGATTTCCAAATGGATGAAATACTGAATAAATCGGTATTAAATAAACAAATGGCTTTAATAATAATTGTGTGCCCTTGTACTCCCAAATCCAAAGGACCCAAGTGAAAGTTCACCTGATCCAGAAAGGACTGCTTTCCTCTCCTGAACGCCCAGACTTGCTGCCAACACCTTCCGTGCAGTGCTGCAGCGCTGCCTGGAGCCTGGGCTGCGCTGAGGACCAGCGCAAGCATCCTCATCGTCACTGCCCGGGCGCTTCGGGGCCGTGCCGGAGCACCTGTGCACCTCACTGCTCTGCTCAGGCATCACACGAGCCGAGCTCAAGTGGGACAGGAAAATGCAGAGGGGGATCTCACCCGCAGGGCGAGGCAGGCCGGACGGAGCGGTGGCGGCCGGCAGGTGGGAGCGGGCTGCGGCTCCAGCGAGACCTGGGGGGAAGTTTCCGCGGGGCGGGGGATGCTGCAGCAGCTCTGCCCGCAGAGGCGGCGGGGCCGGAGCCACCCCCGGCCGCAGCAAGGCACGGAGGGGGATGTAGTCCGCGGGCGGCGGCGCGGGGCTGCCTACACTTCCCAAGGTGCTGCCGTGCCGAGCCGTGCCGTGCCGAGCCGAGCCGCGGCGGGACTGCGGGCGCCGGCACCTGGCGGCGGGGGCGGAGCGCGGCCCCGCTGCGCGGCGGCGGGCGGGGAAGGAGCCGCCTGCGCGGGCGCGGTGACGGGCAGCGGCGGCGGCGGCGGCAGCGGCGGCGGGAGCGGCCCCTCCTGTGCGCCATGAGCACCGGCACAGGTAGGCGGGAGGGGGGGCGGCCGAGACCCCCGGTGCTGCGGGAGGGACATTCGCCGCTGCCCCGCTCGGGCGGCGAGGCACGGCACGGCACGGGCAGCGGCAGCCGGATAAAAATTGCTTACCTAAAACCACCCGAAAATACGAGAATCTGGGTGTGCGCCTGTCGCGGGGGGAGCTGCCGCAGCCTCGGGCGCTGTCGGGCGGGAGGGGCTGCGGATCCGCCGCGGTGCGGGCGGCGGGACCCTGCGCGGGGACTCCGGCGGAGCCGCCCCCTCCCCGGGCGTCCCCCGCAGCCCCGGCCGGAGCCCAGCTGGACGGGCTGACCGGGCGCGGAGGGGCCGCCGTGTGTCCATCCTCCCGCTGGTACCCTGCGGCTCGGGGGTCTCGCCGCGGCCCCGCGGCCGACGTGCGGTGAGGGTGGCATCAGCTGGTGCCCCTGCCCGCCCAGCATCCCGAGTGGGAGCACACAGCTTTTCAGCCGGTGATATTTGGGGTAAAAGCCCGGCCTTTTCTGCTGGCCGAGATGCTGTGGTGATAGAGAAGGTGAATATTGAGGATGTGCCACGGAGCCCAAGCTAGGATTGCCGCCCAGAGGAATCCAGTTGCCCAGGGCAATACAAAAGTAATTTATCCTGTAATACATGCAGGATTTGAGAACTGACTTGGAACTGTATTTTTCAGCGATTCAGCATTCATCTGCGTTGTGTGTCGGCGGGGGGTGGTTACTTCAGAGCACAGCTGATCGCAAAATATTACAGTCCTTAGGGCAAATGCAGGCTTGTGCACAGAGGAGAGGGGAGCTTTTGGGAGTTGGTTGTGTATTTCGTTTCTGAGGGTAACTGTGTCTGCTAAATATACTCTCTACCACAACAACAGGGAGAGGCTGAATAGCTACAATTATGTGAGGACTCTGTATGTCAACATGCTTAATCATACACATCCTCGCACCGAGCCAAGGGGGAGGGAGCCTGGTGCAAACAGAGAGGAGAACGAGCTCGTGGTTAGACACTGAGTGACCTGGGGTCAGGCACCTGCTGCAGATTTCAGCTGAAAACCTAGTCTGGCATTTCCTCATGTTTGTTGATGGCATAAGTGCTTTCATGTGTGCTGATTGTCCACGTTCTCACACGGTCCGTGAGTGAAACATGTACTGCCAGCATGTCGGTCCTCTCTGTGGAAGTGCCCAGGTTGAGGCAGGTGTGCAGGTGAGAGCAAAGTAAGCATGTGTTGCAGGGTATTTAAACTACTCTAGAAATCCCAAGTCTGTTCCCTGTGTTTAAAGAGCATTGAGATTGTTAATAGGGATGGTAACATCTCCTTTGGCACTGATGAAATGCCACCACAGAATCCTTTCCTTGGTTGCCTGGCTATAATTTTGAACTGAAGAATATGAAATACTGAAAAATGTTTAAATTCTGTCGTGATAGAACTGAGCTTGGTAGAGGAAATATTGAAGTCCAAATTTTTATCTCTGTAATATTTTAAATGTCAATTAAATAGATTCTAAAGTGATAAATCCAGTAGGAAAGTTGGTGCAGAGGAGACTTGACACAATTCTATCTCAGTAATTGCTCCAAACATGTTGTAAATGAAATAGCAAAAATGAACAGTGCCAAGATAAAAATAACATCCTGCCAAAAAAGAGAGTGGAAAAAACCCCTGAGAGTTCTTAGGTCTCATTTGAAAGAATAACTGGCAGTTTTAGGAGTTTTAGTTTTAAGTATAGGGTTAGCTTTGATGTTTCCAGATTTTGATTTTGCATGTCTGTGTGGGCTATGTAAACAACTTGCAATCAATTCTCTTGATAAATTAAATGTGAGGAGCCCATATCTACTCAGTAAAATCAATGGGAATTTTCCATTAACATTGATGGGGCAAGTATTGTACAACAAATTCAATGCCACAGTTTGTCTAAAATCACTGTTCCCAAAAGATTTCCATCAAAATTACTATGGAAAGGCTTTAATTCAAAGTTTGCTGTTTACTGTAACTTTCTGGTTCTGCAAAAAAAAAAAAAATACAGGTGCAGTGGGCTGTTAAAATCAGCCCCACACAAGATTCAACAAATTGTCACATGGTTTGGTAATCTAAGAGAAATCCCCAATATTTCTTTTACTCTTGAGGTGGAGCAAACCATTGCGGATCTGCCTTATTACTCCAGAAACTTTTGTTCAGTCTGTCCCCTCTTGCACCAAGGCAACGCATGATTCACTGTCTGTATCACTGTGCTGTGACACTGTCTTGCCACTTTAACCATAGGATTTGGCATTAGATATAGAAGGGCTTATATTTGGTAAACGTGATGTAGCTTGTAATAAATTAATATAGGTAATATAATTTAAAGTGGTCAGTAGTACATGCATTGAACCATTGTTCTGATGAATGGACTGCAGACTCATGCTATAATTTTAAATCTAGAAAGCATATGATCATCTGGTATAGTAAGACACAGCTCAGATGCATTATTACATGTGTTGTAATTAGATTTTTCCACATACGATTTTCCTCAGCTGCCTCTTACATTCTTACCACTGATCTCGGCTGGAACTATTTCTAAGAAAGAGCCTATTCACTGCTTTTTGTACCTGGGAGAGTTACATGAAATGGTTGTGCTTTTAGGATACTAAAGGTAGTTCTAAGAGTTTATAATATGGTTTTCAGTCTAATAATTCAGTTCTTTGCCATCTTGAAATCATAGCAAGAACAGAGTAGGTTAAATATTCGAGACTGTGAAAATGAGGTTCTCCTCAATTCCCAGAAATAGGTTAACATGATGTCTACTATGTAAGTGCAAAAAGGGAATCACAGAGCTAATTACATACTGGGTGAATTATCTTAGATTAGATTAAATTAAATGTCGTGACACAAATTCACACAGCTATTTAGTCTTTAAACTATTATATTAAAGGGACAATTTGATTGCATGGATCAGAGAGCTGCTAATCGAGTGTCACAGCCCAAATGGAGCAGGAATGTGGTGGCTCTGGTTACAAAAGAGGTTACTCAGGTCGGTCACACAGGGTCCAGCTCTGCTTGCAGATTATTAATTTCTTTTCAAAGTTCCCATGCAAGTATGCTGATAAGAATCCTCCCTAGAGACAATAGTTATGGTTGTTTCCGACTGTACTTTATTTTATACTCAGTTACAGCATTTTACTTTCAGCCCTTCATTCTGAGCACTGGTAAAAGAGCATTGAATTACTAGATAGGAGCACCAGGAGGTCAGCTTGCTTTGGAGTTTGCCAGCTAATGAATGTGTTCACCTTATAAGATACAATCCTACACATTTCATCATTAAACAAAACTAGAACTACTTCATTTCATTGTCATTTAAGCCCAGTTTCCCTGAAAAAATAAACAACAATATATATTTCCTGATGGTATTTTCTTCCTCTGAGGTTGAATTGCATAGACTCTATTTAATTTCTTAGACTGTGAAAAACAGGAAGCTGTATCTTGGGATTCATTAAGGTTTTGGGGGATTCTTTATAGCTCTTAGGAAAACGGTTTCAGCTCAGTGTATCTATCTTTTAAATGGCAGCATGTTCCTGGGTGGTGGAGACATACAGCACAGTTAGGAGAGGATGAAATAGGTCACAAGAGATTCTCAGGTGATGTCACATCAGCTGGTAACTCCTGGCTGCAGGACATCCTGTCTCCTGTCTCCATCCTAGTGGCCTTCACATGCTGCCCAAGTGCTGCAGCACATCTCTGGAAAGGTGGCTAGTTCTGCTTAACAAAACCCAGATACTTGGCTTTCTGAGTGAGGTCTCCTTCTTGCTGACTTCCCTGTTTGCAGTGCAGCACCTGCCCAGGTATCTGTTCACATCTGACTGCCATTGCAGTACGATGTACAGGTAGTTTTGCATCTCAGGACATTAATGCTTATGTACTTAATCCCCAGTAATTATCTTTGACATAAAAACATAGAGGGCTAAGAAATGTGAAGAAAATTGACAAATAAAAGCATGGCTATTGAGGTAACTTTTCTCTCTCTTCTTCTATGCAATGGGCTGGCCAACATTCAAGGAGAAGTGAAGAAATCCTGGTTTTAGTTTTGTCCAATATGACAAACAGTTCCTCCTCTACACTACACAAATTCAGGCTTCAGCAATGAAATGCCTCTTTCCTGAATACTGTTAATTGTAAGCTCACTGCTGCATTTTCCAGTCCTGTAGGGGTTTGCTGGTGCCATTAAGTCAACTTTGGACCTTGGGTTCTCCAACCAAGCATCCAGCACTCACGATAATGAATTAAACATATTTGTGTTAAAAGGGCTTGTGCTGCATGGGGCTTTTAGAAGCAGTGCTCTGGAAGGGCCAGGATGAATGGGGGGCTCAGCCAGCAGAGCTGGGTCTCTGCAAGCCCAGCATCTGATGGAGGGCAGCACATGGGCCTTGGAGATTACTCGACAATTTGCTGGCTTGCTCTCTGCATCCTTAAATATAACCTTAAGGCAAACATTTCTGAATTTAGATTATTCCCTGTGTCAAGATCCATTAGCAGCATGTCAAGGTCCATAACTGTTACTGTCTGAAACGTTGGAATGGTTTTTTTTCCCAGCTTACTTGTTGATGCTTGTGCTCTGAAATCTAGATGGAGTATTGTTTTGCATGAAGCACAGTTATTTATTTTTCCATTTCAGACAAGAAATGTGAAATGAATAAAAACTTTGTTCAGTGAATATTTCTGTCAGCTTTAGGAGCCATTTTTCCCCTTTTCTCTATAAAATGAAATCCTTCTACTGACATTAGTCAAATTGATCATTAACTATATTTTGAAGATTCTCCTGGTTTTATAGGACAAGTTTCTTGATCTGTAGATGAAGGAAAACAAAGTCGAAAGGCAGGTGGCCATGAAAAACACACAGTCCTGAATTGCAAGGGATCACTAGTGATGTTTTGAAAATACTTCAATGTTTTTAATTACAGGGGGGTTTTTTTGCTACTCAGAAACTGTTATTTTTAGGTTTAAGTAATGCTGTCACTGTAAAACAGTAACAGATTGCAGTTGCTCCTCATGGTGGATATGAAGAACTAGTGTGTAATCTTGGTTGTTGCTGCATAGTAGCTGCTCACGAATACAGCATCCAGTTCCTTGGGAAGTTTGCAAGTACCCCTTCTGTCAGTTCATTTCTAGCATGAGGCACTATGATACTTCAGAGGAAGATGAAATATGATTCTTCCATTTCATTTTTGCCAAGTTCATCTGATCTTCAGTGGGAAAAAGAAACATCCCTCACCTGTACTGGTTTAAGGAGTGAAATAGCTGGATGCACCGTGCAGAAGGGGAGCACTAAGCATACAGTAGTTGTGTTCCTTCAAGTCTATTTCAGGCAGTGGCAAAGTAAGATTGCATTGCTCCGATACTGCTTGTATGGTAAAATTCATGGTGAAGTAAGAGTTAAAGTTTGATGCATATCATATGAAGAACAAGCCACAGAACCTGTTCTGCTTAAGTGTCAGGCAAGAGCTCTTGTCACTTTAAAAAATAGGTCATATACTTCCTTCTCCTCCTAAGTATATGACTTAGAGATTATATGACATAGAGTATATGACTTAGGATAAAGGGAATTTCAGAAGTGATTCACAAGGCTTTCAGAAGTTTACTAGTTGATGTCTAAACATATACTGAGATCTTCTCTGCTGAGCAACTCTGAGTGGGACTGAATGAATAGGCAGCCTTGTATGCAGGGATTCATTTGGAGAGTTCTTGATCAGAGACCACTTTGTTTTTTTCTTGACTTATTTTTACCTCTGTCAAGAGAGCTTATTGAGGTACATTTATAAATCCCAGATTGCTGTAAATTTTGCAGTTTAGAATCATGTGAATGCTCTAGAAGTAATGAAAAATACTTTGAGAGTTTCCTTTTTGTTTTTGTCTCAGTTCCCTTCATTTGCTTTGCTCTGTTTAAAAGTTCTTTCCCTCTCTTTTCCTGTTGGTGTTCTTGGTATTGCAAACTCAGCTGGGACCTGCAAGTCAAACAAGTTTTTCTGTTCTTTACCTTGGGAGAGCCCACTGAGGATTTTTGATTGAGTTCAGCTGGGAAGTTTGGCTTCATGGAGTCTTGTAGCGTTTGCTGTGGTCCTTCCTTTGGCTTTGTAATGCCAGCAGCATGAAGGCAATCGCTCGGTTACAGTTTTAGATGCAACACAGATAGAGAGGATCTAATCTTTAAGGTCACATATAATTGTGCACTGATACCAAAGGAAACCATAGAAATGGCTGTGTTGCCATTATTACCCTTGATGAGAGGAAGATAGGAATGGGAAAGGGTTTGCAGCCAAGTGCCTTAGCCGGGACACAAGGCAGTCGGGAACAGCTGGGGCTGCGTCTGTCTGTACCGCGAGTGTCTGGCAGTGGCTCCGGCACCTCACCCCTGTGACTACTCGCACATATGCTCTCTGTTCTGCTGTGTGTTAACCTGGCTGCAAGTCAGGCTCAAGAAGTGCCAATTGCAGGGTTTCTGCCTGTGCTGTGAGCCTCGGTTTGCTCGGCAGCTCCTGCCCTGCTCAGACTAAACACGGCCCCGTGCTCTGCCACTGGCTTTGGGCAGTGACAAAGCATTCCTGGGTGCAGGTGATGGGTAAGTAGTGGTGATAAGGGAGGAGAGTTGTTTTGCACTGACCTTTCCATGACTCATAGTTTAACTCAGGTGTGATGTTCCCAACCCACTTGGTCAACAGAATGCACCTACCAGGATTCATGCAGTGAGGATGATGGGGGAAGCTGCTGCACGCTTCTCTTGAGAGTGTGGCATGCAGGCAGAGGGGATGGAGAGGTCTGCTCTTGATCCACCTGGGAATTGAATTGTGTTTTTCAACCCCTCGATGGCTGGGTAAAGTGGAGATGGAGCCAAGCTCCTCTCACAAAGGCATAGAAAAAGGTCAAGAAGCAACACTCAGAAGGGGTAGCAGGAGAAGTTCATGTTGGTTTTAAGGAAAAGTGAAATCCCAGTGAAAGAGCTTGAACCAAGGAGGGTAGCAGAGGGGCTGTGAAATGTTCAGCCTCTGAGATTTTCAAAATTTAGTAGGCCAGGTTGCTGCAGCATTTGCCAAACTGAAGATTGACCTGCAGTCAGCTGGATCTCTGGGCATCTGGTCCAAAGTTTTCTGTGGGTATTTGAAACGGTCCTTAACTGTGACTGCAGAGTATCTGCTGTGCTGCTACAGAGATCTACTGGCAAATTAATCTTAAATGTTTTGTGTGGCCGTTTACCAACCAGTCTTCCTGGACATGTTTTGATGGCTCATTCCCGTCTTGGAAAATTGGAGGAAAACTAGTGTCAGCTGCATGTATGAACATTGGTAAGCTTTCCCTGTGGAGAAACAGGGTTTATGTATCACAAATCTGTTGGACAATTGCCTGAAGAGGCAGACCTGTCCTGTGGGTTACGTATGTGCAGCTGCAGAGCCCCTCCTCAAATGGGACAGAGATTTTGGTGTGAAAATCTGACTCCTCCACTGCTGAGACTTTGAGAAGGTCTACGTATCATCACCCATGGGTGAAATCACTGTGAACTGCTGTGTTTTTTTAATAGCTTTGAAACCAGGACATTTATTTATGTGCCTTTGTACAGAATTAGGTGCAAACATTTTAGCATCTTTGTTCTAATAGCCACAGGTTTTCATGGTACCAAGCTAAGGTAACAAGCATCTCGCAGATTGCCTGAATGTGTTGTCAGGGAGAGCATAGCCAAAGCTTTTCTAGCATCTTCTTTAAGGCTTCTGTGTGTATCAGCCATGAGACCTTTCGTGATTCTAAAACATGATAGATTGTGTTTCAGTTTGCTGACACACTGTCATGATTTCAGATCATTACACTGTACTAGCTGGGATTGAATGCCTGTGTGGCCCAGTAGCATGTTTCCAGCTGTGCCCATTGTCCTGACCTGGGAACTAACAATGACAGTGGCTTGTGTCCATCTTGGTCTTGTGTGTTTTTCAAGATGGTACTAAGGGATCATCACCTCAGATGATGAATTTTACCTTCTTTTTGGTAGTGTGGCCTAAATTTCATTGAATGCAGGAAGCCAGCTTAACAAAGTTCTGTTTCTATCTTAATAGAGCTTCATGACTTAGGAGAGCTACCCAGTGACATTGCTGTCGATTTGATTGTCTATGTTATTAATAGGATTTGACCTAAGAATAAAGCCTAGGTTGTGCTGAGAACCCTTAACTTCTGTTACTTGTAAACTTGGGGTTAAATCATCTTTCTGGACTGAAGTCTGATGGTACATTTTCAGAAAAACTGCCGAAGCGATAGGCATGTTTTGCGTTTCTGTCCATAGAGCTATAATTCTAACTTGTGATATTCCTGAGTTTTTTTCCAAGGTCAAAGCTGACTTTTGATGGGAACAACTCAGGCTGTGTCCTGTGAAGTTTATGAGATTGGCGGTACGGGAGTGCTGCCAGCTCTGAGGAAATGCTCGGCTGAGCTTTCTGTGTCTTGTCTCTGAAGCACATAAGGTCTACATAGATCTAGAAGCATGCCATAGTCATGCCTATTTTAGAAAGCAGCAAACAGCACGAGCTGCAAATTTAAGTTGGCAGAAGAAGCCTGGCTGTTAAGCTAAAGCTGTCAGAAACTGCCACAATGTTGGTTGGATACTTGATTTACCTGTCCTGCTAAGATGAAAGAAAGATGAAGCTTCTCAGAGCCTTTCTAAATACAAGGGTAATTAATATTTTTGGAAACATAAAGAAATCCTGTATATTGGAGGCAGACCTGGCTTCCATCCTAGTAATTTTACTATAGTACGTGTGCTTTGTAGATCAGTAATTATGTATTTATTAGAGTGATGGATGCTTTCAGTATAGCTGTTTGCACTGTGGGCATCAAAAAGCACAAATATTTCAGCTCTGAATTTCATCTTTAATTCTAGTTACTTGTGTAAACTATTTTTGAGACACTGCCTAAGTTATGGGTCAAATTCAGTTATTAAACCATCCTGGTTTAATAACCATTCAGTTATTAAATCCTCTCCTTCTTCTCTGTGTAAATGGTTGATTTCACTCATATATCCCAATACTGAGTAGTTTGCAAAAGCAAAGTATCTTCTTTCAAGACAATAAAAGGTATTGAACCTATCACTTCTCCTGATAGTTCATTTCTGTGCTTGTTACACTGCGTGCTTAGAAAATGCTGTACTGGTTTATGTTTTTGTAATTAAAAAATAGTTTGGGTTTTTTCCCTTATTGAATATGTTTTCCCTAAGTGAACCTGTGAACCTTTTTTAAGGAGTTGCACATGCATTGTTGCTTAGAGAGACCTTAGCAGTGGGTAAACAACAAACCTTGACATTTTAAAGGAAGATTCCTACTCTTAGCTTGCCTTGTGGCTCCGTGCTGTGGATCTGGAAGGCAGATCATGTCTCTTGTGCTGGAAGGCAAAGGACTGAAGTTTAGATAGCCCCTCTGAATTTTCTAGGGAAATCATTGTGACTGTGCTGTGCAAAAAATATATTATGTGGACATTATTTCTATTGCATTGATATTATGGTACCATGAAGCATTAACAATTACCAAAGAACCTAGATTGGTCACAGGCTACCTGGCATTTCACCTTGGCAGCTCTGTGTAGCACTGGAGCAGTGGGGAGGGAGCACTTTGGGTGGGCAGTAGGAGCTGCACATCCACAAAAGTCATTGTACTGACCCATAAACAAGTCACCCTACGTGTTCCACTCTTTCCTGTCTCTAGGCTGCTTCCAACATGGCCCTTGAATCTCACTGTCAGTGTTAAGATCTCTTTTTATCAATGTATTTCAACTTTTTGTTGCATACTTCTGTGTAAGCATCCTAAAATGCTATAGCTTAAAGAAAGCATTAATGCAATAAATGATTGGAAAACCTTTAAATACAAATAATGTAATTGTTACAATAATTGCTGTTATATTAATATTCCCTGTATTTTTTCTGACTGCAGTTTATATTGTTTGTAAACTATTGAGAGGAGATCCTGTCCCTGGCTTTGTGCCATAGATAAACAGTTGTATTATTTTTAATTACAAACTAAAAGATAAAATCTTATCTTTAGGAAAATTTTGCCATATTTTGCAGGAACCCCTTCCTTTTTTGGCAGGATGTATCACATTTATGTTCTCTGATGTCAGGGCTTCTTTTTGGTAGAATTTCATTACAGTACTCTTGGTGCTGCATATTTTTGTAAATATATTTAGCTTTCTAATAGTATTTTTGGTCAATTGACTGCAAAGCTCTCACAAGAGAATGGGATTTGCTTGTGCACACAGAACTGAGAAGAGATTTGTGACTTGTGTTGGGTGGGATTAGTAAAGTGAAGAAGAATCTGAAATACCAAAGTCTGAATTGAATGTTCCTTCTGTTCGGTCACTCTGACTTTACATGTGTAAGACTTAATACATTTTGGGTTATTTTTGGCATTGGCATGAGTGGCTGATGTTTGCCTGCAGATGTAAGAAAGGAAAATTAAAGGTTAATTTGTTCGCCATCTTCCCCTAAGTTTTGAAAATAATATCTGGTCCTTAGCTTATCCAGCGGCTCAAGGAGGGAGGGAGGGAAGAGTTGGGCTTTCAAAACCAACTGCAACAAAGCCAGTTTTCCACTGCTAACTCCATGTCCCTGACAGCCTAAATATTCCTGCCCTTGATTTTTGTTTCCTTCTGGATCATATCCATGAGGAGATTTCATTTCAAAAAGAAACCAAGATTGCAACTGATGTCACCCATCAGATAAAACTGCACATGTAAAATACTTAAAAAAAAAAAACAAACCTAGAACCTAACCCTGGAAAATGTTTGGGTGTTTGGTTTTTTTTTTTTTTTTTTTTTTTTTTTTTTTTTTTTTTTTTTTTTTTTTTTTTTTACGTGGTGGGAAAAGGCAGCATGTGCTGGCACCCAGGCTGGGAGCGTGCAGCCCCACCAAGGAATCTGTGCAGCCCACAGTGACGCTTGTCGCAGCAGACCCCTGCCAGCAGCTGTCACTGTCACTTGCCAGTTCTTTAAAGCTCTTTAAAGGTGGCATAACGTGGCAAAGAGATAACGTGCAGCTTTTTCCTCTAGAGGCAGGCTTAAGTTAATATTTCCCCAAAGGCCAGGGTTACAGATAAGTGCAGCAAAGTGGAAAAGCTCCGGGTTGCTCTCCGCTCACCCATCTCCCTTTCCCAGCTGGGTAGGGAGGCTGGGGTTTCAGGCAACTTTCCAATTTTTCAATTTGTGCAGCTTTCATCAGTTACAATCACATAGATACGATAGGTAATTTACAAAATATTTATGATCTATTCCAGGTCACACAGATAGGACGTGTCAGCTTTTGTATCCCCCAGTGATACAAAAGCTGAGTTGTTGGGGTGAAGATCACTTCGGTTCTGAGGGCTGATACTGAGTCAAGCTTCTTTACTGAGTATGTTTGTCTAGATAAAGGGAACCAGCTCCTAGCCACACATGGCACTCCTCTTTAAAAGACACTGAAACAACCAAGTCCATCTTAAAAAAACCTGACCCGAGTGCACCGTGCTGATTGTATCCCATTGCTCTCTGTTTGGATGCATCAGATTCCTGTGTTCATTTCTTTGCCAGCAGGTTTTGATCATTTCATCATTCCAGAAGAGTGTCACTGCTGGTATAATTTGATTGTTGGGGGAAGGGCATATGCCTAATGAGAACTATTCCAAGGAGAGTTGGAGCAGACAGGCCACAGGGCGTGTCTGCTGGGCACCAGCACAGGGTGGTTATGAAGAACTGTGTTGCTGAACACACTCCTTCCAGCTTTTTTGTTGTTAGAAGCCTTTTGATGCCATTTGGCCTTTGTTCCAGAGGTGGCTCGCAGTGGGTTGTGCCTGCACCTGTTGTGCAATGGGCCATTGCAGTCTCAGTGAGGAGTGGCTGTTTGCCCACCATCAAGTCAGATGAACCTGCTGTAAAGCAAAACACAGACAGGTATTTCTTTGCAGGAATTCCTCAATATCATGAAACATCATCCTTTAACCGGGTTTACAAGCACAGAAGCATGTTTCAGAAGCTGTGTTTTTAAAAGTGCACTCCAAAATTTTGATTTTATATTTCAGTTTAAGAAGTTCATGAGGGTTATTTGCAGAGCTGCTGACATGAGCCCACTGGTGAAGCAGCAGCCAGCCCTGCAGTCCCTGTAGGAAAGGCCTGTCACAGTACAGTGCCTTACCCAGATCATCAGGGTAAGGCACTGGCAAATTGAATGTGTCTTATGCGTGCCCAGAGTCTCAAGAAACCAGAAGTGCTAATGCAAGGGATGCTAACTTATCAAAGGGCTGCAGCTACGAGCAAGAGGATTAATTTTACTAATACATGCTTAGAGTTCATCAGGCTAATAAGGCTCCGCAACATCTCTTGTGAATCCACAGAAAGGTTCAGTGGATGAAGTTCAGACTTCATATTGCTCCTTCAGTTGGAAATGTGCAGCGTTCATCTTTACAGCTTGGAATTCCTCATTTGTAGAGCTCATCATAATGCTGTAAAAATTATTCTAAAATTGATTCTATAAAAGTTTTTGAGATGAATGATCTTCAGGTTCAAGACTAGCTGTACTGTCATGTATAATCCCATTGCAGCATAAGGAGCTATGTATTCATATAAGAAATAAAAGTTCATTCCGTAGTTATTAAAACCTGCTCTTACCTTAGAATTGGAATTTTGAAGAATATTTTTTGAAAAAGTTTGATTCAAATAAGACTATTTAGATTTCAGATTTCTTTTCAATACTATTACTCAGAGACCCATTCCAAATATAGCTTTGGTCAGCTTTCTTATGTAGACACAGACATTAAACTGTTATTCCTTGAAGGTAAATCCCCAGAGCCCCTTCATTTATGAATTATTGTGCTACAAATTGTTAACGGAATACATTATAGTGGAAGTTTTATCTGCATCTGTCTTATGTAATTTAATGCAAATAAATTGTAGATAAATATGCTAGGACGTTAAATGTTTATTTGTGATAATAGTTCTGTTTATTCAGCTTGAGGAAACTGGAGGTAAAGTTAAGAGTACTATTAAAAGGAAGCAAGAAAACAGGTTTTAATTATGATTTAAAGTAAAATATGCAAATAAGTCTAAAATAAAATGCTTAAAGATTGCGGTAGGTTGCTGCAGTGGTACATTAACATACTAAACTATTTTGAGTGTGACACATTTTCCACATCAGAATTAAACAAATAGCAGCTTAATACATTAAGTCATTTCAGTGACATCTGCTTTGTCAGTTGCCTACAGGCTGGAAAATGAAGCATTATGGAAAAAGATACACAGATGGATCCAGTGGCTCAGGATTTGCTCCAAGTGGTGGAGGGCTTGGGGCCAGTTCTGGGTCCCTTGGTACCAGCCATATTGGTGAGATGCTTTTGGCCCCTGTCTTGGTTTGGCACAAGATGCTCAGCTGTGGGCATTGTCACCACTGTCCTATTTCCCCCACCACAGCAGTAAAATCGGTGAGTGGAACAAGGAGGCCATTTCTGTTGTTTCCAAGAGGAATATCACTTGCTGTGGAAGTATTCTTTTTCTTTTTTTTTTTTCCTGAATATTTTTTCCATTCCTTGGGGCTACACTGGTGAGTGGAACTACCCTGTCAGCTCTTCCCAACACCCTGGGAAGGTCTCTTCAGACCAAAACTCATGTGATTGGTATTCTTTCTCCAAAGCAAGGTGTTGTAGTGTATCTCTAGCACTTTAAAGAAATAAATACATAAATACCTTTTATATAAATAAAAAAATACTATAATATCATCATTTTACAAGCAGAAGCTAACACCTTATGTGTATGACTGAGATCTATAAATTAGGCCATGTATGTATACAAGAACATTAAGGGGAAAATCACAAGCAGTGGCATCCATAATCCTAAGTTGGAACAGAAATTGGAGCCTCTTTTTTACCATTTGCATTTTGTTTATGTTGTTCATACTGGAAAGGGATGAGAAGACTTTCTAGAATGTTAAAAACTTTTAACCTTTTTCTGAAACTATGACAACTAGAATCAAATTAATATAATAAAAAAAACTAAAGAACAGATTGCTGCACAGTCACATATCTCTGAGGGATGGTACTTAATTTAAAACAACAAGTATTTCAAGGCTGTGATAGAACTTTGAGGCTTAACAATACTTCTTATATTTCAGTCAAAACTCCCAGAGCTCCCATATGGAAGAGTCAGCCAAAATTCACAGTGCAGCCAGATTAGCAGTGTTAATCACATTGCCCGTTCTTTAAATTGCAAGGAACCTGGGCAGGGTGTAGAGGCTGGAAACTGGATACCTGTGCAGTAATACCTGTGATCCCGAGGATATATTGTTAGGTGGGATTGGTATTTACTGTCTCAACAAAATCTCTGCTTCTAAGGCAAGTTGCAATGTCAAATGTTTAACTTTGCAAGCTGCCTTGGTTTCTTTGTACGTTTGGTGTGTGCATAGATTTAAAAACAGTATGGCTGCTCTATTTCTGCTGTGAATTTTTGGTGGTGGGATCACCAAGGTCACTGTATCTCATATTTGGTTTGTAGGGTCAATCCTTGGGTCAGGCTGCTGCAAATCTACATATTTGTTGTGACTGATAACACTGTGGGACAATAAATTAATTATGACATTTATATCTAAAAAAAAAGGCATTCATTTAGCCATTTAAACATAAGTATAATATTAGCTTCTATTCTTTTAGACTCCAATGGTCTAAAGCTACATGTTCAGATGAGAAATGTTGACACCCCCCTAAGGGCATTCCAAGTTCCTTTACGGCAGATCCAGACAGAAGAGTTTTGCTTTGTTACTTAGGATATATGATACTATGATGGAAGGTGGCTGTGTAAAAAAACCTGGATGGGCAAGATGCTGTGAGTTAAAGGTGTTCAGCACCTTTGAGCTGGGCCAGCTTTCGAAGGATGCAAAATACGGGTTTGGAAGGCTAATTTTAATCACCCTGCTTTAAATGGTGTGTCCTCACTCACCTGTGATGGTGTTCGTGTTAGAGAGGGATTTTACAGAGATCTGTTTTGCTGTCATGCCAGGGTCCTGGTGCTGGGAAGAAGTGGAACTGGTCTGTGGACAGGCTGCCTGGATGGGCAGAGGCTGGATGTACGAGGAGAGTCTGCAGGAGCCAGGCTCCTTTGGGAGGCTGAGGGAGAACATCAATGTCTTCATGTCCCACTGCGGGGTTGGAGAGAGGATGGACCCAGGCTCTGCGCAGAGGTGTGTGACAAAAGGACAGGAGTCAACCCCATGTCAGCTTGCAACATGGCAAGTTCTGATTAGGTATAAGAGGAAACAAAATTCCCAAGAAGATTGCAAAGCGCTAGAGCAGGGAAAGTGGCAGCCTTACATACTTGGAGGTTTGAGATTTGGATGGGATGAGGCCCTGGGCAACCTGATCCAGTGGGATCTGTGCTAAGGAGGAGGCTGGCATAAATGACTTCCAGAGGTGCCTTCCAACCTAAATTATTCTAGTTCTAAATATAGCGTGTGGGAGTGCTAAACTTGACTTCGGCATGATTAAAATTACATTTAAAGCTAAAGCAGGACAGCAAGACAATGCTTCTGGAACTCTTGTGCAGCACTTCCAAAAACACAGGTGCACGTACATTGCCAGTGGAAGCTCAGTTATTCTGAAGCAGTGTTATACCAGAGAGTTACTCGGTGATTTTAAAACCATAGCTATGTCTCGGAGTGTGTGTGGTGCTTACATGTGCCTTGTAAGAGGTCAGATTTATTTCTACGGGTCACAAACTGAACAGCTGAATGGATTCGAGGCTCCTAACTCCCATTCTGTGACAGATAATTAAAAGATCTAATCTCTTATACAGCTGACCTGAGAATAAATTTCTAATAGTCTGTGGATTTGCTGCACAGCAGAGTATACATCTTCTCATTTATAATTTCATATGTTGTTAGTACAGCTAGGCCAACTTTGAGATAGTGTCTTGATTTAAAGTTGAATCTTGGGACCTTTATTTTCTTTTTGATGGAATGTAAAATATATAAGGAATTCCTAGATAGGAGAGGTAGAATCTCAGTAGTATAAACTGTCTCTAAAATGATAGCAAAACATACTGAGGAAAAGGAGCTTTTATTTAAAGATAGAGCAATTTCAAGTTTTAAAAAGCAGACTTTATTTTATTACATTTTCTAATTATGTCCATACCTAATCATACAACTAATAAAAGGATTTATATTTGCCAAAGTTGAGGTTTAGCATATAAGTATTAAGGCTTTTGAGTATGTCTGAATGTGTTTGAAATGTTTTGGATCAGTGCTTTAAATAAAATTAAATCTTACTGTGTGAGTAGAATAATAAACTTTAAAGTGATTGTTATAATTCTACCTTTGTACAAATGTAATCTCACTGGTTGAAAAGAGAGCATACAAAATGAATGGAAAGGTCCATCTCAGTAGGTTTCCAGGTGATAATAATGAGTTTATTTTCTGTCTTTTCCCAGTTTCTGGTAATTGCTAGCAGACCAAATAGGGCAGTGGGAAATCTGTCAGTCTGGAGCGTCTTTGGGGACCTATGTTATAGAGCAGAGATGCTCTATGCTGTAGAGTGTCCATCTCTATGCTGTAGAGTTGGACACTTAGGCTGCCTGTCTAGAGGACAAAGAGAGAACTTCCAGCAATTTTCCTTTACTGGTGCTAAGTGGAACTCACAACTATAATTGACCTAATCAATTTGTAAATAAGTGTTGATTACAGCTGTATGGATATAACCACCCTAGCAGACCGTCAGCAATGGGGCTGAAGGCAGGAATTAGGTGGCAGATTTGACCTGCAGCTGGAAAGAAAGTTAAATGGAGGTTTAAAAGAATCAAATTGTGAAGTGCAGCAGAAAATAATCTTGAACTAGAGGTGCAGGGATTCTGCTGCTTTCTCAGGAGCCATGCTGAATGGCCTAGTATTAGCGGTGTATTTCTAAATCAAGATAATATTATTGCTGTGTGTATAGAAAAACTCCATGACACTATCTTGACAAAAGAATATTTATCAAAAAAAATCCTATATTTTTAGATAGTAATTGTAAAATGGCACAGTATTACTCTTCTTTTTTTTTTTCAAATGGTTAACTAGCCTTTGGGGCACTTTTTATTGTTTTGGTGAAGGAGAAGAACTGACAACAAATGCAGGTATTCCTTGCAAAATTACATTTTCTCAAGAAAATAACATGAAGAAGGGCCTATTTTGTGTGATAGCAGGGCCCAAGAACAGGTAGACGTCTCCTGCTGTTTCTCCACTCTAGAGAACCTGTCGTTGTTCTCTTACTATTGAAAATAGTAGTTGGTGGGGTTTGCCTTTCCCCTGGTTCTTTTCTTTCCTCAGTACCACATCTGTGTTGGCCAGCAATTCCCAGGTATTTGTATGCAGGGGTTTTGTATTGTTTTACAAATCTTCCCCTAGAGAGGCAGCTTTGTTATTTTTTCTTTGTTTTTCACTTAGTCTGTAAAGTTTTTATATGAGTCTACATTAAAAATACAGTTTACACATTTATTTAATATTTGGTTATATCCTGAACTTGTGTAATCAGCATCTGGAAGTAAGAGTTTGTAACATTGTGAAACTACTCAGAAAGAGAATTTCTTCTTCCAGTGCCTAATTTTAAAGCTGAGAGATTAAAGATGTTTCATTTTTATTAAGCAATACCACACGTTGTTAGTTTTTGCCCAAGAGAAATGCTTAAACCATTAAATATTTTATCTCTTCTTTGAATAAAATATATTTGCACATTGTTCCATATACAGTGTTCTCACTGAGTGATTTTGTTTGGGAATTAGTAACTCTTCTGATGAAATTTGCATTGCTATTGGCAGTAGCATTTCAGGAAACTCTAGCAAACAATGGAAGGCTGAAGTTTTACCTGGTCTCTGTATAAAGCTCATGTTTGCACAGAGGGAAGAACTGAAAGCTTGTTCCTTTGAAGATTACAGCTGCCACTGGAGAAAATGCCATGTTAGTCTTACTCATAGTGCTGTGGAAATAAGGAGGTGCCCAAAAGCATTGTTGTTGTGAACTCAGTGGTACAATGCAAGGCAGTTAAACCTGTCTGCCCTGGGCTCTAGTGGGGTGTCTGACAGGGGAACCTGTGACATGATGGGGGTCATCAAGCTTGTATGGCTTGGAGCATGAGTGGAAGTCATTGTTCTGTGCCAGACTGAAATTCAAACCAGAGTTTTCAACTCTGTTTCGGCTCAGTGTTGGAAGAGGGACTAAAATTGAGATAGCAGAATTTCTAATGCTTAGTGATACATAAAATCCTACTAATAGAATCACTTAAAAGAGTTGGGACTGATTTGTGATTGACAGTATGAAAAATGTTGTTAGAATGACTGAGTCTGGAAGGTAGGTCAAATTAAGGATTTCTGCAAGTCATGGTGGCTAATTCAGAGTTTTCTGCTTTTGACACCTAAGGTCTCATTGGCTGAGAGAGCGAGTTGGTTGTCAGTAGAGAGAAGCACTTCCACAAGATCTCATTTTGCACAGCCCCAGTGATAGTTGTAGCTAAAATTATTACAGAGTAAGGATTGGATTGCATTAAGGAATTGTTCCTAGTTCTCTGCTTTTTTAACACATTAGCTCTTACTATGTCCTTTTCTAGCTCTTATGTAAGAAACTGTATTGCTGAGATAATTCAATTGCATCATACAATTTTTCATACCCTGAGGACCCCATCAGTCTTTTCATGGAGTTGCATATCATGCTTTGAATATGAAATTAATACTCACTGCTTCCAGCTCCATCAGTTTAACTTTATTAGACTATGTTTTTCTTAGGTACCTTGCTCAGTGCTACAGTCACATCTGTGTTTTAAGAGAGTACCTAGAAAAGCAAAATAACTTTTTAAATTTCAGGCCTGTTCCTACAGAAACACTATTAAAATGAAAAAGTTTTAAGGTCCAGATAATGACAGTGCTTAGCAGTGCAGAAAAACAAGTTATACAGGAGAGAATGTTGATTTCATTCATTACAAAGCAGAATTGTCCTTCTTTAATTCAGTGAGAGCGAGGCTGTCACTCCAAATGATAGAGAGAAGTGGGATGTGATAGAAAGGGTATTTACCATCTGAGTCATCATTTACTTTAGGAGTATTTGCACTGGGAGGAGATTTATCTTTGTTTATATTCTGTTTTGGAAATAAACTCTGGAAACATGCTGTGGTAGCATGGATCACTTGTTTTTCCTGTGTGTTGCATTAAGCTAAAGTTGGGCTTCTCTTTAATTAAAACTGTTACTTTTCTGTGATGCTCTGGGAGCAGAGCAAAGCCAGACTGTGCGCTGGTGCTCCTTTGGTACATGGTGAGCAGTGGGGAAGGGTGAACAGAGCTCCCATGTGTTGCAGCCCTGGGAAACAGTAAGGGAGACTCCCTTTCTTCAGCAACATGGTTGAACGAACGCGTGAAGAAACTGTGTGCCCAGGAGAAAGATTGAAGCTGGGGAAAGGAGACATTAAGGGGAATCAGGGAGAAGCGTTTGTGGAAAAATAGAGCTAAATTAGGAATAAATGGACCTGGTTGCGAGTAGGTTGGCTATTGGGTATTGTCCTGTTCTGGATGAGCCCAGCACTTCATGGCCATAGCCTGTCCTCTGTTCTTAAACTGTGTGTGCGTTTGGTGGGGCTCCATGTGCTTATTGGGTGCCTTGCTGGCTGTGTGTGGGACACATCCCTGCACTCCATGGTCCCCCAGATTTGGCTATGCATAATTTATCCTGTTTCTATATAATGCCAACTGGCCAAAGAGCAGCCATCGGTGCAAAGACCAAACCCATATGTAAGCGACCGTCTCACGTGGGGTAGTGGAAGGGAGCCTGAAGTGCTTAAGGAGGGAGGACTGTGAGTGCAAACAGCCTCAGAGCCGTGCATAAAGCAAGAAGGGGATGTGGTAGGATGTGTCGTGGCACGAGCTGGGTCCTTGAACAGCTGTGTCCGTGATGGCCCAACAGCCCACGTCTCGCTTCGGCAGCATGTAGGTCAAGGGACAGCATCCTGCGTCATCGCCGTCTTAGTAGGTTGTTATTAAAGGCTCGAATTGGTAGGATTATTGGCAATTGGAGCAGCTTGCAGCCAGATGAAACTCCTGGTTTCCTTGCCCTTGGGAGGAGGAGGAGGAGGAGGAGTGACCTACATCTGCCCAGGGGGCTGCCAAGCTCCACCTTGCAGTGACTTGCTAGGCTTTTCTCTGTTAGGGACAGAGATAAACGCTTCTCTTGAGACAGTGGAAAATAAAAGGTTCTTGGTGTTCGCCAGGCCTTGGCTACAATTTTAGATTAATTGTATGTTTTGTGTAGAATGTAAGGAATTAAACAGGTTCAGTGGCTGGATGGGGAATAGTGGGCTTTAGGATCTCCTGACCACACACTGTTCACTTGACACAATAAAGATACTTTGTGTTTCAACCCTCTTGAAATCAGGGGAGTGAGGTTAGTGTGGAATTTGGCGTGGGATTTTCGTCTGTCCTTCACTGAATTGCATTTCTGTACATTACCTGGGAAAAATGCCGTGCAGTATCTTTCTTTTTATAAATAAGACATGATTTTATCAGATGATGTTGCTGCTTCCCCTTCTGTCTGTAAAAGGTGAATATAAAGTTTCAGAACAAAATATTTAGTTTGAACTAAAACTCATTTGCTGTCTGAATAAGATGCTGGTTTGCAAATTAAGCAACTCAAAACTTGGTCAAAAAGCATGTTGTGTAGATATGTCAAAAATGTTCCTGTTGGTAATAGAGCTGTTAGATGCAGAACTGTGCAAGAAGTAGCACTGTAGCTGAAGGCTCTTGGGTCATGTTTGTGTGAATATAACACATTTCTGCTATGAATGTGGTGTTGAAAGATAATTGATTGCAGAAATTGTGTAGCCTGAATGTGAAAAGGGAGGCAGCGTGCTGGTGTGCCTGATGGGGATGAAGCAGAATTAGATTTGTATGGGTGTAACTGAATCTAATAAGAAGTTTTTACGCTTTGACAAATTCGGCAAAGATAACTAATTTTCACTGTGTGAGGTAGTGTGACTTTAGCACCAGAACTTCAGTAACATCAATATCTATATATATTTGAAGTAACTCTGATTGCAATAAAACAAGAGCTAATCCCTTTCTAATGCTAAATTAAGCAGAGCAAATAAAAGCAGTTCAGTTTTATACTTCAGAGTAATCATTTTAGACATTTTTATATGCTGTAGACTACAAGATAAAGAGGAAAGAGCCTTTGCAAAGGTCCTTAAATTATTATTTGTAATCCTTTTAGAAACATATTTCGTATAGCATTAGTGGCAAGTTAGTAGATTATATTAATTAATGATTGGGTGTGATATATTGTGGGTAGCAAAATGGACCATTGCTTTTTATATTATTTTATCTTGCTTTGGCTTTTGGTGTTGCTGTAACAAACAGGCATCACTGTTGTTATTATTACTCTGTTTGTACCAGGGAATGGAGAAACAAATGAGCCACGGAAATTCCTTATACACTGTTTTTCCCCAGTTGCAAACATTTGCTCATTTCCAAGCCAGGGAATATGCTTGTTCCCCTCCCCCATGCGAGGACACAGATGGAGCAGATACCAGTGTGAAGAGTGATGCTGGGCAGGGGTGCACCCAGCAAGTGCTACAGACCTGGGGGGAGGAAATAGCACCACAGTGACAGTTTCTGGTATTGGGTCATGGCTCTCCAAAAAAGAATACCCTGAAGATGAGGAATGGCAGGAGATGGCAGGAATATGGTTTGAGTAACTGATGGAGGTGCTAGAAGTGATCATCAGGCAGCCAGGGAGGTGCAGAACAGTAACAGATACAGAGTCCAGTGATTTTCTTTAAGTTGATTCTTAAGATTTTGGAGCTTCTTATGGTGGAACTGAGCAATAAAGAATATCAATTAATTTAGACACACTCCAAGAAAAAAAAAATCTGCTTTGTTTCTTGGTATTAAAGTGAGCTCAGAGACATAATTGCATTTCAGATGTTACTGATGGGAAATTGTAACCTCAGGCAAGCAGGGGAAAGGCTGAACTTTCTGGTTGTGTTGAGCCAGTTGCTAAGATAAAAACTTGGCAGAATTCAGAAATGAATGCTGATGAAAGTCTTCAACCCAGATCAATAATAGTTTTACTGGTGGACTTTATTGGGAACAGGGTTAAGTGTTACAGCTTCACATTTCCAATGATGACTTCTTTTTTACTTTCAAAACAGCATTCCGTGTTGTTGACAAATTCCTCAGTGATCATCAACCAAAATGAATGTATTTAAGTAGGATTTGGATCTGACCTGCTGCTTTGCAGCTACATCCCTTTACAGAGAATGGGATTTGGAAAGCAGGCAGAAAAATGTTCTCTGGCATGGTCACTGTGGGCTAAAGGCAAGGATTAAAGTGCTGGGAATTTGTGCATGTGTGTGCAGGACACAGAGTGCTGCAGATGAGGATGTGTCTGAAATCCCCACTCCCCTCTGGGGCAGATTTCTTGTTCAGGTCTTTTCACTTGGGATTCACAGTCCAGGTTGTAAACATGATTTTCAGCGTCTCTCTCCTTTGCAAACCCAAGCAGAGCTATCTATGCAAACGCCAGGGTTGGGCTTGCAGCTTCCTGAGCCTCTGAGGAAAAGGAATTTGCACCCACTGGATTTGCACCCATTCCCGATTGGATCTGTCAGTATAAAACTCATCTTGCCAGTTGTTCAGATGGCCCCAATCTGAAGATGATAGTCAGCTTTTCTTGCAGAGGATGGTCTCTACATGTGTGCTTGGCCATCTCTTTACTGTCCTGGTAGTGCCATGTGCCACAGCTGGGCTGAGCTGCAGGGTTTGCAGAAAGGCAGCCCAGGCATGTGGGATGAGTGTATCCAACAAATGTGGCAAGGATTCAGAAAGGTCCCTATGGTCACAGAGTCATTGTTTCCTGGAAAAAAGGAAGGTAACTCTTCAAATGGAGACTTCTCAGATCTACTGGGTGACACTGAGTGCAGCACTTGGCACCCCACACTCACAAAAGACACAAGCTGCAAACGAGCACACACGTCTGTGTCCACTACGTGTGGAAGCCAAAGGTGCTTTCCCACAGTCAGCCATGGACAGCTGGGAAATGGGAAATGAAAAATCAGCTTGCTCTGCCTTTGGATGTGTTGAGGAGCAGGTGTGAGGAGGGGTTTCCAGCCTTGCAGTTTGGACTTATATGTGTGGCATTTCAGGCACATGAGTATTCCCTTAGACCTAGACCCACGCCTCTTAACTCTCAAAATCTACCAATTTGGTGGGGATGATGGGGGTGGGGTGTGTGCATTTTTTAATTCTCTTTTTTTTAGAAACCTTCAAAGTTAAATTTATTGATTCTAATTAAAACACATGAGAGGTTGAATGTTTTTTTTTTCTGAATAGCACCCAACCCACATCATCATTTGATAATTTTGTATGATAGGTAGCTGATGATTGCAGAATTATGGCAATGTCTGTGTAACTTTTCAGTTACAGAGAGCAATGCAATGAAGGTGCTTTAAGTCTAATTCTTTAGGTAATACTTCTGTTTATTCTCTACGTAAGCACTTGAAATGTCCATTGATTAAAAATCCAGACAATTTAAATGGTAATTTTATATATAAAACAATGATAAACTAAAATTTAGTAATCTCTCTCTCTTTGTATGCATGTGGCATCAGCCCACACAGAAAAATCCTGCTCCATGCATTCATTTACTCCCAGAAGAAGTACCCGAAAATTTTCTTGGCATCTTTGCAGTGCCTGTCATCTTTCTTGCACCACTCATGAGCCCCTAAATGCCAAACTCACATTGTAGTTTAAATCCTCCTGTATTCAAAGATATAAATGAGTTTTTCTAACTCTCATGCCTACCACATGCAATTTTTGGCCACACCAACTGACATTTATTGCCTCATTCTGCTTCTTTGATTTCCCTCCCATAAAATGTTGGGCTTGGATTCTAATTTTTTTCTGGGTGGTTCTTGTTACAGTACCTTTTCTGTTGCAGGCAGGATGCCTTCCCTTAATACAATACATCCCATTATTCTAGCTCACCACTGGGTATACAGTTTCCCTCTTGCTTTCTGAAGTCCTTTCTCTGAAAAGTCCCTTGTAATGCCTGACCTTTCAGAAACTAATACCTTTTGTTAATTGCTTGCCTTATCCTTATTGCATGACAGGTCTTCTTCTGAGCTAAATTGTAGCCTGTGACCTCTACTTAAGCAGATCTTTCCTTATCTGATGTCTGCTCCATTTTACTGGCAATCCCTATCAGTTTCATAAGGTCAGCAGAGTCCCTGTGTGGCAGGTTCATTCCTGAAGGTGTGTGACCTGCAGGGCTGTCGCTGTGGCTCTCATTGTCTCTTTGCTGATAACCAGACCCCATCCCTTTATCCTCTGACCTGTGTCACTCTGCCAACTGCATTCTGGACGTGCTCTCACCTCATTATGGGCCTGTGTTTGGTCTTTTCAGTTCTCTAAGCGTTTTCTTGCACCCTATTTTTAGGTTTGATATACCTCTTTTTCCCATTATAAAAACCTCTGCTAAAGGCTTTGTAGGGTTTACGTGTGATTTCTGCTCAGTATTTTGGGTGCACAGTTTGCTGAAGAATATTAGATGGTGCTTTCATTCTAGTTGGGGAGCACATGGAGCTAATGCCAGCTTTGGTCTGGCTCTAGGTCTGCTGCAGAAAGGTCCCCCTTGGAGAAAGGAGCTGGGAGTGGGAGAAGTTCTGTTTTCATTCACCTGACTTGCTGGCCAGCAGTCAAGGGCTATCATAATGGATTTCAGGGCTGAAGGAAGCTCTTTATTCCCAAGAGATAGCAAGGAGCAGAGCAGGACTCATGACCCAGTTACCTCTGAAGCAAACAACTGCCTGCTCCCCGTCATGCAGAGCTCATCATGGATCCTCAGCCTGACTTCTGCTTCATAAATATGCAGGATTGGCACAGAATCACAGAGTGGTTGAGATTGGAAGGGACCTCTGGAGTTCATCTAGTCCAGCCTTCCTGCTGAAGCAGGTTCTTTACTTCAGTGCCTTGTACGAGAGCCCACTGTCTCTGACCTGCTTGTATGTGTTTTGGTTAAAGATGACCATGCACGTGGCTCATTGCTGTGCAGTTAATGAGAAGTGTTATCTCATGCATAGCCTTGAGGGTGGAGGTGTTTGAGAGCCAGAAATTTAAACTCAGGCTGTTTCTGAACAGGACAGGTCACTGAGAGCAGGGTTGGGTGGCTTTGCAAGTCCGTTCCCAGCAGATATAGGATTCATGCAAGAGAGGCTGGGCAGAAAGTTGGAAGGCATGATTTTAGTTGTAGAGGCACCATTTATCCAAGACATTTACCCTTTTCCTGCTCATTTTCACTTCTGCCATGGGTTTGTCCTTTTTTGTTTCTATCATGAATGCTTGAGGACATGGGCCATTCAGCAGTAGTTCCAACTTTGGACATGACTGCAAGGAATACATCAGTTCAATTAATAAATTGTGATAGTTAAAAGGAAATACCTATTACTTAATTTTATTTTTGTCCTAGTTATAAAGTGTTACCAGAATCATTATACCTAGAGATATGTTTAATTTTACTGTATTTTTCATATAATAGAATATCCTGAGTTGGAAAGGATGCACAAGGATCATCAAAGTTCCAAGTTGTAGCCCTGCACAGCACCATCCCCAGAAGTCACACCAGGTGCCTGAGAGCATCTTTGAACTCTGTCAGGGTTGGTGCTGTGACCACTTCCCTGGGGAGCCTGTTCCAGTGTCCAGCCACCCTCTGGGTGAAGAACCTTTTCCTGCTCTCCAACTTAAACCTCCTCTGACACAACTTCAGGCCATTCCCCGAGGTCTCGTCTCTGGTCACCACAGAGAAGAGAGCAGTGCCTCTCTTTGTGATCGTATTGATCCCCAATAGAAAATCCAAATTAGCACTAACCTGGGTCAAAACTATCCAAAAGCAGAAATAACATGAAGCAGCACTGCAACCAGTTTTTTCATCTTAAAAGGAAATGCATCTTAAAATGTACTGAGAATATCTGTGAAGTATGATGATTTCTTGTATTTTCCAGCCTTTTCAAAGTAAAATTCATTAATTATATATTATTTATGAAAAGTTAGTATCTTAATCTGTATTGAGACTGGACTCTGTAGTCTCCATTTGCTATAAACAGACATATGTACAATTGGGTAGAAACCTGATGAGTGCCTTGAAATCCAGGGACATTGTTTTATAAAATCATAAAGGCTCCTGAGTTGGAAGGAACCCATGGGGATTGTTGAGTCCAGCTCCTGACTCCACACAGGGCAACCTAAAATTTAAACCAAGATGCCAATCCCAAGCAGCATAAGAGTTGCTGCAAGCAAACAGGTACATACCTGTTGTATACTGCGAAGTCCCTGAATCTCAGGTGGTGTTATAACTCTGTCGCTGTTGTGCCGAGAACGGCGAATAATCATGACATAAATCCAGGTCAGGGAAGATGGCTGAGGCCAACGTTTAATGAAAAAAACCCATCTTTTTATAGCGTGGTTCGCAATAGAGAAATGACATGATTGGCCCATTGGCCAGACAGCCACCAAAGTGATTGGCTGAGCAGAATAGTTCCCATTCTCAAAATATTATTCTCAATGAATCAAAACAACTTCCACAACAACTTGCACCTGTGAGATAGTTTACAAAATAACAAACCATTTCTCAGCTAGCTTGCATGAGAACGGAGACTTTCACAGGAGGCTGTAAAAAGCTGGAAAATTTCTCTAGCTTTTTTTAGCATCTACATAACTCTTGATTTTTAAAAAAATTCTTAGTTAGGAAATACTTCCATATTTCGTAGTGAGGAAAAAGCTCTACATTCTTCTACATCTAATAAAATAATTATTCCAAAACATTTTCAGAGACAGGCTGTGGAAAAAGTTCCAGACGGGCCTAGTGAAGTGCTGTGAACATGGAAGAACAGGGTTCAACTATATACTGTCACCTTCGTAGAATCTTAGAATCCTATTGGAATATCTCAAGTTGAAAGGGACAAGGATCATCAAGTCTAACTCCTTGTTCCTTGCAGGAACTACTTAAAACTTAACTATAACCAGTCCAGTTACTGCTGACAGTCACTTTAGCTTACACTGGGAAAGAGGACAGTGAGTACAGGAAAAAAAGCATGAGTTAATTGGGAACAGGTCTGAAATATTTTTAAAATGTCATTTATAACTCATGATACCACAGGTTATAAAGATTTTGCAGCCAACTAATCCATTTCGGAGTGGCCTAAATTTGTTGCTGTCTGGTTGCTGTTCGCAAAGATGTTGATGAAGGTGTTGACCTGGGTAATGTAACCCTGGAAAAAAGCAAACCTGAAACAGAGGATGGGCACTGCTGTGGCTACCAGGACTTCACTTGAGATTGTAAGAGGAGCCAAGTGTCTTGTCCTTTTCTGTAGCAAGGGCAGTGTGCTGTTATTCCTGTTAAAACAGTGGAGTTACAGGTGTTTGGCCTGTGTTGATTTGAGAAATCAGGTTAAAGCTACACAGTTTTCTGCATCATTTGCAGCAGGAGGTCTCTGATCTGTGCTGCTGTCACTGCTGCCCCTTGTCACGCTCCCCTGAGTCAGCCCATCATGCTAATGAAGTGCAATGGCCTCGTGCTTTGTGCCTGTGAAGCCCATGAGTGGTGATAGAGTTTCTCAGAAGCACCATGAAAATCCTCTCAGCTCCTCGAGTGTGATTTCTCCTTTGCTGTAGGCAACTGGTGAGACTTCAGGGGAGGCTCAGGGATCACACCTCAAATTGTAAATACAAATTAGTGCACTGTGTGGCTACATTATGATCATACAACATTAAAATGCAAGTTACCAAGCATTTAGGCTTGGAAGCCTGGCAAGCAAAGGGAAAGGCTATGTTAGAGTGAAAGCCCTTTCACTTTTCCTGCCTATTAATTTACGTGCCTTCAGAGTGTTGCCATTTAGCAGAGTGCCTTTTGTGTTTCTGCCAAGCTGAAGTAGCTGCTGGGAAAAACTAAGTAGGCCAAATCTGCAAATGTCTGGAGAGCTCAGCCAGGGTGGCTGATGGTGATCCAAAAGAGTGTGAGGATGGATTTGGCTTCACACGGGCAGCACAACAATATTGAACAAAATAAAATGCTCCCATAAGAGTTTCGTGTCAAAAGGCAGTTGCTGCAAGATAATGCATATATAAGATTTTTTTTTTTAATTGATTAGTTCATAGTTTTGATTCAGTGTATGGAACCTGGGATCTTCAGATCTGTGCTCTGGGTGTCAGGCCATGTCAGCTGAGGGCTATTTAAAGTTACAGACCATGTCTGGCATGGCCCAGGGCAGTGGTGTACTCACCATATAGATTTCTGAAGTTAGTCCTTATAGAAATGCTCATTCTGTTCCCATGTAGTGCTTTAAATAGCTCAACACATCAGTGCTATTCCAGTGATACACGTTTCAACTCCATATGAGCAATCGGGAGGAGATTTTTGGCTGCCAGGTATCTCACAGTGAGAGCATCTCACTGCTTACATCATCTCCTTTGGACATCAGTGCTGTGCCCTCCTACACCTGGGGGAAGGGACTGCTGTGTTGGGGGGATGTCTAAAGGGGTTTCCCTGCTATCTCAGCCTGTATTTATGACAAGGAGTTTGAAGGTTTTAGTTCTTTTAGCCTTTCTCCCCAGGTGCCCAGCACCACCCTGAAGCGGCTGTGGTACCACCTGATGCAAAGACACCCCTTGCTGGCAACGTCCTCCATCTGGTCCCTCCAGGACCCTGCCAGTGGTGCCCCCTCCCATGGACGTGACAATATTTCGGCTTCTGTAGGACGCTATTTTTACACGGTGGTGACGGCGAGGTGCTGGCTCAGCTCCCGCCTGTGCGTGGGTGCTGCAGGAGTCATCTGACCCTGGGCGTATTGGGGTCGGAGTGGTGGCTGTGGCCGCGCACGCTGCGGATCCCGCTCCCCACAGCAGCGGCCACATAACAGCAGGGCTTCGGGTGGCATTTCCCCTCTGGAAGGGAATTCATGCAGGAATGCCAGAAGACACAGGTACAGTGTGATGGCTCCACGTTTTGGACAGCCTAGACCTGAAATGACTTGTTTTTCATCTGGGGCTGTGGTAGCTAAATCACCGATGCTGTCACAAGAATAACAACTCTGTGTTTATGTGGAAACACAGCAGTGGGGAAAGATGGTTAAACACTTATTGTAAATTATGCTTTGTGTTCTTTTAATTATATGAATGATGATTTGGAAATTATAATGATTCTGGTAGTTAGCTGACAGCTCAATTTGAAAACTTTCCTTGTTTTTATTAATTTAAATTGATTTCAGAGTTTATATTAGACTGTAAGGGGAAAAAAGGCCCTATTTCTTTATGCATATATCTTGAAGTGTTCTTTCTATATCCTTTCTCATTGCAATCTAGCTAAACCTGTGCAAAGGTAGCCTTTACAATGCTGCAGTAGTAGTTACTCAAATTCAGCAGAGATTTTTTACTAACTGTGTTTGAATTTGGTAAATATTTTATTATCATAACGAGGGCAGGAGGTTAGCTTGTGCTAAGTTTGTTTATGTGATGTGAATTTAGCACTGAGCATATGGTGAGACTTGAAGCTCTTGTGTGAATACTTGAGCTGTGTTGTATCTTTTGTGAATGGTTTATTCACATCATGCTGGATAACACCTCTTTTTTGCTTCTGGTCCCATAAACTCTGTAACTGGAGGTAAAAGCAAGCGCTTGCCTCAGTTGTGCTGTGTGCCTGCTGCCCTGTATCAGCTGTGGGTTTCTGTTTTGATAATGACGTGTAGGAAGTGCTGGAGAAGGCATGCCTTGGAAAGGCACTGTAGGAGTGGTTGTTTATTTGTGTTAGAGGCAGGTATGCATTTCAAAAAGGAACACAATTCTTGAAGCCTTTTTTTTTGTACTTTTGGACAATGTGAAAGAATTGAATTGAAACCTATTGACATAGAGATCATTGAATTTGGTGAATATTTTTTCTTATAATACAGGAACTAAGGAGAGAAGTAACAGTGCTTTGCTGTAGGAGCCACCACAGAGGTCTTGGAAAGAGCAGTGAGCACTTCTAGGGGGGTGCCCGGACCCTCTCAGTGCAGAAGAGCACTGTTGGGAGAGAGACTGAATTCATGGGCTGGGGACACCTCATCCCTCTGTGTGGCCAGCCAGCTGGAGGGCTCAAGAGACCACATAACATGGACACTGACAGCAAAAATTCTTTCCCTTTATCCTCGTGATCTCCTGGCTTCTTGTGAGACATACAGAAGAAGAGGGCATTGTGTTACCAGGAGAAGGCACTATAAAGCAGGGAAACACATGTAAAGTCATTTAACACAAGGTGCTGATTGAGGAATAGGGTAAACCAGGTTACCACAAGTCATTTAATATGCTGTTCCAGAATATCTAACAGCTCCTTAGGCAGGGCTGAGGGCAGGGAATTGCTCTTCCCCACTGCCGAGTGGCATTGGCTGGATGGATGGGAAGAGCTTCTGGAGTTCCCATTACACAATTACTCTTTTCCTCATCCTTTCTGTGGAAAGGACCAATGGGGTCTCAGGCCCCCACAAGGCTCCATAATGAATCACTGGTTCTTAGGAAAAAAAAAACCAACCTCCTTATCTAAATTAAATTTACAGGTGACACCCGTGTAGTTCTCTGATCACTGCATGTATTACCGTATTAAGTATTTCTGTGTTATCCTTACCCTCACACCAGCACAACTCCTCATCACTGGATTTTAAACACAGACACAAGGCAGGGAGAGAACAGGGGCCAGCCATACAGCATGAATAATGCTTCACTGGGATATTTACAGGCACTTAAATGCTTCTTTCCTTTGTTTTCATCTGGATGTTTTTAAATTCGTCCCTGAGTGTTTTGACTCAGTTGACACTGAGAAGGGTTTGTTAAAACAACAACTTAAACTCCAGTCTCTAATTCCAGCCTGGTGCTGATTTACTTGTCTGCTTCTCCTTTAATCCTGCTCCAGGAAGATTGCAAGTTTAATTCCCCTCTGGGCTGCTGTGAACCTCACCCTCCCCAAATCACTTGATACAGCATGTCAGTAATCAATAATTCTGTCCTGTTTCTCAAATACTTAATGAGTAAATGGCATTTGGGTCTCATATTAGTTTATTTTGATTTCAGTAACCACCTCTAGATATAGAGATGAAACGTTTCAGTGTCAGCACAAAGGTAATTCCATCATGCAGAATAATATCCCTTATCAGGACTCTGAATTTTTGGTTCAGAGTTGGAATGAAGCCTTTGCCTTTGTTGAAAAAGCTTAACATTATTATGAACTAGAGAGCTGATAATTATAATTTTAAATATTGATGTCTAGTATTTTTTCACCTCAAAAAAATGTTTTCATCTCATGAAGCAAAAGGTTGTTGATTTATAGAGGAGCCTGTAGTGCTGATAGTTGCTAAAGAAAATTGATGTAGCTTTTCTGCTGATGGAGAGTTGCTGTTGCAGGCAAATGATACTGTATTTGTATGAGCCTGAAATGAAAGACCTGCACTTTTTTAACCCGACCTCCAGAAGACAATAAAAAAAACCCAGAACAACCCACAAAAAGGACAGGGGAGGTGGCCCCCCTAGGCCCTTTGGTTTTCCTTTCATTGTTGCCTTTAGGCTCTGGTTTTGCACTATCCTTCCAGGAGCCTTGGTGAGGAATTACCATTTTCCCTGCATTGAGAGGTAATTGGGGGGATTGCAAGTATTAGGAATAAAATTTCTTTTCACATGACTGTTGTCTCTCCACTCAAATTACACCTTTCTTTAGATCACAGTACTCTTTAAAATGTCTGTCTCACATAAGGACAGGTTGGATGGGGCTTTGAGAAACATAGTGTAGAGGAAGGTGTCCCTGCCTATGCAGGAGGATTGGAACTAGGTGACCTTTAAAGTCTCTTCCAACCCAAATCATTCAAGGATTCTGAGATTAGAATATCAAATTGTGTCATTTGGCCCTTTATCATTTTGGGCTTCTTTAATCAGCAAGAGCAGTAAATCTATTAAACTGGTTTTTTAGAACAGGGTTAAATAATGTGGCACAAATGAGTTATGAAGCCTTAGTTATGTCTGTGTAGTAAACAAAGAAGGTGGAAGTCTTTATTATTAAACTTTACAGTTGAGGTTTGATTCCAGATTAAATGTACATTCTTAAGCATGAAACTTCTTAATTTTCAGTACTTGATTTCCAAGCTCAGAAATGGCTTCTGTAGGGTTCCTCTGAAGAGTTAAAACACACCAAACTGGAAAAAGCATTAGGGCTGTGTTGAATTCTGCAGTTTCTGGACATGTTTCTTCATCAGATCTGTAATCTACCATGAAGATTTCTTATTTAGCTGTTGGAGAGCCTGACAGCAAAGGGTTTTGTCATCCTCTGCATAGACCAGTCCTAGACTGGATCTTTTGCCAAGAGTTTGATTTCCCTCAGCAGTTTGCTCACAGCAGAGAGAAGGTGACATTTTCTATCCCAGGCTCCTGAGCAGAGCATGATCAGGGACTTGCGAATCCTCTCCCTTCTGTCACCTCCATCAAGTTGTCTTGTTCTGCTTCCAAAGCGTTGCTGTCTCAGCCAAATCTTTTCCTTACCTCTGGCTCCTTATCCCAGTCCCCAGGGATGTTAAATCCTGCTCAGTCTAGCAATGCCGAAGGAGCTGGGCTTAGTCAAAGGGATGGGTTTTTTACCATGATTTTCATGGTGGATTTTCATGGATCCAGTGTACCTGTCACAGTGTTCACCAGTGTCAGGCTGCAGCCTTTACTCCAAATACTTCCAAAAGCATTGTGCTCTGCTTTCTTTTTAACACTGAAAACCAATATATTGTATACTATCCTTTTTTCACCTTTATAAAAAGCTTAAATTTTGTCTGAAATTTTCCCTGAGGAAGTGAGTTTGAGAACAGCAAACGCAAGTAATGTTCATGTAAGTGGTTAAAGTTTGGCAAAGCTCTTAGGCAAATATTGTGATTCTTGGGGATGGTCCTGTGCAGAGCCAAGAGTTGGACTTGATGGTCCCTGTCAGTCCCTTCCAACTCAGGATATTCTGTGAATCTGCAGAAGTTATAAGCACACTGAAAACATCACTTGACAGTGGTCATAAGATGTGTAATGCAGCTTCAATAATAAGCAGTGCCGCCGTCCCCCCTTCCCGGTGGTACGTGCAGCAAGTGCATGTCTGGACTCAGCAGTGTAGGACTAAGTCTGAGGAGTTGATCTTATTTGACAATTTTTAGCAAACTGTTGCTGGTTAATGTGCCCTACTTGGTCCAGAACTGCAGAATTATCTGCGTAGCCTGGTGGAGACAGACTGGGTCTTGACATCAGAGATGTGTGAGCACTGGACTGTTGGCAAGAATATTGGCAGTGATGTCCCCAGCAGACAAGTCTTGCACAAAGAAGTACTGTGGAAACTGCTCGTTCATTCCTTGCCAGTTTTTGTCCTTGTCAAAAAGTGAGTGCAGTCAGATCATTTTAGGGTTTAAGGATTCATGAGGATACCTCTGCTGGGGCAGAATGTAGTCTGGGAGAAAGGGAAACTTAGAGAATCAGGTATTCAGTTGTATTTTGGTTTAGAAAAAGTAATTTAAAGTTAAGAAGGAAATTTCTGCATCTCAGGTTATAATGTAAGCATTTAATTTTTAATGAACTCTTTAGTTAGTTAAAATCTGATGAGTAGTCTCAGATCATTACATTCCATCAGTAATTAATTATTTCACTCATTAAATGTGTTGATTGTTTCATCTGCTGCTTTGAAGACTGATTTTGATACATAAAGGCATAAAGGTAGAATGCTGAAAACTGCCATGTAAACATATCTCCTTAAATATGGTTTGAAATGTAAGTTAAAATGTGAAGTTCCCTAATAGAATTAGTTTCTCAGAATTTTCAGCAGTTGAAATTTCCACATAAATCATATTAAGTGTCAATGTTTTAAAATATAAATTAATATGTGATTAATTATATGATTTTGTTGGGCTAGATGGAAGAGCAAGTGTTTTAAACTGTCTTCAGAAGGACTTCTTTGTACTGATCTCAGAGGCACTGTATTCCCACTGGGGTTTTGTGTGAAGCACTGAGTAGCTTATTTCTGAACGGAGAGAAAAGAAAAATAATTATTCCCTTGTCTGTGGTGTATATTTTAAATATGCTTTTTGTTACTTCAGGATTAATGGAAAAATTCCAAAAGAAATTCCAAAGAAGAATTTAACAAGAATACTAAATATTTCCCTTTTTAATTTATTTTATAGCTGAATTGCTGGGGTTTTTTTTTATTCTGAACCTTGCTTTAGAGACCCAAGGAGAAGGAAATGTGTGAAGTTGTCCTGCCCCATAGCTCTGCACACTGAGCACCAAATACATTGTGGAAAACAAATCTTTCTGTTTTCTGCCACATTTTCAGTTTGCAACAATTTCCAGAAAACAAAAAAACTCAGCTTTGCAACAATTTTCAGTGTTCTGCTACTTTGCAGAAAGGGCAGCGTTGGACTCCCAGGGGCAAGAAAGCAAATAGAGAAGCAATGTTTTCTCTGGAAATGTGAGGCTATTGTCACTTTAGGGAAGGAGGTGTGTTTGGTGGGGTGGGCTGCCCTCGGGCTCACTGGCAGTGCTCCTGGGCTCCTCCTGGGCGTGCTCTGCGCTGCGGCTGGAATTCCTGGGCCGGGTTCCTCTGGCCTGTGGGACATACCACAGCATGAGCTGGCAGCTCTCTACACTGGGCAGGCATGGATGCCTCTGGAGAGATGCTGTTCTGAAAGGCTGAAACATGGGAATAGTTGAGTGTGAAGAAAAGTCAATTGTTTAATTGTTCCAATCAGAATTTTATATTTCAAATGCAACTGTTTAGGCCAAAATGTTCTGGCTGTGGTCAGCTCCCTTTAAGTCAAGTCTTTCCTGAATTAGGTGCTACAAATTTTGATGCTTGTTAGCAAGTCTGGAGAGAGCAAACCTTTATTTATAGTTGCAAACTTTTAGCAGCAATTCTAGTAACTAACTCGGGAAAATACTTTGTTTTGGTTTCTTACAGGGTTGATTCTTTAGCAGGGTGGGTAGTTTGTTTTGGGCAGGTTACAGTACAGAGAGATTCTTGTGTCAAAAGTAAAGTATTGCAAAGTTCAGAGTTTCCTCTGTTTTTATTTGAGGAATAAATCAGACCCTCATAGTAGCCTGAACAATGTGTACTGTTTGCTCTGTGTAAGTTTGGGCATCTGCCTTTCTATAAACTTCCAGTTGCCTGTTGTGCTCATGTTGTTTTTATTGGAGATGTCCTTAATTATAACCAGGCCTTCAGTAACTGCTCCAAAGTTCACATTGCCTTGAGCAGGACTTTTTTGACCATCACAGAACATGTAATTTTAGCAGACAAGGCAAAGTGCTAATGGATGGTGAATAATGCCATGAGGAGCTCAGTCCCATGTATCTTCTGGGTAAAGAAAACCCCAAACCACTTTAGTTACAGGAGTAGAAAGTGCTGTTTTGGGTAAAACTTGCAGCAAGTCCCCTGGAAGACTGTGTGGGAGGGGAAGCTTAGCGTGCCACTGAAATCCTGACTCCTTCAACTCAGTGGATGTGGAAAGGCCTTTTTCTCTTAAACCTATTGGCTTATGGGAGGTTGCTCCATCTTGACTGGTTGGTTGGTTGGTAAGTTTATTTTGTAGCTAGAATTTAAACAAACTCAATCACTTTGAAATAAGCAATCCAGCCTTGGAGTAAGCATGCCACATTACAGAAGAAAAATGTCATTTACTTAAAATGCTTTATATGCTTTCCTTTTATTAGTTCTTCACACAAGGAAAAAGCCAAATCTGTTCAGCTCTTTTATAATTAATCGTCTTGATGTTTCCTCTCTTGACTCGTAAGTACACTGTGATAAAAAATTGATGCAAGTGCTGCAGCAGGATTGCAAGAACAAGGTCATCTCTCACCTGTTCCACACAATACATTGAGATACCAACTTCTCTTGTGTTTCCAACAGCACAATAAATGCAATTCTAATTTACATCACAAGATGGCAGCAAATTTTTAACTCACTTAATTTTCACTAACCTAGATTAACCTAACCTCTTGAAAACCCGGTTTCCTTACAAAATAACAGAAAACTTTGTTTTATGATCAGATATATGTGGTATTTATAGGGATGTCAATGTTTCAGAAGTACTCAAAACGTCTACAGAACTATATTTCTGCTTTAAAATCAGTAAAAAAGGCATTTACCATGAACTTTAAAGATCAGTAGCTCATGGTGTAAGGGTTACCAAGTGCCATTAAAGATATTTTGAATAAAACCAATAGATTTTATCTATAGTCTTTAGCTTTTATCTATAGTCTTTGATTTCTTGAAGAGAAAATATGACAAAGCATTTCTTGAAATTCAGGTGGAGGCTCTCAAGACTTGATCATATGGATTCTTTCTTCTGTAAGGAGTTCTGATTTATGTTTGAAGTGTGTTCAGTCAAAAGCTTTCAAAGTTATGAAATGACAGGGTTGGCTTGGCTCAGCTCCTTTTGGCAGATCTTTTCTCCTGTGCTGGCCAATCCCAGAAGTTAAAACTTTTATCTGCTTGACCTGATTTGTCCCAGGTGTTAATTGTCATTGCTTGTAGGTCTTACAGAAGATGCATCTGATGGCCTTTAAAATGCTCTACCTTTTGTTTTCCCTTGCAGTTTCACAACCACAGGCTGTACATAGCCAGCTGGAGAAGCCATCAAGTACTGCAATTCTCTGCAATACCTGTGGAAAACCATGCAAAGGAGAAGTTTTGAGAGTTCAGAGCAAATATTTCCATATTAAATGCTTTGTTTGCAAAGGTAAGTGTTTGTGACTGCTGCTTCTATGAGTAGGGCATTAGCAATGGTGTGTGTGACTTAATGACCCTGGTAACCTCACAAGCATATTTTACAATCCAATACATGCCTGAAAGGATTTACTGTGAACTTTCTGACTGCTTGCTGTAAGATTTTAAACATCCTAAGTCCCAAAACTGGAGTATGTTTTCAAGGGATGTAAACCTGTTTATATCCATGTTGGAGTTTACTATAGAGTTAGGATGTCAGTTTGGGAGAACAATGCAGGGCTAGGAGAGAATTAACATTTTCAAAGAAACTCAGAGGTTATCTCTTTTCCCACTCTCTAATGAATGCCATAGGGTGGGTCATGGCCACATCTGTTCAGGTTCTCTGGTGTTGGACTGTGATCTTTGAATTCCAGTGTGGCCCTCTGTGCTTTTCCATTGTTTGGGGGGAGGGACTTGGTTTGCTCCAGGTTGGTGCCTGGTGATCTAATATTGTCACATGAATAGCAGAAGGATGGTCACAGGAAAAGGGAATTAACTGATACAACACCCCTTCTGTAAGTATTTGCTTATTTGAAACTTAATCTGGAAGTTGCAAAGATCTAATTTGTTTTGAGTGTCCAAGTACATAAATGTTAGCTCATGTTTACTGAACAATCTGCTTACTAAATTATTAACCAGTACTTCAAATGACATTTATTAATCCTTGTAGCTCAGTCTAGAAACATGAGCATATCTTTGGTTCCAGATGTGTCACTGTAACTATTTCCATTCCTATTTAGAGGAAATACTAGGAAGAAGGCTGTCACTATCTGTTAGCTATTGCGATATTTTTAAAAATCCCATGGGATTAAGTGCGTACTATTAAGTAACTGAGGCAATCTTTAATGAGTTAGACAGGCAGGACTAAATGTTCAGCTCAATAATTGTGTTCTTTGCAAAATTGCACAGCATGCAAAATAAGCATAGTGCACTTTCCTAAACAGTAAAAATATTTTGGTCACCAATTCAGAAGAGGTTGGTATTTAAAGCAGAACACGTCCCATACATGCATCTTTTAAGCTCTTTAAACCACGTGTTCTAATGGGAAATTTCATGATCAAATCAGTTTTTCAGACCTAACTCAGGAAAAGAGCAGCTGATTTGTTATTCAGGAGTCTTGTCTGCATGAAGCTTCAGGAACATTCTGGTATTTACTCCATATTATTATCTTCATGGAATCAAAGCCCCCTTTCTGTTTTACAGATTTGCTATGAGAAAAGACAAATCCTTCAGAGGGAACAGGACAGAATTGTGCATCAAATTTTTTATTTCATAGGCCATCTCCATTTAGATGATGCCAGGTCACCAGCAAATGCAGCATGTGGTTGCTGAATCGATCCACTGGTCCCAAATTTAGGCAGTGCAGAGGGTTTTATTCCCACCCCCATGCAGAGGAAAATGATGAATGTACTGTAGAAGCTGCATTGCCCCTACCTGTCTGTAAGAGATAAGAAGGAGTTTTTTCCCTTCAGGCAGATCTTGGATAAAATGAGAGAAAAATCACAATGTTAACAAGGTGGCAAGGTAGCATCTGTCAGCCACCTGTCAGTCTCTCAGCTGGCACAGGAGAAAGTGTCAGAGATGTGTGGTTAAACGGCTGCTTGGTGTCAGGGCTCTTGGAGGACTTAGACTCCTCCTTACTAATCATTTTTCTAAGTGCTAAGTTTGCAAACACGGTTCGTTTGAGGGTTTTCCCTCATTATTTAAATGCTGTAATTCCTTTTATCACTTTTCAGGGGTTTCCATCAATTTTCTGGCATTCTTCTGGTATCTGTTTTTGTTTCATTTCTGGGTTTTATTTGTTACTTAAGAAGCATAAGTTGCTTTGTAATATGGATTTGCCACGTTGTCACGTGAGAAGAGCTTTGGAACAGAACAGTGCACTGAATGTACATTTCACGAGCTAGCATAAAAGGAAAAAAATCAGGTTAGGCAAATGTGACTTAGTTTTTAAATTAATGAATGAAAGAATACAGTCCATGTGTTAGGATTTAGCAAAAAAAATTGTGTTCAGTTCTGATCAGTTAACCTGCTTTCAGCCTTGGAGGAGAGTTTTGTGCTGTGCACGGGCAGGGTGATGATTCTGGGAAGGTATTTATCTCAGAGTTGATTCCTCCCTTAGGTGCATTTATTTTGATGCTACTCAGCAATGCAGTATGTCCTGTCTCACCTCATCCACCAAAGACAGCATGTGGAAAGAGGCTGTGTGTCCAGCACCCAGTGCAGCTGCAGGACTGTCCAGGACAGATAATCCCATGTGTGTGCTGGCTGCATTGCCCTGCTAAGATGCCTGCCTGCTTGGTTGACTGCCTCTGTATTCGATCATCTTGTAGCCTGCATCAGAAAATATTTAATATTTATAAAGCTGCAGGAAATTTTGGTCCCTCTCATAGAAGTTACAGCTGTATAGTGATGGAGAATGCAAACTGAGAAAGAGCCCATGAATAAGAATGACAAATGACTGTGCCTTGCATGGTGTCTAGAGGTATTTGGGGTCTGTTTGAATGATCTCATCAGTGACAAATGATATTGCACTGGAAGAAGACATACCTTTTGAATATATGTGAAATGTGAAGCTGTTTCTTTGAAAGTGTTGGATAAATTATGAAGTTTCAGGGGGTCAAATACATTGAATTGTTTCCTTTTTTTTTTTAAGGGTAGAAAGGTAGTTTTGTGTATTGCCATACTGCTGTCTGATTATTAATAGAATGGCTGGGTTGGAAAGAACCTTAAAGATCATCTCATTCCAATCCCTCTGCCATGAGGAAGGACACCTTCAACTAGACCAGGTTGCTCAAAGCCCCATCCAGCCTTGGACACTGGAAAACCTTATGGGGGACTGCGAGTTTCAGAACGGTAACAGCAACTGTATAGATGCCTTTTGTATTAAAATTAAATTACATAACCAAGGAAGGTTAGTATAAAGTCACTAATTCCCATGCAGTTCTTCTTTCATTCCCATGCAGTTCTTCTTACATTCCCCAGGTAATGATTCTAAACAATTGAAAGTTTTTAAAAGGTAAGCAACTCTTTTATTATTCAAGACTAAGAGATACATCCAGATTAAAAAATTTAACAGCAGTACTGGGAGCATCTGCTAGTTTTGCTCCATATCAAAGTTTAATAGGACCTAGGGAGGTAAATAGGCATTTTATATAAGGTTTATACTCATGTCTATTTGTATATGTTATTTCTTGTTTAGATGCACCTCTAATCTGCTAATAAAATGCTGAAGGGAACATGCCATCTAGTCTCACTTCAAATTTTTATTTAATTTTTAGTTTAAAGTATATCCTATTTTAATCAGGTTTTATAAAAGTACTGTTACAATGAAGCAGTTGCCTTTGATATAGTGAAGCAAAGTTTCATTAGACTTCAAGGGCTTTGGTTCCCATGTTTGCTCATTCTTTTTTTATTTGTTACCACTGTAATAAAAGCACCAAGGAAAATTACTAAAGTGATAAAATATTAATGACTCAGACTGTCAAATTAAAAAAAATGTGGTGACTATAAACTATTCAGAGGGTGTTTGTCATGTCAGGATGGCATTTAATGGAGTGGATGGTATTAGACAAATACTAACTTGGAGCTTCTTTACAGCAGTGTGATCTAGTAGACCCAGTAAAGAGACACATTAACCTAGAACTGTAGATAGGAGAGATGTAGGTGCTGTGATTATATTATCTTGGGTAGCCTCTCAGATCTTTAATAAGGCTAGAAACTACCTTGTTTTAGGAGTGATTGTCAAGTATTTCATTTTCTGTGCTGTGGTAGTATCCTGGCATTTCCAAAGTGGCAGTGGCCAATTTAAATGGGAGAATCCATACCATCCTGCTAAAGAGTGTTCTTTGTACATATATGAGAAGAACTGTAACTCACATCTGTGTCCTTTCCTGGTTTGTCTTGATGAAAGGAAGTAAACTTCCAGTCTGAAGCATAGAGGTAAAAACATGACCTTTGTGCTATACCTGCTTCATTGTATCTCGTGTGTATCTTGTTTTACCCCCAATCAAAATTCTCCTGATTGCTTCTTGCTGTGGGTGCAGCACACGCAGTCTTCCACGCTAACGCAGCTAGCAGTTGCAAGTGTACTTTTTCCCCCATTAATTTTCATTGTTTTTTTTAATTAATCTGTTAGAATTTATCACATCTTCAGTTTAGAATAGGGTATGTGGTTCTGGGGATTAGTGTTTCTATGGCACTGCAGTGTCCTGGGAATTGTAAAAAAGCCCAGGTCTGGATAGGTCACTTCTATACCATTTTCTCAGTAGAAAATGCAACAGAACCCAGAGTTACATCATTTATTGGGAAGTCCTATTAATGGGAAGGGCTGAGACAGAATATTCAGTGAAAATTTTAAATACATGGAATAACTTGGCAGTAGGAGTTATTTGTTTGTTAGATCAAGTGCATCTGCTAGGATATAAATATGTTCAAAGCTGCACTGAGTAATCTGAGGGACTCGCATCTGAACATAGCCACAGGGTTTCACATTTCAAAATGGGAGTCATTTGCAGGAAGCCCATTTGTAAGAGTTCCGAGTCCCAGATTTTTGCCAGGCAGTAGCAGTTCCTGGTATTTGTGGTGTCATGGGCACTGGAGATTAGTGTAGGGGCTCTTATTCATCAGGCACTCCCAGCAACGTGTCCAGCACTTCCTGAGTCCTCCAGGAGTTTGCAATCCCAGATCATATTAGCTCAGTATAACAGGAAAAACTGCTTCCAATGTAATGCTCACCAAGTCAGGCTTGCAGAGTGTGGTAGGCTTAGGGCTGCCTTACCAATGTCAACTTATTATTTTTATTTCTTATGATGATGATAATAACAATCACTTTTGCCAGTGCAAAAGTAATTTAATGTAGCAGCAAATGGTTCTATGTTGTAGTTTTAAAACCTGAACTTTAAAATTTGTAATCACTAAATTTCTAAAAACAACTCAATAATTAAATTTTGGTCCGTTAGTGATCTTGCACTATCACAAAGTAATGGATAGTTTTCCCTTTGTCTTAATCATGTTCTTGTTGTAACCTGTCTTTGCATTCATTAAGAACTTTGTGCAGCCCCTCATGTCCTGGCCGTATACCCATCACATCAGCACTCTAGCAAAACCTTTTATTTCATGGCATATATTTCAACTAGAGTCTGATGAATCTTTTTTTAAGAGTAGCTTTCAAGAATTTAATGAATACATAATATTAATAAAACATGGTGAAATGGACAGAGAGGAATCATGGTTACAAGTACTGGTAAAGGAATATCTTAATTAGGTTCATTAAAAGGTAGCTAACTATTCACCACAGGAAGCCAAACCTCTGTTATTTCTGTTTTCCAACTTTTCTCCTTATTTGCATCCTTCTAGTCCATAGGATGAGAAGTTATAGTAGAAAGCTAAGTGCTCATTAGATGATAGGATTTTCAAATCTGTATAAGCTTTGCAGGCAGTAAGGATACTATTCATATAAAGGAATTTTGAGCATACATAGTTTCAGCCCACATTAGATAATGTCACAGAATTATTATTATTTTAAAAAGCCTGTAAGTCTTTTTAATTACTTAAGTTCTCTTCTTGGGGTAAGGTTTTTCACCCTGAAAAAAAAGTGCAAGGATGCCTTTATGCAGGGGCCTTCCAGTCTATGTGATGCTCTTTCCCTTGAGGACACAGCAGGGATACTGCAGCACTCTGGAGTAGCTATGGGGCATTTCAGTGCACTAAGGTGATGTGATGCCTGCATGGAGACCCAGAGAGTTGTTGCATAAAATTCATCACTGCCACAGTGGTGTTATTCCACCTCCCACTTTCTGAAACTCATTAACACGAGACCATCTGCCATATCTGTGAATAGAGCAGGAACTTAATTTGCAAACCTGGAGCTGGCACCCAAAGCACTGTTAAAAAAAATTGGAAAATATTTGGTGTTGTTGCTTTGTGTGTTGGGTTTTTTTGGGTTGTGGATTTTATTTTATTGTATTTTATTGTTTTTAAAAACTTGTTTTAATTAGTCTGGCAAATGACAGCAGTATTTTACCATAAACACATAAGATGCTGTTAGGTTGAAAATGGGTTTAAGCACATTACTGTTTCTTGAATTTCTTTAGCATACTTGTAAATTTTGGGTAACCAGATTGAGTCCTTAAAACAAGAAATCAGTATAAATGAGACAACTTTTCCAGTTTTCCTGGGGATTATTTTGGTACTTTGAAACAACTGCATACCTAATGCTGTGAGGATCTTGCTCACCTCTAAGACTATGGGAGAGCTTTTATAGGGCAGCAACACTGTCTCTAAGCTATTGGGAGACTATGCTTTCCAGAAGGAAAATGGAAATGTACTTCCTAAGGAAAAATTACTTGATGTGTAGTTCCCATTTATTATAGGAGTCAAGATACATAGTGCACAGGAAACTTCCCAAACTCTCCTTCATTTTAATTGGCATGTTCTAATGTTTTGTTGATCTCATAAGAGAATTCTGAATCTCAAAGGCTTTTCCTTCACTGAAGTGTTTTCTCCACAAATTAAATTATGGGCGTCATGGCCAGTGTAGCCTCGGAGGTTGTGTAGTGCATTGTACTCTGTATCCTTTATAGCTTTATCAGTGCTATATGCAAGGTGAAGTGTTGCAGGATATGATATATCCCCTAAGTTTTCTGTGTCTTTTCTACTCCTGAAAGGTTCTGGTTTTCTTTTGTCAGACCTGTCTGCCTTCCTGCATTTCTTGGTTGGAACCTGGAGAAGAGGCCAGCTCGTGTGTCCAAGACTTTTCTGGGGCTGCATGCTGCTTTTGTTTGCCCTGGGTAGTAAGAAAATGAGGTGCCATTCAAGTCCTTGAGATTGTAGCTGGTATTTCAGATAATACTGCTGATACACTGCCAATGACTGACAGACTTGAGCATTCTTGAGTTCACAGATGTGTTTGGAAAGACAGCAGATAGGATCACTCATGCCTAGGAAGAGTGATTAGATTACATGGTTTATATACCCCATTGCAAGGTTCCTTCTGTCTTACTGCTGCTCACCTATAGACCGAAGTTTCAGGTGTGAATTAACTAAGAGATGATATTCCCATCCCAATATTGTATGGCCAGCAAACTTGGAGCTGGGAAAGACTTCCCCAAAAGCTTTGTGGAAAGCTTATCTGGACTTACCACACCAGACCATGCAAGAAGGAGTATCACAGTCACAGGCATCTGCTGAAAGTGGGTTTAGACTGCTTCAGATTGATTGCAGTTCAGTTTGAACTTAAGTCAAAGCTGTAGTGGTGGAAGTTTGCCAGGTGGTTGTGATTCTTTCTCACAGGCATAGTGGCCAGGAGAAATGTTCCACATATAATCATGGGCTTTTGGAGAATGGGATCCCAGACTTCATACATCAGTGGTGTATGAAGATGTACAATTTAGCTGTCAAAAGAGAGTTATATCAGCAGTGTACTACGTGTCATTCTTGGGATCTTAGCCAGCCAGCAGCATCCATCTCATGGATGGAGGAAAATACCAGAACTGGACATTAAACCACAGTGCTGAGGAAGAAAAAAATGTATTTACTTACATCAGGCAACAAATGGGAGGGAAAAATATCGACTTGTATGTGCAGTTGCATGTAAGCAAATTACTTGACTGTCTGGCACGTTGACAGCAGAACAGCACTGTTGGGATGACAGGAGCAGCAGTGCATGCTGCTGCTGCAGCCTGCTGTAATGTGCAGCAGCATAGCGAGCGTAGCATCCCCCAGGCAGCTCAGGACACAGCTGGTTTTTAGGCCCAGCACACAGCCAAGAAATTAATCTACTTTCAGTAGGCTCATTTGCCAGCACAGAAAATAGATGCATTTTATATTTGTACACTGCAAATGGAATACTGATGACATGCAGTAGTGGAATAACAGCATGCTTAAAGTGCATTGATTAATTGATTTGCTGATATTTATTTTTATAAAATCATAGAATAATTTTTATAAAATCACAGAATAATGGAAGGGACATTTAAAGGTCATCTAGTCCAAACCTCCCTGGAATGAGCAGCGTCTTCAACTAAATCAGATTGCTCAGGGCTCTGTCCAACCTGACTTTAAATGTTTCCAGAGATGGGCCACCTCTCTGGACAACCTGTTCCAGTACCTCACCAGCATCACTTAAAAAAATTTCTTCCATATATCCTGTCTAAATTGCACCTCTTTTAGTTTAAAACCATAGCCATTACACACTGCATGAATTCTAGTGCTTCAGGTGCTGTTACAGACACCATGCTAGGGAAAAACATAGTCTGTTTCTAAACCAGTAGAGGAGCCCCCAGATCTATATATGAAGTACTTTGGTGTGAGGTAACTGCAAACTGTCTTGAAGAGTGGAATTATCCAGCTGTAAGAGAAGCCACCCTGAGATACCCTCCCTAAAAATGGTGTGGGTATCGTCCCTCTCAAGTCTCATAGCACATCCAGGTTACTGGCTTACTACTAAATACCATAAGGAGACAAATACTTATTCACTGCTTAAAAATTACTCCTAAAGCTTGTAACTGCTCAGGAAAAGGCATTGCCTTGTATGCAGGGTAATACCAAGACAAGAAGATGAGTTACTCTGTGTTAGTCTCTTCATTAATATAATTGCTGTGTTTGCAGTGCTTTTCTTTCTTCACCAAGATGAACTCCAGAAACTGTTGAAAACTGTTTCTAGGTTATAAATAATCCTACCTCCAGACTCCTTGTGGAAGACAAGTGCCGGATAGGAGTGGATGTGACATTATGCTGATTTCCTGTCCTAGGAGAGTAAGATCTGGTAGCTGCCTTCAGACATTCTCCCTAGACTTCCTCCAGCTTTCCTTTCCTGGTTTCTTGTCTCTGCAGGTGTGCAGGATCATCTCAGATGGGCAGTGTCTCTGTCCACGTAAGTAGCAGGCAAGGGGCACAGCATCTCACCTGAGGGAAGGCCATTGGGTCTCTTTTCAGAGCTTCTCTTCTCAGCTTTAAACTGTGACTATTTTGATATCCAGGCCAGTGTTTAACTGGAATCCCTGTGTTCTTCTCTGGTCAGCTGGGTGACAGGCGAAATTGGATCAGATGGCTCGAAGAGTGCAGGATCAGGCAAGGGTTTGTGACTCAAGTTATGGCCTGTGGACCAGAGCTGGTGGTGCAAAGATGTTCATTCAGCCACTCCTTGCACATAGGGAGGCTGAAGTGATGGTGATGCAGAAAGAGGCCTGGTGAAAGGATGCCAAACTCACTTTTATTTTGAAGTCCTAATAACTTGTGTTTCTGTCTCTCTTTGGGTGAACAGTTTTGCTACAGGGTTCCTGAGAAGCCAGGATTAAGTGCATTAATGCAAACTGCTTTGGAGTTGTACACAACTTTGGAGTAGTTGTAACATTAGTGACAGCACAGAGAAAGGCAAATACCCTCAGGGTGAGACAGAGTGCCACCAAATGCCAGTAGCTGAACTGGTGCTGACCCCGCGTACCCCAAACCTTGCACCAGAGCTCTCAGCTGCAGTGAGACACAGCCTGCATGGCTTCCATTTAGACAATAAATACAGATTTGCTTGTGCAAAACGTAAGAAATGTATATAGGGATGTAATTCCTCCCTTCTCTTTTCAGAAATGCAGTTATGTCCTTTTAACTTTTTTGTCTTATGATCCATTCTGCAAGTTCAAACACTGTATGATGCAATTTAGAGCTGCTCTAGGGCATCAGTATCAGCTCAGCATGCTGCTCAGCATCATCTTAGAGCCACAGCTGATCTCTGCTTCTGTGACACCGGTATGTAGCTGAAATATATAGGCTGAAAGAAACTCATGATATCCAAGATTTTTGGAAAGTCTTTTCAAAAAGCCTGTCCTTCATGAAAATGAGAGCATAGGTGAGAAAGAGAAATGTTAAAAGCAAATGTGTTAACCCTCTGAGACAGGATATGAGCAACGTATTGCAATATAATTAATCTAATCCTTGTTGTCCATGACACATGCAATATAATTGGAAGTCTTTTGAATTATAAGCAAGATTAATTAACCTGTAGTTCTTCAGTTTGACTGTGCACTAATATAGTTCTAGCATGATTGTTGTTTTCTTAGCAGTCAGGGCCATCTCCAGGGAGAATGAGGAGAACTTAAATGCCCATGTAGGGTTTAAAGAGGGCCTTGAGCCCAGGCCTCCTGTGCTACAGTTAACAAAGACTATAAAAAAAAGGGAGAGTGATTTGGTGTAATTTTGAATGAATGATCAGGATCCTATGCTTTTTCAGGGTTTCTGTGCTGCTTATGTTACTTTGTGCTTTGAGCACCTCTGTTAGACTCATTTCGTATAGTTTAGGTGCAAGATGATGTATTCTGACACTGCAGGGTGTGAGTTGACAGCCTTTACATTTAGAAACCAAAGTGCCTGTGGACTCTCAGGTACCCAAGTGTAAATCTCAATCTTGAATTTTAGAAGTGTGGATACTTCTGCTATTTTGGGATCAAGACACTGAACAACTCTGCAATGTTTTGTACATGCAATCCCAATTTAATAAGCAACCTTCCCACTCTTCTTCTGTGGGCTGTATGTGAGTAGTGACACTGCTGTGGTTCAGCATCGTTTGACTGCAAACACCGTGTGGTGACGGGAACACATTCCTGCATGAACATCCCCAGGAGCAGGAGTACGTAGTAACAAGTGTGGTGCTGTGACTTGCAGTAAAGAAGCAGTCAACACAGCAGTAGAATCACCTTTCTGAAGTCCAGTTCTCCTTATAAATCAAATCCAGTCTGTTTTCAAAGATCGTGATCAATGTGGATGATGGTCATCTTCTACGTGTCTGCTCTTTCTGTATGACTTCACCAGACCATTGTATCTCTCCTTCCTGTCTTACATGTTCTCAGAATTCCAGCCTAGCTCCATCCCTGATGCAATGGGAAAAGCCCCTGAACAGTCTCCCAAGCCCTTGGTTAATGAACTTTAACCCTTTCCTCCAGGTTTATTTTAAAAAATAGAAATTGACATGTAGGACTAAAACCTTACTTTTACCAGGAGCAGATGAATCTGGAGATGCCTCCAGTTCATACTTGGTGAGTGATGTTTATCAGGTAAACACTAACTGATTTAAACTGATTTAACTTGTGAAAGCTTGCAGCAGTTTCCATGTGCATCAGCCCCTGTGTTTAGAGAGAGCAGTATTTAAAACCCTTTTGTGTTCAGGAGGAATATCAGACACTTCTAATCTGTTAGAGTTGTTTCTTTGTAACACTGGTGCTTTAGATTTTAAAGGCTTATATCCTTTATACATTTCTGTTAACCTGTTAAATGTGTTGGGTGTTGTATGTGCTAACCCGGAACTCAACTCCTACAGACTTCAACTTTGCACTCACAGCTTCTGCACTGAGGGTGACATTTTTGCATTAAATAAGTCCAGGCCATTAGTGTACAGAATACATGACTGATGTAATTTACTGGAAGAGCAGTGTTTTTCAGATGCACATCTGTTCTGTGATCATAAGCCCATACATTGAAGTGCTTAAATACTCCACTAAGAACCATTCAGATCACAGCCTCATCTTAGAGCATGAGTTTTCATTTCCTGCCTTCTGAGTCTGCCTTTTCTCTTTCTGCAGCTTGTGGATGTGACCTGGCTCAAGGAGGATTTTTTGTGAGACAGGGAGACTACATCTGTACTTTGGACTACCAGAGACTCTATGGCACACGATGCTTCAGTTGTGATGAATTCATTGAGGGGGAAGTGGTCTCAGCACTGGGCAAAACCTATCATCCAGACTGTTTTGTGTGTGCTGTCTGCAGGTAGGTTTTCTACATGAAGCTGTGTTTCCTTTAAAAGCTAGATTTTGAAAGACTGATGCCAGGCATCACCTATAGCCTAGAGACAGGGTTTTCTGTTATTCACTTCTTTAAAAACTGCAGAATTGAAAAAAGAAATTGCAAATTTTGAGTGCCTCCCTTTTTCCAAATGTGTTTTTCTGGTTTATGTTATCTTATGTGTGAGGTTTTCAAAGTACTTTAGAAACTGCCACTGTCTTCACTGTAAGATGTTTTGCCCAAAATGTTGCTTTATTTCTGTTGTGTCTGCTGTTTTGTCATTTGTTGACTGAAATTACAAAGGATTCCTGTGCCAGTGGCTGAGTCCTCAACAGGCCAGATGGATATTGTATTAATAGATTTAAACAGAATTTTCACAGTGCTTCTTCTCAGAAACTTCAGTAACCATTTCAAATAGGACAGAAAGGTCCTGGACTATTAAAGACGTTTGATTTCACGGGGGATCTCTGTTAGACATGGGTGTGACAAGTGACACAGCACACAAGCTTTTCCCCTACTAAAGCCCAGTGTAGTTCAGTGGGATCATTTCCTGCATGGGTCCCAGACTCAACAATACAGGGACTGATGTCATTTTGACCTGCATCTCAATCCTCTTGTGTAGAAATAGCACCAAAAAATCAATTGAAGGCTTCATGAAGAAGCTTGAAGTCCACTAAACCTTCAGGAAATGCACTGTTACAGCAATGTGGAGCAAATGGAAATGCTGCCATAGTTTCTCTGGCTAAACTTGAGCTTTTAGGAGTACAAGAAAAGCAACCTGACTTTCAAAGGGAAAGCCCAGTGAGACACTGGTGCAGCACAGTTGAGATGCTCTGTGTGCTGATGCCTCATGCAGGTGACTGTGCAGTCCCAAACCAGCATGTCCATGGCACTGTGCCCGTCTGCCAGCCCAGCCTGCCCAGCCCATGGAGCTGCTGAACTCAGATACCCTCCTGTGCTGATGCAGGAGCAGGACTTCAAATTCCACAGCAGCTATGGCTCATGGCAGGATCTCAATTAAATAAAGCAATTGAACAAATAATAATAATAGCCCTGATAAGGAGAAGGCTCTGAGATGGACAAGCCTTTATTATATTAAATTCTATCTAAGTTTTTCTCTGTTCCATAGGACATTTTTCCTTTTGGATACTTTAAACAAACATGAAGAGTAAAGATAAGGAAAAATCCTAAAGTCTTTTTCTTATTTTTTTCTTTTAATAGTAGAGAAAATTATTTCCGATGGATCTCTTGAGTTAACTGCTGGCTGCACACGCTCTTGGCCTGCAGCCTGGCAGTATTACAACTCTTCTAGAGATGAGCAGAGCTAATTCCTGGTACCTTTATTCTTAGCACTAGTACCTTCTGTAAAGTCAGGTGCTTCTTTATTTAAGAGAAATCAAAAAACTGGTTGATTCTGTTTTTCCTGCTAAACGTGTTTGTATTCTCAGTCACACCACTAGAGTTTAGCAGATTTTTTTTTTAAATGTTTGTTACTGTACTTATCAACTTGGTACCTAACCTGGGTTTCAGCCTGTTGTTTTTACCAACTCTTTCTGTATTTAGTTAGTCCTTTAGCTGATAGTTTGGAGCTTGGTGGTACAATTTATTTTGTCTCCCTGGAAATTTGGAATAATTTTCCTTGTGACTAAAATATTTCTTTTTAAGTACCTAACAATTCAGGTGAGTTAAACTGCAGCACTGTGAAATTATTCATGCTACAAATATCATGTGTGGTGAAGATGTGATAAAGCTTTTAAAAATTAAGTTCCTGATAAAATAATATGTCATATAAAAAGAAAATCAGTGATGTTCCCTAGCCTTCTGTATAACTAAATAGTTGTATTAAATGCTATTTCACTCTTTCTAATTGTTCAGTAGAGAGATCCAGATTTGCTTCTGTTGCTTTCCCTAGAAGGACACACAAATTCTTATTGTCTTCGTCAGAGCCAGCTAATGCCTTGCTGACTAGCAGGATTCAATTAGTGTCTCCCAGAGGGGTTGTAACACTGATTTGTGATGCAGAGCAGCAGAAGAATCGTGTCATGTGTTTATATGCTTTAAATCAGCCTCAATTACCCCTGTCATTGCAAGCCAGACATAACGTGTGTTTTTTATGGGGAAGAGTGTCCTGTCTAAACATCATCAGTATTTATTTTATTGAATGATATCCTCAGTAAAAATAAGGTTGGGAGACTATAAAGATGTGTTGTTTAAGCCAAAAGAAGGAACTTGTTTGTTCATTTAAAAAACAGTAATAACAAAAAGAGGGGGGGGGAAAAGAAGTGTAAAACCCTCTACCTTGACGTGTTCCTTGGTGGGAAGAGTCAGGAAAACCATTTGTGGCCTCATTTCGTACAGATGGGCAGAAACCTTAAATACTGGGCCAAAGCACACTGTCAGTAGCAGTTAGCAGATGATGCCAACTGCATTTGGCATTACCTTTTACAGCCAGACTTTAATGTGGGTGCTGTGTTAGAAATCTGACTTCCAGAATGGTGTGAATTTGAGAGGTGGTGACTGCCTGCCAGTGGGGCTGATCCTGCTCTCATGGAAACCAAGCCAGGCTCTTACCATCTTCAGCCTGGAAACACTGGTAGCAGAAGGCATTTTGCACTCATGACACATTTCTCCAGAATGAGCACTTCTGCAACCCCTATTTCTGTAGCTGCTGAAGTAACACTTTTAAACTGTTTCTACATTGAATAGTAAACCAGTGTCAGTAGCAAGTCCTTTTTTTTTTTTCCTTATTTTCAGAGAAGAGAAGGTTTGAATAGAAACATGTGGGAAGTGTATGGTAGCATCAGTGAGAAAATCTAGCTAGAGGGAGCAGTGGGAAAAAGCCAGCAATCCAAGCCCAGTTGTCTCCTGATGTTACTACTGTTGGATGCCACATGGCCCAGTGTCACAGGAAGCTGTATTCCTTGTACCCTCTGCACTGCATTCATAACCTGCTGCCCTCCTCTGGAAAAGCTGGTGTGTCAGAAATCCAGCTCATCTCTGGGCATCTCTCGGGAGTCAGATGCTACTACCTAGGGCTGCCACAAGCTCAAGTCTGAAAAAAATGAATTGGTATTCAGAGAAAAAAAACTATTAAAAGTACAAGATATTGTGCCATCCTATTTGATTGTTTCTCTCGGTCTTGTGTTAACCAAGTGGCTCCTATAAAAATGCAGCTTTTAATTGCATGTTTGCTCTGCTGGAGTAAAGATTGAGGGTTTAATCCCTTCTTCTTCCTGTGCTGTTCATAGTCTAGTGAAATCTTTTTCTGCTGTTGTGTTTTGTGATGATAACGCCTAAAACTAGGAATGAGTGGAAGAATAATGACATAGATTGAAAACTGTTGCAGATTAAATGCTTTCTCTGAATTCCCAGGGAGTGGCTGAAAGTCTTCCTACAGCTTCATTAATTGGAAGGAGCTGCATTCTCCAGAAGGCTGCCAAAGACATTTCCTTCAAAAGCTTCATGTGTTTGTAAAAGTAAAATAGAGAGAGAAAATTGACCCTGGCTGTAGCAATAGAAGCTTAGTTTTATTAAAATTTTGCACATTCTTCTTACATGGCTGTTGTAGACAGGACAGTGTGGCTCTTATGTAAGGTGAGAAAGGGCAGGACATTGAGTCTTTCAGAAAGAAATGGGTTGTCATACCTGTGATAATACTCTGAAAATTGGATTTTCAGGAGATGTCTTAGTGTGTTAATAAGTTACATAGATTTATTAAGCATATATAATGGTCTGTATAATGTTGTACCTAGAGCATGATTTCTGTTACTGATGGGCTATGTGTTCACTGGATATCAAAAAACTGGGATTTGCTTTTATGGGTGTTACTGTAATTAGTAAAGTTGGGGGGATTGGTGTTTACATACCCAGTTGGAGGAGTGTATGTAATAGTTATCCCTTTAGTTTCAGTATTCTTGTACTTAAAAATTGACAAAAAAATTGTGACATGTGAATGATAAAGAGAGGACAACTTGGCCCTTAGCTGGAGGATAGATAAGCACATGCATCCCAGATTAATAAGGAAACAGGTTCACATTTGCTTTACATAATTTTGATATCTAACTTCTTCTGAGTTCAGGAGGTTTTCTTTTAAAACAGTATCTTGGCAGAAGCTGAATATGTGCCATGTACAGGTGAACAGTATGTGGAGGGGAAAGAGGCAGATACAGATTCTTCAAGGGATTATGTGCCAAACCCAGCTATAAAACCTCTTTCAACCCATTTGTATTTTTACAGTCTTCAAGAAAGTAATTCACTATGGCCAGGCAGTTGAATATAAAAAATCAAAAAGCTGAAATCCTTTTCTTTTCTCAGCAGAAGATTGTGTAGTCCTACATATGTAACACTGCTACTTCTAGAAAGAACTGAGATCTTTTGTGTATGTATGTCTTAAGAAATTAGGGTACTACTGAAAATTAGAAGTTAAAATTCAGTTTTTTCTTAAACACAGCAATCATGTCAGACTTTCTGAATATGCTAAACCTTTTTATTTGCTCACTTTAGTGCTGCTGAATTTGAAAGGGTTTTGTTTCCACTTGAAATCAGCCTGAGTGTTCTTGGCATTTTGATTCTAAACCAAATATATTTATCAATATATGCTTTTTCCTAAATAAAGGGGCAGTGTTGTGCTGCTCTTGAAATTTAGATCTGCTGCTCTTCAGGGGAAGGGTCTGGAGCACAAGTCCTGTGAGGAGCAGCTGAGGGTACTGGAGTTGTTTATCTGGAGCAAAGGAGGCTCAGGGGGTACTTACTGCTCTCTACAGCTGCCTGAAAGGAGGCTGTAGTGAGGTGGGGGTCGGTTTCTTATCCTAGGCAACCAGTGATAGGACAAGGGGAAATGTCTTTAAGCTGCACCAAAGGAGGTTCAGATTGAATATTAGGAGAAGTTTCTTTGCTGAAAAGGGAGTTAAACATTGGAACAGGGTGCCCGGGGAAGTGATGGAGTCACCATCCCTGGCAGTGTTCACAAAATGAGTAGACATGGCACTATGCGATGATATGAGCCTGGTGGTGTTTGGCCAAAGATTGGACTTGATGATCTTGGAGGTCTTTTACAACCTTAGTGATTTTAGAGTTCTCTGATTCTATATGGAGCATCCCTATAGCCCTAGGATAATGCAAGATGGAAGGGATCTGTGAGGGTCCTGTGGTCCAGCCCCTGGCTCAAAGCAAGTCCAGTTTGAGCAGACCGCTGATGGAATTCCTTTAACGTATTTCTAAGGATGGAGATCCACAGACTCCCTGAACAGTGTGTTCCAGCATTCAACAAGCTCATGGCAATTTTTTTCCCTTGTACTGAGTTGACATTTCCCATGTTCCGGCTTGTGTCTTCCCCCTCCAGTCCTTTCACTCTTTACCTCTGAGAAGAAGGTGGCTCCAATTTCATGTACGTGTCATCAGGCAGTTTTCTACAGCAATATGACCTCTCCTGAGCAGGTACATCTCCTGCAGCCCCTGCCTGCCCATGTCCTGTGCTGCAGCTCTGAACCTGGCTACCTTCCATCATCTCCCTCCAGTAAATCCTATCCTGAGGAGCCCAAGATTGTGCCTGCTGCAGTCTCTTAAATTATGAGCATCGGGGAAGACCACATCCCTGGATCTGATGGCTGCACTAATGCCTCCCAGGATGTTGATGGCCTTCTTTGCCATGGGGACACTCTGCTGACTCGTGTCCAACATGGTGTCCACTGGGACCCCGCATCTTCTTATGCTTTCCATCTGATTAACCCCTGTGGTGTACTGGTGCATGGGGTTGTTCCTCACTGCTTACAGGATTTAGCATTGCCCTTTCTGAAATTCATGTAGATGGTAGATAGCACACAATGTCCACTTTGTATCATCATTTTAATCCACGGGGTCAGATTCATCCCTATGGAGCACCTTGAGGGATGTGATTGTTCCAGGTACGAACTAGAGCAGAATTTGATCCTGTTGGTCCTTAGGTTGCAGTCTGACATTACACCTGACCTGGTGTAACTGCAGCCAGCTACTGAAATGAATAGCTTTGCTCTCTCCACAACCCAACCTCAGGCTTCTGTTAATTTTCATATATCGAATTTAGTTGACTGTTCAGCCACAGAGTTAGATCAGCAATTTAAAGAATAGATAGCCATCCATCTGCTCTGAAAAAAAAAAGAGTATTTTCTTTAGTCCCTCCTAGAAAGCTTGACTGACTTTCCCACAGCTGCATAGATTGAGGTGTGATGCAGAGAAAGACAAGACCAGGACCTGACCTTTTGGTATCAGCACACAGTTACCCGGGATTAGGCTGATGGTGATTTGATGTTTTACAATATAGTTCTGTTGGTCACCTCCAGATTTTTTTCTGGGTTTGCAAATATTGTAGGCAGGTGGATAAAACAAAATTTGTTGGGAAATGAATCATACATGTATTAAAATTCTACAAGTCATTTGAGAAAGCTGCTTTAAAAATGCTCTTAATTCTCATTTTAAAAATAGATTATCCAACTGTGAAAATCTCACTGAATATTTATTAAAGGATAAGTAGCTAATTTAAACCCTGTCCTGCTTTCTGCAATACCTAGCGGTGTTCAGTGGGTGACTGGTGGTGAGATATCATTGTATTTGAAGGCAGATATGGTGCTCTTAGCCTAAAATTCTATATATAGTCTCGCTCACAACTTACAGAGCTCAGAAACTGAAACCTTGTTAAGTGACTGTTACCACCTTCTGTTGTGCCTTCACTCATACTGGCACTGAAATGCTTGAGCAGAGCTGCTTGTGAAAGGGAGAGGTCAGCTGGTACAGAAAAACTGACGAATGTGTTGGGTGTGAATTTCCAGTGAACAAAACAGTGAAACAAACTTTGAGGCCCATTTATGGGTTTAGAAGACCTGTGAGGGAAGGAAATGTCTGTCTGTACCTTGGGGTGGACAGCTCCAAGGAATATTTTTCTGGGGATGTTTTAGAGCAAGGTGTCTTGCCCATTTGGAGAACAATAAAGAATCAAAATTGTTGCCCTCTCCCATTGGATGGATTAACTACTGAACTCTTAGAAAATAAGTCAAGTATGATATTTTTATGGGCTACGAAACCCCCTACATGCCCTCCCATCTGAGGAGGCTCTGTGACATGCTGTGGTGCCTGTGACTTCGGCATATTTGTAGGTGTCATCAGCCTGGTTCTGTCTTTGTGCCATAGGAGATCAATTATCCTATTCTTCTCTTCTAATTTTAACTTACTTCCTTTTAGATTGCCTAATTGCTCAGACAATGATAAGATGAGGCAATTCGAAGTGGTTGGTCCCTGCTTCTACTTTACCTGCTGCTTGGTGTGTCTGTTTGAGGTGGGCTTCTGTGCTCATCAGTAGTTCAGCTGGATCTTTATTAGGTATATCCCTGAGTCAGGAAGATAAACTAACCTTACCTCTCCCTACTGCTCCTAATATATTGCATATAAGATTGTTCAGTAGTGTCATTTTGTTCAGATTGTTCAGAGCAGTGGATTGCTCACAGCTTCTAGCACATCACCATCCCCAGGATTATTAGTGGTGCAAAGCCTGCTGTTTTACTGAGACATCTCATGAGAGCCCAGCTGGGTCCTGAGCTGAACGCAGCCTTGGTTCCCATAGAGACTGTGGCAAAACACAGTTGAAGGTACTGCCCTGCCCAGGGCATGCAACTGTACATAGGAATAAAAGATGGCAGCATAGCTGTATGGCAGTGAGTGTGGTTGTGTGATGGTATCAGTGGAGCAGGGTGCTGGTTTTGTGGGGTTTTAATTTGGAGCAGACTACCAATGGTTGTAAGAAGTCTGTGTGTATCTGTCAATCAAGATCACATGTCTTCCTGAAAACACATAGGAGATCGATTATGTTCTTGTCTCAGTTCTGGAACAGCTGACTTTCCTTGGCTCATTTCTTTCCAGGTCAGTTAGTAGTGCTAAGTCAATAGACTTGATTTTGTAATATTTTGTTATCATGAAAACATGTTTAAATGTTTATTTTCACATTGGGAGTAGAAAATTAGGACAGCATTTGAGTTATATCACTCCATTTTTGAGACAGTTTTTGGTAATTAGTCATGAATTTATATTATCTATATAGAAGTGTATCACATTTACTAATTTTTATTCAAATATATGTATGTTCATTTGAATAAAATTTGAGTTGGGCCAGATGACCTTCAGTGATCGTTTCCAACCACAACTCTTCTGTGAGTTCATAAAACTTTTATTATTCCATGTATTAGAAGTCTCTCTGATTTAAAAAATATCAAAATCTCTTGCTGACAACAGCTATGGCTTAAAAAGTTAGTTTTGGGGGTTTTTTTGAACATATGACACAGAAGCTTGCTGCTGCTGCATTGCTGCAAGACAGGAGAGATTTGCTCACTGGAGTGCAGCTCCATCACATCATGTCTGTCACACTAGAGACAGTATTGTCTTCTGGTTAGGTTGTTGAGTAAAATTCATGGTACAAAATCCGTTTTGAAACAGGTGGAAATTTAGGCCTCCTGGATCTGTACTAACATGGTGTTGGACCTCGTTGTACCAGAATCACACATAGATCATTTAGTTGGATCAAAGAGCAATTTTAAAGGCTATTTCTATAAAGTATTTTTCCTTATCTTAAATTTAGGTAAGTGAGAAAGTGGGAATTTTTTGGAGTATAAAGTCATTGTAGAAGAGAAAAAAAAGTGAAAAGCAGAAATCGTTACCAGATATCAAAAAAGATAATAATATTTAAACTCCATGTGTGCTCATGATATTTTAAATTATCACCAATGGTCCAAAATGGATGGCAGTGTTGAACACTTACTTATGTGGTTTCAAATATATTTTAGTATCATTATATAGAAACAAAGGACAGCATTGCTTTTGTTCTTTTTCTAAGTAATAAAATTCTTTTAAATGTCATTCAAATGTAGAATAAGCTTCTCTTAGGCAGTTTAGGGAGGAAAATAATGTTTAAGTTTAGCACAAATTATCTGTGTAGCTTTTGTAGTGAAGACAACCTCGCAATTGGTATGAATTTGATAGCATTTGTGGGGAAATGCTATGGAGAGTTTTAATGAAATTTTAATCAGATGGGCTGATCAGATGGACTTCACCATGAAGTAGAAGGTATGTGTTATGTTTGTGCCCCGCTTAAGCCATATTTTGATAGCTTGGATAGGGATTTAGTTGGACATGAGCTTTGGGTGGAGTGAAATGTATTTCTAAATCCTCACCATCCTTTGCTGCATATGAAGTGATTTGTCCATCTGGTTCCCTTAGAGAAAAAGCCTCAGTGCTTTCTGTGCCCAGACAAGGAAGTGCACAGCAGAGAGCTTTTTGTTTTAAGGACACTGATAAAAAAGAATGATTTAATTAAGTGTAAGAAGAGCTTTTGTTGAGTAGGGAAAACAAGTGATGTAGACACTGTGGGTTTTATAACTGGGATAGGTTTTTTCCTTTGAGAGTTCACTAACGTGCTTTCTGAGAACATAGATTAAGAGAAGGACTTTGATGTGGTAAAATTTGTGAGAACAAGTGCTGTTTTTTAATGTATAAAAGTCATCACTCTTGTGCATCTATTTAACAACATAAAAGCAGCTGCCTTTGCCTCCACTTTACTCCCTGTAATGCCAATTTTATTTTCATTCTGTAACTGATCCTGTCAGTGATGAACCCTGGCTGATACTACATTTCTTAGATGCACAACAATTTGGACTTGAGTGCTCACTGTGTTTTCATATCTTTAGATTTTTTTTTTCCCTAAGAAGCTGTAACCATCTGCATTTGAAGCTGTTTGATATGTCCCTTTGATACTTAAGCCTCTAAGTGGCTGGAAAACTGAATGAGAACTGGGAAAGCAGAGGAAAAGAAGCCAGAGAAAAATCAGTTCCTTTATGGAGAGAGATTTAATTTCAGTAAAGGCGTGAGGCTGTAAGAGGTTTGCTTTTGTTTCTGCTGTTGTAGATTGCCTTTCCCTGCGGGTGACCGGGTGACTTTTAACGGGAAGGAGTGCATCTGCCAGAAATGTTCCCTGCCCCCCTCCAGCAGCGCCGGCTCTTTCCCTGTACAGAACCTGCGAAGTAAGTACGGATTTCTGCTCTTTTCAGTCAGTACTTCTTAGTCTGCACAGGTTTAAAGGACAGAATTTTACACCAATATGTGTAACTGGAACTTCTACCACTGTGCTGCATAAGAGGTGTCATGAAATACAATGTACCCTTGTGAAAAAGTATAGGGTGGTTTTTCAAGGAAGTCTGTTATTGAAAAGGAACACAGATGGTGCCATTATAGGATTAACAATACACAGAACCCCTCGAAGATATGATTAAAAAGAACTAAATCAAATTATTTGGAGAAAAAATATAACATAGATGTTAATATTTTTGAAGATTTAGTCCAAGTCCAGCTGAAATAAAATCCAATGTGAGATTTAATGATTTGTAAGTATTCCAGTATTGCTTCAGAAAATATCAGTGACCAGACTGCATGGCTAAATACTACACAGGAAGGGGTTTAATGTGTGAAATATCACTGGGGACATTCACCTTGACCTCAAGACTATTGTGCACTATCAGAAAGTACAAACACTACAGGGAAGAAATGTGGTCTTTTCACACCAACTTTTTTTGCAGTAGATCTTCGAGAGGTGGTGTTGCTCTGAACTCCATTCCTCTGCTGTTTTGCTCATGAAGTGCTTCCATGCTTTAAGAGTCCACTACCACCTTTATTTAATTAAACAGCAGCAGCAATTCAATTAAACAGCAAAAACAGAAATATTTTTATTGACTATCACATCAAGCTGGATTCAGCATTGCTGAGGAAGGGCCCCATGGATTGCTCATCTTCCTGCATATGGAATCTGGCCCACTTCTGGGAGAAAACTCTCCTTTTTTATCCTGTTTTCTTTTTTCCCTCACTTTTCTTCACAGAAGTTTTCACTATCTACTTTCTACAGTTCATCAGCCAAAGCTACTGTGTGAATGCTCTTTGAGATGCTCTACTGATTCCTCTTGCTAATGCCATTCTCTTTTGGGGATAGGATAGCCCTCTCTGTTAGGTGCTTTCTCTTGTCATTTACTGCAGAAATGGATCATCCTTGGCCATCTTTGCTGTCTCCTTGTCATATGTGAAAAGTGCCTTTGACTGTAATGGACATTACTTGCCTGGTTGAGTACTGTCAGAACAAGTTCATTTGATTATCTGTGATTCAGAATCCTTTAATGTATTTACATTCCCTTTCTCTGTGTGCACACACACACACACCCCCACACACACCATGGAGAGTTTTTCTTGTCACTGCACTTCCCTGGCTCTCTTGGGCCACTGCACTGACTCTTCCCAGAGCACAGGTACCTGCAAACCTCAGCAAACCACTTGCCTCAGAGGGAAACAGCACTGGAAGCACATCTTTGTGGCAAAACCTGACCGAAAGTAAAAGTTTAACTTTTTCCCAAATTATCTCAAACAGGTTTATTTAAGCCTCAAATACATCCCGCTTTTAAATCTCATTAGAAATGGATGAAGTCTTTCCATAGGGTGGAATTGTTTGAGAGTCCTGATTCAAACTTGGATGATATCTGCCACACTTTAGACTGGATTTTTGAAAGAATTCCCCTGAGATGAACCAGCTCTGCTTTTCAAACCATGTGCTGAGGGAGGTGAGCTGCTAGGTATAATGACTTCTCAAAGGGCATACTTGGCCTGCAAATAAATTGTGCCATGGTGTTGCCAAGATCCCGGATAAATATCATCCTTTACCTGTGTAGATTGTATCCTTTCTTATCCCTTCCTTACTCCCATTTCCCCAGTGCCTTGCAGTGCAGCTACAGGCCACCATCTCCTGATCTCTGGTGACATGCAGCTCACAGCTGACCCCAGAGCTGGGAAGCTCATGGGACTCAGGAAACTGGATAGCAGTGTATAATCCCTCCTCAGTGTGGGGAATTTGATGGGTCAATAGGAAGCACTGCAGCACGAGTTCATGGAGGTGTGTGCCTGTACATGTAGCAGGATATGTAAGAGTCTGACCAGTGGCAATACACAGAAATTTAGCTAAATGTCTAAAAAGATACCAAAGAATTTGGGAAGCCTTCAGATTAATATGTGAGATGTGAAAAGCAGTATGTAATATCAGCTGTTTTCCAAGCACATAATCCTTAGGCTAGAAGCGGTGTTTCAGGAATAAACAAGCATTGTCAGAGACATCCTGGTTGAACTGGAGAACTGAAAATCCCTTGTGGCTGGCTGTAGCTGTGCTACATATTACATAGAACAGTGGATGGTGTATCTCCTAACAGTGGCTTTCTTGGAAGAGACCTTAATGCTTTAAACCAGCGATTCTTTTTAGTAGTGCGCAAAAACATACAACTTCAGGGAAACTTAATCAAGGAACAAGTAGTACATTGACCCACTGTTAACACTGGGTTTGTTCCTGTCTCAGAACTGTCTGATGTGTACCATGTGTGCTATTCAGCAGCCTGTTTATCTCAGCAATGCTTTCAGAATATCTCTTGGGGCCTCACTGAGCTCCCAACATCACTGCCCCCTCTGACAAGCCCTTCTATTTTCATCCTCCCTTTTTGCTTCTGACCTCCTTCATGCATTCCATTTGGAAGAAATGAAGAATGCAAAATACTTGCTTTCTGCCCAAGTCCTTGAATTTTTTGTTATTATATAAGTATAATAATATAATCTCTGTTTTGTTTTGTTTTATAAAACAATAGCTCTGAAAATCTCTTATGACACTGTTGATGTTGAGAGAGTACTCAAGGAAGAATATCAACATGTAGCAGCAAATTGATGTGTTCTTTAGAACTGTTGGTTGAAATTAGTCGAGTCACCAAAGGATGCTGGATCCAAGATGGGAAGACAAGGATGCTGCATCAGTAGGCACTGTTGGCATAGCAACCACAATATTTGTTTGTAATTATCTGGCACTTTACAGGGAAAACAGCCATTGGGAATAAAAAAGGTAGCTCACAAAATGCTGCATTTCTGCCCACCCAAGCTTAAACCAGATGAAAGGTGAATGACATCTGAGCACATGATGTTGTATTCAGTTTGTGAAATAAGCCCTCAAGCAGTGAGGTTAAATTAGATTACCAGATGAATCCCCAGTACAGGGGAGATCACAAACAAATTTCTGATTGCAGTTAAACAATAGATACTGCAGATTACTGCAGGGGCTAAAGCCAGGCACACACCCAAATGTTCTTTTTTATGAGCTAAACTCAAATGTTCTGATCTGTAGTGCACATGTTTTTGTCCTAGGCTTGTTTCCACGTATTGGCACTCTAGAGGGTAACATTAAAGAGGTACATTATTGCTCCCTCAATACATTCCAAATTCACTAAAGGAAAATACAAACTACGCTTTATTGTTGTGTGCTCAGAAGTGAAACATTTACAATTTCACTTACACTGTCTCGTTAGGGTTATGTAACCAACTAAATAAAATCTTAAATCAAAAAGGTTTTAAGAGGACTGTTTAAATGTTTTAATGAGATCCTAGGTTTAGAGTTCTTTCTTAATATCTAGAGAAATCTATTTAATGCTTTTGCATAGCTTTCTCTTCCATGTAAGACATTGTTGTGGGTTTTTTTTTCTCTCCTGGCATCTCTGAATGATTAAGTGTCTTTCAGGTTTTGTCTTTTCTCTAGGAAATTGTTGGTATACCTGAAGAATTCCTAAAAATACTATGTATTTTTCCACATCAGATGGAAGATATTGTATGGAGGATTAGAAGGATTACTGAGATATTGGTATTAGAATCAATTTATCACTGACATTTATCCCTATTTTCCACATATTCTGACTATATTAACATTTAGTAAGAAAATCATACATAGACAGGAAATCTGTAGAGTGAAGAGTGAATGAGAGATTGTCGTTGTAAGGTACTAGAGGGTTCATTTTTGATATGGAAAACCAGATCCAAATCGCATGCCTATGTAACATCTCTAAAGAGGACACTCACAGGTGGACTCTTTGTGTGGAAACTGAGTGTAGATTTGGCTTTTAGTAGCTTAGGCAAAATATTCTATTGTTAAAAATAAGGCAACCAAACACCTAGAAAGTCTTGTTCTCAATTACTCTCTCTGGGAAGTATAGCTAGTTCACCTACAGCCTGTTTAACCAACATAGACTAACCTCCGTTACCCAGTTATTACATGTTTTACATGTATTTTTTGTTAGCACCTCCTGGAGCTTTAATATAAGTGAATTTCTACAAAGAATAAATACATAGACAGCCATCACTTTCACATATTGAAATGTCACTAATGCCTCTTAAGTATTGGTGTGTTTTTCTGGTTACAGGAAATTTCATATCAGAATTTCACCTTGGATTTTTTTCATGGTTTCACAAAGAATTTTGAAATAAGTAGAGCTTGCAGATAGCGAGGCAAAGTCTAATAGAATCAGTTATTTGTTTTACTCTTTGTCTTATTTCTTTTCTCAGGCTGATTTGCAATGCTTGAAAAATTAATCAGCAAAACTTCGTATTTTTTAAACATGATATAAATGAATTAAAATAAAGTCTAAGTCACTAGGAAACTAAAGTCATCAGCTTTTTTCTTTGAATGATGCATGTCTTGTAGCAAGGTCAGAGCATTCTAAGGGTGGCAACCCTTGTCATCTATCAGTGAGCAGCCATGAGCTAGCTATGGAGCCCTCGTGAGCTGTTATGGGGACACTGCAGTACTGCAGTAACCAACTGTTGCATGACCACCTAAAGAATATGGTTCACTCATACTGGATTTTTCTCTTGCAGATTGTGGGGGTTGTGGTTCAGAAATAAAAAATGGTCAGTCCTTGGTCGCCTTGGACAAACACTGGCATTTGGGCTGTTTTAAGTGCAATACTTGTGGCAAGCTACTGAATGCAGAGTATATCAGCAAGTAAGTAGGGGAGTATTTTCACCTCTTTTCAGCATTCTTTTAATGCCAAATAATTAATTCATCACTGCATACCCTTTATTTTTTGTTTATATATGTATTTGGGGAGATATATTAGAGATTATTGTCTGAATTATTATCTAAATTGTATTATAAAAATAGAAATGGAGAGAAGTAGAAGTCACATTTGTCCATTTACCTGGAAAAGGACTTTACAAAGCAGCTATGCTACAGAGAGTCAGTGGGTGGAATATATTTCAAAGACCCAAAGGTATGCCCTTAGTTACCTATGGTTTTTCTCTCTGTGATGCTGTAATGTGAACAAGCAGATACTGTTCTTTCTGTATGTACTACATAAGCAGAAATGTTCACCAGAAGTTCATCAAGGATGTACATATCATGCTTTTGTGCTGCTCCAGACCTTTGTGTTGTCAGATTTGGACTGAATGTGATGACAGCACTGAGAAACAGCACAAAGCACGCACACACCAAGTCCCATGTCAGCACTTTAATCAGGCCAGTGACATACAGGGCTTTCACTGGCCAAGGCACCTGGGATTAATTTCTGCTTCAGACAAGTGTGTTACTCTGAGATTTTCTTAAGCAGTGAAGTAACTCAGTCACCAGTGCCCAAAGACGATGGAGGTTCAGAGCCTACTTTTGAAAGTTCACTGACTTTCAACAGTTCTTTGGATTTAGATTAACACAAGTATAATATTTAATTTCACAACTTGCACTGGAGAAACAATATAAAAAGGGTGTTCTTAAATAAGGTTTTGCATTGTCTCAGTGTTGTGCTACTTTGCTGTATTTTAGTACAGTGCTTTTTTTTTGCTTGTTATTTAATATAAACCTCCCATAAATTGTAAAGATATAGTTATTGTGAAATCCTCCTTTTAAAAAGGCTAAATGCCAAACAAAATAACTCAAGAGAAGAAACATCCTGGCTTTAATGAATTCAATTAATTATTGTAATAACTTATAGGTTAGTCTCTAAGAAATCCAACTTGCACGCTATAAAATTAATTTCTATGTTTCTCTAGGGAAAGGTCTGATAAAATCATGGCTCTGCTAATAAATCTGTCTGATCAGGGGCTGGTTTAACATAACAAACGAAACATATTTAACTATGTTTAACTTGCACTTTGAAACATGAGAAGAATCTCCAGTTTATTCTTAGACCAATTTGTTTTCATTCATCGGTTTAATGGTCTACATGTGCAGCTTCATAAAACTGTAAAATGTAAAATTAACAGGTTCTTGTCAGGGCAGTAGTCCAAGTTTTCTGGTCCTGATGCTTTACAATAAAAGCAGAGGCTCCAGTTTCTATTCTTCATATCTCTAAATTGTCTCTTGTGGTGGTGAAATAGCTGGTCACATCATGCATGAACACACTGCTGCTCAGGCTGAATTCTTGTAGTCATTGCTGGCTTCTGTGGAGCACATTCCCAAGGTGTTTGATCCCTGGCTGTCTTTAAGCAAGTCCAGTCAAGAATGTCAGATTTAAATGTTTATCAAAACTTGGTTTACAGACAAGATATTTGAGAAATTACTCTCTGCAGTCTCAGCTAAAGGATTAGGTAACACATATATTGAATGATACATAAATTGAATGAATAAGATGATAAGAGGGGAAGACTAATATATAGAAATAACTATTTTTTCCACAGAGGGGGAGACATGTGGAATCGGTTAATGGGTAACACGATTAAACAGATGGTATGAGGGTCTCAGAGACGGAGTGTTGTTACACGTTTAGCAGCAAAGCAGAAAAGTGGTCCAAAATAGTTCAGTAACTATTCAGTTTTTTACAATATTAATAAATATGAGGTACTTGGGAGGCAGGAAGGTCCATAAATACCCTATGAACTGTTGAAACATTGACAAATTTTAGATGCATAATCTAGTAAATGGTAAGCTTACATAAAGCAGTATCTGTATGACCTGTTGTTCTTCCCTAGGGATGGCGTTCCATACTGCGAAACGGACTATCATGCAAAGTTTGGTATCAGATGTGACAATTGTGAAAAGTACATCACAGGACGAGTGCTTGAGGTAGGGAGAAGCTGTCATTGAAGCACATCTTGAAGTGTACAAAAAGAGTAGCTCCATTGGGTTTAGTCCTGTGCTCACAAATGAGTGTTAATGCAACAGTTTAATGTTACTTTTATTAAATACCTGGAACTTTTTCTGTAATTGGGTTTTTTGTTTCTTCTGTTAATGATTTGGTAATATGCAGAGTCCCTAAATGGATAGTTATGGTACTGGAGAATGTTCAAGCAGCAGAAGTAATTAATGAGTGTGTTATCAGGCACGTTTTAAAACTTGTGCTAAATTAATTTGTAATTTCTGCTTTTTGATTCTCTTTTATGTTCCCCAAAGATAGGATGAAGCTGTTGAAAAGTAAAATGAATGATTTGAACTGTGTTTTTGCACCCAGAAATGAGCTGTGTGGCAGAGATTTTTTGTGCTTGTTGTTCTAAGAAGCAGGAGGTGGTTTAGTGTAGGTGCATGTTTATGCATTATGCAAAAATTTCCATATAACTGACCCAGTGTCAGAAAGTAATATATTCCTTGGATCTGAATAGAATTTATCCTTATCCTTGTGTACTGTTATCCCATCAATGTCATTGATTATCTGCTTTTTCTTTCTGCTTTTCCCTGTATCTTGCAAAGTCCAAGCAGTACGGGCATTAGGAAGAGTTACTCAGTTCACTCTTTGCATCAGCTAAGAAGGCCTGGAGAAGTCCCAAAGGACTTCCACCAGAGGAAGATGTGCTTGAGTCACACAAAGACTTAAGTGTCCAAGTGGTGGACAATTATAACTTGTTAGGAACTGACGAGCAAGTGTCCATACTAGATGAGAATCTGTATTGGATGGGATGATATGGTGTTAATGTTAGGCATGAGAGGTTTTTCCATTAAAAATTGTTTTTACGGACCTCTTCGAAAAGAGATTTCTAGAAGGGAATTTGAAAGAGTATAAAGAAAGCTTTCTCATTTTTTTTGCACACTATTGTCTCAACTGGGAGAGGCAAAACAAAAGAAAACATCTTAAAACCATAAAAAGGTGACCAGTGAAAGCTGTTACATGTTTTCGGAGGTGTTAACCTTAGACACTGAATGAAAGGTAAAGTTAAGGTAATTAAGGGAGAGATGAATGCAGAGAGAAGAGTTAAAGCTGTGGCAAATTTGGAATGCATTTAGAGAAGTTTACAAGGAGTGATTAATACCTCAGTATTAATAGGAGAAGAACAGAAGCTCCAGTTTCTGTACTGACTCTTGGCTGCACAATACTGTGTTTTTCTGTCCTGGTTCTTGCCTTGAAATATGTGCAAAAATGCTCTTTTTATTAGGTAATATTTTACCTGCAGTATAGTTAAACAATGGCATGTGGTGTGATGTGGTTAAGAACTGGGTCCTTCCTGTCTCTATGGGTAATAAAAAGAAAAAAAAAAAGTTTTAGAGATCTGCATAGTAACAGTACCAAGTTTGATTTGTGGGACCTGGGAGCACATGTGACTGTAGTTGATTCTTCTGACTGCTTGGTGAGAGTGTACTGAATAGAAGGCAGTTCCTTGTTTTTATTGTAGATGGGCCAGTAACAAACTTGGGAAAAGTTAATTTTTTAAAGGTATTAAAGGAATTCTACTATGAGAGATTGCGTATGATGATTTCATGTGTGTGCCCCTCTCCTCTCCATTCCCCAGTGTTGGGCAGCTCTGTAGCACTGATTCTAATCTTGCTTTGGTATTAGTTCACGCTGGAAGCTACTTTCATTGGTCTGTGACACTTAACTGTGGAAAAAATACTGATGCAAGATTCTGAAACCTTTGAAAAAAAATAGATGAGGAGAAAGGAGTGCCACAGTCTGTAAAAACACAGGAATGTCAGTATCAATGTGAAACAGGAAAGATAGGATGAAGTTAGGATGGAGCAGGAAATGGATTTGAATGGTTACAATGATATTAAATATCTCTGGAGACTTGTTATAACAACCTGGAAATTTTATAATCTGTAAACTTTTTTCTATAGGACTATACAAAACAATGTGCTGGTTTGTGTGCAACAAAGCTAATGAAGCTTGAATATGGGTGCATGTCACATGTGCGTTCTGCTGTCACTGTAGGTCCTGTTCCTCATGACACCTCCCAAGATATCTGCTCCCATCCCCTCTGTTTTCCCATTACATATCCCAAGAGCTTTCTTTACATTCTCACCACCTGTTTACAAGCAGTGACTCACACTGTGAGCCTTCTTCCGTGGCGATCCGCCTGGGATTTCCGCGAGTCTTTGGAACTCTGTAAGGGATCACTTCAAACAGCCACTGAGTTTGTGTCACCGTGGAGAGCAGCTGGATGAGGAGGTAATGCCTCGCTTCAGTAGGAAGCTAAACAAAAAGTCATGGCCTGAGCAAACAGATTTGAAGGGATGTGGAGACCGTGTCTGTAGCTAACGTGGTTAAAGCATTTGTTGTTTGTGTGCAGCAGATGGACTTGTTCAAAAGGCTTGGAACTGGGACTGATCTTTTCTCTCCCTCTGGTCTTGGTATTGAACTCGATGTGTGTTTGTCACCACCAGGCTCATTAATATGTTTGTATATCTCCTGGTCAGGAGGACAGAAAAAATACAAAGTAATCATGCCTGCTCTTTTGTTGTAGGACATGCTTTTTGTGGAATTGTCTGGAATCCTGGCACATTTTTCAAAATGACAGTATTTCTTTTTACCATCTTGAATATTATCTGGAGAAACACAGAAATAATAGGGCAAATTGCTCTTAAAGTGAGGGGAAATCTTGACAGCAATACTTACTAGGCAGAGGAATACTCTCCCAAGGGAGCTGCTGGAAACTATGACTTAGAAAGTCTTGTAACAAGATTGGACAAGGCACTGGAAAACCTTCCTTAGGGAACAGTGCTGCAATGACAAAGGGAGGGAATATATGACCTAATAGGATTTTTTCCATCTCTGATTTCTGTGTTAATGTTAGGAGGACAGCTGCTTCTACAATTATTCTGTGCCCAGATTTTATAATATTGTCTCCCTTTCCAGCACTTGTTCATTTTAACTGTTTATTCAGCAGAAAGGAAGGGAGAGTCAACTAGTGTGAGTTACTGATAAGTTATAAAAATATGGCTGTTTTTGTAGGTTGTCAGCCAAATACAATGATGATTTAGATACTTAAATTCTTCTCTCAGCCCATTTTCTGAGGGCCAGATTCATTCCATGTAGTAAATGGGCTTAAACACAGGATAGCTTTGTTTATAATTCCTTTCTTGTTTCTTTCTTCCCTCCAGTCCACCTTGGCTTGCACCCACTCTCCCAGGGAACTTGTACTGGAAAAGCTATGAAAGGGGCTGAGTAGTTCATTTATGAAGATGATAAATTCTTTGATTGCTTTTAAAAGCAGTAGTTTTGCTGTTGTTTAAAAAAAAAAAAAAAAACCAACCCTACCCACCAGTGCATTTATGGGCAAGATTTGCTTTGTTTGTGAAGCATACAGAGCACTCTTAAATGCAAATCAGCCCTCTCCTAGAAGTTGTTTTATTTTATCCCTGACCATATATATTGATAAACCTGCCGCCTTAAGTGAAGAGCAAGAGTTCGCTGGAGTTTAGTAGTTTGACTTAAAATGAAGTGTGACTGAAAACCTCTAGGGAGAGAAAGGGTTTATTTCAGTGCTTATGCTGTATCTCTGCTGCCAATCCTGCAATAGTTATGATCATGCAATAACACACATTTTAAAATAACAAGCCATTGATTTTTATGACCAGCCATTTCCCTTTTGTCGTGTTGCAGTCTATTTCTGTACACTTAGCACTAAAAATATTTTTCTCCTTTTTATCAATTACAAGCAGTAATTTATTAGTTAAAATTTCAACTTGTGGTAATGAACATATCCTAAAAAAAAAGTGTAATTGTCTTTTTTAAAAAAAATATAGTATACTTCTTACAGCAATTCAGAGCCTGTTGCAAACCCCTTTCACTCAAGAAAACACTTTCCATTTGTTTCCTCATTTTTAATCAGTCTTCTAGCTGCGTTTTCCTGGGGGAGGCAGAGATGTGTTGTCTACCTCCCGGTCCTTCCCACACAGCAGGTTGTGTAAAAGGTTTGGAAAGCTGTTGAGGTGCATGGCAAAGCTGTGTGACAGCCAATGACTCCTCCTCATCCTCTCCTGGGAGGCATGTCTGGGTTTCCTTTACATCCGATCCTTAGAAATTTCATCTCAGTTCCAGCACCTCTCTATTTTAAAGTGGTACGTGTGTAGTTAAAACTTCTTTGGATACAGATTGATTTTTAGCTTTTTAAAAATTTTCTCCCCTTTAATTGATGAATTCTAAGGAGAATTTGTAGAGAGTAGCCTTAGTTCGTCTCAACTTTTTTTTTGCAAAACTGGGTGAACCCAGTTCTCTCCTGCTCATAAAGTCAGCTCCAGGCTTTTCTGGTGATGCTGGTGGACCTCCTCACTGTGGATTCCTAACTGGAACTGCCTTCTCTCAGTATGGATGAGCACTGTACTCTACATAGCACCTCACCACTGTCTTGTGCAGTGATTGTAACCCCTTCCACTCTTTCTAAAGAAAGTCCTTTCCTGGTATATCTCACGCTGGTGCAATTTTTTTTCTCTGAGTTCTTTAACATTGACAGCCCATACCGAGATACTACTTGGAGGGTGGTTCTCTTCACCTCTGTTTCAGCTGGTGGTTTCCAGCGTTGTTAGAGGAAGCCTCCATATCCAAACATAACCTTCTGAGGATGTTTTAATGGTAAACACAATATAGGCTGTGAGGGGGTCACGACTGCTTGGATAGGCAACTTCATCCCATCGGTGGCCAAAATACCCCTCAGGGGTGTTTTCAGTACTTGACTTTTATCTACAGCTGTCCCATGATTCACAGCTACGTGACTGTGGTGTAAAGGTGTCTTACAAGTGCTGCTGAAAATCCCTTACAGCAGTTGGAACCATCTTTATGTTTGGTATCTGACATCCTAACACAGCAGCACAGCACTCAGTTTATGTGGGGGAAGAAAGGGTTAACATTTTACTGGTTTACATGTGTGTGTAGATGTCTAGAAAAAAATAATCAATATATGTTTTTAAAATCTGTTAATTACAACCATATATTATTTTGAAATAAGGAAACAAATGCAGTAGGCACTGGGCAGAAATGAGACTAGAAGTGTCAGTAATTTATATGTCAATTAAATGTCACTTATACCTCAGTCACTTATTAATTAAAGCATGAATCCTATTTTTCGTAGTTTGTTTTTTACTTTGCCCTAGGGCTGAGGTGATTTTGTTTGCAGCCACATCTACTTTGTAAATCGATTGCCTTTCCCTTTGCAAAAGTCTCAGGGATAGCAGAGACGATACTAATTCCTTGCAGCAGGGAGTACAAATTTCTGCCTGCAGTGTGGAAGAATGGTTCATTCTGCAATGTCTGTTACCCTGCTCTTTCATTAACAACAGGACCTACTGATGTGTGAAAGGTGCTTGAGCGCCTTATTATGTAGGCATTAATAGTGAAACACACAATAAAGGCGGCTCTGTCTGTACGAGCGAAGGCTTCCCTGTGGCATGGGCAGCTTCGGGAAGGCTGTCAGAGCAGCAAAAGGATCCAAATGTCAGCGCTATCTTCGTTAGAAACTGCTCTCTGCGCCAGTTTTCTCCCTTCAACAGAGAAGAAAGAAAACTGTTGGAAAGACACATCTAAATAAATCAGCATTAGCTTTTGCAAAAGGAGACCATCTAAGGTAGGAAATGTTAACTAGCCCTTTCAATAAATGATGTTAGCTGAGATGCAAGGCATTTTGCAGCTTGGGAATGGTCTCTGGTTTGATGCCACTTGCATTTATCTGGGGCTGCTGGCTTGCAAAGGCGGGTTAGTCATCAGTGCATTGTATCTGAATTTGGCTGGGTAAGTGTTGACAGTTGACCTAGACTTTCTGCTTTAAAGCAGGCATCATTAAAAATACTGTCAGCAAGCAAATAAATAGAAATGCAAATGCTTTTTCCCCGTAGCTTTTAGCCTTTTCTGTAGCTCAGTTATATTGGTTTAGATTAATTCACCTCATCTTTCTCCCACTTTCAGCCTTTCCCTTTTTTAGTCACCTCTTCTCTTCAGAAATACGGGGCTACACCTATCTGTATTTATTATCTGAACGGCTAAAATCTCACAAATTGTTAATGTCAGGAGAAAACTATACATTGAACCAAACTCTTTGCATAGCTTTGTTCCTGTAAATAATTTGTTAGGTTTATTGAAGAGCACTTAGTACCATTTGATGATAGCTGAAGACTGTTAAATTTTTACCAAAGTAAGGAGTTCTGCAAACTATTTCTGAATAACAGAGAAAAGTTCAGGATTTGAGGGAAAGTGGTTGATAGAGAAGAAAGAATGACTATTGCAGGTTTTCTGGGAGTTTTTGTATTTCTTTTCTCAGCTGCTTACTTGCCTTTCTGTTGAGAATTCCTCCCACATGTATGGGAGAATCCTCAGTAGTGCTGCTGTGCGTTTGTGCTTGTGTAGGTTTGTATGTGTAAGTTTTAGTGCATAGTTTGATTTTTGAGTCTGGCAGACACTTGTGGTGTCCACTGCTTTTCCTTATTTTGCAAAAACGTAGTACCAGTTAACTATCTTAAATTATCTGAACTGATTAAAGGATCAAAGGAGTGATTCCAGTAGTCACCCTGATACCTCCTGAGCCTCAGACCCAGCAGCACACAGTCTGCCAGTTACACTGCCTCTCTAAAGCCATGTGTTGCTGTGGTGATGCATTAATATCCAGTGCTATTTGCCAGCATTTGAGTGTTCTGACAGTGTGAAACATTGCACTTCATGGATGTCTTCAGTCCCTCATCCAATTACTTTGAGTATTCTTTCATTCCTGGTGGTCCTCTGACCCACGTCGGGGGAACGCTGCATCGCACAGCTCTGCACAGCCCCGGACCTCCCCTGGCCCAGTCAGCAGCACAAGCACCTGCCTCCAGCTCTCTCCTGTAACCATGGCAGTGGTGCAGCAGTAAGTGTGCTCAGTGACAATTGCCTTTGTTGATAAAGTATCTCCAGGAGGCTCTGGCCCATGTGAAAACAATTCAGCATGTCTGCTGATAGCAGGAGAGCAGCCTGTGACTCATTTCTTGTAGCTTTACAATTTTTTCATCCTACTAACCTTCAGCATTTTTTGTGCTTTTTCGGATTTCTTTTTTTCCCCCCAAAGTAAGGACTTCTGAATGGTACATTGAACTGGAAATATGTGGATTAAGCCTGAAAGTAGAAACTTCCTACTTTTAGGAAGGATTATTAACGTCAGTTCTGCATGTGACAGCAGCATTTCTAGTCCCAGCTAAATCTAGTGATCCAGAAGAGCAATCCTTATTCAGACACAGAATGAGAGACAGCTTCTGTTCTTAGATGTTTACATCCCAGATCACCATGTTCAGAATGAAAAAGAGCTGTGCTGGCTTCATTTGATAAATCACACTGTTTCTCCAGGGCTGTTCCATCTTGGTTGAGCTTCATTTTTCCCATCTGAAATGGGTGGGCTAAATGCACAGCTGCAAAGTTGAAAATTAAAGGGAGTATGTCTGCAAATCATCTTTCTCCTTCTTCACTCCCTCTCCCCGATTAAGAGTTGGCATAAGTGAGAGCCAGCTGCAGCTTGTCTTGGCTGCTAGGTGGGCTTTAAGGAATGGGAGAGGAAAGTGGAAAAGAAATAAAGGAGATTTGTTGAGCAAATGGAAAACAGAAGCCTCTTCCAGTCTCAGTGGGTGGCAAGAAAAATTGCAAAGCTGAGAAGAAAAAGACAAGGAGATCACTCACTCCATAACAAAAACAACTGAGTGCAAAATCAGTGGTTTTAGGTATGACAGACCATTTTGGTTTACAAGAACATTTACCAGATTCTGTAGAAAAATATGCACTGTTGTCCTTTTCCAGATTTTACCTGATTGTGGCCAGGCTGAATTTGCTTCTGAGACAGAACTTGTTTGCAGATGCCACAGAATGAAATTACAGTTGTAATAGTGCTATTTTTCCTTCTATTATTTCTTTTTGCTCAATTTACGGTTTTTTAATTACTTCTATTTTATTTTCTCCCACAACCATTAGAAGCTTCTTCTTCTGAGAGTCCAGTATTATAGGAAGTTATCATTCTGAGATAAATGCTCCTGTTGGTGCATTTGATCTGCACCTTATACCTGGAAGAATAAAGAGCATGTGGGAAGCAGTTAAAATGACTCAAATGTGGGTGGGAATTCTCAAGGCTCTGCAAAGCAAAGCAGGATGAGCCAGAACCAAGAAAACAAGAAATAACTGTACATGTGAGATTGCTAAAGCTATAAGTAATGCTGCAGGTGCATGTAGTGAACATTTCATGTGACTGTTTCTTGGCATCCAGTAGGATCATAAACGAATCCAGTAAGGAGAAGGTGAGGAGAATGATTGATACAAAACATTACACTGCATTTACAGTGGTGTAAATCCTGATGAAAACAGTTCATTTGCCCTGGCATGCTGTTGAAGTGACTCAGTGGTGAGTCAGGTCCACTGTGACTAAGAGAATTAGTAAGAGTTTTTCTCCACAGAATTCTGTCTTTAACTTCTGGCTGTCACACTTTTTTCTTCTCAGCACTGTTGTATGACATAAACAATAGATATTTTGCTAAATACCTCTGCCTTGACAATGTTGCCTGTCCCTTCACACCCAGTAGATGATATGACAGCTGTTTACTAACTTAACCATTACTGTATGTAACTATTACTGAGTAACTCTTAAGGTCCTTCTGTTGCATATGCAAAACTCTGGCTTTGCTAGAAATGTGAATGGAGATTTTATGTTATTCCTCTTAAAGCTGGTAACTGAGCACAGTGTTCTATTCCAAACACAAAGGTTATTTTCTGAATAGCATCACTCTAATTTGAAAATACTCTTTAGAATTCAGTTTATGGAGGCCAATATTGTGCTTGTAGTATGTCACTATGTGGATACAGTGGCAGTTGTCAGTGTGTGCATTCATTGATAGCACTTGATGGTGCAGTGCTTTGCATCTTCTTCATGGAATTCCTGAGAGAAAGACGGACAAACATCTGAGCCCTAGATTGTACACAGCCTTTTGGATTAAATGCATGCTGTGCAATGTGGGTTGAAGTGCTGGCCAAGAGGAGGAGGGTTGTATTAACTTGTGGGAATAAGCAAGAACAACCCCTTATTGGGTTTGCCTAATTGGTGGAATAACTTGATAGGAAAATTTTCTAAGCCTGTTCTGTGCTGTTAGGTCAGAGAATTATTAGATAATATGTAATGTAGTTCTGGGAGCAGGAATTAAAACCTTATCTCAGCCAAGTCAGGGAAATGCATTTACTTACAGAAATTGTGATTTTGCTTTCACAAACCAATGCAGTGACTGATTGGGCTATTTAAAAAAAAAATGCTGTATCTCATTCAAAAACCTTATTAAATTAAAAAAAATCTGGAGTTCCTTTTTATACTTTTGCTTCTTTATCAGTTTCCTGTACATTTCTGGCACCTAAGAAAATGTACAATTCATTCACATAATGGCTTAATATCTTGGTAAAAACAATCATTTGGGGGATGAATGGAGAAGTATAAACAGGATGAATTAAATAGCCACTAAAGGAGTTCAGTGGTTTTCCACCCTTTTTATTTATATACTTAGAAAAAAAGTATTCCCAGTGAAAGCACATGCTCCTTAATGTTGAGTTTAAAATGATAGATAATGAAGCAGATATGAAATGATAGGTAATGGGAGCAGAACAGAGCCAGCAGATCTCTAAGGAAATCTTCCACAAAGTGCTAGAACTAGCAAGGGGAGTTTGGTGGAGGACTGCCGTGATAGTTGACAGGCTGGAGCATGTATCCTGAGTAGATGCTCAGGGAGCTGAACTTGTTCAGCGTAGGAAAGTGACAGCTTTAGTGGGACCTAATAGTAGTGTTGCCATACCTATGAGGAGGCCCTAGAGGATGTGGAGACAAGCACCTTCCTGGGGCACATGGTGGGAGGGCAGGAGACACCTGTCATAAATTTAAAGAAGGGAGGTTCTGACTGGATAAAAAGGAAAAAAAAAAAAAATCACTAAGAATAACTAACCACTGGAGCAATATTCTCAGAGGTTTTCAGTATTCAGCTGAAGAAATTCCTGAGCAGAATGATCTGAATTGAGCATCAACCCTGCTTTGAGCAGGAGGTTGGATTAGATGACTTCCTGAGGTCCTTCCCAACCTGAATTATTCTGTCATTATTTAGTCACTTACACACTTCCTGGCTTTAAAATGAATTCTATTTCTGTTGGCTGTACTATGAAGTTTACCTGAAGGAATCTCAGTGGCCTTTAATGAACAAATCGGAATGTCCACATGAATAGAAATTACTCAGAAAATGGAGACAAAATATAGGAAAAAAAATAATTTATTGTCTAATCAAAGTTTTACCCTTTCACCCATCCCTACACTGCCTAAGTACTTTTCACCTTCCCATCCCATACAAATAGTACCTTCCCTCCACGTGAAAAGCAACAGTAGTCAAGTCATATGTCTTTTATAAGGTCCTTAATCCTTCATTTCAGGTTGAGAAGCTGCCTGATGGAAAGGCTTATTGACTGTTGGTGGTTTTGTGCTTTATTCTGTTTCCCTTTGCTTGGACAGGTGGTTGTCTGGTGATGACGCAACTCTTCAACAAATCTGTTCCGTGTGAAAAGCTTTGAACTAAGAATGCTTTATACCAGTCTTCTGTGGGCTTTGTTTGTGGGTCAGGCAGCTGCACCATGCCTTGGCATACCCACCAGCTCAGTGTTTTGTAGGCTGTTTTTCATTATTTCTATTCAGGGTAAGATACAGTTAGGAATTGATTTAGAGATTGGAGTATGAGGTTAGCAGTATCTACCTCATTAGATAACACTTAATGGTAATGAGGCACTATTATAGCAACTATATTGTATTATACACTTAAAATGGAAAATATGCTTTGATATGATTGAATCATTGCAGCAATCTAACCTTTTGTCACTTCCACAAACTCTTTACTCCCAGCAATAAAAGATGGCAATTATCACTATGCATTTTGATAACAAGACAGATTTTTTTTATTGTTACTATTTTTTATTTTTACAGGAGAAAATTTACTGATAGCTTTTAATTCTCAGGAAAATAATCAGATAGTTATACATTTATCTAATATATTAAACTATTTTCTGTACTATCTGTCTTGCCTTTACAAATTACTTCATTGAGTAATGCAGTGAGATAGGATGTACTTAGACTTTAGTGATGAATCAGACATCAGAAATCTTGAGTCTTCATTCCAGAACTCAGCTCACGCTCTGAGCTTTAGGCTGCTCAATCTCTCGTGTCAATCCACAAGCAGTTGTTGCTCATCAACTGCAGTAAAAAATTATATCAATCACGCTTCTAGAAACAGCAGGAGAAGCTAGACAAGCAATGTCATTGTGATAGAGTTGCAATTATTGTACATATCATCTTTTATATATTCTACCACTTCATCATTTATTGCAGCTATAGCCAGAAAACGAGCAGAGTTTTTTGCTGAGCTGTCTGCAATAATGTAATACATTTTTCCTGAGTGATGACAGCTAATTTAAAACTCCAACTTAACTAGTTAAGGGTATTCCTTTTGGTATGATTTACTCTAGTTTTGCTAGCTTTGCATGTTTTCAAGGCCTGGTGATCATACTGCTCTGAAGGCTTTCCAGTAACACCCCTTACTGTCTTCAAATTGTGCTTTGAATGATGCAGTTCACATTAGTCACATCAGGTTTATTACTCTTTTACCTAGTTCAAGCCCTCAAGTTATGAGAAATGAGAAAAGGTGGTTGTATGCACTTTGTTAGAGAGCTTTCTGGTCCTGTTTTGAGTGAAGCATGGGTTTGTCTATTGGTGTGCTGTGGGACAGCAACACTGTGATGGTCCCTGTGCTCAGGGCAAGGATTGCAGGAGGTCCTTGGCTCCCCTGGTAAAACATTCCTCATGTTAATTAGCCCAGAAGGCTCTTCCTTCTCTGCAGAGGAGACTTTTCATTCGAAAGGGAAAGAAGTAGCTCATAATGCTTTGTCTCAGAGTGTTGAGGACTCTTTTGACTCAACTTTAAATTACACACTGAGAGTGTGACTTGGTGGTTATGGAAAGCTGGTGCATAGTCACTTGAAGAGAAATTAAATTGTTGCTAATGTTGTGTGTTACTAAGGACATGCTTTGCTATTCGGGTTTGAGGTAATCTCTGCTGAAAATTAGTCTTCAAGTTGATCTTTACAGTAATACTATCTTCACATCTGGATTCCTGGGCACAAAGACTGGTGCAGTCTTGAAGCAAATGTAGGACATTGAGGAGGTTTTTTACAATCTACCGCTTGAACCATAAGAGATCTCTCAGAAATTAATGTCGCTTCTTCTGTGCTGTGTGTGTATTGGTATTTTATTAAACACTGAGACAACAATCTGTCAAACTAAGCTTTCAAACTGTGCAAAGAAGTAACCATATGGTTAGGAATTTGTTAGCTGCATTGAACTACCTCACATCAATATAAGCAAGAAGAGAAAAAATGGTGAGACCTTTATTACAACTAAGCCAAAACCATACAATATTTGCTTCCCTAAGCTTATAAAATATCTGGGTTCTGCTGGAACCAATTATTCATCGGTGCGACCAAGAAATCAGTGAGACCCTGAAATTGAAGGGACAGGAGAAAGGGGCAGTGATGAAAGCTTCCTTGGCATTCACCCAAGGGACTCCATGATTGAGACTCAGGTCCGGGGTTTGAATATAATTTATGATATCTGATCAGGGTAACTGCATATACATATCAATAAATAGTGTTAGTTAATTCCTGCATCAGCTGCCTAGCCTCAGATTCAGATGGCACCTCTCATTTAGAAACATGGTGTGGTCTGTTTTAACTACTTCCAAGTGATGAAGAGTCTGCTATGTCTTGTCTTCTGTGCTTTGATTAGAAGAACAAAAAAAAAATTGAAAAGGGGCGACAAAAGCTACTGTCAGCACTTAGACTTATATGAAAATGTTTGAGTTTGTCCCATTTTAATTCAGAGATAATTATGCAAAATCCATTGGAGTTCTCCTGGTGTGATCATCAGCAAAAGGATCACTACACTTTTCTCCCCTAATTTTTCTGTTACAGTTGTGTCTAATTATAAAAGAGGTCTCTCTGTGCCATTCTATACCTGGCTGATATTACTGACTATGCAAAGTGAAGTAAAATTACATATTTGCTTGTACTGTTAAATTTGGGGAAATAGACTTTATTATGTGATGCATGGAGGTTATCTGAGAATTTGTCCTGGCAGTTTATTTTAGCAAAGAAGTCATTGCATTCCCTTAGGGAATGTTAGCCTGGGAATTGTATCAGTTGTGCTAAATCAGTTGAGTTATTGAGGCTATGCATTGCATTAGCAACACTTGTGCAGTACAAACCTTCCAAGGGAAATGGTACTTCTTTTCAGTTTGATATGCCAAACGTAAGTTTATCTGTTGATAATTAAATACCCTCTGTGCTTAAACACCTGCACTAAGGCAGGCAATTTTAAACCTGAAGTTTGAGCTCAATACTGATACTTTGTGGTCTGGAACTTTAAAGGTGTCATCACAGATAGTAGTGACCATCTTCTAAAGTTGCAAAAATCGCTCTGAAATCTGCACAAATGACACCATAAAAAGAGTAAACTGAAGCATAGCTGCTTGCAAAATGGCAGTTGTGATGTGATATGTTGCTCTTCTTTATTGCCAATCTGAAATGCTGCAGCAGGTTTTCAGGAGTGAATCAAGTTAACACTGATGGAGTAAAACCAGAGATTCTTTAACTTGGATTTACTGCATTCGTATGATTGTTATTGTGGATGGCAAAATAGCCCCCATACACAGATGACATTCTTTAATATAAATACGTCTGAAAGCTTTGAAATTTAGGAAATGAGAAAGAGTTAGAAAAGTCACCCTTGTAGTACCAGGGATAAATTTCTAGATGGATAGCAGGGGAATTTACAGTGCAGTGTTGTGAGAACCTATTGATGTGCTGAAGGCAGTGGGGCAATGCTTGATAGTAGCTTCTTAAAGGCACACACAGTCCTAGTAGCACTTTCAATATTTTTCAGATAAGCAGGTTATGAGACATTCTACATGGACTGAAGTTTGCATATTTTTAACTTCAGGGGAATTTCTGCTGAAGTCAGGCTTAGCTTAAGTTAAACCTAGTTTACTTTAGCTCTAAGCTGTAGAGTTACTCGGTCTCCTGGCTTTTGTTCCCAGTGGAAATGGCATTGACCTCAAGTCATTTAAACCGTGGGCAATTCTGTCTAGCATGGAAGAGTGTGGGGTCAAAAAGAAAAAAGGAGATGCCAAGATTTGGCTTTCAGTTCTGTAAGGAATTTGAAGGGTGAGGAGTGCTGGGAGCATGTGCAAGCACTGTCTTTAGGATGCCAGACTCTGTTCTGTGAGTGCCATCTGAAAGATGGGGTGGAAATGCAGCTTGGAGGGACTGGCCCATGTTTTTCACTCAGCAGAGCACAACTCCCTGCTATTTTTGTCACTGGCTCAAGCCAATATTGCAGGTAATTGGGAATTTAAATATATGAAAATTGTTAAGTTACTAAGTAGTTCTGAGCAAATTGAGGGCTCAGTTCTGTTCTCATTGCAGTCAATGAAAATGGTGGTATTAAATTATGTGGATTCATCTCTGAACAGATGGCAAAACTCTTGGCCTGTCTGTGTCATTGCACAGTACCCAAAGCTGCCTGCTCTGAACTTACATTCCTATAGGCAGGCTACACACGTTCCTCATGGAAGCTCTTTAGTACAAGTTACCTGCAAGACACTTTCAAAGCAGCTACAAACATTCCTTGCACAGCATGGTTCTTGCTGAGCATTAAGATTATGTATTCAGTTGAAGCATGATGAACATATGGTTGAGTTGCAGTCCGTGCTCAAGTTTATGACCTCCCAAATTCCTTGTGCAGGTAAGTCCTAAGCTGCCCTGCACTTGGTTTACAGGGAAAATGTGTTCTTTGCGTAAATTTGTTTCTATCCTGTAAATTCAGAGACTTAACTATTGCACATCAACTTTGTTTTGTTTTGTGTAGGCAGGACCATAATTACATTTTAAATCATGAATTGTCTAGAATGAGAAGTTGACACTGTGGTTATAGGAGAGTGTTGAACTAATTGCCACTAACTAATTAAATTAATCATGTTCAAGAGAATGAAAAAAAAACTGCTCAACTGATTAATATGCTTAATCATCTGTACCTTCTTTCCAAACAGGCAGGAGAAAAGCATTATCACCCAACCTGCGCACGATGTGTCAGGTGCAATCAGATGTTTGCAGAAGGAGAAGAAATGTATCTTCAAGGTAAATCAAACAAACAAAAAATAAAACAGTTCCACTTGGCTCTCTTGCCCACACCTGCTTGCCCACGCCACAGGCTTGCACAGGAGAAATTCAGTGTTACAGAAGGACTTGTGCAATACAGTATGCAGTGGGAAAAAATGTCATTTAACATAGATATGCGCTGAAATCCTTCATATGTAGCAACTTTTAGCTCTACTAAACTGATCTAAGAAAACTGCCTGTGCAGTTAAATACAGGGGCAAACACCAGAGAAAATGAAGGCTTTTGCATATGTGTTTTACTGGCAGTATCTTTTCAAACGAAAATGGAAAAGAGAAACTTGGTAGGATGTGGGAGCTGCAAGGCTGGTGTATTATCCTAAAATCACGTGCATGCCCAGATCTGTGTTTACAACTTTGCAATTGTCCATGGTTTTCTAGAAGTGTACTTTGAAATTTTTCCTTAAGCTGGAAAAGTTAGACTCTATTTAAAACACAACAGTGGTCTCAGTAAGATCTAATTATGGTTTAGTACTTTATTTAAAATGACTATTTTATTGTCACTTTGGTTTGCAACAAGAACTAGCTCATTAAAAGACATAGTGGTACTTGTCTGGGCTCATGAATTCGCCCTCAGGAGCCAGAAAATGCTGTTATTCTTCCAATTGAGAAGGATCTTAGCAGTACTAAAATCCCATGTGAAATCAATGCTTTGAACAAAGTATATCAGACTACAAAAATGTTTCTAGATTTCAAACCCTCTGAAACTCATTTACAAATCAATCTTCTCTTTCAGTTCCATTTGTTGTAAGGGTATCTATTTGTTCTGGTTATTAGTTCAAATAATAGCAAGGTATGCTCAGGTTCTGTTAATTTGGATCCATCTTACTGTATTTTCTGACGCATGGAATGTTCATACCAGCTTACTGGCATGCCCTTTTTATCTTCACATGGAGAGCAGTTTCCATTAGAAGCTGGTGTTATTGCCATGAAAGATCTGTGATTTGGACTGCCTAACCTGTTAGATAATAAAAAATGTCAGAGCCCAGGGTTTTATAATGTGTTCTTTATCCTCTTAATAAACTACGGTAAAGTTCCTTTGGGTGTAGCATGTTCCTTAGCAGAAATTTTCAGTGGTCATCCAACAGACAAGTTTTGGGAAAGGACTTCTTTTCTTCAGTGTGAAAAAGTTTCCCAGCCAGTGATGCTTGGCTATAGACAGGAGTAGTTAAAAAAAAAAAAAAAAAAAAAAAAAAAAAAAAAAAAAAAAAAAGTGATCTAAATACTTCTTAAATCAACTGGGATAATTTACAGCAATTAATGAGACAAGTGGGGCAAGCTCAAACCCACTTGTGAGTAGAAGATAACTTAGCATTAAATTTAAAGGTGCTATAAAAATGATTCTTAGTTGTTCAGTAACAAAAAAATCAGTAACTTAGTAAACATAATTTATCTGGTCTGTACTTATAGGTACTCTTTTACTGCAAGAGTCTGGGTTCATCTGGGTTATTTTTGTGAAATAAATTCTAATGATCTCCATCTGTCTTCTGGGAAATAGGCTTTCTGTTTCTATCTTGTTTCCAAAATCCACTAGTTAGAAAACTATCAAACCACTGTGAAAACAAAGCATTTCCAATTATTCTTCTTGGTGCTCTCCACCCAGTATAAACATTAAATAGTTATTACACAAAGGTTCTCAACTTCCCATTTAGTCAGGCAGAAGCTGCAGTGCACTCATATTATTTAACTGTGGGGAGCTTTAATTTGTGGCTTGTCTGAGTTCAGACTGGAATACATGTAAAGGTTACTATTAAAACTTAAAAATAATTATTTTATTTTATATCACTATACACATTCCACTTCCACTGAATGCTATTTCAAACTTCATGTTCAACTTATTTTAAATACTATTTCCTTTGTGACTAGCACAAAACTATTCGAGTTTCTATCTCACACTCATTGTTTACTTACATATCTTCAAGATCCTTGTTTCAATACCTGTATGCAATAGAGAATTGGTTCATTCTGTATCTCCTGCTTCTTCCAGGATGGATATTCCCCTGAATTTATGCAGTTCCTTGGTATTTGACTTACAAGAGACAAACATATAGGAAGTGCAAGATCAGAACAGTGAATAAGTCATAGACAGACTGGATTTTCAGCTACGGTTACATGGCACAGTATTATTCCATCCCACCACAGTGTGCTACTGTGTATGACTCGAGCCAGACTATTACAAGAATATGTATTATAAGAGTGCAGGAAATTCTAACTTTATATAAAGAAAAAAATTACCATAAGAGTGAAACAGGTTGCTCAGAGATGCTGTAGGTTCTCCATCCTTGGAGATAGGCAGAGCCCAGCCAGACATCGCCCTGCCTGCTGTTATGGGACCTGCCCTGAGCAGGAGGCTGGACTGGAGGAGCTCCAGAGATCCCATAGCACACTTCTTAGGACTGAGATTTTTATGTTGATCTCCCATATTGAAGCACATGGATCTTTCTGAAATCTTTTAAATGTTTGTGATCAGGGTTACTGGTATTCAGAGGTTGTCAGGTTGAACTTTGAAAATATCCATGCACTAGCAGGGGAAGTAGTCAATAAGCTGTCGTTTAAAACCTTATAGGAAAATTTAATAAGATTCTTATTTTGAACTTTTTAAGGTTCTTATCATGGAAATGAACTAAGCAGAACTTTAAATTTACTTTACAGGAACATCCATTTGGCATCCAGTTTGTAGACAGGCTGCAAAGGCTGAAGAAAAAAGCAAGGTAAAAAGACTGTGTTTTTATGCAGTGTTATTTGATTGACATATTATTCTTGATCCTTTTTTTTTTTTTTTTGCAGCAGGCATGGAGGGAAGGGTTTGGAAATTTTTCACCACTGTAATTTTAAATTTTAAATGATGGGAATCTGGTTGGATAATGAAGTGTAATCATGTAATATAAATATTCTGCTTTTAATCAGTGATTAAAGCTATAACTTCAGGAGAATGCTGACCTAAGAGTTATATATATAAACTGAATAAGGAAAAATGTGAAAATATGAATAAGAAAAAAGAAGTTAATTTTTAACTTCTGTCTGATTATGATGTGATCAGTTCATGACCTCTTTTCACGTGGCTCTGGACTTAAAAGATCAGAGGACTTTCACTTAGTTTTTACAAAAAAAAATCTCCTTGGAGTTTCTTTTTTATTATTTGTTTATAAAATGTTGGCAAGCCAGCCACAATTTAATTTCATCTATGGCTTTAAGTATCTCCTTAAGTTGGATGATTTGTGCACCTCTCTGTGTGCAAGGGGAAAAGGGGAGAATCTGGCAACCTGAATAATTACAAGATGAGCAGATGAATAAGCTGTCCCTAGGACATGATCCTTCTGAAGTGGTGGGAATGAGTTACAACTATCTCACTTAATGTAGAGGCCTAGTGTGGGTTTTTCACTTCTGATGTTCTCTGGTGCTCCAAGTGGTACCCTGGGTATCCTTGTTCAAAAAAGCTCTGCTTTGGTTCAAGGCTTGGAGAACGGCACATGGGACAAGCTAGAACAGCAGGCAGCAGCCGTAGAAAGATTGTTAAATCTGGTGTGTTAGAAAGTCCAACTTTGACTAAATTACAGTTTGAAAAAAAAATTGTTTGGGCTTTACCCTAAAGTATCTTGGCTGTAGATTTTGTACCCATGTGTTTGGGAAGTGATTGCTCTAGTTTTCTTTATGACAAGCTCTGAATATCGTATAATTTTCCAAAGCCCTGAAGTTTTTCTTTTTCTTAGATTTTTTCCTATTTTCTTATCTTTATGCTCATAATTGAAAAAATAAAACCAGAAGGAAGGATGCCTTTTCAAAGAGAGTAATAATGAACTTTTCAACATAACTTGTAAAGTTTGGAATGGGATCTACTGCTTGAGAAATTGGCTGTTCGACCTTGCAATTTGTTGTTTTTAAGTAATCTTCCTATATATAGATATATGAGCAGCATGTAATTAAAGTAGGTGACAAAGGCAAAAGGAGAAAGTGGCAGCATGCTCCAAAACTTTGGAGATGGAGTGGAAGGGAGAAAGAAGTTGTGAAAGAGAGTGACAGCATAAAGAAAGATGATGGGAGAGTGAGATTTTAAGCAGAAGGGAGAAAGCTGGAAAAGACAGGAGGAATCAAAGCAGCAAGAGAAAGTAAGGTTTATAAAAAGGCATACAGGGAAAAGAGGTAGGTGGAAGACAGAGAAAAATGTGTAGTACAGAGAATGAACGTACAGAGGCAATAGAGTCAGCAAAGGTGTGAGGTTTTATTGAAAAAGCTGGGAGATGATGTGCAGCAGGCATGGATGGGGATGCTAAAAGAGGTAATGGATCATGAAGAGAATAAAGAACATGTGTGAGATGTAGGATGTCTCATATCCAATTCTTTAGCCACCAGTATCCTCCAAGTCCTTCTACCTTCACCACCCAGTTTGTGGAGGTCGTATTAGAGAGTGCCCTGACCCTGGCCTTGTTTAATTTCATGAGGTTTGCATGGCCCCACTTCCCAAGCCTATCAGGATCCCTCTGGATGGCATCCCTTCCCTCCAGCATGTTGTCCCCACCACATGGCTGGGTGTCATCTGTAGGTTTGCCAAGGATGCACTCAATCCCACTGTGTCATGGATGAAGATACTAAGCATTACTGGTCCCAGTATGGACCCTTGAAGGACACCCGTCGTTTCTGGTTTCCACGTGGGCAGTTCAAAGAGGTTACTGGAAATGTGCAAGGCTCATGCTGGGAACTCCAGGAACCTGCTGATGCCAGTGAAATGCCCTGACTGTGCTCTTCCAAGGGCTGTCAGGAAAGGACTGACCCCTTGTCTGCCCTTGGAAAGACCCAGAGCTTGGAGGGCACCTCTGCAGGTTGTCTTGTCCAACCCCTCTGCTCAAGCAGTGCTGCCTAGAGCCAGATGCCCATGGCCATGGGCACAGGACACAGAAATAACCTCTGAAGCTTTTTCTGGGAATCCTGAGCTTAATCCAAAACTGCCGTTTGACCTTAACTGGGTTCAAAATGTTGGAATAGTGCAGTTTTCTAACGTTATTTTTCTCTTCTGCCTTGGGCATCCTGTAGGGACATCATGAAAGAGAAATATGGTTTTTACATGACATCAGTGCAATGGTGACACTTTCATGTCATTTACACAAGTTCTGGAAAACTGAAAAGTGCTTTATCTGTGCAGATAAGGTGTTTAATTAGATTGTCTGTGTTAAATGATCATCCCTCATGTCCCTTTCTGTGTCGTGTTCACTGTGAGTGAATGGCGTGGCAGCGTGACAAGTTCCAGACTTGTAGAATGGTTTGATGGCATAACCTTGGAGTAAAAATGTTGCCACTGTATCATCTTGTAACTTGACCTGTCTCTGATAGTGCCCAAAGGCTGTTCTGGCACCCCAGAAGTGCTCTGGGTCATTTTGTTCTGAAGAACATGGAAAAGAAAGCCATGTGTAAAACTATTTTTGCATTTTTAAAAGGTTAAATTGATTGTCTGAAAGTGTTCTTTTATTTTTAACTCCATGCCTGTATGTTTTGAGCTCTCTATAATATGTCATTTTTGAGTGGTAAAGATTGAATTAAATTAAATGTCTTGTATGCTTGTTTTGAAATAACAGTTATATTATCTTTGAGTCTCCTGTATTTCCTATCTATTTCGCTTCTCCTGCTACAGGAAACAAGGATTTCTTCTGAGAGTATTATTTCTGTACCTGCTTCAAGTACATCAGGTTCCCCAAGCCGTGTGATCTATGTGAGTATTTCACAGTGAAATTTGTTCTGTGGGCTGGGGAGAACCTTCTGCTTCCTCCTACAATTTAGCACATTATATGGAAAGTTAGTGTCTCCAAACCACTGTGGTTGGTGATTCCTCTAAAATGAAATTACTTTCTCGAGTTTAAGATGTTTGAATACTGCATTTGCCATAACAGAATTCTGGCATTTTCCTCTTATTTTTTGTGGAGTATTTATAGCACTTACACTACAACTAGAGCTGGCTTATACCAAAGCATGCAGAATACCACAGTGCTTTCTGAAAAGTTAAAGTAAACAGTACAGCCCACAGGTAGATTACAAGCTTAGATTTGAACTTAACTTGTCTAAATTGAGCTCCTGAGCCTGCATCTGATTGCTTATGGAAACACTCATGAGTGTGATTGCAGGACTCTGGCCTTGCCAAATGCCAGTCCCTTGCTCAGAGGACCTTTGATGTGTTTATGGTTTAAGGAGTGCTCTGGAAAGCTCATAGAGAGAATTTGAAATAACAAGTATGCTAAAATTTTATATTTTTTTTTTTTTTTCGAGACAGATCAAAATTGCTGCAGTGTAGTGTTCATGGCCAAATTCTCAAGGCTGCCAGCAATAGGTAAAAAATGCAAGTGTGGTGTGATCCATACAAATATCTCTTGCAGGGCTTCAGCATTTCCTGGGCTTTTCTTTGTCCTGGTCAGGTATCCCTCAGGTAGGCAGGTCATCCTCATCAGTTAGAACCATATAGTGAGAAAATTGTTGGAGATGCAGTTGTCTTCCAGACAATATTATACAAATATTAACCTCTTATCTACTACACTGAGACAAGCAAAAGAGTGCTTTGGATCCACACTTGTCTTTTTTCTTCAAACAGAAGTTATTTTGAATACAATATACTGTTTATCTGAGTAAGACTGAACTTGCAGTGGAACAAGTGCCCCTTCTCTAAATGCTTTTCAGTGACTCTGAGTGCTGGTGAATACCAGTGGTATATTACCAGCAAAGAAATGTCATTGTGAGGACAGTCATTGTGCTGGGAGCCTATTATCATGGCTGGGAGCATATTACCACTTTCTTTGGCCAGATGAGCTTTATTTCTTCAGGCATGCACCATCTCATTGTGTTTTTAAGCATGAGAATTCTGCTAAGAGGTATATGTTTTTAGAGACACTTATCTAACTGCAGGATGGTACTGTTTTTATTGGTGTTTGTGGTAACAACTTTAAATATACTTCATGAGCTGTTAAAAGTCAAGGACAAACCTCCATTCTCCTTTTCTGGGGTTTTTTGGTTTTTGGTGGTTTTTTTTTTTTTTTTTTTTTTTTTTTTTTGGTGTTTTTGTTTGTTTGTTTGTTTTAAAGGCTGTCATTAAATCAGCACATAACTAATGTTTGTCACTGTAATATACAGCTGGAACTGTGAAAGAATAAAGTTGTCTAGCAAGTATGAGTCAGTTAGAAAAAAAGATTCCCCAGAGGAGTGCAAGTTTTTATTCTATCTGTCCCATCTCTCACTGCTTAATTGTCAAAACTTGATTTTGATTGGTTGATTAAATCCTATTTTGGCTTTCACAAACAGGGAAGTAAAAAGAATTAAAAACATGTTACTGACTTCTATATTATCAAAGTGGTCCTTGGCTATCTTTTTTTACATGTGTTTTCTATTACAGGAGTGTTGTGACATACAGACATGCTCAAGATTTGTCTTGTGTGCTTTTGTGGTTGGTTTTGCCAAACCTAAATTCTTGCTGCCACTGAAAGGAAGGTCCCACCCTCATGTGGCCCTGTCCCTCTCTGGCCATGTCTTCCCATCTCATCTTCATTGCTAATACTAGTGTGTACTCAGAGATACGCACTCAAATTTGAGACCAGACTGAGCTAAACAATAGCCCAGGAAAAACCTCTAGACAACCAAAGAGGCAAAAAAAAGCCCCTGCTGTCTACATGACTTCTAATGCTGATGTAGAAGGCAGAACAGGGTGGGATGGTGCATGCAGGGCAGAAACTCTCAGCAGTAGCATGGATTCAGATCATTAAAACCTGTAGTAAAACTGTACCTTACCAGCTGGTGAGCTCTGTGAGGTGTTTAATGGACAAAAGATTTTAGAGAAGACGGTTAAATCTTAGGAACCATGAGTTCATGGTGCTCGCACTTCCAAAGTCATGAAGTCAGAGCAATGCTAACATCATCCTGAACACCACCCCATTGCAGGGCAGGTGTGGTTCTGGGCCATGGTCATGTGGTCAGATAGGGAAAGGTGAAGGAAGCATGTTTTGACTTAAACCTGAATGTGCTTCATACAGATGGTTTATTGAAACCATAACACTTTTTCTTCATCTGCTGATAACAGACTTTGGTGTCTTCTTGCACTGAGAGGGCACAGGCCAGTGCCTTTGGAAGGTAATGGGCATCTTTCATGATCTTTAGAGATGACTTCATTATATCCAGACTGAAATTTGCCCTAGGGCTGACAACCCCTCAGAGTCCCTAATTAAAAATGAGTTGCTTTCTAAATTATGACATTAAATAAGGTTTAAATAAAAATCTTGTTTTATACTTTGCTAAATTTTATTAAGAGAGAATTAGGTGCTTCAACCTAATATATCCAACTGGAAGGCTTACATTAGTTTACCAAGCTGTGTTATATGTGCTCTCATGCAAGGAATAGACATCACACTGTATTTTTATACAAATTGTATTTACAATTATATGATTGCAAAATTACATATTCCAGATGAAATAGGTACTCTATACTTAGAGCATAGTTTTACCAGAATCCAAAATACCAAATTACTGAATAAATGGCTTAAAGCCTCTCAGCTGTAATTTGAGCCTTTCCGAGCAGATTTGAACTCCATTCACATAATTGAATGTAGGTGAAACCAATAAAATAAAAAAACACCTTTGTAGACTGAATGTTTGGAGAATTGAATGTTTCAAAGGCAACTGTATCCCTAAGGTTTTTCTTCATCCAAATTTGCCCACATTTTTATATCTAAACTGAAAGGAATTACACAACTAGGTAAGTTTTACTTCTGACAGTTGTGAAATCCAATGGGAAGTTGTACATCTGCATGGAGAGGTAGTGGCCAAAATGACTGTAATTCACATTTAAATATTCCCACTTCTGAACTACTTTGGATTCACTAGAATAATTCTCAAAAGCCTGGATACCTTAAGTGAGATCACAGCCTCTTTGGCCTTCCTTGTAGGTGTAATGCTGCCCAAAGTATTTCTGGAACAGATGGGATAGACAGATTCCTTACTTTTGCATTACCTGTCTCTGCATCAGAGCTCTCCACTGGCTTCTCAGTAGGGAGGGACTTATTTTCATGAAGGGGCTGTTTCATTGCTCTTTAGCTTCTTAAAGGAGCTGCAAAGAAAGTGAGATCTGTAGATTGCTGAAGAATCACATACTTCATTAAAACACATTTTTTCATTAGTTTTGAGGATGGAAATATGTAATGGTTATGGCAGCTTGGTTCTACTTTCTTAGTCAAGAGTAATCTTCCTTCTTTTCATGTAATTTATGTTTGCACAAATTCATGCATTGTTTTAGAAAAAGGGATAACTGAAAGTTGTCAGACTAACTTCTTCCTGGATTATTAACCTGATAGAAAACTTCCCTGGAAAATCTACTGAACTTTTCTTAGCTCATACTAAGAAAAAGTAGAATTGCTGCACACATTAATCCTGGATATTTTTGTATTTTTGCATGTGGAAAGCATTATTACAGTTTTATAGCTGATCATACTGAGATTTTCAGAGCACAGCAAGATTCACTCATCATTTTGTTGCCAACGAAGAGCTTATCATTCTGCAAAACTTGAAGTGGGAATGAGACAATTATGCTGCCCATTTCTCCACTCTCAATGTGGCCAACTTGTCATCGTATCTACAGCATAGTATGTGCTGGATACAGTTTTGGTGCAATTATCCTAAGGATAATCTGTGAAAATGTAGCAACTTGATGATAAGTTACACTTTTGGAATATGCGTAATAAGAGGAGAACAGGGAACAGCACAGCCCTTCCCCTCTGTTGGTTGTGTAAGTCTCATGAGAGGATTTGAACTTTGCTTGAGTGGCATCTGTGATCTTCCACCGTGGTGCAAATCCATCATCTGCTGGTTTGTGACCCGTAATTAAGGGCTGTTTAGACATAGTCAGGAAAGGAGGTGAAGCTGTGGGACACGACTGAAAGGGAAAGATGAAGGAGCTGACTAATGCTTTTCAGCATCTGGAGAGTTTATGTTGGAAGTACATATATGATTATTCACTACTGCTTACAGCAGGGGAATTCTGCACTCTGAAACCACTTCAAAATTGAGTGTGTTTTGCCTGAAAAGACTACAATATCTGTCCCCTATAAACAAAAGTTCTGTTTGTGCAGCCAGAAGTAAGTGGGATATAACCAGGGAATTGGAATGATGCCATGCTACTCCTGTTAGCCAAATGCCAGTGACAAGGTAGAGAGCAACAGTATATAAAAGAAAACAGCAGTAATATTTAGCATTGTGTAGTAAATACAAGAGATTTAAATGTTCACAAACACAAAAAGTGGTTTGTTATGATTATGACTTTTCTATCTACATTTATCTATCCTTGTCTGGTTGCATCCTGCTCATATTCTTTCTTATTCTCACTGCTTTCTTTCCTCCTTTTCTTAGGCAAAGCTTGGAGATGAAATTCTTGACTACAGGGACTTGGCTGCTCTTCCTAAAAATAAAGCCATCTATAACATTGACCGCCCAGATATGATCTCCTATTCTCCATATATCAGTTACTCTTCAGATGACAGGCATAGTTACGGGGAGGTACTGAAACATGGGTATTTTTTTACTATGAGTTTCAGGTTTTATTTGCGTCATTGAACATGTTGCCGAAAACTCTTAAACATGTGCATAACTTTTTTGTAAAAAATATAACTTTTATAGCTTCACTTAATTGAGTCACGTCATCCATTCATTCACAACACTTCCAAAAAAAAAAAACAAAACAAAACAAAAAACTAAACCAAAAAACAACCAAACCCAAGATGTTCATTTCATTTTTTAGTTTGTGGAAATTAAAATATTGCTTTCTGTGATCATTTTTTAAAGAGATGACATATAATTAAAATGTTTTTCCATGGGAGTAGTTCTGCATGTGGTAGGAAACAGGAGCCATTGCTAATTATAAAGCAAATTGAGAAGCAAAGACAAATGTCTTTCATGATTTTTTTTTAACAAAGTGTACCATGTTATTTTGGTAACACAACAATGGTATCACTCTCCTGTGTACAGATTTTGCTCAACTGTCCCTTATTAACTTCATCCTCACGTCATGCATGCACTTCAGCCTTTTCATATGCAGAGCTAATATGATACAGTTTGTGCTAATGAAATCTAATTTAATAAACTACTAACATACTAATGACTAATACTAATTCTGGGCTTTGTGAAACATACTTGTATATAACTCCTGTCATGCAAGTTAGCTTTTCTTCTCTGAACATGCTTACCTTTCATTTGACTTTCTGATTTCTTTTTTAATTTTAGCTACATTTTTACAAATCAAACCTCTTCAATATACTAGGTATGAGTAAGATATTTACAGAATGTGGAAGTCTGCTTTGTTCTCTCTAAGTGATAACATGACTAGGGATATTATAAATATCTTGGCTATTAACTATAGCATTTATTTCTACCCATTCACTTACACCTTTTACACTTAATTAGTACCACTAAGGTCTCAGTACTGCTGTCAGGTGAAGTGCAGTGCATATGTTAGGTTTTACAGACTTTCTTCCAAGCCCTCTCTGCACAGTGCTGAACCATGTTAGCTCCATTTTAAGGTATCCAGAAAGAATTAAAATTGTATGTGGTAAAGGTTGAAATGGTATTTAGGTTTCTGATTTCACAAAATCGAAAACTGCTGCTTAACCCTGAACCTGTGGAACACAAGCACTTCTTTTCTATGTCAAAATTTGTTGGTGCTGATGATGGTTGTGGCCCTCCTCAAGTGCCTGGTGACATCCAGGCTTGGCAGTGGTGCACAGACCAAGCTGTGCACAGACCAAACATAGACTGTATTTGCAGTCCAACATGCATATTTTCCTGGTGTTCCAGGGTGATATTGCCAGGGGGGAAAAAAACCCCCCTGTCTTCCAAATTTCAGCATCCTGGCTTCATACCTGCAGCTGCAGTACTTTCAGTCGATTTGCTCAACTACGCAAACATAGTGTTTGATTTGGATAGGAAAATGAACAGCAAATTGTCAGATTACATGATGTTTAATTGAAAATTAAATAGTGCAAACTTCTGCTTTCCCTTAAAACAGTAAGTTCTAGTCCTGATTTTGGAGGTCCTTCAATGCGGATTTAATTAGGGCTTGTGTGTAGTTTCAGGCAGTTGCCATAAATGGGAGGTCCCTACTGCCCTTCTCTGTGGCACAGGACCGGCCTCACCAGACCCCAGGACTTTGTAACAGAGAAACCACTAAAAGACCGATATAAAATCATTTATATATTAGTCCTTACATACCTAATTACAAACAGATAATAAGAAAAATTGCCCTAACTTAATTGACAGGTGTTTTTCCTAACTGTATCATGTATTATACATGGAGAGTGATATTTTAAGAGTAATTCTTCTCACGAGTAACATCATGCATGAATTTGTATCACTAATTTGTTGTGTGTTGCTGTTTGCAGTCACCTCAGTTGCTCTCTCCAACACCTACTGAGGTAATCGCCAATGCCTTTGTTTTCCTATTCTGACCCATTTTGTGATGCATAAACCTGGTCATATTGATAAGCAGCAGCGTCTGAAATGTGGGGTTCGCCCCTTGCCTCTGTAGTGCATGGGGTTTATAATTTATGATTTTCAGAGTGTTACTTGTGTTCAATATGTGCTCTGCTTCTGGATTGTCATCTGTATGCATCTGTCTCCACTGTCATCCATGTTTCTGCTTTCCTAAATAAAGGTTGTATGGTGGTCACTTCTTCAAGCTCTACTAAATAAATTATGTTGGGAAATATGATTTATGTTCACATTTAAAGCTGTGAGCATGAGCTGATTTAAATTAATGCTCAGCATATCTTTCTCTTCTTATTTTCTTCTCATTTTTTTATTTCACAAATAGTTAAACTACTTATACTATTTGTGTACACCTACTTATAAATCATTTACACATACCTGAACTTCTAGGTCTGTGTATTTTGATGTGCATTAATTAAGCTAGTCTTTGTTTCAAGAAACATCATTTTGGGAGCAGTGAATGCATTTAATATATTTTCCCAGATAGTAACCCAATTACGTATCATGGGTCTGGCTAATTTCTCCATTATCCCAATTTTATGATCTGCAGAATTTTGGTAATCATGGAGAATTAAGGACTGAGAATTAACAGAGAAGTTAACCAGCAGAGATGCAATTTATTTGATAATTTACAAATAAATTAATGCTTTATTTAATATTTGGTTACATGAACTAGATTGACTGTTCCTTACAGAGACACAAGGTACACAAAGGTAAGGTCTGAAACAATATGAAAACTTGGTGTTTTGGAAGATTATAATAATTTCCTTTAAATTCAGTTACCAAACTGCCAATATTAGGTTCCAAAAGTGATACTGATGTGGAGGTTGGGACTGCCATGACTTGTGTATACTCCCATGTTATCCAGCTTCTCTGTGCTTGCTGTCTCTCTTTAAGGAGTCTGTGATCGGGTGCTCGGGCATCATCATCTGGAAACTTGTCACTGGTTTTGTTGCAGGGATTTTTATTAGAGGAAAGTTCCACTGTATCATAGAATTGGATGCATCACAGACCAAGAGCTAACACTCATCTGATATTTAAATATCATCACAAGGCTTTGTAAAGCCATTGCAATACTGCTTGTAATTCTCTCCACAAAGGTTAGAGTGGGTATTACACAACATAGGTACTTCAGGAGGGAAACATCTCGAGCTGAACGTAGAGGAGTTGGTGGCAAGATGCCTACAGAACACTGCACGCTTGGGAAGGCATCAGTTGTTCTTTGCTTTTTGTATAATTACTTATGAACTTGATATTAAAGCAATAATGCTGCTGGCCACTATACTAAACTGATTTTCCACTTTCGGAAATGCAGCTGGTGGGTCTGAGGTGACATTGAAGGGATGGAGTATACCTTGACCCTAGGAAAAAATCTGGTGGTGTCAGAATATTGTACATCTCTGTAGAGTCAAGTATAGTCCCAGAGAAGGCAAATTCATCTAAAGATGAATGTATGGACATAATTAAGTTGTTCTGATAGGAATCTGGGAGAAGATGGTGGGACTAAGTAGCATCTACTGAGTGTATATAAGATGAATGATCCAGTGGGAATTACACAGATGCCTAAAGGCATCCTCATATTCATGATAAGTGACTGACACTTGCTATGATATAGCCTATTTTCCTTCTTTTCTACTGGAATAGGAGAGGGGAAGGATTTTTTGGAGTATGACTTTCCCTAATGGAGCATCTGCAGGTTACATTGATTTGTTCTCATTTGGAGTTAACTCAAGCCAATTCTCATTTGTCTTAAAAAGAAGGAAATTTGAATTTGCTTTTATAGCTCATTTACACAAAGTCATTTCTACGTCTATTCCACTCAGTAGTGCTTTTACTGTTAAGAAGACCCTACTTGCAAATTGCAGTTGCAGGTTAACTAGCTGTACCAAATCAGAGGCTTGGAGTGTGGGCACATGGTTTTAACTGGTTGAAGCCAAGCGTTTAGTGGGAATTGGATTGTGTGACTGGCTCTGCACAATGCTGCAGTATTAATGCTAATGCTACACGAGTGTTTACATTGGATTCTTAGAGTAATGACCATATTACAGTATGGTACACCGGGCAGTTTATACACAGTCAGTTTCATGATGTAGTGAAACCAGCAAACGCTGATTTTTGTGTTGTCTGTAACCATTATGCATCCATTCATATGGGTACAAAGTGACCATAATGCTGTCATGCTAACCTGAGCTCATCTTCCACCTGCTTTTATTTGTTCAGGGAATTACACTGTCCTGAAACAACACTTTTACACTGTTGTGTTCTTTTCAAATTATATTGTAATTTTAAATTTATGTCTGTGCTGACTTTCCTGGCAACATGACCATTCTCTGGTACTTGGCAGAGCAGTTTCAGTCACACTGCTGGTGGAGGTGCTGAAAACCACCTCATTTCATTAGGATTGCATGGAATCTTAGGACAGCATCGACTCCCACCTGCACAGCACAGAAACACACAAGATGGCATATTCTGCCTGTTTCTGCAGTTATTTCTCTTCCCTAATGACATGTATTTCCTCTCTTCCTCTAAGGGTGACCAAGATGACAGATCTTTCAAGCAGTACAGGACATCAAGTCCCAGCTCTGCTGGCTCCCTGGGCTATGGTCGGTACACCCCCACCTCCCATTCTCCTCAGCATTACAGCAGACCAGGTAATTGAAAAGCAGCCTTACTTATTCTCTAGATTTTTCCATTACTTTGTGTTATGTTGTAAGTAGAATTGACTCCAGTAGACAGGGATTTAAGGTGGAATAGCAGTTTATAGCAGTGATTTATTTACAGTGAACAAAGAGTCCCATGGGGAGAAAGGAAGCAAGTGCTTCAGGAACATGCATCCAAGAAAACAAAAATAGGCATTTAAGAAAAATTGATCTTAGGTAGACACAAGATAGAAGAGTTTAAAGAACTTTATCCTGGTCTCATCCTGCCTGAAGATACATACTCAATCCACAGCTCTTTCAAGGTGTGGCACAGTATCAGTGAATATGCACAAAACCAAGAGGGTCATCAAGTGACTTTGTGTAGGTTCTTGTACACAGGGTCATGGTTCATGTCCCCTGTCCACAGTGCAAGAGCTGGAGGAATGAGTGGTTCTGATGGCTGGATTTTGAAGGCCAAGTTGCTTTAGTTGAGAAGTTTACAATGTATTTTTGTGGCTTTGGGCTGTAGTAGCAGCTGTGTTGGTGCTCTTGTCACACCAACAGGAGGGATCATCTCCTTTTCATCTTTGCATGGGAAAGCCTTACAAAACCCCATTCATATTTGGGTTTTGTACAGAGTTTTATCCTTGGGAATAATCAGTGAAATTGCTCAAAATTAATTGTATTTTTTCTCCATCATTCAGGTGAAGAACACAGAGTATTTTTATTACTTTTTCGTTGTCTTTTAATTTCATTGGGGATACATTATAATTCTAAACTAGTTTTGAAATCTGTGAATTTTTAATCTTTCCAGGGGAAATGAAGATTTTATGGGTAACAGGAACAATTTTTACAGGAATTGAATATTTATACTACATAAAGTCTTTGTCAAAGTGGAAATGAGATGGAGCATAAAAAAATCTATTAGAGACATTAATCTCTGCTGAAGGTCTGGTAGCTGTCATGCCTAATCTTAGCAGCACATTGTTAAAGCAAGGAGGAAAGACAAAAGGAATTCCAAATAAACTCTAATGCTTTAAAATTTAGAGGATAATCTTCATAATCACCATTTTTAATAGCTGCCACTAGTCTTCCAAACTGTGTTATCAGGACATTATTGCAGCAAAGCAAACAAAGATGACTTGAGAATATATTTCAAGGTACTTAATCACATGTCTAACTTTCAGAGCTCAAATAACTTCAGAATGTTTCTTCAAATACTTAAATTAGCCATGCACTGGAGTGCCCTGGTGCATGGTGAACTAAATCCTACCGGTGTGCACCGCCGACAGTGAGAACTGGACCCACTCAGGGCACAGTTCTCTGCAGAGACAAGGCTCTTCCCATTTCATTTCATTAGATCCATTATGAGCATTTATCATTCCCTCTTGCAGCTTTTTAATATGCAGGTTTTCCCCTGGGTGCAGCCATGCTTTTTGTGGTGCCTTTTCTGGAATATTTTCTGATGCGTTACAGCATTTTGGGTGATGCCCTTTCTGTCTGCGGAAAGCCCCTGTCCCTTGGCTGACCCCAAAGTATGGCCACTGTCATGTTTTTAGCAATAACCAGAGAAAGATGGAGTTTTAAATATAAGCTATATGTTTTCTAAGCATCAGGAGGAAAATGTTCCTGAAAAAAAAGGATGGCATTGTAATTTGTGGCTTTCAGTAAGTGAACTAAATAGTTTATTTTCACTTACTCTCTGTTGCCCCCAGCTGGTACTCACAGTCTTGGTACCAGTAGCTGCATCTCCCTGCCCCAACACCCAAGCCTTACATCTACATTCAGACATCATTACATCCCTTTCTTCAAAGGTAAGGTCCAGGAATGCAAAACCGTGCTGTGATAATGTAGATTTATTCAGCTGTGTTTCACTTTTATGTCTGTGCAAGCATGGCTTCCACCTGGATAAAATTTGTCTTAATTTTGTGCAAGTGCTTCCTTGATGTACTGTGTAAGTTTTACAAACTGAGTGGGTATGGGGTGTTTTATTTTTGCTTTTTTTCAGTGAGTGTAAAGTGTCTTTCAAAGGGTAGATGGGAAGAATTAGCTTTTCTAATGAAACTGAGGAAGGGAATTATTTAAAAGTCTTTTTGTTTTAAAATACCCTAAATAGTGATGGTAAATAGTATAATAAGCTTATACATTTGATACAACATAGGATGATCAGTTATCTAATCTTCCAACCTACATTTAGATGTTCTTCATATTATTTGTAGCATTGCAAAAAGTTACGATAGCTGGTTACATCAGTGCAGTTGCACTGTCAGTTAAGCTGTGCCATAGCTTATAAAACATAGTGACTGAATCTGTTCTCCTTGCCATTAGTTTTTTTGCAGTGGATATTAACTTCTGATGACCTCCATGCTGGATGTGAGACAGCACTAAGGAATGCCAGGAGCCTTTGAGTCAAAGGTTTTTTTTTAGGTAGTTGGTTAGATGTCCAAGAGAGAAGACATTCAGCTACCGCATTTGTCTTCCCCTGAGTCTCTCTTCTATAGTAACAATATGAACTGTGAGCAGACATGAATGGCAAACACTTTCAATGCCTGTTCCTGGACTTTCATGTACTCTTTGATTTAATTAAGTAAAACTGTTGTTCTTGAGGTTGTAACCAGTAAAGAAAAGGGAATGACCCTCTGCAGGAGCCAGACTTGCACATGCAAGTGAATAGCAGGTGCTCGTTGCCTTTGGAATAATAATTAATGCATCTTCATTGGGCCCTGATGCTGCCCAAAGGCAGCTGAATTTCACTGGGATAAACAGGAACAGAATCAGGCTCGAGACATCCAAATATGATCCTTGAGATTAAACTTAGGGGGAAAAAGCTGATGAGATTAAGCTGTTTGTTGCCGTTTCAGAGTCTACCTGCAAAGCTCCTTTCCACAACCAGAAGCAGTCAGCCTCCCACACATTTCTTGAAAGACTGGCACAATCCCTGGTATTCTGGGGCACTGCTTGAACTGTTTTTTTATCTGTCCTCTAATTTTGGATGGTATTATCCAACCTGATGTACTGAGTAAGAGAAACTTCTTCGGTGTGCTGTAGCACACAATTTCACTGTATGGAAAGCTCTTTCTCGAAGTCCTGCTGGCAGTTGCTTGGCAGCACTCCTGTGCAAATGAGTTTCTGCTCAGTGCTACCTGCTGTTTCTCAGAGCAGCACCAATTATTAAGTGCTCCTGTTTGGATGAAGGAATCATCAAGTGGTAGGTTCTTGTGCCCAAATAATTATTAGTAATGTGATCGAAATAATAATAGTTTGCAATTCTGCAGCACTTTTTTATTAAGGAGCTAAAATATTTTGCAGGCTGTACCTTACAGTGCCTCACAGTGTTCCTGTGAGGCAGGTGATCCTGTCTATAATTTTCCTAAGTAGGTAGTCCTGAGCCCTGCCAAGGTTGAATAGATTATTCACTGGTTTTCACTGAGTTAATGTCTCTGTCCAGAATGAGTCAGAAGATTTGCCTCATCCTCCTCAAGGTCTCTGAATTCTAAGTTCTAGAATGTGGTTTTTTCCTTATCTGGAAGTGCCTTTTGATGGTGTAGATATGCTCTTTTTTTCTCTTCAAAGTGGTTAGTGTGGGAAGAGTGGGATTGTAACAATAGTTGTTTTGTGTCCAGATCAACCTTAATGTTGCCACTTCAGTTTTAAGAAAGTGAAATAATGCTTATTTAAAAAAAAAAAAAAATCCAAAAATAATACTCTGCTTTATTATACTAGAAGTAATCTTTGTAAAACCAGCACTCCACATATGTCATAATTTCTTTAAGCTTCCAGAAGACAGATACATCACTAGCCTAGGGAAAATAAGACAAGCAAAATCTTCCTTTTGATTTCACTGAGGTTGCATCATATTCTTCCTGAGAATGACAGAGTTCATCATTTTTTCCAGTGACGAATATGATTACTAAGTTCCTGTTCTGTCAGTGTACTGCAGTCTAGCTCCCATGAAGTGTAATAGGATGACCTGTTATTTATCATGAAGAGAAATGATTTGGTTGTGCTCTTTTAAGGATTTTTGTCTTCAGAATAAGTCCTGTGAGAACCTCACTTCAAGAAAGTTTCTCAGTTCATGCTCTTGCAAGTCATAGGTGTGATACTTGAAGTACCTATGCTTGGTGTAGCAGTTCTTCTTGAAGTGATGGAGTCTTTGAGTGTGCTGAGCCCTGCTGAAAAAAATGTTTGCTTAAAACATGGTGGAAATTATCTTGCCTTTCTAGTGCAGGAGCACAGCTTCCAAAGATCTTTTTCTTTGGCTTTGAAAACTTGAAAAGAATTAGTCATCAAGCTTCAAAAAACTTTTTCTAATTTAGTGCACCATGGGCAGAGATATTAAAGGGTCCAGTTTTGTGAGTAGGCTTGGACAGTTCCCTCATTAGACCAGTGACATCTGTTTGTTCTTCAGTCCTGAACTTAGACAGCTCTTACTGTAGCTTGTTATCAACTTTCCCATCCTCACAGCTAAGATAAAAGCTGACTAAGAAGGAGATACAAGCAATATTGTACTTTTCCTGACAGTCCCTTAAAAAGGGAGCATGGTCTGAGCCCTGGTCAGTTGGCTCTACACACACAGGGTTAAAAGTACAGCCTGCCCTGTCAGCAGCCAGAAGGCACAAGGAAGTTTTTGTGGTTTACGCTCAAGTTCAAAGTAAGCCTTCCCAGATTCTTTCCAAGTTAAACAACATCCAGGGAAGAGTTCAGGATTCTGGGTTTTTGCTCGTCACTGATCAGTAGAGAAGATCACAGCCTGTGGCTGCTTGTGGCAAAAGGCAAGCCCAAAAGTTTGAAAAACTGCTCTCTCTGGTAGTTATTTTTTCTCTGAGAACTTACTTGAAGTTCTTCTTCAGTCTATACTAGGCAAACCTAGAAAGAGATAATGTATTAGCAAAGTCTCATTTTAGAGATTTAAACTATAGCCTAGGCTAAGCAGCTGTCTGTAGTTCCTACACATTAACTTTCTTTACATGGATCTTCAATTTGCTTTATTATTGAACATTTACTGTTGTATTCAAAATGTGAAATACAACTACTCATGTTTGTCCAAATCAGTGGCAGAATTAAAGTTCAAATGTGTATCGGTTTGTAGGAGTGGGGTGCAAGAAGAACCTTTTCCATCATTTCATCCTTAGTTCTTCAATTTTGAGTAAATTAGAGGTTATGGCTTTGCAAACTGCTCCACACAGATGATCCTTGCACTGAGCAATTTTTAGATTCCCTGTCCCCGGGTACTTGCACTTATATCTTGTCTTCCTTAATTAATGCTTCCTCCTGATTCCCTGCTGACACTCTGCCCTATCACTGAAGAATGACTTTCTGTGCGTGTATGATACCAACACCTTGAGTCACTGCTCAGTGAAGTGATTACTCATGCAGATCATATATGAATAGACATTTTATTAATATGCTAATTTTTAAGTAAATGAGGAATTAATACACTGTGGAAATTGCTTTCTGTTTAAATTAGAAAACTCCAATAACAGTATCTTATTTGAATGAAGGACATCACAATATTTTTAAGAATTTTGGAGGTATAAGGGACGTTGAGGTTTCTTCCATTTAATAGGGATGGGCATGAATTTGGGGCAAGCAGCAAAGAAAGAGGGAATTCATAAATGTGGAGTGAAAACCTATCACCATTTTTTGTCTTCCAAGAGCAAAGTGGGAATCCAGAAACTGAATAGCTGTCTGGTTTCTTGTCTGAGGACTGCTTGCCTGCAAGCTCATGGTGAAACACTGGATTCTTAGTGATTCCATAATTTTTCCTTTACATTTTGGTAGGACCATGGGCTATCAGCACCTGTAGTTGGGATTTCAGTTTCTCAGTATCCAAGATTACACTTTTTCAACAAGAAATCACTGTTGTGTCACAGCTGAATAGCTTTTGAGTTTTAATTTTTTGTCTACTGTGAACGCGACAGACACAGAATTTAGGATGGATTAGTTAGTGTATTGTTATGAGATAAAACAGCACGCTCTTCTGACCTCATCTGTCCTGTCTCTGCTCCTGCTGAGCTCGGTGGCACTGTCCCCTTGACCTCAGTGGTGCATGGCAAGGCTGGCTTTGGTGACAGTCAGATGGCCATGCACCCACTGCTTGTCAGCAGAGACCACCTCCATGGGCATGGCCTCGACAGCTCTGGTAGCCCAGTAGCTCTGTGGTTATAAAATGTCCCCTTCATGAAGGCAGAGCTCAGTTGCAGATCTAATGCCCTGAGCTGCTGCACTTTCCTTACCCCAGAGAAAATTGCTACAACTTCATCATTACTAGCCATTAAATCTGTGCTTCATCCACACTAAAAGAGTAACAGCAAATTAACAATCATTTGATGTAAGAATAAATGTCATGTTTGCTTCAAGTTGCTTAACAGTGCTGTGAACTAAAAGGATTTTACAAGTCCCAAAAAAGTAGAGCTTTACTTTTTTGTTTGCCAAGCAGCACTATAATGCCATAGAGTGTGCTTCAGGGAAATAAACCAAGAGGAGATGAATGGCACCTAATAAGCATTTGACAAAACAAGTGTAGAAATGAATATGGAAAAATCCTATTTATATCTTGAAATTTGGTGAAGTGACTATGGCATTATAGATTCATGACTTGATAATCCAACCTTGTTTGCATAAAAATGCTGTGGTATGTTACCTGTGGGAAAAGTTTGCAATTGAAAGCCAAATTTCAACATCTCTTTTTGTCACTCATATATGCAGGATTATTTGACGTAACCATAACGTTTATATTTTGGTCTAGTCCTGCTTTGAGATAATTTAAACATTACTTAATTATTTACTACTGGTTTCAGGGACAGGCTACGAGCCATAGCATTAAACTTTTAAAACACGTGATCAGTAGATTATTCAGTTAAGGCTATGCAAAACACATTGCAAGATTCTGGATGTTCTTATCCTTTGATTTTCTTTTTTAAAGTGCCGTTAAAAGAGAAGTTTTCATTTCAAAGTAGGGCATCTTAATCTGATATTTATCAGATAGTAATTTTTGATGAGGTGTTTGGAGTCTGAGCCAATGTACTATGCTGAAAAATAATGGGTTTTACAAAAACATATATTTAAAACTGTTGGATTAACAAGTCATTCTGAACAAGCTTTTATGCTTGAAATACTCTACTTTGCTTTCCATTTTTCTTTTATCTGCTTTCTTTGCTCTTCCCCTTGGAGGCAGTGAAAGTGGTCGGAGCACTCCAAGCTTATCCATGTACTCTGACAGCAAATCTTCACCTTCTGTCTATCAGCAGGCTCCTAGGCATTTCCATATTCCAGGTAGGCATTAACTGCTTAGCTTTTGATCTTCAATATCTGGCACCTGTTTATCCTCTTCTGAATGTAATTTTTTTTTTCCTTTTGGCATTGATTTGTGAATTTCAAAGTGCAGAACAAGAAAATGTCTAGTAAGTGAATAACTGTTGTTAAACTTCATCTCAAAAATAAAAGAGAGCTGTGTGCTCATGTACCTATATTTTTTAAAAAAACTACTTTACAGGAGGCACAGAATAAAAAATGTTACCAAGAGTACAAAGTTACAGCAGTTCTGGGTTAGTGGCTGAACTTGATGATCTTAGAGGTTTTTTCAGCCTTAATGATTCTAAGATCCTATGGTCGATATTGCCATAACTGCATGGATGTATTGAATTTGTGTGCAGGAGGAATGACTGAAGGGGTTTTTGTTGTTTTAGTTATTTTTCCTTATCAGTCTATTATCTGAATTTAAGTAATATTAACATAAATTTTAAAAGAAGCTGGAAGACTTGAGAACTGAAGGAGGCTCGCTGTGCCTGTCTCTGTATATGTACTCCACTGTTTTCAAGTTCAGCCAACAAGCACATTAAACTTACATCCACACCATTTAGCTTTTTGACTGCTAAACACATCTACCTCCTCACTGTAATAGTTTGTTTATTCATGTTTAGCTTCTGTGGTTTATGTTTCTGTAAACAGACCACAATTAGGAATTGTATCTGCTCAGGTCCATAGTACTGAGTAAATCTGATGTCTGTACAGTGTGATATGGGAACCCTAGACTGTGGCTCTGAGGACTCCCAGAAAATTCCTGGAAGGCCAAGTTAGCCATACAATTCAAAATTAAGACAAATTATTGGATTTCCTAAATAGTAGTTTGTATTTCCAGTATAAACATTTACATGTGAACGTATAGACTTTATTTGTAATTAATGGAGAAAATCCTTTTCCAAGTGTGGCAGTTGTAGTAGTCTGTTGTACTTATATATGAATTTTAAATAGTGGCAAGTGTAGCCAGTTTCTTTTTGCTGTCTATGAAGTATATAGTGGTAGTGCAGATGAAGCCACCTACATATCACCAAATGGATGCCATTCAAGTTGTCTTAAAGTATTTTGAGGGACTTAGGGGGGATTATGTTGCATAGGTAGGTGTAAATGTTTTCAGAATATGATGGATAAAGTTTTGTTCTCTTTTAATAACTGGTAAATGGCAAACCAGTGAATGAATGCATAGTCTTTGCTGAAGTTTTTGCATTGTTATTGTTGCCGAGAGGAGGCAAGAACAGCATGGTCTCAACTGCTTGCTTACTCTTTCATTCTTTCCTTTCTCTTTCCTCTTCCTCAGACACTGGCGTAAAAGATAACATCTATAGGAAACCTCCTATCTACAAACAGCATGGTACAGTCTACTTTTCTCTGTGGCACTTTTATCTGCGTGTCTTTGCAAAAAAATGTATCTTGACCCCCAAATTCCTTTGCTGTAGTCTTTGCATTTCTTATGTCCCTATAATCTCAAACAGAAAAGGAGAAAAAGTAACATGAAAATTAAATAGCATTTTGTATAACATGATGTCCAAGGATACAGTAAGTTCTCCAAAACTGGGATAATGGTATTTTAATTTGTTTTGATAATTCAGAGCTGATAATAAGCACCACACAAACCGCTGTGCTATGCACTCACTGCTGTGCCATGCCCACTTGCCCTCTCCTGCCCCTCTTTGCCTGCTCCTTATATAAATCACTAGAGGCAAGTTCTCAGAAAAAAAAAAAAGCCGACAGCAGAAAAAGTTGAATATTGCAGTGGTGTTTGGAAAGATCGTGAACAAATGCAGAGTAACACTCATCTATGTAAGCCAGCATAGCTTCACTCATGAGCTTCACTGATGAGAGGATTCTGATATCCTGTATCCTGACTGTGTCATTTAATGTTATAGACACTTTTGGTTTGCAAAGAGGATTCTAAGCAGCAGCTATATTTTTGCAGGCTGGGCATTTTTGTATCAGTTTGCTGTCTGTCGAAGTCTGGATTATGTCAGTTTTGCACTGCTGTATGGAGTTGTCCTCATAATCACTGGAGCAAGCAGAGAATTAAAGTAGTGAGTCAGCAATCTCAATAGGTTTACAAGAATATATGTTTTAAACTTTCTTTTCTAGATAATAGATGTTCTGAAAGATTGTGTTGGATATATATGCTTTTTTTTTTTTTTTCCTACCAGAGGGCAAAACATAATTTACTCTAACTAAAAATATGTAAACCCCAAAACCATAAAATCCGGAAACAACAACAAAAATCAATAAACTTTCCTTCCAATAAAAGGAGTATAAAGTAAAATCAAATTTAAATAAATTTATCTTTTGTTCTGGAAGGAATCCCGCCTAAAGCATGAACACATGAGCAGCTGATGATTCAGCCCCTCAAGCTAATGGGACACTGAACTAATTCATGCTGAAAAGGAGCCAGAGAACATTCCTTTGTTTAAGAGACCAAGTTTGAACAAACAAGCACAAAAATGTTCTTTAAAACAAGAACTGCAAGAAGCTCTTCCAAAACATTTGGCTTTAAAAGGTTTTAGTTACATCAGCACCCAACAGATTTGCTGTAGCTACAGCTTCTGTGTTTGTTTTATAAACAACCAACTTCAGAATGAAATAAAGGTGGTGGAAGAATGAGACATGCAAGAGATCAGACTCAGAGCTGGGTTTGCAAAGTGAATAGTATAGGAGCCTGCATGGTTGTGTGTGTATATGTGTGTGTTTGTGTTTTAGAAATATTTGAACATCATTCAAAGTTACTGAAAAAGTTTTGAACTCACATTGGGATTCATGGCAGAACTGGGTATCCCTTGTATCAGTGAAGCTAATGCTCAGTACTGATGAAATTCAGAGCACTTGGATTTATTTGTGTTCCACAAAGCCTTCTTGGGAACTTGGGAGGGGCTGGCCTTCATAGCCCCCACTGATTTTGGTTATAAATCCTCTGCATCTCTTTGAGATCAGATGCTCTCAAGATCTTGTGGAACCTTTGAAATTTCTGAATAGAAATCTTGAATTAAGCATGGGGGCTTTTTCTTTGAAAACATCAGTGTCTTGAAACAAAAATAAAATTTCCAAAAATGCATCAGATTCTCTATGTGGATTTCTGATTTAATGAGAGCAAGATCCGTACACATACCCTGGAATATCTTGTTGACTCGTGATTTAGGGTATGCTCCCAAAATATCTGTGAGCCAGGTTTAGGTCCTTCTTGCAATGTAGGGTCTTTATTCCTTATCTGTCATATATGAATATTCCTTCCTATTTATTCCTCAGAGAAGCAGCTTGCCATCTTGAGAAAGTACCCTTGTCAGGATGCTATTAGATAACTGTGAAAACCTTGTGTTTTTTCATAATGCTGTTTATATTTTCTGACCCAGCTTTTTTTTTTTTTTCCCCCACACTAAATTGAGGGGGGGGGGGGATCAAACCCTTTACAGTTACAGATTTTCACCTCTAACCCACAGATATTTTCCTTATGGCAAGTTTTCGTTTTTTAAGCACCACCTCCTCAGCAAAACCAGTTAAGGTCTGGATGTGAGCTGTGTGGTGGCACCAGAAATTGCAACAGAATAGCACTGAAATGCTTTTGGTGGTGGCCTTTTGCCTGTGTTGTTTAGATGCAGGGCAGATCCTCTGCAGACATGAAGGCTGGGGAACTGGAGAGGGCAGAGTTTTTCCCAACTCGTTGGGAGTGTTGCAGCACTTTTAATGGTGCAATTTAATCTCCTCTCCATCTCTGTCTCTAACAATCTCATCTGAGCCTTAGCTTTTGTATAATCATACTTTCTATTATTAATAAGTATGTTTTCTGTCTATATTGCATTGCACAGGGCTATTTTTCTCAGGCACTGCAGACAACCCCCTTGTTACACTCACTTCTCATGGGCTTAAAGTTGTGCTACATCCTTACATTATTCCAGTTTTGCACCATTAAAACTTCCCCCAAACTACTCAGAGTGATACAAAGGCAATTAGGGCTCAAGTTTTAAGAACTTGAAACTGAACTTGAAACCTGAATTTATGTGAAATCTGGCACAAAACTTTTTATAAGATTCTCAACTGTAACTCAGTATCTGGAACAATGCTCTGGGACATAAAAGACAAGGAAAAACACATCTGAGGGTTGAGAACTATCTAATGAAGAGCTTTGAGGTTTTCAGTTTTCTTCTCAGTAAGTTGGAAAGTTACAAGAAAGTAACCCAATATCAGGATTTTTTTTTTGGAAAACACTATTTAAAAGGACAATATGGGCAGAAGAGTCATAAAAATTGGTTGGTCAAGAATATTGCATTTCAGAGTCTGACACAGCCTCTCTTGTAGATTTCATAAAGGGGTAATGCCAAGTTTGTTCATAATTTTCTTTACCATGATTGTCTACTCTCTTTGGGAGCCCAGCAGATCCAGGTGTGCTGACCACAAAATATCTGCAGGACTGGTTGTACTTCCATGGTCATTGTAACACAGAAGGAGGAAATGGCTTCCCTGTGTCCAGTGACCATAGAAATTTGTCCTTGAGTTATGATGTACAATTTTTTTTCCCACCAGTCATTCCCCAAAAGCAGTTTCTTACTAAAAAGACAGGTTCTGAATCCAGCAGGAATAGATTCTCTAAATTCACTGTATACATGAAGGATGAGTATTACTGTAATAATTTCAAGATTATTTTAATTAATTCTGTGAAACCATAGCTCTACGCATCAAATTTTCTGTCAAATTCTATTTTTTAATTGATTTTCTCCCCCTCTTAAAAATATTTGGAACGTAACTACAGTCAAAACAGAAGATAAAAAATAAGATGCATTCAGTTCAAATTTTTAAAATTACCTTAATCTTACAGCAGCAAGAAGATCAGAAGGGGAGGATGGAAGCTTGGATCAGGACAGTAAGAAGGTAATGATCAGAAAGACCAAAAGGAGGTATTGAGCTTTCTTGAAGCAACCAGTTTTTAAAACACATTCATATATAAAGGTATTCTTTCAAATAGTTGAACTAATTGTTACTACTTTTAGGTTTTTCAGAAAGACATAGAAAAGCTTAATCTCTCACCCGAAGGGTTTAGAATGTACATTCTACAGTAAGGAGAAGTAGGGAGATTGAGATTAAGAGCAGTAAACTCATGGATTTTCACGTGGTCTCAATATCTACATTGGAGATTCAGCTGATCCTGCAGCCTTTTAATTAGGGTGCATATAAACGTAGAAGAAAAATGTCAAGAGTAGATTAATTATAAGAAAATGACATAGTGCATCTTCTAAAGTGGGGCATAGTGGGCAGCTTCATGAACAGAGAAACTGTCCTCAGCTCAGCTAAAAATTAAAAGTTTCTGGTAGCTGTGATGTCTAAGTCATCATATAGTCAGCTTTTATAATTTGATAAAGGATGGTACAAGCTGCAGCGAGCATACACAGACGAGCAGTTCCCAAGGTGTCTGGGACAGCTGAGGTAGGAGAACTGCCTTCAGGTGTTAAATCCTGTATCTTGTAACAGGTTTTTGCTCTCTGCAGCTGAAGACCAGTTGGCTTATTCTGAAAGGGGACATGGACACCAGAACCAATTCCCCGGATTCGGACACACGGTCACTGTCCCTTACTGCCGGAAGCGACAGGGCACAGGAGGGCACGACCGCCGGCTACTCCCGTGAGTGCTGCACCCACCCCTGGCACTGCTGGGCACCACGGTGGCAAAGGAAGGTGGCCCTGCTGCAGCCCCACCCACACAGCTCTCTGGCTGCTTTTGTGCTTCATCTCTGCCATAATTACACCTATTTGTCAGTTTGTTCTGCTGTGGCTTATAAGCGTTCAGTGCCTCCAGACTTTGATGATGAAACTATTTATGGTTTCTTATTAGTGAAAGAAGCAGCATTTCCTGTGTAAGTGAACTGTTGTCTCTTTGGAGAGCAGAGGTTCCTTACCACCAAAACCCACCCCCCTGATAAAAGTGCCCATTTATTTTATGATATCTATTTTCAGTAGACAGGATGGCAGTATCAGGCAGATTTTTCATTTTGTCATCCTTGACACAAACCGTGTAGTTTGAATATCAATTGAGCCATTTTTTCTTTACCATGATAAGCATAAAGAATACATCACTGCAGAGATTAATTTAGGTTGTTTTTTTTTTTTTTATCACTCACAGTTATAAGGTCACAGGAATATTCCAGGTGGGAAAGGGAGAATTTTGTAACTGAATACTGGTCTGGGGACCATATGTCTGTGCTAGTGGTCAGTACCAAAAGCATGTTCTACACATTTCTTACTCCACAGTTCAGCAAGTCAGAAGCATCAGAATTGGGTCTGAATTTTACTTTTAGATTACGTAAATGACAAACAATAAATTTAATGAATTTTAAGAGATAACTGGGACATTCCTCTCCCTGCCTCCTATACTTTACACCATGCAGCAGTAGCAGGTCATCTGGGGTAAACAAGTTGGGGAAGCAGTTTTCTAAAAGAATGCATCCAATGTGAAGCATGTCTGGCAGCAGGACTAGGATGTCAGTCTTGTGGGCATTTTGGTAATGTGATAGTTGGCTCCATCAACTTATATTAAGGAAATTATGGCTTAGCTACGCAAGGAAGGGGGAAAACAGATGCTACAAAGTCGGTCACAAGGCTGTAACAAGATAAAGAAGAAAACTTATTTTAGATCATCGGTCTCACTGGTCTAGCTTGAAGGGATATGATAACTTAATCCTCACCAGAGATCACAAACATGTGCACAAGGTGTTTTGCAGGATTCCCTGTGTAGGGAAAATCAAGTCTGACGACCTCACACACTTAACATCTGAAAATCATTTTCCAGGAACAAACACTTAAACCTTTCATTGTCACACACACATTGGGTACGTCTGGAAGCTTTGTGGAGTAGATCTGATGCTCTTCTACGCATGTTTTGAGAGAATAGTCCATAAGTCCAGATTTTAAGCAGGGAGAAGTACATAGAACACCAAGAACTGTGTTATACAGGAACACCATATGGTGTTCATTTTTTCCCTGGGAATGTTTCTATACCTGTCACTCTTCTATACTAGCATTTCTTTCATATTTTTGATTATCTTGGGAATGTGGAGCTATTAAAACTAGAAATCCAATAGATAATTCACACCTCTATGTCAGGGTCATTATCACCTTTGTGCCAATACAGGTCCTGTAGTTCATTTTCCATTGCTTTTTATCAGCATTTCTCTGTCCCTCATGAAAGTTGGCCCCATTACCCAATTAGCAGCTATGCAGAAATGACATTGAGGAAGTTTTCTTTTCCTTTCTTTAGGCTTTTATTCACTTACCTGACTCTTTTAATACCCATGGACATCCTAAGTAGTTCCTTCTCTATTCGGTGTTTTCCTATGTAGTTCTGAATATATATAGCCTGTCATATTGGCCACAGAAAAGGAGCATCTCTACCTCTTGCACTTATGCTTGAGAACTCTGACTTTCAGCCCCATCTCTGTGGCATAGTCAGTGACTATCAGAGAAAATAAACTTTTTAGGTATAGGTTTGGTCCCACGTGGTTACATGCAGAGTGGAGGGAGTTAGCAGGCTGTGAATTGATAGTGATGTTTCCAGATATACTGAGCAAACAGTCCAGCCTCTGAGCAAACCAGAAAAGGGTTGTTTTGCTCTAGAAGACATTTTGCCACATTAGATTACTTGAATGCCCAGAAGAGCACATCTAACAGCAAAGCACATCAGTGTGAGACTTGTGCAATCAGCAGGCAAGAGTGGACCTTGTATCTCTTTACATCCACCTGTGTAAATGGGTCGTGTTTCTGTATGTGTAGATGTGTAATAGTTAATCATTTAAAATAATTCATGGGTTAAAGTGTTGTTTATTTAGGAAAGCAGACATCTAGCAAGGTGTGTAACCCTTGCTGTTCACGTGTCCCTGATGTGCTGAGACACAATCTCAGAATACCCAGACTGGAGTGAATGTCATACTGGACCAAGCAGGAGCCGTATCCCTGCAGAGGGCAGCTGATGTTCAGATAGTGTCTGGTTAGGGAGAAGGATTGCTGGAGTCAGCGGGTTTCGCTGCTGCGTTTTTGGCCCTTTGGGCTCAGTTCGCTCCGGTTCTGCCCGGCGGCCACACGGTGTCGCCGGTGCCGCACGGGCTGGGCTGGGCTGGGCTGCAGAGGCGTCTTTACCTCGGGGCATGGTTCCTCGGGGGCTGGGTATTATTTAGCGATAGAACAAACCTCGCTCACCCATCTTCTCTGCAGCCAAAAGGCCAAGAGATTTAACTCCACAGTGATGTCCAACAGCACTTTTTCCAGGCAGGAGCAGACATGAGAGCTGTGTTGCAGTCTGTCACACAGGTATTATACTCTGTGCTCTCTGGTGGCACTATCGTTCACATAACAGGCAATTATAGGTTTTTTGTTTCATTATTTTTTCCCCTCTTAAATATAAAACTGTAGTTGCCCTTATCTAATGGTAAGAGGTATTTGGCTTGCAATTCAATGTGAGTTTATTGCTCCCTGTTTAAGTACATTAAGTGCTTTGAATTTTTTTCTATCATGACTGTGATTCACTGGCCTACCCTTATTCCATTAGCTTTTCATCCTTGCTCTACTCCACTTTCTGTTCCATGGATGAAATACTTCTTCAGTGCTCGAGCCCTACCTGGGTTATCTTCCACCTTTGCTGAGTGCTGACATAGTGCAACAGTGATCCCATTTCTTCTTTCCTTTTTCTCTTTTTATTTGGATAGCTGGAGAAACTTCTGCTGTTTGTTTTAATATAATTTTCAGTGTTTAACTCAGCTTGACTTCTGGCAGTTTTCACTTTATCTCAGCACATTGTGAGCTCTCTGCTGATCCATCTTTTGTTTTTTCTTTCTGTATGCTTATTTCTAATAATCTCCTTAGGGTATTTATTAAGCCAGTGGGGTCTGGTTTCCCTTCCTGCATTCCTCTTTGGACACAGCTTCTAACAATTTTGACAGAACGAAGTGTTGTACATTCAGTTCTTTGAGCTGTCTGACTTCTGTAACACTTTGCATTAGTTTTACATAATTTCCTATACTGGAATCAGGAATTTTTATTACACAGGTGTTTGTTCTTCTACTATTTAACTTTTAAACTTTCTTGTTAGTGTCTTAATACTCAAAGTAAGGAGTTTCAGTTGTCTCATAATGACCACATCACTGTGTTACATCATTTATTCATGGTAACACCACTTTGCCGATTTTATCCATCTTAAAACTTTCTTTCAGTTGGATGTGTATACACTCACTGATTTATTTTATCTGTTGCTATATCTTCATTTTTGCTTTTTGCCAAGAGAAGTTTTACAGAAAAAAGAAAAAAAGTTATTTTTTTAAGTGATACGGTATCAACTCATGTTTTTTAAGACACAAAACCAAAACCCAGACCACATACAGCATATTCAGAAGTGGTGATATAAAATGATGATACCTTTAATCCCAATTTCAAGTCATGATTTAACACCAAGTTGGAGGGCAGAGATTTCACAAGCTCTCAAATCACAAGCTTTGCATCACACAGGTGCACGAGGCTTCCATGACATGAGCCCCACAACTCCCTCCACATCCTGCCACTGGCATGCTGCTATTCCTAGACATCGTTAGACATGTTCACGTGCATGAAATATTGAGAAAAGATGAGCATCACTCAGTTATAATTCATCTCATTGATAGAATATCCATGTTGATTGTAATTGCTTTTTCTGGATGTTTTCTTGGATTCCCTGTTTTAATAGGCTGTAAAAGATTTGCAAAAAATTTAGCTATATCTTATGTCTTTTACAGGATTTCCATATTCTAAGTCTGCTTCTCTACCTGGCTATGGAAAGAATGGCTTACATCAGGTAGGTAGACATTTAAATACATTCTTCAGGAAATAAGGTCTCATAAATAGACAGCTCAGTAGCTAGCTGAAAATCTACACAGTAATGACACTTCAAAGGTGTTTTGGATGCCAGCCCTGTCTGACAGATTCATTCCCTATGTGGGTTATAGTTTGTCTCTCTGAAAGAGTAAGACTGACTGAGGCTTCTCCTTTTAATTCTGTGCATCATGAGCATTGGGAATCTTGATTCTCCTCCCAAAACAAATTAAGATCTAAAATGTACAGGCTGCACATATTAATCATAGAATAGCTTGAATTAATGATGGATACAGTCAGGCCTATAATTAGGCAAGTAATGATCTCAGAGCAAATGTGGAACAGCCCATATCCATTGCATTCCTTGAACCATCTGTTCTGTTTTTTCTAGTATGGATGTGTGTCCGTGTGTGGCGTGTGTATTCACACACAGTCATTGCACTTTTAAGGCAGGGAGGGGACAATGCAGATGGAATGACAAGCAGCAATCTAGAAAGAAAAATGCCTGACAAAATTATGATGAGAACAGACTATGAATTCTTTTTTTAATCGTTTTTTGCAACTTTTATTAGTCTTTATTAAAAAGGCAGCTTTGACAATGGGGCCTCTCTTTCTCTCTGGCATCTAACATTAGGAGTTCTCCGTTCATGGCTTGTATTATTAGGTGAAAAACCATTATGGTTCATATTAATGGGCTGTCAAAACATAGATGCATGTGCACCTACATTTTGAAGATTGACTTGTGTTCAAACTGCCTGGAGAGGACCTCGTTCAAATTTCCTTCTTTCTCCAAAAGATGTGAAACCGGCAAAAGCACATGAGGAGGATTAAACTTCCCCAATGATAAGAGTCAAACTGAGATTCATTGGAAGGAGCTACAAGAAAGAAATTATCAAGGGGTAGCTAAATGGATTTTTCAGTAGCTGCTGAAATGTCCATCCCTTTGAGTTACTACTACAGGAATAATTATGCCTATGTTGCCTCAATACCTGGTTGCTTGATCGAATAATATTTAGGAATTTGAAAGGGTCCACATAAACCTAATCCCACCTATGAGTCAGGAGGGTTTTTTCTGACTTTTCAGAATAGGTGTTGCCAGTAACCTGAAGCAAGCAAGGGAAACTGACTTGTGCCCAGGCACTGCACTGGCCATCGCGAGGCTTCCCAGAGATGAGGCCAAAGCACTCAGGAAGCCTTGCAATGTGATGGGAAAGCGGCAGATGGCAGCATCTGTCCCACATAAAGAGTACCAAACCTGTGTAAGCGTTGAAAAGGTTGCTCATGGTCAAATCCTTGAGGCCAAAATTCCTCACAGAATGGATGTCCTCTGTTTGGATTGTAGGTTCATGCCAGCTTTTGTGGTTTGTTATTTTTAATCATCCTAGTGCTGCATAAAGAAGCCCCAAAAGCAAACAGCAAGGAGCCTTGTGGGTTATTGTGGGCATAGCTGTGCACACCATTGATACCCCATCAGGCAAAAATGAAACCTGGAAAAAAAAGATCATATGATAGTGCTTTTCTGGTTCCTGTACTGATTTTCATCTTAGCATTTGCCAGAAAGGAAGAGGACAGTGGTTCAAACAAAGCACATATACGGCACATATACAGTTCTCCCTGGTCAGCGGCATCAGCAGTGTGAAGCAGAAAGCAGAAGGAAAAAAGTTACAGTGCAGCAGAAGTGATTTGTGATGATGGCAGTAACACATCTACACCACAGAAAAGTGACAGTTTCTGTGTTACTTTGCTTACTTGAGCAATTAGGTCAAATTTGAATGAGACTTATTTCTCTTTCTCTCATGCAAGGATCTGTATTTCGGTTCTATGGTACCAGCTGGCTTTCTTTTTCCTCTCAACAATGTTCAGGGTGGTTTTTTGGTGTATTTTGCTGCTACATTGCTTCTCTCTTTCTCTGTCAGCCTGAAACTATGGGCCAATATGAAACGGACCAGGAGGCGAGCTGGGGGATGAAAGGTACATTGCAATATCATTTCCACTCCCCTTTGTGTTTTCTCCCTTTGAGGATGTTCGTTAACGTATTGCCACAAAGGCTGCTATTCTGAGCTCTTCCTGTAGTTCACAGAATAATGACTAGTCAGAGACACAGCTCAGTATCATGTTTATCACAGAGAATCTTCTTTTTACTTAGCCCAATGTAAAGGCCTGACAGAAGTCTTGCATCATAAGGTGGTGCAGCCAGGCTGAGTCAATATCAGGGTCCTCGATATGTGGCAGCATTGCCTTGTGGTGTTGGTCTCCTGTCAAAGACAGGAGGAAATTTAAGATAATCACTCCTTCGAGTCTAATTGGAAAAAGTCCACTGTGCTTCTTATTTGTGCTACAGTGTGGTTAAAATGTGCAGAGCTCAAAAAGTAGAATTTATTTGCATTATTTTCTTTTATTGCAGTGGACTATGCACTTAATATGGAACTTGGGTTGGAATTTTCAAGGAAGCTGAAAAATTTTATTTCCAAGACGCTTTAACTCATTTTAAAAATCTTACTCTAATGCTTCACTTCATGACTCTGTGTTGATAAAAATCTTTGTCTCATGTTTGTATAGGTTAAAGTACATGTTTTGAAAAGTAGACTTAATCTCTGATTTCATTTCAGACCATAAAAAGGTCTGTGAAAGCATTTTGGCTGTCCTGGTCGCATTTAATCACCGTTGTGAATAGATAACATTGTGGTAGTCATATCATATATAGTCATACACTGACCTAACTAGATTCCCTTGTGCTACTGTAGATCCAGGAATCATTGTTGCCACACCCCCAAATCATCTTTTCTTCCCTATTGTTATTCCCACTGCAGTCAGCCCAAGTGCAGGGTGTTGGCATCTTGTAATATCGTATTATCTCAGTGGTTTTCATATGTGTTCCCAAACTGACATGCCTTTAATAATCCATTTATTTTAACTATTTTCAGTAAAGAACAATAAGGGCAGGACTTTTGGATGACAGACTGACTTAACTCTGCACAAAAGCCTCCTGTAAAAAGAAATACCCAATTTTGCCAGACATGCTCACCGTGTAACCCAGTGGCATCAAGATGGATTTTCTGTAATAAGCCTTTGATTTCAAGGACTATTGATTTGGTAATAGACAGTGTTATAGGCATTCAGGGCACGGGGGTCATATTGTTATTATGCATGCAGTTATCCAACAACTACTGAGAAGAGAGAAATGTAGTAGCATAGCACATTTGTGATGTACCTAAATGTTCATTGTGGTGACACCAAAAGAAGGCTATAAATTCTAAACTGAACCTGTTCTCATTCTTTTGCAGAATACAAGGTAAGAAGGGCTTTTCCAACACTGGAAGAACAATCAGATTCAGCACTTCCTAGCAAGGTTACATGGGTTCCTTTCTTTTATTTTATTTTGTTAATTTTTGTCCCAGTGAAATATTTGTCAAATCAGGATGCAAGTATGTACCATTTCTTAGTAAGTTCCCCACACCACCATTTCCATGCCTCAGAATTGGATTCAGCTGGAGTTCATATGTTCTTGTCTTTTTAACAGATTTATCCTTATGAAACTCTTATTGTAACAAACCGAGTTCGTGTGAAATTGCCTAAGGATGTGGACAGGACCAGGCTGGAGGTAGGAATGATATTTGACTGACAGTTTTGCAAGCATTTCAGCTGTTTGCTTGCTATGCTGCATATTCCTGTGCCTCAGTAATAGCAACAAAGAAGAGAGAAATAACATTACGCATTATATTTTATTTCAAAAAAATTAGTATGTAGGCAATTTAATTAAAAAATTGCTTAGAACCTGGCAAATGTCTTACCAAATGATATTTTACAAAGATACCAATGAAACCCATGACTTTTGGATGATTTTACATGCTATTGGGAGTTTGGGTGGGGAGTGTTGAAACTTGGAATTTGTTTTATTTTTGGTTCCTATAAAAAACAACCTCATAGAATAACCTCGATATTACAAAAAGGCTCAGTTTATCCTGAAAATACATGGACCTGTGTTTGGTCCGTTGTCTTATTCAGCCTTTCCTTTGGCTGTGTGATCTGTGGTCACGTACTACAGCTTTGCTGTAGCAGCCACGTCTCACTTAAGATAGAGAAATGCAGATATAATTTATCATATCAGAAAGCTTAGTTTCCAAAGGTCAAATCTTGAAGTTGATGTTCAAGCAAAATTCCTGAGGTTGATTTTTTTGACTGAGCTAGTCAAATAACAGGACTGAATAAATAACAGTCAATAACAGGACTGAATAAAGACTCACCTAAACTAATGTATCTTTCTGTGAACTACTATTAAGAAGAGACACCTCAGTAAAAAATGTGATAAAAATATTGGACTTTTGGGGAGATTCATATTTTAGTAAATTTACTGTATTTTGAACTTGATAATATGACAAGAAAAGAAGAAAAATTATTTTTAAAGTAAAAAAAGAAGAAAAACTTTGAAGAAGCAGAAAGTTCCTTGTTAAAGATCAGTTTTTAAAAACAATTAGTTTACCAGTTTTTCATACATATAGTATGTTTTCAAATTGGTGTTGTGTTCTTGAATACTTACATGTGCTTGTCTCTTGATTACCCAACAAGTGGTGTTGATTTGATTGTAAGGAAAAGGGAGCCACAGTTGTGTGCTGCTTTAAGCGTGGTTTATGGCGAGGCGTGATAGCAATTGTAAAAAGCATGATGACTCGGGAAGAAGGAGCAGGGAGTTGGAGGGATGCTCATCTGGACATATCCTGTAAAGGGTTCTTTCATACATATACATACACACGTGTATGTGTGTGTTAAAGAATAGAGTCTTTGTTTAAACACATCAGACTGGTCTGAAGAGCAAATGCAGCTCTAAATTGCTTTTTTAAGACAACATATAGTTTGCTTTGGATGGATCATGCCTGCCCTGGCTGCCATTATCTATAACTCATACACTGTCCTCAGCTGGGATTGCTGTTTGTTTAGCTTTGGAGTTGCTCAGTCTGCCTCACACCAGGTGCAGCACAGGGCTGTTGGCTCAAGGAGCCCAGCCACTTCAAAGATCTCACAGAGGTTTGCAAAAAAGAACAATAAACAAGATCTGCTTCAAACCTGCACCAGAAAAGCAGTGAGGGGACCAGACCAATCCTGCTGATTGCTGCCCTATGCTAAACGTGTGTCTGCAGGAAGAACTCCTTTGTAGACTGTCTTACATTTAATAGGGATTGGTAGCTTTTAAAACAATTAAATTAGCAGAGTTTTAATAGCACTGTAACTACTGGAAAAACAGAGGCAGTTGCTCATCTACACATTCAAACCATATGCAGAGTTGAGTGACAGACACAATCCATTGCTTTCCCTGCCAGCCTCTTCCCCTCTTTCCTGACCCTTTCTTCTGTGTTACAGAATTGCTGGAAATAAGTTGATTTGCATATAAAAGCAGCTTATCATTACTTCCTCTTGTGGCAGAAGAAGAAGAAGATAGTAACTTAATTATTGACTTGTGCATTCAGCAGATTTCAGGCTTGGGCAAGACCCAGGACCCAGAGAGCCCAGGACTATGTGGGTTTATAGGTTTGCACAGAAGCAGACCAGGCTTAAAAATGTGGATACAGATCCACACTGTCTGTTAGTAGAGGGCCCACTTATCTTGGTATCTTCACACTTTTGAGGACAGCACTGGGAATACTGAAAGCAGATGCTAAGGTAATATTTCACCCTTTCTTGAGGTCCCTTTCACACCCCCTAGAGGGTGTGATTCAATGCTTAGGATCTCTAAGAGTCAAGTTCTCTTTCAAATCTGAATTGGTTGCCAGCTGATGTTCTGTTTTCATCCTGCACAGCCAATGTCACTTGTGAAAGGGCTGGATTTTGCCTACAGAAATGCTGATGGACATAGCAGTGCTAAGTCCATGTGTTATGCAAACTGTAGAGTTATACAGTTATGACAGAGATATATCTAGGAAAATCTTCTAAGAAAAAATCCGTGTTCTAATACACCAGTTTTATTCTGATTAGTTGTGTGGACAGGTGGTGTCAGTGAAAGGAGACCAAGGGCTTCTGTTTGATAGCTTCATATCAGCTATCAAACTTGAGAACAGTCTTACTGTGTCTGGTATCAGCAGAATATTTCACACGTGATGTTTCTGATTTCCTGGTCTACTTAGGAGCAATAAGGTTAACTAACTTTTCATGAGGTAGATTTATTTAACGGCCATCTCACAAGTTGACTTGAAGCAGCCTCTTTGTGAAACAGTTCATTGTGAACTTTGAATGATCCATCATAGATGTCATGGAAGGGGCACTATCGTTTGTCTATGATTCACTCCTCCAAAGAAAGTCTCCTATAGTGAGTGTTCCTATCATGAAAAGTGAACTCAAGTCAATGGTATTAGCTCCTGGGGTCAAATTAAGGGAGGCTACAATGAAACTTTGACTAATGTTCAAGGACCACAGGAGGGTGGGGGTTTAATGGGTGGTAGTGTTTTCCTAACTTTGCTCCCCTTATGAGTATTTTTTAGATTACACTGTTGTGCAAGAAATTTATTTTAAGGATTATAAAAAATATTTTCTTGCAAAAATGCATATTTTTCTAAACCCAAGAGGTATCTAGAGATTAGGAAGGCTCAACTGGTAATAAATGCATTCAAATAATAGTCATTCTTTCCTCAAAAGTGGATGTATCTAAGCATAAAAACACTCAGCATGTTTTTGTTTGCTTGTCTTAACTCAGCAGTGAGACAGAAGTACCCAGTTCCTTGTGCTCTTCCAAGGAGATGTTTATGCCAACAGTGAACTAATGCAGCACTGAGAACTGGTTATAATGAGCAGCTTGCTGATTTTTAAATACTTTGCTGGCACTTTGGTTTTTGAGTAAATAGCCTGGATCTCACTTTTGTATAAGCTGATTAGAAATGCAAGGAATTTACAGGAGATAAGGATTTGGCCAAGTAATTTTTTAGAAGTTTCTCTCTACTGCAGTGCTGTTTATTGTAACGTTAGGTGAACAGAGCAGCATTCCCGTGAGCTATTCCAACAGGAAATGGTAAAGAACAAGTTCATTCAGATAATGTTGCAGAACAACAAAGCAGTAGCACAGGGATGGATTATACAGCTTGGGTGAAGAGGAGTTGCACCCTCACTGTGTCTGCAGATGACACAAACTTGAGGGAACAGCAGTTGATGCTTAGGTGAGCAGAGCCTCTGTTCAGGCTGTAGGGATGGTTGACAGAGACTTCAAGAAGTTCAGTGAAGATAAATCCACGTTCTTGCACTTGTGACCGAATAACATTGTTCATCAGGACAAGATGGGGGGAGCAGCTCTGCAGAAAAGTACCTGAAGATGCCGATGGAAAACACACTGAACATGAATCAGCAGCTCACCTTTGTAGTAAAGGGGTTATAGGGCAAAACATACCCTTCCCAGAAGCAGGCACTGGAAAGCCAGGAGGCAACAGTCACAAGTTGCAGGAAAATAAATTACGATAGGATACAAGGGGAAAGTTCCTCGCTGGAAGGGTAGTGCACTGAACAGGTTGCCCAAGAGGCTGTGGTACCTCTGAAGGCATGCAAAACACAGCTGGACATGGCCTTGAGGAACATGGTCTGATTTTAAAGTTGGCCTTGCTTTGAAGACCTCTGTAAGTCCCTAATTTGCTTAGATTGGTATATTCTGTGAAGACATAGTATAATTACAAAACATGATTGTTTGGTGAACTTGCTGCAATAGCATTTGAGAAAATACAATTAGGTCTATGTCAGAACTTGTTAACAATTTTTTTTTTTTTTTCTAATGCAAGTGTTAAAATATAAGTGTCCTGGACCAAACTTCCCCATCTTGGATAACGTGAATCCTGAGTTTTCAGGACTAAGACTTCACCTTTGGATGGTACACATTGGTACATTCCTTACCTGCTGGTTTTCAAAGGAAGTTGAGCTTACAGACACTTTTGAAAATTTTGATACCTCTTTTAAGTACTTGAATACCTTTATCATTTGAGCCTTGGACTCCTAAAAGCACACATTTGATACTTTCCTCTTAGATTGGATATTGTTTGCCTGTTTTTCAGTCACAACAGTGTGGTTCAGTGTTTGCACATTGATAGTTCATGCCCAACTGCATAGATTTATATTTTTTTTCCTCCTGCAGTTGCTTTTATCGCAGAGTATAAGATTTCTTTTGTGGTCACAAGCTGGTAGTTTTGAAAGACAATATTGTTAAAATCTTCCCTTTGGAATCCATCTTTTAGTGTTTTCATTTGATTTCCTTATCTTAATGTATCTTAGGTTTTTTAGCTGTTTCTTTTGAATTCAAGGCTTAAAAGCATTATCCATTCATGCCTATCAAATGCAGTAGAAAGTAAATTATTCCACTTTTTGTTTGAGCCTGTTCATAGTTGTTTAACAAGGATACACTGAGACAATTGCTACAGAGAAAGTACTCTGGAATGTCAAGTAGCAAACTTTAATTTGCCACCTTGTTCTCTTGCAAACAGAAATGAGAGATTTAAACATGGGTGCAGTTTTATTTGAACAGAGCACTCACATTAAGTCAAACATGCTTTTCCTCCTGGAACTGCTTGTCTGGATTTGCTTCAGGGGTAACATTTTTTCCACTAGTTTTCATTCAACAATCACCCTGGGTTCCAGCCATTTGGGCTTCAACCATTTTAGGACTTGTTTCCAGTAACTGAGCCTGAATTTTTAAGAGCCCAAGCTCCTGGATGTCATTTGTACAAGTAACATTGTGTGTCCCACCTCCTTTGAAGCTCAGATGGGGAAAACGAGAGCAAAACTGGAATGCTATGTGTTTTACAGTTTGTAGTTTGGGGCCAGGTGTGAGGTTATGGGCTCACTTCACAATAAAGCTCATCATTTGGGGTGAAAAAGTGTGGGTCACTGACTTCAGTAGAACTGTTTCACAGTGTTTAGCTTGAAAAATATATGTGTGTTGTTTGTTATTCTAGGCATGTGCTTGTGTTGTGATCAGTGATGCATGTTTATATCAGATTTCAAAGTCTTCACAAAAGGAGCCATTATAAAATGAAAATACACATTAGAATTGATGTGATATGATGTGAAAAGTAATTTCTGTGTGAGTGGAAACACTGTAGGAGTGCACAGAGATTAGAGGTGGAACATTCATATTACACATTCACTAAAATCCAACCTAAAGGAAACTGGAAAATCTGCTTTAAGAATAAAGTATTTTTTGCCTAAATCAAATGAAATTTTTGAAACTCGTTATCTTCTTTATATTTTCATAATTTATTATGGATTCCAAGGCTTGGTTTTATTTATGAATTATTTTCTTAATTATACAGAATTTTTTATCAGCCATCAGCTGGAGGCAATGACTTATGTCAATGTCAGTAATGAAAAAGCTCATTTGATTGAATGACAGGATGGTGGCATAGATTATCATCAGAAATGTTCTATGTGTATGCTATTTAGATAATATATTCATATACCTGAGAGAAATACTTACATCTTTTCAGCTCTTTGTATGTTTATGGATGACTCAGCTGGGAAAAATACTGACTATACAATGCTCCTACAGGATACTTTCTGTCTGCCTTGTGATAGTTCTCAAGAGGTTAGATTGGAAGTGGTAGTGCTGAGTGGAATGCAGCTTCTCTGTGAGACTTCATGGTACCTTGAAATACTAAATGAGAACATCCACAGATCCAGGAGCCTTGAAGAGGTGCTTGGGGTGATATGGGCATGGGGAAGGGTCTCAGACTCCTTTCCTCACTGCTTCTATTACACTGCTTTCCCTGGGAACCTTTCTGGGGACCTGCATTGCTGTGTGGAGGGGGATCTACAGCTCCTGCAAGGTTTGACTGCATAAAGGCTCTATTTGTGTTGTGACTAATTGCCCTCATCTAGGGTAACTGCAGGTGCCCGCTGCCTTATCCTCTGATCAACAGAGCTGCCCTAGTGATCTTTTGATACTTTTTGAAGTTCATTAGGTGGCAATTCATGCTGTTTCTTAACTTTTGCTCACCAATCACATAATTACTTAATAGTTTCAAATATTTATTGAGCATGAAGCTTTATTAGGCCGTAGATGAGCATAACATTCAATACTTCCTTGGGAATGTGGCACATGGCTAATTACAGCTTTGTAATTAGCCATGCAGCAGGCTTAGAAGAAACATCTGAAAAGCCTGCTGAGCCCCAGCAGTGCAACAGAAAGAGGGGTGAAGAGTGCAAACCTTGTGAAAGCAAAATGAGGATTCAAAATTCAATAGAAAAACGAGAACATTTTCCAGTAAATTTGACTGGGCATCTGAGAGTCTTATTTGGACTAACCTTCAGAAGCATGAGAGAAGGGAGTGGAAGGGCAGTGAGGAAGAGAAAAACTGGAGAGGGGAGGAAGCTATTATTATCTAAATGTTGAGATACTTCTACAATCCTGAATATTACCATAGGAAAAGATTTTGTCTCAGCAGCAAAGCTTCTGCACCAACTTGAAGAGCTAAGACTTGGTTATTTACATGGATGCTCACTTACCTGTGAATAAACCTTTCCCAATAAATCCCAGTTTAGTCTGAGTATTTCTCATGTTGAAATCTCTGGAGAAGATCCTGTAGCATTTATTTCTGGATTTTGTGAATCAGAAGTTGGAAGTGTTGCAAGGACATTGAATAAAAATGAATTGAAGTAGACAACTACTTAAAATTACACTCTCTAAAACAGAGTGCTCAGAAGTGCCTCAGACAGAGACTGGCTGAAAGATTCACTACAGATTCAGGAAAAGGCAGTATAGTGCTCAGCTGTCATTTCCCATGAATATAGCAAAAAAAAAGCAAAAGAGAAACAAACCTGAGGTTTTAAATTGCTGTAGGAATTAGGACCTTGATTTTTCTAGTCTTCAACCCATCACCTCCTGCCATCCACTGAGTTCTTTCATTGGTTCAATACTGACTCATGAGGAGGTAGGATATCCTCTGAGCTTCCTACATCAGCAGGTTTTCACATGAGAACTCCCATCCAATTACTGACACAGAATAGAGATGCTTGTGAAGCTCCCCCTGGTCACCATGTGCTGCAGGTGAATTGTAATTTTCTCTTCCTGTGACTTCTTCATACTAATGTCATGTTCCTTAATGTGTTGGTTTTGGCTGGGGTAATTTTCTTCACAGTGGCTGGTATGGGGCTGTGTTTTGAATTTGTGCTGATAATATAGAGATGTTTCTATTATTGCTGAGCAGGGCTTACACAGAGCCAGGGTCTCTTCTGCTTTTGGTGTGGCCTCTCTGACAAGGAAGTGGCGGGTGCATGGGAAGTTGGGAGGAGACACAGCCAGGACAGGTGACCCAAAGTGACCAAAGGAATATTCCAGACCATGCGACATCATGCTCAGTACACGAAGTGGGGGAAAAAAGAGGAAGGGGGGCGGACATTTGGAATGATGACGTTTGTCTTCCCAAGTCACTGTTACATGTGACGGGCCCTGCTCTCCAGGAGATGGCTGAACACCTGCCTGCCCATGGGAAGCAGTGAATTAACTCTTTGTTTTGCTTTGCTTGTGTGCGTGGCTTTTGCTCTCCCTATTAAACTGTCTTTATCTCAACCCATGAGTTTCCAGCTTTCACCCTCCTGATTCTCTCCCTGATCCCACTGGTGGGGGAGTGAATGAATGTCTGTGTGGGGCTTGATTGCCAGCTGGGGTGAAACCACGACACTGTGTATTAGTTGTGAGCATCTCTGAATTTCATTAAAAACTCAATTCTTCTTGGGGAAAAGAAATCTCATTGAATTAAAGATTATAACTCTATTTAGAATTACTACTGGCTTTTTAGCAGACCACAGAAATGGAGACGAGCCTCTTTAATTTATCGTGAGAAGCACCACTTCTTTCTGAGATAACACCGCGGAGCAAGTATTTGAATGTGCAATTAATTACTTTTGTTCTGAGAGAGTAAAAAATGAGGATGTGTCTGTACTGCTCATTTTCATGTTCATGTTTCATAGAGGATGAGGATTTTCTGTTCTAGTGGTTGCAATGCAGTAGAGAGGGTTAGCTCGCCCTTGCCTCAGATTAATACAATTCCATCAAAAAAACATGATGCCATAGTCCTTTCTATTGTAGCAATATCACACTTAACTATGTCACAAATGCTGATATTCTGATCCTGTGAGTTCCAGTATTGCAGTCTTTTTTAGTGAAGAATCATCTTTAAACTGTTCCCCTTATCTTCTAGCAAGGTTTTCAGGTAGCATCATGTTAACATCATTATGTAGCTTCCAAAATGACCTCACTTACATACAGTCAGTTCAGAGTGTGAGCAGAACAGGACCTTGATAGGTCCTCTCTACTTTCCTCAGCATCTGCAATGTGCCCAGCCTTGCTGTTGATGCAGAGCAGAGAAGGAGATTGAGTTAAGCTGCCTGAGTGTGGCCAAACTGTCACAGAGGGAGTTAGGAATCACTTACTAGCACACTGTAAAACACCCAGACTTCCTATGTAAACAAGGCCAACTCTAGTAAAAAAAGGAATGAATGTTGCTTTTACTAATAAGTTTGGCCATTCCTTCCTTTAATGGCCCAGTGATGCATTATTAACATAGCTGGATATTTTAAGCTGATGCATTACTGAAAAAAAAGGAAATCATGTTCTTGGCCTTGTAAAGCATAGCTTCGCACATATTCTCTCATACCTCAAGATGAGTATCTGTCATATTCCCTGCTCATAGTTTTCAATTTCCCTTCTTTTGTTTGACTAATGAGAGAAGGTAATGCTTCAGTTAAGACTAATTAATATTCCAATAGCTGAGAAGAAAGATAAATCAGTCCAAGATTTCTTACTGGTACATTTTTATCTTACTGATACATTTTTACCTTTAGGTTTGGGAAGAGCTCTAGGTTTTAAATCTTTGAGGAAAGCTATTAGGAAAGTCCCAACAGTAGTGCAGACAAAATTTAGCATCACGTATACATAGAAAAGTGTGAACATAAACTTCTCACACTGGTGTATTCCCCTGGTGTTTAGACCCTTCAAATACTTGTAGACATTTACCATGTTTTACCTTAGTTATCATTTGGCTGAGCTTAGGCATACTTAGGCCTTTTAGTCTTTCCTCATAAATCAAATTGCAACCCATGATTACTTCCATTGCTTTTATCTGAAGCTTTGCCAGTTTGATGACATCTTTCTGGGATCAAGGTTTTATTCTAAAATTTGAAGACAAAACTTAAGTCATTGCTGCTTCTAGGGTCAGTCCCAAATCTAGAGCCCATGGTGAAAGCTTCTAAGGTGCAGGAAAACATGTTACACTGGGCACACACTGGTGTTCTCAGAGAGAGTTCAGAACAAAGGGAAAATGTTTCCTTCTATCAGAATTATTTTGCATGTGGATAATGCATTGATGGAGTAAGAAACTGCTAATATTGCAGTCAGTTTGTTAGTCCTTGAGAGGAGGGCATATGTGAAAGAAAATTAAAAGCAAAGAAACTCTCTAATGGAATGGATGTGGAAATAAGTGAACTTGTGCTTTAACCATCTCAGTCACTTTATCCCTGGGCTAGAAACTGTTTACTGCTTTTGGACCAGGCAGCACCAAATGTGACCTTCTGTGAGGAGGAAAAAAAAAAATGGTGCTGTTATAAAACAAAACTTCGGTATAAGAATTAAAAAATTAATATATGCAAAGAATGAAGGTGGTGTCATCTGGACACAGTGCACAAGTAATTCATTCATGGCTAGCTGCATGTGGAGCAAAAGCTCACTAAGCCTGAGGGCAAAGCAGAAGGATAAATGGCAAAGTGCAAAATTGGAGAGGGAAGGGCGAATTGCACATCTTGTACTGAGATGGGTGGCAAGCTTCATTAGGAGGTGAAGCTGTAGCAAATGTTTGGCATCGTGGAGAAAAGGGATGATGTAGGGCTCGTCGAGCTTTCCTCCATTGACCTTCAATACCGGAACAGATCTGATGAGACCACAGCAGTTTCTCATAATACATGGTGCAAATTACCTCAGGAAAAAAGAAATGGTGAAAACATAGTCCTTTTAAAGTTTTATGTAATTTTCTATGGTTTTAGAAGATTGGCAAGGTAAATTTACCTGCCAGGGCATAGGCTTTCTCATTTTCTTCTTAGTTCGAGTATGAACTACAGTTTGCCACTGCTTTCTCCTGAGTGAGGAGATGGCTCAAGTCTTACCCACAATCTATAAAGTAAAATAAAATAAAATATTATACACTGTTCATCCAGACTTCTTTTTCAATCCTACAACCTACAAACATGGTCCTTGCAGTGAGAAATTACTAAAGCTAAACTTACTCTCATTTGTCCACTGGATTACCTAGTAAATGTTCTTAAAAAACCAATGCTGAGAGAAGTTACTTTTTGTTTCTGAGCCCAGTAGGATTAAATTCTGTCAGCGAGAGGTTGTTTCTAAAATACATTGTCAGATGTTGCTCATTTTCATGCGAGAAGTGATCTCCTTTGCCAAATATGCATGGTGTGTTTGTTCCATGCTATGAGCAGCGCTTATGGTGAGTTGCTGCCATTTGTCAAATGAAAAATGAAGGCTCAGTTCCAAGATCTTAGTCACTGTTGTTCTGAATATGTGGAATCTCAAGGGAAAAAAACCAAGGCTGTCCTTTTTTAAGAAACAACAAGAACCCATGATGAACATTTAAAGTAATTATATATAATGACTTCTTACAAGCAATTTTTTAGTTTTCTTGAGTAAATTCCATTACAAAGATGAAGTCATTGTTAATAAGTGGAAAGTAAAATTTTACTTCCAAACCTGTCAAAAAAAAATAGCTTTGTAAGGTAGGGCAAATGAGGCTGTGTTCATCCTGGTCAGGTAACCATCATGGGATTGCCAGGACTTGTTATCATGTTCCCTGCCACAATTGTGGCTAATAGAGGCTAGCACTCTTCCAGATGATGGAAGGATCTGCTTGAAATGCTAGACAACCTTGGCCTATTTGAATTGCCAGTACAGGGTCCAAAGGACCCCGTGGCTCCCCTTTCCCTGAGTGTGCTGTGCTCCCCCCTCCCTTCAGCACCTTACCCTCAGTGTTTGCTGGTAGCTGGTTCATTATTCACATCCATGAGCACCGTATGTCCTTTAACATTACCCTGCCAGTGTGTCTTAAGAGTGAGTAGTGTAGAGTAGATGGTGTTTCTGAGCCTCCTCCGAGTGATGAGGACTTTGAACCAAGGTTTCTCACCTCCTGGGAAGTCCTGCAACCAGGAGGCAGTGGGATGGAAAAAAAGGGCCGATATCCTTCTCTTGAAATAACGCAGTTGTCTAATGTGTGAAGAGTTTGATTCTGCTGTATGAAGCGTGTCCAAGCATTTCTTGTGCTTAGCAGCGTTTGGGGACCTGGTTTTTGGATGCAGTACTAAAGCAGGCACTGAGATGCTGAGGCTGGGGCTGCCTGGGTGAGCGTGGGAGGAGAAATGTGTCTGAGGAGCTTCAAGAGCTTGGCTGGGGAGCAGAGGGTTAGATTGCAGGAGTCGTCACAGATTTCAAGGACACCTTCGTGGAAGAGGGGAGTCCATGTTTAAAAATTGCAATTTCTAATTTTCATTGCACTGAATCTGTCCCTTTTAGATGGTGTGTGCTTAACTCATCAGAAACAGAGAAGCATAACTGATACTACTGAAATACTTGAGCAAGCATTAGTCCACAATTATTGGATGAATTTTGCAAATTAATTTCTCATTCACACATTTACCTTTTCCACCTTTTCTGTGTGGATGCTAGTAATTGCTAGGGAACTGCTATCCTACTTCCTTCCAATTCTTTATGTTGGATTTCTCCCCTTTTTCTCAATCTCTTTTTTCTTTTTTTTAAATATTAAATCATGAAAATATTAAATAGAAGCATATTTCTTGACATTTAAAAAGCCCCTACTTTATCCAGCTTGAACTTCTTACTAGAGTCTCTCCCCATGGATAAGCACATTTTGGATTTCAGAATTTAGCAGTATGCTCTCTCCTTAGTTACAAAGTTGCTATTAGTGGGCCAGTGTGGTGTCCGCTGCTCTCATTAAAGATCAAGGCAAAACAAATCCAACTCTAAAGTTACATTGTTATCAATCTCTTTAAAGTCCTGGAATAACTTAAATTTGTCTCAGTGTGCTCTGTTATCAGGCACCCTGGATAAACACGTATTTTTTCCCAAAAACCATAGCTTCTGCTCAGTTGGAACTATATTGAAAATACTATTTTTTTTCAAAAGTCACTACTGCCATCAATAATTTCATTTCCCAGCTACTCTGAGCTCATTTGGTTTTGATGCAGTCTTTTCCAGAAACAGTTTTGGAATTTAAATGCAAACCCTAATGCATTATTTTGTGGTGTGTTTTAAAACTTAGGAAGGGCAGAAATATTCCTGTGCACAGACAAGCTTAATGATATCTTTTGTATTTTCATTTTCAAGAGGCATTTGTCCCCTGAAGAGTTCCAGGAAGTCTTCAAAATGAGTATTGAGGAATTTGATCGTCTGGCACTTTGGAAGCGGAATGACCTGAAGAAAAAGGCCCTGCTTTTCTAAACCCTCCCGGATAAAATATGTGCTTAATCAAAACAAAAATAGTCTTGCCAGAACTATCACATGCACTTGCTGTTGAACCATTGTCCAGCTTCATTGTGTTAGTATGTGTCGGGGAAACAAGACAGATTAGATGGTAATGTGTTGGGATACAGAGAATTTGCTAATTTTGCATTTCCAGCTGGTTTTGTCAGTAACTCCTGGTCCTACCCAGTTTACAATGTGCAAAAAATCTAGCTTTAAATTTATTGTTGCTTGCATTTGTTGCTTGATGCAAATGGAAATTCTTAAAGGAAGAGAAAAGAGTGTAGCTGTGACACAGGAAATGCATTGAACATTTTGTTCCGTTAAGTTTTATAATGCAATTTTTACAAAATCAAGTAAGTAATTCATATAGAAGTTTTCCAGCGGGGGATCACATGCTGTTAAAAATGTGGTAAAAGCCAAAGAAAAGCATATCCACAAGCAATGATTGCAATTGTTTATCTCTGGTACTTTTTCAGAATGAAAGCAGAAATATGGAAGCACCTTAATTCTACTTGTTATATTTAAACACAGCATACTCTTTAAAAGATCATATTTGTCTAGAAGGTAACTAGCTATCTTTAATTACAACACCAGAGTTTTTATTTTATTAAGAATATATTGTGACATAAAACAATTATAATTGCTAAGATGTATACAGACCTACTTAAAGATTTAGTCCCATTCATCAGGAAAACTGAAGCCTTATACAAAACTGGTTTAAGAGTGTATTGTGCCAGTTGACTGTGTTTTCCTACTAGTTTGGAGTGTTTGAAGAATGGTTTTTTTACATTTCATGCTGATAAAAATACCATATAATCTTAATTACTATGTAGATAGATATATCTATCTATAAAATAATTATTTTCATTAATATATGTCCTAAGTGAAGACATTCTTACTTTCTCAACTTTCCAGCTTTACACAATAAGCCATGAGAACTGTGATGGCATTTGGTAGATGTGGAAATGGAACAGTTCAGCATAAAATGTAACAAAAAAAGCTTGGTGTGCTCTATCAATAATACAGACAATTATAATCAAATATATAAAACCTTCATGCATTACTATTCGCATGTTTCTGTACAAGTAAATTTGAAAAAAAACAAACCTATGTGATACTGGTGCAGTACCTTGAAACTATCTTAAATAACAGGCAAAGCTAACAAAATCTAAGCATTTGATATGAGTGTTAGACCTTAATATCTCTTCCAGCTGAAAGACTGTATTAAATTTAATGGTTTCATATGGTCATAGGTATGGTTGCTGACAAAGAATGTTTTAAAGTGAGTTGCTAGTTTTGTGTGATACTAAATGAGCATTACAAAAAGTACATTTTTCAGCCATGTGTCAGTATTCTGCATTTTTACTGCCTTGAATGTTTGTACTCACCTCCTACTTCACTATGTCTTTTCGCATTTCCCTAAGGTAACTGGTTAATATATGCACTACAACACACTATTTCAACTGACCCAGCGTGGGAAAAATCATAGCATTGAACATGCCTTCTTCCAACTAACTTTCAAAGTCCATGCTGTTGGAAATAAATATTTTCTCATGACCTAAATGTTTTGTCTGATGATACAAATGTTTAAAAAAAATCATTAAAACAAAGACATAACTGAATGACTTTGCTAATGTGTGTATAATTTTTAGATCATATTGCTGCTCTGGATAGGGTCTTCCCATGATAGTTTGCATTAAATCTGCTCACTGAGGAGAGCATTGAGTGTATCTCTGAATGTCAAGTTACTGTAAAGTTGGTCATGATTTAAACAATCCCATCAAGCAAATGTCGCATCTCACCAAGCAAAAGTTGCTTCACTGGTGATGTACAGAACCATTAGCCTGGGTAGAGAACAGTCAGCCAGTTTCAAATGACAGCTCCTGATCACATGTAGACCACATCCATAATGCTCTTTGACCTCAGAAGAGCTTGTTACATTTTTTTGTGAAAACTGGCAGCCCACTGAAATGGGCCAATCCTGAATGTGACCAGCAGGGTCCATTGCTACAACAAAAATCTAAATCCAGGAGAATAGTTGGTTGGAGAATGATTATGAGGAAGTTTTACGTTGGTGACAGCCACTCTACTCATCCACACATTCCTGGGGCATCATAGTGGTTCCAGGCATCTTCTCAGTGACTAAAAAAATTGCAGGTTGATCAAAGAAATCCATGTATCAGTGCAGATCAGGTTCAGTATGGATTTTCATAAATAATTTGAAAATCTTTTAACCACAGCAGCTATTGTACTGGTGTGGGATTCAACCTACGCTATAAGGAAAAAGTGCATTACCAAGCACCACAGGCAGTCAACAGCTCTGTGCTGCTCTACTGTTTTATGCACCAGCAGATGTGTGGCTAATGACAAGTAAGGATGGTGAGCTCATATGAGCTGTTTGACCCATTTACACTGTTTTGAGACAGTTCATCTTAAAAGTGTCTCTTGAAGGTCCTTGTCCTACTTGAGCTAAGTCTGGTACAACTCTTGTTTTACATACCCCCATCTAGACTTTTTAGCTCACAAGCATCAGTTCTTATCACGATGCCCCACTGTATAAGGAGTTGTACCCCACCCTCTTTCTATATTTGCTCACAAGTTCCTTTGTCATTCTGTGCTCCCTTTTATGGTCAGTGAAGAGAAAAAAGCTCTTCATTCACATCCTAATGTTCAAAATGTGAGATGAATTGCCCCTATCATATTCCTGTCCACTGAATATGAAGAAAGGCAATCCCAGTGCCGAAGTATACACTGCAGGCTATCTGATCTTGGATGAAATTAATTCTATGCCTACAGTCTATTGGGGAAAATAAGCCAGTTTTTACCAAGCTGGTGGAATACCAGTCATAAAACCACTGGCAGTTCTTAGACCATGTTACCAAATCACTTTCAAGCAGTCAGGAAAGTACTTTGAGTTGCACAGATCTCACAAAATGCCCTAACACAGTAATTTTTTTGTGCTCATTATACTATTCACTAAACAGGCACATATTCAATGCCAAACACGCAAAAATGTTTTAGAAGACAGTCAGTTTATCAACTTGGGTTCCTACTACCAGCCAAAACCAAAAAGGAATTTTGGCTTCCATACACAAAACCTTTGCTGACTTTAGATGAACAAGTACTCTTGTGTGTCCTTATTTTATTTCCCTGAAAGTTTGAAATGGTCTGTAGACGTCTGTTCTGTGCAAAGGTGGCACAGCTTGGTAAGATGTTTGTTTTCTCACATGATACATGCCAGTGTATCACTCTATATTTAAAACATCTACTGTCATATGGTGCAGTGACCTATTTAGTTATGTTCTCTAGCCTCATTAAATTCACGTTTACAGTATGATACTGTGTGCTGGATTTGGCACCAGCCAAATATACCAGTGTAAAAGGTCCATAAAGTGAGTAGCATTGTAATTTACTTCACTGCTAAGTTGTCTGTACATCACCTAAACTCCATAAACTAGACCATGGTATACCAGAGAATACAAAATTTCTGTTTCTAAAATCTGTCATGTTTTCCCCATTTAATAATTGCTAGTTGGAATTTCAGTCATGTAGTTTTCTTTCAGGAAATTTGAGTGTCTAATTAAATGTGAATACACTTACATGTGCATAGTAAATATTCAGGTTTATTTTAATAGGGTTCCATATGCTAATCTTATATAGTATTATGAAATGGAAAAGGCATTTCAGAGTAATGAGATAAGACTTTGCCAGAATATTCCATCTGATAGTGTGGTCTGGTGTTGGCAGTAAAAAACTGACTCTCGAGAAATCGTCTGTTTTTCAGATAATGCTCTTTAGAGTTATTAAGTTACTGTTCTATAGTCTTGTTTTCAAGGACATGCTGCCTTTCAGCATTTTGGTAAGTATGGATGTGGCTATGCAGCTCAAAAGGATCAATATAGCTCTCAGAGAAACTTATTTTGATAGGTGTACAAGAAGCAGGGGAATTCTGTCAGAGATTTCATTTTCATTCTTGGATCTGAGTTGTATGTCTCAGCTGTTTGTGTCAACCCTATGTATGACCTAATTCTCACCTCATGTATTTTAAAGAAGACATGTCTCAAACTGAGCAATGAAAGAGCCAGCATTTCATCATCATAGTCTTTGAGACAAAGGAATACATGGTTTTTTGTGGTTGCTGAAGGAATATCTGACCAACAATTCCAGATAAGAAGCCAGGCATGCCAGGTTACCATTACAGCTGTCTGAGAAGGCTGAACATTTCTGTCTGACCTTCTTCTATTTCTTTTCCTTGTGGTTCAGGGTAGAACTCTGAAACCTGTAATTGCAGAAACAAGAAAATACATAGTTGTGAGACAGTACCTGGAATCTAATAACCCTCTGAGACAAGGCTGATTTTACATGGGCAAAAAAGATATATTCAGACAAAGAGAGATGCCTGCTCTTACATTCTGCATTTTGATTTCGAGGAGCCATCTATTTAACATTTCCCAAGTGTGACCAAAACAGACCATTAATTTTACTAACCTTTTCACATATATGCATGAAAATGCTGTTCTACTATTTTCAGATGAGCTAGATGAGATCCCAGGCACTTCTGTCTGTCTGGTGCATGAACTTCAGAGTGTCCTTACATTCATATTCTCTTGCCCCTTTGTTTTGTGTGTGAGGAAAAGGACAGGGTCATTTTATAAGCTTCCTAAGACCTCACCTGACCTTTGATCAGTGTGAATCCTTGAGAGGTCATGGTTGTAGCTACCAGTTTTTTACTTGAGTATCTGAAAAAAAGGTGACTGCTTTTAATATTGCAATGATAGATGCAACTCTCTTGTACATGCAATTTTATACTGAAAGCTTGCATTCCTTCTTCATATCCAAGCTGCTTCTGAGGTATGGGTAAATCCTTAAAGGCTCATAGGAGGGGCTGGCTCAAGCTTTTTGAGTCTTTGTATCCCTTCTTGCTGTTTCTAGTATGTGAAAAGCCATGTTAGAAAAGGTGGTACTCAGTAAAAGTTCGTGGCCTTGAAATGCAAGATCTCAGTAGTTTACTTCCCAGGTAATGAAGCACCCACAGCAAACTGCAGTTTGTTGGGTTATTGCAGCAGGTTGTTACTCCCCCCCTCACAACCACCATCTCTGTGAGTTACAGCTCAGAGAAGTGAGTTCTAAATACTGCTACTTTTCATTATTTAGGACATTTTCTTCCTTCCCCTTGGTGTTTGACATCTGTGCACACAAGTATTTTTAAGTAGGTAGGTTCCATATGTTGTAATGGTTGGACAGACATCTGCAGCACCCGAGCAGGTGGGGCCAGCCAGTCTTTCCCTGCCGAGCTGGACAAGCAGCAGCTCCAGAGCAATCAGGAGGAAACCAAAACCAGGCAAAAGCAATGTGTCCCACACAGGTAAATGTATCATAATTTGGGCATTACTGTCCCAGCTATTACATATTTGCCTTTTGTTACAAGTCCGGATACCATTGGTTTCTGTTATTAAATCTTATTACATTTGTGTCATGGATGATTTGCAGTTGACCTGTTTTCTCCATTTGCTAAGATACATTCTTTTATTACATCCTCTACCTCGTCTCTCCACTAAAAATTGCAATGGTTTTTATCTCTTTCAAGGTTAAAACCTTTCTTTGCCCTTGATAACTCTATTGCAAATTTCTCTCAGCCCATTGTACCTTATGTTCAGGACTGGTCTGACAGAATAAAGGCTTCCTTTCGCCATATTATGTCAGAACTCTTACTCTTTTTCTTTTCTTTTTTTTTTTTGGGGGGGGGGGTGGGGAAGAAGAAAGCTAAGAATGTCTTTGACTTTTTTACTACAAATCTACATTATGCTGATGCCTTGCTTAACCTAACCTCACTCTTGCAAAGTGCTGGATTTTTTTCCATCCAAGTGGACATGATTCTGAACTCTGACATAAGAGTCATTATTATTTCTCACACTACTACTATAATTTTTTTTTCAATTAACTGATAATTAAGAAGGCTTCATGATTTATAGCAAATTAAACAACTGAGGTTGTTAATGGTCTGTCTGAATTTCCTTTCAGTTCTCTGACCTGGAATAATTCACTTGAGAAATGGGGTTAAAACTCTTCATGTCACTTGACATTTTGCTAGTCAGACTTTAAAAAATGAATTCTCTCAAGTTACAGAGGTGGAGCATAAACACTTTGAGCTCCCCATTTTTTCCCAATTTCGTAGTAGACATTTTTCATCTGACAATTAGTTTTTGACAAATGGAAGTGCCTGGAGGACTGTATGAGTTGCTGTATAAGCACCAAATTCTTCAAATTTCACTTTTTTGTCTTAATCCCTTTTTTTCAGTATGAAAACTGATTATTTTTATAGTGCAATAAAAATAATATCATAAAGTACTGAAATAATTTACTCATTAAATTACTTAAATGGCACAGGAGACAATATAAATACAGAATAGAAGCTAAAACTTATCTTTCAATAAGATTCCATTTTTGGCCCAATCTTGTTTGAATTCAAAGAAAGCAGGGACAAGGAGGCAAGACTTAGAGGAAATCTTTCCCCGTTGTATTCAAATTTAATACAAAATTTAAATTTACAAGAATTAAAATTACAAGAATAGGATTTTTTTTCAAATTAGTAATACCCAAAGGCAGAGCTACTTTTCAATGATTCTGAGGGTTTGATATGCATTTAATAAAAGGATGTTAGCATAGTATTTTGAAAACGTCAGTAACTAAATGCTAATCCCACTGAAATCGCTGGCATTTGTACCTGCACTAAAGCACAAAGGTCAGGTTATATAGAATTTCTTCCAAAACTGAAATCAAGAAGGAAGGACTGTTTGCTTATGTTTAGTTCAAACAGAAGTATACAAGTGGGAAGTAACTATTTTTACCTGCACATTAAGATTCTATAAAATGTATATTGTGCTTTGGTATATATTCCCTCCTTTTCCCTGATTCAAAATCAAGAACCTAATTTAAGGTACTTATATCTCTGTGAATTCAGTTGCAGGTAGTTTTGTTACACAGAAGACCTGTGTGGAGAGTAAGGAGAGGCCTGTGCATTGTAGAGAAGCAGCATAATCCCTCCTCTTGAAGTCTCTATAATGCACACTTTTTCAAATTTGCTTTCTGCAGAAAGGCATTTCTGCTGTATAAGAAGTCCTTTTGAGACATGTATGTACTCAGCACTGTAAGGTTCATGAAACAAATTTTACAAGTGTATCTAAAATATAATTACTTTTTGCCCCAGTGGACCTGGAAATTATGTGGGACCCAAGAAGAAATAATTCATTTAAAAGATACTTCAACAAGATACTCTTTAAAAAAAAGTCAAAAAGATGCTGAGTATTAGGTTCTTAATAACAAGAGATTCTGCTGTAACAGGATCACAGTATATGAGAAGAAAGGGAAAAAGACCCCATCAATATCAAGAGCTTTTTTCTGTTTGTAAAATACATTTATTCCTAGTCTGTAAATTCCTTGAGTGCCTGAGACAACTGCAGAAACACTGATGTTTTCCTTACTGAAAAATTATTGTTTCAAAGCAACAGAAGAAGATTTCTGTTCTAAAAAGCCATAACTTGCCTGCTGCTTTTGAAATCCTATCATCAGTATGTTTTACTGAAGAGAGTGGCAATGGCTGTAATGTCAGCCCATCTCCTGACAGATTGCACAGAATTTTTGCCTGCTTTTCACTCTTCCCTGAGACCATCCATTCCCCCATGGCAAGACAATGTGAGGGCAGGAGGTGGGACACGTCAGGAGGCAGCTGCAGCAAGGCTTGCTTCAGGGAGCCTCACCTCCCCTGCCTGACGCACCAGTGTCACAGGGCACTGTGGAGGCTCACATTAAGCCAACATTTTGTGAATTGTAGGCTTTTTTTTTTCTGCTCAACCCCCCCTTACAAAGTAAAAAACCCCAAAACAACCCAAATAGGCAAATTGTTTTACAGTCTTTCTGATACCAAATAACAAGAACATACAGGCTTTTTCTTATAGCTATGATTTCACTCTAGGTACTGAAAAAAAAGAACATACTTTTGTACAGGCATCTTGAAAGGTCTTTCTGAAAAGTATTGAGAAGACTTTCAGGGAATACCAGTCATCACATACAGCATCCAATAGGTTTTCTTACACTTGTTTTCTCAACAGGATGTTGCTGAGGTTTTGGGGCCTCTTAAACTAGTGAGTTGTCAGGTTATGGACTCAGTCCAAGGCAGATTTGAAGTGGAATTGAGTGTATCTTTAAAAACTGACCCATACTTCTAAATGCCCAAAGTACTGTTTTCCTGCCTTTTTACATTAGTTAAGTGAGCCAAATCCAAATTGCTTGGAGTACCTTACAAGACATAAATCACAACGAATGGGTGGAGATTTTTTTTTCTCATGCCTGTGTTTCTCAGATTTCATCCAATGTTGATTTTCCAAGGGAAGAAATATCTTAAAATATGCATAAATAACTCTTTTAAGCACATTCTAAAGATAATAAACATGGCCTGTCATTGTCATGACTTTTCTATTTCAGCACACTACAGATTATCTGATGGTTAAAGTCCCAGTCTTGTAAACAACTATATTTGGAAACCTCACTGCTGGGACTCCTTGATTTTTTTATTTTTCTTTGCTCTGATTCTTTTCTTTTCTTTTCTTTTTGTGATAACCAGTGCTAAGAAGATTACAGGAAGATAAGTGATCCCTATGACTAAGCTTCACCAAGTCCTACCTAAAGCTTGTGAAGACTATTTCTACAGTAATAAAGTTACCCTTGATAGAGTGGAACTCTATAGTGAACTATTGAGAATAAAGACAGTTTGGAGCACTGCATGAAAATTTGGTCTTAAAGCTAAAAAGTGTTTTTTTCAAGCTGGAGGACATGTATTTCAAATAGGGACATTTACACAGATTTTCTTTCTGCTACTTTGTGTTAAAAGATGATTAGTTTTAGGAGTTTGTTGGGTGCAAAGTATGACGTACAGTTACTGTGGACCACAGATTTCCTATTAATGATGTGACTTCAGTTTCCATGCAAGAAATTCCTTAGGAATCACTTGATTTATTTTGATGATATCGTGTTCTAGGTGAGTTATATGCTGTTCTTTTTAATTCTATAAAATAGAATTTGTATTTAAGTAGTGTCATTAAAGACTCATGGGAAAGAAATGCAATGAATCACTAAGTTGTATTTTGCAGCTGAAGTAGCTTATGGAATGCATATGGCCAAACTAAAAAGTGGGGGAGTAATGCCATTTTAAAGTGTAGCATTGTGGAAACAAAGAATTCAAATAAGAAAAAAGTCCTTTTGAGCCCTTCAGCTTATGAGAGAGCTTGTCCATGAGGAACAGCTTGTGCTGTCTGATGATCGTCTCCATGATAGATGGCCCATTATTTAGTCCCTATGGAGTTACCACCACAAGACATGAAGTCTTTACCAATCTCTCCAACAGCCTAAGGACAAACCCTTTAGTTATCTCACTTTCATATCTGACAGAGGGCATAAAGTGCTTATTTTCTTGCTGGTCTTGTGATGACTCTCTCTCATCTGTGTTTCTTTGCTGATCAGCTTCCTAACTTCTTCACGACATTTCTGTGGAAGAAATGCTCTGAAGTGTTGCTAGAACCAAGCACCCTGTTTACAGACCACAGCACGTCTTGGGGCAGGCAGAGGCTGAAGTGTTACTTAATGTGATGAGTGCATTAAAATTAAAAAAACCCCGAAAAACTAGCAGCAGTCAAGGCAGCAAATCCTGGAAGTGCTCACTGCACTGCATGCAGCGCAGCAGCCAAGGGCTGTGCTTTAACACCAAAGTTCTGGATTGTTCTCCCTAGAGATCATATTTTACAGGTCATGATACAAGTTAAGTAGCTCAAAGAGAGCAATAGCTGCAAGCAGTTGAACTGTGGAGAAGAAGTGCTACAGCTTGATTTTTTCAAGACCGGCTAAGCACTTTATTATTGCCTGAAAAATCACTTAAAAAAAAAAAAAAAGTACTCCAAAGCCAACTCCCAACATGCAGAATACAAAAGGGCAGGTAGGAGCAGGCTGCTGCTGTAATAGCTCATCCAGTAGGCGAGTCCTTCCCTGCCCATACCCAAAGGCATACAAGAAAGAGAACAGCTGAAAGTGAGATTTTAGGCGAAGTAATATTTGTTGAAAAGGTTGGGCTGTGAATTCAGCTCTCTTGTTTTAGGGTACAGAGATCTCATGCATATCCTAAGTGGCCACTGACATGCTGACTAAATAGAATTTTCCCTGGTTAAACCTGTTCCTTTGGGTACCACCATGTTGGAATGACTGAGGATGATGAAACAGGACAGAAGAGCACATCTGGCCAGAACAACCCAAATTTTATTCATCAAAATTTAAGGTGCTTAAGAAGTTGCATACTCTAAGGTACAAAGTAAGCTACAAGCTTGTACAGAATTATGCACTTGCATGTACCATGTTCCCCAAATATTCTGCACAAGAGCACACTTGTGCATCCAACTATTGGAGTTGAAGTAACAAGAACAAGAGTTCTGACACCCAGCTGGACTAAATATTGTTGCCTTAACTAATGTTCTTCCTTTAGTGACATTCTTCTGTGACCTCAGCTTTCCAGCTTCTGTATGGACAGGGAGGAAAATAAATGAATTTGTCAAAGTTGGAAGATGTTTACCCAGGTTGCTCATATACAAGCTTGCCCTGGTTCAGCAATTTTGTTACAAACTGAAGCCTGCAGGTTTAATCAATATAAACCTTAGTCTCACCTTGATTTAAATATGGCTTGTATCAAGCTAAACTAAGATGATTGAACCTGGTGTTAAATCCATGTTGAGTCTGTGCATGCTTTTACACCATTTTAACAAAAGAGCCTAAATTTTAGATAAATGCCGACATGCTTATTATCCCCAAATCCACGTTACTTCTCCACTGTTCAGTGCCCAGGTCACTGCTGAGCAGGAATAGGGAGGGCATGGGCTGCACTGAGGCTCCCGTACCGCAGTATTCCAGCATTGGCTCGGGGAACAACTCCGACTCCAGGGAGGCTTTTCTCTGGGGAAATAAGCCCAGGTTTGATCTGCCAGCATCTGCCTCGCAAGGAGCACTTCGGCTCACCCGCCCCTGCCCGGGAGCTGCTGCGCACACCCGCCCCATCCTGCCCTGCACCCAGGGGGTGCTGCGGGGGCCCCCGGCCTTTGTTCCGCTGGCTCCGCCCCGGCGCTGTCCCCTCCCCGCGGGGCGGGCCCGGGCCCGGGGGCGGTGGGAGCGGGCGCTGCTCCCGCCCCGCTGCTCCCGCCCCGCTGTCCCCTCCCCGCTGTCCCCTCCCCGCTGTCCCCTCCCCGCTGTCCCTTCCCGGCGCGGCGCTGGCTGCGCTCCGCGGCAGAGCGGGGCTGCGGGAGGAGCCGCGGGAGGAGCCGCGCTCGGCCGCTTTGTGCCGGCAGCCGCCGCAGGACGGCCGCAAAGGTAGGAGGGCTCCGGCCCCGCTCGCTCGCCGCCCGCCCCGGGCAGCATCCCTGCCGAGCTCCGCGGGCGGAGAGGGAGCACAGGAGAGAAAAAGAGGGAGGGGAAGGGCTGGATTCAGAAATGGGCTTTTTCAGCCTCTGCTCCTCTGCTGCTCCGGGCAGCCCCGTGCTAGGAAAGCTGTGAGCCTACTGGGGGGGAAAAAAAAAAAAAAAAAAAGGACATAAAAATTAAAAAAAAAAAAAAAAGAAATAAAGTCTCACTCGTTTTCTTGGCCGGGAGCAGCACATGGAAAAAGCTGGGAGGGAGCCCGGTTATCGGGAGGCGGCGGCTTCCCCGGCAGCGAGCGCGGGGCGGCCCCTGCCCGGGCTTTGAAAGAGCAGAAACCCGGCCGAGATCCTCCGGAACGAAGCCCTCTGTCCGCCATCCCGAAATTCGCATCCCTTCCCGGGAAAGGCACCGGCCAGGCGGCCGCGCTGCTGCTTTGTACCGCGGCGAGCTTCCTTATTTTCTCCCTTTTGGGGTGGGCAGAGGTGGTCTCCCTACAGGCTTGGCTATTTGATCCTGTGTCATCATAGCCGAGTGATTGCATCATGTTACAGTCCCGGAGTCAGTCAGGGCAAAGGCGAACAGAACCATCTTTCCAGATCCATCCCGTTGGCTTCCCGGGCCGACCCCCTCCTTGATTTCCTGTTGAACGGAGGTTCGAGCTGAGGAGCAGCCTGCCATTGGAGGCTGGGGGGACAGGTCACAGCGACGTGGTTCGATTTGTTCCACTGAGAGGTTTTTTGGAAACTCAAGTTTGTCCCTTCTGCGCGCGGTATGTGTCTTGTGTGGGGGGGGTTAGAGGAAACTTGCCAAAGATTTAGGCGGTAGAAAAATAATGGGCGGCAAAAGAGCCAGATAAATGGCCATAAGCTTTATAACCTGAAAGCTCTGGAGTGGCAGGAGGTGAGTGGATTCAGGCAAGCATCCCTCGGCAACCCAGGCATTCACCTGCCCTAAAGGACAGTGCAAATGAGTAAATGCACACTCTGTAAGGCAAGACAAGGCACATGTCAGGAACAGAGAAGTATTTAGCTCATCTCCCCTCTGTATCCTATATGATCAGTTTGATGCAAACACTTGGTGTGCCTGTTCTGTTTATCATATGACTGAACTTTACGGCTGAGATCCAACTATGAAATGATAAATCTCAAAGCCAGAGAGATACAATTAAATAATATACTTCAGTCCAGGTCTTCCTAAGATGACAGATTCTGCTGTTCTTTGTGCAGTTCTTTGTTTTGTTCCATGGGGAAAAAATGTCACAACACATCTTGGTTCAGTTCTCAGAGGTATCCATAACAATTAATGATTATTCCATAACTAGTGTCTCACCCTTGCAGGTGCTCTGCCACTCTTTGCTCCAAGTGTCATAGCGCCACCCTTTTCATTCATGAAAATAACAGTCTTATGAAGCTTTTTTTGTCTGCCTTTCTGAGAATGGTCAGTGCAGGGGCACAAGGGAACAGCTTGGCAGTCAGATGGATCTGTCCGTCAGTGCTGTCCTGTATGGGCACTTGGTGCTCTTCCGTCATCCCTTATGCCTCCTGGTGGTTTCCATGGGAAGAACTGCACAATTACTTTCTTGTTTTAAACAAACCATTTTTCCTTTTGGAACTGGTGTGGAAGAAGAGCAAATGCTACGTTAGAGGCAGAGGGAGAGCATCCTGTCTTTCTGGGGCTATAGGGCACTAGATGGGTTTAAGATGAATTTGAAATGAATTAGAAAAAGAAGCATCTACAGTTTTCTTTGTGTGTCAGCCAGTGATTGCAGTGACAAGCTTGCAAACAGAACAATGACCAGAACTCACTGCCTTTGGTGACATGTGGTACTGTTCGGCGTTTCCTAGGAAATTTGTCAGCAAAAGTCAAAGTGTTGTGTTGTGTTCCTGGGTCTTGGGTAGATTTTTAGATGAATGGATTTGGAAGGTCTGTGGGGTTGAAATTGCAGTATCAAAACAGTGCTAACAAGGAGGGGGTAAAATGTAGCACTTCAATAGATCAACCACTCACATTATTTTAAAATCGTACAATATTAGTGAAAGAGGTTTTTCTTTTCCTCTCCTAAAGCTCAGAGTTGAAGAGGTACTGTCTGAGACATAAAGCCCAAAATCAAATATTGAAGTCTCAATGGGGACAGGCTGTATTTGGTTCACATATGGCTAATTGTGCTATTCCTTTCAGTGGTGCAAAAACAACTTGCTGTAAGATCAGGAATTGTCTTGCCCTGCTGCTTGCTTCCGTCTCCCTTGTGACATTGCCTCAGGACAAAGAGCCAGCAGTTCTGGGCTGGTTGATGCAATCTGGAGTGGACCGATTTAATTTCCATCCATTTTCCAAAGTTTTGTGTCTGATAGGTCAGTCAGTGGGAGTGTGGTATCCAGGAGCCTGCCTGGCTAACTGCTTTGTTCAAAGCTGTGCTCTTTGTTTTGTGAGGAGGGTCGAGGAGGAGGAAGGGATGTACTTTATATTCATTTGCAAGAGATCTCCTGCTGAAGTGGAAGGGTGGGATGCGAGGACTTGCACCTCCAAACTCCTGAACAGTTTAGTCCCCTCTATGCTATTATGGGTTAGTCACAGTAAAGCCTACTGTGGCAATTTTTCAAAAAATTTATGCATCCCTTCCAGCTATGCAGTTCAACTGGTTTTAGATGTGAATGACACCTAGCTACTGGTATGGTTCTGACTTCCCTGATTCATCAGTTCATTGACAAATAGTGTTTCATCTGATACAAAAACTGTCTGTCTGGGCTGGGCAGGTGAGTGTGTTACTCACTCAGTAGGTATTATCCCAGATTAATATACTTCTAATGTAAAGTGCCCTCAGGCTCACAGTTGAACTCTTAGCAGTCAAACCCGACAAGAGTAATAGAAATGTGGAAGTCAACCAGAGGACTGCAGGTACTGTGAACTCTGAGCTTTTAGTAAAGGACTGGAAAAGCCAGGTCTGGAATGTACCCCTACATCTATAAAGGTTGTCTAGGAGGAATTAGTTTTCCTACTATGAAGCATCCTAAGCTGACTTTAGAGCAATTTAAGTTTTCAAGACCATACCAGATGTCTTTTTGGGGAGTGTCTGCATGAAGCAATACTGAGAACAGTCTGTCAACACGGTATGAGCAGGTAGGAAAACACGTAGATGCAGTGGCACAGGGGTGACCCTGAGCTGAGAGTGCAGGGGTTACACCAGCATGACAGTCTCCCTGCACCAGCCCACCCATGCACGCATGAAGATCTGCCATTTATAGTGCATGTGCTCTAAAACACTATGTGTAGAATAAATTGCTCTTACTCTACTAGATGATCTTTAAAGTCCCTCCCAACCCAAACCATTCTATGATACTCTATGATCAGAAGTTAACTCCTGACTCTCTGGGTCATGAAAGACATGCTGATGTGAGTAATGCTAATGAATAGTATTGCAGGAACATAACTTGGGTTTGTGCAGCAGGGGATATCTCTTTACAGGTAACAGTCTTTTGGGACATAATCTCTATTTTCCAGAGATATGGCAAGAAATTAAAACCTGAATGGCAGAACTGCCATCAGTTACCCCTTTGCCACCTTAGCAAGAAGTCAGTCATGACTTAGGTTTAGTCATGACTAAAGCAAGGTTTGATTGCTAAAGGTGCTGAGCGCCCTTAACACAGCAATGTCCAAATGAGCTGATGGTGGTTACCTCTCTTAGAGTGTCCTCTGGAGAATACAGGAGGCTGTGAAAAGGATGAATCAATATCTGTTGTATATTTTGCCAGTGTTCATCAAGAAATGTAGGAAAGAAACTCCTAAGAGGATTTTTTTATCAGTTGGATCTTGTATAGTTACTGCTCTATACATGTATTGGTATTTTTAAAATTGATGGTGTATGTTTGGCCATAAAAGGACCAAATTGATAGGCCTGTCTTCTCTAAATCTCTTTCCTAAACTGAAAAAAGGGGAAAAAAATCAGTGTATTATTCCTTTTATGGTGACATAGTGGTGGGATTTTTTGACTATCTGGGGGATTTCTGCTGCCAACATCTCTCTGCCATTATGTAGTTTTGAGCTGAGTGATAAAGGCTATCTTTCTCTAAGACAGAGGTTGGTAATGGCCTTATTGTGCCAAAATCTTTATGAGTACAAAATGCTGAATAAAAATATTTCCATCCATTAATAGTGAGTGCCAGAAAAGAGTACACAAGTGGTTTCAAATTTAATCTGTAATGTAGCTGATGTCCCAAAGATAACAACATCTTACCCCCAAGAAATATAGCACTGTGTATGTGAGGTAATTGCTATGAGTTGCACTGAATATATATTATTCATTAGGGGACTGTCATTATATCATGTTTGTGAATTCCCCAAAGTCTCTTATCAGTGTCCTCATCACATTTCAACATTTATGGAAAAGAGGATTTTGGTGTCCTACTTAACTGACTGATGCTCTGGCTTGCTAGTAGCCACTTCTAGTAAGCATGCTTGCCTTGTTCATTTAAAATGAATAGACTGGGAAAGGAGCTTATTTCATGTGTTCGCATTATCAGAGATAGCACTCCTTCACAGGGAATATGCAGTGGTATGTTATCTCAGTTTTACAGAAGAGCAAATAGTAAAAGCTCTTTCATATGCAGCTTTCAGGCTAAACTACTCTGTGCTGTCTTCAAAGTATGAAGGTTCAATATTTGACCAGTTGCTGTGGATGGATTTTTTTTTTTTTGTCCATTAAAGGATGTTGGAGTATCTCTTTGAAACTTATCTGGTCTTTCATCAGTTACACATGCTTATGGCATTCCTGTTGGAAATTGGAAGAGAGGAGAAGGCAAGGTAAGGATAGAATTTCTCTGTTATTAGCAATTAGCAGATCCAGATTTTATTTTCCTGTACCATTTTTTGCCAGGAGCAGCTGCAAAGAGAGAATTACACTGTGACCTTCACAGCACTTCCTAGTGCCGTCATCAATCAGATCTGGCAGGAGCTTTATCACATCTATCAGTGTGGCTCATAAGCCACATGCTGTCTAGTCTGGGGGGAAAAACAAACAAACAATGGGAGCTACTGTAGGGTTTGTTTAAAATAAAACAACCAGGAGTGAGCTTTTCCCATATGTGCCAGCTTTGTAGGCAGATTCCTATTTTTGCCGTGTGCTGTTGGGCTGATTAATAAAAGATGATGATTGTAAAGCAGTGGAAGAGACTTTCACTACATCTCAATGGCACTGGCAACTCATTCACAAGCCTTGCAACTTCAGCCTTTCTCAGGCGATGCTCTCCAGTCCCATTCTAATCCTCAGCATTATTTTTGCTAAGGAATTTATGCATTTAGAATAAGTCAGGTGTTTTCTATACAAGTAAATGTTAGGGAATAAGTGAGTGTTTTCAGATTGCTCTGAATCTTGTATGAAATAACATAGCTTTCTCAGATTAAGTGGTTTGTTGTTTTTTTGGGGGTTTTTTTCTGGGAACACGTGTGCCTTTGCAGGCTACTCTAGATCTCTTCCAGAGGAAAGTTCATACTGTAGCAGCTAAGATCAGCTGATCAGCTGCAACATCTCCCTTTTCAGCACGCAAAACATTATTAACACCCTGTAAGTGGTGGGTTTGTTTTCTGTTTGGTTGGTTGGTTTTCCCTATTGACCTTGGTCTGGTTGTGGAGTTTTACTAAAATTTAAAATATTTTGTGTTCTTACATTTTTCATTGTTACACCAAGTTCACTGCCATTTTCAAATTCCTTTGCTCTCCTTTTTTTGCCATCTACAATAGATAAAACTTTCTTGCTTTCCTTTCCTGTGCTCAGTACAGTGACAGTTTGACAGCTTGCCACTTCGTGCCTGGCTTCCTTGCAGGCACAGTCCTTGCTGACAGGTAGATGGGAGAGCAAGAAGCAATGGGGACAGGGAGAATTGCTACTGTGTAATTCTGTCTGCCATCATGGTGATATGTTTGTGTCTATGTATGATAGATACAAATGAATATGGAGATATAGATAGATAGATAGATGAATAAAGAGTGTGTATATGTATAGGTGATATGTAAGAGCTGCCTTTGTCACACAGGTTTTAGAAGAACAATGGCTAATTGCTAATAATAAATGTACCATCATACTTTCAAGAAAAAAATTAAGGCCTTGACCTTCAAACTGCTAATATTGATGGCCAACTGCAGGGTATGATCTGTAATTTCTGTGGTTTTTAATCAGCCAATTCTTGGCAGAAGCCATCTTGGTACCAGATCTGAGCAAGGAAGTTTGAAATGCCACATGAAATGAGCAATAGCAGGTGCAAGGAAAGTGTGCATAAAATGTGAAATACATTTAGCAAAAGGTTATCTACTCTGTCAGGAAAAAAACATCATGTGAGCTGGCTAGCTGGTTATGGAAATAATTATTTTTGTGGTTTCTCTCAGTGTGTGCTGTGTGAGTTTGACAGGTTTTATAGTCCCGTCTGCCGCACTGGCACTAGGCAGGGCAGTGGTTGCAGTGCTCAGTCCCTGCCCCACAGACCAGCAAACCTGAGCGACAAGAAGCCTGCTCAAAACTGCACTGCCTGTTGTCCATCTTCTTCTGGTTCCAGCAGCCAGGCACCATGACTGCACAAACACTTGGTAGAGGTTGTTTGGTCAACAACCTTTGGCCTTTTAAGAGGCCAAAGCCATAAGCAGTCCCATTGCAGCAGCAGGATGAGGAGGAGAGGGAAAGCTGCCAGCAGGAATTGGTCTGAGGAGCTGACTCCTGCATCATTGTCTGAGGGCTCCTGCTTCATGAGGGTGCAGCAAAGCACCTGGCTGCCTGCTGCAAGTCAGACCAAACAAAAAGATGTAGTTTCAGCCCTGAAAACAAGGTGGGCTGTAATGAGGAAATAATAAAATGGCAGGAGTTGAAAACAGGAGAGATAATGAAAAAGGCAGAGGGATGAGTTAAGGAGCAGGGCTGCCGAGTGACACCAGGGCAGTGGTGGATGGGAGCTGAGCTGTGGAGGGGCCACTCTGATGCTCTTCTGCTGCTGCATAGATCAAACAGAAAGAAATTGCCCCTGTGAAGAGTGGATTTATTTGTGTAATGAAGTCCATTCTAGGGAATAGAGTGAAATACTGGATTTGTCACTGTTCGTAAGAGACCAGGCTGAAGAAAGTAAATACCTGAAGATGCTAAGAAGCTCAGTGATTTTCAGCTCTGTTAATACATAGCATTATCAAAAGAATACCCTTTGGAAAATGAAAAGATCTGATTCTTGGAAAAGGGAAAAAGTATTCCAACTGAAGGTCTTCTGAGAATATACAGAACTCTTCTCCTCGCCTGAGCCCTCTGTCTGCATCATATGTTTGTCATTAGGACCAGGAAAAGCTGTGAGTCTCCTTAGAGAGGGAATGATGGGTGCATGGTGGGTCCTTCAGGAAGAACCAGGAGAGCTGAGAGTAGACAAGAGGCTAGGTCAGGCCATAGCATTTTGTTTTGAGCTTAACAGGAATGAAATCCACCCTGAAGAGTCTTGGGGAAAATTCTGGATGAGGGCCAGTATGAATAATGCTGAGTGCAGATGGGTGGGACCCCACCTGGTTACAAAAACAATCCTATTTCCAAGGTTAGCTATTTCTGCTGAAAAAGGGGATATTTAACAAGTAAGGTTTCATTTAAAAGGGGAAAAAAAAATAGTTGGAGACCTTAAAAAAACAAACCCAAATCAAAAAATCTAAAAGTCTCTCACTTCAGAAATTAATGAAAACAAACCCCCAAACATGCAGACAGCTGAAAGCACACACCAAAAACCTCAGATAAACAAAACAAGTGTCCTCTGGGGACGCTTTCTGGGGAAAGGAAAAGTTGTTCCCTCTCTGGGAAAATTTGTCTGTTCCTGTGGCTTGTGAACTTTTCATCTTCTCTGGGACTTTCTGCTGTCCTTGGTTTGCTTTTTTCAGCTTCTTGGTCTTCTTTCCCTGGCGCCCAGAAAAGTGTTTATGCAAGCACTAAACTTTAAGTAAATGAATGACGAGGACTGTTCCTCAGAGGTTGGTTTTGGGACCAGTCTTGTTTAACATTTTTGCCAGCGACATGGACAGTTGGATTGAGTGCAACTCAGCATCCACCAGCCTCTACTCCTGCAGCTTGTGGCCATCAAGACACCTTCCTGCTTGTGACAGCCACATCCTGAGCATTATTCCAGAGCTATTCTGGAGCAAACTGTGTTCAACAAGCCCCAAAAATGCAACAGTTAATTTTAATCTGACTCAAGTTTCCATTAGTCTCCCATTGACTGCTGTTCCTGTCTGTTTGTCTGCAATGACTGAGCCTCACAGCCCCTGAACACTGCAATTTCCTTCACATCCCTTTGGATCTTCCTCTTTATTGTTGTTTGCAAAACACTGAGTCTAGATTTTGCATATGTGGAGAATCTTGCTGAGAGCTATCCCCCCCTTTGACCTCATTTTTTTCAGATCTCTCATTTTTCTATCCTCTTGCTTATAGTTCAACTATGTAACTTTTAAAAGTGGTCTGAGTGTAAAAAAATAAGTTGTAGTGCAGGCTTGTCTGTAAACAGTAGCTCTCTCTACAACCCAAGGGCAAGCAGATGTATGTGTAGAAGGCCCATATGACTGACTGTCCCAAAGAAACAACTAAAATACTGATTAGATTCCAAGGAAAGCAGAAGTTGTCTTGAAGTGGTATGATGTTTGGGGGTTTATAGAGTCCTTCAACCCTTTTTAAATCCTTCAATTTTTTTTTTCCTACCACAGTAACATCTTTTAAAGCATTATGGGATGAGCTCTGCTGTTCTTGCACTTGGGATTCCTGTCTGGTTTATGGTCAGCACATCTACAGGCTCCAGGATATAAGTGCAAACTCAGATTGCCCTGAAGTTTATTGTACTTTATGGGAGCAAAGGGTGAAATCCATCTTTGAGACTTGGGGTCATTTGGGCTAGGTTTCCTGACATACCAGCTCTTACAAAAAACCCAGCTGTTCTGGGATTTTCTGCCAGCTTTAAAGAAAACCAAATAAAGAAAAAGTACTCTACTAAATAGGGATCAAACCTTAGTTTGGTTTGAGTGTGCTTTAAGTAGTTTCAGTCTTTGCATTTAAACTGGTTAAGTTCTTCTTTTGCTTCAGGGAGGTAGCTTGGAAGCCGTGTTTGTGAACGAGTCCAGCCCTTTCCCTACACATTGCTGTAGGGAAGGGCTGCTTCTTGCTGAGTGCTTCCCTCTGGGAGACAGGATCTGAACAACCCAGAGCAAGAGCTGCGTGTAAATAATGTGAAAGTAAAGATACATGAAATGAAGCTATGCAGCTTTCCAAGGTGTGATTGTGGAGTAGTTCGTGGCCAGGAGGCATCAGCTGGATGGCCCATCCTGAGCCAGGACCAAATGTGCCCAGACACAACACAGCAGCAATGTGCCCTTGATCAAGATATAGTTTGAGCTATGTATAGAGAGCAAAAGTAGCATGGCCCTTCTAGCAAGTTGTCAGCAGCGACTTATAAAGCACTTGGTACCTTAGAGCAGCTCTTTATATGTTAATAACTCATAAAAATCAAATGACTTCATGAAATGGAACAAGCAGTAGGAACTGGAAGTGGCAGATGTTCAGGGTGCAAAGGGAAGGAGGGAACTGACAGGTTGCATGAATGCTTGAAAGAAATGCATAATAAAGTTTTAAGGATTTTGGTACACTGGTCACCTCTCATCAGCCCTGCTAGTGCCTCAGCACTCCTGAGATTTCAGTACAAACCCACAATCTTCTCTTTAATGAAGTGCAAAGAAGGGAGAGAAGCATGTAAGAAGCCTTTAGCATCTTTTGCATTTATTCATGTTGCCACCCCTGCTTTTTAAAGTTTCATCTTAACTCCTGCAATGCTAGTGAGTTTAGGAACACTCCTAAACTCTGGGATAAACAAGCTTTTATCTGCTTCACCTGGAAACCTTTTTGATGTAATGCCAGGTGTTGCATCCCGAAGACCTTTTGCCACAGCACGTTTGAACTGCGGTTTGCAGGGATTACCTCACCTGCCCCTTGTGCCAAGCAGTCTGGAGCAAACATCTCACCTGCTGTTTTACAGCCCTGCCCTCCATACATGAGTGCTGCCACTCAGTGCTCTACTATTTGCTATTGAAATTACAGACTGTGCCCTTCTCCCTGTGCAGGTTTTCTCACTGATGAGGGACGTGCTGAGACCCTCCACATGTACGTGCACTTTTCTTTGATTGCCTTCACCAGGGTCAGCTGTAAGAGCTGACCATCCTGGATCAGTTCACTTCGTGCCAAAATAATCCTTTTCCTATTCATTTCAGCTGTACCCAGTGCAATGACGCAACAAAAAGTATGTGTATAATTCCAGAAGGCTCTTACCAGCTCTAGGAGGGGTGAGGCATGGCTCTGTGTGTACCATAGTACTTCACAGGGTTGTTTTGTTACAATCAGTAGTAAAGAACATTTTTGTATAGTTCAGTAATATAGAAGTAATATGGAGCAACTGTACATTGTGATGAGAGTTGCCAGGGTGTAACTCCATGAAAGCAGACAAAGGGCATGGCAAGAAGTATTTTGCTTGGATTGGAGAAATCATTATTAGTGGCATAATTCTCCAAAATGGTAGTTTTTGGACCATCTGAACTAAGCCTAGGAAAATATTTAATTCCTTTTGCTGTTGTTTCTTTATTAAAGTGAGAATTTCTTCCGGGTGAGATTTTTGTAAGGAGAAAACTTCACATACACAAGTGGAAGCTGTCCAAAGCAGGAAGGGAAAATGCCATTTCAAACTGTAAGGAACAGAATTAATAAAAGCCACCTGGAAAAAGAAATGTTTATTGGTTGCTGATTTCGCATGTAAAGTGCATTTTCTTATGGAATTATTGTTTATACTGTAGTAAACCAAATACAGAATTAAATAATTTTATTCAGTTTTTAATTTGGCATTATAACCAGGTGATGCCTCTTCCTTCCTGTGCTTAAGAAATAGCGTTCTTGCCTACAATAACTCTTTCTCTGCCTGTCAGCAAGTGAATTTTTGTCATTGACTAATACCAGAAAGATCAGGGACTTGGGACCCTAATAATAGGACTGCTGGGAAATCACTGAGCACCAGCAGAGAGCCCTTTGAGTGGAGAGAATTGAGAATTTTCATTGTCTGCTGCTGTTGTCTTGTTTTACATTCTGCTTGTCTGCCAGCTTGTTACTAGTAAAAAAGATTACTAGAATCTGGGCTTTTGAAAATCCCATTATTTTCCTTTCTTTATCTGATCACACTGTGGAATTACGTCACTGAATTCAAATTCTGACAGTGGTAGACTTTGTGTCCTGGATGATTAAAGATTTTGTCATCATAAAGTTGCATGGTTTTTAATTTAAGGATCAGAGGGCTGCATCCCATCTGCTTGAAGTGTGAGGGCTAAGAAATAGATTATTAAGCTAGCAAAACAACTGTAAAATATGCATTAAGACTAGCAAGTGGATTAATTTGGGTAGTTTCCTATTACTGTAGCTTCTTTTTCTTCCCTGAGGTTTTTTTTTTTTCTCCATTTCTCATACATGCATCCATTTTCAGAATCTCTCAAAGCAAGAACTGTGTATTCTGGATAAATAATGGGTCATCACTCTTTTGCTGTGTAGTTATTGTAGGATTTTTACTTGCTAGGTTGGATTGCTGTCAGTTTCCAGATTACAAATAGTACCTTCTGAAGGGAAAATTTCGAGTGGTGTACTCATTGTGACTGATACCTGCTTTTCCAAATGATCATCTGTCAGCATCTGCTCATATAGGGCGCTCAGCAACATAAGATGACCTCAATCTAGCTGAAAGTCCAAAGATGACAATATATCTGCTGGACTTGAAAAACATTAAACTGGTTTATTGTACACTTCACTTGTAAATATCTTATCCCAAAACAACAATATTAGTTATTGTTTATGCTTATGCTTGTTCTTAACCTTCTGCCCCCCACTGGAGGTCTTTTGGATTTGGCATCCATTCACATCTGAATGGTACCCTATCCTCTATGTATGACTTTTTGCCACTCCTTTTTTTTTTTTAGCCTTGGCTTACTCTGTATTTGATTGAGTATCCATGTCTGTTGTTAATTTTCATGTGTGATGAGTTTAGGATAGGGTCACTGTCCTGACAAATTGCTTTAGAAGACAAATGGTGAGCAAGTGTCTCCATTGTAAGAAATGAGACCAAGGTGCTCCATCATGGAGATTTTCAGTCCTTCAATACAGAATCTTGATGATGGGAACTTGTTTGGGTCTGCTTTCTTATCAGAAGACCATGGATAGAAATTCTGTAGGGGATTTCATTTCAGATTGCTTTCAATCACTGTCCTTCAGAGACAATGCAACCTGACGTGCAGCCAAAGGCAAAGCGAAGCAGAAGGCAACAAACTTGGACATTGATTAAAGATAAGAATGATTGCAAATTGTAATAAGATTTGTGAAGTAAGTGCATTGGTGCTTATCTAAATCAGGTGCAGAAGAGCAGTAGTGAGATCCAGAGGGGTAGTAATGGGATATTTAACTGCATTATTCAGTGTACTCTGGGGCTGTAACTGTAATTGCCATGGCTGAACTGGTGTTGGTAGGTTAGGAAAAGCAAAGGTACTGAGTGCAGTGCAAGCCCTGCTTATGTGTGGGACTTGAGGGAACAAGCGTGCTGTTTGTTAAAACCATTTAATTCTGTCTGTGGTGGCCTGTCACGTTCACTGTTCTTGATAGATGGGTGTCAGCTACCAGCCAAAAGCGCTTTCTTTCCCTCCTCCCTTTTCTTAGGACAGTAGAATGAAATCTTTCATTTATCCATCACATCTGTTACGTTTTTCACACCAGTTTTAAGGCATGGAGATAAAGACCGTGGTGAGTCTGTGACAGAAGGAAGCCAAAGTTAAAGTGAAATGAGAATGTATTTTTATGAAGTTATGTTACATTTACCAATTTTGAAGATTAGCATTTGGAAATGTGCTTCTTAACTGAGGGTAAACAGTTTGTTTTAATCTATTCACATCTAAAATAGGGCTCTACTATTGGTACTTGCAAGGTACTAAGGAAAGCACTCAGACCATCTGTTGAAAAAACGGGAATATGAAACTGTGTCATCATATGTTCACAAGTCCTGCCTGTGCCTGGTGCTTGTAGCAGCAGCCTCATGTGAATGCTGAGGGAATCTGAAACTCAGGAGGCTCCATGGGATCTCTACTGTGGCTCTCTGTGGTGCCAGTTAATAAGTTATTCAGAAAATGCAAATCTAGATATTTCTCTTACTTTTGTTCTCAACAAAACTGGTTAAGCGCAGTTAAAAGATGACATGAAAATGATAAATAATAATAGCACAATTAAATATATGTGAATATAACATGTCACTAAACAACTTTCTAACTATATTTAAATATCTTACCATAACGAGAAAGCTCTTTTTCACTTTCATTTTACTAAACATGGGATCAGATTTCCAAATGAAAGGCATGTGAAAGCTGATAGGCACTTAAGAGTGAGATTCATTCTGCCCGACTTGAGCCACCCATGGGAGAGCAGGTCTACAGCTGAGCTCCTTCCCGGCAGACCTTCTGTACAATCGGGATACAAATTGGCTTCTCTAGGATGTAATTAATCTGATCTGTTCTAGACATCTATTTTAGGAAGCCTAAATTTCTCCATTGACTGTGCATTGAGCCTTGGGCAACTAGCTGAGATACAGATGAGTGCATTGTGAGTGCTGCCAGTTAGTCAGAGCAATGTCACTGCTAAAGCTCAAATGGCCTGCCTCAGCTTTCAACCCCATAAAATGAGTAATTCTTCTGAATTAAAGGAATTTATTCAGGAGGCTTAAAACAAGATGATCATTCTTTGCATTTGCATATATAAGTGTACTCCTACTTTGGGTTTACTCAGTGCTTACAAAAAGGTCTGTCACGACATCTTTGCATGGCTATTTCAGGGCTTTATGGTTTATGGTATTCAGTGAAAATGTCTTTGGAAAGAGGCTGGAAATGCAGGAAGGATGACAGAGACAGATTCTCAGTAAATGAGGTTTATGATATAAAATTCTTGGTGGTGTACTTCTGGGCATTGCTGTATAATTTTAGTTTTGTGATTTATGAGTAGTTTGCTATATTGGTCTCATATAAAACTATTTGCATACCAAATGTGAGTTCATTCAGCTGTGAGATTTTTTCTTAGGCTGCTGCTCTCAGCGCCTAACTAATTAAGACGTCTTGCATTTGGGTAACTGAGGTTCTTAATTTTCAATAAAAAAAAAATAATTAGTTTTATTGCCACCGTTTAAAATTTAAAAACAACAAAAAAAGTTCCATCAAAATACAAAACTATATGTTCTGAAGACAGGAAAGCTGAAAAAGAAACTGATTGTGTAGTGACTTGGAAACCATCACATGGGAAACTACAGATAGAATTTGGGAAAAATTTTTTGCATGTGTCCTTTAAAAAGGTGCACACTAGAAATTGTAATTTCTGGGAATTTGAAGTATCTGGATTTAACCAATAATTTGCTGATACATTTAAAGACGAATCCTACATTTGAGCAATATCAGGGATTTGGGATTTTGATAGGAAGACCAGGGAGGACCAGTGGCTTGGATTTATTTCCAAAACCTGATTCTTTTATAAGTATACTTCAGATCTGGACAGGAAGTATAGATACAGATAATTGAGAAATATGCCTGTCTTCAGCTGAAATCCTATGTGAAATATTGTATTGTAAGGTGATCTCTTAAAGGCTGCTTTTTAATCAAACTCAGTTGTTTTGTTTTGTTATTATATACTATATCATATTACATATTGAATACATTTATATATTTATCATTCTGAGGTAGTTTAATAGAGCAATAATTTGCATAGAATCTAGAGATTTAATAGAGATGGCTGGAAACTCTAAATACAACAGCACTCAAAAGACTCCAGTGGGAAATGAACATCTATAAAAATGAGTTTACCCATGAGATGCAATCAAGCAAAGTTGGTCACATGTGCGTTTGCATTGAATCCAGTAGAAAAAGAAAAAGAAAAGAAAAGAAAAAGAACCTTGTGAAACTCCTTCATTCACCCCGAAGGAAGACAGTGCACCCATGTTCACTATTTCTTTGTCTGTTTTTATTGTTTACTGGTATCAGCCTTTGTCTGACTTCTTGTTGCTGTTTAAGTCTTAAAAATAGTTCAAAGACTTAATGATAGCTTAAGCTATTTTTGTAAGGAATGTAGTTCTTTATCACTGCTGCAGGTTGTATAATTGCTCTGTGGCTACATGTTGCTTGTATAGCAGGTGACCTCCCAGAAAGATTCATTAGTGTTTGGAACATGATGATTATTCCTGTATTGTTTTACCTAAATAGTTTTTGTTGAAAGAATGAGGTAAGTTAAATATTATTAAAAGTTGGAGAGGTACAGTGTACTTTAGAAAGTGTTGTTCATAAACACATCACATGCACTCAGTGCAGACCACCACGTGGTTGCTGTTTAATTTAGGCATGTGTCCATTTATGTGTTCTTTACAAGGGCTTGTGATACACTGAGCAGCTGGAGTTTTTGTTAACTTTCTGTATTAACCAGAAAGGCAAGATAGAGCTAAATGAGAGCATTAGGCCTTGGTAAATATTTCTGTGCTTTCCTCAAAACTGTATCTGAGATCCCCAGCAAAATACCACAAGGTGCTGCAGGTGTTGGTAGGAAGACATCTGTTGTAGATATATTTACACAGCTCTCCTTATCTTTCTGTCCAGAGAATGGCTGATCTTTCTGATAGATAAAGACCTTAAATGTGACAAAATGTAAAGGACTGGGCAGGTATTAAGGATTTTAAGTGCAAGGAACAACCCTCTGGAGATGCCTCCCTGTCACTCTTGACCTTGATTTAGAAGAAATTGGTTTGTACTTGCAACCATATAGCACATAGGTGCTTATACCTCTTCACTTCGCAAGGATATTAGTAAGGGCAACATTGGATAGCATTTCTTGACTTAAAACTAATTTGTAACTAGTCTTCTCCCCTGCGAAGTAGGGAGGTAAAATGCACTGGAGGTGTAGTTCTGGAATAAAACCTCCTCCTATTCAACAAGCCTACATTGGGAGAGACTCTCAGTTGCAAAATGGTGCAAACTTCTAAAATTTTTAATTCAAGAAACCTCATTTGCTGACCACAAATATATTTGGGGAGAATTGGCCCCAGCCTCTTTAAAGATGACTAGCTGGTGCCCATCACTCCTAGCCCTTTTGTTGCTATTCTGATATTCTACAGAATGTGCTTGTATTTATCTATCTCGCTACGCCAGGTGTTCTTCTTGGGTCAGTGGAGGATGTCTGAGAGAAGCCATGCTGTGAAAGGACACTCAAATCTATGTCTGCCTGTATTGCCTCATCCCTGGTGCTGGGAGTCCTGGGTGACATACACCCCTGGGACTTTGCAGTGGACCTGATATTCTCTGCTTAATTTAGGGAAGCTTGCCCAATTTTACTGAGTCCTGGTGAGGATTTTCAGCTTTTCTTGAGCTGTTGGATTTTGATACAGAAACAGAAGCACTAGGTAAACTAAGTAGTGCTTCCAGCTGCTGAATTGGTTTAGCTGAGCGTGAGTTGTGGGGTAGAAAAGACACAGGTACTTAAACAGTGTTAGGGACAGCAGGTCTTCAATATGAATGCACTTGTGTGTGTAGCCTCTTGTATTGACACTGCTGCGTGCATTTATACTGCAACACCCATAGATAAGCAGCTAGAAATACAATATGTGTAACCCATTGCAGGGGAATTTGAAAAGCCTCCAAGAGAGATTTCTTCCTATCACTCCAGATGCGTTTCCATTTTTCTCATATACTGGAAACAACAAAACTTTCTGCCCTTCCATACTCCATCCTTAAAGGATACGGGTTCTTTCTCTTTGAGTCTTTGAGTTTATTGTTTTGGTGTTTTTTTTTTTTTTTTTTTTTTTTTTTTTGGTGATGGTGGGCTTTTGGTTTTGTTTTGGTTTGGGTTTTTTTTTCATTTAATGCTTTCATTTGCCTTGGTGCTTGTGGATTTAAAAACCTTGCCAGAAGGTATTTTTAAGATTGGTCTCTCCTCTTGCTTGTCGCATGTCAGCACAAATCAAAATCCTTGTCAACGATTTTTCCAATAAACAGCTTTATTAAATTCATCTTATGGTGTAAGGGTATATATGTAGCCTGCTTCTGTAAGGGTTGAATCATATGCTTGAATCTTATTTCTAGGAAAAGAAACTGTAATAGGAACTGTAATGTATTCAATTTCACCTGGAGAACAATGTCCTGGGGGTTAAAATACATCAAAAACTTAAATAAGTCCCCTTGAAATGTGAGATGTGGATAACTGTGTGCATTCTTCTGTTACAACTTTTGCTTATCCAGTTGCACTCTCTTCTATTTAATTATCAGGTAGGAGCACAAATCAAAAAATATAAAAAACAAAGGGTAGTTCTGATAGCCCACTGGTTCATTATTTATGTAAAAAAATATAGTCTCTACTGATGTTGTATTTCTTGACCTTAAACCAAATTTCAGAAGGCAAAATAAACAATGTCCCTAATGTAAAACATGGAGGACTACAGGACAGTTTAATTCTCACAGAATTATTCCCAATGAACTTTCCCACTCTTTGCATGGTTGCCTTGTAGTCTTTAAAAGCACAGTGCTCCATTGTTATCAGAGAAGATAATGCTTTCCACAGACATGCAGGATAACACCCCTGCCAGGAATGCACTGCCCCAGGGAGGAGAAAGCTAAAGGTGAGCCTACTTGCAGCTTTTGCTTTCATTTGAAAATAATTATAACATTTAGGCTGTTGGTGAAATTGCCTCTGGTAATTCCAGCAGGTTAGAGCATCTGAGTGTGTTTCACATTGTAATACGCAGAAGTATTTTGCATGTGTTTTTAATAATTATCATTTTTTCCTTCAGGTGTTTTATTACAATATGTTCTATGCAGCCCCAAATCTCTCTGTCCGAATCATGCATCCTCCAAGAAGCTGAGCATACTGCATAATAAAAACAGCCTTGTGTTGGCTCCCACATAGCTACTGAGTCCTTCAGATAAAAAGCCCACAGGAGTAGGGGCTGTTCTCTGAGGAACTGGGGGTGAGCTGCAGCCTTCCTGCCATACCCTGAGTGCCTGACCCAGGAGATGGAGATGTTTTCTCCCACCACATGTCTCCTGATAACTGTCGTGCTTCCACCCGCAGCAACATGAGGATAGTCATGTATGTACATGTATAGCTGTGTGGAAATACGTATGTATGAACGTCTTTATACACACACAGGTGTAGGACTGGACTGTGTGCAGAGGTCCCTTCCAATGTTAACCATTGTGGGGCATCTGCACCAGAGACTGCTGTTTCACAGTGACTTTAAATGTAGGCTGCTACTACAAGATACGATCCAGCTCATCCTCCCTTCCTTGCTCTTGCCCTGCAGAGACACCAACAGAAGCTCTCACTGGCACGTGGTGAGCTGGCTCCATGCCCTCCTCTGGCTCACCCATGGCCCAGAAATGCTAATCTTGGCCCAAAGGAAGGCATGGAAATAAGAAATCAGGGATGACATCAGTCCCTCTCAGCAGCAGCCTGGGTTAGCTTTAACTTTTTGTAAAACCACAGCTCTCAGCAAAGGCAGGGATGAAAAATATTCAGAAATAACCATCTAATTTTAAATACCTACTTACACACTTGTATGTGCTTCTTTCACTTGTACAGACTGCACTGAAAGTCATCTCAGTATCTCAGAAAGTGACTGTCCAGTTATTGTTTTCTCAGAGTGTTGGTGACTCATTTAAAGGAGAACATCCAGCCTGGCCTAAGGGATCACAAGTTCTCTAATCAGGAAATAGTTAAGATGAAAGCACCCTGTGAGCATCTTGGAAGGGAAGGGAGGAAGTAGAGAGAGCATCAACAGGAGTTTTTTATTTATATTCAATTGTACATCTTGTCCTCTCAGAGAGTATATGTTTTATCTCATGCCTCCCAGTCTAAAAAGAAGTAGAGGAATACCTTTGGAATTTAAACTTAATCTTAACAATGTAAGAATTACTTTTTGTCCTGACTTTTCCAGGTTTTTTTATTATTTGGATGATATTTTACAGCTACTCTCTAAGTTAAACTGCTACTCCTTGACAAGCGTCAAACAGATTCTTTAAGAATTTGATTTCTTCTCACTTAAATAGATTGTGATAAGCTAAGAAGAAAGGGAGGATCTTAGGACAGGATTAGCTTTGCAGAGGCTTCTTTACTGCTGAGCCTGTCAAGTCTTGCCTCCTTAAGAGCTCTGCTGTACCCATCTTGGCCAGCTGAAGTTAATTCTATCCCGTGCCTGGCTGAACTGCTTATGATTCAGCTGTTGAACTGCTTGGCATTTAAATACTAACAAGAAACACGGATCTTTTGCGTTAACATGACTCTTCCAGCCACAATGCCTCAGTGGATGAAATAAAACTGGTTCAGCTTCCATGCGTGGGGAGGAGGGAGAGGGATATCCTTGGCAACTCTGCCAAGATATGTCCAAACCCTAAGAGATCCACATTATTCTGTTGAGATGAGCTGATTGTGAAGAGTCTGTATAGTGTCTCTTCCTTCTGTCTTTTTTTCTCTTGCCTGAACTTGTGTAACAATTCAGGACTGACAGAAATGAGGCAATAACCCATTATTTCTGCTCCATAATTAGGCTTTGTCATGTGTCCACTTCTTCACCTAATTTGTCATATTAGTGAAGCAGTGTTTCCTCATCACAACTTTTTTTACCATGAAAGGATAAGGTCAGCTGAACTCTATACATATTGTCACCGCTAATACTTCAGGCAGACATAGAGCTATTTCTCTGATTACAATGATGTGCAGTAATATCAGGAGGTGTTGGATTATGTCATGTTCTTTCCTCCTGTGCTGACACTGTTACTCAAACAGTGCTTGAGCAGAAGTATAGCAAGTCCAGGCTGAAGGTTGTTCCTGGACTCCTAAGCACATCATTTGTATCATCCACTTGCAAATCCTTCCTCTTTCCATCATTCTGCTTCTCATAAAACTGACTTTTAGAACATGGGGGAGGAGTTGGCAAGCTTTCTTCAAAATCTTGGCATGTGGGAAGGGGTCTCTCAATCTGGAGCAAAGCGGTTTCTTCAGAGTGCTACCAGCTGGGATGTTTGCAGCTTTTTTGTCATCGTGCCTCATGCCCAGATGACAAAAAGGTTTATTATTCTAGGCAATTAGGGTGAATGTTCCCCTCTTGTTTTTCATCTTTGGTATGATAAATTTGGTGATGAAACCCTGAAGAGTTTTTTTATGGTGTTTTTTTTGCTTATGCAGAGGCTGAAGGCCGGTAACATTCTAAAACCTCATCCCTGCCTTCCCTTCCCTGTGTTTAAGTAATAGAAACAATTTGAGGTAAGGTAAGTGTTACTTTTCATGTTGTTGCATTACCTACAGCAAGAATGAAACAACTGTATACACTCTAAGGTATGAGATGTGGAAGCCACATCTTGGCCAAGGCTGAAGGACTGATGGCAAATCTTTGCCAGGAAAACAGGCAAACACGTTACTGGGAGTGTTGTGTGGAATAGATGTCAAATAATCCTCAGGCCCCAAATAACCTTGAGAGGGCCTCATCTAGAGCAGTGTCTCATGTGGGGCCCTGTACTTAAGACACAATATGGACCATAGAAGAGATTTCAGAAAAAAGCAAAAGGAATATTCAGAAGTTCTGAAGATGCAGCCTGTGAGAGATTGGGGATGGGATTTCAGTTGTTTAGCAGAGAGAAAAATGAGGAGAGGCCTCATAATAGTCTTCAGATATGTTAAGGCTGCTATGAAGAGAAAGGCAGTGTGTGTTCCCTATATCTTCTGTGGACAGAACCAGAGAAAACAGGCTTAAGACTCAGCAAAGAAGATTGGTAATTCACGTTAGGAGCACTCTTTCTTAGGTTAACAGTTTGAAGGTTGGGTTTGATTGCCAGTGGAGGTGAAGGTTGGACTGATTTCCATGAGGAATGAGATGGTGTCACTTAGGAAGAGAATGATGAACAGCATCACTTCCTCAGTGTTACTTTCTTTGATTTCTTTGATAGCCATATTCTTTGATTGAACATGAAGTATTTACGTTGTGTGCATTCTCATATTTTTCTAACCCTTTCGCATGCAAAAGATTGATCTTTCCTCATGCTAATGCTTAATGATGTCTAAACAAAGTAAACTTAAACATAGTAAAGGATGTTTTTCATGAGGGTAGCTTTGATTTCCTGGCCACTCTCTTCAGTGACCTGACAGCTTCTGTTTCCCCATCTTAAATAAAATATGATGGTCACACGGTAACTACCTAATGAAAAATATTTTTGACATCTTAGAAGAAGCTTTAAATGCTAAATACCATTGCTTCACTCATCATACTCATAGTTCTCAGATCACAGTTTCATGTTCACCCAAAGCTGCTTTTCCATGGACATTTATATTTGGAATTATTCTATTCTTTTTTTTTTTCTTTTTTTCTTTTATTGTGTTGAAATTCAATTCTACAGTCTTAGCAAAATTGACATGTACTTCACCTATTCACCTTTGAAAGCAGCTGCAGGATTGGTTGCTTTGTACCTTTCCTTTCTCTCCCTCCCCTTTGCCTCTCAAATGTCCAGAATTTGAAAAACATCTGCTGTCAGGCTGGGACGTGCTTGCTGTTTTCTTTCAGTTTTCAGTTGCTGGCACTTTTAGCTCCCTGATGAGAGCACATCACTGTCCTGAGTCAGCTCCACACACAGCCTCCCGCGACCCAGCCTGTGAGGGACACAACTTGCAAGACTCAGTCCACTCAGACTGGTGTAGAGGTCTGTGCTTATTAAAGCCTAAATCTTTAGGAGGAACATATCCAACTGAGTGTTTAAAGAAGGGAATGTTGCAGAGGCTCAGACTGAGCAGACATCTCCTTCTGGTGTTGTGGTCTGTCCTTCCTGCCCCCTGCTTCTGTTGTCTCATCCTGCTTCCTCTGATGGCAGCTGCTTTAGAAGTGGCTTTAGTACAAAAAAGGTTTTCTTTGAAGTATTGTGGAAATACCATTTCTAAGAAAATATGACGAGCAAAATCCTAGCTTTCTTTTTCAGCTGTCTGGTTAGAGCACAGCACCAGTATCTGTGTTTCTCCTCTTCTGGTGTAATACAAAAACTTTCAGTGACTTTTATGGTTCAATTGCTTTTGGCAAACTTCGATTCTCCATCTTGAACCCACGCACTTGTATAAACATAACTGCCTTCAAGCTGTGTCAAATATAATCACTTAGCTACAAAAACAAAAACACCCAGATATAATTACTAAGATTCCACTTTTTATAAATATTTTAGACTGAAAATGAGAGTTTGGAGTGACAATCACACCCTGCTTGCTAGTATTTTTCTCTTTTTGGTTCTTCCATTCATTTTTCCCTATTGTCATCCTCCTTCTCTTTGCTAAAAGCACATTTTTCCCGCTCTGAGCCCCACAGAAATATATTCTGCCTAAATTGTGTCTTAAAAAACACACAGAGACACATGGCAGTGGGAAATACAAAGCAAAAGCTGAAATATGACACCACCATTCCTTAGGGAGAGGAATACTGAATATTAAGTGAAATCCTGAAGTTCCTTGTGCTGCTGCCTAAAAGCAGCTTGATATGGGTGGTGAGCATTAAAATCCAAAATATGTTGTGGAAGAAACAGAGTCAGCAAAACAATTCAGAGAATGCATTGGCTTTATGTTGCTGTTTGAGAGTAAATATTTGTTTGGCATTACAGTCAAATAGAAAAAAAGAGACTAAAAAATCATTTAAAAAAAATCAGTGTACTTGCAAAAACAAAGCCACAAGTGGTGGGGCAGAAGAGTTTGCAGAGTTTATTTTGAAGAGGATTTTGGGATATTTTTAACAGCACCTCCCTCCCACACAGTCCTCCAAAGCAATGGATCATTTTTGGCTTTGTTTGAAATTTAAAAATACTAACAACAACAAAAAAAATCCACCCTGTGCTTTTTTGAAAACTGTCACTAAAAGCATGGAAATGCTTTTCCTTACAAATGGGGTCAAAATAGCCCTCCCTCCCCCAGCAGTACCCAAACTTGAACTCTCTGAAAGACTCTTCCTGAAATTCAGAAAATGCAGTTGTACTTTGCATGAGCATCACAAGTAATAAGAATTCAACTTGTTTTATACTCGTCTGTAATTCCAGCCTTTAGTTTAAACAAAAAAACCCCAAAACTGTGCCAAACAGAAATATTAAGCCTTAAGTTACCTTCCATTAAGCTGCAGCTCTGGGACTGCTGAGACTCCAGGAAGGGCAGATGAACATGAGTTAGCTGCTGATTCTTTTGCAGGCTTCACTCCTATACTTGCCCAGATGTTGTCTAGTTCACTTCCCAAACACACTTCGCAAAACCCTCTGAACAGGGCTTGGAGCTACTTTCAGGGTAGGCAAGCGTCTCAACATGAGCAGATAAGGGAAGAGATGAGTGGGGTCATTGATGAAGGCTGCTGCTCTTGCTGATTCCCATCAAGGATGGGGCTGAGCTACAGAGGAGTTGTTACTCTACCTGTGCATTCCCAGAATTTCCCACATGTGCCTGAAGGCAGACAGTGAACCTATGCTCCCAGAAGCGCTTACAAAGCCCATCTGGAAAGGCAGGAGTTATCTTATGTGTACATGATAGAAATCCCACACCTGAGCTGGGTTCGTCAGCTGAGTGGTGTTGCAGATGGTCCTGCAGCAAAAGACATGTTTTATCTGATATTTGAATATGAGTATCATGATTGCTTGGTTGATTATATGGAAGGTATTAACTACTGAACAGCCTGTAAAGATTTGCTAAACTGTAAAACTCACAGAAAACTGAAACATTCTGAATAAGATTTAAAAAAAAATTAGGATATTTTCCAGCTCTTTGTACAACCTGGGTATAAATTCAATTGTAAGTTACATTATTGTCTTCTCAAATAATAAAAATACTGTACATTTCATAGTAATACAGCAGAATTGGTGAGAATTCCAAAGGTTTGTTTTCTCTGTGGTCCAATTTGCTCTGTTGACAAAGAGAGAAGTGTGTGGTTAATATTACTAGAGAAAGTACACGCTTTTATTGATGGCACTGCTTTCATTTACTTGGTTTTGGAATACGTGGCTTTACTTAGGGAAAATCCAGATGCATATGATTAGATGAAAGGGAAAGCCACCAAAAACAATAGGATGAGACTGAATCTGTGGAGCCACCATAATATATCTGCGTATCTGGATCGCTATTTTCTCATAATGAGTAACAGGACCCGGAAACCCTTTAACATATGTTACATTCTCAATGAATCAACCCATGGTTTTATTCATATCCTTTTTATACTTTTATAAAACAAAATTTGGATCTGGTTCCAGCAATTTAGAAATGTTTTATGGCAACTGAGTCAAAGAATTTGGCAGGTTTTGCAGTTTGGAAGGCCACTGGAATGTTTTGAAAAAGCCATACTAATGTCTTAGTAATAATGAGGTAAGAGTAATAAATTTTTCTTTGTTGCAAAAAGTAGGATTCTCATTTTTATTTGAATAGTTAGAGGATACTCACTCTCTAGGAGATTTCTGTAGTTTTTGCCTTTCAAATGATGGATGCTCTGTAAGGAAGGAGGAGTCCATGGGGAACCTTCTGACTTTTTCCTATATTTACATGGAGATGGATATTTTGATTTGATATGAAGAGATGGACTGACTGCCCTGTTTTGTTATAGCTTCGTTTAGATAAACTTGTTCAGAAATAATTGCAAAAATTTGTGGTCTCTTTACTTATGAAATTACAAAAACCAGTTATAAATACATATTGCTTTTCTAGTATCAAGCTGAGTTTTTCAGGGAAGTAACAGAAGACAATGTAGGATAGAGGTTTTATTTTTAACATAAGGGTAAAGAAGGTACCTAATGTTCCCTGGAAAGTATGAGAGTCTAATAACATAAAAAAAAACCTCACCCCTCTTTCTTAAATATTTAAATGTCAATGTGAACCACCATGTCAAAGTGTTTAATGTGGCCTACATGATTCTGGCATAAATAACATGATGTTTTTTCTATTAAGTTTGCTGCCTAGCAAAATATGTGTGTGTGTTTTGGCAGTAAACATTAACAATTCCTGACAAACAGAGTCTTGTCACTGGTGCTGCACTTTTCCAGAAGTACGGAGATGAGGAATGAAAGAACACACAACTGCAAAGGGATAAAGAACTGGTTTCTTGCTGCCACAGTATTGTGCTAAGTATTTTAGGAATCTTCTTTTAGGATCTTCTTGTAAATGAGACTAAAGTAAGGAGTAATTGCATGAAAGTTAACAGGATACTACGTGGTTAAAATCAGTGTCTTAAAAGTGTTGGTGTGTTTAGTCCATTATGTCAGCTAATGTGGCACACGAGGGCCTATTTGTACAGGAATTGTTGGATCATTTTGTGTGTGCAGAACTTACATTGTTAGTGGTTTGGCTCTGGTGTTCCTCCTGACAAGTAAGCTGTGTAAAGTGTTTGATTTGATGGTTGGAAGAGGCACATTGGCAGTCTGACCACTTCCGACACTAATCAGAGGACTTCAGCATTGCAACACTTGTGAAAAGAAGGTGTCAATGTGTTACAGTTGTCAGGGACCTTAAATAAAGTCAACATAGGCTGTACTGGAAGAACGTGAAGAACCTGAGACTAAAATGTTGCAATCTAAATTTCCAGCCTCCCCTATCTGATCACTGAAGCCACTGGTTCCTGATTTACAGAGGAATGAAGCTTGGAAACCACCAGGAACTCAGCAGGATGATGCCATCTTTAGATCAGCTTACAGAGCTGGAGTTACACTGAGTTCTTGTCACTGAGGGTCACTGCTTGGCTACCAGCAGAGAAATGATCCTTCTTTGGCTCTGTTAGTCCTTGAGATTGAACAGAAACCTTGAGATTTTGATTTTCTTGTTAAATGTTATCTGCCTGATATGTGTGCCACTGGGACACATACAGGATGCCTTTGGGGTTTAATATACCTTCCTGTGTGCTACTGTGATTAAAATACATTCGTAACACTGGTCTGCAGAGCAGCTGTCCCATCTGCCAGGGACAGCAGAGACAGCAGGGACTTGGGTTTCATGAGCAGCGAATGTGCATGGGTACAACTGTGCAATACAGGGAAGTGGTTTCTCATTTGTGTTTTTTAAAATTAACAGAACTCTAGGGAAAAACAATGTTTGCTCAGGGTAATCATATTTTGTCATAAATTGTTAATGCCTTTAATCCAGTTATGATGATAAATTATTAATTATTCACCATTTTGTACTCTTCTGTATCTTCACGTAGGATAGGAAGCATGTTTCTCAGTGGAGCATTGAGAAGAGAATATGTCTGGTAATAGCAAGACTTCCATAAATTTGAAACAAGTTAGGGAAAACAGAAGAGCAAACAATCTTAGACTATCTATTAGTGTTTAAAGAAAGCTGTATTTACTTCAAAATTTGTAATTTAAAATATATATTAGTAGATTAGTAATCTCTTCTTTTTTGTTGTGTTTTTAGGTTTGATTTCTCCACTTTTGGTGCCATAAAATCTGCAGTTATTTTAACTAGCAGTCACATCATTAACAATCTTTGCAGGTTTTTCATTGTTGCAGTTCATAGTTACCAAATACTTTTTTTTTCTCTTAAAGCCGTTTGCTCACAAATGGTTTGCTTGTTTCAAAACAGAATGTGAAATAGTCTGTGTACTGTTTCAGTAGATGCTGAAGAAAAAGAAAGGGATATTGGACCACACAGTCACCACTGGGATCTGTTAGGATTATTATCCTGTATAACAGCTTGCTTTTACTAAATATCTTTTTGATTGGCCACCAAACCTTTCCTGGACTTCTAAGATTTGACAGTTGAGTCAAGCATATAATTTCAAAGATTATAGTAGAAATTTGGAATTGGATTACAATTTTATGTGTGTTTGATGTCATGGCAATTCTAATTTTTAGAGTATTCTTTAAACTAATAAATCCATTTAGTTCAGACAATTGCTGAAAAAATGGTTTCTACTAATCTGGCTAATTTTTTTTTCCTTTTCCTCTCTGAAGACAAAGATAAGTATTCTGTTAGTGTACATTTGAAGGGACTCAGTAACTGGATACGTAGGTCTATTCATCTTTAGGTTATTAGTTGAAATCCAGCCAACCTCAAAGTCATTACCATGGCTGAGGCTATTTTTAGCTAGTGTGAAATGAGCTGAAGTCTTATCCAGTTATTGATAGGCATCTATAGTAAAATGCTTTTGCTATAACTGGTGCAGAAAATATATCTGTAGTGGGCATAATTAAGTATATAAATAACAAATAACGTAACTTCCTAGGATGTAAAAAGTTTTTCACCTTGAAAATTTATTCTCTGTATTATGCTTGAGATCTGCTCATGGAGTATCTTTTGGAGTTTTCCCTTACATTATTGTGCTATGCCTGCTGGGCTTTTAGAAATAAGACTTCAGTTTTTATGGCTGACATGTATTTCAGACATGGTAGAATAACCTTCAGTGTAATTACAATGTCTGTGTGTGGATGAAACCTTGAGATGAATGTAGCCTTGATCCAGAATGGAAGGGATGTAGAAGTGAGTCTCTCCTAACATTAAGATAAATGCTAGAGGCAGATGAGATTATACGTGGAAAAACCAACCTGAGCATCTAGTCCTGCAAGTAGTGGTACTGTCTTTGTAGCTTTAGTAAAACCTCAGTTCATTCCATACTCTTTTGCAATCTTCTGGGTATTAGTATAATGAAAATAGTAAAAGTGTTGTCAATATGTTATAGCTGTCATCAAAAAGCTTGTTCTGCGGACATGGGCCTTCTGCAGAAAGATCTCTGTTTAAAATTCGGTTAAATGTATTAAACTTAAAAACACCCCACACATTTGCCATTGTAGTCACAAAAAAAATGTAGAATTAAATGTCTTTAGAAATTTAAGCCAGTTAACAAGGTGGGACCTTTTACAGCCATAGAGCATCTCCCTGGAGCATGGAGCATCTCTGTTTTCAGTAAAGGCTGAGGGAGCTGGGCCTGTTCAGCCTTGAGGACACTTAGGGGAATCTTAAAGGTGCATACAAATACCTTAAGGGCAGGTGTCATTATGATGGGGTCAGGCTCTTTTCAGTGTTGCCCAGAGACAGGGTAGGGGCAACAGGCATAAACTGAAACACAGGAAGTTCCATCTAAATATGAGGAAGATCTTCTTTACACTGAGGTTGACAGAGGACTGGAACAGGCTCAAGTCTCCTTCTCTGGAGATATGCACAACCTGCCTGGATGCAATCCTGTGCAACCTGCTCTAGGTGAAGCTGCTCGAGCAGGGGAGTTGGGCTAGGTGATCTCCAGAGGTCCCTTCCAACTCCAACCATTCCGTGATCCTGTGACAGAAGGACGTGAGAGTTTCACGTCACTTTTCAGCCACTAAGACTAGAGGAGATGGGGAAAACCTTCATGCAGAACATCAAGCTCTGCCTCCTTGACTGAGAAGGAGCAGACAGGGTGATTACAAAAGAGAATGGGAGTGAATCTGTATGTGTCCCGCTGCTCTTGGATGAAAGAATGCCTTTGTGCCAGAACATGTACCAGCCTTCTGAGGACCCAGAAGAAGGGCTGAATCTCTGAGTAGCTGAGTCCAGAAGGAATATGTTCTGAAAAAAGTGACTAGTCACATGAATTCATATAATTTTGGCTGTGACTGGTGTATTTTGCTTAATATCTTGTAGGAGCAAACCTTAACAGCTGCTAAGGATGAAGGTTCCCCAGCTGTCATCTACCCTCCAGTGAGTCTCCCTCAAAACATCTCAGGTCTAATTGTATTGCTACTTTGAAACTATGCTTTTCACTTTGAGAAATCTTTTTTTTTTAATTTATTTTCCTTAGCAACTTCATCACTTAAAAAAAAAAAGTGAGCGCTGGCCCTGCAGCACAAGGCTGGTTCCAAGGCGTGGCTCTGTCTTTGTGCATGAAGTGCTCAGAAGGGTCTGTAGGAGAGAGGCTCAGCTTCCAGCAGAGTTGTTTTGTACTTCAGGAAATGCAACCTGTACCAGCATCAGGTCTTTAGTTCCAAGAGACAGTGGCCTGATATAAAACCACTAGCAGGAGGTATTTAATGAAAATCTAGAAGTCACTTCCATGAAGATAGCTCTTAATTTTTGTATATCTTAATGTTAGCAAAGCATTCTCTTAAAATAAGAGTGACTTGTTTAACTGCTTCTGGCACAAAATTTAACTGTTCTCTATTGTAAATTATCCAACAAAACTCAGGACAGTACAACTGAATAAATATTGGAGGAGTGTGCTTTTAAATATAAAGAGATTTTCTGATTAAACCCGACTATCAAAAGATTGCATTTTTGACCTCACAGTAAGACATTAGCAAGAAGAACAAAAAGCGGTTGGAAATTGAGTATCTCCAGAGTAATTTTAAAATTAAAGTCAGCAGCCCTGAAGATTACAGCACCTGACCAGATTGCTTTACCAGGAATTTGGTTGGATTCATGATGAATGCACCAGATCTAACAGTTGTGCAGCTATAGGGTGAGCGGCTCTTATTCAAGGAAAAGGAATCCTTCCTTTTGCACTCAGTTGAGGTGCACTGCAACTGCTGAGTCTAGTCCTTGATAGAGGGAAAAGCCAGAAACCCACAGCAGAAAGGGGGGACAGAGCAGCTCCATCCTTTCCCAACAACCTGCAATCACACTGGGGTAGCAACAAGGAATTGCATTTCTAGTCAGAGGTGCCATAGGAAAAGGATTCAAATTACCTTTTGGGCTTGGTATAGGTTCTGCAGGTCTGTTCAGTGACATTTCCCACATGCCTGAAAGCAAGAAGGCGTTTTAGGGCTGTTTCTTTTATTACAATTGTCTCTGATGTAACGGGGATTTTTTTTTTTTCATGTGAAACCATATAAAAGTAGTGTCTTATGGCATTGACATTGTGTCCAAACTGATGTTTTTGTATTATTTAGAAAATGTTCCAAGCCAAAGGCAAAATGCCCTAAATTAGTTTAGAAAATATATAACCCAAAGAAAAAGTTGTCCCCTGGATTTTATCCAGGGGACAATCTTTTCCAGCTCTGGAAACAGAGAAAATTAGATTATCTTCCTAACTGGCACCAGCTTCTGCACAGCATTTGGCAGATTACTTAGGTCAGATTTTAGCTGTAGTGTTTACGATTAAGTGGAGAGGCTCTGGTTTCCACGCAGGTTGATATATAATGATATTTTAACTGATAATAGGGGCCAGTTCTCAAAAGTGCTGAAAACTTTGAACTTTTGTGGATTTTCAAAATGAATCAATAGAATTCGTGTTTAGAAAAGTATGTAAAATAATGATGTAAAGACACAGACTTAAGTATCTGTCTCTTTACAAAATTACTTCAGGGAATTCTAATGCCAAAAATGAATAGGCATTTGAAAAGAATGAAATGCATGGCTGTTAAAAAGGCACCAAACAGCCTAAAATAATAGCAAAATATTCATTTGTTACCCTCCAAAAATAAATAGCTTGTGTTCATCATAAATAATACAATTGAGGAGATAGCACAAGTTACAAAAGCTTTTATCTACTTTGTTTTGAATACAATTGGAATTTATTTCATCTTCAGAACAAAAGTTTAGAGGAGAAAAAAAAAGACGTTTTCTATGACAGATGATTTTAATTTATTTCTAATAAATCTGACTTGTAGTATACTCATTGTTCTGAGCTCTTATTGGAAACTGCCTGAGCAGAAAGTTCATTTTTCCTGAAAAGTCACACTTCCTCCTGGATGTGAGTAATAACATGTATGTTTATTTAGTAATTTATTTTTTTTTTAACTAAATAAAAGACCTCTCCAAATACACAAGGCTGCCAAGAAGTGGATATTTGCCGGTAATTTTCATGGTAAGTTTCCAGAGCATCTTTTTCTAACATATAACTGTTATTCTGAGGTGTAATAAAATATTCTTGTGCTTTCACAGCATTAAAAAAATGGCTCTGAAGCATTGGCTATAAATGAGAGGACCTTCTGATTCTATCTCAGTACCTCAGCTTGGTGGGGCACTCATGTTTTGTCTTGATAGAAGATTTCTGACCAGGTCCTTGGTTCTCAGAGGAGGTCTCTTGCCACCCCACGTGATATTTGTGCTTGGCATATTGCAAATCTCGCCTCTTGGTGTGGCAGTTTCTCATGGTCTCGAGGGGAAGAGACAGGAATGGTTGAGGAGGTGCAGAAGAGCACTGGGTCTTCATCATAGCATTTGATTCTTGCTGAGGAAATGGCCATTTAACCCTTCACAACATCCTTCTTCTAGCAGGAGTACACCAGGACGTAACTCCATCAGAGTTGACCCTTGGCAGTGATCTGATATGTGTATTCTTATAAACTGCCTTTCACTGGAGGCTCTCACAACTGCTCCGTTAACAGGAATGTGGTGTTACAAACAGGGAAATTTCACATTTCAGAGATGGGAGTTCCTTTGCTTCCACCCTTCTTACTGCCATGGTGAAGCTGGTGGCTCTGGCACACAGTTCAGCATCTTTTTGTGAGGAGCACAGCTGAACAGCTGTACTCCCACCAGACTACTACATTAATGTTCATCAAAATTATACTTTGCCTGCTTTAATGTACCTAAATCCTACTATAAAGGAGACTTCTATTTTCAGGAATACAGCATATTCTTAGACAATGCCAAAATAAATAGGGGGTAGGAGACAAGGATGAAACAGAGCTAATGAGGATTTTCTGCTGTGAATGTTTTTGGATTGTAAACTCTACAGGAGTTTGGGCTGTATATACAAATTTGTGTTCTAAGGAGTCTGGTCTCACCACCAGTGTCCAACAATAAATAAGGTTTTGCAAAGAGAATAAATAAAATTTTGAGAAGAGAGATAAGGCTTCAGCCTGTCCAAAGCCAAAAGGCAGCAGAGAGGCTCACTATGAGGTGCTGAACCTATAAGAAACATGAAGAGGCAATGCCCGTAGGAAAACATATGAATCAGAAAAGAATTTCATAGAATTAAGTGAAACCCAAAATAATAGCAAATAACTATGACCCAGACTCTTCCTTGAACTCAGCTTTACCCTTGTCTTTTCTGCTGATTCACTGGCGCCAAGACATTCTCCAGTGTAGGGGCAGAAGCAGTGTTAATTCATGATGATGGAATCAAATATTGCTAAGATCCTGCCAAAGCAGATGCAACCCTTTTCTCCTGTCTTCCCATGTCTGGGTGCACTGTTGCCAGAGATGCAGCTTTCTAACAAATGCACAAAAAGAGGATGCCTTATCCCATCGTTTTGGTCACCTTGACATAACCAGACTTCTGGGAAGTTTCTTATTTAAACTCTGAGAAACATAACCCTGTCTGGTCTTTGTCCTACCCAGTGGTCCAGAATTATTGGCAAAAGATACATTCTTTGTATCCTTGCTGATATTTTACATTTATACTTTTCACTTTCATTTTTCAAGTTTCTACCATTCATATCACCTTAGTTGTTTTCTTTGAATTGTGTTTACTCTCTTTAAAGTTCTTATGACACTTAGCTAAATGGGGAGGGCTAGAAGATACATATTTATTTGTTCATTTGGAAAATTATGCCATTACTTAGACCACCTAGAAGATTAAACCCTACCAAGGTATCAGTGACCTGTCTTGTGTCCTTTGCTGAAAGGAATATACTGTAAATTATGATGAATAACAATTCCTTTTTTGTCTTATGCAGGGAAACAAATAAGAGCAAATAAGACAGGTTGGATTGCTTGCTGGCAGACCTTTGGGATCATACTCTGCTTAGCTACATTTGCAGCACTTTTACTTGTTGTCATGCTTTCAGATTTCTATAGCTGCAAAACCATTAAACGGTTGGATGGCATACACAAGAATTCTTACATTGCTTTCATATATGTATTTTAAGAAACGTAAAAACTATTATTTTTATCTCCAATGACAAGGAGATAAAAAGCCCTGGAGAAGATATCATTTGCTTCAGTGCATCTCATGGGTCCATGAAGAACCAGAAAGATGTCTGCTTTGTCCTCTGGTGTCTCTCTTTTAGTCCTCTAGTTTTGGAAGAGCAAAGGTGTTCGAGCACAGCGTGTTATCTGTCTTGTTTCCTAGGGTTTCCATACAGACTTTATAGATTGTTTATTCTCCAAATTGGTTTCTGAGATGGTATTGAAGCTTCTTGAGGCGAAACTGTTGCCCTGGATTGTGGCTGAGGCTTCTCTAGCTTGCACTTGAATAGGTGCCTATGTCTAACTTACATGCTGGGAGGTGTTTGCTGTGGTGGTCCTCAGCTGCAAATCAGAACATATGGGGCTTGCAAGACACTCCCTGACAAAACATCATTTTCCAAAGTTGAGATATATTCTGAAAAATGCCATCTGACTGTGGTGATTGCCAAAGAGCAGTGTTTTTAAGGCACTGTTGCTGAACCTAAAATTTGTGTCAAGAGCTCAATGAACCCTTTTCTTTTAGCTTTTAATTTGAAGCTCTGCTGACAGCACTGCTCCATTGATCGGCTACATGGATCACTGAACTGTGGCCTCACAGAGCAAGCTTTGGGAAACTGTTACCAGATCTCCAAACAGTGATATTATTAGCTCACGATTTGCTACACTTAAGTAGCGCTCCCAAAGGAGCAGGGTACTGGTCAGAGTTTTCAGAGTTCGGAATTCATCTCTGTTTTTGCCATTTATTTTTGTAGTGGTCTTGGGCCATTGCTTTTCTCCACAGTCACTTAGTTGTTTGCTCTTTTTTACCTTAGAGAAAGACAATTGGTGAGAGACTTGATGAGACTATGGAGAAAGAGCAACCCTCAAGTTCCACTTAGATGTCTGAAGCTGGGCTTTTATGCCTTGTTTTTTTAATCCATAAACGGAAGATACCAACACTCAAACCTGAAGCCTCCTAAGCTAGGAGGCTTAATGAATATTCATGCAGTGCTCTGAAAAGTAAGTACCTAAGAATTTTCCAAATAATGATTACACTTGCTGACTTTTATTCCAAGCCCCCTTCCACCCTTGCTCTTCCATTATTTCAATATAAAGTCTCAATGCTGTGGAACTGAGACCACTGGAATTTTATAATGAACATTTCAGAGTTGTGCATGCAGTTTGCTTGAATATGATGATAATTTTTACCTCTCGTTTTATTTCTCCATGTTCTTCTTGTTTCAGGCTTTTAGGATGAGCTGTTACAGTGGAATACAGTTTCACTGTAGCCTGTGATATAGTTTTTGGCTGGTGTCATCATGTCAGAGGGTGACACTAGCCACATATGGCCCGGCTGTGCCCTGGCACATGCAGCCACCAGACCAGTGGGGGTGATGTGTTGGCTTGGTTGAGTATTTTTATTCTGAAGCATTTATTCTTTCTCAGTATGAGAGGTTAAAAAATGAAATCCGAGTAGTTTTAATTAATCCATGCTGCAAATAATCTCTAGTTTGGCTTGCAATCCAGTCTTCTTCCTCCCTACTCCTGGACCTAGGTAATCCATTTCCCTGCAGGCTAGTGCAAGCCAGGAATGTAGGTCTGGGGGCCCAAGGTGACCTGTGATTGTCCTTCCAGGCCAGACTCTTTGGGTCGGGGAGATTGGGTGTCCCTCTGAGCCCACACCTCCTGCTTGGCAGCAGCTCAGCATCCTTCTGCTCCATGTCAGGATAATTAGGTGAGGGGCCCCGGGGGCCAAGAGCGCTGCCAGGATGGCTGTCAGCCCCTGACTTCTCGCCAGCCATCTGAGGAAGTTTGGCATTGTAGATCGAGGAGAGGCTGGAAACTAGAAAATCATGAATGCTTACATGGTTCTGCCATCATCATCATCGTCATTATTATTTATTAACATCTGCACATTCTGGTCAGAGCCAATGCTGTGGCTTGTGTGGAGGCAGCTCCTGCTGGTGGCATCTGCCTCCATTCAGCAGGGCTGGGACAGTCCTGCAAAGTCAGGGAAACCTGTACAGTTGTGTAGAAACTTCTTAATAGATTTAATGTTATTAAAGTTATTAATAGCATAATGGTAAGCTTCTACATGGTTTGAACAATGTTTTTTTATAATTTTCTAATGCAAATATCTAGTAATTTACTATATAGGTGTTTGGGGTTTTTTACGATTACAAAACATTCTCTTCTTCAACAGCTCAATAAGAACTTTCCACTGCTTTCAGGTAACATGATTTACATCCAATGTTTTCATTACAAAGCCAAAGACAAAAATAGACAACACTGTCATAAAATGTTAAAATTAGTCACTTTGTCTTGAGAGGGCCACAGCTTGATTTGGATTTTCAGATGTGCTAAGAGTTAGATAACTCAGCAGCCACTGACGCTGGGAGAACTTTACCATTAATGGAAATCATTAGACAGATGGTTTTGCATCTGAGATTTCGTCTCAAACATTCAGTGTTAGACATTCAACATGTGTATATTTGGTCTGTAGGGCTAATTTGGTGTTACAAGCACAGAAATAAATTGACACCAAATTTGTGGATTTAGAGAGTTGCAGAACATGAAACTTTTCCCATTTTTCACTGGTGTCCCTGTGAGGGAAATCCCAGGATGTGCATAGAACTCCCCCAGCATGCAGTGTGGTTGGGACACTAGCCCTCGATGTGTCCTGTCACTCCTTGTGAAATGTCAGGAAATAGGACACAGAGGACCACACGATTCTTTCATTATCCCAGTACTGCCTGATCCTAGCATAAAAGGAAATTCAAACCAGCCTGAGTTTGTGACTACTGCCCCACGAGCTTCACAGAGTATTAATTTAGGTACAAGTATGTCTATGGTCATGTCCTACCATAAAGTTACTCCAGCATGAGTGGGTATCTGTCCCCTGCTTCAGTCCATCCTGTGGCTGCACAGGCACACATGCCAGCCCAGAGAAGAGGCAGAAAGGACAGCCTGGGTTTGAAAAAGGCTGAGGTTTGGGAAAGGTGCCCATGGCTGCTTCTTTTGGTGGCAATGCCAAGTTATGCTCCGTGACAGTCTCTGTGGTACTAAGCCTGCCTCAGTTTCCCATCTGTAAACCACAGAGTGCTGCTTTGGAACCCAAAAGGATGGTAATAAAATGGAGTAGTCTCCAGTGCCTGAGAATGAGCATTGCTTTCTAAAAGTTAGGAGATAATTGCTTTCCTGATTCTCTCACTTGCAAAATCGCAAAGGCTTTTTTAGAATCCATTCCTTCATCATAAAAATTTCTTGATTTAGCTTTAGTCAGTTTTCGTCGCTTTGCCATCTGGAATGAAAAGAATGTGTAAGCTGATTTTGCCTTTCCTTGTATTTCTCTTAAGGAAAATTGTGGGTAAAAAAAAGTGTAATCATGAGAAAACAGATTAAAGAGGCAAAGAAGACAAAAAGCCATACCCCAAGAACACATTTGCATCTTTCCTATAAACAAGCTATTTAACTGAGATAAATCTTTCTGTTTTTCTCCAAGGAATGCTGTTAAGGTTCATGGACTGTGAATGACCTATCTTTCTCTTGTTTATCTTCTCATGTTTTTTCCTTTTCATCAGGACCGCCTGGCCTTTTTGAAGCACCTTTCTGCCATTCTCAAATGCTCCAAAACAAGGGCTAATTTAAATAGTTCCTATTTCTCTACTGGTATTTTCTGCCTTTTGCCAATTGTCTTTCCATTTCTTGCTTCTAGGAGGTGAAGGAGGTCACCTAGCATTATTTTATTGCTAATATATGTATCTGTCCTGAGCCCCTACAACTATGGGGACAGATCTAGAAAGGACTAGGACATGACTGAGTATTTTATCCGTTCTAATGTTCTTTGGGTTTGGTTGGTGGTTTTTTTTTTGTTTTGTTTTTCTTTTTACTTTTTCTTTTTAGTTTTAGAAGTTTTCTTAGCTATAGCCATGGTTCTCAAACTGTAGCTTAAGAAAAAAATGGTTGCAAACATTTGTCTTAGCAGTTTTTTCACTTCATTTCAAAGTGCTTTGAACAGGAGGAAAATGGTTTGGGCTTTGTTTTTTTGTAGATACATACATTTTGCTAGAATTCCCCTAAGTGGATTTGACTGCTCAGTTTCTTATTGTAAATAATTTCTAAGTTGAATGATGAAAAATACATGTAGGGTAAAATATATTTTACTAGAAGGCTTTTAAAAATGCTCAATTTGATGATGTTCCTACAAGGAGTTTCTAGTGTGTCTTCTATGGAAAAGAAGAGAATAGATTTCTATCTCAGATTATTTCCCCTGAAGCCTGTGAAATTAGTCCTTCTCTAAAATCAGTATGTTGCAATCTATGTATAGGGAATGCCTTTTTGAGACTTTCTCTGGATTAAAGGCCACAGAATTACCATTTGTATGAGATATGTAACCTCAATATATATGCTTGATTATTCTCACATTTTTGCTTTTCTTCATGCAGTGCAAATCAGATGCAAAGAGGAAACTATTAGGAATAAATGATCAAGATGATAAAATGCAATTTCACTTGTTTCCTTAACAGCCATGAACAGCCCCTAGAAACTGGACTGGGAAATGTAATTTATACAAGCAAGACCAGTCCTGAGTTTTCTGTACCTTTTTGCTTGTGAAAGACCTTTTTATGTTCTTTGAAAGAGATGTACGCTTTATTAATTTACTTTTTAACTCTAATGAACGTGTATGGGGGAAGAAGAAGGGGAAAGTAAGGGAGCACAGACTAGGACGAAGATTCAGTCCCATTTGTTTCAGGGTCTACAGTTTGGTCTCTCTTGATGGAGGACAGATGCTGTCAGATTAGAGGCCACTGTTACCCCATATGAGTTGCAAAAAGGGTTGCATGTGTAGCCTAATAATGATCTAAGGAGGACAGATGTAGCATTAGCTTCTGGTTCAAGCAGCCACTGTATTAATTTTCAAGTGAGCAGCAGCAGCAGCAGATGGTGAGATGAGGCAAGGATGCAAATGTTTGCCCTGGACAGCTTTTATCTTTGTGCGGTGGCTGTGGCTGGTGCTGGGCGGAGCTGGCAGGGCCCCGCCGCCGCCCCAGCTGGTCTATCCCAGCCCGGCTTCGAGGGATCCTCACCGGGCTCAGCTGCCACACACAGGCCTGACACGGGGTGTTTGTGCTATGATGCAATGGGATAACTTTTATAGGGAGTCAGCACATTTTTGATAATAACTGAGACCAACAGATGCATCAGTCTGTGGTTTCCTAGTTAGGTTATGAGTCTGTGAAAAACAAAGCACGTAAACTCAGGAAAATGTGCAAACTTGCTATAAACTCTAATCGTTGCTGTTCTGCTTTTTTCTTGAGGGAGGGTGCTGGGTTTTTGCCTTTGTGATCTCAGTGGGAGGACATTTGGCAGTGAGTATTCTTTGTTACTCAGGAATACGGGAAAAACTGGGGAACACATTTTGGCAAATGTGGTTAAACAAACCATCCAGGATCTCATCCAGCCATACAGAGCATTGGATTGATGGCACACCCAACCCCTGGTGAAGCTCATGTTGATCAGGATCCCTCAGCTGTGACAGAAGTTTGGTGAGGACAAATGGACATGCAGTGAACCTCTTAGTCATAAAATGTGGCTTCCCTCCCCAAGTGATACTGCTGAAGTGTGCTCAGAGGTAATTTGTGCTCACTGTGTACTTTGAATATAGGGTTTTGTTCTGAACCCAATGGTCCATTTGTATCTTTGTGGTATCCATCAGTTGACTCAAGTGGGCAGTCATGGAGAGAATATGCTGAGGATGTAGGTAAAGTGCTTTCCTTTTTCTCTCCTGTGGCCTGATAGGAAGTTTTTAGATGCTGTAACAGTGGGGAGCTGGTGTTGCTTGTGCTGTTCAGTCCCATGGCAGCACTTTTTACAAACAATAAATTATGTCCTTGACCTGAAGAAATGCAGCCAGGCTCAGGGTGAGTGAGAGCCACTGGTAATGGTAACATTTTGGACATATGTCCTCAGAGCTTAGAAGTATTCTTGGAATATGGAATAATAATTTTTTTTTTTTTAAATACCACCTCTCTGTTGGAAAGGGCCAGGTGTGAGGGGGAGGACGGAGCTGGCACAGCTGGCCAGGCAGTGCCTGAGCTGGTGCCAGGATATGTTCTGGCGGCTGCCCTGGTCTCCCATCCTCAGAGCTGCATTCTCCCACTGCTGGCAGGAGGAACAGACATCTGTCTGTTTGTCTGCTCTGCTCCTTTTGCATAGGAATGAAGTTAGTGCCTTTTAGATGTTAATAACTAAAACACATCTTTTTTCTCTCTCTGAGCTCATCCTGCTGCTGTGGTTAGTGAAACTGATCAGAAGGATTGGAAAGTTTTTTTTACCATGGGAAAACATTTGCAGGATCTGAACTAAAGGTAGATAAAAAAACCAGCTGCATGACAAGACGTGGCACAATTGTTGGTCAAGGGGGAATGTGAGGGTTATTGCTGAAGGGAAGGCTGAAAGAAAGGGGGATTTCATGGAAGAGAGGGAGGCTGCTTGGCAGGGAAAAGGGAGGCTGTTCCAAACATATGGGGCAAGGTGACCAGATGTAAAAAATCTAGATAATGTCCAGAAAACAGAAAATGATGCAAGGGGAGTGCAAGCCATGGAGGCAGATTTTCTCTGGGATCTTGTAGGTAAGTCTGTCTAGCACAGTCTGTATTCCAAAGAGGTGCAAGGCTGATTGGATAGAGGAGGAAAGGTGGCTGGAGCAGCCTGAGAGAAAGATGTTGACAGCAGTTTATTACTGTATCTTAAACATATGTTTTCTGCTTTCATGATAAATTCAGAGCACATCCATAATTAAAATGAAATCTCTGTACCATACAAGTATTTACTGCATGTCCAAGCTTGCAGTGAATTAGTTAGGCATCAGTGAAACTGTGCGAAGTATGCCAGATAAAGACCCAAAATTTTGAATAAGTATTTTCTTTTTATGTCGTGAGGGGAAATAATTTTTATTTATTTTGTGTCTTTTGAAGATGCCTTGTTTTCTGGCTGATCAGTACTGCAGATGAAAATCATCATCCATCAATACTATGGATATTGAAAATAATTCAGCTTTACAATTATCGTATTTCAGATGTTACGTTGGTGACATGGTGCCAGCTTCTTACATGAGATTTGTGGGGTCTAAATCCAGTCACGAAAATTGTGCCAGAGCGTTTGTGCTCCTCTCTTCAGCATGCTCAGTTTCAGGTCCCATCATGGTAGTATTGCCCTTGTCCTGCCAGGGCTGTGAGCCTCTCATGCATACTGTAGCCATTCTCTAAAACTCTCACCATCAATTCCAGCATTCCATGCTAGAATATTTAAATGATGAGGTTTCTGTATATTTTTAAAGGTGGGAAAATGAGGTTTTGTGACAAAATAGCATTTTGAATTCCAATACAGTCCATAGCTCAAGTGGCAAAATTTCAGTTGACTTACTGGACCAATTTATTAGTATAGTCTTTAGTGCCATTTCTTTTCTAAAAAATACATGAAAGTGCACTTGTTTGACTTCTAATTCTCCTATTGTAAGAAAATATAACTTAGTTTCAGAGGCCTAGGTTTTCGTTGTTTTCTGAAATGTAGTTTCTGACTTTATCTTCTTTTATAGAGAAAGTGTAACCTTTGATCGTTTATTAACACATGGAGACAAAAAAAAGGCCCTTGAAGTTTGCTATGTGGAGCTCCTTTAGCAAGTGTGGATCCCACTCTTGGCTGATCTCTTCCCTGTGGTCAGGGTGTTTGCTGCTGCCTTCCTTTGTAGCAGCCTCTGTCCAAGCCCCTGGATCAAATCCAGGCTTCCAGCACTCTCTTTGCACGCCATGGGAGGGTTACATAGGGACCCTTGGGCTGTCTCGTTTGGCATACTGCAGAGATGTGCTGAGTGAAGGAACTGAAAGGAATAATTTGCCTCAGGCTGGCTGAGCACAATTTTTTGTTTTTTAAATTTATTTTCAGAAATTATAAAATTAAAAGTTTATTTAATTTTCCTTTCTTCATAGTAATCATGAAGGAGAACCAGAAGGAGGAGAAATCAGAGAGACATTGATATATTTTAGAGAATTAACTTGAGAGGCAGAGGGAATTGAAATTCCCCATTTTAGAATTACAGCTTTCCTACTTTATCACAGCTAGCTGAATCCACTGTTGAAAGGCATATATTGCTGTTTTCAATAGAGAATATATTTCATACATTTATGGATCATGCATGTCATCTGTATCTATTAATAGAAATTTTCAAAAGCCTGACAGAAAAAGCAGAACATGCTTCTCTCCTTGGGGAAAGCATCAGACAATAATCAATGTATGGCAGAAGTTACTCATTGCATAATGAACTCAGCAGTGAGAACTGTAGTATAAAAGAGTGTTGTAGGACAGAAAAAAAAGGGGTTTTTTTCCATCTTCACATACAAATGTGAGGACTTCTGGATCTATGCTTATAAAAAGCAATATTATCTCATTTCTGGCTCTAAAATAGCTGCACACTGGAAGCCTGGAGCTCCAGATCCACAAAATGAAAACTATTCTTCAATTGTACTGCTCTTATGGATGACATGATCAGACTCTGCACTTGAACAGTTTTCAAGTTTGCTATTTGACGTGGATAATAAAATTGTGTTGCTCAATACAAAACCACCAAAATATAATGTGCAGTTCCTGCTGTTGCCATATTTGTATTTCTTTCTCATTGTTCTGCTATTCTGTTTCTCCATTCCATTAACTTCCTTAATTTACTGTCTCACACTTCTGCTGGATATGTAATTATTCATAACTTTCAAAGACATTCTACCCTAAAAAGGTGTTCAGCTGAGGACCCGAGTGAAGAACTCGCAAGGGGCACTGCAGTGCTTTGCTTTGTTTTTACTGCCACAGGTCACTTGTTTCTGTGTGTCTCAGCCTTTTCTGATCCCCATTTCCCCTGGGATTTGGAGACAGGCACAGACTTTCACCTCCTACCACAGATTATCTTTCTTCTTGCATCATCAGAGGGAACTGCTTTTCTTTTGTGGAATTGGAGTCTGTTCATTAATGCTGTAGTGACCACTTATCTTCTGTGGTTTAGAGGAAGAGAGGAGGTGAGCTAATGCAGGAGCCAGGAGACAGGACCTGGAATATCTTGTCCTGGTGGAATGATGTCAGCTCATACATTTGGAGATGGTTAAATGCAAGAAATTTCAATTTTCTGCTGTAGAAGGGTAATGGGAGTCCAAAGAGAAACTCAGCCTGAAGGCCAACAGTGCCAAGAGGCAGGAGGGTGAGACTTAGCCTGCTGGGAATCCAGTGAGAATGAAATCCATGTTCATGTGCTTTACAAAGTATGTTACATTTATTTTGGGAACAAAAGAAATCTCATATGGAAAACAAACTTTAGATAAAACTTTGAACAACTTTATAAAGTCCACTGTAAATTTCTTTAGTTAGTTATCAGCAATTTTTTTTCTTTTTGGCTAGCATATTATGAGTTCCATGTAGGTAATTGGTACTTAAATAAAATTAAATGCCTTTAACACTAATTATATTTTCTTCTTTTTTGGTTCTTCTTCTGTTTCTTCTTTCTTTTTTCTTTTTCATTTCTCCTTGTTTCTTATTTTCCTTTTTTGTTTTTTTTTCCTTTATTTTTTTTCCTTATTTTTTTTTCCTATGAGTCTCTGAACTTGCTTAAAACCAGACATTCCTCTCCAAACTCTGTGGCATTGCTTAAACACTGGTCTGTACTTTAAGAAATAAACATTTTATCCATGCTAATGGATTACACCCCAGCACTGCTGTCACTCATTGCATGGCTGTAGGATTTTTGGCATGGCTGTAGGATTCACTGGTGGAGTAGGACTTTTGGCAGCTTGTTTCTTGTCCAAACATTCCTTAATGCCCTCCCACCTCTTGTTTTATCACCCAGGTATTGTACCAGTAGCATTTGGAGCTCTGATAGCTGTTTTGGACAGCTGGTTTTGTAAAAGCCAATTCCTGGAAAACTGAAGCAGAAGGAAGAAGGAAAAGAGAAATACATGTGGGTTATGGCTGAAGTGATCCCTTGACAGTCATTGAAGTTGATCATAAATATGCATGAAACAGGAAGAGTTTTTAGTAGACGTGTTTTGCCTCTCTTGCCCCAAACTGTCTGGAAAGAGACTTTGTGAAAGGCCGAGGAGCTCCAAATTTTAAACAAAAGATGATTGTTGACAGTTTTTAAAGAAGTGTAATTATTTTTGTGCTAAAACACTCTAATGGAAATCCTTGTATATGTTTTACTTGCTTCATACTAGTTCTTCATCCATAGGGCTTCATTTACTATTTAGGGTTCGTCCCTTTTTAACACACTACTATTCTTTCCTCTAATGCCATGTATTGTTGCAGTTGGGATACTGCAACATGCATATATCAAACCAGGAGTCCCGTGGAAAGGAAATATATAGGACAGACAGATTCTTGATAGCTGTTTCAGAGAGATGGTTATTTCTCCAGCCGCAATGTATCCCCAAACTGATCATCTTCACTTTCTGGAGCAGGATTTAGGATATTTATCAGGTAGAATCCATCACACCTTGTACATTGTGGTTATAAGGGCAGCAGAGAAAGGCCAGTGCAACCCAGAGAAAACTCTTCAAGCGAGAAGTGTTGTCTCCTCATAGGGTGTTCCTCAAGCAGCAAGCCTTGTCATTTCTTGGGGGAGAGGATTTCAATACAGTTTTCAAGTATGTCAAATAGTTTCTGGTAGCATTACTGAAAAAATTAAAAATTTTTGCTGCTGCTAAATATGCTCTCACTGCCTGCTTCTATGTGAAATTCTTTTCTTGGATAATGATAAAATAGTCATGAAAGGTACTTTTTTATTAATTGCTGGTTTCAGGATATTTGTAACTGCATTATAGGATTGAGTGGAAGTGAGTTAAAGTGATTTTGTGTTTTCTTCATAAAGATTTTTGCCTTGTGCCTCTACATTCGTTGTAGTGTCCCTGATATTTATAGCATTATAAAATACAGCCATGGTTTCCTCAGCAGTAGTCTGTTATGAGCTTTTTAATAAAATATTCAAATTCCGCATCCAAAACTAAGGATGGTGACACTATTTAAAGAGAAATGGGTATAACATGAAAATTCATATTCTGCTTTGTATTGTAAATGAGATCCTGTGTCTGGTTTCTACAGTGTTGCTTGTGTGCCTAAATACCAATGAGGGTTTTTTTAAAGATTATAAGAGTCTCTATGTTTCAAGAAGTTTATATATATATATATATATATATAAAATATATATATTGAAGATTAGCCTCAATACTACTCATAAATCCAATCATATTTGTTTGGGGAAGTCAAATGGGATCACCCCCCCCATGAAACTAGGGCTCAAAATGCTGACATAGATCTTTGGCTTTCCTGGAACAGGTACTTCAGGTAAATACACATCTCTCTACAAACAGGGGTAGCGAGGTGAGAGTCTCTGGCCTGTATTGTATAGAAAGTCAGATTTGGTGATTTCTTGTAGTGGGTCTCTGTTCTAACCTTCAACATCTGCAAATGACAAACTAAACAGAGAACAGAAAATGTAAGCACAGAGAGATTTGATTCAGCAGTGTTCAAGGAACTGATCAATAGCATCTTCTAAAAAATTGAAGCTCAATTTAAAATCATATTTCCATGATAGATTTGTATATTCATGTATTTTCATACATGCATTTATATGTAATGGAAAGCATGGAAGTGAAGTTACTTTGTGTGGAAGGTTTGTGCTGTATGGACAAGACAATAATTAAACATACTTCCTGTCCTCCTTCCTGGACTTGTATTTCTTTTTCTTTAGAAGTTCATCAGTGTGTGTTAGTCAGCTGAAAAACACTTTCAGGTCATTTGTGCTATGGAAAGGTTAAGAAATACTGTAACTGCTAGGAGTAACAAAAAAACAATCTGACCATTTTTTCTAATGAGCTCATCCTTGTAGTTTCCTCTGGTTAAAGCAACCTTGAAATCATGTGTGGGATATAGTCCTGCTCCTACCGTTTTTTTCTAATCAACTGGAAGTGAAAAATACATTCTTTTAAAAAACGGTTGTAGGCTAGTACCCGTAAACATAGATTTGGAATAATTGCATCATCATGCTTTTTCAGCCCCAGTTGGTTTTAGTTCTGGTTTGGAACAAAATCTGCAGTGTGATGTAATTGCCTTCCTCTTATTATTTTTACCTTGGTGTATTCTGTTGCTGGCTTGTGTATATAGTTTTTATGTGCTGCCATTTGAAAAACTTTAAAGCTCCTGAGAGCCGGTCTTGGAAACCTTTCTGGATTTATCACTGTTTTTTTATTTGTGCATGGCAATTACAGCAGTCCAATAGGGGCCTATAATTCCTATTGAGCATAGAATGGACTTCTCATCGTTTAATATGGAATGTGATTTTGTTCCTCAGTCAAGCTAAAATCAGCTTACTGTGTGATTACCATCCCTGGGCTCCACCCTGCCTTTCGCCACCTGCCACTTACAAGTAATTCCTTTGGCAATGAGGATACAGCCAAAGCTGTCAAATAAATTGGCCCCTTTTTGAGAGCCTTCTTCTGATTATTATTCTTTCTTTGTGGTGATGTCAGATTTCCAAGGGTAATCTCTCACTGGAGGAGTATGTTTTTCTTTGGGACTTGCACCACCCGCTCCTTTTGAGTCTCCGTTTAAGAAACAATGATTGCTTACTGAAAATATGTAGATTTTCTGTTATTCAGTTCCATTACTTTTTTTGTGAGCACATCATCACATTTCTAGGAAGGAGAAAAATAAGGTTCCTTCAATCCAGAAAATCAAGCCAAGGATTGACAACAGGGAAACTTGTTTTTTTCCCCCAGAACATATAATTTATTGTTGCCATCTTGGAAAAAAGTTTTCAATACTTTATTTCAATACACTTCATGGCAGTATTTCACTCTTTCCTTAAGCAGAAAAAGTACTAACAGAGGAAAGTATGCTTTTAAGATATGTGGAAAGAGTGTTTCTTGGCTAGCTGGGGAACAGTGTTTCCCTTCTTTCTTTTTGGATTGTTTGACATCAATGCATATATAAAGTGAAATTCAGAACTTCCTTCCTTCACACTTTGATATTTCTGATGCTATTAACTCCCGCAAAAGAAAATTCATCCCTAATTCAGTCCTGGTAGAACAATGTCCAAGTGTTCGTGTCTAGCATTTTTTAACCAGCTGCTAACAATTTCATTCTGTTGTTTGCACTAAAATTGTAAATTAGCATTTATGGCTCCATTGCTTGAAGTCAGTGTCACACACCTATGAGCTTACAAAGGCTGGAGGAGCAAGTCTTGTCCATGCTCTGTATTCCTTGGTGATGCACTACTCAACCTTTGAACCACAGTGCCTGCACGCCAGAGGCCAAGGGCACATGCAATTGAGTGTGAATGTGTTTGCTAAGGCAGCGGTTTTGGCATGTTTTAAGTATTGCCTCACTGGTATCAGGTCCATCTTACCATCCTCTTATCTGTCCCTAACCAAAGCTTTGGATTTTGAAATCCTCTGCTGGGGCAGGTTAAATTGCTTCCAGTACCTTAGGTGGGCTGGTCATTGTAGGTCAATGGGAAGAGGTCACCAGGACTGCAATGCGGATTTCATCCAAAGACATAGAGGAAGGCCACTTATGGTACAATCAGAAAAGATTTGGGCTGTGCCACCTGCCAGAAGTCTCTCCAGCAACGGTTCCCTATCTCCTCTCCTCTTGCTTCCTTGTCTCCTTGCCTTGTAACTCCCTCTTGCTCTAATTCTCATGGTGCAATCCATCTGTTTATATTAAATTATAAGGATCCTGAGAACAAGGATCTGATAATTTTTAATAACTGAACACGGTTATGTACTCTACATATCAAAGGTATCTGATCCTTTCGTCCTTTTTTCCCTTCCTAAAAGTGAAGGTTCTCAGCAAATAATGAGGTGACTGTGGCATATGGTATTCTTTGGTGAAGAGGAGAAGGGAGAGCTCCCTTTCAGCCTATTTACAATCCCTTGCCTTAAAGAAATTAGGACACGTGGCATTGGCAAAGAAGACTGTCTAGTGCAGTAATATATGCAATTACTAACAGTAATTTATATGGCTGTAGAACTACATGAAAAATATACATTCCTTGTACTGCATACTGATTAGGTTTCACAATGATTGCCTAGATTCCATGGTAATGATAGCTTTTGAAAGGCATGTATCGTAACAAGTAACTATTAAAATATTCATATATTCTGTAATTAAAATGAACAATATGAATGCATTTTATATTCAAAGCATACTTAAAAGCAAGAGACCACTATACACAGAATGGAATATACTCTTATCTTCTAAACTGCATATTTGAGAAAAAAAATAAGAGCTGATTGCTTGGGTATTACTTTTTTGGTTATAGGGGCCTTTTATTTCTCCTCGAGTCTCACGATCACTTTCCACTTTGCAAATCTGAGCTTCTGCCTTGTGCTTCAGAAAAGCTGTATGCCATATATATGTTGTTGTCTCATTATTTGAACGACTCTGGAAATAATAGAGTTGTTGTGAATACTTCGAATTTCTGACAGACTTCTAGAGAACTTAGACAGCTACAAATTGTAAACGCGAAATAAATAACCATTGTAGCCATGGGATGTTTTCATAAGTTACACCGTGAAGTGAGGCAGACAGTTTTCTTGTCATTTTAAATACCTTCTTTCTGCAATATATTGTGAAAATCTGTGAGAAACATAGTTCCTGAAAAGGTGGACAGTTTATACTGCTTAGGTGAATAGAAGAACGTAGTCACCAAGAAAATTTGGGCAGGCTGGAATTATCTGTACAAATTAATAGTGTCTTTGAGAAAATTAAGAGTTAGGGTCTGGAGCAAAAGTCTTAATGAGGAGTATCGAAGGGAGACTGGGATTGTTTAGACTAGAGAAAATGGGATTCAGGGTGGACACTTTCTACAACTACCTGAAAAGGAGTTGTAGGGAGGGTGGGTGTCAGTGTTTTCCCCCAAGTAACAAGTGACAGGATGAAAGGAAATGGATTCAATTTGCACCAGGGGATGTTTAGATTGGATATTACGAAAAAATTTCTTCTGTGAAATGATGGTCAAGCATTGGAACAGGCTGCCCAGGAAAGTGGTGAAGCCACTGTCCTTGATAAACACATGGATGTGGTGCTTAGGGACATGGTTTAGTGGTGACTTGACAGTGCTGTCATTGGACTTGATGATCTTTTACAACTGAAAATGATTCTATGAAAATACTTTCCCATGCGTACTTCTTCAGGGATTTCTTTGTTAAGATGTTTTCGTGCCCTGGTACATCTTCTGTGCCTGCTAGTAGTTTTGTTGGGTTTGCCAGAGCAGTCAGACCTCAGGTAGAGTCTCCAATGCATGGGAGAATCTGCATTTCTTGGAGACAAGAATAGGCCAATAGCCCCTTGCAGGAGTGTAGCTGACATCTGCAGGCTTCCCTGCATTGTGGTGTTGTCAAGGGTTGTTTTAAACATCCAGACACATTCTCAGGAGATGGAAGAAAGGATATCCAGGTTCACTTGGGTAAACAATTGTATCAGAAAGGTTTAGGAGTAGGGAAGAGCTGGTAAGGGAGTAAGCAGCAAAGAATGTACCTTTTAGAGGTCTGAAGAGGCTTAGCAGCAGTTGCCCAGTTAGGCCTTGAAAAGACTATAAAAATAAAATGTGATTAAGTAGAGAAGAATTTAAGTGGAGGCATTTTGGAATGAGGATATGAACTATAAATAGTACATCCCCTTAAGCGAAGGGACCAGAGAATCTCAGAATTGTGAAGAGAACTGAAGCACGAAAATGTGGTTCGATACATGGGTTTCCTCATGAACCTGCTGAAGAGATATCATATGATCAGGCTGTAACAAAGGCGTTTTGTATGTCTGAGCTACTGCAGTAATTAGGATAATGCAAGACTTTAGGGATAATTTGAAAGGAAAAAAGTAGACTGTGTGTAATAAAGTTCATTGATAAAAAAAATTGAGAGCACTGGTAATAGAGAGAAGGAATGCAATTTTTTCTAGAGAAAGTTGAAGAGCTTTGAGATCTGGAATAATAGAATGGGATGAAATGTGAAATATATCACTTGGAAGTATTATATATCTGGGGAATGATAAGAAAATATGTGAGAGGTTGGGAGCTTGTCTTTGGAGATCATAAAAAAAGAAAATCACTGTAAAGAAAAAAGAATACCTGCTCGTTTCCTACCACAGCAAAACAGAAGAAAAAATATGAAGGAAAGAGGAAGATTCATTAAAATATCAGTGGTGTCTAGAAGCTTTACCGAGTCTTAAATTCCTTGTGCAGTTAGAAATTTTGCACTTTGTTAGTGGGAGGGGAACCAGGGTGGCAGTGGTAGAAAGCCAGGGGCCACCATTCCTACATGTAACTTGTCTGGTGCTGGCTTCATCATGTGGCATGTGAAAAGATACATCTTTCAGTTTGGAAATAAATGTTATAAATGCAAGCAAAACTCACTGCTGGATTATTCTGTTGGATCTATTAATGTTTAATAATGTTAAAGTCTCTTTCCATCAGGGAGGACCATACATTTTTAAGAAATACTAGAAAATAACTATGAATTTGGATAAATGAGAATTAACTCTTACCTTTTTTCCCAATGGGACTTTTCAGAAAAAGTAATTCTATTTGTTTGTCTTTCAGCCATGGAAGAGTTAATAGTTGAGCTGCGCCTGTTTCTTGAACTTCTGGACCATGAGTATCTAACTTCCACTGTCAGGGAGAAGAAGGCAGTAATAACTAACATTCTCCTGAGGATACAGTCATCAAAAGGTCAGTGCCGGGGTGTGTTTTCTCGCTTGCAGAATGCACAGAATAAGTCTGTACTCAGTGAAATAACTTTAAGAGCTGAAGACAAGCTCTAAATTGAAGCAAGAAAGAAAGACGGGGGAAGCCGAAGTGTAATTTACCTGAATGTTTTCCTTTATGTCCAGCAGTAAACTAAAGCAAAAGACCCACTTAGAAGTATCTTGGGTACACATGGGTGAATCCAGCCACAGAATTATTTCCTACATAGAATGTTTTCATTTCTGCTGGCAGAGTGGTTACTTCATTTTATTTGTGCCAGTAATGCTGTTTGTGAGTTTTGATGTCAGGGAGTGCTGGCCACAGCACGGTTTCATCTGTGGCAAATGACCCAAATCCATCAAAAGGCTTGATACTGAGGTGGAGTCTGGTGCATAGCTGATACAGGAGTGCCAAGCCAGAGATAGGAAATGGCTGTCAGAATGTTCGGCTTGCATTTTGCAATTAGACTCACTTTCTCATTTTCTTCCTATCTAAAACGATTTTTATTGCACAATTGCTTGTCTCCATCAAGATTATGGAACTGAGTGCAACATAAGTGATTCACTGTGTACAGGAGCCTTTCCACAGAGCTTGTGTGAAGAACATTCCTCACTATTTTTTCTAACAGTACTCTTCTATTTTTTACCTCACCTTTCTGTTTGAAGTGACCTCTGGGCTAAAAGACCTCTGTCTCCACTACATTTGACAGAAATACTGCCAGTGTAAACCTCCAGTTTAGATTGTTGATAAATACCAGAGTTTGTTGAAGAAAAATGCCACATTGTGAGCAGCTGTATTTCTGATTTGTTTCTTCTCTGGTGCTAGAAAAATATGGTCTTGTTTGATGCAGTGTTTCCCCCATTTACTAAAGAAATAGTTTTTGTCACGGGATTCAAGTCCAAGGAGATCAACTATAAAGTAATGATTGTCCTCTTTTCCATTTTGACATTCTTAAAGACCCACTGCTATTTCTACTTCATACTGAGAGATACAGGCAGACACCAATTTCTCATATTGTGGAAGGAGTCTTCATGCTCCAAAAGCTCATCAAAATACACCAAACCAAACTCTTCAAAACCAAAATCTACAGGTGTGAACCTGCAATTTGATGTGTTTATAAACAGCTGTATTTTAGTGAGGTTTAAAATAACCTCAGCAATGCTGAGCTGACACTGCATGTTCTTCCTTCAATCTTTGCAACTAGATTTATTAAAAAAAAAATCTGACTTTTTCAAGAAGTCAGGTTTCATTCTGTTGCCAGCTTTGAAAACACAGGGGAACGTTGTCAATATTCTTTTGGGATTGTGGATGGTGCTCCAGGATGAAAAACCCTCCACCTCAAAGTGCTGAGTATGTTTCTGGACTCTAGAGCTCAACTGTTTGTGCTATTAAATTGTGGAGTGATCCTTGCATTGGTTTGGCCTGAGCTGACTTGTCTCCTCCATCAGTTCCTAGGCATGATGTATGTGGGAGTTATCTCGGGTAAAGATTTGCTCCCTATAGACAGTTCAAAATCAGTTTGAGGGTGAGAGGTCTTAACTGTGTGAATATCAATTTCCCTGTGCCAGCACACCTTCCTAGGTGTGTTCAGTTTATGTCTCTACATGTGGTGACAGATAAAAAGACCCCAGAACCATAGCTTTCCACTATTCAGCACCTACCAGTTAGGTTTTAAAGTCTATTGCAGGCTCTGTAACAAGATCCATTTCATCCAATTACAGGATCCATCAATCACCAAAATCCATACGAGATCCCTGTATTAAGTGGTAGGGCTTTGCTCAGTGCAGTTGTTACTGGAACATTTTACTCACCTCTAGTGCCTTCATTCAAGGAAATAGACATTTCAAAGAAAGGTTGTAAAAGTGATTAAAGAATCCAGAAATATGCCTTCAAATTATGCAAAATGAGGTGTCATAATTAATCTTTATGTAGAAAAGGAATGAATGAGAACAAGCTCCTTGACTTACACAACAGTAAATGCAATGACTGAATGTTTATTTCAAAATGGAAATAAAGCATGTTTTGAGCATTGAAGTTATGAACTAATGGAAGAACTTAGCAAGTTCTGCATGCCATTGCTGGCATCTTACCAAGATGGAATACTTTTCTAAAAGATATGCTCCAGTTCAAACTAGAATTGAGGAAACCCCATAGTTCAGTTAAATAAGAGATCATAGGACTATGCTTTATATGTCTATAAACACTGGTTTATGGAATTGAATAGAATAGAATTTAAGCCAGCATGTCCTCTAAAAAAGCATCCAGTTTCTCTCCCCAGGGTACTCATGTATTGCTTCTTCCTTTCTGCTAGCACAAACATTATTTGTTTTTTTTTTTTTTTTTGCTGGTTTAGTCCTAACCAGTGTCACTTCGCTGGTCTGGTTCAACCGAAGGCCACACACATGCTTATGCTGGCTCAAAGAAAAGGTTGGTGCAGGGACAGGAACAAGGCAGGGAAGGAGAGGAACTGCCTCCCTGGGAGCTCTGCCATCACGTCCTGGCTTTGAGTGTGTGTGAAACTACCCAGGGAGTCATGTACTTTACTGGAGCCGACCCTGCTGCTTTTTTAATCGGTTATAACATTCAGTACTCCCATCCCTTTGAAACTATTCATCTCTTCATTAAGATTAAAAGCAATAAAAGATGCATAAACCCACAGTACTCTGTAACTAAGATGAACTATCGTTTGGAGCCTGTTTTTCAAATTGTTGTTTTACTCCACCCACACAACTCCACGAGAGCTCTTGGGTTGCTAGCACAGTTTAAGAGGCTTGAGGACTATGCTGAATTCAAGCTCTTTAGTTGCATTTGCAAAAATTAACAGGGTGAATCCAAAAGAATTTTTTGATTGTTGGAGAAAACCATGTAAGATCAATGGGGAATAGTAATGAAGGATCTGGGGAGCTGGGAACTGGCTGGCCTCTTTAGAATGTCTGGAAATGAACAATTATGTTTTTCTTTGTAAAGGTGTGGAAATTATTGTGATGGGCTGGTTGGGTTTTAGTAAAACACTTCAAACTGAGTGAGTTCTTACTTGGGGAATTCTTTAGAAATCTTTTACCTTGTTTTGTTCCATCTCCCCCAAATGCACACTGTTTTCTTCAACTAATATCTCTCAAGCAGAGAGAACTGGGCCAGGCAGATGTATTCTTCAGGTCATAGCTGCCTGGCCTCAACCTGCCCTGCATCCAAACCAGTGGTTACTCTGAATAGCTGGCAAAACTATAAACCTTATTTTTCTTCCTGAGCCTTGGCATGCCCAATGGATTGTAGGTAAAAAAAACTTGGCATTTCCTTCTAAAACTCAGACTTTCTTCTAAAAAACAAAAACACAAAGAGTTTATTTTGGAGTAAGAACTGTTGCTGGATTTAGTCATTTAATATGACTTTCAACATTGCCTGTTTTCCTTAAAGGGACCTGATGTCCTAAACCTGTAGTACTCCTTCTGCAGTGTAAGTTGGTAGAAGGAATTAAATGTTAGAGCAGGTTCTTGCTTAAAACACACATAGATGAAAACTGGGGGAAAATAGTTTCACAGAGTCAATATATTCACTTGGAATAGTTTGTGTTTTTTTTCAGTAAAAAACTTTACATATGACTTCTGGTCGTTATGGAAACCATGGGAGACTTGAATATTGATGGCAGTCATGATATGGACTCATCCTATGTAAAGAGCAACAAGTGAAATTTATACTGGAAAAAAAAGAAAAAAAGGAATGTTTCCCAAGATTAATCACTCTTTTGATTTGTAGGAAGAAAGAAGAATCTGTAATCTTTAGAGATAGTTTAATTTATCAGTGTTGTTTTTCAACCCATGACTTCACAGCCAGTGGGATTGGGATATTAGGACAAGAAATGTTTCATCAATTACATTCTTGAGAATTATATGATTTTGACCAAAAGGCATCCATTTGACTATATAAATACATATTTTAAAAATGCAACTAAACACTAGGAACTAAATTCAGTGTAGGGTTAAGCAGGGTACAATCCATGGACTGAATTTTTGCCAGAACATTGAGGAGATGCACCCTAATCTTCCTTTGATATTTAGAAAAATAAACAATATCCTGTTTCTATGAAGTGAATTCAACTGTGATTTAAATTATTGTGCCAAAAACACAGAATGAGCGGTCCATTCCTCTTTTGTCCTGTGAGAGACATGCAACAATGACACAAAGGACCCTCAAAGCAGCTTTTACATTCAGATACTTTTCCTTTTTCAAATTCACCTGGAAAACGAGGGGGTTATTAAAATAAAAAATTCATAAGAAGGAAATGGTGGGAAAATATGCTCAGTGTGCAGTTCTGTTTAATGGTGAGTTGGTTAGGGCAGTGTCTCTCAGCAGTGCTCCAGGCTGGGGTGGCACAGCATCCTGCATCTGCTGGGACTTGGGCAGACTCACACTGCAGCTCCATGATCAGAGATGGTGGTGGTAACAGGGGCCCCAGGGAATGTGGGCACTGTGGTCTTGGCCTAAGAGCTGTCACCATCACTTCCAGGAAAGCAGGCAGGTGGGGGCTCTTCTTCTACCCTCTTCACATTCTTTTGTCATGAAAGATGGTTTGGGGCTTGTTTCTGTGTGATAGCCTTGCCCATCCAAAATGTGCCATGGGAACCGCTGTTGTTCATCTCCATTGAAAAAAGGTACTGCCCACAGGGTGACTGTGTTTTATTCACTGTATGCTGCCACTGGGATGTTTTTAACTGTGCTATATTCACCCAATAAATGTTTTTATCTGTATGGCAGGCACCTGGCAGCGTGTTTGAATGTTGTTTAAGTCTTTCAGTTTGAGATGGATGGGCAGTTCAGAATGATTTCCTGTAATTTTTTTCAATGTCTGGTATTTGTTGATCCAAACAGCATATATGTCATTATCATATAGAGTAAGTATGTGTTTGTTCTGCTTGATTAAATTCCTGAATTCCCAGCATTCTTCCAGTCCTGCCTCAGTAACTGCACTTGGGAGGTGGGCTGTGATCAGAACTGCATGCCAGATTTCAGTGTGTGACAGTCAGACATGGGATCCACATGTGGAAAAAATATTCCATTTGCATCCACCAAGGTATTAAGTGATGTTTGTTGCTCTTCCACAGGTTTAGAAATAAAAGAACATGTCCAGAAGCAAGAAGTTGCCAACAGTTTGCCGGCACCTCCTCAAATGCCTCTGCCAGAAATACCTCAGCAGTGGCTGGTGAGTGTTATATTTAGTTATATAAATATATACAAGAGAGAATGTATTTGTGGTAAATCCTAGCAGAAATGGTTACAAGGGAAAAGAGCCTGCAGGTCCAGGGAAGTATTTATTCCTCTCACCTCTGCTTTGGTTGAGGGAATTCGGTTCAGTCTGCAGGAGGGATGTCAAAAAATTCCGTGTGGTAAAATAAGTCTGGGAATAGGTCACTGCAAAGGCTGTGGAATGGTAATCCTTGGAGATTTTCAAAATTCACGTGACAAAAGTCTGAGCAACATAGCCTTAATTTCAAATTTTGGCCTGTCCTATATTGGAGGTTGGCCTGGCCAAGGCCACAGGTCCCAGACAGTTTCTAACACTTTTATTGGTAACATTTCCTGGAGCAAGCCTCATGAGAAGTCTCCTTTCGATAGCTGAGAAATGAAGGGGCAGAGTTTTAAAATGAAGGAAGAATACTTTCTTTTTTTGAATAGAGTCTTTAGTGGCTTTCCTGCCCGATCTCTGGATAGGAAATTCCCTTCAGATCAAGTAGATGCACTGATTCTTAGAGGTGTTTATAGCAAAGATACTGATTGAGGTCTGTAATTCAATCCTCCAGTTGGGAGCAGCTGTCTTGTTACAGAAAAAACTGTAAACAAGTTCCAATGCTTCTCTCTTACTGACTTTACAGTAGATATGAGGAAGAAAACATTTTCAACATTTGTTTTTAGAGAAGCATAAGCATATCATGGTTTAGCCTGTTGAAAGTTGAACTGATACTGATAAAGTATCCATCTCTTTATTCTTGTGTGAAAAATTTTGTGCACAATGATAAGGGCAATCCATGGAGACCCACATTCATTGAATCAGGAAGCACAGATTCTTACAGGGCCAGAATAACTGGATGGCTGATATTCTGCCTCATTTTAGTGTCCTATTTTGTTGTCACATTTGTCCCTGGTCCTAAGAGGTATATAAGCCAGTAGCATCTTATGAATATAAGAACTAATCTATCAGTAATTTGTCAGATCGAACTCCTGTCCAGCCTTTTGTAAAATGCTATGTACTGCAGAAAAAAGTAAAAAACCACTACAAACATGTATTGTATGGAATACCTTAATCTTAGTTTCTCCCTAAGCAATGCCAGCTTTAAGTTTGTGACTGTAAATTGATATATGTTTAATGGATGCAAAGGTAGTCTTATTAATATGCAGTGTAACTTAGAGAATCCATTTCATGGTTAACAGTGCCAGAAACTGATTATTTTACTTTAATTCAAAATACATACAGCATAAATTACAAGGGAAAGGGTTCGGGACAGGCAGGAAAATTATGCAAAGTGCACATGCCTTTGAAACGTAGACAGGTACCACCTTCATAAACTGAAACCAACTGAGATCCTCATTCTTTCATATTTGTGTACATTCAGTTTGTCTCTGAAGGTTTAAGTTGTTTTTCTTAAAAAGACCCATCTCCTTTTCCTTTCTCATACACTAATGTGTAAATTCCCCTAAAGTTGGTACAGCTGCAGCAAGTGAAATGGTGTGAAGTATGAATTGGGTCCAGGAGGTCAACACTGGTTTTTGCAGTAGTTCATTTTGGATTTTTTAGTAACAAAAATATTTCTCTGAGATACTGTGGGAATTACTGTGGAAGTTGACACAGAGCTGGCTGGTCTGCAGTGTGGTGTTCTCATGTTGAGCCTGGCAAAGTGGAGTTTGAACATGGTCCTCCCTTGTGATCTGCCTGCAGCACTGAGGATGTTTTCACCTCAGTGAATTCATCAAGTTTTTCCATAGTGTTAGAAGCTGATTTTTGCCCGTTTTTCTGCAATTCTGTTGTTGCTGTCAGGCAGTGGTGGATTTCACCTCCCTTTCTGGTGTTGCTGCCACCATGAGATGAGCCAGGAGATGTCCCAAGACTCTCATTGTTTTGCAGCATCCAAATACAGGTTACAAGTGGTGATATTTTAAGATGGTAGCACATTGTAGTTTGTGAAAAAGATGGCAGACTGCTGCTGACCTGCAAAAGACCAGGTGGAATCAGAAGGGAAAGACAAAACCATCAGCTTTTTGTCCTTTGAAGGCAAGCTCAAACCCCAGTCTGACTCTCTGAATTCTTCTCCCGAAGTCACATTGATATAATGGAATTGATCCTTAACTGTTTTTTGGAAACCTTTCTCTATTAGATGTCTCTTTGTTAAACCCTCATTATTATTTGATATATTCAGAGACCATCATGTTATCTTTCTTTTCATACAAAGGACATTAGTGACAGTGGCCAAGATCTAATTCTCCCTTCCATTGCTGCTCCTGCATGGTGAATTTCAAGACACCCTGAATCAATAGAGTCCTAAAAATTTGTAGCTGATGCCAATCTCTATGAAAACTGTATATAACTGCACTGACACAAATACTGAGCTACCTTTCCTAGCCATTTTTCCTAGACTATCTTCATAGCTGAGTGGAAAAAATTTCCTGGGCCCACCAGAGGCTGGGATATCCTGCTCCAGGTTGCCCTTCTTCACATGGCAAGTTGGAAGTCATTCTGTATGGCACTACTTTTTGGCAGCTATTCAGGACAGAAAGCTTTTTCCACTTGCTAAGTAACATTTTGTGATGGTCTTAGCCTCCAATGAAAACACAGTGTGCTAATGGAGCATAGGAATTTACTGGAAGTGGGAATCAATAACTTCAAATAAACTATACACCAGTTTAAATCTCTGGGTTTAGTCCATCAGTTATTGAAAGTGATGAAAATTAAAGGTTCATTCACACCACTGTTTCTCTTTATGTCACTCAAGGATTTCTGCATTCAAAAATGTTTAGTCTGAATTGGTGTTTAAGCTTCAACTTATGTAAAGATGTGTGGGTGGGAAGGAATTAAATACTCCTTAAAGTAGTGCCAGGAGCCAGAATTATGTGTGGGCAGGTGCTGTGCAAGGTTTCCTTTGTAAATCTGTAAATAGACCTGCATATTTGCTCAGGTCGAATCTTGTATCAGTTTTGTTTTTCATCAGCCCATGAACAAAGAGTGTAAAATTCATTTTATTAAGAGACATACTGTTAATAGTGTCAAGGAATTCTTCAGTTATTAAAACACATTAGAGCCTGGAGAGTTTTCCTAGACTCAGTGGACTTTGAATCAGGTCTTAAAATTGAGGGACAAAGTTGGGCCTTTAGGTATACTTGAATCAAGAAAATCACTAAGCACACAGTCTCTTAGCAGTTCTCTTTTGTATACATTTCCTTGGCTACGTCTGGTTTAGCAGACTTTCTGTCAAGCATAGAAAGCCCAAATCCCCTCTTGCTTTAGCAAGCAGCTCTTTGAGGTGGCTGGCAAAGTAAATGCTGCAGATAAAAGATGTGAAGCCTAAGGGCAATGCTGAGTCCCTTTACAAAGCTGACACAACACTTGTCTGGGTGCATTACTATGAGGTTGCTGGCAGGGATACCGTGCCAGCAGCTCTGAAGCTTTGTTTGGGTCAGCAGCAGAGCCAGAGATCCCCGTGTTTGAAAAGAGTCCTGTCTGTTCTCCCCTCCTGGACCTGCTTACTGCGGGGACTTGTCTTCAGCCTGCCTCATCCACCTCTACATCAGCAGCTACTTTTATGGCTTTCCCCTGCTCTTGACAGGCACAAAGCAGTGCTAGATGATGGGTTTGGAGGAATAACAGAGCCAAGGCTCTGAGAATGGTTCAAAGTGCTGCCAGTGGTTTAACACCTGGGATCCCATTGTTGCACTATCACCAAGTTGCCTTGAAGTACATTTTCCACTGAAGCAGTAGGATAATATCTGGTGTGTCCCGCTGCTCCGATACGCCTGAGGGATTACTGGCATAAACTATCCACAGCATGACAGTGACAGAATACTTCTAGCTTCCAAGCATTTGGTTGTCATATTACATCTGACAGTCGGTGATTTCATTGCACTGTGCTGTCCAACAAAATCAAACACAAACAGCACACTTGGCTATTCTGCATGATTTTCACAGTAAAATCGAGTGTATGTTTTGTTTTTCTTGGAATATTGACAATTTAATAATTATTTAATTGCAACAAATGTTCATCAGAATTCCAGAACCCTGCAGATATGAATCAAAAGGATGGGTCATCTTCCTCCAATCCCTTCCTGCACAATACACAGTCACTCTGTAGGAGTGCTTCATGGGTTTCCTAAATGGGTTTCCTATTGTGGAGAAATGATTTGACCACCTCCCTTTATCTGGCTGCCTGTCAGGTAAACTCTTAGATATTTATTAGAAAATGCTGAAAGGAGACAGTGTCCTTGGAGAAGAAGAAGAAAAATCACCTGGAAATCAAAAGGATCCTTGAGGTGATATATCACCAATCATTCTTTTCACAGCAACCAAAAAAGTGCCAGCTTTAGATCGTTCTCTAAAATGTACAACTCTAAAGTACCATAACAAAAGCAAGGGGTCCATGTGCCAGGTGGGTAATTGGGAATCTCTCTTTCATCTACCTTTTTCTTCTAACACTGAAAAGCAGTTTTTATTCTCTATTCCTCTTTAAAGATGATCTTAAGACAGTATTAATTTTCAGGTTGTTTCCTTAAAGAAGTTTCAAAAGCCACAAAAATGAATTCAACAAATATTCATTTGTTTCATTCAGAGCTGGCTATACCTTCACCTTGAACAGGTCTGCACAAGTTCTTCCATAATGAAGGAACAAGTAAAGAGACCTTTTTGATTTATCAGTGCAGTTACTCTTATTGCAGGCAATGATAAAATATTAACCCTTTCAGAAACCTACCAAAAGCTATTTACTAGCATTTAGGTTTGTTTAGCCCACTATTTCAATTTGAAAGTGGTTCCACCATCCCAGTGTTCATTGCCAGTCTTTGTCATTGTGTTTAAGTAGGTTATTTTCCCCTCACCATGGTACCTGTGCTTCAGATGTCCTTTGTAATCCCAATCATATTCCTCTCAGGTTTCATTTCATTCTGCTGTATATAAGAAAGGCTCTATCAGTTTCATTTTGAGCTATGGGTTACTGCTAATGAACAATATTGTTATCTCTCCTGAGTACCTGCTGTAAGGATCATGTACTTTGATCATAAGTGACCAGAACAGCAGTCTTCTGGACATAGAATCAAAATTATTTAGGTTGGAAAAGACCCTTAAGATCATTGAGTCCAACTGTTTGCCTAAAGATACCACTAAGCCATGCCCCCAGGTGCCACATCTACATATCTTTAAATAGCTCCAGTGGTGGTGACTTCACCACTTCCCTGGGTAGCCTCTTTCAGTGCTTGACAACCCTTCTGATTAATACACTTCTCCTAATATCTAAACCTCCCCTGGCATGACTTGAGACTGTTAGATTTGTCCGGTTGCTTGTTAATTGGGAGACTGACCCCACCTGGCTGCAACCTGCTTTCAGGTGAGCAATAGTGTCCCTCCTGAGCCTCCTTTTCTCCAGGCTAAACATCCCCAGCTCCCTCAGCCTCCCTTTATAAGACTTGCCCTCCAGACCCTTTCCAGACCCAGCTCTGTTGCCCTTCTCTGGACTCACTTCAGCACCTCAATGCCTTTCTGGGTGTGGGGGACCCAAAACTGAACAAAGGATTTGAGGTGTGACCTCACCAGTGCTGGGTACAGGGGGACAGTCACTGCCCTGGTCCTGTTGGCCACAGTATGGCTGATCCAGGCCAGTGCCATTGGCCTTCTTGGCCACCTGGGCACAGGTTAATTCCTGTGATTGTGGAATAGTTTTGCCCATAATATGTGATTGCATAAGGAATAAGGATAAAGAAATGTATACCACCTCTTTTTGTGTTAGCCATGTCTTGCAGGACACTAGTTGTCATTCCCATTTTCCATGGCTGAGGTTGGTGAATTATTGTTGATGATTTATTTCACATTTAAAAATGGTACCACAGAAAAGTTTTAGTGAAAGCAATTACCTTCTCAATTAATTTATAGTATAGCTTTATAGCAATACACATCATCATATTTCAAAACTTTCCTCATGTCTAAGCTGCCAGAATGAGCTGTTGTCAGCTGCTTTTAATTGGAATTTACACTTAAACTGAATGAGTTAGAGTAGAATTGAACTTCTTTACCAAATTCTTTTTATGATCATTGTGAAGCTATTTGCCCTTTTGTCTTTTTTTAACTAGATACTGGTACTAGAAAATTATTAAATTACTAATGCCACAGATTTTATAGGATATTATCCCACCATTTTTCTTAGCATGGCTCACACTCCTGACCTCAGGTTTTTAATTTGTTTCTGTGCTATACCCGTCCATAGAACACCCTCCCTGTGTTGATAGTTAGTGACCAGACTTTTTGCTTTCCTGATCATGCTCGCTGATGTTCTGTGCACAAATACATGGAGAAGGAATTAGGCCAGTAAGTACCAAGTCTCCTCTTGTTTTAATTTGATGCAGTGCTCAGGCCCTTAGACAATATTGTTCCAGTGGAAATGGCGTTGCCTACACTTTTCTCACTGTACTATCATGTCCTCACTGCCATGTCACATATTTGGATGAATTTATTAACTCCTGTAAGAGAAAGGTGATTTTGTTTTTGCTGGGGAATACAGACACTTCTTTGAGCACAGTCACAGTAAACAACTCTGACTGAGAGCCCCATGCTGCTTAAAATTCAGATTAATCTTTCTCATGTAATATGTATGAAAGTGTTCCCTAGCATTAATTAAAGCCCATTTCATTTCTTGGTACACACAGACCCTTTGCTTGACATGACTCAGGTCTATTGTTTTGTCTGAGTGATGCTTCCAACTGGCTGTGTAATAATCTTTTATTATAAATTCTGAATGATACAGAAATACCTTGGGTTTTTTTCTGGCTCATTCTCTTTCACTTTTAATTATTTTGTTAGATCTTCTGTTCCTTCCACTGAGTCTGGAGTTTATTTTCACTCCAGTCTTCCACAGAGTTTGGGTGTAACTCCTTCCAGCTACCTGTCCTTTCAGTGGTGCATTCCATGCTCCAGTCTTTTTGGTTTTATTTAATATCTCAAATGTAATTACATACAGTAGAAAGAACTGAGACAATTTATGTCTGGACACAGACTGACAGTGCCATCAGAGATGCAAGAACCAACTGCATTTTCTACTTGGTCAATATACTATGTTGTTCTGTTACTGTTTCTATCTGGCCCTCTTCATTGCCATCTTTGCCTTCCTGTTTCTTAGGTAAAGGGGTTGTTCAGCTATCTGAGCAGATGTGTTGTGTCTTGTGAAAAATTAACTCAGCTCCTGGTGAGGTTCCTGTGTAAATGCTCTCCAGACAATCTTCATATCAAACTGTGGAGCCATAGGATGCCCTGATTCATTCTTTAATGCAAGCGTGTTCAGATCTCTTTCCCAGCATCAGGCTGTGCTTTCTGAGGCTGTGATCTGTTTGTAGTCACTGTACATACTAAGCACTCTTCCAGTGATACCTTTAATTAGGCATTCACCCCTGAGTCAGCAGACACGCTCGCAGGCTGTGTCAGATGTTCCTCCACTCCCTGGAGAACAGCGTGCCAAGTGTGTGCCTTCTGTTCTTAACCTTAAACCTGCTCAAGTCCCTGCTCAGGATCACCCCCTAAGAAAAAGCTCCACTTGTGCTTACACTCATCCTCCCTCCACCTGGTAATCACTTCCACTACTTTCCCCCTTGCACTCATCTGTTAGCCCTGCAGGAGCCGGTGGGTGACCAGTTCTGCTATTCATGAGATTCATATTGCTGGGCCTCCCATCATATCAAACTCTGGTTGTTCATTCCTCAGGGAATTCCTTTTGATTTTTTCCTGGCAGCACTGGCATTGTAGAGGTGTGTGCTGTAATTGCATGTACACTCAGAGACGGTCAGGTGGGACTACACCAGCCCATCATGTGGCCCTGTTACCCTCCTTCTGGTGGGACTGACAGGTATGCTCCATTCCAGAAAGTTGAGTTCTGTGGCTGTCTGGATGGTTTTGCTGTCTTTTGCACTCAGAAGCTGGGAAGATAAGTTGTTAGACTTCCTTCACATTATTTGGCTCCTGGTTTTGTGGGCTCCAGCTGACAAGCTCAGAAATAATAATCTTAGAATATGAAGCTGAGGTCAAATTAAGACTATTTCTCAGCTTCTCCTTGTGTACACTCAGGATAATATAGCACAGTTCAATATGGTCTTAGTATCCCACAAAGTCAGCACTTTTGTCCTGAATAAATCCAAGGTCCATCCAGGTTCTCAACTGCTGGCAATAAATAGTGATTTCTCTTTAGCACAATTTTGAATTTATTTAAGGATTGTCATACCAAGTGGCAAGGGTTTCCAACCCTTACAGTGTTACAAAAAAAGCCTGATTGAAATATATGCTCAGTAATTTTGTGAATTGTATTTTACTCAGTTTGTTGGTTCATCTTGCTTTTGGGACATCCATTGTTTCACATGTGGAATTAGGGATCACAAATGTGTGTGTACTCTTTCCCCTCCAGGCTGAAGATGCAGTGGGATTGAGCAGAGGTCAGGTCTAAGCTTGCTCCAGAGCAAATGACATGTGCCCGTGTCAAAGTTTCTTCTTGACAGCCCCCATTTGCCTGCTGGCTCCCAAAAAGCTTTCTTAGACATCACCAGTGTGTGACCACTTTTCCATTTTCCTGTTGCTGCCTTCAGCATTGAGGGGTTATGTGTCAGCCGTCTCCACAGTCCAGCTGGATCCAAACTGGTGGTCGATCTAATAACACATGTGAATGTGGCACTTGAGTTGCTGGCAGTCTTTGCCTGCAGCACAGGTTATGGATAGGCTCTGCTAAACTCACTGCTTTGCACTGGAAATCTCCACATCCTGAATCATTGCATAAAGGAAGGTATTTCTTTCTCTTTCCTACAAAGTGGGAAGTTCATTGGGATATAAAGTGATTTTACATCCTCCGGCCTCTATACATTGGCATTTATTTTTCTTTGTCTTTCAGACTGCTTTCCATATTTTCACCAGATTATCAGATAGACTATCCCTAAAATAAAAGTTACTGTCTATCTTGCTCAGTACTCTTGACAGAAGGGGAGAAATAAATTAGTGTCTCTCTTAGGATAAAGGAAGAAAGAGTTTATTAGTGGTCTGTGGAATACAGATGGGCAGGTGGTGGGGAAGACCTTAAAATACCATTAAATTAATGTGTCCATATAAATCTGTTTCAGTAGGGTAATGAATTTTACCATTTTGTTTCTTTCTCTCAACAATCCATTCTGTAAGTTGGAATTGGCACATGCACAATCCAGTTTCTAATGTCATCAGAGACCTCAACTCTGTAGTGTAATGATCACCTCATCTGCTTCTTGGTTTCAATTAAAGCATCTCTCAGGTTGGTCTCAAACCCAGGACTTGACAAACATCTTCATCAGTACTGTTTCATTATTACTGTTATTATTCTGGACAACAACATAGTACTCATCTTTGTCCCTTTCCCTCCAAGGAGATAAAAGTAATGTCAATTTATTTTCCCAGTTCTTATTCCTGTGGCTGAGAAAGGTGGTTTATCTTGAGAGGCAGCATTCTTTCTCTAGGTTTCTTCTCTGCTGCCTGCCATTAAAAAAAAAAAAAAAAAAAGTAGAAATTCATGCTAATGCCTTCCTTGCAGGTTGCCAGGTCTCTCGTCTTGATACCACTCAAGTGACACATGTTCTAGTGTTTTTTAAGATTTAATTCTTTTACAGAATATGTGAATAGTTTTGTGGGGTTTATGGCCTTTTTATTTTTTCAAGTAAATTATTGAAAGGTTATTGAATAAAGACTTAGTTCATAGTTCACAACTTCATCAAAATTCTTCCAGTAAAAAATGCTGAGTGGAAAGAATTAAACAATACAACTAGCAATAGTAAAAACATTAAAGCACTATAAATATTAGTAACTAATACCAGAATGCACACGTGTATGTTTTATGTATCTTGGTGATCAAACTTGTGTACTCTGTAGCTCCCAAAAGATGTAGCTGTTTATTGTACAGATCTGAGTGAGGCATTTTTATTTTTTTTTTAATCAGTCAGGGTTTTTTGATATTAAAACAGCCCTGCTTTTATCAGAAAGTATTTAATGTTGGATGTTTCTGTTTCTCCCTTCTTAAAAAAAGAAAAATCTTTTTTATAATTGTTTTCAACTTTGTTATGGCAAGCACTGCAAAATGCATTTCAGAGAGGAGGGCCCAGTTAATTCAGCAATGGATTCCATCTGTGTTGATGTTGGCTGCACAGCCCAGCCCGCCCCAGCTGTATGAAGTAACTGGTGCTCCAGCGGGGTCAAAATCAGACAAGTACCATTTGTGTTTCATTTCCTTTTTTCTTTCATTCTGAATAACATTTTGTCTAAAAACAAGGAGTTTTTTTCCCCCCGGTCTTTATTGGAACCTCTCATTTGTTCCCGGATAAAATACAGCTTTGAAACCTTGGTGCTGTGTCAAGTCAAAATTGGAATGACTCAGGGCAGGTATTTCCTGGGTGAATGAGGTTTAATACTGATAGGAATTTCATATCTTGCATGTAAACCTGATGGGGAAAAGGTTTAAGGCTAGACTGAGAAATTAATTTGTCTAATGAGATAGGTGGTATGAATTTATACTGCTCCAGGAGCAAACTGTGACGCCAACTCACAAGAACAAGGTTCTACCCACTTGCGTGAAGGGAGAAAATCAACTCTTTGGAGGCAGTTCCCCCTCTTTGTGTCTAGCACTTCAGGCCACACAGAGGTGATATGTGTAGAGCAATTCATAATTGCTGTCAATTTTCCAACAGTAATGAACATGTAATAATTTTTAATGTCCTGTATGCCTGTTGTGCAGCAGCAGCTAACCTTGAAAGACTCATTTATTTTGTCATGATGTGCAGGTTGTCAATTTGATTTTTTTCAGCAAAATTACATGGTCACTACACTGAAAGTCATATTTTTTCTTTATTTTGCTTCTTTGACAGATAATTTCTCTAGCAAAGCTGGTCTCTGAGGAAATCTCATTTAGTTCACATTGTAGGTAACAGTAATTGCCAACTGTAATTTGTAATTGATTGTGACATAAGAAGTTGGCTGTATCATTTGATATAGAAGTAGTATTAGTGTAAATTTCAATCTGACCAGGAATTTCTGTGTTCAGTCATGAATCAGTTCATTGCTCATGAAAAAGTTTCTGATTTTACTTGGTGTGCAAAGGTAAGTCCATGCTGGATGAGCTGAAGGGCAGGGTTAGTCACTAGCTCCTTGCCTTCCTGCACACTGGGAATACACAAGCACTTACCTGCAAGGTGGAATAACCTACCTGATACGAATTTAACTACAGAGCACACTAAGGGTGGGACTCAGCAATGTTGTTAAGAATTAGGTGTCTGGCGTAGGTGTGTAATCAGCAATGAGATTTGGAGATGTCTAGCTTTGAAATATTCAAAGATGAATCCAGCCCTGAAAGTGCCCACAGAAGTAATTTCAGTACAGTTAATGGCACATGTTATTAAAGCTCAGGTTCCTCCCAGGTAACTTCAGGTCTGTAGCAAAAGAGGAGCATAGTCCCTGTGGCCTCATCTGTGTGATGTGGAAGAAGGCTCTGCTAGACTGGTCAGCCCACCTGAGGTACACTCCAAAAGTGTCTGTATCTAACCAGTTTCTCACTTCAGTATTTCTATTCTTTCCCTTAGTCTAGACTGGATTAGTCCAGTGCAGACAAACACTGCTGCATCTCTGTCATTACATGAAAAGAGAAAAAAAAAAAAAAAAGAGAAAGATGTATTGAAAAAGTGTTACTGCAGAAATGAGACTCTGCTTGCAAGTTAAATTTTTGTAATCATGCAATAAACCATTTTTGCTGAAAAAAGGCTCCAGTATTTTCTCTAACACATAAATATGAAACTAAAAATCTGTGGTAATATGAATGGGTTCTGTAAAATACAGTTGCTTTGGTACTTGTTAAGGAAATAGAAGTCATATGGAAGAAGTCACAGAGTACTAAATTTACTTTGTTACTGTATCAACATACCAGCAGTTGGTCAGTTTTAAATTTAAAACAGGTTTATATTTAGAAAAGAAGCATTTTAGAATTTGACCTGTTATTGGACATATTTATTTTATCATGTAATAATTTCTTAATGTTTCAAAATTTTCCTTGTTTGTAGCTCAGTTTTGACTATGTAGCAATAGCATTTTAGACATTTGTATATATATATATATATATATATAAAGAATTGATATGCCATTGAAAAAACACTTACTATGAAAATATAGTTTAATTTTCTGTTCTTAGTCTCTGCCAGCCCAGGCTACTTAACTTATCTAAACTGTCCAACCAAACTTTTGTTTGCTGCTGTAATGTGAATTATTTTAAGTGTAAAATACTAATAAATAAGCCTTAACACTGTAAAGTGGTCTGTGCATAGAAATCTCCTTCCTACATAGCCCCATTAGATTTCCAGTTCTTAAATAGAGAACTGTATCTTTTCAGCATTTTTACCACTTAATGTTGTTGTAGAGAAAAATTCTTCTAATGTAGCTCCTTAGCAATGCCATCCTTAGCAATGACAAGTAGTATTCTACAGTGTTTATTATCTCCAAAGGACTAAGTTGCAGGACATGCAAGAAGGTTCTGTTTCCTTACCATGAGTAGAAGTACAGGTCTGGATGATAATGATACATTTAAAAATGTATCAGCATGTTATAAACATAGTTAAGTAACTTTATTGTTTCAAGTCTCAACCTGGACTTATTATTGTTTAATTACAGCAACATATCAGGAGCTTGAGAATTAGGTTTGCTTCTCATCTAGAAGATGCTACCTTGCAGAACATCTAATTTAGCCCTCCAGAGCCTTGCCTTTAGAGACAGTTAACATAAGAAATAGTCACAAGAGCAGGGTTTATGAAGCTGGTTGCATTGGCACTGGTCATGAGCAGATGTTCTGCCCATGTTTAATTTAGCACCTTGTTGGTCTGTAATCACTTTTTCTTTTTTTGTTCATTTAGCCACCAGATAATGGGCCTCCACCACTGCCAACATCTTCCCTTCCTGAAGGCTATTATGAGGAGGCAGTGCCACTCAGTCCTGGGAAGGCTCCTGAGTACATCACTTCCAGTGAGTAAGATATTTCCAGAGCAGTTTCTGAGCAATTGGTAATTCCAGTGTCCTTCGACTTTTTTAGTATTTGAGAACTCCGTCTCTATTGGTGCTGTGGTGATGTGTCATAAGCGTTGCTTTGACCATTTGGGGCCAGTTCTGGTTATCCTTGCTGGCCATGCATTGGTTTGGTTTGCAGAACTGTTTTGGTGTGCTCAAACCTGGCTCCTTTTAGACAAAAATAAACCTGGAGCTCGGGTGAAATGCGTGTAAACAGATTTCAGCAGCTATTGGAGACAGAGGGTCCAAATTAGCCATTAATCTTTTAGACTGCTTTGAAACACAAAAGATGGGGGCATTGGACCAGGAGTCCAGAGTTAAATATTGTCCAGAGTAAACCCCTCTAAACTGATCATACTGTGAATGTAGAGGTCTCAGAAACTGGTACTGATCTGCACATCTACCTGCTGTGCCTCTATTGCACTGAATTGCTTGCTGAAGTAGACAAATAAAAAGAAAAAAGGAATTATTAGAAAGATGTGATTTGCAGCATTTCTGATGACACATTGTGGAAAGGGATGAATTGGTCACAGCGTCTCCCACAAGCCAAGTGTGGTGCACATGACAGTACATTTGTGACTTGTTCAGGGCAGCAGGCAGAGGGCTGCTGCCAGCTGTCCACCAGAACATTGCTCTGCAGCACCCAAATGCACTTTTTCACATCCAAACACTTACCCCAAGACCTGTGCACTTCAGTGGAGCTGTGCAGAGAGCACCCTGATGCAATACTGAAATGGCTGCTGTAACCTTTACACAGGGTCAGTCAACAGCGTATTATGTACCATCTTTTTGCTGCTTTTTTATTGGCTGGGGTAATTTATGTGTGTAGGGCTGATATATCACTAATCATTATTTTCTATGATCCGAAGATTAAAGGCATATCTTCTCATATTTTATAACCATTTTAATTATTTAAAACTATCTCTCTGTTCTTAAAACATGAATAGGAGTCACCCTAAAACTAGAATACTATTCATCTGTACACTGCACAAACTGATGTTATCTAGCAGCTTTTAATTAACCCAGGAAATTCAAGGTAATAAAGAGTTTCATGTACTGGAAAGCAAATGAAAGAACATAAGAACTTAGAAGAGCATCAGGATCACTCTTCTCTCCATTTTCTCCCTTGAAATGCTGCAGGGTGGTCCTGCTACACTTTGTAACCCAGTGACCTTCTGATCTGGATTTTGTCATTAAACAAAAGCCATGCTCAGGCAGTATTAATAGTGCAATTATTAATAGCACTGCTAAAGGATCGCCTAGGGAAAAACAGGACAAAGTATGGAGCTGATTTCTTATTGTACTTAACCATTTAAATGCATAAAAATATTTAGGATATCAGCCTTAAAAGTTAATTAATAATTCTACATTTAAGTGTACACACACACATGCATATATATATATCTATCTCCAGACATTTAAACCTCTGTTAGTGTGACTTAGTATCTCACGTGCTGAGATTTTGTTACATTTTCTTATGTTCTGAACTTTATCATATCTTTAAGTTTGTGTTAAAAGAATTCCCCTCTTCACTGGTAATGAAGTAGTTGCTTTTAAATTCAATGTGCAGTTAGTAATATGTATTCACTCATGCAAAACTTCCACTAAATCCAGTTGTGTGGTAATTAAAATCAGCTACCAAAGTGTATTAAAAGATACAACCTTAGCTGTTCAGACTATGTGAGATGGAGAAGACAATAGAAAAAAAGTACTAGAAGTAGAACTGCAAGAATGCAGCTGTTGGGATAGATATAATTATTTTAAGTAAACATTCCTATGGAATATTTTTGTAATGCCATTAATAGCAAGGAGATTTACGTGCCATGTGTCTCACCTGTGAAAGTAAACAAGCACTGAAGAAAATTTCAGAATATGGTCATGAAAATGAAATATCCATAACTTCCCCAAGTCCCTCTAATTGGTTTGTAAATAAATGCTTGTATGTAGATGAAAGCAGGAGTTTGTATGACTTGTCTGATAGCTGCCTCTGTATTAAAAGCTGCTGATCTGTACAATATGCCTAAATTAATACAGACTAATTTTAGGAATACACTATTGCAAACAACATGAACCTCTACTTTGATTTTCACCCCGTAACAGTGGAAAATTTTTGTGAAGATGAAGTTGAAAAGCCAATGTCAAAAGAAGCCAGATTAATCAGAAAGTGCAAAAGGTGCAAACACCAGTAGATTAGCAGCACTGGAACATGTATCAGTGCATCCTTACCCTCTGAGCTTATAGCAGACTTAATAAATGCACTTAGTTATGGAGAGATATTTTTCTACACATGCTAGTTTGTACCTCAGAGCCTGGAAACCTTGTTTTGGATGTGATAGAGAATTTGGAGAACAAGCAGTAGAAGCAGGATGCTGTAAAGGGGAGCCAAGTTTCATAGGGAGGACCCATGCACTCCAGGGTGGGCATCCTTCCTGGCGTGAGTCACACAACAAGCTCTTTGTCTGGCCAACAGTCCCACAAACCAAGAAGAGACACATGAGGAGTATTTAATGGGCAGGATATGGCAACAGGTGCCCAGAGATCCCATTAGCCTGTGTCAGGATGGGAGTCTCAGAAGCTCCTGTTGGCTTTCATCCTCCTAGAAACAGAGATTTGGATGAACCTGCAACTGCAGTGCCAGCATATTGACCATATGTGCTGAGCATACAGCTTATGGCTAACAGGAAATCTGCACTTGGAATGCTTGTGAGCCACACAGGAAATACCTGTAGGTTATTAAATATGCAGAATTTCTGTTTCTACTGTGAAGTCCCAATCAGCACTTTCTACAATTATTTTTTTCTTGAAACTGGTGGAACTTGCTGTAAGAAAATAAATCATAGGCTTCAATGTTGTGAGGAAAAAGCAATGATTTAACCCAGTAAATAATGCTAGTAGTAAGGCAAGATTGTTGCATGGGACTTATAGTCAGAAGAAAATCAACTTTTTGATATAGGGCAAAGGGATGACCTGTAATGTTATCCAAGGTGAAACATTCTTTTCTGCAATATGAAAAAGTTAAATCATGTTCTTACAAAGAAGGAAAAACAATGTGCTAAAACAGATTCCATTTTTTCATCCTTTTGATTGAGGCACTTAAAAATGCAGTCCTCTGATAGAAGAGTCTTTGTCATGCAAACTTCCCATCTTCAGAGTGTAGAAAAATGACCCAACTCCACTCTCTTGGGAAGAATATACTTGAAGATTGTCCCTTCTGTACAGCTAAGTTTTAAGTTCATCTGGTAAAATTTAAGCCCTAGACACCCTTAAAATTCAAAAGCTAGTTTTTTAATGGAAAAATCTTGCTAATAATGATACAGAAAAGTTCCACCAGAATAGCGTAATAGTGTATCCATATCTCAACATATGAGCAGTGAATTCTTACTTCTTCTTCTTCTTACCTAAAAAAAAAAAAAAAAAAAAAAAATTCAGAATAATATTTTTGCCAAAACCAAAGCAAAATCACAAATGAGGTAAAACAGTATTGTAGAAAGGGGCCAAACGTGAGCACTGGGACAGTGGCATAGCTGCAACAAAGATCACGACTGAATATGAAGAAAGAATGAGGAGGTTATAGGCACTAACTACTTTTTTGAAAAGGGGAAGCCAGGAGCTGAAGAGGAAGTTCCCAGAGAGATGGCAACTTTAGTTTATGGCAGCTTGTCCCACAGCTTGTGCCTTTGGGAGAAGATCTTCTTGAAGAAGCTGTTTATTGATTAGAGCTTGCATCTTTGGTAGCTCCACATGAATCATTCAGCCTCTGCGCCCAGCAGGCTGGTGTGCTGCTGCATGTTTGTGACTGGTCAGTGATCTCTCAAGCATTTCCTGATGTTTCTGTGTGAAAGTTTGTGGAAGACTGCTCTGAAAGAAGTTGGAGCAGTGAGAATGTTTTGGTTCTGGTTTTGGGGGTGTTTTGTTTAGGCTTTTTTCTTTCTTCAAGGGGAGGAAGGGTAAAGCAGCAAGTTCTACTAGATCTTATATATTCTTTTAAATAAATATGCAAAAATAAATATTCTGGAATAAATGTTTCCAAATCTGTCAGTTTAAATATTTGCCCTAAATTTTTCCATCCTCCTCTTGATTTTTCTAAAGCAAGTGAAAAATTGCAGTTTTCCCACTGATAATCATCTCAGGCATTTACCACTTGCCCATATGGAGCTGCCCCAAACCAAACACTCTGCAGCAGAATTGACCAGAAGATGGCAATTCAATTGAAGAAAAGAAAAAAAAAAGCTTTCAGGGCTTTAATTTTTATTTTTGTTTTGCTTTGGGAGGAAGAAATACTGTTTCAAAGACTTATGAAAACACAAATTGGATCAGAATATCTAATTTTAAGAAATGTGAGATCTGAGTATGTCCCATTCTGACTGTGCACGTAGGGAGGAACTGATGCAGAATGAGCTTTCCAGCAATCCATTCTCTTGTCCTCTTCCCAATCTTTCCAATTCTCCTTCCTACGTCCCAGCTGTGTCCTAATTACCTAGCTAAAGCAAACGAGAGGTTTTCTTCCACCTGCTGGCCTAAAAATATATCAAAGTCTACTTGAAATATTTAGATGAAATTTCAGCTCTTAAAAATATTCCAGTCAGTTTTGCTCCATGTGAACATGTGGCAGTGGATAACAAGCCTTCAGGTGTTACTATCTGAAGGGCTTTACATACATATACCCACATAAACAAATTAGTATGGATGGTAGAAGAGAAGGTTCTTTGATAATAGAAAAATAGTTTGGTAGTTGAGGAGTACTGCTAGATCTGTCTGCATTGTTGAAAATGAAAGGCCTGAAGGAAGAGTGTTTGATTCAAATGGAAGCTTGCCATTCCATCATCAAACTTGGAGCAGGATTAAGCATCTTAGGCTAAGCACAGAACAAAATATTTTTTGCACAATGCTTTTGCCTCCATCAGAATCTGTAGTTCAAGGGACAGCATTGTCTATTGAGTGCTAATTGTAGCAGTACATGGGCATATAATTACCATGTATTTGGGAATTATATGAAATGTTATGATGGGTAGATACTGCCCCATAATGTATTCTTACGACCTTTGCCATATGGAGTGTTGTTTCTTGATGTGATGTACTAAGACAAGATGAAGATGTTTCTCTGTGAAAGAATTACAAAAAATGAGGATACCTGTCATATAATATTTTGAAGATAATGAAACACTACATGAAATTCTAGCTATGTATTCCCAGTTTATTCTTTCATTAAAATTCACAAGGTGTCTCTGTGGGTTTTCTGTGAAGTTTCATAAAAGCAAAGCAGCTCTTATTTAATTAACATAAGGTATTGATACTACTAAGCACTGAAACAGTAACCTGTTCATGGCTGACTTTCAAAAGCTTTAACTTGAAATGAGCCTTCTTGAGGTTTTTAGTTATTTCAATGTGCTTCATGGCTAAGTGTTTTAACCTAACGCTTTTACACTTTTATTAAAGATTATGACTCAGATGCTATGAGCAGCTCTTACGAATCCTATGATGAAGAGGAGGAGGATGGAAAGGGGAAGAAAATGAGACATCAGTGGCCTTCTGAGGAAGCCTCTATGGATCTGGTGAAGGATGCCAAAATCTGTGCCTTCCTTCTTAGAAAGAAACGATTTGGGCAATGGACCAAACTACTGTGTGTTATCAAAGAAAACAAACTACTGGTAATTTTTATTTTTAGCTAGTTATATTTTCTTTGTACCTTTTAGATGATGTATTTATTTTTACAGGAATCTAATTTTTGGAATACGTTCTGCAAACCGTGGCCAAGTCTGCAGTAACCTTACCAAAGAATTCAGTCATGATTTACCCAAGAAGCGGAAAAGCACTGAAATTACGAGTGTATCATTTAGCCACTTAGAACTTTGATTTTTATTTCACTCAAGCTTGAATCCCAGCAGTTCTCTGATACTGGAAAAAACGTCTGGCCCGTTATCTTATAAAATATTTAATTTGAAAAAAAAAAGTTGCTGAAACTGTAAATCCAATCTTTCATTCCCTGCGGACAAAAAATCTCATAGGGAGCTTTGTGTGTGAACTGTTGGATCAGACTGCTGGAGAGAAAAGTCCCTTGTTGGACTGAGAATTCACTTGGCAGCATATGCTGTGGTAATGTATACACTTTAAACTAAACCTTTGCCAGCTGTTCTGCAGTAATTACAGATGCAGTATTCACGTGATGCACAGCTGCATTATAGAAAGGATAGAAACAAGTGGATGTATTTATTCCTTAAGCAAATCTGTTATGCTTCTTTCTGGTTGGAGGCACCAGTGAAAGATTCCATAAATTATCTGCTCATATATGTCTTTTTGTTTTCTGAAAAGAGAGCTTAATTGGGGGAAACACTTACTGTGTGTCATTATGAGCAAACTGATGCTTATATTAATCAATAAGTTGGGGTCTTAGGCTCTCCTGCCTTCTGATATGGTGCTGCCAGCTATTGTACCTAATTACGTAACTAACAATTACTGCAATATCCCAAATGTTAAAAGCTGATTAACAGGTGATAGAACATTTTCTGTAAACCTCTCCATCTGCGGTGGTACAATGTAGCTTAAGCTTGTTGACTTTCCAAGTACATTTGTGCTTATGGCAGTATGGAACATAGGTGGTTATGAAATGGAGGTAAGAGATTTCTGAAAATATAATTGAAATAAATTTGCTAGTTTGCAGTAGCTTTTTTATCCTCCTGTATTTAAATGCTGAAAAAAATGTTCATTCTGATTCAGCTTTTATTATATTCTTATAATGCCGTTATCCTTAGTGCACTTTTTTATCACCATGTATCAGTATCATATCAGATTTCAGGACCGTCTAATAACAGCTTGAAGAAAAGAAGGAAAGAGACAGAGAAACAGATTTTTCCCTGAAGTCACACAGCATTTCTTCTACAGTTACATTTATTGTTCCATATAAAAATATGTTATTTTTTATATTTTCATTTCCTTTAGCCACATGTGTGGTCCAAAAAAGCTTTTTTTTTTCTTACAGTGATCATCTTTCAGTAATTCTATAATGGGGATTAAGAAAATAAAAATTACAATAGGAGTCTAATGACCAAGTTACACAAGATTGGTTTATTGTTTGAAGGAGGACTTGGACAGTTAACTTATGAGATATGCAAGTAAAACAAATACATGTTCTTAGGGATTAGTAATTGCCTGTGTCATAAATGCAGCTGTCATCATAAACCAAAAATATTTTAATTAGAATTAGACATTAGAAATAACTCTTAGTATGGAATTGTTTTTCATGTAAAGTCCTTTAGGGAATCATTTTTCACTTAAAGTCTTTCAATATATACATACTTCAGTTTTAGCAATTTATAATTATAAATAAAATATTTAGATTCATATAAAAGGAATTATATGCTGTTTATAGGTTCTTAAAGTGACTAATGTTGTATATCTTCAAGATTTCATAGCTTGAAAACTTTGTGCTTTTTACATGTTGCAAACTTAAAATCTGTGACCAAATTGGAGAAACTGTGGTATAATGGGGCTTTGGAGAGGGAAGGATTGTCAGTGATCTGCAGAGGCTGGTTTAGAGTTGGCTGTATTTGCTCAGCCTAACTTGTAGTGTTTATAAGATACTTCTGTCAGCTACTGTCTTCCCGACAGTTGCATCATGGCATGAATACTGCTGCAGACGTGCAAAAGTTCATGTGTTTTTCTCTATTCACATAAATGCTCAGCTATTCTTTGTATGCAGATACTAGTTAGCCTTATTGATTGTCAGAGACCCCTTTATTATCAGATGTCTTTTTAGCCTTAGTGCTTATTTGTATGAGTGGAAGCACGATTTACATAAATATGTAAAATAGCTGGACATTCATATAGGGAGTTAAACATTGTTCTGCAATCTGGCACTGCAACAGCTCTGGGAGCCTCAGCTGTACCAATGTGCTGGAAGGTGGGAATAGAGACTGGGTCTGTAGGACCTCTGTAAAGAAGAACCCTTTGTCTTCAGATCACCAGTTCCAACACAGAGCAGCTCATCAGTGATCCAGCATGAAATGGCCATTCCTTGACAGCATTTACTTATGGGGAAAAAAACATAAGTTACATCAGTTACAACATAAGCTGTAGCCAGGAGATTACAAAATAACGTAATATGGAATTTTATGCAGTTTTGTGCAGGGACTATTAGACTGTATTAACTGAAAAAGTGTGATTTTACCCACTTTCCATTAATGTTTTTTTACTTATCTCAAGATAAAGAACAGATAAGTAAGTTATGTGCCAGTGTCTTTGCAACTGCAGTGTGTAGGCGCTGATGTAGATTTGCCTGCGTATCTGGTCTGTCACTGGAGGGCAAGGTAAACATCTGGGCTTTAAGGTTGTTAAGGTTACAGGTTTATTCTGCTGCTACATGTGAACAGATATCTTAAATCACCCTCTTCCTACCTGATCAAGGTCAAGTTGAATCATAAGGATAATACAGAGATGCTTAATGCTCTCCATGTGTTGTATCTGTCCTGCAATAAGAGATGTCTATTATTATTAGTCTGGAAGTAATTTTGCTTTACAGAGTGGATGAGTTGGCTCTGGCTGAACTCTGTGGCATGTGGCAAAGGGATGTGTAAAATATATCCGAAATTTTAAAAATTAAAAATACAGCATTTCTACATAATAAGAGCTTTCCCCCAAGGTTCAGAAAGGTAACATCTAACTCTGGAACTTTCCTTATGTTTATTTAGTGTTACAAAAGCTCCAAGGACCAGCAGCCCCAGATGGAGCTGCTCCTGAATGACTGCAGTATCACCTATATTCCCAAAGACAGCAAAAAGAAGAAGCATGAGCTGAAAATCTCTCATCAAGGAGCAGATGCCCTGGTTCTGGCAGTGCAGAGCAAAGAGCAGGCAGAACAGTGGCTAAAGGTAAGGGGGGGATTTCTGACCAGCAGTTTTCCTACCCACGAAGTACTCATATTGCTCAGTTGCTGTTAAAAACTGAGACACAGACAGCAACTTCCATGCAAATCCAGACCAGTTAAATTCCATCTAATTTGGGACAGCAGAAATACAGATTTTAAGTTCAGGCCTTGAAGCAATTCCTCAGGGTTACCCCAGTCCTGCTGCTGTGATGGTTTTCACTACCAATGACACAATAATCTGGCACAGAGAGGACAGGTGGCAAATTCCCTTCCATCTTCTTCTCCAGCTTATTTTCCATAAAGATTTGATGGTTAGGGCACCTTGGTAGTGAGTGGAAGGTTTAAATTCCCTCAGGTGAAGGCAGCCAGCACCCATATTATTTTTGGCATGGTGTCAACTTTTTAAAAAGAAGGTTCTCTGAGGAGATACGTTTTTGAATTGATCTGGATGGAGACAAATCCTTCAGTGTCCTGAAGGCCATTCAGGTTTACTAATTCTGGTTCAGCAACATACCATCTGTTATAGTTTGTCCTGGGAATGCAGACTTCTGAGAAAATGGGATTTTGTCATCTTCCACTCCTCTCTGTTCAATGTCTGCAAACATGGAAAATCCCAAGGCAAGGGCTGCAGTTTCAGATCCTAACCAGATTACTAGTATTTATGTTGGACTTTGCCAGTCTCAGAGGTGGAGGTCAGTGAAGTAGTGTGGGAAACTATCACTGCAGTTGCAGTAGCAACTGTTTTAAGACCTTGAAATCCAGCCTTTTAAATACATGTATGAGTCTGAATGCATCAGACTCATCAGGCATTCTCCATGCTGTGCTCTGATCTAACCTTATATGGTACTTATTTTTCTAAGAATAAATTGTATTTTTCCAAATACAATTGAATTAAACACATAGGAATTTCCTGAAGGCAGATAGTTTTTCTGCAGAAGAGGGAGACATAAAATGCAGCTTAAGAGGTATAAATTCTGCTCTGGGTTAATGTACTAAATGGAAAATTAATCTGTAATTTCCTATTTTGCAATATTTGAATATACCTTTTGGGGGTTTGCGGTTTATGTGTGGTTGATTTTGACTGTGACTTTGTATCCTAGCTTAGAAAATGCTCTCTCTATTGTCAGTTTAATAGCAATTAATCATAGCCATGTATTTGTTAGGCTTCTTCTAACAGCAGTATCTTGGTCTAAGTTTTAAAGTCAAGCAGCATGCAAGTGTCCCACTAGTTCAGCTAGCATTTCAAAACCACTGATTGGAATGAAAAGAAGTTCATAAGTCATATTGCCTTCCAAGGGAATTCCGCTGTAATTAGATCATAGTAACTGCACTCTTATTTCCTGTGTTGTTCTAAATTCGGGTTTAGTAATACTGAATTCATTGGCATCTATCAGACGCTCTTTCATAAAAATTGTTTTATTTTTTTAAATTGTATATAAAGCATCCCCACACAGGCAGACAGAGCAGTACTAGATTTTTCCATATCCCAGATGCATTCCTGCTACTTCAAAATGGAAAAAAAAAGAGAGATCTTGTGCAGTTGCATGTTCACACAGTTGTGTATTCTGTGTGTCTGCAAAGCATTTGGAGACAGTCTGACAGCACTTTCTTTAGCTCCTTCATGCTGCAAAGCTCTCTATTAATAAAATCTTTCAAGTACATGGCAGTGTTACTGCACTCGAGTTCCAAGTCCTCAGTGCTGCTTCAGCCCTTTGCTTCTGCAGTACAAGCTGCCCGTCCCACAGCTAACCAGAAATGATCTGTGCAGCTCTTGCAGCAGCTTCAATGTTTTCCAGAAGAAGCATGGCCTTTGGAGAAATAAAATAAGCATTGCTTTCTGTATTTTTAAAAACACACCAAAATTTAAGGATTTTTAAATTATTATTGTAAGTAATTATGTTTTGGTCATCAAACCCTACTCAACATTAGCTTCTGCAAATCATGTGTGGCTTTGTGTAGGACATTCTTATACTGAGAAAGAGGTCACAGCTTCATCTTGGGAGATTTTAGCCTTCCCTGCCTGCCCTCAGAGGGTCAGCGTCCTTCCCAGTGCTCTGTCTCTTAGACGTGATTTCTGTAGTTAATAAAACAGGCAGATCCAGAGACTGCCATAGAGAAAGGACCCTGCAACCACATTTTTAAAGCATAAGTTGCCTTCTTGGTCAAAGATACTACACCAGTATGTGCCCCTTGAGGCAGGTTATCACCCAGGAGCAAGGGGTTCTCCTGAATATAAATGTGTCACGTTAAGGCTTTACTCTTGATGCTAAAAAGCTCAAAATGGCTTTTGAGGCCAGATAGTCCTTTGAAAGCTAAAGCAAAATTTTTTTTTTTCAATTCATATAATCAGTATGGAATATGTTTATTAACTAAATAATTTTAAAATACCTATTGGAAGACAAATTCTAAATCAATGCAGAATACTTTAAACATTTTTTTTATAAAGATGACGCCAGAAAAGCCCCAGCTGATAAACCTAGTGCAAATTGAAGTCTAGACTGGAAACCACAAAGGGAGTTTCAGATTTACCAGCTAACAAATGCTTGATGAAAAAAGATAGCTGATGTCACCAAAGAGCCTGTCAAGATTTCAGAGGAAGGAGCAAAGCTAGCACAAATTCAGGCTAGAGCTGAGATCATCTTGGTTATATGGTGGGCAACAAAAAGTGGTCGAATTTTCCAGACTTGAGTCCTATAATGTTCCCACAAAAATGTACATGAAAAAAATGTGTGCAGTTACACACTTGGACCCAAGAATGATCTTTTTCCATGTGCGCTTGAGTATATGTGCATCTGTGTGTGCTTTTGTGGTCAAGTAAGGTCTGACATTTTCCTGTTTGTCTCAGCACATCCAACAGACTGGTGAAACTATGCTTATTTGTCAGCATCCCTGGGAAATGCTGCATTAAGAATAAATGGACTAGTAAGAACATGGCCTTACAAGAAGATGCTTGATCAGTGGCTTCGCTTGTACCAATGAATGTGCTCTGTGTGCAGAACCCTCAGACTAGGCCACAGAAAACTGCACTCAATATTAAACATACATGGATGCCAAAGAAATTAATTTCTGAAGTAACTTGTTGTAGAAGACTGGTAGAAGAAGGAAATGGTCATGGTGACTGGTCCCAAGGCCTTCTCTTCCTCCTAACATTTCTCCTGCAAAAATGTATTTCAGATTTATCATGCATGAGAGGTAATCTATCATTCTGGAGTACTGGCCTTGATTTTCATTTTTCCCTAATGTTAGGCACCCTTCGTTAACTTCTCTTCATTTTATGGTGCTCCACCACTGTGCAGCAATCTCTTCAGCTGAGGGTCTGTAATTGAGCAGTGAATCTTCCAGCCATAAGAAGATATTTCTTCGTCTATCATTTTGACAATGCTCAGTCAGTTCTGAACTTGTAATAAGGGGATGTTTCACCCTAAAGAGAGAATAAAATCATGGTTGGGGCTGTATTCAGTCATCCAAAGACCCTGCAGCATTCCTCGTAGGGCTGTTTACCTGGTCGGCCTACCCAGTTTTTCTCTCTGATTAACTGCATGTTGTCTCTCATAAAAGTCTTTGAAAACATCTCTTTTCTTCATTGCCCTGAGCTTAGTGAAGGGAGTCAAGTAACTTCTGATCTCCAATCTTAATGTGGACAGTTTTACTGAAGAGTAAACTACTGACAGAGCTGTTCTCTAGCCAGTTTACATCAGCATAAAATTGAGCTTGTAGCTGTAAACATTGTGTGGCTGCTTTTGCTTTCTATGGGAATTTCCAGCTAGAGATCTACACCACTTCAAACATTGCTTTCTTGGCTTGTGTAATGCTCCCCAAAGAGGTTATTATCTCCATTTTGTAGCTGAGTAGAGTCAAGTGCTGAATGGTCAAGCCTTAAAACTAACTAGAAAAAGTGTGTTTGGGGATGCATACTCAGTACCAGCGATTTCCATGCAGTGTTTGTTAATTTATAAGAAACTTAAAGAATATACTATGACCCAAGACAGTCAGTCCAGGTTCTTTCTCCACTGCCCATCATCACCAGCAACAAAGGCTGTGCAAACTAAATGAAACCTCCCAGGAACTATGCCTCTGTTGTCTCCAACAGATGGTTTGAAATACCTCAGTTCAAGTAAAAGCAAGGTCAGTGAATTTGCATAAGAGCTATTTAGGGCCTCACCTGCAGAGGGGATGAACCAAGCTGCATGTGGGGGTTTTGACTAGTCTGCAGGACTCTGCCAGTGGGCAGAGCCAGAGGATCCCAGCTTGGCTGTGAACCAAAGTGTGTGTGTGTGTGTGTGTGTGTGTGTGACCAGCACCATGGAAAATACATAACTTAAAAAAACCAGATGTATATGTAAATTAAAAAAACCCAACCAAACCACCCATGAATACAGAACCACAAACATCCTATTTACTTGTTTTCTCAGTGATAATTTTTCTTTGGGTTTCCTGGCTAAAATCAAAAATGCAAGCTGTAGCAGTCAGAGCAGAACACAGGAAGGCTGGGACTTTCACCACTAGATACTATTCCTCCTCTCTCCTACTCACACCTTTGGGTGGAAAATTATTTAAATCACACCTAGCTCAGACTTACAGCCCAAAGTGAGATGTGCATCTCCCTACCTCCCAGGCTGGGGATGCAGCTCCCTTGGCACAGCGTACCTCTGCCCTTGGAGCAGCAGTGCCTCCTGCCACCCTCCTCAGCCTCCTTCCTGGGCTCTGTCGGATTCAGTGGCCATATATGGCAATGGACTTCATGGAAATAATGCTGGAGAAATGATATACAGGGGTTGTCTTGGTTGAGTAAGTCAGAAAAGTATTTTTAAGAGGATGTACAGACACTAAATGCAGGCTTGCTGACTGCTAGTCTGCCAGAATCTCATCCTCACTTTGCTCACACAAATGGCAGTAAGGCAGAAAGATTAATCTTTTCAGGCTAAGGGATGCCTGAGAATAATGTTTTCCAGTACAGAAGGTACAGGGGGTTTCTTCTTGAGAACTGAAGCATAGGCTATGATGGGAATAATTTCTGCCTTTGCTGCCTAGATTTTCCTCTATGTAAACTCCTTGGGGCATTTCTTCTCTGCAAAACACCAAGAGAGTTTTGCTGCTCTCCTGAGGAGGAGGGTATTGACACTAACATATGTTGTATGAAAAAGTCCACAAGAGAGAGAAAGGAGGATTTAGTCATGCCAAAATGACAGAGAGTCCCAAACATTCAGTACTCTTCCAGCAGTGAAAAAGGAGTGTTTCAGGCATGAGAAATACTGACTTACATCTGGAGCCAAACCCTTTTCCCTCTGCTGTGTTGTACTTAAGCAGATTTCAGTTTTGCCGTATTCCTATTTCCAGAGTTAAGTGGCAGAGCCAAAGGATACAGCCCATCCCATTTCTAGCAATTCCAGTATTTGTAAAACATGTGGACAGAGCAGAACAAGTGGGTGGGTGGCTGGATGAATTTCTGGCCTGGTTATGTAAAGTAAAGCAAATGTGCAGTCAGGCTGTCAGCTTTCTGTCTTAAACTCGATCATATTAAAAGTGCTCTGCGCTTCTCATGTGAGTTCCATGAGAATGCAAGACGAAACAAAATGCTGTAATCACATCCCTGTTTTTAGGGACAATCTGTAGCTTGAGCTCACCCATGGTATCCACCAGGAGAGAGGTCTGCAAGCTCCTTGAGCACAGGACAACTTTTAGTCCTACTCCTTATCAGGTCCCAAAGAGATCAGCCATAAGGAAGTATCTACAAATGTACTTTTACTCAGGATTTGTTTGGTTTCTGTGTGGCAGGGGCTGGCTGGCAAGCAGCTGGCTTTCTGGTTTTACTACAGAGCCAGTGCTTTTTATCTGGAGCTTGGAACTTTAAAGTAGCCAGAAGAATCTAATTTACTTTTTCTGACTTTGCATGTATAAAGAATAAATGTAGGGCAAGCATTTTGCCTCCAGTTTTGGTGTGTCTTTTAAAATAAGATACAGGAATTATAGAAATTTGTAGGTGAATGCAGGTGGGAAGTTTTTATAGTAAATGTTAGTGCCTCTGTAGTAAGATAGTTTTAAAGAGAGAAATATTCCAGACACACCATGTGGCAGACATTCCACTGACTTCAGCCATGGCTCGGGGTAGGGAATCTTTCCAGCTTCTACCTGCAAATATTTCCCCTCTGTACTTTATGTCACCATGCCATACTCTGATATATATCCTGATCCACCTGGGGATTCAAGATCTAAAGCCAGGTCTGATGAGAAGTGGCTGAGGGAGCTGGGGGTGTTTAACCTGGACAAAAGGAGGTTCAAGGGGGACCTTATCACTCTACAACTCCCTGGAAGGAGGTCGTAGCCAGGTGGGGGTCAGTCTCTTCTTGCAGGTTACATGTAACAGGACAAGAGAAGACAGTCTCAAGCTTCATCAGGGGAGGTTTAGATTGGATATTAGGAAAAATTTCTTCACTGAAAGGAAGAGGCTGCCAAGGAAAGTGGTGGAGTCAGTCCCTGGAGATATTTAAAAGACTGTGTAGATGTGGCACTTAGGGACATGGTTTAGTGGTGACTTGGCAGTGCTGGGTCAACAGTTGGACTCGATCTTAGGGGTCTTTTCCAACTAAATGATTCTACAATTCTATGAATAAGGAATAATAATACAGTTCAGGTTGCAGAAGCTTTTTCCAGGTCTGCATTTACTGCATTTTCTGCATTTGAAAGTGGCGGTTCTGAAGTCTGCTAATTGTAACATTGTAATGGTAATTGTGGTATTTAAGATTCTTGCAATGGAATAATAAAATATTATTTTAAACATATTTTAAACATATATAGTTTTGAGGCTATCCAAAGAAGTACAGGGTCTTCGGTTTTCTGATTACATTTGCTCATACATTTTAAATATTGGAATAGATAGTCTGTTTATGGTCTCAGTTTCATTTTCCTGGCAGATCACCCTGTGTGTGTGTGTATATGTAATGTACAAAGGCATTTGTGGTGAGAAAAAGAGAATTATTTCCTTTCTGTAATGTGTGGGATAATAGATTAAGCTTTTAATGGAATATTTGCCATCACAAGGTATTCTCAGTGCAGTCTTCCACATGATGCCATTTTATTAAAAATAACTCATTTGGAGATTCCTTTTTTTTTTCCTTTCTAGTTTTGCAGCTATTGAGATACATTTATTCATATTTTTACACATTTCATTGCAATGGATAAAAGTTTGCTGAACTCCATTCCTCACTCTCACACACTTTTTAATGAAAATAGTGATCTTTTGTTTTCATATGGCTCCAGAAGATGGAACATAGAAAAAAACTGACAAGAACTTTTGAGTCTTGTGATTGAAATTATGCAAGTTGGCAATACTGGTGGAATGTTTTATCCTTAAAATTTTGAGCTAAAGCTATATGCATGTGAAAACCAGATTTATAATGGCGGCCGTCTGCAAACGTAATTATAGAGAGTGCATCCAGGCAACCATTATATATTAAAGACATTTTATCCTGGTGAGCTGGAGAAGAATGAGTTTTATGCTGTGCATTGAGCACAATTATATTGCACATAGAAGGTGATGAGCAAGTCTTTGCCAGTGAACCTTTTGAACCCACATGAAGTGTTGGACCTTGAATATGCATTTACTTCAGATCCTGCCACTAACTCCCTTTTGACAATGTGTCATTTTTTAAATGAAAGCTTAATTGCAACCCAATTAAACACTTCAGCTTCTCATTAAATATGTGGGGTACGATAAGAACTGGATTCACTTGAGTGCATGACTTTGCACATACTATTGAGTTAGTGCTGCCAAATCATTTCCCTCTGTTCTGTCTGTAACTCCCATTACAATCTTCCTTTGCCAAAATTAACTAACTGTGTGGTGTGAGCAGATGCTGAAAACATAAGCCATTGAATCAGGGTCATGCAGGAGACAGAAATGAATGTTTCCAGAAACTTTACAGTCACATTTCTCTAGGAAGAAAACAGCAGTGTATTTACACCATACAGAGGACCAACGACTGAAAAAAAAAACAAGACACAAAAAAAATTCTTACGAATTTGGGAAATTCAGGGCTTTGTTTAACTCTGAGGTGCAAATGCTCTGTCACAGATGTATCTACATTTTCTGTTACAAAGGACACCAAGTGCCATGAAATGCTGGTCTTTTTTCTGGAACAAAATATAGGGAAGGCTAGACAGTCAGGAAAGAATGCTGAAGTGTTTTGAGATTCTAGCTCAGAAATAAAAGTGTAGGTTCATTCCCCAGCTTTGGTTAGATTTTTTTTTATGTGTCATTGAATGAGTGATTTCATCATTCTTTTGTTCCTGGGTTCTCCCTCTGTAAAATGGGGCTTGTGCTCTTCCTTTCTTTACAGCCCATGATGCCTGTAATTTATGATGTACTCCTGAGTAGCAGAAGGGTCTTTGTAAACCCATAAACATTTGATTTGTTTTAGCTTCACCCTTAAAGGGAACTTAAGTGCTGGGAAAGGACTGTTTGGTGCCATCCTTTGCTTTTTAATAGTTTCCACATCAAAATTGTTCTGTTTGAAACTCAGCATGAGTTTGGATCGAGAGCATATTCTCATCAGCACAAGCAATTTCAGGCTAATAATGGGCTGGTGGTAACCTCACAAGAGATAAAGACCTTAGCTATGGCCATGGGGAATCATCAAACATCTTTGCTCACTGTGTATTTTGACATTTATAGAGTTTCAGATTTTTAAGTTCTTCAAATTCCCTCAAAATATCAGTAAATTCCTGGTTGAAGATTTTTCTTTAACTTTTTAGGAACAGAAAGTGCCATTTCCATTTTCTACAAACGTATTTACAATTAGTTTGACCTTTAACTCTAAGTTAACGTGCAATTATAATACAAAAATGCCATGAAACACCACTATGCAGTATTAACTCTGAATCAATCAGCACTTCATTAGTTCTCTGATAGGAAAAAAAGAGCATCTGTGTGGTGTATTATACAAAGCTCTTGTCCATTGTCTTGAGGGACCTTGGATTTAATCCCATTTTTTCACCATTGTAATGAAATCAGTTTGGTGGTGTCTGCTGAGTTCATATTGCAAAATTAGCACATGGAAATCAGCAGTGATATTGGTTTCGTCACTGAGAAGAGCCTCAGAGCTTAGTTTGTCTAGAAACTGAAACCTTCCACCTCTAGACATTATGTCTCCTTCAGGTCATACATGAAATGATTTAGGGAAGGGGCATGGAAAAGTTGTTGTAGTGTCAGCCTGCCTGACACCTGCCAACCTAGTAAATGTGTGATTCTCCTTCCCACCTGCTTTCACATCCATATATAATTTCTCTGATTTGTATTTTATGAATAATTAATAAGTTTTGCCTTGTCTTCTAAGGTTATAAAAGATGTGTGCAGCAACTGTACAGGAGCTGTAGACTCTGATGGGCCATTGTCTAGTTCTCCGGTACATAAAGTGGAGCTGGAAAAGGTAAAATCATCAAAATGATGAATGCAAAATTCCTTATGATTACTCAAATAGACACTGGTAGGCACTGGATGTAAATCCTTGCTGCCTTGTGTTGCTGTTCCAGGCACACAGGCCCTGTATTGTGTTGGTTTGTTTGGATATGTGCACACATCCTGCAGAGTTGAGGCTTCTGCCATGTCAGTTTGTTTGGCCATGAACAACCAGCAGGCTGGCTCGGGTCCAGCTTCTCTTCAGCCATAGAAGGGTGCAGATTAATGGGTCTGATACTTGTGCTGAGATGCAGAGATGGTCTCCAACAAATGCAAGGAGCAAGCAGGGGTATCACTCTTGGGAAAGAATAGATGAAGATTATACCAAGATTTTAAGGGAAAGTCTCTTATTTTGGGGAATTCAGTCCTTGAGGACCTCCCTGGGCATGCTGAGGTCACTGTTTTGGCAGACCCTTTCAAGCACTCATGTCTCAATAGAGAAACTTGGCTACTCACATGTGGTTGTCTTCACTGCCTTGACTCAGCAGGATGTGAGAGCACGAATTGGGAAAGTGAGCAGCTTTGCAGTGAATGATTGGTGCATTACCAGCACCAGTTTAAGCCCCTGCTCTGTTAAGGCATCCATGTGAGCAAATCTGTCTGCAGCCCCTGCTTAAAAATCCCACTGACAGAGGTTTCTTCAACTGACTCCAAATGGCAAGTGTCACCCCTCTGGTGGAAGTGCACCACTGCCAGCAGGATTACGTTGCTTTATCCTGGGAACTGTTCCAGGACAGCCCAGACTTCCTGGTTTCACGGGCAAAAGCTGTTGTATGTTTGCACACACCTGCACAGTAGTGACCAAGTAGCTTACAGAGTTGTAAAAAAGTTTTTTCTGAAACACATGCCATGAAAAGGTGTAATTTATCTTGTCATTCATTCCTTTTTGTGATGATCTGCAAATCTTCAGGGCTTTGCCACTTCTGAGTAATGTGGTCACCAAAGCTGTGCTGTCATAAGCTCTATCTGCTTCATCCCAGACCTCATGCACAACCATTACAGAATAATCAGTGCTAAAAATTTATTTCAAAAGTCTATTTTTTTGCACATATTGAAAGTACTGAAGCACCTTGTAGGAATGCATTATTTTCTGGTAAGTTGTAATTGCCTATGCATATATGAAGTATTCTTTAAAGATACAGCTTTTACCTTATTCGTATCTTATCCATGTAATTCCTTATTGCAACATTTAGTGTCTAGAAATACATTAAAATATATTGTGAATTATGAATATTTCACTGGTTTTAATACACTTTCAAATATATACTATTTTGTTGTTTCTGTGATTTTCTAAAGTGTCTAAAACTGAACTTTTTACTATCTCCTAATTCTCTTCAAGTGGATGAGAGCTTGAAAGGGTGTTTTATTTCATAGAAAGCATATTTTTAAAGGCACTAATGACACTTATTTGATGAAGGTGCAAACACTGTACGTCAGCTAATCTCTTTGACCCTGCAGAAGCTGTCGTTTGAGAGGCCGAGCTCAGATGGGGAAGGTACTGTGGAAAATGGCATCACTACTGTGTGCAATGGTAAAGAACAAGGTATGTCTGGTGAAAGGAGTGTGTGCATAGAGAAAGGAAATACCTCACTTTTATCTTTTCAAAAAAGGCAGTAAATTTTTGAATGGTTTTATTAGATTCAATTTAACTTGAAAACTGAACTATATCAAGAAGGATTCCTTAAATTTTGTCATTTGATGTTATTGTGCAGGTAAAATCAGTATAATTAGTATAACCAAACAGAATATAGAAATTTTGATTTGGCCTTTTCTGTGTTCAAAAGTGCAGTTTTTCAGAACTTTGGCGACCACTACAGGCAAGTAACAGGCTTCTTCGTAACTCTCTAGTGGCAATATAAAGAGTGGTGTAAAGCTTCTAAGCAAAAAATCTATCATTAAATACTAGAAGGAAAGTTTTTATATATATATATTTTATATGTATGTGTATGCACAGATACCTTCATACATAAACGATCATATTACATATGATTATTTACACTAACATAATAAAATATATATAGTCATGCAATATCAGTGAGTTTTTGAGTACATATGTATATTATTTTGCATATGTTTTTTTGGAGCCATGCACATTCTGTAGTCCTTATTCACTTACAAAGGTAAATCCGAAATCCAGAGGGAGTTCTGGCTGAGTTATATCTAATACACTCAACACTTATGCTCTCTTCCCCATCCCCTGCCCCTCCACAAAGCAGAAGAAATTCTGTGGCTTCCTTAACTTGCCATGTAGCAGTGGTGTGGCTTAGATAAGACATTTTTCTGCTGTTGTTAAATGAAGGGTAATGTGAGCTGCAGTGAGCACAATGTCAATACTGGCCTTGGTGCCAGTCCTGTCTCTCCTTTTGACTGACTCATTTCCCTTATCTTCTCTCTGGTTCATTTTCCAGCATTTCCTGGCTATACAGATCTCTGACATACCCAGTGGTGTGGGACAATGTCAGGGTTTGTGGTTTTTGGAAAGCCGTGGTACATTTTTAGATTTCACATTTTAAAATCTTCTATTAAGATTTCATAAACTCTGAAACCTATGGAGAATCATCTGTGACCCAAAACCTGTGTTGATCACGATATCCAGAAGTACCTGGTGGCTCAGGTACCCCGCAGAAGATGTGATGATGCAGCTGGAAAAGCAGCCCAGCTTAGGTGCCTCAAGGAGGGTCATTTCAAATACCAGGGGCTTTTGAAAATTGACCTTCGGTACATAGTAGTAAAAATAATAGGTGTTAATGACTGCAAGAAGACTGAAATGTCCTTGATGAAGTAATGCTATGCATTTTTAAAATAATGGATAGGAAGCATTTAAGAGAGTACATGGGAAGGGAGGCTTCAGAGAATGATCATCTCCAGCTGGCACTGACTGCCAGCCTCTGCTCTGCTCTTACCAGCTGCTTGCTTTGCTATGGGGAGGGAAATGAGAATAAAAGGCTTTTGTGAAAAAAATCACTGGCAATTGAGCAATCAGTATATTCTTTAGATTCAAAAAGATTAAGTGCTGCCTCTCAGTTCTGCAGGAAAAAAACCAGCAATGTGGTAGGAAGACAGGACAGAAAAACAAACACTAAAATGGGCTTATTCCACAGTCTGTTCATGCTCATGGGAATGATTTCTCTGGGCTTCTGTCTCACAGAAATGAGATTTTCTCAGTCTCTGGCTTTTTTAATGTTTTTCATCTTCTGCCCCTCAAGAGCTACAGTTGGCCTTTGGCTGCTTCTGTGTGGGATAGAAACCCTTTTGAGGGCAGGTGCTGTGCCCCCCAGGCAGGGGTCTGTGACCAGATGGGATGGGTGGCCTTCCTCCCTCCAGCGAGGAAGCCTGTTGCATGTTTGGAGAGCACAGTATAAGTTGTGGACATCCTTCCCTTGAAAAAGATAATTAGACCTGGATGTGTTGGAGTTGGCTTGGGGGCAGCTATTGGCACTTGCAGAGCTGCCTTTCCCCCTCAGCCCTGGCAAATTTGTACAGTCTTGGCTACAGATACAATTTCTAAATAATGTTCCATGATTGCTAACAATTAAGCTAAATATGATAAATTATCCCATGGTGAGTCCCAAACTGCTTCTCTATTTTCCGTGCATTCTTCTTCCCAGCTCATCAGTTCATACAGTCATTTCTCATATGAATGTTTTGTCCATTTTTTCCCTCAGTTTGTGCAAGTCCATAACCACTAAGTGTTCCCTGTTGCAAAAGGAATTGATTCGTCAGGGATAAAGATAGAGCAGCTTAGTTAGTAACTATTTTAAATGTATTGTTCATCAAAATCAAATATCAGGGCCAGTTGATGGAAATTTTCGCTGCCCTGTCAGTTGGCAAAGACTTTTTCCTCTGTTGCCAGAATCCAGTTTAGGGCACTGAATGCAATTTCTGAAGTTTATGTTGTTTGTTCTGTTTTGCAAATAAAAGGCCTGTTTTTTTCTGAATCTGTTTAATCTTAGAAACTCTTTTTTCAAAAAAAAAGTGTTAGGATTTTAATCAGGTAGGCACTTTAAAAAACTATATTCATAGTCCTTGTCATATTTCATTCAACAGCTGAACATGCCTCAGTTCTCAGGGTTGTAATACTACTAGTATCAAATGAAGTTAGTGGAAGCATAGTCTGGATTTTAGCAAAATACCTCTTTTCAGCAGCTTTTTCTTTCCGATGGTCACAGAAACGGCCAACTTACAGCCATCAAATATTCATACTGATGCCACTAATTTCTTAGTAGTTAATTCATAAGTCTTGTCTAAAATATCCATTGTGATAAGATCTCTTAACCTAACTGTAAATAGCAGAAGTATTTTTGCTAAGCAAGCATATTCTGTCTCTTTTGTGTACTTAATTATTGAAGTATTTTGAGAGAAGTGTTCAGGAACATTGAAGAAAACAGTGAAGAAATGTCTGACTGGATTTTTATTGCTGTGTATATGAGCTAAATTTATATGCAGGTACTTCAGTCAGACTGATAAATTAGGTGATGACTGCTGTGGAAAGAGACTTGAAGCTTGATTAGATTAAATAAATTTGCAAGCTTGATTTTTATTCAAAAAATTGTTTTCAAAATGCCATGATTTTTATAACACAGAGGTTATTAGAGAGGGCATATGATACTTGCCTCATTGAACTCTGCAACTTTTGTACAAATGTTTGTCTTGCACAGTATATTTTTGTCTGAACTTCTGTTTTTATTCAGGTTCTCTCTATTGGTTGGTGTACACACACTACTAAATACACACTTCTGCTTTCTTAATAGTGAAGAGGAAAAAAAGTTCAAAAACGGAAGCCAAGGGCACTGTGACTAAAGTAACAGGGAAAAAAATAACGAAGATCATTGGTTTAGGAAAGAAAAAGCCATCAACAGATGAACAGACCTCATCAGCTGAAGAAGATGTTCCAACATGTGGTAAGTGACTTTTCTCCTTGAGTCTTACATCTGGATTGCTATTAAAACTTTATAGCATTCTAGCCTAGGAATTTGTCTAAAATTGCTTTTACTTCAGTAATTCCTCCCCCAATATCAGAAGGATGGATCCAGACTGCAAGAGGAGTAATCAAGAGTTTGTCATTTGCAAATAGACTAAAATAATTCGACTTTTTAAATAAAATGGTAACACAAGCTCAGGTATCACTGCTCCATGCAGAAGTGAGGAGGAAGAGAAGTGTGAACAAGATGCATAAAGAAACGCGCCGGTCCACAAACAGATGGTTATAAAAATTAATATAGGCTGAACTATGAAATAAATTCAGGCTACAAAGTAGAAGAAGGTTCTTGGAACGTGATCAGGTCTTTTGTAGTAGATTGTGGTTAAGGTTTCATGGAATAGCAGACAGCACTCAACTGGATCTCAACAAAAGTGATTTGAGTTTAATTATGGGTTCCTAAAGGGATACATATTGGACAAAATGAAGTAACAAATCTCTAGTAAGCTATTTTAACTCTTAATTTTGATCATTCCATATGATGGCTATAGTGCTTGGCTGCACCAAGGAAGTGTATAAAAAGGCATGCAGAAAATATTTGGGTTTTGTATCTTAGCTCTTAGGATTTGCTCACAGGTTGAGACTTTGTGCAATGCACTTAGCTGATGTCCTCACAGCTCTGCTATTTTAAAACAGTTCAATATACTTACATCTCCAACTTGTCTTTTGGTGCTCCAGTATTAAGTAACACTTCCATACATGAATGAGATCGAACCCACCCTTCACCCAATCCCTTAAAAAAACCGAGTTCCTTAGAAAGCTTTGAAGCAGTTACACCAGATTTCGAGTTTGGATTTGACTTTTTAATTGACTAGGAAAACTTAGGGAAACCCAGAAGTCTGTGATTAGGGAGTAGTTGACAGAACTCATAGGACCATGAAGTGTGATAGATGCCTGCCTGAGGTGATGGAAGCAGATCCATGGACCACCAGAGAGAACTTCATAGATCACAGGTGGCTTTAAAGCCACACTTTAGGAATCATTCACATAAGCAAACTTTGATTAATAAGTGTATGTATATGTGTCTATACATCAGCTAAGTACAGATGTGATTATTGACCAAAAGAACAGCTGGGAAAAGCTGTGTCCAGCTAGCATTGTCCAAAGCATCTGGCCTCATAAGGGCTCAAACTTCCGGGCGCTCATACTCCACTGATTACTCCATATAATATGGGAAGTCAACCACAGCTGTACAATCTAATTCCTCATATTTCTAGCATTAGTTTGGATATGGACATAAATACAGATACAGCCATTACTATTTGCCTGCATTTGGCTCTACTCAACACCACTTGCAGATTTTAAAGGAAAAATATATAAATGTCTAGGCTTTGGTCATTGCAGGAAATCTTTGCAGAAGCAGTTTCTCACCACCAGAAATTTGGCTCAGTTCAGTGCCCTCTGGGAGGCTGCTCCATAGTTGAAGGTTTTTACACTTTAGAAGCCTCTACCTCCCATGAACAAAGAGAAGATACCAGCAGGGCTGCAAGTGTCACCCAGCTAGAGTGGAAACTAAAACCCACCTGTGCTTGGAGTCATGGCAAAGCTCTTCCCTACAACATCACTGGTCCTAAACTGCCTGGACTGAGCTGCAGTGCTAATGCCCTGACGGGGAACTCACTCGAGGCATTTTGGTCATGTCAGGTTGTGAAGGTTTAAGTAGAGATATGTGGAGGGAGAAGTGGGATCCTGTGTAGTTCGACTCTGAAGCAGAAAATTCTGGAAGAACTTTTCTGAGAGGTGCACTGGGAGCAGAGGGGAAAAACTGTCTGAAGTAAAGGACTCTCACTCCAAAACAAGCCATATCTGGCTTGCATGGGAAGTTTTTTTTCATTTCTAGGGATTGTAATGTAATGCACAGTGATACAGGGTATTGTTGCAGGAGGAGGGAGAAGAGCTGAAGAGTGTGCTTATCACAAGGAGCCAAAACCAGAGGATTAAGCACATCCTCATTTTTTATAGCACCTTCCAAGATGTGCACAATTCTGATCTGCTACATCCTGTTGGATCACACTCTGACATTGGAACCATAATGTTGGAAGGAAAACCCAGAAAAATGAACAATAAGTCATAGTTTTAATGAAAACCAAAGACAGATCTCTCCAACAGGATTAAATGAAAATCATGTCTGAGATAGAAGACGATTTTTTAACCTCACTTCTGGCTTTTGCAAGATATCATTTCTTTCCCTCATCATAGCCTGTTTGGAAGCAGCAACATGCTGAATTCATGTACCGTTTGTAACATGGAAGCAAAAAGTAAAAGGTTTTGGGTTGGGTTTTTTTTTCAATTCCCAAACTGTACTGAGGCAGGAAAAATGGGCATTGCTTTGATTGTAAGGTTTGAGTCTGGAATGATTGTTCCTCTGGTGCAGAGAAGGAAAACCACAGAACACTGCGTGGTTAATCATGTTATATGCCTAGACACTATATCGATGTAGAGCATGGTAAGAAAAGTGGGTGGGTTTAAAAGACAATCTGTTAATGGCTTTTTAATATGTAAGGATACTGTATCGTATTTACTTCTTGGATTTTAAAAATTTTTGGTTTTATTTGGATAGGTAACAAAGGTTGCCTTCTTTTCAGTCTGGTTTACAAGTGTTGCAAACCAGATGCGCATTCTTCTTTCTAAGTGAGATTACAACATAGAGCATCAAAACTTAGTAGGTCTTTTAAACACTGCTTTTGGATGTTACAGAAGATATTTCAATACCTAATTAATATTAATATGAGCTGTGATTTTCCCAGAAAAATTTGGTCAGCCACAGTTATCAGTCATTACCCACAGAGAGGCAGAGTGAGCACATTAGCTGTGTATGTACTGGTTTTTTTCAGTGTCCCTCTCCCATTCTTACTGAAGTCCTGGGGACCTGTGTGCTCCTGCATGTCCAGCTGCTGCAGAGACTGACACAGAACAGCCATTTGCACATGAGCTGGATCACATATTTATATACTTTTTCTAGGTTGTTGGCACGGTGAAAGTTTTCATTAGAAGAAGTGGGACAGGGTCATTTACTTGTCTTCCTAAAATCCATCTGGACTTTCTATTAGAAGAGGAACAAGTTATGTAAGGGCTAGCATTACACTGAGAAGTAAATTTCTTTTTTTTTTCATTTTCAGAAGAAGTCAGGAGTAAAATATCTCACATTTCATTTTATTGCAGGATATCTCAACGTGCTCTCTAATAACCGCTGGCGTGAGCGCTGGTGCAGAGTGAAGGACAATAAACTCATTTTCCACAAGGACAGGACAGATCTGAAGACACACATTGTTTCTATCCCTCTCCGTGGCTGTGAAGTCATCTTGGGACTGGATTCGAAGCACCCCCTGACCTTCCGCCTGCTCCGGAATGGGCAGGAGGTCGCTGTGCTTGAGGTACAATAGCTGTGACTTGTAGGAACTCCCACAAGCTGACTTAGAGAAGCACTTGCATACAACCTGTGTCTGTCCATTCAAAAAAAAAAAAAAATCTTTGGAATGATATTATTGCAGAGCTGAAAAATATTGGAAGGAGAAAATAAATATTAAATATTGTAGACAAAGAAAGAACTGAGATTAAATGTAGTTCAGAAATCTTCTCAGTAAAATACTTTTCTCTGCACTGATGTTCGTCTTACCTTGGTATTAAAATATCCCTGTTCCTCCTCTAGGCACACTTTTGTATCAGTGATATAAGTACTTTGGGTAAATAACTTTGCAATAATTAAATAATGGATTACTGTAGATGGGAGCTCTAAAACTCTTAACTTTCATTTGTCTGCTATTTATGTGAACTCCTTTTGCTCAGTCTGTGTCTGTATTAATACAGTTGTGCATTTAAGAAAATGCAGTGTGCCAGCAGTCTGGTGTTCTCTTGACACTCCTCACAGGCACACATCTTCCTCTGTGTTAGGTGGGTCAGGATATTCATCATATTTATTTATTCATCGTATTTTAAAACCTTAAATGAGAATACACTTAAAGCCAACTATAATGAGGATATAGCAGGAGGCAACCTTTTGCTTTCAGCGGCAGGACAGGCACTTTGACTGCTTTGGGTTTCTGACTACAGGTTGTGTCTCCTGTCCTTGTAACCATACCTGTTATATGATAGCAGTTCAAAGAACTTGAAAATCCAGAAAAAATATCAAAGAACTGTGAAAAACAATGAAATAAAAATAAGAAATTTAGAAACTGCTAAATTTGTTAATGACAAATTGTTGTCTTTCCCCTGCTACTTTTATCCATTATTTGTTTCACTACTTGTCACTTTTGAATTGGTGACTTGAAGCAATTATTAATGCTTTTACTTGTGTCATCAGGAAAATGAATACCATCATCTAGACAAATTTAGTAAAATTTTTCAAAAAGCAATGTTAAAATCTCCTCACTATTTCATTCCCTCTTCCCTCTTGTTCCTGTTTAGCAGTAACACTTTCTTCTCAGGAGTCATGCTATCTAAAAATCCCCCAGCCTAACATAGGAAAATAATTATGTTAAAGCTTTCAATATTCTGAAGTCTAAAACAAGCCTTAAACGATTATTTTTTCTTCTTTTTTGTGGATTGCCCACTTTGTGTAACATCATAACTGATGAACACATAGCTTACTTAAAGTGCCCTCCTTCTAGCAAAGCAGATTTAATATGAAATCCTGGGGTTTTTAGGAGTTCAGCAGAGTGAAACCAGAGCCTCTTGTACAATGTGGTAGCAATTTGTCAACCAAGAAGAATGCATGTTTTTGCAATAATGCTCACCCCAGTGGCAGAGCAAAGACCTGACCCACGTTCTTGCCCTCTCCTTGCAGGCCTCCTCCTCTGAAGACATGGGCAGATGGATAGGAATTTTACTGGCAGAAACGGGGTCTTCAACAGATCCTGGAGCTCTGCACTACGACTACATCGACGTGGAAATGACGGCAAGCGTGATCCAGGCTGCGAAACAGACCTTCTGGTGAGAGGCATTCAGCTACCCGGCCGTTTCCAGTGCTCTGAGAATTTATATCCATATATTAGCTCCACTGCCAGCACAGCTTATCAAAATCTGCTTCCCCCTTTGCCAGATATTGAACTCCTGAAGTGTTTCAGCATTGCAGCATGTTAGATGTGTTCATGATTATTGTGCTGGAATCCTGCTAAATTCTGTAAAAGATGCACGGCACTATGCAACTTTACTCAAATCTTTACCAATTTTTTCAGTAAGTGCCCTTACCAAATGCTATATTTTAATATTTTATTTTGCTTAAAATCTTAGAACTATCCCTGGAAGAGAACAAATATTCTGAAATATGCAGCTATGTAATTCACATTTATTGTCTGCATTTGCTGTACATATAGGGAAATATACAGCATATTATTGATCAATATATGCTGCACACTCACAGTGTATAGCAAATATAAGTCTTGCGTAGACACATAATCAGTGTTTCCTTCTCAAGTTCTGATTAATTAAAAATTTTATCAAACTCACCTCAGTCCAGTTAATTTCTGGTGTTTAATACAGGAGGTGGAAATTGGGAAAGGTGTCTCGAGGGTGCAGCATGGAAGCTGCTTAAATTGCAAATCAGTACAGTGAATTCCCCATTGCTGATCCTGTGCTAAAAGGAGTAATGCATACTTAGCATATACAGTGATTTACATGTTCAAATCATTTTAGGCATTAAATAAGTCTTTGTTGGGAAAAGACCATCATTTTTCCTTGGTTAGATGAGTTTTTTAGAAATGGGAGTGAAGAAACAGTTGGGACAGGGGGGTTGCCCTGCTGCAGTTGTTCCCTGCAGTCAGAAAGTGGGTGGCCTAAGAAGACAGCTGGCAAAGGCATCATCCCTCATCCCGCTGCAAGATGACACTCCCCAGACTAATTTGGAATTTGTGTGACTTAATACATTAGAGAATCACACTCCATCTGCCCATCATGACTTTAAACAAATAGAAAATGAAGAAAAAAAAAAAAAAAGAAAAAAATTTTGGAGTTTTCCAGAAGAAGATCCTAGTGCCATTAGCTAGGTGCCAAGAGAAGTTAACAAGGGAAAATGCCCAGCTTCAATCAGAGTCTGGTTTGAATGACTTCTGATAGAAATCAAAGTGGTTCAGTGTTACCACAAGCCCAGTTTATGAAAACCAAATTTTGATAGAATTAAAATGCACTTAGCATGCAGACTTACGTTAATATTTGTTTAAAAGTTAATAGGGCTCAAAAGGTTTATCCTGTGTTGACATATTTTTTTGCTTCAGTCAGTATCTAGCAATAACCACGTTTAAGAGAAGTAGAGTGGTAACCTTTTCCCCCTGAATTCTGCGTGGCTTTCCTTTTCTGCACAAATGTGGTACTAATTGGAGCCAAGTGAAAAAACATATGCAACTAGACCACATGTTAGAAAGGAACATCAAGCAACTTGCAAAATAGCAGCATTTCCCTGTTAAGAAATAGTTAAAATTCATTGGGTGTCTTTAAGAGCCTGTAAGGGCTTGCTGATAAGCAACAAAGTAGCTGTCTGCTGATTTTCAGCTACTGCTAGAAAATGAGGAGAAATTACAATGATACTTAAATGTTAATGAAACACTACATTTGCCCTTTATAGAATGAATATCACTATTCCAAATTAGATGCAGCTATCATTAAAGCTTAGTTTGTCACTCAGTCACTTTAGATTATTGGTTATTCACTTCCTAAGATTGATGCTTTTCAAAACTATCGGCTCCTCATTAATAGCCCCATCCATTTCCTTCGTCTAAATCATTAGGTATCTAGGAAAAGCTGAAGTGCTTCCAGGGAAGTTTCTCCATTTTCCTTCTGGCAATTTCCAAATACAATTAACTTGCGTGGATGCATCTGAAAACATGATTAATGAGGATTACTGAAATAATGATTATGAATTGTTTCTAGCTACTTAGATAAATCTTACCTTCCTTTGGTGGTGGAAATAGTTACTACAGGTGCATGAGATGCCACTAATGAATATCCCAGCTTTCAGACATGGTTATTGTGTATCACTGTAATTGGAGCCTCTTAACTAGAAAAAAATACAGCAACAACTCCAAACACAGTTCTTCAGGCCAACCAGAAACACTTGAGCAATGCTCTTCCTTAAGAACAGTAAACAAATGCAGACCTTTAATAATGTCTAGTAAGGTATGAGTTAAGATAAAGTTGAAAACATTTTTTATCATGGAATTTTTCCTTGGGCTTTTTGAGGTTAGTTTGTTTGAAGTAAGAAAAGCTTCTCTCTAATGGTTTTTCCACCCCTCACACTGCCCTGAAAGGTTCACACCGAGCTGGGCAGGTTCATCCCTCCTGTGAGCCCAGGTCTCCCGTGGCTCAGGTGAGCCTCAGTTCTCCCTCTTGAATGAGAAATTCAATGGACTCCGTGTTATTCCAAAGCCAACAGAAAGCAACTGTTAAAACCACAGCATTCCTGAGCTGCTGCCAGTGCTACAGAAGACCCTCTCTGCTTTAGCAGTGCTTTATCATATTTTATGAATGTCAGCACAGACTCTGAATAGTGCCATTGTTTGGGATGGAAAACATGTTTTCCCATTCACGTACACCTGAAACTATAGGAAAGGAATTATTTGGGATCTCACTCTATACCTTATTCAATTCCAGCAGTTGCTACAAAGGAAAACTCACCCTCGGGGTCATTATTGCTGTCAGACATGACTCTGCTTTTTTCTGCATTGTTAGATCTTTGCAAACCTGATTTAGTTCTTGATATCTCATGTGCTGTGCAGGATTCCAGTAAAAAAAGCAACAGTGTTGATTGGGACAGGATAAAGGGAAAGAAATTAAAATATATTATATATATGTATATCCCTTTTGAAATTTCCAGAGGACTCAGGTCCACCATGTGTAACAGATCAAGAATGAGCATATAGAGTATTTGCATGCACAGTTACCCAGAGGGAGTTGGGAAGCATAGTGCCATAGCCAGCCAAAAGTTCTGATATAGAAAAGAAAAATTCCCAGGTTTTGAGGAAGTAATTATTCAGGAAATTTGATAGATATAAGTTAGATTTCATTGAAATTCCATGGGATTTTTTCAAATTTTTGCTGGATTTGATTCTTGGTTCTCTCATATCCTAAGTTTGCATCCCCCTGAGCATACATGCACACAGAAACACCTGCTTCTCCTCAGTGCAGACAAGGGAGTGTTTCTGGGACCCTGGCAGGCTGGTGTATAACAGAGATCAGCAGGTTCCCATGTAAACATGCCACTGAGCAGTTACAGCTGTTACCCTCCTGGCCTTCAGGCAGTCGTATCCCCACTGTAAGAATGGAGAACAGGAACATATGTTGTGTTATTGGCTGTACCAGCAATGTGTGAGTAGCAAAGAAAAACTGCCCTGAAGAAAGTGAGAAGCGCTGTGCTTCCAGGCTACATAATCGGGCATGGGGAATATACCACTGAATCATGATCTAGGCTTAAGTGTAAGTGCTGGTTTTTATTATTTTTACTTTGCATTTTTCAGTTTCATGAACAGGCGAGTTATATCTACAAATCCGTACCGGGGAAGCACTGCCAATGGCTACGCCTGTCCAAGTGGAATGGCACTTCATTATGATGATGTTCCCTGCATAAATGGATCGGTAAGAATTGAATGTGCACAGAACAAATGGTTTGCATGTGTTGAATGCGTGGACATCTGAAAATTGTATTATCTAAAGATCCTCACTGGGCAGTTTCCAGATGAACTCATATGTTTTTGATTGGGGGTTGCAAACTCCTCTCACACCTATAGAATATATGGGCATGGGACATATTGCTTACATTAACCTGCATGTGAGCCAATGTGCATTTGGAAAGCAGTTGCCTATTGATGATTTGTTGCCAAGTCCTTGAATATAATACTCACTCGAGGAGGTATTTTTTAGATCACACTGGAACAGGCAAAATTAAGGACTCAGTTAATTTTTGATGTCTGTTGAAAAAACACCAAAACCCAAACACTTCTCAGTCCCTGCAGCTGTGTTCCTGAGGACTGCAGGTGCTGCTTGTCCCAAAGAAGAACCACAGTGGTCATTTCCATCTTCATAAATTGCAGAGCTGATCATAGGCAGATGTGTTATAGGATTTAACATTTAGTGGATGCTACCCAATAGCAATATATGGTCCTCAGGAACATTTACAGGGGAGCTACAGCCCATGTCAGGTCTTAATTCGTGCTGTTGCCTAAAGGCCTCACTAAGGGCGAACTCAAGAGAAATTAAGAGTTTCAAAGTGTGAAATGGACTGGATATTCAGTCCTCCAATATGTCAGTAATGTCAGAAAGAAGTTAGAAATCCCCTCTTGGGAACAGTGCATGATCACTCGTGTGGAAGCAGTCTCTGTGTACTTCTTGGATGTGCTCACCAGTGTACTGCCATGGCCAGGATGGGTTAAGGAAGGATATTTAGCAACCCAGGTTGGTTTCTTTTAAGGTTAATCAGCTGAATCACTGGAGTACTATTGTTGAACTTTCCATTTTTCTAAAAACTAAAAAAAAAAGAGCTATTTCAGTTCTTGTAGCTCAGAATAATAAATCTCCATCAAATAAAATGTAGTGCTAGCATACCAGCAGCTGATATTCATGGGAAAGACATGCAGCCTGAAGAAATTAGAAAAACAAACTAAAAAAAACCCTCTTGGTTTCTGATAGCTGCTAGGCCATATTACTTTTAACAACTCATGTACCAGATATAATCCCATGGATTCATCTGTGTAAACTGTGAGTATCCCCGTTAACACAGTCTTGCCTGTGCCCCCTTGGTGCTAGAGCTACCAGCTGAAGGTGCAGTCCATGAAACAGCGAGGGTAATAGGTGTGCTTACACTATGGAACATGCTCAGGGCTGAGGCTGTGAGCCATGGAATGCAATGCTTGCTTTCCACACTGGAAATAAATACCCCCACTTCCTAAATAATTTAAGTGTAGGTAGTAATTGTATGCTTGCTAAGCACTAAGGGCTTACTACAGTCCAAAGCATCACTAATGTTTTAATTTCACTTAGGAGGTTCTGCATGGTGTATTGTTCACTAACTGCTGAGGTGTATGTGTTGCAGTGGGAACCAGAAGATGGCTTTCCTTCTTCTCGTAGCAGGAACATTGGAGAAGAAATGCTTTATGATAACGCAGGCCTGTACGATAATTTGCCGTCTCCAAAAATCTTTGCGCGCTATCCGCCAGCTGACAGGAAACCCAATAGGTTATCTACTGACAAACTCTCCTCTAACCATTACAAATACCCTGTCTCATCCAATCTGTCTTCTGCTCAGTCTGTCACTAATACCTCTGCTGTGGGGAGGGGATCTGGCTCGCAGGTACTGTACTATTTAATACTTAACAAAGCTTTTTATTTGTTGGCTGTTCTGTTTATCTGGTTGTTATCTGAAGGGACTATTAAATTCTCTTAGTGTTAGCACTGAAGTGCCTGGAGTTTAGTTATGAGCCCACTGCAAATGAAGCAGGTTTGCGAAGTTGTAAATTCCAGTGTGGAAGTAGTGGTACCTGGGAAAGGCTTTCCCCACATGTTCTTGATGATTTATCGATTGTGAATAATAAGAAAAAAATAAATGGGACCTTCCACACTTAACCTGAATGAATGTCTAGCTACCTTCTGGCTCCTCAGGCAGAGATGTCTTCGAAAAAAAGATAGGTGAAATATGACCTGACGGTGACAGCAAATCTGGCTCTTTAGAATTGTACTAATCTATATATCATGTTTACTATGGTTATATATTTTGTGAATATGCATATATATAATAACTTGATGTTATATATTTAGTAAATTATGTTGTTTATATTCATGTATACCATCTTTATATTACTGCCTATTATTTTCTTCCCCATAAAAAAAAAAATAAGCCCCTGTCTGCTGCTTTCTGAGGGTGGCTTCAGGCTTTAGTACCTTAGCTTGAACATGAATCTACAAAGTCCTGTATGCTCAGCCTTGTAGCAGATGGGCACAACCCAGCAGGGGAGCAGAGCAAGCCTTGCTCACAGCTATGCCAGGAGCCTCTCAGAGCCCTTAGCTGGTCTCTGAAAGCTGGTCATTGGCATAAACCTGTGAATATATCACAGTGATGGGTGGTTTTCAATTTAATCTGACAAGGAACAGTTAGATAAGTGTTTCCCTTGTATAAGGTACCTGTCATACTGTGCATTAACTCAACCCTTACAGAAACCTCATATCGGAATATTAGAATTCAGCACAGTTGCAGAATTGGAGGTGGACATGAGCAATAAATTACTGCAGCAGCAATCTTCTCAGTGCACTCTCAATTCAGTCCTCACAAACTTTTGGAAGCAGGAGAACAGAGCATGGCACACATATGCCCTGTGCTTGGCTGGAGCATACTCCATGGAGACACCATGATTAGTCAGGACAGGGTTGTCTTCCCTGGGTTCAGTTCATTGCAGTGAGCCATCTAAATGGAAACCCCTTGAACATGAAATGTTCTGTTCCTGGTAATCTTGTGAGACTGTCTGGCCATTATGAGAGGGTTTTTTAAGTAAGAAAAGCTTTTAATTAGTAGCTAGAAATTGTATAAGGGGTAAACAATATGTTAACCCCTAGCACTTAAGAACATGTCATAATTATATTGTTTAAAAAAAAAATAAATCCACCACAAGGATGGCAAGGACATATAGTAAATAGGAAAGTGTTGAATTTTTGTGTGGCAAACCCTGGTGGGTTTTCTGTATGAAATTATCTCTGACAAACTTGTGTTTCAAGAATCCTAACTGCAAAAATTTTTCAAAGGCACATTTTTTTCTGCCTTGCAATGGCTTTCCTAATATTGTAAATGCCAGAGATCTAAACACCTTGGAAACCATGATGCTGCCAGAGACGGGGAGTTCATCCCCTTGTTATCCTGTGACTGCTGGCACGGCTCCCACTGAGCAGGCAGCTCCCAGAGGCACCTCTGGAGGAAGCGCCGTCTCCAGCTCAATCAATGTGCTCTGTTAAGGCTCTCAGAGCAAGCGGCTTTCTGTCAAGCTCTGCCCTTGATGAAAGGGTGAAAGTAATGCCAGTGGCAGAGGAATAGCTGGAGCCCATTTGTACTTTTGTTTTCAAACAGTTTAAAGGCAAGAAGCCTCCTGTGACTACTAATGGGATTGCCGGAAAAGCAAGAACTTTAAATAGCCAGCCGAAGAAACCTGAAACAGTCTCCTGTGTGAAACGCACTGCATCCAGTAAGTATCTGTCCTCACTGCTGCCTCACTTGGGAGTGGAGTCAGGAGGGTAGCCGAAAGAGCTCTTGTCTTAGTAGACAAGGTAAAGAACCACTGTGGTTCTTGTGGGGCTGAGAGGCCGAGGAGGAGATGCCACCAAGACTTTGAATAGGAGATAGATTGGTCACTTAACTCCTGCCACACCACACAAGAAAAGGGTGTCATATGGGAGAATGATAAATATGAAATGTGGACTCACGGCTGCAAAGTCATGAGGACAGCAGGGAAAAAAAGGGAATACTGACTTCACATTTGGGGCAGAGAGGAATTGTGTCTTCCTGTTGGAAAATGAGGATGAGAAGCTGGTGTAGACGTAAGAACACTGTGTTATTCAAAAGTGGACTTACTAATGAAGTCTTACTTAAGAAGTCATGGATTTAATGGTAATAAGAAAAATTTGTGTTAGACTTTAGGACAAAAGTAGCTTCTAACTGACCAAAACTGGCTTAACAACTCTTTGTCAGGAATGATTTCATATCATAGAGTTTGCCTTCAGATATGCAACAGACAAAGTGATCTCTTAGCTGACCTATCTTCTTTGAGTCTGCAACTGGAGCAGAGTTATAGAGGGCACTGTGATATGAAATAGACCACAAATGTAAGCCATGAAGTGAAAGCATTTGTATGGGAAATTAAAAAAGAAAAAGAAAGCTGTCAAGAATCAAAGAAGTGTGAACATCTTTGTATCTCTTATGTCCGGTCAGAAAAGATGTGCACTTGAAGTAGGAATGAAAGCCAGCCAAAAGGCCAAGCAGGTATTTTTTCCTCTGACCCTTCCAATTAAAAATGAAGGGTTCATAGCTGGAGAGGAGCCTCTTTTCCATCTTCAGAACTACAGAGAAAGGCAAGGCTATTTTTCAGAACCAGTGTTCTGTAAGGTAACTGGTATTTCTCATCTTCCACATGTAAATATAGAGAACAAACTCTCTCCCATACCGTTGTAGCTGTGCTGCAGAACTTGGCAGAAATCATGGACCTTGAGAAAGAGCCAGTGGAAGAGGAATGGCAAACCTTTTTCTCAAACCATAGAACTATAGAATGGTTTGGGTTGGAAGGGAGCCCTGAAGATCATCTAGTTCCAACAACCCTGCCATGGGGAACCATGACATGCTTCATGTCATGTTTATTCTCAGGGAATAGTTCAGCATTGTACTGTTAGTTTAAACCCTAATTTAAGAAACCATCTAACACATGCAGATGCAGAGCAGTACAAATACGGCAAGAATCGTGTGGAGGCAGATGCAAAGAGATTACAAAGCAAAGAGGAGGAGCTACTAAAGAAAAAAGAAGCCCTCCGGAATAGGCTGGCCCAGCTCCGGAAAGAGAGAAAAGATCTGCGTGCTGCCATTGAAGTCAATGCTGGTATGAGGTGCTTTTTTGTGCTGAATTCTCACCTGAGAATTAGGCTTAATTATCCAAACAGCTTTGTATTCTGTGCTGAAGACATGTCACCCTAAACAAGGCTTGGTTTTGATGCTGAGCAATGCTGTGTAATGTCTGTATTTGCTTTCTATATAGATACAAAATGTGTAAGATAAAAATACATACTGTGTCAGTGTATATACTTACTTTATATATGTGTATGTACGTATACACACATGTAAGGAATTACACTGATGAGGATTTCAGATAAGCAGAACACAGGAATAATTTTTTTGTGACTAGCTAATTACATTTTTATGATACAGAAAAAATAAAAAAAACAACACTAATTTGAAATCAGACTAGATATCTAGGAATGACACTTGATAGAAGGCATTTGATTTATGTCACTAAGCTTTTTTACATGAAAAAAGTGTTCTATGTAAAGTACCTAACTTTTGTTTCATGTCACTGATATTTAGAGGCCTTGTTTCCTTACTTTTTAGAAAGAAAATAATTTCTTTAAGTGTCAATTTAACCTTTTTATTGAAATAATAAAATTGCTCTGAATGACAGGCAGGAAGACCCAAGTGATTCTTGAAGACAAGTTAAAGAAGTTGGAAGAGGAATGTAAACAGAAGGAGGCTGAGCGTGTAAACCTGGAGCTAGAACTGACTGAGGTGAAGGAGAGCCTTAAGAAAGCCTTGGCTGGTGGCATCACACTGGGCTTGGCTATTGAACCCAAATCAGGAACATCAAGTCCACAGGTATGCAAAGCTATTAAACTTGCAAGTCCCAGTACCATGGGCTGTGCTCATGGAGTGCTCAGCCTTCTCAGCTCCAGCAAAAATGAATGAGAGTTTTATAATGGTTTATTACACCCAAGAAATAAGAGCAGTATTAAATGCCTTTCTGTGTTATTTACATTTTCTACAACAGCAGGGATCAGGTAGACGTGGGAATCACAGGCAGTAAGTGCTGGGATAACGTGCAAAAGCCAACATCTTGTTGTCCTCGGTGGTTATAGAAGTGCAGGAAGTGAGCTACTGCTCCAGGCCAGGGAGATTTAAATGCACCAAGTCATCGTGCAGTGATGGAGACCTGCTTGTGCTGGTCCCCTATCAGCTGCTGTCACACTTTGCAAGGGCTACATCTCCCACATTCATGGTGGAGCTTGGCAGTCCCAGCTTATGCTATAGATCTGTGTGTGAAGCAGCCATCACATAAGAGAGGAATACATCAGTTCCTCTGGATTATCCACAGTTGTTTAGTCAGACCCATCACTGTTTAACAGAAAAGAAACTTCAATTTTCATCACATAGCAGTCATGCACATTGGTTTTTTTCTTTTGTTCTAATCAGTTTTTCATTTATCCATCATTATTATGAATATAGTTTCGTTTAAAAAAAGATTTGTAGTGCTGAATCTAAACTAGAAAACACTGCACGTCTGACTGCTTGGAGGAAACTCAACACAGGCTTTTCACTCTTCATTAGTCTCCAATTTTCAAGCACCGAACTTTGGAAAACTCTCCAATCTCCAGCTGTGATACCAGTGATACTGAATGCTCCATCCCTGTGAACAGTGCAGCAGCTCTGAAGCGACCTCCTTCATCAAACAATTCTCCATGTCGAGGCCATGTCCTTCGAAAGGCAAAGGTGAGAGAACTAATGTCTAATTTTCTTTTTCTGTGCTTTTTCCTACTTTCTTACAAAGTCTTATTTAGCCTTAAGGAGAGAATAACTAAATTATTTGTATTACTACATAAATACTGCTGGTTTGGGGAACCTTTTGCAGAAGAATTGGTAAGTAGTTTGGGAGACAGATTTGACTCTCATTCCATGGTTTTCTTTGTTGCTTTATAGATTTAATTTGCAAGGTAAGTGGTCTGTGGTGTAGACAGTCCATGTGTTCACTACTCTGTGTAGCAGAGAAGTGGTTAAAAGAGCACTGTTATAGTAAGTGATTAGAAATGGCACAAGACTGGGTCTGATCTTTTCCAGCCAGTGCAAGGACGGAATAGATGTACATTATAATAAATAACAATGTGTTGTGCAAGTATCCACTCAATGTACATTAAAAGTAAAAGTTTAATTATTTTAATTTAGTCTTGCAAGTACCAGGCTGAAATTTGCCATCCTCTTGTATTGTTACAGTTTTCTGACTTTTGTGGTTTAGTTTAAATGGGATTTGTATGACTATTCTTCTGGGCTAAATTTGCTGGCAGCATAAGCATGTGGGCAACACATAAGCAAGGGTGACAGTATTAGTGTTGGGCCCAAGCTTTTGTTTATTTGGTAGTTCACTGCTAGTTGTAATTATAAATGGTAATAATCATAAACACTTGTCTTTCATGCAGGCTATTTCTTTTCTTCATTGATGTCTTCTGTATCAGGAGTAACTTTCAAGTAACTTTTGTTACATGTATTCAGTAATTATATGCATTTCCAGTGTCTGAGCATGAGCTTGGAGCCTAAATGTAGTAGATACTGAAAAATCAGCATCTCAAAAAATTATTTTATTATTAAATTATCATAATAGAATTTTTTCTCTTGCTATACCTTTTGTGAGAGCTTTCTCACCCTTCTTCTACCCCCTTTCCGTGGACATCAACTGCTTTTTCTTGCCAGTTAGCCTGATTCATTTAAATCCAACTAAGAATAATTACACTCGGCCTAATAGGTTTCACTTCTAATCAACTTTGATGTTTGCAGCTTATGTTTCAAACCTGAAGAAGGATTTATGTGCTCTAAAGCTTATCTGTGTATTCCAATTATACCCTAATTTGTCCCATAATGATATCATCTCTAACTGTACACTTTGTCTGAGATGTGGATGTTAGCTCAGCAATACTCAGGGAATAGCAGAGGACAGTCCTTGCAAATGGATTTGTGCTGGACAGGCACATTAAATCCAGCCGTCTAATTGTTACAGCTGGAGGAACCAGGGCACTGTAAAAACATAAACATTTTTGGTGTAAAGAATACCTTCCAGCTATAGGACATTCTTATGCCCAGCATATACCATACAGGAAAAACCCTGCTGTGTTTTTTGGTGTCGGTGTGTTTTGGATGGCACAATAAGCTGGTCAGGCTTTTTAGCAGAGGAATCTTGGACATAGGATTAGGCTAATCAAAAAGGATATGGAGCAACTAAGTGTGTTTTTCCCATGCTGAGAAAAATAACTCGAAGTATCCAATTCAGCTTTAACAGCTTTTTCCTAAAACCTCATGCACTAAATATTAAGAGTGAAATTTTGCTGAATTAGATAGTGCAACCCAATCTGTTCTCAGCCCATTGGCAGCCACAGCTGCCATCAGGTGCACATCTGCAGCACGCCCCACGCTCGGGGGTTGCTGGACATGTGCGGGGGTGGAATTTGGCTCTCAATTCTTTTGGCCTTTTGCAGTTGCGAGTGAGCCCAGGCCTTGTAGATGTGGCTCAGGAAAGGGCGTCACACGTGAGTATCCCAGAGCAGAACTTGGCTCTCCACGCGTGGATGTCAGTGCAGTTTGTGGGAGTGAAACAGATTCCACGTCTGTGCTTGCGCTTGCATCTCCAGCAGCTGGCAGATCTCCCAATGCTATGAGGGAGTTGTAGAAACATTCAAAATGTCAGAATACCTTTTTTTTCCCCTGGTATGTATTTGAATGCACTGAATACCTCCCTTCTTGCCCTTTCCTTGCACGGAGGATGCTGAGCCTGTCACCTGCCAGCCTTGTGTTTGCAGCCACCCTCGTGTCACGGCCGTGCTCACCAGCCAGCAGCACTGTGCGTGTGCTGGGGCAGCTGCTGCTGCTCTGTGCCTCTGTGCCCTGCACAGCCGAGCCTGGGAGGGGACGTCAGGCACCTGGGACGGCAGTTTGGGAAGCTGTGCCACCAAAAGCTTTCTCCTCTCCGATACACTAACATTAGAAGGAAGTACAGAGAGAAGCAGTAAGACAGATCTAGTGTTAAGTGTTAACGAACAGCAATTTGGGGATTGGCTGTTCAGGACATACACTGTACATACACACATATATGCATACATATATTTGAATTTTTAAACTTTTCTGTTTGCAAGTATCTTTAAATTTTTTTTAGAAGGTAATTATGCGTACTTTTAAGAAGCCAGAAGGCATTTTAATTGCAATTTTGTCTAATCTGTACTTGGCTAGAAATGGAGACTGTAATTAAAATATGGAAAACAATATTCTGCGTTAGTAGTCCCCGAGAAGTAAAAAGATTCAAATATCCTTGCTGTATTATTTAAACATTTCACATACTCATTTAAATATCAAATTAGTTTCTGAAACCAAATTGTTATGTGCAGCAAGGAAACTGAAATTATTATTTCTGATTTTTTTTTTTTAAACTAGTGGGCTGGTGAATGTCAGCAGCTTATATTTTCCTGTGTTCAAGGACTGGAGAAGAAAAGGAGCTGTCCCGGTTTCCCAGCTCCCAGTCAAGCTGTCAGTACTGACTTAAACATTCTTTCCTTGGTGTGAACCTGCTGGAGCAGTGGAAGCAAAGAAAAAGTTTCTTTTGCACCTGCAAAAGTAGTTTCTTCTTTCAAGGCTTATTTAACACTTCAAAAATTCTCCTCCCAGTTGCTTAGTCAAGGACTTCCTTTAGACTTTGGTAGCATATACCTAGAGAATATACACTTAACAGAGTTTTTAAAGTAATCCAATTTTTACCAGTACTGTGTTTTAAGTTTAGAGTTACCATAATTTGAAGAGTAAAAGGGAATATTTAAAATACACTGAGTTTTAGTAAAAGCACCATTTAAATGAAAAAAACAAAAAACCAAAAAAAACCCTCCCAAAAACAAATTAAAAAACCCTAACCAGTTTAGAAACAAAGTAAGTTATTGTCTACCTTTAAACCCAAGGGTTTTTCTTCCTTATATTGCTAAAGCAGCCACCAACTGTGACCTTTACTGTTGTTTTACAGCAGTCGAAGAGGTGTCATGGTCATACAGCTGTCCAGCCAAACTAATGCTCTTGCTGCTTTCAGCAGCAGAAACAGCTATTTACATGCATAAAAAACCAGCTATTTACGTGCATAAGTAATGGTTTTTCAGTCAGAGCTCTTAAATGTTGTGGAATGAGTGTTAAATTCAGGAATTCAGGTTGGGAGCCAAGTCAGGAGGCTGCCTGTAGACTAGATGGGTCAGAGAGGAATCTGCAGCCCCCTGCCTGGCAAAGAGCAGCTGGGAGGTTCCTCCAAGGGGATTGCTGGAGCCAGAGGCCATCTTCTGTGGTTGTTCAGTAGTTCCTGATGGCTGTAAGGGTGTGATTCAGGGAGTAGTACAGTGTGGATGTCCTAAGGTGAGCCCATCTTGCTTCAGCTCTTCCGCTCCTCTGTACTGTTAGGAAATGCTGTCGGTGTCATTCGATAGCTGCAAGTTTTATTGAACTGGGTGTTCAGCTGTAGCAATGTCATGATTTTCACCTACGTGGCACAAGAAATGGCAATACCTTGTTCTGAGACATATGAACAAAAACATTATCGATTACATGTTTTGGTGTGCATGGTGTCCTTGTCCTCATCTAACAGGTGGGGAAACTAAGGCACAGAAAGGCAAAGCAATTTCTTTAACTTGCCAAGCAACAGCTTAATTTGGATTAAGGGAAACAAATGCAATGCAAATTGACTTGTTTTTCTTAACCCTGCATGTTAGTCTCTCTGCTAAGTTGCTCTTTTTAGCCATCAAGTTATGTGTCTGCCATGAGTCTTATAATAAAAAAAAATTGAAGAGCAGTAAAGCAATCACTTGTCAGCTCTGAGAGATATTGAGGGCTTCCTGCTGTCTCACACAAGTCATTTAGAGAGTGTGCTTAAATCAGCCTCTCCCTTACTCAGGGAGGGCTGAGTGCTTTACACCAGCTGTGGGGAGCGAATTGCTCCAGAAGTCCCCTTTGCAGAAAACAAACATGGCTTATTTGCACTGCACTAGAAAATAAGTTCCTGTATATAGTTTTGGAGGGGTGGATGCTGTGCACAGACTATCAGAACACACTTGTTAGTATTCCCTAACTAATTTGTGGGCTGAATCCAGCAAAGTTAACGGAAAAACTGTTATTGACCCCAGCTGTGGCTTAGCAGATATGATGACATCAGTGAAATATCCTGATTTCTTTAACAGTTTCTTTATCTGTTTGCTGTCCCCTCTCCCCCCGCCCCCCACCTTTCCAGGAATGGGAGATGAAAAATGGAACATAAACATACCAAAACCACTCACTTTCCGTAAAGGCCTTACCTACGACAGACCAAGACATAGGCTGCAAAGGACTCACCTGAAAGGTCACATCAAGTGATAAAACATAAGAAGTTTTATAACTCTGTTAAGTTAATGGTAGCTTGGCGCTAATTTGCCTGTGTATTCCCTCTACTGTATTGCTGTGTAACTACGTGTGCCCCTTTTTATTAGCTGTAACTCCTTGTTTCCAACTTCACTGGTAAAGAAAATGAAAACCAAAAAAAACCTAACCATAGGAATTAAAAAGGAGCATAAAGTCACAGTTGAAAGTTTACTTTGCTGAAATAGCACAGAACCAGCATGTTAACTATAGTCCATCAGATGGCCTGAACACTGCTGAAGACTGGTGTGAAACCTTGACTCTTAGAGGGCAAAACTGCCTTCTGAGCTCTGCCACAGAGCAGGGCTAACTCATGAGCAGAGGCTTTGCTGGTAGCTGCTCACATGGCAGAAGAAAACTGAAGAAATGTGCTCACAGAAGCAGCAAGGCCTGCTCAGCCCAGGAGCTCTGCAGTGCCGCCGCCCTCCCTGGGACGACAACGACTCATTGGTGAAGCGTTTTTTGGATACTTTTTAGACAGATGCTTTTGTCATTGGGAGATAAAAAGCTGCCAAACTTTGAGACAAATGCGGTTTTGTATGTTCTCTTTATTGCTGTTCTGAAGCACCAGTCATTTTCAAAGGTCATGTTCTTGAACTATGACTTGTTCCTGATTTTTTTAAAAGGCAAACAGGTTATTTTTAGATACTGCTTCTTTTCTATACATTTTGAAGAAGAAAAAGAAAACGTAACTGAAATTAGTCCTCAACAGATAATGGCAACTCAGAATAACTTATGCAGTCAGTCTCGTTTTATTTTTTATAATATAGTATTGTTAAACTTGAGGTATAGAACACTGCTGTACTTAGTTTCCTTTGTCTTTTCAGACCTCAGCTATTATTTTGAGGAAGATGGACTGCAAAGGTGATAATTTTCAGACTCTTTTATAAACAGTTTAACAAATAATTGGGGATTTTCTCAAACAGGAGTCCATTTCTGTTTACTAGGAAACAGCATCTTGCATTTTAGTCTGTAAAATTATAAAAATCTCTTTTCCTTTGTCTCCATCCATGTCACTCATGAGAAATTATATGCAGTAAATTGCCACTGAAGCCCTTCAAACTATCAAGATTGGTTTTAAAAAATCAGGAGGGGATGGGGGGGGGGAACGTATAATAAGATGGCTTCTTCTAAGTTTTTCTCGGTATTTTTTTTAAGCATTTGGAGAGCTTTCAATCATGCTCTCAAGATTTTTTTCCTCCTCAACTGTGAGGAGTATAAAATTAATTTAAAAAAATACTACACATATTTTGAGATAATCACAGATGTTAGGGCTGGAGTCTTGATAATTAGTTAAGACTGCAATTAAAATCACAGAAATTGGCAAGACAGCAGTTATCAAGGATCACATCCCTTTATGGCCAAGCCTGTAGATTATCTCTGATTATCTCTTACCTTTAGGAATGGGTGTGTGCAACTCCTGAAGGGTACACTGGGATTCTCAGCTGAGCTGGATGCCAGAGAGCTTCCTGCAGGAGCTTGTGGGATTTGAAGGCACAGAGCTATCAAAAACTTGATAGCTGACAGGAGACAGGGCTGTGTCCTGTTTCCAAATGCATTTAGGGCCAGGGATCCCACTGACCTTAGCAGTGTAGAAATGGGGCCCAGCATGAGAAAAGGCTCTTTGCTTCTTGTGACTTTACTTGGTACAAAGTGCCACAGGAATGCAGATATAATAGGAAAGCAAGTGTCAGTGTGGTTTTCATTGAAAACACACTCTTTTAATATTAGTTTAGGTCATCTACTTCTTATTAACTCTCTAACTAGAGGGCACAATCTATACTGTATGACTATGGACTACACAGCATCAAATTCCCATAAATAATAGCAGAAACAAATTTGAAGCAAAAGTAAGTTCATTTAGGCTTTTTATTTCAAATTAAGTTATTTATTTGTATATTTCAATAAATATTTAATTTATATCTGTACATATTTATAATGCAAATTAGGCTTCTAGTCAACATTTGCAATGATGTAACAGTTGCCATTGAGAAGTGGTCCCACATCAAGTAATGCAGAGTAGTCAAAAGCCAAATCACTTGTGTTGTTTACCCAATATTGGCATTGTCTCTTTCCACCCCCGTATCCCATGGTAAAAAAAAAAAAAAAAGAAAAATTCCTTGGCAAGGACAGGTTTTAATCTATGCCTGAGGTAGATATGTGCACATTTGTGTCCAGGCAAACAGAAATTGTGTGGTGCTGGGGTTGTGCACGGAGCCCCAGCCCTGGTGGTGCAGCATTCCTTGAGCTCTGCTAGTGCAGTGTGAAGTGTGGCATGTGCTAATTGCTAAAAGGAAACAGAACAGGTACTGCCAGGTACAGGAAGTATAAAAGCATAACTCAGTGCAAAGGGGACCTTTAGCACCTTTTTGCAGCAGCTGTGCAAAATTTAAAGTTCACACAGGAGGGCACACAGAAATCAAGTCTTCCTGTTTAAACACATGGGTTGTAAATAAATCCTCAGGAGCATGATAAGAAGTTAGTTATCAGTCTTCTGCCACTGATTCAGGGTCAAGTAAACCTGTAGAACACTTAATTTTATAAAAATTCTTGGGATAAAATCTTGTTTTGCCCCTCAGCACCTATAGCACCCTGAGCCCCTGTAGTGCCTGCTGCATAGGGCTGCCACATAAACTAAACATCTTTCTCCAGCAAAGGCTCCACAAAGCCACCACCATTAGTCTATTCTACATAATGGCCAAGGTTTTGAAAGGGGGAAAACCAAAAAGCTTGGGAAATAACCTCTCTGTAGACCACAGTTGGTGCTGTGAAATGTGCTCTGTTGCCTTGAATAGCACTGTTGCTGCACAATTTTTTATAAAGAGCCACAGAGCTTGTATTTTCACCATTTTTAGATTTCAGGATCACCAGGCAAACTCAGCCATAGAGCAACATGACTTTTGTTTTAAAGGAAAACTCATATTTTGAACCATTTCTATGTCTTTTAAGAAAATGTTACACTTGTTCTTCCTCACCAAATGCCTGTTACTGTACCAGGTGCTTTTTTAAAATTGTTTGTTTGGTTTTGTTCTTTTTAATGGGTGATGCTTTTTTTATAAAAAAAACCCAGATCATGACTTTGGGGGATCAAAGGTGGTTTTTTTAAATGAGATGATTGTGGCAATTTGATTTTTCAAATGGAGAATATTAATTTAGTATCAAGTTTTGTTAGACACTTTCAAATTAATTGGCCCAGGGTGTATGTTGTATGATAATGTTCTCATATTAAGAATGTAATTATTTCCTTATTGTATTTTTTAAAAAACAAAATCATATTTAAAAAAAACTCTGTGAAAAAAAGCATGATAGAAACATGAAAAAAAAGGTTTTGTTTTATTTTTGTTATTGGATATGTTGGCAGTGCCCATTATAATTGACTGTAAATATAGCCTTTCTACTGTATTTCTCAGTGTATTTAAGTTTTTTTGACACACATTCATTGAAACTTCTGTTAAAAAAAAAAAAAGTTCAAAATAGACCCACCTTCAAATGTGTGTCTTAGTAGCTTCAACTAACTTTCTGCCTTTCTAGTTTATTCTTCAGAAAGTCTTGCAAAGTGTGAAAAAAGACAGGCACCTGGTAGGTGCGACAGATCCAAGACCATTATTAATAAAGTTACCTGTCAAAAAAAGGCTTTGCATTGTTGTTTCTTGGTGTTTGTCAGTTCAAGAAGTTGGTGGCCTCTTAGCAGGCGTCTGGCAATAGTCAACCTCAGCTGAGAGCCATTCTCCTGTGCCAGTCAGTTGAAAAATGATTGGACATTATCATGAGTATTTTTTGGTTGTATCCCCATTTAACTGAGTGATGACCTTCTGCAACTTAAATGCAGCCTAAGGACTCCCCTGGCAATGGAACATGGAATTCAATGTATTTAGAGCTCATAGCAGCACTTCCTGCTTGCCTGTTGCATCTGCGCCAGTTTGCTTCGATGTCAACTCCACTAATAAATTATGCAATACGTAAAACATTACAAATTACCTCTAAGAAATGAAAGTGGATTAAAATTAAACTGAGCTGATTATCAGGCTACTTAAAGATGAATGTAGCAATTCCTTATAGATGACTGACAGATGAGAAGTGTTAAGCTGTAATTACTCCTTGCTGCTTTTCTTAGATTTTGCTCTTGCTCCTATTACACCATAATTATTACCAAATTTACGAAGTAGAAAGCTTAAATAGAATATACATTTCATTTTCCCAGACTGAGGGAAGCAATATTCTAAAGTAGTTAATTGGTTTCCTTTCTGTAGTGGAGTTTAAACAGGTCCATGTGATGCGTAGTAACAATAATTCAAGACAAAAAATAAACAAAAATTACAATAAAAACACAACAGGAAAAATAAAAAAATAACGATGCAATAATCCTGTGGTCTAAAATGCAGCAACTATCTCTAGGCTCTGTCTGATTCACGCAGAAGCAAATGGCAAAAAAAAAGAAGACCTCCTGCATTGCTGGTACCTCAATCATCCGCTTTTGGACCTATGCAACATTTTCTGAAGTCTGGCCACTGACTGCCATAAATAGATAAACTCGCTGGGTTATGGTACAGCAACCCCTTCAGACGAGGACAAATACTATTCATATTACAGTGAAGTTCAAGGGAAAAAGATAAGGTCATTCCAGTGTGAAAAAAAATAAAATCTTGAGGAGGGAACTGTATTAACGGGTTATAAAAATGGGGAAACAAATAGTCCCTGCCACTAACAGTACAAATATTGAGGGTATCAAAATTAATGAGCAGGTGCAAAACTGCTCACAGGTGCTTGCACTCACTGCCCAATTCAGCTACAGAACTTGTCACAGAATTTTATTGATGCTAAAAGCTTATATGGGTCCATAAACGATAAACAAAATTCGTGGCAAAAAGTAATTAGAGCTATCGAACACAAAGCTCCCTGCTTCAAAGCAATATGAAGTCCAGCTCCAGGGAGGCTGGAAGTGTGCTCTGTTTAAGTGTCTGTGTGCTTTCCCCTGCTCCCTTGACATATTGCTACCGATAAATGAAGCTGTTTTCTTTCACAGAAAAGTATTTTTTTTTCACCCCAGCGGTTACAAAAACATTCCCTTCTATAAAGCAATGTATTACATTCTTTTCAATTTGACTTCTAAAGCAAGCATCTGTCTTAAGATCAAGGCAATGCAAAATTATTCCTTTTCAATTTATTAGATATCTGCAAAAATTAAGTCTTATCAAGGATATTCTTTGTCAGTAATCTGATTACAAGGGAATAATTTTCCTGTGAGATTTTGTAGAACCAGTAAACCAGCTCCATGGTCCTGAGTTGAACATAAGCTTAATTCCTGGCTTAATTGTTAAGTTTTTAAATAGAGTGTTAATTGCTGTCACTGAATTATTCCTTAGAACTTTTACTTTTTTAGCTTTTTAGCATGTAACTGATGATTTTGAATTTTTTTGAGATCAGCTTTTGGTATGATGCTTTAATGGCAAGAATGGATCCTTTTATCACTTTCAAAATACACGAGCAGCATTTGTAGTACTTTGCTTCAGCTTTTGAAAACCAAGAGGGTCACAGTGCAGCAATATTTTCTCCACAGCAGCTGAATCCATAAGAAAGCAATACATCTTTTAAAGCATAAAACACAAAAACATTGAAAAGAAGTCAGTGTCTTAATGGAAAACAGGAAAAAACATTGGCTGCTGTTTATGCCTCAGAAGTTCCATTATAGAGACATGACTTATATGATGTTGATACCAGTTAAGCTTCAAAATAGTATAGGAATTAATATGACTTTCATGAGGACAGCAAAGGAAACAGAAGTGAAGAAATTATTTTTTTTTCCCATGGAAATCTGTTTCTGAAGTACAGTAGCCCTTAAGTACAGTAGGTTAAGTATTAGCAAATTTTATTTGGCGTCTCATTTATGGGAACAGCTTGGCTGTGTCTGTTCTCACTCCTGACCTTCCAAATCAGGAACTTTCCTTGGTAAGAACTATTGGACCATCATTAGAGACTTTAGAATTTCTTTGAGTTTTTTTTTTATTTATATCAGAGACTAAATTTGGAAAATGAGATGTCACTTGAGATTCACCTGCTTTTCTAGAGATAAATTGCAGTTTAAAGTCTCAGCTAGCCACAATATAGGATTAGAGAACCTAAAGTGACAAACACATTGCAATGTTTCCTAGCTGAGCTACACGAGGAGGGGAAGCCTCAAGCTTCATTCCTGAACCCAGCCTCACATTTATCCTGGTGTGCCACAGGGTAGGGTCAGACAGCCCACACCACAGTGTTCCTCCAGCTGCCAGGTCCTTCAGCAGGCACTATGAGAAAGTGCTGAACTAGGGCAGGCTGAGAAAATTCAGTTTAATCTTGTTTGAATTCTTTTTCCTTTTAATTATCCATCTTCAGATCCTCAAAATACAGCTACTCTGTGAATAAATAATCCATTTTTTATCCTATTAAAACTTCATTGTAGTCTATAAAATTTCTTTAGGCATTTTAAAAAATTGGTAGATAATAATTCATGCTGCTGCTTTGTCCTGGTATGAGGTCTAATAAGACTTCACATTGCACATGCACAACCACAACAATTAGCAACACCTCTGTTCTTCCCTGTTGTGGGAAACAGACAGTGAAAAAAACCATCAAATTTTTATCCTTCCAGTGTCAGGCTTTCCATGGAAAGGTACCAAGCTACACAGCAGCCACCACCTCTCAGCAGACCATAAACTCTATTCCAACCCAAAACATAAACTACACCAGTAGCAGCTCATCTCAAAACTTTGATGCAGGAAAGGAATTCCCAGTCTGTAGGGATGCAAGGCATATTCTGACTTTAGCAATTCAGTGACCTTTGCAAAGACAGAATGCCAGGACCAACAGGAGAAAATCCTTAGGACATTAGGGCCAAGACTTTTTAGAAATACACTACATAATTTTGCATTTCAATTCCAAAGATCGTAGGCAGACTGAAATAAGTATGTTGTGTATTAGCTGGGCATGTCCAGTGGGCATAATTCTGAAGATTTTTGTTTTGCTGGCTTTATGCATGATTACATATATTTTGTAGCTCAGTTTTATTTTGAGTCAGGGCCTGATCCTTGCACACAGCTACAGCCAACTTAAGGGCTAATTTTGACTTGAAGACCCCTCAATTTTTCAAAAAGAATGCAGCTTCTACAGCACAGGCAACTCCTTAGGAAGAAAGTGGGATAAAGGAAGGACAATTAATTAAAAAATATATAAACAAGGAGTAAGTACTGTGTGAAGCCAATGTAAATGGAAGAGATTGGAATAAAGGCATGGTAAGGGCAAAACACATATAGATTTTCTTCTGTTGATGGCGCTCTATTACAGGGAGATCAAGGCTGAAATCTACGAATTCATTAGCTAAAATATTCAGCCTCTGATTCAGTGACTTCTAGAAGAGCAGTTGCATGGCTTCAGTCTCACCACAGGGTGTCACCCTCCACTAGTGGAGCAACTCCACTCCCAGAGAAAAAGAGAAAGGACTTTTCCCTTTTTCCCCAGGAATGGAGCCGAGCTGCAGTGTAGGAGGATGAAGTGGAGTGGCTAAAGAGGAGGAGGAAGGTTTGCTGCAGCCTTTGAGCTCAGTGTTGCTGAGTTGAGTAGTTTGCTGCTAACTACTGACAGAACACACACAAACTCTTGGGGACTGGTTAAACTATTTCCCCTCCACAAACCCCATGAAAGGCTTCAAAAGAAAAACAAAGCAATCGATAGTTTAGAACCAAATTTTATTAAAGAAAAACCTGGAGTGCAGGTTCTCAGGACAAGTGCATACCTTTGGATGCAGTGGAGTACACAGGTACGTATACAGTAGTTTGCCTGCTACATGTTTGGAAGCTGAAAGAGACCGTGATAATCTGTACTGCACAGTTCATCACCATTGTTAAAAGTTGCCAAAACTTGCTTGTGGATCACTAACAGATACTTGGTTATGTGTGTGCACTACATATTGCACAAGACTTTTTGATTAAGCTATTACTTGTGCAATTGAATCACAGTTAAGTGTTACGTCAAGCATATTCAAACATATATTTGTTTCTTTTTCTCAAAAACAGCACGTCACTACAAAACTGCCATTAAATGTTACATATTTACAAAAATATACAAATAACACTTTTCCCCATTTATGACAATGCACCAGTTATGGATTTATTTCATTCTTCACTTGAGCCCTGTTACTGTATACAAAGAAACCTGCTTAAAGCCAAGGTCACCTGAAACAAAATAAGGAGAAGGCATGTTCTGTTTTCAAAAATACTACAATGTGCAAAGGCAGAAGGAGAGGACTGTGTAGTCATGTATGTTAAAGGTAGGCGTTATAGCATACTGATGACTGCTAAGAGCCTTCACATGGAGTGGAATAAACCCTGGGTGAAAAATCTGGTTGGATACAGTGCTAAGCATTTGCTGACAAAGCGGTCACAAGTAGTTAAAAAATTCAGTTCTACCTTGGTTGTAATTAGCTTACAAATCTATCCAAAGAACTCTCATGCTAACCATGGGAGTAAAAATTACCATGGAAATCAGTCAGTAACCTGTGTAAGCACAGGTGCAGTTGAGAAGACTGATTTTAACCTGCAGTTGCTTTTCAAATTCATCGTGGAAGAAATTCTTCTGTAACACAAAGCTGAACTGATAATGTCTGTGGAACTGCATGGCCATAAACTAGGGTAGAATTTGGCCCTGCAATGTCAAATAAATGATGTTCCACATAAACAACAGGGTAGCGAGAAATGCTTTGTGAATCTTCACAAGACATATGTCAAGTCTAGTTTTATTTATTGGCTTTCATATACCTACCAAGAGCTGCAGCTCTAATTAGCCACTAAATATGATTTAGGCTTGGTTAAATTACCATGTTTTTGTCCTTTTGTTTTCATGAGTAATGCCAGCAGAATCTATATTTAGCTGTCTGAATCTGGACTGAGAGATTTTGCAACCACCTGTGCTGGAGCAGCCATGTATGCACTGTAATTCCATCCTTTACTCTTAAAAAGGAAAATTCTCTCATTCCAACTCTCATCTCTCCAAATATTCTTCCAATATAGGATGAAGCAATATTCCTAGTGCTGCTTCATAAATGCAGAGCAATTATACTAGGTTAATTTAATTTAGGTGAGGAAGGGCAATACCTGATGCCTCCTAAACCCACAGTTGCAATGCACTAGGGTGGTATTCTTTAAAAGCACCTTCTGCAAAGAAACCTATCAAAGTTTAACAGAAAGGTAAATCACAGGAGCTGTACATATTTGTAAAAATAAGTGGTAAGTAAAACATAAAAAGTGGAAGTTTCCCAAAGTACTCTGACAGATGATTAAGTTCCCCACCCTCTTCCAATCCACTATTCCTCTGCAAACTTCTTGTATTTATTTTTTCTCAACCACACAGAAGAGAATGAAAATTAGTTAATCACCTTTTGACATCAGCCCAGTTTATTGGCTTTATGACAATCAGAGAAAAGCAACTTAGACAAGACTGGGATCAAGAGAGCAGAATTCAGGTATACTTCTCCATTTGATTGTTTTCCTTCCAGGGCCTTCTGCACTGCAGCAAGTGCAAACTATGACTTTACACCCATGAGGAAATCAATCACAGCCTGTCAGTGACAAATGAAAAAAAGGATCTGTACTCAAAGGCCTGGTGTGTATATGAAATGGAGGAACTCTCTGTTCCTAAAATTAAAATTTCTAGTCACATGTTCAGTAAACTCCAGTCACTGGTGTTTACCCTCAGGAATGCTACACCAACTCCATTCATCTTCTTTAAACATTATAAAATTACAGTTCATAGAGGCATTCCAGCAAATTACATTTAAACAGTATAAATGCAAGATGCAGACTATAAAATAATTCTTCTCCCTTGTCTCCTAGCTCAGTGCTGTACTAGGGAGGAACACCATTAGCAAATGACCCACAGTCACCTGGAGCACACATAGGCATCTTGGCTCCAAAAGCAATATCTTTTCCATGCACCTCAGGTGGAATGCTGTTGTGAGCCAGATCTGTCTTAAATTATGGGTAGAGATGTTGATAATTTTGCATGTTCCTCATGCTGCATCAATTTAGACTCATGGTTTAAAGTCTCTGCGTGCAACCAACAAAACTAAAAATAGTTGCCATTACAAATTAAAGTAAGCTTCAAGGCTTAAGCAAAACAAAATCAACAATGTGTGGTAAAATCATACACACTGGTAGCACTGACTTTCTCCCTGTTTTTCCTTGTCCTGTTTAGTCTTGTGGTCCCCTCCCTCCCACATCTCTCTCATGTACACTCCCTAACACAGGCATCCCTTCAAAGATACCGCTGAGCTTTTCAGTGATCTTATTCCCACTAAATTCTCCAAGCTCCTCCAGCATGACAATTCTGCCAAATCTAGCTGGTGACTTTGCTTAAGTTTGTGTTTTATGGAACTTGAATCCAAGCCATTTTCCCTGGCCTCTAGAAAAGGTTTCGCACAGACCCATTCCATAAACCTGTCAACTCCAATTGCTCCCAACCCTCTATTAACAAAGGATTCTCTTTACTTCACCTATTCTTCAGCTTTGGTTTGTAACAATTTCTCTAAAAGGCTGTGTCTGAGGTTGGGTCTCAGCATTTCCCATACTGAAATACAAATGCAGCCCAATGGTCTGGCAAAGTGTCTCTACCCAACTTTGCTGCAATTCTGTACCTGTCAGACTGCAAGGCTGGCAAAGCAAGCCACCCCTTGCTGTGCTCCAGGAAACTCATGGGAGCACCTTGTCCCAGACTGTAACCCAAAATGAGGCAGAGGAAGATATTTGGGAGATAACAGATAGAGCTCTGCCAATTAAATATATAATTTCACTACAGACCAATGGCAAAATCAATATATACACTGGTGAGAGAGGAAATGCTGGTTTTTATTCTTTCAGGGAGTATAATACTCATCCACATCTCAAACTAGAAGCATGTATTCTCTGGGATGAACATCTGAGAGAAGTTCTTGAAAGGCAAAAGATAAGAGTTCCAGGAAGATTTAGAGAAAATGAGAGACAAAATTAAAGCTGAAAGGATTAAAAGATACTAAAGTGGGAAAGAAACAGGCAGTATGGACTGCAGTGACACAAAGCACAGGGAACATCATTGACCCAGATAATACAGCAGAGCTTAGTGGAGAGGCAGGAATGGGGAAGAGATTGTGATTCTTCTTGCTATCGGTCAGGACATGGTAGGGTGCATATCCAAATAAAAACACAGACAGGAACATAGAACAAAAAGCAAGGGAGAAAAAGTGGACTGTAGAGAACATATATATGGAGAAGCCAGGCAAGGCAGAGCCACAAACAGCAGCAATAGTGAAAGAGAACAAAAGAGGGAAGAAGAAGATACAGAAAAAGAATGGAAATTTGGGCGCTCTTTTTCTGTAAAGTTTCACCAACAATTTGGAAGTGTTAAAAAATGCAGGTGACTTCCTGAACAATTACTTTGCTACTTCAGCGTCTCAAAAGATTATCCCCAAAGAGAGGAGTGTATTCACAAGTATATGGAGCCAATGAATTTGGCAATTCCCTGGGCATGTGGTTTGTGAAGATATTCTGTCATTTTAACCATTTAAAGGTCCTGATGTGAATCTGAGACATAGAGGTGGTGTATTAAAATATTCTCCTTTGGACTAGTTTTACCATTTGCAAACTGCCTATGTGCATATTACTGATGTTTGGGGTTCTGCTTCTTCTGCACAGTCCTTTCTATTCAGAATCCATAACAAGAATATCTCAAAAGCCACATGGATATAAGCCTGCTGTTTTCCTATATGCGCTGTCCTCATTAAAAAGTATCTCTTTCACCATATCAGAAAGATTTCCGTTTTAAACTGTTTTAATCAATAAGCAGTGTGAATTAATACTTCTTTTAAAAAGTGAATAAGCCAATTCTTTTGCTTTGATCTGCAAGAGCAGACACTGTCAGAAAGAACTAAATATAAGTATCAAAATATGGCTAAAATTAGTAACATAGAAATATAAGACATGCTAAGGAAGTTATTTGGAAGGCCTGGCCTTCCTGGTGATTAATATACTCATCATACCATTAAAAATACATGCAAAAAAGGCATATTATTTAAGCAGTGCCAGGTACTGCCGCTTGTATTATTGCTGCTCAACAGGGCTTTATGTCCACTGTATTGCAAGTAATCAGTGTAAAGATGCAAATTCTACAGAAACACAGAAATCAAGGCTGATCAATACAGGTGAATTTTGTGTGAAATGCAAGTGTTGCAAGGAAATAATATCAAGCAAAATTACTTGTGTAAGGGAAAGAATGCACTTCCTTTCAGGGCTAGTAAATGTTGCTTCTGAAAGAAAATCAATCTGGAAGGAGAGAAAGGCAAAGAGTTTGCAATTAAGAATATGTATTTCTAGAGATACTATTAAAAAGTATTTAATGCAAACCATAACAGCTCTCTGATAAGGATTTTTTCACACAGCTCTGTCGTTGCATTTCAGAGTACATATTTCTAAGCCTTCCGGTATTTCTTATGTTAGATACTCTCTTACAGAAGATCATTTCAGCTACCAGCATGTAAATTAGCTGGAAACAGTAATGCTGACAAGCTTCACATAAGGAAAAGAAAGGGATGAAAAGAATGGAAGTCATACATGGCTCCACAATTCATAGCTTAAGTAATTTGCTACTCCATTTAACAGGAGGAAAAAAGCTGGGACTGAAGACTTACAGAAATGAGACCTCACATATTAAAAATCATGAAACTAACTCGCTGTACGTATCAATTTCAATGGAAAAATATTCCAAGAGGCTGCATTCTTTAGCCTCCAGAGCAGCCTGAAGTACCATTACAGGTTCTTCTTTCCACAATAATGGATCCTCTCTGCTTATGCAACACACTTGAAAAGCAAGAACAAAAAAACCTTTGTCTGCATGACATTCCCATCCAGATTTGGAAAATGGGCAGCTCTGGGCCATCTCAACATGGAGCAACCCTTCTGCACCCCATCCAGTCCGAGGGTGCACAGAAAACTGGAGCCAATGCAGCTGAGGTGATTGGTTGGGTAGAAGGGCCAGCTTGGGATAGAAGATTAAAACATTGAGAGGGCACAGCTTGACATTTCCCAGAGACTGCAGGGTTAGGCTATTAATTGCAAAAGCTAACTGGGGGTCTGAGTTATTTGTCACTTTGATGATTATAGTCTAAAAATAAGTCAAAAACATCACAGGAATAAAAATACATTTAAATATCATAGAGGGCAAATGCTAAGATACTGAAAGGAAATATGGAACATGAAAATTCAAACTTAACATTAAGAAAATGATCTGAGCAGACCTTACTTATAGTCAATTAAATCCCATTCTAACAAAAGTTTTAGATTTTCTCAGACTAGTACTGGCTATGTGCCAGTCTCCAAGAAAGTTGTAGAAGCAATATGCAACTGGGACTAAAACAGAGAAAATGAGCCAGGGAGCAGCTTTTTGGATGGACTTAAAAGACAAAACAGAATTTTGCATCTCAAAAATCAAGATTTATAAAGGTAAATGCTTATAAATTTCTTCCTGGTGGAAAGCCAATATTTTGAGAGAAATGGGCACTTACTTTCATCTAAAATGCTGAAATAAAAATGAAGATGGAAACAATACAGTGGTATCAATCAATATACAATAAAACAACTATAATAACTCCAGCTGGCAGGGGCTGTGAAACGAAATAAAATTTTTAGTCTCTCTTTTCCCCTGAAGTCTCATTAATGAAAAATTACAAAACTTTTTAATAGAAAACATAGGAAAAATCTATGACTGAAATTGTCATCGATTCTATCTACTTAGAAACATTGACTTGAAATAACACTAGAAATTCAAAACTTATCAGAACCTCTGGTTCATCATCAAAAAGCTACTGCAACCAAATGCATGTATTTAATTTATTATAAAGATTTTCTTTTTCCCACATATTTCTTTGAGCATGTCTTTGTGTAAGGAGGATGGAAACTACTGCAGTTTCATTCTATTGACCTCTATTGAAGATACAGCAGACAGCAGTAGAGTCTCCCCACTAAAGGAATGTCTCATTGGTCTGAAAACACAGATAATCATGTCAGCTGAAACTTGCTTTGCACTAGGAACTACTGATGGCAAAGCACTGATTTGTCTTTTTCTATAGGACAGTTAGTTAACAAATCATCTACTTTATATGAATAAACAGCTAACTCCTCATTACACTGGTCATTGAAAGAAGAAAACTCATCAAGAAGGATATAATTCAATGAGAATATCTTAAAAGAGTTCCAAGAAATTGGATGTGAATTATAGATAACAACATCTCGCCTCAGGCTGGTACCTTCTTTTTCTTCACAGCCATTTCCACCACCCTCTTCTACAGAGTATAAAAATATGCACTGGTTTATATTGCTTATATTATTGAAAAATTAATTAACACTCTATGCATTTTCCCTAAATGTCCTCTGAGCATTTCTGAGTACTTTATATGGACAGGCTGATCCAAAGCCATATAAAACATTCAATGTTGAAAGAGAAAGCAAAGGTAACAGCTGTAAATCTTGATGGGTCTGTTAGAATGCTTCAGATCATACTGCTTGGAGCACTCTGAAAAGTACAGGGTGTTTTTGAAATTGCAAATACACCAGATTTTAAGAAGGCCAAAAGAGGCCAATGAGGCCAATACACTGCCAGTTTTTTTGGTTTCAGTATAGTTCAATATCAGTGCTGATAAATACCACTGTACCCATTTTTATAAGGTTTTTTATCAAATAACAATGCAGAGGAGTTGACAATACTAGTGTGTAACAGCAAAATCGCAGCCAATGTTGCAGTGCTACCACGTAACAGTATGTTCCAATAGCAGTGTTTAAATAAAATTACCTTCTTTTTTCTTTTTTTACCAGTGATGCACCTTTTTTGGATTATGCATTTTTAACATTTATACCTAATTGCAGCTGGTTTCAGTAGAGTACTTTTAAGAACAATGATAATTACAAGTAAAACAAAGAAAGATAAACAATTAATAATTTATGCCCACAAAATTCTTTCACTCTGATGATCCTGAACAAACAGTAATTAACTTAGCCTCACAATACCTGTGTGAGGTTGGTAATTACTATCAGCCCTATCTTATAGGTGGGGAAACTGAGACAAGCAACTTGCTCAACGTCTGGGTACAGAATCCAGGTATCTGACAGTCATCTTCTGCTTCTTGGCCACCACATCACCCTTCCCCACGAAAAAAATAACTAAAATACGTACAAATACTGCATGTGTGTGTGCACACGTGTGTGACTAGCACTTGTGCATAGAAGCAACTCTGTGTTTCTGAATACTGATGTATCAGGATTTTAGACATATATAAAGGATAAAAAGTTAAGATATCATGGATGTAGTTCAAGAGATTTGAGAACTAGCACTAGTGAGTCTTTTCATTTACAGATAAACCAAGACACCATGAATGAAAAAATGGTAATAGTACTTTCTCAGTTTTAAAATAATTCATTTTAAAGTTATTCTTGTGAGGAAATCAAAGGCTTCCTTTATTATCTGCTGGGTATTATTAATACAGTTATGGCAATACCAACATGTCTTTAGAAAACCATGTTTTTAAGATATGACAAACCAACCTCACATGAGTGCTGCATGAATCAAATTAGTAAGCATCAGAAAAAATTGTTACAGGCACTAAATTGTGCGAAGTGTTAATTAGAGTACCAAGCAGTTAAATATTCTAGCGTGTTCCAAAAGACTCCTGTGATCAGAGACACAAATCACCCTGAATTAAATGTATAAAAGTAGCTGTTAAAGCATAAGTTAGATGTGTGACCCAGTTCCAACAGAGCCCTTTGCCAATCAGACTAACCATGCGAGAACAACTCCAAGCTGGAGCTTCCATCCCATTCCTTGTCCATGAAGCTGGTTTGCCACTCACCTGCCCTATACAAACAACTTATTTCAGATTTATTTCACAGGAACAAGTAAGATGTTTGCAATGCTATTTTATTCTCTGCTCCAGCTTATTTCCACTAGAAAAAGCAAGAGGAGCTGGTGAGGAGGGAAAGCCACTGGTGCAATGATCCCAAGAGTTTCCAATTCACAGCACATTTTGTATATGCACTTCTCTTCAAGAAACCCAGACTCAGATAGATACATTTAAGACCTTGGATTTCCGCAGTCTGGCATACAACAGTCAGCTAGGGCATTGCTTCTCTGTTAATAAGTTTACATGGCACTATACAACTAAATAGGCAGAAATTATAGAATTTTTGTAATTATTTTCCTGAGCAGTTTCAGAATCTTCACTCTAACTTTTCCACCTAATTCCTTACAGTAAGTTTATAATCTAGGTTTTCTTGTGCTTTACATACATCCTATGGGGTTTATGAGAGCCTACAGTACTACACTGAATTACTGTATTTCAAACTGCTGCATTTGATGATAATATATTCACAGCTACATGGAAGAATGACTCCAATGCACACACCGATTTTAAGACAGTTCTTTTCTATTTGACTAGCATCCATTATTTTCTGTTTGCATATTCTGGACGATGCGCTATCTGTATCCTTCTTAAACAAGGTGTGTGTGAGCTTGTCACTACCATCAGTAAGACATTCAGTGAGTACAAGTTATTCTCTATGAAAGGCAAAAAGTGAAGAGATTATATAGGTTTCTGAGAGAAGCATCCTAATCCCAGGCAGCTGTGACACACAGGATGCCAGACATTTGAACTCACCACACCACACTTGTTTTTCTACATGGCTAAAATAAACCAAAGAGAAAAGACAAGAGGAGTGTGGATTCACTGCGTTGCCATTCCCTGGGGATACAGAGGTCAAGACTAGGAAACTCTGACCCAACTCACAAAACTGGGATTAGGAAACAAGGGCCCAACTCACAAGCCGTTCTGCAGGCAGCTCCTCCAGAAGCCCTTCCCCTGCCCTCCCTGCAGAAAAAGGGGGCAGTGGACTGAGACACCCTGTGGAGATGGGAAGGAAACAGGAAGCTCTAAATCCCTTCCCATCATCCCCATGACCCTTTGGATTGTCAAACCAATCCAAGCGGAAAAGGTCAGGCTAGGGTTTGCCCACTCCCACCAGCAAGGGAAAAGAGCCAGAGGAAATTCCAAACAGGGATACCATGGGAAGGAGATGGTGGTGCTACCCAGCCCTTCCCAGAGGAGAGCTCTGACCCACCCCGCTGCCCTTAGAGGAAGTTTTTAAAAAATAACAATAAAAAGAAAGCTACGTAAAAGAGGTATTTACACTCTCTGGAAATTTAAGAAGAGACAGGCCACCTGCCTAGGGTTTAACAGGACAACTCATCTGGCAGCTGCCATCACCCTAGGGGGGCTCACTCAGGAGAAAAGAGCAACTAAAATGACTGTCCACAAGTGAAGGCACCTGGTCTGGAAATAGCATCAAGCTGGTGTTTTTCTTTCACATGTGATGGGACTGGGGGGAGATACTCGTGCTGATAGCTTGTCAGGACTTGCTACACTTACAAGAGCATTATTGTATATTATGAGATATACTAATTAACATTTTACTTCCTTTAATCCTCAGAAGGACCTAAGCCTAAATTTGTTAGATTGTCTCATGTATGCTTAAGTTAAGAGCTTGTCTCAACTAGGAGTGCATTTTTCTCTCCCTCAGTCCTTTCCCATACAGAAACACTTGGCCTCCTAAAAAACTTGTCATTGTGATCAAACCATCTGTTCTGGTCTAGTCACTAGTGTAAAAATCACCTTTTTTGGGCTGAAGACTCCCAGCCTTCCACTGAATACCTCAACTAAAAATATAATTAAAAAGTTACAGTCAATCATTCTAAAAATAAACATAAAGAAATAGAGCATATACAGAAAAGAAATAAGGTGGCATTGAAGGTGCCTAGGGCTACAAATTTGCTACCATAGTTTGAGTTTCAATTGTAATGAGTTCCCAGGCCACAGAGTGAACACAAGACATATTGTCCTTCGCCCTTGGTAACTGATGATGGACGCTTTTTTCCACAGGACCAATAAGAAACCTCCTCTCCATCAGCATTTACAGCCATATCTGCAATTTTGGGACATCTCCAGGGAAAAATAAAACGGTACAGAGAAGAGTCTTTTGGGTTTTGTGTTCAGCTGCAAATATCAGCTAACCAGGTAACTGTGCATCTCTCTGGAGTTGATGCTCAAAACCACGCCTGAGTGATTGCCTAGGAAAACATAGAAACAAAAGGCCAACATTAGTGTATTTCAGGTACTCCACAATAAATCCCCCTTTTATTGCAGGGACAAGTCAATTGCATAAGAGAGTGGCTTTATCAAACAACAGGTCAGGTGAAGGTTGGTGCAACAGCTCCATGTACCTACAGCACACTTTTGCACAAAGCTTTTGCTCATGGTGGTGGATTTGTGGTGAATTCCTAGGGTTTCTATCCCAGTGACAGCATAAGTTGGTTCTCTTTGTGGCTTATAAAGGTGTAGTTGTCTTGAGGGGTGCAGGTGAGGGAGGAGAATGGAACCTGAGGCGTCCATTCGACATGCCACTGACCTGGGACTGGACACTGACCGGCATCAGCAATAAGGGAACTCTGTAGCTGTTCAAGTTGCCACTTCTCCCAGAAGGAGTCACTGCAAGGTAATGGTGTTGAGGAGTCCCAAGGTGGGGGTTGCGATAAAGTAGGCAACATAAAATATATAGAAAACAAAAAAAGTGGATGGGTGAGTCTGGAAATACTGTACTGTGGAAATTCAAAAGTTATGAGAAGAGAGAACAAACAGAAACCCAGGCCTGTATCTCCCTGCTGTGCATGGAGCGGAGGCGGCTACTGACATCTCCCAAGAGGGAGGGAGAAAGCTCACCAGAACTAGAAGGGAACTCCATGGCATAGGAACCTTCTGCAAATAATGTCGTAAACCAGAATTTAATATAAAGCAGGGATTATAACATGTTTTATAGTCTAAGCCAGATAAAATAGAGTATCATTAACAGGAATATTTTCTTGGCAGTACTGAGCAATACCGGAGCTAGTGGAAAGTATTGCAAATAACAAAACAGTGGAGTGAGCAGGAGTGTAGTTTTATGTGTTAAATAACATCTTCTGTCTAAAAGCTGTACTGTAGCTGACAAATATGGATGATTATGATCCACAAATTCGAGCTTTTTACGCTCTCCTGGAAAGTCTGCTGCTGCACACAAGCTGGCAGAAGCACAAATAACCTTGAGATCACATTTGCTGTCTTGTGACATCAAAGCATCATGATCTTGTACTCTTTAACCCTAAAATAATTCTCTGCTCATATGGAAGATTTTTTTTTCTCTGAGTAAAGAGTGCAGGGCAAGCAGAGATTAATTCTAAACATGTTACAAATCAGGGCAGTATTTCTTTATTAGAGCATCCCAAGCTGCCTTCTTTTAAACAAACCATAAGGGATTTTCTACCGTTAAAAGAAGTTATGCTTTTGTACCTTACTAGAGGTGTTTGAATGCTCCACTTTAATAGGCATGTCTGCAAGGACTTTGTTAGCATTCAGCTTCTCCTCTAAAGACCCTGGAGATGAGCTGACCAAACAATTTTAACACAGATTTTGTTTTTCCAGGTTTGTTTTTGGAACTAACTCCGGTAAAGTCAGGAGGGCAGTAACAGTTGTCTTGCAAAATCAGAATGAAAACACAGTGATACTCATAAACAAAGTTGTCAAAGAAGAGATAGAAATACACAAAGCAAAGCAAGAGGCTGGATTCTTCCCTTGCGTTCAAAGCTAACACCTCCAAGAACCTAGAAGCAGCACACAGTTCAGCAAATGGAAATAAAGACATTGACAACAAATAAAAGGGTGAAAGAAGCCCAAGAAAAAGAAATCTCTCCTCTGACCAGGTTCTGTCTTCCCCAGGGTACCTTGAGTGCAGCTAAAACACATCTTCTTCCTTGGGGTTCATGAAGATATTACAGTTGCCTTTCACACCATCAATCTACTGCTACAAATCCCAAAGGCTTTGGATCATCTGATTTATTTTCACAAAATGTGCCAAAATGGAACTGGGTGTTTTTTACATTGTCCTACACTTTTCAGACTGTGACCTGAAAGCAGCCTGAAGACAATGTATTATAGATCAGCACTCCATGTTGCATTAAAACTAACCACAGGGTGTTAGGATATACACTTCCACCTGACACTGAAATAATTTGCACTGAGAGATACTCACAGAAATTTCCCTCATGGGTTCTTTATAACTGCCTTATGAATAGTAGAAAATCAACATCTAAATTAAGGAAGACTTATGATACTTTTTATACATGAATAAATTTAATGTTTCTGATCACAAAAACTTTAAACGCCATCAGAATATGAAGGCAAATAAAGCAATGGATCTCCATACAATCCATCTGAAATCACAGAAGCATTGACTCCACAAATCCTTCCGGCCTAAACTCAATTTTCCACTAATTGAGGGGATTATTGAGTGAATTTGACTGTTGCAGATTATATCCCATTCTACCAAATATAATTTATCTCTAAAATTGTCCAAGTCAGTCTCCTGACATTAAACTACCATCTCTGTACTCATGCTCTATATAGCACATCATCCATACATTAGGCTGTATCTCAAGCAAGCCAAAAGAAGGTGATTGAGGTAACCCCTTGTTAGTGGTGTTACCATTTGTAACATCTTTTCGAGACTGAACAGAAAATGAAAAAGAACTAAAATGAAAACAAACATCAATTAAAAATCAACTTCTTATGAAAATTGATAAACTAAAAGCAAAGTTACCTCTTGCGTTACCTAGTGTTTGAGAGTCCAGATCATCATCAATAAACTCCTCACCCTGGATGATGTTCTGGGTGTCCTCACTGTGATTAACAGGGCTTGTCATCTCCTGCTCTTTTTCATTGTGCATCTGTGCGTAGACATTTCTGCCTGGCAGTTTCCTAAATGGGACAAGAAGAAAAAATTTTGGGATGGAGTTCTTTTGTGCCACACACACACTGGCATCAGAGCAGAGCTCCAGCAGAGCAAAGTCATTCCAGAATAAAAAATCATCACCAATGCCATTCTTCCTTAATTTTGTGATCACAACCTAAATTTACCAACTCTTTGTTCTCAGTTTTATGTAACTGCCTTATAATGATGTTCATACTAAGATAATATTTAAGCATCAGTTTCTAGGATTGACAGGCAATGGACAATGTTGAAAAAAATTACTAAAGCCAGAGAAAAACTATTTTAAGAATTCGAGCAATAAAAGGGCCCAGTGGGTGTTCATTCTTGGTCCCAGGTGTTTTCACATACATTAAGTTTGGTTGCAATCATCATCGTGTCTCCCTGAGGAGACGGGCTGACATTGAAGTGTGATGGCATCAGATGGCACTCACAGTCAGTCAGAGTCAAGGAGAAAAAGTCAGAAGTCTAGGAGACGGAATGGAAAGGAGCAGAGCCAAGAGGCCAGGACCAAGGGACAAGGAGTAAGAAGGTAAACAGGCATTCATAAGGGCACAAGACAGGGGAGGTTGGTTAAGTTAAGCAGGCAGCACTGAAGGAGACAGAGTATAAGTCTGAACTGGAACAGATGAATTAGAAGACCTCTCTACAAGAGACAATAATTCACTCACTCTGACTGGAATCTAGAGAAACAAAAAGCACCTTATTAAATGCCTCTAATAAACAATTAGCACCATGGCTGAGACTGGGAGGCTTAACTCTTAATATTGATACAGGGCTCTTAACTAGATTAATTTAAATTAGACCTTGTAAACTCAAAGGGAAAAATCAGGGACTGCTCACTTTGCAGCAGATTTTATGGTTTAAACATTTCTCAAGAGCCATACCCTTTGCACTGTAGCTGTGTTCACCTGCAGTCTGCCTAGGCACATAAGGACATCCTTTCCCAAGCACCAAGCAGACACTTCAGATTAGGGAGCTGCAGGCTCTAGGCTCCATTTCCTACAGTGCCAGAAGCTGCTTGACAGCTTGATCAGCATGACAGCAGATCATGGCTGTCAAAGGCTGTGCTTAAACCCAGATTATTGCAATGGGCAGACAACAAGAAGAAAAGAGAATACAGGGTTGAACAGCTGTGGTTTCTGCTGAGCCCCTTTAGATAGTGAGAAAATAGAAAAAGTGACACTAATTATTAGGCATCTCTCTAAAAGCAACCATCTCCTGCTCAACATTACAGCAGCAGTTTGAAAGCTGGATAAATACACAGATTACTCTGTTTTCTCAAGGCTTTTGAAGATGATCTGTTTTAAATGTCATTTCACAAGAAGCTATCTTTCACAAGGGGCACCATTTTGGTTTGAGATAAAAAAGTTACTGTAGCAAACTATTCTGAAAAGCAAATTCATTGCATCAAAGTAATAAGGATAAATGGAAATTACTAAGAAATGAAAGATGACTGAAGATAATCTCCCTTTAATCTGAACTATCCAAAAGATAAATTGAGTCCTATATATGTACACAAACACACATATCTGTATAGGCATATGTATACACACACACTAAATTATATCTCTAAAAGTTAGGTATTTTATCCCATTATTTATAAGCAGTACAAAGCCAAATGGAAAGGACAAGGATGGAAAGAAAGTCTGATGACACAATGCTGTCTGAGCGCTCTTCCAACAAAAACATACACATAAAGCCAAGCCCTGCATCACTCTCCTTTCATTACATGGATAAAAAAAGCCATTTTGAAAGAAAGGACATTCCTCATTACCAAAAGAAATACATTAGATAATTAATTTTGTTTTTTTTTTCTCTAGGGCCCATAACTGCTTCTAATATGTCTGGTAATGAAACTGGTCATGTGGAAAACAGTATTCTCTCAATCAGACCCGCATGAAACCTGTCAAACTGCTCACTTTCAGCCCACCATCAAATGCCTGAGACAAAACCCAGAAGAATGTCTCTGTAACACATCTACAGAATTAGCACATATGTTTCTACAAAAATTATAATAACCTTCTCAGAAGGTTCCCTTATTTCTGACAGGCTGTAGTAGTATCAATGGCATTATCAAAACAATTTTGACATAATAAAAATGTTAAACATCTCAAACCCATATGGCACATCACACCTCTGCAGTTAAGTAAAAGGAGAAGAGCTGCTAGTGTGACTGCTGCTGGGACCTGTATGAAACCAGGTCAACAAAGTGTGTCCTTTGGTGTTAATCCTGAGGCTTCAACTCATGGCCCCTGCACAACTTACTAGTTAGAGATAACCATGAGCACAACACATACTAGTAAACATATTCAGGAAGAATGAGGAAACCTCTCAAGTTCACAAATAACCATTAAATATATCGTGGCTAGGAGCATTTCCTTATGGTTTAAGAATAAAATGAGAAAAGGTGTGAGCTGTTATTTCTCACTTGGCTTATTGGCCCCAATCCTACTAAGTACAGATCCTTTGGGGAAGGTATAAAGCAGAGGTACTCCGTACTTGCGTGCTTTCCTTTGCTCCTCACACTTACATGGGAAAGACTGTAACATTGTGTGCTGGGGGAAGGAGAATATCACAAGTCTTGAGGAGACATGTACTGTAGGCATTAGACCTTTTACACACTACAGAGATCTCTCTGTGTTTCATATTGGTTCAGTTTTACAAGGAACTCACTCAACCACCCTGAAGAAAAGGATAGTCCAAGCCTTTTCAAGAGGCATTTTTAACACATGTGCCGGATGTTCTGTTTACAAGACTCAACCACACTGTGGGATGACATAGGATGTGGATACTGGATCCTCACTAAAGATGGGCCTGATTCTGACAATTTTCCAGTGCTTCTCACTGCTGTAAAATGCAGAAAGGAGGCTGCTACACCTATTTATACAGAGAAAAACTCTAGTGTACCCCGATGTGCTTTGCTCTTCTTCAGGAAAGAGTTAATGTTGGGTCCAATGTAAGCGTTTGAAGCAGGCAGAGCTGAAATGCTTGGGTCTGCATAAAAGACTACTGTGAAAACATGACAAGACACAAAATTTGACCCAAGAGATTTGTATCAGCAACATGAAAATTGAAAGCACATTTAGAAAACAGACAAGAAGATTATGCAATAGTTTCTTTGGGGGGTTTACTCTTCATCTGCAAAATGCATGTGCTTCACATCCATCACTGGAGACAATTACCTCTGCTGAGCAGCACTCCATGGTTTATATTTTTAGTTTCTTTTGTTTTTCCTGTAGCATTTTATTTCAATCACGAAAAAGAAGAAATATTATGCCTGCTTTGAGGACCATAAAAATAGGAGCTAGAGAAGTAATTCTGCACAGCACTACTAAAGAACATCACAGCACATGGTTTTCACCAAGATCTACAGGCCCCACACCTTTTAGAAGATATTCCAGAAAGTACTTCTTTTTCCCTTCCTATATTCACAAATTCTAATCAGTTCATACCCCAAACTGTTTGCACTTAAAAATGTTCAGCAGGAAGGAACAGTGGGGGGGGATGAGATATTGATTCCTACTCATTTAATCTCTAGTTTATTTGGCTTTCAATTCCTTCTTTATGGAAAAAAGTATTCATTCTCCTTTATGCAACTTCATTCATTTTCCAGAGGCTTGATTAAAATTCTGTTCAGTATAAAAAAAAGAACATATTTACATTGCAAAGAATATGGAATAATGTAGCATTGTCTTGGAACTTAAATAAAAATAACAACAATAATAATCCATTAAATAGAATACTTTATTGTGGTGTTGACTTCATTGTATTTGGATTAATGTTCAGATGACTGACTTTGTGCTTTAAGGCACTCCTGATATACTTGCCTCTTTCATTTCAGAAATCTTTTCTGCATGCTATTACTTTGATTTCTGAGGAAGTTTTTATAAAATATTATGGAACAATAAATTAGTGGTTGTTTTTTTATCACTAAAAGGCATGGATTGGGACTACGCTTGCTCTCATGGAACATAAAAGCAGTATAAGCAAGGTGGGAAAAAGAGATAGCTTTTCTTCAGAGACCAAAAATGAGATAGTAAGTCAATGAGGCAGAAAGATAACACAGTTCCTCTCCAGATTGTGGAAATGACCCAGGAGGGGGTTCATTTACCAAAATTGGTACTTGACAGTAGCAGGCAGAAAAGGAATACATACAAAATTGTATAAATCTGGACGAAGAGGATTCACACTGATTCGTGAAAACAATGTATGCAGCTTTCAGTACATCAGTAGTAGTTTTCATACAAATTAAAAGATGAAGATTTTCATACTCTTTCAGAGAATAGAATTTGCTGCAATTAATCAGGTAAAATACATAAGTACAAAAGAAAACTATTTGCTCTGGTTTGGCTACTCTAATATCCTGCTGTTATGCAGAAATGAAAAATAAGAAAAGGATGATTTCAGATCTTCCTCTAGTAACATGATGATTACATAGCAGCTTTGATGTGGCTAAAATATAATTTTCCTTTCCTCCACTTTGCCTGGTGCAGACAGTGCTATTTCCCTTCTCTATACTGTTGCCCAGGACCCCACACCATAAAGCTGTTTTTGAGAGGATGAAGAAATCTTTTCTGGATGGAAGCTTGAAAACCACAAAAAAATACAAACACTGTTTCAAAGGGAACGGAAGAAGTGTGTTTGTACTGAACCAAAGTAAAGATGGTATGGTATAGAAAAAATACATGCAGATCCCAGACTCGCATTAAGAAATAGCCCTGGATTTTTCAAAAATATTTTCCAGCTGCTTCATATTGTTGTGGGCAAAAGAAGCAGCTGCAGTCCATTTTACCTGGATGCTTAAACAACTGGAGCATACTAGTGAGTATTGCAACATGTTGTTTGCACGAGGCACCCACTTGGTGATTTCCATACTCAGGAAGTGAGAGCAGAGCAGAGCAAAGGCTCTTTACTCGTGGCTTGCCCACCACCCCCGTCTGCTGACAGCACTGCCCCATCCTGCACAGACTGGTTCACCAGCAAGGAATGAGCCCTTGCTCCTTGCTGCCATGCCCAAAATTCCTCCCCTAAACTATCTAAACCAATAGCTCAGATAAATCAAACAGCTCATTTGTCAGACACCATTACAATTAGTTTTTAAAAATCAATCACATTTATCATTTAAAATTTACTTGCCATTTACAGAGTAAAAGTAGCCCTCATCTGAAGTCCTTATCTACTCTGATAACAAAAGATCAAACCCCTGTGTTTCTCAAAACATTTTGGCTTTTTTTATTTTTTTCCTTTATCTAAAGCAACAAACCACGCTCGGGATTGCCAGGAGTCACTTCATGAGCTCTGGGGACTCCAGCACCTGTTTTGCACAAAGCAACCATCAGATAAAGGGGGGGTGGGGGGGGGGTGAGGTCCATGAATGAAGACATGAAATGATAAATGCTTGCAATTTTACAGCATGTGAAAACAGAGGGAAACAGACTTCCTAGTCAATGCTTAAGTATTTGGGATTAGGGCATATCAGAACAGATGTGACCTACAGTCACCTAATCATTACCTAGACAGCCATGACAGCTCTGGTTATCCAGCAGATTATAAAATTTTAGACTTGATTAGAGCAGTGGGAAATTATAAAATTTACATCTTTTCTATTTAATGGGCATCCCTTGAGGAGCAAGGAGAAGGCATTGGTTTGTACTACGCATGTAACTAATCAGCCAAAATCCCACTACCTCTATATGAATCTGCCTCTGCTTTTCCCCTACCCCCCTACCTAATTAGATGAAATACTCTTTCCTTTTTCTGCATATGAATCATCAGACTTATGCAGGATTGTTATTTTTAGATCACTGCTCTCACCCAAACTAATTTTGTTAGATTTACTTCTTGTCAGGGACACCAATTTTTAGTACTGAATATTGCAGTTTTCAAAAAATGATAAATTTTTTTTTAAACAGGAGCAGCAAGTTTCATTACTTATGAAAGATTAGTAAAAAACGAGGTGTTGGATTAGTCTCTGATGTCTTGTCAACACCATCTTTCATTTCCCAGCTCAGTATGACAAAAATTAGTGTGAATTAAGACCCAAGTTCTTATAACATGAACTTCAGGAATAATTTGGGCAGGTGATCATGCTTGGGGACAAGGAGCCTCAGCATTTAGAAACCTTGGGGCAGTTTGGGCATATTTTGCATTTTCTATCGAAGCTGTAGGTCTACACAAAAGCCTGCTGTTTTCTCTCCCTTTTTCATCACAAGTCATGAACTCTGTCATTGCAAATGGATAGACATGCTCCATCGTATGAAGCTGCAACCTCCCTGCCAAACCAGTCACACTCTTATTTTGCAAGCCAGTTTTTCCATCTTGCATCTTTGCAGGTATCAAACTTAACTTTGAGCCAGCAAAGAGAGAGAAAGAGAGAGACAGCAGCCCAAGACATGGTCATACAATCTCTTGCAAACCACCTGCTTTGCATGTGCTCCAATGCCAGCTGCAGGTCCTGTAGACCCCACCAGTGTAGTGATAAAACTAGGATCAATAAAAATTTCACTGATGTAGGGAAAAAGGAGTTTTAGCCCTTCTATTAATCTAGATGAATGAAGGGAAAGCACCACCAAATGTCTTCCATCTCCTCCTTAGTTTTTTAAATCATACATCATAATTATGGACAGTATTATCATTTCAACACTTTACAAATCTGTAATTTCCTCTGTGGAATTAAATCGTATTTTTATTTCCCCAAGTTATCTGAGTTACCGTAGGCCACAGTAATTCTGAAATTATCACCTAGAATTGAACATTTTTTGTTGCCTATGGCATTCTTTCAGCAAATTAATTTTTAATACCCAGCCATATAATATTGAGAAGCTGCCTTTGTGCATTGTAACTTGCAACTTTTATATCTATAAAGCACATTCATTTCATAGCCTCAGTCCCTGTGGACCAGTTTGTAAACTTATGTACTCACTGTACTGACTTTAAAGGGACTGTACTCCCAACAAGTACTCCATGAGGATCCAGCAATGCACCAACCATCTCCATAAACAAAGGAAAGACTTTTCAAAAGGGATTAAAGATTCGGGTGGGACAGGAGTTCGCAGGGAGCCCATGGGGAAAAAGTGATTTTTGAAACGTAGCACTCACTGATTAGGTGCTCAATATTCTTTGAAGAAGAAATTTCAAATGAAGGATGCAACCAAAAAATTGTCATTTTTGAAAAGCTTAGCAGGAATATTTAAAAATAATTCTTTCAAATATCTCAGAAACAGATAAGATACAGACTAAAATTGAATACTACTGCATGTTCATTCATCAATGCCAACAGCAGTTTTTAGGCTACCCACAAACTTTTGAATATATCTAATAATAGTCCTCACTTGCATCTAAATTACCCCCCAAAAATGTAAATGCAAATGATTTTCACAAATTACATACCGAAGTGTGAGAGACATTAAAGCTCACAATTTGGAAATTGTACTATATTTTCCTCCTTAATAAAAGTGATGGTTCATTGGGCATTTTAGAAAGAACTCAAGGAAGACTGTTTTTATTCCTTTCCTGAATATTTTATACTTCTTCTACCATGCGGTAATTGTGTCTGTTATTTAATTGCTCTCATTTAAGAGCTAATAAAAGATATAAATCAGATAGCTTTTAAAAGATATCACAAGGAAGTTCTATGATCCAAACACAAATAGAAAATCCTCCATTGTATTGCTATTAAACTAATATAATTACATCACATCAACCATTTTTATGTCTTTCCTCTCTTCAGGCACCTAAAATAGAAAAATGGATTTTTATTCCATTGTAGACAGTCTGATATAGTAATCTGTGCTTTGTCCTTTAAAGCAATCAGTCACTACGAACTCTAAAAATTTAGTATGCTTGAGAAAAAAGGGGCTTTTCTCTATTGACATAAAAATACTTTAGCTAAACAAACCCTTACTTAATGCTAGCTACATTTACTGCTGTCACCAAACTTAAGGTTGCTCCTAGTTTCTATAAATTTATATTTATTTTAATAAAAATCACCCATTAAAAAATGAGGCAAATCAGTATGAATCCTCTCTGAGGAAGGACAACAGGAGCTGATGATGATGATGAAGGCCTGTTTCCAGTATACTCAAACCCAACAGCTTCTGAATGCCCCAGAGATACAGAATACCAGTAGGATAGACAATGATACTGTCCCATGAACAAGAACAAATTATTTAAATTGCACAGCAGCTTGGATTAAAACCAATTACAGATTAAAGATATATTGGACTGTCCAAGGCTGGCATGGCTCAGTTTTGAGAATATGCTCCACATAAAGGCTGCTTGCAGAAATATTTCTTCCCTCCACACCCTCTAGTGCCAAATTAATGCTAATCTCTTTCTGTCAGTCATTCTCCATAGCATTGCCTCAGCAATTAAAATGTAATGTGTGCAAAGAGAAGCCCCAGAGCATTACATGCTTTGATAAAACTACATTTTTAAGCAAATCAGCATTGCAGATGCACTCCCTGTCCCAATCGTTTTAGCTTATTCATAGCTGTTACAAGTAATGAGAAGGGAATTAATCAGGAATAATATTTTAGTTCAGTTGATTCTTGATGGTATTATTTAGACAAAATGAACAAACTCTCCATAGTTTCCATATTGATATCTTGGAACACAGCAAGTGAAACAAGCATCAGTGTAGTACCTTGATGTCTGTAAAGTTCAGAAAAACATGATTTTCAAAGTGGTATACTTCTTGCAATTCTTCAAGAAATCTTCTTTTCAAATAACATACTCTGTCTTGCTAATCTATGGATAAATCTAATTCTTAAAATGCATATATTGGTTAAGGTTCACTTGCCTTTTGAACTTGTAGAGGATGAAAGCCCCGACTGCGACTAGACAAATAACAAAGAGAACCACAATAGCCCAGTAGCCACTGCCTCCTCCAATCCTCTGAGAGTCTGAAACACAAAATAAAAGAACAGTTTTGCATGTTGTCTTCCACATCATTCACATTCTTGAGCCTTCTTTTCTATTTAACTGTCAGGTCAAAAACATTGGTTGTTATTTTTGCAACCTCTTCTTCTCACTATATCTGTGGCTTCTTCAGAAAGGCAAAACCACAGAATTAATTGGTAACTTGTTTCTGAAGGACAGAGGACCCATTTTAAAAAAAGAAAGCAACAAACAGGAAAACTCAAGATCCTGATGATTCAATTATTTGCGTACTCAGTGGTTGTTTGGGTTTTTTTATGGGAATCTGAAGTTATCATAGTAAATTATCACATACCCTAAGTACAAGCTTTGCAAAAGCAGAGCTGTATTAATTTCACAGATGGAGAAACTAAGGCTCTGAACAACAAATGAACTCATCAAGGTCATATACTGGTAATGGCTGGAATGAACATGGGCTTCTTTCAATCCCTTTTGTGCTGGCAAACGAATGTCAGCCCTTTACACAAGACAAGGTACCACAGTGAGACTGTAGCACAATTCTACATTAGCAATTAGATAAAAGAGCTTTGTCTTCTACAGAGAGCTGACAGAAAAAACATCACACCAGCATTTACATAAATTGATTGTGGCTGGCTAAAGCTGTTCTCCCACAACACACTGAAATTAATAAAGAAGGATATATTATGGAAGATAATACACAAACAAAAATTACAGGACATTCTAACAAAAGATTCAAGTAAAAGCTGAACTTCTGGTTAAACATCATTTTAACATCTCTCTGTCAAAATACAAACATGTGTGCACACATACTCTCTTCAGCCAGTTTCCATCAACAGTGAATCCAGGGAAGCAGGAAAGGCACACAACTCCTCCTGCCCCCCGCCCCATTTCCACTTTGTTTTAAACAGAGAAAAAACATAATTATCTCAGGACAGGATTAGCAATGTGGAGCCTTTACAGCAATCTTCCCATTAGTTGATTCAAAGATTAGAGATACATGGCAGAGATGCAGCAAGCCTGTGTTAGACCCGTGTAGTTACAGCAGCAGAGTTAATGGCTGATATAAGGGCAAAGAAGCTCTGCTTTCTTAGCAGCCAGTGCAGCCTAAAATGCCTTTAGATCACCAGATGAGTTTTTCTTGAAGCCTGGTTGGCTCTTCCTTCAGGGCCACTATTTTTGTACAATAGCGGGTATTTACTTTATGTTGTGGTTACACAGAAAAAGGAAAAAGCTTGTGATACAAATGACGAGGTATGAAAAAATGGAAACATAAAAAAAATTTGGTTGTTAACAATGACCAAATGAAAATGTATACATATATACGTGTATGTGTATGTATATATTAACACATATATATACACACAAACTCATATATATATGTGTGTTTATTTATAAGTAACAAGTACCAAGTAAGTATATACATGTGTTATACATACACATATATATTGACATGAAGATTTTCTCCTTAAATTATTAGAACTCAAACAGGCATCCAAAAGTTGGTCTGTTGATAGCTTCTTTTAAATATTTACCTGAACCGGAGTCAGCTAAAGTCACTAAGACCCAGTATCCTCCCCTCAGAAAGAAACTGATGTTGTGTGCATTCAGGGCCTGCTTTATAGCTGCTATTCTCTGAAAATACAACAGAGAGAATGTCAGATGTCTTGTGCTCTGTTCCACTTTGAGGTACTCAATGTTTTTAAAAGGAAAACCTCTGGTTCTTTAAATGGTAAAAGCACTTGTCACTGATGAGCTGAAATCTACAAGAAATTCAATATTTAAAAATTAAGCAAAACTCCAGAAGACATAAAAGCTGAAAATGTCAAAATTTTATAGCCAAATCTTTTTGATTACCCAAGTCTTTATGTTTACCCAGTATGTGACAGACAGCAAGTAATTTGCACGCGCTATTGGGTTTACCTGGGTCATAACTCACACAATGCACAATCCATCTTAAAAACTCCCCATTTATCTAACTTATCAGAAGAAAACCTGTGATGTCACTTTGGATTTGCTGCTATAAAAAGTAACTGCTATTTAATAATGAACTGCATGTCATAATTTACCTTATCGCCTTACCTGTAATGGAATGAATTCCATTTATAGCTAATTTTTAACAATATCCCACAGAAATATATACATTCATCCATGTGGAAAAAAAAATCGGTATTCCTCCCATTTGCCTCCAGTGGATAGAGCATAGTGAATTATGGTCTCTCATATTTTTATGGAGCAGAACCGTTAAATATACCATCAGATCCTAACCCCAGATGACAAATTGTCTGAATTATATCTTCTACTTGCTTGTGTCTTCAACATGGTCAATTTTCTAAAAGATCAAATCTAGTTTCATACTCTATGCCTTATAATTTGGGACACAACTTCCCAGAGGATGCCAAATTAGAAATTTGCATTATATCCATGAAACATTCACAAGTAACTTCTTGTATGATATTATCAATTATGCTCATCTTTGACAAGCTTTTGAAGTATAATGGATAAAAATCCCTGTAGTCCCTCTCATATTATGGACAGACACTATACAAAAGTTCAAATATCATCATTCTTTTTGAGAAATATCTAACTTCTGAAGCCATTCCACTGACTTTATTACATTCTTTTATGTGGGAATGACTCAACATAAGGGTGAAGTGAGCATGGCTTCAGTTATTTCACAAGACAATTACAGCAGATTGCTCCTAAGTATTTATCTTGTTGCCCAAAGCCTGAAAAGATAACGAATATGACAACTCTACTGACCAGGAAGCTTTAAAGTGATGCTGCTACCAATGAAATAAAGTTTCTTCGTATCAATCCAGGTTCATTCATGTGTTCATGGCATATAGTGCAAGAGGGACAACTACTTTAGGTCAATCTGACTTACAGCCAGTAAACGAAATTTCTGAGCTCCATAACTTTTGACTCCTCATATTTTCCTGGCAGGTTCCTAAGGAACCCAACATTTGCTGTGGTTTTTGCTTAACTGATTAAGACTTGTTCGTTATTTAACTCCCCACTTCCGGGTTCCCACCCAAATCTATATGAACAACATGTCCTCAGGTCAAAAATTTGAATCTCATGTGAATCCATCCAAAGGTTCTGGCTTAGTTATTTCACTGGGAGACTGATGGTTTTTTCAGTGCTTGTGGGTTTTTATTTTTCTGCTTCAAGGTATTTACTGAGCATGGTGCTGCCACCTCTCCAACATCTTAAAAAACAAATGCAGTCTTTGGAGCTCCTCTCTAGACTTCCTAAGTTAAGGTTCTTATACCAGCATTTGAATTTTCCATCTTCCTTTTCAACATCATTTACAATGACAATATTTGAACATGTGAACACAATGGCTCCTGCATTATAAGAATGTAAAAGAATGAAAAATAATGGCACCATTCAAACTCTTACCCACTTACACATCTTGGGTTCTCACTTTCCCTTTTTGCCAAAGCAACTCACTGGGAATTTTCATGAAAATGATTTTGTCTGGATAGAAATCTTCCTCAGAGCCCCTGTTTTCCAGATTTTAGTTTAATTGTACTTTAATTGACTCTTTCACCTGGACTCATCCCACCTGACATTAGAAATGTAATAGATGCGCATAAATTAAGCAACCAAGTCTTCTCTGGAGTCAATAATTAGAATGGAATACTTTTGAAATTTCTGTGTTCTTAAAGCAGGTTAAATCATAGTCAGCTCTTATTTCTTCATGCATGTATTTGAAACAATAAGGGCTCTTGTCAGAGTGGGACCAAATTTCAGAATTTTCCAAAGGGTTCCTCGTACTACACTGACAACTTACTCACCATCTTTGTTATTGATGGCTACTTCTATCAGTAATGATTCCTACTCTATATGGCTAACTTAATAAACAGTATTACATCCCAACACTTCATGTAAAGCACCAATAAAATCTCCAGCAAGCAGGTGTTCTCTGCCTGAACAAGAAATTATTGCCTTTAATCTTTCTGAAATAATGTAATATTCCCAAATCTAAATGGTTTTCAACAAAGAACACAGAGGTTCTCTTTAAGGGAAGAAATTTTTTAACTATGTCTATGTTAAGGGTTTCTGGGACACCTCCTCCAAATGCGCAGAAAACATTCTGCATTGCTGAGTCCTCACAAAAGTGTCACAACACTGATTTTGAGAACTGGCATGAGCAGGGTGACAAAGCACATCCTTCCACTGACTCATAATAAAAACCTTTAATTTTCTTCTAGTAACAGAAGAGAATGCAAGGAATCTTTAAACATATGACAACATGAGTATTTTCCTGTTGACCTAATAGAAGCTATTGCTTCTAAGGTCATTTGCATAGGGTATATTTTCAGGATATTTCTTGAGTCACAATCAATTCTGATATAACACATTTTATAGGAATTTGTGCCATTCAAGTCTAAATCAACAAATTTATATGCACATATCAATATCTAAAGCAATGTCTATTAGCAGTAATATAAAAACAGAAATGTAGGCAGCTGCTGGTCTGTGCACTGTCAAACACAGCAAATATACCTGCTGTAGCATTCGTGTATCTTGTCAGATGGGAGTGAGATCTTTATATAGGTAGGGATCATCTCTTAATTTCATATAAAGACAATGAGAGTACAGCCACTTATTGCAAAACAGGATGAAGACTGTCCTAGGCAGATGTGCATTGTTCTGGTTACCTTATCACTAGTTATGCTTCTCTTCTTTTTTGGTTGATTTGCTGGTAGTAGCACATGCAAGTCAGCAGCTGTGGGCAGACCAGGCTTCACAACTGTCATGAGAGTTTCTTCAGGTATACTGGTCTCCTGTAAAGACAACAAAGGCATCTGGCAAATCACAGGAAAACACACTTTGTGTTTTATATAAAATACTTGAGTAACTCCACATACAGCTTCTAGCCTTCAGTGTTCAGATCCTTAATATTTAAAGAGGATTCCACTAGAAGGTGAAACATGAACAAAGTCAAACATAAATACATGGAAATGTGAGTTGCTCTTTGAAGATTGGAAGAGCTAAGTGTTGTTATCACATTAAAGTAATTCAGTGGCATCAAGAAAAGAAGCCAAAATGAAGAGGTTTTCAGGTTTTGTCAAAACTCTCTAATGGCTGAGATTTTCAAAGGTAACGTAAAAAAAAAACAACCACGGGATTTAGGATCTTTTGTGAGCCATTCAGACACAGTGTACACTTAGAAGTGCATAGTCATTACAGCTGACTTTAGCTTCAGTAGGTACTTTGGAAGGTGCTTAATGGACAGAAGGAAGTCTTCCAATGTGAGGACTAAGAACATTGAGGGGTTCAGTTCCTGAAATTGTAATAAATACCTTCATTCCCCTGCTGAAAGTCAAATACATCCCTTTATAAAATAGTTTGTGCAAATTTGGCTTTTAGTCCCAAATTTCTCCATGTTTTGTACAATGCAGCCACACAATTCTAATGACCATACCCTGGGCACTTTCCTTAGCCTTCCTCAAACAGATTCTGAAGCTCCATTAAATTGTTCATATACTTTGGCAAATGTTTTAGTAATTATTAAAATGCAAGAGCTTATTTTATAAGGGAATAAAATGCTTTTTGACCGACACAGCTTATGGAATGAGTTTAAGTTGATAAAAGCAAGAAATTAATTTGACATTTGATAAGAATCTCAAACAAAAAAAAAAAGGTAGGAAACTATATAAAGTCGAAAAGTTTAGAACCTGATTTGCACAATTGTAAATCCAGGAGAAGTAAAGTGATTTAAAATGCAAATATTTTATAAACAATATCAACATGTTCCTCAGTGCTACTGCTCTCACAAAAGCCAGTGTGGGCACCCTTGGTTGCTGGCAGGGTGTGTACCTGAAGAGCACAGCTCTCGAGCTCAAAGTTTCTGTGAGGCGATGTAATGCCACAGTACTACAGCATAGTTTTAAATTTGATTTAGCCTATAGGATTCAGCTGTTCCCAAACCACGTTTCTTTTGTGAACATGCTCTAAAAACCAGTGGTACAAACTGTGTGCCCATAGGTTATATATAATTTTCCAAGTTACAGAACCAGCATAGTAAATTCTTTCTTTCTGCTTTGTTTATACACAAAGATGATGTCTATTATATTACACATTCTTTAGCTTCTAAATCTATCACATTTAAGCTACTTAACTCTTCCTGCTTTGCAGTCAGTAGTATTTGCTAATATGTCTATCCCTAATCCCAGAGAGCAATATTTAGCATTAATTGCCAATTAGACTGTGTTAGACCTAAACTGTCGATGTTACAATATCATTGTCTACAGCTTGCACTTAAAAGTGACACTAGGCACAAACTTGCTTGAAATGTGGCTCATGAGGTTCATTTTATTATTTTGCTCTGCCTCCATTTCTAAATCCCTTCTAAATGAGAAGGTATTAACTTAACCTTCAAGTTTTATGACTGGCAAGGGAACATTTTATGACCAATCTGAAAGAGCACCTTTGCAAGGAGTCGCGTCACTACCCGCCCTATGTCTTCCCTCCACTCCGGTATGTCGGGGTTGTACATGTCCAGGTGCTTAGTAAACTTCAGAGGAAGAACATGAAAATGATCTGGAAAAACAAAAGAAACAGCAAGAAATAAACCAGATTGCAAAAGGGGTTTGGTAGAACTAAAAGCCTAAAAATCTGTATTTAGCACTTTTTTTGCTGTGCAGCACTGCAGTATCTAGGACCCCCACTGCTCTCTGTTGTCAGGCATTCAATTTCTTTCTGTATTTTCATCAACATCATCAAGTTTGTGCTTAAAGACTAAAAAAGGAGGAAGAAAAAGAAATAAAGCAGATCTACATACATGTTTTGGGGTCATAATGTTCCCAATAATTTTCCCTTAGGTCAATAAGGGAGTATTACACAGAAGTCATTGGTTTCTTTTATTTGAAATGAGAATGTACCAAAGGATTTTACCCTCACTGGATTATAAGCATGTGGGGGTTTTTCCACTGCACATTTCTGTTTTCCATATAAAATGAATACTTTACTTCATAAATTAGATATGAAATAAGAAATGATATTACATAGGCTAACTACTGCCCTCTTTGAAAAAAAGAATAAAACAAAGGTACACCCACAATATTTCTCTGGACTTGTCAAAAATATCTGAAATACTAGAAATGGGTTGAACCTCAGAAAGTAGTCTCTAACATCTTCCCTTTCTACCTACAGGCTCCTTTGACGAAAACCTGGGGAACTTAATGCAAAGCAGAGGTAGAGAACCTCTGGAACACACGAGACAAACCTGCCTCCCCCCAGTATTTCCAACAGAATTATATTTTAATGTGGCTTGCTTTTTCAAAAGTTTCTTTATGTTCCTGATGGCCAGTACTTTCATGATCTTGATATTAGGATTGGCAAAAGGAGCACTGGAATGACAAAGCCATTGATGTAGTCACACTAGGAGTGTTATACTTCTGAATACTTCTAAAAAAGCTGATGCATTTATAAGTGGTAGTATAAATGTTATATCCATTTATCTCAGAAAAGGAGAAGGTTCATAAAAGCTCCATTTAGCATAAGTGGCGCTTTTACCGTTATTTTAAATTAATTAGTATACTAAAAGCAAAAATAACAGAATCTTCTTCAGACAATAGAGATATATCACATCTTGTATTGCATGATATCCAAAGGCTTTTAGCTCTGCATTGAAATGAAAGCTTTTATACTTATCACAATTCCCACATGTGACAGCACAAATACAAATGCAAATAATTTGCCAGCACTACATTTTCCACAGTATATTTTGCCTTGTCACCACATTATAAAACACAAAAAAGCCACACCAGGGCACAGTGCGGAACAAGAGCTGAAGGGTTATTTCATAATTACAGCAGAGCTATATTTGATCCAAAATCTCAGATAAACATCAAGGTAACAGTGACGTATTGTGATTAAAGGCAGTTATTTGACATTGTTTTCAATGCGGAGAGCATACACACAACTAAATGTTCTTTTTTTCCAGAGGTATTTAGACTACTTTACTTAGAAATTCTGGGAAACTTTCTAGTCAGAGGCGAAAATACTACTAAAACACTTTACATATAGCATTTGGAAACCACAGTAACATTTAAAATAAGCAAAGGAAACAAAGTGTTTGAGATTAAGCCTCCCATACAATCCCACTTTTCAGCTTTGTGGTTATCTAGTGACAGTTCATGCCTCTAATTTTAAGAATTAAGTCTGGCATTAGATATCATTTTACACTAGGTTCAGTTGCACCAGGGCTGGTTTTAGAGGTCCAATAATTAATACATATTAAACAAAAAAATGAAAAAGACTAAGGTCTCACCAAAAACATGGACAACTTTTGAGTCCTGAAGCATAGAGCTCCCACAGGAGACTTGCACCGTAACTCTGACATCACCTGTCTCAGCAAACTTTGTCACCAGAAAACTCTCCAATGTAAGCAGTGGCTTTAAAAAAACAAAGAACAGTTAAAAACAGAATTTCAACAAGAACCATGAGAACAGTGCCTGAAGAACCTGTTGTTAAAAATATCACCAAAAATTTTTCACATCAATTTTAAATGTACCAATGTTTCATCAAATGGATCAATTACAATTTTCAATATATAATTTTCTTTCCCTAAAAGCATCCTTTATAAACAGAATAGCAGCCAGACGAGGAAAATATTTCTTTTAGAGTAGTCGGTTGCATATTAGGTTTTCAGTCAGATTCCACTGAAGTTAATGGAGTCTGAGGGAGACTCAACAATCTCTACAAGATTATATAAAGCAAGTCATTTGCCTCAAAGAATGTAGGGTATGTCAGGGTCAAAAGGATTAATGCTGTCAACTTAGAGCACCAGCCAACAGTAACCTCTAAGGTGGAGCTGAGATACTCTGTTCCCTGACCACTTCCTTATGGATTACAAAACCTTCGCAAGACCTGCAGTGCCTGTACCAGCAATGGCAAAGTCAAGAATTATGAACAGATACAGGCTGGGATTATGGGAGACAGCACATTCACAAGAAGAAAGTACACTGCACTTATTTGAAGCATTCCTCTGTCACACTCAGTCTGCCTCATAAAGAAAATATTTTACTTACCTGTTATTGAAAGAATTGCCTTAAAAGATATTAACCCAGCTACACAATAAATATTCCCAATTGAAATACTCGGATATTTAATGATCTAGGACCTGTTTATATAGACTTTGATCCCCAAATGAAAAATACTAGATTGTTTGAGTGCTCTCAATGTTTTGATATTCTTTAAGATATTCCTTAATTTTTGATATGATATTATTTTAGACTCCCAGAAAATATTTATCTATACAATGAAAAAAAATATACACACACACACACACACACATATATATATATATCTGTATGGCACTATAATTTATATCACTCATTATTAGCTTGGAAGTGCATAAATCCAGGTTGCATCATTTACAAGTTATGATCCCAAATCCATCCCCCTCTACAAATTGTTATTTTCCACAGGTAATGAAGTAGAATAAATTGTTGTTCGCCCCCACACAAAGGAAACAGTTTAGAAATTGAAAGAAAGGGACAACCCTTATTGGAAAAAGATTTAAAAGAATCTCAGTCAAAATCATTTGTGTACCTTAAGATTGTTTCCTATCCACCAGTAGAAAACTGTCAAATTAGGGTTCTTAGGCAGTATGATGGCTGTCAGGTTCACCTCCTGGTTTCTCCCAATGACTGGAACCACTTCTAAATTTAAAGCCTGGAGTGGAGCTGGACAAAGTTCCAAAAACATCACTGAATAAGAATTCATCAATTCATTAACACCTCTCTCCCCAAAAGCCTCTCATCTGTTCACCATAACATCCTGAACTTATTTTTCCCTCCTTTCTCCCTCTTTTACATCCATGTTGAAAGCTATGGACATAATTGGAAAGACCTGATTTCAACCAAAAAACGTCCCCCAGATCAGCCCAAAACCCCTCAAACAAAATCTTAAAGCAATAAGACAGATCAACAAAATGCACTTCTCTCATGCCTATTCTTTTCATTCATGTCCAATTCTAGAACACATAAGCAAATACTCCAGTTAAAAAGTGGAAACGGCAATCTCAGCTTTTTTTTTTTAACTTAGTAACAAAAGATCAAATGAATAGAAATCTAACATCTCAAATTGCTATGGGAAAAGCAGAAAACTGAAAAAGAATGCTGCTGACTACTCATTTTCATTATAAAATATCAGCTGTTAGGCTCACACCACACAAAAAATCTCATTAATGCATGCTTTAAAATAGATGTGTACATCAGGGGAGCATTTATTTGCAAATCAAAATAGATAACCTCTGTACTCCAAAATGTGCCTTAGAGTAAGTTTATTCCTTTCTGAACTACCAAAGCCATAAACATTATTATTTGTTTAAAAGAAATGCATCATTACAACAGTTTTATCTGCTTGTAAATGTTGTGTTTATTAGTGTTGTGCTGTTTCACAGCACAATAACTGTGTTGAAAGAAAACCTTTCCCTCAGAGGTTTCCCAGTATATCTTTATCAGAATGTCTGAAGGTAAAAGCTTTTCAACAGTACAATGTGATAACTAGAATTTCTTAACTTCTTCACCTGCACCAACTACCCAGGATACGAAACCACCATATAGCTCAACATTCATTCATTGCACAGAATGAATACTAACCCACCCATTTTTGGTCCATTTTAAATATCTTTTAACTCATTCAAAGGCTTTTCATCTCAGTGCAAACTTAAAGGTAATTAACACTGTTCTAAAGTATTTCTCTTATTCTGTATCAGGAACTGAGTCATTGCCTGTTCACTTCTAATTCATTTTGACTAAACTCACTGAACTTCTGAGAACAAGTTGTCCAACCTCCTTTTCCACCTCACTTCACCTGGTCTGTGTGCTGCTTCATCTGTATGTAAGGCTCTACTTTCACTCTGCACTTTGCCCAATAACTCTTTAACCACCTATATGAATTCAAGACATGTTGTGTGCTTTAAAAAATTTCTTCAGTAGCTTCCAGGGGAGTAAAAATGCTTCTCCTGTTGCCGGTGCCTTGAAGAAAAGTCAGAAATTAATTAAATTTGTTCCTTCTAGAAACGGATTTTCCTTCTGGAGGGAGCTGCGAAACTTTTTTGCTTTTGCCATAAATTAGTGTTTTCACAGAGGAAACTGATCACTTTGAGATATGGTTTTGTTCCTGAAGAAGACTAATTTATTTTCCAAAATTTTTAGAGGCCAAGTTGTTTAGTACTTGAACGACAGCTGTTATTTCAAGTCTGTTGTTTCTATATATTAAAGAGCTGAGAATAATTACTGCAAATTCTTCTGCTTGCCTATGTCATACAATTCCATAATGCATTTGAACAAGCTTCATAGCACCCTTAAGTGTGTACAATTAAGATTGAATTTGGCTTACATGATTTCTATTTAACTAAGTTAAAATTTCAGTACAGTTTCTGAAGTTCCACACTACAAAGGTCATAGTTCCATGAAAAATAAAATGCACGCAGTCTATATATTAATGTATGTAGCTCTTCAGGCTTTTTTTTATTCTGAATTTCTTGGGCCTCTACTGTTGCCTACTCACATTTATGCTATCAGATTGCTCTAATTTCTCTTGCAGTTCATTAAAAAGTTGTAGATTGTTTAATCTGGATCAGAAAGCATGATTTGGATGACAGGCCAAAATTCTTGTAGTTGTCCTGCATTACAGAGTATCCCATAGTAACCTGGCAGAAGTGAAAAATATTTCCTCTACCATTGGTCTCTAAATAGTTCCCCAGGCATAATACATCAGTTGGAGACTGCTGACTCCTGAAAGCAGGATTCTACAGAGATTCCTGCTTTCATGGTATTCCACAGTGAAAAATGTCCCTTAATAGCTATTAGTGTTTCACTAAAATGTAGAAATTGCAGTTTAATTAGTGCCAACTAATTTCCTCAAATCTTGTAATTACCTAAAAATTAAAGAGAACAAATCACATGGAAAGCATTACTCAAGCAGGCTGTGTAACACAGTTCCATGAGTCTTCTAGCCCCTGTGCAGCATCTGTGGGCAGGCCCAGGAAGGGATCACATCTGCCTCAGTGCCCTGCTGCCTCTGTACTTCAGCACCAAAGTCCCTTTAATGCACCAGTCATTTACTTGTGTCACACAGAGTTTTTTCCTGTTCATTGCCTTGTACAGATCTACTATTTCTCTGCCTACTCTACTTCTCAGCACCTAAAAGCTTCTAAAAAGTAATAGTGAAGCCCTAAGTAATTTATCTGAGCTCTCTGGAGCTCAAATTATTTAAAAAAACAAACACAACAAAGAAACAGATAATGAAACAGAGGTGTAAAATTTGATTCTGATTCCTTCTGCTTGATATTAACGGAGATTAGTCTTTAGCATGAATGTGTTTGGCTTCATCTGCTAATCAAAGTAGAACTGGAAACTCTGAACTCAAGGATGCTGACTAGCAAAATACATAAATATCAGCAGCCACTAGACAAGCTGACATAAAGCGCATGGATCTGTGCACAACCTGGTATATGGCTCCAGTGATTTCCATTGCTTTGGGATTAAGATGGAAGACACACCACTCACAACAGAGGGAAACAGACACCTGGGGAACGCAAGATGAGTATCTTTTCCTTTGATGTTACTCGTTTCTGAATTTTTGACACATTTGAAAACAGGCAATAGCTGTCTTGAATCTTGAAGAGGAAAAATCAGTTTCACTTTTGAGTTTTCCTCTTCATTTCAGTTATGAGATGCCTGAGGTACATTAAGCTTGCAATGGTGCATGATATTCCCAGGGCCATGCTATTCTTTATTTTATATCTGTTGTATTGCAGGGTTTTGGTCTTAATTAAGGAGAGGAAGAGAATTATAAGTCAAGTCATACTGCCTGCAAGCATGAAGTTATATCCAAGCACCATTTAAAACTCTGTGAGAATTAACTACCTAAAATTTAGATTTAGAACCACTGAGATTTTGACTATTTTTTAAAATCATACAAGTGCTCATATGTTTCCCAACACATCTGTTAACTTACTTTACACTGCACCTAGAAGCTTTAAAAAGACATAACTTAAAGTATTAAATTTTAGCTGCTAAGGCTGACAACAGGTGTTGAATCAGGAAGATAGATCAAATCTGAAATTTGTACTGAGGCATGCTTGTTATTTAAAAGATTAATAAACCATCCTCCTGCCAAATCCAAACAAAACTAATTCTGACCTCCTACTGCATTTGGTTTACAAGCCTCTGCATTAACAACACACAACACTTCAAGGGTGCAAGAGGATATTGAAAAATATGTTTTTCCTAATTGCGACTAGTAATTTTCTTTCCTACTTCATAGCTGACATGAGGTTTTTACACAGTGGCAAAAGTAAGAAAACCAAAGAGCTGATTTACAGTTGACTTGGACGAACACCACAGCCTCGTCATGCCCAGCCACATTTTCAGCCTTCACTGACACGCGGTAAATCCCAGGATTCTCATAGCGGTGACGGATGGGCTCTCCAGTCATTGTAAGGTTCACATATATTGCCTTAAAGCCATCTCCAAGATCTACCTGGTATTTGGTACTCAATACATCACCCTAAAAGGAAAACACATCAAAAATATTTTAAACGGCCAGAACCAAAATAGACAAGACACGTGTTTATAACCTTTTATAGAATCACAACAGCATTTTCAGCCCCAGCCAGACATCTTGACCCAGTCACAAGAGCTGCAGTAAAACCACTACAGCCATGGCAAAGACGTTAGTGCAACAGATGCTGTGTGCACTAATAGAGATAATATCAAGTTTATACAGCAAGGTGCTACCTTAAAATTAGATACCCCAGACCACTAACCAAGTTGTATGGCACAGAAACCATCACTCTTCCCTTAATGCCACTGGACATTATGTAACATAATGTTGCTGGGCAGCCCCAGGTTCAAAGGTGATGCTCCTGTGATTGTAAGCAACTGAAGATTGCTATTTTAGCAATTTACTACTCATCCCATAAGCTTCTAGCCTTTGCAATTCTAAAATAAAATTAATTGGCTTAGACATTCTTCACAGCATCTTCCAGCCACACCTCCTGAGTGTCAACCATATGGCCTTTAAGACCCAAGCTAGGATCCTCACACAGAGTTGGAGAGTGTTACACTGAGCTACCAGCACGCCAAGAACTAACATGCTCTAAAACAAAATTAGATGCATGCTTAATGAAGCAGATCAGTGAGGTGAGTTTGGGAAATGGTTTAAAAGTCCAGCCAAATAATTCTGTCATGTCAAACATCTCATGGAATTTATAATTCATCACACTTCTGCTAAGTGCTCTTTTAAATGACAGTGTGTTCCTAAATTCAGGCTTAAAGTACCACAAGACTGATACCACTGTCAGAGGACAAACATGCCCATTGCTCGTGTTGTCATGGTGTGGCTGCTCTAGAGAGCAATCAGGCCTGTGCCACATGGACTAGTGACGTGGATGCAGTCAAAATGCATTTTAGCTGTGAGCAGCAACACTTTCTCAATACTCACTCAGCACTGCCTGAGTGAGCGGCCCTGCTTCCTTGATCTCCAGCAGTGTGGATGTTCCTGCTTGTTTGCCAGAGCACATGGCCATCACAGCCATGCAATTCAGACAGGCCACAGGGCCAGGCTTTGTAGAAAAGCCTCTTTGTTGTGAAAACACAGGTATTGATTTTAAAAACTTCCTTGCCTCTAGGAAAGGAATGTATACACTCATATGTTGGTCAAGCGACATGAAAGACCATCAAAGCAGAAAAGGATTGACACTAAAGCATTCAAAAATCACTCAATTTCTCCAAAAGCCACTTGGAAATTGCTTTATTTCAAAATTTAATTCTAAAAGGCAGCACTAATGTAATTCTTTCCACAATGCCAACAATCAGTGATGGAAATAATCTCCCCAGGAAACTGGCAAATGACCCAGAGCTACACACTTCTAAGATTCAGCAGGACATCTGGGTATCTTATCTAGCCTGTGCTTTTGCCAAGAGATGTTGGACCAGATGATCCTTGAGGTCCCTTCCAACCTGTCAGTCTACATTTCTATGGTTATTTGAAAATCACAGTAGGTATCATGCCTAGAATTTACGTACCCTGCCATTACAAAAGGAAGGAAAACATACTATATTCCCTCCTTTTACCATTTTGCAGTGTGGATGATTTTCTTCCACTTTTTATCATATGAAAGAACATTGCTTATAATGTAAAAAATACCCATAATAAGGGACCTGTGGGATTATCAAATACCTAAGCACTATATTTCAAGACACATAAAGGACTGTGAAAGCCTCTTCACTGTGAATAGTTTTTTTTCCAAATAACACCTTTCTTTTGACAACAGAAGAGTAGAATTTAGCAGAGGAGATAATATGTTATTAAAGTTTAAAGCAAAAGAGATATCTCCTTGCCAGCAATGTGTTAGTAAGTGGAATCTCTTTAGATGACATTAGCTTGCATACAGTTCTTGTACACGCTTTCTTATGCTAACAAATATACATGCATATTTTTTCCAGGTGAGACAGAAACTAGCATTGAAAGACTGTAGGGGAAGGTTTTCTTAATGTTTTATTCTAATAGCTTCCCCACTGTAAAGATGAGAGTGCTGTCTTCAAAACACCAAGGTATTTCTAGTTCCTGACCAGTAACAACAGAGAATGGAATGATAGCAAAACAGTGACAAAGCGAAAAGGCAGCTAAATCTATAAGGAATCGGGGCTTCCACTTTCATAAAAAATAGGAGATTGCAATGACATTATTTATTCATATATTCAGCCAACAGAATTCGGGGAAAATGATGATCATGATGATGTATTTATTTATTATTATTATTATTTCTAAGGACAGCTGAAAACTGCCCAAACGTATCAGAAGCCTGCTTCCTTTACTCCCTAATGTCTGGTATTGCTGCACCTAATAACATGTGTTCACAGAAACTAGTAAATTAATTCTGTTCACCAAAGAAAGTGGTATGTTTTGGTTTGTTGTAGTAGAGCTGTTTCTTAAACTCAGTAACTGTTATGAATTCTCATTAGATTTTGTCCTACAGATTAAGTCCTAAGCAATGCTCAGGACATTTGAGTTTAAATATTATTCTTAGCCATAGAGGGCACCAAACTGCTACATTTCTTCTAAATCTGTCTTCCTCTTTGATGTATGGAGCAAAGACTTCACCAAAAAACACAGCACAGGATTCTCTTCAAGATCCCTTACTTCTGAAAATTTGTGAATAATTTTAAATGTTTTTCATATTGCCACAGAGATACATGAACGCTTCAGTAGGAAAAAAGTCAAACTGCCAATCAAAATCATTAGAGTCCAAATTGTAACCAAATGCTCTAGGCTTACAATAAACATTTCCAAACAAACTCTAAAAAGGGAAGGCAGCCGAACTTGCCACACAAACTGTTGGGGCACTGCATGCACTGAGACACAGAGCCTGTGAAGTATTAAGCAGCCCAGTCTTCTGCATGTAATCTTCTTGTTTCTATTACAGAAATAAATCCCAAGTGCTCAATTTATATAGCACAGGTTTGCCAAAATGTGTGAACTTTCTTCTAGTTCTTGCAAACCAGCGGGGTTAGTCAGGATGGACAATACTCCGGTAACCTGAGCAGAGCAGTTACAGCCTAATGCTAAAAAACAAACCCAAGGCAAACAATTCCTCCAAAAGTTACTCACTGCTGTTGGTCAGGGCCTTAGGGCATTGTCTCTTGATAAACAGAAAAAAACTCATGTCTTTGGCAACATAACTAATATATAATAAATATTCTTATGCTGTCCTATTTGCTGATTTCTGTAAGGCTTTTCCTCATTCTTTTCTGAAAGGCTGATTCTCAAAAACACTTAAACCTGAATATTAAATGTTCTCTGCATTTCTGTTCTCTGATACAGCAGTTGAAATTTTCAGTCCAAGAAGACTTTGGTAATCCAGTTACTCTGACTTTCCAAGCAGCCAGTGCTTTTTCTGCTGAGGAGACAATTCCTGTTCTGCGGGTAGAATTTGGAGGTTCACTGAGTTTCCTGGCTTGTCTTATTCACTTGAAAGCAAGTTTCAGTATTTAGAAAGCTATTAATCTTTGCCTTAAGCACAAATTAATCTTCATTCAGCAGCAAAGCAGATAGGAATGAAACTAACCCTAAAATCAGTGATTCAACTTCCATGTAGCCAACGTTCATTACTACCTGCTCTTGTCGGACAATGAAGGTGATGTCTTCCCCAGGCCTAACAGCCAGACTTTCTTCTCTGATGCTGATCTGAAGTCCCTTGGGAGCAATCAATGGACACATATGGTGTGCTAAGTTCTGCTGCAGGTCTACTCCACCTTCACACACATTAGAAACAACTTTCCTGTACCTGCAAAAACAGTAAGCAGTGGACACAATGAATTGCAGCAAAGGCACCAAATGCATGTCTGATTGCAGCTACTGCATTTTCCTTGGGTTCACAAACAAAGAAGATTGCAAATGATCAAGGCCAACTCACAATGCAAGTACTTTGACTGGGGACTTTGCCTTTACTAGAGGAAACCTGCTGAAGAAAGGGTGTGGAGCATGATGAGAATTTCACTTGCATGCCCTTGAAGTCTGTGTTTTCCAACTTAGAAACATGCCTGAATAGCCCTCCAGGAGCTAGACAGTCTGCTGTTTTCTCTGCCATCCCCTTTTCAAGCATTCGAGTCTTCAATGCTCTTGGTTCAAACCCCAAAGATCAGGAAGAAATTAGACCAAACATTTTCTGCATTAACCTGCAACCAATTGCTTAACTGCTGCTTTCAAATCTCTTCATTTCTTAAAACACTTAAAGCATTTGTTTAATATAACAATATAAAAGAGTGAAAGGACTAACGCCTTTACAGTGCTAATAATAAAATAGTTGGATGTGTACAGTAATTGTTTACAGACCACTTTCACACAGGTATATTCTTTTTAAACGTCCTTTAATATCAGAGTCATATTTCAGTCTTTTGAATTCCCATTCTGTATATCTTATAAGTATCTATATATATTATATCACAGCTGTCAGCCAAAACCTAAAAGGCAGCATTTTCCTCAGTTAGGTAAATATACACAGAGACTGTGATTCTACTGCCAGATTGGACGTTTCAGCATTTGGTTCTCATATCCACAACTGACTGTGATGGTGTTATGATAAGCCAGAATAGATGCCAGCTGCAAGTTATTCTCAGCACAGACGTCAGACTACATTGTAGTGCATATTCTAAGCAGTATTGTTTATAGTTACTAAAGCTTTCCTTTGATTCTTAGTGTCCCATATGGTCAGGAAAAGAATCTATTCTCCACAGAACTCCTTACCCTTATGGAAGTGAGAAACTTGGAAATTCTGTGAGATGTTGCCAGTTCCTCAGATTAATTCATTGGATCCAAACTGAAAATTACTCTAAACTCAAGCAATGAGCTAAAAGAAAAGGCTCTGAATGAACATTCCTATCATAAGCGTAATAATAGATAAAAAATATTACAAAAAAAATTAAAATTCTGAAAAGACAGCTCCCCCTCTTCTCAAATGGATTAGGTTTTGAATCGCTGTGAACACGCAAAGTAATATTTTTCTTTCTAAGTCTGTAGGAAGCTTCTGCTCATGCTCTAAGTCAGAATCAGAACTTTTCCATTTCTCAGTTGTTACAGTTTGTCTTATTTACATTTCATAGAATCATAGACTGGTTTGGGTTGGAAGGGATCTTAAAAATCATCTATTTCCAATCCCCCTGTCATGGACAGGGACACCTTCCACTAAACCAGGTTTCTCAAAGCCCCATCCAACCTGGCCTTGAACACTTCCATGGATGGGGAAACCATGGCTTCTCTGGGCAACCTGTGCCAGTGTCTCACCAGTGTCACAGCAAAGAATTTTTTCCTAATATCTAATCTAAACCTTCCCTCCTTCAGTTTAAGGACATTCCCCCTTGTCCTATCACTATGTTCCCTTGTGAAAAGTTCCTCTCCAGCTCTCCTGTAGACTTCATTTAAGTGCTCAAATGTGAATTTCTTCCAAACCACTTTTGAGGCTGCTGGTTGAAATATTCTCCCCCTCTCTGGAAACCTCATCAAGCCACTGAAATGCAAAATCAGCTTACCCAGTGCTGCTGGTGTATGCCTGCCCCAACACACAGTCTTCAGGAGGTGCTTCTGGGTTAAACCAAAAGTCAGCAAAGCATTTGCTCGACTCTGACTTCAGAGGTGCAGAGCGCTCAAACCCATAATCACTGAAAAACATCAACACCAAATGTGTTACTATTGCCACTTCACTCTGCAGTCCAATTTGGGGTGAATGAGACTACATTTTTGAAAGTCAATATATTTTTTCAGTGTTATTCTACCAGATGAACATACAAGTTGACAAAGCCAAATCTGTTCTAATTTCAACGGGAGTTCTGTACACTTGGGGGGAAAACTGGTTGCAATTACTTTGTCAATTCTGCAAAATTACCTCCCTTGGTAACTTAGATTTTTTAAAGGTTTCCTTTGGCACTCAGACCAAACATTTATTTTCTTTTTTTTTCTTTTTTGTTTTTTTTTTTTTTTTTTGTAGAAAGGGTTTGCTTGCCTTTAAAATTAATTCAATGGTCATTTTTCAAGTCTTGATCAATAGAGAAAAACACCAGGATTTGTTCAGTCAGGTGAAACAAATACTTAAACATGGCAATGTTTTTAAACAAATGCAAATGCAAAAGAAACCTGTTATGCAATAACAGATTGCCTATTTGCTAATAAGGCTATGTAGGAAAAGGGGCAAAAGGCAGAAAATAAACCCATCTCAAACTCAAAGTAACTATTTATTAGCAATAAGTCAAAAGGCCCACAGACAGACTCACCATAAGAAATCAGTGTTCACACATTCACAAACTTTGGATGTGAGAGCTGATGTGAAACTTTTCCCTTTAATGCACCATGATGAGATCTTCCTCTTTCGAAAGCTTCTCTGCTGGCCCATGATGCAACGATCACCCTGAATATCAAAGCACTGGACTTGTTGCAACAGAACCTCTACCACACAGGCATTGTGTTGTCCCAAGAACGGCTGGTCTTGCTGCCAAGACTACAAACTTTATCAACTCTCTGATACTCAGATATATAGGTATAGAAAGCCCTCATATCCACTGCTGTCCACTAACAGGTCATTACAGAGTTGTAACATAGGCTATATTTCCAGGACACCAATCTGAAGATGCACATGAAAATTCAACTGCAATTTATGTTTCCTGTGTGCCCAACCTGTGTACAAAATTCCGAATGGCCATTTAAAAATTTCATCTGGCTGCAGATAGCTGAATTTCTCTAAATTATCATATCTAGTGTCGGCTGTCCACCTGAAGCACCATGTGGACACAGAATGAACTCTCTCCATACACACTGCACTGGTAATTTGGCAGCTGCAAGTACTCTGTCAAAGTCACTTTAGTAGTTTCTAATTTCTGAAAGACATTTCAATGCCAATATCCCAAGATACTATTACTCTTTAGGCTCAGATATGCATAACATTCTTTGTAAGCACACAGCAGTTCCAAACAAGAGGTGTAAAATTAGGCATGAGAACTAGCAAATGAGAGCTGGAGTAACATTGAGTCATATGCAAAAAATAAACCAACCCTGCTGGAAGAAGCAGAACATAATAATCAGAATGATTATGAATAAATATGACACATTCCATTTAATAAAAAAAACCACCTCATATTGGTCTCTTTAATCAGTACATTGTACAGAAAATTTAGCTTTCCAAAAGTGGATTTGGACAGAGCAGCAGGATTAGACAGCCTTAGTACATTACCGCAGAAAGGGTATTACCCAAAACAACTGGACTCCATTATGTGATTGGTCGACTGAGATCCTAAATTACTTCTGGAAAGGACTTTACTTATGACAATTTATATATGAGTATGGTATGTGGTCAGGAAGTTGGCAGAACACGATTGCATGTTGAAATTGTTTCAATCAATATTACACACTTCAGTTTATGGAACATGCTTCCCAATCCAGCAGGACCACCTATTATTATGGCAGACCCCCAGATATACTTCTGCCTTTTTTGGGACACAGATCACACAACCAAAGGGAACACAAAATCCTCTCCCACTTTAAATTCTTGTAAAAACAGCATACAGAGACTAAGCTGGGGATGTAGCATCCAAATTCAATTTGGAAATATTTTCTCAGTACACAGCTCCATATGAATCTGAAAGCTACGGAAAAGTTTTGTCAATTAACATAAAACCATGAATACCTGCAGATTTGTGAGCTCCCAAGACTCATAGTCTTCATCAGTGCACTCCCTGGGGAAAGATGGTCTGAAGTCCACCTTCACCAGTTCCCAGTCCGAACGGTAGCTGATATGTCCAAAGACTCTGAACAAAAGGCCAAAAGTAAACTCTTACTGCAAAGAAATACCATACATCTGAGATTCAAAATTTCAGTCCTATCTTTTCCTATCCACAGTCATAGTTCTCTGCTAAAAGGCCCCTGGTTAATTTTTCTTTCACTTTTATTCCTCTTTTATGTACAACAAGTCAAGTTAGGAAACATTTGTCAATTGTATGAAACTGTACAATGAAGAGATATAACTCATATATTAAAGATTTTTTTCTAGAAAACTCTCCAGAAATTTCATTGGAAATAATATTTTCTAACTTGGAATCAAAAATTTTTGTCTATTATCTTGCTATGTGAAACAGACAGAGCTCTCAGATTTTGACAGGAAATTAGGATCAGGGAGCAGAATCCAGGACCACCAGAGTCAATTTCCAGCTCTGTTACTCATTCCTTAAGACTTGCAATTTCTTCAGTTGTTTTTGTTGTGGGACTTTGTGTTAATTTCTACAGTCTTCAGATAGCAATGTGCTATGGTTAAACTCACTGCATTATCATGATACTGCATTAATTTCTAAGGAATACACTACATCTACACATTGTGCTGGAGAAGTCAGAGTCTCTTCTTCATTTCAGACACTTCAGTGTATCACAGAAACCAGTCACAAACCATAAAATATTTGTAGAGGGAGAAAAAAAAAAAGGAAATCTCATTGCTTTAAAAACCAAGCTGCAGTTTCAAAGCAGCCAACATTTTCTAAGTCAGAATCTTTATTTCCAAAACAAAATGGGTGAATATGACATCCAGCAACAAATTAGAAAGGATGAAGACTCTATTTGGGCAAAAGTAAAATGTATTTGTGGTTTGTATCACACTCGTGACTTACTTGCCAAAGAATTTAAGGTTAATTCTGGAGCCAACAATTTCTGTGCAGTTCACACTGCACAGAGGTCTTATTCCAAGCTTTAGTATCATTCTCCAAATTTGTTCCTTTTGTTTTGCCCTCAGTTTTGTTCAAATCCAGACACAGCAGGAATGGTACAGTTTTACTAAAAGCATTCTGCTGTGCCCAGTCATTTCTCTTGTCCTGAATACCAGGTTCAGCATGGAACCAGGGTAGACCAGAAGTGGTTGATTCTCTACAGCACAGAGGCAACACCATCACACTAAGCATCTTCACTGGAAAATGGCTTAGTGCTCTAAAATCTACCAAAGAGGCTGAAAAATAGTTCACAGGGACTAAAGATGTACAGTAATTTCCCCCTTTTCTTTCTGGTGTCTTTGCTTCTCTCCACAACAGAGACATTTAGTTATCAAGAGGTTATTGCCCACACTGCTCACATTATAAGGACTGAACAACCCATGCTCACAGGAAACCACACCAGCAGCAGTGTACTTAATTAAACAGAAACACATGCATTTATTTTTTATGTCTTACTGTTTTCTTGTAAGGCTCTGAGATTAAAGGACTTGGATCATCTAATTCCTTTCCTTCTAAATGTACCCATGGCTCAGAAGTAGAAGCAACACACACAGACTAAAAAATGTGGCTCAATCCTCTGGCTGTATGTGCACATAGGTGTGTGGTCCCACTTCTCTCATTGAGCCTCAGGGTTTGGTTCCTTTTTCTGGTTCAGCTGGATCCTGAGAGCTGCTGTCACCATATAATCTTATTCACTGGTAGTTACATACTCAATAAAGTGACTGCTTAGGTGGTCTCTTGCTTTTTCCACAATGCCTGTTTCAATATGACTGGGTTTGCTGACAGACATGAAGTGTCTTTTACATGCGAAATACCTGTACCTCTTTTCTAAAGTCTTTGTTTCTCCATACAAGGCACTAACATAAGGCAGACTTCACCAAGTGTTTATGCAACTACCTACCTCAGTGAATGCTTCTCTGGACATCACAAAACTTTACAAATTTACTACATTGCTTTTATTAACTCATTTATAAAAAAATACTTTCAAGTGCAAGTAGCCAAGTCCTGTTAAAGCTTCACTCCTGCCTCAAGAAAAGTATTTTCAACAGAACAAATGAAATTTTCTCCATTCATGTTAGCTGTCTCAGTCAAGGAAAGAGGAAGAAAGGAGATGGTGCTTTGAGTTCAAGGTAGAACAGAATAATGACATTCTCCTGAAAACATAATCTCTGAACTATTATTAATGATCTTTGAAACCTCATGAGGGTGATTCCAAATAACTATGGCAAGGGAAACATATTGCTTATATATATAAATATGCACACACAACCACACATACACATTTATATGTGTATATATAACCAGAGATATAAAACAGCAAAACAGAGCTCAGAGGGTTAGAGAATTAATTTTGATATCCACAAAGATACCAAACAAATTATTGAGCTATCCACTTCTAAGCACCTTGGAGATAATTAAAATGATAACAAACAGCTACTACAGATTTATCAAAACCAAATCATGCCAAACTGATGTAATTTTCTCCTTTTACAGGGTAACTGGCTTAGTGGATAAAGGAAAGGAAAAAATCTAGCATATTTTGACCTTTGTTAAAACTGTTACACATTTCTAGCTGACATTGTCTCAAAGTAAAAAAGAAAACATCAGTACAGATAAAATTACTGTGAAGAGGAATGTGAATACATATTGAATTAGAATAATCCATTTTCAAAAGGTAGTTATCAAATAAAGAATATTTGGAGATATGTATCATAAAGATATGATGGCTCCACAGTCAATATTTTCATTAACACTCATGCTCAAATAAGAAAGACAAAAACTTTTGCAGATAACACATAAGGGAGGTAGTGGACATTGACTGGTGGAAGCAAGGTTCAGAAATCAATATGACAAAATACTCCAGAACGAAGTGCAAAAAGTACTCCTTGGGAAAAAAAAAAAACCCAAACCCACAACAAAGGTGGAAAACCAAAATGGAAAATAACTTTCACATATCAAATAAAAGACAGGGTATTCTGTGGAATTAGAAAAAGAATGCAGTGTTGCTGCAAAATAAGAAAGACCAATTCTAGGTTGTATTTAGAACTGGAAAACAGCAGACATGGAGGTAAAAATTTTGATAAACTTGACACTGGTGAAGCCTCTGGAAGAATATTGTGTCTAATTTTGGATGTTATATGCATATTTACAGACCCACTAAAAATGAATTTGAAGAAGGGCAAAATGACTCATAAGCTGCTTAGAAAATGTAACAAATGAAGAAAGATTGAAAGAATTGGGCTTTTTGCTGGAAAAGATAAAGCTGAGAAGTACAAAAAAATGTTTTCCGAGTCTTGTTGTAGGGTAAAGAGCTGTCTTCAAAGAGACCTGGAGGAAGGGCAAGAAAGAGGAAGAACCAAGATAAACTTAAAAGATACAGCCACACTATTCTCTAATTCCTTCTCCTCAGTACTGGTGAGTCTACATGTGAAGTAGTGGATCCAATTCTGGGCTCCCCAATACAAGAGAGATGGAAAGACTGGAGGGAGTCCAGCAAAAGGCTGTGAAGGTGATGAAAGGGCTGGAGCATCTCTCATAAGAGGAGAGGTTGAGAGAAGTGGCACTGTTCTGTCTGGAGAAGAGAAGGCCCAGGGGGAACTGTCGATGTCTATAAATACCTGAAGGGAAGGTACAAAGAAGATTCTTTGCTAGGATTGGAGACAGGTCTTCAGTGGTGCCCAGGACAGGAGCAGAGGCAACAGACTCAATAGGAAACACAGGAGGTTTTCTCTGAACATCAGGAATCAACATTTCTGCTGTGAGGGTGCACTCATACAGGTGCCCAGAGAGGTTGTCAGTCTCTACCATTGGCAATACTCAAAAGCCATCTGGGAACAGCTCTGTGTAATTGGCTCTGGGTGGGTCTGTATGAGCAAAGGGGTTTGACCAGATCACCTACAGAGGTCACTTCTGACCTCAAAAATTTTATCATTCTAGAATTCTATAAAAATAATGATAAAAGATATTGAAGTTGTTTATTCTCCTTCTCTAGAGTGAGAAATTAGAAAATATCAGGATTATAGATAGAGATTAGATAAATATTGCCCAGTTCCACACCCTATAATGACAGAAAAAGTATAGAAATTACTCTAGAAATTATGAAAAATCTACCAGGATAATATGGAAGATAGGTACAAACCATGTATGCATACAGAAAAGTCACTGCTTCAAGGGGTGAACTGTAACATTCTCTCCAGTGGATTTCAGCAGAAGACTGAAATAACTTTTCTGCATGTTGGTCCAGCCTCTTGGAAAAAAAAATAAAGAAACCAACAAAAAAACCCAAAAATCTCATTTCCATTATGGCTCTTCTGATTCTACAGACTGAAGACCATGTTCTCACAGAGCACAGTAATGACACCAGTGATCCCAACATTCTCTGGTTTAACTAAAATCCCAAAGATTCAAGAAAATGTCCCAGTACAGTCACAAACCCCATTAAAAATGCAGCCATAAAGCTTTTTAATTCCTAGGGTAAATTTCCCTTGGAATCCAGCACCCACATGCATCCACTTTAGCAAACTGTTTGAAAAAAAGGCTTAATGATTATTAATGCTGTTGCTGCAGTAGCACGTGTTGCAGACACCTTGGATGAGCACATTTAAATGTACTGCTAAAGATCACTAGAATAAAAAAGAAGTATTTTTTAAAAGTAACAAAAGCATGTATTAAGTAGGATTCAATGGATTAGACAAAAATATGGGCTACAATAAAGCAATGCATAACAGCAATCACAATATAATTGCTCAGGTGCAAAATATATAATATATATGATGAATAAAATCATATGAATGAAAAAACTGGAATGGTGCAGCAAGTGTAACTGATGACTAGAAGTTATATATCAAGATGATAGAAATTCATAAGCTACTAAAACCTTCCTCTTGATTAACTGCATTTCATTAGAAAGCCATCAAATCAATTCGGTTGAAACTATAAAAGACGATGCTGTGATAAATAATTTTTCGAAGAACTTCCAATTACCTTGGAAATTAATTTACTTTTATTTGCAAGAATTTAGGATCCATAATTTTAACTTCAGTGTTTCAGTTGCCATAACAACTTTCTACATTTGTTCCTAGATCATTTATGAGCACATAATTTTTTAATTTGATTGCATCATTTGATAGATAAGACAGTTTAATGCCGTTTTTAAGCTAACTCATTTAAACTATTTGCTAGAGGATTGCTGGTTATTTCTGTTCCTGATAAAGCTCATAATCAGGCAGAGTTAATTTAACAGAAATTATATGCAATGATAATCTTTTCCAGTAAATTCTGTTCAATAGACAAGAGCACCTATTCAACAGATTCTCCTTGCTCAGATGAGCAGTAGTAGCTGTGTCATCTCCTGTGTTTGGCTTTACTCATGAATACCTGAGAACACTCAAAGACCTGAGAGTGGTAGGAGTAATCCTGCAGTATTTTCCCACCAAGGTCACAAAGCTCACATGAGGAATTTATTCAGATGTTTAATGTAGCAACTAAAACTGTGCAAGTTTTGCAGTTGTACTGAGGACTAGCGATGACAATGGTGTGATGCAAAGTTACTTTTGTTTGAAATCAGAAGCCTCTTTCATTCTAGACTCACTGCCCTAGCTTTCAATGCGCTGCACTGGCTTTTGCTCTCCTCTATATGAGTTTGCCATCAGCTGTGATGTTCAAAACAGGACACTGTAGCAGACTGTCTGCACAGTGCTGTACTGCCCTGTTGGCACATTCTGCTAACTTCATATGCCACTTTGGGGTGGAGCAGAGCCTCTAGATTTTTTGAAAGTGACTTCAAAAGTATAGAGCTACAGACAGTAAAACCTAGGATTTGAATCAGGGTCAATTGAGGGCCCCACATACAGGTGATATGGGCAATCTCAAGGGCTCTGTCTCAGCTAATATGTCTAAATTCCTCTGGACAGAACCTAAGCAAAGCTGTACAAGCACGTACCTGAAATTCTTTACAGATCTAAGCCTCAATAGCTAACAGTGAGTATATGATCAAGCTGGGAAAGGAAACCACACTATCAGAGATGCTACTTAATTATTTTAACAATTCTTTCTGTCTCCTATTCTTTTAAATGGAAGCAGTCACAGAGCTTTGTCAAAAAATGATATTTATACCTTGTTCCATATGAGGCCTCCTTTCCATTAGTTAATCATATTAGAAGGAAATACAATGATCAGTGAACTTATTGTATTGTTAAAATATTTTTTAACTCTCAGACCTCCCTGGTAATTTTTATAATACAATTGCAATTTCAGATTAAATATTTATTCTACCTTACAGTTCACTAGATATCAAAGGCCATTTACATTAAAAACCCATCATTTTTATCTGTTGTCTTCTACATAAAAGGATTAGTTAGAAGTCTCTTGTCAATTTATTGTGAGTTCAAAGAGGTGAGTCCTTTGCTTCACCTAGACCTTCACTACAAATGATGCCAATATCCCTGGAAACCAAATAAATGTGACAATCTTATTTTTGTTCTGCCTGCTGTAGTTCATATCATTACAGTGTCTTTGAACATACAGCAAGACACATGCCAAAATCTGTGCAGAAATTGCTTAGCTGAGGAGTAAAATGATGAGATCGTGGCATGGAAGGATGTACTTTACTGCAGCGACTGCCAACAGGTAGTGCTCTCCTTAACTCACAGGAATAATGCTATTAATGAAAGATTTTCCTAGGGGATATGGGTTGGCAAAGACAGTTAGCCATGACCGTGTGCTACAGTGATATTTAAAGCTTACTATTTTTAAAAGAGAAAATGACAAGTGAATCATTATTAGATGCACTTTCCTTCCAATAGTTGTCTTTGCTCCCTTTATACCACTGTAAAACCAACAAAAATCTAGATTAGTCAGAGGGTTCCTTCTGGTAAAATGGATGAAAGTAATGTGAGATTCAAGCTGCAGTCTGTTACACATCAAGATTATAATTCAGCATATTTTTCTAATTCCCCGAAAGAACATAACAGAGGTCACATTTCAGTGGCCTTCCTAAATTGCAACTACAGAAATGATGAATGTTTCCATGTGCAGAAGTAGACACCTGCCTACATAAAGCAATTGCACATAAAAAGTGCTTGTGTGTACAGGAGATCATGTGCAAATACACTGAGACATATATGATTTAAACGCCTTAAACTACAAACACATGCATATACTTAATGCACTAAAGAGAAGAGTAGGGTTTCTTGGTTGGGCTGGGTTTTTTGGTTTTGGGTTTTTTGGTTTTTCTTTTTTTTTTTGGCTGCCAAAGTGAAAAATGAAGGGAGGAAACAATTTAGTTGAAATTGAACTGAAATATATTTTTGCGTTGTTTCCTGCTCCCATAAGCTAATAATTGCCATTCATTCTTTAATGCCAAAACATCTTGGTTTTAGCTCTTTTGGGGAACAAGAACGGAAATGAATGCTTAGGTTCTGAGAAGTGCTAGGGAGGAGCAGAATGAGAGTGTTTCCTCTTTATCCAGAAGTTCAAAGGCTCCATGATATTTGTGAATTACATCCAACGTTTTTTCCCATCTATTTGATAAATTCCTGTCCAAGAACAACCTTTTAACATGTATGCTATTTGGAAAACATTGCAAATTTAGTGCCTAGCCTGATGCCTTATGCAGAAGCAAATACAAGGTGGACAGTGAACAGAATTGTTTAAAGAAAAACATATGACACTGCAGAGGATAGCTTTTACATCATTCAACTCTTTATTGTCATCTTAATTAAAGATCAAATTAATCTGGGATACTTGCAAAATTTTATAATTCTTTAGCTAATACTCTCTTTCCTACTCACATATTTGAAAAGCAGGTCTCTCTTGTCACAATTAGAAATTCTTCATTCAGATTCACTTAGCAGAACTAAAGTTAATAGCCTATGCTACCTTAATTGTGGCTCTCACATTTTGAGAGAATTATATAGCAAAATACAGCTCAAGGCCCCAAACAAAAGTAAATAAAGTGTTTAAAAATCTCAGTTGTTGGCTAAGTTTGTAATGCTTATTTATTTGAAATAGAAACTGAAATGGAAGCATAGTTAGAGTACCAAAGCTTCAGGCACTCACTCTGTGACAAGGGCTCAAAATGACGCAAAGTCTATTCTGAATGAAAAAGTCACATCAACCTTTTTCTGTCTTCTCCTCCTGTAAATATGGACAAGGTGATAACAGATTCTTACAAAACATGGATTCCTAACCCTTCAGTTCCTCTTATCCAATTATATTAACAGATCTGTCCTAAAAATGTATTAAATATGGGCTTTAGAGTGACACTGAAAGCATCCTGTTCCTGTGCTTTGGACTACAATAGGAAACTGTAAGAAAAGAAATTTAAAAAACCAACTTCACCCACTAAACTTCAGAGGGAGAGACCAGGGCAGTACCAGGTCTTGACTCCAAGGTCACAGGTTGGCAGCGACACTGCAATGCTTTGACTTGCTCTGCTAACATCTGTGTCCACAGAGATGACAGCAAAAGCATTACATGTGCTACTGTAATGTGTACATCTAGATTAGCTGATATCTAAATTAGATTGGAATAGAAGAAGCAGCAGTTTGCTTTTCCAATGCTTTTTCACCATGTTTCCTCCATCTAATCTCAGACATGTTCTTTCTCAGGCAGAGAGCAGAACAACCATTTCATAACTGAGCTGTGAAGAAAACCTAGAATTTGCCTTCAGAAATCAGCTATTCTCCTACATAATGACGTTTTACTTATCTTTTATAAGTGTTGTAGTAAGAGAAAGTCAGCAGATAAGAATTCAAAGCACAGAGAAGTACCTCCGCCCAATAAGATACTCAAAGAGAACAGGAACTGACAGGAGTGTGCTGCTGTGTGTGACACAATAAGCTCCATAAAATACATGTAATGTTGACTGTTACTGATGTTGTTAAAGGTGAGGTTGACATTCCTAGCAGGATCAACAGTTACAAAAATCCAGATGGCTCTACCTAATATCTAACACCTGTTAATATTCACCTGGTTTCAAGTAAGTTTAAATTAGACTATCTTCCTGTTTCCATCATCACCCAGGAAGCCAAAAGGAACACAACAATGGGCATTCAAGACAGCAAAACATGTATGCAGGAGTTTTGCAGTTTGGAGATGTCATAAAGTTCCCAGCAGCATCCAAAGTTGTTATTCTATAAGACATTACAAAAAAATAGCCCTTTGGAAAAAATACAATTACCCACAAGGAAGATTTTGATTCTACCTGACATAAATAAAAGCAGTCCTTTTATGTAACCTCTTATTGGCCTTTTAAAAAGGGCTATGGTCTGCGGTACCATGGTTATTGTGCCTACTGGGTTTACACTGTAATCTAAATAACCTGGTTTGGGAAACACTCTCAGAAGCTGAAATGTGATTTACAAGCGATTTTAACAGGTTTGAAACTTACACTACATTAACTATTTCCTCTGAAGAGGAACATCAATATTTCAGACACACAAAAATTCTTCTTTTTGCACTGAGTTAGGCCATTATTCAATCCAACATTAGCAAGTAATTTTCCCCAAATATTGTTAAGTATAACGCTGGGTTGCAGTAACTTTTGTTCTTACAGAATTTAGAACAAAATAAAAGCTACTAGTCCATGAATTATTTTGATGAAAATATATTACTTGAGAAAATTTCTTAGCAAACCTTACTTATTCATTTAGCAATAAATACTGGATTTGAGCTCCTCATTTAGAAGTTTATTTTTACACAGATCAAGATTCCTAAAATTTATGAATATTTTATTGCTTATCTTTCCTAAACTCCTAACTAGGACTCTTTAGAAATTGATTTTTATACAGAAAGAGTTCCTAAATTTTTTGAATACTTTACCACTAAAACTCCTAAAAATCTTAACTAGGTCTTTTGCAGAGCACAATGGAATAAAATACATTTTCCTTGGCATTTGTGTGTACATATCTTGAATACTGCAGGGGACTTCGATGAATGATTTAGATTAATGTTGACTGACAGATGACAACTGAGTTCTATGACAACTTTTGACAAGTCAACATTTAGTTGTCCTCTGTTTTGGAGAAAACACAAAACTTTCTGAAATGAAGACTTGAGGCAACCAGGTTCACATTTTTCTGTTTCTTCAGTAAAGCTTACTAGACCACTTCACCTGGGAATGGAAAACAGTCCTGAGTGACATTCCTCAGGGGTCAGCATTGGGACTAGAGCTGTTTAACACCTTTGTCAGTGACATGGATGGTGGGATCAAGTGCTCCCTCAGAAAATCTGCCAATGACTCCAAACTCTGTGGTGTGGTTGACAATTGGAGGGAAGGGATGCCATCCAGAGGGATATCGACAGGCTCAAGAGGTGGAATTGTGTGAACTTCATGAAGTTCAATAAGGCCAAGTGCAAGGTGCTAAACCTGGTTCGGGTCAATCCCAAGCACAAATAAAGGCTGGGTGGAAGAATGAGTTAAAAACAGCCCTGAGGAGAAGGACTGGGGGGTGTTGGTTGACAAGAAATCCAACACGAGCCAGTAGCGCGTGCTCACAGCCCAGAAAGCCAAATGTGTCCTGGGCTGCATCCAGAGCACAGTAGGCAGCAGGACAAGGGAGGGGATTCTGCCCCTCTGTCCACTCTCATGAGACCTCACCCATAGTGCTGCATCCATCTCTGGGGTCCCCAACATAAGAAGGATGTGGAGGTGTTGGAGCAAGTCCAGAGGAGTGCAGTGAGAGGGCTGGAGTACCTCTGCTAGGAAGACAGGCTGAGAGAAGTGAGGTTCAGCCTGGAGAGGACTCCAGGGAGACCTTACAGCACCCTCCAGTACCTGAAAGGGACCTACAGGAGACATGAGGAGAGATTTTTTTACAAGAGCATGCAGTGATAGGACAAGGGGGAATGGCCTTAAGTTGAAGCAAGCTAGGTTTAGATTAGATTTACAGGAAAAATTCTTTACTGAGGCACAAGTCGCCCAGAGAATCTGTGGATGTCCCATCCCTGGAAGTGTTCAAGGCCAGGTTGGATGGGGCTTTGAGCAACTTGGTTTAGTGGAAAGTGGCCCTGCCTATGAAAGGGGGGTTGGAACTAGATGGCCTTTAAGATCCCTTCCAACCAAACCATTCTGTGATTTTATGATTCTGTGATTTTGGATAAATTATGACAGAACTGGAATTCAAATGCAAGTCACTTACAAGTCAGGTCAATATCCCAGACACCATGCTGGAGAATGAGAAATCTCTCTTACAGACAGACTGACTTCAGTGGAACCAGGATTTTGCTGTAACAGTCACTTTCAGTACAAGTAAAATATTCTCTGACTCTTTTGTGAGTTTATTCTAGAAGCTTTAAATGAAATAGTCTGTTCCTCAATTTTGCGGCACATTTTTTAAGTTATCACCTTCCCACTTCAGAATTATGCTATCTCTCCTATTTTATGTGGATTTTGGCATTGCACTCTATTCAAAGTCTTTATTCAAACACACTCCATACCAAAGGAAGAAAATCAAATTCTTGTACTAGTAAAAAACACTGTACTAGTTCAGTTCCTGTACTAGTAAAAATATCAGACTAGGTCCTTGTCAATGGATTTGGGGATTCCTTAAGGTGAAAGACACTAATAATTTATTTCCACTACCATACACAAACTCATCTTACTATGTTCTACTTGAAAGAAAATTTTATCTAATAAAATGGAAAAGATGGCATAGTTGGCTTCTGTTTTTTTCCAGGGAATGTGTCCTACTCAAAAGCAACAAATCACTGTAGATTAAGTCAATCACAACTTAGTACAAGAATAAGTTTCCAGAAAAAATTAATTAAGCCAGAGAAAACAACAAAAGGTCTTGACATAAAGTCAGACAGAGCACCACTGGGCTGGCAGCATCACCCTGAAGTCAAAAGCAGCAGGAGAAACAAGGAAGCTGATACAATGGCAACAATGAAACACACACTGCAGGTTTATTCTTCTCATTATCTTTAGAATCCAGTACGAAATTTGCACGTGTCTTCAGGTCCAATCTGTGATATTATGTGTTTGATGCCCTCCATGCTCAATAAAACTAGCTAAAAAGTAAGATCCCACAAGCCTGGCATTACGTATTGGGGTCAGACTCTTGCTGTGCCGTTAGATACACACAAGTCACATGATGCTTTTGTTGTCAATTTGGGCTCATGTACCAAATCTAGCTACAGTTCTATATATTTCAGATAGATGATTTTAAAAAGGCATCAGGTTCTACAAGAGCTCTTTAGCCCATTCAGGCAGATATTTAAACACATCTTCACAGAATCATGGTTTTTAATGATACTTACTAAGAAAAAAACCCAAGCCCAGTGCATATAATCATCACACATCATTTTATCTGCCTAAGTACATCTTGGGATAAGCTTTTGATCCGTCTACTTTTACTGAAATCAATGGAAATCCCTCATTCAGAGGCATAAGTGTCTTCATGTGGCATATATTACATCAAAAATAAACCTGTATTTGAGGGAAGTGGAAGATGATGGGGTAATACTGTTCTTCTCAGGTCATAGCTGTATAATGGAGGATAAATGGGGCAGCAGAGAAAGAGAGAAATAACCAACAGACCAAATCCACCTCTGCACAGCACAGTGTTATGAACTTGGCACAACACTTTTAAGTACATTGGGTAGGATTTCTGTTTTGCTGAGGGTCCTTTATATATTGGGCTATTAATTTATTTTTCCCTAGGGAAAATGCTACTGGTACAGCTCGATTTGTAACTCCTGAGAGAAAAAGCTTGTCACAAGCACACTGAGCTCCAATATAAAGGATCACACAAACTGTTTCAATAGGAGCACATGCAACAACCTGCATGCTCTGCCCTGAGTGCATTCCCCTTTCCAGCTGCAGACAGCATGTGCCTTTCTCCCTGACTGGACAGGTGTTTTTTACTCTCAGACACTTCTAAAATACTAGAATTTGTCCCAGAGATGGAGCAAAATGTGCAGCTCAGATCCAGATGTCCCTGCTCCTTTGGAAAAAGACAGATAAACAGGAGCTTGAGTTGCAGAATTTGGTTATTTTTAGCTCTATTCACAGCATCTGCCACTGTCACTGCACAGAATAAAAACAAATATTTGTTAGCACAGTGCTTGGTTACACCAAGTACTGCAGTGCTATTTACTAAGACAACACTATAGTTACTTGCGCTGCGAAGACAATAGATGTTTAACACTTCTGATGTCTGACTAAAAATCTGTAGAAAACAAAATACCCCCAAGAGGAAATAGTTATTTTTTTTCCTTACATCTTTCAGATTTGTATTGCAGTCCTATTATTACTGTCCTATTATTACAGTCCTATTACCCTGGTGGTAACTTTGCAAGATTTCATATGAGCATAACACTTCTTTAGAATCCGAAATATTGCAGTCAGATAATTTCAAAGACAGGTTACATACCAGGGAGGATCAGACATTAGTGTAAATGTCCATGTGACTGCGAGAAGCAAAAGCCACTGACTCAAGGACTATCTCATACATGTGCAGCTGAAAATCTGTGCAAGTGCATAGAGAGAGCCCTGAAAATAGAGGTAAAACTAAAACCTTACGTCATGACCAGTGTCTCATCTCCAGGTTCACTAAGTAATCCATCTACAAAGACAGAAGTGCTGGTAAAATTATGTGTGCTCCAGGTCTGGCCTTCATCTATGCTGAACCTGTAAAAAAGAAGAAATGGCTTTCATTTACAACTATTGCTATACAAACAGAATGCACTTTAAAAAATCCCCTCACTACTAAAGCTTAGGATTTTTGATCAAAAAAATACAGTATGCCTAGACAGTGCATGACATTAACGTGATCTTCTTCTCAGCAACTTATCCAGGAATTCCCATTTTTATGAGAAGGTGTGATAAATTCTCCACAACAATAAAATTTCTCAGCCCAATTAAAAACTGAGCTCTGTCAACAAACTATCTTGCTACCTTGACTATTCAAAAGCAAGTTAATTCACATTTCATTCTTTCTAGTAGCCTCTAAGCTATAGACCTGTTCAGCAGAGGCCAGTGAAACACGAGAGGCCAACTGCGAAAACATGGGAGTTGCAGTAACTCCAGGCACCAAGATGATGATGGCCCTTCACAGCTGCTACCATCCACTTAAACATTTGCAAATCATACTGATGAATCAGCAAAACATATTTCAAAACGTATTTCAAATGTGCATCCAAAATTTATGAGTCAAAGTCTCTTTCTTCTGCACATTTCCTCCAGGTCTTTTGGATAGTAGGCTAACAATGGCTTTCATCCCAGAAAACCAGGCACAGAGCTTAGTTCCTACTCGTGTATATAACACAATTCTGCGAAAACAAACAATTCACAAGCGATGAAGATGTCTTACAGTTTTTTATGCTGAAGATTATAGTTCTGTGTGCCATTACACAAGGTTACCATGTTTTGCTGCACTATTGTGCAGTCTAAAACTAGATATTTTATATCAAAATGCTTTGCAACAAGCTTCTTATGATTGATGCATTATGCCATGGTACCTTCAGCACCATGAAGTAATCTTAAGTAAACCTCCAACTGCATTTTGTTGACTTAATGAATGTTAAATTAAGATGACCCCACCTGTGATTCATACATGATCACATTGAAATGCTTATCTTAAACTCTGAACTTTGCCTGAGGTCTTGAATACACAATAGCTCTACTCTAATTGACTGTAGGATTACTTGAGTATTTTCAGAGGGATGGAGGTGTCTTTGATAGCCACAATAACTCCACCATGGTCCAAGTACAAGATGTGGTGCTCTTCTTCAAAGACCTACAAGTCAGACAAAGAAAGGCCAGCTAAGCAAATGTACAAAACAGCTGAAATAAAATGAACAAGCAAAAAAGAATTAAGAGACTTATGTTTTGTAATGTCCACACTTCAAACTGAAAAGGACATAAAAGTCAGGTTAACTCTTATATTTCTCCCAGCTGTAAAAGAGAAGAAAGTTAAGCAGGTGAATCAGAAAATGTTCAGGTTCAAATCACAGTCAGATTAAACTGCCTAAAGTGATTTTAGCCCAAGCTTACATTTCTCATAGTATGCATTCTGCATTCCTTCCTGTTATATATCACCAAGTGACCCATCACCTTTCTTTGGTGTTTGCCATATTCTGTGTATCCTGAAGAATAAAATGCTTTGTAGTTTAATTCTAAGAAAAAAAGGAAAAGAACTGCTGTCTGTGACTTTCTCACATACTCTCCAGAACCTACAGAATGTGAAATAAGTGGTGCAAGGATGTTTTCCTCATTTCCAGTGTCAGTGAGTTTAAGTTAAAATATTATGTGATGTACCATGGAGGCCACTCTGAATTTGGACCAAAATACACGTACTATTGATTTAATGGTATAAAGGATTAAAAAATTCCTAAATTATTTCAATTCCTTTTCTAGAGGTCATCAGCAGTACTAAAATAAAAGCACAGGTTTCCTGTTTTACATCTCAAATCTGTTTTAAGACAGAATACTCATTTTATTAACCTGTGAAAGTTCATTTAACAAAGAAGCAAGTGATACATGAGAATTATCACACACACTTAGCATTTATAGACAAGCATGCAGTCTTCTATGTGCTTTGACAAAGCAAAGGTGAAAACCATAAAGGTTAGCTTTACTTTGCCTTGTGAATGAAAAAATACTGACAATACTAAATTTTCTTTTTTTGGCAAAACTAAATGCTACATTTAGAGGATTTCTCAGCAAGACTGAACCAAAGCTGGGGTGAAAATATCTTACAGCACACTCACCATTATTTCAAAAGTAGGAAGCACTTAATTTGGGTTGAGAACTCAGTCTTCCTCTCATCTATTAAGAACATATTTTATGGGAATCCTAGGGCTTCAAGTGTCTGATCGGTTTTTCAATGTTGCCAATTTACAGGCAAAACCCCGACATGAGGCATTTATAGTCCTATCTACTTACTCACCCAGCTGTGCATTTTAGAAGAGAATTCAGTAAAGGACAGACATTAATTTTAGATGCACTTCAAAAGGATGAGAGCAGCTGGAGACAGATAAGCAAGCAGAGTTTCGATTCTCCTCTAAACTTCCCTCAAACCAAACTGCAACAGTATGTGCTGGGACACCAAGTCTTCCAAAGCTTCACCACCATGCTGAAGAAAAAGGAAGCTGATATCTGCACCACTTTATACAAATTAGCCCTTCCCAGAAAAGCACCATGGCAATTCCTCATGTACCATTTTAACACCCTGCTTTAGCACACTATAAAGCACAGAGGACACACTACGGGCATATTAATGACATTGTTATATCATGTTCTTCTTGCCCACACTTCAAACTTTTTATAAACAAAATGTATGAAAGCCATATGAAAACAATTCTTCATCTTCAATACATTGAAAAGAATTAGCAGTTTCATGCCAGTTCATCACAAAAGTAAATACTTATCTCTACTTTCTGGAAACAAAACCAAGGCAAACAGTTTGCAAAGGATCGAGGGAAAGGTGGTCCCAGTGTGAGAGATGAAGTTCAGACCCAAGAAGATGAGATATGTGAGTTCACAATAGGCCACAAATTCTGATATACATCTCTCCACTAACTAAAGCAGGCAGTAAATCTATTCAGATCCTTACTAGTAGCCAGTCACTACTGAACAAGATTTTTATAAACTATTTCTGTAATTTTTTGTGCACATTCTGTGCTTTATAATCACAATGTCAGCTTCTATTCTGTCCTCTTCCTTCTGCTCTAAATGCTTTTTTTTCTATGTCTGTCCCAACAACTTCTGCAGCTATTTCAGGTCAGAATATCCATTGGAAGAAATTGGGCTAGCTCCATGAAATCAGTGAGAGCATGTTTAAGTGATCCTAGAGAAATATATGCCATACAATTTGCTTTGCAATACAGAAGTTCAAAAAAATAAAATTTCCTGAGATTACTTTTTTCTTTCATCAAGTGATATCCATTACTAAACTCAAATCTGGAAACAGAAGCTTTTCTACACAGAATGAGCCAGTTGGACCTTCTCAGGGCTGAAAAGCTGTAATTACATCCTTTTATGTTGCGCTTAGAAGTGTTACCATCTATCTCCTAAGATGCCTGCAGGAAAACATGTATTCTCACTTAACCAAAGGTTTTCCAAGTTGCTTTGATACACAAGGATTTGACACAGATAAATAATATTCCAACAAAAAAAAGCATCAGACTAAAGCTCCAGAGATCTAGATTTAGTTCTTAGACATCCAAAAGGCTTTCTGTGTAACCTCATTAGCTTAACTGAGCATTTTGTTGCTGCAAGAGCTACTTTGGCAGCAGATCAAATGTGAAAGGTTTATTGTTGCTGACTTTTTCCTTTTATTTATGCCATTTCTTTTGAAAGCCAGACTTTTCTCTTGCTCTCTTTGCTGTATCTCAAGTACAGTGTTTTAACAGATGCTGGTGAAATAGCAGAAGCAACCACAACTGTGAACACAAATCAGTATTAGAAAAATAATAAAAAACCTCATGTGTATACACAAGGTAATCCTTAGCACTTAACAGAGTATCCTAAGAGTTCATGCTCATTAAAACATTTTTTGATATTGTTTTCCTGGTGTAATAGAGAAATCTTTCAAATAAACATGAGTTCACCTTAAGCTACATCTTCATGGTCCACTTGGCACTTAAGTTAACAGTTGGACCTAACGATCTTAAGGGTCTTTTCCAACCTAAATGATTCTATGATTCTAAGTCCACATAGTTCATGATAATGCCAAGGTGAGATCTCCTTCTTCTACAGTCAGTTCATGGCATGGATGTTTAAGTTACTTGCCAATCACCTCCTAAACTACTGCTATTTACAGTGCAATGTTGTAGAGTACATAGCTCCAAATTTAATTTTTTTTCTTAAGAAAAGAGTGATGGTTTCAAGATATATCAACAATCACCTCAGCCACAAAAGGCAGAAGAACAACTGGAACCAACTCAAGTGGTATTGTGGTTACTTATAACCACAAATCTTGTTTTTATTTTTTGTGTGAGCTGGCACAGGCAGGACACAGGAACAACCACAAAACCACAGATGAAATTCAATAATAAATTTATTCTCATTACCTGGCCAACCAGGTGAGCCCTGAAGCAGCACCTGGGCAGAGACACACAAGTGGGGATGAAGACACTGCAGAGCTCAGTCCATGCTGGAGGATCACCCAGCCTGCTGCTTTCAGCTGTATTTCAGGGGTTTGCACAGGTGTAATTTACCACTCTGCTTTGGTCTTTGCTGAAGCAGGGCAGGGATCTCAGGCATGTTTGATACTGTGCCTCTATCACAGGCCTATGTTATCTAAACACAGACGTTTGACTTGTCCAACACAGAAGACCAAATACCTACTAGTGTGAGTGTGATATATGTGGGTTTTGACACTGGAGCTGCATGTCATGTGGCTGTGTTTTCAATCCTCCTTACCAACCTTCTGTTGGTAACCTTCTGTTATTTTCTCAAACATTTCCATTTATCACCAGAATTTACTTAATTTCACAAAACTCTCATTTAGGCATTCGTTTCTACCTATGAACACTGCCTCTGTTAATAGGTAAGTCATCCTGAACCCTTATATGACCACATCAAATGCAAGCTACGGAAATAGGGGTTCAGTTGAAACCAAACATAGAATCAGTAAATTTGGAAAAGACTTCTAGGACCGTCCAGCCATGAACCATGAGCACTGCCAAGTCTGTCTAACCATGTTCCCAAGTGCCATATTAACACATTATCTGAACACTTCTAGAGATGGCAACTCAACCACTTCCCTGGGCAGCCTGTTCCAATGCCTGACCATATTTTCAGTGTTTTTCCTAATTTTCAATCTAAACCTTCCCTTCTGCAACTCAAGTCCATTTCCTCTTGTCCTGTCACTCGTTACCTGGGACATGAGACCAAACCCCACCTATCTACCCCCCAATCTCCTTTCAGGCAATTGTAAAGAGCAATAAGGACCCTCACAAGCCTTAAAATAATTTAAGTATATATAGATGGTCAAGAAATTATGGAAAAAAATGATCAGCAGATTGTTGTTAAAGTGAGAATGGATTGCAGACTCAGGTCCCAGTTAAGAATCAGAAACTGTCAATTTTGTCATGCTAATGTAAAGAAATCTTCCCAAATGGGGTGCCAGTAATGTCAAGACATCAAGGGCAGTCATTTCATTATGTTAAGTACTGATAAAGTTTGTAATTTTGCATTCAGTCTTATCATGCATCAGGAGAGGAATGCCATATTAGACAGTCGAACCAATGAGCAAAAAAAAAAGAAAAAAAAAAAACACTTCAGAAATTTGGTTCATTAGGAAAATCAGTGGATTTGAGTTTGCTGTTTCCAAGGGGAAAATCCCTATATTCAGCATAGACCTGATAATCACCTTTTAACATCTAAAAAGTTATTCAAAGGTGACAGGAAACCACTCCTCTCAAAAGGTAAGAGGAAAACTTGTACAATTTGTGAAACTTCAAGAACAGGAGCAAAAGGAACAGTCAGCTTATGTCAAATATTCAGAAAAATCTATGAAGAATGGTGAAGCACCATGAAGCCAGAATCTCCTACAGGGAAGGATTAACAAATAGTTCTGAGAAACCTCCTGTAGAGACGTTCCTTGTATGTTTGATGCTGTCTCAGAGCACACCGTTGAATTACAGGATCTTTAACCTTCCCCAAAGTCCTATAATCCTTTGAACCAATACTGCTATTATTTCAAGAAAGGTTTATTTAATTTCCTGCAGTACATTTTCTCCTAAGTCTCTTACGTTTGCTTTTCTGCATTCTCTGTCTCTATACACAAGCCCACACTGCTCCTTTTCTCCTCTGTAAACAGCTCTGCAACATCATGTGAGCGTGTGAGAAAGGTGCCAGGCCCTTGTTAATGACAACCACAAAGTCTCCAAGGCAGAGACTTAAACTCAGACAAAGAGTTGTGCCAAAGCATGGGATTTCACCAGTTCACGAGACCTGCAATTTACTGAATTATCTAAATTCCTTTACCACCTGACTGAAGCCTTTTCTTTTGTTGTATGAATTCCAGCAGAGAAAGGAAATGTGCTGCTGTCCTCTGGAAGAAATGATCATGAACAGTGAGGCCATAAAATACATAAAATAATCTACAGTTTCATTCTGATCACAAATATTAGAATTGAGTAAGCTCTTTCAAAGGCTTCATAGCAGTTTTAATTAAAATAAAACTAGCGATGTTTGCCATTTTGACTGCCACAATGAGGGATCAATTTATGGTTGATTTTACAGCATAATTAGGCACCTTAGGGTCAAGTTTCAACACATATTATTTACCTGAGTGTCTCTGCAAATAAAAACCATTGAAAATATTAATTTGATCTCATTCACTCGTTTCTTCTTATTTTTCACCCCAGAAAAACTATAAAACTTTGGCAAATGCTGACAACAAATTATGAGAGGCCTCTAGGAAGTATTAAACAACACAGTACCCACTGTAAATGCTGGAAGGCTCTTGCATTTAAACACCTATTTATTGTATGCTAGATTTCAAGAAGGTATTTGGTATAAAATTTTATCTTTTAAAAATCAAAGGACATTTTCATTAAAAAAATAATCCATTTATTTTTAAAGTACTTTGTGGAGTACTAGTGGCACCCTACCATAGTAATATAAGAAACTGTCTGTATTTTTCTTTTTTAATCTCAAATTCCCCAAGCTCAGTAACACTACTGAGAACATTTTCACACTTAATGGTTCTCAGAAAATAAAAAAAATTTATTTCAGTTGAACACTACAATACTATTTTAACTGAAATGATATCATTTTTTTGAAAAAAAATTTTTTTGAGGGTGCTTTTTTTTATCCTGGATATATATTATAAGTAGAATCTATATGATACTGTGAATTGTTGATATATACATATATAGAGAAAGAAAATATCCCTGTGCTGAGTGTATTGGGTTTGCACGACAAGGTTTGGGTAGCAGGTTAGTCTACAGAGGTGGCTTCTTTGAGACACTTCTAGAGAAGCTTTCCCACATTGGACAGCCAGCACCAGCCAGCTTCAAGATGGACACACCACTGCTCAAGGTAGAGTCAATCAGTGACAGCAGCAGCACATTTGGGATTATGTATTTGAGAAGTGCACAACAGCAACTGCAGCAGGAGTGAAGAGCTGAGAATATGAGAGAGGAACAGCCCTGCAGACACCAAGGTCAGTGCAGAAGGAGGGGCAGGAGGTGCTCCAGGTGCCGGAGCACAGATTCCCCTGCACCCCCCAGTGCAGCTCATGGTGAGGCAGCTGTGCCCTGCAGCCCATGGAGGTCCATGCTGGAGCAGAGACCCACCTGCAGCCCCTGGAGGACTCCACATTGGAGCAGATGGATGCCTGAAGGAGGCTGCAACCCCACAGGGAGCTGATGCTGGAGCAGGTTTGCTGGTAGGACTTATGGTCCCACAGGGGACCCATGCTGGAGCAGACTGTCCCTGATGGGCTGTAGCCCATGGGAAGCACTCATTCTGCAGAACTTATGGAGAACTACAGCCCATGGAAAGGACTCATGTTGGAGAAGTTGATTGAAAGCTGTCTTCTTTGGGAGGGACATCACACTGAAGCAGGGAAAGAGTGTGAGTCCTCCCCTTGAGGAGGAAAGAGCAGCAGAGACAACGTGTGGTGAACGGACTGCAGACCCCATTCCACATTCCCCTGTGTGACTCAGGGTGAGGAGGTAGAGAATTAATGAGTAAAGTCAAGCCCAGGATGAAGGGCGAGGTAGGGGGAACATGTTCTAAGATTTGGGTTTATTTCTCACTATCTAGTCTGTTATTCAAATTAATCTCCCCCAAGTCAGGTCATTTTTGCCTGTGATGGTAGCTGGTAATCAATTTCTCCCTGTCCTTATCTCAACCCATGAGCTCTTTGTTATATTCTCTCTCCCCTGTCCAGCTGAGGAGGGCAGTGACAGAGAGAGATCGGTGGGCACCTGGCATCAAGCCAGGGCAAACCCACCACACTGAGACAGAGCAAGTTAGGAAACAATACATAATAAAGGTGATATGCTTTAACTGACACTAATCAGTGGAAGAAAAAGACATCCAAAATTCAAATAGCATTACTACATCATTGTTGTCTTTTTAATACTTTGGTATTTCTAGTCCCTGAATTTATTAAATCATGCTAAAAGACTTTAAAAAGTTTTTTTTTTTTTAATCTTTTTTCACTTTCTCAGTTCCAATGAAGAAAAAAGTTTATGCTAAGTAACAGCTTTCAGACTATGAAGCAGAAGAATTTTTGCCTTTGTACCTAAGCCATGTCTTTTAGCTTGGCATGTTTGTACTGCAAGACCTAGCCCAAGTCCACTTCATCATTAGCATAGGAAGATTACTTAAATTATTAAAAACCTAAACAGACACTATGTTTTTTGCATAAGATACTTATAGATCTTTAAAGAGACCAAAATATTTTAACTTTAGCAGAACCTGACAGCCTGATCAATTTGAGTCTTTGCAAATCACCTTCTTAATCTCTTGGTTTCTAAGCAAACTGGAGATGATAATACTACCTCCTTCAAAAGAGTATCTAAAGATTAGTTAAGCATTACATAATTCATCACATTTGGTACATTAAAATTATTTCCAGGTTCCTTTGATGATTTATGCTTCCTACCTGACGCCACGTGTTCCCACAGTCAGATGTTATGTACATCTCTTCTTTATACTCAACCAGCTGGGACCCCAGGTTACCTGTCACAAAAGAGGAGAAAACAAGGGTTGCATCCACATGAGCAAGAGAGATTGGATCTAATCCTGATGCAAGTTTGAGTAAGAAGTTTCCAGTTCAGAGCAAGAACTAAACTCTGACAAACAGGCTTACTTCATTTCTGGTAGAACCAGCTAAACCCTTTAAAAACATATATTTGCACATTTGTACAATTTCAATGTCTTCCTTTCCACTGCTATATTGTCCATAGGTGGAAGAAATGAGGCTTAATTCTAATACAGAAATGCAGAAGTCAGACCAACATTTTAGTTTTGTTGCTGCATGCTGAAAAATTATTATAAAACAACATGTATTTAAGATGTAAGTATGAAACATGCATAAACTCAGAAGCTTTAACCTTAACCTTAATCACATTCTGTAAAGTTTTTGAACTGAAACTGTTAAATGAAATACTCTAAGACTTGATGAAGTGGTAGCTAGATCTAGATTCTGGTGAAATATGCAACATGAAAAAAGGGGGCAGGGCTTCTGAAAAATACAAAAGAATTGAAAGAAGAATTACTTGATTTACCTAAATATTGACTAGGAAGCCACTGAATATTTTGACAAAAAGTACTGAGGAGAGTTCAGATTCCTGCAAAACTAACAGAAGTGTTAAACTTTGGGAAGATGACAGCAGATGCAGTCCCAAATACAGAGATCTCCATATTTGAACATGCAGTATTTCAAATAGCAAACTATTAAACCACTAGGCAGTCTACAGCATTCTAGGGGAGAATCAATCATGGCACAATATTCTGTCTAAATTATATCCTCCAGGGGATTTTGACTCAAATACATGCTTTGCATGTTTTTACAGTAGAAATAAGATAAAAATTATCAGATCCTCTTAAACAGAAGAGACGATGAAAAAAACACTTGAGATTAGGATGGCACTATGAAATTTCACTTGTGTGTTATATAAATAGCTGGTTTTTAACCACTAAACCAGATCTGCTTATGCAGAGTGTGCTTACTAGTGCTGAAAGGTTCCCAAGAGGAATGACAGGGCCCACTGCCCAAAACACCCACTCCATTTAGACCATCAAGGTTGCATGTGCTCCACTCTTTAACAGGATAATAACTTTACATCATTTAAACCTAACTACATCCTGGACAGGATTGGGATATTTATATTGAATCAGGGAATTTATAGGAGTCAGTTAATTCCTTTCAATTGCAACTAATATTTCAGAAGATGCCACTTCCCATTCTTGGCCTTTTCTTGGGTTTTCATCTTTACAACTCACTGCACACTCTCTCATTTATCAGATAATTCAGCACAGATTTAGTTGGTCATAGAATCACAGAATATGTCGAGTTGGAAGGCATCCATCAGGATCATTGAGTCCAACTCCTGGCCCTGCACAGGACACCCCAAGGACCACACCAGGTGTTTGAGAGCATTTTCCAAATACTTCCTGAACTCAGACAGGCTTGGTGCTGTGACCCCTTCCTTGGGGAGCCTGTTCCAAAGCTCAATCACCCTCTGGCTGAAAAACCTTTTCCTGAAATACAACCTACACCTTCAGTGAATATTATCCAATGAGATAGTTCCAAAAGGAAAGCTTAACACATTAATTCAGTTATATTTTCTCCCCAAATACAGGTTTAAGAGTAATCTGATCACTAGAAAGAGATATGAATGAGAAATGACCCCCTCAAGGCTGAAGGAAGGCAAGGAAGATCTGTTTCAGTGCTTATACAAAATACATTTATTTTGCTATTCTTACTTTCATCTGTTATAGTTTTCACTGGTATATCATCTGCAAATGGGCATATTCTTGTGCTTCTGCAGTTAATCACAGAAAGTTTTCTATGGGACAGCTGAGAACAGAAATATTTATTTGCTTGCTAGAATCTAACGTACTGCTGTCAATCTACACCCTTCTTTACACAGATAACTTTAACAAATGCAGTGTTAGTTTTGCTGCTGGGTAAATGCTGTTTATTTACCTCTTTTCACCACTTACTGAAATCTACTTGCATAAGTAGGTCTTTATTTTGAGCATTGCTAGGGATCTGCCCTTTAAAGAATTCAGTGGCAAATTGCCTTGCTAATGGAAAATTAGTCTGTAAATTAAACAGCATCTACTTGTGCTTCATTAAAAGGCCTTTTCTATCCAGCTGATATGGTAATGATATTAGCAACAGTATTGTAATTGCAGCTCTGTTAAAAGAAAGACATGACCTCCCACTTCTGATTTTACCTTTACTATCTTTTCTTGGTAAAAGAGAAAAAGGAGTTGATGAGCTCAGTTAAAATTCCAGAGACTTGTCATTCTGCCTAAACCACAATTGATGCCAACAGGAACAGAATCTGGGACACTGCTTTGGGAAAAAGGACTCCAGTGATGTTTGACCTTTGAAAATTGTCTGTCCATAGGCCAAGGGTGGAAGCCCAGAAGTGGTGCATGCAGGACCTGCTGATGGTTGACACAATGTTTAATTGTGTCATTAATGAAGGCTGCAATTTTCATTACTTCCAGATTTTATGTAACACAGAGTTATATGACATAAATTCACAAACTTTGCAAAATCAGGTCTTCAAGCAGACAAAAAAGGTAAACACCTTTCTGTAAGGAAGGATAAAACTTTTCAGTGCAGTTGGAGTTTGTTCTGAGGGTACTGCAGACCATGGCTGGCTGAAAAACAGCTTAGGTGGATTCAGAAAGAAAAAGGAGGTGAGGCCAAAAGAAGGAAAGGGGAGACAGGCAGGCTCCTGCAAAGTGCGGTGGGAAGCACCCATGCAGCCAAATCTGAGAGGTGACAGGCAGATGGAAATTTCCACAGGAACACATAGGGATGCATGATGAGTTTCATAAGTCACAGATAAGCCACTCTGAAAGCTGTTAGCTTGAAAAAAGTAGAACTGGAATAAAACCAAGTCCTTCAAAGATCTAAGTGAACAACACCCACAACTCCCTACGCTTTTATTAGCAAACCTTTCTATTTAACACGTCATGCAAGAGTCATGCTTTCTTTAGTTAAAAAGTTACATTGTTTTAATTTTATTTTTCAATAGGTTAATAAAAAATTAACTTCAAAGATTTGGAGAATTTTGTTAGTTTTGAGATTTAAAATAAATTGCATAATTTTAGGCCCTAGGTACCTTGCAGTGTGTTGTGTTACTGGATAAGCCAGGTAACTAAACACAGTGCATGTAATGGCACCCCATAACCCCCTTTACAACAGCTCCAATTTGCATCAAATGAAATGCAAAAAATCCTGACATTAATAACACTGCAAACAAACAACTGCAAAGCCACAGCAGCACTCAAAGTAGAACTGAGACATCCTGAACCTTTCCATGACATATCTGAGGAGAATTATAAAACATATTTGTGGTAAGTGTGGAGGCCAATCACATATGAGCACAGCTGGCACTGTGATCAAGTGACACAAGAAGGTGAGAAATAAACAATTATGCTCAGCCCAAGACTGGAAGCCAAAAATGTTTAAGTACCATTCCCACCACATTCTGAAGTGTTTAGACTGGACCACAGCCCCCAAATATCTGTGTGTTCTTTGCCTGGTTTGCCACACCAAAATCTGTGCTTCTTATTACAGCTGTAAATATCTGCAGTAACTCCTCAGGTGTGCCACTACAGCACAAAAACTCTTCTACCATTTTAGTGGCTCTGTGTTAGATGCATCTGGGGGAACAAGTAAATGTAATGTAGTACACTGAAGGCAACTCGGGTTCATACTGAAAAAGTTACTGCAGCTGGAATGGATAATCAGCTGCAGGCATGTGCTGGTTTGGGCTGTGGCAGAGTTAATTTTCTTCACAGCACCTGGTACAGGGCTGTGTTCTGGACTTGTACTGAAAAGGGTGTCGATGATAATACAAGGATGTTTTCATTACTGCTGGGCAGTGCTTACACAGAGTCAAGGCCTTTTCTGCTCCTCAACCCTCGCCACCAGAGAGGAGGCTGGGGGTGCACAAGGAAGTGGAAATGGGCACAGCTGAGACAGCTGACCCCAGCTGACGTGGGGATATTCCAGGCTATACGTCACCATGCTCAGCAATAAACTGGGGGAGAGGCTGGTGCAGGGCCACTGCCCAGGGACAGGCTGGGCACCAGGTGATTGGAGTTGAGCAACTGTTTTCATTTGCATCACTTCTCTTTCTTGGGATTTCTCTCTCTTTGTCCTTTTCCTTTTAATTACAATTTATTATTATTATTTTACTTCCATTATTAAGCTGCTCTTACCTCAATCCATGAGTTTCTTCACCTTAACCCTCCCAATTCCCTTCCCCTCATCCTCCTGGATAGGAAGTGAGCAAGCAGCTGTGTACTGCTTAGTTGATGGCTGGACTTAAACCATGCCAAGGCTATATTAGCCAGTACCATTTATACAAGTCTAACATGACTTTTGGTCAAAAACTCCTCTGACACATGACTGTTTTCCACCCAGTTTCATGAAGTTTTGTTTGTAATACAAAAGTTTCACAAGTTTGTCTTACAATATTTTGTTGGAAAAAATTAACAATATTTCATATTCTTTTGGTACCTAAATGACTCTCATGTGCGTGTCTTCTCCAAACCAATGCCTGGGGCACCATATACACCTGAATTGTCCTTAAGCACTCCCCCAAAGCTTTTTGTCACCAATATAGACAGGCGATTGTGCTAGATGGACTGTCAGCCTGAGTCAGTATGGCTCTGCTGTTAGGTTCTGACACTGCTTCTATTCAGGAAGCAAAAGGAAACATTTTGGCCTGCATTTTTGAGTTTTTGATTAAGGACAGTCATTTTTTCATTTCCATTACTTGCATTCTTAGAAACCTTGTCAAACCATATTTTGGGATACACTAAATCCTCTTTTGCTTTTTCACTTGTCCTGAGTAAAGGCTGATTTTAAGTAACTGCATAAAATCACGTGTTCCATCCTTGCAGGGGTGGCACTACCAAAAACTAGAATACAGAGGCACTATACTGTTCAGCATAGTCCTGCAAGCTTACTGTATCTCTGCACATGACAGTTTAGCAGCTGGTAGCACAGGGATGTGAAAGAAAACAATGTATTTCAGTGCTGTCTGGGGGCCAGCCAAGTTCTCGTGAAAGGTGGTAAAGCTATGAAAAACACAGCTCTTAATGCAGATCTCAAGAGTCAGGCATTTTGGTAGGTTCTTACTGGGTCACAACAAGTATGAAAGATTACTTCATTTAAAATTTGCTATCAATTTACATGTTCTAAGTGCTACTTATTGCTGTGTTAATCCATATTTTTATATGTGGCTTTGGACATGTTTACAGTAAGAAGAAATAAGCCCCATGTGCAATGCTTAGATAATCCTTCTAATATGGAAAATCTTTTTCAGTCACTTAAATTTATCATACAGGCAGACACCTATTCCAAAAAGAGAGAAGTGCCTTGCCGGGATTACTGGTAATTCATACAGCTGTAACATGGTTTCAGGCCATGCACAATAAGTTAAAATGTCATGGTTTGTAAGCTTGTAGTCACAATGTAGTACAAACTTACATATTTAAATTTGTATTTAAATCCCCCTGACAACTAGCAAGCTGAAGATGTGTTCAGATGAGGTAGTGGGGAATCAGGATTGAGGAACATGAGAAAAATTTAAAGGAATTTCAGCATGTTCACTCCAAAATGTAATGGGAAATGCTCAACCATCTCCCCATTCCCTTATCCTTTTTTATAGAGGCATCCTAGCATGCTACTTCTGTGAAAAATGACAGAAATTCATCACAATGTATGCAATTATATTTGGCCCTAATATGAAAAAAAGTAAACAGAACTTTTCCAGTGCTTCCTCAATTTGTGTGAATGTGCAGAATTTACTGCTTGCTTGATTTGCCACCTGGATTGGAAGCTAAGCAGGCAATTATTGTAAACTAGCACCTGAAAAAGCTACACATCTCTAAACATTTTTCATAGAAAAGTCCTTAGCAAGTTTATACTAAAAATTTACACATCAATTGACACACATTTCATAGCTGATGTTGTGAGAAATAGAAGTTGTTGCCAAGATTAAAATGCACAAGAATCAAATGTAAATGCAAAATCCTATTGCATTTCTTAGAGAGCAAAGCAGTTATTTAAAATACCATTTTTGTATGCAGCTATAAAATTTAATATTCCATCTGAACAATTTATATATAGACATTAGCTAAAAATATGCATTCCTGAGATCTAGTTATGCAACTTTAACAGAGTGGAATTTTTATTTGTAAATATGAGTTTAAAAAGATGCAATTTTAGCATCCTATTACTGTATTTTCCCAGTTTTCTAAGTGTCAATGCTGTTCACCATTTAATGATTCCTTTTTTAAAATTAAAACAGTATTAAGTAGTCTCTGATCTCTGATTTTTCCAGCATTTTCCATATCAAAACTGTACTTAAGTCACAGAATAGCTTTTCCATTACCACAAGCAGCTGTGTTGTACAAACTTCCTAGAAAGAAGCCAAAATCCACATTAAAGGGATTGGTTTTTGCTTTTTGATCAATAGGGTTCTTATTCTTAAAAATCATATTTCCAGTTCTTATCGACTTGTTTGCATCACTTGTTTCCACCCCGTGGTTACAATTTCAGGAAAAAAAAATCATATTCTTTACTGTCCTTTATTTTTTTTAGCTAATGGGGGTTTTCTTGTAAATATTCTCTCTTTCCATCAACTGCCAAGGAGGCCTTCTTAGCACATGCTCACTGGTCCTGAAAATTGATTATCAGAATTTTACACAGTCTTATTATTAATGTCACTGTTCATCATTTTGCCAGAGTATTAATATTTCCCTTTCTCTGTTGGCAATTATTTACCTATTTCACCCTCAGAATGATTTTGCTTTTTACAGCACAAGGCACTGATGGTTCCTAGACATGCTGTGATCAACTGACATTCACGGATCTTTATCACCTTCAGTCATTTCCAGAAGATGTGCTCTCCCTAAATCTAACAGTAAAATTCCAATACTGTGTGATGTGGCCCAAATAATCTGATTCCTGTATGTACTACTTATGTTGATTTGTATAGGATTATCAGTTTCAAGGATCAAGCCAAAGGAAACTCAAGCTCACTCTATGTAAAGTATTTCTGATAAGAAATGTAAGTTTAAGAGGGTATCAGGTTTGCCAGAGAAGACTCAACATATGCACTGAATCCAGATGACCTGGGCTTCCAAATAATGTAAATGCAAGTCAAAGTCAGAGTTGATTCAGGTCATCTGTTGGCTAGGGGATGCAGTTGCTCTATAAGATTTTTCAGGCTCCAAACCAGATCCCTTTGCTCTGTTTTCATCTACATGACCTTCTACCAGAAAAAGGACACACTGCAATACTGGTGGGAAAATTTCTCTCACTTTCACACCATCCCTCCCAGCTCTTTAGGCAGCTAAAAGCAAAGTGGCTTGTGACTGAGCAAGGGTGCCTCCTACCATTCCTATTACATTATTGGTTGCTCCACAAGCAAGTCAAATTTAACATATTAGTTCAGCTCTTCATGATGTCTGGATGTTATCAAAACCACCCCCTCCTGACCATGCTGAGGAAAGCTGCTGACAGGTTCTCTACCTGGCAGAGTAAGACAGTGTCATGGTTATAAAATGCCACCCCATTCTAGAAAGGAATTAAGAGCAAAATACTCTTCTACAACCTGCCCTCTCTAATGTCATCTCAGAGAACAGTGCACTGAAAAAACATCTACAAACGCCAATCAAAAGAAAAGAACCCAACATCTGAACAAATATCTGTTCAACACATCAGATTATAGTGCAAAGATAAAGAAAAATGAAATAGGAATAATGGACTAATTAAATCTCACTGCTTAATTTGTTACTGGAAGCCATTCAGGCATGATATGACAAAGCTAAAATTAAGAACCTACATTTGGAGTGCTTTTATGTAAAAAAAAGAAGACATTTGAAATGGAAGATATTTTTTGAAACATTTGAATTCATAAAGTTTGACCTGAACACATATTAGAAATCTATCTACAAGGGCACTGCATAAATTCTAAGTCTCATTTGTATCAATAAAAACATAGCAGCATTTCACCAAGTAGGTTTGTCTCCAGTAAAATGCTTTAAATTCCCTTTGCACTATGGAGAAACTTGAAGTCTTCAGTTAAATTGAAGATTGCCAGTACTGGCAGCTGTCATTCTCTTTAAACACCTATAATTCTCCCCTTGACATTCTCAGGAAACTTCCAACTTAATAAGCTGTTTGTCAGAGACTAGTGTAAGATAAAGGAGAAGCCATTATTCATTAAAAAGAGATACACTTTTATGAAAAGAGAAGCATACATGTGTGCATTTCACCTAAACATTATCCATAAGAATAAAACAATACAATTTTAAAAAGCTCTTAGAATAGTTTACAATCAGACAAATTTGAAACAAAGAAACAGAAGATTAAATTAAATTAATAGATGGATCACAAAGTTACAAAGCAAAATTGAGTTATGTGAATATTTTTCTTGATGAGTGCTCAACACTGCAATGGAATTTCCTTTATTAAATTCCACTTCATAGTGACATGACTCCATATGTGTGTTACAATGGAGAAGCCGCAACCAGCATTGTTCCCAACACAGAGACACATTTGCCTCTTTCAATTCATCTCTCTTTAGGCAGAAAGGAATTAATAAAAACTACAAGACTAATTATCTGTATCCAGGCTTAAAGAACAAAGGATTGACCACTGTTTCCACCAGTTTTGTTGAGTTTCCACCAGTTTTTCTGAGTTATTCATGATGCTGGGAGGCCTATACATCACTTGCAGAGAAAAAGGATGCAGGACGTTCTTCAGCCACCAGCACATCTCCACACCACACTAACGGGGAAGGAGGTACTGCACAACACAGAAAACCATGATGTATCCAGGTGACAGATATAGATCTGTCTGAGAAGACACAACTCCGGGCCTTCAATTAACTTATATTGAATTGTTTGATCAAAAGGTTCCATAAAGGATTATTCTGCAGGAAAGCCTTATTTTGGCAATGTTTGTAGCATGGTGTTCTTACAAATCCAAACACTAGATCTACAAAGAACACCTGCCACATTTCAGGTCTTAAAAAATAATGTCATGTGCTTACCTGCCCCCATTATGAGCCCTGGTGCAGTGTCCTTGGTGTGCACTGTGCCTGACACATAGGGATTGTCTGCCCACCGGAGATGGAGGTGAAGGTAACAATCAGGCTTGTGGAGGAAGGAGAAGAAAACAGGTTTTAAAAATCACTGCTACCAGTTATGCTCCTACAATAATGAAAGCCCAGACAGGGAGCAGCTTCAGCAATGTATGACTTCATAAAGAAAAAGAATGGCTGTTTCCCATGGAACCAAACCTGGTGAAGACTGAATAGTGTGCCACTGTCTCAAGAAAAAGATTTCCAGACTCAAAGAAGTCAGCATTATTATATAAACCCCACTTCTGGCAGAATAATTGCTTAAAAATGTTAACTAACGGCAACAAGTATTGCATGTTTGTTTGTCCCAGTAAATGGTAAAATTATGATTAAAAAAACCTGTTTGGACTTAAATGTCTTTTTTAGTAAAAATGTGGTATGAAAAATAGCATAATGACTTTTGGACACATCATGTCTCCTTGCTAAACAACTTACTGCTTCTTGCCCTTTGTGCAGTGGCACTCAAAGGTCATATTGTTCACAGCAATGTGACCAGGAGCTTTACCAGGAGCTGCCAGCACCCCCAGCAGCTGCTGCCACTGCGATTGTTCCACTCATCTCAGATTGATCTGCACCAGGCCCTGCAGGCTGGAACCTTGCTGCACAGTCTTGAACGCTGCAAAAGGGAACCAGCAGCTCCAGCCCTCCACTTCTGCTGTGTGAAGAGGGAGTAAAGCTCTGGCAGTGGCAGAACTACAAGCATTTATTTTGCCCAACACAGAGCTCTGAGTCCCCAGGAGCAGACAGTCACTGAGAAAAACACACAGTTTTCAGTACAGTCTTGCAAATAACAAAATACTATGGGCACTTGGAACATCTAAACAAACAGAAATAATATCACCTTACAAAAAGAAAGGAATTTTTTATGAAAGTTACTGTGGTATTTATTCTCAAGTAACTGTCAGGTTCCCTTTAACAGGGAACAGAGGGTTAAATTGGTTTAATATGAAACAAAAATATGAAAGATGGAAAGAGAAAAATTATTGTTAATCTCTATTTGACTCACGATGTGCCCCGTATATCCAGACACAAATGACTGTTGTCATGATTATTCTGAACTGGGTATTGTGGTTGACACACAAGAAATGTGTCCTCTTTGTGTCAAAGTGATCTCAAATATGAAATGCAGTGCAACAGAAAGCTCTGACTACTCACTCTACACGATGACTGGACTAATAGCCTGTGAAACCACAGCTCATGCAATGCTAGATTTGCCTGCTAGTTTGGCTGGTAAACTCAGCACAAAGCTCCCAGGCCGTTGGAAGTACTGCACATCCTACCATACGGATAATGTTTGTACACTTTAGGGTGAGGATGCACCAAAAAGAGCCACTTACAGGTTTGCAGTTGGTCGGTTTGCCGTTCATATCGAAGTCTGGAGGGTTTAGAAAATCCCAGTCACGGCCTTTGTTGTAGGTTATCAGGGTCGTAACTTTCCCATCAATTTTCTGGTTGGCCAAAAAGACTCCTTTTACACCTCTGACCTGAAGCATAGAGAAGAAAAGTTAATATCCAGCACATACACATTTTTTTCACCAAGGATTATCCCTGATTAGCTGCTCTTCTGTGGCTCTGAACTGTGTATCTCAGGTATTTTCTCCTGGAAACTGAAAGGTAAGTGGATGATACCTTAAAAAAAATATGACGAAGGCTAAAAGGTAAGAGGAAAGGGAGAAAGGGGGAAGGCGAGGAAAATTAAAAACTGATTTTTATTTCTAAATGTATTTAAAAAGAACATACAGCTTTCTTCATGTCATAAGGCTAATCAAATTACATGTTTAATACAGCAAAACACAATAGTTTTTACAGAAAAATATAAAAATTATGATAGCATGGCCTTACCATTAAAATTACAGCTCTGCATTTTCTTTAAATATGGACATCTTTAAGATGCTATTCTACAAATGATGTAAGCAATTTTTAACAACCATCTAACTTTTACACTGAAGTTCTGTGCCCATATCATATAAATATCACACAAACAGGTTACAATAACACAATACAATATCATGTCCTTTAAAATAACACTGAATTGGGAAGCACAATTTTCCTTTGCAGGAAATAAATACAGGCAGATCATCTGAGGAAGAAACATTGAGGGCCAAATCACCCTCTCAAGCATCTGAAATGCTTCTACACTCCAGTTAGCCACCCTTCATCTGTTTGAGCTCTGGAGAAAAAATAAGAAGAAAAAGATCCTCTTCTCTTGGGCTGTTATTTTTTCAAAAAAATCCGTATTAGAAAATTATTACAACTCAAAGTGTTAATGGGTATAATTTTAGAAGCAAGCTGACAGTAATTATACCTTAATATGTTTAGTTCTAGCCCTAACATTTATGTTATTAACATATTAACATATGTTCCACCCAAGGGCATGAGATAAGATCTTCTGTTAAAAGCAAAGGTTTCCTCAAGAGTGCTGTTGTTTCCCTTGCCATCATTTATGAGACCTCCTGAATTTTTGAAAAATTCTGGACAATATATATAAACTGATACACATTTCCAGCACAGTATAGCTTGCACATCTCCTTGGGTCCTGACACTTAATGAAACTGAACTGTCCACTACAAATAAATGCACAAGACAGCCAGCTCTTTGACTGATCAGGAGTATTTGCCTCCTGATAACATGATGCATTTCTGAACTTTTATTTTTCATTTGAAATATTTACTGTTCCCTTCTTTTTCCAACTGCCAGTTATTAACTCCATTTAACATTCATTTAGCTAAAGTCTGCATTGAAGGTAAAAAGCAGGTATCCCTACCAGCAGGCTACAGGTTGGATACTCACTGTTTATAATTATGGGAAGGAACTGATCCAAATCTACAGAGAATAAGAATGTTCTTCTGGTTATGGTAACAGCCTAGAACTTCAAAATATATTTAAGTTTATATAAAAAATTCTGTGTAGACATTTAAATGCCCTGCTCTCTCACGAGCTCCCTTCTTCTTAAATCCTATGCGTATGTGGTTGGGTTACTTATCCAGGATGCTGAAAGCTCAGAACAACCTCCAAGTCAAACATACCATAAAAGTCAACTACTTTGCAGTGCAGGTGAGAAAAGGAAAGGACAGGAAGAAATGATGAGCCTGCTTTCTTCACTTTCAAACCATTTTAATACTGCTGGGGCTTTTTTACCTATTCTACCTTCGAGAGACAGCTCAGCCATGAAAAGTCTGGCACTTCAAATATTTACGTGGGAAGGTGTTGCAAGGAAGGCAGACTTGGGGGTAAAATTTCTGTGCATGTCTTTCTTCCAGTGAACACAATATTAAATATTTAAACAATAATTAGATCAGGGACTGCAACTGAGGTTTCCCTCTTCATTTGCAGATAGCAAAACCAGTGCTGCATCATGAATATTTTTGTTCCTCCTCTCTTTCCCCTCCCCACCTCCTCGTTTAATGAATATTTAATCATTCCATATATAATCATCAAATGGGAGTCAGGATAAAACTTTTTTCCATTCCCATCTCTAATCTAACCAAGCTCTAGGGTCACTTCTCCTCTCTAGAATATGGGACATAAGTGTTTGAATCTATCAAACATTGAAAGGTTATGAAAACATTTCTTCCAGTGCCTCAGTTAACTTCTCTCACTGCTGCTTTAAAAGATAAAAGCTGACCAGCACTTCACAGCAGTTGTATTTTGAATGAAAGGCATAAACCCTGCTTGAAATAATAAATAGGTTTCAGGCACCTATCTTCAGAGCAAGTTCAGAAAGATCGTGTTTGAAGTGGTGCAGTAGCCTAAAAACCCAGTTAACTAATACAAAATTATGGTGTGCAAAAAATGGCATCTTTAAAACATCCCACCCCCGCTGTAGCATTTTCCATTTCATTTTCCCATGGCCTACACACATCTGACTCCGTAAATACTGGAAATGAAGTGTGTCAAATCTACCTTCTGGATTAGACTGTGATGCCAAGGCACCCAAATTCTTCTGTACATTCTACTCCTTAACTTAGTTCCCTAATCTAAAATTGTGAGGTAAGCATCTTTCTATCAAGAAGGGAAAAGATTCCCATTAACAATAAGTTGCTATGGAAAAGAAGACTTTTCAACATTGTGCAGTGCTCAGTTACTCTGATGAACAGTCCAGCAGCCACTCAAGACAGCTGAACATGAGTAAATTCAAAGCACCTTTCTGTTGATTTTCTTTGAACTTCTTGCTTAGTTCTCAGAGTACCTATTTTCTTAAACAGTTCAGGGGATAGTTGTTCCCCAGTACTCTTAGAAAAGCACTTTGTACCTTATAAACTTATTTTCTGAGATTTTCTGCTGTGACTTATTAATTGCTAATTGTTACATTTCTGATTTTCCATCCCAACAATATTCTGTTTAGCTGGTAGCAAGAAGCACAGTTCAGATGGTCCCACAGTGTTTATTAGCAGCAGTCATTGAAATGCAGAAATTACTGCTGTGTAATACATGTTTGTGACTGAAATTTAAATATCTATAATTTTTTTTTGGGGGAAAAAAGGCATGAAGAAAGTGTATTGCAACTTGTGTAGCTATTATCTACATAAGGAGTCACAGCAGGAACCAATGTAGAAGGATTACATTAGTATGCCTATTCTGCAAATACACCTATGTCAAATTTGTGACTCCTTCACACTGGCAGCACTTGATACAATTTCAGGCACATGCTCCTTGTCACATAATTCAAGAGCATGCTTCTTTTGGACAGCCATTTAGTACTTAACCTTTTTTTTTTTTTTCCTTCCCTTCTTTAAACAAGTATTTGGAAATTATTCCCTTTTACATGTGCAACATGAGAAGAAATACAATGCAGAAAAAGATAAAGCATATAAAATAAAATTAATACAGACAGGCAGACACCTTTTAAAGAATTTATAGCAGATGTACAAGTAAAAGATGAAGTGGAGTCAGCAGAAGATAATGAAGATGAACAGTACAAATTTTAAGCAGAATGATACACTGGGGGAAAGAGAAATTTTCCACTACTGAGGACTGTCTATGCGCTGCACTGAAGGTTCCCCTTCCCAAGATGGGATACTTGCATTAAAATGCCCGAAAAAAACCCCCCAGATTAGACAAAAAAAAATCCCACCCTTGAGGCCTGGAATATGTGTTTTATTTATTAGCAATTTTATACTGAGTAAACAACCCACACATTATGAGCACTTGATCCCATTCTAGTAAACAAGATAAACACTAATTATTTATGGTGCAAGCTATCTGGAAGCTGACAGTGCTCTCCTATAAAGCAACTCAATTTCAAAAATAGCCTAAAAATTGAATTGTATGGCTCCATGTGTATTGTCCTTATCATGCTTACATTTCCTTTTTAATGTAACCCTACAAATTGATCTAGCACACAATAAACTAGGATTGCATTATCTAATATGCCCTCAGTAACACTGGGAAATTATGAAACAATCAGTGTAACTGAATAAAGTTAATAATTCTTGTAGACAAAAGGACAGCCAGGGGTAGCATCTCTGTACAACTTATCTGAAATTACATGCTACAGGTGATGCAAGGAGTAGAGATTGCACCTGACTGCCTTTTAGCTTTGCATCCCACAGGGGTGACCAAGAATAAAATGCTGCAAACTAATGCTGTCAATAAATCACCCTGTGGGAACGTGTCTACACACAATGTGTAGCTTCACTCATTAGGAAGCCTCATTTCTAAAAAGGTAGAGTCTAGAAAAATAATCACTGGTAATGAGAGACCTTTCTGTTTTACTAGAGCCATTTAGAAAGAAAAAGCTAAAGAAAGATGGAGGAGATAAAGAGGAAGAAAACACTATCATTTTCCCCCACCAAGAAAAGTCTAATTACAGCCATTTAAGAGCTCTGTCACTGTGTGCCTTGTATCCAGAATTACTACAAACCTTTGCCAAAGAAGTCTGGTGCACCTTTAAAGTTTTAGGTTTTCTTTAAATTAACACCAAGCAAATTACAGTGTAATGGGACAAACTGAGTCAGACCAAAGTTCTGTCAGTTTAATGATGTGATAATGGCCAGAAAGAACAGGACCAGAGCAAATGTACACCTTATTACATTGAAATTCATTACATTGAAATTCCATTCCCTAAACAGGAATGGAATTGATAATAGTCTGTGATACTCTTCCAAAACACTATAGTCTTTTATTTTGCCAAGTGCACTGATGTTAAAATACAAGACAGATTTGTTTACAGGAGAGTTTGTCTCACAAAAGATGCTGCTCGCACAAGACCCATACTGAAAGCAAGTGGATTTGCTGTCCAATATCTAATTTTGTTGGCTCTTTGCCTTTCAGAGCTGACACAACCTAGCACAAGGCTTGCAGGATTACTATTTAAAACCCTACTGGCTAAAAGATGTCCTGCTCTAAGTCAGGAAATGCACCACTGAGTCACCTAGAAGAAAAAAGCTGTGCATAGACAGCTGCATAACTTCTTACTTCAATAATAAATTGTGCTTCCAGCTTCACTTTTCAACATCTTAAAAAAAACCTTAGCAAGTTTTGGATTTTCACATCCATAGAACCCCATCCCAAGAATATAGTTAGAGTACACAACACATTAGTAGGGCAAGAGGGAAACATGTAAGTAGTAACAATGTGCTATAAATAAGACAGAAATCCTAGATTTTTACATTAAATATAACTGTGAAAATAAATTTGTTTAAAATGAATTATACCCATAATCAAAAAAACCCTCCACACAAAGGAAAAGATAAAGATCTACCTCCAGAATATCTATCAGGACATTCTCTTCTGGCTGCTTTGTGCTCCGGACATTCTCCAGCAAGATGGAGTAGTAAACACCTTGTGGGTCAGACTGGTACAGGTTGTATGTGTCTGTCTGGTACCACTCCTGGACAGCCACAAACACCTGGTTTTCATCTGTACTGATTATCTGTAAATCCTGTATGAAAATAAGATACACAATGATTAATTTTTTACATAATTTCTATTTTACAAACAATAAGTTGTTCAGGATAGTTTAATACTGGGGGGAGGGGAAACATCTGAATGTTTAATAGCAGTAATCTCCCAACATAATACTAATCAGCATGCTGTATCCCACTGCTCCAAGATGGTTTCTCACTGCCTTCTGACTGCAGTGCAAACCAGCTTAGTGGAGAAAAAAATCCTGAATGTGCAATAGCTGGAATCTGCTTTGACTTTATCAGGAAATGACTTCTTGAAAGGAAAAAAAAGGGAAAGGAAAAAAAAAGAAGTGACTGATTTTCCAAGATCTGGATAAGAGTCAAAGGAAGACTGAAACAACATTAACAAAGCTAATGTAAAAAATAATCTATTACTCTACAAGTAATAGAGAAATGAAAATTAGGTAAAAAAATAGCATAGCACAAAGAGGATCAGATATAATTTACAGCATTTCACATAGGAATTAGTACCTATCATGCACACAGCTCATGTGTATTATAGTAGATTATATTAATTTGTCTATCCATGCCTACAGAACCACTTAAATATTCAACAGTAATAACATGAGAATCAACATTCTGCATTCATTTCCCAAGAATTTCAGGCATGGATATTGCTACAGCTTGCTTTCAGTTTTCCCAGCTTCTTCACTCCAAATGCCTCAGACAAAAAAATGCACAGCTGGGGAAAATAATTTAACACTAATACTAAACAGAAGAAATAAATCAGGAAGTAGCAACACTGAACTAAGCTTAGGAAAGAGAATAAAGGGACATGAGTTTGCAATAGGATATGGCAGCACAAAGGCATGTTGGGGCTATGTAAGAAATGACATCAAGTCATGGAGACTGAAAGCTTGTAAACTCTTCATGACCTTGGTACTTAACCGGGATACTGTATCCAGTTCTGGTCACCTTATTACTGGAAAAATACTAAGGTATTACTGTGAATATAAAATAAAGCTACCAAAATGTCAAGAAAATATGAATTTGGGGTGAATTGTCTTAAAAAAGAAAAAAAAGGAAATCAAGAAAACAACTTTGTAGAACTCAAGGAGTCAAATAAACCAAATTCATAAGAATCCAGTAAAGACTGAAGAAAGTGTGGGTAACAAAGCAAGACTGAGTACTCATCATGGCAGTCACATTTTAGGCAATATGCACAACGTGACTGTGGCACTTAGATTAAAAAAATGCATGAATAGAAGTAAAATAATGCAATGGAAAGATTTTTAATATGAACAGAGGAGGGTTATTAAATACTAATAGTTTAGTTAAATTTAAAGTATTTTTGTACATGTGACACATCTCAACACAAAAGAATCCAAGTGAAGCTCCCTATCCATGACAGCTCAATGTTGTTTTCAAAGACTTTCATTTAAACTATGTAGTAAAGTAGATTTTTGTTTAGCATCCCATGAATAGTTCTCTTTTTTTTTGGTACTGAAAAATTACTCCAAAGCAGAGAGTCTGGCAGAATTGCCAGCAAAACACAGCAACTGATCACAATAGGTTCTTTTAAAAGCCTCTTTAATGTACAGAATGTTTCATCTCCTGCCTTAAATCAGGGCAACATGAGGCTTGGTAGCCCACATTATGCCACATGGAAAGTTCACATGCCTATCTGATAATAAGGATGGAAGTGAAGCAGAGTCAAAAGGAATAAAGAAAGAATTAATTTATGTGAAAACTTCTAGAAAACCCTTAATCTCCTGTAAAGCCAGGAGCTTTCTGCAAAATTATCATCTACATTATTACAGTAAAACATTTATACAGTGCAATAGACAAACGCAAAACTCCAGAGAATGTAGGCAAGGCACTTTCCGTGCCTCAATTCTTTCCCACTCCATGCTCTCCATTGTGAGGTGGCAGTGGTTGCATGTTGGCCCTTGGTGGCAGAGGTGCGAGCTGAGGGACAGAATCACCTCTGGGTCCCCCATCCCAGGGTGGGGTAGGAGCAGCTGAGCCATAAGAAGCAACATGGAAAGAGCCAAAGCATGCAGTGCACAAGGACAGGGGGATTAATTTTGGGCAGACTGTAGGGGTCAGGTGAAGGAAAGAGCGGTTGGACAGCAAAAGTTTACTCAGCAAAGGAGAGTTCACTTTTCTCTTGGCGGTAACTGTTACTAATAAAGATGTTTGTCTGCTCAGATCGCTGGTTGCCAACTTTGCTGAGGCAAGAGCTTAACAGATCCTGGTCTTAGCAAGTGAAATTACCCTTGTACTGCCTTGAACTTTGTTCCTTCCTTTCAAAATTTATGCTTTCCGATTTCCAGTTCAGCCTTACAGCTATTTTCCTTTCACAGTGATTTTTTTCCTTCAAGAAACAAAGCAGTCCTTCAGTTATACTACCTTGCAACAGTCCTGTGCAGCACTTCCTGCCCAGGAATCACAGTCTATGGCTGCTTTCCCTGCTTTCTGTTATAATCCTCTGGGAAAAGTAATTGACAATGTGAGGAAAACTGCAAATTTCATACCCAATTCTTCAACTGATCTTTCAAAATCCTGGATGACACAAACTGCTGAAAATCTAGTTAAAACAAAGGTAAATTGTCATGCCACTCTTGTACTATTCCTATACTGAAAGGTGAATTTAAAAAGAAGAAATTGATTGAAAAATACAGAGGATGGGTTGTCAGTGTGCTAAGTGCATCCCTTCATCCAAGCTACCCACACCTCAAGAGGTGAGAAGCACATGGAAACGGGACATCACCGAATATTGCTAGACAGAACCTACTGTGTCCACCTAAGAGTAACTAGAAAGGATGTCTGAGAAAAAAACCATTGATGGAGGGAATGCAAGTTTTTATTGCTTTATCTAATTCATGGACACAGATACAACCTTAGGCTGTAACCTCAGCAGATCCTATAAGGAAAGTGTTTATTCTTTTATGATTTCACGCTTGGACTACTGCAATTGCCTTCTTGGTGGACCTCCTGCTTTCTCTCTCTCCACATTCTGCAAGCTACTCAAAGTACCACTGATCATCTCATTTTTCTGTAATTATGCTATTCACACACAATCTATTGAAATTCATTTATAAAGACCTTCTTTACTGATCTTAGAGGTCTTCAGGGTTTGGAACATTTCTTATTGTCTCTCTTCAGATTTTTGGTATCTCCAGGCTGCATTCTCATATACATTCAGTACTTACAATCTTGTGGTTTTCTTTCACTTCCATGCTGTAATGAGAGTCCATGCCCTTCCAGATGTCCCAAGGCAGAATCGTTTTCCCAATCTGCCGTGGCAACCACGCTGTTTCCTCTGTGGCATGCTCATTTCTCCATGGACAGCCCTTCTCTCATCTCTACTACTTTACTTTTGCTCTCTCGAGTCTGCCATGCCTGCTCTGCTCTATGTCTGGCTGACCCATGTATCCATGCTCTTGCCATTTTCACGTCTCTCTTTCTCTGTTTTTGCAAATCTCACCAATGTCAGTTGGTATCAGCCATAGACTGTGATTCCCAAATACTAGTATTCTCCCTTTATCTCCTCTTCTTATGTTGTAAGTTTTGCACAGTTGTGAGGTTCTACAAGTTGCATTATCCAAAACCTTTTTTTTGAACCTCTAAGCTCCCACGAGATTTCTCTGTTTTGTTTAAGGTGCTTCTTGTGCTCCGCATTTTGCAAATTCCTTTGTTACAATGTTTCCTTCATCTTTCCCTCTTCACTGGGAGATGTTACACCACACTAAACACAGAAATCTGCATATTTATCACTAAAAATCTGTGAAACTACTCATAGGTGCAAGGCAGTGAACCAGCCCATGGAATTAGAATTAAGGACAGCTGGAGATCTGTTGAATCAGAATTACTTTTCTATAAAAAATGCTAAACAAATCCTGATCAAAGACTTCATATTAAAATTTGGCATGATTAATTTAGGCATCCAGTGACAGGTCATGTCACTCTGCTCTCTCAGGGACTTGTAAGCTTCTGTGTTTGTACTACATCAGCAGCAGAAAACATAATTAACAAATAACACAAGGGCAGTGTCAAAGTGATACTGAAAATAATTAGGCATGTACAGAAGGCCAACTCGTACCAAAAAATAAGCACCACTTCAAAGAATTTTTATATCACATGGACAGACATGGTCTGCTAAATAAATGAGTCTGAGGGTGTACACAAGGCATTGAAAGAACTGAGCATGTTCAGCCATGACCTGGTGCACAGGCATCCAAGAACTCCTCCAGCAAGTACAGTGACACAATCAAATATTTCTTCTTGAAAACACTCACTGCTTAAGAATTATTTTTTTTACTTCTAACACAGAGGTAACAACATGATCAGTCTTTCCACAATTACCTGCTTTTAATGTAGTCAAGTCTGTTATCACATAAAGCTGAATGAACACCCAATCAAAAGTCGGTCCAAAAAGCCCAAAGCTATTAAACAGAGTTGGGATATGGGGGAGTTGTGGATAGCAGGAAAGAAGGAAAGAGGTTTAAAGGGGGAAGGGAAGAGAAATGCATTGTTTTCATTGTATACAGTCACATACCATCTACTTTCAGTAACTGACCAGCCTATAAGTCTGTAAATACTTTATAGAATTTTATATTCAAGAAATGCTCAGTACAGTTTACCATATTACTGTGATAAGAAACTCTACAACACAAATAAGTACAATTACCACCTGAAGGCAGAAGGATATAAAAGATGACAAAGATTGTACAGCCAGACAGTGCTTCTTTGTCTACAACATGCTGGTGACATAGAAAATATCATTAAGTGAAAATACTGTAGGCCAGTATAACGCTACACAGGCAGCACTGTGGTGCTTCAGTCAATAAGGCAAAAAAAAAGAGAACCTCAAAATTCTCAAGTTTTAAATCTTATAATTTTTGGTCAGATGTCAGAATTCTGCCCCTTTGCAATCTTTTAATGCTGTGGTTGAGCAAAATGTTAACATGAAATAAGCAATGTATTAAACAGAGGATGGTGAGGAGTAAATGTATCAGTAGTGGAACAGATCTAAGCACTCAAGGCTCTGTAGTCTCAGTCTTGACCTTCAGATGTACCACATTTATACCCCTGTAATCTCTCAAGCACAATCAAGGTAACTGGATGGCACATATCCCAGAGATAATCCTCCTAATCTTCCTTGCCTGGCCAAGTAAAAAAGTTCAGGGAGAGAAATCAATAACAAGTTCCGCTGTGAAGAAAAGAACAGTTCCTTGAATCCTCCTCAGATGGATTTGTACAACCAGCAAGTCAGACAGCTGCTGTAGCTCAGGTTCACTGGCTACTGCGCTGACACTGCCTGGGAAAGGAACACTTCCCCTCCATCAAATGATACTGCTACCTGCATTTCTACTTTGTTCCCTTTTTTCTTTGCTCAACAAGCCATTCCGTGGACTTTCAGAAGAATGGAGTTGCAGCTGCAAACTGCTCTTCTGCCTGGCACAGGGGAACAACCTCAGCCAAAGCCTCTCCAGATGGTGAGGGTGAAGCGGCTTCCCAAGCGGAACAAAGATTACCAGGAGACTAAGAGCCTCACTAAATGAGCTGTCATAGACTCAGTAGTCTGTAGTCCAACCATCAAGCAGCCAAATCCTCTAAGAGAACATCACTGACCAAAGGGCTGCAGGAATCTTCTACCATTTCTGCTATTAATGGATAGGCCCATTCAAGGATAGTCTTATATCTATTACTGAATGATACAGACAATTTCAGAGTAAGTGTATGGTTAAAACAGTGATGTGTGTTCAGACTGAGGCAAGGAAGAAGTGGGCCTGCTTTGAGGTGACTAGGTGATAATCAAATAAAAAGAATAGATGGATCTGATAAAAGGTATCTTCAGGAGATTCATATTACCATGAATAAACTAGAGACTTCAACATATTTCTAAGGCAATAGGATTTTTTTTTCTTTTGGTTTTGTTCGCTCTTCCCCTACACTTCCATTTATGTTGGTTACCTGAAAAATTTTACATTATTGTCTATTTCATAAAATTGAAAATACATACAGAGATTGAAAAAGATGAAAGAAGCTTTTTCCATACCATACCTTTTCAGAACTAAGTATTCTGAATTGCAGTAGGATACAACAGACAACAGAGCTCTCTCATCATTAAGATTTTGTAGGTGGCATGAATGAATTCAGAATCAATCAATGCCTGCCTTGTATCAGTTCTTAAAAGGAGATCATTATCAATGAAGTTTATTTAAGAGAGTTGGGAAGAGGACTCTGAATAATTAATTATTCCAAATTGCAATAGTAAAATTGCCATAATTTGTAGCATTTTTTGTTAGCTTGGTCAACAATTTTTGTTAACAATTTCTTTTGCTTAAGCTCTCAGAATGAACTAGTTCCAGTTTAATTGTTAACCACATTAGAGCATAACTTAAATAACTGAATAAGGACCAGAGCCAATGTACTCCTCCCTCTCTCCCTCTCCATACTGCACTTCCTCAAGGCAAGGGCAATGAGAGCTGCAGGAATGTTTGTGCAATACAAATGTGCTGGCAGTCTGGATGGGGCTTCGCCTGTGCCCCTGGGCAGACTTGCCCTCCCAGCAGTGGCAGCTGAACCTCTGCTCAAGGCTGAAAACAGCCCGAGGGGGATTGCTGGATCCCCCTGGAATACTCCTGAATGCCTAACCAGCCAAGTCAACAAACAAACACAATCCTGCTGCTCTTGGCTTGATTTTGGTATTCCCTTCCTATGAGTTCCTAACTTCTGATCTAGTTTTAGCAGCACAGAGCAAGCAATCTTGGTAAAGTGGAATACAGTATAAAAAACAGTTCATTTTTAAAACAACAGTTTGAAAATTCCTCTTCTGTTTTGGGGAGCATACAGGCAACCTTTGATATGGTCTCACCAGCCTTTGCTACCACCCCTTCTGGCAGAAGCCAGCACTTGTCAAATGCAGGAGACAGCTGTGTGATTCCATGCAATGTCAGCATCAAACACAGTATTAAAGAAAAAAGAAGAAAGAAGAAAGAAGAAAGGAAAAACAAAACACAAAAAACAAAAAAGAAGAAAGCAAAAAGAAAAAAGAAAAAAGAAAAAAGAAAAAACAAAAAACAAAAAAAGAAAAAACAAAAAAACAAAAAAAAAAAAACAAAAACAAAAAAAACAAAAAACAAAAAAAAACCAAAACGAAAAAAGAAAAAATGAAAAAATAAAAAAGAAAAAGAAAAAAAAAGAAAAAAAAAAAGAAAAAAAAAAAAAAGAAAAAAGAAAAAAGAAAAAAAAATTTCTCAACAGCACAGAAAAAAGGTTAAAAAAATTACCTGAATCCTGAGGGCCCCCAATGGCTCTGCTGTCTGTACACACAGAGCTATGATGTGTTTCAAAAAGGTGACCTCAATGGCACTGTGGAGCCGGAGCCCAGAAACTTAACAGAGGTAAAACTTGGCTGGAAGCTGCCTTTAGCAGCCTTTCATTCACAAGTAAGGAGGACTCTAGATATGCCCAAAGACACAATATTCTTTTCTAGGTTTCTCTTGGAATACCTAGTTTGTATTTGGAGACAAATACAAACACAAATGCAAATGACATCAATATAAAAAACTGAATAACTTTTTTGTAGATTTCCAACCTTTTCATATTGAAAGTAAAATGAGACATCAAAAACATTTTCTAATTATTCAGTCTGAAACTGCTCATTCTGTCTCCATATGCAAAATCATCATGAAAGGCATCTATGCAGCAGAAGAATAACATCTGAAGAGCCCAGCCCTGTTCCCTTAGGCTAGAGGCCTCATTTTGGCACAGCTCTCTTAACGTTTTTAGACACATCCTTGACCAGTCCATAGGATCTTCTGACTTGGCTACAGTTTTACTTCCCTGTACGCAGTCACTGATCAAAAATTCTGTCCAGAGATCACTTGGAAAGAGATTTTTTTTGACACCTCATTTCATGCTTTTGAGAAAAATTAAATATAGCCTATTAGTCATGCTTCATCTCCTGGTTAGGCAGAATCTAATACTTAAAACCCTCTGAAACTCAGATTTTTCAAAAGCTATTGGTTTTAATCAATCTTAAAAAAAATCCTTTGTAAATTTATCCATTTTGTTTATCTCCTACTGCCATAAAAGAAGCAACTCCACAGTAATATGTTCTAGATATACTTTTAATGTGCCAGTGTCTTTGCTGATATCCTGCTTCTTTGCTAAGTTCTATCAGTAATTTGCTCATATGAGTCTTTTCCCTTCTGTTCAAATTGGACTGGATGATCCATTTCCACTGCACTTGGATGATTCTCACTGAAATACAGCACTGTGAAAAATTTCAGAACTGTGTTCGTATTTACTTCAGCATCTAAAGTTTTTGCTGCAATGTGAAGGTACCAAATCACTTTAAAAAAAAAGTGTCTTTCTCAGAAAAGGTTATAATCATTCATATTCACCACTATTCTAATGTTCTAAAGCTATGTCTGGCTTTCAGGCCATCTTAGTGAAATTTGAACTTGTTTTTGTGCAGATACTAAGGAAACTTCTCCTGGAAGCATTGTCAAAATGCAGAAGAGATAAAATTTACTTCGTTCCACTCATTAGATTGCCTGAACTAGGAAGAGGGTAAAAACATCCCTTTCAAAAAGACATAGTCACCCTGTTCCTAGGTAGCTATTGACTCTACCCAAACTGAAACCACTAACTTCTAATTTATTTCTTCAGCCAAGCCCGGAGTAATCCACTTAGCAAGAAAAAAAAGAAAAATAAACAAAACCATATTTTCCAAGGCAAAAATTGAGCATGCATGCAGTACTATTTCAAACAATCCAGACTCCACATGACAGAAAATACCAGGGAATTGTGACTAACACTTTCTGAATTTGTCCAGAAACTCCTTGTTTACACTCTGCTTCCTGCCTTGCTCCATAATTGCTTTATTGTGGGCCAGTGCAAGGCTCAATGGGCTGCAGTCCCTTGAGGTGTCCATATTTGACATATTTTAACATTCAAAACTGGAAATTCTCCTGCTGTTTTCCTGACTACAATTTCCCTCAAGAAAAGCATAAAGGCTACCTTGAAAGCCTGAAAATATGGAAATAATTTTGTGGAATAATTTTTATATACCTGTCTTTGACTATACATTTGTCGACAAGACAGATAGATAGTTAGCTAGCTAGCTAGCTAGCTAGCTATTTCTGTAGTGCTACTAGAAGCATATCCAAGTTTCAAATTCTTGTTCAACTAATACCTGAGGATTTGATCTGAGATTCTATTAATATGTTGTACATTTAAAAAAAGAAGTCTTCAGACCAACCATTGTATACTGACATAAAAGAGAAAAAAAAATATAAGATAGAAAAAAATCCTGATATTAGCATGTTTGCTTTATAAGAATAACAGCAAAAGGAAATAAATTGTACTCTAGTGTCCTTCATTAGATGAGCAATGAAGTAAACCAGTGCAATTCAAGGCATGCAAAGAAAACAAGTTCTCTGCTAAGTAAGTGATAGAATCACAGAGAATCACACGAAAAAGCAGGAACCTCATGAGAGCCTCCAGATCAGCCTCCTGCTGGGAGCAGGGTAAGCTGTAAGGCCAGAGCTGGTTACTGAGGGTTTTATCCAGCTGGGCCTTTCAAACCTCCAAGTTATTTTTCTTCAGGACTGCAGAAGCCTTCTAACTGTAAGTTTAGGAAATACACTGTGTGCAGCACAAAAAAATTCAACTGCATCAGTTAGACCATATTTAAATATCTGTGCTTAATTGCTGACTTACTGTGAAAATATAGAAACCCTATCACTAGGAAGATGTGACAGACTGAAGGAACCTCTTACCAAGTCTTGCAATTTCATTGAGCAATCAAAGTCCATCCTGGGATTCTTTAATGAAATAGAGCACCATCAAGTAGCAGAATTCTCTTATATTAGTGTTCATGCTTATAGCAGAAAACACCATGTGGAATTAAAATGTAACTGATTATTGAAAGAACACTTGCTCTGTATCATTCCATTGCCATTGGGTGTGTAGCACTGCCTCATGGAAGCAAAGCTCAAAAACCATTGCAGTAACTGATGTCAAATAAGCTGCGTATGTTATTCCCCCTCTATGGTTTATGAGTACTACATTAATAGAATACAAATAAAAATAGTAGGGTAAGAATATACAACAAACGGGATTCAAAAATCCTTACAAGGAGAAATTGTGAACTCAGGATAATGAAGTTTGAAAAAGAGCAGAACAAAACTAGTTTAGGTAGAAAGAGAAGATGACAAATGCAAAAAGAGAAAGAAAAGCATGTACACTTACTTTTGGCAGTGCATATTTTGGCAACTTCATCTGTACAAAGCCATTTCGACGGTAGGACACGTAATACTTGGTCCGATTTGCTGATGTGGTCTATACAAAGGAAAAACAGAACCCTGTGACAGCTTATGTTAAATCTAAATAACCCGAGATTGAAGACTGTTTGCTTTTAACCTGTAACTGAAATACGTATTCATACTTTTAATGCAATGTTTCCAAAGCACTAAAAGGAATATTCCAAATAAACGACCAGTGAAAATACTCAACTCAAAACCTCCCTGGATTTTCTAATCAGAAATGTACACCAATATGCTCGCATATAAATTGGCATAATTCTAACAAAGCCTTTAAAGCACCACCAGATGATATCTGTAAATAAAAAATAGCCTTTGGTAAATAATATTTCACTTTTTTTTAACATTCAGACTCATCTTCTTTCTCTGACTTGAGAAATCCATTTAAAATCCCACCCCAATCCCACTATTTTTCTCCTAAATTTTTGTGTTTAAAAAGGGGAACCTGATTTGAAAGACAGCCTATCTTGAAGCCCAAAAAACTTGATTTGGCTTGGTAAAAATAAAGTTGATGTATGACAGGCAGGTCCACCTGCCTGAATATTTTAAAGATAACAAAGTATTTAATCTGTATGGCATTTTTTGTGGTATAAAGAATGTGATGCCTTTAGGAATGTGATTTGTTAAATGATGATTGATAAACCAAAAACCTCACAATTTTTTTAACTAGCGCTAAATGGCAGTCTTACCCATCCGCTCACAGGTTTTGTTTAAATGCATGTTTTAACATCATTCATTTCAAATAACTGGAAATGATGCAAGGCAGAGGAGAATTGGAGTTTAAGCACCTAGTTGTGTCAAGCCTCACTGGCATTAAAGGCTGGTCTGTGCTTAAGAACAGTCTTGAAACTTTAATCATCCTACTAAAATCACCTCTGAAACTGACTGTCAGTGCAAACTGGGAAAAAAATTAGTATTAGAAAGTTGCTGATCTTTGTGCCTATATACACACTAAAGAATTGTGGTTGAGATCTTCCTCTAAGATGGTAAAAATCTCCAAAATAGATTTGGGCCAGGATTAGCAGCGCAGATCTGCAATACTCTGATTCACATCTGCACAGCTCAGGAAATATGAGCAATGCCAGGGGCAGGAAGACAGCCTCAAACTCTCCTCTCTTTTGCACAGAGGATTCTGTTCCATCCTCTTTCTGACAGGCAGTTGCTGTGATATCATGAGGAGTCCCTGACATGTTTATAAATTATACAAGCAATACTATAGTGTATTGATAAAATAATTTCCACGTGGTTTTGGAAAGTATGCTGTTTCTCAGATGTGCAGCTGCTGTGTGGTTTCACTGGAACACGTAAATGCTGTCCTGCCTCACACCTCTGGGGTGGCTGTTGTTTCAGATGTGACTATAGGATTCCAGAGGCATCTTCTATCCTCCAGTAATACAGATATGGCTAACTGCAAACCAATTTAGCAATAAGATATACATTACATACTGTGTTTACTGCAGAAAAGGTCCAAAACAAAACGACTAGAGATGTTTCCCCTTTATGTGGAACACATGAACATCTCACTACTGGCACTGCCATGTCTCAGATCTACAGAGACCAAATTACCAAAGGCATCATTGGGTAGCAACTGTCTATTACTTAGATGTACATTTCCACCTTACACTTCCATTTTGCATCCGCTCATGTCTGTCATAAAATAGAATAACAGCTCAGGAGGCAGTTGTACAAGACATCCAACAAGCAAAATGCTTGATGAGGAAGCAGCCAGTGTTTTACTGGAGCACAGCAGTCTGGAAGTTCACATGGTGAGAAGCAGATCTCAGCAGCTACACACCATGAAATGGATTTTAAACTGTGCCCGGGGGAGCCACAGATGATAATAGATTTGAGCAAAATGAGTGCCATGAGTGCTATATCTGATCTGAAAAATGTCTACTTTTTTTTTTTTTGGTTGGTGTGTGGTTTTTTGTTTTGGTTGGGGTTTTTTTTATTTTTTTGGTTGGGGTTTTTTCCTTTTTTTTTTTTTTTTTTTTTTTTTTAGTGTTAATTCCTCTAATCCATGTGGGTCCTTGAAACCACTATGCCAACAAGAGGAGAACAGATCCTTTGTGTCCCTACTAATTTATAGGTCCTTGTGGAAGAAACAAGCCCAAGGGGGGAAAGCTGGAAAGGAGCCAATCTGATGCACACTGAGCCCGTGGTGGGGAGGCATATCCATTGCCATGATTTAGCTTTCCTGTAAAAGTCAATAAATAGACAAGTCTTGCAGCAAACAAATCCCATCAAAGTAAGGGAAAAATGATAGCCAGCACTAAGGAAAGCACAAGCAACTTCCTAGTAAAATCTAATAAAACAAAGAGGACATAACCACTCCTTGAGAATTTTGCAGCTCTGATAGATTCAAACCACAACCAGTGCCAAGCACACAAAGCAATACTTACAAGTGTGCCTGAGCTGTACTGGTGCAATATGGCTGATAAGTTCCAGCCCATATTTCTGCAGGCAGGTCTTGTAGTTAGGGAAATAACCCAATGTAAATCGGACCACCATGAGTTGTAGATGTGGCGCTTGGGGACATGGTTTAGTGATGGACTTGGCAGTGTTAGGTTTAAGGCGGGACTCAATTTTAAGGGTCTTTTCCAACCTAAGTCATTCTGTGATTCCATACTAATTTGCTCCAAGCTCCCCAGCTATGGCCATTTCACCCTTTTGCTTCCTAAGCACAGCCATATTAGTAGTTCTTTCCTGGCAAAAGCTCTTCAGAGGAGAATCCATATGAAAAAAGCTGTGCAAACTACTCTGTCAGTGGTTGTCCTTGGATGCTTTTCTCAGGGAACCTTTCTGTGGAAAGGACCCATAAGAGTTTGTAATCACAAGAACACAAGGTTTGCATGTCGCCTAACACACAAGAGTATTTATAAAAAGTAACACAATCCACTTGAAAATTTTCATATAGTTAAAGGGCAACTGGTTGCACGAACTAAAGACACTGTTTTTATTTCCTTTCTGTTTGGACTGATAAAGGAATGCTTTTTTCCATGTAAAAATTCATAAATCATCATTCTTTAATTCCTCCCTGCTCTTACAGTGTTGCTGTTTAGAACTTTTATTTTTGAATTTGAAAATGAGCTGTCTCTCCCAAAAATGGCAGTACCTGAAGAAATATGTAGTCATCCTGCACAGTCAGGGAATCCCGATCAGTGCTGCCAGCAAATGGGACTGTCATTGTCTTATCAGAACAATTTTGAATCTGGCAAGTGATGTAGCGATAACCTGAGGGAAGAGAGACAGAAACATATGACAGGGCTATCAAGGGAAAAAGAAGCAAGCAGTATTAAATGCTATTCATGTAGGAAAAATGCTGCCTTTGCCAGGTGAGTTAGTTGTAGAATTATTATATTAAAGTCTCATACCAGACTTTTTCAATCTCCAATGTACTGAGAATATATTAACTGCTTACAGTTCAGATCATTCCCTGGAGGCAGCCTGTTATCATCCAAATTTTGCTGGTCCAGAGAGATTAGGGGTTAGATGAATGAGCCATTCATGTGGTGGGGATAATAGAAAGGAGCCTCTTTTCTCACTTAACCTATGCACAGAGCTGAATTATTCACTTGGAGAAATGGCAGCCTGACACAACATAACTGAAATCAATAGATCAACCCCAGTATAAAATTGTGATGAATGAGAAAAGAATCAGAACCCGTTTAGTAGACAGCGTGCAGAATTTAAAGCCTATTTCAAAGCTCTGTAAGAATGTTCAGACACACTATTAGCACACTATTGGAACTGGTCTGTTGGGCAGGATTTCTATATTCAGAGTTAATACCTTGCTGAAAAAAGCCTGGACTGATTTATAACCAGAGGAAGCTATGGCCTTTGTCTTCCTTTCCAGTTAGCAAGGACTATCCTCTCTCCCTGGGTTCTTAGAACAGCACCACTGCATCTTTGATACAATCTGCTCTTATCAGAGAGAGCAGAGCCAACTGTCATTATCTTATACCAGCTGTGGCTCAAAGACCTTCCTGAGACTCTTAAAGACCTTCCCCAAGCTTTTGTACAGCTCACCCTCCATCACAAGCTTCTGAGCACAAAGTACTTGAGTGACTTTCCCAAGCACAGTGAGGAAAATGTTATTTACACAAACTTGTGCCCAGATCACTGATGCTACTCACGCTCCAGGTACAGCATGAGAGAGCAAATAATGACCCCCATGTCCTTCATTACTTTTGCAGTATGATGGGAAATGCATCCCACATTTTATGACTTTTAATTAGAGAAGGACAAACCAGTATACTGGATACAATCGTTTGTTTTAAAATCTGGATCTGTTTAAGAGGCAGTTACAGTCAATTCAACTTCTCCTGCTTATGTCCAAGTCATCACCACAAGGACATTTGGTGCAGCAATGGACCATCTAAAGTCCTGCAGGTGTTCACAATTCACATCACAAAAATTACAGGTCTTCATCAGATGGGTAGAGCAAAGATGTTGTTTCTGCTAAAATCAATGGTTATCCTTGTACTGACCATAATTGCATAAAATCAGTTTGTTGAAAATCTAGCCAGGAGATACTTCATGAGAGTTTTTCTTTTTCTGCTGTTTCTGTTAAATAATAAAAATAAAATAAAAAACCCCACACCACAAAAAAAAATTCTAAAAAGAAAACAAAAAACCCACCAAAACCAAAACAAACAAAAAAAAACCCAACCAACCAACCAACCACCACATTCCCCTCCAAAAAACACACCCCAAACCAAAATAAACCAAAAAAACACCCCAAAATCTGCCACCAACAAAAAAAACCCTTTGCATTCAGGTCCTGAAGAATCTTCTTACATTGTCTCTAACAAAGCAACTGATGGAGCTGTTATCATGCCTCATAAATCTCACTGCTAAAAGATTTAGACTTTTTTTTATCCAGCTTTTAATATGGTAACTTTGATTTTTTAATAGGGCTGAAATGAAGAAAAGCTATGGGAACAGGGCAAGTCAAACTGTACATTCTTAATGACTCACTTTTAAGATGCACAGGAACTTAGATGATCTGATTCAAGGAATCAAATTATCTTTCAAGATATGATTGGTAACAAGAAACTATACAAACTTTTGGAATCATGATGACTCTTTAAGCACATTCTGACTATTAGTCTGCCCTTCCATTTATTTTCCTTTTGAAGTTTCAAAGTATAGTGGATACTGTAACATGAGGAAATTCTGAGATGGTGGTTGGTGCCCTAGACCTGACACATGCAATGATTCACTTTAACAGACACTCAGCCAGCACTAACACTGCATTGCCAGTTTTATTTGCAAATCAGGAAAAACTGTTCAATGTTTAAATGCCAGGAAAAATTGCACTATTAATGGACATTATCAACAGAGCATAGCATCTTGACGTCAATTCATCTTAAAGTGAAAAACAAGTAGATTTTAAATTACACTATATTTTTATATAGCAGGACAGCTTTGCTGACTGCAAATAAACAGAGAAAGAATCTGACTTGCACAGTTTCTCTTCTGACTAGTTTTAAAAACAATCCAAAAAGTACCTCTAAACCAAAGAGAAATGACTATATACTAGGGTATCAATTGATAACATTTTCATTTGCATACCTCCACTGGGGTCCTGGATTTCCATATGAACTAAATCAAGGTCTCCGTCAACTCCAGCAACAGCCCTGAGAACATAATATAATCAAGTTATGTAGAGCCAGCTACAGAATAGTAATTATGTGGATGGAAGAAAAGAGAGGATTTCATACTAACCAGCTTTAGAATTCTATCTGGGAATAAAATAAACCCCATTTATAATGTCCTATTACTAACATCTATAAGGAAATTATTTTCTCTCTACTTTACATTATGTTTTTCTTAAATTTCTTTAGAATATCTTCTACTAAAATATGCATACAAATAGAATAAATTGAAAAAATAATAGAAATAAGCATGAAATTGGAAAAAAAACCTTCATAATCATAAATTGATATATATATACACAGAGATATGCACACACTCACATGCACTGGCAAGCGCTATAGCATCTTTTTACAATTACGTTTAACATTTGAGACTTCAAGGCAGATTTAATGCTAAAAAAGAGTTAGATTCCTTTCTTATTAGAAATATCTTAAACTTGACATGTGGTTTCCATAACAAATTGATATATCTTTGGTTAGCATGTTCAAGAGAAGTGTAGGTTCTGCTTTGACAAAGAAAGTGAAGAATAATTTTGAGAAAAATATCCTGAGAAGGAAATTCAGTCAGAGTTGATCAAGGTACAGTTTAACTTTGTAAAGGTGTAATGGGAATACAGGATGATTTTCTTCTAATATCTCTCATGTCAAATATGCTCAGCCAAAAGATGAGTTTTCTACCCTCAGGGCTTCCATCCCAGCCTGGGAATGGCAGGCTCAGCTGTGTTTTTTTCTGGCCCTTCTATTGTCATTAGTCAGGCAGATTCTGCAGGGAAGGCTTTGAGCTGGCAGTTGTGCTGTCACAAAGTGAAGCCGAATCTGGCCCCACTCCCACAGACACATCAGTTTTCTCAAGGCCCTTCACTGGCAGGGCAAGAGTCAGCAAATGTGAGCTGAAGACAAAGGAGATACATTGAGTGATAAAGTGCAGCTGGATGCAGATATTAAAAAGGTCCATTTAAAGGTACTTAAGAGAAAATGATAATTTTAATACAATTATTAACAATCAAATGCAATAAAACTATACTTTGGATTGAAATTACATCACTGTTTAATTATTTTAGTAGCAGTGATTTATGAGGAGCGGTTAAAACTCAGGCTCAGTAATTGGTGGCTCCTCGGGAACACAGGCCAGGGGGAACAAACTGGATGATTTCCACTGCTACATAACAAACAGAAATAATCACATATGCTGTTTTTCCCTAATAAGATAAATGATCAGTCCAAAGGAGGAAGGGGAGGGGGAGGGATGAGTCCCCTCCAAGCCATAAGATGTCAGAGAAACTTGTAGTGGGAGCTTTCTATTTTTTTAGTAAATGTGTGGAAAAATCTTGTATTTATTAAGAATTTGGTCTCTCAAACACAAACTATTTTAGCATTTTGGAGGGTACACATTAGGTTGGAGAAGATTTTAGATCCACTGAGCTCTGATAAGAATATATATATGAGCAGAGGGAAGGGATCTGTGAAATTTTTTGCTGTGTGTGCTGTTATTTATGTTTCTAGATAGCCACAATACAAAATCAAACCTGCTATAACTCTGTAGTCAGCAATTTGAGGGAAGAAAATGTTTGCTGAATATTTTACTTTTAGTGTTAGACCTCAGGCAGATGAACCAAAGAAACTTTTGGGTCGAATTTTCTGAGGCTGAACCTGTCATGCTAATAAGCATCAATAATGCAAAGAAAGTTTTTGGGTACTTATATAATTTATCACACATGATTTCATAAGCACAGTTTGAGGTATTTGTCAATATCTTTACCTTTCTCATCTTTCTTTCAACAGCTCAGAATTACAATGATCTCATTTCTACCATGCTCCTCCTAACAGTGGCAGCTCACACATGTAGACTCTAATCTTGTTTCCAGTGTAATTTTTTAGTGCAAGAAGATGTAACTGATCTGTTTTAATGAACACTGCAGAATGAAACTTTCTTACCCAGCCTAATTTTCTTCTTTGGACTTTTATTAATTATAATTATTTAATTAATTACAAATTAAGCAGAATATTTCAAAAAATGTGATTTGTGTTTTTCATTAATTATACAGATGAACTCTAACAGCAGACACTATTTACTCTATGAAGATGTTACATCCTCAAAGTCTACTTTTGAATGCCAGCTACAGAGAAGAGTTTCTGAACTCCGAAGTCCCTTCACCCAGCTTTACACACACTTAGGAATAATCCTTTCTTCTTTTATTGAAAAAAGACCAACTCTCTTGCAGCTGCTAAGAAAATCTCCGGAAGAGAGCATAAATAATATAGAGAAGTTGAAGCTATTCCCTGAAGAATAAACTAATCTCATTTCAGTGGACTCCTCTGCCAACAGTACTTAAAAGATAATACTGTTATTTCACTTGTGCTTAAATCATGAACCAGAGGAAAAGTCATGTGATACTGCAGACTGAACACAGACCAGGGCCCTCTGCCCAGCTTCTTAAAATAACAGACAAACAAGGTGCATACAGGAACACAAACGGTATGTGGTCCTCTGAATAGGAAAGCTCAGCTGCATACTTTTTAATATTGAGGGAGAAAGGCAAGACTATGGGGGGTTTTTTTGCATTTTCATTTAAAAACTTATTACTACCACAACATAAGTGCATTATACCAGTGTGAGCATTGTGTCCACACGTCCATTCACAAAGACAGTTTACTGGTCCTCAGCTGGCTTTAGGATAGAACTTCTTCTGTCTTATAAAGCACAGATGCAATGGACCCTGATAGTCTGACAGCTTCTTCCTTTTTGGTCGACATTTTGGAATAAATTTTAATATTATTCCTCCCAATAGAACAAGCACTTTCTTAGGAACTATCTATTTGTCTCAATTTCAGTAGTGGTTGTTTTTTGCTTTGATTAAAATTCCCCCACTTTTCTCAGAGTACTTTGCAATTAAAATGTTCACACCTTAGCAATCTGGGACCATTTGTTTGTTTATGTTTACTTAGGTAAATTCAGGGTTTTCTGGTTGACTTTTTAACATTTTACATTCAACCATCGAGTCCAATGAAATTCAGACTAACTTTCAGATCAGACATGCCTTCCTCTAGGAAAAAAAATATTTCTTGACCAAGTGTACTGTGCTGGATAAAGCAAGTGCAACACACCAACACTTCAGGTCACATAACAGGGTGATTACAACACTTCAGAACTAAAATAGTCCAGTTTGACTGGAGAGTGGTGTAAATACAAGCAGCCTCAATATGATTCTTCCCTTTCCTCTGAACACAAGTTGCCACTATCTCCCTTGTGCTTGTCTGACACCATGGTGAGCCTCTTGGGAAAAACAGCTCTGCAAAACATAATTTTGGAATATTTTGAGGGATTAGTTTTCTTGTGCATATGAGTTTTTACATTTTACAGAAATTCTCCTGAAAGATTAGCTGTTGTATGATCTAATTCTTCATTACTTTTGTATTAGTACTTCACCAGGTAATTTCACTGATCTTAAAAGCATTACATCAGCATGAAAATAGTGCAATGGAGGTAATTGAAATGCCCTTTTCATTTGTCTTTGTAGGTGTATAAATGTATATTTCATGATATAATCATTAGATATTTTGTAGTTTTAAATGTAACCATACTGAAATTCTAAGAATTCAGAATTTTCTGTAAAAAGTTTTATGGGAGACCCTTGGTATTATTTTAATAAAAATTTTTCTTTTATACAGCTACCTCTCTTTTTCCCTAAATGCCTCAATATTTTCTTCCTCTAGTTGAGTGAAGCATAGAAAAACACCATTATTCACCTGAAATGTCACAGTTATGTAATATTCATGATTATTACCATGAATACCACGACTCAATTAATTACCACTGACATGTAACAGTACACATCTCAAAATGTGAATCATAAGCATCAGTCCCTTCTATGATAACTACAATTCAATTTTACTCCCAGCAGGAAACCCTTTTTTGTTTCCAGTAGTCCAGGTTTATTTTGTACAGGAGCAGTTGTCTGTAAACACTAATCATGTACAGTCTGCTATGGACATGTCTTCCCTACCTCCAGTGGGTCCCTTCATTGTTAAACATTTGATGCAGTTCATTTGGGTGCATATTAATTAAAAGACAACTTCAAACAGGATATCTGAAAACAAAAAAAAAAAATCAAGACAAGCCTGGCTGCTGATGTGCAGGATCCTCCAATCAAAGCCCATCCGAAAACTAGCCAGGTTCCTCAATCTGCCCCCCTCATAATCTTAGAATACAAAGTTTATCCAAAAAGTAACATGTTCCCCATTTATACTGACTGTTTTCTAGCTTAAGGGCACTGCCTTGCTTAGAAAACAGGTCAAAAGCATGCAAATGTTTTCAGTGAGCAGTTTAAAATGGCATTGACTCTTGGAAAACTGGTTACCCAGGAAGACAAAATTATGATTTGATTCATACAACATAAAAATACATCTCCTTATGAGTGATCTGTGTTTCAGGTCCTGCTGTCTTCACATCCACTTCAAAAGATGCACGTTTAATGATTCAGTCAATGCCTTACACAGCTAGTGTGTGCTGTTATTTGTTTACTCCCTATGCCCAAATGCTTTTTTAACAAAAACGTTTTTCCTGCCATGTTTGTCCAAACAGAAGAGCTGTAGCAGTTTTTCCCTCCCTTGGGTTCACCTTAGCTGGCCACCAGGTGCTCACAAGCTGCTCTCTCACTGTCCCATCTTAGCAGAACAGCAGGAGAAAATAAAATGAAAAGTCCAAGAGTGGAGATAAAGACAGGGAGATCACTCAGGAATTACTGATACAGGTGAAACAGACTTGACTTGGGGAAGAGTAATTTAATTTATTGCTAATAAATAACAGAGTAGGATAATGTCTCACCATGGCCTTCACCACAGGCTGCAGGGACGTCTCTGCCCTGGCATGTGGAGCACCTCTTCCCGCTCCCCATGCACTGACCTTGGTGTCTGCAGGGCTGTTCCTCTCACATCTTCTCACCCCTTTCTCCCACACCTGTTGTGCACTTTTTACCCTTTCTTTGATCTGTTGCCCCAGAGGCACCACCAGCATCACTCATAGGCTCAGTTTGGCCAGTTGAGGGTTTGCCTTGGAGCTGGCTAGAACTGGCTCTGTCCGACATGGGGGCAGCTCCTGGTCTTATCCCACAGAAACCCTGAATGCTCCTGCTACCAAACCTTGCCACATAAACCAAATACAGTCACCCACATCATCACACAGAAATAGAAACAAAACCTTTTCCAAGTGATTAAGTCAAACATAAGAATAACTGCCCAGACAGACTCTTGGCTTTCCACACAAATAAAAAATTCAATGACAAAGGCTCAATGAAATCCTCTCTGCATTTTTCTCCTTCAGAACATAACATTGCTGAAATCTTCTCTTTCACCTGACACTTGAATAGCCAGGCATCCACTACACTTGATGTAAATGAGTACAGCTGTGATTGAGTATCTGTATGGAATTTCATGATGAGAACAGAACTTTTTCCCCTGAGAACAACTGATTTACCAAAACAAACTCATCATTTTTTATTTTTATGTTCTTACCTCTCATGAAAATGGAAAACCTGTAGCTAAAAATAAGAGCAACAGATCCAGATAGCATAGGATCCACGTATCCAAGTGAGTCAAGGATAAAGAATTCCTAAGGCTCTAGATAGTCATAAAATAAATGTGTTGGGCCTAGTTCTCTGGTAATTACCAATTCATTTCTTACTGTCCCAGGGTATATTTGTGCTGGTGTAGACAGCTGATTCACAATCTATTCTTTGCTTATGTATTATTAAGACCTATTTTGAGAAATCAAAAGGATTTCTCAATGCTGCATAAGCCTTGGGGACTGAGAAGAATAGCAGCAGACCTAGAGGAATCCCAAACTCCACTACTCTTTCTTCTTCTCAAGAATTACCTCATAATACAGCACTTTTTAAAATGGGCTTCATACACAAAAGCAGATACATACCATGTAAAGGGTGGGTGTTTGAGGTTTGGCTGCGATAACTTATATATCTTTGCATTCCATGCTACAAATACACCAAGAACTGAAAAAGCACTTGTGAAGGAGAGGTGCTATTACATATCTTAAACATAAATCATCACACTGGGGCCAACGCAGTTTGTAGTCAGAAGTAAAACTGGCCACAGCAAGCGAAGTTTCTGAATTTTTCAGAATAAGAAGTTGCTCAAAATTAAAAAAAAAAAAAAAGGTTAATTAGTATTTGTACTGAAAAGAAAATATTTATTTTCTAAATGTTTATACTAATTTTTTTTCATTACAGTGTGACTTAGTATTTTATTTTATTGTTAGTTTAAAATCTACCTTTCATGATTTTTCTTTATGCTCTTTTGGTTTTAGAATAGGATAGGATAAACTATTTCAGTTGGAAGGCACCACCAGCAACCTTCCAGTCCCACAGCCTGACCTATTTATCACTGACCAAAAGCTGAAGCAAGTGCTGATGGCATTGCCCAAATGCCTCTTAAACAGTGACAGGCCTGGGGCATCAACCACCTCTCTGGGAAGCCTGATTTGCCTCCTAAAATGTTAAGAGAAGACAAATTCGTATGAGGGCTTAGTCAGCTTTCTTTTCCAAAAGAATAAATGAAACAGAGGAAAATCAGCCAGAATGGTGTAAGAAAAGAGCACACTACCACAGAAGAAAGAAAATACTCTGTGCTCCTAAATTAGAGATGGTTGTATACACTTTCCACTGATGCCAGTAGTATTTTCATTAGTTCCACTATCATGAAAGATCAAATTCCACACATTAAATCTAAAAAGATATTTAAGGAAGGATCAACAACACTGGAAAAACAAATAAACCTTAGAAGATTATATTAATGTATTGCTTATAAATCTATAATACATATCTGAACATAAATATTTAAAATACTCAGTCTCTGCTGACCTTCCATTAATATAAATACCTAACACATTCCATTAAATTTATTGTACTTAGATTTTCATTGTGCAAAACAAAAAAATGCTTCTTCAGGAAATGCATGAAGATCTGGCTGCTTCTGGAGGCAGAGGAAAATATTGTTTTTACAAAGCACATGAAAATATTATGACTGATAATATTTGTAGTTACCAGACTGAAATAAAAATCTTAGGCTATATTATTAACCTCAGTGGCAAAGCTCAAACTGAAATCAAAGAAGAAACATCTGCTAAAGATCTGCCCAGTGAAATGTTCTTGGCACAACCAGCCACGATCAGCAAGAGACATGCCCTCACTTATCATGAGATGTACAATTAATTTGACACAATATTTTTAACACATCAGATGTACACTGACAGGAAAACAATACTAGACTTGGTGTCCTTACAGTCAAACTATGACAAAGCCCAATTCTTACATCTGTTGAAAACAACGCAAACACTTGTTTCTATCTAGCACTCAGATAATTTGGGTGACAAAGGCCGTAAAATACTGGAAAGTCTCACATGACCAACAAACTCCCTCTGAAAGCCATCCTGTCCAACCCTCCACTCACAGCAGACTCTTTATATATTGCAAATTTCCATATGAGATAGAACAAAAATATATATCTTTAGTCTATGTAAGTTTCTGAGAAGGAATATTTGGTAGTGATGCACTAAACATCTGCTTCCAAACCCTTGCTGTTGCTGACTGATACAGTTTTTGAGAGAAATCACCCAGGTCTATGTATAGAAAAGAGGAAAACAACCCTCTAGAAAATATTTCTACTGGTTATAAATGTACAGACTCTTGAAATTTATAATTCTTATTTGTGAGGAATGTGACATTTATGAACAACCACGACTTTGAAGTACTACACTGGAGTTATTCCTATCAAAAGATATGAGGAAACATAAGGACTCTGAAACACAGCAAAATACAGACTTTAAATATTAAACATGCCCTTGTTGGCTTTAATCCTTACATACAGAAAACAGTGACAGATTATTTGGGTTGGAGCAAAACTGACACACATTTCTGTGATTTTCTGTATTTTTCATAATTTAAGTGTGCTAAGTGTCAGATGAGAAAAAACTCCAAGACAAAAGTCTGTGAGAGAGAGGCTGCCACTCTTATTTCTCACCTGGTAGTGACTTGGATGGTTTTCAGACTTAACAGATTTTAAAATATTGCTATTAAAGACAGATAACCACATGCCCTCATGATTTACATCCCATATAATGTTGCTAGGGAAGAATTGGTTATAAGACAGACATGACATATCTGACACACAGTGCTACTTCTAAACAATTATACCTTTCCACAGGGTACCTGCAAAGTGTACGGCCTATGAAACTCCACCTGCTGTGCAGAAATAAGCTGTTCAATAGCTGTTCAAAACTATACTTTCCAGGAGCAATTAAGCAGAAAGTCTTTGCTCAACTCAACTATTTCAGCAGAAAAAGTTGAGGCAAACTGGATTAAATCAGATGAGTGTTCTACAAGCCAACCAGAAGATGGTTTTCTAAAATTATGGGCAGTAAGTAGGTTGAAGATTGAAAATGAGGCACTTGGAAGTGTGAAAAAGCTTTTCTGTTGTGCCCAAGGTAAATTAGACCAACACGGCAGCAGGGCAGGTTAGGTCTTGCGCTCCCAGTTCTTTCAAACGGGGTTTGAATTGTCCATGTGTCTCTGGCCCAGATCACAAGCTTCCCCCTGCCCAGCTTCAGCAGCAGCAGCAGCAGCAGCAGAGGTGCCAGCACACCCTTGGACTCACCAAATAATGCTTTGGGCTGTGGCCAGTGTATCTGTAGATACCATAACACCTCTGTGTGCTTAGTAACCAGAAGTTTTGGCAGGTTTTGTTTTGCTGCTTTGTTTACCCCAAGTATGGGCAGGATGAGTATCTATTTCAACACAGGAGTGAAACAACTATCTGAAGAAGTAGGAGGATAACAGCATGAAAGCCAAATACATCGAAAATCTTGCAACCAAGACTAGGTGTCTATTTCAATACTGGCACCACCCCCAGTAAACCGCAAAGTATCACTGAAAGCCAGAATTGGCTCCATAGACATATGGAAAATTATACTTTGCTCAACTGACAAGGATCAGAGTCCATATAGAAGTTAAAAGCCATTTAGGGAACACAAGCATCTAGTGTAATATGACTTAAACCTGTAATAAAAAATACATACTTACACATTGAAATTAAATGTGAAAGGCAGAAGCGAGTTTGAAACTGACTAATTTAAAAAATAAAATTAATTAAAGCACTATCAAAAGTTTAATTTTGGTTTTAAAGACGCTAAACAATTTTCAAAATAATTTTATTTGTTAAAATAAGGGTATTAACTTACTTTTCAAACATTTTGTCAACCTGTTTAAATCACTTCTTAAATACTTTGCGAGACACATACACAATGTGAGATACCTGCACAATACTTGAGCTGAAAATGAAATAATTTTATATGTGTCCTCAATAAAGTAATATTTTTCACCAGTTTCCTTAGTAATGCAAGTGTATATATGACTCTTGTTAGTAGGTATAACCCAGCCTATCTTAAAAAAATTTTATAGATCTTTCTCTGCAAAAAGACTGCTCTCCTTTCTAAAGATCAATTTCACCAGTAAAATGGAGAGTAATTTCATTCAACATTGCAGCTTTCTTTAAGTCTTGGGCTCCATAGATCCAGACCTATAACCCTTCCATGTGCTGATACTCAGTATGATCACTGGCATGAGTATGTCTTCGCAATAGAGGACACAGAAACACTGCCATCACCTGCAAAAGATGCCAAGGCTCATGCAGTCCCTCTCCGTACCTCTGCAAACGTGTTCCTTGATTAAATACTTTCACTGCTCATTTTATTATTTGGAAAATAACAGACGTCTTACCAAAAAAAATGATCTTTAGAAACTCGTTCCTGCAGAAGGTTCCATTTTTTCCCCAAGTCAGTAGATACATAAATCTAGAAAACGGGAAAAAAAGGTGAAAAATTAGATTATCGGAAACTGATAATACTTTACATCTTCAAAGGCAGACCCTATATCCCTATTAGAAAGACAGACTGAACACAAATTAAAAGAAAAAAACCAGACAAACCCAAAATCACATTACTAGGAGCTCAGTACCTTTTCTTTCAGAGTAACAGCCTTTCATAGAGAAATTCTTTAAAAATATCATCTATAATAAAGAAAATTCTGCAACAATGGCTTCTTTTTACCATGAAAACAATCCACAGTTCATTTGGGGTCACATTCTTTTTTACTTCAGCATGGTTATACAAGAGGGATGGTAAAATGGCAGTTCTCTTCTCCTTTCCATTCATTAACCAAACAAGCAAAAACGTATCCTTTATGCTTCAAGCCCTAATGCCATCAAAAATACTTAAACCAATAAGTCAATGGATTTAAAACTCTGCTAAAATAGGACCAAAATGTATTACAGAAATGCTTAAAAGATTTGATGAGAGATGCACCTATGGGCTTGCTCCACAGACACTAATTTGTGACCCATGAGAACTGGTCCTTCAGCAGAGAGGCAGAAGGTGGCCTGGAGGAGAAAGATTCCAGCTCCACCTTCTCTATGAACAGTTCCCCTCTGGTAAAAAAACAAATGCTAATGATATGGATGGATATCAAGGGTGCAGATGAAAGATGTTTTCCCCCAGAATAATGTGGGATCTAAAATAACTATTAAAAAATCTCTTTCCTTTAGTATTTGCCTTCCAAATCTGTTCCCTCTAGTTAAAATAGGAAGTTTATATCAGACTTCTAAAATGACAGTTTTAAAGCCCCCTGCTGTCTGCATGAATTTCTTATTTCATCCAATTTACATAAGATGGGTTTTCTCTTGATATCTCTAATAAGGGGGAAAAAGGCAAGTAAAACTGTTCTTCTCTGATGTAGAAGTCACCAATTCAGTAACTGATTGTTCTGAGGGAAAGTATCTTATAAGGAGTAGTAATGAATGTTTTTGTTGTAAAATGACAGGTACAATGACAGAAGATAAAAAACCCCCACAGTTACGTATTATGTTCTACTACAGAAAAACAACAATATTCATATGTAAAGATAAAGGTTGAGGTAACATAGCATAAACTCTACAAGTAAATCTACTGAAGTTTGAATTAGAGACAGAGGAGAATTTCCCAGTTACTCTGCACTTCACAATGGCTTTCTTCCATCACACACTTGATTAAAGTAAATAGACCACAAGGTAAGAAACTACAGTGAGAACTCAGACTGCTTACTGTAGTACTGACCCAGTCAATGCACAGACAGAAATGATCAGGGACCAAAAATTCTTCATCCTTAGAGCTAAATGATGAGGCTGAAGAGCCAGGCTCCTGATTTGCCTGCTACATTTCTGATGCTAATTTTATGTGGCTTAGGATTTGCTGCAACCGGGGTATTTTGTAACATCCTGCTCTGAGCAACCTCCTGGGGGAGATGGATGTGGCTGTAAATGGACTGGACTGTGCAGGGGAAGAACCTAAGCTGCTTACTTCTTCAAACACTTGTCACCACAGGCATTACAGAAAAGATAACTATTGGGTTTACCACTTTTCTAAAAAGTCCCTGCTCACCGAGTTACCTCCCTCAGCAGACTGCTTAAATCTGGGAGATGATCATTTAATGCACTATCCTAACCCTGTTTGTTGTCTAAGCTGAAAAGAAAGCCAAGCATTCAGAAGTTCCTGGCAAGAGGGAAGAGAACTATTTAGGATAAGGACAACACTGGCACACAAACAAAGGGATACATTTTTGTCATCAATGAATTTCAGAAGACAATGAAAGATTCTCACCCTTTGAACAGTGATGCCTGTACAGGAGAAGTCAAAGGCCAAACCAAATCCACCCCCTCTCCCCCAAACTCAAACTACCTCCTTGCACACACATTTAAAATCAAAGTCTGGGAGCTTATGAGTGAACAGTTTGACTTTCTGCAGGGGGAAGCCCTTGCAATCTTACTGTAAGGGAGAGTAAAGTAGGACTAATAAAGCACATTCAAACTGAAATGAAATTTTAACTGACACATTATTTGAAATAAATAAAAAATAGCATGTAACTAACTTACACACACATTGAACTTCCTGTAATAAAAAACCCAAGTGACCCACATGTATTCTGTTTTTAAACAGGTACATATGATAAAACTATTCAATGAGATTAGATATGAAGTGAAAACAGTTATTTTAGTGGACAGGTAAAATCTCTGGCTGCAGAAAACATATCTAATAGGTCTTTTCTTTTTTTATTCATTCTCGCTTGTGCAATAAATGTGTGGAAAAACTTTTTAAAAATATATTGAAAATACTTTTCTGTTTTGCCATTATTTCATCCTTTCTGCTTCCAAAGGAACAATTAAAACCTATTGCATCCTTGCCAGTTTTTAAAAAAAATCTAGAAGCATTTTTGTAGGCTCAGCAAATTGTTATTCATTATAACTGAGGGGTAGCCAGAAAAAGAGCATATAGATTTGATACAGTAAATGGATTAATCCAACCACATTGACTGGATTTGCATTCATTTATCGTGTCAGCTAGAGGCTAGAGCTTTATTTAAACAGAATCTAGGGTTCTGAATGAAAGAACAGTGCATATTTTGCAATATGAAATAAGCCCTAAATCAAATCCAAAGTTGTGAAAAAGGCCATGATGCTCCAGTAGACAAAAAAGCCTTGCTGACTGCTATTTATGAAGGACCTGATCCTGTATTCCTTGCAGTCTCCAAAGTGCCTTTGTAAGAAATCATTTGATTGAAAGGAACTAATGGTTTCTCCCGAGTTTTATATTGTGTTACATTCTGATACTACTTTTAGGGAAGCTGAAGTTACTTAACTCAAAAACCTGGAGTGTACTGTTTCCTCAGGGCAATTTCAGTTCAACATTATCTCTCAAGATCATTGATTTTAGTACAGTGACCTTTTCTTGTGTCAAGTTGCAATTTTGATTTTCAACTCCTTCTCTGCCAACATCACTTTATCTGCCTCTCCCTTCTTGGCCAAATATATCAGATTTCATTCAAAACATAAGCAGGTTACTGACCCAGTTGTAGTCAAAGGCATCCTTCATTCCTACACATCTTAGATAAAGATGTAGGACTTGTCAAGTCTTTATGGTTGACTCTTTTTAGTGTCATTGAAAGTCTGAGAAAACTCCATCATATTGCCTAACCCTTCCTGTTCCTCCTGCAGAACTATTCCTTACTGAATATTTTTTTATAGGTTTTTTTTGTCCAGTCACATTTTAAGCATGGGAAATAGTAGCATCACTCCTTTTGGGAGATTATCCAAGTATAAAATGCCTGACAATCTTCCTAGCATGCTTAATTCATCAAAACACAAACTTCCTAACATGCTTAATTCATCAAAACACAAACCACATGCTTGACTTTGTACTTCTACCTCCTGCTCTCTCCTGACAAATACTTCTACCCACTTGTTGTGGGCTGGACAACTTGTTCAATATACTTTAGACTCTTACACCTCAAGATCTGCCACTCAGTAACTATAAAGAATTCAGTAATTATATCTACTGTCAGAAACAAAATCAAACTGAAAAAGATATTTTCATAACAAAAGCTTTTCATTACTTCAGGCTTCCCTGAAGTATTTTATTTCCATAACATACATGCAAATTATTTGTAATTGTGTTACAACTTCAAATCAAAGCTAAATAAAATATTTAGTGTAATTTGTGACTTAGTTGGCTTGCTATGTTTTTTATTCTAGTTCTATCCTTATTTGCAAATGCCTGTAAACACGAATTGGTTTGGGATCAGCTGTTAACTTATACATCCAAAAACATATCCCAGAGTGTGACTTGATATAACATCACTGAAATCAGTGCAGTATTTGGCTGCAGTATGTGCAACTTCTCTGACCTATCTCACCACCTAAATATACACTTTCTGTGAAGTTTGATGGGATTAATATGGACAGGAGTTTACCAATTTAAGTTTAAAACAGGAGTAATGGTAGAGGTGAGTCAAGGCTGCTACCGAGAGCAGAATGACAGTGAGTTTGCAGCTTCAGTTTTGGCACTGTGAAAAAGAGATGAGCTACACACTCTAAGATGGTGTGCACACTCATCAGTGCTTAGCCCAATCTAGCTAGCAAAATGACTTTACAGCTTAACCAGAAGAAATATGAAAGACGGTAAAAGTGTACAAACATGAGCAACTCCTGGTATAAGGGAGATAATTATTCTACGTTTCCACAGAGTCACTGATTCCGCAAATCCTATTCTGCTGTACGAGTGTGCGGTTTGTTTTGTATGAGTTTATTTTACATCCTGTGAACAGCCTCTGGAGGCAATATTTCAACTTCCTTGACTTTCTACTGTACTATAAATTGTCTATGGTCACTTTCTAGGGAGGAGCATGTTTCAGTATTATTTAACTATATTATGCAGAAGAATAAATATTCCCAGTATCCATACCAACTGAAATGCCAGGATTGAAATTACCATAAACACAAAGATTTGGACATGAATAAAATGAATTATTTAAATAAATCTCAAAACCACTATATGATTCCCTTCTGGGCAATTGGTATTTCACAAAAACCAGCACTAATCAGCATATCAGAATTGCTTTATATCTTCTTAAAAAAGTAATTCCTAAATTTCAAAGAAATTCAGTATCTTCAAGACTTACCTTGCCCTCCTTGGTGTAAGCAAGTACTTTATCTTCTTCTTTCGGGTGAAAAAGGAGAGTTTCCACAAAGAAAGCAATGGGTTGTTTCTGGAAAGTGGCTCCTTCATCTGTGCTTATGAAAAGGCTTTGGTCACGGTCATTATGGGAAGAACTTACAAGAATTATCTAAAAGACAAAAACAACAACATATCTTCAGAAGGCTGTTTTCTCTATAACAGACAACACAACCTTATTTTCTTCGTGCAAATGTCAGGTTTTGTACACACCTTATGTACCAAAATTCTGCAGACAAGAAACTCAAACCATCTAAGAGATAAGGATTGCAAAATCTTATTAATCTTCCCTGACCCAACCTGTGAATGTTACATTTCATAACTTCTCTTACAATCCACACCAAACTGATCATGCTCCTCATCTCTGCTCAGAATGGCTGTCTTGGGTTTTGGTGCTTGTACAAGTTTCATGAGGCCACATGATAAAATCTCCAGACTAACAACAAAAAAATTAATACTAGTAATGACTTATTTTACCATGTCCATATAAATACATCTCTTTATCTAGTGAGGCTACTAAATGTAAAAAGAATCATTGCCATAGCAGAAGAATAACCTGGGAGAAAGAACTTTATAATATCTCTCCATTGTTTCACTGTTCTCCTCTTCCTTTATTTTGAATAATGAGGCAATTCACTTTGATGCAGAAAAATATGCCAGTAAATTATTTGCATTTCCTTCTCAGGTCCAAACAATGCCTTGACTCAAAATAATATCTTGAGCTGTCTGCTTATGTGACCTTTATGTCAAGCTTTCAGCAACAAAGAAATTCTCCCCACATAATTTAGTCAGAATTTCTCTCTTTTCAACTTCTTCACCTTTTGCAGTTGGTCAGGATGTTATAGCATGGTTCTAAAACTACCAGTGTGAGGATCCATTTTGATTGCCTTTCCAGATCAAAAGGGTCCAGTTGGAATTCAAAAAGATGCCTTTATCAACTGATAGCCTGCAAACAAACTGGATTTTCAAAGTCCAGCTGGGCTCTCTAGTTCACACTTCAAAAACAATTAAAAAAAAAAAAAACCAAAAAAAAAAACCTCCTGAATTCAAAATGTATTTAAAATATTCAGCAAATGGTGCAGAAAACACCGCAGAATACTGATCACTGTGGTAAAGTGACTGTAAATTGCTTACAGAGATAAATAGCAATGAGTTATGCAAACAACTACAATAATGTGAACACAGAGAAGGAAAGAGATTAACAAACACAGTATAATTTTTATGTAGTCACTATTTTAGAGTAGAGCTGAAGTTAAAGTTTGAAACTTCTGATGAATTATACAGATATGACAGCTGGACTGAGCTTTTACTGCAATTGGTCTTGGGGGAAAAACTATAAATTCAACATTTATAGATGCTCCAATTTGACAAGGAACTTAAGCATGTGCACTTGTCCTTGAAGCACATACACAGTTGCACTAATTTCAAGGGCTTTCATAGACCTCAAATGGTGCACTTATTGAAGTACATTGTTGAACAAGAGAGAGAATTGCAGATACTTCAGGGTTCATGGTCCAGCACTGAAATCCCACACTAAAGCATATATTAAGGCAAATCTACTTCCATTAGCTGTGTGACTAGTTCAGTAGAAAGAGCAAAATAATAACCCATTACGTTGCTATAATCTTGTATTTTTTAATGATATAATTTACCCAAGAGCAGGAAACTGACATTTTTATTTAAAAGCATCGATAAATGACACCTTCACAAATGCCTTCTCCTATTTCTACTGCATCCAATGGCTTTCTGTCTCTTGGGAAGTGCTTCAAATAATGTCTGTTTAATTTATTACTATCTACACTCAACCAGTAGCTGCTGGTGGCCTAGATACAGCATTCAAAGATTCTTGTAACAGACTCATTTATTAGGTTTTCTGCAGCTGGCATGGCTTGAGCCTAAAATTGAATGTGGCTGTCATGTGCTGCCCTGTCCCTGTGCCTGCAACACAAGGGGGAGTGAAGAAGTGTTTATGCCTATCACAGAGATTGGTACTTTCCTTGCCAGACCCCCATCTGCAACTTAGGCTTAAAAAATCTATTTTCTCTTTGAAATAAATAAATTCAAACTATTTTCCTGCTGAGAGAGGTATATAGTGCTCATTCCTGTTGGTTCATGACCAGAACACAGAGAGAAGGACCTCGTCCCCAGAAAAGGCATGAATGCACTTGTACAGAACAGTAATGCCTGGACTACATCAATATTGTCTTGCTTTTTTTTCCTGATCCTATAAATATTACACTTCCAAAAATATCAAAATTATGGCTTCAAAATAATAAAGGAATGAGATTTATAAAATAGGGAGTGGTTTTCACTGTTAATGAGGCTTAAATATAGTCATGTCTAAGTTTCATAATGTGGACTCAACAGCACTGAAATCATAAGAAAAATGCTTGTTATAATGAAATGCAAACACACTGTGATATTTGCAAATGCTGTCCTTCAAAAATATTATGTATCTTTTAGCGTTAAATCTATAAAGAAAAATAGCCTAAAGACTGTAGACTTCTAAGTACATATGGCAGGGTCCCTAACTATTCTTTTATTCACACACACATCATAATTAATTTAAATGAATATTTTTGAATTTCAGTCAGTGTTGTGATTTATATTTCAATAGTTTAAACTGATCGTTATGGCCAGACATACAGTTTTCCTTCTCACAGCTAATACACCGGGCGCTCAGACTTGCCTGCTGGCTAACACTAGTTATTTAGGAAAATGCTCCAGAGTAAATATTGTACCCACATTAAATGCTTTCCATAATGAGTTTTATTTACTTTGTAAGTGGAACAAGTAGCAAAACCTTCCTGCAAGCAACTGATGAAGGGATGCAACTGGGACATACTATCTGGAGAGCCAACTAGCAGTGATGGCTGAGGGATTTATCTCAAAATAGACTACTTCCTTGAATAACTATGTATTCAAAAACCAGAACAGATCTTAAGCATAGATAAATCTGAGCTCCTTTTAAACATTTTACATATAATTTCTCACTCCTGTGAGATTCTTCTAATATTTTTTAAGCAAATTGTAACTTTATATTATGCTGTCTATCTCAGACCTCACTACTTAATTTCCATCTAGCTAATAAACCACAATAACACATGTATACATTCAGATCAAATGTAAGTCTACAACTTCCAGTAGCTACACAGAGGTAAAAAAAAATATTTCAAGGAGATAAATAATGCAATGGATTGGAAAGAAAAAGAGTACAAATAGTATCTGTTATAGATGAACAAAAGGAAAAAAAACCCCAACAAACTGATAAAATTGAAAAATACTACACCATGCCAATATATTAATTAAACCATTCCAAAACTAAAGAAAACCTATGCTTTTCCTCATTTCAGGAAAAGTTAGTGAGGCAGGAGTTAATAGAAAAACCAAATAAATCTGAAAATAACATAATTAAATCCATTTGTTTAATCTCTCTTTCAAGACTGATTGGCCAATATGCATGTCTAACCATTCCTGCTATGAGTGGAATCACAATCTGAGCCTCAAAGGATGAAAAGACTCTGATGGCTTAGGCTACAGTACTCTGCGTATCAGACTTTTTCTTCCACTGTTACCATGAAGATTTGGACTAATCATAGTGATTACTCGGGAGTCTTAACTGTAGATTTGGCAGCAATTCAAAGCTATGCTGCAATTTCAAGTGGCAATAAACAGAGGATATTAACATGCATCATTTGCACTGTGTCTGAAATATAACCCCCCTCCCCTCAGTTTAGGTCCAATCAAAATTTAAACTCAAGACAAATTTGATCCTAATCAGCACTTTCTCTAAAACAAGGCAATTTTCTAACATATTACAATTGTGCTGTCTCTTTCAGCTTCAGCAACTGATCTTAATTTTAATTGTAGCTTTTATTTTCCTTTCTATTTCCCTAGTATTAAAAAGGAGAAAATAAAGAAGTAAAAATGTCCATGATGAATAAATTTTTACACTCACAGCATCTGACTTGCTAAAGGAGATTTCTGCAGTAATTGGGAGAGAGATGAGACACACTATTTTTTAATTCTATAATCCTCCTTAAGGTCAGAAATCAAGACACTCCTCAGCACTCTATACTGGCCCTGAAGGAAGAAACCTTCTTTGGGCAGAGAAAAAAATGAAAAAAATACAGAAACTCTTCATTTAGGCACACAGCAGACATGCACTGAGAAGTCAAGCATGGCCAGGAAGAACCTATACTTCCTCAGCCAACTCCAGTAGGCTGAACTCCCACTGGACATAGAGGATTCAGCTCTGGGGATACAATCTTAAAGAGTGCTGGACCCACTCCAGGGAAAAAACCTTAATGATGTGAACTTATGACCCATCCCCACTGAGGTCAAATAATTTCATAGAACACTTCCAGGGAGGGGTCATCAACAGCTTCTCTGAGTAGCAATCTTTCCAGCATCTCACCACCCTCACAGAAAAGAATTTCTTCCTAATATCCAATCTAAATCTACCCTCCTTCACCTTAAAGCCATTAAGAACAGGAAGTGCTAATGCCTAGGTGAAGGTTCTTAGCTAAACTGGAGACAAGGATGCTGGGCACAGGGCATCACCTGGTGATACCATCACAGAAAGCTCTGTGCCTACACATTTCTGAAGGGAAATGGTCTTTGTGCCAGTACTGCCAATCTCAGGGCAGTATTCACAGAGCTTCACAGCACTGCAGTCACACCCTCAACATTTTTCAGACTAAGTAACTCACCTATTTTTCTTGGGTTTACAATTTATGTTATTCATGTGTTATTAGATACACTTGTCTGATACAGAGATTACTAAAGCTCCTGGTCCCACTTGTAAATGAGATGCTGCTTCTCAGGCAGCATTCATAAAACACACAAAGTGGACTGCAAAGGGTTATGATTTTTATCTTGGATGGTATGAGAGACCTGATAACTCAAGAGCAGCTAAGTGAGAGTGAAATATAGTCCCTTTACTCTCAGAGTGATGAAAAACAATATCTAAAGAATCAACTCAAGGTAATTCCAAGCAGAGAGTAAAATAAAATGTCTCCCAGATAGCAGTTTAATCTTGTAGATTTTCCCTGGAAGTTGCATTACAAAATCACTCCTCACAAATGTTAAGTTATAAGTAGATCTAATAAGTCAGCTTTTGTGTCCAACTGAATTGCGTGGAATACATACAGAAAGGAATTTACATGCACCCCAGAACAGTATTTTACTTTTTATGTTAAGCATTCACAGTTTCCTCTAGAATTCTTACTTTCTCTTGAAGAGTCCCTTTTAAGCTGTCACATAGAAGCATTTCAAAACAGAAACCAGTCTCTAGGAGAACCACTGTAAGGGAAGGGAAAATGGGAATATTAAGGATGATTCCTGAGAATTATTTGCTACACTGATCACATAATCCCAGGACACAATCAAAGGCCATCTGAAGCAATCCTGGTGGAGCTAATGGAAAGCATGTATCACAGTTTCTTCTCTCCTGTGTTGTGGTCAGCTCATTAATCATTTGGAATATCACAACTGAAGGTGCAATATTTTTTATCTAGTACCAGCAACATATTAGGCACTTTGGGATGTGGAATGAATATTTAGAGGTCAGGATCTTAAAATAAGCTGGTTAGCAACTGGTAGTCAGCAACACATAAGACATACTGAACTTCAGAGCTAGCACCTTAACAGCAAAATGTGTTCAGAGCAACTGGACAGAGCACAGTCGGCTTACACTGCACCTACGCAAGCCTGAAATAATATAATCAGATCATAAAAGAAAGTAGTTTTGAAATAGTTGGCTTTCCTTTAGGGCATTCACTATAGTGAAATCAAGTTTTTATTATTACTATCATAATAATGAATGCCCACAGAGAAACAGCTATGGATGTTCTGACTGATGGTGATGAACATACTGAAAATTCTGCCCTGTTGGCAACCTGTATCTACCTAAATCAGCCAGATCTTTTTGAACTGAACACCTCAAAGGGGCTGATGACACCAAGTCTCTAGGGAGATACCAATTACACCTCAGTTCATCAGACGGGTAGGATACACAAGCTGATCATTTACAAATTCCTCCACAGGAACAAACCTCATGCATCTATAACCTGCTAGAACCAAAACATCATTGCCACTTGACTACCATGACAGGGCAAATTTTCATGAGAAATGCTTTCTTCAAAAATATTTCAGAGCAGTAACTCATGCTGCCAGCCTGAGAATTCTAAAAAACTGGCATGCATTGAGCAAATTAGGAATTCCTGCAAATTAGGGATTACTGAGCAAGGCATGAAAATGCCAAAAGTCACAGTAAAAACAGAAGAGTCCTTTGATCTTCTTGCAAGATCCAATGTTAGCCTGGCTACTGCTAATTCTTCCACAAAAGTGATCATTTAATGTACCCTTCGTATAGTCCTACATCCAAAGTGAGCGAAACTTAATGTTGAGATGATTTGAGGCGTGGTCTCATATTGGTTTGTTCACATATTCAAATGTTTTGGTTTAAATCTATGCACTCCAGTATACCAAGAACTAAATCAAATGGTATTTTCCAGTATGCTCTAAATCAGCAGTTTGAGTGGGGAATAGCACTGGGGAAGGCATAGCGCCAAATTTTGTCACGGCAGGGGAACGTTCCCTGACCTGGTTTTATATTGCCCATAAAATAAGAACATTTTCTGTGTTTCAGAGAAAAAAAAAAAAAGAAAGGAGTTGTATTAAAAGCAGAAATGGCCAAATTTCACCCTTTCCCACCAATATTTCCACAAGCATTTGTACTTACTGGACAAAACAGGCACGCAGTGATCTTTTTAGTTTAGGCATTCGCTGACAAATCTAATTCAAGAAGTTATTTTGTAGACCTCCAAATAAATGGCAAATATTTTCTGCCTGAAGACATCGCAGAGCAAAAATACAAAACAATACTTTCCAAACAGGATAATGAATGCACAAAAAATGACTGCATATGTGATTTGATCTAAATTAATGAAGAAACAGCTCAAACAGTTCCTAGCCACCAGCCATTAATTTGTCAACAGCAAAATCTGTGCTAAGCTCAAAGAGAAATTACACGGATGGCAATTAGTGACAGGGAAAAAACATGAAGGAAAGACAGACAGTTGTGGTGGCTAAAATTATCACTCATATAGGATTGATCACGACCTCATCATTGCTGGGTTCCCTTCCCCCCTGCCATGTGGCCCTGGGAGAGGGGCCCTGGGGGGAGACACGGGGTTTCCCTGCCCCTGGTCAGCCTCGTTCCCCATTGGTTGGTTTGTGTTCCCTCCGTGGCCAAGGACCCTCAGGTCCCGTGACTGAGCAGTTCCTCGGCAGATCCCGGCCATGCAGCTGGAGAAATAAACATCTCTGAAACATCTATCAAGAATCTGTCCATAGATATTTCTTTTCCACGGGCCTCATTGATTGATATGCGTGTTGCAGTATCCCCACAGTAACAAATGCTGGTTAATGCGGGCAGAACGATCCCCGATCCCTAAGGACAGCGACTGATTTGTGAGTAAACTCTGGATTTCTCTTCTTGCTTTGTTTTGCTGTTCCATCTCTAAATTATGGAGGAACTGTGGAAAGACTCTTTGCTCTCTGAGCCGCTTATGGACATTTATCTTAAACTTGAAAAGATTCTTGAACAACAATTGGTAAATTTTAGCTTAATTCAAGCTCAAAAGGAACTGAAACACTTCCTGGCATGGTTGTTTAGGAACTTTTTCTACGTTTCTTGGGATTTGATTCTTACCAAAGACTTTTGGAAGACCGTTTGGACACAGTTAATTTCTGAGTCAAAATATATGCCTATGGAAGAATATTTTCATGAATATTATTTAATTACCGAGACTGTTAAACAATGTCAGCTGTGTCCTTGTGAAATTACTGCGGCCCTGAGAGTGTGAAGATCAAGGCAGCTGTTCCTACCATCAAGCACTGCTTGGACCATGGGGCCAAGTCCGTGGTTCTCATGAGTTACCTGGGTTGCCTGAATGGTGTCCCCATGCCTGATGAGTTCTCCTTGGCCCCAGTAGCTGTGGAGCTGAAGGCACTCCTGGGCAGGGATGCCTTGTTAAGAGCCGGCAGGCACGAGCAGCCCCGACGGCCCCAACAGCCCTGACAGCTCCAATGCAGGAGCGAGCGAAAGTGAAAGCAAAAACGCAGCGAGGCAGAAAACAGCAGCCACTCAAAAAAAGGAAAAAAATCACCGTAGCTAAGGTTTTAGGAATAGCTAAATGGTATAATGTTAAACAAAATTATGGTTTTATAACGAGATGTGACAACCAGCAAGAAGACATATTTGTTCATAGAACTGCTATTAAAAAGAATAACCCTGAAAAATACATCCCAAGTTTAGGAGATGGAGAAGTAGTAGAGTTCAAAATTGTGCAACGTAGAAAAGGGTTACAAGCAGCAGAGGTCACTGGGCCTGATGGTGTTTTTGTGAAAGGCAGTATATATGCTAAAGATCGTAGTCATGTTAGACAATATCCGCATTATAAACAGTCCCTACAGTTTCCCTTTTCTAATCCCTCCTTTCCCTTTTACCCTATATCCTATTACCCCCAGTGTATTCCCAATCCATTTTTTCACCCATGGTTTCCCTCACAAAACCATGCCTTTGCCAATTGTTTCCCCAAAAATCCCTTTCCAATGCCGAGTGGGGGATGAAGAGGGGGAGGGAAGAAATTAACTATTGTTGTTCAGAGTTCCAACAGGTACAAATGGAAGAAACCCTCTCCTGCATGCTCGGAGAGTCCTGTCTCCCTTCTGTCAGCCTTAAGATGTTCCAGAGAATCTGTTTGGACATTTAAAGACTCAGGAGGGTGGCTTGTTTTTTTTTGAAACTGTCCTTGTTACCTCATGTTTATCCAGTTGTTTTCAATGTTAAGTTTTAAATCTCTTTTTGTTAAAAATAAACGGGTGAAATGTTGGGTTCCCTTCCCCCCTGCCATGTGGCCCTGGGAGAGGGGCCCTGGGGGGAGACACGGGGTTTCCCTGCCCCTGCTCAGCCTCGTTCCCTATCGGTTGGTTTGTGTTCCCCTGCGCGGGCAAGGACCCTTGGGTCCCGTGATTGCCTCAGTTCCTCGGCAGAGCCCCGGCCACATGGCTGGAGAAATAAACATCTCTCTGAAACGTCTATCAAGAATCAGTCCATATATATTTCTTTTCCACTGGCCTCGTTGTCTGATACACATGTTGCAGTATCCCCACTGTAACACATCATCTTGTGTAATCTTCTGTCTTAAAAATATTAAAGGTATACCTTTTGGTCCTTTATTACAAATCTCTGTTCTGTTATACGGCTGTATAAGAATTTTCTGGGAAGACTACAAAAACAAGCTCTCAAAACATTACTCTGGGGAATCTCACTTTGCAAAATTTTTACCCCCCAATCCCAAATGCACATCAGGTGTTTTCACAGGCAAAGGCCTTCCCATGATGTTCCCAAGATATGTCTAACACTGGTTGAGGCATCAACTTCAAGCACATCTATTCCTCTCTCTCCCCATTTTATAGAGCACTTCTTATAGAGATTAATGTATTTAATGACTCTGTTACAAGTTATGAAGAATAAGTAGCATTTTTCCAAACTTGTAGGTGGGAAGTGTGTGTGTATATGTGTGTATATACACATTTGCAAATACATATAAGGTCAAGCAACCAGACGGGTGACCTCCAAAGTTGCTGAAGCTGCTGACTCTAATCATTGAGAGCTTTGAGAGGCTCAGTGACTGGGAGAAGTTCCTGAATACTGAAAAACAATAAATATCATGCCTATCTTAGCATCATCTACAAAGTGTTTCAGCTGTGTCTCACACGTCTCACAAGTATTTTGCTTTTGTCCATTTCCATATCTAAAGGGGTAGCTGGCACTAGGAAATGAGCTGTTAAAGTCCTTATCCTTCAGGAAGCCCCTGACTCCTTTTGAGAAGTGTAGGCACTCTCCCGAAAGGAGGTGTGGGTATAATTAAAGATTGAGCAGGTCTTCTCTCCTAGACCACAGGAGAAAACATAAACCTGAGAGCTGTACTGAGCAAGTCTTTCATACTCAAGTCACAACAGATTGTGTGGTTTTGAAGGAGAAAATGGAAGACAGAGAAAAAAGGAAGACAGAGCAGCAGAGGCAAGTGCTGGAAAAACAGTAATTATTTTTCACTTGAATTTGGCCATATCTCCATTATGTAGGCTACAAAGCTTAATTATAAAAGGTCTTACTATTGAAATATTTCCCCTTATCTTTGATATCCAGTCCAAATGGAGTGGAAAAAAAAACCTTGAAAAGCAGAAAGAAAATGTCTTTTAAAGTAATTTTGGTCCCATTAGGGTGAATCTCATTAATAGAAAAAGGACTTCACTGAAGAATAGAGCTTTTATATTCAGAAGCATACAGTACTGCTGTGCCTCATTTTAGCAGCACTGCAGATAATAAACCTTTCTCCATTGGAGCTTAGATTTTTGCAGTTGTAAAGTACCCATTTGATATTGAGGTAGGGTTTCAGTAAATACACATACCTGGTAGTCATTGTCCTAGTTTTCTCTGGGTGTACGTGGGAGTGGTGTTGATTGCTGCTTTTGGAAGAGGATGTCTAAAATATTTTTTCTATTTAAAAGGATAATTTTTTCCATAACTGAAATGTGTTGCTGAAAACTTACATCAGATTTACCAGCATGATTCCTAGGGCCCAGGAAGGAGCTAGGGGGAGAGGTGAGTTCCCTCTGAGGATGCTCCTCCTTATGCACATAGACAGAAAATATTTGTTGGGGCAGAGATACTGTCTTTGTTCATTAGTTGTTAGAGCACTCATACACATCATTGCAGGAACAAGTCCTGGTCTCTTCCCAGTTGAATGTTGTTATTACTAAACCTTAGGCAAATCTGTACATATTCTCACATATATGAGAGAGAAAAGGCTGCACATCACCCAAACCAGCTCAGAAATAGAAATAACGTGCTCTTGCTCATTTGCTACATCGGAAAATTTAGGGGCAAGTGTTATTGTTTTTATATTTGTTCTTGAGAATGTTATTTTTACTCTTTTCCAGTACTTTTTAATGAATAGTTGAAAAGTGAATACAAACGTTTCTACTAATACCCTTTTCTCTCTTTTACTAACATTTAATCCTCCTTAAAAGTTTGTAGTTACACCAGGCATTTGTTTGTTTTTTATTTTTGTTTTTGTTTTTAACATAATATTTTACTGTAAATGGGAAGTTGAGGAGCTTGGCTCCTGGCAGTGTATTTAGAGACAGAAAGAAGCTAGGAAGATTTCAGGAGCTTTCTCTCTTGCCAAGAACATTGCTGGAGATTCAGCTACAAATTACAGCCAACACGGAAAAAGAAAATCCAGGCAATATTGTTATTTTACTTTCTAAGACAAGCAACTACACAGAGCTCTAAAAACATGAAACCAAGGTTAGTCTTGGAGTTCCAATTCTGATCCCGGTCACAGGGAGCTCTGCAAACTGACCATTTTGTAGACCGTGGGACTGATACCATCTAAAGCAGAATCTGAACAAAACATCAGCCTTATCACTGCTTTGGCACTTACAAGATTTTGCAATGGTTCTTGAGGCTGTAACATGAATGTCTTATGAGACTTTACATTTATCACAGTTTCTCTATATTTCCCATCAATACCAACAAGATGGGAATAAAAATATGTGTCCTTGAGTGGTGTTAAAAGGCAGGTTCCTGCAGGGTGTGGAAAATAGCTTCTCAACACAGCTGGTGAGGGAGACAACTAGGGAAGGTGCCCTGCTGGACCTCCTATTTAGGAACAGAGAAAGACTGCTGTGATTACAACATGGTAAGCTTGCTGTTCTTGGAGAAGCATTTATGGCATTTGGAAGAGGGTCGTCCCTTGGAAGAAGGGGCAGGCAACTCAGGAAGACAACAAGGACATCATGAGGTTATGCAGGGAGAAAATCAGACGGGCCAAAGCTCAGCTAGAAGTTAATCTGGCTAATGCCACAAAAGACAAAAAATATGATTGTTTGGTTTTGGTGGCTTTTTATGTGTGTTTTGGGTTGAGGGCTTTTTTTGTTTTGTTTGGGGCCTTTTTGTTGTGGTTGTTGGTTTTTTTCCTGTTGGCATTAGCCCTGTAAATGATACTGTATTTTCTTACATTTGTGAAATCCTTTCCAGTATAATTGTCCAGGACATCTTGTTCTTCACTTCTTATGCTTTAATCCACTGCAGCCTTGGACCATAGCTAGCCACTGGTAAAAAATGTAAGAATACTTATGGACTTTTTATTGGTTGTATTTGAGATAATGCTCCTAAAAACTTGCAAGCACCATCAAATCACCATAACACAACTAACTGGGTGGAGGCCAGCGTGAGCTAGCCATAAAGGATGAGACATAAGAAATGAAACACTGGGATATATAAAGAGCCTCTTTCACATAATTAAAAGTTAATTAAAAACTCTCAGTATAATCTATATCCAGAAAAAAATGGCCTTTTGTCATTTCTTTAAGTGAGTTCCCTGAAAGAAGCACTCATCTGAGACTGCAGCCCATTCCAGAAAAGTAAATAAAAATCACACCATAATCAACAGCCTGTCCCAGGTGGCATACTAATTTACTAAGAGTTCTTGATAATTTATTGCAAGTTAAACAGTTCAGTGACAGGCAGGGAAAAAAAAGGCAAAAAAAAACTTACTTATTCTCTTGCCTGACAGTGTCTCACACTCAAATCTACCTCGCTTCATCAGCTTGCTCCTAGGCATTTCTTTGAGAGAATTAATAAGCAGACAATAAAATGTTTGTAGAGAAATAGACTATAACTTATTTATTGTTATTGAAAACAAAAAGGGCTTATAGAACTCAAAAGGTATCAAAGAACACATATTTAAAAAAAACCCACACAGAAAAGAACCAAAAAAGCCCCCCAAAAAATGAAACAAAAAACCCCCACCCAACCAACCTTCCCCAAAAACCAAGGGAAAAGATAAGTCTCATTCAAGAAGGAAGATTGCCCAGGTGGCTGGCTAGTTTTCCCAAATTGCCTCCAAACAGACCTTCATGGTCTGTGAAATAGTTTGCCTTTGATAACTAAACAATATATTGTATATTTATACAAAGGACCCTAAATAAAAATGTTTCAGGAAGAATAACAAAAATTTCTCTGGTTTTAGCTGTATAAGACCAGAAATAATACTGATGTTAGGATTCATAAACAAAGCAGCAAGAAGACCCCACCATCTAAAATGTGCTCAGCATGCCTGTAGTCCTAGCTGGATTTTCAAAGGGCTTCAGCACATCCATTTCTCTGTCAGCCTGATTACAAGTTGCCCAGGGCAAGACTCTCTCCCTGCTTCCCATCTGGACAGTGCCGAGCTCAATCATACCTTTTCCTGTAGGTGAAATAATGACAATAGTAAATAAATACAGCTGCAAAAACCAGGCTGGTCACACCCAGCACTAAGAGCAGCTGAGTGTTTTTTGAACTAATTTTTTTTCTTTTTAACCCCAAATGAGAACTTGGTGATTTTTAAAGACACGACAATTATTTATGGCAAATTAATTCAAATGAGCTACACACTGCCCTCATTTCTGCTCTGATATTCAGAAAGCACCTCCACTAATTTCCTTCACTGTGCTACTGTTGATACATTACTGGAGTGATTTGCAAACTGCTCAGCATCAGAAATTCCCAACTGCAGCATCTTTTAATGCTTTCCACAATTTTTAGAGAATGTAAATCTACAGAGAAGCCTGGGTCTGCTTAGCCTCCTATTCTGAGTATCTTTTCCAAGGTTTATCTCTAGGAAGAGTTTTCAGTATCCCGGAGCTACGAATGTGACTTTACAAATAACCATGGCCGTGGGTATTAATGAAAGGCTGGCTGTCATCTGGGCTTTTAGAGAAGCTGCAGACAAGGGGAAAGAGAGTAAAAAAGTGCAACACAGGTTCATGCCCCGACAACCTGAAGTGGTACCATGCTAACAGACAATAAACACTGCAAGCAATTGGGAAGCTGAACTGTTCTCATGGAAAACATGATGTGGCTGAGAAATACCAGATTGCCAACAGCTAGTTGAAACAGGATGAAACAAGATGTTGAAGTTATGTTTGTGGAATGGCCTATATAATTTCTGAGGAATGTTAAATCCTTGCAAACTCTCAACAACAACATGCCCAACCTGTCAAACCTCAGGTAAGATGTGTTCATCTGGCTCCCATCTCTCTCTCTCTCCCAGTGACAGCGAGGGAATGTCAGGTTCCCCTGCTGAAAAGGGCACAAGGTTCTACAAAAATCCAACCAGGTGGGGCAGCTACAGCATAATGCCAATATTTTTCTAGTACAAAACAATTGTTGACTTCTTTCTCATACACATTCAAATTTACAGTGAGGGAGTATAATAAGCCTTTCAGTTTTGAGAGAGTATGTGAATTCAGATTTAGGCCACAGCTTCTTACAGAGTATGGAACCTACATCTACTGCAGATAAACACTTTGCAGGGAACTGGGACCATAAAGGTTCAACATAGACCATATTTGTGTTCCAACTAAAACTTGTTCTAGAATAAAGCAATCCTACTGAAAAAGTCTGCCTTATATTGAGACATTTTACAGAAACAGGCAAAAGCTAAAATTTGCAATCTACCCCCATGTCCACATTATAACTTATTAACCAGAGGTTGGTTATTTGTGGCTTCTACCAGTAAAATGAACTTTACATGTCTGCAAGGCTTTGAAACATTCATGAGATACAGATCATGTTACAATATGCATTTCAAGTTTGTGTTGTCACTAGTGTCCAAGATTTACTGTGCTCAGGCTGGGAATTTATATATCTTGTTCCTCCAACCCCCAGGTACATCTTTTGACTTCTCTCCATTATTCAGGTCTAAGTGAAACTGCAAGTTTACAAACTATCACTGAAGGAGAAGAAGGAGGAGCAGTGTAGGTTACAGGTAATTTAAATATACATCTCCATCAAAAGTTGCAGTTACAGTGATTTCTTGCTGCCCTGTATCTTTAGCATATCTGGGCCTCCCAGGGAAGTATTCGATGGTCTGTAGTTCTCATTATGTAGCTCGATAGCAGTGGGTGATCCTGTGATACTGTAACTTCCCATAAAAATGGTTTGGCTTTCTATCAATATTCTGTCTACACTTGCCTTCAGAATTAAGGAAGGACTTAGTAATTTCCTTTAATCTATTCCCAAATCCACTGCTATTTTACTCAAAACAGTCAACTGTGACCTTTATTAATCCATACTCACTATGCTAAACATAAGGGGAAAAAACACCTTCAAAAGTTTGATGCAGGGTACTTTTTTCAATGTAGTGATGGTAAAAAACCAATTTGCTGTGGATGCTGTAACATAATGCAAGCTGACAAGGTACAATAACTGTTTCCCAAAGCACACTGCACTCTGCAAACACAGATCACGGCTGCAAAAAACACGCAGCTTTTCCTCAACAGAAGATTTGTAATAAAATTACATGCTCACAAAGCCTTCCCTCTCAACACAAGACCCTAAAGCTATGCCAACTCTACTGTATGTTGAGATGAGTCTCTGCAACCTCTCTGCTGAAGGCTACAGTCTAGAAAAGGACCAGCAAAAAGGACTGCTCTGGTCACAGACCAGAATATTATGAGAAACTGCTTTATTGGTAGTTTAAACACGATTCACCAGGATATGATTCTTGGAGCCCAACAAAGATGTGCTGTGATGGACAGGCAGCAAAACCAGGCATTAGAGATCCCAGGCAGTACTTGATATTCTCTCAGCAATTCACTGTAAGACTTGGGGGAGCGTTTACCTCACCGCTCTGTGCCTTATAATACCCATCAACATAATGTAGGTAAATGCTTATGTGCATTGCAGGATTAATGTGATGGAATAAAAATATGCCTTAATATTAAACTGTCCTTTGCCGTAAGTACTCCAGAACATCCCTACCTACCCTTCTCAAAAAAAACAACCACACAGGTTTCATCCTCTTTTTCTCTGCTGGCATTTTGACCATTTAATGTAAGACTGTTGTTGCAATGGGCATAGTGTAGATCAAAATAGTAACCACTGAACAAGAAAACAAAAACTATTGTGAACAAAAAAACCCCATCTGTACTGTCCAAAGGAGTCTCAAAAGCAGATTTTCCATAAAGTAAGTGAATCTTCTACTCAAATTCATAGCTCCCTGTAGAAATGACAGAGCCAAATATGAAGACCATTAAATCTGCTGAAGCTCAGTCAAACAGATGCAAATCTTTACCCTGAGAAATAAAATCTCTTGCTATAATATCTGTTTTAATCACATTTGCCAGTGTAAAAATTGTTGCTAAAACAATGAAGTCCAGATGTATTTTGACCTTACAAAAAACCAGAGTTGGAGGTCTACACAGTCCTTCTACACTTTAATATAGGAGGTGTTTCAGTGAAACAACGAATCACTCCTTATGTAAGAGGAGGCTGCAGAATCAGGTTTACTGTGACCATCTGTTTAAGTAAAACAATTTTGTTTTACAACAAAATTTTTTACAAGACACAGAGTGTCTTGCTTTTCAGAGGTGTACGAGTTCAGGCCTTGGAGCTGGTTTATCCTCCACAGAACACCAGTACTCTGTGACTTTCATATTATCAAGGAGTACTCAATTCAGTGCAAGAAGTTAACACTCGTACTAGCACTCCATTCCCCCCCATCCTACCTGTTCTGATCCAAAAGTTAGCCAATATACCTATTTTTGGATCTAGTAATTATCACCTGCAGTCTCATCACTCTGAAGAAAGACCTGAATCATAGCACTCACCATTATATTAAAAAATATGAACGGACTGTACTTGAAATACTCAATAAAAAGGAAACAAAAGTTATGTCAAATCATGCTCACTATAAGTTGGTATAAACCTTTCTTTGACTCAGGAAAAAGGTCACTCCATCAGCACTGAGAGCTACCAGTGCTTCTGGATGCTGAGTTCTGTGTCAGTTTATTGGAATTAACAGAATACAGACTCGATACAGTCTGATCACAGAAAGATTCTTAAAAATATTTTTCAAGGAAACATCTGTGCACAGTCTTGATCTGATGTTTTATTAAATATACAGACTTCTGTAGTCTGGAGAATACAAGACCGTGAGTGCCCCTTGCAGATGGAAGAGAAGACTTAGAGGTTGCTGGCAGTTGTTAGCATTGCCTTCGACCAAATCCCAAGCAAGATTTGTATTCTGCAAGGACAGGCTTCCTCACTGAGTTAAGGGGTAAAAGGACAAAGCAGAACTTCAATATTCATGGAGTCTCACTGCAAAAAAAAAAAAAAAATAAATACGTAATTTACAAATATTGCTGAATTATCAGAATATTTTTCTTCCCAATATCCTTTAAATTCTGAATAGCAATCTGGAAAACAGTAAGTATGTACTATAGACTTCCACCTGAAATTTTCATCTTGTAAAAAGACAAATGGATAAAATGAAGAAAAATCAAGTAAGAGTCTTGCATCGAAGCAGTTCTAGTGTGTTCCAATACACATCGTTGCAGAGAAACATGTCAAATAATTCTAAGATTAAATTGCTTTCTTTCCATCTACATAGCAAATGTATTTACTAGAGTAATTTTAAGAACCTTTGAAGAACAGTATCTGGCTGCTTGAAAAATATTAAAAAGCCATTAAAATGTGGCATTTGTACAATTCATGTAGACAAAAACTGCAGGAAATCTTAAAAGTCATGCTGCCTTCTGAATAATCACAGGGAATACCAGCATTACTCACACCACATCACTAGCTACTCCCAAGTCACAAACAGCTGTAATCAAGGAAGGATTGGAAAATGTCAAAATGTATCTTCGTACTGGGCTACCAAAATTATTTTTTTATCACCTCAAGAGATGCATAAAAAAAGACCATGCCAGTAACAGACAAAATGTTTCTTCCCAGTTCATACTCTATATATAAAAACTGCATTTTCACCAAACTGGACTTATATTTGCCTTGCTTTCAGTAATAATTATAGATACAGTCATGTATACTTACATGAGAATAATACAGGTACATTTTTCCTTGTTTGTCATCTCTTTACTCTCAGTCTTGCTATATTTAATTACATCTGCAGCAGAACTTGCTACATTTTACAGGGACAAACCATTTTACATTTCAATAGTGGCTCTTAGCAATTCAACCTAGCTCCCTACTATCCAGACACATTTATTTTTTTATTCTCATTACAGTGCTGAATTAACACATATCCCAACATTCAACAAGGAACAGCACTTTAGGTGCCTTGATCCAACACGACTGAACTATTGACATGACAGTGCTTCCTGAATCAAAAAGTCTTCCTTGTCAAAAGCAATTTCCAGCTCCTATAACTTTCTGCTGCTGCTCTTCCTTTCTCTCCCTGCTCTTGTACCAGTCTTGATTTGCCCTGGAGGGATACTCATCTTTTTTCAGTCCCACTTGTCTTGGTCCTTCCTCTGTTAGGAACAAACTTAACACTCCTGCTCCTTCTAACTTTGACTGGCACACATATCTGCTGTCTGCTCAGAAATACCCACAATTAAAAGCAGTGTGATCCTGTATATAAGTATCTGAAGGGAAGGTGTCAAGAGGATGGATCCAGGCTCTGCTCAGTGGTGCCAACCACTAGGTCAAGAGGCAATGGGAGAAACTGATGCACAAGAAATTCCACCTGAACAACAGGAAGAACTTCTTTACTTTGTGGGTGACCAAACACTGGAACAGGTTGTCCAGAGAGGGTGTGAAATCTCCCTCACTGGAGATATGTAATAACTGCCTGGACACAAACCTGTGCCATGTGCTGTAGGATGACCCTGCCTGAGCAGGGAGGTTGGACCACATGACCCACTGTGGTGCCTTCCAACCTCACTCATACATGTTTCTGTGATCCTTTCCCAGAAGGCTAAAATACAACAGATGTACCTGAAGGACTTCTGAATACTTCTATAACTCTTTACAAACCACACCAGCTTAGAAATGGGAACACAGAGAAAGAAAGAGATTCTGACTGTAATTTCTAATGTAAAAAACCAAATAGACTGAAGGACAAAGGAAAAATACTACCATTGCTCTCCTTTTTATGAACTGATGGAGAAAAACAAAGATCAGCTTTAAAAAAACTCTTACCTTCTACTAGAGCATTTAAACAAAGACATGGCTTTGAAAAACACTGACAATAAAGCAATTCCTTTTTTTGACACCATGAATTTTCCAATTTTGTCAAAACTTGTTACTCTAAGCCCTTGAAAATCTGGTCTTAATCTTAGGCACTAAGCAATTTTGATCCTTTCTCTCCTCACTTACCATCCCCCAAATCTGTTCCCAAAAGGATTCTGTAACTGTTGCAGAGCTGGGTATTGTTGCAGTGCATTTTCTGTTTCACTCAAGAACTTAATACCACACATTTCTTAGTTTCTTATATGTATATATTTTATGGCAGCTAAATGCCTGTTCTCAACGTGTGCCATTAATACCAAGCACCCACAGTATAGAGACATTACTTCAGAACACCACACTATTCTTATGAGTAACAGCTCATCCTTTCCATCAGACAAAAAAGAAATAATAGTTTCTGATCTCAGATTACAGCTGTGACGTTGCTGATGGAAGAATATTCTGTTTAATAGAACGACCTGTGTTACCTTTTGTTAGGGAAGTGTCAACTGTGAAAGGCTTCATTAAAAACAGAGAACAAATGAGTAAGACAGAAAAGCCCTTTAAAAAAGTTGGGCTGTCAGGTTTTCTCCAAGGAAAGTAACAGTTCTTTTCACATTGCTGTGTGAACTGAATTATATTTGACATTTACTCCAACTCAAACCTACCTAAAAGTTACACAGTCAATCAACATTCATTAGAGTCAAGCAGGTTTATTAAAGTGTTTTTCTCTTCCCTTCTTCACCCCCCCCCCCGCCCTTTACAGGTCCTCCCTCAGTAACTTTCCAACACAGCATCGCACAAGACAGTCAACTTATTACTGAGCTCCGTGCATGGCGTGTTCTAGCTTAGTGAGCTTTATGAAGGTGGTGTGTACTTGTGAAACTTCAGAGATAAGTTTAATTGAGAGGCAGGTATCACTACTGATACACAGCTGACACAGATGTGCACCACTGCCCTTTACTGGATCTGTCCAAGGTTTTGCAACAGCAACCCTCTGCTATCAGATATTTGCTACCAGGGGTTTCAAGCGAGAGTTCAAAAGCTGTAACATTTGAGATTCCTATCCTGCCTCCCCAGCTTCTACCTCTTAATCAAGTTTTGATAAGCCATCACTTGTACAGCAGGTTGTGAACTTACAGATTAGACAACAGAACCCACTCAGCTGTGCTCAAAGCATGACAGTGCTGGTCTCAGAGCAGTGAACTGGGGTTGCAATGTGATAGCATTAAGCTGTACTCCTGTTCAAATGCAGGGCATGCTTCAGAAGGCCAGGTAACTGAAAAACCTTTTATCTCTCTGTGACATAAAAAAATACAGTGAAACCGTATTAAAAAAATTATGAAATGTTTTGCTGTGTGTCTTAATATTAACTCTGAGCACCTGACAGTCCCCACATATATCTATTATGAGGCTTTCATTTGTTGGAGGAATTGATCTAAAAGGCAACCTGCAACACATATGTAAACAGCTCAGTCAGTTATGCATTAAACTATTGACACCAAACAATTTTAAGAAGCACTCATTTATCATAAAAATGCAGAGCAATTGCTGTATTTTTCCTACCTATAAAAGCCTCACAGTTTCATACCTTTTAAGTCTAGAAAAAAGCCACTACAAGAGTCTCTCATGAGAGCAACACTGCTGAAACTGCATGTAATGCTACTGTAAATTTCTAACATCATTTTCACACTGGCATAATTTTTCTGGGTTGCTGAATTTTCCCCAGATCACTGCTAATTACCTCTTTAATATTATGCTGCCTATACCTGTCATATAAAAACCACTGTGATCTAAACCTTCAAAATGGGGCAAGTTTATTTCCTCAGTAGGGTTCACTGCACATGTCCTCTTTTGCTGTAAAATGTAGTTCATCTCAAGAAGGAGAACAATCCAAAGATCAAGAGGGGCTGGTAAGAGTCATACTAACACCATCCTACTCAACATCATAGCAAACAAATCCACCATGGGGGAGTGTATAAATACTTCAGGTCTTAGAAGATAGTGGGACACCATTAATATCCAAGTAGCCTCCATTTATCTCTACATTAATGGAATCATATTTCAGCTGAAGAAAGGTCATCAACTGTCATGGAAGAGCATTAACCACGTTAGGAATTGCAGAGGCAGCGGTGGCAAATAAATGGGGCTCAGAAATACGCTGTATTTTTTGCCCAAACCTATTTTCAAGCAATTTTTCAGAGCCATCAATTACATCAACAAAGTGAAATACTTTGTTTATACCAGACTTGAAATACCCACTTTTTAAAATAAACAAACAAAAATTCCACTTTACATGGCTCCTTTCTTTAGTTTGTATCTCAGAAAATGAATTCTACACAACCGAAACATTCTCTCTGGCTTTAGGAGAACAGCTGGGGAAAAAAAAATTACAGTAAGATCACAGATATGTATGGCTGTCAGTTTTCCATCTGAACTGTTCACTAAACAACTTATCTTGGTTGAAATCCAAAGAGTTTCCATTAATTTTAATGGAATGACTTTGGAACTAAACTAGCATGGAGCACAGTTTGCACAATTTGCTCCTTAATGACAGTTATTTGCAGAAGGGAAGCTGTTTCATGTAATCAGTCTGAACACCTGCTTTTGTAATCAGCCTGTGGAATCAGACAGATTACATGATTACTACCAAACATTGTGCAGATACATTCTGGGAGAATTCATTGCTATTTCACAGTTTTAATCAAGGTCGCAGAAAAAACTCACTGAAGAAATAAAAATAAGGTCCCATCTCAGCATTAAGCAGTATTAAGAGGATGGAAGAGAAGCATGAAGTTTCCCTGAAGCCTGTTTGAGAAATAGATTTAAAACTTTTAAACCAAATTTTTTTCCATCAAAATTCCAGAGTAAAATTCATCATTTGATAAGCTCCATGTAGGGTATGAGATCAACCTGCAATCTACTGAGAACATCCTTCACTTTAACACCATTTTATAGTAGCAAGAGAAAAAGCAATTGGCAGTGGGCAAGATACCTCTCAGACTCACAGTACAATATGAAAGACTTGTGTGGATGATGAAAATTAAGACACCAACCTCTTCCCAGTGAGATCTGCTATGAGGTTCCACCATTGAACAGAAACTTTTAATAGGAAAGTATGACTTTGGCAAACCCTCAACTATGTCACTGGGCATTTGTACAATTTTTGTTTCTCTTTTTAATTTCTAATTATGTTTTATAATAGTTTTCTGCAAAGACCACACTCAGTAAAGTATCTGACACTGAACAAGCTGCAAAATAGCATCAATTCAAAAATCTTGCATATAGTGAACTTCACATTGGATTTGTATAATAAATAGTTCAGAAGAAAGCAATTTGACTGCATAGCATGTAAAATGCTTCAGCATATCCATAAACAGACTGAAAAATTACTGAAAAAATAAATCTGCAGCCTATTATTCTGATACACAGCAGCAATACAGAGAAGCAACTAATCCTTACCTGATTGTAAGGAACTTAATCACGACACTATTATGAATATTTTCAATATGAGGAACTTCAACACTGAACTCAGTACCCTATATACATTAGAAAAAAAGAAGAATATTTGCAGCTTGGAGGTATAGTATGATTCAAATCCCAAAAATTACATTATGAGTTTCTCTTAGCAGTGTGAAAATATCTCCATATGATGTTTGAGCCAAATTACTCTGCTTAGAAAATTAGGAAAATGCAAGATTGCTGGTTTTTAGCATAGGAAAGTTTTTCAGTAAAAAAAGAAAATATTGGTTATCTTAAGCCTTTTAATAAAATTCCTCTAATAAAGAAAAAACAAGAGTATTCTTGCCTTTTTTCTCAGTTTGATTATGGCCTATGGCATGGAAATGTTATTTTCCTGGACTTTTTTCACATAAAAGACCCTCCAAACCCCAAAACTAAGCAAATGACAGTTCTCCAAAGGACAGATAAGCTTCCAACAGTTGATTTCAGCCCGGAAAGACTCAGGTGCTCATGCTTCCAAAGTGTTGCCTGCACTATCTACAATTTATCAGCCCTCCCAACTACCTGGGGAATGAAGAATTTTTGTAATCATAAACTTGTTAACTCCATTATGCTAATGGACATACTGTCAAGCAGGCTCTTGAAACATTAAGATGAATGACCATTTTGTCAGTGACAGAGCAATCATAATGAATGACTTAATTTTTAAAAAGTTGCATGCATAAATACACTTGCAAGTAGACGCAGATACGGAACAGCATTTCCTGTGCATGTCTACTGAATCAACCACTGAATTTTCATCATCACTATGGACATAGGCTAGAGTTCTGTGCTCACAGAGATCTATACACTTTTATACATACACATTCCAAATACATGAATAAAGTCACTGAAGACTGTTGCTGAAAACAAAGTAGAGTCGTCTGGTTTCATGTTTGGAAGAAAAGCTAAAACATCAAGTCACATAACATAGAATAGGCTACGATTAAGATAAAATTTCAACACACATTTGATTGGATACTGAGTTGATGTTTATAAATGTAGCATATTTCACCTGACAGAAAAATAGATGTACAAATATCAAGAAGAAATATAGGTACCATATTTTTCCTTTCTATTTACAACAGAACCTCTTGATTTCCTCTACCTAAAGCACTTCTAGGTTGATTACCAGCCCATGTAATATGGTATGATGAAACTACACATCATGTCTCACTGGAAAGAAATGCAGAATGTGTCACCGTTTAATCAGGTTGACCGAGCACAATTCTATTTGTTTGGTCAGCCATGCACACACCTGCTCACATGGTTTGTGTGTTGCTGTATTTGCAGTGTGCTCTTAGCATAACAATACATCACGTTACCAAAAGAAACCAAATCTTGAGATGCTACCTCAGTATTTATTCCCTCCACATTTCTATGAATTCCTACTGTCGTTAGCAGAACTTGCTGGAAGCCAAAATTGGAAAGAAATCATGAAAATATTAATTTTTCTTATTGCCAGATCTTCTGTCTGCTCTAGTGCTAAGAACCACTTTTCTACATTTACTCACAGTGAGAGACCTCTTGCTCTATGAGCAGATCCAATAAATCCAGTAGGTTTACTCCTGGAGCTAAATTCTGATGTACACAACAAGTAAAGACACTGAAATGGGGTTCCAACATGTCATTTGTTCACAATAAAACCACACTCGTTTTCACAGATGTGTTTATTCAGCTCCTAATAATCCAGCACTCCTGCCCAGAGATACAGACCAGAAATTCTGGAGCTGTAATTGCCAAAACTTACAGTGAAGTTGCTTGTGCAATCTTGGCTCAGCATCTCAAGTATTCATTACAAATTACCGTTTGAGCATGTGTTCCCTTCCTTCTTGCATATAGTCCCACATACCTCCTTCAATCCCTGACAAAAGATCCATACCTAATCTTCAAAGACCATTTACTGCCTAATATTAAAACAATCAAGTATCAGATACGGAACATAAAAATTCAGTCTAAATTTTACCTAAAGCCAGACAGAACTATAAGCAACTGAAAAGTCCCACATTAGGAAATACTAGGGAACTTTAATGACAATCACAAATACTTGGATCATCCCTTTGACAACACACACAGCACAATCCCATAGTTTTGCTATCTATGCATTTTATTTTCTATTGCCATGGTATCTGCTGGCAATAATGCACTGCCATTAATGTGTAATGAAAGATGTCTGATATGATTTACTTCAAACCCCTGCTATCTTGTCTGTACCTCATATTAGCAGGAAGTTTATTTAGGATCTGTAGCTCAGTGTTTTGTACTAGACAATTCTTAGCTCCATAAGCCTGCAGGGAACCCAGGCAGAGGATTCTTACTTTGTACCACCAAAATCCTTTACCAACTTCTTCCCTTCCACTTAACGGAAAAGTAAATTTTGGCTGCTCTTCCATCTTTACAGACTACGACCTATTTCTCCTTTAACATAGACTGGCTTTCTTTCAGCCTTATTTTATGTCTTCCCTATTGGCCCTTTTTACAAACATGTTAGAGTCAGATTACATTTTGAATAAAAAGAATTGGAGTTTAATGTTTAAAAAGTTCTTTAACTACCATTGCTGTCAATATGATGTCATCTCTGGGGTTTTTTTGATTGCTTAGTATATGACCTGTTGGACACTCTGTACACAACAAGATTCACATTTGGTGAAGCTGAAGTTTGAGAAGACCTATTTCTTCTTTTGCTCCCATTTGAGTCCTCTTGCCCTAAGATGTGTACAAAGGGAGGAGGAGGTTTCTGCCTTCTGGTTATATTTGTTCTTTGTCATGTTCTTGATGCAGAGCTGGAGGCTTAGGCAGGGAACACTGTGCTGCTTCGTGGGCATTTTTTATTTTAATGGATCTCAGCTATTCTTGTGTTTTAAGTCACCAGAAGCCTCCTGGTCACTATTAGCCTTCACTAATCCAGTTAAACATTGGGAAAGTGCTATATAAGCATTAAATGCAATTGTTAATATCTTCTGGGGGCTCCAGACTGCTCAGATCATTCTTAACTGGCCCCTTTGGCTGCCACACAGGGCTGTATTATTCATCTCTGGAGAGAGATGTGTCCAGTCGACTTTATCCACTGCCAAATATGTTTATTTATTACAGCACTTAAGTACATTCCCTAAGCTCTTCTGTTCAATCGCTGGTAGAAGAGGCAGGACTAAAAGAATGCTTCTCAGCATCTTTGGCTATCTTTAAATTTTTCTTCAAAGACATGTATAGGACAGAAGCTACCCCATGGCTTTTAGAAGCAGAGATGATGAGTGATCCTCTTTGGCTGTAAAGCATGCCTTGCAGCTGTCCCTGATTTTTACTTCTAAAGTTCACTACCCTCCTTGATCTCAATTGTAACTTCGCTGAAAAACTGAGGCAAAGAAATGTCAGGTAATAAAACAAGGTAACAACCTTTTGGAAACAATATACTCTTTAAAAAAAATCCACAACAAAAAGGAAGGACTTTGGGGCTTAGTGCAAAATTTAACAGTATATCTGCTTCCAGGCAAAAGCATACTAATAATTTGTTTAAACAATGAATTTTTCTGATGATACAGGTTCTTAAGGTACTCTCTACATGGAAGGGTCAGAGAAAGCAAGAAGCCAAACATCTTTAAAGATATTCACTAAGTGAAAATTAATGCAAAGCTTTTTTCCTCTTTTAACATACCCGTGAGGGCTGTTCTATCAGCCAAGAATACTAACAGGATTCGCTATTCTAAACACAAAATCACCATGGGAAAGAACATGTTTCCTCTGAATATTCTCTAAGTTGAGCTCTCTCCCATCTTCGTTATCCTTCCTTCTTGGCTTCCTCCCCCAAAGGGAATCCTTTAGATTCAAAGGTGGTGTATTATGACTGGGAACCCAAATGCAATGGGGTTGCATTTATTTGACTTAGTGAATAAACTGCCTTTTACAAGAACTAACCCAAAAGTATCTCTCCTATTCCATGTTGTGCCCTTATTCTTACACCTAGTCTTTTGACAAATAATCAATTTTTTGCACGTCTAGAATAGCTTAGGTAAGACAAAATCCACATGGTAGCATCATTAGTAAGCTTAGATGCAAGTAAAAAAGCCCCAAAATAGATGCATTAACCTTGAATCCTTAATGTTTAGCATAACCCAACAACATCTTGCCTATATATTTTTTCAAAGAGAGTAACTTCTTTTCCAAAGATACAGCTCATTCTTATTAAGGAACAGAAGACCATACTCATGAGGTACAAGGAGCGTGAAACAATTGTCTACTTAGAGGCTACTGCTCATTAAATTTTTTGGAAGGCTTATTTCAGACAAGATAGATTTATTGGATAAGGAAGATCAAAGAGGCTAATGCTTCTCAATTATCACTAGATATAGTAGTATATATTTGTTCTTCATATGACAGGTGTTGCAGAACAGAATGGGTTAAACATGAACAGCATGGCTAACTTGTTAAAAATTGTACAGCAGGAGCTATGAGAAAGATGCAGATAGAAGAACCTGCAAAAATCACATCCTTTTGCATAGAATAGAAAACACTGGTGAAGATTGCAGAACATCCTGCAGCAAGATAAGCAAGTGAGCAAAAGAAAAAGTAACATTATAGCTTGCTATGCATTAGCTAGCACATAGACAGAACAAATAGAAATTTTTATGCAGAAGCTTAAACAGTAGAAGTATCTGTGCCTCTTTTCAATAAACATCTTTGCATCATCGATGCCTGGTCCGTGTGTTTCAATCACTGTCAGAAAGGGTCATCATTGTGTAGATATGTAACTTGCCTCAACCTTTCTCGCTCCCTTCTGACCATCTATACTTGGACTACAGGTCCTTCTAAATTCAAAATATTCACCAAGTAGGGATTACCTCAAATTTTCTATGCACTGCACAAACATTAACTTATCAACCTTTATAATAGCCATGGGAGATTCATCTGAAACCTATTTGAATCCCAGTGGAGGACATGGGAAGAGTCAGCTTTGAATCAGGCTCACATATAAATAAAGCAAAACATAGGATTCTGTTTAACTTAAGACCACACAACAACCCAAACTTCAGTCAAGGTCAGTTTCATCCTCTCAATTGTTTACGGATGTTCCAACTTCTCTGGCTGTTTAAAACATTCCTGTTACTTCTGGTTCTGTTTGCAACAGACAGAGTGTTACAGCAAATCTCAGAGAGAGGACAAAATGTTCAAGACTCCTTGCGGTTTCATCTAACCATTTTTAATATTTTTAAAGCAATGCTTATGCTTGAAAAATGATTTTATCTTAATCATTACTGAATGGACCAGAATGCTTGGTTTGACTGCAGCATGTTTTACCCTATGCATTTCTGAAGTTTGTTTTTGTCACAGATTACAGTAAACACAAAACATAATATTCTTCTAAGGTATCTAAGAATACTTTTTCCACTGCTACATATTCTTGCAAGTCATTTAGTCACCTTAAAAATTCTCCTACTTATGGTTAATTAAGATGAGCAATAGAAAATCAAACAGTGTGACTCAGTGTTATTTCTACTGTGATTACTTAATGAAGTTTTTAAAACCCAAAAAGAACCTAATATTAAATCAATTAAGTCTTAATATAAAGACATTTTTCTTTAAAGCTATGATAAGTTAATTACTTATAAAAGACATAACATATCTGGAAGTGTTCAAGGTGAGGTTGAATGGGTCTTTGAGCCACCTGGTCTACTGGAAGGTGTCCCTGCCTATGATAGAGGGGTTGAAATTAGATGATCTGAAAAGTCCCTTCTAACCCAAATCATTCTATAATTCTAAGATCAAACTTTCAGAAAACTTCTTATATTACTGAGATATTTGGTGTTGAGATTTTGGTTTTGGATTTGTGGTTTTTTGCAAACAACCAATGGCAGAAATCCTTAACATAAAAAGAAAACTCTTAAAAACCCAGTTAAACCATAGCCTTTACTTAAAGGGCACAAAGAGATACATTAATTCTGCTTGCTAAGGCATATCACTTCATGCCAAATATAGTTAAATTCTTCAGGATCAGTTTGAAAATTCAGCATTAATTTCCCAAAACATCGAAAATCATGAAGGACCCAATCCATCACGAAATGGACCACTGTGACTCTTTCCTTTAAATATTAGTAAATATAAAAAGGAAAACTTCAATTAGTATTTGCATTAAAGTAGTATTGTCCTTGTGTACCCTCCCCAAAGCTTTTTTTAGAATTCATGAAGCAGAACAATAAGACTGAGAGAACCTGAGTCCAGGTTCAAAAAAAAAAAGGTTCTCTTGAAAACTCTTCCAGCCACCTGGTAGTCAAAATGCTTTAAAATGTTCTAGCAGGACTTACTATCAAACAGGGTTCTCCAGGAAACACAAGCCATGTTATCTTGGGTTTCCCTGCCAAAAAATCAATTACGTAAAACAAATTTTCAACTAGAGGCCAGGTTTGAAAAAGATACAAGTATTTGGAGGAACATAAAACACCTTTACAAGAGCAGCAAAATAAAAGCTTGTCTGTTTCTGCACACTCTTTCTACTACTCTCTTTTATTTCAGCAATATTTAATTCCCTTCTCTTTCAGTGATGACTGCTTTGGGAAATTTTGAAATTTCTTCAGTAGTCAGTTGTACAACAGGTAAGGGGCTTAAGCAGGAGAACACTGCTGTAAAAATCCTTCTATTGGTTGATCTGTATTTCTGACTCATTGGAAAGAACATGCCTATTAGAAGTAGCACAAAAAGATGACTTTAAAGTATAATAGGAGTTATTGAAAAACTTATATACATCATCTGCAAGCTAAACACTGAATCACAAATATGAATAAAGGCAACTTCCAATCCTGAGCAGCTGGTAAAAACAATATGATTAGTACTTGAATAAATATATTTGTGCCCCCCTGCAAATCCTGGTTAAAGATTTTATTCTCACAAAATATCATGAAGAAAATTGTTAATTTGACTATAAAAAACCTTGGCAGATAGAATGACCTTGACTCACAGTGTGAGATGCTGTCCTGGCACAAACACAGGATCGCAATTTTAAGCAAGAGTTTTGACTTCAGACTACAGAATTATGGAACCTCACAGGGTAGGAGGTTCTACTTGATCTCATTTCCTTTACTTTGACTTTTCACATGCATCCAAGCTTGTCAAGGAGTGAACTAGATGGTTTCTGTATTATCTGACAACTGCTCCCACATGGTACATGGGCATTGCAAAGAATTTCAGCTGGATAATTTTTTTGATTATAAAATTTCACTATACAAAGTCCTTAGGATTTTTCATCTACTAGAATCCAAAATACCATGCACAGCTTTATGTTCTCCTTCTGATCTTCTCTATTACTTTGGTATATGCTTGAGAGGCTTATCTTTTACAGAAAAATACATTATGCAGCTTCAAGAAATTTGCTAATACTTTTATGGCACATTGGTCAAACTATGATGAGACACAAACATGTCAGACTAATAATACAGAATCTCAAAGTAACAGGCTAAATGGAAAGCATTTATGCTAAGCTATTATTTACGTAATATATTTTTTCTTTATAACTACTGTAGTTGATACAAAATAGGATACTATATTAATGGCAAAACCCCAACCCTTCAGGGTTGGTCATTTTTATATCTTAGCCTGGGCTTGATTTGTGCTTAAATTAAAAAGAGGACATCAGTTCTGGATTCCATCTTCACTTTCCTGTTCAATGACATACACGTCATTGAGGTTTTTTCCTCATCTGGTTTTAGCTGGAAAAAGAAAATCACAAAGAAACACAAATTACACCAGATGAGCCCAAGGCACACTACATGTGCTTCACATTTCAAACGTTAAAGCATTTAGATCATAAAACTAATGAGGAAAAACTTCTGCAAACTGGTTAGGTGGGCTTAAGCGGGCTTAAGTCTGAAAACAAACAAGAAAATAGACCAGAGCAAATGAACATGAGGTACTAAGGCTGCAGTCCTCAGAAGAGTTAAGGAGAAGATGGAATAGCGCTGCTTTCAAAGAGGAGCAATTGTTATATATTAGTGAAACAATAAAAGTTACTCACTAAAAAGCAAAATGCACTATATCCAAAATGCAGATTACAGGAAGAGCAAAAAACAAATGTTTAATTTTTAACCCAACTTCTAGTGCTTGATTTTGAGATATCATTGGTCTTCAGTTCTTTATTTCTTTAAATATCAGTAATAATACTGAAGTGTATACTGGAAGAAATGCTGAAGCAGGACTTCACTGGGATCACAAAATATGTTTGACATGTAAACAGATTTCCTACTTAAAAAGGGGGTCTCACTATAGCTGAAACAAAACCACATCCAAAAAAATCTGTCTGGAAACTGGTCACCTACTAGGCGGCTTCAAAGCAGGAAAGCAGGCCTAGGCAATGAGGAATTACAGAAATATGATAGCTATGCTTCACACATACCCTGCATAGGACCTCAGAATAGGAGAAGGAAGTCATCTTGCAACCAAAAATGGCCATTCTGGTCTCACAGACTTAGCCCCAAACAGTTTGGATAGTCCCCTTAAGTGCATACAAATAAATAGATATTTGGCTGAATGTTTATGCTTTCACTTCCTTGGCAAGAAAACACAACAGCTACATGCTACAACAGCTACCTCGCAATAAATACTGCCTCATTTCCTAAAGCAGCTGCCTCTGGCCACGGAGCAATTCTTACTGAACCCTTTCTTCCCTCTCTTCCCAGCAAGGCAGCACATTTCAGCCATACAAACTACCCCAGTGACCACCCATCCTACTCTGGGCACTGTCATTATCTGGGGCTGACTCTCTGCCAGTGAATCACAATGAAGAAGCCTCTTCATTTCCTTATTCCACTTTTCTGTAAAGATGATGATAATAATACCACCTTTCTAATCACAAAAATAAAGGGAAATTACAAGGGATGTTAATGATTTGTACGACATGCTGAATGGGGAGCAACATTTAAGTGTAAAGTGTATTTCAGTTATGTCAGCTACAAAAAATAGATCACAAAAGCATAGTAGAGATTGCAGTAACATTTTTTGCTAGTTATTGGTGGAGAGAGAATGAGGAAACTGACCTTCCAATACCCACCACTAATGAGACTCAATTTAGGCCTTTTATATAATCTACTTATGAGAGCAAAGAAAATCCCCACCCTATCTGATAGATATATACTGGGATAAATTTCCCAGAGAGATTTGCCTCAATCATAAAAGCAAGCAGAATGTTAAGACTTTGATGTGAAGATGGAGGCTTAAGAGGAAAATCACTCCACAAATTAAAAACTGTGCCTTCTAAAATAACAGCTGGAAAAGTTTCTAAAATCGATACAGTATGAATGATTGATAATGGTATCTCAGACCAGAACCTAGAACACTTTTCCTGTGCACAATCGTTTAGCTTTTGAAAGTGCTTATATGCTCTGAATAAACTTAATTTGAAGTTAATGTGCTAGTTTGCCCTTTTTTTTCCAGAAGAAATTATATACATAAGGATATACCTGTGAACAACTGTGGTTAACTGAATCAGTCCTGCATGTACGAATACTGGAAGACATTTAAGAGTGTGCTGTATAATATTGTCTTGCAGCATCAATACCTTTCCTAGTCAGATATTACTTTACCACTTTTTACAGAATCAAACCCACCAGTTCCATCAAGCTCATAGTCAAGCTACTGCTCTTTCTTGGCTACTGTCCTGGGTTGCAGTGTATTCTATCACCATCCCCATCAGCTGTTAAAATCAGGTGGGGCAGTGTTTCCTTGCCTCCTCCCCCCAGACCATCTTTCTGTTAATGGCCCATCATTGTCCTGCTGCATGACTCAGAGATAACTCCCTCCGGACTATCTTCTGTTAATGAGCCTAATCAACACTTGGCCTCATGACTCATTACCCCATTGTGAGATGCTCCACCCAGAGGGAGGAACCAACCATCCCATTGTGGATGTAAGCTGAGACTCTGAACACCAGAGACAACCTTTCCACTGGATTTCCAGAGGACAGGAGTTACACAGCCACCACTGGACTTCCTGAGGAAGAGCAGACTGTTTTACTACAGGATCACTGCTTCAGAGGACTGCAGCCATCATTCTACCAGACTGCTACCACCACCCTGCCTAACAGGGTGTCAGGTTGTACCTTGACTCTGTCAGTTTGACAGTGTTTTCTTTTACCTTTTTTTTCCCCCTTTTCTTTAATTTCCATTAAATTGTTATTCTGACTTGGTGCCTCCCACTGGTTTGTTTTCAAACTAGCACAGCTACTTAAAAAAAGACATTTCTTTTTAGCCTCAGAACAAAAATACCACAATACAGAAATACACAAATTACCTACCAGGTAATGAGAAAACCCATAGAAAAAGCAGGTGCAGACATCCTATACACTTGCAGGATGCTTATTCAAAGAAAGGCCTGCACATGCTGGACAAAAACTAGTCACAGTTTACCAAAATATACCCAGCAAAGACAGTTGATGACACATTTGTGGAAAGATTGCACAAAAGGCAGACTGGGCTTGCCAATGACAGATTTTCTACAATGGGTTTTTTCAACCAGAAATCAAAAAAATACATAAAATAATAATAGCTATTACAAAAACCTTGTTTTACACTGGCACCACTGCACACACTGATCTTTTTGCCAAGGTATATTCCATTCAGGTACAGACCTGACTCAAATGGTGATGTTCTCTGACATGGAACTCTGAGTTGCCAGAGAGGAAAGCAGCAGGATTTCTACTACTACTTGAATCTATAACATCTGCATGTGTCTACTACTGATTTAAAAACATGCAAATAGTTGTTAAGGTCTAACATGGCAACCAAATTTGAAATCATATAAAATTTATCTGCTTTGCAAACACAAAATCTATCTATAATTTTCAGTAAATCAAATGAACCTGAAACATATTATTTAATTAACTGTATGTGTTTTAATTTTCAAATAGAGGATGATACATTAGAAACATGCTATGATTTAGAAAATCTTTGTTCATGAAGTGACCTTAATGAAGTCAACCTCAGTGATTTTTCTTTAAAATCCCTTGAAATATGTATTTCATGGAAACTTACCTAAGTGGAGCAGTTTTGAGTTTTACTATATGGATCTATGAGGCTTCTTTTCCTACTGGAACACTACATGAAAATTGTTTATTTTTACACTTCAGAAACAAAAACTAAGAGGAATTCATTAAAGTGATGTAGAAGAACTGAAATCACTGAGCTGGCTCAGCTCAGCTATAGTTGCTAAGCAATTGTTATGTTATCCTACTAGTAAAGTGTTATCTGTATACATACCTGTCTTTTTTCCATGCCATCCCTGCATGTCCTTGCATACCATCCTGTACCCCTTGTTACTGACCAACACTTCCACAGGAAAGCAAAAAGACCACAATAAATTTTAATTTCTTTCTAATGAAGTTTTAACTGATTAAGGTAAGGGATGACATGATTTGACCTCCCATTAGGAAATGTGAGCAAGTGTTGCTTTTCCAGACAAATTATCAATAACATTTTAATTAAGGTTTGAGTGAGCCAAAGCAATTATCACATGGCAGCAGGTAGTGAGCAGCAAAGAGCTCAGGGTATCATTCTTTCCCTGCAAGGGCTGGAAGAAGACAGAGTAATTACTATTGACGAGTCTAATCTTCCAGTCTTCTAACCTCAGGCATGCTCAGACGAGACAAATCCCACTCAGCATTCCTTGTCGACAAATTGGTCATTTGCATAAACATGTTTTCTTGCCACCATACGCTATTGTAGTAGATTTCCCAAAGATGGCAGCAGGCCAGACACTTAGCAGCCAATGTTCACATCTTTTGCATAAACATATGTGCTTTTCTAGCCTTTACATGTAAGTCTGGAGACTAAACCTCATGAAGGGCAAGTGGAGCTTTGGGTCAAAACCTACTGACAAGGGTCCCTGCCTTTGAAGTCATTCCCTATTATCATAACAGCATACAGCTATAGTGCTTTTTTCCCCACTGGGCATCTCCTGTCCCCCCAAGCAAACTTGCAAGGCTTTTGGAAATAAAATTATTGTTAGACAGACCATACACAATTTTTTTACATACTGGTTTAGCTGTCCAAAAGCATTACTTCAACACTGCATCTATGTTATCCACACAAAGCAGTAACCCATGGCATGCCCTGCCCAGACTGTTTCAATACAGCTTTACATTTGTTCTCCAGATACCAAACTAAAGCTGGGGAATGGTATTATTGCATTGATACATTTTATTCACATGCAGAAGCTGTATTTATTACTGTTCACCTCCTTGTCCCCTCAAAGATCAGACTGACTCCATTCACAAGGGATGAGAGCACCCTGCCAAGATGCTTATCTACGAGACCGATGCAGATTATTGCAGTGACAATTACTGATAATAGTAACTGCCCATCCTGTTCCTGGATATTTCTGTGATCTTCTACTCTTCTGTCTGAACTTGTTCTGTTCTGTGTGAGGGAATATGCTATTGGGAAAATAAAATAAAATTAGGAAAAAAATCCCTGCATCTACCTCTTATTGATTCTATGCCTTTTTCCCCTTTTTTTTTTTCTTTTAAGATATTTTTTTAGACTAAGCAAACTCAAATGCTGCAGTATAAACTAAGTGGATACACAAAAATGTTGACAAAATGTAGACAGATTTTTTAGAAAGTGACCTCTGTCATGTCCTTCAAACACTTTGCAGGCTATCCCTGCTGATGAACAGCTATCACATCTCACAAGGCTCCATCACACTAGAAACAGGATATCTAACAATTCTGCAACCATCACTGGAATGATTTAAGCTTGGACTAAGAAATAACCACCACAACATCCCATTTAATAATAAATATATTTGAAAGAAGATCTCTGTAAAACAAATTTCCTTGTAAAAAAACCAAAACAAAACAAAATGCAGAAACCAAAAAAGAAAATCAAACATTTCTGTACACCCATTTTAACATTCTGCATCTTTTCAATTATTTCACAAGGAAATTTGCAAATGCATTTGCAAATTGTGATTACAGTCTTCCAAAGCCTAAAATTTCAATCATCATATGAGACCTCTTCTGCTTTGCTGAGTAAATTTCTCTAAATGTTTCTGACTCTCACTGCAGGTCAGGGGAAATATTATTAGTATTTATCACTTGCACAGTGTCAGAAAGAAGTAATGCACTTCCTACAGACAGATAGATGCTATTCTGAAAGGCATAAAATCAAAGTAGGTAAAGAAATAAAAAGAGAGAAAAGCATTCCCAAGCTCAGTACACATTTTGTTGTCTCAACTGTATTTGCTCTTCCTTCCACATTTCTTTCTAAACAAAGTCATAGCCTGATAAAAGGTGGGCAACAATGTGTACAAACCCAGCAATATACACTCCTCTCTGGTATCATCCATGCTGAGACTAAATGGTGCAATAGTATCCCAGCACCTTACCTGAATACATTCCCAGGCTGCCTCTTGCCTCAAAAACCCTTCAGTTTTACATGACTAAGGATTTTACCTACATTTTACACAATAAAAGCAAAAAAATCACTGAATCAGTTTTTGCTCCCAAGAAAGAATTTAGATGTTCACTATGGTGAACAATGTAACAAAGTCTTTGGATACATGCAGTGCAAGGAGCAAGGAGTTGGATTCGACAATCCTCATGGATCCATTTCAACTCCAGACATTCCAAGAGACTCAACAAGTGAAAATGGAAAAAGTAACTAACTGAAAGGTGCATTTATTAAACTTTACCTGACAATTCAATCCCTTTTGTCCTTGAAAAGTTTAGTTACAGCTTGAAGATGACAGCTGTAGATTTCCCTCCAAGCGCTTTCAGAGTTTTCTCTCAACATATTCATCATGCATTGATACCTTTGCAGGGCTGATACAAAGATTACACTTTGTCATATCTGTTGTCAGATACCAATAAAATGGATTCTAGTAAGTCTGTAAGGATTTGGTCTGAAACTTTTCACTCTGTGTACCAGTTCCTTACAGCCTCTTGGTGATGGGGTCAAGCAGGGAGAAAGGGATAATGCTATCAGTTGTTCATAAACCTCAGGCTGTTACCTCCCTGTTTATCCATTTTCAAGAACAGGTATGAATTTTGACATTACATTGTTGCACTAATGAAATCAGAGAATACCTTCACAATAAATATCAAGCGAGAACTGAAAAACTTTTGCTGTCATGTTCCCAAGCTGGCCGAGGGAAATACCCCATGAGGTGCTTCAAGGGCATTGCTGCCCCCAGACCTGTAGGACCAGAGTCAGTGGGGCAGCACCCTGTACTGTGGCCTTAGTCTGAATCTGATTGAAATAACACTGATAAAATTTCCTCTGCCCTGATTGTTGTAAAAAGTGTTGTTTCATGGGCTGCATAATTCAAAAACATAGGGAATGATATGCTCTCCTAAATCAAGCACTGCCTCATTGACAGGCACAGGTAGATGGGATTAGTCACCACACAGCTCCTGGAGCTCTTCATTTACCAACGTGACTGTGATTAACCTTCCCATGAATGCATTGCTGTTGCCATGGGAATCCACCCTGGACATGAAGACAGTTTCATTATGTGCTGCATATGCTGAGGAGCATATGACTGCACTGTCACGAAAGGGTGTCAAAGCACTTGTGAACATCAGCATCTTGGTGAGAGATGGGATGACAGCTCAAGAGGAAAGTCATGACCAATCTAAAGAAAGTAAGGCCACAAGAGGTGCCAGGGAACCCAGAAAGCCACGTCACACCAGATCCAATCACCCTTCCTTCCACTTCTCCAGAGTAAGCAATCACTGCAGAAAATAAAAATTACAAAGCAGGAGGAAAGAGTGCAGGAGAGCACTCTCTTGCATTTCCACATATAAATGGTAACATATTAAACAACAAATTAAAAACAAACAAGCAAACAAAAGAATTAGCTTTTTAACCTAATGTACAATAGGCATGAAACTCAATAACACTATTTATTTTTAAAATGAATGCAGTAGACCTATCTATCTGAGAAAACAAGAATCATAAAATCTAAACAGAATAGCACCTTACTAGATAATATTTAGTTTGCACTCCACAATTTGCATTATAATCATCACCTACTTTCTTCTCAGAAAGGATTTCTAAAGACCAACATAATGAGATTTACAATTTATTGTATTTGTAATTGTACACACTGTGTGAGTCTCAAGCATTATTTAAATTTATCAAATAATATTTATTAGTAGTCTAGGAAGCCTTTAATTCAAAATTAATCTACATTTGTCAAATAAAGAACTAAAATACATTTTGAGTTGCATTATCTTTTCTTTCTTAAAAAAATGAATTTGTATAGTCACTAATTTTCAAAATTCAGTGCCCATTACACCTTTAGATCATTAAGTCCTTTGGATCCTAATACACTATTAATGAAAAGGAAAGTAAAAAACCCAATCCACTTGTAGATATGAGAAGAAATTTCTAATATAAAATATTCTATTGCAATGAAAAAAGTACTAATGACATGCTCCTCAATTTTCCACAGATAGACTTCATCTGTCCTTATTTAGGGAGGTAAAAAAGCACTCAGGCATCCAAAATTCAAATTAGGCAAAATTTAAGCAGAGTCCACACACGACTTCTACTAAATAATTTTCCCTGTAACACCTCCCATATCTACTGGTCCTTGAGAACTTCTGGTTTCTCCTGGAAAAAAAAATCCTATGATATTTTGAGTTTGCTGTTGTACATTTGCCGACTTACCTCAGCTGTCTGTAAATGCATGCCAGCTCCAGCTAAGGTTCACAAATTCAGGCATCTATGGGTCTAAAATTTGTGTCTACTAATCTGGAAGATGTACTTAGCCCATGCCCACAAGCATGGACAGCAAGAAGCTCAAAAAGAAGGAAAGCTACAAGCAGACAGCAGCACTGCTCACATTTTCCTAATAGCATGAGATGGTGGGGCACTCTGCCTGAGAAGTGCAAGACCTGATTCTACATCTTCACCTGAAAACTACTTATTTATTATTGTAGAAGAATAAGAACATAAAAAGCATAAAGCAGAGTCAGACAGAAGCTGCAGCATGATTTCTGAGCTGTGCTCTCTCCTGACAGACAAATGGCTACCCCAGCAACACTCCAGTCAGGCCACAGACACATTTTTGCACGCTGTCTTTGTTCACATTTTTGTGACAAATGGCTCAAAGGCAATTACAGGCTTCAATAGCATTAAGCACAATTCAGATTTGTAGTGGCAGCACCAAGGGTTGGGAACTGCAGAAGGGGCAGGAGCAGGTTATCAGCATTTCAAGGGCAACAGTGGCTGGAGGGGCTTGTGTGTAAAAGGCTAACAGCAGCATGGAGGTACTGGGATCTGCCTGACTTGGAGGAACTGGCTTTGAGGGACCAGGGATCATAGCTATTTAAGCTGCAGATGGATCAAGATATCTTTCTTTCTCTTCCCCCAAACCATGTTCCTTCTGGCATCTCACTCTCTCCCCTTATTTCCTCATGACACTGCTGACAGTCTGCAGCTGCTGCTACACCTCTGCATTACTTCCTGCAGCCCCAGGCAACTGGCTCCTGCTTTGAGCTGGCCCAGACAGTCCAGCACAGTTCACATGTTGCACACCTGACAGTCCCCATCCCTTTCATAAAGAGCACGTGCTGGAAGGTGGGACTGTGGGCTCCATTCCTGGAGCTGGATATTCAAACAACAGCTGTGATGATGTTCAGCAGTGTTGCAAGTCCTCTCCCAGGTCACCTTCAGACCTGCTGGGTGATACAATAGGCTTTGAGAGAATCAAGGTGAGGATTCCTCACTGTCCCTTTAGGGGATTCAAAACTTGTTTAAGTTAAAATGAAAATTGCTTTTCTGCTCTTTTTGCTTTTCTTCTGCTAGGGACCTGCTCCCATTTTCACTGGGCTGGTCCAAAATTCACAGCAGCCAGTAGGAGGAACTGTAATGACAAGGGTTTCTTTGAGCAGGCTATTTCTGTTGACCTCAACAGTGGTGGATCAGGCCTCCCTCAAACAAACACATTTGTTGCCTCTCCCAGTACAAAGAAAAAACAGCTGTAGCAAAGAGTAAGGTCTCTGTGCCAAAAAAGAAACTGGAAGGAAGCATATGCCATTTCCATGTTATTTCACAAATACATAAAACACCCAAAACCATGGGATTATGGAATTGTTCTGAAATCTCAGAAGAAGAAACTGATAAGAACATGATTCATTTGCATATTAGCAGAATTTACTGTCTGATAATCTGGATTATTGACTCATGAGAAGCAAATATGCAACAATCCACCCCTCTCTAGGCTTTTGGAAATCCACTCTGCTCACTGAGTGCCTGGTTCAAACTGAAAGCTCTGCAGGGCTTTTTCCCTTGCCCAGCACTGCCACTCTTCATGCTTGAGTTACTACAGAGAAGGTAATAAATCCGTCCCACCACCTCAATTACCAGAAGATATCCTTTACTTTTAATTATTTTCATGCTTTCTGAAGGCTTGAGTACAAAGGCTGTCATAGTTGAGTTTTTCACAGTTGGAAATATTTATATATGTCCACTGTGTTTATGTATTAAGCACTGTTAATGTACTCTACCACCAAGTAACTTCAGTTTAAAATCAAAACATGATAATCAATTTTTCCTTTCTTCAAGGCACTGCTGTAATGATAATCCAAGTGGGGAGGCAGAGGCTGTATTTCACAGATCCTCACTATGTCACTGCTTGAAAGGCACTTAGCTACATCTTACAACTGCTTTTATCACTTTGAGTACTGAGCAATCTTTTCCTGATTACCAGTTACATCCTCCTGAAATAAAAGTGTTGGAAAGCCCCTGAACCTCTGTTTATTGTTAAAAGTTACCATTTGGCCAGTGTAACTTTCCAAATTGCAGCAGCTTTTTCATATGGGATTTCTATATGTTCTTGCCACCATGCAATCAGATACTTAAAGTAGAGGATAAAACGCCTAGGGAAAATTAGACACTGAGCTATGAACTTTGTTGGGTGACCATAGACAACTTTTCCTTGTGATTCATCCAATTAACCTGGGGAAGAAAAAATAAAACAAATCCACCAAACCTTATCACCCCACAAGAAAACCCAGACTCAAAAAAAAAAAAACAAAAAAAAAAACACAACAAAGACCAAGAAAAAAAAACAAACAAAAACAACAACAAAAAACCCCCACCCTCAACTGTGTAAAAAATCTCAGATCTTGCAGAAAATTGGTGGTGACATGTCATCTGAGCTTACCTTGCAACACCATCCTACCACGGGGCTGAGCACATTCCTGAAATTTTGGTTTTATAAATTATGTGTGCTGTACACTGCTAGAAGATACAAGTGCAATCCTGGGAAGTCAGAAATGCCAACTGTCTAAATCACTATATTTCTTTAAACTTACATTCTGAACTTAAAAATCGCTGTGGAAATTTCAATTAGTGTAAATGATGGTGTACTAAAAAGTTGGGTACAGGAAAATATCCTAGTTTGCAGCTTTGATTATAATGAATTCATGAGCTTGCCAGTGAAACACGAGTAATATGGTAGCAGTGGTTTTTGCTTATCAAAAATAAATCAAACTAATTAAGAAATTACCCACCTAACACTGCAGTGCCTTTTTTGAAGCCATGTGTGCAATGTCTCTTTAAAAGGTGCAGCAAATTTAGGACATCATAATATGACCCACTATTTCTCAGTCCAGGACTTGAAAAGGTGTCCTATTTCTGGAAATATTTTTGCTGCTATTTCTTTTCCTGTGTGTTCCCCACTTCTTTGTCAATTGGGTTTTAAAAATTTATTGCTTATTTTCTATTCCTCCAAATGCCATTTTCTATCACTCCCTGCTGTCTTCCTCTGCACTTGTCTGGAGCTCAGAATTGAAATGGATTATGTGAACTCAGCACACTCTCCAGAGGAGTCACCATGATGACAAAATTCAAGAAAATAAAAACATCTCAGTCACTGATTAGTTGGAGGAAAGGGCCAGACGGGACAGGTGGGAGGAAAGGGAGATGAGCCTATGATTATTTAAACCTCCCGAGTGAGTTATGATGAATAAAACCATGAGCCCAGCTGAAAATAGGAACTTAGGAATCAGGAATGATACACTTTAGCAAACATATTGACAGTGTTTCCGATAGAAATATTTCCCCTTAAAGCACAACAGAGTTGCAAAGGGACTATTTCTGAGTTGTATTTGAGAATATCTTACTGACAAGTACACAGCAACACACCTTCACAATTCATTTGTTTGTCTTAATTCACAACATGAAGGTATTTTAGGTTCTACTGTTGTGTAAAAATCATGGAGATTATTCCTAAAACCAACCACAATTGGGTAGAAATAGACTCCTCAGCCTTGTCAACGGTGACAAGCAGGTAGAAAGAAAGATTTTGGATAAAGTCACAGGCTGAACCCCTTTAAAGAAGTCTCAGTGCTGTGCACTGCAATGATGAGGGGAAAAAAACAAAAAATGAGAAGTTGTCAGGCACTGAGAGGGAGCAGCACCGATTCAGTCTGAATTTAAAAAGCAAACAAACAAAACACAAAACGTTTTGGTACAGATGTATAGTTGGTACTTGATTTTGTCCCAAAATAGACAATTTCCAGACAGAACAGCCTAGCAGTACCAGGAAATCACTTTAATAAGTACTTTCTTGTTTGGTTATCATGGACTTATTTTTTTCCATTAAAATTATAGATATGCTGAGTTACAGAAATCTCTATAATAAAATTATATTTAAACATTAAAGTAAGTTATTTTAAAATCTAAACGAAATGCCTGCAATGAGCAGGAAATGTCCCTTACTGAAGAATAGCTATTATTATTGTTTCATGCTATAGCAGATGTCTTATAATCCTTATATATACTATCCAAAGTACTTCTACATTTTAGATATTATATGCCTCATAAATCAGAATATTTTAGTAAAAAATTTCTGATTTAATAATCTAAAATTTTAGTAACGCTAAAGCATCTTGCAAAAAAACTGCTTTGCCTACAGACTTCAGACAAGCTCTCTTCAGCTCATCACACTGAGGACATTCTGTGATTTGTATTCTACAAAGAAGTGCAAGGCCTTCAGGCCCAAAATTTATTAATTTATGCACTTCCCTTACAAAGCAGCACAACAGCAGTTGCATCTCACTCACAAACTCTTTCAAGTTTGAGAGATCTGGACCAATGGGCCAAAGCCAATTTTATGAGGTTCAACAAGGCCAAATGTTGGGTCCCGCCTTTGGGTCACAACCACCCCAGGCAGTGTTACAGGCTGTGAGCAGAGTGGCTGGAAAGTGACCCAGCAGAAAAGGGCCTGGGGTGCTGGTTGACAGCAGCTGAACATGAGCCAGGTGTGCCCAGGTGGCTGAGAAGACCAATGGCACCTGGCCTGGATCAGAAATAGTGTGGCCAGCAAGACCATGGCAGTGATCATCAGTCTCTTCCCCCAGGTAACAAGGGACAGGACAAGAGGCAACCGCCTCAAGATGCACCAGGGAAGGTTTAAATTGGATATTAGGAAAATTTTCTTCACTGAAAAGGTTATCTAGTATTGGAACAGGTTGCCCAGGGAAGTGGGGGAGTCACTGTCTCTGGAAGCATTCAAACAATGTGTAGATGTGATGCTTAGGGACGTGGTTTAGTGGTGAACCTGGCAGTGGTAGGTTTATGGCTGGATAAAGGTAGGTTTATGGATGGTTTACGGATGATCTTAGAGGTCTTTTCCAACTCTAATGATTCTATACTTCTATGATTCTAGGTCTCATGCTCTTCACTAATCATAAGTAACTCCCTCTACCCCAAAATGGTTTGAGCTTGACTTGATAACTTGGTGAATTCTAGTGGTCAAGATCTGTCTTCCTCCAAAAAAAGAAGAGACAGCTCTGTCCCACTGTATAAGTATATTCTTTTTTTTTTTTTTTTAATACACAGCATGAAAATGGTAGGCAACCCTCCTTCCTTTCTCTTGAAGTCTTTATTGAGTGGATGTTACTTAATTTCATTCCTTGGATTGCTTTTTCTGTTAGATATAAGCATTTTCTTATGAAATTTCCTTTATGTCTCTTATCTCCTGGGATGTCTGCTCTTACCACTAACTTAATATCACTTTTCTTAACCTTTACAAATGAAAAAAAAATCTTCCCCATGGTGTGAAAGGCATTAGATTGGGATGACAGTAAAGACTGGTGTTCAATACCATTCACGAATTAGCAGGCAACTAATAAATAACAATAGTAGTACAATAGTATGCAGGAGAAATATCCCTGCTTTGGGTGATCAATATGAAGAAACACCAATGAATGGCAGAAAATGACCAAAACTTGATGGATTGACAGGCCTATTCTAGAATAAGGAAAGAAAAAAGAAAGTTAAGCCCAGAGGAAGAGATCAGGTCCAACATCTAGGGGTAAGAGTGACAGCCATGCTATTACACAATCAAGTCTTAACATTATCGTTAGCTCAGAAAAGATCCAGAAGAAGATACTTTCTAAAAGCAGTAATTCAGACAAATTTTCAGCTATCCATTTAAGTCAGAGTTGGTAAAATCTGAGGGAAAACAAATGAAGAGAGAATCCACTGTTAGAACTAGAAAACTGAAACTGAAAACACAATGCTCAGTCAGTTCTAAAGAACTTGACATAAAGTTGGGAAAAAGTCCAGTAATGATGACACAGACAGCTTCAAACAACTGGAACAAAGATCATGTTCCAACTGCTTATTCAGTTTCAGATGCAAAACATAGGACAAGCCAGATGTAACTGCCAAGATATCAAGAAAAGTTTACGATTTTCAAGTTCTCTATTTTTCCACATCTACTGAACAAGGTTTTCGTTCTGCTAACAAAGTTTACTGTCATTTTTTGGTCTAACTTTGCCAATTTAATTTTAATAAGAGTTTGAGACATCAACATTAACTTAGTTTTCCCAGAGCTTTTTTTATTACTGGGGGAGTCACTGACTCACAGGCTTCTAATGGAAAGAATAATCACAACTCCTAGCCTGGAATCAGCACAGTAAAAACTATGAAATACCACTTGGTATTCACAAGTTTAGCTAGTATTTGTATACAGTATTTTTTACATTAGAGAATAAATTGATAGTTTCAAACCAGGAACCTCAAAAGTCACAGCCCATTAAAATTTGCATGCAGTATGAAGTTTAAATTGCCTGTCTTTAGCATTTCTAGAAAACTACCTCCTCTTACCATATTCATAAGTTGTAGTCATACCACAGTCATATGATATCTTAGTATTTCTTTTGAAAACTAATGAGACTGCACTACTTTAAATTCTTTTAAAAATATATATGTGAAACTCCCCCAAATATGCAGCTTTCAGTAAAAGAGTCACCTAATTTGTAACAATTTGGATTTCTTTACTATGCTGCAAAAGGATCCAGCCCTGCATGAACTCATGAGCTGCAAGGTGAACCACAGGTAACTGAAAACTGTCATCTAAATGACAAATCCATTAAATAGTCCCGGACATTACTAGTGATTTTTACTCATTGGAGAGGACTACCTCTACAGTTAAAGAAGAAAAAATGCTGGCATTCAATCTAGGTACCTCTCTTATCTCACTTTCTTAGTCAAATGAAACAAAGATGCGAAAATCTCTCCTGGATGCCAAAGAAAAAAAAAAGGAATTGATTTGATTTGAGCAGAAGGGCATATTGGGTACAACCTTTAATTGCTGGCATTAAAAGCTGATAAGGTTTTAGAGCACCGGTATTTGCTGAGAAGCCATCACCAGGATGGATAACCGCATCTGTGAATGAGAGCATATGCTTAGAAATCCCAGTAACAACTCACAGAATCCACTTGAAAATACACTGGAAAGTGTTAACCTGACAGGACTGAAGCCTTCATCCTCAACCACCTTCTTAACTGGCGTTGGACGTTCCAAGCATACACGTGGCACCTCTCTAGCACCTTTCCTCCTCTCCACAGCTCCCACAGCCTCAGAGCTGCAGCTGTCACACACCCACCGCCCCAGTTGCCTAATCAGTTCTTATTTTCTTGATAAATGATTTGGCTACACTCAGGTTCTGATTCTTCCTGCTGCTCCTATCTGTCTTCTCTCTCACCCCTCTTCCCTTAACAAATGCCCCACAGAAAATCTATCAACAGCCAAGTGTAAAAATATCCCTCCAGCATATTCTTCTAATCCATCTGTATAAACGGTCAGTGTTCAGTGTGATATGCCTTGAACCCAGCTGAAGATATAAGGGTTAATATCAAGATATTAACCTGATATATTAACCTATCATCATGGATCCAGGCTCCAAGAAATCAAATCACATAACATCCAAAATCCTGCATATCTTTTGCAGATGTGACGTCACACAAACTGTGATATTCCACGTACATAAGGAATTGTAACTCCTTTGATTTCTCTCCAGCACACTCCTTTTAATTGAAGCTGTACCTTCTGCCAGTAGGAAAGAGTTGCTAAGAGAGGAGAGGAAATAAAATACCTGTCAATATGTCTGAAAGAAGAAAACATTAATATAAGCCATAAGCGCAAGACCGCACTCTAGCATTTTTGTTAAGTACATGCCACAAAAGGATCATTTAACCTACACTGGTCTCAGAGAACCGCCTTTTTAAACTTACTTTTTCAGTTTTTAAAAGGAACAAGATGCAGGAGTCCCAGTAAAAAATTCTTCAGCTGAAGAGATTGCATCTTCCCACCAGTAGCATTGCTAATGTAAGGCAAAGTCATGATAAGCATTATCAGATTTCGTCCACTCTGCAGAAAAAATTCTTAATGATCTTATGAGGAATCTAGCTAAGCTACATTTAGGTAATTTTTATGTTTAACTGCCACATATCAAGTACTCAAAACTGAATTCTGCATGTTTACTAAAATGTGTTAAAGAAGAGAGGAAAATCTACTTTGAGGAAAACTTCATAAAATTCTGAAAAGACTATGGATAGATATTTCTAAATACTACCGTCAATTAAAAAACATACATTTTTCTCAAGTAAAAAGCCACCAAAATCATCTTTATCTAGAATTTAATTTATACAATAAAACTTTTAGAAGACCTTCTATTATTTATGCTGAGAACACTGACAGCAAGAATGGATAGAGATGTCATAATATCCTCTAAAACATGCACAGGTAAACACACATAGAGTCAGATGAGAAAGCAGCACATACTATCAGAAATCCATCATGCATGTACAGAATACAACAGGGACTTGAGTGTCAAATCTCACAGTGATGGACTTCATCAAAGAAAGAATGACATCTTTGTGTCTTTGAATAGTGGAACAGGATTTTCTTCAAAGCTTTCTGTGAAATCCATTTCTAACAACCCCATAAGTCACCTTTAATCTTTAAAGTCACAAGCAAAATGGTGCCATTTTAGAGATGTTATAGCCACAAGAGTGAATTCTTTAACAAATTGACCATTTTTATTAACACAATTGAATCTTAACACAACTTCCCCTAAACCTAAGCGATAATGAGATCTAAGGTTTCTCATTACAAGAAGGATATCTCAAGGCTTTGCCTTGAAACACTGCACTGAATGAGATCTGCTACTGCAACTGCATTTGTTCTCCAGTAGAAAACAAAATCTGATGTCACTGTAATGAGAGTGATAATACCTTGTTACTACAGAAGAAAACCTGTGATAAGATAAAGGGATTTCCCTGTAGCATAGGATAAACCTGTCTGAACAAAGATCATCCCTGCTTATCCTGAAGTACACAAATTTAGTGAAATTTGCATTATAAATATGACTGCAAAATTTCATAGTAGAAGACATTCTCCTTCAGAGATTTTTCAGAGCTATTTACTGGTCCTTCACTCCAAACTCAATACGGGATAGCAAAGTCAAGCTGAACTACTTAGAAGTTTGTCTTAACCAGAAATACAGCTTCACATATTAAATAATTTTATATTTATTCAAACACATAGGACTCAACCCTGACTTTACTAAGATGACAAAACAACTGCTTTCAAAGGATTTTTATAAAAAGCAACTGCTATCAGGTTAGTGAATAATCTGACTGACATAGAAACATTAACGAGTTTTCATAAATATGGTAAAATTTAGTATGATAAAGTGATGTTATAAATGGGGCAGTTTAGCCTGGAGGTGAGAAGGCTCAGGGAGACCTTATCAATGGATGGTGCAAAGAAGATGAGCCAGTGGTGCCCAGTGACATAACCAGGGGCAGTGAGCACACACACTGAGACACGGGAGGTTTCCTCTGAACATCAGGACATACCTTCTTGCTGAGTGCGACCAAGTGCTCTCACCTTGCCTGAGCAAACAAAGTTCGTATTTGCCAAAGTCTTGGTGTATTTATCCTAGACTAATTCCAGTACCTTGAAATGTCACCACTGAAGGATACTGCAGTAGAGACTCAACGAAATACTACAAATCTGTTCAAAATCAGAAAGTCAGTGAAGCAGCACCCATTCAGCTCTTTCTTGCCTTTGAGTCACTTCTAAACAACCCAGGCTGTACCAGCAATTCCTTCACAGCTTACAATGCACACAGCACTAGCTAAAGCTAGTGACAAATTGAATTTTGAAGTAAGTATGTATTTAGAAGATAAGAAATGTGAGAAGTTCTTTCTAGGTTTTAAAATTAAGTCTGTTTTGGATTAGAAGAAAAAAAACAGTCTGGTTCTATACTAATATTTAAGTAGGCTAATAGCAAATATTCTCACTAATACTGAAATTAGTGAGATTTTCCTACTGAGATGCCTTTTTCTTTTTTATTCACTGCTTTAAGCTGTTTTACAAATATGCTGAAACTACATCTTTGAATGGCCTTAACAACATAGGAGCTATTGATTATTGCACCCAGTTCCAAGAGCTGATGAACGTCCTTTTTCCACTTCAGGAGAAGAAATATGACAGCTCTTCCATCTGTTGGGACTGAGAACCTTTGTCACTGAAAACCAGCCTTTTTTCCTCCTAAGGGAGGAAAACCAGAAAAACTTGGCCATGTAGATGTTCTTTAATAGACAGTGCTTAAATTGAGAGTCTGTAGCAACATGGACTGCTTTCTATAGTGGGTTTGTTTGTGTCCCAGGCACCGGAGCCAAGGGAGATGGCAGCTGTTACTGCAAGATAAATACAGCAATTCTTCTTTTTATCTGTGAAGTGCCTTTCAGATAAACAGTCTGACCTGAAGAAAAGCACTTTGCTGTTTAGAAACAAAACCAGAAAACATCTGTTTTCCCAGCAAAAGCAGGACAAAGCAGAGATGGCTTTGGACCCGATGTTTAAGACCAGCATTTGATACCATCCCAACCAGGGTTACATTAGCAAGAGCGGGTAAAGAAATACAAAAAATTAAAATAAAAAAGGAAGCTCAAGAACACTGAAGAAATTATGAGAAATAAAAACAAGGCAATAAGGCTGAAATTTGCAGGACCTTTGCTGTCAGGTCTGCAAAATTCAAGTCAGTAACAAGCCCTGGCCAAGAAGCAGGGGCCCAGCGGGGCCATTAAGATGGCATTAGGACTGAACTACAACTCCCCAGTGGAAGTGTTGTGCTCTGAGCTGCTGAGAGCTGAAACAGCATTTTAGGAAGAAAATAATCTGGAAGAAAATTTGTTCTCTATTTCACCTTTGAAAGACTAGAAGGTAGAAATGCTTTTGCACATAAGAGAGAGAGCCAGGGACTAAGTTTGCCCCTCTTCCAAGTTCAATGCCTATTTAACTATGTTACATCCTAGCACTTTCATGTACCAGTAACATACAACAAATATTCAATTAAAAACATGTTGTTTCCAAGAATCCAACATAAAGATAATAGACATTAATAAATTCATCATAAGCATCTATTACCCTAGGAGCTCTCCCTGCTCCTGCTGTATTTCCCCAATACCAAGTACAGATACTTGTTCTTGAAACCTCAAAGAGTGGAAGCCTCACATTATCTCTAGGCTACTTGTTTCAAGGCTTCACACTCCTTATTGTCAGAATTTTTTTTCTGACGTATAACCTAAATCATCCTTGCTGCAATTCAAGCCTGTTTCTCACTGATCTCCCTGTAAAAGACCATGAATGCATTCATCACCTCTTTGCAAGAGCCTTTTATATATTTGAAAGCTGTTTTCATGACACCTTAGTCCTACCTTCTCTGTATTCAAAAAAAATATTAAAAATCCAGTTCCTCCAACCCCTTCTTATTCAGTTTTTTGGTTTCTTTTTTTTTTAAACAGACTTCTGAGGACTCTTGGTTTTTTGCTGAGCTCTCCTAAATTGGTCCATATCCTTTTTGACCGTAGGAGAATCAAGGAGGGCTAAAGAATTCCTTCTGATGTTTAACACAACATTCCTGTGTTCCTGTCAGACACTCCAGATGGTGTTTGACACCATTGACAAGAGATTGTTTACCTAAGTTCAAGTTAAAATTGACTATTAGGGCACACTTTTTCTTGTATGACTGACGCCTAAGGAGTCATTACCCATCCTCTGCTTGTACAGTTAATTATTTTGATCTAAATATAGAAGCTTAAATCTGTCCTTTCTACATAGCAACCCAGTTAAGCTTATTTTATTTTTCCCATAGTGTTTCAGTAACAGAATGGCTAGAATGACTTTATATTCACAGAATTCAGACTTTGTCTTCTAAACATCCTTGTATGCTTTATGTTTTTGTCGTGACCTGAAGACTGAATAAGCAGTCTCTGTCCTTCATTCAAAGTATTTAATGAAAAATATAGAATAGCAATTGGGCTCCTGAAAAGTCCCATTTGATGTATCTGTCCATTCTGACAGATTTTCTAATGTATAAGTATATAGACATCTACAGCTTCTCTTCTATCTATCTGAACCGTTAAGCTGTCAGAATAGAGAAATGAATTTATGACACTTTTTTTTTCTTGATTTACCTTGGTTTCTTGATTACAGTTATTACATATAATTATAATCTTCTAGTTGCTTACAAAAAATTATTTATTTGTTCCAATGGTTTTCTAAAAATATTAGTTAAATTGACAACCTTGTAATGCCAAGATTCTTCCCCCTTCCCTTCTTTTACAGATGGCATTATGTTTGACCTTTTCACTCAGGTTTTGCTTAAAAACTATCAAAAAAACCTGCAGTATTTCTTGCCTATATGCCTATGGAGCCTCAGTCTGGTAGGAGTTCTCAAAGTACAAGTAACATTTACCACCACCATAAAGACCTGAACAAAATGCAGCAGTGACAGAGTAGAAGTTTGAAGTTCAATGTTTTCCTCTACCTGGAAGGTTTCAGATACATGTTTCCTATGAAAGCAGCTCTAGGTATGGAATTACCTCTCAGAGGGTGCAGCAGGGAGGAACAGGGATTATGAAGCCCTGCAGCCCTTCTTACAACACCCCTCTTGTACTTTATAGCAGACAGTCTTTGCTTATTACAGAAGCTGAGTCACAAGGATTCATATCACCCCTCTGTAGTCTTCCTCTCTCACTTCTTGTGCCTTACAGGGCACAAGGAAACAGTTTCAGCAGCACAGGACAGTCAGAGCCCATCATGCTGATGACAGCACAGAATGGGTCTCTTTCACCTGCTAAGTAAATATTCCACTAACATAGGGCATTAACATCTTTATAAATCCCCACCAAACTATATTTAAAACTACTGCCACCTTCCTATAGTGTGGGTATCTAATAAGGTTCTGAACTACTATAATTGATAATATTTAAATGTATCAATCATTAGACATAGATATTCTAAAAGTCAATGCTGATACTTAGCTAATCCCTTTAAAACAGTATTTTCTGTTTCACCCCAGTGTATTGAATTCATTTACATCAGCAAAACTGAAATCACCTTGCTAGAAAAACACTGATTGAGGCCATGCACTTAGAAGTACTGACAGTCTGTGTGCCTGAAAACATCACTGCAAGAATGCTTACTCACTCCTTAGATTTACTATAAGAAAAATACTATATTAATTTACTAATACATAAAAATACCTATCTCAATGCACCCATACATACAAAGTAGTGATCACATTCAGAAAGCATAGCCTGAGAAGTAGCTAAATGTCAAAAAAAGCATACAATCCCTCCCCCCAACATAAATATCTTTTAATGGTATTTTTTGATCATACTTTTAATTTGCTTCATAACAGTGACAAAAAACCCACTACATTTAACATATCACAAATTTCTGATTACCATAATCATCCTCTATGCTGGATTGCTTAAAATGCTAAAAGAAAAAAAATCCAACCAACCAAACAAAAAGAACCAAAAAAACCCCAACCAACCAAACAAAACAACACCACAACCAAAATTAGAAGATTATGCATATCAAAACAAAAGTCTAGGGAAGCTACTCATTATTCCTTACTTTAGGATGGAGATAAACAGTACAGGTAAAGCAAGGAACGTAGGCAACATAAACACAGAAATGTACTGTAGCTAAGTTAAAAAATAATAGAAACTACTTTATTATAAGGTACAAAGCATCAGCAAATGCTTAGAAAAGATGCTCACAAAAGACATTATTATTATTATGACTATTATTATTATTACTAAAGAACCTTATGACATGAGAATGCCTTTATACCTGTGGGATTTAGTAGCAAAGAAAATGAATACAAATAAAGCAATAAGAATCCTCTCCAGACTTTGGTTTAGCTATGCATGGCCTCCTTTTTCATTCCAACTGATCAATTGTTTTTTAGTGTCAGCAAGAGGTTATCTTGAATTGCATTTGCATGTTTGCAGGCTTATTTAAACAGTACCACAGTAAAAACTGTCAACCATTGAAGAAAAAAGCTGACAAGTGTTTTGGAAGCAACCACAATATAGAAATAGCTAAACAGTCTATAAACCCAGGACAATTATAAGGTCTTCAGGCTGTTTTATCCATTCCTCTTGGAATTCTATTCTAAAAAACTTCTGGCTCCAATTTAACAAAAATAAATTTTCCTCTTAAATTAATGGCTTAGGCTGACAACATCTCCAACACATAACCAAAGTGAACAGTTACATAGGAACATGTCTTGCTCTGAAACTCAGGCACAGAGCAACCCCTCTGATCACAGAAAAAGGCCTAAACCTAAGAAAAACATGGTCTCCATAATTTACTAAAGAAGAAATGACTACATCTGTTTTTCAGAAAACAGAAATGTCTACACTGCAGTGCCCCTAAAATGCTGAAGTTTGTTTAAAATGCTGAAGTTATGTCAGGTTCGCCATCGTTTCATTAATAATTTATGGCTATTTGTGGGGAAAATAAGAGATCTGGGGAATAGAAAAGTAGATAAACCCTTGTTTACAGATAGGCTGATGCTGTGGGGCGCGCTCAGTGCTCCAGGTAGAAGGCTGGCAGTGGCCCCATTTAACTCACAGGAACTGGGAGCACAGCTGGAGTCAAGCTGGTGACTCGATGCTATGCCAGAGTGAAGCCTTAGTGTCCCTCAAATGTCATTCAAATTAATTATGTACAAGCAGAACCAATGGTAGCTCTTCTCTTAGGGTAGGTCTTGACTCAATGGTTTTATACCCAATTGTCTCCTTCCAGTAAAAAACTCACCAGAGTCTAAAATTCAAACTGATTCTTCCAAAAGTTTTAAGCAAACACCTACAAGTTTTGCACCAACTTCATATTGAAACAGAACTCCAGCTGTACAAAATGATCCAAAAGAAGCCTTCCACTCAAGGACTTTATGTTCTCCTCTCAGAAAGGAGGAGATACAATAGATTATGTGCAAGAGGTTACAGAGCTACAACTCCCACTGAATGTGGAAAGTCACTGACTTCAGTTAAGGGCAGTAACCCCCTGGAGAACAACTAAATGTCTCTGGTACAAGTGTTGAGTACTTGTGAGCAGATAAAACTCACTGTCAGATTTCCTGAAATTAGCATAGAATTACCTTTCTTTTGAAAGGTTTTACATTCCTACATTTCAACCTCTTTCTCCTTGGAGAGAACCTCTCAGCCTTTTCCATTCCATTCACAAGCACCAGACTACCTTCTCCCAAATGGTATAACTGGTATCAATACAACCAAACATTAACAAAACATTCTTTTTCAAGTTTACCAGTTCTGTTTGGAACTGAACAGCCCAAAAGCTTGCCCACCTTTTCCCAGCTTTATGGTCAGTGCAACGAAATATTGATCAATTGCCAATACATTTGCCTCCTTTTTAAGTCTTGGACAGCACAGACAGAAGCCTAAGGCTGTAGTTTACCAAGGTAGGTTTTCAAGTTTTAAGTAGAATTCCTGTTTCCAGACATGGACCATGCCAGTTCTGCAACTCAGATCTTTGAAACATCAATGCAAAAACTATCACTGTAACTCATCAACCAGTTAAAGAGTGAATCTGTGCTTGAGTATAACACAAATATTTTGACAGGTAGATAAACAGATGAAATGTCCCGTTTTAGTAATTTCTGCTGGGAAATTAGAACACATAGTATAATATCCCAGCTTCCCTAGTAACAGAAATTTTACACTGTCTCATAAGTGCATCAAAATGGGGAAAAAATGTATGATCTACAGTCTGACTGACCAGAATTTTTCCCTTTTTCTTATTATGAATAATGTTTAAAAAACTACAATAAATTCAAATGTCAGAATCTATTAAAAACTTGTTGCTAGAAGAGACTTGACTTTCAAGGGAAAGAAATCCATACAGATCTGACTTATTAATGGTTTGTTAAAAATTAATTCATGCCAAGAGCATACCAAATGTTCACCTTATTATAGAAAATATAATGATTTCAGTGAAGATAAAATAAGAAATAGATGTTAAAACATAATAGTGGAATAATCTTAAAAACATATTGTGTAGAAACATCACAAATTAAATGCTCACATGATAACTAAACTATTAAAAAATACTCTCCATAGCTATTTTCAAGTTAAACAAATTTTGAAAGCATTTATTTTTCTGACACTTGATAACTTAAGACCAGTAATTTTGATATGACATAAAGAAATTGTTTGGCAATCCTTTGCTTAACTCCACAGTGCTCCTACACTAAATACAATTTCTTTAATGAAGTTAACGCTATGCTATTAAGGGAACTGGGATTCGAGTTCCAGTCCCATATTTCTTTTGTGAACGTAAGTAAATTATTTTCTTAAACTAATAGTAGCTTCCTAAAAGAGGGTTTAAGGAAAAGATTTTGTAATATGTAGGGCTCTCAAGTAAAATTAACATGCATATAGGATGTATGTCAAGGTAGTGCATTAGAATGCATATATAGATGTTAAATACTTCTATCAGAAGCAATATAATAAAAACAAAGGAACCAAAAGGGACAACATCCTTTTAACAACAATGTTCAAATAAGATGCTAAACTAATTCTACCAAGAATATTTGTTTTCTGATTGCTACACAGAGGTAAAAATTGCCTCATGACAGAATTTCTATTCTGATATTTTCAAATGATCAAATAAATTCTAGTTTTCCCACTTAAATGATAAAACATAACTTAATAGAAGAAAAAGCTTTTAGTTGGGTAGAGCAGTTGCAATGCTGAAATATAAGTTTTAGGCAGCTGTGATATGAAATAGCTTTAAAGTTTCATATAAAAGATTTGCAATTTTCTGAAACAGATATTATTTGCCTTTTCATTTGCATGGACTCTTTCACCCAACACATTAGACAGAAATATCACACCTCAGGGGATAAAATGGACACTGAACATAAAATCTTTTTCCATTGCAATCATCAAGAAAAACAGCAAATGCCATGGTTTGCATTCAGACACAATTTCTTTTAAACTTCAGCAAAACTGAGGCATTCCCCACTCATTGCAACATCATTATATTTTCCAGGTACCTCTCCCCATGTAATCACATTATAAGCTTTTTTCCTGATCTTCTGCTTCACCATTTTTCAAGTGCTTACAGTACTCTTCAGGTTGGTGTCATCTACGGATTTAATAAGCACATTCTTGCCACAAAGGCCTTCTTTTTTGACAGTGAAATATTAATAACATTCCCCTATTATAGCTTTCTCAACAGTTTTTTATTCAACTACAATAATTTTTTCTGCTGAAGTCAAAATATGACACCTACTGCCTGTTCTTTACCCACAAGGCCTGTTATTCTACATGAGATGAACATTAAATTGGTTTGACACATTTTTTTCTTGGTAAATGTATGTTTACCATCCCTTATCTCCTTTATTTTTAAAGGTGCTTACAGGTACTTTGAATAACTTCTTCAGTATTTTTCCAGTAATTGAAGTAAAGTATGTTAAAAATCTCACTGAATTGCTGAAGTCCTGTGTAGAACAGCTATCAATTTAATTAAGTTAAAATAAATAACACTTTTAAAAGCTTAGTTGATTCAAATTTCATCCAACCTATAATACTTAGACTTCTTAATATCAGAATATTTTCTTCTTAGAAATACCATTGTGACATTTCAAGAGTTGGGAGAAAATGACCTTATTCAAATATTTCACTTATTTAAGCATAATAAAAACATAACACTCAAAAACCTACCCAATGCTCAGTGACACAGGTATTAGCATTCCGTAGCTGATAATTTTTGAATTTATTAATGCCTTGATTTTCCTGAGTTTTATATTATTGCAGTTTTTACAAAACACAGGACAGTCTTTGAAGCACTAGTACAAAGGACAAGGGAGATCACACGTATTTTCTGCCCTACAGCAGACCCCACAGCTGTTTTCACACCATGGCTTTGAACAGAGGTAAGAAGCAGCTCAGGTGATGTTTTGCATCAGCTGTAACCCCTTAAGAGAGAGACAATGCTTACCTTGCTTTCTTACAAGATCTGCAAATAGGCTGTACAAAACAAATGTCAGCAGAAATTTGTTACTACAGTGTGGTGAGGCAGTTCACTTCTTCCACGTTACTTAAAAACAAAGCAAAACACTCAAACCACCCATTCCTTACATGTTTAAGAAACAAAACTAGGGTCATCACAAGAGGGAACAGACAGTTTCCAATTTCCTACCTTAAGATCTCCTTGCCTGCTTCACAGAGAGTATTTAACACACACACTCTACTGCAATTTACTGCAAGGCACCTCATACTACATTGAACAAAATCCTGCCGCAACTTCTTTTCATATTACAATACTATCACATCTTCAGGTGAAGAAAAAAATAATTCTGGAGAACCTGCTCAATTAGACTGACCCTGTAAATTTTAACACTGTTAAATGGCATAATTCTTTATCCAGAACTGGCATTTCACTTAGTCTTCAATCCCAACACTGTGAGACAAAAAGATCAAGCATACATGACCTTTCTGTTCACTTGAGTAACATTTTTATATATGCAAAGATGTGGCTTATTTTCTGTTGACCATGATTTATGTATTGAATTGATACATAACATGCTTAAGTCAAACGGTTTACTACAGACTTACAAGTGCAAATAAAAGCTGATAGGTGACTATCTTCAGTGTAAAACCGGGCAAAGGAGATTATATTTTTAGCAGAAATATCCCTATTTGCAACTAAATTGTGTTTTCTAGGTTAAGCACTTTAAGATGCATTTCCTTTTCACAGCATGAGGATTTGATGCTGTGATGGGTATATTAATACCAAGCTGCCAGAAGTGCTTAGTAATCTCTTGTGGGTGCAGTCAGCCCTGCTCACACTCCCTTCATCCAAAACAGGAAGGAGGAGTGAAGAGTATTACCCCTTATCCTGCAGAGTAGGAGAGAGCACAGCTTTAACGGAGCCAAAGACCTGAAAGAGTCTGGGATGTGTCAGAAACCTGCCTAGTCCAGCAAAGGCTGTGACATAAAGCAGTTCAGAGACAGAGGCAGTAACATACACTCGTTTTTCTGTTAAACAAGAATCCTGTATGCCCACATAAAAATAAATAGTTAAAAATACCAGCATCAAATTCTTCCAAAGAACTACCTAGGAAGCTCCAAAGTTAACAAGGAGAAACCTACAGCTGGACAAGAGGGTTGTCTATAAATTCCTGCCATGTTCTGAGGCAAAGGCATCTGAGTAAGGGCTTTGTGGCTCCCTCCACTTAAGATCCTGATGCCACAGACAAGACTTGTATCTAAAAGTCACGTCCAGCTGTGGGTGACAAGAACCACTTACACTGTGCCCTGTAGGTTAACATATGTAGCCCGGAATGGAAGAAGTGGGGTCAGGATCTTCCTTTGGGTAGAAGAAAATTCAACCCACCTCTCAGGCATCTCAGAGAGGTGCTTTCCTAAACTTGGAGAGAGTTTGCTGCATATCTCTCCAGGTTGAGAGAGAATATATGTGTATGTACATCCCATGGGCAAATTATCTGTAAATATGTTTGACAAACAACTGCTTTTCTCTTTCCATTCATTATTAAGGTAAGATCCTGAGCACCTTAGGGCATTTCAATTAAGTATGCAGAATTTAGTGGGCAGGGTACAAGTCAGAGTGCCTGTCCACAGCCTACAGGAGAGTCTGGCAAAGTTGCATTTCATGGCTGCACATGAGAGGACAGAGTATTTGCAGGCAGAGTGAGCAGTTTCTGTGGCCTCAGAGTACTCAGTGGGAAGAGGGAGAAACCAGGTTATGCACCCTGCTTAGTTTATGCATTGTACATTACCCAGTGAAAAACAGAAAATCCCCAGAGCAGAGCTCTGGAGTCAGGTCTGAGTCCCCTGGCATTTGGCTATGGAGCAGCTTGCAAAGGAGACTCAAGTCACACCACACTCCCATTACACATTTGTGACTGAGATGCATGAAGCAGAACAGAGAAAGAATTCCACTGCAGCCCTTACCTTTTATTAAAGGATAACCAAAAAACCTTTTCCACACACAAAACCTGGCTCACACTTTGTATTGCAATCTGACAAACATTTCATTTGTGGAACACCATGTGTCCAAGGAAAAAGCAGAAATCTATTAAATAAATGCACTCATCTCATAGCTGCAAATGTTAAATGCATGTTTTTGGGGAATTGTTACACAAAGTGCCACAGATCATCCTCATCTGTTTCCAGCTGTGATCTTTAGAGGGATGCATAAAGCCTCATGCACCTGGAGATTAGGAGATTTCTATAACTCCAGTTGAGCAGCTTGCAAACCCAAAGCTCAACATTTTACATAATTTTTACTCTATATTTAAAGTGTGCATGATGATCTCACATCCAATAAATTTCACTGTACTCATTTTCACATTTAAAAATATTCTTCATGTTATTTGCAGATTACTTATTACGAATTACACCTTTCTAAGGGGTAGAAAGGGTGAATCTTGCAAAACAAGCTTGGTTTTGCTTCTATCCTGAAGGATTCCCCCATCCCTCATGTCTATTTAATAGGTTATCTCTTTACTGAGACTAGAGAGTACCACAACAATAATAATGACTTTTAAGAGAAAGAATCAAATGGCTTGCAAATAAAATTAAATTAAATTTTTAAAAATGGGGGGGAAGGGGGGAAAAAAACTATTTTTTACTGATGTACTTGCACTCTTTATCCTTATTTTTAATGCATGCTTGGTGAAATACTACCTTATGGAAGCTAATGGCAAAACTCCTTTGCTCCTTCGATGAGAAATATATTGGAGGGGAGGCAATAAAAGGGAGAAAAAAAGCTGCATTTTTCTAAGCCTGGTGCCTGTTACTGGAATGTTGTGGTGGAATGAGGTTATGCAGAAAGAAACAGGGATGTGTTAGAGTTAAATGCATTGCTCAGAAAACACAAAAGAAACTGGAATGTTAATGAACCAGAGAGCACATTTAGAATGCAGAATTAATTTGTAGTCAAGTGAAGCCTGAAATTTGCTACTGGGTTCTGCTACTTGTTGTCTGTAGTTTGTGTTAGGTTCTGAGGCTTGCTTGCTTTTTTCCTTATTCCACTGGGATTTAGCATTTAAGAATAAACAAAACTTAAGTGTATGAGTCACATTAATGACCCAGGAGTAAAAGGCTTTAAAATTGCTGTTTCTTGGCCAACTGAGGTCAATTATACTCTCAATCCTTTTGTAATAAATAAATAAACAAACAGAAAGAGAAGACAGTCCTTTAAGTTGAAAAGACAGAGGGTGGACATGACGGATGACAAGAAGTTCCACATAGTTCCAGGCACAGCACTTGTGTACAGTTCCTCACAAAACTGCAATTTTGGCCCCATTTTGCAGGAATAGCATAGCAGAGCTTTCAACAGTACCTGTCTCATTTTTGCAGTGCTACTGCTAATTTATTTACCTTTTCTTAGCAGCATTAGCATCTTATCTATTATCTGCACCAATGCCTCTTTTCACCACCCTGGGCTCATTCATAGATGCTTCCACAAAGGTACTGAAATTCTGAATTAAAAGATACACACTGGCTTCTGCAGGGCATGTGGCCCTTGAAAGAATCAGTTAGTATTTTATACCACTGCGACCTTGTTTTGTAACTAAATAGATGTTCTTTGACACTTCTCTAATCACTTCTGTGCTCTTCTAGCACCCTGAATGCATGGGGGTAGTCCCCTCCTCATGGAAGTCATTTGTATATCCTGAGCATGATGAAGGATAAAGGGCTGTCCTCAAGCCTCATTATCAAACACCTCCTGAAGCCCTCTCCTCTCTCCTCTCCCCTCTCCCCTCTCCCCTCTCCCCTCTCCCCTCCCCCCTCCCCTCCCCTCCTCCCCTCCCCTCCCCTCCCCATGGCGAGCTGCAGGGCGTACCCCTGCAGCTCCTTTACAGGACTGGCAGCTGATGTGCAAACCAAACACTGCTTTGCTACCTGGTGTTCAGCTGCTTTTGCTGCAGCCCTACAAACCTCTGCCAAGTTCTGCCAGGTATGCAGATCCATTTCTTTTATTTTGTGACTATATCTTCAAGTAGACAGTTCTCTCCTGCCTTACCCATTGCGTGTGTGCCCAGTGTGCTGGCCATGTTGTGATATCCTTGCTAAACTTGTGCAGTAAAACTGTCTGAGGTTTCATAATCTACTAACCTTAGCTTTTCATCTCCATTCCCAATAATTTCAACTCACAGTGCAAATGTTTGCTGTCAAATATGATTCACATTTAAATTAATGGAATCCCCAAAAGAAACACATGGCTATTACTTTTTATGGGTTGCCCATGTTGAGTGGTACTTGATAATACAGCTCATTTGCACCATTCCCTCCTACTGATTGGCAACAACAGAAAGGCAAATCAACTACAAAACTGAAGAACTGACCTCAGTGTGGAGAACTGATCTGGCATTCAGACAAAAGAAAATGATCTGGAAATGAAAGAAAACCCTTCACAGATTACTTAGGACTAAAAGTACTCTTAATTTCACTAATAGGTCCTGTTTTATATTCTTAGCAGAGACCCATGTAACAATTACTAGGTGAAGAAGAGAAGCTAAGAATGGAAACAGGATAATTTAAGACAATTTTTCATAACGAGTTCTTCCACATTTTAATATATTTTTCCAAGAATAATTGTAAAAAAAAAAATGTTGGCAACAATGTCTTCCTCCTAAATATTTTAATGCATATTCTTTTGGAACAAAAGAGAAATAATGGGAAACTTAAGTCCTGCACTGGGCCTCCTTTATCTGTAAACTTTTATTGAATCTACATGTTTGCAAACAATAAATAATAATAATAAAACTGAGCATTTTTATAGCTGTTTTCATCCATAAACTCCAAGGTACTCTTTAGTACGCTTGTCTAACTGTAGCCAATAATTTTCCCCTGTTGACTGGTGTGGAATGCTCAATGCAAGTGTAGTCCATTAAAAGGGAAATGAGGAGAAAGATTGTCTTGTGGTTAGTGCCTGTGACTGGGAGTAATAATTCTTCAGTTTTATTTCCAACACAGACATTGACTCACAGAATGACCCTGGGCAAGTCACTAAGATGAAGAGAGAAAAAGAGAACAAATTTTGTACCTCTGGTTTAACCACCAATATGAAGCTTAATTTTCCTAACTGCCAACTATCTGGAAATTCTCTTTGTGTAAAAACCTTGTCCTAATCTCTTGTTCCAGTAGTTGACCCATCTGAAATTCAGTCTTCATGAGAAATTGAACCGGTTTAACGTGAATCAATTTTAAATTGTTCTCATTAATTTGTTCTAAATCTCAACTGTATACATGCTAAACCCAACTAAACTCTCACTTAAGGAAGAGGTTTATTTAGTAAAATATTTATTTTATTAAATAGAATTCCAAGTTCAGCAGATTTAGAGCTTCTGGATTAGGAGATGGCACTGGTTTATCCTGGTTCAGACCCAGCTTTCCTCGAAGGCACCTTCCTATCCTGCATCTGCATTTTGCAGGCACTGTGTGTCAAATCTAAGATATGACTCTCCTCTCATATTATTCAATTCTGCTCAATATACTACATTGTCAAAGTATTATTGTATTCCTTTTTCCTACCTTTAGCTCAACTTTCACCATTCTGTGACTGCTGAGAAATCTGCTCCCAGTTCCAGCTAGTCAATCTTCTTTTGCAAACATCTTTGGGGAAAAAACCCAACAAACCATCCCACCCAGAAGATATCCTAACTGGTAACACTGGTCTGACAAGAGTCGTCTTGATTAATTTTCTGCCATAAGAACAGTGAAAATTTGTCAACAATTTATGGGTTTTAGATCAAACTGTGAACTACTGGTTTTCTCAATGCAAGGAAAACCAAAGTAAAGCCATATGCTAATATGTGATGTTGCTGCCAACCTTTTCTATGGATTACTAGTAAAAGCCAACAGAATATTAATGGCACTGTATTGAAATTATCTCTCACACTCTGAGATAGAGGGCCTTGTGTGCTGAACACATTTAAAAGGGAATACTCATTAGTGAGTGCGTACACTTTAGAGTCAAATAGATTCTAAATATCAATATCACATAGATTCTAGATAGCCACAAATAGAACCTTCCTGATTTTTGTATTTTACCAAAAATTAAGTCACATTTATAAATATTTCAACAGTGTCTGCATCAATGCACTGCAGTAGGAGAAAAATTTCACGTGCTTATTAGTGGGTACTGCTATACACCCTGACTTGAGAAAGAAATCACCAACTTGAGGGGTTTTTTCAGCTCTTCTCACTGTCCTCGGATTATCTATATAACAAAGTAATTTGTTTGTTAATTGGCATGGCACTATCCCCAGTAAAATCAATGGTTTTACTTCATTAATTCTGAGGTCAGCAGAGCCTTCAAAGACATTTAATTTCTTCATTGGAAATTCTTGAGAGCTAGTTTGTCAAACTGCAGAAAGAAAATAAATAATACAGAAATATATGAATCGTTTACTTTTTTGTCTCTAATGGCATTATTTCATGCTGGACAATTCTGCTAACAGGATACAGAAACTTTGCTTAAAGCTACAAGCAGCAAAGGAACACCAGTTCTAAAGAGAGAATACAACTGAATGTCCAGCTGCTCAACAGATGGGTCAAGAGGGAATGAATATTTATAAACGTTTTAAGTGGAAAACAAGAATTTTACTTCTACCTGCCTCCATTTTTGTGGGTGAAAATTTGCCATTTTTCTGTAAATTCACGAATCAAAATAAAATGTGAAAACTATGATTAGGCAATGGAAGGTTAGGAGAACTATAGACAGAATACAGAAGAAATAGCAGAGAACAGAAGATGATGGCATGAAATGTATGAGCACCACATAGAAGAAGCAGCAGTAGTAAGGAAAGAAGGAGCAGTAGTAAGGATAGATGAAACGAGAAAGGATTGACATAAAAGAACAGAAAAACTGAACAGAATTCCACAAACTCAACAGCCTTCATAATCTGTTCATTGAGCAGCTTTATGATGGGAAGCAAAGTAGCATATAAATAATTGAACACCTTTGTGAATAAAAAAATTGAAAATAAACCCATCTGTTAGTCCTTCCACAGAAAAAACACAAGCATATAACATCACAAAAGCATGCTGACATTAGAACTTCACCAGGAAGAAAAGCATTGCTTTATAATACTTAATATTCATAAAATCACAGAACAATTCAGCCTTTCTGATATATATACAGCAGTTTCAAAATTAATGATTATGATCAGATTTTTCTATCTTTGTTGAAAACAGTGAATGCTCCTCATGAAATTTGAACCCTCTCCATCGTGTTGGTTTGATCTTGAGCATTGCAACACTTTACATGCTTTGTAAGAGAGAGGAAAGATCAAAAGGAATATCTGAAACATTAGGAGTAACACTGGGCAATAAGAATAAAAATTAAGTTCATTTCTTGTAGCAAGGTTTAAAACAATATAGGCAGAGAGGATACAAACATTTTTTTTTTTAATAGCACACAAATGCCAAGAGGGTGTCTCGAGTCTGAATTATGTTACTACTATGTTACTACCAGTACTGTCATCACACAAAACCTATAGTAGTTATATTTCATTTGCATTTTTTTTGATGTGTTGCACATTAATCAGGTGGGGACTGGGTCTTTTCCTGTAGCTTCTATGGCATAAAGTTGAAATACTTTGTATGGTACCATAGGAATTTTAAATTCTAACACAAGTGAACATGTGAGCCGTGGCTGCTGACCTAGCAATCAATCTTTCCTAAGCATTTCCAGTTGTCTGCATGAACCTATGGACTGTAAAAGAAAATAATTTAATATAAAAATCCCCAAAATTATACATTTATTGCAGGTTTTAGCTCTTGTAGTCAGATTTATGAAGATACTGAATGCACTCTAATACAAATATGTGCTCAGAATGAGCTCCAGCAGTGCCCACAATGGTTTAGCTAAACTACAGTTTTAATCACCAAGTTGTTTAAACATTTACGCAAATTCTACAAGAAGTCTGCCTGCTTCCTCTGGTCCCTTAATTTCTTTATGAACCTTAATCAGGGTCTTCAGTTTTATTCACATGACCTTAAAGCTTCATGAAATCTTAAACACATAAGAGATCTATGCAGAAGGAGCCAGATCTTATTGCAGAATTTCTATTGAACTATTTATTTGATTCCCCATGAATGCCATGATAACCACCAAAAAAAAAAAAAAGGAAGGAAATTGTTGTGATTTGTCCCTACAACATTATCTCAACTCTGTCCAAGATTGACAAGACACCTCATTATACGAAACAGCATGTGTACAAAGAGACACAGCAATGGACATTCATAAGCTCTGTGTGAAACTTTCTGTTTGCCCAAGGGACAAGCGTATGTTGTTTGCCATGGTTTGGAATGAATTTAGTTCATTTTTGAGCTAATATTGGGTCATGTTGCATGGTAGATTACCTTTTCCTCTCTAATCTAGGTAGCATCTGGTTAATAAACAATTCAAATACACTGGGGATATGGTAAATCACTGAGAAAGAAGCATGGATATAGAATTGTTCTAATTTATTTAGAGAAAGTTCTCTTAAGGTGAGAAAATGGTAATTACCTTTGCAGCATAGAATCATCAGCATCTACACTTGAGGAGCTGTAAAAAATCAGTCTAAAAACTGGTTCAACTTAAACAGCCAAGACAGTCCCTACTGCATGGCTCACTGGGGTCCAGACCTAAATGGAACCAGCGAAAGAAACCAAACATACCTAAGATTGTAGCATTCCAATTATAACAATTTGTCTGATTTAACTACTTCCAAACACCTTTTCCTCTGCCCCTTCCCTGTGCAGCACTAATTCCACAGCCAGGGTGATTTAAAAGATTTCTGCTTGACTTATACCCGCGATGAGATATCCATTGTCACTTCACACTACCTTTTATTTCTTTGTTTTTGTTTTTTTTTTTAATAAACTGCAATTTGGTAGTTACATTGGAACTAATCTGATTTCACCCAGGCAATCTAAAAAGACAAAAAACTCTCATTTCTCTCTAATGTTGTGGCACAGAGGCAGACACCTTGAAAGGGCAACTTTTACCAGTCATCTTAGACAATTATTTTAGGACAGGATGCATAACATTTATACTGCCAACAACAAGCCAGAAATGTTCCAGCCTTTAACATCTGATATTGAGAATTCCGATGTTCATGGACCACTAGTTCTAGAAACAGATGTTAAAGTCCTAATTGATATTAAGATCAAGTTTACCTTTTATTTTTTTAACCTGAAGATATAAAGCTCTTACACCATTTTGTAGACATCCAGATGGCTGAAAATATCCTCAAAGGCCACACAATTAATTGCAGTATATGGTTTATAACGAAGAGCAGATAGTCACTTTATGCGTGTACAGCTAATTCCGAATGCCTTGAAACATCATCATATTCTCATTTAATGAACCTCTCTCCTAATGTTGCCAGTTTTTGATGTCTCCCTTTGGAAAACAATGAAAAAAAAATTATCTCCCTTGCAGATAAAACCAAAGGTGGTAAAGGAAAGCTTTGGTCATTTATTTCAAAGAGAGTAAACAATAATTTTGAAATTTTCATGAATTCCACCATGACCATATCTGTAATTATTTCTGCTGATTCTTGAGACTTAACCATTAAAGAAAGCAAAGGGTTTTTATGATATTTTCATTCCCAAGATGAATTATTTTTAAAAAAATATTGTTGTCCCTGTTATTATTTTTAAAAGGAAATTAATACAAGTTTAGAGCTATAATCACTAGTAGTCCACTGGTGAAATATGTTTCATTTTACTTTAGGTTCACTTTAAAAGAGGCTTGCATTCAGTTTGCACCACTTGGCACACTGGGCACATACAGATACAGTAATATTCTGCTTTCTCATTGAATTTTCATTAATACCATTTACATTTTTAAGTAGTGTCAAAAAGAAAAAAAAGAAATGCACTTTGTGTGCTCCATAAGTCCACTGACTGGTGAACAGGACCAAAGGAACACTAAAACATATCCATGAAGCAGGCACATAGATAGTATCCAAAAGCTTCAATGTTAAGTGGCCCAAAAAAAATCCTGAAAAATTCTATGCCAGGGTTCAGTTCAGCAGCAATTAGTAACAAGAATTTGAAAAAAGAGAGGCAGATGTTTTGCTGGCTGTACAGACCAAGCAGCCATGCTCTGGGGCCTGCCGGTCACTATGATACAAAGAGGAGCACTAACAATTTAAGATCACCAGGCTACTCATCATCTCCTAATCCTTAACATTTGCCACAGCACACTTTCAGCACACCTACAGCAAAGCACAGGTTATTACATGGGGTCATTCTTTAGTTCACTTTAACTCAACTTTTGTTTTTAAAGATATGTGCCCTAATTCTTCATTTTGAAACATTTCTTCTGGTACAGATGTAAATTTTAAATCTTTCATTGATTTATATACATACAAACATGCTCACACACTGATTATAGATGACTTACGATCGCCTGTTAGAATTGATCTACTATGATTAATACGTGCATATACTTTAGTACAGGAAAAACCTGGTCAAGTATCCTCATTAGTTACAGAGTTTGGTTCCATACAGAGTTGTGACCCTACCCTATAACCCTCTTTCTCTCCTCCTTCATCTAAGCACACTTTCTCCTCAGAAACTGTAACACAAAGAGCTGCAGTGAATCTTGGATGTTTGTGCTCAGTGCTTGAAGAATTCAAGCCAAGCACAGTTTAAACATGTGTCCACTCTTCTTTCACTTGTCAGCTACCAAATAAATATAACATCTTACACAGCAATTATATTTAAATATCCATCACTTGGGATGTGAATGCTTACAATACTTACAATTTTTTGCATTTTGTTAACTTACATTATCATTCTTCACTTAATAATGACATAGGTTTAGTACTTAATAATGGAGCATAAGAGACAAAAGTACATTAAATACATATTCCTGTGAGAATGGATAAGGTAAGAGAAAATTATTATTGTTATTATTATTATTATTATTACCTTAGAAATTATGCATCTGGTGGAAAGAAGGTTTAAAAACTTCATGCAGAAGTTCCCACTAAGTTTAACACATATGCATTATGGCCTGGAAAGACAAGGACTGATTTCCAGGGGAGATAACCAGCATTGCATCCCATCCAAGTCTTAAGACCTCTTCAGGACCCTTGCAAATCCAGGCTTTATTTGCTGTGCATCCACCCCACAAAAGAATTTAAGGAATTTAGCGCAAGGCCCCAAATGACAGGTTTGTAATGCACAGAGATAAAGAGCTATTGTGCTGGATAGTTTTTCAATGGCAGGCATCATTTTACCTTTTATCAACAGCATGAAAACATACAAGCAAGAAATATGGCCAGAATGGAGAGACCCCAGAAAAGCAGCTGGGGGGGGGCAGTGACAAGCAGGAAACCAGAATCACTCAGGAAAACAAATCTATACTACTACAATTTTTTCTGTTCTTCTTCTGCTTTAAATTTAAGATGAAGAGAGCGTGCCAAGAAATACATATGGGCTCTAGTCTGCAGTGCCATGGAGAAGGTCACTAAATTTTGCCCAGCCACAAGAAGATCCTCTTTGGGTTGGTTTAGGAGAGCACAGTGATATTTCTTATTCCAATCCCTCAGTAAAAAAAAGAATGCTAAAAAAAAATAGCACACATCATTAGTGAGTATCTGATAATTTGCAGTCTCTGTTTTAAATCTGTTTTATGAAAAAAATAAGCGAATAGAAAGATCTTTACTTAAATTAGGGGGAGGGGGGACAAAATTAATTTCAGCGAATGGTTCCTAAGATGCTTGGGGCACAGTTACCCATGGTACATATATACAGTATCTAACACAGATTTTACAGGTCCTCTCCAGATTTTACTGAAAGTCTGTGAAAAATAATAGTCCCCTCAAGGACATCCATTTTCCCAGGGTTTAACAAAATAAATCTAAAAGATGAATGGCCTTTTTTCAAACCAGTCTCAAAATTACAGGGATTCACCAGTATGGCAGTCTCTTTGAAAGTAAGAGAAAGCAGCCATAAACAGTTTAATCTCCTGATTTGATGGTGTTTTTATACCCTTCACATCAAATGCATTCATTAGTATGCATCAATGAATACAGCCTATGGCTCCCAGTTTTAAACTCTCTCTTGCTCATTCTAAGCCCCATTCTAGCCCAATTTGACACTCACAGCAGCAGCAGCTTCTTGGAAATTTCCAGTTGGTAACAATGTTAAGGGTTGGACCACAGTAAACTGTACTGAGAAAGGGGAGAGACGTGCACACAGTCAGAATGTCATTCCTGATTAGGAAGCAAAAACCTCATGGTTTAATTCCAGGTAGTTCCTTTCTTGCTGCTTCCCACCACCTCCAATCAGAGTTCTATCTCACACATATTTGTCATACCCATCTGGAAATGGTCTCCGCATCCTTTTTCCCCATGAACCACAAAATGAATGTAGAAAGCTGCTCTGTTGCCTTCTCACACCAATCGTCTACAGTCCAAACCCAATCCCAGCTTAAGTGAGAATTAGGGAATCACACAGCAGAATGCAATGCCACCAAGAGGAAGGGGCAATGAGGCAGGGACAAGAATTCCAGATATCCTTGGTCAAAAAAAAACACAGAGGCACTTGAGAGGGTTCAAGGAGCCCGTCATTTGCACGTCCTTGTTGAAACGATCCTTGGGCTTTCAGAAAACTTAGTTTTTAACTCAGAGAAACAGAACTTCTTACAATCATAGAATCACAGAATTTTTACGGTTAGAAAAGACCTTTCAGATCATCAAGTCCAGGCATCAATGTAGCACCACCACCATTCACCCTTAAACAGAGTTCTCAAATGGCATATCCACATGCTTTATTAGCACTTTCAGGAACAGTGACTCCACCACTCCCCCTGGGCAGTCTGTTCCAATGCTTTACAAACCTTTCCATGATTTTTCCCCTTAATTCTAAACCCTGTGTAACAGACCAAAGCGGACATAGAAGAAGATTGCATTGCTACATTTCATCCCACAACTGGAGCAATAACAGGAGCTCACATATTTGCTAGCTGCTTAAGTAAAAAAAGTCGCTGATATTTGCAACAGATATTTAATGGCCTATAAACAGAACTAAATCTAAAGCATTACATTGGCCACTAGACACAAGATTGAAGTGAGTGAAATAGGTTTGATAGATCTGGAATTTAGGAAGAAAAAGTACATCTCCCTTTAATTCACTTCCTCTTCCTTTGGTTATTCATAAAAGAATAATGAATTCTCATTCTCTTCCTTAGAGGCTCTATCGATAACATTGCAGACAAACCCAATTAGCATTTAAAGGCTACAACCTGCTTGAATTGCTTTGAGATTCCTTTGAGCTCATCTCCCAGGCAGACAATATACTAAAACTGATTTACCCCACTCTTTTTGAAATATCACTGCTATTTCGCTCTTAATATATCACAAACAAAAAATACGCCTTCATTCTGACAGAGGGCCGCAATGGATTTTGCATAGAGTTGAATAAATGAGAGCAGATGATAACCAAGCAATATCCAACCTCATGGTTTCAAACAGTACATCTATTTTGCATAAATAAATTAACTTTTGAAAAAAAAATTCCTCAAAACCATTTACTTTATACTTGGTTCAAAAGTGGTGAAATCTGAAATCATCCCAAAGTCAGGCTATTCCAGGAGTTCTGAAATTACTTTGAAAACACTCAAAGCTACTCTCTTGTTTTTGAGGGGGGATGTTGCACATTATCATAGCTGTAGATGCTTCACTTGTTCCCATATATATATATTTCCAGTCCCTTTTTCCAAGGCTGGTAAAACACTAGCCTCAATACCATCTTAGGGAAATGACTACATGGGTTAATTATGCAATCAATGTATGAATAAAGTCTTTTCTTCCACCAGTTTTTTATTTCCCCCTTCCAGTTTCAATCAGTGTTTCCTTGTTCTTCTATTCAAGCTCTAAAAATAAATTCACATCCTGCTTTTCTTCACTGTAATCAGTACTTTGGCTAATTTTACTGTTTCCCTCTTATTCATCTCTCCTTAAATAGTCCAAGGTGTTTCAGGCTCTTCTTATGATGTATTTTCTCCATAAACATCTCATTTTCATCTTCCTTCTCAAGCCCTCCCTGTCTCTCTCCCTCTCTGTCTCTCTCCAGTGTCTTTCTGATGCAGCAATTGGAACCAAACACAGAATCTTAGGTGAGGACAAAGCACTGATTTTTCTTGGGTTTTTAATAAAATCATAGCCATAGTATTCTCAGCATTTTTCACTCCCTCATTCTTATAACTTTTGAACATTCATTTATTCCTTGGCAGCTGTTGCACAGTACATAGAACCCTGAATTTGGCTGTCTACACTGATGCCAAGGTGTATTTTTGACTGCATGCTGTCAAGTTAGAGCATAAAATTAATTTCTAAATTTAAACATCTGCATGAATATCTAGACCTGAAATAGTTACCCAAGCTTCTCTATGTAATGAAGAGGAATAGGCACTTTAAGGCACAAATTCAGACGTGCATTCTATTAATTGAATTGCGTCCTAAAAATGCATTTTCTTCCACCAATTACATTAACAGAGATATTTACACCTATACCTTAGGTCTGAGGAATCCTATTCAATTAATTTTTACAATTCCATCCATCCATATTTCTGAATATGTAAAGAAAAAAAGTAATAAAAAAGCGTGAGAAAGAAAAAAATAACAATAATAATTTTAGGAGATTTTCCTCCCAGGCTTGAAGTCAGTTTTGTAAAGTGATCATTACCAAACCAAAGAAAAAGAGGATTACCAGAATGGGTCAACAATGTTTATCTTGATGACAATATTTCAAAATCAATGTTGTTCCATTCACAATTCTCACAGCTTTATCACATTTTTCTGAAGAACTGTCAAACTTTTTTTTTTTCTTAGGAACAAAGCTTCCATTTCATCTGACAACTTCCAGCTTGAATTACAGCTTTGAATTCTCTGCTATTTTGTTGAGTTGGTTCCATGGTCAGATTTCAGGAGGGCACACAAATAAGACACTCAATGTGCAAACCAAATTGACCAAGAGTTTCTCTGAGACAACATCAGTTAAGAATTCCCTTCGCTTCTTTGAAATTTCATTGTTATTTATGTCATTGTAAAGAACTGAAGTTGGGGATAGAAGCAGAGGAAGAAAAGAGGGAAGGAAGCAAGAACACAGAGCTGACTTAAAGAAAAAAAAAAGAAAGGAGAAGTTAATTCTTTCCCAGTAGAAGTTACTCTATTGGTACAGCACATACAAGAATATGGGATTAATATTCCACAAAAACAGCAGGCAATGCTTTCTGTAAAAAAACAAAACCAAAACAACATCTTAGAAAGGTCCTGAAAAGAAGTCAAATTTAAAGTAAAACTCCAACTGCATCATTGTCCTTTTGTGTAAATGTTGAAAGATAGAGGAAGATTTTGTTTCCTAATGGCAATGACAGCAGCTGTGCTCAGGTGTTGTCCTGGGTTTTCATTTTGCTTGTTTGTTTTCCAATAAAGTACTATTGATTCCCAGTCAGGTGGTACAAAAGGGCTGTATAAAATAGTCTCTGAGAAAATAACCACAATGTCTTTACTCACCTTCCGCCCTCTCCTTCAACTCCATTTAAACAAAGGAGACTTAATGATTCCCCTGCTTGATGCTTTGGAGAATAGGAATGTGCACTTAAAACAGCAATGGCTGTTTGCTTACCAAGTCTTTTATCTTAAACACAGGCCCTTTAAGAATTAGTTGAGCTGATTTTAAAAACTACAAAAAAATTTAGAAGCTCTTTCTGTATAATCAGACATCAAAGTTTGATGTGGAATACAGTTTTGCAATAAAATTTCATTCTTTCTCATTTGCATTTCAAATAAACCATTAATAACTTACAAAAGGACGAAGAACTGAGATAAAACATACTTTACACTTTGATATGTTAGCTGTTGTTCACCCCTGTGGTTTCTTTTCTGCTACTAGAGTTACTACAACATCACAGGTTTTTTTTTAGCCTTATGCCATCACCAGTATCCAAACCTGAAAAAGCTGCCTTGACATGGGTTTCTAAACACCACAAAAACCTACAGTACAGATGGATTATGGCTTCAAAAGTTTTCAAAAGGGACTCGCAGCTTATTTTTTTCTTTATCCCCATTTAATGTCCTCAGCCCTGTTGCAGCAGGCATCATCTGCTACTGAACTCCCAATCTGCCTCTTGCTGCAAAATTCTGTAACCTGAAAACAAACCTTACAGAAAGGTTAAAAAATGAATGTCCCAAATGTCCCAAATGATTAAGCCTGAGTTTCTTCAGCCAATGCCGCCAAGTGTGCAGTTGTATATAATCTAGTAATGCTAGCAGGAAGGAGAGGGAAAGAGAGGTTGGTGGTGCTTGTTCCCACCATGACCACACGCTCTAAGAAATCCAAGTGAGTTGGTATCTGCAGGGCCCCAAAGCAGCAGCTGAAAGGTGATGCCACTAAACCTCCACCTGATTACGCCCAGCACCTCACGGAGAGGAGGGCAGGAATGACAACACATCAGGATCCAGAAAACATCTGTTTATTGCCTACCTGACTTGTTTCAAAAAAGCATTTTTAAGGTATAAAGATTGTGATTATTCTGGAGATAGCCTGCCTTTGATTCAGTGAGAGGTCATTTCTGGTTTGTGTGGAGCATGGGTAGAGTCCTGTGAGAGAGATGCACACCTTAGAAATGCTGATGGAAAGCCACTTGCAGTACATCAGGAACACAAACAGACAAAAAGGAAAAATGCAGTCCCACTTCACCCATGTTTCCCAGGTGAATGACCTTCACTCTCTCCACTAAACAACACAACCTGACTCTCCCCACTGCAAATACAGATTGCTACCACCACCACCAGAATTTCTACCAGCATACATCTATCCAAAGCCTGTTTTATCAGAAATGTATCAGCCAGAAGGAGAAGGAGGCAGAGAGCCTCAGCATGCCAGGAACAAGGGAAAACCAAGACTTTTCAAAGGGAAAACCACTAGAGCTGTTCACAGAGCAGCATCTGGAGATGGATATTAAAGGTCATGTTGGAATAGCATTTCTTTTACTTCTAACTGTGTCTTTTCCATCATGTATACCTCCTCAAAGCATAAATCTGGTGTGATCTTTAGCCTGCCTGGTCCTCCCTCCAAAAAGAAAAAGAGAATACTTTGGAAAGTTTAAGACAAGTTTACTTAGCCTGTTTTGAGTATTCAAGCATAAGGGAGAAAGCAGGGGCTTCTTTCATTAAAAAAAAAAAAAATCTGTACTTTTCTGCACACTCATCAATCTAAGCCTCATATTTTATCTGTAGTTTACTTGTTTAGAGTGTTGACAATATGCTCTGCACTTCATGAGAAGTAATCCCTGCCCCAGAGAATGAGGGTGATCTGCAGTTTAAAATCACAGGTAGTCCCCACTGAATTAAAAAAGATTATTCATGTGTGTAAAGTTCCATTTATATAAAAGGAAACATATTTAGAGCTTAAAGGAAGGCTGACAACCGTCTCTTCCCACCCCAAACCAAACAACCAACAAAAGCCACTGGAAATGGCAGAGGATGGAGTGAAGAGGGGAAAACCAAAAAGTGATTTCCACCCCTAAAAAACCCCTGAGAACGAGCCTGCACCACTGTTCAGTTATTCTGTAGCACAATTAGCCCCAAACATTGATGTTAACAGGACTGCTTATAGAACACATATTGTTTCCCCAGCTGAGCTCAGGTATTTTCAGCAAAACATAAAGAACAAATTGTTGCTGGGAAGCAGGTTTTATTTAAAATTAAAATATAAATCATTCTTTAAGCTAACACTTCCATATTGGTGGCATTGTGCATAATCTAAATCCTGATGTTATAATACAGGACAGCTATATGGTTTTCTGCACATCAAAGAAAAAAAAATCAGATTATTATATTTTGTGCATAGATACTAAAAGAAATTACTCCGAGATCATGAAGGCCACCTTTGGATCAACATTACTCTCATATCAGTTAAGCATTTTGGATAAAAGGTTTACTTTTGCTTTTGAGAACATTTTTGCCTCTTTACCAACTCAAATATGTACTGTATCCACATGAAAATCCAGACTGTCATCATATATCCAGATGAAATATGTGTCTTCTCTCCAGTTCCAATGTGCTTTGTATCTTTGTGATGCTGTTCCTAACCATGAATTACTGAATCTCTAAATTAGAGAGATTTAGAAGTTGGTGAACAAAAAGGTTCTAAGAACAAGTTTTCTTTATTTTCAAATATTTAAAGTAAAAAAAAGGAATAGAAACTGTCCTTAATAAAATCACTTCCCCAATGCATTTTCCCTCTTTCTCATTAAAAATAAAATTAAATTTAAACCTCACAATATCATAACCATTTTTTTCAACCTCTTATGTAATAATGATATTAATTCAACATAAATTTAAAAGTAGCTTTATTAAGCAAATTTCTGCATTCTTCACTGGCTACAATTTTTATAGGCAACTTAATGCCTCCCAACTCTAATAACATCATAAAATACTTTGCAGAGAGACTAACATGATTTAAGTATCATCCAGGAAGACTCTTTGAACTATGGTTCTATCTGAAGTCGAACAGAGGGTTTTTATAGCCAGCACTATCAGCCTGAAGAGATGTTGCTAAATTCAAGTTAGGGGAAAAAAATGAAAATCAATATTATTATAAATTACATGTTTTCTAGAAGTTTGCAGTAATTGAGAGACATGTCTGGAAAGCCAGATACTCCTTTTTTTGTAGACCAAGACTTTGAGCCACAAGGGTGATACTGATAAAACACACAACATGCGTCAATACTTGAATGAGAGTCACTAAAAAGGTTACAAGTGCAGCAATTCTAATCCAATTACAAAGGCAAAAAAAGTCCATAAAATCTATATCAAAAGCTGAAGTCTAAAACTTATTTCCATTCCACAGTGACAGATGAAAGTGATATCATCCTTAGAGGTATCTACCGAGTGATACATTTTTTGCTATCATTTAATAGTCTAGTTATTTAAAATCAATACTCCCACGCATGCTGTCATTCTTCTCCTCCTGTCCCATTCAGGACTGTGGAAGCAAAGAATTCCCATATGTAATTACAAATCCATTTAAAACAAAATATTGAACCATGTTTTCAAATCTTCTTCCCACTATATGGCATTTTCAATGTAATTACTTCTAAAACTTCCACAGCTGAATTTAGTTTCCTTATAGAAAAGGCTCAGGAATACACTAGAAAGGCAGAAGGGGTTGAAAACCTGTAATGAATTTCAGCATGATTATCAACACGCTCCTTTAGTCACATCCAAAAGGGAAGTCAAGACACCTACTTGCCAAAGCAGAATAAACAACCTTGCTTTCTTAGAAGCATAAAAGTTTGTCTAACCAACTGCCCTGACAGGGCTTCCTGAGCCATTCCTGTAGGCAGAAGCATGATGAAAAGACACTCTTACCAATCATGCCAGCACAGACATGCCACATTGCAGGGGCAAAAAAGGCAAACTTGCATATATTTTGTTTCTCTTGGGTCTGTTAAATTTTTGGTACTTTTTAATTATTGTTATTATTATTTCTTCTTTTAATCCACTCCCTATTTTGAAAGTAAAAATTGAGGCATATAGAGTGGCATTCAGCTCCTTTTGGTACGCTGAAAAGGGCAGAGGATCAGGAGTGCACCTAATGTAAGTGACAGAAAATGGTAGAAAATACCACCTCCTCCTAGAGATTGTACACTGAGCAAAAGTCTCCATCTTGATACTGAAAGAAGGCTGGGATTGTCAGCTTCCCCTCAAATTATTTCCCTTTGTATGGACATAAGTGACATATGTTGTTTTATGTGTTTTTTAAGTTGGAGGAAGTAGTGTAGGAATTGTTATTTACTGCACTATATGATCAGCTATACACTAGGTTAAAGAGCATGACATCTACCAGCTTAAAGCCAGACTGGACAAGGACATGCACTAATACTTGTCAGCAAGAAGAGATTTAGAGAGGCAAGAAGGGGCAGTGGCAGGACCTGTCTCTAGGTCCCCTCTTTCATGAATCATCTGGGAAGGCAAAGTCCTGGATTTGGTCCAGCCTTTCAAAAGTACCTTTATATCCACTGATCACTGAGTATAAACTAGAAACCCTCCTAGGAGAATGGAGATTTCTCTGAAAATCACAAGCTGTGGCTTGGATTCCCTCTAGCTAAAGCAGTTCTATGATCCTGCTTTTACATTGCCTGGACACTTATGAGTCACCCACGGGTATACAGGAACAGCCCCCATTTGTAACAGCCATAGCAGCCACAGCTTTGCAGCACTGTCAGTACACATTAGACACGTGCTAAATACACCTGCTGCATTATTTGCTTGCGGGGGTGAGCAGCGAGAGGCAGCTGCGTGATCTGCACACAGCCTCGGCACTAGGCAGGAGCCAAGACATTCAGCTCAGCTGAGACTGAGCCACCTCTGGGCTTTCGTGGCAGTAACTCCACTAGTGAGAAGAGATGGACTTCCAGGGTTTGCAACTCACTCAGTGAGATGCTCAGGATTATTCTCCTGCACTTCGATTCCATCAAAATTGTATTTAGACACTAAATTTTGAGCTAGGCTTAAGTGAAAATGATGAGTGTGCTGTAAGAGGCAACAAAGAAATGAGTAACTGGCGAGAGATGGGAGTCACATTTGCAAAGAATATATCCATACTTATCTGCTGAAAGAAATGGGAAGATTTAGAAAGTGATGAGAAAGTTTAGCACCCAATATCATGTTCATCCATTGAATCCATCACTTAACAAAGACAATATATAGCAAACATCCCATGAAAAAGCTATAAGGGAATTCCATTCAAAGGTTGAGAAAGAGTATGCTGAATCATTCTAGGAGCATCCAGATGTATCCTTGTACATCTCCTTCTGAACAGGATCATTTACTGTGTGATACATCTATCATACTAGTGAAGCAGTTTTTAATTAAAAATATTCAGTTATAGAAGAACAAACATTCAATAATAATCTATTCAGAGAACAACATTAAACTTCAAAATACATTGGGTGAATTTATCATTTAATATTAAAAAAAATAATATAGTCACAGGAAGCACTGGCCAGAGAAAGATGCTGATGCCTAGGAGGGGTTCTGCAATTTTATGATCTTCAGATATTCATGAGATTAACCACACTGGTGATGACAGAGGGTTCACATCAATGTCTTTTCTCCATGACAGGAGAGGAATAGATTCTGAGAAAAACTACAATAGAAAAGTAAATCTCTGCTCCACACTTTTTGCCCTACAGTTTTTCTACACTGCCATTTTCCACCAATTCACAGTTCAGTAGTTTTCAAAACAAGAGGCAGTTTTCAAAACAAAAGGCAGCTTTGTGTTTAAGAGCATAAGTGCACTTTTCTTCCATGAATATCTTAATCCATTTTTAAACCATTGCAAATGTTTGGCATCCACAGACTCTTGTGCCAACAGTGAAACACACAAAGCAGCTGTAGAAGAAGGAAAGGAGGACCACCAGAAAATCCAGATAGATTATCAAAGAAATCCTTCTCTTTCCAGTATTAGCTGGTTCCTCAAAAACCTCTGATTCTGAATACTTCCGATATTCAGAATCCCTTCAATACAAATTTTATTTAATATTTTTATTGTTTAAAGTTGTTTCTAATACTTAGTGGTGAATCTTGGGCTTACTGTGTAGTTTAACAAATCACATGTCTTCCCTTGCCTTCCCCTCCACTTTGAGGTATATTGCACGCTTTCTATTGCTCTGGTGGCACATCAGATTTCAGCAGCTGGTACAAGGCAGTGCTATTGCATCCTTAAATTCCTTTCCCCTCCCAGGTAATTACCATCACCTTCTTGAAATTTATTTTAATATCTCCTCTATTGTCACTTCAGATGTTCCCTGTGAACAAGAATGATGGTAGGAGGAGGACCCCTTGACTCAGTGCAGACAGTAGAAGTTTATTCCATTGTCTGTTTCAAATTTATGCCTGAGACAATCAAACCAATTGATTATCTTCACTGGGCATCTCTGAAGTGGAGAACAACAAGATGCTTACCTTCCTTTGATGGTTATAAAGTCAGAGTAATTGTTATTTAAGTGTTCTCACTCTAAGATGAGATTTTACTGCAAAAAGGACATTATGCAGTACAGTACATCAGAAAACAAGCAATTATCCTGAGCAGCCATTAAGTTTTTCACAAGCTCAAGTAAAAAATCTATTTCATCCACGCTAGGTTAAAAGCATTAAGGAAATTGGTCTAATCTGAATGGTAAAGGAGATCAGTTTCTTATGTCATGCTGCTGAGGCATATAGGGGACACTACAACAACCAAAGATACGTAGCAGCTTTCTCTCCTGAACTGCTACTTCCTCCATATGTTTGGATAAACCCATTACAATAACTGCTCTTAGTTTTGTTCTATATATTCAAGAGGATTGAAGAAAATCTTTAAACCTGTTACTCAGATTTAAAACTGGAGACAATCCTGAAACAAGTAGCTTCATCTGGACACCTTGCTAGCTTTGAGGGCTGGAATACAAACTTTCATATCAACCAAGGAGTACTATTAAAAAAAATTAAACAACTGGATTTGACTTTTTTAAAGGTGTTTCCATAAAGAATGAAGTCTAATTAGAGGATCAAATTGAAAAAAAAACCAAAACAAAACAAAAAGAAAACTGGAAGTTGTTTGGGGTTTTTAATCTCACAATTTAGCTTTACTTCTCTTAAAACATTTCTGGACTTTCAAGATTTTGCCCCAGAAATCCAATGGCCTATGGAATCCTTTACTTCCTTCAGCAGATTTAACTATATAAATTTCTCTAACAATATTACTGTAAAGCCATGTTATTTTATGGAGGGGCGCTTGTTTTCTTTATGTTTTTGTAAAGCCTAACACTTTCACTGGCAAGACTGCAGCTTCCCATATAAAATGTTTATACCCTTTAAAAAACACTTTATCACATTAGTAAACTTAAATTGGAGCTGTCAGATTTCTTCAAAGTATCCTGAGGAATCTGTCAGCAGCGTGGCCATGTGCATAAATTCTGGCATTTCTTTTCACAGTATATCAAAAACTAGACGGATGAACGATCTGAAACTGTTATGTGTGTGCTGCTGTCTGAAAGAGTTGAGCTGTTTGGTTTAATGCCAGACAAATGTTCTTCCAGCTGCACTTATATGACATAATCATGATGTACAGTCAATGGTCACATTTATGGTCTGTGATGTAACACCTTTGGATATGTGAAAGCAGAAGGCATCACACTCCCAGTTATAAAAGCCAACCTTCAGTCAAACAATTCTCACAAGAGACACAGCTCTTTTCTAGCTCACAGGTCTGCATCAGCCATCAGCAAGGAGATGCTTAGAAGATTTGGTTGGGAGGTTGGTCCTGTCATTAGCCCTTGCTGCCAAATAGTGATTTCAGGGAACCATGCCTGCATTTATTTCTAGAGTAGAATAAATAACAAAATATGGTCAGCAAAATGCACTCCTGTTACAGAGAGGCAAAGCTTTACAGGATAAGGGCCTTGTTGCTTTTGCAAAATCGTGGCTGACTCCCTGTACTTCAGCTTAGTAGGAAAGGATTCTGGGAATGACTCAGCTGGAATAGAGGTAGAAAACAAGTTATATAACTGTGTGAAATAAGTTATATAACCGTCACATGCTCACATCGTGGTTTATGGTGGTTGGTTGAATTATATTTGTTGTCCTGTGAAAATATGCAACTGATAAAGGCCTAATTATTTTCAAAGGCCTGATTTTTGGCAAAAAAGAGCTTCCTTTTTCACCCACCTGGGGACTCTGCATCACTTCTTACTCCAACAGCACTCAAATACAACAAACATCTACTGCAATCTCAAATATCTTTTTGACCAAGTTCAGCAGAAGGAAGGCCTTCAAGTGCATCAGCTCATCATCGCAAGTATAAGCTAATGCAACCAAAATGGAAATGTAAAAATACAGAAAGGAGAAACACCAGTAGCCAAATATTATCAAGATTTAAGGGTGTTTGTTCTTCTTACAGAGAATTTTGATGAAGGAATCAATACTTCATATACACAAGAGATACGTGAGTAGAGTAACAGAAAACAGCAACCTGTTGTGGGGTTACCAAGTATTGTCTGCTTAAACGAGGTTTAGGCTTTTCATACTCAAATTGCACTGTTGATCTGGTCTCTCTTCATCTTGCCTCTGCAAAAAGAAACTGATTCAGCCACTTTAAAACTGTCTAGCCATGGAGGAGAGTGCTCCAAGCTAAACTAATTGCTGTTGCCTTTCTTCTTTTTCTTTAAAAAAACCAAAAACCACATGCACACACACAAAAAAACCCAACAACAAACAAAGAAACCAAAGAAAAACCAACAAAAAAAACCACACACAAAAAAAACCCAAAAACAAAAACAAAACCCAAAAAAAACCCAAACCAAAACAAAACAATTGTTTTCTCCCTCTATGAAAATTGCAAAATTATATACCAAGATTTCAATTCTTGTAGTTGCTGGTTAACAGTGGAGAAGTCTTAGGGGAAAAAAAATTTAAAAAAAAAATATAATTGAGAATTACATCCTTAGATATCTTAACTGCTATCATGCTGAAGTATGTCAAATACATTCTTCTTTATTAAAAAACTTAAAACTAAAATCTCCTACTATCAGTCTATCAGTGTTACTTAATTTAATAAGCATTTCCATACAGCTTTAGTATCTTTAAAAACACTAAGTGAATGAGAAATTGTGAGAAGAACTGTTACAAAATCTCAGACAATCTTGGGAAACCTCTGAAGTTGCAATGATTTCTCCAACACTAACAGGAGATATTACCCTTGAAAAGCTCTTTTGTTATCCTTGGGATTTTCATAGCAATTGTTGCTCATATTTAAGTGGCAGAAATGGAACACTGATCCTTCAATTTAAATGGTAACCGGACATCACCTATGCCCAAGTCCTGGGCTCAAATATGGGAACTCATATGGATGCAGACTGCCATGGCTTCTTTCCCAAATAATAGACCACTGCATAATGACTATGGACTAAATTAACTGTACAACAGTGTGTACTGAATAAAATACATATTTCACACACCTATTCACAATATCAATAAGCAAGGAAGTGCATGATTTTGTAAATGAATATGTGTTAAATTGAAGTTAATTAGGGAACGTGCAAAATTGGCATTTATTCAGCCTTTATATATAAAATGAAGGACACATATTTTGTATTTTCACATCAAACTATTTTGAGTATGTTTTTATTTTCACTGCCAGAAGAGAAAGCCCTGTAGTAATCCTTCAAGAATTATTTTCTTCCAGCAAGATAATACTAATAAATATAACCATGATGAAAAGTCTACAAAATGCATATTAAAAGTTGAATTATATTTACAGACCATAAGTTTGAACACGGTCTAATTTGCACCCATTTAACCTGAATTTCCCTGACCTAATAAAAAATTCAAGCAACTTCTACTGTTATTCTACAGCAGCAAAAGCAACCCATTTTGGCAAAAAAGATTGAGTCCTTTGCTCTCTTTACTATGTAAAGACTCCTCAGACAAGGTATGTGCAGTCTCTGCTGTACACAGTTATGGTGTGGCAGCAGAAACATCAGCTATGGAAGACATCCCCCCTTGTAGCATCTTCTGACTCCTTGAAAAACAACAGTTAAGCCGTATATAGGCAGATGTACTAATAACTTTTGACTTGCCCCTGGGCTAGGCCTGAGTTGCCTCTTTCTCACCTGTCTTTTTGTAATAGCTACCACATTTTGACTAAGATTTCATTGCACAGAATTTGACAATCAAAAGGCTTTTTTTTTTTTCTTAATGAACACTGATACATGGAAAAAACCTGATCCCATCAAACCTGCTTTTTCAATATTTATGTAAAATATGCTTCATCAAGTACTTAGACAGCTCAGATCTATCTCCCAAACTGAAAAACAAGTTCTGAGATGTACTTACGTCTAATAATTTTCCAGGATGTAATAATTGTTAGACTAAAATTCTGCAAGGAATCAGCAAGTTTATATTTAACTTTATACCACTCAACTAATTCAAAACACTTTATTTGTATTGTAAAAAAAGTTATCTATCACTACGCAAGAAATATTTGAAACTGTAAAACCTAATTTAAAATTACTCTAATGTCTTGGTCCTTTCAGAATATCATTGTGCCTGAGCAACAGCAAACTAAACAAATCTTATGGTTTAAAGAACATCCTGACATGCATTTTAATGCTCCTGAATATTCTTTGTCATCTGAAATAATAAATTGAAAGCCAGTGCTCATGTGAATAAAAAACTTATCTGAAAGGCTACCATTGGCATAAGAGAGTTCTAATTGAAATGTTAAAGCTTTGAGATGTGAAAAAGTCTGAGGTTTTTACAGAGGAAACACTTTTGGGTTTTAATTATATATGTAGACACACAACTCCCCCTCATCTACAGTCAAGGTCACATAACTCTCACTGCTCATTATGTAGAAGACTTGGGTTCTAACTCCAGTCCTCCAATTCATAGTATCACAGAATAATTAAGGTTGGAAAAGACCTCCAAAACCACTGAGTAAAACTTTTGACTGATCACCACCTTATCAACTAGACCATGGCCCTACGTGTCACATCCAGTCCTTTCTTGAACACCTCCAGGGATGGTGATTCCACTGCTGAGGAACACATTCAGTGCAGGTAGTTGGTGAGCAGCTGCCATGGGAGCTGCAGGTTGAGCCCCAGGCAAGAGGCCATGAAATGCCACCCTCTGCAAAACAGAAGGCCTGGGGACCTGTGGCACCACCCAGGGGACTGGACACTTAGGGTGGGAGCCAAAGACTCACAGACATTTTGTGCTTAGACTGTGAGGGGTCTTTGTTTGAGGTCCCTCCTTGGAGGCACCATCTTGAGCTAGTATTTTGTTATTGCACCAAGATTAAATTTAACAACTGAGACATCTGAGACTGTGCAATAGGAATCCTGGTCTGGCTGTGTGAGTGTGGGGAGTGTAGCTGTGAAGTGGCCTCAGCTCAGGTGGTGCAGGTGTGACTGCCAGAGTAGCTCCCGGATGGTTGGATAGGAAAGTTTCCTAAACGTCACCATCTCCCTGAGCAGCTCATTCCAATGCCTGAACTCATACCTACCTTACAGGTCTTCAGTTTACAAAATACAGCCTCAGCCAAACTTTACTAGGGGTATTCAGGCCATCTCAGAGTGTGCCAGGGTCATAAAAAACATAATTTTTTTTAATAATTAATATGTTTACATATAAAAAAATGTCTAGACAACATAGATGAGTATGACTTCACCAGTATTAATTAAGAAAGAGATTAAGATGGATAAAAAGGGATGCTATAATTGGAAGAAGCAACTGAGACAGCAAAAAGAAGTAGTGGCTCTTATTTATTCACATAAATATGTAGATTATCTTTGTTCCTCCTGTGACTGCACTGCCTGGTTCATGCTTCCCTTGTTACCCATTTCAAAGGCACTGCTGTGGAATTCGGCAGCACTTTCATTCAAAACCTCAAATACACAACTTGCAGATTTTATAAGAAATATGTTGTACTGTCCCCATCCTCCAAAACATAACAAGACAGATTTTCTCTTAGTAGCTCCAGCTATCTTCAGCGTAAAGGCAATAGTGCCAGGTCAGCGGACAGAGAGGGCATTATTTTCTGATTCCATCCTTCTTTATGCTGCTTTAATAAATGTAACATTACTATGATAACAAAGAGTTTGTATTTGGAACATACTTTTAAGATTAGCAATATTTTTATTTTTGTAAACAGAGCTTCTTCCTTTGAAGCTGGATTTGAAAACATTGATAGCATTTATCCCAGAAGGGAAATAAACAAGAAGGTTCATAATTAATGTATCAAAAATAATGAGTTATATTGAGAGGGAACTTTTGTCTTATGACAGTAGAGTCATTCCACAAAAGTGCCTAGTGGTATACTTTAAAAAAAAAGGAAACATTAACTCTTTCCTCTTCACTCCTTGTTATGAGATATTTTTATTCTAAACAAATTTCTCTTTGAGACAGGATATTAAACTAAGCAGATCACATCTATCTACCTTAGATTCCCATCTATTAATGTTGGCTTCTTAGCACACGAATACTCTAAAAAAGAAGTTCAGTAATAAAATAGTCCATGCATACATTCAGCCAGGGATTATATTCCAAATCCAGTTGTTATAGTTTATTCAGCTAACAAATATTACCTGGCCCATCAGTGTATGCAGTCTTAGGCCACAATAAACACAAATGAATGCACTATAGCTTGATAATCAGTGAGGGGTTGTTAAAGATAACTTACGTGACTTTGTCAGAGGCAATATGTGATTGTGCATTTGAGGCTTTAACATCAAATTCATCCCTTCCAGCCATAGACATCCAAGGGTAATATTCAACCTATGTGTATGACAGGTTTGTGGTCCTTCTACAATGAGTGAAAAGACTCATACTCACACAGTGCTATTCACATCCTAGATGGAAGGAAAACGCACCCTCCAAAGGGCAAGACTAAGATGGAGGTTAGGAAGGTAAATCAAAGATAACTATGCAGGTTTTGGAATTGAGCTGGATCCCAATGTACTAATCTCACCCTCCCCAACTTTTTTCTCCATGGTTAAAATAAACCAAAAAAATCTGAAAGCTGGCAGTTCCAATGGCTCCATGTTTCTACAGGTGTAAGCCTTTTCCTCATATAAGCTCTTGGCTAATTCTTTGGCTGAATTCACCCCTCCTGCTGTTGACTGAGGAATTGTATAAGGATCCCTCCTCTTTTTCAGCACAGACTTGGATGACTTGACTTGGGTAGCTAGTGAGCCGTGATTAAACAAACATAGTTATTTTGCACAAAAGATGCTGAAAAGCACGTGGATGATTTGTTCTGCTACCTCAGAGGTCTTCCAGCAAAACCTCCAATGCAAGGGTCCAACAATTCAGGGGTGATACCATCTCAGCCCACTACTTGAAGGTCATCTGACCCCAGCTGAAATTGCACTGAATTCACAGAACAATGTATTATTCCTTCAAGGAGGATAGGACTCAACCTCGGATTACAGACACACTGTGAACTGGTGGCATCGCTGTTAAAAACTGTTAATAATTCATTGTCAGCCCCTGGAGAAGGACAAATTAAAAATGCTGCTTGAAATACCATCTTTATTGGCAATACTGGGGGGAAAAAAAAGCAACTTCTTTTCCCTATTCACTGCATGCAAACACACAGAAAAAATGGCCTTCTTTAAAAGAAAAGAGTTGCTGACATTTTACATTTCTGATTTTACTTTATTTACAGAGGATTCTGATTCTGTCTACTGGGAAATGACATTTTCCTTCAGCTAACAAAATGAAAATATATAGAAAAATGGTGGAGCTGGCATTTACAAGAAATACAGCCAGAAAATTACAGAGGACAAATAATCACCTGTGTTTTCTATAATTACACAGAAATATGAATTAGAGTTTGTATTATTGTGGTATATTTATGATTCTATTTATAATAGAATCCTTTCTAAATCTACCTTTCAAAGCACCAGTCAGCACTGACTACCACAAAGGACATTTCTTGGAATTATAGTGTTAGAGTACAATTATAAGTTTTTTATAAGGTGACTAAAATATTATATTGAAATAACAATGAATACATGTAAGTATAGATTGATCAAAGCAACAAATCAATTCTTATCTCTTATCCAGGAATTACCATAGATATTTTTTTAAGACAGTGTCTAAATGATCTCATGAATTTATTTATAGCCTTGAAGATATAGACAGAAATATGAAATATTATACCCACAATAGAATTATTCAATCAAATATATTACATTTCACCCAAAAATAGGATACCAGGCTAACACCATATTGTGGTTGGGCAGCACAATTTGACTAAAACTGCATATTTTTGTTCACTACTTCTACAAACTGACAGCAATTGTAGAAACACAGACTTTATGTTTCCAATGATAGCTGACAGCACAAGTAACTAGCTTTCCCTTCCCTACATGCTTGAAGAATTATAGTATCATTTATCCACTGCGAAGGTTTACAAAGGCCGGGCAGAGTGAGATTAATATGTTTCTTTATGAAGCAAGCAGCAGTGTTTATATCCCTCCTTCTTCTTGAGCAGTGCCTGACTGCAAACCTTTTGTATAATCGGACTTGATGGGTGTCACTGAAGGCTCAAAGTAAAATAAATGTAAAATCACACTTCAGAACAAATGAGGGAATATTAACTCATTGTGGAAGAACTCAAAAAGGATCAGCAATGTTTCTGGTTTTCAATTTACTTTTCCAGCAAAACAGCAGCAGAGCATTGCAGACATCCCCATGCATTTTCACCGCAGGACCAACAACACCCACCCTGAAAAGCCAAAAGACTGTATTCCCAAATCCTTTACACCAAATACATAAAAAAACCTTTTCTGCACACTTTCAGATAGACTCTGAAAATGGAAAGCAACCAGCAAATGACACAGTCTCCTGGGAGGAAAAAAATCTTTACATCACAGGAACTTGGGTACCTGCTTCCCAAGTGACATTTATCAGCCTTCTGCAATGCTGCAGCCAGTGAGATGCACTGCTGGGAGTTGCAAGCCAGCAACAACCTGAGTGCTGAACCTTGGTAATCCACCCAGGAGTAAAGCAAGCCAGGGGACACTGTAGTTTACATTCTGCTCTCACCATGAAGTTAGCATGGATTTGGTTACTTTAGAGGAGTTGGTCGGGATTGACTCTGGTGTAAGTGCTGAGCACAACAGGGTCCCATGCCTACTGCTCTATTCACAAAGCAGCACCTCAGAGTCCTTCTGAAAATCCAGCTTTTCTGCAGTTCTGCTGAAAGCGATTCATTTGCTAATACCAATAGTCTCACTATTTTATAAATTGTAACAAAGATTTTCAACAACTTAGCTAACAATAGTCTTAACGAACTATAGTCCTGTGTGTACTACATCTTTAAAAATAAGGTAGTAAGGATGTTGAAAAGAGAGTAATCCAGATTCTTCAATACACATTTCTAAATCAACCCGAGGAGGGCAAAAATTGACAAAATTTCTGAGTTTCTTTGAACACAGGCAGAGTATACAGGCACATGTTTAGACAAAAATACTCCCTTTCCAAAGTATCCAATTCTTATTTCTTAGTCCTGGAGGTCCAGAAATGACAGGACTACAACTGTGTCTTTGTTGAGGCATCAAAGAGCTCCTCTAAATAATTTTTAGGTTGAATTCCGCCCGCCCTCAAATCATCATCAGAGTCCTGGAGAATCGAACACCCAGCAGGTGGCTCAGCTTTTAAAATAAGCAAGCAGTGAGAACCACTTGCTAGAAAATTATTTTTGGTTGTAATCATAGAGAGGGATTTTCTAAAGCTCTCATTGCCTAACTTTGCTCCCACAGGCTAAGAAGTGAAGTATGCTGTGACCTTCAGCAGGAGGCCAGCAAAACAGTCTTCGAATAGCCAACCTCACCCACAATTACAATTACATATTTTGTAAGGGACTCAAGAAATAGCCAGCTGCTCCAATTAGAGCTTATATAATAAGTGAAGCGGAATTCAGGGTTCTTTGTCCCCCAGAAATTTGTCACCATCAATGATCATATAGATTTTAGGGGACAAAAAGCCAATACAGAATATTAGGTAGGTAGGGTAGGGTATAGTTAGCAAATAAATTTGCTCAAATGTAAAATTTTATAATGCCACAAAGCTGTACAGAAAAAAATAAAGCCAAAGAAATGCTCTAAGAAATGAAAAGCCAGTTTTACTATGTAAGGTCTACAAGCTCAATCTGTTCAGCAAGAGCAAAATGTTCATACTTAAACAAGGAAAAGATTCAATGAAAGAGAAATGCTCAATTTCAATGCTGTATGTATGTTAGGATATGACAGCTGAAAGCAGAAATAAAAAGACCTGATGTTGTGACAGTGAAAATAAACCATGTTTTAAGTTCATGGTTTTGTCTCATCCATGTTCACATGAAATTTAGGACTGGGACAGAATCTTACCCCAGCTCACCAGCCTCAGTTTCCTGTGCCAATAGCATCAGTACTTTGGTTCTGCTCCTTACACATCTAGCCTTGCTTTTTTCTACCTCCTTTCAATTGTAATTCTACTCATTTTTAAATACAGAGATTAATATTTTGCTTATGACTTGCTGCCAAACACTCTCTTTCATGTTCTTGAGCCCTGGCTTTATTAGCCTTGTCTATGAGTATGCCCAGAAAATGCTTTCTCCCATGCACCTGACAGGCTCTTCCTAACATTTCCTAAAGTACCATCAGCAATGAATTGTCTTTCTTCTTAGTCTGAAGGAATTTTAAGTTTCTCCTCACTCCTTTAGCCTGTCAGTGTGATGCATTCCCTCCCTGGCATTAAACATTCTGCTGAATGATCCAGTGCAATAAGAAGAATTACAAATCTTTGGAAACTTACTTAAAAATTCAATAATTTTAAAATATGAAAATTCACCTTCAGTGATTATTTAAGCCTTTTTTTCCTAAAGATCTTAATGTCATCTGCAGCTGCTGTTTTTATTAAGAGTAGAATTAATGAATTTGTATTTTGGAGCAGATTTATATAGTGGTCCAGATGCAATTAGGGCTCAGTTAAAATTTGACATTGGGGACTCCGAAATCCAATATAGTCATGCACTAATGTGCAAAATCACTGCTTTCCAATAGATCTGCCTTCCCATCTTGTGCTACTGAGACTTTGAGGAAGATTTTTCAAAGGGTAATGTTGGGCTACTAATTTGAGAAGTGGGAGATTCTGGCAACTTACAGGGGATCTAGGAAAGGGATATTGTGGTACTTGCCACAGACCATGGACAGCTATGCTGGTACACTGACCCCACAGCTTTGCTGTGCCCCTCATTTGCTCTTGTTACCTCAGCAAAAGGATTTTAAATTTTTTTTTTCTTCGCATGGAACTTCTATAGGTTGGCTTGTATTTTTTCTACAACTTTTAATCCAAGAGGAAACACCTATCCCACCATGGAATTCCCTCCATGCCTCCTGAAGTGACACATGCCTTTTACTGAAATCTCTGATGCCAATAAATCCTAGTGTTTTTTCTCATAGACTGATAGAATATCCTGAGTTGGAAGAGACCCACAAGGATCATTGAGTCCTGGCTCTGCACAGCACCATCCCCAAGAGTCACTCCATGTGCCCAAAAGTATTGTCCAAACACTTACTGAACTCTGTCAGCCTTGGTGCTGCGACCACCACCCTGAGGAGCCTGTTCCAGTGCCCAGCCACCCTCTGGGTGAAGCCTATTTACACTAGGCCTCTTCCTTGCTTCCTAATTCTTCATTTCTGCATGTTGGCTCTTATCCAAAATGACAAGAATTTGTAAAACCATAAACACTCTTCATTCTCTTTAAGAGCTACTTTCCCTCTATGTTAAATATGACTTTGTGTACCAGATCTGAGGTCAGTTTAATCCAGCCCTTTTTTTTTCCTTCTTTTAGAAGATGCTTGAACATATCTGAGAAAAGAAACTTAAGACATTACAATATCAGTATACACCTATCTTCTCTTCCTGTAAGAGGAGCTGGTTTGCAGCCATGCATATAGCAAAGACCCTGCCCTGCTCTGACTCTAGTTTTTATCAACTATTTAGGTTTAGATCCCTTCTGATTTCTTTTGTAACCAGTCAATAGCAACTTGTGTCTACTTTTCAAGGCCTTTACTCCTTCCCCACTCAAGGAGCTCAGGTGGTTCGAAATTTGTGTCACAGGATGGATACAGGGCAGATCCATGAGGTGCTGCTCCCACAGACCCAGATGGGCATCACTGATAGGCTCAGCCACCTCAAAGAAAATTGCAACAAAAGGATTTCATTTGAGGCTCTCAGGAGGAATAACAGAACTATGCTTTTAAAATCAGCATGTCCAGTGGTCAGGCTCTACCATGGAAATTGCTGAGCCAGCTACCAAACTTAACAAACTTGAATTTCAGTCATATGCACATTTCTTGAAGAGAGTAAAATTAATATCTTTCAAGTTAAAAAGTTCATTCTTTCATATCACTGTTGTTGTAGAAATTCATACCTTTGCCTGACATTACCAAGTACCTCTTGAATATCCAAGGATATCACTCACTCACCTCCCAGTATAAGCCTTGAAGGCTTCCGAAATCCCTGTTGATCCAAAGCTAACTCCCCTGAATTCATAAGTCAACAGCAGCAGTGGAAACTATAGCTTGCAGGTCTTACTGCAGAAACCCGTCTGTCAAAAGCCTGGTAACACACACAAATGTTTTCTCAAAGAATTGTTAATTTGCCTCCCTGCCATCTGTGACACTTTGAAGAGTCAAAATCCGCCATTGCTTGTCTCAATACCCAAATTTCTATTGCTGCTGCTCCTCACAAAGGTTGACCATATAGATCTGCACATTCTGCAGATCTGAATTTCCCTGGATAATGTGTCTTTTGGTATTTATATTTTTATTAGTAATACTTTAACACGGCAGTTCCGCTCACCCAAGAAGGCTTCTGAGTCACATACAGTGCCAGTGAAGCTTCTGCAACAGTGACAGCTGACAACTAAAGAACGTGCCTAAAATTACAGATTTCAGCAGGTCACATTCTCAATGAATGCAAAAAAAAATACACCTTTACTAAAAGAGCCATGGAATCTAAATATCCTCATCAAGCAGGCACTGATATTTCCCCTTCAGTAGAAAATACCTGTGTTAAATTGAATGAATGACAATTAACTTGCTTCAGAAGGGACATGATAGTCACACCTGCTGCCAAATCTGACTGGTACCACACTGAAATAGTTCACTGATTATATATTTCAGAAAGCATGTATTGGCATGCTGCTGAGAAGACACTCAAGTTCTACAAATACACAAGTAATTTTCAGTACATCCTAAGCATTAATAATATTAACATAAAAACTTTACAAATATTTCCTTTCTTCATTAATCACACTGAGACTTTCATTCAAGGTTAATTCTAAAAGAATTTAATTACTTCAATCATACCTTATTGATCCTAGTTTCCTGTCAGAACTACCACCTTGCTCATTATACCCTGCTAAAACAATGCCCACTGCAAATTGTTACCTAGCTCAAAATACCTAGCAAGTAGTTTTGATCTACAGATACAGAGTCACCTTTATCAGGAGAGCCCCCTGCCCGCTCATTTTTAGCACCTCTGTTTGAGCAACATTAGACACAAAACTGGTACTGTCCCGTATTTCCCATGTCTGCAGGAAAACCTGCTTAATATTAAAACATCTGTTGCCTTGAAAAAGATACCTACTGTACTTCAGTAGAGACCATCTGAGGAAACACAGCAAACACTTTTATGCCCAAGTAACCAACAGGAAATGGCCACAGATGTTGAAGACCATTTAAAATGGTGTCACATATCTAGTTGCATATTTTCTATTACATTTTCCAAAATAACCCCAACCATCTTATTATTAGTAGGAGTGAAAAGACAATTCAGCAGAGATGGAGTTCAAATCTGTCATGTGTGCATATTATTCTGAATTTTTCCAGGTAATTTCTTCCTGAACGTTAACAATGCACACACAATTGAGAAAACATAGTTTTTCCAAAGACAAAAGACCTGGATTGTAAGGAGATCAGCTATTAACAAACTTGGTTAAAACAGATATCCCCAGCTCACTATGTTCATCTCCTGTGATCTTGCAGAAAGTACTCCTCTAGTTCACCTATTTTTTCTGTACTGCTGCACTCTCATAACACCAATTCACAGTCTGCATCACAGCTCCCCAGGTTCAGAAGTCACATTTTATTGCTTTGGGAGGTGCTCACCAATCCCCTTTGTGCAAAGAGGGGCAGCAACAGCAACAGACACCCAGTCACCAACCTAACATATTCTTAAGAGTTAAAAATAACAGCAATTCATACCAGAAGACATGAACTGAGCAACCAATAACATCTATCTATTGTTTCAAGTAATTTTATAATGCATGGTAGAAATGCAGACAGAAATTAGGAATTCCTCATTAATAGTTTTCATTTGTCATGTCAGAAATAGAAAAAACTCTGCAAGCAAAAGTTTCCATTCCTATTATTAATTTAGAAATGTAAACTTAAGGCAGGATTAGATGCTTAAGGTTTTAACAGCAAACACGTGCAAAGATCAAGTCAATAATGACAATGAAAGGCAAAATTCTGAATCTTCTTCACTGGTTATCTATAAAAACCTGCCTCTCACTGTAGATCCCCTCAGTGTCTAGACAAAGCTGGTCATACTCATATCAACAATATGTTTCATGTATCACTCCAATTCTGATTTCTCACGGTGAGATGTCATGGCTTTTCATTAATTTTGACAACTAAAATGTACTAAATGCCTAAGTTTTTAGATTGCTACAGTGAAAGGAAGCGAGACCCTCCTCCCGACTAGACTACTAGTAATTAATATTGACATTTCTATCACTTCCAGATCTGGCCTACACTGTGCAAGACTATAGAACTACAGCAGCAGTACTTTTATGTTTTCTTTTTTACAAGTCATAGGACTGAAAAATTATAAGGGGGAAAATGCCATTCTTTAAAAAAGAAATTATATACATCTGAAGAATGTCTCCTTTTCCTAAATGGGGAATTAGAAGCACAGTTTAACAAACAACTTTTCCCTTTTCCACATACATTTTTCCCTTAATATTTTGAAAGCTACTTCTTTGTGCAATAGACCCGCTCAGTCAGGACCACTCAGTCCTTGCAGCAATTCTGAATAAAGCACAAAAGAATATGAAAAAATGTTTAAAAACTGCAATATGAAATGAACCATAAACACTGGATTATTATATACCAACCCTTAGGTTCAACTTGAGGATAACACAGCACACAGATTTTAATACAATAAATGGCCTAGCAGGAAACAAGATGCACAACACTCGTTACTGTGACTATAAAATCAAATACAGGAGCAAGCTGGAAACACTGACCATGAACCGCCGGTATAGAATGCACGTCCCAAGAGACAAAATATCAAACCAGTGCCAGGAGACCCAAATTATAATTTCTTTTTCCACATCCTAGCCTCTACCTGATTTCAAGGAAATCACTTCAGTCAGTCTCAGTTTCAAAAGTGAACACCATGACATTAAGAGAGGGAGGCAAAAAAAAAAAAAAGTCTCTAAAATGGTTTGACTAATACTTAATAGAAAGGTTTGGGGTTTTGTTTGAAGTGAAGGGACAGTTGAACCTGTGAGTCAATGTCTGAAGTCGGTGAGTGCATGGGTGGGGGACGAACATGAACCACTTGGAGTGGTGCATGCCTTGCACTCAATGCAGGGAAGGTAAGAGCCACCAAGGTCAGGTTTCCTTTCTCCCTACTGCCATGGAGGTAGAAGCTGTCAGATTTTCACTGCTTGTACTTATATATTTAAGTGACTTTACTGTGACTATGGCTGAAATATCAGTCCTGGTTCCTGCCCATTTAAGTAGCTGTTTGCTAGCTGAAAGCTTAAAAATCCAATGACCTTTTGCAGTTGCAGCAATGTGTGTGTTACCCTGCCAATATCTACTCTCTCGTGAGCTCCACGCTTATTAGTTGACATTAAGCATGATTGCCATAAAGGCAATGTAGCTGAGCTTTAAATGGTACCTGCATTGTCCTATGGATATTTATTCCATGGCTACTCTGTAATTAAAGGCTTTATCAAACCCTTTGGGAAATTCACTTACAAAACAGAGTTAAAGACCTGTGAGTAGTTCTAAATTACTGTATTTTCACCCAGCAATTCAGCAGACTTCTAGAAAATGCAGACAGAAATCTGAAACAATTTTTAGACTGGGAACAGAGATTAGCAACAACCAGTTCACACAACTACTGTGTTATTTTCAGAGAGCATTAAAAGATACTGACCTAAAGGCCAATTACTCTTCTGCCTCACAGGCATACGAGGGTCTTAAATCCCACAATATGGAAACCACAGCTGGTGATGGCTGAGCAATATGTTATATTCAAAGAAATTCTCCAGAATGGACTTCCTTGCAGCAAAACAGAATGAAGTCTATATTTTCCACTCAACCAAAACGTTGCCACTTCGACAGCTAAGAGACAAAGCTAATCTCAGTCAATAACTCTTTTTGATATGTTATTCGGGTGAGAGTTAAGCCTGCTTCCTACCCTTTCATAGTTGATTCTTGCCATTCTAACTGTGGCTAAAATAAATCCACAGCAAATCAACCCAATATAAACATGAGATGTCACATAAAGACAGATCACCTGAAGTCTACAAAGCTCTCCTCTATAAAATCAGCTTATTGTTCCAGGTCTTCCTTTTAAAAGCAGTGAGACACAGGTTAAACACAGTGCTGAAGGATGCAGACACACAGTACATTATAGCTCCATTTTAACCTTTCTTAAAGGTAGTGAGGAAATGTAGTAAACTCAGTAATTTCAGTGAACTATGCTGCACAGATTGAAAAGATTTATTTCTTTCCGCATCCAGCGACATTCATTTTTCATGTAATTAAACTGCTGTCATGGATCAATGAGCACAGATAACAACTCAAAGCAGCAGAAGAGCATCCACCAGCAATCTTTTTCATTAAGTACATAACCAAATATTGTTAGGCTGAAACACAAAATGCATCTAACAGATCTCATTTTGTTTGAAAACTGAGGGACAGCCAGAACTTGTAACCTTCTAGAGATGAGGACATAAAATCAAAGCATTAAGGAGCAAACAAACCAGTCCTTATTGCCAGTATGAGGTTTAAATCTAATACAAGGTCTAAATCAAATTTTTACAGGTGAGGCTCCAATGAAAATATAAACCCCGTTAAAATGATAGCTATTAGAATTAGGCCTTCAGCAACAATATAATCAAAAAGCAAAATAAATCCAAAATCTTGAACAATAAAAAAAGTAAATATTCCAGATGTGTATAAGCAAATGAAATTTTCACACTTTGCCAAGTTGCCAGTTCTTAAAAATCATCATATAAGTTGGAAGTATCATTTAGGAAACAGATGAAGAGTAACGAGAGAGGACAGAGAAAGTAATATTTGGGGTTTTTAATCCAGCCCCTTCCTATTTTATTGGTGTTGCTTAAAATATCAGCACCGGTTGAACACAAAAATCTGCTTCTATACTAAAAATGACAAAAAAAACCCCCATCATAACAACAACAAATGTTACTTCTAAATACTTAGGATGCAATTTTTTTTTTTTTTTTGGTCAGGGAAATAAAGAGATCTTTAAGCTAGTTCCCCTGCCAAATTCTGCAGTCTTTAGGAACCTGAATTTGGACTTTGGCATTCTCTTTTGACTTTGGCCCAGTATTAAACCAATTCTTGCACAGAGCTATCTTATAAAGGTCTGAGTATTAAAATAAATACCTCATATTGTGTACAGATCTCACATGAACAGCCTTTGTGCCTGGAATAGTGACAATGGAATCACCAGAGAAATCACAAAGCATCACAGCCGCAGAGTACAGAAACCAGTGAGTGATGACATCCACTTAGTAAAGCTTGTGATTGCTCTATTTCTTCATAAAAACAAAAGCCATTTCAGTAAAATCTAGAACATCAATATGTCAGTTTTCAGACAATCCTGGCTAAAAAAGATGCATATTTTACATTAACTTGCATATTTTTTTACATTTGAATACTAGCAGAATTTAAAAGCATTAGCACCATTGGTATTAATAGATTTTGCATGCTTAAATCCCACAAAGCAGGACTACTTCCCTTAGTTTCCATTTCTCGATGCTTTAACTGCTAAAAATGTCCCTGTTCCATTGTCTGTGCAAGCATATCTGTACCAGGCAAGAGACCAAGTGAGTTTTAGAAATCTCAAGACTAGGCATCCTATCAATTACACCATCCAAAGATATTCACACTTTATCCATGAATGACACAGAGGCCAAGACAAGGTTAGGACAACAATCTACCATTGACCCATTAACGGCCCCACATTCCATCTGCAAGCCTGCTCTCAACACACAGTGGCAGAAATGGTTATTCAATTTTTCAGGATGGTTGGAAGCTTCATATTCCAGGTGTAAAAAGAGAGTCTCAGTCCTCAATATATATTACATTTCTAATTAGCATAAGAATACTATTCTGCTTTTCTGAAAAGGAGAACTGCAGCTGACAAGGTAATCCCGAAGAGAAATACAATTACTTGTGTTGGTCCTCTCTTCCTTAGTAGTTGCTCATTAAGGGCCTTGATGCAAGTGAAAATGGTGTCAACATTTTCCCTTAATGCAAAGCAGTAGCTTTGCAGCCTTTGATTATTTTGACATTTCTAGCTGAAACAAAAAGCATTCCAAAGTCTGCCTGTAAGGGGTAGAGAGAGTGGACAATCTCCTTACTCTTGCACATTTGCTTTCAAGGTTTATCACTTGGTCCACGTACGAAGAGGCAGGGGAAAAAAGCACGCCAGGAAATCACAAAGGGAATACAAGAGAGGAGCATATCTGCTTACGTATGCTGTGAGCAAATTGCACGCTTGGAGAGAAGGGGGATACATGAAATATGGAGCATTGACCCCATCATCTTCCTCACATCCAGAACAGGGTTCAGTCTGGACAGAAAATTGTCATTCCTAGGTGGGACGATCTGGCCCTGCTTCCTTTGTATATTGTATATAGATGACAGACTCTATCTCCCACAGGGTAACATGCACCAGCGGCCTGCACAGCTCTCCATGGAGGTAATTTACAGGACTTTTTGTGACCCTACACTGACCAGTTTTCTGCAATCAAAAGAACATATGCAACTGAAAGGCAAAGGTGCTGTAGTTTCTACCACAGAGCTGCCACATTGAGCTATGCAGGGGAAGACAGAAGAAAGCCTCCCACAGGCTGTGTTCTGCATCCTCCTTCCATCCCTGGACAGCCCCAGACGAGCCTGTGAACCTGGCTGGCTGGCAGTTTCTCTATATAATGTTTGAAAATTGTACCAAAATTCTCTGCTGGGAAGTAACAAAGATAAGCTGACAGTGGCAATCAGCAACAAGTACATGTGCAATGGTTTTCCTGCCACAGGACTTCACATGCTGGCTTACCTCTTAAAGGTGAGCATCTACGGAGAAAGCAACCAAAGGCTGTCCCAAGCTTAATGTCTTTATACTAACGTATTTGCACATTTCACCACCTTTTTCAGCATATTTGTTTCCTACTCTTACCCTGTCCTGTTTCTTTGTGCTGCCCTTAATGCTTTCACAGATTTAGATAAGGAAATAGTACTCAAATGTATAAAGCTGTCTTCTGCCACTAACACCAAACAATACCATATGCCATATAATTCTTCCTCTAGAGACTTATTCAAAATGAACAAGGAAATAAAACCCAATACACAGAATCTGGGTTTTTTTTTCAAAATAGTTTTCAAGCTTATCTATACAATTTTATAGAATGAGCAGAATTTATCTAATACATTACAGTTATTCCATAGAGAGAGACAAAAGGGTAAGGCAAACCAAGAAAGTAAACAAAATAACTCTATCAGGATATGCTTAGGTCTCACCCTACAACTCCTCCCACAGAGAAGGAAACACACAGCCAGCAAAGTAAACATATATTATACAGTATTTATCACCAGTTTATTGAAAATATTATAAAACTACTAATTTTAAGAAGGCATAAGTTTTTCTGAACTTAATTTAAATAGAAAAGAATCAATGATTTCTATAGGGTTAGTCTTGCAGTGACCATTGTGTTTATTATTAGATATCCTAATCTTAATTTCCTAACAAGGATGTCTTACTCAGAATAGGCAGTGGTGGATGTCAGCTAATCCACACCTCTAAGCCCATAGAAGTGTCACTTGAGACAAAAATCTCAAAGGCAGCAAGTCAGCAAGCTCCACTGATTCCACCAATGCTACCAAAAAGGGCTCTGGCCCGCCAGACACAGATGTGTTTGACACAAAACTCTGCCACAACAGTGGCTTTATTAAGCTCTCCAGTACAACTCGCCAGCATCCCCTGCTCTTCTCAGATGCAGTTCTCATTGCCACCTTCTCTTGACCTTCAAGTCACCAAATGATCTTGCAGATGGCCCCACTTTACTTTGCTGCACAGTACTGCAGACATGGTTGCCTTTTGTATGTCATCTGCTGACAGCTCAGCAAAGATGTAACACTCACCTTCTTCCTAATTAACTTGGGCTAAATTGTAGGCTACTGCAGAAAAAAAGATTCAGTGTGAGAATGACTACTAATATGCAACAAGGAACTGAATACCTGTACTCATATTTATAAAATTAGCCTCACTTTTAACAAACAATTTCGTCTTAAAGAAGGAAAGAAGCTCCAGCTATGATAATGTAGCTATTGTTCCTTCTCTGTAGTTAATGTGCTGCGAAGACCTGCACACGTATTTTGTCTGCTTTAGCAAAACAACTAGCTGCTCCATCTATTCACTCAATCTCCAGTCTAGCATCATTGCCTCTCTCACACTTCTGGCACCGACTTAACTGGTCTCTTTAGTCCTCACAAGTGCATTAACAAAGCTTCCCATCAAAGTATCACCCAAAGTACTATTATTAGCTTAGCTTTAATATAGCACAGAAATTGAGAGTGGCTGCAGCTAGAAAAAGCCTATGTAGATGTTACTTGTCTGACAGCCTCAGGCTTATTTTCAACATGTTAAATAACTCAAAAATGACTCAGGCATCTATTCACTGACATCAACCCCTGCACAGCTGAGTAAGTAATGTTAAGGCCCTGTAAATGGAACAAAATCCTATCATGAATGCCAGAAGGGGCATCAGTCTTTTTTTCCAAGCCACTGCTCCCTGTGAATGAGGGGAACAGCACTAAGAACCAAACACAAAGCCTGATTTCCAGCAGTTACAGTAAAGCCATACATTCTTCCAAGGTGGGGACAACCAGGGAAAAGTTCTAAAAGACTCTGGAACTGCTGAAATATTGACACTTTCAGAGACAAATCTTAAACATGAAAATCTCTACAGTACTAAAAACTTCATGGAGGCTACGCTGAAACAGCAGCTGGCTGTTCTGCTTCTTGCAATTTATGGCTTTTTAAATTTGCTTTTGCCACTTCCTTCATTCAGGTCCTAACAACCCCAATACCACCAGCCAACCCGAAGTCAGGCAGGCAAGAAGAAGCTGGGCTCCTCAGCCCTTGGTCTTGGGGAGGGACAGGGGGGTGGGGGGCGGAAAGGGAGCAAATGGATACACAAAGAGAAACTATTAGTCACTACAAAATGTCCTGCCAGGGAACATTTGGGAAATACTGTTATTGAGGTGCACATAAGCGTAAGCAGATCTTTTCCGTCACTTCAGAGGAAAAGGGGGTGAGGATGAAGGAGATCTTACAGAAGGGAATATCTCTGCAGAAATGGCTGTTAGTCTGAGCTAACCAGAAAACAGTAGCTCAACCACAATGCCAAAGTCTCTCCCCATTCAGAGCAAGGAAATCAAATTCCATTCTCGTTTTATCTTGGCACAGATCTTTTGCTTCAACCTCTGAATTACAACAGCTTCTGTGATTAGGACTCAGGGCCATTATTTTTGGCCTTTAAAAAAAGGACTGCACTAAGCTGAGAGTAACTATGTCTAGTATAAATACAAGTTGAGCAATGGGTAAGTTTTAATTCAGACACATTAATCAAAGAAAACAAAGCAATGTAAAAACATCTGGCAACACACAAATTAGTAAGACTAAATGTCTCACTTCTCACAGTAATTGTTTCTTGGCTTGATAAAGGAGGCTTTTCTCCTCTCAACTGTCCTGAAAGGTTCGCATTTTCCTCCCTTCTTTGAATTCCTCCAAGGTATTGCTATAATGAACATTTCTCCTGGAAACTTCTGGATAGATTCAACATGTTTTGGCTATGATTTCCATATGACAACTACTAAATTTCATCACATGAACACCACTGCAATGCTTGCTGGGCTGGAGCACAGTTTGGTGATGCATTAAAAATGAGAATGTTGCAGCCTGTCTCCTCTGTGGATTCTGCTGTCCCAGGCGAGCCCTGAAACACAGCACTTACCTATAGGACACCAAACTGGCCCTTGTATTATTTCCCTCATTAACTGCCCATATATCCTAGAGCTGTATCTCTTTATGGATTCACTTGGAAAAGAAATAAGTACCTTCAGAGGATTACATGTTTTATAATGACATCTGTCTCTCACAACCAGCCTGACAGAAGCTTCTCCTCTTTACAGAAATTATAAAGTACTGGCTGCTTGTTTCCTTAAAATGACTCTACCCTTGTCCCTTAATACACAAATTTTATTCTTCCAGTACTCACACACAGCTTGAGCTTTCTTTCATTTAGTTAAAACGAAGAGTATTTAATTTCAAGATTATCTGAATCATAATGAATAATTCATGTAACTGAAACTAAATCACAGCCATGGTCTCAGTTATACATCGAATCTTGGTGTAACTAACATGACATAACATCAGAAAACATCTTCTCTGAGCAAGGGATACTCAGACTGTCCAATTACTTCCCATTTACCACTAGGGGCCAGCAGTTCACCTGCTGCTGCTACACCAAGGAGTACCTGGCCACCTGAAAGTAATTCTGCTCCCTCTTCCACCTGCTAAACCATATTAAAATAGACTAGAAATTCATACCCACCTATCTTACACGTAAGGAATAGCTCTCTTTGGTCATAAGAGGTACTTTATATAGGGAGAGAGAATTAACTTAGGCCATTATGGATTTAAAGGTGGTACAAGGAAAAAGAAACTAGAAGATTTACAATGGGGGAGAATTATTGGGTTTTTTTGGGGTGTGGTTATTTTCCCCCACTGAAAGATATCAGTCCAAGGAAGGGTGCTAATTGTTTCCACTATTTCAATGCCATCTCTGAAATTAGTATCTGTGGCCTGAGACATGTAATTTAACACTTGGCTGCCCTTCCCTCTAGCTATAACAGGCTACCTAGGGAGCAAAGACACAATGGATTTGATATCGCATTCCAGCACATTTACTTGGAGACAATCCCTTGCTTTGGAAAATGGCAAGCAGTAATCATCTGGAAAAAAAGTCTCTGTTTAGACATCCAAAAATGTAAAGATTTTCAAAATGTCTTCACCATATATTTATTTACCTTTATTTGTTTTGAAGACATAGGAGTAAGCCAGGACTACTAAACAGCATGTATATAATAGAGCTATTACATCATGATGTCAAAATTACAAGGGAAAAACCTCATCTTATCACAGACATTGCATTACTGTAGACAATTACCAAAAAATGCAGCTATGCACAAAACCAGCTTAGCATTTTTCAGGTTCCTCTGGACTAAAATAGCACCAGTCTTATAGGAATTTTATAATTTAAGAGCACTACAAGAGAGCTACAGGAAGAGATTAAGAGATTAGGCTATTAATTTAAACTTTTATCCTATATTAAAAAACAACCAACCAACTTCTAGAGGAGATGAATCTGTATAAAGTAGAAAACTTTAATTATAGTTGTCCTTAGTTACAGTTTTCCTAAGGAGCAGACGAGGAAAAGATGAGCCCACCAGTTTCTTTCCCGTCCACCTCTTTGCAAACCAGCGCAAAGACCGCAATGCAGATACTGCTTGCATGAGAATACCTTCAACAATACAATTTCTCCTTGAAAGTTGGACCTCCTTTAAAGCACTTTTGCACTATGCTGTGAAATGAAGTCTCACACGTATTTTTGCCTACATTAGGGAGGTTCTATAGCAGAGATGGCTGATCCCAGCTAGGAAAAACTTGGCATGCTGCACCCTTCGAGATCTTTGAAGCATTAGAGGTGGCAAAAGATCTCTTCAAAGTCCAAGCAAGGAATCTCTAAACCTAGATATTTTCTCCACCCCACAGTAAGCAAAACGGCACAGCAGGTAGGGAAAACAGCAGTCACATGCTGCCCGTCAGCCTCAGAAAAAGCCCGAGCACCAGACCCTGAGGCTGATGTGACAAGCAGAACTCCCCTGAACACAATGTAATTGCAACAGTTTATACAAGCTGTGAGTCTAGCACAGGGTTCTTCTAACTATTAACAGCTCGTATAATTCTGTTAAAGCTGTGTCTCAGCACAGTTCAACTGCAGATCAGTCTTGTTTCAAAGAAAACAAAGATGATAATTTTGGAGAAACAGTTGCCTGAAATACAATAAAATACTCGTTAGGAAACTCAGGCTGCTCCTACCTTTGAGAGCACTTATTAACCCTTGTATTAAGTTCCTCAAATCCTTTCTGCTTGCTGTGTAAATCCAGCCCTGTTTCCTTGCTGCCTCCATTTTACATGGCCACAGCAGTTGTGTGCTTGCAGCTTCTCCTCACAGTTTCAGAAGTCAGTAAATGGGTTTCAGGACAACAGACACTCAAACGCCTGAGTATCAAAATTATTTAGAAAAAAATATAGAAGTCAGTTCCATCTTTTGAGCCTCATTGAATCCTTCTCTTCTTTTTGCATGGATTGTCCACTGATATCAGGCTTGTACCCCCAGCAAAAGGGATGATCAAGCCATTATATTTACTAAAATAAATTATGCAAGCTGATGAGAAGAGTTCGTTGCAGCAATACCACCTAAAGTATGGGAGAGGGCATAGAGAAAAGAGGGCTCAAAATCAAGTGTTGTTATCAATGAAACTTTGTCTGTTCATGTCAGTAGAGAATCTGTGTACCAGAAGAAAAAAAAACAGGGAGGGAATGGCTGTAATTCCTTAACAGGCAGCCAAATTGAAGAATAATATATCTCTAACAGAGCTACTTAGCAAGTCCTTCACTAAGTATGCCTGGGTCCAGTAATTGCAGCATTCTTACAACAGTAAACAGATTAGTAAAAAGCAAGAGCAATTCTGGTGAAAATGTGATTATAGAAATGGTAGATCTCATCTAACTATTTTGTGTTATTTAACACATATTTTCCAAGTAGTAGAAGACCTGCATTTTCAAAGAGAAAAATAACTGCTTTACCAACCCCAGGGAGAAAAAGGCATTTTGAGAGACTTGCCCATTAACATGGAGCACAGAGGTTTGCAGATATCCAGATAGGCTTGATTAACTACTGCTTCTTCTTGACTGGCATATAGTTTGCGCAAGAGACCCAACACTCACATTGAACCTAGAGTTTTAACATGCACTGGAGACTTAAAACTCCTGAAACTTGAGACTGACGTGTCTGTCAATTTACAAGAAAAGAGCAGGTACACAGATACAGAGGTAATAACACATAATAGAACTCCCAGTTCCAAGCATAGTCTTGGAAACAACAAAAATTATATTTGTATTCAGAAATAAAACTAAAATCAGTGATAGTCGGTCAGTTAGACACACTATGATAATTTCATTTGTTATTGATTTGTAGGTTTAGTATGGTATGTTGAGACAGTCTATCTCTTTTTTCAAGTAGCACACTCTGCTTTAAGAATGTGCCCTCTTAAAATCTCAAAACCTTTGTTTCACATTATGGTCACTGCTCTGAAGACTGAAGTGATGGGCTCAGATCCTAAAAATCATGTTTTTTCTTTTCTGCTGGAGAAAATCCACCAGCTCACAACACTGTGGGAAACAAAAGAGATCTGAAATGATCTGAATCCTTTCCTGTGACATGTGCAAACTGACAGGTGTGGTTGGACATAGCTGCTAGAAAATAAAGTACACTGAGCAATTACAAACTTGCTGTTTATCTCGGGAATCAGTAAATTTAACTGAGTTGCATCGATCAAACCAGCAATGTTGCCTCTTCAGCAACCTGATGAAAATGCCAACACAAAGGTCATCAATAGGTGCTCTACGGTTTATAGAGAAAGCTGAAAGATGTTCTGTACAGAATGTACTTTGTCACCATGGTATGGTGCTGATTCTCACAGCTTGTCTGTTTTAGAAAGACTTTATGAAAAAAAAAAAAGTCCTATAAAATTCTACCATCAACACCCTGCATGCACAGCCAAACATCCAGCAGCTCATGTACTAACAGTGAGGATATATGCCTAAGAAACTACGTGTTGAGAAGAGTGTCTGTTAATTGGCTTGCAAGCAGCACTCCGCAAGCAATCCCTGCTGCTGTCACACAGAAAGTGTGGCCCACCTTGATGGTGTCTACCTCTCTCTGTCTCTTTTTCCATGAAAAATTTCATTCCAGCATGTCACACTCAGTTTTGCCATGAGTTACACAAATTTGTCTAACTTCAACTGAAGAGAAAAGTATAAACCAGTTTACCCACACAGCCATATTGTAAACAAAATTAGATGGAAAAGGTGAAAAAACCCTCCCATCAATAAACAGCAAATTATGCAATGTATAGAAAAAGAAAAAAATCTGCAGAAGAGTGGGTGGCTCTGGAGAGGGGTGAATACTCCATGCGCACACTATGCCTTTCTCTTTTACCGGTGAACTTCCTACAAAAGGAGCTTGCAAACCTTTTGCCTAAAGGGAAACCATAACTAATGGCATCTGCCACAGGAACTGATGTGCATTCACTGAACAACTTCAGACACACTTAACTCCCATACAATAGATCACCAGTGCCTCTCAGGTTCAGCTGGTGTCCAGCAGGCTGCTAGACTTCAAAACAGGAGGGTTGTTAAGTGACAAGTCAGCCAAGTGACAAAAGAACCAATATCAATATACATAATGCAACCAAACCAAGTGAACTTGGGTCATCTTGCTTGCAACAGCATCGCTTTCCATCCCTGGAGAAATCAGGATGCTCTCAGGCTAACAAGGCACCAATTCTTGTCTCACTCAGGTTCCAGGGGCACGACAGGAGCAATCTTTTTGTCCCATCAGAGAAGGAGAGGGGAGGAAATGCTAGTCTTGAAAGGTCCAGTTCAGATACTTACAAAAGGGAAAGAATGCCAAAGAAATTACAAATAAATGTTTAAAACAGGGACTCTGGCCAACTGGAGGATTGAACCAACACATTTTTGTACAGTGAGCAGTGTGAAACTGGTGACTTCAAGACTCAGAGGATCTATTTTAAGGATTTATACTGCAGGTTTCACAGCATTTTCCTTTCTCGTGGTGCCTTTGACTCGGCAATATAAAATCAGATTATATACATAAATGGGCTGACTCACACCACTCACCTTATATGAAAAAGAGTCTTAAGCAGTTTTGAATTTAAGTTAAACAACTGGATATGTAAAACAAACACACATTAAGTAAATCATACTCTCTGGCGGGAAGACCCATGAAGCTGAATTCTGAATGTGTGGGGCGTGCAGTCACCCCAGAAGCCCAGCAGACCTCAGGATGTCTCCACTCCAGCCCCCCGCTCAAGCTGACCAGCCCAGGGGTGAATTACGAGATTAGCAGAACAGCTAACTTGGGTTGAAAATACTTTTGAAAAATTTTGGGGTGGGAAGGAAGAAGAGGCTCATAGATACAATGTGAGGAAACCACAGTCAAGGCTGACCCCCTCCCCAGCTGCAGTCTCATCACTGTCATGCACCTGGCAATCCCTGCCTCACTTGCCACAGGGTTCCCTTTGGCTCTGAGCTCCCCATCCCACAGGGAGCAGCTGCCCCACATTGCACCCTCTGACATCAAATACTGAAGCTGGAATAAATTGAATAGATTTCTTTAAGCCAAAGCTGTCACTCTCTGTGCTGAAAATAAAAGCTAAACAGCACTCTGTAGACTTTAAGAATTAATAGGAAGGTTAAAAAGATGACAGAATAACTATGATAAGTAATCAAGTGGCTTCCCCAAACCTGTGTGCAAAGGCAATTACAAGGTCTATTATTTCAAGTCTAAGACAGGATTCAAAGAACTGCTTTAAAAATATTTTTAAAACATATTGCAAAAAAAGGTACTAGATCATATACAGTATTTTAAATAATACAAATAACTTCAAGCTACTAGAGTTTGCTTCATCAACATCAGACAATGCATGCTGAGATGCAGAACCACTTCTCTACTTACTGATCCAAATTACTAATTTACCTGTAGGTAATGAAATAAACCTTTATTTTGCAGGTTGGTTACATTACCAGATCAGTAAAAAGCAGGTAGATATGTTCAAGGTATTCTGGGGCAAGGTATCTAGTCTAGTTATAAATAGCATTCATGAACTGCATAACTAAAAAAAAAGAAAAAAGAGAAAACTGAAAAGTATAGTTCTTTTTAAGAAACATATTTCAATTATTGAACAAATATCATGTTCAGACAGAAAAACAGTTGCCCTTCTATAACAGGCAGTTTTAATGAATCTATTTCCATAAAAATGCTTGATTTTCAGCTTCAAACCACTCCAGTGCCCTCCTTCAACTCCCTTGCTAGGCATCTGATTAAAAACAAGTATTATGAAAAATATTCACAATTTTATTCATTTGAGTCTTATTCCAGGACTATTCTCTGATATCATCCTTAGCTGTTTCCCATGAAATGCTCTAGGGCATCCCTTGCTGATAAACACACACATGCACACACCTCACATCCCACATTCCATTTCAAAGAACATGGATTGATTTATGGATTGTGATACGGTCTAATATCACTTACATGATAAAATCTCCTACCTTCTATTGCAATGAGAGGAAACGGAGTCACCTTCACTACAGAGACTATTATTTGCCACTTCCACAAGAGATGGAGGTTTCATATCTCTTCTCCCTGACTTTCAAATTAGCCATTCACAGCTACACAAAGGTAAACACAACACTCTCACCAAAAACTGCTGCATCCCTATGGAGCACCTAGAGCATGAGCAGAGCAGCCAGCCTTCTCCACAGCGTCCTGGGTGACAAGCCTCTCCTGCAGGAAGGCTGCTGCACCAGACTCTGTTTGAAAGCCAACCAGAAAAAACATCAGGACTCGTTTCACTTAAACCCCTTGGTTGTCTTTCCCCTTCAATCATTTGAGGATTATATCTTTGTAAGAAGAGCTCCTTCAAGGCCAACCTGCTGCACTACCTTTTTAGGAGGAAGGGAGAGGGAGAAGATCCTTCTCTGGAGCTCTGTGCTGGCCTAAAATCATATTTAAACTCACTTACTGGAAAATGAGGCTCTGGGACACGTCCCCAGCACATACATATCCCTCCAATACAGACCAGCTGCGGTGTCACCTCTGTGTGGTCTAAACCTGGACATCTTCCCTGTTTTGGTGGTGCTTTCCATAACAGTAGCTTAAATCCAACTCTTACTATTGGCAGAATTTCAAACCCCTTCACACTACATTTGCCTGAGTTTAAACAGCACTGAACCATGCAATGAAGTTATAGCCTAAATTTCAAGCTCTTCCAGAAGAGCCTTCAATGAACAGCCAACCAAGAATGTAACATTATGATACTCCTTTAATTCCGAGAGGAAAAAAAAAATACAGTGCTTTTTCTCAATCATTACTATGGTCATTACATATACTACTGTATTTCAAGACCTAACATAGCTCTGATTCACAAGCAATAAAAGAGGGAACAGAAAGGCAGTGGCTCTGCCAGGTCTGCTCTGGTCTGGTTTGGTTTCTTTTTGGAAGTGTGCAATTGCTGTCAGAGCAATGAACTGCCCATTTCTGCTGGAGATGTTGCTTCAGGAAAAATCACAGTTGCTTTAGTCCTTTTATCTCAACAGAGGTCACCCTGAAAGTTGCATTGAAGAAACAAAACAAAAGCCCATCTGATGTAATGTGCCTGACCACTGAGAAGGAAAAGCCCCACAAGCTTGAAACAAAGCCTCCAGCAAAAGATTTCCATGTGCTCTGTGACACACACAGCCATCAGCAACGTATAACTCTTAAATAGGAGCTAAGGGAAGGCTTCAGAGATATTGCATTTTGCTATAAGACAGTGACTGGATTTGCTTGGGGAAAAAAAAAAAAGCCACTCTTCTCATTTATAAATTAAGATATGGAGAGGTTCCTGTCCCAGTCCTCTGCTAAAGACTAATTTTTGTACCTTCCATTTTATTCCCCAGTTCCCAAATGCAATTGTGCAAATGCTTAACCTTAAGCACTGAACTGAAGTCAATAGCATCATCCACTTGCTTAGTGACAACATGACCAGTTTAAACTACTGGTGCAGAACACAGAAACCAATCTGAAATCCAGGGTTTACTCCTTCAGATATGATGAAACTCTGACCAAAGCTGCACTCTGCAGGGTGAGGGGACAAGGACTATTGAGGCTGTTCCAATGCTCATCTTGGAGGTACAAAATGTCACAGCAGCAGAGCAGAGAAAGGAGCCCAGGATTTGTAGCTTCTCTTCATTTCAAACTGAGTCTTTAATTTCTCAGACCTATATGCTAATGGGGTAGTTTGTTAAGCTGTTTCACATCTGATCAAGACATTTGAATATAAATCTTTAGATCTTTGCTGAAGCTGCTTGAATTAAGCTTGACAAGTAGCATGAAAAACATAGAGCAACAAAAATGTTATCACTGGTCCCTTAAGCCAAGTTTTTACTGATTTTACAGGACACTTGAAGAGCTGAAACCCTAATTAAAAAAAGACATACATGGATACATACATAAGCATACATACATGCATACATACATGGATGCATACATAAGCAGTGTATGTTTAACAACTGAACTCTCTTAAAATTTTTTATTACCCCAATTTTTAAATTTGAATGACAATACACACTGCAGACTCTATGTAAAAGCTCTATTAAGCTACCTGACACCAAAGTAGGACCTTCTGAGGCAATGAAGAGCATTTCCAATGAAGGTGATGGGAGGAAATGCTGCCATTGGATCATCTCCCTGGAGCTCCTAGAGCCTCACACTTCTTTTTCCATGGCTTTCTCAAGCCTAGAATAAGGATATGTCTTTTCTAAATAATAAAGCCTGGTCTGAGTAAGCAATGAGCAAGGGGTGTTAAGTAGGACCCTTTCATTAGTAGTGGTTATAAGACAGAACATTATTACTCTTTGCAATGATATACCAGAGCAACAGTGTACAAGAAGGCTTGAAATATACAAATATAAAGAAACTTACACTATAGATGAGGTTAACATTCCTAAGCAAGCAAAGATTTTGAAAAATTGAATTATAGCCATTTCAAAAATATTGTTTTCCTATACACAGGCCAAAACTTTCAATTTAGCACTGCATTTTAGCACAAATACTTGTTAAAAACTAACTGAATACTAGCAAATCTTATTCTTTTTTTTAAGTGAAAAATCAATTGTTTGCTATGGAAAAAACATGAGCAAGGAATACATTTAAATTCCTACCAAAAAAGTGCACAGAATTTTACTTTCATAGAAAAATGTGGACAAATGGGCTATTCTTTGCAAAGATTTATATATCAGCTAGAGACTGTTGTCACACCACACCTAAAACAATTTTACCACACTTAGGAGGCTCAAGAATGCTTTTGTTTGAGCATAGAACTTTTCTAAACATAATGCAGCTCTGCTAACAGCCACCAACCCTCAAGCAGAAGCCCTTGGAGAGGTATTACCCTGAAAGCCATTTATCTTTTACTTCAGTTTGCAAGCAAACACCAACACAGAGAGCCATTAGAAAACAAGTGCTCTCTGGATGCTGAAAATCAATGGAGGAAAATTAAAAATCAACAAAGCTCTCACATACAGCCTCTTAAATGAAATGGCCTGTGATCTAGTCAATCCTAGTTAAGAGGAGAGTAAAATAAAATCTTAATCAATGACGAGCTGTAGTGACACTTCTTATCATATTTCTATTGTATATCATATACCTCCAACTATAATCTGAGTCATAAGGGTAAAATCTGGTAATAAAGCAACTCATAGTGCATAGAACAATTAAGAAACTATTTTCAACACTCCAGTTCTAATGCCAGACTAAAGGTTGATGCTTCAAGAAGGTTGATGAAAAATGAAGTGGCATAAGCAAACATAGCAGAAGTTTTGTACACTGTTTTGATAAATACCCCTTTGCTTACATCCTCAAGAGTAAACTCAGATAATTTATATCTTATCAAACTTAGGTTAGATCCTGTAGCAGCACTGGGAGCAACACACTGCCTGTGATGCTCTTTCATGTTGCTCAAAGCCATGGAGAGATCAAAAAAATAAATAAAAATATTCAAAAGATTTGCTTACGCTGTTTTACCTACTAATCACTGTCACCCATGAACCAGTCAAACCACTGCTCCTGAGAACATGATCAGGTATTAATATAAAGATGGCAAAAGAATTCATTGTCATGTGAATTAACCTCTCTGTTCCCTTGCAATAAATGTGCAACAGCATGAGGTTTGCCAACAAAATAGACGATCATTCAGCAAGGCAATTAATAGCCATTCTAATGTGACAATTTCCCTAGGATGTAATAGGAATGCCACAACTAAGTAGTTTTGTCCTACATGTACTGAAATAATCTTTACTGGTTGAATTGATTTTCTTTATTATTTCTGAATGAGGAGAAGGTCAGTGTTTCTACTTTTGGTGATAATTCCTCAACATGGCAAGCAGAGAGAAGATGAAAGGATTTCCTTAGATCCTTTCTAATTTCCACTATAAACATGATTTCTGTGAGTAAAGAAGAATTCTGAGATAAAAAATAAACAGAAATGAGAGATCTTACACCCATGGCATCTCTCATTTGCCTACAGCCTGTTCAGCAAATAGAACCAGTAATTCTAAATTAATGCAAAGGATAGGGTAGGAAACTAAGTGCAACAGTTTTGACTGAGAACAAGCAAAATGAAAAGATTAGGTCTCCAAGTTATCTACCCTTTTGCTGCAATTGTTTCTATGTGGATGTCCAAGAATACTGCATGGCACCATGGTAAGGATTGGTTGGTACCATGACTTCTGATATGGTCATGGATTTCTCTGATTTATATGTCATGGTCCCAGCTGAGGGTCTTTGAGTGAATCATCCATAGTTAGATGTTGTGGAACCACCCTATGCTTCCAACTTCAGCCAGGCAAATTCGGGCAGAACATGGTTTCTCTTTTCCTGTTCTTTCAGAGAAGTATCAGTGCTTCAATCTCTTCTGTGAGACTCCTGTGCCACATACCTTTTATTCAGTATAATGGAATTACAGATCCAACCAAAGCACATAACTCCTCCACAAACTTGACTGTTACCTCTTTTGTTGGGGCTGTTTTCATCAGCAGCAAATGAAGTCCCTCATCTTTGCCTAGGACTGGTGATGAAATTGCTTGACCTTCTAGAAACATACCGACTTTGAAAAACTTTTCACACACCTTTCATCTTTATCTTGTACAAGGACTATTTTTCAAAGGCTTTGCAAGCTGTTGGGTGTAAAAAGCCTCTAATGATTATCCTCTTTTCCTTGTTTACTAGTGTGAGGGTGCTAAAACTGTGGGCACCATTGATGTCTTCTACCAGAAAATACAAACTTTAAAGTGCCCAAATGGTCATCTACCTTATAATCATGAAGACAGATGGAATGGCATATCTGAACACAAACATAAAAAATTTAGGACTACATAAATCTGCAAAATTGTACACTTCAAGATATTTGTTTGGCAATCAAAGTGTTCTCAAAAACGATAAAAATGAAAATTCACAATTTATTCTTCCAGAATAAAGACAGTTTCCACAGGTGACTAACTCAGGAAGTCTTAGATGACAGATTCAGTAATTTTTAATAGGTAAGGGAATAGAAGCAAAAATACAAACTCTACCTTAACTTTTTGTTTTCACTTCTGATGTTAAAATTTCAAAATAGTTGGGTGAGAGAGATAATAGCTCAGGACATCTTTCTTTATTGTAAAGCTCAAGAAAATTTGTAAGAAATCACAGTAGATTTTCTCTGATTATAAAAGGCAAAGGTAAAATGGCAGTTGCCAAAACCTTGACTACGTTGCTTGCTCTTCCCCAGCAAGGCTCATTTGATTGCAACTTGACTCATCAGATGTTGTTTTAACACCTCTTGAGATGCACAGAGTTGATGTCTATGCTCCCCTGAAGACAAGAACATATTTTTCAAGGCTCCAGGCTGCCAGCCGCACTGCAGTGAAACATATGCTGTCCTGTTACTTCAGATAACAAACGGCTTCTCTTTTGTTCAGTGATTCAGCCACAGAAATAAATTATTTTTTCTCCTGAGACTTTTGAAATGAGTGAGGTCTCTGCAAACAGACATCAACTGCATCGTGTTTACTGGGTAATATACTTCTAACACGGTGCTAGATTATTCCAACCAAGGTATGATAATTCAGATGGCTTTCGTAAGCAGCAGCCAAGGTAATCAGTTGTGACTCTGCTATTCCCAACAGCAAACCTTATGGAAAGACTATAAATATTGCATAGCCACCATTATATGTGATGAACAAGCATTGACAATAGACTATATTCTGAAATGGTCAGTAAATAAGCTCATTCCCATGAGAGATCTCCATTTAGGAAGAGATTTTTAGATTGAGTAAGTATATCCAAGATTACAAAGAGGTCTGGTGATATTGTTTTAGAAACCTGGAGTACTGGCATCAGCCACCAGCTCAATCCCATGTGACACTACTGCTCGTACTCTCGCTCCCTAGGCATGAAGAGCATTTCATCCAGATTATGAGTTCTTCACACAGAACAAGTCTCAGAGCCACCATCATCACACTTACTGTATTTGGAAGCCACCCATCAGCATGATGCACTCAATCCCCTCAACCAGATCATTAACATCTTTATCAATGATCTGGATGAGGGGGTCTTAGAATCATAGAATACCAGGTTGGAAGGGACCTCTAGAATCATCTGGCCCGATGAGTCTTGGCAAAAGAGTGCACTTTTAGTAAGTTCACAGATGACACCAAGCTCAGCAGGAATGTTGATCTGCTGGAGGGCAGGCTCTGCAGAGGGATCTGGACAGGCTGGATCGATGGGCCAAGGTCAACGCTATGAGGTTCAACAAGGCAAAAGTGTCAGGTCCTGCCCTCATGACCCCTGCATGGAGGACGTGTCCCCGGCACTTAGGGATACGGGTTAGTGGTGGCACTGGCAGTGTTAGGCTTACAGTCGGTCTTGATAATCTTAAAAGTCTTTTCCAATATAAATAGTTCTGTGATTTTATGGTACCCCAGTGTGAACTGGGGATTCATACCCTGGAGCTTCAGAAAAAGAAGTTGTTTACATAGAGGTTTGAACAAAATAATGCCAGGACATTTCTTTGTCCAAAGGAAAGAGATAATATACTACGAAAGCAGAGCATCAGTTTGAGGTGATTCTTGACCAAAACTGCATCTGATGTGCAATTTTTCATCTGAAGTACAACACCCTCAGCTTCCAGTTCTGCAGTCATTAGCAGTGACCATGCAAGGCTGCCCAGCCATACAGGCTGAGCTGAATGCTGCTGCTGCTCCTGGGCTGAGGGTGCTGAGAAAAGCCCCCTCCAGGTCGACCAACAACTGGAAGGGTGGGAGGACAAAAAAGAGAAGTGGAAGGGAAATAAACTGGAATGGAAAGCTAGAGGAAGAGACACTGGGGAAACACTATTTTTTTGAGCTTTCACAAAAACAAAGTGGGGAGAGACATGCCATTTCCATCAGCCCACCACTCCCAGAAGCTGACTAGAGTCACAAGGAATAAAAGCAAACCAGGTCACAGTGATGCCAGACCTCCCCAAGTTACTATTCCAGTTCTTGCTATCTGAAAAATCAATACTCAAAACACATGAAAGGCCAGATTGCAGCATTGTGGACTACTAAACAACAACCCTAGATGAAAGGTCATCAAACTGGAGTACCTCTGATTACCATATAATATACCACAACGGAGCTGGGCAAGCCTAAACTGGAGGTTTCCTCCTCGTATTAATGGTTCCTTAAGAAATGATAATAAGATGGAAACTCAGACTCTTCAAGGGGGAAGTACAGTAGCATCTTAGTGTGCAGCAATCAACATATATTTACTGGACTAAAAAGTAAATGGAAAATTTACTGTGCTTTCCTACATTATTCTTAATTTTTCTAAGAGCTACTAAAAATGCCTACAGCCTTGAGAATAGACCTTTTTTTGAGATTTCTGGTAAAAGCCACAGTAGAGGTCACTGCCAGATTACAGCTGCAGTGTTCTCTGGAGTAATTTCATTAGCTGAAGCTGCAGGAAGGCAGAAAGGGGGACTCTCACATTCTGCCATTATATCATTTGCTGATTTTTAAATAAAATTATTTTCTATCATGAACATTTAGAGACTTAGACTTTCTCTGTTTCTTCCTGGGTGATATTTAGCTTACATTCCTGAACATGGCTTAAATGCTGTGGCAGGTGACACAGTAGTGTTAAGGAACAGCTAAGTGCCCAACCTCAAACACTGACAAGTTGCAGTAGTTTCTTTAGTCAGAGAGCAGAGAAGAGAGATGGTAAAAAAACACCACAAAACACAGAGTGCTATCAAAATGTTTAAAAGATAAATAACTGGCAATTGCCTAAATCATGGACCACTGAACTCAAGAAGACAGAAAAACAGAGCAGTGCCACCTGTAGACTGAGAGCATCAGCCTAATGAATTTGCCTCTTAAGATCTTAGTTTAAAAAAATGGGGGGAATAGGATAATGCCCTTACTAATGAATCAAAAAATTTGAAAAATACATAAGTAAAGCAGTATCCTTATAGCTTGGAGATAAACTCAGAATCATAAATATTATGTAAGTCAAAAATTTACCAGCTATCAGAGTAAAAAATGTATAAGTTTCTGGCACTTACCAGGCTATTAAAATGTCAGGGTACTTTCAGAAAAAATAAATTTTGGCCAGATAATGCTGAAGTGTCAATGTTTTCAATGCACACTTGAATTTTGATAAGTCTCCCAAGCCAAATACTAATTTTAATTAGGAGTATTTATTATTTTTATAAGTAAACCTTGACATAATTTTAAAACACTACATTTAAGAGAGTGACAACCTAAACAAAATATTCCACTTTATCTCACTGGTTTTCCTTATCTTAGTTCCACCAACACTTTTCCAAGCCTTTTTATTTTAATTTGGAAGTTAGGATATATTTTTTCATCAGAATTTTTCAGAGTATTGGTAAAAATTTCTGATCTTATCCTAACACAGCCATGTGGTAGTGGTACTTTACATGGTAAATGGTTTGTAGTAGATAAGTGCTAATAAAAAGTGAATTCTGTGAATTGTCCAGAAACATAGGGGCAATGTTTTCTAACCAAGTATCTAAAATTAAGGTCCTCGGTGTGAATTCAACTCTCTTCTTCATTTCTGAGTATAATTTTTAAAGATGTAGTTCAAATTGCCTCAAACACTTTAGAAAAGCTTTTAAACTTTCATTATCTTCACAGATCAGCTTTCTACAAATTTAAGAAATTTGGCTCAGGAGTCACATCTTTAGTCTTAGAGATATTTTATCTTAGATAACATCTTAGATCACTATTTTATCAAATTATGTGTATTCACCTGTTTAATCTTAAAAAAAACCAACACAAAGTGTAAAAATCTACTTCATCTCCCTTAAAGCTAATTATGATCTTACCATTGAAAATATGTCCTAAATTTTAGTCTTTGATTCTGGAAATAATAACCATTCTGATTTTTTTTTCATCAAAATATACTTTCATATATTTGACTACTGATATTTAAGGTATTGATAGATCTTCCACAAGCCCAAACTCCCCTGTAAACTGGTGGTAATGCATTCTATTTAATTCATCTAATATTTTGTTGTGATGGAAAAGACTAGTTTTCAAGAATAGTCTTCAAGCTCAGAGACTGGCTTAGATGTGTGGCATATTGTTAAATTTCTCTAATTTCTTTCCCATGCAAGTAATTTACATCTTTCTGTTTCCACATCTGTGAAAGGGAAATCTTATAACCTCTCCAGAATCCCCAAAGTTATTAACAGGAGATGCCAAGTCATCCATATGCACATAAAATTCTAAAATCTCATGGCAGAGTACAGCCCACAAGTGGTTTTAATATGGTCTTGCAATATACCAAGCAATACTTTAGTACCTCCTGAATGGAATTTTAGTCCAGAAAGGACAGTTTTATAGACTTTGTCAGCCTAAGTCAAGTGAAAAGTTACAGTTGGACCTTGCAATAATATACAGCATGTGAGAGTTTCTGATGAGCCTTTGCTTTGCAATCCCAAAGCACAGCAGAAACCCTGTATCCCTGAGACTTACATAGTGAATATGTAAAAGGAAGAAGCCAAGACCTCCTGCTCCTGTTCTACAGCACTTTGCAGAGCAGAGAAGCATTTCTGAAATCCTCAGTAGCAGCAGGTAAGAGAACCATTGTCTTTGCTGGAGCCCACAGGAAGAACTAAGTGTGAGACACTTATTCTCATGGACAGACTGGAACATTTAGCGAAACCCCACTAATTTATGCTGGCCAGCACTGCATCCCAAACAAACTGTAAAAGCATTTAAACATAAAGTGATGCAATCTGTAAAAAAATTAGTTCATGGGTATGGCTGAATGAAAAAACCAGGACATATATTAGCACTAAAAAAACTACTCTAGTGCATATAATAAATTGATAAGAGATGTTTGATTATTCCCATGGATCCCAGGCTGATTCCTGTAGTCATAGTTACACTGAAAGCACAACTTTTATGCAACTTGCAGTCGTCCATTTTTGGCACCAAGTTTTACAAGATAAACACCTGCAACCCCTTAGTGCCACCTGATGCACCTCCACCCCAGACCTTTCCACCACATCTCCTTGCCTTCTAGAAAAGAGTGAGAGCATCTTAGTCATACCTGAAAGCCATTTCAAGGGCCAGACTGCTAATTTTGTTTAGAGGACTGAGAATAAAATCATGTATCTGTAAACTGTAGATTCACCAATAGCAACAAAAATCAATCCTGTTCTGTTTGGGGCAAATAGCTGACTTTCCTCATTAAAGTGAGAATACAAGTGTTAGCATCATATTCAAATTATTACCTATGTACTGAACCAGCCATGAATGATAAATGCTAAACAATCTTAAAAAATATAGGAACACATTTATAACAATTATTTTCAGCATGCTGGAAATCTTAAAATGCTGTTAAATATTGCAGGTGTGCAACACAAAAAAATACCTGATAAATGTGCATTTATCTTGAAATGGGTTCATAAAAATACTTAGCACCTATTTAGGGATCAGAGGTGATCTAGAGACTTCAGTATTATGGTCTTAAGTATATAAGCAAGGAAACTAAGCCAGACTAATACTGTACTTTTTGCAATCTGATCTCAAGGTAGGCTGTCAAATCCTGTCACGTCACAGTGTTTTTGCACCAAGCAAATGATATTACAACGTATGAGGCAATAGGAAGTCAGGCTTCAGGGAGGCTCAGGCTTGCTCAAGGTTATATAAACTGATGTCAAGTCTCCTGGCTAACAGCTTCCTGATTGAATCATCCTACCACCATTCCTGAAGAGATTTGTTTTATGAATGATAGATAGTTAAGGACATGTCAGCAGATTTATTATTATCTCAAGAATATTGTGGGTTTTTTAATAGAAACACAGACCATTAGCTACATTCTTCTAAATAATATTTAGTAATTCTTTAGTAATTGTAACCATGAAAGAAAAAGTTCTGATTTGGTCCAGAATCTACTTGTAAGGTGTAGGAGGAAGAAATTCTCAAAAATGAAGGAAAGAAAAGCAGAAAGACACTGTTGGAAAGACATTAGGAGATGGAAGGGCAGAAAGAGGTGATGAAAGGTTTGAAAAAAAATGAAAAAAACAAGTGAAGACACAAACAGGCTTGCAGAAGATCCCTCCTCAAAACCAAACCAGCAATATTAAGGAGAATTCACCATTCATTTCATAGCAATCTTTTGCTATGAAGGGATGGCAGCAACCTAGTGCATTACTTCCACAGATGGAAAAAATCTGTCTCTAGCTCAAGCCCCAAAAAGACCACATCAAGAAGGCTTCAGAGGTGGCTTGGTTGAACATAAGAGATTCCAGTTTCCAGGAGGAAGAATCTTTCTCTGACAGAAACACAGAGTGTGAAAAAAACCCACCAAAATTAAAATCCTGTTTTATCTTTGCTTGAATTTTTGCTGACTGTACTCAAAACACGTGGGTGCAGACTGTATTAGAACATATTTGCCACACAGGTCCTGCTTTTTCAGTAGAAGATAGCTGCTGCTGCTGCAGGATACTGGGGCTACTGGGAATCAGGACTCAGTTCAGAATTAGAAACAGGCAAGCAAACAGTTACATTCATCCCTTGTAGTAAATGCCACAAAGGGAGCGGAATAAACAAAGTCACTGGAATACCTAATTTCTACAATAATTTAGGAGTCCTGTATAAATGCTTGTGCCATGACAGGCAGAAGTTGACTGGTTTAACATCAGTGTTACTCTTGAGCAGGGGGGCGGCAGTCCCAGGGATTCTCAGGGGGGTGAGCACACTGCCAGCCCTGCAAAATGGCCACGGCAACCAGTTAAACCCTGCTCATTTCCACTGTGCTTCCATGCCAACTCTGGGGAAAAAAGTCCTGCTACATGTCTCCTACTGAGAGAGCCAGAGAAGCCTGTGTGGTCAGCATGAGTGAAGTTGAACAGCTGCGGTGAAGAAAAGCAGAATTTGACACATCAGTAGATTGCAAAATGCTAGCATAGTGTGAAGCGTGGAAGCTGGGATTCCTCCACCATTCCATCATTGGGGAAATGAGAAGGAAACACACAGGTCTCAGGAGATGCAGAGGATCCATCAGCAGGCATGATGAATATGTTTCAAACACACTACTCCATTATTTTCTTGGGGCTGTCTGAGTATACACCTACTGTATACACTGTCCTTGCAGACTTCCTGAACAGTACTCATCTCTTGTCAAATACAGTTTAGAAGTTTTCATATAATCTCCTTAACATGGACCTACTGGTTAGTTGCTCCTGCCATTAGACTCTGAGCTAAGATGAAAGAGTTCCCAGTTTCCTCCCTTCTGCAACATGGGGAACCTTGATACAGTCTCTTGGCACGCTGTGATGTTCAGTAAATAATTAGACAAATGTAATCTCAACATACAGGATAATTGCAATTGATATAAATAACCTAAATTAATCACAAAAACCCTTCATCTTGCCTATGCCAGCTCAACAGAAACCTGACTCTGTTCTATAGATTTACCTGCACCTATTTCAACCAAGCAGACTTGGCAACCAATTAAATACTTATTGAGTACAGTAAGAGGCTTGTTACCAATCCTTTACCATTTCCTCTTTTCAATTATCTTTTCTCTCTTTTATCCTGTTTCCTTTAAAAAGATTCAGCACCACTAATGCAACCACATCTTCCTTTCTGGTTTTATCTGTGGCAGAATTCATGCAGATTGAGTAACTCTCTATTCACTCTTCATATGGACACCTTCTCCTTTGGACACTATCCCATACATTATGATTTGCCTCCTTATTATATTTAATTCTGCAAGTTCCACATTGCATCAGAAAATCTTCCAGGATGATATTCACCTGGAACTGTATAGCCTTAAAAAAAAGATGTGCATGATCCTCATAACTGTTGATTAGAAGACAGTTGTAGCTTTTGCTAGGACACAAGAAATTCTCTGCCATGCTGGAGAAAAGCCTCATCCAGGTCTCATTCAGGTCTAGAGACCTACTGCAGGCAATTGTGGTTGATTAATTGAGCTTTTTTTTCCCCCTTAGTTGTTATCTCAAGCAGAGAAGAATTTCAGAAGCACTTTCAGGTCAATGGGCACATGGGCAGACTGGACAAGGGAAACACATGATTTGCCTGGTGTCCTGCACAGCACACACTCCCACCCCCTCTATATTCTTCTCTGGCATATGGCTCAAATTTAGAATTGGGCTTAAGTATAAGAATCTACATTTTAAAATAATGAGCTTTGAAATGAGAACCTGGTCTAAATTTTGCAAAATTACCCTTATTTTCAGACACAGAAAAATCAAAATCCCAGATCTTAAACCCCTCCTGGTGTGGAACATTGTGCATTCCCCTTCCCTCTGACCACCCACCCCCTTAGCAGCACACCCTCCCCCAGGTGCTGAGGGCAGCTTCAGACCTGCTTTCTGCTGCATGCTCTTGATTGACTACTCCTATTTCTCCAAGCAATGGCCCCTGCTCATCATAATAGGAAATAAAACCTTGCTGAAAATACGATGCTTGGATTCACTCTCTTCCTAGAATTACTGGGGGGGAAATAGATGTCTCTCAAGTGCAGAATCATATGCACAATGGTCTCTTAACAGTTGCTTGGAGGTCTTTTCCATTTTCACATAAATCTTTTTTATGTTGTACTCCCACAACTAGTCATTTTATTTTTGGCTTCACTACCGTAAACTTAATTTAACATTACGTCTTTTTGGTAGTTGTTGGTCTGCTTTTATGACTAATGAGTTTTAGACAGGACATTCATAAAAACTGAACAAAAGCATCTATAATGAGCATACAGTAAAGACAGCCCTATTTTTCCTCAGAATAATTGTATGCCTGAGCACAAAAGAATGCAAAAGTTGCACATTAGGCTACAAAATCACAGTGGAAGGTTAGTCTCAAAAACTTCAATTGAGATCTCTAAGCACCAAATTAATTCTAGGATGGAATAATAACACAGAATGTCTGTTCAAGCATGCAGCCATCTAGCTCATACACCTTCTACCTTGCTGAGCAATTATCCTACATACTATGAGAAACTTACATGCTGGTCATGGCATTCGACTGTGCACTTGTATTGTTAGTCAGGTTTGTTGGCTTGGCTGGTTTTTGTATGTGGGTAGTTTTCTTTCTTTTTTTTTAATATGAAGTGCAGCTTTTAATGACAGTGTACTTCAGGTGCTGGACTATAGAATACTTATTGATTCCAAGAGAGAAGAATTGACACAAAAAGTTTCAGAGGCAGCTTCAGCTTTAATGGTTCAATGTTTTAGTAGACATGTGTAGGAACCCAGAGTGCCGAGAGGATTTCTCTGCCTGTTTTTAAGGGTTCTTACCCCCCTGAACAACACTGTTTTAGCCTCAAACCTTGGAAAAAATTACCAACAGTCAGACAAGAACTAGAAAATACAGTGGTGTGAATTAGGTGATAGACTACTATGTAAGATTGTCACAGGGTGAAAATTTAGAGGTTTTGGGCTTCTCTTTGTAGTAAAGAAATAAGAGTAAAAAATATTAAAACGGAGGATTGTTGTTGTTCTCTAAACCTTCTTCTCCTTCTACTACTCCATGTTCTGCAGTAAAAGTAGTTCGGGATGATTGAATAGAAAATTCTGCAGTTCTTAGTTGTGTTACTGAATAATTGGTAGGAAAGTGAAAATAATGTACGTTTTTAGTAACCATTGGTTAAATTATCTTTAAAAGGCTGTGTAAATCTTGATAATTAGCTCTCACTCCTGCTTTTCTGTGCTTTATGCTGTACCTGGGTCATGCTAGTGGCTCTGTTCCTCTGACAAGACTTAATAAACAACTATCTGGAAGCATTGAATCTCAAGGAAAAGTCTCGGTTTATCTTTGAAACTCCTTGCAAAGACTTTCAGCAAATTCTCTCCCATCCGGAGGGACTTGATTTTCGGCACAGTACAGTGTCAGACATGCATTCAAAAAGGTATTCAAAGACAAACCTGTCATGATCAACGAGAGCTGGGGATTCCTTTCTAGCTCTGCACATACAAGAATGGGATGCACAGGAAGTGTTTTGATGGAAACAAAACCAAACCAAACCTTTCTCTGTCACACTACGTAGGAAAACACATTCATAATCTAGTGATTAGGAGACAGGGTATTCTCAAATAGAACAGTAACATTCTCCTACCTTCTACTTATTGAAAGGGTGACAAGGAGTTAGAATATGACAATGACATAGGAGTTACACATTTTTTATGGAGTCCTGTTTACATACAAAGTGTGAAACAGCCGTGGTTTCTCAACTATAGCAGAAATCAGTCCAGCGGGAGAGCTGTGGTTCCTACCCTCCATTTAGCCAGTAAATAACTCAAATACTTCTCTAATAGCCAGATCTCAAGCCATTTCTTCATCCACAGCTTTAATTTTCAACAGTTCCACTCTGTTTCTCAAAGCTTTAGCCTATTTTTTTCCACATATACATAGTCACACCCCATCAAATAGCATTCATCAGATCCTCCCCATGTATGTCGTAGGTTTGGTGGTGCTGGATGAACCTCTGCTGTGGACTGTGACTCCAGCAAACAGCTCAATGAAAGCTCTGAATGTTTTAACCTGTTGAGTTCTAGTTGCATTTAGGAGCTTCCTGGTTGTCAATGAATCAACTGCTCATCAGTTGTGTGTGAACAAAATCTGGGATTTCTGCCCAGGACTGCCTCTCACAGCAATCGACCAACAAGCAAAGTATGGGCAGGGGGAAGACAAAGAGTCAATTATTGGACATATTTCTGGTAGTATTTGGAAAATCTGAAGACAAACTGAACAGCCCTGTACAGAAGTCTTAAGCAAAATGATGCAGTCAGGTCACATTAGTGCTCTGATGGCGCATCACTGGAATAAAACTGAATGGTGACACTGCTTATAAGGAAAGAACACATCATGGTAGAAATCTCAACATACAGACTCATATCCTGTAATTTCACAGTGAAACATTTCCTGAAGTAACTACTCATCTTATTGAAAGGAATATTCCTTAGCTGACTACTAGTAAAAGTGTAAGATAATTCTGCTCTCTTTATTTGCAGATGTTCTGGCATGGCCTCTAAGGAAACTGATACTGGAGTAGAATTATTCCTTACAAGTAAATGTAGTCATACTGCATTTTGACAAATTCCACAACCAATTGTTCTGCTCTGAAAGACAAATGTCAAAATGATGTAGGACTGTATTTACCTGTAATCGTTTACAAACGTTGCTCAAGCCAATTTGCATCTTGGGAAATGCTTTATAGCTCTGGAAAATACTCTTTTGCAAAGTGTAATTCATACTCTTTAAATTATCAGGAGTTAAAATAGTGTATAAGAAAGCCTATATCCTTATTACTATCTTAAGTGGACTGCCTTGTTTGACAAGCAAGGATACATGTTTGTCACCTTGCCTTTTAGTTTGGAAAAAACATGCTGCTATTGGTTATTGTGACAGCTGGGAAATGTAAGTGTTCAACCAATTTAACTAATAAGTTCATGTATGCACAACCAACATTTATTTTCTCTTAATATCAAAAGCCTGAATATAAACTGCTTAGCTGCCTGTTTTCCAAAAGCATATAAACAGAAGGATGGATGCACCAATTGCATTAGTATGAATTAAAATTAAAATATGCACTGAATGTCAGGGAAAAAAATCAGTGTGTTCATTCAACTCCTCCCCAGCAACACGACATACAGTCAAATATGTGATTTCTATATCCAACAGTATATATGCCCTAAAAAATGTTAAATATTTTATTGATAACTTAGCTTAGTGAAACTGAGTCCTGCTAAATTTTTCTTCTGTTGAAAGAATTTACTTTGTTCACCAGTGTTCAGATTGACGCTATGGAAACCCTAATCCCATACTCTATAATAAACATGCACATCACACTTCCAAGTCACAATTAAAATGCTGGCTTGGAAAACAGGGAACTCAAAGCAAATTATTTCCTGCACATGGTATGTGACTGGTTTCCTACAAAATTTGATGCTATCGGCATGTGTTAATTACTGAAAAGGAGATAATTGCAAAAATTCTGTTGTTTAAAGTGAAAGGACATCCCTTATCACTGTACAACACTTCAAGGCTGCATAGGGAAAGGCTACTTTATGACACAGATCAATGAAAAAGTGCTTCAAATGGAGAAGTTAGCATCAGAGAGCTTACATAGCAGGATCCCCCTTCACTATTCTGCAGATTTCCAAAACCGTATCAGTGTCTTTAGTTGCTGGTTTATACTACACTAAAACCAGACAGAACACAAAGCAGATATGACTGCATCCTTAGGAAGCGTGAACTCTCAATTAGAGTGTGACCTTGCCTATTACTCTGCTGTTTCATAGCATTTAGGGTGATGATCTATGATCCTATGTGGTCATTTGCAGGTAGGTGAAAATGTTTCCTGCTTGTGCAGCTGGCTGACTGCAATTCAGCTCCGACTCACAAACAATACAGCCATGGTTCACACCTCCGTCCCATGACTTCATCAGAAAGGTTTATTCAGAGCAACCAACAAAGCCCTCCAAAGCTCTACCCTCAGAGATTTGCCATCATTTCTTGTCAAAACTGGGTTTCATACCTTGAATCCTGTGGTAACTGCAACAACACAATTTCTGCATTAGAGCTCTGCTGCCTTCAGCCAGAAAAAGACACAGAGTGAATTTACCTCAACTGTCAAAAGATTGTGTAGACATGACCTTGATACAACTCCTTCCCGATTCTTAACTTAGGCCTATGAACAGTACTCAACACAACTTGTTCATAGAAGGCTAAGAGAGAAATGGAATGTGCCAATTTTTAAATTAATGTAATGTGTTTTCTAAATGATTTCCATACTCCCTCAAGCTAATTCAGTCCCCAACATTCTTATATTTTATCTTATAATTTTGTGGGGGTTTTATGTAATCCCTTTTCCATATAGCACTATGTGAAAAGAATGCTGTTGTACTTTTTGCATCTGCTAATGCACTTCTTCATCAAATACATTATTTTCAATACATCTTAAAAAAATGCAAACTAGAATAATTCACTGAAAATCTAAGCCACTCCAGGAGCTGGTATACCAGAAGCTATGAACCGTAAAAATTATGTCAGCCTAAGAACTAGACTGGAGCCTTCTAGCAGATATTTCATTTAATTGCATTTCAAAACAACAAACAAATAATCACCCACTTCATGTGTGTTTCTTGACCTGAGAGAGCTCTAGTCACACCACCCAAATCAAAGAAGGCAAAGGTTGGGACTGGGAGACTGAAGAACTTGCCATGGTAGGAGGAGAACAGGTTTGAGACCCTCTAAGGAACCTGAAGGTACACAAGACCATGGGACTTGCTGAGAGAAATCCACAGGCCCTGAGTGAGCTGGCAGATGAAGTGAACCAATGGCAGTGTGGTACTTAATTGCCAGCTGGGGTTAAACCATGACCCATCTCTTTTTATGTCTTTGTAGGAAGCCACAGTTTGATTCTGTTCAGACCCACAATACTCACTAAGTCAGTTACAGAGACCTCCACAAGATTATTCATCCTTATTCTCATAAGAACAAAGAACTATGATTTTAACAGTATGAGCTGCCTGGAGATACCCACATTGTAGAGGGAGAGAGCTTGACCAGATACCTAAATTCTACAGAACTTAAATCAGGTGTAGTTTATGCTCTGATGACACTGAGGTGGGAATGATGAGCTTTAAATGTGCAGTATCTGTTCTTCCACAGATAAGGACTACAATGGCTAAATGAAATGTAAGCATAGAACACTTTTTAATATGCAAAGTATTAAAAATGCCCATAAATGTCTTTTATCTTTGCTTTCATGTATTTTCCCAGTCACTAAATGCTAAGTGGTAGCATAGAAATACTTACGCTTTAAATTTAAAGTGCATGCTCAGTTTCAGTACACACAGTCAGCACTCCAGATTCCATTTTCAGCACATTTTAAAAGATGTGAAGTGGATGAAGAAAACCCACGCTGTAATGATCTGAAGTAACATCAAGAACAAGTGAAACCCTGAGACTGCTGTTCAGCTCAGAAAAAGGAGTCAGAGTTCTAAATATTCTATTCCACCCTAGTGCAACCATGCTGAAATAGACAGACAGGGAGTCGAGTCCCTCCATCATCCTAAATGACCTGTGTGAGATCAACTTTGTCTTAGTCTTAGTTCCCTAATCAAAGGTCCAGCACCTAAAATTTCCCATTACAACAGACAAAGTTCTTACAACATGCAGACTGCCCTCCTACCTTCCTCATGTAACTGCAAAACTTCCAAGATGAGTCTGAAGCCGTTGGCTAAAGCATGCAACCCCACTGTTTTCTCATTTTTGTACCACATATGCATGTATGTATATTTGCCTGTATTAATATACCTCCCTTTGGCATCATTACAGGCCCTAGAAATCCTTTCTGCTCTGCTCTTTTTGTTGCTTATATACTAATAAACAACATCTATATAGAAGCAAATATCCACATAAACCCAGCATATTTATATTGACTCAAAGGGACTTTCTGTATCATGTAGATTTCAATATGATATTAGTTTACAAAGCAGGGTTTGCATCTCTAAGAACTTCAACTTGTGAAATTCAGCAGAATATAGGTTTTTCTAAGACAGGATTACATGAGGATTCTTGTGAACACTAGTGTGTTGTTCAGGCTTGAAATTTAGCAGTGATATTACTGCTGTTTATTTTGTTACACAACTGGCACAACCACTTATCATTGAACCTCTGTGCTTGGGGATGCTTTAATATTGTAGCTGATTGAGCTGGGAAAGATCCTCCATGGGGTTCTCATCCACCTCACCCTTCTAACTTCTATTCCAGAAACTGAGATGGGTAAAGATTTTTAGTTTTATTCTTTTGGACTTGAGACCACCAGTAGATTATATATCTGAGATACACAATCTGAAGAAACTTTGTTCTTGTTGGCAGCTCCACTTCAAGAAACAAAAATATAATTTCTGGTTTTGCAGCAGATTAAAAATATATTACCAAACTCAAACACAGCATGGCTTGGGAACAAAAACTCCAGGGACAATTTCAAGAGAAACACAATATGTACTTAATCATTGAGGCAGCCTCGCTGAGTTCCACTGATTTTTGATTAAGCAAAACAGACAAACACAATAAACATTGCTTTTCCCATCAGTGGCCTCTACCTGAAATCAGTGTTTCTGTATTACACTGGAGTTAAAAGGCCCTTATCAAGAGAAAATTTGTATTTCATGAAAGACCTACTGTGCTTGTGTTTCACATTGTACTTCACAATTCTTGCCATTTAAATCACAGGCACTTTGAAGACATAGAAAGGCTGTTACTGTGGTTTTTTCTCATAATCATTCTTCCTGTTGCTTCTAATATAACATCCATTGTAAATACACTCAGTGGGTCAATTTTGCTCTCACTTAAAAGTCCACTTAATCTTCGCAGGTTCCAGGAAAAGCATTTTGTTTTGGTAATGATGCAGGAACATTTCTTAAGAAAGCTTCAAGAAAAGGAGTTTTTAAATTTATTTAATTAAGGTTTTACACAGGATAAACATCATTATCAATGACAGCCTGCCCAATCCCTATACTTTTTATTAAGGAACATGCAAAGAACCTTGTGCATAAAGGATGAAGAGGTTGAATGTTAGTCCCAGACTCTGTTGGGATGTGTGAAAACTTACAGAATTTCCTTTTTCATTTGCATGGGAAACACTATGAAACCTTGATTTCCAGGAATCAGTAACCTCATAAGCTTTCAGTGTCCATCAAGGTACTTTTTTATCTTGGTATTACTCAGGAACAGTAAATATCCCACTTCTGTATGTCACAAATGCACCAAACGTGATCTTCACCACTGTGAAAACCAGTTCCTACATTTTGAAAACCTGTAAAACACACTTCACATAGTTGCAGAACCTCACCTGCACTACAAAAATGGTTTTTTGCCACATACCTTCTTTTTGTTGGTGGAACAAATGTAGAAATTGTCAATAACAGTGGCAATCCCAGGCTGTAGATTCAACTTTGTGTATAATGTTCCAAAATCTGAAGACCTGAAAGAAATCAAACATCTGTAAGTGCTCTCTTCTAAAGGCTTCAGCATTGAAACTCTGCAAAGAAACCCCATTCTGTGCACCAACTGTCCATTTTCAATGCTTCTCTGCCATCCTTTTGTTCTTTTCAGTGCTCCTTTTCTACTACAAGAAACCCACCACTATTAAGAAAACTATTCTAGGTTTTGAAAAAGACCTGGATACTTCTGTCTGTACTTTGCAGTTCTCTGCAGTGCTAGTTTATTTTTTCTGTGCAGTGACAGAAGCTTGACATGTACACCTTTCCTTCACCACCCACAAGGTGGAAAAAAAGAGCTATGAAGAGCACGGGCTCATTGGCAAGTACTAACAGCACCTCCTCAGCTAAGCAGAAAAAGAAGAGTTCACTTCAGAGCTTGCTGTTGCATAAGAGAAGAATTTGGCCTGAGATCTGGAAGACTCTCATTAGACCTCTAGCAGAATTAGTACTTGGTAAACTTATCCCATCCACTCCTCCATCTCTTTTTCAGAGGATCACTAAATTTTGAATTAATAAAACAAAAGTCAGTACTTGGCCATCAGTATATCACACACACATCTCCACAAGTATTTCAAATGTGGGCACTCTGCACAACTTCTTCCGTATTTCTGAAAAGCCAGCAGTGAAAAATGGCATCTGTGCTTTGCAGTTGTACTGCCAATGTCAATTATAAAAAGAACAGACAAGTAAAATGTTAAGATAAAGTTAGTTAGTGAAATTCAAAACAAGTGACATCCAAATTTAAATCTCTTTAGATGAAACCTTGTTTGTTCTATTTAGGATCAAATTGTACCTTACGCTCTCTTCATATTTACAGTTATTCATTTTGCATTTGGAAAGGGACTCAGACACATCTAAGGCACTTGCCCCTTCTTCACCAAGAAGCACTCCCTAGGACAGAGAGTTGGTGTGAGGACTTCCACTCAATACACCCTTTTCTCTCCTTGGAATAACAAACATGGCTGAAGGTACCCTGCCCAGGAACTCTTCATCATTCAAACAACTGGGAGTATTCAAAAGCTCCCACGTCCAAGAGAACCAAGACAAGACCCGGTCCCTCCCAGTGTGACACTGCACTGCCTGTGCAGTGATTTCCACCCTACAGCCCCTTTCTACTATGTTTACTGCTCCCCAGCAGGCTCTGCTACCTCACGTTCCTCACCCACGGCAGTCACTGCTGAAGTTTGTAGGAGCATGACTGAGTACAATGAGAGAGAAAAGTGAAAAACCAAATCCCTGGTGGAGTGTGTGTATGTTGAGAGGTAGTCACTGCCTGAGGTCTCCTCCAAGCCATGTGAGGCAGGTTAGTCCCTGAGGGGCTGGTGCCCACAGGAGGCTGCCATGAGCATCCCACCTATGTCCCAGTGCCACCCAGAATGTCACTGAAGTTGGAGGGCACGTTGTATGAATCTAGAGGTGGCTCCTGTGCCTTCACCAATCCAGATTTCCACAAGATACAGGAACTTTCAGCTGCTGTCATGGAGCAGCTTTCTACGTCTTTGGCATCACCAAGCATAGTGGGCAGACAATGATATGCCTGGAACAGGTCCCAAGGTATACCAAGTAAAGAAAGGTTCATGTTTACCTTGTTCTTCGTTCTCCACCAGTTATAAAACCCAACTGGTCATAAGACTATGACACATAGATCATACTCACAGCCTAAAGTTGAGAGTTTAACCATTTTATAGTGTTATCTGAATAGATTTGATCCGGGTTTTTTCCCCCCACAATATTGCTTTGCCTGCAGATATACAGCAATGCATTAGAGAATAAACAGAATCATAGCAATACAATCTTGACAAATAAAAATGTAGATATCAAACACATACAACTGCAGTGTACTGGGTGTTCAGCACAGAACCAATTAAAATTCCAAGGGGTATAGTATGGACAGTGCTAAACCTAATTTGCCAGCGGTACTTGACAGAAAAGAAATTAAAGCAAAGACTTAAAATACCAACTTCAGCCAGATGTACTGAAATCATGCAGATCAAGTATGTATGATGGAAACATAACCTAGTCTATTCTCTTTGAGGGAAGAATATCAGGTCAGTGGCTAGCCCAGTAAAAACATCCTGAAATAATTCTCTGAACCTTAAAGATAATTAAATTTACTTTGAAGAGGCAGTTCCAGGATTAATACAATAGGACCACTGGAGAGTGACACTGTGTGCGGGACACTGTGGCAACTCTGTCAAGGTGTGAAGAGAGTACAGGCAGGAAGCCCAAAAAAGATAAGTAAGTTCCAAGATAGAAAGTTCCAGTCCAAAACTTTCCCTTCTAATTCTCATGACTTATAAAAAGTACTGCAAAAAAAGAATGAGGTTTTAACATAAAGAGTGCACTAAGATAACTATGGTATTTTCAGACAAATGTAATAAAACTATGCAGTCAAAAATCTTTCTTTTTGTTTTTTTCTGGTAAAAATTAGCAATCTCAAGAGAAAAAAAAATCCAATTCCAGCCTGAGAAAATAGGCTACTGTATCTCCTGAAAAGTACACCATGCCTGAGCAGGAAGACCATGATTGGATGAAGATCTGTGGATCTATGGAGAAATCTATTCAGACTTCCAAATCTTTTTTGCTATAGCCCACATACGAGAGAGACCAGGAATGTCAGCTATTCTTTGAGACATTCACCCACAAGAGGACATAGTTCAATGACATCATTCAAGGGGAGATCATTCAAGGGGAGCACTGTACAAAATAATTGGTTTTCCAAATCTACTATAATCCAGAGAAAACAGGTCACCCTGACTTTTTCACTTAAGATACAACTTCCAAGTTCCTGACCCTGCATATATAAAGAACTAACATTTTGTAGCATGCAGCTAGAACAGAAAACTCTGTAGCTGCACTACTGAGCTACAGACAGGGTTGGGGAGGATGAATTCTAGGATCCCAGTGCATGCCTATTTCAATATATTACCAAATGTACTTCGTACAAATTAAGGAGAGGAGTAGCCCTTTATGATTTTCCAGTCTTAATGAGAGATTTTTTTTTTTTTTTTTTTTTTTTTTTTTTTTTTTTTTTTTTTTGTTAGGAACCAAACTCATGCGGTGTCAAGAGTGTTAAGAAGATGGAAAAACCCCACATGAGTCATCTGTTTTTACCAGGAGAAACATATCCTCTTTCCTCCCTAAAAAATCATGAAAAGATATTTCAAATTATAATAAAGACGATACACATGTACCTAACAAGAAAACTTCCTCCTGTAGCATGGTTTATTTGCAATGGCAGCACAACAGCAGAACTCTATAAAGCAGTGCAAGAAGCGTACAGACTGCCTTTGTAAAGACGGGCCTGACCTGCAGTTCTAAGTGATCTGGACACAGTTAATTAGAATTCTGGCTTTTTGTGAGACATTGCAGGGCATACAGCAAGCTACAAACAGGCTGCTTCCTGCTGCGGTGTACCCACCTGTGTGTTACAGGCTACAGATTACAAGGATGTTTCTTCATAGCACAAAATTCAATGAAGGGTTCATAGGAAACACATCTTCCAGTACTCAGGTGCTAGAATCACTGGATGGTGGAACAACATGATTATTCACGTAGTGATGCAGATACCACACAATGTGAGTCTGACAGAGCTTGTGCCTGGGTAAGAGCTTCTTCGGAAGTGTGTACTTCTGCTGAAATATGTGAAATACGTGCTAGTCTTCTTTTTTATTTTGTGTGTGTGTGTGTGTGTTTTTATGGAAAAACCAATTGTCACTGTAAGAACAGCACGTTCAGATAACAGTCCTCAAAATCATACAATGGTATTACAGCACAGACATAATCAGGACTTTTTAGCTTAATACTGTGAGCCCAAAAAAATAGTTGGGAAAACTTCCAAGTGGTAGAGAAATGTACCCTGATGAAATAAAACTCCCAAAGCCCCTAAGCTCTGTGTAAATTTGGGTGTCACCCCCAAAAATGTAACTTTTTCATATTTGACCTAAAATAAATCTAACAAAATTTGGAACTGTACCTAAACACTGGATGTGGACATGTTCCAACAGAAATCTTGAGAAATGAGAAGAAATTTAGGAGATACCAAAAGAGACATTAACCAAATGTTTGCCTGTCTGAACTTCACTATCATTATACAGCTCTCCCCAGTGACTCACACCTATGATCCAACATTGCTCATTGTTAGTTGTTTTTCCAGGTTATATTTAAAAGTAGATATTTAAAAATATATAAGAAATATTTAAATGAATATAGTAGAATGTTAATGAAGATTCTTAGAGATGAAAATTGCATTCCTAAGTCAAATGTAATACTCAAAGAACACATCAACTGCAAAAAAAATGCTTCTTTTCCTTTTTCTTTTAAATGAATTGAAGAGACACACTAGAAAGAGAATGGTTAGAACACTACACGCATGTTCATCAGGTTTCCTCTACTGTTTCTTCTTGAAGACTAACTCAAGCTCCATTCTAGTCAAATGAGCCATATTGTACAAGCTCCATTAACTTAAAATCCTGGAAGACAACAATGAAGAGATTTCAAATGACTAATGGATTACTTAACTGGTGAAACAAAAAAAAAAAGTCTTTGAAAGGAAAAATACAAAAGATCTGCTGATTTAGATCATTGTTGGGAAAAAAGATTCAATTGAGATGCATGTTAGAGAATCAAGGAAGAGTGGATCTGTACATAAAACTCACTCAACTGCTTCCCACTTCATTTTCTCCAGACTATTGCAAATGTTGTTTTCACGCCTTCCCCTTCTTTCAGTCAGCAGAACAGTCTAAGATTTACAGCATGAACTTTAAAATTCAGGAGAAATTTAATTTTAGGTTCTTGCTCTATCACAGACTTACACCTAACAGGAGAATTTCCCTTGTACTCTGGTCCCTCACCTGAATAATAGAGACAACACTGTCAACCATATCTCAAATGTCTGTAAGGAAAATAGATATCTACAGCAGAGTATTGAAGAACTGGCTGGTGGAGTATCTAAAACAGATACACCAGAAGTTCCAACGATAAATACCAGGACAAACCCACTATAAGGGAAGAAACCAGAGAAACATCATTAAAGAAGTGGAAAACTAACTTCTTCACTTAAACAGCACAGAAGACTTGAAGGGCTTTTACGTGTCCAATAGGGAAATTGCAGAGGTTTTGGTTAACCTCATAAAATCCTTTCAAACAGAACCAAAAACTGTCGCTGCTGGGATTACTGCAACAAGTATATTTCAAACCAGGAGTCCCATGGAAACAAAGTATATATGGACAGATTCGTGGTAGATGTTTCAGAGATGTTTATTTCTCCAGCCGCATGGCCAGGGCTCAGCTCAGGAACTCTGCAGTCATGGGACCCGAGGGTCCTTGGCCACCCCGGGGAACCCAAACCAACCAATGGGAAACAGAGGTGACCAGGGGCAGGCAAACCCCGTGTCTGTGCCCTCAGGGCCCCTCTCCCAGGGCTCCATGGCAGGGGGGGGAGACCCCAACATCTCACCCGTTTTATTTTAATAAAAGGAGAATGAAAACAACTGGAGAAACATAACTAGAATAGTTTCAAGACAAAACAAGCCACCCTCCTGAGTCTTTAAATGTCCAAACAGATTCTGTGGAACATCTTAGGGCTGACAGAAGGGAGACAGAACTCTCCGGGCATGTTTTGTGGGGAAACTGAGGCAGGAGAGGGTTTAATTTCTTCCCTCCCCCTTTTCATCCCCCCCTCGGCATCGGAGAGGAATTGTAGGGAAATGGAATTGTATAGGGAAGCCATGAGGTGAAAAACGGATTAGGAATAAACTGGGGATAGGGTAAACTTAGGAAAGGGTTCATATTGGGTATAGGGTAAAAGGGGGAAGTAGGCTGTGAGTAGGGAAACTGCTGGGATGGATATTGTTTATAATTTTGTGCATAACGGCTGCCTTTGACTGGAATACCTCCAGGCCCAGTAACATTCGCTGCTTGTAAACCCTTCTTTCCTTGCACTATATCAAATTGTACAACTTCTCCATCTCCTACACTTTGCAGGTAATTTTTAGGGTTATTCCTTTTAATGGCAGTTCTATGGATGACTAAATCTTCCCCTGTATCATCTCGTGTTATAAATCCATAGTTGTTTTTTACATTGTACCATTTCACAGTTCCTGTGACTTCCATGGCTACAACTCCTCCTATCACGTGCTTGCGTGTCTGTCGTGGCTGCTGTCCCGCGTGGCCGCCGCCTCGCCGGCTCTGATGTCTCAGCCGGGCCCCCGCGTTGCGGCTGCTCCGCGCCCTCCAACTGGCGCTGCTCCGGCGCGTGTCCGGGCTCTGCGCGGCCCCGCGTTGCCATCGCCGCTGGCTCCGTGCCCTGTGAGTGGTTCCGCTCCCCCAGCTCCACGCTGCTTTGAGTGCGGCCCCGTTCCGGCTCGGCGCTGCGCTGCGCGGCTTCTCGTGTCGCTGTGGAAACCGCCGCTTCTCCCTCCGCAGGGCTCTCCGAGCCGTGTGCTCAGAGCGGGCTTCCACACCAACCTCCGGTTCCTGGCTGCTCGTGGCCCACGGCACCCGCGGCGCCCGCGGCATCGCTCCCTCACTCGCGGTCCCATGGCCGGGGACCCCGAGACAGGGATGGGGTCCGCGATAAGGCGCGCGCTCCCGAGGGGGCCGGGCGCATCCAGCACAGGCACCTCCGCCGACACGGCTGCAGTCATGCGCTCCCGGGATGGCGGCCGCGTGGCCTCGGCCACGGGATAAGTATGATCTTCTGCTTTAGGGGTAATGGGACCATACAAATGCTCCTCAAGAGCTTCCCTGATTATAAGGTATGCACGGAAAGCTTCTCTTTGATCCCATACTTTATCCCATATCTCGTCCCAGAAACACCCCTCACAAGATACAGGAGGTTCGATATCAAAAAGTAAGTCTCGAGAAATATAGGAGAACCTTTTGAAAAGCCAGATGAAAAAATGTTCTAGATCTCCCGGTTCCAATACTTTCTTGTTTTGTTGTTCAAGGATTCCTTTTACTTCTAGATACATTTTTCTCTGTGGCTCAGAGAGCCCCATTTCCCACGATTCTTCCATAGTCCAGAGAGAATATCCAAACCAAGATGAGAAGAGAGAGGTCTAGAGTGGTTATTTTACTCACGAATTGTCCTCAGGGATCGGTATCTTGCTCGCATTCCTCCACCAGTTTGTCGCTGCTGAGATTACTGCCACAAGTATATTTCAAACCAGGAGTCCCATGGAAACGAAGTATATATGGACAGATTCGTGGTAGATGTTTCAGAGATGTTTATTTCTCCAGCCGCATGGCCGGGGCTCAGCTCAGGAACTCTGCAGTCATGGGACCCGAGGGTCCTTGGCCACCCCGGGGAACCCAAACCAACCAATGGGAAACAAAGGTGACCAGGGGCAGGCAAACCCCGTGTCTGTGCCCTCAGGGCCCCTCTCCCAGGGCTCCATGGCAGGGGGGGAGACCCCAACAAAAAACCTCCAAAACCCCAAAGCCTTTCTTCAAAGTACAAACACATTGTAACACTGGATTCCAACACCCAACTCATATATTGAGGAATTTATGCAGATTAAAGTGTCTTCAAAGGCTGTAGAAGAGTAGGACTCCTAGCAAGCCAATTAACACCCAGGAATCCAATTAACAGATCACTAATTGGCTTTTAGCTTTGCTGGAGAACTTTCTAGAAACATCTTTCTCTCTGTTTTCCAGAAAATTGAACCTTTTGGAAATTACACATTTTTCCTCCCAAAATCAAAAATATAGAAACGCTTCCTCCTTAATCCAGTTTTACACTAAAGAAGTGATGGTGCAGGCAAGAGGTAGCATATAAATATTTTAGCAACTTCATAATTAGGCAATAGAGGGTGTGCTAGTTCAAAAACAGCCTAGTCTTTGGTGGGCAGGAGAAACCTGCTTGAAGTTTCTACTGTGACTGGCACAGAGCCAATTGCTGAAGGCTCTGACAATGGGCAGGTTACTACCCCAAATAGAGAAGTTGCTAACGCCTCTGTGATGACATATTTAAGAAAGGAAAAACCGTGGGAAGCTATCTTTTCTTCTCCAGAGGGGTGGTGAGGTGGCCACTGGGACCCATCCCGGCAGGGGCTGCTGGGGACTGCACAGCTGGGGCCTTCCCGAGGCCGGGACCGTGTGGCCGGGGCCTTCCCAAGGCCTGAACCGTGCGGCCGGGGCCGCCTGTGCGGTGCCAGCAGAGACCATGTGGCCAGCGACGAAAACACGGCAAACAATTCCCCAGTATGGAGCCCAGACAACATCAACCTTTTCAGTGCAGTGAAGCTCTATAAGAATTTTCAATCAATGGAACTTGAGAACAAATGAACCTACAGACACTTTCTTCCGAGTCAGAGAAAAGGGAAAAGTGAGGACATGTGAAGAGAACCAACACGGCACCACCGAGGTCAGTCAAAAGGAGAGAGAAGAAGTGCTCCAAGTACTGGAGCTGAGATTCTTTTGCAAGCTGTGGTGAGGACTATGATACAACAGACTGTTTCCCTGTAATTCATAAGTGCACGGGGGGGTGGGGAGATCCATGCGCAGCCCACGAGGAACAGTGCTCATGCTGGATCGCGTGGATGCTAAAAAGCTGTGACCTGGTGAGGAACTCGAGCAGAGAAAGAGGATCCTTGCTCCCAGAGATAGAGAACCCTTGCTTCCAGACGAGAACAGCTTATCCTTAAAAGACTAAACCCCACAATCGAAAATGACCCACTCTGGACAGTTGTGGGAAGACTGCTTGGCCTGTGGGAGGGAGTCATGTTACAGCAGGTTTGGGCGGGACTGCTGTATGCGAAAGTTGAAACCATGGTGGAAAAGTCTGCAGAGAACTATCTGCCACGGGAAGGATCCCACAGCACAGCAGAAGAAAGAAACTTTTTTTCCTTAAGTGTACTGAAGAAAGATTTTTAAGAAGTGAAAGACTAACCAAAACCCCATGGTTTTGTCTCCTTGTGTGATTGGTGGAAAGAGGGAAGGACTGGAAGGAAAGGTGTTCTAAAGGTTTATTTCAGTTCTCATTACCCTTTTTATTTTTAATTCTATTAATAATAAGTTTTCTTTATATTGTTTAAGTTTTGAACTGTTTTGCCTTGAAATGTTTTTTCCCCTAATCTTTATCTCAACTCATGAAGTTTTTGTGTTAATTTTCCCTCCTCTGCTCAGCTATAGCAGAGGAAAACAAGTAGACAGATTTTCATGGGTGCCTGGCAATTAGCCAGTGTCAAACCCCAACAGAGGGTTTACCTTCTTTTCCCAAAAACACTACAGAGATGAACATATCCCATTTTCACTTATCAGTCTGTTATTGATATCATATATTGGCCACATATATGATAGCATAGATATTTTTAAGAGCTCTTGGTAATCCCAACTGCCTTTTTAGCTGAAGTGACCTGTTCTGTAATGCTCTGCTGTCTACAGGACTGGTGCAACTTTGTTTTTATACAGTTATAGAGACTCCTTCCAATATTTACAGGTATTAATGTCCATATACATTTGATTGAAATTGCTGACCTAAAAAAGACCACAGGAAAAAAATAAAATGAAACCAAAAACCTGCATTTGTATTGAGTGAAGACTCAAGGAGGTTCATCAGCCACATATTCTAGAACTGGGCTTTTATTCAAAGCATTAAACATATCCAATTCAGCTGGCCACAGTGAGAGAGAAAACCAGTCCTCTGTAGCCAATAAAAAAGCCGGGATTACCATGCCAGGTGACTTCAAGGAGTCAGATCTCTCCTCAGGAGCTGTGGCTGCTAATGTCACAGTGACGAAGACATGACCTTATTTTGCAATGCTCACAGCCCGGTCCCCCGACACTACCAAGCCAGACAGGGACCCAGACTGGCATGCCAGGCTACAATCTTCTACCCTGATGTTGCAATTCCCTTTGAAGAAAGTGTTTTGAAGTCCACGTTTTCCAGGAACTGTCCTGTCTGAGAGCTGTCTGGGCCCAATGCTTTGCACAGTACAGCAACCATTCACATTTTCTTATGAGAGAACATGTAAGGTGATAAACAGAGCTGTTTGTACAGATGAGGGTGTTACTTGATGGAGATATGTGAATTATATAATACATACTTATGCACTGTATCATTTTTTTCCCTTCTTAGTATCTTCTGTCATGCATTTATTGAGTACTGGTTTTGGTTAATTACTTAGTCTGCACAATGAACACACACACATGCTCAAACTCCAACAGTTAGCAGCATTATGTCTTTAGTATTTACTATATATCTTTCTGTGCTGTATTTAAATATGCCTAGTCTGCATAATCTCACTGTATACCATCACAGTTATCTTTTGCAGCCCTTCATTAGTCCTTCAATATACCATAAACATTCCTGCTCATTAGCTTATAATCACTCTGCTTATCAGTTACATTTTCAACCTCCTCATTACTTTGCTGCACAGCTCCAACAATTAGCCTTTATATTCTACAGGCTGACAAAACATCACATTAGCTTCTATTAGCTGCAGCCATCTCCTTTCCTCTCAGAAACTGTTAGTTTAGGTTAGACACCTATTCTGAAACTACTGCCTTGGTGCATTAATTCCATCACCAACACACAGCACTTGCTGACCGAACGTCTTGGAAGGTACAGCCTGTAGCCACGCTTGCAGTACACAGCTACTAGTGATGAATCCACTCAACCATGAAACGAGCAGTGTCACAGTGACAAGGCAGACAAGACACCACCAGGAACACAGGGTTATGTCTTACTTTTGCAAGAAAGTAAAAGCGCTGGGTTATTTCTTCCTTCTTAACTTTGCAGCCATGGAAGAGCTGGGGCATGCACTGGATCATGCTGCCCTCAAAGGACACAGGGGCACCTTAAGGTGCCTGAGGGCAAATTTAAAATTTCCCACAATGATTCAACCCAGCCATTTTTTCCTGTTAAAAACAAAATTCTTTAAATTATTCACAGTCAAATTAAAGATTTAGAAGTCTTGCTTTTGGATCATTTCACTAATGCTGTTTACAATCCCTTCCCACAAACAGTTCTGGTGACCTACACGAGGGAGTAAAAAACAAGAATGAAATTGTGGGAAACAGGGAAAGATCAATTTCTTACCATGCTTTCTTCATTGAATTCAACATATTGTGTAACTAACAGTTAGTATGCAAGCATTTATCCCAAGAAACAACCCTGTGTAAATTTAGTTTCAGCAGCTGCAAATGCAGCACTGCATTAGTAGGTCTCAGCAAGGAATGGAGTGTATCGTGGAGTATTTGGGAGGTTTGCCATTGAGAGACTTAACTATTTAATTAACTATTCAATTACTACCTACAAAACAAATTAATACTTCCTATGTAATACTAACTTCCTTTCACCTATTTAGACAACCACCTTTGGAAAAAAGGTTGGGTTTAGTTTTGGTGGAGTTGTTTTTGTTTGGGTTTTTTTTTAGCTTAGGAAAAAGAAGTCTGTTGCTAAAATGCAATTTTCCAAAATTATTCTTACTAACTATATTGCCAGAAGTGGAAACACACATATATCACTTCCAGTATGATTTCTCTTTTATGAGTGTTCTGAGGGGAAATGAGTAATTACAAAGGAATTATTTCTTATCTCACATACTTGTGTTCTTTGGGGAAAGGAGATGGTTCAAGAATATTTTCTTGAGGTTTGCAAGGAACATTAAAATTTTCCACCATGGAAAAATGCTAGGCATTTCCCATAGCCCAGGCTTTTTATTTAAACCACTAAACACAGCTGAAATATTTCTGAAACAACTTTATTCTCAGTCAGGCAGCTTCTTGGAAGGCAAGAAACATGTTGGGATATACGAGAGAATTTGGCCTTGTGCTTTCTGACCAGAACAGCAAATTTCTTGTAATCACTGGATAGAACTGGTTGGAATGGAAACATTTACAAAATTTAAAAAGAACTGATAATAATTTAATAAATTGAATGTGCACATTCATATTCAATTATCTCTTCCTCTAGCAATGGGCTCTGCCAACTATTACAGTCTTCTACTCACTCTTCTGTAAGCAGAACTCTTCTTTTACTCCAATTGTAGCAGTTTTAGCTTTTGCTGCTGAAGTGCTGACCTCCATTTTATGATTGCTGTGGAGGACGTGAGAGGGAAAATGAACTATATGGCTAGGTTGTAGCACTTTATAAAAAGGTAAATGAAGTCAATGTTTCGTCAGTAATTTGACTGTGATATTCTGCACCTGAAGCCAAATGCTTGGCAAAACTAAGAGAGTAACTGAACACTTTTAAAAAGAAAAAAATCCTGAACAATAAATATATACAGAAAAATAGACTCTGGAAATGTATTAGAGACCCACTGCTGCCTGTTGTGAGTTTTTTGGCATGCTTCTCTGAAACTGCAAGTACACATCCAGGATGGAGGCTGGGCAGTGCTTAGATGCTGTTCAAGTTCATCCAAGATATCAGTTCCCATGTCTCCAGTATCAAAGGAGTGATTATTTCAAGTTACTACAATTGCATCAGGAACAAAACCTTTACAAGGAATTTTAAAGTATTATTTTGGATTCCTCTCCTTCAAAAAAAGTTCACAGTCCATGTCAAAACCATCATCTGCCTCGCCCATGTCTGCCCATGAACGAGGTTGCCATGATGTGTCTGAATCATGAAAAATTCAGATGGTTAAACAAAATCAAGTTTTCCTAACAGCATTTAAAATCACTGAGTGTCTGTGCTGCCTGAGCTGGCAGCATGCAGAACACAATGGGAAGCCTGCAGGTAGGAATGGGAGGAGGCACATCTCAGGATGCTGCAGCAACCAGGGACAAGGGGGAATTCAGGTACTCACAACCACTTCAGCAGGATTTGTTTCTGTTATTTGCTAATGACCCCAGCCATAATCTCCTAATAGCCTTCTACAGTTGCTGAAGAGGTTTTATTTACTTATTTATTTATTTTGTTTAGAGCTTTCAGGAGCCCAATTTCCCTTACAGTCATTCTCCTGTAACTGCAGTGACACCTGTGGTGGGCTGAGCCCATCAGCTGTAGTTTAGTGTGCTGTTGAACTTGGCAAGCTAGCAGCACATAAAGCCCCAGCAGATGTTTCTGCTTTAATAGCAGCTCTTTCAAACCCTTGGCCAGACATAAATCCAAAATAGATCCAGAAAAGAAACAAACAGTGCCACCATCATGGCTCTTAAAATTAGGAGGCAGAACTAGCCTTTTCTGCAGGACTCTGAGAGACCATTAGCAGCAGAAGGTGTTGCGAAGTGTTCCCATAAATTATGCTGACAGTTTAAGAGGGCCAGCCACAGCAAATGCAGCACATTTTGCACTGTGTCACGGTTTGCTAGGAAACAGAATCCTAAGACAAATACAAGCATTTACACAGGAGTTTCCAAACTAAGATCATGCTTCATAGCAACAAGTACAGGAAGCAGCCAATTTTATGGCCGTTAACACCTCCACATGGGTCTATGGTGTCTCCACGCCATGTTAATGAACATTCCAAAAATAAAGCAGTAAGGCAATGATCCTTGGAAGAAGGGATCTTCTGAATGCATGCCTTGCTGGATCTATTTTCTTTAAAGAAAGCTGCACTAAGAGTGTATTCACAGCTGCCACTGTGCTTTATGGGAGAGGAGGTTGATATATACCACAGTGACATGCTGATACATCCATTCACTTGATGATGACTAACTGCCCCTAACAGAAGCTTGGTCCACTATAAATTATTGGCATGTAATTTTAAATGGAAGTTAAAACAACCCCCACAGAACAAAAATAGTTCGCTGCATTCAAAATAACTCAAAGCACTGAAGGAGCTGAAAACTTCAATCACATTCTTGTCTGACATTAAAGGAGACTAGGAAGAGAAAAAAGTGACCCAGTGTCTAAAAAGGAGTTCTTTTGTAGAAATGAAGGTTATTACCTGTTCTTCTGCTTCCCCTATCATCCACTACTGAACCTCAGATAGAGCTGCCTGTAGAGGATGTAGCTCTGAGGTTATTGGGGTGTCTGGGCTCTCTCACTGAGGCTGGGACAGCAGGAGATGCACTCCTTCCTTGCAAGAGCCTTGTGGTGGGTGAAGGTCACCATGAGAACAGCTGCAGATGGACATCATCAAATTTCACAGCAGCCAAGAGGATGGGAAAGAGATCCATGGGATGATGGCAACAAGTTTATAGATTATATAAAACTGTGAGGAGGGGCTGATGTATCAGTAACACATCATGTGGAGACACAGGCAAACTAGAATCTCATAAAGCTCAACAAAGCAAGGTAGAAAGTCCTGCACCTGGGAAGAAATAACCCCATGCACCAGTACATGCTGGAGGCCAACAGGCTGGAAATCAGCTTGGCAGAAAAATCTGTGGGGGTCCTGGTGGGCCGCAAATCGAACCTAAGCTAACAAAGTGTCCTCGTAGCAAAGGCAGCCAACAGTGTCTCGAGCTGGATCAGGAAGAGCATTTCCAGCAGGGCAAGGGAGGTGAATCCTTCCCACTCAGCACTGCTGAGATACAGCTGCAGCAATGTGGCCCCTCAGAATGAGAGGCATGGACATAATGGAGTACACCCAGCAAAGAGCCACAAAGATGATTAGAGACTGGAGCATCTGTAACAGAGGGCAAGGCTCAGAGAGCTGGGATGGGTCAGCCCAGAAATGAGAAGGCTCAGGGGAGATATTATCAATGTATATAAATAATTGATGTGAGTGAAGATGGAGCCAGACTCTTCTTGGCAGTGCTCAGGGACAAGCCAAGAGGCAATGGGCACAAATACATTAAGCAACTAATTGTTAATACATTAAACTCCATTTAAACATAAGAAAATACTTTTTTTTTTTTACCATGAGGGTGGCTGAACAGTGGAACAGGTTGCTCAGGGTACTTGTGGTATCTCCATCCTTGGAGATACTCAAATGTCAAATGGACAAGATCTATATCACCATGCTTTCATCACCCCCTTTGATCAAGGGGGCTGGATTAAATGATGTCAAAGATTTCCCTTCCAACCTCACTCAGCTTGTGATTCTGCAGTTACTGAAAGTTACATTACATAATTTGACTTTGTTGAAGATACTGTGCACCAAAATTAATTTTCTGTAGGCAACCAACACAGTTAAAGCATCACCATGTCATAAAAGGAACTTCATTGCGTATTTGCTTGGAAATCCGCAACTTCACAAACTAAAACCAAAAGCTTTGTTATTTTGCTTTGTCTTTAAGTTCAGCAGAATTGAACTCTGCTTGGAGTTCGCTTGTTCCAAAGAAGTTCCTAACTGGCAGCACTATTGGTTAAGGCAACAAAAGAAACCTTCACATTTACTGATAAGAAAAGTGCTTACAACATAGAGCCTGCACAATCTTTGGATGTGAAGTCTGAAATTATAGTTTTATCCCAAACTCTACATTTGCAGTCTGAAAAGTGGCACAAAACCATTTTATCTAAATGTCATTTTGCAGTCATAGCTCAGGCTTATTCAACGGCCCAAAGCAGTCAAGCTTAAATGAAAAAAAAAAAAAAAAGGATTTGCCCAAGGAAAGCTTTTTTTCCTTTTCTGCTGTTGTTGTTTCCACTCTAAACCTCCACTTTGGGGAATTTAACTATGCAAGCTTTGGCAAATATTTTGGTATATGCGGTCAAGCCTCCAGTTCACAGGGAAAGTTCAGCATGACACCACCACTCTGCAAATAAATGCACAGATCCCAAATTCTAGCCACTAGTCCCACCAGACATGTTTTATTAAGTACCTTTTATATGTGACTTGGAATCCAGCTTGATCTTACACCAATAAATTGAAGCCCAACATGCCAGCATTTGGGAAGAGACCAAGGTACATTTGCTGTTCTTACTTCCAGGTCACATCCACTCCAGGGCAGTTTTTTCTATGAAATCCAGACTCCAGCTATCACTGGGGAAAGCAACAGTAAGGTGGTTGGGAGGTGTCACTCAATGCCTATTGTCCTACATTTGTAGAAAATCCCATGGAAAAACACAGACTGCAATCTGCTCACCTCATAAAATCATAGAATCAATTAGGTTGGAAAAGACCTCTAAGATTATCAAGTTTAACTATTAACCAAGCACTGCCAAATTCACCACACAAGGGACATTTACATATATAAATATGTATACATTTATATGTAATATAAATATGTGTAAATTTATATGTAAATGTATCTTGTGTGCAGACTTGATCAGAGTGGATCTCCAGGTATGAACTGATTTTTTTTCTTTTTACTGAGAAAAACTCTCATTTTAATCATGAAATAATGACTAAATGAAAACTTTCACTATATATCTTAAAGACACATATTGTTCCTTGATTGTTGAATGCACCTGAAGTCCTTTACCATGGAGGCATTTTATATTTTCTCTGATTTTTTAATATCTTTGCTAATACCAATGAGATAGTAGAGTCAAATTTTGTTGTTTCTATATATTTACTTAATAGGTAACAGAAATTCCTTCTTCCAGAGCCATTCAGACTGTGTCCTACTATTAAAGTGGGAGACTGGCTGTATTTAACATTACCATTTATTAACCTCTCTGTAACATCTGTAGAAAAAATGCTACAGAAAATCTAAGGAAATAAAACATAGCGGCACCACAGGGCATGCTAAAAAATGCCAAAATCTTTCAGCATATTGAAGGAGGAAAATGACCTAACTTCTGAGCATATATTTGCCAAATGCATTGTGAGTGAAGTTTGAAATAACTGAAATAATCTTTTTTATGACATTAAATGACCATCCTTGAATTATCAATACCAAAACATGATAATTCTTAAATTTAATTTAACCATCTTGCTTATTTTAGTTACTTAAATGTGTGTTGTTCAGAACACTTTGACATAATAGATTTTTTCTGTTTCTAATTTTCAGTTTAAAAGAGGTTCTCCTACAGGAGACAACCATATTTCCAGGTCATACGTAATGGTTGTTCATCATTAACTACTAGTCCGAGGATACCAGAACGGACATAATGCACATATATTTTCCAAGATATATATTTGTCATGTTCTGATCTCTTTCCTTTATTAAGAATTTGCTAGTAAAACTGATTGATAGGTAGTCTTACTGTACAAGGAAGATGTGTCATTCAACTCTTTGACCTTGTCTTCACACTAACAGTCAAGTGTCTTTGAAATCTGTTTACTTCAAAATTTACAAGAGCATTAAAGACAGGATGTCAGCACATCTCAGGTTCAAAAGATCTAATAATAGTAAATGAGTTTGGGCAGTAGGATCATCTGTAATGTACTTTAAGAAAGAGAGACAAATTTCTTTCTTCCACTTTATAGTTAAAGACAAGTAAAACAATTCTTAAACCACATTTCTTTCTTTCTTTTTTTTTTTTTTTTTTTGACTGAGGAACATTATTTTTTGAGACCCAGACAGATCACATTACAGGAGATCAAGAAAAGAGTTATACTGACAAATAAAGGACTTGACAGATGCAAAACACTTTCCAGAAACAGTTACAGAATCTAAAAAGCTTTTCTTACCTCTTACTGAGCAAGCTCTGGGCAAGTTTCAGAAGCAGCCTCAAAGCTCGTTTGCTCTTTCATCATGATGCACTATGTATAGAACTAAATTTTTCTCTCTGTAACTAACATGGAGCCTGCATTCCTGCACTTCAGATTCACAAGAATGAGACAGCTAGACTTAAGGAGTGTGATGGAGGATGGAAGTATTTTCCAGTGGTAATACTTTCCTTCCTTCATTAGCATTATTAAAAAATTACATATAGCAATAATTTTCTTTTGTGTTTGCTAAACATTTGCATTGCTGCATAACTGTCTCAGAAGAAAAAGTGATGTTCTGTTCCAACTTAGGACAGAGTGCTAATGATGCCAAGGTTGTGGCTTTGACCCCTGTATGGACCATTCACTTAAGCGTTGAATTCGATGATCCTTTAGGCCCCCTTCCGAATGAGAAGGCTCTGGATGTGAATATAGTTGCACTCTTTATTTACCTGCTCACAGATCCATCTATTCTACTGCATGAGATTAGTAAGAATAATGTGAAATATGATAATCAGATGACCCATCAAATCCCATAAAAATTGTCCTCCGTATCAGTCTGTGTCTTCAGGAACTGACTAATCTAGCATAACAAGGAACAGTCACATTACATCCCTATTTGCATTGGCCACATATGGGCTATTCAGCAGCTAAGTGTGGATAGCATTTTGATTAGCACTTAAAGTTTGTAATTATTTTCTTTGTCATAGCTTTTGGATCTGTCTCAGATTCTCCTAATATTTTGCATATTTTACACGAATAAATAAATATGCATTCAACACAACTGAGCTTCAGATGCTTCATATTCCCTCAAATATTGCAAAAGGTCAGAGAAACTTCTGGATTTGTCTCCATAAAGCATTAAAATAGAACTGATGCCATGAAGATTTTTTGCCTTTTCTTTTATACCCCTGTTATACCTTTTTACAACTTCTGTAGTCTTAGTGCTTTTTGCCTACATTCTTGGACTTGTTTGTTCAGCTAGAAGACTAAACATTTTAGAGGTTTCGTAGGTAAGGGCTAGTGTGCCCCAGAGCCTAAGGTCCTCTCCAGAACACATTTTGTAAACTAAGATAGAACCATCCAGGGGAAGGCTCCTTGTGGGGGGGGGGGGGCTCATTCAAGCCTCTCATTAGGGAATCTTTGATAGGTATGCTACTTAGTAAGACCTATAATGTTATACCTGATCTTTTGGGGGTGTGCATTGCAGTGTGCATTTCGGTGCATTTGACCTGGATGTGTGCACCTAAAGATCCTTAAAATAAATACCAAGGTAAAATCCCTTTTTCCCTTCTAACCGTGTTTGACTCTTGATTTTAAGACCAGGAAAAGGCGTCAGAACGAATTTGATACGTGTAGCCTCTAAGACACTAAAGGATGTAAATGTGAAGGGTATTACCATACAAACAAAGGAAGATGTAAATAATTATAAAAAGAAGCAATATAAGAAGTAGCTTTCAGTCACTTATTCTGTTAAGAATGCAAATTATAAGGGATATTAGCTGATGATTGATAAGAAACTTCAAGTGATCCCAAACCTTTAAGTTATTCACACTGATATTCAAAATGTAATTACTTTCAAACCACACAGTAGAGTTGGATTAATGGAACAAATACTTTAGGAGTAATCCGTGAGTCATGCCTACTTATTATTATGAGGTTTGAATTACTTATCATTTCAGCTCTGTGGCTTTACTAAATAACAACAACAATAAGTAACACCACATTCAGGCTCTCACATCTTTACACACATACTGTCAAGTACAAAAGGAAAGAAAAGAAGAACATTTATGTCATATTTTCAATGAGATGTCTTCAAGAAAATACAGCTTGGGTTATGCATATAGCAGGTAGATTTTCCAGGCTTTAGTTTTATGCTTTACAGTTGTCTCTTCAAATCTTTAGGTACAGATTTTGGGGGAAAAATACCTTGTCTTTTTTAGTAAATGTGTCAAATGGAAGGGAAAAATGTGGGAGAGAATTAGTTCTGCTTTTCTTCAATCCCTTGAGCAGCAGATACACAAAGGCAGAATATAATTAAATAGGATGAGAGCAGCATCTTCCATGCCTTGTAGTGAATAGGCAATACTGGAAGGCATACAATCACTAGAGATGTATGTGACTTCATCATTAGAAGACCTAAGGTCCTGAGGAGGGAAACACGATCTGTTATCCTCTGCTGCCCACTCTATCCCTACTTGTTACTTCCCCCAAGCTTCTCCCCCACCATTTCAAAGTCTATGAGCAGGAAAGAAAAATTTGCCTTTGGAGATGGCTGACCTTTAGTAACTGCATTTCCAATTATTATCGCAGCACTAATTGCGCATACAATCGTTCTTTTCTACCTAGCTTTTCTTTGCCTTTCCCATCAGAACAGCATTGTTTTTTGCTGTTTTTTCTTCCCATTTCATTCTTATCTTTTGGTAGTGATTACACAAGGCTCTGTGTGTAGCACAGCAAGGAGAGAGAAATGCATTAGTCCTTACTTTGAAAACTGGACATGCTAGGCACAGATTTAATCTATATTGCCAGTACAGCATCACTCACAGTACTGATAGCAATGTCAGGCATCCTTGGACACAGTCGAGAAGGCCTATTTGCATTTGCTTTGGAATTTTCTATTATCTTCTCTTTTAGCATGAGAGCACTTGGTGACAATTTACTGTCCTGTCTCAGAAAAGAGAAGAAAAATTCCTTAAATATCAGGTTTGCTGTCTGCAGGAAACTGGTTCCAAAAATGTTAAATAAGGGGATCTCTGTCAGAATATTTCAAATATCACTATATACTGCCAATTGAAAACAACACACCTGCAATGCAGTTCCACAGCTCAGCTGTGAAGCACTGGCCCATGGGCTTGCAGACCTCACTTACCACCCTCACCCTAGTTTCCATTATAATTAGGAAAAGGTGAAACTGAGAATGGTGAGACAAATTGCATTTCCTGAAAATCGTAAATATTCTGCAAAGATGTATACAGGAAGGGAAGAGATGCTAAGAGCCAGAAAACAGTCCATCTTTTAAGACCCCCAATAAAAAGGCACCTACCTAACTTAATCACTTGTAATCAAGCTCTGTGATTTCCATGTATATTAACACTAAATTCATCTCAATACAGTATATCACAGAACACTGTATTATGTTATTCAGACAAATTACTGTTTGCAAAGTATCCACAATAGTTACCTCAGAATATTTTTCAAGTAATTCTTGACCTCTATCTTGTTTGGTATAAAATGAGATATTCCCTTATGCCACGTCAGAGCTCAGGTAAGTTTAGTTTTGCCCGATCAACTTGTGACTTGGAGAATCAGACGTCTGTCCTAGGTGTTTGTGATTATAAATTCCAACTGCCATCCTCAAGAGTTCTGTAATGCATAGTTAAAATCTATTGATTTGGAAAATCCTTTTGCCATTTGCTGAAGTCTATTTGTGGAAGATGAACAAAAGACATGTCTAGAGAGGATTGAAATAAATTAATTCTCAAATATGAGCTAATATTCACAGAAAAACATTCTGCTGCTTAACTCAAGCAGAACAAGAGATCCAATCATGCATGTGGCTTCTTTGATGTCCTGTGTCCCAGCATAAGACTTGGCTCCCCAGCTCACTGCCATATGCTTCCTGTTTGAAGCCAAACTCAACTGCAATCTCAAACACGCTCGAATGCAGAGAAGACTTCTGAGGGAAAATGAATTGCCACAATCATCCCTGGGTTGCACCTTCACTGATTCCATGATGGTATCACTTGGCTTTTCAGTTAATCCTCACTGTGGGAGTAATGTTACCATTCTGTCCATCAAATTACACCCCCCACAGAACAAAACAATGCCAGCTCCTAACCTCAGAATAAGGACCTGCAGACAGAAGCAGAGGACCAAGAGAGTCCAGGCTGCTCCTAGACAACAGCTGGCTTAAAAAAAGAGTGATGTGAAAAATGGAATTGAGTCTACATGCCATAAAGTACATGGTAACAATTACTATCAGGGCTGATTCAGTTTATATGCCACACTGAGACTCCCAAATCAACCTAGGAGCTTGGCAGAACTTGCAGAAGACAAGATCTAATGAGAGCAGCCCTTCTCAGTCATGGAGGTTTATCACAGGAGCCAGAGCTCTGTGCTCCAGAGGAAAACCACTTGCTCATCCAGAGACAAGTAAATATTCCAGCATTATCCTTCCACTTCTCTGCCACTATCCCTGCTGATGCAAAACAATACTTTCTAACCTAACAATTCATTCTCTAAAGAATCCTTCATAATGTAAATGTTAATTTCCTACTGTCATTCACTACTGACAAGCATTTATAAATACACAATTTCATCCTGAATTTTCTTATCCAAGTGGTTAAAAATAATTTCAAATGAGAACATGTTCCCATCCACAGCAAAAAGTTATTTACATAATCAAAAATCACTGCTTCTCCTCCCCAACTTGAGTCCATCTCAACAGAAGTGCGCAGGGGAAGCAGTTCAAGAGGTTTTTTAGTTCACCTCATGAACCACTTTTAACAGAACATTCTACCCTTTAACAAGACTCTCAATCTTTGTGTACTGCATATGCCTTCAATAATGCATACTCTCTTGCCTAAGCCCTCCCCAAAAACACTGCTCCTCTCTTAGGAACTAATAGTGATGGAACAGAGGTAATTTGACTGAACAGAACTGTAGAACAAAAGGGGTGTCTGCTGCATGGAGATGCAGAACTGTCACTATACCTACCCCACAAACCTATTCAGAGAACAATTGCTTCTTTAGCAGGTCTGCACTTACGTCTTTTTGACAATGTTTTGGCACTAGAAAACATCCCACTTTCAATATTAACCTTGGAATTACTTGGTCTAATGCATTTTGGAATACTTCAGCTTTCATAAAGATTTGATTTCACTATGGAAAATTAGAAACGCCATCAGTCAATTCCACAAACATTTCTTAGCTCTTCTTCTTCACATACATTTGATGAATGTTCATATTTGTCTGAAAATATTTTCAGGTGGAAAAGGCAGTACCACTTAACAGTCATATAAACCAACCCCCAGCTAAGGCCCTCCAGGTATTGCCATGCATGATGCCCACATCCTCCAGTAACCCCAGTGGGCTACTGTAAATAGCAAAGACATCAATCGGTTTTCTTTCTTTAAAAATGGATGTTGAGCTCACCAATAACAGGATCTGATTTCAATGTTCTGCCTTTATAATGGAGCTGACATCTGTGTATAATATCAAATTCATTTACAACTTGGCCCATGGCAGAGGGGTGGGAACTAGATGATTTTTAAGAGCCCTTCTAACCCAAGCCATTCTATGATTCTATGAACTTTTCATGAGGATCCATGAGAGCTAACAGAGCTAAATGTTTTCTGTATTTGATAGCATAAACCCATGAGGTAATGCTGCAACTTGGAACAAACAAGCCTGGTAGGAATTGATACTCCTTCCAGATCTGAAAGATATTTCAGGTAACTAAGAGAACTGAAAATGCATTAGGGCATTTCTATGTGAAGATATGCAAAGCACGAAAAATCTAAAGTAACCTTCTTGTTTTGAGCATAAATCATAATTAGCAGTCAAGATTCCAATTTCCTGTCACAGTGCCTAAAGAATTAAATTTTTCTATACAATATTATATTTTTGTATACAACTACTGCAAAAGTGTTTCAGTCCTCTGTCCTTCCATTACTGAACAGTGGATCTAAATACACATTTCCAGCATACCTGCAATCCATAGTGATGGAAGCACCTCTCAGGATGAAAAAATATGTTTTCTCTATGAAAAATGAAACATCCTGGGGGCAGGCAGAATAGATACTGACTGTTGGATTACTGGTGAACCACTCATCTCTAGAGAGGATTTCTTCAGGTGTCCCATCCACCATTTCTTCAGGTGCCCATCAGGGCACCCTGCCTGCTCTGCCATGCCCATCTCCAGCCCGGCAAAGGCACTTACAGGGATACAAGAAACTGAATCCTTTGCCTCTCTCCAATTCCCATCAGCTACTGCTGTTAAGTTATTCCTCCCTGTGATAAAGATGTCACGCTACTTTTCAATCTGAGTTTATGCCACTTTACATGACAGCATCATGCCCCGTGGAACAGCACATCAGTAGCAGTGAGACTGAAGGCATGGACGCAAATATTGCATTATTGCACAAATTACTGTGGAAGTTGGTAACAAACTCTAACACCACACAGGCCTATGTGCCAGTGGAGACTATTAGCTTTCTTAAATTGCTTTCCAAATTACCACTTTTAGAAGGTCACAAGAGTTATCAGAATAACTCTGACACTTTTTTAAAAAGCCAAAATACTAATAATATGTTTTATTTACCACCAAGACGTCAGAGCAGATGAAAGTTTTCATTTTAGGCATGGTCATAAAAGAAGCTTTTCAAAAGGAAGACACAATTTACCACATACCGAAAGGATAAGAATTTCTGATTTTACCCTACCACAGATACATTAAATAATTATCGATCGACATGACAGTATTGATTTGCCTAACTTAAGAAACTCTTACCACGTAAATTTAAGCAATATTACCTGTAGGTGTTAATTTTTTCAGGCTTTAAGTACACAAAGCAGTAAGTAGTCCTAAAGCCCAAAATTTCTTTTCTGATAATATCAATTTTCCATTAGAATCATAACAAACAAATGAACAAACCCACACAGAAATCCAGACATCAGGGCTGCAAGTTCCTTCAAAAGGCACCTACTTCATTTCCATCACTGCCAGGGCAGGTAAATTAAATCTTATTCATAACAGATGTTTGTTTATACATTTATTAACCTCCAGTAATGAAGATTTTAAAACTTGCTCAGGCAAATAATCCAAATAGTGTATTGCTATAAAGTTTTCCCTGTTTTCTAACTTGTGTTTTGTTTGCTGACATATAAGCCTGCTATTCACCATCTAGCATTATACATTTAGAGTCTGTATCTTCTTTGCTGGTATTTTTTATTATATTTGATGACTCTTAACACATTGCCCACTGACTGCTATTCCCTAAAATAAAACCCCCACATTTTTCTGGTCTTTGTCACCAGTCACATGTTAGATCCTCTTCACCCCTGATGCTCTTTAGGCTCACTCCCATCTGATGCCGTACAAAGCCAAATTGACCAGAAGGACTAATCTGTATCTTTTACACATAAATTCAGATATACATAAATTCCAGTTTGAGGTTTGACTTTTCTGCATCACAAAGACAGGACTGAAGTTCAGTTTGTGGTTAATTTTAAGACTCAAGTTTTATTTCTGTAAAATTTCCACTTAATCAGTAGCTGTGAAGCTGTCAATTCCTGCAGAAGTGCAAGAGTTTGACCTTAGACCTATTAATTAATCTCCTTTGGTTTTCCCATAATTTCCTCAGTTTGCCAAAATCATTCTGAATTCCAGTTTTGTCTTCCAACAATGCTTAGAAACCTTTCAGATTCCAACATATATACAAATTTCATATATATACAGTCTAGTCCGTCAACCAGATCACTAATAAAAATTGATTGACCCCAAACGCAGAGTTTTCTAGAGAATCTCATTCATCTCACTGTTCTGTTTTTCCAGGGAATCTGACTGCAAGAAAGTGTTTAAACCAGCTCTCCACCTTCTCTATAGCAGCTTCACTCAATTATTCACCTCTAGATGCTGGTTTGCTTTTCATGACGCCATCAAAATCTTTGGACAAAGATGAAGAACTGGATACTCTAAAATTACTTCACGGAAAACAACTGATTAAAGCAATAACATGTATACGCCTTTTACTGAACTCATACTGATAATCCCATCATCCTACATGCCAGATTTTTATCAACTTCAGTACTCAGCATTGGAATATTAACAATTCACATCATAATTCTGGCACTATACTTACAAGTGAGATGTGATATACAACAGCAAAGATAATTTACTGTAGTCCTTTGCATGCTGCCCACAGAAAGAAAAATTAAAAACTACAGCAGCTGTGGAGAAAATATGTTTTCTAGACACTACCTTGAGTAGACCTTGTGACTAGAACTATGTTTGGTGGAGAAATCTGATAGCGGATTATAGAGTTGTCATTAGTAACAAGTATAATCCCTTATAGTGCAAACTCAGGAGATTTCAGGTTTGAGACTGCAGAGAAATCCAGTTCCATATGCATGACAGCCCTGTGCCCCAGCCAAAAGAATTGTCGTGTTGGACATGCAGAAGCCAATTTTGAATATGATCTGGATGCAGTAGAGCATCTACTTGTGCTAAACTTCCACTGCTCACTACTCACAATATATCACTTTTCTTGTGCTGACTTTATTCAAAAGAATTATTCACAATTCTTTGTCTATATCAATGCCTGTAGGATGGGTAAAAGAAGAAATAGCAAGATATTTTTAAAAAATAAAAGAGAGCAGATATAGTTTATCCTAAACCTAATATGAAGACAAACCTGAGGAGCTGAATCCCCATATAGCTTGGGAAACAATGAGTTGCAGAGGATTTTGGCAGAGCAAATACAACAATGACAGCCAGTATAATATGACACTATTTATCAAAAGGAAACAGCCTCCAATATTGACATGTTCAGGTTTCATTAATGCAAAATAACCACACTTCTCCATACTTAAAGCACATGTGGTTTATTCAGCACTGAAAAGGCATCTCCTCTCCCTTTACTGCGAGAGGATTTCCCAGGTCTTCCCAGTGCCAGCAGCATATGCTGAAATGAGAAAGTTTAATCAATGCTAAATACTTCTTCAACTAACATCTTCTGTAGATCTGGGTTAGGAGTGGGGTATTTGTCTCACAACCAAAGGGAAATAAAGGACTTTTTCGTATGACATGATAGAAATTTTAAAGTGATTTCTAAGAAGGTGCTTCATCCAGCTGCAAATCCAGGTAAAGGCAACATTTTTTCTTCCTGTCTAATTCTTTAAGGGTGTGTCTGTGAAGAAGCAAACCTAAAGCATGTCTGAACAGTATTGCATTATACTTGATAATATTCCACCATATCCAAAAATCCAAACTAATAGAAAACATTAATACGAACCAAATTTAATACACGAGAGAAGGAAGTATTTCTGCAGTGCATCTTGTGCTGATCTGCTCACATGACACAACAATGCTCAGATCAAGACTTTTTGGCAAATAAAATATCATATATATATCTAAACACACATAAATATGCATGTGGTCATCTAAATTTTTATTATTAATTGAGAATTTGGGTAAGCCTATCCCTACACACTTATATTACTGAGATTGTATCATTTCCTTTACTAACATTCCATAATCTTTCTCACCTTACAATGATGCCCTTCACAGCTGGGCAGGAAACCATTTCCTTGTCATATAAAATTTTTGAGACTCCGTATTGGTATGGTTTGACTTAGGATGAAAATAAGGGTAAAAGAACAACCAAACAAAAGCCTTTTATCAAGATATCCACTAGTCCTGTGGGAACCCCTGGTTCAACTTCTTGATCCTGCATTGCCTACAGGACCACATTGTTTTTTCTGAGATAGGTGTGTGTTTGTCTGTGTGGCTCCCTCTCCCTTCAGCACAGAATTTCCAGTCAAAAACTAGAAATGCTGGTTAAAGGATTCTTTAGGAACAAGTACAGTTCTGTAAAAAGCTTTATTTCCATAAATTTAAATGTACATACTAAAAATATAAAAGACCACCAGCCACTTTCAGACTGACCCTCATTTTATGCTCTTAATGAAAGCTGGTGAAAGCACAGAACCAAGAAGAGAGTACTCACATGTTATCCCACAGTGACTGTTGGCAGAGTAGAAGTAAAGTCAAATGGGAATGAGTGTGTAACTCAATATTCTGTTTTAATCCTATTCACAGCAACTGACTGATAATAAATAAATAAATAAATAAATATATTTTTAGTTCAATTACTAAAACACTTGAGTTTTAATATACTCCTTTTTAATTCATACATTTATTGTTAGCTTCCAAACCTGTAAAATCTTTATTTATGAGCTTTTTTATTTTAATCACCCTAGCCATCTGTAGCACATCTGTTACTTGCTAGTATACAGTAATTAACTTAAATGTGGACTGGGTACTATCCTGAATCAACAGATATCAAAGCACCTGCTTTGATAAGAGTCGCACACCTCTTTATTAGCTATAATAGTTGCTCTGGTTAGAGCTAGATTTACTATCCATCCCCTAAATGTATGTGATATATCTCTATGTAGTAATTTAAACCAAAGCCTTGATTTTTTTAATGTTCTCCATTTTAGTTACAAAACGGTCTCTCTTAAGAAGACATCTCATATTAAAAGACAGATATTCTGATATAAGTATTTATTTGGTTGTAAACACAAAAACCGGAATGTTTCACATTCACTCAATTAGAAATCCTGTCTCACTTGAAGTCTTTCTGCTGAGTACGGAGAAAGGGATACATCTTTGTGGTCTCTGCTGGAGAGAGAACATTTAATGAATCCATTACAAAAGTTCTCAGAATCATAATCAGTGCATTCGGTTTTTAAACACTGGTCATGAACATGCTGAATCCACATAACTACCACTCCGAAATTTGTAGGCAGCCTTGAATTGGTCACACGACTGCAGCCATTAGACTTCCCAGCCAACTGGATCTGTCTTTAATTGCATCCTCACTACAAGTCACTTTTGACAATTCTGTTACATTTTAAACAAGACGTAAGAGAATCCATCATGAATCCCTGGATAATTACACTTTGTTACCTTAGAGGTCTGTGGCTCCTATAATTAATTGCATTCCTTTTAAAGTCAGCCCAGAAGAGAATGGCTTTCTGCCAAGAAAGTTTTTTAAATGTTCAAAGACTCATTCCAAGGAACAGCAGGTGCTCTTTGTTTTTATTTCTCAGTGTGCTCATGCCAGAGAAGCAGGGCATTCAATTGCCATGTGTCCACAACCTAATGCTCTCTCCATCTCCATAAAAGAGAGAGATTATTGTACCATTCAGAGCCATACTCCAATAAACACAGTAAGGATCGGACTATTAGGAAGGCTGTTTTGGGAAGTTGTTCTCTTGGGGAAACACGGTTCATAGGTGTCTGTGAAAAAAAGTCTGCTACAGTATTTGTGCATCAAAACTTTCATCACATGTGTTACATCCTCAGTGAGGGTGCTCAGCCTGTTAGTTCTCAGAACACAAAGCATTTCAATCTGCCTTCCCTGGGCAGCAGGGAGCTCATTAGTACCACCAGCTCACCATCTGCCTCTGAAGGAGGAAGAGACGGAATTAATATATGATGGAGCAGGAAGAAAAAAAAAGGCAAACAAAAAAATGGTTGGGAAGCAGCAGGATGTCATCCAGAAAGGCATACAATGTTTCCTTTGAAATAATTTCTCCTTGTCTGCACAAAACATGGAGAACAGTTTGGGCATGGCTATGAAATGTTCACAAAAGCATTTGTAAAGACTGAATTTTGGTAATTTTAAATACAGTGTTGTTCAAAAATCCTCAGGAGATCTTCATTAAATACAGCTGTACACAGACAAATACTGCAAAATCTTCATTGTTCTATAGTGTCTGAAGCCCAGGAGCAGACAGCAGCTGAAATGATGCTTTTCTGCTTTGAGGCATAATGAGCGAAAAGGTAGTGAAAGCAAGCAGCTTCTGGTACAGACTGAGGCACGTCCCAAAGCACAGCCCACATGTGGGGTTGGTGACAGAAGGGAACAATCATTTGTAGCTGGAAGGGGTCACACCTGGCCTGCACACCCAAAATAAATGCTGCATTCACCCAACTGTGGAACAACCTCCTTCCCAATTCAAGTCATTACAAGTCACTGGGAAAGCAAGAAGAGGTCATGGGAGAAACCGAGGGTGGGATAAAGCCATACACAGTCACAGCTAATCTAGAATTGAAATCCCAAATTATAAAGTCCAGGCTCAGCCTGAAAGTCAATCATGAAGTGAATTCTGTACTATCTGGTCCTTCAGGAATTTTGATAGAAATATTCAGAAAGAGAATGCATCTTACTGAAAAATCAGGAGTGGCTGCACAAAGCATTTAGGGCTTTCTTAAAACAGTGACATAAGTATCAGCTGATCCCACAGACCTTTGGATCAAAGCACCAACTTCACATATGTACAAAGATGAACAGCTCAGATATTGAACATCCGCAATCTGAGCCTCTTTCAATTCTGTTTTCTTTGGCTGTTAACTTCTTTGTCAAGGAAAAGATACTACAAGCCACTTAAAAATTGTGGAAAAAAATCCAGCCAAGTAACACAGAATACTTAAGTCAGACAGTGGCATTTACATTCATGTACCTATGCAAATGCTTTGATTTTCAGAATGACTGAGAATTTGCCAACAGGTATTGTCAGGCTGCACCATTTTTTGGAAAACCGGCTTGTTGACCTACAAGGTATGAGGTACAATTAGTTTTCAGGTTTTTAAATTTATTTATTTCAAAGTTGTGTTCTGCTAAATGGGGAAAAATGTCTAGCTATGAATGCCAAAAAATGTTAATGGTGTGACCTCAGTTTTCTGCTCATCATGAACTATGTGGAACTTGTCCAATAAACATAATAGAGTAGAAAAATGAGTAACTGAGATCTTGAAAAAACAAAGTGAGTATGTCATCAGCACACAGAGTAAATGCACTTCTGTGCTACTTTCTGGGTCACAGACACTCTCACAACCCACAATATCCTTCTCCTATCTCATACACCTCTGTTCGTGTGACCTACCTGACAGCACGTCTTTGTCATATTTGCAACTTCAAAAGATGAATGTACTGACAAAAGCAACCCAGTACAGCAGCACATTGGTGAAACCAAATCTTACATCTGAAGAAAAACATTTTAATGACTCAAATTCAGCTCTGTTTTACAATTTGTGTAGCTGGACTAGATCCCTGATTTTCATTGGAACTGCCCCAGAAATACAACCACAAAATCCTTTTTATCATCAGTGTAACAAAGAGGTGAGTCCAGTTCACAGCACAAGAGCTCTTACACTTCCTTGCGAAAGGGTCATCCAGGTTAGTTAGGAAAAAACATTTTTTCATGTCTGAAGTTCTAGTGCCAGGGATGAGCAGATTATTTGATTGCATTACATTATTTTCTGCTTCTCATAGAAGACATTATTTTCTGCTTCTCATAGAAGAATGTACAGCAATGGGATAGAGGCATGTAAACTATTGGATCAAATGCCTTCCATAGAAGAAAATTCAGAAATATTAATCCCAAGACTGTGAGACAAGACACAACTGCTCATACTGGTTCTGTACCAAGGAATGGAGTGGCTACAGCCCTGTTCACAGGATGAGGTATAGAAAATTGGAAATCATGAAAATCGTAAGTGTTGATAAATAGGGAGACACAAGCCAGGTCAGCACAGGAAATATGACTCTGCTTGTTATAAACACCTATTTGCTTCTTTTGAAGACATTAACATGAGGTTTATTCATATCACTACTGTTCACTCAACTTTCAAGTTTGCAGTGTTGATGGCCATTCAAAAAAATAAATGGATGAATACTGGCCTCAATTATATATTTAACAAGCCTCTCAAAATCTGAAATGAATAATCTTAGTGCTACCCAACTAAATTGCCACACTGCCTGCCTCTAACACAAAATGGTTTCAATTTTCTAAGTATAGTAGTTGACCATGACAGCTGATAATCATCTGAATCTCTTGTATCTGTTGTCACACAAAGGGCAGCTCTGTAGTAATTTATGACAACTATGCCCCCAGGATTAGTATTTGGGTTCTGCTCAAGAAGTAGTCTGCTAGGTAACAAAGACCATATGGAAAATGGTGTCTGAAAATTAACCTTCCCTTTTTGGCTGATTTTGTTGGACGGTAATTTTGAAGATGGTGGTTGCGTTTCTTGAGTAGGGAGTTTTTCTAGATTGATGACCTCCAGAGATACCTTTAAGGACCTGCCAAGCATCCATTCTCTTGAAAAAGAAGAGGAGCATGTGCCAACCCACAATGCACAGTAATCACTGTTGTTGGCAGAATTTTATCTGCTGAGTAGCAGCTAAAACCAGGTGCCCCAAAGCCCGAAATACAATCAGACTCACAAGAAAGAGAACAACTGCCAGTCCTGAAGACAGATTTTCACAAGGAGATTCCTATACAAGTTCATGACATGTTTTGTTTTGGTGAATCTCTAGAAAGCCAAAATATATATATACACACTTGTAGACCACTAACATATTGCTAACTTATCTGGAATAATTTTTCAAAAGAAAGTACTCTCAACTTAACTGGCCTTGTGTCAAAGTAGAATCCATTCTTTTTCTTTGCTTAGCTCTTGCCTTGAAGAATTTTTCAAAGGTTTTTATTTATTTATAATCGAGGTAGGCCTCCTAAAGGGTTGGAATCTTGTTTGTTCTAACAAATTGCAATCATAATTAATAAATGCACTAAACCTGCTGTCAACCTAACTGATGAGGAAAATTTGACTGGATCCTAGCAGAGAAGGATTTTTCCCTGTTGTGCCTCTTTTAAAAGAAAAAAATCTGGTTCAGGACAGAGGTATTGAAATGAAATAAATTATACTGAAACACTTTAATATTCCAAAGAATTTTTAAAAGGATAAAATTTTAATTTTAAATGAAAATTTAAAGCAAATTTTAAGTCATTATTGGAACTGAATTAAGCCCTTGGAGATCATTAAAATGGCAATTTGAAAACAGGAGATGATTGTCCTATTTTATCTATTGCTCCTCCAAGAAACAAATCTCTGCTTGATCTGTTCTGCCGACAGCCCACCATAGTCTTGTTAGTATGTCTTTTTCATGGACATCTACAACTGCTTTTCCCAGAATTATCTAATAATTTTGAGTTCCATGGAGAAGATAGAGAATTATCTCCATTTGGTTACTCAGTGCCCTGAACTTTGTTCATGGGGCAAGTACACAGTGACCTCAAGCACTTTGGTGGGGGTGAGAAGAAATGTCATAAAAGTATCATACAACTACACTCATTTCTAGGGTGAAGAATAAGGAAAACACAAGGGAAAAGGAAATACAACATGAAAACCAGACTCCTTAAAACGTGTCAAAAATCCCATGCACTAAAAGCCCTCCACCAACACTCTTGGCTGTTAAACTTGTTAGGATTTTCACCAAACACAGCGCAATAACTAGTCATTAATAGATAATCATGCTGAACTCCTAGGACTCTAAATTATGAGGCGAGCACATATATGTTAAATATTTAATTGGAAATAACCAATTACATTAATTAGGGGGACTTTAGGCTGCTGTTCCTGTGGCAATTATATTTGTCAGGACAGAGAGAGATATACTCCACAGAATCAGGATAATATTCTTAGGAAGAATAAGTATTGATTAAACTTAACTGTGGTTATCTACTTGTGGCTAGAGGAATTATGGTGCCATTTTCAGTGCAGACAATAAGTAAATGAAGAATAGGTCTGTAATAAAAAAATAAAAACAATAAAGCTATTAGGTTCCGCATGATGCTTTAGAAGCTTGCCTGGAGAATTCCCTCAAGTGAAGCTGGGGATACTATTAAAACCAGTGAATCATAACAACTGCCATAAGGGAATTATCCAGAACACTTTCCTGCTCTGGTAACCTGGCACCCCATGGACAAGGTACATGAAACCACCCTCTGGAAAAAACTCTTTATTTCTCTAATGTATTGTTATGTAAAAGACTGAGATGACAATTTATTATTTTCTGTTCCAACTTTTTTTCACCCTTCTTAGCCACTAAGCCTGTCTGATTTCATTTGCCATTAATGATGCTTAGCTCAGGGCTACAGAAATTAAACTCTTGAAGGACTCATTTCACCTGGAATTTCCATGATTAAAGGTATGTCTTTGCTGGGAAAATCAGAGCAAGTTTCTGACTTCCCAGTCACACTCCAAAACACAAACTATTTATGTATGCTCAAGCTCCATAGCAATACCTTGCTCGAACTAAACTACTGGGTCTGCCGGCAGTGTTTAGCTATCAATATAAATACTGTCCAAGCTCACATGAAGATTATAGAGCCCCCAGCTCTAACAGAAAGGTGGCCAAGCAATGTGGTTTCTTCATACATGCTGGAACACATATATTAAACAGTGTTAAGCAGAAAGGTTTTTCTGCCAGTGTTATTCAGTATAGTCTATCCCTGCTAAGAATAACTCTCTGCTCCAGTAACCCAGAAAGTGGAGCAACATACTCTGCTTTGGCCCTACAGCTAGTTATCCCATACGGCATTTACTCAGGCATGTGTTCAATCCCTTTGCTTGGATACTACATTCCCAAATGAAATGGGGTAGTGAAAACACAACAGATGTGACAGGAGATAGCAAAAAACAGAAAAAAAATTAGTATTCCCCCCATAAGACCAAGAAGCATATATAGCAACTATATGTAAGAAAGGAATAAAATTTTAAGAAAAAATTACTCCACTCTGTGTAAGTTTTAAAGGTTGTTGCAAGCTGGTGGCAATCCACTTTGAAATGTCTTATTTTATTAACTTTCTCAGCATCTTTAAGCATTTTTAAAGCACAATTTTATGGCTAATAAATTATCATTATTTTGAATTGTCTGAAAATCATGAATCGATTTAGTCACAAAGCAGATCTGTTTGATTAAATGTTCTTGTTCCTTACTGTCTCAGTCTTGCAATTTTTCCCATTTGCTTCCTTTATTTCTTTGCCTCTCCTCACATCACCCTGTTGTAATGCCTTTAATATAAAAGATGGTCTTCATTCTCATGTACTATTTAAATTCATCATGTCTGACCTCTTCAAATGCAATGAATGCATAATTAATTTTCATTATAAATTTAGAATACTTCCTCTCTTCTTGCCAGTTCAAGCTTCCTGTATCTTTTAACAGCTATCTTGTTTTATTTTATATTCCTTATGAAATTCTTTTGTGCTGTCTTCCTTTCAAATTTCACTTCACAAACAATTTGACTCTGGTGCACACAGCAGGAACCTGCTCAGAGCCTGATGCAAGAATCACCAGTAAAAGAATGGGTGTTTGGTCCATCACTAAAACACAGACTGTACTCATATGGCTGGAAAAACAGCTGTGTGAATCATCCCCCCCGGGAAGAGAGGTTTTAGGATTAATATGAAGAGTCCTTACTGTTAATAACAAGTATTTAAGAAATAGATACAGCACAGAGCTAAAAGTATACACTTACTTCTCTCCTTAAATTTTGTGATTCAGCATTCTATTTTTCACAGTCATTAGGAATGCTCTTTCTTTCATATTTACACAGATTTCCAAAATCCTGGTACACAGGCTTTGTTTGGATATTGCTTCTCCTCTTAAAAGAGGTTAAGAATTCTATTTCACTAAAATACTGCCAATCGCACCTTCAGCTGACAACAGGTGAGTAACACAAATTCATGGAGACAGGGTGATCAGCCAGAGACTACAGGAAAGGAAATCAGCTTGCTCAGGTTGGATTTCAGCACCTTCCATGTCAAGGGGACTACCACTTAAGGGAACTTCCTTGCAACTTTACAGCACTGAAAATTAAGAACTGTGCTGAGCAACATCAGGCTTATCTAATTGACCAGAACAGTTTTGAAATGTACATCAAGCTGAACAAATAGACTTGTGAAACTGAAGCACTCAAAATGTTCCCCCATGAAGGACACAGAGGTGGAAGACTTGGTTAGTACACATTTATTTCTACTCAGTATTCCCAGTTTGTAGGAAAAGTATAACAGTGCACTTCCTGTAGTTTTATGATTTGACTAAACCAATTTTGGGGTTTTTATGACAACTGCATTAACTTTAGTTCCTGGATTTCTTTTTTCTGTAAAATAGTCTTCAAAAAAAAAAAAGAAAAAGCAAAAAACTTAAGAACAGGTGACTAGTCATCACTAAAATATTAGCTCTCCAAAACTTGTGGTCAGTTTGGTTGCCTTCCACTCTGTAAAACACACCATTTAAAGACTGAAGCTTAGTTGGTGCATCAGATCTACCGTAACTGCACAGGAAGGTTTTCTATGTGCAAGTTAAACTACTTTTTAATTACTTTGCAGTTTTGTTGTTCTGCTATTTCAGAGCAGTCCTCCATCTCTACTAGCTCACTGACTTGAAAAGAGCCTCTTTTCAGAACAGTAAAGTGTGAATCATCCAAGGTTGTTTTGTTAAAACCACTTTGTGGAAAATAAGTAATTTTGCTGTCATTTCCATCCTACTGTCCTAAGAGATCGAATCATAACCTTTAGGCAAATTCTTCCCAAACAAGACCCAGTGACATGACATCAAGGCAGAAAGGTGACACATTAAGAATGCAATAGTGGCAATGGTTGTTCTGATGGATTGTCTTAGGAGGCATGAAGTGTTGAATTTTCCTCTTTATCCTTAAAAAAAAAAAAAAGAAAAGAAGAAAAAAAGAAAAAAAGAAAACAAGGAAACTGCCCAAAATCTGTGAACTTTACCTTCTGAGCACAATTCAGATAAATTAATGGAAAGCTATCTGCTGTATTGTCCTGGTTTTGGCTGGGGTTGTGTTAATTTTCTCCTTAGAAGCTGGCACAGCACTGTGTTTTGGATTCAGGATGAGAATAACATTGATAACATGCTGATGTTTTGGCTGTTGCTCAAAAGTTCTCACCCTAAGTTGTAGAGGGATTCCTTGTGGAACAGGGGCATATGATACCCCAGGAAAGACTGACCAACCCAGGGTTGCTGAGGAAGAACCCCTGAACCGGCCCCAGGCTGCAGGCGGCCATGGAAGACACCTGGCAGCAGGCAGCCTTGAAAATCCTTGGCAAAGTAACACACTGGCCAGCTCCCCCACTGCTTAGAGGCTGTCTCGTGGGAATAGGGCGTGAAGCTTTGCAAAGTAGATATAAGTTGGTGTAAGTAAACAATAAAGCGGAGAACGATGCTCAAATCATATCGGTGTTTGTGTCGTTACTCTGGCCGGCTTTCCTGCACTTGGGACCCCCCCCTGCAAAACTAAGTCAAGGACTTTCCAGTGGCTCATGCTCTGCCAGTGAGGAGCTGCACCAGAAGCCAGCAGGGAGCACAGCCAGAACACCCAGCCTGTAGGGGCCATCCTTCCATGGGAGGGAAAGGTGGAATGTCTGAGGAATCAGCAGTGTGGTACTTGGCTGCTGCCTGGGTTAAACTGTGACACATGAGCACTGTGTATCATTGTTCCTATCTACTTTACTTGGATTTAAACAAGCTGTGAAAGAGAACTAAACAATATTAAAAAGAAGCAAATGGCACAAATTCCAGAGATTTAACAATGCAGTAGAGATTCTGAAAAAAAGGGAAAGATGGTTATTTCATACATAGTATCCCATACAATGAATGGATATAACACCCAACATAAAACACCCTAAACAAAAGAGCCCTTGAAAAAGTGATATCAGTTTCTTAAACATAGTCTTGGAAAGGAGCTAACACACTAGGTAGACTACAAGCCTGGATGCTATGACTACATGCCAGGAGTACACTTATATAATTTTCCTGGTTCTGTGGCGAGATGGTGAAAAGGGCATTTACTCTATGGTTAGATATTGATACAACCATCCTGGAAATTATCCCGGAGAGAAGGAGGAGAAAGGGAAATCCTTGAGTGGAAAGAAGATTTATTGGATAATTTAATGGGATTTTCTCATTACTAAATTCTATTTTTCTTCTGTCCCTAATCACCTTTCTTCTACCTCATTAAATCCAATTTCACTTCATCTTATCTTTCTTTACTGTCTAATTTCACAGACCATCATGTAATTCCTCTCTTACCAAACAGCATACTTTTTTTGCATCAGTCTTTCCACATCTACTTTTCCCCACCTTATCATTTAGCTGCCTCATTATCTCTCTTGCCATAAACTTGTCACTGCTCTAGTGGTGTCCATCCTGTCTTTCTGCAGCCTTATGTATCTCTACTTTGCTTGATTTCTTTATTTTGGCCAATTTGTTGACCAAGCCATTTTAAATTTCTTCATTTTTCTTCCTTCTAGAAACATTTATATATATATATATATTTAAAAGGATAACATCAGCTATACAATCATTGAATTGTATTATAGGGAATTGCATCCATGCTCCTGCACACACTGTTAACTATACTGAGGGTTCACTGTATAGGAATAAAAATAAATTTAGTACTTCTACATAGTTTGGACTGATCTGCATTTTAATCATGTCCCTGAATTGGGCTTTGTAATTCAGCAATGGACATTTCAGTAATTCTGCACGTTTTCTGATTTTACACACAATAAGTAAGACTAGTTGAACATTATGTATGTCATATTGGGAAGATTCAACAACATACTTGGAGCAGCATACAGTCTTGTCTGCATTGGAAAGACTGAATCCTATCAAATAACATTCAACACCATCTTTTGTAATTTGTCCCCCATATATTCTTAATGAAAGGAAAATGTAAATACACACACAAAACTGTTCCTTAGCCACATTCCACATCTCTCAAGGTTGTAATGGAAAATATGAAAAAAAATTCAATGCCAGCATCAGTAATTGCTTTTATCACCTCTGAAAGAGTCCCTAGTCTATCATGATAGTAAATCCTTTCAATGAGTCAATTATCATCTAAGGCAAAGAAGAGGGCTGGCACACTCACCAAAAGGGCAAGGCCCCAAATAATCAGACACTTTGGGAGGTTTGATTTGTTCCTGTAATAAACGCACCTGTCTGTAGGAAGCCGGCTCAGGTGGCTCAGGTGTGTGCATTACATTAGCATAGGCACAGTATCATGACAGAGAGCAAATGAAAATCCTCCCAGAAATGGGAGCATGGGGATGAATGCAGAAACACTCACAAAGGACCTGGATAAGTATCACCTTCGTGACATTTGGCTCATGCATCACAAAGGGAGGGCTTATAAAATGCAAGAAGAAGCCCTGTCAAAGGCTCCAGGTCAGGGATGTGGGGCAGACACAAGGGATTCTTCTGATCAGTAAGATCAGGACTGAGGTGGTTTCCAATCCATCTTTGACCAAGCTGGTGACAGACTGCACAGCATCAGCTTGAAGTCAGGTGTCATGACCATTTATTGTGTCCTGTAGTGATCCCCCTCTCCAAAAAAAAAGTATAGATTCAATAGATATATTTGTGCAATGTGTTCCTGAAGTCCTAAACTTTGATTGCTCTGAGCTGTCCCTGAAGAAATCTAGTTCCCAGGAGATAACACCCATCACCAACCAGCCTGCCAGCTGTTAAGGACACTGTATATTCAAGCAATCATCCCCAGTGGCATGGGCAACCTAGGAAAGAGATAATGTGCCAACCCCTTCCCTAACTATTTTTAATGAATAAGGGAAAAGATGTTCAGGGGACGACATTACCATCAATTATTAAGGGTGACAGAGGAATAATAAATATTGGGTGTCTTGTGATTTAAAACAAAAAGAAAACATAGGGATATCTAATCATCAGATGAACAACAGAATATTTTTAGAAGTACAAGCAGTGTTGTCTGGAGCTGGAGCTGAACCTATTCTCATTTTGCTTTTGGCAAAAGGCTAAGATGTAAAATATTAAAAGCCACATATTGTCAGTGCGTTCATACATTCACATAGATCAGTTCAAACTGTAGACCTCTATATTTATGAACAGAAATTGGCATGAAATATTTGAATGTACCAGTCTCAGAATAAATCCTGCACATCTTTTGCAAGGAGACCCCAAGAAACTCTAATTCTTCTTTGATCCTTCTGATGAAACTACTGATTAGACAGAGGACTGACTGGAGACAGTTACAGAAGGGTGCAAGTCCAACTCACCTGCATAGATGTAAAATTGTTTCAAGAACACAGTAATAGTCTAATTCGTAAGTTTAAAAATGCAGTATGTGAATAAATGGGGTTCTGGGACAAGCAAGTCATTCCCACTGGTCTTTTGTTCCTGCTAAAAGTGCTCTATCTGATTATCTTATTATTTGTTGTCTTTCGGACAAAGATTTGGTACTACCGTCCTTGTTAACAGACCACCTCTTTAAAATCAACACTCAAATTCCCTGGTTCTTGGGGACCATATGTAAAATGAAGGTGTAGAAAAAAACACAAATTAAATCAATTCCAGTTTGTTCTGTATGGTATTTTCCAGTCAAGGGTCTTAATGTTATGTTTTATCATGTTTAACAATGTACGACTCCATTGGAATCAACTTAACTAATGAGATGTCAAAAATACATTCTGCTGCATTTATCTAAGTTAGTAAGAAATTCAAAATTCCTTTAATGACAAACTAATGTATTTTCATTTGCTGTCAAAGAGTCTTTGAGGTTCTTCTATAAGTGAATGCATCTGTTGCATTAAAATTCTTGTGTAAAGCCACATTCATTATTTGCTTTAGAAAATAACCTCTCAGCCATAAAACTGGTTCATCTGGACATTAAAATGCAGAACATCAAAAACAGAAATAGGAAGAAGAAATCATTTAGATACAAAGATACAGTAGTAAAACCTGATTCACTGCTGCACTAAAACGTACTTGTGCTCAACTTTATTTTTTGCTTCTTAATCACTAGCTGCTAGTACAATGAACTCAAAAATAAAGATTAATTATACTAGAATAATATACACCAAGAAAAGCAATATACTTCCACATATCTCTGCTCCTGATTTTATCTGTATAATAAAGAAAACTTTTGTATTTCAGGGAATAAGTACATAGAGCATGTGCAAATGAACATACACAAGGCATCAGCTCACTCACAGCTTCTCTGAAAACTGGATTTTGTCTGGGGACAGATAGTAGACTCAGTGGTCTCAGAGAATTCTTATACAGGACCGAGAAGATGGGAATCCACCTCATGAGACATTGAATTGTGGTTGTACAGACAGAAAAAAAAACCCCAAAACAATGAAATGAATGCAACATCTTTGCTTCAACCTTGGAAAATATTTTGGATTTAGGGCCTGATATAACTAGTCCATATTCAAAACATCACATGAAAGCCCTCTAAGTTTACCAGGCCTGAGAACTGAGAGTCAATATTGTGGCAACCACTGAAATGAGTGAAAATTCAGAAGCAAATGGGTTCTCATTTGTCATAAGCATAAGATGATGACAGAATTTAAAAACACCATTTTAATATTTTACCATGCAAATTAGATTTCTTCAAGAATGCAGAAACTTTAAAGTCTTCTACGGAGAAAATATTAGTTAGTGTAAAGTGATAACTTGCTACTGCTTATTTCTAAAAGCATGTGAGTAAAATACCAGCGGGGAGAAGAGGAAGGATGAAATTTTCATTCTGAAAGATGTATGTTAAATTTACTCTCATTTACCCTTTTTCTCCTTTTAAAGCTTCATTCACAGTTGTTCCAATCCTCCTTTTCTCTCAAAGCCCTTTTTTAGCCAGAACTTTGTATGCCTCTGGTGCCTCAATATTTTAATAAGAGTATAGGGCTTACATTTGCTGTTTTCATTCACTCAGTGCAGTATCTTATTATTCAAAAATAGTCATGAATCCCTTTGGGCCTGCTCACAGTCTTAACTGAGAGTAGGGCTGTAAAAACTGTCAATTTATTTGAAGAAAGCTGATGATAAAACATTTAATCTATGCCATTTGAGGCTCCTTATTTTCCATTAAGAATTTACATGATTACTGAAACAAGTCAATCTTCCCTAAACCAAGGGTAATTAAAAACACAAAATCTGTAAGGAATACCAATCTTAAAGACAGGCTTAGATTAATCAAGTCCTTGAAGAGATGGGAAGAAAGACGGCAGCACTGAGGACAATGGTGTTTCCTAAAAGCTGAAGTATTTTGTGATACGAATCTTAATCCTGTAGTGTGTCTCATGGACAAGATTAGTCTTCTACAAGTGGAGAGCTGGAAGAATGACAGCAATAACACTCCTGCTATGGAGGAAAGTTATGGGCTCAGAAGGTCCTAGTTCTGTCACTAGAGCATAGTTCTCTGTCTCAAATTGCTTAATTTCTCCATTCTCCAGCTTTTCAGCTGTAAATGGGGGCAAAATTTTGTTTTTTCCTGAACAAAACTCCTCTTGTCAGATGACAACACAAAATCAGAGTTGCACAGAGACACACACATAATACTTGCACACACCTACACACAGTGGCAGAGAGGACTCCATCTCCCACGGAAAAGCACTTCAGGTCAATGTACACCAAGAAATATTAACTAACGGGCACTGACTTGGCACGTGGGAATCAACATTGTTTTCACAGCTAACAAAACTATTTTTCGCAGATTATACTTGTACTCTATTACAAATCCAAAATAATATTAAATTAATTAATTACATATGGCCACTACTCTCTCCCTCTGTAATTGCATTCTCTTACTTTACCTGTACAGAAAATGCTATGCTTGATTATAAATGGACAGTATTTTGTGTTACCACACTAGTCAAATATAATAAAAATATTACATATTGAAATATTACACAAAAAGAAAATGAAATATTAAAACAGCCAACATGCTTTTTTGCATATTCTTGTTGCAGATGTAATTTTTTGAGAATTGTTCTACTTAGTGGATTCCAAAGAGTGGCATTCCTCCTTATTCATGTGTCAGTTTATGCTATTTTCATTTTTTCAAAACCAATTAGTTTATGTAACAAAGTTTTTCATCCCTGCAGAGATTAAGATTTCCACATAAAGTCTTAATGGAATAGAGAACTGCACAAATATTCACATGACAAGTATTATTTAAAGTTATAACATTTAAAATCATGATAATATTTTCAAGTGACCAGATGTTGTACTCTTCAGCAACAATTGGAATATATTTTCAACTTCCTAGGAAACTACTATCTTTATCAACATTTAACTTTTTTTAATGCCACAAGTTGTATTACCCCATTAATCAAATTGATAGTGGAGACTTGAATTTCCCATTAAAGTCAAAAGTAGTAACTAGACAACTGTGAAGAAATTTTAGATTACATGTCAGTCAATCTCTGAAGCAAACACAACACATCAGTCCTGCATTTCATTTATAAATCATTCAAAATGTCTGTTCTAAAATCTTCTAAATCAAGATTTAGGAGTTGTGCCAACAGTATATTTTACCTTAAATGCTTCTGCTGAGAAAATACCTTGTTTGTTTCGATAGGGCTGAGAATAAAAGTAGCTGTAAGGTAGGTTTTAAATGGTTAAAAAGGGGGGATCATGTTTCACACAGGTTCAAATTAAGAAAACAGAGAAGTGAAACACCCCATCTATTAGTCAATAATAACAGGAGTCATTTAGTGACAGGAGTATGCTCAGAGCTGCATGCAAAAGAAAGAAGACAGGAATCCAGCCCCAAGGCAGCTATAATCGCACACAAGACAGACACATAAGACATTGCAGAGCTGAAGACAACTTTATCTTAAACTGTAAATCATTTTAAGAGACCTAAAATCATCTGCATGACCTATCAGTATCAATCACACATAGGAGATGAATTCTCAGAAAAGGGTATGTAGGAAGAGAGCTTATTTCCCCATTGAATGGAGAAAATCTTCCAAGTGTAAATAAGAGATCAAAGTTCAGACTAGAAAAAAAACCAAACCAAACAAAAAATAAATGATTGAATGAAGAGGATGCTAAGGAAATAGAAGGCAAGAAAATCAAAAATGTAAACAGCATCAGAGAGCAGCATATAAATGGATCACATTAGTTTTGCCTGAAAGAGATCCAGGGAAGAAGAAAGTGAGCAGTGGGGAGGGCAGGAGGAGGGATAAAAAACAGAGAGGCCAAGGGTGCATTCACAGAAATGAAAATAAGGAAAAAGAGTTCTAGTCTGGGGGACAGAAAGACAATTTTATACAAGAAATTACAGTTTAAAAAAAAATCCCAGATGCTGAAGGAAGTTATTTAAAAAGAAACTCTTTTTATATACAGGTCCTTTCCCTCAGTATTTATTGCCTCAACATGAGACACATCTGTAAATATTGATCCATAGGTATGCTGGGTAATTGAAACTTTAATTTACAATTATTGCTCCTTTTATTAGAAAGGTCACTTAATCCATGTCAGCTTCTGCTTTCTCTGACATTATTTACACTTGTTTTCAACAGCTGGAGAATATTTTCTGTATGTAGCACACAGAGTAGATTAAGATTTATTGTACATGGGCCTAATAAACTAAAAACCATGAACAGAGGATTGTGTAGGTACTATATTTGCATTTTTATGAAAATTTTCTATTTCATACAGAAATTCATATACGTCTAGAGAGAAAATTATTAATAAGTACCTATTATGGTTGAACATAAAACAGTTACTGACTGTGTAAGGCTGCTAAAACCATGGAAAAGTCTATTTCGTATATGAGAGTACTATTTGCTAAGGGAGAATTATATTGGTTGGATAAATGGCCAGAATAAATTCAACAAATTAATCTATTTTTTTCAATGTCACATCTTTTCTATTTGTCCATAAGGTACTGATCTTTCCTGAAGAAAGGAAACTGGCCTGGCAAGACCCTTGCCCTGATCACAGCAGCAGTTGTTCTGTTCCTCCTTAGGCGAAATCAGGACATCCTGAGCAAAGGAAAAAGAAGACACATTTTGAAGAGAAAGGCTGCTTAGAGTTTGTTAAACTCCAGATTTACTAGGAGGAGACAGAGGATGTGGCCAATGCCCTTGCTAGTGTTCTTGAAATTTACTGAAATGGATCAGATCATGTGCAAATCTTTAAAAAATAGAGTTATTCAAAAGAAAAGCAAACTTGAGGCCAAGAAAATAGATACCAAGTCCTATCCCAGTTTACTGCTAATGAATGGACACAATTCTCCAGCTATAAAAAGGAGCTCGAAAAACAAACAGTAGAGGGCACAGAATCAGCTGAGCTAGAAACTGAAAAGATACACAAATTAAAAGGTCATTCACATTCACATATGGCTTTCTGAAACATGTTTTCCAATATTTTAGTGCTATATTAAGCTCATACTAATTAACAGACCCTATGCAGGTCTATCCCTTCCATTTCGGGATCACTGCTGTTAAGTCTAGAGAAACTCCTGAAGTCTTACTCTTGAAGAGTTGAGCAGGGGTGTTTTAAACTTTTCTCTACTTCCCAAAGGAAAGCAATTACAAAAGCTATGGATTGTTTTTGACAGTCACGTGGGGATGCGTGTAAAACCCAGCCCCAAACCCAGTTTTCCTAATTACAGCAATGAGATATCCTGTGTCTTTTGGAATGAATGATATTCTAAAGCCAAAAATGAAAATAGAGGCTTCTGATTAAAATCCCAATGGTAGAAAAAGATATTGAACAGACGAGAACTAGGTGAGAAAAAGCCAGGTTTCCAAAAACAAAAATATGGCTGAAGTTCATTAATACAGGTGGAAAGAATTTCACATGTCTAACAGGATAATTAATGATTTCACTTGAATTTTAAAAGAAGGGATGAAAAATTCACTGTTGGCTGACTTCAGATGCCTCAGGTTAGGACTTTATCAGTTTTAAGAAAAAGTCAGATGAAGCTGAGGTGTAGAACAAAGCAATTGACATTATGTGATGCACTGGCTGTAGTAGAGCAAGGAAAACCTATCAGTAATTTCTTTTATAAAGGTTCTCCAGAAACTCCTCTGCATCTGGATTTTACCCACAACATTGTTCTTAACTTTAGAAATCCCAGCTGCAGTTGAATTTCATGCAGGTCAATCCCATTCCTGTTATGAACGGGTATGACCAGCATTTCCAAAAGGAGACTTTAACTGTTCACATTTTCCTTTTCCTTAGAGTTTTGACAGCTTTCCTTGATTTGCTACAGGTAATGGTCCTTGTGGAAATGAGTGTAAGAAGCTCTTGCTTGTGTTGCACTATGGTCAGCAATTCTCAGAGTGTAGCTGCTTTGATGAATTCCTGCATAGCCATAGTTCCCTGCTGGAACCAGCCTTAATAACTGAATTCAGTTTCTCTTCTTAAAACACATTATGAGATACAGCTCATTTCAAAGAAAGTTCAGCATATCACTGCAATAAATTACTTCACAATTATATTGTTTGGCCTTCTGAGCTGAGAAGTGAGCTTGCATACTGAAATCAGCAATCAAGTAAGGTTTTGGGGTTCTTGACTTTGCCACGCCTATGGTGGGACTTACCTTGCCAAACATTACACCTCTACAATGTGACTGACACCATCTGAGAAAGTGACCTGGGCTGGCATTGCCACCAATGAGGGCAAACAGGTGTACAATGGCTTTGGTTTGGAAAGCTGCTTTAGGATGCTAATGAGAGACAATTTTTATACAGACACAAATGAAACAGAAAACCAGACAAAGAACATGGACATCTACACAACTGACATTTAGATTCGATCATGAAGTATCGTAGGGCAATACTGCTCTGCCAAAAAGCAGGTTTTGGCCAATATTGCCAGCTTATTCATACTTATTTAAATTAATTAGCTGGAGTAAAAAATAAGAAAACATGGCCTTCAATAACTTTGAACATTTAATGTTTAGAAACTTCCTGTGCCTGCAATGTCTTTCTACAGCACCACAACACATGAGAAATTTTACCATTCTGAACGTCACATGGGAGCTGTTGCCTGGTGTTGACAGTGAGCCATAGGAACACAGTACACGTTCACAAGCTCTCCAGGGTCCATCCACAGGCACTTTTTCTCTCAGAAGCTGTTGCAATGAAGATCCATGTTGAAGGACTGGATAATTTTACAATTACAATTCTCAGCCACTTGTGAGCTGCCTGCTTCAGTTATGCTGAGAGCATTTGGCTTATTAAAGCAACTGTACAAAGTGCAGTGTAAGAAGCTTAACTCTCATTTCATTTCCATCACACTGTATTCCACAAGTTCTATGGACATTGCAGTGAATCATGCTGAGATCCTCAAAGGCATGCAGTTAAAAATTCAGAACCTTAGATGTTTTAGTAAAAAGGCAGATTACCTAAAATGCTGTTAAGGAATCCAAAATATGAAATAAACTTAAATAAATATGCTTTGCAACTAAAATTAAAAAGATAGGAGAAATATTCCACTATTTTTAAGGAAATGTCAGTGAAAACACTATATATTTGGCTGACAAATGACCAAGGTACTGAATTCTTTCTTGATCTCTCAAATGGATAAAATAGTAAAACTATGTCTTAAAAGATCGTACAAGAAGGACATTGACAATAGAATAAATAGAGCCTTGAAAATGTGTATTACACTGAGATGTGTAATTACAGCTTCTAATTCTAGCAAGACTTACATCAACAGATGGCTTAAAACCTTAATCCTTTTATCATTTTATGGCATCTACAGCAGACATCTGGAAGAACCAATGGAGGTGGGAAAACAGACAGAGAGTTCACTGATGAATTAAAGCCTTTCTTCATCATAGTGAGACACAACAGAAGGAATTTGTTAAATTATTACTAGTGTACATACACATATTTAACTGAATTATAAGTGAAGATATGTCCATAAGAAAGTAATTCTTCTCTGAGTGGCAATCCCATGACTGTAAAATTATTTTCTAAGACCTTTTCCCATCTGGATTATAAACATTTATCCCTTAAAATCATGACCCCTGTATAAATTAGAGCTCTTGTCTGTTGCACAGACTTTTGACCACCCACATTTCATTGACTTTTCCCTTCTCTCCAAGGCAGAATGAATGTGATTTATACTTTCATTGTTTAAAAGACAGATATGATTTTAAATAAATTTATGTATTCATTTGAAACTTGGGTGTTGTGACTCTAAACTCATGTGCAGATTAGATTAGGGCAAGCAGACTCCTGTAGAGAACAACTGTTTTTCCATTCAGAACTATAAAGTCAGAAATCAGTAATGTGTTCATATATTTTAAAAAGGACCCAAAATTCTACATGTCCACCCCAGTCCTCCCCTAACACTCTACAGCTGTCTTCTCAGCTCGTAATTTTATGCATCCCATGGTTATCCTTCCTTTCTTGAAAAGAAATACAAATTCAATAGAATGAACAATATTAACTGAAATTGTTGAATGTGACAAAGTTGAAATGTCATCATAGGTGACAAATTAGTCTCTTCAGACAGAAATTTTTCTTACTAAGAGCTGAAAAGCAGAATGCCTGTCTTCTAGCCACACAGTGATTAGAGCTTCTCTCTCCAAACAGTGTGGGGTTTTTAATGAGAGAGAAGTATGAAAAGAAAATGTACAGATCATGATATGTGCTGCTTAAAAGAAAGTAGAAATTAGCCTTAAAGCAAACTAATTTTTGCATCAACCTGATTCCTATTGAAACTAATGAGGAATCTCATTTAGGCTTCTAAAAATGACCGATATATTAAGGACTTCAAGGCATTTTAAGAACTGCATGTCCCTCAGTTTTGGCAGTCAAACAAATGGGAACGTCCAGAAATGAGAATAAGTCTAGCTGAAAACAAATTATCAATTATCAAAGCTTTAGTATTACACCAACTAATAGAAACTCTTTTGAAATTACATTCAGATTAATGGGAAATATCAATGTTTCTTACTAAATTATTATAGCCATGGTCTTTAAACTTCTGTTCATAATGGACATTTGGGGGATTATGAAGGGGGGGCCATACACCTCTATCCATGCTCATGGATTACAGATACTAAAACTGGTTTTCAGGGAAGAAATCCTCTAAGGTTTTATTTTCTTCACAAATTTCCACTTCTCCCACATTTTCTTAAAGTTGAAATTGAAAATTCTATTTAACAGACATTTAAAACAAGAAAAGGAAACAAAATATTTTGAGGCAACTTTCTCTGTTGGCTTCCATATGCTTCCACAAACATGAAATTTTGGCCTCCTTGAAAGCAGTGGGAGTTTTGCAATTACCATCACCTTCTACAGCAAACTCCAAGTAGAATAGGAAAAGATAGATAGATAGATAGATAGATAGACTTAGTTGTATTTTTCATATATCATATGCACATATCATATACAACTTAGTTGTATTTTTCATATATCTATTAAACTGAAAAAAACCAAGTAAAATTAATTGAAGGGTATATTTTGTAACATATGACATGAAAATAGGTGAAGTTATCTCTAAAAAATACAAAGGAAAGAAAGTGGTCTTTTCACATAACCACTGTGTTTGTAATGCAGAGGACAGAGCCATCAGAGTTGGGTACTGTTATTTCTTCTTTAATTTCATGCCTAATAGTGTATTTCAGAAAACAAAAGAAACCTCCACAAACACTAGAAGGTACAGACATAATTGCAATGTGACTTCTTAACAGCAGAGATGTAGAGATGAAGATATTTTATCAGTACATTAGGTTACACTTGAGATTTACATTACCAGTATTGGCATTACTGAAAATGACTGCGTGTTTTAACAGGTAATAAGCTACACAATAGTAAAAATGTGAAACAGTGAATGTGAAAATGTGAATCGTGTGAAGAGAAAATAAAAAAAAAATTCTACCTATACAGATTAGTAGGACTGGAAGCTTTCTTGCCTAACAGTACAATGGAGACACAAGAAGTTTATATTTAAATTTTCTGCGGTTTGAAATTTTTGAAAAAATTTCTAAACATCTCACATTTTTGAAGCTTGTTAGGATAATTACAGGTTCAAAGGCAAGATTATAGGCTGTGTTTCTTATCCTTTGATAGTGTTTCCTCTTACTATCCAAATAAAGCAATACTCCTTTGAGCATTTCTCTCATATTCTTCAAGTTATTCCTAGTACCACACTTCCTAAGTCTGAACTGGGGGAATTTCATCTTCATAATATGAGATCTGAGAATTCAGAACTCTGAATTATGTCTGTAAATTTACATTTATTTTAACTGCTTTTTTACATCTGATTCAAGGTGAATATTTTATTAATCATAGGACCATAGTGAAAAAAACAACCAAAAAAAATACCAAAAACAGTTGAAGAGAAGGATGGGTTCTTTGGACTTTTACATATGATATAGTGAGGAAAAAGTGGTGCAGTTACCAGACTTGAGACAGGTACCTTCCTAATAACAGGCCTTGAGACACTTTATAGGAAGTCTCTGTTGAAAAGTTTAATCAGGATTTTACACACAACTTTCTGCAAAGGGCATCTCCTGTTATTGTTCTAAATACTTCTACTAAAATCCCTAAAACTGGCCAGTGATAAGGAGACATGAGATCCTATTGTACATCTGCCAATATTAAACTGAGAACCTCCTGGAGCTGTGAAGAAAGCTTTATGCTTCACTTTATCCCACAAGACCAGGGTCTGAAATTAAAGGTCAGATCCATTATTTCACATCACTGCTAAAGGCAGGAGAATTTATTTGCTACAGAATTAAAGATTAACCAGATGCCTCACCAGGCATATGACTGTCATAACTTAGCTGACATTATGAGAAAGTAGAAATCTGAGAGCACCCTGTAAAAGTTGATGCTGTCTCCAGTCTTTTGCTGGACTCCAGAAAGAGGTTGCAGGAGCTGAAACCAAAGATGTTTTTGCCTTTGTAATTTCAAAGCCAACCTTTTTTGCACCACCCACCTCTGGTTGCAGTTGCTGCAGTAAATGAACCATCAGGACAAGGAGAATAAGTAGGACTCATCTACAGATCTTGACAAGTGGCAAAGCAGCACAAAAACCTAAAATTACTTTTTATATATGTAGGATCATTAAATAAAAAAACCCCCATATTTTCCCTCCTTCTCTCACCTAGAAGATGTGCAAATAGAGCAGTAAAATATTCCACGTTGTCTAAAAATGCTATACTTCAGGTGTTGCTTCCCTCTGTTGATTTTCACTTTGCCTACTAGATCCATATGGCCTAAATACTTGGTAACTTAGCTGTTGCTCAAACTTTTCAAAATATTTCTACCTCTAGTCTCCTGTAGCCTAAACACTGAAACAGTAAGATCAATGTGATCCAGTTTAGGTCAAAACCCAGTAAGAGTATTCTGTACACAGTCATCTCAGCCTGTTTTCAGATGGGTTGCCTGTAAAATTCAGTCCTGTGCTAGTCTTTGGTTTAAAGGCCAAAATTTTAGAAAATGTAATCTAATGCAATTTTATAAACTTAGAAGGACAACCTCCTTCCTGTTAACATTCTTCTCATGCTCCGACAAGAGCATCATTTAACACCACTGCTCTCTCCTGCATTCAAATGTGTAAAATCCACCAAGGCCAGACTTTGCTTCAGTTGCCTTATTAGAAACGGCAAGTTACTCTACTAAACTAAACAGGATGAGGCTAAATTTGCATCAGGTTAACCAAAAGCATAATCCAGACATTTAAGATTTTACCCAAAAAATCCATTTAATTTATATTTTGGGAAATGGACTCAACACTAAGGTCTTAGCACAGAAGAGAAAGTTGCATAGTGTGCAACTCGTAATTCCTTTCAGTTCTTGTTGCATCTGTCTTCGCTTGCTCTGGAAAAGTGATGCATTTGCTTTCACCCCAATGGATGAGCAGAGCTGCTTCATCCATAACCATGTCATTATATTTCCAGCTCTTGGACGCTTCTTGGACACTCCCTCGGGCATTACATATTGCTGCAGAGCATGACCCATTTCCATAATCTGCTCTTTCCACTGTTGTCTCTCCAAATGGGATACGGTCTTCTTTTCTCTGAGAATCTCCAGCAGGTCTCTCATGCATATCCAAAATGTTCCTTCTTGCTTACAAGTTCCATCACTGGCTCACTCATAATGACATAGCAGCACCATTATTCTACCAAATACAAAGGATTTTTGTGACAGTCAAAGGTGTCCCTAGTGATCAAAGGCTGACTCAGCCTTAGATGCAAACGTGTAGACTGTAAAATGATGATAAATTGATTCTGTACCAATGAATGTACATAATGCACCTTAATAATCTGTTTTTAAAGACAATCGCTTTGGTATTCTGTTCATTTTTAAAGATAAACTATTAGATCAAGTAAGAAAGCATTTTTCCCTCCTCAAAAACATGTCAGAAAACATTACAGTTTCTTCTCTGCTCAAGAGAAGTAAGGTCCATGCACGTAGATGTGATTTAACAGAGCACACTTGGCAACTCTTCTCATTTTAGGGCCAAATTTGGCCTTTCTCCCATGTAACACTACCAGAGTCATTGCCCAGGCAATATAGCAGGTCTTGAAGGCACTGTGAGCAGGCAACAGTACACACATGCAGGGCAACAGACCCCAACTTGCCTCACCACAGAGGGATTACAGAAACATTTTGGTCTGGAAACCAGAGCATGAGGGCTTAACATGGCAGTTTTACTCACAGCTTCTTCTCTTACATGGAACTGGACATCAGTCTTTGTGACACCAAAAGCAAGGTCTATCTGCTGTTTAATTTCTCCTCTCAATTTATCTTCCAGCTCATTAATCCGTTTCCCAGCAACCTGTCCCCACTTTCTATTCTTACAGGCAATTCTTCTCTGAGATCCTGCTGTGAGGCATCCATCTTTCAAAGCAGCCAAGCTTTAATTCCTTCTTGTCTTGCTTGAGCTGCATCAATCCTTCTTTTTTTCTGTCCTAAAAATTCAAGACTTGTTCTCGGATTAAGAAAACGATGCTGGAAATGGGACAACTAGCCTGAGTAATGGACACCCTTCCTTAGAGAAAAAGCTTTCAAGTACCTGGAAAAGGAACGCCCCATATTCCAGCAGAAAAATGATAACATCTCAATAAACAGAGCCTCATTTAGCATGGCAATTCTTCAGAGAACAGAGCAAGTGTCCTCAGTGGCAAAGCACTTTCTAGAATAGAAGACCTAAAACTAATTTTAAATTACGCCATCTAAAAATCTAATACATATATTATCAAGTTCCTACATGTGATGTTTTTCATTTATCCAGAAAACAGCTAAACAACTGAGATGTTATTAGTTTCAATTTCCACCACACTGATGGCAGTGTATATAAATACATGGAAACCTCTTTTTAGAGCATTTACATGTACTGCCAATGAACATTTGCATCCTGACTTCTGTGCTGTTGCTTGCTTTGCTTATGCTAACAGTGGAAAATATTTCTAACACAAAGTGCTCCAGGTCACTTCTTGTACCTGATGCAGAGAGATAACAAAAGGTTTTTTCATAAGAACTCCTTTACTTTCAGTCCCAGCTCAATTAAGAGGTGTGTTTCCTTAGCAAGTGTCTCCTCTCTGTCCTTGTATCCTCGCACGCTTAAGGACAGCTTCCAGACTATCCAAGCCAGCCCTACCGCTATCGGAATGGTTGTAGGGAAGGTAGGTGATGTGACCCCTGGTTGTTTCAGTGCAAGATACAGCTGCTGCCACATTTTGCTTTCTCACTCTTGTGTTACTACCTATATTGGTATTGTTTAGGCAGACACATGCCATATAGTTGAAAACAATTTTATCAGTAACAAGAAGGTTTTGTGGGTTGTTTGGATTTTTTAATTCATTGCTTTCCTTTCTCTTTCTTGCTGGCAGTCACTCCAATGTAGGGCTATGCCTACAAAGAAAAGATGGCTCAGAAAAGCGTTAGCAGATATGATGAGTAAAGGAAAAGATTGATTTCCCTCTTCAGTACTCCTTTTTTATTACTACTTTAGGGTTTGAGGCATGAAGTAATTACCTTATCTGGACGAATGTATTTGATCAGAACTAGTTCAAATAATAGAGGTAGTAAGGAAAACTACACTAAAGAATACAGAGCAAAACTATTGGAGACAATACACCTGGGGAGACTCTACAAAGGCAGAGAGATGGTAGATGTGGAAATCCACAGGAGTCATGTTGAAAATTAAAAAAAAAAAAGAAAAAAAAAAAAAAAAGAAAAAAAAAAGGAGAGGAATGAGAAGCAATAGCCTAGCTTGAACCTTTTTGTATTTCCTCTATACTCCAAGGCCTGGACCAATTCCTTCTTTATTATTGTTGATCCTATTTCATCAAAGCCTCTAGCCCCACTAGAGGTGCTCTGGCCATTCCTGTTCTTAGGCTTGCATCATCCATCCACATTTTCTATATGGACATCCTGAATCCCTGCTACCATTGAAATCCATCTACATCTTTGGCAAATAAACCTGGTGGTCATTTAAGCAGTACTGCAGGAATTTCTGTTGCATGTGTGCCAGAGCCACAGGAGACTGCCAGGCTGCATACGAATAAACACACACTAGAGTGTGCACTGAAATAGGAGTACCCAGAAACACTGCTGAGTTGCCTCAGAAGCAACCCTGAAGGCACTGGACAAACTGAAGTGTACTGGTGATGAAGCTGGCCTCAAGTCTGGCCTCAAGGCTGCTCCTGCACAGCAAAAAGAATGTAACGTGCCTGTACAAATGCTTCCTGCTGTAGACACGGTACCACACAATTCTAAAGCAAGATTTTCTGCACCCCCAAGCACTATAAAGGGATGCAGTGTCTTTCAATATTGCACAGCCCTAGCCAGCCTTCCAGTGTTGGGTGACACTATTAACCATGACTAATACAAACACAGAAATATGAGAGACTTTTTTTCCCCATGTATTGAAGTTAATTGATAATCCACAGAGGATATTGGGCATTCATTGCCATGTTTACAAATACAAGCTAATAAGATGCTAACATCATCTACATTAGAGAATACTGTTTTCCACAACCTAATTATCATTAGATGATTCTCTGACCTTCTGTTATAAACAGTTCGTTGCCACTTTCATTTGTAACACTGTTACTATGAACAAGCAGTACCTGTGGAATTTGAGGGCAAGGAATCCCTCCAATACTCCTCAAAAGTTGCAAGGTCATAATTATAACTAAGATGGATGTCCCTGTTTTTATTCATTTATCACACTGGCCCTCTGGAGAAGATTTCTTTGCTGTGAATGGCAACAAAAATAACGAATAGACGAACCAAAGACCTCGGGAGTTTGACAGAGTACAGGATTCAGCAGCCTGAAACAGCATAGACTGAGAGGGCATGCTGGAGAAGAACAAGTCTGGTTTAGTGTTTGATGGAGTGACTCTTACAAGCTCCCTATCTTAATTTTTTTCTTTTCTTGCTTGTCTTCCTTTTACTGTTTGCTATAAACCTTTCTGTGCTTGATATTCAGTCTCTCTCTTTTCTCCTGCAAAGGTTTTTTTTTTTTTTTGTACAATGTGGAATCAACTTACTCTCATACAATCTGCAAAGAAATTCAACAAAGCCTGCAATTCAAGCTGTGAGTCTTTGAAAAAACACAAATCAAATATCTATAACACAAGTAGTGTGCCCACATCTATTTCATCCTGTGACAGCACCATAAGTTTATTACAGAGCAACTATCACTCCATAGTAGCAGTGGAGACTGGCTTTCAGCTGTAGGGCCCATAAAATATTTTTATAGAAATAAGAGTTAAAGAACTCATCTACTTCTCTACTACAACATAACATGTGGTTTCCTTCACACATACATTATGTCCTCTCAAAATGACAAAATATATGTGACAACTTCAGCATACCTAATTACTAGATGGCAAATAAATATATTTCCGACTGAAGGACAAAATACACTGGAGGCATGAAAAATTTCTGTCAATAACTGATGCAAAGCCTTGAAGGACACTATGTAGCAACTAAACCACATATTAATCATATTTATTTGCTTACATGCCACCAATGTATTTCTTAGCACCACCAGCTGAACTACTGCCATTTCTTTAATCAAAATCTATTTCTAGCCCATATGAAAATCTGTGGGTCATAAACATGAAGTACATCTTGGGACTATATCCCTTTCAAAATTTTTAATGTTTATTTAGGATCAAGTCCAGACTTTATTAAGTCTTGGAAAGAGTCTTATTTAGTTTTAAAGTGCTTGTTTAACCCACTGGGCAGTATGCACTGCCTCAGTCCGTGGCTGCTATGGCTGAATGCCCTGGCCGAAGCTCAAGACGAAAGTGTGAAGATTTCCATTACCATCTCCTGCATGAGTCAACAGGGAGCCATCACACTCTGATCAGACTCATGAGAAACTCTCCGTGTTTCAAAGTGTAACTGTATATTTAAAAGAGAATGAAAGATAAGCCTTGACAGATGTATTTCTTTGGCAAAAAGTGTAACGTAAGAGCATGTAATAATGAAGAACTGGCTGGATCCCTTAAAGCCCAGACATCTCTTGAACAAGTTTATTCCATCTGATTTTTACAATTAAAAGAAATTGCAAAAGGAGAAAAGCATTATCCAGCTTGAAATACAAATATACTGAATTAGCAAAGTCAAGAGCTAATTCTTACTGGATGATAGAGCCTCTGCCCACACTGGGCAGAGAGCAAGTGAGGGAAAAACTCTCTCCATATTAACAAACAAACTCTGAACTCATTTAAGACTATAAATGCATTTTTCTTTGGTGAAGATAAATGAGACATCGCTTCTTAACTTTCTCAGATCATAAAGCAAACCACAGAACAACAATCCCGGATATTTACTATAAGCAACCCCACCTTGAGTTTCCAAACAAAACATGGAAAGTTATTTACATACTCTCATAGGCTTTCAGACTGTGGTCTCGAGCTTGCTTATGGGTCAGTCACAGACACATGACAAGCTTCCATAGCTGCTTCAGAAAACCACATTAAATGTTTATTTATCATTTAAAAAAAATAAGAGTATGTTAATAAGGCAGTCCAAGTCAGATGCAAAAGAAAACACCTTGGAAATACAATTTAAAATATTACATACAGCAATATATGAACAACATTATACTGACTCGTGTTACTCTCTTAAACAGCCCCAGTGAAAGCAAGAAGATGACCTTTAATATAAGGTTCAAGTAATATAGCTTTCAGGTTAATAAAAGAAACGTATTCTTCTAGGTATTCTCTTATAATGATGAAGTTCAAAAAGAGATTAAATGACTGTGAAAGGCTTTTCCCCCCTTTTCCAAAATTCATATTCCTCTTTTCAATTTCACTTTGAGTTACACACTTCATACATCCAGTTCATGAATGTGAATGTAATCTTACACTATGGATCGTGGCCCCTCTGGAGCAGGGACAAAGGAGCTAAAAGAAGACTGAGAATTGTTAGGCAGCAGTAATCTGCAAGAACTCAGTTCTTCCACGGTGGAGAAATGAGAGCAGGCTGTGATAAGTGACTGCACATGGTTTCACATGCGGGGAAAGTGCTCATCTAATGCAATTGTTTACAACAGCTCGGATCCTCCAAAATGTTTGTGTGAGCCAGTAATTACAGATGCATCTCAGTCCTCACATTGTAGAGGAAATAAGTCATTGTCGACTCAGGGGGTCACTTAAAAATAGATAAACCAAAAAGAGGTCAGGAACTTCAGTTTAAAAATGCCAAGTAGTCAGATAAAATATTCTGGAAGTCTACAATAGGAATTATTCCTGAGCTGTACACAATGATTCAGATTTCTATAAGCACAACTGACAGGTGCTGAAAGTCAATGGAAGCTAGCCTGCAATTACACACTCACCAGCAGTACTGACTACAGCAGCTTAACTAATCTTCCTCAGTCCCAGCCACTTATTCCTGCCCTTGCATGGCAGGCAGTACTGTGCTTGAGAAGGTGTTTGCGTGCCCATCTCATGACTGAAAAAAGGAAAACTGGTCAAAGTGTAAAACAATTCTATCAGAAAAATAACAGTGATTGTTATTACTAGGGCTGGGGCAGCACACACTGAGAATCAAGGAGACAGCTGAGAGAAGACACTAAGTTATGCTGCTACCACAAGGTTGTTCAGCAGCTACATCCATCCAGGAAGAGTTGCCACATCTCCCTAAAAAGCTCTACCACATATTGTGCCAGTGTCTTGGGTGCCCAATATCCCATTTTTTTAACATGAATATAAAAATTAAGAGTAAAAACAAGTATTCCATTAGTCTTCTTGGACACAAGGGCACTTCTGGCTCATGAACAACTTGCTGTGCACCATGAACCCCAGGTCCTTCTTGGCAGAGCTGCTTTCCAGCAGGTCAGCCTCCAGTCTGTGCTGGTGCCTGGGGTTATTCCTCCCCAGGTGCAGGACCTGAATTTCAGAAGGTTCTTCTCTGCCCATCTCTACAACCTGTCAAGGTCCCTCTGAAGGGCTGTACAGCTCCCTGGGGTACTGGCCACTCCTTCCAGCCTTGTGTCATCAGCAAACTTGCTGAGGAAGCATCTGAGCCTTCAGCCAAGTCATTGACAAACAAGTTAAAAATACTGGGCCCAGTATAGAACCCTGGAGGACATCTAGACCCTGTGCCACTGATCACAACCCTTTGGGATTTGCCATTCAGCCAGTTTTCAATCCATCCTACTGTCCAGCCACCCAACCCACACTTCCTTAGTTTGCTTATAAGGACTTCATGAGAGACAGTTTCAAAAGCCTTACTGAAGTCAAGGTACACATTATCCACTCCTCTCCCTTCATCCATCCAGATAGTTTTTAGAGGCAAAATACCCAGTAAAGAGAAAAGTCCAACTATCGATGGTAGTGTGTATACGTAACAGATACAATTTTGTACTTACTGCAGTTTCAATATTGGAAAATAAGTCTGTGACTATGATCTTCTGAAAGTCTTCAACCCAGTGTTGTCTCTCTCCCTGGATAGGCTGATCTCTCCTTGGTCTCACATTTGTGTTCCAAAAATCAACAGGACACACACCACTCTTCCCAGCAGGAAGTTAATTACCAGTATAAGAAAAAGTGGCTTCAGACAGGACATTCCCTTTAAATGGTTTTTCAGAAGCAGGTAACAGAGCATATGGTTTGTGTATTTTTTCTCTTTTCCTCCCTCACCAGGATTTATAATGGAATGAACCTAAAGCAACTACTGAAACACTGGGTTGTGGTGTTTGAATTCATGCAGAGGTAATTTTTCCTGTTGTAAAACAGATTGAATTATCCCTAATTTGTCAAGGTGCAACAAGGGGTGACTGGTCCCTAAAGGCCAAGGGTCTCTCAGCAGGACAAGAACCTCACTGACTAGTGTTCAGCTACAGCACATCAAGTGAAGTGAGCTGGGCAGGCTGGAGATGGTGGCCTGGTCCAGCCATGAGTCCAGAGGATAAGGCAATGTCCTGGTGATGAGCCAGGTCTGAGCTCCAGCCAACAAGTCAGGCTCGCGTCGGAGTCCAGACCATCGAGCACATGATCGGACAGGCGCATGTGGTGTGGTGGCAGAGCTGGAGACAGACACCATGGTATGGCTCAGGCCATGACGATCCCCAAAGAGCTTGGTCATGGCCAACAAAGCCTGTTGGTGCCTTCAGGGCACACAATTCTAGGAGGATTGAATGGGTTTTGTTGTTGGTTTGACTTTAAAAACACTGAAAACTAAGGAGATCATGCTTAAACTCTTTCTGAATGCTTTCCTGAGCTGTGTTCTTAAAACCCATCTAAGCTGGAGGATTCATTTTGCTTTTAGAATATATTATTTTTTGGGGGAAAAAAAGGATATATGTGTTTTCCTACAGAATATGCTAGTATTTGTTATTGTCAATTTATTATTACTTAACATAATCAGTACAAATTTCAAAGACTTTGTTCTGAAAATAACCCTCATGTCCATAGGCCTTTAAAAGATAATCATGGGGTATTAGGTAAATACTTTCTTTAATCAGAGGAAAAATCTTGCATTAATGCCATTTCACATTTGAAAGTCCATGTTCAACTGCCCTTGAAAGATTCTCCAAATGACGCTGAACCACACTCCACAGGGACTAAAGAATGGCAAAAAAGTAGAAAATAATTTCACTACATCAGCCAATTTGCTGTCACCTACTTGTATCAGTTTGCCAAATAATCCTCTTCACAAATCAATGCATTAACAGTAACTATTTTTATCATCACCAAACAAAAAGAATTAAAAGAAAAAAAGCTGAATTCTGGTGTGCTGGGAGCTGCATGCCACCACATATATGCTAAAGCAAATCTTTGAAGTGTTCTTTTGGGGGTTTTTTATGTTGCTCTCTGTTTTACTTCTGACATCTCTGAATCCTTTAAAGCTTCACCTTTTTTCTTGTGCAGCTTTCTGTGCTTTTCTCTAGTTGCCAAATCATCATAAAGCCAAGATACATTTTTGTGCTAAAATTCAGTGTTGACGTGCTTGCTCTTCATTACACCAACCTAAAGTTTCCCAGGAACTATTTGTAGAACAGCTCTGTTATTCCTTGTTCCAAATGTGAATAGCTCTTTATACTCCATCCCACTTCTTTATGGCTGAGAGCAGACTTTTGTGTACTTGTCAACACTTTTTAAAAGTTTTAAGCTATCCACACCTCTTTCAGGCACAATGATTGAGACACAAGGTACTTGTTGAGATGTTTAACCTTTGCTGACAATTGATTCCACAAAAATTATTTGTACTCACTTTATTGCTGTCATAAAAAAAATTAAATGTGATGGACATATGGTATTTGAAGCAATGTGTTTTAAATGAACTCTTAAGAAGTAATGTTGTACACTAGCCAATCAAATACCTTGATATAACTCCAGCTATTCTGGTAATTCTGAATTATAGCCCTCCTTCCTAAATCTTCTTTCAGATTTCATGTCCTTAATATACAATGAAGAGCACTTATGGGAATTGGAAATAGAGAGTTCATAGTTATGGCTACAGTCCATTTTTTTTATTAGAAGTCAAAATCAGCTCATCAGTCAAAGAAATACCATTTCCTATAACAGTTCATGAGGGACGGGGTAGAATTTTTCTGCTACTTTTGAAATCCATTATGAGATAGGCTCCTTAGTTGAGAAACCCTAAAATCAGAGGTAGCAACCAAGACCAGAATGACGCTTCAATTTGCAGATAGAAGAATTACAAGTGGTTTGCCTAGATGAATCTAACATTCAGGACCAAAGTCCACTGCCTTTTCCCATCAGAATATAGTAGTAGAGATACTTTATCTCTACAGTCAGATATGTTACAAGCAGTGAGCCTGTTTTAAGTGTTTAGGTTAATGTTTAAATCTGTAAAGAGTGGCTGAATTTAAAAAATACAAACATAGAGCTAAACTAATATGGAATGCCAATATGACTGTGCATCTGTATCACTACATTATCTGTGTCCCTCAACCTGAGGCAGACAGCAGAGCGGAGAAGAGGATGATGGTCTTGACACAATGCCTTACAGTGTAGGCAACTATGCTATTGAATATGAAGTCAAAATAACATATTGCTCATTAAATCATTTTAAGTGATACTTTCCTAGAATATTCTTGTAACAAGATTCAATGCCCCTGTCAAAATTCCATGTCTCCAGTCCTACAGACTGTGGCAAGCAGATTAATAACTGAAAGCGTAATGCATTGTTATCCTTCACTGACAAATGATGAGGTCTCAGATACATAATTTTTTTAAATCTTATATTAAAAAAATGATAAAATCATGAATGAAACCACTCCAAATTTTATTCTTGATATTCTGTGAAAGACTGTTTATGTTGCTACATGTTACTTGTGCTTGAGTATTGGAAGAGATGAAGGGTTCTGGTATTAACCTGTATTTGCCTGTTTTAGCAGGCCTAACTTGGTTTCTTTGAACTGAATGGCACTCTATAATTATATTTTCTTGCCCTGACAAATTTCACCCTTGGAATCCAGGCACATGGACAGGACTGGATTGCAGAATTGCATTGCACTTCTGCAAGGTGTTTGTATCTGCTCTCATTTCAGCTTAAGCCATGTATTTATTTCAATTTAGCTGAAGCTGCGTAGGAACACACTGAAGGTAAATTAAGTTTAGACACGCAAGCAAGAATGCAGATATATGTGCTGCAAACCTGTGAGCACTAACAGCTGTACTCAGGGCCTTGGCAAAAACTTATCTAAAAGGGAGACAAAAATCTCATCTCACATTTGTGATGGACTAAGAGCATAGATTCTATTGATGAAATGAGCTGATGAGAGGAGTAGGTTAAAATCCTCTTAAGATTTACGCCCTTTGCGCCCATTTAATTAAGGAAGACTGTGCTAAGACAAGACCTTATGTTAACAGGCTTATACCACCAAAACCAAATAGCTGAACTATTCAAGATCACACCACCTGACATTTGTTTGCACAAACAATTTGGCACATACTTATGAACAATGGATGCTTCTGTGGAGGCAGGATCATTCATTAACACAGTACAGACTGAATTATTCATAGAAAATAAATTATTTAACATCTGTGCTTTAAAGTACTGTATGCCAGTTTGGGCACTTATTACAAAAAGGGTATTAATAAATTAGAGAAAATCTGAAGTAGGCAAGGAAAACAATGAATGTGTTGTAAAGATAAAGCACAGAGGAGAAGGAGTGAGAATGCTTAGTTTATCCCTGGCAGGAAAGGTGAGAGTACACTTTTCAAGAATAATTCCTTCTGGCAAGGGATTATTTACAATGGGGAAGAGACACCTAAAAGAAGTAGTAGCTTGAAACTAAAAATGGTCAATATTAAAGCCTCAGAAGATAGCTAAAGATTTTTTAAAAATTACTGATAATATATAATATAACCTAAAGTTAAGAGAAACAGAAGCAATAATAAAATCGTTAATGACTTAGAAATACACAGATATGGTGAGATAGGTATTTCAGATATTCTACTGCACTCCACAGAGAAATTCAAGCTACAAAGTCTAGGTTACAATTAAAAAAAAAAAAAAAAAAAGGAAGAATAACCTTAGTAATCATCTGCCACAAGACACTGGGGAGAAGAATCTAAGTAACAAAAGTCTGAAAGGAACAGATCAGACAGTCTGAGTCAGTGCCATCCTCAATAAAAGGAGACATGTTGTGAAGGGAGGGGAAAAGCTGGCCACAAAAGGCATTAGAGGGATTCATCCTACACAAAGACTCGTCTGTGCAGCATGTAGAACACACCGTCAGGTAGCAGCAGGATTTCACAGATGGGGGAGGTGTAAAACATAGTCTAGGAAAATGTACTGGGGCATAAAAATACCAATACAGCTCAATCAGGGAGGGGCAGGAAGCGGGGAAACCACCAGGCCACAAATTCACTTCTTTTGTAATGAATCTTTTGTTCTGCACACTTTCATGGCTGTTCTAGTGAGAAATGACAAAACCTGCCTCTCTCTCCTAAATGGTACCTCCCTTTACCTGACTATAATAATTATTTTCAGCAAAAGCTTTGGGAGAAAATAAAATTGTATTTATAAAACATATACGAATTCTTGAGATTACTTTAAGTTCAATACCTCTATTAAAGCTCTAGCATTAACAATAAAATATCACTTTCAACAGTATTACCTTATCCCATCCTTATCATCTGACAATGAATTTTTATTTGGGTTGTCTGGAGTGCTTTCCCTTTCCTCTTTCAGGTAAAAATTGTGCTACACTGAGTTTGTATCATTCTAATAATAAAACAGTCCCATCAAAAAGCAACTATAATGTTTTGTTGTCTTTTCAAGGTGGGACTTGAATCTTGCTCTTCCCCCAGCCTTTATTTACATCAGGAGAAACTGCCCCACCAGCACAAAGAAGTTTACAGTTTGCACTCTGAATAGTGTAAAGAGCGAATGAGTCATTTAGTCATGTAATGCACTCAAAATCCACTAGAGCAGAACAAGAAATGTAATATTATTCAGTAAGTCGTTTAGTTGGGTGTTTTTTTACAAAAGAAGTAGGGCTGAAAAATCATTAGAAACACTTAGATAACCCTCAGATTGGCTCAAATTTTCCAGTTGGAGAAAGGTCTTTCCCTATTAAAATGGCCCCAGATACGCATTAGAGCACCGGAGCTGTGAAATGAAATACCCTGAGGCTTCCAGAGCTTCACAGAAGCATTGTACTTACAAATGTTCCAAATATATCAGCCTGGTGACAATGTTCAAGCCCTTTGCCTGGCAGGATGAATTGCTATTGCCAGAGACAATTACAAAAGAAATTTTCAAAATATTCCAAACCATTCTGTATCAGCTGGTTAAGGGAACTTTCTAAAGAAGACATAGAGAAAGGCTGGGAGCTAGAAATCACTATTTTTCTAGAGACTGGTAAAAATGTTAACATTGACATTTGTATCGTGGTCTAAATTTCTAATATTGCTTGTGTTCAGTGAAATTCATAAAAATTATCTCGTACCCAAAATTTTACAGTGCTGTTGTTGCATTCTCTGGTTGAACTGTTCAATAGCCTCAAGTCTTTGAGCCAAATGTCTGCTGTGGTACAGACCAACAGCAAGTCACCCTGTTCCATGAAACATGAGTTACATTTTGAGAGTAAAGGACTCTGACACAGGCAGGGGAAAAAAAACAGCTTTCTAGTTGTTTGAGGTCTGGACTGGTCATCCCAGAGACTGCAGCCAAGCCATGGACTATAATTTAGACATTTTGCAAAGACTTAAGCATGATATGGTCAATTCATAAAGCCACAAACATGCCCACTCTAAACTGGTTCAGTTTTTCAATACAAGAGCTACTGAAATATTTTCTTTGGTGCAAGGCAGGAATGGCATCTGCCATTCTGTACTTTTGCCCTAGGAAAGGTATGTAGAGCCGTATCAAAGGGAAGTGCAAAGTGACTGTGACGATGAGAAGCCCTGCACCAACAGTTTATTCTCTATGCTCTGACACTAACAGTGTTTTTCTACCTTCTTGTGCTTCTTCATCCAAAACTGAAAATGGGCTAAGACCGTGTGGATATGCAATGACTTCAGGTCATTGCCTCAATGACCTGAAGTTTTAGCTATCACGACTCATTTATTATTCTAACACATTTTTCTGTTTTAAAAAACATTCCAGAAAATTTACTCTCCCTATTCCTACTCTCCTCATTCAGCTTCCCACTGTACAGAAATTTCACAAATGTTTCTTTTCACTGCACATGAAAAAGTTGAACACAAAGAAGTAGCACTAACATCTGCAGCCTTTCAGATTTTTTAGAGGCTTATTACCTTGAATATTGCAACCTGATAAAAGAAAAAAATATATTTGGCCTTGTTCATTAATAAAACAAAAGAAACTCCACAGATCTTTAAACAGCGTTCCACAAATCTGCAAAGTCTTATTGTTATTAAAAGTCTCACATTAAACCTGCTCTACTGACAAATATTGCTTGACAAGGAACACGTTCAGCTCATTTAAAGACTAGTATTGCCTAGAGCTTGCCATCACCCTGACTCAAGCATCATGGTAATCCTTCCAATTGTTACAGACTGACCATAGCCTAATTTACCTAAAGTAAAAAAGTCAGAAAACTGCATTTCAATTTCATCTATTTTCAAAGTAAGTAACTGGTAACACCAGAATGATACATTTTTCCAGTTGTAATGCTTTCAGTCAATGAGACCATGGATCCAAGCAGTGCCGATTGCAGAACACCTTTCTACACACAGTATAATCCCCAGCAGCAGCGCCACTTGTTCCCAGTACAGCAGTAGAGTAACCAATTTCATGCCAGTGTTGGAAAAATCAGTATGCACAAAGTGCTGGATCCCTACTGAAAAATTAATTAGTGTTATTTGTATGCATCACTCAACTTTTTGTAACAGTGAACAAGAACTGCATAGCTATTTCCTAAATTTCGCTCTAACTTTTTCGCACTGTTTTAAAATTCAATAAGCACAAATCACTGGTGCTTTATACAGCTAAACAACAAATTGCTTTGCTATGACTCCTACATTTATTGACTTAATGGAGACACTTATAATGGAAAGTCCTTTGAATACCAGCACTTGTTTCCATAGGTGCTCTCTTCTAATTTTAAGGGTTGTAAAAGAAGTATTACAAAAGAAAAAAAAAATAAATTACACTGTACTCTAAATTCCTCTACAGTTTCCATAGATCATGCCTGTAATTTCAGAATTTGCACTTCAAGCATGGATATGGCTCAACATCTCACACAAAACACCAGACCCCCTGTAAAGATGTTGTGACAATTGATCTCCATGCATCTAAGTGGGATTTCCATCTGGGATCATCTGGCATAAGGAGGAGACTGCTTCCAACACTGACTGAAGAATCTCTGCACAAAGCAGCAGCATTTTTATTTTACAGGTATTAAAAAATAATTCCTGCCTCACTTAGCACTATTAACGTTCACAGCATTATAAGAAATGAAATAAAATCCTGAATAGCCAAAATAAGCAGCCTGAGTTTCTCAGCAAGCACACAAAACTCCCAGCAGTGAGGCATTTCAATAAAAAAATTTGAATACAATACCTAGAAGTACTATGTATGACTGATTGTTACGTTAACACAACTATAAGACATGAGTTATTTATTTAAGCCTTTAGTAATCCTGTATCATATCACTGATGGCCTTATCCCATTCAAGATCAATCTTAAATGCCTAAGCCTTTCAGATGGGCTAATGTTACCTCTCAGTCTTCATTGCAGTGGGAATGAAGGACAAAGTAAATGATTAACGGAGCATTTCATTAGTTTTTCCATCACAAACAGTGAATAGGAGTTTCCATTTGACTGCCCAATTTCAGCCCATTTGGAAGGAGATGATACTGGCTGGATTGGCTGGGACACATGGTGAGAAGCAATTCACATGCAATGTGTTTGTGGAGACAAAGCCATCAACCAGAAAAGTAACAGCCATCATTCTTCTACCACCCACTACCTAAAGGCCAAAGTGACAGCAAAATTAAGGTATGCACAGTCAAGAATTTCCAGTATCTAACTTTTTTCAAACATGCCATTGTAAGGAAACGCTGCAAACATATTCACACACAAAGCAGGTTTAGCTGTCTGGACACAGGCTACTGCGGTCGTCTAAAGCAATTTCCAGCCTGACATATATCCACAAAAAAACCACAAAAATTAAAACCCCTTAAATTTGTGAAATTCTTCATATACCAGCTTAAAATTTTGTCCATTAAGGCAGTTGGCAAAGCAAGAATGATTGAAGTTAAATATTTACTTAACACTACATTTATAATATGTAAATTGCTGAACTGATAACTATATTTTGTAACAAACCAATTCACTGCCTGATAGCAGCATATCTCTTTTCTGAACCTTAAACTCAGCAAAGCTTTTGGGAGCTAAAAAGCTAAGAGTTAAGCCAAACGTCTGAAAAAGCTAATAATTCTACTCTTGCTAGAGCAAAATACTAGGAATAATCTGCCAGTGTTCCCGATACAGTCAGTATTTAAGCAATCAAATCAAAATCTAAAATTAAAAAGATGTTGGGATTAACCTGTAGTCCCATATGATTGTGGTGGTATTTGCAATTACCAAGAATTAATATTGAGTTAGATACTAGGCTAATTCTAGAGGGTCTAAGGCTTGGGTTTCCTCCCCAGCCTCTCAGTGCTACAAACTTTGACACTAACTTCAGGAAGAGGAAAGTATGTGCTACTTTCTGCATGTAAAGCTCCAAGTGCTATTTATCAGCAAAAATTAATGAACAGCCCTTCTGGGAAAAGGTCTCAAATCTCAGCTCAGATTTAAATGGCACTTAAACTCTATTTTCACTATCTTCTGGTCCAAACTGGCCAACTGCAAAATTGGAGATCTGCTATTTTGAGGACTTACTCCCCAAACTCCTCCCATCTGCTACCAATCATTCCAAATAGCAGCAGTAAAACCCAGGGGAACATCTGGAACAGTCTTATGGGCAGAAATACCTAATGAGTATCTCCAGCACTATAGCAACCTTGGTTGGATTCATTTTCAAAGTGACTTTGATCAGCAAAGACTAGGCACTGCTAATTAAGAAATATTAATTCAGGCTTATTATTTTTTCACAAAAGAGGGCTAAGCAAATTCAACTATATTCAGCTGAGCCATAAAGCATGTTTCAAACCTATACAGAGGACAAAACCCAAGTAATAATTTCATAACTAAAGCAAAGTGATACTTACTCCTTCTGGAATACGAACTAGCAGAGCATCATTATAAATTTGAAAAAAGCTCAGATGAAACGCTACTACCTGATCAAGAAGGTATCTGCTGAGGGGTACAGAATACTTCTAAAGAGATCAAAAGAAGGCACATGAAATTCAAACAAATAGCTATATAACAGAGACCCAAATCGGAGGGGATCCTATGCCACTTTACAGTCAAATACACCAGAGATGATGTAGGAACAAGATTATCAAATTTGCCAAAGCATGATTTCACTTTTTTTTCTGTCAACCAATATATTAAAATACTGCTCTAGCAAATCACACACCAATCTTAATGAGTACCTAACTTGATTAGCACTAATGCTGTCCCAAACACAGTTGTTCTCCACCCTTCCAGCTGCCTTTGATAAACTGCAGTGCAGTCCTACTTCTCTATAACACGGTTTGCTGATGCCTTCAGTAGGCTCACAGGCTGTCCCTAGCCCTTCTCCCCTGCCGCAGGCCACGGCTCCCACATTCATACCAAAACCCCAGGCAAGAGGAGCAAGTTAGAGGGCGAAACTGCTACAAAAACACCTGGCTGGCACCTGCTGCTGTGCCCAAGGCTGTCAGCCAGCCCATGCCCTGCCCGCTCTCTCTGCAGCCACACAAACATCGTCCCCTGCATGGGCGATGACACGGGGACGGGTGGCCTGTACCTGGGGGAGGAGGGGGAAAGGAGCTGCCCCTTTCTATACCAGAGCAGTTTCTGATCATTAAATTGCCTGTGCAACTCCAGCCTTAAGATACATGTTGGACATAATGAGGACTAAGAAACCCAATCCAACAACAACCACAATACCCCAAGCCTTGCACTTGCTGTCCACTTACAAAAAATTTCAAGCCATTCATAGTGGTGTTTTTTTATCTTTTTCAAAAAACATACAGCAGTGTGAAGGCAGTGCTGCTGCGTGGCACATGTCCACACAGATGCTTTGTCCTCTAGAATAGAAGCTGTGTGACATATTATGCTCAGAGACAACTGATTGCACATTCATCTAACCCACATGACCACCCTTTCATATGCAGCTCCATAAAGTACATGTGCATATAACAAAGCAAAATGACCACATTAATTGCACAAGCAACATTATATTCAAAGTCAGACTTCTTTTTCACAAATATTAATTTTAATGAACTTACAAATAAAACCTATGAAAGCCAGACAAATTGAAGAGATTAAAGTATAAGATTAAGACAGACTAGAGAAATTATGCTTTGAATAATTAATCACAAGTCAAAAGTCTTCTGAAGCCAATTATTTTCCTAGGATTCTTTCAATTTTGAATATCCACTATGGAATGACCTATGCCTTTCCCATTTATGCTTCTCTAAAGCACATTACAGGTGCTACTAGCAATATCAAAGATTCCTCTAATTCAGGAGTAAATTCCTTGTGGCAGCAGGGATTCGGGGTGGTGAGGTTCTTGCTAATTGATAAATCTTACAATTAAATCCTTTGGAGAGATTTTCAGCCACAAAAAATCCATGATTTTTCAAATACATACAAAACGATCTGTATCTTGGGCTATCCCATCAGTTCTCAATGACAGAATGGGCAGAGGCTGAACGAAAGAACTATCCAAGTAGCAGGACCATAGAGTGATAGAACGGTATTGGTTGAAAGGGTCCTTAAAGAACATCCAGTTCCCAACCCCCTGCCGTGGGAAGGGACACCTTCCATTCCACCAGGCTGCTCAAAGCCCCAGCCAGCCTAGCCTTGAAATCTTCCGGGGATGGGTAATGCTGGAAGGCTCCTAATTTCAGCAGCACAGACGGGTATTTCACACTGCCATGCAAGTGCATGGATTTCTACTGCAAACATGCACAGTCGTGCTCAGGCTCTCAACAGCATATTGGGAACACTGACCTTCTTTGCATTGCACACTTTTTTATTTTTTCAGCACACAGTCACTTAAGCAATTACTGCCTGCTGTCTTCTGCGTACTAAGCATTTGGACTGCTTTTGTACCTCTTCAGCACATCTTCAGAAACAAGGTCTCAGCAGAGTCTTCTCTCTTTTAATTGCCTAGTTTGATGCTTTAGTCTTTTCAAAGTGCTCACAGTGTTCTTTAAATATTTAAGGAGGATACAACCCCTTCATCTTTTGAAAAGGCCAGATTGTCATCCAAAACTCTTTGTTCAGTTTGAAGCTCCATTGAACGTGAAGCACACAGTCCACAAAACTGTCCTGATCTCTCATGAAGTTGCTCCCCTGCCTCTTTCCTTCACCAACAGTGTGACTTCCCACTCCTCCTTCCAGTGTCCCTTTTACACATGAGAGCAAATGATTCATCTACAGATTTCTCATTGCTCACATGCCTCCTGAAGACCCCCTACTGCCATTTACACTATATTTTAAAAAAAAACCAAACAAATCAACTTTCTTTTCTAGTAGGTTTTTTTTTTTGCCCAACATATTGTGCTTGCATGTGATAGCAATCCCTTTAACCAACTGCTTTCTCCAGTGGTACTTTTCAGCCTTTAAGTTCTCTAAGTTTCTCTACTGTGTGAACAAAGCACACAGCCCCAGCAAAACACATGGACTAAATACTGAAATGTAGGAACATGCATTAAGTTGGGCTCTTTTTTCTGTTGTTTTGTTTCATTTCTAACATTAGGGGATCTTAGAGGAGGACTGCCCCTGAAATGCTTTAGAGAAGCATGCAGTTAAGGAATTCAAGTTAGAAAGGACAAGAAAAAAAGACAGAAAAAGACACAAGGACATACAGAAAAAGTGTATTTGGGTAGGAAATACAAAGGCAGAACAGGCGGAGAGATGAGAACAAGAAATGCAAATAGTAATCTTAGCAAACCACTGAACGTTAGAAGAAAATGTTCATAATCCAAGAGTCTATCCAAATACTTAGCAAGGTCAGTACAAATTGGTTCATCAGGTTTTAGCTGTAGGACAAAGCTCACATCCTATCTGTTCAGGTTATCTGGTCACTTTTTCTGAGCTGGAAACACACAGGTGAAATCAAATGCTGTTGTACAACGTGAACAAACTGCATCAGTGGACCTATATGCAAAACTGTCTGCTGCGAAATGCATGACTAGGAAACGATGTGTATAGAACACATTTGCTTCATGTTTAAAATATTGATATAGGATCTACCATTGTTTTCTTTATTTTTATTTTATTAAAGTACCTATCTCTTCAGTGATCAGCAACTCAGATCCAGTCTTGGTTTGTGAAGAAGCTTACAGCAGCAGCAAGTAAGCTTTAGATAAACACATAAAGTGGAGTTTGTTTTGCCTTACAGATAGAGGGCAAGCATGGGGGAATCTGATGATTTCACAGCATGGCAACACTTCTCTCTCAGCAATTCACAAAGCTGCTATTATCAAATCACAAAAACTGCAGACTTCACAGGTTTCTTTGATTGTTTTCCTGTAATTAAAACACACATTGCACAGTATGTTTTCTACACTGTGAAAAAATTTCACTTTTACTTCTAGTATCACTTCTGAAGGTTTATTTCATTGCCAAAGCTGCTTTTTTCAAGTGTTTACGGAGGAAAAAGAAAACAATTCTCACTTTTCAGCCTCTTACAAGGTTCCTCTCTGAAAACACTTCACAGAGAGTAAGCCCAGCTTATACCCACACCCCTTAACAGCAGACCTCAGGAGGCAACTTGGGAGAAAAGGCAGAGAGCAGACATGGAAAACAAGGTAAGAAAGAAAAAGGAAAACTGGGAGGGAAAGAGCAGGTTCAGAAAAGACCTGGCTCGGTACACAGCCTTTCAAGGCCACCAGCCCAGTGGGAAACAGGTTCAAGAAAGCACCACACTGCTTCTGGGAGCGCTCCTGGGCACTGGCTGAGTCAGGGAAGGCCAGAAACAAAAGGTGTTCCCAGTGTTCCCCCAGTACATAACCTGCTCAGCATTCCTACCAGCTGCAGCCTCAACTAGCAGCTCTTTGGTAAGCTCAAACAGAATGAATTACAGAGGAAAAATTAAGGAGAAAGGAAGACAAAAGGTAATGTGCTGGATTTACTAAACTGTATTTTTTAAAAGAATATATCATGTGTTCTAACTCTCAGTCCCTGTCCAAAGGAATTACATACGCACATAAAAAAATATTACGGAGAGAAAACTCATGAACTGTACAAGCTTTCACAGCTGCTGGAAAGTAATTTTTTTCTGCAATGACCAGAACCAGCTTTACCTCTCCTCTACCCCTTTTTCAGTCCTCTCCCTTAGCAATTCTCATGAAACTCTTAAGCCTGGTTAGTAGCACTCATCTCTGTGTACTGAGTGACATGAACTGTCCAGAAACTGAGGCACACTGTATATCTGCTAGCTGACTGCTGGCTTTGAATAGGAGAACATATTGCCAAGGGTTTCTCCTACAATTGCATCATTTAGCACTGACAGAGGCCAAGAAGCTGCTTACACTTTCAGAAACTTTCAAACCCTATTCACAAGCCTCATGGTGAGCGGTCTGAGAGACAGAGGCTGCTGTCTCAGGACCAACTGCTACACACTGGTTTTCAGAAACCACCTCCTCTGGAGGTGTTGCTCAAGACAAACCCAATTAGAATTAATAACAGAGACAGGTAGGGAAATCCTGAAGGAGAAATATCTTAAAAGTGAAGGCTTTGCTTGAGCTAAATCCAGATGAAACATGTCAGTGAGGGATGTGCGTGCAATTAGTATTGTCACGATTAATATTGAAGTTAAGTATGATGTCATTATCTTTTGCCTCCTTAGTGTACTTAGGAACCACAGACTGGAATAGAAAGATACAAAATGTCCTGACTATCCCAGACACACAGAATTTTAAAATGCATGACAATGATACCTGTGTTTATGTAGGGTATGCCCAGCCACTGCCCTGGAGGGATGTCTGCTGAGATAAGGAGATTGAGCAATCTCCCAGCAGAACTCCCCTGGAAAGGCAACCACTTTCAGTTACGGCGAGAAGAAGACAAACCCAGAATCCTCTGGGAGACCCTGGGCAGATCCTTTGTAGTCCATTGGCCTTTACCCTCTGACCCCACCCCCTGTATCCCTATAAAGCCAGCCCCCTGCCCCTGCGAGGGCAGAGAGGGCTTGTCCCTGGCTCCCCTTTGCCGGAGTACGGACCAATAAAGCTGCCAATAAAGCTCCCTCGTGCGGAACAGCTACACGGGCTTCTCGTCTCTCTCTGGTCTGGCCTGGAGGCTGCCCTGCAGAGCTGAGCTGAAATCACGAGCTGACAATCACTAAAGAGCTGACAGCTTCTGCATGGGCCCTCCTGGCCAGCAGCTGAGGGAAGACACTGAGCCACAGAAAGACGATTCCTTTTGGGACCATCTCTCCAGACCAGTCACAGCTTCCTCGGTCAGAGCTACTGACCCCTCACCGGCTGCCATATGTTTAGATGGCAGTATTGACAAAACAAATGCTACATTTACCAGAAAAATCTCTTTTATATAAGTGTTCTAATTAAAACAGACCTCCTGTTCTGGGAAGGAAACTACCAAGACGAGTCCATTTTTTAAAAAATGGGTTAAAATGAGAAATATGAAAAGTCATCAAACATAATAAGCAAACCCATTAATCCAATCAGAGATACCATCTTTCAGAGAGGCATTGCCAAAACAGGAGTGCCCCACAGGAGGATGCACAAAAAGCCAGAAGCAGAGAGTAATGACTCAGAAGACTGACCAAACCCTACACGGGGTCTTGGCAACAACAACTTGAAGATGTCCAAACTCATTTGTCAACCTTTTGCTTTTTCTCACTCATTAATGGGTGACTCAACTGGAGGAAAGAAATACAAAGAGCGCAGATGGGCAATGCTCAATATTTGAATAACGGATCATTTCCATTAAGTTGTAAAAAGAATGTAAAATTGCATGGTGATCTATTAATCTGATTTAGTGATGGATAACTAAAATGATGAATATGGATTATATATTTTTAATGAGTGTTACATTTAACGAGCATGAACATTGGTGAACGTGAACATTAGTGAATGAATAGCAAGGCTTATAAAGTTTCAGATCTGACAAATATAACTAAAACTCTTTCTAGCATGCGTATTATTAGTATCTTGAGATTAAACAAGATCTATTGGAGCATGTAATTGTTGACAGATAAAGAGATCTTAACTCATGTAAGCAGTTTCCTCTTGCTTGATGAATATATTTTAGAGTCCATGTTGTACTGCATGGAAATGGTTTTCCTGCAGCTAAACTGAACTGATCTCATTCCTGTCATTTACCAGGCTGGCAACAGAAAGAACAATGAAAAATACAGGGGAGGCTCAAATTTTAGTATAAGCCAATTAATAGTTATGAAAGGAAAGCTCAGGAGAAGCAATGAAGCTGAGACTCAAAGTCCCATTAGAAGACAATCAAAGGTCAGGCTGTCCATGCCCCAAGTAAACAATACTGGAACAAAGACATGCACCCACACAGCCACACCAAGCCAACCACCAGGCTCGCCCACAGCTGTTGATTACCACATTACCTCCTCTACAGTATCCCAAGCTTCTCATATCCAAATTTAAGCATGTTATTTTTCATCTATTCATGCACAGTGCAACAAGGCTTCTTCCTAGTAGAGTTCTACTAGTTCTCTACCCAGTTTTGGAGCAAACACAAAACTCACTTCACATCAGAATCAGTCTACTTAGAAGAGCCCAGGCTTGAGCCTATCCAACAGTGTCATCTTTTCTTCTTTTTTCCCTTTTGCAGTCTTACATAGGTGCTGCTCTAATGTCAGCAAGTGAAACACACCCTTCTCCTTCTCAAAGCTCCTTTTGAAGCTGTATTAAACAGATAAGATCTATAGATAATATCTAGACAGCTTGACGGCAATAAATTGCAAAGATCTTATTACACTTACAGTTACTATTTGACTTCAGATATTTACCCTTCATCACTCCTTCACTGTGTTATTCTCAGTAGTTTTTTGGCATCATGATGGTTGCACACTTACAAGATGGAGATATGAGAGCAACGACATGAAGTTATGCAATGGAAAATGCTTCTTTGAAAAAGAGAGAGGAAGAGATCTTTAGGCAAAAGGTGAAAAACTATTCCCTCTTGCAAACTGAGCACACCAGAAACAAGGTCATGAGTGGAGCCTCTTGTGGAGCCAGAGACCAAAATCCAGATTTGTTGGTTTTCAGTAACAGGATCTCATCACTTGACCTCCTCGTGCAGTACCTTTACATAGCAGCTGACATGCTCAGGGTATTTATTTGGTTTGCTAAAACTGAGCTTTTCAGCCCATCCTTCCTGTCAACATTTCCCATGCATTTTGATCTAAAGTCCCTTTTTCCTGTCAGCTACGTCAGTCTGCCTGAAAGATGTTAGTTACAAAAAAAGTAGGACTTGGCTAAATACCATGACAGCTCCAACTTTCCTTAGTTTTCCAATTCTGTTAATTCAGCCACAGAGCTCAATATGCAATGATAACTACAACGCAGTTCTTTTTTTCACATATCAGTGAGTATTCTTCTCAAGAAGGTAATTCTCATTTTCTTTAGCACAACTGAGGTTTGTTTATTTTTCATTTTCCCAGCCAAGGAAGAACAGTCTGCCCTGAGCCTCACTGGTAAGCAATTAAAATCTGGAAGCTTGCCAGCCTCTGTGGTACTGTGAATTCATTTCCCAAGTACACATGTAATTCTTGGAGCTGAAGTTGAGACCATAAAATGTGTAAAACTTGACTATATTATGACTCCTCACTCAATGACAAAGCCCCTTTCATACAAAGAAATTGGAGCAAATTAGTCAATAATGAGAAAATGCAGGAATTAATTATTTTATTACAAATCTGGAAATTATGCATAATTTAATTTTTTGAAATTAAATGTTCTACTGATAGAATAATCTTTTTTTTCAGGCTTGTCATCATTAGGACTCCAGTTGTCTTTAATATTTCTCAGTAATATACTTATTCTCACCATTAAAGCTGAGAAATATTCCAAGTATCTGGACTTCAAAAGCTCATATTCTGTTTGCAACTATCAGTTTGATATTCTCCAGATACTGCAGAAAAGTGGAAAAAAAACCCCAGTGATTGAGGGGAAAGGACATTGTAAAAGCAATGTTTTAAAGGTAGCATAGCCCAGTAAATGCAATTAGCGAATCTTTGCCCTGTGTATTGAATGAAATGCAGAAAAACGGCAATAGACTTGCTGGAGGGTTCACGGGAAGGTCACGGCCACAGATGTCAGTGCCCCAGACCAGCCACATTTCACTGGAAGGCTAACCGACTTCCAACAACTTATCCCTGTGGATTGGACGTGGATTTGGGAAAGCTTCAGGTTTCGGGCTGGAAACTGAAGAAAAAGGGCAGGGGGTGGGGGAGAGAAGGAGACTCATCAGCAAAACCATATTACGTTTCCAACTGCACTCCCACAGCTCAGGCCTTGAAAGAAGTTAATCCTAACAAATCCACGTTATAAAATTTTTTCGCCTTATTCGTACAATCATTTTATTGTTTGTGTATGTGTACCTATCCCTCACAAAGATTTAAACTGTGGTGTGCCTTACATATATTGGAAGATTAACAAAGCTGCTACAGCATGCGGCTTGTTGGAATCAAAGGGAACAGATTTGTTCCAATGTCCTATAACTGTTTTAAAATAAATTCAGTGATTTCACCTGAAATCCTATATGGTGTTCTATACTATATAGTCATGATTATGACATTAAAGGTAAAGGTCAATCAAGGTTTATTTTCTAGGCTTTGTTAAGTGGAGGATTTAATTTGGTGAACCCTTTACATGCCAAAATTTAGCACTGTATTATTTGGGTCCTACAGTATATGCAAGTGTATTCTGAAATGTGGTGTAGATCCAGTATAGAGCAAAGGAAAACTTAGGATCCAAACAAATCTTCACACACTTATATAGCAGTGCACAAGAATAAAAATATTAAAAACAGTCCTTCATTAAATGCTCAGTAATTTTATTAACCTTATCCAAAAATAGCTAATAAGAAATTAATATTCATTCACCAGTGTCTTCGTCCTACTTAAGAAAGACTTCTGAATCAAACAATGTATTCTTTTAGGCCAAGGTTCAGCAAAACATAAAAGTGCAAGTTTAAATCCATTTCTAGCTGAATTAGTCTTCTTTATGCTTAATCCGAAGGGCTAAATCCATTTATTAAAGAGCTAAAAGGGGTTCGGGGAGGGAAGTATAGAGCAATACCAGTATTCCCTCAAAAAGAGTGACTTAAGAGGCTGCAAGCTTACTTTACAAAGACAAAATTTGAGGAAACATGATCAGCATGCTATATAACAAAAGCACATGCTACAGAGGGCTGATGTAACACTTTTTTATTTAATGCAGTACCATGACAAAGGTATTCTGAATGAAACAAAGAATGTATCAAATCAAACCTGATCAAGCAAAACAATCTTTCTTGAGCAACTGATGCATGGATTTCCCTGTCACATCGTAAAGAAATCAAGTAGAGAAGAATGATATTTAGTTCATGGAATGATATTTAGAGAAATAGGAATTTCTAGAGCTGCTGGCAAGTTTTCCATCACATTTTGAAAACCTTATTGAATCCAATTCTTCAGTGTCTCAACCAGTTCAGATACCAAAGAAACCTCTTGACCCATTCTGCACTTTCCTTTAAGCATTTGGTACTCCGATGTTATACACTGGACTAACTGCGTCATCGGTCCCCTAGTAACTATGTGCTGCTTGAAGATCAACATACAGATTCTCTTATATCAGCAAGACAAAGTAATTTGGTTACCTGACAGTATAACTGCACTGTTGAAAAATTTGCCCTTTTACATTCTCTTCTTCTGCTTATCCACAGGCTTTATCTGATGCTCTTAAATATTTGACTTTACTTCCCAGGTATACATCTAAAAGTGATTATTTTTTCTTCTTTTTTTTTAATGTTTTGTTCTTTTGCCCACTAAAGAACAGCTGCCATTCAGACATGGGCCACAAACGTACAACAGTCTCCAAATGAGATACAAAGATCAGCAGTCAGGAGGACAGGTATGTTCAACTGGATGTTTGGATTTTGTCATGACAACAGCATGCCTTGCAACTAGCATTAATTACTTCTCCTGAAGTAGATCTGACAGCTTTACTCTGAATACATTCAATCTATAAAATTTCATGCAGCACTGCAGATGGAATACTGATTTTGAAAATCCTAATACCAACAACTCATTTCTCATCAGATCAAGTCAGCTCAGAACCACTTATAGTATGTTTAATAGGTTCTTTTCAGTAAGGTGCCCAACCCCACATTAAAAGAGCAAAGTCATCACTGAGTATATTTTTATTATTACATTTAGTTTTAAAATTCAGTATTTTTTCTTTTACAAAGCATCACAGTAGTGCAAAGTAATAGAATTTTTCCAAAATCACTAACAGCAGAAAAAAGATTAGTGCTAGCACAGGTCTGAGGACCTGAAGACCAGAGTAGGCTATTTTCTCTACAGGGGCTATAAAATAGTCTTTGTTTCCTGCTATATCACTATAAAATGTAATGCAATGAACTTGTGAAGGATTTGTGTTAGAAACCAAAACAGCATCAGACTCCCTTCCTACAACAGCAAAGGCAGAAGATCCTACAATCAGTGGGGTTACCTTACAAAATGCAAAAAGCCATCAATATTATTTTAATATAGCACAGACCATGGGAAGGATTGTATGTCCTTATTTGAGTAAAAACTGAGAAGAAGATGGCCTGTACTAAATGAAAAAGGAAACTTCAGACATATAATCTCTTCATTATAGCTATTTCCTTTTAATACAGAATATTTTCTTCTGATATGATGCTTAATGTATAAGCTGTTATTTCTTAAGAAACTGATATAAAGACATCAAACTAAGCTATACACTTGATTTACAACAAAATGTTAATTACTTAAATCATAACAGTAATTTGAACTTTCATACTTTTATAGCTCTAAATACAGATAATTTCTCATAAAAAAATGCTATAGTAGCATAATTTTGGTTATGTAAAGAAAGAATTTTTATATTCAAGGAATAAGCTTGACTCAATTAAAAGTGTCTATTCTCATATGGCTGATATCTGTCCAAATATGCTTTCTTCTATACAGTCTAATGATTTGAATCTCCTCAGAGGTGCAAAAATTTCATTCTCTATTTCCATATCACTTGTGTCAGCCCTGTTTGGTAGTGCTTGATACCATTGCAACTGAACAGTTAAAAACTAATCTACAACTCAAATGCTTACAAAAGCACTGCATGTACTTTTATTTTTTGTAATACCATAGTGAAAATACCATACTGAAGACAAGCATTCTTACTTAGCACTGTTGCAACTATGACTTTTACTCTTCCAAAAAGAAACACAAAAAAAAAGTTATGAGAAAAAGTCAAAGAAAATTAGTACATAATTCCACAAGCACTCACTCATAAAAACCACCCATCTATCCTATTCCCTTTGCTCATATAAAGGAATTCCCATGCAGTGAAAAACATTTGCCTGTGTTACATTGATTTCAGTTCTCAGAGATCAGGACCCACAGGTTACACTTTCACTCTACCACCGGCTTGTCTGTAACCTAGGTCAAATGACTCAACTATTTCTTTTATATGAAAACTGGGGCTATGAATACTTCCTTTAGGAGGGCAATTACAGGGATTATTAATGCCTTGTGAAATGCTCTGAGTTCTTCCAATTAAAAACATTTAATAAGTACTACCCAGAGTGTAGTGTTATAGTGTAACAATTGCATGCTAGCACTATAAATGGAAGTTATTATTATTTTGAGAACAAGGATGATATCATGAAGATTTCAATTACATCTTTAAAAGAGTTTTGTGAATAGCTTAAAGAAACTAGGTAACTATCATTTATGATCAGCTGGCTTTCTCAGTTGCTCTAAGTCTAAATTCTCTCAAACATTAAGTCAATAATTGACTGTTCTCAAACTGAGCTGAAATTGGGGAATTGGAGGAAACAACATCCCAGACCTCCATGAAAATCAAAACTTCGTATTAGAAAAAGACATACTGGGCTAATGCAAAGCATTTTTTGGTTTTGATGTTCTTCTGAATATTTTTCAGTATCCATTTTGTGCACTAGGCAAATCACTAAGGAAATCAGAAGATGGTTGCCCTTAGTGAACTAACTGTAAATTCCCACTACGTTTTGGATATTCTGAAAAGTTCCAGAAGCCTGTCACACTAGAGGCAGTCTTCAGACAATGTCTTAAAGGCCTTAAGAGGTTATTTAAATCTCCCTGGACAGTCCCTTCTTTAGAACCTACCAAAGAGGAGATGTTTCAGAGCCCACTTCTACCCTGATCTTCAAGGACCACCCTTATGCTGATGAAACCCTGTTGCCACAGGACCACGGAGAAGAATATGTCTGAGTTCACCTGAGCACAATCCTGAACAAAAGACATGGAAAACATGACACACAGTTGGTGATTGCCCTGTACTCAGGCAAACAGCCAAGCAAAGGTTTTCACTTTAATTTTTCTTCCCCCTGGTCTCAGAAAAACACCCTCTATATGCGCAAAAAAAATATAACCAGGAGTAAATACATCACAAAACATCCACAGCATCTCACAGAGAATGCAATTCAAGCATGCGTACATGCCAGATTTCATGAGGAACGTTGACACGTGAGGTTAAAACCAGCTGTATCAGTCAACACAAAAATGAGCATTTTCCCACTGCTGAACATAATTAAATATACCACTATTCTTCCAAGGGAAGGATTTTTCAACCCTAAATTCTAGATTTCACTCATTTTTTATTTAACCTTTTCAATTTTTTTTTTAATTCTACATAATGCCAGCAGGGACAATTGAATTGTTAAGTTTTCTCATGTTTCTGTATAATGACTAAACCATTTTGGCTTGTGTTTAAAAAGAAAAGTAGACAAAAATCTCCCTCACACCAACAAAGCCCTCACTCTTTTGGGCAGAGACCAAGCACAGACAATTACAGCCTTAGTCAAGTAAGCTTTTAAAAGGAGGAATTGGAACGTAAATACTTTGCAACTATAAGTAGAACTTTCTTCTCTGCTGACTGCATAACTACTTTACATCCTCATCAATCAAGGAATTTTACATGTAGTTCAGTTGTCCTAAAATATTATCTTCTTTTGCAGTAATGCATGGAAAATGAAGATCATCTCCAAGGCACTGCATAACTCAAAAGCCAACAAAATAATTGCAAAAAAAAATGATCCAGAAGCCGTATCAGACCATCTTTGCATCTGGAGTGATATATTGAAACCAAGAAGTGACACAGGTGCATGATAAATCAATTCATAATCATGCTACACACAGCACTAGAAATATATCCCTATTGTGCTGGTGAGATTTCACTAGAGCCCAGCAGGTGATAGAACATATTTCACCTCTGGATAGCTTTATTATCCATCTCCATGGGCACATGACAGCATCTACGTGTTCCAGAGCATGACCTCAACCATGTGCAGCAGAAGTAATGAATGGTCATACTTGAACAAGACCTGCTAGTTTCATTCTCTTCACTGCAGAGCTTCAGAGAAACCTAGTGTATAATGCTGGAATAATCAGCCAGAAATTTGATAATTCAAAGTCAGATCCATTCCTTACTGTCTGAATTAAATTCTTCTTTAGCCTACCATGACACTTACGTTCCGTTTTCAAAATCGCACATCAAATTTTGCCTAAAAGCCACACATACAGAAAGTCATGTTTTCTTTGAAACTGGAAGTAAATCATCTTTTCAATTACTTTACAGATCTTCTCTAACTTATCATACCTACGGAAGCTTTTTGCCTTATCTTTTCTTGTAGAGGGCAGGGAATGAAGGGACTAATTTGTGTTTTTTTCATATTATTGATAAAGAGGACACTCCAGTACCTTGGCTTCAAATCCAGACAAAGAATTTGTCCACAGTGGGAAAAAACTACCCTTAAAACTTAGTTTGATCAGCAGTTGTAAAAAGTCAACAACTAATAGAAATTATCAATACAAACAATGCCAGCAGTTTTCTATTGTAGCTGAGTCACCTCCAGCAGCTGCAGTCACTCCCTGTCACAATGTGCTTGTTTTCAAGGTTTTAGTTCACGTGTATTTGTACATCCTGTTAGCGGGAGTTTAGACCACTCATTCTCAAATGAACTAGGCATTCTCCTGTTCAAACATTTTACCTAAAAAATAGAACCTGCAAGATCTATTTAATACCATGTAAATTATGAGAAGGATTAAATGCATCAAACATAAGTATTCACTGATCAATAGCTTCTTTCCCCTCTCCCTCTCAAATATCTCAGCACTTCCTCATCCAAGTTTGAGCTATCTACTCTCTATTTCTATAAGCTGCATGTTGAATAATGTCTTATCCATCTACATCACCAGAGATTATAGTAGCCAGCGTAAAACCCATTATCTAATTCAACAATCACCATTAAATTCTGCAGCAAGCCATGCCTTTTCTAGATGAGATCGAACGCTACTTTGATGTTCCTTACAGCCTAATTTACTAAAGATTTGTAGAGCATTTATGAAGTTTTCCCTGCAGAGCTCTGAACCTGCCAAGACCAAAATCAGGAGCAAAGATGCAAATAAGAGGAAGTTTAACATACGTACAAGTCAGTCTACACCAGCTCTTCATTTCTTAGACAAACAGTATTTGCATTACTTTGAAAATACAAAACTTCTAAAATGAGGCATCCAGGAGGTATTTTGTTTTTCTATTGAACTTGACCCAGAGAAGAACTGCAAAATACACCACTATGAAAACCTGGTTTGTCCTGGTGCACACAAAATTCTTTGATTGTCTAATGAGGAATTAAAACTTGGCATTATGCACCAAAAAGGAGGACAGATGATCAACAATCCAGCAGTAGTATGGAAGATAAGACAGTGCTGCAGAAGAGAATGAAAAGGGGAAGGGATGCCATCAAACAATCATGATTATTATAGTAATTTGCTGTTAAAGCACATCAGTTCGTTATTATCTGCACTTCTAGCCCCATGAATCAATAATCACAGTATAGCAGGAGACATTATACATTAATGGACCAGCTTTTTCACTCTGAGGGTCAACAATTAAAACATTTCTCAGTTTTGTTCATGGGAGAACTTGAAAACAGAGGCTGTTCAGTTCAGAGTAGTTCAGCCCTGAGTTGGCACAGAGAAACTGGCCCAGCAGCAGCTTTGCACTATTCCTGACTGCATTGTTTGCTGCATTTAAACTCACTATTATTATTTAAGGAATGTAGTATTATAAAAAAAAAAAAAAAAAAAAGAAAATGGAATAGAATAGGACAGGATAGGATTGGATAGAACACATCATTTAGAATAATGCCTAGAGAACAATATATTTCTTGACTAATTCACCACAGCAGTCTACTTATTTATAGCACAGTTGTTTTTCAGTTAATTTACACCACAACAGAGGATAAATATCCCTTTAAAAATATCCAGACAAGCGACCTTCCTTTCTGATCCTATATTTTCACAATCTTCAAAAAATGCTTTCATCAAAAAAGAGAAACACTCCCTGAGGTAGAAGCAGCAGTGGCTATAGAGCGATAACATTCTTTCCACATTTCAGATCAGGGAGAATGGATTCCTACAGGAACCTTATGGCACGACAGTGGTTTTCCTTGTTACATTTCAGCAGTTAATTTCAGGAGCATTTGCTCAGAGTCACCCACATGCAAGCAGCCACTCACGCCACTTAATGGGAATAATTTTCTCTCTGTGTTGCAAGCACACACCCATTTTAGTGTGTGCTTTAGACCAGAAGAAAACATGATGAAAACAAGCCTGTTGCACTGTACTTCAACTTAGAAATAAATGCAATAAATCACTCTTTCCCAGACATGTTCTGAAGCAAAAAATACAGCTTGGCTCTTTCACCAGTTTCTAGAAGAGCTGGAATCAGCAAACTGGCTTTGGCATGCCAGGTTGGGTAAGCAGCCAAATATGGACCATGAAGGCTGGTGGAACCAAAGGTCTTTTTACATTTTAAGAATGTGAGACTGGAAAAAGGGGCTTGACATCTCAAAGGAAATTTCAGAGAATATTTAAGCACCATTCCATAGGAATCAAGGTCATTGCATGTACCAATAGAATGTAAAGAACTTGTCCTTATTTCTACTAAAAAAAAGTCTTTGATGAAGTGTTGTTTAAGGAAGAAGCTCAATGTATTTCAGATGTATATTTCTGAAAGGCCAGACAGATATTCAGCTGTACACCAAATTTTCAGCACTAGGTAAATTTAAGCTGTCTCCCAAGCAATATCTCATGATCTCACTGTACTATAGGCTGCATTCACTTGTCTAGTTCATGAATAAAATATTATGATATAGTGTGGACCTAGTAGTGCAGTACCTTTAAATATTAAAAAACTTTAAACTCCTCTCTAGAGAAAAATATTACCTCTGCTTCCACAAAATGGATAAAGAGTCTTGCCTTAAATCAAAGCAAATAATTGGCATAGTTGAGAATGAAGTACTCGAGACACAACTGTATGAGCCAAGCCTTTGTCTTTAAAGAAAAGACAAATCCTCTTGAAAAACGTGATTGGGAAGATGAGGTTTCACCGAGGTAGTATAGCAGAATTCACATGCAGAGAAGAGGATGATAACAAAGTATGTTACAAAAAAACGTGGACAGTTTTCCAAAAGATATACTCGTAGCAGGGGCAGCAGATTCCTATGCCAGTGAGTAATCCTGGATGTGCATAGAACAGACCTTACTGGTTCTTTGCAGGTCATCTTCCTCAGTATTTCATCAGCAGAGGAGAATTCATGAATGGCTGCCGTAATCCTGATGCAGCCTGTGGTTCCATAAATCTGAAACTTTGCTAGCAGAGGCAGGAGACATCTCTGAATCTCTAATCTGTGTGTGTTTTCATACTCTGTCCTAAGCATCCTATGTCCTTGCTAAGAGAAGACATCAGGCTTCAAAAAACCATGTGCTGAACACTTTCCAGTTTTGACAAGGATTTAGGTTTCTTCAATCACATAATTGTTGTGCCTTAGTTTGGTAAAAATAATCTTCCTATGAAAATAGGCATGATTCAAACAAAGATTGTAATTCTCTTGTACACTGCTGGCACAAAACTTCACCCATCTCAATTTCTGCTATATAATCCCATTTAGGTTTTATGACCAGCTAGGGACGGTATCATGAGGACAAAAATTCTGTTATGAGGAACAAGAATATGATCCAGAAAAATGCTGAGAATAACTTTAAGACACCTTTTCAGATCAAAATTATTCAGTATTACCTTCTGCAAGTGTAGCACTATGTTAAATGACTCTGAGAGACACATGTCCTGATTTTGAAATTCCTTTTTCCTAGGAAAAGGTTACCTTGAAAATCAACAGCAATTTATGGAACACAGAAAGTATTTGTTCCATGGTTATCATTATCTGCATGAGGACTGTGGCATATAAGTCTTAACTGTTGGGAAATGAAGATGTTATGATTGTGTTTTTGTGTGTTTGTACAAAGACACTAAATAAAAAGCCAAAATACCCATCTAACAAACAAGTGTTCAATGTCATCATCTGACTTTGTTCAACTTAACATCTGGCTGAATTTACTAACTGAACTCTGCCTCCCTGCAGAGCTGACAGCATGCATGGGTACCTCTGAAACAAAACCATTTATGCAAAGCTAGGAGACGTAAAAGCATCTATTCCCAACACAGCTGATCCTGTGCTCTCACATGCCCAGCTCCACTCGTAGGCAATCTCCTCCTGGAATTCATCGCCACCACCTTCCCATCTCCCTCATGCTCTGCTTGCTTCAACAGCTGCTACCAAAGGCAGCTATGTCTGAGCTATGCAAAGCACACATTTTTTGGTTTTTTGGGGTTTTTTTGTTGTTTTTTGTTTGTTTGTTTGATTGATTTTTTTTTGGTGGAAGGCTACAAGTGGGAGCCTACCTCACTGTGAAGTGTGCTACAGAATTTCATCTTCCACTCCCAGGGATGCATCCCGCCACCAACACCCAACCACTTCAACGTTCGTGCTCTGCCTTCATAGAAAGCAATTTCACAGACCATGAGTTAGCTCAGTATTGTCTCCTAGACTGATCCGTTAAGGAATTGCACAGTCTGTCTGCGTTGCTCAAGTAGCCACTGTATTTCATAACTGCAAGTGGTGGAAAGGAAAACAGCTCCACAAGCTTCAACACATTTGCTTTGCAAGGCCACCATGCTCACGCTACTCATGGGCCTCCTTCAGGACTCCCTGATCTAATAGGAACAGGGTTGACATACTAAGAGTTAAATGAGCAGAATGTTTGGAGAATAGGTGGTGTTAAATTCTGTTAAATGCAAAACATCATTTCTGCCTTGTCTGTACATTAAAATGCAACGTTTTCCATCAAATGCTTGGCTCACTTATAGAAGATTGTTTAGACTTAATCCAGTAGAAGGAAATTATTCACCAGCACACACATGCAGGTTGTGGAATATACTGGAGGGTATATTTAATCCTTGTATTGTTGCCATATTGCCTTGTATTATTTAGTCCTTGGTCTGTTTGCCATGATGAAGACACATACTGAAGGAATAATACTGATCCCTTCATCAACTAGATTAAACACCAACTAACTTTGTCACCTGAAATGTTGTAAAACCATGTAGCCAAACCTCAAAAAAATCAAAATACATAGCGCACCACTTGGAGCTCATTTTCACACACAATTGTGTACACTGCAGAATTCTGTCTAGAATTCAGATACACAAGTTTCCACTTAATCTGTGTCCAATTCATATTTTGTTACAGATAATATGTGTGCATTCACTAGATCACACATATGCTTCCAACCCATAAACCTGAGATAAAAAGTAATGTATGACCCTCAGCGACATAGGGACTTGCAACTAAGTTGCTGGCATAGCATTAATGGAGAAATAGAGAAACTTGAGCAGGTTTGCTCAAAGTGAACTCATTTTTACATGGCTACTTTTTTTTCAAAACTAGCTGTGTGTAACATATTGACCTTTTTTTCACTACAAGCAGGCTTTATGTGAAGGGGAGGAGGCAGAGAAAAGAGCAGAGAAAAACGGAAGCAGATCATAGGTCATTGTTAGAACAGGCTTTATTCTCAGGTTTGAACAAAAGTGAGTATCAGCATCAATTTTAAAAGATTAGTTGTATCAGAGGGAGGTCTCAGAAGGCAGTCATTTTCCAGATACATTCTTCCTATTTGTAAGACATCAAAGGGCAAAGCCTAACTTTTGTCTTTCTATTTTCACCTTTACTTTTATTTCCTTTTTAAGCAAAAGCTTTCAGTGACAATTCTGGAACATCAGAAAGATTGAGTCATAATAAAAATCTATATCTATATATGGGCATACATAATGATAATGTGCAAGGATATGACACTGACTTCATCCTTTAGGGTCTGAATCTCAAGAACATTAATTTATTTTTATTAATGGAATAGGGAGGAAGAAGGGAAAGCAGTATCAGAAAGCAAATAAGAAAGAAAATGTGTCAGCTTTATTCAGTAAACTTAATTACATGAACACATGTAAATAATGCTACACAAAATGCCCAAATAAGGTAGAAAATGCTGAGCTGTAGAAGACATACTTTTGACAAGGATTTCCTTGAGGCAAAAGTGTTCATACAGAAGAGCATTTCCCTCTTTCACCATTACTGCTGCCTTACAAAGGGCTTTCCAAGAAAAGGACGTTTTCTTTGGGTGCTGTATTTGGACAAAGGTTTCTGCACCAGGAGTTAAAGGTCTCTGAGCTGCAAACACTCTGAACTCAGGGCAGGAGCTCCTATCTCACATCCCACAGAGTACTGGCTTTCACTTGACTCTCCACACATCACGCCAATTCTCCAAGGTTAACCTGAACATCGCTTGAAATTTTCTTCTTAAAATAATCAGTATTTCATAATGTATTCCAAACATCAAATATAATTTCCTACATTAAATATTCATATCAGTCAGGTTTTCAGTTGTAAGAAATGAATGCTATTTTAAAAGGCCCTAAGTCTGCAGTACGTAACTTTAAAGAATATAAACATTTCACAAACTGACTGGTATTTATATTGCTCTCAAAGCCTGTGACAAATGTATGATGTATCTGACAATCTTAACTTCCCACAGCTATCGATTTAGAATTAATTTAGAATTACTATGGATTTAATTATATGCTAAGCAGTCAATGCTACAAAGCAACACATTATCTTACTGCAGAGACAACTTGGGTCAAATTAGAGTTGGATATTCAATTAGTTTAAGCTTCTTGATGTTTGTGTATATTTTTTCCACCCCTACTGAACTGAAGTCACGAGTGTGTGACTTGCTTATTTAACAGTATTTTGAGTGCGCAAAGTAAGAAAAACCTAGAGAAATAATTATAATTTAAAAAACCCAAAAACCACTAGCACATTGTGGAGTAAATAGAAAAGGAGAAAAGCACTCTCAAGCTGTTCTTTTTTCAGAACAAACAAACCACCCTGGCCTTCATACAGGCAGGGGATATAAATATCTTGAGCTAGAACATTCAGACTTGAGGAGCTTATTAGACCCTTGAACCAGAACTATTCAGTTTGCAGCAATTTGAGCTAAGGCATCCTGAACTGAACTTGTAACTCCCCTAACACAATATACTCACTTGACAATACATAACTCATGGTACACAGAAGCATAATGAGGCAAACTCTTTGAAGAGATCACAGTCTCTTTGTACTAAACCTAATCTTTTCCATACTTTTAATATAGCTATAAAATATAGTAATGCTTCTTGTAGAAAAATCAAAGCAGCTTAGTAAAAATAATTTTCTTTTGAATTTAAAAAAAATTTTCCTCTTTTCTTAAATAAAGATCAGTCAAAGCAGTACATCACTCCTGGTTTTCCAATAGCCAGGCATTTCCAAAGCAGCCCAGAGAGCCATGAAAGCATTTTCAGATGGGCAGTAGCTGTATTGAATGACCTTCTTTGCCACTCAATGCAGCACTGGCAGTAACAGCAGCAGCCCTCTACTGTTCATAAAGGAGAGGAGGAATCAGAGATTCTTGGGAAGAAGATATCCCACACTCCCCTCAAAGTTATATCTTTTATATCTGATCTATAAAGTACATCTGCTAAAGATGCCAAAGTAAGATAAAAATCTTGTTTAAGGTAGAACAGAATGGCAACTCAAGTTTGTGAGTGTCCATTGCTGCCCACTCCTGCCCTGCACATGGGGAAGAACCTTCCTGCATGCAAGCACCACCTGCTGTGGGAGAAAGGCCTCAATTCAAAGATAAGAGTCAGGCATTTAGTGCAATTTATGAGAAGTCTTGTAGCACAAAGCTAAATAAAAATTTACAGTGAACTAAAATTATTTGGTCTGCATTTACTTCCATATTTTGTTTTATAATATATTTGATAAACTTGGATGGCTTTGAAGATGTAAGTAGCAGCATGGATAAAGTTTTGCACTAAAAATGGAGGAGGACATTATAAATCCTGTCAGGAAAGGCTATAGGGAAAGCAAAAAATGTGACAGATGGAGAGGAAATACTGCAAGGTTTAAGTACATGAGGAAGCCATCTGAGTTTGAAAATCAAGCATATTATTTAGTTAATTATTCCACTGCCTAATCTAGGCAATGAAACAATTAACTAAACTTCAAAGAGCTGGTATCCACACCGGTATAATTTGATTTTTTTCAAATTTTGGCATCTCAGTGAAATAAATATTTACATCCCTTAATGACTATTCTTGCAGTCAGGCTTTTAAAACCAGACAAGCAAAGAGTTGCTGGTTTGCACTTCTAACAACTAAAAGAAATTAGTGAAGAAAGAGGAGCTTGATTTGTTTCAGGTTTCTTTGTTGTTGTTGTTAGATTTAGGGGGTTTTGTGTTCCTTGGTGATAGTGGTAGTGCTTTGTTTTGAGCTTTTCTTTAGAAAAGCTTAGCCACAGGACTAGATTTAACCCAAGGAATAAAATGGAACATATTAAGAGTTGCCCAAGGAATTGTAGGAAGTGACTCAATTATCTGTCCATGCACATGCACTCCAGTACCAAAGCACTTACAGGCCAACACAACCCTTTTGTCATTTTCATGGAGAACGCAGGAGGCAGGGGCAAAAACTTCTCCTGAACTCTAACATACAAGGAAGGAGATAAAAATCAATGAGATTTAGAATCATGCAGCTGATGTCTTGCAGCTCCTATCCATTTTATTCCCATGTCTCAGGTGCTGAATTTTATCACTGACTTTGAGTCTCAGACTTACTTCAAATATATGCATTGAGGAAAGAAACAAAACAGCACAGGAGATATTCTGTTCTTAGGGCTGCAAGAACAAAGACCACTGGTAAATTTTACATTCAAGCTTCCAGGAACTTAGTTTTAATTTTTTTCTTCTGCCTTACTTGTATAGCAAAAATGCTACAAATTGACCCTCTCTGGCAAATAATAAACTCACTCTTAATAAAATGAGAAACACTATACAGAGCTGTTTTGCTTATATCTGTAGGTTTCCACACCTCTGAGGCAGGCATTGTTTCCTAAAATTGTTTTTTACTGAGTTAATTAGAATAAATAGGTTTTCCATTTTTTTCCTCACCTCTTTGGTGCCAACAAGCCGTTTAGGGAATACCTAGCCAGGTTTTATCAATTAGTTGATCACTTTTCTATTAAAGACACAAACATTGAAGATGTGATTGAAGTACAAGGTTATTTAGTCTTCACACATTCAGTGGCAGCTACAAAACAAAGCAGCCAGCAAAGTGATTAAAGTGATTAAAAAGGGTCAAATAAACCATAAAGAACATTCTTAATTATATTCATAATAAAGTTATCTTTACTGCAGCAGCTGAGGATGCTCCGAGATCTGCAGAGTACTAATGAGCAAGGGAACAAAGCATAGGACTCAGAGTCAAAATCTGAAGAGGTGCATGAGATGTATAGAAAGTACTGTGGTAAACACGTCAGATTTTGAAGGATGCAATTATGGTCAGGACATCAAGCCTGCAATGTCTTAAGTTTCTGCATTTCAAATTCCAGATTTTATCCCCAATCCCTCTCTTGGGGCTAAGAGCAACATACAGCTATGTGAGACACTTCTACTTGAAATAGGTATTAAAGATATGTACTCAGATACTGGAAACAACCCTGTTGGAGTTACAGGAGTATTTGCAAGATGAGCTGTCATGTGCACATGAGCTACCCTGTGCCCTCTACCTTCAACTATCAGCCCCTGTTCTTACACTCCTCTCTGCTTCTTAAAAAAATCTCAGCAGATGTCCTTCATCTCAGGAGATTTCCTCACCAGCCTCACAAAACCTCCTGCCCACAACCCTTCGTACCACAGCAGCATCCTGAGCCTCCCTGAGCTCACTGAACAATAGAGGCGATGGAAAGACCCATCATGAACAAGTCCAGTGCAGGATGGCCACGCCGTCTGTCTGGGGTTCACAGCAGGCATCAACCACTTCTGGGTGGTTGCTTTCCCTCTGCAGAATTTCCTAAATGTAAGTCTAAATCGTTGGGGATACAGTGGTCTTTGCTGCCAGAACACCAAACACTGTCCAGGGAGGAGAGGGTGCCAGAGCAGCACATGGAAGATGCAATAGGTAGCCAATACAGTTTAACAAAACCCAAAACCACACCTCCTCAAACTCTGGGAGAGTAGGGAGTCATAATAATACCATTGCAATTGTAGCACAGAGCAGGACATGTAGCACGTGGCTCACACCCCAGAGGGCCTGAATGAACAGTTTTCATTGTATTACTGTGCAAATACCACTGAGTATTGTTAAAAGTATGTCATATTTGCAGATACTGGCTGCTGGAATTTGCTGATGGCACTGGGTCTCTGTGCTGGCACAGCAGCACAGCTTTCCATGGGCTCTGCACCAGCTGAGTTGCTCAGCTCCACTGAGAAAAGTAAAGAAAATTCTAGCAAAGACAAATATTTGACTTCATACATTCACAAAATCAACACATCAGAACCTCAAAACCTTCAGGTTCATCACCCACAATCTGTTTCACGTATCTGAATGAGAAACACTGTTCAAAAAAAAAAAGCTCAGCATCAGAAAGCAATATTCATGATAATGACTTCATTGTGCTTACCTTGAGCAAAACATCTTCATAAAACAAAATTCTATTTACAATCTCAAGCACATATTATACAGGAAATTTGGAAATTCTGAAGAATCATTTCTCCAAAATTTAAAACAATAGTTGGCATTAAAACTGAAAACAAACAAACAAAAATATTAAGTTGTAAGTTTTAAGAAAATATGAGGGTATCTTTACAAGTAAAAGCTTCTAAATTCCCAAGAAATCATCATTACTCAGATGGACAAAAAAAAGGCCATGAAAGAATCATGCTTAAAATGAGACGTGGAATTAGCAATGAAAACAGCAGAGAAACTAGAACATATAAAATACATATGAGAACAGAAGTGAGCTTGTGGATGTATAAGGCTGAAGAAAGGTAAGTGAAAGAGCATAGAAGGTAACAGTGGCAAGAAAGGTACAGCAGATCTGCAAGAGGTGAGTGGCAAAACTGCAAAGGATTATGTAAAGTACATAAAGTACACAGAAATGCTCCATATTTTTTTCCTTTTCTGTATTCAGAATGAAGCAGGAGGATGCATTTACTTTATGCAAAGTTGTGGATGGAATAGGAAGTCTGCCATATGCAATAAAGAAGATGTTAAGCAATATCTGCTAAAATTAAACAATGTTCAAATCAGAAGCCTGGATAACACATACCCCTGAGTGCTAAAAGGGCCTGCTGAGGAGCTTCCCAGAACTGCTAATACTATTTTTACACAAACCTTTGAAAAATTGAGAAATTCCAAAGAAAAAGAACTGCCAAAGGAGATCTAATATTTGAACAAGGATAAAAGAGATGGGCCACAGACCTCTAGAATAGTTATTTAGCATTCAGTAAAAGGAGTGATTAATTTGAAATTTCATCAACAAAGAATTAGAGGCTAAAAATCTAATTAATGTCAATCAGTTAGTTTAATGGAAGGCTGGTCTTGTAAAACAAACCTATTGTCTTTTTGTGAAGAGATAACAGGTCTGCTTGACAAAGGCAATTGTATGCTATAGTGCACTTGATTTCTCCATGGCATTTGACTTAGTACAACATGACAACTCAATTAAAAAATGATGATGTGGAATTAACAGAATGTACTTCTGTTGGATTCAATTGTAGTATACTCACAGGTCTCAAAATGTTCTTGATACTGACAACTCCTCATTTAGTGAAATGACAAGGAATTCATTCTTCATCTGAAGCTATTTTTATAAAAACTATAAAATCTCTTGTGGTCACAGTGGTAGGTGAGACAGCTTCTTAGGGTTAGGGAAGAAAATGGGATACCTGAGGAATAAACTGAGTTCTTGCCTATGAGGACAAGCTAACAAAATTTCTTTTAATAGAAACAAATGCAAGGCAGCACAAGGGGAATTCACACTGGAGGTTTTATGTGCTGAATGGGAAGTCCAGAATTCTACTTGTCTTGCCTACTTAAGGAATTTAGTTTGGATGTTTGTCAAAGTTTTTAAAATAAGAGCCTATGTTTCCTACAGAATTACATAAAATAAATAGACACTTCCAGAGTTGCATGGCTGAAGGTTATCGGGTGGTCGCTGCCATGAGAGCCTCCCGCTTTGGGAACTTGGAGAACAGATTCAGTGGAAGTGAGATTGAAAAAATATTGAAGCCAAAGGAAAAAGGAGAATGCGAACTTCAGGAAAAAACTCTTGAAATACTTTCTTAGTGAAAATCATCTATTGCATTCTTGAGGGGAAAAAATAATTATATAAAGCTTAGACTAACAGAAATCATCCCCATTTTATATAATTCGTGAGCCCTCTGACAGAATACCAGCATAACATCCACAATTTAAGAAACATGTGGAAATACTGGAAAACATTAAAAGGAGGGCCACAAAAAATTACTCCAGTCTAGAAAACATGATTTATGATCTGAGACTTAAGAAGTGCAACATACTCAGATCATCAAAGAGAAGGTTATAAGCTGACTTCATCACCACACACAGGTATTTTCACACATAAAAGCTATCTGATAACAGGATGGAAATAGTTAATCATGCAGACAATGGCATAACTAACTTCCAGCCACTGGATCTCATTAGCAAGTTAAACCTTGAAAGAAGCTTTTGATTACTTTCACAGCTGGGAAAATCAAATTGAAATATTTTACCAGGGGATTCTGCATTGCTTGAAGTCTTTAAAAAAAAATTATGCCATCCTTCTAGAATATATTTTTCTCCTTTTTCTTTTTTTTTCCCCTGAAAAAATTCTCTGCAGTTAGCATGCTTTGGACTGAACAAGAAAGATCATGCTTTGACTTTCAGGAGCAGAAAGACTATAAAAACAAGACTCCAAACCCTCTGCCTGTTCATTTCTCTTCATTCACAGGTTCTTGCCTTCATTCATAGAGTTTCCTTTCTCTCCTAAGAGTCAGATTGACTTCTCTTCTCCACTAAGAAGATAATTTTACTGAAATCCCATATTCTAGGGCTTCCAAAATCACCCACTGAAGTCAGAAACACCACCTTCTCCCTTTCATGCAGCTAACTAGACTTACTCCAAAGGCAGAAGAAAAAGAACTCTATTTAGCTTATTCTACTTTATCAGAGATTAAAAGCAATCAAAACCTAAAACTAGAAAAATGGTACTATGAGCTTTCTTTCCTGATGAACTCATGTAATCATATCTAATAAATTCCCTGTCATTCCAAGAGTATCACATATTCAGAGGTTTTTTTATCTCTCCTGCTCTCTGGAACAGTCTCCAGAAGACAAAACCGCTTTAATCTGAATAAAGGGGTATTTGAGTTAAAAAAAAAAAAAATTCTATTATTTTCTCTAAAGAAAATAAGAGCTAAATTCTCTAGTGGTTCCTTTGGGCCTGAAGCCCTGTGAAGTACAGCCTGTACCTTCCACAGTGATTCCATAGTGACTGTCAGCATGCCAAGATATAAGGTGAAAATAGGTAATGAGTAGCCCTGGTGGAGATCATAACAATTATAAACAGAGAATCAACATCCAGAAAGATAGGATTGCAATGAGCACTTTGCATGGGATTTGAGAAACACAGTATCTGTGTCTGTCAGTGAAACAAGCTGAGTACCCAGACCAGGGAATCACATTCCCAGGGCCACAACTGACCCTGAAGTCTCATGTTTCCTAAATGCACAAAACCTGTCACCAAGATTCTCTGTAGATGCCTAGAAAAAGCTCCCAGAAAAATCTCTGAGAGCATCACACATGAGCCTTATAGCAGAGCTAAACCCAGGATTTATGCCTCTACTAGATTGTCCATCTCTTCTGTGTTCCAGAATACATGGCACAAAGACTTCATTTTTTTCTTACCTGATTAGTCTTCGCTATTCAGGGCTAGGCACAATCCTGTGATACACCTCTTAACTTAGCACACTACTTTTGCAAGCTATTTATCAATCTTTAGTCTCTTTTAAAACAGTAGGGAAAAAAAAAACAAAAAACAAAACACTAGCAAAGAGAATCAAAGGAAAAGAAAGAAAAAATCAAAACAAACAAACAAAAAAACCCAAACAAAACCACAATGAAAATTCCAGGCAAAGAAAATCTTAGTTATCACATGCAGAGAAATCTTTCAAAAGAAACAACAAAGAAAATTTGTGCCTTGTTTCTAAGATTAACAAACCATTATTATGAGCAAGAGTCACATATACAACAGGTAGCTAATATCTTTATTTGATGGTTTCCACAACCATCTGCTTACTCAACAAGATGCTAATGCTCTGAATTACAGGGAGATACTTTTCATTGCAATTGCACATTATACATTACATACTCTAATAAAAAAAACATCATACAGCATCTGTTATTGATGATCTCCATTATGGCTGGATGTCCACAAGTCTTAGTCCATCATCTGCTCACAGTATCATATCACCCATCTGGCATCTTCTAATATTTTCACCATGCCACCAAGATGTGCATAACACAGTCTGAACTATGAAGTAATCCCAGTGTTTCAAACACCAAAAACCTTCAAAGAAAGATGGTAGCCTATTGCTAAGTACTTACTCCTGAAAAGCAGATCACGTAAGCTTGAGTGCCCTTTAAAAAAGGGCATCACAAGGCATAAGGACCCTCAAGAGCCTACTCCAGCCTCCCTGGGCTGCAAGGCCCTGCTCCACATGTCCCTGGGGAACATCATGTAGCAAGGAAAACAGTCCCAGCTCCTCAACTTGCTGAAATCATTGTTCTAGAATTTAAGTGTAGCATGCATGTGGCTTCCTTCGTTTACACTGGAATATGTCTTTCTTTTCCTCAAGTAAATAATTTTCTTAGGTTCAAAAAAGCACCAGAATGATTTTGTCTTTATCACAGTTAGAAAACACAACCCAGCTGCCATGGCCATTCTTCTCTCTCCTAGTGTTTGAATACGCCTCACACACAGTTTCTTTCAGTCAATACATGTTTGTATGGCAGGAAAAGACACTTGACTTCCTTATCTGTTTTGTCACCAAAAAACATAAGGTTTCTTGCAAAAGTCATTGGGCCTCGATCCAGTTGTTTTAGAAAAAAAATCAAGCGGGGAAAGGCAGGGAAGGAGCATGAACTCAGGCAGCAAAATCTTCCAAAAGCAAATAAAGTCATCTGTGCTGTTACTGGAAAGCGTCTATAGAGCTGCCAACCAATTGTTGGTGCAAGAAAGATTATTTTTAATACCAGAACGGTTTCTAAGAGAATGTATATTCCCAAGATCAAATCTGATGTAACACCACGTGGATTTGGGTCTAGGCAACATCCCTGACATTTTACAGTACTTATCAGCACCACAGTTAAGTGTTGCTGACAGGGGCTGTTGAAAGTAAAATGGTCAGGAAAATTAGGCTGGAAACTTTAGGCTCCTGGGGTCTGTTTCGGGCAGGTTCTGTGTCCATCTCCAGATCATCATGCCATCTGCAATGGCTTTAATTGCTCTCCTGCCACAAACTGACAGCCTTCACTCACTGAGGTAGAAGGGAAATCAAAGCAAGCAGACAATTCACACAAATACTTTGCTAAATAAATAAATAAACAGAATTTTTTGCACATACCATATATCGTTATACTTAGCAGCAACACATGGTGAGAATTTGCAGCTCCCATACATTGCAGATTCTTTAAGTCCTATTTAACACTATGGGAAAAAAGAAAATAAACCAACAAAAAACCCTCAGAATATCCAGATGTTTCTGAAAAGTCCAACATTTCTTCCCATTTCACGGCATATGTTATTTCATCATCCAGAAGTTTTACGACACATTTTGCATTACCTTTTCAGGTGAGCAGTTTTTTCAAGCTTAGTGGGCTCAGAGCCTTTAGCACCTCTGCAATTTTTCCAGTTTGGCTTTCTCCAAAGATGGGCCACCATCCAAAAACCCAATTTCTACCTCAGGGCTGCTCTCCCATCCTGCATTTCCAGCCCTCATTTCTGATTCTATCCCAAGGTAAGCCAAGTGAGAGGAAGAAAAAAAAAAGGTCAAGGTTTAAGTTAAATATTCAAAAGGCATTCTGTGGTTTCCTTAAAGTTTAATTTAATTTTGCAGTTTTCCTAAAGGAAGTTCCTTTCAGACTTTTCTTTCAGGACAGCTAATTCACTCCAACACCTGTGAGAGAACAAAAGGCCTGAGTCTCAGGAATGAATTGAGAGAGCACCAGAGCCATACACTAAAGGTGAACCCTTTTGCAACACAATTTTGCCACCAGTTCCACCACCATGCTCTGGACTATTAATTCCCATGGGGGCATGATTGCAAGTGTCCAACTTCCTGACTGGCATTAGGATCAGCTGTCACACCAGCAGGGCAGGTCACAGGAGAAGGAAGTTCCCAATAAAATCATCCTGCTCCTTCAAACAGCACTGACCCTTCCATCTTCAGCTCCTACAGGAGACATGGAAGATGCCCAGCCTTCTCTATAACCAGCTGTGTATTTTTTGCCAGTGACATTACCTAAGATAGACAATGGAACCCTTCTGGTTTTTCCACGTGCCCAACTCCAACCTATGCCTTCAATGGCCATTCTGTCAGAACAGGGAGAAACAAATGCATGGGCAATCTCTAATGATTAGTGCAATCTACTTGTCCATTTCCTACTATTACGAGATCAAACAGAAACCTCAGCCTGGATGCATTACAGTCTCATTAAGCCTTAAAGCCAGAATGGAACAAACCATTGCTCACAAATTTACTCTTGAAATTCAAGCCAGTCAGTCAAGACAGGAAGAACAAGAAAATAATAGCATTTTGTAGTGAGTAAATTACAGACAAATGGGTTTACAGGGCAGATGATCTCAGTTTTTAAATCTAGACTCAACTAAAACAACTCCACTAGAAAAAGAGGTTTCATATCTTCCTTTTACGGGTGGAGCAGACATTTGCTGATGTACACAGGCAAACTAAAATGTGTTATTATAGGGTTAGAATATATAAGGCCACAGTCTCCCCAAGCCCCCCCCTGCCTACAAACCAAGCAAACAGAAAGATGGCATTTAGGGAGAATGCAAACTGAGCAAGTGATTGCATTTAATAATTACATAGATCAGTAGGAAACTGCACAAGAGAACAGGATTTAGAAGGATATCTTGAATAGCCTACTCCCATTTGGATTTTGTTAAGCAGACAGTATAAAATCTAATATTACATTTATTAGTACAAGAATGTATAGACAGTTTTGCAAGCTTGGACCAGTCTTGGAAGGAGAGCTGCTCATCACCCATGACAAACATAAAAATATATCTAATATTTCCACCACATGCATTGCTTTTTTAAATCAAAAGAGCCAAAAGATGCAAACAATTAGAAAGTGACGCTAGTGAATTAAAGCTATTCCATTCCTCCTCTTCCCATTCAGGATTGGGAAGTAAGAATATTCAAGCACCACTGCATAAGATCAGTAACAAATGAGAAGTTTAAAGCTCTTCTGAGGCATAATTTTTAATTAATAACATACACTGTATTAATACATGATGTTCTAATACACAAATAAGTACAAACATGGTATTTTTTCTTTAAATAAATAATTAATATTAAACTTAATTTTTGTTCTATGAACAGAAAAAGAATTTACATATAATATACACATATAAAATCTGTTTTGAAGTAATATTAGCTGGTAAAGAATATGTACTAAAACTGGCATACGCTGTATTAACTTGACTTTTTTCAACATTTGGAACAATTCACCTTTATAAACATGGACTTACACTGTAAATGGGAATACGTCTGAAAAAAATGGGTTTTATAATTTTTTTGGATTTGGGACTGCAGGTGGTAGTTGTATGCAACTCACCAGCTGTCACAGGGAAGTGCACTGTTATGAACCTAGAACATCAGACTTGCCAGGCGAATGAAGAAAAACAAGATTCTGCCCCAGATTGGCTTGAGCAAACCCCTACCCATGGGATACTTAAAGTTTTCAGGGAATCCAACAGCATGAATTCAACTGCTTCTCAGTTTAGGGATTTTTTCATGTTTTAAAACATTCGTATTTGTGAATTCATACTTCTATTCTAAAAATGCAGCTTTACCTCTGGCACTCAATCCTTTCAGGTGTTACACAGTTTCATTCTTATGGGTTAGTATGGACGCTGCTTTTCCATATTTAAAGTGGTTTGAGAAAAGACAATTTAAACTCACTGTAGGATTTGCTTTGCTCCTAAGTGCTCTGCATTGATTGCCCTAAAACCCCTCAGGTTTTTCTTTTGTTGTTTGGTTTATTTCCTTCTGATGCTACACGGGGATCTTGAATCATTTTTCAAGCAGGCATTTGCTTCCTATAGCGTGAACCAAACATTAACTGAAGGGGAACTGCACATGCCCCTGCAGAGTATGAAAAGCTCTGACATCCTGCATGGTGGAAGAGCCCTCACATCGACACTGCATTACCACAGAACCACTCAGTGACACGATCCATGGGAGCCCTTGTGGTTTAAAACTTGCAAGTGCTGACTCCATCTGTGTGACAGCCCCATACCAGCACATGGTGCAAGGCCTGTTTGGGGTCAGGAAGGAGGATGGCAGCAGGTAAAGCAACCTGGAGGATGAGCTGTAGCTGGATTGCAGGTGTCTCCCTACAGCCCTGCTGCAAAAGAACCCATCAGAATAGGAAATACCTTGGCTGCCACAGCTGTGGGGCATTACAGAGAGGAGGGAACCCTGTTCTAGGAACAGGCAAGATATAGGTCTAGCCATGGGAATTTCCTGGTTTTTCATACTGTGAAATCTTATGACAAATCTGAGTATCATCCTGAGACTTCAGAAAATTTTTTTCCTTTAAATGGCCTTTCTTTTCAGATAGACAATCACCAAAAAATCCCAGGTTTTTTTTTCCTTTACTTAAAGCATTGCAAAAGAAAATATCTGTTTATTGTGAAAGTAGAAAAAAATCCTCAAAAATACCAGGCCTAAAGGCAAAAAATACCAGAAGACAAGCAAAAATAATTCAAAATTTATTAACTCAAGCCTGTTTCTGAATTCTGAATGTACAGGATTGACATTGCCTAAAGTCCTCTATGACCCCAAATATTTAGGTCGTGTTCTATTATTTTATGCAAATATAATTAATTTTAAAAATATATACTTCGCTAGTGAGTCAGAAGATTTCTTTATTTCTAATGCCACTTGAATTATTATTCTCCACTCTTGAAATGTGATTCTCAATCTAATTATCATGTTGACTCTAACAACTGGTCTTTCTAAACAGTCCAGACTTCCAAAAGTTAAGAGAATCCTGTACTGCATATGATAAAGCAATTTTACATATTTATGATGTTAAAGTTACATGAGTAAAAGTGGAATCTGAGGTTTCATTGATAACTAATACAATATGCAGTGCTCTGCTTCCAAGAAAATTTGCATTATGACCTGACATTACTTGGTGTATGCCTGCAGTTCTGGTAACTCATAAGGGAATGGGAAGCACTCACCAAAATTTGCTATTTAATGAGCATGGAACACTGGTTCCCACTGATGATTAATATCCAAATTTTCATCACGTTTGAGTGCATGATTAAATTCACTGATTTGTTCTGATCCTCTAGAGAGAGGAGATCCAAAAGTAAAGTCTGAATCTAGATTTGCTCCATTTCCTTCCTCAAATCCCATCTCTGGGAAATATAACCAAGGAAAGTACAAATAGACTGCAAGCAACCAGAAAAGTCTCTGCAAAGGAAGATCTGCCTGTATTAAGACACATGCTCCAACTGTAAATCAATCAGTTAAGACATATATTTAGCTAACCAAGATGCCCATGCAGTTACATAATAAAACGTAATAGGCAAAAAATAAACAGACTAGGTAGTGGAATTCTGGGTTCTCTGTGTCAAAACAGGCATTAGAAGTTCTTTAATGGAATAAAAGGAAAGAAGTGGAGAATATTGCAGATGCAGACTTGAAATGAAAAATCTTCAAAGAATCACACATGGACACACACAAAGAAATTGCACAGGCCCTGCATATGACTTCTTTAGTTTTAAAGGCAGTTTAGCTAATAGCAAGAGATTTAATATTTTCCAGGGAGGCTTTAAAAGTAATTATTGTCTGTGTGTTCTTTATCCATAACTTTTTAGTGGCAGCCAGCAGAATTTCATTTTCTTCCCTTATTTCAGCAATAAATTTCTTTTAACTCTCTTTTGCCCTGACACAAAAGCAGTATTCAAGTCTAAGAAACAGAAGACTTGACCAAAGCAAAACCCCAGAATTTTTAGAGGTTTTCAAATCTGACAATAGAAGAGTACTTCTCTGGGTTCAAGCTCATGTTCTGAACATTCCTCAGTTCTTAAACACTACGTTTTTAAGGTCATGATATCAGGTCACTGACTTCTAGGAGTAAGAAAGGATGCTCATAAATTGCACTTGAAACCTGGATTAATTCTTCATCTTGGATAGATCACTACTCAGAAAAAACAAGCACTACAGGAACTTCTATTAAAAACATGTTCTAACAAAAAACTTCATAGGCTTTCTAGTTCCTTAATTCATTTTTAAATTGTACATACATAAAACACCAACAGGTAAGTATATTTCTATGATATCTTTTCTCAATGATCAACTAAACAGGCTATTCACTCCTTAATGTAACAACTTTTTATGGAACAAGAATTTTACACTTCATTCTGTAAAGGACATAAAGCCAGAATATATCAATTTCTGAATACACAGCAAGTTAATCTATGGAGCATAAAAATTCAGCTTCCTAAAGCAAAGCATTTTTCTTTCCATCCACTACTGTATAGCTAAATAAAGGGTAGGAATTATGTCATTCTGCTTACAACTTGCACACTGAGTTCCTGGGTCAATTTTGACTGGCAGTGCCAGATACCTAGGTTACTGCCTGGCTTGGGACAAGAGGTACTGTTGGAAAAAATACTATGGAAAGAAAGAGGCAGAAATAATCTCCTCTGCTATAGCAGGAAAGAGGAAACGGATGATTCCCTGGGGTTTCTTTCAGTGTGAGAACATCCTGTAGCTTTAAAACATTGACTTGAGAAGTACTTTGCAGATTAGACTCACATGAAAGTCAGCAAATGGCAACATGCCAGAGCACTCAGCTGAGTGGTCCTGTCAGTGTGGGGATCCCTCCAATACTCAGGAAAAATCTTCAACTATATTAAGAAGCAGAAGACTAAAAGCTGGCACCCTCCACCCTGGGATCTCAGTTTTATATCCTTTAACTTCTCAGCCCTAGTCCCTAAGTAAGTACAAAAATACAGACACCTCCCTTACACCACACCCAGATGAACCCTTAGAAAACAGAAATTAAAGTAAAACTTATCAGAGCTGATGGTGGCAGACACGTCTTCAAATACATGGACTCAACTGGCTCACAGCATTGGGTTATTTGAGTTAGTGGGCAAATGCTGGAAAAGCAGATGGGCTTATTAATATCTGTGTGTCTCATCTGTGTGCAAAAGCCCACAACTGAAAATGAGAAAACTTATTCCTTGAAGAAAAATTATTCCTTGATGCTGTCAGTGTTTATTTTCACCCAGGTATTCCTAAGTCACATTACTTTTGAACAAGGTAGAAATATTAAACCATCCAATTCGGCACCAGTGCAACAAGTCTCCTCACAGACTGTGGGTAACATTAAATAATCCAGCAAGATCCAGGAAAGCAATACAAATGGCTTGAAAAAGTTAGTTAGACTCACAAAAGCTACAGACACAATTAGCAAATTAGCACTAATTGTCAATCACACACTAGGTGGTTCAACTGGCAAGAGCCATGGAGGCTGCTGCCTCTGCTAGAGATGGACCTTCCCACAGCATTGAGCTGAGAAACCGCTCCTACCATCACCTTCACTGAACCCGTTCTGAAGATAGAAGGTGGCCTTTACTTCCCAACACTCTGATTAATATTTCAAAAGCATAAGGCATTTCTTATTTATCCTTTAGACACCAGAAGATATTTCTGAAACTGGTAAGATAGAGTTCCCAGCTATAATCTTAAAAATAACAGTAAGGGATATATGTGTAAGAAATTAATAAATTCTGGAGTGCCCAATGAATATGCAAATCTGTTTCACACTTCGATATTGTTTCCCTTATCGCTTCATATATGCACTTCTATGGCCAAACTAAAACCAGCCTGTCTTCACCTAACATGTTGACGACATTTTGCCAATGTCCAAAAAAAAAACCTCTCCCAAAATCCAGATTCATCCAAAGTCAAATGTTTGGAGCCAAGTTCTGAAATTCCAGTTTAGGGCACTATTGTAAGCAACTAAAGTGGAAGGATGCAAACACCCAATGGTTCTCAGTTATATGAGTTCCAAACAAACAAACCTCAGTTGTTTGATCCCTCTCATAAGCACTTTATAAGGGTTACCTCTATTACAAAGAGAAGAAACAGTACCAAAATAAGTAATTGTTACTACATATGTATATATGTAAGGTAACTACCCAGCCCCACAGATGCGTCAGCAATAATCCCTCACTTGAGTTTGCACAGTTGCTGATGGTGAAATTGCCCAATGCAAAGATCACAGGAGGCTGCAGCACACAATCTCCAATAGTCACTTCCAGCCAACACTCTTGTGATTCTATGATCCTGTTTCTAGAGCTCACTTACTCCTTCCTGTGAGCTTTAAACTGTGGGTAAACAAGCCTCAGAGACTAGATCACAAACAAAAAAACCTGTTTCTACTGCCTACAAAGGGAATTCACATTCATCTGATGTCAAACTTCTGTGCCATGTCATCTCCCCATAAACCACCTACACTGGTCCTTTAGCTCAGCTTCATCCTGGCCCCTGCTGCCTCCACTGTACTCCTTGGCATGTGGACAGAGAAGTCACTCTCTCATCTGGTAGGTGGTCCAGGTCCCCAAGATGCCCAGGCTAAAAATGTAACACCAAGAGTTTCAAACATTCTTCTTCAAGGACAAGTCTTTCCAAGGAAAGGCAGCAATAAGAAGAGAAATTTGAGAATTGTACATACAGTTATGGTATTGAACAGAGAAAGAAATTCAGAAATTTCACTCCTCTGTATACATCAGCTCCTCAACACAGTTATCCTCTGGTGACTTCTCATTCTCGGAGCTCAGGATTCATTCTAAACACTGTTCCCAAAGCTGGGAATCCTACCTCTGGCCTGCTCAGCCAAGGTGACATCAGATTCCATGCAAGTGGGCAACTCCAGCTGCAATCCTGATTTGGGCTAGGTCTTCCCTTTCAGAAGGGTTCACAAAAAGCACCCAGTATATCGTACATGAAATACAGTGAATCTCTTTTAGACCACCAGAGCTCTATATCTTACCTTGAAACAAATCCAAGACAAAGCAATAAAAATCTCCAGTGTTATCACCCTTATAGGAAGGACCTACAGAGATATGGGTCATTTGTTTGAATAATCTCATCTTGAAGAATGGCTTAAGAGTTCAAAAGCCTGAGGGGTATTGCAAGAATGAATTTTACTTTCCAGGGAAGACATCAAACCCAGACATTTCTGTGGGACACATACCAGCATATCCTTTCAGATCCCTTTGAGTATATTTTCCTCTCTTTGGATTTGAAATCTTGAAGCAATACAACAAGCTCTCATTTTTAAATTAAGTTTCCTGTAAGCAAGGCTGAAGAAGGAATATCAGTGAGTGTCTCTGAAGTGGGAACTAGTACAAAACCCCACTATTAGGCCCATTGACCTAACATTCACAGACTTTACCATTCCTAAAATATTTCCCACCAATCCAGGCAGCAACAAATAACAGGTTTTGGTGTTCTTTGTCATGGTATGCTATCAGGGAATATACAATCAACTTCTCTTTGAAAAGAGAAGTTTGACTTTGACTGCTATTACTCTTCAAAGTGCATTTATGTATTATTATACTCTCCTGCCTGCAGTGTCAGAGTATGTACTGCATATTCTAATAGGACAAAATAGAAATGTTGCACAGCTCCTAATGGTTATTCAAACTCTATTTGGGCTGATTTTTTTAAAGACAGAAATGTTCTTAATTGTGTTTGCTGAGAGAAAATAATAGTCATGGCAGCAAAACTGTCTGCTCTCACAGGAAAGAAACTCAAGTGGAGTAACAGGATGCATATCAGACAATAATCTGTAGGAGACTTCATGAGAAGTGCAATTCCTTCTGATACTAAATTTATATTTTTGCCAGTCACACTTTACAAACTAGCAAAGATTGGAGAAAGGAACTTTAATGATAAACAACTCTTAAGAAATGAGTAGCTGATCAGGTTTACACCAATTCCTTCCCACATCCTGCTGCTTTTGGAAGATCTACTCATGGGCAATACATTGAAAACTAAGCATCAGTGATTTCAAATCTGAACATTTTGCAAAATTTTCATGTAATAAGGAAATATAATGCCAAACTATTAATGTTGCATGCTGCAATTACATAATGCTAAGGATATTGTCTGCCACTCTAGAAGAGGAGGAATATAAAGCAAAGCACAAGGTTTATTTTGAATTTTTACCTACCAGAATAAAATTTTTATTTGCTTATTACTTAGTTAGCAAGTGTGGCCTCTACCTCAAGTGTTTTCCAAAATGCTAGAATACTCACACAGTATTGTTCTGACTTATTTTTTAATTTAGCTCTCTAGTAAAAAACCAAAAATTAATTCTATTTTGTCCTCAACTCTGTGGTTAATATATGTTGCTTGCATTTGAAACCCACAGGAATCTCAGTGCTTTCAAATCAAGGAATTCAGAAAAGATTAAGTCACACTGGTTTTCCCATCAAAAAGTCACTATGATATCCAGATGCAAAACTATGTCTCTAAACAGAGACATGAAATGTTGACAGTAATTGCTCTTGTATCACTTTGGTTTTCTTTCCATTGAAATGCACAGCTCAGAAATTCATGCCTATCTCAGCCTCTCTTTGCAATCACATGCACACACACACATCCAAAACAACACATTTAAATAAATAGATATATCAATATCAAGGTATATAAAGGTAATCATATTCCCAGGAAATAAGGAAAGATAGAAGGAGTTTTTTGGTTGGTTGGTTGGGTTTTTTTGGTTTTGGGATATTTTTTTTTTTTGCTTTCCCTATACATGAAAACAACAGCACAGAAACAACAAGACTATAATATTATGCTGAAAGTCCAAATGTTAAACTTCAGAAACATACTTGCAATATACACACATGAATTAAAAATACGTAAATATGCACCTTTTAATGATCAAATTTCAAAGTTACAGATCAGGATTTCATTAAGACACTATAGAAGTCACCCTGCCAAGAAAACTTGTCAGCTGATAGAGCTCACCTTTACCCTTCTTAAGGTTTCTAGTTTGCTTCAGGAAAGACTTGAATGTGCACCTCCATTATTAGGACACAGAAGAAATCCCTTTGCCCTGAAGGTTCTCAGCATGCTACTCATTTTATGTAGTAAAGTCTCAAAAGGAAAATACATTTCCTAAGTTCCTCCTCCATGCTCAATCCAAATGACGAAGTATAGCAACAGTAAGGGAGTACTTAAACAACCAACAGTTTAAAAATGAAAACTTCCTTCTGCCCTTTATAGAACACATTTACTAGAGCTACTTAGGTAATAGATTTTTTCAGGTGGAATTAACATTTTAATTAGCAATTCAGTCATTTTACACCCTAAGGATAACAAGGAAATTATCAAACACCTTGTCAGAAACTAAACACAAGGTTTGTAAAATATACAGTTTATATAATTAATTGATTTACACAAGGTTGAATTTTAGAACAAATAATGATGCTTTCTCCAAGATGTGTATTTAATCATATTTTCAGTAGTATAAATATAATGATATGCCTGTAACAGTCAAGTTATATTCCACAGTAATATCTTATGCAATTAATCAACATAATTATATCCCTGCCATGAAAATATAAAAGATTATTTAAATCATCCAAGGGATGGCTGTAATTTTTCATCTCTTGCTGATTAAATTTCATTTTCCAGGAAGGGTTAAAGTGTATGTTACACTACCTTCCTACTTATATTTTCCAGTGTGTTAATTCTTTTTTCTGAAATCAGTTCGGATACCCCTGCTGCCAATCTGTTCAACCAGCAGATGAAGGGGCCACGCTAAGCTGTTTCTTTACATGAGAAAAGAAAGTCTCCTGGCCCATCTCCCTACCAAGCCAGCCAGGAGGAGGACTGCAGTGTTCATTTCTTTTGGATATTTCTTCTCAGAAGGAAAAGTCTAGCAACTCACTGAACAAGTCAGGAAGCGATGGCAGCAACATCCCTATTCCATCAAAAAAACTAAAACTATGGTTATCATCACCTACCTAGGAAGAACTCTGAGTATACAACATGCAATCAGCAAATCTTTCACTACTCCAGAAGTGTCCTGAATGGACCAAGATGGGAGTGAACCAGACACAAGCATCATCTGAACGGTGTTTGGAAAAGATCAATTTCCTCTGCTCGTGTTTTCCACACTCTGTGACTCAGTCATTCTCCTACTGTATTCCTCCCACCTTCATTACTGTCTCCTGCTTAAAAAGGCACCAAGTTGAACTTCACCAATCCCACTTACCCAGAACTGTTTGTGTTGCATTTTTGTTGCCTCTTTTCCCCTAAATATGTCTTAGATCCAAAACAAGAGAATTGGAGAGAGCTGGTACCAACGGACTCCTCCTCCTTTCTCAGAGGGACTCTCATGATACAGATTCATCCCACTTAACATTCACCTTACAGAAATCAGTGGACAGAGAAAGGCAACTGCCATGGTCAGGTCACCACCCCTATCTTCCCAATCACCCTCCGGGGCCCTGTACTCATCTCCATTAGCTACACATATGTCCTCAGGCAACTACCTACTTAATTTAGGCATTTAAGTTAATAGGAATATCTGGGGGCCACAGTCACTTGATGAATTTAGAGGAGTTCTTCCTTTAAAAAATAGAACTTACAAGGAAAAGAGGGAAATGGAGTTAGTTACAATTCCGCTCATTAAAACTTAAGTATCTGTATTTTCCTTGTTTTCCTTTGTTTCTGGTAGCACTGCTGAATATTTTAGATAGTTTCTGCTTGGCAGAAGAAATGGATTCAAGCCCTTACTAATAAGTTCCTCAACTCCAAATTACTCATGACTGTAAGAAAAGTAGCAAAAAGGGCAATTTAAAATTTATAACCTCCTTAATATTGTGTACAGTCTTGACAAAAATACACAGACAAACCTAAAAAGCATTTAAGTAACTGTGGTCCGCTTGCCAAACACAGTAAAGGCACTTCCAGGGAATGACTATTTCTATTTAGCTTCAGCTGTCTGTAGTTTGTGGGGCTTTTCTGACACAGGCAAAGAGGAATTCAGCCAGAAATCTGAAACCTGTTACATTTAGGCACACATTTACGTGTAGTAACTAGGTGAGTGATGACTTCATAGGAAGATCCAAACCTATTTAAAACTTGGGAAAACAGCTGGATGGGTATTTTTACTTCCTGTTTAATTTGCACACCACAGGAAAAAAAATTTTAAAAGAAGAAGAAAATGAAAAAAGAGACAAAAACAGACAATTGTTTCCCAAGAGATCCTATACATTTCTTAATCTCCTAGAGGACCACATATATAAAATCTTGCATACTATTGTAAGAGCTATATAATGTCTTCCTATAGCTTTAAAGAAATGCACTCAAAATAAAATCTTTGAAACTAAGAAGATGGACGGCAACAGCAGCTTTGGGTGGCTGAGATCCTGTGACTGCTGAAAGTTGATCATATCCCATGTAACATCAAGGCAGGATTTCTCATCCCTCTCCAGGGCATTCTAGTGGCTGCCAATATGTCAGGCACACAAGTGAGTGGTACAAGAAGGAGCAGAAAAACAGTTAAAAATGCCTGCTTCAACCCTACTTCTCTTCATACCCCCCAAGCATACAGAGTCAGAGTTTGACAGAATACAAGGACAATCAATTTCCTCAAAGGCTGGTATAGTTCAGTTCTTCCAACATTCCCTGACACAGCTTTTCTAGCACCTCCTCCTTCCTTCTGACATTCAGGCTGATGGAGCAGCCCATGTAGGAAAGGGATAAACTGCCTTCTCCAGTGCAAGACCACTGGAACTTTCTCATATACAATGTCCAATTTTTCACTCCACATTTCTAATTGACATAGAAGCTACAAATTAATAATATAAAGAAGAATAAAGTCACACAGCAAAAGCACTGAGAAAATTATTTTAACACGATAAAAAGGGTTAAATGTGCCAAAAACAGGAATGAAAATAAATTCTACTTTAAATTGCTGCTCTTTCCTCTTCATTGGAAAATGAAAGCATCTTAGTATCCCCCAATCAAACCAATGACAAAAGTGCATCGAGAAATCCAGTTCAATCCTAACTTGTAAAGCTTTTCTACATTCAGTTTTTTGTCAATACATGTAAAGAACATGACCATGAGAAGGAAAAAAAATCACAATACAGATCTAGAAATTAGAAATTTAAACTAGGAATTTAGTATGTGCCTTCCTTAAACATGTTCCCCTCTATATTTTACTAAGTTTGCTGTTTTCCAGTTTTAAATGCATTTGCCTCAAAGAAATACTGCAAGTATTTAGATTCACTTGGTTTTAATCTGGAAAGAAGCATTAGAGCCTCTAACCTGACCTGCTGCACAAAACTGGACAGAACATTTTGCTCAAGTACCGCTATGTGAGAGGACAGCAGCTCATGTGACCAACACACATCTTTCTGAAAGCCACCCTGTCTTAGAAGAATCTATCACTTACTCTGATTTGTTTCAGTATACAATTATGCTTCTAATTAAAAATGTGTGCCTGATTTCTAATTTGAATTTGTCTTGCTTCAATTCCCAGCCATTGCTTTTATTTGTGCCTTTTTCTTGTCAGAGTTTAGAGCTCTCCAGTACTTGCCATTTCCTCTGCTTGAGAAGACAGTGGATTTCTTCTAAATGGGCTACGTCTGCATACAGAAACACAAATACAGAGTATCACATCTCCATTTCCTGAGATCAACACCTCTACAAAGTCTAAAAATGTGCACGTAGCAGTGGAAATGTGTCCAGGATAACAGGGTTAAGTCCTCTCTTTTTATAAAGACTGGTTTGCGAATAACAAAAGATAATGATTTTATTTAGCACCTAATCAAAGAAATAGCACTGGCATAAATTTCATCTCTCAAGCAGTATGAGTTACTCGATGCCCACTTCCTTCTCCCTACTCCACTTAGCTCATAGCTACAGTTTTGACTGTGTCAGGATTAAGCCTCCACTGCAATGATATGCCCCTGAATACACACAGTCAAGTTGATATACACAGGCTGACAAACTAATGATGACAGAAGCATTAATAGTTTTTGATGGCATGCAGCATTTATTTGTACATTAGTATTTTCTGCAAAGAAAGAGAGAAAGTATGAAATAGTCTCCTAGGAGTTTCTCCCACATCTTTTTCTTTTTTATGTTTTCCCCTCCTGCTATCCTCTCCTCTTTCTCAGACACAGAATAGACCACATGAAAGAAATGCAGGGACAAGAGGACAAGGCTTTCTTCTTTTCTTTTCTTGACAGCTCTGATACAAAGACTTGTTCTTGCAACAGGCTATTTAGCAAGAAAAGGACCCTGTGTTGTACAGGAAGGTCATAGTCAGTCTTACTACTGTAAAAACAAACAAAAGCCTTTATCTTAAAAATATATGAAATCATATTTGGCAGGGCTTGGAAACCTTACAAAATTCCTAGGAAATATGATCCACAATTACCTTCTTAATAAATACAATTCTTAATCACTTTTCTTAGAAATGCTAATCTCCTGTTATAAATTTTCTGCTTATATTTTAAAACACCTATAAAAAATGGGTGGCAGAGGATGAAGAAAGATATCTTCTCAGGTGAAAGAACATAAAAGATGTCTCTCTGTAAAGGGGGAGGCAGAAGCAAGAGGCACAGACAGCAAAGAAGGGACTCCCAAACATCACTGCTCAAATCCCTGACAGGCAGGACCTACTACAGGCACAAGCAATAGTGAGAGAAACTACAATCCAGATGACTAAACTGTTTCTAGCCACTAAAATTAACAAATAATGATGTTCTGGAGGTAATGTCCATGAAGCATTAAACAGCAGTTTTATTTTAAATGACGCAAATGGTGGCCAATACATAAATCTTTAATTGTAAAGCCACTGGAAAATGTTGGCTGCTGATGGAAGCTGCTGCAGACATGCAAAGTTTGTTGTATTCACATGTATTATCTCTGTTTTGATTCACCAGAAAAGTCAAAGCTTCTGCATGCTGGTTAGTTTCAACTTGGTTTTATACAAATATGTTCAACTTAAAAAAAAAAAAAAAAACGGGAAAAGGTCAGATGACAAATATACACAAAACACATGGCCAAGGATTTTACAAAGGCTTCCTCACTCTTTAGAGTGAGTTTTCCCAGGGAAGACACTGGAGTGAGGGAGAAGAGCAGGAATTCTTTTGAGTTAATGACCCTCTTCCCTAAAAAGAAACACAGGTCTGCCTCATTTTTGGCATCTCCAGTGTGTAAACTCACAGTCACAGGAAAAGAAGAAAATAAAAGAACTGCCCAAAAATATGTTGATTGCAAAAACATTGTATATGTGTGATAGTATTTAGCATCACTTGCTTTCTTTGTTTTTTAACTGAAAAAAAGATGCTGACTTTTTTCCTCTCATCTTTCTACTTACTTTCTTACTTATATTTGAAGTCAAAAACATTGATAGCCACATAATGAGACAGCAAATTAAGAAAAGACGTATAGAAAAAGAACATTCAAAGGCACAGAAGGACTGACATTTTGGTACAATGCAACTTTTGGAGAAGGGAGGCAAACTGCACTGTTAAGCAAACAAGAGAGAGATTGGTAAATCTGAAACTACAGATCACTGTAAGCAGACAGATAAAAAAGTCCCATTTAAACAAGCTTGAAAAAAGGTAGAAAAGCATACCAAAGGATAAATAAAGTCAATGTCCTTCTATACGTAAATGTTAGGCATTAAAGAAATAAAGGGGGAATACAGAAAAGAAATCAACCTGAATAGCTAGTAGGGTACTATCCATCAGAAGAATCTGAAAGCTAAATCTAATAAATAAGTTAAGTGTAGGAAGTAACACGGAACCCCCATGGACTGGAAGTTCATCCCACAGAGGGCTGGGAGCACAGCATGCAGCATTTAACATATCCCCACTGGGCTGGCCTGGATGGGAGCAGTGAGATTTGCTTCACAAGCTCAACGAACCCAGGATCAGGAAACACAGAAGTAATGGGAGATTTCAACGACCCCATGTAGATTGCTTGAATGTTGTATCAGGGCACAGTGCCAAGAGCAAATTTTCAGAGCCTGCTTCATGAGCAGCTATCCAGGAAACTCTGAGGGGAAGCAACTCTTCACTGGGTCTCAGCAGGGCTGTCAGTGAGTCACTCTGCAACCGTGGGCAGCATGGACGTAGATTCAACATCTGTGCAGAAGTAAGGAAGCCAAAATATCCGCAAGGGGAGTGGGTTCAGCAGGATTCTTGCACAAAAAAGAGGAAGCTTGGTTAAAAAAAAAGAAAATAAAAGAAAAAAAAAAACTAAAAGAAGGAATGCAATAGGTAAAATATTGTAAATGTCTTTTTAAAGGCATGAGATTGAATTTCAGTGCCAGTGCATACTACCTAAAGTGGACCAAAGGAAAAAAAGGCAAGATTGAAAAGAAACATGACTCAAAGAAAGACACACAACTATAACAAGCTGAATTTTGACCTGCTGAAGATAACAGGGAGAAAAACATCCTCGGAAGGATAACACTATAATACAATAGGCCAAAATAAAAGCCTTTGAAACACAACTCAAGAAAGTTTACACTGTAATAATAAATATTCTGTCAAACTCCCAAAAGATGCAAAGTCTGCCACAGCAATCTGTGGAACCAATACATGAGCAAGGTGAGAAAAGAGCATCCAGAGACAAAGCCACAGCAGAGAAAGCAAACTAATGCTTTGTGTCTCTGTTCATCCCAAAGCTGCTTTGAAAGGTTCCATGTCAGAGCTCTTCTTCACTGTCACTGTAATAAGAAATGTCTCATATTAAAGTGTCAGTGCAAGAAATGTTACACAAATCAATGCTACTCATCTGCCCAGACCAGATGGTATTCATCCAAGTGTTCCCAAGGAACTCAAGGATGAAATCACTAAGCCATTAATTGCAGACAGTGTCTTCTAATTTAAAATAATGTTTGCATTAGAGAAATGAACATTGCAAATATAGGTCCCAATTTTTTAAAGGTCTCCAAAAGCAATTCAGAGAGGCACTTCAGGGCACTAGAGTTTGATGTCAGCAGTAGGCAAAACAGTAGAAATTTTTCCAACTCTGTAATTTGACACACAGAGAAATAAAAGGTACTGAGTAAGAGTCCACACGAATATGGGAAAGGATGCATGACTCATTAATGTCCTCATTTTTTGACAGAATCAATGAACATATGGAGAAGACTATTTGGTTGAATTTTACTTTCTAAAAGTCTTTCAAAAAGATCCCCCACAAAATGTGCTCAAGAAGCTGTATTGCTAGAGGATAGGAGGACAGGCCTTTATTTAGAGAAATAATTATTCTAAAATCAGGAAACATTAGGTTTGATTAATTTTTGATATTGGGAAAAGTCCTCAAAGGAGTCCCAAAAGGTTCTTCATCAGTTCTATTTAATGCATCATAATTATAGAAATGGGGCAGATGGTGACAAAAGTATGCTGATAACAGTATGTCATTCAAAGGCGTAAAACGAAGACAAGTAAATATCAAGTAAGATAGTAAATATGAAAGTTTGTGGATGAATTGCATGATGCTGAGTGACCGGTCATTAAAATGGCAAAATACATTCACAGTACATAAATCAAAAGGGAAGCTCTGACATTACATACAAAATTAAGGCTTTTGAACAAACCATAAAGATACTCGAGTGATATTATACAGGGTACCATGAAGACACCAGGGTGCCATTCAGCAGTGATTCAAAAAACACAAACTCAGAAATTTTTAGAATAGTAACAGAATAAAACAGAAAATGCCACTATAGCACTGCATTAGCCCCTTCACTGTGCCCTTACCTTTAACATGTTCAACACTGCTATATTTACTTCAAACAAGGACACAAGGGAAGCATAGGAAATACACCTAAGACAAACAAGGGCAAGCAAAGAAATGAAATTACTCCTCTTCAAGGATCAGAAACTGTAGTGTCCACAAAATCTAAAGGTTACAAGATAAGTGGAGGAGATGTTTCCTCATAACCCATAGTTGTGGGGGGAAAAAATCTGAAAAATGTGCCCGAACATTTTTCAAAATGCCCAGGGAGGTAGGGAGAGTGTTCATGCAAGACGGAATGTCCCCCCTATCGTCAAGGAAGGCTAAAAGCAAGAACAGGGAGCTATGAGCATCTCTACCTCACCTTTACCCCTGACTGAGAGACAGAGAGCTGAGAGCGTTCATCCATGATGAAGAAAATTCTAGGGGCCCCTTATTCATGTGCAAAAATATGTGATGGGGAGTTTAAGGAAACTGAGACAGACTTTTTTCTGTGGTGCCCAATGATGGGACAACAGTTAAAGGGTAGTGAAACACAGGAAATGCCATGTAAATATCTTAAAAATGACCTTTGAATGTGAAGAGGGGCAAACACTGGCACAGGCTGCCCAGAGAGGTTTAGACTATCCAACCTTGAAATTATTAAAAACCCAGCTGAGCGTGGTCCTGGGTTGACAGTGCTTTGAGCAAAGGCCTTGGACTAGATCATCTTGAGAGGTTCCCTCCACTCTCAATCATTATGTGATTCTGTGAAACTCCACTACAGACTTCTGTCCTTTTCTGTCAGTTCAATTTGCTATGAGCAACTGGCAGAGACAAAGGACTGCCCAGCTCAGTACTCTGTTGTGACCTATGGTCATTCCCATTTTCTGGATGATAATTTTCAGTAAACTGTTTTTATTTAAAATATGTAAAACATATCATTTTAAGATGGACTAAATTTATGTTCATGAAGAGTACTCAATGTGACTAATATTTTCCAAAGGTTAAAAAAAAAAAGAGAAAAGGGAGAAAAGAGAAAAAAAAAAAGAAAAAAAAGAAAAAAAAAAGAACAGCACACACAACTTTTTTCTTGCATGGAAGAATCAACAGTAGAGCAAATCACAAATTAAAGCATAAACCTAATATTTGCTTTCTTTCACCTCATCTGATTAGAGCCATTAAATTTGCATCATCCTTAGCTGTGCAATTATTATCACGGAAAGCTCAGCCTGTTAAATTCAATTCTCACATGGCAAAAGCTTTCCAGAGAGAGATTCTCCTTTTAATATAACTTCCACAGGATATAAATGGAGGTTATGTTGTTTGAAGAATCTATTTTTACTCCTAATCTTCCTTCTAAAGGAGGTGCTTGGAACTGACTCAAAAGAACCCAATGGCTTCTTATCCCAAACCAAAGAATATAGGGCAGAAAATGATGAATGTGTAGCTGAGAACTTTAACACTGCTTTGCACTACATCATTCTGACTCTTACCATACTCAATGAGTTTATTGTCACTTTCCCCCACTCCTCATCTGATAGAAAAAAAAAAGAAGAGGAAAAAAATTAATGGCAAGGAAGAGAATATGTAAAAGAAGTTCCTAAGACAATAATCTCCTAAATAGCTTCCCCTGCATGTAAAAGGTATTTATAGTAGGGGTTTTCAAAACCATATTCTCCAACTGAGATTTCATCTTGATTTATTTTTCCCCTTCCAACCCATTTATTTTAAATTATAATAATATTCCATCCATCTAAATTTAACAGAGCAATTCAGAACAAAACTTGAATGATTTTTCAAATTATACAAGACTGCTTACCCAGCACGGATGCTACACAAATTGACCATTAAAATCTACCAAAAACATACAATCTTCGCTGAGAGAGATGCCCCACACCCAAGCTGTCTAACACCATTGCATAACATCCCCATTTAAAGCTAAACAAAACCCTCATTTACACGATTCAGTAGCACTATAAATTAGTAAGTCATCCATTCTCCCTCTGAGTACTGACCCTTTTTCCTAATGAGTACATGGGTAATTTGAGTATTTCAAGTTGTTAAATGCCACCAATCTAAGACATTGGGTATTCTGTCTCTTTTTCGGAATTGTTCCTCTAAGCAGAACTGACACAGAAGACATGCAAAAGATTCACTCATGGAACGATTTCATTCATGCAGCATTTGCTGATAACCTTTCAATCTGAACTACCTTGTTTCCTTTGAATTAATGCTCACTGGGGAAAACATTCCCATTCAAAGTGACAGAATACGTGGATGAGAAGCAAACAAAGGAGGAGCAATATCCTTGCCTCTGCTCTCAGAAGGAAATGCCAAAGCCTGAGAGTGCATAGGCACCCAAAGCTACAGAGCCTGGTCTGTACACACTGTACTTTGCTAAGACACTTGAGTTAATCAGGCTCTGAGTTAACAGCCAGGCACGAGTCCGAATGCTTTCCTCACTCCCCATTGCACAAAGGTAGGGGTACCTTCTGACTTCACACAGTCTTTAAAAGAGTTGACTAACAACATTTCACAGTTTCAAAACTTAATGACACTAAACATTTAGGATAAAACCGAACATTGTGCTGACGTCCAAAGCTCCAGCCTGAATCATCCACATCCCAAGAGAAGAGCATATTTCACAACTGCATTTCTTTCAGTTTCCTGGTCCTTCTGCTGCAGCTGCCTACATGAACATAAATCATCATTGACTTTCTTGGGGTTTCTAACGACTTTAAGATCTTGGCTGTAAGCAATCAGATGGAGATTACCAACTCTTCCAATGCACAGTTGGTGCTATGTTCTGTTAATTTATAAGTGGGATGAAATTTATAACCTAAATTAATGTTTTAAAAGCATTATTTAAGAGTCAGAATGTTATAAAGCTTTTTGTAAAGAACTGTGATAACTTCTTCCATGTACTTATTTTCTTACTTACTTACTTTCTTACTATTTGACCAACCTTCCCTCTACCTGACCAGTAGAAAAACAACTGGAGAACGAACATGCCCATCCAACTGAGCAGTTACTACCTCCCTTTCTTTTTTAAAGAAACTCACCAAAAAATAATTTACAGAGAAATCTGGCTAAGGAGTAAGAACTCAGAAAGGTATTTTTGGTCAAACCAGGTAAGATGGGGAATATCAGAAAGACAAAACAAATGAATAGACACATCCATCGCTTTGCTGAAGCCTACTGGCTACAGCAAGGGTCACCCAGAGTTGAGCAGAGCAAACACCAAGCCCTTTTGTAAACTGAACCTTAGATTTAAACAGCCCTTTACTTCCCTTTGATAAGCTGAATGTTTGAAGGCTGTGCATCCCTCACAGCAGGCCATTTTCTCCAGCTTCCAAATGCTCCCATGACTCTATCCCCCTTTTCTACATGCATCTGAATGTATGGACAAGAGCCCCTGATCTACTTGTCATTTATGGAAATATTTAGCTATTTTATTTATTTGAACAAAGACAGTGACCAATTTAATGCACGTGCTAACAGCTTTGGTGAGTCTTACAATACTCTGGGTGAGCCACAAGCTGATTCAAAAATAAAATGAGAGCACCAGAAGCCACACCTCATGGGCACCCTGCCACTGACCCAATTCTGACCAGTGGCCTCACACAGCTGGAGGCAACCAGTTTTCTTACATTTACATTTTGATATTCACATCTTTCAGCAGAGGTGGGACTGATCCATTTGCTTGTTTTCAATATGGAGCTAAGCCAGGTGTTGTGAGCAAGCTGTGAAAGAAATTATTGCCTTTCTGCAGCCAGCTGTCTCACTGCCACTCAGCTGTCCAGGTAGGACTGAGTTAAGCCTGGTTAACTTAATGGGGGAGAGGGAGTCAGTTCAACACTGGACTCTTGCCATTTGCTATCAAATGCAGAAGGAAACCAGGAGCCAAGAATCTACTCAAGCCACTTGGCCTCCAGTGTGCCTCCTTGAAACCTTCTGCCCATTACACTAAGTGACAAAATGAGTAATAAGGGATAACGCTCACCAAAGATCTTTGCATGTGACAGAGCAAAGAACAGATAAGGGAGATGAGAATAAGCGGATGAGCAGACTCAGTTCTAACACACTATTTCTCTCCATTTTAATGTCCAAACCAACACAATCATTGTCAGATGCATAGAGGAAGCCCAAGGCCTTTAAAGTCTACAGTTTTTACTCAGATTAATCTAACCTATACATATTCAATATTGCCTTCCTCCCACCCCAAGGAAAATCACCCAATTTCTGCCTAGTTGAAAATTCTTTATGATGCAAAAGACCAAAATTGCTGAACAAACAGTCAAGATGAGAAAATTCCTTCTGTTAAGCTTGAGTTTAACCCCTTTTCTGCTGCAGGACTTCATCTGTGGAACACATACTCCAGTGATCTAACAAATGCCTCCTCAGAGGCCACCAAGCAGAGGGGAAAAGGAATGGGAACAGGTGATCACTATTTCCATAAGAAATAACATAAGAAGTGCGCTGCATAAACGTTCAGTCTAAAGAATCCACAATTGGTACAAACTTTAGTTGAAATCTATCGTTAATTTTAGGACCTGACTTGTAACCCATACAAATCATTAGAGCCCCAGTGCTTCCAAAGGTGCTGGAGTGCTTTAGGCCAATTCAGGCACTTTATTCTCATGTCCCCCATGCATTTGTGCCTTAAAACACAGTTTGTTTCCCAGGAGAGAAGATGCAGGGCCACGCAGGTTAGCTTGACCCCAAGGGTAAGACCACAAAGTTCACTTCTTCTGGAGTGGCTGTTTCCTGGTAATCAACCTGTGACTTGCTGAAGGGGAAATCCTGCTCACTGTGAGCGCAGCAGCACCAACAGCTGCTATTTCTCATGGGAATTTTACAGAGAGGGTGCAAAGGAAAATTAAACAGTGAATATGTAGCACTCTGTAGAGTTCCAAAATAAAAACTGGAACAAACCTTGTGTGGTCTAGGCTCTGCCTCAGTGTCATCCCAACATTTTCTTTGTAATGCGTTACACAGTAATTCACTTTGCTTCACTATCCGCAAGAGAACAGACTAGAGCCTTTCCATAAACACCATTTCCCATTAGCCAGCCAAATGAAACATACAGATTCAAAAAAAGACAGAATCATAATAACGCAGTTCTTAGTGCTTGAGGCACGAGCTCTGGCGAGCCCCCAGTCATAGAGAGTCCAGCTGCGTTACTTCTGTGCGTCGCAGAAGCGACTTCGGCATCAGGAAAAGAGCTGCTGGCTGAGCTCACTGGCTTCTTTGCAGAGGGAACATGGCAGGAGCCGATGGTATCGGCTCACGTTAGCTCGGAGACACAGGAAGAGAGAGGCTGTTCTGGTCTGACTCCTAACAGGTTTATTGTTAGAAGTTTCACAACCTGAACAAGCTTGGAAGGGATGGAATGCGATGGGATCCGCCCCTGAGGCTTGTCCTCAGTTTTATAGGGAATTTGAAAACCGCGGTGAAAGGGGAAAACAACCAATGAGTTACAAGCCAGGGGGAGGATACCATTCAACGAGAACCAACGGGGGAAACCGAGAGGCGGGAGTTATAACAGAGAACCAGTGAACAACCGAGTAGCTGAGAATTTTCCCGAACCAGGGGAGGCGGTTTGGACCCGGGCTCCGCCCAGGGGGTGCAGTTTAGGCTTCTGAGCCACCCCTCGACCCACCCTCTGAGTCTGCCTCTTCGGGAAACTCGATCCAGGGGATGGGCTGGGATTGATTGGCATCTCGCTGCCCCAGCCCCGCAGTGGGCGGGGTCATAGCAACGTCATAACACATAAAAGTTTTGACCTTTTGTTCTTTTATTCCTCTCCTAACAAAACACTATGGCAAAATAACATGTTCAAGGGAACAACTTTCAACAGAACAAGTGCAACCTGACCCCCTTTTGTTTCCCATCCCCTGTTCTGAATTTTCTCATGACAAAGACTGTTTCACTGTTTTGCTGCATGATTTGAAGCAAATCCAAGAGTTTCTCAAAGGTTCTGGGGTGGCTACTGTATACTTGGACTTTCAAAGTTAATATTGAATTTCACTTCATTTCCTTTGAATTATTTCCAATTAACTTGTATTCATCACATAATCCACAAAAGAATCCAGCTTTGATGGGAAGATGCCAAGAGACAAGAAATCCACCAAACTGCACCTCTTAATTCCTTCTCAGTTTATAATCACTTTAAAGCAATCAGCAGATTCTACTCCGGAGATTTCAGGTGTCTACATTGACCCTCGAAACCCTGTCAATTAATAGTATACATATACAAAAGTATAGGTCAAGCTAAAGATGATTCAAAATTGTCCAAAACCCAAATTCAATAGCAACAAAAACTGCTGTATGAAGTCCACTCTTTGAATAAGACTTTAGCTGTACCCACTCCCAGGATTAGTATGCGAATTCTTGCCCTCAAAAAACTCTGCTTTGCACACTTCAATATTCTCACTTAAAAGAGCACTCTTCTAAGTGAAGGATCATTAAAACAAAAATTCTCCTTTCTTTCCTGGCAAAATTAATCTTCCTAATGTTTGTGGTCACACTAATGTTTACCTGTGGTAGACAAATCTTCAAAAGAAAAAAACAATACTTTCATATGCCATTCAGTCTGACTAATGCCTTATTTAGAAGAGCCTATGTTACAACCAATTACAGCACATCCTGCCTAATTACCTGGGAGTTGCTCTACAACAAAATACTATTCTATTACTAGAAATAATAGGCTTGGCTTTGGTTTGTGGATTACAGCAGCTACAGCCAAGAGATGTCATAAATAATGTACCAGCAACTAAATCAAAACCTATCAAGAATTCATACTGCATAACAAAAGTGAGGACAAAAAGTTAATGCTGGCATCCCCACTGTTCTTACACTGAGCAGCTCAGTGAAAACAAGACCAATGTTATCTTTCTGTACAGGTAATGAAGTGACTTGGGTGTCTAAGCAATTTCTAAAGAACTGAATTTCCCCTGTTAATGATTTCAGTATTTCACACTTATTTTTGCATTCAGATAAATAAGGTAACTATTCTAAACAATTCAGCATATAACAGTCTATTTTATACTGGGAGAGCAGCAGAGAGGAACCTCCAGAAAACAAATAACCCCAGTTCTACAAGTCGAATTAAAAAAAAAAAAAAAAAATCTGTGTCACTTCACAGAGGAAAGAGATCAGCAATGTGAAGGCAGTCCAGTGGAGGGTCACTAAGATGCTGGGAACTGGAGCACACGATGTACAAGGAATGGCTGGGGGAGCTGATGTAGGTCATTCTAGGAAATGAGGCTACTGGAAAATCTCATTTCACTCTTTCAGCATCTAAAGAGAAGTTTTAAATAAGACAGAGCCAGGGTAGGCAGTGAAAAGGCAATAGATGGCAAGCACAAGCTGCAAGATGCCAGCTGATCTAACCCCTCTCAATGACAGCTGCAAAGCATTGCCCAACAAAGCTGTGAGATCTCCGACCTGGAAGTTTTTCAGAACTAGGCAGGATGAGGCCATGAGTGACCTGATTAACCTCTGCAGCAACTCCTGCTTTGAGCACAGGTTGTACTTGATGTCCATTGTGCTCACATGCAACCAAAATCATTCTCTGCATGGATGCAATATAGTAGAAAACTGCCAGTAAAGCAGTGACATAAGTGACCAACTGGGTGTCAGAGAACTTGTCCTATTTCCAGCCCTAAAAAACATGCTAAAGAAAAAATAAATAATAATGTTTATTATAATAATAGCATTGTGTATCTATTCCCAACCAGAAATCAAAAAAAAATTTGTAAGAATTCAAGCATTTGGATGTACCAAGACTTCCAGTTAGCATGGAAATCAAATATAATTTGATACTTAATTATTCACTCATATTTACTTATTTATGTACTTTAGAAATGTTTACAGGTCTTTTTAGAAGCTAAGTCCTATTATCACTTTGAAGATCTCGGAACTCCTGCTTTTCACATACCAGGGTACGTTAAGAGATCTCCTCTAACTGTGACCTGTTAAGGTAATGCTGGGATAGGTCATGGTGTTTTATGAAGCATATTTGTAACATATTTTTCTGGTCTTTAAGTAATTAACTTTCTTTCCTTTTTTAATTTTATTTAAAGGTGATTCTTAGATGCTTTTCACTCTGGAATACCGACAGATTCATATATTCACCTGAGGCCACATGGAAAGCTGAGGCATGGGAGTTTTCACTCTAGGCTTCCACACTTTGCCAGAATGTGCTGTACATTCACAGTGCAGAGGCTTAATCTTTTACTGGTACGTCCTCCCCATTAGTACTGAGCACTCTGAACTATGCTGAAAACTGCACCAAAATAGCATCAAAAGCTTAAGTATTATGCACCTGAAATCATCATACATACAAAACTCCATCACATGTATATTTTGCTTCTAAATATTTTTAAATGAGGATAAAAAGTAAAATACTATTATTTTTCTAATTTTACATGTCAGGCTGAAGAAAAAGCGAATTAAAAGTTACTGAAACCTGAGAGACCAGTATTTAGCATAGAAACTGCATAGGGGTATGGTAAAGGGAGAGAAATCTCAAACTGTAGTCAGTGTACTTCAGAACAGCACAACTTGATTTTTACATCCTATCCCAAAGAGACGTTGCCAAATTAAGGACTGTACTGCATATGGTAAAAATTAAGATAAATAAATGATAAGTTTCCAAATTCCTGGAGGAGAGTAAAATTTAAAATAATTTTACGTTGAAGTCTTCAGAACAGCCAACAATCCTAAGGAAGGATCAGCATTACAGAAAACTATTCTAAATCATACAGAAAGCAGAACCATACATCCCCTTCCCCTTCAAGGAAATCTTGAAAGCCAGGCTATCAAAAGGTGGAATGATGTAGATGCTTTTGAACTCAATTGTTAAGATTTTGATATTAAGAAAGCACATTTTACCACGTGTCTCTTTACTTGTTTCCCTGGCTTTTGCCCAAGCGTGGTTGTATTTCACTGATACTGTGATGTCTTTTTATCAAGGGGCATAATTTGAACTGCATGCACACTCTTCAAGAAGAATTATATCCATTTGGTAAAGAAAGTACATACCAGATTTAAAAAAAAACCAACCAAATTAACTGACACAGATGCTTTTCAACAAATACATGAAGTATTGCCCCACTCTTGTTCAAAATGACAGTTTCAGATCCTATGATAGAAAGTTGGGATAAAATTCACAGGTCATTAAAATATCTACAGTCTGTCAAAGCAACTATGAGGAGAAAGGTCTGCCATCAGAAGGACATCAGCTCTGGAACAGCTTCAAAAATCAGGTTTGGAGCTGATATGTTAAGCCAAAATACAAAAACTTAGACACTTAACACCTCATCTAAAAAGCAGCTTTTCCAGTCTGGACTGAAGCAGTCAGGCCCGGAGGAGACAAACCCATCCTATGAAAGAGGGAGGGTAACAGCTAGCAAAAAAAGGCCACTAGGAGAGAAAATCAGTGAGAAAGTAAAATATCCTTTTTGAAAGTTAGATCAAGAATAGGTATTTGTTGAAACAAAATAACTTGCTATCCCTGTACTATGTGCAATAGAAGGAAAATACACCAAAGGAGAAATAGGAAGAGCAGAAGCAGGAAGGGACAAACTCAACTTGCACATTAACCCCCCCCAAAATAATTTTTAAAAAATTAGCTGGAACAGAGATTCAGTTGACTGACAAATTATCAGTCATCTTTTCAATGAGAGGCTGCAGGGAGAGGGAGGAAAAGCCCTCAACTAACATTCTGTATTTCAGAAGGCAAAAAAAAAAACCCCAAGACATTTAAATCTTACTGTAAAATGCATTTCATTTTTTGTCAGCTGCCCACACCCCTAAATTCTTCAGCACATAAGACTATTTACATTTTAAAAACTGGCCTGCATGGAGTTTTTAACTGTCCCAATTCTTACCAAATTAAAGCAGAGAAAGCAGCCTAACAATACGATGATCTTAATAAATAAGTTATGTGGGAAATATTGCCTTTGTTATCTTCACACTGAAAAATATATTCCATACTGCAGGGATAATGAGGGTATAAAACATTAACACTACATTTTTCTATACCATTCTGCATAATTAACCATGCAGCTGTTCATTCATTCGGTCCCAACAACCAAATTAATTTGCAATCAGTTCACAGTGGATGCTCTGGAGCAGACTGCACGTACTGCAGAAGCAAGTGAAGCTGCTCACGTTCCACACACCACATCAGTGCACAAGGTGCTCAACTCTAAGAGATGCAACACGGGGTTGCAAAATGGCATTTTTAAAACATCAGCTACAAAAAGGCACTGCGCCATCAGCTGCCTTGTAGGAAAAATATGGGTGTTTTCAGGTGAGTTTCATGGTGTGTCAGTGCTCTCTGACAGACTCCTGTCCTTCTCAGGCTCAAGCCTGAGAAAAACTTTAGGGACACAAACATTAAACATCCATAAACATTACAGCTCCCTCCTATTATTTGTATTAATGCAGTAATACAGCCCCAGCACTGATGGGGGATCCCACAACCAGTTCTCCAAATGCCAAAGAAACTAACAGGTCAAAGACCAAGTGAGGAAAGCACAGTAATGGCAGGTTCTCAAAAAAGGCCACATAGTAGGCTGAAGGTGGAACCAGCAGCATCACTAAATATCCTATCCCAGTTTTTATACCTCATTCATCGTCATGAAAATGTGATAAGCAATGAAACTAGCTGCTTTGATTATGGTTTCTTATTTATTTCATTTCACAGAGTGGCAAAGGAATATATATATATATATATATATATATATATATATATATATATATATATATATGGTGTCAGTCCATCTGCCCCAGGTTATGGGCCCTGCACCTCCCTGCTGTGCCAGCCTGCTGACAGTGGGAGTTAATGGACGACAATGCAGCAAAGTATCTCTGATTACCAAAAAAACTGATGGCTCAACTGTTTTCATATGAATTTAGTACAGAGGAATCATGCCACAATAAAAGCTCCAACATTGCAGTTCTCAGTTTGCTCAAATAGAAGTGGTTCATAGGCAAAATTTCCCTCCTTTATGCAGGGTATGGAGGGCAAAAGCAAATCACAAGCCCCATGGATGACTAATGCATAGAAAGACAGCATTTCCTGTTTCTCACCTTAAACTTGTCTGCTGAGGATGGCAAGAAAGAGGATCATTTCTTGTAGGGAGGCTTATTCAATAAGATACCATGACAAACCTGAGGAAACACCAGTGAAGCAACTTTCCTAAACATCCTACTGCTACCAGCCTGCATGGGTGTTGGGAAGGAAAGATCAATTCTGTTACCATCAGTCCAGGCCAAACAGAGTCTACTTAAAAGACCAAGAACCTGTGGTATAATTCCCACTAAGTCTGCAGCACTAGTTAAAGCAATCAGAATTTCTATTACTTAGGCTCAAGTTACTCAAACAATAGAAAAGGATTCTTAAGCCATTTAAAATAAATGGTTATTCTTTCTCAATAAATTGGCTCACTCATTATGAGTTATATCTTGCAATGACTTAATTCATTTTCCAGAAGGAGGATTAAGGGGAAAAAAAAAATAACCCGTAAAGCAGCAAAATTCCCCAGCTCCAAGATGTATTTAACATGTTCAGCAGCCATGCTGCAATCAGCTTTAATAAACACAAATGTACAGCAAGAGCCCTTTCCTAACTACATAAATCACAGCTTTCTAACTGGATCTTAATCCTCATGTCATATATTCTTTCTGTGATCACAAGCTAGTGCAGAAACATGTTAACATTCAAAATCATCATCACTATTCCAAGTTGTCGAAGACATGGAAAAGAAGTTATGACACAGCACTCTCATCTATGACCAACAGATATTCAGTAAAGAAATTTGGATAGACTTTTTTGGTAGCTTTTACTTGTTTGCAGGATTTTTTTTTTTTCAGTTCAGACCTTCATACATACTAAGACATCAAAATAATCTTTAAATGTTATTATGGCAACACAGACATAAAAGTACCTGCCTAAGCTAAATCCCATGCACTGGAGAGCCTTTTAAAAGACATCTCTTTCAGAGGAGTCTACAGGTCACAACTCAGAGAATAGTCCTAAGTATCCATGGCCAAATTTCATTCCTCTGTTGAAAAGCCAAAAGCTACAGCCAAAACATGTGGCAGGATGAGTGCAACAGCAAGGTAACAGCAAGGTTACTGCCAAGCCAGTGTGCTGGGCCTTGGTCTCAGAAAGTCGATGGTAGGTCATGTGTCCATTAGAGCACACGCTGCAACATCAGCACCCTCTGTGCTCCTGAATCAATTCCACTACCCATTAAAAATATCAATAACCACCTCTTCAATACCTTGCACATTCCAAGGTTTGACAAGACATGTTTATTTAATTTCCTTTATCTTCTACATATTTTTTCTACCTGAAACCCATAATAAAATATTGCTGACATGCTTCAACCCACTACATCCACATTTTAACTACTGTTTTACAGCTCATTTTAAATGTCCAAAATAAATTTAAAATAAAAACTTTCCTGCACCGTTCGACTCATAATGGTGCACTTTTGAGTTTTAGCAAAACAATGAAAGTCTTTGCAATACTATTAGAATATGGAAATATGATCAAAGCATAAAAAATCTGTTGTTCAGTAACAGAAATAAAATTCTAATTGTAGGACTGCTTTTTCAACACTACAGCCCAAAACCTTTGCTCAGTGGAACTGGTGTAAATAAGGATATAATAGAAGCACAAAAGAGCTGCACATTATAATTGAGGACAGCCTGTTTTGATTGCAGAACTTGCATTACTCAGGATGATGCATTAGCTAGAGAAAGCACAGCTAGACATTAGATCCCAAGCTGAGTTCACTGTGCTAATAATTAGAAAGCCATTTCTTTTTCTTTTTTAACTTGGAAAGAGAAAATTTGATATGAAAATCATAGACTCAATAACTCCATCCCTTGGGGCCATTTCTACAAAGTCACTTTTCAAAGCAGAGCCACAATGTAAGGCCATCTGGAAGTGCACGTTGTTGCAGAATACAGTTGCTCATTTATTAAGCGGTACTTCATGCAAAAAATTTCACTGGGGCACTGAACTGTACATTGAGGGTTCTTGTTTTCCTTTTTAAATTAATTTCAGGAAACAGGTGAAATGAGTTTCACCTAAAAGTCCAAAGATTTTGAAAACAAATGTCCATATTCATTTTCACTCATTCTGTGAGCCACCTGGAAATTTTACTTTCCTGAGTCATATGTTGTCCACTGTATCCATCTTAAAAGAATCTCCAGCTCTTTGTAGTCTGGATTTTAGCGTTAGTGTAGGTCTGCACTCTGTAAATGCCCAAAGCCCCCTGCAGTCACTGTGCCCTGATCGCTCCTGATGGCCAGTGGGCTTGCACAAGTGAGTCTTGTCCTTGAACAGGTGGCTTATTGTGGGTGCAGATAGAAAGAGCTGGACCACCAAAGACAGGATATTCCTGACTCCTTGACATCTGGCAGGCATGATGCTGTCTGCGAGGCTCTCCCGACTGCTCTCACGTCCACCTGCCCAGCCACTGATCTGGCCTTACAACCTCCTCCTACAGCGCTCCAACTTTGCTCCCCCCTCAGGCTGCATCTAGAGTAAGGAGTCCCATAAAGTTCAGCTGGGATATCCAAAAATATTTAAGGAGGTTGGGGAAGTCTGTTTCTTCATTTAGCATTTCTTTACTGATAACATGGGGCAAAACAACCCAACATCTCTGAACATAGGCCTACCTAGCATTCAGCTGGCAATGCTAAGAGGATCCAAACAGTGCAGTTAACATCAAGTAATGCCATTTGTTTTGCTGTGGTGAGGCAATAACAACATGGTGATGCCATTGGGAACAATGGCAATTACACAGCAAGCCACTTTAGCACTACTGTATCATTACAGCTTGATAATATGCAATCAAAACTTTATTAGCAATCAGCAGCAACATCTATTATTCATTGCTTAGATCAAGCTAAGAAAGGGAAGGCTGCATGCCTACCAGTAACAGGATTCTGAGCCAGTCTAAGCACAGGGTTGGAAGGTAATTCCATGGCCATACAGTCCTGAGTCACCACTGCATAGCCTTCAGTAATACCACCATCTCAGTTGTCCCATGTATAAAGTGGAATAATAATAATCAATATTTCCAATAGACATTATTAGGAATAATTAACTCAGATAAGTTAAATTAATTTCTTAGTGATTGCTAATTCAAAGTTAAACTATTTGATTGTAAAATTCAAATACTTACATCTAAAGTTGCAGGCATTCAACATATGCAAGCAGGTACCCGAGGTTATTAAATATGTGCACCTGTATATTTGTACACAAATGGGTCCAAAAAGTGTATGAAAACATACTCAACCTAAATGGTCAGTTGGATGGAGCTCCTTCCTACTGTAAATGTGATGGATAAATATGTGTGTGAGCTCTGACAGGAACAGCTGTAGTATGTAAAGTATCTTCTATGTATGTGATGATAATTTCAGTACTTGAATTCTCAGGTTTTTCATTATGCTAATGAGCTCTTACATGACAACCAACCTGTATTCCCAATATGTACCACAGTTTAGAAACTCTAAAAGTAGACCTGAAAATAATCTTCTGTTCCTTCTCCAAAAGTTATGTTAGTTTATATTCAAGAGGCAACCAGTGTCATCTCTGTTTATTTGCCTACCTTATTTTGAGTCAAATAATTAAACAATTTACACCTTGACAACTACTTAATAAGCAACTTAGGAAAGTTAGCTGACTAAAAAAGCCAGTCTGGTATTTTTTAACTCTATTTAACTTGTATTTTTTTAACAAGATTTTGTCTTCACCTCTTTAGTGTAACGAGACATGGCTGTTAGTAGTAAAAAACTTGTTACAACTTCTATTACACAGCACTGTTTTCCCTATTTATGCAACAATAAAAAATTGCAAGGCAATTCAAATTTAGGCCTCCCAAGCCTGTAACCTGACTTGTGTGGGCAGACGTAAGTTACCTACACACTGACAATGCTCTGCAAAGGCACAAAAATGTGTCACCAAGACCCACCCAAATCTTCTTCACCCCCTGCCCAGGCATGTACCTCTGACTGGTGTTTTTCACCACCATTTCCATTACTCTTAAAAGTCTGACTGCAGCTCCAGGTCACTAGGAACAAACAAGTATCACTAGACCATCCTTTCTCATTCTTTGTTCCACTAAACAAGGAGAAAAAAATTCTTCTGAGTGATGAGAGAAAAGGAAAGAGATGAGGTGGAAATAAGTTTTAGAAGATGAAAGACACAGTTTCAAGGCACAAAATAACTGATAAACACCAAGGTAGATTAATATTTACTGACCAGAAAGAGAAATTGCGACATTAACATTAAAAAGCTACCCTGGTCAGAATTGATCTGTTTATAAAACTAGTTTACTTTCACTTAATGACTAAGTCACTTAGTGTTGGGGTTTTAGGAGCTCTCCTGGTTTTTTCTTCTGTTAAAGGAATTTTTGCCCATACAGGTTGCCAGGGAAGCAAATGGCTGAGTACTTCAGAAAAACAAAAGAGCTAGCTACAGAGTGGGGCGCATCTGGCTACTCTTTTGTTTTCACCTGAGTGTGTGGGGGCAGTCGGTCTCGGCATACAGAGAGAGGGAAGCTGTTTTTTTCTTCGGCTGCTTTTCTCTCTGCTGGAGAAGCCCTGGGATCCCAAACCCGCCTTCCCTGCCCCGCTGGGAGCCGGGCTGTGGCCACCCTGCCCCCCCGTTGCTTCAAGCCTTTGCTGTGTTGTAGCCCTGCTCACCCTGCCTGCCCAGACCTCCGGGGGGTTCCCCGTTTGGATACATCTCATCTGTCACCAGGGGTTTGTGCTCGTCCCTGCCGTTCCAGCCTGCCGTTCCAGCCTGCTGTTCCCGAGGGTCCGGCCAGACACCGGGATCAGCTGCCCAGGGGTTTGTGAAGCCTTTGTTCCATCCCTTCCCGGGATCCCAGGGCACCGGTGCCGCGTGCTCCCTGAGCTCGCTCCGGAGCGCCCCCTGCAGCCGCGGGGGAACCATCGCACCTGCCCTGCTCACCGGGAGCCGCCAGCGCCCCTGCCGGCTGCGAGCGGAACTGCACCCGAGGGGAAAGGGCCCGACAGCCGAGAAGGCTGGCACTGGGTTTGTGATTGTTTGCTGTTACTGCCATAGTTATTGTTGTTTGTTTGACTGGTTATACACATATAGATATATAATAGTAAAGAACTGTTACTCCTATTTCCCATCTCTTTGCCTAAAAGCCCCCTTGATTTCAAAATTATAATAACTTGGAGGGAAGGGAGTTGCATCTGCCATTCCAAGGGAGGCTTCTGCCTTCCTTAGCAGACACCTGTCTTTCAAACCAAGACACTTAGTGACTTAGAAAATATCATGTCTTGTATTATCTAGCCAGGCAAGATAGGAACAAAAACATTGGACCAATTCAGGAAATAACTGGAGAGGGTCTATTCCCCCTAGGGCACAGAAACAGATTAGTGGCATTTCTCTACTGACAAAAAAAACTTGTATCTTTTTTCACACCTGTTTTACTGCATATTTGTATGATACAAATGAGAAGAATGCAAAAAAGAATCAAACAAAAAAGTTCAAAAATGTATATGCATTCGGGGCAGGCTGCCAATGTGAATACAACACCCCAGTTCCATCAGCAAATGTGGGTGAAAAAAACTAGTGAAGTTCCAACCATTTTACTCAGGGAAAAACACAGAAGTCCCCTGACCACAAAGGCAGCTTTGTTCAGTTTTTTAGTACAAATAGTGAGCTACATCTCAACAGAGAGGGGCACTATTTTATACTTTTGTAGTAGTTGGTCTGATTTGCACTTTTCCAGATCCAAGCACTTTGTAACTCTTCCAGGCTGACAACTGTATATGTCTCTTGTACGTCACCGTGGGCTGAGGTGGAGGAAGGAGGTGAGCCCAGAACATATCCAAGCATGGATCAGCTAGGTAGCAGCCCCTGGCCCAAGGGCTAATCTTATTCATTCTCTTCCTTTCAGCTTTTCCATCCTGGGTTTGGAAACCATAGAATCATAGAATGGGTTGGGTTGGGTTGGAAGAGACCATCTAGTTCCAACCCCACTGCCATGGGCAGGGAACCTTCCACTGGACCAGGTGACTCAGAACCCATCCAGCCTGTCTGGTCAACAAGCCCCAGCCTGCATCCCCACCCCCAGCTCAGCAGGTTCTGGCTATCATCACATCAAGAAGTGAGCTCCCAGGCGCTATTTTGACGAAGTGGGTGGCCCAAGGCATCCTGATGTCCAGACCCTGGCTGGGCTGTGCCCTGTGAAATTGCAAGATATACCCAAGGAGAGCTCCCTGAGGCCCAATCTGTGCCCCACTAAAGTGTTTCATGGAGCCATGGGCACCTGGCACATCCTCAAAGCCTGACACCACTGAGAGCCCTGAGGACATCTATGCCCTGCCCTTGGGGCGGTACCATGACCTGTGCCAGTACTAAAGCATCTGGTACATCTGTTACTTGTAAGTAAAAGGCACGATTTCCAGATGATGCATGCTAGTATCGATTTTATTTGAATGCAGTTCACACCGGTTCTTTACACCAGCTGTCAGCAAGGTCTGAATGACCTTGTTTTAAGTGTTTATGTTCTCAAAAGAAAGAAACATTATCTGAAGCCTGGTTTATGTTTATTTTAAAAGAGCAAAGAGTTTATTTTGAAGAGTCCAACTGAAAATGTTTAAAAGACTATGATAGATACCCTGAAGTATGGATTGCAAAACTTGAAATGTATTGCACATGTTGTATGGGCCACTGGCAAATAATAGGCAAGCAGTGTGTGCTTACGCAGTTGGGAGTATCCAAACTGTCGTTTGGCTGTCTTATTTGCACAAGATGTTGGACAAAAAATTAAAACAGAAACAAATGTGCAAATAATTTTGTATCTTGCAAGTTGAGAGCATAGTTACAAATGAAATACCATAGCACTAAAAAGGCCAATCTTGAGTCAATGCTAAGCAGTCTCCATTTGATCTTACTCTCTTTCCTGAATACCTCCTTTTTAAGACTAGAAGTTTCTTTTTTACGAGAAAATACCCTTATTCTGCATGGACCACTGCCCCCGGGCAGACTGATCACTATTCAGACGCTGGTATGACAACAAGGTATTGCAGAAGCATTGTCACTGAGAAACCCCACAAGGTTAAAGCAATGCCACCTCTTTCAAAATAAGTAACAAGGCTGTTTTGCAGATGTCCTGGACACAGACTTTTCCCACTCCCTATTTCCTTACCCAGTCCTTTTCTTGGATGGTCTCTGCAAAGGTCCTTGCACACACAGCTGAAGGTCGAGTCCCCATACAAGCTCTTGGGACAGCATGAAGTTTACAACTACCTAAGCCACAAAGTTTTAGATAAACTCTTTGTTTCTAGACCTGAAGCTTATGAGCTACATTTGACTTTGACATATGACTGCTTAAATCTCCTGTCATTTATTTCTACTGCTAGAGATAACCAGCAAAACTAGCAGAGCAAATACTGGCACAGTATCATTTTATCGATAACAGTGACATACTTTCGCTTTTCAAATGTACATGATGGGTCTAGAAAGAATTTGTTGTGGAAAATTTATACAGAGACACACACACACCAAAAAAAACCATATTAGAGCACAACAAGTCCCCTTAGCAAAATACAAGCAAGACCTGACAAAATAAGCAGTGTGACTAGTATAACATAGACTTACCTTAGCCCTGCTTTTGTGCTGATGTACACCTGAGTATGCAATCTGTGTACACACAGGCAACAAGCATATTGATATCTTAATTCACAAATATTATGAGAATAAGAACCAATTTAGAAATTTATTTGGATTACTATTTATTCCCAGTTGTCATAAAACACAATATAACCTACACTGCTGGTATATTTCATCCAGACAATCATAACTACTTCCAAAGCAGGATTATTTACTAACCTCAGTACACTACTCAAGCAGCAAGAACTCCTAAAAGACACATCCCAACACAGTAAGACTTTCAAACTTTTAAAGTAAATTTGATGCAAAATTTCTAGGTAAAGGAAAAACATGGCAACTTGCAAAGTGGCATCTAGGAGGTACCTTATATTCTCTATCATTCTTTGTCTCTACTGTTAAAACTCATTACAAACTCTAATTCAACTACAGGAACTGCATTCAAGAAAGAGAGGGAGTAAGAGCTGATGACAATCTGGATAATCTTAGTACAATAGCATCAGTCAGCTACCAACTCAACTCAGCAGCAGTCTGAAAAGGGAAGTGATGGATCTATTCCAAGAACAGCAGGAGGGAAGGTTATAGAAAAAGCAGAGAACTTACCTCCACAAAGAGCTCTCCAGAACCTTCCCCATGTCAGTATGATAATACTTGGTAAGGATCAGGATCACCTAAAAGAAAATGAACATAAATAGATATAAATATGTAAACTGATGTAACAAATAGAAACAGATCATGAGCAGCATTAGTTTGGAAAATACAAAAGTGAGGCTTCTGAAAATCTGAACAGCACTTCACCTCATTTTTAACTCTTAATAGTTTTGCTTTTTAGCCTGGCTTTTTCATTTCTCTTTCTGGGAAGAGTGATTTCAGCACTTGAAGTTTTCTGCAAACCTGATGACTGTGAAAGATTGCCTATTTCACATAAGCAGTGGAGTTGGAATTGTCACATAAATACCACCACCACATGACATCCCCTAAGCAATCTTTATGACTTTCTGATTAGGAAAAACCAATCTGGTTGCTAGTTTAAATTTAGCAGGCAGCTCTACAGACACAATTATTTTTTTAATCCTAAGTGTTAAACAATGGTGATTAACTTTGATTATCCAGATAAAAAAATCAGGAAAAAAATGAGCTCTGATCTTCCTTACAAGATCATCAATGCAACTTCCATGGCTATCACTTCTCATTTCTTGAAGTATCACTTTTTCCCCTTCATGACCCAGCTCCATGCTCAGTAAATTATTCATCTACATCACCAACAGCCAAGAAAATACACAAGCAAATTTCATCCACAAAACATCTTCACCCTATGAAAAGTGTCAGCAAGAAATGCTTTCCATCTGCTCAACATGTGACAAATTCACTGGTCAAATAATGCAAAGCACTAGTCCACAACCACTGTATCAAGCTGAATGCTATGGTTTATGTTTAGATATTTTACAGATTTCTTTCACTTGCTGTCAGTCCATATTAGTGACTCTTAGAGCCATGTGCCCATGGCAACCCCACAGAGGTGGAACAGGCTGGTTCCTTGCACAGCTGGAGGCTTTCTTTAATGTGGGGTGAACACCAGTCTCCAACAGTTTGGAGCAAGCTCTTATTTAACTGGCACTGCTCTGTTCCTGCCCACCAGATTAAATCTCCAGCAAACAGCAACTGTAGGCATTCACTTCAGTTATTCAGATAATTAATATGCCGATGATACATTTATCCTGTACTCCTTGTATGCTGGAACTTGTGAGAGAACAGAATTCCAGACCATGGATGTTATTACATGATACTGTGGAAATAATGCAGTGTTTTACAGAACTGGGGTATAATACCAGTCTCACTCAGGGTTAGCCAAACCTCATAAATTTGCAACACATATTCTTGGATGTATATTGATATAAGCAAAAGTGGAAACAATACATAATTCATAAGCAGTATTATTCCCTGAGATTCCTGGCTACAGCCCAAGCACATTCCACCAGGTCAGCTATTCATTGTATTGTCAGTGTCTTAACTACAGCTTTTTCTAGTGCTTGCAATTAAGGAGAAAAAGAAAGAAACTTCCCTACTGGGAGCACCTATTGGCTCCAATTATTAAGGAAGAAGTTTCAGACTGTGCTTTTCCAAACAAGTGTAATTCCTCTTAAGTCACAAAAACTAATCTGGGTTGTTTTGGTTTTTTTTTTTTAAGAGATACAAGAGCGCATATTTGGTACATGAAAATAAAAGAAAAAATACCTAAAAATACAAGAGATTACACTTTGTTTCCTCCCATTTATGCAGAAATGGAGACTGAATCCTGAACTTAGTGAGCCAACTTTTTTCATCTCTGTACATCTTACAATTACAACTTTGCAAATTCAGGTAATTTTTGGAAAGTGTGCTGGAACCATCCTGCCACAGGCTAAGCCTGCTGTTTCATTCCTGAATTAAACTGATTAAAATCACACAGAGAAAATCCTCTTGGGTCACCCTCAGTCCACCTGCTTTGAGCATAACCTGTATGGATGCATCAACAAAGAACCTTCCAGATAAGCTATTGCTGTAACTCAGCACCTGTTGGAAGTGTTAAAGACTTTCAGGCTCACAGTACTGCTGGCTAGCAGCAGTTCATCTGGGGATGCACACACCAAACCAGAAAGCCACTGCTGTTCCACACACTTCAGCTGAATAGCTTTCAGGTAACTGCAAACGGCAGCCATAAGCAGTAAAACTTGACACTGCAGGATTGGTGATTTAAACTGAGGCAGAGCTCTGAAAAATAGATGTCAGTACTTTCCAATTTGACTGGTAAATTCATGTAAAAATTAAAATACCTTATTTTGCAGTTTGGAGTAGAGAGAATGACTTAGTAGGAAAAACAAAGCCATAATGAGCCATCTTTGAATTCTCTAACACCATTAGCAGCAGAGTCCTGTCACAACTAAAGAAGTATGAAGCTGCTGAGGGGCTGACCATCCTTTCAACTTTGCCACTGGATTTCATCCCAGTATCTGAAAAATGGAGGTCAGCTATTTAACAGATTTTACAGCATCATCCTCTAGATTGTGGGCACCTTTTCAGGCAATCCTGCTAACCATAATGGTACTTTTTCTAAATTAACAGATAGATCCAAAGAACAGAAGGAATTATTTCACAACGAAAGCATAAAGGTCTTCAGGATCTCTGGATTCTACCCATCATTTTTAAGAGCAGAAGCCTGTTTCACTGATTTCATTTTAATGAGACTCTAATTACGAGCATTTTACAGGCTGGATTGAAGCCACTGGTTCATACGCATGGTTCTCCTAGTTGAAGTGCTTGGGTGGCCTGTGGCTGGGGAGAGGCACAGCAGCAAGTGAGCAATGATCAAGGATATGATTCTTAATCAGCTCATACTCCCGTCAGTCATGGACAGCTAAAATAAACTTAACCTTTTTCTGTTATTATTTTACAGCTAAAATAAATTTAGGCAATGATGGAGAATTAGATTTACCAGATTTTTTACTTAAAGATGGATTTACAGGATTATATAGAAATCTCCATCCAGGCTTCCAGAGACTTGTGAAATCATTTAAAATCATTTTATCTTAAATTCACCCACAATTCTTTGAGTTCTCTCCCAGAGTATGACAATGGAGGTGACAACAGTGACTACTGTTGTGTGCTAGGGGCATATGAACACCTGATGGTGCTTCTGGACAAAAATACTGAAAAAGAAAAAAGAAAGTGAAAACTTTCAGCTTTTATCACAAAATTGGTACTCTATTACCTGCTTCTTTACCAAAGCCTTTGGTAAAGGCTTCTCCATAAAGCCAATGTTTCTCCCTATGTGCCACAGTATGGAAGATAAATCCCTTAGGATTCTAAAAATCAAATGCAATGTACATTAGAAGTTTTCCATGGAAGAAATAACTAGCTCCAGTCAAATTTCTCTACCTCATTCTCTTCCCCTCCCTATTTTTTTTTTGGGGGGGGGGGGGGGAGGGGGGGAGCACAAATAGAATTTTGATTCTCCCATGTCAGTTCTCTGCTTCTATAACTCAGTTGCTGCCTGTGTGGATTTTCACTGTTACAGTAGTCACAGGTCAAAACTCTTCTCCAAACAAAGGAGTTGAAGCAGTTTGGATCCCAAATCCTTTCTGGGTATATACCTGTCTTCAGGAGTTCAGGAGTGCACTGGGTTTTCAGTGAATGACAGACCAGGAAAACAAATGGAAAATTCCACAGATATTATTACCCGTGAATAATGAAAGTTCGAATGATCTGTGTTTATCCCCTCTCCTTTTCTGTTGCTCTTCTCTGAAAATGCTTTGCAGCAAGGCTGGACTGAAAAAAACACAACTTCACTTTACAAGACACAATGTGCTTTTAATAATTTCCTAATAAAATTTTGGCTTTAAGAAGCCTGTTTTAATCCTCTCTTTTCATTACCATGTCAGCTAAGAGGGCTGAGAAAGGAAAAAGGAATGAATTCTAGATCAATACTTTTCCTGGTGTTTATATTTTATCTTTCTGTGGAGTATTTGCTAAGATCCTTATCTTTTTAATAAACATCAACTTTTGGAAAACTATTTTATTTTTTCCCCATGCTCCCTCCATGATTCTTTTTTACATGGACCTTTCTTAATAAAGATCTCTCTTTAGCTGTACGAATCTGCATGTAGATAGAAAAAGTTTTATTTGACCCCTGCAATTGTGATTTTAAGTTTTTGGTTGGTTTTGGGTTTTTTTGCATCTATTCATAAATTTAATAGCAAAAGTCTCATACTTTGCAGTTTTTGTTTTTTCTCAACATTTTAGAAAGTGACAGCATGCTGTAAATACTTCTGGGCAGCCAGGGCTACCAGGAAAATAAACTCCTCAGACAGATTCAAGTTTCTGCAAACTTTTTAGCATCTGGTTAATTTAATTCATGTGAATGAACCCACTGAAATCCAAAGAAGTGTTTATGAGAGTCACTTGAACCAGCACTTAATACTCTGTACAACTGGAACATAACCTGCTGTTTTGCTCAAGAACACAGCCTCACTCACCTTTTCAGCTATTTAACTCTTCCACTGTACACCACCACTATTCTGGGGAGATGTAGATGTTCTAGGCACAGCCTATTAATTTGTCACCACCACCCCCTGTAACTCCAAACCTTTTTTGACAACTAATAATCAAAAATGTCCCTAACAAATTATAGGCAACCACCTACTGCTCCAATCCCTCAAGCCATTTCCATTTTTGCAGCAGCAGGCTCTTCAATCATCATGCTAAGGGCAATGTTAATTTTCACATTTCTTATTTAAAACAATGACTCTTATGAGAAAAATAAAATTCAGGAGATTATTAATATGAAGGTACATTACTACAAGGCTATTATGTGGATAAACTACCATACTACTATTAATAACTACATCATAATTTGCTTATGCTGGGAAAACTAAACAGAAAAAGAGCATTTAGGTTTACTCTGATGCAGCATTATGAGGAAAGGTGAAAAAGCAAACATTTAAACCATTACTTAAGATATTAAGAATTCACAGTATAAGCTTCTACTCCTCTCTGGTAATAAAGTTCACAAAAGCAATACATGATTTAATATAAAATACTTAAAGAATTAGATTTCTATTTCTTCCAACTAAATTGTATTGGGAGACAAGAGGACTTACTGTGTATGAAGTCACTGACTATACTAGTGCACTTATCTTCAACATTAGTAATAATTCCATACAGTGAATTAATTCAAAATTCAAAGTAAGACACAGTAATGGCTCAAATCGTATTCTCTAAGAGGTATTTCCATCCACAAGAGCTGGATAAGTGCATAGTCTTGAAAGCAGAGGTTGTGATTGCTTCCAGATTCAAAACCACTTTAAACCTAGTACTTCACACATTGACCCTGAAAACATTCATACAGAAGAGTAACTTTAGGATATCAAATACATTTAATCTACTATCTAGCACAGAACAGGATTATATTCTGTTAGCTCTGTACAAACACAGAACAGGTAGACAACCTACTGCCTTGAGGAGCCTACAGTTCAAGTTCAGAACACAAGAAGTCTTCTATACCATCACCAACTCATGCCAGATTTTCAACACAAGCTCCTAAGAAAATTATGTTTACGTGATGACACTCCATATATATGAGGCTGTATATATATGGTTTTGGCTCCTCATCTCTACCTTTTAATTCTAAATCCACTGACTGATTTCAATCATATTTAACAGGGAAGTAGATAGCCATATGGCTGAAGGAGCCATATCAGTTTATACCACAAGTCCATGGCACAGACCCATCTATAACAGCAATAAATAAGTACAAAAATTATAAGAATGGGGAAGGCATATAAATAAAGATTCCTCCCAAATATATTTTCCTATCTTCAGTAATTTGCAACTCAGGCAGCTGGGCTGCCACTGCAGTTTTTAGCAGTTGGCTACTTGGATAAGCACAGGCTTCTATGTGGTACTGCCTGACCCATCCACACCAGAACAGAGACTATTGTTATGTAACTGTAAATGGTCAGCCCCCAAAAATCAAAGCATATATAGAACTGGTCAGCCAACATGGACTGCTGCTACTTGAACATATTCATGTTGCTGCTCCTTTCTAGAACCATTAGATGCAGGTCCAAGATTTCTGGGCATGCTGCAGATGCAGAGTTCACTCAAGCAAAGAGGATCTCAGTTTGAAGGCCACAGAATTACTGGACTCAAACCTGCAGTTTTGGAAACTGCCTAACATTTTAACTACTTATTCAATTAAAGTTCCCGTTCTTTTTCAAACAGCCCAAAACAATGTCACTTCTGACACAAAAATCTGCAGTTTTCTGTCATTGCCTTTTACTACACAACCAGAGCAGTTTTTAGGTTAAATATTTAACATAGCATTTGATAAGTTCTTAAAACCACATTTGCAAACATGCCAAGAGAATAAATTTCTAAATCATGAAGCAAGAATATTTTTTTCCTTAGTCTCTCTAGTCTCCTAATTGTATTTTTTTTTTAAATACAGACTAGCTTTACTTATCTTCCCTAGTAATGTATTCTAAATTGAATTAACAATCCTTCCTGTAGAACCAAACTTATTATGTGAATATTCTTTTTCATTCCCATGAAAATTCAAGAGGAAGCAGAGCTAACATTGAAAGGTGGCATATGTAAAACATCTTTAGTCTCTTCCAAATATTTCAGGAATCCAATATTATGGATAAGCTGTTTACCTCAATCATCACTATTATATAGCTATTCACTACCAGAAAAGAAAATTCAGATTTTAAGTGCAGTTTGTGAAATATTCCTGGTCTCTTATGGAGTGTTACTGCCCAATAGTAAAATATAAAACTTGAAAGTGAGCTTCTAATCCACATCACTAAATCCTTTCTCAGGGCTAGAGCTTTTTTTAAAAAAGAAAAACATTTACATATAAAAATAACTATGCTTCTATGCTTTTTATTTCAAAAATGAAATTATTACGCAAGACATATGGAAATAGCTATAGAGGAGGATACCAAAAGCTGGGCAGAGCATTCCTTTGACGCAGGGCTGTTGGCAGACATGTTCACATTGGTTACTCTCCCTCACAGCTGCTCTGTCTTCACCAGAACCACAGGATTCAATATCATTGTACCAAACAACATCATATTTACCAGAGGTTTCATCAACCTACAGTGACCTCAGAATAACATGTAATTATCTCTGAAATGGCTAATGGTGTTCAAGTGAGACCTAATTGCCTATCTTTATAAAGACTGTACATGTAAGCAAGGACTTTAATGCTTCATCAAGACCAGTTAAAGAGCCACACTGTTTACTATCCTTTTTTATCATGAATTAGCACTGAAATTTATATTACCTGAATATTGTAGGTGCCTGAAGTTGTTCTCTATGAATGAGAAAGATAAACATGGGAACATGGTCTACAGAGTGGCACATGGGCACACTCCTACCTGAAAGGAGTTCTGCCAGGACAAACGTAAAGACCGAGACAGCTCTATTACAGTGACAGAGTGATGCTGATTAATATTTCAGCCAGAAGACCAGAGACAAAACAGAGGCAGATGCAAAACTTGTTTCACATCTTTTGCGATATGGAGTGTGTGTTGCACTAATCAGCATTTACGTGGTCAGGGATACTTTAACTTTGCTTATTCCAAAGTCAAAAGCAGGCCTGGACAATGACACAAAAAGAGAGTGAAGGGGATTGCCGAAAAAAAAAAAAAGACAAAAAAAAAAGACAAAAAAAAAAGTCAGATTGCCTAGTAAAACAGGAATAACCCAAAAGAGTTCTGGGACTGATACTCCAGGTGCTATCTAGGAAAAGTCCTTTAGTCCCCCAGCTCGATCATCCTCCCAGTGAGGGGTGCCTGGATGCCTCTCCAAACAAGGACCATTCTCTCTGCAGTTTCTCACAGGGACAGACAAGGCTCAACACCACCCACTTCTCCTGGGTGGGAGTTGGTCTCTCTATGACTGCCTTTCATTTTAACTGTTTCATCTCTACTCATCTTGCTAAAAGAATTAATTTCAGAAGTACCAACACACTGCCCCAGCGTGATGTGAGAGGGAACCATTCACACTCAAATGCCAAGCCTGCCCGCTCCCCATGGCCCCACTGAGAATAAATTTGGAACATCTCAAATGACATTAACAGAATTCAGCTACTGTAAAATACTGGGAATGAACCCCTTTGAGAAAAAGGATGAAAGCACATTTATCTTCAGCATTATTCCTGAAGCAGCAGAACTTCACATCCATGCCAATGGAAAAGGCGTAAAGGAGCTGAGGGAACATCCAAGTGGGTTAGGAGACTATTAGAAAGGGCTTGGGAGCAGTTGAGAAAATTGGTCAGGGGCCAAATACGTCAAAGAAAACATTGGAAGCAACTGAGGGAGCACTGGAAAGTTCTCCACATTCAGTCTGAAGCCAAACCAGGAGATTTCCAATCTGTGAGCACTGAGTTTTTGCCAGCTTTTTGTGTTTCCTCACCCAGCCTCTGCCCTAGGTCTCCATTACTTTAAGAGCCATGAGGACATAAAAAAGCTAAGTGGAATTATATAGCATTATCTGTGAAAAGGAACAGCTATTTCACCAGGCAATGCCACTTCATTTTGGATCCCTCTTGTCATACAGACACTATGCTTTCGCTTAACCAGTATGAAGTATAATAATATAATCCATCATCTTAGAGCCAGGTTTCAAATTAGCCTCGCATTCCAATCTTAAACCTCTAATACATTTTAAATGACCCTCAGATCAAGTAGGTACAAGCAGGAAAAGATTGTAGGCCCTTGTACATGAGATCTATATTCCTTTATTTTACTCCAGTAAAGACTTAAGTATTCAACAGTTTCTTTGGTGACAGTTTTTGCATGTCAGCATTTAATCAGCTGTAGCTAGAGCTGCAAAGCAGTTTCAGTAAGAAACTCTTAATGTGAAATTCTCCCCCTTAAAGACTGATGTTTTTAATGGTTGGTCTCTCTCCTGTGATCACAGATTGTTTTAGAAATATGATAAATACTTCTTTTTTCATGTCATGAGCACTACTCTTTTCTGTCTTCATGGATTTAAGGATAGGTGCAACAGTTAAGCAGCACAAGAAGTGGAAGAAAACTATTTTTAATTCATGCCTAGAACTCTTCTGAATTGTTATCTCTACACTTACACCTTCTCATGGCTCTTTTCTGTAGAAATGCAGTAATTTCAGTCTTCTTGCACCCCCTTACCGTAATGTCTATTTTACAGTTGAGAAATGGAGGCAGAGACTTATCACTGTAGTTTATCCCAATTTTAGGATAGAAATAGAGAGAGATACCTCTAGAGATCAGTTTTGCCCATCAAGATGTGAACAGTCCTTTGGAAGTACTTTGTTTCCTACTGATTTATCATACTGAGGACCTACACTTCCAGCTTGACCCTCCCAGAAAGACTGGATGAATCCCTATCTAAAAGAGCTGCAGAAGTCCAGGCAGAGCAAATAACAACATATAAAGCAAGAACAAACTGAGGAGCAGGATCAGCAGACACGTCTAAATTCCATACGCCAACCCCAAGGATCTTCTTTTCCAATCCATGATGCCCCCAGACCCAAATCCCACACCCTCCCAAGACCTTTCAGGGTCCCAAGACCCTTTCCCTATCACTGCTACCCACAACACACAGCAACACACTCACACTGTGGAGCCAGGAAGTCTGCAGTAGTTATGTGCTTGTGTACCACCAATGTCCTGACATGTAACAGAAACTGTGCCAAAGAGGCAACATCTTCAGTAGGGGAAAAATTCCATTTTTTTCCTTACCTCCCTTTCCACCAAGGAATAAATGAAAAAGTAAGGAAAGAGTTGAAGAAAATTGTACAGTGATATATATCATCTCAGAAGGTTGAGCGGACTGAATTTTGTAACAACTAAAAAACCCCACATCTCATTTCTTCAAAATGGTAGGTATGACTATGATATGCTTCATACCAAGGTACTTTACAACAGAACTTTATACTATCAGACACTTAAAACTTCTGTACAGTGTACATGACATTTACTCTTGTCCTCCATTATATTGAGCATCTCTCTGGAACTGCTATTTATTTTCCAATCTTTTTCCTAATGAGTTTGTTCTATATTTGAATTGTAAATGCCTCTCTCTATTTATATTTTATTTCTGAAACTTAGAGAATAGTCTTCTCTGTTTACCAGTCAACAGTCTTTTTCTTACAGAAATTAACTTATCCCAAAACAAAGAAAAAATTTGAACCTTTTAATTCTTGCAAATTGTTTTTCTCAAGTTAGGGGCTTCACTGATGCCATGACAGGAAGACAGTAATAAGCAGAGCACAGAAGCTACAGCCCAAACCCAATGGCAGCTTTTCAGCTCAATGCTGTCTAGCAAACTGATGTTTTCGTTGCTCCCTCTTCACCCTTCCATACCCATGCATTCACTTGGAGTCTGATCCAAAGTCTAAATCAATGGGAATCTGGATCAAGCCCATTCTAAACAAAGGAAAAGTAAATCAGATCTCAAAATTTGCTACATGAAGAGAAGGATCCAATTTTGATTAAATCAGTATTTGCAAGTCTCACAAATTTTGCACGCAGGAAAACAACCATGTTGTATTTTCCACAAAATGCATGTAATTTTACAAACTTTTAACTTTAAATGTCAAGTTATAATGGCCATGAGACTACTGAAAGAGAATAGCTAGAGTTAACCTTAACGATGCAAGCTTTTTCATCATACAGCATGAACTTACACTGCTGAAGGTATCTCTAAATAGACATTTCTTGAAGTAAAGTTCATTCACAATGTACAAGAGAAAGTAAGCAGACGTAACTACTGGAAGTTACCTCAGACCTATTATGTCAGTCTCTGATCAACTACATACATTTGTTGGTTTTTTAAATATTGTATTTTTGCAAGAATTTTACAAGATTAGAGGCCACAGGAAAAATGCATCACCCATATGTTTAGAACACCATTCAGTTCCTTTAATTTCCCCACTTCAGAACAAGATGTATCTTTTCATTAGCACAGAATTAATATTCCAACCTTTCCCAAGCCCATCATCTTCTTCGGGCAGTAGGCCTTTATTTTTCAAAAACAAGTAGAAGGAAAAAGAAGCTTTCAGTGCAGCCCAATAAACAGCTGTAAAAGATTATTTTGTAGACACAGTAAAATGAATAAAATATCCATTCAAGTCTACTCAGCCACCTCCTGAAGACAGAAGCATGTCAAAACTGGCCAAGTTTTAGGAAAAAAAATAAGTAAATAAATAAAAAACTTCTATCCTCCCTGCCAATTCTTGAATGAACTATCTTTTTCCAAATAGAAGACCAGTGACATTTCTTCAAGAAACACAGTTTTAAAAAATAAGGAAACTAAACTTTATTTCAACTAAAATTTGACTTTTAGTAGTCAGTTGTATGAATGGTAACCCAATGAAAATGTTTGTGTGTGATATAGGAAGAATACAGAGCAAAATGGCTCAGGCTTTCTTTCTGAGACTTAAAATGAGCAAGGATAACACATCACCACATTAGTTAATTAATACAGCATCCTTATTACTGCTGTGTGAAGAAAGAAATTATAAATGCTGAAGTTCAGTGCTGGAGATTTTAACTCATTCCAGGGATTTTCTACCTGTGTTCACAAACTGCCCAGCTCAGAGCACTACCCACAGAAACCTAAGCAGTTTCAGGGGCATTGATGCCATACCAGCAGAGGAAGAAATCAAGTCCCCTCCATATTCCCTGGTCCAGAGAAGGAGAAAGCATTCTTTAATCTCTGTGAGAACAAACTGACAGCAAATACCCGAAATGGTATTTTTTGTAGCTTCTCTATCCCTTCCCCAAATCACAACACAAGCAGCCTGAAATGCATTTTTCAGGAAAGAGACGTATCACATACAGCTTTTAATCAATTATGCTTATTAACTAAGGTACCAACAGATGACAATCAAATAATTTTTGAACAAAAGAAAGATCCAGAGTATGGATATAAAGGTCAGGGGACTATAGTGAAGAAGTAGAAACTATCCAATACCTGGAAATAATGCAAGTTCTCCATGAATAAAATAAAAAGGCAGTAAATGTGCTACCAGAGAAATGCATCAGCCAGGAAGGGGGCAACAGATACTCAAACACATCAGTTCAGTTTCTTAGTTTCTATCTTAACCAGGTCAGTGTCTATTTTCTCAGTGGGTTAAGCTATTTGGAGATCTGTCAGTCCCTAAGAAGTTTTTACTCATTGGTCCCTTAAGAAAAATAGCTTAGAGAAATACTCAGGGCCTCAAAGACAGCTCAGGCAAGTCTTTGTTTTGGTTTTAGCATCCTGGTACATAGGGTTGTCCCTCCTTCCCTTCCTTTTTTTTTTTATTTCCTCAGAGCAAAGAATACTAACAGTCTGTGACTGTGCATGACTAGCTCATACAAAGCCAGACAGAGATCTGCAAACTGAGGTCCCAACTCACCAGGCCCAGAAACAGAATTATGATAATATGAAGTGTAATCTGAATTTTGTAAAATGGATTTGTGTCCAAAACCAAGACTAGTTGCTAATTCTTTCTTTTCCTTAAAAAAAGAAAAACCAACTTGCATACTCCTCCCCCCATAAATCAATGCATTATAGACACATTTCTCTGGATTTGTCTTTAATTACCATTCAGCTCTGTAGTGACTCTCATGGTTATTTCACACTGATAGACCAGAGAAAAGGGTCCATCCCACTGCAACTAGAAGAGAGGTAGGAGGATGGACAAAAGTAAATGGTGTGGGGGGAAAGGTGGGAATCAGCAAGCTTCCATTGCAGTTCAGTCATTTTAGTTTCAAAGATTATGAAAATTTTATTTTCAACACCAAAGGAAAATGACAGAAATAAAAAATTAAATAAGTGCCTGGAGCCAAATGTTTCCTACTCAGAATGCTTAGAATTGAGCTGCAAATCTATGGAAATAGATATTTCTTAAAGAAATTGCAACTACAACCTTAATTCCAATAGTGTTCGATACAGTGAAATGTAACAGTCCTCATAGCAGGTAATGGCAGATAATGATCACAAAGCCAAATGGTTTTTTGGCTAAATTCATAATGCATCCAAGATGATAAAGGCTACAAAGTAAGTGTTTACTAGGGTGGCGGACAAAGTAATTCTTTCCTGAACTAAAAAACTAAAAAAGAGTTCCAGTATTTATTTATGCAGCCAAGCAAGTAATGATGACTTAATTCTTGAGTAAATTTATCTACCTTCGATCTTTAGCTATGGGATCTTGTCATGTGCTTCTAGAGAAGATTAAAAGACCTCTGCTGACAAATATATTCTCCATAAATAAGTACTTATACACAGTAATCACATTGGGTTTTGACCTTTTCGCTTTGATAAGCTTGATGAGTGGCCTTCCTACAGTTCACCTCATAAAGCTGATTTTTCAGCATCTGGATCATTTTTTTGGGTCCTCTCCCTACCCCTCACCCCTTTTCTTCAGAATATATTCTCCAGAATTTAGGACATTTCTGAGGTGAGGAAACCAGATTTGAGAAGCAGCAGCTACCAAAGGCAAAGCCAAGTTAATTTTCTAACTTGTTCTTGATATACCCTTTATGGGCAGTCCACAAACAGCTTACAGGAACCTCACCACAGGTTTCCAGGAATAGCGATTCTGGGATAAGCCAGCACAGTGCTGCTACTGGAAAACCAAGTTAAAACATTTTGTTCTTCTTTCCCTAAAACTGAAAGATCACTTGGCAAGTATGCCTAATAAAATCAGGCCATGCAGAGGAGGGACTAAATGAATGCATATACATATAAAAATAATCAGCATTTTTTCAGCCACTCCACCAGGTTCTCCCCAAGAATTTCAGAACTTTCTAAGCCCAGACATTATTCATCTTTCAGACTCCAAAGAGCTGTTTTTAATCTGTCTCCTCTTGTTTAGCCTTAGGCTTTGTAGACCTACACCTACACCTCCAGCAATAACTATTCTAACTAGTCTCTGCTTCCCTGGGCTAATTGCCAGCAGAATTCAACTGATTTTCTGCAGAAGAGCAGCAAGTTTGTCAAGAAAAAGTCTGCAGCTGGAGACAAGGAGAAAAAAAAAATGAAAGCAAGGTTTAGTTCACAAATAGATATATAGGAGAATACCAGCATCAAGAACAAACCTCTTGAGCTCTTTCCCATCCCAATTCAGTTGACTCGTTGAGGAAGCTACCCCCCAAAAACCTTACATTGACTTCAGGGTTGCTAATTCCCAAAGCAACCTTCCATCCTCCCATCCTGAAAGCCTTATATCTTTGTATGTACAGCTCTCCATCTGTCTGTATAAAAGTCAATTTTTGAATTTTCATCTAATGAACAATTTCAGATTACGCTTACAACAACATTATTTTAGCAATTTTTGTGCTATCTACAAACTTATCAGCAAATTCATGTCAGTAAACATATTGGTGATTGAAAATATGGAAATACTGACTAGCACTGGATTCAGAATTAATGCCTAGAAACTAAGTTAATGAGTTTTCACAAAATCATTAAGTACGACCCCACTGCTTCCCCAAGGGAGATTTTTCCTTTTTCCTGGCACTTGCCCCAAACGGACTATTCCAGCTTGTGGAAAACATGCTCTGACTTCTGTAGCTGACAGACCTGCCTTGGATCGTAAACACCCAATATCCTTTTTTCAACACTAAGCCATCATTTGAATTCACAGCTTTTAAGGAAACACCATGTGTTTCAACTGTCATATTTACCCAACACTAAAAAGCCTACCAGGAAAAATAAATTTTATTCTCATAAAGGCAGTGGGTTACATTCCTAATTGCAGAACTGGAAACAGTTAAAAATGGAAACTGCTCCCTGCATTACATCATGCTTAGCACTAAAGTGGCTCCAGTGTTTCAGTGAGCAATGTACCAAAAGACACTCTCACTCATCTCTCCGCAACTTGCTTCTTGTCACCTCTCCAGGAAAATGAAGCTTTAGAATTGGAATACAATGTACAAAGAGAAAAATCTATGTAACTCATACTTCCTGGTTGCATTCAGCTTCTCATGACAGGTTTGGCATATTAACTATGTCCCCTTACATCCAGGTAGGTGTGGGGATCCTCTCACTGATATTTATCATTCAGCAATTCTCTACAACAGCAACATACACCATCTAGAATACTGTGTCCATCTTTGGGATCCTGCTGCAACAAAGACTGACAGCCTGGATCCAGTAGAGGATCATGGTTAGTGAGCTGAAGCATGTGTCAGATAAGGAAAAGTAAGGTGGCTCCATTTGTCCAGTGAAAAGAAGACTGATGCAGCACCTTCCACTATCAAAAAAGAAGAGAGAGGCAAACTCTTCCCAGGGACTGAGGACAAGAGAAATAAAAGCACAAGCTAGAGGGTAAATTCCAGTGGGATATAAAAAGAAAAGTAATTTCACCCTGAGAGTAGTTAGGTACTAGGACAGGTCACCCAGTGAGGCTGAGGAATCTCTAACCTTGATGTTCTCAAATTATGCCTGAACCAGACAGACCCTTAACATCTTCATCTCACTTTTGATAGAGCCCTACTTTGAGCGGGGAGGTGGGCCAGATGACCTCCAGATGTTTCTTCCAACCTCAATTACTCTGCAATTTCATGTCACATGGATGGCTTAAATTAATCTCATGTGCCTTAATATCATATGTGAATATCGTATTTTAAAACAAAAGATCAGTTGATCAAATTTCTAAGTCCAAAACTTTATAGGAAACCAAGTATATTTTAATATTGTAACCATTTTTACCACTTTATAATGAAAACAATTTTTTCTATCCTTCTAATAATGGCTTCATTAAAAAAAAAAATCTGAATAATTTATAACTTACCAACTTTCTCCCTGCTGTTGCAGCTAGCTGTTATCACTAGGATAAGCCCACAGTAAAAAGTATTGGTTTTCTTCGATAAAGCAAGTTCAGACATAGCATTGCTACTTAGACTTTACAATCTCTAACTCTGTTTCAAGACATAATTCGTGGTCAGAGTACAGAGTACATTACTGAGCTTCAGCTCTTCTTTACCTTTGCTGTTTTCCTATCCTTTCTCATTATCACAGTACGGCAACAGAAACACTACAGTTACAATAACCTAAACCCATTGAATAACACTTAGTACAATTATATGCACTTCCTAACGAGTATGATTAATAACAGTCTCTGCCTCCAAAAAAATTATTTTCTCCAGTATGCCAATAGCTGTACTCAGCTGAGGTTGGATCAGATGATCCCACTGGGATCCCTTCCAACCTTACCCCTTCTGAGATTCTGTGATTTGGTGCCAGTCATTGGACAGGTTGGTGGCAGAGCTGGGACCAGAGCCAAGGACACCCCCTTTACCACTAGACCACGCAGCCTTCACACATATCAAAGTTTTTTTCCAGTGAGGTACTATAACTCATTTGTATATATGGCTAAATAAATCAATAAATAGCAAAAATAAGCTTTAATATTTTGTGATAATAAACATTATGAATTATGGAGTATTTGTTATACACTAGCAAGTATATTTTAAATTGCAATGCTCAGAGTTGAGCCAATAATTTCCCCAGAGAAGGAACAAGAAAAACTCTCACTGCTTTTCCAAAACACTGCTATATACACTCTTTGCAAAGGGGGGGCACTATATACCAGTGATACACAAAAGATCTTCCAATACACATTCTATAAAATGTTTCAATATATTCTTGGTGAAACACTGCACTGAAATACAACACCACATCATATGCTGTCAGTTTGGAGGTAAAACTATATGGTATATGCCTTTCACTCAAATTCACAGAACTGAAAAGCAAGGGAAGAAATGTAGTGGCAGGGTGGCTCATTTTGACAAAGTACCCTGTAGCAACCACATCAAATTAGGTTTGCATAGATCTCCAAGTGTGAGGCAGTTAATGAAACACTGATCATTTTCCCCAACTCTAACTTAGACATGTTAATTAAAAATTAGAAGAAATCATCATCATATAAAATGAGTTCACTGAGAGAGAGTATAAAAATACCTACCAGGCAGTGCTCTGTACACGAGACTTCTTTTCAACACTAATTAAAACGGATATTTCTGCACATGCAAGTCTACCCAATGAAATGCAAATAATAGTGTGAGTTTAACATTTAATGATTTCTCTGTAAAGGAGAAGACTTTCATTTGGGAATGCTATAATTTACTCTGAGTAAGATCCACTTAATCATCATGTTTACTGCCTTCTTTCTCTGTTCACATTTCCTTTTTCTAGCCAGTCATGCAATTGGCAATTTAAGATTTAAATTGTGACCACTTATGAATTTATCTATTGCATTTCCCAACCCCCATTTTAACTTTCATCCTTGTACCACAAACTAGCTAGTTGAAAATCTTCCCTAGCTGATAAAACGAGCCCTTTACACCAGCAAATGAAACACTGAAGTGTACAGCTTCACCCCGCAGCAGAGGAATCACCCCTGGCAGCAGGACAAGTTCAGTTCAGCTGCACAACTGAAAAGAAGTGGGGTTACAGAGAGCTTTGCAGAAGGAGGGGTGAAGCCAAGCCAAACACGAATATGGAGAAGAGGGAAACTAGTATGGAGGCTCACATCCTGAACACAGACAATTCAGATCAAGTTCCTCCAATGGTGAATTTTCAGCCTCAAGGAAGTCTCCTTCACTTTATCTCCCCATGACCAGAGAATAGATACAATAATTCTTTGTTTTCCTCACACAGTCCTTGATTTGCTAAAACTTGACAGTCTCCAAGACAAACACTTTCTCTTATATGAGTAAAGCATTCAGCAGGATGAAACTCTGATGTTGACTGAGATCTTAGGGAAATACACAGTGGTTAGCAAAATTAAAAGGTGAAACATCAAGTACTCTGTAGATAGCCAAAGCTAGGATTAAAACTACTACATTTTGTCAACTCTTTCTCCTGCTTGTCACTTCACAGCTAGCCCTGGTTCCCAGTCCAAGGAAATCACTTATTACCCGAATCAGCTTCTCAGGGCTGTGCATTCACAAGCAAAGCTGCTAACTTAGAGGAGCCTATTTTTAGCTAGGGTGCCTGGTTTCCCAGAGCGACCAGGGCTGTAGCTGCAAAGCATGTCTTTCACATCTCCTGCAATGAGGTGCAGCAGCTGGAACAGGCAGCAGGGCTGCTCTGAGTGAGCAGGATCTGCCCTGAGCACTCACTTGCCTCTAAGATAACATTTAACTCTTTTGAACATGTTTGTTTCAGTGAAAAAATTAACAGGCTGTGAAGACAAGACTAAATCTCTACCTGACATTAGTAACAAAATGATTACACAAACTTCTTTTTAAAAAGATGTACATGAGCAGATGAGCAAGGGGAGACGAGTCTCTTTTTTTTCTTGAGCCCATAGATTTCTATTCGACCCATCCTGTTACTGCAGTAGAAGTGGAAGGATTCTGGGCTAGTAGCCCACTACAAAGAAGAAAGAAAATAGTGGTGTATTGTGAAAACCACAATGGAGGCTAATGGCCAAATTGTCATGAATTGCTGTCTTAATCAACGCTGCCAATAAAAAAAAAAATTTTAAAAGCCACTGCAAAAGTATTTTTTCTTGTTAAACCGCACACAAACACACAGAAAAGAAGTCAGAACCTTTCAGAGCAAAAAGACCCATAGCTTAAGGAAAAAAATTAAGAGCAGTGCAGCTGCAGAAAGTGGCCACAGCTCACCGCAACAAGCATGGACTTGTTCAGTTGTGTGAGCAACATTTTCCAAGCCTGAATGGTGACTTTCTCAAATACTCATCATAAACTTAAAATTACCCTTCCCTACCACCCTGTGCAGGGTGCTCGAAAGGGACAGAAATCATGACCTTAGGAAGCACAGAAACAGACTTCTATTTAACAAGAGGAGTTTAATATATTAGTTGTCCCACAGAAGAGACAAGTTCACATAGCTCTCTGCTGCACAAGATGTTCCCTCAACTAAGAAAGCTCCAAGTGTGCAGGATTCCCAGAACCTGAATCCCTGCCAGCCACCACTCTGAGACAGCCCAAAGGGGACTCAATTAGGAGGAGCCAAGCCTGTACTTCCAGCACAGAAACCATGATTCAGCATTGCACCCAGGCACATACCAAGTGTTCATTGAATTAGGCCTCAACTCCTAATGCTCATTTTCTAAAGGACAACTGTGTTGCTGGCCTAGAAAGCAGCAATTTGTCCCAAACCAACTTTTATTCCATTCATACAATGGGACAGAGAATGTCATTGATCAGCTGCAGTTTAGAATTAAAGAAAAAATGCATTGCAAGAAGTGGGGGTTTTATTAGTTTAATTTAATTCTGGTATTTCTCCTGTAAGACTCAATTCTTTGAATGTGACTGAATTTTATTGTAATAAAGAATAGTGCCATTCTATTGATGCTGGAGTAAGATTTGTTTTGTACAACACACAAGAATTTTTATTATTATTTCCTATGTACTTGTAGCACCTTGGAAGCCTCTAATATTTCAAATCTATTTATATTACTAACATGTAATTGGATAAGCTGTGATATTGTTCTGTAAACATCAGTGGTGTCATGGACTTGTATTTTTAAAAAATTAAATAAAAAATCAACAACAAAACCAAACACTTCACTTCAGCTTCTAATTCTCATGCCACAAGGATGACTGTATGTTCACAACCAATGAATTCCTGCTTTTAAGAATGCATCAGTGTGAAAGATAAGACATGCAGTTAGGAAAAAATTCTTCTCACAAAATCAAACTTGTCTGGTCTGATTCTTATTTTTATCATTCTCTACAGATTTAGTCAATGTTATATGAATATCCCCCTGTTATGTGAATGTGATCACTTATACAGTCCATTGTGATACATTGGAGTAAGTCCCAGTAGATCCTACATGAATATATAAAAAACCCTCTACCTTGTTAAAGATGCATTTCCTTTTCTGAAGCAAATCATTCCACTATAAGCAGAAAGTGTTGGTGCCTCGAAAACAAAACTTTTAAAAAAGTCATTCAGGATACCTATAAATTATATGTTAAAATCTCAAATAATATGATTTATTCTACTGTTGTAACATCCGGTAACTACAAGATACTGTAAGTCACACTAGAAAAAAGTTAACAATAGCCTCTTTCCAATAGGTTAATGCCAGCTATGTTAAAGCAAGAATTCTCCCCTTAAGATAACTTTGCAATAGTACACAGCACCATGAAAAGGAAGCCTTCCTCTACTCATCCTTTAAGACCAATTTATTTCCTTAAGACAATGCTCTTATAGTTGGAGTACCTTCATCCTGGAAAATGAACTAATTTTACGAAGAATAAGTCTTCAAATTTACACAAATTATCTGCACCAGTAAGATCCTGCTTAGAACATCTATCTTAACGCAGTTCTTGGTGCTCGAGGCACGAGCTCCGGCGAGCCCCCGGTCATAGAGAGTCCAGCTGCGTTACTTTTGTGCGTCACTGAAGCGACTTCAGCATCAGGAAAAGAGCTGCTGGCTGAGCTCACTGGCTTCTTTGCAGAGGGAACACGGCAGGAGCCGATGGTACCGGCTCATGTTAGCTCGGAGACACAGGAAGAGAGAGGCTGTTCTGGTCTGACTCCTAACAGGTTTATTGTTAGAAGTTTCACAACCCAAACAAGCTCGGAAGGCTGGATTGATGGGAATGATGGGATCCTCGCCTGAGGCTCGTCCTCAGTTTTATAGGGAATTTGAAAACCCCAGTGAAAGGGGAAAACCACCAATGAGTTACAAGCCAGGGGGAGGATACAATCTAACAAGAACCAATGGGGGTAAACCGAGAGGCGGGAGTTATAACAGAGAACCAGTGAACAACCGAGTAGCTGAGAATTTTCCCGAACCAGGGGAGGCAGCTTGGACCCGGGCTCCGCCCAGGGGGTGCAGTTTAGGCTTCTGAGCCGCCCCTCGACCCACCCTCTGAGTCTGCCTCTTCAGGAAACTCGATCCAGGGGATGGGCTGGGATTGATTGGCATCATGCTGGCCCAGCCCCGCAGTGGGCGGGGTCACACCAACACTATCTCACAGAGACTTATCAGCAACTTCTTCTTCAGAATGCAAAATTACCATCTGTTGAAACAATGGTTCATTGCAGCTGATCAGGGTTTTAAAGTGAGAGTATTAACTAGCTGTAAACTATTAAACAGCTCCTCAAATTGCACAAATAAGTTGCATGAATTTACAGCCAGATTTTCCTCATAAATCAGTATATTATGCACTTCTGATATTTTTTTCTTTTGGTGGAAAGACTTATTTCAAAGCATTCCTTTCTTTCACAGAAACATATAAAAACCTATATAATATATCTAACACACTGCTAGACTACAAACATCACCTTTAAAACAGCAAACCATGTTGCTGATTTTGTGAAGGAAAAACTCATTTTGCTGTAATCCCCTTCTCCTGCTGTGGAAAAAAAAAATATAGGCAGAATCCAAAATAATAGTAAAAGTTCCTTAAAGCCTTAGAGCTAAGAACGAAAAAGTATTCAGCACTATGCCTAAGTTGTGTTTCATCTGCAGTTGGTTTCATTTAGTGCCATTGCATACAGGCAGCACATGGGTAGCCAGGCTCAGACTGCTTATTTTACATCTAAATTAAGATAAGCAGAATCTGATTGGTGGTTAGGAAGAGCTGTGGCACTCACTGCGTTCAAACCTCTCTCACAGTAAGTTTTCCAAAGCAGTTGAAGACATACAACCACTCATTTTCTTTCAACATTTCACCAGCAGCTTTACATAAATAGCTGTTTGGAGTTAGGCTGTTGTTTGACACTATGGCAGAGCTACCCCTCGGGCTCCTAAAAAACACCAAAGCACTGCTTCAGTATTAACTCAGCCTGACAGTTCAAATCTGACAAGCAAATGCTGAAAAAGTTAATTTGCTATTGTCAAGCTTTATGTTGGCTCAGGTATTATCCGCCTGCACCACTCCAATCACCCCTATGGATCAGGTAACCTCTGTCTCCCAGCATCAGGCACAAAGCCAGCACGGATTTCACGCTGTGCTGCCTGGCTAATTTGACAGCAGTGCTCCAGATCACACTTGGTCTGCTGGATGATAAAGGAGCACCTGGTCTGGGATTAACAATCACAGAGCTGGACTCTTATTTCTGATTCACACCAGCCTGGGAGAAGCAAGAGTCTCCTGGGGAGGACAGAGGAACAGCAAGAGAGCCAGCACCTTCCTGCCTGTGGGATCGCACAGCCGGGGACCAAAGGGAAGAGAACACACGTAGCCATGCCCAGAGCTTGCAGGAAAACCTTCCCCCACAACCGTGCACCAACACAACCTCAGTCACGAGGACCTGAAGGCTGTCAGAGCCCATTCACTGCTCTGCTGCTCCAGCAGTCAGATTTCTCTTACTGAAGTGGACACAGGGGCAGAGAAAGAGCCTCACAGCAACTGATCCACAACCCAGAGCCCCATACGTGGGTGAATTTGCTCCCCTGCCATCCTCGGCTGAGCAGAGGTGTACAGGTGTAATTCTGATCAGAGCAGTCTGGACCACACTGCTACAAGAGGCAGAAGTGTTTCAGAAGCCATCCAGGTTATTTGCCATTCAGTGGAAAACATCGAGACACTGTCAAGTCTGGGACCTCATTACTGAATCCAATTTAATAGTATTACAAGCTGATAACAAAGATCCCCAACATTTAAATTTCTTTCTTCTAAAAGTCTCGTAGGCAAGAAAAGCAACGCTGAGTCAATAACAAACTTATGTGAACCATGAATGTATGTAATGGGAGAGAGAAGAACCTCCATGGGGCATACAGGAAGCAAAAGTTTGGTGTAATGATGATTGTTGTCACTCTTGCTTTCCCTGATGACCAATTCTATTGCAAAATCTATTGACATTAGCAACAAGCAGAAAGTTTATAACAACTGAAATTTAAGTTATTCCTTTCTACAGAGTATTTTGCGTAAAATCAATTCCACAACAATTCCCCTACGTCTCACTGCTAAGGTGACTGCCCATGACTTGTCATCCAACAACAACTTTCTGCATCCACCTGGTTTCCATGGTACAGCAAGAATGAGGGTGACCAAGACACATCACTTAATGCAGTGATGGGCTAAGCAGCTTGTTAATATAAAGACAGTCTTACTCCTACTTTGGAGTTTTTCACATTAGGACTTGACAGTTTTTTGCTAGCAAGTAAATAAGCTTCACCAAAATCTTCCCTACTTACTTGAAATGAAATATATGCATCACCAAGAGAAAAAAATCCTCAAGCTGTTTCTTGTGACTGCCAGACTCAAATCCTCCCTCTTTCACAGACATACATGAACTAAAGGAGCATCTCCATTCTTTATACAACATGCACGGTTGCAGAGCCCTCTAATACACAGTCTGATGCTTTTTTTTCTTTTTAATTCTTTCAATGAGGGGGGAGAAATCTTTTTACCAGGGGTGGTGTGTTGCTATTCTTCTGATGGCTGATGCTGGTTTTTTTTTTTTCCCAACAGGCCTAAACAAGAAGCACAACTCTAAATGCTATTATGTAGATAAGATTAAGTGATTAAGTAGATGAGATACTAACGCTAAGAAGTAATAAACTATAAATATCAAGAGTCCCAAAAAGATGTACCAAATATGTACAAAATATATTAAAAAATCATAAGGCAAGTTCTAGAATAATGTAGACACAAACCAGAAAATAACAAACTATTAAGAAAATTTGAAAGCTTTTCTTATACTAAGAAAGTCATGTATCATATCTTTGACTTACTGTTAGACAAAGTGTTCTCACTGTCAGAGCACTATTCAACTTGCTGCAAAACAAGCAAATTGGGGTGGTTTTCTTCATGTACCACTAAGGAATCATGGTGCTTTTAAAGCAACATAAAATTAAAAACAGATGTATTAAGTGTTCAGGGATGTTAGCACCAGGCGATGCAGGGGACCTGACATTGGTGCATTTGTGACAGACCCATAACTGACCCTGTGTCTCAGCAGTGCTCCCTCTGAACCCAGACTGCCCTAACAACACTGCCTTCTGCTTTAGAAGTTAAGGGAAGCAGAGAAGAATTCCCCCATGAAGTACCACAATTCCCTAAAGAGACATCACCATAACCCTCACAAAAACAGTCAGATTTTCACTCAGTCTGGTGCCTGAGAAACATAACTTCTCCACTCTCTACCCAGCACAATGGCTTTTGATAGACACCAGGACTTTACACACTGAAGCAAAACCCAACCCTACTCACAAGGGCTGCTGCAGAGAGCTCAGAACAATTCATACAGTGACAACTAGCTGCTGGTCACTGTAAAGTTGGGCAAACATGACAAAGGTGCAAAATGCTGGCAACTGTCACTTGTGCCCAGACATGGTCAGATTATTTAAGATGCCAATTAACTGTCCAGGGTTATGGATGCAGCTCCACACAGAGCACACTAAGGTTTATTAGCTCAGGTGCAGCAACAACTCATCTTTGCGACTTCTTGCCCAGGTTTTGTCTAGAAGCAGAGCAGAGGTATTTCATGCTCACAACTTGAGCTAATTAGCCTTTCCAAAACCCTGGGGGCTCAGAACAGTGATTCAAGGGTCTTTAAATTGCAGTCCAAGCATATTCTGGATGACACATATTATCCAAAGCCTACACCAACCTCCCGATACCCCGGATAATAGAGAAATGACTACATCTATGATCTCTTGACTTACAACGCAAGGATCTAATCACTACACCAAGTGATGAGAAAGGCCACCTGAGGCCTTTACACTGCTACAGATTCTCAGAAGAGAAAATTAGATTAAACACAGGCCAAATACAACACATGCAGCAATCCTGAGCTTTGCACAAAGTATTCGTTTCTATTATCCATTTAGACACAGGCAACATTAATGATCAGACACAGCAATTCGAGAAATAAAAACATGTTTATTCCCAAAGCCAATGCTTTGCTTCCTTTTCCAAGGTGCTGCATACAGCTACAGTCTGTGTTTAACCCTCTGTCATCCCTTTCTTGCTGATTTTAATTTACATCATCTGATGGTGTCACCTGAGCTTGTTAAATTATTTACTGGCTGATTAAGCACTTTTTCTTTGATTTCCATTCTATTTATTCAACAGAGGCCACACTCCTGAAAACAGTATCTGAGCACATTACAGAAGTATTACTAAACAGTAATTAAAAACTGCTATGTAACCTTCCCCAAGATTTCTCTGGCCAGAATTCAGCATGCCACCAATAATTTTGAGAGCTTTAATAAAACAGCACAAATTTAACCTGTTCAGTGTTTGCTTTTTAAAAGGCAAGCAGATGAAGAGTGCCTGGTCCAGGCAAAAGAAGTTGATGAGTTTTGAAGTGCTCTATATTGCACAGAAATAAACAAATATCCACAGTCTACCACATGCTATCCCATACTAGAAGGTAGGGGTAGTCATCTCATACTGCACAGGTCCAACATTCTCCTTCAGCCAAGGGATTTTCCCCCATGTAATGGGGAGAGATGCTTCTGTGTTGACCCTCTGGGTTGCTGCCTTCATTTTAAGTCAGAGACTAGTGATGTTTATAGTCCTTATTGCTTAAACTCATGACTGCATCACATCTTCTACAATGGGTTCATTTGCTTTCTTGCACCTGAGATACATCACCCAATCCACTGAAACCCACCTAGAAAAATAATGTTTACCCTGGTGTTACCTTTCTGCTTTATAACTACTCTGTTTTGCTTGGAAGCTTGGTAACCCTAGCAATGAAAGCCACCATTCTGATAAGTTTAAAAAAAAAACAACCCAAAAACTCAGGGCATGACTCAGCAACTGAGAATCCAACTTAGGTAATAAAATTATTTTTCCCCTTTTTTCTTGCTTTTCTTTTTCCTTCCCTCTCTACCCCCTCTCCCTCAGATATCACAAAAAGTCCCTGGCCTCAAGATTTTTGCCAGGGGGGTTAAACCCTTGAAGTCCTTTCAGAATACAGCCAAATCTCAACTGGGAAACAGCATCACTCATCTATGACAACATGATAACTCTGGATGTTTCCATCAAGTTGACAAAGATGCATAACTTAAATAAAAATTCATGTTCAAATTATCAACAAATGAAAGTTAATGATGGATCAAATTTGGCAGAACTATTCTAACATGTAACACAATTTGGTCCCAAGCTATAAGATGTGAAATTTAAGTGATAAATGGTTGCTGGAGACCTTTTCAAGATAATTGACATGCTACGGTGCATTAATATTTCTTTCATTAGTATCAATCTGGAGCACTCATCTGTTGGCAGAAGGCCAAGTGCATTGTGTAGAAAATACCCCTGCCACAAGAGTCTTCTATTTAAAAGACAAATGCCTTGGGAAACCAAATATTAGTCAGATAATATTAAGAGTCTGAGTTTTGACCTTGGTTCTCCACTGTCATCTCTTTTTGCATCCATATCTTTTATGGAAATGATACTACCACAACCTGAATAATTTATTATTTTAAGTATTTGATTTTTGTCTGAAACCAAGTATTTTGATATGAACATGACCTGAGTATCCCCCGCAGTTCCTTTCACAGATCAAAAGCACAAAAAGATTTTTGAAAGATAGGCTTTTGCAGCATGTCATCTAAGTCCATTGATTATTTTCAGAGTAAATCAGTTATGATTATAATCTTTTTAATCTGTTCTAAGAAATATAATTGTCCTCTTCCCTCTTCCTCTACTGTAGAAGAGGTCTTGTTACAAAAGAGCATGGACTGGAATCACAGGTCTCTGGGGGCTTCATCCAGCCTGATGTTGCAATGATATTATCTCCTCCACATTTTTCCTCATAATCCCTCCATTTGAAAGCCAGCATTCACTCATCATGAGATTCTCATGCTCATTCTCAACACAGTCAGCATCATCCACCTTTCAGCTCTACTGGGCACTTTAAATTTGTCACAGTGACTTTGGCCATAAGATTCTCCCAGTAAATGCTTTCAGGAAGTTACATTGTCAGCATCTTGAAAGCACCAATAGGCTTTATTTGCCCTGGTCAGTCTCACCTTGGACCCCAACCCATGCACTCCCGTGAGCAGAGCCCACCGTCTTTATTTCAGCTCTGTCACAGGGTCCAGGCCTGAGCTATGTCACAGGTGTGCCTGTCCCCCATCTCAGGCCCTGGTGCTCCTGAACCATTACTTGGATTTCCTGGCTTGACATTGGACCTGACTTGATACATTTCCTGCAAGTAGGGATATACTCATTCTACATAATTTTTAATCCAGTTTTGCTATTCACAGATCAAACTTAAAAAGCAAGAAAAAATTAAATTTTACAAATTTTCAGACCCTGGTTGACCTGCTCTTTCTACCTTGTTTTACAGCATTCTTCCAGTTTCAGAGAGGTGGTTACAGCCCATACTGGCAGCTGAGGTGGAGAGAGAGCATGATCATTCAATTAATGTTGAAAAGCTAATAGAAGTACTTTTAAACCAATCATTGGCAAAAAGTCAAGTAAGTACAAAAGAGAGAGAAAAGATAAATCCTGTGGATTCCCCTGAGCCAAACAAACCTTGAATTCCCAGCATCAATAAAAAGAACAGAAAAAGAAGAAAGAAATGCAGTTGTCCCTTGTGTCATCATATAGAAGTTAAAAAGCACAAGACCCTTTTCACCCTGCACAATCACAGTTCACTTCTCTTTGAAAAGATCTAAAGATCTTTTGAGAGATGAAAATACATCTATTTTCTGCTATTACAACCACAGGACAGTGATCCTTGTATGGGTTTATTCCCACACACAGGCAGCTGAAAACAGATAGTGATGTGAGCAGCTGCTAACCAAGAACTGCAGCACAAATAAGAAGACAACACCCCAGGCTAAGCTTCTGGAGCCACAGCAAATAGCTGTTAATGGTGTGGTGCAGGTACTGCTTTGGGACCCCCCTGCTGCCAACCAGCTCAGCCACAGAAACTTCCATCATAAGGAAAATGAGCAGGAGAAGCCAAGTTTTTCTACCACCAATCCAAAACATTATACATGGATTTCAAGGGAAAGATAATAGAGTAAATCTGGAGTATCCTGGAGAAGATGATTTTAGCATATGAGACTTAAATACTTCTACCACAGAAAGAAAAATTTTTCCCCACAAGAAAATAAAACTGAACTAATGGCCTGGGAGAAAAAGCTAAACAAGCAGGCAAGTGGAAATGCAAACGAAGATTATGTTAAATGCACATGGGACAGAATTCAGAAGAGTAGGAATGTTGCTGAACAAACAGCATAAATCCACCATATTAGAGAGCCACTCAAGGGACAAAAATCAGAAGAGAGCCTAAATTAGAAAGAAAATGGGCTAGAATAGCATATATATAAATGAGAAAGACATTCATAAAGAGCATATTATATTCTTTCTCATTTATAGAATCACCATTGCCAACCATCTTAATTCGTGCATAATTCTGTGGGATTGTAATTCATCCTAGGATCCACACACATCCATCTTCTTCACTTCCTCTTTCTCCTTCAGTTTTGGCATGTATTACCTCCTAAAATACAAACACATCACTTACTTCCCAGCCACATGGATCTCTTCCTGACTTTCCTGAATGCTTTCTATGCACACCTTCCCCGCACAGTTTTTGTCCATTTGGATATCCAGTAATCCCACTTGGAATCTATTCAATAATGATTTTTTTTCCTGCTGTTTGGAAGCTCTAGCAGTCTACCTGATCCCACAGATTTTTCAGGATGTGATCTATATCAGAGACAGCATCCTTCATCTGTACAAGTGATTCCTGAACAGAAAGGAATTTAGCAATACAGACCTTTGAACTGAGGCTACTTGGGGCTACACATCTCACAAAACATACCAAATTCTACATATGCTGATGATCAAGGTTACAGTGGCCATGGCATACTGTGGGAAGAACAAAATTCAGAGGGACTTTGACCTAATCAACAAGAATGTTACATCAAAAGACTTAACAGGCCAAATGCACACCCATCTCTGATCCGAGCAGCCCTCACAGGGATGCACAGTAAGAAGGGGAAGCAATATAGAGCAGCACATTGACAACCCCCCAAAGAGACCTTACACTTTACATAAAATTCAACCAGCACACAAACTTTGTCATAGGTAGATAAAGGGAATATTAATCAGCTAATACTGTTTCATGATTTCTTTCTATTACATGTATCACCGGAACAGCAAACCGTCTCAGTCAGGATTCAGTCCCCATTAAATCACAATATGGAGGCTTGGCCCAACTGGACTCCCATACAGGTTTTCAGTAGTATTGTGGCTGACAAACTGCTTTTCCTGAACGTGTTTACATTTCATTTGATTGGGTGCAACTGTTCTTGATTTGGTCAAGGTGAACAGCCTGTGCTTCTCTAGCTTAGTGACCCATAAAAAAAACAAAATATAAATATAAATTTGTAAGGCTTTGATATAGAGTAGTATTCAATGAGGATACCAATAAGGCAGCAGGAATCTTCATTAGTCCTATGGGGGAAAGGCACACATTTATTCTGGTCTCCATCGCGTAGTGGAAAAAACAGACCAACAGTATAGGAATTCCAGTCCTTCAGTAAGAGCATCTGTAAAATCAAAGAGTGAAATGGGGAAAGAAGATTAAAAGGCCTCATGTACCTCTGAAGTACAATAATTTGAGACAGGAAATTGGTATCACTATAGCAACCAACATAGTATCATGAATGGCTGAAAGGAATTTTTTAAGGCTACAGGGTTGGGAAACTATGGATGTTTGGGACATTAGAGGAATATTTTATTTACAGTTAAGCACTTAAAAAAACCCAGTCATATGTTACATTGCATTTCTAATAAATTTTTCCTCCAACTTGGCATTATGCAGTTTTTTTTACATTTAATTAGCAAGAAGTCTAATTACAGATCACAGATGGTGAATTCTTTAACATGAATACAAAAAGACCACTTCTAATCAGCCAGCATCTTACTTTGGTAGGTCTGCAGGCACAACATCCAGATGTAAATAAAATTTAAAGTGCCAGAATATCTCCCAGGAGGGAATGACTTGCAGGAGCTATCAAGAAACAAAAACTTGCAGTAATCACACCAAATTTATATGGAACTCCAGTAGAAGAGTGTGGAAAGATGGCTTGGGGTAAAATCAGAGGAAACTGGGAAGTTATATTCACACGCTAACAAAAGTTACAACACTACAGAAATTACAGGATAAAATGCAGCTGCTGCTCCCTGGATGGAATGGAGTTGGCAGCTTGAAACCTCTGCCATGATGCTTCCCCATACACAGAACCTGCAACCATAGCACCTGCTAAGGGGGATGAATGGAGGGTGGAGTAGAGCCAAAGCACCGCTGCCAGGCTCTGTTGAAATCCTCACAGGGAGGGGAACTCGATGGCACTTTGCAGCAGATAAACCACATAGCACCTGTAAGCCAGGGGAGGTGAGGGAAGACGTCCTGCTGCCGAGCTAGCAACTGTGGTGAAATTGCTTTCCTCAGATGAACTTGGTTTATTAAAACCTAATTATAATACTGTTACACCCCTAAGTTACCCACCTCCAAGGTAAAAACCACCTCTCACTAAGCATGCACTCTATTTTACTGATGATTGACAGTAGAAGCAAAGTGAGAGAACTTTATACCAATCAGTAACAAAGGTATGTATGACAAGAGTCACTCAAGCTCCACCTAAACAAAGAAATAATATAAAACTAAGTCAAGAATGGGGAAAAGTCAGGGAAGACTCCTTCATAACTCTGGGATCAGTTGAAGGGCTGAATCTCTTCTCCCTTCTAGGGACATCTATTATGTGCACACTGAATACTTTTACTGGCGATTAGAGTTTGTCTGTGTATTGCTTTGAATATGTTTTTGCAGTCAGATACTATCACCATCAATCCTTGAAACTTAACCTGTCACAATTTTATATTTATAAAGTGTTATTCCATAAACTGTTGGTGTGAGTCCTTCCTGGGCACCAGTAGTTGCCAGCAGTGCATAAGAGTCAAATAAGTTGTCAGACCCACCGAGTGGTCTCCCTTATGCTGTTGGAGTGTCCCTGACTAAGTCAGTCAAACCCCCCTCTGATCCAGCAGCATTGCTCAGTGAAAGGGCTCCATAATGGGATGCCAACAGACTGGTCAGGCACAAGGGTCTTGGCTTTCCTGGGGCACTGACAAATCAAACACTAAGAACTGAAGAAATCTCCCCACACTAAGGATCAAGGAAAACACTCCTTTGCATGCGTCAGAGGCATATACATGAGCCTTGCGCAATGTATTGGGAATTTCTCTTCCAAACCACTGGCAAGAGAGGCAAGAAAATGATTACAATTTCTCCTGTCAGCCAAATTCCCAGTTAGCGATGAAAGTCCCATAAAGGGTAAGGAAAATGGCCCTGAACCTAAGAAAACAATGACAAGCCTCTAACAATATGCTGGGAGTTCAGAAGTGTTGTGACAAAAAAAAGGGCAATAACTGATTTTCAAATTTCTGGGAAAGGATGAAAGCATTCTGAGAGCATGCAAAAATAAATAGGAATGCCAGGGAAAACAGTCAGCATGGTTAGTCTGGTGAGTAGTATGGACACCTGTGTCTCCTCTGTAGTTGTTCTGTATATTCTGCTTTTGATTTATCTGAAACTATTTAAAAGCAAAGATTTCCTGAGAAGACAGTGAACCTACTAAAGTGTGGTACAAACTTGGTTTAAGTTGTCCCCTGAGCTTCATCAGACCATTAGCTTTCATGAGGATACTACACAATAGGTCTCTTATTAAACCCATAGTGCTAGATGCTGCACAAACACCAAGCCCAAGAGACGCCCACCCCAAAGAACTTACAAGTCTAAATAAGACCATATAAAGTGTATATACAGCAGATTTAACAATACTAGAGGACCCCAGAGCCAGAGGGTCTAACCCCATTGTAGTGGTTTGGTCCAAAATACTCATTACTGTTTATCTGCTGTGAGATAAGAATTAGGAGAAATGCAAAACAGGCACCAAACTTGAAAGAATATAAAGAAGTTTATTAACAGACCTAAAAGAAGAAAAAAAAAAATACCACCTTCAGAACTCTCCTCCTCCCCCCACCTTCCTCCCTTCTCCCACTGACAATGTGAAAAGACAACCCTTAAGATGTTCAGTCTGTTTACCACTTCCATAATAACCTTGTTCAGTCCATTTAGAAAGAGAAGTCTCTTCTTGCTCATGCTATGAAAACAGTATCACAACGAGCCAGCCGCCCACTTCCAAATATTGTTCAGTCCATTTAGGAAGAGGAGTCTCTCTGCCTGCGTGTGAGTCCTTTCCCCCGACTTGCAGCTTTTCCCGCAACTGCTTTCGAGGGTCCACTCTTGAAGTTTTTTGGGGTACAATTTTAAGGTTGAGCCGTTCAGAAACAAAAACAGAGGCCCTTCTCCTTCCCTGGGAGCAAGGGGTCTTCATCATCTTCATCGTTAGGACTATCTCTGGGAGCATCTCTAGGAACTGAGGTTTTCTCCTTTCCCATTTGGAGCAAAAGTCCTCATCTGGTTCATCTCTACGGACTGAGGTTTTCTCCTTTCCCGTTTGGAGCAAAAGTCCTCATCTGGTTCATCTCTCCCTGTCCAAACTTCTCATGAAATTACAGCTGCGTCAGCATCTGCCTATCTCAGCGCAGGTGCTTTTGCTTACGAGTTGAACACTCCACCCCCCAGATCTTCATGAAATTACAACAGGATACTCTGATATATCATAGCTTCACAACAGAATTTCAGCTTTAAGCATCTCCTCTCTCTCTTCCCTCAGGTTTTCAGCTCTTCACAGCAATAAAAGGGTTACTCTCACCTCGGCCTTGCAGCTTTGCAGCTGGAATGTTGAATTTTTCTTATCGCAGTGGAGAGGGGGGAGAGCCGAGCCGCTCCGGCTGCCCACGGCGAGGCAGTGGGGGGGGGGGTTCCACGGCTGGAACAAGTCCATGGCTTCAGGATGGCCGTGGCCCGGCCCGGCCTGGCCCAAGCAGGGCCTGGGCCGGGCCCGCTGGCCCCCGCACGGGGCCTGCAGCCGCCTGCCCCAGCAGCGGAAACGAGAGAGAGCTTGGAGGGGGAGTTTGCCTATTCTTAAATGTGGATAACAGAGGTGATCACAACTTTAAGTGGCTTAGAGAATTGTCCATATTCAAACTGGCCAGCTGATAGGTTCTATCAGTTCCCAGAGGAAACTGTAAGCACCTCTTAGCAAGGACGTCCCTTCCGGGACGATGCTTGCTAACCTATGACACCCCATGAACTGAGGCGGCATGGAAAGGAAATTCATTTCACATATGCAGAAATAACTTTGGATTACTCAGTCTTTGCTTAGTCAAAAAAAATGCCCTTTATCAGACACAGCAACTTCTGCTGAAATGCCAAGCCAGTCTTTCCATACTGGTTATGAAAAAAGCACCAAAGGCACAGCAGATCTTGCTCACTGCATTCATGGGCCCAGGGAAGCCACCACCTGTATGGAGAATAAGAAACATCCATGGATCCAGTTGGCAAAATGAGACAGGAGCGCCCAAAGATTGATGACAGGCTTCTTCCTCATTCCATAAGCAATTATTCCAGCATGCTAATGGTCTGAACAAAACAAAACACCCTTTGAGAAGACTAATCTCAGAATCAAATATTGTGCCCAGATGTGTCATGAAAAAGCAGCATTCACCAGGCCTTCTCAGAATTTTGACCAGCCAAGAAAAGCACAAAACTGAAGAAAAAAAAGTAATTCTCTATGACTCTAAACACCAGAATGGGAAGGTGGAGGGAGAATCTCACCAAAATCAAGGAATAATGGAGATTCTTCATAGTAAAGAGCAAAAGGAAGTGATTCAAAAATTCCAGTTTACCTAGAATTTTGCCAACCATACTTCTCCATGCTTACCAAATATAGAAAGCGGACAGGATCAGGCAGCAGCAGCGTTTCCTGCTACAGAAAATGTTTTTAATAAGAGAAAAGACAGGTTTACAACTGACAGACAGAAGCTGATTAATTTCTTTGTATGCAACCCTTATAATGCTAGCAGAAGGAAGCCTTTAATTACTGTAGTAGGAGTTTAAAAATAAACAAACAAACAAAACCCCCAAAACCAGGACAGGCATTTTAGCTACAGCCAAGAAGATTCTGCATGATGCATTCAGATGAGACTTTTGTGAGCTAGGTTTTGTAGCAATTAAGAAAGCCTGAAATGAAGAGACAAAAAGAAGATGGAGAGACTCTCTAAGATCAGAAGCTGGGAAAGAATCTGTGATAAAAAGTGTTTTTGCAAAAAATGCAGCTATGAGACAGGTCACACTGTTAAGCTTGCAAAGCACAACACAGCACTGAAATAATTTTCTACTGTCTTACTTATGGTATTTTCTTAGAGCACCGAGTATCTTTTGTTACCCTTATGACTAACATGACTGCACTTGATAATAATCAGTATCAGAACCCAGGATTCCTGGCAGGAGAACACAGAAAGCTGCAGAAAATAACCAGAATCCGTTTTAAAATACACATTTCTTGGCTAATATGTGGTGAGAAGGATTTGTTCTTTAACTGTCTGTGTTAGCAGAAAATTCATAAGAGCAGTAAGAAATTAAGTGTTTCAGTTTTATAGTGCTGCTTTGATTATAAAAACAGGATAAGTAACTGAAAACTCAGTATTTTGATCACTACATATTTACCACATCTTATGCTATGAATACATCTGGTAGCATGATCACGTGTTTTATGGTTCCCATAAATATTCCTAATCCCTTAGAACTTTAGGTTATGCAAAATGGTATTTAACTTGCAAGACACATAACCCCAGAGATAAATGATAATCAAAGCTGTTCCAGCAGGAACCTGCTGCAAGACTAGACCTTCAAGCTGTTCTTTCTCCTGATCACAGAATCACAGACTGGTTTGGGCTGGAAGGGACCTTAAAGATCATCTCATTCCAACTCCCCTTCCACTACACCAGGTTGCCCAGAGCCCCATCCAGACTGACCTTGAACATTTCCAGGGATGACTTCCATTTTCTTTAAGAGAACTCTGCATTTTCATTATAGGCAACCCCAAACCTTAGTGGCCAATCAAGCAATAAGAATATTATCAGTGTGCATCCATTTTCACTTCAAATGTCTGAGTCACATTTCATTACTGAAATGAGAATTTTAGTAAGGTCACTATTTTGCTTCTGTCTCGTTAGTTTTATTACTAATTGCAATGATTGATATCTATTGTAAATATTAATATAAAGGCACTTACTTCAGGGTTACATTCAGGCCAAACTGTGATTCAAATCTACATTTTATTACATTTAATTGTGTTTCTCTGATACATGGTTCAGCCATCAGATTACACGGCTCATGCTAGGTCTCGAATTACTTGACTAGAGCTGCTAAGGAATTTAGGTAAATTCAAGATTCTCCTTTCCCCTGGAAACACAGATATGTCCTATTACAGTAAAATCAGTCCCAGCTGCTTATTCTGTATTGCAAGGTGTAGTGCGAGATGCAGAATCTGGACAACTCATTAGAAATATGAGATAAGATTTTCATCCCTTTTTTCATGAGGAGAAAAAAAATGAGGAGCAATTAATTTAGGGTTTTGTGTCTCTGCAATACCCCCCATTCAGAATTTCACAGCTGGAAGCTCACCACCTTTGCAACAAGTTTGGCAGAAAGACTGCAAGCTCTAAAGCTAAGAATCCACTACAACTGCATTTAGAAGGGAACTGGGGAAAACAAGGCCAGCATTAGCAGAATACTTATTGACATCATGGACTCTGAGAAGTTCATGTCAACCCTTCCAGCCTGCAGATCGAGACTAACCCAAACCAAAATAGAGTGTTCACCTCTGCTGTAAGATGACAAAGTTACTCTGGTTTGTCCTTGTAATGGCTATCTTTCATTTCCAGCAACTGAACTTCTTTGCCCATGAAAATCCTCAAGAGGTGTGGGTCCTCCATATAAGAAAAAATTCTGCATGGCAATTTCTCCAGAAACACTCTGAATATGAAAGCTCTATGGATTTAAATAAAAATGTGAAAAAGACAGAAAAAGGGAATAAATAGCCCTAATATATACTATATTAGGTACATTTCTTTTTTTTCTTTCAAGAATAGGTGCATTAAAAACAAAACAAAAACACCAAAACCCTCCAACAACAACAACAAAAAAAAACCACACACAAAATAAATCCAAACAAACACAAAAAACCCACAAAAAAACCCACAAAACCAACAACACAGCATCATAGCAACATTTTCATAAAAGATGTTTAATACACTTGAAATGGATCTCTATTCAACCTTTATGCCCATTTCAAACAAAAGCTACTGCTGTGCAAATTGCTCTTTTACTTCATGGAACATGATGCCTAATAAAATCCTCCTGTTAAAGTTTTGCCTCCCAATTAAACATACGGACTAGTGCTCTCAAGAGAAAACCAAGAAACGTTTCCTTTGAGTTCTAGATCATGAGATTTGTTTTCTATCTCAAAGGCAGTGGATGCCAATAACCTTGATTCCTGTTGATAAGGACTTGAGAGGAACTTGCATTAAAGATATTCCCATCAGAGCATCTTAATTCACAGCTGAAATGAGAAGCACTGAAGGCCAGCAGGAAAAGCTGTCTCCCTGGGAAAAAGATTTGATCATGGTCAATTGGGATGATAGGAGTGATCAATGTGTACAATCTGTTTGTATGTTTTCAATACTTCCCATTCAAAGGGGTCAAGATCTCCATCCCCTGTGTAGATGCTGAGAGCACTCAGTGCCTAAAATAAAATCAACAGCAGGAGGAGGTCTCATAGCATCTGAAGGAAACACTGTTCAGCCAACCAGTGAGAAAGAACAGCAGCTCCCTTTAGACTTCAAAAAAACCCCTCAAAGCTATCATCTCTACTTCCCATTTCATCTAAGTTCTTGCAAATATTACAGTTCCACATCAATAAAATGCAATCAGGAATTTTAAGTGATTGTTCCTCTGTGTGTGTATATACATACACACACACACATATATATAAAGCCTTACAAGTAAAAAGAAAAAAAAAACAACTTCTTTCAATTCTACACATCCTTTAAAAGTGTCTTAACTACCTAATTACACTGTAAGAGTATCTAAGAGCTCCAGGCAATGCATTACTAAGAAATGCGTTTAAGTTTATTGTTCTAAGGAATAAAAATATATTTAGGACCTATAGCATGTGACGAGTTTAAAAATAACAAAAACAACCAGCCAAAAATAAAAAATCCTGAACAGCTCCTTTGTGTCTGTAAACAAGCAGGCTCTCTGGACCCCTGTCCCATGCCCCCATACCTTGTGACAGCTTCAAGTCACTGGCCTCTGCTTGCATGAAAAATTTGTTTTAAGGAGAACATTTCAAGAGACTGTTAATCACTGAGTATGGACAACAATGCGTTTTTTCTCAACATATGAGCCAGGTCCCCTTGGGAAGATTTTGGCAAACTACGTCAAGAGAGAGTTTCTATGCTATTGGTGTGGTTTGTGCCTCTGCTAATTCCTACTGCCCACATTTCCCCCAGTGCTAACCCCACAAAGTGGGACCAGCTTCTGAGCTTAGAAGATGGATTGCATCAAGATGCGCACTGTCGAAACCATGCTCACATTTGGGTTTTTATTTTCTCTGAATATATGAGGTTTGCAGGATGCTTTCCTCACAAACAGGAAAGTTAAGCTAAGTCCAAGGCCATGTGCACTGGCAATGCATCCTGAACCAGTGAGACCTTCTGCTCTCCAAAGCTGAATTACTGCAGGCAGGATGAAGCTCTTCAAGGCTAAATTGTTTTGTGGGAAGCCTCTGTCTGCCAGCATCTGCCCACTGCTGCACTGAGGAGATGCTGGCAGGCTGTGCAGACAAGCTGGGTCCTTAAGCAGCAGGAGCCACAGTTATGCATGGGGACATGGGGCCAGGAAGCTCGTTCAAGCTTGGCACCAAGCCACATTAGGATGGCACCTGACAGAATACTGCAGTGATTTTGTTACCTGCATCAGCCTTCTCTCCAAACACCTACTTTGCCTTCGCTGAGGTACAAAAACACTTCTGATTTTCTAGTTTCCTGCACTGGGGTTCAGTACAACCCACGAGCATATGGTGCAATTTTACCCTGCAACACTCCATCCATGGCTAGTTTGTTTTTAGGAGTGTAAAAGGTGATGTGTCTCTTGTTACAAAACTGCTTTATGCATCTCATCTGCCTGACACGAGAACTGGCCTGGGCAATTGGGATTACTGCTAATGATGCAGTTACCACCAACACACAGATTTCTGTTGTTGCCTTTCCTGGCTTATTTATTTTGCTTATTGCTGAACCTAAAGTGCAACTCTATATGGTTATAAATAGTATAACAAGGATGCAGCTGGGTTGTGACCTCCTCATATAATAAGGAAATACTCTTATTCTATCACAGAATTGTACTGCCATGAGCACCAGGATGATTTGGCCCTTTGCCTTTTCACCCTTGTAATACATACAGATCACATTTTTAAGTAAACAGCAACATTTTATAAAAATTACTCTTCTTCCCCCTTACTCCTTTTAGATTCTGAAATTCTTTACCTTTTCCCTGTCATATTGGCTGTGACAACCAGTATCATCTGCTGCATCACTTCTGGGTGAACTAGAACAGCAAGCCAAGCCAGCTGCATTTGCCAAGTAAAACCATACCTACCCAGCCAAAAAACCTTCCAGATCTGCATGTTAGTGTTAAAGCTGGATAACAAGACAGTGCTTACCTATTACAGTAGATGGCAAATACTTGCATGGTAACTATGTCTGCTGAAATTGTAGATTTTTGTGTTCCAAAATTCTGATCTTTCAAAATAATCATAACTGCTGCCAACAGATTTAGATGGTAAAAGCATTTTCATGTGAGAGTAAACTTACTGATCATATTGATCAAAGCAAGCATCTCTGTGCTTGAATTTTGGAGTTGTTGCTGTCTGCATATGAAAATGCTGAAGAAAAAGCTGCGCTGTGTCTATCAGGATTTTCAATAGCAATACCAAAACCTCTTGCTTGTGGTTTCTCAGTGGCTCTTAGAGATAGCAGTCCAAGCTTGCAGCTCTTCCAGGCAGGAGAGAAGGCATTAAACACTGGCTTTCTGAAACACTGAAAGGGATGGCAAGCCAGAAGGCAGACAGGAGGAGTAATTCTGAATGCCTATTTGTATGCACTGCAAATACGTTCGCGCAGTTTTCCTCGTGCCAGTGTCTTAAGAGACAGCTCAAGTGACATGAAGCCAGCTGTGCCAGGCCTGGCAAGGGCATCCCAGCCAGCGTTCTGTGCCCAGATGTAAAACATAAGACATCATCTGTGGAAAGTCAGTTTGCAAACAATTCCTAAGGGAGCTCCCGAATGCACTGGTGAGCAATGCAAAGACTGCATAAACCTACAGACCACGTCATGTGCAGACCTATAAAGTAGATGCCAAATCTAGGGTTTTCCTAAAGATACCAGCTCTAATCCCTAGCCTTAGGGCAACTACTTCACACCAGATGTAAAAATTCAAGGAACAACTGCTAGGGAAGTGGATAAAAAAAATTGAAAAGGTACATATGCAAGTTAGTTACTGGTATCACAAGGTTCAGATAAGAAAGATCATTTACAAGGCAAGTCCCCAACCAGCTGACATATAACAATAATATGAAGTCAAAGAACACCAGAAATTGAACTGCAGAATCAAGTTGCGCCAGGGAACTGAGAAGTGGCTGATACAGAAGAGTAACCAGCAGCAATTAGTACAGCAGCCTACACAAGATGCTGCCCTGATACCTGTTGGTATCTGGTATATAGACACAGGGAGATGCTGAGCATTCTGAGATGCTGTAGAACCACAGTGTGGTCTGATACAAGGCCCTGAAGCAAATCTATGCAGGAGGTAAAACTCCTGAACTATGAATGAAGATTTTTTTCCTTATCCAAAAATTAAAGAATAGTCGTAATTCATCACCAGCCTTCGCAGTGAAGAAAAATTTACTTGCAATGGAATTAGAAGTCTCTGTTCACTGTATATACATATGTACTGAAAGAGCAGTATTTCCAATATTGCTGTACTAAAAACAAAGTTCACCCCTTGATGACAACATCATAAGACTCCATAGCATATTAACAGAGCAAACTTACTGTTGGGTGATGTTGAAGGTGGTCCCACCAGATGTCCCTCCAAAGCAGTCACCTTTCATTCTCAGGCTTTTTAGCTTACTTACTAAGTGATCAATTGGTTTCTTTGGTGGTTCACACAAGCTCCATGTAGCCTAATCAAGTCATGTTCCTCAGTATATTATTGCAATAAACCCAGAAGCGCAATTTTAAGCTAAAATGCTCCAGCTGACACTGCTCTTTCTATAAACTTTTTATGCCAGGTGGACAAAGATAAAGGCTGAGTAAGGGAAACTAGTGCAAGTGATCAGTAAGGACAGCTGGGGAGAATGCAACATAAGGAGAGCAGCTGAAACCAGCTGAATACTTGTCTTTCAGTGTAATACTAACTTGGAAAGAAAAGTGCAGTTTAGTATTCTCTCAGCCTCCAGAAGGGAGTGAAAAGCATTAGATGGTCTTCTGACAACATGAAGCATAAACAGCCTGAGGAAATAGTGTTGGCTCATCAATATATCTACCAAAGGAAAGTAATGCTGCTGAGCCTGGAGTATTTCAATAGCAGTTCAGCCTACTGATCTAGTTAACAATTTTGTTTCTGTTTGCAGGTTTTGCTGGACTGTGTTCTCAGTAAGGTCACCCCAGTCCAGGGAAGTTTCCATAACACAGTAGAAAGTTTTTTGGGGGAGCACACCACGCAGATATAGTGCAGATCTCAGTATCTCCACTTATTCAGGTAATGGTTACCAAGCATGTGTTGTTGTTCTGTAAAGGTAGTTAGATTATTCTTAGTGATTAAAAACATGGAGGACTTCATACATCAAAAACCATCTCTGGATTCTCTGAAAGGAAGATGAACCATCACACAGAGACACAGGGAGGAAAGTATGGTAACTCCCCAGCATGTTTCATTCACAGTGAGGTATCAGATGTGAAGAACTGGCAGAATAAACCCAGAGCCTCAACTCATGGAAGTCTTCAAGAAGCTTTTTGCAATCTAACCATGATCTCTTTGCTCTTCCTCATACAAGTGGGCAGATATACACACCTTCTGCAGGTGTGATGGGCTAAAGTAGTTGGATCCCTCTAAGTAATAAAAATAATAGAACTTCTCATTTTGCTTTCAAATGCTAACTTAAAAATGCAGATATATGAACTGGTGAAAAGTCTCTGCACCATTAGATGCTACTGCTCCTTTATCTTCAAGGTCTTTGATGTTGTATTGTTATGTATGAGGAGTTAAAGAGTGTTAATTACTGCTCATACATAGCAGCAACTGCTGCTTCTTGAATTCCAATAAACCCTTTGATATCAATGTATGAATATTATAGGAGACACTGTCCCATTGAAGTGACGAAAAAGACTGGCAAAAGAGAAAACCGTGTGTAGATCAGCAGGCAAATAGGACGAATTCGCTGCAGAGGGAGCTACCATAACTCTTGTTAACTCTGTCCGTTTTCATCTAGGTCACTTAGGAAAGGCAGAGGCACAACCTCACATCCCCAGCAATAGAGAAGAGTGGCAATTCATGGGGGACAAAACAACTGAGGAAGGCATCTGGCACACAGGGATAGCTACATTATGGGAGGCTGCTCAGAAGCAAACAGAACTTCAGGTGGAAGGAAAAATTTTGGGAACCATTTATAACACAGATTTCAGCAGTGACTGGGAAAGAAGTTCTTATCTATATTGACCTGGTAGGAAGGCAGGGCAGAAGAACCTGAGGTACATTATCTCTCTATTCTCAGGGAACTAAAGAGAGTATCCCACATGTAAAAATTAAGAGGCTGAAGTCCCTATTACAAGGATCAAGCAATCAGTTGCCACCTTGATAACTGTTTTAACCTCTACATCCACAATGTCTGCAGCTTTTGCCTTTCCTGCCAGCTCTACTGAGGTATTTTTTCATTTTAACCATGTATCCAAGTGCCTATAGGTACTGAAGCAGGACCCCTGTGTTTCTGGCTCACTTACTTTGGGAAATGTGGTGGGGTGCCCACTCACCAGAAGAGAGGTCCTCACCACACCTCAGACCAATTCTGACCCATAGCTCAAGTCCTGCTGAACACAGCAAGTGCACAGCCAGAGCTTCAAGCCTTTCTCCGGAGAAAGGGCAGTCAGAGACCTCCCCTCCAGCTGCCTTGTACTTATTAGCAGAGACCACAGGGATGTGGCAGAACAACCATCATGTCAAGGGCCTACTGCTGACTTGGCAGTCTCATGTTCTTCCAAATCCAGCTGTACCATACACTCCTCAAGCACTCAGTACCCCTTTTATCTAAGCACTTATTTTCTGTCCAAAGTAGCCCAAATCCCCATTATTTTTCTTCCAATTGGAGCCCCTGTGTTTCCACCAACACCCAGCTGTCAAATACCCACACAACCTGTATGATCTTAATGCACACATTCAGTCTCACAAACCCATTTTTAGTGCCACCCACATCCTGGTGACTAAGTACCCCATCCACATACAGCTTTCCTGTCAGATGCCTCTAAGCTCTCCCACTTGTTTGCAGGAGAGGTCAGTCAGGGGCTGTATCTCTTGTACACTTCGCAGGGTCTGATGTCTCCCATCCCTTCCCTACATGTACAATATTTTGAGCAAGATTCACTGATGAAAATCCAAATTTTTATTATAAATTCACTTACATATAGATAGATTTTACTTCATAAACCCACACAGAACAACCTGAATAGTATTTGACAGTAATTTTTTGGCTTTACCTAGCTAAAAAAACCCATAATCTTTTTTACTGTGGGGGGATGAGGATGTGTGTTGAAGTGATATTTTCCCAAAGTAAGCTTAACAAGTATAGCATTACAGCTATTTATAAAATTAAATTCTATGGCTGACAGTTTTTCTGCAAGCTCAATGCTTCCTATGATTAAGATCACTTTGCTGGAAGTCAGAAGTTCTATACTAACAAAGTCACAGATGGAAACTGAAGTATAGCACTGAAAAGTATTGATATTCACCATTACTAGCTCAGATTAAAACAGCTAACATGTTCTCCCAAAGGTGGACAGGTTATCAACAGCAAGACTGAATAAAAAACAAAACTGCATGTACTTTAAGATACAGTAACAGGAATCCCCAGTCCCAGGTACAAAAATAGCATGCCCTGCCTGAAGTTTGCTACATAAACCCATGACAACATTTAATACAAACTGTGCTTCTGCTAACAAAACCTGTTGAAATTATGATTATGGAAATTCAGGCATAATCATAATTGATGCACCTCTTCATCATAAACTGAGCCCATGCTTATGACAAACTCCCAACCTTATATTTCCTTTTGGGTCAGCAGGACATGGTCATACTCTCCTCACTAAAAATTCATTAAATTATTTAAGCTTGGCTAAAGGAGATCTATATCTGTTCAGAGGCTTTTATTTTACTTGTTTGCTAGCATTATTTATTGATTTATTGACAACTGGATATAGGAGGCAGGTGAACACTTTCCCCTATTATTTGTCAGCATCTAGTTTTAGCCAGATACAAGTCTGCTGTTGCAAAGCTCCTTGTCTATCAGCAGTGCAGCCCTGCCCTTCTTGCTACACACAGTCCTGTATCAATTTTTCTGAGTATTGGTTTCAAGTGGCTGTCATTAATTGATTAATAAGGGCAGAGGACAAAGCCGATGATGCTAATGACATCAAAGAAATTAGAAAGAGTCTATGACTTCCAATGAAAGGGAAAAAAATTACATATAAGTGAAGATCCATAAAAACAGATATGTTCTTAGATAAAATGATCTAAAAAAAAATTTACCTAGAAATACCTTCAGTATCTACAATCCTTAGAGCATTTGCTATAGTACATATCTGCATGCACAAAGGAATGACAGAGATTCTTAAGACAGCTTTACTGTTTTACTTTAAGTAAAACTAGTAATATAGGGAACAACAAGTCTTCATGTTTAGTCATCTATGATCAGAAGTTGTTCCTAGAACTTTAGAGGTGACTGTTTTCATTAGCACGTAATTAATGTCCCTTCTAAATATGTAAATCAGAGACTTTATAGACACCTCTCTCTATCAAAATCATATTCAGCATATTCTAAAGTGGGAGACTAGAACCAGCCTATCCTGTCATTTAACCATCAATTAGCCTGATTTTAAAATGCAGAAAATAATCTCTTCTGCCATAGAATTCAGTAGAAAGTGCAAGTTATCAGCATTCAGGAGATCTAAGTTTTTTCTGTTTAGCAACCTACATTAATTTGAAAATGTATAACCTGCTGGGCCCAAACCTTGAGTAAATGACTTGTGACTTGAACAACATCTTCCTGAACATAATTAAGAACATTCACTGGTAACAGAGCACTTAACAAGGCACCAGGGGGCCTATATGTAGCCGACAAATAGGAAAATTCAATTATTAAGTTGTAACTTCACACAACCTACAAGCAATAAGCTGCTGGACACAAAGATGAGCCAAAAAAGGGAAGAAGGAAGGGAGATTTGCTGCAAGGGAAGGGATTTGGAGAGATTTTGTTATTCATAAATGGATCATTATTTTAAAGTCAGGACATCTCTACTCCATCCTCTGAACTCTTCTCTCTTAGGCTTCACTATAACCAAGCCTTCATACCACATTCTTTTCTATACAAAAAGGTAGCAGCCAAAGCAATACCAGCACTAACAAAGCACATTTACAGCAGAATGTGAACTGCTGGACATTGTGGTTTGCAGAGCAAAAATATCAAAGGAAGAAATGTACCTGGCAATGAAAACTGTGGCTACTGATTAACTTATAGACAAGTGCAGCCTCCCCTCCAGAAATCAGCAGACTTCCACAAAGGCTTTCAGAAAGTTGAAAAACACACCTCAAGGCATAGAGCAAAAATCAAACCTGTCTCTATCCCCTCAAACACTTCAGGTTCTGATGAAGTCCTCTCCACTCCCACCGATGCAATGCATCAATGATTCTCAATACTGTACATAAATACCATATATTGAAATTCTGCTATAACTGGAGGAGGAAATGAACCTTGCCTTAGATTTCCCACAGAAAGAAGGAAAACCATAACTCAAATGTTTGAAGTTGCAGGATAAAAGGTATTCCTAAGGGTATATGGACAAATCTGTAATAGACAGAGATTGTTATTGTTTATTCTCATATGCAATGTGAACAGAAATCAATAATTACAAAGTACACTAAAAATGCCAGCCACGGGAAATTTAATTCGGCAACCAGAAAATGCAACTGTACATTCAGGACAAATCCTACCAGACCGAGCATCTAGCAGTGTCATGCTGAATGCCCTTGTTCTCACTGACACAATTCTTCTGGGGTCCTTAGTGAAGCACAGAAGCAATCCTTCGATTGCTTTCTTTCCTTCCAATCTAACAAGAAGTGTGGCCTACACAGAAATACAATACGGGACAAGTATATATTGCCTAACATCTTTACTTCAGTTTTCCATCATGCACATCTTTTTATTTGTTAAATAGTGCTCCAAAAGTTCATTAACTAATACTTGTAAAAAGTTTTGAAGATGAACATTAGTAGATAGTGATGACTGTTATTTTCCAAGAAAAAAGCAGGGGTCACCAAGTGCTGAGTAGATTTATTCTGCATAATAAAAACTTTACAAATTTTTTCCCATCTCTCTAAAAATTCTCCCAAATCATGAGATGATGTTGCAGGAAGGATATACTACTTGTCAAGCTCTTCCAATGCCATTTACTGATACCAAAACATAATACCAAATATAGTTGTGGGGAAGAAAATGTTTTAAAAATAAAAAGTTATTCTTCTATTTAAGTCCAGCACAAAATTTCTACTGAAAATGTATGTTTTGAAAATACTGATGGGTAGAAACACATCAATCATATATTGGACTGAGGTTTGTGTTTGGTTCTACCAGTGTGTTAATTCTGTTCACGGGTGACATGCAGACGTATCTCTGCCTCTATAACAGAACTGAAACAGGTTTGCAGTAGTTGTTACTTTATTGCAACATGAAAAAAGATGATAAAGCAACACATCTGTTGAGAAAACATACAGGAAAATGTTCATGCTGCTGCAAAGACCCAAACCATCCAAGTGCAGGATGATTTCTCACTGCAGTAAGACCACGTGGATGGACATGCAAAGAACATCCTAATTTAAGCTGATCTGTAGGCAGGCAGCTCTTCTCCAACAGCAAGGACTGAGGATTTATCACAATTCCCTGTCTGTTCTTTAAACAGAGAGTAAAATGGTACAGAAACCTGAAAATGCATCTCCTAGCAATGGCAGCTAATTACCATTCAGGCTCCGGCTCCTATCCCAGCTGCTCAAGGATAATTACCCCTAATGAAAGTGGTGGTGCAGGCTTCTTGGCTCTGCTAAGTTGTCTTAGAATAACAGACGGCCAAAGATGTTTGGCATTCAGTACACCTTTCCACAGAGGAACACTATTGATCCACGTGCCATGGCATCATATTCAGACTGAGAAATTCATTTGTGAAAAACATATGATACACTCAAAAGCAGAGGAGAACATCACTCCCCAAAACCAGACAGCTCCTGTGTGCCAAGACTGTCTGAAATGCAGCCTGCCCTGGATGGCACAGCTCCTTAACACAAAGCCGTTTGAGGTGACAAATGAGTAATGCTCTTGTTTACAGAGAAGTTAGGACAGATGAGGGTGCTAACAGACACAGCAGGCTCAGGTATGGTTGAGGCAGACCCTGGTCTCTTTGGCCACTTTGGCCACTTTGGCTGTTACTGTTATACTGTACAAAACATTTCTCGACATGGTAAAAACATGTTTTTGTCCACAGAGTTTATTCCAGCTCACATTGCCCTTCAGCTCTATATTTGCTCTTTCCGCAAAACATCCAGTGAGCATCCTATCACTAGTTGTGTTCCCCAGGAATCAGTGTCAGGCCAGTCCTGTTCAATGTCTTTACTGATTAACTGGTTGAGGGGATCGAGTGTACCCTCAGCAAATTCGTGGACTGCACCAAGATGGGCAGAAGTGTTGATTTGCTGGAGTGTAGGAAGGCTCTGCAGGGGGATCTGGACAGGCTGGATTGATGGGCTGAGGCCAATGGCAGGAGGTTCAACAAGGCCCAGTGTCGGGTCCTGCCCTTGGGTCACAACAACCCCAGGCAGTGCTACAGGCTGGGGCAGAGTGGCTGGAAAGCAGCCTGGTGGAAAAGGACCTGGGTGTGCTGGCTGACAGCAGCTAAACATGAGCCAGTGTGTGCCCAGGTGGCCAAGAAGGCCAGCGACATTCTGGCTTGGATCTGGAATAGTGTGTCCAGCAGGACCAGGGAAGTCATTCTACCCTTGTACTCTGCAGTGGTGAGGCCACATCTCAAACAGTGTGTCAAGTTCTGGGCCTCTCACTATCAGAAAGACACTGAGGTGCTGGAGCGAGTCCAGAGAAGGGCAACAGAGCTGGTGAAGGGTCTGAAACACAGGTCCTACAAGGAGTGCTGAGTGAGCTGGGGGTGTTTAGTCTGGAGAAAAAGAGGCTCAGGGGAAACCTTGCTCTTTACAACTACCTGAAAGGAGGCTGTTGCCAGGTGAGGATTGGTCTCCTCTCCTAGGCAACTACTTACAGGACAAGAGGGCATAGCCTCAAGCTGTGCCAGGAGAGGTTCAGACTGGACATCAGAAGGAATTTCTTCATGGAAAGGGTTGCTAAACATTGGAATGGACTGTCCAGGGAGGTGGTAGAGTCACTATCCCTGGGGGTGTTCAAGAAACAACCAGATGTGGCACACAGGTGGCAAGGTGGTGATCAGTCAAAGGTTGGACTCTATGATCTCAGAGGTTTCTTCCAAACTAAATGATTCTGTGATTGTCTTACAGTTTCAGCTCAAGAAAAATGATATCAATATTTCATCAAGGTATTTTCCTCTGATGGCTTTTCCTTACATGTGCTACACAGCAAATGGCTGCATAATATTTGCCTGTGGTTTTGAGAAGGAATGATTCTCATTAGGTCTAGCAGAAACAGTAGAAAAATAATGCTGCTCGTCCTTTTCTACACAGCCATAAACAACACAGATAAACCAATGTCAAGATGCAACTTTGCATGACAGAGCTGGAAACTGAAAGGGAACATTTCCAGAACATTTTTGCAGGGAGAGAGCAGTCTTGGGAATTAACAGAACAGAGCAAATACTATACGATTTCATCTTACTTTGAGTTTTTCAAATAAATGTACCCTTTTTTTTCTTTTTTTTTTAACCTTGAAAATATATAATTAGTGACTGCAATACCAAGACAGAGCAGAATGACACAGAAATGAAGATACAGAGACAAGGGAGAAAGATATACTCTTAGACAAAATGTGAAGCACACAGGATCGTCAATAACATGAATTGATGAGCCGGAGAGATATGAAAAATCTGTTCCAAAGAATAGAAGAAATAAGGAGTTCTCTGACAGCAAGAAGACTTTTTGATTTGCCAAGGAAGTGGTCATCAAGATGAGAGCACAGGAAGCTGGGAAAAGTGATAGAGAAAAATACGAATTGAGAATGTGGAAGATTTGGGGAACCTCTCCAGCTTTTTTATTTTTTTGAATGTGAAAACCATCAAGTCCTATTGTTATTGAGATGAAATGACATTTTTGCCTTTAAGTATGAAAAAGAAAAGGAATGACGAAGGAATAAGTACTATGATGAACAGCTATGAACATAAAGTCAATAAAAACAATGGTTGAGAGAATATCCAATCAATACACAAACTAATGTTATAAATAATATTTTGGACATAATACTAACTTTTTTCAGTTTGCATATGGCAAGCCTCAGTAATGCTGAAATTTATATCTATTTGGCAGTTACATATTACTGGCCACTTTCTATCCCTGTCTTTGGAAAAATCAAGTACTTCCTAGCAGTTGAGACTAGGAGTCACACAATTCTTTTGATGCAACACTGCATGTTTTGCATTCTCCCTGTGTTTGGTTGACAGTTACATTCAGAATTTGCCTAGAGGGATGCCTAATTTGATGGTCCTTAATTCCACAGAATTTGAATACCACATTACTAACTTTTACTTATACTTCACAAATACTGAGAAATATAATGTGAGACCCCAGAGACTGCAGGTTCCTACCACAGCTGAGTTTTAACATCCTAAGTTATGAGTACACACTGTCACTTACAGATTTAAAGAATACATAAGTGATTTGCAATTAAATAAAAGCCTTCTGTGCTAAGGTCTGGGACAAAGATGGAAAAAAAATCAGAAGCATTCTTGGTGCTCCTTCCAGTATCTTAGTAGTAAGTGGTCTCAAAACACTGGATGACTTCATTAAGAAGTGGCATGGTTAAACTGCAAAGCATTTCACTATACATAGAGCATCTGCAGACAATGCTGTACAACAGAAGCAAATTTAAGTCTTAACTCCTTAGATCCCTGATATGGTAGGTTTGTCTTTGCTGAAATTTAGGAAATTATGTGAATGTTATTCCAAATCCCACACGTGTGCTTCAGACAAACACCTTGTGCTTAGAGCATTTCAGGAGGTGCACACAGACAAACACAGCCCTATTTAGAAACAACTTACTCTGCATTGATAGTATTCACACTTAAGTCTTTTTCTTTCTCTTAAGAAAGCTGTCAACTGGCTGATAAAACTTTCTTTGCTGTCCCTTGGAGATTACCAGTTTATCTAAGATTCTTCCCAATTACAGCATAAAAGAGCTCTCCAAGTCCTCACACATTCACTCCATCCACGTAGCATGACGCCCCAGCTCTGGTTAGGAAGGGAAGAGGACCTTTACGCTTGCAGGTTCTGCACACAGGGTGATATGTGACATTGCCACCTAGTTCTCAATAAAGATCACCCACTCCACTGCACTCAATTTGCTTCCCATCAACTGTAACAAATGTTACTTATTCCTCTACTCTAGGGGAGAAAAAACAACCTTAACTAAATTGGGGCTGCAGGTAGGAAGCCATGAACTCCAAATAACGAACACACCAAATTACTTTTCTTTTAACCTTGTTCCCCCCCCTACAGCCCTACCACAAAGCCTGGTGATCTGAGAAGTGAGATGTAACCTGCAAATTTCTGCACCATGCAGCTGGCAGTGAATCCTCCCTTGAAGCCCTTATGTAGGTGCTTACTGCTCCAGTCACAGCCTCATCTGATCTGAATGGCAAGGGATGTAAATTAAAGGATCAACAGCATTCAAAATTACAGTCTTCTGTGTCAGCTAAGTGTAAGGCAAAGCAATAGCTCCAGTCCACTTCAATTAGTTTAATTCCCATTTGGAGTGCATCCATCCTCCATCTCAGTGAACAGCTCTGTTGCCTTGTCTCTCTGCCAGACTACTTGGCCTTCTTACGTGATGATATACATGGAGAAGGATGATTTCTAGGACACAAACCACAAGGTACAGTTTATTTTACTACAAAAAAGTCATGGCTTTGTCAAGGATTCTGAACTCTCCCACACAAGTAGGTTTGTCCTGTTTCACAACAATGCCTGGGCCTAATTTAACACATCACTTTAATTATTGCTAAAAGTCAAATAAGCAGCACATTATTTTTGTCTCCTGAGAGGACTGCAATTTACTTCTCCAAAAATAATATAATTCACAGCAAAATTGAAGTCCCAATGTGTATAATAATTTTCTAAAACATACCCACCACTGTCAATCAACCAAAGTCTATCTAAACCATTCTCTAATACACCAGATAATTTAAACACTAAAATAAGCCTTTAAAATCCCATAGAATAAATACAATACCTCATCCAAGACAAAGTGATTATCATTTTCATTTCGCTCCTTAGACAGTTCCTAATAGGGCCTACTCTCCTAACATGTGTCTGCAACATCCATTAAGGGTAATGGGAACAATGCACACGAACCAAGTGGGAGGCTACAATTCACGTTTTCTGGTAGGGACCAGACTGTGACCTCCCTTGCCACACAAGTCTAGAATAGCTCAGCTGAGCAGTAACTCCACACCTTGGCAAATGAAAGCAGACCAGAATCTTGCCCTAGATTGCTAGTATTTACACAACACTAATGAAATCAAGTATTTAAGGAAATAGCTTGAAAGAAACCTTGGAAATCTTCATGCAATACAGAGAAAAAAAAGGAAAATATTGTGACTAGATGAAGAAAATAGAATACAAGTCTACTGCAAGTTTATGTACTAATAGACTGACATTTCTAGATAACTATAAAATAGGTGTGAGTTACTCCACATCTGCTGGAGGTGTCATTTTCCTTAGTGTTCTCAGTTGCAATATCAATTTAAGTCAACCTAATCTTTTGTAATAGATGCTGTTTCCCAAGTTAAAACACACAGCCCCCTGGAACACAAGCACTGGACAAATGCTACCTGTAAGCTGCAGACTCTCCAGTACAATTGTAATACCTGAACCCAGCACTGTATCATTATTATAACCCATCCATAGCCCACAGATACCAAGCAGAAATACACCGGCCTAACTGACAAGGTACTCTTCAGCTGTAGAGATGGCTTATACAGAATCCCATTACACTCAGGGCAGGGAAATTATATAGGGAGCAAGAAATCTTCATGTGGTATGGGGGAAACTATTCTTTTTCACAGACTGAGCTACTCATATCACCTTTCATTTATTTAACACAGAAATTGGTACCAGAACTAGCAGACTGTGATGAGTTGTTTCATTTGTGGAGCCGTGGTGTTAGCAATGGTTCATTGAGATTATTTCTCATAAACTACCACTAAAGTACTCTTTGTAATCATCTGGAGCAATTAAGCATAAATTAAGTTACATACAGTGTACCAAAGTAAGTTATGTACTGTACCAAAAATGACATTGGGAAAAAACGTTTGCATATATTAACTCTGCTGACCCCTGTGACTTTACATAAGGAAGAATCTGGAGCTAACCAAAAAGATGACTTGATCAGCAACTTGGTGCTACGGAAAAAAAAAAATAATATTTTAATCCTATTTAATTTAAAATACATTTATGAAAGGCATTCATCCTAATCCAGAATCTTTTAAATTATTTACTGAATATCAAAATATCTTGAATTAGAAAAGCCACTTTTAAAACCTTCCCAAATTGAAACAAAGGCATTACTACACATCTGGCAAAGTTCTGCTAGAAATGCTGTTGTCCTGCTGCAAACAGCCCCTTCTGCTGAACAGCAAGGAAGAGAATTTGGTCCTTTTTTAAAAACTCTGTACAGATTATAAGAAAGCTTGTTTCCAAATGTTGAGGGTTTACATACATGTGCCTCCACTGTACATAATATATGCTCTAAAACATCTGTAGAAAACTGAACACCAGAAGAATCACATATTTCAGTGTAAAAACTAAATGAATACATGGAATCATTTCTCTGTCTTCCTTGTCTGTGTTTCCCTGTGTCTATGTTGTCTATGTCTATATTCAAAAGGGATGAGTGCCGTAATTTTGAAATGCATACATAGTATTTTAAAAATAAAGAACAAATGTTTTCTAAAAATGTATGTAAGTTAAGTATTTTTGATACTTCTTTTTTGATGCTTTTTTAAAGATTCCATTAAAAATACCATATTTAAAATAAGTTTTCTCTTTCGCTTCAAGAGAAGAGCAGATAAAACTAAAAGTCTATTTAGTTTGATCAAAAAAACAGCACAAGATAAACAATATACCTCTACAAACCAAAAAACCAAATGTATGTCTAGTAAGTTAAATATCATAAGCACTAGAGAAAAAGCCAAAGTGGTTTCCCCTTTAAACAGACAAACATTTTCTGGTCCTATACCACCATAGTCAATGGAAATCTGTCCGGTAGTATTAAGCTTATAGTCTTTACAGTCTGCAAGATAATAAAAATACTTATCTTCAGTAATCAGCATTTTGTTTAAATCCACAAATAATTAAGTACTTTTGTACAGTCAAAAGCATTTGTCAAAAAACTATTATAATCACCAATTATCCTTTTAAGAAATTATACTGTATCAGCTAGAAAGCCTTTTCCCTTCTGTAAGAGCAGCTTCACATGCCCTGTCAAGTTACAGGAATCACATATAAGTGCTTACATGTAAGTGGATCTTACTGTTCCAGGGAGCAATCTACAAAATCCTCACTTTCATGAGTAGGTTTCATGAAATATTTTCATGTCTTTAGGCTCTCTATTTTGATTACAGCTGCTGATATGTTTGTGTATTAAATGTATAGGGCTCAGATCATCATAAAAAAAACAGAGTATGAATTTTGCTTTGTTCAAGAAGTGTTTGTTGTGAGCCACAGAGATTTGCACACAGAGTTTTATATTGTTGAGAAGATTCTGTGTGTTTCACAAAAACCTGGGTAATAGGTTGATAACAGCCTGCAATGCCAGTTTGATGACTGATGAGAAAAGATAGTGTGTTCAGAATCAAATACCATCCCTAGAGATTTCCCATAGCATGTATAGAGTAATTTGAGACAGTCATCATGATTTCTTCAGCTATTTTCCATCCCTCCTAAAAAGAACAGGATTGACAGATGTGAACATTTAACACACTTCAGCTTTTCCTTATGACCTCTGATACAGCCACCCCCTGTTCTTTATTATTCTAGTATGTGCAGAAACTGTGTGTTGACTGAAAATCATTTGTGGTGGCTTAATTCATGGATGGATTCTATTCTATCCTACTCTGAGCTGTTCTATATCCACAAATAGCTGAAGACATTCAACACGTTTTACCTCTCACTGATTTACCTCCAAAGAGAAGCTACTCAGGGACTGCCAATAAAAGGTTCTTGCTTCTCTCTGATTTATTCACTTGCTAGAAAGGCATATCAAGTTTCTAAACACTCAAACACAGGAGTTCCAACAACACAGAGAAAATAAATTCCATCTTTGACCTTTTTTAAACTGCTCTTATAGCATCATTCTGTAAGACTGAATTTATTATTCTACTCAATATATTCCATTCAATGGCTGTAAGACATTAGCTAGGATTAAAATCAGGTCAACAGCACTAAGAATAAATAGCACTTTAACCTGAAGAATACAAAGGCACCAAAACACCCCAAAATGGTCATAACTGATCTGTTTGCTCTAGGATTCAATATTCTTCATGGCAAGCTGATGGTCCTCGTACAGTTTTTATGAAGAGTCACAATGAACACCATTTAAAAGATCAATATTTATAGAAGGACATGGTGAGGTCAGGCCAGGCTTTCAAGGTGGAAATGACATTCCTGTTATTTATGACATGATAATACCCAGGGCCTCTGGGTATGGTATGACGTGATAATAACCTGGGCACTGCTGTGTTAATTATTTTACAAAGAATGGGAGCTAAATGGAGCCATCACATGGAAAAATATGTTAAATATATAGGTAGATATAGATAGAGAATGGGCCAGAACCCCAGGGTCACAGCATCTCACATGAGAATTTGAGTCCATACAGTTGATCAGTTTATTTACTGATCTGCCCACAACACTAAACACTTCTTTTAAATAAGTTCCTTTTTAAATTAGTTCCTCCCTTGCAGGTAGTATATCTGTACGTTAGCTGTACATCACACCATCCAGGCAAGTAGGGATGTCACAGAGAATAGCTGCACCTAAAACCTTAATCAATGATGACAGGAGTAGAGTATTTCCAGTTAGGTTCATCTCCAGTCAAGGTGGCTGAACAATACAAGATCTGTAACACTTTTTCCCCTTCCCCACCTACTCTCTAAATATGGATATTACATATGGATACCCGAATTAGAGATGCATGCACATCCCAACTCATTATCTGGATATGTTATTTGCTATTTCAGCTGAAAATCCTCTATCGCTCTGCTTGCCAATGGAGTTAGATGCAGACCTCCTGACCCGAAGCACGAGGTCTCCAGTACGTGCTGAAGAACTAAATCTGCCTTCTGGTAGCTCAGGCAGCCCTAAGCGCTTGGTGGGTGAAGCACTGTGGCAGGAAAAGCAGCACATTGTTGGCGTCGAGTCCCACGATCGGGGGATTCCTTTGGGATCGGCGCGGGTTCCTTCGGGCTCTGGGAAAGCGCCGAACCCGGCCGGCAGCTCCCCGCGCCCTCTGCTGGCCGCCGCACGGAACAACGAGCCACGGCTCGGGGGCTGGCTCAGCTCCCGGCCCGGCTCCCCCGGCCGCGCCGCCCGGGCAGGTGGAGAGGCCTGGCCTCTTCTCATTGAAGAGCTGCGATAATCGTCAAGTTGCACACCTGAGGTTATCCAGTGACAGGTATGTTAGCTTGTGACAGACAGCAGATATTCAGGTGTATTTTGGGGTGAGCTATGCATGTACTACGCTTCTAAATTTAACAATCGTGCTGACCCTGTTTTCAGCAAATACATGGCTCCTTCTCTGTGGCATTTTTCTTGGACTTCAGTATAATATTAGTGATGAAAACCAACACTAGGGAGGCAGTCTGGTCTAGTGGCCAGATAAACTTGCCCTGGAGCCTGGGTTCTGTTGGCTGTGCCCCTGCCCCAAGCAGGTGACTGCTGACATGCATTATTTACACTGCAGTAGCACCTGGAGACCTCCAGAGCAGGGCAGGGTGGGGACACTTCTCTGGTGTGAACCGTTAACAAATACCAGGCTTGGCCTTCCTAGGTAACAACATACAAAAGAAAGATTAGATAAATATTTTGTAATAGGGTGCCAGAAGTACTGTGTCATTAATCTGGGTTCCAGTTCCTCCATCTGAAAAACACTTTGGGATGTTCACATGAAAGGTGAGCATGGATTTTTAAACACTGGTATTACATTATGTGGGAGGGTTTTTGACACATTTTTCTACAGTAGCTTTTTTCCCTGGAACAGGTAACACTGAATCTTTCTGTAGTCTGTGTTTCCATGATGACAAGATACAGAACTGTGCAATACCTTAATTAAATGTTTGCTTTACGACTAGCAGTAAAAAAACTCCATCTGAAACCTTCATCCTTGGTAGTTAGCTCACCCATAGTTGCAAATGATAACTTTTAAGTGAGATTCAGAGGCAGGACTTCCACATAAGCAGTTTGCTACTCAAAGAGACATTCATTCAGCTGACAGGACCATGAAAACCTCAGAAGTTTAAAAAATAAAAGTAAAAAAATCACAGCAGGTTTTCCTTCTTTGGATTTTATCCCCTGCAGCAGCCGCTTTCTAGCTTTGTATGTCCACAGCTCCCTTCCCTTGCCTGCATACACACAAAACTAGCTGCAACGCAAAAATTCAATCCTCAGTATCAGGCTGTCATCACACTAAAATAAAACTGCTCATTTTTAACCAAAGGAAGCTTTTTTATGACTCGCTCCTCCAATAAAGCCATCATCCCATGCTAACGAGGTGCTGTGAGATAGCTCACATGGTCCTGCCGAAGTGCTGCCCCTCGCCTCAGCCGGAGGAGCGGGAGGAGGCTCAGCGCAGTTCGACCTGCCTGCTCCCTCATAGGCAGGGAGATGTCACCTCCTCCTGACCCCATCCTTTGAGCAAAATTAAGAGTCTTTGCACTGGAATGCGGTGCTACAGGCAAACATGCCCTAAGGAAATAAGAAGAGCTATCGAATCAGTAAAGCTTTGCAGGATGAGGCCCTGTCTGTGTCTTTCTCTGATACTCCGTTCCAGTTCTCAAAAGCTGTGTCACTGCCAAACCTCAAAACTTCAGCTTCCATATCATTGATGTTCAAATGAAGGGGCTTCTGTTTTGTTTAGTTAATTAAAGTGAATACATCTGAAGCTAAATTTTAATTAACCACTTATTTGCAGTTACGGTAACATGTTCCTAAACACAGGTTGAAGAAAGCTCTGCTGCAGTTCCTTTTATCTATTTATTCTAATTTCTCTCCACCAGATTCTTAAAAGATAGCTAAACCTGAAAAGGGATAAAATCCTACATTTATTACAACCACAAAGAGTAGAATTAAGGGGAGTTAGAGAGGTAAAGTGGCAGCTCCAATTTACTCATTTTAAAGCTGGTAGAGCTCTCAGCAGAAAACTTTGCATCTTCTGCAAAGCCTGTGTATGCATACTCGCATAATGCAATGGAGTTTTAACAGAACAGTTTCTTGTTAAATAAGGTCAATTTTCATTACAGTTACAAAGATAATATTATGAAAAAAATAGAATATTTGGCTGTAATATGGTGAAAAACCTAAAACACTGCAATGATCTTTAATAGACCTTATAACAGTTTCCCATGTGCTACTTTGGCACAGCCTGCATCTTTTCTGTCTCTGTGAGACTGGGAATAGCTACCAATATCCCCACTGGGGGCTAACATCATATGTGCCAGCCATGCTTAGCACAGCCTGGAAATAAGACTCCAAAGATTTTACTAAGGGTTATAAAGAGCTGGTAGGCACAGAGCCCACATCAATGAGTAAGTCAATCCATCTAGCTGATAGACCATGTCTTGTAATCATCCACAAGGAATGCTGCTGTGCCCTGTTCAGTCACAGAACTACTATCACTGCTGAGCTTGAATTTTGTCATTCCAACAATCTCATCGGAAATAGGAGAGGTATGAAATACCCTGAGTCTGTACTGAAAGATTGCTGTTGTACAGCCACAGCTCCTCAAAACACCCCTGCCCATCCCCTGAACTCTTGCAGGACTAAGTCCATAATTTAGTACAAGTCTAAAATATCACTTTGATCAACCAACATGCCCCGGAGATGTCTGCTCTCAAACAGGCATGTTGAACTGCTTAAACCTGACCTGCATGTGACTGCAAAAATGCACCTGAGAACTACTGATTTATGGAGCTAACTGAAGAACTACTTCCCTTCTAATACAACAGGCAACCACAGCTCTGGAGATACTTGCTCTGAGGAAACCATTCCCAAATAGGTATCTTACACACACCTCCTCCAGTCCAATAGTTTGTGGTTCCCACTGGCCCCCACAAGTGCAACATGTAAACACACTTAATGAGAGGTCAATTTCATACCCCTGGGATGTCCCAAACTATTTAATAGGAAACACCAAATTCAGCTGGATGACTTGCAAGTATCCTATTATGAATGTGTTTTAAAATGGCAAGATTCAGAGCTGGACATCCATAATACAGCCTAGGACAACAAATCACCTCCTGTCACATAATGAAGGTCAATCAACTCGGATTCTGTGGGACTGAGGGTGGCAGCAAGTTTTTAGACATATATATTTGTGTGATGTCTAATGCAGAGCCTGTGCTTTGTGCCTGTTAATAAATGTGTCCTTGTAAAATCCCTGTGAAGTAGAAAAGTAGTGTTATCATGATTTTTCACAGATGGAAAATGGAGACACAAAGAAATTAAAGGGGAGAGGCTGTCTCTAGGGTAAGCATGACGCAAAACAGCCAAATCTTTATAGGTCAAAACTGCCACTTTGAATTGCACCTAGCAACAGATGGGAAGCCAGATTCATTCCATTATGTGTCCTTTTCAGTAAGGAGAGAGAAAATAACCAGTGTAAAAAAAATACGCCTTATTTTTGCTATTATTGTTTGTTAAGGACTGTTGGAACAGAATGTGCTGTGGAGGAGATGGAGGGGAAATGGTGATTATTGCAAGGGTAACGTTTACCTACAAATCTTTTAATCAAGGAGTTGCTTTTCGCACCAGTCTATTCCCAGAAGCTCTAAAATCTCCCAGATGAGTAAAGACATTTGGTCCCTAGCCCAGTGTTCCCTCAAAGGAAGTAAAGTAAACAGAAAGCCAGCAAAAAGGGAAAAGCCAGGCTTATCAGGCTGTTGCTGCTCTATCTATCTCTTGCTGCCTTCCACGGTTTGCAGGGCACATGAAAAGTAGAATAAATACCCAGTTACGTTTTGCTTATCATCTGACACATTTCACAAAAAAAAAAGAAAGGCATCCACTGAGGGTTCTCTCTTTTTAATTCTGTCTGCTGCTGACAGAAGGGGTGCTTAAAATCAGACAGAAAAGATAAAATGGTTTTAAATATGTATATATTTAAGAGGTTATCTCAAAGGAAAAAATATTTTTCTGCTGTGGTTGGCTGCTATCTTAGCCCTGCTTTAAACATTTATCTGATGAAATCACTGCATTCCTCAAAAGAGACAGTTCATGAGTCCTCAGATTCTTACAGCTAACAAATAATTAAATAGCCCAAACCCTGCACTTTTAACAGTAAAGTGTCTGACTCATGATGCCTAGTTAAAAACCCAGCAGGTTCAGCATGGCCCCCTGCCTGGTGGGGTAAGGCACTCTCACACAGCAGACAATAGGACAGGATTTTGGCCAGGCACCTCAGCTCAGGAATCCCACATCATTTCAAGCAGCCCCTGCAAACAGGATACAGAGGGATTCACTGCAGAGCCACACTGACAGCCTGGACAGGAGGCATTAACATTGCAGAAATTAAAGCAAGATGAATTAAGGACATCAGCTTTTCTTTGGGATTAGCTGATTTTATAGACCTTGGGAAAAGCGTCAGCTTTTTGAAACTACTTCTAATTTGAGACTGCATGGTTTGAAAGCCTGTTTTTAAAGCTATGGTGGTGACCCCAGCTCAGACAGCAATATGAACGGAAGGTTATTTCCTAATATTTATAGTTCTTTGTCATCCAGATGTCTCAGAGCATTTTAGAGACACTTGTGAGAGGAATTTCTAGAAACTGTAAATCACATGGGGGATGGCAAACGAGACAAACAGGTACAGAGGAGTTAAATGACTTCCATGAGGTTGGCTGAACATCTGAAAACACTCCATTTCTATGTTGTTTTATTTCATAGCAGTTTAAAAGTCCTGTCCTGCTGTTGTGTTCCACTGATATTTTTATTTTAGCATTTTGTATAGCATAACCTGTCAAATTGCAAATTTCTAAGAGGAGTCACAAGTAATTAGATAATTTCTACATGTACCCAAAATTAGGAGAGAAATTACTTTAAAAATAATTAAATTAGATCAATTCCATCTGGAACAAGTCATGTAAGGGAGGAAAAATATAACTTGCTATTCCTTGACAAACATTCTGAGCAGTAAGTTATGGACAGCTGTCAGACTGGTGGAAAACCCGAAGGATCAACAGAAGATGACCACAATAACATTTTTTATCCAAAGAAACCTCTAATTTCAACCTCAGTGTTTGTAAACATAAATCTTCACATTAATACATGTGAAAGTCTGCATGTGTTAGAAACACCAGCTGCTGATTTGAGGTGCTAGTCATCTTCCACAGTGCCTCCTTCCCTGACAGTGTGAAAAGAGGTGGCTGGTACAACAGCTGCAACTTCAATTACCTGTGAGGACATAATTCTAGATGCATGCTGTCTTCAGAGTGAAAAACATAACCCATTTCTTGGGCTCCCACCAATCCTGGATTTAACATGACAAGAGAAGACTAAAAAATCTGCAAGCTGATGTGAAGTGAGATACGAGGTCAGGTATCCTTCAGAAATATAGGAGGGGAAGGAGGGGGAAAGAGGAAGGGAGGAGGGGAAGATCTTGAACTAGATTAATTTAATTAAGGATAACCTACCATCATGCACTTGATGGAGGTGAGCACTGATAAACCCCCACAAGAATTGAAAAGTGTTGAAGTCAAGGATCATGGTTTATCTGAAATGGCAGAAAATCTGCCTGCCTGCCCTAGAAGGGGCTTGGCCAAATCTGTACATCCAATTTAATTTCCTAACAGGTGCTACAGAGAGCCATACAAATTAATTACAAGGTAATAAAAATTTTAGCTCCATGAAGGAGATGATGCCTTAGATTGTATCAAGATCTCTTGTATCCAATATCAGTTCAGCGCAGCAGCCAGGAAGGGATCTGCAGGAAAACATAGAAGAGAAATTGGGGAAAACTTCTCACAGAATCTGGACTTTTCAAGTGACTGGCCCAACTCTGCTACATCTCACCATGTGGGAATGATCTAGCACCTTCCCATGTGCCTTTGCCTTGCTTCCCTACGAGTGGCAGCAACAATGTGAGGGATGGGGGTGAGGGAGGGAAATTGATGTTGACAGAAGGTCCAAAGAGGGCAACTCATGCCTTGAACACTACTAGTTCAGTGGCTAAATGGGCCAAGATGTACCACCCAGGGGATTCTACATTCTGTACTTCAGACAGGCCAACAGCTCTCTGCCAGCCTGAAGACTGATGATTATCAAGAAGAAAAGGTACAATTGTTGGCATTATTGATATCCAAGCTGCACTTGTTCCAAGATTTAAAAAAAAAAAACATCTCTTACTGCAAAATGTTCATTATCAGACCTGTATGATGTGTCAATAGCACAGGAGGGGAGTTTATAGTCCTGCTTCCGTAGCTCAGCCCAGCCAGGGCTCCACACAGCTCCAGTACTGCTTGGGAAGAGCTGAAGATGAGCCATGCAGATAAAGAGTGTACAAAGCAGGTCTGTGTAAGCTTTCCTTTCCCAAAGCATCCTCTCTGGGACAAAACATTAAAAGCAGCTGCACAACATGGAGCCAGAGACAGGTAGTTCTGGATATTTACAAGGCTGAAAATCATCCATATTTTGAGTGTGCCTCCATAACAGTAATTCTAAATACCTCATGGCCATCACAATATACATCTTCTGACTCTAATTTTGAATAGAACTCACTTATCAAGAATTACCTTGAAAACTATGACTTCAGGTTGATTTGAATGGTTCTGATCCATCTGCAGTGCTTGAAAGTTGTTCAAAATTATGTATTACATGTCTTGAAGCTCTTAATGCAAAAGTTTTATAGTTCACTTCTATAAATTGTAAATACTAAACATTTTTTCAGCAGTCTTCCACTGTATAAGCTCTCCTTATTTTTAGCTAATTAAAAAGCAGGGTCTCAGATTGCCTGCCCTTGGAATATTATCCTAAGGGAAAAAAAAAATTAAAATTATAAAATTGCTCCAATACTTTTGGAAACTACCTATTCAAAAGCTGCCCCTGAGTGCAAACGTGGACAGAACAGAAATAAAATCAAGTTAAAACAGACAAGTTAGATCACTGAGAAATAAGTTCTCCTTACATTACTATGTAAACATATAATGGAAGGAATCTAACACCTGAAGATCACAGTGAAAAGCCTCAGAGAGGTGGAAATAGTCAATGATTCCCAGAATTCGGGCCAAAGAAAGAATGTAACATTTGTTTCCCTGGCAAACAGGTTCTGGAGTTGTCCCTACTTCAGTCCATTAAAAAACTTGCAATAAAAATACATTTTAGACCTTAAAGCCTGAAAGTATCTATGCAAGAACGGATTTTTTCCATGTTTGCTCTTATTTAATCAAGTGAAAAATTTCATTTAACTTAAGTTTACTCTGTATGATTTCATCAATGCACAGTAGTAGCAAGTAACTTTAGCATATGTGTTTTCAGATCTTAATCTTTACGATGTAGTTTTTAAATCTGCCACTTTCCTATTTGGAGGGTAACTAACAACAGAGTGCATTCATTCCATCCTTTCCCAACCAAGCAAAACACTCACTGGGATTTCCTTTTCAAGCCTGCTAATTGAAAACATTCTGCAGTTTATTAGTCACTATACAGATTATCTGCTGACATGCAAACTCTCACTCATTCCAGACTTGTTAATTAACATGTAATTACTGATCCCACAGAGACTGGACTGCAGGTGTGATGCTCTGGGTCCTGCTCTAATAACCGTTCCTCTCAGATGCCGGCACAGATGGAATACACAGCAATTGCATTTTCCCAGAACACCATCCCACCCTCCACAAAAGTGCTCAGGCTCTGTTTTGGTTTTAGTGCTTTTCTTTTTTTTTTTTTTTTCTTTTTTTTTTTCTTTTTTTTTTTTTGTCTGGGTTCATTATGTGCAACACCCACCCACAACCTAGCACAGAAGAGCAACACAAATCTGTGCTCTCCCATCAGCCTGGCTCAGCAGGAGCTGGCCCAGGGCAGCTGTTCTGCATGGTGAACTTGAATGGGAAGACCTAGAGGAAAAGAATGGCAGAGAATGAAGGAGAGAATAAAAAGGAAACAGATACTCCCAGTCATTTCTCTGACCACCTAAATGATGATCTCACCTACTGGTGTATTCAATGCAAGGCAATTCTCAATTAAGTTTCTTATAGAGCACTAATCTCAAGATTAAAATACTACCTTCCAATCAATTACTCTTATATGAAGCCTCATGGTACCATAACTACTCCTTTCATGTATTCTTTGGATAATGGGATGTTCAAGAAGAAACCTTTTTCAAATCCCTTGACACTGAATTTCCTTTAAGACTTAAAATGTTTCAAAGAGTCTTTGCTCAAGGAAGACAAAATTATTATCAAATAGTAAAAGTGAGTGTATAAAGGCACTGCCATGGAAAGTTAGGTCAGATGAAACCACCTACAAGTTTGTAATTCCTTATTAGAAAGGTTATACTGGTCATGGGATATGGTCAAGAACCAAGTCCATAAGGCATTTTATTAAGCAAAGTACAATTGTCAGGCAATTTAAAACAACTAGGGAACTTGACTGTTAAAAGCATGTAGAGTAGGCACATAATTCTATCACTGAAGTCAGAAGTAAAACTGCCTTTGACTGCAACCAGGGGAAGCAGACTACATTAGACAGTTTTGAAAATGTACTCCTACGTATATAGGAATTAAGAACAACTTCCGAATCCCTGGGAGAGAATCTTCAATAAAAACATGATCAGAAATCATGAAAATTACCACCTCAGATGGACCTCCAAATTTTGCTGCACTATGGTTCTTTAGGAACTGAGTATGATCATGGCAAATGAACTTTCAATACTCTTTCATTATCCTATTAGAGGAAACAAAGGATTAAACTGTTCTACCTAGGAACCACATTCAGTTTAAAAGCTCCAGTTTCAATTTACTGGATTTCAACAACAACAAAATCTTTGCAACAAGAACATTGTGCCACTATTAGGACCTTCTGGACCTGCATGGACTGACCTTTCTATGCATTCATTGTCAATTCACTGTTAACTACACTGTTAGGTTATGAACCTTTCCAGAAGGAAATGGATAAGAAAGACGGTGCTATTACAAATTGTTTAAGAGAGTCACTAAGGAAAGGGACTTCTGGAATTAATAAATCTTTTTCATGAGATAGAGATACTGTCTGGAAAGTGGCTGTACATTTGCATCAGAGGAGAGATTAACTCTGAAACAAAAGTACATAACCTGTCAAGAGGAGGAGAGGGGAAACTCCTGTGTGATAGATGATTCTCAGATTGTCAGATCTGGGTCAAGATATTAAATCAGAGCAGAAGGAGTTACTTTTATTAATCATGACACATTAATGACATTAAAGACCAACAATGTCTCAACAGCCATGGCACTGCTAGAGAAAGCTGTAGCAATGCCAGCCTTTCTGTACCTAGAGCAGCAATATGTTTCAACCTGGTCTTGCATATGGGTATTATAGGCTATAGCTCTTCAAGACACTGGCTTCAAAGGGACTTGGCATGCAAAAACTAAGCAGTAAGATAGGTCACTGCTTAGTTATTATGCGGCACTAATCTTCTGAAACCTTGACAATTCCTAGCAAAATCCAGGTTCAGCCAAGCATTTGGTCCACCACAGTCACTATGTGATCCTGACCTTCTCTCTACCAAGGATTCAAGAAGGGCCTGTCGACAAACCTCCCATCAGTGAAGGATTTAGAACAGACTCCATGCCATGTATTTCACACAGCTGAATTTGCCAATATAAATGGACACATTATGCAATGTAGGAAAGTTTATGCACTGGAATTTTATGATAATTCCTACCTTGGCTACAAGGACATTTTATGCAACTCGGTGATTAAAGCAGACTGAAGAGACAACTAAATCTCTGAAGAAGGAAAATGCAAGACAGTTGTTCACAAAGTGATGGTAGATGGGAAAAAACAGATTTATATAAGCAGTGGTTAAGATGATCTCTTCAGGTTGACAGTAGGTGCTTTATCAATAAACTGTTCCACAAAAGTCAATGAAGATATTGCCTACAGAACATAAGTTGGAGCAAAATCCAGCTCTTTAAGAGTTAATGTAATTCTAGGAGAATAAAGTAAATTCTGCTTCTGACCCTGTCTGTGATACATCACTCTTCATCGTTGTGAAGTGGCCTGACCTCTTCCTCCAAGCACAATGATGAAAGACAGCTACTAAAGCTACCCACTTTCAGATCTTGGCTTCTAGAAAAGCAGCAGTTGCCCCTCTTTCTGAGTAAGAAAACATGGAAAAGAGTTACCAGAAAAAGTCACATTCAGCCACATCTATGAAAGGGTTCAAAGGCTTTTTCATACCTGGATAACATTGGGAAAGGCTCATCAGGAGAGCCACAGCACTGTACGGTACCACTGAACAGCTTCCAGCCTCTAGTTTGCTGCTGAAAAACTGGGACAATAAATGGTGAAAGGAAACACATCAGGAGCAGTCCTATTTCTCTTTCCATTGCTGACACCGTTATTCATAGATGGTGTCCTGAAAGGGTTCCTTTACATTTCCAATATAAACACTTACATGGGTTTTTCTCCTACCTCAATTTAGTTTCAAATAATATCCAAATAAGCCCATCAGCCTTTTGGAAGGATGACAAAGAGACTGTCTATCAACAAACAGAGTCACATAATGACATTTGCAGCACAAACTTTAACCTGTGCTTTCAGGTAGTGTTTTGGACCCTTTCTCCTACAGACTGTAATGCTAATATAAAACATATCCCTTGAATGAGGAGAAAAACTGGTTACACCAGAAAGAAAATTTAAGCACATTTTTGTCTTCTAAATTAAGGCCAGAGAAGATATGAGCTAGAAGTGAGGAGGCTCCTCATAGTAAAAATGGAGGCTCCATTTTTACATATGGAGGCTCCTCAAGTAAAAATTATTTGTATAACTGAAACGAGAAAAAAAACCGAGTAAGGGATTGATAAGAAACTACTAGTTCTTTAATATTCTGTCATCTTTTCCTTATTTGTTAACCACAGAATAAGAAATGTATTATACTGTTTATGTGTATTCCTTTTCCTGCGATTATATTTGCCTCTGGAAAAGGTACAATGAAGTTTTCTCAGTCTAATATTTCTGTTCAATAATTACGGGAAGAAAGTGAAATCTGGAAAGAAATAAAGAATGAAATCAAAACCTATCCTTTATCCCGTATGAGGTTGTTATCTAAACTGTTGCTCATAAGTCAGTGAGGTTTGCAGTAATGAGCTACTGTTTCAAGCTCAATGTTTACAGCTCACTACAGTACCACAGAAATCTTTCAGTATTAAACACAAAATTCTGACACATTCCAAGACTCTTCCCAACTGTGCATGCTCATGAATGCATTCCATGGCAGAGCTATCCTTTTGAACTAGCTCAGTACACAGATGTTATTACAATGTATACGAACATGATGACAGTAACAATGAATTGAAATTTGCATCAAATGCAATCCCATTAATTGATCATATCCAAGTTTGATAATTTAAATGCATTAATAAAAAATATTGTACTAGATGACAGTAAGATTCTAACTTGATTAATTTTCTCAAAAAGTATTCCAGCTTACTACTTCATCTTGATTTTATATATCTTAATTTTAAAAACACATAGTTCTTAAACTTGAAAAGAAGTTTAATCAAAGAAACAGAAAACCTGAGTGTCACCCTAAATTACTGAAGCCTCAAAAGAGTACTTTAGATTTCTACTTACTTGCTTCCTCAAACACTCAGACAGTGCTCAGTACTCCAGAGATCCAGATGGACAGAGATGACAGAGTGACAGCCTGCCATCCTCGGGCTATCAAAACAGCTGGTCCAGCATGAGGTCCAGCATGCCCAACCACGACCCTCTGAACTCACCTGAAGGGTCTTCAACAGAAGAGAGTTTGGTTTAGCTCCTGCAGCTGGTGCAGCATCATTGCCACATCTTTGTAAGGCAAGATAAATGCCCTTGCAAGAATTATACTAAGGTCTTAATGCTTACTTCCTACCACCCATTCAATGGGGGAAATACCAGCACTCTACACCAGCTTGGGTTGTATTTACTGAAATGACTGGATTCAAGTCAATGGGAGAATGCCCACAGTCCTGACATCCTGATTTATTTTCCTTTTTTAAATCAAGCACTAGTGAAGGAACATACTTTAGACTACTTGCTGACACTGCTGGGAAGCAGGTGAGCTTGGAGCATTGTTTCACATCACAGAGAGGAGCCCGAGTCAAAATATTGGTTTTCAACATCTTTTATCTTCTAGAACAGTTCAGAGGAAACATTACACCTGTGAATAACAAAACCACTACCAATTACAGAGAGTCTGCATTTTCGCCTGCTGACCTGTATTGTACAGACTTCAGTCCCTGAACAATTCTTTCTAAGCAGAGTCACTGGTTTGTTTTTCACAGCTACACAGATGTGATCACTGCATGTGAATACCTCTCCAGAAGTCCATTAATTGCAGAGTGAGGTATTCTTTAAAATAAATTATTTTAAAATATGCAGTAATAGCTCAGAATCGATTACAGATTGAGTTAATATCTTTAAGATAAATTGAAGGCTTCTTATTAATGTAATAGACTATGGATCATATCCTGAGGGTGCTCAAACCGGACTCTCCTATTTTATTAAGAGCCTAAACACATGGCTTGTTTTTTAAAAGTGCTGAACCTTTTGCATCTTGCAATAATTTCAAAGTTCAACATTTTTGAAAAACAGTAAGGTATATAATTTAAACATCTTAACACAAGCTTACTGGAATTTGTAAAGAAAATTCTAATAAATACCTATGTAATTAATTTACAGGCTTTGGGCAGTACCACTGGAAGAATTTTACTGCAGGTGCTTCCTTTACATACTGGTGGCTGTAATCCACTGAGGTTTTTTAATGCACCAGGAAAAACACAAACACTTATCCCAACACACTTCATTATCACCTCAAATTCACGTTACCACAACTCTGTTATCCTTATGCACACTCTCAGCCCACAGGCAGGTAATCCCATGGAGCTCAAACTTCTTACACTGAGATTTAAGGTAGATTATGTTGCTGGGCTTTCACTATTGTACCTCAGCTGATGCAAGGTCAGTTATTAAGCTTTAATAAACTGATTACAAGTCTGAGCCCTAAGTTTCTCCTGAAGATACCAGCACTCACTGAGAGTCATGGAGTTACAATCACTTAAGAAGTTACCACTTAGCAACCATTCTGTGTGGATACTTATATGAAGCATCCCTGGAGGTGGTTTAAATCAATTTAACTTCCAGTTAGTCATTCCATGCTCAGTTGTGTCTGTACCATATACAATGCATTTCAAACTGCATCATTGAATACCACACAGTTGCCCTTAAAAAATATGTCTGACTCAGATAGGTTTAATTTCCATAAGCAAACATTCAAATGCAAATTAAACTGATGCAACTGTCTTTTAAGAAATATACGGTTGTGCATGGAAGAATATTAATCAATTTAAATATATCTGTGTCTTTTTAATTATTCTTAAATAAAGTAAATTTTAGAATATATTTAGAGTATGTTGGATAAACACAGCAGAGCTCTAAAATACATGGTTCACAAAGCTTTTTGTATCTTTAAGGATTACCATTGATAATAATTATCAAAGAGTCAAACAGCAACTATACACATAATTCTTTATATGATATTATTTTATATACAACTTTACAGGTAAACCTTCATTATACTGATTTAGGAGATGAAAGCTAATCCAGCAAGGAAATGATGACTTAAATTTAAAAATCCTTCAGGAACTGCCTATTAGTGATTTGCTGTAAGGTTTGCATATAACCTGTCATTCCTTATGTCATAGAATCACAGAATCATTTAGGCTAGAAAAGACTTTTAGTATTATCAAGTCCAACAATTAATCCAGGTGCCAACTAACCACTAAACTATGTCCCAAAGCACCACATCTGCACGTTTCTTAAATCCCTCCAGGTATACTGATTTCACCACTTATTTGGGCTCCCTGTCCCAATGCTTGACAACTCTTTTGTAAAGAAGCTTTTCCTAGTATCTAACCTAAACTTCCCCTTGTGCAACTTTAGGCCATTTCTTCTCATCATCTCACTTGTTATTTGGGAGAATGGACCAATCCCCACTTAGCTAAAACCTCCTTCCGGTATCTTCTTGTTAGTGAATTTATATCTACATTGTTCCAGAAGACTAAACTTAGAAGACTAAACTTCAAGCAAATCCATGACTTTCAAAAGAAATGGGAACATCTGCTCATTTTGCAGCTTTTATTAGCTGCAAAACCAGAAACATGAAGAGAATTTGGTGTGAAGAACTGTCTAATGCTTGTATGCGAACTATCAAAATACAGAGTCAGTGGTTCCTGGCAGCACTCCTCAACAGGATGCTGCAGTGAGTACTGGCAAGAAAAGGTCCATAAGGAAGTAGCTGAAAACTGTTTTCTATTGAGCACCTGTTTAAACAGCAACTGACTAACACAAATGTCCAGAGTCAAAGCTAAAGCTCTCTAGTAGCATCCAAATGCTGCCAAAGGGTAAATGTCAGGTTTTCTTTAGTATATAACAAATTATTACAAAACAAAAATCAGTGTCATTTAAAAAAAACATACTCAGGTGGAAAGAAAGAATGACAGAAGTCTGCACACTATAAATAATATATGCCAAATTATTTTCAGAATCAAGACATAAAGTTACAGATTGATAAATTCTTCAGATTTTATAATAATTAAACAAGGTTTTGAGCTTTTAATCTGTTGTACTTAATCTTGTTTCTTTAGGGGCTATAATGAGGAACCACAACTAAGTTTACCATTTGGAAATTATTTTAAATGTTCTCTAATCACTTAAGATTACAATAAAGCAGCACATATTTTATTATGCTACTCTAGATCCTGGTTGACAGGATACCAAGCAAAGACTGCCTGCTTTATCAGAAAAAGCAGGAGAACACCTCCTGGATTTTGGCAGAAGATCAGTCCAGAGTTCCTGGAGTAAAAAAGTATTTGCAAAGCATCTGCAAGAATCCTACAGACTGCAGATTAAAAAGCCTGACTTTCTCAACTCTCCGGAATCCAATAAAAATTTTGCATGCTAGTAAAAGAGGAACCAAAATGTGTGTATTACCTAAATCATTTCTATCTCTCCTCCAGCTCTGTGGGCACTTACATCCCTTGTTTGGGTCAATATTTCATTATTCTATGAAATTAGAACCCAAAAGGTTAACCTGAAATTAGAGAAATTCTAGAATCCATGTGGAATCATCTGTGATTCCAGAACATATAATATTGGTGAGGATATGACACAAAGCACGTAGAAAAGGAACAGCTTTCTTTGTGACTGCACAGCTTGTACCTGTCACTCCAGTGCATGGAGACCTATGAAAAATGTTATTTTTACAAATTATTCAGGAGCCCTGTTTTGGCACTGTCAGAGTTTGCAAAGTAGCTGTCCCAAATTTCTGAACATTTAAATGCAGTTATGTATCATTAAAAACCAGAATCTGTGTGTGAGAGGAGTGCACAGGCTGCAGTGGCATCAGCAGCAGGGAGCTGTCATTCCACCCGCCTGCTGCAGAACACGTCAGGGAGTCAGGGCACGGGAAAATGAGTACTGATGAATCTATGTAACACTTCCTTGAAGTGATGGCAAGTTAACATGCAGGTCCAATCAAAGCTTTCAGCATGCGAAAACAAAATCAAAGCAGGGCCCTTGAGGGACTAAATATAGCTCCAAATCTAAACTTTCTGAGAAATGTTAAGATAAAATGAAATGTGCAAGAAAATTGACTTATCCTAATACAGAGTCTAGAGCTATATCTGATCTTTGGACACCTGCCTATCAAGCCACATCTTAACCAACTGTCTCCAGTGGTTTAGTTCATATTTTTCATTCCTCCTTAATGTGGCTATTACAATAACTACTTTCAATTTAAATCTGGCAGTACAAGCCATATTCTGGTGCTATTAAAAAAATATATTAAACAGGATTACATATTAGATGATGCTACACACCCAGAAAGCATTTGCTGGGAAACTGTGATATTATAGCTTTGCAAACACTGTAGCATGAGCAATATATAGATGTATACATTCCTGAGCTCCTATGCAAGCACACAGTCTGCCGTGGCTCATGTATATATAAATGGATGAGTGTTCACACTGTAAGAGAAAAGGACAATGTGTTTGATCTGTGAGCAAAATAGCAACAGATCACATCAAGGAAAAGTGAATAAGAAAACAAATACATCAGATCTGCAGTGCAGACACACCACTTTACACTTGGAAAGCACTACATTAGGCTGCAACTTCATTTCTTGAAACAATGAGGAGCAGGTGGAAGAGCTTTGCAGCAGAACCCCAACTGTTGTCCCAGCTCTGGCTGCAGAACAGCAGGGGAGTTGTTCCTCACCACTGAGAGCTTTCCCCCTCTTTCTTTCACAGCCTGCGCCCCTGGGACCACATGTCTGTGGGCTTGGTGCTGGATTTGGTGTGGCATTTCTTCTGCCAGGCCTGCTCTGTTCTGATAGGCACCAGACTGCTACAGCAGCTGTAACTGAGGTCTCAGGACATTGTGCACATATGACCAGATTGATGATTACAACTGTAAGAGGAAGGAGAAAAAGGAAGAGAATAGAAATCAATGACTTACTGTACCAAGAAAGAACCAATTATTCAGCAAATATGCTCTTGCTAATTCTGTCACACAACCTCATTCATTAAAGTTCCATCATTATTTGAATTAACTGTTGCTGTCACAGCAATAATATTCACAATCAGACACTCGCATTCTGCAACTACATAGCTTCTATTAGACCCAATTTAGTGATGCTGCCTGCAACTAATGAACTGGTTTGTAGTTTAATTATAGTGCTAACCAGATAATTTATTAGACAGCAATAAAGTTTAGATTTACCTCTCCTGCAATGCTGGTGATTAGGTGTATACATGAAGCTGCATTTTGTTCTCAATTACACAAGTATAAATCTCGAGAAACTCTATTGAAGTTAAAAGTTATTTTAAGTTGACATGCAGCTACTTTGCACTTGAAAATCTGTAATAAAGTGCAGTTTTGTTCCATGTATGTGCATTACTTACAGCACTCCACGTGGTTACTTTGATAATGATACAGAACATTTTTGTACTGTTGAAATAAATGCCAATCCTGTTACAGAAATTGCTTTTATAATAAAAAATTAAATGAACTAAACATTTAGTGCAAAAAGCAGCATTCAGACAATTCCTGCTATACAGTCAAAGATGATTAACTAAAAAGGAAAACTGCTGTCAAAAAGGTAAATTTAATTTGTCTCAAAACCAACTCAGTGAAATATTAGGAAGCAGAAGCTACTGTATAAAAATCTGAGATCAATTAACAGAGCTCACAATAAAAAAAGGATTGATTTTTTCAAGCAGATTAGAATTTTAAAAAATTAAATCACAAGGTAAAATAATGTTGTTTTTATCATATCACAATATTATATGGTTTAGTTCTACATAGGACTACAAGGCTAGATAGGACCCAAACTTCAATTTTTTTAAAGCCGGGACCTGGACAAACTCAGTAGTAACAGATACAACCTCTTTTTAAATTTTTTTTTTATTATAGCATAGTGGTGGAATTTTATAGTTGCTTTGATCACATATAAGCATATAGTAGCACTCTTTCACATACCTTCCTTTTCACTAATCAGTGGCATTTAGTAATGAAGACTGTGATGCTACTCATATCTCAGTGGTGAAAGTCGAGTGGGTGAACTACTGTGAAAGCAAGGGAAATCCTACATTAGCCTTATAACCCCTCTTTGGGATATCTGGCTTGGGGATGCCATAGAAAACTTGCTTCACTTCTCTATAAGTTCTCTTTCAGTGAAATGGGGCTTAGAATACCAACAGTTAAATTACACTGTGAGGAAGACTTACATGGGGAGGCCATCTTCTATGTGATTCTTAAATAATTCTGACCTGTTCAATGGCACACCCAGTCATACACAACAGATTCATATTTTCAGAGATTTTGCAAAATGTGGGCTCTGTTCCTAGGGATCCAGATCTTGAGCAGATGCAGATTATGTAAACTCAGATTACTGAATTTCCCTCTGCATATGCCTCGTTTACAAAAAGGAGATACTAATGTTTCTTTCATCTACTGCTAATACTTGTACATTTAGACTGCAAATCCATTTAATCACAATGGCTTCTTGGTTCATTTCTGTAACAGACAAGGTACTAACAGATGGTGGAACAGGTAGATGCCACCAGCATAAAAAAATATAATTACAAAAATAATAAAATGGATTGTTCTGAATGCTGCATGACATTTTTTAACATTAAGAAAACAGAATAAAATACACTAATTTTAAAACTTTTTTCTTCTAAAAACATTACATATTCTTTCCTATGGTTTGCTTTCAGCTCTTAACTTCAATTTTTAATGAACAAGAGCATTTTGGCTAGAACACCCCATGAGGTCTCAAAGCCCACAGCAGTTTCCATCATATCAGTAACTTCAGCCCAAGCTGTGAAACTTTTGTCAGCAGAATGACTTTGAAGTTGCTGGATTTCTGCAAGAAACATGGTTTAGACCTAAAACTGGAAAATTTTAGAAAGGATAAGATGAAGAAAAATCCAGATGGCATCTAACCTGTGTCCTTGAAAGCTGAGTTTTATTTCTCAAACATTATCTTTCCTCTGAAGCTGGCTTTCTCTTCAAACTAGAGGGCCTTCAAATGGTCTGCACGTCTACGCACACAGCCAGCAAAGGGCTGACTGCCGCTTTAAGGTGTTACCTCTACATAGATTTTTATTCCATAACATCCTGTATATACTGAAGGGCATTAAAGCTTTGGACAAAACAGAAAGAAAGGAAAATTACAGAAAAGAGAATTCTAAAATACTGGGGGGGGTGGGGGTCGTGGGGTGAGGGGTGGAAGGAAGTATGTAGGTATGAACACATTCACACAAATACACAAAATCAATATGAACTAGTTTACATTTCAAAGCTGTAGCTGATAGGAAACCGGGCAGATTTCTGTCCTGAGGTTTCAAGTCAGCTGCTCAAGAGCTAGGGGCTCAGTCAGATCTGAGTTTATATTTCTGATATATACAAAAGCTCAGGAGCCAAGCTCACCGGCAGAAGAAAACATCTGCCACACACACATCTGCTGTCTGCATAGTCCCCTCGTCAAACTCCCTACCTTTTTAACCAAATTCCCAAAAACCTTCAATATGAATGCCATTCCTTGATGTTATATAACAGTGAAAGGAGAATTAATAAAAGAAAAATAGATGAGAACGAAAGAGAGAAAGAAAAAAGTGTGTAGGGAGGAGAATGAAACAGTTTGTCTTCACCTCTCAGTATCACTCACCCATACACACACACTGAGAAAATGGCGAGGAGGGCACTCACAGACCACTATACATTGCACTTGTCAAGAAACAGCCAAGTAGTCAAGAAATAGCCAAGTAGTCAAGAAAACCATGCCTGTCTTGTCTGTCTTGCACTATATATTGATTGTCCGTGTGAAGTCATCACATTGCTTTAGTAGGCTCCAGTCACCAATGATCTGTGTCAAATCAGTTGCAAAAATGCAATTTTCAAGATATTATCAGTGTTTCTTTCCACACTGAAATCAAATTCTTGTATTTTCTTTACCAAACTCCCCTGCCTCCTGCTACCTCTTCCTTTAGGCTGCCAACTTGTGGCACTTGTCACAGACAGAAAGCATACGTTTGGAAATAGGATGCCTGGAAAAAGTTGAATAAAGCTGAAAAGAGTTGCTCCACTGTTACAGTGGGGATTACTGTAAGACGCATATATCCCCGCTGTAACACTCCACCATATCAAATGCAAAATAGTGATACCAACAAATGACATAGGACAAATTAAAAGTGCGTACAAAGAAGGCAACATCTTCCCATCACTGCCCCATTGGCATGTCCTTTACCAAGTCTCTGAGTTCTTTCAAACCTCTCCTAAGAGTGCAAGAAAGATTTTGACAATGACACCCGTCATCTTCAATGCTGCACCGAGCCCAGTTCCAATTTCCTGTGGCGATCCAGCAGACCTCAGAAATATTACTGCTTTCTGCCTTAGGCTAAACCAAATTACAGAATCTCTTGGTTTCAATTTCCTATTTCACCAAAAATCCCCAGAGGCACAGCTGTCACTGGACTCCCGAGTAATATCCATATGCAGGGTTAATATTAAGGGACAGTTAATACTCTTTCATTCATTTTTGACCCATCTGCAATTTAAGCTTCAGACAAAGTGGCAAAACCAAGAAATACAGTCAAGTTCCACAAATTAAGTTAGAACTTGTTATCTGAAATATTTTGGTAATACAGAGATGTCAATGACAAAAATATGTCAGCTTTCAAGATAAACAGGGAAAACAATTCAAGAAAGAAACTAAGATAAACTTGTGCAGCTTTGGGTTCTTTGGCACCAGTCTGTTCCACACACATGCAAGCTGTATTTGAGTTTCTTAAATATAAGACATTGGTCACTTTTAATACATCATATCCATAGTTCTTGTGTTTCTATCATTTTTTTTTTTATCTGAACAGTTGGATTTGTTTTCATCTAAAATATAAAGCTATTTAGTCACAAACACTTATAACAACAGCAGCAGCAAAGTTCCTCTCTGTCTATTGCATAAAATCTCTATCTTGATTTGAGCCATATTGAATTTAACTATTTTAATGATAACTGCTCTCACAAAGAGGTCCCATAATAACATTTCTCAGTCTGTAGGGAGAGACCAGAGCTGAACTGATACATCACCACCAATACAGTTTTCTACTTTTCTGCTTCATGCTTTAATGAAGCATCTTCTTTCACACAACTCCACCTGTTAAATATTGCATAAAGATGCCACTCATGTGACTGAAAATATATACAGCATAAGGCAGGCCTGCACTACAAAATCACTGATTTTAATTGAAGATACTGAATACCTCTTCAGAGGTTTGGTTGTTTTAATTCAGCCACTAGTTTTCATTCCCTCACAAAACAGACCGAGTCAAGCACAAAGCAACTATGTAGCCCATTGCATTCTGCATGTTAATTCAGTGAGTTCAATAAAAGGGCTCTGGCAAGCAAACTCATCAATACCTCAGCAAACTTATCAATACCTCAGCAAACCAGAAGACCACCAACAAAGGCAGCAGCCCTTTTTCTTTTCCAGTTTTGTACACAAGTGCAATGTCATGGATCCAAGAGATGTGCATGTGCTTACAAGTCACTCAAGGCAATGGCTGGACCAGTCTAAGGAAGAAGAGGACTGGGTTTGTGGTCCCAGCCTATACACTTAATTTCTTATTTCAACAAGTATCCTTTCCTACCTCTCCTCTGAAACTTGAAACAAACAATTGTGCTTTTGCAACTCTTGCCTGTACTATAACATAAAAAATAAACAAAAAAATACACCCAAAAAACCAAACCAGAACATTACGTACTGCCAAGCTCTGAACAAACACAGAAACTATGACAGCAGATAAATAATGATTGTTATTTTCTACTCAGACCCTTCATACTAGAAATCTGCCAAAAGTTACTTTATTTGCAAAGCTTAAAATTCTTGACAAGCCAAAAGCACTTTGGAGACTTCCTACTTCTCTGTGTATTGGATTACACTATGTGCACACTACTGACTGACAACTGAAAAAACAAAAAAAATATTATTTATGCTTGCATAAGATCAAAATCATATACAGTAAATATTTCTGACAATATCAGGACTATTCCTGAATAACCATCACATGGAATTGGAGTGGAAAGGAAGGGCTCATCTTCAGGTCTTGTACAGAGGCTTGGAAGTATCCCTAATCCTTCCCAGAGCAGAAGAAAGCATGAGCACTGGAAAGACCTGGTGTCAAATGCTGGCTACAATGATTTCAGATGAGTCAACATTTCACTCAACATTGAATGTGGGAGATTTATTTTGTAAGCAAACATCAATTAGCACAAAGCAACTGAAGAAATGCAGCTTGAGAATATGACTGCTGACAATCGACCTCCTGAGCCTGCAGGATCCTCCAGAGTGGTAAGAAATAGAGACACTGGCTGCAGCAGAATGGCACCAATGCTACAGGATGGCTCCCACTTGAACACAACAAATGTTTGGGGTTCATTCCTTATTACTGCTACTCTCATTTAAAATCATTCTGGTAAAAAGAAGTAGATTTCCCTTTAGGTGTCTTCCTTCTACATTGTGAATGGAAGCATATAAAGACTTATACTTTCAATTTCTGATTTTAATTTCTAATGGTCCTTCATTGCCTCCTGGATATCAGGCACAGTAAAAGATACTGTGCAATCTGCATCCATGTGTCCCAGCTCTGCCCATCTCGGCACACCACAGTTCTCACCCAGACATACCTAGTGCAGGAAGCAATTTATTTCAAAACATTTTAAATTATCACACTTGTTTGTCTTCATATGCTTTAGCTCTGTTCTACTCATTCGTGGTGAACTAGCTCAGCTGGTTAGAGCATGGGGCTAGTAATGCCAAGGAACACATGGAACACACAGGCAGGATTGCTAAGCTGTGACTTAAAAAGCTGATTTAATGCCCTTAAGGTACACACTGTGCATACCTAGATTTCAAAAGACTGATGAGATGGAACAAATAAAGTCGATCATAGCTGGAAATTATTCCAAGTACGGCTATCTTGAGTTAGGTGCCAGCCAGAGTTCAAACATCATGCTGCCACAAGCCCTGGGTCAACACTTTACCTCTCTATGTGTCGGTGCAGCAAATAGCTTAAATGAATTGCATCTAAGAGGGCACACAGCTGTGTAAATTTGCACCCTCTGGGCATAGAGTGCTTACAGCAGTAAATACCTGGAGTAAGACAGAGGTGCCCGAAGCACACAGGGGGAATGAGCTATACCTTTGTTTAACCTGAGATACTACTCAGTGCAGCTGAAGATCAGAGAGCTCAGGTTTTACCAAACAAGAAACACACTTCACTTGGAGACCATTATTCAGGATGTCATGGTCCTCATTAAGTGTAAATCTACAGTAATTCTATAACAGAAGCTGGAATAACACCAGTTTTAAAAAGGTGAGATTTAGAAAAGAATTAGGCAATCTCCTTGGTTTGTTTTGCATGGACTAATTAACAGTAACTGCAATCTGCGCTAATGAGGCAGGCGTTATCTAAGTGTAAGCAGCAAAATAACAACTTCCTAAGCAATTCCCTGTCCAAACATTAGGTCTTCCTCAAACTTAAAAATACATTCCATACCAATTTATTTTAATTACCCATAAGCAACAAGGGGGGAAACCACTCACATCTTAGTCATTTAAGTCCAAATTTCACTAGTACATGGATGAGTTACAAAGACCTCCGTAAAACGGCTCAGCATGGAAATTCTGAGAAGCTGTTGATCTAATGATGCAACAGAGAGATTAAATTTATCTCACAAACCATTCAAATCTGGACAGAGACAGACGGAGGAAGAATATCAAATGTTAGTATTTCAGGGGAAAAATTTTAAATAGTGAAAACATGATTACGATATCAATTTAGAAAACATAAAATCTACTAAAGTCTGACTCCCTTAGTCCACAGAGGTCTTAAATGCAACTGCTGAAGGATCGATGCACAATTAAATTGTAGCAGATATTTGGAATTCATGTATTACAAATGTTTCTACCCAGCTGCTCTGTACCCCATGAAAAGGGAGCCGAACTTCATTGTCCATTCACAGGACCTGGCTTCAAATCCTGGCTTCAAGTGCTGGCTTCCATTCCACTACTTTCTGAGACTCTGGGAAAACAATTTAACTCCTATTGCTCCAGTACTATCGATGACTAATCCTGCACAAACCCTCTGATCTATCAAGATTCAACTCATGAATTCTTTTGGAGCATGCAAGTTAACCTAATACTACTTTCTGCTAATCCACTGGGATTGCAAAAAATTCACTAAACAGTCTCCTGTCTCCTCCCAAGAGCAAGGCTTGAGCAGGCACAGAGTCACAGTCTCAGCTCTACCCAACAGCCCTTCCCCTGTCTTTGGGAAGGCTTGGAACCCAGCAGACAGCATGTTGCCCTAGCTGCTCCATCACCCAGGCACAAGTTTGGGCAAACCAGGAGCTGGAGCCAACTGCAGCTGACCCTGGCATGAAACAGGCTCCTGTCTTGGGCAAATATTGTTGTCTCAATCTTCCCCTTTTATGCTGTGAGGCTAAAATTACTTTGCTTCATTCTCTGGATGACCATGATCTGTGTTATTTAATGAATTATTCTACAAATCTGTAACACTACCCTGGTTCTTGTCACTGCATTCAAAGTGATATAGAACCAAGAAAAAGTAAGCAAAATTCTTCTGCCATCTCCCTACTTCTTCAGGTACTCCAGATATTAGCTCTGCAAAAGTTCATATAGCTAAAGACACACACACACACACGAAAGTTAAAAACCTGTGCTTTTACCTTCTGCTTGAATTTGTCTCTCTTCAGTTTCCAGCCAAATGTTCTTGCCATGTTTTTGACAATGGAATTGAAGATCCCTCTACCCTCAAAAATTATTCCCTGTGTGGGTAATTATAGTTGTCACACCATTCAAAAACCTTCTAAATGCTCACTTCTACCATAATAATTTAACAAACAAAACTAGTCAGGTTTTGCTTTTTCAGAGTAGGTGTTTGTAGATAAAAATTGGCTTCTCCATATTAAAAACGGGGGGGAAACACCCAACATTTTGGAAGAGAGGTTTGAAGATTTTGTTTAATTTCTTTGACAAAACTTATGGTCTCCTTTTTTTCTTTTTTCCGTAGCTGAGTTTTTTCCTTCTTTTCCCACATCCTCTCATTTCTTGTAGTGAGATCAAAAAGCAGGAGGCAGACAGATGAAAATGGCATTTAAAATTCAAACATTTAATCATAAACCCACAAAATTTAAAACTTTCTCTTGAAATTTTCCAACTTTTAATAGTACAAGAACTCGAAGCATGAAAGGGTTGCTTTTCTCTTTGTTAAAGCAGCCCTGTAACTGGGCAAGTTACAGTCCCTCATTTAAATTATACTTTTGAAATTAAAATATATAAACATATATTTTTGAAGGCGTATTCTCCTCTGCTACCCAGCCTCTGAAATGCACTTTCCCTCCTTTCTTTTCTAAATTTTCCTTCTATTTTCATTGTTTCTGATCTTTGACTGTAAGTTCTTCTGCTGTTTTAAGACACGAAGAAAAACATTTAAATGCCACTGAAGGATAAATGTATACAGAAAAACAATCATGAGCACTATAAATTTATTACTTCTAGCTGTATAACAAGATGACCTTATTTGCAATATATTATATTCATTGGCTGTTACATAGTGTCCTTTGAAATCTGTTAATTCTGCAATAATGTCTTAATAATATCAAACTCTGTGTATATTACAAAGCATATATATTATCCCATGTATTGAAATAACTTCTCATTACAGCATTTCCTAACTCCTACATCCCCATTTGACAAACACTTAAACAATTTTTACCTCATATTTTAAAGTATGGCTGACAAATGCAGAAGATGAATACTTGCAGGGAAACAGGGGAATAGTAATGGGTATACTTCTTATCTATGACATTGCATTTTTCTGCTTTCATTGTTCACTGTGCTAATACAGTGCTGCTTCAAAATGCAGTTACTGATAGATGCAAATCACTAATAATGGCACTTTTTTTTTTTCCAAATATCTCCTCCCTTAAATCTGAGTATTTTTAAAACTAAATTATACTTTAAATATGAGCAGTATCAGAAAGCCAATCAGGAAAAGAAATCTAGGCTTTATTTCTCCTGTTTCGTCACCCAGAAAATTTGCCAAAAAAATAAATAAATTATTGATTTAATTAATTAATTAATTAAATCACTTTCCTGATATCTGTAACAGGAAGAAGTGAGCTTGGTTATCCAATCCAAAATTAAATTTTAAGAACAGAAAGCAGAGGGAGGGAATAAATATGAAAGCCCACAAATAATCGCTGAGGTCACCTTCTGAACACACTGATTTTTCTGACAACAAACCTACTCTAATCTAGAATAGAGGTTGACAATGATGTTCCTGTGGTCACAATACTCCACTGTAACAGCCAAATTAGTGTTTCTCTTATTCATAATGTCCTTGTGTTTTGCTGCCCAAAGTCACTCAGGTGAATTTACTGAATATAGTTTCACAACAGTAGATCAATTGGAAAAGCCTAGGAGTATATAATTATTCCATATCATTGCATTTTACTGCTGTGATAGGATAAACTTATCCAATGGGGGGAAAAAAAAGATCCATTTCAGAGCACAGAAGGTTTATTTCTTTCTATTTCTGTCTTTTATTTTTCCTAAATGTCCCTGGCTTTTATACTTTCATAAGTAAAATGATTCACTGCAGGAAATGAAGCGTTAGTGCAGCTTCACGACATTTTGAAGCTACAGCTGTTTCAATAACAAGAGTTTTAGCCCTGAATGTACTAGTAGCACTTGGAGCTGAAAGCATCTATTGAGTGAAGAAGGGCTTGACCCTTTGCTCAGTGACTTCAAAGTTGTGAGTCATATGGCCCGAAAAGAATCCCTGAAGTCTTTAGAAGTAACAGTGCAACACAACCATTGTGTTACAAATGGCTTCTGTAAAAAAGCATATCTATCATTATGCACCAAACTACATAAATGAGTCTGAAAAATTTAACCACACTTTTCAAAGGCTAAATGCAAAGAAATAGAAAGCTGCAGGCCTGGACAGCTCAGTCTCTGTGATATGAGAGGAGCTGGTTAAGTCCCCACTGCCATCTGCAGCACAGGTGGGCTCTGGGCTGTGCTCTCCTCACTAGAACATCATCTGGTAACATCTACATAAATTGCTTTGTTAAAGAACAGTTAGGAATCACAATTATTAACTGTACTGTCTTCAATCTTCTTCAGCAAAGAGTGCTTCATTTACCAATTACAGAATATTCTTTCTTTGCTTCTTAACAAACCTTTTCTCATCGCTTCAGTGAGAGCTTCCATCTCTCAGGAGCCTAAGCCAGGGTCAGTAGGCAATGAAGGAGTCTCTGAAAAGGAAGGAAATATCTGCAGGTGTTGCTGATCAATTGTGCAAGAGGTAACAGCTACTGTGAGCACAATCTCATGTCCAATATAATGAAGGTAGAAGGGGGAAATATATTTTAACTACCTGCATAAAATATAATTAACATGGAGGCAAGAACCTCTCCATAAACAAAAACAGAGAGAACACATTAAAAAAAATAAAAAGAGGGAAAAAAGTTGAGAAAATCAATTATCTAGAAAAAAATTAGTAATATTGGAAGTGAAGGAAGGGGGAAATAACTGGAAAGGAAACAAAACAAAGGAGGAAAATACTGCAAGCAGCAATATCAAAGACAGGAAAACTGCTATGAAACCAAACAAAGGAAACCCTGGGGAAGAAAGGATGGGAATGAATGCTTACTCAACCCAAGAGCTGTGAACAGTAGGTATTGGTCTATACAGACCGTGCCAATGTTTAGGAAAGTATTTATACAAGAAATATGTAAAGGATTTATATACGAAATTAATCAACAAACATGCTTCCATCCTGTTAAACCTAAATCTATGGTTTATGTAACACCTTTATTAGAAATCTAAATAGTTAAAACAGATGTCTGTGGGTGGCACAGAATCACTGAGGCTGGACACTGAAACAACCTGGGAAAAAGTCCTAAATCCAACCAATACAACAAATTCCAGCAATTCAACAAAGGAAAGCCACTGTAATGAAATGCACTTTGGAAAGATTCAATGAATTCACAATCGGCCTTGACTCCTCAGGAAAAGAGGTGGTCTCTTTATGGTCATATGGGCAGCTTGATTAAAATCTTTTGCTGACTATTATGGGAAAGATGCACTTTGATCCATGAACCAAGTTCCTTTCCAGTGAAGAGGCATTGGTTAACTGTATCCTGAAGTACTTTAGTTCTAAGATAACTTGAGTAATTCATGATTCTTCTAAGACACAGAAGAATGAATACTAAAGAATGCAACAAAAACTTTGTCTTCCTTTAGATGGGTTTTTTAATTCAACAAATTCACACCAAAAATAAAAGTGATAAAGCTGAATCTGATGTGAAAAGACCTGTTTTGAAAATAGGTCATGAATAATAAAATGTTCCCCAAAAGGACTGGCTTGCCAGACATGCGAGGGCCAGATGAAACTGTCTGATGACAGCTCATCCTTAATTTTCCTGCCTGCAGCAGATTCTAAAGGGTTAAGTACATGAGGTTTTTTTCCTATTCAAAACTCTATGCAACCTATTTCCTTACCCAGAACATCTCGTGCATTGTGTTAGAGCACAATGAAACTATTCAGAAATTCTTGTGATTCATTCGTTTTCTGTCATTGGTTTTAGGCTGCTGGCTAGGAAAGTGTTACTATGGAATAACAAGAGTGCTCTGCTTAAAATTACTTTGGGTTTTTAATTCACCTCTTCTGGACTTAGGGTAACACAAGCTGAAGCAAAATCTGGTCTCTTCTACTTCTCACATCCTTACAATAAATCTGTGAAATATGGCTTCATCACCCTTTTCCTCAGATATAGGAGCAATACTGAGTTAGATCATTAATGTCAGAGAGTTGCTAAAGCCCAAAGCAATACGATGATTTTGTCCAGCTGAGAGGTCAGGTCTATTGTTCTGTAAGGATCTAATAGGTGATAAAACTTTCCAGTCTGGAAGGATGCTGCTATCAAATGTGCATCAGCTTCTTCTGATTTAAACATCCATTTGCATCTGAAAAGATCCTCTTCCTAAATTATATGTGTGCTCCATGTGCAATGCTTCACAGTAATCAAATAGCAGGGCTAAGAATGACATGGATGCTTCAATGCTACACGAGTGGTTATGGCTACTGATACCACAGAGGTACCTATTTGAATTAAAGAAAACCATTGCAAGCCCCTACGCCCCCAGAGAAGCTGAGAGAATAAGCTAATACAACTGCATGGGCAGGGAAGTGTCTCATGGACAGGAAGCTTGTGGCTCCATCTCAGCTCACCAGGCCTCCAACTATGATCTCCTCCATCTTCCTCCTGGGTCAGGTATCCACATAAAGAATAATCTGAACTGTAGGGTCTGCTTTGGTTTATTTAGAATATGCCAGGTGAAAGAAGGAACTCTCTACAAAAACAAAACTACAGAAGATAGAATTAATTCTTTCCAGGCTTGGATTCAGGCTGATCCAACAAGCCTAGCTTTGTCCCATGTTGATTGGGAAAATGGAAAATTTCCTTACACTTGCCCTCAGGAAGGACAAATTGTGTATCAGAATGTTGGTTGAGCAAAATAAGGAGCTTATGTCCAACTTGTTCCTCAGACTGCAGAAAAGCTCTAAAACATTACGGCATCTCCTTTGTGGAAGGCAAAAACCATGTTCTTTAATAAAAGATTCTGTTACAAAAAGGATTTTCTGCCACATACACACATCATTCCAATTTTGATGAAAGTCTCATAAATAAAATTAACAAAACTGTCTCTCTCCCTGGCAGGTCATTTTTTTTCATACCCAAATTTCTTAACAAGTAGCAATTACCAAGCCACATTGCCTATAAGTGCACCCAACAGTCACAGACTACAGGATGACATATTATACCCATGAATACCTCACAATTGAAATACATTTTCCCTATGGGACTACATCACTGCTTGACTTAATTTTTCCTGACATTTGGCCTGGAGCTTCTTTAAAGAAATGAACTTAGCATGGCTTTGCTGACAGCAAAGGACAAACCATGGGTATATACTAAAATCCTACTTAAATCATGCCTACTACCCTTTTAAAACACTGATCCTGCATAAATTGTAGGACAGTCACTGGGATCTATTAGTCAGAGTTCATCTTCTACTGTTTGAGGATGAGCTATAGGTCCACATAAGCAGTACAAAAGGTCCAGCATAAATCATACTGCGAAGGAATAAACAGTTTCACCAGTGACAAATTTATCGGTGTGGAAGGAGATATGCCAACTCGTCAGAATTCATACCAGGGTTTTTTACAGTCTTAATAGTTCTTACTATGAATCATCCATATTCTGGTTTGGATTGGTTTCCTTTTGCTTTTCCTCCACAATGTTCTCTAAAAAATGGTACCTAAAAAGATTCGATTTCAAGAGAGAGAGGCAGAGAACCTTACTTTAAACTGAGGGAAGATAGGTTAGGAATTAGAATACTACAGTGTTTCTAATCAATCTCCTCCCTGAAGAACAGTCAAAAAATTCTACATTCCTCTCCCAATTAGGTTATATATTTCTCTTTAACATTCTGAAGCTGTTATTAATGTTACGAAGTTGTATGTCTGTGCAAATATTAAAATTAATGTCTATTTTAAGTGACACATTGACAATTTCAGAGAAGGAAGTGCCCTGGCTTTGACAGAGGCACAATAACATCATCTATGGAGTATTTTCAATGGTTTCATGAGAGCATCTCAATGCTGCCCCTGAGAACCAAACTGTAACTGTGCGATCTCCAGTTCTCTTGTAATCCTTGGTTTCAGTATTGAGGGGAGCTGAATGTATCAAAAGGAGAACTACCTAGTTTTAACTGTGTAAAGCTCTAAGAAATTACTTGTGCTTTAATTAACTTGTTGTCTCAAAAATAGATAGAAATGGTTCCCAAAGAAAAAAGGAAAACTATGGAAAAAATGAAAATTAAGATTGAATTAGGCCTGGCCCCAGTCTCATTCCTCTGAGGACAGTTTTCTCTGAGCTCCACATCTTCACCTCAGAGTGGTCTAACAATAAATGCTCCTCAACACAAACCCATCCAAGGCTGGCATTCCACGAAGACATCAAGTAACTGCCTGTATCCCAACAGCAGTAGAAAGTATTTCATCAATATGCAGCCTGGTCACCCAGGAAGCAGTGAAACACTGTGACAAGTTAAAGCAAGACAACAGCAACTGTTTGTAGATACTTATACTAGATGCACTCCAGGTTTTGTGACCCTCCTTGGACATTTTGGAGCACTTCATCTAAAGACAGGTTTTGCAGGCATTTTATAATCTGTTCCATACAATTATCTCTAAACTCAATTTTTTCTCATGCTCTTTTATTGTCCTCCCAATCCTCTTTTCTCTTTGACCTCTAGAGCAGCTTGTCCACCTGCGGCACATAAGAACACAGGCATGGAATAACCCATTTCTGGGTTAAAAATGGTTAGTTCAGGATTAAAACTGGCAATGGTTGACCAATCTTTGAATACATGAATCTTTGAATAAGTGACAAAATGCCTAAAAGCAGCTTAGATCTGTCCCGTGAATAGCAAAACAGAGAAATTGGATACTTTCAAATGCCTACTATTCACATTTCTCATTCTTTCAAATGCACAGCCTATTTGTTTGTAGAAACCATGACAATATGCTCCAGGATTAGGCCTCAAGAATAATCTCTTTCCTTTTTCATGCATCTACAGGATTACTTATGTTCTTGTTATCAGGATATCTTTTGTGCCCTGAACAATCTTTCGGAACATGGAGAAACAATCACATGCAGTTGAGTTCCTGCTTATCACACAAACCTTGGATGAAATGTTCTCACTGAAAGATGAAATTAAATTAATGTAAACTACCACTAAGTAAAGAAATGGAAAGGTTTCTGAGACAGAAAGATTGTCTACATTAACCATTTTTCACAGTGTTGGTGAATTTTGTATGTTTTGGAAAAAAAAAAATTCTCCCCACCTTCAAAAATAAGTGAAAAAGTTTCAATTCAGTCTTTGAAAATACTTCATTTTGAAAAGGCAAAAAATGCCTTTTAAGCCTTTAGGTTTGCACAAAGAACCAGTCTGAATCATACCTCTCAAGAACAACAGCTCCTTCCAGTTCAAATGAACTGAATTCTTTTTCAAAAACTCAATTCTTTTTGCTGAGCTCTTACTCTCTATTCTGTCCCTCTGGCACACCTGGTCCACATCTCCCTTCGCCCATGTTACTCTCAATAATGATGATTTTCACTCTCCAATACTGAAACTCAAGCTCCTCATCTTTCCCTAGGTTTCTTTTGCTTGAGGCACTCAGAACTAAGACAGATTATTTTAAGAACCACATTTTTTCCTAGGTATGTGGCAGATCCTTGGTGTGACCAAAGCAAGTCTTTCAGCTCTCTGCTTCCATCTCATATATTTAGAAGAGGACATCAGGCAAGGACAGTCCCTCCGTCACAACTCTTCATGCTCAGTAGAACCATGACCTCATTAAGGAGCCCAAATGATAATACTTCTGTGTCAGATTTTAAATTCAAACATGGTTTTGTTTGCAAAATGGTAAGCAAATTTGCTCCTTAACAACATTGTAAACCTTTTAAATCACGTATAAGCAGTGGAACAAACCTCTACATTGCTAGGGCAGAATAAGATATTTTAGTGCCAACTCTGGTCCATTAGATTTTAATTGGCTCCAGCTGGCAGTCCCCTAAACTATAACATTTTTTACCTGCAGCTGAGCAGCTGTCCGCACAAAATAAAGAAAAAAATTTCCTACCCAGGAAAAAGAAGAAAATATGTTGCCTGTACCTTCTTCCCTGCAGTCTACAAATACAGAACTAAGTACAGCCACTGTACCTGACTAAGCAGCTCCTTCAGAGTTCCTTTTTATCCAAAATCCATATAACATCAAAACCTTAAATTCTGCAATGTATTTACACAAAGAGACTCAGTCATTCAAACACAAATCTTCAAGAAATCTGTCTAACACTGTATTAGCGAGAGAGTTAAATTTAACTCAGAAACTTAATATAAAATCAGAAACAGAAATGATCAGGGTTTTTCCGACTCCCAGCTTCCACTTCACCTGCCTGGCTGGATGCACTATGGGATGGAGCCTCTCACTGCTTCTTGGGGGCAAACTCGACAGGCATTACAGCTCAGACTGGAGAATTCATTGAAGTTTTCCCGCTCAGGTGAAAAAGATTTAGTCACAGAAACTTTGAACTGAATTAGTTCTGCCACTACAACAATGAAGTACAATTTTAGTGAAATAAAGACAACTGTCCACATATTGCCTATGTATGTGTAGATAGACAGATAGATACCAATTACAAACAGTTCACAAAAATTACAGCAACTTCATCAAATTCTGCTCTCATTGTAGTAAACCCAGCAAACCAAAGAGAGATTCCAGATTTTCACTGATAAAGAATAACAAAGATGAAAACTCGGTCTGCTAGATTCCAACTGTACTATTACCTTTTCCTTTCCTTTATTCTCCTTTGAGAATGAACAAGGAGAGAAAAAATATAACAACAGAATTTCAGTCTGAGCTGCAAATCAATCTTTTCAGCTAGAAAGTTTCACTTGTATTACTGCTAACAGTTTTAGTAACAGACATGGTACTGTCTCCTGCAATCCACCCAAGAGGAGAGGGTGGGAGCTGGGCAAGCCTTTCAGAAACACCATAGCATTCCCCCAAGGCCCCTGCTGAGACCCCTCTTCACCACCAGCAGTGAAGAACAATCCCACTGAGGTCTGCCAAATGCCCAGCACACAAAAAGCAGCAAAAATCCCCCTTTGCCAGCTGATATGTTCAACATTGGTAAGAGGAATGTCACCCACTCCCCTTTAAAATCTTGAGACTCAAACGGGTGTTGTCTCCCTGCTGAGCACACAAGCCCCATTCTCCTGCCGCCCCTGCCCCTGCTCTTCCTCTGCTCCCACAAAGGTCTGTTAAAGAATCAGTAAAACCACACTGAAACAAGAACACCTGCGGGGGTGTGCAGGCCTTCAGAGCTTGAACCCTCAAAGATTTTCTCTGCTCAGGGAGCACCCAGGAGGATGTGAGGCTCAGCTTTCTGCCCCACTCAGAAATGAGCAGCCTCACACTCTGGCATCCCTCCTCCCTATACATGTGCCGGCAATAAAGCAAACAGACAGGGCTATTTAAAAAATGACTCTAATGATGTAAATTAGACAAACATTAATAAATTCAGCAGGTTATTTCCCTACTGGAAAAACCACCATTGATCAGAACAGCTCTCACATCGGTGATTCATATTGTTATACAAGGCCTGTGTCTGAAAATAAAAGTTCCATGTGAGACTTGCATTGAAAACACCTTATCCGTCAGGCTCGCCTTTATTATTCCTGAAGTACAAAGAGGCCAATAAAAGAGCTGTATTAAAACAGGCCCCCTGTTACCCTGTTAATCACAGAGTGCTGTGATTAAATGTTTGACTTACAGTTTGCTTTATTAAGCAAAGCAAACACCATCACCTTTCCAGCTTTCTGAACTTTGAGTCATTTTTTAACATTATGGCCGACCCAAAACTGCTCATGTCCTACAAGCCTGGAAACTGCACATAATGCAACCCTGCAAGTTATATTTTATCCTACCGTAAATTGTTAGCTGCCTGATTATAGAAGGGTTAATTTACCATTAGGGAGATCTCTTAAAGCTACACAATAGAGACTGAAGAATCTCAGATTTTGCTCTTGATAAAGAAAGTTTATGCCAGACAGCTACTTCTCATTTTAAAAGAAACACATAATCTTATATTAAAATTTAGTTAAAGAATTCTCAAATTCCTAATATTTTTTGTTAATAATGTCATTTCTATATATGAAATAATATGTGATTCTCGAAAGAAGAACTCTAAGGAACTACAGATTAACAGCCAAAAGACACCAAAGTTAAAGTACTTTTTTCCTACTTCCATACTGGAGAAAAACTTTAACATGAAGAGAAGCTCAAACACCTGAAACAGAATCCAGATCAATGGGATTATCAGCATGTCAGTGGTGGATGAGGCTCCCAAGCATCTACCAGCAGTAGTCTACCCTTCCAAGGATTTCTCCAAATATACTGGTACAGCTAATCCTGACTTTGGAGTTTTGTTGACCATTTTAGCACTAGAGATCTTTCTTTCGCAGCACTATCTTCTGCAATATCCTATTATGAATGATTAATACCATACAAGACAACTATTGAATTCTATGCCAGCAACATAAAAAATATGGAAGCAGACCAAACTACCACTCCAAACACTGCTTTTAAATATGATGTCAGCAACCAGCACACAAAGCTGAAAAGCCCTAGACTGTGTTACTTTACAAGCTGGATAACTTTAGATTCTTACAATGAGATCTTTACTGATTTGGTAAAAGAAGTTTTTCCTCCTGCTTCCTTCATGTATAGACAACTGTATTCAGATATTTAAATTCAAAAACAGAATCTTACCCTAAGTTCTAGAGGGATGATACAGGGTCAGGGTTTACTGAATGCATTGTCAGCCAAACTTTTCCACCCCAAAGAAAGGAGTGCCTTCTCGAGGGGTGTGGGGAACTTTGCACCAGAGACAGACTTTACAACAGATCAGTTAGTTGAGCCATAAATGAAAATAGTGTGTGCTGTTCTTTCTGCCTGCAACTTTTAAGTACAAAATAAATTTTAGGTAGGTAACTTAGCCATTGTTCCTCACTTACAGTTTAGCTGTTCTGTTCCACTGTAGACTGTGAGGCCACAAAGGATTTAAGCATGTCATTTAATCATTCTCCAAAAGACAAGCTGAACAATGTCACATCTTTATCATTGCATATGGCATCACTTACCCTGATAGCTGTAAAAGCAAGAATCACTGTTAAGCATTTAATCCTGTCAGACAGGGATATTAACCTGCTATTTTAGAAGCCATTGCCATCTGATCTGTAGTACTGACAATGATGGCTTCCCAAGGAACAATTCCTCTTGCCGAACCATTGAACGGTACAAATAACTTTCATGGAACTCTAGAGCTGGTCGAGAAAACTTTTGATGGAAATGGAAGTTATTTCAGTAAAGATAGTGTGGGAGGAAAAACAGGTTATTTAAAACTTTCATTAACTTCCTGTAGTACATAACAAGTTCATCTTTTTCCCTCACTTATAAGTATACACACATATATTACTCACTTATCTGTGCCTACAAGGATAAAATCAAAGAAGGACCTTATGCCACAATTAATGTCCTAGCAAGGATCTCAACCCCAAATTTCACTTCAAGGGGGAGAAAGTGAATGAACTGAGGATTTCGAGTAACGGATTAGACATTTGCTTGAATAGTACTGAGCTGAGACTAAACACAACTGAAGGAAGCAACTGGACTCTGGATTTTGGGCAGAATACAGGCAAACCAGCTGGACTCAGCTGACAGAGACTCTTTCAGACATGAGATGTTTCATTGGTATTTCACACAATGGCTACATGAGTAATGAACAGATGGGTTTGCTATTCGCACCACTTAGTAGAGCATGAAATGATGCACTGACAGGTAGGAGAGAGAAGAATTCGAAGCAGGTGTTGTAGTAACACTATGACAGAATACAGTATGTCAAAATGCAGGGTGCAAAATACTTAACTAAAATGTATTCAGAGGCTCCAAAATTAGAAGTATTAATAGCTAAAGTTTTTTAATTCTTTTTCAAGCTCAAAGGGCAAAAAATATAATAAGCTAGGACATTTTGGAGTGAACTCTGTAACTAATCCATTCAGGCCTGTGTGTCCTTCTCTACTAATGGAAGAGAGACAAGGATCATTCATATATTTGTGTCCTCAAAGCCTGACTGCTGCAGCACACAGTGCATGGGACTGAAAGCTGGAGAGGTCTAACAGACTCCAGCTGGTGTAACAGGCAGCTGCCCAATTAGCAATGGGTTTGCTGTCTCACAGACACATTGGTGCTCTGGACATGGTACTTGCTGATGAGAGTGAAGTTAAAAAAAAATCACCAGAGTTTTTATCTTCAAATCTATCCTACTATTTGACCCTCAACTGGACACTCCAGGATTGAGTTTCTGCCATCATATGTTGGTGTCTGGGACTGGAAGTTGACTTGCCTCTTCAAGCATGAAGAAAACCAAAAGCTTTGTTTAAAATCACACCAGCTTCTCTTGGATTTAAGTAAAATCATGCAGAATCTCTCTCAGAAGCCAAAAAGAACTCAATTTCAAAATACATTTTGTAGTCTTTTCAAGTCTCATGAACAATTTTTTAAAAATACTTCATTAATTTAGGACTGAAAGTTTTAAAATATTTTAACAAGAAATGCATACCAGATTTCATTTCTTCCTAAAATATTTTAATAAAATATTAACATTTAATTAACTATTAGTCACAAAATAAAAAGTAAATTATTTTTTGTGTTATACTAAAAACAGTACCGTTTTTTGCTGCAACTATCACAATGTGAATGAAATAAAAAAGAGCTTCTCTTCCATGAGGAAATCTGTCTCTGTGGGAGAAGCTTTGCTCGGGAGCAGTACACCTCCTCATATGTCATTTGTCCTTAGGGTTCCACCCATATTACTTACCTCCTTGGGCTTTTTCCCATATTTTTGGACAAACACCTTGCTAAAGACAGTATGTTGGGATTGACACACCTTCCGTTTCCACTGTGTGAATGAATAGCAGCTCCAAGGCTCAAAAGCCACGTAAAGCTACTGTTAGTGAGACAGAGCTTGGATCTCATGTCTCTGTTGCTTCCAAATTTTATGGTACAATAAAAAATAGCAGCTGTTAACTTGGAAAGATGAGATGTAATTAATGAGAGCTATAGCCCACTGGGGTGGAACACACGTACTTCCATGGAATCTGCGCACAATCCTGACTGAGCCCAGTTCACCAGGATGTGGGCTTTGTGTCTTCTCCCAAAGAGGGCAAGCGCAGGACCACCCTGCAGCTCCAGCTGACAGCCTCTGCACTGACTGAGGAAAGAGACTGCCATCTACTGAGGCAACCCATCTATTGGCAAACAGGGAGTTAAAGCAATGAAGAGGGGATTCATGGTTAAGGCAAGGAGTTTAGAGAATTCCCACAGACATCAGCTGTTCACACTAACAAAGATGTAACAGGGAACTATAATTTTAAGTAAATCTTTTTCTTCTCTCCCCTTCCTCCCCAGCTACTTTCCCTTAGTCAACAAACTGATTTTCTAATGGGAATTATTCATTCCATGTAAACTTTTGCAATATCTAACCCCTGTAATCCTTTTGTTCTTAAGGACAGAGATTTCTGTGCCTGCTGTTTTGCTACACTGAAGAAGCAAAGCAAAAAGGTGGAGTATCAGAAAAAGAAAACAGAGTAAAGGAGAGTGGAGTGTTGCAAGAAGGGAGGCTTTTAAGCACTCACAGAGTTCACCAAAACATTTATATGAAGCAGTCAGTGGAAAAGATCAGAGAAAAAACAGTAAAACATATAGTGAATAAAAGAACATTGCCACAACCAGCTCATCCCCACTGACAGAGCAGTGTGTTCCATTAGATAGAGATGAATAAGCCTGAGCACTTGAAAAGCATCTCAAAGCAAAGATCTCAGAGCAATTGCAAATATTAAGTTTCCTTCTTGCACCAGGTGCTCTGCATGATCAGCTATTAATATCCATCAGAGCCAACGATGTTCAGGATCTTGCAGGACCCAAGTCTAATTGATTTAAAGCCTCAAAACAATGCGATGACATATGAATTATTGCCTCCAATTTAACCAGAAAGAAACTAAGAAGTAAAAGAATTATTTTGAAGAAGCTTCCACTAATTTTCCTGGCAACCCAGAGAGTTCCTACAGCAAGCGTAAAGCTGAAACATTAAGTCACAAATGTCTGTATGAATATACAGTTAATTACAGAAATAGCAAGTGGTGGGAATGTTGGGTGTCCAGAATGAAAAGCAGAGTTGTGGGTTTACATTAAGAAACTAGGTGGCTTATACAAGCACCTGGTTGTAGAAGAAATAAACTCAAAATTTTGTCCATGTGCCTTTTCAAATGTCATCCAGCAAGTTGATCTCAAAGCTGGGATGAGAATATATGACTTCTTGTCCCTAACCAAAAATCCCATCCTATTCTTCTCACGATGGAAAGTGAGACAAAACCAAGAGAGTAATTATTTTATCCTGGGATAACTCAATTCCATTTAGCTAACTCTGCCCTGATGGAAATAAAACTTTTCCATTTTACATCTTCCCAGGGCTGTTACAACAAGCATTACCACATAATTTCAGCTGACTGCACCTGTTCTTGACAATGTCACTTCCCAGCTGTGCAGAGATTTGGAAATGGTTATTAAACACTCATCAAAGAATAAAAACAAAATTGAATCTAAATGGACTGTGCTATGCTTCATGGAAGAGAGACAGCTGGCAGAGCTACACTGCACCGAGGCATCCTGTCAGGCTCCACAAGGAATGTCATCCAGCTTCACTGGTGGCATATCGGCTGTAGTGGCAGACTCCCACATTCCAGGCTACCTGCTTAAATAGATTTTCCATACATAGCAAGAGACGTCTTCCCTGGTTTCTTTATAACACACTGCTGAATATGGCTGTACTGAGAAGCTCTACCTGAGAAAAATTTAACCCAGCTGGTTTATTAAAAAAGTATCAATTTCACTGTTCATTTTTATCTTATGTTCTTTCAACTAGGATCACCCATTTTCACACATCATTCAAGACAGAAATGTCTGAAACTGAAGTAATTTCCTATACTATAAACCCTCCAGGAATAAACAATTAGGCTCATGGGAAAGTCCATATTTGCTCATTACAGTCAACATTTTTATTGAAACAAATTGTCTCTTGCACAGACACAGAGATGCCACATTGTCCTATCTCCCAGGGAGGTCCTGCCATTGGCTAGGTGCTTTAAAGAGCAGTCTGGGAAGTAGCTACAAACATGATGGATCCCATTCCCACCAGCAAATTGCCTTACAGGCAAGTTTGAGAAGGCTCCAATACCTTGGACTTGACTTGATTACAAAGCCATTACCATTTTTGTCTTGCTGCAGTCATGCATATTTCCAGCCATTTCAAGCAGTGTCTTGCATGATTTTGAGCTAAAGACTCTATTAGAGAGATGTGGGGACATTTTTCTGCTCCACTACTGTAACAATGTTCGTAAACAACTGATCTCTTCACTATCCAAACTGTCGAGCTTCAAGTGGAGAAGGTGAGGGAGGAAACCTCAGGGGAACGGGTCTGATCTCATTTCTTATCAACGGTTCACTGCTGCCAAATGCAGCCATCAGACAAAATCCAGCAAACCTTAAACACTTAAAAATGGAAAGACTGAACATCTCCCAGAGAAAAAAGCTAATGGGATACAGAGCTTTTCACCTCTGGGTCACGAGCTCAAATCTGGCTCCTCTCAGAAGCAACGACACTGCCAGGCTGCTCCTCAGCTGCATGGAAGGATGCTCTTAAACCAGTCGAGCCCTCGCTGCTAGTCAGCAAGTTTTCAGAAATAATCCATTGCACACCACTCCTACTCGGAGAAGAAGCTGTAACTTCTGCATGCAGAATGTCTTACCATCACAGCCACAGCATACTAGTGTTGAGGATGAGGTAGAAATACACTGCCCAGGATGCTTATTTAAATTTCAACACTTTCATCTTCTGTCATGGTTGACAGTTTCCAATCCAGTGTTATGTACTAAACTCTTTTATTCAAGATGTTTTTCTTACTGTTTCTGCTTCATATAAATGGCCTGACAAACTTGTATCAAGCCGCAGAGGCAAGGCAATGGGAAAGAATGCAAATAAAACCGTAGCTAAACTTTTAGGCTACAAAATAGTGCTTCTTTCATACAGTAATACTGTGGAACTGCCTCCCACACACTCTTATACATGTCACATATATAAATGGATTAGAGAAATTAGAGAAATGAGTAAGAGTCATAAGGTCTGATTTAATGGGCACTAGAACCGGACTACCAAGATTTGGAACATGCATTAATTCCAACTGAAGTCAAAATTAACATCTCCACCAGCTGTAATGGCACATGGACAGATCCTTTAGATAGAATTTAGTGAAGCTAGTGGAAAAACAAGTGATAAATTCACTTCCAAATATCCAGATGCATATTTAGAATCATAAAATATAAGGGAAAGTACTTCTGGAGGTCATAAGATCCCATGCCCTGATGAATTCAGAGTCAACTTCAAAGTCAGAGCAGGCTGTTGGGGGTTGTACCAAGCCAAACAGTGAGGATACCACAACTTTTCTGGTCACCTGTTGTAATGCTTAACCACCAGTGGCTTTCATGGTGAAAAAGTTTTTACTAGGGTTTTTATTTTTATGTTCTTTATAACAGCTAAGGATCAAAAATTTTCCTGAACTGGTGCTAGTCCCACCTCAATAGGGAAGAGACTTTCTGATCACATCTGATGACATATTGTATCCTCTCCATTCTTTATCTCCTCTTTAAGAGGAAAAAATGCAGCAGAAAAAAGGAAAAAATCTGCTTTTATGACATCTCAGAATCCATGACACTAACTGCTATGATTCTCCCCAACACCAGAAAGGAAAGTCTGCGTAAGCAGTCAACAGTCCCAGCATCAGACTTACAGATGGTGAGGCTGTCTGTGGGTATCCTATTCTCTAAGGCATGAGATATACAGATATATAGATATAGATATATAGATACATAGATATATAGATAAAATCCCACTAATATCTAGTCTCTGATTTTTTTGGAAACTTTCATTCTGGAGTTCCATTCCTGTTATTCAAAATACCACAGAACTTATGCCTGAGGAGGTTATTTCCATAATGGAAAAATGTTTTTGGTGACAGCACAGTTTGCTGCAGGTGATGCTATCAAACACAAAATCTCTGCTATTTTAACTTCATCACAGTAGTCCTCTGGGATACTTTACTGAAGTGTATTCTTATGATAAAACTCAACTTTAAAAATAAAAATGACCAGAGCTATATTTAGCCCTCTGTTCTAAGCAGCATAAGATGCTGTTAGAACTATGCCTCCAATATCTTCAGGAATTTGCTACTTAGCAGTAATTGCCAGCAGAGCATGAACAAGACAAAATAAAATTCTCAAAAAGCATTTGATGGAATAAAAAGTGGCATAATTTCCCTCGAACTAGAATCTGTTACAGTATTAACGATTTAGACATTCAAAAGCTTTCAACTAACATTCAAACAACACAGTGGAACATAATGTCAATATTTATAAATATACAAATACATTAAGATAATAGCAACAAGAATTCTCTTCTACTAATTAACTTCTTTTTGATAAAGACAGCATGAACTGCAGTTCTCCTTGACTCTTCTCTGGCACTAAGATACATGTATTGTCAGTCAAATTCAATGTTACTGGGGAGAGAGGAGGGGATATTTTCGGAAAAAAAAGAAGTGAACAAAACCTGCTCAGAAGTCATGGAATTTCTGATGAAAGCTTATTTTTTTCAAAATAACTGGTAATGCTTAATTTCACAAGGAATACTGAAAGGACTTGACTTCCAGTAAGTGTTGAGAATGTGGTCTTTCAGAACTGGATGTTTTTATGAGGCAACAAGATAGACACACAAAGTCATTAGTGATTTTGCAAAGGGCAAAATTGTTCCTAGAACACATGCCCAGAAAACTGAGCAACCAATAAAATCACAAAATCATAGAATAGTTTGGGCTGGAAGGGACCTTCAAGATCATCTAGTTCCACCCCGCTGTCATGGGCAGGGGCACCTTCCAGCAGAGCAGGTTGCTCAAAGCCCCATCTAGCCTGGTCCTGAACACTGTCAGGGATAGGGCATCAACAATTTCTCTGAGCAACCTGCTCCAGTGTCTCATCACCCTCACTGCAAAGAATTTCTTCCTAATATCTAACCTAAACCTGCCCTCTTTCAGTTAAAAGCCATTTCCCCTTGTCCTGTCTCTACATGCCCATGGCAAAAGCCCTTCTACACCTCTCTTGTAGCCCCCTTTAGGTACTGGAAGGTGCTGGACGGTCTTCCTGGAGCCTTCTCTTCTCCAGGCTGAACAACCCCAACTTTCAGCCTGTCTACACAGCAGAGATACTCCAACCTCCTTATTGCCTCCTCTGGACGTGCTCCAGCAGGTCCATGTCCTTCCTGTGCTGGAAGCCCCAGAGCTGGATGCAGCACTGCAGGTGGGGCCTCAGGAGAGAGGAGCAGAAGGGCAGAATCTCCTCCCTTGTCCTGGGGCCACACTGCTTTGGATGCAGCCCGGGGCCCAGGACAGCTTTGGCTTTCTGAGCTGTGAGTTCACATGGCTGGCTCATGCTGAGGTTCTCATCAACCAACACAATAATATTACACTCACGTAGGACAGGACTTAAATGCAATACCTTACTCAGTGGCAGCTGATGACAGAAGTCAGTGAGACAGCACACAATTACCCAAGCTGGAATTTTGCCCAGATATCCGAGTTAACAACCAAGAACATACATACCACGGATCTTTACTTACCAGCAATGTTCATGACCTAAGTTTTATGTATCATCTGAAGTGTGCCCTGGGAAATAAGCAAAGTCTCCAGCATACACAACTGAGTGAAAAACAGTAAAGATTTTGGTGATTTGTAGGGAGAAAGGTAAAGCACTGGTTAGAACTACAAAGATCTCCCAAGGAAGGTAATAGGGATGCAAAATCTGATTTTTGTCACAAATGACTTGCAGCTAGCAAGATCACTGCCTCTTGATTTAATGTTCCTCTATCCAGGTATAAAAGGGAATTTCAAAGCTACTCTACTATTTAAAGAAACTCTTACTGCCTTAAATCTTTTAGAGAATATATTGACTGCATTACCAAGAGACCAGAAGCACTGGTTTTTAAAGAAATTCTGTTGTTACCATCTTCACTTGACTGTGATTTTTCTATTCTTCATTTTCTTCTGTATTGTGATACTTAAGAACAGTGAATTGTTAGATGCACTCCCATTGTTAAAAAAGGTTTTATTTGTTCATGTCTCTTAAAAAACATGTTGAGGCAGTCTTTAACATGAGTTAAATTGTTTTATGTAAAACATTGTTTATAAAAGGCTCTTCCAGAGATTATGAAAGGCAGAACAAAACCAAGTTTTCCTTTAGCATCTACTGTAATTCATCAGTGAGCTGGCTACCTTTTTAACTGGACAGCACTTTCTTGTCACTGTCTGATGTTAAAACCATCCATTGCAACAGTACCTACATAGCAGTGAATTTACTCTCACATGAGAGTTGGGGAACAATTGGCAGGGAAAAAAAATCAATGGCTTTAAACTAGTTTAAAACATTTCATTTGGTTTCCAATTTTTTAAATTAATTCTAACTATGAAATTGGAAAAATCATTATTATTCATTCAGATTTACTCCTAAGACCTAGAGAGGTTTTTGGCCACAAGACTATCCATTTTATGCATGCTGGAGTTAAGTAGGTAGCAAATCAGGCACCAGTAGAACCACAGATGCCTGTGTCAGAGCCTGAGCCCCTTCTCTGACACTGCGCTGAATTGCACAGACTTCAAGGTAAAACTATGTGTTCATTTCCTTACCTCCTCCTTGTTAATGTGTCATTCTCCAGTTATTTTTCTAAGTACATTTTGGCTACAGCACAGATGACCCATTGTAATTTGCCTGCAAAGTCTCACTCGGAAGGTCTCAGATGTTTGGTTTTAATCAGAAATGTGACTGCATAAAGATTTCACATTTTTATTGCTATTTTTCTTTTACTCTACTGCTCCTACAGAGTCTCAGTGAAATCTGTTCAGTGGAATAACATGAGCAGGGCAGGCTGCCTTCTGCTTCTGCTCGTCCTGCAAATCTAACCCAGTGAACAGAGGAGGAACTGGATTTTATTCTGGCTCACACTTCATCAGCAGGACCGTTAATGAAGTTACAGCATTTTCACCTGCACCACCACATTAACAGAAACTTGTTTAGCACTGCAGTAGCAAAGAACAAAAGTACAGTAGCAACCCACAGTGCTGCACCAGCACTCACTTTATCCTCCAGTTCTCTTTGAAGGAAGGATTAAATCCACAGCTGAAATAAACATCTCTCTTGGAAAAAAAACCCCAAACCCAAAATAAAAAAAAACCCTCAACATAGAAAATCCCTCTTTACTGTCTGTGTTAAATCTAGCTTTTCAATAGCACTACTCTGCTGTAAAATCAAATAGAATCTGCAAATCAGAGTAATTCCTCAAAAATTAAGATATTTTATTTATAAGATGTTTATAATTTGTGTTGCTATTCAGAAATACACTCTGCTAAAATAAGAAGTGGACAGTTTTGACAGTTTCTGGTTTTGCAAACAATAAATCACAAGGTGGCAAATATTCTGACCATCTTCAGGCAAAAGGCATTTTAGTAGGTCTTGGGGTTTTTTTCAGGTTTTGTTTAGGGTTGTTGATGGGGTTTTTTACCCTATTGCAAAACACGGTATCAGTAACAGAGCTTTTTTTTTTTTTTTTTTCAGGCAGAAAAAACAGGTCATACTTTTATCTTCATTAAGATGGCAGAATACTACTAATGTTCAAGAAGATATCTGGAATTTAAAAGATGAATACAGACCTAAAAGCAAACAGATCAACAAAGTTCTCTTATGTATGGGCAAAAGGACAGGAAAAATACTCTGAAAACTGTGAAGTCACCTAGGAGCAAATGAGTTTAAGTCCTTGTACAGGCAATTAGACATCAAGTAAGCAACCAATAGCAACTGAATTAGCACCTTAATTCTGATACCCTCTTTGGCTTTTAGGCACTTATTAGAAGCTTAGAGTTTTTGTGAGCATTTTTCCTACAATAAGCCTTAACATCTACAAGCGGTGTTCAAAATCCTATTCATTACCAAGGCCAAGAATATGAAAGAACATTACCCAGCACACACAGGCAGGAGCCAATTCATCTAAACTCAGCATGAAAATGTGCTGTTACTATTCAAACCAGAGGGCACAACAGGCAATGAGGCACTGGCTGGCCTTTGTTGCTGCAGAGTTGATCAAATTATCAAGTAATACACATCCTGATTTAAAAGAAGGGAGAAAAAAAGAAGACAGTAACCAAATTTTAAGATGAATAAAAAAGATGCCTTCTTAAGGACTAGCAACTGAACTGAAACTTCAATCACTTTTCTGATTTAGGATTACTAATACACCATTGAAAAACAAGAAGAGCAGATAGCAAGCTAGTCCAGCCAGCCAAATCACTGACATCTCACTGGAGATCTCTGTGAGCAATCAGGACACACTTAAGGGATGAGCCTCATGAACAAGCACTCACAGGAAGTCACCCTGGCTGAGCTGATTTACAGTAACTGGTTAAACAACAATACCTGTGGTGAGTTTGAGTCCTCTGAAGAACTATGATGCAAAGAAAAATGAGACCCAGTTCCCAGAAAGCACAAATCCAGAAAGCCATTGGTTAGATACCAGCAAAAGAACAAGACATAGCTAAGGCAGTACCTATCCTTCCCTGGTCTTGATGCAGGGCTCCTGGAGAGATATTCACAAAGCAAACTATGGCCTGGGGAAACAAATCTATTTTAAATACATACATGTATGACAAAATCTCCAGAAGAGAAAAGCCTACTGAAGGTAATTCAGAATCACAACCTGTTTCTTTTTGAAAGAGGTGAACAAGTGTGAAACCTGGCTTCTCAGAACCAAGTTAGCTCATGAACACATCTTAAATACTGGCTGCTGTCTTGAATACTGACTGCTGTCTAACTACAGGGCCACAGGCATGCAGAGAGATCTCACAGCAAGAGAAAGTCCTCGGAGAGATGCCAGAACAACTGAAACAGAAAAGAGTGAAAAAATCCTCAACAGCTGAAGATTATTTTGAACCTTAATTGACCAGAACATTATGTGTGATCTGCAATTTTATCCTGATGGACATTTCATGTAGGGGAAACTCCAATCCCAGGTCTGCTCTTGGATCTGCCAGACACCACAGTCCCTCGCTCTGAGGTTGCTCAAAGTAATCTCAGCTCTGCAACTGGCCCAGTAGCTAGAGCACATCTCCCAAGCCCCCTGCAATTCAGATAATTCACTTATGCAGTATTTAATCAAAATATACATTTTATATAAACTTTAATCTAAAGCACTGTTACATTCTTTGATGTAGGATGATAATCATATAATTTACATTTACATCACACTCACATACATCATATATACTCCTCTCGTGCTTTCATTAGGTAATCCTGGTGTAACCCTAAAGTGTGGCTGGGCAGTATTTTTAACCTCTTCTTTTAGTATTTCATTCATCCTGTAATGGCCTTTTACCCTGCAGTTTGCTGGAGACTTTTTTCTTCTTTTTTTCCCCATTTTTTTCTGCTCATTACTTGGCAGCCCAAGGGAAGCAGGGTTTGGATTAAATTTCAGGGACTCCATGGAGGAAGTACAAAATATTAAAACTCATCCAGCCCCATACCTATTTAATTTAATTTTCCCTGGAATATTTACAGGTTAAATGTGAGACTATATTCAAGGGAATTTTACTTTAAAAATAAATCTGATCAGGATAAGGACATGAGTTTGGATATACACTATACTTACAGGGAGGGGTTTTCATAACATGATTTGTCTCCTACAAGCAATTACTTCAATGGCCAAAGAATACAGAAAAGTAAAGAGAGCACTTAGAAGAGTGAATCACATTTTGTTTTGCAATTCATTACTAAAAATTCACTCCAAAAATAAAAGAACAAAGGAAAGAGGTCAGGTGTAGGGTAACCTTGCTGCACTGGAGGAAAATGCCCATGTTAAGTGTAGTGTTAATCAATGAAGCTTAGCCAATTTTAAAGACAAATGTTAACAGATACTTCTTCAGAAAGCAATCAAAACATGTTTTTGCAGCACCTTCTTCCTTTGACTTTACTTTCTCTTTGTTCCTTTAAGAGAGGGCTATGGAAAATTATTTGGTATAAACAGGGGATTACTTTCCTCTCTCATTGCTCATTCCCCATTTGCTCTGTTTTGACAGCACATCCCATTATTAAAGCAATAACACAAATACAATTCTGCTTGTTCCACAGTACACAGGAGTCACAGGTACTTTCACTTACAGAAATGGAACTAGAAAGGGATGATCAGCAAGGCAGGTCATTCCCAGGTTCTATTTGGATTCTCAAAAGCCAGAAGAGGATATAAAGACAACATATCTTTTTATGTACTGCTCTGCTCCTCTGTACTGTGGGTTGGGTCAGATCAGCATCGCTCACTGTGCCAAGCCCCCGGGGCAGGAAAAAAAGGAAAGGGTCATGGCACTGCTCTCCATTCTGCGGACCCACACACAGGGAATGCAACAACCACGTGCCCATTCTTGGAAGCAGTCTGGCTGTTAATGATGCCTTTGAAATTTTCTAACTTCACGTTAAGCTCCAGGTGAGCTGTAATGCTACTGCTAAGTCCTAGGAATTCAGAAAATTACTACATTTTCATAAATCATGTCAAGTTCTCAAATTCTCTCTCCTGCACTCAGTCCAGTCTTGAAAAAAACAAACTTTCATTTCCTAGGTTGGGTACAGTTTGTGACAGCTACATAAATCTGTAAGATGTCCACATTGCACCAGATTTACACCACTAGAAATGAGAGCAGAATCCAGCCCTATAGTTTCACTCTGAAGTGTTTTCTGGTGTGTTTCGTTTTGCTGAACTGCTTTTGATTTTGGATTTCCAGTACCACAAAGACACGCACGAACCAAAAAAAAGTATTTAGGAAAATTTAAATTGTAGCAAAATTTCTAAATCTATGTGGGGTTTCATATCACCTCCTTTTCCTTTCATCCTTATTTGATAAACAATGTCTACATTTAGGACACAGACTGTATGGTCTAAAAATGAGAGTAAATAATTCTACTGATAACAAAAACTATTTTCATACAAGCGAGGTGAACAGGATTTGGCTCAGAATCCCTGGTGGAGGAAGAGGCTGAAGGCAAAGAAAACCAAAAGGAGAAAGTGAACTCCCCAAAGGCTCAGTGTTGCTATGTCAGCATCAATGCGGGCACTGCTCTGTTTTATTTTACAGAGAGATGAGAACTTTAGCTACATTAGAAGCCAGTTCTATCTACAGCTGTTCTTTGACATCACAGGCCAGATGGTTCCCAAAAAAGGCTTATTCAAGACATTGCAATCCTTACCAAAATGGAAGCTGGTAATGCTAATAGTAGGATAATGTGAGAGAAAGTGCAGTGGGAAAAGGTAAAGAAAAGCAAAGCTGATCAGAATCAGTTCTCTGCTCCATCTATTTGATGTACAGCTGCTGCTTAGCCATCACAAGTTCTGTTCTAACACATTCCTGTAGTGTAATTCCTATTTTTTTTAAATCATTTGGGATGTGAAGGCCCAACTTAATTGTTTCTCTACAGTAAGTACCATTTTTTCTGATTATCACTGATGTTCTGACAACAAGAAAGAAAAAGGCATTAACTCTGACAGCACTGCACTTACAGAGTTGGCCTTAATATTTGTTTTCTGCTTCTCTCTTGTCCTTTCCATTTCAATTTTGGTCACTTGCATATTCAGCAACATGCTTTACAAAGCGTTGTGTCTCCCACTGCTTCCTAACCAAGCTTTGACAGTGTTGTGTTGGGTTGACCCTGAGTTGATGGACAGTCTTTAAGACCAATTACGCTTCTCACAATTTACATATTTAAACCGCACAGAAAGGCGGGACTTCCCCTTTTTGGTCGGAGCTCGCCTGCTGGAAGGTGGGGGGGGCTCCGAGCCTCCCGGCCCCGCTGGGCCGGGCCGGGGCCACTGCCCCTTTCCCCCTTTCTCAGCACCACGGCACGGACCCTGGGTCGCTGGGGGGGACTGTCCCAGAGCCGCAGGCAGCTAAAACCAGCCATGGACTGCCACAGCTAAACCCATCCAGCGCAGCTTCTGGGGACAGGCGGGTCCCTCTCCTCTCCATGCGGAGCCGGCGGAGCCAGCGGGAGCCGGCAGAGCCTCCTGTCTGCAGCCAGCACACTTCGTGCTGAACTGAAGAGGACACCATGCAGCCAGCAGCACAAAGGGAGCGAGGCTTTCCCCACCGTAAAGCCTGAACAAGAACACCCTTCAACATGGCGGTTTCAGAGTCAGAGAGAAAGAGAAGTGAGTCACGTGGGACGGAGCTGGAAATGGCGACAGGAGAAAAGAGGGCGGTGCCGCGATTCTGGCGCGCAGCTTAAAAGAAACCTTCTTGCATGCCGTGGTAAGAAACTGTAATACCACAAACTGTTTGTCTCTTTAATCCAATGAAAGAACATGGGGGGATGGAGTATCCTCGTGTGCCTATGAAGTTTGTGAAGAGTGCCTATGCCAGGCTATATAGAAGTAGTGAGAGGCTGTTAGAGACTTGTGGCGAAGAAAAGCCTCTGTGTGCAGGCCAAAATAACTTATCCTTAAAAAGATGAATAACCCCATGTGATGGCCCATGTTTTGTAGTATGAAAGAACTGTGAAATTCTTCATGGGAGAGATGTTCTACACACAGCAGACTGTTTGTTTCCGGGCGGGTGTGCTATTGGTGGCAGTTTGGGAACCACGTGCAACTGAAGGAAAACCTTTTCTTCCTTAAGCATAAGAGAAAGACTTTTCAAGAACTGCAACACTGACTAACATCCCATGTTCTGTTATCCCTTGTGTGAGCTGGATAAAAGGAGAGAAGTGCTGGAAAGGGGGGGGGGGGGTGGGGGGGGAATTTACTTTAATTTTGTTTTGTTGTTTTCTCTTTACTTTTAATTCTGTTAGTAATAAAGCTCTTTCATTGTACTGCAACTGTTTAAGGTTTGTGCCTGCTTTGCTTTTCTCCTAATTCTTATCTCACAGAAGAAAAATAAGTAAATAATGGATATTTTGAATCAAAACCACTACATTTAATTGGTGTTTCTGCCCGGTTTCGAACTCAACCCGCTACAAGTGTTCATTGCTACTCCAAGAGTTTGCACAAGTCAGTAGCACAAGGTCAAGTATAATTATCTTCTCCACTTTTCCCCCACTCCCTCAAGGCAGTAATAGCTTCAGGGAATTAATACAGGATCAAAAATGAGAACTCTGCTCCTATTAATTGACCTGCATTTTTAGAAGCATTAGAGGGGGGATGTCAGGGTCTCAGGTGCAGCAGAATAAAGATATTAGCACCTGCTGTCACGTGTGAGGCTTCCTTACTCTATTCATACTGTTTGGAGCTCACACAAATTGCCCAGACAGCATTTCTCTAGTTTTGCAGCAGAGGCTGCGAGAAATTTAGGCTACATACCAGATGCCAAGGTGAGCTTTCATTTAATATGAATTTTTCAGTCCAACATAGTTCCAAATACTCTGTTCCATCTTTCTCTGCATATGTGCAATCCCCTGTCTTCCTTGCACACATCCTTCTCCTTACACAGACGATTACAAGGCATCTAAAGTTCACTGAGTACCTTAAAGAAGGCAGCAAAACAAAGCCAATATTCCTACTTTCTCATAGTTTAAATAAAGTGAAAATTACAGGAGAAACACATACTGAGAACAAGTAAGAAAAAATTAAGCAAAGGTTGGATTTTCAAGATTTTCCTTGTTTGCTCTGGAAGCAAGTCATGTTCTGCCAGAAGCATGTTATAATCTATTTCACAGTGCTAGGATTAGAATTTAAAGAGTAATAGCATGTATTAAAGACAGCAAGGCATTCTTTTTATTAAAAATTAAGGGACACAAAAACCCCAAAAAAAGAGCCAGCAAGCTAAAATTCAGAAAAACATCTATGTTATCTACAACCATGGAATGTGGTCTTTCTAGGATATCTCCTCATAGATATCAGCAAATTAGATAAATCTAACTAATTTTCTCCAGATCTGCTGCTGACATATTCTGCCACAGATCCAGTCCTTCTCCTCCTCCTCATCACAGAGGAGGAGTATGCACCCAGCATATATACTCACCATTTTCAAAGCACCGAGCTCATCTCCACAGGGACCATCATAAAGCTCTGACACATCACTCTTATCACTGAACTCCCTCCACTGGCTTTCATTCAAGGACATCTCCCTTGGCCTCTGCAGTAAGCCTTTGCACAGCCTACGTTTCCACTGCATGTCTCACCCCAGTATGCTTGAACACACCAGTAACTGCAACCTCAGCCTTTTGTCCTGTCACCTACAACTCTGACACATCCAGCCCCAGAAATACTGTCTCAGGACCAGCTGAAAAGGTTCCTCTGACAAATCTATTTCTCTTAGAGCTTAGCAATTAATTGCAGCCAGACACGATCTCCTTCTGTTTACCCTTAGGGGCTGATTTTTACCTAGCCAACAATGGGCCACTGTTGCAGCGGTTGAGGGCGCAAGGGGACCTGTTGGGGAGTTGCAAAGCTCTGAGTCAGTCCAGGATTGTTGGTGGACTGGTACTGAAGTTTAGAATCTCCCCCTTGGTTATGGTGAGATCTCATAGATCTTTGCTGTGCTGTGTAGATTAATGTCAGCCAGTTGGTCCATTGGTCACCCTCTCCTTTTTCTTTCATTATGTATGTTCTTTATTGAATATTCATGTTTGCTAGAACCTTCCACATTGTTCAAAGCCCTATTGGTTTCTGGTTCCCCAGTCCCACCCCTTTCCTTCCCTATCGGCTCCAACCCTGTCAGTTTGTGTCCGCTCCTCCCCCTGGCCCTCACTTTATTGGTTAAGAATGCTTTGCCCAGCCATGGTACCTCCCCCTATATAACCTTGGATCCTTCAGTTGCTTGTGTCTTTTGTCCCTGGATCCCTCCAATAAACCTACCCTTTGGAACTCCATACAGAAGACCCCTCCCGCCTCTTCGTTCCTGGACTGCTCTTTTGGACTCCTGTCTGCGTGTGTTTGGCTGTGTGCTGCCACCACATGCAGTGTGGGTGTGCTTGTCTGCAGGCGGGTGTGCACAGCACCACCCTGGTGTCCCTGACGGGGAGAGGCCACCGAGGACCAGCTCTTACGAGGGACGCTCGGGGAAGACTCAGTGGCAGAGACACTATCTGGACTAAACACTGCCGCAAGCGTCAGGCCACATCATGGTTGTCACCACAATTTTTCATCCCTTCATGAGTTTTGAAATATCTTATTTTGATAAAGATCACAAGCTCCCTGAAACATAATTTCTCATTTACTACTATGTGTCTGCATAGTTCTTGGAGCACCATGGACCAGATCTGACTAAGAGTGCCCTGTACAGCTAGAATATAAATACAACCAGAGGAACAGTCTTTAGTTCCTGTTCCTAATAAGAGTACCAGAGAAAATAAACACCATACAAGTCTTCTTTATAATCAGCAATTGAGCATGTTTTTTCTGCTCTGCTCAACTCTCATGTAACCACTCTGAATGACTCCATCCATGATGAAAACAGAATTCCTGTTGTCTTACTCCTTTCTGCTTTGGGAGGTTTGTCTCACGTAGGCTTAGGATGACCAGCACTCCTCATTCTGTTCCATAAGTAAAAAAAGGCACAGCACTGCCCTCTCTGATGTCTTGGTAGAACCTCCACCCAGGTGTCCTCAGGAGTCAGGGAGGAAAGAGACAACAGTAAAATCTCAATTGGGAAGAGCAGACACAAAGAGTTACTGCAGAGGGAATGGCACCGCAGAGGGCTGGGATACAGGAGGGGGAGGGAAGTTATTGTTCTTCTCCCACCAACGCTAATGAAACCTTAGCAGAACAGAAGAGATTTTTACTCTGCAGAATCATCAGACTCAATAAATATTCATTTGCAAGACATTGAAATTGCTGGACCAAGCCTGCCACAACCTGCGCAGCCAGGAGCCCAGAGAAGCATCTGCAGAGGGAAGCCTGGGCATTAGTGTTGCCATCAGCAGCTGTTTTGCACAGCTTTTACTCACAACATGCTTTGCCTAGGATGGGGTATTAGTCCCTTCCCTCTGCAGTCCCCTGGGATACCCAGAGCACTGGTGTGGAAGGAGTTAAGATAAGGAAAGCCATCAAAGCTACAGGGGACTCTTTCAAATTGCTTCTTGTGGGGCAAAACACAAATGTTAAAATACACATTAATTTTCTCCCCCATAGCAGGAGCTTTGCAGATATTGACAACTCTCTCAGGATGAAGCTTATAGCAGTGCATTAATTTATACTATTGAGCTATAATGCTTTTAATTTATTTTCTAATTTGCTTCACATCCCCAAATTCCCTAAACTGTTTCTGTCTGTTTAATATGAAGGTTAGCCAAGGCTCCACCAGATAAATCCACCTTAAGGCTATCAGAAACCTTTTGTGAAGCAAAAGCATTCTCCTTCCAAAGAGGCCTTTCTTCTTTTCATGAAAAGACTATTAATAACACAATTATTCCTGTTGAAAGAAAAGGCCATAATTAATAGACTCAAGAGCAAAACATCCATCCTACAGGAAAACAGACTTTCTGTTCCTGGAGGCAATATTTAAAATCCAGAGTATTCCTTTCGATTTAGAAGCTGCTAAATCTAGAGAATAATGGAAAATAATAGAGACTGAAAAGATAAAAAAAAGATTGCAGATTCCATGAATAGCTCAGCACTGAAAGCAGAAAATGAGAGGCTACACTTCCTATTTCCCAGCAGTCAACTAGAATTACCTTTCACACCGTGGTTTGAACTAAATGATCTGCAAATATATTTTACACATGTTATACCAAAGTTCAGCATACAGGCACGTACTTTTAAGGATACAGCTACTTCATAAGTATTTCTCTTACTTGCTGCCTCATTCTGTTAGCTGGTAGCTGAACAAAATATTAACAAGCTTTCTGTACAGTGCTAGAGGAAAAAGAGCATGGAAAAGAAGGGCAAGATAAATAAAGAGCAGAAAGCAGAGTGATGCCAGCTTTTTTTGCAAGCTAGTGGTCTCCAAACTTTCACAGCTATTAGCTGATTAGCATCACTCTTGTACCAGTGATAACCTACCCAATCTCAGCTGTGCTTGAGGAGAACAGTTTGAGTCTACTCCACACCTCACCACCTTATAAAATACAGATTTGAAGGAATTGATCCCCGTTTTGATTTAAAGTGAACCTAATTAAATGGGATGCATGCAGGGAGGTAGAGAGACTCATTGACTGGATAAGGGGTAGGAGTCTGGAGCTGTAGTGATAAAAGTAAAGTACCAGGGGTGTCACCTCAACCAGCTGTAAGTTCATTTCCATTCTGTAGTATTTCATTGGCATGACAGCTGCTCTTCTGTTGTGCTTCTAATCAGCTGCAAATGTGGGGGGGGTTGCTGTCGTGTGTCCATTTGTCACCACTGTCTTCACTCACACACAGGCATGCTAGCATCTCTGCTTTTTTGCCATGTAATCACAGTGTGGGGTTTTGGGTTTTTTTGGGGGGGGATGTCCCTCCTCACCCCCTCCCCCCTGCCATATTCCCATATAGCTTTGGCACTGGAGAAAAGATATCTGCTCCATTTTCTCCCCTATGATGATTTACCTTTATTCTCTTACCCTGTGCAATGTTTTGGTTATGCCACTTCCCACCATTAGTGCATGCTTATACTGATAAATACTAAGAAAAGTGTCCCAGTTGAGAAGTTACTGTCCTTTTACCTTAACTGTGTTGCTGGAGGACATTTCTTCAGTGTAGACAATGATTCAGCATCTTTCTTTATCAAAATCACGCCAGAGTGTTTCGTGTTTCTCTGTCTGAGCCCCCATTGGGTGTAGTGTGTGTCACCGAACGCTTACTGAATTTGAACAGTGCAAAGTCACATTACAAGCACCACAACTCACTCCTCAGAGTAAAATGCATAAACCAGGACAAAACTCTTCACTTCTGTTGCAGAAATAAAGTTGCTGTTCCTGACAAGTGTGACCTTTAAGTGTTCAGTGTACAGAGCCAAAACAGGATATTTTGCTGCCACCTTTACAACAAAAGATTTCTATTATGTCTTACAGTGTCCAAACCCAGAGCTTTTGGTGGTGGAACTGCTGATTCAGTATTGCTAATTGTGTAGAGACACATGCCCACATATAGACTTATACACAAATATACTGAAGAATGTTGTAGCATATAGTATTTTAAAGTAAATTATGTAGTTACCTATTTCTTTACTATACTACAGTACTATCCCATCAAAACCAAATCAACACAGACCACTGCATGAATAACTCTAGGATGACAGAAACTGAGAAACAACCTGAAAGTTGAGGAGAGGCCTTCTGACAAATTTGGCTTTGAGTATATACTTTGTGAGGACTAGTTGTTTAATAAAGTGTTTTGCATATAAAAACCAATAGCTGTAGATATTTTTTGTATTTTTCTACAGAAAAGAATCAAAAAGCTGCTGGGTCTGGTCTTGGTTTGGTTGCACCAAAAATTCATGCTTCACTTGCAAAATCTCATATGACAACAGCTATCATTAAAATCTGCCTATTCTTTGTGTTGTTTCAGGCTTAATGCACATCCTCTAAAGTGACAGGCTACACAGGCACCCTTCAGGGAAAAATCTGCAGAGTATTATTACATTTGGATAGCCTGGCCTAAGGTGAAAATACTCATCAGTATAAGCTTGTTAGCTTATAAATCTCCTAACATTTACAACAAGGCTAAAACAGCTCCTTAGAGGAGTTCAGAACATATACCGTCAACTCAGGGGACAGCATCTGTCATAGCAAGAGGTAGGTGAAACACACTGTGCATTAATTCAGCACACAGTCCCCACAGAATTCCATGGCAGAAGCTATCCTGCCACCATCCCAGGGGGCAAAATGGCAAAACAAGCCTCGCAGGCTTGTCCTGTGCCCTCCATTTCACATGCACAGACACAGATCTGCCATTAACCTCTCCATGCACCTCAACAGCCAGTTCTTGCAACACAAATCTGTGCAACAGAGCAGCAAACTGGAGTTAAGGAGACGCATGGTCATCGCCTATGCCTTACATCTGGCAGTTCCATCCTTTGCACTCCCAAAGGCAAACCTTTAAGCCCTTTTCCCAAAGCTCCTGGCTGTCCCTGTTCTGAAGGATATCCACATTTTCCTCTTGCTAGTACATGCAAGCCAAGCTTTTACAGCTCATGAGTTCTCTTTCACAGATCTTTTGAGAATTCTGTCTTTTATTAGACATCTGTAATATTTGCCAACAGGAGGAAAAGGAGGAAAAATACCCACCTATCTGATCTGTCCCTGCTAGATTAATTCCTGTATATTTCTTCTTTCATGGACTTTAGTGAGTTTATATACATATAAATAAAGAGAGTGCCATTGTTAACCCTCTATAAAAGAATGAGTCTCTTTTATCTTTCACCCATGGATTGGCAAAACATTCTGATGTCACTAGTTTTCCCACTTCCAATGTGAGTGCAACTGACTGCATTGAGGTCAGAGCTTAGCTCACCTCAGCTACATTTAAGACAAGAGAGCTCCTTCGGCTGGCAAAAAAGATGGAAAACAGCACCGAGGAGAATGAAAAAATCTTCCATTTTGTATTCTAATTTTTGGTCATTGGAAGCTGCTTTTCTATGGTGATGCTAATTTGTTTTTTAAAAATGAGACTCCCCCCTGGGATGAAAATCTCCTCAGAGGTCTCTGGCCTTTTGTTTCAAATTCCTTGTGAAGTCCTTAGGGTTGAAAATGTGGCTGCTTCTTAATACATTCAATTTTCCATGTGTTAGGGTCAGTAATCCAGTCCCGTGCAGAGCAGGATCTTCCAGTTGGCTCCAAGCTTCCATGACGACAGTGAGCAGGGAGGTAAGCATTACGGAGAGACACAGAGCCCCCAACAGCAGTAGCTCACAAAAACACTAACCACCCTGCCTTTCCTTCCCTTCTTTTTTCTTTAAATAAATCATCAGTGAATATGTGCCTTGTGATTATGCTCCTGTGAGAAGCCATCTGACAAACCATAATTAAAAACCATCCAAAAAATCATTCACCACATTTTTTAACATCTGCTTATAAAAATCCCTTTTAGATTTTCGTACCTATTTTGGGTGCACAGTGTATGTAAAACCTGGCATGCAAAGGGAGAAGCGTTCATCTCACACCACTTTATCTTTGAAGTGCTGATAAGAGGACCTAAAGATGCTAATACATTTGGAAATTCCCCACAGAGCCATAATGAAAAGATTTCTATAAACCTCAGTATTCTGCCAGTGTCTCGGGTGAGAGTATTCTTCAGTAAAAGCAGTTTGCTTCCTCATCCATGCTGCATATCTCAGACAACAAGCAAGTAGAAGAGCAACACTTTACAAAATCTACATTTGCTTTCCCTTTCTGCATGAGTGTATTAAGAGTTTATACGTTTAAATTCATGCAGCCCACCTTGAATTGTCCAGCTGCCATACTACTGGGCAGGGGAGTTAAAAACCAAGAGCTAAATTAACTTCAGCTCGGCAGAGAGCAGTGGCCCAAACCAATACAAATGTGAGACAAAGTGGCTCAGTCTAACCTGAGGGCAGCATGTGACTCCCTAGCAACCACGAGCAGCAGATGGGCTTTTTCCTCTCCCTCTCTCTCTTGCAAAGGGTAGCAAAGTTGTCTAGCAATTAAAGCTGCTGGGAGACAGGAACCTGGACCACTGAGCAAGATGTATATTATCCAAGAAGAATCTTGTTCTTTACAGCTTCCTCACTGTTACACCTGTAAACAGAGAAAATTCTATCCCCCAATCTTTCTGAAATACCAGGAGGTTCCTGGACACAAGGTAGATAATACACCATTTTTTTTGAAGAAAATCGGCACAGGTTGGAGAGGGCTTAATGTTCTCAAGGAAACACAATACTAACGACTATACTTGGATGATAACAAAAACAACAAAAACTTGGAAATTAAATGGCTTTTTTAATTAAGAGATGGCAAAGCATTGTGCAATGGATCTCTGCCTCCTTATCTACAAATAAGGACAAGACAGAAAAGATTTGCCAAGGCCATCCACTAAGTGAAAACTAAGACTAGAGAACCTGACTCTGTTATTAAGTACCAACCATCCTAGGAGAAAGAACTTTGCTCGTGTGACCATACCTGACTTGGACTTAAATATATTTAATTGCCTTCCTAAAATTCTGATGTGCATAAGGCAGTATTTCAGATTGCAGTAGAAGCTGAATAAATATAATAAAACAATTTTAAACACACACACTTTTTTGCCCCAAAGGATTTCCTAGTGTTTAAGATACCTTACTTGCAACATCAAGAAAATGAGGTGGCAGAGGGATATAGCACCAATGTAACTCCTGTGAAAAAGTTTGAAAGTGGTGGAGAAAAGGCGTCCAAGAAATCTAAGACAAACTTGAGTCATTATGGGATTGTGTGATTTCAGTAATGCACATACTGGCACTATATATATAGGCATAGGGCATAAGCTGCCAGATAAAAAAGTTGTGTTGATTCTCTCTGAGGTCTTTTAATCACAAGGCCTTTAAGTTCAACAGACCCTAACCCATGAGATAAATTTTACTTGTATTTAATGGCATATTTCTGTGCTTATCTCGTACTATTTTTTTGCTTTACTGTGTTTTGTGCCTAAATATTTCTGCCCAACCAAAATTTGCTTATATTTATAGGTTTATTTTTCCAAATAAAAGAATTGGAGAAATTGGCATTAAGCATAGAATTCAACATATTTACATGAGACAATCTTACACAAACACTGAAGCACTGAGAGACTGAAAAAAAGATTCTTAGTTCCAGCCTCTGAGCTGGGCATCACCTCTCTAGCTCATATGGAGTTCAACAGCCTTTCCTACAGAATTATTGGGATCAGTATTTTCTAAGCTCTGCTCTGTTTGAGGATGCAGAATAGAGTGTAAGGAGAAGAAAACAATATTTAAACACTAAAATGTGATTGCTGACTGTGATAACATTGCTCAAGTCCTGATAGTGCATGTTCCACAGCACAATGCACTGACCGTTTCTACTATGACAGATACAGCATTTTAGGAGCAACAAGATCAGGGTGTGGTTGGCACTTGAAAATCTTTAGCCCTGAGTTCCTGCCCCTCTGGTACTGACAGGCGTAGATACAACAAAGATCTACCTAGAAGTCATGTGGGTGCATAAGAGACAAGACTAGTTCATAAAAAGAATAAACAAATCCATTTGTTTCAACTTGTCTTAATCTATTTTAGGTATATTTTGAGATTATATAAATGTCTGAGCAAGGAGATAGGCACATGGGATGTCTGCTGATTCAGGCTTCTGTACAGCCAGGCTGCATTACCTCTACTGCATTAAGGCCTTACACAACTGCATAAATGGCCTTGGGATTAGGTCCTATGGGAAGTGAAAACAAAAGTAACATACTTGAGTGCAAACTAAATCAATAATTGTGAAGCTTTTTATTCCTCTCAGTCAAGAGTCAAATGAAAGACAATCAATACAATTATTGTAACTTCTTCCTGAAAAAGCAACAGATAATCTATTCGGCAAAGTCGGAGGAACCCAAAGCACAGTGCAAAAGATCAGCCTTCTTCCTTGTGAGAATAGCAAAGGATGTTCAGTACTTTTCTAGCCAGTTCTGCCAAACTCACAGGAAATAGAAACAAATTCTAACAAGGGTTAGTGCCCTTATCATTAGCAGATACTTTCTAAAAGAGACTGCATTCTCCACGTCATTTAAATCTGCACCCCAAACAGCAACACTCAGGCACACAAAGCTCAAAACAGATTTTTTGCAGAGTAAAACTTTCATCAATAATTGGTTTTGCTGCAGAACAAGAAATGCTCAACAATCCAATTTTTCCATTCACATTCACAACACCTTCGATTTCTTCAACACCTCCCCATTTTTTTCAATTCGCACCTACAGCCACCCATGCAGAATTCCCTTAGCACCACTGGCAGCTGCACTAACAAGAACTGAGCATTTCACATTATTAGACCTTTTTCTGGTACAGGTCGTTTATAGAGACTAAATAGCCTACAAGCCAGACACAGCAATGAAATGCAAACAACCTTGGTAGAGAGAGGGAAAAAACAAAGCACTGAAAAAGGAGCTGAAGAGGAAATCCAGGAGTTTTGAGCAGTCTTTAAAACTGGTGACAAGCATAGTGGCTTTGCAGCAGGGATGCCTCTTTTTTGAAAGCATTTTTCTTAGTAGCAGTTTCCCAATTATAGGAACCACACATATTTCTCATACAAAGATCTATCTTGCTAGTCCTGGCCTAGCCAACTGCCCTGAAAGCTCTGCAGTATTCAGAGCTGAAAGCATAAATTTAGAAATATCAACTATGATGTCCCTGCCAGAGAGATTTGCACCTTTTCGTCTTCCTCACAGGTGACTCAGTTTTAGTCTTTCACCTCTGTTTAGTACACACAATCATAATGGCAGCAAGAGAATGATTCTTCTGTCAGGTTGTCCCAGTATCTTGCTCTTCAGTCCTCCTGCATTACTTTCCAAAAACGTCTTGCCGTTTGCTTCCAGTATTGTCATTGTTTGTATGACCCCTCTATGGTTTCTTTTTGGCTCTATCAAAAGGTAGATTTACCAAAGCTCTTTTCCCAAGGATTCTGAGGAGAACACTTCATCCCAATGGCACAGACTTTTGTTTAAACCAATTTCTCTTCCTCTTTTCACTAGAAGTTGCACAGAACAAGTTTTATCTGGGAAATTGAAATAACTGAAAGCAACAAGGAAAATGCAAAGCTTCCTGGCAAAGGAGTTAATTCTGAATTCAGTTATGCACGTACTTGCATTCATTATTCACAGGTTTTTACTTGCATTCACAACTCTCAGTTAGTCACAAGTCTATTTATTAATACAAAAGGGGAAACACTTATCCAGTAGATTCTGGTCCTACAGTGAAACAAGCATCTCTTGCTTTGATAGGTCTTCTGCCAACCAGACCATTAAAAAGATTGGAACAGAGATACTTTCCAACACTTCTATTTGGGTATTTATTTATTTGGGTATTTACAACTCAAAAAGAAAAAAAAATAATAATGGCGATAGGGAAAATAAGCAGCACAAAAAGTAAATACTAGGACGCAAGTCCTTTTATGAGGCTAAAAGGCTTGCCCATAATTGCACAGGAAATCTGTGAAAGATAAAGAAATTGTCTCAGTCTCTCAAGTTTCATAGGCAGTCTTCCCTCTCCATGAACAGCACAGCTTCTGTATTTTCAGTAACAACTATTGTGAGTCATAATCTGTTTTAATATATTAAACCATCACCTCTAAAAACAGCCTGAAGAACTATATTGGTTTGGAGAGCAATGTAATTACAAACTAATGTATTATGTTGGACAAGAGTTAAACCACAGTGGTATAGATCCAAATCCACTAAAATAAAGAAAAAGTACATGAGAGTATTCAGGAAGACTTCACTGCCTTCTTGGTACACAGACATTTTTCATTTGCTCACTATTTCCACATCAAGATCAGAAGTTTGTAGAATCTCTAATGCTCCAGGATATCATTATTAGACATAGTGCAGGCTTTGTCTTCATCCTTGTACTATTTTAAAAAGAATATTATTAATGAGGAACAGTGTGTAATTTTGTGCTTGGAAACAGATGAAATCAGAAGTGTGTGTTCCTGTGCTTCAATATGCAATTGGAACAGACCTGTGTATTAGTCACACACAATGCAGCATCAGCTGTTATATTTGTTATAAGAATCTTTCTCCCCAGATTTCAACTGGCTGTTTGATTATGGATATGTAACTAAAGGGGTTTGTCATGGCCCAAAATTTTGACTTTGAGAACCACACCTCAAAGTCTCTTCTCCAATGCCAGTTTTATTTCTGACATACAGTGAGGTTTTTGGTTTGGCTTTTTTTTTTTTTTTAATAAGATAAAACAAAGAGATTTAATCATCTATATTTTAGTAATAACTAATAAAATAAAAATAGGCTGGAATCTCACTAAATATAGGAATAGAATTGTGTGTGGAATTTTATCATGAATTCAGAGTCAAATTCCACAGATTTTCCTTGCTGAACATTTTTCATGGACTATACCAAAACATAGGAACTTCCCTGAAATACAAGCAAGGGAATACAAGAAGATAGCAGATATCAAACTCACACAATCTACATATATCAGACTCAAATGTTTTCCTTTATTTTAAACTGGGAGATGAGTTATGCCTTATGTTATCTTGCTTAATTAATGAAAACACATTTTAGGACAATGAAAAGACCCACAATGTCAGCTTTTTATTCTAAAATTAATACAATTAATTAATTAATTAATGCAATATTCATTCTCATCAGGAAATACGTCATTGCTGTTTTCTCTAAAACTTCACTATCTGTGAAGGTCTTAGTGTGGATAGGGCCTTCTCTACCATAAAGTCATCTTACACTTTTTATAAACAGATATATGGCAGGAGTAAATAGCACTCCCTAAAGTCACAGATGAAATAGGAAGAGAATGTAGAAAAGTTTGTGTAATACAGAACTGTATTTGCCAATATTGTACTGATTAAATTTACCTGTATCAATATATTAACACAGCTGGAAACATTTAAATCACTTCTTAACAGGCTGTATTAACACAGTTCTGGTTGCCCAACCAGCACTCCTATGCATAGTAATATTTGAAAGATGTTTTAAACTGAAGAGCTCTCACAGAGGGTAACAAAACGTCCTCAGTGCTGGAGGGGCTCACCTACAATGAAACAGCAAAGGAAGCAAAACCTATGAGCTGCAGAAAGGACATGGAATTAACGAGGTGAAAAGTAAAGAAGAAAGGGAAGGATTTAGGTACACCCAAAATTTAGCGCAAAAGGAGAAACCATTTGAATAGCTAGAAAGTGTATCATGATCTCCCTGTAAAAATGACAGCAGACGTGACTCTTTAGATACTTGAAAGTATTGTTCTGTTCTGAAGAGCTTCAAAATAGAATGACACCTTCTTTTCCACAGCATCTGCTCCTTGTAAGATACCTGAACAGAACAAAATATTATTACTTTCATTCCTCATAACCTTGTTCTCACTGCACAGTTCCATCACCTTCAGTGAATGAGGTCACTGAAGGCATAATCTAAAAAAAAGCAGATTTTTCTTTTCTGATGACAGTCAATGAACCTTCTGCCACAAGCAGCTTATCTCTTACTGGAGATAGGTCTGGCAGAAAAAAAAAAAGCAGTTTTTCACTGGTAAACTTGATACTTTAAATATCGACAAGTTGCAACTATAGAACCCTGGGATGCAACTATAGAACCAACAAAGGCATTATTTGAGAGAGCAATTTAGAACTAAACCAAAATCAAAAGTAACATACAACATTAGAGCAAACAGCATCAAGAAATCACAGTGCTCATACAATACCCTCAATGATATGAAAGCAGTTACAGCAAGGAGTATATGAGGAACCAAAAAGGCCTGCACTCATGACAACAGGTCCTTTCAGTGCAGTAACAGCAATTTTCAGGTATGTTATACCTATATATAAGTAAGATGACAGTATTATTATATATATTTTTAGAAAACCAAAAAATTGCCTTAAGATATTTGTTTGTGCCTGAAACCAAAAATACCAATCTATAAATAATTTCTGGAATAATATTTTAAGCAGAGTATGATTTTTTTAAACAGATTTATGGCCCATGGTAGATAATCATAGAAGAACAATTTCTTCTCATATTAAGAGTTTCCAGTAAAATTTGAAATGATGTCAATTTACAAGATTAAGAATATGAGAAAAATCTCTATTTCTTTTCATTGGATTCCTATTGAAGGAAGTTCAATATAACTTCAATAATCTGGTTTTATATCAAGTAGGTATCAGAGCATATTCCACAATTAATACTCTGTTCAAATAGGCCAGTTGAGAGTCATACATTCTGAACTGGAACTGGAGTCTCCATTTTTAGTGCCATAAATGTTTTCATAAACGATAAAATTAAGAAAAAGAAACCCAGGAAAACAAAACAAACAAACAAAAAAACCACACAGAAATGTTAGGAACCCAACCCCTCCAAGTATTGATTCTCTTGCCACAATATAAAAGACATGAAGAGGGAGACGATGTTGATAGTGATGTTGACATGCTTGAAAATTTAGACTCAATGCCACTAACAGAATAACCATTAATACAAACCCAAGTGTGCATTTTTATTAAGTTAACATAAAGTGGAGTCAGGGCTTTCCCAAAGATTCTGATGATATTATAGTGGAATATGGGAATTAATACATTAAATATAAAGCTACTGCCATTTAGTTTTGCAGCCAAACCTTAGGGGTGATCGTTACTATGTATTTTCTTTTTTTGTTTTATTCTTACTGCTTTTTATTATTGCTACTGATTATCTGATCCCAAAAGAGGAAGCATGTAGAGAGGAGAATGAAGATAAATGAATGGATAGACAATTATACTCCATCAGACGTACTTGAAATCAATCACGATGCAGCGTACTCAGGCTGTTTTCCTGAGTTTGCTGTGTCTATGAAGTGTTCAAGGGGAAAGCTCAGTAATGATCCAGCTTTCTACACATTGATTTTTAACAGCATTGTCATTTCAGCCAATAGAACTCAGGTAAAGACTAAAATGTTTTCTTTTATTTGGGAACTAACAAGTGCCTGTAGGAATTTCTGTAGAAATAAGGGAAAGAAAATAAAAGGGATGTCTGCATGAAGAGGGATGATCAGAAAAAGGAAAAGACAGTGTTTCTGGTTTTATTAATGAGTTTTTTAAATGTTGCAAATTTTGCTTGTGGTTTTTGTATATATTATAGGTAGTAATTACAAATGTCATCAGTCAGACTATTTTCATGTCTGTTCACCAGCTGCATAAAGTTCATTCACTGCATTCCAATAAGGGACAATAGTATGGTTTTGTTTATGGCTCATCTGTACTTTAAAATTAGGGAAGCTTTATTAAATTGAAAATGAAGAGAAAATAGTTTAGTATTATTTTTTCATGAAAGACTTTCTGTAAATATCTCTAATGTTTACTTCATGCTCACTAGCTGTTGGGACAACTGAACATGCCAGACCAAATAATATGTGGGATAATAGACCTACCTCTTTTTATATAAAAGAAATTCTAATACAAAGCATGAACAGTAGTAGGCAAAATTAATTTAAAACATTTTCCAGTTTAGGCTACCATAAGTAACTCTACACGTAAGTTAAAGACTTAAAAAGAAAATGTTGCTTTTAAACCCTGAGTGGTTTAACACCAAAAGCAATCACTTTGGGAAAGGAAGATGTCCACTTCAGCAACTGAGTTAGTTTTACCATTTGAATAACTGGTAAACTCAAATTGCCTTAACATGTCAATCCAACAACCAAAATTGCTCAGGAAGCTCCTCACTCTAGTGAGAGCTTTTCCAGTGCAATGGGTAATATTCTCACAATTTTCAGAGTCTGAAGTTCCAGAACTAAAAAACAAATTTTATATCCAGAAGGCTTTCAGGATCAGATCTTCACTTTCAAGTGCAAACATTCAGAAACTCTGCACATTTTACTTGTAAAGGTTCTTGAATTCAACAGTAATATGATTACTAGAGAACACTTGTTACATTGGCATAGCATGAGACTGACTTTATTTTTGACGGGTCAAATGACAGGATGATCAATGTCATCCATGTAATCCAAATCTAAACAACGCATTTACTTCATTTGAGTTCACAAATAAAATTAATTTTGATTTTACACAGGATGACTAGCACCTAAGCACTTCAAGTTCTAATGCAGTGACTCCTTCCATCTTAGCTTCCACATCTGTAAAACAGGGATCAAACTTACCTTCCTAACTCAGCAGATATGTGGATTAGCTAGGGAGGCTGAAAGCCCTTTGAAGATGAGAAGTGCTCATCATAACTATCCAATGGCAGCATTCCAATTACAGGCTCTCGTCCTTCTTCCTTTAGAAGGTGTCAAACACAATATATTACTCCATGCATCACAAAGATTAAATATGTCTAATATGACAGGTTTAAGATGGACAGGATATTATCCTAACAAAGTTATTTGCAAATATAATTACTTGTTTGCTAATTCGTTTCATTTAACCTACAAATGCTGTCAGTCTGCTTTCTGAAAAGAAGGACTCCAGAGTTCTGCCATTAAAGGGTGTTGTTTCTTAAGAGTGTATGTGAAAAAATCTCTTCTTCCTTACTACGTCCACCATGTCAGACCTGTTATTTCATTTTGGTCTTATAAAGACATTGTGAGGATTTCGCGTTTCTTGGATATCTTGGATTCTTAGAAGTTACTTTTTGTCCTCAGCACTCTGTCCAGCTGCCACACACTTTCCATTAGTGAATTAATCCTGGTTATATTTTCATTTTACTATAGCAATATCTAGAGTAGAGAAGCCACAGGGCAGAATTTGAAGGCATTTAAGCACCTGTAGTAACTGAAGGCTAAAAACAGGTTTGTTTTTAAAATTTCATAAGGCCTCTGCCTGAATATTTAAGTAACTACATGCTCTTAAAAACCTTCTTTTCTTGAAGTCAGAGAAAAAAACATCTAAACAAGAATTCATGTGTTTTGATATCAGCAGGATGCATCTTCTGAAGAGGTCACAGTCAGCTGATTCTCTAAATTGACTTCCAAAGTAACAAGTATCACTTCATAATAGCAAAAAAAAAAAATCTACTTTCACCAGCAAAGTACATACAGTCCCAAAAAGTCCTGGAGGACAAAGGTGCTCATTTCAGAACAACAGGTCTTCTGCCCTAACAAGCACACACTGGGTGTCCTGTTTCTGCACAAGCCATGCAAAGCAGCCGTATCCAGGCTCAGCTTCATGGAGTTAACGCAACTTCTGGCCCTGCTGGCAGCTCCTGCTCTGCTGGCTGTCCCCAGTGCCAGCAATGCCCCAGCAGCCACAGCCTCGTCAGCACAGTGCTCACTCGATACCCTCATTAGCAGCAGAATGGGGCCGCACGGCCAAGTGCCCTGTGCCGCTTCATGACAGACAGGTAAGCTCGATTTTGCAACATAATGAAGGAAGTGAAGTAAATGAGAAGAGCTCTAAAGGCATGTGAATAGGATAAAGAGAATACTGAATTTTTTCTTTGCTTTTCCTCAAAGTTTTCATGTCAGGCTAAGCCAAGATGAAAGCACCAGCTGACAATCCTCAGCTAACCTGCTGGAAGTCGAGTTTTACAGGTTAAATTCAATGAATGCTTTAGAAACCCACTGGATTCCTTATAGCAATCCAACTTTATTAAAGAGTTTTCCAACATGCCATAGCTTTGAAAAAACAGGTGACAGCACCTCTAGCTTCTGACCTAGATATTTATCTTAACAGAACTAGGATTTACAAAAAGCCCTGCAAAAGGTGCTGGTCTTTCTAATCAGTTTAAGCAATAAAGAATGGGATTTTTAAGGCTCACTTTCCCATGAAACTACAGCCATACCCTTTCACGTGGCTCTGTAGGTCAGTCCTACAGCACATGCACAGGCAGCCAAAATGCCCATTTGCTGTAGCGAGGCACACAAGCTCACAGGAGACTGCTGCCCTTTCAAAAATGGCAAGCAATACTGTATTTTGACTTATTTTAAGCACCCCTGCTATACTGTTAAGGGAATCAATTCCATAGAAAATTCCCCCCCCCCCCCCCCCCCCCCCATTGATAAGGACAGCTTTCTAGAGAAATCTGAACAAAGAGATTTGGGTTCTTAGGGAGATGGTTGCATATTTTGCAGATAAGACCACTTAGGAGCCATCCTTCTCTGTTAATAATCATTCATTTTTAAAAACTGATTTTTAAAACTAGGTTAAATTCTTCTTCATGACTGTCTAAAGACTCAAAACATTATGGGTGAAAGGTGAAGGACAGTGCTCACTAGAATTATAATTGCCAAGCCATTTGAAACATATTTTTGCAGAGGAGCACACAGATGCACTTAAAAGTTTGATGTTCAGACACACAATTAATTTGCTATCATCTCATGACAGCAAAGAAAGAAGCTGAGAAATGATTGATAGATTGCACTTCAGAGAAGCAGAGGGGTATCTGTTTGAGCAACTTAACCTCATCTTGTCAGTTACTTTGCAGGAGATTGACCTTTTTAATTCCCATATGAACCTGAAGTTAGAGCAGAAAAGGCCTGCTAAACACACTGTACTGACAGCTAGGAACAACTTTTTTTTCTTAATACTAGAACACACATTCTTTTATCTTAAACTCCTCAAGGATGGGGCAGTTAGGATTCAGCCCAAAGAGACACTGCTGGAACAGCGGCAGCAGCAGCCCTGGGGCTACAGCTGGAGCTGTACGGCCAAGCCAGAGCATAATTCCTCTGCCTGCATCCTTCATACTCCAGTGTGGTTCAGCGAGGCTGGAGATCCAATTTTGCAGCCATCCATCTTGATCTGATCGATGAAAGTACAGTTCCCTACAACTGCAAGTCTCAACAGGCAATACTGAGTTCTGATTTAAGTAACTTCCATCTCTGCCCACCTGAGTCAGTGTCCACATCTCTATATTAAAGACAGCAAAACACTACAGTTTCAAAGGCTGTAAATGGCAGAACACCAAATACAATAATTTAATATCCATATGGGCTTATTCTTATCATTATGTTTTCATTTCCTTAATGACTTTAAATATCTTCTGTCTCTCAGATAAATGTGCAAGTTAGACTCCTAGTCTGCATAAACTACAAGTTTCTTTATAGCTATGTACATGTTCAAAGTAATCTTTGTAAACGTCTACAATAAAAAAACTGCAACAAAGGCAGCACAAAGTAATCTGAAATCTTCCTGTTCCCCTGAAATACAGGGTGGGTAATTTTCTTTAACCATCTGTCCTGGCTGCCTTAAACAAATCATAATGCCCCCGCTCATCTGAAGACAAACTTTTGTGGTATCCAAAGCTCTGCTACACCAAGCAATAGGTGCTACACCAAGCAAACAGATTTTCAATACCATGCTAGCTGCCACCATTAATACTCCTTTGCTTGGACTGCTTAGATAGAGCAGCTGTCTTGATTTAAGATCTCCCCTTCAGTTCATCCCCGATCAGAGTAGCATCAGAAACCTGGTAGTATATTTAAAGTTACTCACTGTAATGAAGCCACCACACACACAAGGAGTCTATTGTCAAAACATAATTGCCACTGCTGTTACACCTAGGGACCTCCAGACTGGATTACTGTATTGATTTTTACATGGAGCAGTTGTGGATCGCTTAAGAGTTGCAAGCAATGGAGAAAGCAGCTACCTGCAAGGAACACAACAATTTTTCAGACCATAGGTCTGCCCTGTTAAGCCTAATACAGCTCAGGATGTTGATGCTGAGCTATGTTAAATAGGTCCAAGCTATTTTTAAGATCACCTTTCTTCCTCAGAATGCCGTAAGTGTTAAAGAAAGCCTCCTAGTTTTAATTAATGTCAACAGCAGGACATTGTTATTGAAGCAAATTTAACAGTGGCCTATTGTTTCTGTATGGATCTGATACAGTTCTATCTGTCTATGTTTAGTGCAAGGGAGGTGACTATGATGACACACATGGCAAACAGGAGCCTAAACAAACACATCTCTGCAGTACATGAATGCTTCTATTTAATTTCAAAAATATTTTAAAGCCTTGTCTTAAATTTGCAAATCCCTTAACCAAGCTGCCTCTACAATCCCCTCATTTTCCATGGTCTTGCAGGATAGCTCTGCTCTCGAGAAACAATGCAGCTTTGAGTGAAGCGGCAAGGACCACGTATTTTCAATGGCTGGATGCCAAATATTAAAGTCTTTGTCAAAAGAAATTTGCCAAAGACTGATATTTAATTCCAAACATAAACTACATTTTGGAGAAACCTTTTTCTGGGTGCAGCATTGATAAAAATCATCACCACAAGGAGAAAAAAACATGTTTCATTAATATCCTTGTGAATGCAGAGAAATAACGGTCTTGATGGGAACACATTTTGATAGTCTTATTTTTTAAAAATTAAAGCTTAATAAACATATTGAGATTCATACCTCAGTGGAAACTAAATTGGATTTCTAAATCTTCATCTATAAATCTTTGAAAGCACTTAGTGTCTGATGTCAGGTGATTCAGTTTTCAGTGCTTTGAAAATCAGAGTACTTCAAAGCCCAGAGAGGATTTGAGCAGTAATTTTGAAAAAACCCCACCCACCTCAAAACCAAACAAACTTGAAAACCTACCTTTCAAATCACATATGACCAAAGAAAGGAAGGATTGCATGATATCTGTATGTCTTAATCCTGGCATGTGTATATTTATTTCTACTGCCTTTGATCAATAAGAAGTAGAAATCCATGCACCTGGGAAGTTAAAACAGAAATCACAGCCTGATTTGGCAGCTTCTCCCACACACAAAGCTGTACTTCCAGAGAGGGTCCTGCTGAGCCAGGATTACAATTAAAGAAGGACTGTTCAATATGGAAGAAGCCTACACAATCAGGATGAATATATCAATCACAAGAGAATAAGGCAAACAGTAGTGTTTCCAGACTCTTTTATAGGAGAGGCACATGGTTATGTGTGTTTCCATCAGTGGCTTGGATTAATTACATATAGCACAGTAAAAAATATGAACCATGAAAATTGTAACGGACTGGTATCATTTCTGGCCACTTAGTGGCTTTATGCTCCCAGCACTTTTTCCCACACACTGGAAAACAAACAAGTACAGGTGCAAGCTCCTTGTAAATGGGAACAAGCAAAGCTTCCCTAACAGCTGCTTTATCTGCTTGCTATCTCTGAGATAATACTACAAACCAAAGCCTTAACTAATCCAACTGCTGTAATAAAAAGGCTGATGCCATCGTTTTTCTAATCACTTCAACAGGGTACATATACAAAAAGTGATTATTGCATACGCTATTGCTTCCTTTGCTTGCAGAAAACTGATCATCCTATTGATTACAGCTTTATATTTACAGTCCAACAAGGCACATATCTTAAGCTTAGAAAGCAACAGCCTGGTTGTCTGGTTGTGTAGCTCCCTATCAGAACCCAGTATCTACATTAATATCTATGGCTCACTCACTAAAAAATTCCCCCTTTAAAGAACAGCTATGCAGTATCTCCACTAAGAAGTACATTTGCTTTCTTCTTTGCCCAAGACAAGCAGCTGCAATTCCAGCCACAGCCCCTACAGATAGACCAGCCCTGTCAGCAAACCCAGCAGGGGCATTATGGTAATTACAGAATTCTGTCCATTGAAGAAAAGGGCTGTTCTGAATGAACAGGCACCACTGAGAAACCTCAATGTTGCCAAACAAAAAGAAAGAGAACTCATGCTTATGCTCTGAAATTAGTATTACTGATATTGTTTCATCATTAGCCATATGCCTTTGCATTTGGATGGTACCACATCCCAAATGCCACAAACCATGGACCTGAAATGCTGTGGGAACAGCTAGAAATGCTGTGGGAGACAGCTACAGCCTTGCATCAAGTTTGGCCAGCACCCCAGTAAGGAACCAGACAATACAAGATTTCCCAAAGAGCTATTTTAGCAGAAATCGATCATTTATTCTTCAAAAATTTTATAATACATGAGACATGTATTAGAGAACAAGAATGCTGTAAAACTCCTGGAGTAACCAACAGGTGAAACCAGCCAAGTATATACTTTTTTTTTTTCCTACTACTTTCTATTATGTTCCTCCCAAATAGTAGCTATTATGTGAAGTTGACATTGCAGGTGTGCAGCACAGGCCTCTGTGTTATCAAGGCATGATGGAATTACATGAGCTGAAATTTTAATTGAAATCATCAAAAATTGCTTACTAAAATTGAAGCCAAATAGGAGCAGAGCTTGGCTTTCCTCCAGCATGTCCTAGCAACAATATCCCAAATTTGTTAACATAGTGCAAGAGATCACAAGACAAATCAGTTCTTCCCTTTCTGCAGTATACAAATCATGTATTCATTCAATACATACCAAATCCTTCGCAGACATCTTGAGGTTTTCTTTCTAAGAATACACCAGGCTACCTAATAAATACAAATGTCTTTCACAAGAGGACTAAATTCCCAGTGAGGTTTATAGAGTTCAGGTATATCACCAAGCAGATCCTTTCAATGAGTTAAGCAAAGCTAGAGAAAACCATCAGCACTCACTGAAAGAAATTCAACTGTTTGTTTTGCAAAGTTTGCACTGAATTTTTTTAATGTATTTGAAATATTCCTTTTTTGAGAATGAGTTAGTCCTCTAAATTACTTGTTCAAACACTTAATATTTTATATCAATTCATATTTTTCACCTTCCATATGGATGTATAAAAAGACAAGGAAGAAAACGCTAAGTAACATTAGCACATACAAAAACCACATAAAATCTCCTACTTCAATGAATCACTGCACTATTCCTTGTACAATATATATTTCTCATGAGCAAATTTACATATAAAAAGCCTGTACTCACTGCTTTAAGACTGAATAAGTGAGGTTGTCTATGGAAAGGTGTCCTTGCAAGCAGAAATCTCCAGAGGATCCAAAGTACTGTTGTCACACAAGCAATCAACATGGTCATGAGCAGAAGCATCCAGCAAAGACATGGCTGCATTGTGAGGCTGCAAAACGAGCATTACTGCAACATAACGTCCTCAGCCTCTGGATACAGGCAGAGCCACAATAGCCTGGAGCTGCCAGAACTTGGAAAACACTGACAGACACTTGTAACTGCACCTACACGTGGCTGTTCAGATTGTCCCTGCTCGTTGAGGCAGCTGTAGATGAGAGAATGGATAATATCATGGTGGGATGGAATGATGGTTATGTGTTTACTCAGCAATATTCACAACAGCTGACCCAGAGCAGTGCAAGATCAGCAGCTGTAACTGCTCAGGGGATAGCAGGTGAGAGGGATAGGAGAAGGAAGGAGGGAAGATAAGAGCAGCCAAAGAGATGATGCATCTAAAAGACTATTCCAGAAAACAGCACTGAAGCCTATGATCAAATCATTAAAATAAAGGCTAAAATACTGAAAACTACCCCCTAATGCTGGAAAACATTTATCAAAGTAACTTGTTTCCAAATGATGAACACCATGAAACTTATTGAAGTTATTAGAAGGTACGAGTCCTTAGCAGTGATATAGATCAGGTCACTTGGTTATTTAAGAGGGAGTGATAAAATCTCATATATGAGATAGGCTACACATCCCAGATTTAGGGTCAGGAGGCTTTTCATGGGCCACGCTGATGCAGGAGTGACACATCTGAGTCCCTTTCCATGTACAGTGGGAGCTAATCCCCATCTCCTCCAATTCCTCTCTGGGAAAGAGAGCAATACAAGTAATCCAAAGACTAACAATTAGTTTATGCTGATTTAGCAATTTACCTTTAGATGTGTCTGGGATATGAAAATTTTGTTTGCTGTGACTTCATGCATGAGCAAAAACACTCCTCTTTCCAAACCCTACTAAATCAATAGCCGCCATTAAATATGAAACTATTTCTGAATCTTCATGGTAAATAAAGAATCCATGTCTTACCTAGCCCTCAATATAGAAGGATATCAAATTCTTGAGGTCATATTTTACACTGCCTGCTAGCACACAGTACAATTTATTAGCTTGTGGACAGCAAATAATAACTTATGATATATTAATGTAGGCAGAGAATAACCCACCTCTGCCAGTTAAGACTCAGAAGCACTCAGAAGTTTATTTTCCCCCAGTGTCTTCCATTCTAAAGACTTGGGAAAATGCGAATCCAGCTGATTCCACTGACTCTCCACATAAATAGCAATTTAAAAGACAGAAACTTTAAAAGGCTGCTGTCTGTTGAGCTCAATATATTACATCTGGAAAGAAGGCCATTATGATCTGATAAATTGAAACTAATAAATCTTAGGTTGTATCCATATCATGAGAAAAAAATTAATCATGTGGACTGAAAAGAAAACCATAATGTTATGATACATTTGCCTCCTCTCCAGGAATATACACCTAGAAATGTAAGCATTTCAGGAAATAACGTGAACTAATCAGCAACTCTTATATTGTGATTGGAAAGGACTACTGTCTCCAAAAATGACTATAATCTGTACATCAAAAGAGAAATGAAAGCTCTAAAAGTTTATGTAGTATTTAAATATTGCTGAATTACAAATGTAATGGTTAATTCAAGACAAAAAAAAGTAACCTATTCCTTCAAGACTGATCAGTCATAAGGGTCTTGACTAGTTTAAATGATCAAAAACTACACTGGAAGTGTGTCTCTTGAGCTGTACACTTAACACATCACCTGCTTTGCAGTGCAACAAGGTACATATTACAGGGTACATACTACCTGGGGAAAATGTCCTCTTACATGTTCTCTAAATCTCTTGTGCATTTGTGTATTAACAGATTCATACCATACAGTCTTTTCTACCCTTTTTATCACATCCATTAACGCAGAACAAAGTGTTCTCAGGAATGAAAGTGGGGTTTTTTTAATTGATAAAAAATAAGTACAATAGATAGCAAATTTTACAAATATTAAGTCATAATGAGCAATGACACAGCGTAACACATCCAGTGGGGCATTTACAAATTCAAAATGTCAACTATAAATATAGTCAGTAAGCAAACCCTAAGAATTCCCAGAACTAAAACTCAGACCTGATGTGTGCTTAACACACTATACAAGTACTGCCAGGCCAAAGTCAGATGACACCTTTAAGTCAGTGAACTCCACAGATGGTGTCATATTAAAAACAATCCACGTTTGGAAGAGATGGGCAGAGCATCTGAAAAGGCTTTTCAGCCCTAGTTGGCACTCATCTAGCCCAAAATCCTAGTTTAACAGAGACTGATGTAAACATAAATCATTAAACTGAACTATATTCATCTGGGAAGAAAACTTCTTATTCTTGATGGGAATACCCACAAAATAGCTCTTATTTCCTGAAAGATGGAGGCTTCAACTCCTGGATAGCACTTTCCCTATTCACCTCAAATTGTCTCAATTAATTTAATTCAGAGACAGAGCACAGAAGCAGGACTGGAATTACTCTACCACATTAACTTCCAATTAGAGATGGATATAAATTTTGGGAAAAAAATATAGTCAGATCTACAAGACAACCTCCAGGACAAGGACTGTCATTAGGACAGATATGAGCTGGCCAGACATTTGTGTTCTCTCTTCCACATTCAACAACAAATTCTTCTGGTGGTTTATTTTGTTGTGTTTTTTGATTTAGGTGTCTCTACTACCTCCAAATAAACTTTTTGAGGTAGAGAACAGTATAACTCACACAGATGCAAGAGCCAGCAACTGGGGAATAGTCACTGTGGTACTTTAAGGAGGCCTGCAGAAGAGCTGCAGAGGGACTTTTGACAAGGGCATGGAGGGATAGGACAAGGGAGAATTACTTTAAAGTGAAAAAGAAATTCTTTACCATGAGGGTGGTGAGGCTCAGGCACAGGTTGCCCAGAGAAGATATGGATGCCTGATCCCTGGAAGTGTTCCAGGCCAGGCTGGATAGTGCTTTGGGCAATCTGGTCTAGTGGAAGATGTCCCTGTCCATAGGAGGAGGGTTGTAACAAGATATGGTCTTTAAGATCCCTTCCAAACCAAACCATTCTATAGTTCTATAATTCTGTCTTTTCAGTATAGTTTGTAATATTCTCTGCCTTCTGCTGTTTTTCAGGAAGACAAAAAACCTCTAACTATCACAACAAATGAAACATTGGCCAACTCTTCAAATGGGTACCCAAGACTGCTACACCTGCAATGCCTTTCTGCTCACAAGCAGACACAAATCTCTTCTCTGCCACCATCAAGAGCTTTATTACCAAAATGAATACTATGGGGGCAAAAAAGGATTCCCATGATGGTTACCTCATTGTAGACACTCTTCTGACTCTTGCGCTGAGTTCAGCTTCAAGTGCCTTCATCCATATCAAGAAAAGCATGCTGAAGCCAAAAAGCCTTATAAAACATTTGAGTATGCATGGTTATTAAATCATTTTAAAGCATCAAGTTGAAAAACAGACGCAAAAATTGAAAAGGTATCTTTTCTCTTTGAGTCCTCATGGAAACATTTGTATCCCTGCTTGTGAGAACAGAACACCAAATTCGTTCTACAAAGTTCCTCATCCTGCTGGAGACTGGAACAGATACCAGCCTCAGTTTCTGGTACAATCATTCAGATCCCAAAATAGGTAAAACATGGTTCATTCTGAACATTTGCATTCTCTCAAAATAATCAATTTATGCTTCTATTAAAAAAAAAACCAAACACTTCAGATGTCTGCTTCAGTGAGCAAATTCTCTGAATGGAAGAAGGATGGGTACTCTCTTTGGCATGTTTACATTGTTGTAATTAATTCAGGCACTGCATCTCACCAGTTGAGAATCTGGTATATCAAATAATTGAGTTTCTTGGATGGCCCTACATGGTGCAGTTAGATGCACTTTTCACTGATACACAACTGTTTGTCAGTTTAACCAAGTCTGACCCTTTCTGGATTGCAGGCAGAAACAGTACAGGGAGCAGCAGGGTCTCCAATTCCCCCTGTCCTTGAACATCCATCAGCATGGGGATGATCCCAGCTGTCCACAAGTGCTTGAGAGTGCTGGGGCAGTGTCCAGAAGGCAACTACAGGACTTGAAGTTACTGAGACATCCTGTGCAAAGCAAAGTAGGGTTGGTGGTTGAACTTCAACACACGCAATCCTCCTCCTAAGTTTGTTCAAATAAAAATCTCCTTACCCCTCCACCAAGGTTGTGTAGCAAGAGATTGTGTCTCACAAGACAGAAAGATTTTGAGTATTAAGAAATTTGTTGCTGTGGTGATGTTGATGATTCACGCTTAGTCTGTGGCCTTATACCTAACTACCATGGCACAAACGTCACACACACGACACCATCAGACTCCTGCAGTTACACTGGAATAGATTCCAAGCCAGCAAAGAACGCACACCCACGCTCACCTCTCATGGCAATGCAGTGGGACTTAGTCATTTGCTAAAGTGACTTGTTGACTAAAAATGGATTAAAGCCGTGTCTGTAGTCAAATGCGTGCTGAAATATTTGGCTGAAGAGGGACATAAATCTGCCTTAAGCTTAACTTGCTTTGCATCCTTCATCTGTGTAGATTTGTGGTGGTGGTAATTGTTTTTACAGATTCATAGAAAGAGGAATAGAGATTCTTCTACTTTTATAACATCTCCCAGGACTATGTGGGGGATCTCGGGCTAGAAGAGAGTATACCAGTAACACAAAGCATACATCACAAGCAGAATTTTGCAAAATGAGTTAATATTAGCTAGCATGATTTTATTTTCAAAATAAAACTTCTCAAATATAGGAAAGTCTCCCATACCACCAAGCAATATTTACTTTGGTTTCCTCAAAATTTGTCAAGCAGATGAATACCGTTAGATGGACTTTAGTAAAGAAAGAAATAAAAATAAGGCTCCAAACACCAATTACCTGACTCTGATCTTAGTTATTCAAGTGTAAATGGAAAGGAACTCTACTGAAGCCACTAGAAAAAGAGCACTGTCACGACCTTAATCTCAGTACTCTACACAAACCACAGTCAACATTTGCCAAAGATCAGAGGTCTGAAAGTTATCTAGAAGAACACAGAACTTGGCCTGGAGAGTTCAAATTGCAGATTATTAAACAAATATGCCAACAAAGGTGCAATAATGACACTACTGCCCAGCAGAATCATTATTTTGTAGACATTTACAATGGTAAGAAATGGCCTGGTGCTTGCATGCTTAAAATCCAATGGAGCAACACAAAGCTAAAGGTGACAAGCTCATTATATTCTATTGTCCACATCTCAAAATAAACATATATTGTCATTCTCATGCAGTAAGACATAGTAAGACATGATCATCAACTGCAACAGGAATATTTTTGACACACACCCCCCCAGAAAAGGTAGGCAAAGTGTTCAGCAACCACTCTGCACATAAATTCCCAGTGAAAAGACTTGTTTTGCTTTGTGTGGCTTCTATATGAGAAGTGTTTGGCAGCACGCTCTATGAACTATCTGGAAGAGCCTGCTCTCAAGCAAAGATTCAAGAATCTTTAAGAAGAAGGAGACAGGCAGACAGATACAAACCATGACAGTTTTGATTCTGGACTGTTGCCAGTGCTCAGCACAGTTTTAATGTTTAGATACACTTTTTTTTTTCTCTGCATGTAGATTTTGCAATGTGTTCCTTACTTGTGGGATCCATATCTCTCACTCAGACATACATAATACAAACAAATGTGTATAACTTTTTTTCCAGGAATGAAATGCAAATTGCATTTCACACACAACAAATTCCATGATTATACACAGACTTACTGCACAGGACATTTGTGTTTCAGTCATATCATTTGAAAACATTCAGAGAGAGGGGTTTGCATGTGTGTGCTCTCCTTTGCTCCCAAGCAGCTAGTTCACTGCTAAGAAATGCTGATGAAATAGATTTTTATTGATGCTTCATCTAACATACTAGGATGTTTGGTGCCTGATTCACAGTAATTGAATAATCAATTTCTTGCTTCTTTAATACATTAATTTATTAAATGCAAGATATGTAGAGCTGATATTTCAAGGAGCTAATTTTCAAACTAAGGCAATGGTGGGATTCTTTAAGATGATGACCTCTGTGTTTCAAAAGTCTGGGGATATAGAATAAAAAAGGTAGCCAACAAAGTAATAAAATATTTTAAATATAGTTGTTTGAATTTAGATAACATAATTTTATTATCTGCCTTGGAAAAACTAGGCTGAAACAAATATTCTCACTATTAAAGAATGTAATTTTATTTCAGACTAATGTTTCTAAAGTTTGATATGTATGTTAGCCAAACCTCCCCTGCGCTCTCAGAACTGTCAGCAGTTTTACTTTTAATCATAAGTCGCAGAACAGAAGGATAATACAACACTCACTACATAACAAAGGTAAACCCATCAACCATTACCATCATTACCTCTGGGTTAGTGTTCATCCTTGTGAAAATGGAAGAGAAAATGCCAACATCCAAGTTCTTTAAAACTGGGATAGAGAAGCAAGGTTAGTACAATTGTCTTTTTTACTTTTTTAAAATCTTGCCAAGAGATTCCACCTACATCTCTCCATGATAGATCTCAAAAGCATTGTTATGTCTTACACTTTCTGGAATGATGCCAGCAGGAATATGCCCTCCAAAAAACCCCATCCTCTCATCAGTGGAGAACCCTGCACAGAAGCAGGCTGACTGGAGGGCAGGGGAGAGGGAAGAGTTTTAGAGCTCTCCCTTCCCTTCCTCTCCTCTCTGAAATCACCTCTCCAGATGCAGAGCAGGGAGTCCCAAGGCAGAGGAGGCAGTGAGGGGCCACCGGTCATGCAGGCACTGACCGGCCTGGCTGCAGGGGCTGCCAAAGTTAGCTCAGCCTGGCTGCTTCCAGCACACACTGCACCAGCTTCTGCCTTTAAAGGCTGAGATACAAAGCCAGTATCTGAAAGAAAAGGTTCTTGTGGCTCTAGCTGCCACAGGCACTAAAATGTCATTGCAAATACAGCTATTAGAGAGGAGATAAATATCTTCAGGGCAAGTAGTGGTTATATTCTCTGGAATAACTTGCTGGTAATCTGCTTAAAAAGTCTCTGCTCCTTCTCATCCATGTTAGGCCATGACCACCTAGCCACTATCTGAACTCCAGTATCACACATTTTGAGGAAGGAACTTGTCATCTAGCTACCCTAGAAGAGAGTCACACATTATGATACCAATGGTGCTTAAATCATACCAAAACATTAGGGAGAGCCATTGCACCAGCAGGGAGAGTATCAGCCCCACCAGAGTGACACTGAGAAAATGCTGCCTTGCTTTCAGCAAAGGAACTAGGAAATAGCTTTCCCTTGTCTTCTGTGTTAGCCCCAAGCCTCAACATAATGATGATAGCTGCAGTCTGCTCCTTCCCATGCAGTTATCAGGAGGGGTGAGATTAAAACTTGGGCAGTGCTGTGTGCAAAAAAATAATTTTTCTGTTTGCAAGGTCTCTGTAAGAAGTGATAGTTACTAAAACCTGTTCCTGCTGTCTGTTCTTGTTCTTGTGGAGACTACTGGGTAAATCTTCATCACAGCACAAGCAGGTAGCAGTGAGGAAGACAAACCAGAAATGTGCTGCATACAAACGGTGCTTAAGCTGCAACCTGCCAACAGAAGCAGTGTGTTTTCACATTGTATCAGACTAACAAGCATGACAGGAAACCTAAAGCACCCAAATACTGCAAACTGCTGCAAACCTCCAAACAATCTTAGCCCAAAACAGAGTATCAGCAATTTAATGGACATTTTCAATGATCAAGTGATTGACTCAGCACTCTCAGTCAAGCATGGTAGCTGACAATGTACACTCCTAGTCCTTTGCAATACAAAATAAAACAAAGACATAAAGTACCTTCACAGCAAGTTTTTAATATATGAACACTTGATTGCTTGCTAGCAGCTCTTCATGTGGGGATGCTTCCTCTGGAATCAGAGGGGAATATTTCAATTTAGTCACAAATTTGGTTTGTCAGTCTAGGAAAAAAAAGGAATAAAAAAAAGATCACTGTAGACTATAGATATTCCCATAGGGACATACACCAGTAAATCTGGAATTGTTTAAAATCACACTAAAATTTTTCCAGTAAAGCTTTTTACAAGCTGGCCATGTAAAAACAACACTGACTGGACAGCCTGTGAGAAACAAATTATAAGACCTTGAAACGTGGTCGTAATGCAGCCAGTGCTCAATCCACCATGATTCACACTTGCTTACACAATGAGAGTAATTTTAAAAAAAAACATGGGAAAACAACAACATTCACAAGAGCTGTGAGCTTTCCCAAGGCATTACCAGACAGGAAAAACAAGGTTTGAGAGAAAATTCTTTTAACATTCCTGGCATATTTGTATGACAAAATTTGATTTCATGAAGATGCTCCTTATTTACATGTCCCATTAAAATTCCATCCAATATCATGGAATCAGAGCAATTTTGATGAAACTATAAAAAAAAAAAAAAAGTCAGATGTTTTTTAGAATGGGAAAAACGTGAATTACCCATGCAAGGCAGATAAACTAGACCAAACAGTTGTGTGGCACCCAAATAAATCTGCTGAGCAGAAGTTTGCAGGAGGTTTTCTATAGAGAAACAAATTGTTTCCAATCCCACCCTTTCTCTCTCTTGTCCATTTATAGTGAGAACTATCCCATTACATTTTATTTGGTAGAAGACAAAAATGTCAAATTATTTTTAAAAATGCTGAAGCAGGACTTTGCAAGTATATTTAGGAATAAATCTCAGAAGACTTGCACTTTCTCAGTATTTTTATGTCAGTTTTACTGTATTTGTACTGATTTCATTAAGCATTCTATCTGCCAGAATTTAAATGTAAGCAATTCATAACAGAATATTTTGAAATAAAGTAATGCAACACATTAACTAGAACTTTTAGTTACACCGTACAATTTGTCAAATTGCCAACAGAACAACTCATTTGAAAAGACAGATTGTTGCTTATTCTTCAGCTGTCACTTGTGTTACTTCACTTCAGCTCCTTTTGCCTGACACTTGGCGCAGAGTTAGTCAATCACACTGACGGCTACCTGATGAGCTCTGATAAAACCCACAAACAAAACAGAGATTCTGGTGACTCATCCATCAGTCTGGAGAGTAACTTGATACCCCAGATAGTGGCTCCAGGAAAGCAACCCCTGCCAGCCACACATGCCGGAAGATATTAGTGACGCAATCTAGTCATGGCATCCTTCCCAAAACTAGGATATTATGGGGATAAATTACTTGGATTTGCTGGATTAAAAAATATCATGAGATTCTGAATCTGTGGACTTTCAAAGTATTTTTGCAAACTCCCTCTGCTAAGGGCTTCTTTTAAGTGAAGGCGTCTAAAACAGCTACCTAATGCAAAAAAAAAAAAAAAAAAAACAAAAAAAAAACCAACAAACCAACAAAAACTCGTTGGGAAAATCCAAACCAAACCAAACAACTTTGCAGAGTGTGTAGAGATTCTCTGTACCTGGTCCAAACACCTCTGGAGATTCAACCAGACATCATCCACCAGGGACTCTATTGAGATCACAACCAATTTTTGTATCAGGTACCTAAGAGTTACAATGCAATATGAGCATCCTGTCACTCTCCCTTCTCAGAGCTCAGTTTTCCTTTCCTGTGTTTAACTTGCCCATATATTTTTATATCCTGTCTAGCATTCCACAGGTGGAGCACAAATAAGACCTTATAAAATGATGCAGTCACAGAAATAAAGAGTGCATCCACTGTGTGCTGCTTTTCCGTTCATATGCATCACATACACGGCAATAACCTTCATGCATCTTAAAGCTGCAACTGCTCACTCATGTGTGAAAATGAACATCAGACTTCTACCAGTGATGAGGAGAGAATCCTAATGGTTTCGTCCAAATTAGCTCTTGAATTGGGTCATATATATTTTAATGAAGTAGGAGCTAATGTGGGGGCTGGATGCTCGATGAGTGCCTGTGATAGATTTTGTCCTTGGTTTGATTAGTTTGGCAATCACAATCATTTACATAAATGGTGAACACCTTACAAAGGGGGAACCACATCCCAAGGGGGCAGGAGAAAGGAATGTACATTCCATTTATAAGAAGATTTTATTGTGCAAGTAGATACCAGGTAATTTCATTCTCTGTCCCTGTGATCCTCATTGACAAAGCAACTCAGGTGGCTCAGGCAGCACTGCAGCAACCAGGACTGCATCCCTGGCCTGGTCACTGTGAGAAACATGATGAACATCAGGGAAAAGAGATGGATAATTTTCCCTCTCATCCTGGTAAATGGGTATGCACATCTAGAACCAATTATAATCTCCAGCAAACACATCACCAAACAAACATTTAAAATTTGCCCTAGTTTATCAGCACAGCCTTCTCTCAGTGGTTCCACCCTTCCCAAGCAGCACTGTAATCCACTGACTTGGTCACAAAGCACAGATGTGCACAGAGAAGGATGGCATTCAGAGTTATCCAGTTTATAATCTATCATGAATCTAAATGGAATTAGACAAGCATCGGGATGTTATAAAACTTCATTTGCCCACAGAATTGATGCAAGCTGCAAGTTTTTCCATTGACTGGTGTGTTCTTAGATATAAACTCAACTCATTCATCTCAGAGCAAAAGAGAGCAGTAATGCACATCTTGATACTCCTTTCCAGTCATTTTGGCTTAGCACCCCAAGAACTTAATTACCCTTCACTGGCTTATGGAAAGCACCCTTTCACATCTTTCTTTCCCATACTGGACTGAGACAACCAAAATATTTCACCATCACTGAGCAGAAGTTAACAGGTGTTGCTAACTCCATGATTCTTCCAATTTTTCAGAGAAGTGTTTTCTCAAATATTTTTATCTGTTGTATAGGTGAATCAACATTAGTTGTAAGACATAGTAATAAAAATGATAGGTCTGTCCTGCCTATGGACTTCATGATCACACTTCCAAGTGCAAAACCTGTGGGACTCCTTGCCAAAAGATGTCATGAATACCATGATTTTACATGGCGTTCAACTTGAATTGGACAGGTACGTAAGAGATCCGTTGACAGTTACTGTGTAAATGAAACATATCAAGTTCACGAAATCCCCTGAGCTAAATATTGTCTGAGGCTGAGACATGGAAATATCAGACAGGCTTGTCCCCTTCTTACCCCCTGGGTCTGCTTACTGTGGCCACTGTTGGAGACAGGATATTGGGTTAGATGAAGTCTTTGTCTGAACCAGTACAGCTGTTATTATGCAGAAGCAGTAACATCCATAAGAGTTTACTATGACAGAACAGATGTGAGGAAATGTTCAAGAAAACAGAGGAGCTGAAAAGTAATTTCGCAAGTAATGTTTTGGCAGCAGTACTGGCTTAAATAGCCTCCTTTCTCCCTGACCTCACCCACTTATTCCCACCACTCCCTTCTTTGTGCTTGTACAGCTGTTTGTGTAGCCACATCGTGAAACAGGCTAGAAAACCATTTGGATGAGACACCTCTCTTCTTTCCTCCCCCTTTTCTGCAAGTTATTTTTCAGCCAGATCTGTATGCAGATTTAGCTGTGCTGCAGATTTAGCTGCTGCACAGCTGAACAAATAGTTTGCCACGACTACACACAAGAAGCAGCACAAATCAGGAACACGTGTCCAGGGCAAGAACATGTTTATGCTGAGCATAAGCAAAGCTTAAGCAGGACCTTCACATCACTAACACCAGCCCACAGCCTGAGACTCCTCGGAGCAATGGAAGAAGTGTCTCTGCCCAGAGCAAGAGCCCAGCTTGCCACCCAGCCACAGCACCAACTGTGAGGACACTCTGCTTACCGGGTTTAGAAAAGATAGAGTTTCAACACCGATCAGACAGTGAGAGAAGTTGTTTGTACAGACACTCCCTGCATCATAACTCGGACAAACGTTAAAAGCTCTCCTAGGAGAAATCAGGTCACATTCAGGTTAAAAATGGGACGTGGCCCAGGTACCTGTAAATCACCTGAGGATGTTCCCACTAAGCAGAATTACTGTGTCTCTTAAACAGTAGCTATTGAGTGTATTTGGCTTTATTAGTTCTCTGGGCAATTTCCCGATTAGGAACACCCTGATTAAGTGGAAAACGATACACTGCCTCTGCAGTCTCTATAAACAACATACGGTAGTTTACTACCTAGACGCACACAGAGGCTGAGCACAACACAAAGCAGAAGAGGGACTTGGGTACTACTAATGGCTGCTTTCAGAACACAGGCAGTATATGACAACTTGTCTTCCATCTCCTTGCACAATCCAGTCTGACACCTTTGCCTCACAGTAAACAGGAATAACGCATTAGGAAACAGCAAGATGCCATGAAAAGCACACACCTTTTTCACATACACAGCACTTAAAGGCAGGCACCAGTGTGCACATTGCTTTCCTGACCGGCTGCCACAATAGCAACCAGCTCCTGCCAGAAGCTGCATTACTTTGATACAGGTGAACCAAAAGAGCAAAATGCAGAATTCAACAGAACACCTCTACTGCCTTAAACTAATAGCAGCAGCTGTTAAACAGTGGTATTAGTGCTGGCAGCCAGATTATGCAGCCTGCACGACTGGAGGGCTCTGACTGCCTGTACTAAACTCCTCTCAAACTCCATATTAACACACCTGCCTGGATGCTATTTCCCAGGTCAGCTGGAGGAAACCAGCAGAGGCTGCATATGGACAAATTAACAAATGGGACACTACAGGCAGCTTAAACCCTGCACTTCATTATGTTCAAAACACAAACACAAGTCAAACACATACCAAACAAGCATCAATCAAAGTATTGATGTTGTCACTCTAGATTGTCTCCTTCTGATAAACTCTTTGAAGGTGAAGGAATTAGGTGTATTCCACCAGAGAGGTCATATAATATGACTGTACAAAACCAAAAGAGAAGAAACAGAATTCAGACACAAAAGATGATTTCTAAGAAGCCCCAAAACTTAATTGACTTCACCTCTCTCAACCCTTCAAATGCAACTGTCTCTGGTAGATTCTCCCAATACATACACACCAGCTAAAATTAGGCTCATGATAGTGACTCATCCAAGTGGCTGCCAATCACTTAGTTAAAAAAAGAAACAATTCCAGCAGTTGTGTACTGCACACAGCCCTGTGCTGCACAAGACACTGGAATCCAAATTGGAGCAAAGCAGCTTCATTGCTGCAGAATGAAAAAACAACATAGGCGGTGCATTTCTTAACAATCAGGGTCCTTTTTGACACATTATTTAAAACCACAGAAAACACAATTGTCTCTGCTGATTCTGCTCAACAGCTGGATTTTGAAAGATTGATCAAGTATGTGATAAAACCATTTACTTGAAGAATATTTTTCTGGCAATCAAAATTAAACTGTCTCTGTGTTTGTTCTTCACCCGTTAAAAGAAAAACTGCACCATGCTAATCAAAATAGACAAAACTTTCAGGGTTAACCCCACTATGGGAAAAGCACTGTCACACCTCTGCATCAAAGCAAATCAAAGCAAGCCTGATTTAACACAGTCTTCTCAGGAGTCCAGGGAAAATTTGTTTCTGAGCAATTATGTCTGTTTGTTTAAACTGGAATCTTCTGCAGTGAAGAACCGCACCTTCCAAGAATAGTGAGCAGTCAGCTCATGTTTAAGTCAGTGGAAGCAAAAGGCAGTCAGTACTTTTGGACATAAACTCCCTAAAGAATAAATTATAACAGAAGAAATCCAGCAAGGCTGCCACTACATTTAAAGACAAAATTCCCATTGAATTCAGCAAGACAAAAGTAGGCTTTGATACACGTTCCACACAAACTGGCATCAGACTTTGGTCTGTCCCCAAAAGGGGCAGAGTTGTGACAGCCCTCACAAAACGGAAGGGAGAGGGATACTAGAATTGAAGACACTTCTGCCTGCAAACAATACTATATTCACTGGGAACTTCTATTTTAACATGCACACTCTGGAGCATAACTGTAACAAGCTGAAAGCTGCAACTGTACTTGCTATCATCAAATCTAGTCCCTTAAAGTGTGCCACAGAACTCACTCCCTATATATTATGAAACAAAATTAATGTGGCCTTGCCACTGTAAACCCTGACCAGAGGAATTTAAAAGGAGAGTTCTACATTTTGGTCCCCACGTGATGAAAAGGAAGTTAGATCCCAGTGTCACTGTAAGCTCTTCTGTTCTCTATGCCAGAGTTATATCATGAAAACGAGACTTGAATGTGGCCCCAAAACTTTACCAAAACAGTGGAAATTATGTTTTTGTAATAAAATGCTCCAACATTCTGCTCCAGCCCATCGAGCCAGCATGCTCATGAATCCAGAGTACCACAAAGGAGCCTTTATCTCATCAGTATGATATTGCACATGTCTCTAAGAAGCTGTCTAACCACTCATTAAGAAACAGCAGTTCATCTGCTTTGGTAGAGGGTGGATCAAACCAGGCTGTGTTTAACAGCATAGTCTTGTTATTCAGAAATGTATTAGATTGCTACATTTGCACATGACAACTGCATTATGTTTGGGCAATGGGTCTGAAGAAATCTCCCTCCTTATATTTTAATAATTACTGTCTTTATTCATAAACTGGAAAATATCAATTTCTCATTGATCAAAACACACTGTCCATTAGTCCTTCTGCATTCCTCTTCAGCAAGGTAAGCCTTACTGGGTTAGCTGAACAGAGGAGCAAAAAATTACAGTGTGTAAGTCAAGGCTGACATTCTCAAACTTGGCTGACTTATATTATACTCCTAAATTCTCATTTAGTTTTTCAGTAATGCTGCAAACCCCCACACAATATAACACATAAAGACACAGTGGGAGTCAGCGTCTATAAAAATCAGAGCAGTCCTACTTACATGCTTAACTACAAATTTGGATGTCTAACTTTAGACATCAACATTCAAAAAATGTTGGCCTAACTGATTTATTTAAGGCTGCAAAGATAGTCAGGCTTAAGGACTGGACATGGAACCAGAAGACCTCACTTAGGCCTCTGCCTAACCAAAGCCTTCTCAGAGTGCAAATGCAGTTATCTGTGAGCTTCTAGCACAGAACTAAAAGAAAAGACAAACAGCTGTAGAGAGGTGTTCACAATCTGTGTGAAAACAATCATGCACAGAAAGCTCTCATTCCTTGTCTATGGAAGCTTAACAAGCAGGGTCCTGAAATGAATACATCCTCTTCCCAAAGCCAATTACATCCAGTTTCTCCAGCAATGAACTTTCAGTGGACACTTTACTCACCACACACTCCTACAATATGCAACTTACATTATAAGATGCATCCAACTCCAGCATCCAAGAGAAAAGAAACTGCAGGTTACTGCTTAGTATATTTTTCACTCTGTATTTTATCAACATCCAGAAGGACAATTAACAACAACTAATAAACCTGCAATCTGGGTGCTCTGCAGAAGAGGTGGCTGTGAACAGCTGCTGGTTCATAAGTTTTTAAAGTGCTGCTGCCTGACAGCCCTGTCCTGCTCTCCAGGAGGCCAGAGCCACCTGAAGTATCAGGGAAGCCCTGATGCCTTCCCTTTAGGAATGCACAATATGCATGTGCAAATCAGCACCCACACTGAGCTATGCTCCATCTATTGCCAAACCATGGAAAATTCAAAGTTACAGCCATAGCTCTGCCCATCCCCACTCCAGTGTGCTTAGCTGAGGTAGTGTGTGTTGTGTGTCATGTTGGATCGCTGTGCTCTCAAAGACGTTGGCAAGAGCAGGCCTGAGAAAGTGGGTTAAAAGCCATGCATTTCTGATATGCCACAGAACATCCGCACTTCTCAGACTTCGAATTGGATCCACGTTGTTTCCCTAGCATGGTCTAATATTTCCCAGGCTCCTGAAGGTAGGGTGGAGGGTGGGGCCCAGCCCCCTGGCAAACTACCCAAATCCATCAACCTCTGAAGGACCTGCAGTTTAATGCTATCATTCAACAGAGATTCAGGGAAAGGAAGGAAGATCTGTGGATAAAAACAACAGCAAAATGCTTAGTTTGGCTGAACAGTCTTTAATACTGCCTATTTCTCAAAAGTATGTGCATGTTAATTAAAAGTATTTCATAATCAGGTAATGTTTTGCTTGAACGGCTTCTGGCAAGCTCTCTGATATGCTTGAGTTTTTAGGGGATAGGGCAATGTAAAATACTACAGGTATCGGATTCAGTACTGAAAGGGTCTGACATTAAAAAGGTCAAACAACACAGCTTTAAAAAGAGAAGATGGGAGGCATTTAGCAAGAAGAATCAAGTACTTTTCGTATTATTTTAAGGTGGTAACATGAGGTTTATTTCTTCAAGAGATGAGATTGTTTCTCAAGGAACTGAGCCAAATCCAACAAAAAGCTAACAAGACACAGACAATAAAGTACTGCCAGTGTGTTTAACAGATGTTTTTCAGCTCACTTAGTTAACCTGTCCTTGCCTTTGGCAGAAGACTTTTGATTTTAGCAAGACAACTAGAATTTCATAGCAATGCTGAACAAACATTTTAGAAAGAACACAGAGCAAAAATGTTTATGCATACTCTGTGCAAGATGGACACTGGGTACTTCCCTCACCTTCCTCTGCTTGAAGTGAAGGATAAAATTCACAGAGCAGAGTTAAGCCACTACAAAGTGCCTTCTGAAAACCTTGCCCTTAGTATGTTCCACTGTTTCTCTTTACACTCCTATGAGGTGGTAATTTATTTTATTAAACCAATTGTTTACACTGAAACTAAAACAACCTATTGCAGGTATTTCTTAATCAGCTTCATCAAGCTCAAGTGAAAAAATATTTCACTTTTTAAAAGAGTTCCAATATTTGCATTTAGTGGATTATTAAGTAGGAACTAAATCATGTTCCTGAAATATCTGGGATTTGATTAATATGAAATTCAAATGTCTACACTACATCTAAGCAAAATTCAGAGTTGCTGCATTAATAAAATACTATAATGCAATTTAAGTATGAAGAATATTTTGCTGATTTTAAAATTCTATATCCTATCTTTGTGCTGGGTATACATTAAAACACAAGATATATATTGCTTCTCTCCTGAAAGGAAGTTGAAATGGGCAGCTGGGCTAATGTAAGAGCTACCTGGTCTGAGCAGCAGAAATGCACAATAATCTCCTGGAAGTTAGAAGTTCTTCCACTGCTAAATGTTTCTTCTGGTGCCAATAAAGGGAGGATGTGTCACAAGGGGAATATCTTCCACTTCAACTGTAATTAAACTTGTTGCTAAGTGTGATCCACATAAAAGTAATTCTTGATCCACTTCAGCTGGTGATTATTTCCCCACAGAAAAATGAAAGACTTTTAGTAGGCAGTGATGAAGGCATGGGATTGAATACAAGCATAAAAGAGCCACTTGGATGGGAACAAGCATGTTGAAGGATTTACTCTTTGGACATGTTTTAAAAAGCAGGATACAAGAACTTGCCTCCTTGTAAGATTAATCTCAAAAGTCAATAGCACCTCACCAGGGGTTGAAATTGCATCTTTCCTATGGCTTTTCCCAGATAACTGGTATTTACCACATTACTTATTACTGCAAAATCATTCCTTCATGTACAACATTTTGCATTTAATTTCTAAGTATATAGCTCTGCTTAATGAAAGACTAGTGGCTTGGTATCTTTTCCAGGCACAGGTGTGCAGCCAGCTATGAGCTAACTGTCCATAGGTGGAGCCAGTGGAGTTCCAGGCATTTAAACTGGAATTAAAATAAGTACTTAGTGCAATTTCAGATGCCTTAGTGTACCACACCTGGCTGATCTAAAAAAGGCATGTATTTTTTCCCAGGTCCAGTATTAGGCCAATACCATTATTATATTAATAGGATATGGTGCTTTTAGACAGCCAAAGTGGCACCAGGTCAGTACATTAAACACCTGAATTGCTAAAAAGCAAGGATTCTGGTAACCAGGGCCATGCAAGTACCCATGATACACAACTATGAGATGTTAAGAGATGATCCACAAAGCATATGAGAAGTAGCTGACTTCTAATCATACACTGCTTTTTCTGGCACAATAGCTCAGATAGGCATTTGGGAAAAGAAAAGGAGGTAAATAAAACTTATATTTGGAATTGCTTTGACTGGTATTGCTTGTGCTAATTGCTTTTGAAAGGATTTTGTTTGATTGTGAAATAGCATTTTAGGAGAGTAAAATTAAGCACTGAGACAGGTCTTTGAACACTTTAAACATTTCCAGAGGGATTTATGGACAAAATCTTTGGTGATCAAGAACAATCCAAATCCTGAATCAAAACGTTAGCCTACTTAGGGCTTTTCATCTCCTTGAGAAACCATGGTCTCTTGAAAGACTTTGGCAGACCAGGCTGGATACTTTGGTACTTAATATGCAACAGCAAGAGCGAACAAGCTTGTGAACAGCCATTAAATCACAATCAAGGATAGAGTCTAATCAAGTCTAAAAAGAGCAACATTAGGTTTGAGCATGCAGTTTGTTATCAGCTGAACACATTAAACCATTAAAAGCATTCACACAGAAATCTGATGAATAATTTCATAGATAGATGATACCAAAATTTGAATATGAATACAGGCCACAAACTCACTCTGGGTTGAAATGTCTGCATCTCTCAGCTACACAGCAGCACCAGATATAATGCAGGACACAAATATGATGTTAATAGGAATATTTTACAAAGTAGGCATCAAAACGAGAGATGGAAATAGCTTAAAATTTCAGTTTAAGGGGCTAGCAGTGTAGCACAGGGAATCCTTAAGCTTCAAAACCTGCAAAGGGGGAGCTCAGGAAAATTCCCTATCTCCATCAACTGGTTTCCATTCTCCACAGGAAAAATACATTAATACCAAATAATACCATTGTGATAATTTTAGGGAGATAAAGATAGACAAAGTATGTGTCCACCAGGAGCCACAACAATATATAAAGTAATACTCAAGAGGTGTAATTTGTGAAGCATTCGAAGTCTTTCAAAAGTATTAATTCTGACAACAATATGATGAAGTGCATCTCTTTAGTCTCCTGCACAGAGGGATTAAATGAAGCTAGAAAAAAAAAGGCATCATTGTTTCCAAACAGGAACCTTAAATTAGACTCCTCAACATTAGATAGATGTTGATTTTCAAAAATGACTGGTGAACTGACTCGCACTCATCTCCACTTTAAGCAACCTTAACTAGATCTGATTTTCAGAAAGTATTGTGCTCTCAGTCCTTTCAAGTGATCCTTTAAAAAAAAAAAAAACTCAAAATGGGTATCCAAAAATCTTAAATATTTGAAATAATTAAATAGCTGTAAATATATCATTATATCCACTTCTAAAACACTTGGTTTTGCTATTGTATTTTTGTTACTTGAAGAGCTAGGCCCTTGGTCCTTGTAAGAGTGAACAAGCAGCATATCCCTTCTGGAAGCAAACCAACAGCCAAGTTCATCTACATACTTGGAGCATAAATTTTAGAGTTTTAATTTTATTCATACAAATTTGTATAGTGTTCACCAAAGCCCATTTTGTGCTATGTGTACTGAACACATAGAACAAAGATGTTCAGCCCCCTGGCTGGGATGCTTAGACACTCTGGTACGGAACAGCAATAACAAGTCAACAGAACAACCAGCATCCCAAAGCCTGCACTCCCAGCTTCTCACCAATCTGCCAAACCCAGGAGTGCCAGCTCCTCCTCCATGATAGACTGCTTTATGTTATACCACACTAAATGTGAAAGTTCAGTTAGGTATGGTGCAGTGTTAACACTGCCTCTGCTTTGGTGTGTGTCAGCAGGGAGAGCAGCAGCATCGTGCGCGGGACAGCACACCAGGGGTGTGTGGAGCTTCACTGAACTGTCAGCACTCACCAGCTTCGCTGATCCCCAACACAACCCACTCTTACTAAACAAAAGGTAACAAAGCAGCACCAGAGCATTTCAAGGTCGTGAATTAAAAAAATGAAAACCAAAAAGATGCACAAAGAGTGACTGCTCAAAGGAAACGCATGAGTGATGGGACAAAGGGTGACTTTCATACACTCTGACACATAAGCTGCTAGACACTGAATCAATACACCGTTAAAAATTAATTTGGCTCCAAAACGTCTTCTTGGCTTACCAGATCTTCACAGATTGAAGGTTTCTACTTTTACATAGAAGGGTTCCCATTAGGGCATGCGAAGTAGACAGGTAGTGGAAAACTTTGTTAACAATCTATGGAACTGAGAATATTCAGAGCCCAAAGCCTGACAAAGAGAACAGTTAAAAGAGAAAGAAAAACAGTAGAATGAAAATGTAAATACTGTGGATGCAGTGTGTTTCTGCTTGGTTACAGAGTCCTAAGGGGCACATTGAACACCCCAAGGCAAGGGCAGTGAGAACTGGCAGGAGTGTCCAGCACACTGCAAGACTGAGCTCTATAACACAAACCAGAGCTATTGCTGTTACATGATTTTATAACATAATTGAGGCACATGCACATATCCAGTGCATGTCCAATGCCTATTGGAAGACAATGTAAAACATTATTTTGCTTTTGTTTTAGCTAGGACCATGATTGGAAAGAAAAGAATCTCAGGTTCCAAAGGAAGAGTCACACGAACTGAGTAGTCTTCAAGAAAAACAAGAACTTCAGATTCCACTTTTGACCTCATCTCAGTGTACTACAATGTACCAAACTTTAGAAAACCTCAAAAATATTACTGTGAATTCCACAGATACAGTGTGTATGCAACTATACTCAATACCAACACCACCACCAGCAGCAACTGGATATTAATAAATCAATTTTCAGGGTAACTGTATGTATGTAAGGAAACATCACTGTTCCCACTTTACAGATTCAAGGCAGAAGCTCAAGATGCCAAGGACTGGCCACTTTGATCTGGCTTCTGTTGATCTGAGACTATGGCATCCAGCATCAAATGCAAAGGAATCTCTATTACTGTGACTTAAAGGATTCCATTTAAGTCAAGCTTCTAACCAAAATTCTCAAAAAATTACATATAAATACTTCCAGGAAAAATGGACACACTTTATGGCACAGTCTAAGCTCACACTATTCTGCAGTATTTCCACAGGATGGTAAAAACTCATCCCTAATATGTGGTTTAAGTCTCCTTGAAGAAGATGCAGTCCTAATACATCCACACTGTGCATCAATTAATGTGGTCAGTCCCTGTGATCCCAGTACTAAAGAAGCTTCAGCTTAAATTCGTATTTACTTCTTAATTTGTTGTTTGGGATTTTTGACAGCAGGTGTTTATAAATTTCACAAGGTGAGAGGCCAATGTAATGAAAGCTAAATGTCAAAAAAGGTAACTAATATTCAGGCTAACAACAAAGACAAGATGGATCTATCCAAAATCACCTCTTCTAGAAAGTCCTGCCAGGGAGATAGTGGAGCACTTCATTTGACACAAGTATCAACACAACTGTAGACAATAAATCCACTGCTTTAATCACCTATTATGCACTTTAACCAATGATCCTTCAAGAAAAAAAAGTACAAATAAAGCCTACAACAAGCAGCTGAACCAGCATCCATGCTCCTATAGCATCCTGCCTCATCTTGCTTATTCTGCATCTGGCCCCCTCAAACCTCTTTACCCAGCAGCAAAACTCAACCAGAATATGCTGAGCAGCTCCTTCCAGCTTCTTCTATTACATGATGAGGAAATAGCTGGCACTGAATGGAGCTGGATACTTGTCAAAGAGCAAGTATGCTGAATGCACACAACACAGTAAATTACTGGCATACTTGCTTTAATTTCATTCTTATGCATCTCCTTAAATCAGGAGGTGGGAAGCACAAACTTTCTGTATTCAAAGTATTCATACTGGTTCCTAATCATCATTCTAATAAAATAAACAGTGAGCTTGTAGAAGGCTTTTCTTGCAATTCATATGTGCTTAGACACTTTTGGCTACCATTCCACCTTTTCTCATTTAAATACAGGCCACATAAAATCTGAAAAATGCATTGTATTTTCATAGGTAGCACAGACAAATATTTCATGATACTTCTACAAATAAATTCTTTTTTCATTCATGCTATGCAATATTAAAGAAAAGTCAATCAGCTGGCTACTGAACCTAAAATAGTTATTGGACTTTGTGAAATGATGCAAGGGTAGAAAAATGGAGTTAGATGGCAAAAGCAAAAGCCAGACCATCTTCTCTAATTAACGTCTCATAGATTTTTGGTTTCCTGGCAACTTTGTCGTTTCAGCCTTGTCAGATGGAAAGTATTTTCTTGATAAAATTTTCAGAAATTCTAATTTGCCAGTAAAACAGATTTTTCCAGGGAGCAGGAAGAGAAATTAAATTAGATCCTGTTTTCTTCTTTAATCAAATGGATTAAAAAAAAAAAAAGAAAGAATGCGCTGATAAAATATTATGCCAATTGTATCATTTAGCAAAAACCTACTCCTTATTTCACATGAAAGACCCAGTGGTTCAGCCTGGGTGTATATAACCCCTTCGGATATACTGTAATATGGCCTTAATCTGCATGACTGAATCTGACTCTTAGGTTTTGCCAAAAACCTGTACACTCATCTGTGAACACAACATCAAGCATTTAATGTCTCATGCATCAGTACAATAATGAGAAATGCCCTTTCCACTTGGCTGTTAGAAAGCTTTTAAACTTCTGAGCAACAATACCAATATAACCAACCTCAAAATATGGCCAGAGACTTTGTTGTCATATAGAGGAAATTAATTCAGTCCAGTTCAGATTACTGTACTGCACTTCTCAGCACAGCACCTGAGCATGCCTGTACCATAGAATGGCAATAACTCTACTGTAGTCACAGAAAGAGAGTTGGATCCCTGGAGAAAACCCTTCATAGTCTCCCTGTTCCACTTCTGTGCCATATGGCCCAACTCACATCACAATTTAATAAAGGTAAGACTATGTGATCCCTTTGAATCAGACTCTGCATCCAAAAGTTTTCCTCTTGCAATAGGATACAATAGGATGAAAACAAATCTGCTTGAAAAAAACTTTTGGAAAGAGCATGACAACTCCTAATTTCTTTTTCTCCCCTTTAGCTTTTCCAGGCTTATTCCAGTGAAAGCACAGAATGCCTGGGTGAAATCCAATGAAAAGGTGCTCCTGGAATCATGTCAAAACTCACTTTGTGGTAAGCCAGACACAAACCATGCTCTTAAAAATACTGTGCTCCTAAGATGACTTTGCTAAATACCTCTTCTACCACTAACTAAGTACCACTAAGAGACCTTGAATGTTAGCTTGATAGGGTTATATGGAGCCTTGGTTGCAATCAAAGTCTTTTATTTTTCAGAACTGCATTATTAAATGGCCAGAATATCCTACAGGAGCTTTTGAAGCTTTAAATCCATTAGCCTAGCATATACTATAAATGGTAAAAATATTACCTATCCTTCCAACAGACACAGAATGATGGTTTATTCTCATTTCAGTTATCCCAAGGGCCAAATCTTTACCTTGTTTTGTTCTGTTTCCCAGCTACAAAGAGCAAAACATGTCCTTTCAGTCTGGCTGACTTTCATCAGTGATTAAGAGGAGAAAGAGAAAACCTATCAAATCTAAGGGACATACAGCACAAGCCAAAATGTTCGCTCCTTAGTGCTATGCTCAGGCTGGATGAGCACTCAGTGTCATGGCACACCAGCAGCTTTCACACCACACTGTCCCACGGAACTGCCACAAGCTGAACAATGCCAGGAACTCAGGGAGGGCAGACAGAGACAAAGAATCCCTTGCTTCTGGCAAGGTAGCAGTTCCTGCTCTTACAGGCAGTTTGGTGCAAAAAACCACTATCTTCCCAAAGGAGAGATAAGACTGAGTAAGAGTGCAGAAGGCAGCTCACTCATAAAGAGGCCAGAGGAGGAGGGAGTTGCTGCCCCAGCAGAACACAAGCAAAGAGGGATTTCTGCCTTTCTGCAATTTCTATCTTTCTGTGATTTCTGTCTTTCAGCTCACATGCTCTCCATTTTTATTTTTGCAGCTTTAAGCGTCACTCAACTATGAGCAATCTTTCTGCAGAAAAATAAAAGTGTGGAAACTGTTATTTAACATGTGGAATATACAAAGTGGAATCACACAGAAATAATTTTCCAGCTGGCCTTGTTGTCCCATTCATATGATAGTTTCCATATTCTTCTGGAATTCTGTGTAGTCAAACTGCCAGAATACAGATGCTGGCCACTGTAACAGAGCAAGCTAACTCAGCACTCACGACTGACCTGCAGAAAAGACATCCTGTGATAGACACAAAGTTACTTTGAAATATCCATTAAATATTAGAGAGATTCAAAACAGTGTTTCTCCTGCAATGTTTAATTTTCCACTAGTTTCCTGGTTTTCATTTCTTTATTTATTGCAGAAAACTGGATCCTGCATAGTTAGGAAAAATGACATCTTTTCTTTTTAATTTATCCCACAGCACAGACATTCAAGCTGGTGATTCAGCAGAAAGAAGGTCAATGTGCTAATGGAATCAATAAACTTAAGTGTGATGAAGTGACTACCACTTCAATTACTGTATAAACCATAAATCATTTTCAAATGCAAGAAATATCCTTCTATCAATAAACTATCTGTTTAAGCAATTGTTTAAAAATCAAAGTGTGATCTTGTAAACATTTTTGGACTCAGTTACACTGTACATCTCACTCGTAACTTCTGTCTATTCCTCATTGCTTATTCCTTGTTGACTTAGATTCAGTACAAAGTAAAGACAAACTGAAGGAGTATTTACAATTAGAAATTGTGGCAATGGTCTCCTGCTCCCCACTTCTTTTCTCTACTCTCTAGTCACAACTGGATGCTATGACATTTCTCCCAAGAAAGCTGGGAGCATAGAGTCAAACCTGTGCCCACCCCAAGCCATTGGTGCTGTCCAGACATAGAGAGCACCATCTTCACACAAGCTCTCTGCAAGCTGCCAAACTCTACAGGCTGATCTCCTGTGCGCTGATACAGACCAATGGCTAAATATTCCTGTTAAGCTCTACACACTGCATGGCCCTGTACAACATGTCTCTCACTCAGGAAGAAAAGTCACAAGCATTTTTTCTCACCCTGGGAGTTTAAAATATGATCCCTGGTGAAAGGAAGTCTTGTCTGCCCAAGTTAACAAAATACCATAGCATGATATAGCTGACCTGCTCTTAACAGTTCTCATTCCCCAGTGAAATATATCACCCACTCACTCTCTCTCAAACCCTGAAAGATGCTCGCTGGCACAAAAAGCAAGAGCAAGAAAATCCAGAGAGACTATTACTGATTAAGTACTGTATATACAGTGGCATGAGGATGCACAGCAACCCCTTAGATGCAACAAAAGCTTATCATCCTCCAGTCCAGGACAGATATGAGTTATTGCACAGAAAGAGATAACCACTGGCAACACTAATTATCTAGCCTGAAGCAGAACATACGTGGGATCACAAACTACTGAAGCATAGATTATTAGACAAGTGGAGCCAATGCTCTCTCTGTAAACTTTTTCTAAAGATCTGCTACAGCCCTGCAGGCAAAATAACAAGCATCAACTCTGCTTTTGGTGAACTCCTCTTTCCACATTATAGAACTTCAAAACTGTTCAAATTTGGGATTCCTCTGCACTTTGTGCCACAGAAATGCATGATAAGAAACTGTCTTTTCCCCGAAGTTTTATCTGGAGAGATTAAAAGCATCAAAATGAAAATAAAATGTAGGTTATCCAAGTCAAGGAAGAGAATGATTTCAGAACTTGTTCAAAAATCCAACCTGGTCGTAGTAAAGCCAAAGTGGGAAACTGAGCCTGATGACAACAGTATCACTATTCCCCATCACAAAAATCTCACACATCTCTAAATATACCTGCACATTCAACAGGACCCCACACTACCTCAGAGCTAAACTTCTTGACTCTCAAGAGAGGTGGCAGACTTTAAATCACAGCAGCAACTCCCACTGGCCCAAAGTCCTCTGCTATTTGTTTCCAGGTCCCAAATTATTTTCAGAGTCTCTGTTATATATTTATAAATTTCACCTTTGTTTCTTCCTACAACAAGAACACCATGAACTCCAAAAACTTCTTGACTGCATTAAAAAACAGTCCAAGCAGTAAAAATGTCAAGTCCAGAGCAATCTTTAATATTCAGGGAAACTACCTAAATGCCAAATCTTTTATGATGTCTTTTGAAGATCTGAGACCTCTTGCTTCTGGTACTAAAGTGCTTAGCCTTCCTTTAGCACTCTGGCTTTGTACTGTCCTTAGCTAACAAAGTCTTGGACCCTATCAGTGGTAATTCTCATATTACAATTCAGAGTGCTTCTTTACAACACAGGTCCCCCAGGACAGCATACACAACTGCTGATAAAGCTTCACTGACCTCTGAAAAAATACTTGGGAAATACAAAGTTCCATGCCTTCAGCATTTCAGTTTTCTCATTATTCATGGCAAGCCCTGTAGTTTTCAGTCTTTTCCTACCTAAGCCAATGCCAGTGGCAGTCTGTGAAACCTATTCAGCTTGCAAAGTAGAGCCTGCAAGACAGTGAGGCATTTTGCTACACATGAACTGCACCAGAAACTTCACCTAATGTTGTGTGAAGTTACCACAGCACTCCTGTGTGCAGAGCAGACACACTCTGCTCACTGGTGCCCCATGTTCCACTGGTTATTCTTCAATAGCCTTTCTTCAACAATTTCTTTGCACTGTCAGTAGCAATGGCTTGCTAGAAGCACTAGCCATGCTTCTTCTTTGTTCTGTTCAGCAAGCTATGCACTTCTATTTATCTGAAAAATCAGTTTAATTCTTATAGATATAAAGCTCCTTAATATTCTGTTATTTTTTCTTCTGTTCTCTGAATGTCTCTGCAAAAAATTCTGCAGTTCTGAGAGTTCAACCAATGTTTGGTTTTACCTTAATTCAGTGTTTGGTCTTGATAACACTTAATTTCATATAGCTCTCAGATGTTTTGAATTCATCAGCAGAAAGGGAATTGTGTAATCATCAGTGTTATCAAATCACATTTGTCCATTTTTCCTATAAACACCCAGAAGGAATTTACTTCAATAAATTCCAGATACCTGCCTAGGAAGAGGCAGGGACACTTAAAAGCTGTGCAGTAATAATAATAAAAGTGAGACGCCTATGTTGAATGCATTAACATCTGCTGAATATTATTACCTGCTTTACCGTAGCACCTATATGTCCTGCTCCAAAATCAAAACCTAAGGGACATACAAGGTACTGTTTCAGAAGCACAGATTTCACACTGGCCACATGGGAAAAGCAAGAGAAAAGGAAACATTCAACCAAGGCCACAGAGGTCATTATTTGTAAACATTTCAATGATCTTCTGTGGAGAAAAGAAAGGAGAGGTTAACCTGCAAAGTGTTTCAAGTGAGGTATAAGTAAGTATATATACACCCACAAGAGCTTCTAATTTTAACAGAACTTGTTTTTACTTGTGTACTTTGCTTACACATAATTTACCTATAAATGTCTATAATCCAGAAATGTATAATGAAGCTCATATAGGTTGAATAAATAAGGATGCAGAGGGAGATTTAAAAATTCCAGCAGTGCCAGGAGATTAAATAGAAGAAAAAAAGAAAAAACCAGATTACAGGAGACCGGGAGACTGCCCAGCAGTAAAAGTGAAGTGGAGGTGAAAGGGGATGTGGGAGGACATATGCTGTGTGCCCATATGCCAGAAAGGAAGAAAATCTAGAAAATGGCATGCAAAACCCAATGCCACTATGCAAGACTTGAAGTAGATACACTAATTCAAAGCAGAGTTTGCCATGAGAAGCAAAAAACACAGAAATACAAAAATTCCTATTTTTCTAAAAGATTAATCTCCTTATACATTATTTTAGTCAGCAAGAAAAAGAATTAAATTCATGGAGTTTACCAATAAAATGAACAAAGGTACCTAGAAGACCACAGTAGGAAGAGTGTGTTCCTGCCAGAGCATCACAGGACTAATGCTGATTAATTGGAAAGAGCCTGGAAGAGCACCATAAAAATGATGAGCGGTCTAGAAAAGCAGCACCAAGAGAGCAACAAGGAAAGGATGACAAAGTTAAGGTTATTAAATCTAAAGACATAGGAGAAGTCTAATAAAGGCTTTCAGAGATATTAAAGCTTGATGAAAACAGACAGGAAATAAACTTTTCTCCATATGGAGTGGATAGGGAAAGAAGTAAACTGAAGGAAAACAGATTTAAATCAAACATTAAAGAAAATAGTCTAACACATCTGTCCAGGTTCTTGTTATCACAATAAATCCTCTCCAGTTCAGTTCTCCACAAACAACTACAGTGAAACCAGCTGGGAGTGTTTGTATAAGTCTGGAAAAACTCTGTAGCAGCACTGCTACCCAGACAAACAGGTAGCAAACTGTACATTAAGGAATCTGTTTCACAACACTGCTCAGCAGTGAAGCTGCTTCCCAATGCTCATGTTTCTGTACTGCTCTGGCCACTTTTTCTCAGCCCCTTGCCTGTGTGCAATCTATCTCAGTTGCATCAGCACAGTGGCTGCAGAGCTGCACCAAGCAGCAGTACACTTAAAAACAACCTTGGGTTTGGACAGTTTAAGAGGGCTAGAACCTGGGAGAATGCAAACTCAACATACTGCAAAGCATCTAAACCCACCAATAGACAGGTGAACCTCAGCCACTTACATAAATGGGGCTTGCATGCCCCCGCTTGACACTCAGGAACTGCTTACATGAGATCCAGACTACAAGCTCTCATCCCATAAAACTGCACTGGGATTATACACTCACCACAAACTCACACGTTTTCTTATGGCTTTGCACCACCGTGCTTACAGGACTGTTTCATGCCCTATACAACTCTCCTGAGAACAACTAACTGGCTCTTCAATAATGAAAGTGGAATGCTACAATGACCTATTCTAAAATTAAAACAAAAACATTACTTTCTCCTAGATACTCCCAAGTAAATGGTTGCACTTACACTATTTTGCAGTAAATTTCAAAGCAAGTATCTTTTGAAACTAAACATATTATGACCATTAGCAATGCTAACACAATCCACATTAAATAAATACATCTACTACAGAACATAAATTAAAATCCCTTTCAAAATAGAAAGACATCAAGACAAATATTGGGGTTTATTAGGGCTATAGTTATAAGCAGAAGGTTGGCTAGCATTATCTAAATATTTAACCTTTTGGAGCTCATCGCCTAGAGTACAATGGTCAATGTTGTACAACACATGTAGGCCCTCAGGCCTTCCAGAACACAGTTACAGTGATTACAAAGCAGGTAGGTTAAATTTGTTGTCTAAGTAGCTTAGCAATTGACCCTGAAAGTAACTAAATATGAAGGCCCAGTTAATATTAAAGACATATAGATTACATTGGTAATACAGCTCTAACAAGCGGAACAAGAACAAAGAGTGTTGCCCCAAATTGCAATGACAGTCAGGTGAAAGATTCAGGAATCAAAACAAGGTCCTACTATATTGAGTTATAAGCTCACTCTCCTAGACCACAGATATCCCTCATTATAACTCGAAGACCTCATGTGGCAATTATTTTAGCCCAAATAAAACTTCTGCAGTGCTTCACTGATTTGTAATTCTTCTTGTAAGGAGAAGAAGTCATATTCCTTTGCAAACTGTTTAAATACTAATTATTTCTTTGCTGAACCCTGCAGTGAAACTCATCTCTAGAAGGGGCCATGTAAAAGCACTTCCAATATTTCTGCTGCCCAAAGAGCAATACTCTTCATTCGCTTCAGTGATTTTCTACCCAACAGGTACAACAGTGAAGTAATGAGCATTATAAAACTTAATACAGTGCCATATATATTTTATGACTCTGTAGATCCAGATCAGAGAACATCCAGATTGTTTTTATAGAACTAATGCCAGGCACATTTCAAATTATTATGTATGCAATGATTCTAAGAAATTTATAACTCTTACCAAACTAAAATTTAAAAAAACATATAGCTGAGAAAAATAATCTTAAAAATACCAAACATTCCTTAAGGAAGTTAAAATTTCCCAAGGATTTTTAAAATAGATGCTATTATGAAAGAAAATAATATATATCAGAATTAAAAGTGGCTTAATAAGAAGGAATTTTCCCTAATGCAAGTATAAGACTTTAAAAATACATGAAAATGAAAAACCATCCACCTTGCTTTACTGTTTGTACAGTACAGCATTTAAAAAGCAATACCACGGAAGATGTAAAGCCACATGAAATCTCTGGATAAGTGACTGTAAAATGAGATTCCCTTATATCAGACAAACATCAGAAAAATAACTTTCCTGTGTAGATTGCCACTCTTTCCCTTCTGTTTACCTGTGGTAACGTGATCACATAAATTTCCAAAGTATCCAACAACTTGATGATCTTTGATGTTGCCCTTATAACCAAAGAGGTGGAACAAGACTTCCGTATTTGACATTCAGATATAGAAAGATTCAAGTTACCTGCTGAAGGTTGAACAGAAAGCCTCTGGCAGCCCTGCAAATCAAAAGTGGTTCCTGAAGCCCAAGAGATTCAAAAATGACTGGACCCACCTTGTTTGCCATTTCTGCAGGAACACATTAAGGTACAACCAGGCAGCCCTCTGTAGAGAAATCACAACTCACCTGAAGTCTATTTTTGAGACAGAAACTATGGAAATGGAGGCTTACACTGTTTGCAGTCTGAGCAACAATTTCCTACTTCAGGAACTTACTGAGGAGAAAGATGGGCTGTGCGTCAGCTCTGGACCAAACAGTTTGAAAAAAGAGCCCAATGTCCTAATATCTTGATTAGAAAGCTGTTTAAAGTTTGTTCAACACTATTCATATGCATCAAACACTATGTTGTTTTTTTTATTCAATTTCTCTTCCTCAGCAGGAAGTTACAGCTTCCTGTGGGTGTAATCACAGAGAATTAGCTCAGTATTGGCCAAGTACAGCAGGGAAAGTTCATAGGAGCACAGTTCTCTTTGACAGCAGTGTCACAGTTGAAGCCAACATGAGTGGACAGGCTTCCCCAGCTCCTGGGGAGTTGTCCAAGGACAGCCCGCCCTGGCCTCATTTAGAGAATATACTATGCTTTATTTGTATCAATCTGTGTTTTCAAAGAACAGCAAATCAAACTTTAAATCTTCAAACTATATAGGCAGAGTAAGTGCTTAACACAAAACGGAATTTCTGTGTGAAAAGAAAGCTGAGAACATACAGACTTGGAAAGCACAAATTTCAACAGATCTTTCATATCTACGGTGTGCTGGTTTTGGCTGGGGTAATTTTCTTCACAGGGGCTGGTATGGGGCTGTGTTTTGGATTTGTGCTGAACACGGGGTTGATAATATAGAGATGTTTTTGTTATTGCTGAGCAGGGCTTACACAGAGCCAGGGCCTTTCCTGCTTTCCATACGGCCATGCTGGCAAGGAATTTAGAGGTGAATGGGAGGCTGGGAGGAGACACAGCCAGGACAAGTGACCCAAACTGACCAGTGGGACATTCCAGACCATGTCACATCATCCTCAGTATATAAAGTGAGGCAAAGAAGGAGGAAGTGGGGCGGCGGGGGACATTTGGAGTGGTGGCATTTGTCTTCCCAAGTCACCATTACCATGATGGGTCCTGCTGTCCTGGAGATGGCTGAACACCCGCCTGCACATGGCAAGCAGGGTATTAATTTTTTGTTTTTCTTTGCTTGTGTGTGTAGCTTTTCCTTTTCCTATTAAACTGTCTTTATCTCAACCCATGAGTTTTCTAGCTTTTACCGTTCCAGTTCTCTCCCTGATCCTGCTTGTGGGCGAGTAAGTGAGGGTTGCGTAGGGGTTGGCTGCCAGCTGGGATGAAACCATGACAGTCCTTTTTGGTACCAAATAAGGCTGTTGGGGTTTAGGAATGGCATTCTCCAATTTAGTACTCCCTCTAAAACCACGTACCACTCCCCTCCCCCATCCAACTGGAGGCACAAGTTGAGGTAAGAACAATTTACTGGAAATAACAATGAGGAAAAAATTAGAAAATTAATATTAACAGCAACAATATTAACAACAAAAGGTAGAAGAAAAGAAATTATTCACACAGAAAACCTCTCGATAATAGACAATATCAGATTGATCCCTCCACCATGTTTTCTTGACCAGAAGGAACTCCTTCTCCCCAGAAGGGATTCCCTTTCCCCCACCCCTGGCAATGAGGTGAGGTGGTACAGAATAACTTCTGTGTCCTAGCCATGCCCCCTCCTGTCTAACCCTGTCCTGGCTGGAACCAGGACGTACGGTAAAGTAGTTTCATACAAGATCACTTATCTGAAGTCCAGTTTAGAATGAGCACCAACTCTTCAGGAAGAGGGGCCAGGAGACAGCCTGCTAACACTGTTCATGTTGCTTTTATGATCCACGTTTGACAGAATCCGCCTTGAATGCTGCCACCACCCTGAAGAATGACTAGGCCTGTCTAAGACTATATTCCACTATGGAATCCAGAAATCTATGATTCAATTATTCTGTGCTTGGACAAGTTTTCCACGTAGTCTATTTATACAGAATAGGAAATCTACTATTTCCACAGAAAAAGCTGTGGCCTTCCATTCTCACCACAATATCCCCTTCATCTTTAAGAAAACAAATCAACATTCTCGAAGGCCCTGATTTCAGTGCAAGTTGCATGTCTTAATTTTATTTAAAATGTCATCTGGAAACTACTGAACATCCTCTCTTTCAATTTCTTACAGTATGTATCAAGCATACACAGGAATGGCCCAGGAATACATTGCAATACCGAACATAAGTGTGGTTAGGTGTGTGTTAACACAGCACAGCTATCCCAGCTGAATTTGCCTTGTAGATAAAGTATAAGCAGCACTGCTTAGTATGCTTCACAGTTGCCTCTAACAAGGTTTGAATGAAGGACAGAACAAATACAAACAAAATTATCTTACTTCCTATTGCACTTAAATTTTGACAGACTGGAAATTGTCCAAATTCTCCTACTATTTTGTGGTTAAAATAGGAAAATCCAGTCTGCTACAAATGGAGAACAGTCCAATTAAACACATTTATTACTGAAAAATTGTCATCTCTGGAGCTGCCTTGAAGCATGATGCATCAACAAATTTGCCTGCTAAGGAAGCATCACGTATATAATGACTGAAGTTTGTGACATTAGCAAAGACCCTTCAAGAATGAAAAGTGATACAAATTGCTGCAAGCTTTGCTTTCTAAACTTCTGATTGTTCCTGAATATGACACAAATATAATCAATCTAACATACTCATTTTTCCAACATCTGTTAGGATCTCTTAAAAAGTCTGTCCTTGGGGACAATTTGTCACATCACAAAATGATGACATTTGCACCACGACATGCTGACATTATACTATCCTATCAACAAGTAAATGTCACTATTTGTGACAAACACTGCCCTATGACAACCTTTTGTTAAACTCTTTGATTCCATAGACAAGTATTTGACCATGTACTGCAAATAGAATCAATGACACCTTTGGGACCAAAGCAGAGCAAGTCTGTTCCCTTGTGTAAGCCAATGTCATCTTATTTGCTCCTAATTCTGTGGTACTAAGAATGCCGCAAGTGCTACATGCTCTGATCCAGCAACACAAACCCCCTACCTCACCTAGGAACAAGGACAGTCTGAAGTGCAAGGAGTTAGGTCATTGCAATAGTCAAGCTAAATGAAGCAATAACAGAACTCTACAGTCAACATCTCTAAGTGGTAATAGGGAAGGATGAATCCAAATTAGCCTTCTAATTATTTTCTCTTTAACTTTACTATTTAAGCAATTACCTAAGTTACACAGTATAATGACCTGAAAATTTTTAGTACTAAACAGACTTGGTTTGCTGCACCACTGTTACTTCACCAAAAAAAGTGAGGGAAGAAAACCATGTTTTTTACCCATATAGATATAATAATGATGCCTGCTTGAGTGTCATTCCTCAGAATTATTAGCATGTATGTGATTCAGAAACTACAAAAAATTACAAATAGAATTGGTGCTGCTTTTGTTATCCGGATGAGCCTCGTGCTGTTACCAATGAGAGATGAGAGACTCCTAATGCTTTTGGGGCTTAAATACCTGTTAACTAACATGGTGACTAGTATGGTTGCAGCATTAGCCCAAGGATCTGACCCAAAACACACTGAAGCTGCTGTGGCCTTTTACAGGCTTTGGGCTCAGTGACACCATATGGAGAACCCCTACTCTCACAGCTTGATGAGTGCAGCAGTGAGCTCAGGAGGCTGAAACTCCTCTATAGGGAGCCTTCTGCTACAGGGAAGTGATGAGGACTCAGGTCTCGTTTCTCTCTGCTGAATTGATTGCCTGTGTGAAGAGACTGATGCAGAAATCAATTCACTCATGCCAGCTGGTTTCCCTCTATCTGCACTGGTGGTAAGTTGATTGGGATATTAGTTTCCTTCAGCTGATGTGCCTTCCATATGTAATATGCTGACCCTAGTGGTGTTGAACACAGCAGCTAGAAAGATTAAATTAACCAATCCATAGAAAGGAAGGTAGAGGACCAAGAGAGAGTAAGAAAACAAAGGCAAAAACCAACAACCTTCTGCTCATGCTAAGAGACTTGTTTCTTCTAGATAAATGCAATTATATAGAATTTTAGAAAAAACAAAATGAAGAGGAAGAACAGTAAGAAAGAACAGCATTGAGTTCAACAATTAAAATACAATTCTTGGATTATTACTTGTTTCTGTTTACTTTTCTCCATTTTGTAGGCTCTTGCACCTCTTCCTTTCCATTACTGTTAACATTCCGCTACCTGTGAGATAAATTAAAGCCAAGGATCCTACCATAATGGACAAAATTTAAGTCAATGAAATGGTGCTGCTTTACTCTAGCTGAGAAATACAATCATAGCTCAGGTTCCCAGGAAGTCTATAGATAGATCACTATAATTTAATGTTTTACTGATGTCCTTCAATACAATATTTTAAATGGAAAGAGAGCACTAGAAATCTCCATTTAAAAATTACTAACTATTTGTAAATAAGAATGAGCAAGATTTTCAAAACTCACCTTCAGCACTTCTTAAAATCTAGGAAACTTGATCATGCCTGTTTAATAAGCCATTTAAGCAATTTAAGAGAAAATTATTGATTTCCTTTTCAAAAGAATCACCAATTTTTACTGAACAAAAACCTAGCTTAACTATGCCATGCAAACTTGGAACAAACAAGCAGAATTTCTTGTAGGTATCAAAACAACTTTATTATACAGCACACCAGAAGATCAGCTGTTTTAAAGTCAAACGCTGAGACATCAAAGGCATATTTTTATACATGGAAAGGGTGAGACACTTGAATACTCTCAGGTAAACTTCCATAAATTAAAAATGAGACTCACTTGTTGATAAGAACATACACTGTATTGGTTATGTACCAAAAGAGTAATGTCTTGAATTTAAAATTCATCCTGGCTTAGATGAGATTGTCCATTTAATGAACATTTATTCAACTTCAAATAACCAAGGAAAACTTTCAGGATACTTTGTACTTTTTGCATATGACAGCACCATCATCCACCTGTCTAAAAAGATGCTTTAATAAATTCCATGGAAACAAAAAGACGTCTAATACTGCTTTTGCCAAGCATCTTTCTTTCCAGAAACAACATTCACTCAAGTGAATAACACTCTTTAAACTACCCAAATTGGTGAGAAACTTACAATAGAAAAAAGAACCCTAATTTGTAAATTGTGTTGATAGATCTACTTCTTACTTTATATAATTTGTCTGAATTTAAATACTATTTAAATCAATACAGAATCAATAAATGGTTTTAAAATTCTAAATTGTAGAGACAAAGCCACAAAATTTAAATCACTTAGAGAACATACCCCAAAATTTGGGCTCATTTAGCTTTATGGAAAGGATAATAGAAATCCAGTACTATCAAGTACATGAGCTCACCTTCCCTCTCATTTCATGTTTACAAACAAGGTGTTTCCTGCACCTGAGAAGCTTTTACAGTTACCCCTGAGCCACAATTCACTGTTGGCCAGAAAAGCTGTCTGGTGAAGGATCACAAAATTTTCATCTGAATCTGATGTTCTTCCCTAAATATCCACAGGTCTAGTCTAGTACAGACATTCTCATGTTCTTCTTAGAAGTCATTCCCATAAGACAGTATCAATTTCGTGTTAGATAAAAGCACTCTAAATCTGTTCATCTTCTTTCAGTCCATGAACTGCAGTGACTACACAGCAAGTGCACTTGCAATAGAGAAATAAGATATGCCAGAAACCAAGACCTTACACGTTTCTGCTTTTGACTCCCATGTTTTCATGGCTCTGATAAAGCCACAGAGCTTGGATACATGAGATGCAAAGTTTCCTCCTGTGACAGCTTCAAACTCATTTGCTGTCTCTGCTTTCCTCAGCTTGTGTTTGTTTCCAAAAGAAGCTTCATTCATTTAAATTCCTGCAATAAGTAACAGCTTGTAAATATTTAATTTCATTTAAAGGAAAAAGAATTCATTGTCTGTCCATTGCAAAAAAGTAATAATGGGGCATACTTGGCAAAGTCACACCTCAGAATGACATCACCCAAGTATGAGAATGACGTGCACTAATATCTGAACTTAATCCAGACAATAAAATCCACGGTAATAGACATTTCAGAAGCTCTGTTTTGCTCACAATACCTCTTCTATACACTAAATCTAACACTGAATAGATTATGATTATTTTTCAATTAAACCTGGGTGAGCAGCCAAGTCATTTCAAATTCTTATTAGATGGCATGTGCAGATTACAGAACTGGAAATGGAATTTTGAGTATTTCATTTCTAATTATGATTATTAAACTCACCTGGAAGCTTAACACGGAAGCAGTGTATTTTGTAGTATGTGCCCAATCCAAAACGAACCCTAGGTAGGTTTAAGAGATCTCTTCAAACAGTTGATTTGGGGCATTAGGTGAAATACACTGCTCGTGGGCCAGTTTCAACTAAGATGATGTATTTTGGGGACAATTGTTTTTTAAACATCTGCTATTGCTATGCTCTAGAGCTAGAGATCCTGCCATGAACACAAGATTTCCTTAAGCAATGCCATGCAGTCTGTCCAATTCTACACACAATATGTGATCAAGTGTGAACATCTATTTTCACTGGAATGGCAAACCCCAAACTGATGACATGTCAGTGTCATTACAGTGTCTTTCAAGATCTTTTTTTTTCAGATGGAATGGGGAAGATGATGCTATTCAAGCCCTCAGGGGTGAGAAAGGTGATTCAATACAGAGAAGGAAATGAAGGGAGAATAACAAAGGAGAAACACAGAGACAAAGGAAGGAGGAAGGAGGAATGAGACATACAAAAAAGCAGACGGGAAAGTAACAGAAACAAAGGACAGCTGCAGAACTTGCCTAAAGGGGAGCAGAGTTTCTGACTGACTGATAGGGACTGTGACAATTAGGTTCACTTAATAAATACAAGTCTATTTAGGGGCTGCAAAAAAATAAAAAGCATGCATATTTTGTGCAAACCATCCACATACAACAGACTGTGGATCAAAGACTATGAACTCTTTATATTATTCCCTGGCACAGAGTCTATGCCTAAATGTGAATTTCAGTGGTCTCAGCTCAATGGGCTCAACCCCTGAGCTACCAATCCCTGTGAAACATCACACTGGGCTGAGCTCTGCTCCCTCAGGGAAGCCTTGATGTACTTCACAAAGTACAGCAATGCAATAACCAGACTTGCTGGCAGTTTCTGCAAACAAGATAAAAATTACATCCTTCTGTAGCTTTACATTCCCGTCTTCAGGAACAGTCTCTTCACAGTCATGAACATTAGAGCCAAGATGTAATCCCTCACAATAATATGGACATTGATTCAAACAGGAAGTGGAGGCTCTTCTTTTCATGCAGCTCGTGTTCATAAAGCATTTCTAGCCTCAGAAACACACACAAAAGCAGCCTGAACGTTCCTGTGTGCTTGCAGACTGATCAAACTAAACCAAGTCCACGTACTGATGAAGAAGCTTGTCTTTCATTCAATTCTTATGTTGTAGCAGTTCATGCCAGTTTAAGAAGTGCCTTTCTGCAGTTAACTAAAGCACCCAAAAAAATTATATTGATAATTTACCAGCTAACAACCCAGTTCTCACATGGATTATATATGGTAGTCTGATATCAGTCATCTCCCTCCCAAGGGTTTTTAAATCAAGAAATGGAACACAGAGCACAAAGTGCTTATATAATAAAATTTTAAAATTCTCTCTTAGGGTTCTCCAGGAGCAATAAGATTATTAAAGGTTCAAAGCCTTCTAAATGAAGCCCACTTTATAAAAAAACATCTGGTTTAAAGCAGTTGGAAGATGAGGAAGAAAGGAAGGAAGGAAAAGAAGACCTTGTTAGTGGACCTCAGAGCTCTGCCCAGTGGCCCTTGAGAGATTCTGCATGAACATATGTATTTCATTATGAACTGAAAATTGTTCACTGAGCTACATCCTACAATTTTTAAGCAAAGGTGCCTGATTCAGCTTATATGCAGGGAATGTGTTCCTTCTGCATCTTCCTTCACAGAAGCTGATAGGAGCCAATAACTTTATCAGTGGATCAGAAAGTGGGTTTCACAGAGCTACAAAAATGCTGTTCAAGTGATGTGCAACACATTTTTTTGCTTCTCTTCTTTACAGTGGTTTTAGACAGTGTTAAGCAATAGTATCTGTGACCCAAGAGAAATTTAGTAAATTGATAGTGGGCTGCTTGCTCCAAAAATATGGACACTTTTGCTCTATCCACATATCCTCTTCCTTCCTGCATGTGCTCAGTAGCACCTCAGTGGATGTCACATACAAGAGAGGAAAGAAGAAACTCTGTATTCTTTCATATTTGTTTTTCCTATCAGGCCAGGAAACTTCAAAAAGAAGAGCATCAGATCTCAGCTGACTCTGCCAGTATTGGCCTCCCTCATCCAGGGAGAAAGAAAAGTTCAGAACCACTAATAGTGGTGGCTTCCCAATTTTCTACACCAAGCATCAGTATAGTGAACGGCAACCAGAGAGTTCACTCTGTAGTCTGTCACTGGTGCTCAGGACACAGCTCTCACTCTGAAGCCACCCTACTCCCAGCATAAATGTTTTGCATTGTTTCTGTTCAGCTTGTACTTCTCACTCAGGGCAAAGAGCATATTTCGAGACTGCTCTCAAGGAAGCTGAGACCTTTTAACATGTTTGCCATTTTGTGGTTGGGTAACAGGCAGGGAAACACAGGAAACCACTGATTAAAAGCCAAACAAATTAGCAAAATAAGAAATGGCCTTTTACATCAAAAGCTGCAACTTTGATGAAGTCCTACTGCCTGTGTGGAGGCATCTGTGCTTGGGAGAAGAAAGCTTTTTCTATGCTCTAACCTCATGAAATACTACAATAATGAAGATTCCAAAGCCTATGCACAGCAATTAAACTAGTGCAGGTTACAAGACTAAAATGAGAGACGCCAGAAGGAATGAAGTTCACTTAGCACATGCGCAGACCAGTGTGAGGCAGCCACATCTAATGTGAATGCTTACAGGGCCCCAAAAAGTTCAGAAAGAGCACAGAGGGATCCCTCCCAAAACCAGCTGGGAAGTTAGAGGCAGAAGTTTACTGATACCAACCTGCCATGGAGTAGGATACTGGAGTTTCTTTAGTTAAGAATCATCAAGATTGGAGCCTGTAAGTACAAAGACAAATGCAGAGCAGATCCTAATAATCCGATTTTGACTTCCTTTTCCACCGGGGAAATCACTGCAGGTTGAGGTGAAGTGGGCAAAAGAGCACTAGTGTTTCTATGACATCCAACTGCATGCACTTCAGCATCACCAGCCAGCTCCGTGAACATCTCCAGGCATTTGCTGCTACAAATCTCCCTGGAATTCACCTCATGAGCTCTGCAACAGGCGGATTATTGAAACACTGCATATGTGCACTACAGCTGTTTGGATGCCCATTGACTGGTGGTGGTAATTGACAGTAAAGATCTCTGTGCACCCAGAAAATAATCCACTAATCCACCTGTTCGTGGCACATGCTGCTTTTGTCTGGTTTATTTCTGTTTTTATATCTCATCCATGGAGCCCTTCAAAAACAGTGCATAAAATAGAGCAGCCCATACTAAAGGGGTTCATGAGATCCCTCAGGGTTATACTCTTATCTCTGCCTATGTTAACACTGGTGCCTACTTAGGCTGAACCCCCAAAACAATACCTGGGAGCATAAAACAAGGGCTGAGAGAAGTGTATTCTGCTCTTCATAAATGGCAAGATTTAACAAGTGCTGCTGCAGATTTAGATGCTTTAGACTCACAGACAGTTCCAATCCTCTGAAAAGACCAAGTTACAAGGCATCCTTCTGCTAGCAAACACAGGAAAAATATCTTATTGTACCCCTTGAGGATTTTATGGCAACCTACTACCCCTGATACAATTGTGTTTTCAATGAAGAAACAACTATTTCTTCAGAATCAGTCACATTTACCACTGTGAAACAGTGCTGAAAGCCCAAAGAGTGATTCCAACATACTCCTCTCACCCTGCAGCTCCGTCCCCTTGGGCATCTGTCTTGCAGTGACAATTTTTGGTGGAGGGAAGCATGGGAATGCATTAATTGTAAACAGGCTCTTCTTCAACACCTGAGGAAAGCAATGTTTCTCCACCACAGCTCAGTTAGGAAGGCCAAGCTGAGCACTGATAAAATTTAAAGGTGGAACAGCTCAATTCTCAATCACCATCATCATTATTTATTGGTATTACACAGCATCTAAATGCTACCAACTCAGAGCAGAACCCCAGTACACATCTTGCTCATACACTTGCAGGGGGAAGACTGCTCTTTCCCTGTTGCACTTTCAGTCCAGGGGCCAGACAAGAAACAGTAACACTGAAAAAAAAAAAGGTGTTTTCACAGAGTGTAGCTTGCCATCTGCTAAAACTGAACACGCTGGCCAGTAAACATGGGCCTACTGTTCCACAGGAGTAAGGACACATCACAGGGGTTTGTGCTTCCAGATACGCTGCTGCAACACTCATGGAGTTTAATGTGCCTCCAGTGATAAAGAAACAAAGTTCATAAAGTGAATGGGGGAAAAAAAACATCAAATACACCTACTTCATCTACTAGAACAACCTTTTAACCATGTTACTGCACAGAAACCACAAAAAATACCTTTTTTGCTAATGACCAAATTATTTGTTTTTATGACTTCCCTTTAGAAAAAAACCAAACCTATTTACTGTGCTGTGATTTTCTTTCCAGGAAAACAGATAATCACAAGGATATTGGAGCAATTAGAAGGATGTGAGAAATGAACAATAATCTCTGTAAGTACATTTCTAAAAATGTGCCTGTCAGATACAGAATAGACAGGTACTATTATATCTAGGTACTGTCCTATCCAGGTGGTGCAATTAAAGAACTAGCAAAAATGAGCTATAAAAGAAAAGTTATAAGGTCAAAATAAACGTTATTCAGCAAAATAGTTATTAGTCTACAAGAGTAGAAAAAATAAAAGCACTGAGAAAGAAGCATAGTTGTTTCATTATACTGCTAAACAAAGACAGAAAAATCATATTTAATACAGGTTAGATTTCACTGATACTGTTTTTAGTCACACAATCTTAAGATCGTTCAATGATCTTGAAGTGCCAGAGTCTAGGCATTTAAATTAAACTGGACTACATATTAAAAGGAGCCCTGATCAAAACAAACATCAGAACAAGCAGACCAGTTTGCATGACCTGTGACAGTCTTTTCTTCTCTCATTCCTGGGCTGTACTGTGAAACAGTCAAAGGAACAAAGAAACCACAGATGTGATTTTCTATAGTCCTGTCTCTTTTAGGTGTTATGGTAACAACCATTACTTTAATATCAAAGTGCAAAGCTAATTTTTAGTCAAAAGCCATCCTAAAAGATAAAGTATTATTATTCTCACCTTGCAGGTGGGAAACTGCAATATCACCTATGTAAGGCAAGTGGTATTTCAGAAGATACTGGTGAGATAACAGGCAAAGTTCTTTGGCACTACTATTCAGCTTCAATTTAATCCAGCAGCTGTTCATTTGGAACCTCATGCTCTGTCTCTGGCCAAGCATTAAATTTCCCCCAGGCATCACCATGACCACCTCAACTCTGCTTACAGCTCGCAGACGTGGTGACGGGGCTGCGCAGAGCATCACCAGCTCTGCCGAGGGCTCTCAGTCCTGCAAGACAGCAGCACCTCAGCATCTCTCCTCTTTCCACAACAGCCTCATCCAGGGCTGACGACATCCAATAGGATTCATAAGCAAAACACTTCTCTACATATCGCACGGAAGTCAGCAAGTCCAGCAGATATGCCAAACTTTCTCAAGCATGCCTGTTAAGATTGTCAGAGACCATCCCTATCTCCTTCCTACTGCAGAAGTCCAAGCTTAGACTTAATGGCTGAATCATAGAATCACAGAATGGTTTGGTTTGGAAAGCACCATAAAGTTCATCTAGTTCCAACCCCCCTGCCACAGGCAGGAAACCTTCCACTAGACCAGGTATCTCAAAGCCCCATCCTGCCAGCTCCAGGGATAGGGCACCCACAACTTCTCCACGCAACTTTTTCCAGTGTCTTGCCACCCTTGCAGTGGAGAATTTTCTCCTTCCTAAAGAAGGAAAGGCATGGCAAAGGATCCCATCCATTATTTCTTTAAAAGTGGTTTTGTAATTGGTGATTTGTTAGAGTTTTAAATGATTATTACCTGGACAGAGGTTGGGGATGGGAATGTTTGGTAAGGAATGTGAGACTTTGAGAATAAAAATGCTGAAGGAATGTTCCAGGTCATCAAGCTGAATTCTGAGCTACAGCAAGGAATTGTATACTGCAGAATACTTTCAACCTATACTTTCCACATTTGCATAAATGAAGTTGAGTTTTCAGAACATTGAAAGATCCCACTTGACTGTACTGCAGATTCTCTCTCCTTTATGGGAACAACCTTTGGTTGTAACTGACACAACCATAAAATATTATATTTGGACAGGCAAAAGGCTTGGCATAAAAGCTTCTGTAATCTAGGCAGTTTCATGTTTTAAATTCATAAAGTGGTACATACCTTACAGAGCTTGCCATTTTAGTGGAACAATCACTAATTTTATGAAAAGCTCATCATTTTCCCCTTCTGTTCTTTCAAAAGGGATCTACTACTCTACTGAATTTTAATAAAGTCAAAAGGGATGTCTTCATTTCTTTCTCCAAAGATCTTTATCGGTAGATTTCTAAGACCATCGAGCTTGGGAAGAATGCATTTTGTTCCCACTGTCATATGTGAACTGCTATCCCCAGACTAAACACATCCCTAATGATTGTTTGGTTTATCACACACATGTAATACATCAGCAGTATCAGAGCAAGGATTTCAATCTGGTGTCTCTCTTGAGTGTACATTGCTAAATTTCCCTCCTAGATTTAAAGTGAGCTTGTCCCAACGTTGGAACAGTAGTATTGCTATAATAGCTTGCTCCTAAGCAAACCAGATAATGCCAGTTAAACCAGCAAACCAGGTAAAACCAGGTATGGCTGCAGGTGTGGAGGGCTGTTCATGGTGGAGGACTTTGAAGCATGTTTGAAATACACATTTACTAATTAATGTATCCATTTTAAGTGTCTGCTTAGGGGATGAGAAGAGGTTCTCTCTTTCCTTTAGCAGTGGGAATTTGCCAAAATGTGGAGAAAGCTTGCAGGCAGCAATATGACTTACAGCAAGATGTAAGGGTGGTAGAGAGGGAAAACAGTGGTAGAAGCAAATAGATGAAGTAAGCCAGAAACTTTATACCATTAAAAAAGAAAAAGGAAAAAGAATTGTTAAAGTCCTGAGTTACTTTAATCAGATTAAAATCATTCTGCTTTCCATGTGGGATTCTGCTGTTCCATTCAAATATGATTATTGGGTTTGGTTTCTATTTGTTTTTATAATCACACTATCATCTCAAGGAATTTTAAGAAAAACGCTCCCTATGGGAAATCTACTTTTCATTTTGTGATATATCTGCCATTTATCAAAGGTTTGAGCTGTCAGGATTTTTGACCTCATGCTCCCTTTAGTTTCATAAAACGTAGTCTGACTACTCTGCAGAAACACCACCCAAACCTTACCACAAATGGACTTTTGCCCAGTTTGCATAGATAACTACATTTACCATTACAGGTAATGCTACAGTAATATTGAAGTCAATGCTTTTTATAGTTTTCCTCACAATTTATTGCAAACTGAACAAAACAGAAAACCAATTAAATAAAATATCTGTCAGAAGAATACATGTAGTGATCACTAGGCTCTGCAAATCATATATGGTGAAACTGTATCAAAAAGAGTAATAGTTTCTAAATTAAACAAAGTATCTGTATATCAAATATAGACAAGTCTGGATCAGCTGAAGTTTTTGTGTGTAGCAATATCTGTAGACATGCAGTAAATCTTCCTTTCTGGTAAGTTGCTGCTAAATATTTAAGACTTGGAAAAAAATGGTGTGTATATTTACATTTATTTTCCTTAACAAAGAGCTACATGTTTATGGGGGATCATGACATCAAGTTACTGGACAAATAAGCACGTGCATGGATTTAATATTTTGCCAACAAACAAAAAAAGGAAATACTGGCACCATGAAACTTCAGACTTGGAAGTAGCTGGCCAAAGTCCTGCTCACAACACTTTAGCAGTCTGCACACAGCATGAAGAGCAGCCCCTGAATCAAAATCAATTGTGAATACGAGTGTCATTCTCCCTCTGTTTCTGCTTTGGCTTTGATTTTTTTTTTTTTTTTTTTAATTGGCTAGTATTAATGCAGAATGGGAATTCTTCAGGAGGGTCAAAAAGAATAGAGTTTTGTAAACAAAGTTGTTTATCTAGCACCAAAAAAAAACCTCTTGGGATGACTAAGGTCTCTCCTAAGGAAAAGTAGGATTTTTAAAAACTGTCACGAATTGACTATTTTTCCCCCAAATCAGAAAAGCTAGCATATTTTTAGTACATCTGGGCACATGCATGTTTTAGCTTAACACACTAAGGGCAATTCTTTTAGCCTGCTACTTGTATATATTCCAATTCTCAATGTTATTTATCAGTTACACGGATGTCAATTACTTGCCCTTCCCACAGTAAATGGTGTGTTGCACCACCCACCTGTCATGTCTTCAGTTTATGATATTTTAAGACTGGTAGGAAAATTAGTTCCACTTGCATGAGCCTTTGTTTGAAAGTAAGACCTCACAACAGATTTCTGTGGGCGGAGGGGACAGAGAGCAGAAATACTAATTGCAGGAATTCACTAACCAGCCACACTCTTGCTGTGACAAGTACTGGCTTTGCAAGACCTGCATCACCAGTGACAGTTTTGACTATAAATCCCACTGCCAAGAAAGGTTGGAGACATGCTTCTCGTTTATAGGATTTGTAAATAATTATTAGAGTACAAAATAAAGTAATGAGAACACAAAGCGGGAAGCAATTTGCATCCCTCCTGGTACAGTTCTCTCTTGACAAAGCAAGGAATTGTACCCTGATCTTCCCAGTGATTCAAGGCCACTTTACAATCCATGCAACCACATCCTCTGCTTTGCCATCAAAGCGACCATTTCTCTAACTCAAAAAACTAACAGCATTAGAAGAGGATAATAAGTAAACATCAGACTTCTACAGTACAGAAAAGAAGAGGGAGGAGAGAGGATCAGTTTAATTTATAGCCTCCCTAGTTTCTTTCAGGACATCTCATGCAACCAAAAATCTCATGCACCTAGCAATGCAGCACAGGATGATTTACATGATACAAATTATTTTTTTAAAACTCCATCTGCACATCAACCTAACCTCTGCCCCTCTCACATTGATGTATTTGCCCTTGATCCACACTCCATGGTAGCACTTCCAATGAACTATTCATGCAGGTGAACATCCCTGAGAGATGCAGCTGCCCCCTCCGCTTTTTTTGGTTGTCTCTTCATCATGGAGCTCAAAGGAATAATCCTATTGCATATTTCTTCTTCATTTATTTTACTAGGTGAGGTGTTTAGGAGGATATGTGGTCATCTGGAGCTCATCACTGTCAGATTTTCAGCCACACAGCTGTAAAGGGCAAAGAAACTAGTTTAGCTCCTTGGTTTACAAAGTGCCGAGTACCTCCAATGAGGTGCCAAATGTGTGTGGTGACACTTCAAGATTGCTGAGTGCCTCCTGAGGTTCTCAGGGCCTGATCCAAAACCCCACTGTAGGAAGGACAGCCCTCCCCTTGGCTGCAATGCACCTGGGACAGAACAGAGATCCATGACTCAAGCCTGTGCTTCCAAGGCAAGGAAAAACTTGCCATAGATTTAAGAACACAGAATAAGGTGGCAGTTTTGAGAAGCAGTGGATGTTAGCGTTCCTACCTCCAAACAACCCAGAGTAACATAAATAAATGCATACATATCTACTTAAACAAATAGACATTCAAAACTACCTTAAATATGTTTGGGATCAGGTGTTCATTTTCAATTGTTTTAATATAATATACAAGCATGCAGCAAAATTCTCTTCAATCCCCTTGAGCCCATCCTGTTTCCTTTGAGCTTAATGTATTTCTTCCATGCCTTAAAAAAAGAAAGAAAAAGAAAACAAAAAAAAAAATATTCTACAAACTGTCTTTACAAATCATTTTTCTCTGGACGCCTTTGTTAAAATCAGCTCTTCTTCTGGAAGCATGCAATAAAACAAAGCTAACTAAAAAGAAAAGATGCTGAAAAAAATGCTGACAGTCATACTGTAAAACATCCTGGGCAAAGACTGGCTGCTTTAATTTGGGTTAAGGCAGCAAAGAGTCCTTCATTACCAGGTCACTTGTTCAAATACAGTCTCGGTTGACAGTAATCACCCGATGGCAGGCAGAGTGAGCATCATACTTTATAAGTAACTCTGCAAAAGTATTTTTTATTGAATGTATAAATAATGTAGAGAACATCCGCAGGCATTCATGAAGAGTGCGTCATCCTGCAATAATGAATTAGTAGATAGCAACTAAGCAAACAAAAAAAGAACTAAGTTGCAGCAAAGACTATAACCACTTTCATTTCTTCTGACAGTTGCCATTTATCTTTGCTTTTGAAGAGACTACGTGGTAGTATTCTAGTAAGTGAGCTGTAGCATACTGTGAAAAAATAATAACATTTTAGCAATACAAGCCCTCACTGCAGCATCTGTTATTAAATCTTTGCAGAGAGGCGAGGCGAGACCGCTAGTCATAACTGTGGATTAGCAAGGTTCTACTGTATTCATTTTAGAGTGCAGAATGCTGTGCATGAAAGCTGTTACTTGCCTTCTATGTCAAAAAATGAACTTATGCCAACTTTTTAATACTGAATTTTTCAAGGAAGCTGTCCTAACAGCCTGCGAGCACTGTCCACAAAAAAACGGCAGCAGTCTAATAGCAGAGAAATGGAGGAAGGACAGAATCAGAATAGCTGATGCTGCTGATTTGCAACACTTTCTTTTCACAGAAAATGACCATCATCTTACACTTCCTTCCTGAGCAAATCAAAAACTGCCTTTGAAAGTGTCAAGCTTTATGATGCTGACTTCAACTCTGACACCTGATTATACAAGAGCATTAACATAAGCGCTCAGCATGCTCCAGGGAATCACTGCATCCTCATAAGTGGAGCTTTAGCAGCTCCACATCCTGGCTGACTCCCTAGCAAAACAGGCAAAAACTCAGGACTTCAGGTCCTAGAAAAAGGATGATAATTCACATACTTATGAGAATTATAACACACACGCGCACACTCTGAACTGAGCCAAGTTTAAGTAAACTTTATACTAAATTCACAAAGTTCAAGCAGACTCAGAGCTTAGCTGAACTGTTGTAAAAATGCTCAGTTTTCCAGAAACACTAAAATCCTCCAGGAGAAAGTTCATCTTAAGCCTTCATTACGATATTTTCCTGACTATGAAGTTACACAGACAGTGCAAGGTGCTATGTAATATTTACCCATGACGCCCACTATTATGATATAATGTTTCAGTGAAGAATAAATTAGAAGCAGCAAATCTCTGAAACCACCCGTGCGAATACACAACCATTAATGGATCAATACATAAAGAAGTGAAGACTAGCTGATATTGAAAATTAGTTTAAAAAATAGTAGGGGCACTCACCGTGAGAGTTGCTGTCTAAACTAGATAAACAATAAAGGCAAGACACACTGTTTTAGCTGTGTAAAGTTGTGAACACTGATGCTCTAATGAAGTATCACTGGTCCCAGCGCACGATTTTTATCCACCGATGTGGCTGTAAAAGCCCCCTCGGAGAGCTGCTGCTATTCCGGACCTTTGCGGGACGCCCTTAAGCTCCTGCGGCGCCCGGCGGGGCCGTCCCGCTCTCTCACTCCTGCTGCTCACATCACCTCAAGCCCAGAGCTGCGTTTTATTTCATTTTCTGTTTTTTTCGGGTTTTTCTTTCCCTGGCGCTTGAGGAGGCAGAGAGCGGCGCGGATTACACGGGGATGACTGAGTCGCGGTGAATCGATTAAGCCTCGACAATTTAATCTGGGACTTCATGCGGGGCTGGAGGAGATAATCCCCGCACCGCAGTTCGTCCCTGCCTCCCCTTTACCCGGATACCCTGGCACAGACCCGGGGGCACACCGACCGCACAGGGACGCCGCCTCGCCGGTCCGGAGCCAAGCCGCCCTCCTCCTCCTCCTCGCAGCGCGGCGCGGAGCACACCGCGCACCCGGCGCCTCTGCAAGATGCGCGCTCGCAAACTTTCCAAACTTCTGGGGAAGTGGAGAGGGGTACGCGGGGCCGGCCCGACCAGGGCGGCGCTTCGCCTCCCGGCGGCACCTCACCGTCCGCAGCACCCCGAGCGCTGCCCGCGGGGACTCCCGCGCCCCGGGCCGGCCAGCGGGAGGCGGGAGCAGCGCGCTCCGGCCGCACCGAGGCCGGCGGAGCGCAGGTTCCGCCCCGCAAGTTGGAAGAGCAAAGCAATGGCAAGGGCAGGGACCCCAAACCCCGCCCGCACTGCCCCTCGCACTCACGCTGCTGTTCTCGCCCGTCCAGTGCACCATCGCCTGGTTGTGAGACGCGTCCCCTTTCAGCACGAAGGAGGTGCTGATAAGGGAGACCTGCTCCCGGCCGGCCGCCAAGGATGCTCTCCTGGAGCGGCTGCTCCCCGCCGCCGCCCCGCCACCGCGCCGCGGGTCCGGGGGGCTGCGCGCCCCGCGGGTCAGAGCTATCGGGCGCGGGCGGCCGCAGGGCTCCGCGCAGCGCGGCGCGGCGGCGGCGCCCAGCAGCGGCGGCAGCAGAAGCAGCAGCAGCAGCAGCGGCGGCGGCGGCAGCCGGGCAGCCCCGCGCGGAGCGGCAGCGGCGGACACGCGTGGCCCGCCGTGCGCCATGGTGGCTCTCCGGCGTGGTAGTGACAGGCGGGGAGGTGGCGGGGAGGGAGGGAGACACCGCGGCGGAGGGCGGGGGCGAGGGAGGGCTGTAACCGGAGCGGGGCTCAGCGGCAGCGCCGTGCGCGGGGCTGCGCGCCCAGCCGGGGCGGCGCCGCCATCTGCTGGTCCGCGCCGAAACGCCGGGCGGGCTCCGGCACTCGCGGACACGGGCATCGCGCCCCGCGGGAGCCGCGGCGGGGACGGGTCTCTCGGTGGCAGCAGAGCCCGCCGCTTGTGAACTTTCACGCAGAGCTCCAGGGAGAGGCTTTCCGAGAGCGGCCGAGCAAGATTCATGCAGCCTCTCGGGGTGTGTGCGCTGCAGCCCGAGGGGCGCTGGGGGCGAGCACCCACCGCTGCCTCTTTGGACACGAGGGATGGCCTTGGTTGGCCGTCCGTCCCAGGAGGCTGCAGTGAAACGGTCAGAAGAGGTCTGTGGTCAGCAGCTGAGAGCCAAAGAACAAATGAAGCAGGTGCAAAAATACGATATCTGTCATTAAGACAAGTGTTTCCGTGGGGAAAGGGACCCTGTCCGTTCTTCTGCTCCCCAGCTCCTAGGAGGCACCAGGCTCGTCACCTGCATTGTCGAGACCCAATTGCTAATCCATTGTTGCCCACTGTGGGGAAGGGTGGCTTGTAATTTGGGATTGATCCATGGCAGCCCCAAGAAATGCTCTACTGGCGTGATCACAGCCAGCAGGGGCGATGACTGGGGCTGTGCAAGGTGGCATCACTCAACTGACAGGTGAAGCGGTGGAAGAAGATTCAGCCACCACAGACTGGGTGCTCTTCCTGCTTCACTGCAGTGTGCTATGTAACTGTGAATAAATTGGAGCTTGGGAAGCAATTTGCCTCAAATGCTGTGAAAAGGGCACAAGTTAGAAACCCAGAATAACTAAGGTTGGCAGGGACCTCTGGAGAACTCCTGGTTCAACCTGCTGCTCAGCCCAGGGCCAACTCTGAAGCTGAATCTAACTTCACAGTAAGATAAGGATACTCAGGCCTAAATGTAAGAAAACAAGTTTGAAAGACCATTGAGGAAAGTAATGACTCCAAGTATAGGCACCTAACAGAAGAGATCTGGGCTGGGTAAACACAAGGTGAGTAAAGTTAATAAACCAGATTTAGTTGTAATCTGCCTTTACCCTAATGGCCTAGAAAATTAGGATTACGAAGGCTTTTCTAGGAAGATTAATAGAAAAAAATAGTATCCACTGGTTTTACTGTACCATTTACAGGCCTGTGATGACTACCACAGTGACCTAAAGTGACCTGGTTATACCAAGTTCATGTAAAAATTACTTTCAGCAAGTTATATGATTACATATTAGCTGTACACCTTCAGCGCTAGGAGACCTATGGTAACCTGCCCTGTCATTACTGTAATAGCTCAAACTAGAAGGCAGTTTCAAATTCAGGATGACTTTCCATTTCAAAAGAAATACAGAATAAAAATTAAAATATTACTTTTAAAAAATCACATGTACTTTTTCTGCAGCTCCCAATAAAGTCCTCTTTCAGAGTTCCAAGCATAGCCCCACAATCTCAAAACAACCTCTGTGCAGCCTTCCCCCTTGTTCCTTCGGCACAGCATCTGAACTAAAAGAAGATACTGTCCCTTATCTAGGAGTCTCCAGATGCCAGTTATGGAGATTCTGTCCCAAACACCCTGCCAAACAGGAGCCCAGGCAGCGATAGAAACTCAGGCAGGCAGCACTGCATGACCCAGGTCACCAGTAGTTGCCTCTGGGACTCTTGAAGGGGCCATGTATTAAATTCATTCCTGAAGTACATCTTGTGTAAAGAGCAAGTTAATTTTTCGTCTCAGACCTTGATTTCTGGAGACAGTACCAAAAGCTCAGAAAGCCTAGGAGTAGCTATAGGGAATTGTCTAAGGGAGATGAAACAGGAGCCTGAGACGAGACTGACTTTGCATCCATTTAGTTTTCTCACGGCGTCTTATCCCTCTGAAACATTACCCTTGTAAGGCAAAAAAGACCTGGGTTTAAGTGAGCAGAAAGTTAATTTTCCAGACAAAACCCTCTTGACTCTAGTAAACTGGTCTCAACGACAGCTGGGGTCAAACACTTGTTTGAATCACTGCTGTTTGGGCAGTGATTCAACAGTTCACAGAAGACACACAAGCAGAAGGCCATTCCTGTCAGAATAACAGTTTCATACTAAGCGAGTCACCTTCCATCTTTTGCACCTCTGCACAAAGAGGAACAAGAGGAAAGCACAATGCCAAATTGTTAAGAAAACACTGACCAGCCACAGTTGTATCAACCGGCATGAAGGGGTCATTTGCCCATTATTAGGAATACAATAATTTTGATTCTTACATCACGGCCTATCTCCTGTGTAATTGTAATCATTACCCACAGTTTGTAGAATAACCTAAAAGTATTCAGAAGAGATGGAAGGGCCCAAGTCCCTACATGTTAAAACTGGCATGCAAAACCTAATACTTCATCTGTATAAATACGGCTGGACTTTGTCATGCTCATCCATTTTGCATTCACCACTGTGTTTGACAGGTTGGGCTCCCATAAGCAGCAGCAAAGAGATGGTAACATCCACATTCCTAAGAGTCAAGCTCTCTATATCTGTCAGTTACTGACATTTCCCATAACGTGACTTAAAAAGGAAAAGAAAACCAAGCATTTGCTGCAGAAGTAATGAAGCCTGGTTTCCTCCAGCTTTGCACCCTATGGTCAACTGCAAGGTCTGCTCTAGTCTTTCCCCATTGTCAGAATATCTTTTCCATTATTTTCACAGGAACCTAGCAAACCCACTAATAAAGTTCTCCTTGTCTGTCCAATCACAAAACTTGCCATTTATTTTTGTGATCACCCCCAGTTTGACAATTCAGTTGAAACTGTCTTACAGACAATTTCTGTACAGAAGACTCTGACCAAGGTGGATGGACAGATACACAGCCCAATGAATCACTCACTGACAGGGACTAATCAGGCCTTTTATTCTTAGGTAAGTTAATGAAACATTTCACCTAAAGAATGCTAAAGCTGACAGAAATTGATGTAATTTTTATGTATGAATTGTGAGACTTGAGTACATGGGAATGAATCACTCAACCTACAACTGTACTTGTCACTAATTGAATCCCTTAGTATCAGGCTTTTAAGAGGTCAAGGATATAATGGAACCCAAAGCAACTTCTCCATTTTCCCTTCTTTAGAGATTATCATAACCAAGACAGATGTGTGGACAACACTATAAAAATCTTTGCACCATCTCTTGTCTCTCCCACTTAGTGAAAGGCTTTTGCTTGGACATTTCTTCAATGGCTGTTGAAGCTGGTTTTACATCAACCACATTAATACTCACTTACTGAATATTACAATCTAATAAATAATGCATATTTAATATATCAGTAATTCACAGTAATAAAATGTGTCTCTAGACTAGGGATGCTGTAGAAACAATACCCATATGGCATTATTTCACTGTGGTGCACACTTAATGACAGTAGAGTTTCAAAATATGAGTATTGAGCAGATCGGATGAGAATGCTAAGGTTCGCAAAACTGGAAAGGAAGCTTCATTATATAACTCCCATTAATGCATTCAAACTCCTGTAGCTAAGTCACCTAAGAGATAAAACGATGGCTTTGTATTGTCCAAAGTCAGGGGACAGCATCACAGGTCAGAACCCAACTGTCTTAGGTAGGTACTGCACAAAAAGAGAAAACAAAGGGTTGATCCAGCTTCCATTCCATCCATGTTTGGTTATGCAAAGGACAATCAAAACAACATACTTCTAGTCCAAAGCATGACCAGAATATTTAATTACTTCTTATTCTGTTGTCACTATTCTAGGTGAAATGCAAACACAAGAGAACAGAAGTGCTTCTGATTTTTATAGGTTTGTTAGCATCAAGGTTGCTAATAAAAGAAGGAAGCTAATTTACAGACTAGAAAATATAATTTTGTCTAGGAAGCCCAAGCAAGCTCAGCAGTGTAAGACACCAACTCTGATAAGTGAGGAGCTCTCCCAGTTTCAAATTTTGTTTAACTGGAACTTTTTAAGGGTTGTCAGAAGGATGGTTTAGATTTAGTTTAAGGATTCCTAAAACAAAGAGGCTTCCCTTAATGTCTGTAACCTTTTATGTCTCTTATAAATTCTGGTTCAGCAAATATACAGGGGCAGACAAGAAGACAAATAACTGACTATCAGTTATCAGTAACACCTCTAAGCTCCTCCAGTCCCAGAATAGAAATAGAAAAGGCTCAAAAAAAAAAAAAAAAAATTAGTGTGTTGTAAATCCAAGGCAAGTTTCTTCCTGTCAATGGCAGAATTATTAGTGCTATACTAATAACGTTTACTCACATTTTTACTGTCAGATTAGATTAAAAGGCTTCAATTAACTCACTTTATTTTTATCAGATTAATTTCTGATCGAATACTGGAAATATTACAGAAACCTTCTAATTCTGCTCAGGCAGAAACCAAGATGCAATGCTTATATTCCTTTTGCTTGCAAATAAAAATATTGATAACAATTTGTTACATGTTTCACCCTCACAGCTGTCTTAGGTTGATAAATCAAGATGTCTGCAGAGGCACAATATAGTAGAAAATCACGGGAGAATCACCCATTTAAGCATGCTCCAAGTACATTGTTCACCTCTTAAAGGTTGATTTAAATTAATGTATCAAGATGCATTTAGGATACGTTATTCTATTCATTAGATACAAAACAATTCCCAGTTACATTGTGTTTATGTTAACCACATCATTACACAGTGACCTGCAGGGTTTTTGACAAAATGCTCATGCATGAAAGCAACTTAATCTCATATGTTTATCAAGATGCCCAACCCCAAAACACCTTATGATTCACTCTGACCATATCATTAGACAACAAATTAATAAACAGCAAAGCTTTATTGCCTTGTTACTCAATTAACATAACCCAAATGCTTTCTTCTGTGTTAAATGCAAATTATTATACATAATGCCATACCCTTATGCCAAACAGCAGAGCTTTTATTTAGCTAAGCCTCTCAGGGTCCAAAATAATTTCTGTTTGTGTACTGCACTACCAAAAAAAAAAAAAAATCTTTCTATAGTCAACAAATCTAGATGTCTGAACACTTTTCTCAGTAGTTGCTCCATCTGACAGAATAAAAACCAAAGCAGGTGTCAGGTTGTTTTATTAGCATTAATTCATTGATACATTGCTTTCAGCACCCAGCCCAGATGTCCACAGAAGAAAGCCTAGTTAATAGGTAGCATTCCTTGTCACAAAGAAAAAAAACTACTTCTGTGGGAAGTTCTGAAGTCAAAAAAAGTGAGTAACTGCCTTTGTTCTATGAAGAACTGACTAAGCTACAAAGTACATGTTCAATTATTCTGCTCAAATTTGAACAATATAAAAGAGTAGATTTCAGTATAGTGTATTATCTCTGATTATTACAGAGTGCTCTCTGCAGGTATGGGTATACTAGCTGGCATGCAGTTATGTGAATAAATTTGGAAGAGCTGTAAATGATTGTCCTGGGTTGCAGGGTATTCTATCACCATCCTCATGAGCTGTTGAAATCAGGTGGGGCAGTGTTTCCTTGCCTCCTCCCCCCAGACTATCTTTCTGTTAATTGCCCATCATTGTCCTGCCGCCTGACTCAGAGATAACTCCCTCCGGACCATCTTCTGTTAATGAGCCTAATCAACACTTGGCCTCATGACTCATTACCCCATTGTGAGATACTCCACCCAGAGGGAGGAATCAAGCATCCCATCGTGGATATAAGCTGAGACTCTAAACACCAGAGACAACCCTTCCCACTGGATTTCCAGAGGACAGGAGCTACACAGCCACCATTGGACTTTCTGAGGAAGAGCAGACTCTTTTACTACAGGATCACTGCTTCAGAGGATTGCAGCCACCGTTCTACCAGACTGCTACCACCACCCTGCCTAACAGGGTGTCAGGTTGTACCTTGACTCTGTCAGTTTGAACCAGTGTTTTCTTTTACTTTTTTTCCCTTTTCTTTAATTTCCATTAAATTGTTATTCTGACTTGGTGCCTCCCACTGGTTTGTTTTCAAACTAGTACAATGATTTAAGGAAAAGCTAAGTAGCTTCCAATTCTAGCAGTATCAAGATAGCAAATAGCATGTACACAGAAAAAACACAACCACCCTCTTGGCCAGTAGCCCATAAACAGGCAGTCACTGAGGTTGGCTAGAAACATCATCCTTTGAGCACATCAGCTCTCCTCTAATTCAATGAAAGTAACTGAGCAGCTCAGCACCTTGCAGGACTTCTGCTACTGAGTAGGTAAATATACACTATAATTTTGTTTAGCTCTAGCTCATAAAAGAGAAAAAAAAAGTTGTGAAATCACTGTCACTGAAAAAACAGGCTAACAATTAATACAAGCTGTCTTGATCTCCTTAGGTTTTATCTTCCATCAATCAAAAGAAAAAAAAAAAAAAAACCTAGCCTGTACATATTTATTATGCCACAAAGCCTGAAACAGTGGCTTAGTCTGAAACAGAAAATAAAAGGTGAAGTGTAATGTTGTGGTGGCTATTGTAAAATTATCTGTCTTCAACCTTCATAATTTCTCATCAACAATTAATGAGCAGAGCTCTGAAAACATGAGAATGGACTCATTGTCTACACCTTAAGAGCTCACAGAGAACAAAATGTTTTTCTTTTATGTGGTCAGCTAGACTGTGGGAACTTGTTTTTCCCAGAATAGCTTTGTACTCATGTTTTCTGCCCTAAAATTTCTATGAAGCTTATTTGGCAAAATATGGAAAGTTGAGAAATATTTGGGTATTTAGATAATCAAATGTGGTGTGGAGGACATAATCTTCAGGTTTAAATTCAGCTTCATATTTGTCTATTAAGTTCATTTTATTTCAAATATAATGTTAATGTCCTACCAACCACTTAAATTCTGATCTAATCTTAACAGTACTTTTATCAGTGGCATTTTATTAAACAGTTTGCTAATACAGTTGCATTTCTGATGAAATGGTGTGAGAAAAATAAATATTAAGCTCACCTAAAACCAAACCATTCTAAATCAGTCTTAGTCTTTTGCAAATTATCCCTGAAGGCACCATTTTTCTAGCAGGAGATGCACCCGCCTGGTAGATGTTTAGTGGGAAGTCAGTATGACATGTTTACAGCTACCTCAATCCCCTTGAACTCTTCATGGAGAGAGCTTAGCAAGGAATGCAGATGTAAGTAGACTCCAATTTATGGTTAATAGGTTTTGACCATGGAGCAAATCCTTTCTATTGCAAGCATGCAGGCTTAAGTGGGTGTGGGACTGGGACCTAACTGTGTGGTCTTGCATGCCTGTTTCAAGGGATGGGGAAGAGTTTTGCTCTGAGTTTTCCAGGGAGTGTGCTAAATTTTGTCTCATGGCTGAGGTCTGCAGATACAGCACTGGCTGGTTCAAAGCCAAACCAAGAAAAATGAGAGGGTTTTCTGCAGAAGACATATTCAGCTAAAATATCATAGAAGACCACATTATTTTTAAGCTGTGAAATAGATTTACTTAAAGTAACAACCCTCAGGAGTGTCTTCTTTAAATAATTAACAGAATTGTACATGAATTTTGTTTAGGTAGTACCTTTTTTTTCTGAGCTGGCTTATTCTTTTTCATGTCCATTTTTTTTTCTTGCTTGCTATAAAGATTTGCGTGGTCTCAGTGAATAGATAAGTCTTTACCCAAAAAAGGAAGTTACTGAAATAGCGTATCACTGTGAAAAATGTGTACTATCAGATGCCAGGGAACCTGACTGCCACACATTTTGGAGATAATTTTCAAAAAAAAAAAAAAAAGCTGTATGAGAAACAGTGAAAATTAAAGTAATAGAAACATAATAGACAACTGGTGCCAATTTCTCTCCTAAAAACTATTGTTTCTGAAAAGCAGCTGGAGGCAGATGTTTTATGTAAGTAAAAGGCTGGAGGGCTTTGGAATCACGAACTGGAGAAATACAAAGCACTTCACACTTTCCAAGGCTCCCCTTATCAATTCCATTTCTCCATTTCAGCATTCATTTCCTTCCATGCTCTGCATTTGAGACAGTAAAACAATAAAAAACCCTGCCATATTTTTAACATCTTAAAAATCCTGTTTTATGCACCAAACCAGGTTACTTATATCAAGATACTATACTACTTTTCCCAAAGAAAAGGTACCTTTTATTATTGTCCTATGAACATAGGATGACCTAAATATCTGGAGGAAAACCAAACTGGAGCATAAATATCATACTGTTTTGAACAGCCCTCTATAAATCCCATCATTGTTGCCTCATATAAACACATAGGATGAAAAGGTAAAGTATTTCTCTATCTTTTTTTGTTTTCTATGTGATATTTTCTCTCCAGTCTCAAACATTTGTGGCCTACTGTGAAGTTCCCTTTCAGCCAAAATCTTGAAAGAGTCTAAATGTCTAAAAATGAAGGTAGACATTTTTGGTGCTCTTGGTTCCTTATTTTTAGAAAGATCAATGGGAACTAAGAGCCCATATGCATTACAAAATGAATTTGCATTTAGAAATTTGGCATTAGTGGCTATTTCACTTTTCTTTGGAATTATCAAAAACAGGGAAGTCTGGGAGACATCTATGTTTTTTCCATATGCCTGGTACATTGTTCACTTTGAAGCTGGCAATATGTACCGTGTGAGAGGTAAGTAAGAGCAAATGTGTATCCATAGGAAACAATTCATTTGCCCAGAGAGGTTGTGGACTCTCCATCTCTGGAGGTGTTCAAGACCAGGCTAAATGGGGCTGAGTAACCTTGTGGAAGGCTCCCTGCCCATGACAGGGGGTGGAACTGAATGATCTTTAAGGTCCCTTCCAACCCAAACCATTCTGTGATTCTAATACATAAAGCTTATACAGCAGCTTATAGAGTCACAATAATTTTCTTAGAGCTCCAGCTATAAGATCAAGAGACTACATGTAAAGTCTTAGTGCTGGCTTTAGAAAGTGTAATAGCCCTCATGTCTTCAAAGAAAGACTGAAAACACAGAAAAAATTAATCCTCTAGACTCAGGATATTGGAAGCCAAAGAAAGAGGGGTCAAGAATTTTATTTTAATGCCACATTATTTAAGACATTCTCATGATTTTTCAACATTTTAGTTTTTCTTTCACAGTGCTGTGACAGAAGGGTCTAGCTTGATTTTCTCACCATCTTCATCTGCCTGACTAAACTTGCAAAAGCATTTGGTGGTTATTACGTTACTGGACTTGAGATGATTGCTTCTACTTTTGAAACAATATTTAGAATCACAGAGTCATAGAATGGTTTAGGTTGGAAGGAATCTTAAAGATGGTCTAGTTCCAACTAGACGTCATAGGCAGGGAACCTTCTACTAGATCAGATTGCTCAAAGCACCATCCAGCCTGGCCTTGGGAAGTAATTTTTATGAAAAAGCAACCTTAACTAGAATTCTTTTTTTTTCCATCTTTGGTTGATAATTCTGTATCCCTGAACTACAGAAGACAGAACTAGAAATCTGGGGAAAATGACATTTGAAACACCTAACAAAACAAATCTGCCTAGGGCTCATGAAAGAGTGTTTGAAATCTGAATTTGCATCACCTAAACTGTAAAAATTGACAAAGAAACAGAGACTGACTTTTATACACATTTTAGTGACAACACTACTGCTAAATTCCCCTGCCTCACTTTAATTTCATATATGATTCAGTGTAGCCAGAGAAGTAGTACATTTATCCACCAAAATACTTAAAATAAATGCAACAGTTAAAAAACTGCAATCAAACAGAATGATCACATCTTTTCTTCCAAGACAACTTGCTCAAGAAAAATACAGTAAGCCTACAAATTTGTTTCTGCTATTGTTAAGATTCTGCATTTTTAGTCTACTGTAATCATATAAATTCATTCATCAATAAACATAACTACTGTAAGTCTTATTCAAGAAAAACCATTAAAAATACCTGACTGGAAGAGCAAAAATAGCAGTCTGAAAAGCAAATAAACCATCCATAGCTATTTTTATAAGACTGAAACCACCTACACCATACTGTCAAAAATTACTTTTCCCCATGAATTTTAAAACTGTTTTATGTGGCAAAAATAATCACTCTTTGTGCCTATAGCGCAGTGTTTATATATTTTCCCTTGTTCATTTTTCGATAGAGGAATAAATCATTGTTCCTGCAATTTTCCAGCAACAGTTCCAGCTCTTGTAGTTTCAGCCTGCATAGAACTGCATCAAAGGATGCAAATCTTCTGGTTTGGGAATAAAAAATAATTTAAAAAAAAAATTTCTCATGAGGTCTCTCTTGTCAGCAGAAAATATTAGTAAAGAGATTTGGTTGCAGATAGCTTGATACAGAATTTTTCTCATCCTTAGTTTATTTCTACCACTTTATTTTCAAAGCACCTTAATTTTCCAGGTTTTCCACCTCAGCTATATTAGTAGTTATTCCTAGGGATATGAGTATTACTGTGAATCAGGTGCATATTTGATCTTTCTTTTTTTTGTTGCCCGAGTATCCATCCATCTCCAAAACCATTAGAGCTGCAATGCAAATAAGATTATGTTTCCTAACAATTTTTTTCACTAGATTCCATTATTTCCAGTTAGTTAGATATCCTTTCAATCTCTCCAAAAAGTTTAACCCTTAACCTCTTCATGGTGTCTGTTAACTTTAAAGAGTTCTGCCAGTGTTCCCCATCATCATCATCTTGTAACTGTGGTTTCCCCGAGTTTTACACATTAAACTAGATTCACGTGTAGGGTTGAAAGAGACAACCCAACCAGCTCTGCTTAAGCTCAGTTGTGCCATCCCCAGCTATGTTACTGAGGCTGCTGGGCTTATGCTGACTTACCCAGCTGGAACTCCAACAGAGACTGCACTGACTCCTCCCTGAGAAACGTGTCTTGCTGGACACCAGGAAGAGATTCACACCCATGTTTGCTTTTTCCTTAGGGAGCTCCCTGGAGTGGCAAATCAGGATCTGACTTCTCTTCATAAAAGGTTTGCTGATTATGAATGTTCTGTACCATTCTTTACCTTCTTATCTCCTCCAGACCTCCAGAACATACATATTAGGAATCTGTGCATCCTGTATTACAAGAGGACCTCGCATTTCAGCAGCAGAACTTTCATGAGGGTCTGCTCAACTGTCAGAGAATATTATCCCATGGGATTGATTGTTTCCACAAATACACTTGACCAAATTCCTAAAACATTCTGAATGAACATCTTCAAAAATATAGAGCAACGGTGTCCAGAGTAGGTTTTCTTACAAAAACCAGATTTTGCCATGCAGATTGTGAATGAGGCATTTATCACTGAATCAATAAACGTACCACTTACTTCTGTAGTTAGTTTGACCCCGCAATTTTGAGTGTTAAAATAAATGAACCTACAATAAGATAACAAAAAAAAAAAAGAAGAAGACAGGTGCAAACATTAAGTGTCTTCCTTAAAACAAATAAACAAGAAAGAAGGTATTTACAAAGATTTGAAGCTCATGAATGCAAACTCAATCTCATTAAATATTGCCAAGAGTTGACCCACTAATGACAAGAAGATGAGAAAATTGTCATTGGTTTAATAGGGAGCAAGATGAGGCTTTTTAGATAATCATACACCAGTCTACTCAGTCAGGGCCAGACTCTGCAGGTAATTAAATACCTCCTAGAAGCTGCTGTTCTCACAAGAATGACTAGATCACTCACCTTCTGTGCCATATCATGTTTTACACTTCTCAGAATAGCATCTGCTTTTTTGATATATGTGTGTCACAAGGGTTTGGGTAGAAAATCCTTGGACAATAATATTTTAGAAGAACTTTCATTGGCTCTATTTTTTTTTCCAAACGTGCAGGTGTAAGAGGCAGAAAGGTTTGGCTCTTAATGCCACAACATTCCTCATCTACACACCTGCACTTCTGGCTGCACTTCTCATCAGATTGCTGAGAGCTGATAACTAGCACTGCTGTATGATTAATTTTAGTGTTTAACATGTACTAGCTCTGTGCTTTGACTAAGCTAATCAAAACTAAATAATACATGGCACTATCCAACTGCCTAAAAATAGAGCAAATCACACAAATTCTTACCCATTTCGAAGTCAACAGAGTTAATTGTTCCAAACACCTTATGTGTTGAGTTTAGCCTTGGTTATAGACCGAGTGCAGCTGTAGCACTGACCAATACAGAAAGAGCATTCATCTGGCATGTTGTCTGAACATGCTTTTTTCCAAATCCTCAAGGAACCACATTGGATAAGATACTTGAAAACAGTCCTCTCCTCACAAAAAATTTCAACATAGCATCTGTTGTTTTACCATATTCAACAGCAGCAAGGCCATCAATAGACACTAAATCTATGCAACTCCCACAGGATCCTCCTGTGATATGCTGATTCACTCACTCAGAATACTTTGTCATGTGGCTGGACTGTGGTGCTGAGCTTTCTTTTCAGAGCACTTTTCATTGCTAAAGAAACCTGTGAATACTTGTCTAGTTCTAGAAAAGCACCAGGAACACCTTTCTCAGCAATTGTTTCATATGAGAACTGAATTTGCCTCTCTGCTACTTTTATTATGTATTTCTCAAATAATATCAGTAATCACTCTATTGTCACAACACTTTTGATGAAACATATTCAAATTAGAATTCACCAGCTATGAATGTTTCCCCCCCAGGTTGTATGCCCACGGATTTCTCTAAGAAGCATTCTCCTTTCAAAGCCAGGCATTTCTTCCAGGCTCAATATGGTGCATTCATACATTTGCGATTGGCTGATAGATATCTAGCCAAAAAAGTAGCTACAAATAGCTGTCGGACCAATATGCAAATATTTCTGTGTAAAATACACTAGACAGAAATACAGCATCTCTTCTATTTTGTTGATGACACATGTTCCCAGTCTCCAGAGGTGATCAGATCACTCCAGACTAGAGCCCCAGGATATCATACAGACATTAGGGATGATTTGGGAAGCAGAGAACTGAAGCTTGAGCTTCAAGCTGATACATCAGTGGGATCTCATTCTCGTCCACTGAGGAAGTGATTGGAAGCAAAGGGTCTGAAATGCAGAAAGAAATATTAAGGTGAGGTATCAGGAGAAGTTCCATGAGGTGAATTGAAGACACTTGGAAGAGAATGCCTCTGGTGACTGCAGATCCCTCTGCACTTTTTTAAGCACCAGTAGAACAACGCTTTCTGGAGAATGGCTGAGGTACAGCTGACCCTGGTTTGGAGCCAAGAGGTTCACCAGATGGCCATTACCAGCTACATTTTACATGTGCATAGGCCTTATTTTAAACCAGAACACCACAAATGGGAATTTATCCCCCAAAAGAGCAAAAGTACTCAGCAATACCTTTGGCTCAGCTTTTCCTCTACCCCTTTTTCAACCAGATATTCCTTTTACTCCTTTCAAGCTACAGTCCTTCTTGTATACCTTGGTCTCCTGGCCCATTTGCATAGAGATTTTCAAAGCTCTTCTATGCTTTAGGCTTATATTATCATTTAGTTTTCCAGTCACTCTGCTTGCCAGCTTCTTTACCCTCCATTACCTTGTCTGATAGAATTTAGATTGCTTTTCCAGTATCTACTTCACTGAACCATTTAAAAGTCATTCTTAACCACTCTTGTATTATTTCTACAGCAACTTTCATTTATTATTCTCAAAACTCCTTACATGTTGTACATACAGGTCTAAGATTATGAGGAGAAAAATATATCTTAGGCAGAAGTTTGTTAGTAGTGGAATATTTTGTAGCTTTTTTAAAGCAGATGTTTCATCTATCAATAATAACTTTTTATCATGTCATGAGTACAAAAGACTTCCTCTGCATAAAATCATGAATACAATACTATGATAGGAAGTGCTTGTTATTAACCTTACTGTGTATTTAGCATTTTTATTTAGTATTTTTATTGCTGTAGCTGCAGAGACCTGGGGGTTTTTGACATCTTCACTTGAAGATGGGTCTGAAGCAGAAGAAAATATGGTCTCAATTCAATTGTTATCACCTGATAAACAGAAATGGAGAAGGAGCATATACAGTATATATATATAGCATAGGCCAGAATATGGCATATACATGGCAGGTGTGTATAATCTGGGAAGCATTTTTGCATACATAACCTGGGGAGCTGCAGTTACACCAAGCAAGCAGCCAGAGGCAGCTGTGGACCTCAGAATGAAAGGGCTAAAAGAAGTACAGGTCAAAGAAGTATCTGCTACAGAACCTGTCATATCCAGTGAAGAGAATCTGGTCATTCAGGTGCTCTGAAAATCCTTAGAAGGAGGAAAGGGTGCATTAGACGAGATTAAAGGGGTAAATTCTCATCTTCCTGGATGAACTGCAAGACCTTGTAAATGTTGTGACAAGGTATTCAAACATTATTTTCCCCTAGGATGGTCACATCTTTAAAAAGAAATTGGGAATAGATGCAAACATAATTATCACTGTTGTGTTTATACTTAACCCAGAGAAGTTGTGGATGTCCCATCCTTGGAAGTGTTCAAGGCCAGGTTGGATGGGGCTCTGAGCAACCTGGTCTAGTGAAAGGTGTCCCTGCTCATGGCAGGGGGTTGGATAAGGTCCTTTCCAACCCGAACCATTCTATGATTCCATGAAATTCTGCATGCAGTGCTCTTCCTATTTCACAAAGGATGTAACAAAACCTGAAGAAGGGAATGTGCAAGGATGATTGAAAGTATGAGCAACACCTGTGTGAGAAGAGGCTAGTCAGGCTCTTGAGCTTAGAAGAAGGATGGCTAAAGAGGAGTACAATATAGTTCTGTGAAATAATTGGTAGGAAGAGAGTAGCTCATGAATTCAGCATGAAGAAGAGCTAAAACATATAAAAAGAAACACTTCTTAGCATAATTAAACTCCACATGAAATGTTGTGGAAGCCAGAAGTATAAAGAGACAGTAGAGACAGGTAATGGCACATTAAGGCCTTTGAGCATCATGATACAGATGAAACATCCAGCCAGGTCTGAAAGTCCCTGAGCTGCTGTTTACAGAAAGGCTGGATGGCACCAGGGAAAGATTATTCAGTACTTGCCCTGTTTCCTTTATTTTTCTCCAAACATCTGTTACTGTATATTGAGAGAAAGTGTTCTATTTATATCTCTCTGCTTTGTTTGTATCATCATTTTAACTTTTTAAATGCAAAGTACCTAAAATATAAAAGGAGAGCACAGCATCAACTTTCTATCCCTATGAACTACACTCAGATATGAAGCACTAATAACTAAATCACAACAAAGGCATGTGAAATTCAGTGACTGACATGATGGCATTATCAAACTAGCCAGACAATCATCAGAATTTTGTCCAAATGTTATTAATTTCATGAATTTGAATTGACTTTTGCAAGACATTAAGGAAGTCAGCCATGTGAACATCTGGGGCCCAAGAAACTTGGTGTAAAAGCACCAAGCTTAAAGTCTCCCTCTTAAGGAATATGTTATTTCAGTGAAGGAAATGGTGCAAGATTACTGAACTGTAAGAAATCATTGTCTAGTCACAGAGGGATTTAGGAAAATGAAATTATTTAGTTTCTCAGGAACTGTGAGGGTAGACTGGAGTATGTGTTCTGGACAAATAGGATTAAAGACATAATGGCAAAAGCAACTGTAGAAAGAAATCTGTATCTGCTGGATAGATTATTATTAGTTACTAGACATTTTCAGCAACAATTCTGGTTAAAATTTATTGAACTCTTCCTAATGCACAGTGATGGTAAAATTCTAGTAATGCTCACCAGTAAAAAGGAGCTGCAAACTGTTAGGTTTCTAAACACTCACTTTTAGCCTCATGCAGGACAACTTCAGTTTTTGAGTTTTTGCTCACACCAATCTTCTCTATATTGCCTACTCTCCTAAAACATTACATGGCACCTACCTGCTCCTTTGCATTATAATAAAGTGAAAAGTCTATTCCAGGTTGATTTGGGCAAAGTCTTGTCACTAACAGATAATACCAGAAATTATTGTCTCTATAAGATATTTAATATCAGTCTGAATAGAAGTAAGGTGTAGTTTCTACTTATTAAAATCCTGGCTCTAAACCATGAAAAACATGCATAATTAATTTCAAAAAGAGAGAGCAGATTCTACTAAAATCAAGTGCCTTCTCATCACAATGAATAGCGAATGTTCTGTTACTTATGGTCTGCATATAACTTCATTTAGTTCTCTTTAATGAAGCTTTTTTTATTATCCTAAGTTACAATCCCAACATAGAAAAAGTGTTGGAAGCCTTGATTTTACTCTATTTAATGACTACTCCTTCTGAAAAATATCTGTTTTGTTTTTTGAATTACACCTTCTGAGTATGAAGTTCAGAATTTTTCATTCACACTTAGACCCTCAGTTTACAGTTTAGTTATGGAGTGCAGTCTATTTCGATAATGAACCAAAACGCACTGTTCCAATAAGGCTGAGAAACCGAATTACACAAATTAAGTGGTTTGGGGTTTTGTCAGGTTGTTCAGAACAAATGAAAAGAGAACACCAAACCCCACAAAGGATAGCTTTCAAATTTCAGTCAGATAAATGACAAAGTTATAAAGATTAGGAACACAGGATCAATATGGTTCCATCTCCTGGAGCAAGTCTGCATTAAATATTTACAGTCTGAAAGCATCATGATGTACCTGATTACTGTGAGTTTGAAAAATAGATCAAACATATGGATCTGACCTTTATATCTAAAAGTATGCTCTAAAATATGTGGGAGGTGATATGCACAGGATTCTTTGGGAGGCTGAGATATCTGCCTTGAGCTTCTTGCAATAGAAACTCTCTTTTACAAATAAATAAATAAGAAATTTTTTTCAATAGTTTTTAAGGACGTTGAGAACCTTTACAATTTCAACAATTATTTCTTGTATATTCAAAAGGTTGTCTAGTTTAAAATTAAACAACTGCAGAAAAAGTTCAGAAAATCCAGTTTTTCCCAGACAAAGCCTTCCAATTATAAACTACAATCTAAATAAACCATGTTTTAATGAGCTCCCCTGACTTAAAATATGTACTTCAACAACTACTGGCATTAAGAAAACTCAAGATGGATTGACACTGATGCCTGAATACATTTGAATCAAAGCTATTCTGACACAAACGGGTTACACCTCCCTCACCAGCCAATCTGTTCTCACAAAACATGCAGGAATATTATACTTCTACTCCATTTCACATTCTGGTGACTTAAGCATAACTATTGGTGAAACCAGACCTGGCTGTGTCTTTCCCTAGGAAAGAGGCTGTTATTATTTATTGTCACTAAATGACTCAAAAAAACTTACTGATGCTGCTCAAAGGGCAAAGGAAGCTAAAACCACAAGTGGAACATCCATCTGCAAGAACACACCATTGTCTAGAAAAATAGAGTTGATACAGCTGCAGGAAATAAAAAAGAAAGGAGCAGGGATGGGAGCATTATTCCTAATATGTCAGAATCTGACCCTACAGGAAGGAGCTTCTTGCTGTTGAGAGAGTGGTTGTGGAGCAAAGTCAGGGCATGGTGCTTCACTCCTTTCACTGTCCCTTCACTTCACAAAGCTACTGTGGGTGAGAGGAAAGCAGTGGACCAGGAGGAGTACATAATATTGGTCAGATGTGTCCAGCAGCATCCCTTCTCTCACGTTATGGCTGCATCTGGTACTGGCATTCTTCTTAGGTCAATTTGTAGCATTCCTATGACTTTCAAATCTCTGAATAAAAGCTAATTATTTTCAGCAGTTTTAAAATCAGAGGGACAATTCTTGTTGCCATGGTACCTACTGAACTCAAAAGCAACTTGGTTGCAGGTACATGGTGGAAATACGGCTCCATAAGACCTTGAGATCTTCACACTCCATGATAAGGAAAAGACAAAAGTAACAAATAATTCATATTACACAAAAACAAACAAATTAACAAACCAACCAACCAAAAAAAAACCACCCCAAAAACCAGTCAAACAAAAAAATCCGCCTGAAAATGCATTTTAAATTAAAAAAAAAAAAGTTTTCCTATAAACTGCAGGTGCACATTTCTTAAAATCCCCATTCCTTGATATAAGGAATAGTAGATTCTGTAATTTATAATCACAAAAGAGAATATAATAAACAAAACAGGAATAAAAATAAATTTCTCCCAATATTTTTATTTCCTTCTTTTAAAACTGCTGGTGAATTCTGAGTTCCATGCAGAATGTATATCAGCAGAAACAAGTAGTTTGAAAGCATGAAAGCTGCTCAAGTGCTGCAACATGTTTGCCTTACGCAGAAGACTGCTGAGTGATGTGAACGCTATGATCAATTTGACAGTTTGCAGACATGTTGAGCAGCAGAAAGACTGAATTAGAATTTTAAAATATCTCACTAGAAACTGTAGCTACAGCATTTGCTGTGCAGTGAGCCAGTCTGAAGACGAACTGGTAGAAAACAAGACAAACAAAACTGTACTAGCTGGCTTGATAACGCATCGGCTACAGAAACAATGTAAGGAGGAGAAACACAGAAAGACAGCTGGATTTTGCTTATTCAGTATAGTAAATCAAACTTTCAGTGTCATCAAAAATTACCAGTTTGGGCACCTGTGCTTTGCATAATTAATATGCAAATAATTAATTATGAACAGAATACAGTAGGTCAACAGGGTACCTGAAGTTACGAGCACTGAAAGAACAAATCCCAGTTCGTGTTTTATAAGGACTATCAATATAGCCAGGTCCCTCTGTGGACTCAAACCCAGAGAAGACTGGGACAAGGGAATGACACTCATAACCTCAGCAAGTCTCTTTCAGTATCAGTGGTTTAGTTTAGCACTTTAGAATTTATTTATCTGACACAGACATTTTTATCATTACCCAACTCTGCCATGATGCCTAGAAGAAATTAGCTAATCTGTAATTAAGCTAAAAGGTTTGTTTCTTTACTTACTCTAGCAAAAACGTGTGCCCTGATACATGCATGTGTGTACTTTACACATGGAATGGTCATTTGTTTTGGCTGTTTTTACATTTTCAACCTCATACTGTAGAAGCCAGACACTTTGCTACCAGCCTCATGCAGCATTAAACAGGGAAAAGCCCTGGCTTTCTCCAGCTCCTCCAAGTAAGACAGACATGATTGATAGTGGTGATCAGTGCCAGAGTCCTGAACTACTCAACACTAAGACAGAGTCATGTTGTTCCAATGCTATATTATCTCAGATGAGTCTTGCATGGACTGACTGCCACAAGGAGGGAACACTGGGGATGAATGCTGAATTAGTAAGTAATAATTGATGATCTGTGGTAAGACCTATCATGACAGGTTGACTCATGCATTAGGCGAAGATTCTTTTATAATCACAGAAAGTATCTAATAAACCCTCAGAATTTTTAATTGCTGTGCACTTGAAAGTTCTAGAAGCAATAAATTATTTTTTTCCATCATATCATCCAGCTGTTTAGATAAAATGTGTGCAATTAATAAGATGCCAGATGTATACTTCTGTAGATACAAAAATGCTGCTAGCAAGGATTTTCTTGCTATTTTCTAAGCCCGTGAGAGACTTTTCTCTCTCGCAGAAGAGGTAGCAGAGCTATGTAAACAACCAAACACCTGCAGCCTTGGAAAGTCTTGTTTATGGTACAGTAGAAAAATATTTTGACAAGGGATGTTTTAGGATTTTAGCCAATCACCCCAAGGGGTGGCTGATCCATTGTCCAATTAGACTATGAAGAAAAAAGCTACAAAAGAGTTTGTAAAATAATTAAATAAATCAATCTTGCTGCACAATTCCTGCCTGCTGGATCTTCTCTCCTCCTCCCTACGGCTGCAGGACACGGTGATATACCCTAGGGTTGCGGTAATATACTACCAAGCAAAAATATTTTTTATTTTATTCCTATATCTGATATATATGTACACATACTAAATACACCAATCTACTACATATCTATTCTCTGTATCAATCTAAAATGATATGTAACTACTCATATATGGTTAATTTGTGTACCCAGTGTATTGTGTCCTTTCACTCTTTGAATACACTGTGTACATTCTTGCCATGGAATGAGATTTTCATACCTATATGCACATTAGGACTCAGCCAGGCAATAGGCTGTACACTGTATTGCTCCTCTACACAGGCATACATTTTTTTGTCCATTTTAAGTGTTTTGAGGAAAAGGGATGTAATTTTCTTCAGATTTTTCTCATCCTGCACTCTTGAACATATCTCAGCATGTTGCTTGTTCATGCTAATTGCAGCTAACGAAGCTACAATTCTTAGGCGTTGTTGCTTCCTTATCAGGATGTATTATCCCTGCTGGATCATTTGGCCATGGCTGTGGTCACCAGCCCATCTTTAGCTGAGTTTCCTCATGCTAAGGGAATGATACAACATATTTGTCTGACTCACTGACCCATGGAGCATTGACCTATTTGAGCCAGTGGAGAGGAGGGCAATGCAGATGCTCAGGGGGCTGGAGCACCTCTATGAAGACAGGCTAAGAAAGTTAGGGTTGCTCAGCCTGGAAAAGAGAAGGTTCCAAGGAGACCTTACAGCACCTTCCAGTACCCAAGGGTGGCCTTTAAGAGAGTGGGAGAGGCACTTTTGACAGAGGCATGTAGTGACAGCACAAGGGGAAGTGGCCTTAAGCAGAAAGAGAAAAAGTTTAGATTAGGTATTAGGAAAAAAGTCTTTACTGTGTGGGTGGTGAGACACTGGCACAGGTTGCCCAGAGAAGCTGTGGATGCCCCATCCCTGAAAGCATTCAAGGCAGCCAGCGTGGATGGGGCTTTGAGCAACCTGGTCTAGTGGAAGGAGTCCCTGCCCATGGCAGCGGGGTTGGAACGAGATGATCTTTATCATTCCTTCCAACACAAACCATTCTAGGATTCTACAATTTCTATGAAAACATACTCAGGACATCTCTTTGGGAAGGACAGAAATATCATTAAAGTCCCTGGCTGACACAAAAAACCCCAAAACTTCCGTGCCCTTCCCCAGGGCCTTCTTAGAATCGATAATGCAGAGCAAGCATCAGTGTCAGCTTTCTCACTCCCAGCCCACTACTCAAAGACACCTGCACAGGCTCTGGTTTATGCCAGCCTTGGCCTATTGGTGAAGATTTCCTAAAAACATATCAATTATTAAAAAATTGCCAAGATGATACCACCACAAATTCTCTTCCCATTGGTGAAAATTTTTGTTCATTACCATATCGAACTGCCTTAGAACTGAAAGGCATTGCATGCTTTCACCAGTCCACTCAGCAATCCAACACACGAGGGTTTTAATCCAGACACAGTTCGCTATACATTAATCCTGTCTGAATTAATTAGACAAATTCTAAATTAATTAGAAGCTTTTAGGAAAGAGACAGGAGCAGTACTGTAAACAGATTGAATACAAAAGCTTCTGATCAACACGCAACTGCAAATAAAAAGGCAAACTGTGTAGGATTATGGGAGAAGGAGGGGAAAACATGATTTCCTGAGATTCTCAGACTTATGTTTTGTGATGGATTGATATAAAAAAAATATTTTAGCATGCCATCTTATTCTACCCATTAGTATGTCTTCAGCCGAAATAGCGCATTTAGTTCTGGGCATCTAACTTTCGTCTATTATCTTTGAAAATAAGTGCTTCAGCAAAATGTCAACAAGAAGAGACATATGATGGACATTTATAATAAATGGTATAGCCACAGTCAGCCAAGGTTTGGTATACCTTCACTCAGGGAAGTAGTGAAGGTAAAAGGCAGAAATATTTTAAATAAAAAAATTGTCAGTTAACCTCTGAAATTCATCACCATCAGGCATTAAAAGCAAAACTTAAATGTTTATATAAACAGGATGAACACACAATTTATATAGCAGGAGTAAAAAAAAACATTTAACCTCATGTTTGGGTGGATTTCTCACTGACAGCCATTACAAAAATGCCTCTCCCAGAGGAAGGTCACTGTGTGATTTTAGAAAAGAGTTTCTCAAATCTCACTGTGGAACAGGCCATTGTCAGACCTGGGATACCAGACTAGAGACACAGTATTTGGACATACATGGCAATTCTTGTGTTCATATACTTCATTGTTCACTGAAGTGAGAGTTCCTTTAGACGAGGGCATTCGTTATCTTCGGCACTCTGGCAGAAGATAAAACAAGTATCGGCAATTTTATATTTTTTTACCCATTGTCAATCAGTAAGAGGCCCAGAGCTGCATCAGCCTGTTAAGCGGATTATATTTTCAAACTGCCTGCCAGACCAGGACAGGATTCACTGATGAGGTGGGACCCTTCTGGTCCTACATTATTAAATGCATATTGTACCAGAAAAGCAAAATGTTTCAGGATTTTTACATTAGGACCACAATCTCCATTCAAGAAAGTCAACATCAGTTATGCTTGAATATCCATCAGTTTGATTCTGCATGCAAGGCACATACATAGAAAGAACTCTACACCTTTATGTCTGAGCCCACAAAAAGTGATGCAGTGATGCTTGACAGAGCCTAGGCCACTGGCAAGACATCTGTGCTTATTAAAAGCAAGAAAATAATAAATTCATATTAATTTTTTGTTTGATCAGAATTTGAATTTCATATTAGTTATGTTTGTTCAGATTTAGAAGCATCTGTCATCCAAAACCACAAATCAATATTTTATTCATCACAAACCATTTAAATCCATTGAGAAACAACCTGAAGTAACAGCACAGAATTTAAAAGTGTTACAATTAAAAACACAGCTCAGCATTTTCAGTCCAAATTAATGTTCTTCTGAGGGCTTTTGTTGTTGTTTCTTCATTGTTGTTCATATCCACAGGTGAACTGCTTTTGTTGGCTCAATTTCCTTATGGTGGTCAGTTTATTTTTATGTACTTAGAGTTAAAAATACAGAGAAGGCATTACAAGGAGTAAGAAGAAAGAAATACCAAAAAATGCAAGAGATCATCTGTAGTCTCAGACTGGATAACCACCATATAACTGAACACGACGCTGCAGTGGATGGGATTTCCTGCAGAGTAACTTAGCATTTCAGTATATGGAAGAACATTTCAATTCAGCTTTAACTGCTGAGTAAACCTCGTGCCACTAAGGAAGTACTGAAATTGTAATCTCCAGGCTCCTGCCACTGAATCTTTCTTCTATTTCCCATCTTGTCACAGAAATTTCTATCTTTGAGTAAGGAGACTGGATGAAAAGCAAAGAAAGCTATGCTGTTGCCTTTGAATCACTGACAATTTGTAGCTATGCTGATTGCCACAGATTTTAAAGATAATTTGAATTACCACATAGAAAACCTTAAATAATCATTACTTTTGTTTTGCAATTGTATTCTTTACTTAGTTAATTTTCATTGTTGGCATGCATTGTTATTTTATCTTTACTGACAAAAATAAATTAAGACCTTATTTGAGTAATACACAATTGTTTGGGCTCAGACTCCTGTGAATAGCATCTCTCTTGTTTGTTAAATGTCTGCTTCTTTGTAACTTCTGTGAAAATGAATTAGGGTTATAAATTCTGATTCATCCCAAATGCATAACACAGCATTTGAAGCTATTTTATGATAAGTAAAAATCTTCAGTCTGCTGTATACCTGAAGAAAAATGTCAACTAATATTTTCTCTAAAAAAACTTCCTAATCAATAAGGAAGACTTTCCTAATCTAAAATTAGCAAACTAATCTGATTGTGCCTTATTTCTGTTGTCACAAAGTGTTTAATTAGTAAATCTGATCATCCTATCAACAGTTTGAGAGAAAACCAACTTTTTCTGCTTTTTCAGCACAGGTCAATTTCTCAGCTTCGTGTTACATAATTATTGAACTGAACTATCTGAAAAGTCCAAAATAAGGCAGCATTTTTTTGTATCTGCAGAAAAAAAACCTAAATGTGTATTCTAGCCTCAGTAGCCTACGGTTTCAAACATTTACTCAGCGACTGCAGTGGTTTGTCTACTGAAAATATTGACAATATAATAAACCTTTATGGAATAAAAATAACTAAAAAGTACCTAAAAGTATTTTTTACTAATATAGTAACTTATTATATACTCATGTTTTAAATGTGTGGGAGGTTTAAGATGTGTTTTCAAAAAAAATACTTTTAACTGAAATTTTAAAATAATTTTACATTACTTGGTTTTTATTCTACTTTATCATTACAATGATAAATAACTTATTAGAATTGATTTTTCCTTATCACACAGGCCAGGAAAGAGGAAGAAACACATTTTCACACAGTATAAGGTAAGAAACATGACCATATTCCTGGCGCCTCAACACGTACCTTGTTGGACCTTCTGGGAGTCTGAAGCAGCAAAACATGAAACAAGACATAACAAGATAGGAAAAAAAGAGATATATTGTATAAGAGACCAAGGTACTTATAGAGGAAAAAAGGCAATATTGAAGAAGGAGTTGTCCTAGAAAAGATGAAAAGGAGCAAATTTCAAGGTGGTCAACAGCAGTCAAACATCAAGGCATACTTGCCATATGGGCCTTTATCACAGAACTGTCTGAAGGGACCCACAAGGATCATCAAGTCCAACTCTATGTGAATGGCCAACACAGGGATTGATCCCATAACCTTGGAGTTCTTAGCACCATGCTCTGACCAACTGAGCTAAAATCAGTTCAATATGTGTAGCATGGGAGGTGCTTTCTGGCTGCTGCACAAAGTGCCGAATGTCCAAGAGCCTTTTCTTGGTATGCATTCAATTCATACTGGAGACCTTCATGTTGCTGAGGACAATTCATGGTTTCAGTCATCTTTATTAGGGATTGGGGCATATTTGGTACATATCCACAGTGAAGCTTCTGGTTTAGTTTCCCCTGAAAGCAATTTAGGTCATCCAAACTGCAACTGCTCGATGATGCAAAGAAATGCACAGTAAGTGTTGACAGCTGGGAGATCTGCTTCAAAAATACTCTCCTGCTTCAAACTGGACTAACAGTGAATCCACCACTGACACATTGCTGAGCCTGGATTTTCCTTCCACACAGACCATCAGGCTGGTCCTGCCACACAGTAGGATGTCATGCTACAGGAGGAAGGGAAGGAACACTGCCTCATGTATAACACCACACAGACGCTTAACTCCTGATTTCAACCACTATGAGATGGGAGCCCTTCACATCAAGGCTGCATGTGCCTGTTTTGGAACAAGTAACATTCATTCTGACATTTCCCGAACCGATCTTTTGGAAGCCATTCATAATATTTGTGTGCGTAATTAAACACATTTGCACAGTTCCACAGTAGCAAGGGGATACTAATCTTAAAAAAATCCTCTTTTCTTACATATGGGTAGATGAGGGAACACACAGAAGCAATGAGACAATATTGATCTGCACAACAAGCAGCATGCTGCAGGGTGGATACCAAAGACACAAAATATGGGCTGCACCTACAATAAGGTTCTACTTACAAATATTTTTTAAAGGATAAAGGAGCATAATGTTATAAAGATGGTATAGATTTCTATATATAAGATTTACATACTAAGGCTGACAACATCATTAGAAGATTTAATCTCTAGTTAAAGGCAATGATCTTAAACAGCCTATTGGATTGTAATTGCTGATTTTCCTTTTACCCAGCTATCTATGAAAAGTCTTCTATTAACCCTCTGTATGATACTGACTATAATTTATGATCATAACATGGATTTCTGTGGGATTTTGCATCCTATCCACTTGACAATTTCCCTAGGCTAAAAAAAACATTTTAGACAGCGCTTATAAGTAGGTGTTATCAATACACTATGTTACGCTGTTGGAAGAAAACCAAAGTTTGTTGCAGTTCTCCTCTATATTAAGCACTTTGCCACTTGGGAGGACAACATTGCTTACAGAAAACATGTTTCAAAGCAGTTTAAAATTAGCTCCTTCTTTCTGCTGTTATAGTTTATGGGCACTCTTTCTCTTTTCCTTCCTCTGTGTTCCCTTTGGGACAGATGGAGTGAGTAACAGTGAATAAAACGATACAATTAAATTAAATGCAGCAAGCTTCAGCAAGCATGGTTCCTGATCCTGCAAGATGCCAAGTACTCTCAAGTAAAGATAAGGTACTTAGAGCTCTGCTCTGAATGAAACAAGCATAAAAGACTAAGTACGAAACTCATTAATATGGAAGAGACACCAAAGAAGGGCATCTCTTCCCTTACCTACAGGACTACTCCTGGATCACTTAAATGGTCAATTACCCAGGTCATCACTGCAGTATCAATTTCCATTTTTGACTCCCATAGTCCTATGAAAATCAATGACTATACCATTGGTGCATATTGGCTTTAATGCACTTTGATGCTCCCTTTTCCCAAACTGCTGAAGCCAAAAATTGATATTACAGTATGTTCTTTATAGGGTGCTTAATAATAAAATATGTTTTTAATGAGCACGGTCATACCCCATTGTTTTATTTATTTTTTCATAAAGACAAGTAATGATAAGGGACTGACTGAGGATAACTCCATGGGCCACACTCAAAGCAATGCCTGTTTTCTCTGGCATTAATGAAGAACAGCTTTCACTTTTACACCACCATTCATACTTGGATTTCAAAGCCCTTGATGGACCCCAATAATACCTCCCAGTTAATCAAACAATTAGAGGGAGACAGAGGAATTACAAACACACCAAGTGGAACACTGCAGCTGGTCAGCAGCACACAGCTATGCTTTTCTAAGTCAAAGCTTAGAACAGTACTCATGTCTAACTGTCTAATTTGGAATCAATTTAAAAGTCCCCAAACCCATAAAAATTCTTGATTCTTGTGCCAAGTTCCACTGACATTAATTAGACCACTTGCAAAAACCAGAAGTAAGGTGTTTTCCTTGTAGAGTGTCAGTATGTCAAGGACACTAAGGCTAATACCTGTTGTATGTTCATAGGAGTTCTATCAGAGCAAAACTGAGCAAAGGATAAGTTAATATAAACCTGAAAATAGTATTTATTTCAGAATTGTCATCTCCAGAGTAATTTAAATCATAGCTTTGTACTGTCAGTAGGTAAGAATCCTTGTTGTTGTTGTTGTTTTAATGAGAAGGGTGAATTCTGAAAAATAATTGCTGGGAACTGATATTTTTAAAACCTTGAGCCCATCCTGATCTGTCTCAGGCACAGGCTTTCAGTTTGGGAAAGGTAAGGAAATCAGCAAACACAGTTCACACTTCCCTTATCCAATGGTCAGAAATTGCCTTAGCAGATTTCATGTGTAGGACCAAAGACAGGCTCTGCAGGCATTTAACACTGCTGAAGCACCACACCATGGTGCTTCATATCATGGTGCTATATCCCAATGGTACCCACAGTTGCACAGAACAGGAGAAAGTAATAACAGTGTGTTACAGTGGGAATACTGTAACACGCATATATCAAACCAGGAGTCCCGTGCAAAAGAAATATATATGACAGTGCTCTCCCACGAGTGAGTTAATCTGCCCCTGCCCATGGAGTGGGCATTATGGTTGCTCTGCTATAGCCTCATGGGTAGCAACACAACTAGAACTATTTGCTGGTTTCTGAACTCTTCGTTTCAACAGTTGTTCCAGCTGCCTTTGTAAGAAGCTGCAGGGACACGGCATGATCAGCCACTTCCTTGTTCTGGAAAAGGAAACAAAGGAAGTACTTCGCAGTACTTTGCCAGAAACAGTTCTAGTGGCAGTGAAGTTGGCTACAAAAGAATCTCAACAGACTATGGCAGCAGTCCACATCAGTTATTTTCCTTAATTATGGCTCATAAATCCTGTGAGCACTTTACATCAACATTAATTGGAAGTCAAGGGTTCATAGTACCCTCCAGGAATTAACACTACAGAAGCCACAGAAAGTCTTCCACCAAGTTAACACGAGGATTTCAGTCTCAAATAAAGCCCTGTGGTTTTATTTTTATTTTGGGAGGAGGGAAGGGAATGGAGCCAAGATACAAGCAGAGTCTTTTGAGCAAATACAGATTCTTCTCCCCTGTCTTGCCCCATTAACTGTAACAAGGCTCTTCAGCCTCTCCCCTTCACATTACTCTAATTCAATCCCAGTTTCCAGTCACCATTGCTAACACTTCCATTTATAATACAAAATTTAAGTCTCTCTCTGGGAGCAGTACAACACTGAGGACCTTCATTTTCTCTTAGTGTTAAACAACTAATGTAGTCTGACAGAAATTCCAGCTATAACATTTTGCATTTTTACAGTATTGTTCACTTTTGGATGCTGTTTTACTTAGAAGCTTACCCAATATGAGGCCCTAGTGTGCTGTATGCTAAACAGCTGGTTAAAATTCACTTCCAGAATCAAAAGGTTTGCAGTCTAAATAGGGAAAGAATGGGAGAGGAAAACAAACCAGTGACTTATACATTATCAAGGCAGCAGTACAGTCAAGTCCAGAAGCCAGCTCAGAGTTGCACACTGGACCATGCTGTTATTCAGGCACTACCTGAGCTCTGTGACACTTCTAAGGATCGATACACCCAGGGAAATCGGGAGGAGAGCCAACTCAAGGACCAACCTAAGATCTAAAACATCTGTGAAACTGCACAGAATAATTTCCAAACCTCACACTTCTTTTCCATCTCCATTTTACATCTCTCCTACATTTCAGAAGGATGTCATGTCCAGAGGTAAAGACTTATTATAGAATGGGATAATTATGGAATAGTCAGTTTGAAAAAGACCTCAAGATCAACCTCTTCCTCAAAACACAGTGAATTCCAAAGTGAAACTGGGTTGCCCAAGAACTTAACAAATTACAATATCTGCAAGGATGGAGACTCCACAACTTCTCCAGGCAATCTATTCCAGTGCTTAAACACCCTCCCCTCCCTGTGAAATAAAACTACTTCATACCTAGGAAATTTTACTAATGCCTTTGAATTCCTATGCAGAAACTTGTATCCATTACATCTTGCCCTTTTTCTATGCATTTCTAATTCCATCCTCTTTCTGTCTCTCCTAGAGGTAGTGGAAGACTGCAGTTAGATCCTCCCTTAGCCTTAATTTGTCCTGTTTAAAGAAGCACAGTGCTCTCCTTGCTTTTCCTTGCACTGCCTTAATTGTCCTATGCTGCATTTCTCTAACCATCTTACTCACTCCCTGCTGAACTACTCCAGTTTATTCCTCTTCCTCTTGCACAGCAGGTCTCAATTGAACAAGCTCTCTACATGGGGTCTTAGAAGAAATGAACAGAGGGGAATAACCACTTGACCTGCTGGCTACAGACTTGACAAGGCTGCCCAGTATGCAACTGGCTTTCGTTGCCCTGAGCATGGTCCTGCTGACTCATGATCACCTCGCTGCCCGCTAGGACCCCCAGGTCTCTCGGCAGCATCACTTTCTAGACAGTTGGCCCCCAGCCTGTACTAACCTATCTTGGCAGAACACTGCCTTTGTATTGTGAACACTATGAGGACTCTACCAGCCCATTCCTCCTATTTGTTGAGGTGCCTCTGTATGGAAGCTCTGCTCCAGTCTAGCATATCAACTGCTCTCCTTCCACACGCACAATTTTGCATTATTTGTGAACCTGCTGAGGGTGCGGGTTGCCCCTGTAGGCTGATGTGTTGGAACAGGCTGCCCTGGGAACCGGTTAAGTCATCATCCCTAGAGGTACTTAAAAACATGTAGAAGTGTTGCTTAGGAACATGGTTTAGTGGTGGACTTGGCAGTGCTGGGTTAACTGTGGGATATGATGATCTTATAAGTCTTTCCCAAACTAAATGATTCTATAATTCTATAAACCTATGAAGATGTTGAACACTATCATCCCCAATACTGATTGCTGAGGAAGATCACTTGTTGTTACCTGCCAGTTTCATTCCAAACCATACAGGAGTCTCTTTGAGCAAACAGTCCAATTTTTCAAAAATACCCAATTCATGCCTCACCAGTTTAGCTGCAAAGATGGTTTGGGAGACCATGTCAGAAGCCTTGTCAAGGTAAACAACATTCACGGCTATTCCTTCACAACAGAACACTCATTTCATTCTAGAAAGTAATGAATTGGTTAGGCATCATTTATCCTGGTAAACCACTGCTGTTCTCAATTACCTTCTGGCTCTTCAAATAGCTGGGAAGCTTCCAACATGACTTCCTTCATAATGTCTTCAAGGACTGAGAGATGCTACCAAGCCTGTAGTTCACATAGTTCCCCTTCTTGCATTTTTGTAGAACCTCATTAATTTAGCAAACCTATGGAACAATTGATGGAATGCAAAATAGAAGCAATTAGCATAAAAAACAGCCCAGTGGAACAAGAAACTACAAAATCCTTACAATGATTCCTGTGTTTGATTCGGCAGCAGAGGGAGGAAGAATTCTGAATATCCTGAGCTGACACCTGCTGTGTGGATTTTCCACTCAGAATGCTATTTGAAGCCAAAGTACACAATTATTGAAACAGACATATTAACTGCCAGATCTTTTCCATGGTGTCATACAGGAGGACCCTATAATCAAGCATTTATCGGATTAGAACAGAAACAAGGCGTCCTGGGGTGACGTTATGAAACCGCTTTATTCCTTTACCGCCCGCTCAATGCCCAAGGACGCTGTGCCTTTAGGATGGACCCAGGGGCGGGGCCGGAGCCACGGACCCGAGGGGGCGGTTGAACGGCTCAGCCCAAAGGCAGGGCTCAGGAGCGAGTGTGCTGGGAGCGCTGTGCTGCTTTTCTGCGATTCCTTTGTGTTCCAGCTAGCTGGGAAAAGGTTCTGTTGGTTTCTCTCTTGTTCTTTTTTCCCTTCCCTTCCTCTTGCTTCACTGCCTCCCTTCCCTCCTAGCCAGTCTGGGGAGACTGCAGGGGCAGCCCTGGCGGGCCCACGGGGTGGCCCCTGCTGGTCGGAGCCTGCGTGTCTGTTCGCTCTTCGGGAATTTGTTGTATTTTGAGGGGGTTTTTATCCTGTTCTACCCTGTTTTGTTCGTGTGTTAATAAACAGTTTGGTTTCTTTTCCCCACTCACTCCTTGTGACCCATTTGTCTCCTTGGCAGAGGAAAAGGGGAGGAACACTGCCCTTTTTGCTTATTCAACTTCTCTTGTAGACTTAAAGATGCTTCTCTAAAATCTCTCTCATGTTCATAAAAAAAGTCAGGAAATTAAATATTTAAAGTTGCAGAAAGGAAACTGGATTCTCATCTCAGAGGATGATCTCTTTTTCTTTCAGAAGTCCAGCTCCTATTAAATAACAGAATAAGTCCTACTGCTTTCAGTATGTGTTAGACTAAGCCACTGATTGCACTGAGTACATGACTAACATGAAGGAAGAGTAGAGGCCAGCACATATTCAATCTGAAGTTGTTTTTACAGAGCCAGAAAAAACAACTTTCCTGTAGAAAACAACCTGAAATTCAAAGTTAACAATTTTTTGACAATCAAAACCATCTGTATTACTTGGAGGACACATAAGCACAGTTTAGAGATAGAAATAACTGGAAAACACTATAGTTTTCACCTCAGTAAATTAAAGATGTTTATTTTAGCATAAACATGAGTGCAGTGAAATATTTTCTGGAAATTTTGAAGTACATACAAAACCCTCATTCAGAGCCAAACTACACTCAAGAGCTTTGAGTGTGTCTGCCTCTCCACGTTACACTTCTGTCTCAGAATTCACACAGCATTTGACACCTTTGGTTTCTTTGCTACAGATCTTTACTAGGCATTTCAGCCACCTTTAGTTTATGAACCACTTTTTCTCTTAGACCCCTTGCAGGGGTATCAATATTAAAGAATCAAAAATTCAGAAATGGTTGGCCAGGGAGTGACTGTTCCTTTCACAGGCTAATTCTCATGAGTCTAATCTAGATAATTTAAAAAAAAAAAAAAAAATCAGTAACATGTACAAAATGAGTCACAATTTAGTACAGAGCATGACATTTAAAATAACATGGGTCACCGAGGAGCCAAATATTATTGACTTTCCATGACATTTATTCTTTCCAATGCCCAAGTTGATTTAGACAGTGGGGCTTAGTAATCTTTGTAATGTAGTACCCTTTCTTCCCTTACAAATCCCTTTGTAACTTGGATGGGATTAATGAATGCTATTTTGAAGTATTGTGCATGAATATTATGGCATTCTTGTGCTACATCTAATCAGGTTAACACCTGTGTAGTTTACATCTGCTTCTATGAGTTTATGAGAGTTTATATGTATATTTTATGGTACAAAACTAACAAATGAAAACTAGATTTTTAGCAGCTGTCTGGAGCAGTTACTGCCCTAACATTGCCTTAGGCAGTGTCACTGCCCTAGAGCTGCATGTTGCCATTGCTCAGCTGGAAATTACTCCCTTTGCGTTAGAGCCAAGAAGAGAGAATATGCGAGTCTGCATTTCCTCAGGACAAGGTCAAAGCTTACCTTAAACCATGCCCATCTTGGCTGGGGCTACAGTGGCTGATTTTGCACCACACTGCAAACTTAGCAATCTGATGCTCTGCATGAGCCATGCTAACTTCTATCTGAAGAGTGAGTCTGTCCCTTTACCCACCTTCTGGATAGCAGGTCTACCCACACTTCGTCAGCATCTACACAGACTCAGCACAAATTCAAACAGGACTTCAACTGTGCCCTTTTAGCTCATAACAAAATTGCAGGTTTTGGTAAAAAAATTCATACTAAAATTTTAAAAAAGCAGGTAGAGCTGTTCTTATGCAGAAGCTAACATTTCAAAAGGTAGAGCTGTTCTTATGCAGAAGCTAATATTTCAAAAAGTAGAATGATAATTACTTGTAAATAGCTCCTTTAAAACAAACAAACTTATGTCTGCTATAGAAAAGCAGGCTGTGTACATACCATGTACCATTACAATTTTTACCTGTTAGTTATCATATAGTTAGAACAAGTCCCTTTCCCTACTGTGGAAAGATTCCAAAACCCTACAGATCATAGCTCTGCACAATTTTCAGCTATTTAAAATAAGGCAGAACTGTTCAGTGTTATTAACTCACAGCAAGAGTGTTTTTCATTCCCATTACACTGGTGTAGGCAACCAACATCACAAGCCATGCTGCAAAGTTGCAGAACAAAATGAGGATATCTGTAATGCTGGAAGTTCTTCTGTTTCAAAGTAAGACCTGAAGTATCACTGAACAAGTGACGTGGAAGTTCAGGTAATGGTTCACATTCATGGTTGCAGGAAGAATGTCTCAGTTCTCAATCATTTACAGAGGTTTGTTCCTATCCCTTGCCACAGGCTGCTGCCCCCAAACCTTTGCTAGTAGAAGAAACAAATAAATGTTTTTACTTCAATGCAAAGCTGGCTGTCTCAGCTGACTTTTCTGGGAGATGGTCTGAGAACACCTGCACAGTGCAGAGCATTGGACACAGTGCTGCCATTACCAGGGACTGTAGGGATGACTTTAATTCATAGAATCATAGAATATGCTGAGTTGGAAGGGACCCACAAGGATCATCAAGTCCAACTCCTGGCCCTAGACAGGGCACCCCAAGAATCACACCACGGGCCTGAGAGCATTGTCCAAATGCTTCTTTCAACTCTGTCAGGCTTGGTGCTGTTACCACTTCCCTGGGGAGCCTGTTCCAGTGCCCAACCACTCTCTGGGTGAAAAACATTTTCCTGATATCCAATCCTAAACCTCCCTTGCCCCAGCTTCATGCCATTTTCTTGAGTCCTGTCACTGTCACCACAGAGCAGAGATCAGTACCTGCCCCTCTGCTTCCCCTCACAAGGAAGTTGCAGACTGCAATGAGGCCTCCCCTCAGTCTCTTCCCAGCTGAACAGACCAAGTGACCTCAGCCACTCCTCACATGGCTTCGTCTCAGGGCCCTTCAGCATCCTTGTGGCCCTCTTTTGCACACTCCATAATAGCTCAATGCCTTTTTTATACTGTGGTGCCCAAAACTGCAGCTTGACCAAATTACCAATTCCAGCCAGCCATAGCACTGCATTCTTGTCTATTCTCTATCTGACCTGAGAATACACACAGCATTTTGCCTACCAGGCTGCCAAGTTTTATAAATACAAATTTCATTAAAGAAAGATTCCTAAATTAAATATGACAACTACAGTTTCTGTGGAGAAGGAAAGCCCGCAAAACATTTAAAACAGCAACAAAGCTTTTAAAGCAATTTCACATTAGAACTCAAGTTAAGTGAAAGAAAAATAAGCTGACTAAGCCATACACTTCTCTGTAATGGCTGAATTGCTTTCAAGTGAACTCTTCATGACAGCATTTGACATAACTAGGAAGCTCTGCATTTTAATTCAACATTCAGGACTTGAATAAATATCAAAAGGTGTCTATCTATTTATTTTATATAATTGCTAAAATTTATATGAAAGAGGTAGAATATTAATTTAGGTTCCAGCTTGCTTACTGTAAAAGTGCTGAGAGACTCTGTTGCCATTTAACAATCAAGAAGTAAGTCCACACAGATTCTGACAGTGAGCACAATGATGTTGCTGGATTTGTTGTTGTTGTTACATAATACACAGAGACCTCCATTTTTATTAAACAAGTTGGAAAATTTCTCACTGAAATTTTTCCATTGCATTTCCAAAATGGAACAAGTACTGTCTAATTTTATATAAAAATAAGTATTGTCACTAGACTTCATAAATGTTACGCTGCTTTATAATTTCTTTATTTAAGAAATAGGACAGGGAGAGGAATTTTTCAGAGTGACCTCAACCTTTGTGTTTATTTATAACTAATGATTTTAGAACTTAGATTTTAGGTGTCTTTCACAGACTACAAAGAACACAACACTACTGGGTCACATATAACATTCTTCTGTTGTAAGATATCACTCGAACCATTAACAAAATCAATTAACACAAAGCCAGATCAGAACCTTGTGAAAAACTGAGTGTGGGTCTGTTAGAAGTCAAATAAATCACTCAGGACATGATTTTTGTGGACAAAATAAGAATGTAGAATATTTTTCTTCTTATCCAATACATTCCACGGAAATAAAAGAAACTTAGTGGCTTTGTGAAATGTTTTAAGACAACCAGCATCACATAGGCAAAATGAACTTCAGTTCTAGGCATACAGTTGTTGGGGTTCCTCCCCCCTGCCATGTGGTCCTGGGAGAGGGGCCCCGGGGTACAGGCAGGGCCTATGGGGTTTCCCTACTCCCTGGTCAACCTTGTTCCCCATTGGTTGTTTTGTGCTCCCCTTCCTGGGAAGGACCCTCTGGTCCCATGATTGTTCTTGGCCAAGTCACCAACCACACAGCTGGAAAAATAAACGTCTCTGAAAATATCTACCAAGAATTGGTCCATATATTCTTTTCCAGGGGCCTTGTTGTCTGATACACATGTTGCAAGAATCCCCACTGCAACACACAGTAAGTCAGAACACCAAGAGAACACCAAGAGAAAGACCTGGATTTTTGGGAGCCACCTCAAAAGCACAGGACACTAATGGTAAACGTTACGTTTCAATAGGTCACAATATGGCAAGATCTATGGTTTTTCCTGAGCCCAGCGGAAGGGAAGCCTTCTTGCCCTTGAAATCACTACTGCAGTGCATCAAGGAGAGAAGCATACAGTGAAGAGTATGGAGGAGAGAGATGCACCAAAACCAGCTTTCCAAAGTCCTATTCTTGTGAATGGGTCATAAGATTTCAGTCTACAAAGAATCTGAAAGGAACTATGCTTTATAACATCTCAGCTGAAAGAGACACTGAACTACCTGAACTGTTTTATCAGTAATAAAAAAAAAAAACCTGCGTGATTCAAATCCATTAATTAACACTCTGAAAGTCAAATCTACTGCTGAAATCAGTAAGGTATTCTGTACGGCAACATTTGTCACACCTTTGGAGTCCTTATAATAGAGTCCAAGGTGAAATGGAGTTGAAAGTGCTTTTACTTTCACAAAACAATGTAGTGAGTAAGTTCTATCTCCTTCTAATACAATGAACTTCAGTCCTTTAAACACAGGGGATAAGAAAGTTTTCCTTGAAAGTATGAAGCTCTACTGGTCTCCTGTTACTCTGCTAGCAGCACTGTTCTAGCAAAGGGTGAATAGAGCTGTTAAATCAGTGTATATATACATGTGCCCTTCAGTATGGAGTGTTTTTCCCAGCAACCATGAAGTGTCTACAATAGTGACAAGTTATTTTCTGAGTAATCTTGTGTGTACATACATATCACAGGATGATATAAGATTTCATGTAGTAATCTTACTCTGCTCAGTGGAGTTAGGGTGACATATGCTGCTTTGTGATACAGAACGGAGTAAAATTGAGTTTTCTAATATAAGTCCTGACAAAAATAGTAAGTGAAATGCCAGTAGTGCCAAAGACGATGGGGCAAACAGAGCCACTGTTATGGGCTTTGTAATATCTCAGACACAGTCCTTGATTTTTAGAATTAATTTCACTGGGAAATGGAATGTCTGACAAGACACAGAGGTGATTTTTAAGAGGGCCATTGACAGAAGCGACCTCAATTTAATATATCAGCTGAAAGATAGTTCCTCTTATCATGTAGCTTCTTCTAAAATCACTCTTCAGTGACAGCGTCAAATACGAGTCAAAGTCCCAAGGCAATACAACAACCACCTTGTAACTTTCTGCTCCAAAAGCAAATGTATACTGAAAAATTAACACTCTGTCACCAGGGACTTCATGGATTAATAGAAACTCATCAGGAACCACAGGTTATGCAAAAAAAGCCATTGGACAAAACTACCTCCTATCCAAAAATATTTCCATTTCTATAGCTTCCAAGAAAGAAAGCAGCACTGGATTCATTTCACAATGGATGAAAGACATGAGTTTTAAGAGATATGCTATGCCTAGAAAAATGAATTTTCAAGAATGTCCTAGCAGATAGCTCCCACTGAGCTCAATGAAATTTGGGTAACTAGGAGTGTTCAAAAATGTGCCTAAAATTACCTGATTAGAGCAGCAAGTTAGATGTAATGTCATAAATGAAACTGCAGGGGGCCATCCATGTGCCCATCCCTGTGTCCATCCCTGCCTTGAAGCTGATTACATCTCTTCACACTCTCTTCCCTTTTTTTTACACTGGATTCAGCTCAGCCAGTTGGTCACACTCTGATGCAAAGAACTGACAGCAAAAGGTCCAGAAATGCAAGGAAGCAATTTAAAACTTGAACCTTGGTTCCATGTCATCTCTAGTAATAACATTCAGCAGCTTCTGTCTGATCTTCTACTGTCTTTGCTTCACAGTCCAAATAGCCTACATTTCGGTGCCCTTAGGCTGCTGTACTATCACTAAAGAACCTCCTTCCCGAGACATGTTGCTTTTCACATTTTTAACTCCATATATAATTTCTGTCACCTCAGGAGCAGGAAAATCTCCAAAGCAGTGTTAACATCTCAGTTACCAGCTACTCCTGTTATAAATTAATATTTACAATGTTAATAAAAAATTCATTGTTTACCATGGCAACCTGTATCATACATATGCTACTGATGAGAGTGAGAGAACCCATTAAAAATAAATAAAAATAAGCACAGAAATGAGCCATATACATTTCTGGAAACATGATACTTCCAAGGAAGGTGAAAAAAATTAATCAGCTCTATTAAAAATACAGATTTTCACAGCAGTGCAAGGGAGACTGGAACATGAAAGGTTGGGAGTGAATTATGAATCTTCAGTTTGCAAAGAACTTCCCCAATATGGGTCTGTACAGTCTAACAGAGAGAAAATTAATAATATCAAAATAGAATTTGGATGTAAAAATCTCAGTTTGATCCTACTTCTGTCTAAATTTTATATTCCAGTATTCCTTCCTGATGTGTTTATTTTATTAAAATAGAAGCTTTGGGAAAATTCCCATTGGCCTATTTTTTTGTCCCACCTGTTGGTTTGGTTTTGTTGTTTTTCTTTTTTTAATAATCACAAAATATTCTGATACAACACTAGAAGCTTATTTTAAGAACCAAAGCTTTCCCCATCTTCATTCCAGGAAACTCTCTAGAAAATATCAAGCCTGGACATCTCATAAGTACTAAACCAAATTTGTTTCTGAAGAAGGCTTCTGCCTAATCAGGCCTGTGGTAAAGCTTTTCAGATGAAGCATGTGATAAGGAACAGCATCTTTGCCCTGAAACAACAGAATCTCATCTCCTGCATCTGAAAGACAGATTCAAGTTGCTGTGCTCTCCTGTCTATGCTGGCTATAATCATACAAGCAGTTGTAGAGGTAAACACAATTTACCTGTACCTGTACCTGAACCTGTGTATTCAACTGAAGGGAAGAAACCCTGCTCAAATGTAGCCCCTCCTAGAACAGCAATACAATCAGAGCAGGTCACTCTCATGCCTAGCAGAAATAACTCTGCTGGTTTCAGAAAAATTACAGCAAGGATAAATTTAGCTCTGCACAATAAAAATGAGAACTTTACTGCAGCTGAACAATTGTCTGTACCCTATCTTTTCTGAGTAGACATAAAACATTAGGGGACAAATACTCTGTATGGTTTATTATTTTTGTTGTTGTTCTTGATGCCAGTTACTGTCAAAAAATAGAAATATTTTCAGAGCAATAAAAAAATACTTCTGTACTTCCTACTCTTCTTTAACTATGGGAAAAAGATATTAAAACATCATGAATTACTATTTTTAATAGAAGATTTTTATGTGCAATGACTTTTTTCCAAATATTAATAAATCGGGGGAAAGGCTTGGTCTCCTTGCAAACTACAGAATACATTAGGTACAATTTGTTTTTATTGATTTTCAGGGGAATTTACAGAACAGAAAGTACAGTATAAAAAGAATATATTGCTTAAATATATTCACAGGCATGTTCTTTTCATTTCAGAACTTTAGAAAAATAACAGAAGATCTTTCCAATATTCTGTATGCTGGCTGCCACTTCTCTGTGGCATTTGGGACAGCATTTATCGTGAAATGCAATGGGGTTTATTTTCAATATGGTCCAAGCACCAAACATTTGATCTCCCTCTCTATTCACTTGGAAGGCACAAGTTATCCAAAGCTACAGAAGGAGCATCTTAAGGAGCATCCCAAGCCTTCTTAGGCCAATGGTTTGGTTTAAAAGTCCGTGTCCTGATGTTGTCTTAGGCTTCAAAGCAAGAAGAACATGCTGGTAAAATATTTAGGATTTCAACAGGAGACATAAGGGTGCACTCAGATGACTCAAATCCAGGTTATGGTGACCCTCACATTTCTGGCCAACTCACAAGACAGAGTACAAAACGGAAGAGTCAAAACTCAAAACACCTCCTGAAATAGCTGGGTAAACCACTGACAAGAGTAAGAGTCACAAGAAACGCCGTAAAGCAGATGAGAGCAGAGCCAGGAAAAACAGACTGAAGACCAGAAGACTGAGCCAAAGGCCTCAGGATGATTCTGAAAGGCAGACTGGAAAGGGCATAAATAATTTTGCCAAAAGCCAAGCAGACACACAAACACAGGGGATGCACAGGCAGACAAACCCAAATGAAGCAAAGCTGTGTGCTGACTGCAAGACAGAGAGCAACTTGCTGGGTCTTAAGTGCCTTTGAGAGGCCCTTCTTCTGATATGCACAGAAGAGCCTGTACAGCAGCTTCGATGATGGCTGATACAGTACATGTAGAACTGTGGCTTACAGGATTTGTGTAGACTTATTTGCTAGAATTGATGTTTGAAAAGTGATGTGGGTGCGTAAAAACAGATATGTAAAGGTATCAGTATGGGACTAGTGAAAATAGAACAGGACTTACTAAGACCTGTGCACTTCTGGAACAGATGTTGGAGGCCAGGTGGGGTACGTGAGCTGTCTGCAACAGGACTGCACAGGTTTAGCACCTGGATCACTTACTTTGTTACTGACATGGTAGAAAAGACAGAAAGCTCAGACAGCCCAAATGACAGATACAGAAGTTCCACAGTGGTCTCATTGAACAAACAAAATGAACCTTATCCTTTTACCATTCCTATGTCAAAACACTGCTTGGTTTTGAAAAGTATTACTGTTTCCAGCCTAATACCACTTCCATCTCACATTATATGTCATCTCAGCTTCTCTGCTCCAAGTAGTCTTCCATTCCAGAAATAAATGTAACAAATTTCACATAAAAACATAAGTTCAAGTAAAGCAGGAATGCTTGCAGGTCAAATGGAGGATTGCTATAAATTACATTCCACAAAGTCCCTAAACAAAGCGATATTTCACCACAGGGCAGAACAGGCTTTTCTAGAAGAAAACAGCAACAATTCTACAGGAAAAAGTTTCTCTAAACCAGAGGTTTATATTTATCTAGGTTACAGATTTACTTAGCTAGAATTTCACCTAAATATACAATGAAAATATGTCATGAAAAGCAAACAAAAACTAATGAATACACAACCACTGCAAAATGAAGCCTATTATAAATTTTATGGAACTACAAGTGAAGAACATGTCTGAAGACCAAAATGTTTATGTGCATAAATAGAGATCTGATGCACAATTTCAGCTACTCCATTTGAAAATTTTGCTTATAGCTTTCATAGAATGTATTGGAAGTATAAATACTGATATTTCTCTATGACAACTGGATACATGCCATTAACACGGACTAAAGAAAATAAGAAAAGAAGATACAAATAGAGTCAGGTCATATTTAGAGTTAGCAGAATGTTAATCTCACTGCAAAGTCAGGCCTACCTATTATTTTAGGTAGTGGCTCTGGCTGGGATGGAGTTAATTTTCCTCACAGCAATCTCTAAGATGCTGTGTCTTAGATTCATTGTTAAAACTGCATTAGTAACACACTGATTTTTAGCTAATACTGAGCAGTGCTTACAGTGTGCCAAGGCCACTTTGGGTTTTCCCTCTATCTCCCAGCAAACAGCAAACTGTTTGAGGTCAGACAGGAGGCTGGGAGGAGACATGGCTGGGACAGCTGACTCAAGTTATCCAAAAGGTTATTCCATGCCATATGCCATACTCAGCAATAAAACTGGGGAGGGAGTCTTTCCAAGGCAGTCGTGGTTCAGACACTGCCTGGGCATGAGTCTGTAGGTGAGCAGTGATGATTGACTTTTCCATTTTTTTCTTCAATTACTAAACTGTCTTTTTCTTGACCCACAAGTTTTTCTTGCTTTTGCCCTTCCAATTCTCTCCCCCATACCTGCTGTGGGAGGATGTAAGAGAGGGGCTGGTGAGTGCTTTGTTGCTGGCCGGGGTCAACCCATCCCACTGTGTCACCAGAGGAAGACAAATATATCCTGTCTCTCCCATTCACTGGCTCTGCTGGAGAAGCTGAGACTGACTTTAAGTCATCACTTCTCTTTATTAGCATTTTGCACACACTTCATGATCTGCAGAGCCCTTACAAAGGCAAGTAATACCTGGAAAGTGAAAAGCTGGGTAAATCTGCTTTCTGCCTTGGAACTGCCCCCAGCTGGGAAATTATTCCTTACAAACCATGAGCTGTAACAACAAAATTGCCATTAATGCATAAATGTTTCCTGTGCTATGCTCTTGCTTGACCTTGCTTGTAGCTCTGCTGGCCAATTGCTAACATGATCTACATAGTTTAGCTGGAGTTTATGGAGAACTTGGCTCTGAAACATTTATTTGCAATGTAGACGACCATGAGAACAGATCCTCTGAGTTTGTCATGCTGCCTTCTGGCAGAAAAGTACAGCATCTACTTTACAGCTCTCTGAGTTATCTCTGAATCCTCAACTTCTTGTTTATCCATATTTTATTCACTTGGGTTTGTACCAAAGTATTAATAATAGCTACTGAGAAACAACCAGCAGTCCCAAACAGCTCCTTCTGTCCCAAATAACAGAATCAATGTGTAGACAGTTACTAATTTATCTGCAGAGCAGTGTAGAGCTGCATGAGATACAAGTTGCCTCGGGTACTTCAGCTTTCCAAAAGCACAACCAGCTCAGGGTTAATTAGCATGACAATGTATCAGGACACTTAAGCAGGTTTTCTAGCTCATACAGAATTCTTTGGTACTTCCTGACTACTCTCAGCTTTCAACTTAAAAAAGTTAGTCTGGGTGGATCTGTCCTACAGAGCCAATAACACTGTAAAAATAGCACAAATACACTATTCAGTATTTGTGCATAATGCAGAATGAGGAAGACCAATGTTTCAACAGTTCATAACTGCAAAAATATATCACAAATATTTTTCCTATGTATTCCTATTTTACTTGAAGTATTCTATGATTATATGATTCTTACTTTCCTCAGCATCTTCAAACTCGCATGTCCCATTCCAATGAGGGAGTGGATTTTTATAGCTGTTACATGACAGTAATTTTATTCATTAAGACTTTGTCAGCCAAAGCACTTGGGGAATCCTAAAAAAGTAATAAACACATGAAAAAAGACACAGGATTTTTTTTTTTTTAAGAGTGGTAAAATACAAATTAAGCAAGCAAGGAAAGGTGGTCTAATAAAATACAGACATCACTAGTCATAAGAAAAGCTATTTCTTTGAAATGGAAGAGCCTGCTTTGTTTGTTAATTACAATGAACTAAAAGAGAAGCCATGGGGCAGGGATTCTCCACCTTGATGCTTTCCCACAGCACAGGCATAATTATCACCCAACACCAACATGGAGCAGAGCAGGAGGTGCTGGTCACACCATCTCTAGAGATGAACACAGTGCTGTTGAAGCAGTGGTCAGTATGAAAAAGGTGAAGGTGTTCTTGATCACAGTGAGTAAGGGAGGATAGCTTTGGCAAAACCTGGGAATGAGTAAGCAGAGATGGAAGCAGCACTTTAAATAGGTTCTTCCACTCTTAACACAACAGATGTGGCGATGGAAAGTGAAGAGCAGAAATTAAAAGAGGAGGAAGGAGAAAGAACAACATATGGGCAAAAGCCAAGGACCAGCTAAGGACTGTAAAGGCGATGAGAAACAATTTGTCTGATCAGACCAGAGAACAGTGCAGAGACCAGCAGCTGGTAACAGAGCCAGAAGGAAAGACTACATGGTTTCATGTACAGCAGCAGAATTCCTATGTAACACCTATCATTAAAGTACAGATTCCCTTCTTGGTATTTTATTTTATAAACATCTAGCACAAGAGTATTCGCAATGCTGAACCAATAATTTTCATTCAGTTTCTGATGATTAATAAATAACACATTAACCTGAGGTGATTCATGAATCTGAGGTGACCTTTAAAACAGCAGTGAAAGTACTTTGGGTGACAACTGTTAGAAAACTTAAAGCAGCCATGTTCTTGCTTTCTGAACAAGGTGCAAACACTGTGAATGTAATTAAGTGCTTTCCTTCACTTCTGTCTGTACCTGCCTGGAACAAGATTGACATTCAGATTTCATATCCAAACCTTGGAGATACACCATAGTAACAGAACCCAAATGATTTTGCGGAGAATCTGACAAAAACACACTTGCCTTAAATGTCATTGGCCTAGCTTTAATGATTATATGAGGTCCTATAACATGGTTGCACCTTCAGAGATGCTTGTGGAAAGCAAACAAAGTGTGAAGCATGCATTTTAGGGACAGGTTCAAGTCCAGCTTCAGAGACTGATCTTCACACAAAGCACCAAAAATGTGTTAGGCAGATTTTATTTATATGGCAGATTTTTGAAAGCTTTTTATTCCCTCCCACTACAGCTATTTTTATCTGAACTCTTTGTCCCCATTCTGGTCAGACTCATCTAGCCAGATTAGGACAAAATGGAGCACAGCAGTGGTCCCACAAGAGTGTTCGCCTCCTCATTAATTAGGCATAGAAATACAATTAAAAGCTCTTGCTGCTTTCTAGAGTTGAATAAAAGCAGAAGATAACCTTTATAAAATTTTGGTTTATGCTTCTTTCATTCATAGCTTTTCAAAACCATTGCACAACATCACCAGAATAAGCATTGCCACTTTGTCAGCCAGCTGGGAGCTCAGAGAACAGCCTATCTATGGGACTGCACTGGGATTCTGAGCCCTAAAACATTGTGACAAAACAGAGCTCCGTGCACTGGTCCAACCAACCCTGCCATTCAACATCCTGTCAGTCATCACAAAAAATATGTCAAAAGCAAGGGAGAAAGTCACACCTGAGCAATAAATAGCCACCTCAGGCTTTTATGGTGCTACTGGCAGCCTATTTGCCAGCATCTGGCCTGGCAATCCTTCACTGTACAGCACTCACTTTGACTAATACAAATCACTTGTACACAAGGGCAGCAGAAACAGGCCCACAACAACTAATTCATCCAATCTTAAAGAAAAATTAATAGAGGAAAATGTAGATCTGAATGTCAAAGTACCATTCTAGTAACTGCACTTCCATTGTTAGCCTGTGTGCAGAAATAGAGACCAACAACTGCTGTCTTCTTGTCAAACCTGAATGTGACCAGCGTGCTGATCTCCCCTTCTGTCCAATTGTTCTGGTAAGTTGAGAGGCAACAATTGATTTTTATGAAAAAAAATATTAAAAAAATCCATGACACCACACTCAGAGAATCACAATGGATTTGACAACTCTTCTCTCAAGGCTCAGTAATTTTGTCTCAAGGTGGAAAGCCACATCAGCATGACAATAAATTGTCTCTGTCAGCTTGGTTCTGACTGGTAACTAAATAAAGTAAAATAGACAATGCCTGATTGACATAATTTTTCCATTTTTTTATCTCCAGGAATGCTACAAGGCATGCATGAGTGTCCCCAATTAACATGAGGGCTAAGAGAACTGTAATAGATAGCCAGATTTGTAAATCCTTGGGATACCAGATGACTTATGCATTATATTACAATAAATTGCCTCTGAAATTGTGGCATGCTTCTTTGGGGAAGGAACACTTCAGTGTCCTCCCAGGAGCAGAACTTTTGTTATTCTAAATTGCTCTAATTAGCGCTCTTCAGAGCCCTGTGGCTATAGCTATTAGATTTCCAACACAGCGACAACATTCTCCAGGCAACAAGATGGTTACAAAATATACCCTTCAAACTAGTTAGCAAAAGGCTATGGGAACTCAGAAGTACTCTTCATAATCAGAGCAAGATGTATGATTCTGTATTTTCAGCCTAAGGAGAAATTAGGCAGAATATAAGTATTACACATTCACTCTTGAGAGAGTTTTCTTAAAATGTTTACATTAAAAATGATAAATTCGGAATGTACAGAGTAACTACTTTAGTACCGCTCTAATTAAAAGCAAATAAGGCTGTCTCCCTACACACACACCCCCCAACCTGCATTTCAGGATTAAAAGTTTCTGATTTAATCTTTATTGTCCTCTGTCTGAAATGGGCCCACGGGTTATCTGATCCTCAGTCTCAATAACCCTTATAGAAGAAAAATTGTTATTATTTTATACATAAGCATCAGTCCCTTAATTTTCCACTAGACATCTTCCTGGAGCAGACTATGGAATACTGTGGCTATGTGGTCTGATCTGTGATCTTTTCTAAAGGGCACAGGTATGAATGTTTGTCTTCACTGCTATATAGTTCAGTAACAGTCTTACAGCTACATTAATATTTTTTAATTTGATTTAGGTATTTCCTGGTTACTGGCCTGAAAGGTCACTGCTAGAATATTTACAGAGATATTTTTGGTGGTTCCCCCCCACCAAGCTTGCTCCCACCACAGCTCAATATTTGGTTCTGGCTGGGATATAAAATTTGATTGGAGAAGATATGATAGCCTTTTCCTTTACTCTCAAAAGATTAATAATAAAGTTCATATCTGAAACACAAATGTAATGGCATTCTGTTTGCTGCTTGAATATCAACAAATTACATCTTAACATTAGGAGACAGAACTAGGTTTGGGGTTTTCTTTAGAGAAATAGAAATGCCTTAATTTTTCATTTAAGTTTTCAAGCACAAATCTTACATTTGTGGCATTTTTCATCTTGAAGGATTACGGGTTACTTTACTGCAAGTGCAATATTAACAATAAAAAACAGACTTATTCAGTTGATGTTTTGAATTTTCAAAATATCACATTAATTCCCTCATGTTCACTACACAACTTTCTTGTAAGGTACTGAAAAATTACTGCCCTTAATTGTAGTTGTAGAAATGTAGAAATGAGGTTAAGTAACTGCCCAAGACCATGAAGTTAATCACCAGAGAAGTGGGAATGATATTCAAACTACTTGATGCTATCACTAGCTCACAGAAATTAGAGGTTAGAGCCACTTTAAAACCACGAGTTGAAAAGTAGCAGCTGGTTCACCAAATTGCAGAATGTTCTGGGTTGGAAGGGACCCACAAGAATCACTGAGTCGAACTCTTAAGTGAATGGCCTATACAGGGGTGATGGTTGACAGTTTAGAATTCAGAATAAGAATATTTATCCTCAAATCATATTCAAACCCAGTATTTATGTGAAGAACCAAAGATCGGTTGATATGGAGAAGAGTGGATGAGAAAAAACTGTGCTTGTTACTGAACACTATGACTGCCAACTGGGTCCAGCAACAGATACTGAATACTCGGTAGCTGAGTTTAAAAACACCCAACTCATGAGCTGATACTACAATAAAACCAGAACAGCCTGCAACAGACTGAGTCAAAACAAGACATGAAAAAGCCTTGGGGTTTTTTGGTGACGATGGGACAGTACTTACAGACAACGTCAGCCAAGATGCAAACAAGCTCCAGTAAACTTGCATGTTCTTCTTGAAGCTGCAGATGTTGTTTAGTCTTGACCCATCAGCATCTAAGCCAGCTGCAGGTTTTTCATGACAGCTCTTCAACTCACACAACTCACAACAAAATGCATTTTCACTGTGCATTATCTTGAAAGGTTACTTGCAGAACTCCTATGAAATGTGATTTGGGGTAAATGGCTTCTAATACAAGAAGGATATTGTTCCAGACATGTTAAGTTTAATATATATCCTCAGTTATTGAGACATGCTGGTGGTGGGTTCTTCTCAACTTTTTGTTATCAATTCTGTGATTTTGTGATCAATCATTAATCAAGCACAACTTCCAAAGATGGTGGGCAGCGGAAAAATGGAGACAAGCTGAAATAGGAAACTACATGCTAAGGATGTGGGTAAAAACAACAGACAAGAAAGATGAGACAGACAGACTGCTTGTCTAGGTTTTGTAAGGAATAATCTTTTCAAGAAGCATTTTAAAAACATCAGACCTAAAGATCCAACTGCTTTTTCTGTCTCATTTCTTCATGGTCTTTTGTGGATATCATCCTTTATGTCTGTTCTTGTTTTTCTCCTTGTTCTTTCTGATTCTTTCTCAGCATTATCTTAATAAATTTCCTCAATTATTTCTTTCAGCACTTCTGACGATGAAGCTTGAAATTTGTGGCTCATCAGCTTTCTGGAAAGCAGATACTGATCACACTACAGCCACTCCATAAGGACAGGACACAGCACACAACCCTCCTCTTTGCTGTGTTCTGTACAGGCAAGCTATGGGACTGTACCAGTGTCACATCACAGAACAGCTGTCGGAAAAATAAGACTCAATGGGATCTAAAGTTGCCACGGGATGAGGGGACTGACCTCATGTACCATTTATCCTGCTTTCTGCACAGACTGTGACACAGCCCATCCCAGGCAAACCAATCTGCTGAATAAAGGCCATGCCGGTACTCAGGTAGACTCTGCCAAAGTTCCACTGTACTGAGCAAGGTCCTGCAGGATTCTCACGCAACAAGCCAAAAATGTCTTCTACATCTTCTTTTTTAGTAAATACTTTAATTATTCACTCCAATGTAATATTTACTAAATTTGCATTATGGTATCTGCATCTTTATCCTTCAGATTTCATTTGCAGAGTGCACAAACACATGCAGGAATCAGGCTAACAGCTGATGTTCAGGCATCTGTGCACAATCTAGCACTCAACTTCGAAGCTGTACAATAAATAGGTGACCTCAATTTTTTTTCCTCCCCTTTAACAGGATATTGACAAAGAAACTGACAAACTGCCCAAGTTCAGCTACCCCAGTATCGCAGAGCAGGGTTCCCGTAGCCTCCAGTTACACAGGACACTTGCACAGCTTGCACAAGCAGGTGGCCAAATCTAGTGGATTAGCAACATTATCCTATTTAATGAAAGCTCAAGATTTCATTAAATGAAATTATTGTCCAGCAAGCGTGTACAAAGCAGTTACAGCGAGTGTGTGTGGTCACAGGATGGAAACCTCTGTGTGGGGGTTTGCAAACTGCTGACGGGTGCTACAGGGTGTTGTTGGTAACAGAGTTATCTGACACTTAAAATGAGCTGAAATCTTCAAACTTTTCCAGTGGCAGCTCGGACACGGACGCCGTGCATCACGCCAACAGCAGCAACCCGACGGCGAAACAGCCCCCGCCTCCCCCGTCCCCCACAAAATGGCCGCCCGGCACGCGCCCCGCCCGCGGCCCCGCCCGCCGCGCGTCACCGGGGGCGAGGCGCGCGCGCGCCTCTGGGCGCTCCGCCGCGCCCCGGAATAGCCGCCTGTTCGGCCCGGGGCGGCGCGTCCCGCCTGCTGATTGGCTCCCGGCCGCGTCACTCCCGGCCCGCTGGCTCGCTGATTGGCGGCGGCCGGGGGGCGGGGCGAGGCGGCCGGCGGGCAGGAAAGCGCCATGGCGGCCGTGGCCCAGTGCGTGCGGGGTGCGCTGCGCCCGCGCCTCCCGCTGCTGAGCGTCGCGCTGAGGTGAGGGGGTCGCGCTGCGCCGCCCGCCCGTCACCGGACATTCGGGCCGGGGCCGCGTTCACCACCGGACCGGGAGGAGAGCGAGGCTCGGCCCCGCCGCGCTGAGGTCCCAAGCCCCAGTGAGCCCCGTCTGAGAGCCGGGATGGGCCGGGGCCGCCCCCATCCCCCGCCGCTCTTCGCTGCCTTTCCTTGCTCCTCTCTGGGAGAGCGGCCTGGCCCGGCCCAGCCCTGCGGGGAGCCTGGAGGGCTCCCGGCCCGGAGTGTCCATGCGGCGGGCGGGGATCCGAGCCCTTGTGTCAGCGCGGCGCTGATCCTGCAGCCTCGTCCGGGTGGCTCAGCTCGCTCAGCCTTGAAAACGTCAGGAAGGGATGAAGAGTCATTATTTATGCAGGCAGGCCTGTCCTTGCCGCGGTGTTTGCGATACAGCAGGGATAGGCGGCACGGGGCGCGCCGCTCCAGAGGCCAAGCCCTGTTCTGCGCGTGTGGTTTCAGGGAGGCTGTTGCCGGCGATTGCCTCACGGAATTTGTTTCCGGATAGAGCACTGTGCTGAAAACGAGCTCATACTCCCTTTAAAAGTGCTGTGACTCTATAAACTGAGTGTAATGGACACTTACAAGCTGTCTTGAAGCAGTTATTTTCTGCTACAGTTTAAATGGTCGGACATATGTTGCTTCTGACGGAGGGTTCTGCACACAGTATTCACAGGCCTAGAATTGTATGAATTCTTGCTTTGATGTCAGAATTTTGTGGACATTGCGTGTCAAAAGTGTCTGGTATGTCTAGAAAATGCTAATACCGTACAAAATAGCAACAGAATAATAATGTCCATCTTTTTGCCTTAGAACATCTCCACGACTGCTTTGTGCAGCAACACAGCAGAAAAACACTGGCCAGAACTTGGAAGAGGACCAGAGTCAGAGCCAAAATGAGCAGAAGGTGGAACCCAGCTCTGCTGAAAAACTGCTAGCTGAAGAAAAGGCCAAACTGGAAGAACAACTAAAAGAAGTTACTGTAAGTGTCTCTGGGTTATTAGGTTGCACAAATTGTGTGCCCTAGAGCCTTCACTGTGGCCCAGTGAAGCCCAGTGCACAGTCTGCATACAGTTACATGACTCCTGTTTAGTTGAATAAAACCCACAGTTTGATAATTTCTTTAAAGTACATGTACTACAAGATCTGGGATGCATCTCTGGTCCAAAATTAAGATATTGGATAGTTTTCTTCCAGTTTCTGGGTGGAATTGGAGTGTCTCCTGCCTGAAAATTTGTTGCTGATTTTCACATAGGTTTTGCTTGGTGGAGAAATAATTTTTGGGAGCCATGGAAGGGTGTGAGTGTGTGTTTCTGGTTGTGTGCATTTCTGTGTGTTAAGAGTAGACTTCATGGAAACAGCTGCTGACTTTCCAAAGGTCAGAGTTAATGATGCTTAGCTTTTATACAGTAGTGTACGTGCACCGTAGTTAAGAAGTTTCAAACTTTGTCTGTTGGAGAGCCCTTCCGACATGAGACTGAAACATGACATTCCTTCTGTGTGGCCTCGTGTATCTTGCATTCTCTCCCATGCACAACTCCAGCAGAGAGTGAAGGATGCCCTGAGAGGTGGGAGATGGCCATTAAGCAAAGGCATTAATGAGTGCTTTATATAAAATGTCTTTCTGGAGCATTTGAGACTTTGAGAGATAGCTCAGAACCTTCTATAGAACCAGCACCTATGGATCCTACATGGATTAAGTTTGCTTTCTGTTGCCCTTCCCAGAGCTCTCCAGGAGAAATCTGAGATATCATTTAATGTCTTTGTTTGCTGTTGGCTGCCTAATGCAGCTCTTCAGGCAGCTTGTTGACTTTTTTTATTCTGTTTTGAGATTGTTCACTGGCATATGAAGGTCAGACACATTCAGGGTGGAAGCCCACCATTCTGGGTTAGGTGGTGAAGCACTCAGCCTGAATTTTTATTTTATTAATTTTATTGAATTTCACATCTTAGTACATCTGCTGTTAAGTGGCCATATTTCTAGGAATAGACCAAAACTTGACCTAAACAACAGATGAGTTAGGCTTCATAGTTTGTAAAGGCTGAGAAAACTGGAGGGCACTCTGTGGTACGTATGCAGAAGGAAGAGACGGTTTAAAAGTCATGGCTGGGTTGAATCTGATTTGCCATAGTGTCAGTGTATCTCATGACTGATGAAGGATTTCTGAGAGCACACAGCAGAAAAAGCAGAAATACTGTTTCTTCCAGCTAATCTGGTGACAAATACCGAGAATCTGGAAAAGCAACTGATTTCCTTTCCCTCGTTTCTGTCCTTGTAAAGTGAAGCAAACATTTGTCTTGGCAGGAGGGGGTGGTGTGATAATTGCATGTTATTTCAGATTGCCCTGAATGGTGGATTTAGGCTATGAAACTGTTTAAAATGCTGTTTTATACTGAATATGCTAGTGTGAATTGTTGTCAGCTGCCTGACTAGAAGGAATAAAATCTCTTCTGTTACTGGTTTTTCTTCTTTAGGACAAGTACAAGCGTGCCTTGGCAGATGCAGAAAACATAAGGCAAAGAAGCCAGAAACTGGTAGAAGAGGCGAAGTTATACGGTGAGTGGAGGCTCCTCTGGTGCTTACTCAGTAAGACCCTGGAAATGCAAAGACTGGCCTTGCAGTACTGACAGGATGTACTTCCCAGTGATTCTGGCTACTTGGTTAAAAAATGCATTTGAGGCAGAGAGGTTTGAACATTTCCTCAATTTACATCAGAATTGTGACCATCTCCCCAGCCAAGGGCAAGACTTAAACTGCTGAAGTCAACAGCTCACATTTTCTTTAAATTTGGTATCTGGTTTCCTACAACGTGTACTGCATTAGCAGATTTTTTTTTTAGGAAGTCTGCAGCCTGAAGTTTGCCTTTTTCACTTATTTTGGTCTCATATCTGACCAAGAGCATGGAATATTTGTTTGCCTTCTGGTTTGGGTTTTTGGTTTGAGTTTTTTTTGGTTGGTTGTTTTGTTTTGTTAGTTGTTTGGGGGTTTTGCGGGGTTGTTTTGTTTGGTTTTTGTTCTTCGTGTTTGTTTTGAATTTGGTTCTTTCTGATTTTGGGGTATTTTTTGTGGTTTGTTTTTTTTTTTAGCCTTTTACAGTTGAATAACTGTTCTGTTGAAGGCCATAGCTTCCAAATAGAAGCAATATTTCTAAATGAATGGATTTTTTCAGTGGTAAGAATGCACAATCACTGGCTGTGAGGAGTGCTAGAAGCACATCTTCTTTCAAGAGCCAGGCTGCTAACATCTGATTTAGCTTTTTCACACTTCCAGCACAAATCTGTAAATCAGCAATTGTGTGGAAATGCTGCAGCAGAAGAGTGCTGTTCTATCCTGGTGTTTGACTGCCACTCTGCCTCAAAAAATAAGTTACTCTTTTTCACCACACACCATACACAGCTGTATAGTTTAATTCTGAATACACAAGTTCTAATTTCTGAATTCAGGGTCTTCAGTTAATGTGTACTGTAAGAAAAAGTACATAGTACTCTTGCACTCTTTTTCATGGATGTTTGAGTGCCTCATCCTGAGGTTGATTAGAAATAAGCTTTGTTACACTAATGTTCTACTTACTGCAAAGGACTTTGAGTCCTGTCTGAGCTCAGAGATGCTACAGTAGAAATTAATTTATCTTGAAAACTAAATTACATATAATCTGTAAGTTTTATTGCTTGTGCATGACTGCTTGTTCTGTTGAAGAAAGAGAAACTCATTTTTGAGACTTGCATAAATTCAGAGTTGCAGTCAGAGAGATTTGCAAATAGAACTTAGCAATAAAAAACTGAACCAAACCACCTTCTCAAGAGTTTGGTTGTTTGATTTGATCCAGATCCACATAACTAGACAGCTGGTTTATCTATATTTGCTACAGTTCAGCTTCAACCACAGCTCTAGTTTTTAGTTTAAAACCATGATGTGTTTTTTTCAGATTTTTGGAACTACTTGGATGTTGTTACTGGTCTGTAAAGAGCTTGAGTCTCTACAGAGTTGTGCAGTTGTTAGAGAGACTCTTTCCTGAGAACTAGGTGATCCCCACAGATCTTGTAAGGTGCTTCCATAGTTGTGGGGATTTTTTGTTTAAACCAAAGGTTTGTCCTCTGGTAATGGTCATACCACTTCTTGGTAAGGAAAAAAAAAATCCAAAAAGTGAGCTAAAAAGGCTGACTCTGGCTTAAAAAAAAAACAAACCAACAAACCAAAAACCGAACCAAAACCCAGTGCTGTTTGTCCTTTGCTTACCTCTATGTAGAAATGTGTTATTTTATTGAACTGTTCTGATTTTTTCTTGATTGCTAGTGAATTAAGTGAGATTAGTCCAGATTCTCTAAGTGTGAGCCAGAGAACAGCTTCAGGACAAGGACTATGATTAACTTGGAAATAGCTCAGTATTTGCAAGGCACAGCTGCTGACTTTGTAAAAGAGGGTTGTAGTGGTAGGGAGAGGTGTGAGTTCTCTTCATACAAGGAAGAATCCCTGTTCATCTCTTGGAATCCTTGTCAGTCTGATTACATGCTTTGTCTTACGCAAATATTTTTATCACATCAGATTAAAGGGTAGGAATAGGGCAACATAATGCTTTGAACTTCAGGTGATGAGAGAGACGTGAGGAAATTATATGAAGCCATCTGAAGATTTTGGTAACTTTGGTAAGAATTTTAACTGTTATTGTTAGGTCATTAGCATAACTTTAGCTCTTTTGAGTTGAAGTAACATTTTGTTCCATAGAAGAGATAGTGTGGATTTCAAGGTATCTGTAATAGTTCTTTATTATCATCCAAAACTGGAAAGGACATTTTACCCCAAATGATTACGGTATCACGTATCTTCTTAAACTTTTAAGAGTACAGATTATTGCTGTAGGTTTTGGGGTTGTGAGGTTGGGGTTTTTTAACACTTGTTTCCCTCAGTGGACTAATCCCATTCTCTCCTCTTTTATGCATTTTCAGGGATCCAGAGCTTCTGTAAGGACTTACTAGAAGTTGCAGACATTTTGGAGAAAGCAACAGAAAGTGTTCCAAAAGAAGAAATTAAGGATGACAATCCTCACTTAAAGAGCTTATATGAAGGTCTTGTTATGACAGAAGTACAGATTCAAAAAGTGTTTAAAAAGCATGGCCTGCTCAGACTGAACCCTGTTGGAGCCAAGTTCGATCCCTATGAACACGAAGCGCTGTTCCATGCTCCTGTGGAGGGGCAGGAGCCTGGCACGATTGCGTTGGTGTCCAAGATTGGCTATAAGCTACACGGGCGCACGCTGCGGCCCGCCCTGGTGGGTGTTGTGAAAGACGCTTAGCTGCTCAAGCTGAGAGTTTCAAATGCCATACAACTATTAAACAGCTGGATGGTTTTTCTCTTACACCATGCTTTCCTCGTTCCTCTGCTCCCTGAGAGGTTTAAATGAGTTGGTTGAGGTCTCCCACTGAAAATGAAGTAACCAATGAAATTCTCCTGCTTGGTGGCCTTCAACATCACTGTTCCATAAGCTGCTTCTTCGGAACTACAAGAGCCATTAAGCCCTCTAATGCTTTAGATTAGATAATGTTTTTTGCAACTATTGCTCCTGAGAAGGTGCATTAAATTGGAAAGAATGAAACACTCACAAGAATGTTGCAATTTCAAGTTTATCACTGTGTGTAGATTGAAAATCCAGATAGTGGTTCAAACACTTCCCTTGGTTCTGTAGAATCTCACATTGCAGAAGTGGGTAAAGTAGTACAAATAACCTGCTTTCTGCAAGCACCCATCAGCTTTTACACAACTGATGTGATAAATGTCATTTTTTCTATTCAAAAATAATCTCAACAACTGAAACTGATACCGGTGTGAATTGTAAACTGTAAATAAATGGCAGTGGAGATTAGGTATCTTTTGTAATTGTTCAACCTTTTTGTCTTGTACTAACATTGAATCAAGAAAACCATCTAATACTTGTATGGCATTGAAGAACCAATAGAATTTATCCTATCTCTGGATTTTTAATTTAATGTTGTATAAATTGGTTTAAACAATTTTGATAGTCTTGTAACTTCTAGCTTTGCAATCAGTTTTGTTACACAAACTGTAGTTACAATCCTGCTGAGAGCCAGAAGACCCAAAGTGAGTTGCTGAGACTTTGGCATATGATTTCTTTTAGACTTACATAAATAATTGCATGTAAGTGGCTCAAACAAAAATGTGAACTTAAGTTTCATTTTCATTATTTCCTACATTTACTCAGCTTGGATCTTAGGTTGCACCCCATGCAGAACTTTTCCCTATGCAGCTCTTGCCATGTTTAACTCCACCTGCTGCCCCCAATCCTGCAGAATCAGGCTAAAATACAATACGTGATTAACTGAAGGTTTTATCCTACATTTGTCTGGTCACCTGGATAGGAGTGGGTGGAACCTGGCAAATTACACAACTTATAAAGCATCCATCCTCTTGTATCCTGGAAGCCCATACTATTAACAAACAGGACAGAATCTTCAAACTTAGGGAAGTTATTAGGTCCTGTAAAAAGTAAGTACTTCTGAATTTTTTACCATGTTTCTGGTTATCGTGGATTAAGGAGCTTCTTACCTTAAAGTCAGGTACTGATTACCTTTCTGTGGTTCAGATGCAGAGTTGCCAAGAGCTTATTGAACATTGGACCTGCTCACGGTTCCTTAAGGCATTTTTCCCAGTGCTGGTTTGCCTCATGGGAATTAAACAGTTAACCAGGAACAGCCTAAGTGCATACAAGTGTTTGGAGATTAGTTGTGTTTAAGAATTCATTCTTTCTCAACTCCTAAGAAAGAATGCTGTGACTGAGTAGAGGAAGGAGAACAATTTCTTGGTGTGTGAAGACAACTACAGTGTTAATTTTTTAAAATTAATCGAGTACAGGGAAAAAAATGCAAAGATCAGATTTAAACATATGGGGAAAAAAAAGGGACTCCATATACTGAAGTTGAATTTAGAAGTATCTTCCCTCCATCTGGGTTTAAGAGCACACTGTAGATGTGTGAAGTAGGACTGAAGAAATGATTTTGCTGCACTTTGATTAGGACCTGTTCTCAGCTGATGCTGAAAAAGGACCAGGTTCCATTTTATATACCTTTTAAGAACTGTCATGTTGTTTTGTCTCCTCCCAATCCCTCTGGATCTAAACTAAATGTAATAGTAACTTCTTTAACAGAATTTATTCCAATAGGAGTTAAAGGGACAGCTTCTTCCCTAGCAGATGAAGGTTTTGTTAACGAGCTTCCCAGTGCCTCACACAAACTGTCATTTTTGGACTACATTACTTCATTTGGGGTGTTCTTAAACACAAGTTCCTGTTAAATGTTCAACACAAGGTTCATCTTTAAATCTGGTAACTGACTCTCATTTAAGTGGTTCCCCTTCCCTGGCCTGCCCTCAAAGGGGCTTTGGCACTGAGTGGGTCAGTCTAGGGAGAGCTTGAACCACCTGTGCACTCTGCCATACCATCAGGAAGGAGCACTGAAGAAATCAAAGAACAGAGGAAAGTAGTTCTGAAATTTAAGCACCCAACAAAGCTACCACCAGTACTAGCTATTTCATAAACACCACATTTCCACCCATCACATTTAGCTACAATGCATCTCCACCTGTTCTTGGAAAGACTTCAGCCATTTTCCTCATTGCCCAAACTACATTATTGTTAAATCAATCATGGAAAGGAACTTTAATACAAGTTTATTTACCAATACACAATGCAAAAATCTAGTAAAACGCTGTGTGCACAACATTAGTTAGGCTTTGTGTGATTTCAGCACAGGCGTTTGTGTGTCTGGCAGTAAATGTCAATGCAACATTCCCTTCAAGGAAGAAAGAAGCTGATGAGCTGAACGTGCTCATGGGGTATCTTGCTTCACAGTATTTAATGTGTCATCACTTAAGAGTGACTGGGACACATGCAAAAACATTTTGTGAGAAGAGTAAACCAGAAGGCTCAGGAAGCCTGTTTCAGTTGTAAAGGAATTGGATGCAGTGGCCACACAAGAGAATAATGGCAGAGTGCTTAGTGTGTGTGATTTACAAGGCAGTTCATGGTCACAGGCTAGTGCAAACCTCCAAACACTGTTCTTACTGCTTGCTGGGCTTGCCACGGAGCAGGGGGCAGGAGGGGCCAGAGCCAGAATACTCTGCAGCATCCAAGCCCTGGGAGATGGATGCTCCCTTCAACTCAGCGCTGGGATGGACACACACAGCACAGCCCCTACCCAGAGCACAAGATCAGTATTTTGAACAGCTTAGAGAATGTTACTTTTTCATAGGCTTACATCAATGTTGTTAAGACAGATACTATCATTAGTAATAACTTTAATTAGAAAAGTCAAGAGCATTAAGCATATAAAACACCTTGTCATTAGCAACATGAAGGCTGGGTTATTTGTACAGTACAGGAAGCACTTCCAGATCAACACAAAATACAAGTTGAAAGAGCTCTTTGCCATCTCAGCCCTTTCACCACAGAAGAGCAGCAGCATTGCTGTAGTAAATTGCTGGATTAACATTAACTGCATCTCAATTTATAAGCAATCAAACAGAAAACCAGCAGCTCATAACAAAGGAATGCTTAGACTAAATCAGTTCCATGTGAAATATGGAACAGCAGCATCCTCTAGTGCAAGTCACCTTTAAAATTAAAAAGCATAGCTGACAATGAGACATTGCTTCTAGGGAAGCCCTTTCCAAGGGACTAGTATTTGCTAAAGCAAACATTTACCACCTTGAGTTAGCTTGCAAGTACAAAATAAATATTGATATCCATATTGCATACATTAAAAATACTTTATTTTACATTCATTTTGATGTTCAATAAGTTACGTCTAGCACCAAAGAAACATTTTGGAGGGGTTGAGGAATTAAGAAGCTACAAAGTGTAAATGCAGAATTCACTTCAACATTTAAATGACTCATTGGTGCCTAGATTTTTTCCTAAGTTATTGTTCAGATGGGCTTTACACTATTGCTTCAGTTAAACTGAGATGTGCCAAAACAGTGTAGAAATATGAAAATCACAGATTTGAGGGAAAAAAACCCAGAAGAACCAGAACCAAAACCAAAACAATTCTCTTAAACTCCCAGCTACATGCAGAATTGAGGCATCATAACACCATGTTATGGCAGTTAAGTAACAAGTTACAGGAAGAACCAAATTGCATAACTAGAATGCTGAAAAGACAGACTGAGCTTCTCTCCCACAGGAGTAGGACAGAGAAAATAACCAAGGGTTTATACCTTATGAACTTGTGTGCTGCTTGTACATGCATATAGGGTGGAAGTGGTTATTACAGCTACTCAGCACAGTGCAGTTAGCTCCACTGCTGCCAAGAAGAGACAATTTTGTCTCGAGTATGCCACAACAAACCACTTACAGATAAGCCAAAGTATTATATCCCAGAGGACATAGCCCTTACCTTTTCTGAAGGGACATAACATCATAAGCTCAAAAGAAAAAGGCACTAGAGTTTTGGTTTTTTTCCTTAGAAATGCTGGCTTTGTAATTTTATTCTAATCTCTGGTAACACTATTTTGGTAATGCTGGATGTATTAAATGAAACCCAGTTCTGATCAGAATACCTCTGCCAAACTGCAGAATTAATACTGTTTTACAATTTTGTTGCATCCTCACTGACTACAGCCCAAAGCACCAAAGCAAGATGACATTTCCAGATCGTGCACTCATATTGAAGCCAGTCAGGTTCCAAGTTTTTGGTACACCTGCACTCCAGGAGACCTGCCCAGCCGGCCGCCAGTCACAGCTTCCTGCTCCAGACACAACCAGCAGAGAGGCTTAGGCACAAGTAAATCTGTGCCATCTTTCGTGTGGCAAACCACCACTTTTATTCATTTATTCAAATGCCAGCATGGGAATTTAAGGATTAAATGGGCATAAAAATCTTTTTATAATCCTTCTTCAACATCTTTTCCTTAATCAATAGCTCTTACTAGAACATCACTGTGAGTCTGGCATTTGTGTTTCCCACTGTGTTACATCCCAGGTGGTGCCTGGCTCCAGCAGCACTCCAGGCTGTAGCTGTCAGAACTGGGAGGAGATCCCTCCCAAGGTGCACTGTTCTACCTGTCAGTAAATTCAGATTCAATGTGCCTGGGCTGGTATGTTTCAAGGTATGTGCAATTAGAATCCTACAGTGGCTGGATTAAATGCTCCAAATTTAGAAACACTTTGTGCATTTTGACCAAATCTGCATCAATTGTTATTTTTGTTTTTAAAGACCAATCTCAGTGATCACGCTCCATTTGAGAATCTTGCTCCCTTTCCCTGACTTTCCAACAAAATCCAGAAGAAGGCAGCTACACCTCCTTAGCCTGTATGAACTCAGCACTTAAGATCCCAAAGGAGGAGGAGCAGGCTCCCCCAACAAGGACAAGCAGTGATTTTGCTGGCTGACACTTCCAACTGCTGCCAAAGACCTCACTGCCTATTCTCCCAAACCCCATTTCTGGCCCAAATCAGATATCTCACTGTAGCTGACCCCTCCTCTGGAGGAGGGCACCACAGCTGCTGGGGATTCCTGACACTCCAGTACCAAGTAGGAAACTCAAAGCTTCAGAGGGGTCTATCAGGAAACTCAAGTCAAAGCAATGCCTGGATTAGCTGGGAGCTCTTCAAAAATCCCCCTCCACAGCACAACTCCCTGAAGGCATCTCACCTACCACATTTCCTTCCTTCCTTCCCTCCTTTCACTCCCTGCCACGACTCATCCCTGCTGTATTCTCGACAGGAACTCTCATCCCCGTGTCCCCATGCCTTGGCTGTAGTTACTAAGGAGAATGTTCCAAAAGCTTAGCAATGGTCACAAAAGTCCCTGCTCACCTGCTCCTGAGCACAGGACTTTTGTAAGCTTCACTTTGCTGCCAGCATTATGCCAAAAAAACAAAACAAAGGGTGAAGAAAGTTTCCAGCAAATGAAACTATCTCCTACCTTCAAAGAAAAGCAAGGATTACACTGATATTCATTTATCCAATAGTACAGACTAAAGCAACTACTCTGGGACTACCAGACTTGAGTAAGTTCACATGAAAAAATCTGTTCTAATAATGTACCAAAAGCAGTGAAATCCAATGTAGAAGTTTCACAATTAAGTATTTTCCATGATTCAAAGCAAAAGTCTATTTGAGCCACCATGGATCATGATGACTGTGGGGGTTTATGTATTTGATTTTTTGTGTTTTTAAGCGACATGGTTTCTGTATCTTTGGGGAGGGAAGGAAAAAGTAACGGAGTCCTTGAGGCTGTAATGGGCCTCTGCTGTGTTTTTTCAGATCAGCTGAGTTTCATGAAGCATCCCTGGATATCCAACCACTTTCTGTCAGAAAGTTTAAAATCCTTTTCTTCAGTACCTTATCTAAGTAACTGGGAAGGCGACTCTTTGAAGGAATTCCTTGTCTTTTTTGGAGATGGTCTTTAATGATGATAGTTTTTACAGTCACATAACGTGCAGGACTCAAGTTCAGAGAACTGCAGAGCACCTTTTCCCTGTCCGATAAGAGTTCAAAGCCAGGCAGGTTTTCAATGGCAGCAAATTCACCTTCTTTACCCTCTTCCTTCCCTCTCTTGGAACTAGCTATGTTCTTGTTCTCCTTCCTCTTTTCCCGTTTGTGCCTGGCTGCCTCGTACTCTGCCGACTCTTCCATTTTGGTGATCCCATTTCGCCGATACCGCTGCAGCTCCCGAATCTTTGCTCGAAGTATCCTCTCCTTGTGCATGTTCTCAAAGAAGTCTTCAAACTCCTTACAAGACATGAACTGGTACAAAGGCCTCAGTTTCAGCCTCAACTCCTTCTCTTCTTTTGTGATCTTTCGTTTGGGAGCTTTCTCCTTGTCTTTTTTATCCTTGCCCAGGAAGGCCGGTACCAAGTTATAGTCTCGCGCAATGTTCTTCCGCCGTTGCCTCTCCTTGAGTTTCCTTACGTACATGTCCACGTGAGCTCTTTTTAACTCGATCTCCACATCGTCGTCATCATAGTTTACCGAAAGGCCGCTGATCAGCGTCTCGGCGTCCTGGTCGTACTCGATCTCGTAGTCGTCGCGGAGCGGCATGTAGCCCAGCTGCTGCTGCTCGGCCACCGAGATGTCCAGCGGCGGCAGCGGCGTCGTCAGGCTGGGGGACAGCGGGCCGCCACTGGGACACGTGTGGTCCGTCACTCTGTTTGGAATAGTGTCAGGGATGCAGGCTTTTCCCAGGTTGCCATGGATATACATGCTCACATAGTGTTCCATCACCTCCTGAGGTGTTCGGGATGCTCCCACATGAGCAGCCATGTCCTCCTAAACAGAAAAAAAGGAGGAGTGATAAAACGATTCCCATTACATCTCCAGCAGAATGAGCACTCAGGAAATAGCACAACTTTTCCCCTGCTCCTCAAAAGCCAACTTCCAGTACCTAAACTTCTCTAGCAATACTGGCCGTGTTTCCATCAGATCTGCGATTTCAGCTCTGGATGAGTGTTTGCAGTGCACCCTGGTGATTCCTGAGAACCCACAGCACTCCCACAAAGCCAGCTCACCATGAGCAGGAAGCTGTCCAAGTCCCAAGCCAACACCAACAGGACTATACAGCTTGGGTTTTGCTTGTGTAGACCACATTACTGAGGAGCAACGTGGAAACAGACAAACAGTATTTACTGTGAGAATAACAGTATTTATTATTTTCTAGTTATTTAAGAACTAAGCAAGCTGCAATGATCTTACACTTTAAGGTTTTGAAAAAGTCTTTATATTTAACAAAGCAAAACATACGTAACAACAAATCAAGTCAATCAAAAATTAATCAAAGGGTCCAGCGGAGGGCAATGAGGATGACTGGGGGAGTGGAGTGTCTCTCTTACAAAGACAGGCTGAGGGAGTCGGGCTTGCTCAGCCTCGGAAAGAGACAACTGAGAGGGGACATCACCAGTGTCCATCAGTATCTGAAGGGAGGTATCAGAGGATGGAGCCAGGCTCTGCTCTGTGGTGCCAAGCAATAGGACAAGAAGCAACAAGCAGAAACTGATGCACAGGAAGTCCCACATGTACATGAGAAAGAACTTCTTCACTGTGCAGGTTTTCTGAGCTCTGGGGCAGGCTGCCCAGAGAGGCTGTGGAGTCTCCCTCACTGGAAATAGTCAAGAACCGTGTGGATGCAATCCTGTGCAATGTGCTCTGGGATGACCCAACGTTGTCCCTTCCAACCTGACCCATTCTGTGATTGTGAAATGACGCTTTCTTACTGCTGTTTTTTAAAACCAAGCCTGCCTGTGCAGTGACAGGGAAGGCAAGCAGCCAGCCCGCAGCTGGGACATACCGAAGCCAAAGGCTGAGCACGGATAAGAGGCAGGTGCAAGATGTGTGACACGGACGCGCTGACGGGAGGCAAACGCAGACCTCCAGGTAGCGACAGGTCCGAGCTGCCGGGTGCGCTGCTCGGACCAGCGGGGAGCCCGCAGGGAGCCCGTCCGGCGCCACCCCCGGCACGGCCCCGCCAGACAGGGGCAGCTCGGGGTTCGCAGCGCAGGACCCGCCCCCGGGGGCTGCTGTCAGGACCGCCGGTCCGAGGAGGAGGATCGCCCCCTCCCCTTGTCCTCGCCCCTCACCCCTTACCCAGTTGCCGAATCCGAACTGCTCGATGGCGTCCAGCAGCAGCTGCTCCTCACGGCTGCTCCAGCCGCCCTCGGCCTCGGCGCCCCAGAGGGTGAAGCGGCCGCCGTCCACCAGCTGGTAGCCGTGCCATCGGCGGTGCGGGCCGATCTCGGCGCCCGCCGAGAAGCACTCGGGGCAGAGCTCGATGTCGGCGCACTCGGTGCAGCGGAAGCGCAGCGGGCTCACCTCGGCCAGGCAGTACACGCAGTACTTCTTCCCCAGTTCCGCCATCTTACCCCGCCCGCGCGCGCGCGCGGCCGCGCCCCCGGCGCCCGCACCGCCAATGGCAGCGCGTTCGGGGGGCGGGGCCGCGGCGAGCGCCAGCCAATGGGGCCGGGTCTGCCGGGCGCGGGGCGGTGTCAGGACGAGGGGGCGGCCCCGATTGGCCGAGCGGGGCCTGTCTGCCCTTCCCGCGGCCAATGGGAGAGGCCGCCCCCAGCGAAGCCGCCGCGAGGGGCCGCCCGCGAGGGGGCGGGGCCGCGGCACGGGCAGGGGGCGGGGCCGAGCCGGTGCCCGGCAACGGGGGAAGCGGGGCGGGGCCGGGCCGGGCGAGCGGGGCACGCAGGCAGCGCGGCGGGAGGGGCCTGATCCTCCTCGTGACATTTCAAATGGAAGCGTCTCTTCCCCGGGCAGGTGAGGATTAAAGAAATAGAGCGATTCTTCTCGTAGTTCTACTCCTCTTGGCCCATGCAGAAAACGTCAGGCTGAGGCCTGAAAGCCAAACGCTTGGAACCACCTTGAGCGCTCAGAAAGAACTGGTCAACGCTCTATGGACTTTGAGCACATGAAGAAAGAACTCGACTATCTGTGATGAAATCCTGAAGCTCAAAAAGGTCTCGGACATATACCATATTCTCAGCCACCTCATGGAAAACCTGGAGTTAATGGAAACAGAAAGCCAAGGCAGAAAGGCTGAACTGATGGGCGTCAAAACATGTCAGAGGAGAGCGATATCCTGACCAAAACAAAACCAGCCAGAGCCAGCCTGTAGAGAAACAACCCGCAACTGCAGCAGAAACGGGGTTTGCTTGATATTGAGATCCTGCTTCAGGACTTGGAGGAAAAGGTGGATACTGTAGAGCTGCTGAGTCAGTAGAAATGCCGCTGGAAACGCAGAAATGTCACTACGCTGGGCTGGCCCCTACTTGTAGGGGAATTCAGATAAAAAGCCAGAAAGCAAATTCCTCTTTTCTTGCTGAGCATGGCTGAAGAAACTTGGAATTATTATTTGGGAAAACAAGTAAAGTAAATCTAGTTTAGAGCAAATGTGTGCAACTCCTGTAATAGATACAATAGAAAACTTTCAGTATTGAATTGGTGTCAGCTTAGAGAGAACAAATCTGATTTCACATTCTAATTCTACACATCAGGAGATACTTCAGCAAAAGGCAGTGGGACAGCTGCTCGCTGGATAAACCGTGGCAGCCAAGGCTTTGCCTGTGTTCTGCATGTACCTTTATTGCACAGGTACTGCCTTCTCTCCCCTCTTATCTTTTATTTGGTCCTTCAACCTCTTTTCACTTAAGCAACAGGAAGCTTCTCCACTTTAAGTCCTGAAGTTACACCTACGTCAGAAGTAAAACAATACTGCCTTAACTTTAGCACAAAAATGCTTTGTGATTATGAAACTTGCAATAAACTAAGATTTCTTCTTTTCAAAACAAAGCCAGGATAAGTTATTTAAGCATATCTGAGTTCTGTGCATGTCACAAAGATATACTTACAACTACTTTTCATAATGAATTTATCAGACCTCAGGCCCAGTCTTAGAGAAAGGTGTATGAAAAGGGATAAAACCACAGGCATGGAAAGTATCAGATCTTCTAAAAGTATGATGGAATTTAACAGGTATTTGAACATGAGAACTTGGAAAGCATCAGCAAATAGTCCTCCACCTTCAATACACAAATGGCCCAAAGTCCTCTTTTTGAACAGACAAAAACTGCAAAGCCACCTTTGAAGAAGAAGACAAGTACTGGAATTTTTAATATCTGAATTACACTGACAGTAGCTGATTAAGATAACTTTACATGACTTTATTTAACAAAACCATATATTTACAGTTGAAAAAAGTTCCAGTTTGATACACATATCTAAACAAAACAAACATGGTAACTACATAACCCAATTTAAACATGATGTACAGGAGATGTACCAACACTTCTCTCTATGTCATTCTTATTTTAAAACATTCAAAAATAAGCTGTTACAAGGTACCTTTTCTTTTTCCAAATGAAATTGTTTACTAAATGAAATAACATTAATGATTGACTGCAGATTGAAGTTGCAAAACTGCTTTATTATAAAGTGCAGATTGTAAAGAATCCCAAAGCTGGTTGGAGTTTTCTGGTTTCTCTGATCTGCTGCAGGTACAGTGGTACTTTTGATGTGTTGCAGCAGTTTTATTTTGCCTTGAACACATGAAAAAAAGTCTGCTTGATGGGGACATTTGCTCCATAAAAGAAAATCTCATGCATCTTGTTACAGATCCTTTCAAGCACCTGAACAATAAAATTGTCAAATTTTTAAATGCAATTCCCTGAATTTCTTAAGTAAGATTTCTGTAATAGCTAATTAAGAGATTTGGTATACTGCAAGAAACTTGAAAAGCTCAGTGGCAAGGAATTCTATGCCATTACTACTCATCTCTGTTTTTGTCAAAATTCAGGCGTTACCTTCAAATCAAGTTAATGAGAAGTTGCAATAATTGCATGTTTAGGCAGGTGATTTTTTTTCACATGTATTTTGTTTGAAAACAAACTGTGCAAAGCTCCTTATTGCATTGCTGTTTCTTCATTAAAGAACATACCTTATATACACAAAGAAATCCTTTACAAAATATATACAACTTCTAAGAACAGATCAAATCACAAAACAAAGTAATTACATTTGCAAGTAACAAACAGTGCACAAGTGTTGCAGCAGGCCTTTTCCCCACAACTGTGCCCACTGTCACTGTTACATTCAACATCTTATTGAGAAGAGAAAAAGAACAGGCTGTTGATGGCTGCCAAGGTACCTAATAGCTAAAAAAGCATTTTTAACCAGACAAATGAGCCACACTTGTAGACTCGCTTTAAAAGAAAATACAAATGTAGTTGCAATGAAGACTTAAACCACAAAGCCACTTACAGTACCACCTAAAACTGTATACTGAGGAAAAAGTGATCTCTGTGTTTAAAACCGTTTGAAAGCATAGTGCAAATGTTTCGGATGGCCTCTCGTATTCTTCATGGAAAGGCATATTTGTTGTAGTAATAGAAAAAGTAATATCAAAAAACACTTACTGACCTTCCTGCTTTCTATTGCACTTCAAAGCAACAAGTACCAGTCATTGGAGGACAAATTCTGTACAAATTTTGAGTGAATTAACACGTTTCCTATCACATCTTAACATCTATTTTCAGTAAGTGATGACCTAGATGATGCCTTGTGGAGGAATTAAGATGACCAACAAAAAAACCACATCCATTACACCAGGTACACAAAGTGGACAGGAGAAGAGGTCAGTGAGGTATTGGACTTGCAGGCTGCATTTGCATTACACATCTTTCAAAGTGACTATGAGTCCTCACTTACCAGGGAGTCTTGTTCTCACTCTTCTTACTATTACAATCAAATTATCCCTCATAGAAATAATGTCTGTACCAAAGGACCATGTTTTGATTACGTCCCACAGTCCTTTACATTGTATGTTGAGTTGAGCAGTGTGCAACTATTCTTCTTGGTTTTTATTTGGACAATGCCAAAATAATCAGCATAAACCAGCTGAAGAGCACTGGGAAACCGCTGACCATACAGCTGGAGGATTTATAACGCCTGTTCACAGTTAACACAAATATTGCTTCAGTTACATTTCCCTTTTCAATGATCATCATTATTATAAAATAGGTTTTACACTGTACACTATGCAATAAATATTCTTGTAAATCAGAGGCACTCACGATTTGCCCTTCAACATTCACCTGAATGCAGAGAGGATCTAAGATGTACAAGGATTTATGTAACAGCAGTTTGCTGCTGCTGTAACTTGCTCTCATGTATTAGAGGTCAGATAAAATGCTCAGAAATGACAGCTTGTACTTATGATGTCTGGCACATTTCCCAATAAACTTCTTTCACTTGTCACTCTATGGATCAGCTCCACATAACTTTCCCACTGTGGCAGCAGCAGCAGCTTTGGGAGATCCCACAAAACCTTTTTTTTTCAGCAGCAACACTGGCAAACATTAACTGCTCCCCTACCATACCTCCTCCTCAGTTCTGCCAGTGAGCAAAGCTGGGCTTAAAGTAACTATCAAAATTGCTTTTAACCATTTCTCAGTTTATCTGCTAAGTCCACAGTTTTATCTCCATGACTGGACACATGGCACAGGAGTAAGCAGCTGGTAGGCAAGAACATCCCGAAACAGCACTGCTCCAGTAGAGGGACACATGGAAACATGCATTTAGTAGGATGTGACCTTGGCTTTAAAAAGAGGAAAGAGAGTACATTTGGGAAATGATGCCACCTTAATACTAGAATGCTCTTGGTGAGTTTGGAATCTAGTCTGATGAATGGAATTTCCTCCATATGCACCCAGTCCATACTGGAAAAATAAATTTCCAAGGCATCTTGAAGAATAATTAGTTTTGCACTGCTAGTTTGACTTCTCTTCCAAGTTTACTTTCTACTTAACTTTTTCTTATTAAAGAAAGGAGTGTGGTTCTATGTCTACATGATTTCTTTGGTAAATGGGACCCCCAGCCTATAAAATCAGAAGCATTTCTAAAGAAATGGTCCTTACATCATTTAAAATTCCAGCACCAGTGATCTAAAATCCACATCCAGCTACTGTTACAGGTATTGGAAATATATCCTGCCTAAGAATGAAACAGGGGAATAGCTGTCAAAGCAACCAATATTGATGAATGTCCAGTCTTTTAAAACACCAAAGAAAAAAATTTTAAAAAACCCCAAACCCTTGATATTATTTTGTTTGACTGCTCTCAGCAGAAGTATAGAATGTGTAATGCTCTCCACAGCATATGCCCATACCACTAGAAGTTTAAGGCTAAGCCTAGGTTTAATTTATAAGGGGTTTATCCCCTATTTTCCTTTTTTTTTTTTTTTTTTTTTTTTTTACTCCACCTCCTCATTTTTCTTCTCTCCCCCTTAAGGCTATTCTACTACTAAATAGAACTCTGAACTAACACTTTGATTTGCAGGCTCATACATGTCAAACAGTAATCAATACTTTTGCCACTTTAGCTCTTTTCCTGGGAGTCACTGGAGGCAAACCCCATGTTAACGTTTGAGTGAAGGACTTCCTTTTTCCATTTCCCGGTTATCTTTCTGCAGAGCAGCCAGTATCTAGACATTTCAAGAAATGAGAGAGAAGAAAAGCATTAGATTTAAAAAATTACTCAATAATTTATTCTGAAGAGTTTCCAGTTATGTCTGAGCAATACTATTTTAACTATCAAATGTAATTAAATTTAGAGAAACTCTCCACTGACAAGAGACCTCTCCTGTAAGTCCTTGTGACATGGTGGATAGAAACAGATTTAACAAAGGTTTAAACACCATCTCCCCCCCAACATACACTTCTGAAGCCTGTTACTTGGGGTACTTGGCAGAATAGGACCCCTATCTCTCCTTCTCCATGAGGGAAGCAGCAGCAGGCTGGGAATTTATTTGGAATGCAATCCTCATGCACACATGACATGTTGAAGGAAGGTCAGACAATGAACAACTTGTAGAGCCACTCCTGCTGTGAAGGTTAGAAATCCTCATCTCAAAGAGAAAGCTGGAAATCCCCAGCATCTAAAGACACTGCTACCCCAGTAAAGAACCAGGAAAACCCAGTTGCAGCTGAATTCCCCCAACCACTACATTTAACACCACCTTTCGTTTTCACTGCACAAAAGCAACTGGATAAAATGGGCAGAGCTCTGTAATGGAATGACTCACAAAGTGGGCTGTATTGCTGCTTTGAACAAAGAAGGAAAAAAAAGTGGGGGAGCTTCCACTCTCTGACATGAATGGCTGTTACCGCCACTTAATGATTTCCACATTCAGGTGACATCTTTTTTCTTTACACTGGAATTTAGTTGAAATTACAGTGATAAAACAATTTCTGAAATCCCATACTAAATCCCAATACAGAAGTCAAGAGATGCAATCACTTCTGTAGAGCCCAAAATTAGGCAGAGTAGAGATCTTCAAGAAGATTAAGATGACTGTATGATAGTGTGTCCTGACAAATTGTCATCTTCTCCCAAGGAGTAGATTTCTGCTTTTAAGTATCAGGTTGTAATGTTGCCAGCAGCCTTTGGAATTAATAAATTTTAAAAATTGTGTGACACTTTATTTCATAAACTTCACTCAATATTTCAATTTTGAATGTTGACTGAGGTCTCTCTTTCCAGAGGAGTTTAAGCTGAGGGAATCCACTCACCTCAACGTATGCTAAGAGCATGGAGTGAGCTACACAGTCCTACCTACCCATAAAATAACACCAGCTGTGCTAAAACATTCTTCCAGACGTGGCCAAATCCCATTTCTATAAGTACAATCACCAGTTACCAAAGATTGACATCCTCTTTACCTGAGCCCATTTTTTGTTTCTACTTTGCATCTGAATGGCAGCAATAGATGCGAAGAATTCTTCCGAAGGCAAGTCCTCTGGTAGTTTTGTTAAAAACTGGGCTATATGAATAAAGTCCATTTTGGTCAAAATATCTTCAAAAAGTTTTAGTATTCCCAGCGCTGTACGGAATAAGAACTCTTCTCCATCACGGCAGAACACATCCCAGACACGACAAGCCAAGTCTAGTGGCAGAGATTTGCTGTACAATGTGAATATCCTGAAAAGCAGGACAAAATTTTCAGAGTTACTGGACAAGAAGTCTTGGATACTCACAGAGGTACACACGCCAATCATCAGTATGTTTGAAGCTTCTCAAATATTTGTAATTGAATATTCCTTTTTATATTTCAAAAGTACTTCTGTTAGTCACAACATACCAATCCATGACACAATATAAAATTGTACAACCATTAACGCATGGTCTCCAAGTTTGATTTTCTTGGATCACACCAGAAGAAACAATATACATGGTTTTACACAGCTAAATCAAAGGCCTATTTAATCATCGCTTCAGAGTTGAGAATTGATGCAGTTTGAGTTGCAAAAACACAAAAAGCTGAACCTTAAGGCAAACTGCAATGGGAATTTTGTGATTCAAATATAGGAGGTGAATAAAATTAACTCTCGTGTTCCAGGCTTGATTAACTGGCAAAGTAATAATAGCATGAGTTTTGGAGGAAGGATCAGCTTGAACTCCCTTCAGCTGAGAGAAACAGGCAAGGCAGGATGTCCAGAGAGGTGTAGATTGTGGTGATAAGATGGTGGCTCAGTGTGCCTGTACGGATGTGATCCCTGAAGCAAAAGGGTAATACCAGAAGGAACAACCTCCTCCTAAGTTGCTAAAACTGTATTCTCATTAACTACCGTCAGCACATTTCTTCCTTCACCAAAATGCTGACAGCCTTGCAGCCAGAAACAAAAAGTTTCTCCCTCCTCTCTCCTTTTTCCAGCATCTTGCTACGCAGCAGAGCGTGAGCACTGCCGCCAACAATGACCTAATAGCAAGCGATGAGAATTAAGCTTCCTGGAACCACTTAACAGTGTATCAGGGGAAAGGGTTACAGTGTTTTTTTCCTTCAGAATTCAGAAAGAACTTTTCCACAGATGCACTGCACAAAAATCTCCATAAAACTGCTAAGAATTCTCTCCCCGGCAGAGGTCAGCAAAGGCTCAAATTTCAATCAAACCTTCCCACAGCTTTTAACAAAGAACTCCTTTTCAAGTACGCTGAATTGAGCAGTAGTTTTCATGTGTTTAAAACTACCCTCTATTCCCTCCATTTTTTTATTTAGGAAATTTGGATTTACATTAAAAAGATAAAATGGAACAGATACACACACACACACACATATAGGTATAGAATATGAAGTAATGTATTTTCACAGCAGTCTAATAATCAAAGGTTTTCTGCATTATCTGTTTTTTACTATATAAAAATTTACTTGAATGATGTGTTGTTAAGTATATGGCTTCTGTGTAAATCAGCACACTTTATAAAAAAGGGAAAAGATATTAGTTTTATAAACACCCAGACGAAACTAACATTTGCAGAAATTCAGGTGACAAGTGAATTGCAGCTTTATGATCCTTAGGATTTTACTGTTTTTTCTAGTTTTACATCTTATTACAATCTTCTTATAACAAGTGAAAACATTTTAAATCCTGTTCTCCAAAAAGCTAAGTTAGAATTATAAAAATAAACAAACAAAAGGTCGAAGCCTGGGATGAAAAACCCACACACTTGTTTATCACACATACATGAAGGTGTAAGAAGAGCAGGATACAAGCTCCTTCTTTGGGTTACTGGCTGATCCTGCACTGCAGACTTCATATACTTTGTATATTCTCAATCTTTTTGCACAGTCACACACATATAAAACTGTACTGTCACAGAATATCTACATGGCAGAATTAAGACTGTTGTCTGTACACACATGTACAGGAAACAGCAACAGCTTTTCAATTTAAAAGGAACAGTGTAATAGGAAGCAATTCAGCTGAGTCCTTTCCTGATCACCAAGTAGTGGGCAAACACCCAAGCAGAAGCAAGTCTGGGTCAAAGATAAGTAACCATGCCAACTTTTTGGACCTGTTTTTATTCACAAAAGCTATTATTCTGTCATGATTCAGACCTAACATGAATAACCCATTTGTCTCCAACTATGCAGAAAATTAACTGGCAAAAGAACTATTTATTAGAACACTACTTTTATATGAAAGGATTTACATCAAAAAAGCTGTCACATCAAATAAGGTATTTGCCATTGAACTCTTCATAATTTGGAAGGAAGCACCATTTGCAGGAACTTAACAAGGCAATTAACTTTCATTAATATTTGCATGGAACTGATGCATCAAGCCCTAACAGCAGAGACTGGGCCCCTAGAATAAGCAGTGAAACATCAGTAGGAATCACTGCTTAGAATGGATACAGCATTTCATCCCTTCAAACATTTCCTACTGAAAGACATTTTTTATTAGATGTCTGAGCGACTGGTCTGAAATGCAGCTGAAATTTATGAGAGTAATAAAGCAGCTGCCAGACTGAAGCAGTTCCAGCAGCGCCTTTCAGCAGCAGTGGCACACTCCTTGCACATGACCTGCTGTCGCTGTACTGCAGGATGACTTCTGTCTGCAGCTCTCTTCCAACCCACTCTAAGTCGCAGGTGCAGACAACACAGATAACTCACACAGACATATCCAGTGTCAGAGCAATGCAGGTGCAGGTTTCTGGCCTCTCTCTGTTTGCAAGAGGAAAAAAAGAAGCACCAAATGCTCCTGCTCTTCCTCGGCCCTGCTTATGATGAAAGTGTACCTTGAGGTAGATGCATGAAGTCCTGGCTGGTTTGCTGCTCACAGGGAAAGCATATGACCATAAAGTCATCAAGAAAGCAAAGCACTGCTACCATGATAATCATAGGCTCCATGCGTCTTTCCTTCACTTTCTCTTCTCTCCTCTCTTTTTTCTATTTTCTTTCTTTTTTAATTAAATAGTCTTTATAAGATATTAGCAAGAGCAATGCAGACAGGTAGGCCAAATTTTGGATTGGCAACTCACACACAACACTGTTGCAAATCAGATCTTATGTATTCTTGCACTACACATTCCTTTCCCCTGTCTATAAATTTTAAAATTATTACAGTCTAAAACAAAAGTGGAAGTGTTTAGTTTGTTTCTTATTTGGAAAAAAAAACTAAATAGTATTTAATATAAAATACTGACTGCAAGAGAGCATTTTTTGGGGGGAGTGGAGAGTTGCTGGCATGACATGGACTATGCTTTTCTTAAAGTAACAGAAAGCAAGCTTACAAATACTTTACTGGAAGTGCCCACTAAAAATGGTCACACAAAGTGGCTTGGACCTTTATCATAACAAGCACATGGTGTTAATAGGAAGTTCATGTTCACGGAGCACAATCACAGTCCACGTAATACTAAAGAACCACTGATCAATCCATCAGTACAAACACAGCCCCTGGCTATAATTATTAGTAGGGATAAAGAAGTGTTTGTATAGCAGCAGCAGGCCATAAATAGACAGCATGTGTCCTTGGCACATCCACATTCTACTCTGCTCACAAGAGCCTGCGGAACATCAGCTGATGGAGTGAGAGGCCAAGACTGGGCTGTTCAGACACACTACTTCCCCTCTGTTCTCTGTGAACCTGACTGCATGTTGCCCTTTATGGCTCTTTCACACTTGATCCCCTTTATACTCACCCAAAAAAGTAAAACCCTGTATAGCTTTTGAATTCTTTCTACAAGATTTATCAGTTGGAGTTTAGGCTTAAAGCACATGGGGTCCTTTTTTAAATGAGATGCCTTACTTGTGGCAGGTATCCCCCAATAATCATGTGACAGTACCTTTAAATTAAACTATTCAGTCCTTGGAATTTTCCCATAATAGAGGGCAGCAGTGGAATTAAACTAGCAGGGGGGCTCTCCTCTCTAAGTCCTCTACCAGCTCCAAGAAAACCTGCACAGCTGGGCCCACCTACAGCATTTCTTTTACTTGGAACATATCCCTTCAAAAATGATTTAAATGCACCAAGTTTACTGCTGTTCCCTGCAGCACGGGTTACAGGAAGAAGCATAAAGGAGACTAGTTGACTCCACTGTAATTGTGGCAGGAGCAGGAGGGTTTCCCAGCAACTGGTCTGTGCAGCACTGGCTACTGCAGCCTCCCAGAGCTGGCACCGGCTGGGATTTACTGCACACATGCCTGCACATTAACCACACCAGCCCCTGGAATAACTGCAGGCATCCCTTTGGAGCTCAGAACAAATGTTCATTTAAATAAAATTAATGTTAGAGCAAGGCTGTTTCACAGAGATTTTTACCTACAAGCAAAAGGTCTGCCTACTCTGCCTACACTGTACCATATTCTTCCCTGACTTTAAACACACAGCAGCCACACTCTTAGTGGCAATTTAAAGAAAAAAAATCTAAATCTGTTTCCTACAGGATCAAAATATTTTGAAGTAAAAAGTATGTATATGTATGCACATACACACATATGAATACACTTAAACATATATTTAAGTAAAATATGTAAGTTTTACATAAATATAACCTGCACTGTCTAACAAAATTAAAGACTGAGTGGTACAAGCTGTGTAGTTCAAGACAAGTGTGAAAAAGTTGAATGCAGTATTGGGCAGGTCTACCTCAAATAGCCTACATCCCTGTGCAAGATCACAGTGCTGTAACTCTTTAAGGATGGGAAGGAACACAGTAAGTTGTCCTTGGAATTAAAATAAACAGCTTGAATATGGATGCAGGTAGTCAGCAAGAAAAGCTAATTGGCAGTTCACTGATACAAAGACCTTGAGAAGCAACATCCACAGTCACTCCTGACTGAAGTTTCTTTCAAGTGCTCTTAACACCCACAGAGGTAACAAGAGGGGGGACCTGATATGCCTCAAGACTTCAATAACACTTCAACACAGACTTCATCACTTCAGTTCTTTGCTCACAAGTCAGTAATTTTTTTCTTTTTTGGTTTGTTTTGGTTTTGTGTTTTGGTTTTTACCCTATATATGTACTAAGAAAGAAAAACTAATCACAAATGTTTACTCAATAAAATACAATAAAGAGTATTCTATCAAAATAAAATTGTTGAAGGGAATGTAAACTTTCAACTTTCTGTCAAAACAGTCTTTTTCTCTAAATCTCTAATTTCTGGTATTGTTTCTCAGGATTTCTTCTTTACAACATAGTTAGACAACAGCATGATCTTAACATGCCTGTCCCATGAGGATGCTCAATTTTAGTTTCTCCTACATAACAATCACCTTATTTATGATAGCATCATCTCCAGCTAGTATCACAGAATACCCTAAGTTGGAAAGGAACCACAAAGATTACTGAGTCCAGTTTCTGGTCCTGCACAGGAGCCACTCTGAGAATTACACCAATTGTCTGAGAGCATTGTCTGAAAGCTTCTTGAACTCTGCCAGGCTTGGTGCTGTGATCACTTCCCTGGGGAGCCTGTTCCAGTGCCCAGCTGCCCTCTGGGAAGAAGAATCTTTTCCTAATATTTAACTTAAATCTCCCCTGACACAACTTCCTACACTGGGAACCAGAGAGACGAGATCATTGCCTGCCCCTCCTCTTCCCCTCACAAGGAAGCTGGAACTGCAATGAGGTCTCCCCTCAGTCTCCTCCAGGCTGAACAGACCAAGTGACCTCAGCTGCTCCTCACACGGCTTCCCCTCAAGGCCCTTCAGCATCTTTGTTGCCCTCCTTTGGACACTCTCTAATAGTTTCATGTCTTTCTTATATTGTAGCACCCAAAACTGCCACCGGGACTCAAAGTGAGGCCACCCCAGTGCAGAGCAGAGCACAGCACGACAATGCCCTCCCTTGCCCAGCTGGTGATGCTGTGCCTGATGCACCCAGGACAGGGTTGAGCCTCCTGGCTGCCAGGGCACTGCTGACTCACATTCAACTTGCCATCGACCAGCACCCCCAGGTCCCTTTCCAGCATCTCATTTCCCCAGTCTGTCCATGATCTGGGGTTGCCCCATCCCAGCTGCAGAATCCAGATAGGTTACTGTGAGAGACAGTATCAAAACCTTCACTGAAGTCTAAAAATATCACATCTACCCAACTAGGTGGGTAACCTTGTCATAAAAGGAAATTAAGTTTGTGAAGCAGGACTTTCACCTTGTGAACCTGTGCTGGCTGTGCTATCCTCCAGGTGTCTTTCAATACGTCCCAGAATAACCCTCTCCATAATTTTACCAGTCACTGTAGTGACACTGACAGGCCTTTAGTTTCCAGAGACACCCAGCTTGTCCTTCTTGAAAATAAGGACAACGTTTGCCAGCTTTCAGACAATTGGAACCTCTCCAGATTCCCAAGACTGTTCAAAAGTCATTGTGAGAGGTCTCATGATGATATCAGCCATCATATTCATCAGATTGGATGAATCCCATCAGGTGTCACAGACCATGAGGCTGGAGCAGTAAATCCCACACAAGTTCAGGGTTGAATAGAAGTTTATCATCCTCACAGCCATTGTCTTCCAGCTCAGGGCTCTGGGACCCCTAAAGCACATCATCATTGTTAAAGACCAAAGGGAAGACAGCATTAAATATCTCTGCCTTGTCTGTGTCCCTGCTGGTGAGGTGATCATCCCCATCATGTAACAGGCTGATGTAATTTCTGGACTGCTATTGACATTATTGTCCATTAAAAATACAATAACCTGGTGATTTCAGTGTTGTCTATCCAGTTACTCTACCACGTTTACAGTCATATTATTCTGATGTCCCTTTTATTCAACTGCTTCCTCCACACACAGGCTTTTCAGAACATTGAGGCAACACAATTTCAACATCTTTCCTCTATCACTGAACACCCCAGCCTCTGGTCTCTTTGTTCCCTTCTATCTTATGCTAGTACTTTTTCCATTCTCTGTGCATAGATCTACTTCAACTTAATATTCTCAGCCTTCACTCATGAAGTCCTTCTCACAGTATTTCTCCCATTAAATGTTGGGAGAAATGAGCCTATTCATTACAACCCCCAATAATTCCCCGACACATGATGCATTAAAATTTAATCCCAGTGTAACAGCCAAGTCACACAAAGCCCATGTTACACCACCCTCTGCACAACAGGCATATACAACCACACAAATCAAGCAAAGGCAGCATGAGAAGTCCATTTGGAGCTGAATCTACCAATGGATGTTAAGGACAACAAGAAGCTGCTTTGCAGAAGAGGATGGGGAGGTTCTGGTGGTCACCAAGCTAAATATAAGCCAGCAATGTGCCTGTGCAGCAAAGATTGTTCACAAACTCCTGGGCTGCAGAAGAAACACTACTGCCAGTGTGCCAAGGCAGGTCATCCATCTACTCAGCACTGGCAAGCCAGCTCTGGGCTTCCGAGTATAAGAGAGACATGGACATACTGGAGCAAGTTCAGCTCACCATGAATGTGATGAAAGGCTTGGACATGTGAAACAGAGGGAGAGGCTGAGCAGGCTGGTACTGTTCAGCTGGGAGAAGAGATGGCTTAGACCTAAATGTCTAAAAACACTTGATAGGAGCATGAAAAGAAGACAGAACCAGACTCTTCCTGGTTGTATCCAGTAAAAGAACGAGATCCAACAAGTACATGAAATACAGGAAAGTCCATTTTAAACATAAGAAAATAAAAAAACTTGTTAACTACAAGGATGGTTGAACACTGGAACAGAGTTGCCTGAAGAGACTGTGGAGTCTCGTTCCTTGGAGATACTCAAACCCCAAAGGGACAAGGTCCTGAGCAAGCTGCTCTAATTGTGCTTTGAGCAGTGCTTTTAGATTGGATGATCTCAGAGGACTGTTCCAATACTTCAGAAATTCTACAACCCTATGAAAATTAATGTATTCAAACTTCAAGCTTGTATTGGATTGATTTACTTCAAATGTATTTTTGTTTAAGAGATCAGCAACATGTTGAGTGCTACCAACTAGGTCTTAAAGATCAGGGTACTGCCTGTGAGGTTCAGGTGAGGTTGCATTAACATTACAAATATTTTCCAAAAGAACACCTTACTAATCTCAGGGAAAAAATCCCGCTGTTACCACTGGGCATTTATTCTTTTACTTAAGGCATTTGTCAGATATCTGAGAACAGAAGATGTTGTCAACAATGTAAGGGCAAACCAATTTTTCACAAAAAATCTTTAATGTCATTGGAAAACTGACAACAAAGTCTTGTTGAAAAGAGACATTTTAACCACCCCAAACCAAGGTCTGATAGGCACAAATGCAAACACTCAATCTGGAGTGCATAATACCACACTGAAATTTGGCAGAAGTACAAATAAGATCTTTGTCTTCTTTCCTCTCTACAGAAAATATTCTGATTATACTAGAACTAAAAGGCAAGACAGTTTCATCTAATCAAAATACTCTAATTGCCTGTCTGCTAAGTGCAATAGCTCTTCTGTAGCTTCGAGTTTTACATTGTATGGACAAATGTTTTAATTAGGCTTTTCCTGATCTGTACAGGACAAAGTACACATTTTAAGTGCAAGACTGGCAATATTTTCTGAATAGACAACCCTGGTACACACCTGCACATGCAATAGACAAATTTTCTCAGAAGATCAATTCAAACAGGCACTACATATGGATAAACACTGCTATCCAGCAGTATTCCAAAATAAACTTCCAACTTAACACAAGTACAATAATAAATGTTAGGAAAATGTTAAGCATCACAGAAGTATGTGGGAATGATTTAGATTGACAACTCATGTACTGAACAAAAAATAAAGCCCTTATCTTAGAAGAATATTAAAGCAGGTAAGAACATGGCAGTTTCTGTCATGAACACTGACACAGAGCTGTATGTTACACACATTAGGAACTACACTTTCAATATCTTACCAATCAATTAGATAGATGTCTGGAGTTAAGTTATTTTTTTTGAAGTGAGCAAATAACTTTGGCAGATTTTCTTCGAAGAATACCTCAAATGCGGCAAAGTAAGTCAACATCTGGGAAAATATAACAGAGAAAACAAGCAGTTAGCTGTGTTATTAATAGGCTTAAATGTATTATCTGTTATAGGATTAACACTCTTCAAAAATAGGATCAAATGAATTACATGATATTATAAAGAGGTAAGCATTTACATAAAAGGCAGCATCTGCAAGCACTAAGAGTTTAAGATCCACTCTATATACAATTCTCATACTAAACAATGTAACATTTGCTTTGGGTCTTGGCCAGCTTCCTTTGGAAAGAAAAATACCAGCAGGAGAGAAGTTTTTTGCTGATTTCTCAAAATAATTATAACAGAATGGTGTTTTATGCTTGTGGCAGTAATTAAATATTATACTGAACAAAATCCAAGACCCAATGGAACATAATGAAATACAAAACTAAAACAATGTTAATACTCCACAGCAACAGTGAAGAGTCCAGTATATTCCAGTCATAAATCATATTGTAATACCAAAGCTATTCTAATACCAACATAATACCATACATTCTACATTTAGATAATAGGCATTTCATTTGCAAAAAGGAAGATACGAGTTTCACACAAAAAATTCAAAGACTGGGACAAAACACCTATGCAAGAGAAACAGTTTGTAACTCTCTGACATCATAACCCCTGAACTTCATGCTTTTAACACAATGACTTTTATGCTACTTTAAAATCTGAGTATTTAGTCAAATTTCATAACAGAGATCATGATAAAAACAAATTTTCCAATTCAACTAAGAGTTGAAAACAAAAGGTTATTTAATCACCCTCCCTAATACTATAGGGAGAAAAGTTAAGCGAAGTCCTTGAATGATTCAGTAATTTTAACTACAATACCCCAATAAAAGCAATAAAGAAAGGCTGTGATTTCTTCAAAGTTTGAGTGCAACAGCATACATCTTCCCAAAGCATCATGACAGTAAAGGGAAAAGAGGCTCCTTTTGGAGACTTCTGTGTGTAACCCTTTTAAAGGATGACAAGTTTGTTTCCTAGGTTTTTTTATTGTCGTTATACAAGTATTTCCCATTTCCTCTGAATGAAGTGGAAGATGATGGACTACTTTCATTAACAGTGACAAATAAAAACCTGAGCCTGGTAGTCAGTACAAGTATAAGGCTTTAAGTCAATCAGAGATGGGTGTATGCTACAGAAGTAACTGAAGTTACGTGAAATCTCTGAACAGTCAGTTACTAAGAAATAGCTTCATGTCAAACATGACACCAGAAATTCAGGAACCCACTTCAGAGAGCTGTACCCCTGAAACAGCTTCCTAGTGTGGATTTTTACATGCATGAAATCCAAGCACCTATGAGACCTGTGAGTATAAACAAGGAAGCAGGTAATGCATCAGACAGTCCTACTTACAAAACAATCTGCTGGCACCACTGTAAGACAATTCTAGTGAAGTTCCTACTTTGAAAAGTTCTGCAGAGACAGGACCTTACACATAACTGCTACAGTCATTTCTATTGATAGCAATGTGGGCAGCAGTACAAGTAGTTATTTTGATCAAATGCACATTCAACAAGACAATTCCTTAGTGGTAATGAAAAAAAATATAGTTTAATAAAATTAACCAACAAAAGAAGCCAAGATAAACCTGTATAAATTACTATTATTTACACAACTAACTTATATTGGTATTATTTTTTATTAATTTACTATACAACAAATCAGCATTTGCTTATGAAGCTGACACAACAAGATGAGGGTAGACTGCAGATCAGTATGTTCACCATAGAAAGCAAAAACCATCTCACTCAAGTGTCACTAGTCTCTTTGAAATATTAAATGACATTTTCCTTGTATTGTTAAATCATGGGTTTGCTATCATGATGTTAATATTTCATGTATCACCATCTCTGCCCTCTGTAAGCACACATTTATCACATAGTCCCTATTTGGCCAGGCTAACAGAACTGAACAGCACTATCAGAGAATACCAAACCCCACTAGCTCAGCTAAAAAAATATTTATCTTATTCTATCCAATTTAATTCCAAAACCATCTTCACAAAAACTGTATTTACACACTGAATGCACAAGCATGTCCTCTTTTTCCAAGTACTGTAATGGAGATAGCTGATACTGCTCCCAGCAGTGCTGTCTGTGCTGTGGTACATTTTCCCATGGTATTTACAACTGATGAAATTCAGGGACTGAACAGGGAATGCTTTTCCAGCAGGAATACTGATGGGATTTCTTGTGTCTCCTTTTTAAGCAACAACAGTGACTGTTGTCATCATCCACTCCCTTGCTTTATTTCTTGCATTTGAACCCTTAAGAGGCAGATTCTATTTTCATAGTGCTAAGAGGTGAGAAAGAAATTCAGGATGCCATATAGTTTACACAAAAATACCTTTAAAGTAAATGAAAACCACATTTGAGTAGATGTGTCTTATTTTGCTAGTGTGCCTTCTAACATGGAAATTTAGAGACTCCGGAGACTCCAGTCAGCTCCCACCGAAAACTTGAGAGGTCAGAGGTTTCTTTCTCTGAAAAGGAGCCTGTGGGACTCAAACACAGCTGCTACAGGAAGATATGGAAAACCTGGTTCTCCCAGCAACCGTCTGTTTTTAGCAACCTATTAGCCTACGATAAAAAGCACCTTCAAGACACTTGCATTAAGGTGTTTTCAGCTTTCAGCTGCAGTGCTGTTGAAAACCACCTACAGTAATACTCTCATAACTATTCTCTGAGCATCACAAAATAGCTACTCAGCAATTTGATTCACACGTCTTGTTCAAAAAGGTTGATGGGGTGATCTTTGATTGGGTTTGACTTTTTTGAGGGATTCTGCATACGTGTGTTGGGGGTTTGTTTTGTTTATCAAGTGTGCTGCTTTAAAAGAAATTCTGATTTATTTTCCAAGCTGCTGAAATCATCAATTTTTATTTTTTTAAACTTTCTCTACACATTACCCACATCATGTTGATTACAGGTTTTTTTGCATACTTACAAGGCCATGGTCCACACGGAAAAACGCCATCTGACAGGGCTTATTTAAAAGGTTAGAAAAAGCAATGAAGGCATCTGCAGTATCCAAGTTCAAGATCAATACAGCTGCTATGAATGACATGCCCTGTACCTGAAGAAAGGAGAAGTGTAAGAAGGTAAGGAGATACCCTTTAGCAATAACTGTATTATACTGCCTCATTTTGTCCTCGTGTTCACTAGTGTTTAATGCACTCACTGAGCTGCTGCATCTTGAGAAATGTTCAGAAAAGCAGGATTTTTTTAACCCACATGCCTTTTGATATCACATGTTCAGTGCATGGAAGCTAACAATTCCCATGTTGCCTTCTTTCAAAGACTCCAAGTTAAACTCCCAAGACGAGCTAGGTTGACAGCACTTTCAAACATACAGAATAAAGATTTTTTTGAAGAATAGGGTGTTTCTAAGCAATTCTTTTTGTTCCAGGGATGGGTCATTTAGATCCTTATTTGTGGAAAGCTGGACTCGGACCCTAGAGACAAAGCCTGTACTTTTGCTTTTCAATCAATTACCAGCAGTTAAAGACAACTGCACTCACTCATTTGACAAACAAAACCACTTTAAGATTATACTCTTGTTTCATTTACCATAAACTCATGATATTGTTCCCTTTCTCTACAAAGTCTGTTGTGGAATCCAGGTAAACCTCTCTCACCCTGAGGGTGCAGTGCTGCCATTTTGAGTCACATGGAGCAAGGTGTGACTGTCATTCCTGCAAACCTGAGGAACAAGCTCCTTCCCAACACAACAGGTTGTTGCTGTGCCACATGAAGCACAGCAGCTGATCTGCCCTTTGTCTCATTTCCCAGCAGTCATGTTCAGCAGCTCTTGCCAAGCACTACGTGCTACCTACAGAGTAGGAACGTCCCCTCTCTACACTTGCCTTGTCTTAAAACTGCTTGTGAATAAGGAGTAAGCCTCTCTGTATAACCCTGCTCTGAATACAGAGACTAAATGAAATCTATTCAGTCCTCTCATAATTACTACGTCAAATACTATGAGTGAGCTCATGTAGCTTCAATGGGCATTGCTTTAGAGACTGGTCCAGAAGCTCATGGTGCTAAGGCACGGAAATGCCAATCATTTCAATTCAACTGCAGTCTCAGTAAGACTGATACTAACAATAAGGACTTAACTACACCTTCTCTTTGATTCCAATTTTCAAATTACCTACTTTTGAGTACAAATACAAGTTTTCCAATTACTTAACCTGTAAAAAGCTTAAATCTAGCAAAAGAAATGTTATACACACTTCTCAAGCATGTAATGGAATAGAAAAAAACCACACACAAACCCCACAAAACCATTTAATACTGGTCTAAAAGGGACTGATTAATACAATCCTTCCTCCCCTAAAAAATATCTCCTTCTCCACCCCTGAAAAAATAAATTCTTCACTTACATAGCCTACGTCAGGTCTGTAACACGTATAGGCTCCTAAAATACTGTGCAGCATATCATGGTAAGGACCACCCTATAATTAAACAAAAACAAGACAATACATCTGATTATACAACAAGCATGTTAAAAAACCTTCAGTGCTACAGATGGTCGCTATTACTGCTGACAAAGGACACGTTCTTTCCCAGTGCAGCTTAGAACAGTTGAAGTATTCCAAATAACTTTAGCTTTAAAAGAATGAAACAACTCTCCAAACTCCATTTATTATAAATACATACAGTTCATCCATACAGTTCATCCAATACATTGATTACATATTAAATACTTACACAATAGGAGTGCAAGCCTAAGAGATTCCTTATAGCTCACCTGCACTTTGACAATAGTGCCAAGAAAGTAGAACAATGATGCAAAGCAACATAATTGTCTCTGAGACTGGGGCAGAATTCAACCATGAAGAAAACAGTTAAAACAGCAACATGCCGTAACACAGGAAAAGCATATTGAGAAGGACATGTACAGCTAAAAAGAATTTCATATTGTTGACTATTAATAGCTGCCATATCTTGCACTGAGTATTGTAACTGACTGAGAATTTCCAAAGGGAAAAGTTTTTCTCCTAAAAATGTTGATTTATCACACTCTAAGCCTTTTACAGGGCTGCTGAAATTTGTACATTGAAGGACAAAATCTGATTAAACTGAGTCACTAAAGCACACCAAAACCATACAAGTTTAATCAGTTTTGCATCAAACCAAAAAAAAGGCCAACCGGTCCCCTTTGTTTGAGGTGCTCTCTCTCACTGTGTATTTATAACCAGCAGTGTTGAGTCACTGACTTGGGAACACTAACCTGCATCACTTCATCAGACAGAAACCAGCATGAACTAGGTTAGCTAAATCACGATGATTACCCAACAGTTTGGAGTTTTGTATGTACCTTGATGTTACTCTTTTCTAGATTATTTCTAGTTTTCCAAAATCTCTAGGAACTTTATCCTTTCAAGATGTGTACTCCTTCAGAACTCAATGGCCTGTTCCAACCAAGGGATGTGCAAGATTATGTAATCTTAATTTCCCTGAGAAGTCAAGACAAAAGTTAACATTGCTTACTTGTTGGAATATACAGAGACTAGGAAATGTTCTTGAGATATCCAGTTTTATTAACTCCAAGCTTGCTTCTCTGTCAGCTGCAGAAAACCCAGCATCTGCAAAAGCCAAAGTTACTACATTTAATACAAAATCAGTGTACACTCAATCTTGTTTTTATTTTCCAGTAAGAGTTAGCTTTTGCACAGTTCATTTATTTTTATGTGAATGCTAGGGAATAAGGCTACAGACAGAACAATTCCCCAAATTCAGCACACAGGCTAAGCAGAAAGTATATCCTGACCTAGAGCAACCCTACAGTGCACTGTGACCCTCAATATGTTTTGAAGCAAAGTGGGGAAAGACGCAGGGCAAGGTAGGTCAGGCACTTTTCCTGTATCTGCTGACAAATCATTAGACAGACACAAGCCTGTTAATTTGTGACCCCCTCACCTCCAACAAGGCTTCCCAGTGGATCCTGAAGTAGCTGCCTCTGTGGAAAAGCTGTAGTGGAAGAGAGAAGTCCTAAAGCAGCAGCCTGTGACGGATGCTGCCTACCTCTACTAAGCTCTCCTTTCAGATTCATGTTTATTTAGTCTTTGTAGATCTTGTTACTGACACTATAGTACATTCTCCATAACTGAAACAGATCTCGTACCAAGTACACTTGTATAGCACTTCTTTCTGATATCAAGATGTCTTATTGGTATTCTGGTATAGTTGGGAATTACTTACTGCTGCTTACTGAGCAAGATGTCACTAGATAATGCTTGTACCAATCACATGAGCATCTACACTCCAGAAAATAAAGAGCAAGAGGAAGCTGGAAATGTACTAGATGTTATCTTATTTAAGATGTAAACAATCTTAAGAGAACAAAGTGGGGATTTTTCTGCTTATAAATGCCAGTATGTATGTTCTCCTTTTTTTTTCTCTGCTCAGCATAATTACTCTCCAAAGGCAATTTCAATCATCTGCATGTCATTTTATAATCTCTCAAAAACAGTCAACTCTTCCAATTAATTAGTAAATCTAAAACTACTTCCATCTGCAAAAAAAAATTGATGCTCTCTGAAACACACCAATGACTTGAGCTCAAAGCTACAAAGGACTAAAATGCAATTTTCTGCTCTAACTTGAGTTGCAATTCCAAAACTATAGATGCAGTATTTTAACTAAATGCACTAAAAGTATTTTAGTGTTGCAATTCAAATTATAATCCCCAAACTACCATTTGTAGTTTTCCTACAGATTTGCATCAAAATAAGAACTGTACCTAGAGATTGTTTATAAAGAAAAATGAACAAGTGTGTTTTGTAACACACCAGAATTTCACTGAGAAGAATACAACTATTTCTTGCTTTCACAAAAAGACATTTTCCTTTTACCAGAACACAAATTTATAGATTTTTTTTTTGTTTGTTTAAAATACCTGTTTTATTTTAAGGAATTATTTTACAAAATGTCATATTTTGTAACACAGCATGAATCATTTACAAAAAGCATACCTTCACATTCTACTTCAGCCCCTCCTGTGCTAAGTGATCGCCACTTCTCTTTGGCACGAGCCAGGCAAATATCATACAGTTCTGGAAAACGAAAAATATGAAACCAAGTCCTCTATTTGTACAAGCTCATGTCCACTAACCACCTACCACATGGGCAATGTTGCCCTAGGCATTAACAGTAGCAGAAATTCTAATTAGGTTACAGTTTTGAAAGACACGTTCCACTGACCTGTAACTTCGTATCAAGTGAAAATGAAAGGCAATCCAAGTTGCATTTTACATTCAAATACTTGCTTTTTCTTGCAGAGCACTGATGTTCAAAATTACAGTCTGAATGGATAGTTAGGAAAGTCTAGCAAATTACATGTAAGAACTACACCCAAGGTAACTAAGCAATGCATAGAAAAGCAGCACAATACAGCAGGAGTACAGGCAGTCTACCACATTTCCTTGTTGGAATTAATTACATGTTAGTCTTTCAGAGCTGTATTTTTCTGTACTCAGAAGTAATAGATTATTTCTATTTTCACAAATCGAAGTACAGATCTTGCCAAGGGTCTTTTAATCTCTTACAAACCTGTTGTCTTGCTTCAAATCAAAGGAAGCACACTATACACATATTCATAGGCATTTCAAAATTAACAACAATTTTATGTTTCAAAAAGAAAAAAAAAACTTGAGTCATTAATTCTGACCATCTCCATCCAACATGAAAGCAAGACAGTGAGAGCAATACTCAGAAACAATTCACAGCAGCAGTCCTAGAACAGCAACAAGATTAAAAGGCACTGCATTTTTGAACAAAACACATCAAAGCAGCACAAAAAAGCATAACTAGATAACATCTCCTCACACCCACACCACAACAGATACAAGACTGTCCCCTTGCTGTTTGACTTTGTAAGAAAATGTCAACAAAACAGCCTCACCATGAGTGATGTTTAACTCGTTGCCAATTGCCAAGCTCCAGACTTTGCCTCTCACACTCGGTGGAATGCCCTGCCACCACAGCTCTCGAACTTTACGGGAACAACACCTGTTTAAAGTAAAACAGATTATTCTAAGAAATATTTCATTGCCAGCAGAATTGCAAATGTATCCTCCTACCACTGCTGATGGGATTCAAACCAAAATGAACATCAATGGCCCTAGATGTCAAACATAATTTGCATATATCCATTCTTTAGTACTATTTTGCTTTGAACTGCAAAGGAAATCTTCCTTCCTTCCAATGTAATGGCTTTATATTGACAGAAGCACTGCAGCCACAATACCCATAATCTGCAGCCACACTTGATCAGCAAGAATCACAGGGAAAAAGTAAATAAATGAAAAGGAAGTCCATACCTATGCCACTGCCTATGCTAAAAACTGGACAGCTCCATACAAGACCAAATACAGGAACAAGTTATGGAAGTCTACCTCTGCCCTCTGTCATCACCCTGCTGTGCAGACATGCAGTTTCCCACCCATCTTTGGAGTTCTGTGCCTCTGGAAAAATGCATGAAGATGCAACAAGGAGTAACTTTTAAGTGGGAACTTGAAGGACATTTTAACAGAAAACAGGCTTTGAAATGGATGCAGCTGATGTTCAGCAATCTGAGAGCCCAGGAGGAGGAACAGAACAGCACCTAAGTAGCAAGGAAAAGTGGCTAAACCATAACATTTCATTTATCTTTGAGCAGATTCTGAAAACTAATCTGTAAAACAGTGAATACACTGGGGAACTTATGAGTTTATAAACCAATAAAGGAAAAGGTGACCTTATTTTCACAGCAACCATAACAGATGCATCTTCAAATACTAAAGACACACATGTAAATCTACAATTTGTTTAGACTCAGTTTATTATACTTCAGTTCTCCAAAAACACATTTTCCAACAAATTCTGTCCATGTTTTTAATATATATTCTCAGGATAACTGAATTCCATTGTTAAGCAAATTGCAATTCTGAATGCTGTTGGTTTATGGTGTTGTGGTATTTGGGGCGGTGGGGGCTGCATTTTTTAAGATGACTAGCAAAGACCACCAAGATACTTTATCAACTGCCTGTGCTGCATCTTTGGAAGGAATCTTTTAGCAGTTAATATAAATAACTTTTTCCCTATTTCTCTTTTCCATCATTTGATTATCCCAGCATGTATACCATTCTGCAATTAAAGAGGCTTCATAAACCATTCACATACTTCAATCTTCATTGATATTACATCAACATCTCAAGTAGTCAAGGAAAACTCAAGAGCTCAAATAGTCAAGAAAAGCTCATTTCTGATAAATGAATGATGTTCAAGTATCATGCCTTCATGCTGTTACATTCTCTACCACAAATCACTTCTCAGTGCTTCAGAGTTTCTGAGTATTGTGAGCCTTCATTACAGACAAGTAATAAGATTTAGCACAACATCACTTCCAGCCACCTTGTAGAAATATAGATGTTGCTTATTTCCTTTGTAGATGTCCAAGAACGATTTTCTAACAAAAGCTTCCAAGACCATTTAAAGATTATGCGTCCTAACTTTGTAACTTTTCTTCAGGATATAGACTCTGCAATTTTTAATTAAAACTCAGTATAACATACTATCTTACATAGTTTCCCAGTTGGGTAAGATTTCATTGTTCCAGGTTAAAACAGCATTGCCAATGCTGTCTTCCAGTTTACAGCGTTCTTCCAGTTGTTTCTTTCTCTTCTGGGCTTCTTTAAGCTCTGCAAAAAGGAATTTCCTTTTTAAGTTAATAAAATCAGAAACTAAATATTCAGTTAGTCATGGCTACGTAACAATGTAAAGTGCACTGTGTTCACCCTAAAGTACAGGGGACCATTCAAATTCTGAAAATTTCCCAAGCACACAGCAAGCTGAGCAGTGACGCCGATGTGAATAAAGAACAAACTGTAACTCTAAATAAGTTTCATTTTCAACAGATGGGACAAAGACCCTTCAAATCTAACCACACTAGTAACTTTGAATTAGCACCTCAGACAGCCAACAGCCTCATCTAGTAGAACAGGTCAGAGTATTTCTGAATAAACCTCCACCCCTTTTATGATAGACTCAAAACTACAGGCCAAATGAATACAAATTTTTGCTTCATTTTCATTCTTCTATTACAATTCATGTATACTGTCAAGAAATCACAAGAGCCACATTTTTGATGCTACTTCGCATATGGATAATCTAAATGTCATACATCACAAATGGAAACTTTCAGTTCATTAACAAGAAAACATATTTCATGTCTAGTTTAGATGTATTTTACATTTCTGAATTATCACGAAGTACTTCTTCCTTCCTTCGCATCATCAAATACTACTTTTTCCACTGGAAATTTGTTAGACATGCATTTACCAAATGCAGGAAACCAGTCTCTACAGCAGCACAGTGGAAATACAGGACATGGATGTGTATTCACTGCCTACAGTATGAGAAGGTGCTCACCCGGCAAGCAGAGCTCACTGAAGAACAGCAGTACCATGAACAAGGTATTTGGAATGGACACTTTCAACCTGATGGGTCCACTTCAAAGGCCCACAGAAGCTGTGCCTAAGCAGAACCATAGCAACTGCCTCACAGTGTTTTCAGCTTTGATACAAGCTCTTTGCAAGCCTGCCAAAATGCAGGCTTTCAATTTTTCTCTAGCCAACAAGAAGGTGTTTACAGTCTTTGCTCTCCTGACCTCTGGACAATATATCGCTCTGCAAAGCTGTTCATCTGGAGTGACATTAGGGACAATGGGTTTGTCATGGTATTTATCTGGACAGAATGACATACTCCAGTTCAGTGAAGACAGAACAAGGACCTGGTCCATCGTCTAACAATCATCCTGTTTTTCCCAAACCACCTACCCTACATGCTAAGAAAGAACAGGGAAACTCCTTTAGACTACACATACAGTAGCAGATAGATTAAACAGGAGTCACATGAAGCTAGAACTTCACCAGTAGGTATATGATGTTCAAAATCACAAGAGGATACTTCTATTAGTGTGTCAACTGCAGAATGAAAGCAAGTCCTGTGTTCATATACCCTTTCTACTGTTTCATATGGTTCCAGGGTCTGGCCAGCTGGAAAAAAATATTTTCAGTAGCTCCCACTGGATGCAAAACCCAAGTCTCAATCTCCTATTATTGCAATGCTTGTTTTTAATTAGAAAACCCAGATGGTTTTCTAATATCAGCCAAAAGAAACCACTACCATCACCTCCACATCATGTTCATAGTACAGTGTTACTAAAACACTTCTGTGAAAAATATCAGGCAAAAAATTACGAGCAAATCCTTGAGAAAGCTGTAAATTTTAAGTGAGAGAGTATAAAATGAACATAACCACATACATTTTCCTACAATGAAAATTATGTATTTATGTACTACAGCCTGAACAGGTTGTTTCCAGTATGAAACTGACAAATACCCTGCAGTTGTAAGTCCAGTCTTCACTAATTTGACCAACAATCTCCTTCAATATATTACTAAGTTTTTAAACCCACAAATAAGTGTCACTCATTTAAGAGTTATGGATTAAAAAATTATTTCCTGCTGGATTTTAGGACCATTTTCTTTTCAGCTTGGGGCTGGGCTTTTCAACAAAACTACCTTTGCTCCTCTCTTTTTGGACTGATTCTTCTTTGAGAGGAGGCACGGATCCCTCACATTACAGAGCAACAGACTGACACAAGTGCATTCCAGGTTTAGAAAGATCCCTATACTTTTCTCCTCTGAAGACAAGAAATCCCATCACCTCTTTTTTTTGCTTGAACCACCATTTCTTCGTACTGTTGCCTGTGTTTCTGAGCTTCTTCTGCTGGTTTTGCAGGAAGGTTCCTTAAAAAAAATATATTATTTACAGTTGGCATGACTGTCTAAATAAAATTCTAGATACTTCTAAAAGAAAAGCACACTCTGTTTCTTGTCAAAATATCCAGTCAAAGAGCAGAACAACAGATCCTTGGAAAGAATCTTTTTTTTGCCAGAGTCAGCAGCTATGACTACGTTTATACACAGAATATGCTGAGTAATTTCCTTATGTTTGGTAATTTCAGCATTTTTATTATTAAACCAACTGAACCCATAGGCTGATCTTCATAAAGGGAACATACTGGTATATACCAAGCTGGTAGGTTTTGATTTGAACTGGTTAAGATTCAGGACTGTACTCTTTCTTACTGTTCACCTTGTCTAAGAGTTACATCCACAACTTTCTTTACCCACACACAATGACTCCCCAAACCAGCCACCTTTTCCCCTCTGGTCTCCAAGACCCCATTTCTATTTTAAAGACTTAACTCCTTCCCCACTCTTCTAGAACAACAAGTGGCACTGGGGTCATCTTTAGTATTCTCCACTTCTTAATACCAACAAAACATTTTGATTTGTGATTAAGACTCTGCCATACAAATACATGTCAAATATTCCTATGTCAGAACACGTGACCTTTCAGTTAATCATATTTGTAATGAACGTAACCATATGTATCTCTTACAACTACAAGATCAGCAAAACATCAAAACAGGAAATGACTAACTATTTTGTTCTTCTGTATTGTAGAGCACTGTATTTTATTCCTAGAACAGTTTATATCTTTGGTTAACAGAAAACCTATGCAAAAATTCACTTTTATGTTCCTGTAAGGTGTCACACATCAGGCAGCTGACAGCCCCCAACATCATTAATAGTTAGCATGCATTACAATTTATGTAATCACAGTGCCTGTAATGTACACATAACCATGTGATACTGGCCTATGAGTATTTTTCCAAATCAAGATTGTTACTAGAGAAACAAAAGTAAATTTTCACATTGGTGAAATGTTGGTTTGTTAACCACAGAGACCAATCTACTCTTTTTTCAGTTTTCTTTTCCAGTTTCTTGATCTGCATCTTTTTTTAAATCCAACTCTTTAGAAATTTATTTAATTTAGGGACAGTTTGGAAAGGAAAACCTGATGAAATTAATCAGGTTCTGCTAACTTAAATTCCACCACTCAAATTATTTGCCCTATGTCTTAACATTACCACCATACATGTGAGGTGATGTTTAGTATCTATTAAAATTCAACTACTACTTTTTCCATTTGAAGCTAGAGGCACTATGGAATATTCATTGATTTTTTACTATGAAGCTTTACCTAAACCCTACAAATGAGTGTGAAATCAAGAGCAACTATTGAAAAAAAGAATCCCACTCCACTTTTCTGTCTTAAAAAAGAAACTACTTAAAGCCTAATAGGTAAACATTAAAAAATAGTATAGAAACTGTAGGTAAACAATTAAAAAAAGATTCCTTAGGAAGAGTCAGAGGACAGCACTGCTGTCCAGAGCAGTAAGTGATGCTTCAATTGTCTTCAATTTTAAAAATTCCTTCCTTTTCTGCTAGAAGTTCCTCACTCTATCAACAGTAGGAAAGAAAGCAAAATCTGGACATTCTCCTGTAATGTAACACTAATTCCATCTGTCTGAACACTGTATTACTCAGATTATCCTACAAGGAAAGAGATTTTTAACAGGTTTTTAAATACAACAGATAAGCTAGTATGTTTTGTTTCCAGTTGAACATAATAAACTGCTATAACAAATAATCACTCTTACAGTTTTCTACATCTCCCAGTGTCTTGCCACACAGTCCATCAGCCAAGCCAGAAAGTTACTTAAGTAACCCTACAATTAGACTAGTTTGATATGAGCATTTTTCATATAGGTTTGTTAATGAAAACACAGATCTATGTTATGCCAGTTCTTCACACCAATGCACAGCTATACTAAAAATGCAGATGTCATGCCCACAAAGCCAGATCACATTCATAATCATAAACTGACTAAGCATGACCAAATCTGTGTAATTCAGGAGAAAAACATGGTAAAGCAGCTGCCGGCAAATCGCTTTGGAGTCAGTCTGCATATGCAAAAACCTCCTTGCAGTAAGAGGCATGAAACAACTCATCAAGTGCTTGACAACCCTTAAAATGTGATGCTGAACTCACTGCAGAGCAATCACTATATAGTTTCATTATTTATGGAGGTGTGGTCTTTCTCTGTGTAAACAGGACACTGGATTCTTGCTTCTCAATTTCTTTAGCAGATACCAGCTTTGTTTTTATGCTTAACTTCTCTCATGGAAAATAAAAATCCCTTAATCATGTTTAGAAGGTAGAATTACTCAAAACTAAAGCTCTGCTATCCTAATTACCTCCCTTAACAAAAAGCCATTGCTTTTATTATAAAATAAGGTTCCTTCTGTTTGAATAATTTTTCTCATAATCAACCAAATTTCATATTCCCTAGTCTGAAAAAAAAAATCTGCTTTAGATTTTAAATAATCTGTTTAAGTTAGAGTAAGCAAATACACTTAGAAAATCTTTGCTAGGCTAATTTTAAAGAGACCCTCACTGTGGCACTTTCAAAACTTACGCCGGTCGGTCCTCTAAAATAAGTGCTGTAGTGGAGAGTGGTTCAAAATCAAGATTCTTCCTCACATTCTGTTTAGGAGAGAGTGGTCTCTGAGCTCGTCCAGTTTTTTCTTCATATTCCTAGAGAAGAAAAACACAGGGCTACTTACAAGAGTGGAGAACACCAAGATAATGAACTTGAGAATTTAAAAAGGGATCTACAAAAGTCTTCAAGATAATGCTTTCACATCTAGCCATACTGCAGTACCTCTGAAGCTTTTCAACTAGAGCAACCTCAACCCTGAAAACAATGGCAAAATTTATGTTCAGGAGTGAGTCTTGATGGTTTTTTCCATTCCTTCTATTTGTAAAAACATCTTAAGTTCCTCTGGCTGACAGCCTGCTTTTACAAAGCACTACTACGAAGGCGTTTACAAACAGCAAATACTATCTGAGGTATAAAAATAGGACCTATTTTTTTTTTTTTTTTTCATTTACATGGTTTTGAAAGCAAAGTCAAAAATGACCACAAGCTCCATGTCTTAAAATCTCATTGTAAGATTTCTCCTATGGAAGCTGTTTTCATATGCAACATCTCAACAGTGGGGAGAGAAAAAAAAGGTTAAAATCACTGTTGGACAGAAAAGTCCACACTTGGTACAACGCCTTACACAATCCTAAATCACAACGGAGCATAACATGTTAACCTGTGTCTGTGATCAGACACTGACACCCTGGAGCAAGACTAGCAGAGAGGCATCAAGATGGTCTAGACCCTGAGGTCTGGAACAAGTGCCATATGAACAGAGGTCAAGAGAACCAGGCTTGCTCAGCCTCCAGAGGAAAAGGCTTTGTAGGGAGGGTAGGCGAACATTGGGACAAATTTCCTGAGATGTGACAGAACTCCTGACCTTGAAGGCATTCAGAGCTCAGGTGGATGAGCCCTAAGAACCTGGTCTAAGCAAACTGTCCTGAGAGGGGAGATAGCCCCTCAGAGGTCCTTCTACCCTTAATTACTGCATAACGCTGATCTACAGGAGAGGACTTGGTATTCAGGTACCATTTTATTTTTACTTTTCCTATAAACACTGATTTTAAAAAAAAGTATACTAAAACCATGACCTAATGGGACCAAACAACCTTTACACAACTTCCATCTGCTTCAATGCTTTAAGTATTACAGCAAACATTAAGTATGCAAAGCATCAGTGATATACAAACAACAGACACGGTCAAACAGTCCTATGGAAAATCACATCCACATTATAGTTACTTCTACATTCAACTTTATGATTCTTGCCACTTCCAAAACTCAAAGGCTTTCATGCACAGCTTTTTTATACCATTTCTATTAAAATAAAATTTAGAAAAAACGTAAATGTACACTATTAACGAGCACTATGAAGAATGTTCCAGCCATGGACCTTTTCCTGCTAGCACATGGAGTTCCTCAGATGGTACTGCTTGCTTTCTCTCAACGTAACCTCTCAATTTCAACAAAACTTCCTTGGGCAATAGATCCAACCTTTCCAACACAATGAGGTTCATTCAGCAACTAAAATGAGATCCATCCCTTCCAGAAAGGCTGTCTCCAATCACACCTTAAAAAAGGGATGGATGAAAACAAGACATGATGCAATGAATGTGGAACAACACAGCCTTGGTCTTCTACTCTGCGTTGTACAGTTCAATTCTACTTCAAGCTACTTCCATGGGGCTCACGGGTACAGGTCTGTGCAGCCCTCAGGACACAGAAAATCCCTATTTTCCCTTGTCTATTAACTGGGCACTGCCTCAACAATCAATCCTATGATGACTACATTACTGTAATGGGAAACACGGTCATGAATTTGGAATGTCTGGCTCATTAATACCAGCTAATACTGCTATGCATGACATCAGTTTGAAAACAAGGAAAAGAACCAAGGAAAATGCATTTAAACTACAGACTAGTACTCAGCTTTGTCAAGTAAAGGTACAGTGCTCATGCTGACAAAGCCATTCGCTAAAAAAACCTCCAGAGAGAAAATAAGCAAAGAAATGCTGTAAAAAAGGTATTCAGATAGAGAGCATATTCAGAAAGCACAGATGTAGTCTTACACTGGTCACTTGCACCAGCAAGCAACTGAGAGTGACCAGTGTGTAAGTGCACCATCACAATGGGCTTCAGGTGCACCAGCTGCAGAGTAAATCCACTGTGCTGACAGGAATGAAGTAAATGGCTTTTCTTTCTCTTAGTTTCTATTAGGAGACTGATTTCTTAATGAGCCCTTTTTCACAAATTAACGAAGTCAAAAATTAACCTCTATTACTCCCTAAGGCATCTCAGAATTTGACATTAAAACATATGCACCCAATGTTTATTATAGTAGAAGTTCCACTAAAGCTACTTAATTTCGACATATGAAAATTATATTCAGGGTTTTCTTTCACTGAAAGCCAGCTGGAGAGCAAAATTGCTTTTGGAAAGTGAGAAAAGAATGTCCACACTGAGCTGCAATGGGAATTTTATTCTGTACCCCAGAATTAATTTGGAAATCCCATTCAGCTAAGTACAAAGTTCTCCAGACCACCACTACGCACACCCTTGTAAGAATTTATTGGTTAAGAAAATGTTTTATTTCTGAATATGGGTAGCTAGCTACAGTATCAGCACATCAGTACAATTATGCAAACCTCTCAAAAGCGCCAAAGCCCACCCTGCATTTCAGCAAGTATTCACTGGTGTTCTACTCAGCACTACCCTACAGTAAAAAAGCCAGACCAGCACAAAAATGGGAGTGGCACATTTGATCAGATTACAAGTATGATTTCTTTGTAGGAATTTCAACCTTTTCAGTGGTAGCCAAAAAAAGAATAAAAATGTCCTCTGGTGATACTATCTACAAGACTGGTTTTTAATTAGGGAAGATTAAAAAAAAAACCAACCAAACAAAACCTTCCAGCCCAGTTTCCCCCCCAAAAAACATAAAAACCAAATACCCCAAAATTCACAGAAAACAAAAGCTCATGGAAAGTATCTTTTACTCCACTGAGAAGAGAATGCAATTTCAGAGTACAATGTATGATACAGCGATGAAGCACACTGAAGCCTCCACAAACTCATATTAAGAGTATCTGCTGACTGAGCAAGTCCAAGTATTTGCACATACAGGCATACTGCAATAGGCTAAGCTACACAATAGCTCATTTAAAGTTTTTTATTTTAAACCAGATTCAAATCTCTCACAGGTAAAAGTAATTCAGCATCTGTTTAAATGCTATGCTGCAGTTAGGGGTTACTAAGCTGATATGGTTGCAAGTTAATTTTAGGATCAACTTAGGATGAGCTGACAGTTTGCGATTTAAAATACAGCCTTATCACTGGGATCATCTAGGCTTTCTTCCAGGTTTCACCTTTAGCTGTTCACAAGAGCTGAACTAGGGTTTGAAGATGTTCTATAAGAGCGTGCTGTAGATTAAAGCACTGATTTAAATAATCCAAACCAAACAAAGAAAACCCACGGAAACACGCCTCCCGAAACCAAGTTTAATTCTGGGTGGAACCTGCCAGCTTTGCAGTTAAGATGCAAGAAGCTGAGACTGTGGTGATTCTCTGCGATTCTTCAAAAAAGAGAAGCTAACCTACAAAAGGATCCTCAACCATCTCTACCGAGAGATGCAAATAACCCTCCAGAACACAGGGCAAGTGCTGAAAGACCGACTGCACTACCCGGGAGAGGGCTGTGTGACTTCCCACACGCCCCGAGCCTCCCCAAGCACCAGCAGCACGGCAGAACTGAACGTACAATAACACAAACTGCTCTACCAAGGTCATCTTGTTTTGGCCGTGCATGTTTAAAGGCAGCCACTTTCCGACGGAGCCGAATATGAAATATTCATGTTGGGTGCCGGAGCGGCAGACACCAGGCTGCGGGACTCTGGCTCCACGGGCGGCAGCACTGCAGGGCAGGAGGGATGGCCAGCACAGCCGGGGGTTCCAGCCTACAGCCCCCACGCTCCGACACCCCGAACCACCGGCGTGGCTGTGCCACCGCCTTCCATCCCGGCGGAGTCTCGCCTCGCACGTAGAGAATCCCCTTCCCGGGAAGCTGGTTCTCGCCTGGACCCGGCGAGGCGACCGAGAAGCGGACGAGGCCGGGTTCGCCGACACGCGTTCAAGTCCCCGCCCGCCCATCCCGCCTGCCCCGACCCCCGCGCCCCGCAGCCGCCCCGCTCACCATGAACGCTGCGGTCCCTCACGGGCGGCGGCGCCGGAGCCCCATTGCCCGCCCCGCACCGCGGGCCTGGCTGCCGCCGCCCGGGCCCGCACGGCCTCGCGGGCCGCCCGCCCGCCCCGCCTCCCGCGGGTGGGTCCGCCCGCCCCGCCCCGCCCCGCCAGCCGCGCTAATCACCCGCGGAGCCGCCGCACACCATCGCTGCTCTCCGCCTCGCCCAGCGCTGCCTGGGCACGCACGGCTCCGCCTGGCGAACGCCTCCCGCCTCCCGGGCCGCCCCGGCAGCCCCGCCCGGTGCAGACCCGCGTCCATGACGGACACCCCCCCACAAGCTCGTCTGCGTTAGCCGCAGTCTTTGTCAGCTTAGCATTACGGGTGTTGGTTTAGGACGCAGCTGTATTCCTTGAATCTCTCTCCGCTCTCTTTCCCACACTGCCGCTTCCCCTCCCCGCGTCCCTGGCTCCAAGCCAGGCGTTTGCTTGTACCGAGTCCCGCTGCTGTGCCTTGCTGAGACAGCCTCGGTACCGCTCCGAAGCGCCAGAGCAGCTAAAACTCACCAGCCCCTGTATCAGTGCGGAAGGAGCAGCAGCAGTGTTACGCTGAAATACTCCTACGGCATAAGCATCTTTTCAGTAGCACTCATGCTCTGTCCACCTCTGACAACCCTAAGAGATAGATATATAAATCTCTTCTACAGTTCTGACAACTCCCACATCACCTCTTGCTAAATATTTTGCCTCAATCCAGATAAATTAAGCTTGATATTCTTTCTTTGTCCAAAGACTCTGTTACCTAAGTCAGTGGAGACACCCAAGTTGCTGTGGCTCCATTTTTGGTAGACTTGAATTTTAAAATATTATCTATTCACCTGCAACTGTTGCCATTTTCTCAACTCTGCAATAAGGATTTCATATTCTTTTATCTCACTGACTGTGGTTTGCAGCTGCCAGGGTGAATTGCTCACGGTCTTTATCACAGATAAAATGATCCTAAGTCCCGAAATTAGCAGCAAGGACTGATCTGAAAACAACTGGTCACTTAAGCATACTGCTTTCAAAGCTTTGCAATAGTTGGGAGAACTTATTTTATCCGAATTGCTAGGTGTTATATCAGCTATTGTTTTCAACCTGAGACTTCACATCTATTTCACGGATGCAGCAATACTACGGCAAATACAGAACAGCTCACTGTTTACAAGTATATTGGCTTCATTCCCACCACCACCAGTTACAGACACCTGCCATCCAAGCATCTCGTGTCAGAGCACAAGTCAACACAGCTCATGCAAAACACTGCAGACTCCAGTGCTAATGCTTTATCTCATGAACTATCTGAAACTAAGTTATCGCACATATCAAAAGAACATTCATTAAAGTTACAGCTATTAACACGGGGGAAAAAGCAGATGCTGAGGAAGAGCACCCCTGGGTGGGCAGTGGTATTCCTGCAGTAGATGTCTATGCTTTCACACTGAAATTAGAATGGTATCACAGCTCTTCTGCAAAGCCCTGACTGCGAGAGAAGAATGCCTGGTGACACAGGAAGATACCGCAGGATGAAAAGCGAAGTACACCCTGTAACAAACCACAGCTGGCTACAAGTTACACACACAGTTGGTAGCGGTCACTATTTTTAGGCTGCTTCAATTAAAACACTACCTGAGACTACTTGAACAAGTTACGTGCAAGATTTAATTACATTTTATTTTTTCCACAGGATGTCCCACCTCATTCAGCACACAAAATAAGAACTGGACCAGAATTGCCCAAGCAAACAGATAACTATTTTTTCTCTGGTTTTTAAGTCTTATCACTACCTCAACAGTGCTTCAATGTTCCCTTGCATTGTTTCATGACTGTCTACTGCATGTCCATCTGAAATCTCTTACCTTTTATAAATGATGTAGTTTACCAGACAAATTTCAGCTGGTGCATACCCAGCACTTTCCTGGCCCCCAATACCCTTCTGGCCCCTCTCACCATTTCTGTGCCACCATTACACAGCCATGGTCAATACGCTGGACTGGGGAAATGATACGACCAAAACCACACCTTTTGTTTTGTTCCATTAGTGTGGTTACTCTGCAATGCCTGCTCTGGGACAATGTAAACGTGAAAGGAAAAGGAAAACAAAGGAATATGCAGCAGGACTACCAGATCATGAAATTTGTGATGATCTTTCGGTTGGGAAACTAAGATGTGATTCTTAATGTGACACTGGGCCATAAATGAATAATTTTAATGAAGATCCTTATATATACAGTAATCAAAGAGAATTTAAGGAGACTGGAACTTCAGGCAAAGATCTGATTATGAGACTAACCTTCAAAATTTAACAGAGTTCTGAACTTCTGAGTTCAGATATTATACAACCTGAGAAATCTGAATTGCATACTCAACCTGTACTTTAGTGATCTGCCAAGCTCTACGAATAATTAATGGTTCAAGAATCATCAGCCCTACTTGCTTTACACAGCTCTCTCTATATGTGTATACATATATATTTAATCCTCTTACATTAAAGAAAGGATACCTGAGCAGAAGATAGCAATTGCATAACAGAACTTGTCTGTGATAACATTATATGTGTGAAGTTTTATCTTCCACCAGGACATCTTTCATCTTTAGTACCACAGTATTCTCCTGTTCCATACTTTATAAATTAGGAATGCCTAAGCAATGTAAAAGACAAGATAACATACTATGGCCAAGTTGTGAGGAAAACCTCGCACTATTTGTAGGGATCATTTCAAGTGCTCTGAAATTTGCCTCTTTTCCCCAGGAAGCATCCACTTTTCCTTTCTGATTACAGGGGATACAGAACCTGGGCTGGCAACTGTGATCCCACAAAATCACACTGAAGTTAAATGAATAAAATAATCCACACATTTTACAGAAAGTTAAGAGTAAAGCAAAAAAATGAGAAGCCACATACTCTTGTTTTGCAGTCCTGTGCTCCAGCCACTAGACTGCAATTTTAAAAATTTTAACAATTTTTCCATATACATATTTTTATAACTTCATATTCTGAGCAATGGAGGCATTAGATTAAGGAACAGTTAAAACCTAAGCAAAGACAAGGCCAGGTTAGCTCTTCCAAGAAAGAATAACAGTTTGCTATTTTGAACTCTGTTGCCTCTAATCATTCAACATGCTATGTATCAGATGGTTCCCACCCTCAGGGTTCACGTTTCATTTGTGCTGTATGTAAATAATTTAACTGTTTTTTGGTTATATAGAGTGACATGCTTCATTAAAAAAAGAAGGAAAGTATTTGAAGTACTCAAAAGAGACAAGGCATACCATGAAGCATGTTGCTTAAGAACAGCTTTTTATTGTCAAAAGCAGGATCTTCAATCATATTGTGCAGCATACTGTTAGGAGTGACTCTAACATGAGTCACAGTAACAACAAAAAAACACCCTCCTGCTCAGAATACTGCAAAGGACACAATTTAGTCTGCATATACAAACACGTGCGTGTTTCCCTAGGTACTGACACTATGTGGCACACTGCAAGAAAGGCCTCCAGGAGGACAAGCATCTGGGAAATGTCTGAGCAAGAAAATACAAGCTAAATGGTTGTTTTATTTTACTGTTATTTTCTTGTGAGCATCTGCCAGAATAAAACACTATCAACACTTGCTTTCAGCATATCCCATAAACATCACTTCCAGGGATTGGAATTCCATTGGATATGGACTTCATGTGAAAACATAATTTTACTTGATCTGTATGCCTGCTCACTGATCTCTACACCTTAATTATCTGTATAGTCTCAGCATAATAGCCTTCCAAAAAATCTCTCAGCAACTTTTTCTTCTGACATTTCACAGTAGCGCTGATGTTGCAGAAGAAAACTTACCTTTCCTATCTAGTCTCATATAACACGCTCTTAGTGCGGCTGAAGATCATGTCACAACTGTTCCCCTCATTCTGAGCAAGACACAAAAATAAAAGGACTCTCCATGCTACATCAACCTGATGCTGACACCACTCTGAAACGGCCAAAAATCCAGGTTAACTACAGGAAATAGAGGAAAGGAGTCACAGAAATATCATATTTCATCAATATCATATAACTCATCTTGCAGGTTCTCAAAGCAGTTGTAAAAACAACCTCAAATACTTGTAATCTTCAAGACAGTGTAAAAGTCACCCAGGAATGCCACTTACTTTGCAGTGCACAACAACTTGTATTTTATGCTGTTCAGATACCTTCCACACCACACAGTCACTATTTTTGTTTGCAAACAGCTGTCTTTGCAGGTAAGTATGTGCACACTTGTATTTAGCACCATGACTCCAGCACGTACACCAAACTAAGGTAGCGAAGGTACTTCACTGGGTACTTCTGACCATATTCTACTTCTCCCCTGTTTTCAAATCTCTCTACTAATTTCCCTTCTGCTTCCTCATCAAGATTTGGGTATCTTTATGGGTCTCTGACCTCTTAAAATTTTATGCTTGTCTGCCCTTAGAAATTACAGAAAAACAAGGTAATAAGGCTACTACATCAAAGCCTCTGAATGTTTTTTTGCATCCATGTTTGCTTCTCTGATCCCTGAAACTACCTTTGAAACTCTTACTGGTGCCAATTTCTCACATGCCTAATACAAGCTTCTTTTGTACTCATACTGACAGTGTGCTCCATATTCTCTCTCATCAGTAGTCCAGTCTTACAGATCCTTGTGCATTCTGTGTTTAATTTTACAAAAAAAACCCTATATCAAAATGTTCCTGAATATAATCATCTTCTGAATTTAAGGTTCAGTCTTGATGAGAAGAAATTGCAGCTTTTTAAAGCTACGCACAAATATAAACATAATATATGAAGGAGGGCAACATACCTTTATAGCGTGGCTTAAAGCAATGACTATTTTTAGGCTTTAATATTCATGAAGCTGTTTCCACTGAGCTTTATCATGCTCAAGTGAGAATTTCTCAATAGAGCACAAGAAAATTATGTGAAAATACTAACAGGCATGAAAAATTTGTAATAAAATCAAGGCAAAAAATAGGACCAAGAGTCCTCAGAGAGAGAAAGAGAATGAGAACATAAAATTTGCTAGTCTTCCTTCAGAAAGACACTTAAGGAAAAAGCACCAGTCTGGCTTTTCAAAATCCTTACATTCGCATCTTCAGGGTTTCCAGTAACACACAGTACCTCCATTCATTTTGCAGAGCTAAAGAACATCAGCTTTGTTTGTTGTTGCTAGAGAGCATGGTAAGAGTTAGCCTTTCAAAACCCATATCTACGCCACTCTTTAATTTTATATGAAGTTTGAGATGCATAAGCTGGAAGACAAACAAAGAAAACCTTTGGGTCAGGTTTCTTGGGAGCTTGCTTAAACTTAACACAAAATTAGCACAATGAAGTCTAGCAAAGCTTTCTCAATCTTACATGTCAGCAGTGGAAATGTTCCAGTCTCCAGTTAGAATAGGAAGTTCCACCATATTTAGGTGTTACACATCTGCTTTCAAAAATTTATCACCAGCTTTGCTTCACAGCAATGCTTTGCCAAGTGTTTGTGCAATGCAACAGTCAAAGGCACGTGGCATTATTTCCAGGCTTGCTCTCTACAGACATCTATTTTCATTCAAAGCCCATGAGAGGAGGGGGGGATCTGAAAGCCTCCTGTGTGTTGCCAGTGGAAGGTTACTACATGGAAAAAAGCTTACCGACTACACAAAGAAGTAAGTGTTTAAGTATCTTTCTATTAGCACTGGAAGACACACAAATACCAGTTGCACAATGGATTCTTATTTAACACAAATGAGAGCAAAATTCCACGGATGTATCAGCTGTTCTGAAAAGTTATAATCTCTGGCCTGGAAATTTTGGGGTTAGAAAGAGCTGTGTACTTGATACTCAAAAGTCAATCATTTTTCCGTGAATTTGTGGCTTCCTGCCTTTAAAAATAATCTTGCGCTACCAGAATTCATATTCCAGCTAATGCTAAGTATCAACTTGGGCTACAAACTAACTGTCCCTATTGAGACAAAGAGAACAACTTCAAAGTTACTGCACTTCCCCCAAAGCATACCGCCAGCATTGAAACAGACTGCGCAGCAGACCAGCAGCTGACATTGTAACTGCAGTAACAACTACCTAAGCTTACACTTCTATTTAGTATCTTTACTTCTGAAAGCAGATACTTATCCTACAACGCTGCCTGCTACACCTCTTTAGGATCCCTCCAGCTTCCAGGGCTTTTGAGCCACACAATTTACTAGGCATTTTAGAGAGCGAGAAAGCTAAAATAAAAGCTTTAAATCTGGAAAAGGAGGAAAAAACCTCTCACTTCCTTTCAAAAATACTTTGTAACTTGTAATAGCTATTTAAACCAATACTCAAAGCTTACTGCTCTCCATTTGTCTGATGCTTGTAACATATTCTGTACTTTCATATGTTGTTAACATATGGGAAGAAGTTCCAACGGCATCAAAAGCAGAACTTCGTCAGCTACACTCTGCTAGATTATGATACCTGACTGGGTCATATTAAATTCTTTTATTATTAAAATACGCAGGAACAATCACCCTGACACAGTATTAAATCACACTTTCAATTACAGTGAATGGAAGCTACGACTCTTGCTTTGTCTGTTTAAGTATGATAGCAGTTTTGTTTGAGGCAGGTAATTTTCAAGATAGGACAAGGGCAACACACTCTTTGTAGAGTAATACAGTCTACTGGAATTGTTGAATGATCTATTTAGTACTGTTCTTGTTGAGGAAAAAGGAAAGACTTTTTAGGACTTCATCATTGACATAAAAGGTTTCCTTTCTTTACTTATTTTTATTTACCTTCACAAAAATTAGATGTCCTTTACATATGCTTGCAATAAAATAAAAGTATTTGTAACTGGATCAGAAGGCAAGACATGAAACAGCAGTGCATTAAGGCAACTTGCAAGTTTTGGGTTTTTATTCTCAAGTGGGGAAGTTAGTTACACCTTTATTTCCAGAGAATGTAACAATAAAAGGCATAGGTTAGACCAACCACAGTAATTATACCTTCTTACACTGCCCTTGCTTCTTGTTGAAAAAAGGAACTCTGGCCCACAGATCTAAATCCTGCCTTTCTGAAGGCTGACTAATAGAAATGAACCCAACAGTGGAGACCACAGGAAGTGACTCATTCACACCCTTGGACTTCTCATGCAGAACAGAAAAAATGCACTACACAGTTTCTAGCTTCAAAGTGGCAGTGAAGTCTGTGTGCTAACGCTCACCCTATTGGCAGCTATAGCCATCAGTCACGATGGCTTACTCAGGCTATCCAAAGACTAACTCAGTACAAGCAGAAGACAGTGCTCTATCCAAGGCTGTAGCTCTAGCACCTGCCAGAAGCAGCAGCCAGCCTGAACCAACGACTTCCCCTTCCAAAGGCCCTGAATGGACCATATGAATGCAGTAAAGCACGGCTCAGGCAAATGCTCTGAAAAGCTCTGTATTTTTAGCCACTGGCAGCCATCAGCAGAGGCTGCAGATGTGCGGATGCAGAACACGAGGCCGCAGCTCCCCACGCTGCACAGCTTCCACCCGCACTGCTCCTGCACATGGAGCTGCACAAGAACCTGCACACATCAGCAGTCTGGGGACTTTGCTCTGCTCTGGGCTTTTTTTAACCTGGAGAAAACCCACTGCTTATAATGGGACATTTTATCACTATCTGCCTAAAGCATGGGTTGTAGTAAATACTTTCCATGTTTCTCGCTAGGTGCTGTTGCTTTGAAACTCTTTTCCATCTAACAGACCCAAACCAGAAAACAGACTCTGATAAAATCACTTTACTTCATCGACTAGGATTATAGCTTAAATCATGTGAAGATTGAATTGAATTATAATTAACATAATTCAATTTATGAAGTTTTTCCTACACTAATGTTATAACCTTTACTCTTCATCCCATAACAAAGCATCACCTGTAAGCCAAGAAATTCATTTTCCTGTTTTGAGAGCTCATTTTTACTTTATCATGTCCTACAGAGTGAGCCTCTTCAGTACAGCTGATTTTAATTGACTGGAATGTTGACCCCCCCACATATAGCCATATCCTAATTATTGCAGAAAAACATTTGGAAAAATTACAATCCCCAAGTTAAAAATCATAGTTATTTTTTAATTATTAAGGAATTGCCATTAAAATTTTTAAATATTCCAATATGGAATGTCTGAAAATGAGATCATAAAATATTTACACTGAATTTTTGAGTCAAGATTGTTATTGAAAGGCCTCAAGTGTTATATGTGCTGAATTTTACCAGTATTGAAACTTAAAAAAAAGATGTTCCATTGAGCTCTTATTGGAATTCATATAGTGAAAGCTAAATTGTACAACCCTCAAAGGGTCAAAGCACACTTGGAAGGCAAAAAAAACCTGCAAAACTCATTGATTAAAAATGGATTCTGCTATTATATTTAAAAAAATTAAAATAAATACACTATAAAAAAAAGTAATTTCATTTCACTGGGGAAGAAAGCTGTAACATGTCTCTAGGATATAGCCAAAATCTGGCTTTCCTCTATATGCCTTAATCTTTTAATACACAAAATCTTGACTGGCCACATGCAAACAAGTTCTGTGAAGACAGAACACATGAGAGGAGATAACCAAATGATATGGTGATTCTTGAATTTTTAAAGGAATTTCTTTTGAAGAGCATTCACTAACAAAACTGTGGGGAGAGAAGTTGTTGCAAATATATGGTATTTACAACTTCTGTGCTTGACAATCTCGAAAAGAGCTTCTAAAAGAAACAGTGGCTGCAAAGCCTAGCTCAGTTCTACAGTCTACTGGAAAAGAAGAGAACTTAGCTGAGGTGCTGTCATTTGACTTTTAGTGCATTTTCAAACATCAATTGCAAAAGGAACTGGCATAACCAGTTCTACTCAAGCAGAATTCCTGAAGATAATTGATATAAAAAATTAATCGTGCAAACCTCCATTGCAAATGCAGTTCCAGCTTCTCCAAAATTACTCATTTTGACAGCTTTAAAGTTTTAATTTAACTGGATAAAAACTATACAAAAGCTCTCAGTGACCCAGTAAAACAACCCAGCCTGAGCATATACCAATATTGCTTCTTCATCAGACGACTAATACTCATGTATATTTTCAGCATTAAAAACAGGACAAGCAACATCTTAGCTGGAGTGATTTTAATTCCTACACTGTTAAAATACAGTATGATGCTATGTTGTATATACACTTGTTGAACAAATGAGTGTTGTCACAAGAGTTTTTACATGGCTTGAGAAAAGCCGTATGTGCTCAAAAAGCCTGTCTGACCATTGTTTTGGTGAGGGATCATCTAAATCAGGCTGTGCTGTTAGATGGTGGTGAGGTTCAACTAGTGACTTACAGCACTACTCATGATTCAAAGTCTACATGCCAAAAATAATCTCAGAAAAGCACCAAATCATTTAGGAAGGATTAGTTATTGTTATCCAAGAGGCACTGGAGACAATTGTTTTAGACTGCAATTTTGCCAGAAACTCACTAATGGTTGTGTTGGGGTCCCTCCCCCTACCATGTAGCCCTGGGACAGGGGCCCTGGGGGAGAGACACGGTGTTTCCCTGCCCCTGCTCAGCCTCATTCCCCATTGGTTGGTTTGTGTTCCCCTGTGTAAGAAGGACCCTCGGGTCCCATGACTGAGAGAGTTCCTGAGCAGAGCCCCGGCCATGCGGCTGGAGAAATAAACATCTCTGAAACATCTACCACGAATCTGTCCATATATATTTCCTTTCCACGGGACTCCTGGTTTGAAATATGCGTGTTGCAGTAATCCCCGCTGCAACATGGTTGGATGCCATACCACATAAGTATTTAATAATGACTGTTTTGTAACAAATTTAATACAACCATTCAAAGCTGTAATGTAAGATAGTTTGGATGTAAAGGAAAAAGAGTCACAGTACCAGCAACAACCACAAAATGTTAATAGATTATCTACTCACTTACTAAAGAACAGGCACTACAATAAAATATACTGCTAAGTGTCAGAGTACTGCAATTATTAAGTCTCTTCAATTTTGTCATCAAAAATCTTTAGTGAACACTTCAGAACCATTAATTGTGTCAAGACAAGCTGAAGATAAAGTCTGAATGGTTGAGTACAGTGACAAGTTCAAAAGCTGCCTCAATTTCACTTTACCAGCCTAACTACAGCTAAGAACAGTCACATGACACATGGATTTCCAGAATACTTTACCCTGAATTAAGCAGCACAGTCCTTCAAATCAGCATTTGCATTTCACACACAGCATCTGGTTTTGAAGTTTTACTGCATGGTCTCTTTCCACGCAAACATTACTATTCCCATAGCGATTTGAACAAGGAAGTGACAACTGAAATACAAAAAAAGCTCCAAACACATTAAAAGGCTACTTGCAATCCAAAAATCCCAGATCAAGTCAGACAGATCAAAAGAGGTTTTCTTGTCACTGAAAGAGCAGCTCATGAACTACTGACCACACAGCTGGATTTCACAAGATTTTCCCCATTGGAAAGGCAAGTCATTTGACTCACTAGCCAAGAGCTTGGGTTCATCTGTAGTAGAACCAGTTCCCTGAAATGCTGCTTTCAACAATGTTGGAAAAAAGTGGGTTTCACTTCGGATTTTTATTCTCTTATGACACACTAAGGAAGGCTCTTCATGCCTCACATACTCAGTGTAATGACCAAGTAGAACACATTCTTCTGAACAGCACTGTCGTAACAGAAGGAAAATTTCAACAAAGAGCCTTTTCTGGTATTGAAATTGTGTGCAACTCAAACAATATATGCACAGTCATATATACAGATCATAAACTTAACTGGCTTCTTCACTCACCATTAATTCTAACACAGAATTAAACAAATACCTTTTGTACTTTCTTTGGGTCTTTCTGTAAGTTTTCTCCAAGAGGTACTTTTCCAAACAACTTCCATCGCACATCATTTTCTTTTTCAAATCTTGCACTTTGCTTTCTGGTAAACAAACTCCTAAAAACAAAAGAAGTTTTATTAAGAAAAAAGGTTAATTGATTAATTATAATGAAAAGAAGGACAAACATTTGCTAAGCTTATGGATTCCTAACCACATATTCCAACTCCTCTTGTGGTTGTGCTGACAGACACTGTTTCCCAGCTTCAAAAGGTACACCATGCAGTATTATCACCATACCAGGCAATGGACTTGGTTAAATGACAACTTTTAGATAAAAAAAGATCATTTTCCAACTTTCTAAAAGTGGACACCCTTTTTTAGCCTTTCTGTAGATCATTTAGCCTCACTCTTTAAAAAAAAAGACTAAGGCACTAAACCTCTTGCTGCATGAACATTCTCTACCCACCTGTTACAACACATTACTACCAAAAATCACAAGAACCTTGGAGATATAGTAGCCTTTTACTGTATTTAATCTGCTTTAATAAAAGATTATTTTTCCTAAATAATCTTAAAAACAGCTATCAAAACACATTAATTCTGAAGTCTCTCTGAAATGTCTAATATTTACTAGCTTAAACTCTGTAGGAACAGTCATAAAGCTAGACATAAATGCACTGAAAATTAGATTAGTTTTATTGACATTGCTAGTTTTATATCATAAAGCGATTTGCCAGACTTGCAACTTCACACCACAGCTACTTTTTTCCAAAACTGGAAAAAACAGTACAGACCAGTCTTCACGCTTTTGATAGCACTCAGCTCCTCCAAGAGCACAGATATTCTATCCCCATGGCACGCCTGCATTATTAAAGCAACAAATTTTCTTTTGTCCTACTGTCTAGTTTAGCACATATTATTCAAATATGTCCAGGTTGGTTCCATTATTTACTCACCTCAAGGTAGGTTGATCTGGAAACTGACTGTAAGTTTTTGCTCCCTCATTTAAAGGAAAATAAAAATCCACTGAGACAAAAGCAATTTTGCTACTGCACTCAGCAGGCAACTCCAGTACCTTCAAACCACAGATGCTCCCATTCTGACATTACTGCTTTTCCTTACAGTTACCACCTTAATGCCGTGTGTGCTGGCACATCGAGTGCAGATTGTTTCTTACGTATAAAGTGTGATAGTTTGGAAAATAAAACTACATTGAGCTTCACGTTCTAAAAGAACTGAATACATGTCTGCAACAGGAACAATCCAGGCACTAAAAAGTTGGTTTTCCTTGTCACTTTGTATCAGATCACATGACCAATATCACAGCTATACCAACAGAGATAACATTGCTGGAATACAAGAGATATGTTTAATATGTGGAAAACAATTGAGGTCATAACATTAGAGTATGCTGAAATATATTATAAAGTTAACAGTATGCACTGCCATCCTTAAGTATGCACATATTTATACAAATTATCACATGCTTCTGTATCACAAGGGTACAGTTACCTTGAAATGCAAACCAAGAACAAATTATCATATTAAAAGATAAGAACAAAGTGTTTATGTACAGAAACCACGCAAGTCAATTACAACTGATGTCAAAGCTAAGCAGTAACTGTACTTCTCCAAACCCCTTTCAGCTACACAGAGATTATAAAGTAACTAAAGCCCGAGAGGACAGATTTGTATAATCATTTGAGACAGCTACCTGGGAAATAAAATATAAAGACAAACAGACAAGATACTAATTTTTATATTTTTATATAATTATATATATATATATATATATATATTCCGTCCATTTAAAATGGAGAAATATCAAGCAAGTTCTAAAATACATCTAAGAATAAAAAGGAAAGCGTGACAGAAACAACATCCTAAAATCTACTGCGTGTAAATAGGATACACCATGTAAGGCAGACTGGCTGCTCTTGCAAAAGGGTTTTTTTCAGATTGTTACTACTTCAGAAGCAAGCAAATTCCAGACTACAAACCATCTTCAGAGAAAAGAAGAACTTCTAGCATCGGGGACACTGGAAGAGTCCAGTAAGGAGGCACACCTCTGCGACAGCTCTGTGCACATTCAAATCCTTTTGCAAGTAAAAGGCTTTCACCACACTTCATTAGCACTGCAATAACACAGAAATTAAAGGCAATTTTCTCTCTGTCTCTATCCACATTAGAGGTTGCTAGCACGAGTGTATATACAAGCAACAACTCCCTCAGTCTCCTCTGAAGGATTTTAAGAACAGCAGTAGGTATTTACCCTCAGAGCAAAATAAAGATGAATTGGAATGATAAAAGTGTAACAGCTCTCTGCTGCAAGTGCCTGCGTAAAATGAACTAAATCTGAAAAGACAATCTCACACACTTCCTCCCAATTCAATTCCACAATCCTAACTATCTACTTTCCCTTTAGAGGCAGCATCATAACAAATAATCTGTTCTACAGCTTATCTAGCAGATGGCACAGCACTTGTTCAGCTCACTCTTCTCTATCCCTACATTCTAGGGCACCAGGCATCTATCTCTTCCTTCCTTTGTACTATGTCAGGGATTTCCAGATCACTTTTAATTTAAAATACATATATTGAACTGAAAGCAGTAGGTATGGTCAATATACAGATTTCATTCTGTACTCTTCTTTTCCTCCACCCTCTGTTTGGACCTAAGTCCTAGTGTTTGGTTGGTGTCCACACTATTTACAAACTCCAAAAAGTCTCAAAATCCCCCAAAGGCTTAACATTATCAGCAGTCACAAATCAGCACAATCAGACGTAGAACAGCAAACTACAACCTGTTCTTGCTTTGACTGAGGACACACAGCATTAAATCCTGATCTGCCCCAGACTGGAACAGACCAAAGGTAATATATGACAGGATGGCATAGAAGGAGCAGAAGAGATGCCACCTAATTTTCACCTATTCTGAGAAAACTTAAGGGGAAAAAAACCCCAACCAAACAAAAAAACATCTATGGAATGTTCTCTGGTTCAATTTCTGCAGAGCTTTGCAATAAATCAGGACAACACCACAGGGTCCTGATAAAGCCACTACCTGAGATTCCTGAACTAAAAGTAAACCCTTAAAATACCCAACTGCCTTAGGAGGAAGTTTCTGCCATATATATGTCAGAGCAAATAACTCATAGCAAAACCTTTCATTTTTTGTTGCTACAGCACAGAAAGGAATTACTTTCCTCCTATTCTTACACAGCTCCCTCAGATTTTCAAGAAAAGTACTAAGTGGTTTCACTGTGAGCAAATTCACTAAGAAAAATTCCATGCTAAAGGTAACTTAAGGAGATCTTACAGAAAATACAGGTTAACAAGAAGCAAAACTTCCCTATTTGAAAAAACAAAACAAAACCCTAAACAAACAGATCTTTACTCCAAAGATGAGCTCAGAAATTCTAGTGTAAAAGATGTCAAAGTTTCATTACAAGGGTTTTAAGATAACAAAAATTAATTTGAGATCTTAAATGTAAAAAAGGGCTGACATGCCTTGAAAGAAAAGATCACATGCTCATCATTATCTCAGTATCACTGTCCTCTTCACAACTATCAGAGCACATCATGATGATTTACAATAGGGATATTAACAAGAACATCTGACATGATGCATGATGTCTGCAGTCTCATTAGTGTGCAGTCATTAAAGTGTCATGGGTTACATCTTCATTTCTGTTGCACATGGTAACTATTTTACACTAAGTGTCTGCAGCTGCTTATTTTAGAGAAGCCAAGCACGGAAGTTAAATTGAGATCAAATTTCAATTAGAAAACTGCTTTTGCACAGTCCCCTAAAAACAGTATTTGGCACCAAACAGCTGTTTAACATTGTTATTTTAATTGAGCTGTAGAGAGGGATTACCTACCTGAAGAGAATTTAATTCTAACTCCAGGTTTAATTTTTACATACAATGAACATCCTGTGGTAGGACAGAGATGGAACAATCATTTGCTTGAACATACAGATATTCCATCACCACTCTATACTGATCTGCCCAGCTGCCTTTTCTGTGGGGAAAAGAGGAAGTTAATACCAAGAGGCAAGTTTAGCAATGTCAGGAAAACCTTATTTTTTAATAAAACTTTAGAAACAATTCCATTTTGGTTCTCCAAGCACTGCTAAAATAAACATACAAAATAGTTGCCATATATACGTACTGCATATGTATATATTGCCACTATTTTTGTAGCCTTGTGTGCTGTCATGATCAGGCTGAAGCCGCAATCAAATTTTAAAACTGTGGTTCTAACGATATTAGATATTCTAACGATATTACAACAAGTAATCGAGTCAAACCTATCCATATTGCATCTGTAAGAGCATTTTCAAGCTTTTGCTTTTAAAAAAAGTCTGGAATCACCACCAAAGCAGAAAGTTTATCTAGTTCTGTCCAATTCTCTTTCCAAAAAGACAGGAGGTCTGCAACACAACTGCCAACAACTACTGCCCTGTGAGGAGTTGAGAGCAGCAGCTCCACAAGCATTCAACTATTCATTTTTCCACATTTCAGCTGTGCTTTGTTCCAAGCAAGGTTAGTCACTTTTGTGAAGTCACCTCTTAAGAGGTCATCCCTTTCCACCACAAAGTCTCAAAGTCTCAAAGTCTTCTCTATCCAGGCAGGCTCAATACTGAGCCCATCAGATACCTCTGAACTTTGGTACCACCAGAGTCAAGGAACTGTTTCTCTGGCACATGTCACTTAAACAACGGGAAAAATGGATGGGCTCACACAGGAGCTGTCAGAGGGTGGAGCTGAGCAAGGCAGGCACATACACACCCACTGACACCTGTTGGTCCACACACACATCCCTGGACTTCCAGGCAACACACGGTATTTTTTTACCAGAACGCCCAAGATAACACCAGTTTCCTGAAAGAAAGGGTAGAGGAGCTTAGGATTTAGGAGTTTTTACAATTACAGCATCTGGGTTCTTCAGAAAATCTGAATTTTAACTGTATTGCTGTGACTGTTTTGCCAGGGCTCCTTAGATGAAGTTCTGCAGTACTTGAACTACTGGCATGCAGCACAGAGTAACAACTGCAAGCAATAGAAAAGTGAGATGGTATATGCTGCTCTGTGGTAGCCTAACACTGATCTAGCATAGAGATTACATTTGCAAGTAAATGGGTTCCTTACTCTTAAAAAGACAGTTGGTACACAGAAACATGTATGAAAATTGTGAAGAAACTGACCCAGCTCATGCAAACTGATGCAATTTCTTATCTGCATTTAACCAACACTAATTTGCAAATGTAAGTAAATTTTTGTTACAAGTTTTAAAAATACACACAACATCTCCTGCTCTCAAGATGCATGCTCCAAATTTTAATTAGTCTTTCAATTAAGATTATTTTCAGAAGACAAAACAAGTGGAATAGTCATGCAAATTAACTACGGGAAGGACTTACCAGTGTCATGAGCAGAACAGATGAAAAATAAGGACAGTGAAGAAAGTTCAAAAGGTTCAGTTTTGTAGAACAATTTTATCTTGAAAGACAATTTTTCAAATGAGTATCAGACTTGCATGTGTTCTTAAGAAGCAAGAAAGAAACAAAGTCAAAGATCATTTCAGCTGCTTCTGAAGGAAGACCCTGAAATTACCCTGATAACTCTAAACTACGCAAGGAGAGAGCACCAAGGTCTTGAGCCCCTCGGCCTATCCAAGGCTAAGTACATGCATAGACCTTAGATAAGTAAGCAGATATTAATCATAAGAACCAGGTAAATCCACACTGAGCACATAAGCACTGTAAGAAATGTCTCCACAAAAGTTATTCCACAAGGCATCCAGAAAACTACATTGAAACAAGACATTTTAAATAACATGTACCTATTAAGCAAAAAATATATTAAGATAAATTTTATTAAGTAATTGCTGCATTATCATCAAAAGTGTCCAGCCACCTGACCTTATGTGGCATTAATTCAATTAACACTATCTGCTATGGAATTCTACTATGGAATTTAGTCAAAAGGTACAACAACATTGTTTTCTTCTCATCCTCCACTGACCTTTTCTATTCTGTACTAATCATAACTTTTGCAATTTACCAATAAACAGAAGAAAGATTCTCACGTCTAGATGTTCCCAACCTGCTCACTTAAACAATTTCCAGAGACTGAGAAAACAAATCCTGAAAAAACAGCAACATTCTATCAAAGGAATTTTTGTTACCAGATTAGTGGAGGAACAAGACTGACACGTAAATCATGGTGACTGGAGAACTGATGGACTTGAGAAGGCATTCTTGTCAGGAGACCCACCAAAGTCTCCTGAAATGCCCTAAATCTACATTCTCCAAAGGTAAAAGCCAGCAATTGGTAGTTATGACCCAGTAACACTGGTTTCTAGAAATAATTTACTAGATGTAGCAACTGCCAGTTCTTACATTCCCTTCTCTCAAACCCCAATCACCTCTAAGTCAACCTATACAACAAAACAACCAACAGACAGAACACCATTAAAAAAGTTCAAGTACTTTGGCTATGGTGAAGAACCTCCATAAACATGTCCAAAGTTATGCTTTGAATAAGATTCCAAAATTACATACAAAAGTAGGGTTTGCAGAATTTTATCTCTGGGAGATTGCCAAAGGTCGGACTAAAGAAAGAACAATGCTTGGTTTATGGATAAACAAATCAACAGAAATAGAGCCAGACAGCCTGCAAATTTACCTACCTATGAAAGGGGTAACTAATCACAGAATTATGTTTTATAAATTCCTACCACATTTTATAAACAAAGTTTTCCAACCACTGACATTCCAGTATGTTCGGTAAGAATCAAGAACAATGACACTTCACAGGGTAACAGATACCTGCAGGTCTGGAAAAAAAATAGTTCCACAGTAGAGAGAAACAGTAATACAATATAAGTTAGCACTACAGGATACCTGATAGCTTGCAATAGGGTAACTTGGAAATTTCTCTGTATTTCTGGGAAAAAGAGTAGAGTTTAATAAACTATTTTATCAAAACTACAATATTCTGCATTTATCTTTTTTCTTGCAGATTCCCCTCATTTTACAGGGGAACAAAGCAGTGCTGACTGCCCTGAAGTGTCTGAAATGTGCAAAGATAAATTGGGCAGTACCCTGTGAGTTTAGCTGTTAGGACTGCTTGCTGTAAGCCAAGAACTATTTTGCATATGGATAATGCACAGTGCTGGTCTACCATGAAAATACTGCAGAATTCTCAGAAAATGGAGTTTCAGCAAGTTAGGACTGTCATACAAAATCAACACTCAGATCCAACTTCAAACTAATATGTTAGCATCAACCAGCTATAATTAACGATCCTTTTCTAGCTGGCCAAATTCCCAGTTCTCCTCATGTTATTGGAATAAATGAAAATTCTATTCCTAAAATCTGAAAGTAGATTTCTTCATTGATTTGAAGCACTATTACCACACAAATAAAAAAACAGAACACATGAAATGTCATCCTAAGCAAAAAGCTGAAGCCGAGTAAAATGTAAGACCTTGCAACAACAGAGATTAAATATGAACTTGTTTGCATAAACATCAAAAGCAAAAAGTGAGTAAAAGCTCTGCCTGGTACCTACAAGACTATATCTGTATCCAGCATGGGGCCCATGGACTACAACAAATAAGATCAAAAACTGGAGGATGACCACTATGATGGCTGGGTGCTGAGGCCTACAACATACATGCAGGGATGCTGAGAAAGGTGTTTTTATTTAGCCTGGATGACCATCCTCAGGGATGCAATGAGGAATAAAACCCAAGAGGCGAAGCAGCAAGCTGCTGCAAGGCAAGTTTTAAAAAGATAAAAGGGGAGGGGGAAAAAAAAAAAAATCACAGCGGTAGAAGATAAATCCCAAATTGTGCAGTCTAGGGAGGTTAACTCCAAGCTTGGATGTACTCACAACAACTGAACAGGGTCCTGAGCAACAAGCTCTAGGGCTGAAGTTGCCCTGCACCAAGCAGGGACCTACACACAGCGCTCCAGAAATCCCTCTGACCTGAACTGCTCTGTGATTCCATACTCGTGGAAGGTTCCTGCTCACAAAGGGGAGACCAAGCACCCAGTACATGCCTTGTCCTACCTCCAGTTGTTGCCAAGTTCTTGTGTTTATTCTGTCAGCTCTAAGGTGTGAATGACCTTAATATTTACTGTAGGGTTTTTTCTTTATTATTCTTATGGTATGGCTGGAAAACTTTGGAGGCATTTAATGACTAAAAAGAGAGGCTCAACACAAATAAAGGAATGGATTCAGAAAATTCATGGTTTCCATATATCATTTCTGTTAATAAAATTCTACATAAGAAGAAAAACTTCTTCGACAGACCATCTCTTATTTGAGCCTTTTTAAATGTGTTTAAAACCGAAGTTAATATTGACTCCACCTTCTCCACAGATTATGTAACACAGGAAGTGAGACAGTATAAATAAAAACATCAAAGAGCAAAAACGATACTTATTCCATCTAATTTCACCTTGCTCACTGCATTTTTCAGGAAAAAAGAAGTCATCTGAACATTAAACAGTACTTTGATCAGATGGAGAGAGAGATAGAGTATCACACAGCAGTAATTGCACTGATACTCTCCATTCCCCATCATCTACTTCTCACAGCTCCTTTTAACAAAGGAAAACATCAGGAAAGCTCTTGCAAATCAAATGAAGATACAAAGACCATCTAACCCACCCATTCACTAAACCTTCATATAGACAATGAATCAGAATGAAAACAGACCTTAATTTCATTAATCTGAATTAGCTCCTAAAGTCTCATACACATCTCTGAGAAACGTCTGTAGTTCTATGCTTTCTATTCAAAAGCAAGTGTGTGCAGTGCTGTATTGGTTTTGCATGGCAAGGTTTCAGTAGTGGAGGGCTACAGGGGGCCTGCTGTGAGAAGCTGTCAGAGGCTTTCCCCATGTACAACAGAGCCAATGCCAGCTGGGTCCAGGACGGATCTGCTGCTGGCAAGGCTGAGTCCAACGGAGACAGTGGTAGCTCCTCTGGAATAACAGTTAAGAAGGGAAAAAACTTGCTGCACAACAGCAGCAGCAGTCAAAAAAGAGGAGTGAGACTGTGTGAGAGCACCAAGCCTGCAGACAGCAAGGTGAGTGCAGAAGGAGGGGCAGGAGGTGCTCCAGGTGCCTGAGCAGAGATTCCCCCACAGCCCCTGGTGCAGCTCATGGTGAGGCAGCTGTGCCCCTGCAGCCCATGGAGGTCCAGGGTGGAGCAGAGATCCACTTGCAGCCCATAAAGGACCCCATAGCAGAGCAGATGGATGTGCCTAAAGGAGACTGTGACCCTGTGAGAACAGGAGCAGGCTCCTGGCAGCACCTGTGGCCCCTTGGAATGAGGAGCCCATGCTGGAGCAGGTTTGCTGGCAGGACTTGTGACCCCACAGGGGAAGGGAGGATGCAGGGAGCATTATAGCTCAATGCTGCAAACAACATACAACACCCATCTATGCTACAGGTCACATTCACCAGCCAGTATCAGACTTCTGTAATGCTTCCCACCAGCCACTAGAAAAGAAACATACACGTTTTACCTGCTTTTAAGTAATAACTAGACCACATTAAGTCCTCACTGCACAGTTTTGTACTGTTACTAAAAAAACTCCAAAACTTAAAGTATCACTGAGCAGATTTTCACTTAGCTTCTATAATGAACAAATAACTTCAACAAACCTCTTTGTTTAAAGTCTTGTATGTGCAAAACTGTTTCCAGTTACTCAACAGCAAAACAAAGATTTTAACCTACAAAAGCAACTTCCTTTTATTCTAAAGAGCCACATCTCAAAATTTAGTGAAAAGTTTAAGGAAGAACTAAAAGAATTGTAATTGTAAAGAGTTACATTATCCCACACATAAAGGGAAAATAAGGATTGCAATTAATTTAGACAGTTTCAGTTCAACACCTAGTGGAGAACAGGCCACATGACAAAGTTCAAAACTTCATACTCTGAATAAGAGGACAGAAGTTCTGAAAACTGCATCATACAATTTTCAACCTTTATCAAAAGCAAAGGCTGTTATCTTTGTAGAATTCCAACTTTTCACTTGTGGAACACTTGCTTGGAGAGAGAATATTTATTTCAGAAAATTCTGCAGCTTTTCTTTTGTTTCACACAGAGCTGTGGTAGTAAATACAGGTGGGGAGAGGACCTTTAGTCTGTCAGTTCAAGTAGACAGAGTGGCTTTCAAATATGAACTATCCAAAATCACACTGTGCAGACTGAAGCACCCTTCAGATGAGTACAACTGAATGCCTCACAGGCTGCAGAAATACTGCCAGTATCCTCTGTTAAACAGATCCTCAGTGCCTGTGCTGCTTCCCACACCACAAAAGCATGAGCTTGTTTGCCCTCCTTTCTTCCCTGACCTTTCAGCTGCCTGTTACTGACAACAATTTGCTAGAAATGCACACAGATAAAGTAGCAGGGAAGAGACGAAGGGACAGGAGGGAAGGACAAAACTGCCACCAAATTATTCTCTTCCCTCTGACAGGGCAGTGAATCCTGTGGTGCCAGGCAACTACAGCACTCGGGAGCCCAGCCCAAGGCAGGGAAGGGAAGCAGCCTGTGCTAGGTGGCCATGCAGGTTCCCTCCATCAGAGGCATGGTTTCTGGAGTCCTTCCCATCAGCTTCTGGCCAACTCCACCTGCAGCTCAGTTTGGTTTTATTCATTTGTGGTTAGAAACAGTGAAGTTATATCTGCCCCCACAGTGCATCCAGCTCTTTCTGTTCCTCCTCCTACACGCTTCAGTCCTGTTCTCAGCCTGTCTCCTCCTGAACAGCCAATACTATAAGAGGCTTCACTGAACAGAAACTTGCATGGAAGAGGAGACAACATAATATCTACTATCTTAGATCAGTCAATTGCAATTATTTTCATAATTTTTCTTCCTTCCTGTGCTCAGTGAATTCCCATTTTTGGAGACATGAAAGCAGGAAATCAACACTACAATGCTCCTTGTCATTCTACCTCCCTTTTAGCACTAAAATTAGAGAAGTACAATAAGCTGTCCTCTCATTAAAAGCATTATGAAAGGGTCCTATTCATTAACACAGATGACTGATCTACTCCATAAATGGACCTAATTCCTAAATTCAGAACCACAAATTATGTGTGACCAATAATCTCAAAACATGTATGTACATATGTGATATAAACATATTAAATTCACATGATTTCAGACTTAACACTGAAAGCAGTAGCTACTATTTCAAAATTAAAGACCTTTTTCTTATCAGATTACAAGTAAGGTCACAGCCTGGACTAGGTATGTGCTTCTATGTATGGTATAGGATGCCAATCCTGCTCCAGAAGCTTTCTCCCAGAAACGCAGAGATTCTTTGCAAATAGTACAATGTAATGTTGTTCTTAAAGCCCTTTACTTCATGTGTAGGCCCTATGCCCCTGAGAGGTTTCCTGAGATCCAAATACTTGGATCAGAAACTTCTAGGAGTAGCCTGAAAAGAAAGAAGATCCAGATTCCTGAAACAGACAATATCCATGCAGTGGACTAAGTAAAGACTTACGCTGCTTGTAATCCATTCAAATGAAACAAACTGCATGGCTTATTTTTAACTGTACATAGCCCTAATCCCTTTACGGTCACACTCCGTGTAACCCTAAAAATCCTCATTCTCAGTCTCCAAAATGATAATTGAAAATGATAAATGAAAAGTGCAACTTCTGCAGTAAGATCACAACAGTTCTGATTCAGCAAAACTGTTTAAGACCCACACACTTTAAAAGTTTCAGCAGTACTGTGCAGAAGTGAAGTCCAAAGGTATAACTCATTAACTCAGATTACTCTGGGTCAATAAGGCAAAGGTGCAGACAAGCCAACTACTCTTTAGTCTCCCACCCAGTTACTTGCTCACACTAGTTTTCAAACCAAGTTCCTGCATATATTCAAATAAAGGAAATTAATTCCAACTCATGCTTACGTGAAAGACCTCTGGGCTTTTAAAGCTGATACAAGTGACACTTGAAAACAACCAACATGTCAGGTTTTTTTGTCAACAGTCAGCATTACAGCTGCTTTCAGAAGCAATAATCCATTTTCATACACCAACCTGGAGCCTAATGAGAGCACTGTACCTGTGGTGCCTTAAGCTCTTTCAAGAGGAAAGCTGTGCGTAAGCAAGAAAGCGGCCTCTTTCTCACTTTGGATCTTCCTGCCCACACCCAAAGATGCACCCAACAGCCTGAGGAAACAACCAGACCTTTTGGATACTCAAACTGCTGAAGAAACAAACTGAGCCAGAGAAACTGTCTTCACCACAGTGCTCAGGAAGGCAAGCAGGAGCACTTCACTCTCAAGTGATCCTGAAGATGCGAGGACTGAAGGAAATGAGCCAACAGGTCATTTCATCATCCTTTTCTTTGATATCTTCTACAAATAGTTTTGTAAATGCAGTCTCGAACCAACACTTCATAACACACCACAGAACTGACAGAGAACATGCAACCTTGTGCACAGTACTCATGCACATGTGCATATAGTCTCAAAAGGAAAAATAAATTTAGAGAGTGCCAAAAAATAACTATATTCTAAAGCAAGTACTTCTGTAACCATTTTCTTGATACCGCAGAAGATTTACCCCTAACTGATATGTAAGTAGCTTAAGCACATGTGACCAAGCACTGAAGGCATCTAATTATTGTCAGTATTATCTCTACAGGCAGCCACAAATCTTAACTGGCATGTCAAGGCCAAATTTACTCTCGATAAGATCAGAGAAACTAACACATCCTCAGAGGCCAGGCGGGGTTCCATACAAGCACAAGTGCCATTTCAAGAAGCAAGGTTTCTCCCTTTTACCAAATACCAATAACCTGTGCAAAAAATTAAGCTGACTCACCTTTGCTCTCAGTGGTTCAAACCTGTATCCTACTACCCAGAGAAGCCCTCAAAGAGCTAAACATGCAGATTAAGGCCGAGTCCCTGCACTGCAGCCTTACACCATGACCACTGGGCTGCTGGAAGGCTGTGTACAAAGCACTCAGGGTTCATTCTTCCATGTTGTACACAAGTGTGACAGCCACTGACCAAACCCAAGGCAATTTGACTTTCTCCTGCCACTATTCACCCTTGGCTCTCTAAAGTGAAATTTATGCACTTAACCTGCGAGACTGAATCTCAACTGAAACTCCTTTCAGCACAGAGTGCAATGCTAAGAATACACTCCTTTTTAGGGCTTTGTTTATACCCACCACTGCAGCACTTGCAACAAACTGCTTTAGAAAGCTCCCTCTCAGCAAGCTGGTCTTTAGCAATACTAAACAAAACACCTCCTCTTCATCTCACACTGCACACAAACCCCAGTGCAGAGCACAGGGTGAGCTGGGTAGGAAGGCCTCTAGAAAGCAGCTACTTTCAAACAATACACTGCAAGGCCCAGGTTCATTTACTTCAGTACTGGTTTAAGCCCTGGGAATCCAAGGAGCCCACAGGAACTCCAGGGAACAGGGAGTTTTCAACCCCATGGATGGCAGATTACAAATACCAACAAAAACTAGCAACAGCATGTTTTGAACCTTAACAATGCTGACAGCATAAATATAGATAGTACTCTGTGGCACAGAACAACCTCCAAGGCTCCCTGCTTGTTCAATACCTTGTGAAACTCACCACCAGGCCTCATGACATGAAACAGATGCATAAAACATGGGGGTGTGGTGTGCAAGTACAGACAAAAAGTGGGCAGCTCTTGTTTCCAAAACAGAACAGGAAGTGGATGCCAAAGAGAAGAATATTCAAGGTCAAGTTACAGACTGAGCACCTGGAACTTCAAAGCCGATCACCTAGTTTGAACTTAATCCTCATATTCTTACAATGACATCACCCAATGACCAAGATTATCTGTTCTCCATTTAAAAGGCAATAATGACAGCCTTTGTTTCCTGGCATTCAATGTACCTGCAAAGATTCAGGTTAAAAAGCTCAGTCTGGTGAGTACTACAGTTTCTGTAACACTGGTAAAACCTCCACAGACTACAGTGGAACAGAATTTGGAGAGATGGCTTTGCTTTGTTGGATAAGAAGAGTTGAGAGGTGGTTAAGCATCCTACTCTGAGCAGGGTCTAAATGTGCCTGTTCCACTGTGCTCCCTCCAAGGCTGAAGGACAGCATTTGTTTGAGTTAGCAGTTGTACTACCAGAATGGGTAACAAAAGTTCATGCTTTGAAGTGCCAAGAAGCCTCCTGCTTTAGAATTAAGTCTGGTTCCATGGCAACAAACAGACAAGGGTCCACAAAAGCATCAGCACCTCAAACACGACTGATGACTGGAGCTCTGCTGCACAGTACTTTAACCTAAGAATAAAAATCAACAAAGGCTTCAGCCAGTTTAGTAGGTCTAAATAAACTGATTCTCTTAAGCTTTGCAAATAAGGCAGCCTTTCAAAGAATGATGTTTGCCAATTCTTGATGCATTTTATTAGCCTACTTGTCTCACGCAAAAAAAAATTACATGAGGAAAAATAGATTAGCTGAAGCCATGTACAAAACAGGTTATATACAGCCAACTCTGCTCGATGTCTAAAATGTCTTTCTAGAACAATTTCTCTAAAATATATCACACTTCAAATATCATAACTTAGGAGACATTATGAAGCCCTTACATAACTTAAAAAAAAAAGAACCCACCAGCAAACAACTCAAGCCCCCAGAAACCAATTAGTCCTTTTTCCCATTCCCCACTTCCCTGGGGGAACCTTATCCTTCATACAAGGGCCACATTTAGAAACTGCTTTGGGTGGCCAATGCTATCATTTCAACAAGTGGGTGACACAATGTCAGATGTTTTCATTCCATACAAAAATTAAGGAAAAGGCTATTAAAAAAAACAGTAACTGAGATTTGGAAACATAAGAGCAGTCACACCAAGTGTTTGTAAAGTATTTGTATTTTAAGCTTCATACCCTTAGAATGATCAATAAAATATCCCATGACTACTAAACTATTTATGAATCCTCAGCTGTCAAAGCTCTTTAATACAGGTATGGATCCTACCTATATTCATCTATTTATGTGACACAAGATTAAGGACCTTGGCCAAAATCACAAAAGATACCACTGGAGAAGCCACTGTTCAGAAGAAAAAAAGACCTTGTTCAGAAATCCTTTTACTGCAATGTAGAAGGACTCTTCCAAGATTTAAGATGCTTCCATACATCATAAACATAATATAGAATAGGATGCAGAGCCTTAGTCCCCAGCAATATTTGCCTATTTACTCATAACAGAAAAAATATGTTAATACCAATCTACATTAAAACAGCAATCTATTACATCTTTCAAAGCACAATATCAAACAAGACCTTTCTCCTAAGATCTTACATAATCTGTTAAAATATATTTTATGGAAACATTACCTGGCAAAGAAGTTTGTAAAAGGTCCCAGTATTTTCCGTTTACTGTCCACATCTGTCTCGTGACAATACTGCTGCTGGCTCTGGTCATTGCTCTCTTTAGTGGAATTCAGGGTAACATCCGAAAAGTGCGCCTCGTCAGTCTCGAGATCCACTATTGCACTTGAACTGCTTGTGACCACAAAGTCCAAAATGTCTTCATTGCTAACTGATAAAGTTGTTGACAGTTCTGTGCTAAGACTAGACACACTACAAACAGAGATATCATCACTTCGATTTAGAGTTTTTGAGGTTGGACTATAAAGTTTGACAGTGTCATACCCAGTTCTTGGGAAAGTCGAGGATTTTCGCACAGCATGGTCATGCTCAGCAGTCAGTGAATGTGGAGGCACATATGGTGGCAGCGCACAAGCACTCTGAAAAGCCCTGTCAGGCACGAGTTCAGGTTCTGATTGCTTTCTCTTCACATTCAACACACTGCAGTGAACAGGCTCTGGATTTCCTATTTCTAGAGTTGGAATACCAGAATCCACTGATTTAAGGCTATGACAATCTTCTAACGCACTGGACAGCTGGCCAGGTCCATATTCAGGCAATGAGAGATGTCTCAGGGTCCCAGAATTCAAGTTTTGAAGGCCCTGGATACTGCTGCCCACTCTTGAATCCAGAATTCCCACGAAGGTCAAACCATTTAAAGAGTTGGATAAATTTGCATCGGTTGTCTTGGCCCAGCTGGTAACTGGTTAAAAAGAAAGAAAAGATTATGAGTTTGCTGGAGCGTTGTGGTTTGTTCTCGACTGTTTGTTTGGTAGGGTTGGTTTTTTTTCCATGGTCGTTTCTTGGTTTTGTTTCTTGGTTTGTTTTTTTAATACACTCAGTCCTGTCCTAATTTAGGCTTTTAACTAAAAATTATTTGTCTTCTCTTGCACATGATTACCATCCCTTCCCCCAGCCTGAACAACCAGGGCAATGGCAACTTAAATTAGGCTTCTAGAAAATGTCAAGCATGAAAAGCTTTTCATAAGCAGTTTGTGTGCCCACATTTGCTTCTTACACATCTCCTAAGAGCAAAACTACATACTATAAAACCTGCAGTATTTTAAGGTTCCCTGCCAATATTGAGACAAATATATGAATTTTTTTTAATACAGTCATAAATTCATATTTGCTGATGTCAGAGGGCTACAAAACTTGTTTCCATACACTTAGACCAGATTCAGAAGTGTTCATTTAAACAGAATTTCTCAGTATTCTTGGAAACCATAAAACTGATAACAAATTCGTCACAAAAGAGAATCCATAATGTATCATTGTTGCATTAAGCAAGAGATGCAAAATCTGAACATCTATAAAGCTATCCATATAGTCAATGTTTTGACAACACACATGATGCACTTCATCAGTGCATATACAGTAACAATGACATTTGCAAATACGTATTATTTACTGCACTCAGGGACTGTGATCCTTCATCTTTGCAATATCCATGCAGGCTGTCACCCCAGGGGCTCCCAGCAGGTCAGTTAATCCAGTCAGTGCCCCACTTCCAGTCAGAATCTGAATGGCCTGCAAAGTAAGGGCTGTCAAATAGGAGCTACAGGTTGGATGCACCAAACTCATTGGCAGCTTTCATACACCTGGAACACCATCAGGAATACTACCCTGGCTTCCAGAACTGCTACTGACCCTTTAAACACTACATGATTATTAATACGACATTACACAGATCTTCTCTTTCCATACGAGTAGTTAAATTGTCTACAGCTCTTCTGACGTTTGCAATGCAATTACTCTGCAGCAGTTGGCAGAACAAATATGCACATATTGCTTCAAGTTCTTCCCTCTGAAACACTCTGGGATAAGTGTGAATGAATGAAGAACACTCCTTCCATCTTGCAAACAGACTGCTTTCTAGACAGATTTTTTCTTCAGTTCCTGAAGCCTGGTCTCCTGCTTCTGCTCTCCTACTCTCTCTCAGGAGTAGCACTTAATTAAAGGTGCCAGTTGTTCTCTAGGTCATCCCCACATTCTATTTTTAAAAAACAAATACAAACATACCCCAAAAGAAACCCCAAACTTCTCAATTTCAAACAGCAGTGAAAACTGCTATCTCACAGCAGTTCTAAACCCCTGGTTAACATCACCTAAGCCCTGCCAAACACCAGGGTTTCACACACAGTACATTCTTAGATCTGAGGACATCAATACACTTTGGCATTGTGATACCAACAGGCAGCGAGTGAGAGAAAACTCATTTCAAACATATCTCACTGGTCCAAACAGAAGGCTTTTTTCCACAAGTTTTCAGTCATGTGGAAAGTTCAGGAATCCAACTGTACTTTGTATGCTATACTAAATCTTTAACTTACTACCCCAATGGTATTCACTTGCAGATATAACACTCCAGTTCAATCCACTCCTAAGCACAGACAAAAGTCAAGGAGAAACAACCCTGGATATTTCATCTTTCAGACTTCTTCAGAACTTTTTAACAGCCAACTATATGTTACCCATCTGAATCAATCAATGCACCAATTGCCTAATCTTCTGGGTAAGCAAGGTTTCAAGTGTATTGTTTTGACTAAAAAGCTTGTGAAGATGTACACTGTCCTTAAAGAGTTGCTATAGCAACTTTTTTTTTTCATATTACCATGGTTTGAAAAGTTTACATCCCCTGCAATTAAAATGATGTCTTGAAATAGCTGGCACACCAACCATGTACATTATGAATTCTCTATTCACTAAATTAAAATTGCAAGGGCCAGCAAAAAAACAAGCAACCCTAAATAGCAACCCTTGAATGCAGGCAACAAACTACACTCAAGAAGTCAACAATGATAGTTGAAGTATACAAATAAGACATAACATGGAGCATTAGGTATAATTACTGTTGTATACTGGGATCGCCTATTCTCAGACCTTCTTGCTTGAATTCACTTGTTTTTCTAATGTAAGTCTGACTGTTTTCTTCTCCCTGTGCTCACCTTTATCCCTTCATATACATTACGTTGCTCTTTAAATACACAGCTCACCCAGCCCCAATGTTACGCTACAGCATATATAGATACACACTTCAGAACAGTATAACCAAGGTGTTTGACATAAAAGAATTCAAACTTATAAATGCATTTAGAAAGTGCAGTCCAGAAATCAAAACACAGAAATGTAATCTGCCAGGAACAGCTTTGATGATGGTTGGGTAAACAGTACAAGCATGTTCCTGTAATGAATTCCTCCCATGACTGCCTTCACTTCTGCTCAATGATTTTCCCAAGTAGCAGCCAGTCCTTAGTTTAATTGCACTGCTCTTCTCAACCAAGCTTACAAATAGTAAGCATTCAAGTGACCTTGGCAGAGGCAGTAACCACAGCAGCTCCAGAGGCCAAATACTATAAACAAAAGAGTTTAAAAAAAAGGTGAAAAGAAAATTCCACGCTGGCTTCTGAAGCTATTTTAACTTGGCTTGTATTTTTTCAAGCAATAAATTTAACAGGAAGAGATCCTTTAAACGGGCAACCAGCAAATGCAGAAGTATACAACACTACAGCTTGCTGGAGCAAATTACGCAACATCAAGCTACAAAGGTTTTACACAGTTCAGCGAAACTGTGGGAGGCTTTGAAGTGTACCCGTCAAAGGCTTTAAATGAAAACTTGAGATGCAATCAGCTGTCAAGGATACACATGAGAACTCCTTGATTCATTCTGCGTTAGGTTGTTGTAGGATTGTTTTTAAGGATGAAGTGATATTTATACTCTGTTTTATCTGCCTCACTGGTAAGTGCAAAATCTGACAATTGATGTCAAATATTCTGTCGTGCTCCAATGCCAGCTTCTTTCCATAAAGCATTTATTAACATAACAATGTTGAAACATTATCATCTGAGTATAATAAACTATTGAGAAATAGCATGCAATTTTGTCAGCACAACATTAATAATCCCCATTGTTTATTTAAATATATTATGATCTAAATAAAATCGATATTTGTAAAGTCTTAACACGTATGTCTTATAGAGAACATGATCTCATAAGAGTGAGCATTCCACGAGAGGTAACAAGGTGAAGGGAGTTAGGAAAATACAGCCAAGGTCACAAGTGGTGATGAGAGAGCAGGTAGATATTATTTACTCATTAACGCTTCCAACTTAAGCGCTAAGGACAAAGACAGTTTTGTAGCCAGGTTCAAAATTAACATCAGGACACAACTATTCACACAAAGGGCAGCTAAACTGTGCAACTCCTTGTCACAGAACACCATGGATGCCAGAAATTTACATGTAAGCTTGGGAATAAAAATCCACTGATGATTCCTAAACAAAAAGAAACTCAGAAAGTCTCTAAATTGCAAGTGTCAGAACTTCATGAAAACATCAACATACATTAGTTCTGCTTTCAGGCCCTCTCCTGGGTAATTTTTTCTCTGACAGGTGGAGTTTTTATCTTTCTCAGTAGGGCTGCCCATAGGGCCTCACATTCCCCAAATTCTGATCACAGCATGTAAGAAGGCATGCTCTGACAATAACCAGAGGCTTTAAAACAGATTTTGGCTTTGCATACCACTCAGCCACACAGAGGGAACAAGTCATATTTGATTAGAATTTCTAAGATTTACAATAAAATGGCTTTTTAACCATTTTGATAAAAAAGTTAAAGAAAGATAACAGCAATGCGAAATCATTAGAGTAAAACAAAAACAGAAAGATGCCAACTCAAGGCCCATTATTCCAAGTTTGTTATGAGTTATGATACAATTTAGGCAAGCAACAAGACTAAGACAACAATTTGCAAAACAGGCTTTATATTTTCTTGCCTCACAGGAATGAGAAGGGGAATGGTTACACATACTGCTCAGTTCTCAAACAGTTAACATCACAATTTATATCACACACCTCATCTCTACAACACTTAACCTCTGCCAGCATTTTTTCTTAAGTCTTTAAGAACAAAGAATTTCTTAAATTACAAAGTTGCAACTTTTTTTTTTCCCTCCTAAAATAATTTTTTTTCAAATTAATGGTTTATATTCTCCATGCGTTTAACAATATTTTTGTTGCATGCACCAAGAAACACATTGGTGTTATCAAGTGCAGCTTTGGGTGACCTTGGTGCACAAGAGCATCAAACTCAGTTTTATTAAAGATTTCTTGGTCCCATTTGTTCACATGCCCGTTCCAACAGCCACAGCATTGCCAAGAGTGAAGAACTCCTGAAGCTACAAAAAGTCTGCCTTTAAACAAAACGTAAGATACAGCAATCAAGGCTACCTTTGTAAGTACGGCTGAAACTTTACTGAAATAAAAGAAACCAGTGGGGATTTTTTTTTTTTTTTAATTAAGATGATTGTTATCTAACTCTCAGCTGGTGACCTTTTAGAAAGGCCCTTTAGAGCTTTACAAATCTGGCTTCTGAGTGGAGTGCTCGGAGAGCAATCATAAGTAAGCCATTCACTGCTTTTCGACTGTTTTTGCTCCGTCAGGCAGGCAATACAAACAAGTTACAGTGCTCTGCTAAAGCCTCTGCTCCAGAAGCGGTTTACACGGCTTTTTCTCTCCCCACACCATTATTACTTAAAACTCTGTGAACCACACTAAATTAGCAGCAGCGTCAGGAGAACTTCAGCTATCGTGAGATGTAGTTTTGTTTGGTCTTTGGGAATTGCCTGGGAGAGTTCTACTAGAACAGAAACAGCGAGATGAAAGTTTCTTCCTTCTCACGGGCTGAGCCCGACTCGCTCTGCGAAGGTTTCCGAGCTGGCGGCCTTCGCTTACAAAACAACCTAAAGAAACTGAAACAAAAAACAAAACAAAACCAGGAAAAAAAAAAAAAAAGCCACGACCAAAGCCTTGAGGAAGCAGCGCTCACTCTTTTCCACGGTCTTTAACCCACTCGGTGAACACTCCGACGGCTCAGCCCACCTGCTCCTCTTAACTTTTAAGGTGGCCATAGCCGGGCAAGTCAGCAGCCGCAGCCAGCGCGGCCCCGGCGAGCCCCTCGGCGCTGAGGCTGCTCCCGCCGGCCCGGCACCCCCCGGGCTCTGCCCCTCACACCAACAGGTACCACCAACACCCCCAGCCCCGGCAGGGCTGCGCCGCCGCCCGGGCGGGAAGAGCCCCGAGGAGCCCAGACACCTCACCGGGGTAGCGCTGCCCTCCGTCGCTCTCGTCACGCTGGGCCATGCCCGACCCGCCCCACAGCCGCTGCTGCGGGACTAGGAAGCGGCCGGCGGCTGCGGCGGGCGGTCCATATCGCCGCTCTCCGGTCCCCGCGGAGCAGCGCCAGGTTCAGCGCGGCTGAGGCGGAGCAGCCACCCCTTGCCGGGCACCCCCTTGACGCGGCGCGGGGCCTCCCATGGCGCCGGCGGCGCACACCTGGCTGCGGGACAGGTGCCGGGCTCCTCCGGCGATGCTCCAGCCCCCGCGGCTCAGGCTCCTCCCGCGTCGCTGGCCCGGCCCGGCGCGGCGGGGGAAGCACCGCCCGCCGGGGAAGGGAACGCCTGCGCGGAGGGGAGCGAGGGGCGGCCGCTGGGCGCCATTTTAAATGGCCTCGGTGCCCACAGAGCGGCGACTGTGGTGCCTGTTCAGCCCCGGAGAGGCGGCGTCCCGGGAGTGGGGCTGTGGCTGAGGGTGCTGGTTCCGAGCAGCCCCTGGACGGGAGGGAAGCGGGGCTGTGGCTGAGGGCGCTCATTCCGAGGAGGAGCCCCGCGCCCGGCGGGAGCCGCTCTTTGGCTGCCGGGCGCTGCAGCCCGTCCCGCGTTACTGCCGGGCCGGCGGGCGGCCCTGTCCGTCCCCGGGGGAAGCAGGTGGGCAGGCGGGCTGTACTCCTGTTGCCGCCTGCGTTTAGGAGGAAAACTAAATTCAGCGGTTTTACAAATGTGGGCTGCGGAAGGGGTGGAGACATCAAGTGCAGGTGTATCCTTAGCTCTGTGGAACTTCGGCATTACGCTCTGTAATGCCGAAAGTGGAGGCTCTGTGGTGGTAATTTTTTGTATGTTTATCTTTCCATTCTCTTCACCCTCCGTCTCAAAGTGCACCCTTTTGCCGTTCACATGGACTGCTTTACACCTGCACTGAAATTCCGAGCAGTCAGCACCTGACAGGAACAGATCTGTCATGTTTCCTTATCGTCTGTGAAACTCGGCACTCCCTTTTTTTTCTGCAAAGGTCATATGTTTCGCACCTAGACTCGGTGATCATGTCTCTAGAACGGTGGTGAGATAAAGCTGTCCCCCATCTGAACCGAGGTTGTAAGTACTCTCGTCACCTCACATCTCTCATGTCTACACTGAAGCTGGAAGTGTGAGGGTAGCAAACGCAGAAATATCTGAACTTGTGTTGGTGTAACTAGTTCGATATCAAGCAGTGCAAACCCAGGATTATTCAAGCTTTGATATGGGCAGGTTACCCATGAATGAATTGTGAGAGGCTAAGGTAAACCTGTACAGAAGTACTTGCCACCATGACCCTGTTGACACCAATTCCCTACTGTAAAGGTAAGAATTAGGTAATTATGAAACTGCTCTGAAAATCTACCATCAGTCAAAAATTATACCTCTGCAGATAGTTTGTTTCTGTGACTGGATCAGTCCTTAGTCTGCTGTATTTCTAAGATGGGTATCATAGATTTAAGATTTGCACTAATTTCTCCATATCATCTTTTGAAAAGCACTACTATATCTGTAAGATAGCTTCCATATTAAATGTAAATAAATAAAAGCAAACCAATTTTGAGGCACTATAAACTTGTTCATAGGCAAAAAGATTTTTGGAGCATATACTGTCACTAATTCCTTTTTCAGTATTGATATTTTTCCTTCTGTTTTTGAGAGTGGGAATCAATTCTTTTGTTGGAGCAATCAGAAGAGAATACTGTTATCATGGTATGTCATTGTACCTGGGTCAGTTTTTTGGTTCCCAGGGTAAATAACAGAATGGAAACACACAGTCAGGAATTCTCTTAAGTAAGCAAGTGCCTGCACAGGAAATAATGATACTCCCAGCTTCGTAACATAATTTAGGCTGAAGAAACGATTAGAAAAAGCTGCTACAGAAAATCTTTCAGCAGTATCTCAGCATACAGAAAGTCACAGAAAATTACAGCCTAGTCAATATAAAAAAACCCCTCTATTGCACGTGAATGGCTGTATAACTCAATAGGAAAGGGGAAGAAGCATTTCTGGTTGTCATGAGCTATTACCAAACAGTGTTTTGCATTAGCAGTCAGTATCAGTTCCGTTCATACCCCCTCCATCCCAGAGAAGGTAGTTTCTGTCTGCAAATGTTGTGTATTATTACTCCTCTGCATGGGGAAAAGCTGAAGGGCTCACATTGCGACTACATAGTGTCACACCACTAGCTCTAATGAAGTGTGGCATGTGCTAATTCCTAAAAGGAAACAGAACAGGTACTGCCAGGTACAGGAAGTATAAAAGCATAACTCAGTGCAAAGGGGACCTTTAGCACCTTTTTGCAGCAGCTGTGCAAAATTTAAAGTTCACACAGGAGGGCACACAGAAATCAAGTCTTCCTGTTTAAACACATGGGTTGTAAATAAATCCTCAGGAGCATGATAAGAAGTTAGTTATCAGTCTTCTGCCACTGATTCAGGGTCAAGTAAACCTGTAGAACACTTAATTTTATAAAAATTCTTGGGATAAAAATCTTGTTTTGTTTAAGTGTCTTGCCTGCAGCTGTTGCATAGAAATGAAACACTGCATAGAGCAGCCTCAAACTGGCAACTGATGTTCACCTAGTGGGCAAGAAGCTTCTACATGTCTAGTAATAGACTGGTGCTAGAGAATTTATAGTTCAAAAGTGCTGTCATACAGACACATGCCAGCAGAGTTCGATATGCCAGTTTTATGGTTATTCTGCAAGAAAGCATGAAGAGTTTGTGCTCTGTTCTGTCTCAGTGATTTCTCCAAAAAATACTATATATGATAAAAGTACACCAAATACCAGTCCTTCCTCTGTTTCATTAGAGCCAAAAAACAAAAATGCAAGTTTCTGTCATACTTCTTATGCCTGTAGATGTGAGAAAATATTCTCTGCTTAGGCTTTCAGTTCTGTTTTGAAGCTTCAGCAATTTTGTAATTGATACAGCTTCAAATTTATTTAAGAGCTAGATGAGAACATCTAGATTGAATTTTCATCACAAGCCAACTGTGATGCAAGCAGCTTTCAGAGCCAGCCAAACCGAGCTTCATTTGAATCTGCTGTGCAGCTCTTGGAAGTCAGTAATCCTCTGTCATAAGCCAGAGGACATTTTAATATATTTTTTTCTCTAGTTAACCAAAGATTTGCATATTGTGAAAGTACAACAGTTGTGCATCAATGAATGTGAGCTGACCAACAGCTCCTGCCTCCACTTGCCATCACTGTGATTTAAGGCAGTTTTAGCTCACCTAAGCCAGAGTGCAAGGGTACCAAGTGTGGCAGTGCTGGATACTCTGAGTTATCATCCATCATGCCACAAGTCAGAGAAGTTCTCTCTTGAAAGCAGATGTTAGCACAGAGATGAGATGAGATGAGATATTGCTCCTTTTCCTCCTTGCTTTACAGAATTACCTGCAGGCACAGGGAAGTAACTCGTGCATGTTATATGGCACAAGAAAAGGGAACAATGAATAAATTCAGGTTTCTACTTACTCATAGCAATGAAAAGGGTAATAATTCTGTGAAGAATGTCAATACCTTGGAAGCAAATGGTGATGCTTTTGAGAAATGAGTATTATGCTCTTCCACTTCAGATTCATCAGAAATTAATTTTGTTCACACAAAACTATTTCTGCTTGTCTGTATTGATAGCAGTCCATTTCCAGCATGGCCACCATTCACATGGGTGTTCCTACTAGCAGTGGAGTATCTGTACACCAGGCCATTTTAATAGGTTTGGGATGAATCAGGAACAGCTGGAGAATGTGCCATTTGATCATCCCAAAAGGCTGCCTCTTCCTATAGGAACTTAGACCTGATAAAGGATGAGGAAGCTTAGTCTATAGCTTTTAACCCTTTTGTTACCACTGGGTAAGAATAGACTGAGATGGTTACCCTCCACAAGATAGCAAGAAAATGAAGAGCAGGAAAGGCAGGGGAAGAGTGTGTGAGATTTTCCAGCATGTTTGAACAGATATTACTGAAACAGGATGCATGACAGGATTGTTCCTATCGCTGTCTACAAGCTGTTTAGGAAAGACAAAATGAGTAATAAGGTGTAAGGAGTAAAACTATATTAACTAAAAGTACTGCTCCTTGTATAATATCTCAGAAATGCAGAATCCTAAGTGCCCATAAATAACTGTTAGCAAAGTATCCATGGTACCTCTGTTACAGATCTTCACTCATCACTAAATTATGCCAGAGAAGGAAACACGGTTGTTATTATGCACAGCTGCATAATGAAAAGTTGGAGTTCTATAACAGATTTATTCTCTTACGCAAGTACAATTTAAATTAAATTTCCAAAAGCAAACAGATCTATTCTGTAGCAGTTGCCAACATGGCAACTTCCTAGTGGAACTCACTACAAAGAAAAAAAGTACTGGACTAAAAATCAATTGTTGTCTATACCTAGGAAGGATGAATTAAACTAAGTAACATTCAGTTTGGGCAGGGAACAGATCCCATTATTATGTCTCCATGAATCTGCAGTGCTGCAAAGAATTTAGTATTTTTTTATTGAATATAATTACAGGAAAAATGGTGGAAAAATATTTAAAACCCATGAATAACAACTTAGACTTCCTGAAGACTTTGTTGTCAAATAGATGAGGGTTCCAGAGTCAAATAATTGAGGGCTAGAGCTCCATTGCAAAGTGAGGACATTAAGAAGCCAAATATCAATGCAAAAATTAGAAGTTATTAAATGTAAGAAAAAAAGGAAAAAGGCAAAATCCTACTTAAAGGGTATTGGAAACATATTGAATGAGGGCTTCGGTGGATCGATGCCGTGTTTGTCCCTGCTGGGTCCCTCGTGGCCCTCTTAGGCGGCGCTCTGCCAGCACCCACGCGTGCACACAGTCTCACCTTGGCAGTGGTTGTGAACAGCCGCTCACACACACAGGCTGTGCACAGACCGGAGACAGAGAGGCGAGAGGGGTTCTCTGTGTGCAGTTCTGAGGTGTTTAATGGCAATACCCCGAAGAGAGGCAAGAAAGAACAACCAAACCGAAAGCCCACGCCCGTTTTATCCCAAAAACTCCCAAAGGCGGGCAGAGCATTTAAAACCAATGGTCTGAGGGCTAGGGGGCAGAGGCAAGGTTGAGTGACATAACAGGGGCCAATGGGAAAAGGGATGGGAGGGGGGAGAGGGCCAGTGACCATCAGAATCTAGACAAAGGGAGAACTTTCCAGCACAGTGTTGTAGGGAGAGATCACTTTTAGGTAACTTGGGGGGGGGAAAGTGGACTTAGCCACCGCAACAGAAACATAAAGGCTGTTCTTAATATTCATTATTGCACAAATAAAGTAACTGCAAAAATGAAAAATTCAACACCAAGTTCTGTCCCGTATCTGTAAGGGATCAGGCTGGCCCATCATAGCAGGTAGAAGTTAATGAGGCAAATCGCTCCTCAGACAATGGGCCTAAACAACACACAAGTTGTACTTTTTTTCAAGTAAGGTGGGGGTCAGTAAAGGACAAAACTACACAAGTTTGTGTGGGTCATGACATCATTTCTGACACATTTGTCTAATATGTTCCTAAAAAACTCCAGTGGTGGAAATGGCACCCTTTTTTTAGGTGCTGCTTATGTATTTGCTTTCAGTACTGCTATTGTACTGTACTGCTCTTTGCTTGAGCATTTCCATGGCTACAAACAGAAAAGCAGAGATTAATCTGGAAGTGTACTCATCTATACTTTTTAACAGTATTTCTAACAGGCATGATTGCTTAGAGTGGTTTGAGAAGAAATTCAAGAATTTGGAGACAAGGAGAGTTGCTGCTTCTCCTGTGTCTCTGCTTGTAGTAAGTAAAATAAGGCCTGTGCAGAAATGATGGGTAGTGAACCATTAACAATTCCTGAAATCTTTATATGACAAGCAGCTGTAGCACTATTAAATGGCTGTTACTGCTGTTAATAGAAGGGACCCTGCATTTTTACCGAGGGACACAGAGACTTAGGGCTTTTGTAGCCTTCCAGAATCATTTGCCCTACAGGAAGGCTGTCAGGCAGAAGGCAGTGTCCATGGCAGCCTCTCAGCTCAGCCTCCGTCCTCACTGTTTATAGGGGAAGTTGTTACACACAGATGAAGTAGGGCAGTGTTTTGTCACTCAGTGGCTTTTTCTCAGCAGCATGCTGGCCCACTGCCAGCTCTGTCAGCTGCTTTTTCCTGTTCATCCCATTATCACTCCATTGGAGCACAGAGGTAGATCATAAAATTTATAAGCACCTGTATGTAATACTACATTTTCAGAGGAACTTGAACAATGGAACAGAAGTCTTACAGTAGGAAGCTAAAATGTTATCAGTAAAGTCTCCTTTGTCCCAAACCTCTGGAGTCCTGTTGCTAATAGTTTCACAGGTAATAAAGGAAAATTATGTGAGATGCTGTATGTGAAAGGTAATGACTAATTAATTTGGGATAATACTTAACTATGCTGGTCCTGGCAGAGAAAGAATTGAGTTACTGTGAAGGAATCCTGGCTTTCCAGAAGGTTCACTACCTTTCCATGTATTTTCACATCAGACACTCCCATGAAGTCACAATGTGACATGCATTTACAGCCTGTCCTCCCATTGACAGATGAATTTGCTGCCTAGAACTATACAGTCATTTTTGCATGACAGAAGCATTTTTTACACTGGAAACAAATTCTTTATGATACATGTATTTAGTATTAATTCAGATACAGGAATTGAAAAGCCTGGCTGATGCAATGTAGTTCTTTAATCAAGCATCTTCTACAAACGCTATGAAAATATACTCCTTCTGCTGTATTTAAGAAATAATTGAGAATAATGTAGGCCTTTAAAAGTTTCAACAATGAAGTTTGAACAAAAGTACTCACCAAAGGACCTTACAGAGTGACTCTTCCATTATTTCCAAGCGTGAGTTTCTGTGTTGTTTTCACTGGACTTCTAATTCAGCAGAGTCAGAATCATTCTGCCCAGGATCCCAGGTCACTTTGGCTGCAGACTTACAACACCAAAGAGCACAAGGCTCCACCAAGTGGAATGTGAGCTGTTGGGACTTTTTTTCTTTTCTATGAAAGGAGGTGCAGCCATAGACTTAGGAAAGTGCACTTTGTTGCCACAGATGCAGTTTTTCACTTATATCACATAGAAGTGAGATACTGATTATTTGATGGCTGAACACAAGTTGAAAGCAGAAATAGAAGTCTGCTGGGTTAGATCCCGTATTACATACAAGTTCTGTAACTGTTATGTGAGAGAGGGTCTGCTTGGGTTCAGGTTTTTTTTTGAAAAGGTCTCATGTTTTCTAAACATGAATTTATCATTATAAATTAACAATTAACTTCTACAGAAATAAAGTGGGGACAAAGCTAATTTTGTCTTTTTTTTTTTCTTTTAAGAACATATGCAATGTATTTAATTTTCCTACATCCTAAAAATAGTTTAAAAAATTACAGCAATGAAAAGGACTCCCAAGCTACTTCTCCAGAATGTTTAATGCTTAACTGCATGTTGTATCTAACTTGTACACATTACAAAAGAAAATGAAGACACACACACACCATCCAATTGTCCTTTTATATTTTTATTCGGTGTTAAGTAACTCCACAAGAAAACAAAATCAGTTACTCTGGTGTACGTGAAATCAGAACAATACAACCACTTGAAGCAAAAAGTAGAAACAAATTTCAGCCCAGGAATGGAAAACTGATACTTCAGTGCTATGGATATGCAATGCGCTTCATCCCACAGAGCGGTTCAGCGTATGCCAACCTTTAATGCTCTTGTTGTTATTGTTGTTGGTGTGTGTTTCTATCCATATAGAAAAACTAAAAACCACACTTCAACTCTCACTGAAAGCCTTAGAGCTTTAGCTGTTAAACTATGAAAACAAGTAAAGACAATTTGTTATTGCCCAAACTCAATCTAGGATTTTATTCTCCCCAAAGGTGCTGGAATCATTACATGCCACAATGTAACTACGAGCAACACCTTTGTTACTTTTGAGCCCTTTCTTACCAACAAAGCAGCTCTAGCCAGAATAACTGAGCTGAAGTTTGTGTTTGAAATATGTCCATTTGGTCATTTCCTGTTCTCAAATGAAGTTCTATTCCATTCTTCACTGTAGTGATTTGAAGAATTTGTGTGTAAAGTTCTTTTTTACTTTCATGTTATAGTTAACTAGTTTCAGTGCAGGTGCTAAACAACCTCTCAAGGAAGCTCCAGAAGAAAGTAAAATATATAAAAATCTATTCAAAGTCTGCAAATAAATTAAGAAAAGAAACTGTAAAGTGTCAAAAGATTTGTTGTATGAATACAAACCCTAAAACATAGTCTAAGAGGAGGACCAAAAGAAAGTCCTTGGGTAAGGGCAACCAAGCCAGTTTTAGCAAGTATCTCACAAAAAGCATCGCACAAAGACTGGCATGGTTTCCCAACCACGTATTTAAATTCTTACACTGTCAATTGAATAAAGGCAACAAAACCCAGTTACTCAGAAAGCATTTCTAGCGCAGAACATATTTCAAAGGCAGTTCAGCTCACATTTCGAACAGCGACATTTCTTGTGAGGTTTATTGCCTGTCAAAAATAATGGTGAAGCTTTTCAAGTCAGTATTGGACTTTCTGCACTTCCTGGTGTTATAGACATGCTGCAATCGTGTAGACTAGTTAGTTGTTGTCATTTTTTAAACTAGGAGTTGGTAAAAACTTAGGATGTTTAGTTTTGCAGATATTGCTCCTCCTGGCTTATACATTTTGCATAATGTGTTAAAAGCACAAGGAGTTGATAGTCTTGTACAGATGCAACTTGACAACGTATTGACTTTCTAAGTTAACGAAATAAAATTTAAAAGCAAGTCACATAAAGCAACAATCACTACTGCAATCACACATGTAAGTTGTAATCATCACCTTCCCTACCCCCACCCACCACACACATAACTTGCCCCACACATTCTCTCAGAAACACAAAATGAACTACAAGATTTACTAAATTACAGCCACAACAGCAGCTAACTGCAGCAGCCACAGGATTTCTTTCAAGTGAAGCACTGACTCTTTGCATTTAAAACATTGAACACTCTGAGCATTTTAGAGTTTCAGTCATTCAGGCTCAATTTCAGTTACAGGATGCTTTTGCAGGTTACATGAATGCCTTCATCTGCAACAAGACAACATTCTCATTACTCATTAACAAAATTCACAACAATCCACACATCACCCCAGTGGTTTATTATTTTTGGTGTTACTTTTTGAACTTCTGCCCCACATCGGCAAGTTGCTAAAAAGGACAAAAAAAGAAAAAAAGGAAAAAAAACCCCACATTGCCTCCATACCTACAAAAAATCCTTGGCTTCTCCAGTTAGCAAAAATACAAACCATGGTATCCTCAGTGTTGGTTTGCGGGAGGGGGGAGTCAGAGGATAGAAAACACAGTTTCTGTAAGTCTCTAAAGCACAACCCTGTTGTTCCTACTTCAAAGTTATGAGATTTACTGAATGAAGACTGGACAAGTCATTCATGCTTTTCTCCTGCATTCAGAAAGGCACTGATAGATTACAGTGTTAAGTATTTATCTCCCAGTTCTTAAAGAACAAAGCCTAATGTGCAGAAAGCTGAAGTCTCTGAATAGCAGAAGTAGTTGTAGACACTGCAATGCTAAGAAGATCGTAATAGTGGTAGGGCTACAGTTACGAATGAAAATAACTGCAATTAAGATGCAAAAAAGCAGTGGTACTCCTAAGACAAGCACATGCACATCCATTCTTGATTTGACAACACAATCTAGTCTAGTTCAAATAGCCAAGAATTTAACAGTATTTTTGGGGAAAAAAAAATCTTCAACAGGACAGCTGTGTCCTCATCTATAAAATAAGCAAGAAGAGAAAGATAAATACACATCTGAATCCATTAACTGAAGAGGAAACTCAAGTTGTTGTTTTAGAGCTACAGACCCTCAAGAAGGATAGTTTTCCATCTCATGTTACTTTTCAATCATCTGTTCTACTCTGCAGTTTTTACAGTTGAGTTCGAGAAAAAAGCTCCTCCTCACACGGATCAGCCCATTCGCTTCCACCTTCTGAAGCTGTGTCTTCAGAGCTGGAGCTTTCACTGGAGTAGATCTTCTTCCTGAAGCCATTTGGTTTTGCCTCAGCATTTATATCATCTGCACATCTTGCTTCATAAACAGAAGAAACCTAAGGATTTAAACTGACAGTGTTGATGGGGAACAATAAAGAACACGCTTGCTTTTCTCTGGGCTAGGAGGTTATATGGTTTTGTAGTTGTCCAAGAGAGATGCCATGATTACAGGGCAAGTCCTCCTCTTTCCTGACTTAGTCCACTAAGTAGAAAGGACTGCAGAACAGCAGGAAAAAATGTGGGGCTTTTATTATTTTTTCCTATTCCTTAATTTTAGGATTTGCACAAAACAGCAAGAGAATCAAAAGTGAACTCAGGATGTACCTTTATCACAGTTCATGTTAGAAAAATTACTGTGAAGGTTATCTCCAAAACTTGGTAGTAAGTATTAAATAGTAAGAAAACACAGCACATATCTGACTAAACTTCAAGGAAATGTATTTTAAATATATTTTCATCTGGATGAGTAAAGCTATAGCAAGCATGCCACAATGTTAAACTAAGTGCTATCATCACTATGAAGTTTAAAGGTATATCAGTAAATACATGTGTACATGAAATTTTTTCCCTAGCGAAAAAAAATCAGGGTTTTTTTTGCTTGTAATAAGGACAGTATTCAGCATATATTATCTTTATGCCTTTAATTACTGGTCCTTTCTGCCTCATAATGCACTTCAGCTCACTCTACGCTTACTGAAATTAGAAGTTGAAGGAAAAGAAGACTCATGTTTAACACTCATGACAAGCAAATGCCAAGCATTCCCAAAGAAAACTGGCTTTGCTTATCTACTAGAAGTACAGCTGTTTGTACAAAGGGTTGTACTCCCCACAGTACAACACCTTGAGGAACTTTCAGAACGATGCTCAAGATGCAGAGGAAGTTAAAAAACAAAGTAAGAGAAGAGAAGCTTTTGAAAGTTTTTGCAGGAATTTGATTTGAGGGTAGACTGAGAACTGTGATGAAAGGAAAGATGCAGTAGCCCACCCCTATGAAGTAAGTAAAAAACTTCCTCCCCAAAACCATTGACAAACTTACCATATTAAAATCTAAAAGATGTTCATCATCATTGGATACTTCCTTTACATCTGCAAGTTCTCCTACACCATTCTCTCCCTTGGCATTTGTATAGCACTCTTACATTGTGTTTGTGGGGGTGTTTCAGAGGCAAAGGAAGAAAAAACAGAATTGAGGAACACTGTTATTTACATTTACCATAAATTAAAGCATCCAGAGAAGTATTCTTGGAATTCACACTCTATGCCATGTAAACTCTGTGCTTGTGGGGGATTTTATGGTCTGACACCCTTAAAAAAATAAGCATAATACCTCACAGAAGCTTAATCAAATCCTACCTGGATAACCAAATAGTAAAAGAAAAAACTACTTAGATAATGAAAACACCTAAAATACTAACGTGCAAAGAGCAAGAATTACTTTTTTATGATAAATGGTTCAGCACATTTTTAAATTCTGATACTGCACTGTGTTCCACATCACTCCTATTTCTGTACCCATACAGTATAGACTGAAACAGCAGCCTGATCCTCACTGAAACTCAAAAACCTCAGTTGATGTGAACGGCTGTGATTTCTACTTACCAGAGTAAACTTATATATATAATGCCAACATCTATCATGTAGATAGATACATATGGATCACATGCACTAACACCCATATATAAAAAGCACCCATACTGAAAACGGGATACAGAAAAAGCTTTGTGGAAGATTAACACCACCTCTGAGGAGAAAGTCCCGGTCTTGTTTAAAAACTGAGTCCCAAAGAGCAAAGCCTGGCTCTGTTGTCCCTGACAGACACCCTGGCTCTGCGTCAGCAGCTCCGGAGCTGGGCCGCGTTTCCCCCGCGCGCCGGGGAAGCGCTGCCGCAGTGACGCGCGCTCGCCGCCAGGGGACAGCACCGGCCACCGCCACCGGCCACCGCCACCGGCCACCGCCACCGGCCACCGCCACCGGCCACCGCCACCGGCCACCGCCACCGGCCACCGCCACCGGCCACCGCCAACCGGGCTCCGCGGCCGTGCCGAGGGACACCGAGTACCCCCGCCTCGGGAAGGAAGACTGACGGCTTTCTCTGACATGGCAGCTTCTGAGCGCCAATCTGCTCTTGCACTGTGCACATTTCTATACTTGGAAGCGAAGTAAAAGTTAAGATCTTCTTAAAAGTCACCCTGTCCTAAACACCAAAGTAAGGCTGATTTAGAACCAAGAACCCAGTTTAGTTGGTTGCACTTAAAGGTGCACTTCAGAAATAGTAACTGGCTAATCTACTTTCAGATTATTAAGGAACCCGGTCTCTGATCAAAACTTTCTCACCCTGAGCCTGTACCAACAGAAAGCACCAGAGATCCTGTCAACTCAGGATACAGAATGTTCTTATTTAGCTTCTTGCCTTCTCCCCAGAAAAGGTGAATTGGTATGCAGGCAAAAAAAAGCTGCCTGGATTCTTGCCAGTCCACTGAAAACCTGGGCTTGAGTCAGTTGTCAGATGCTACAGATTCCTGGGAGTGCTGGAAGCACACCTGCTTCTGGTCATGAGCAGCCTGCCTACTAAGACTGGACTTGCTCTCTGTGCAGGACAGAAAAATTCCCAGACTGGTCAGTGTGAAAGGAGTGGCCAAGTGACAAATCCCTCTCCTTCCCAGTCTCAGAGATATTCCACACATTCACTGAATAACTGGCATGTTATTTATGCACACCCATAAAAGGTAATCATCATGTTTTCACATTCTTATAGAATTACCTATCTAATAAGTACTTTTCAGGATGAAACATTAAAAAATGTAATAAAGCGTTTTCAGAATCAGAGATTTTCTGTTTACTTAATTGCAGGCTTTGGAATTAAGTAAATTTCCATAAATGTTGAGACTATTTTAAAACCACTTTCTTTTAAAACCAACTTAGAATCATGCTAGAGGTTTACTACAAGTGCAACTGAAGCATCCCAGTTCTCTCTCAAATCAGAGAATTTTTTGTGGAAGCTTACTGGTGTGGGTTTTTTAAATACAGACAGTAAATCCAATTCATCTGCAATTCCAGTCCATAAGAAGGAGCATTTCATTCTAACATGGGTGCAACAGCAAGTTAGTTCTAACAGGCAGAGGTGCTTACCTTCACACTGTGATGCAGGAAAAAGGGGAGAATAGAGCGCCTTTTCCCACCAGCATTGCTTTTCCTGGCTGCCACTCATTCTCTGCAGATTAGTATTCAATATAGGAAAGTGTTTAGACAATAATCACACTTCATTATGCCATAAATAATATACTTACATGTAAAGGAGGAAACTCTGGTATTACAATGAATTTTCGCAAGTCTTACAGGTCACGCTGCTCGACTTGTAACACTAATGCGAAATGACTGTCAAACTACAGTGAACATCCATTCTCTGAACTCTTACAGCCAATATGAATTCCATGCTGGGGCTCAGACTTTGCCCATACAGAGTTACACAAATCCAGAAAAAAAAAAATTAATTCCAGCCCTACACTTTATAATCTAGAGAGAGCTACCCGATAGATGAAAGTATTAGTGAAATGTTAGCCAACTGACAAATAGTTCAGTGTAAAACAAAACAGAAAAGAAAGTGAACAAAAAGTGGCAAAATTTCATGTTTGAAGTTTGGAAGGATGAATTAGCAGTACCATTACCCAATGGGAAAACACAAAATTAGAGAATTTTGTGTCAACATGAAGAAGAAGTGGTTATGAGGATGATCAATGATTTGTATTTGTGCTAGAAGTAATCTAATCACTAAGATTGCCAAAATACTCTCCCTTCCCCCGTATTTTAATGCTAGTTTAACTTTACCAGAGGCCTTTCCTTACAGAATTGACAGACACGGCTAAAATACCAAGGGCTTGTCACAACAGACATGTCCTCAGTTCCATGGCTGTACCTGAGGTAACCCTATTAGCCTTCAAAAGACAATGCCAGCTTGTAACATCCTCTATAGCTATAAAAAACAAACTATAGTGCAACTGCCTACAACAAACACTAACAAATGAGCTTCAACACTGACTTTCTAGCCAGCTTCCTCCTCTGTAAACTTGAGAATGTTTAAACATGGAAGATTAATGAGCATCCTTTTGTTCGTCCTTAAGCTACTGTAGAACTACACACCCATAGAACTTAAACTTACAAACACTTATTCCTTAATAAAGAGAAGCCCCTCTCAAACCAAAGGAATGACTCAAGAGCACTGTATTTAGAAACATGTCCTAGATTCAACTTATTTGAACTTATCTGTGCTGGTTTCCTGTCATAAGACTGAGAAACAGTCTTTTTGGAACCACCCTCCAAAAATTCGAACTTTTAATTCCAGAAAATGGAGTTCTTAGAAACTTAAGCCATTGGTAGGTGTCTTTTTTAACATTAGAAAAAAAAAAAAGAAAAATAAAAAAAGCACAGTAGCTCAAGAGTATAAGCAGGACTTCGTAAGAAATATGTACATTTACAAATATATTCAATCCTGAAAGCCTCACTCTGTGCTGATTATAGATAGAGGCATCTAACTCTACAGGCACAATGCTTTATTAACTTCAAAGTCTCTGCTACTGCTGCTGTCACACCTGCACACGGGATAAGCTGGATGAACCCCAGCAGGTTACAAGCAAAGCCAGCTTGAGCCTGGCAGGGCATAACAAGTGCAGCAGCCTTCCTTCCTGGGCTGAGGCACCAGCAGAGCCCAGCACCTGCTCTGGGATGGCTCTGTGACTGAACTGACACTGGCTGCTTCAGCCCCTCTATGCTTCCATCACAGCCCCGATACCTGGAGAGCTGGAGCAGGTCAAAGAGCTCCCAGCTCAGTGCAGAGTTTTTGTTTGGGAGGGGATAGAGGGCACTTCTGATGTCCATTTTACACATCTGTGGAAGAAGAGTTTTTTCCTACAGTTGCTTAAGTGTTTCCTAGAAATGCACAGTCTCACATTGTGAAATTTTTTGTGAATTCAAGAGATACTCCCAATCAGTAAATACAAAATACCAACTCCAGAATAGCACCAAGAGTCTACCTTCCTTTGCTGGCAATTTTTCCCTTTTAAAACACGATTTTCAATTTATGTCTCCTTCTCCTCCTCTCTCTCACACACACTCATATATACTTCCAGTGTTTTATGAAAAGTTTTAAGTTGTCCAGCTAACCATCTAAATAGCTGTTATTTAGAATAGTTCTGGTATTAAATATTGTGACTGGAAGTCTCTCCTTTCTGAAACTATTCATATTTATTTTACTTTATTCTTAAGTTGAACTCATAGCAGGGCAAAACCAGCTGCAGTGCTGTTTCACTCCCAGTTTTGCTGCTGGTCAGAGGGAAGACTGCTGGGTTTCCTTTCTGTTTTTACAGCTAGGCACAGGGTAACTGAGGCTTCTCCTAGACTATTAGATACTAATTTGGAAACACCATCACTGACTAGCTGTACTGCTTCAGCATACTTGCTGACAAGGGTCACGGCTGACAAGGGTGACAAGAGGCTTGCAGAATGTGAGCAGAATAAGCACTAAAGCCTCAGTATGGTCTGAATGAATATTATCAGAATTGTTACAACTGACAGAAAAAATCATATTAATCTGTAAGCACAGATTTATTTGAACCTGCTCTGCAACCCCTTACTATCAGGAAGAATACAACACATGAATAATTCAGAAGTCAAAGCAGCAATGAACCCACTGAGTCCCATTCCAAAAGATCAGGTCCTAATTTTAGTTCATCAGCCACCCAGTGAAGATACACTTGGCTCAAGAAGCCAGTCACAAATGAACAAAGGGAGCCGAGTCGAGACTTCATATTCTTAAAACCTATTTGGCAGTAACCTCATTGTCGAATTTCACTGAAAATATACGTGCAAGGGACTCTATTAGATAATCTAGCCTCTACTCTTGCACAAAGCTGGATTCAACTACAATGCATCATTCCTACATTCAGCCTCATCAAGGCAGAATTTCCACTGCTTCCCTAAAAAATAATTGAGCCTTACAATATGCTCATTGTCTGGTTAGAATTCTTATTCTCCAATTTCCCTTACTGTGATTTAAGGTCATCACATCCAGTTCCTTTGTGTTTACCAGAGACTACAGAACAACACAGCTTTTCCCTTATCTCCTCTAACTATGAATATGGCTTCTGCAAAACTGCTGCCTTTGCTCCAAGTCTCTCTTATTTGAGATAAAACACCCCCAGTTCCTTCACTCTGTTTTTGTAAGTAGTGAACTTGATGTTCTCTCGTCAAGACACCTTTCCTGATACACAGAGCCCAATACTCTAGCAGAGCAACTCCCCTCTTACAGGAGAGCATTCCTGTGCATGGATCTCAATCTTGCTGTCTTTTGCAGTGTGTCATTCCTGATTTACACTCAACTATGATCTATTTGAAGATGCTTTTCTGTTTCACATAACTGCCTCACCTGTCACTCCTCCCATTGTGTTTGTAAAGAGAGTTATTATTTTCTGTAGAAATTTCAGTTGCCCCTGCAGGATTACATTTTACATTTCAGACACTGCTCCACTTTAACAACCTTTTGATTCTAATCCTGTCTTCCAGGACTGCAGACTTTCCCAGTTTCTTATCATCAGGGATTTTCATAAACATGCCACACACTAGAAAAAATACTCATCTCTGTTGTCCTTCAGTAAGCCACTGGCTGTTATTCTGAGAGTGCAATCTTTCTCCTAAACTAATAATTGGAAACTTTCTCTGTTACCCATGCATTTGGGCCACTTACAATTTAGAGTATTTCTTTATGGAATTTAAGAGGGTCATTGGTTCCATTTTCCCTGAGTTCCATTTTTGTCTTTAAAAACATAATATGCTTTTTACATATTTTCTATCTTCCATGTGCTCTCAAACAAGTATTCTAGTAGGCTTTTCCCAAATTAGTTGCTGCTTTTCATGATACTTGGGTGAATATTGCTATGACTAGCTGCAACAATGTAATACCTGTCTTTTCATTTAGCAATGACAATAGATGCACTAATCAATACCTTGGATATCACATTATCCTAGCTTTCCAAGCTTGTTAGTTCTGTTTCTCAAATATCTTTCTGTCATCTTTCTGTTTCTGATTTACTTCTAGAACTTTCAGGTGTACCAAATCTTTTTTATTGGCTTTGTTTAAACCTTGGTTTTTTTCCTCATGATTTTTAAACTGTTATTGTGAACTCTATCTTTTTTAAGTCCTTTCATACAAGCCCTTCAATATCTCTGCAAAATAATGTTTTCTTAATTAGAAGGTTAGAGCTTAGGAGTCTTTGTAGGTGTTTTCATCACCTGCCCTGATCAGAACTTACCAAGAACTATCTGGATCAGTCCTGTCTTAGGTAGCCCCCAAATTACTCACTCTTTTACAGTCAGTCCTTTGTTTTGTATGTGCATGACTCTACATGCTCTTTTTCCACTTGATTCCCCTGATTTTAAGGCATGCAGCAGACCTCTCTGAATTTTGTCTCCCCCTTATCACTACCTGGATTTATGGCAGCTTATCTTCTACATTCTACATTCTACATGACCTCAGAACCAAGGTTTATAAAGCACTCTGCTTCCCTTCCTCTCTTGACAGCCCTTTCTAAAAGGGTTATGCACTTACATTGCATTACTCCAGTCCAGCACAGAACCTCACCAAATCTCATGGCCAATTCAGTAATGAGATCCACAAACACAGTTTTTGTCAGTAAAATTTCCTCATCCCCAAAACCTTAGGTGTCTTCAGACCTTAAAACCCCTTTTATCTATCTCAAGGACCCAACAGTACGAGCATTCTTAGAGCGTACCTGCTGGTTTGGAGCCTGCATAAAATGTGTTGATAGGAGATGCAGTGTTGGTATATTATTCACAGGCCATTAACTGGTCCACATTGGGTACTTACCCATGACTCCACAGCTAAACAGTAGGAGCATTTACTTGGAAGAAAAAGGACTGTCCTTGGTGGGGGCAAGGGAGCTGTGTTTGTGGGGTTTTATGTAGTTGTTTGGGTGGAAAGTGCTGGCGGTTTTTTGTTGAGGTTGTTTGGTTTGGACTTTTTAAAAAAATTATTATTTTGTTGGTTTCATTTTGTTGTTGGTTTGATTTTAGTTTTTTTTAATCTTATGGCTAGGTATATAAATATCATTCATGTTTGAAAAAGTTCTGCAGGAGCTATTTGCAAATTCCTGCTGCAAAATACACTATAATTCTAAAACAAGTGCTCTAATATAGAAGGTAAGAGGGAGGAAACTGAACCAGATTCTCCTACAGTCTTGTTTATAAATAGGAGGTATTCAGAGATGTGTGTTTGCACAGCACATATATAACTCCAGTTTAAGTGATGCAAAACAGAATGTGTTACTATTACACTGTGGTTTATACTAGTATTTTCACATCCATTATTTATGCAAAAATGTTGGAGGTACCTCAGAACACAACTCAAACTTTACATTAGATGACTGAGTTAAACAGTGACTTTAATTTCTGTCCTAAGTCAAGCATAGAAACACAGAAAGTTTCATTAAAAAAAAAAATCTTTACAAATATTGATCTATACTAATCAGTCCAGACCATAGTGCCTGCTTTTCCCCCATGCATGTATGTGTGGGGTGTCCATGAAAAGTTTCTCCTAGACTGTCCTAATTCTAGGTATTTTATATTGATTTTGCTTAATGCTCGTGAAAATAAGTAATACCACTCTTAAAAAGAAAAAAGGCTCGCATCTTTTATAGACACTTTTAATGTGCCAAAGAGCCAATTACCTTCAGACTCCAACTACTGGTGCTTAGAAAAGCCCGGAGTGTGCTCACACCTTCTTGAGACACGGTAGATACAGGGGGATGAGTTAACCCAGGCTGTCTGAGCTTAGGGGGTAATCAAGCTCCCCAGGCCCCCCAGGAAGAGCTTAATTGCAAACCAAACTGGAGTCTAGACTGCTGAGAGGGTTGTTGGCCCTTTGTACTTCTCAGTGGTTTATCACTTTGAAGCTATGAAAATGCCTACAAAATCATGTGACCTGAGCAAGGGAAGCAGTAGGTTTTCCTCTTGCACTAAGGAACTTAAATAAGATAAAATACCAGAGCTTTCTGAGCACTGTTCACTACCAAAAGCCCCAGAGCTACCATAAACTATGGTACCACTGTAAACTTACACCAGCCATTTACTAGTTTCTTGAATGGATAAGTGGTTGAAGTGAATAAGCAGCCTCACAGGGCACTACACATCCAGAAAGAAGATCTGAAAAGGGCTGGAAGGAACTTCAGGCTCTTGCTGTCACATATAACTGTATAATCGTTTGTTTGTTCATTGTTCCCTACTGCATGATGAAGTTAGATTTCCCCAACTCCTACTAAAAGGCAATTACAGAATCTGTTCTGACTTACAGTCTATTAATTTTTTTTGATGACTCCTTCTGCAAGGCCTGGCACAAACACAGAAACTTCCTAGACCCCAGTAAAGATTTTTGAAGCCACTTCATCTCTGTTAACTTAACAGAGCAGGAGGAAGCAAGATGTCTAGAAAGGGTCTGGAAAAGCCACAAACTTGATTCTCTTGTGCAAGCAGGAGATATCAACTTACTGATGCTGGGAAAAGAAGCAATTAATTTAAAGGAGGATGAGAGAAGAAGCAAATAAGGAAGAAGGAAAATAAGAAAGTCTGATTTTTTTCAACAAAAAGGTGAGCTTCAGTTTTAGCAAGAGAAAGGTTAGCTTGCCTGTATATGAGTTAGTGTTTCAAACTTATAATTGAGAAATATGCAATTGCACAACACAAGCTGGGTGCAACTCTTCAGTTGAAAGTGGAAAAACTTCCTCCAAACGTAAATATTACAACTGCTGAGTATGTGCAAGAGGAGGCTGAAGAGGAAAAGAAAATATAAGATGTAAGCAAAAGAAAATGTAAGATGTAACTTATACCTATCCAGACAATATCTCTGGGCTGGCCACACATCTAATTGATTTTGATAGTTACATGTTTCTACTCAAGAGCAGAGGGAGCTCACAGCAAGAAAAACTCAGGGTATTTTTGGCTAGAATGGATTTTTTACCTTGATTATTACTTAACTTATGGCTAAAATTACTGGAAAGAAAACTCTGATCTTAACCCATATTTATGCTGAGTCTTTCTTATAGTACTGTGGTAGTGATGGATATTTTGCATCCACATTTTATTTCTTTTTGGCTCTATGCTGACAAGAGGATGCTTTAATTTCCAGACAATTAAGCCTTTTTACAAGCCTTTCTTTGCTGAAGTTTACATCCAGTAGTTCAACTCCAAATTCTTCTACTTGGAAGTAACTATATTCAGAAGACTGGCTTCAGATCTTTTTCTTCAGAATTTTAAAATATGTTTGAATTAAAATCAGTAATATTTCATTACTCAAAATTTATGCACATTTTAACATTTTATATGTAAATCAGATAACCTAAAGACCTAAGGTAAACAGATTTTAAAGCCACATGAGTGTACACATGCATATATTTCTAAAGGTATGCAAGATGACACCAAAATACCTGAAGATGGTTTATTTTTCACAGAATCACAGAACGACTGAGGTTCAAAAGGAACTCTGGAGGTCATCATGTCCAACTCCCCCTGCTCAAGCTGGGCCCAGTAGAGCAGGCTGCCCAGGACCTTGTCCAGATGTCTTTTGAAATCTCCAAGGATGGAGACTCTACAACCTTCCTGGGCAACCAGCGCCAGCACTCGGTCACCCTTACAATAAGCAAGTTTATTCTTATGTTCAGATGGAACCTCCAGTTTCTCTACAAAACTGTATTTTCTAGAGATCTATATAATCACAAACATTTACTCTAAACTGTCACATGACAAACTGCTGGTTATCAGCTGCCAGCTGCAAATTCTGTAATTTTATATATCCACATACCTCTTCATGCTCTCCTGAAGAAACAGGATTATCCTCATACGTGGGGAAATGACACCCTGCTTTACAACTGCAAAACCTGCCAGTCTCCTCACGTGGCTCCACTATTCTGCAGTTTACTTTAGAGCTCTCCACCACTCTCCCTTCTAGAGATTCTTTCATACTGCATTCTAAGCAGGGATCTTGGTTTCCTACTGGCAACATCCCGGCCGACTCTTCTTGGGAATCCAGTGATGTCTGTGCACTCTTCTCCATTCCAGACTTTTTTAATCTGGGAAGGAATTTTCCAGATTCAAGCTCTGATTTTCCATAATAATGCCCTTCTTTTTCTGCATCTTCTTCCAGAGGTTTGAGATCTGCTTGTGGATCCTCAAATACATCTACTTGAGGAGGAACAGCAATACCTCCCTCATCTTTTTCTGACTCAAATTCTGACTCGCTTCCACCACCTGGAGAAAGTTCAGATGCAGAAATTGGGCGAAAGTGAGTCCTCGGAGAAATCCGTATAGCCCTGTACTGCGTTCGATCAACACCACATATCCTGGGGTGTAAAACCTCACTGTCTGAATCAGAGCACAGAATCGACTTAGGTTTAAAACTAGGGCTGAAAGATGCGATTCCTTCTGGCTCAAATGAACACTCTACATGAAGAACTTGTGAAAATGGATTGTTCAGGTCAAAGGAAGAGAATGAGTATTCAAGCCCTGGTTCTTCGACTTGAAAATTACCACAAGCTCCCAGTAAGTCTTCATGGAAGATAAAAGAAAAACCCTTATTTAATCCATTATCTCCACTCTTTGATTGCTCATTCTGCTCAAATGATACAAACGGCCTCCATAATTGCCTGTGGCCAGGAGCAAAGCTATTACCTGGAGTCATAAAAACATCTGTACCAGCTATTGTCACCACATCAGAAGCTGCACACTGCAGTAAGCTCCCCTTTGAGTGACCAGGTGGCACCACTGCCCATTCTCCATCACTGTTAAATGTTTTGAGCTCCCCATACACACCACCAAGTATAAATGAGTTTTCTTTATCCTGGTTAACATCCCAGGGTTTTGATGGTGTGGTATAGTCACCACCATCTACTTTTGATAAATCATTTGAGACAAAGGCTCTCTTCTCTACATTCTCCTTTTGACCTTCCCAAAGGTGATACTCTGATCTTTGCACTGCTTTATTGGGTTCCTGGAGGGTTTCAACTTTTGCTTCTGTATCCAAACAGCAGCAATAGTTATTTACATCCGTTGAAAACAATTCATCTTCTATTCCTTCTATTTCTACCATCGCTGCAGAATTTCTGTCTGTCATATTTGTCCAAATATCTTTAATAACCCCTGAGCTGTAGCCATCTCCATGTGGACTGCTTTCCCTACACCCTTGTGTAGTTTCATAGTCTTTACTTTCTGCTTTTTGTTCTAGCTGAATACCACAGACAGATTCTAGCTTAGATTTCTTTTTGAAAATCAAAGTGGGCATTTCTCCTAAACCTCTAGCTTGTTGCTGGCAGGTTTCTTCTGGCAGAAAATCTAGAATTTCTTCATCTACATAATTCGAAGACACTCTAGGAACTACATAATTAATATCTTCTGCATTAAATTGCGTGGATTCTTCATATGGAATATTTATAGTCTCATTGTCTGAACGTGTTTCTTCCGAGTGTGACCATGGACTACAGGTTCTTGTTGAAAGATTAGAACAGTGTTCATTTTCATCAAAGGCACTATTTTTGGTCCATATTAGCAATCTAGACTGTGTTTTCCCAAGAATATTAGCAGTGCTACTAGAATCTGCATTTTCATTTCCCAAGTTGAGTGTTTCAAAAGAAAATGGTAAAACAGAGTTACTGCATTGCACTTCAAACACTGAAAAACAAGAGTTTATACCAGACCCTTCATTAATATCTGAAAAGAGCTCTTGATTGCCAGCAAGCATGTGTGAATTAAGCATTGTGCTGTCTAGGATGGGGGAGAATCTAATCGGAGAATCTCCTCCAAAACTTTCCCCATCTGCATCACCAGAACTAGAAGATGAACAGCACTCCCAAAATTGAGCTAAATTACTAAGATCTTGCAAGAACCACCCTTCAGCACCAACAGAGCTGGTCGAATCAGTCCATATTGCACTTTCCCCTTGCAACTCCATTCCATCTAACACTATGCAACATTCTGCCTCAAAATCAGTTTTTTCTTTACTCTTCTGTCGAATCATATTTAAAATCCGACTCTCCCCTTGCATCGTATCTGAGGCACCAGGATCCAACATGGATTGATCAATATCCACTTCATAGAAGTGCGTTAGTTCGGACAGATGAACATCATCTAAATATTTGTCGTCCTCTGGTTGAGAACATATTGAGGTCCCAGCGAGGTCAATATCCTCATTTAGAACTGCAGGCATTTCTACAAAGTGACCATCGATGAAAGTACCTGCTGCGAGGTATGTTTTATGAATATTATTGTTGCTAATACAAAGACCATGCACTGATTCAGACAACTCTTCTACAGCCTCTGATGTTACTCCACATATATCTTCTCTGTTGCGGTATGTAGTCTCCAGCTTGCTTTTTCTGCTAAGAGGAACAAAGTACTCCGTAATCGGCTCAGTATACCACAAGGGCTCTTCTTTATATTCCTTTTCATTTCTACTGTCTAAATATAAATCTTTTCCATCACTACCGCCAGCTTCTTTTCTTCCAATTTCTTTTAATGGCCTTTTACCTCTTTTGCACAGTTGTTTGATGGACCCGCTGCTGCTGCTGCTGCTGCTTCCACTGTGGACTTTTCTATCAGCCTTTTCACTGGATTTCACTGACAGCCTGCTCTGCCCATTACGCCCTTTTTTATTCCGAACCTCTCTTGTTTTGTGTCTTACTTTAATACATTTCATTGATGCCTTGTATTCACCTTGATTACCACTAGAACTTGAGCCAGCCTCACTGGATCCGGACGACCAGGAGCGGGGACGCATCTTTCCCTCAGACTTATGTCGGACTTGCTTTTTGTACAAAACAGGCTTCTCTTCAACAGTGTTGTTACTAAACTTGTTTTCTTTCTCGTTTTTACTCTTCTTCTGCTGGGTTCTTTCCTGTACAGTGGCAGATACTTTATTACTTCTGTCTTTAGTTACTTCACTTTCACTGTTGCAGTCCTTTGGAGAAGATGTATCCGTGCTAGTTGGTGGAACAGTGGATGAAGATGAGGAGCTAGAGTAAGAGCATACTTTGGATTTATTCCATACAGTCATAATTTCCTGCAGGCAAACTGGCTTTTCAGAAAGAGGAGGAAATGCTTCATAGTACCTGAAAGCAAAACAAAAGAGACATTTGGATCATAGAGCTTCAGATAAGCATTAAGAGTATTACTAAAGTATTACTAAAAACACAGCAAAGCACTACCTGTCTAATTGCTAAAAATCTAGTTTGCACTACATATGCACATGCCATTCATTGCTCTATTTGAATGCTATCAAAGGGAAAATGAAAATGAGTTTTGAAAGTGCTTATATTAATATATGTTTAGCAATATACTGCATACAAGTTAAACAATTCCCTTTTCAGAGACTGCTAAATATCACTGTAGAGAGAAATTGTGGATGCTTACAGCAGTGGTTCCAGGTTTATTAGGTAATGTGGCAATTCACTACAGTCTTCTTAAGTGTTTGATTTAGATTATAAATGAGGAAGTCCTGAATTTCAGTTAGTTCAGTCCTGAATTTCAGTTTTTAAAATTCTTGTTTATGAAATGAGACACTATCTGTTAAATTCTGCAGTTTGATCATCCAGTTATTAAGGAAAAGTTATTAAAAAAAGATTAGGTTTTGAGTAGTTTAAGGTGCTTAACAGCTTTATGCAAGAGGTACAAGATTAAAATATGGTTTTCTGCAACATTTAAAGTAGCATGTGTTTGGTGGTAGAGAGATTTATACTGAATCACATATATTTCAATGAAAACCTATTAAAAAAATTTGGACTCCATTAAGTTAAATGCACATAAGCCCAATTAGTTCCCTGAAGATGGATCATCCATTTAGTAACAATTCTACTAGGCTGTTGCTACTATTAAGAGATACAGAAGCAGCTGTATCTCCAAGAGAGGTCAATGATAAAACTCCTGGGTAGTTCAGCAACACTGGACTCAGGTACTTGGTAACTAGGAGATCACTTTGGTTATCAAGAGTTTAAAGGTTCTAAGAGATTTCTTTTGCCATTTATGCAATAGAAAGCAGTGAGTTCTGAATCCAGGAAACAGCTGATTCCCTCCCTGCAAATCTACATGTCAATTAATGCTGTCTTAAAGGTTTTTGTCTGGTTGACTTAGTCTTCAGGAAACTAAAATAAAGTACGGTTTGAGTTCTGTATATAGTCAAACGAAAGCAGTCAGGACTTCGACAGAAATTAAACTAGCCCATGGTACCAAGTGCTTATATTTAAATATACAAGATTAACAAAAGAAGATGGCAGGAAAATAAATGTATTTCTTAATTTCCACAAAACTCCAGATTCCCCACTAAGTTAACTTCACCATGTTAAAATATGGGAGCAAAAATAGAAAAGCGTCTCAGATAACAATAAGAAAAAAAATGCATACATTTCTACTTGATCCTTTGCTGTGGGAGATAAATCAGTCTCAGGAGTCAAAGAGCCTTCTAACTTTTTGTGAATCTTCTCCTCTGTTTTGGAAGAAAATTCCAAACGCTTAACAGAAAAATTCAAAAAAGCCAGTGTACTTTGTAACAGTATTTAACAAAAAACACCAGGATGTATAACTGTAATAGTAGTAAAATTTCCATAAAACACTATAAATAACAAAGAAATTACAAATTACCACCCAAGATTCAAGTTTTTCACAAATCTGCAAATCTGACCAAACGTGACTGGCCAGCAGCTCCATGCAACCACATGGATAGCAATGCCCCACAAGGAGAATTCCTGCTGAATGTTTAATTGTTTCATATCCAAACCCTTATCTCATTCTTGCACTGCTACAGACACAAAAAATATTTCTTAAAAAAATCAACTATTTAACTGTTTTTATCATTGGCCACATCTAACTTCTCATGTGTTTCACTAAAAGGAAATACCCTTCCAGTAGTTGCTGAGCTTTGAGTGGATGTAAAGGCATATTTCCTGTGTGAGAGGTGACTCTGAAAATTTTCTAATTCTTTATATTAAAACCTTTAAAATATAAAAAAGTGAGACATACTATTTTTTTTAATTTATTTTTTTCAAAATAAATGCTCAGCATCACCTTGGCTCAGGAAGAAGTTCACAGCATTATGAAATACTAAGAGCTGACTAATGATTACAGTTTAAAAACAAAAAAAAGGGAATGGAAACAGGTAAAATCATGCTTTAAGCAGGTAAATGTTTATCTCTTATTTACAGCTACTTATACGACACAATAAGCATATTAATTTCACTTCAAGTGTCCAAGGCTGCTACTGTGTCCCTGAACAAACATTTATGTGTGATGAACTTTCACTGGAGATAACACAAGTTTACATTATGCTCCCTCCCCTAAGCTTGATGTCATAAAGCGCCCATTATTATTCCCCTATAGCCCAGAAATTTTAAGTAGTGATGGCTGTTTTGGATGCTTTTCACAGGAATAGTTTCCACATAATTATTTTGAGGCATATCTACTCTTTGCAAGCATCAATACACAAAAGGAACAGAATCAAGTCTACTTTATTTTCATTATTTTTGGTAGGGAGGGGGATGCTGAATTTGGAATATTTACTAAAAAAGCAGGCATAGCTGGCTATGAACAGTTACAGCTTTTCATGAACAAAACTCCATTTGTAAGTGGCTATTTCTAAGGTAAACAAAGCATATCAGCACAAAATTGCTTAAATTGTTTGAATGAAATTATTCAAACATACTTTAAAATTGCATGGCCTGTACTAAAAGTTACTGAAATAACAGCCTACTCCCCCACACCCACCCCTGTCTCAGAATGTTGCACAGTTGATAAATACAATGCATGGCCTCGGAAGTTTTAACATTTTTTTCCTCACCTTGCTTACTCTGAAGGTCTTTCAGTTTGGAGCAAAGCTCCTCCACTAATGTTTCAATCCCAGAGCTCTGCACGACGACAAAACCACATGGGAAAAAAAAAGAAAAAAATAGAAAATATAACTTACTAAAAAGAATTCATAGAAATATATCAATACAGTACACGTATCTCAGCAGACATATTGTTCTTTTTGCACAGTAACTAGATATGAAAAATCAACAAAATTATTTATAGGTATAAATCCAATCCTATAAATATGTAATTAGAGGTCAAAATGATTCCATGAAACATGAAGATACATTCACAGAGAGGTTTCAAACTACAAGTCACATTGTTGCATTACAGGATATCCAAGGCTTTGCAAACACTGCATGTCACATTTACCGCATGGTATTGCTGCAGATTTAGCCAGGAGTCTCAGGATAGAAGTTCAATCACCCACTGAATACTAAGATGCATTTCAAAAAGTTAAGCCTGATCCTTTTGGCTGCACAGTTTATACCTGTGGGAAGGGACTGCTAAAATGATACAGAAAATCAGGCATGAAGGTGGAAAGGAGAACAGTAGGAAGGCGTACACACATACGTGGCAGAGAGGGAGAGGAAAATGCTTCCACAGTATCTATATGCAAAACCCAGCCCACAATCTTGCCAATTTACCATAACCAGGTAATTTTTTTCTTTTTAAACAATGTGTTACTAGCTCAACAACACAGGAGAGCAGAGGAAAAAATAAACACCTACTTCATATTCCCTATAAGCCTCTATTTTCCTCCTTTATTCCTCTACATAAATACCGAAATACTGAAAATAAACACACACAAAAACCAGTCCAATATATTACCCATAGAGGAAAACCCCATGATATTCCAATGGAAAAAAGTTGAATTCCCATCAGCAAAATATTAAACACCAATCTACAGCCTGAAATGACCATTCCTGTTCGAAGGAAAACTAGGTGAGGTGGGTACTGTATGGGTACTTGTGTTCTTGTTAATTCGATGCTCAGGAATTGTACTTCACACTTTCCATAACAGCAAACAGAGCTAGAATCACAGCTAAACACAGCAATCTGGCACTCGTGGGGAGGATACAAGAAGTCCCCTGCACATCACCCTACAGCTGGGAGCGGTAATGAGGGAGGATCATGCAGCTTACTGTATCCTGTGCACAGTTTCCTCAATATCAACTCCACCATTGTTGGAAATCTAGTTCCAATTACACTTGGAGAAACTTACACAAACCCCCAAGAAAATGATCTCATCTTCTGAATTTAACATGATCTTATTTGTGCATATAGTTATGGGACATGTTTTCTCTCCGAAGGCAACGCCGATCAAATATCAAGTTACAGAAAAGCACAGAAAAGAGTTTGATTTGCTGTGTGACCATGGTGGTATAAAGATTCAATTTTTCCAAGATCTAAGAGCTTCTCATCTCTCCTGATTACTGTCCAGAAATTGCTGAGACATGTGAATATATGTTGCTAAAGAACAAGAAAATATTATGAAAAAGAGAATACTAATTTATACAGTCAGACTAGCTTGTTTAATTCACTGTCACAAAAACACTCTCGAAAAATCATACACTGAAGCAATGATTTATATGCTAACTCTAAACTTTAATTATTTGCAGCCAAGTGAGAAAGAAAGCAATTTTCTATTCCTAACTGTATTGCTGCACTGAACTGCTAAATATAAACCTTTATGCCACATACTTAACTGAGGATGACTTAGCAATATCAAACTTCAGAAGGCATCTTCTGTATCAGTAAATTTACCAGCATAAATTAAATCATTTAGCAAGAACCAAGCAAGACAGTAATATGAATGAAGCTATGTAGTTGTAATAATTTGCCACATATATGCCACTTAATTTATCCATTAATATGCCACTCTTGACTCCCCCCCTCCTACCCCCAAAAGGTCAACAGAGGAGGAGCTGGCCTTGGTTTTCCTTAACTTCCAAAACTGTCTAATCAAACAGACACCTGTAGCAAACACTCCAAGGAATACAGATTCACTTCCTTAACTTAATTATAGCATCATGCTAAAAAAATGCCCCCAAACCAGCAACAATATGCTTACCATTGCACCGAAGAAGTGAAAACTTTTGGAATCAAACACTTCATTTCCTCCTGTACCATGAAACTAATACTTGAGTCAGCTGACGCGCTGCCCGCCGTCCTGCATGGCGCTGAAGGAGACAGCGCTCACTTTAAAACAAGGGGGGTGGGACCCACTGTGCAGAACACCAGGTCTCTGGAGATCCCCTGCTCAACTTCTTACTGCAGCACATGAAAACGTGCTGCAGACTTAATGTAACAAATGCCATGGCAGTTACTTCAAATATGACACTGGTGTTAGCGGAATATGAGATTCAGTTACTTTTTTTATTGTTTACCTTAATGCCTTGTAGCTGTAACGACCCCATGGCCTGAAAATAACACGTTCCAGGCACTGGCTTGGTTCAATAGGACACAACTAGCTAACAAAACTAGGTGATCTGGTTGAAGCATTTTGCTTATGTTCAAATTTAAAGACAGACCCCATACAATACAAATACTGCAGCATCTTACAAACATTTTGAAATATGGAAGTTTTAGTGCCCAATTATGATTGCTTTTGTAATTCCATCATGAAAGGCTTAAAACTCAAAATTGTCTGTCCCAGATTTCTACTAACCTGTTTCTCTCACTCAAATTACAAAGGGCAGCACATAATTTTTTAATTAATATTTTTCATTTTGCATAACAATATTTCCTGCACACCAAGCACATTTTATTCTATTGTACTGTTTTTAACATTTTTCTCTTTCCTTCCCCTGCTTCAAAATACATCCAGTTTCACCAAAAGTTGTTCTTTTTGGCTTTTTATCAGCTGGCTACAGCAAGGGAAGGATTACATAAAGGATAGGTGTTATGTTACTGGCATAGGAGTGATGGTGCTAACAGATAAATTAAGCTTCTGAACTCACCCAGCATGAACAAGAACTGTCAATCTGACTGCTGGAGTTACAGGACTCCAACAGCCACTGTCTTCCTTAGTGACCACCATGACCCTATTCAGAGCCTAATTAATGCAGTTCTGCATAATGAAGAATGAGACCAAATTAATAAAAAAAAAACAAAACAGCAAAGCTCACTCACATTTTTATACATATTTGTAAATATGTTTGTTAGTTTTGACTTTTTTTTTTGAGGTTGGATTTTTTTCTCCCTAAACACACAGGCTCACACATATATATAATATCAAATCTTAAATCAAAGACCTTTTGAACACATTCTGCTTTGGAAGCAGAGCAGCCAGAGATGACAAGTGGTAACTCATTAGCCTGAAGCAATCCAATTGCTTTCTTATGTATATCCACACCTCTGTATAGCTACAGAAAATGTTCCCAGAAGATATTAAAACAGTAGGTGTAGTTACTTCTGAAATGTTTTTATAAATTTAAAATATTCAGTTAAATTTATAAATGAACCATGGAAAAACCCAGTATTATGTGTACCAAACTGAAATTCACTAAAAACTGTTGCCTATGTTAACAGTGGGCACTGGCTTCTATGTTTTTACAGTTTTGAGTAAGAAATTGTGAAACATTAGCTCCTCTCATATTCTTGGCAAATCACCTGAATTCTTAAGTGATATTCATCTCTGCTAGCAGGCTACTTCTGAATGTTACAAACAAGCATAGCACAGTCACCATCCAGAAAATTTAAGAAGTTTTTCCTGAATTTCATCGCAAACAGCACCGTTATTATTTCACATAGTTATACTACAGAACTGAGAAGAGGACTGTTCAGTAAATTTTTCATTTTCACTGAGCTTTCACCTCTTCCCATCACCCAGTAATGATATCTGGTTATGGGTCTCATATTTCCGACAAAAAAATGCCATGCAAACATATACTTTGTTCTGCAGATCTGTACATATGCAATAGCCAAGCCTTCTGGACAAAACAAAGGAAAATTAAATTCTGATAGCCAGTAGTTAGAATGAGATTTCCACATCCAACAGACCATGAATATATACACAGAAACTGAAAAATTCCATCAGACTGTACAACTCCAAGGGAAGTGTTGTTTTGGGGAGATGTTGTTTGGGCTTAGGTTTTTGGCAGGTTCAGGTTTTTCGCTCCTAGTCTAACATAAGTTAAAAGCTTCCTCCAGAAGCTTTGAACTGTGCAGTGTAAATATTTACTAAATAGGCCTGTTACTTCAGGCCTGTAAGGTATGGAGAAAGGTCCTTGCTCCTCTTCAATCTTTTTGAAAAGCAAAAGCATGACAATTCCTTTTACCTGAACAATTAAAATAATCACTCATTCGCTATTAGGGTTTTGAGAGCTTTCTATCTTTCACTTTCAAAACAAATCCTTTTCCCAAACATACACAACAGTTTAGGTTGGAAAGTACCTCTGGAGATCGTCTAGTCCAAACCCCTGCTGAAACAGGATAAACTAGAGAATATTGACAGAGTATTTCACAAAATACAAGTTCAAACAATCTAGAAATTAAAGTAAATCAATATATTCATAGTTTCAAATCATTGATTTTACAGGCCATCGGGCTCTCCAGAGAAGATGGTATTCTGACTGTACCAAGACTGTTTTGTTAGCATGTCTCTGGTCACCAAGTGCAGGATTAGATAGCTTTTCTATATGAATCAGCTGTTAAGCCACGTGAACTGAGTAAGGCACAAAATGTGATTCACCGCAACCACACATCTATTTCTGTATTTTGTAGGATGATGAGAGAAAGTTAAAAGTCTAGGTTTTCATTTTTTAACATTCTGACACAGTATAATTCATTTGATTACAAGTACTCTCACAAGAGGTGCTCAAGACAGACTAAAAAATAATCTTGGCCCAAGATCAGCACTATGTGAATATATGAATAAATAAATCTCAATCCATTAAAATAGCAGCTTCCCTGGGGTGTTCAATCCAGGTGAGTTCAAAGAATTAAAATAAGGTTCCACCTTGCATTATCATAGTAAGGTAGATGACACTAAGAAACACTTAAGAGTATGTACTTGTAAATGTTTTTGACCCTTTAGCAGCAAGAACACAAATCTTTATCTGTTTATTTGAATATGTAATGATTTATCACAAAGATACTGGACCAGTCAGAAAAACAAATTCTATTTATTAACTTCTCTTTTTGGGGCTCATGAATACTTGATCCAAAGTAATCTTCAATAAATGTGTGACCTCAGAATATTAATTTCCAAGCAAACTGCCTTAATATCACATAAATCCAAGCCATTTTAAGAAATATGAGAGCAATAGCTCTCCAACAAGGAAATAAGAATACTTCCTTGAAACTCTCTTAATCCTGTCTTTGGTATTAAAACAACATTAGGAAAGGTAAATTACGTATCTAGCAAATAGCTAGGATCAGGCTCAGATTTCAGAGCTGTAATTCACCACATCACACACCACCTTCTAAGAGAGAGAGAGATAATAAATAGCACGTGTTATTTACTAATTCTAGATAAAAGAGATCATCTGCCAGCTCAAATTAACTTCAAATAAACATGCTATCCCTAAATGTAGGTTACTAGAGCAGCTAATCTGACTTCTGTTATTTAAAACTTAATTCTTTTAGCTCCCTCCCATAGCAGGCTACACTGAAATAGATGTTATCCCCCAAGAAAGGATAATTCCTCACTAGAAACTATTCTTCCTGATTATTATTCATCACTTATAAACAAACACGCTGACTTCAAAGCCACAACAGACTTGCTATCCATGTAAGCAGTGCTGCTGTGAGATTTCACTTAATCACAGTACTTCAGCTTGCCCATGCTAAAATGTTCTTATCTGTATTATCAACGAAATGGCAGAAACTTTTAAAGTGAGTTCCCACCAATTACGCAAAAGCTCTTTTCTGCACCAAGTGAAATGCAGAAAGGACACTTGAATTTTCCTCAGCAGGTGCTCTGCCAGGTTCATTCAAGTTTGCTTCTGTGTATGATAAGAATTCATAATGGACCCCCATCTCAAATTTTTTGTGAAAATTATTGCTCTACATTAAGGAAAATTATAATCTAATAACACTGCTCTGTGATGGAACACAAGGCATTATTCAGGAGAGCTCTGTAACCAGCTCCTCTGGCATTTTCCTGGCACACCTGTGTGCCTGAAAGTCTGTGCTGCTCCTCCCTCCAAGAAATGCATACACCAACTTCCCTTCTGTCCCAGGCTTATCAGAGAAGCTGCTGCGAGGACAGATCTGCCTTGCCCCAGTTTGCCCCCATTTTCATGGGAAATACATACAAGGTGAAATAACTTTCAATCACACTGAACACCTACTTTCAGCCTCCAAGACAGTCATCTCTACTACGGGAAATATTTAATGTTATGAAGCAACTTTTGTGTAGACTAAGCTCCCACAAGCAATTTCTCCAGTTCAGTATGTACATTTTCTATATTGAGAAAACACATACAAAAATTGGAATAATTAAAACCTTTGTCAACTTCAATTAATGTTACCATTACAGACAGCAAAGTGGTTTCAGTAACATGACAAATCAGATATGTGGAACTATGAATATCTGTTTAATGCCAAAGTCATAAAGAAAAAGGAATTGACTTATTGTAATTAATTTATTCTGTGATGGCTACCTTGGCAAGACAAATGACTTTCATTTCCTATATGGTATCTGAAGTTATTTTTAAAATTCTTTCCTAAATAATGCTGCATGTTCTGGAAACAGCTAGTATATCCCTTTCCATAAGGACAACTGGACACAAACCAAAAGAAAGAGATCATTCATTTAATTTTTGAAGTGTTTTTGGCATTTTCTGGTAAAGGACTCTGAACAATCATCCTCAGACACATAGAAATGCTTACTACTAAGCTAGTCAGGATATATGCTTCAAGAACCATTAAGGCTATTTTGGAACCTTAACTTCATTTTTTTACTTTAATAAATTGAAACTTTTCAACATGCACTTCACCTTTCTATTTGTTAAGATGGCTTTTACACAACTTGATTCATTCTTCTGTTGTCCCGTATCTTTACAATAACACTCTTGTTCATGTCACTTCTAATTATACATAGATCTGTAATTTAAATCACTTACGAAACTGTCTAATGTTTACAACCTGATTCTCCGGTATCCCAGTGTAGTGGTCAGTGTGTATTACCTAATTAACATTAGGTTATGTTAGAGAAGCAGGGAACAGCAGGAATAAATCAGTGATTACAATGAATTTTAAATCATCTAGTTAAGGTGCCATTCTGCTTAGAAAGAAAGACAGTTCTTGCTATAAACTCCAGAAGTCCTTTTCCCTCAGTTCTTGCCTATCGCTATTGCAAAGTGCAAGGCAGATGATGTGACAGTGCCTTGGTCTAAATTGGCACACAGATACCATAATCTCTGGAGACAGCAATAGTTGGCCAGAGTAACCCTCAATAAAAACATGCTCAGATATGCAATCATAACCAATTGATTCATTCGGCCTGATCAGGAGATTATTTCTACAAATAAGGTTTATGTGCAGAACTGTAGTAACTGCATGGATGCCCCACGCCTACTAATGTTCAAGGCCAGGTTGGATGGGGCTGTGAGGAAACTGGTCTAGTGGGAGGTGTCCCTACCCATGGCAGGAGGTTGGAGCGAAATGATCTTTAAGGTTCCTTCCAACCCAAACCATTCTAGGATTCTATGATTCTATGAAAGTTTGACAGTTCTGCACTTCGAGTAAGAAAGATGACAAATGCTAAGAAAATGTCAACAAAATCTTATTTTAGACACATCTCAAGTCTGTGCTGAAAGCAAGGCACATTTGAGAATAAAATTACCATTAAAATTTTTAGGAAAAATTTTTCACTAGAGCCCCACTTGTTCCTCTATGTGCTCCTGCATGATAACACAAGTATCAGAAGAGTTCTATTCCCCCGTCGTAACTCAAAGTTAGCAAAGCCAGTGCTCTATGCTGTTAGCATGCCCACACCTGACTACATTTAAAAGAAATTACTGTTATGAAGTTTCACCAATTATGTTTCCATGTTACCCCCAAGCAGTAATTTCTTAGAACAGTGGGATGTGTGTTCTTGTCAAATACATTAGAGCAGTTCTGTTTCAAAATTCATCACAGAATCTATCAACCAAGACTAGCTCTTGCTTTAACATGTTGCACACGGTTTCATGTGGCAGTTAGAAGACTTTGAGAGCTCGGTTAGTTCAGAATGGACCACACTGCCTGAACCCCATTATGACAGGCCTTGGGAGATCAGCAGCATTAGACACTAGGAATGTCTCAGGATGTGCTGTGGAACAGCTTAGGCAAAGTGGACACCTACATTGGGAGAAGGAAAGAGTCTTGGAGCACTGGTTTCATCAGCGCTGAAAGTAAGATCCACAGGAAGCTGTCTCCTCATTCTTAAAAAGCCCTCACACATTTCATCAGAAGGACACAGACACTGCTTTAACTGAAATTCTGGCACCATCTTGGAGTGCAGCTTCACGTGTCACACGGCAAGTGTTCAGTGAATTAACTGCACTCCATAGCAACCGCAATAGCACAGCTGCAGACCTGCTCACTATTGAGCAATGCAAATTTTAGCAGAAAAGTCATCAGGTAAAAGCTAATTAAGCTTGGATTTAAGACCAATGGACAGGCACATAAGTAATTTCAATATTATTCCTGGGAAATACACCTATTCAAAAGTCTTACATGTATCAGTCTCCATAAGCAATTCCAACCTTGCTCACAGTATCCACCTTGTAAAAAGTAACACACATGAATTTCTAAACTCTTATTTAATAAATTTCTGAGTCTCAAATATACTGCTTTCTGTCTTTTTACTGACAGTAACAAGACAAGTAATGACAAGTTTCATTATTCAAATACAAAATAATTTAGACTGTCAGAATTAGGAGGTTTTAAAAAAAGAAAAAAAATCTCAAATTGCACATGAACAAACTGATCTGTGTTTCAGATAGGAATTACAAACAACAACAACAAAACAAAACATCAAGTTATTTAATTTTGACAGATCAGCTGTTTTTACTTAAAATTTGAGGCAGTAATTTAAGGATAAAATTTCTTATTTTCATCAGAGGACTTTTATATAAATATTCCCCAGTCCTAAACATTAGGTTTTTTTACTCAACATTTCATTAGAATGGATATCCCTACATGACCAGTTAACTGCAAACCAACATTTTAAAATTTCTTCCAGACTTCAGCAGGATAAAAATTAAGATGAAATCTCTACTCAAGGTCAATATTAACAAGCTTTTAAAAACTTGAGCAATTCTTCAGCATGTCTTTAAACTGCTATTTATTCAAGCGTTCCAGCAAAAATAAACTTTAGAACTACAGTAAGAATAGCAATTGATTGTTACATTAAAGTACTTGGCTTAAAAGTTCTTCTCACCATCATTCTGTCTCCATTTTCTGGCAAGTTGCGATGTATTTACGTTGCCTCTGCTCCTGACTGCAAAAGCATCTGCAGCCAAAGACTCATTCATACGAATATAGACAATTTGAGACACCAAAATGCTTGTCACACAAAATATACTGTCCTCAGAACATACATTAACAATTTGCATTCTTGCATATACCAGATGGAATCTGTTAAAATCAAGCCTCCTCTCACAAACACACTTAGTCCACAACAGGTGCAAAGACACAGTGAGGCAGAGCAGGTTCTCTGACTCGTCAATCTCCATGATGTAGGAAATGTTTTAGAAATAAACACCAAATTGTAGGCTTCTTGAAGTTAAATGTTTGTTTTCAGGACCATGAAATTAAAACTAGAACCTTGGATTTTTGTCTCAGATTAGTGTTTTACAGCATTACTCTTTTTAGCAAGAGAGGAAAAACTGAATTCAAGCAAAACTAAGCTACCAAATGAAGTACACCCTAAGAATGAATACTGTGGAAATGAAAATCTACAAGAGGTGGTTTCAAAATATTTGTTTCAACCACTAAATGAAAGTCTGACAAAACAGTACTTACTGCTAGCAAGCCAATTTTCATATAATCCATTTACAACTTCCTCTCTCCATCAAGCACCTTTTTGAAGCGATCACCCAATTTTAAGGCTTTTGATTACTGTTAGGAGGAGGAGGCAGACTGACTACCGTTTCTCAACACATTATTGGTTTAAATAATTAAATGCAAAATTAAAAATTACATTACCCGGATCTCTGTAATTTCCTATGAGAGTTAGGAAAGTTACTACTGATCCTCATTACCTCTTCATCCTTTGCACACTTTTGTCTCTAAAATAGATCAGGTTGCAAAATCCCAAAGTCTTCACTGAATTGTCTCCCTTGTTTTGGCTCTTTTGTGTGTGTTTGTTTGTGTGTGCCTGTACACACGCGTGTATACATACTCTGTCTACAGATGTACATAGGGTAAACCCTAAAATCACTTCACTTAAATACAATTTTATTTAAATATATTTAAGTTGAAATACACCAAGACTTTTTTTTTCCAATTACTCCCAATAAAGGGGCTCAAACTTGCTTGCTTTGCTCCAATACTAAGGTTGAAAGAAGAGGTTAGGCTGGAAGAGCAAGTGTTCCATATCCATGTGAGCAAAATTGGCATTTCTGTATCCACCTACTTTGAAAAAGGGATCACAGAAGGACAGCAAAACTGTAAAAAAGCTCTATAACTGCCCATGTGGACTATTTATCAGGCCACTTGCAAAAAGAGAACATCCTCATGAACACATCTACCTCATCTGACAACAACAACAAAAAAATCACAGGTAAATATTTCTCAGATGATTCAGAAAACTATTTTAAAAAATTCAAGTGGCACCAGAAAAAAAGTGTTATTTGTATCTCAACAATTTTTATAAATACTCCTTACACACAACTGACCTACAATTCCAACTACAGTTCACAGAGTATTTTTATCTTTTTGTAGAGACAAAACCATGAAAACTGTTTGGAGCAGCTTGAATACCTCAGCAGAAATAGTATTCGAACATTATCTTTCACTGTCTAAAATCTACTGATTATTCCCATCAGATCAGCACACAAACTTAAACACAAAAATGCAACAACATGAGAAACGTGTTTGAAAAAGCAGAAATAAAAGATATCTTACAAATTATTTTAAAGTATTACTAGCATTTAAGCAGGATCACCCTTCCCTTTAACTCTAGGGGAAAAAATAAAAGAAGTCTGTATTTCTTTCATGCAATGCATGTGTTAAACTACCTACAAAGCAGCTTTAAGTAACAACTTTTTTTAAAAGGCTTAAAGGTTCAATTCTGTGTTTGAAAACACATTATAAAAATTATGACCTGCAATTTCATTAATGACAACAAATGTGAAAGCTTAACTGTCTGAGCAGGCAACAGAAGTCAAAATAGCTCTGAAATAACTCAAGTCTACAGGCTGCAGATTATAGGTTAATGTTGAACACTAAAAATTTGACAAGGTGACGGGGTCAAAGATGAAGTTATTTTTCAACCTTTCAGATCCCATGTATTTTTATTCTTTCAAAACTGTAGTTGAATAGTTTCTTCCCTTCTCTGTTATAGGTTATCAATAAATTTACTTCCTTCCTATTGCTCTGCAACTAAATTTCTCTGTATTATATAAACTTAGCTCTAAGTGATGATCATTGATTTTCAGCTATGTGGAGATGCATCAAGGGAGTGATTTCTAAAGTTAAGAATCAAACATCAGTATTCCTGTGGTCTATGTATGAGACCTACATTTTGTTGTTCATAAAATGAGTAGACAAAGTCAAACATATCCTCAAGAAAGACATTACGTCTTGCAATTATTTCCCCATATTTGTTTCATATTTAAATTAACTTCTATGGTAGTTAGAGTTAGACCTCAATATTCTGTAACTATGAGAGCAGAGCAAGTTACCAACAAAATTGTACTTTGCATCACTTTGTTAGGATAATAAGTAATGGGAAAATGGAAGTTCAGAAATCTCCCAGTTAAGTCAGTTAGCTATTTAGTAACTGAATGAATACTCAAGTAGCTTCACAAACAGTGAGCCAGAACATGATGGTAATGCTGCTGAAGGTGGTGGGAATAACCACCAAATCATCCTCACTCCCTTGATTATTCTTCCATAGCCTTGCTGGCACAAGTGTCTGTGCCACAAATCTGACCAGGAAACCTCTCTGGGTTAACCTTTCCTCTGCCCCAACCAGGTTAATCTCAGGAAACTGATTCACTTTTCCAAACCAGTTCTCCATGTAACCACCCAAATGCATGTGCAAACACAAGCTATGACTAGGAAGGTGTGTAGAGCAGTAACACAACCAGGCTGCATAGGTGGGGTAGTTTCTTCTTACAGCAGTGACAGATCAGAGAACTTACAGTTCTGTAAACTAAAAAACAGAGTTTCTCATTCTTGTTGTCTGAAAAATCTCCTTAGAGAGCTTCCTTTGACTTGTGCTACAGATCATTTTTTCTTTTTAAACATTGCCTTCAACTGCCTCTCCCTTTGTCCACTTTTCTGCTCAACTACAATGATACCTGCTGCCTCTGCTATCTTCCTTCACCTGCCACCTTCACCTCTCCTCACCTTCTCCAGTCAGTGCACTTCAACTCCCCTTCCACTCAATCGTGTCATCTGGAAAGTGAACATTTGCTACTATACGTGGCTTTTTATTTAGGAATTCTGGATTACACATGTAGCATGCACAGAGCAAGATGGCTTTCTTCCCAAATATTCCAACCCTTTCTATTTACACAGAACACAAAGTCGATTTAGAATTTTTAGAATTACCTTTATGCAAAGCTTTATGGTAATTTCAACTCAAACTAGTGTATTGCAACTGCCCCTGACAAGAACAGGTGAGGGTTTACAGAAAGAAAAGCATGACACTACATAGTACAGAATCTCTTGTGAAATCAAGAGATACATACCATACCCATACACAGATTTCATAATTTCCTAAAGAAAAATAAAGAATTCTTGGAGAACTCTTGGCGAGCCAGCATTTTAAGAAGCCACAAATTAAAAGATAAGCATCACAAGCTAAATATATCTAGCACAAAGAAGGACATGAAGGACATTAAGTAGTCCAAACTTACTTCATCAGAAGCAGAGCGAAGACACTGGACAGCAGCCTGTTTTTTCATTTCCTCTAGTGTTAGATCAGAGCACTTTTTCTTACTCTTTCCCCATTTCTTGTAAGCTCCCTTTTCCCAGCCCAGGAAGATGTCATTCTCCTAAAATCAAAATAAAGAAATCACATTATTTAAAATACATTAATATCTCAGTACTATAGCAGAACAGGACTACAAATAACATACTGTTCAAAATAAAACCAACTCCTTTCTATCTGCTAAAAACTACTTTTTGCCAAATAAAAGATTAGTTTGATTACATAAAACTTGCACTTACTATTCAGAAAAGCACATGCATTTTTCACAGGACATGGAGGCAACTCACACTCCACTGCAATATTTTCCAATTGCAAAGCATATCCACAAAGGCAATTTTATGGCCAACTTATGGTTGAATGTATTACTGGAATTTACACAAAATATGTTAGAGAGTTTCACTGATCTCTGAAATAATACGAATGAAAAGCAAGTAGTTCTGAGTTAAGATCAAACTTAAGAGAAAGTTAAGCAAGTCAAAAGAAGAAAATGCAATGTTAGATCCTGAAGCCTGTTCAATTCAGTGTTACAATGAACATGACTACAGCTAGAGATAGCAGTACCTATCATAAAATAAACCTGAACTATTTCAGAAGAAAATTCAGATAACTGAGAAGTGAGGGTGAGTAGGTGGGGTTGGCTTCTCATACATGTAAGAATGATGAAGAACAATAAAATCAAAGTAGAATGCTATTGTATTATATGCAATCATCTGAAGATATGTAGCATCCCTTATATATGGCTTTTCAGAATTTACAAAATTTACTACCTGACTCACTTGTTCTTCACTGTCTGTTCACATATATATACAAGACTTCTCATATTCATCTCATGAAAGAAATATTTTGGCTCTCAGTAAAATAGTCTTTAACATCTTATAACGTATGCTTATCTAAAATCATCTTCTTCAGAGAGCTCCACAAACACTTGATGCTTTTCAGCCTACCTGTTTGAATCCCTTCAACATATCTGTGACTGCTTCCAAAGACAACCAGGCTAAGGCCTACCCTCATTTACAAGAAATCCTAATTGCCCATGGTTTTGAAACAAAGTAAAAACAAGTTGTCAGTGAAAATAATTGTCCCTGTGCAAGTAAAGAACAAGATGGGGAAAAAAAACGGAGCCAAGAGAGACCAATCATCTTCAGAAGCAGCCAACAAAGGGCTGCTATTTGTGACTTCACGTGACAGAGTGCTTCATGAAGGAGCAGAGCAATTTGCTGGATTTACTGTTTAAAGTCTTATTTGAGCACCAAAACTGAAGAACTGCATTTAGTGCTGAAAGAACAAAAAGCTACCAGTCACACTGTTTTTCCTAGTACTTGTGCAAGGTGCCAGTGATTCATTTAAAACAAAAAATTTGAACAGGCTACTGTACTGTTATTAGAAGGATTAACAGAAAGAAATAATAGAAAAAAGTAAGAAAAACATATCAGAAAATAGATTTAATAGACTGTGCATATCTACAATTAATTTTTAAAAAATAAAATTTTAAGTCTTTTCCAAAATTGCAGTTTATGTATTTCTTTATACCACGAGCACTCTAACTCTTCCCAATATTCATACAAAAGAAAACAAACTAATGAGAACCACCTACCCCCCACCAGCACCCAAAACCCCTCCAGCTTACTCACATGGGCACAATGGCAAATGAAAAACAGACTCATTTGTGTGGGTGAAAACTCAGGTACACCAGCAAATTTGCACTGGGTTAACTTCATTTATTCTGATTTTAAGTGGGAAGTTCATTAAGACAACATCTACAGTAGGAAAACATTCCCCAAATGCTACGTATTACTGTTTTTCTCTATGCTGACAAAGCTTTGCTTTGTACTGGTATATCACAGCTTTACCAGCTATCTGTCAGCAGAGCAGCAAGAACCTTTATGCTCACAGCAATCTATAGAGTATTTCATTCAGTTCTTTACACACGTAACTTGAAAGATATCTGACACTTGTTTACAGACTTTGACAGTTTTCAACCTTTAAAAACTGAAAAATCTCTTTTAAGAGATATCCAATCTTTTTAAAGGGGGAAGGGAGGCTAAACATAATTCTCTCTCAGGCCCCTACCCCAGAGCTGTGGTATCAAGGTCTCACCCCTCCCTCCAGAGTGAGCTGTTTGCACACTCTGGGAACAACGTGGCTTGTCTCTCACGATGCAGCGATTGAGGACAGAGCTCTGATAGAGTCCTCATTTTCTTTCTACCTCTGTATACAATACACACAAAAAATTTTTCTGGACACATGGCTTTCAGTCACACTTGGCTGCCAAGTTTAAAACTTGGTTTTGGATTTTTTTTCGAGGACAAACCCATAAATTTTATACCTCAGATTTTACAAGACTAGCAAATGCCATGGATTACAGCTGTTTCATGCAAAATTTTGCAGTTTAAAATCAACATCTAAACTACAGTATTTATCAGCACTATATATGTATTTGATATAGCCTAGGTTACTGAGAATCTTGCACCTTCTGTACACAAATCAAACTACACAAGAGTGAAGAAAAAAAAACTTTAGACATAATTCTTGTGTATCAGAACCATTCTGGATCAAATACAAAAAAAAAAAAATTTAAAACCCCAACATTACAGTAAAATGCCTGAGAAACAAGAAAATGTAATACACCCTCGAGAGTGAGTTTGTAGAACAGTGAAACACGAACAGACAGATCCCCTTCTTTTATGATGACCAAATTGACAAAGGAAGGGAAAAAAAAAAAAAAAAGGAAAAACCCAGTAGTTTCAAATGGTTGAAATTACTTAAATTACTCTCTTAATTTTTTTTCCCTCTGTTTTTCTCTCTGTTTTCAGTGGTCAGGAGCCCATCAGTAGGTTTACTCCTTAGACTGAAAAGGATAAAGTCCTTAACAAACAGGAAAGCAGCAGCAAAAAAGAAGGCAGCTCAACAAAACATTCTGTATGCATGAAGACAAGTATACTACTTCCTTCCACGTGGAAAGAAGGGAAAGAATAACCAAGGACTTCTGATCTCTTCACCTACTAGATACCTTGTTTCCTAACAGAACCAGAGATCGTAAGATAATGCTCATTTTAACGCAAGAGCTCTACACTGGTCACTGAACATTTCACAAATCAATGCCACTCCAAACTTACAGATTTTAAAAGTGTGCATACGCACAGAAGAAAAACTAAAATTTGGTTTACAGAATTCTAATACTTAAACCAGACTACCACTACCTAAATTTTTAAGAGATGACCATCCAATATTAAAGAGATATCAACAGAAAGCCAATGCTCTCTAGATACTGAAAAAAACCTAAGTTTGTACATCTATACTGCTATTTAAACATCTACTCTTCAGAGTCCTACTATCCCCTACCTGCTACATAACTAGGTAATTTCATTAGAGATTTTCAATCATGAAGACACTGAAAGTGCAAAGTTTCATGACAAGAGTAACTTAATAACTACAAATATGGCTAAAAAAACATTGATTACGTATCTGTATTCTTCACACTAATGATGCTGCAAGAAATGCGGTACTTTGAGTGCTTAATTCAATTTTAAATTAATATATAGGCACAAATTTTAGAAAGATTTAGAAATGGTTTGCTCTATTCAACTATGCAAAAGCAGCAATTCCACCACTTCCCTCTCAACTACCAAGAAACTGGAGAAGCAAAAAAAAAAAGCAAGTTTGGTAGTGATTCTCCTTTCATTTGCTGTAGAGAGAACTATCTACTATCCATAAGAAAACAAATGTGACACCTTGTGATAAGACTGAAATAAAAACATTATGAAGCTCATAGTTCATGTAAATGGCAACATTAGAAAGGGAAATATAACCTATTTTTAAAAAAGAAAAAAAAGGAAGACTCGGGGAACTACAGGCCAGTCAGTGTCACTTCTGTGCCTGGCAAGATCATGGCACAGATCCTCCTGGAAAATGTACTAAAGCACATGGAAAATAAGGAGGTGATGGGTGACAGCCAGCATGGCTTCACTGGGGGCAGATCACGCCTGACAAATCTGGTGGCCTTCTATGACAGGATAACAGCTTTGGTGGGTAAGGGAAAAGTAAATGAAATCAACTACCTGGACCTGTGCAAAGCTTGTGACACTGTCCTTGCCTCCGGAAAGACAAGGATTTGACAGATGGACCACTCAGCGGATAAGGAATTGGTTGGGATGGTCGCACTCAAAGAGTCGTGGTCAATTGGCTTGATGTCCAAGTGAGGACCAGAGACAAGTGTTTTCTTGGGTCTGTATTGGTACTGATGCTGTTTAACACCTTTGTCAGTGACATGGTCAGCGGGATCAAGTGCTCCCTCAGCAAGCTCACCACTCTGTGGTATGGTTGACAACCAGAGGGAAGGGATGCCATCCAGAGGGACCTTGACAGGCTTGAGAGGTGGGCCTGTGTGAACTTCATGAAGTTCAACAACATCAAGTGCAAAGTACTCCACCCAAGTTGGGGCAATTCCAAATAAATCCAGGCTGGGCAGAGAAAGGATCGAGAGAAGCCCAAGGAAAAGGACTTAGGGCTGTTAGTTGATGAGAAGTTGAACATGAGCTGGCAATGTGCACTCACAGCCCAGAAGAATAACTGTGTCCCGGGCTGAATGCAAAGCAGTGTGGCCAGTAGGCCAAAGAAGCTGATTCTGGCCCTCTGTCCACTCTCATGAGACCCCACCCACCGTACTGCATCCCAGGTCTGCTCCCAACATGAGAGGGACTTGGACCTGTAGAAGTGAGTCCAGAGAAGGGCCACAAGAGGACTGGAGCACCTCTGCTATGAAGACAGGCTGAGAGAGTTGAGGTTGTTCAGCCTGGAGAAGAGAAGGCTACAGGAAGACCTTACAGCACCCTCCAGTACCTGAAGGGCCTACAGAAGAGCTCAGAAGGGACTTTGGACAACAGCATGGAGTGACGGCACAAGGGGGAATGTCTTTAAACTGAAGGAGGGCAGGTTTAGGTTAGATATTAGAAAGAAATTCTTTACTCTGGGGGTTATAAGACACTTGAAAGGTTGCCCAGAGAAGTTGTGGCTAGCCCTTCTCTGGTGTTCAAGGCCAGGCTAGATGGGGCTCTGAGCAACCTGGTCTAGTGGAAGGAATCCTTGCCCATGGCAGGGGGTAGGAACTAGATGGTCTTTAAGGTTCCTTCCAAACCAAATCATTCAATGATTCCATGAAAAATTCTATCCAAAATGGAACGGGTCCTCACTGCCTCTAGGAGGATTTCACAATTGAGATTTTGGGGAAAACTGCAACAGATCACAAGAGTACGTCATCTTTAAGATTATTCAACAATGATAAAGACCTTCAGTGATCTTGCCTGAAAAAAACACTTCCACTAAACTTAGATTCAGGAAACTCTTCACAGATTGCTTAAAGCCACAGCAGTGGATACTTTTTCATAATAAAATTTATTATAATTACTGAGAAAGGTCTGATGGGCCAGAATCAGCTTAGACATTTCTTACAGGCTGCCTCAGACTGAGACAAAGATAAAGAGATAATACATAGGTGTGATAGTTCAGAAAAAAACACAAGAACATTGGCTCAAACTCACCTAATATGCCCCAAAGGAAATGCAGACGAAGAGTACATTTCAGAGAGCAGCATAAGTTTTCTCCATGACAAAAAACCATTGCTAACACAGAATAGAGAGGACTGGAAAATGTTTTTTAATTTTAGATAATAACTCCAAATCCAGGTATTACCAGGGAAAGAATTCATCTTAGACTTTTAGTGAAAAACCAGGGAACCATCTAGCCACTACAGTCACCTCCTTTCCAGTTGCCACAACCGGAACATTACAACCCTGTGGAGCCCGGCTGATAATGTATCAGATAACAACATGCACTGCTACGACCTCAGGATATTTGGTACTGATGGCAGGCAGCGAAGAATTCTACCTGTCAAAACTAATCAATCCAAGTACAAAACCCTGTAATCTGAGTTTCTGTCAATTATAAACTTTTGCTTATAATCCAACCAGTTTGAAAGGGCAGTCTATGTGATGCTCACTAATTAGAAGTTACTTCTAGGCTAAAACTTAAGCAGAAGAAATTTGTCACACCCACTCCAAAGAATGAGAGAACATGCAAATTCTGCATCTGTTGAAATCTTATGTTTGTTGAGCAGGCTGCCTTTAGACTTTTCCCATTAAAGTAAAAGCAGAAAAGAAAATTTACCAAGACTATAGCTACAGCTATAAAGACATAGTTTTACTTACAAGTCTGACTTACACTGCAGAAAAGAAAGCCAGGAAGCCAACAGAAACTGTCACTACAGAGTCAGGGTGTCTGAAAGGAGCATGTCATGATTGGAGAAGTTATTTCGTAGCATTTATAGTTGCTTTCTTGGATTTAGAAATAAAGTTGTGTTGCAATCACCACACCACTGTAATCATCTGATTTCAGAGAATATAGGCAGCATACATCTAAGCTTGGAGAAATGTGACAGGTGTACTGTCATGCAACGGTCTATACGTAAAGAACACAAAGGAAGTATCTCAGTTATCCCCAGAATTCCAAGCAGTACAATTGTATCAGCACAGAGACAGCTGCAAATAAATCCTGACTGTTATGAGGACTCACCAACCTGGCACTTGAACTTCCATCTCTGCTTTGCATTACATAAGCCTTTGTGAGAATACATTAGTAGTCACAACAACAAAAAAGGAATGAGCAGTTCAACATGATCACACCAATACAAACGCAGCAGAGAGCTTGGAAATAGTTTCTCAGATAACCACAGTCCTTGAGAACTAATGCTTTTCTTTTGCACTAATACATGAGCTGAAGGTTCTGCAACCCTGTACAGTTTGCACAAATACAATGCCCCTGCGAGCCTACTGCTGAGCTCCAATCCCTGACACCACAATTCCTACCCCTAAAATGGAACAGAGAATACCAAGTCCATGATACTCCAAATCTGTCCCATGCCTAACAGTCACGAGACAGAGAAATACAGAACAGATCAGTTATTGCACAATTAACAAGACAAATGTCAACTAAAAATCAATAAATAAACTTCCTGAGCCACATGCTTTTACAGTAAAGACATTTCAGCTATCTTCCATTGCTTAACTGAAGAGGAATCCATATCCACCTAATTTCTCTCAAAAAACTTGACGTTATACACAAAAAAATTACTTCCCAAAATTTGAATTATATAGTCCTCAGCTACAGTCCCCCCCTTCCTAGAAAGGAATGGAGGGCAGGACCACAGCTAAGTTTTCCTCTGTGAACTTTTAAATTCAGTTATCTGAGCTTTTAGAAGGCAGTTTAACTTCTGTATTAATAAGCTTTATGGGCATAATAATTTCAAGATATAGTACAATTTCCTAAATATGATTAATTGCTCCTTTCTTTAGTTTACATGTTTATGTATGGGAAAAAGAGGAGGGTTATTCCCAATGCTGCAAACAGACACATTTCAGTGATCTAAGGAGTCAAATTAGTCATATAAAGAAGTACAGCTAAAAGTCTTAGTCTCGCAGTTCCTACCTATTCTTTTCTTCATACACTGATTTCCAAAACTTGTACTTTACACATTTAGTTGGGGCAATGACTAAAAAACTATGGTCAGAAAATTTAAGAAATTGTTCCTACAGGACAGTTATACAGCTTAATAACCAGTAACACAAATATAAACTAAATTGAAAATGCTTTGCATTCAAGAAATTTATTTGTACATGTTGCTGGTGAACTTTGAAATTTACTGACACTTGTGTGCAGCAGTCACACAGCATTTCCCTGCTGTAGCTGAACCCACTCTGCATACTGTAATGCGTTAAGAAAAAATGTGTTTGAGTGACCCCAAAGTATTTCTTAGGGATGATAAAAGAACAGGTGTAATTATACTAGAAGAAGCACTGCTATTTTTGTCAAATAGGCATACCTGCCAGATTAACACTTAACACAAGGTTAGTGGAGTACAGAGGACCAAATCCTCATTTCTCCTCCTCTCTTTAGGTTATGCATGAGACACACAAAACCCATACAGAACCCTATATCCTCTTCCCCCTAAAATATACATGTGAAAAACTAATACCTATTACTAGAATATAAATCCAGACATCAGGTCCCTCTACTGGGTTAATATGGGATGGCAGAAGAAACAGCCCACATTCCATTGGATGTGGGAGCCTAGCAAGTTCGTCCCAAGTTCAGTCACCAAAGTGTCCTGTGTCCTTAGCACATGCAAGCCAAACATAGACTAAAGTTGGCAAGGATATACCCATCCCAGGGCAGAGGGATAGGCTTCCATATAAAAGACTACCTGAATGGAACTACTTCAAATCAGTCTACAAATAATTAGTCTTCCAGCATAAAAGCCTCCCTGTTAAAAATTTTAAAAAAACAAAAGCAAAAATATCATCCTGATCACAGAAGTACATAGTTTACAGTGCAACAGCAAATTAATTCTGAGAGTTAGGAAAACATTATCTTTAAAAAAAAAAAAAAGGATATTTACTTTTGCAGGTCAGAAAAAAATTGTTAACTTCCAAAGATGATTTGAAAGAAGTAGATCAAAAGCAACAGAAGACACACGATATGGAAAGTATGCATAGCAAATGCATTTCAATCTTCCTGCTGCATGAGCAAAGGCTTACAAACAAAGCCTTTATCTCACAGAGTGTCTAGCTGTTGGGGTTAGGTTTTGGGGTTTTTTAAATAAAGGCTCTATCCCTTCAAAAGGGAGAGCAGTCTACAGGAACAAGTCTACAGCTTTAAACCACAAATTTGTTATATTCAAAACCAGCTAGGCTTACAAACAGTATATGAAAGATACAACACAGAACACTGATTTTAATACTGTACAAAGAAAGATTAATGAAATAATGTTTCACATAAAGTATGTTTTAAGGCAATGCCTTCTGCTTCACACAGATTATATTATCTTAATGCAATATTTATTGTATCACAAACTGGTTCGAGAACACATGCATCTACAAATATACTTTTAATTAGCATTTAAACAACAATTGTATCTTAACAGCACCTAGTTGGTTTGCCACTAGGAAACTGAGAGTAAGGTATTCTGATTAAAAATCAATCTAGTGTGAAGTCAAAAGGCTGTCTGAGAATGTTCAGATCTCCACCAACAGCAATTCTGTGGGTCCCCAAAAGTTAAAAACTTGACAGCAATTCCATGATTTTCTGCTTAATTTATCATTTATTCCAAAGTAAGTAAATTCAGTAATAAAATGCAAATGATGAAAGCACGTATACTTGGCAGAAACATTCTGCACTTTACTTACATTAAACAGTATGTAAATCCATATGAATTTTGTGAGGTTTTTCTTAATGGACCAAAAGTGACTAAAAATTCATTCACCTCAGCACAAAATACTGGTGGTTTCCAAACATTTTGAAGAGAGACCACTGATAGGCCTCAAATTCAAAAAAAACCAAACCAAACTGAACCAAAAAAAAACCCCTAACACGCCTAAATAATGAATACCTTATATAACATGGTTCAAGAGATTTCTTTAGTAATCTTTAGGCCATGTAGACATCTAATATATGTGTAAATCAATTTCAGAATTGTGTTCTCTAGAAAGACTGTAAGCAAGCAACATCTTTGTTTGTAGGAAAAAAAAAAGGCCAAGTCTGCCACTGAAATCCTTACTTGTCTTCTGGTAAGACAAACCTCAACTAGCCACAAAACTCCCAAAACTATTTCTATGAACTGTATCAGAGGAATCAAGGAAAACGTGCAAACCCAATTAGTACTATCTTTGTATTTTCTACTCCATCAGTTGACACTGGGGAAAAAAAAATCCCAAACAGCCTCCTCCTTCTGCCCGCTTACACCCTCCCACCAGCAATATCATTGCTGCCAAAAAAACCTGAGGGGAGAGGGAAATTTAAAAAAAAAAAAAAAGAGTGCACAGTAAGAATGAAGGACTTTTTAAGAACTTTTACATCTTAAGCTTTTAGACTCATTTCCAAAAGTAGCAAGTACGGCTTGGATAAGAATTGTGCTCTAGGTGCCAACAATAACTAAGTTACCTTCAGTACCTGAGTATTTAAAAACAAAACAAACAAATATACATTTAAAGTGTGTACATATGGAGTATTTTACAGTAATTCTTGATAGGTATGTATAACATATGTATAACTATAGCAGTCCTGAAGACTCTGGTACCACAGTACAATTTACCATAAACAAGACTCCTTTCTTGATAGTTCTCTAGTCCTTTGAAATACAGCTGGGTAAAACACACTGGCTTATAAATTTTCCCAATATTTTAATAGCTATTTCAGTTTAAGCCAATGAGTCAGAATAGGAACTGCAGACATTCCAGTAAAATTTGGTTGCAGTGTATTAGGGTTTTACTTTCACCTATGTTTTCTGTTCTTGCAAAAATCTGCTGTGAACTCTCTGCAAACTCGCGAGTTACCAATCTAACATTTTGTGATACTGAGCCTGAATCCGTATAACAATACCCAACAGAGACGATTTTAATTGAGTAAGGCATAGAATTAACACCAGTAACAAACCCAAACAAAACATAAACAAAAAAAAAAATCCCACTCACACACATATAAAGAAAAGGGAAAGGAAAACCAACACAACCCCCCCTCCCCATCCTTAATCTTATCTTCAATCCAGACATCAAACTAGCTCATAGTACCAAAACAGATAATACTGGAGAAAGCCACACAAATCTGCATTAGACTAACATTGGAGAAATCCACAGAAGTCTGCATCAGAATCAAGACCAAAATCCACATATTAAATATTACTAACAGAGCAGAAGGCAACATCCTGCTTATTCTCAAAAATAACCCTGAAGATCTAATCAATCAAGGCTCCCATATTCTTTTGAAATTCTTATTTTAACTATAAACAGAAGTGACAGATAATGCGACAACACTGATGTCTTAAATAGCTGTGTATGCCTAGTAAGGTAGGGAATGGTTTTTTTACTTATTTTTGATACTATCTTTTTGTACTTACCTGACAGAACCTCAGTCCAGACTTCAGAGTTCCATTTCCCTGCTACACCAGAATACTATAAAGAAAGCACTGAAGGAGGCTCCCTGAAGCAACTAAAACAGTGCTAATGATGCCATCAACGTTCTGAGGTGAAAAGATCTTAATGACCATCTTCAGTCTGTAACATTTCTAATGAAGATGACAATATCCATAAGATTAAGACTTCCTAAATCAGTCCTCTTCACTCCCACTCCCCAAAAAAGCAAACTGCAATGGATTGTTCCTACACATAATCCCAATGTGAGACCACACACTCCTTCTAACCTGCTCAATATAGAAGTTACTGCTATATTTGGAGGAAAAAGGGATGGCTACTCACTATTCCCAAAAAGAGAGTTGTAAAAGCAAAGAATCATAGAATCATAGGACAGCAAATCACATGGTCTATCCTTCCAAGGGAAAAGGAGCCTAGACAAGACTATCTATCACCCTGCTGCGTCTCAAAAACCTCCAGCAACAGGGACTCTATCGCATTCCCAAGGTGGCTGTTCCAGGGAATGACTGCTCTCACTACAAGAATAAAGAAAAAAACTCTTGTATCAAGATGAAACTGCACCCAGTGCAACGTGTACCCTCACTGACCCTTGTCTTCTCCATGTGAATAGAGTGCTTCAGTCCTTTTTGGAGCCATCCTCTAAACTGGAGAGAAATCATCGCACTAGGCACACTATTGAGAAGAGTTCTTTCCCTGGAAATTCTCTCATCTTTCTTAAAAATTAAAGGAATCACATGGGAGAAAAAATTCCTGAGATGCCAAGGGCCAAATTTTCAATGCGAATTAATCCGGGTTAAAGAAGCTCAGCAACTCTAAGTATTTCACTCTTAAATTACTTCTCATTTAGATATTTAATTCCTGTTCTCTTCCTTGACTTCTATTTGTAAACAACACTAGTATATGTTCTTCCCCTTTGTCTTAACTGCACCCATCACCAAAATTGGATTGAAATTGCTTATATGTAAATACATGTTTTAGAGTAAAGATTTTCTTGTTTCTGAATAACTTTGCTAAACCAAAACTAATTTAAAATGTCAGGTGATACAAAGAACCAGTAAGCAATAAGTAAAATAAAAATAAATTTAAAAATAAATTTTAAAATAAATAATAAAATAAATAACAAAACAAGCATGTGTGTTTAAAGATTTCCCCAATTTTCCTCGTAAGAAATTTGTACTTGCAAGCTTTAAAGACTACTCTATTTGAAAAAGGAATTAGGGAGCAGTATGTTTCATAACAGGTGCATTTAATCATTATTACAAAATGTAATCCCGAAACTAAATTGATATTAGGTCTCAAAACTTTGAAAATGGTTACTTGAAGTAGGGCGAACAAATGCAGTAAAAGTATGCTATAAACAGGATCAAATTGGAGGAGGTGGAAAAGAAACTTCCAGCTTCAAAGCTCAATGGTGTTTCAGAAGACATCCTGTACATTGGTACCACAGCACCCACTCAGCAACACAGGTGCTTGACAGGTTTTGGCTACCCAGTCAGCATGTGGTATTCTTCTCTCTTTGGCTCATTAGGTCCAGATAATCATCTTGGTAAAAGAACAGACACACTCCTCAAAGCTCTCTTATCAAACTCACAAGGGATCCAGTTAAGGTATCAAAATGAGAAATAAACTGAATGAGATTTTCATAATATAGTTACCCTGCTTCTTGCAAAGCCTGATAAAAAGAAAACTAATTTTGGCACTTCAGTAACTTGAAATATCACAGTAGCGACTTCAAAGTTATGACTGTGGTCTGAAATGGACTGAAAAGAAACACGTCTTCACTTTGCCCAATGCCACTGGCCTATCTCTAAAGCTCCTCAAGTTCTCATGTGGTTTCAATTAGTTTGCTTTTTAATGTCCTCATCCCACATGCTCCTTTCAAACAGGTTTTGGAACCTTTTTCTGCCCCCTTCTAAAATACAGCTATTCATGTCTGACCAAGACGTACATGTTAAGGTACATTTCAGAAAGTGCTTACACTGGGTTTTTTAAATTATTATTATTATTATTAATAATCATAGGGGTGTTGCTGATGACACCTACTGCTGCCAGATACACTTTTGAACAAAAAGATACAGGTTTTCTGGTTTGCACAAGGGAAGCATGAAGGCTTTTATGCACAGTTATGGTTGCTACAAGTTCAAAAACTGGCAGCATCTGACATTAATTTTTTCTGCTTCAGTTCCATTTATATCTATCTCAATAACCTGCTCTGCTCTTGCTGGATTTTTAAAAAGATAAACTAGGTAACAATGGAAGTTCTGAAGCAGTTAGGTAGCAATGTACGAAGTATAACCATAACAACAGCAATGAAAAAGAACTAATAATTAAGGTATCAAAACATAGGTATTTGGTTTCCTTCATGTCACCACAGCCATGTTCTAAGACAAAGTCTATGTTTAACAGCATTGTCACCCCTTTTTGAAAACACTGTCATTTCCCCAAGTCCTGAATTCATAAAACTCCACTATTAAAAGTATTTCGATACAGGTTCATGATGCAGAGGAATTAAAAAAAAATAAAAAAAGAAAAAAGGTATTGAGACTGAACAGTATGTTCTAGGGTCACAACTCTCTTGGATGCTTTGTATCAGCATTCAGCATTAACATTACTTTAGACGAGATGAATATAGTGTGCATAACAATGTATTCCAAATACCTGAACACTAAAAAATATTTGGGGAGGTGTTAATTCCTTACTGAAAATAGCACAAAATGAAATCCATGGGAAGTGAGGGAGGAGGTCTACAAACTACTGTGGAGCTGGGCAATTTGACACACAGTTTACAAGAATTACATTAGTTTACTAATGCTCCGATAGTAAATTAAGCTTATCACAAGTAGTGATGGTCTGCATTTATGACACAGAATATTCCAGTGTTAACAATTCTGATATCGATTGTAGTCAAGTGAAAACATTTTTTAATGTAATTACCCATACAGCAACCTAACTACTTTAATCTCAGTTCACCCATCAAATCTGACTCCTGCGTGGTTCATACCCTCCTTCCACCCACACACTTAAAGACAACCACCCCCCCCAACTGAGGCATACCCAGGTATAATACACAAAACATAACTGGTACAAAAACTCACTTTCACTGGACAACATCTAAAATATGTAAATACCTGTTCCTGCAGGTCGTAGTCATAGCTATCATGCAGCAGAAGACTGAGGACATACCGAGTATAAATCATGGCATCAATGCCACACTTCTCTAGCTCTTGTCCCAGCCAGGTCTGCACTGGACCCAAAGCATGTAGCAGAGACATTTCAGAAACAGATACAGGGCCTGGATAAGAGCTTGAGGAGCTTTCAGATGGCAAACCATCCACAACAACTGTACAGATAGGGCGCATGAATCTAGGTGGTTGGCATCCTTATAACGTGAAGCATTTTCTGTAGTTGATTTTCCGTCGATATCTGGAGGTGATTTTCACTCCAGTAAATAGGAGAGAGGCTTGACTTCTAGGACAATCATTTATATTTCCTGGCTGTTAGCCGACTAGAGACGAACATCACTCTTCAGGCATGACCAGTGAATAAACTAAATCCTAATAGCAAACACATATGTAGATGTGTTTTTCTACCTTAATTTCACATTGAGGCCAGATGCAAGTCCCCAGCAGGACCTATAAAGAGGAAAAAATGATAAGTTGTGATAATATGTATCCATACATGAATAAATTAAACAGTGAAAAAAAACATCCAAAGTAGAAAGCAGTCATTTACATACTGCTTACTCCAAACATATAGTACATCTACTCAATGTCATTTTGAAGAGTGACAGGAATTATTCCAAGTTTAAAGGTGACTTTTAGAAAAAGTACTTTTTACTGCTGGAAGAGAGACTTTCATCAAAGACTTCACAATTAACCTGTCAATTGAAATATAAGTCTGACCTAGCTTTATGGGAAAGCTGAGATTTTATTACTTTCACTATCAGCTGAAAAAATCCCACCTCCATTAAAAAAAAAACCAACTATGTTAGTTTGAATAAAGACTGACAGCATATTTGGCATCACTAGAAGACAATATAATCCTACTGTTTTGCAGTGATACCCACTTTCCAGAAATGAAAAAAAGTAAAGTATTTTGTTTATAAAACACTGAATTAATGAAATTCATCTGACCAGAAGTTTCATAAATCCTACTACTAAAGAGTTACTACTACCTTCAGGTTCAGGTTTTTTGGTGGCGGTGGTTTTTTCGTAGGTTTTTTTGTAGTTTCAATTATTTGCCTTGTATAAGGACAGTAAAACATTTTATCATCCAGAATCTGTCCTTATAAAAATGTAAATCCCTGGAATAACTTCAAAAATTTGAGCAGAATATCATTTATCTGTGCCAAAAAATAACATTTAACCCTCTTTACACAAAGCATACACTTGTCTTACCTGAGAGCTTAAACTCTAAACCATATCCTAAAATAGACAAACTATCCTAAGATTTTTACCACCCACAATCACAAATCAATCTTGGTAAGCAAGGGGCAGAAGGTGCAAGCACCACACACGTCAGCATTCTGCTCTCAAACGCAGAAGATGTCAGCCCAAAAAAGGCATTTTTGGATTGGTCTACTTATCAACCACATGCCAATCTGGCATTTGTGTAGGCCTTCTCTCTCCTCTCCAGCTTCTTAGCATGAGAAAACAAAGCTCAAATCCAAGCAGGAAATATCCCTTCACTGAAAGGAAACAAAACAGACTCAAGTGACTAAGCAAAATCTACTGTTTTGTTTCAACCCCACTTCAAGATAACCAACACACCTACAATAGACATCACCTAATACAACTATCTGAACTATACACTGGGGGTAGCATTTCATGTGCACAGCATGTGCTCTGTGGCCAAACAAAACTAAAAGTTGATAAATGTCAACAACAAAAGATGATAGATTTTAGGAGCTTTCTTTGCACCACCACCCAGATACAACTGTATATTCCAGATTTTACTGACTCAGCTGCCACATCACCAAAAAGAAACCCATTATGATCAGTTAGTACGGAGTTCACAAAACCCTACTCTCTCCTGAAGTGACCTTACTGCTCTGGGGGCAGTGTTCATTTTGAGAAAGGATGTAACACAACATTATTCAATCTTTCTCAGCAAAATGTTTCAATTAGTCAGAATCTTTTAAGTAAGCACAAATAACAGTAGGTAGAAACATGCTGCAAGGCACTGGATGTTACTGCTTCATCACATAATTAGAGAACAGAAAGTATAAGAAAAGTCTAATGTTGTGACCCAAGGTAGTCCAAATCCAAGAGCCACAGGTCCAAACTCTTAAGTCCATACTTCCTTAACTGTTGAAGAACAATATTCCAGAGGATCTGTTTAGTCCTGTTGGCTCTCCACAGCACAGCATGTGATGAATGCTCTCCCTAAGTCAATGCTACAGTCCCTGTCAGCCCCCCACATCCCATATTTCATAGATATGGGAAAACTGACACTCTTCATTTATCTTTCTTGAGACACGGTGCAGAACTACCTAAACAGGAGCTCCCTCCTGTTCAAGGGAACAGGAGCCTTAATCTATCCCATTGCTACCAGTTTGATGCCAGAGCCAGCAAAAGATGCTCAGAGCCTGGAAACGGATCGTAGGTCAGCAGGAGAGCACTTGAAGAGCAGCACAAAGGAATTCCTGCCACTCTGGCCAGTAAGTCAGCTTTATTGGGAGCCCAGCTTAAATGCCTGTATGAAAACGCGCATAGCAAAGGCAATAAAAAAAAGAAAGTTAGAGACATGTACATGCCTGCAAGGCTATCATCTTACAGGCATCACTGAGACATGGTGGGATGACTCCTATGACTGGAGTGTTGGAAGGCTGGAATGGAAGGATGCAGGGTGTTTAGGAAGGACAGGTATGGGAGACAAGTAGGGGATGTTACCGTCTATGTCAGTGACCACCCGGAGTGCACGGAACTCTGCCTTGGAATGAAAGGGAGGGCAGGGACAGGTTATGTCATACTAGGGGTCTGTTACAGGCTCCCTGCCAAGGACGACCAAGCTATGAAGCCCTCTATAGACAGACAGGAGCAGCCTCACACTCACAAGCCCTGGTCCTCGTGGGGGACTTCAACCACCCCCATATCTGTTAGAGGGACAACACAGGAGAGCATAGACAATCCAGGACCAGGAGGTGCCTGGAATGTGATGATGATACCTTCCTTTCCCAAGTCAGAGAAGCCAGCAAGGAGAGGTGCTAGGCTGGGTCTTCTTCTCACCAAAACATTGGGGCTGCTGGGGAACGTGAAGCTCAAGGGCAGCCTGGGCTGCAGTGACCATGAAATGGTGGAGCTCAAGATCCTTAGGGCAGCAAGGGTGCACAGCAAGCTTACAGTCCCGGACTCTAGGAGAGCACAGTCTGGCATTCTCAGGGATCTGCTTGGTAGAATCCCCGGAGGGAAGAAGGGCCAAAGAAAACTGGTAAATATTCAAGGATCATCTCCTTCAGACTCAGGAGTGACACATGCCTACCAAAGGAAGTCAGGCAAAACACCAGGCACATGCATGGTTAAACAAGGAGCTCCTGGACAAACACAAGAAGAAAAAGGAAGCCTACACAGGGTGGAAGCAAGGACAGGTGACTTGGGAGGAATAGAGAGAAATTGTCCAAGCAGCCAGGAATCTGGTTAGGAAAGGTAAAGCCCCAACAGAATTACATCTGGCCAGGAACACCAAGCTTCTTGAAGCTTCTATACAAGAAAAAGCTTCTATAGGTATATCAGTGAAAAAAGGGGCCATCTCTCAAAGGAGACCAAGGACATGGACAATATGGGGTATTTAATGACTTTTTTATCATGGTCTTCACTAGCAAGTGCTCCAGACGCACTGCCCCACTCGCAGGAGGCAAATGTGGGGACTGGGAGAATGAAGAACTGCCCCCTGCAGGACAAGGTCCGATTTGAGACCATCTAAGGAACCTGAAGGTACATGAGTCCCTGGAACCTGATGAAATGCATCCCCAGGTTCTGTGGGAACTTAAAAGAGGCTTGGAAGAAAAACAGGGACAGACTTTTTATGAGGGTCTGTAGTGACAGGTTTTTTTTTAAACTAAAATCAGTTTTTTTTTAAACTAAAAACTGATAGATTTAGGTTGGACATAAGGAAGATATTTTTTACATTGAAGGGGTTTGACAATGAACAACTTGTCCAGAGAAGTTGTGCATGATCTATTCCAAGTATTTAAGGTCAGGCTGGGCAGGGTTTTGACAATCATATCTAATGAAAGAGGTTCCTGCCCACAGAAGTGACACATTGTTTAGGTCCTTAGCACCTAGTAAGGACCGAGTTTATCCTTCAGCTTTTCCCTGAATGAGATGATATTGTGGCCTCTCTTTTCTATCTTAACACTTATTTAAGTGAGGCATTTGAGAAATTCAGTTCTTGAGATCTAGGCTAACAAAATTTGATTGACTTCAGCTGACCAGTTAAAGTGTGTCTTGCTTTTATTAGATGGGAAGGAGAGGAAAGACACAGCAAGAGAGAGACACATTCTAAGAGAAATCATGAAATCAGACAACAGAATTTTTGTAATTTGTATTGCAGTCCAGTTTTTTTGAATATCATATTGTCACCTCATCTAACATTCAGTTACATGATATAAAAACTGGAAATCTAAACAAATTTCTTAAATATTATTTAAGAGTTCTCATTTTACAACTCTCAAGTACTTTGTTTCACAGATGGTCCAAAACATTTCCATTATGTTTTAGAATTAACAAAATTTCATAGAGTATTTTCCCATCCCAGTACTAGAGAGACTTTTCATATCAAATTAATACAAGTCACTCAAAGAGCAAACATTTCTACTGATAGATGTGAAGCTTGATTTTAGAGATAACACATTCTGACAAATAAGTTATTATCTCTCTTATATCTATTTCACACCGTCTCACTAAAAATAATTTTTCCATCCTCACAAGACCAAGGCTAATCTGAACAGAGGGAGCACATTACAGCCTAAATAATTAGTGGAAGACTAGTTATTTTAACTAAGTCAGAAAGAATTCTCCATTTCCAGCTATAAAATATGACAGATGGACATGCCTTATAACAAGAATTACCAAATAAAAATTTCAACATCTGTATCAATACTTTCTGAAAACTACTTTTTATTTACAAAGTAAAAAATGCATGTTTAAATTATTTCAAAATAATTTCTCCTTACTCCAGTTCTTAGTATATTTTTTCCTTTTAAGTAACCTTCAGTTTTTGCAATACTAATCAATGACCTTAACAAGGTCACACTAGATAAACTGTTAGCAGCTTAACCACTAGAGGCACAAGACCCAATTTATGAAGTGTCTTGTAAAAGAATGAGAACACAGCATTGTGTAAGAACTCAGATTTTTCAACTTAGACTACCTTAGAATACATGTATTTCTCAAAATTCTATTCAGGGTGACAGACACTAAACACTCTTTTGATCTACAATAGACACCAGAAGAAAATAACTAAGCTTTAGTCTCCTGAGATCTAGCTATGGCAAAGCAACAACTTTAAATAACCTACAGCAAGCAACAGAAAGGAGATCAATGGTACAGAAAGTGAAGGTGGAGCACTCCAGGTTTGTTTCCTACAACAGAGTTGCTCTTTCATGGTAAATAACCTTTTTTGAAGACTGAGTAATCTAGTCTTCCCTGTATAATAATTCGAATACCGGTACTGTCATAACAAATACACAGAACTTTTTTTTTTTTAAGTGCCTTGGAACTACAATAATGAAAGCAACACAAACAGCTTCTTATGGCAGTTGTTGTCTATGGAATACAGGATGACAGCATAAAATCAGAGATTACCAGAGAGTGCAGTAAAAGAAAGGTATCATAAATCACTCTTCAATGAAGCTCAATACAAGCTCATCAAGAAAGTGCTAATGTATGGATTATCAACAGAAAGATTAACCAAAAGTTCATGCCAAACAAGACAATTCCATGTCTTTAACAGGTTTTTTTTCCTCCATAGTGTCTTTCATACTACTAGAAAACAGTAACCAAAGCCAAACCACAAAACCCACTGAAATCTAAGGTAACCTCATCTCTATTTTATCAGCACCAAGAGGCCTCTGAAAATTGTGAATTCACACAGCAAGGTCCTAAACCAACATTTTTTGTAAATGAAAAACCCCAAAACAATCCAATGATTTAACAAGCTTTCAAGTTTTCTTAAATATCAACTTTTAAAGTACTAGAAGATACTGGAATAAGAGTAAAAACTATACCCCTTACAATTGTATAGGTACAGGTAAACTAAAGTTCCACAGACAATGTCTTAGAGATCATAAAACGTAACTTGAAAAGGAAGCAAATTGTCTGCAGGCGTAAATTCACTACACTGGGGTCTATACCATCAGTAGGGAAAAAAAAAAGTTACTGGATAACATATTGAAAGAGGTTGAAAACTAATATGCTCTTTACTTGCATGATCTGCAAGTGAGTCTCTCAAAACTCAAATTTACTCTTTACACATTTTGATACATTACTACAGAGGAGCTGATCTCTTGGATAAAGCTATAGATGCTACTTTTCCTTCCTTCAAGTACCAAGAAGGGAAAACATCTGTTTCCAGTGTTTCATTCTGCCTACTGCTACATGTTAACAATTACACCAACCACATTGTCACACAATAGTTAAATCATAACTGCTGTTTCATACAAAGTTTCCTCCACTATTCTTTGAAATACACCAGTACATTACAGAGTTTAAATTAACAGCTCTCATTTCAACAGTTCTTTTTCTCCATTTTGACAGCATATGACAGTCATTCAACGAACGGAGAAAAAAAGATCATATACTTCTTAATTTTTTTTTTTTAATGTGGATAGAAGCGTCCACATTTTTTAATCAGGACAATATTTTTCAACGTAGTGTTTTCCTACAGAATAGTTTTATTAAAAGCAAACAATCTGTCCTCTCTCTGGCAACTACAGGTATGGAAAAAATATGGAAATCCTAATTAGTATAAAAAAAAGTAAAAATTTTATCAAGTTTGGTCAACAACATACTAAAATCATATATACAATGCAGTAAATTTCAGTCCCCTTTAGAAGACTGATAATCAAAAGCATGACCACATTATATGATGGCAACAGAATTCCAAATTGTTCTTATATATTATGGAAGAATCTGCAATTTTACCCTAATTCTTTTGTTTCTTTCCATGAAAAAACTGAACAAATCCTTAACATACAAACCGAGCAGCCACACAATGGGGAAGGCACTGTCAAAGCCCAAAAACAAAGCCTATTTAAAGTCTAGCAAACAATGGAATCTGTGTGCTTAATAAATTTCACATGGTATTTAAAAAACATGCGAATTCAGAAGTAAGAGAAGTTGTTATTTTTTAACCACATTCCTTGATAATCTAAGAAACCTGGCTGTGTAGTCTTCAGAGCAAAGACAGCTTTTTTATGCACTGGTGATATTTGATGTTATTGCACAACAAACAGCAAGAGCAGGGGCTTGATTCATGACCAAGGCACTGAAACACTATTGTAAAACAAAAAAAAAACTATAATGCTTATGGCTCTCTCTTCATCTCAGTTCATGCAATTCCTGACTCAACATTTCAGAAATATTGTCCGGCCATGAGAAACACCTGGCTGGAATCAAAGCACCATAAGTGGTCAGAAGCATAAAAGCAGCCCTGTGAATCAACTTTAAATATACACAGAACCATCTTTTTTAAGACGCATTACCAAGAGATGCAAGCATGATACAGTCTTACTTGTAATGGGTTTACATTTTATAGGGGACTGATGTCTAACAGGGCTGGGCTTATGGTTCTAGTGTAACTCAAGTCAGAGAACCCACAGGGGAGACAGAAACTAGTGTGTGGGTGTTACTGCAGGATTTTTTTCCTTACAAATCTGCAAGCTTATTTTCATAACACCAAATGAAAATCTGAAGCTGCTAATCCCATATAAAAGCTTAATGGAATTACTCAAAGGATTCAAGAGCTACCACATAAGCCTCAGTTACTTAGGTTAGCAAAGAAAAAGAACAGATACAATCAAGATGACACCAGGGGAAGTCACCAGCACAGTTCTGAAGGATTCTGAACTGGGACCTGCATTATCTGATAAATTCCTAAGGGGCCTGGAAGATGAGATGGGTGACACAGTTAAGAAGCTACCAAAGGACAGCAAGTGATCAGGGATAGTGACTATAGAGTAACTGAAAAAATGCAGGAGGACATTATGAAACTGGATTGGGCAATAAAAAGGCAAACAAAATTTAGCATAGGTAAACTCGAAATGGAGCAATAAGCACCTGATGCTATTCATGCATAAATCAATGAGTTGTGAGGTATTAATCCATGTCTATCCATGGATAGAGACTGACTGTTCAATGTCTATTTTTTGTTAATAGAAAGTACTAATGAGTTAGTAAGATCTACATACAAAAATTCACACAACAGCTACTAGAATTCCTTGCCAAAAGATACTGAAGACTCAAAAAAAATTTAAAATTAGATGGCCTTCAACGGAAATTGAGTAAGAGAGATCCCTTGAGAGTTTCCAACTTGACAAAGCATATCAGGGTCAGGAAATCCCTTAGGCTGAAAATAGTGTATGGCTGAGGGAGTATTTAGGAGAGGTATCATTCTCCCTGTTCAGTTTTTGTCCCTAACTGCTCCTTTAGAGATGATGTTGCAGGCAAGTACTGGGTTTGTCAAAGTCTTTCGTCTGAACCAGTACAGCTGTTCTTATAAAACATTTATGTTTACCATCATACAAGAACGACACTTCAAAAAACAGTTGCTGGAGAAGTTCAATAAGATGATCCACTCACAGGGCCGCACATTATTAACACACAAGAACTTTGCTACAAGATGTCAAAATACCAATCCTGTCAGGGAGCAAAAACTGAGCTATGGGAAACAACTGTTAATGGACCACAGAATTAGCAGGTGAGACACTTGCACTAGGGGGTCAGCTGCATATCAAAGACCCCAAATTCTTGTAATCTGTGTATTCTTCACTTCTGCAAAACAAATATATATATAAGCTGGAAAATGCAAAATTTTTAAGCTAAGAAAAAAAAAAAGGCAAGACATAAAGGGGAAAAAGCATGACAACAACAAAACCTGCAGACACTGTGTACACCCCAAAACTTAATCATTTCATAGAATTGCAAGGTTTGAATGTGCCTTCATAAGCAAGACTCTTTTGGAAAGGTCCTCGTTATATACAGCAGACTTGTAAAGAATCATCTCTGCGGAGTGGAGACTTATGAAGCAGTCCTTCAGTACATCTAATACAACTTTAAAAAATTCATTAATAAGCCTAATAGTTGGCAAGTTTTGCAGATCATGGTTCAGTGGGAGCCTTGATAATTTAGGAAGCAAATTTTATCTTCAAGATGGAAGTATTTCTATTTCATAGCATCACTCAAGAAACTGTTTCAGGAGGTCAACTCAATAGCAAAGCTGCATTGAAAAAAAACCCAAAAGCAAGCATTTCATTATGCAGCACATAGACACCATTTCTGTTTCAATAAACAGAATGGAGCTCAGAGCATTTCTGACAAAATAAAATTCGACAAATAAAACAATCTCTGGTACCACAGATTATGCAATTGCACCAGGTAAGTTTAAGTACAGCACATCTGTAACTTGCAACCCCCTCAACCCAAAGAGTTGTATCTCAAAAAATTTTGCTATTTAAGAAGGACTTAAAACTGTTAAAAACACCTGCATTGATCAGATTTGAGAAATTGAAAGATTGTCAGAATCTACAGAAGTGAAATGCTGCTTCGCTATTTTCAAATGCCCAGCTGCCATTAACAATGGCAACAATTACATTATTTAAGTAAGAATTTGTCCTAAAGATTATCCAACTACCAATAGAGTCCTAATAATTCCATTCTATCCTTAAAAAACAACATAAACTGAAATGACAAATATTTTTTCCAATTTAGTTTGTTACTGTGTACTGGTGTTTGAACCAAACTTTACTTTGTTTAAACGTGACTATTTTTTTTAAATCTTATCTGAAAAAAGAAAAATGCATACATATAACATAACATAGATGTATGATAACTTTTTAGAAGTTTAAAAATACAAATCAGCATCTAATGACAAAGAATTTAGGTAAACATTTTTCATATTAAAAATTAATTAAAACTAGTACCAGTTTGCAAAAACCAGAAGTGATCATTTTTATAGGAGCAGTAACTAACTTTCAAGAGAACAACAGCAGCAGCATTTTGACAGAGAAACCCGTGTGGATGACTTAAAGGTGAGTTAGTGTAACAGGAACTGCACCACCACTGCACATTGCCACTAAGAGAGGACAAGACATTCCACTGTTTCTCTCATCCTCCCGTCCATGTTCCCACCCTCTTGTCCTGTACTTAACACATCCACTCTGCGGTTGCAGGGACTAACTGTATCAGCTTTTTGTTCCAAATGGAAAGATTTCATTTTTGGCAACCCAGTCTTCAAAAAATACAAATCTGTGATCAACTCACTCTCTCACCACAAAATTTCTAGATCTGGCATAAGAGAGGAAGTGGGGTTGCCCCTTTCAGCAGCAACCCACTATTAGATCCACTTAAGAATAACAAGAAAACATTAGGAAGGCAGAATGCAGAAACTACATTTTAGCTAATTTAAATCCAAGTCTTTCAGACAACGATTATTCTTAGGAACTTCGAAGTGTGGAAGCCAATCCAGGTACTTCAGCAGGTAGGATATTTACTTCCAATATTTATACAGAAATTCCCTAGGCACCCATGCAACCATACCCTGTACTTGTAGCATTCAGCAGATTCAGCCTCAAACAGTAGCCTGGCAATGACAAAGAAATTACTGGTTGCTTCAGATTTGCTGAGAGAGGCAGGTGTTGCACTGTAACTAACTGAGAATAGGACGGATCACCCAAGTGTGGAGAATCCAAGAGAATATGTGGTAGTGCAGAAGGCAGCGTATGTGGACCTCCGAAACACTGAGAGGCATTGCCTCACCTCATACTTCACTCTCCACTCATCAGTGTAATTTCAGTACCACTGACATCAGCTTTCAGACCTTCCTGCTACATTTCTTTTACCATTGAAGAGTGCTATGATTCAAGTTTTTCAGTTTAAACTTGCAGATCTTATCAGTGTACCAGAACAATGCCAGAGACAAGCATCTTGCTCTCCTCCCTGTTTACCTCAAGTCTATTACGCAGGGATTACCTGGATGGGCTGCTACTGGGCCTGAGAGATCCTGGGGAGAAATACTTTTCTAGATGCAACTTCAAGGAGGAGATAGCTACAGTCTTTTCTGTTCAGTCCCATGAGAATCTTCACGGGGACACTATTTATCAAAAGCAGTATCTTTCACTATGTACACAAGCAACAGACCACACATCATTGATTACCACCATCATACTTCAACAACACTTTCTCAGATTTAGGGAAACATAAATGGAGTTAATACACACCAAAACCAAATAGAACTACGATCACACAGATGCACATATTTTAAGTTCAGCAAGACATTTATCTTCAGGATTTTTGGCATGTAAAATCTGTAAGCTTTCTACTACTTGTGTCTCACTATATTTACCAGCCTTAGTATCATCACCTAGAATATATGCAGGACTTAAAAACACAACACAGGATGCACTCAAGTAATGGAAAGACCAGATGCACGTTCTTGACCATTTGATCATTTTCTTTCCTGCCCTCCTGATGTCCTTTATTTACTCAACTTCTGGAGCAGTTCAAACTATCTGTTACCAACAGGTACTTGCCTGCATTTGAAATCCATTCCCAAGTGGGATGCTAATGCTTGGAGGCCCAAGCACCAAGTTACACGTGTGTGCATTAAAACAGACGTGACCCTGGTTCTGAACACCTCAGTGAGCAGACACAGGCACCTGTGTGCCCCAACACGTGTTGTAGACGCCTTCAAGGCACAGGTAGCCACCAGGTGGAACCGTACCCCAGGCCATCAGTGGGGCCACCCTGATAAAATATTCAGTGCTGTTCATACCAGCTGGCCACTTTTGTAGTGCAACCATACAAGATTTATTTCAATTGATGTACAATTTACTCTTAGGCACACACTGCATCTTTCAGTCGGGCAAGGAAAAGGAGAATGAATTATGAATGCCAATGATCCAACCACCAGTGTTCATTTAAAGGCTGTGATATTTGTCCTGCTATTTATACTTCCAAGGTTAATAATCCAGCTGTATACAAACAGCTAACTAGTTAAAGACCACACTATACATTTTACTCTGGTTTATTAATTTCTTTAATTCGTATGAAGGTCTTTTCTGAATACTTACCATTGATGTTTTTTATACTTGGTCTGCATTTCAGGGAGCTAATTACTGCCTTGTTGAAAAGCTTTAAATAGCCTCATGAAGAGTTTAAAAACAAATATAACTTCACCTAACTACATAGTCTTTTCAACAGTTATTTTAATTAAAAAAAGGTTACCATAAATTAAGTTGAAAGCCACATATAGACAATATTTTCATTAATAACTGTGTAAAAACTTACAAGATGTGTCAGCCACAGGAGGCTCAGTAAATGCAAAGGGTTCTGACAAGCTGCATTTGCAATACCTACTACTTAGCCAGCAGAGAAGTTACTGACTTTACCACACATAAAATATGGCAGGCCTACAAAGAAAATTGTTTCCAATACTTTTCTCCTGCCCCTCTACCACCTTTAATTTTTATTCCAAAATATTAGTAAATTAATTTCTATCTATTTATGAAATTGAGATCTGAAGTAGGATACTCTTCAATTTTGAAGAGAATAGCAAGTCACATGAAATAATTCCTATTTTAACATTTTAATGAATTTGCATAGGCATTGACTGTTTAGCTTATGTTGTAAGGCTGCCAGGCTGTCTTTTTCCATAAAAACAGTGGCGATATTTGTTACCATGTCTCCACTTTTATGATTAAGTATATTGCCTAAAAAACGCTACTTATTAAAAAAAAAATTTACTAACTGAACAGGTAGGACAGTTTAATATTGCTCTTAAAATAATACATTTGCTGCTTGATACTTCAAATGACAGCTGAAAAGGTCATTTTAGTAAAATGCAACCAGAGAACCTCTTACAAAAACAACAGGTCAGCATTACATTAATTCTCTTCAAGGAAGTTACTGTACTGTTAACCAAGGCATTTCTTTCACAATTCAAGAACAAAGTTACTAAAAACTGGAACTCTGAGGTTTCTCTGAAGTCAATAAGATACTCGTTTCAGAGAGGCTGGTGAGAAAATCATTTACGTATGACAAACTAATATCTGAACTTACAGAGACATTTTAAAACTTTTGTGTCACCTCACGCAACTCAACACTACTTCCATCAAAACAGCTATAAAAACATCAATAAAACAAAAATTACTAAAGGTAATGCAGTTTCACTGTCAAAGGCAAGAGCTGAATATGCAGCAGAGTGAACTTCTACCCCAGAAGACAGAACCAGAAGAGAAATTCACTGAACAGCAGTCTTTAGCTAATTAGTAAAAGTAATTAGCTCAAAATCTTCAGAGAGCAGAATCAAATATCATGAAACAGTAGAAGTTTTTCCTGTAGTTTTAAAAGTGAAGACATCAGCCCAACAAATAACTGGAAGCTAGCTCTATTTCTTTCAGGATATTCCAGTGTCTTAAATACAATGTTATGTTTTAAAGTTGCACTTCCTCTCAGCCACAGTCTTCAAATTTGTTTCAAGTTCAAAATAACACATTACAGTGGCACAAGGATCCAGTGAGAATTAATTACTCATCCAGTGGCAGCAATATGCATTACTGATTTCTTCACTAGTGATTCTTCAAGCAGACCTTTTCCTTTAGGTTAATAAAACACTTTATTTTCTTAAAAAGTACATATGACAGATGCTAAATTATCAAAATAACTTCTTGAATCAATCTGTGTATGTTTTAGCATGTTTTCCCACTTTACTGTTGATGATTATTATCTCAATCTAAATCCTGATTAAGCTAACACTACCTGGAATAACCCTGCAGAGGATATGGATCTTGCAACTCCACTCTGCTGCTCTGATGTTAAAACTGTACCATCTTATGACAGGTTGCTTTATTATTTCTGGCCTTCAGCTACCCTAGTCTCTTACTGCCTTATCTCTCTCTCTCTCTCTGTACTTTCTTCCTCAGACTATATATGCAAAATCCCATCTGCAATGCAACCGCGTCTCCCTTCAGAATTCTTCCACAACCAAGCTAGTCCATCTAACCAAAATATAAAAACAAACTCACACAATTTAACAACCTACAAAACGGATAACAGCTACTCCTTTCCATACAGCACCTTAAACACAAGCACATTAAAATGAAATTTCACTTGAATTCACTTAGTGGCAGAGCTGATAGAAAACTGCAGGTCTCTTTTCTCAATCCTAGTCCAGCACTCTACCCAGAAGACTTTGCTCCTTTGGTAAATTTAGTAGTAACTAGGCAAAGATTTTTAAAAGCTGTAAAAAACACACAGAATTATTCAGATTTCATCCCTGTTATAATTTACTTATTAAAAAACTTTTTTCCATAGAGTGTAAATTTTCACATGCAATCCTTTCTAGAATAAGGCCCAGAAAGTTACAGACACAAGTGACATTAGCATGGACTGCATATTTGAAATTCCTTGCTCAATACAGTAAAACCCAGAAATTTAAACATTCCCCAAATTATATTAAAAATGAAAATCACTATAGCAAGTCTGAGCACAGACTTAGCAGGATATAATTAAACTATTACATGTAATATCAGAACTGAAAAAAATGAATTTAAATAGTTCATAATTTAAATTTCCACACTAATATAATTAAACTATTATACGTAATATCACAAGAGTGAAAAACGAATTTAAATACTTAATTATTTAAATTTCCACACTATTGCCTCAGAAATAAATCTCTTGGAAAGACAAGTTCCGTATGTCCTCTTTAATATCAAAGTTATGAACAGAATTTAGATGCAGAAACAAACAATGTATAGTATTATGCAGGTAGATCAAAACATCCTGCACATGAAATTATAAAGGAAGTAGGTGATTAAAAATTTAAAATATTCAGTAGCTTCCAATAAAGCTACAGAAATAGCTGCTAGTAAGATGTCTGTGAAAGAATAATCTTTGCACTGAATGTTTAAGCTACTCAATCCTTCTCCCAACCCTCAACCACCTCTGTAGACCAATAAAATATACATTCAACCTCTTAACATCCATTAAAAATGAACCCAACCAACTTTCAGGAAAGTAGAGCAAGATGCTTTTTAGTAAAAATACTATAACAAGTTCATCTAGAACTTCTTCTACTAAAACACTGGCAGTCCTGCAGTTACATGGTACTTCTGACTAGAAAAGTCTGGTAAATTATTTCCAAATTAATAAAAAAACTGTCATTTTCCTTCCAAATAGACAATTTTCCTTTTGTCTGTGTATTGAAATGTAACTAAGCATGCCAATACTCATTTGAACATTTTTAGTTTGTATCACGTAATTGACTTTAGTCAGAAAAAATTCTTGGGGCGGAACTATGGGGATGGACAACAAAACAACTCATTTCTACAATTACATTTGCAAATTATCCAACCAGTCTGTCACTTTTCTTGGACAAAAATGAAGGATTCCAATCTCTGTTCCACAAGACAGAAGAATATCCCAAAGCCAGAATATCCCAACAAACAGAACATATTAAATAGTTTCTAGAAGATAATTTGTATTCCAAGTTCCATTAGCAATGGAGGTAACTGGAATATTGCCTGCTGCCTCTCCAACTCTACAGAAAATCTGAGTTTTACCACCTTCAGCACATTCTGCTTTACCAGACATTGTTGCCTATCCTATTATAGTACTAAATTGCTACTTTTAGTTATTCGCTATTGTTTAAAGAAGCAGCAAACTGAGGCATGATTTTGCTAGGATTCTAGCTAAGTATATAAAATGTCTATTCTGACTCTACAACACTATGCCTAAAACCCAATAAAATCTCTCAAGAATATGCACCTGTGCAACCTCTTGGTTGCTTCATTCCTCCTATTCACCTAGAAACTCCAGACGGACAAATAATGAAGTTTGAGCAGTATCTAGATTTTCCTCTGTCCCTATTCCTGCTAGAATGCACAACAAATGAGCAAAGGAAAATGCTGACATCATTTTACCCCTATGGAATTTCTCTGACTTGGAAGAATAACGAATAGCAACAACAACAGAAGCAGTGGGGAATGCTGAAATATGATGATGAAATAGGCATATTAATGTAAAAGAAGTTCAAGGCCTCCATTTTTTCTTCTTGGGTCACATATAGATCTGTTTGACCCTTACTTTCCTTCCAATTCCATTGCTCATGAGCAGAAAAGCTGAAGGGTCATATACCCAATCCAAATTTGCAGAATCTGCGGACTCAAAGGATCTTTATCCCAATGGTGCCCCAAACAGACCAATGAAGTTCTGTCACTGTACATGTGTTAATATCTGTCAAGCACAACATGGTGGGGATATAAACTGCCATCTTTTCAATGAACTGTGTCAGGATTTCCCCTATAATTGTCAAGTCTTTGAAAATTAATAACATGATGAACATATACCAGATTACTCATTTTACTCAAATCACCTACATCCCCTCTTGTATCTCAATGATCAAAAGACAAGATTTTGATACCTATATGATATGCTTTGTTGACTGGAAGAGAATGATTGTACACTACCATTTTAGCAATCCATACTAACAAGAAACAGTAGATGGAGGACAGTAAAAAATAAAATCTGTACAGTTACATGTTAAGTAACAATCAAGTTCCACATCATTTACTTTTATAAGGCATATTTTTGTCTTAAATAATAAAGAAAAATGTCAATTACAGACTCCCATGGGTTGTGAGGAGCCTGCAATACTTAGGGTTTAAGCACTGCAGTGAAGTACTTTGTTTTACACAATTATCTACTGAATCATCACGAGTTCACTTTTGACAGCTAAGAAACCAAAGTCGATCGGCAATTCCAACTCCCTCCCAAGAACACGGAAGAAATATACAGTGTACAACAGAAACCATAAACATTTGAAACGGTTTGAATGAGGAAAATTAACTACACGTACCACAGCGGCCTCTGATCCCAAGCTTCTAAATTACAACCCAAATCACTTATACACAGATAACATCAGAATACAGGAATGTGTTTTATTTGAAAGGAAGGACAAGCAAATCATACTATTTTCACCCTTCAGATCAGTATCAGGTACTGCAATGAGTAATTAAAACAAAGACAAGATAGAAAAAAGCACCGCACTTTCGCTTTTCTCAAAGTTTCATAACACGACTCAATACATGTATACTTTTAATCGAGACGACACGAGGAGAAGATGGAAACGAGTTTGCTGGAGCGAAGTGTCAGTTTGTGTCACTTCTGCATTCAGCTGTAACCTTCGCCAAACCTTGTCCCCCACCCCGCCCATCGCCCGCGAGAGGCCGTGGCCGGCGGTCCCGCCCCAGCGGCGCCCGGCTCCCAGCGCCCATAGGATGCGGCTCCCGTCAGTCTCCCATCAGCCCAGCTCCGCCTCCTCAAACAGCAGCAGCCCTAGCCTTCCTATCCGCCTTTAGCCTTCAATAGGCCCTAAAGGACAATGCTGCTGGAAAGGGAAAAAAAAGGAAAAAAAAAAAAAGCGGAGGGGAGCGAGTCCCGCCAGATCGGCCCCCGGGGCAGCGCTATAACGCCTCAGCTCAGCCGGGGCGGTTTCCATCAGCCCCAGCCCGTCCCCAGCTCCCCCTCCCCGGTGCGCGGCCGCTGCTGCGCTCTGAACGTTCGCACAAGATGAAAGGTCACGGCGTGAGCACCGGCGGGGCCCGGCAGCGGCACAGCCCCGTCACCTCAAACTAAGGGTCAGGCGGAGCAGGCGAGGCGCTGCCCGGATCGGGATCTCCCTACTGCGACCCGAACCGCCGCATCCTCCGCTTTCCCGTCTGCTGGCACCGGGTGACACCGGCGCGGCCGGCACCCGCAGCGGCTGGGTGCGGGGTGCCGTCTTCCCCTCCCTCCTTCTCCTCCTCTGCTCCCGGGCGTGACCCGGCCCGAGGGCACCGAGCCGCGGCTCCCGCTCCAGGCCGGCGCCTCCCTCCCGGCCGCGGCGCAAGCCGCTCACCCGGCGCCGGGTCCCGCCGGGATGGAAGAGCGCGGAGTCGGCGGCAGGCAGGGAGGGCTCAGCTCCCCTCCCGGGCAGCGCTCTGACCGGGGCACCCAGGCCGGGCCCCCGGCCCCGCCCCCGAGCCCTGCCCGCCGGCAGCCGCCCCCCGCCCGGCCCCCGCCGCTCCTGTCACCCCCTCCCCGGCCCCTTCCTCCCGCGCCCCCCGGCACGCTCCCGCCGCGTTGAGCCAGGCGCAGCCCAGGAGCGGGACGCGCCGTCCCGGGAAACCGTCCTCCCGGAGCGACGAGGCCCGGCCCCGCAACTCCTCCTCTTCCCGGGCTGTTAGCGGAGAGGGCAAGGATGCGCGGGCCTTCCCGGTCGGGCCCCGAGCCGCCGGCCCATGGCTCCCGGGGGTCCAGCCCGCCTGTCCCATCGCAGCGGCAGAAAGGAAGCGGGGGAGGGGAAGGGCGCCCACCGCCTCCCGGCTCCGTCCTCCCGTTCTACCGGCAGGGTGGCTGCCACTCTCCCTCCCTCCCTTCAGCCCTGCCCCTCCCTCTGTTCCCCGGGCCCGCGGCGGGCATTTACCTGCCGTGGCGGCGCAGAGCGGGGCCCTGGGGCCTCTGGCAGCCGGAGGAGGCGGCGGACTCCGTCCCGCTGCTGCCGTCCCCGAGTGAGGCGGGCGGGACGGAGCCGGGACCTGCCCCGGGAGGCGTTACGTAAACCGGCGGCGGCGGCAGTTCCAGCGCCACGGGGAGGGAGGGGGGGAGGGAGGGAGGGGGCCGGGCCGGCCTCTCCGTCACCCGGCAACGGGACTCAGCGCCCCGGCGCATCGCGCCGCCGGCTCCGCCCCGTATCCCTCCGCCCAGAGGGCGGCCCGGATCCCGGATCCGTGGGGCTGCGCCGGCCGGGCGGCGAGGGGCTTGCGAGCACTGCGCTGGCGGGCGGGATGCGGGGGACGCCCGCACCGCTCCGTCCTGTGCCCGGCCCTGTCTCTATCTCCGTCGTTGTCAGTAGGGCCCGGGCTTCGGCGAGCCGCCTCCATGTCGCGGCCGCGACGCAGGAAGGGCGGGGGGAGGAGGGGAAATGTCCCTTTGCCCTGGTTGTACAGCCTCCCGCCCGCCGGGAGAGCGCCGCGCTGTCCGCCTGACGCCTGAGCAGGGAAGTGGCGGGCGAGGCGGTCGGAAGTCACCGGGCGGGCGGCGGGAGCGGCGCCGGCCCTCGGGGAAGCCGCCCAGGCGGGAGAGCCGCCGGCCGGAACCACCCGCGCCCCTCGGGAGGGCTGTGCCGCCGGGGAGGGGAACACCCAGGCAGGGCCGGGGCAGGAATGCGAGGGAGGGCGTGGGGGATAATGATGGAGCGTAGCGGTGTTTGTCATGTGAGATCCTTTTGAAATCCTGAACGACTCCGAGGGCAAGGTTAGCAAATGAAAGTTTATTTTACTGCGCAATGAAAGCCCGTCTGGGAGGGAAGTCGTCTTGTTAGAAGATTGGTGCCATTGACAGTCGGGTTTAGTAGGTGAGCTCCTCGGGAGCCACGGAGATTTTGTTCCAATTGATTAAATGCCAGTTTAATCACAACTGTTTACACAACCGTGGAGTAATGAAAGGGCAACATTTTTAGCATAGTAGATGGGTGAAAACGGGCCACTAAGGCTGAAAATATGACAAGACACACCAAAGTACTCATTAAGCTTCTTAATTGGGAAAATAATGATGCCCTTTCCAGGTGTACATTACCATCCCAAATTTCTGAAATGCATGAACACATACGGGCCTAAGGAAAGTCAATATTATGTAAGATGTCAAAGTAAGTCTTCTGTCTGTGTAATCCTGAGGTTTTCTTCTTTTTGTTCTCTGCTCAACGTGTGGCTCCTGGAGTTCCAAAACGCAGTATGTCATCCATGTTGGCTCACACTGCTTCTTTTGTGCACAACATCTTCAGTCACTGGAACTATGATCGTCTTTGAAAAGATGATCCCTCAGTACCGGATGTAGTCCCATTTAGGCCTTTCAACAAGTTAAGTCTGTATATAAAAAGTACATCTCATAAGAAACATGAATGCAAACACTGCCTCCCAGCCTGTGTACTCAATTTCCTGATACAGAGCAGCATTATTAATTTTGTTTCAGCTAGGGTTTGCCTATTTTGAACATCCTTAGCACCTAATTTAGTCATAAATCTGATTTAGACTAGTCAAAAGTTAAGTATGCAGGATACTGTAGCTATGTGAGCTACCAGCGTTCTCTTAAATGCTGCTGAGGCAGTAATTGATGTCGTATGAACGTGCAGTTAATCAGTTACTTTCTCCAAACCTTGCAGGAGTATTTTGGGAGAGATCTAAAGAAAAAGTAGTGCTTTAAACCCTGTAATAAAAGGACAGAATTGTTCTCTGAACCATTAATTACTGTTCAAGTTATTTTCTTGTTATGAAAAATTGAAACTGAAAAGCTTTGGGGGAAAAATCCTGCTGACTTTTTCTGCTGAGTCATTCCCCTAGTTTATCAGAAGCATTTCACTACCACTGTAGCACAATTCGCACCAATCGCAATCAAATCTCCTTTTGTTCAGGAGCTCAGAATTTGAGTTCCCCTTTTCAAGGTAGAATAAAATATACTAAAATATGGGGCACCTGAGATTTGTCTGTGGTAACAATTGGCACCAGTTTAAATCAATCTCCATACAGTCTTCTGCACATATCCTCAATGTATTAGTAATGTATATCATCAATATGAATCCACTTACCTTGTTTCACCCTTTCTAAACATTTTCCTCTGAAATCTCTATAGAAGGAACAAATGGTCAGAATATTGGTGTTCTCGTAATGGAGCAAGTCAGAGCATGGAGGCCAATGACATTATTCTGAATATTCACTTAGTTGCTGTATGACATTTCAAATTGACAGTTCTGGTTTTGTGGTCAGATCTCAGGAATCCCGACAGTGGAACTTTTTTGTTTGTTTGTTGGTTTTTGTTGGGTTTTATTTTCCTAACAACCAACCCAGTTCTGATCTCCATTTGGCAAGCATTTCAGAAACAGCTGGTACATAACCATATGCTGTGCTGGCACTGCTGTGAGCTTATTTCCCACTTGTCCTCCTGGTCAATCAGAGTTGCTCCATGTGCTGGAGGACAGCTGGTCCCTTGGCATGTGAAGCAGCTAATGAACTTTTCCTCCAAAAAGCCATAGGGATAGAGCATGTGAACTGCAATCAGTGGCTTTTCCTTTCTGAAGTGCTATCAAAGATGGAAGTTTTCTATGGGAAACCGTTTGTGTCCTCTGTGTGATAACCTGCACTCAGTGAGAACAACTATGTGGGTGTGCATTTTAGGTGACAGCACTTGTTTGAAAAATGAAGGCTGAATGATCTGTGTTGAAAAGAATGCTAAACCACAACTGAGTGACTGACGGACTTGTGCCTTTAGCTGTCAGCCTCAGCAAGTATCACCGTTTCCCTTTTTCATTGTGATCCCTGCTGAAAGGGTCTCCAGTAAATTTCTAAAAATGTATCCATTTCATTATATAGTGTTTTTTCCTTTGAGGAACCTGCTGAAGGAGAAATTGCACAGCAGTTCAATATTACATAGCCACAGCTTGTAAACATTTTATTGTCAGCCATTCCTCTTACTTCCTTAAAATCAGTCAGTTTATAATATTCCCTAAAATTTCCTTGTAGGTGCAATAAAAATCCCCTGATTTTCCCTGAGCAGGGATTATGTATGAGTTAACTTTGAAAGTCACGATAAATAATCATTAGACAGTCCTGTTGTTCACAGTTCATAAACTGTTCATATAAAATGCTTGATAAAAACAATCTGCCCATTCAGCATTTTAGAAATGGTGATATAGTACCATTCATGAGGGAATACATGTAGTTTGAGAACTAAAAAGATCATCTAAGTGTGCAGGATCTAAATAGATACTTAAATTCATATATGTTTTTAAAATCTAGAAAATTGATAGACCTTAATGTAAGCTGAAACAGAGAATATGCAACAGACACATGATGAGTTCTATTTGAAATCTTGATGCACAGATTCAAAGTTATAATTATCTATTTGAAACTACTTTTCTTAATTCTACGAAGGCTTGCCTAACTTTTTTACTACTTTTCAGGGTCCATTTCAGGTTTTGAACAAAAACGTTCACACCTCCTAGAAGTAATAACTCGGTTCAAATGACACATTCAAAAGGCATTCCTCAGCACTAGATCGGGTTTCAGATTCCTTTTTACTGATCCCTCTTTCCTAATAATATCCCTGTGCAGTGAAAAACCAAGCTGTAGATACCCACAGGATCAGAGGGCCACTCTGTTGTCAGCATCTACAGCAATAAATGGAATGTGACATTATATTTTAGTGGGACTTTCATTAGGCTACAGTTCAACTTTTTCCTTTCAGACTTGTCTCAAAGAGGTTTCAATATCTTTAAGAGGAACACACTAGCATGGTGAGCTTGGAAGATCTGAGTCACTTGAAAATTCAATTACATAATTCAAAGTAAATTTATTTTCTGTTTTATGCAACTTGATCACTATAACCTCAAAATGTATTTTTGTTTTCTTTGAACACAAATTGCATGTAGGAAACTGCCACAGAAACTGCAGGTCAGGCAGTGCTGTTCTGTAACAAGTGTCTGGGCTCGGTGTTGGTATTTCTTTAGGACTCCACTTTTTTTTTTTTAATTATTTTGTTTCAGTGTTACTCTTACCCTTTTCGTCCTGCAGCACTAACAATTGGGAAACCCTAATAATACCTTGAGAAACCTTTGGGCAGTCCACAATAATACATGAACAGGACTCTCTCTCAACACGGTGCTGTGTGCATAGAACAGACCACCTGAGGTCTACTGTAGAAAGTATTCAGAGAAGATGATAAAGATCCATGGTAATTGCCTGCAGCAGTTTGGACAGACAGCCAAGCAGTACAAAAAGATAAAGAAAATGCAAGCGTTATACTACATAATGACTGTAAAGGTCCAAGTACCCAGATACAGCATTTGAAACCACACACCGAGGAATAGCTTTCACTTGTGGCGTAATGAAAGGACTACAGGAAGTACAGTGTTACAAAAATGAAATCATTTTCACAAGTGATGAAATACAAAGCAAGTATTACATGCAATTGCATTTTAAGGACAGTTAGTCACCATTAAATATACCAGTTTCTCAAAATCTGATCTTTTTTGTAATGCATATGTAGAAGAATTTGATGTCATAATGAGGTATGAATTTAATTGCATTATATTTGTTGCTACATCAGCTATTGTCAAGCTATTAAGTTAATTACATGTTAAGTTTTAAACTAGATGAAACACATTGTGACATCTGTTTTTTTCCTATATACTCCAGAATTACCATGTTGGAAATGTCTGAGGTTTTGGCAGCTCACTGTCTCACAAATAGTTCATGAATACAATTAAACATCCTTGAGTAGCCTGCAGCATCAGCATCCAATCCTTGCCTCGTTCATCAGAAATACAATTATTGTTCTACACTAATTCCACCAATTTTTTTTTTTTTTTTTTTTTCAGATATTGGCCATATTCTCAGTCAGTGAAAATGTTGAAAACAGACTTGAATGCATTCTCCTAGCTGACCACAGATTTTGGAATGAATGTCCTACGATCTTTATTAATGATCTATATAAATGAAAGGCGAAGGAAACACTTGAAATTTTATCGCGTTCTTAAAGCACTTGCACTAAAGGTATTATTCTTTTCCTTAGCATTTTCGTAACAAAATATTCTGTTGCAGACCCTGGTAATAGAAAAGTATTCCTTTGTGTATTAATAGCTTATCGTCCTGCAACTTTTACATTATGTTTTGACTGATCAAAAAAGTTTTCTTATCTGATCCCATAGTAAAAACTGCAAAGCATAAAGGTTGCATGTTTTCAGATGCTTAAAAAAAAAATGAAAAAAATCCCCCAGACTTCATTTGAAAGATGAGACAGGTGAAGGAATCTGTATACATGAGTTACAGGCTGTAATAAGATTATTATTGTTGTTCTTGTTAATAATAATAATAATGCTGATATTTTTATGTGTGTGAACTGTTTTATCTGTGTGTGGGAGCAAAAGGAAAAATGGCCACTGCTGCTTTCTGGTAGAACTGATAGGCTGGGAAGTGCTGCCATTAGAAATAACTAATTCTGTAGATATCAAAGGGCTGTTAATAGTGGCTGATTAATACCTGTAGCCATTACAAAGAGTTCATATACAATGGGGGGAAAGTCAAGTTTGACAAAAGCAGCATTTTAAAAGGATATTGAATCCTAACCAAAAACATTACTATTTTGATATTAGGGGAAAAAAATTGGCAGTACATGCAGAGCTCTAGTATCTGCATTTTCAAAGCTGTAGCTGCTCTGGGAAGAGATTTCTAGCTGGTGTGATTGACTACAGGGCTGTCAGCCTGAAATAGAAACCATTTGAGCAGCATGAAAGAAGGAGAGGGTATTTTTCTCTCAAGAAGTAGCTAATATTTCAATATTTTGCAACTACACTGATATGCTCTCTAATGTATATTTCATGATATTTTGGCTTGTAATTCTAAGTGAATTAGATTTAGATGCTCATTTAAAGAGTTACTCATTGGAACTTGTTAATGGGAAGAAAATTACCTCACTTTCCAAGGCCAGTTTATGTGTTTATGCTGAAAAGGTGTTTTCTCTCAAGAGAGTTATCTCTGCTGAGATGAAAACTACTTGTTTTCTGGTTTTATTAGGATTTTTTTGTTAAAATAGAGGTGTCTTTTGAGTTTGGTACTGTTTCAATATCAACTGTGAAGAAGCAAAAAAGCAGACGTAGCTTTAACTGGCTGAACAACAATTGCTGTCTTGGTGTTAAAACACCCCCCCCACACACATTTTGGCAGTTGAAGAGGTCATGAAATAAAGGAACATTTAAATGCCTAAACCCAGCCAGCTTTTCCAGGTGTAGAGAATTCATTTGTAGGGGTCATTTCCCCTAAGAAAGTAATATTTTTTTTCTTTGAGGCTGACTGCAGGCCCTACTGTGTTCACATAACATAGGGAGGAGGCACTAAAGACCAAGCTAATCAAGACATTCAGGGTGGCATATCAGAGGAGAATACTAAATGGCAGGATTCGGCCACAATTACAGATCACAGATGAGAATATAATCCTACAAGGTGGATTGCTTGAACATTATTTATTAAAGGGGTAAAATGAATACAGTAACATTAAATAAGAGAATAGATTATTTCTCAGAATAAATATTTTCCTCCTAAATGTAAATATCAGTATTCATGGCATTGAATAAGAATTGATAGCCAAGGGCATCACTTTCTGGCTTATTACACTGTTTTGATTTTATAGATTTTTATTCCTGGGAGCGTACTTTCACAGATGCATATGCTTCTGTACAATGAACAGTATTTGACTTCGAAGTTTTCCAGGTAGGAAATTATATTCCTAAGAAACAAGCTGAATTCCATGTTTCACTCTTGGGCATAAAAGTGGTTTCCGTATCTGGAATTGAAGTATTGCTGTGGCAAAAAATATTATGGCAACATTTCTTCCATAGCCAGTGAAAAACTATAAGGCCCTGTAAAAAGGGATTGAGGGCACCTGTGTGAGGCACCGGCTTCTCTCCTCCGACTGCCTACATCTGCCAGCTGATCCAGCACTCCCACATGCTGAAACGGAGAACTGCTTAGAGCTCATCAGTGCAAAACATTTTTGAAAACCATCTGAAGAGTCAGCAGGTTTGGCTTTTCCAGAACAAACTCTTGACATCAAGACATTTTTACAAGTAGGAGCCATGAGAGGCTCCCACTTCACATCCACATGACTGTTCTTTCATCCCACTCCTCAAAACTAGTGCGGCTGCATCCAGGTTTCCTATCGGGGTGGTTCTTGGCTTCTGCTGCCTCCTGATGATGCTAGGCAGTTGTTGTTGGCCAGCTGTGCTAACAGTTAAGTACTGTGTAGTCCTGTGCAAAGGTACCTGTTGGTTTGGGCATTTGTCCTGGAAGACAGAAATGTTTTTTCTAGGTCTAGGTCTAGGACCTTTTCAGTCTTGAGTGAGCTGAACTCACAGATTCTGATTTTCCCAAGGAAAGAGCAAACGGTAGAATGCCCATGGATACAGGCTACTCTCCATCCCTCTTGTTGCAGCTAGGTTATTGTTCAGAAAGGAAAGACAGAACCAAGAAGAATATAAAACCAGACCCAAACTCCCTTTATCTTGTTGCAGAAGATCCTTCTTTATAATGACAAGTCTAAAAGTCTTGGGATTCAAACTCTGTTTCCATTTATATGTACGCAGTTTACTCCATTTTGCAGTGCAAACTGTGAATACTGTCTCTATCTCATGAGCGAGTTACTGAGAGTTGAAAAGAGGGAGATGTGGACCTCATCCTAAGGTAGTCTCTACACTGCTGGTTAGACCAGTCTTCTGGAAGAGCTCACTCTGCAGGCAGGGTAAGAGTGCTAGTGTCAGCTGGGAGTACTAAATGGAATTTGAGCTGAATTCAGAGCTATTCATGGATGTTAGGTGTGGGAATGGCCTCTCTGGGGATGAACTTAGGCATTTCTTTCTCAATTACAGCTTTAAGAGTTCAGTTTGGGATACTTCTAAGTATCTGAGGTGTGGGGGAGGGTAGAGTCTATATAGAAAATTTTGGAGTCCAATATGGAAACCCTAGTAAATTTTAAGCTCTTCTATGTAATGTTAGGTGACCTGAATAGCTCTCTTGGATTTTAGACACCATACAGACTGGAGCTATTACAAAACTGGTAGGAAGACCAATGAACAGAAATAGGCTCTTACAACTGAAACATGTTTTTTGCCCTCTCATCTTCAAGATACGCACATTTGGAAAGAGTAAAGAAGGCAGTTTCCCTGCTTACAGTCACCCAGTTTTAAATGAGGGAGTCATTTCCCGTAGGTTGGATTGAACTCCTTATTTGATGCATTCCCTGTGTGTCTGTGCAGTTTTCCTTCTGTGAATGGAGTTATCAATATATATGATACTATAATCCATGTTCCTTGTTCCATAGATTCACCACCAACTGCCTGGTAATGTATCATGCAGTGAAAGTGAGGTATTCAGCTGCAATTTTTTTTCAGCAAACTCGTTAACTGACTTTTCTAGACAGTCACTGCTTGTCATTATTTGTGACAAGGGAGTTTTGAAAACTGTTACATGAGCTAGTGGTAGAAAGTACTTCCAATGTACATTAAAAGTACTGCCTCATTTGTTTTACAAAGAAAATCCTAGCAATAGCTCAGCTGAAATTTAATAACTGCCTGGTTTCACTGCTGCTGGTCTCATCCAAAGTCAATTATAAGTGCTTACATTTTTTCAGTGATTGATCTCCGATTTGGAATGTGTGATTGTTTGCATTAACTATTCTGCTTTTACAATTATGTACAGTTATGATACAGATGTACAGATGATAACAAGCTCCCATGATTTGGTAATTATTTTTTTTTAAACTGTAGATGCAGAGAACATTTTAATTGCTTACCACCCCATTTCAGGGGCTCACCAGAGGCATGTCTCACTGGGGCAGGCAGGTTTTGAGTTTATGCAGTTGTATGTTAAATCAACATTCTTTTTTGCTTGTGATGTTGATGGCGGGTGGGGGGGATTTTCTTTTAATTCAATAATGATTAGATTCTCCAGTGCACTTCTCTTATTTTTCATGTAGATTTTGTAATGTCATCTGAGATTATATTCCTTTGGCACGCCTATCATTTGCATACACATAAGGCACTGAAGGCGCTCATTATTTTCAGCTAACAAGTAATCTTGTTCCCACTTAATTTGAAATACATTGTTCTCTGGATCCTAATTTTGGCTTTTACAGTTACTTGCTTCATTGCATTTAGATTACGGTGCACCCTGTTTTAATACATCATATTTAAAACCTGCAAGATAAAGCATCATAATAAATAGATGCATAGATATAGTCACAATGGAAACATGGCAGCTATGGAGGTTGACATGATTTATCACCTGTCAAGAGTATGTCATCCTTGGCACGGTGGACAGTATGGTGCTGCTCTGTTGGTAAAAGCTCTGTCTTTCCACTGGTCTTACCAGGCTCTCAGACTGCCCAGGGCTGAATGGAGAGGTTGTACCAAAACATTGGTGCACTCACTAGAACAGTGACAGAACTCTCTACAGACAGGGTCTTGTGATAATATTATTGCAGCAGCAACCCATTCCTAGAAGGTGAAAAGACTTATGGAGGTGCATGCACCTGCATGTTCCACTTTCTTAACCCTTGAGCTGCTGGACAAATATGCCAGTGTCTCCTTGCCAAGTGATAGCAAACCACTCCTTCATGTGGGAGCAGCAACTTCTGCTGATATTCATGCACCTCCTGAATTAGTAATTTCCTTTCATGTCCAGTCTAAGATTGTACAAGATGGTAATAGTGGTATGACAGGAATTGTCTTGTGGGCTGTATTTGGCTGGAACAACACCCATGGTAGTGTATCATAGTTGCAGACAGTATCAGTTGCTATTTGCAGTGGCTGAATATCTTGGTAAAAGATTAATGTAATGCCAATGGAAAAAATAAGTTTCATAATTTAAGTTATCTCTTTGGGAAGGTTTTATCAAATACAGCTGTGAATGCTCCTTTCATCTTGCATTAGGGTTGTTTCTTTCAGCTCTTTTTCCATGTCTTAAGATAATCAAAAGAGCCATTTGTACGTTACAATATAAGGGACTTCACAAGAAGCCACCACAGAATATTTCCATTAATATGATACTGGAAAACCTGCTTCTGAAGATTAAACATTAGTTAAAATATTTAGATTGCATTAAACAATATGGTGTACATTTGGTTTTTGTCAGAACAGAATGCACCCTGTAAATCCCCATACCTGGAAGGTCTCTGTGGAAGGACCATATGAGCTCTGCCGTATTTCGACAGGATATAGCATTTATAGAATGTTCCAATAGTCTCCCACCTTCAGCATGCTGACAGCTTAGTTGAGGACTTCTAGAAGGCACAGAATAACATTGATGTAGCCAATTGGCAGTTCAGAAAAATGTCAGATAAAGTGTTACACAGAGATGAATCTGTGTTTACTTGGTTAATATACACAAATTCCTTATTTCCTTGGAAAGAAGAAAATACTGGTGTTGCAAAGTTTGTTGCAGAGGTGCATAAAAGTGAAAGCAGAAGTCCATAAATATACATGTATATGCTACAATATATTCACATCTATAAATTATACAGGTTTTTCAGCAAGGAGTGGTGAATGGTACATCCCTGCATTTCTCAGTATAAGTGTACATCATTTCCATGCGTGTTTCAAGAAATCAACTGAATGCTTGAAGGTGAATGATAAGGGAGTGAGGGTTGTGGAGGACTGAGATAATGCCAGGAGTCACCTGCAGGGTATAGAAAGGGCGGAGCTACCAAACTTACTATGTCGGACCTCACAAAATTTGAATATTTAAGTTGTCTCAGTGCTATTTAATATATTTTTCAGTTTCTCATGATCTCATAGATTTCTTTTGGTGGATTGCCTGTGTTTTCCAATCACAGGGAAATAATGGTTTACCATGATAAATATTCTTTCAGGAATGCATGTTATTAATCTGCCCCTTTAAACACTGAAGTGTTAGCTGAGCCTTAAATGTGTGCTGAAGTCTTAATTTCACTGAGATTTAATCCCAGGTTCAAATGGTTTCCTAAGTTAGAGCCAGAAAAGTAGACAGTTTACAACTAAAGGACAGGAAGAAGACAACCTGGTTAGCTCCTAGACTGCATTTGTCATCCATATATGAACGTTTACAAATCCATTTTCATACAAATTTGGGCAGAATTAGAGCTTGGTAAGAGAAGGGAGTACATCAAAGCCTGCCTCTGAACTTAATTGAACTTAGAAGTCACTGAATTGGGAGAATTGCTTCAAACCCATCTTGTACAAACATGATTTGGAATGACCACAAGATGCTGGGATAATATCCAAAAGATAATTAGTAAAACAAAAGCTACTAACATATTTCATGATGTGCATCCTGGCAAGCAGCTCAGCAAAAATTCATATTGATAAAGCCATTGGGGTCTGGGTCACCAGTGTTCAGGATCATACCTTTAAATATTGGAAAGAATTACCAGGAATTGTGTAATGCACCATTTTCATAACAACAAAGTTTCTATATTACAGAAGATAATGTATTATTATAATGCATAGTTTTGATGATGTATAAAGAGAATTTCTTGCACTTACCAAGAACACAGAAAATAAAAAAGTAAAGGAGTGGTCCATTATGAAATAGATTAAATAATTTGACAGAGAATGTATTAAAATGTATGCTTTAGATTATTTTCTGTGCTATATCAACAAAAATATCATAACAGAAACATTTCAAATATAAAATATGTGATTAATGTGCATAAATTTAGCTAGTGTATACAAAATAGAGACAACAGTAAAACAAAAATAGAGACAATTTCAAGTAAGCAAGAGGGACCCGGACATGCTCAAGAAGTGGGCACATGGGAATCTCATGAGGTTCCACATGGTCAAGTGCAAGGTCTTGCACCTGCTTTGGGGCAGCTCCTCGTATCATTGCAGGCTGGGGGATGAATGGACTGAGAGAAGCCCTGTGGAGAAGAACTTGGGGGTGTTGGTGGATGAAAAATTGGACATGAGCTGGCAGTGTGCACTTGGAGCTTAGAAAGTATCCCAGGCTGCATCCAAAACAGCATGGGCAGCAAGTCACAGGAGGTGATTCTGCCCCTGTACTCTCCACTCTGGTGAAACTCCACCTTGACTACTGCATCCCACTTGGGATCCTCAGTAGAAGAAAGCCATGGACCTGTTGCTTTTAAATGAAAGGAGGGGGGATCCAGACTAGTTGTAAGGGACACATTTTTTACGATTAGGGTGGTGAAACACTGGAACAGGTTGCTCAGTGAGAAATTGGATGCCCCATCCCTGGGAACATTCAAAGTTGGGCTGGACAGGGCTCTGGGTAACCTGGTCTAATGTAAGATGTCCCTGCTCATTGCAGGAGGGTTGGACTAGATGAGCTTTAAGGGTCCCTTCCAACCCAAACTAGTCTATGATTTCATGACTGCATATCAGTTCTGATCCTGAAAATATTTTGACTTGTGAATAATTTTATTTCCATATTCTAGAGTTTGTGTAAAAGATGTGCCACATTACAGGCAATTATGCAAATCAAAACTTTTTTGTTGTTGTCACTGTAATTGTAGTTAAGTTTACTAGTAAGATACAGCAAGGAACAATGGGCTCTAAATCCTTGCTTAGTTTTTTAGATCCCATATTTGTGTGCTATTTTCTCTTTCCTAACTTTCAGTATCTCTTTCTCAGCAGCCACCCAGTGCATGATGCATTCAGTTCACTACTTTCATGTGATATATCTGATTATAGTGTCAGAAACAAGGTTACTCAGTGATTCAGCCTGATGGAATTACTGTTAGTGTTTGGTAGTGGAAGTATTTGGATCAATTTCTCTATAAATACATTGTGAGGAGAATCTTCAAAAAGAGCTAGCATTGCTGTGCAGATTTATTGTCTCCATTTGGATACTTGTGATCATAAATAGGATAAAATGTGTTTTATTGAAGTATTCTGTATGAAAATTTGCATCTTATGAAACTGAAAAAACACATTCAATGATTTGAAATTTTGAACTTCACTTGAAATCTGAATTCAGATTTAGATCCAAAAGTAGTAAATTTTCTAATTAGCAAAACTGAAATTTCTGTCTGTGATGGTAGCTCTTGCACAAGAAAAGAAGGTATAGAAGCTAGTAACAATTCCACCCAACTAATATTTTTGCCATAGTTATTTCTCAAATTGCTTTGCAAATTGACCTTCTCTCATTTTGTAAAGGAAAAAAGTGAGACACAGAGAGAGAAGGTGATTTACCAAAGGTTTTACAGCAGGCCAGAGGCAGGGGTCCAAGCAGAAGCCCTGTCTCTGCTGCCTGGTTCTGCCATCTGTCCACCAGCACCATGGTGCTCATCAGTGATCACTGGGAAACAGAAATCTTCTTCAGCTTTTGCCATAACACAGGCCATTTCTTATTCACATATAGATATTACTTTATGTGACTGGATGAATGAAAACAGATGAAAAAACGGAAGGAAAATCCCTTCCATTTTCAAGATGAGAATCTGGAACATTATAGTAAAATGTGTGATGCCAGAGAGATTTATCCCTCTGTGATCTCTTACTGTTTTCTTAAATGAGCAGCTTCTCTCCATCCAGCCATGGTAATTCCCTCTTCATTCCTATGCAAAGAATCAGTTTAGACTGATTCATGTACTTTTACAGGCAGCCACCAAATGAATACATTGCATTTCACTGAGTTTGCAAATGCTGGTTAGGTCACAAGTTGCTTAGACAAAAAAGGTTCTATCATAAACACTGGTCATTTTCACTTCTCTCCTTCTCACATACAAGAGGAGTGAGATTCATCAATTGACAGTTATTTGTGAAATAGAGAGTCTTGTCTCTTCATACATCATACACCAAATTAACTATGTTAACTCAGCTGCATGGATTTTTACAACCCATTTAACGATACTATTTAAAATGATGTATGCTTGTACTGGTATGAAGGTGTTTTACACTGCCACTGGTTTTCCTTCTGCTAAGGAAAAATAAGCTATTCTTATACAGCTCCTAAACTGGAGAGGTACAGCTTTAACTGTACTGACATAGCTAGGTCAGCACAAGGTCTATTGTAAACAAGGTCTATGTTGCACAGCTAAGGCTAGATTACTCGGGTTTGCAAAAGGTCTGCCTACAGAATATGCACAACCAGTGTAACTAGTTGTGTTTTAATAAATACTAATAACACATGTCTAATTACCACAGTTCATCTCGACATTTCCTGCCTGCCTCTCACAGAATGACTAAGCGCTTCTCTCTCACCACCGAACCAATTGCTGGCTACACACTATTATTAGGGGCGGTTCTGCATAATTTTCACAGTTATAGTACATGTCATTTCATACTTGTGGACTGCCAACAAGAGAGCACTGTCCATCCAGAAGAGAAATACTGCCTGCAATCACTTTCAAGGGCTGAGAGAGGCAAATGTTTACTCGCAGGCACAGCTTTTCTGACTGTGAATAGTCCCTGTGCTTTCAAAGGGATTAAGCCTGGTAGTAAGTATTTGCAGAATCAATGCCTTGATCAGCATGCTCAAATGGTTAATTTTGCTCTTTGCAAATGTGTTTGAAGGATGCTAAAGTAGTGTCATGATTGTACACATGGAGGTTAGGTCCTGTTTTGGAATTTCATTCCAGTTTTTAAAAAGCTTTCGCAAGCAAACCCCCGCTGTTACATTTACTCCAAAGTGTGTTTTGTGATGACTGTAGTGGTCAGAATGTCACACAGACAAATACTTCAGTAGAAACATGCAAATAATCAGAGAGAAATGTGCAAGTAATCCAATTACAATGTTCCAAAGTCTCATTAAATAATGGGATCTAGAAACTGTGGGTTAGATTTATTACTGGAATGAACAGATACCATTCATAGAAATTGTAGGCTAATTGAAAAAAATTCAGTAGAATATATGGATTTTATGGAAAGAAAATATCATTAATATCTTTTCTGCCTTCTTTTCCATTTCCTCTTAACATGCAGCCAGTTCCTACTCTCTGTTTTTGCCCTGTTGTCTTGCTGTCATCTTTTCCTGTCTACACCCTTTCCATAACTCAGTGCAGCACTAGATCCAAGAAATCAGTTTTGCCTGCTACTGTGAAATCTGTGGTGGTTTTGAGTGCTCCTCTCAGCCAAAAATCAACTCCACAACTTTGGCTCTTCTTGTTTCCCCCTGTGATTAATCCTTCATAGATCACTAAGGAGTTGGGCCACAGAGGAGCTCTCTTTCTCTCTTGCAAAAGGAAATGCCCTCGAAGGTGCGTTGAGCCCCTTCCAAGGAGCTCTGGGAAGATAAACAGCATGTCTGTGCTGTCCACATTGATCAGCTGCAAACTTTGCACCTACTTCTTATCTTCACTTGTCCACAAAGCCTGCCTGTCACTGTGCACATGCAAATGCAGCCTCAATAGCTAGCTCTATAAATGAGAAATTCAGATGTAGGTGATAGCTGCACCCATACCTCAGCTCCACCTCTTTGCAAGCATGGTTGATGCCCCTCCACTCCAAAAAGTTGTTGAGACCCCCACACTGAAGATGTACTTGGTGTTCAGCACCTGAATTATGAACATATTTCTATATTTTGGTAGTGTGATTAAAACCGGTCACATCATAGGGAACAGGATTTGTAGAAAATTTTGCAAAGAAGGTAAGGTTATGCTACAGCAGTTGTGCATTGCATGAACTTAATGATATCTTTGTTCTGTGAACTCTAATAATTAAAATCTAGTCCACAGTAGAATCAATACATGTTGCCATTATTTTCACTAATGTATGCACATAAATAAGAGTATAGGGAGAAGCTGTAAGTATATGTGATGAGGTTAATGAAGCCTTTGATAATACTTCACCTGGTATTTTCATAGTTGAGGTACATTTAGGTACTGATAAACATCATTGAATGTTAATAACTTAAAATTAATAATCCAAAAATGGAAACTGCTTACCAACAGCAGTTCAGTATAAAAATATTTTAAGATTGTAGAAGGGAAAGAGAGCACATATAAGTAAGCAATGTCATACTGCTGCACAAAAATAAACATCCTATGAGGATGTCATAGGAGAAATGCTGTATGTAAATAAAACCAAACAATCCTTCCACACTACTTAGCTTTCTGAAGGTCCAAACTTAAAAATTGCTCATGTTCTTGTTTTTTCTGCAGATCAATGAGAGCAGGAATCCAAGGACAAGCAATAAGATTGATTGATTCCCTTCCTTGACAGTTCAGGACCAGAACCACTAACTGATGCTGCAGAGAAGTTCACTGTGCACATTTTTGATCCACATAATGTACATAAGCCTAGCATGTTCATAAACTAAGGGAGTAGGATATTATTTACCTGAATGCCACTGAAAGCATTTGCACTCACAAAAAAATATAATGACCTCCCTTTTAATAAAAGTAGCACATGACTTCCATCAACTGGGACTGAAAATTTAAAATCATAAAATCCTAGAATATCCTGAATTGAAAGGGTCCTACATTAGGATCATCCAGTTCAACTCCTGGCCCTTCACAGCACTATCCCCAAGAGTCACATCATGTGCCTGAGAGTGTTGTCCAGAAGCTTCTTGAACTCTGTCAGTCTTGGTGCTGTGACCACTTTCCTGGGGAGCCTGTTCCAGTGCCCAAACAGCCTCTGAGTGAAAAGCCTTTTTCTAATATCCAACCTAAACCTCCCCTGACACAACTTCAGGCCATTCGCTGGGGTTCTGTCAGTACTGCAGAGAAGAGATCATTGCCTGCCCCTCCTCTTCCCCTCACAAGGAAGCTGGAACTGCAATGAGGTCTCCCCTCAGTCTCCTCCAGGCTGAACAGACCAAGTGACCTCAGCTGCTCCTCACACGGCTTCCCCTCAAGGCCCTTCAGCATCTTTGTTGCCCTCCTTTGGACACTCTCTAATAGTTTCATGTCTTCCTTTTATTGTGGCAGCCAAAACTGCCCCCAGGACTAGAGGTGAGGCTGCCCTAGTGCAGAGCAGACCCTTCCTTGCCTGGCTGGCCATGCTGTGCCTGATGTCCCCAGGACAGGATTGACCCTCCTGGCTGCCAGGGCACTGCTGACTCACGTTCAACTTTCTGTCGACCAGGGCCCCTAGGTCCCTTTCCATGGTGCTGCTTTCCAGCATCTCATTCCCCAGGCTGTCTGTACATCCAGGGTTGCCCTATCCCAGGTGCAGAATCTGGCACTTTTCCTTGTTCCCTTCATATGATTGATGATTGCCCAGCCCTCTCATTTGTCAAGGTTTCTCTGCAGGGCCTCTCTGCCTTTGAGGAAGTCAACAGCTCTTCCCAATTTAGTGTCATCTGCAAACTGATTGAGTATACTAGCGGTATATAAGGGTCTGCATAGCAAAAGCAACTTAAAAAGAGATTATTTGGGGCAACATTGAAATAGTAAGGCATGTCCCTCCTGACCCAGACTGTCACAAGAGCAGCATACAATAGAAGACTAGACTAGGATCCAACAGCCTGAGTTCAAATCCTTCTATTCTTGATCTGCTCAGCAGTAGTGAAAAAGTCAGTGTATCTCTCTGTTTCCCTTCCCACTGAAGTTCTTGGTTTCTCCTTTCTGTGTTTTGACCTTTTTGCCACCTTTGACTTTATCTCTTTGGAGCTGGACCATCTTTCCCAGTGTTCCCATAAAGTTTAGTAGAATGTGTCTCTGGATCTTTGTGTGAGACTTTAGACACTACCACGATTGTAATTTGGCAGGAAGGAAATTAATTTCTTTCTTAGGCAGGGAAATGATCCCAAATATATATTAACGTCTGAGACTTGAGGTTCAACAAATGGCTGTTTGCTTCTGTGGCGTCTACTTCAGCATGCCATTGACTTCACAGGATGTATGCCGAGGACTGGAGCTGTACATATGCTGCAGACAACTTGCCTTTGGCTGAAGACTACAGAAAGCTAGACTGGCATTAACAGCTGCCTGAAGCACAGATTGCAGTAAAGTATATCATGTTCATATCATCATTACATACCTTGGATTCCACTGTAAGCCTGAAGTCTGGGGGTGAGGAGAACTGTTTGGGCCATAAATACATTAGCTCAGCATGATGAACTGTGTGGATCTCTTCTTCTTAAGGGAAAAGAAGAAAGTACTTTTATTCCACAGTCACATTCTTGGGACTGCTATAGTGCAAATCAAGACAGGAGTTTTTTGCTTGTCACAGAAAACTTGGAGACATTTCTGTCTGTAACAGATATTACTGATAATCTCAATACATGTATATCTGAGGCAAGGTTAAGTGTAAATCTTCATTTGCAATCAAACTCAAATAATAATTCGTGAGTGTGCTTACAGCTACCTCTGCAATAATAGTTATTATTCATTATGCATTTTGTGGAGTGTTGGCAATTTTCTTAAAGGGGAATAGAAGAAAAATTTTATAAACAAGTAAGAGATAATTATTAGGAACCCAGGGAAAAGAGAATTTTGGCTTTTATGATGCTTGGACACTGTGGCAAAGAAATGGACCAAAGGTACAGAGAATCAAGGATGAGGAAAAAAAAGGCATGATGCTTTCATGAGGGGAGGACTTGGCAGCAAAAGATATGTTTCGCCTTCCCTAATACTGAATTTTTCATATGGCCAAAATGAGCATAAGGGGAAAAATAAAGCCAGAGATAGAAATCCATCTGACTGAGAATGGATCCAAGAGATTCTTCTTTGTTGTTTTGTTGTCAAAGTTCAATACATAGTTGGAAGATACAGATTTTTAAAAATAATGCATATTTTAAAGAAATTGTATCCACAACTACCAAAAGCAAGTTCAGCATGAACAGAAATGTTGCACTGCTTTCCCTAATAAGGGAAAAAAGGGCATAATATGATGTCTCTGATTGAAAACATGTTCTCTTTTCTCTCTTGTTTGCTGTCAAAGTCTAACAAACTTATTTGCATTCAGTTCTCCCAAAATTTCTGATAATTTTGTCACTTGCAGCCGAACCTTTATGCCTTGAAACACAGCATCACCAGCTCGTCCAAACAAAGTCTTAGCTGCACCATTTACTGTACAAAAACTGAGGTTAAATAAACAAATTCTGAAAATAGGGCATTAGGGTGTTTGTTTGCACTTGGAAATCATCACTATTTTTTACCTTACCAGAAAAATTGCCCCACAAAGCAATTTCCGACCCTTGATTCAGCATGCTGCTTCGGCATCGTTCCCAATCCCTGTTAATCCTGAGCATAAAAAACACCCGAGGCTACTGCGTGCTGCTGCAGAGCACCACACTGTGGGTCAAAGGGACAGTCCTTCTCACCTTTCTTTACTGCCCTCTATCAAACAAATAACTTTGAAATGTTGAAAACATTTGGAATTAATAGAAGAGACCCTACCCCCACGTGCAGAGTGTTTCCAGCGAGCGGCACGGGGCTGTGCAGGTTTCACCTGCACATTAGCTCATCCGTGGGCAGTTCCAGCAAGGTTCAGAACATGAGGCCCTTCTAGCAGGGCTTGCAAAAGCTAATCCACAAAATGTTTCTGCTAATTGAGTCATGTGCTTGAACATGTGGAAATTAAAATGTAGCTGAACCTTTTTATCTAATTGATAAATTGAGCTTTGTGTACTTCAGCTGAAAGCAGCGGAGGGGACCTTCCCACTGCACAACGTATTTGTTGGACTGTGCATGGACTGAATGGGCAATTTAAAACAGGTATTTATTTAGTGCATTTCTCTGATAGAATATATTGAGTGTATTTCTCTTCTTTAATTCCAATACTGTATTTCTCTTGTACATCTATCTATATCTATTTGAGCATGTTTCAATGATGTTTTAGCATGAGCATCTTGAGGATATTTTTATACAAATGCAGGAGCACATGTATTGACAGAATGGAACGTTGGGGAAAAAGGAAACATTCATGGATATTTTTTTCTGTAAGCACAAGTAATTTACAGAAAGATCCTCTGTAAATGTTATCAGTTTGTGCTACTGTAACTATTACTATCAAATGAAGTAGGAACATTGCAGTAGCTCCTGAGGGCACTAGTCATAAATCAAGTCTGTAAGACTCGCTGCAAGAGTATCAGTGGCTCCAGAAAAATGTTCTGCTGGGGAACGGGGGAGGCCGCCAGGGATAGCTGCTTGCTCTTTCTGCTTGATTAGACATCCAGAGCCTGACGAGTACAGCTGACCTTGTCATATGCAACATGCCAAGGCCAAACATGGCTGACCATGGAGAGCTGTTCTTAACTCATGAAGTATGGCCCTAGTCCTGCAAGGACTGCAAGCACAAGCTTTCTGAGCTGTACAAAAGCATATGAGTAATGCCCAAGTCATCTAGCAGTAGACACAGAGCTGGATTAAACGAATAGGTGCCCACATGCAACTTTTTTATCTGTTGACAAATCTCTAAAATTTGAGCAGGAATTAAGGCATTAAATGTGGAAACCCTTTTATAAGCAAAAAAAGAGAATGCATTGACATAGTTTGAAACAGAACTACCCAGAGTTGTGCCAAGGCACCTGGTAGGGCTCAGGTTGGAAGATCAGCCCAAGCACAGATGAAACTACACAGTGAAGCCCCACACACTTTCCCAGTGAGTTATCACTGTGCTGCAGCATTACAACTGCAGACAAAAATACCGCCCTGCAGCAAGCAGGAGATGAGTGAAGCAACACAGTTATTGATGCAATCTTGGAAGTGCCAGCAGTGACCGAGGTTTTCCTTTTGGTTTCTCTGTGCAGAATCCGGGTCTGAGAGACCCTGACATTTAATTCTGGAACTCCGCCTGTGATATTCACGCACTTCCCTAAACTGGATGTTGCACAAATTGAAATGAGTGTCTGTGCTTCACTGATCATTCTGTGGGAAAATGTGTCTGATAAATAAGTTTACTTCCTTTTTCCCCCTCAATTCCTTCTCTTTGTACTAGATTTTGCATAAACAAAATCCCAAATACCATATTCCCTTAAAAATATTTTCCCCCAATCAGATCTTAAATTTCTACTCCTGGCCTCTGATTCCCGTTCAAATGTTGTATGAAGAATTAAATATCTAAAGTGTAGAAGCTGATAAAGTCAGACTGTGAAGCACTGACAGTTTTTGCAGCTGTTTTTGCAGTGCAAGCCTGCGTCCTTTCCGTTTTTACGAAAACACGCTTTATCCTGTTTTATTATGGCTAAACTCCTGCAGATTGTCTGCTTCGGGGAAATACTGCCCCGTGACCTGGCAGGAGTCCCTGCCAGCGATAACCCCGTCCCTGCCGGGGGCCCTGGCTAATCGCACCTCCCCAGCCTGCCGGCCCCCTCGCCCCACGCCCTGCGCAACCAAGACATCTGTATTCACTATTTAACAGAGTTATTCTCAACAGCAACTTGTTTCCAATATCTCCTTACAGTGCTGCTGGAGAATGAAGCCTGTCACAGCTTTCCGTGGTTACTTCGCATTAGCGCAGAGCTGTTTCTGTAAATATGCAGCCTGAAAATACTTGGTTACAAACTCCCATCCATGCAGAGCTATGACCGGATTTGCAAAAACGTGTGGAAAAAAAAGATGAAAATTTTCAAGATTTCTTTACTGCTGCTGAAAATGAATCATCTATACGTGAAAATTATGAAAACTCAAAAAATGGCACATTAACATACATCTAAAGAAGAACTGCATAACAATTATATAAATACTAAGTCTGTACCAAGATCTAAAACATAATTACAGACTCAATTTTCTGACAGATGAAAGAGACAATTTTCCAGAAATTTGGTTCTGTCTATGTCTTAAAGATACTGAATAAAACCTTTTTTTTTAATTTTTTTTTTGTCCTGCTACATTGCTTCTACTAATCAGGAAAATTCCGTATTTTATTTCATATTGTCTTTAGTAATACAGTTGCTACCTGGAGAATTATGGCAATAACAAGATATTTCAGCCTTGATGACTAGGTAAAATTAAAATATGGATATGGTAAAATAATTCAAGTTATTGCAAGTATAATGAGAAATTTTCTCATGATTTTTAAAAATTTTAACTCTTTTTTGGTTTAAATTATATGTTTATAGTAAAGGCCTACTAAAATGTTTTGCTACTACTGTCTTGAGCCTTGTGACCTTGAGCCTAGCGTAAGGGAATTTATTTTGAAAGTAAAACTGAAGACAGTCACCTCATTTAAAATTTTTTCTTGAAGGCTTTACATACAACTTTTAAGTGTTAGTTTCCTCCCTCAAGAGCAAGTGAGGGAGACAGAACAGAATTTCAATCTTCAAATAAATGTAATCAGTTCTCAGGACTTGTCACTAAACTTAGAGTTTCCTGTGGATTTTCAGCCTTCTAGGTGCCCATTCTAGCTGTCCCTTCCTCATGTGAACTAGTAGTGTGGTGATCACTAGAATTTTAATTCGATTATTTTATTTTATACTGCATTTTGGTACTGTTTGTGATAGATACAGTAAAAAATGTGTCAGTCCAGGTTTTGCATGAAGCAGCAATCAGCCACTCGCAGGTTGGCATTAAATGGCTGTGTGGGCTGGATTCCTGAAACACCTGAGAAGTGTTCTTATGTCTGATGTTTAAAACGTATTTATGCATAGCTTCGCTGAGCGTGACAAGGCTCATATGAACTAAAGGACTAAGTGGCATTTCTGAAGTAGTATGGATGCTGCCAGTTCTGAGGATGTAGTGTGACAACATGCAAAGGTACCCAAATTAGAGGCAAACAAGGTCACAGCTAGAAAACAAGCCAGTGCTGCAACTGAATTAATCCACCGTCTTCCCCAGACTAATTGGCCCTGCTGAGAGTGAGTGTGCTCATTAGCCCAGGAGCAGCAGCAGCCTCATACCCACTGCAGACCGAAGGTGCTGGTTTTGACAGGCAGAGCTCCACGATGCACAGACGTAGTAGTTTGCACAGAGGGTCCTGGTGCAGCATGGCATGGCTGGAGGGGACACTGGGTGACACTGAGGCTCAGTGCCTGCACTGCCTCAGTCGGCAGAGGCACGCCTTGGTGGCGGGTTACACCAGCCCCAGAGGGATTCAAGACCTGCTGCTGGCAGATCCTGAGCTGATAAACTCCACCAAGGCTGCCTGGCTTCACTCCAGCCCTGACTGCAGGAGATCCAGGCTGGAGCAGGAGACGTGTGGGGCAAGGCAAGGGTGGCAGATGTCAGTGAGAGGCTCAGGGCAAGGAGGCAGCAGGAAGCTGCAGAGGAGGCTGTGGAGACAGAGAGGTGACAGTGATGGAGCCTGAGTTTTAAAAGTAAAATCTTAGAGGTTTTTCAGAGCAAAGAAACCTGTCAGTGAATCTCCAGGAGTAACTGGTGGAATCCGCATGGACTATCAGGCTTCATCTCCTCTATTCGTCAAAACCAAGACTGGGTTCTTTAAAAAACTGCCCATGCTGCATTGGGATGGGGTTTTCTGCTAAGCAAAAATATGCTTTGATAATTCATCTGATCAGATGGAGAAAGGCAGAAGTAGTGAAACCTGAGAAATAAAAGGGAAAGGCAAATCTGCTCAGGAATAGGACTGATCTGACAGTCCACCTGGACAGTGGACTTTAAGATGGGAGGAAAGGCTGTAATCTTAAAGTTGTCTTGGTATGGTACCCAAAGAAAGTGTCACACAGTTGGGGCTGATTGTCACCCTGACTAGCAGGTCTGCTTCTTCATCAGATGCTTTTAAAAATAAATAATTCCTTCTAAACCACATCCTAATATATTAGTAAACAGTGTTGGAAACTTTTCAACATCGTTTTATCCTGTTGTGGAAGCACATAGTAACCATCCAACTACTAATAACACATTAGTTTGGAGCTCCTCCAACTAAGGCAACTTTGTACTTCCTAATAGAGAACTTTTGAACACCTTAATATCCATTTTCATGGTATCAGGCTAGAATTTGCATTTTTTAAAATTAACTAACCTCTTTACTCCTTTGAAGTACATATCTGTTTTAATTTCACTCTGATGGGTCTTGGGTCTCTTATAGATTGTCCTTTAAATCTGGATTGCATCCGTGGCCAGGATGATCCTCTGAAGGCTGAATTCCACAGTTGCCTCTTTGTGCCACACAACTTCTACCATTATATGGGTTTGCTGATATTCCTTAAAAGCTCTGTGACTTCTCTAAAGTTGTGCTAAACTATTCAGACCCAGTGAATATGCCACTGCTAGAGGTGCAACCTTGAGACACTGAGCAGAATCTTAGTGTAAATGAGATTCTTGTGCCTAAAAAAGTCTAGGACAACATGCTGCCCTGAATTTCACTTTTGCTTTGGATGTGATAAAAGGATTTTCCTTTGCACTTTCGGGGGAATATATTTTGGGCCTTATACTGCTAGACTGGTCTTGGTGCAGAAGACACGGTGGGAAGATTTAAGAAATGTAAAAATCTGTTCAATAATATTTCATTTGTCTTTAATACCTGCCTTTTACGACCTGTAAAAATCCTAAATGTTTGTTTTATAAGTCACACTCCCTGTGTAAGAGGTAAAAAACATCTGTAGCACATTGCAAGACCATCCTGTCTGTACAGATGGCTGCATGCAAAGGAGAGAAATTACCACAGCAGGTCTTGGGCAGCCTTTACCCCTGCACACTTTGGAACTCTAAGCCTTGGTAAATTCAGTGGGGTGAGAATAGGGCTTCAGTGCAAAAGATACTGCTCTGGCCAAGCATCTGTCCCACATGGAAACACGAACACAGCTGGAAGGTGTGTTTTGGAAAAGATTTGTGCATGCAATAAGACATGCACTTAGAGCAGCATGTCAGCATGACTTTCTACCTGCTAAAGAAGTTTTTCCTGCCCTTTTTTGAATTTGCATACAAATCGGTGTGTGTTTTCTCGGCTGAGTCCTAACAGGACAAAGCAGTCCCTGGCTGAATTTTTTTTTTTTTGTTCTGTTTTTGTAGGGAATCTTCTGTCTGCTTGTTCATCTCTCTCCCAGTTCTCAGTGACTTCTGGAGCTGTGTATCAGATTTGATTGAAATTTGCCAGAATTGGGTTTGTTAACTGTAAATTAGATTATTCCAGTCTCACCATATTCTTACAGTACTTGGAGTTTATGCAATTTAATTTGGCTTGAGATTTCCTCAGTTTCTTGCTTTGTCTTGCATAGATGTGATCATTGCATGCAGGACCAGCAGTGGTAGTGACTTTTCTGCAGAAAAGATGCTGATATGTGCTGGAGAGACAAATGGGAAGATCTTTGTTAGAAGAAATGGAGTTGGTATGTGCCCACTGCTAAACCTGCTTGGAGCTGAAGTGCTCTTGTGCAGTATAAAGGCAGCACTTTGACTCTGGCCTTTGTAGTTCAGGAATTGTCTGGACAGCAGACACACAACAAGAGTGAAATCACAGTGGAAACCTTGATGCTGGTCAGCCGTCTCTTCTTGTTAGCTTCTTACAGCACACATGGCTTTTTTCAGTTTAAAATGATGAGATTAATATAGATTCTTTGGCTTCATTTTTCAACCAGCAAAAGAGCAATATATTTATCTTGAAAGAAGAAAATATATTGCTTGTGAAAAATACTCACTGGAGAATCTTGGAAAAAGAAAACTGTTCCTTCTTGTTCTTTTATTAAAGGGGGTAAAGCACAGGCTTCCTTGCTGCCCTGTCACAAAAAAAAAAAAAGGGTTTACTTCTAATTTGAAGAGACGATACTTATGCAGAATTTTCTCAGCTCATCTGTCTGGGTACAGACAGATGAGCTGAGAAAAAGAATTTCATGAGGCTTGAGTGCTATTGGAGTTGAACAGGTAATTTATTTGCATCTGCATGACATATGTGCACTTTTGTTTAACTCTGACATATTAAATAAAATTTCTTGGAAAGTATGATTAATTGAAAGAGACATCAGGAATCAGGCTTTTAAAAAGGTCTTCTGCAATGGAGCTACACCACAAATGTTTTCCCAAAACGAAACCCCAAAATTTTCAACCAAAAGGAATTGAGTCTTAGATTTCTCAAAGATAGTCTGCTTTCACAGCCTTGCAAAACTTCTTCAGGGAGGTAGATGAAAATAAGCACTCCTCTCAGTAAGGCAGATTATACTGTGAAAGCAAATGTGTTAGTGAGTACCAGGGAACTCACATGAGGGAGGAGAGAGCTGCAAGAAATGTTTCAATCACTGCCTGCAGCATATTACACACATAATAACCCAACCAAGCACAAAAAGCCCTCTGAAATCAACTTTCACATGATCTGTCATTTAAAAATTCTTCATTTGTCAGACATGGATTGATCCCTGCTCGTAGGCCAGTGAAGCTGAAGCATCCTCTGGAGCACAGATGTGTTATTCTCTTGTATTCTGCAGGCACACATCGAGTACCTGCTCTGTGAGCAGCAGGGAGTGATGACAGGCTGCCCGGGGACCAGCAGCCTGCTGTGCAAACGCAGCACGTCTCCTGCATTTTCAGCTCTGTCTCCCCCTTCCTCGCCGTACTTTTCCATGGGGTTGCAGCACTACCACAGTCAGTTAAGCCCAAATAGTTTCTAGCTAGCTAAGAATTATTTTAGATCTCCAGGTGACACTGTAAGCAATTTGATGAGTTTCCTTTCACAGCAGCTGGCCAGCAGTTTGCTGTTGAGAGAGAAAATGCCAGGCAATGATTCCTTTTTTTAATCTGCTGTGCAGCTTCAATTCTCGAAGCTTTCTGTTCTCCACTGAAGTTGTTCCCCCAGGTCCCAGTCTCCCTCTTCCCTCCAGCAGCAGAAGCCATCACTGTACTCACTGGGAGCTTTGCCCCTTTCCCACTGCCCTCTGCCCCATGGGGTTTTGTCTCTGGTCCCAGGCATGGGCATGCAGGGAACATGACACACTTCCAACACTTCTCAGACAATGTTAAAAGATGGTGTGGGATCATAGAGAATTAACTTCAACCTGTGAGCAGGTGCAGTTACCAGGGTAAGGACCACAGGCACCTTGAGTTCCAGATTATAATATTGTGCAAGTTCATCTCTTCACCTCCACTTCTCTACTCCTCTGTGTGTGTGTTTTGTGTTTGTGTTTCAGAGGCATGGCAATGTGAAAAACCCCACAGTTTGTAGAAGGGAGAAGGGGTGGTCAAATGAATAACTGGGTTGGAGGGGAAAGCCAGAAGAGCACTAGCTGATTCACACACACTATCCACCCAGCCAGATTACTGAATTATCCATCCTGAACCTGGACAGTTTCCAAATTCTACATTGCAGATTCAGCTTATCTAATTAAATGTGTTTCAGAGGCTTGCCTCGCTGCATGCCTTTATTTTGCAAAAAATGTAGGAAAAAGAGGCAGCTGCCATGCACACCACAAATCCTGATTCTGCTGTACTTGGGAAGGCTGTATAACCCTGGCTGATAATTAGTAAAGAGATACCTCTAGTAAATAGAAAAGCCAAGAATATATTGAAGGCAAGGTATTTGCAATCTCTTGAGACTTGGCTGTAGATGCCATGTAAGATTGCAGTTATTTCTAGTTACCCCTTTTAGGGAGCAGCTCCATGTCCTCTAAAGCCAGGCAGTGGCCCCCCAAGGCAGGGTGTTCCTGCAAATTGCCTTAGCTCCTTTCTCATACACCCACCCCTCAACAGAAGCTATTATCTGAATATCTTGAGTCCAAAGGCTTTAATCGCAGGTCACAACTGCTGTACATATTCTGTAAGGCTCTTACAGCTCAAAAAAGTGCTCTCACCTGCCTTTGGCTATGCTCAGAAGTGTGTTAGAGTGGGAGACTTTGACAGTCCTTTTCCTAAGGTAGGGAAGGCTTGGGCAGACCTCTGTCCTGCATTAGCCTGCTGAGTCTGCAAGCTGTATAATGGCTTGCTCCTTGCAGTATCTTCAGCAAAGCCCATGGATGTGCCTTGAACATACCCTGTGCCCCCACCAGCAGCCTCTTTTGCACTTCTGCATCACCCCTTTACACAGAAATTGGGCTGGTACAGTGTATTCTGAGGAGAGAAATATTCCATAGTTGTGTCCTCCCAGGAGAAAAAACATGTTCTTTAAATATAAAAGCAGATTTATTACATGAGAAAAAATGCATGGTGCATTTTGTCACTATGTTTTTATTGCTTTCTGACCCAAAGGGAAAATATTTTATTACAGCAGCAGTTGCCAAGTCAACTGCTGTGTCCCAGCCATCCCCACGGAGGGGGCCGCATGTCACCTGGTTGTGGGCACAGACACTGAGGGGAATGAGAGCTTTTTTTAATCACATATCACCAGTTTTAATACAGCCCAGGTTTTCAGCAGTTATTTACAGGCTGGTTTATGACCTGTTGTGACACTGCTCTGGATTTACTCCAGGTTTTAGTAGGCAAGAACTCACATGTTTCACTATTTTCTTATTCTCAACCACAAGATCTGAAAAGGCACTGAAGGTGGACTCCCAAAATGCTGCAGCCTAGCCTGTGCCTACAAGTGATGGCAAAAGGCTTGTCATCCCTTCCTCATTGTCTTGGAAAGAAATCCTGGTCATTTGGTCATTGTATGCTCTCAGATTTCAGGATGTATTCACCAGGATTTCTGGTACTCCCTCAAACAGGTGATGTGCCTAAGGAATTTTGAAGCCCCTGCCATAGCAGAAAAAAGCTTGGCTGGTCTACCTATACCAATTAATCTTTGAGTTGCAATTTGTAGCAGTAGGTACAGGCATTTGCTGGAACTTGACTGTTTGCCTTCTTATTTATGACCTTGTCCTCATGCTCAGCTCTGGAAATTCTCTCTCTGCTCTTCCATATATCAGCCTAAAACAAGTCCTTTAAAAATGTCTGTTCTACTTTCTGCTAACACAACCTGGCCCTGCAAGAATAAACCTCTTCCATTCCAAGATGACTACAGGGTATACGTCCAGGGCCCTCCTGGGAGCTCCCCAAACATTCAGCTTTAGGATTTGTCACCTTAGTATCATTGCTTTGTTATTTCTTAGCCCAGTCATTGTAGGTGCACCATTATTGCTTCAGCACTGTTTCTGCACTCACATGTTGGCAGCAGCACACCTGCAGCAGGTGGACTTGGCCAGGGAATGGGCCAGTTCAGTCCCTGTCCTCTGAGCTGGGGGCGTGGAGTGACAAGGACAGGTATGTCCTGCTAAGCATTCCGCAGCCACCATAGCCATGCTACTCCTTTTCTTGTGTTTGATGAGGTACCAGCAGCAGCAGCAGCAGCAGCAGCAGCAATGATACTGTGTTTTTAAGGGGTCCCTCCCTTGCCTGGATGAACTGAGGACAGAAATGCAGGGTGATCACTGTCACTTGTGGCTCTGAATAGGATGCTGCTGTGATGCTACCAGATAGCCATTCCCCCACCATCCTGAGCCTTCAGTTTACTAAGCCCGGCATTTATAATCATGAATCTGTAATTCTTTCTCCACTTATATTGAAGAAAAATCCCAGACTGTTTTCTTAAACTCAATAGTGAATAAAAGCACTAAGACTAAGTTGGGTCTCCTCAATTTCTATTGGAATCTCCTCTGCATGAACCAGGAGAATAAAGTGAGAATTTGTTTTTATCCAACTTCTTTTAGCCCTAGAGTTTGCTCAGTACTCTGTAGTGAATACACCTGCTTATTACCAGATATTTCCTTTCCCCTTCCACACTATAGAAAGCAATACTATGAGCAGTAAAAGCACAGCACAGTCTAGTCCTATCTGCTACTAGAGAAAAAATTATCCTTGCCCCTGGAGTGCAGGCTTTATTCTGGGGCTGCGATAAGTGGGCTTGAGGGAGCTCTGTATGAGGAGAAGAAAGGTACAAACAACAGCTTTTGGGCCATATCAGTATCAGAACTGCTAGTACCCACGTTTGTTTAATTCTCTAGTATTTTCTTTTTAGTGGTTGTTTTGGTTTTAAAATCACACAGATCACACAGGGGGATTCTAGATGATGGGCTCCACTGGGAAAATAATCAGCTGTTGCTCTAAGTAGGCATGATTACACATTGTTCCAGCAGATACCTATTTGGGGAAAAAAAAAAGTGTGTGCAAGTGCATGTACCACAAACACATGAGTGTAGACTCTGGGAATTAGAGCAGGAAGGGAAGGACCTCATGGATGGTTGGACTTCCTGGCTGTAACAGTCACTTCAAGCCCTATTTTCTCAATAATTGACAAAAGAGAGGAGAGCTTGAGGAAAAAGTTGAAGTATCCCATCAAGGCATTGGGAGGCCCAGCATTCAAAGAAGTCCTGTGTTCAATAGTGCTGGGAGCAGCTTCTGGTTTGGGTTGGGAAGGAAGCAGTGGGATGGCTGAGCAGAGAGCATGGCTGCTGACCAGGGAAGAGAGTCCTGCCCTTTCTGATTAATTTTAACATTCTGCTCCGAATATTAGAAAGTACATTTGCAACAGATGTTTCATGGGGAGAAACCTCTTTAATCCCTTCCTTCAGGCTAAATAGCTTTACAAAATCCTCCCCAGGGCTTTGATAACCCAGTAAAAATAACAGCTGAGCTACAGATGATCACTAATCTTGCTGTATGTGTTCGATCACAAAATGAATGGATGGCCAGTAATATGTCACATGTAAGGGCTTTTTTGCTTAGATATGTTATGAGTTATACTTCTAAAATCTCCTGATACAAATTAAGAAATTATATGATTGACTATGTGCTTGGGACATCAAACATCAACCACGTTCAACAACAGGAAGATGAACATAGGATCTACCAGGATAAATTATACAAGGGATGACAGAAGATTGGGTTAATGTGATATAAGCATCAAAATATTACTCCATAAGAATAGAAATAAATTTACTTCCACATCCCAAATTATATAATCATATTGGGATCTATTTTGAATGAATGCCCCAATCACTCAAAGCAACAAAGTTGGAGTTAGACCAACACTGAGGAATTAGGAAAATCCCAGCTCTGAAAACTGTTAGAAGACTCGTAAGCAACTTGAGATGTAAAGAGAGATATTATTAACAATTTTACTTATCTTGCCATACTGCCTGGATGACTATATCAGGAATTTGGACCTCCTTTGAGCTGGGAATCATGCATAAATTAGAGCAGATCTCTTTAAATTAATATAAAATACTATGTTTAGAAATTGTTACATATTAGGAAATATGGTTTCTTTGTGCCTCCATCTATGTCTGCACCACTCAGAACTAGTAACCCCTTAAATAGGGATTTTTTAGCTGGAAAATCAGCAGCAGAGCAGGACCTGCAAAGAGCCAGGTACAGATTAAAACATCGGCTTTAGGCTCTGCAGCTTCTGGAATCACACAGCTACATCAGCATCTAAATTGTTTCTAAACTTAGATAATTTTTAAAAAGGAAGTTCGGCTTTTCCTTTTGTTTCATTGAGCTTTGCTGCTCTATGTAGGTCAGTGGCCAGCCAGTTGGAGCAAACAGTCCTTGATCTTGCAGAAGCCAGTCTGGGAAGACAACGAAGGCTCAAGCCTTGGCTGGAGGGATCATGTTAAATGGAGCCAAAACCTATTGACATAGCTGTTAATTATAATTTTAATTCCTGGGTTTTTAGAAGGTCAAAGCCTGTGGTATGTCTGCTAACATTGCCTGCCTTTTGCAGAATCTTCACTTACCTCCAGGCCCCAAATTACTCCGTATGTCCCCAAATGTTTGCTTTCAAGATTTCCCAGGCTGAACTGGGAAGACAGAGTCTGCTCCTGTCTGGTGTGTCAGGCTAGAACTGATTGCAGGACAGCACAGCCACCACTGTCAGTCCTTCAGCTGCTGGTTGTTCACAGCATTTTTTACCCATGGCCTATGGAAATTAATACATCTGGTTTTATTTGGACAGCAGTGAAGAAGTTGGATCCTTCCTGCACTGAAAGTGTAACTTCAGGTTTAGTTTAATACCCTGAAAGGTGATTTCTTCCCATCCCACCCCACTATCTCCATCCCTTCCCCATGCTCTCTATAAGAGTACTTTTTAGTTTTCCCACATTATCTTCTGCTGTCTTCCTGGGGGCTGCCATGATCCCCTGCCCAGCTTAGACTGTCCCAGCCCAGCAGAGGCAGATAAGCACTAGATAGCACATGGGAGAGCATGGAGAGGAGAATAAGGGTTCCAACTCTCCTAGTGGAGGGCAGATAATGACAAGGGTGAGTCAGAATCTCTTTGTAGAAGGAGAGGGCAAAGGGCATGGGCAATTCAGCTATTTGAGGGACAAAAACAAAGCTAAAATTATTTTGCTAAGTACTGCAATGCTTCTCAGCAGGTCAGAAGCATCAGTGCAAGGTAGGCAGACTCTAGATAATCCAAAACTTGCGGCACCCATTTCAATGGGGTATGGCAGACTTAGGCACCACGGTGAGCAAAGCAGGACACCAGGAAAGGTCTAAAAGAAAGGTAGATGTGGTCTCTTCATCTTCCCTCAAGGAGACAGCAAAAACATACTTCCTTGTCATTCACAATTTCAGACCTAAATCTAGTCATAGGAATCTATTTTCTTCATTTTATGCTGCTTCTCCCACTGCTTCATCTTTTCTTTTCCTCTGCAAGCCCTATCTGTTGTTCTCACTTGAGATCCAGAGCTGATGGCTTGTTTGCTTTCATTGTCAAGTATTGCTTTCTGTTTCACTATTGGTATCCTTCACTTGTACTTTGAAACAAAGGCACTATGCAAACAGAGAACAAACCATGTCCTGTAGCAAAGCATTTAAGGCTCTTTTGTGTGTTATCATGAATTGTCTTCTATCACCCCATATTGTTGACTAATTGTGAAACTTAGTACTCTCTGCTATGCACCGGATTTGGGGACCCAGCACTTTTTTTCAAATCACATTAGGGGTTATTCCAACCAAAAATCTTAATCCCCACATCTTTATGCCAAGGTCCATAGTCTGATGATCAGATATCAGCATTCCTATAGACAGGCAGGAGAAGGGCCACCACTTCTGGTCCAAGTACAGCTGACTTTTGAAACTGTTTGGAAAGATCATGTGGTTATAAGTTGTGGCACACTTACTAGGCCTGTACTTCTGGTTTTCTTCTCATGTTCTTTTCTAGATGTGCTTCAGTACTATGTACATTTTCAGAGATAAAAAAAAACTTTCAAAAATTTTTATTTTTAAATTTATTTTACAACACTATATGAAGCCAAGCCTTCAAAAAAATCTTTTTTTTTGTAATTTAAAAAAAATTGAAGTCTAAAAATGTTTTTAAAACCCCAAAATACAGTAATAGACTCTACAGGGTGGTAAAATATACTAGTAATTGGTTTATTTTAATTTGAAGATGATTCTTTCTAAGAACAAGTATATTTAGAAGAAAGGCTGAGGTCATACCAGCATCTAGAGAGTGCAGCAGCTAGTGACCACCATTAAAACCTTTGGATTATAGATGACCTCCTTGAGTTACAGGGGGGACAGCACTGCTGAGTCTCAGTCCAGGCATGGGGCCAGTTTACAGCAGGCTCTGGACATCATCTCCCAGGACAGCAGCCCTCCAGAGTGTCTGTGATTCTACCATTCTGTGTCTTCTACTGCTCCATATGAGATGGCTCTGCCTGCGCTGATTCTACAGGAAGCATTTCTGAGCCCAGTTACTGTGAAAGCCCAGAGACGCTTTCATCTCTGAGAGGCAAAGTACTAATGTGGCCAAAATTGTCTTTACAATAGTAGAAACTGATGTAAACCTACGTCCTCTTACTGTCATCCTGTCCAGACTCAGACCTCGTATGGGAGGTGGGTGGTGGGAGTGATTCTTATCTTGCCTTCCCATCCAGGGTTGGCAGCCTCACTCAGTTTTTTCTGAAGCATGTGGTTATCACAACCTGCATGTTGCTGTCAGCATCTGTATTCCTAATATTCAGAGAACTGGTCCAGAGCTTCCCTGGATCATTTTAAAAAGCCTTTCCCCAGCTTTCCTGATTACCTAAAACATTCCCGTGGAGGAGAACTTAATCCAAAAGCATAGTTGTGGGAGGAGACAGAGCCAAATGGACCCTGGGCTTGCTTGGCACCACACTTATTATCCCAAAAGAAAGATTAAACAGCTATTTAGAACTGTTGAACTGTCCCTTGAAGAGCCATCCTTTCCTAATTAAAGATATCAGGAAAATATAATTATTTGTCCTTCTGCTGTCTTTAGCACTGAGCTCTGCGGAGGACAGGCTGCCCATAGAGAGATCTTTAGCTCATGCTTCTGTAGACAATATCCCCCAGAAAGAAGGTTAACATTGCTTCACTTTTATTGCTCTAAAACTGAGAGGGCTGCAAAACCCAACCTAAAGCACAGCTTTGTTTTATTTGAACCCTGCTGCAAACCAGTCCATTAATAAAGTAATTGGGCATAGCCTGAGCAAACTGGAATCAAACATTGCTTATATTCAGCTCCTAATGTGCTCATTCTCTGAGGGCTGAAAGACTGAGCTGCCATGCAGCAGGGCGGGACTCACCAGAAATGACTACGTTGTGCAGGCTGGACTGCGAGCCAAAATAGCAGCCGCCTCTGTCGAGAGGAGGACAGTTCATCTGCTTGTCTTTGGGGGACTTTGCAGGACAGAAATGCTTTGGTTTGTTATTTACAAAATAAACCACAGAGTGGCTTTCTGCTGAAAGGCTCCTTCATATTAGGGCTGGAAGAAAAAAGGAAGGAAAAGAAGAAGGAAAGCACGAAAAGCAGGGAAAAGCAAGGATACGGGGAAGTGTCCTGTCCTGCAGGTCTGCCTCACCCCACTCCGCTGCCTTGGCTTTATCCTGCCCTTTGTTGTCTCCCCTCGCGGAGCTGAGGCGATGCGCCTGCAGTCTGTCAGCAGGGGCAGCCTGTCAGCGAGGATCTGCTGCTGCCTCAGGGCGTGGGAGAGCCGACAGAATCTCCCTATCGAAAGACCAGTAGGGCAATAGTACCTGGGTTTGCAGGAATTGCTCATATCCCTGCCAGAACCAGACTAAAAAAAACCTGCCCCCGAGATGATGGCTGGCACAATACCAGCCTGAGCAGTGTATGTCTTTCAGCATCCCTGTGAATTTGAAAGGTAAGGTGGTATATGACTGAGCACCCAGCTCCATGTTCAGACCAAATGCTCAAGCAGCAGCCCCAGGTTAGCCCTGGAAGGTGCTTTCCACTACTCTAAAACTGCAGCCTGGTCTTTCCCTTTCTCCTAGCCCCAGTCCCAGGCTGAGTCCCAGGCTGAGCCTTAGGCAAGGCACACGTGTTCGCCTCCAACTACAGAGCCCTCCGAGACAAGCCTACCATCATCCCTGCGTTGGGATTTTTCAGTTGCTTTAGATCCTTTCCAGTTCCCCTACAGCTGCAACTCTGGGTTTTCTCTTTCTCTCGCCCATTCCATTTGGGAAGTCAGTGATGGGAAGGAAGAAGTCAGTTTTCTCATGGAAAATTAAATATTCATTTCAGACAGCCCTCTTAGTACCTGCCAAAAGAGAAGCAGAGGGCACTGGCTCATTGACCTTTTGCCTGTTCTGCAGATTTTACTGCTCAGTCTTTTAAATGTACTAAGTTGGCTCTGACAGATAGGAAATCTCACAAACAGTATGGGGAGACTGAGGTCAGCACAGGTGAGGAAGTTAATTCAGAAATGCAAAATTGACTTTTGTGATGTGTTAATGGCTTCCAGAACATCTCCATCTGAAACTGCTCCGTCAATTTAAGTCAATAGACTTAAATTACAGAGTAGGTTTGGAAATGAGGAGCAAGAAAGGAGATACAATCACTAGAGCAAGGATTTTGCAGGCTAAGGGAAATAAATACTTGAACATTAAAATGCTTCCAAACCAAACCCACAATCCTGGGATTTCAAGCCTTCACCAGGTTTAAACCCTTTCAGGTAACAAGGCTAGAACTGTAGCAGTGACCAACAGGTTGGTTCAGTCTCTGTGTTCATGTGCTTTTGTCCTGGAAAGAAAGTTTCTGGCTCTCACAGCAGAGCTGTGCTCAGCTTTCTTATCAATTTCTTTTCAGGAACATTTTGTTCTTTCTGGAGGCAACAGTCAATAGTTACCTAATACTGCAGAGACCTACTTCTTGTCATAAAACAAAAGAAAATACTATTGGCAATTGCATGTAAATAGAAAGTTATAAAATTGGGAGGAAAAGAAAATCAGTACCTTTATTTAGATACAATGGAAAGGTTTAAATGGCAAACTCAAATCTATTTATAAAATATTCTGGTGCCTAGTCCTGCAGTGTAATATGATGTATGCATCTATTGATCACCTGCTGGAGAGTAGCAGAGCTGTGTCCTTAAAAAACTGGAATTTTCACTCCTTTCAGATAATGAACAGCTTCCAGAATGAAGCTGTGACCCAGAGGTTTAGAGGTTGGTACAGGATTAGGAAAAAATTATTGACTAGGAAGGGAAAAGAAAGGAATTTGTCTGAGCAAGAAAATGGCCTGTAAAAGCTGTACAAAAGCATAATCAATTAGCTGCTGGAATGACTAATTTCCAGGTGGGTGGATCTGAGCAGACTGCAGAAACCTGTGTTAAGCCCCAAGGCTCCGCTCCCAGCATGTGGGAGAGGTACCTCAGCAAGGGACCCAAAAGCATGAGCACATCTACTGGGGAGCTTTATGACACAGTCAACAGGGGCCAGGCAAGCTCTGAACCTCCCCTGGGCTGCAGTCGTGAACCCTTTGTAGCAAAACAGAGACCTCAATCCTTCCCTCCAGGTACCTGAGCAGGAGCCAGCTTTTCTTTTTTTTTTTAGTTTTTTTAATTTCTTTTTTTATTATTTGTTTAAGAGCTTCTCTGAGCACTGCTGGGTGATTAAGGCAGGGGAGATGTGCCAGCAGGACTTTCACTCTGCTGGTGGTGGGCTGAGCATCTCCTGCTGTTTCACAGGGCAGGAAGAGTCACTCCCTCAGGGAAGATGAGAGTAAGAAGGAGGAGGAGAAGGAAAAGGAGGAGGAGATGCTCCTTCTCCTCCTCCACTGGCACCTTTTCAGCCTGTTGCAGAGAACATTGTCCAAGAGAGGGGACCAGAGCAGTGACCATACTTCTACTGTTCAGTGGTTTGGGAAGTCACCTGGCAAGAATCATGTCTTCAATTATGCCAGCTGTGTGTTTTGTATTAAATACAAAAATGCCCTTACTGTGTCTCTGGGACATGGACACCTGCAGGCCTGGCCATATACTCCACCTACCAGGCTACAGACATGTGCTGTTTCTCATGCACCCCTCTTCAGGCCTCCTCAGCCTCACGAGCCTCTGCCACTATGGAGGGAGTCAGTGTCAGGTGCCCTGGGCCTCCTGCTATTTGCTGCACGCAGCTGGCGTGGGTGGGTTTCACTCAAGGAAAGGTTTGAACACAATTTCCCAGCTCTTACAGGAGCATTTCACAGTGAGACTGTTACATAAAAGACAGGTAGCATCTCCTCCTCCTCCCCTGCCTGCCTTTTGTAAGGAAGCCAGCAGCTAAAATATATTTTGTGAAGAGCTTGATCTTGACATTCCAGGTCAAGTGTTGAAAGTGCACAGTTGCTAGTGTAGGATGCTCAGAGGGTTTGGGGAAAGAAATCTTCCTGTTTTCAGCCCCAAACTGGGGTTACTGGGGAGATAACCCCAGTGTGCTTGACTGGGTGAATTATTTTTTTTTGATGAGCCTCAGTGAACTTAAAGGTAAAACAACAAGGAATGTTCCCAGCCAAACTGCAGCGTAAGTGACCTCGAGTGACTTAAGGGTTAGGTAACATTGTGCCTGTTTTCTCCTGTATACACACTCAGAAATCACATTTCAATACGTCATTTTAAAAATTGAGGAGTCTTGACAGTAGCCCAGTAGATTTCAAAATGGCAACTACAGATACTGGAGTATCTTAATCTATAGAATTGACCTGATGTTAATATGAATTTGTATTTTTTCTGTATTATAAAAATACCTATTAGCTGATTTGCTGCTTAGCTAGCTTTCTCACCTTTGCCTTTAAGACTTGCTTAACTTGGAACTCATCACAAATTATGATTTCCCATATTGTCATTTGCTGGTAATATATATTTTTTTCTTTTTTTTTTTTCCTTTCAGATAGCCAAGTCAAATGTACACAAGCCACAACTGTTAGCTTATATATTCTGTGCTGCCTTTTATGTTGTCTTTTCCTTTCTCTTACAGCTGCCTATACCATTCCTTAAATTATCTCATTGTACATAATATGTTGAGGCCTAAAAGTTGAGATTAAATGGCAGGTATAAAACCAGGTCTACCATCTCTGTAGCTTGAACCTTGAATTAAAAAAGTTTACTGATGGAAGGAAATATGCAGTATATTCTGCATAAACTGTAGGTTCATAGTGAAAATTAATAATACAGGGAAAGAAAATTAATGGATTGAAAGATACTAAAGTGTCTCTGTTCAGATGCTTTTAGGTTAAATAATATATTCTGAAAAGTCACTTTTGTTCTATGGTAAGGTGGGAGCTATATGTTAATTTCTTTTATTCCTGGATCATTTTCTCTCTGAGGTGTCATCAAGTTGAGTTTTCAGTACTACATTGAAATGAATATTCATCACAGAGTTACAGCTTTTGAAAAATCTGTAGGGAAAAAGAAGAAAAACCCAAGCCCCCTTTTCTTCCCCCTCTTCATGCAGCTCTGAACATGCACAGCTCCCTTGGGTTAGCAAAGCAGTACACAGCATCCGTGTGCTTCTGGGCACAGGCTTTGAGCTCTCCAGCTGTCCCCTCCTGTGGGACCAAGGGGTCTAACAAGAGCCAACACAAATGTAAGAATTTTCAGGACTGGGGGCAGCAGGAACAACCAGAACAATGAAGGGTAGCCCTGGTACTCCCTCAGGGAGACAAAGGTGCTTGAGCTCATCACGGTCAGTCAGAACCCCTTTTGGGATGTGGAGCAGTTACAAAGCAGCTTTGGGCTGATGTGACCAGGACTGCTGTGAGCAGTCCTCCAGCACTGAAAAAACCTACAGATTATCAGGAAAATGGAAAAAATGGCATTAATGTGTGAGTGAAATGGTGTGTGTATTGGACTGGGGGCAGGAAGTTTAGGAAAGAAGAGTGAAATGTGGGGTATGTCACAGCTTTCACTGCTCAATAATGTGGTTTTAAAAATCTGATAGATAAAATGGAGTAACAAGATGAGTCCCTCGGCTCACAAGACAGGTGGAGCTTTTCACCAACCTTCTCTCTAAGAGCTATGTTTTAAAAGCAATTTCAATGCTGTGGAGAACAACACTGCAATAAATTTCACAGGGGGTTTGCAGTTTACAAGTAAGGGGAAGCTCTTTCACAAGGGTGAGACCGGGCTGGTGCAGCTAAACCCTTCCAGAAGCTCAAGAAATGGAGCCTCTGCCTGGCCCTTGGCTCCTGCTGCTTCCACTGCAATCAGTGAAATGCCCTTGATGGGACATACAGTATTTGTCCAGACATAAAATTGCCATTTTATTGACACAAAATGATATTATGAACACTTTTGATTCTCTTTTTTCTTATCTTAACACTGATCCTTTTCATTCTATCTGAATAATTATACTTGGACTTTTGGGCTCAATGAGTATTAAAAAGGCTGCATTTGGTGCCACATAGTGGTAAAAAAAAAAAAATTTCAGTGAGGATGGTTATTCTGAAGCAATGCAGAACATTAGATGTTAATGCTAAATTTGTAAAAGTAAAAATACATTTCAAAAAAATTAGGATATACCAATCAATTTGTGATGTGTATCACCAAGATTTCCTCGTCTGAGGATGGTTTATACCACTAGCTAGCTAGATGTGCAATATAGGAAATTTGGACTGTATTTAGAATTAGCTTGCTCTGCAACAAGCAGACCATTTTGCTCATTTATAGCCTTGACAAAATAGTGAGGGATGTGATAGAGGAATCTGCCCTTGGAAGTGGTGAGCTGCACAGCAGCCACAGGGCAGAGCCAAGTTGGATTGAAGTTGTAAAGATACCTCAAAAAATGGAAATAATATGGAGCAGTCTCTGAAGAAAAGGCGAGTTTGGGATCCCTGGATTGGGAAGACTTTTGCACATTTTGCTGACAAGTAGTTTTCTTGCTCAGGTAATGCAGAAAAATAATACTGTTGTCAGTAACACAGGTAATGGTACTTCTGCAAGTAAGTAATGGGAGCGTTGCAATTCATCTCCAGCCATCCAGCACCAGAGCAAGCTAGATGAAACAACACCTGTAATGGTTAAAACTAAGGCTGAACTAAACTAATAAGACCAAATTTTCCCATCGAGTTCCCCAAAGGATGAATACACCTAAACAATGCATGTTTGTATAGGGTTACAAATGGGTCAAACCTGTGGTGTAACTTCAGATTCAGGAAACACAGTGAAACTGAGCTCTTGTTCCAGGTGTGCAGCTGTGGTCAGCCAGCTCATTGTACCAGGCTCCAGGAGGAAGCGGAACATGTTTTTGTTTTAAAGCAGAGCTCTTCACCTACAGAGCTCTTGTTCCTGCTTTTGCTGTGCTTCATGGTCTTTCAGGGGCTCCAGAGTATGCAGGGAGTTGTGGCACCTCTACCTACACAGCACACTTGTACGTGCAGTAGGACAGGGAAATGTTTGGCTTCTGCCATAGGATAGGAATAGCAGCAAACAGTACTGTTCTGTAGATAAAGGAACTAAATTTAATGTTTTTGCAGTTTGCGTTGGGATGCTCACCTGCAAAGTGCTTCAAAATATATATTTAATTCTTTATACAGTCTTGCTCCAAGTACAGAGTTCTGATGAAAGCAAATTCTTCCACTTCCCCACACAGACATTTTTCAGGTAAGGAAGCAACAATTGCTGCCATTTTTGCTTCAGGCAAAAATATTATGGCACAATATTTGGGAGAGTATTTAAATTAATTTTAAAGTAATATCAATATATTAGTACAAAAGTCTTATGGTGTCATAGAAAATAAATTTATGTGATCTGGGTGAGACGGCTCACTAGCACACAAAACTGCACAGAATCCTCCATGCTGAAGAAAAACCCAAAAGCTGTTTGGGGTTGCTTCGATGTTTAACCAAGAAGGAACCTACAAGGCAGCCCTGCAACAACCACACAGCTGAGGGTACCAAACAGGCTCAAGTGTAGTGCCAGCGGGGCCTGTCCTGTACAGCTGTGGTGGCACACGTGGATTTGGGCTGCATCCCAGAGATGCTGATGTATAAAAACAGCCTCCAGATGATTCATGGCTCCAGCAGCACTTATTCTTGTGCAGCTTCTGTACTGGGATGAATATTGAGCCTTTTGGCTAAGAAAATAATTTTAAAATCACAGAAAGGGAGAAACTACTCAGTGTGAATTAGTGGGAGCCATTAAACCCAGGCTGTTCCATAAATGAGAAGAAATTAGCATTCAGGATAGGGAATTAAGCTCAGTAGGGTTTATTTTTACAGTGCAGCATGCTAGCAAACTTCATGGCAGTACATGGAAGGAGTGAAGGGATCCATATCACTAGCATATGGAGCACAGGCAAAGACAGCTTATGTGAGTAATTTGACAACTACTTGGCTGCATTCTGCTCAAAATATTTGTGACAGCAGCAAGTCAGAGCTGCCACAAAGATGACAAATTCTTTGAAGTCCACTTGGGAATCTCCATTTTCATCCAGGTTCTTGAAGACATTATCAATAGCATCCTTGTCCTTCCCAGACTGCAAAAGGAAAAGAGCAGGTTGATCTGAGAGGATGCATGACCCCAGTGCAGCAACATCTCCACCCACACTCCAAACAAGGTCCTTGACTGGGCTCTGGGCACTTGCTAAGGTCCCCTGTCTTCCCACTGTCTGCACAGCAGCAGCAAGTACCCAAAGCATTTTGTATTACACCTGAGAGCTGCAGTCATGCACTGTCACAGAGAGGCAGGTTTGCTACATTTAAAAGTGTTTATCACCATTAAAGCTGTGTAACACAAAGCCCTGAGGACACTACCCAGATGAATTAAATGCCATGAGTTCCCCATCCACTCCCCTGGAAAGGCTCAGCTGGAGCTCAGGCAGCTTGCAGTTTTGCAAAATGATGCTTTCCTGAGGCAAATGTCAAATTTAAGCTTCATTGAATACCTTCATGCCAGAAAAGATGCAAACAGCCTCAAAAGTGCTTTGAGTGCTGCCACTGGCCTTATGGCCCAGCAGAAGCTGCTCACAGGGTCTGGTGGCTGGAAAGGTGCCTCCTGAAGCCTGCGGGATGCTGAGCTTGAGTTACCAGAGCAAATCTTTTTCTAAGTTGTCATTATTCTTCTAAGTTGCCATTAATCTGATGGAATGACTGGACACAGTCATCAATCACAGCTGTCATGGCTTCATGAGAGGGAAATTCTGCTTATCAAACCTGATTTCCTTTTACGACAAAGTAACCCACCTAGATGATCAAGGGAAGACAGTTGATGTCATCTTTTTGAATTTCAGTAAAGCTTTCAATACTGTCTGTCACAGGATCATTCTGGACGAAATATCCAGCACACAGGTGGATAAACACAATATGGGATGAGTGAGCAGCTGGCTCGTGGGTGGGGCAAAAAGGGTTCCAGTGAATGGGATGACCTCAGACTGGGGGCCTATCACTAGTGGGGTTCCACAGGGTTCCATCCTTGTCCTTGTGCTCTTCAACATCTTCATAAATGACTCGGACATAGGACTGGAAAGGATACTGAGCAAGTTTGCAGATGATACAAAACTGAGAGGGCCTGCTGACTCTGTTAAAGGCAGAGAGGCCCTGCAGAGACATCTCAAGAAATGAGAGGGCTGGGCAATCATCAATCATATGACGGGAACATGGGTAAGTGCCAGATTCTGCACGTGGGATGGGGCAACCTTGGATGTACAGACAGCTGGGGAATGAGATGCTGGAAAGCAGCACCATGGAAGGGCACCTGGGGGGCTGGTTAATGGCAAGTTGAACGTGAGTCAGCAGTGCCCTGGCAGCCAGGAGGGCCAATCTTGTCCTGGGGACATCAGGCACAGCATCACCACTTGGGCAAGGGAGGGGATCGTCCCACTCTGCTCTGCACTGGGGCGGCCTCACCTCGAGTGCTGAGGGCAGTTCTGGGCCCCACAATACAGAAAAGACATGAAACTATTAGAGAGTGTCCAAAGGAGGGCAACAAAGATGCTGAAGGGCCTTGAGGGGAAGCCGTGTGAGGAGCAGCTGAGGTCACTTGGTCTGTTCAGCCTGGAGGAGACTGAGGGGAGACCTCATTGCAGTTCCAGCTTCCTTGTGAGGGGAAGAGGAGGGGCAGGCAATGATCTCTTTTCTCTGGTGCCCAGTGTAGGAAGTTGTGTCAGGGGAGATTTAAGTTAAATATTAGGAAAAGAATTCTTCTTCCCAGAGGGCAGCTGGGCACTGGAACAGGCTCCCCAGGGAAGTGATCACAGCACCAAGCCTGGCAGAGTTCAAGAAGAGTTTGGACAATGCTCTCAGGCACAAGGTGTGATTCTTGAGGATGTTGCTGTGCGGGGCCAGAGGTTTGACTCAATGATCTTTGTGAGTCCCTTCCGACTCTGTATATTTTGTGATTCTGTGAACATCTCAAGGCTGATGCTAAGCAATGCATCATCAAAGTAGAAAGTGGTTGTTTGGGGTTTTGGTTTTGATTTTCTTTTGGTTTGGTGTTTGTTTCTTTTTTTCATTTTGTCTATCTATCTATCTATCTATCACCTATCCATCTATCTATCTATCTATCTATCTAGCTATCTAAAGAAGTTATTTTCTAAAATAACTTACAGGAGGGATTTTTGGCTTTGATAATCTACAGGGATTTTAGAGGCTGCAATTTTAACATTAAACAGGAGATGGCAGTACAGACCTGTTTAATGTAGGAAACAAGCGTGTGGCTTTTGAAGATTAAAAAAAGTCTGCTATTGTATTAGAAAGAAATTATACAGGCTTTTGGAAAACATCCACCAATTTTAAATAATTATTTAAATAATTAATATTAATAATTTAATAGTATTTAAATAATAATAATAATTTAAATCTGAAGGCATTTTTTTATCATGATCTATTAACTAAATTTCTTATTCTGTAATTTAATATATCACTTTAAATACAGTGTATTTAATATCACTAAAAATTGAAACAGTTCCCTAGATTTGACTGATGAATGTGTCTGGAAGGTTTTCTACATTTTCACTTTGTAAATTACAGTGGTTTAATTTTATAAATGAATATTTAAAATTATTTAGTGAACTATATGAACTAGTTTTAGCCTCTGAATTATTTCTGAAATGCACAAGTGGGAATTGGCTTTGGAAACTGTTTATAACTGAGTCCAGTCCTTCAGTCTGGTGGTATTTCTGCCTGATTGATTCAAGACCTTTCCAGGCAGTTGTGAGCTGTGTCAGCTATAACCAATTCTAAGGCCAAAGGCATACACGAGTGTTTAAAAAAACCTGTTTTCCAGAATTTCTTGCAAGTAAAAAGCATGGATATAAATGGCAAGAAAATACAGGTAGAACTTTTTTCTGAAGTCATACTTATGTTCTCAATTTTTTTTCTTGCAATTATCAGTCTGGCAGGACAGGAACAAGGAACATTGTTTAAATTTATTTAAAATACTGGCATAAAAATGCCTCTTTTTTTTTTCCCTAGAAGAAGTAAAGCAGGAAAAGGAGATGGAGATTGGAATACAAGAGAACAACTAGCTAATTACCTTCCTGGAAAATTCCAGTTTTTCCACCAGTTGCAGGAAGTAAGTAGAGCCAGTAAGAGCAGCTGTGGGGAACTGGCAAAAGTGGTGCCTGGTCACCAAACACAGTCAGGGCAGACCTCAGAGCATCATCCCATGTGGTAGCTGCCTAGTACAGTGGCTCCCCAGCCTTATTTAGACCAAATGTGGAGTGTCTGGGGGATTTCCACACCCTCCCAGAACAGTGGTTTTGTTGTTGGTTTAGTTTCTCTTTCCATGGAAGTGCTGTGGGTACCACACAGCTCCATGCTCAGGAGCAGGACCCTTCTGTGATGCTGTTGCGTCCCAAGCACTGATCTTACAAAGCTTTCTCAGAAACATTGGAATCTATCCCCCCGAGCCTTTATCCCCCAGGTCCTTGTTCTGAATATTGCATCTTTTTGATTCGTGAGACATAACTCCAGCAGGCATGGATTTCATATGGTGAATTCATACAGTTTACATGGAAAGATGCTAAATTGTGTCAAGTGCCCTGGCTGCAGTACCCTGAAATAGTTGTTAAAAAACTGAACTATGCTGGATACAAAAATTGAGAGTGACACAAGGAGCATTTGGTTCTAGACTTTTGCCATTAAGAACAGTAAATGTACAAATAGGGAAACATTACTCCAGTGTGGAAAGAACAATGTATTCAAAAGTATTGTCTGGATTTTTGGTGAAGGGAAACAAATAAAAAAACCCAAACAACTGAAAATGAAAACTATTTGTCTCCCTAGCAGCTAAAGCTTTCACTAGAACAGATTAAGCCTTTTGAATATCTACTTAAATGCACTTTATGATTACATACAAATCTATGTTGTAAAATATATTTCCATGTCTTTCTTTTTCTATTAAAGGCAAATGCCAAATACTTTGCTCTGAATTAATCTGTTGTTCTGGTTTATGCATCATTTTGATGAGCATACTGAGTATGTAGTATAAATACCTAGAGAAGGTAAGTGAATGAATATTTAGAGAGATTCCCCATCTGCAATCAAGATCTTCAGTTGCTGACAGCACAACTACCTTCACTGCAGTTGTGACATGAAGTGAGATGATAAATCCAGGGATAAACAGAAGTAAGTGAATTCTGAAGTTGAAACCCAATCTATTTCAAAGCCATTGTCCTGATAACTCAAGTGATGAATTTAGCAAACAGGGGAAAACCCTGCATATTAAAATCAGTTTTACACAGTTTGTGCAAAACATTTTTTAAATTGTGTATTTTCCTGTAAAAAATTGCATATTTTGGGATGTAATTTCGCTAAAAATGTACTAAAAGCTGTTTCTGCTCTTGTTCGTGCTACACAGAAACCGTGCCGTGCTGTTCTCTTACCGCAAGGAAATTTGGCAGCTCCTTTTCCAGGAGGGTCTTCAGCTCTGCTTTGCTGAGGGTTTGCCTGTTGCCGTCAGTCCTTGCATACTGGTCAAAGACAGCAATGGTCATTCCCATTGCAGTTTCCAGCTGAGACATGTTGCTGCTGGAGCCTGGCTTTCTCCTGAACAGGCACAGCCTCAGGGCTCTCTTGGAGGATGGAGCCTGCTCTGTTTCTGGGGTTCTTTATGCATCTGTCCCCTGCAATCAATGGCTGCACACCCAGGGGACAGTTATCCCTTAGCAAACACCTGTATCTGGGTACACACCTCCATGCCAACACCTATTCAAAACTCAGGCTTTATCACCCTGGTGTGACTGGTACAACCAGTTGCTCACCAGTAGAAACCAGCCTCTCCTTCAGGGTACACAGTGTGACTAACAAACGAAAATCAGGTTTTGTTACTGGCTGTTTGCTCAAGATTTGTTCCTTCAGATATCCCTATGGGAGCAGAGGGTTGGCAGCCCAGTTTCGGTGGAGTATCAGCCTGCTCAGGAGGAAGAGGAGCATCTCACCTCCTCCTCACCACCACAGTTAGGGACTGTCAGGGGCTGCAGACTTGGGCAGCCCTCTCTACCTAGTTACAGACCACATGGATCACTAGCACACACTTGGGATGGGATTCTCTGGATCAAAGGTAGAGATCTGCCATGCAGACAGCTAACACACTCAGTCCATAGTGGGTGTCACAAGCAGGTCTTCTGAACCAGCATCTCTCCAGGGCCAGCAAAGGGAACTGCTCCACAAAGAGCTTGCTCAGGTAGAGATATCTGAAGCAATAAACCTGATACTTGAGCAAACAGCCAATATCAAAATCCATCTTCATCTGCAGTAAAAAAACTTACTATTTACTTTACACAGTACAAATTTTGCAATGAAATGACTTGTTATGAAAACAAAAGGTCACTCTCAAGTCCTGTGTTCCTGTATGGCCTCTGATGAACTTTGTGGTTTGCTTGTAAACCAAGGTCCCCCATCATTAGACACCAAACTGGCTGGACTCACACCTACACAGAGCAGAGCTCTTTGAGGGTCTGTGCTGGGAGCTGGGTGGCACCTGGACAGTGGGAGCCCAGCTGGTGGAAGCTCATCAGCTGCAGCCATGCTGAATTTTGAACAAATTATGTTTTCTGGCCAAGCACAGGGTAACTTGGTCTCTGTCAAACTCCAGGTGCCTACACCAGACCTGGAGGAGCTCATTTGAGGTAATATCTAGAGTACGTAGAAGGAACACACTGAGCAAATTATTTGGGGAACTCTACCAAAACTAGGGCATCATGCATGAATAAGGTCGATGGATCCCAGGGAGCAGTAGCAGTGTTCTCTGTAGAAGACCCTGACTGTGGACTCCCAAAATGAAACCTGAGTTTGGATGTCTTTGGACATCCTTGAAGATGCTTTCAGAGAACTTTCCACTCATAAAATACTATAAAAAAGTTAGAAAAAATTGGTTTTTAATTAAGCAAAACTTTAAAAATTAAACTCCTTTCTCACAAATGCCTATAGCCACCTGTTCCCCAGGCAAAATCTGTCCTCTAACATCAACAATATCTCAGAGCAAGAGTACACATCACATGTATGTATGTATCTAGAACTGTTCTGAAACAAAATTCCTATGATTTTCCATCTGTCATTTTCCAACAACTGATTTTGCATTTCCCAAAAAATCACAGCAGCACCTCAGTCTGCATACTTCATTCAAACAGTTCATGAGAATTACTTGTTCCTGACTTCAACCTTACGACATAGTTGCAACTGATTTGCATTACAGGGATAAGGGTTTTAGGTTAAGTTTGAAAATTTTACATTAAAGTGCATGTTGAAACCTGTGGGGTTTCTTCAGAAGAAGGAACAAGAATAGAGCAAACAACTGGCTCTTGTCAGCTATGAACATCATCTGGTGTTTGCACACACACACAGGGGCAGTCACTGGTGTGTCAAGTGACAGGAACTTTTCTTTGTCCTTTTCTGACATGTATCTGTAACATGAATATTAAACATGTCCAGCAAAGAAAAAACAACTCCTCACTCTAAAGGAAAAAAAAAAAAAAATTATTTCATGCATTCTTATGACTTTGAATCATGAACATCAATGTTAGCTATACAGAAGGAAAAAAAATGTTCTCAAAAGGGCAGAGAGGGAGATCAGCTTCAGTCAACAGGATATGTCAGTATGTCCACTACTCTGCCATCTTTCAGCAGCAGAAAAGGTGTTCTCACACATTTTCCTCCACAAACAGGTAACTCACAATTTTTATGATGTGGCTGCAAAAGTGCTAAAACACAGAATAAACCACAGGACTTGAATTTCTACTAACTGAAAGGTCACCATGGCAGTGCTGCCTGGTTGGGTTTCTTTATTTTTGATGTGTATTTTATCTGTATTCATGCATGTTGTGCTGGTTTGGCCAAATTTAGAAATATATCCTCTGAGAGAAGGCAGGTTACAAACCACCCCTCCCAAAACTTTCCTCGAAGGAAAGTGAAGGAGATAAAAACTATTTATTTAACAAACACATGGGGAAAGGAAAATAATTCTAAATAATAAAGTCTCTCACTGTGAAGAAAAAACCTGGGAAAGTGTTGGAGTCCTCCCTTTGGTCTCCTCGGAGCTGGGGCTTGGCCCAGGGCCAGGCCCTCTGTGCCCGGTGGAAAGTCCTCCCGATGTGCTCTGATATTGAAGCAGTCCAGTAGAAAAGGGAGAAAATCCGAAATTCCAGGGAAGGAAAAAAGTTCAACTCTCAGTCTCTCTCCAGAGAAAAAGAAGCTGAAACTGGCCAAAAACTGACCCGGGAGCAGACAGTCAGGTGCTTCCTCCCTCCCCTGCCACAGCTGAAAAAAAGTCTCTATCTCTGTGTGACCTTGAACAAGCTGCAAACTGCTTTGAAGAAGTTTTGCTCAAATTTTTCTCCCTCCTCTCAGTTTAAAGGCATAGAAAGGCACAAAATTAATTCCTGGGCATAGGGCAGCGATATGGGATACACATCATAAAGTCACCCCAAGACATGTGCACAAACAACAGTACTGCTCAGAGTTTTCAATTCACACTTTCTGTACTGTTTAAATATTTTCTTATGATTTGTTTGCCATTAAAAACAGCAGCTTTGTGCACACAGCACAGGCTATTACAGTTGTTTGCAAAACCAAAACAGAGTACAAATAGAAGGCCCACATAGGACAGCAGGCAGTGTTTTGATGCCAACCTATCTGTCCAGTTCCCCAGTGAGAGAAGCCATTTTCTGTGGGCTTGTTCAAATTTTGTATTATAATTGTAATGTAAGTAATACTCATTTGCTTCTTTCAGGTTTCTTTCTTTGAAGAATGGTATAGGCAACAGCTTGGATGAACATTTACTGAGAGTTTGTACAGAATTAGGTCTTGCTGTTCCTAACTGGGACCAAAAGTTTAAATTATATATGTGATACAAATGTAGACTGTCACATGCATAATTTTCAAAACCCATTCACCTGTACCCAAACTTTATGGCATTTGGTCAGATATTCAGGCTTACATGAGGTTTGTGTGACTCTGTGCTGATACTATCTTAGAGAATAAATTTTATTCCATGCTCTTTGCAGCAGTGTCTGTTTTAGAAAAGTCTGAATAAATAGGCTTATCAATTCTACTGTAAAGGCCCATTTGAGTCACAGCCACATAAATAGATGAAATGGGATAGCTGAAACAGTAAACTTCTCTTAGAGCTTTTCAACCCTTACAGCTTATCTTATTCCTATAGGTGCAGGAAGCTACATGAGAAGGACTTTTTGATTTTCCACAAATCTGTTATGTATCTGGATGGCAGAAGCACAGGAGGAAGAAAACATAACCTGAAATTATGAACTTGTTTTTTTTCTTGTTTCTTAGCAGCAGTATGAAGAGCAATTTATTTTTCTCTTAGCAAGAGAGTAACATCTGAACAATAAACAAACATTTCATTTTCCACATTGAGATAAAATAGTCAAACCCCCCAAATGTTCCAGTGTCCTGGATAGTCTGTTGAACTTCAAATATCAACATACTTTATTTACTTTGCACTGCTTCTCAAGATTTTCTCTGAGTCTGGTTAACAGTTTTTAAAGGTCACTTCATTTCCGCAATACATGGTGAATTTATTTACGTCTAGTGAGCAAATGATGCAATTACTAAATTGCTTTGCAAAACAAAGTAAAAAAGATCTAAAAAACACTAAACAGGCACTGGTGGGGCACAGACAGAAGAGAAGTTTGTACAAAAACAGTGTGCTGTTCATGACACACTGGATAGGTTCTGTTAATTACAGACAGACAGTTTTTCACTGTTTTATTATCATTTACTTCTCAGAATATCCTAAAAATGTATTTCAAAAAATGCAATTAATAAGTTCACATATCATTTCAGTGAAGTTTAAAGGCAGGTAAAATGGAGAAGACCACAGTCAGCTAACTGGCTCTGTGATTTCCCGAGTTGAGAGCTGGAGCAGTAACACTGTCATCTGGCAAAGCTGTGCCATGGGAAACACACTTCCAGCACTGCATATTGACTCTAATCAAACACATTTATTAGTGCATGAGACATACCCACATCAGACTGCAAAATCAATGAATATATTTGCGGCCAATAAATTAATATTTGCAGGGTAAATACTTCTGTCTAGTTTTCAATCCTCATTTCAATAATTTCCTGGATGGCATTCTTTGCAGCATTCTTTTATACTTCAGTTTAAAGGTTCTTGATATTAAGCCTTCCAAGAACACCTCTTATTTTTAGTTGTAATGACAGAAAAAGAGGTCACACCCTAAGGTAACTTAATGTTGTCCCCACAAGTGCTATAGTTTCTAAAGCCATCATTCCACAGCCGGTGTCACACCAGCAGCCCAAGTGTCATTTTCTCTATTTTAACACTTATGTAAAATCCAACTCAGCTATCAGCCAATCTTGCTGTGCTGTGGTGAGCATAGTAAAAAGCTGGTCGGTGGTATGGTCAGAGAAAATAGGAAAAACAGAAGAAGAGAGAAGGGAAAAGAAAAACAAAGAGGAAAAGAAAAAGAAAGAGAAAAAGAAAAATCAGAAAGGATCAGAAAGTGCTGTGAGGGAGGATGGTTGTTTTGTAACACTTAAAGCAACTGAGCAAACCTTTTAAAGGAAGCTCCTATTTGTTATAGAGAGGTAAGGACATGCAAAAACGAATAAGCCAATTCCAAGAAAGCTTTCAAGAGACTTCTGTAGGCAGGGAGGAATACTTTGGCTCTGTTAAGATGTCATGCTCAAGCATGAATTAAGCAATACACTTTTTCCTTCATTGTACAAAAACATTTCCTGAGAGGAAGGAATCCCTAAGAGAAAATTGTCTACTGTTGAGAGTCCATGAAGGAAACATCAAAGAAACCCCTATGCATTCCCCTCAAAAAATTTTGTTTTTCATTTTGAAATATTAATTTATGTGCACACTGAGGATACGGGTAGGACTGACCTACTATCCCAGAACTATGTGTAAAGTGAGGTGATATCCAAAGATGCCATCAGGAAGATTTACAAGGCAAATTGATGGAGTGGAAGTTCCCCAGGCGCACACATTTACAGAGCTGGCTGCTTTCAGTTTCCTGAAAGCAATCACAGTGTAGTGTAGTGCAGCTGATAAGAGTGGGGCTTTTTCAGCAGTTCTGTCACTGTTAACAGGGCAGGAAATGCTGGGCTCAGAAATACTGGAAGCGGGGGTGGGAAATGCAACTAGAGCCTGCTTTTGTTGTTACAAACAACTTCAGATTTCACATATCAGAAAAAAAGAAGACCTTCAACAAATAAGAAAACAAAAAATGACCTGCACAGAAGTGGAAGAGTCCTTGCCTTAGAGAGGGGAATCCAACTATGAATAGAGTCTCACCTAGAAGAGAGGATGCTTGACCGTGTTGAGGAAATGTGGTCACGAAGCTGCATTATTTTAGCCAAAATTTATCCTTTGAATGTGCTTTTACCTATCTAGATGTCCTACCTAGTATGTGTCTTAACTAGGGTAGACATTGCTGTGACAGGACACTGGTTATGGTGTCTCAGGAACAACCTGTGCCTGTCTGATGATCTTGTGCTCAGCACCCAGACTCACCACTCACATAACTCTGCTACCACACTGCACATCAGAAGGTGAGGTGAGAAAGCAGTTGCAATTCTTTCTACCCAGAGGCAATTGGTATGAATTAAATGGTAACTACTCTTTCCATTTCCTTTCTTGCTTGATAGCAGCCCCTCTTTGAGATTAGATCTAGAGTCTTTAGATTAAGGTTAGTCTGTATTTAAAAAGAAACTTGAAATGACAGTTTTTAATATTGTGCAGCTGCTAATCTGAGAAAGCAGAGTTTTTCTATCTGAGAAAAAAAAAATTTTTTTTTGGTGTTTTTGGAGGGTCTGTCACCCTACTACCTGACCTTTTTCTGCTGTCTTTGTTAGAGAAGCTTTTGGCTTTTTTCTTCTCTCCAGAATTAAAAGCTATAAATCAAAAGGGGGAGCAACACCTATTACTTGCTTCCATGATTTATTTCCACAGCAGTATCAGAAGCCCTAACCATGGACTACAGTTGTGTTAGGCCAGGCAACTTACAGATATAGCATTCCTGGCTTATGGAGCTGAGCATTCAAGTTTAGGACAAGGCAAGGACATCAGCAGATAACAGAATACACAACATTTCAGAGCAAATGTACCTGACAGGCCCAGTTCCTTGTTATGATTTCAAACCCTTAAGTTGTTTAGTTATACCTCTAATCTCTGGTTGTCTTAAGTCCATTAATAATACCTAACACAGGTGCTGCGCTTGTTGCCTCTCTGCCTTACACTTTGTATACTCCTCCACCGCTGTGGAGTTGAATAGTTCCTGAAACAAAGTTAGGAAGCGCAGCTTTGGGTGTATAAGATGCTGCTGAGCCCTGCCAACAGACTCTACTCTGGAAAAAAGACAAGGAATTAATTTTTCTCACATCCTCTCAGCCAACAAAATTCACCAGCACCCAGCACCAGACCACATCAACTTAGCTAAAGACCTTTTACTAGATTGTAGCAGTTCATAAAAAGCCTTCCTTTCATCTCAGTATTTCACACTGTAGAAAACAAGAAACATTTACACATGATCACCTGCCCTTTCTCTTGGTTAGAGAAATGGCTTCGTGTTGTTTTGATATTTGTATTTTTTTGTCAGTTGTATTTGCAGTTTCCTGTTTACAAACAGAAGAGCACTTAGTGAAAAGAATGATAACAAAAAGCCCTTTACAGCTGCCCTCTTTGTAACCACGCAGGGGAGGCAGGATTGACTGAGTGGCTGTGCAGAGCTCATTTGCCAGGCAGGGTTAAACCACAACGTTGTTGCTGTTGTGGCAACCCCGTTATCAGGCACAGGAACATCAGTCACAGCACCACACATAAACAGGATGTTGATTGGAACACCTCATCATCCTGCCTGCTCTTGAGGGTCCTTAGTGTAATGGAGCCAGGAATGCCTGCTCCATAATCTTCTTCCTTAGATACTATGAGAGGAAAGAACCCCAGCTCAGGGCTTGGAAGAAAATGTGCGGTTCAAGCCAGATCGAACCCAGTCGCTAGGAGTAGCTGCCTAAGTGCTAGGTAGAGGAAATGAGATGTGACTCCTTGGATGGTTTTGCAATGGATTGGGAAAAGAGAAGTTCAGGCTCAAGTTGACTGTACTAGCTCTCCAAACCAGGGTCAGGAGCATGACAGGAACAGAGAGGGAGCCTCAGTTGTAGGACTATGACTAAGCCAAGCACATTGATGAGACATTAAAAGCACACAACACACACAAGGCTTTTGAATCCATTCTGCCAAACTTGCTCCTAAATCAGCATGCTTCAGCCTGTGCTTAACACCAGACTTTGGACATCAAATTAAATGGAACGGAACCATGACTTTTCAGCAGCTTGTTCAAAAGGAAATAGCCAATAAAATGGCTAAAAGCAAGGGCCCAGGACTCTCTTCAAGTTCTATTATTAGACAGATGCCTTCATTATATACTCATCGGTTAAACAGACAGTTAAAACTGAGATCATACTGCATGCCAGAACATGACCTGAGGTTAATTACAGAGCGCTCTTTTGTTTTAAAGCTAACAAAACAGCCAAGAAGAATTAAAACAGAGGGATTTATTGCTTCCCAAGTGGCACAGAAGCAGAGGAGTTAATATATTTGAGGCAGAGGTGTCAAAAGCGGGAGCTCTAAAAATACTCTGCTGGCTCATAGCCACCACTGTCAGCCACAGATAAAATAGGTCATGATAAATTGGGTGTAGTCTTCTACTGCCAGATGTTGGAAATGACCATGTTAACATACAAAATGTGAGCAGCTGTTAAAAAGGCAGCATTCTTTGCTGTTAGGAGCTACATTTAATCAACAATGTAATGAAAATAGGATTTGGAGAATATTAAGCTGCAGTTTAGTGGCAATCTCTTAATTTAGTGGTTTTCTTTAATAATTCCCAAACACTGTACATCTCATTGTGATGAAACAGAGAAGTAACCAGCAGTATACAGAACGACCAAAATTTACTGCACCCACTTACGTAACTGAGAGCTTCCTTGAACAGGACCTGGGCTGAAGGTCACCATTTTACTGATTACGACTTTCTTGTGTAGCAAACAAAATTACAGGGTTTGGGGGAATCCAGAGCCCCATCTGCGATCCTCAAACGAATATGGCACATGACAGAGTTTCACCACACAGTAAAGGAAATGGATCTGTAATAGTGAGTTTCAGGATAAAACCCACCAGGATTTTAAAATAACTGAATTTCAAGAAGAAAAAATATTATTATTTTGCTTTATTCAATTTACACGTAAATACCATGAGATGTATTATAATAGTTTCTCTCATACAGAGCAGTGATTACAGTCTAGTTCAGACAGCAGCATATTTATTGCAGTAGGGAATTCAGGGCAGGTTACAGAACAATCCAGGAAAGAGGATCCACAGCACAGAGTGAGACACAGCTGAGCTACAGTGATTTGAGAGGTACCTTTGTGAACTGCAGTCAGTACAGCATAGACACAGCCACACCATGAGCTGTGCTATATGGCCACAAAGATTTCATTAAGAGTATTTAGTAGCAAGCCAGTCACATATTTAGCTGACACAAACAGTTTTTAAGGGCTCTGGGAAAGCTGTTTTGAGTCTACTGAACTGCCCAGGTACAAGCTGGACAAAAATCTCAAGCAGTGAAGTTGTTTCTACCTGCACTGCTGACAAGATGTTCTAACCTCCAGCTGAGCTCTAAAAAAAACATTAACAGAAGATGGCATAACCCTGGTACATAAATACATTCACATTTCAGATATTCACACAGCATTCAGCAGCCTTTGGACAACTGCCATTAGCTTTGCAGTCAAAACTCTTCACCTCTGTTCATATCTTGTAAGCCAGGTTCTTCTTAATTTTTTCAACTTTGGTTTTTCTTCACTGATTTTTTAAAAAGTTTTAAAGCTGGGAAAAGTGGAACAAGCATTTCCACCCCCATCTCCTCAAAGCAGCCCTCCTCCACCAGTTAGACAATAATTATACATAATACATATATATGTATAGATGTATTCATTTCAACCTAGTATTTCATTGTGTGTAGGAGACTTCTTTCTCTGGAAGACTTTTCCTAGTTTGTGAATGAATTAACACTAACAGTCCCTTTCCACAGGTATAGAATCCTTTCTGGCATACCCCTCTGTCTATAACGTGGTCAGCACTGATGACAGTTTCAGAGCTCAGACTCCATGCATTTTTTCTCTACTTTCTGCTATTCACACATGGGCTTCCTGAAGAAATGCTTTTGTTGGAGAATGTTGTTCAGTTCAGAAGATTTTTTCACAGTTTTGTAACACAGAGATCATTATTTCTGGACACCAGAGGAAGAGCTGAAAACAGTTTCCTAAACAACATATCCTCCAAATTCAGAGACTCCTTAGAATGTTTTGTTAGTGAAAAAAACATTCAAAAACTGCTTAGAACCAACCATTTCTCTTGTATATTGTCCCACTGACAAGCTTTTGATGGGAAACACATAATCCATCTTGCAGCAGCAAATTATCATATTTTTCAGTTTCATAGTTATTTAGCCTTATTTTGTTTTAGTTCTGAGTGTCAAAGTAGATGGCAGATCCTTGTCTCATTCTAGGCTTTTCAGCTGCCCTAGTTTGTGGGATTTGCTCATCTTCTCCATTGGATACAATAGTCGCAGTGGATTTGTCATCTTTTCCTCTTGATTCATTGCAAAAAAACTCAAGTGATTCATAAAGTGTAGACACAGCCTTGAAAAGCAAAGAAAATGCCAGTCAAGACTTTTACCCATAAAATATATGTAAAATAAACTTTTACCCATGACACAGCACAGCCCCAGGAAAGAGAAAGAAACACAGGCCATGAAGTTACAATTTCAGAGGGAAAGAATGTCTCAGTACTTACGTGGAAAGGCAAAGCCTTCCTATGTTCGGATTCAATTTCTTAATTAGGCAGCAGGCACAAAATACTTTTTTAGAATACTAAAGATGTCAATTTCCAGAGTAGACCAGATTCTATGAAATCCGAAATGGAAAACTTTTTTATCCCCTTAACTTTTTAACTGTGGTATTTCCAGAAAACTTCATCATACTCTTCCTTCAGGATGGATGCTGTTTTGATGCAGTAAACTAGCACACTGCTGTGGTATTCGCATGCTGTTCTGGACTGGGCAAAAGTCATCCTATTTTCATTTCCTAAACACACATAGGTAAGTCCTTTAGCAAAACATGAGAATTAAAGATCTGCCTGAAATGTACACAAAGGCCTGTGCTCACAGATACATAAAATCAAATTCTCAAGCTGAGATGGCATAAACCAATAGACGGGTGGAAGTCATGAAGTAGCTTTTTGTCTTCACACTTACACTCTGCTGTGGGGGTTTCTGTTCTGATGACCCATGTTCAGAACAGAGAGGTACCTACCAGCTGAATGCTGAACAGGAGGCATGGTAGGGATGGCCAATGGGGGTCACAATTCCGGGCATTTTGAACAACCAGAACCCCCCCCTCAAAAGTGAGCATTATGTGTGCTACCATAAGCTGGAATTTTGCTACAAAAGTGCTTAGATTTTGGCTGGAACCTTGCAACACTTGATGAAAAAATCACCAGATGCACTGGGAATTCCCTCAAAGGCCAAACTCCCCTGCAGCTGGCAGAACTGTCTGGGAAACACTCCCTGAGCATCTCAGCTGAGGAAACATGGGATGATTCTCCAGAGGCAGAGACAAGTGCTACACAGTAAAAGCACAGCTACAGGAGCCAGCTTCGCCATGAGGATGTTGTCTCTCAGGTTACCTTGGGTACTTGGAGCTATGTATTGTCACCCAACCTAATTGCTTAGTGTTGTTGGGACATATGATACAGGTGAGAAGAAAACCCATGGCTTGAATTAATTTCTGTGTTACAGGATTGCCTTTGCAACTCCAAGAATTGTAAAAAAAGGATGAGACTGTAAATAGCCTTGCAGAGGTGGATAGAACCTCTATGTTCACTGTTCTAGAAATGATGCCCAAACCTACTCAGAATATTCACCAAATTTCCAAACTTAAAAAGAAAAGTGTGAGTTAAAAACCAGTGCAAGACTAGTTTTTTCCCAAATAAGTAGAGACTTTTTCACAATCAGAAAAAAATTTAAATTAAGGTGTTCATATTCTGCAACACAATTGAAAGGCAGTAGGTGCAATTCCAGAGACACCATAATATTTGCTCATCACTGCTGGTTTAATTTGTTTGAAATGTGGTGTCCATACACATTGTATACACTGGCTTTACTAACCTACGGGATCTCTTGAATGATTTATAACATCCAATTATGCTTTAACATTTAAATGATACCACTATGAAACCACTCTTTCTGCTTTCACTAAAATAACAAAAAGGTCTGTTGCATGAAGGAAAATACAGAACCTAGGTCGTGACACATCAGTGTGGCTGGTAGCTGCTAAATCATAAAGCAGCTACAAAAGATAGTTTATAATTGCATTCATACATCTTCTGGAAGAGTCTTGTCCACACAAATCCTGAGCAATAACTGACTAATAATGAACTTTTCACTCAGCACCCCCTAGGATGCTTGTTTTCTCATTCTCAACCTCATTTTCTTACACCTTCATTAAATATTAACAAGTAGAAGAGTAATCCCTTCATAGCTAGTAATTAGAATATTTTATTACTATGACCAGACCATATTATGCCTTGTATTCTTATAATTTTCTACTATGATATCTCCAGTAAAAGCAAGTCTCTTAGCTTCAGTGACAGTCTACTTATAGGGAATGCATTTTCCCAGGTATACGTTTTCTTTTTTTTTAGAGCAATGACTATTGCTCAGTAGAAGATAGATATTGCTGTTTCACTGCCTGCATCCTGATATTTTCTCTCACCATGACCACGGTACCAATGTGACCAAATCAAGGCTGCAGCCAGGTTCTCTTACAGGAGAACCTGGGAATCTGTAAGCTCAGTAAGTGCAGTTGTGACCATGGGCTTGAGCATTTTTCATCACTTCTGTGTGACTTGCCCAGCCCTGTCCAGCTGATTGCAACGGAAACAGTGCCTGCCTATGCAAGGGTTAAATTAGGGCTTCTTTCCCTTGCCTACTTTATGTTTTAATGTAATTAAAATATGAATAATTGCATGGAAAAAGGAGCTTTCCAGAAATCTGCTACCTACTCCCAGCAAGTGTTTCCTGCTCTAATGACCCCATGAGCTGAGGCTGGTCCAAGCCCCTTGAGCTTGGTACACAATTATACATATAGGGACTTTATTGCCATTTTTTACTTCTCCTACGCTTCCTTCTTTCACTCAGTCTCTATATTGATATTCTCTGCTTTTTGCTGTCCTCTTCTCCAGGCAAATTTAGAGGGCCATTAAACATAACAACAGATTTCAATACTTTGCTACTACATAAATATCCCTTTTATTTCTGAGCAGGTTTTTTTTTTGCTTTAAGCCTTTTTCATGTGTAGGAAGATGCTGTCCTAGGAACAGCAGGTTGTTGTGTTCTTTCTGTTCAGTCCACTCCCCAGTGCCTCATTTTGAAAATCCTCTCATAGCGAGAGTCTTTTTATAAACCACTTACCCATTCGGCAGAATTACATGATGTGTTTTCCTCAGCTGCTTCCCTGGTGGATTCATTTCTCCTGTGAAGCTCTTCCACCTGGAGCGTTTGCTCCTGCTCTTGCCTTCCTGTCAGCACAGGAAGCTGTGCAGCACCTTGGCAAAACCCAAGTTCCAGTCAGTGCTTGCTTACTGTCCATTTCCAGAGTCACACCCATATTCTACCAGAGCTCGATAAGCACCAAAATGAAGAGTGCAGAGCTTTTGTACAGCTAGTCTTGATGACAGGCACTAGAGTGTTATTCTGGTTGTAAATGAAATAAGCTGAAAACCCAAAGAGTTACTTAAGAGGCTGCCTCAGGTTATGTCACCAATCTGTGCCCTCTGCCTCCAGCTGCTCTACATTTATATTTGTCCTGTACCTTTGTCATTCACCATTTTTTTTTTCTTGTGACTTCTTCCACTCTTAAATTTCTGGATTTTGAAAAAAAACCCCAAACCCAGTAAAACAACAACAAAAAGCCCAAATGAACAAACAACACTGCCCTCCAAAATCTCTCACCAACCCAAATTAACAATTAATTAAAAATAAATCACAGCTTGAAAAAGACAGAACTATGTGGCCAAGGCTGAGTCTTCCAGACGTCCCTTCCAGTTGTCACTACCACGAGTAAGACTACGATGCAGAGCTAAGTTCTGGCTCCTCACTTTCTCAGTGAGATATCAGCAAGAAATTATTAGAACTGATATCCTTCAACACCCTAGCCAGGTCCAGATCTTCAGCTTAAGTGACGACCCTCCTTAGAAAGATAAGTAATGAAAGCAAGTGGCTGCAGGAACACTCATTTGAACTACAAGCTGTGCCTCTGATCCCTCCTGGCAGCTCAAGATGCCTCAGCAGACCAGGACTAGATCAGCAAAAGCCATATAGTGAAATAACCTCTTAAGAGCACCACTTCAGCCATCTCTAAACAAACATCTAACTTATACAGCATGTGTTAATGGAAATATTGTAACTCACCAGATAGCGTGGAGCGCTGTCTCTTTTTGTAGCAAAGATACAAGCTTCCCACTGCCACTACGAAAGGAAGGATGGCCCAAGTTACCAAGTATCTCTTTTCCTGTGAGTGAGCTTCTGCAATTGTATTTTAAAAATAAAGTTAGCTACTGTTTGAAGATAAAATAAAAGAACAACTTCATAGGGGAAAAAAAAAAGGTAGTTAAAAATTACTTTAAGAGTGAATCAGTTCATCTCCCCCCACAAGTGCAGGGTCACTTTCCCATTCCTAAGGGATGCATGCCTGGTGAACAGTAATGCCAGTACCTTCTACAGCTCCTGCAGAGTGACATTCCCCCTCCCCCCAGTATTTAATAGACGTATTTTCTGCTTATACTTCACCAAGTAAGAGATCAGGTCACCTAACTCATTTTAGGACATTAAAAGATTGTTAAAGAGTTAAAATTATCTATATTCATTTCCCACCATTTTGAACACTACTTCAGTGATTCTCTGGCACTGATGTTTTCTAAATCTTTGAAAATTTTTGTGCCTCCCTTTGGACCAGTTGACCCACAGTATAAAATAGTGTCCAAAACTGGAGTGTTCTGGATGATTGGAAAGGCTTCCTGTGACCTGACCAGTCAAAAAGTGAGTGATGTTTGAAAATGCTAATGGTTTAACCATAGCTAGACCCCTAGCCTTTCTCTATATGTGAGAGGTATAAGGAGAGGTGAAGGTGAAGATCAGCATCTTCCAGAAGTGAACAGATGCATAGTGTCTTGAGTTAGTTGTGTAACAGGAGCGAGGTAAGTTGTCTTCTGGGCATCTCACATTCTATTAATAATTTAAGGTGAAACAGATCTCACTCCTACTGCTGAAAATTTTAATTGTGTGTGAATACTAATTGTATTAATGCTTTTCAATGCTTAGTTCAGAACTGGGACCTTAAATTGCTCCCCTGTAAAGGTTAGCTTATGACTTTGGCAAAACAGGAAGACACAGCATTTGCCACAATTTTATGGACACAAATCCATACAGGTCCCATACCACTCTATCATCCCTATTGGTTTGTTTCTCACTTTTTATTAAAAACTTGTAATAAAAAAATAAAATTAGTAGTAAAGGTTACGGGTTACTGAGCAGAGTAACCATGTGATCACTCTAGCCCCTCATTACCACACAACAGATTAACTCAGTGTCTCACATCTATCCTATGAATCCCCTCTGAGGAGGAACTGTAGTTGGGTCTAGTGTGAAACACAGCTCATGCACAGCATTTTTGTAAACCTTAAGTAATAATTCCTATTAGCAAATCCTTATGGAGGAAAACAAATATTACACAGGAGGTATTAAGGTACAGAGTTTAAGACAATTGTCATTAAAAGTCATTCAGGCCCTCTTTGTGTTTGTCTCTTTCATCCCGAGATCTACAGTGTTGAGGAAGGAAGGTGGGAGAAGCAGGAAATGCATAACACAGTTCAAACTGAAGAATCTTTATGACGACGCGTGAAATGGCACACACAGGTTCTTGCTAGCCTACCTTTCTCTTTAACAATCACTGTTGTTCCATTTCCATGTAGTTTCTTAAAGAAAGGTATTTCAATAATTATCTCACAGTAGTAAAATCCAGTGTCATTTACATTGGCAGATTTGATGACTAGCACATCCTTGTTTTCATGGATGATGTTGGACGAATAGCGTTTTGATGATATACTTTTAGTGATGTTCACTTTATTAACAAAATACCAGCTTGCTCTATACCTCACAATAGCTTTTTCCAAAATACAGGCGATTTCAGCATAGTCTCCAATTGATAGATTTATATTTGTTGGTGTTTGGATGACTCTTAAATTATTAGGACCTGCAGCTAGTACAGAAATACACATAGATTTAAAAGGTAAAGCAACAAAGAGATGTCATTAAAGCTGTATTTAAAATAAATAATTTAAACATTAAAGAAGTGCTTAAGTATTAAAATAAACATTAAAAATAATATTAATACTGTAATTATGACACTAATTTTTAAGCTTACTTACTACACACTTCTCCCTTCAATGATGGCAATTGCTTTCTGGCTAAAGTAAACTCTTAATCTGGTGTGTTAAAGTCCTCCATCATTGTTTGTGTGCAATAAATGAAGGCTTTCTGCATACTTGCTGATAAACTTATTTTTTATTTTCAAGAAAAATATTTATAAAAGAGATTGAGTCTGAAGCATATTAAACACTCTCTCCCAGATAGAGAATGACCAAAAGGAGTAATTCAGAATGATTCATTAGTCAATAGAGAAAAACTCATCAAGATTAAAGAAAAAGACACTACAATTTCTGTCCCCATGTAGGAGTTCTTGTCCTGCACTGCTCCTAATGAATGACAAGTGTACAGCATTTTAGAGGTGGGTTCTTTCATGTGGTTTCAACTTCTTCCATTAAGTATTTGCTAACAAGTAGTTTATAGCATTACATTCACCTCCTTCATTTAATAAGAGATGCCACGCAGACCCCTGTTGTCTCATCAGGTCTCTTGTCTGGCTTTTAAGACAAGGCTGACTTGGACAGTATCAGAGGAAATAAAATTTTTTATTCCTTCCTGCTTTGAATACATTTATCACTCACTGACGACATGCAAAGTGGGTGATACATGAGACATTTTGCAATATATGTAAAAATATTTTCTTCTAAAGTGAAACCACTGTGTGGGTATCAGATAACTCTTTTTGCATTGATGCTCATCACAAAATTGCTAATCCTATAAAATGCATTCCCATGACTGCTGAGACAATTAGTTTCATATGCTTTATGAAGAATTATAATTATAATTTCCTTTTTTCTATCATTTATAATATTAAAGTGAAGAACTATTCATGATAAGAGTAAACTGCATGCGTTCCTTCTAAATTTTATTCTGTTTATCACTCAGGCACATTTCACAGCAACACGTAACTAAATAAATAATTTTCCTCATATCTCACCCTAAAATGGCATCTGATTAGTGTTATCAAAAACATTCAAATAAATTTTTCTATTTTGTCCATAGAAAAGCCACACATTCATCATACTTAAAGGAGTTGGGAACTTCTATCTTTCCAATGCAACACTTAACAACTTGTAGAAAACAATATGGACAGGATATGGGTAATATAAGCAGCAGAAAAAATAAGGGAAAGAATTGATGTAGTGTGTAAATGACAACCTAGAAGCTGTTCAAGTTAAAGAAATAATCACTAATCTCAGTTTTTCTGTTCATTCAGTTTGTTGTTTAAAACACAGTTGTGCTATTGACTGTCATACATTTGTGACTTTACTGTTTTTCTGAAAAATACTACTGAAAAAAATCCTTCTGCTAATTTTTAAGTCATATGGAATGACTTCAGTATTATCCACTGCAATTTGTATTGAATAAGAATCATGAATCCTTATCTGCTTTTTATTTCAATACCTATGTGATCTAGAATAAATCCTCCCTAACATTTTAAAATTCTACATTCAGCATTTTTCATAATAAATATTCAAGTCAGAAGTCCTAAAAAGATGGTGCTTGCATTAAGCTAACATCATTTTGGGTGTTGAAATGCTCAATTTGTTCCTCTACGCTTTGCCTGCAACAATTTCTTTGTGAAAATGCTTTTTGATTTCTCATGCATTTTAATCTTGCTTTCAGCATTATGAAAAAATAGTTAATGTTCTCCTTGTCTCATATGTTTATTTGAGGTGGATAGATACAACATAAGTTTATTTTAAATCCAGCTCAAGAATTACAGGCAACTAACTAAAAACAAAACAAAGAAAATAAGCAACACTTACCTAAGCAGCCAAAACACATTGTTAAAAGAAGTTTCACAGAAATTATGATCATCATGCAGAATTATTAGCGTTTGCATCAGGCTGCCTTGGTTGAAGATCAGTAAAACATCAAATGAAAGCATGTCAAATTTGCAGCTCAACTTCCTCTTCCCTCATGTGGTGACGATGATACAACCTAAATGCAACCCAATTTTTCCCTACACTCTGTGAAATTGCTGTTTCAGAACCCAGCCATCCTATTTGAAATGAAAACATTTCTTCTTTAAATTTTAAACTGTGTTGTAACTGGTTGCTGTTCGACCTAGATTAGCCTCTCTTCTGGTGTGACAAAGAACTGCTATTCCATGTGTGGTTTCATGAGAGCATTCGCCATTTTCCTTCTAAAATCCTTCATTTAAAAGCACTTTATAAAGGTGACGTTTCTTCAGCTGCTGTGGATGTGCTTGTCAGCAGCCTCGTCCAGCCAAGCACACGAATCTTTTCCAAAGCCAGAGACAATGACTGGGTTACACATGGGTTACACTGAAGTTGAGTAATGCTCCTACCTTTCTTTATCATACGTTTCAATGCCTCCTTGCTCAAACGTTGCCTAAGTTCTTTCCTCCTGTGAAAAGTACTTGTGTACTTTTGTCTTAACAGCAGCAGAGCTCCATTGGCAAGAGAAATTGAGGAAGGCTGAGTTCCATGATCACACTTGAAGTGGCCCCAGCACCTGTAACATCAGTGGGGACCTTATGCTGTGCATGCAATGCATCAACCATCACCTCTATGGGTGCAGCTGCATAAATGCAGTACCAGTGCCATATACATCAACTAAGGCTTCTTTCAGGAAGATTATAAGCATGGAATAAAATAAAATGATCTACAGTTACATCATCAAGTTAAGCATCATGTAAAACTTATTTGCCATCAATTATTAAAAAATTTTCTGCAAATGTAAGTAACTATATGGAGAATATTAATATTCTCCAGCCCTGATTTTTGGCTCCAACCTGGAATCACTTACATGGCCTGACTAGAGACATTCCCTGGAAGACAAAACATTGCATTTATTTCTTAACTTATCCATCTTATTCCATGTTTTAAATGCAAAGTCACCAGGCCAGACAAAGTTGTCCCACAAACATGTTCAGTTGGATAATGTCAAAATCGCAATGTCAGAATTAAAAAAAAAAAAAAAAGACAAATAAAGCAAATAGAACACGCTGAGAATATCAATCAGTTACATTAAGAACTTGATTAAGAATCTGTCAGCCACTAATTTCCTAGAACTAACATCAGGTTTTAGCAGCATTGGGCAGGTCTCCAGAAACAACTGAACTGCATTTTGTAATAGTGACAGAGTCATATTTAAAGCCTAAGGCACTGTTCCTTTCCAGTTATCAGCAACAAAAGCACAATGCATCAGCTCACCTGCTTCTCTTATCTGCCTTACAGATGTAGTTTCAGTGTTGTTTAGATTGCCATATAAAACTAAAAGGATGAAGACAGAAAAGATAAATGTCACAAAGTGCTGTAGGCTAGCCCCATTTCTGATGGTATCCAGCTGACTTGGTTATCATCTTTTAGAACTAGTGAGGACATAACAAATACCTTTAAATTAAAATGAACAAAAGGACTTAGTAAAACAAATAATTTATATTTAAGGATATTATTTCATTATGTAAGTAATTCTGCTTGCATTCATTTTATCTTTGGTAATACTGATCAAAGGTGTAGATTTCACTAAAAAATTTACATATGCAAAGATGCATGTGTAAATCCAAAGGAAAAAATATTTTCTTTTGTATTTAAATAATTGCATTTGTGAATTTAGTGTTGAGTTGTGCAGCTGGCAGCTCCAACATGAAGAATAATTTATCTAGAAACTAGGTGAAGCTTTTTCCACAGTGCTGATAGCAGCTTGTATTTACTCTAAGAGATACTTTGGTTCTAGTCCAAAGCATCTACTGTCAGAGATGAAATGAACTAGCACACAGAAAAAGGGGTTGGCTGAAAGGTTTATTTTTAGCCCTGGTAACTTCTCTGTACCATTTTACAACACAACCCACCAACTCTCATCACAGCACTACTGAGTAGGTGGAAAAGTATGGCGTGAAAATTTCTTAAGTGACCTTTGCAGCCACGAGAAGTGTGGCACACAAAATAACTATGTGGGGGTCAGAAAAGCATCTAGAACAAAACAAAACAAAATCAATGGGATCTTTCTGCAAACTAATAATATTTTGCGGTGGTTGGTGAGCCTATGATACAAGGCACAAAGAGAGACTGCTGGTGAGACAGTCCCTAGTACCACAAGAACCTCCCCAGGTTAGGGTGACCAGCAAGGCTTCCCCCAGGCTGCATTGCTTCGGTATGTTAATGTACCCCAGTTCTGCTTCCCTGGTTGGCCCGTTGGCCTCCCCGCCCCTTCCTACCTTATATGTCCGTGCCCTAGAAGGTTCTGCACTCCAGGTTCCCCCACTGGCCCTTGACCCATCACCACCACCTCAGCGTTCCCCACTGGCTCCCATACCCTAGTCCCGCCTGTGTACCGCCCCCGTGCCCTCAGACCATTGGTCTCTGATGCTTAATCCGCTCCCCTACTAAGGCCTGAACCCTCCATTGTTCCCTGTGTTCATCTGTGGACTCTGTGGAACTCTACAGAGACCCTTCCCAGCTCTTTGCCATCGACTCACGTTACTGGAGCTGTCTGTGTGTGTGTGAGTGTGTGCTGCTCCTGCCGAGCTGCTTTGCTAAGGAGATGTTTTTGGAAGGTTGCACCTCGCGCTACGGCAGCCCCAGCGCCCGGCTAGCAACACTATCTAACCTTGGAAATGGCACTGATGAATTTGGAATCGCTAAATATGTAAACTTACTCCCCTGTGTGGAGATGATTGCAGAGCAACTGCTCAATGCAGTCACAGTCAGTGTCTTCCAAACACTTTCCACAAATCTGCCTACCCAAAACTTTTCTCTGTCACTTTCAAAGAGCACCAGTTGAGACATACTGAAAATTACCTGAAACTTTTAAACTAAGAGGTGCTTAATTAACCCTCTTGCTTCTCCTTACCTATATGCCAGACTTGAGAGCTTGTATTAATGAGACAGCAGCTTTTCTGAGGTGTTACTGTCAGCTGGGAAAATTTATTAATATATAGCTACACTGAGGAGAATGTGTGTGGAACCAAAACTAACACCAAAGCTTACCATAGCAGAAATATGCTGCACACACGTGTGATTTTGTCCTCTGGTTATAACATCAACCCTCTTTTCTTTTGCACATCTTGTCTGATGTATGAAGTAGTATTTAAGTAGAGTGGCTTGATTTCTATCAATTTTTTATGTAGCAATGCAGTATTTCTCCTCACTAGATTCATGTATATGAGGGAAGAAAAAAGGATCATTAGTAAACAGGTCCCTCTACTGAGATTTGAATACCTGCAGGCTTCCATTTGCTTGGGTTGAGACTTCTCAGGAAAAAGAACATACAAAATATGGAATGACATCTTCTAGCAGGAGTGCCATGCTTTTTACAGACCACAGTCTGGGATGCCTCTGGTGCAAAACAAGATTTGACTCTGGCAAATTATTCCCTGATGGCCGATTGCATTGAAATAACTCCAGATAAAATATTCCTTTTCATGTTATTTTTTTTCCTTTAAATCAGAAAGCTTCCACTAATCAAAAAAGAAATTACCTCAAACAGATAAATCAGCTGGTAATGAGCTATTCCTGCTTATATTATCCTGTAAAAGAAGGTTTTTGTAGGCTAGTTCAATCTGCCATCTGGGAAAGCAGAGCCCAGAAGCAGCAACTGTTTGCATCCTTTGCTGCTTGGCCAGGACTGACCATGCAATTGCCCACTGAAGGGACAGTTCAATTTTTATAATCGACCAACATGACTTGCTGTTACCATTACTTGTATTAGTGAACACCACTTCAGTCACAAAAATATGAATTGCAATCATATCCCTGTGTAACCCACGCATTACATTCCATGGCAGAACCAAGCAGGGAATGAAGGAAGGCGTACAAGCAAGGAAAATTACCTAATTGAACACATTTCATTTCCCAAATACATACACAAAACAAAATGAAAACCAGCTGCCATCACGCTTTACTGCATCACAGTTACTGTTTTTATGTGCTTTCCCTTCTTGGCTTAATGTTGCAGGAAAATGGCTTTCACTGCAGTAGGACAGGTTCGACTGGCACATCACTAAATATTTATAGCCAAGGATGAAAAATAACCATCAGAAAATATGAAACAACCTTTTTTAATCCAATAACTGAATGTGACACTTTCTGCAGTGATTTCGATGAGATGCAAAACAGGCTGTCTGCACAGAAAAATTGACCACCAGTGCAGGTCTTCAGAATAACTATTTCCCAACAGCTGTTCTGGAGGGGCCTTTTTCAGTCTTTTTCCTTTGTTCTTGAACAGTGTCTCCATGTGGAGAAAATTAGTGCTGAACAGCCAAAGTAAATTAGAACAATTACCACAGTAAAATGTAATTTTTACATGATTCTAGCTCTGGGGCTATTAACTGGCTGAAAGTGCACCTATGATCCTCTTTTAAGCCTCTCTATTTCCTCTTTCAGTTTTATGTTTCACTCATCAGAAATACAGCTTTGTACAGTGTTGCACCAAGCATAATTCATCATTACTACTGCAGTGAAGTGACTGACTTGATTCTCATCTCAGCTATGGGCATTTTCCTGGTGAATAAGCAAAATAAGTAGAGATGCAAAATAAGTAGGGATGTGAACAGAGTAGGATTGTACAGCTTGACATTGTCTAGAGGTAAGAAGAAAAATAGAAAAAAGTGCAGCTTTTATTTTTAACAAAAATACACACCAGCTGTTGGGAAAGTTAGTCACTATCCAAGTTTCCTTCTGCTGCTGCTCAATCAGATCTGCTTAGAATTTGCACTCACTGCGAGTTTAACCTCTCCACACAGTACTCCATAGTTAACTTTGACCTGTTGCTGTTGGAACATTTCCTGCTACCATAGTGCACATTCTCTGAGCCTGAGAAGTATGAAAGTTCACACAAGAACAGTGTTCTTCCTTCAGGTTACATGATGAGTCAGTTACAAGACACCTTCTGTTGTCAAACTGGCTTCAGTTTACCCTGAACATGAGAGACAAATCCAGTACCAGAATTGTGTCAGGCAAGTTAATCAGTTCTGAACCTTAAAGAGATACAATTTGAATGAACTTGGGGCAAAGGAATACAAACAGTACATTCCACTTCAGTTTACAGCAAAGCAGAAACCTTGCAGTTGTTGCCCAGAAGACTAAGTAGCTAAAACACAACAGGAATTTCTCCTTGCATGTGAGAACAGAACACTACCTGGCAAATCACTCTTCTGTGATTTCGAAGTCATCTCCTCTAACAACAAAAACCTTAAGAGAAGACTCTTGGCAGCACTATTAATTAGAAAGAGTGTAGGACTAATATGATTTTGTTAATGCTCCACAGTGAAGCATCAGAGAAGCGATCACTTTAAAACTATCCACTGCAAGCAAAAAAATGTTCAGTATGGTCACTCTGCAACACAGGTCTTTTTCTGCACTGAAGAAGTTTCAAAAAAAAAAAGTTGTAAGTAATTAACCAACAAAAATACCCACAACTCAGGCCAACAGTTCAATTAAATTCAAAGTTTATTCCAAATGATTTTTTCTTTCATTAATACCAGTAGGATGTTTTTCAAGATCATTACTTGCATCTTGAAACAAAACTTCAAAGATACTACATGTTCACCTGAAATACATGATCAAACATTATTGAACCTGAAAGTATACAAAGAAAGTCCTTATTTCCTTTGGGTGAACAGTTACTATATAGTCTTCTGAGGCCTCTGTGCTGTTGAAGAATCCTGTAAAACACAAAAGCATTGGTAATTTATTAAAGCAGCTTTACTCAAATGGACACATTATTCTATCACATCAGTTTTAACTCATCCCTTCCCTAAAAGCTAGTGTTTGAGCAGATTCTCCTCCCTCAAACTCTTAAGCAGTATAGAGCCTAAGATGCACCCATTCATAATACTAAAATATACAATAATTTATCTTTGTTTCACACACTGGCTCACATAGAAAATGTGCAATGACTCCCCAGTCATGCACCGTTTCTTCATCATGAATAAAAAGCAAGCAAGTTTCAAGCTGCAGGTCAAGTAGGGCTCTAAACTCTCACCTAGCCCATTCCAAAACTTCTGCAAGCTTTTTACAAGGCACAATAGGGATGTAACTGACAGTAAGGACATTGTCCAAGCAACTAACTGGAATGGGAAATAAAATTAGGTCACCCACAGCATTTGATTTGAGTGTCAGCCCTAACTTGAATCATATCCACAGAGTCCTTTAAGCTGATTACAGCAGAGATTTTTAACTGCAGCTGTTTTTCTGCAGCACAGGCTTAGGCTTAGATAAACACAACTCATCAGCATTTGACAAAATCAATCTGTCTCACAAGTGTGAATTCATAAAGTAGCCACCTCTATCTGGACAAAGAAAACTCCAGAAAGATTCCACGCTTTTTAACACTTCTAGGCAAAACAAGCCATCAGAGAAATACAACAGTCTAGTATTTGCAGGGAAGCCTAGTTAAATGTTACTACCTGCAGGCTGTGACAGGTATCAGGTCTGTCATACAAAACCATAACACACTTCTAATCTTGCAAATTTTTAAAATATTTTTAACTAGACATCAAGCTTCAACAGTCAACATCCAACAACAATATGGACACCAACCACATTATTCAACCTACTTTTGCCTGGATATTGTGCAGTCTTCCATTTCCACCGCTCCAAAGTGTTCACATCCCAGGTGCCTGTGAGGGATCGTTCTTCCACTGCTGTCACTGATCCCAATCCTTTTAGCAAAGACTGTGAGTAAAGAAAACACCAGGAATCAAATGAGAGTTTTTAGAGAATAGTATCAACTCACCAGCCTACTACCCAGTAAGATCAGATAGAATTTTCAGCTCTAGCATTGGCCTGTTAAGTAGAGCAGAGAGACTTTAAAAATCTGCAAGGTCATGCAACACGAAGGCAAATACAGATTCATGAGGCTTCAAACTGAGAAGCTGAGGTGCAGAAAGCTTCCTCTGTGTTACAGTACAGAGTCTATTAAAAGGGCTGAAACTCACACTCCCCTTTTTACTGCAACAGAGAATCCTACACATTGTTCCCCATGTTTCTGTCACGACAATCAAAATAATAAACCCCTGCCATGGATTAGAAAGTAATCTGCTTCCATCTGAAAGATCAAATAAACATGAAACTGAAAAAAGCAAGTACATGATGGAAGTTTGAACAACTCCCAGAAAAAAACTATAGAAAAAAAAATGTTTTCCTTTAATCCTGTCCACGTTTCATTAATTATAGGTACAATTTGCAGTAACTAAAAAAAGAACAACAAAACAGAATCCTACTCTCTGCACTGGTTAAGGTACTGGAGGAAGTGTTATACTACCAAGAGCTCAACAGAACCAGTCCTACCCATATTTAAGCAGATCTTCATGCTGTGCCTATGGCAACTTCATCTACAGTTAACAGCCTCTGCGTTGCAAAGCTGAGTAAGAAAAAAAGGCTCACTTCCCTCTGAGGTTGAAGTTATACTAATACTTTTGTATCCATCTTCTGTGGACTTTCTAGCACACAGGATATGTCATTCCACCAGTTCTCTCTGGAATAAAAACACCTCAACTGCTATTCTGTCTCAAAGAGTTAGAGTTACCTTCAGATCTACCATCACAGGCTGAGACAGCACAGGATCCTCTCCAACTTCATACAAGTGTCTAATTCTTAGCAGGACACGACTGAAATCTGCATCACCTTGCTTCTGTTTACCTTCAAAAGAAATCAAAATGCAAACATTTTCTTACTTTAAACATAAACCCAAACTTTAAACTTTTTTTTAAACTTTCAACTCTCATCATTTGAACTAAGTTCCTATTTTTTAAAGTTAGCAAGAGGACTAATATCAAGAAATACCCAGCTCCCACTGTTGACAGGAATATCACTAACAGGCATGACAAATTCACTTGAGCAGCGAAATAATACAGCACAATCAACTTTCTTGGTTAAGGAATTTAACACTTTGAATAAATAGAAGTAGTAGCCACAGAGAAGAGAAAAAAAGAAAACCAGCTTATTTAAGCGTAACATCCAGCCACCTTTTTGAAGGCACCTACCCATGCGGATGCTGTGGACCTGCTCTGCATGATTAGAGCTGTACTTCCACCCTGGAATGCTCAATGTCTGGAGATGAAGATTAGGTGGCACAGTTACAGGTAAATCATGGACTGAATTCTGCTGAAGCCGTCTGGGTAGCTTTGGTTTATCTCCTCCATGCAAAATAAAACAAAGCAAACATTAAACATCCATCACACACACAAGCCTGGCTAGGGTACTGTGGAAGGGTAAAGGGCATTTTACTTATTCAGCCAAGGCAGAGGCAAAGTAGATGATATACTTTCTCTTCCAAGGCCTTCCAAGATACAAAGCAGAAAGCAGCATGATTTTAACTGCTAGAAAAGTGTATCAGAGCTTTCCATAAAACAAATTTCACTGCAGTTAGAAATTGCTATTTCACTACCAGGCTTCAGTCTTAGTTAATAAGGCAGACAAATATTTTTAGAAGAATGACTCAACAATGGTCATTAAGGACTCAGCATCCAGGAAGCTGATACATAGTGCACTAGCTATTTTGCACTAATTCCTGTGTGAACATTTTGTTCTCATTAGATGCTTTAAAATTTATTTTCCTATGAAAGTAGAGATAATTATATAACAAGAGAAACATTTCATACACTTGGACAATATCCATGTTTGAAATTAATGCAAAGCAATTAGCAGGCTCTAAATCTGCCTCCTAATTCACTGTATACTAACTTTGCCACACAGGAGGCTTGAAGTCTGCATTTACAAACTCAACAGCATAAATCAAAGCAACATAAACAAGCCATTCAGTTACTAAAGATAGCATAGGAAATGGAATGATTACCTGATAATGCTCCAAACATTACTACTGGCCTATGCTCTAATGCCAGTCCACTTGTCCGATACAAAGTATTGGTGACAGCCTTGGTTCCTAAAATAAGCCAAATTACAGGGCGAACCACTGAAGAGTCATTCAAAGTGAGATTGTTATTCAGGTCCCACTGAAGGTTGTTCCATAGTCTCCTGTGTAGCATCACCTGTATGGGGAAGGTAAATGTCACAACAGTAATCAGCCATCAGGCTTTACTTGTATTATCAGCAGCTATGAAATTATGCTCACCTAAAAAAGAAGCAAAAATTTATATGTTACCTCAACTTGTCCATTCCCTTGACTTGATACACCATGAGCTCTTTCTGCAAGCAGCATCAGCCTTGTGGTATTATCTTCAATGTAGGCAGTCTGGACCATAGGGTAATAGTTCTGTCAACACACAGCAAACCATGCAGAAATAATATTAATCCAGGAAACAGTAATGGAGAACAAAGATAAGGCACAATTGACTTCTAATTACACCTCTGTGCCTACCCGAGCCACTGTGTTATTCACATACACCTTGAACGGTCTTTTCTGCATCTGATATCCATTGTTGTCAGTGTAGAGAAGTTGTCTGGTGTTCAAATTTGTGCTTGTTCTTAGAACTGCTTCACGATTTAATTCCAAAGGCCCAACACTGTATTCTTGCTCTATCCTGTGGCAAAGCAGCTTTCCATCGTAGCCTTCTGGTACTGAATACAGCCTGGTATACACTGCATATATATAATCCTGAGAAGTAACATTGCTATAAAAATGAAAGGAAGGATACAGAGTTTATAAAGTGGAGCACTTGACTGGTTGTGACAAAACTTGCAAGGCATTCATGATGTCATCCTACACAGACAACTTTCTTGCCCATTTGCTATTTATTTCATGTACAATTGCTTTTAATTTCAATTTAACTTTCAAATATACAGATATTCAACCAGAGTAAGTGATATCCTGTAAGTTTCCCTCATGTTGCAAGTGTCAAGAGGATTCTTCATTTGACTACAAAGGTTCTGTTTTTCTCAAAATTAACAACAAATTTAAAATTTATTATGACTTCCTAAGCAGCATATTTACATTGTACAGAATACATGCATTTTTGCAATCTGGGTGACATCAAATTTGATGCAAAAGTTCCGCAGTACTTTCCAAAGGTCCTTCTCAACTACAACCCCTGTACATGCCACGTAAAGCAAAGACTTCAACCAGACAACCCGATTTAAAAGAGGGTGAAGGGGTTATACACTGATATAATTTTAACACAGAAAAGTAGCTAGTTCATCAGGGGTCAGAGCAGGATTCACTTCTGTAGGACTCATTTCTCCTTTCTCTAATTTGCTTGCAAGAAAAATATTCAGAGTTATGAAAATGTATCATTATGTCCAAGCTCCATTCATGTAAGATATTAACTTCAATATTCATTAAGTTGTACAGAACCAGTTTCTCAACGGAAGTTGCATTAAAAAATGTACCACAGAAGATCACCCTAAACAATCTCCACATCCTTCCTTCCCTCCCTCCTGCAGCAATATGTGCTTCAGAATGGGCCCATGTGAACCTCATGAAGTCCAACAAGACCAAGTGCAAGGTCCTGCACCTGTGTCAGGGCAATCCCAAGCACAAACACAGACTGGGCAGAGAAAGGCTGGAGACCAGCCCTGAAGAGAAGAAATTAGGGGTGTTGGTTAATAAGAAACTCAGCATGAGCAGGCAAGTGTGTGCTCACAGCCCAGAAACCCAAACATGTCCGGGCTGCATCGAAAGCAGATCAGCCAGCAGGTCAAGGGGGGGGCACTCTGCCCCTCTGCTTCCCCTTCATGGGACCCCACCCACAGTGCTGCATCCAGCTCTGGGGTCTTCAACATGGCAAGCACAAGGACCTGTTGGAAGGAGTCCAGAGGAGGGTCACAAAGATGATCAGAATGCTGGAGCATCTCTCCTATGAAGACAGTTTAAGAGAATTGGGATTGTTCAGCCTGGAGAAGAGAAGGCTCTGGAAAGACCTTACAGCAACCTTCCAGCACCTGAAGGGGACCTACAAGAGAGCTGGAGAGGTACTTTTGACAAGGGCACATAGTGCTGGGACAAGGGGAAATGGCTTTAAACCAAAAAAGAGTAAGTTTAGATCTGATAGTAGGAAGAAATTCCTATGAGGGTAGCGAGACACTGTTGCAAAGAAACTGTGGATGCTCCATCCCTGAAGATGCTAAAGGCCAGGTTACATCGGGCTTTGGTCTATTGGAAGGTGTCCCTGCTCATGGCAGGGTGGTTGGAACTACATCTTTACAGACCTTCTAACACAAACAATTCTATGATTCTATGATCATAGAACTATTATAAGATCTATGAACTTCCTCAGCAGTTCATTCAGCAGATGTATGATAGTTCATCCTAAACAGTACACAGAGCTCACTGTTTAGGAGTAACTGTACAGAAGTAACCACATACTTATCTAAAGAATTAAACATTCCAGTGAAGGGAAGCTGTAATGGTGGTGGTACCTGTAGAAATACTGCCGTATCTCTGTCATCAAGCTTCCAGACATAACTTCCAACCCCACTGCTTTTGATACTGGAACCGCTGAAGCATTTGGAGCAAATAAGTAGTTATCTGAAATGGGTCCTTTCACTGTGTCTCCATTTACATGGTACTCAAGGAACTCCTGGGTGAACTGGACAGTCTGGTTAGTCTCCCTGAGAATCCACAGAAGAGTAAATATTATATTACTTACAAACACAGTTTGTACGTGATAAATGCAAAGCTGAACTGCAACAGGAATGAGGCTGGAAATCTAAGGGAAAAAAAATCTGTTTCTTCACAGTGGATTGATTTTGCAAGAGTGGGTAAATGAGAACAGCAAAGAATTAAAGTGCTTCCCATTAAGGTAATTGTCAGTGTGTAAATAAATGGATTTTCTATGTAATTTTCTATTTTTGTAGAAGAAAACCATCTTAAGATCAGGCATCATTTATATTACCTCGTTGTTTTGATGCGAGAGTTGCTACAGGATTAAAACTGCCCATTTTCACAAGAATGAGGTGCACTGCATTAATGAATAGTTAGGTTAATTTAACTTTGTAACTAGGTAAAATCAGCATGACGCAAGTTTCCATGTTTAACACTGGTAACAATAAAATCAACAGGGTAGCAACATTTACAATTACTCAGTACCTACTGTATCTCCTCCTCTCTCCACTGAACCTTACAGTTTAGCTATTCATGACTTATTATCACAATTTTTAGAAAGTCATATGAAGGCAATTTAAGGTGCTGCTCTCAGCTACCTGCTCTGCATTTGGCAACTTGCTGTGAAAACAGGAAAAATCACTTCATCTAGCATATAAATTTATACTGCCAAACATTTTATCTTGTGTTAATATAGCTACCCACAATTTGTAATGACTGAGGAGAAAATATCCAAGTGTTTTCTACTAATATCCAAGTGTTTTCTACTACTCCTCTTATGAGGCACTTCCAGTTCTAAGTGTTGCAGTTGAACTTAGAAAGCTTCAAGTTGAAGATCCCAATTTTTTTTAACCTTTCCTCCCATTCTGACCTGTGATGCCTCATCTTTCCCATTATCCCACTGCAAACTTTCTGAAACTCAAGCATTTTGAGCTTGTCTGAAGGCTTGTGAAGCAAGTATCTCATTTCTCCTGCATGCTGAATTCCAGCTCTTGCTGCCTGCGAAAGCAGGATAGAGAAAACTGGAATCTTAATTTAGATTTCTTTCTTCTGCACTACATGTCTTTTAGAATCTGGAGACAGTTATGATCTGGAGCCACTTTGATAAAATACTTACTCCAGGGCTCTTAGTTAAAGTTCATCTATACTTTTAAAGCTGATTTTAAATATACTGGACAACAAGTTCTTGCTCTAGGAGGCAGAATTATGAACAAAACCTCACAGGTTAAAGAGATGTAGCTATCATCACACCAGTGTCAAAGGGGTCAAATTTTCCATCAGTATGTAACAGCTGACAATCTGAATCTTGAGCAGGCAAAGAACAGCACAACTGCACTGAAGCTGAAGAAATTGGGCCAAATTGCATCAGCTGAGAAAGACCATCTGAAAACTCCAAATCTCACCTAAATCTTGATAATTCTTTCATTTTATCTGCCTGATTAAATGGAAATTCCTTAGTTAAAAGTTTCCTTTCAAATAGTTTTGTAGTTTTCTACCACACAAAGAGTGATATGGGACTTGCAAAACACTATTCAGTAAAAGTAAGCTCTTGCTTTATCACTTAAGGCTCATTGTACAGCCATAGTGTACGTGCTTAGTTAGTAATTTTTAATAAAAATGCACATTCATAACCCTCTTTCATTCTAAAGTACACTAAAACTCTGCTGATATACTAGTTATTACTGTGAAATACCATCTGAGACCAGCTGCAGAGTTAAATAGGGCAACATCACAGAACTAATACAGAATCACACCTATGCTAGTGTAAAAAGGAGGGCATGTGAAGTAGTGATAAAACAGAATTATAAAGACTGTAAAGAACATTTTGTTAGTTGAGTCTTGGAATTAGGACACACAATACAGTCCTTGGACTTATTTTTACGAAGTGTTTTACAGAATCTGAAACATTATTGAAAACAAGCAGGCAATCTCACCTCTCTGTAATGCTGTGCATCAGGTTTGTGTTTTGGTCAAACACGATCTGGTAGCAGTTGTTAACCACAGGAAACAACTGTCGACCTTGCTGATCTGCACGAGTTAAGTCTCTCCGCTCATACTTGATTGATCTCCCAATAAATGCAGACTGTTTACCATTCAGGGGTTTAATACTGTATTTGCTGTAGCTCAGACCACTTATTGCAACTAGAATATACAGATCATAGGTAGACTGGGATTCCACCGAGCTTTGAACCTGTACATTAGCATACACAAAAATGCTTCATTACAGAAAATTAATTAGCAAGGCAATTACCTCCATGTGTTGTAAGCCCTAAATTATAAAAATTAGCTTCTACTTTAATAATAAGTTTCTAAACGTGCCGTTCTTATAATTCTAAATTATAATGTAGATCCATGCTGCTTTTAATTGGGAGCCTGGTGAACTTGGATTAAGCTGAGCCTTTCTAGTGAAGGAAAGAAAGTCACTAAGCAAATTAAAAGGGTTATTTTAATGTGAACATGGAATCATAGATTTAAGATCGCACTGCAAAATATGTATATGAACAGAAATAATCATAAATTAAATTGATCAGTCAAATGACAGAAAAGAGACTGAAACACAAGAGACATGACTAGTGCAAAGTAAAAGAAAAGTCATGACGAGAGGAGGAAGCACCAACATGCACCCTCACCTTAGGGAAGGCACATGGAAAGGAGGTAGAAGCATCTAACATCCTTTTGAACAGTAACACCAGGTTACGTAATACTGAAATACCTTAAAGAACAGTTTTTAATCATCTTTCCATTACATGTATCCTGCCCATTAATGTTACATACTTTAGTACTACTTTTGATTTGGAGAAAGAAAATGGGACTAGATAAACTCTGAATAGATCCTATGGACAAAGAGGCTAGCTATGACTAACAAGCAATGCAAGCAAGCTGTTTGCACCTTCAACACTGTGGGCTGACATATATCCAGTTACACCACAGATAACCTAACAACAGTGGCATCAGCTGGATCTACTCCCATTCTCTCCCTTCACTATACAACTCGTACACATGATGCAGAAGGCAGCAGAGCACTCGCCAAAGCTTCAATTCCTCTCAGCCACATATTCACATCAATGTTCTGAGCTAAAGTTTTCCTTCCTCTCAAAAGGAAGGAGTGTGTAATATGAATGCACTTTTGAACTGCACATACTGGAATTAAAAAGACCCCAAACCACCCTGTCATAACTGCTAAAGAGATTTTACTTAGCCTCAAGTGACTATCCACATGCATATAAGGTAACTTCCAGCTCTAGACAAATAACTCTAGAGAGTACAGATCAACTTGGTACAGACAGTTTTGCCTAAGAGAAGGGCAACTTGCCTTTAGGGCGTCCTAAGTCCTGAATAAATGCCTTGAATACATGTCAATCTCACCTTTGTATCTTATGAGACTGAAGTAATTCAGGCAGAATGACTTCTGGGATGTAAGTGACCGACAGGCAGAATGACCATATGCAAACCCAAAGAGCCTGATGGTTTCAGATAAAAGCAGTATTGTCTTATGCCATCACATGTACATATACAGGAACAAGGGATAGCTGCTGTACATCACTACCTGACTACAATGTGCCTTCATGCATGGTCACAGTCATAAGCCACAGGTCACAGAAACTCTGTCCAGCTGGCAGAATTTGCTGAGCTATCTGGCATCTCAGGGACAGAGGGAAGCATCTGGAATTGCCTCAGGCCTCTTCAGGCCTTATGTGCAGGAAGCATTCCTGGAGGTTTATCAAGCCACTGATGATGTTGCATTCTGTACAGCAGATGCTCCTGAGAAAGGCTAGTGCTAGCTTTCACTTGAGGCCACTTTCTTCCCTCCCAGGGAACAGCTGGCTGTGTCTTGGAGCTTGGCTATGACAGAATGAGCTGTCAAATGGCAGCTGACTGACACCAGTTTCTAAGATCTACATTTCTTGATTCTCTTCTTCTCCCTCCCCAAGGCAATCTGTCAATTGTACAAACAGGGCTGTCAATTGTAAGGCAGGGCTTCAACATAAAAGGATTTATTTGAAACAGTGTTTTTTAGAGAAAGAAAAATAAGGTAAGAAGCACCAGGTCACATACAGCAGACATGAAAAGGACAAACCAAACACACTACAAGAGCAGCAGGACCTTTTGGACAGTAAAAAAAGTCTCTCTGTTGAGAAACAGGCAAGTAAAAACAACCCTTGAAGGACAAGCAGGAAAATCCCATTTTGACAGGAGGTAGGATCCAGTCAATGAAAACTGACAAGTGAGAGGAAAGTAACAGAAAGAAATGAAGTTGAAGTACCTGTGCTGGTACAGAACGTCCCAGTTCATCATATACACTCACTGCCTCACTGCTGACAGAAACCGTGACAAAGGTAGTGACGTTCCATGCCAGTGGGTTATAGACAACAACATACTGGTCAACATCTGTAGCCCCTTTGTGCATGCAAACAGACAAAACTACCAGTCACTACATTATGTATTTTTAAAATGTGATATTAAAAAGTATTTGAGAAATCTGTCTAGGTACAACCATCTTAAAAAAATTTAACATAAAACCCTGCAGTAAAACTTTATAATTGAAAAAAGGAAAACATTTTATAGTCTTTCATAAAAACCTCTTCTGCTTTATTCTTCTCTTCTCTGCCCAATCAAAAAAGACCATGTATTCAGAATATGGCACCTGAGTTGAATGTAAATGCATTCAGTGAAAATAAGCTGCTTACCACAACTCATTGTCAAGCAGTATTAACTTTATCAGAGTTACACAGAAGATCAAATGAGAAGCCTAATTTAAAAACAGCCCTGTAAAAATCCAAATCGGTCTGTTGCACAGCCCACGGCACTGCTTACATCTGACAGTTTAAAAAGTTTCCAAAGTAAAGATAAAAGGGAGTGTACAGTCTTTAGAACAGACTTCTTAAAAATCCTCTTACATTTTTTACACAAGCTGGCAGTACATTATAGCAAGAACATTTCTTGACTCTGATTGTGCTCCTTATCATGTAATGCTCTGTTGCAGAGTAACATTAGTTTAGTGACTACTCTGATCAGCACCTCTTCCTCCCCTCTGTTTTTACATTTGAGGTCAGAATCTGGGAGCCAGGTCTAATACATGCACTGAGGTAGGGTTCTGCCTAACATCACCTGAGAAATCCTGGTTTCTGATGCTTGAGATCTGAGAGCTCAGGTCTCATAAAGCAAACAGGATTTTTTAGCCATGGTTCACAGAACTTAGATGTATGTAGTATGTTGACTGTTTTAGAGGAAAACATGATAGCTTTCATAAGGTAAGTTTGAAAATTGGAAAAGCTATGTAAAAAGTACCTGGTTTACCTGAATCTTTTGTGTAAACAGAAGAATAGACCTCTCCATTTTTCTTTGCATTGTTGATATCAAGGATTATGGAAGCCATTAACTTCTTTACGTTCAACATTCCATACATCAAGTTACTCATGTACATGTCCTTCACCTTGGGAGACTCCGTGCCTGTTATACCATCGTGGTGCTGCACCTTATATTTAAAAGTAATTGGAAAGGTGCAACAGATGACAGCTTCAGGTTTGCATTTGTATTAACATAATAGTCAACTGAAGTTCAGACACTAAACTCAAAACAATAAGGGATTACAGCTATATTCAGATTCACATTTTGCCTACTCCAAATTCCTATATGAGATGGTCAAAGACAAGATGTATACAGATTTCCCTCAATATGCATTCCACTTTTAATATACTGAAGTTACATCTTTAGAGGAAAAAACCAAACAAGTTACCAAAACCAAGAATGAAGCAAAAATACTGTAACAAGCCAGGTTTTTCATTTCCTACTAAGATCTGGTCATTACCTTAGCAGACAAAATAATTATTGCCAGCAAAAGCACTGAGGACTGTAAATGGTTAATGATAATCACTTCACTGCTGAACTTTCACGAAACAAATCTGTCCTTCCTCTTCTAACTTGCAGAAGTAGAGATTACCAGTAGTTTTCAATTAGTTCAGTTTTTGTTTGGTTTTTATTTAAGAACAATTTTGTAAATAATAAAACTAACATTAAGAAAAGGAATTTCATATCCAAAATTTGAAACCGTATACTACAACTTCCTGAAGGGTAGTTGTAGTCAGGTGGGGGCTGACCTCTTTCACCAGGTGGCAACTGACAGAACGAGAGGGCACAGTCTCAAGCTGCGTCAAGGGAAATATAGGTTGGATATTAGGAAAAAGTTTTTTACAGAAAGGGTGATAAAGTGCTGGAATGGACTGCGTGGGGAGGTGGTGGAATCACCATCCCTGGATGTGTTTAAAAAAAGACTGGATATGGCACTCGATGCCGTGATCTAGTTGAGGTGCTAGGGCATGGGCTGGACTCGGTGATCTTGAAGGTCTCTTCCAACCCAGACATTCTGTGAATTCTGTGAATACTCTTTCACTGGTTGAAAAAAACATTTGCCAGTAATCATATCTTGAATGCATGGTTAAGGGGCTAAAGTCATGTTTCAAGACAGTTTTTTGAAAAATTGCTTTATTTTTACTTACGACTTGCAAAAGGGGGAAAGTTATTTCCACAAACATAAAAGCAACTTTGAGACACTCCAGCTGCAATGCTTATGCAAACTTTACATTAGGAAAATAAACACTTTCATTCAAATTAGAAAATAAATCAATCTTTACCTCTGAAACTGCCCATCTAAGACTCTGAAGTTGCTTTAGAGCCTTACATTTGCAAATAGAACCTTCTGGGTGTTTCCGGACATACTGTGTGAAAAAGGATTCTCCAGCATAAAGCAGTGAACTTGCTCTTCTTGCGATTCCTTTTAATGTGCTCCGAGAAGTGTAAAACCCAGTCCATGCTTGGAATGGCTCTGTTTAGAGTTGAACAGATCCAATACACATCAAAATACCACTTCATCTATCACTTGTTACTTATTACACTACTACTGTTCAGCTTCCTTCGTGAATCCTCCTGGGAGTTTACACAGCAGCCATTAAGTAGAAAGGTCATAAGGCCTACAAAGAAACCCAGCCAGGAACATGCACTTTGGAAAGCTATCACCTCTCCTACAGGCCTAGTAACATGCAAGTTTGATACAAAGCCAGTACCAACCAAGTTAACCTGGTTTATGGAAATTTCCTCCTTGTGGATCTGCACAAAAGAATTTTCAAAGTTTCACTGAAGCATATATTACTATTAGTTGTTGATAAATAGATTATAATCCTTGGTAACTGCTTGATACACACACTCTACATTTCAACCTCTTAATCAAAGGGATTTAGCTTAAATTTAATTTCCTCAAAATGGAGTAGAAATAGTGATGATGACTCCAAACTACTGCAGCACTCCAAACTACATCAAAAGATGCCCTCAAGTGGTTACTGGAAAGTACTTCAACATTCCATTTATGTTAATGTTTCAGTATCCCACAGAGTGAACTAGGGAAACAAATACTTGTTTTTAAAACCTCCAAATCACTCCTTAAGTGTGTTTGTTTGGGGGCAACTTCTTTTAAAATACACTTGTGATAAATAGGTTTTCCAGAAAGAAGTTGCAGAAAGTGTTTTCTAATGAGCATGCATGCAACTGTAATAATCTGCTATCAGCCCAAGATCAAAGGTAACAATTAGAAAATAGGATCTTTTGCTCAAAAACCATCAGGATAAATTATTTTTGGCCTGAAAGGTGCTAGAACTTTCAACAGAATTAATTTCATTTTAGTTTTCAACGTTACAAGCAGAAGAACTACATGTACGTATCAGCACAGTACAATGAACGCAGAGTAGAAGGAAATACGTATCTGGGACTTAAAACTTGAGTTTCTGTATGTCATAAATGACACCGAGCCCAATAAGTGACTCATAAAAAAGGGCATAGCAAGAATAAGAGAGGATTAATCATCAAGAAGCAAAACAGTATGTGGGAGAAAGTGCACTCAAAACTATACTGCAATTGCAAGGCACAGAAAGTCATTTGGGGAAAAAACTACATCTATGTGTGGGCACCTACCTGGAACATTGAAGGTGCTGCTATTATGCAAGCTAATAGCAATTGACTCCTGCAGGTAAATTATGCCAAAAGATAAAGGAAAGAGCCCAGATGTAAAAGGATATTAGCAGTTAGAACTGGCAATGCTTTTATCAGCAAGTTGTTAGGTATGACATGATCCCTACAGGGAGGTGAGGAGTCAGTCCATGCAATGATTCACAGGAAGCAATGGTTATTTTTATTCATTGAAAAGTTAACAGACACATTACAGAACAGTCTGAAATATACATACACAGCCAAAAAATGTGATTAAGCAGTGGTAGCTACAATTACACAGAAAGGTGTTTTAATGAAACCAATGATATTTTAATAATAAACCAGGCAAGAAAATAAATTAATGAGTTTAGAAATGGAGAAGTTGGCTGTGTCTTCTCTCTGCACACTTTGATATGAGGTCTAAACCAGTAAATTTATTGGGGAAAAGAATTAAAGGGATGTTGGGTATGGCATGGATTTTTTCATATTTTTCTCTTACTTTTCAGCTCTGCTTGAAAAGTTAAGTTAGTGCAGCACATAAGATGCAAGCAACAAGGAGCTGCAAAAAACTTCTGTAACACTGTATTATCAAATTTCAGAAATACTGATGGTATTTTTACTTTTTGAGACTGCAGTTATAAGAGAATTCTTTTCTCCCCCAGAACTTCAAACTGTTTTCTTTAATGAAAAACTGCTTTCTTTCTTCTACAGTAGACTTTAGAGTTTCATCTACACTAGTATTTTGCTTGGATCAGGTCATCCTTACCTAGTATGCTTTGCTTTTATATAAAAGATTAGGTTTGGAGTTCAGAAACTGGTTTCCTGATGGATGCAACAAGCATTAATAGGCATTTGAGCCTATATGACCAGATTATATATTTCCTGCAATCGCTTAGAGTGTGGACATCAAATCCTCAACATGGACTGTTTCACTTCGGGAACCCCCATCCCACTGTACTAACACAGAAGTACCCCAAGAGCTTTCAGATTGCCTTGGTCCCTTGGTTACCTGTAGCTTCTTCAGACATTCACACATCACTCCACGCCACATTTTCCACCTCTGGTATAAGCTATGCATAATTCAGTTCTTTCAAACAGTAAAAATGGGACATTGTTCTATTTGGCCACACAGCCACCTTTTTTACACAACTAAGTTGGGATCAACTTGTCTGTTGATGATGCCCCATAGAATGAACAAATCTTATAAGAAGGCATTTTTCTTCTTTATTTCTCATCTTCTCTTATTAAAATTTTACATATGTACATCTGAGGCAGACATTAGGCAGCTGTGAATTTAATTACCTGTTGAATATGGAAGAAAGTCTTGAGAGTCCCGAGTTTCCCATGTAAGATTCCTGCTGTAAACCGCTTGGAAGTAATCACTGACAGTGGCGTACTGGACAGTCACTCCAAACTCACCAGAATGCTTGTTAATATAATCCACCAGCAGGTCCATGTTAGAGTACTGAACAGATGCATTAAAGAACTGTTTGTCACAGCCCTGAAATTCCGAACACAGAACAGCCAAATGACTTTGGGTCACATAATTAAGGAGGATAATTTTTAACACTAGTCTGTATTCCAGGGTATTTATTTTGATTTTGACTGCCCATATAACTGACATTAGTTACAAAACTGTCAAGACTGGGTAGGGTTACTTGCACAGATCTGTAATCACAAAAAATGATGAAAATGCATAGAGTTTTAGAACCATATATTCTCTCTACTTCTTTACATAGCATTATCACAGGCACAGAAACCCAGAAGTTAGAGACTGAAATTTTCTTACGTTACTGAAAAACTGTGGTTTTGGATCTAGGTATTAGGGATTTATTTGTACTATTCAAAACTTCTCCCCATTCCAGCATAATTTTCACTACAGCACAACTACGGAGTGTTATATTCTACTTCTCACTGTCTACAAAAATAATAAACACAATATAAGCAACAGTGTCATAAACACAGGAGAAAAACAAATCAGTGACTCAAAGCTGCATCAGTCAGAAAAAGCTTTTCTTTGCAACAACAGATCTTGTGGTGAAACAGGCTGCAAAGAACACACATAATCCTTTAACATTGTAATTATGAGACCTACAGCATCCATAAAAATTAAAAACCAGACAGTATGTTCAGTTTAGGCAAAGTTACTCTTTCCTTAGGAATTGAAATTGGCAAGAGCACATCAGTGCTATGTGTATATGTAAGATGTAATTAACACAGCATGTTGCCGAAAAAAGTGTTTAGATGACCAAGATGGGATATGCTTGCTTATGGTTCTAACTAAAATACAAAGACTGTATAAGAAAATGATTAAACATCTGTTAGAAAAGACCATGGCTACCTAATATGTCATACACTTTCCTATAATGCTGTAATTTTTGTTAACACAGAGTTCTGTTGGCTAGGCAGTTATAAAAGGAGATCATTTAAATAGACAAAGCAAGGGGAGAAAAAAGGAAGCAATACTGCAATATATAGTTTCACAAGAAGTTATCTTTACAGTTTTGTTACATTTATTTCTATATTGAGTAGGGTAGAAGAAGGATAGACAACTGACCAGCTGTACAAGGAAACTTTAAATATCATTACTTGTCAGTCATTTGGACCATAATTATTAGAAAAACACTATGTCAGATGGTTTGTACCAGCATTTCTGCAGTACCTATGGCAGCAAGTACCATCGCCCTCCAGTCTGTAAGTGCCTCTTCTAAATCAATCACTCATCAGACACTTACCCATGGCCACAACACATCCCCTGTCCGGAACCAGGCTGCCCTCTCCTTAATGTTTGCCACCATGGTTTGTGCATACAGGTGGAGGTTAGCATCTGTAACAGGAAGACTCATGTTCGGATAAACACCATCTTTTGGTGGATCTGGGAAAGTTGCAAGTCCATTCCAAAAAAATCCTGACCTAAGCAGAAGCAGAAAGCAGTAAGTTGTAAACAGGATTTACTCAACTGGGAAAAACACATCAAAAGGTGCTGGTATAAAATGTACATACCCAGGGAATAAGAGGCAAAAAAATTCAGTTTATATTCATTGCTAGTATTTAGATTTAAGTATTTATTTGGGGGTAGAGGTAGGGGGAAGAGTCCCCAGTTTTCTTTCAACACCATGCAACTTTTCAACTCCCTGCTGCTTGCTGGCATAGAACAAAGGAATCACAGGACAAACCAGCAAGCTTTGTAACAATGAGGATGTTCCCCCAAGTAGGCTTCATTTTCAAAGAATATTTTACTGGATAAGCTGGTAAGAAAAATAAAGTTTTCAAAAGTTCTCAGATTTCTTCACAAAATAAATGGAAAATTTTAGTTGCTTTAGTTCATACACGGAAAATACACACAATCTCAGCCCAAGATAATGCTGAAAATCTCCCATAGAAAATCAATTAGCAATAGCCAAGTCCCTGCTGAGCTTCCTGGAGCTTTAAAATCTTTGCTTCTAGAGAAAAAAGACCCCAGTCCTGCTTTGGACATTTTCTCTTTACAGTAATTAATTTTTTTCACATTTTTATTATTTTTTTTTAATAAGGACTGACATTGGAAGTCAGTCACTGTATTTTAAGTAGATGAAAGCCATACATATATTTCAAGCCTCCCGGTGTAAGAAAACATTATTTTTCAAGTCTGTCAATATTTAGAGGTATTTTTAATGCCTGTCAGTAGTAAGTGGCACTTTTGAGAATTCCATTGTTAGGTACTGAGCAAACTTAATTTATTATGGTGGAAAGCTGGGGATGCTTAATAATCCTTACTCAGATCTGCAGAGTCTTGACATCTCCTTGACCTACCACGGGTCAGGAGAAAGCAGTAGGATACTGTTGAAAGAAAACAGTCAAAAGAAAAATGCTTAAACCCCAATAATATAAACTCTCAGAAGTGAGCAACATTTCTGCATATTTGGGAAGTCTTCGGACCTGTTTGAAAAAGGTAATTGCGATGGAGTACAGTAGCTGTACTGATCCATAACATGGGTGAAGATCTCCTGTCTTTCTGATAAGGAAGGAGAGCCCTGCCATACAAACTGAAGCTTCTGGAAAACAAAAAAGGTAAGAAACCATTACCCTTGACAACATGCACAGAAATACATCATTAACAACTTAAGACTTCAGAGTTCTCATCTTCCCTTCCACCACTTCTAATACTTCTAAGTGCTTTTTCTGAAGACCAGCCAATGGTACCCCAGGTAAGGTCACACACTATATATAGGAGGCCACATCAGGGCCTCTTTCCATTAGAGCTGATGGAGAAGGAGAGAAGGCAGCACACTGCCAGCATACTAAAATCCAGAGATAAGCCTGGCTTATCACAGCCATTACACCTCACTTGTTACAATGCAAGTTGAACACCAATAGGCTAGAAAAGATCCAGATGTAGGCTGATTGCACTTTAGTTGGTGGGAATCAATGTTTAACCAACTGAAGTAGACTTTTACTGTTTTGGAAGCCTTCAGACTGTTAAGGGCCAGAAAAAAAGAAAAGATAGCTGGGCGAAGATTGTCAAAAGCTCATAAAAGATTTTAATAGAAAGGAACTACTGCAATTCATTACAAACACAAGGTGGTAGGTCCTGGCTTCACTAAATTCAACATGAATTCTGTTTTCTTCAGAGACAGTTGAGCTTTAGCCAAGATTCATAAAAACTGCCTAGTGCCCAGAATACAGTAGTGAAAGCCCCTTATTTTCACATAATGCAGCGAGTAAAACTGATGACAGATCAGGATCCAACACTGTGATATGAAAAGCATTTACTGTGGATGGGACACTGTGCAAGAGAAGGCAGAACGTGAAAGAAAACCTGAATTCAGCAAAACCATGACTAGCTGCCACTTTAACTGACCTAGTATTATTAATTTTATAGGCACAAATAAATGTTCCAAGCCTGACAACACTGTGCCCAAACATACACATTACACTTAAAACAGCTCACATAAAACCCAACAGATCCAAGATTTTCTCAAGGAAAGCAGAAACTCCTTCTAGATGTCTCTGGTTCAAACACTCATAATTCAATGTCCATTTAGACTTGCCCATATGCCCACATTTTGTGTCTTCTTCTGGCTAGACTACATTTTATCACTGACCAGAGGTCATGAAGACATTAACTGACCATGTAACACAGATTTAATGTTTCACCATTACCACATGCAATCAGCAAGTCACTTTTAGATAAGAAATACCTCCATTTTATTGCACAAATAAGAGAGATTCTTATCTTAATGTCATGGTTCAGATTGCTGTAAGTACAGGCCAGCCATGGTTTCATTCCTAAGGGTATTTTTACCTTGTTTTTCTGCATGTCAGCCTTCAGATCATAGTCAATGCGAGAAATAAGATGAGCGTTGAAACCAGCCAGAGCAAAAAGAGTTGGTGTTGTAGCTGAAGCTCCAAAAGGATCAACATGCCAAGAAAACTGAGGCCTGAACCCAAAAGTTTCATACAAAAATCCATGACCTTCTGCAAAGCAAAATTTATTTAGGTTAAAACACTTCTAACTAATTTCTAATTTCAGTCTCGTATTAATGACAAAGGGACAGGGAAGCAAGCCATCCACTAAACAAAACTAGCATGAATATGATTATCAGTCATATGAAAAGAGCCAAAAATTGATAGAGATCTTGATACAAGATGTTATTTACAACTAATGTTACTAATTTAGTTACTAATGTTACTAATACAGAAATGAGTTTTGAAAAAAGAAACCCCCAAACTAGAAAGCCCAGACAATAGAATTAACCCAAAAAAAAATTTTAAATCAAAGTGAAACCAGGAAAGCAGTAGATTTTATTTGGAACTCAGGTATATCGCACTTGGATACTCATGATTTAAAAAAAAGGAAAAAAGGAAAAAAAATTGCAGATCATTATTTCATAGTTACAGAATTATGGTCAGAACTATTTGAAAATACGATCATATCTTCCCTGGTTTGGAATAACTCCATTTCAAATTTTAAAATCACATTTGAATAAGTGAGGCTGCTTTTCACTTCATCTTTTGCATGCTTAATATCTTTCCTAGCTAAAATATTCACAGTGTGTTAAGTATTCTGATGGAGGCATATTTGAAGCAGAGTTTTCTAGCTCCTCCAAAACACTGGAAGTCTGGTCAGACAAGAGAAGACACGAAATGTAGATCCCAAATGTCTGCACTGGCTTTGTCTTCTCAACTTGAACTCCACACAATCGAAAGATACTTTTTGTTCTTTGTACCTACTCACACTGAGCAGAGTGCTTTCAGGAAAAACAAACAAGAATTTTAAAATACATTAATACTTTTGTTCCTGATGAATAAATTACCAAACTTGAAATTTCCTTTTTTTTAATAAATATTATTTTTACACAGAATGAAATGTTAAATTAGAAATAATGTATTTTTCAGCTAACTCCAATGAATAGAAAAGCTGTGTTAGTGTTTAACAAAAGGACTCTTCAATCACTATTAGTATCTTATTTGGAGAAGTTCTCGGTTCAGTGTTCTAAGCCCATAAAGCAACCCTTAAACCTTTGAAGCAATCAGGTGAGAGCAAAAAACAGTTCCTCTCCTCCTCTTGGCCAAAGCGCACTGAGGTATGGAAGCAGCTGCTAATCCTGTGCTCCTGATAAACACTGACAAGCAAGGAACAAGGCCAGTGGTGCTGTGCAGTCAGATTCAGAAAATAATAGAAGTGTTTCTGTCCCTTTACTCTCCCATGTAGAGAGCTGCCTGGGGCATAGCCCTGGAGCAGGCAGAGTTCCTGCCATGGAGCTGGTGCTAACACATCCCCTCCCTGCTACTCCCTCATGGCGTATCACAGACATCTCTAGCACAGTGGTGGCACCAGTTACCCTGTTTCTGTTTGCATTAACCAGACAAACTTACGTACTAAAAGACTCTTTAAACCATCAGATGGACAGGTGTAACATACAAATAGCCAAATGCAGAAGCTAGGAGATCAAAATGGCATCTCTCGGAAATACACACCTATTTCTAACAGAAGATGATGATAATGATTACAAATGGGGGTTTCTTCATCAAGAAGTCTTTCAACCAATTTTAGGTGACCTCACTGACATTCCACGGCCCCCATTCTGCAGAAGACCTTGCCTAAACAACACAACTTCCCCATACTCTGAATTGCTACCAGGTATTTCCTTGAGGAGTGTTTCATATCCTCAATTTCACCATAACTATCTTCCCAGAAACTTAAGCTCTCAAAAACACACATACAAAAGACCTCTGCTCCAAACAAGTTCATACCTGACAAACCAGCTTTTGGTAACCTTGGTGCTTGCTGCAGAACTGTCATATCAAAAGTAATGGTTTTATTTAAGCAAAGATTTTTATATGAATAACACACCAGCGAGCAAAAAATAAGAAATGCTTAAATCAGTTCTTAAGAAGTCAGAAAATAGTAGCAATTTTGGAGTGGAAAAATGAAAACCAAACAAAACCTTCAAGGACATAACAATGAAAAATAGAAGTTAAATGCAAATATGCATACCCGTCAACTGTAAAATTTGATCATCTATTAGTGTCACAGCTTCATCATGCATCACTTGCCCTCCAATGACAAATTCCAGTCGTCCCTCCTCAAGCAACTGATGGACCTACAATATTGAAATTAAGGCACAGAACAGAAGCACCATTTCAGTCTTACCCAAAAAGGCTGCAAATTCATTTGGTACCACAGCACATTACCTAGGCACAACATATGTCAAGAAGGCATCCAGGACAAAAAGCGGGATAAAAGGCTGTCTGTACCGAGTGCTATCTAAAGGAGAGTGGGGGGGGAAAAAGCATTCCAATGTGCAGCACAGTGCCTTGATTTATCTAGCTTACACAGAAAGCAGGTAACAGGAACAAAGGATGCACTGCCAGGTAGACACTGACCTTTTGGTGTTTCTCAGTAGTGCTGTTACTGTGCCTTTCTATACCGCCTGAACACCAGACACTGCACTGGCAGCAGCTTGTAATCCTGCCTCAAGGCAGCTAGAGCTGGGGATTAAAACAGAAGATACTAATGCTTCTCCCAAAATCTTCCTCCTGCTGCATCCAGCTTGGCTTAGCAAAGGCACTTGGTGGCTGGATGAGGGAGCAATATGCAACTCCTTGCAAGCAGCAATGGAGCCCCAGGCAAGCACTAATATTCAAGCTCCGAGGGTTTCCTTTAGTTGGAAACCTCGATCTGTGGGATCCGGGAGAGAGATAGAGTGTGTCCTCACTCTGTTTGTGGATACAAACATCTCTCCTTTACTCTGTACACATTTATCTTGCCTTTGGGGCACAGACGAGTTGCTCAACTTGTGACTGACAGAATGCTTTATTAAGAAATAGTTATTCCACAGGTTTGCCTGCCTCAATAACCCACTGCTAACCTTAATTTCTCATCTTTTTCCTAGTTTAAAAACTTGTCACCTGCTCAACTTTTGGTGGTGGCTTTTTGCGGGGCGGGGCTGGGGTTTTTTTTTTTGGTGGGGGTGGTTCAATCTCAGCTCCTAAAAACAACAGGTATGTTGACAAGTACAGCCTTCAGCAAATGCTGGATGGAGGGGGGAGTGGTGTTTGGAGGGAGGAAGGAATCGTCTATGCCCCTTTCTAAAAGTGTCAGGAGTCTGCTGGTTTTATTTTAGTTACTTCACTAGAAATTCAGAGATATCTCAAACTTCCAGTAAGTAAAGTTTATGCAAATATGTATTTTAATCCTCAACTTTTTTTTTTTTTTTTTTACATCTGTCATGTAGGATGCCATTTTTAGAGCTATTATGTTTATTTTCCCAGGAACCTTCAGTGTCTACTCAGATAGGATGCCAGATTGTCAATTTTGATTATAATCATTTCCCTCCTTCATAATGTTGTGAAAACGCTTCAGGGCTCAGCATTCCTAAATTAGTTCCAGGCGACTGTGGTGACTGATTAGCATGCTGGGAGACCAGATAACTGATATCTGGTGGCAGCACAGGACTGGCCCTGACCTACATGAAAAGAATCTGTGATTTTTATTCCTCATTTGGATGGATGTCCAAAATTTACCTCTGATCCAAACTTGGGGCCACAGAAATGTTTTTTTAATGTAAGTTTTGTGGAACCACTAAGAGGCTGGAAACACAAGAAAAATAATTCAAGTAATTTAAATAATATCCAAACTCCCTCCTCCCAAAAAAAGAAAAGAAAACAGTATCTGTAAGGACAAGCACTTTTTCTGATCAGAAGGGGGCAAAAGGAAGGAGGAATGGTAGAAACAGATGCAGTGGTACTATAAGCAGCAGGCTGCTATGGTGTTAGAACATATCTGTGATCCTTGGGACCATACTACCATCAACTCACGCCTACAAACCAGACAGAAATGGCTACACATCTTTTTTTCCCCCTAGTTAAAGCATCCAGATATCAACCCAGGGTAAGGAGGTAGGAATGGTTCACACAAGAAAATTCTGTGTAAATAACATGTACCAAGAACTACAAGGTTCCTATCTGGCTGAATACTGCGGCAGTACATTTCACTCTTACATATTCTCTTGTCTGAATTGAGAAACCAGCTTCTGTACCCAGGCCATACCTTTTACTAGTTTTTAATGCTATAGTTCCAATCCAAAGCAGACACTTCAAAACAAACTAGAATTAAATCCTGCATTCCAAGTAAACCACTAAATGATGAAAAAAAAAAAGGGAAAATTAAAACCAGAGTGCCTGTGCTACAGAAAATCATTAATGCTAGAGTTCAAGTGGAAAAAGCAGGGCAGTAACTAGAGTGACCTAATTTCAGGGACCAATATTTGCAACTTGCTGATGTTAAAAACATATAATTTATCTGCAAATTAGAGATTCAATGCTAGACACACAGGTTTAAGAGGAATTTAGTTTTAACCATTTTAATTTTGAGAGAAGAAACTATAAACTAACTAGAGAACTGGCTATAAAATGTGTAAAGTAACAATTACAAATAATTAGGCTAGGAGACTAAAGCCCAAATCATAGGTACTAATTTTTGCACTACCGAGGTCAAATGTGACACACATTACTCTTCTGGATTCCACATAAGAGATATTAAAAACATGGGCCTTGACTTTAAATATAAAGCATAGCACAGCAGCAGAACATACTTGAAATAAGATCAATTCACCTTTGAAAGTTGGAGGACTTTCCTGTCCTTCTACAAAGCAGTTCCTATGCTATTTTCTTCCCCACTTACAGTACAGTTTTCTAATTTAACAAATCTATAAGAAAATTGTCCTACAACAGGCAAGTATGGGCAGAGTGCCCCCACAAAAAAACTGCCTAAACTCAGCAAAATGTCTCATGCAAAGATCAGCTGTGCACAGGCTGTTACTTGAATACTGAACGTAACAGAAGATCCAGAATTCAGTGAAGGGCTATGTTAAAAAAACCAAAAACCAGACAAGAGGTGTTGTTTTTACATGATGCTTCAAACATCCGTAAGTTTAAACAAACTGAAATATAAAAAACTGCAAATAATATGCTACTGCTGTTTGGACCCTGGTAACAAAACAGACCACAAAGTTCTGAGTAAGTACCCATGGGAAGCTGCACCTGTACACCCTTTGGTTCTGGAACCCAAAACAAACATCTACACTGCAATACATAACCAGCTGCTAGGCTACCAGTCCAGTCTTTGACTCAGTGTGTTTGTTTCATGTCAGAGGAAAGAAGAATTGACAAATAAAACTTCAGGATAACTTTACTAGAAAAAAATCACTGCCATTGAATGTACAGTCACCACTTTGCTGTACTGCCCTTGTTTACAAATGGCAGGTTTTTGAGCAGTACTTAACTGGAAAGAACAAAAAGTTCCTTCTTGTGAGCAGTGTTAGGTGCCAGATGTTTTAACAGATATTGGTGGGGCCTGTTTCAGATTTGCCCATATCTTAAAGTAGTGTGCCCTCAGATAAGTAAGTCGCCAATGAAACAAGAACTCTAAAGTGTAAAAAATCTTCAGTGCAAAGGTTACCACCTCCCACTGCTCTAATCTATGGCTGGGGTTTAACCTCTTGCAACTGCCTTTAGAGTTAAGTCCTTTAAGTACTAGATTCAGAGACAGCTTACACGAGACATGGGTAAAAAGCAAACGGCGGAGTACTTTGCCCCTATTTGTCCCCTGAAAAGAGTGTGACATCTTTGTTAGCAGGAAGCATGGCTTTAGTGCAATTTACCTGCTGCTTCTGCGCATCTGTGGCTACCATATCCCACCAGAGTCGAAAGAATTCCTGCTCGACGGCAATAAATTTGCGCTGTTTTCCTTTCATTAGCTCTTCTATAACAGTTGTGTAGACATTTGCTGCGTAAGCATGCATACTTTCCTGAAAGAAAAAAAAAAGTAAATAACCTCTGTTTCGCTTATATTAAAAGGGCTGTTTTGAACACTCATTGGGCTTGAAAAGAGAGATACCAAAACTTCGCATTTGTTGCACACTTCCTTTGCTCCCTCAGAAAGACCGAGTTCTGACTACATACAGCCTTTGGCCCTTCTGCTTCAGAAAACATCCTCCTGACCGGGCACCTAACTAGATCAAGATGTAGCTTCTCCCAACATCAGTACCAACACACGCTTTCTTTCTGACACACTGGGGACAGCTTACCAAGTCCTCATTGCTCACCTTAAATCACTGATGCCATGAATGATAAGACTTCGCACCAACATAGTTAAAAACCCCAGATGCACAGTTTATTCTCCCATTCCAGCTCTTCTACTGATGGCCTGAATTACCAGAATTGCTTCTTCAGAGTGGGGATGACTCTGCTGTGCATTACCAGTAAAATACAGTGATACGTATACTGTAAATTATACTATTATGAAAAATAACTCCATTTGCTTGATGTTTTTAGGATAGAGTAAAGCCAAGCTGGTAAAAGAATCTCAGAATGAATTCAACTGTTGACACAGAAAGATCAGTGAAAGTGTGAGATTTTGTGCATCTATCCTATCTTGCTCCTAGAAACACCTCTATTCCAGAATGAAGCCTATGGACTTTTTTTCATACCAATGCAAATATGACAGCTGTACCCATCAAATAACCTACCACAGTGTTACATCCTATGCTAGGGTATCAAATTAAGAACACCATGTTACTTTTGAAGTTGTGTACACAAAGAGATACTTTTTGTACACTTACCTTGACCAGAACAACTTCTGTTGACCAGATCCAGTCTTCCACCTTTTACTTAATTTTAAAGCGATAGACAATGTCTAAAGACAACAGCCAACATCCTAGGATTTCCTGGGGTGTCTGTCTTTCCTTGTAACAAAGTTATCTGCGTGTTATAGGGGTTATTTTACACTAACCATAACACTTACCTACTTAAACTACTGGTACTTAAGAACACACACCACAAAATGTACATCTTAAAGTGGTTGACACATAGATCTCTTCCCATTGAAAAACTAATGGACATGATATGTAAAACATGAATCCATAGTTTCAATTTAGGTAAATTTCCTACATGAAAATCACCATCTGAAATATGGAGATGAGATAATCCAAATCAGAAATTAGCTTTTCCTAACCCCTTGCTTTCCACAACAGAAATCCAGCCATCTTTGTAAAAATGCTCATGCCATTAGAAAAAGGAAAACATTTGAGTGTAGCAGGAATGGTTTAAAATACTGTTGGGTTTATCTAAATAATTTCTTCCCCAATTATTTTTGCATTGGTTCATAAGGTGTTTTAAAAACCAAGATTATTAGATACTTAATACAATGTGAAATTTTAACTAAGGATTTTAAGTTTTAGTTTTGTGTTCTCTTATGCAATTTCTGAATATGAGTTTGAAGTATTAAAGGAAAAATTAATTAATCTTTTCTAAAAAGGGGAGACAAAAATACATGCACAGCAGAGATACCTAGGTGAGCCATTAGCTCTTTTTCATCATTAAGGCCTAATGCCATTTCACTCTAGTTAGTGAAGTATCTACAGCATCTTTCACACATAAATGAAAAAAATTCATACTAATGAAGAAGAATTCAGGATTTAGGATTTTAACTAACAAATGTAAGAGGTACTGATGCCCCACCTGATTTATTTGGCACTGCATCTCATGTATTTAGCAAAAATAAGTTCGCTACTATACTTCAGAGGCACTAGGCTCCAACCCCAGCCCAGCCATCGAGGACCTGGGATCCTGCTCTCCTCTCTTAAGAAATGACAGAAGGTTCTCCTGGGATTTTGGCTTCGTAACAAGATAAAGACCATGAAAATCTGCCACATAATCAAAACGCCATCAAACAGAATTAAGATTTTCCTTAAAAAAAAAAAAAATCCATCAGGACCATCCTGCAGAACCTAGGCACGCACCAACCCACAGTTCAAGGGCACAGCTCCTAGGCTAACCATGCCTCCTCCAAACAAGGATCCCGAAACACCAGAGGATGGAGGACACACACCAGGGCAGACTCGGCAGCACCGGCCAAGGATTTACGCATTTCTCCGCAGGGAGTTCGGCCGGGAGCCGGCAGCGCCCCGGGAGCCGGCACAGCCCCGGGAGCCGGCAGCGCCCCGGGAGCCGGCACAGCCCCGGGAGCCGGCAGCGCCCCGGGAGCCGGCACAGCCCCGGGAGCCGGCACAGCCCCGGGAGCCGGCAGCGCCCGGCCCCGTTACGCGGCTCCGGGCAGCCCTGCAAGCCCGCGGGCGGCTCAGCCCCGGCCGCAGCGAACCCACCCCACCCGTGCGGCGCCCCGGCCGACCTGCACCGTGTACACCCAGCCGACGTCCATGTGGCTGTGGGCGACCACGAAGGCCCGCAGCTCGCCGCGGCCGCCGGCCCGCGGGAGGAGGGCGAGGAGCAGGAGCAGCGGCAGGAGCAGCGTGCGCGGGGGAGCCATGGCGGCTGTGGCGCTCCCGCCGCACTTCCGCGTCCCGCGGCACCGCCTCCCGGTGTAGAATTAAATAAATAAATGAAATAAGGAGCAGGAATTCCCTCTCGAACGGGAGGGTTTTGAGGCCCGAGGGGGTGACTCCGCCTTAGCCCCGAGCTGCGCTGCGGGTGCGCGGCATCGCCGTAGCGGGGGGTGAGGGACGGAAAGCGCAGCCCCCGGGTGGCTCTTGCTGACAATTGCGGAGCTGGTTTTCTGATAACACTGGACTGCTCAGGGAGAGGCTGAGTTCTACATTTTGGACACCTATAAATCTTTTTTGTTTTTAGGAAATTCCTTTGAATCGAGCGCGAGTACTTTATTTCATGGTATACTAGTTCGTTACGGATTATTGTCTGCATCTCTGAAGTTTTGAAATTGAAGAAGGATTACATTTTATGTGGTTGACCTTCTGATCCCACTGAAATTGGTTTTATCACTTGTTTTATCGCTGCTAGGAACAGGTGAACCTGTGCTGAGAATTGAAAAGGTATACGCTTCAGTCTGCATAGAATCCTAGTGAAAAGGGAAAAAATCCAACCCCAAACTAAAAAATGTTATCGTATAATGTAGTCCAGTCTCCTCAGAAATTTTTGTCTGCAGTTGCACCAGTTTCTCCCCATTAAATCATTGTGATATTGAAAGCCAAAACAGATTAAACTATTTTTTTAAACTTTGATTCTTAAAAATACACACACTATAGTATAAATAGACTACCTTCCTTAAGTTCTAGTTTGAGTAAATTACATGTTTTTAACAACATTATAATTCTGAAATAACACAAAATACCGTATCAAAGTTGTCGCTCATTTCAAACAGCGCAACAGTAAAGAACATCAGATGAAGGTGCATAACTGCTCTCGCCTTCAAGTTTGGTGTGGATTTAGCGCTACTAGATCCCAAACCTAGTTAAATCAGTCATCCCTCTGTGATTGGAGGAAACAATCACAATTAGTTTAGTAGTTTTCATCTGCAGATTTTGATAGAAGTAAAAGATTAATTCATACTGGACTAGCTGGCTCTTAGGTGCAAATTAACCCATCTCAGTATTCAAGACACCTATAGAAATGGATCACACGGTGTAAATACAATTTGTATTGATCTTCTCGTTTTAGAAAGAAGTAAACATGTGCTGCTTTACATACCAAACTTGGTGATTTTTTGAACATACAAAGTTTGTAAATAATTGAAGTCCAGAATGAAAAATACTATACGTGAGTCAGTAATAGTGACTTGAACACCATATAATGGCCATTAAATATAATATGAATAGATTCTCCCAGAACAGGGCCTTTGTTTGCTAATACATATGGTTTAGAGTTCTCTGCAAAAAAAAAAAGAGGCTAACACTGGAATGCTAAGATTAGTTTTATTTGTGATAATTCCTTGTCCTGAAGAGCAATCACGGTCTGTAGGTAATTTTTAGGGGAAGTTAGTATCACTATAAGCAGCTGGATGAAGCTTTACTTTAATACGGATCTACGATACTTTTATTCCCCTCAGATCATCAGCATAAACGTTTTCAGTTCCAAGAATGCTAGTCCACATCCAGGAAACATATGGCTTGGGGATATATATACACACCCTGTCTAAACAAACCAGTGTTTTTACCTCAGAAGGCATTATTATCTTCATAATTTAGGTGGAGTTCCCAGAAAAGCTTAAGTATTGGTGTTTTGCTTTGTTTCTAAAAGTAGCTGGGAAGATTTACTGAATGTTACTCCCATTTTAAATCTATTTCCTTCAAAAACTGTAATTGTACTCCTAATTCTTTCACAAAGGCCACAGCGTGCCAGTCTTGGATGCAGTGGAGAAGAATGTAAATATTTAAACAGAATACTTTTATTAGGAAAAAATGAATCAAACTGCCCACAGTTTACACTAAAGGTACCAGGAGGGTCTCTACTTGCTGCAAGAAGGGATGAATGCAGGTATGTCAGGTGGAATTTATGCCGAAAGCAATTTTTCCCTGCCATTTACATAGTGTTTCACAAATAGCCAAAAGATAGATAGAGGAGCCAGCGTAATCGTGCCACGACAGCTGCCTACATCGATACTTTATCATCTTGTTGGCTCCTAATATCATAGTATGACTTAATTATAGTCTTCCTCTATTCTTTCTTAAGCTTTTCTCACTTGCCTATGCAAAGTGTGGATGCTCCCTTTGACACAAATGGTGCTATACGTGGGCCTCTGACACTGTTACCTTGATAAGACAGAAGACGTAGGCAGGATGCTGTCAACTACAAGCTAAGGAGTCACAATTGTCTTAAATTTAGTATCCAGAAAGTCACATGGTGAACAGAACAATTAATGTACCTGTACATTTCCCTCCTGTTGTGTTTCGGGGTGGAAGTCTCTTAAGTAAAGGCATTTATTAATATATATTTGCTCTAGCTGACTGTTTCAGTGTTTTACAATTTGCTATTCCCCTAATCATTTGCCACTGAAGGCAAAGGTCACTGCACAGAGCACTTTGGGCTTACTTGGTAACAGGTTTGCTTTCTTATCAACCTCTAAGGGATGCTGTAAAGACAGTTTGTGGATACACAAGGGCTCATGGACCAGATGAAAACCACTCTCCAGCCTCGCAGTGTATATCTGCCCCGACAGTTTACGTGGCATTTGTAGCCTTTATCAGTAAGATAGCCCAAGTGGCCTAGGGATGGTAAAAGAACTGAGGTGAACGTCGTGAGGCAAACGCAGTCGTGGCGAGGAGGGAGAGGCACTAGGGCCGCTGACATGGGTGCCGCTGGCACTGGGTGCCTGGCGTGCGGTGTCTCCCAGGGACGTGCATCCAGGCTTCGGGGGCAGCCGGGATGCGCGCCCATGCTCGCCAGGCCACGGGCGGCACCTGCGGGGAACTCACACGGAAGCGGGACGGGCAGCAGGTGGGGCTCTCCTGGCCGGGGCAAGGCGAGGCTGGGATCTCGCATCTCGCCAAAGCCGCCGCGCCCGGGCTCGCCTCAGACTGCGCGGCCGCCCAGCCCCAGTCCCGCCGCGGTGCCGGGGCTCCCTCGCACCTGTTGGGGCCGCGGCTGGGCCCGGTGCGGTGGGTTCTGGCGAGGCTGCGCCGCCTCCGCCGGGAGCTCCGGGCGGAGCCTTCCCTCCTTCCCGTCCTCCCTCCCCCGGCTCCCCGAGCGCCCCGAGGCAGCGCCGGCTGCCTGCGCCCGCTCCGCTGGGAGAAGGAGGAGGCACCGGGAGCCACGGGCGCTGGGAGCAAAGCAAATAACAGTTCAGAGCAGTGGGCGCCTTCCGGAGGGCAACACTCATGTCTCACAAACAGGGTATCTGGAAACGCGCTCCTTCCCCCGGCGCTCGCTGTCCCTTCTCATCCTTCCGTTCCCTTCTCAGCTCCCTCGATCTCTCCTCCCCACTCTGCTTCTTCCCCCCGCTGCCACTTTCCCTTGTCCCTTCCTCAGCCCTGTGCCCCCGCTGGCCCTGTGCCCGACTGACTGTGCCTTTCCTCCTGCCCAGCCGGCGGCCCCACAGGCGAGAGCGCGGCTGACTGGTGCCTCTACCAGCTCAATGGAGCAGCCGAGTTCGAGGTCTCTGAAGGTGAGTACAGGGATGCTGAAGGGGCGCGTCCCCTCGCTCGGTGTCCCGGCCGGCAGCGCCTGGAGAGACGGGGCTCGCTGGTGGCAGAGAGACCGGGCCAGCCGCCCCAGCGCTGTGGGGCGGCGGAGACGGTGCGTGTGTCCAGGGCAGGAGGGGAGTCCTGGCAAAGGGCTACCCGCCAGTGGTTTGCATGTTCCAGGTGTTGTGAAAGTGTCTTGGCTGGTTTCGTTTTGGCTGTTTTGGGGGGAAAAGTTTGGTTTACGTGTAGCAGCCTAGGTGGCATGAGTCCTTTTGGCCTTGGCGTCAGTGAGTGCCGGTGCAAGGTGGGCTGGAAAGTTTTCTGGCCTTTTTTCACTCCTTAACTTTGACGAAAGAAGTCATCTGGAAAGTTTTATTTATTAATATTCTGTGATCAGCAGAACAGTCTTTGGGTGCCAGGGCAGGAAAGTCTCCCCTCTGTATTCGAACTGTGTATGGTTTTGAACACGCAGAGTATTTAAACTTAGGTGCAAACCTGTATTTTCCAGGATGCCAGATGTGTAGCATGCAGTGCCCATAAGCATCTTCCAGTATCTGTTTTCAATTAGTTAAGTGGAACTAAGATCTCATCTCAATGTTTTTGGTCTGATGGGGTTATATATTTCTAAGAAGAGTGTATTTACTCTTTGTAAAGGTTTAAAATGCATCAGAAGTTGAGTTAGACTGAAAAACTTTCCAGTACTGAGGCAGGTGGCCCACCATAATAGATTGGCTTCAGACTCAACATTAAGGAAAGCTTTTCAACAGGGGAGCACTGGAATATATGAATTAGGTAGACAATGAAACCCCATTCACTTGAGGTATGTTTGTTTCATAAACATACGTTGAAGTGATAAAGCTACAGATCTTGCCTTGGGGCAGGCAGATTACCTGTTTGGAGTATCTTCAGCTGTTATCCGTGATCCTTTGGGATGTGAAGTTTTGTGTTACATCTTGTTTTTTGCTGTTTGGAGAAATTATTTAAACCCCAGTGTGCTAATAATAAGCTATAGCTTGATCAAGGTTTTGGGTTAAATATTTCCTTCCAGTTATTCCGTGGTGGTTTATATTTCAAGGTGTACTTAATAGTGTGTGTAATTACACACAATTGCATACTAAAGCATTTATCAAAAGATGTTGTGATTTTTTGCCTACATGATTTTTTTGGTGAAACTGCATACTGAACCAGATGTGATGACGATAGATGGGGGTGGAAATTACATCCGTGTGAGGGAGTGTAATGAGTGAGTGACAGCAATTCTTAGGCATCACAGAATGCTGAAAATGAGCTTTAGGTTGGCATTTACTTTCATTTAAAGATTTGAATGAGTAGAATATGCTTCTTAACCTCATTTGCCTGGGTAAATATCAGTGTTTCAGCAGTGCTTTGAGATGATAATGTTTTTTTCTCAACAGGTGTTTTATTCCTTTGATTTATTGGGTCATCTCTTCTCACAGGGCATGTTTTTTTAAAATTACTTTACTAACTCTGACTTCAGTTCTCTTTAATGATGCCAGTTTTTGGATTCCCAATTTTATTCCACAACTGAAATAGGAATCTTACATGTTTCCTCTTTACTCAGCATGGGAATATGTGAAATTCAGAGACCAGAAAACAAGCTGAAGCAATGTAATTTGATCACACAAATTGTAGAATCAAAGTCGTCTGCAGGTAGTAAACCCTGTTTATGTTTAATAGGATTGTATACAAATATGACATGTATTAAATGCCACTGAAATGTAGGAACACATACAGCAATATAATCAGCACATTTTGCACAAAAAACAATTCAAAGAAAAGTCCGTGGTGGCAGGTGACTTGACCTCTTTTTCATGACAGTGTTTCTGGATAAAGTCCAAATCTTTTCCTTTGCTGAAGTTTGCCTCTAAAATAAATTACACAGAGCCAGATAGAATCCTTAGTTTAAAATGGGTTGTTCCTACGACTTCCATTGCAGACTTTCTTTTCTCTCTTTATCCCAGTTCTTTTTACTTTTCAGAAAGGCCATGACTTGTAATTGCAGCTGCATTGGTTACGATCACCTAATTGATGGACAAAAGGACTAGTTTATCTATATTAAATATTATAGTGTGATTTATATATCTAGATAGATATCTGTGTATATAAACATTTGCATAATAACGTTGTAAGTTCAGTTAGTCTTCTGGGCATCTCTTGTTGCTTTTACTATTGAATGCCTGCATTGACCTTGTGGTACTCTGTCAGTTAGACTTCAGAACTGTGTTCTGCAACATTTCTGTCTTAGCCTAGGAAAAAAATTATTCTTTTTCCAAAAATAGATGTGTTAAATGAGAAACATTCATTTACATAACAGAAAGCAAAATTGCATATTTCAAATGCAAGGAAAAATAGAGCATAGTAAGTAAAATATCACAATCAAAGCCAAGATAATCATGTTTGATTTAGTCTTGCTGCCTTGAAACAAAATCCTATTTCAAATATTGCTACTTCTATAATTAACGTCTAAGTGCAAAATATGTTTTATTCATGCTAAAGATCTCAAAGCACTTTGCTCACAGTAAGTGCAGCCTCACAAAAGCTGTATGAAGAACAGTATTAGTGTATCCATTTACAGGCTTCAAGAATGAAATATAGAAGTTAAGGATGTGATTTTTTTTAGAAGCTGAATGTCAGCTATTATGCAGATAGCAACTTGGGACTTCTGAAAAGTCAAATAATTTGCTGTTTGTCCAATGGTCTAGTGAACTGTTACCAGGATTGCTTAATCTAGAGCCTTTGCTTTAAGTTCCAAACCACATTAACTTCTTGCAAACTGTATAAGTTAAAACATGTTTGAAATATTTATGCTGTGAATTCTAAGCTGGCATTATGTTATTCTAGATATGAATGATTATATGTTTAATGAAAAGATTCAGTCAAAAATCATATTTTTAGTTTCACTCTTAAAGTTACCTCATCAAAGACTTGAGATTGGTTTACAGTGTAAATTTTCTTTTCATCTATTTTGTGACTTTATGCTCTAGAGTGGTTGAAAGCTCTGTTAGCATCTGTTAGCCTTGTGAATTGCAATGTGAACTTTCCTGTTACTTACCTTATGCTGCTGTAACATTCTCTTTTATTTATGAGTAATTTGAAGTGAGATTTACTGAGAAGATGGGTAATCTACTGTTTTGTTGTGAAAGTACAATTGAACAGTGTACGATTTTAAGGAACTAGAAGACTTGTGAACTGATTAATATGAGTTTAATCACTGTCAGGTTTACCTCCAATAGCTTTTTGTTTACTACAGTTTTCAATCGAAGACAGTAAGTCTGGATTTGGTTCACTACTGTCTTTTCCATTATTTCATCAACTCCATAGAAAGCAGTGTGGTTGCACGAGCTTACAACTGAAGTAATGTTCTTGTGAGTTGTGTCTTCATTAGTAAGGTTTAACTAAATAGGAAGTTTCCATCTGTAGATGCTTTCACATTCCAGTCCTTTTGTGGCAGAACCAAATTTTTCCTTAGTCTTTTACAAAAAGGCATGGTAGCAGTCCTTTTCTTAACACTTCACTGTTTGCCAAGATTTCTTTCAAAGGATCATCACTGTGAATGGATGTTTTATTTCCATCTGAGTTGAATGGTGTGCTTTACAGAATGGGGCTTCGGTTGTCCACTTCGGAGATCACAGAATCACAGAATATGCCAAATTGGAACGGACCCACAAGGATCACTGAGTTCAGCTCCTGGCCTTGCACAGCAACATCCCCAAGAGTCACACCATGTGCCTGAGAATGTTGTCCAGACTCTTGAACTCTGTCAGGCTTGGAGCTGTGACCACTTCCATGTGGAGCCTGTTCCAGTGCCTGAGCACCCTCTGGATCTTCATGAACCTTTGTCTAATATCGAGCCTAAACCTCCCTGCCACAACTTCAGGTCATTCCCTGGGGTTCTGTCAGTGTTACCGCAGAGAAGCTTGAGCAAGCTGGAACTGCAGTGAGGTCTCCCCTCAGTCTCCTCAAGGCTGAACAAACCAAGTGACCTCAGCCACTCCTCACATAGCTTCCCCTCAAGGCCCTTCACTGCCCTCCTTTTGATGCTTTCTAATAGCTTTATATCTTTCCTATATTGCAGTGCCCCAAACTGCACACAATATTTGAGGTGAGGCCACTCCAGTGCAGAGCAGAGCAGGCTGGTGCTTTGCCCAGCTCGTGATGCTGTGCCTGATGCCCCCAGGACAGGGCTGGCCCTCCTGGCTGCCAGGGCACTGCTGACTCACGTTCAACTTGCCATTAACCAGCCCCCCAGGTGCCCTTCCATGGTGCTGCATTCCAGCATCTCATTCCCCAGCTGTCTGTACATCCAAGGTTGCCCCATCCCAGGTGCAGAATCTGGCACTTACCCATGTTCCCTTCATATGATTGGTGATTGCCCAGCCCTCTTATTTCTTGAGATGTCTCTGCAGGGCCTCTCTGCCTTTGAGTGAGTCAGCAGCTCTTCCCAGTTTTGTATCCTCTGCAGACTTGCTCAGTAGCTCTTCCAGTCCTGCATCCACATAATTTATGAAGATGTTAAAGGTCACAAGGACGAGGATGGAGCCCTGTGGAACCCCACTAGTGACAGGTCCCCAGTCTGATATCCCCCCTCACGCCCCACCCATGAGCCAGTTGCTCACCCATCATATGATGTGTTTATCCACCTGTGTGCTGGATATTTTGTCCAGAAGGATCCTGTGACAGACAGTATTGAAAACTTTACTGAAATCCAAAAAGAAGACATCAACTGTCTTCCCTTGATCATCTAGGTGGGTTACTTTATCATAGAAGGAAATCAGGTTTGATAAGCAGGACTTCCCTCTCGTGAATAGTGTGACCAGTGACTGTGAAATGTAGTGAGCTGATCCGTGCCTTTTCTGCAGACCACCATTCTGTTTTTATTCAAGGGAAATCAAAATGCTTGGGAGGGATTGATACTCCCCTTGCCTCACCCCGATGTACATTTACAGAATCACAGTATCAATTAATTTGGAAGAGACCTTTGAGATTGAGTCCAACCTATGACTAATCACCCTCATGTCAACTAGACCATGGCACTAAGTGCCACATCCAGTCTTAAACAGCTTAGGATACTGCCAGCTTGCATACAGTGCTGTAAGGTGTGTTACAGGGCTTGTGTGCACCCTGATGCACCCTCTGATGCTGTGTATGTGGATAATACCATTATTCCAGTCCTACCTCATACGTCCCTGTTTATACATTCAATATAAATCCCTGTATTTCATCTCTCCTTTATTTTGCGCTGACTTTTATTGGTATTTGGTTGGTTAACTATCACTGATGTCAGAGAGCTGCTGCAGCACATGGAAAGGGCTTCTGTTTGAAGTGTGGTCATCATAATTTACTCCCATTGTAATGCTGAATGTGGCTGTGTAAGACCAGACCCAGTAAATGACTCATTACAAGAAAATATGGGTATTTGATTATACTTCTAGTTGTTGCTGCACAATCTGACATTAAGTTTCAATATGAAAACTTCAGCATGATAGGCAAAGAAGAAGGGCTAGGGTATATTGAAATTGTATTTATGATAGCTTTACTTCTAGTGATACTTTTCTACAGTAGTCCATTTGTGATATTTTTATTGTGGTTTATAGAGTCTTTGTTTATACGTGGCATGGGTTTTGTAAGAATCATTCATTCAAATATTTCTGTAGATTATTATAAAAAAGACTGACAATAAAATACTGGAAAGTACATGTACTTGTTATGAAAAGGTGGGTGACTTATTTACATTTCTTACTTGTTGTTTCCTAATTTGGTGTTTTGGTTAAGAGCTGGTTTGAATTTATGGAATAAATAAATTTTTTGAAGTACATTAAGATGATTTAATTAGAAGGATTCATAAAATCCTTGCCTACATAGTCTTTCCATTGGAACTTAATGGAAGTGCTAGAGTGTGTTTTCTCCTAAGAGTCATTAAGTGTCATTTGACTATAAAGCAAATACTTGTTAATTATTTATTTTGCAAATGTCTGACCAAAGACATTAGCTCCTTTTCAGTAACCTGAAAAGTGGTGTTGCTCTTTGGATTAAGCTCGAAAAACAGGCAAAGCTTTTTTTTTTTTTTACTAGGTTTTCCGATTTTCCTATTTCAAGGACTTCACACACTCCTCTAACATTCTGTAGTTCTGTAATTCTCCTGATCTTAGATGCTATAAGTTGCAGCCTTCATCATCTCAGTTTCCAGAATGTGGTCTTCAGCCAGTTTCCTTTTTACTTTTTAGTCATAGAGTCACAGACTCATTTAGGTTAAAAACGACCTCCAAGATCATTGAGTCCAACCTTTGACCTAACATAACCATGTTTGCTAAACCATAACACTAAATTCCACATCCAGTCCTTTCTCGAATACTTCCAATGACAGTGAGGCCACCACCTCTCTGGGCAGCCCATTCCAGTGCTTAACCATTCTTTCAGTGAAGAAATTTTTCTTGATGTCCAGTCTGGACCTCCCCTGGTGCTTCCTGAGGCCATTTCCTCTTGTCCTGTCACTTGTTACGTAGGGGAAGGGACTGACCCCACCCGGCTACAGCCTCCTTTCAGGTAGTTTTAGAGAGCGATAAGGTCCCTCCTGAGCTTCCTTTTCTCCACACTAAACACCTGGAGCTCACACAGCCACTCCTTATAAGACTTCTGCTCCAGACCCTTCACCAGCTCTGTTGCTCTCCTCTGGACTCGCTCCAGCACCTCAGTGTCTTTCTTGCAGTGAGGGGCCCAGAACAGGAGGCAGAACTCGAGGTGTGACCTCACAGTACAGGGGTACAGTCTGAGTACAGGGGGGTCAATCACTGCCCTGGTCCTACTGGCCACACTATTTTTGCTGCAGACCAAGATGTCTTGGCCTTCAGGGCACGTGGGTACACTGATGGCTCATGTTCAGTCACTATCAACCAACAGCCCCAGATTCTTTTCCACCAGGCTGCTTTCCAGGCACTCTGTTCCCAGCCTGTAGCACTGCCTGGGGTTGTTGTGACCTAAGGACCCAACACTTGGCCTTGTTGAGCCTGTCTCAAGTGGCCTTGGTCCATCGATCCACCCTGTCCAGATCCCTCTGCAGAGCCTTTCTGCCCTCCAGCAGATCAAAATTCCCACCCAACTTAGCGCTGTCTGTGAACTGACTGAGGGTGCACTTGATCGTCTTGTCCAGGTCAACATTGAAGATGTTAAATGGACCTGGCCCCAGTAGTGAGCCCTGAGGACACCACTGATGACTGGCCCCAGCTGGATGTAGCTCTGTTCACCACCACTCTCTGGCCTGGACACCTAGGCAGTTTTTTACCCAGTGAAGAGTATACCTGCCCAATCCATGAGCAGCCAGTACCTCCAGGAGAATGCTGTGGGAAACATTTACTAAAGTCCAGGTAGACACATCCACATCCTTTTCCTCATCCTCATCAGTAAGTGGGTCACCTGGTCAGAAAAGATCAGGTTGGTCAAGCAGGATGTGCCTTTCATGAATCCATGCTGCCTGGGACTGATCCCCAGGTTGCTCTATACGTGCTGTGTAGTGGCACTCAAGATGATCTGTTCATAACTTTCCCCAGCACCAAGGTCAGACCTGTAGTTTCCTGGATCCTCTCCCCAGCTCTTCATGTAGATGGGGCATCACACTGGCCAACCTCCAGTCATGTGGGACCTCCCTGGTTAGCCAGGACTGCTGGTAAGTGGTGGAGAGTGTCTTGGCTAACTCTTCTGCCAGCTCCCTCAGTACCCTCAGGTGGATCCCATCCGGGCCCATAGGCTTTTGCCTTTCTGATTTTCTTACTATGTGACTTAATGATACCCTTTTACTCTTCTGGACTGGCCTGCCCCTTCTTCCAAAGGTCATACACTCTGTATTTTTTTTTTTCTTCCCCTCACCCCCTGAGTTCCAGCAAAAGCTCAGGCTGAAAGTTCAGCCAAGGTGGTGGTCTTCCCCGCTGACTCATCTTTTGGTATGTGGAGACAGTCTGCTCCTGGGCCTTTAAGATTTCCTTCTTAAAGTATGTCCTGCCTTTCTGGACCCCTTTGCTATTAAGGACTGTTTCCCAAGGGAGTCTGAACCAGTGTCCTGAACAGCCCCAAAGCAAGCCTACCCTTGGGATGTCCGAGGTAGAGGTTTTGTTAATCCCCTTCCTTACTTCACCAAGAATCAAAAACTCTTTATCATTTCATGGTCACTGTACCCAAGATGGCCTCTGATCACCACATCTCCCACCAAGCCTTCTCTGCTTGTAAACAGCAGGTTTAGCAGGGCACTGCTTTCCAGTCTGACACTTTACATACTCAGGTGGATTTTCTAGTCTCCGTTGGTTTTACTTTTCCTTCGTCCTCTGTACCTTTTCCTTGCAGAGGGAATTGTGGGTGGTCTCAGTCCACTGACTGTTCTACAGTTTGACAAAGATGTCTCTTTTCTGTGTCATTGGAAGTCTGCCATTTGCAGCAGGTGCCTGCACAGCAAATCTTAGCTCTTTTCCCTCTCTCTCACTCTTTCCATGTCCACAAGGCTTTCCATTTTATATGATCCTTTCAGTTCCATCCAAATAACTCCTGGCAATTTTAGTTTTATCCATGCTTGAATGATCAAAATTTCCTTGGTGTTTCAGTTTGCCATATACTTTATGATTCACTCAGTATAAATATCTCGTGAAAGATGAAATCACACTGTTGTAGGCCTGATTATGCAATTATTAGCAAGTCAAAAGCAGGCTTTCAAGTTACCTGGTCCAGATTTAACAGGGACATCTTCTAAGCACTGTCTTCCTCATTAAATATTCAATAATTTAATTTAGATAATGATTTTGTTATCAATAATAGCACTTGTGAAGTAAACAGTGATTTCATTTGGGCTGTAAATTTGCCATTTAGAGTAATTTTTATATTTAAGTCAAACATTGTCATTCAGCTTGAATAGTGATGGACAATTCAGAGAGTACAGAATTGCCTGTGGTTCCAGCTGAGATACAGAAAAATCACCAGGTCTTCACAAGGCCTCCTATTCCATTAGAGGTCAAGTCAGAAAGCCAGGGTTCCTTTATGGAGATGAATTTTATATAGGGATAGAGAGTACCAATTTTCTGACCTTTCCAATTCCAGTTTATAAATGTGTGCAGAAATTGCCCAAGCTGTCTCGCAGGGTGTCTGAAGAGCTGATGCACAGAGAAGTTTTTTCTACTGTGCAAGGGTTTTTTTAGGTATGAACCTGTCAAAGCTGAAAGAAATTTCAAGAAGGTAAGATTCTTCTGTTTCAAGAATTGCAACCCAGAAGCTTAACTTCTGCAAATACGGATTCAGAAGTCATACTGCAGGCCACAGAGTTTGAGTTTTAATATTCTTATTGATCAGTTCTGTTCTGTAAAATGCATTTTTTTAGTAAAATGGTGAGAGATTTAAAGCAGAAGTCAATATAGGATTTTTTCTTGCATGTTTGTACTGTCTGATGAAAAAATTCCAGAAGTATCGCAAACTATTCAGGTATTTTCAACTGCCTTTCCCTCATGTATGCTACTTGGATACAAACCCCTTATTCAAAATAATAGGCAATAGCTCACAAGTTCCTGTGTGATTGCCTAATGGCACATGACAAAACCCACCAACAGTGAAAAGGTGTTACTTACTAGTCAGATTCTACATCTTGCCATCTCAGCTGAATTGTCAGGGTTTGGTGATCCAGAAGAGGGAGCTGCCACATAAATTTCTAGCAGTTTGGAACTTAGTGAGGTCTCTTTTAACCCCCCACCATGGAAATTTTTTTTGGTTTTTTTTTAAATTTTGTGACTGACTCCAGTGGTTTCATGTGATTTTTTGGTCACTCAATTCATAGTTTGCTGATTTCTAAGGACAGCATGAGAGACTTAGTTCTTTAAATTCCTTCGGTTTTCAGTATCAGGTCCATGTATGTTTTTAAATATTCTGCTTAAATAGCATGCTAAAACCTTTAGTTGACATGATGAATGCAGTCCCTTTTACTTAGTCTGCAGAGCTTTTTTAAACACAGGTGTTTATGACTAGCCCACCATGGATTTTTTATAGATGTTTTCTGTAGCCTGCAGGAAGAACTCTGTGGTGACTGGCCTTCCTCAGTGCAACTCCATGTGAGACAGAAGTGGCTTCACTGTAGTATTTTTTTATGTGTAAGGAGTGATTCTTCTGTCACAGTAAGAACATACAGCTGGTATTTTGAATAAAGCAATATATATGTAAAATAGCAAAACCAATGTGCGCACTAAAATGTGCTTTTTAATGTTCTTTCTCTCTCTGTTTTTTTTTTTCTTTAGCAGCACAGAGCAATTTATAGTGAGTCAATCTATAATTTGTGAGCTACAAAACTAAAGAGCCATGAGGTACTGGGAGAAGGCATTAAAACATGTACTTATTAAAACTTGTACTCGTGTCAGGAAGGAGACCAGACTTCCCAAGCATCCTGAGCATATTTTCAAGTGCAAGATTTCAAGGTTCTGATACCAGTTGGTGGAACCCTAGATTGCCACTTGCTGTAATGATAGCTCTTATCAAAGCTATTGAACCTTCAGATTCATTGTTAGTCATTTTGTGTTAACAGCTGATGGCAGTGATGTGACTTTGTTCCATGAGGTAACTGGAGTACTGAGTATTGCATAATATATTCCTTGGGTTTTTTTGTCGTTAAAAGCTTGAGGGTACTCAGTATTAAGAAGCTTATATTTTTTTCTCATGAAGAAGAATGAATACAGCACTGTGTTGATTATATATTTGGGGGTGAGCACCTTACATATTTTGTGCAAATTTTGAGGTGCTGGAACATATCCAGAGAAGGGCAATGAAGCTGATGAAGGGTCTGGAGCACAAGTCTTGGAGGGTGGCTGAGGGAACCAGAATTATTTAGCCTGGAGAAAAGGAGGCTCAGGATGGACTTTATTGTTTTCTACAACTACCTGAAAGGAGGTTGTGAAGAGGTGGGGGTTGGTCTCTTCTCCCAAGTAACAAGTAATAGGACAAGCAAAATGGCCTCAAGTTGAACCAGAGGAGGTTTTGGTTGGATATTAGGAAAAAAATTCTTCACTGAAGGGGTGTTCAGGCATTGGGACAGCCTGTCCAGGGAAGTGGTAGTTATCAAGCTGTGCCAAGGGAAATTTAGGTTGGATGTTAGGAAAAAGTTCTTTACTGAGAGAGTGATAAAGTTCTGGAATTGCGTGCCTGGGGAGGTAGTAGAGTCACCATCCCCGTATGTGTTTAAAAAAAGACTGGATGTGGCACTCAGTGCCACAGTTTAGTTGAGATGGTGTTAGGGCATGGGTTGGACTTGGTGATCTTGAGGGTCTCTTCCAACCTGGTGATTCTGTGATTCTGTGGTGGAGTCACCATCCCTGAAGATGTTTGAAAGATATGTAGATGTGCCACTTTGGGATGTGGTTTAGTGAGCTTGGCAGTGCTGTGTTAATAGTGGGACTGGATGATCTTACGGGTGTCTTCCAACCTAGATGATCCTATGTTTCTCTTTCTGGAGATAAATATAGAATAGTGAAAGTCCTTGCCATGACAGGGAAGGGTGAGAATGAAGCATTTCATTTGTTATCGACATGAATACTCCTGCATGTGGTAGTATCCTGCTGTTGACTTAGTTCCTATTTCCAATTAGTAAATCTGTGAATATGACTACTTCCATAGAAGGTACCCCTGGATTCCATTCATACTTCTATGGGGTATCATCATGTGGCCTTCAGACTGTATGCAAGCTGCTCTGTTAGACAATTTAGACATTACATTATGAAGTTGTGCACAACATTCTAATATCTGAGTATGCCAACATGTAGAACTCTCTGGCTTATTTTTAGTTATTTTGTAAAATACTTTTGAAATTTCTTTATTTTTTACATGTTCACAAATGTACATGCATACACTTTTTTCTTATGTCTGTGCAAGGTTCATATAAAAACCAACAGAAAGTTATATGCAATCAATGTAGATGTGTTTGACTTTTCCTTCAGGAGGCTTCAGAATAAGTACATAAACAAATACTGTTTTTTTATATACATAATATTTTGCACATGGCTATTACAATTGAAATGTATAATATTTAAAATATTTGTATGTTCAAAAAACTGATGGCCTATTTGTATGTTTTTAAGTCTTCCATCAAATACAGTTTCTTTTCAGAATGCATACATTCCCCAGATGTTCTGCTTCTGTTTATTTGCAAGCACATTTTATAGCGGCTCATGTCACAGTGAATGGAGTTGACGGTTGGGCTGATTGCAGGAATATGCAAAATGTTAACCTCATAAATCTTTCTCCACCGATTGTATTAGGTAATTTTTAGAAAAATATGCAGAAGTATGGTGCAAGAGACAGTTCCATTATTTTAGTTGGAACCATCTTGGTATTGCAGTTAACGCTGATGTATTCAATTCAGAGACAATTATGTCTAGACACTAACAGGGGCTGTTGATTTGACATTCTATTCATAAAGAGGGCATGTGTCATTCAAAAGTGAGTTGTAAAACTATTCAGCATGGTTGCATTGTTAGTAATGTGCCTTTCCACTTCACACAACTACTATAACTAATTACCATATTTAGTAGTCTTGAGATCCTGAAATGAAAATAACTCACAATTTCTTTGGGAGATACAAATTATATTAATATTCCTTCTCTTTATACCCAAAATAAACTTCTGTGTTATGACTAGACTTGAAGATGGAAAGTAGAGGTGTTATCCTTGCAAGACTTGATGGTTTCTTGTTGAATCTTACTTCATGATCTTTGAAATTTTTAATACAGACTAGTTTTCTTCAATATATGTTTTTGTTTGTCAGATAACTCTTATTTTTGAAGCTTCTCTGATAAGTTCTTGTGTTAACATTGTAAACTCTGCTTTGAAATTGTTTATTGTGGAAATACCCCATGCTTCAGATTTCATTTATTTGCAAGAAGCACTAACTTGGAGTCCTTTGTAATGATATGCAAACTAGATATAATAAAGTAAGAATAAAGTAAGAATAAGTCTTACTTTTCATGCACTACATCGTAAAACCCTACATGAAAAATCTCAAGGGAAAAAACCCCACAATTTTTTTTCCTTACTCTTGGCAGGCTGTTACATTCAGGGTGTGCTGTTTCCTCTATTCTAAACCAGGGCATCACAGTCATATTTCACTTTGTTTGCTTTTGCTGGGTTGAGTTTTTTCCCCAAGAACACTTGCCCTAGTGGAATGTCCACCTTTCCTAAGTGAAAGCTAAAGAGACAATGAGAGTCTGCTGAGGGCATTGACGGTGTAGCTGTGCACTGGTCTTTCTTCAGAAGCGTGCCGCCATGCCTCAGGATCTGTGACTTTATGTTGCTTTTTGATTTCTCCCTCTCCTCGTGCTCCTCCACATTGATCAAAAATCTTCCTTAAAACATGATACCTATCTTGGCTTCTGGAAGTAGCAACTGTGCATTGAAATTTCTTTCAGTTTAAGAATATTGCGGTATTGACTTCGTATTTCTGATTTCTAGTCTGATTATTTTAGAGGCATAATTGTTCAATGATAATTGAGAAAATGCACAGAGGTTTGTTAAAGGACTTGACTCCCCTTTTCTTGATGATGCCAAATCATAAAATGTACCCATGGGGAAACAGTAAATAGAATATTTTATGTCAAGAAGACAGACCTCAAAGTTCAAGCTTCTTGATTCTACTACGAGATGAATCACCTCTGCTAGAGACCATCTCTAGTAGCAGTAAGAGGATCTCTGTCTCTCTCTCTCTCCCCTATGCTGAGGTGAGTCTCTAGAGCAGCTTGTGACCTGTATTACACGTCAAATGTCAGACCTCTGTAGTCATTGCTTTCTTTTGCTGCAGGTTCAGAAAGTTCCCAGAGCAATGTCTGTGCTGACTGGGGCTGGGCAATACTGACCTGGGCAATACTGACCCCCTCACACTTGCAAAGATCACTCACTTAAAAAGAAGCTCCAAAGCATCTGACAAATGTGTGTGTATCTCTCTCTCTCTCTCTCTGTACATATATATATATATGCATATGTATTGTCTCCTCAAATGGTTGAAAGAAAGCACGTATTCAAACCCTGTAGTTAAAAAGCAGAACAAATAAAGGAGGATTGCAAACCCGAAACTTCAGTGACATCATCACATATTACTGTTTCTATACATACCCTGCCACATTTGACTCACAGGTTTTATGTGTCTCTGTTTTACTTCTTGTGTATGCAGTGTGACAGTGATTGGAGCTCTGTACTTCTCCAGACATGGAGTTGTGTTGTTTCTTTGGTAAGAGTACTTAAGTATGTAACCATTCGCATAGATTCCTTTACATGGAGAAAACTAGCAAATGCTTGCCTATGTAAATGTAACATTTGAGTTCAGATGAGAGCACAAGTCAAGAAATTCAAAGATATAGTTCCCACAGCAACCATAATTCAACCTCGTTGCTGTGAGAGCACAAAAGCTCGCACGAAATACCATGCAGAATACTGCATGTATGCAACTGTTGGAGACACGGTTGCTAGGAGAGCCATAAATTTTAATTTCTAGAGGTATTTACATTCACATTTTATATCTCTTGGTATTAGAATCTGTATTTTGTTGAAACAGTGCAGAAATGAAAAAATGGAAAAGCATCCATTTGGGTTAGTGTATCTTTTTGCTTTCTTGTAATGTACAATTGATTATATTACTATCTCTTTCTGTTGACTTTTTTTTTTTAAGGGAGTAATACTGAATGTGAAATATAATCTGGTCTGCTTCCTTACCTGACTCTATTTTTTCTCTTTGTTTACCCCTGTTACTGAACCTGCAGCTAATGGGGTCTACTTGTTTGCCTACCAAGGATAAATAAACCAGATATTTATCTATATGTACCCATCTATCTTGTTATTCAACTTCCATCTGTTGCTTAAGGTTCCATTATAAGATATCCCAAAGCATATGGAATATATTTCTTTTCAATATCTCATAGGATACTTTTGGTTTCTTTGTTTGCCAGCTAAGTCTGCTGATTTGGTCATCTTAGACATGTTTAATTATTATGAGGGTTAGTGAAGGAATGGGAGTGTCCTTGTTTTGAATTTATATTTTTAATTTAGAAAAATATAAATATTTCAATTACAATAATGGGTGCAGAAAATGTTTGTAAATAGTATCTACAGGATTTCCAGGAGCTGGTTGGCTGAAATATCTATACCATGTTTCTTAGCCTTTCAGATGTTGCCAGTGGAGAGAGAGACCATGATGTTTGAAGATTGGTATATTAAGTCCCATTCCCATGGGTAATTATTGTATCTGTAGGCTGGATTGAGTATTCGTGATTATTTAAAAAAAAATCACTTTGACTGGGGCATACCTCTTAATTTATTTGGAAAAAAATCACCAGTCATTTAAAATAAAAGAAAAAAAGGGAAATGACACAAGATGAGGAAGGTTCATGATAAGAGTTTCTCTTCAAACTACAAAAAAATTAATTTAGACTTCATCTAGTTTCTACCAGACTGATTTTTCTCAGCCCTCCATCATATCTTAGTCTGCTATATGAGCCTTTTTATGGACAGTCTGGGCAGTGCTGAAAGACTGATTGGATGTGAAAATGTTCTCCTTGGGAAATCTTTGGATCCTGCCCTTCCCAGATTGTTAGGCAATCTGCTCTAGGAAACCTGTTTTGACAGTGCTTGTTATCTCTGCTCGGCAGAGTCCTACAGGGACCATCAGTGCCTACCTCAAAGCCAGGGTTAGGGGAATTCGCTCTGCAGCCCACTGCCTTCCCAAAGCTTTATTGTTCTGTTTCATTGTGCTCAAAAGCTAGTTAGGAACTGCACACATATTATTGCACATGTGTCTAAAATAAAGTTGTATAGGAAATGCAGATTTTCTTGTGTAAGAATTTATAACCTGAAATTTGGACTCCATCTGAAAATTAAAACATTCACAGTGGCTCAACAATTTCTTAATAGAGAAACACATGAAAATTAATTAAGTTCTGGCTGCCATCTGATGAAGAGTTGGTCTAGTCTTTCCACAGTGACTTCACTGTGTCTGTATTCTATGAAATGAGGAAGGGGACTGGAAATTGTGAATCATGGCAATTCTTCAAGGAGCAGGTGTGTAAGCAGAGTCTTGGATAAAACTTGAATCATAAGGCTCTATGTCCTGCTGAAACAAGAAAGTGAATGCTTAGGATGTAAGTTTTGTGTAAGAACTCCATTGTGGTCATAAACTTCCATCAACATCCTTACAACATTTCTTTTTCCAGTGTGTATAGCTATTATTTTGGGGCTTCCCTGAAGTGTGAATAGTTACAAGGATAGTTTTGTTTTCTTCTTTCTGTTCTCTTGCATGTAGTAGTTGTGCTTCTGGTATTTGAAGTGAAATAAATAATGGCAAACTTCAGTGGAAACTAAGAACTGCATAGGGATGATTTGAGATAGCTGGAAAACAACAAAATGTTCCACTTGAAAGTGATCTATTTTTAGTAAACAGAAATACATAAATAGACACAGGGTCTAGAAAACACTAAGTTTACATTTGTGTTCATTACAAGTTGATCAGTAACTGTTGCTGGATGACTTGATGTAGTTATTTTATACAATTAATCACTGTCCGTACAGGCCCAGGAAAGAGAAATGGACAGTCACTACTGCCAGGGGTTGCTGGTGATCATGATGAGCTCATTTTTTTTTGAGGTGATGGGGGTCCTGTGGCAGGAAATGCCTTTATGGGAAACTGCTTTCTCTGTAGTGGCAAAAGTGCCTGGTGTTGGAAACCAGGTCATAGTTTCAACACTTACTGACAAGGGAGGAGAAAGTTGGTGTAACTCTACTTATGCATGTGTTTTTCCTCCAGCATATAACTTCCTCTGTGTGCATGTGCCCCCAGAGACATGGATTTCCTAATGGAACATAGGACTTTGATGAAAGTGGATGGCCATGTCACCTCGCAGTTCTCAACAAAGAAGAAAATTTCCTTGGTGGGATTAAAACCATCTGCTTGCATCATGGGCTGTTAGGTATGAGATAGGATTTGACTTCAACATGTTAGTCACTGTTAGTAGATGGAGGATTGGTATGTAGAATAAACTGTCTCATATGTTAAAGATTTTTGTTGTTTCTCTTCATTTGAAAATAGGTATTTTTGTCAATTACAATGAGCTGGAAAGAATTTTTTTTTTTTTTTTTAAAAATCAGTTTAATTTTTAAAGAATTTTTAGTATTTTACATTTATCTACAAGCATTTCTTTTGACATCCTGTCAAAATTACCACAGAGGTGTTTGAATTATATTTGTTAACTCTGATAGAAGTTTTGTAGAGGAGTTGATTGTGCTCTGTTATTGAAGGCAAGATGGTTCCTTTTGCAGGATTGTATTTCCAGTTTCCAAATTTCACCAGCTCCTAACCATTGAGGCTAATTTTTTTTTTTTTTTTCCCCTGGATTGGCTTCAGGCTGATTTTTAACAGAAAATTCTAGTCAAGACTGCCAACTTGGCTTTGACCATAAGCCTCACAAGAAGATGCCTGGTATCCTTTTTCCCCTTAAAAAAAGAATTCCATCAAGCTTTCCTTGAAAAAGCTCTAGTATTTGCATGCTTGGAAGGAGAAACTTCAATTTGACGAGGTGAATATAATCAATTTGAATATTTTAAGAGTGTTTTTGGCCGTCCCTGTGAGTACCCGCTCTTCTTTGACTGACTTAACAACCTCTGAAAAATGGTTGTTTAAATAATCTCGTGAAAGTGTGTAGATGGACTTTCCCCCCCCCTTTTCTGTCAGCTCAGCATACAGGGAATGTTCCCTGATGCAGAGCTGAATTGACCTTTCTCTAACTGCAATTCTGATCTGATTGGAATCAGAGATGTTTTTTGGTATTGAAGTCTTACAACTTTCTGTTCTCTTCTTTGAATTTCATTCTCTCTGTCTGCTGGAAGGGGGCAGAGTAGAGGAAGAATCACTGTTTGATTTGATATGGAACAGGTACTGGCTGTCAGGAGTACCTTGGAAAAGGATTCTGGAGTAAAAAGAATGGACTGGCACTGTCCTGGAAATCAGAACTCTGACTGTGTGAATTCACTGGTAGTACTTGGTCATCACGGTTACATGCTGAAGCTGCCTGAACAGAGACTGGGAATGAGGTGAAAACATGGGAAGAGGCATTATTAGGAGGGGAGGAGAGACATGGAGATGAGTCTCCTGCGGAACCTAGAGGGTAACACAGCTTACCTGAGAACTGCTTCGCTTCTGGTGCTAGAAGCCTGCATGGCATCATTGCTGGCATTGGGAGTGAAGCTGTACTCCAGCAAGTAAGTTCTTGGTATGTACTTTTGGACCAGCTCTTCATTAACAGTACAGACTGGTAAGTTTCTATAGCTAACAGTGACCTACTTGGTTCAAGAAACAGGGAATTTTCCAATAGACCTTATGATTGCAAAGTTACAGAAGATTATGTTTCCTGCCATCTGTTGGAATATGTTTCCTTTTTTTTAAGAACTTGGAAATTTTTTTACCTTTGAAAACCTTCTCAGGAGCACTTCAGAACTGCTGTATCAAGCGTGCAATTGCCTGGGCAGCCTAATTTAAATGCCCGACGTGTACACGTTGTAGTATAATAATTATATTATGATGCTGGTTTAATTTTCACCTGGTTGAGCATATGAATCAGAGTAGTGAAGTGCAGAAGACTGTTCTGTAAGCCCTGTCTGATCTATTGCAAAAACTGGAAGGTATGTTGTTAGCATTCTGGAGAGCTGGAATCTTTCCCTGTAGCGATGTTTCTGTGCAAGGTGAGAAGCAGTGCACTTTAAAATGTGTTGTCCCTGATCATGTGTTTTTAGTTTTTAGATATCTAGGTTGGGATGCTGAATTGCTGAGTAGGCACTCTTACATTCTTAGTCAGTGGAAATGCTGTGTAGAAAGGTATAAACTATAGAAAATATAAGGGATTGGGCCACATAATGAGTAGTATGCAGAAAACAAGACAACTGCAGGTATGACATTAAGTGAGCTTAGTTGTGTGTTGAATAAAGTAAGATTAGAAGTTTGATGATCCCGGCATTTAGCAGTCATCGAGTTACATACATACTGCAGTTTTTAATTTCTGGTTATTTGCATTTGCACTGCTGGCAAATAACTTCTTAAGAATTGTGTGACGGATAAAGAGAGACTTTACATAACTACAGAAATAAAAAGTAGTTTTGAATGAAAATGGCTTGCATTACAGAAATATTTAGCTTGAAAAAGAGAACATTAAGGAAGTAAGTTGAAGTAATTACAATATCTTCTCACATAGTCTCTTGCTAATTAAAAAAAAATACTGTTTTAGCATCTTAACTTTTTTTCCAATTGCCATTAGCTGCATTCTACAAATGCAGAAAAACAACTGTGTAAACATAGAAAATTAAAACGAAAGGGACTAGAGATTTTGAATAAATACTTACAAATTGCTATAAAAGACAAAAGTAAATGATAGGGATGTAATTTTCACACATTTCAAATGTAATTATGTTGTGTCATAATTTTGTGGGGTATTAACCTTATAGTTATGAAAAATAAAGTCAAATTCAGAACTCATTTCAATAGTAGACCATATTTAATTTTATATCTAGATATCTAAAAATTATATATAATATTTAACATTTAGAAAATCAAATTTCTGAAAGTTTAGCTACTGTGACAGTCTTGTGGCTTTGGAGTTCTAACTGACTGCAAAATGGAAACAATGTGAGCAATGAATCTTTGGATTTAGATGAGAAATAAAAGCTTATTACTGCATTCAGGAGGTTGGCATACCTTCCTTTGTATTCCTAGCATTAAGTATCACTTTGCAGTAATGATACTGAATGCATCCAGAAATGCAAGTGAAGGATCTGAAAACTAAGATGCAATATATCAGATTGACTAATACATTATGAAGTGGTATAAACAATTTTAACTAAACTCAGTAAATTGTGTTTCTTTCCTATTGTGTTTTTTCAGTTGGTTAATTTACAAAATTCAGAAAATCTTGTCAAGTATCACTATCATTGTTACAAAGTCACAAGGTTTGACTGTAATTGTCTGCAGGTGATAATAATTAATATTTAACTTTGCTCTTTTTAAAAAAAGGAGAAAATAGTTAAAAAATGAATTCTATCCTGATGGGACTCAATTTAGAACCTACTGAATGCTACAGTAGAACTTTCATTGACTTCAGTAGGAGCAGAAATCTGGCTTTTCATATCAGTTTTTGCTGATGAGGTGATAGCTGTTTTTCTGCAGGGAACAGTTGTAAAGTATTGCTTGAAACCATGAAGTCGTAGCTGCTGGCTTTGTTCCCCTCTTTCGGGTGGGATTTGGGGATACAGAACATAGATACCTCTCCTTTCTGAAAAGCCTGAAATGTCTGTTAAATCACAGCTTTTCAAATCTTCCCAGAGGAGATTTGCTCAGGATTTTTTAATACATGTAGTATATGACAAGTAATAAAACCAGAAGGGTTATTTGTTGTATTTTTATGGTTGAGTCTGTCATATCATATTTGCAGACTTGTCAGTGGACAGTCAGCAGCGCCTGAAGTCTCAGAGGTCAGCGTGTGAACACTGTGGAAGGGCTGTGCTCCTGATTGTAGAGAGGGGGCTTAGGTTGCATTATGGTGATTTACGTTATTCAAATGGGAATTCTGATTGCTGCAGCTCAGATGACTTCTAAGGTGACAGGCATATCATGGATTTAATTATGAGATGTGCTGATGAAAAAAGACCTGGTGTGGCTGGAGTGTGATACAGTGCAGGCAGTTCTGCAGTGCGGGCCATGCTTGCTCGGACAAACTGTGTTGCTGTGCTGGGCCCCTCTGCCACCCCATTCTGATGCAGTTGCTCAGCTTATGGGAGGTTGTTTTTCTCAGATCAGGTGCAGTAATTTGGCTTTTAGCAAAGTAACAATATGTCATGTATAGAAGGAAAATCTGACTGGTAGGTGGCCAGTATGGGGTAAGGTTTAAGGTCTGTGTCCTTGAAATACTGAGAAAATACAGCAACAGATGTGCAGGATTTAAACTGGTTATTATTCCGGTCCTGTAGATATAAACAGATAATTAAAATGTCGTTTTTACAATGTCTTCATCAGCAAAAAGTTTGATCTCCTACAAATACCTTTTGATAGAGCATGTGGGTTTTGTTCACATATGCTGTTAGATTTTTGTATTCCTCAAGGCATTTCTCTTCTGAATTATGTAAATATTTTTTTAGACTCTTACCTTTTTTTAAAATTTCTCAATCTTCTTCATTATTTAAGATGGTTAGACCTCTGCCTTTTTTCCATGTTGTCATGTAGAGTACTTTATATTTTCTTGAATGGCTGATTCTGCTCAACAATCAACATGATTTCTTTTCTTTATTCCAAGAGCTGTGGAAGTACATTTTCAGTGGTACAGGTCTTACAGAAGATGGAAACTGCTGACCTAAGGCTGCAATTATTATACGTTTTAAGTTAAGTTTTAAATACAACAATATTTAAACTTTCTGGAAGACAGGATTTCTTGGCAGGAAGATGAGGTGGTTAAAAACATATAATGAATGCAGGTAGTACCCACAGAAATTCATCCAGCTCTGTGAAGTCCTGTCAGTCTTTGGATCCAGTCAGAGACAGAGTTTAGTTCTTGTCAGCCGATGATAGCTGTGGCCACTGAGATGGCCTTTGTGCACATGGACCTGCAGAGATGCAAAGCAGTTGTGCTAACCCACCACCCAATCACCTCCAGCTGTTCAGTGTGATTCAAATTCCTGATGGAATCATGTGCAGTGAAGTCCAGACTAATTGTAAATCTAAAGAGCACTTTTCTGACATTATTTAAAATTTTCCCTTCAGCATGATACTGTGTAAATATACTAGTGTTTATATACGGTATATAAATATAATATGTTAAAATATTATGTTTTATGCAAAAACACAGGGCTTAAGTCTCCCCACTTTTCTGAGTACACTGGATTTCAAGGGCAATTGTCTACTTTCGCTATCATGGTGTTTTAAATATCAGAAACAACCTTTAGTAGATTCAAAACAATAACTGATTGTGAAAAGAAATAACACAGCCCTTATTTTATAGCTTTTTCTATATATGCTGTACACCTCTGTGCCTGTACAGTGTTTTGTTTGTTTAAGGAAGTGGCATTCGCCTTCAGCTTTTCTTGGTTTTACACAGAATAAAAGAAAATGTTTGCCTTTTATGCTGGTAAGAAGAAGGTGAACCCTCTATTCTTTAGGGAAAACTCTGGCTACGTCTAGCTTGAAGAGTCTTTTAGGTCTGTTTATTTGTTGTGCTCACTGTGTCTTGCCTTGGTACCAAAATGTCTGACAGAATCATCAGAGATCAGGCAGATGAAAATGTTGACAAAAACCCCAGCCCTTTGTGGATGTGTACATTTGTTTCCATGTCAAAAACAAAGCAGTTCTCTCTCAGGGCTAACAGTCTTTATAGCAATATTGGAACTCTGTCTGTAAGCATTATCCAAGTCTTACACTAATTTGTGAAATGCTTTTTATGATTCCTTTTATACAGCATAGTAATCTTCTGTGGATAAACACACTACAGAATATATATTTAATTGTACAGTCTTTTACTTTTTTTTCTCTTAGTTCTGTCTTTTGTTGCTTGACTAGACATGCAGTATTTTGCTGCATTGACTGCAGTTTCTCCATAGGGGATATTCATGGGGAAAATTTAGAAAATATGCTATAATTGTAGATCAAATGTAGAATATGAAAAGAATATAAATGTATTTTATAGTTTTGGTTTTGTGTAATTTAGATTTCATACATATGATTGAGGAAAACACTGTTAGTCTACCTAGGGGAGATGCATATAAAATTAAAAAGCTGGAAACATTGTACTGAGTGTAATTGCAAATTTTCACTACTTGAAAGTTAATGTTTTTTGTTAGACAAGTTTAAAAAACAGCATGAAATGTTAGTAACGCACTGTTGCAGGCAGGCATTCAGTAACTTTCAGGAAAATCAAAAAATGTTGTTGCCATTCTGTGCTAGAGAAAACTCAGGGAATACCTGTTACTGTGATTCTTCTGTATAAAGTCTTGCTGACATTTTCAGGGTATCTGCAGTGAGTGATCTTTGATAAATTAGACTATAGCTGGACTGTTTTGATGAAAGCGGGTGTGCAATTGATCTATTTGATCTCTAATATTAAAGACAATACTAAGATAGTTTAAAAATAGTTAATATTTGAAATATTTCTTTTTGTTTCATTGTTTCATTTATGACAGCTTCTGTTGGCAAATGTTGTCACTTGTTGCTTTGATGTCACAGCATCAAGCACTCAGAGAGACACTGATGATCAAAAAATGAGGTAATTTTAACAATTTAGTCTGGCCTGCTTCGTAACATGAACTGTGGATTTCCTCACAGTGATTGCAGCATTAAATGAATAATTTTTGGCAGAACTAGGGAATAATTACCTTTCTATGAAGACAGCTTTTAGGTCCCACACTCCTTTAGTCTTTGAGTAAGAAATAGAGATCTTAATTTTATGAGGGGGCCTTTGTGGGGAACAGTAGTCCTCCTGTAAGTTCGAAATTTTATAACTAAGGACCTTGAAGAGCAAACTGTTGTTGGCTTTATCAGTAATTTGCTTGAGTAAAAATTTAAAGGATTTGGCTCATTTACTTTCAGTACCTAGATGTAAGGACATAATGTTTGGTGTATTAAGATGCTTTTAGCCTTTCTTTTTATTCCATGCACATCTGTTCAGTATAATTGCACATCCTGGATCGCTGAGCCTGATTCAACACCTGTTGTTAACATCTTTTACTTGAATTAACAGTTTTCCTCCATAAAAGGACAAATCCAGTTTTGTGCTTCATAAATTAAGACTACCAGAGAAATTCTTAAAAGTTTCTTCTGCTGTGGTGCCAGCTGGTACAGTGTGTAACTACTGATGGACAGTCCCCATATGCCACACTCTGTTTCTATTTATTGCATACCACATCCTTGTGGACACAGCCTGGCTGCATTATGATTGCCTACTCTTCTTCTTCCTCCTGTTTCTCTTTTCTTATGTGCTTGAAAAGTTAAAAATGTAACTCAAACAACTGTATTGTGATGAAGTTTATTTGAAGTGTTGTTCTAGTAAAAACTAATAAAAATGGTTTTTAGTCCCATATGGATTGAGTTGAAATTTGGAACACATGTACAGCATAGGTTCACGTTGAAGACTGTGGGAAAATTTCATGTGTTTTTTTGACTATGTTTGAGGCCAATTTGTAAAATAACCTAGGCAAATACTTTACTAGGCTGTAGATCATACATGTTTATTAGGAAAATCTGTCAGATCTCAGTCAATGGAACATGGAACTACAAACCATCATCTTCCAAAAAGAGCCCAAACAACCCTGGTGCCTCTGCCAGGTATCTCTGATTATCAGCTGAAACCATCATGTCTTTGCTAGAAATGTTGTAAAACTCCTTGTCTTGGAGGCTTTTGCCCATGGCCCGAGTGCTTCGGCAAATGAGTACTGATTTACTTTTTTTTTCCCCTGACCAAATGAACATTAAATGAAAGACAGATTTAATTACTGTGCACTGAAACCCTTTGTCCTTGCTTTTAGAGCACCTTACTGAGGAATGGGGTGATTTTTATTTCGTGGAAGATGCTTTTACCAGTCTTATTTCTACTGCAGAAGCCTTTCACTTCAGGTTCCAATTTCATGCATTGTAGTATAAAATTTTTAGAAATACCACATGGAAGCAACATCTGTCAGGATTTATCAAAGTTTTCCTAGTCTAGCTGATACTAACAGTGGGCCAGTAGGGCATTAAGAGAGAACTGTGCTGTTTGCCTCATAGTGACTACTTCAGTGCATTAGGTATTAATCATCAGACTCCTAAATGATTTTTTTTTAATTAACTGTTTAAAGGATATGTGCTTAGAGAAGACCAAGCTTCCTGTTGTGTTTCTTTAAGTTAGTTTTTATTTAGAGCTTACAGTTCTGTATTTGAATTTTAGAATCTGAGAATCAAGATTTCTTAAAGTAGTGTTGGCTGTATTTTCCTGGCTTAATGTATCAGTGCTGTTATAACTGAATCATGTGCTTAAATTAGCTGTTCTAAAACAAGGAAAAAAAAGCCATGTACAATCTGACAGGGCTCATATTGCTATTTCTCAAGTGTGTTAAAAGGAGAAATTATACTAACCTGTTTTTTATAGTTCAGTCTATCTACTTTACGTTTCTACTCAGAAACCAATGAATAAATCATAAGTATTACATATGTGTTAATCTAACCAGATCCTCAAGGAAGAATGAGTAGAGCAGGTGTTATTTTTACAGCTGTATCTCATAATTTAAGTGCTTTCCATTTAGCTAAGTATTCAAATGCTGTCTTTTTAAATATAGTGCAGGATTTAGACTTGTGATAAGAGTATTGATACAACACATCAAACCTCTCTGCTTTTTCTGAAGCCCTAATTTAGCTTTTAAACTAGTTTAAAATTAACTTGTACCATGATCCCTTTGGAGAAAGCATATATGTTAAAATGTTTTGCAATGCCTAGTTAAGTTGTCAAGTTGAAGCTGTGAGTTACTCTCTCAGAACAAGTATTAAATAAAAATGTTAAGCTCTGGTTTATGTAAAGATCTCCAGTCTAAGGGTGTGGCTTCACTGAATTCTCAAGACCTTTGTTCACGGAGTTGAATCTTTAGTTGTTAAAGAATTGACCTCAGATATTCAGGGAGGTCTCACTTATTCTCCACTAAGTCATGGATAAATTTAGATACATAGAGAACTTGTGGTTTTGCATTAGGACATGTTTGTGTTGGTCATTTCTTTCACATAAAAAGTAAAGATGTTTTGGTGTTTTGCCTGGGCTTTTTTTGTTTCAGGATTTAGGTGGTGAGCTATCTATGAAGGAAAATGAAATCTATGTGTGCCACTTACATAGGTAAGTAAATGTACAGTTTTAGTCAGATGATTTATGTATAAAATATTGTTATTAATGTTTTGGTTGATATTTATCACAAGTGGAATTTGTTGTAAATTACATATGAAAACTCACTTTCTAGCTCTGTCTGTCCTCTCATGGATACTGCAGTTTTTTGGAAGTTACATTCAGGGTTTTAAAGGAACTATCAGTAACTCTTCATGGTAGAGATAAAATGCTCCTTTGAGTTTGAACAAAAAAGAATGAGTTTAGAAACAATTATGGCAAACTAAAAATTTTTTATCAAGTCAAAAGAAAGAAAGAATCCATTATCGCAGCAATGAAGTGGCCTGACATGGTAGGTAGAGAGATTTCTGTTTCAGTTTGGCAGCTGGTGGCATTATGGTTATAATTCTATTAATAGTTAAAGAAAGGCTGGTAGCTATAAATAAAATCTAATTTGCTAGCAAATACTTTACTTAAGTACAAGTGTTCTTTTTAATGTGTTTATTTGGTATTCCTCTGTTCAATTGTATATGTAATTTAAATATAATCAGTAATTCTTCATTCTGCAGGAACTCTTTATGTGATCAAAATGAAATATTGTCATGATTGCTTTTGAAAGATGAAGATTTAGAACTAGGAAGGAGGGAAAAGGCCCTAACATTTTCTGTGGCTTCTAATATTCAAACAGGTAGCATGAGAATTTGTTGATGAGTGATGCCCTATGCAAGTACCCTTTATGCCCAATTAGGTAGTGACTGTGTAATACCTTATCAGCGAAGGGAGGAGATGTAGCTGATTTCAGAGGATTGGTACTGCACTCTGAATATCTTTAGAAGATATTTCTGTGCTGGGCCCGTGAGTCAGTAGCCCCAGGAAGAACTTCAGTGCTGATGAGGTTGTATGTGTGACTCTTGCAGTGTAACACCATAAAATCAGCTTTGTTGGCTGTAAGTGCTATGCTCCTTCTGTTTCAGTGGGCTGGAGGAAGCTGGCACTATCAGCTATGCTGTCAACGAGGGGCATCACTGTGATCTTCCCTTTGCTTTTCTGTCTCAGACTGTGCACACAACAAAGTCCCCTCATATCCTGGCCTTCTGTAAGTATTTATTAAGGACAGACATTCACGTTGCTGGAAGTCCTAGACTTTTTTCTAATTAGTTGTGGAAAAAATCCTGTTATCTTGCATAGCTTTCTGTAGCTCTGCTTCAATTCTTTGGAGTGGTGATTGTTTCTGTGCCCTTCAGTGACTGTGGAGCTCTTGGCTGCTTCTTGGCTGCCCACTTTCTTTGACTGAGCCACTTTACCGAAAGCCTCATGGCTTTTGAGCATCAAAACATGTGAAGGATAATTCAATGGATGAGAAAAACAAAGTTTGGTGAAAATATGCTGTAAGTTGTTTCTCCCTGTGTCTGAGTTGGTCCCTGAATAGATCTCTGGGGTTATGAAGCTTTCTTCTTCCACCTAGAGGCTCTGAACTGAGGTACCACCTAAGAAAGTTTCTGCGTCAGCTCTGGCCTCTGTCATGTGAATCAGTCCTTGTTGCTTTTACTCAGGTGCTCTAAAGCTGTGTGGCTGTACTGGGGAACTGGGTTAGGATAAGAGGTTGAGACTCCTCTAGTCTCATTTTGCCTCTGTTTTATATCTATGCTTTGGTCAGAGCTATATTTTTCTGCAGTCATTCTTAAAAGCTGTATCTTTGGTGATTTTTGCACTTTTATAATTTCATGGTGAATTAAAGTGTAATGAGATGTAATTTTTTTTAAAAAGCTCTTGAAAGACCTATCTCTGTCTTTTTGGCACCAAAGTTCAAAAAAGTAAAAAAAAAAAAAAAAAACACATTAAAAATGGTGTCCCTTAGTGTACTAAATCATCAGAACAGTTACTGTTCTCTTGGTGTGATTGTCGGATGTGATTTTCATTATTCCACAACATGCCTTGGCAGTTTACAGTGTTTGCTGTACCACTGCATTCACAGTGTTACACAGTAAAGTCCAGAGGAACCTGGGACCTTAATGGTCTGCCTGATGAATGCTGAGATTCACAGAGGTCCACTAGAACGAGGTTTTGCAAGCAGGACTTGGTTTGTGGGTCATGGAGGGTTGATTCCCTCTTTTTTTTTACTCTGAGGGGAAAAGGGTCCATTTTTAACCAGTTTGAATGTAGGTTTCTGTAGGACTGTGTTTGAGAACTGCCTCAGAGTGTGTATAATGTTCATAGAAGCAGAAATCTCATCTTTATTTGGATATTGAGTTATTTTGGCTATTTGGAAACACATTTTCACTGTTGTCTGTGTTTATGTGATTTATTCACAGATATAATTATGTTTGCTTGCTTTTATTTATTTATTCCAATGTGAGATTCTAAATATGTATACTTCTTTAAGAAACTGAAAATATAGCAATGACTATTACAGTGTTAAAAACTTTGTCCAGCTTAGTAACTTACAAAAATACAAAGTAGTGGGAAATATCAAATAAAACTCTAAATCCAATTGGAAAAATAAGTTTCATCTCCAAAATAGTTTTTCTTTACACAGTTTAATTCTGAGCTATAGTAGATATATATTTTGCCTTGAAGGTAAATAAAAAATATTATATAATCATTTAAGTTAGAAAAGAGCCTTAAGATCATAGAGTCCCACTATTAACACTGCCAAGTCCACCACTAAATCATCTCCCAAAGCACCACATCTGCTCATCTTTTAAATACATCCAGGGATGGTGACTCAACCACTTCCCTGGGCAGCCTGTTCCAGTCCTTGACAACCCTTTTGGTGAAGAAATTTTTCCCAATATAATCCAGTATTAGTTATTTTCTTACTCCTATGTTCCACAGTTTATAAAAGAGGTGCAGGAGTTTTTGTATGATTTTGACTGTTTAATTGAGAGTTTATATTTTCTTTATATAGATTTAAATGATTATCAGGAGAATTACAGGTCAATACCATGCTCAATAGACAAGGCTTATGATTTCATTAATATTTATAGCTTAATACTGTGCTCAATAAGAAATGTCTTCATAATTGGACTGTAGGAAGATTAAGTAACTAAATATGAAAGGTTAATTTTAGAAAGTAACTGTCAAGCTAAAGAACAGTGTTGTCAGCTGTGGTGCTCACCATTCTGTTGAAGATCGTGTGAAACAACTGTTGCAGGACTATTTTGGGGGAAGGGATGAAGCCTCTTCCGGGGTTCAGTTTAGGTGAGAAGCAAGACAAGTAAGTATATTGTAGATAAGTTCTTACACATGTGATAACTTGGCAACCATGAGGAGTTATAAAGATAATTTTAGATATCACAAACTCCCTGTTTTCTGTAGTATGAGAATGTTTTATGATTTCTCACTTAGAAAAGATGAAAAAAATTGTTATTATTCCCTCTAAACACAATAAAACTACCTTTTATTCTTAAAACATTTTTGCTTGTTTTTCCTTACATAAAGAATACTTATATTTTCCAGTCACAGACAACTGTCTAAGCATTAAAAACACTTTTCTCCTGAAACATTGCTTACCCAAGGGAGAGAGTAAGAAAGCAAACATCAACTGACATGACAAAGGATCTAGAAACACACTACAGAGAGGTGTTCCAGCTGCCTTGGTGGAGACGGTAGAAGATGACCTCTACAGATTAAAGGAACAGTGCTTTCCACCTTGTTTCCTCAGTTCTCTCTAGCTTGCTTGATTGTCCTTCAGAGCACTGATATAGGGCAGTAGCAGTTCAACAGGATAAAATTATCAGCACTTATCAGCAGTTGAAGCTTACTGGAAACACGTTTCTTCAGTTTTGTCTTGATTGATGAGACAGTCGGGGTTTCTCTGGTTGTAATTTGCAGATAATAACAAACTCAAAACTGTTTCAAAATGACCTGCTCACACTCAATACACAGCTGTAATTGGAACAAGTAAATTACAATTCAAATCCCCCAAGAATATTTCTTTAAAGGATATATATAACTTCAAGTATGGAGAGTCATTATAAGACAAACACTGTGACTACAAGATAAATCCTTCATGGTACTTAAGTTCTGCAGTATTTTTGGTTATTTGACTTTATGGTTTAGTCCCAGGAATGGTAGTTTAAAGGGATGCTCACATTACATGGTCCAGCCTCCCACATGTAGTGTGCTGCTATGTGCAGAAGCTTTTTGTATAGAGATGGGGACAAAAAAAGACACTGAGTCTTTCTCTTGTTGTCTGTCTCTGTTGTCTGTCACTGTGTTCTCTCCCCCGTCTGTCACCCACACGTTTTCTGAACTTCCTTTTACAGCTGTCATGCTCATGGCATCCCTACATTCCTGAAACCTCCCTTCCTAGACCTGTCTTCAGGTGAGCTCTGGCCTCCCTTGTTTTGTGCCCAAGTTTCTGAACAGTGCTTTTGTACTCTTTCTTTTTTGCCTGTCCTGGTTTTCATCTTCCTTTTTCATTTTAAATTTTAGCTCATCAAAAAGCTTCTTCCTAAGCCAAGTGGGCATACTGCTGGAACTCCTAGCTTTTCCACAGGCTTCCTCCTGCCTGAATTCTCAAAAACCAGGCTCTCCCTCTGCCTGTTCTTCTGGGATTTCACCCAGCTGTTTCCTTGAATAAACCTCAATCTGCAGTTCTAAAATCCCTCCTCACTCTGCTGCTTAACTCTCCAGCCTTTTTCCATGTCTTCAAGCCAGTCATCTTGAGGCCACTGCAACCCAGGCCACTGGACAAGGATCACCAACCAGTTTATCCCTATTTGTGAGTGGCAGCTTATGCAGCATTGCTGCTAGTGAGCCCCTTCAGTGTTTGTGTTAGGAAATTTTCACCAATGCAGTGCCGCAACCTGCATTGCCAGCCTCGTGCTGTTGTTGTCCTCTCAACACAGCAGATGTCTGTGTGGTTAAAACCCCTCCACTTGCTTGGTCACGAAGTCTGTAGGACATCCCTACCCACAGCAGTAAAAGATTTTTCTCTCTTGCCTCAGGGCCTTGCTCTCTATTTCCTAAAAAAACCCTAACCCCAAAACAGTGGCTTTAGCGTGCCTATGTGCAAATATGTTCTTTCTGGTCCAGATTAGGTGGGTTCTGCCTCTCCCCAGCAGTGGTGCCTCTCCTCAGACAAGATGCTGTGATTTAGGAAACCAAGTCCTTGCTGGTGACACCACCTCTGAACACTGCAGGTGACCCATAAGTGTATTTGCTGCTACTTGAATCCCTTCTGTGGTAAGGATTTTTTTAAATGTAAACCAGCACGGGGACATCAAAGTTTTGGCTGCGTGGTGCAGGATTGTGACCTGCCGGGAGAGCCGAGTCCTGTAGGAGAAGGGAGCCATTTTGGCCTGCTTTGGCTTTGTTTTCATCTTCCTCCGTTGTACTGTTTTGAGCAGACTGCTCTGTTCTACTTGCAGTATCTAAACTACTTTGTTTGTCTCTATAGAGCATTGTGTTGTGAGTAGAATACTCCTTCAATCTGATCTTCTGCATAGTGGAGACCAGTTTGTCTGTATACATTTTCTATCTGATTTCCTTCTCTGGGGTTGGCCTGTGGAACCAATCTCAGGCTCTTATGGGCTGGTTTACAGATATGATTATCATCTGGCTGTGTTTTCCAGGAAATTACTAATTTTCTCTTAGGGCTGCTGACAGGTTGGAGCTGCCAGGCTGTAGCATACAGAGACTGCAAGTTTCCCTGTCAGAACTGGACAAACCTATTTCCATTAGAAGCTTTACTCAGCAATAGTGACTGGACTTCACTATCATTCTAATGAGTTTAGAGGATAAATTTGTGAAGAATTAATGGTGCTGCTTCTGTGTGGTGCCTAGCACACAAGGCTCTGGTCTGTTACACAAACCTCTAGGCACTAGTAGAGTACCAGTGCTAAAAGTCACCATTACACAGGATAGATTTCAGGTGTTTCAGCTTTTCCTTTACTCATTGGAGTTCTCAACAGTGTCCTTCAGGCCTCTCGAAGTCTTTCAGAACCTCCCCTGTGTAAGACAGTGTAGCTTTTACAATTCAAGGATGGCTTTTGGATTGAGATCTAAAGATGTTTCCCAGATTATGAATTGAAAATTCAACCTGCGTCTTTATTTTATAACAACACACAATCCTGTAAACTTCTGTGATTGCTTGGCAATATGTAGATTCAACCTGTGCTGTTACAAAGATTAAAAAACCTGTACAAATAGATGATGTTCAAATTACCCTTATCTGCCTGAAACCTTCACAGATGGGAAAGGATCATAAATTCTACTGTTGAAGTTACTTGCATAATTTTTTATTGTCTGTATAAAAAGCTTTTTGGAACTACTTGTAAGGCAATAAATTGAGTTGCAATACTTACAGGACTAGCAGCTAATAGTGTCATGACTTTGAGGATGAAGATAGCAAAATGGTATTTTAAAATAAAGGAATTTTTATTCGTTTATATGAAAATAAAGTGGTTTGCACCATTTCTGGATGAAAGAAGTTGACACAGAACTTTAAAAATGTGAGATGATATTTAAGCAGACATATTTGGTTTCAAGAAATAGCCTGACTGAATAAGACAAGATCAGCTACAGCACCTTAAAACGACCGAAAAAAAAACCCAATAAAATCTTTAAATCAGTATGGATAGGGAAGAGTTTTAGTTTTGGAAAATGGAGCTAAATGTGATGATAAGGCCTAAAAGAAGAAAAATGAAGGACTCTCTATCAAGTGCTTCAGTAGAACCGGGTGACTACGCTGACACAGAGATGAGTCTAAACATAGCTAATCTATGACACTCTTAATGGCAAAACAACAACAAAAGTATTTTGTAATTGGAAAGTGAATGATGAATGTTTTGTTTCTTCAAGTAACTGGGTGATGGAAAAGCAACTTATTAGAAAGATTAAATGTAAGAGCATAAAGACACTGGAAGCTGCAGGGACACAGTAACCTGCCACCCTGCCCAGTTCAGTTTACTTGGCCAGGAATTTTGTGGTGTATTCAGGAGGTTGGGCCCAGTCACCTTGGGGGCCTGGTTATGAATCTCAGAATCTCTGAAACTCATCAGTTTGTATTTTTCTTCCACTGATCTTTACAGAATCAGAAGAATGACAGTTAGCCGTGGTTAGCCACATTTTCCAGTGTCTTGTGCCCTTTCTGGAAGCTCCTGAATGGATGCCTTCCATGTGTGTACCCGTTACAGCTATTAGATACATATAATCCAGGTAGGTTTTAGACTCCTCTTGCCCAAGATTTTTAAACCTTTTAAAACTTTTTATTTTTTTCTCAGGGTTTAGTTTTGAATCTCTGGAAAAAAAAACCAAAACAAAATGTGAGTGTTGCTGTGAATGAGCTGCAGTGCCTGGCTGAAAACACTGAATTCAGAGCTCAGGCAAATGCTGACTAGCTACTATATTTCTTATTAGAAAGTTTGGTGTTTTCAGAAGCTTAAAAACACAAAACTAAGATGAGCAAGGCAGTATTGCATAGAAAGCTTCAATTAAAAGGAAATCACCAGTTATTCATAGATATCTTCCTTTTTTGCTTGATAAGGGGTCATGCAAGGTGTGTTTTCTGGGGGCATAATAGACCACTTTGTCTTTCAGCAGTAAAGTTTTTGCCAGTTACCCTATCTGTAACCTTCCTTTTATTATGGAAAATTAATTAGAAGGTTCTGGAGGAAATGGGGACTAACTGGGGTCTCTACTTTTTATGGCCTATTTAGCTTTGAAAGCACAAATTAAAGTATTTTTCTAATATGTATAATGAAATCTGTCCTCTCATTCTCTTGTTTTGGTGATTACAAAACAAAAGCCCAGACTGCAAGGCTTCAGGCTGTATAATGAAACAAACAGCAGCTATGTCTCTACTGTGCCAGCTGAAAAGAAGCATGAAGAATTTAACCAAGGCAACATGAGATGTACTGAGTCACAAAAAGTCTCTTTAAAATAAAAATGCTAGTGTGCAACATGTTTGAAAGTGGGGAGCAATATAAAATGGTGAGAGCTAATGCTACAGGATCTGGCTTCACCTGTAGTGTTGAGTGGAGATACAATCAGAAAAACAAAATGATCTGTGTAATTCAGGTTAATCTTGCGAGGAATACAGCTTTTAAATATTATGAAGTTATTTTAAGTAGCTGAAATGGCATTAATTTTCATCCTTTAAATTCAAATGCAGTTGTCTTTGTTCAAAGAAGTTCACAAAACCATTAACCACACAGTTTCAGTCTTACTGCCCTGCACAGGTAGGAAGTCTGTCTGTTTTCATCTGGCATGGCACCTCTGTCACAGCTTGAGTCCTTGCTGGGAGGTGGTGTATCACAGATTGATAACCACAGACCAGATGGAGCACAGAATGCCTGGGCAGTTATTTCATGAGATGATCAGAAATTATGACTTTATAATCTTCCCTCTTGCTGTTTTGGAGAGAAGCCATGTTTACTGCTTTTACTGTAAGCGTTAGCAGAGTAATTTATGCCATCATCTGTAAGGAGTGGTGCTGGTGGGAGAGGGGTAAGTAGTGAGATTGCTAAAGACAAGCCTGAACCTGAAGAGCTGAGCTTACTGATTGGAAATAAATGTTGATTATTGAGCCTGTACATTGACATACGAGTGTCTAATGGTGAGTTGAGGCTGATGAGAAGGGAACCATTCCCTGCTCTGTATTTATTTTACCAACACCAGCAGACAAACTGAAACAGGAGCCCTGCGTGTTTCAGATGCTCTTGTTCATTGCAGAGGTCATGGACAGGGAGCATTAAAGGAAATGGAGGTTTTTCAGCAGAAACATTTTGTTGCTGTTACTCATTCTTTAATGAACTTGTTCAGCTTCAGTTTCAGCCTTCAGCAGTCAAATTAAGAAGTGATTAATTTTATTCCAATTGTGACATTTTTACACTTGCAGAACCAAGCTGCAGTGTTTGCATTTGGTCAGATTTATATTGGTTTTTTTCTTTATCTGTGTGAGCTTTTATTTTAAAAGTTTTTTTTTAATAAATTGAATCTCTGGAATTGTAATTCATGTCCTTTACATCTCCATCATCTTTTTTTCCCCATGAGTCGTTCTTCCGCCATTTCTCTCCTTCCTCTTGGAGCTCCCCACAGCTCTTCCTGCTGAAAAGATCAGTACCAAAATGGTTTAAAAAATTACAGTCAATAGTAAATGTCTGCACAGTACCTGGTACAGAAAGAGGAGAGACTTCAGGAAGTATTTGTTAATGAACTTCAGTTTTGATAAATGGTTAAGATAAAAACATCTCCAAATGTATATCTCAATATAAACAACTGTAGTGAAATGGTGTTAAGTTTCACAAATGCCATAAAGAAAAGCATTTCAGGCAAAGGTAGTAGTCTGTTGTCTTGCATAACAAAACAGAGCTCTTTGTGATTTTGTTTCCCCTCTGTAATAGCAGAGGAGATTTTCGTCTTCAGTAACAGAGTTGAATATCTTCTTGCCTTGTTCACTACTATTTTAACCACAATTTTTCTGTACTGGATAGGGAGTTCACCTCAGATAACAGACTCCAATTAAAACTTTCTGCAGGAATTTGCAGCTATTCGTTGCCATTCTACCTGCCTCAGCCTGTGGGTTATAGTGGAGGAAATAATTCTGGAAAATGGCTCGACCTGAGAACATGTTACATTTAACAAGTTGCCCAGAGAAGCTGTGAATTAAAACAGTACAGATTCCCATAGTTTATATGACTAAAAATATGGATATGTCTCTGGAGGTTTATACAGTTTACATGCCTTGTCACTCTGCTTATCCTTTCAGTCTCTGGCTTTTCTGCTGTTGGTGGCTTGAGAGATGCCCACTCTTCAGATGGTTTATGTGGGGTGTACAAGCTGGTTCAGGCAACAGCTGGTCTGAGTTTGTGAACTTTTCCATATTACATAACAGTTGTCAGCTCCAAATACTGTTGGTTGTCAACAGTCAGGTCCAGATCTAGATGTGAATGCTTCCATGTTTCTTTATGAATATTTGTGCTACTTTCCTTTGATTTATAGCTGTTTAAATTTTTCATTTCTATTCCTGCCTCTTTTATTATTTTTTAACTTTTACAATTAATTCAAAATAAAGTGTGGTGTAAGTTTTGTGGAGATACTTCTTTACCAAGTTTCTGTATTCTAAAGTTGTACAGGCCCACATTTAATTCTAAAGTTGTACAGGCCCACAGGACTTTAATTTGATGGTTGTCTTCTGAAAGTATTCAGGATTTGGTTTCAAATAGCACAGCAGGTAATTTCCTGTTGGTAATTTCATGTTGGCCTTTTTTATGTGCTAAAACACAAGAATTGAAAATGTATTTCTGTTTCTCCACTGTATTAGAAAAAAGTTTCTTAATAATGTGATGTACAAAGATTAAACACCCGGTAAACTTTCTGTATTGTCTTGATACATTACACTGATCAAAATCCAGGATTAGTATCCAGTGTGAAGTTTTTCCAGGATACTGAGCCTGTTCATTTTAATTCTTTGGTCTGTCTATTTTTATCATTACTTTTCTATATCTTTTATTATGACTGTTGAATATGATTGGTTTTGGTAAATGCTAATGTTATTTATGCTTCAGAAAGTGTAAGTTCAAACATCAGTTTGAGCAAGCCTTTGGGCAGTGCCATGACAAAATGAGAAAAATAATAACAATCAAATAAGCAAAAAGACCAACCAGCAGTTAGGGATGAATTTAAAAGCAGTGAGGATTTTTTTTTAAATGAAAGCAAATTCTATATGGATTTTCCTGGAAAGTAAATTTCCTTTAATATCTCAAGATTACTTATTCACTGATTTACTGATAACTGATTCAGTCTTGTTTAAAACAGATAGGATATTTTTAACTGCAAGTAGTGTTGAATCTATCTTTTACTTACTGTTTCGTTGTCACTGGGGAGCCAAACCTGCTTTCTGTTAGGTACAGCACTTTCCTTAATGGGTCTCTGCTCACAAGATCCTTGCAACTACAGAAAGTTAGTTTTCCTGCCATCTATGTATAAGGAAAGGTGTTAACTTCTCATTTTTCACTTGTTGCCTATTTTATGTACAAAAAAATGTGCTCTGCGTTTGAGAGGTGTCTTAGGGCATCAGGAGTTCAGAGCCAGAGAAAGCAGAATTTTAAGGTGCTCTCTATTTTGAAGCATAATGGGGGTTTTTCCCCATATAATTAATTCATTAATCTAGTCTAGACAATGGAAATCTTGTGTTTCTTTATTTTTAACTAAGCTATTACCAGTGTGTCTGTATGCTTTGACCTTACTTCTGTGAAAGGAAGGAGGGTGTAGGAAGGAGTATGATCTTGCCTTGAGCTCCTAGGTCATGCTGAGCTAAGAATGCAGAGGGAGCTGTGGTAAAGAGACAGTACTAGTAAATAAAAGAGACCAGGATTTCTCCTTTGGCTCTAAAGCCGGGAAACAAAAATTTGCATCTTAATGGATAAACTCTTTTCCTGTCCAGAGCAAAGTTGCATGATACATCTGAACTACCCATTGGTATGGTCCTTGGCCTGTGCTGTCCTCGATCCATTCCCAGACACTGCAGGAGAGCACTAACTGACACAGACAAAAGCTGTTCTGGGAGCTGTTGTAACAGCTTAATGGGACATAAATTGCATGCCAGCACCCAGCCCCGTACTCTCTCTCTAGCTTAGCAGTGTAGACAAAGCCACAGTGTCTCCATGGTGCCAGCTTGGCTTGACCCCACACTTCGCTCACTTGATGTGATAATTTAGCTCCTGCACTTCCTTTTGAAGTAGTTCCCTTCAAGAGAAAACTCAGGCACAAGAGGTGTAGTGTATTCAGGATCTGCTTGGGGCAGTATAGATGTGAATTGTGCCGAGTTTGGCTGTGCTTGAGCTCTGCCCCAGCAGTACTTGCATCTTTGTATGCCCTAACCTGACCTACTTCTATGCATGTGACTTTGTCATCATGCTCTGATTCTGGGGTTGTGCAACACAGCTTTCTCATAATTTCAATCACTTTGAACTGAAAAAAACCAAACCCAGCAGAGCAACAGTCATTGCATCTTGAGGCACCATATGTAGCCCAGCGGAGTTAGAAGCCAGGTGCTGTGCAATGTGGACATGAAATGAGCTGATCTAAAGGTGCTAGTTCACAGCAGTGTGGATGGGGACCAGTCAGCTTTAACAGAAGCAGGGCACTAGACTGTCTCTCTGGTCCACAGGCACGATAGAAGGATGCTGCTGGTCATACCATGTTTCTGTATGAGGCAAGCTGTTCTTGTTAATAGCCAGCAGCTGTTCCAAATGCTGCCATTTCTTACCAAAAGTTACAACATGCTAATATTTAGACTTAAAAGCGCTAACTGATCTTGCATTTAAAAAGCACTACATTGAACTCTGATATATTCTAATTAGAAAGCATTTCATTTTAAAAAAATGCAACCCCAGATTTTCTATTTTCTGATTAAAATATATGTAAATTGGGCTATAATTGCATAAGTATCCCTATACACTATTAGAAAAACTTTGACACACAACACTTGTGGAACATTCCTGCCACGGGAATATCCATAGTTTCCATATGCTCAAGAACAATTGGATACATTCATGGAAGAAAAATCTGGGAGAGACTGACAGAAATCCAAAAGCTGTCTTCTGAGGTAGTCCCTGACCTACAAATTGCTGGAGCTCAGGAAAGGTTTTTCTATGCTGCCCCTGTTCTCTATATTCCTCCTGAGACTGCTGTTCTTGTCAGGATACTGAGATATAGGGAGCTTTGAGCACGTACTGCTGATATTATGCTCTTATTTGCAGTTCCAAATAATATTTGCTTTTACAAGTGCTGAATTTTCACTCTTCTTCATGCTCAAATGTATTCAATCTCATTTTTGTAAACAGAACAACAGCTGTTCAAAAAAGAAACTGCTGTAAATGAAGAGTAGATTCTGAATCTGCATCTTGTTGACATTGTCCTTTACAGAGCTGGAAACTTTGTCATACCAAGCAGTATTATGTAAGAGAATGGTGGTGCACAAATATTGCTGCAAAGCATACAAATATTGTATCCTTGTCCCTTAGGGCTGATCTTCTGAAAGACAGAAGATGACTGTGGAATGAGAATGTAACATATACAATGCATATGAAATAACTGGCACACATTGTATTCAAGTGGTGATATAGGTATTTTCTTCATTTTGCATGTTTTTTACATGAAAATATAAGTAAGGAGGTTTTATAATGTTAATTTAGATGTTTGATATAATGGCTATTTAAAACAGAGAGTTTGTGTCTGGAGCTGAATAAGGGAGGAAGGAGGTGGGAGGGAGAATGGGCCAGCACAAGAAGCCAGAGGAATCTGTTTCCATGAGGAGCAGAAAGGACAGCCCATGGCTTTCACCATCTCTCTACTAGCTTTCTACATGATACCAATAATAGCAGCAGTAATTCTGGCTTCTAACTGCAGTTATTCATCAGTTTCACAACATTTTTGATTTTTTTTTCTAACCATCAGTTGTGACTACAAGAAAACTGGGAACTGTGGCAAAACTCTCTTTGACTTGTGCTGCATCATATTTATGATGAAAAACACTTTGTGCCTTATTGAGCATGTTGTAAATGTAAAAGGAAATGGCATTTGAGTTAAGCTTGTGGGTTTAAGTATAAACTACTTTGTCAGCCCCTTGCCTTTCTGTTATTGATATTTTATAAATATAAGTTACTGATTTTCTGCTTAAAAGTCCAAGGCTGGCTGGCATATCACCTTATAGTTTGGTAGTACTATGGTGATGTGAATTACTGGTTTTGTGTGTTTGAACCTTAGGTGAACACCTTTTCCTTTCTTTTTATAGTGGTTATTTGCTTAATGCACAGTTGTTTTTGGAGTTGCTAAACTCATCCTTTCATAGTGCCTATTGATTTTGAAGTGATGCTTCTGCTCTTTTTCCCCCAGTTTTTGTGACCTAATTGTATCTCTTGAGAATTGCTATGGTAATAACTTCTATTTTCTTTTTCTGCTGTGTGTATTAATTTTGGTCTGTACTGATTTTAGCTATAACAAAAAGAACTAGAACAGAAGCACTGACCTATTTATATTGTGTTAGGTAATACACATTTCAGTAGAAAGCAAGGTGCGTCTTCAAAATGGGTCATGTCCTGAAATCCCAACTAAAGTTTACATGAAGTTCAGTGTATTTTTAAAAATGAGAAACGAAGGCCTCACTAACATCATATAAAAGTGAGAAATTCCCCTATAACTGCACTGTCAATTTAAAAATTGCATAAAAATATTTTTAGTCATGATAGTTAATTGAGGGTCTGTTCTTTCTGCTTTCTTCCTAAGACAGCATTTCCAAGTAATATTACTAGCTGTTATTTAGTTGAAGTGACATGAAAGCCAGCTCCCAAATCTGTGCATGTAGTAAATACTCAGATTTTTCTACAATATGTCCAGTTATATAATGTGCAATTTTATATACGTAGCTTAAATGCTACTTCAAGATAACATTCCATACAGTGTTTAATATTGATGGTGCTGGTCGAATGAATTCTCCATAATCTTCCAAAAGTGTAGCTGATTTGAAACAAGTGTTTTACAGATAAAATAGTGTGTTCTAAATATACTAAGTTAATTAAAGATGCTGTATAAATAGTGTTAGTAAGGTCAGTGTCCTGTCTGTCCTTGCAATATTAATTTATGTTTTATCTTTATATAATATTAAATTCTGCATCTTTTGCCCTTTAAAATGACTTCATGCAAAGTGTGTTACTGAGATTAATAACTGCAGAGGCTGCTCCCAAGGCTATGAGTCCTTAGACTCACTGTGAAACCTAGAGGCAATGACTTTCTTAAACTATGGTGCTTGCTTTAAGAAGGGAAAATAACTTCAGTTCTTCTGTTCAGCTGTTAACATTTCATAGCTGCGCAACCATGTCATGGTTTGCTCTGGCTTCTTTTTCATTCTTGAAGTTCCCAGGAGGGACCTTTCTAAATCCCTGTTCAAATGTGTTATTGAGTTAATTATAAAATCTAAATTTATCTTCACCTTTGCAATGAACACTAGAATACCTAAGTACTCTTACTAAGAAAGAGTCAAGTTTCCATTGTTCATTCTAAATTGTCTTTGGAAACTACTAGATACGTTCAGCTGTTACTTCTGCAACTTTCAACAAAGCTTTAAAATCTATTTTATTTTTCTCATTTTGTCATTATGATACACATATATTTATATTCTTATATATTTATATAAATTATAATCTATTTTCTTCAATATAGATATCTCTCTAATCACTAGTATCTGGAAATGTTTTTGAAAGCTGGGAAGACTCGATTTGAGAGCGTCTGTTCATATGGTAAAGCTCAGCTGCTTCCTTAGATAGCTTAGTGTCTCCATGGCAAGTATATAAAGATACTTATGAGACCTTTTATTGCACGTTTGTGTTGTCTATTTTTAGCATTATTTTCAAGACTCGTCCCTGTAAGACTCTGCAGAAATGCAGTGCAACTCTGCTAGAATTTATTTTCTGTCTTTCATCATAAATTGCGATTCAGTGCTTAAAAGAATCAAAGAATCACAGAATTAACTAGGTTGGAAAAGACCTTTGGGATCATTGAGTTCAACCTATGACCTAACGCCACCTTGTCAACTAGACTGTGGCACTAAGTGCCACATCCAGTCATTTCCTTAACAAAAAAGATCTTGGCAAAAGTTACTTTATTTATGTACCAGATATTCTCCTTTAGCATGTGTAGCGTAGTTGAATTGTGCATGGTTTGTGCTTCAGGCTTTACTGTAGTTTTTGTTTGTTTTTACAGGGAGTAAAATTGCAAATGTAACACTTTATAATGTTTAAGAATTTTTAAAATGATACTGTCAAAATAAGAAGCTATGCAACTTTTGTAGTTTTATTCCATCTTTCATTCTCTTCTAGGGTTGGGCATGGGCTCAGAAAAACACTTGAATTTTAGAAATGTGGGGTTAGTGCCAAGTGTGCCAAAGTGGATGCTCATTTGTTCAAGGACAAAGCAAGAAGGGCCCCAATCTGCACAATCCACACAAAAGTTCCTATAAAATCAGCCTGCTTCAAGAGGGAGTCCTTTGTGAAATTGATGAAGGTCCTTGTGAAATTAGTAAAGGTCCAGGGTGTGGAGCCTTGATTTGTTTGTGATCGTGCTGCTTTGTTGTGATCAAGAAAGGATAAAAGCCTGTGTGCAGAATGCTGAAAAATCTGGCATAAAAAGTGGGACAAAGCATTCATCAGATTTGTATAATTACAGTTGCTTTATTATAGTACAGTTTGAAAATACATTTATATTTAGAATATTTTATTCTTACTGAAAATCAAAATCAAATTAAAAAAATTCTTTCTTGACAAACCAAATAATTAGGGCTATTTCCCATACACCAGAGTGTTTAGAACAAGGTCAGTTCTCATACTAATTAGTTGTGTGTTGGATTACAGTTCACAACATTTAAATGTAGAAGTTTTTTTGAAAGTCTTACTAGATAGGAAATACTCTTTGAACATTACTTCAAAATTTGAACTTGTAACTTTTTAATTGTTTGATCTGGAGACCTTTATGAAAAGTCTGTAGAACTTGACAGAAGCCTACCAGGCAACACAGAGATCAGTGACAGCATTTTGGGTGAAGAAATGACCAAATCAATCAACTATCCTAGGCACTGTTGGCTTTTGAAGAAGTTGTCTAAGAACTGTTGCTTCAATGTGCTTCACACCAGTGAAGGGTTTCATGCTGTTTTTCCTTATCAGTTGTGAATTGGTTAAATTGTGTGCCCTGAATGAAAACCTAATTTGCACATTATTTTCGGTTGGGCACTATTTCCCCTTTCTATTCTGTAGATGGGCTCTTGAAAGCTGTTTCCTTTGATAAGGCTTCCACCTCAACCAAAGAAAATCCTACTAAGAAGAAAATTGATTGGCCTGTCCTTGGTGTTCTCTTTGGCGGATGTCAGTGAGAAGCTGCTGGATATGGAGAGGAGTAGAGGAAATATGAGATCTTATGAGAAATAAGATAACATGAGAAAAAGATAAATTGCTTATGAAAATGTAGAAATTTCAGAATGTTTCAATATGTAGCAATATAAAACTCTGAGCACCTATGTACCATGCAACATAAAAGTGTGCCAAAAGGCACTGGATAGTCTGTGTAACAGTCCTTATCTTCAGAGTCCACTGCATGAAGATTATGGGCTGCATTTGCAGCTTTGGATCCTCATGCATAGCTTTCAGTGATGTAAAAAGACCCTCTGGAAATAATTGTAAATGCACTTTGCCATTAAAAGGCAGATCCATTACATTCATTTTCTGTATTACAACAAAGTGTAGCAGTTGGCAGCTAATTATGAATAAAGACATGGCATTCTTTTAACCTTTCAGTCTTCAGGTTTGAGTGTTTATTTTAGGGATTAATCTGGAAGAGGTTTGGAAGCAAGCCAAGTGTCAGTGGTGTTAACTGTTTTAGACTTTATCACAGCATCCAGTCCAAAGAATGAATCTCAGTCTTCTTGCATTTCTAAAACAAATCCCAGTGGTTTCTCAGGCTTTTCCAGTCTACCCTATCAATTGTTGTATTCCTTTTTTTTTTCTTCATCATACAGCCAATTTCTGACGGAAAGCTCTTGACTCCAGGTTGGCCATGTTATCAGAAGGAAGAGATGTCAGAAACTGGTTAGCTTTAGTTTTGGGATTTCTGTGATTTTTTCACATTAGCAGCATATAGTTTATGTCTTCTAGGTTGCATTTGTGAGAAGACATTATTCCCTTATCCTGCAAAGCTGAGAATAATAATCTGAAGTGTGAGGCCTGTGAGAGGTACAATTTAGTATTAGAGAATGAAAATCTTAAAATGCTTATAATGAAATGGACTAATCCATAGTATCTAAATATTGTTGGAGAATAAAAATACAGAATCAAAGCCAAAGCAAAATTCAGTACTGATGTTTCTAAATTCTGAAAAATGCTAATATTTTAAAACAGTAATATATATATATAGGGGGTCCTAGATGACCTTTAAAGATCATTTTCAACCCAATCTTAAATAATGCTCATTGAGTTTGGGGATTTTTTTGGAATACAATTTTAATTAGCAGCTACATTTGCTATTTGATACTGTAAAATTGGTCTCTCTTATTTTGGTACAGAATAAGTAATTAATGATTCATCTGTTCTTATAGCTAGCCAATTTATATTTTATGTTGCCAGCTGGTTTATGATATGTCAGAGAGACAGAGAAAGGTATCACGGGTGTACTACATGAAAAATACAGGTTTTATCTACTGGTACATAGACACAAACTAATCAGAAAGTGGAATTACGACCTTGCATTACTGAAGATATTATGAAAACTGCATGTTCTGAAAATTAGGCAAAACAGATAGCTTGTGAGCAGAAAAGACAAAAGCATTTCCACAAATGAGTGGAGAGTTCTTTAACTGGAAATGGAGTATTATCACTCACCGGTGATTTTTTTACTGGCCCCCTAAACTGGATCATCAATGTCATATGTTGGAGGTACTTATATTACTGGGTGTTCTCTTTAATTTTATCATTTTTACTGTGTCAGCTTTTATTATCATTAACAACTAGGCTCACAGACTCAATTGTGTCCCAGCAGGATTTCAGATTATTCCTCAAATTACAGCAATTTGTCATGATGTCAATGTTTTTTAACCTATAACCCTAGGTTACCTATGGAGGCTGCAGAGCCTGGATTCCACATGCCACAGATTGAATTTATATTGTGTGTAAACAATTACAGGGCCTCACAAACAAACAAAAGGCAGCCAAAGTCAAAACTAAAGGTCAGAGTCTAGCTTGTCATGAATCCATTCTAATTGGATTTTTTTTTTCCAAACGGAATATAGGCAATGCAATAGCATGGGCTCTCGGCCTTAAAACGTAGTATAGGTGAGTTAGGCTCTTGTTAATGGCAGAACCTTTACTGGTAGTGGCAGGAACAGAATTTTGAAGAATCGCTGTGGCAACAAGTGTTTCTCATTATATGTGACTGTATGTGGGACTGTAAAAGTTTTCAAGGGGTTTGATGGTATTGTAAGAGAGAAACAAGTAAAATGATCTTGAAACTGAAAGAATGTTCTAGTTCAGGAACAGCCAAAGCTGGGGAAGGGGAGGGAAGGGAAGAGGGTGACTGTTCATCCTCTGGTAGCAAATGTGAGTCCTCAGTGCTGGGGAATGTGGGAATGGGTGGTCTGAAAGCTCTGAGCCATTTCTGCTGCCTGTGGTGGCCAGAGCTGTCTTACAGGACCCAGCAGTGCTGATGTTTGCCCACACCAACAAGCTGTAGGACAACTCAGCTGCACAGTGGAGGTTGGGGCAAATTTACAGTCTTCACAAAATGTGTGTGAGCTGTTGGAATGTCAGAGGGAGAATTGGATGTTTAAATGCAAGGTAGAATTGCAATTTTTTGTTCTCCTTTTATTCCTTTGTTACTATTTCAACTATTGCCACCATATGTTGACCTGCTTGTTTATTCTTGAGCTTTGCCTGCAACAATGTGATATGATAGAATAAATAGTTTACTATGCTTCCTCTGAAGTGATACTGTATAAAATTACTGGTATATTCATGTTCTGCTGGTGAACTTGAAAAGCTCCCATCATTGACACAAATAAAATATAAATCTTCCTGGTTTATTATAGATTAATTGAATAATTAAGAAGCCACTCTTAATTACTGTCCCAAGGAGTTACAGAAATTACACTTCTAAGAGTGCTACTGAGGAAATCTTTAGATTAAATTTCTTTAAATAGAACTATGCAAATTGCATAGTGCCAGATGTTTCTGCCACATCTTATTTGAAAAAATTTTTTATAATATATCTGCATATTAAAATTTTTAGAAGTGCTTTTAACTAGTATGAGGATGAGATTTATAGTTAGATACTAAACAGTGCTTAGCTCTCTGCTTAAATATACTTGAATATATGTAGTTAAGCTCATAGGATGCCTCTGTGGAAATGGCTAAATTTACCAGGTTGTTCCCATTTCTTCACTGAGTTTCTGAAACTAAGACATTACCCTGAAAGCTCAAGCCAGGCTTAGAGTATTTCTTGCATGCATACATTTAGCCTAACAAAAAATGCAATTGTATTTCCTTTGTGTTATGTCTTTGACACTGTGTTAATATGGGTTAGCTTTGATGGAGGGAGTGTGCAGCAGTATTATCTGGAAAGGAAGAAGACACTTTTTACAAGGAGACTGGATTTTTAAAAAGCTTTTACAGGTTGACAGTGTTTATGGGCAAAGCAAAGCAATGACAACTAAAAACCAGTGGCACTTAGCTATTGGATAATCAGAACAAGTCAGGATCATGAGCAGTGTCAGCAGTCAGACCATGAGGCACGTTATGATGAGGTAAGAATGGCAGTGGGGGTATTGACAGAGGAATTCTGTAACTAGAGAGATTACATAAATGACAGTGGGTTTGAGGAACAGCCCATAGTCATTAGCATATGTAATTTCATCTTCTCTGGAAATACTCAAAAGCCGTCTGGATGCAATCTCAAGTAATGTGCTCTTGGGGACCCTGCTTGAGTAGGGAGGTTCTCCCAGGTGACCTCCAGTGCTCCCTTCCAACCTTAGCCATTATGTGATTCTGTAATTTTGTGATTATGGTAGACATATTTACTTTAAGGTGTTTATGCCCCCCCAACTGATAAGAAACACCAACCTCCTCTCTTACAGCTGCACTTAGGGCATGAGGGACTGAAGGACATCCCTCCTGGTGTATCAAGGTGTTTCAGGGAAAAACCTTGATGTCTCTATGAAAAGTCAGTTTTCTGCTGCTGGGGTCTGTAGTGTTGATCCTCTTCTGCTGTGCCCACCATGTTGACTTTTGAATTTGCCTTTATTCCTGCCAAACTGCCATAACCACAGCTCACTTCCCTGCTTTCCCAGACTACTCACTTGTTGTTTTCCTGCTTCTGTTCTGTCCTCAGATCACTGGTCACTGTGCCCTTAGGTATGGTATCTCATAGATAGTTTTCTTCATTCCTCCCCAGGTAGTTGTTCCTTGAAGCTTAGAGACATCATTCTCTTTTCTTTGATTTATAATTGTCTTAAGCGTACCATTACTGCATTACTTTTCCCATGCTTTGGTCTTCGCATCACGCTGTCTCAGCAGTTCATTAGTTTAAATTAGTTCATTCTCTTACAGATGACAGATGTGTTAAGACCTAGCATTTATGCTTGCTCAGCAACTGTGTTAATCCCTGTCTAGCTGTAAGTATGGTTAAATATAATTTTGCAGAGTTTAGCAAAAATTATACTATTAAGTGGCCACTCCTCTCTTTCTTTTTTGTTAAAGTAGTTAGGGATGCACTGGGTCTTGGTTTTGCTTAGCAGACCTTTCTTCTCCAACAGCAGGTTATGTTGGGGCATTTTGGCCTCTGTTGGGTGAGGGCTCCTGTTCCCCTTTGCCAAGTTGAATTTTTTCTTACACACTTTTGCATGCAGTTGTGGTTCCAGATCCTGTTCAAATGACTGTTTTTCTGTTGCATAAAGTAATTGCTAGTGCAAAAACTTAGAACTGACCTCAAGTTTGGCTCAAAAATTTGAGATTTCCTGGCCGTGGTGAGCATCTCCATCACAAAGACACAGATGTCTTCTCAAGGTAATTTCTGGTTCTACAAGTAATACATTTTTTATTAATGCCTGGTGCAACTTTAGCAGGAAATATGGTAAATGTCCATATCAAGATTTTTTTTCTCTTGAACTAAAAGGAAATGATACTGTATTTCCCATATGACTTAGCAGCACACAATTATGTGATAAAGTAAGACTGTCTCCCATTTTTTTGCAGGGAATAATACTCAGTGTTACCAACTGTTAGGATTATATTCATACTCAGGCTCTAGATCTTGTATCAGCAAGCATGTCTCCTTGGCGACCTTATTTGAGACCTCTAAACTCTAGAAAGAGTGTATGAACATTTGTGTTTAGTGTTCCGGGGTGCTGGTTCTAGGGAGTTCCCCCCTGCGTGGGCAGTTTCCACACTGGGTAGGCAAAGCACTTCATCCCACATTTCCAGATTCTCCTAGGGGCCAGGCACCGCTGTTGTTTTCACTGCAGCACTTAATTTGTAGGTACTTAGTCCTTCATTAGGTTGTGAAATCAATTAATAGCTTTCCACTTGTACTCTCCCTTGTAAATTTTCCTATAATTTAATCTGCACTTACTATGTCTTGAGCCAAAATAAAAAAGATTTCATTTGATGTTTGTGTTTCCATTCCTTTCAGCTTATTCCTACAGGAGTCTTCTCAGTCATTGTTCACTTTGGAATTCTCAGATTCCAGTGTCAGATCACCTCTGTGATCTGTTCTGTTTTTCTGAATTTTGGTTGCTGCTGTTGGTATGAGGGTGGCCAGAAGTGGAACAGAACCTTTAGGTGCATTTGCTGTTTACTGCAATGTAGTATGGGATTTCATACTCCTCAAAATTCTAGGTTTAATGTGTCTTGCACACTTTTAATGTCACTCAGTACTAGCTTTCTTTCTACATTTCTGCATATAAATTACTTTTTTACCTCACACCATTGAATGCTTATGTGTTTGTTTCCTGTGGGTTGGTGGTTTTTTTCCCCATGTTTAATAGCTTGAATTTATTTTTAGCTTTAGTTTTGCCAAGTACGTATTATTTCAGAAATTTCAGCTCTTACAGCAGGTGCAGTATTTGTTATTGTACATCAGATGCTACAGTAGTTTAAATATTTGGATGATCTGGAGGAAAGGCTAACAGCAAAATCATTGTTTATATTGATGCAACTAGGTTTTTTCCTCTCTTTTGAGGCTGTTTCAGCACTATTGCAGTAAATATTATGTACAAGAAAAAAATCTAGCACTCTGTCATTTTCTAGAACCACTTTTTGTTTTGCTTTTTTGTTTGCCTCTGTGGCCAAGGATGGCTGGGATCTGCAGGTGCTTCAAGATGGCTGGATTTGCATGTCACCTTAGTTATTATAGAATATAGAAATATGCAAGTACTCTTTGTGGTGTAAGGTAAGGCTGGAGAAAAAGTTGCTTGCATTATGCCTATCTGAAGTAATTAATTACGCTGGTGAAAAGAAGGAGTCAGGTTAAATGTCCTGTCAGATGCCATGTCATTATTCTGTGGTCTTGTGAAAATCATAGTCTTTTGGGCTAAGTTCCCTTCAAAGCTGTCATCTTTGTATGACTGTGTGTAGAATTCAAAACTAGTAAGAAATGATCCTGTATGTTGATTTTATTTAATAGACTTGCCATGTGCAGGAATTGTTCCTGAATTATTATTACCTGAAATATTTTGAAATCTGAATTAGCAAAATGTTAAGAAGAGTGCCTGTGGTTTTCATTTTAATGTGAAAGTGAATACAATCTGCTAGTTTGATTTGATTTTTAATTATTTTTTTAAGTCTGAAAAATCATAGAATCATAGAATGTTAAGGGGTTGCAATGGGCCTTACAGATCATAGTCCCAAGCCCTCCTGCCATGGGCAGGGACACCTCCCACTAGACCAGGTTGCTCAAGGCCTTACCCAGCCTGGCCTTGAACACTGCCAGGGTTGGGGCATTGACAAGTCTCCCTGGAAAACCTGTTCAAATGCTTAACCACCCTCACAGTGAAAAATTTTCTTTGTAATACCTGACCTAAATTTCTCATCTTTCAATTTGCACCCTTTTCGATTTGCACCAAATTGCACCTGCAATTACTCCTTGTCCTTTCACCACAGTTCCTGACAAATACTTCAGAGGTGTTACAAATTCTCAGTCAGCTTCTGATATTTTGTGATAGGCCATAGTATTGACAAGAATTTCCCATTTCCTCACTTGATCTTGTGTGGAAAGTTTGTTTCTTTGTACTTGCTTTGATCTCTTTCCTCTGGATTTTTTTTTTCTGTTGAAGTTGTTCAAGCCCCATCTCTTGAGATTTCTGTATCTTATCAGCTTAATCTTTCCAGAATGCTGCGTTTTGGAAGCTGTCTTCCTTTCTTTGGACGCTGTTTTCCTTTCTTTGTGGTTTGACTGTGTAGCAGCCTGATCACCCAGATGCCACACCAGGATACTGCTGAAATGTGTGTTTTGGCCTATTGCTATTCAGGAAGGATGAATATGACCTTTAGCATGGGTTTGAATACTGTTCTCACTTGCTTTTCTCCCTCTCTTCCCAGTTCCTCTCTTGGATAAATCTGCACACACATACGTCTACACAGCATAAAGAAGTTCTGACAGTGCCTGTATCCCTGCTATAAATTCCTTTTCCAGGCGCTTTCTGATCTGTGTTTTAAGCAACATTTCTCTGGATTGTGCAGGGCCTTCAGGTGACAATTTTGTAATTATTTTGCACCACGTATATATGTGTAGGTTCTTCTTAGTCTCTTTCCAGGCTTTTCAGTCTCAGCAGGCTTTATGTCCCACTCCAGAGCCTGACGTCTACAAAAGTTGCTTGAGATGTGGGTCATCTTGTCTTAGGGTATGAAGTTAGTGTTGTAATTGCAGCCCTGCCTGGCTGTGCAGTGATAGGTCTTGTCTGGAGAGCATTTCTGACAGTGTGCTGGGTGACTTGCCAGGGAGGCAGCACACAGCTCTGTCCTGAGGCTCAACTGTTGTGACAGTCCCCATCAGCAGCCTCTGGCGCTGTGCGCTCTGGTGCCTGTGATCTGTTCATCGTGAACAGCCACTGAAACATTTCCTTTGTGATTTCCAGCCCTTTCCAGCAGGACTTTAACCATCCTCCTTAGGATCTACTGCTGCTTTACAAATTCATAATTTTTTAGTAGTGTGGGTAGATTTTCTGCTTTTTGTGAGCAAGAAAGGGCATAACATAAAAATTTTAGTTCGAATAAACTCCATGCAGCATGATTTTAAAGACTTGCATGTAGAGACATACATTTAAAGAGTTTTTCTCCCCTGCACAGCGGGAGAACATGGTGGTGAGCTTTACTGAAGTTGTAGGGTAATTTGGAGAGAGGATGCTGTCATAGGGTGTCCCTTTAAAGTGATCCATACATACCAAACAGCAGTAACAAAGTACATGCTGTCTCATACATTAGGTGTGAGGCAACATGCAAGTGATGCTGTATTTGAGTTAATTAACACCTGTATAAAGTATTTCTAAACCTAAACTAAATTAGAAAAATTAGTAGTATGCTTTGTCCAGCATGTAATGCAATGATACCAAACCTAACATAATATTTCTTGTTTGGAATATATTTATATTTGTATTAGCATTTCAGTTTGAGAAACTTTGGAGCAGAGTAACCTCTGGAGAAAGTTAAAGGCTAGGTTGGAAGCATTTGTTTCAACACTTGTCCCCAGCCCTACTTTCTTCCTCAGGCTCTGTTTTCCTTTGTCCACCAAGGTCTCTGGCTTGCTTGGTACAGTGGCAGGCCCTGTCACTGAGAGGTTTTCTATGTGAAACTTATCTTGAACTCTTCTCCTATGGTTTTTTTTTCTTTTACTGTGATGTTGTTTGCAGTGGAGTAAATAATCTGCCTCATGTTTTAGAGGATGCAGAAGCTTATTTTACAAACAGATGAGCTTCATTAGCTAGGAACAGTGTCTTGTAAGTATCAGCATTGCTCAAGGGTCCTGCATCAGTCTCCATGTGATGACTGCACTAGAGAGACAGTGTTTATGCTCTTGTAATTTTTGGTTTAAATAGGCAAGGCAGTGGAAGAGTGAAAAAGAATAAGGAAGATAAATGACGTGGCTAAAGCCTCACAGATGGCATTAATGCTTGGTCTTTTACTCTTCGTCCTGTGCTCTTTCCCTCAGACCACTCTCCCCATTCCTGCTGCAGTCATTGAATAGGCTTAACCTCCAAGTTAGTAAGTTCTGGGAAAATTGCCAGCATCTCCTTTTGGCATCTTGTCTGTTCTTTCTGCTTTTCCTTCCCCTATGATTTTGCAGCCTTGCTTTCCATCTCTTGCTAAACCTAGATCCTGTTGAAATCTGTTACAGTATTCTGAAATTTGCTAAATTAAAACTTGCCTCTAGAGTGTGCAGAACTCACTCCTGGAATTTGTTCATGCTTTTGTTACCTGCTTCCTTGAGCTCACTAGTTGATAGGTTACAGGACTTGTTTGAGATGTGATTTTAAACCACAAAAGGACCAGGCAAAGATGTAGTTGCTGTTTCTAATACAGCTCCAGCTCTTTTGCTGCAGGCTTGCTCTGGCCAGATTCAGGCCAGTTGATAGGAAACTGTTTATGTTTCCAAATTCTTCCTTTCTTCATGGCGAACACCTGAGAGCAGTGCCCAGTGTAGGTTTCCAGACTGGATTAACATATCATTATGGAGCACAGAGAGGGTCGTGGTGTGCAGCTGCTGTGGTAGGATGAGGAAACCTCCATTCCAGCCAGAATGCTGCAGTGGCCCTAGAGAGGAACTTGTATCACAGAGGGGCATCCTGGGGGAAAAGGAGTGTCATATCTCAGGGCATCTGTTTTGCTTCAGGGAGCCTTCTTGCAGGAACTCTTACGTCCAAATATCCTGGCTGCGTTCTCTGAGTTAGTAAAAATCATTAAATCAGGCCCAGCGCTCTTCATATTGATTAATTTCACAACTCTCATCAGCACATCACAGAAAAATAAGAGCAAAACTGCTGGCTTCTGTGTGAAAAACAGTGAGCATGGTGTGTATTCAGTTCATCCCATGCTCTGGCTTTCTGCAAATCTTAAAGTAGCACTGCCTCAGCCCAGGATCCTTATGCAACGTTCACCTGAACAGAGAGGGTGAAAGACACTGACGGAAGTTGGCTTCTGTAATTTAAATTACTCAATGGTAACTTTTAATTGCTTGCTTTCCAGAATCACCAGCTGCTGGGAGGCATTAGTTTTACTCTCTGTCTGGAGTATGTAGGCTAAAAATAAATTACTTCTTCTGGGCAGCTGTTATTTTTAGATTTAACACAGTGAAAGGTAGTGTGTTGCAGAAACTTCCCCTTTTTGAATAATGGCATTTTTTCAATTGTGATAGCAGTCATTAGTTTTTTTAAAATTGTTGGGCTGCATCATAATTTTAAATATTAAATATTAAATATTAAATGACTGAAGACCGCATAGTGAAATATGAATTAAATGCTGTAAATGTAAAGATTCTAAATGATTACTTTTGAGGTGTTAGAATAAGACAAAATTAATTTTTACGTGAGAGCTATGACTGATACAATTTTTCTTCTATTTTTTATGTTAGCATTTGGCAGTGTCTGTTTGCTTTTGTTTAGCTTTTGTCAGAAATAATCTAAAAAGGAATGGTAGTGCTGTATATTATGTTATATTAGCTATTAAACAAATACAAAAAGGACTTCAGAAATGTATGGGAATGCAGATACGTATTTTTATGGCAAACTCTTACCAGCATAATTTATGATACATTCATTAATATCACAAAGCCATTAGCTGAATTCCTTCGCAAGTAGGCATCATTTAATAAACTGTACTTGAATGACTTCAAAATAAGCAATGGTGGAAAGATGTTTGTACTGTTGCTGCCTTAATCACATGTGGGGTAACTTCCCTCCGAGGCACAGAGCTCATGCTCTTGTCTCTGCCATCAGGGCTGAGCTGTTGTAAAGCTCTAACTTGTTTAAAGTTAGCTTGGGTTTCTGCACAGCAGTACTAAGAAAGGCAAGGTAGCAGAGGAAGCTACCTTGAAAGCTATTACTTTAAACTTAGGATTTTCAAATACTGAGAAAGAAAACTACACAAACTCAAGGGAGTGAATTTGCTGTCTTAGACCTGACTGAGACCTCTGAGTCCCTTCTCTGTCAAGCTGAGTAGAGCTGAAGGAAGACTAGGGCAATAGCTTTTTATCACATTATTCCTTGTTGCTTTGTCCTTTTAAATGAAAGTATTTTGAACAGAAGTATGACTGTACTATATGTTATTTTTGTGGCCATTATGAATAAATAAATGAACAGCAAAACTAATTTACTCATGGCCTAGCTGAAAAAGTCAGTAGCAGGGCATTTTACATCTCTGTACATAGGCAAAAAGGGAGACAACATGTGGTTATAAATATTTTTTGTTGGTAAGCAAGTTCAGATGCAATGAGCTATAACTGTCAAGGGTTGGCTAAATATTTTGTTGTATTTTTTCCTGCAGCTGGCTAATTGTATGTGTTACCTTCTTTGAAGAAACTTGCACTATTTTGCACAATTTGCAGATACTAGGATATGGTTAGAAGCAAATAACTGTCAAAGCTCTTAAAAACCTCCTCTGATGTCACAAACATTAAATTAAGGTAATATCTTAAGATAGTCTTTTTGATGAAATTTGTGCAGCTTATAAGGATTTTTTTTTATCATCACAGTGCTTTAAGTCTCTTGTTCTTTAAAAATAATTAAAGTTTTGTGCTGATTCAAAATTCAGTTTAATTTCATTTAAAGCCAGTGTATTTTACTAAATGAAGTACAGAATGATCTGTGTATAAAAAGTATAGTTAGACAAAATATTTAAATATTCAACTACTATTTCTTTCAATTGCAGTTCAAGCTTAATGAATTCAGATGGAGTGATGAATTTGGGGGCAGTAAAACGCAGACTTGGAGTACCTGATGATGTTCTGTTTCAGATATCGAGAGTTTTAATTATTAAAGGTTGTGTCTCAGTGTCTGGCAAAGCTAAACAGAGTCTTTTTAGGAAAATGTGTTTAAGAGAAGAACATGAATGTTCTGCAGGAGCAAGACAGGATGGCCATATATTCAACAGGTGTTTATAAATAGAATTACACAGTAAACCTTCAGGACAAATTACCTTCTAATGCCTAATTCCTCTCTGTCTTCTGCTGCAGAGCTTCCTGCTGGAAATGTGATGAGCAAACATTATCAACAGTCATTCAGCCAAAGATTTGTTCTATCTTCTTCAATTCCTTACTGTTAGACTACACTGTTACCAAACCTCACATTCTCAATTCCGTTTGTACCATAAATAGTTTTTTCTCGGGGTACTTACTGCCTCTGGCTTCCATTTCTGGCTTTTTTTTTTGTTGTTGTTGGTTGGTTGGTTGACTGGTTTTTTGTTTTGTTTTTCCCTTCTACCTTCCCCTTTCTTCAATTCTTCTGCCCAAAACTCTGAAAAAGGGAAATGTAGGTTTCTCTCTTTAAATATTTTCTCTTCATGTCCTATGAGATTTTTCTCCTGCAGATCCATTTTTTGTTTGTTGTGCTCCTTTTAACGCTTCTTTTACTGACACCCTCAGCCTGTATTGGCATCTGTGTCATGTCTGCCCTTGTCTTTTACTTTTCTCCTTGACCTGCTGGCCAGTCCTCCTCCATTTATGTCTAAGCTCGTTTTATTCCTGTTATGCAGTTATTTTTCAACCTCTTGAATCCAGTTTATTGCTTCTCTCCACAGTCTCTAATGACCTTCTTTTGAAGAAAGCTCTAAACCAGGATTCCATCCTCATTACTGACTCACCGTTTACTTAAATGTCACTGCTGATCTGTATGTAGCTCTTCTATTTTATAGTTTACTTATAAATTCTTTAAGATAGGACGCTCTTTTATTTCTCTGTTTGTACTGTATTCAGCTCAATTAGAGGGTTGTTTTATGAGTAGGATTATGAACTGCCATGAAAGTCCAAATAACTGATATATTTTTGATTAAAGCTTTCTTACTCACCACCTTCTCCCTGGGTATTTGACCAGATTAAATTATGTAGGTTATAGGTGGGATTGATAAGTAGCATTTTAAAATGGCACAGCTAGTTATCTGCAAATGTTGGCTCACAAATTTGCATTGTGCTACAAATTTAGAGCAGAGTTTTGCTAATCTTTCTCATGTGAACTGACCTACTTAAGTCAGTGGAGTGCTAATATTTGCCACACAGTAAGGATTTGGCTCATAATCTTAGGGAAAGCATTTGCATGCACACTGGGAATATTGTCTGGTGTTTTTGTTAAAGGCTTCCTCCTCATTCCATTTCTCCTTATGAGATTTTTTTTTGAACTTTAAAATAGGAAAAACAAGGTAAGTGTGATTTGACCCAGATGTGATTCCTAAGGAAGTTGTCCATAAACCTCTCTTATTCAAATGGTGAGTGGAGAAAATTATCTCTGCATGGGAGTTACTATTTTGACTTCACAAAAAAATATCCACTTGGCTCCTAGGAAAAATGAAAACACCTCTAACTGCTTAAATTGCACCTAACAAATAACCAGTGTAGACTCTAAATGACAGACCATAGAAATTTTGAAGTTTGAACTGACTGAGGACAAATAAAGGGCAGTTATTGGTGAGTGTACATGAAAGAGCAGGAACAACAAGAAGGGCAGAATTCTCTCCACCACTGTAGAAATTGCAGACATCTTGGTCACAGAAATTTAGAAGTATTATAAAGAAAATGCTTTCAGTGTTTTTTTTACAGACTGTCAGTGTGACTTTTTTGAGATTGTACCCATCATTTGCAAATTTATTATCTATTTATTTTCAATAATAAGTTTTCTATATAATTCTTTTTCCTGGAAAGGAGCGAACACATTCATTTTCTGTGTATTTATAGATACGAGTTGTTCCTATGCATTTTTACTCAAATGTGCTGCTTGATTTTTGGAGTCAAATACCCTGCAAGATGACGTTTCTTTCAGTTTTAGGAGTCATCACAGTAATAGGAGGAAGCTTCTTAGTGTTACCTTCACAGAGGAATCCACACTCTATAATACATCAGGAACAAAAGGAAGACTAAGGAGAACCTCTATTCTGTTTTGGATGTAGGGGAAAAAACATAGTGACAAAGAATGAGGAAATAGATGAAGTACTTAATGCCTTCTTTGCCTTAGTCTTTAATAGTAAGGCCAGTTGTTCTTGGGTGCCCAGGCCCTTGAGCTGGAACACAAGGATGGGGAGCAGAATGAAGCCGTCATAATCTAAGTGGAAATGGTCGGTGACTTGTTACACCACTTAGACACACACAAATCTATGGGGCTGGGTGGGATCCAGCTGAGGGGACTGAGGGAGCTGGTGAAAGTGCTCACTGAGGCACTTCCCGTCATCTACCAGCAGCCGTGGGTAACTGGAAGGAGGGGGTCCCAGTTGACTGGAGGTTAGCAAATGTGCAGCCCATCTACCAGATGGGTTGGAAGGAGGAACCAGGGAACTAGAGGCCTGTCAGCCTGACCTCAGTGCCAAGAAAGGTCATGGAGCAGATCATCCTGAGCAACATCGTGCAGCACATACAGGACAATCGGGAGATCAGGCCCAGCCAGCACAGGTTCATGAAAGGCAGGTCCTGCTTGACCCAGTGCATCTCATTCCGTGGTGAAATTACCCTCTTGGGTGAAGGAAAGGCTGTGCATGTTGCCTACATGTAGTAAAGCCCTTGACCCAGTTTGCCGCAAACATTCTCCTGGAGAAACTGGCAGCTCTTGGCTTGGATGGGTGTGTTCTTTTCTGGGTAAAAACTGGCTGGATGGCTGAGCGCAGAGAGTGGTGCTGGGTGGAGTTATATCTAGCTGGCAGCTGGTTACTGCTGGAATTTTTGATTTGCTGGAATGCAGGAAGGTTTTACAAAGGGTTCTGGACAGACTGGGTTGATGGACCAAGGCCAATTTTATGAGGTTCAACAAGGCCTAGTATTGGGTCCTGCACTGGGGTCACAGCAACCCCCAGTGGTGCTACAGACTGGGGACAGAGTGGCTGGAAAGTGGAACCTGTGGGTGCTGGTTGACAGCAGCTGAACATGAGCCACTGTGTGCCCAGGTGGCCAAAAAAGCCAGTCATATTCTGACTTGGATCAGGAATAGTGTGGCCAGCAGGGCAGTGATTGTCCCCCTGTACTCAGCACTTGTGAAGCCATGCCTCGAGTTTTGTTTGGTTTTTGGCCTCTCACTGCAAGAAGGACACTGAGGTGCTGGAGAGTGTCCAGAGAAGGGCAACAGAGCTGGTGAAGGGTCTGGAGTACAAGTCCTGTGAGGAGCAGTTGTAGGTGTTTAGCCTGGAGAAAAGGAGGCTCAGGAAACTACCTGAAAGGAGCTTTTAGCAAGGTGAGGATTGGCTTGTTGTCTCAGGCAACCAGCAACAGGGTAAGAGGAAATGGCCTCAAGTTGTGCTAGGGGAGGTTTAGATTGGGTATTAGGAAAAAATTCTTCACTGAAAGGTTTGTCAAGAGTTGGAACAGAGTGTCCAGGGAAGTCTTGGAGTCACTGTCCTTGGACATATTTAAAAGACGTGCAGATGTGAGACTTAGGAATATGGTTTAGTGGTGGCCTTGACAGTGCTGGATTAATGGTGGGACTTGATGATCTTAAAGGTCTTTTCTAGTCTAAATGATTCTGTGATTCTAATGCTGTTATCTAACTTGGGTGCCTGACTGAGCAGTTAAGCATCCAATGTAGAAAATGGAGAATGAGAGGTTTAAGTGACACTGAGTACATGGGGAGCTTAGGTCCCTAATAGAAGCATCTAGTTTACTTTTGTAAGGCCAGGCAGTTTGTCTCCTGCACAGATGCTGAAGGGAAGTGCTTTGTTGACCCAGACTGGTCTAACTGTCATGTTAAATAGTTGAGTGTAAACTGGCTGTTTGTTGCACTCCTTGTCAAGGACTTCAGCAGAGTTGGGATTTAGTGTGCAGTGTGTATTGCTCATAGACCCTTTTGTATTTGGAAAAACAACTCCAAGGTGAGAACCTAATGTGTCAGGGAATGGCAGGATAAACCAGCTCCATCACATAGATGAGAACCATTTTGTCCAATCTAAATATCAGTATTTTCAAGGCCTCCTTCCTCTTTTATGAAGAGGATAGGGCACATACTGGAGAGCTGCCGGTACTGCCATAGTAGTGACTGATGCTCTCAATGCAGAAGTAACATTTCTAGTATTGTCACCCCCAAAACCCACATACATGTAAAATGTGTTCTGTACTGATGCAAGTACTGGGTAACTTCTCTTACTTTCCCACCTGCTCAAATGTGAAGATTTTACAATATTTACTTATCAGGTTGGTGATGGTTCTGTTTTATTTTGCTTTATTAATGAGAAAAGGAAGAAGGTGATTCTGTTGCTATTCTTTCCCTCCCAGCCTTGTTTCATCCGGAAATTAGATGTTTATGTCTGAGCGTTTTTACATAGTCCTCTACTTTTTTCAGTCACAGGCCAGCTTATAGGAATAGTAGGGTACTTGAATTTTCCTTCAAGAACTGTATGTCCTAGTTCATTAGAAAGAAAGAAAAACAAACGCAAAAAAACTATAAAAATTCATCCAGTGTTACACAAAATGCTGTAGTAATGCTGACAGCTGAATTGTACTTTCCATGTTCAATTCAAGGGCCTAAAGCACAGGACTGTTCTCTCTCCTCAATTGGTTTTGTGATTGTGGACTCCCTTGTCATGCTGTAGTGGTGCTTTTGATATACAGCCATTTGTTTTCTGTTCCAGTATTTAAACTTCAGTGGTGCTTACCTTTTCTGAATACATACTTTTCTGCAGCAAACAGTTTGTGGTTTCTTGAATAGATACCAAAAGCTAAAGGAAGCTTCTTGTCTTGTTCAGTTGAAATAATTTTGCTGTAATATAAACCATTAAACATTTGGACTAAAGAGCAAGCTTTGTTTTATAATGCAAGTGAGTAATTCTCATCTTCTAATTATTTTCGTATTTCTGAGTATACATATTTCAACACTGCTTTCCCGAGATGATGGGATAATGAACTAAAAGAGTAGCAGGTTTAAGAAAATCCAATGACCTGCAAACATTTCCTTTGTCCAGCTTTTCTTTCCTGTACAGGGAAGCCAGAGAGATTGTTTTTAAATACTTTGTAATTTTACATTTATCTACAAAACCGGGAGTAAAAAAGATAAATAACAGTTATATTATCTTACGTCCTCCGAATGGTTGCCTTGCCTCTGACGAATACTTTTGCACAGGGATATATTTGGCAATTTCGGTAATATTTATAGAGGCTGACATTGAACGACTGTTGCTTTTGCTGCAGATGACAGTACGACTAGCACAAAATCGTGGCCGCATGTTCATGTGCGCTACGTGTCGATGCAAACGCGTTTAATCGGCTTGAAGTTTCTTCTCCCTCATCCCCTCCCTCAGTTGTTCTCTTTGCCCATCGCCCCGGCAGAAGAGCTAAAATAATTACCTGCAGTGTCATTTTTCACTTTGCTCCATGCAGATGCGGTGCGGTTGGGCCGCGGGCGGCGGGCGGGGAGGGGCCAGCGCTGATGCAGCACAGGCGTGTGACAGCGGCGCGGCCCGAGCCCGCTGCGGGCGGCTCCCGCTGCAGTCCGGCATCGCCGCCAGCGCCCGGCGCCGGGACCCGGCGCTGCGGGGGCACCTGTGCGCGGACTACCTGCCCAAGCGACGGGGCTATTCTTTAACTGTGGGAGAAGTGCCTCTTTTCCCTTCACGCAAGCTCCCTACTGGCTTTCTGCATTCGTAATTTCTCGGAGCCGTTTCTCCCTCCGGCTTTCTCCCGCTACTTCTTTTTCCCTTTTTCCCCCCTTCCTCTTTTTTTTTTTTTCCCCCCGCTCGTTATTCGCACACCCCCAATCTGTGCTGCCTCAGTAGCTCTCATTATGCTGTGCTCAGTGGCCCGGTGTGTTCCCCGCCTCTGCTAGGCAGTGGCAGCATGGATGGTGCTCTTGTGACGACCTCTGCTGATGCTATCAGTCCACTGCGGATAGGCATGCTGAGTAATCCTGCTGTAAATGGGCGAGGACACGGACACACGGAAAATTAACCACAGCTTTCTGCGAGACCACAACTATGTGACTGAAGGTAACATAAATACTGTCATTTTTCTCTTCTTGCACTGCATATTCTATGCCAGGAATGCACTGTCATGTTTGGAGATGCAGGCTGTTCCTTTTTTCCTTTTTTAAACAGGGGGAATTTCAAGGCGTTTTTCTGTGGGATGTAGCAAAAGAATCTGTCTGAATTTTCTAAATCCCAGAGACATTCTGTCATGCTACAGCAGTATGTGAAACTACACGGGCTGGAGAAGGTCTTGCATTGTGCTGAGTTTCTGCTAGTGAGGTGTGCAGCACCTGGCATTGAATGCACAGTAGCTGCAGTGTGGAAGACTGGAAGCACTTGATTACTTAAAAAAAAAGGATGAAAGATTTGAGAGCACTGAAGTAAGAGAAATTATTTGCAAAGTTAACTGTTTGCTGGTGTAATAAAGGTTATGCATCTCATTTTGGTAATTATAGCCCAAGCATTACAGACATTGCTGAGTTGATTGTTCCCTAGAGAACTGTATACATTTAGAAGGGATATGTAAGCATCATCCTTTGAAATACTGCTGCCTTCTTTCCATCCCCTGTGTCTGTGCAAGGTACATGAGAAAAGAAAAGGCACCTTCATTTTAAATCATGCAGTGACTTTTAGCTTATTACATAAAAGGAATTTTCCTGCAGGTGACACACATTAAATGCTGAGAGAATTTCCCTTGAGAACAGTGAAATGGTTGGGTCAGGTACTGGTCTGTATTTCCTTGCCAGAAAGTTGGTTTAAGAGTAGGCCATTTTAAGATTGATTGAACAGGAGAAATGTGTTCATAGGTGCTTGACTTTGCAAATGTATTTGTATGTGCAGTTTTAACAGCACTTTTCAGCAGCAGAACCAGTAACCCAGTGTAGGCTTATATAATATGAACACACTTAACATCAGGGTCAACCAATACTCCTGGAGACACAGTCTCCAGAATCTGTCGTCATTTGATCAATGCTCAGTCACTTAATACTCCCATGCTGCATCCTGAAACGTGATCACCTGATGCTCTCTTGATTATTGATGATTTTAATTTTTTTAGAATGGAGAAAACAGTAGGATGATTTTGTCATACTGGGACCACAAGGCAGATTTTTCAGAAGAAAAATTAAAAATGCTGTGTACTGTAACTGTTACCAGTGACTGGTGTAATTGCTTTCTAATCTTGCCTCTAGGACATTCTTTGCACTCTGATTCATGTTTCAGTCAATTTTTAAATTTGTTTCGAAGTTTTGGTTAATTTTTTTTTCAGAATTATTATTTATGTTTTGAGATTTGTCACCTGTAATAACATTTGAAGAAACTTTGTTTAAATTTTTAAATTCATGCCTTAGATTCTGCAAAATGCAAGTATAATTACTGCAGTGTACTTGATACATGGTGAATTTCAGATGTGCAGCTATGTTAAAAATTGAACATTCAAGTCTCTCAGTTTTGCAATCTGAGGAAAATAATTCCTTGTGGATTTTGCAAATCTGTATTGTCCTCTTCTATATGTCATGGGTGTTCTAAAAATTACATGGAGAATTTTAGTATTTTTTGTGACACTGCTGATGCAAGTGTTAGATTTTTCTCATGTTTTATTTTCACTTGATACTTGGATCATAAGGAGTGGATGTTCTGCCATTGCACATGGAGGGGCTTGTCTGAAATGGGTCAAAATACGCTTCAAATACCAATGCTGGCCCGTATTATATTTTTCCTGTGATCAGAAGTCATCATTAAATATGTTGGCATCTGTTCTTGAAATCCTCAGTAGCAAAGTGTTAGTTTTTCATCTCTGACTTTTACATCTCTGTAATTCTTGTTGGGAATGCAGAGTTTGTCAGGTGTAATAGAATTCTTCACATCTGTTATATCTGACATTACCACACCTTTGAAAAGATCTTCAAAATCATGAGGGAATGGATTTATCTGTGAAATTTTTCCAGGGAGACCTTCAGCTCAAAGAGGAGCATCACACATTTTAATTTCCAATTGATACACTTTGTTTAAAATGCATAATGAATGCATTAGTTAAACTGGTGCTTAAAATGTGCTTTGTTTGTTCTTCTGTGGGATTTTGTATTTTTTTGTTTAGAGATTTGGCTCTGTGAAAGAACTTTAAGACTTCTCATCTGTAAAGGCCTTCAGTCCTTTCACAGGCTTTGCATTTGGTCCTGTGACGTGTTAAGTGCTGTATGAAGGAACAATAGAAAGGCAATAATATGTTACCTTGTTACACTTCTTTGGGTCCAATCCAAGTTTTTCTTTAGCTTTTGCAATCCACCATTTAAAATGAAGAAATACTGTGTTGTGTCCAGTGTATTAGAGAATCTACCAGTTCATTGCTTTTTGTGAATAACTAAAATTTTATCTTGTTTTCAGAGTATTAAAATCTTGGTAAGTGGTGTCCTCCGTCCTTGCTCTTCCATGCAGCAGATTAAATTAATTTACAAAAGAAGGTATTTCTAACCTTTATATGTACTTTCTTCCTCTAACTGTTCACTGAAGAAAGTAAAGCCAGCAAGAATCATGAAGACGTGGGTTAACTATAGTATTGCTTTACTTCCCTTCCTGTTTTACTTTCTCAGTGATTTAAAAAAGCCCAAGCAATCAGATGACATATGAATTCAGGGTATAGGAAAGCTGTGAGCCAAATCTGATTTTCTCTACTCTTGCTAGGACTGAATGTGTTCCTAACAAAACTGCTTGCTTGAGGAAAGTCAAATTTCATCTCTTTGATAGGTCATTATTTTGTAAGATTGGGATTATCTGTGACAAATGTGGCTTTACCATGACTTTGGAAAATCGAATTGGTTTTTAAATTTCAACAATTTTTTGATTTGTTGTTATACTGTTTCTGGTAATAGGCATTATAGGCATACATATGACAGTAGTGGCTACCTGCCCCTACTTCTCCTGTAACATATGCACAACTACAATATAGCATTAAAACAAGCAGAACATGAATAATTTTGTCATTTAAAGTCTTTAAAATTACGTTATGGTTGCACAGTGGAAAAAGGTGATTTAATTCCGGCAGCAATATACAGTAAATTTTTCAATGATTACTTTCAAAACTAATTTTTGAAGCAAACTGCTTGAATGGACTTGTTTGTGTGAGGAAAATAGAAAAGATCTGGTGACACTTGTAAAGAAAGAGAGGAAAAAGATCTGAGGCTTAGAGAATGTGAGCTGTGAGGAAAGATTGAACTTCTTTGCAAAGGTGGTGAAACGCTGGGATATATTGCTTAGGGAGCTTGTGATATTTTTATCGCTGAAGTTTTTAAAAGCAGGTGACATAGATGTCTGTAAGAAATGACATGGGGATAGCCGAGCCTCCCGTGGGGCAGAGGAATGGACTAGATGACCTCTGAGATCTGTTCAGGCTTGTGATTCATTGCTGAGCTGTGTTTTATCTTAATTGCCTTTTGCACCACAGCTGTGGGAACCAGCTGCCCAGGAGGTGTTGGGTCAGTAAAATGTGTTATTTCCACAGCAACTGTAGGAGCACTGAGGAGAGAGGAGAGGCACGGGAAGAGAAGATGGGTTGGATGGGAGAAACATGATCCTTCGTTACTGTACAGACAGTCTGTGGGGGAGAGGGCAAGAATATTGTGGACAGCGAGGGGGGAAGGGGGATAAAAGAGGCTTGTGTGCTTTAGCGGGCAGAGAATGTCCTTCAGTCCTAGAGTTCCCTTGGTGTTACCTGTGCTTAAGATTAATGGTAAAACTGACAGGACTGCTGATAGGCTTTGCTGTCTCAGGGCCTTGGGATCAGCCACACGGGATCTGATTCAGAGCAGTGAACTGCATGGTATGGTTGCTGTATTCCTGGTGGGTTGCAGGAATCAATGGTGCCGCTCTTACTCAACTGCCAGGTTTATTCAGTTACTCCGTTTTTTACTGATTTAACAATTAACGGAAATAATGAGCAAAATTCACTATTCTTGCCAAACTGTGTTAAAGGGTGTGTTTCACCTCCATGATCCCAAATTTGTTTGGAGGAATGCTTCTCTGGTGGGTGAAGGCATATTACAGGTTGCATGCAGGCAAGTCTAGCATATGAATTGATCCCTGCCTTTTTAAGGAATATCTCTGTTTCAGGAAGGAATAAAAAGTTGTTTATACTTCCAGTTTCTGGAGAGACACAGGTTCCTCCCTTGGTCTAGGCCTGGAAATGCAAGCGGAGTCAGTGGAGTTGCACTGGTGCAGTGGGGCAGAAGCTGACCTGCACTGTCTAGTCATTTATATGGCCAAATTGTGCCATTTGATTCTATATGGCTTAACGTCAGTGAAAAAGTTAATCATGTTAATGGTGTATTAATGTCCTCAAATATGTTATTTGAAGAATAATGAGAATTACTGGTGCAGTATAAAACATACTGAATCATAACCATGTGAAATGTTTATTATAGAGGATAAAAACCCTCCTTTTTTTCCCAATGATTTTAAAGAAAAGTCCTCTGCAGATAATGAAAACAGATTTTGGGGCCTTTTCTTTTTGCCTTAACTAAAGAAGTTAGTATCTCTCTTCTCCAGTAATCAAAATTAGAGGAAATTATCAAATTTCATCTGACATAAATTTATCTATGAGCTTTCTTTCTTAAACATCTCAAATATAATTTTAATTAGATCTTAATACCTGAAGTATTAATTGGATGAATATAGAGAACAAGTACACTCTGCTGGCTCAGGTTCACCATTGGTCAGTCTAGTTCACTGATTTCTACTTACTAAGAAAAGTATAAGAGGTAACTCTTCCTCTCAACATCCAGCAATTCAGGATTTATGTTGTGAATATTGATGATTTTAATCTTTTTACAGAACTCATTTAGAAAATGTTTTAGAATTACCCTGGAAACTGTTGCTCATTCTTAGTCTAGTCACTTGTGTTACTTATTTTTTTCCTTGAGTCGAGTAAGAATAGGGGTAAACCTTGTAAAAGCATAACTTTTCCCCTTGTTAAACAGGATACAGTTATGTCTTTCTGTGCACGGATTTGGTTCTTTTATTCACAGTGATATTCAGATGAATGTTGTGGGTAGCCTTGAAGATTTGGATTAATAAGGTTTATTCCATCCAAGTGATGTTGCTGACTTTGTAATCTTTATTCATGCGGCTTAGTTGGGTGAAGCCATGGAGGCAGAGCTGGAGCATTGCTGTCACACTGGCTTGCACTGAAGCCCGATCTGTTTGCTCACTCACTCAAACCTGTAGCTGGATGTGGGGTTCAGCATCCAGGAAAATCAAACATTGGCACTACTCAAAGCTTGGATCTGCACAGCACAGATATTTAAGGCAATGTCTGCATGGGTGACATGGGGCAGCAATTCACTCCAACAAGCCCAGAAAAGGAAGTATGGATTTAGCCAGTGTGAATTACACTGCCAGCAACTCTTGTCGTGATGCCGTACCAGCTACACTTTCAAAGTACTCCATTCATACTATGTCTGTTAGGCACTCTTAAGATTGTTGTCTCTATTTTGCCAAATCTATTTTATGAAGAAATCATAAATCAGGATTGTGGTTAGGATGGTTGATCCTAGGCTGGGACTTGAGAGTTGCTTAGTTTGCTGTTCCCAGCATTCCCAAAGTGCAGAAACATGTTAGTGTTAACTTGTTACTGCCTCCTCAGAAGACCTGCCTCTTCAAGGATGGGATTTGTTTAAGGACTGGTTGTTAGATCATCCTGAGAGGACATTTCAAGCCACTCTGAGGTGCAGGACATGCTTCAAAGGCATGCACTTGGTTTGGATCTTCATTTAATGTCTTGCTCTCCCGATGACAGTTATTCATCGTGTCACATGTACCCTGTAAAGGTTTACTAAGTGGGATTAAGCTGGGCTGCAATTTTCCCTGTTTGCAAAGGGATAAATCTCTGATGCTGGGTCATTGGTTTGGTGGGTTGCCCTTAGGGACTGATGGCAACCTTGGCTCACTTCACATGCATATGTAATCAACAGACGATTTTGCACTCACTGTCTAAATAATAAATGTGTTTGGTTGCTGTATAGTGCTAGAGGTCCTGGAGAAGTGAATAAGATGTATTAACAAAAGAAAAGAACAATCTAGAATATTAGCTACATGACAAACCAGCTAAGCTCCTTCCATGAGAATGAGAACATGGAGCTGAAAAAGAACCCACTTCCACCAATCAGGAGCTTTTCCAGGTGCCAGCAGACAAGAAACATCATAAATAGAAATGTTTTTGGTATATTTAACTATATAACTGTTACATGTAATAGATTGAGTGACATATAAGTCTTAAAAACAGAAGTTCAGGACATGGACAGTGCAATGTGTGTGTAAGATAAAATGCAGGCATAGATATATGATCCATGCAAGCTCACTGTCTCTGCCAGATCTTTTTCTAATTGAAACTGACAGTTTAAAAGTATTAAATAGTGTAAAACTAAACAACATTGTGCAGGTAGAGTGAGTGTCATTGTTCACCATGGGAACAGTTTATTTAGTGTATGTATCATTATGAAACTGTACTTCGCAGTGTATTTTCTATATGTTTTCTATGTAAATCTCAGACATTTCAGCAATATATCATATATTTAAATGGTGAATTTAGAGAATAATAGATGTTGTTCTTGCATCAGTTTAAAATGTGAAACATTATACAATAACACTGAATATTTTATCATGAAGAAGAGCTGTCTTTTATTACAGCCATGAAAAGGTAATCCATCTTTACTGTTTATGCTGTGTAACTACTACATCATTACTAGTTGTATCCTTGAAACTTTCCATCCACAGTTTATTTAATCACCATAGGCTTTGTCTCAAGGACTGTATGCTAAGAGAACACAAAGTATTTGCTGGCTAATCTCAGTGTAGTTGTTTGGCCAGGGAAAGGTAATAAACTCAGAAAATTAGATAAAGTTATTATGGGGACTTCTGGGACTTTTTTAAACAAGAAAGGGTTTTAAATGAACTTCTAGCCATATTGAGGCACTTTCCTGATCAACTATTTCCACAGTTCTTAGGTTAATGCTAAGTTTGCCCTTAGTCATGAATGTGGTCTGTATTACTGGTTCCTGGTGAAAGTTCTCCAATTCTTTCCCAAGAGCAAAACCCCCACCTAGCAAAGCAGCTTTATATATGGTAAGAGAATTCCTTTCCTCAAGAATATTTCCTTGCTGAAAAACTCTTGTTCCTGTTTTTGTTATTACTTGAATGCAAATGAAAGCAGACTGTATTTTGCCAGTTAAAGACAAGTAATACAAATGTACATAGAGATGAGATTCGTAATAAATCTGTATTGTTAAATATAGCAGTGTTTTTTTCTTTCATATTCACTGATCGATCTGTTACAAAAAAGAGAAGAAAAGGGTGCAAACATCTGTTATAATGACATTTATGTGTTTTACTTACAGAAGAAAGTAAAAGACTAAGAGTTGGTTTATTTGTCTCTAGTTCCAGTTCAACTCAAGTTTGTTTAGAACTTATTACTTAGTGTTACGTTACTTCTTCCTGTTTGCAGTGCTTTTGTTGTTCCATGACTCAGGTGTTGCAAATAGTTAATGACTGTACAAAATAACACCATTTGCATAAATTCTGAGTTTAATGCTGCCTGTGGTAGTAGTGTTTGCATTAAAGGCAGCCATAGCATGCTCTACCAGTTTCTGGGCCGGTTTCTAGTAGAAATAAAGATCATCAGAGTTGAATTAAAAGTAAATGATTGTTTATTTTTCCCCTCAATTTTTAATGACTCCATATTATTCCTCCTGATTCTAAGATGTTAAATGAACACTTCAAATAGAAACTAAAAATAATTTTCAATCAGTGAGCTGATCACCAATTATCAATAATTTATTTCTAAACTTTCATCCAGCCAAAAAACCATCATGTTGTATTGTTTGAGAGGTATCAATTTGACAGAACCTGGAATGAGGTCTTTAATAAGTGTATAGCTGTAAATCAGGATCTGTTATTATTTCATAAATAATTTCTGATAGAATGTCTTTATTTCTACATTGTGCTGTGATAAAAAGAAAACTTCAACTAATAAATTCAGTAATAATAATTAAGTAGAAAAAGTCAACAAGTAGGCACAGTGGTCTGGTGAGTGTGGGCCTGAATTGGCTGCCAAGGTAGCACATGAGACTCTTGTAATGATACATGTTAATTTGACACCCTGCTTGATTCGATATCTTTTATTGCTGCATGCAGATCTGTGATGTGGGAATAACCAGTACAAGATGAAGTCAGATGTGTATTCTGTAGTCTTCTTTTGAATGGAAGATTTAGGTCAAGTATATTCTCTTTAATCAGCAGTGAAGCTCAAAGCAGAATTCACATATGCAGTCTCTTTGAAATAGGTAGATGTGAATTATTACATCTTACAGAATTTCCTGGATTGCCTTACTAAGAGTCAAGTAGTGGTCCTATGGATGATGGTTATTCTCATTGCTCAGGTGCAATGTGAATATGATTTTGTGCATGTTGTGTGCACTTGTGTTACGGTATGTGTTACACTCACAGAAGTTTTGTGGATGACTGCTACTGCATGTTTCTGGTGTGTCTGTATTCCTCCCAGTTGCTGTGCTTGAAATGTGAATCTCGAAGTACTGGAATGGCAATGGAGAAGTTTCAGCATTGGGAGACAGTAAGAGCTGGTATGTAGGGCACTGTCCTTCAAGTCCCGTATGACTGACAGTCTGTTTTGGTCTATGTGTGACAGTGTTTGCTGGTCAGGGGAGTGAGACTTGCCTGTGACTGGAGCAAAATTTTCCTTACACCATGGTGTGAGAAGCGGTGTCCTTGAATTTCTGATTTTCCTCTATGGTGGTGATGAGCTGCAGCTTTCTGACAAACTGTTCCCTTGAATGTGGATTTTATTTTCCAGGATTAAGTGCATGCTTACTTGATAGAGTAGACATTTCTGTGCTTCCACATGCATTTCAGAAAGATGAAGAAAATAGAGCAGAGGCCTTTTGTGTTACTATGTAAATGTTACAAAAGGTGCTAGTTTTAAGACAAGTAAGTTGCATATATTAGCAGCAATGATATTTCAACTCAGCCAATTATATTAAAACTTCAAGATTTACTGTCTGCAAGAATTCACACTACATCCAAGTGAAGGGTTTTAGTTGCCATTACTTTGAGCTGTGCTGCAGAAATTACTGCTGAATGTGATTTGTAGAGGGTACAGACAAACAGCTTTTTGTTGTGTTGATTTTTCCCTGGTTTTTTGTTTAGATTGTTGACAATATCTTTTACTTCTTCATACCTTCAAGTTAATTTCAAGGTATTTAAAATTTGGGATTTGGTTTGAAACTGACATGGTTGCCATTATTGTCAGCAAATTGCCCATTCTCCAGAGGAGTCTGTAGCTTGGGACGCCCATTTTCCTTCCCTGCTGCTCTTGGAGCCTCTCCTATTTCAGGGGAAGTATCAGAGCAGCAGGGAAAGAGGGGATGGTTAGCCCACCGACTGAGGCTTCTTCAGAAAATGTCAGCAGACTTGGCCTGGTTTATATTTGTCCTTGCTGTCAGGGAGGGAACCACCACAGCTGCCTGCTCCTGAGAGCACGGGTGGCCGTGGGCAGTGCTGTCTTCTGCTGGTGCAAAGTTGCCATCTGTCATCAGGGTCCCATTGCTGCTCCCTGTGACCTGCTCAGTGTGCACCGGTTTGGTCAGTGTGGGAAAGACTTACAGAGTAGTGAAGTTTACTGCTGTGCTCCTTCAAAACCACCTTATTATAAGGCTTCTGCAATATTTATGCACAGTAGAAGGAAGGGAGGAAATACCAACTATAAGTACGCTGGAAAAATGTTCGACGGCTGTCCTGGATGTACCTGGGAAATGGTAGTTATAGTAGTAATGTTAAATGTGAAAGCAGAAAGCTTTGATGCTTCTGCACTATAAATAATTATTAACAAAGGCGATTGCCAATGTGGAGAGTTGTTTGCAGAGGGATTCATTTCTGACTTTTAAGTGTAAGTATATTTAGACAGAAAATTATTTTTGTTCCTGAAAGCCAGGAAGTTGTAAATGGGAAGGATTAGTGATTTGGACCCCACAGAGCAAACACCAGGCTGGTTATTACAGATGAGACTTGATGGATGTAGTTATATTAAGGTTAGCACAGGAAGCTATTCCTATATTTTACATTTTAATGACTGAACTCAGTCGTATTATTGTTAGCAGTTGAATTTACACTGTTTTCTTTAAAATACACTCAGTTTGGCAGTCTTCTTTCCTGAAATGCTGCAAATATTTCAAAGTCCTTAATGTCCCTCTTGCTTAGTACCTTTGATCCAAAAATCTTCATTGAGAAATTTGTGCATATGAGTGTTGCTGCCTGTTCCAAGCTTCCCTTCCCCCTCCCCAAGACATTTGCCTCTGCCATGTGTTCTGAACTCCTTTGTTCCAAGAGCAGGCAAAACCAAATGTAATTCAAACTCTTTAGCAGTGTCTGATTGGCCGGTCACCCCGGGTCCACCCCCAGTCCTCCCCTTTCTCCTTCTCCGAATAAAAGAGAGGACCAAGGGGGGACCTGCCCTCTTTGGCTTTGTACCCCTTTCTGCGAACATCTGTGTGTTTCTGTTTTCTGTTTGAAAGCTTCTAATTGCAGGAATTAGGCAAACCAGAAGCTCTATTTCTCCCTCTTTGCTTCTGTTGATGGTATTAGATTTGCAGCTACCATTTGCCGCTTTTAGAGCTACTGAAATGCCGGATTGCCCGTGCTGCCTCTCTAGGCTGCCCGAGGCTTTCTGAGGCATTGAGCTATGAGCCTAGCCGGTAAAAAGCTGTAAGTATATTTCCACATCTGGCACCCAGCGTGCTCTCTCTGAACCTCAGTTTTGAGAGACTTTTAGGGTGTCCCAGCAGCTGCGTGTCTGCTGGAGTTAGCTCTGCACATCCTGCCGTGCCAGCTCTGTGTAGCGAGCTGTTACTTTTTGCGTAACAGTGAGCCCACAGGCTCAGCCTGTACCCTCCCCCACACCACGTGGTGAGGGAACAGCTGGAAAGTAGAAGACCCGTTTCGCTTATTTTTTTTCCTCCAGACCAGCTTTCCTGTGGTAAATCCAGAATTCTGGTGAGTATTTCCCTGCTGGTTTAGGGGCTTCTGTCTTAAGCTGGTGCCGGTGCAAATTTTCTCTTTTTTTTTCCTCTTTTTTTGCGATTTGGGACTGAGGTTTGTGGTGCTGCATTTGTAATGGGATCTGAGGTTTCTGCACACCATAGAGAAATATACTACCAAGTTCAAAGCTACCTTTCTTGTACTGGGCATAAATACCCTAAAAATCTGGTTCAATCTTTTGTACGATGACTTTTTCAGTACTTTCCTAATCTGACCTCTGAGGACATCAGATATTCTGAATTTTGGGATAAGGTGGGGAGAAAACTCTCCTCTCTTAGGTGTTCAGGAGACAAAACAGTTTCAAATTCTTTCCTCTCCTGTTACTAAGTTACACTTTGCCGAGAAAAAAGCAGTACATGACAAGCCACCGCAGAAATCCTCTTTTAATTCCCTTGCACCCTCTTACAACCCCTGTGTCCCTGACCCCTCTTCCCCTACACTGGAAAACACAGCTAGAGCAGACTGCTTTTCAGCACAGGAGTGCCATCGTCCTCCTGGCTCACCCGTGTTTCCTCAGCACCCTGCCTTGGACGGGAATCCGGACCCAGTCCAAGGACCTTTCCAAACCCTCTTCTCCACTCCTTTGTCCCCAGTTTCTAGCCCTCATGTTTTAAGCGCACGTAAAAACCCCTTCTCCCTTGATCTCTTTGTTCCCAGGGACAGCCATTGCCATGTGCTCTCAGGTTGGGAAAAACCCCCTCCCCCCAACCCCTTTTCTCCGAGTTTGTTTGTCTCCAATAATTGCGGATGCAACGTTTCTTCATCTCCAAACTACACGTCCCACAATCCCTTTCTCCCTCACCTCACAAATACCTTCTTGTCCCCATCCCCTCCCACTCCCGTGTTGGAACCTGTCCCTGCCCCAAACCCTGCCCCCACAGCATCGTGTTTCATCCCCTCCTCTGTTCCCACCCATGGCTCAAGTGCCGCCCCTGCTTCCCACAACCCCGCCCCCAACCCCTCCCCTCCTCCTGCTGCATCCCTGCCTCCACTCCCCATCCCTGCCCCTCCACTCCCTGCCCCTGCTTCCCATTGTCCCACCCCAGGTTCCCACAGTCATGTGACTACCCCCTTAAATCTGGGAACCCATGGCTACCAGGAAGTAACTGCTGCTGCTACTACTACACTCTCTCGTACTAGCACAACAGCTAACCATGGCTGGACATCCTTTCCTTATTCTAATATTAAGGATTTGTGCAAGGCAATTAAGGAGTTTGGTATGCATAGTAATTTTTTAAAGAGCTTTTTAAGTGCTACTTTTGCAACTCACTTACTTGTACCTCATGATTTAATTACAATAATGCAAACTCTTCTCACACCTGGTGATTTTGTGTTGTAGAAACAACAGTGGAAAATAATTTTATCTGATTTATTGCAAATTTTGTGGCAAACTCCAGATAATTACGTGGACTGTGACAATAATTATATCACATTAGACCTTTTATCTGGTGACAATAATATGGCAAATCCCCCAAACCAAGCAATGCTTATCCCTCATCCAGTTCTTACTGAAATCACACATGCTGCTGAAAAGGCCTTAACATTACTACCATCTCAGACTCCTACATCTCATTATACCAACATCAAAAAATTGCCAAATGAAAATATTATTCACTTTTATAACCATTTGCGCAAAGCTATCTTTTCCCAGGTCCCTAATCCTGACCTCCAACAAGCGCTCCTACTCGAACTGCTCCAAGTGAATACGAATGATGCTTGCAAATAAGTCATCCTCGCTCTTCCTTTGCATCCCCCTCCGACTGTTGAATCCATCCTTGAAGTCTGTACAAAGAAGGTGCAGCTGAACACAGCTGTTCCCTTTTTGAAAAAAGTGGGGATGGTGGGGAAGCTTGTGGAGAATGCTATGGGTACAGGGGAAACTCAATCTCGAAGTAACTTTGTATGCTGTCTTTGTCAGAAAAAGGGACATACAGCTCGCAATTGCAGAACAATTATAATTGCTGATAAAAACTCTCCAAAGACTGTTTCCCCAGGTCAACAGCAGGGAAACTAGCGACTCAACACATCCTAACAGCTCCGCGTTCCGACATAAATAGAGCTGCAGACAAAGCAACTTGGACTTCTGGACTCAGGTTTAAGGTAACCTGTGATGAAACACACCATTTCAACAACAACAACCAGACTGTGATACCCATCTCATTCCAGAATGTGGACCACATGCCAGATTTTACATACCTTTTTATTATTGGGAACACTCGGGAAACACCTGCTGGGATAGAGGTTACACCCACACTCATGAAAGTGTATCAGAACGGGTGTTCTAACCTAATGGTACAATATATATATCCACCGTACTTTATGCCAAAGGGTCAAGTCATTGCACAGGCCATTCCACTGCCCAAATACCTGCCCACAGATGGTCATATCCCAGCCATCTGTTGGACTGAGGTTTTGGGAAACGGTAAACCTGTTGTAAAATGTAAGCTCCGTCACAGATCACATAAAATCAGTATCATGGGGATGATAGATACAGGTGCTGATGTGTCGGTCATTCCATTTGATAAGTGGCCTGCGCAATGGGAATTGCAATCTCAGGGCATCATACAAGGGATTGGAGGTACCCAAATTGCGAAGCAATCCAAAAACGCCATTCAGATTGAAGGTCCTGAAGGACAAATAGTGACACTTCGTCCATATGTCCTAGACACCAAATTCACCCTGTGGGGAAGGGATGCCATGTCTCAGTGGGGAACAAAAATTGATATCACCCCTAGACATCAAAATTTTCCCTTGCGGCCGCTGGAGCTGAGCGCCAACCACAAAAGCTAACTTGGAAAACAGATGAACCAATGTGGGTTAACCAGTGGTCGCTAAAAGAAGAAAACTTAGAGGCACTCAAAACATTAGTAGCTGAACAATTGGCTAAAGGGAATATCGTGCTAACTAATAGCCCCTGGAATACTCCTGTGTTTGTAATACAAAAACCAGGAAAGAACAAATATAGGCTCCTCCAAGATCTTAGAGAAATCAATAAGGTTATTGAAGACGTGGGTCCCCTTCAACCAGGTATGCCATCACCTTCAATGCTCCCACAACATTGGCTTTAGCTGTTCTTCATATTAAAGACTGCTTCTTTCATGTTCCACTCCACCCTGCAGATGCCCCTCAATTTGCATTTTCTGTGCCATTTCTTAATCGTGAGACTCCCATGGAATGTTACCATTGGCTTGTGCTTCCCAAAGGTATGAAAAATTCCCCAGCTCTCTGCAAGAGTATATTGCTAAAATTCTATTTCCCATCTGTGCTAAAGCAGAGAAAGCCATCATGGATGATGTGCTGGTATGTGCTCCCAATAATCAGTATCTCGAGCAAACACTTAACATGGTAATTGAGGCCCTAGAGGCCAAGGGCTTTGAATTACAACCAGAAAAAATGCAGAGAACAAGCCCTTGGAAATACCTTGGACTCAAAATCACAGAAACCTCTATCACCCCAACACCCATCACCATTAATAATAACCCAAAAACATTAGAGGAAGTGCAACAGATCTGTGGGACACTGAATTATTTAAGACCCTGGTTAGGACTCACCACAGAGGATGTGGCTCCTATTGCAAACCTGTTAAAAGGGGAAGGTGGTCCAGCATCCCCTAGATCCTTGACAGAAGAGGCAAGGCAGTCTTTCAAAAAGATACAAGAGGTCATTTCCACCAGACAAGCACACAGGTATCAGCCCTCCCTACCCTTTAAGGTTGTCATTCTAGGGAATGTACCATGCTTTCACAGCCTCATATTTCAGTGGGACAAAGAGCAGAAGGAACCCCTCATCATAACTGAATGGGTATTCCTTCCACTCCAACCTCCTAAAACCATCCCACAGCCACAAGAACTAATGGCAAAAATTATCATGAAGGGTAGAGCAAGGCTCCGCACCCTGGCAGGATGTGACTTTGCATGCATCTACTTACCTGTAACAACTGACACATTAGATCACCTACTTCAAAATAATACAAATTTACAATTTGCATTAGATAGTTACTCAGGCCAAATCTCCAGTCATTACCCAAAACATGACATGTTTAATCTGGCATTCTCTTTCATCCCTTGAGAGATTCAAAGTCGAAAACTCCTCGATGCGATTACCATTTTTACAGATGCTTCAGGAAAAAGTAAAAAGTCCATGATCACATGGAAAAATCCAAAGACGCAAAAGTGGGAATCTGACATCAAAGTAATCCAGGGATCACCACAAGTAGCTGAACTAGCAGCTGTCGTTAGAGCATTTGAGAGATTCAAAGAACCCTTTAATTTGGTCACAGACTCAGCATATGTAGCTGGAGTAACTGCTAGAGCTGAGCATGCTCTCCTAAAAGAAATCTCAAACAAAAAAATTTATTATTTGCTCTCAAAGCTAATTTATCTGGTTTCCCACAGAGAGCATCCCTATTTTGCCATGCATGTGAGGTCACATACAAACCTGCCAGGATTTATTGCAGAGGGTAATCGTAGAGCTGATGCCCTGGCTATGCCAGCAGACATAGTTCTATCAGCCGACTTACCAAAGCTCCCCCAAGTTTTTGAACAAGCAAAATTGAGCCATGCCATGTACCATCAAAATATTCCTGCTCTTATCCGCATGTTCCATCTGTCGCGGACACAGGCAAAAGCAATAGTGGCAACATGTCCCAACTGCCAGAATCTAGAGCTTCCATCACTGGGCAGGGGGGTCAATCCCAGAGGCATTAATAGCGGTGAAGTGTGGCAGATGGACATCACACATTTCCCTGAATTTGGGAGATGAAAACATGTTCATGTTTCCATTGATACCTTCTCTGGTGCTATGTATGTCTCTGCACATGCTGGTGAAAAGGCTAAAGACGTTGAAAAACATCTTGTCCAAGCTTTTGCTGTGCTCCGTATACCTGAGGAGATAAAAACTGATAATGAACCTGCCTACACCTCTCAGGAGTTTAAAAACTTTCATCAGCAGTGGCGATTTCAACATGTTACAGGTATTTCCCACTCCCCAACTGGACAAGGCATTGTTGAATGTGCCCATCAAACCCTCAAGCGAATGCTGCTACAACAGTCAGGGACCACCAAACTCAACTCACCTGTCCTCAGACTCAGCAAAGCATTGTTTACCATAAACTTCCTGATCAGCACCTTTGAGGATCCGAACCCTCCCATCTACCATCATTTCCAGAACACCGGGAGACAGAAACTGAAGGAAAATCCAGAAGTCCTGATCTGGGACCCAGAGACTCAAAAAATCCAAGGACCATACAAACTTGTAACTTGGGGACGTGGGTATGCCAGTGTATCTACTCCTCAAGGACTGAGGTGGATCCCAGGGAAATGGGTAAAACCTTATGTCACTTCCTCAAAAGTTAAGGAGGTTAAAACTGCCTCCTGGAGGAGACACCGTACAAAAGATCCTGATTTTGCACCTTCATGTAAACCCCCTACTGCAAATTTTGATGTTAATCCCTTAAGTTAAGTTGCACTGCTTTACACTCACATTTTGCACTGTATTTTGTAAATCTTTGTCCTGATACCCCATACCATAGATGTCCTGAATAACCCCCTGAGTTTTAACTGGGGAACTAGTTTAAGGGCAACCTAAGTACTGTTGAGTTGTAGGGACGATAGATTCCAATTATGTTTTGCACTGTTGTTTTGTTACTGTTCTATGCACTTTAAGTTACTAAGAGTTACAACTCAGCTTTAAAGAAAAAAAATAGGGAATTGTTGCTGCCTGTTCCAAGCTTCCCTTCCCCCTCCCCAAGACATTTGCCTCTGCCGTGTGTTCTGAACTCCTTTGTTCCAAGCACAGGCAAAAGCAAATGTAACTCAAAACTCTTTAGCAGTGTCTGATTGGCCGGTCACCCCAGGTCCGCCCCCCAGTCCTCCCCTTTCTCCTTCTCCGAATAAAAGAGAGGACCAAGGGGGGACCTGCCCTCTTTGGCTTTGCACCCCTTTCTGCGAACATCTGTGTGTTTCTGTTTCTGTTTGAAAGCTTCTAATTGCAGGAATTAGGCAAACCAGAAGCTCTATTTCTCCCTCTTTGCTTCTGCTGGTGGTATTAGATTTGCAGCTACCATTTGCCGCTTTTAGAGCTACTGAAGTGCCGGATTGCCCGTGCTGCCTCTCTAGGCTGCCCGAGGCTTTCTGAGGCATTGAGCTATGAGACTAGCTGGTAAAAAGCTGTGAGTATATCTCCACATATGAGCACAGACATACTCTAGCACAGTAACAGAACCCAAATAATTGAACTTGAAGGAAGGAATAAAGGAGCTTACCAGAGTCTCCTGTACTTTGCCTTTGTTGGTTTTGCACTGCAGTCCAGAAATTGTGACTCCAAAATCCGAGATTTTAATGTATAAGTGAAACCCTGTAGGACTTTGCATGGCAAGATATATTAGGGAAATAGTGCTAATACCCGAGTATATAAATACAAGTAGCTAGATGAGATTGACTACGTGTGACACCAAGAGATACCTAAACATTTTAACTAGGACATGCCATTATGGGTGGAACCTGATACTAGGAGAGCTGCTGCACAGTTCAAGCAACTTGAGCAGAGTTTTTTTCTCATAAAAATAGTAACTTCACCTGTTTACATGTCCTGGGCAAAGAATTTGTTGAAGTCTTGTGTTTTAGCTTGTAAGTGGTGGTTCTTGTGAGTTTATGTAAGAAGTTTTTGCTTTTTCAGTTCCTTGTTTTGTGGCCTGCTGAGAAACCTGATGGAGCACAGAAAGATTTTCCTTTCTCCAATTTTATTTTTCACAAACTGCTCCTATTCATGGAAGCATGAACAGAGTTTATTGACAGAGTTCAATAGTAGCACATCGGGCTAAGGTAGAGATGGGGTAAAACACCTGCGTAACCTCCTGTAAAACATCATGTTAGTTCTTAAAAGCAGTAGTACAGCATTCCCTTTAATATTTATCCAACTCAGAATCCCCAGCCCCAGAGCTCCTCTTTTCAACTCTGGGGCTACCCAGATCATATCCGTGGATGGTTCATTTCTGCTCTCAAAGCTAGCTGCTCTAAAAACTGTCCACTTTTGATCTTGTGTTTCTGTAAAATAACTGATTACTCATGCCTATATTAGATATTTACAACAATAAATGTGATCTAAGGCATGAGCTGTAGTTTATCTGTATTTAAGATCTTTTAACTCACAGATAGCCATCAGACTGGCTATCAGTCTTCTTCCCCAGTCTGAATCTCAGGTCCAGTAACACACCACACTTGAAGAACAGGAAGAAGGACATGTTGATCAGTTCTTACAGTTCAAAATTTGGGCTGAATCTAAAATACATCTGTTCTTCTAGACATCTGACATGTGGTCAAGACTGGAAATTATGTAAGAGAGCATGAATATTTTTGGACTAAATATCTCACAAGAGTAATTCACATTTTCCCCTGGTTCACACAGCCTTCTACCCAGGCAACAGATGGGTAACCTTAACTCTTAAACCTAATGGTCTGTCTTGAAGTTGCTTTTCATGTGCTTCCGGTATGTGTCTTCATACTGCTAAAGTTCCTTTGATCTCCTCTTGGCCACTTTCCAGACCATCTTTTAATTCCTTTTGTGAAATTTCCATACCAGCTTTAATTCTTGCCAGAAGGCAACTGTTCCATATCTGTGTCAAGCAGGACACTAAAGCTTTAAATTCTCAGCATTTTTCTCTCTGGAAGTAGTACTCCCTGCTCAGACTTCAGAGTCATCAGGAATATGTGGATCCAAGCACTGCTGGCAAAAGAAATAAGGACACAGAATTCTTTCCTTGACAACAATTGTTCCCTTTCCGTTTGCTGCTTGACTTGATTGTAGTGATACTTGGCTTTTATCTGCAGTACTTGCTACTCCTTAAGTTCCAGGAATCTTTATTAAAAAAAAAAAAAAAGGGGTGTCCAGCCAAAACCACAACTTGTTTGGTACTCTTTGCTGAGGTCTTTCTGTTGTCTGTGTGTATATCCTTCAAACCTTGTGAGTGCAAGACCTGGGATTGTCCCTTAGTACCATTCTTTTACTGTCATTAAAGGACGCAGATGTGACTCAGAATCATCTTGGACTTGATTAATTGATCTGTAGATGACCCTCAGGTGCAGGGCAAAGGTTGTTTTTAAATTTGAAGAGTCCTTACTTCTGCATTTTATTGAAAAGGAGTTTCTGAGTTTTGGGGAGGCCTGGCTGCCTTCTGGGGTAAGGTCCCAGTTAAATATGTTAATATTAACAGACATGGTTGAAGAACAGGTTAACATATTATCATAAGGGAAAAGCTAATGGCATTTCCTCTTTAAGTTTACTGTTTGTTATGACTCACCCCCGCAGGTGAGAGTGACTGAGGTTCTTGTTTGCAGTAGATTAGAGTGAAATGACACTGACTACATAAACATATGTTTATGTAGGGATTATTTTAGATTGATGTACTTGCAATGGAAAGGAGATATATAGCCATTTTGGTTATTTTCTGTCTGTGGTAATATAATGGTACGAAAGTATAAAGATATCACTTAAGAAAATACCTAAGGAAAAGAAAGAATGAGAAAGAAAGGGTAAGAGTAGATAGTGGAAAGATACCTACCCATCTACCAAGGAGGCTTGATAGTGGTTATTTGGTGTCCATTGATTGAAGTGATGGTCTCCATCTTGATCAGTTGGGAGTGGGGGAAGCCCCTGAAACACAACATTCAATGGGTTAATAAACATTCAGGTTGGTTGGACACCCCTTCCCTTACTGGGGGGGCACTTTTACACTGTCTGATGTAACACTGTGGATCACATGCAGTCCTCTGGTGGAAGGCCCCAAAAACTAGGCAGGGGGAACTCTGGGGGTCTCTGATAGTTTATGACACCTTCGAAGACATGACAGCTGCCTCTCATGCCAGTGTGGTTGAGCCAGTTGTGCCCTATCAGAAGGAGTGAAAACCTTCAGGCCTGTGTGTGAATGCCCTGGTCCTTCCCCAGGGAGAAGTTGTAAAACTGAGCCTGTTATCTAAGGGAGGACACTGGCATGATAAAAAGCATTATCCCACCTCTGCAGGCTCTGCATCTTACCTGCCTTCCCCCTTATGTGGCTCAAACCCCAGCTTATCCTCTGATGGTGGATGCTCACCCCCTCTGCACCTGGCCTGTGACCTTGCAAACCTGGCCTTGGCAAAGCACCCACTGCTATTGTAAATGGCTGATTGCTTGAGTCACTAACCATGAACAGTTCAGTCTCTCATGCCATCCTGCTATACAAATGGTAGTGACTAAATAATAGAATTTTTTTAAATTTAATTTTATTTTTTTACTCTGGTAGGTTTTAAAAAACTGAAATGCATTACTTAGATATGTTAGGACACTAAGGTCCATGTTTCTATCAGAGAGCAACAACACCATCTTTAAAATCCTGACGGGTTGTTAAAAGCATTTGTGTAATTGTGACGTAGTATCCAGTGAAGTCTGTTGAGAACCTGGCACCAGCTGGAGTGGGATTGGATCTGGGTGCATGGCTTTGCATAACTGTACTCTCTGTACTCTATGTACATATTGTAAGTCCAGAAATATATATGTATGTATATATTTTGTTTGTGATTTGAGTCATGATTTTAATCTCATAGAATCGTGTAATGGGAGGGACCTTAAAGACACCTTCCACTAGACCAGATTGCTCAAAGCCCCATCCAGCCTGGCACTGAATGCTTTCAAGGAGGATACACAGCTTCTCTGGGCAACCTGTTCCAGTGCCTCACCTCTACACCTATTCTGCATCTATACATCTATTCGTTTGTCTTAATCTCTGCATCTACTTGTTCTAACTGCTTTGTACAGTAACCCTAGATACTTTTGTCTTCAGTACCACATTGTATATAGTGTGAGAATGTAGCTTATAACCCCTGCTACTGCAAGAGCTTTTTTTAAAGAGTTTATCTCAGCACGCACCCAGAAGCCTTTCTGGAAGTTTCAAGTGTGCTAAATCTTCACAGATTCAATACCATTGCGGACTTTGTTCTTTAGGACAACAGTAGGTAAAGATGAAAATGTGGCTGAACTCCATCTACCATATTCAGAATTGTTAGAATCTACAAAGCTTAGATTTTCCTACTACTGTCAGAAAATGTAAGTACATTCTTCAGTTTCGCACAAAAGTTTCTGGGAGCTAAAATTGCTATGGTGCCATGATGGCTAGCATGATGTCCCAGGCACCGAGCAATCTTCTGCCTGCCTCGAGCGAGGATGGATGGAAACTGATCGTGGCAGGGGAGGGCCAGCGAAGCATCTGCTCGAGATCACCTTGCCCACCGGTGTCGAAGGCATGCAAGGAGGTAGGAAAAGAGCAGAGGGACTCCTTTGTGGACGAAGGGGTTTATTGCAGGGAAAAATCCACAGAACGAAGTCGAAGCTGCATGGCTTGGAGGAGTCTTGTACCCCCATGAAACAGGCGTGGAAAACACGCAGTAACCAACAGAACATCAGCCAGGGAGAAGGAATTACAGCAAATGGGAGAAGTGGTAGGCGGGGAGGGATAACAAGGACCTATGTAACAACCGAAGAACACGCATCTCTCTGGAAATACAACCAAATACGAGAAATAAGGGCAGGGAGGGCTGTGGCCAATGGTAAGGCACGGATTTATGTGTTTTTCACAGCCTTGTGAGTGCTCAGGGCTTTTGGGCTGTGGCAGCATCAAACCAATGGACCTTTGGGTCTACTTGATCTGGCTGACCCTGGCTTTGGCCATGGTTCACCACAACATAAAATCATGTGGATTTGTTAGTCAGTTTTCTTAGGGTTTAATGCAATTCTATTTATCAGTAAACCATATGCTATCCTTTAACCAAGGAACCAGATTTTCTGTAGCTACTACAGCTATTTGGAATTACCATTTTGTTCATTTGCATAATAAGTTAGGAAATCTACTTGAAAATTCTAATGCATAATATGATTTATTAAATGCAAGGTTAAAATCAGGGTTAAAATTACCCTGTTGAATACTGTGACCTTAATACTGTCTTTGCAAGTTTCCTCAGGAGCTTAATGCATTCAGATTTATACTAACTTGAGTACAACCCATTTATTTTTCTTTGACCCTTTTGTCTGCTATATGATTTACTCATGCTGCATATTGTTTTCTTTTAAATACTGTTAAGTCTTTGCTTGAAGCAAAACTGCTCTCCAGATTTTCTCTTGGAGGTAATTTGCTCTAGGCTACTTTTTAACTTTCTGAAATGAAAAGTAATTGCGGTTTAGGTTTTAATTGTATGTCTTTTTCTCCTTTCAAGAATATGCTGCCTGGACACATCACTTTGTTATTTAAAGGGCTGATAAATGTGTCTAAGTTGTATTAATTTATGTGGCAATAGAATTCAAATTAATGCTAACCAGAAGATCTTTCAATGCATGAGTAGTGTGAAAGGTATAATTAAATGTCTTGATATTGTCTTCCTAAATTAGGCTTTTACAGATTCCAGAAAGTTCACAGTGTTATAATGACACAGAGGGGTCTTTGAGCTATGTGTAGAACATTTAGGTAAATACTTAAGCTGATGTAGAGTCTTCCTGTAGTTGGTGATTCCTGTTAAGAGCATCCCAAGGTTCTTTGGTTGAGGACAAACCTGAAAGATTAACCCACTATGAAGGAACAGACTATGGCTGAAGAATTTGCACAGTTGCATTTTTTAGAAGAAAAATTGTGTGCCCGTGTGCAGAATTACTCGCTTCAAATATTCAGTCTTAAAAAAATGTTAGCTTGTCATAATCTGGTTCAGTCACTTGTGGAAGAGCATTGTATTCTTGCTCACTGCTCAACGTGTATCCTCATCAGGGGTTAGTGGAGCGTGATTTCCCTCTTTCTTCTGGCCACTTTGCCACTTTCTTCCTAGTGTTGGGCCAGCATGGAGTTTGCTGGTGTGAACCCGCTGTTGACTCATATCTGGCCTAGCATTCAGGATCACCACAGGTTTCTTTTCAGACAGTTGCTTTTCAGATAGTCAGATAGATGTCTGGAGCTCTTCCACTCCAAATGCAGAATTTTGCACTTCTTGGTGAACCTCCTGAAGTTACTCAGAGTCTATTTTTTTTTTTTTTTTTGCTTTACAGCTATTCCATGGTTTGTAACTTGGAGGTGAAGCACTGAGTTTTAATGTTAGTTATCACTGTGGATGTTTTAGATTGGCAATGTCTTGCAGTCCACAGTGAAAAGTGAACATACCCTAAGCTTGGCTGGCACCAAAGTGAATTTTCTGTATGTTTTTTCATGAATTAGTGTATGTTTTTGGCTACCTCCAGCTGCCAAGATTGTTTGAAATATGCTGAATAGCCTTAGGCATTTCTGCTTCAGGAAAGACTTGTTGATTCTTTTCTTAGTGAGAAAGATGGCATTTTTATCTCATATCTCAAATAGCAACAGTGGAAATTATATTTAGGGTGCAGTGGACTTGAAAGAAATCAATATTCTTTTTAGCTTGTGTAAAAAAAAATCATAGGTTCTTAGCAAAACCATACCATGCAGTACATTGAAACTGCTATTATTCTTTTTTCTGTGGAGACTATCGATTAAAGTTCGGGTACCAGCAGTATCATTTCTGGGTGCTGGGATTTAAGTATGGGCTCTGTAACAGTGGTGACTGACGTGATTCAGCTGTAGGTCGGTTGGAGCGACCCAGGTGGGACTACAGTCCTCTCACACCTGCAGGGAGTAGGAAAGGTTATGTTCAAGCACCAGCTGAATGTTGTCACTTGGGAATCCACTGGTGCAGCCCTAGATGCATGGATTCATTCATCTAAAGGCCGGCACAATGTACTGCTCACCATTTCTTTTTCCAGTCATGGAGACTGAAAGGTGGGTTGTCTTCATTTTTCAAAGGGTAGATGAACGGTAGAAAAACAATTGATTTCTATAGGACTCACATGAAAATTTCTGGTGGAGGTGATAAGTGAGTCTGAAAGATGTATTAGAGTCCCTTTATGTACACAATAGAGTCTACACAAGATTTAAACATGGAGGGAGACGTATTCTAGCTTGGATTTGGTGGCAGGATGCATATTCATCCTAAAAATAGCATGTGCTCTCTGTCGTGTAAGAGCTCTCTGTTTGAATTGGAGTAATCTCTGGAATGTATCTTCCTCCTGAGACAAAGTTGTCTTTTTTTATTCCATGAATGACTCTCCCAGACAGTGAAAGTGGTCCTACCTATTAGAAATATCCCATATGGTTGAAGTGCCTCTTGAAGTGCTTGGTGTACATAGGTCAATGTAGACTGTCGGGGAGGCTGGAGAACAATAATTCATTTGGAGAAAATCAGGAGGATGTAAACAAAGGAAAGGTTCTTTCAGGCATTAATACATAATGTTTGTTTTTGAACATTTAAGGCTTGTTTTTGAAATAAATGGTACCCTCAAAGTGTGAAAACCATTGCACAGATGTCTTTGTAGATTACTGAAGTAAAGAAACAAAAATCTGCACTGTGACCATTTCAGCTCTTGCTTTCAATTGTAAAGGTTCCCCTCCCCCCAGTTTTAGCATTTGCCAGTTTGCGTTTCAGTGAGGGTAAATATATTGGGAGTCCTAGTCCTTTCAGTGTTTATTAGAAGATATGGCCAAATATTTCAAACTGTTTGAATTCTTTTCTCTGGAGATCTGATCAGTGATATCAATGCATCGTTACTGTAATATCTAGATTATCCATGTGTCACGGGCTTTTGGGGACAGATTTTGGTGACTCTGAAAGGGCTTTAGGCAACACATAAAACCTAAGGTTGTCACATTCTTTTAATTTTGCTTCTTTCTGATACCCATTGTTTTTGTCACACAAAGAAAAGGAGCAGATTTACTAAAATTCCTGTTAATGCTGAAAATAATCACTGTCTTAGAAGGTGAACAGGACATTGATCTTTAGTGCCCAGAACAGAATTAATCAGTCCTATTTATTTGAGCCAACATGCTGTATCTTATTTTATATTTAAATACTGGTTTTATTAAATATGATATTATATATGTGACCAATTGTTATTATTTCTCTTGGAGATTTCTTTCAAATATTTTGGCCAAAGTCTGTTTATAGTCATAGCTTATAGACAGCTGTAATTATACTCCAATTAGCAGATATTCAGAGACACAAACTGTTTCATTGCTTTGAAGGGGTTAATATGTTGGAAAGGGTGAACTTTAGAGAAAAATAGTATGCAGTTCCACATTAAAAAGAAAAATCAAAGAAGAAAACAGGCTGTTTGGCACTTTGTTAAGGAAGTGAGTGATGCACGAGTCTGTTTTGCCCAAGTAAGAAGTGACCAATTCTATTTACCCCTACATTTACTCTTCAGTTGAAGTAACTGATGTAATACAAGTGTGTGGGGGTTTTTTCGGTTAGTTTTTTTTTCCTTAGCAGAATTGCTCTGCCATGTTATAATCACATTTTTCTTGTCTTGCTTTCCATGCTTTTCAGCAGTTCTGAATAATATATAAAAACCTCACATGTATAGGCTTTGTCTTGTCTCTCAGTTCACTTGCAAGATTAACATTGCTGTTGACCAAAGTTAAGCAAATGCAATGAAGGCTGATATTTTTCCAATTAATTATTGGAAATTGTTCCTGCCTGTGAACATCAGTATTCGGTGCACACTCATACCAGAATAAAATGGTTGGTCATTAGCTTCCAGTCCTTGGTGTCTAAACTTGACATTTCCTCCAAAAAAAATCCACCATGGTTCTCCTGAAAGGTACAGAGATCACTTTTGGAACAAACACACTTGTTTTAGTAGGGCTTTAGAGAGTTGGTTTGGAAATTGTAAAATACTGCATTCATCACCATGCTCAAAAGAATGATTTATTCATGTATTTCAGATAGAATTATTTTTGTCTCTGTCTCTCTAATGCACTACACTTTGGGATATACAAATCATTTGAATGTGTCATACTAAAAACTGGTGGCTGAAAGCTGTTGTCCCTGCTGGAAACCATGAGAACTGTGGAAAGTTTCCTTTTCTCCTTTAAAAGGGAAAAAGGTCTTTGTTAGGCTCGATTCTTGTGGTAACCCTATGTAGATTAATGTGGAAGTCAAATAAAGTTGCTCTATGGAGTGGGTTGGGCAGGACAAGCAAAATAACTGTTCCTCTGTTAGGTAATTCATATAGTAATGGTTTCTGTAACGGAAATGTATAAAGAGTAGAAAACTGCTGTTTTGAAAAGGAGGTAGAAGGGAGAGCTGCTCAGTGGTTATTTGTTCATGTCAGAGTTCAGAGATTGTTTTAAATATGATTTCCTTAATTATTTTATTTAGGCTGTCTTGTTATGTTGGTTCTCAGTGACCATATCTCAGCTTGCTAAATAGGTAACTGGCAAGAGCGTCATCAGCTCATGAACCAAAGAATCCAGCTTGCTGCAAACGGAGCTGCACAGAAGATGTGAAAATAATCCAAATTCTTCAGTAGGAACTGGGGGTTCTTCACCAAACCCCAAAATGTACTCACTCAAATCAGGCATTTTCAAATTCATTTCTTTTTCCGTCACTTGTAATGTGGAAGGTGCTGTCTGACAGCCCTGGAAATTAAGTCCTCTATTTTTCCACAGGACAGGTATAGCAAGGGCGGCAGCAATGCAAGCTTCCCCACACTGTCCTGCCAATGTTCCTCAGTCCAGTTCTGAAGAAGTCACTTCTGGAGGTGAGTGGGTGGAAGAGTCTCTGTCTGTGCAGAGACTGCTGCAGGGCAGTGGTTCCTGCAGGACAGGCTGTTGGATGGAGGCTGAACCCTTGTCTTGAGTGAACCGCCAGTCTTTAAGATAATCAGTTTATGTATCATAAAGCAGCGCGGGCTGGATTAGTTGAGGTTGCATTATTCTGCTTGACTGCTGTCACATTTTGGTATTTCTTTGTGGTTGGATGGCACCTGTATATTTTTTTCTTTTTGCACTGTTTTGTTGTTAAAGACTTTGTCAGTGCTTATGTACACGTCTCTGAAGTGGCATGTGAATAACTGAATGCAGCCTGGTTGTAAATGTGGTACAGAAGAACAGTTACTGGTGGCAGCTATGTGTGCAAGAGGAGCTGTAGGGCACTAGCCCAGGAGGCATACTTTGAAATGCGCCAGAAATTGATAAGAAAGTGTGTGTTGGTTTCCAGTATCTAAATGAACGATTAGGTTTCTTTTGCAAAATCGTATCTTAACCATTTCTCTTTTCATAATCACTATGTAATTTAGATATTAACATCAATTAAGATGGTAAACTAATGTTCGTTTTTAGATAATTTTACAATTAATGAAATCTGCCTATCTAAAGCTAGACATGCAACATTCTACACTATATGAAAATAAAGAGTATGTATTGCAGTTACAATAGATAGTTGTCATCCAAACCAGAAATATGTGATAAATTGTGTGAGAGGAATTAATGACTGATGCAAGTTTTCAGAACAAAACTAATGAATGCTTACCAGTTTGGAAAATGAATTCTCCTATACATTCCAGGAGTTACTTAAGTACTAGCTACTTGAAATACAGTGAGAAGTGTTCTGTTTTCAGCCAAATTTACATCTCTTGAATACTGAAATAAATCTGAGAAAATGGGAAACAAAGGCTTAGCAAGCCTGTTAGGTCATGGGGAATTACTTTTCTAGTTTCAATTGCTGAGTGAAGGATTTGCAATGACTTGATTGTCGTTTGTAGTGTAGGCCCTTAAGTTTGTTTAACTCTGTTTCTATGGCTGTTTGTAAACAGGTATGATAACAAGAGGTCATTGTACAATTCAGTAATTGTATAAACTTAGCGTTGTTCCTGCCTGTTTCCACAAGATCATAAAGTAAGAAGAGTTAATTTTCCTGGTCAAACTAGACTTCCTGAAGGGATTTCTTAATTTTTTTTCTTTAAAGGTTATGAGTCAGAATAGTATTCATTCCATATACAGCTAAAACAGTTCCCAACTTTTAATTTTCTTATTTTTTTTTAAATTTTGTCAGGCAGGGGATATTGACTTCATTCATAATTAAAATTAATGACAAAGTCCTGTTGAGAAGTCATTTGAGACTGGTCCATAAAGTGGAGAACAGTTTTGAGGATCCTTGCCATGACAATACATGGCCTTAGGATATTTACTAGTAAGTCACCTTACTTAATCTTTTTATGGTTCCAATAAATCATGTGGATTTGATTTTTTTTTTTTTCAGCTCTTTTGAGTGCAGTACAGATTTCTAATCTTTTACTGATGTTGACAAAGCTGTAGAGAGGTCTGGGGTTGGCCTCCCACATACCTGAAGTCCAGAATTTCAGCTCAAACCTCCCTCTCTGCCATGTAAAACTTTGAAGATAATTATATACCTTGTCACAATTAAACCTTTTTTATAATAGACTTTATTTTAAATTCAAGTACAAAAATACATTTTCAGTAAAACACAAAAGAATGGTCATGGAGCCTGTTTTCTTCACACAGTATTTATTCATACCATATTCATTTTTCTGTCTCTGCATCTTTTTTCTGTGACTACTAATTAATACAGAGTCTGATTTTTTTCTGCATATTTACATTGAGTAGTGGTGATCTAAAGTAGCACACTTGTAAACCAGCATATGGCCCAGAGCATCCCAGAACTCCTTGATCCTGGAGTCTTTCCTTACACAAATCCGTTGTTTCTACTGTGATTGCTTACATGAGAAGAGGCTTTGGCATTACGTTCATAGTTACAGATCCCTGTCTTAAGAGCTTCCACCTTATCAACTTGTCTTTACCTCCAGTTATATCCCAGTGATTGTATAGCCTCTCAGAGCTTCTTCCCAGGGACTGAGAGTAGAGGAAGGTTAAACCAGTCTTTCAAGAGGGTACATAAAGATTTTCCTGAAGATGCAGTAAATTGGTTTGAGGCTTCAGGCTCAGTTTACAATCTCATTTTTTTCACCAACCACTAGATAAGAGAGTTTAAGGGACATAGAATTTTGGATCAAGTGTCAGAGACAGAGGTTGCAAACAAGGAATAAGAAACATTTTAGGTTCACATTGAATAATGTGTGGTCTTTGGCATAGTTGGGAAACCCTCAGGCTAAAATGTTGGTCCTTTTTTGACTTTCAGTCTGTGAAGATAATATAGGTGTGTTTATAATAGAACCAGAAGGGACTTTGCCTATTCCCAGTCTTCTGGAGATACATATTGAAAAGCATTTCCCTAGCAGGTTTGGAGCTAGGGTGGAATTCATTAGTCTGTGTGTGATGATCTGGAAGGAACTGTGTAGTGTTAGATTGTTCAAAAGGAAGTGTTTTTTTGAGGCACTTAGACATGCTTTATGTGTCAGCAATGGACTTCTAAAAATAAATTACTGAGATACAGCAGAAGGAAATGCCTTCTAATCAAAATGTTATGCCACTGGCATCTGTAAGTAAAAGGGAGGCTAAAGTACCAAAGTTACCAGAAATGAAATCTCATTGCTCAACTATCAGGCTGTGCAACAGATTTCATAGACTTATAGTTTTCACAGGCTTCTGTCATGTTACTGTTTAGAATTATTGGGATTGTAGGAAGGGATTTGTCACGTGTCTCTTTGGGTTTCATGAAGGACTAAGTTTTTTACCCTCTATTAGTCTTTGGGTTCACAGTTTTAGTCCAGTGGTTTGCCACAAGATACCATTATCAATCTGTATAACAGAGTACATGAAAAATGCTTGGTTTTAAATTTGTTTAGTATTTTACAGCAGTACTATGGCATAAGTAAAGGTTTAAGTGTTGCCACACATGGAACTCATTGCAGAACCATTGTTGTGAACTCTTACAGGGCAGGTAATATATTTTTCTGTGCACACATAAAGCCGACCCTACCTAAGTCTTTGGATATTCCAGTGATGCAGGTAGTATGTATTTGTAGCAGACCTGTGCAAGGAAAAAACAAGCAAATAGTCCCCCAAGTCCCACAATAACAATTTCACCCATTTAATTATTTTCTTTTGAGTGCCTAGAAAATTTAGGCCTATTGAAATTGCTTTTGAGAGTGTCACCTTTAATCTTGTAGCAGAGTATTTGAACTCAGATGTTGAAAACAGTTCAACCAAAAAATTGCTGCATACACAGGGATGAGATATGCAGACAGAAAATGAAAAGGTGATAGAGAATGTAAATCCTCTTTCAGGAGCCTTAGGAGAATGCCATCTGATTATCATAATGATGACACAGGTAACCATCATGCTCTGCATCCCATAAAATCCTGACTCACAAATGAGGTGAGTTTTCACAAAGTCAAACTATCAAATCAACTACAAAACCCCATGGTTTTTGGTTTTGTCATTCTTTGATTCCTAGGAAGACTGATGAGATCTAACAGCTCACGGGTATTGAGGCTGATGAAATCTAAATTTTCTGTAAGTTTTTTCTACTTTAGTATGCAGCAAATGAAAAATTAGTAAATACTGAGACCCTAGCATCTTGAGATTTTCTGGGGGAAAAGGAAGGTTTGTTTGCACTTAAATACTGTTTGCAGTTTCTTTCTTAAGCTCATCTACTCTGCATTTGGAACTGATAGTGAATTTCTCGTGCACTTTAATGGTTGTTGTGCCAGGAGGCTGTGGCTTTTTGTAGGTTTTCTTTTGCTTGATCAAATACTCTAGGCTCTTATAGGGAGATGAAGCAAATTAGGAAATGTGTTCTTTTTAAAAAAATACTTAAGAATATGCTTCAGGAAAAAGAAAGCGTAATTTGTTTTAAAGGACAGATGCATCTTAAAAAGCACTTAAATTTTAATCAATCCCTTAATTTTTATTAATCTGTAATGAAAAAAACCCTAGTGATTAAAATCCCAGAAAACTGATTTGATCTTACAAGCTGAGTTGTTAGCTGGAATTTAGAGGTTTTGCTGTAACAGTCTATCAGATCCTATCTGTGTGTTAAGTGCTGAATGACCTCGTGCCATTTATATTGCTCTGTGGTTTGTCAAAAGAAAAAAAGCTTAATTTGATAATTGAGTAGGAAAGAATAAAAAATGTATTCTGGCTGTTTGTGACCAGGTTGGAAGAGCAGTGTCCTGTTTGTTCTTTAAGATGGAAGCAGTGGAGATAACTTAAGAATTACATTTATTCTGGGTAGCAATTGCCTTTTTTTTTCTTTCTTTCTTTTTTTTTAAATTCTGAGGGGTTTTTTACTAGTGTTTGTACCAACATTGTTGGTCTGTGAGAAGGGAGTCTCTGTGCTAGTTTACTTCATTTTGTAAGAGTGCTGGAGTAAAGGCTGCATATTTATGTCAGGTAGAGCACAATGGGACAGTATTCTTTAACCTCCAGAACTATGAAAAACATTCAGAAGAATTGATGTGTAATTGGAAAGGAAGCTTTAATTGTAAATAGGTGTTGGGGTTGCGTTTCTCTTAGGATTTTAGGTTGGTTTTATTTCCTTTGTTTGTACTAAATTGAGGTTTGGCTCCCAAGTTCTGAGTGGTTAGCAATAGTTTGAAGGTCTGATTCGAAGTAATTGATTCAGTGCTGTCTCATGCCCCACTCCTGCCTGGTGGCTGATGGGCTGTGCTGTCCCTGATAGTGCAGAGCATACTGGGACACCTTTGGGGGCTTTGTAGGGTGGGTGCCGCTAGATTAATGCTGATGCTGCTTCTTCCTTCCCTCCCCCTGCTTTCTTCTGCATCTCCCCATAAAATACCCTCTTGGCTAAATGCTTGTGCAGAAGAAAACTGATGTTACGGCCTGTGCACTTTGCCTTTCCTGGTTTTACAGCTCACAGTGCAGTGACTGTGACAAGTGCACTGTGAACCTGCTGCCTTTACCCTTGAACCTCTTAGTAAGTGTATAGGGATTTCTTGTGAGGAGTAATCTGTTGCTGGAGATGGTGCAAGTGTGTGTTTTCTTGTAACTTGGACTGGAATCTGACACAAGTTCTGAGTAGATCTCATGCTGATTTTGAGCTGGACACTTCACAAGGTAAAGGAAGCTGGGAAGCAAATTGACTTGAGCCTTGCCTCCAAGTAATAAAATTTTTTAATCTGTGGTGCTGATAGAGCACCACATTATTTTCTAATGCCTTCCTAATGATGGTATTTTTCTTCCTAATATCTGTACTCGTTTGCTTATGCTGTTAGCTTGGTAACATAGAGTCTGTGTGCTGAAACTCTGCTAAGAGATAAGGCTGTGTCACAGAGATCTATTCCACACGTTGATCCTGCCGGTGACTTCCCTTCACAGGAAGAAGACCTGAATAAAGAAAATGCTACTGTGTTAATGTTAGATACAGAAAACATCTTCCTTGTTCACAGAATCAGTTTTGTAATATCAATGTGCAAAAGAAAAAGCTGAACCAATGTTTCATGGAATTGGCTGTAGAGCTGCATGAAAATGAGAGTGGAAGAGTGACTGATATCAACAGATCAGCAAAAGCCACTGTAAAACAAAACTAAAGCCTCTCCCATCCTGGAGAGATTTATAAACAATGTCAGCAAGCAGATCTACTTCTCACCTGACTGGGGCTTACTGCTTAGCTTGGAATTTTCCTTGCAGAGCAGGAACTTGTTTTACCTTGTCTACAGTGTGTCACCAGTTACACTGTGCTTCATCTGGACAGCCAAGTATGTCTTTTTCTTTCTTTCTTTCTTTCTTTCTTTCCATGAGCCAAGTAAACATAAAACCTAAACTGAAGATTTGATGATAGGGAAAAACCTCTGTTGTTGCTCACTCTTTGAAAAGATCTGGTACTGTGCTAGAGGCAGAGAGCACTGTGGTATGAAACCAAGCATTTCACTGAAGTCAGTATTACTAATTTCAAGTGTGTTTGTTCCATAGGCTGTGTCTAAGACTCAGTATAATCTAAATGCTAGGTGTCACTTAAAGTGTGTGATGAATAGTGGGATAGCAACAGACATTTGTGGTGGGAAGGAAGAGAAGGCTTTAATAGTAAAGCTGTAGGGTGTGCTCATTTAGGATCACCATGCTCTTTGTCCAATACCATAGAGGGAGAAAATCCTAATCATGCCAAGAGCTGAACAGCTGTTGCCCTTCTATATAAGCTGATGCCTTCAAGGGCGCATTTACAGAAAAATAAAACTGGAAGCATGGAATGGGTACACATAACAGGACAGGCTAAGCCAGTTAATCTCTTAACTTTGCAATATGTATGTATGTACATATATTTAAAGGGTATATATCTATGTATTTGCAGTATATGATTTTTTTTTTCTTTTCTCAAATTAGAATAAGGTTTTGCATTTAATTTTAGATGTTTTCTCTTTGATCTGCGTCTTTAAATCTGATTGAGGGAAACAGAATGTTCTCTTATTGGAACATAAGCGGCTATGCATTTCCTGTTTTGAATGCTTTGGGATTATTATGTGTTTTTATAGTAATAGGTTAAATAAATAGACCTGTATCAGCAATTTTGAGGATATGAGCTTATTGTGCAAACATTTTTTGTGTATATTTGATGTGTCCCCCTGCCTTTCCAATAAGCCTTTTGAGATGTATCTTTTCAGCATAGTTATCCTGCAGTGCTTGATAATGTTGACCATGGTCCTGTGACCATAACCGCAATATTCTGAACATAAAAGATAAATTCTTTTTCCTGTTCAGTTTTCTTCTCCTCTTTCTATGTAACCTCTTTGTCTCTCCTTGTGGAGTGCTTCTATACTGAGGATTCCACAGAAGAAAAAACTGGCATACTGACATCTTAAATATTGCTTGTGGTAGCTTCTACTGTTTGAAGTTTTTGAGAATTGGGAAGGACTTGGCAGTACCTGAGTGTGCACATGAATGATTCCCCGCCTGCCCCCCACTGTTCTGGCTGGCAGATGGTCCTTGAAGGACTTTTGCTAGCAAGTGCAAGTCAGAATAGCCTCTAGGAGTGACTGATACCAGGCAGCCTCTCTCTCTTGCTGAGCTCAACAGAACAAGCCTGCTAGTGAACCTGAGCTATCATTTTCAGTGATACCATTTCTGAGATATCATTTTTTGTGTCAGAGATCACAGTAGCAGCAGAGCAGAGTGCTTAGCTTTCCATGAGAGTTTTCAAACACAACCAAATATGAAATTAAATGTTTGTTACAAAATAAATGCCTGGGAGAGTGAGTTTCCAGTCTTACTGCTGCAATAACAGAAGTACCTTTTGAAATATAAGCTTTAATATAAATTTTTTGCCTAAAACATTTCCTTCTGAAGAAAGCACAATTAAGACATTTTTGCAGGTTGGGATGATCTTCAGGTTGCCAGTAAATGTTGCTCTGTAGCACTACTCTCACTGCCATAATAGTTCTGTATAGAACTGTTGTGGTTTCACCCCCTCTGGCAGCCAAGCCCCAGGCAGCTGCTCGCTCGCTCCCCCACAAGCAGGATCAGGGAAAGAATTGGAAGGGTGAAAGCTGGAAAACTCATGGGTTGAGATAAAGACAGTTTAATAGGGAGAGCAAAAGCCACGCACACAAGCAAAGCAAAACAAAGAGTTAATTCACTGCTTCCCATGGGCAGGCAGGTGTTCAGCCATCTCCTGGAGAGCAGGGCCCGTCACATGTAACAGTGACTTGGGAAGACAAACGTCATCATTCCAAATGTCCGCCCCCCTTCCTCTTTTTTCCCCCACTTCGTGTACTGAGCATGATGTCACATGGTCTGGAATATTCCTTTGGTCACTTTGGGTCACCTGTCCTGGCTGTGTCTCCTCCCAACTTCCCATGCACCCGCCACTTCCTTGTCAGAGAGGCCATACCAAAAGCAGAAGAGACCCTGGCTCTGTGTAAGCCCTGCTCAGCAATAATAGAAACATCTCTGTATTATCAACCCTGTGTTCAGCACAAATCCAAAACATAGCCTTATACTAGCTACTGTGAAGAAAATTACCCCAGCCAGAATGAGCACATTAACCCAGATTTAACCAGCGAGTATGTATTTAGTTTCTTATTTAGGAATGGTTTCTTTTTGTGTAAAATAGCTGAACCTCATTTTGCAGATGAGGATTCCTCTTTTGTATTAATTCTTTTTAGACTCATATTTCTCATTCCTTTTTAGTTGTTCCAAATCCTCCCCTGAACTCTTTTTCTCTGCCTGACCTCTAACACTGTGGATTAAAAAAAAAAAGAACTCCAGATGGTTCACTTCATAGAATGAGGGCACCTTTATTTGTAAGGCATTCACATGAGTTAAAAATCCAACAAAGAAGATAAACTATCTTAATCAGTGGTCCTTAAAAATTATGTCTGCAGTTTCAGACAACCATGATTGTAGTGTGACATTGGATAAGTTACTCCCAGACTTCTCACAGGCTATCAGAGCTAACTGAGCTAACCAAGCCTGATGATACTCTGTCTTACATTGGTATGTATCCCATACCTTCTGGTCTCTATATTTACTATAATTACTGCAGTAGCAGGTGGTTTTCTGCAGCTTTGCAGAAGTGGGGTTTGGTATCTGGTCATCAGTGAGTGGTTACAGAATAGAGCAGAGGTTGGTCCTGTGTGCCTCTCATGGACCAAAGCAGGTATCTTTTAGCAATCTTGTGATGGATATCTTTCAAATTTCGGAATTCCAGTCTGGATTCTGGGACTTCCACTCTGTGCCACAAGGCTTGGAAGAAATGCTGGAGGTAAATAAGAGATTATTTTACAGAAGTGCCGGTGAAAATACTTCTTACTTGCATTTGATGTGGTTGTGGTAATAATTGCAAAGATATCAGAACTGATGGGTGACTAAATTTTTTTCAGGTTGAAAAAGGTAGAAAGAAGATACCAAAATGACAATACAATATGAAAAACCCTAACCTCAAGAATAAAGATTTCCATGGCCTTTGATAATGCAGAGACTTAATTGAATGTGTTGTTCAACTCTTCCCTAAACCAGAATCAGATGCATATCATTCCTGTTATTTAAACTGTGATAGCACTGATTCACTAGGCACAGCTGGTTCTGTAAACACACAGGGAGGTGGTTTCTGCCCAGAGGAATGTAGTGTTAAGTATGAGACAAGAAAGAGACAGTGTGAGGGTGTATTAAAACAGGGGGAACATGAGGTCATGGTGACTGGTCAGCACAAGAAGCAGCTGTAATAGGAACCTTGCTGCCAAGTGTCTTTGTTTTATGATAATCCATTTGTTGCAGTGCCCTGAGGAATATGGTTTGTTTTAGCTGAACTCCGGAGTTGAATGTAGACTGAGCTGATTGTCTAGTCCCTGAAAACATTCTTCACATTCAATATATTTTCACATTGCCCTTTGTAATTATTTTCTGCAAATAACGATGCAATAATAATAATTACCTCTATAACGACTGAGAAACTGTACTTATACTCAGTTGTGTAACAGTGCCCTTGAATACCCTGGCACTCCAGTGATTACTCAAAAAACTTAAGATAAGCCAGAGAACTTTGCTGGTTACCAGTGAGTTATGAAAGACATTTCAGCAAAATACATAGAAATGCACCTGAGGGTTCCTCAAAAATCTGCAACATAAATATGCAGAAAGAGAAAACTCATGGCAGTCATTTTCTTTGGAGAAACCTAAAGGACTTCACATGGGTGACAGTCCTAACCATTTTAATCTTAGTGTAGGTAGATTTGACATGAATGTTTTAATGTTTATTTAAAAGATATGCACAGTAAAATTTATCACTGTATTGTGTAGTTTGAATGTAATGCAGTAAATCTGTAAACCTTGTCATGGGGATGTGACATGCTTTAAGTGCTCTCTGTCCACAAATGGCCCTTCGGTGAAGTAAAGGACTGATGGTGCAGGGGTCAGGACAGAGCAAAGTGCTCTCCAAAGTGGCTTTTCTGCAAAGATGTTATTTTCTTGTCTACCAGATTCCAGACAGACTCAGTCTCTCTCTCTCTCTCTCTCTCTCTCTCTCTGATGGAATTCTAAGCCGTAATTGATTCATAATCTATCCTCAGAGATTTTTTTATGACTCTCTCAGTTATTCCTAGATAGACCAGATTTGAATTGAGTTCAGCTGGTCTCAGCAACAGATGTCAGGTATCACTAAATAATGAGGGGTCATGTAGGAGAAAGCCAAAGATTACTCTTTCTGTAATCTTGACCAAATGAATCTTTTACTTGCTGCATGTTTTTCAGATAGTTTTGTATTTTTACTGTTGGTGAAATACTGGGATATACATAATGTATGAGTATTGCTGTGGAATTGAGTAAAGTTACACTGGGAATGTGTATTTTTCCAGTTTATTTAAATTCATTTTTCACCCACTATCAAATTTAAAAATAAGAGAATTATAAGTAGTGCCATAAATCAATAAGTCGTGAACTGCAGAGCAAGTCATTTTTATAAGAGGGCAAGCCCCTGTGTTTATAATAAATCAAGTTCATTATCTTTTGAGCTTCCTGATTAAAGTAATTAGTCATTTATGCTGATACAAAGCCATCAGTGAATACTTTGCTTTGTTTCACAAATATTAAATCTTAACTTGTTTTGTAAGGGTCATTGGTTATAAACAGCTACAGATTGTAACGTAAATTTGTTGTTTGTTAGCGGGGAAGTAGTTTCTGCCAATGCAAATTAATACACCAAGCAACTCTCCTGCAGTTAGAACAAACTGCCTTTAAGACTGTAACATGGAGACTAATTTAAAATGCCCTACAGGACATAGCAGGTGGAGCTGGGTAGGGAGTTGGTAGTGACTGCTGCACAGTGCTGTGGGTCTCAGTTTGGTGAGGGACTGCAGGCTGTGCAGCTGGTGGCCACCCAGGAAGGCTGTGTGGGCTTCCCCACTTCTCCAGTGGCCATGCTGAGAGCTTCCTGTTCCCACAAACCACTGTGGAGATCTCTGTTAGTTAGTGTCATATTCAAAATATTTGGGAATTCAAGACCTGCATGTGCTTTTATATCTGCAGAATGCTGATGCTACCTGAGAGGCTTCCGTTCGAAATGAGAGTGTATCACGCCAGCTAGGTATTAAAAAGTCACTGCCAAGCTAAAATTCCTGCTTTTGAGAAAAGCATGCACGAGATTGTACTTCCTCCTGCTCTTTAGCTGTTGGTAAGAGTAGTTTCTTCTGGGGTAGGGGCAAACACAGCTTATTTTTCAGTATGAAAACCATTGTGTTCCATTGGAAAGTTTCTCTGTTTCCCGGCATCAGTTCTGACCAATAAATACTTGGCATCATACTTGTAAGAGTTGCCCTTAGAGTGGAATAAATCCATACATTGAGGACAGAAGTTCAGAAGTCTCCTGAGAAGTTTTGTGGATGTTAATTAGGTGTGCCTATGCTCGTAGGTAGAACGAAGTAGGATGAGCCTGATAATTTCAGTGTAAGTCTAGCTTTTCTTCTGCATATCAAGCGTCGCAGGATCTGTGAAAATGTAACATAAGAAAGGACCTAATGATCTACCTTGACTGCAACTCTTATTTAAAGAAAACAGTCTTCTTTCTGCTTTGGCTTCTTTGTACAATTCCAATTCAAGGGTAATTGTGAGCCTCCAAATTCTTTCTTTTTGTATTAGATTACATCCTTTAGGGTTAAAATAAAGGAAACCTTTCCAGCAGTTACTTTGGCCACCTGCTGTGCAAACTAATAATGCCATGCTAATCTCAAAAGGAGTGTCAGTCACAGTCACATTTGAATTTCAGTGTTTCAGGAAGGAGACAATCAAGAGAGGGAAATTAGCTGAACTAGCACTATGTTGTACTGCTTGATTTTAAAATCTACAGTCAATCAAATACATGAAGAATGGAAGGTGTGTTTTTAAGGAGGGACAGGTTTGTTTACAGGATTTATTTTGGAATTTTAGTGGTGAGACATTACTATAGGTTCTTTTTTCTTTTAGCTTGTACTCCAGTGAGAAATAATACCATATGGGATGAGGATTTGAGAGATTCAGCTTATAAAAGAGGGTAATTGTGACTAAGTGCAGGTTAACACATGAGCTCCGGCATGTGTTTTCCTGTTGTTAGTGATGAAATGCTGCACAGTGTTCACAAGGAAGCTTAAATGTGCTTTAGAGAAAGAGTTTGCATATGCTAGGACAAAGAAAATAGATATTTTTCAGAGATTTCTAAGCATTATAGCATTTTCCACACTAAAAAAAAGGTGGGCTACAAGAAGTCCTCTAAAAGGATGAACACTGTAATTTGAAAAGAAAATAGGTACTTGTGACTGTTCACCTGGATATTAATGCAGGCAATTACCTGGTCCTGCCTTTCAAACATTATTATGTTAGAGCAAGAAAAAAGCTTATATTGTATTTTATATGACCTTTCTAATACTATATATACACATATAGATTTGTGTTATTTGTCTCTGATTCACCAGGTGTTTCTTACGTGTGGCTCAAGGCATTTATTTATTGCAAGGCTTCAAGCTGTGGTAAGCAAGGTCATAGATTAAGAATTGATTTCCACAGTTGCTCTAGCATACAAACTAAATTTCTCTTGGTTGGTTATAAAAACCACAGCTGGGCATAAATTCAGCTTTTCAACATTGTCTTGAAAATTAATGTTAAAGCAAATGAGAAAATACTCTGTATGTATTACATGCTTCATTTAGACCTTCAGCTAAAACTTAAGGAAAGCAAATGGGTTAAAAAATGGGTTTTGTGCTGCAGACTACTAAATAAAACTAAGCTAGTAATGAAGATGATGATTTTTTTTATTTCACTTGTGCTTTCTTTTTATGATTTTCTTTTTTTAGTTCAGATTTCCTGTACAGTTTCCATCAAATCCTATTTTGATCAATACCTTGATTAGTCCTTTTTTTTACTATATGCTTCTAGAGTCATTGCTAATTGCAATAGGAATGTGGGTTTCAAAATAAATACAGCTTCTGTTCTTTGGAAACAGACAGTCCTACTAGAAATAGAAAAATTCTGCTGTTTTGTTAGCATTGTCTCTAATGTGAAACACTTATCTTTTTAAACTGAAGACTATATTTAGATTGAGCTGAAAATTTACTTTATTGAGGAAGTATGTTCTGGGGGGTGTTTTTATGATGTTCTTTGTGGGTTTGTCATGTTGGGTTTTGCTTTTAAGGTGTGCTTTTGTGTTGGTAACGTATTAGAGCTTAACTGTATGCAGAAATCAATTTGTGTAAATGTCAAATTCACTCTTTCATTAATCCTTGCAGCAATACACAGATTCCTACTGACTGTGTACTAAAGCTCAAGTTGGAGAAATTGGCTTCTTAGACACATCTTTAAAGAAAATATTTCTGATATAATATCCTGCCCTCTGTTATTGAATTAGTATGCCTAGAACAGAAACCATAGTATGCGGTGTATGTTTCCAGATCACTATCAACATCAGCAGGTGGCTTTAAAAAAATACTAGCTTGGCCTCTACTGCTTCTGCACATGTCATAGCTACTGTTTCTGCTATTAGCAAAGGAACCAGATTGCAAGATTATTTTTCTAAGATAATAGAGAATATTGTGTTAGCTTGATGGAAATTCTTGTTTGGCAGTGCCACAGTCCACACTGTACCTTATGGCACTGGCCCACGATGGAGTACTGTGTCAAGGTTTTGTGCTAGTCTGTTCTGCTAAAACAATGGCTGAATTGCCAACCCTTTTGCACATTAGTGCCATGAAATAGCTTTCTCACAGTGGTCACAATATGTGTATAAAGAAAGCACTTGGAAAGTCAAGTGCTTTGTGATGGGAGGGAGTAAAGCCAGTTTGGTGAATAAAACAGGTATTTGAAACAGTTAAACTTTATTATGGAAAACGTGTGGAATGAAGTACCTCAGAATCACCCCTCTTGCCAATTCAGTGGATATTTTTGGAGGAATGAAGTTGTGAAATTCATCTGTATGGTAATGATTTTTATCCCCTCCCTGAACTGCATTTTGTGGGATTAGAATACACAACCTCTCTTTTCATGGCTGCTCCCGGAAAACCAGTTAGCACTTGACCGGTATTTTTGCAAAATTTTGAGTGGCAGCTTATTTTAACGTATTGAGAAGTGAGGATTTTGTCAGTGTTTAAAATGCCTATGTCTATAAAAAACTTCCTTTTGACTTCATTGAGATTTCTATATGGAGATACCTCAAAAAAAAAATGCAGCTTTGTGGTGAAATACGGTGAATCTATTCATCTCAGGCTGTCTCTGAATAATAAAGTCTCACTGAAAGCCTTGTTAGGAAGGAATTACGATTATCAAGTCTGGTAGTCAGGAAGGCCTTGTTGTTAGTGTATTACTGCAGGACAACTCAAGCATTGGTCATGCCTGACTGAATACAAGATTTATGCCCATTTCTAAAAATGTTGGTTTCTTTTTTTTGAAAAACACTGAAATATGTATGAAGAATTTGGACTGATCTCATTAACTTGAATAAATTCCTACAACAAATGAGTGAAATGAAGAGAAAGCACAAAATAACTAGCTTAGCAGCACTCCTTATGTTGAGGTTGGCTGCCTGCAGAGACACAGGACTGAGAGATCACTGATAATTCATTGTCGAATCCATTTGATGGTAAACTTTGAGAAATATCAGTATCTTTCAGAAGGCATATATGGCCACCAAACCCTCCAAGATCGTATGGGCAGGAGTTGACAGTGGACACCTGAGAAAGGTCTGTCTAGCTGCAGCCTAGAAGTTTGGGCTTACGTAGGAATCAATTGTGAAAAATTTTGTTTGAAAAAGTGCACCCACAACTTGTATTTGAGACTACTGGGTCTCTGAGTTAGCAGAGCAGTGTGCTAGGTGACTTAGGGCACCCCAAAGATGATCAGAGGGCTGAAGCACCTCTTCTGTGAGGAAAGGCTGAGAAATTGAGGTGTTCAGCCTGAAAAAGAAGGCTCTGGGGTGACCTCATTGTGCCCTTCCAGTACCTGAAGGGCTGCAAGGGAGCTGGAGAGGGACTTCTCTAGCGGGGTGTATATATTGACAGGACAAGGGGGAATGGCCTTAAAATGAAAGAGGGAAGGTTTAAATTGAATATGAGTAAGAAATTATTCTTCTGTGGGGGTGGTGAAACACTAAAATAGGTTGCCCCTAGAAGTTTGTGGTTGCCTCATCCCTTTGAAGCATTCGAAGACAGGGATAGGGGCCTTGGGTAAACCTAGTCTAGTGGAAGGTGTCCCTGGCCGTGGTAAGTGGTTGGAACTAAATGATCTTCTTCAAGATCCCTTAAGTCCATACTATTCAGAGATTCTGTGATTCTATGAGTTGAAGTCTTCCCTTTGCATTTTAATTTTGGCATGTTTGTTATCTCAGCACTTGGTATGAAATCTAGAAAACTGCGGTCTCTCGGACTTTAATTGGAGAATTAAACTTGTCAAGTTCCCTGAAGGTTTAAAGTGTGCAAATATGAATATTCTTATCATGCTTGGATTTTTGTAACACAGTTTGTGCTTCTTCATATGCTGTTATCAAAATGTACATATACTCCAGTGGTATTGTTACATTACATTAGTGGGGATTAATGCTGCAAAACCCTATATCCGCAGCCAGAGGGTGAACCACATCATTTCAGAAAGATCAAGGGACTGCAGTCATTTACATGTGATTGGGTTTTCTTGGATGCATATGCAATTTCTCTGCACCCTCCTGTACAGCGCTTGGAGCCAGGCTCTGGTCTGAAGAAGGCGGCTAATGACAGCAGTTATGTATTGGTCTTCTGTCTGCACATCTGCTTGGGAACATAACTCCTTGGCTTGGGTTAAAACAGCAGTGAGGCTTTTTTAACCACTCTGAGAGAAAAAATATAAATAATGCAAGTAGTTATGCATTCCCAACTTTATCCCTTCACTACCCACTGCCTTGCTCTGACAAGGATGGTTCTGAGAAATACACTCAGGCAGAAGTTGTGAACAACTGGTCTTGCTGAGACTCTTCCTGAGCCTCCTTCTGTGTCGTGTTCCCTCAACACCAGAAATATCTTTGCTAAGACTTCCCTAAGACTTAAGTAAACATATTCATTGGGTTTTTTTCCCTCTCATGATAGCATTTTCATCAAGGACCAGAAGACAGCACCAAATGATGGTTGGGTCACATGGCTTTATTCTCTGTTTTGATGGTCGAAAATGAGACATATGATTGTCTCGTTATGTATGATGTTAGTAGGGAGAAGGACTTGAATGATCAAGATGATCAAGAAGCTTCCAAACAGTGAAACTATGTGAGGAGTCCTATAATGTAAGTTTCAAATGCTCTGTAATTTAAAAGTATCAAGCTTGTTTCTACATTCTGTTTTAAAACAACTTTACTCCTTCTTCTCTGCTCTTCTTCGGAATTTTTTCTTTGTGGAAGGACTGACTTGAAACATTTCAGGTTTTTCTCTCTGTTGTGTATGGGGTAAACATACAGCCAAGCATGAAACAGTTATTTACTAAGAATTCCACCTTTGTGGTTACTCCATTGCTGTGATTACATTTGAGCAGCTCTAGATTTCAGTACTGTTGCTTTCAGTTTTTAATTAAAAGTTTTCTTAGCCACAGACCAGAACAACAGGGGGTTTTGTATCTACTAACAGTGCCTCCCCCCACCCCCCAAAGGTTCAGCTGTGAGTGAAATGCTATTAAAAGCAATATTGGTACAGACGCCAAGTGGAAAGAGACAGCAAGCATGTAATAAAGAACAGTTGTTTCACAATGAAATGTAAATAAAATAATTATTTTAAAACAGATTTTCTTCTGTTTATCTTCTTTTAATCTCAATTTTCCATAAGAATAATAATAGTAATTTTCAAACTAGGCAGTGGAGACTTTGATTCCACTTACTGTCTTAGTAATCTTGCACTGAAATGCTTGTATTTTTCAGTGCTGGTACTTAATTTTAGTAATCAACCCCTGTGCGTTGACTGTCTTGTAGGTGTACTTTCTACACGTACAGGTTTTGATAAAGGCTTGCAGACTTCATTTAGTTAATCAGGATAAGACAAAAATGAGACACTTGATGGATTTTTCATAAGGACACACATTTTTGTTTACAGATAAGTGAACACATTAGGTTGTGCAACAGCTGTGTCTAAGTAGATGTAGAAGTAGGCATTTATGCTGGGCACAAATTTTTTTCTCCACATATGCAGGCATAAGGCCCAGGTAAAAATGTAATGCTTAGTTTCTAGACAGTGCACAATGTCCTTTGGTCAGTTACTTTATACAAACGTGTTTCTTTGTTACTGTGCAGGAGGACTCTAGCATTCATCATAAAAACCCAGATGTCAGCAGAATAAGGTGACCTTTCCAAAAGCAAACTTACAAGAAAAGTTCTTACATTTGAAGGGCTGCGATTGACTTTCTAAAATTATGGTTAGTTGTTCATCTGACCCATTTGTTTAGAAAAGGTAGTACTGAGTCCTGTGACACTGACAGTAGAACTTTGATCATGGGGATCCAGTATGCATTGCTTGAGGGCATTTGCTTTTATAAACAGGATCTATGATTGTTAATGTTCTTCTGAGTATCCTAAATCAGCATATGGAGCATACATATTTCAGGTGTAAATACACAGCCTGAGCTTGATGCTATTACTGTTGTGTTGCATTTATTTATTTGGTATGTATTTTCATATTTTTAAAATTAAGAGTATGGAATATTTTTTTAACCAAATTTTTGCAATGGGTAGTTCATCACTAAAAATCAGCATTATGGTGGATCCTTTCTGAGTCTTCACTCTATGGCAAACTGCAGTAGGAGACATTCTGAAAAACATGCAAATGGATTTAGAAGAACACCTTTAATTGCTGGTTCAAGTTTAAGAAGAGGCATCAGCAGCGTAATATGGCTGTACTCCAAGTTTGACTCCGTTGGAATTCTGCTCAGTGTTTTACAGTGCCATGCATGTTCTGTTACATGGCATACACCTACACTGGCTCAACCAGCGGAAAACCTACAAAAACATGCAGATGCTGAGAGAGATGCAGGAAGAACTGAAGAAATAGAGGTCATCGGGTGTGAGACTTCTAGGTATGCTCTTCTTTTTGTCAACAAAATGACATAATACTTGAACTATTGGTTTCTTTTACCTGATGTCTGAATACAGATTTGTTTGTAGTATTTATTGCTTTCTTGTTGATAGGAAGTTGAAGAAGGGAATTAATGTTGAATGCAGGGCAGTTCATGATAATCCGAAATTTTTTTTCTCTTTTCCACGCCTTTAATAAGACACAGTTGCATGGGCCAGTTTGATTATTTTCTTAGTGACATGGAAAAGCAAAAGAGAAGGCCTTGCAAATATAAATTAGTTGTTATTTGCTCATTTGAAACTGGCAAGGAAACAGCTAATGCATTGCTCCATGACTAGCTCAAAGTTACTGATACCTGAACAGTTTTATGTATCACATCATTCATGTACTTGCTCATTGTTCTCTCACTGTGTTTTCTGTTCTTGGCCTGTCCGAGTTCATTTGTGGCAGAGAGCTCTTTTTGGATGCCTTTTGGTTTCTGCTGTCCTTTGTTTTAAAATAATCATACTGCAAATCTTACACTGTTGGAGCTCATTCTTGCTTTGCTGTCTAGATCATGAGCATCTGACACATGACAGTTCTCCATTGCTGCAAAACTAATCTAGTAACTCCATGATTGCTTTTTGTCTCTTTTTGCCTCTCAAAGGCACTAATGTGAGGATATTTCCTGACTCCTTAGTACCTCTTTTAATTAATTGACAGTTATTTCTCTTTTATTCAGAAAGAGAAGGTGCTGGTAAAAACAAGCTACACAGGACATTAATAGCAAAACAATCAGCTATTTAGGCTCAATTTAAGGAAAAGAAATTTTGCTTCCTTATTGTCCTTCTCTTAAATAAAACGTGAGGTGGGTTTATTCTTTTGTCCACACCCATCTTTATGCTTTGCTTCTTGATAGTCATCTGCAAATCAAATCCATTACTAAACTGAGATACTCTCTCTCCACCTATACTTAAAATAACCGTAAGAGTTGTAAGAAAGTGAACCCACATGATCTGTGTGTTTTCAGTCTGTGTAGTTGTTTGCAAACTGCATGTAGTTTGTTTTTACAGTACTCTCAGTGTGCCAGAGAAGAGCTAATCATGTGGGTATATAGTATATTGCTTCTAGTCCTGTCAGGCCATCAACGAGCATGGATCTGTGCTGAGGCTTTCCACCTTAACAGAGTCCTGGAATTTGGACTGATGTAACCTCTTTATATTGGGTGGAGGGTTTGAAGTGTGAATCACCATTGAATTTACAAGGGAAAAGAAGCTCAAATACCCACTGAAGAGACTGTATTGATGTAAGGAGCTGCAGTGTTGGATGTAGAACTGACACACAGTCTTGAAAAGTTGATGGTTTAAGGGAGACGTTAAATGAAATTAAATTAGTCTCTTGTATACCAGAGGTGGCTAAATAGCTTTGTTTTTATGTTTTTATTTGAAAGATATCACCTGCTGGCTGCAGAGTGGGTGGATTCAGCTTCCTTCTGGAGCCTGAGAAAATCATTGAGGAAGATCTTGCTTTCTGCTGCATCCTAAAGACAGTATGGAAGGGGAGAGCATCTATGAGGTTGATTCTGGAGATGGACTGGGAGGTAGGGATGCCTGTCACTTATTTTTGTTTTCATCCCAGATGGCTGGTTACAGGAATCCCTTATGACAATGGACCTTGGAATTTACAAAGAGCAAATGTGGTAAAGGTGCCTACAGTTCATTGATTGTATTTTGTCACTTTACAAGCAGTCAATAAAAATTTTTCAAAACAGCTGCGTCTTAGAGGAAGTGGTATATGTAGACAGTGGATGTTCCGAATGTTGTTATTTAGAGTCTGAGATGTCCCAGAGGTAATACAAACACTAAATACTTACAATAAAAGTGAAGCCTTTTTTCTCTTTCTTTGTTTCTCCTTTTTCTGTCTCACGCACCAACTGTATTGCACACACTGTTTTGTTTGTATGTTTTAACTGGGCTACAGAAAATTGAATGAAGTGATACTGACTCTGTCTTCTATACTAGTGACCATGTGTAGATGGACACTTTTCACTGATCTAAAATAAAGAGTCTTTGTTCTTATTTAGCTACAAATTCTACAGGTGTCTTTTGGCAAATTAGGTCATGTCATTGCTGTGGTTTATAATTTCCATAGTAGGGTGAAAAACTTCTCAGAGAGTGTAATATTACATATTTCAGTAGGGCTGCTGATTTTGTTTGTAATGCAGGGGATCTCTGACAAGGTGTTTGGATAGACCTGTCTGTTTTAAATTCCTGGTTTAACACAGCTTCTTCTGAGACTAACCAAGCAAACATCTTTAGTTTGCAGAACAGCTTGAACTGCCTAGGTCAACTCACTGTTGAACTCAGAAATCTAAATATTACGGGAAAGAAAGAGGCTCTACATTAAAAGGTTGTAATAACATAAGACTCAGTGTGCTGACATCTGTTTAATGGTTTAGATGTTTTCCTGTAACTGAATTGTAATAATGAAGATGAATTTTTTTCTGAGTATACTGTGCTTGTGCTAAGATACCTTCTTTTGTGTTTAATACTTTTCCTGGACCCTAGATTTATCAGCATTACTGTTTAGTAGGAGGAGCAGTTTCCACAGTGTTATCACTGAGTTTCCTTACACATGAATGAGTTGCTTCCAGACACCCATCAGTTGGGCTGACATGCAGATATGTATTCCTAAGCAGTTTACTTTTTTTTAATATAGAAACTGGTGGTTCAAGTTAGTTTTAAAATTTCTTATAATACTATTCAATAATTATTTTGTCTAAATAATAATTTTGTCATAATAAATTTTAATAAGAACAATGGAAGTATTTAGGCTGAAATGATGCCTTTCTGCTAGGCAAATGAAAGGTAACAGAATATCAGCATTCCCTTTGACATTCTGAGCATTTGTATTGCCCTCTCCCAAAGAAAGTCTTGGAAACAGCTGGAGCCATTGTTATGATGGTTACTCTCGAGTACTAGTTCAGGCCTTATCATCGTATGCTTCAGTCACTGGATCTGTGCTGCATCTTTGTCATGGATTTCATGCCAATTTGAGCATGGAGGATTTGTTTCAGTGCTGAGGTCACTGACAGTTTTGTATCCAGTCCTCCTTGAGTTTGACCTTTTTTGTTATAAAAAGTTACTGCCCTTGATCCACATTTTTCTGATTTATATAGGCAAGAGTGAGTGTGTACATTTAAATAAACAGAACGAATAATGATTTTTCTGGCTTGTCGTCTTTATTATTTGGATTCTGACCTGAGATTGTAAACTCTTCAGCGAAAATTTACAGTTTTGGGGAACAGAATAGATTGTCATTGACATAAGTTGAATAGAATTACTGGCAGGAGAGCAAAATCTGATCTTGCACATGCTAGGGCCATACTTCCAGGAGCATGTCAGTATTTCCAGCATACATTTATGTGTAGTTCTTTTTCGGAAAATGTGTGCTTGCATGAGTAATAGTAACCACAGAGTACTATTTCATATTTTGTCAGAAAGCAGCTGATGTGAATTCCTGGATAGTGCTCAAGTGAAAAAAATTTCCTTGCTTCATCCCTTGTAAACAAAGTAAAGGAAAATCAAAAGAAGCTAGCCATAAAATCCCATTCTGAAAGTATGAGAAATGGGTAAGAGTGATCACTCTGTGATGGTCAGCCCATCAAGCATTCTTACCTGATGAGCAAAGGAAGTATTGGAAACTCACGTGTTTTAAAATCACGGGCAACTAAAACTTTGAATGTAGCTTTGCTGAGTTTCTTGGGCTCTCTTTGTCCTGCTTTTACTTATTTCTACTTTTGACGTCTACTGTTTGTGGAGCCAAATTAGCAATTTTTCAAAGTTTTATGGAATGTGAAATAAATAAAAGTGTGACTTTGAAATAAAGTAAGTATCTTTCAGAAGATAAAGGGCATGCATACTTTCTGAGATAGTGTTTAACAAAGCCTGTATTCATCCTATATATATATGTCTGCATTTATAATATATCTTGAGGTATGTACAGATCAAGCACAGATGTATGGTTAAAATTAGGCTGATTTCATGTCTGAATTATGATACATCAGAGATCTGAGATGAAACAGAAATGTTCCCATTTTCAACATGTACAGAACATATCAAGCAATTTATCATCAGTATGATGGAATCACCTCCCAAAAGCAAAGTATATTTTGTTAATTCCAGGTCTGTGGTCTCTGATGTAGGAGTTTCTTGGGAACATAAAGTTTTCCTGTAAGACTGCATGAGTTTGGAGCTCAAAACACCTTAAAATTTTTTTGGCCATTGTCAGATACAGAAAACATATTAACAAATATGATACCCCATAGTTCATTATTTCCTTAATAGAAAACAAGGCCACTATTTTCAGGAACCCAAAGTAAGGCTCTTCCCCTCATTTTAATTTCAAAAAAAGTACATGGATTTTCATGGGTGTGGGTGGCTTGTAACACTCTATAATGCCGGTAAAAGCTCAGAAATTATGCTTATAGACCAAGTAAATCAATTTGATACTGTGGAGTTATGGACTTAACTCTGGCTTGGTTTAAAAATCAACTCTAATATTAAAAGCAGTTTAGGTAGCTGTGCTATGGGCATTTATCTTGTCATCTTCACTTGATAATGCTTAATAGGAGGTTTTGAATACCTCTTAAATGATGCACAAAGAGGAACAGGGCTGAGATTTCCCCTGGCCTGTAAAGCCAAAGTCACTGAGCATCCTTACAACGCAGGCAAAGAGAGTCTCCTGAGTAAAGCCGCCCTAAACACGGTTGAAGAAGAGGCAGGGCTGTGATTCTTCACTGTGCAATGCAGTAAATACCTATTACAGCTGACCTAGAACAGATGGGTACCTCCACTTCAAAGCAAAGACTCATAGCCTAAGTTGTTGAGGGAGGAATGTATGCCTTTCCCCAAGTGCAAGAACTCCGTAGTGGGGTGACCTTGGCTTGCTGCCAGATGCCCAGCAAGCTGCTCTCTCACTCCCCATCTTCAGCAGCACAGGGGAAGAAAGTAAGATGAAAGAATAAGGAGAGGACATCACTCACCAATTACTGTCACAGGCAAAACAGACTCGACTAGAGAAAGATTAATTTATTGCTAATTAAAAATACAGAAAGTTAGTGCCAAAAATAAAATACCAAACCAAAAACCACCTTCCCCTTACCCCCCTCTTTTCCCAGACTCAACTTCCCTGTTTCCTTCCTAACTTTCCTGCCACCTTCTGCCACTCCTGAATGGTGTAGGGGGAATGGGGAGTGAGTTGCTCTCAGTCTATAACATTTCATCTCTGCTGCTCCTCATGCTCTTCCCATGCTTCAGCGTGAGGTTCCTCTCAAGGAATACAGTCCTTCATGAACTTATCCGACATGGGTCCTTCTCCACTGCTTCAGTATGAATCCTTTCCATGGGGTGCAGTCCATCAGGAATGTGCTGCTCCTACAGGCTACTGTTCTTGCCTGAAAACCTGCTTCTGCGTGGGCTTCCTGCATGGGCCATGGCTCCTGTCCGGAGCCTGCTCCAGTCTGGGCTCTCCATGGGCTGCAGTTTCCTTCAGGGCACCTCCTCATATTCTAGTTTGGTGTTCTCCATGTGCTGCAGAGTGAATATTTGCTCCACTGTGGTCCTCCACCGGCTGCAGGAGGACAACCTGCATTGTCATGGTCTTCTCTATTGGCTGCAATGGAATTTCTGCTCTGGTGCCTGCAGAACTTTGCCCCTTCCTTCTTCACTGAGCTTGGCATCTGCAGGGCTGGTTCTCTCATGTTTTCTCATTTCTCTCTCACAGCTGCTGAACAGGTTTTTTACCCTTTTCTAAATTTGTCATCACAGAGGTGCCACTTGTGGGCTCAGCTTGGGCCAGCAGTGGGTCTGTCCAACATTGGGCAGCTTCTGGTCTCTTCTTACAGAGCCCACCCCCTGCCAATACCTTGCCCTGAACACACATACTCTTGCAGTAATTCCAGAGCAATATGCTGCTTCAAATGTATTCCTTATAGATTTGATACAATTCTTCAAGGGTATTGATGTTAAGTGACTACTTTGATATATTCCTAAAAGTGATCACTAAATCAGGCAAGGTAGTGTTATCTGTATTTAGAGATGTTTCTTCAGAAACTTTTAATCCTTTTAGTTATGGAAAGATATAACTATTAATTAAAAGTGAAGATCAAGCTCTATTATTGTTCTACTTTCATAACTTGATTTTTCGGCATTTAGTCCTATTTGTTTTTGCAAAGACTCTGCCATGTATTGATGTATATGTAGAATCAATACTGTGGCACACGTTTTAATTTGCTCTCTGAACTGTGTTTTAATAAGAATCTGAAGATTTGCTGCTGTACAAAAGGTATTACAGGGAAGAGACTGGGGAGGGGTCAAATAACTTCTTTCTGTTGCATTGTTGATATTATGCCAGATCTGATTTTGGCCTAGTGTTTTCACTTGTAGCTCTTGTTCAAGTAAAAAAATCCTTCTTGCATGTTAGCAAGGCTGCAAGCCAGTTGCTATGGTATTCAGCATTCTTTTTTTATTTTTAACCAATTGGATGACTTTTGTAGTGATTCAGCCCAGAATAAGAAATTGGTCACATAGGCTAGAGCTGTATCAAAAGAGCAGGTATTTTTGGCTTAAAGAATCTGAAGAGGTTGGGAGAAAGGCAGAATTTGAGTTTCAAGAAAATATCACAGTCTATGTATATGGTATATATTGTGATGTGTTACTGAATGCTAGTAATGGTGGTAAAAGGCACTAGTCCTTTTCCAGGATGATGGTAAAAATTGAATGACTGAACTAATTTCTCTATGTTGTTTTATCACCCAAAGGTATCAGTAATTACTAGCTAAAAAATTATTAGTTTTTTTTAATTCTGTATCCATGTTTGATTGTTTTGCATTGTGTTACTAAATGGTAGTATGTTTCTGACAGGGTGCTATTTGCACATAGAGAATTGCCAGACTCTGCTTGTCTGCTCAATTTTAGTGTTGCTGTTTGGCTAATCAGAAAATTCTGAACAACTGCTAGATAATCTATAAGGCTTTTAAAGTTCTAATGATGCTGACACGTACCTGGCAGTGCTACAAGGATAAAAGAAAGACAAGATAGAGAGACGTATATTGTGACAGATGAACTATTCAAAACAGGAGGACTTTTGCTGGTCCAAGAAGGTTTTAAGCTTCTTGGCTTGAAGGCAAGGTAGTTGTCCTACCTACCCGGTCTGCTACTGTATCAGCAGCACAAATAAAAGACAGAGCTTGTTTTAGACAAAGCAACTTCCTGCTGAATTAATGCCTATATCAAAAAATGAAACTTTTAGATTTAAGTTTAGAAATCACATTTGAAAAAAACAGTGCTACATACTAAAAGCCCATCAAGATGTAAACAATACACCTGATAAGTATATGGAAATACATATTTGATTATGGAAATAACTAGACAGAGAAAGGATTTCCTCTAGAAATGTTTTTTGTCTGTGTGCTCTGTACAATAGAGGGGAACAGTCCTTTCCCTGTGGATAGCAGGATATTCTGAAGAAGCCTTTGCCTTTTCTTCCCAGAAGTGTCATGAGAGCTTTTGTTTGCTGTCCCAGAGCCTTATGTGCTACCCCTTCATTTCTGCATGCAGGTAATAATGTCCCACTGTGGACTAAGGTGCTGGCAGTGAATAATGATAGCTCTGCTCTCGCTGTGAACAAAACCACCTCCTAGTTATCAGGGGTTTGACTAAGAATAGTAACTAAGTGATGAAGTTGAATCTTGGAGAGTCTTTAAATGATGCTGGTAGAGACCGTGAGCTTTTAGACATTCATAATGGCTCAATTTCAGTGTTTGAATTCCTCACTGTCACTGGACACCCAGGTAAACCTCATTGTGCAGCCACCAGAATAGTAAAGCAGAATAGTAAAGCTCTGATTTTCAGGAAACACAGGTTTCCAAGAACGTGGTACATGACTTTGCAAGAGATCAAGATGAAGATTTGCATCAGCTCAGCAAACTGTGAAAAATCCAGCTTCCAAGATAGTACCAAAAAACCCCAAAGCAAACCAGAACAAACTGAAAACCAGCAGAGCTTAAACCAGTCATGTCACAGGAAAATAAAAGGAAGAGTAAAACTCTTCCTTGCTTATAATAAGGAGTAAGTATTAATTTATTGCACTGGGATTCCTTTATCCTAATAAGTAGAACATGGGTTGTTTCCCATGACTGTTTAGCTAAACAGGCTAAAGTCTTTTTAGGTCAGTTATTTATTTTTCTTTATGTCAAATCTATGCTTTAAAAAACATTAATGGAACAATCTCCTATGTTTTTCAGTGAAGCGAAAAACCTAGAAAAGTCTGGGTGGATCAAGAAATGTATTTTGAGTTTATGGGTTTGAATGGTCAAATTTAACACATGTGGTGTTCCCCATTTATTTATTGCCACTGGATGCATGAGTACATAAAAACCATACATTGAGGAGATGGTTTTTAAGCATGCTCTCTTTTTACAAATGGGATTTTAATTACAGAGTTCATTGATATTTTATCTTCTGATATTTTCAGTTGAGATTTTTGTTGTTATATGAGTTTTTAATTGTTTATTAGTGTTTTTTAACTTACTGTAACGGAATACTGCAAGACACATACAAATGACCAGTAGTCCTTATGCCATTAGAGTATGGCAGATACTTTTGCATTGTAATAAACATGGGATATTTTATATTGATTTTTCAGCTATAAAAAAAAAGCTATCGTGTAGATACAGGAGGGAGAGCAAAGAATGAGAGCTTGTTTTTCTTGGATACAGCCTTTTGGTGGCATGCACTTAAAATGTATGGAGGGCACTTCTGAAAAGTAAGGCTGGTTTGTAACCATTCTGGGTATTAAAACACTGTGGAAGACATCCTGAAGGTGATTATGAAATCAAAATGTTCATAAGCACACTGCCATTAAATAAGTGACAATTATTATCCCTGGTCTGGATTTTCACTTGATATCAGGGATATAGTGACTTTATTGAGGGATGATGGTTTGAAATGTAAATGTAAAGGCCTCAACAAAAGGCTTCTAGAGAAATAGAAATACAACTTGTCAGAGTTCTTGTATAATTGTTTGCTGCAAATAAATGCTTAGGTTAGTTCTTCCAGTGGTGACATAGAAGATCTAGAAATAACTTAATTTGTTCTTGATTCAAGAAAAATCAATTACATAATTTAAAATGTGTTGAGCATCTAAAATTCTTAAGCCAGAAAGTGGACGAGAATATTCAAACTCTTGAAAGCAATTTCCACAGTGGCCCTTGCATTTTAATACTTTTTCAAGAACATTTATACAAGATATTAATATTGGTTGGATTTTGGGTCACCCCTAACATATGTGTATTCTCCTATATGACTTCATCTAGATATTGCCCTTGGCTAATAATTCCTCATGTCTACTTGCCACCCAGCTTCTGAGGCAAGTCATAAAGAGTGGGATTTCATTTAGTAGAGTTCTGCCTTTTTAAGCAAAGTGCACTGTGAGAGATGGGAAGTGTGCTTAAGTTTGGTTATATGAAGAATACTCTGTGCTCTGATGGATTGTTCAAAACCATGGCTTGCTCCATGTTGCTTTGCTAACCATTCACGTGTTGCAGACACAGACTGATAGTTCTTCACTGCTTGTACTGAATCTGCAAGTGGTGATGCACACCAGTCCCTTACTGGTGTAAGTTTTGCCCCTCCACTGATTTTGGAAATTATGTATTAGAGATGTGATATCTACATACCCAGAGAACTCACCTCATGTCCACCAAAAGAATAGTGTGGGCTTGATTCAGATTCACTGTTTATTAAAAGTACTGCTTTTAACAGTGAAAATACAAGTAGAAAGAAAATTCTCTCATGAGAGAGTGTGGTGCATGCAAATACACACCTGAATAACTAACTTGAGTGGATTGCTGCTGTCTGGACTAGATTCCCATAATGACAAATGCCTTAATAAAAAGAATTGCTTTGATGCAGCACTTCATCTTTCTGAATTCCAAAGCTCTGCAAATTTAAATATAAGCATGTGTAAATAAGCATTGAAATCAACCTGAAATGTATAATAGATATTCTTTTTTTCCTACTCAGTGCTTGCATGTATTTACTTTGTGATGTAACTCCTAGAAAAGAAAAGCTTTTGAAAAATGAAAGATGCAAATTAAAATGGAGAATAAATTTTTTCATGGGTCCATAAGATTTTTGTCTTTGGCTATACACACCTGGAATGAGGCTGATACTTTGTACTGCTTTGGTTTGAATACCAATATTAATATAAAATCCGGTTCTTTAATTTCCTCTCCTTATATTCAGATGATTTACATTCAGTTTATGTCTATGAAATAGAGCATTTTATTTATACACTTGTGTGATTTTTTTTCCTTTATCACTTTTTTCTTTTTCATTAGGAAGATCCTGCCTTTAAAAGGGAAAGAGCACCTGTTCTCTAGATCCTGTAGAGTGATTTTGCAGGCTCCATTTTAAATTTTATTGACTGAAGCAGGTAATGCTTCTGCAAACTGCTTCAACAGGCATTCTGTTGAACTGTTGATGGAGAGTAAATTGATTAATATGAGTTGAATCCCTTCAACAGCTATACAGTGGGTTTCACATTAAGGAATTTTCAAGGTACTGAATTATTTCAGTGACTTAGATGAGGGCTGGTAATTCTAAAGTTAGTTTCTACTTCTTTGGAGTTATGAGAATGAGAGAAGAAACTCTCTTGAGTCTCAGCTAATTTCACTGATGTAAGTGAACATAGGAGTTAGAGAGATCTGGGCTGCAGCTTGTAACTCATGTTTGCAAGTCCGGGAACATCCACTGAGGAAGTATTTTTCTATTATTGAAAGTGATTGGGAGAACAAGGTGCTTGCTTGCTTACAGGGTCAGCAGTTTTGTTCCTGCTTGAAAAATTATCCTTAGATGAGGAGAGTTTTCACCATTTTTGTCTTGAATTTCTTTGTTTTTTAGGGAAAGCTATAAGGAAGCTTGTGCGCAAGGCGACTCTGGTGGCATCTAGAATCCTCAGATTTCCTTGACTGAATCCATCTGGGCTTAGCCCTAAATATATTAGACAAGCTGCACTGCTTGCACTGATAAATTATATCTTCCAAATGATAGACCAAGGTACAGTCATGTATACTAACCATTTTTGATGTCATTTGACTCTTGATTCTGTTGCTTTTTGGGTAGTTGTGACAGTACAATTTGTCCCCATTCTCATGGACTATCTCTTCACCAGTGCTCTCAAAAAAAATTAATTGAAAGAGACTTCTGGCCTGGCTCTGGCATTTGATGTTGACAGTTCCTTACAAGTCTGCAGCTTGGTGGGAAACTTAGCCTCTCATGGGATTCACAAACTTGCTTTCAGTGGCAAGACAGTGGGATTGTTAGCAGCACAACTTTATTTGGTTTTACTACCCATGGAAGAGTGCAAACCTAAATCAAAACTCCACTTCCTTTTTGACACATTATCATTTTACTTCGTATGCTCAGCAGTCATAAAGTGAAAACAGGCTATGTTCTAACAAAGCATAGATTTTGAGTATAAAATAACATCTGTATTATCCAAAGGAAAAAATAGATCAGTAAGTACTATTCTAAATGATAGTTAATAATTAAGTTTTTATGTCTGCTGTGGTATCTCTAGCTAGCTGTTGGAATGAGCAAGCAATCTCAGTGCCAACTAGCTGCTTTCTGAGGTCAGAACTTCTCTTTTCTGTTTTAGATGAGAAAATATTCTTTCCTACCTGTGTCTCTCCTGAACTACAGGGACATAACTTTCATAATACAGAATGTTACCAGTTTAAAGATCTTTTTGGAGTAGTACACCTAAAAATTAAGACTGTTTAAGTGGGGTTTTTTAAATGTCTTATATGAGCATGACATTGGAGGAATATTAATCCAATTGTACAGACTATTACAACTTCGATTTTTGTATAGTTTAGATATTGAGTTGGGAGACTTCAAAGCTGTCTTGTCTTTTGCTCAAAGACAGGGGGGATGCTTTCTGTGTGTATCTTCTTGGTTCATTTGTGCTCCTTATTGGGCTGCAGCTGTCTGCTGCCTCCACCTTCAAATGCTGAGCTTTATCCTTATTTTGGTGTTGTACCCAGAGAACAAATCCTTCCAGTGGCTTCTTCCTAGTGCACTAAGTACTTGAGAGAGAATCTGGGTTCTCCAGTGAATAGTTGTTCAGATTGGCTGATGCATTTGGCCCCCTGTGAATGTCCATGCCTTGCCGAGGGAGGTCCCATACCAACCACAGACTGAACCGTCAGCTGACCACAGTAAAAGCTCACACTCAGTTTGTGAGTTTTATATGTCTTGGAATTTGCTGTATAACATCTGGGTTCTGTTGTCTGGCAAAAGAATATTAGATTTAAAGAATGGGTGCCACTGGTGTTCAACCTTGCAAATTTGGTCTATAGATGACTTTTCTTTTGACTGTAGTTGCTTTGAAATATATATATTTGCTGAGAGGTTAGTGAAAGGTTTCAATAGTTTTCCTGCCTAATTTGTACAATACAGGAAATAATTGAAAAATATGTCTGTCTTTTCAACTGACAGCAACAGGTCACACTTTTGGCACACAAATAATTGGTAAATTTTCTATGTGTATCACTACTAGAACAGGAAGATGAGTAGATCTTTTTTTGCTGGGGTTTGATGCAGTCTCTGATATGCTGCTGGCTGTAGTGATCTATGTCAAATTCTTCCTTATCTTCTCCACTGCCAGGTGTTTGTGATAAGTCTTTATATCTATTTTAAATCTATCTATTCAACATCTGGGCAGGTCAAACCATTTGAATCACAGAGCCACAGAATGGTTTGGGTTGGAAGGGGCCCTAAAAGATCGTTTAGTTCCAACCCTCTTGCCATGGGCAGGGATACCTTCCGATTGAATGTGAGGTAAATTAATTTTCTTAGTTCTAGGAAATTCTGATGGTATTTTATGGTGGGTTTAAGTTTTAAAATATTGTGTTTCTGTGTTTATTTGCAATCCTTAGGAAATTTTTGGCTGCCAATAAAATAATTTCAGAACAGGAAAGGCCTTGAGAAAGGTTCCTTCTCAAGAGAAAAAGTGGGCACTACATTGCAAATATCTGGGAGCTGGCAAGAAAATGAAAGCTAACCATATGCTTTGGCGTGAGGCTCGAGTTTAATGTCTGGTCTGGAAGTGCTGGATGTGGACAGTCTATCTTCCAGCCCTTGATAAATGAGAGAAGAGAGGATGGCTTAGGTTCTCCTTAACCCCACATTGCACCACGACTAGAGCATGAAGAAGTTCTTTTAGCATAGATAGTACCACTACAGTAGTGAAATGCTGAAGATGGTTTTAAAATCCAGATAATAACTGAAAGAGTTTTAATAGTCACTAATTCAGAATTTAGAAATACCTGACACCCAGGGATGCTGCTACTGTTAAATGAGAAGCATGTTTAATGAAGTTAAGCAGTGAAAAATTGGAAATTTGCTCATTTTTTTTGTAATATGCTTTTGCATTTGGCTGTATAATCACAGACTGATTTTATATTGGCTTAGTAGTCACTCGGTGAATTAATTAAATTATAGAAAGGTATCTTGAGAAGTATTACTGGCAAGTGAGTTTCTTATGTGATTGTTTTTCAGAGTTTGATCCTTTATTTGAAAGGTCTTCATATATAGCTGAAGTTTTTAAAATGAGACTCAAGATGCTCCAGCTGGATACTAGCTGGAGTTAAAATGTGGTGATATACAGCTCATGCTATTAAGTCCACTTCCTCTGTGTGGGTAAGTGTCATGGGACACAAGTGGAGGATGCAGATTTCAGTGTTCATTGGAAGAAATTTCTAGGTTGGTTTGGGAGAGGATTGGCTGTACTAATGTAAGAAGCACGCACTGAGACAGACTTAGAATGTAAAGGAGAGAAAGTTTTTGTTGGTATTCTGCCTTGCTCTGTTCGAGCAGTGAATATAATGCAGTGTTTTGTGGTGTTTGCTTTTGTAGTGGTTCGCTTTCTCTCCCTGTGTGCCCGTCTGGAAGCAGAGCAACCATGGCTAGCAGCTCAGGGGCTGGTTCTTCAGCAGCAGCACACTGATGGGAACTTTATGTACGCTCAGCACTGTAAGGTCCCTGAGCACGTGCTCACTGTGCTGCTATTTACTGCTGCTCGAGCTGCTTCTGACAAGGTGATGTACTGGCACATCAGAATCCTGTATTGGTACATCATCAGGAGACAGCATAATCAGTAACCATGCTCCCTTGCAGGGCAGTGGTTATAAATACACCTCAGGAGGAGATCACTGCTTAGCTTTCTCTTCTTGCTCTTTCAAAAAGATGTTTTCACTTCCCTGTGTTACAGAGAAGGTGCTGACTCAAACAGTGTTATGCTGTACATTTAAAGATTCCAAACCCAATGTGCTGTCACAGTTCTTTGATATTCAGTGCTATGGTTTTTGCCATTAAAATGTACAGGTTTGATAATTAATGAGTTTGCATTTCTGGCAATGTACACACTTTGCACTGCTCCCTTGTTTTAAAAGTTAAAAGTGAAATACTTGGCATTTCTTGGGGAAAGTAGGTAATTCTGATCTTTGAAGGAAAGACAGAAAAGCTTATATCCAATATAGTATTATATTATATTTTATTATACTATTTGATTTTAGTGTTTTCTGTTAGGGTTTTATTTCTTCACCTATTGATGTAATGAAGCCATTAGTGAGTTTATATTGGGGCAGCAATTAATAAAGATTAGTTTAAGTATTAACATATAAAAAAGTTATCTGCCACTTAGTTGATGGGAGAAGTCACGATTAGAGAATTAATATGATGACTAGATAGCACTTGTGCTCTTCAAAGTTTTAAATGCTGCGTGAGCAAAATTTAAGAAGTGGCAATTGGTTTCAATAGCTGATGTACCCTTTATATATTTAGAAACCTAAGCAGCTAAGCTAATTTCTGCCTTCAGAAGTTGTGTAGAGTCTTTGCATATTTTGTGTTGCTGGTAGTCTGGACATGCTCTAGCTCAGACTAATGCTACTTTGCATAGTAGTTATTTTTAAACCCTCTTGTAACTACACTTTGCAACTTTTTGTTGTCGGATATTTGCCAGTATAATTTACCTTGCTTGCTTTAATAATCCTAATTAATACATTGTTGCTCGATTGCTCTGCAGTGGGGACATACTTCTTTTCTGCGTATTGCAGAGATTCAGACTAAAGCATATGATCAATAAACATGTGACAAAGTAAACATAGTGAAATGAACAAACAACAGAAGTGAAAACACAACCAAAAAACCCCCAAACCCCAAAACAGAAGTCCTCTCTCAATCTGAAATTAAAAAACCCTCAGGTCACCTTCTCTCCATTTCCTAAGTAAAAGCAATGCACACAGACAAAGTAGTGTATCCTTTCTATAAAAGGTCTGATTCTGGAAATGGGTGTTCAGGGATCACTGAGCTGTGCTTTCTAATGCTATCGAATATTCTGCTGAAGGCAAAAAACCCCAAGCCCTAAAAAGATTATTGAAGATCTGCATTCTTTCTGTTAAATTTAATTGAAGATTTAGAATATGTTTATTCAAGTTTTACCCATTGACCTTCATGACTGATAAATTTGCAAACAAACATTCCGTGTACAAGGTAACTACTTTTGTTTCTGTTAAGATTGATGAACAGAAAGGAAGTTATGTTTAAATCATTAGGATATCTATGCATATATTCTTCAGTGTTGTTTGCCAGCATTTTCACTGATCCAACAACATCAATAAAAGGCTGTGTAAGCTCACAATATCTAGTTACAGTCTACGTTTACTGTGTTACAAATAATTTCCATGCTGCTTCTGCTGTGGTAAAGGTAATATTGGGATGTTGCCATGCTACTCAGTAAAAGCCAGGTGCCCTAGGGGCACTGATTTACAAATTGATGGAGTTCATTCACGTTGTTCTAGATATCAATTAATTCTAATTTAAGCATAAAACCTGTTAACAAAAACTTGCCTTTTAATTAAGAAGTAACAGAACGCCCAGGTTAAATAGTGGGTCATTGCTAAGTGTGAGCCACAGGATAGTCTATGGTATTGGTGGGGGTGTTTTGGACTTTTTTTATTCCTTCTTGTTCCCAAGGGCCCTTACTCTTCTCTTAGAGTTATCAGAGTCCCATGGCAATAGTAGCTCCTTGTGAAGCACCAGCTGGGGCTCCTCACAGCCTCCCCTGCCAGCTTATTTCTGATACCTTCTTGGCACCAGAACTGGCTGAAACCACACTGTTCTTGGGACACTCTCCTTGAATCAAGCTGTTACAACACCTGGTGTCAGTATGTGGAAGAAAAGCAAAAGAAAACGAAAATTGTGGGTGTGGAGAAACAAGAAGGCCGTCATTGTACTGAGCACTGTGTCAGCTTGTTGCTTTGTTTCTGCTGCACTTGCAGCAGAACAGAAGCTCAATGTGCTTATTGATGTCTCTCAAGTACTACAAATCCTTGTCTTTCTTGTCTGTTGTTTAATTCTTAATCATTTGTAATAAAATATTCAGCAGTCTAGTCCATGGAATAATACTTAGCTGATCTGTTTTCTCTACAGCAAAAAACTAGCCCAACCCAAAACCTCATCATATGCAGATATTACAGTTACACAGCTCACTGAATTCTTCAGCAGATTTTTCCATTTGTTTCCTACTGATATGACCAGTAATATATTGGATTTTAATCCAGCTTGTAGAAAACTATTTGATAAAGAAATGTGTTACCTAGGAAAATGAGCATCATTTTATCAAAACTTATATCAGCGCTTTTATCAAAACTTAGTAGGTATGAACCTCCTAATAAAATAGCTATAAGGCAAGGAAAGAAAAGACTGCTGTGGAGATGTTAGTTTGATTAAAATGTTTTGGTAAAGAATCCTTAATTATTTTAAAGAAAGCCACAGTGGGGTCTTTTCTCCTGTGCTGATAAGTAACTGGGAGGTTTTCATATTGCATTCAAATGTGTGATATGCAATGAATTAGTTATTAGCTATATCTCCTTGGGGCACTTGCACTATAAATAGCTTTTCCATGTCTGTGGCTTTATTCTGCTCTGCACTGTATTCTGAAATTGAGGACCAGAGTAAAATGCCTCCATTCAGCTGCAGTCTGAAGCAGTGCACATAATACAGCTTAGGATTTTGCAAATCAAGTTTTATTTATTTTTATGGTACACAAGAAAATAGAGGACTCCTTCATTCACTGACCCTTAATTTTTCAGAGTCCCAGGAAAAACAAAACACCTGTTGTTTGTATTACATCTGATTGTTGCCAACAACAGCAAAAAGGGGGAATCTAGGTTTAGTTATTGAGTAAGATCTATAATAGTATCAGTTAGAGTGGAAAAAGGCTTTTTACTTAGGTCTGTGAAAAGCCCTTCCTGTGAAGCCAGGTATCAGCTGGATTGGCTTTAAATTTTGCTGTAGTAGCAAATACGAGTGAACTGGGGCCATAAATTAGTTCACAGCTTTGGGCTTTGAAAAGCAGACTGATTATAGACCCAGAAGCCCGTGCTCTTGTCTGTGCTACATGTATTCTGGCATGTTGTTCATCTGGAGTTTTGTTTTGTAAGAAATAAGAAAGGCCACTGTCCTTGCTTAAAACTTACCCTACTTTTACATTGACAAACCCAACGGTGTGCCCAGGATAGCGCCTTGCAGTTACTGGAATCTGAAGGTGTTAAAATTGCTATGAGCTTAGCTCTCTACCTTTTCATTCAAAATTCTCAGAAATCCAGGATTATACCCTATGTGTTACTCTTTCACCATTCCAGATGGGAAAGTGATCACTGTAAGGAAACTCCATGTTGATGTTTATAAAAGCTATAGCTACTTTTTCAATGCTGGAAATAAGTTTGAGCAAAAATGCTTTTCACCATGTTTTGACCATTTCCTTGATTTTTTTAGGTCTTCCAGGACTGTTCATAGTTGTGTTAGTGTACAGAATACATCAGTGAAGGACTCTGTGGCAATCTTTGCCACACAGCCAGGTCCCTGCCACGGCAGCCTGGTTGCTCATACTGCCCTTAGAGTTGTGAATGTCTGGTGAAGAGTCTCGGTGTGTAAGGTGCCAGCAGCAGCCTTGCTTCTCAGTTGGGTAGCAGTGACTTTCACATGAAGTACTGTGAGAGGAGTTTGTGAGTCAAGGAGGATAAGAGAGTGCAAGGAGACATCCCCAGAAGATTCACCTGCTGCCCTGTGGCTTCCAGTATTGTTAAGTCCTCAGTAATATATTGTTTTTTATTCCTCTTCGGTGGGTACACAGTTAATGGGTCAGTGCTGTCTGTCTAAACTTCAAAAAAAATGGGAATGCCTGTACCACACGGCACATAGAGGTTTCTAAAAAAATGTGATGCAGATTCTGATTTGAAACACAGGGTCCCAGAGTGCTTCAGTATGCAAGTTATAAATGCCTTGGCTTGAAGTCACCCAATTCTGACTTAATTCTGATTGATGTGGACTCAAACTTTGAGTGAATCTGTGGAGCATCCCGAGCTGTAGATGTGTTCAGATTCTTAGCGAATTCCTGAGCCTATGCTGAGCTCTATGTGGAAATGACTTGTGAGTGGCCACCTTGTTTGGTAATGCTGTAGGAGAGGGGAAGAAAATGGCAGGAATCGAGTGGACACTGCCCATGACGAGGCACCTTGGAAACTGAGAGCCTTTAGCTTCAGGCTTAGACCAGAGGAGTTTGAAGGCATTGGTTCTAGTTTTGCTTTCTACCAGGTGAGAGGCAAAGCTCAGTTGGGATTTTCAGCATCCCTGCTGTCAACTGAGACCACAGCCTGTGTAGTGATGGACAATTTCCAACAGGATCTGTGCTACCACCACAGCAGCTCCAAGTGTATCCTGTATCAAATGTTCCCCCAACTATTCTACACCAATTGCACTGTCATTTGTCATGCTCTGTGTCCCTGTCCTCACTGGAGTGTGGCACTTTGTGGCATTAAAGTATTTCTTTACATCTTGGTACCTTGAAGTTCAAATTACTACCATGCAGCCAGGCCCCAAGAACTGAATCAAGGAGAGAATAACAAAGGTGAAGGATGGCCTTTGAGTAAGTAGCTGCTGTGTAGGGAGGTAAGCAAGTGTGCTTAGCTACTCCTCTTGTTACATTATTGAGCAACATACTTGTTTATTTAGTTATTCAATAAAATGGTATAAGGCAGAACACTACATTGCTTTAGAGTAGCTGCAAATTTTCTACTGAAGTGAAAAATAGTAAGTACAGGTTTAAAATACACTAAATATTTTTATGTATTATGGTATATTTTAGAGTGATCTCACACGCAGCTTTGGAGGGATATATCATAAATACAATTATTATTATCCTTTATGCCAAAATGACATTGACATTGTTTGAGATTCTCATGAATAGCATAGCTCCAGTGAAGGAAAAGGACAGACGTGGTACCTTCTGTTTAAGTTGTCAAGGTTGGCTGAATTCTCAGTTAATTTAAAACCCTGCTTTATGGCCTCTATTACACAGGTTTCTGCTCCCTCCTTGAAAGCTCTCTTCTGGAGTAACGAATGTAACCATAAATGTTGTTGCATTTTGTTGAGGTTTTTTCTGCTCTATTCTATGTGGGTTTGGTTTTGTTCTTTTTACAGTAACAATTGTGTTGCTTCATAGGCTTTTAGGGAGGTCTTTGTACTTCTTTTTGGTAGGTCTTTAGAGCTGGATGTAAGAACAGAAGATTCAATTTTAAGATGCAAGGAGAGTCCTCATTTTCTGTGCCTGGCAAACTTTTCCTTTTATCCCCCAGCCAACTTCTATCCAGTCCACTGGTTCTCCTCCTCTGTGTCATGCTCGCTAACTTTTGCAGATTAATTTTTTATGAGAGGTACTATTAAAATGACTTTGGAGATTCACATAAATTATCTCTGCAGCTTTCACTTGCTCTCTGTTGATGTGTAGAATTTACTAATATTTCTCCAGTGCAGCCTGTATTCTCTAAATCAGTTCTGAGTGTTTTTCTAATGTGTGCATTAAGTAATTTCAACTTGATTTTTTAAAGAAGCAAAATATAAAGTATCTTATGCAAACTCTAATCCCGGTGGAAGGGAAGCAGAGAAAGTGTGTTAATTTTGCTTTGTCGTTTACATAGCTACCAAGTCTTCATGAAGGAAACTCAGCTGAGCCCTGCCTACCAGGGGCAGCCCTGGTAGATCCTGTGTCATTGAGGTGCCTCTCTGAGGTGCAATTCTTTTTCTTTGTTCCTTAAAAACACAAGGGCAGCAGAAAATGCTGACCTTCATTAGCAGAGAACTGTGAAATGAGGGTTTGCCGTTTCCCTTCCTCTTCAGCTTGTCCTGCCAGGAGAATAGACAGAGCTTCCCTTTGCATTTGTTGAGATTTGTCCTTGAGTGCTCGAGTCTGAGCAGGAATTTGTACAGGAGGAAAATTATGAAATGGTCCTGGCAAACATGAAGGCTAATGGGAGGCCTGAAGGGTGGTTGTAAGCAGCCTGCTCTGTCCTAAACTTGTAAAAGATTAACTGCTATGGTCTGTGAGATGATTTTTATATTTGGGACAACAGTGGTGAGTGTTCTTTCCATTTTTAAGGGTTGGTGAAAATGCTTTAGTTTTATATATTTATATATTTGTATTCGGCAAAGCCATGCCTACAAACCTAAGATGTGAGCTAGCCATCTAATTTGTTCTGCAAAACAGAACATATTTTAATATCTAAAGGTATTTATAAGGTTGGCTCTCCTACATTATTTTCATATTTATTTTTCTTCTAGTAAAATATTAGTTACTTTTTATTGTTGTGAATGAATCAATTCTGCTTCATTGCAATTTCATTTAAAGGATTCGATGTCATGTATAGGAGTGGTGATTTAGGTACAAATTCACCATATGAGTTTTTATTTTCTAAGAACCTTAAAATTTCCTTGCTATTTACTTCTGAGCTGCCAATCGGAACAAAACCGAACCTCTGTTACTTTTCAAATGTAGCTCAAAAGCACTGTTGTTGATTTGAGGGGTTTCCAACATTTATGACTGGTAGGAAGTGCATGTATAGGTATGAAGGTTAATTAAATCAAGAGGTGAAGTTTGTAGAACAGGGAACGCTTCATTAGGCCCTGTGTGAAGTAACATGTACAATCTGTTCACAATACCCCAAGTGCCATTCACTGAGACAGTGTAATTACAGCTTACACACAGTTTCATTAGTTTGTATTTCTTCTACTGTGGTTGACATGTATGTTGTCTTCACTGAAACTCTGGAACAGAGGAGGGACTGCTCACTGGTGGGCATCTGAGCATGCTGACATTCAGCAAATCACTTTTCCTTTGGGCTCTAAAATGTCTTATCCCAGATTTAATTAAGCTTGTAATTCATCAGCTGGCACTTTTTTTATTTCTCAAATTCCAGATCTAGCTAAAGACTTGTGAGATGGCTCTTCTTGTATGCTTTTTCTTATGTTGTTGTTGCTGTTGTTGTTGGGGGTTTTTTGCTTTAAGCAGAGGGAGACAATAATTATCTTTCCCAACTGCTAGTAGTTTGCATTTTGTCTGGGTAGTTTTTAAATTAAGAGTTCATTCATTTTTATTTCAGGCAGGATATTATGACAACCTGAAGATGCAGTCTTTAATACACATCTCTCTTTAATGTGCATGGTGTTTAGGCAAGTGTAAAATCTAGGTGGCTGTGAAGATATGGGGGCTTCAGTGAAAGTTTAACCATATAGATTCCCAAGAGTTTCTTTTAATAACAACTTATGCTACTGAGCTCTGTGAATGCACTTAAATAGACTGAAGTGTTATCACAAGTCCAGGAAAATTATGCATTTGGTTGATTCCTAGAGAAGGACAGTTAAACCTCCAGTTCTGATCTCCAAAAGTCAGAGGCTGGATGCATACATAAAAATCTTGGAAATACATGAGTGCAACTTAATATTACCCTTGAGATAAGTCCCACAGTCCTATTCAGGCAAGAGAAATTGAGGAAGCACTTGGAGGCACAGGTCTGTAGACAGAAAAGCAATATTAATGAGGGTAATAAAGAGACTAGAAAGGAGGAATGAATGATGAGCTTTATTGCAAATCTTATCTGTACGTAATTTCTTTATATTAAAAAAACCTGCATGTTTCTTCTACAAATTTAGACTAAGAAGAGAACACAGCAGGGATATAGCAGAGGTAATAGTAAAACCAACCTTCTGTTGTCCTCTTTTTGTCCTACTAATGTGTTTAAATATCTTTAAAACATTTATGTTTAGAACTACTATATTAAGACAATACATATTCCATCCATGCCATGTGGTGTCCCAGCTCTGCCAAGCCATGGCAGCTGCCAGGGTGGTTGTGATCTGTCATCAGTTCTCCGACTGTAGTCTGAAAACACTGAAAAGCTTAGGGCCTGTTCCAGAGCTATTTTACCCTTCGTTACCTGTTATACTTTTTTGGTGTCTAGTAAAGTAAATAGTAAAATATTTCACAGAAACTGCCTGCCAAATTTTCTCATGCTAGGAATTGGTGTTCTGTTTTGAGATGACATCCTGGGTTAGTATCTGTGTTCTTTAGGTTTTAGATAGTTTATGTGTATCTCCTGATTTAGTGAGATCTAATATTGTATCATGCATTTCATGTAAGACCATTCTACAAGAAAAGTTAGCAATAAAACATGTATGAAATTGTACATGGACTTAATTAGATCTTAGCACCATATAATTACTGCACAGACCTAGGCTGATGTACTTACAAACCAGTGTCTGCCAAAACTGCCCTAAATCATCTGACAGTGTTTCAGGAGTAGCATTATTTTGGGGCAGAACTTCCAACCTTTGTGCAGAAAATGAAGAATTATAGGAAATCAGATGAGGGGTAAAGGGAACCAAAATGTCATCCATCTGCATCATGTAAATCCAGAAAGGGGTCTCAGTGCTGCTGCAAAGCACAAACTGTGGCGGGCCCACTGTGAGGAACAAACTAGTGTGCCAGCTCTGGTTTTAGGCATGGTGTTTTGTGAATTTATGCACTTAGAGACTGTCAACAACTTCAGCTTTAGGATGATGCATAGGAGCTTTTAAAACATATGTACTTTTTAATATTTTGCCTTTGGAAGGAAGGACTGCATTGATTTGAGGCTTTTATTTGGGTAAGTAGAACATACATCATGACTAAGAGCTGTTAGTTGTGTGTTCTCAAAATAAAAGGCCTCATTTTATTTATTCACTTCAGTGCCACAGGAGCGTATGATGCCTTCTAGGTGATTAAAAAGAACATGCCACCAGAATTTTATAACTTACACAGTGCACAGCAAGGGGTGACAAAAAAAGGGCAGATAAATACAGGAAGCATCAAGGTTACAGTGGCAAGAGCTCATGAAAATGCTTTCATATACCAAAAAAGCTTTCACTTATGCCTCACATACGTTTCCTCACTGCATGTTGCCTCTGTGTCTTGCTGGTTGTTTGATTTTTGGTTAACGTATTCTACTCATAGATTTTGGTCCTGATACTGTTTCCCTTGAAGTCCTTGGAAGGAACTCCTAGTGATTTAAACAGTGTTTGATCAATCTCAATAAGCAAGGACTGTAGGGATGTGGTCATGAAGAAGCTGGCACTTCAGACTTCTTTTAAATGGAAGTGTTTTGTGAGAATGAATAATGAAGTACCTGTAATTTTTGTTGTGCATGTAGTAGGTGTAATATTACGTACAAAAATAATGTGTTCTTCCTCATAAATGCACAAAGTAGAAAGATTTGCTGTTCTTCCCCTTTTACTATCCCATTCTAAGTGGGTATCATTTGTCCAGAAAAATGTTTACTTTTCCACAGTGTTGAGATGATTGTTGTGAAGATAGGGAATTGTTTCGGTTTTGTGGGGTTTGCTTTATTTTTCTTGATATACCTTTCTCTTTTATATGCCCTCCAGTTAGTAAAATTTTGTCATAAGTTATTTCCAGTAATTGTCATTATTGTTATAATTATTTTGTGGGTAAGTGCATGAGTGTATATATATATCACTTGAATCCTATTGATCTCCTTGTTTCAGTGATACTTTGTAGTAGGTTCCTAAATGCTTAGTGAAGAACACTGTTATTATTCGCCTTATGTATGTTTTTTTTATCTAGTGAGGTTTTCCTTACTCTTGCATCACAAGAAATTTTCCAGTCATTATGTTTCAAATTGTTGCTTTATCATATCTATGTCTCCAGTTCTATGCCTCTTGCTTGTGTCCCATCTATCTACTTTTATCCTTCTTCTGTTTCTGCCATATTTTTCAGTAATGTTATCATGTCTTCTGAGTTTATGATAATGTTTCTTCACTCTAAAGAGATCTCATCATCTTGATGTGAACTTTTCTTAAAAGCTTAAAATCCTTTAGACTAATGTGCTAGCCTTGCCAGAACACATTCTCAAATGCATAGGGCAAACAGGATCCGTGTATATTACAAGCTGTAAAATGTGGAGAGAGGAGCCATCTTTGACATCAGTGTCTGAGTAGCAAATGGCAGAGTCTGCCTTGTAACGTGTACTTGTGGTTTAATCTGTACATGGAGCAGAGACACAGAAGTGGAAGTGGACCTATTTGCCTTTCTGCAGAAATGCCATTATTTTCTGTTACATGTATTTGAGAGAGATGTTTCTTAACCATTCAGACATGTAAATACACAGACATACGACTCAGGACAGCTGCAGAAATATCTGACTCTCTTCAAAATATTTTTAAACCCTGTTTGTTTCTGTCTTTTTGGCCCCATGCAGAGATCCTTCAGAAATATATCACTGCTGATTTAGTTGATGGTATATACCTAAGAAGCATCAAGCAATACAAAAACATTCAGTGTATCAAATAGAAACAGATGTGTTATATAATGTGATGAAATTTATTCACCTGTTTATGTGAGTGCTGCACATGTTTGATGGGTACAACTATTCATTAAACAGCTTGCCCATGTGTTGCCAAATAGTGGATTAAATTCTAGTAAGTTTGTTTAAGTATATCTATGCTCATGAATATGACATTTAGTCTATTTACACCTTTCCAACTGAGTTAAAATGTCAAAAAGATGTATTTTTGTAATATAAGTACCTCAATTCTTTTTGACATTATTTTCTGTAGCTCATTTCATATGCATATCTTTCTTTTATATTATCATCATGATGGTATTAATTTGGATGTGCAAATTAGCTCTTCATGATGTTGTCATGTCAGCATCTGGATTCAAGATGTGCTGTTTCATAAGCATCGCATCCTATTGCGTTTCATCAGAGTCCCCCTTTTCTAATCTAATTATTCATAAGGAACCTTGGGGATTGTGCTAATGGGCATCTGAAGCTATAAAGAGTAATGAAAGTGGTTGTGTTACTGCTATGCAATTAAGTGTATACAGAATACCATTCATATAATTAAATTCAGATTTTTTTTACCACTCTTTTTCTCCTTTATAGTACATCAATTATTTCTCTGAAGTTAAAATAATACCAGTGGAGTTCAAGAGCTTTTTACAAGAATTGTAGCATTTATAGTGACAAAAGTTGATTTTTGGCTTTTATAATAAAAGCTTCAGCAAATAAGGAGACAGTTTTGTGAATTTTATATGGTTTTTTCATGTTTATGAAAAGGTGGAGGATGTTTGTGATTGAGGCAGGATTTGAACTGCAAGGTGGGTGTGTGGGGGTGTGGGCATGCTGTGTGTTCCCCATTTAATATTCTGTCCACTGGTTTGATTGGGTACAATACCCATTATGCTGCTGCTGCTGCTGCTGGTAATGTGTATCAGCAGTCATTGCAATTTGTAAGTTCAGCCTGACCTTTGCTCCGGGTTCAGTTTTCTGTCTCTGTTCATTTGGATTAAGTGTTTTGATGAATGAAGATAAAGTATTTAGATCAACTAGTCAATATGTTTTCTGCTGATAATTCCATATTAATAAGTGCTGATGGTTAGTATCTTTAAGGTCTACTGACAATCTGATTGAAATCAATGGCAGTTTTGCCTCATTTAGTTCAATGGGAGCAAGAATGAGTCTTTAACCAGCAGAAAATTATAAACACCAGTCTCTGTTCATGTGTCATTCACTATGAACAAGAGTTTTTATGGTGCTGTCAGGCTGAAAAAAATTCTTTTCTTTTTTGATAACAAAGCTGCATTTAGCTGAAGTAATCCCTAGGTAGCCTGTTAGAGGTGTTCCAGCTTTGTTATTCCCAAACAATAGGGAATGTGGCCTCTCGCTGATTCTACTTAAGTAAGTAGTTGCTGCTGCTCAAAATAGCTTGAAACTGCTGTGCAGCTGAAATTCTGCTGCAGACATCCTGCATTAACCTAGTTATCTTGAATTTTCTTGTGAAATTCAGACTTTACTTTAATTCTGCAGAACACATGATATTAAATAGGTTGTGCAGTTCCTTTTTCCAGAACACCAGTGACAGCCATGATGTTCCATGTCAATGAAGAGGCCCAGGCATTGTGAAAGCATCTTCCATCCTCTTATCTTTGATTACACACAGCTGATTGGCATCTCATCCTCTTCTGAACTGCCTTAACCATAAAAGGCCCACTAGCATTTTCAAGTTGCTCATCTGCCAAGTAACCTACTACAAAATGGAGAGGTAGCTTCATAAAACAGCTCTTCCTGGGTATCCTCTTAGTTTCTCCCCGGGTACCCACCAGGAGAAATGAGCTGTGAAGTTTGAATGAGGGTTTAATAGGTCCAGGTCCTGTCTGGCCAAATGACACAGTGGCTGAGGGGGACTGACAGATTCTCTCTAATCATTGCTGTAAAAGCAGAAGGAAAAAGGAAAGAGGGGTAAAGAGCACAGAAAGCCTGGTCTCTTGGCTAGATTTTCGGCTTGCTTAGGGCTTTAAAGGTCAAATGCAACACCTTAGGTTAGTACCTCCTTAATTACCAGGAGACAACCTTTAGAGCACAGGAATGGCATGCTTTTGGCATTACTCATCAAGTGTCTGCACTCTCCATTAGTTCATGCTTTAAAATATTCTTGAAGTATGGCTGTATGTTTATAGGTCATTAATCTGCCCCTACAAAGACAAATAAGTTTTGCCTCCAAGAGGATAGTTAAATTCATCTTGCTTTCTGTACAAAATACTCATGGTGCTTGGTCAACAGTGATCGGCAAAGTCAGGTTAACATTGCCAGATTTTCTCCCATGATTAAAGATTCTGATGAAATGTCTGGTAAATTTTCTGGCCATTTTCTCACCATTACTTTCTCATACCTTCTAAGCATATTCTCTGAGATAAAGACCATGTCTGAAAATCAGTAAATGAGAAAACCTTCAATCCATTCAAACAACCTTTTTTATTTGTTTGTGGGTTTTTTTTTTTTCCTTTTTATTTTACTGTGGTAAATTTTAGATTTTTATATTTTTGTCTGGTAATTTATGTTTTTCCAAATTATTTTGTTCTCCTTTTATTATAGGCTAAAATACTTAATTTTCAACTGTAATGTATTAAATAGGGACCAATTGAAATAGCATTTTCACTGGGTATTGGTTGCTTCCTATTCTGCCTATTACTTTTGCATATTTGTGTTTTTCTATGTAAATATGAAAATAATTGTTTGGAACAGTTTAGAACTGTAAAAAAATCTGATTTTTTGTTCCTGTCCAGTGTGTACATATCTTTAATCATCCAAGTAATCTTGGTCGATGGACTGTATTTCTGGATGTTTACCTAAAAAACAGTGGTTAGCCATTGCTTTGTTAGACTTGACTTCAAATAATATTTTGTTGTAGCATTTTATATAAAAATTATTATCTTAATGATCCTTAAGTTTAATTTTTTGCAAATGAGATGGGGAGGGGGTGCTGTTTCCATTGTCAAATCAAATTCTGTCTCTATTTTAAAGCCAATTTCCACATACAAGTTCAAATCCCTTAGATAAAAAATATGCTCATTTACAAAGATTATAATTGATTTTTTGGCCCTGTTTTTAATACTTTGCACTGTAAATGACATCCCAGTGGAGAATAATCATCATACAGATGTTTGAAAGCTCCTTCCTGCCGAGTATGGTAATTGAAGTCTATAAAGTGTCATCAGGCTGTACATTGTTTCTAATTAGTATAAAGCAGTTTCTCTTAGTTTTGTATAGTTTCGCTGGCCTCTTTCCTTCATTATTTTACCAGCCGGCTAGTAAATCTTGTCAGTTACTAAGAAAAAAAACCATCCAGAGCTGGAAATTTTTCTGTGTGCTTCATAGTGTCCTGCTTTCCTTTACCAGAAAAATACAGATTTTTGTATGGTTTGATTCTGACTTTCTGAAGCTATCAGTATGCTTTTAGCTCCAGCAGGCCAGGTACTACTCTGACATCTTTTGAAAGACTCTTTATCTCACATCATCAGGAGGAACATTAGTACAACAATAAATTTCTTTTCTCGTAGTAGGGCCTTTATGATAATGATTCTCATTTGCTTAGTTTCTGAAAAAGGAATATTTTAGTGACTGCTTGATGGTTGGATGTTTATTGCAGTTTCCCAGGGTATACAATGTGTGATGGAAGAAGCCAGATAAAAGGGTCTCTTCTCTTGAAAGGAGTTCAAAGTTATGTGCAAAATTACTGGAAAAAGAAGCTTTGCTGCCTGTTTCAGCTTCCCTGTGTGAGTGTACTTGGATACAGGTAAGGTTCTGCAGGCCTTTTAGGGAATGCTGAATTGAGCCTTTAAAACTCTGGTAGGTGCTTCCCTCTGGTAGGTTATTTTAGCCTAAAGTAGTATCCCTGTATTTCCTCATGTCTTTCTGCAAGGATTTTTTGCCTTAAGTAGTCTGGAGGTTTGTAGGACTTAAGAAGAGACACAGATGTATAGATTTTTCAGGCCTTGGCTGCTTTTTTCAGGCCTCCATTCTAACCATAGAAGAATGAAATAAGAGCTAGTTCTCTTCGTAAGACTCTGAGGCAGGACACATGATTTTTTTTTTAAGGTAAAATTTATATTTTTACCTTGTGTGCAGAGAACACATTTTCTGAATATTCAGGAAGCACATTAAAATTTGGCATGATGCATTATTTAAACAATTTCTTGTTGATTCCAATTGAAGTTCACTCTAATAATATAAGTCCCCGTTTTGATTGAAGATTGAGGAGGTTCAAGAACACTCTCATGAACAGCTAACAGACAATAATTTGTTGTATATTCTAAGGCATCAGACTAAGATTTAGGAGGTTGACTTGATCCTCTCTGAATGACAGCATCCTGAGGAAATAATTTTGTTTTTTCCATCTTTCTTTTTTTATCTGTGTGGCAAAATGATGATATGACACATCTCTTTCTTCATGTCTAGGTTCTTTTTAGTGTTTGGGGAAAAAAAGTACACGACAGTTGTGATCTGGAGAATACCATAATTAAATATAGGTATTATAATAATTAAAATAGGATACACTACTTAAGTTGGAAGGGATCTGCAGTGACCATGTAGTCCAACTTCTTCATTGATTCAGGGCTGACCAAAAGTTAGAGAATGTAGTTAAGGGCATTGTCTCTTTAACACTGACAGGCTTGGGGCATCTACCACCTCTCTGGGAAGCCTTTTCTGATATTTGACCACCCTCTCAGTAAAGAAATGTTCCCTGTTGTCCAGTCTGAACCTGCCCTGATGCAGCTTTGATAGGATACCAGGGAGAAGGGATCAGCACTTCTCCCTTCACTTCTCTCAACAGGAAGCTGCAGAGAGCAATGAGGTCGTCCCTCAGTGTCCTTTTCTCCAAACTAGACAAGCTCAGAGTCCTCAGCCACTCCTCCCAGGACATTCCTTCCAGCCCTTTCACCAGCTTTGTTACCCTCCTCTGGATGCATTCAGAGACCCGAACACCCCTCTTGAACAGTGGTGCCCAGCACAGCACGCAGCACTCCAGGTGAGGCCACCCCAGCACTGAGCACAGGAGGACAGTCGCCTGTTTTGACCAGCTGGTTGTGCTGTGTTTGGTGCACCCCAGGACAGGGTTTGTCCTTGGTGCTGCCATGGCCACTGCTGGCTCACACTGAGATGCTGTTGGCCAGCACCCCCAGACCCTTCCTGCAGGGCTGCTCTTCAGCTGCTCTTCTCCTCATTTGTACTTGTGCCTGGCATTACTCAGTCCTTCTTGCAGAATCTGACATTTTTACTTTAGAAATTCCATCCCATTCATCATAGCACAGTGCTCCAATCTATCTAGATCCCTCTGCAAGGCCGATTACAGAAATCCTCCTTATTGTTTGTGTTGGAAAATGTACTCAGTACCTACAATCTACTCAATATGCTACTGCTTTACAGTGGACCCTCCAGTTAGTGCAGAGCATCTGTAGAAGCAAACCTCTTTCTGCAAAGAATTAGTTGCTAATTATGCAAGTGCACAGGAGGCTATTAAACTAAAAACATCAGGTATTTGATCTGAGGGGGTATTCCTAAAAAATTACAGTGATGTGTTGCTTTCTGAAGTAAAAAAAGGGGTTTTTGTTACTTTGCTGATAAATATTGCATCACTAACGCAATAGCGTTAGCAATGTAAGATAAAAACATTATTGTAGAGAGCCGACTTCTTCCAGGGTTAGGAAATGGTGCCAGGGTCTGCATCTGTCCCCTTCACAGCGGCGTGAGGCCTGATGGCAGCTGCATGCTGGTGCAGGCATGGGGAAGACAATGTCCCCCTCTCCACTCAACCAGTCTGGCAAATTTTCCAGCATCTACTCTGTGGTTCTGACTTGGGTAATAATACTTTCCCTCATCATGGTCCTTTGAACAACTAACCAGTGTGTTTCTCCTCTGTTTTGCCTTGGAGAAACCTGACAACACCTTTTCTCTTCATTCTGTATTTGATGGATTTGTCAACATGGCTTAATGGAGGATGGTGAAAAGGTATGTTTTGTTGTTAGCTCTGAACAGGCAGTGAGTCCTGAGAGCAGCAATGTCTCGGGCACAGTGTTGTGCTGTTTTACATTGGCTCTGATGCCACTTCATTCAGTTCAAGCTCAGATAATCCTCTGCAGTGTTCCTCTGCAATGCATAAATACCACCCTTATGCAAACAAATATTCAGAAGCATCTCGACTACATATCCATAATTTATAATTATAGTGGGACTAAAATAGACTTGAGGCTTCAGTTGGCCTCATATCTCAGAACTGCTGTATTGCAGCAAAGGCTGCTCTGCTTTGAGAGCACAGCAATAATTACTGTGGACTGTGTTTTAACAACCAACAATGATTGCAAGGCACAACTTCAAGAATATTAGGGGAGGTTGGAAGCCTTGTGCTTCTGTCAAGGGCTTAGGTGTCTAAATGTTATCTATGTGGGCTGCAAATTAGCAGCTCTCAAGCAATATGGCTTCAGGAGGCATGGCCTTGGGGAAGGTGCCTGCAGATTTGTGAGCTACCACCATTTGCTTTGAAGCCCCCCTGATTTGGGGAGCCTCCTAAGGAAATTCCTCTAGGTCTGTTTTTGTATGGGAGACAGAAATCTGATTAGTAATGTTTATTTTTCCAGATGATTTTGTTTTTTACTTTTCCGGTTTAGTGATAGGGTGGAAAAAATTACATTTGGCATTTAACCTTTTGATGAAGAAAGACTGATTTTGCTTAGTGTTAAAACATAGGTTTGAAGCTTTGAAGTCTGTGTTCCATAGCTGTAAACACAGTGGGAATGGTCTGATTTCCCACTTGTGGTATTGCACTATTAGTCTGCAAGGAGCTTTTAGGCCTGTTTTACAATAATGACTGTGTTCCCTGCATGCTGCTACATTCGGAAGTAAAAAAAAAAAAAAAACAAACCAGAAACTGCTTGACCAGTAAGTGGTTCCTGTTTTAGACATTGTCCATAGCATTTGTAATATATGCTGCTCTAGTCCTGTTATGTAATTGATGTCCATCGGGAATATCCCCAAACAGAGATGTTTATTTCCTGAGGCTGTTAACAGTGTTTGAAGTTTCTTTATCAGACACAGACTGGGGAAAGGTGCTTTGATTTTTAATGTCTTCTGCTCTTTAAGTAATTTTTTTTAATGAGTAATTATAGAAATACGATGCATTTAAACTTGAGGGCAAATTTAACATTGGGTTTTTCACACTCCAGCTATCTAGAATTCAATGTTTCAGGGCCAGGAGTTCATCTGTTTCCTGACATAATAGAGTGATTTAGTATGCTCTTCATTTTAAGCACATGAGTAATCTCATTTTCCTCACGTTTATTCAGTTGGGTACATACATGTATGTGTGTGTATTTTTATATATGTGTGTATATATATGTATGTATGTGTATATAGGTAGAAACTAAAGACTTTTGCCCTTTATGAACTGAATCTTAGGAAATGAGCTTTTAGACCAATATAAAGTTGTGCAAGCCTTTTTTTTAGTATCATTTTCACATGCATATCAACCTTAAAGCAGTACGATGATAGTAAAGCTGATACAGTTATCCTGATCGTTTTAGACAAGCTTGGGAGCAGCCTTTGGTGTTCCATCAGTAACAGCAACCCATATTAACACTGAAAAATCTAATTTTTATCTTCTTGGGATCATTATGTAAATTTGTGGAAGAGATCTTGATGCAAGCAAGAGCTGCTTGCACAATCTTTGAACTTGGCTTTAGTTTATACACTTAAACTGGCCACACTATCTGAATAATTTTGAGAGGTCACAAACACTGATTTCAAGGGATGCTTAGCATGGAGCTAATATATTATGATGTGCATGATCTTCATCAAAGAAATATTAGGTATTCCCAGAAGTCCCAGAGTTATATGATCTTGTGACAGACCCAGAGGCAAATTCAGAGTTGTCAGCTGAATTGCCTTTGGAGCCTGCCAAGCAAACAGATGCTAATGTTAGATGAATATCTACATGGCTTGGCATGGAGCTCCCATGACAGGCAGCAAGCCCTGTGTGTGACCTTAGCTTGCTGGTCCACTGCTGGGAATCACAGAGGAGACGTCTAGTGAAGGATGAGTTAGAGCTGTATGTTACTCACGGTATTTGAATATAGTTTATTTGGGTCCTGTAGTCAGAGTCTCTGATGAGAGGATTTAAACACTGCCATCCACCCTCTTGGGTTACGACTGAGAAAAGCAAACACAGTTTGTTTTCCTTGTGCTAGTTCTACAGGCTCCAAAGCCTCTTGTATGCTGGGAAACCCCAGCCTCTGCTAGTTGCAGTAGGAAACCCTAATATAATCTGGCATAGCTGAGTGTGAATGTTACTACGTGTGTGCCACACTGATTCCTATGAGCTGCACTCCCTAAGTACATCTGCCTGGGCAAACTGGATGTTTGGTAGCACTGGGACCAGCTGGCACAGAGAGGCTCATGCCCATGAGGGTGATATTCTGCAGCTTCCAAACCATGGTGGCCATCTGTGTGCTGCCTGTTGAGAAGTGGCCCTGCCTTGTAGCCTCTGAGCCATGCCAGAATGGTGTTTGGGGGAGAGCAATTTATAACAGCCAAAAGCCTCTCAAGGTCCTCTCTTTATCACTTTAACAGTGTGAATCATAGCACTGCAAAACCCAAGAACATTCTGGAGCTCTTCATTTGCTAGTGCAGATAGGGCTGGTGTGTCTCTGCCTGCCTTGTCATCACTCTGTGTTTAAAGACTGGCTCTAGCCCAGCTTCTAGCTCCACCCCTTCTTGATTTTTAAGATTATATCCCCCTAGCTTCACCCAAAAGCCTGTTCACTGGGCTTTTTCTCCGTGAGTGCATGCTGTTGTGAGGCTTTGTTTGTTGGGACTCCATCAGTATATTCATTTAGCAACATGCATACTCATTGAGCTGAATATAGGAGCATTTAAGTCTCTAGACAAGTGATTAAGAGCTTTATTAAATAGAAATGTTTTGCTAAACCACAGCATGGATTATGTGTCTCTTAGTATGTGTATAATCAAAACTGCTTCTCTGATCTTGGATAAAAACTCCAGAGGATCTGTTTCATTTTTTTCCTTTGTGTAAAATGGGAATGCTGACATTTCTTAGCTGACTTCCTTGGGTTGCTGTGGAGTTTAATGCCTGGAAAGTGCTTTGAACATGAGAACTGCTGTGACAGAATTACTGAGAGTTTTGCTTCTGGAATTTAATTGCTCAGTTAAGGAGGGGGAGTGGGAAAGTTCAGAACCAGCTGGCAGTGAAATTCTATTGAAGTTTGTATGTAATATATGGAAATAACATTCATATTGAATCTGGTTATTGAGGATTGTATTTTAAATTTTGGATGATTTTTCATTAGACTTTGATATATTTTAAATTAATGATTTTTCTTTAAAATTCTAAATATGGGTGGGATTTTTTTGTCCTTGTTTTATAATAGGCTTTTAACAAAACTTGATATTTTCTTATTGTAAATCATTGTAATTATTGTGCACAAGCATAATCACTTCTGACAATAAAAGTAAAATTGGTGTATATTAATAATTTGTGCACTTTCCATATTTGGCTTATATTTGCTCCAAAATGAAGGGCGAGGTTCAAGGTCTTTCTGTGCTCTCAATAACCCGGTTGCCTAGCATTTTTAACACTTGGCAGCACCATTTCTAATCTGTCTGTAGCTGACAGCCAGGCTGTGCAGCTCCTCGGTGGGAAGTAACATGGAGCTGAGCAGCAGCTCCCAGCTCAGGCAGGCTTCCTTCTGTGGGTACCAGTTTAAACCCCTCTCTGGAAATTGTAAATGCATGATGTGATGCCCATGGCAATTTTTTCTCTTTTGTCCTTCAGCATGGGTTGGTGAGAGGAGTGGACTGGCACATTTTCTAAATGTGCTCATGTTTATCAAGTGGAATGTTACAAGCCTGTTTCTGAGTCCTTAGCTTAGATGAGGGTCTCATCTGTCAGCAAAGAAAGAAAGATCTGGCTGCATTTTTTGTTTTTCCTTTTTTTTTACCCTGCCGCCCCAAAATCTCAGAAGAGTAAATGACTAGCATGTGTTACACAGTGTAAGCTGTGAAGAAGATTTGAGGAAATGTGAAATTTAGAAGCTTTCTGTGCATATCTTTATGCTAAAATAGATATTGATCTGCAGTCTTTTCTTAGTTCTAAGCACTGCTTGTAAGAATAGATACAGGCAGTGTTACCAAATGGCTTGGATGTACTGAAAGGCTTTCTAGCCTTTTTTTTCATCTTGTTCAGGCTGAACAGGGTGGAGGGATCATTGTTTTCCAAGCTTCCTGTCTTTGACCATCCCCAGTGGCTGAGGTACCTGCTGGAAGCAGGGCTGGAGCAGCCCCTGCATTGCCTGTTAGTGCTCAGGGAGGGCTGCAGGCTCACAGCTCAGAGAAGCTGCTCGGGTACTACGGGGGTGCAGTGCCACCATCGGGGAGCCCTAAACTGGTATTAAAAGGATTCGTGGGAAGCTTTTTATCATTCCACTGCATGTTTCAGATTAAGAAGGCACAAAGCAGTGCACTTGGTGACTTCAGCAAGGATGATATTCATAATGTTAATTAGCCATTCTGCCTTTGCAACCTTGCTGGTCTAAGCAGGTCACCTTGAACATGAAGACACTGAAGTGCACCTAAACTGTAGCCAATTTTTTGAGAAATGTGTCCTAATTTTCAGCTACGCTACATCTGACAAATGCTCCTTGACCTTGTTTACTATTTAAGTGGTGGGAAACTTTGCATTTACCTCAGTGGACAGAAGGTCAAGTCTCTTGGGCCTCTTTTCCTGGAGGCCTTGTACTCTGCAGGTGGGAGATGGGTGCCAGAACCTCTGAAATAAGGGCTTTGAGCTTTTAAATGAGGAATACATATGTGGGAGGGTCAGTTTACAAAACACTGAATCTCAGTGACTTGCATTCAGTATAAAGTGCTGTTTTTAGCACAGAACACTGAACCCAGATAATCTATTTTACATATTTGTCCTGTAAGCAGTTCTTTTCCACACTGTGTTCTAATAGTTGATTTTTCTAATTTGAGAAATACAGCTAGAAATTAGCATGTGATTAAAAAGCTGTTGAAAATTTTTCTAAGCCCTTAAAATAAACACATGCAAAAAAAGTGGAGGAAAAACCCAACTCTATTAAATCTCCAGGCTGGAAAGAATAAATCGCAGTGGTTATAAGTACTCATGGAGGGGGTAAAGACTTTGGGTTTGGTTTTTCTAGATTCTGTTTCAAGTAAGTTTTCTCTTTGAGTGAGCATTGAACATATGTTCAGATGTTCTGCATGGGAAGGTGTTTCCTTGGTCCCTGAGGATGGGGATGAATGGACTTGTGAAACTCAGCAGTCTCATGGTGGTCTCATGGTCACCTAGGCCTGATGCAGGCCACCAAGATGTGTTTGTGTAGCATTTCTAAAATCCCAAAGTTGGAGATTAAAGATGAAGAAAAGGGAAAGATTAGCTCAGTGCTTGCCAGGATTTGAAGTAAGAAAAATTTGTTGCTTCCATTCTTTGGAGTTTTTTGACTTTTATGTACTACCATCCCTAGCTGAATGGGTTATGTTTCAAGGAGTCTTTCAAGACCTGTTCAGCATTTGACTGTGTGGTTTTGGATTTCATGTCAGGAAGAGGTTGTACTCAGGAAGAAAGGTGATATTTAGCCTGATAAACCTTGTTCTTGCATGACAAGATTAAATGGGGCTGCTTGGTTTTTGCCCTTGATATATTTGCCTGTGTTAGCAGAGAGGCTAGGCAACGTGCCAGTTAACAAAATAACTACGTGAAGTGTAGTGGACACCAATCTCTGGATTTCTTTTGAACTGATCACCTTCTTTCAGTGATTCCTGAAGCTTTTCCACTGTTGCTGCTGTTAGCAGCATCTGTGTTCAAGGCTTGCCTTAGCCAAAATCAGCTTCCTGTTGTGTTTTGCATTGTCCCCACATCTAACATGGAGCGAGCACAAACTCATCAGACTTTAAGCCATAATAAATGAGGAAGAAAAACAAAGTTAAAGATTTACCAGGGTTACAAATAATCCTAGGGGCAAAGGGGCAGAGAGATCCTTATTTTCAAACTACTTTTCTGTTGTAGCATTTCCTTGTACTCTTTCATGCTTTTTTAAGCTCTCATGTGTGCATGTAGTTTCTCAGGTGTGCTCTTTCGCACCCTTCCTCATGCTCTTTTTAATGTTTGCATGCTCTCTCCTTCTCTTTCCATCTCCTGCATTCTTGTGCTTTCCTTTTTCCCATTTGTCCTCATCTGGCCACCCAGCTGGTGCTCATAACCTGTGTTGTTTTGGTGCCTTGGAGAGGAGATCAGGCAGTTAGTGTGTAGGTCAAGGAACTTCTATCTGGATGATGTGGTTTAGGGGTTACAGTTTTAATGCTGGGTTGATGGTTAGACTTGATGATCTTAAAGGTCTCTTCCAACCTTGATGACTGTGATTCTATGATGCTGTGTCTTGTCTGTCTTGTCAAGAGTAGAGTTGGCTTTCTGGTGTGTTGGTTCTCAGTGTTAAGTATCTGACCCAGCCAAGGTGGATTGTGTGATGTGGGAGAGTTTGCACTGTGCTTACTTGAATTTTGAGGATGCTTTCTGATGTCCTACGATCCCTGGATCCAAGATGGTGAATAATACTGCTGTGGCCCACAGTGAATGCACTTTGCAGAGACTGCTACTTCAAGCAGGAATTTTTTCAGTTGTCAAGGATCTCTCTGCCAGCAATTTCAGAAAAGGACTCATCTGACCTTCATATTTTTGAGGTTTTGCATACTTTATTTTCTAGCTGTTTGAGGAAATCTTGGAAACTTCAGCTTTAAAAAAGTTAGTAAGCTTTTTCTTTCCATTTATTTTTTTCTTTCCCTACTTTTTTTTCTTTCTTAGTTGTAGAGGGATTCCTTATGGAACAGGGGCATATGATACCCCTGGAAAGATTGGACAACCCAGGGTTGCTGAGGAAAAGCCCCTGAAGAGGCCCCTGGCTGCAGGCAGGCCCAGAAAACACCTGGCTGCAGGAGGCCCTGAGAGTCCTTGGCAAGTTATGCACTGGTCGGCTCCCCCACTGATTGGAGGCCGTCTAGAGGGACTGGGCGTGAATCTTTGCAAAAGCAGATAAAAGCTCACATAGTTGAACAATAAAGGGAGAACGATGCTTAATGTTATCGGTGTAAGTGTCGTTTATCCGGCCAGCTCTCCGGACTCGGTCCCTAACGCCTGGCGCCCGAGCAGGGACTCGAGTGATCTTACTCGCTTAAATGCAGTTTGTTTCGCTTAAATGCGGTTTGCCTAAACATGGCAAGACTCCGAATCATCACACTGATGGTGGGGAGCCTGGAGAGCTGGAGCGGGAGTGTCCTGACAAAAAGCTGAGTGGTGCTGGAGACCGGAGCTTGCGCGCCCGAGCAAGCCCCGCAGGTAAGACAGCTATGGAGTACGAGGCTGCCACTCGTCTCCTAGCCAGCCTAAGAGAGGCGAGACTGTAAAAGATGGAGATCTCCATGCCCTAATAATATGGGCCCAGGAACAAGGGTTTTTGAAATGCACTTCGGTTTCGTTTTTGACCGAAGAGTGGTGGGAAGTTGGAAACAGACTGTGGCAGTCCACGATTGAGGGTGGAAAGGAAGGTAAAGAAGCTAAAGCTCTCGGATTAACATGGAGAGCTGTGACTAATACCCTCGCAGAAATGAAAGCAGAGAGGAAGGTGGCCGCGGCAGCCATGGAAGCCTTGGTGGGTGGTGGCCCCGGAAAAGAAAGAGAGGGGAGTCTCACAGAGCGGCGGCCGGAGGCCAGGGCAGAGTCCAGGGTTGCGCAACTCTTCAGGCTGACCGCGGGTCGACCGATGAAGGGGACATCAGCACCTGTATGCTTGCTGCGGGAGCTGCTGGACCCAGCGGGGAAGGAAGTTACCCCACAGAAGCCTGAGGGAGAACTGGAAGCGAAGGCGGAAGCGGAGCCTCCCGGCTCTGGGGAGTGGGGCACAGGCGAGCAGAGAAGCAAGCGGTCCTAGCTTCCGGCCGAAAACGGCAGCGTGCTACCCCACTCTGCTGGACTGTGGATCATCGTCCGACTGCAAAGCAGCCTCTACGACTTTGTCACCTGCAGAGGCAGAGTCAGTCAGGGCTGCCGGGGGTCAGCCCCAAGAGGAGGAGAAGCACCAAGAGATGATGCATGAAGTAATGAAGAAGCTCGCTGAATTGTCTACACATTAGGACGCACTGGAGTCCAAGGCTCGCAAAACCACACTATCAGCACCGTGGCATCCCGTGGACCCACCGTTCAAGACAGCCACCAGAATTCCTCCGTTCCCATTGGGAGAACCGGGCACAGGGCCTACGGCCCTTCCCTCCCAGCGAGAGGACGTGCAGCCATTGCCTCCATCAGCCACGATGGCAAGGACTGATCCATTGTGAAGGAGATGGAACAGAGTTGTCCGTAACGCTATCATTGAAGGAGATTGGCAAGCCGTAGATGCCTTAGCCTGCCCTGTACTGATACAGGGGGACACTGCAAGGTGGGAGCCCCATGACTGGAAGATCTTGCAGCAAGTGAAGCAAACGGTCACCATGCACGGCCTCCGGTCCGAAGCTACACGTTGCATCTTGCAGTTTATCTTTACAGCAGATGTCCTGTGTCCTAATGATTGCATCAGCATCGCACAGTTGTTGTTGACCCCTTCACAGTTCCTGCTCTGGGAGTGAATGTGGAAGCGGCTAGCACAAGAAGAAGCTAGCAAACACCAAGGTGATACGCAAGACCCACTGTATGCACTCCAAGCTGACATGCTAACTGGGAGCGGGGCTTATGGAGCGACAGTGACACAGCTGACCATGCCCACAATCATTCATCAGTTGTTACAGACTCTTGCCCACAGAGCCTTATTGTCAGTACCCGAAAAGAAGAAGTCTCCTCTGTATGCGGCAGTCCGACAGGGGCTGTTGGAGCCATATGGTCAGTTCATTGACCGTCTGTCAGCAGCCTTGAAGGACGTAACTGAGCTCTCCGAAGAGCTCCAGGAGCAAATGTTCCAGACCCTTGCCATTGAAAATGCTAATAGGCAAACTAAGATGATTCTTGCCACGCTGCCCCAGGGAGCAGGAGTAGACGAGATGCTTATGCGTGCTAGCCGTGCGGAGCAGTCGTCTCAAACAGCTGCCTTTACCGCAACACTGCAAAATGTCCTGCAAAAGCAGGGACAAGTCATTGCCGCAGCACTGATGGGAGGGGTGCAAAGAAAAAAGGGGGCGAGGGCCGCTGGCCCACCTCCTGGTCCCCAGATGGGCAGAGCAGCCTGTTTCTGGTGCGGCAAAGAGGGACGAACTAAACATAACTTCGCAGATGCTTGACGAGCTAAGCACAGATGTTACTAGCATTAGGCATGTGGTATTACAAAATAGGGCAGCCACTGATTTTCTACTACTAGCCCATGGCCGCGGCTGTGAAGAGTTCCAGGGTATGTGCTGTATGGATCTTTCTGGCCACTCTGTCTCAATTCACAAGCACCTCTCCGACCTCCAGAGGGGCCTGTACAACCTTCGGGAGACGGGCGACCCTATTGGAGATTGGCTTAAGGGTCTGGGTATCACCAGATGGCTGTGTACCTTGGTAGTAGAAGGCTGCCGATAGCTATTTGTAGTTATAATAGGCTTAATAGTATTTGGGTGCATTTTTTCCTACGTCAAAGCAGGGCTGCGAAAGATCATTGACCAGACCTGGGTTGCCCAAAAAGAAAACTGGGGATGTGTAGAGGGATTCCTTATGGAACAGGGGCATATGATACCCCTGGAAAGATTGGATAACCCAGGGTTGCTGAGGAAAAGCCCCTGAAGAGGCCCCTGGCTGCAGGAAGGCCCAGAAAACACCTGGCTGCAGGCAGCCCTGAGAGTCCTTGGCAAAGTTATGCACTGGTCGGCTCCCCCGCTGATTGGAGGCCGTCTAGAGGGACTGGGCGTGAATCTTTGCAAAAGCAGATAAAAGCTCACATAGTTGAACAATAAAGGGAGAACGATGCTTAATGTTATCGGTGTAAGTGTCGTTTATCCGGCCAGCTCTCCGGACTCGGTCCCTAACACTTAGTCTAGACTAAATTCTGACAGCACGGCTCTTTGTATTGGCCTTCCCTTTATTCCAGATACTGTAATGCTGCTCCTCTTTTATTTGCCATTTGTCCTTTTGTTTTATGGTTCTCTTTGTTGCAGGCTTCTTTGTTGTTTCTTCCAGATTGTGCTCCTCAGGGACTTCTGTATCAGTATGACTGAACATTGCTTGCAGCCATGCCAGATTGTGCTGTGATCTTATTGGATTTCACAAACCAAGGTTAGGCCAGGTCAGAACTTGGTTGAAATAACGTAGACTACAAGATTGCCTGCTAGCCACTGGGAACACACACAACAAAAACCTGACCCAGATGCTGATTCAGTCAATTCAGGCTGGCAGTGTTGCTGTGCTGACTATGGTGGGTGTGATATTAATGAGAAGTTCTGACCTGTTCTGACTGGTAGGATTTCACAGCTTTTTTTAGAGAAGACTACTGTTGTTAATTCCAGTGTTCTGGTCCATTCCAAGTCCTTTAATTCTCTATCAAGATTACCCTGGAATTCAGTTGAATATCATATTCTCTGATCTTTTTTTCCCTGTACTGTTGCATGATGTTTGCCCGCGAAACTTGCTGTGCTGTTCAAAAAGTTGCATTTCTGTGCTGGACGAAATAATTACAAAACTTTATTTGCTTTTCTGATCTTCTGAAGCAAAACAAAATATACCAGGGTCTTCAGATGAAAGGTTCCAGAAAGGTAGAAATTCTTAGTAAAAATAACACATGAAAATTACAGTTGAACTTTCCACAGAGTTGCTTGAAGTTTCTGATCAAAAGACTATATGAAGATGTGTAAATGTGTTCAGACTTAGCTTCACTGAGTGCATATTAGGTGGAAAATCGCATGCCGTTATGCTGGAGTGCCCCAAAATGATGGGAAGATTGATTATACAGATAAGGCTTTTCTAATTTACTGTAGAGGTATTTGGACCTGTTTGTGTTCTGTATGGTTTTTAATAGCTTATTCCTTTAAATTAAGCTGTAAAAGACTAGAAGGTGAACATAGAAAAGTATGTAATGGTGTGAAATAAGGCCAAAATTAACCTGGGCTCTGTTTCATCCCTGCACTCAGCCTGAGGGAGGGCTGCTGTAGGGTTTGTTTGCCTGCATCCTTGCTGGAACACTCATGAAGTTGTGGAAAGGACAGTACAATCAGCTTGAATTATCTTGATGTGCCCAGATGTACAGTGATGGACTTAGATCTATCACAAAAACGGAATATATCTACCTAGGCAGCAGCCTTTAACAGCATAGCCATTAAGAACATTTAAGGAGTGTAAATTGTGAAGCTGCAGAGGAATTAGTGAGGTATGAAAGGGCAAGGGTGACTAGGAGTCAGTAAATGAAATACTTCAGGCTGGATCAGGAAAAGCTTCTTGACAGTTTAAGCTGTAAAGTAGTGTGATATCTTCCTGTGTAGAGTAAGTGATACCTTTCTGTGAATATGTAAAATAAGTCTCAGGATTCAAGTCTGTAGTGCATTGTACGTACTGGAACAATTTGCTGTGGCTGGATGTGGACCAGATAATCAGGTGTTTATGCCTGTATTTTCGTCTTTTGAAAGTTTTGGGTTTGCTTTTCTCAGTCAGCATGTGTATATTGAGGGAAAATACTGATTATCTTGACTTTTAAATCCAAATTTATATACATTTCTGCATAGACAAAATGAAAAATTTACAAGTGGAGTAGGAATATTAATGTTGGAGAAAAGATGGGATTTACAGTTTGATTATAAGCGTTTGGCAATGAGGTTACTCATAATTATTCTTAATAGGTAAATTATCTCCGTCTGTGATAATCCTAATCGTTAGTGGAAAGCTTGGCACTGCCAGCAGAGATATGGAAGGTGTAGTGTAGGAGAAGGCTGGAAGGAGTCTTTCATCTCCGCCATTCCTTGCCAAGGGCTTACTGTACATGCAAATTCATCAGCTTTTCCATTGTGGTGCATTTATATATCCTGGAGAGGGTGAAATCTCTGAATTAATTGCTCTGTGTGCTCAGGGGCCATTCTGGAGTGGGAGAGTCTGTAGGATTGGGACAGCAGTGGCTGATGTTGCTATAGCATTAATAAGTACTATGGGGAATGTCCTGCAGCAGAGTATGAAGAGCTTTGTTGATTGATTCTGTCCTTACCTCCTCTGTTTTAGGAGGATCCAGCCTGGCTAATCCTCTGTAAGAAAACAGCATGACTGATGTTCACCTGCTGAACAGATACGCTGGATACGTTTGGGGGTGGTGGGTGGTGGTGTGTGCTCAGGGGACAGATAGCTGTTGTTTTCAGCTGTTATTTACAGGATCAATAAAACTGATCTTCCAATTCAAGGATAATTTTTTACCAACAAGCTACATAGCCTCTAAGGTCATAATATCGGATCTGCTCTTTTTCAGAACAAGTTAATTTGAAAATGATAGGTAGTTTCCAGCTCAGGATTAGTTTTTCTAATAGGTAGGAGAGATGTATCTGGAAGAAACACCTTGGGAGGGGGTCAGAATTTTGCCTCAAAACAACATTGTTACACACTGGCCACAGTCCTTTTCTTTAAACAATAATCATTTAACTGAGGACAAATGCGATATAGTAAGAAAATGCAGAGCTGTTTTATTTCAATCTGGCTCAGTTATTATTGAAGGCTGTGCAAATACTGCTGCGGACTTTACTGGGCATTGACTGGTGCCCTCTGTAAAGTGCAGTATGTTTTATGACCACTGTCACTGAAGAGAAGAGTATTTTGTGATGTTGTGGAGGTATTCCAGGCCAAGAGCAAGTGTATTCACACATATAAGTTCAAATGCCATTCATCCTTTTGCAGTTACTTCATCTTACTCTTTTGTGACCTGTTCGGAAAGTCTTAGGTACATGACTCATACACATGCATACACACATACTTAAATATTACATTCCTCCCTCTGCATTTACCCTTCTTGCCCATTGCATGCTTAAGATAAGGCTCAGTTTAAAAGGAGTGTCAGAATGAGGCTTCTGCAGTTGTGCCTGTGTGATTGGGGTGAAATACAGCTTTGAATGAGTAAAATCATGCACGTATCATTTTATAAGCAGATGACCACACCTCCTATCTGTACAAACTCTTCAGGTTAAGGGGAAAATAGCCAAGAAGTATTCTTCCACTGGAAGCAGTATGAATGAACTTCACATGCCAGAAAAGTTGATTAGATTTTTAGGTTTAAAAAAAAAAAACTTTTTTTTTGAGGTCAAACTCCACCCATCCCAAGCCCCAGAGCATCATAAAACATAACCAGAGTCTCTCTCCTTTTCCTATACCTTAGAGAGGCTCAGGCTTTTGTAGTTATTACCTATGAAATATGCAGTCTGTGTAAGTCCACATAAAAATCAAATGCCATTACGTTTGGGTTCAGACCCAAAATACTCTGTGCCATTTTTCTCAAAGTCAGCATATCCATTTATGGTTCCTCTTTCTTCCTTTATATATGGAGTAGTGGAGGAAATAAAGGAGGAATGCTGGTTTGATTTAGAAGAATTTGATGGGGAAGATTTGTTTAAAAAATGAAAAGATATTTTCCTTTACTGTGGTTGGGGCAAAGTTTTCCTTTTTAGATGGTAAATAGTTTATAATATTTGAGTAAGAATCTGGCTTTTGGATGGCTGTGTTGCTGATGAGAGCTACTGGCAACAGAAGCTGTCTAGCACCAAACTGCTAGTTTATTAAAAGAATAATAGGAACAGATGTTTTCAATTCATAAAATGTATCAAGTAAATGGTACATCCACTTGTTATTTCAATTCCTTTGAATTTTTGTGAACTCATTTGGGGCTAGGTTTTCAAAAGAGCTTAGCCCACTGTCACTTCATTGTTCTCACTATAAACTGATGGATGATGAACGTGTTTGGGAACTGCAGCTTTTCATGCCTAAAGGGGAGCTCCTAACTACTGACGCTTCTAAAATCTGGCCCATGTTTCTGATGAGTGAATACTGATCATTATAGAGGATTCATACGTGCAATCTCTGGGTAATACCCTGCATTTGGCTGTGATTGTATAGATGATGGTTTCTTAATTTACTATTGCACTAGGCATTTTAATTTAAATTATGCTAATAGTGTAGGATTAACTGCGGATTATGATTCTAGCATGTACTGTCATTCAAACAGAAGAACCAGTTCTTTAGCTCCTACAGCCTCTTTCTCCCTCTCATGCTCATGTGTAGTAATATGTGCTTAAGACTGGCCTCAGGTTTTGATGAGGTTTCTTGTTTAAACTGATGAAATTGCTTAGGGAAAAGCAGCTGAGAATTCAGAAAAGAGAGACTGAGATTCTTTTTTTCTTCTGATGACACATTTTTACAGTGCTGAAAGGATTTTCTGAAAACAGTGGTTAGAATGGGCTCTTGCCAGCACTTCACAGTGAACAGTTCTGGTTTCGCCTTCATTCCTCGGTGGTAGGACAGGCTGCATGTACTTTGCTTTTGCACTCTTGACTCAAATATATATTTGAGAAAACTCATGCTAGGGGGTTATGTTAAAATCACCAGAAAGGTTGTAGAATAAATAATACATGCAAGAGAACTGATGTTATATTCGTCCTTGCTAGAGCATATAGTAGGAGGCCAGTTTTGTTCTTTGCCAATACTGAAAAAAAGCTTTATAGCCACCCAAGATGGCTCTTCTTGAAGCATAACCTCTCCAGAGAGCTTCTCCTCCCCCACGCTGCAGATGTGCTGGAAACACAAATTTGCCTCGTTACTGTTTGCACTTGTTTCATTGTGTAGCTACCTTAGATTGTAACGGCATGCAGCCTGTTTGTGTTAGTGAATTCATTTGTATTCCTTCAAATCCCTCATTTGTTGCATTTTTTTGTGGAGTGCCTGATATTTCTAGTGACTTTGTGTTGTGGCAGCAGTCTAAAATCTGCCTTTTTTCTTTCTTCCTCCAGCTGATATTATTTCTACAGTTGAGTTCAACCACACTGGAGAACTGCTGGCTACTGGTGACAAGGGGGGTCGAGTTGTTATATTCCAAAGGGAACCTGAGGTATGTGAGTCACCAATGTAGTCCTTAATAGCCTGATAAAACCTGGCTTAATTTTTAATACTTGAATTGAATTAACAAACTTGTTTATAATCTCAAGACTCAGTAAAACAGAGCACCACCTGTTTAGAGAGAAAATGAAAAAGGGTAAGGATTTTTAACTCTTAAGTTTGCTGTCCCAAACAAAAATGTTTCAAAGCTCCAAAATTCCAATATAAGAAAAGAAAAGAGGTTATTTTTGTTTTACTTTGCTTTGTTTTAATAGCTTTTGCCTGATGGTGCCATTCCATTTTAAACAATACCTTCGCTTACCTTTATGTTCCACTTGTAAATTCCATCCATCTGCAGTGTCTTGTGTAGAAATCTTTCCTGAATAGTTGACATTTCTTCAAAAATTCTATTATTAACATTCTTGTTGAAACAAATCTGTCAATATAACGCTTTAAGTGAGAAATTAAATTACATTTTCAATATTTTTATATTTATAAGACTGCTTATACACCTTTCCTAAGAGATGAAGATATATTGCTGTCATAAACAACATTTTGTTTTATTCTCCATAGAGTAAAAATGAGCCTTACAATCAGGGGGAGTACAATGTTTACAGCACTTTCCAGAGCCATGAACCTGAATTTGATTATTTGAAGAGCTTGGAGATTGAAGAAAAAATAAACAAGATCAAGTGGTTACCACAGCAAAATGCAGCTCACTCACTTCTATCAACAAATGGTGAGATTGATGAGAGTATGCAGGACATATCAGTATTTGCAGTATTTGCTCTATGTGTTCTAGTGCTGACGGTATATATTTGCTCATTTTAATCTACTGTTTTAGTAATTTCCTCTTTCAGAGTTTACCAAGACTGTCATACTGCTTCTGATATCTGTTGTTTGTATATTTTATTCATAGAATCATGAGGGTTTTTTGATTGATTATTCATAGACATTTAGAGAGCTATCCATTTTTCTATTAATATGCAGTGCTATTCTGAAATAGATCTTGTGACAAAGGCATCACCTTATTCAGCAGCTTGTGTTTCATGGGAAATTTAGAATTTTTTCTGCTGTATTTGTAATAACTTTTATTATTTGTAGATGTGTAAATGAATGTAGGTGACAGATTAATTTCTTTTTCTTTTCATTCATTATCGTAATAGTTTATTTAAGTTTTAAAGAGGTACACAAATCTTGGGAAGACAGTAGGAATAATAATAGGATATTCATACTGACTCATTTCTAGCATGTCTAAGGCCTATTGAATAAAGAAGGCAGTGTTATTACTAGGAGGGGATATTCAGATGTGAAATTCAGGTCAAAACTGAGTGTAACCTAACATGCACAGTGTCATTTAGGAAGCATTGAGACACCTACAAACTTTATTACTGCAGATGATGCATGAGATAAAATACCTGGTTTTAAATTTTAGATCTAAAGGTAATCAGAAAAGACTTTTTTGTTGTAGAAGTTTGAGGGTAACTGGGAATTGCTGATAAAACATAGTGTCATCTCATCTTTGTGAATTGACACTTTAGGGCAAAGCGATTGCTTCACGTTAAAATATATAGCATTAAATAATGTTTACATTAATTCAAAGTAGACAGTAATTTTTTAATATTTTGTAGTTTGTTCTACTTAAAGTTATCTTTGACTTTTTCAGGGCACTGTTGGTTATTTGGAATGAAACATCTGTTACAGACAGGTGATTTATGCTAATTTAATGATTAGTCACCTTATGAAGTTTGGGAGTTTATTTCTACTCTTTTCCCTTGGTCAAAATACCCCACCTTCTTCAGATAACTAAGAATGGCTTCTTCCAAGCGTGTGATACAAAAGTAGATTATTAAAACTAAACCTCTCTTAATTTTAAAGTTTGTTTTTAGAAACACAGAGGAGTACAGCCAAGTCCTCAGATTTTCAGCTTTTAGAGTTATAGATAATAGACCATGATGTGAGTTTTCTCGTTCATACCGTCATGAGAGGGGAGAAAGAAAGAGAGAATCAGTCCTAGTGCTGCTGTGGTTAATCCAGTTTCAACCAACAGTGAAGCCTAGGACCTGGAAAAGTACTTTGTTTTTCTCCCTTAGTTCTGGGGCATCCCAGCAGACTCTTTATGGTGAGGAGAACAGAAATGGTTCCATTGGCACAGGCTTTGAATTTTGGCTTTGAATTGCAAAACATTTGTGTGTGCCAAGGAGGGTTCCTCGCTTCCTGGCACAGCAGGGTTGAAGTCTGAATATTCACCTCCTGGCATATTCTTAAAGGTGGTTTTAACTTCAGGTACCAACAGCCCATGTTGAATTATGCACTGCCTTACAGATTACCTGGGAGAAGCCTTTGACAATGCATATCAACTCCATGCCTATAAAAAAGGATAATAGCATGTTTCCTAACTTGTAGGCATTACCTGCCATACATCCTCATATTGGACAGATTGTAGAAATATCTTGAGCACTGATCTTTGTTTACTAAATTCTGAGCCTGCTATTTTAATGCAATCTTTGATATTTTGCTCTCTGGTAATTTAGAATCTAATGCATGGTTTTTTGCAGAAAAATGAGACTTGTGAAACAGCATCCTTTCCTTCCGCATGCTCAGGTGGACAGTGCCCACTGAATGTGCTGGAGGGAGCATCCTGCTGTTCAGGAACTTGAGGGGAGGGTCAGGCTAAATCTAACCCTCAATATATGAGACTTGGCAGGTCTGCAACTGCCCAAATCTGTTTCTGTCATTCCAAGGAGGACTTTTGTCTGAAGTTGATTCTGCAGTTGTTTCTGCAATCTTGGTTCCTTTCCAGTCCACGTTATCAACAAATTATCAGCTAAGCTTCGATTGTGGCATCCTAATTAATGGAGCCTTTAGGAGACGGAAGGAAATCACCAAGGCTTTCAAATCCCACTGTGGATTTACAGTGCTTGCAGTTAGCAAATTTGTAGTTTGCACTGTAAACTGAACTGATTTTGTAGTATAATAATAATAACTTATTCTGATTCATTGGTGTCTTCTGTACCAGAATACATTTGGGCCACTTTCAATGTGACCTCCATAGGATAGATCAGAATTTGGCCCATACAGATCCTTTCGTCTGAGGATTTCAGAATGCTTACCAGACGTTAATTAATTTTAACTTCACAACACCCTTGAGACGGAATGCTTAACCTCACAGCAATGTTTCTATTCTTTTTATATTTTCAAAATATAGGCATGCTTAAAACTTCTAAGGAGTATTTAAAGTCCAGAAGTGGATGAAAGAGAAGAAAACCAACACATGATATCCTTAACTGCTAATAAAATAGTTTTCACTCAGGAAAGGGATAGATTTATTAGTAGCAGTCAAGTCTAACAACGGAAAATTGTTTGTGTTTTTTCTTATAATTCATTTTACAATGCTATATTTATAATTTTTTTGACTAGATCAGCAGGAAGGCACTATTTACATGTAACAAAAAATCCAAGTGCATGACATGACCTATGTGTATTTTTCATAATTAATTAACATGATATACAATACAAGTGAAATTTATTGAATATTTAAATGGAGCTTTTTAGTTGCAGATTAAACTAACCTCTTGTTCTGGAGATTGATTGTAATTGTATTCTGATTTTTTTTTTTGCTTGTGTATTAGCATATCAATATCGTTAAGAAATGCATAATCGTAAAAAAACGAGTAAGGGAGGGACTGATTTTGAAACAAAAAAGTTCAAAGTTAAACTTGCTAAAGAAATGCAAATCAATTCATGTTTTCATATATCCTGTCTTTAAAGTGATTTGTACTAGCATTTGAAAGGAGTATTTGGATCAGCCACACTGGGGAAATGATTATGCTCTGCTATGTACTTGGGGAAAGAGAAGAAAGTGGGATAAAATCAGAAACGATGCGGGAACTGGGGTTAATAAATCAGTGGTGGCAGCTGAAGGGCAGAAGCTTTGGAAAGACTTTGGCTGCTCCACAAGCAGATGAGCAAAACAACCATCAGAATCTCAGGGACAGATTTTTTGCAGGAGAAGAGTTGGCATTGATTTTCAGTCTAGGAAGCGTTAAGAGTTGGCAGGTTAGGAGATCGATCACAGTGGGAGTGGACAATCAGCATTAGGAAATCTGCAGCTTCAGCTTCTACAAAAAAAAAACCAAACCCAAAGACAAACACAGTGTGAAATGTTTAAAACATGTCTGTTGGATTCAGAGGCACTTTGCTAACTGAGAGACGCCATTACTCTTTCATCATATGCTTCACCCATCATGAAAAAGGAAGAGTCTAGATTTTATTCCATTCCATGCAAGATTAATATATTTTTTCTCCTTACTTCTCTCTCTTGTCATTGCAACACATTTCTCTTTGCTTGATTGGGGTTTTATAACTTTCCCTCAGTTATTTCTCAGCTGCTTCCCATTAGGAGGGAGAAATGCCTCGTTTTTACACAGCCTTTCATTTGCAGGGGCTCCTGATGTTACACCAATGCACCACTGCCCGTTCCCACATTGGACCAGAAAGGCATCATTGGTCTGGCTGTGTACTCCATGCTGTTCTTGTGCTGTTTATAACTTAGCAAACTGGCATTAATGCCAAACCGGTTTTAATACTGAGATTATTTCCTTGCCAAGTCAAATTGTTAAACTGAGCTTCAGCAGTGAACATGGAGTAGTTTGGGTTTTTCCACCTGCAAACTGCCAGGTTGGATACACAAGCAGCATGTGTTCTACATGCTCTGCACAGTCTGTCAGCTGCCGGGAACCCCTGACTCGCTGTGAGTATATGGGATGTGCTTTATGAGTATTTTGTCTGTTGGCAACATTTTCTGGATGTGCAGAATGAAGTGACCCAGACTATTTCAGCACAGGACCTGTCTAACCCAAGATGTAAAAACTTCTTTAAGGAATATATTGTGAAAGGTGAGTAACTGCATTCAGAATTTCTATGCTGACAGTTACTTGTCTTTTCTTCTAAAGATAAAACAATCAAATTGTGGAAAATTACTGAAAGAGATAAGAGACCAGAGGGGTACAACTTAAAAGATGAAGAAGGAAAGCTTAAAGATCTTTCTACAGTAACATCACTGCAGGTAAGCTTCTGTCCACATCCAAAATTTAGTTGTTTCTGTATGAAAAAGGTAGTGCTAACTCAGTAAAGGATTTAAATATGTACCTAATGCTAGTCATTTGTGTGATTATTCTTACTGAAGCTTTAGCTGACTGATAACTCTGTTGAATCTGCCGTATATTTTCAGGTCACAAATGCTGTATGATATACTGACCAAATATTTTTGAGAGTTCCTGTTGGTTTTATTGTTCCTGATAAAATTCTCTTAGTGTGATTTAATGTGCTTTCATAAAAGGTTTTTTAACCTGGTTTGCTGGAGGCATTTTACTTGCAATTAATTTTGAATAGGGTTCTTGCCACATTCAGAGCAACTGAGTTAAAGACAGTACACCAAATTTCAGTTTCATCTCTTTTTCAGTTTTATAAAAAATTATTTTAAGAATGGGATTTGCAGTAATCTGTGCTCTGGTGAACCTGAGATTCTGCATTGCTGAAAAGATGCAGTCATGGAACTCATATAAGCATGTGTGATCATAGAACTGTTTAGTTTGGAGAAGACCTTTAAGATTATCAAGTCCCACCATTAGCCCACCACTACCATATTCAATAAACCATGTCCCCAGGTGCTGCTTCTAGACATCTTTTAAATACCTCCTGGTATAGTGACTCAACCACTTCCCGGGGAAGCCCCTTACAGTGCTTGACAAAAATTTTGGTGAACAAATCTTTCCTAATATCCAATATAAACCTTCCCAGTACAACTTGAAGCCATTTTCTTTTCTCCTGTCACTTGTTTCTTGGGAGAAGAGATCCATCATCTACACAGTAATGTAAATTTTTGCTCTCAGACTTTTTTTGGCTGAATTCACTCCAGATGTTGTGGCAAAGGAAGTGGCTAAAGGTTAGAACTGGAAGGCTATGTTGTATAAACACTAGAATGTCTTTATTATTGAAAATAAACAAATAACCTCCATCTCCAAAACAAGCCAATATTGTCTATTGGGAAAAAAAGCTTCCAAAGTGTAAAGATGACTACATTAATGGAATATTTACCTATTCTGTATGATTAGGCAAACAAAATTATTCCAGATTGCTTATAGTCTGAGAATTCAGCATCCTCTTGAGGAGAAGAGGAGGGGCGAGCACTGATCTCTTCTCTGGGGTGACAGGGCCAGGACCCAAGGGAATGGCCTGAAGTTGTGTCAGGGGAGGTTTAGGTTGGATATTGGAAAAAGGTTCTTCACCCACAGGGTGGTTGGGCACTGGAACAGGCTCCCCAGGGGAGTGGCCACAGCATCAAGCCTGACAGAGTTCAAGAAGCGTTTGGACAATGCTCTCAGGCACGAGGTGCGATTCTTGGGGACGGTGCTGTTTAGGGTGGGAGTTGAACTCCATGATCCTTGTGGGTCCCTTCCAACTTGAGATATTCTGTAATTCAAAGGTTGAATTTTGTTTTGTTCCTTTAGTAGAAAGTGAAACTCAGATCTTTAACTACTCTGTATTCCTCTTTAAACTACCTTGTGGATTGATGTATGATATTTCTGATGCATGTTCAACAACATCAAATAGTCCCAGTCATGTACCACAGCTTATAGTGTTTAATGCTTTATTGATAGTGAATAAATTGAGTGTCTACTTATTGAAGCATGACTTTCAAATGACACAGGGAAATAACGAGGGCACACTGACAAGTGATAATCTGTGATATTGGCTTTTCAGGGGTACATGTGTATGTACAGTGTGTCATGTTGGCTTTGTTTTGCAAGACTGTTTATTGTGTTTTGCTGAGATTATAGCCTTTTCACCACTTGAGTTTTTTCAAAGAGAGATATCAAGTAGCAAAACAAATACAGTTAAATGATCTACAGCTAATGGCAAACCCTTTAGCAAAAGCAAAATACTAGTGCTTCACTGCTTGCTGGAGCCTCCTGTGTGTGTGAGACAGTAGCTCCTGCAGTGGGACTGACCTGTCCTGTGGCAGCTGCCAGTCTCTCCCTTCCCACAGTCCAGGCTTTCCATCGCTCTGCCTGGCTCTCTTGTCTTTCCCTTCCTCCTTGGCAAGGAAGGCCTTGTCCAGCAACTAATTCATGGGGAAATTCAGCTTATGTACACTGTCAAAAAGTTTTATAGTATCGCAGTCTTCTAAATGCTTTCTCTCTATTGGAATTTTCATCATCCTAGTAAAAGAGTATTTTTGTCTTACTCCCTTTTTGGTTTGTGTTTTGGTATTTTTTTTGGCAGGTGCCTGTATTGAAACCCATGGATTTGATGGTAGAAGTCACTCCCCGGAGAATCTTTGCTAATGGTCACACCTATCATGTCAACTCAATATCCGTCAACAGTGACTGTGAGACATACATGTCAGCTGATGATCTCAGGATTAACCTCTGGCATTTAGCTATCACAGATAGGAGTTTCAGTATCCTTTATTGTGATTCCTTGCTCAGTGTTCATGTTATTAATAGGGCTTAAGACAGCTATTTTAAAATATTTTTCTGCAGGTTTTAAAATATACCTTTACTTACCAGAATCTCTGCAGTAATTGTAACAGAAAATGCTCAGATATTGTAAGAGACAGCTAAGAGATTGCAAAAATCAGGGAATTTTTAATGAAAAATGATGGTGTTGGTGAAAGACATTTAAATAGGAAACAGATGCCAGCTGCATGGTAGCTATCTACCTGACTAAAATACTCTGTACTGTTATTTCCTGAAGACATTTCATGCTGAGCTACTGCACCTTGTTTTGCTGCAGGGTCAGTCCTTTCCCTGATCTTGCCTCCCATTCTCCATCATCCTGCTTCCCAGAACCCTAATGCCTGAGATGTGCACAGTTTGGGGGGTGAGGTTCAGCTGCTTTGTGTGAGTTGTGCCTGTGATTAGTGAAGGCATTGCTGTTTCAAGTGCTGGCGTTTTCCTGAAAGCTCCATTGTGGAATCATTCCAGCCATCTGTGAGGCTGCCCCTTGCACTACAACAGGGTGTCTTGGAGGGGGAGCAAAAGAGACTGTAGCCAAGAAAAGTGATTCTCTGTGTTTTGCAGAACATAAATAGACTGGTAAGAGAAATAGGTTATGGGGCCAGGTCAGAATGTTGTATTCCTTTGCCGATTTCTTTTTGAGTGTATCAAAAAGAGTTAGAAGAATATGTCTCTGTGGGTTTACATGAGGGACTATTAGATGTCAAAGTGAAGTTGTCCTGTTGGGGCAGATTTCCTAAGAGAAGGCACCAATGTGATGGGGTGTTCTCTCTGACTCTGGTGATTGTATTTCTTCCTTTGTGGGCCAGGTTTCATCTTGGAAACTTAACCCATACTTTGCTAATGTCACAGGAAACATGGTCTTTAAATCAAACAACTCTTAATGTCCTTAAAAAATTACCTTTGCAGGATCAAGTGACAGGTGCCCTTACACTGGGGATTGTAGTGAACATCTCTTCAATTTGTTTCTAAACTCACATTGTTCTTCTGTCTTTCACCTGTGTAGATTAAACAAGCTAAAAAGGTGCCCTCTTTAATATGACTGTTTATTTAGGAACAATTTATATGTGGGACTTCAAAGTCCAGATATGTCTGCCTTGATATCCAAGCAACTGTACTTCCATTCCTTAGTAAGACAGATGAAAATTATTTGCCAGCACACCTATTTGGAGTAGCAGTGTGACTCTGACAGTGTCCTCCTCACAGCAGCTTCACCCTTCAGACTTCTCTCTGTCCTGGAAACATTTACATGTGACTCTGCTGTGTGTTCTCCTCTATTTTGTGTCCTCATCTTTCTTCTAAGGCAGAGCAGTGGGTCAGACCAAGCACAGCAATCTCTGTGCGCCTGTGTATGATCACAGATCACATTCCAGAATGCTTATGCAAGATAAGGCGTTGCCTTTGGCAATTCCTTTTGTCTTATTAAAAGCTATTTTATAAACTATGGATTGCCAAGACAAATGTTCCTGAAAAGTTTCAAAAACCAAGTAAATAGTTATTATATTTCATGAGGACAGCATGAGATTTAGTGTCATTTGCCACACTAAGAGCTTACTGACAGAAATATCAGCCATAAATGAATAGCTGTGTGGACTCTGTTTCAAGCATTAGCACATTCCTGTTATTGAGTATTTACTGATAAAATATGTTTTAAAACTTCTGATCGATTCATTGATTTAACTCTTAAAATATGATAAAATTTATAATGACACACTCCTTTTCTAAGTATGTTCTAAGAATGATGAGGAGAGAGAAATGAAGAGTGTTTCTGAGTTTTAGGATAGGAAACTTTTCCTGTAACTGAAACAGTGGCTTTGGGATACTTGGATTTCTGTCTTGGATTGGGATAAAGATATTGCTGCTTCTTTTACACTTGAATGAAAATCTGTGCGGACTGTGATGAGAGAGTTTAGGCAGTGATAGAAGGTAACACTAGGTAACAGGATAATCAGTTCTAGGGGCAAAATGTTCTTGCTAAGGTGCCCATGGTGGCAGCAGATTGGCTTTTGTGACTGGATACCGGTATGTATTCAGGAGAGCAGGCTGAGTTAGAGGCTGTATCCACTGCTGTTTCAGACAATATAAGCTGTACTTGTCTCTACTCAGTTGTCAAAACCAGGTCAGCAGGCAGATTACTTTTACCTAATTCTTTGATTAAACAAAAATTTTGACATAGGCATTCCAAAAGAAGGTGAGATAGTTACAGAATATTGCTCGTATTGGGAAATTAACTGGGAGGCCATGATAACTGAAAGAAGGGGATGAGTAAGTTAAACTTGCATCAGTCTTCCAAGAGGTATCTTTCTGTCCATATAGAGCCCTGTACATCTTGTAAAATTGCAGGGACGTGTTTTTCCCTGGAAAACAACAACAACATCTGTCCCTGAAACTGCATTTCTGTCCTTCAGAAGACCAACTTACAAATCTCCTGGAAGCAGATGATTTTTTGGTAAAATCACTGGGTTTGCCAGTTGCAATTAAGACTAGACATATTAAGGTGAAAAAATTCTGCCAAGCAAACAGTTTAAATTATAAATGAATGTTGCTGGGCTTGGTGCCTTCAGTAACGCATTTAGGGGGATAGGCAGGAGGAGGCTGAGGCTGTTTTAAAAATGCTTGTTTCACATCTTTTTACTGAATGCAAAAGGGAAATGAAGCATCTTGCTGTTTTACATTCAAGGCTTGATTCCTTGAAGTGTGTGTTTTAAACAATAAATAGAAAGCATTTTGGTTTGAAGTGGCTTTTGTTAATAAGGGATCTGGCAGGAATGAGTATTCGTCTTTCTATTTTCCCTCAGAGGCAGCACTGCTACATATAATGACCTACAATCTGTTTACCCAAGAGGATGGTTGTGACAATGACACAAACAACAAATACAGTGGTAGAGTTTCTGGACATTCAGTTCGTGTCTGAACATCTTCACAAATTGCATGGGAAATGCTGGAGAAAGACTGAATCAGCAGCAGTGTGCTAAGGTGTTTTACAAGTAAAGTTCTTTGCCTTGTAGAATTTAATTTGAGAACAGTTTGTTTATAACCATCATTTTAGCAGTTTTACAAATCACTGATAATTTTTCATTTCTTTGAAAATACAGAGCAATGGAGATCTTAAATTAGTTCTTTAATCTTTGGAAAATATTTTAAGTCAGTTCTGCAGAATTTGACCAGAATATTTCTCTTAGGTAAAGCCTTAGATAAAATACAACTAACGCTTTTCTGGTTTGCTTTTGTATTAGTGTAAGCACTAACTGGGGTGAAAAGCAGACAAGTGAGTTTATGCTATGCCTATCTAAATTTTAATGAGGAGTATGCAAGACTTCTGTACATTGCTTCCCACTTGCAAGCAGATCTGCTCAGTATTGTTTGGGCAGGAGGAGGCAAGGGAGAGGAGGAGATGAGAGAAAAGGAAGGGGGAAGGTTAGCCTGGTAAATAATAGCACATATTAGGATTTTCTTCAGTAAAAGGTTTGATGTGTTTGGTTGTGTTATGGAGAGCGAGAGTCAGTGACCTTAATTATGGATGATATTCTGCACTGGAAAAGAAGTAAGGTAAGGGTTGCTGTACTTGTTAATGTTTGGTCTGAAATGGTTTAGCAGTGTTGCACATAGGTTAAGCCTTTAGATAGTCATCTTGGGTGAAGTGAATGAGAAAAAAGGACTGCCAGGAGCATACTGATAAGGCTTACTTGCCATTAACAGCAATCTTTGGACTATCTAGCTGCACTAAATATTCTTTATGAGAATGTATTTGGATTGCTTACAGAACTATGTAGCTCATAGCACTTGAACTCCCTTCATTTCCTGGTAGCTCACTATTTCACTCTAGAGGCTGTCATGGCATTGCTATGGAAACAACATTGCTGTTTCCAGGATGTGCTCATCTTGAGACTCATCTTGACTAAAATACTCATTTCTCAGTCAGATCAATATAGTCCAGGGTTATCCTGTTTTAATAAAAAATGCCTTCTCTGTGTCCCAAAAGGGTTAAGCTAATTAGCAAATCACCATAGGGCCTTCTTACAGTCTAATGTATTCTGGTATTTGAGGCATATCATGGATAGTCAGTTTGTTAGGCACCATATCTTGGGAAAATGAATTTACTTAAGAAGTAAACAACAGGGAAAAAATAGAAGAACTCAAAATAACATGGTGCATTGATGGAGACCAAGTTTGTGGCAGCCCACTGCACATCTGAATGTAGTGTGTATATAGGGTATATACAGAGCTCTGGGGGCAGCCTAGGCTGGGGAAGATAGCCAGCCTTACAAAATCCCTGTACTTGCCTCAGTGCTAACTATGTGAATGCCAAACTGAAAGCAGATCTGCAGTCTTCTCTTGGTATTTGTTGAGCAAGTTTATACCTTGAGTGAGATAAGGGTGTTTCTATAAAAATGCCTGAGCCAGGATGACTATGCACAAGCTGTGTGCACAAGGATGCATTTTCTGTGCTCTGAAAAGCAAGTCTGTATGGTGTGAGAAACTGCTGCCACCCCCACGCACAGCACTGTTTTCCTCCAGAACACACCTTCTGTTTGGGAGCTGGCAGACCTTTTTTCTCTTTTGAGAGCTGTGGGTAATACATGTTAGCACTTCCTGTTCTGTCAAGAAGAGGTATCAAATCTCCATTAGGTATTTAAAAGGTGAGTGTTACACCATGGAGTCATATTCCAGCTGAGTTGGTACTAGCGACGTTTGAGTAGCCTTTCCTTAAATTTGTGTTCTTTTGTTCCTTACTTCCTAGTCTCTCCCTCTCCCACATGCGTTGTGTCTGTCTCTCCCCCCGTTAAAGGAGAATGAAGATGTCTGCAAAGCTAAAATCAGGTCTGTAAGTTAGAGGATTGCAGAGGTGCCATGCACACTGATCCCATGGTTTGGAGAGCACTCTTATTCTAACTATTGAGAAATGGTTGCTTTGCCTTTCTCATTAAAACACTACTATGTGAACAACTGAGGGGGAAAAAAGCTGTTTCAGTGGGCTGATTAGATTCTGGCTTGATGTGATTCCCTCGCTAGACTCCACTTTTTTCAGAAGCGAATACTGGCTCTCTAGTAAAAGAGTCTTCTAGTAAGAGTTGACAATGGCAAAACCAAAGATTTTCATATCTAACTTACACCTGAGTACGATCAGCTGTATTCTGTGCATTTTGAAAAATGTTGAATTGCACTCTGAGGTAAACTGCTGGAAATGCTGACTGAGGGCTCCAGTGCCCTGCAAAGTCATGGGGAAGAACAGTATGTAGAGGAAATAGGATAAAAACTAAAAAAGAAGAAATTTTATTGCATGAAACTTGTGAATATATGAAGTTCACACCAAGTATCAATACTTAACTGTTAGATTCCTTGCTGCATTGCCATTTCTCATCTGCTGATCATTGCACTGTAAACTGAATCCCTCTGTATTATTGAAGTAATTGACATACTTTACACAAATATTTTGTGATAAGAGTATTTTTAAATAATTGTAATAAAATATTGAGGTTAGTCAGTCTTAGCACCACTTTATACTCAGTTAAACAAAGACTGTGAGAACCAAATAGGTGTACTGGAATTTCAACTCAGAATCTGAATGTTGCCCAGAGACATCCTGCTTTTACTTCCATCCATACTCTAATTCTGTATTAGGTGAAGAAGAAGACTTTTCAGGAGAGAGTCTTGTAAAAATGGTAACAGAAATGTAGAAATGCTGTGAAAATGATTTTGTTTTGGAGAAATAGAAATCAGTGTATCTTTTCTCCTGCTTAAGAGATTTCTAAACTGCCGGAATGCAGTGAGAGGGAGTTTCACTGAGTACCAACAGGAGTGTTCCTAGGGGTTGCTTGCTTTAATGGACAGAGAAAAATAACTAAGTGTCTTAAAAAATGCATGATAATTCTGACCTTGCAGAAGGCAATAAGAAGCAAAAACTTCAATGTCACAGAGATGAATGTTTACCTTGCCAATGTTAGCATTTAGCCATTTGATGATGAATTTAGGAAGAGAGTTGTAGTCCCTAAGCCTTCTAGACCCTTGTCTTTCCCAAGAATTTTCCATTTATGTTACTCTTATCTGAAGCAATGGAAAATTTTTTCATGAGAAAAATGACTATAGTAGAGGGAAGTTCATTGTTACTCATTTAGCAACAATTCACGATCTATTTCAGGTTGTTTTAAAGTGATCTGATTCTCAAAGGTCTGCAAAATGACAGGTTCCATTGACTTAGCCTTTTAACTTTTGGGTTTGAGATCTTTCAGCTTAGAGTATCTGTGCATTAAAAAGAAATTATTTTGAAATTGCTTATGAAACTGCAGATACCAGATCACCTGGTAACTTGAGGGTCATTTGCATTGGTGTAGTTCAGTAGTAAGTTTTGCTACAATGTATTTAATAGATTAGCAGCAGGTACTGTAGTTTTTTTACAGGTTTTATTCCTAATGCTTATTATTTCTGTGTCAGGAAAGGTATGTCTGGGTGGCAACAGATCATAGGTCATATACTGAGGCTTAGGATAGGAACAAACTCCCAACGTAAAGCTCCACAAAGTGCTTCTGATGGGACCACAACAAAGTGCTGTATAGATAGGATGGTGTTAAGGCTATTTAAGGGAGTTATTGAAATTGTGAAAAATAGCCCCTTGTTGCAAGATGGTTTGAATTAAGTAAGCAGAAAATACAAGCAATTCATATTGTCTCCCGAACTGGACACAGCACTCCAGGTGGAGTCTCACCAGAGTGAAGTAGAGGGGGCAGAATCCCCTCCCTTGACCTGCTGCCCACACTACTTTGGATGCAGTCAAGAACATGGTTGGTTTCTGGGCTGTGAGTGCATCCAGCCTCTCATCCACGAGCACCCCGAAGTCCTTCTGGGCAGGGCTGCTCTCAATCTTTTCATCCCCCAGCCTATGTTGGTACTGGGGTTTGCCCTGACCCAGGTGCAGCACCTTGTACTTGGTATTATTAAACCTCATGAGATTCTCTTGGGCCCATTTCTTGAGCTTGTGCAGGTCCGTCTGGACAAGTCCTTGGTGTGTGTTTTTGGCTGCCTGTTAGGGAAAATGCAGTGGGGATTCTTTTATTAAAATCACACCAGAAATGTTTTTAGTGTCAATCAAGGGATGAAATTAGTAAATAGGTAAGTATGTGTAACTGTAAGTTGTCATCTGCTCTGAACTGCGTAGAATCTCGATAGTAAACAGAGCCTTTCATGAACTCTCAATAGACTAATTTGTAAGAAAAATTCTGTTTGTCCCCAGTGCAAAGTGCCAAGAGAGAACTGCATTTCTAGGATTACTTAAATGACTGTCTTGTAGGCACTAGCATAGATACAGCTTCTAAAACAGGTGCTGAATTGGTTCTTCTGCTTCTGTTGAGGTAAAACTACATCCAGTTCAGATACAATATTATTTCTAATGATGTTGTCATCATTATTTAGAATATCTTAATCGACTACAGCTTTTAGGGTTTTCAGAGTAAGAGCAGTTGTGAATTTATATGTGAGGTTGTGCAAATTGCAGTCTTTATAACTAGCTGTGTAATTCAAATACTAGATAGTAATTACAGCAGTAACGCTGTGTGAGTGGGCACTATAAAGACCTTACAGATCATTTGTTTTCAAGAAATACAGAGAAGTTTTTTAGCATCTTTTAGGAGATCTCTTAAGCATCTATAAGTTCAGATTTAGGGAGCTCTGAAAGCAGTGAATAAATTTGCAGAAGTGGTCTTTCAATACTTTGTTTGGTTTTGCTTCTTGCCAGAGGACACTTTGCCAGAGGATCCCTGTCAGAAACAATTGCTTTTAACTATTCTGATCACCTTAAATTGACTCCTATCTTAGGAATTTGTCTGTCAGCCAGTCAGAGAGAATTGGATGACAGAGCATGACTGATAGCCAAAGGAGCAATATCAGAGCTAGTTAAGCAGTATCTTAGCATTGAATCCCTGAATGAGATCCTCCTGGCCATACAGCTGAAATCTGTATTGCAGCAAAAGCAGACAGTGTATGGCTGGAGTGTGTGATACCAGTGTCATCAGGGCATGGGACAGTTATGGAAATATTCCCTATATAGCCATCCTCCAAATTAAATAAATTGGATGTGTTGAATCTGGCTGTGAAAACCTAATTACAGCTGAGGCCTTTGCATTCTTGGCAATGACCAGTGTCTTCCTTATTTTGCAGTTGCTTTTAAAGAAGTTAATTTAAGGTGGTTTGAGCATAGCTATAGCCTTGGAGAATTACTGCACTGCAGATCTATTGTTTAATAAAAATATTAATTTGTTCATCGGAATACATAATTTTCTTACTTATCACTCTTGTCCATACACAACTTGAATGAATAAGTATGTGATTATGTTATTATTTTAATGGATTTCTTTATCTAGCCCTGTGTCTTCTCTAATGCAGCTGTCTCCATATAGAGACCCATACCTATTATTTCATTTCTGCAGAGGTAAGGAAAAACATAGCCAGAGGCATTAGAATACTCTTACTTTTTAAAAATGTATAGTGAATTGTAAAAAGGAAAAAGAAAATTGACTGGAGTTGTAGAAAATTATAAAGAACAGTGTGAAATCCTGAGCCTGTAAAAACCATTTCAGAATTCCTTTATAGTGCATTAAAGAACGCAACTGGGATTTCACTGAATTTCTGTGTTTGTTGAGTGATCTAGTCAATGCAACTTTAGGAGCTACTTAAAATTTTGCAATAGGTGCAAAGATGTCTTTTCACAGATCTCCACAGAGCCAATTGCTTTCCAATTTAATAGGGACTGTAGCAAACAAGTTCCTATTTTGTATCAGGAATCCCCTTTAAAATATCATTATCTCAATCTTTCTCAAGTTTATTGGTATTGTAGAGAGAAAGTGTACTTAATAGAGCTGAAATGAATGTTAGCATCAACCCCCAGATTTCTTTTTTCACCCTAGTGGTTTATTCCATTAGAACTTTCAGGTGTTATCCAGAATCTGAGATCCTCAGCAGAGAGGGACATCGGAACTATGGCAAAGAATATTAAATTACAGATAAAGGGTCACATCATGGAACTGATCCTCATCTAAGTAGCACTCATATTTTAGTGTAATGTGACTGCAGTCAATGAAGTTATTCCTGTGGAAATGGGTAACAGGATTCAGTCCAAGATTTATTGTCTTACTAATTTTATTTCTTCAGTTGATGAGTTTTAATCAGTGTTGTCATTGTGGAAGATTTTAAATTGCATGCTTGTGTTTCCCTCCGGATTAATTTCTCATTGAAGCATTTTGAAAATGAGCCATTCTCTGTTGTCACAGGTGCAGTCGGTGTATCCAACTTGAAAAATGTGTATTATGAATTTATTGAAAGTTAGACAAAAAAACCCATTTACACAGTTCTAGGTGCAATTATATGAAAAGATAATGTATAAATAATTTAATCAGCTCTGCCAGAGGGGAGAATTCTCTTAAATGAGTCTAATTATTCTAATTCCCATGCGAGTTTGGACTTGAAATTAACCTTGCAAAGCACAGTCTTTCTCAGAGTATTAACATAAAAAAGAAGAAAATATAACTTGCTTTGCTCATTAGCTAAAAAATCTTTAGCTTGAAGAGTATTCCATACGAAGACAGATGTCATAAAAATGCTCACGTGGTCTTCTCAGGTATTGTCAAGCTTGAAGTCTGTACCTCTGTGTTCTGTGTGAGCAGTGAGAACCTGAAACCTCGGAAGCTTTTCTCATTATTAAAATAGCTGGGACGCTCTCATTAATGCAGACACTGCTTTGTTTTCTGTTGTCATAGTACACATTGGTAAGGAGTGCACTTTGGTACTTCCACTGCTTGTGAAATTGCAGTAGTTTGGGCCTTTGAAACAGAAATGTTCTGTAAATAAAGGCCATATTAACTTTCACAAAGTTATAGCACCAGATTTTAGAATAAGTCTATTTTGACTGTTGTCATACTCACTGCAGGCTGGTGGCATTTTTGGAAATCCTTTCAAATAAATGAAGCAACTAGATAATAAGTCCTGCCACATGATTTTAATCAGGTATCTTGTGTGATGTAATATAGGTGATTTGAATGTAAGCTTTTATTAGTGTTTTTAAAGTAGCTATTTTTGAAGTATCTGGCTATTTTTGAAGATAGTTTCACTTTACTACTCCCATAACAAGCATGCAGGGAAGGAGAGACTTTTATGCTCTAAATGCTCTAAAGAGTCTATACTCTTCAGCTGGAATTTCTGTGGCTGCTTTTATTTAAGAGACAGATCTTCCTCAGCTGCATGGGATATTAGTAATTACCAAGAAGAAATTTCTTGATAGGATTACCTGTTAGCATATAGATTATTCATTCAAAAAAAAAAAAAAAAAAAAAAAAGACATTTTATCTCTCATTTCCAAGTCATGTGGGAAAAAAACCCTGTCTACTTTTAAGATGGAGTTTGGGAAGTTTTGTATGTCATATTTCTCTGTACTACCAGGGACTCTCTTCAGTAAACTAAGTAGATCCCTCTCAGTTATATAATCTCATCATTCACAAACCTTTCCTGAAATACATTAGATGCTTCTGTTAAGCATCTAATGTATTTCAGGAAAGGTTTATGAATGATGAGATTATATTGCTTTTGTTTATAAATTATCCTTCCCTTATTGATGTTGAATCACTCATTTCTTGGAACCCTTGCCACTATGTAGTACATGGTGCCACTTAACCATACTAAGTAGAACAGCACTGCCTAAGAGAAGCTAAGCTGGCGGACTTAATAAGGCTCTTCTATTAATAATTTATATGTACCTGAGGCTCTTCTGGTATTTGTGTTCCAAGTGTAACATTAGTTTCAGACAAATCATAATCAATTCATATGCAAATATAGGAACTAAATATGACTTTGCAGCCTTTCAGTGACTGAGTGACTGCAGGTGTGCATTTACAAAGGCAAGTCTTCCTCTGTTGATTCATCCCCTTTTCTTTCAGCTGTGTATTTGCAGATAATGATGTCTTTGCTCTTGAAGATTTAATATGCATATGGGTGTTGCTAAAGCAGGCATGTGACTCTGTCTACAGATGAAAATGTGGGTGTTCTGTTCAAAAAAAACAAGCAATAATTAAGTTCCTAAATAAATTAAAGTTTTCCAGTATCTACTTCTAAATTAATTATTGTCTAAGTAAATCATTGGTTGCAATGTGTATGAGCAGGCCTATCTGTGATAAAGTTTGAATGTGACTTGCACCATTTAAAATAGTCTCTTTCCTAGCAGTGCTACTCTACAATTCTCTGCTTTCAACACTTAGTCAAATGTTGCAGCTACTCCATAGGCAGTTTCTCCTATATATTAGATTTGTTTTTCTGTAACTTGAATACAGCAAAGTCTGATGTTTGCTGAATTTGTGGCAGTAAAAGCAATTTCATAAAATTTTACTAAGTACATTTAAAATATGTTGATTCTTTTTTCAAGTAATATTTGTGTAATGGAGATTCAGGGCTTCCTTGCTGCTGTCTCTTTTTATCCTACCACGATAACAGGAATGCAAAGTAATTCTGATATTGCAAAAATCAGAATGAGATCCCTCAAATTCAGAGTGAGTCTTTAGACCAGTATGCATTCTGGGAGACAGTCACAAAAATGTAATAATGAGAATAATAGTAACCTTTCAAAAGCAATTAACCAAGAAGAGAACCGAGTGAATACTCCCATGACTGGACAGCTGCAGGTAGGGAGGAGAGAGACCACTAGATCAGAATCCAGAGCTATTGGTCTTGCTGGCTCTTAAATTGACCTTTGCCAAGCCTTTCCCACTTCACACCTCAGTTTCATTCTCTGTAAAACATTAGCACTGATACTGACTCTACTTTGCTTTAAACTTAATGAATGGACAATGTTTCTAATACTACTTTTAACTTCTTGCCAAGTATCTCCAGTTCCAAGTGAAACTTGAGACAGGAAGTCCAGGAGTTTCAGCTTTGGTTCAGAAGTTTGATGTTTAGGTTACATTCTTGAATAACTCTTGTTCCATCATCCTGAGGCACTCTGGTTTCTAGCAGCTGCCAGATAAATCAGTAACATCTTGGTTCCTAAACCCGTAGAAAGGGTCTGAGTGTTCACCTTTGTGCTCCTCGTGTCTTGTAAGTTTTATGATGTTCGAAGACAGAAATAGAGAGCAAAATTAGGCTTGACTCTGGCTGGAGCATTACATACTAGACTGTGAGGAGACATGGGCCATCTTGTACTGACAGTGGTATGCTGAGGATAGATGTGAGGCCATTGCCCAAAGAGCGTCATTCCAGCATGCAGACACCTTATTACCCACACTGTGTAAAAGTGCACTGCCAATAACACAGGAGGATGTACTGAATATATTCTCATTTTCTGGATGAGCTAGATCTCAACCTCAACATGGCCAAAATCTCTTTATGGGTAGTTCTAGCTGAATAGCTGGCAAGTTTATTGCTACTGCAGCCTTTTAGTTGTGACCATGACTTTCCTTCTTCCACTAACAGCACTTTCTCATCTAGCTTAGGCTGTAATCCTTGACATAAGAAACCTCAGAAGTCCACAGAGCTGTGTTAACATTACTTAATCTCTTCTTTGTATGCTCCCTTGTACATGTCCTTTATATCATGAGCAATCCCTTTACTTTGTGTTTGCACAGCACCTAATGTAATTGGCTATGGTTTGGCCTGCCACATAGAGCTACCAGGCCCCATAGTGGTTTTTACTCTTTCTGTATTTCATAATCCTGATATGAGGAAAAATGCAGAAGCCTTTGTACTATCGTAATGGCACTGTCGGAGCACCTTTGATAAAGACATTTTATTGCCAGTCAAAATCACGTCATTTAAATTGGTATTTTCAGCAAATCACCACCAGTGTGAGACTGTTGTCAGAGTTCTCAACTCCAGTATGATGTCTGAAGAATCACTGTTATAAAGACCATGAAATTAAAAATGGAATTGGGCTGACATTGTACCACTTAGTATGGATCGATACCTTGCATTAACACGTATTAGGTTCCAGACAGTGGAGAGGAGCACACGCTTATGCAGCAGTTCCTGCTTTTGTGGTTCAGAAGAGTCAAATGATACAGAAATGTATCATTCGAAATGCAGCTCTCTGGGCTTACAATAAAACCCATGTAGTACATGCTTTTACTGGAGCACTGGGCAAATGCTGTGCGATTGAAAAAATTGACACTGTGGCTATTAGGAGTACTTGGAATACAAATACTCTCTTTGCCTAAGGTAAAATACTGGAATTTGAAGAAAAGGCCATGTCTATTAACCTACTGACAGTTCAGTCCAGGAACCCTTGGCTCTTGGACAACAGGCCTGAAATACAGAGATTCAGAAGCTTGACCCTATTCAGTGCTGTCCATACTTGTCAAGTTATGCCTATTGTAGAATTATCATTCAACAGTGAAAACATACAGCTTATCTGTAAGAAATGGGAAGAAAGGAGTGAGTTGATGGTTAATTAAGAGTTAGGGCTTGCTTCTTTCATTGATAATAAGAGTGATGTAATCACATCATGATGTTGTCAAGGCCTGATGTACCCAGCCTGGAAGAAGACTGGAGCCATTTGGAATTCGTTTTCTCAGCTGGCGTGTGGTGTAGGAATGATATAACCATCATGTAGGAAGTGTAAAACTGGTAGAGCTTGATTTGTAAGCATCACAGTTCCCTCCTTGTAATGAAAATAGTGTGCACTAAATGACTAACAGAGGAAACCACTCAGAGAAATGCTTATATTAAAAGTGTAGAGCCTCAGCAGGACCACAGTAATCAATTACTCTAAACTGAAGCCCTGGCAGCTTCCATGAATTGCTATTGATTTCAACTATTAGTCACTGAATCTTTCTAGAGCTAGGCTGAAATATAGGTGTGAGATGCAGACAAAATTAGTAGCCTGAACAAACCTCTGTAGAAAACACAGGGAACAGCCAGGTTTGGTAAGACGTTATGCCAAAGGTTATTTTTTGAAAGTGCTTAAATTTGCAAAAACCTAAGTCCCACGCAGGGATAAAAATGAAGTGTCATATCAGCATATACTGAAATAAGAAAGATGAGAGTTTTGTTTTTCTTGTGAAGTTACTATGGAAAATTTTGTCTGGCTTTCTAAAGAAAGCCTCTCCTCCTCCATTGCAGTTGAATAAAGGGGGAGAGGGCAAGTAATTTTTTTTTTCAAGCCTTCTTCTGACCACAAAAAAAAAAAATTTCCTTCTTGCAGTGAACCCACAAGTCATTTAAAAACTATTCCAAAATAATGATAGAAGATTCAATCCTTTATATGCCATAGCTTGCGAGTTGCAAATTTGTTCTCTACCAAATTCAGTTTCTCGTAGAATTCCTCGATGGTTTTGGGAAGATGAAGCAGCTATTTCTTTATGCATACTGTTCACTTCAAAGGGAATTTAATCTGTTTTAAGGAGGCTGCTATGTTTTCATTATCATACAAGGAAACTTATTCTGAGACCTCTTTTGCTCAGCAGGAACCCTATGTATTTTCCACATTCTCATTATACATGTTTTGGCATGAGCATAAAGCAGGCATGCTCATTTATATTCTAGCTGATCAAGAGGAGGAGTCTGCTTAATATGAATTTTGGATCAAGGTGAGGGTCAACTTTGTAACCTGCAATAAAAAGAACTTTCTGGAGTGACTTCTCCCAGAGGGGAATATTTCTGTTAGATCAGTGGCCCAGAGGCAACGGAACAAATTTTCTTCCTCCTGTTATCCTCAGTTTGCTATCAGCTGCACAACAGCAGCACAAAATACTGGATTAGAACTAAACATACCATGTAGCTGAATCATGTACTCACATCACATTCCTCACACTGCATATCATTGCAGGATTTTAATCATGCCTTTCCTTATGCTCTTCCCTCCTTCCTCTCTTAGTGTTTTTCTTCTCTCCCTCTTTGCCCTCTCTCAGATCTTTCCCTAAAGCCTCCTCACAGCCAGGCCCTGCCCTGCTCACTCTCCTTTGTTATACTTCTGTTCTTAAATAGTTTGGGGAAGGCAACATAGATGGTCAGCCAAAGTTAAGGCTGTATTGCTTGGAGTAGCTTTGTTGCCTTTCCCAAAATTGCCTTTCCTTGTAGCTCTACTAACCCAACTGTAAGAACATCATCTCTCACCATTGTAGTTGCCAAGTGTACTTGACCTTTCATTTCCATTTTGGTGTGGAGAGCATCTAGAAAGTCTGCTGGCCTCTTCATAGCTTTATCCTGTTTCATGGAGCCAAGCAGGGGAGGACAGATCTGGTATGTAAGATATCAAATAGTTAAGGGGGAAGGACCTGTTCTGTTTCTTGCAAGCAAGAAGATATTTTCTATTCCTTGTTTTAATGTTAATGAATTAAAAGACTGCCAATGCATTCTAGCCCATCACTGGCAAGGTGCCAGTTCAACCTTCCATTAGTGCAAGTATCTACCAGGGATCAAAATGCCTTGCTCTTGTCAAGCATGTGTGGGAGTCAAAGCAATATGAAGATATTTTTCATTTTCTTAGGGGAAATTTGTACCCTGTTAAGGCACAGAAACACTGACTGTTTTAGGACAACAGAATTATATCCTAGTACACTGCCAGTGGTGAACTGAACACTCTGTTCTTTCTGTCTTAGATTCCTTTGGTCTTAGGTGTTTTATCCATATTCTGAAAATGAAGCAGATCACATATGGTACAACAAGAGTCATATGTGACTGGTATTTCAGAGATGAGTGCAGTGGGGGAGAAGGACCATGCCCCCCTGGAGACAACCCTCCACAAGATCCAATTGCAGGGGCAAGCAGAGACAACTCTACAGATTTGTGCCGTTACCATAGTTTTTTTCTCTTTAGCAGTGGAATTTTCATTTAATCAATTTCTGCCAGATTCCCTCTGTTGCGTGCTTTTCAAGTTCACCAAACGCCCTGTTTCTGAAGCACACTGTCTGGTCCAATTTTTTTTTTAAATTTTAGTATTTTTTCCTGCCATGCAATGCTGTACTTAAAAGGAAGAAAAGACACAAAGGGAAGATAGAAAAATAGAAATGAGAAATGTCTCATGGGAGATGCTTGCCCTTACCATGTCATGCTAGTTTAAATACAGTTCCCACACATCACATGTCAAGCTGTACTTGATTGTTTTCAAATAGATGGCAAAAATCATGAGAGGAGGACAATGTTCTTCTGTGTGACATATTCTTCTTTTGATATATTGGGTTCTATAGCTGTCAAAACAAAGGCTGTTTTTCCGTCTATTATTACAAATGCATTTGGGGTAAATCTCTTCTGCGCCTCTGTAGTCCCTTGGTTGTTTACTTCAACACAGTGTTATTGTTTTAATTTTTCTAAATCTAGTGGAATGATGAATTTTCATTTTTGCTATGATCCTCAGTAGGCAAATGAGGTTCTTTCTCAGTGGAGATTTAGATCACATCTGGAAATGCAGTCTGTTTCAAGTATTTTCTGCTTTTCTGGCAGGAGGATAGAATATTTAATTTCATTATTCAACATAGGTTTATTCATTTTACACAATGAAAGGAAATTCATCAATAGTGTCCTCAGCATCCAGAAAAATGATACTTACCATGACTATTTCACATACTCCATTTATATTTTATATCTTTCTCATCACTCAGCAATTATTTATCTCTCTGCTGAGAGGTGAAATTCTTCTATTGAGTAACTATAATTTCTCTGAACTCCACAAAGCAATTCAATCCCTGAAAGCAATTGCTTTTACTTAAAGGTGTTTCTTGAGACAAATTCACCAAATACACATAACTGAATAAAGGGGTTTTTTTTCTGTTGTTTTTCAGGATTATTTGTTGATGCTTTATAAAATACATAAATCAGTGTTTCTACATCTTAACATTCATTGCACTTATATTAATCATGATGGATTCTTGGAGATGGATGCAAATGTGATAGTACAAGTAAATAGGAATTCAGTTAAAATGCAACATTAATTCATTCCCAGTTGTTATTAAATGTCATAAGATATTAATAGTTTTGCTGATATTTTCCTTTCTAAACCCTATGGGGGAAAAAAAAAAAACCACAACAGTGTGATGTATGCACAGTCATCAAGATAATTATCTCTGAATCTTTTGTACTATTTCACTGTAGTGTTCCAGACCTATATTTTTGGGAAAGCTCAAAGTATAGAGTGTAAAGGTGGTGATAGACTGTATCCCATTCCCACAGAAATCAATCAAAGGTCTTTGATTGGTCTTCCATTTGGGAAGTGGACACAGTGGCAACAGAAACAGGCTTAGTACCATGATATATGATTTCTCTTGCCATCAATAAAACAGATTTTCTCATTTATCTTTTCCTCTGAGATGTTTAAATTTTGAATGTCAGCTGATTCAAATTTTATGTTCAGGGAATCCAGGCACTGAGATGATTTGTGTTTAGGGCACTGCACTGGGACTCAGTAGATCTGAGTTTGTTCTGTCATGCATTTCCCATGTGATCTTATGCAAATCCTTTATTGCTTCTTACACAAACTCATCAGTAAAATAGGGTAATGTTACTCACTCTTCTTGTTCGAAGGATTTGTTAACATTTGGATGGCTTATCTGTAGCAGATTGCTGGGGGCCATGTGAAAATGAACAATCTTATTTAAATGTACTGCTTTACATATATATCCTTCTTTCATTTTATGCTTCTGTATCTACTGCTTTCTTACAGCCCACTCATGAGACTCTTACTTTCATTCTTTTCTCTGTAAGCAGTCTTCCATGAACTGGCCTTCTCCTCCAAACACAGGCTCAGTGTGGGTCCTGGGTTTTAAGGCAGGTGATGTGTATGAGTGGAGATGTAAGTGTTAGAGGCACCATGTGAGTTACCCTTCATGTGGGTAATCGTTGGTCATCCAGCTGACAAGTTTGTGATTGGGAAAGTAGATATTTGATGTATTTTTGTTCCAGATGATGTTCACGTAAGTGATTCAGGTGTAGGATTCTCAGTCACAGAAATTCATCCTGATTTTGGTAGTGGGCGTCATTTACATAAAAGCCTAAGACTGCCATTCCAGATACTTCCTTGTAAGTATTCAAATAGCAAACCTAATAGCATGCATAATTTTTTTTAAAGGAAATTGTATTAGTATAGATTCACCCAAAATTATTTACATAAATACTTCTGTGTTTGCCACATGTGCCTTTGCAAAAAAAGTACTTTTTTTTCCCCAGTCTTTTACCTTAAGCTACATCTATTTTTTAGCTTAAGTTGTATGATGGTAAAAGCCAGTGAGCCTTACCTGGAGTGAGCAGATCTGAGCTGTGCATTGTTCCCTCTCAGTCAGTATTATCTGGGATAGAGCAGTGGTTTCAATAGCAAGTTCAGGAGATACAGCTACCTGCTCTCTGTCAGTTTCAATGAAGCTGAGAACTCTATATCCCTGCAACACTGTTTCTTTGATGTGTTTGCACAGCATGGACAAATGGTGACCTGCTAATGGCATCTGCAGTAAAACCATGCAGACTTTGAGTTTGACATTGCTTTTTGGTCTAAGTGGGCCAGGTATGGAAATTTAAAACTGCACTACTACCAAAAAAGTGAGTATATCTTTAAAAGCATTACATGTCTGTACATTTGCATGCTTCCTTCAAGTGAGAGTCATGGTTTACCTGCAGACATCTGCATTTTCCTTGATGAAACTTCCGTTCAGACATTGTAGATATAAAGCCAGCCAACATGGAGGACCTGACGGAAGTGATTACAGCCTCTGAGTTCCATCCCCATCACTGCAATCTCTTTGTCTACAGCAGCAGCAAAGGATCCCTGAGACTCTGCGACATGAGGGCATCAGCTCTCTGTGACAAACATTCCAAGCGTAAGTCCTTACTCCATTGAGCCCCAGATGTCATTAAAATCTTACTATTCACAGACAGCACGTAGATGTGTGCATACCCCAGTGTATTAGTTTCTCACTTGCAGGCACATTTGACAAGAAAAGAGCAAAAAGAATTTTATTTCACCTGTGCAAGTATTAGCTATGACCTTGGTAACTAACAGTCATGTCTGTGTCTGGTTGCCCTTATGGTTCTTATTGCAGGGATCGGTGAAGAACCCAGAACGCTTTAGCAAAAGAGAAAAGATTCCTAACAAATCAAAGAGGATGAGGGAGTATTTAAGTAGATGAGAATACTGCTTTGAATACACAAGTACTGTTCTGAGTGCTGCAGCAAGTAAATTTTAATTGTCAAACTGCCTTCAAATTTCGAGTCCGTTTTCTGAATTAGGAAATCTCGGTATCCTTCCTAAAAATGTAGTCCAGTATTCCCTATATGTATTTTTTCAATGTTATGTTAGAACAGACTCAGAGGAAATGCAATAAGTACTGGGGGGGGGGGGGGGAAGGAGAGAATAAATGAAAATTGTGTTGGTATAGAAGTTATCTGTCCTACGTGATTTTATGTGGCTGTGAAATTTTGAGATGAACAACTGATTCATGATAGTTCATATCTGAAATATACGTAAGAAGGAAGTAAAATTTTAAAATATGTGACTGTTCTCAAAGTAAAAGTTGAAGAAAAATGCATATTTATATTGCCTTACTGTCAGCTCTTTATGGTCTAGAGAAGACAGACTGTGGTTCTTCCCACCAGTAATATGGCATGCCTGGGCACTTTGCCTTATGCAAACGACCTGTTTGTTCCTAATCTTCTGAGACTGACAATGCCTGGACAAAGGCATCATGTGCTTGGTTCCTGAGAAGCTGAGAACCTCATGAATGAACTGTGGTAGCTCTGTTTCAGTAACCTTCAGGTCTAGGACTCCTCCACGACACCTCCAGCTCACAGAATTGGGTTGTCAGTTTCTTTTGCAATGTTGAAACATTGGAAGGAAATTCAAGAGAAATTTTTTTACTACCAGAGCACATAAGAGGTTTTATGTCATTCAGTGCCTACTTGAACCTGTTTGAGGTAGGCTGATCTTATTAGCAGGGGCAAAAGGAGAGGAAAAAGCATGTGAAGAATTAAATGAGAACTAAGTGGTGAACAGATTTTGTACATAAGGTATTTTTAAAACTGAAGTGAATATAGTAAAAAGCCTATGACTAGGCCTTTTGACTGCAAGGAAAAATGCACATGCTCAGAGCCCCTTAGGATGTGGTCTCCAATTATAGAAAATAACCTTCAAGGACAATTTCCTAAGCAGAGAAGTGTTTTACCTTTGTTTGCTGTATCTCCTTGTACTTGTAGGGGGAATTCAATACCATGAAGTGAAATGTAAGCATGACACAGTCTGACACAATGCTGTGAGTTATCCTGTCCCACTTAATTGTTTTATTTTGTAGTACTTCCATTTCTTCCTGCTAATAAGGCCTCCATGCTCCTGTAACTCAATGCCAAATGCCAATCAGAACTTATTAAAGCCACAATACAGAACACTGGATGAAAGAAGGCATTTTATGCCAGAAGGGAGCACAAGGTCTGATGGTCATTGATTAAACCCCATTTTCCAGATCTATGAGTTAGAAAATAGCCATTTAATGTAGCATTGCTGCACTGAAGTCAAGTCAAGCTCATTGAGAATCTGAGTGTGTACAGTACAAAATTGATACAGCAATGGTAGAATTTCCAAAGTGTTAAAAGGAGTAGGCCCATGCACTGCTGATTGGAGTGGTTTCAGTATAGCTCTCAGAGACAAGCAAAGTTAATTATATACAGCCCATAGCAGTCCAAAAGGATGTATCAAAAACAGTCTACAAACCCAAGTTATTTGCATGATTGTCTCTAGTACCTTGACTGTACATCTGATTCCTCTTTACAGTTGCTAAGTTTGCATCTGGTGCATATGCATGATCAGTACCCTGCTCTCCTAGCTTGGCTTGTCTTTCAGTCTTTCCCCATAACTGACTTCACTTCTCAAGCAAAACACTACAACTGGAGTCACTGTAAACTCTCATGTTGTGCCACACATCCCTGCTTTCTCAGCACAGTCGAGTATCACTGTGTGCTGTATTTCAGATGCTGTTCCAAGATTGTAATGGATGTACATATTTTTAGGGATGAAAGATCCAATGTAAAACTTACAAAAATACCTGGATAATGAGCATATGTTGTGAACTTTTGCATCTACTCCTTTTTCCCTTATTTATTCAAATCCCTATAGCACTGATAAAGTCCATTTCAGCTTTTGGGGAAAGGGCCCTTCCATTTGTACAGGCTTAGAGAGTGTCATACTGTAAAAATAAATTACATACTAGTATCTGTAGTGTAAGTCAACCAACATAGGATATTAATAAATTATAATGTCTTGAAGATTTCTGGTTTTCCAAGCTCAGTGGCAAAATCCCTCTTTTCGGCATCAGTGACAGCAGCACTACAGGGTTTCCCTTATAAATCCTCATGGCTTTGACATGGACGAGATGAGACTACTTCCATATGTACTCGTCCTTGGTACCTCTGCTGAGATTTAATAGCAAGCTGCCAAATTGTGTGATGAGTTGTAATGGAGATATCTGTCCTTTAGAAAAATTATCTCAGACCATCAAATCTATTTGTAAGGCACTGAAAGAATATCAGGTCAGTAGCTGAATTTTAAATGGTCATTGAGATACTGATAAGGTGTGATAAAATGTGTTGTGTCTCTAATGGACTACCTGAAACTGCTTCTTATAACAGCTGTAATAGATCGTGCAGAACTGAGTGAGGATCACAAGAAAATGTTATGTAGCCATGGAAAATGTATATCAGGGAAAGACCAATCTGTAACCACAGAGCAGGTACATACATAATGCTGTTCCATGTTATTATCAGACTTCGCAAGTAGTGGGAGAGGATGCCATCAAAAATGTTCTGGAGAGGAGGTGCCAAAGAGATGAATGTCCCTGCTTGTTTAGAATATTAGAGGAGTGGGAATGAGGAAGGTGTTGTTGCAGTCCATGGTGTTATAGGTAAAGATTTAAAACATTTATGGAAGTCAAACCTCAGCAACAAATAGGGAATTAATTTAAATAATATGGAACTTTTCACCTAAATAGTGTGCTTGTCAAAACACCCAAAGATTGCCTTTGAGATGTCATGAGACAACATGCATGGCAGTGCAGTGTAGAAAAAAAGGCAGTATATGGAAATCTGTGACAGCAGCAAAAGTATCATTGTTGGAGTGGTCAGCTGGGAACATTGAAGAAATAAAAGAATTAACCCCTACCTCAAATTCCATAAATTTCATAAATTCCATAAATGCAATTCTCTCTTTAACACCATTTCTTAATGGGGTTAAGGTGACAAGGAAGACAAGCATAGGGATGCTGTTGTAGTAAGATCATCCTGACTAAAAATATACTTACAGCATAATATGCAACTGTTCAATTAACAAATAGTTGCTAATTTGGTTTTTATTTTTTTATTGCTAATATTATGTTCAGCGATCCTCATAAATGTTCATGGAGTTAATATCATTCTTCCAAACAGCTTGTAGGCTAGATGGGTACATATGGCTGTTTCAACAAATCATATAATATAAAGCAGTCAGCTAAAGAAAACTGAGCTTGAGCATGTGAAGTCAGAAAAAAATAAAGAGCTTTTTCAATAGTTCATCAGAATTATTAAAACCATTATTAAATGGTAAATATAAACTGTATAGTCATGCAGTATGGAAATTTAAGTCACTCAAGAGTATAACTCACATTGATATTTCATGTAATACCCTTAACATCTTAAAGTGGTTGCATACTTCAGAAGTAGTAATTTATTTAAATTCTGTATGTTGCTTTAAGGGTTTTTTAGTATTCATTTCTTAATGTGTATTTGTAGACTTAAACCCTATTTCTAATTATCCATTACCCATGTGCAGAGTTTACAGCAAAATACTTTGAGGAAAGTGGAGCTGCAATTTCAAGTTCATTGCTCTGTGTGCCATGGTGATCTTAAAAACAGAGATTTTGGGGTTATATAGCATTAGCCTCTGTCACCATGAGTTGGTGCTTTCTGTCCTGCAGACAGACTTCTCAAGCTCCTGACCTCTGGGTCTGTAGCAGGAGCCATTTAGAGCCCTCCTCCCTTTGACCAAGGAAGCCTTTATAGGTGGCAGGCAATCCCAACAGCCATCTTCTCTGGACTCTCCCTGAATGGAGCAAAGCATCTCAGCTGGTGCATCCCAATCCCGTGGGTTGGACTATCAGTACCTTAAAAGTATAAAATGGTTTTCAGAGCAATGCAGAGTGAATTCCAGATTTGGTTCCTGACTCAGACATGCCACCCAAAGCTGAGTGGGATGGTTTTTCCATTGAGAGTTCCTTTTCCACATTTTTATTTGAATTCCGGGCCTGAAAGAAATGCCAGCCTTTCCCCAAGAATAATTGCCACTGTCCTGTCAGTCAGGCATGTAACTCAATTCTGTTATCTGCTGGGGTTTTTTTGAGATTGCCTTTGATTTTAAAGAATTCAGAACTGTGGAAACAGCCAAGACAGAAATCAAGGATAATCTACTTAAACATGTTGAATCTTTAAAATTAAATTAGTTCTATTTACCAGTTGTTTAAAGCAGGTTGGAATTTCAGAGCCAAGACAGCTTTCAGACCTCTGACTGAATATGGATTATCTTTCATTTTGCCACAGAGAACAACCAGATGCACAAAAAAGCCTGTGACAGACTATCCCTGCTGGATTTGCTAATTAATATTGACCTTTCCAAATGAATGATGCTTATTGTCTGACTGAAAAAGAAACAACTTGTTTTTCTTGTGTGTGAGCTTTACATCTAAAATACACTTTTTATTTCTGCATCTGGTCTCATGTCAGGTTATCATCTGAGAGAGAGGCAGTCGCTTTGTACACAGAGAGGCCCCTGTCAAAGTGATGTCCACTTCAGGCAAAATCTGCAAGGTTTCATGTGACAGGAGTGAAACTTATCAGAGCTTCTGAAATTATTTGATCCTGTGTTTGATGAAGGCTTGTTCTCCTTATCTTAATTCTGTATTTATTTTTAAGCATGCACTACAAAGGCATATATGCATTGCTGATTTTATATCCCCAATGAAAAAATGTGCCCATATCCTGATAATTTTGTAATTATGACTGTCACTAAAGGTCTGTTACTACAATTTCATGCATGCTAAACTAGATCCTGGAACGGATCTTTCCTTGTGCAGGAATTCCACTGAAATTTAGTAACAGATTGCCTTTAGCATGGGCTCCAAAGCTTCCATTCTGCTCAGTTTGGATGAGTGTATAATAAAGACATTTAAAACATGGCTAATGAAAATTCAAAAACATTTCTACAGAAATGCAATTATGTCTATATAGTATTTCCTCCAGTTGTGCAAGATATGTTAAAATTAAATCTGAGGAAGAAAAAACCTGAATTATATACTTCTAGCTATCAAATACTCGGAGGAAAGAGAAAAGCCTGAAGCAATGGTAAATGATTTATGATTGAAGAGGTGTTTCGTTAACCCCTCTCCCCCAACCACACACAGATAAAGCAAATAATTGCTGTAAGATTGATTTAATTATTCAGTCTATTAAAATTCCTGTCTTGTTTGCTTAATTTTTTTGATAGCAACAAATACTGCTTTTTAATGTCTCATGAAACCAGCTTTCAAGATCTTATTTCACTGGGGGAGAAAAAACCCACTTATCACTAGTCTTATATATTAAGATCAGAAAGACTTACACATCAGTTTGGCTGTAGAGCAGTAGTAGTTTTATGTCCCAGTAACTCCTTGGGATTGCTCACAACATGTGGCATTAAACATGCACGTAAGTCTTTGTGAGACCGAGGTTTAAAGAGGCTTGATCTTCTAGATTGACTTCGTGTTTTTTCAATTCCTTTTCTCTCTTTAACACCATTTCTCTTTATTAACAAACTCACTGGTAAAGTTATACTAATCTAAGCAACTCTGTAGTGAAGCTCCCACCCACTGATCTTCAGCTATTGATCTGGCTTTGCCTTTCAGCACTAATGCACCCTCCCTCATGGTTTGTGACAAGCTGCGGCAACTCAGTGCAGATGGTAAAACAGATTCTTAAATATTGATTTGAGGCTCCACTTTAAAAAGCCGTGCTCTCTAGAGGTATTGATGAGAAGCCTGGTTTTGATAGTGGGTCATTGGATAAAGGAATGCTGTACAGTAGGTGAAACTTCAGCCTTGATGTAGGGTCAGAAATTTGCTTTGAGTCAAAGAAGGAAAATGATGTGTAAGTGACCAGCACACAAAGAGGTGCCCTCTGAATTATATAAAAGCAAGTAGAAAATCTAAGTATAAAAAGGTGCTTTTTTTAGTTTAAAACAGGATAAGCAGCTACAGGCTATGGTAATATAAAATGTTAAACAAATATGTCTCACAAAATAATTGTATTTAGATTGCTTATGAAAGCAGATTTAAAAACTACTTATCATGTATAACCATATTAATCAGTATAGACCAAGATTGTCACATTAGCAGAATATTCTATTATTGAAAGAGAATTTCCAAGGGAGATGAATGTATGAGTGGATTGGCTTAATACAAAACAATAAAACATTCAGAGATAGTCGAAGATAGACTAAATAATAATGGTAAATCAAATTATTATCATGAATAATGAAGCTAAAAGGCATAAAGAGACCATGAATTTCAATGGGAGCTTGCAGTTTGACTTGATTCACTTAGAATGAACACAGGAACTCTTTTGTATGAAATCCTAAAATAGATTTTAAACAGTGCATACAAATTACTATAGCTGGGCACATCAGAGGTCCTTCTAGCCCAGTGTTCTGGCTCTAATATTGGCAGTAGCAACATCAACTGAAAATGTAAGAACAGACTAAGTGTATAATCTTCACGCTCTGCAGTCTGCAGTTGGAAACTTGAGGTTCAGGGACCTTAGTGGAAGTGAACTTACTGCATTTAACAATACTGAAATGGATGTTTGAGGTTTTTTCTTTCCTTTAAGTTGTGCAGTTACTTTTGAACCTGTGTATATTTTTTACCATTCACAGTATCTTTCAGTAAAGTCTTTAGTATGTTAATTAGGCACAGTATGAAGAACCATCTTCTCTCTGCTTACCCTTTCCTAGTTTCACGTGGTGACCCCTACTTGTGGATTGGAAGAGACAGTGTACGCAGTGAACTGTCATTCCCTATTCATGCTTTCCATGCCACTCTTAATTATGACTCCCTCAGTCTTTCCTAGGTTGAGAGACCCCAGTCTCTTTAGCCATTCCTTGTGTGGAAGTAATTTGGTACTTCTGGTTATTTCTATTGCCCATTTTTATGTCTTCTTGAGATCTCTACCACATTGGAGATAAGCCCAGAACTATGCTTAGCTCAAGATGTAGCGTTTCTTGAATTAAATGACACCAAAACAATGGTTTCTGTGTTGAATGTTATGAACAAGTGTCATGTACTTAAAAAAAAAAAAAAAAGAATACTTACATTTTGATAGAAATTCAAATGAAATTTAGTTTTAAGGTTTTTATGCTAATCTTGGTGAAATATGTGTGATAGAGCAAATTACAGCTGACCCAAGAATAGTGCAAATTTGCCATCTAAAAATATTACAGTATAGTTAAATAATTTGTTATTTTGGTTAAATTTTTTTATTTATCAGCTATTAGGAAAGCATATTGGTTCTTGTTCCTTTTCTTACTGCGGCTAGTTTGTCAAGACCAATGAAATTCCATATGTTTCAAAGTACTGTTTTCCAATATGTTTTAATCAGGCATTGAAGCCATTTTTGTTTGGGATCTGGAATTAAATAGGGGCTTAGTTTAAATGATAAATTATTTGGCCTGGGACTGAACCTGTTTTCTGTGTTTATGAAATTAAAGCCCAGTGAGAGATTACCTGATCCACCACTGGTATTTCCAGGTCCAGTTGAAATAGACCTGTTTGTGTACCAGTGTAACCCAGAAGTTTATCTGTAATAAGTTCTTAATTCAGTCTAGCTGCAGAGTGTTTGCTTGCTTATATAATAAAAATGAAAAATTGTTTTCTCTATCATGTTCCACCAACTTGGTTTGCCCTGGTCTTCACAGTCCTCTCCCTCTCAGTAACCACACTGCCTCCGTTTCCACTGTTGCCAAAGCTGTCTTCATCCCTTTGTAACAGTGACCCTTGAACAGGAACTGGATGAATTTCTAAATCCATCAGCTGTCTTTGGAGGAAGGGAGAGATTTATTTCATGGTGCAGGATTTCCAATGATTTAAATCTAAGTAACAGCAAAGGCTATAAAATCAGAAGTTTTCAGGACAGGATGCAAACTATAAACAGTATCCTCTTAAAAAAAAGCTTTCATAGGTTATTATTTGTTCATAGGTAGAAAGAAAACAGTGGGGATTTTTTGCTAGAGGGAATGAGTCTTTAAAGCTGTTTATAATTTTATCCTCTGACTGATGGAATTTCTTACAAAATCTGTGGAGCAGATTTCTGTTCATCTTCAAGTTTTCCTTCTTGTGATGATTTCAGGAGGAAATATATAGGAGGAAATATATCAGATTGTGACACTGCACCCACCATATAAGACAATTTTAGCATTATTTTTGATAATTTTTAAAGTTCACATATGCCAGAATTTACACCCTGCAATGATTAAAAGCTCTGCCCAGCTACTTGTTTAGAACTGAACTTGAAAATTACTTTGGGTTGTTTTTTTTTTTTTTAATTGGATGTATCTTGTCCAATATATGTCAGTTTCAGGTGTGTGGAATCAGGCCCATATTGATGGGAAGTTTGAGGTGGCAGCACCTGTGACCCCCAAAGTACAGATGAGAGCCACAAGGTGTTAGTGCGCCACACTTCTTTTAGCTCCTCCTGAGGCATCTGCTTTCTTTTGGCCAGTGTCTTGGGGGGAAGCTGTGAGATGGACCTTTCCACCTACTCTTGCAGTTCCTGGCCATTTTTTTTTAACTTTAGACGTCTGCATATATTTCTGCATGATAAACGCACACATTAGAGATGCCTTTCCTATCCACTGGAAAAGGAAAGTCTCCATTCTGCATTAGATCAGAGAAATTCACAAGGAAACAAGAATATTTTTTAGGAGGGATAAGAGTTTGTTTTTCAGCAGATGGCACTTCCTTTAAGAAAGAAGCAGCGTATTTTTATGCTACAGATTTTCTTCAGGATTCAGGAAAACAGAGCACTGGCATGTATCCTTCAATGAACCCATCCTTCTCTGCAAAGTCTGGACTTCTCTGAGAAGCTACTGTGGTTTTTAACTTGTGAGCAGGAAGCTGTGCAGAAAGGAATTGAGCATTTTTATTTCCCTAAGCAGACTTCTCAGTTTAGCCATGTATCTGCTGGAGGCATAAGGGGCAGGAACAGTGTCTTCCTGGAAGGCTCCTCTTTAAACACTGGCTGTACTCAGAGATTTGCTCTACTTCCCTCTATAATCCCATTATATTTCTCTATACCAGAGTCCTGTCATCGAGGTCACATTTAAGTCTGAGTCACGTGAGAACTCAGCACATCATGTTATTTGTGATTCCTATGTTCATTAAGTAGCTAGACAGGTAACTTTGTGTCTTTCACATAAATAGCACTGTGACCATTATCAAGAACAATAGTAATGAAAGTTAAATACCCTTTTGTATGGTAGGTGTTAGTTATTAAGAAATTAATGATGGAATTAGTCAAAGAATATAATAGAATCCATAATCAAATGTCAGCAAAGTTCAGATCTAACAAGATTTATTTAGATACAGAGAAGTAAGCTAGATTTGAAATCTCGTGTTTCGGATACTGATTGCTCCTGGGTGTAAGAGCAGCCTCCAAAAGATAAGTCTTAATAGTAATAAACAGAAAATGTGTTTTGGAAACCATGGGCTAGATCAATGGGGTTTTTTTCCTATCAGCGTTGGAGAGGTCAGGGCTGAATTTGAATTGGTTGCCTGAACTGAAGTCCATGTCACAAGGCTGTCCCTTCACTGCTGTTCTGTTTCCAGTTTCTCAACTTGTATTAGCCAAACTGAAGAAAGATGGTGCTTTTTTGCAGTATGTGTATAAGCTTATGTTTATGCTAAACCAGAAATAGCCAAGTCCCAAGAACACTCTTTTTCATCTTCATTTCCTGAGGCTAATGGCCTGTTCTGGTTGCTCAGGCAGGTGCTGGTAGTTGCTAAGCTTTCTCTTCTTTTCACTGGGAGCTGTTCCTTAATTTCCTGTAAGAATTTTCCTGCATTGGTTATGCTGACTAGAGGAACTATCTCCAAAGAGTTGCTGCTACTAAAATTTCTACTGCTATCTTTATTTCTGTAGTGATACAAGACTTTCATGCCTCTGTTAGTTCCACAGTTAATTAATCTAAGTCTTTCTAATACTTAACACAGTAAGCATAGAAAAGCAATAAATGGGGCAGATAAAGAATGAAATGGTTTAATCTCATTAATTAACAAAATAGAGAATATTCATGTACAAATATCACTTCTCTTCTAATCACTGGGAGTTGGATGAGCCACATCGAGCCAAGAAAATATATCTAAGCTACAAATTAAGGTGTAGTTCAGTTAGTGTGGGGTTTTTTTTTTTCTTTCCTGGTTTTAATAGCAGCTTCACATCATAATTAGGAGGATGAAATTCCTGCCAGCCAAGTCTATAGTTTGGACAGATTAAAGGGAAGAAGTATGAGAAATGATAATTGCTTTGTGCTCATCAGACTTCTCTTGCAAATCTGACAGGATAATTACAAAATACCTGCTTTGCAGAATGTCTAGGCAAAATTTTAAAGAGCTATTTAAAGTTGTTCGTTTACAGTCTATCTGAAAGAAAAGTTTTTTCCCCTTTTTGAAGTAGTTCATTACTGTTCAGATGTGTGGTGCACATGTTTAAATATAGACCTTATTCTCATGTGCACGCCTGGCTGCATTCCACTGCCCACCCCCAAAGAAAATTGCCCATAATTTTTTGCGTTACCCCACATACTTCACCCACATACTCACCCTTAACTTTCAGCAGAACATTATTTCACCTAACGGAAGCTAACCTTGTTGCTTCCAACAGTCTGAATCATAGTCATGGAGAAAATAATTGAGAGAGAAATGTTCCAGTGGACTACATAAAAACCTTTGTTTTGACTGACAATAAAAAATTTTTCTACTTTCAGCATGTTTTCATGTTTCATCACATGGCTTTTCTTCACCTGCTTTTGAAACTTGAAAATGACATTCACTAAATTGCCAGTTTTCAAACAGTATTCTAGGCATAGGTCCCAAAACCCTACTGATTTTGCTGAGAGTTAAAAGACCCTGAAAGCCTGACTTTCTACTGTAGTTCACCATAGAAGTCAGTTGGATCACAGGGCCACAGGTACCTGCAGGAAGACAACAGAATTGCTCTAGGCATCTGTAAGGTAGGGCTAGAGTCATCCAGTATCATTCTTATGTACAGTTGAACAGGGATGACCAATCTCATAGCTACAAGAGCTGGATTTTCATGTATGGACATCGTGTAAGCAATATTTCATGACCTGCTGTCTTGTCAGATTGCACAGAGCTGCTGACATTCACATTCAGTGAGTTCAGTCCTTTCCAGAGCTGTCAGCAGTTGCACATCAACTATGTAGTTCATGCATCCACATGGTAAACCCCTGTCTATTTTATGCTCACCTCTTAGGAAGAGGTAATTGCAATTTGCAATTGCTTTTTAAAATTCTCATGCTTAGTCTCAGATGCTTTCAGACATGACCAATGAGTAGCCTGCAACCAGGCCAGCTGGTTCTGGCAAGCAGGGCAGGCTTTGAGTAAACACATCTCCCAGAGATGCCAGGACTGTTGTGAGACCACATATACATACCTCTCATGTGACAGGGACACCTGGATTTTGGTTATGTTGGGAAATGGGGTATGCAGACCCCAGAAAGGATGAGCAAGGCATGAACTGTCTTGCTATAGGGTTCTGTAGTCAACTAACCAGTGTATTTGCAGAATTTCCTGAAGTTATGCTTTGAGTCCATAGCCATAACATTAATTATTGTAATGTTTAAAGCTTACAGTTTGTATTTTTATATAAAGTTTAAAAAATAAAGTAAGTGCTGGACATATGATTAATTCTGTATCGTGTTCCTTGGTAGATTGAATTATATTTCACAAGAAATGCACACTTCAGATTGTACAACAGAGCAAATTTTTTTACAATTCTGATTTCTGTCTTGCTTCTTTTTCTTTGAACAGTTTATGAAGAACCAGAAGACCCCAGTAACAGATCATTTTTTTCAGAAATTATCTCTTCAGTGTCAGATGTCAAATTCAGTCACAGTGGTAGATACATGCTTACAAGAGATTACCTCACTGTCAAGGTTTGGGATCTGAACATGGAAACAAAGCCTGTAGAAACGTACCAGGTAGGAATCTCCTACATCTTAAAATGCAACATTATAAAAGGATCTCACTATTCGAAAACTGGATGTTTCTGTAAACTTCTCATTACTTTATCTGAGAAGCAGAAAGCTAAGAGAATTAATCAAGGTGGTTAAAATCCTCACAGTGGCATCCTTACAGCAGGAAAAGGGCAATCGCAGCATTAGTAAGGAAGTGTAAAGCCTGGGCAGTCAAAGTTGCACTCCCTGTGGATTAGGGTCTTGAAAGAAATGATTATTCTAAAAGAGAAATCATCTCTTCACTTTGGCATCTGCTTTTAAATGATGTATTTCACTACTAACATTTAAAAGTAACTGAGGAAAAGATTTTGTATGTTGCTTAGAACTCTGCTTCTGCTGGGACTGCTGAGAGTTTACAACTTTGTCATTTCCGAACTTCCTTTTACAGCTTGATCTGTGTGTTTCTCCCTTGTCCCTAGTTCTAGAAGTGATCCGTGTTAAACCCTGGCATCACCACTGATGCAGCAGCTCACAAATGCCAGACACACACATCTGGTTGCCTGAATTCATTGCGATATTATCCAGACAAAATGCCAGTGGCTCCAGCCAGTGCTAAGTTTGTACTCTGACATCTGTTATGTTTGGCAATAGAGGGCTGAGCTTACATTTTTTGACTCTGGCTCAAAGAAGGAAAATATGTCTGTGACACAGAAGCTGCTTGTTATGAAAATGCAGTAAGAAAAAAACTGTTAAGTTACCTAAAAAAGTGTATGCAAAGTAGGAAAAATGCCGTTCATCTGGCTTGTGCTGCGTACTGAGAGACAATCCTGTGACAGTGCTGGATCAGTCCCTTGTTTTCTGTGTCTAAATAATGGCAGGTGGGATACATTGGTTCACAGTAACTATAATTAAGATTGGTTTTAAAATAACATGATGAGAGTTTGATAGCATTTCTTGTCAAAACAAACAAAAATTTCCAGTATTTGTTAGCTAGCATTCAGTAAACAGAGTGGGCCCCAGTGTTTTTCAGTGCACCCATTACATTTCAGTGTATAGCATTCACTGTTCAATGTGTTAATATTGGAAAGTCTGAGCCTGTTTACCTTTAAGACTACAGAATTGGGTTTGCTCTTAAAATGGCAGTGCTTGTAATGCTAAATGTGTTAGAAATGTTGATATGCCATGAAAATGGAGTGGGAGGGTAAGGGCGAGACTGTGTTTTATATAACATAATAGAATCTCGGGTTTTGGGAACTTAGGTAATATATTATTTTATACCTATGCTAATTTAGTAGGCAGCCTTGTCCCTGGGGAGGAATAGCTGGTCAAGCCAACCTGTTTGTCTTGATTTTGACACCTGCTTTTATTTCCTCATGTAGGCAGCTGCGAAACAAGCTGGCCACTTTTAAATCAGTCTGACACCCAACAGTAGGGCCAATTAAAAAGTTATATTTCTTCATGCTGAGATGGGAAAATGAGTACTGATAATTGCAGTCAGAAGTTTATAGAGGAAAAAAACCAAGAACCACAACAACAAAGCCCCTTATATAATATAAAAAAAATACAACTAAATATTTATTTATAAATAAATATAATACTGTTCTTACCACCTTACTTAAATCTATGGATTGCCTTTCATTTTCAAATATCTATCCAGTGCCTTGTAAAGAATATACAGATGTGTTGTTGAGCATTGCAGTGGACTAAAGGAGAATCTGGAACTCAGGGGGCCTTGGGAAGCCAATAGCACAGGATGCCATAGAATTCGTGTGATCCAGCTGCTCTGAGAACCTTTCATGTTTTTAAGCTGCAGAGAGGAGAGAATTCTGTCTTTAAAAAAAGTGGTTTAAATTGCTCTCTTAAATAATTTGTCTCAGAGATATCTCTCTCTCACATACCTAAATCTCATATATAAACTTGGCAATTTCTCAAAAGGTTTTTTGGGGTAGATCACTGGAAGGCAACAAATAAACCTAACATTTTCATTTTATGTATCCACGTAATTATGAGGACAAGTATATCATTAAAAGATTAAAAGATGTTCATTAAAAGATTGAATTTCTCATTTCATCCACTGCATGGTAGCCACTTAGATATTGCCTAGCTGCAATAGTGAGGGTCACAACAGGAGATTTCACACAGAGTTGTAATAAAGAGCAGAATCCATAACTGTACTGCTTCATTATCAGCTTACAATTTTAACATTAGAAAAATGGCAAACAAAAATTAATTCCTCATGCAGGTTTTTTTTCCTATCAGTGCTGTGGCTCAAAGAATGCTATTGAATAGAGCAGCTGTTGCAGCCCTGCTGAACACATTATCTGCTGACAATGTTTCAACATGATTTTCTCCTGTTTGTTTTGCACAAAAGAAAAAAGGGCAGAGTATGGTCACTGGACAGCACTAAAAGAGCAATGCGGTGGAATGGTCAGTGCCTGAGTGTTGCAAGGCAGCCCTGCCTCACAGGTTACTCTTCTGGTGCTGCCAGGTGAATTACCCCAGCAGAAACCTTAGGAGCAGTAAGGTGAGTGCATTCATAGCTGGTAATAGCTTGATCCACTTTTGGCAGGCTCTGTAGCATAGTGATTTGGACCATGCATCACCAGTGCAATTCCTGGTTGTGTCTATTCAGTCCCAGTAAAACAGGTCCCTGCGTAGCTGTGTTGCTGTGTTAGTCTGGAGCACAGAATTGCTAAATAATTTCATGAGGGTCAGACCTGAAACATTGCCGTGAAGAAAAGGTTCTTGGTAATTAGGAATGAATTTGGTTTGCATTCAAGTACTATTGATATGTGGTAAGAACAATGTATAACAGACAAGGCAAATCTGATTTTACCCTCGGTAGTGGCACATGAATATGCAAACAGTGAAAATTAAGTGTTTCTTCCAGTTAGTTTTTCATAGTCTCTCTGAGGGTCTGAATGTGTTCAAATGTGGTAATCAAAAGGTCCACATAAAGAACAAGGTGGTTGTCCAAGGCAGTAGGGTGAGTCTGACAGTCTTGACAAGGTAAGACATCTGAGACAGGAATTGCAAAATGCTTTTGGACAAAGAAGATAGAAAGGCACAGCTCCAAGCTGTGGAGTTGGACACACTTTGCACAGGGTGTGTACATGACAGTGGTCATGACAGATGGCTGCTGGAAATGGTAACGAGAGAAAGACCTAGAAATGACAGTCAGGGAGGCAAATGTGATCTACTTCCTTCTGCCTTACGCAGCCTTTCTATTTCTTCCAAGTATTGGGAGCTCACAAGCACGACAAAGGAAAGAATTCCAGTTCTGTAACAAATTACACTGCTAACATAAAAAGGTTTTAGGTAAGAGAAAAGGAAAGGATTTAATTGCAGAGAGTGTAGGAAACTGCATCAATAGTAAAAGTGTTCTGACCTATTGCTCGCTGTGACGGTAAATGCATTTAATTGTGAAATGTTCTCCTCCATTTGCCAATTAATTGCTGTATAAGACATTATCTGTTAATGTACAGTTCAGTGTTCATTCATTTATTAATGAAAATTGATCCATAACAAAAATGTATAATCCTTAATAACCTTACATTACAAATATTCTTTGGATACTGTACAATTTGACTATGGAAAATGGGTCAGTTTAAAGAAAATATAAGTGAAAGGTCATTGTCCCTCATCTGGTCTTGATAGAAGTTATTTTACTAGAAGAAATGTTTGTGCTCTCGGGCCAGAGGAGAATGCTGAGCAGCCATGAGCAGGAATAATTTCACTGGCTTGCAAGAACCTGTAACCTCAGGATGGCAGAGCTAAATTATACCCCTGTTCCATTGGATTGGTGTGTTTCTCCAAGACGTCACCTACACATCTTTGTTTTACAGTTTCTACAGCAGCTAGAAGAAAATATCAGGAGTAGAAGTGCATTAGTAAATTTATCTAGGCAGGAATTTTCTACCACCATATTTCCTTATGGAATAAATCAAATCATCCAGAAGGAAAACTAATCAAATTCAGCAAAAGACTGAAACAGTTGGCATGCTCTTTATAATTGCTGTTCAGCAGAGATGTGTGGCCTAGAGGAGAGAGGTCTTCTGCTGGGTAGTCCCTCTTTTCCAGTGAGTAAATGATAATTTACAATGTTGTTTTTAAGTCTCAGCCAAATATGAGAAATCCTTGGGCTAAATTAGTGTTCTTATTTGCAGCCTGTGCAAGTACAACTTTGTACTGTATTTGGCTTCTGAAATACCTTACAAAAATAAATGTAATACCATACAGGTTCTTTTAATAGAGCCATGTTCTTTCTGCCATAAGTGAGAGTCCACTTATCTTGGAATATGGCATTTTTGTTACTATTTAAATTAGATTTCTTGCACATTAATTAGCACATCTAGGGTATCAGCTGGTGAAATGTCTCTGGGAATTAGGCTAGCACTGAGAAAATCACCCAAGCAGGAAACAAATATGTTGAAGAGGAGTGGTCTGCAGGCTGCTGAGGGAAGCATGTTTCGTGCCTTCCTGCAACAGTAACTCTGTAGCACCTATTAATTGGGCTGTGGAAAAGTACAGTTAGCTTCTTTGGAGTTTAAACACAGTATCTTCTGCAGAGCTGCCAATCTATGCAGCATATTTTGAAAGTGAACGTGGAATATAAAGCAGAACGTGAAGGGCTGGTTGGGGAGTTTTGTATTTTCTTTGATTTCAAGAATAACAGTTATTTTCTTTAAAACAGGTCCATGATTACCTTAGAAGCAAGTTATGTTCCCTCTATGAAAACGACTGCATCTTTGACAAGTTTGAATGTGCATGGAATGGATCAGACAGGTAATCAATCCATCCTTCTGTCCTCATTTAGCAAAAGACCCCCCCCAATGACGGGGAGCAAACCAAAAGTAGTTACCCGTGGTTTTTTTCCACATCAGTGTACGGCATCACACACCAGTGTTTGGGTTGATAGAAGATGTTTGGATGTTTGTGCAGTTGTGTCTCTGACTGCCTTAGACATGATGTATGCCTTAATAACCTTGGCTCATGCCTTGGGGGAAAAAACCCTTCAAATTATGTCCATTTTCACCCAAATCATAAATAGGCTGCAAAAGCTAGAAAGAATGATGCCAACTCACACAATCCCACCGACACACTAAGGAAACTTATGTGATCCTGTATTTGCACATGACCTGCCTCAGAAATTCAGTTCATTTACTGGAAATGGGTGTGAGGAAGGACTGCCACAGGCACCCTCTGATTCTCTGCAAACTGCTGCCAAATGGCACTTCTGATACCTCCCTCCATCAGAGCAGTCCCTTTCCTTATGCACTGACGGAGAGATCCTTGTTTTTATCTTGGACATAATATCTTGTTGAATGTTCTAATGAGACATACTGGCACAAGTCAGAGAGTGCAAGCAAGGATGGAGTGGGCTAATGCCATAATGCTGGCAAACAGTGGCAGTACTTTGTGGAGTAGGAATATTGGACAGGAATGGCTGAGCTCCCAAGAGGACTGGGTTAACAAAAATGGATAAAATCCAAGAGTATAATGCAAGGTAAGGATTTTAGTTAAAAAAAGAGCACAAACCTTCATCTTATCAGTTGGAAACAACTCCCAGGGACATTCATATGCTAGGTGACTGTGGAAGGGATTAGCAGCCTACAAAATGCATGTGAAAGCACAGGAGCCAATATTGAGTGACACAAAGTGACTCTTGGTTCAGCAGAGCTAGGAGCCAAGAGGCAGAAGTCTGGCACTGAGCCTGGAACTGCTCCTTCAGCTCAGTCTCTCATTTGGGAAAAACAGTCTGTCTCATTGTATTGAAGCAGGCCTGCCCACCCTGCAGTGGGCCTGGACTGTGAAACAGGCAGTCTGAGACATCTGTGAAAAAGGCAAATATGATCCTTGAATGAGCAAGACTGGGCTATCCAGCAGAGAGAGAAGTAGTGGTGACATTATGTTGGGCTCTTATTCAAAGACCTTTGAACTGCATTTACACATTTCATGTCCCTCATCTTTAAGGTGGATGAACTAATCGAGCAGATAGACAGCTGCTCTGAAGAAGAGAGGCCAGGACTTTGGTTTTCATCAGCTTAGCAAAGGAGAAGCCAAGATTTTACTTGCTTATATTAAGTATACCAAAGAGATATATGTAGGGAGGAAGAAGATCTAGCTAAGGTAAATGTGAATGATAATGACACAACAGCAAATAGATGTTGAGTGTCAACAGGTAGTTATAACCTGGAAATTAGAGGTAGTTCATACCTGTCTAAACAGTGACAAGCTGTCTTCCCATCCTGAGTGGCGGAGATACAAGAAACCCAGCTGTTCTGATGGTGGTGCTCAGGAAATCTGTGAAAGCAGTTATATGCAACATCGCTTAAAATTACAAGTGTCTGAACTTGGAAGTGCAGAACAAGTCCTGTGTTCCACAAATGCAGATCAAATATTATGCTGTACACTGGGTAAGGGGCACCTTTTCTTTGGACTACTTTCCTTTGCGCAGTTCCTCTACCTGCCCAATGTCTTTGCTAAGAAATGGAACTTTTACCTTGTATCATTCATTGTGCAAATGAAAATTCATATATATTCCATTATCTCTGTTGCCTGCACGCCAGAGTGATGTATTTTCTGACAAGGATTAACTCAGCATTGAGTATCCCCTGTGATACCAACTGCTGGCCGTTCAAAATTACATAGGTGGACCACACTCAGCAAAATACTTCCCAGATTGCTGTCATTGTAACTTGGGCACCAGCTGTTGTGGCTTTGGTACGGTCAAAGATTGGGAATGACTCACAGAAGGTTTAGGGGAAAATCCAAGTTTTGGGGCTTTTCTCTGAAACTCCCAAACCCATACATGAATGGGTGTTTTAGCAGAGGGTTTTCTCAGTGTGGTTACTGCTTGAGTTTGGCACTATTAGAAATTCAAAATTTAAAGCATTTATTGGAAAACACAGTGCTGATCCCTGCCTAAGTCTGGCACAGAACAACAGTGCATTCAAATAATGTAGATATTGTGAAACTTTGAAAAAGATCCAGAACTTTTCAGGTATTTTCAAACAATTTTGCTTATACTTGATGGGAATTCCTAGTGCATTGTGCAGGATGGGCAGCCACTTACTCCCAGGCCTGGAGTCTCTCTCCTCTGGCCAGATGAAGTGCTGCTGTCCTCATTAGTGTGGTAAGACTGCTCTCTGGGTAGTCGCCTGGTAATAATGGAATTCTTGTTCAATATCAGGGTTTAAAGTGAGCGTAATATTTTCATTCCTACTTGACAGATCAGAAAGATCAATGCAGGGAGTAATTATTAAGTGGGAACATTAGATTGTGAGGGCTTCATTTATTGTACTGCCCAGACACTGAGGCGTTATTAGTCATGCACAATTACCAAACCTGTCACTAAACACAATGGGCTACTCTTGACTGTAAAAAACTCTTTGAGTAGAGGAGCTGGAAACATTTGACAAAAGAAAAGAGCTCTCTTTAATTTAGTTGTTTCTTTTTAAGAGTCAGATGTATCAGAACTGATGCTCATCTTTTGATTCGCTCCTCTGAGCTCCTTGCTTATGAGTATGACAAGTATTGCTACACATTACTAGAATATCTTTTTATTGGTAGATCATAGTTTAAATAATATTTAGGTACCAGTACCCCTTAAAAACAGTTCATTTGAACAGTAAGGTCACTTAATTTGAGTCTTTCAGTATGCAGCTTTTTAAAAAGGACTATTACTAAAGGTAAAAATTGCATATTGACAGTTGTACTCAGAAGAGATGCTGCAGTACTTAGATTATTAATCCATCTACATAACAGTAATAACTGCAGTTCTAAACATATTATTTTTATATTTTGCAAGACTTGAAAGCTATAACGACAATTTGTAGTGACAGGATTGTTCAGTTAAAAATGAAAGTGTGTTTATTATTTAGGTGAAAATACTTCTTATTAAGTTTTGTCATTACTAAGAAGTTAATCTAGGCTATCATAGAACCTGATGGTGAAGCTGTTCACAAAAATAATCAACATACGTGAGCTCTGATTAGAACGTGATTGATGCTCAGTTACTCCAATGAACAGGAACTAATACAATCAGACAGAGCTGATCTCATTTGCTGAAGGGCACATTAATCACTATGTACTTTGGCAACAACAGTGGTCAGGGGAGGGAGCCAAGCAGAGGCCTTATACTAATTCATCCAGATGAGCACGTATTATCTGTAGTTGAATATATTACACAAAAATGATGCTATCTTTATTGTATATACATCATTACATGACTAGGTAGAATAGGTGAGCTCTACTTACACAGCAATTTCATTTAGCTCTTCTGTTCACATCCCAAGTCAGGTATTTTAATAATAACCTGGAGGACACTGTTTCCTTCCCACTGTCAACAGCTTTCAGTTTTATCTTAAAAAATAAGCACTTCTGTAGCCTTTTGTAAGGTAAAGAAGCCAGAAAAAAAAAAAAGAAAGGAAAAAAAGAACAAATTCTACATGATAGCAAGTGAATACCTTAGTTAACTATTTTTTTTTTTTAAGATTTCAAATGAATGGGTGTATAGGACCCCTGCCAGGGAGACTTCTAAATACTGCCATGATAAGTGATATGCTGCAAGCAGATGAGTGAAGCCACATACAACTGTTCAGTCAGTCCTGTCCTACTGAACTGTCATTCATCCCCCTGAATATCCATCAGCCTTCACTCTAATTGGGCAGAACTGGCAGATCCCATTGGATGAGATGTTAAGAGTCTATTCCTGTCTGGCAGCACACTCCATGCTGGAGAGCTAGAAGACATCATTTTGTTCTCAAAGCTTGGCATGTCAAATACTAGCTTGGAAGTACTTGGGGATCCCGTGTTCTTCCTCCCAGTCTTATACCAGCCAGCTGTACCAGGATGCCACAACCCTGAATCCTGTGTCTCAAGTTTTTCCAGCAGCCTTTTCCCCAGGAAGTTTAATTAAATTCCTTCTTTGTGATGGGGAGTCAGTCAGACTTTACACAGCCCAGCATACAGGAAAATTTCCCGGTATTTCAGGAGGTCCTCATTGCTTGCAACAGTACTTCTTCCTTTCCCTTTGTTATAATTAATCTTTTTTTTTATTCCTATGAAAAATGTTGTTTAGGAGTTTTTCTGGAACTGACCCTTTTTTTTATTGGATCAGCTTGTCATGAAACCTGATCTGGTGGACCTTACGTGTTAATCCTAGGAGGCTGCAGATGTCCTCTTCTGCACTGGTACACATGGCAGTGAAATACTGAAAATTTAGGGGCTCAAAATATAATTGGGAGACAGTTTCAGGTCAAAGAAAAGCTCTCTTTTCATGCTGGGTGCCTTGAGGGACATCTTTGATGAGATTTGCAAATGTGGGGGCAGGCTCTGGTGGGAGCTGCTCTCTGAGTCTCCTCCCCTCACACCTTCGAAGTCCAAGCCCTGCCTCTCTTGCCCCAGGGAATGATGTTCTGCTGCCACTTCTGTGCTGAGGGGCAGGGCAGCTGGGCTGGTTTGGTTTCTCTTATCACCCTTAAGCCTGGTGTGTTCAGGTCCTTGAAGCCCTGCCAAGCCCTGCTCTTAGTCCTGTCACACCATCCCATGGCTTCCATGGTCTCGTCAGCAGCAGTGAAGGAGGGGAACTATGATACGAGCTGAATTTCTCCAGACAGTAGAAATCTGCAGGTGAGTAAAAGCTTCTATGCATCTAGGAAGACTAATCTGGGCCAGAGCTAGCCCAAAAATTATCAGAGTTTAAAAAAAAAAACAAAACAACAAACTAAACAAGAAAAACAACATAAAACAGTGTGGAGCAAGTATTGGTTTGGTTTTTAAGCCAGCCTTAAAAACCTTAATTCCAGCTGATATCCCCAAATATTCAGGGCAGTCCCTGACATCCAGGAATGCAGCTGAATGGAGCAATTTTGATAAAGGCTGTTGTGTGCAGGGATGGCTGCAACATGGATAACATTTAAGAGATTGACTTGAAGTATGGGAATAACAGATCTGAGAAATACAGAGATATGCCAATTCTTAGTGACTGACATGTTTGATGAAATGTCATTGCCTAAAAATTGTTGTGGAATATCTCATTGCTGGTTAGTAAAATGGTGAAAATCCTATTCAGATGCCTTTGAGGTTGGTGAAGTAGAGAATTTGATGACCACCCAAGAGAAGCAGAACTTTTTAGAGGGGAAAACCCCATGCTGAAGCATTTCATTTAACAGAGTCACTACCAAAACCAAAATATTGAGACTCAGATGTTTAAAAGTATTAGGATAATTAAAGATGCCAAAGCCATCAGTAGTTGAGAGGTTGCTTCTGTAGACCCTAAAACTCCGGCCCTAAATTAAACATCAGTGGTACAATACTGGTGTCATATTTAATAAAATCATTATCCATAGGTAAACATCTGCTCCTTTTGAGTATTACTGTTACAATGCAAGCAGGAGTAACTTTCTTCTCTCAAATCCTCTATTTCAGACAATTTTACAGATTGAAAATTTACTTTTAGGAAAAACAACCCTACCTGAATTATTGCTGGCTACCAGATCAACATGGCACAGTGTAAAGGAGCCTCAGCTGAATGGGAGATGTACAGTTAATGTTCTGCTGATTTGGAAACCACGTCTCCTGCCTAAATGAGCTTTGGTTCTTAGGGATTTGCTGTTTCCCCAGCCTTCAGCCCAAAGAAGGCGGGGGGGGGGTGGGGGGGGGATGCAAGCTAAAACACCTGGACAGCCAAGCAAGTTGTCTGCAAGACTGGAGGGCTGGGGGAGATCACCAAGAAAGGGTGAGCAGTGAGACTTACAGGAGTAAAACAAAGACATGAGAGGGGTGGGAAAAGGAAGAGAGAAGTAGATAAGGTGGGGTTTTTTTTTGATTGTAGAGCAGGATAGATGGAAATGAAAAAAGAGGAGTGGAGAGGAAGAGAAGGGGAAAGGGAAACCTATCTGGAAAGCGTGGTAAAGGCCAGAGTCAGAATTGGAGGGGAAGAAAGGGAAAAAGAGAACAAAACGGTAACTAGGGAGGGAATGAAAAGTCAATCAAAGTAGGGATTGGTCTGCACTGGAGTTTTCCCTTTCCCCTTTTACCTTCTGTAATAATACATTTGGCACTGTTGTTACAGAAAAAGGAGGGGTAAGACTGGGTCACTGCGACCCCGCATGAGGACTGAAGTTTGGCAGTGAGATGCCTCAGATCACATCATTGATAAGCAAGCATGCCCAGTGTCAGTGCAGGCAGGAGGAAATTCTGGGTTGTCACTCCAAACACACATACCTGAAGAATTGCCTGGACCTTGCTTGGAGCAGCTTGAACAGAGGTAGCAGAGAATATTCCGGGTGCTCTGCAGAGCAGCCCCGCTTGGAGAGGAAAATGTGTTCCCTGCCTGGGGCAGCGCAGGAGGGTTAATGAGGGACTGTGCAAATGCAGGGGCCTGCAGGTATGGGGTGTTGTCTCTCCTTCCAGAGCACTGGCTGGGCTGAAGAGGGTGAAATGTAGTAGTGGTAGTCATGCTGCAGCCATTGGGTTTTTTCCCTGCTTTTTTGTTTGGTTGGTTTGGCAGGGTGGGGTGTGATGTTGTTTGGGGATTTTTGTGATCATGCTGCCTGTAGCTGTGGTGGTTTGAGCTGATGCAGTCAGGCTGAAGCTTTGCTCCAGCCTGAGCTATCAGTACACTGCTCCTCGGGGTGCACTGGAGCGTGTTCTGCGTCCTAAATACCGCTGCATGACAGAGATGATGGTACCTCTGACCTTGTGTAGCACAACTTGTAAACCCGCCTTCTAAAGAAAATTCAAGGTGGTTAGACACAACTTTCCTGGGCTGCTGCCTTACACACCTATGAAGTAGTGTGGGCTGTTTTGGATGAAGGGCTTTGGTTTCTTGAAACAGCCTCTCTTGCAAGGGTTTTGTGCAAGCCCTTATCATAACACTGCTGTGCAGAGCAGTGTCTGGGAATACAGAACAGACTCCTCCTATATTGAGCTGTAATTTATATTCTACTATTTATAAAAAAAAAAATCTCCTTATCGCATGGACTCCACTATTGCACATTGTATTTTCCTGAACAGAAAAAAATTGCAGGATTACATCTAGTTTCTACTCTCTTTTATTACTTTAAGCAGCAGGTAAGGTTATAATCCATCTGTGTTTGTGACCTTGAACAAGAATGGGCACTTTCTCATTTACATAATGCTGGTTTTTACTGAGCCATTAAACTGCAGAAAAATAGGGCCAGCATGAAAAGTAGTCATCCACATATGTTAAAAAAAAAACTGCAGTAAATCCAACTGAAGAAAGACTTTAAAAAATATGCAAGAGTTCAAGAAATTAAAAAGCAAATGGACTGTAAAGGCAGTTTTACTGCAAGCAAAATCTTCTAAAATAAGATCCTTAACAAACACCTCTCTCTGCATTTGGTGCACTGGTACTCTGCCAGCATGAAAACTGCTTCCTTGACAGTTCCTGCCTCCATCAGGGGGGATGCTCCTCTTTCCCCTGGGAGCCACAGCTCTGCAGCCCATGGCACAGAGGTGCCCCTGCACTATGAACCTGTTTCAAAATTTTGCCTGGGAGAAAATATACAGCTGGACTGTTTGCATCACAAATTGTGTATGTTAGTGCTGAGATATGAAATAACCTCAACTTTCTCATGTTGCAAATAACCATTACAGAAGGAGCTGTAATGACAAGACATGGTGATTTGGAAGGAATGAAACATTTGATTTACTGCTGTTGATTCAATTTCTGAAATGGGCACTAATCTTGATCAATAGACTTTCTGCGGCTTCTGGGATACATTTTATCAAGCTGTCACACTGACTCCTATTTTTTAACTTGTGAGGTTGTTAACTTGTGCCTTGCTAGGCAGGATTGCGCCAGGCCTTTGTGGGTGCGGAGTGAAAGGGAAACCTCTCCGCAGGCAACCAGGGGCGGGTCCTACGGCTGGAGAGCAGCAAGGAGCTCCCTGCCAGGGCTGGATGGGGCTGCGTGTGGACAAGTGCCCCTGTGCATCCCCCCAGCAGCGAGCTTCCTGCAGGTCTCCAGGAAGCAGCCCCTCTCCGTGAGATGAAGGCTGTAGGGGAGCTCTCGCCCAGGGCAGTGCGCGCTGGGTCTCTGTGCCGCGCCGTCTGGTTCGCAGCAGTTCCCTTTGGCACTTCAGGAGCTGCGCAGAGCTCAGTGTGGTACCAGCTGCCATCCGACTGCAGTCAGCAGACATGGAAGCAGGGTGGATCTGGGTGATTCATTCCCAGTGTACAAACCCAGCTCACCCACTCCAGTTACCCTGCAGCAGCTCTAGAGCCTGCGCTGCTCTCAGTCCCCAGCTGTAGCCGCAGCAGTGAGGGGCACAGCTCACATTTGTGCTTTCCCCGTGTATCATTCATTTGTATTACAGTCGCTCCTAATGGCCCCAAATGAGATCAAGACAGCGCTGGCTGGAGGCTGTGCACACACTGTAAGGCACTCCTGAATCCAGGAGCTTCTAATCTAATCAGCTAGTGAGTGTCTGTATGGTGGAGAGTATGGCTTATGCCTGTGAGTTCTCCCATATTCTCCCATATGCTCCATGTTTCCGTGGCCAGTCTGCTGCTCAACACAATTTCCTCCCCCCTAACAGTAAAGTGTGAAAGCAGCTGTCATTTGAGATGGAGGTTTGTTTATTAATGCTACACACGTCAAATTCTTTTGGGCTCTATTAGAAAGGCAAATAGTTCCTGATTGCCTGAGTCTTAAAACTGTACAGCTTTTTCTGTGAAGACCTGACCATTTGGGGTGGATTCCCTCTTACAGAATGGAAATTCAGAACAAAACCGTCCTGGGGCTGAGATAGGAGAGTACAGAATGGCCCTAGTTTCACATATGGAAAAAGTTCACAGAGGATGAGCTTTCAAACAAGGCTCTGAAATCCATGATTATGCTAATCCAATAACCTGAGGGCCATGGATGAAATCCTGAATTCATTAAAGTTAGTGACAAAATATCCTCCCCTAGGGACTAGGGGAATGAAGCAACTGACAATCCATTATTTCAAACTGCAAGCTGATTAATGAGGTAATTTTTATACAGATCGAGGTATGTTTTCTGTCCCCTTCTCCCAGACCCAGAAATATATCCTGACTTGATGTTTCATTCAAACTTTATATAAGAGATGCCAGAATCCTGACACCAGTGTGTTTATTTCTAAGAAGCATTGTAGATACAAATTTTAGTGATGTCTGGACTTGCAAGGTCTGTGGCTTCAGCAAGGGAAAGAGTTTAATCTGGAAAGAATTTACATGTGCAAACTCAATGTGATTTTTCAGAACCTTTCAAAACACCCTTCTTCAAAATATTCTTTAAAATATATAATTATTTACTAAACCTTACTGTTGTATCAAAAGATTTGAAATACGTAGGAATTTTTTTAGACTATTTCTGGAATCATGGTAAAACTCAGCTGTTATTAAAGGTAAAGCTCCAGAGAAAGGGAAAAAGCCTGAAATATATGATCCTTAAGCACTCATAAAAAGCTGGAGGGTAATTAAAAATGACTTATTAAAACATGTTGCTTGTATTATCTTATGATGTGATTATCATGATGTCGAGGAGTGGTCATTATTGGGGGTAACTGTAATTTTCATTGAATAATATGGAAGGGGAAGGCATTGGTAGAAGAAAACCATTAATTCTGGGGAGTACTGAGAAAACCCCTGTTTTTTTCTTATTCTTTCCTGTCTGAAATCCTAAGGTTAAACTCAGCTGTCCTGATCCAGCCATGTTGGTAGACTTTGCACAAGCTGCTGTTTAACTGCCTTTGTTGTCGCTCTCTGTCTGTCTCTCTGCAGTGTGATAATGACAGGTGCGTATAACAACTTTTTTCGAATGTTTGACCGCAACACCAAGCGGGATGTTACCTTGGAGGCTTCCCGGGAGAGCAGTAAACCACGAGCCATTCTTAAGCCCCGGAGGGTCTGCGTTGGAGGCAAACGGAGGAAAGATGACATCAGTGTTGACAGTTTGGACTTTACTAAGAAGATCTTGCACACAGCATGGCACCCAACCGAGAACATCATTGCTATAGCAGCGACAAACAATCTGTACATATTTCAGGATAAAGTGAACTCAGAAATGCACTAGATTTATCAATATCCCTCTATATTTACAAACCAGCCTCTTGAGAGTTGTAGAAGGATGTGATCTTCACAAAAATTGTGGCTTCTGTCGTGGGATTTGTAGGTTGCATCCTTTCATCCCTCAGCCTGTATCGTTATTGGTGGCAAGCCAATTATTTTCCATCACTGCAACTGTATGAGTAAAAGGCACGACTGCAAATCCAGTACTGTGGTCTGTATTGGTTCCTTTAAATAAACAGGGGTATTGATTCAGTTTGGGAGTGTTCCTGAGGAGGGCTGAGGCTCCTCAACTCCTGTCCATCCTTTTGAGGGTCTTAGTGGTTTGCAGGACTGTGGTTTTCTGGTGCCCTTCCTGCTTTTGCAGTCCACAGCATTTACCATACTGTTAGAGCTCTTTGCCTCAAACTCTTGATTGTTTTTTTTTCTCCAGTGCTGTTTTCCTGTCTTTCAATTAAGCCGAGCCTCTTTAAAAGAATGAATAGCCACATCCCTTTAGAGCACGTGGCACATTGGAGGGACCTCATGAGAGTTAGAGCTAGAAGCAGAATCCCTGCTGGTGAAAACCTGCCCCATCTCACCCATCCCATTCCCTTCTTTACAGTACTCTCTTATTTATTATTTATTTATCACATTACTTTGTGCTTCACCTTCCCAAGTGAGTAAGTGACAAACTGGTATAGTTAGCCAGCTTATTTCGACTTTATTCTCCATGGTTCTCTTTTCTCTGTTTAAAACAATAAGTAGTATCTTCATTGTGTAAGGACTATTAAAAAACTTGGCATTGCCACTCTGGAGGGCCTGGCTGGTCAGACACAGCCTGGCAATTCACAAAGAAACCCCTGCTACCCGTTTGGGTTGGAGTTCTGGAACCTTGGCTAGAAGTGCTGTCCTTGAAGGCAATGACCAGCTTGAGTGGGAACAGAGTTACATCACTGCTAGACACTTGATAAAGTCCCTTGTTTGTTGTTTGCAGAATGGTTATGTTAATCCTGGCCTTTGGGGAATACAGGCAATGCCTGGTATCTGTAACTGTGAAAAGAATGGGACTGTGAGAGGCAGGACCGCTCAGTGAATTTTAACGCTTTTAAATGAGGCCACTTCTGGGAGACAAAGTTAGTCCCGGAGAAACATGAAAAATCCAAACCAAACAAAACCTTCCTCCAAAGAAATGCTCTTAGATCTATCTCTATTCTGTTATGGTTAGTGATATAAATGGAAAAGGAAAGTACACACAAAGTAGGGCATGCAGGAATGGTATGGGAACGGTGCAGTGGGCAGGAAGTCCTCTTAATCCAGGAAAGGAAAGTTCTGCTGCACCCTTAATAGCTCTGGCAGAAAACTTAATATCCCAAAGGATTTCTACTCTAACCATGAATAAAAGAGCACAACTCACATGGCCTGTTAATCTGCCCATATTAAAACTCCTCAGAAAAAAAAATCTTTAAGCCATTATGCCCTGATTTCTTGGTAAGTGGAGAATGTACTGCTGAAGGGATCTGCATGCTTTTGTATTTTGGTTTGGGGGAAGGGTGGGTGAAAATCTGCTTACAAGAAATTAAAAAACAAAGTCTACAGCTTTTATATGACATTTCATTCAATACCACACCTGAAATCTGTCTGTTTGAAGTTTTCTAGATCAATGCTGTATATTTTGTGTGTAGAAGCACAAACACATGTGCACCAGTTTCCAGCCACACTAAACACATACGGTATGAAATGTGTGGGGTGATTTTAAAGGGAACAAAGAATGTTTGTTTATAAAATACTGTGTGCTGTAGCAGGCATGGACAGTATATGTACATATTTATTCTAATGAAATTTAACAAAATTGCCTTTTCCTTTTTTTTTTCCCCTTGTAAAAAGGTTTGAGTGTGGTAAATTGTATAGAAAACTTGTTAATGCCAAACTACTGCTTCAAGGGTGTCATACAATTTCTTTGAATTTTGGCCCCCTCCATTAATCTTTGCAGCTCAAAAAGAAAAAAAAATGCTATCAGCTTGTATTGGCATTTAAAGCTAGAGGTACTGTAAAACATATATTTAGCTTTTAACATTCTCAAGTAAGATTCTGTAGATAACTTATTATAAAGCAGATCCTAATGCAACCATTTTTCGTTTTTAATTTGAAGTACCTTACTCTGTTACAGCTTTGGGTACCAAAAATAACATGTTAAAATTAAATAAACGAATATATCTTTGGAGCTTTATAAAACTAATTAAATACCCAACCAAAATACCATGAAGTGATTATAAAGGAAATAAATAGAAACCTTTCAAAGACCAGTATTCCGTTCCTGTCTTTAACATCATAGTAACAGATCGGTTTCCTGGTTTCTTGAATGTATGGAAAGTTAACATCGTCATTGTGAACGTTTCCAACTTTCTTTCTCTTTTTAGTTTGAGCTTTCAGTGGTGTAGAGTAAGTGATGGTAAAGTTGGTAAATCTGATTGTTTTGAAAGCTGTTGTTCATGGCTGCATTTTTTGTGTTGCACAAATTAGCTAACTGTTGTTGAATAAAAATATAAATATGTTAATACCAGCTTTTTCAATAAAACTACAACCAAAACAAGGCATAAATAGATGACTTCAAGGCACCGCTTATTTTTAAGCTAGGCAAGAAAGAGCTGTTTTAGCTCCTTTTACGGAGGAGGAAGAGTCACAGGGATCAGACTTGGAGGGCAAGCTACTGTGGGAACTTCAAGTGTTGTGGCAGGTGGAGGAGGGAACACCATGCCATGAGTGGGATTAGGGTGTTGCATGATGAAGTGTGGGCAGCTGTAGCAGAGCTGGAGACATGCTTTAGTTTCAGTCCCGGGACCAGCTTTTTCTTCTGCTCATAGCCCAAGCTGGTCTTTAGGAGGCTTGAGTCTCAGTCTCCTACAGCTGGAATCAGAGATATGCAGTGTGAATTGACACACAAAGTCACAGGTAAAAAAAATGGCATTGGTGTTGTCACCGAAACTGCAGGAAAAACAAAAACCCTCCAACAACATTTTTGGTGTTAGAGAATCAAGGCATTACTTTATTGCTGGCCAGGATGTTGTTCTGGCCAGGATGTACAACAGAAATAATTTCATCCACACATAGCCCGGGTGTGCAGAGAAGATCATTCCATGACACATGAATTTTACCAGATTTTTCACAAACTTTATACAGTCAAAACCCATAGAGATTCACTGGTTCAATGTTCATTGGTTCCAGGTTATGTATTTACTAGTATTTGGTTTCCTACTGGATCTGGATTTCTTGGCCTCTGATGTTAATTAGGTCCTCGATCCCCGATTTCCTTATCAGTCTTTTCCGGACCAGATGTCTCCAACCATGCCAGGGGCCAGTGTCTGGCGTAGATGTTCCTTGATGTTTGCTGATGGCCGCTGATGTTCTGCTGATGGTCGTTATCACTTTGGGTATCTTTTGGGCTACTTCCAGTCTGTTGAGATATTAAGCTCATCAGGCCTTCACCTGGTGGAACAATGCCCTGGAAATTTCCCTGGGGGCAAAGGCAAACACAGGTTGGACTCGATGGTATCAAAAGTCTTTTCCAACCTAGTTCATTCTGTGATTCTGTGAAAACTGGCTAAAGTTATAAAATAAGTTGTAAACTTGGTATATTTTCCAACAGTGTCATCACTGGCCAGGTTTGAGACCTTCCAACTGTGAGAGCACACCAGGGATGTGGCCAGGCCTGGCCTACCAAATGAGACAAATACTGGCCCAGGTGACAAACCAGAGGGCTACCAGCAGAGCAGCATCCTGCTTTCTCCCACCATACTCTATCTCTACCACAGGGGAAAATAAAATATAGTTATAATACAGAAATAAATAACCAAAAAATTGCTGGCTTGGCACACACACTTAAGGTAGGAAACCATTCTCTTTCCAGTCCGAGCTGATGCCTGACTCTCCATGGTGATCATGACACTTGCCCCAGGTCTGGGGCAGCTCTCTGGAATCTCAGTCCCAGGCAGATGATCCAGCTTGTGCCCAGGGTGAGAGGCCTCCTGCCATCCCTACACATGAGTAACACACTGAGAGGCTGAGGCCTTTTTCTGGGTGCAGTCCAGAATAAATTTGCCTCAGCTGTTACACGAGGCAGAATGTGGCTTTGCACAGTTCCCCCAGAGCTTACATGCTAATTTTTTTCACCCCTTTTTGGGAAGACACAGTCAATCCCACTCATTTAGATGGACAAATATGACTAGGCACTGAAGAGAGAAATCTCAGCTGAAAATCAACACATCAAGCAATACACTATTTACCTTTCCAGTTTTCCTTTTCATCCCCCAATACCCAGAAGGAGCAGAAGCCAGATGGCTCACTTGCATGCTTTTGAAATTTTCACACGCATACTTAGTAGCTAAATACGGCAATTTAACCCTTTGTGGCTTGGAGGAGATACTGGTGTGACCCACCTGGTTCTGCTGTTTGCTGCCAGCAAGTCGTCCTGCTTTAAACATTTGGAGCCTTTGGCTGGAACCTTTGGTTGCCCCTGATGGGAGGGCAAGTAGAAGGATCGTTTGTATCAAATTTTCAGTAACGTTATTATCAATTTGCTCCCACTCCCAATAGGAATTATTTTCCATTTGCAGTCTTGTCAGCAAATTGCATTGAGTCTAAACGTAGAGTATGAAGTCACCTTGCTCATGTGGCAGAACCAGGATTACTGGAATAGGCCTAATTTTATAGGGACAGGGTATGTTTCTTAGTCTCTGTGAAGCCATTAAATGGTCTGGATATTCTGTACAGGCCAGCTCTGGAAAGGTGTGCTCTCAGAGTGCACCATGAAAAAGCATTTCTTAGCAGTGAAATTTTATTTTCCTTCTCACTCAAGTTGGATGAGGATCAAACTTTTACACGTGAAAGTGAACACAACTCTTCAGGCAGTTGTAGATCATAAATCTGGCCCATGGTACAAAGCATTTTTCATGGAGCACTGGCTGAGTAAACTCCTCAGTTCCCTCAGCTCTGAAAGCTGCCATGAGTATGGATCAGCCAGGCAGGGTACAGCTAATTACTTGTCTTGCCATTTGCCAGTTGAGGCAGTCAATGAGTAGGACAAGATCCTTAAACCAACAATTCCATTCAACAGTTATTTCAAGTGTCATGACAACACTAGACATTCTTTTTGTAATATGGCTGCTCAAACAAATAAACCCTACAGCAGTGACTTGATCAAAGTATGCAGGGAGTGTTCTGGACAGCTACTCCTTGTTTTAAAATTAGTACTAATCATACTACTAACGTGCATGTCCTGTGCAATGGCCCGATCCAAGCAGATCAGCTTTAAATACAGGACCAAATTCCTCAGCTGGCAATAGGCACGTGAATATGGCAATATGGCTGTGCTGCAAGGAGAAGAGTACTTAGAGAACTCCAGAAACCCCATCATCACCTTCTTTGACTTCATCATCATATCATCATTTCTCAAACAGGAGAAACAATTGGGGGGGGGATCGCTGTAAATTATAAAAAAGATAAGTAAATGAGGTTGGGATTTGGGTGTCAGATTGGGAGAGAAGAGGTTGATATTCCTCCATTCTATACCTGTAATATAAATGCTGTCCAAGCAAGACAGCAGTGACAGCCCACTGTTGATACCTTGTGCCAACACCTCAGCTCTGGCAGGTTCTTGGTTTCATTTCCCTTTGGTGAGGCTTGAACACCCTCAGCAGCTCTGCAAGGTGCTCTGGACCAGGCTCCTCCTCACCTTAGTGGGAAGGTGCAGAAAGCAGCAGAGGTTTCCCACAGATAGGAGAGATCCTATCATTGTGCTCTATTTGCAATACAGGAGGTGATGCTCACAGTAAATTTATGCACATCTTGGACTGCCTTGTGGCAGTGGGGAGGAGAACACTGCTGGTTCAATTATCATCATCTTACATCTCTTCTAACACCTTTCCAGGATGAACAGCTGCACTCTCTGTTTCTCACAGCTATTGATCTGCAAACTCAGAGAGATGTTGCTGCACCAATTGTGCTCTGTCAACGTGTTCAAAATATTCTCTGCAACCCTCTCAGGTAAAGACTTACTTTAGCATGAAATGAGAGATAAGCTGCACTATTTTATACCACCTTCCTCCACATATTTTGTAAGGATTCCTTTAAAAATACTTGACTCTTTTGAGCTGCTATTGTAATATTGCTAATGAATTTTGAGGAGTCTAGTGCTACTTTTAAACCTGTATCTCCTAACCACTTTCTAGAACTGCAAGAAATCTCTCCCTGCATAACTTATCCCCAAGGTCTTGTCAAACCTGTCCCAAAACCAGACTCCTGAGAGCCACTATTCATTATCAAAGAGCAGAGAAGATGATTCTTGCTTAAGAAGGACAATTGAAGCCTGAGGCTATCTAAAGAAGGGGACAGAAAGATTTCCCTTGCTTCCTCTACAGAGTCAGTCCCCAGTCTTATCACACACCCTCCTAGCCTGTTGTGCTGCCTGTTCTCCCTGTGCTTTTCCTTCTACCACATCCTATGACTCCTCATGTTTCCCCTCTTCAGCCTCCTCCTTCAGCCACATACAGTGGCCAGAAGTCAGTAAAACCCACCAGTTATTCCCATCACTGGACCAAACCCAGCCCCCTCAGGCGGGAGCAGTTTCTCACCGGCACAAAGGTGAGTGCCCTGTCGGCTCCCCCTCTCCTGGGCTGTCAGAGGGGAAAGCCCCGTTTGCCAAAGTGCATATTTCAAGTGGAAGATCTACAGAATTGGAGAGGTTGTATCTTAGCAACCACCAATGCATTAAGAAAGCAGTTTAACCGTTTAAACCTTAAATTATAAAACCCACCACAAAGACGTGGCTGTTGTGCATGAGACACAGCAATTCCCCCTGAGGGACACAACTGCCCTGTGCACATCCACCTGCCAAAGGCACCTGGGTGAAGCTTCTCCCTTCCCTGCACAAATAAGAGAGTGCTGTCATGGTCCACACCCACATCCTTTGCTCTCCTGCAGGAAGAGAGTGGAAAAAAGGCATCTTTTTGCAGCGAAACACTGAGGTTTTGTGTATTGATCTTGCGGCCATAGGACCAAAGCAAGATCTTCAAGACTTTCCAAGGGGAAATAAAGGAGTCCCATAATGAAAACTCAGAGTGAAGTAGTCACAGGGGTGTGATCACTTCACAAGAGTTGTTGTGATGCAGGATGTATTCCCTGATCTGTACAGCTTAGAATTCCAATCTTTTCCCTTCCTGGGTAGTACCTTAATTATCAGTTCTCAGATACACGTTTCTCTCAGTTCTTTTCTTCCAAGGGTTTGTGCAACAGGAGCCAGGCCTCTCTCTGTTTTATGTGGACATCCAATACAACAGCAGTTTCAAGGTTTCCTTACCATGCCTGCAGCAAACCTGAATTTCATCCTTGACCTGACAAAGTTGTAACGAAAACAACAGGGCATCTGCAAAAGCTAGGTTAGACAAGTCACCATTTTCTGCCTCAAAAACTTTCTTGTCGTATTTTGTGCACATTCTATTCTATTCTACATTGTTCTCAGTGGCCCGATGCCAGCTGTGTGATGACACACAGGGATGATCCCCATTGTCCTGCAAAGGGAGCTCCACGGACTGTTAATCCCTCCAAAGGGAGCTGCCTGAGAGAAATACAGAGTAGGAGTGGTGCAGAGTCCCTCATCCACAGACTGAAAATATTTTGCACAGAAAGCTAGGACTTAACCCATAAGCACAATCCATAACCAGCCTCTGAAAGGAGTAGGAGCACATCTGGCACTGCAAAGGCAGGTCTTTGCACAGCCCACAAACTTGATGGGACAGGAAAGGAGGCAGCCCTTGTCCTTCTCACTCTTGCTTCATAGATGCACTATTCTGGAGAAGATATAATAAATAAAGCAAAAAAGAAATTCTACCAAGGCAACTACCAGCCCCAAAGAGTGCCCCAGCTAATGAGGACTGTGATATAAGGCACAGGCATATACTCAGGGTATCCATCTGCACTTAACGGCTGTGTATGTCTAAGCTGCAAGACAGAAGAGCTGCCCTGGGCTAGAGAAACTTCAGGCTATAGGATTGAAGCACTCCATGGAGATTCACTTTTTAAACAATGATTAAAGATCAATTGAACTGTTACTAGAAGCAGTATTAGGAGAGATTTATGAATCATCCATTTATAACTTGAGGAAAGCATCTTCTGTAAAGAGAAAACTGAAAAATCTATTTATTGCAAAACCAATTGCTGGGCTCATCATCTGTCTGTCACACTGGTGCAAGGGCACACAAATACGAGGAGCATGTCAGCCATGGACTGCCTTTTGTGAGCAAGTTGGTAAATTCCTGCCAGCATGTGCTTTGAACAAAATTTAGCACCAAACAAAAAAAATCCAAACAAACACAGAATTGTTTTGCATTGCATCTTCTGGATTGAATATGTTTTGGTCTTGAACGATTTTTTTTTTAAAGAGGGTTCTTAGAGTATTCAGACAGTGATATCCATCCTGACCTTCAGATGGCAGCTTTGGCTTTGATTGTAGACAAATTCTTGATCTGGATTTGGTCCGTAGACTACTCCCAAAGCATCTAAGTCCTATTAAAATAACATTTCCATTACCTAATTAATTGTTTGAAGCTATTTTCAGTGATTGTTTATTGAAGTTATAGTTTGTCACCTGAGGCAACAGCATGGCTTGTTGTCGTGGAAACATCTCTGCTGTCATGAGCGATGAATAGGGAGGGAGGAACAGGAGAGGAACTACAGAGGAGATGCTTTGTTGAAATGCCTTGCTCTTTAAAGTGATGAAATTATTTCAGATAAAGACAGGCCATGCTGAGATTGACACACACTGATTCCCGGGATATTACGGGCTCTGTGGGCTTGGTTCAAGCCCTTTCTAATTTAGTGTGACACAGCTCCTGCTGTCAGGCACTTCTGTCTCCCATGGTTAACAGCAATGTTTGCAGGGCCCTATCTGTTCCCAAACTTGCTATTATTGCACAAAAATCCTGCCATCTACAAAAATAGAACAACATGTCTCTAGCAACCTGCTGTCATCTATCTATTTGATTTGTAAAAGATGAAAAATCAGTATTGCAGGGTTTCTCTTATTGGCCTTTACCTGATGTGTGATCTTGCCACAAGTTTTCTGCATTCCCCAAATCCTTGTGTTAACTATAGTCCATGGGTACCTCAAGCAAGAGTTGCAGTTAGAATTTCCCTTAAATCAGCATGGCTTCTACCTAAGTTTTTATTAAACTCTGCCAAAGATTTTCTCTGTTTCTTTTTGTGCGGATAACAGAGTTAATAAAAAGATTTAAGCTCTGATGAACTGTTATTATTATTATATTTTTTTTTGCATCTGAGACATGAAGATGCAGGAAAAACAGGGTTTCCACCAGCAGCACCATTAGAGCCATATTTTGTCACTACTCACTTTACTACAGAACCAGACAATTCAGATTGATGCTGACAGGCTTATTTTATAAGATCTTAGAAAAAGGAACATTCTCAAAACCTGCTGAGCTGCAAAGCAGCCAGGCTGCACTTTTCGCAAGTTTGCCCTGCACTGTTTCATATGCTGTTCATTTATCATTGTGCAGTTTTTTATCACACAGAAAAATAAATCTTTTTCCTCCCTTTTCACAGTCTTGGATTGCAGGCACACTCCACAGTGATGCCTTTCCTTGGCATTTGTTTAACTTTGCTTGTATCTTCCAGGGAATCGGCTTCACAAATGGTTATCTATTTTTCATAAGAGGATTTTTTTTTTCCTGACCGCATTTCCTCTTCGAAATGGAGTAAAACCAGACCCTGATTCTTTTGTTCCTTGGCGGTCCCTCTGGAGACAGCGGCGGAGGGAGGAAAGTGCAGCGTGAGCCTGGAGTGCCACCTGATGGCACAGGAGGCAAAGCGGCAGGTGATGTCTCTGCCAGCCGGGGACGCCTGCTCTATGCAGCCAGGGGACACCTGCCCTCTGCCAAACTGGAAAACGTAACATTTTCTTGCAAAAACTCCTGAATAGGTAAAGCAAACAAGCACAGCGAAGCTCCAGACAGAGATGTGCTCTCTCTGGAGGTTAATGCCCCTGCATTAGGACATGACCTCCTGGATGCCCTAGGTCTGAGCTTTCTGACTTTTGAAAGAACATACTGAAGAAGTATAACTCACGAACAGGTGGGTGATGCACTGCAATGCTTCTGACATCGAACTGCAGATGAGAACTAAATCTCTGCCAATAATTAAGACTGGAAACGTGAATTGTTAATTACCTTTGTACATCATTCACTGACGTCTCTGTAAAGCCAAGGCAGATGTCACTAACACTGACTAATCCAGCCTCATAACAAACAAAATGCCAACCAAATGAAGCTACAAACTTGGCAATGAAATGAAAGGATTTTAAGTGAAGTTTAGGTTTTAGCCCATACAGACCACTTTTTCATAAAACTTGTTTTTCTAAAATGTACACCAACATGTAATTATAAGATTCATGGACAGAGTTAAGAGAAATATCAGCTGACATGAGAGTGTGAATAAAATCAGATGCACTGGCAACACCACAGGAACTCAACTGGAAATACAGCAGCTGTGGCACGAGCTGTGGAGAGGCTGCCCTGTGCCGTGGTGGAGCTGCAGAGGAAGGCAAGGGAGTGTTTTGTGACAGAAGAGAGTGTGTACCCCCAGGACTCCAGAGCTGGCACAGCCAGAGCTCACAGCATGATCTTCATTTCCACTTGGACCGAATTGCCAGAACTCACACAAAAGCCTTGCTGCCAGGCTGTGGTGCTGTTTCTGACAAAGTGTAATGATTGGTCGTTCGCAGTAGCTGCCCAGGGCACACCTGACATCTCAGGCTACCAGCTGGGTGTTAAATGAGATAAGGAAGAAAAGGCAAACCCCACGAGGCAGGGTAGTATTTCCTTTTTCTTCACACCAATGACTCAGCTGTGATAACTGCCTCCGGGGAAGCACCAGCAGTGCTTCCCATCCTGAGGAGTTATCTCTGCTAATGGGCCATCTTGTACTCAATGGCACCAGCAAAATAGGCAGCTGCAACGACTTAGACAATCAAGGACTTCCAAATATCCCATGACTCACAGTATTACATCATTCCTTTGTGAAACTCCATGCCTAGGGGGAGGTACTGAGCCTTCCTCCCTCCCCCCCGAACCTGAGCAGATATAACTGGGGACTTCGGACATTACCACAGCCACCACTGGATGGATCCAGAGGAGGACCAGAACTTCCACAAGATCACCCCTTTTGACTGCAACCATCACTTGATAGGACTGTGGCTACCACCCTGACCTATAGGGTGCCAGGTTGTACTCTGATTTTGTAGGTTTAAGCCAGTTTTCTGTGTATCATTGCATTTATTTTAATATTTCTATTAAACTTTAACTCCAACCTGAAATTTCTCTTAAGGTAATTGAGTGGGGTTCATTTCTCCTGCTGGTTTACTTTCAAACCAGCACATGTATTGGCACCTGATGTGCAGCTTCAGAGAGAAATTGGAATTACAATTTTGTTCTAAAGCATTTGTGTATTGGGATACAAACCTCCCTGATCATCGTGATGCTCGATGTATTCATCTCAGTGTTGTACTTTACCCTATGTATATTTTGGTATATGGGGACCTATTTACCCATTATGATGCTCCTTTTAAGACCAGGGGAACAATCAAAATTGCTTTGTTAATATACTGTGTTTACAGCACGATAACATCAGAAGCAATGGATTTAATTTGGAATGTATTTTCAGTTTTATTTGCTTCTCCTAGTCTGGGCTGATACCTCTGGGACTGCCATGGACATCCTGAAGCAGGAGATCAGCAGGAAGTGTCAGCAGCTGGAGGAGAAGGAGCTTCTGGGGGGAAATAAGAAGTATTTCAAACACAGTGAGTTAGCTAAAAAGGAAGAGGAGGCTTACTTCCAGAGATGTGGCTACAAGGTACAGCAGCAGGAAGAGGAGGAGAAACCACTGGCTGCATGAAATCCAGTGCTGGAACTCAAAGTAGCAGAGGACAAGTTACCAATGACTCTTTCCAGACAGGAGATTATCAGGAGGTTGTGAGAGAGGGGTGAGCCCATCAGGCTGTTTGGAGAAACAGATTATGATACGTTTCAACGTCTGAGGAAGATAGAAATTCTTGCACCTGAAGTGAACAAGGGCCTGAGAAATGACCTGAAGGATGCTTTGGATAAGATTGATCAGCACTATCAGAATGAAATTGTAGGTGGCCAAGAAGCAGGAGATGATGACTCCCAGAACAACCTGAAAGTCCATGAGGAGAATACTGCTATTGAAGAACTAGAAGCTTTGGGAGACTCCTTAGGATGGGGTGACGATCACCATGATATGGACGTCATAACAAAGTTCTTGAAGTTTCTTCTGGGGGTTTGGGCCAAGGAGTTGAATGCCAGAGAGGACTATGTGAAACGGGGAGTGCAGGGGAAGCTGATCAGTGCCACTCATAAACAGACAGAGTCCTACCTGAGGCCGCTCTTCAGGAGACTCTGCAAAAGGACACTTCCTGCAGACATCAAAGAATCAATAACAGATATTATTAAATTCATGTTGCGAAGAGAATATGTGAAAGCAAACAATGCCTATCTCCAGACGGCCATTGGAAACGCTCCCTGGCCTATTGGTGTCACCATGGTTGGCATCCATGCACGGACGGGGCGGGAAAAGATTTTCTCCAAGCACGTGGCCCATGTGCTCAATGATGAAACTCAAAGGAAATACATACAGGGGCTGAAGAGGCTCATGACCCTTTGCCAGAAGCACTTCCCAACAGACCCATCGAAGTGTGTGGAGTACAATGCTCTGTGAGGCTCTGCAGGGGCCAGGCCATGACTCACATTTTGGTCTCCAAGACCCCGAGACGATGGACGAGGTAGAGCGTGTGCCTGAACATCAACAGGAACTGTGTCTACACAAACCACGGCTGAGTGTGGCAGGACATCCCCCCCCGCCCCGCCTCTACCCAGCACCTCAGCTGGTGCATAGGGATGAGATAACACAGGCTGGGACAAATGCCTGATGGGGGTTATCTCTGGTGCCAAGAGGGCTGAGACCCCCAGCTAAGAATAAACATCTTGGTCTGGAGAGCAGATGTAGAGAGAGATAAAAATTAAATAGCATTGACTAAAGACACTGCTTTACAATATAAAAGCTACACAAGTTTTCACGGCGACAGAAGCCTCTTACATGCTCCCTGGAAACGTGCAGGGCTTCTCCCACGAGGTTTGGATGCATCTCCATGGATACTTTTCTGAAAATTGAGAGGAAGGATCCTATGTATGCCCCATCAGAAACTTGATGGTAATATACATTGAATCCTAATCTATACTATTTCTTCGCTAGCTGTAATATTAAGTACCTCACTCGTGCTGCGTTGTTTATTTACTAGTAGTGTTTCTTTTGTTTATCCTGTGTAGTAAGTAAATCTGTTTAAGTCTTATGTCTGTTAAACTTGTCTATCAAATAAATAATTCATTTTATAATAGACCTAATCAGCCATTATTAAGAACTTGCAACAAGAGTGGGCTTTGGGATACTGGCCACCTCGGTAAAAGTACTTTCTACTGCCAGAGGCCTGGGCAAAGGCAGAAGATTGTTTAAAACTCCCCTCTCCATTTGTAACACTGAGCCAGAGGGAAGAGGAAACAAAGCAAGAGGCACCACATCCATGCAAACTGTTGCTGAGCCAGAAGGACAGCCTAAGCCAGTAGCAGTTGCCCCTGTTCAGAAAAGGAAATCAAAAAGTAAATCAGTCCACGTAGTGACTGATGATGAGGCAGCATGACCTTCACACCCAGCAGAAGAAATGGACCCAGAGATCATCACTTGGTCTCTATCCCTGGGTGAGCCGCAGAGGGAGTTCACTTGCCAGGTGAATGAGTCCATCCTTACCTGTCTGCTCTGCATCTGGGATATCTCAGCCAATGACACCATTCTGGATGGAAGTGAGGCCGGGCAACTGGGATCCCTGTCCCAGGATGTGGTCATTGGCCAGGGGGTTGGGAAAACCCAGGAAACTCTTAGCCTCTGGTGGTGACTGCTGGCAAGTTTAAGGGATAGATATCTTTGTAAGGAGGACCTCCATGTGCAGCAAGCACAATGGAACACAAGGGAGCAAGGTATCCGATGTCTGAGAGGAGTGTGGAGATCATATTTTCAGAGGACAAGGGATTCCCTAAGAGCCCAGATGGTGTCCAGTGCATGTTGTAAATGTGGTTGAAATTTTCACGGCTTGGACCAGAGATGTACTCCCATTACCTGGCAGTGCTGCAATGGAATGAAGGAGAGGATTTATGAGGACACTGTCACGGCCCCCTTATGGGCCCATGCCTCATCTGTGGAAACAAAGCTGGCTGAGCATGTCCAAAGCTTGGAAGAGAAAACTGAACAGGGCCATCAGAAACTGAGACAAGCTCAAGGAGGGAATTTTCCATATCTTGCCAGGACAAACAAGTCTCTGCTATTAGGAGCACGCATCCCCCAGCCAAGGAGAGAGGGTACATTCTGCGAGGCAGTCTAGTGTTTTCCCTTCATGAGCATGGAGAAGACATGAGGAAGTGGGATGGAAAGCCCACCTCTTCCTTAGCATCCTGGGTACATGAATTGAAAAGAGGAATGACTACATACAAGAAGCTCATGTAGGGTAAATGGTGCTCTGGTCTCTCATGGACAAGACTCCAGGTGGTACAGGAAGATGGTATGACCAATCCTCTTGAAGGGACCTCCAGGTCACACTTACAGGAAGAGAGAAATGTGTACCATGACCAGAACTAGAAGGGCCCTGCCTCTAGCCAGGTAGAGGAAAGGGACAATCAGATCTATTGGACTGTGTGGATCCAATGGCCTGGCATGTCTGACCCACAAAGACATGCGGCTTTAGTTGACTTTGGTGCTCAATGTACCCTGATGCCATCGAGATATGTGGCCACAGTGCTTCAGCCACACTCTTCCTAGCTTCCAAACCTGTGCTGTACATGGACTAAAGGGGCTTTGGGGGCACAATGCTTCTTATGTCACAAATCTACAGCATTCCTACTGTCCAAGCAATAAAGATATGTAATGAAGGGAACATTCCACTGGCTAACCTCAGACACTGCAGAATATGCTACATTAAGACCCCATCGACACTGCATGTAGAACAAGCCAGGCTGAGTTGGGGAAACTCAAGCCTCTCCAAATGGCCCCTGAAAAAAACTCAACCTGGTGCATATTATCTAGAGGTAGGTCAGGAAGATCCTGGCACCTTAAAAAAGATAATGTGATTAGAACAAAAGTTTCAATAGAAAAAAATTGCCAGGATTGAGACCCCAGCACTGCCTGGGAGGAGAAATGGCCCATGTTAACCCTCACTTTCTGTACACAGGAGCACCAGAGACCTCCAGGAGGTGATGTTACTAACAACAGTGTTTGAGATCACTTAAAAAATCACTGGCAAGGGTAAGAGCAAAAGTCAGATTTAATATTAAGTGACAAAGCACAACAAGTTCATTGGCAAGATTCACTCTACTACTTACAGGGCAGCTAAGACACAACAAGGGAAAGCAAGCAACAACAAAACCAAACAAAATCCAAAATCAAAACAGAAATGAACTGAGAACTATCTAGGGGTGTGCATGGGTATGTGTGACAAAAGACAGTGCGGGCAAGGATGAAAAGGAACACGGCCAAAAAGCTTAACAACACTCAAACTTAACAGTACTTTAACTCAACTTATGCCTTAAGCCTAGCAATTTAACATAGGATGCAGGAAGCTGTAAATGTGTTGGGGCAGAGGATCCAGCCAGACCCAGCAGAGGGGATGTTGCCTCCTGCAGCTTGTGAAGCATAGTGAGCCCTATTTGAGCAGGTAGTGCCATGTCTCCAGGTGTGCACTCATCAGCCTAAGGCAGGCTGTTGATGTCTGGGCTGCCAAGTCACGAATTACTGGTATTGTCACTGCCCTGGGAACAGATCTTCCTTTTTTTGCAAGTTTGAAGGTAGTGGCCCACTGTCTGGACAAACTATAAGAAAACACGCTTGTCCTTCAGGACAAGCAAGTGGGAGTGAGTCAGAATGCACTGGAGTTTCACTGCTTTATTTTCCTTGTTGCAAAGTGAGACAGACAGTGAAGGAGGATTTCACATGCCAATCCACAGGTCATGTGGGAAACAGGGAGAGGGGAGTTAGGGCTTAAAGAGTCTACCAGATGGCAGAGGTTGTGGAGGGACAGCTCACATCTGGTCCTGAGGGCCCCAAGGACAGGACAGCTCCAGGGACCACTTACCCGGGTGTGGGCAAACTGAAGGGTCAGGTGGCTCTGGTGTAGGAACAAGGCATGTACTGGCTGTGTGTATAAGAAATACTGCCCACATGGGGCATGTGCTGCACATGTAACTGCTTCTTGTGTACAAAGCTGATCATCAATAACCTCATGCTCTTCTGATTCTGGTGTATTTTCAGAAGTGTGATTATACACACACACACACACACACACACACACATAGATTTTTCAGTAGTTTTTCAGTAGGATTGCAAAGATCCTCAGCTCCATCACCAGCAGCCCACCCCAGAGGAAACACCCCAACTAACTTAGCACTCAAATCACAATGTGCAGTAAAAATCATCACTTCTTGCACAATTTAAATGAAAATTATTGTCAGATGAAAATGCTGAAATTAGTGTTGTGAAGCTGCAATCTTACAGAAGCTGCTTCATGTAGCTGTCAGTGGGCAGATACATATCCAATTTTCTTCCATACATAATATATATTTTAAAGGAAGGCTATAAGCAGTGTTTCAATGTTCCTGTTCTGCTTCAAAACCTGAAGTTCAAGCTTAGTTAGAGGGGAGGAAAACACAAGTTTTCTCAGTGCTTAACATCCATCCTTAAGGGGAAAGTGACTATTGTCTTTTCCACATCAGGCTATGATTTATAAGAGGAGTAGCGATGGCAATGATTTTTTTTTTTTTTCTGGAGTAAAAGTTAATTAAAGCTTTGGAGTAACAATATGAAAATAAATGAACCATCTTAATGCATATAAACAGTGATGTGATTTTGTGTTTGGTTTCCAGGCATCCTATTTGCACGCAACATTTGCTTGAATGGAGGTGCCAGAGCAGGTATGTTATCTCCTTACAAGTTGGCAAATTGCACCTAATTTTCGCTGCATGGATTAGTATTTTTCTAACTCAGTGACCTAGTTGTTGGTTTCCTTTATATCCATCTGCTGTTCAAACAATTGCACCTGTGAAGCTGAGGTTGGAGCGTAGCCTCTTTCAACCTCCTTCAGCCATTACTGGATGTGAGCCTTACCCTGAGAGGCTGCAATGGGTTTCAAAAGTACTGAAAAGGTACTCACAATCTGGAAACTTCTTTTGCCTTTTCCAGTGGAAATAGAGAAGGCAGAAGGCAGACAGGCAGCTTAGTGTAAGAATATAAGAAAACAGTGCACTACCCCAGTGGTAACACAGAAACACAGACTGGTTTGGGTCGGAAGGGTCTGTCAAGATCATCCAGTTCCAACACCCCTGCCATGGACAGGGACACCTTTCACTAGACCAGATTGCTCAGAGCCCCATGCAGCCTGGCTTTGAACACCTCCAAGGATGGGGCAGCCACAGCATCTCTGGGCAACATTCTTATTACTCTGTATTACAAAAAAATTGCAAACAAATTTCCAATTAGTAACAGCTATTTTATGGTTCTTAAAAGACCCATTAGTTCTAAGAAATAAAACCATTTGTAATTCCTACAGACCTACCGAAGTAATTTCTCTGGGAGAACAGGGCAAAACTCTGCATTCTTACCTCCTGCAAAATGCTGTTAGTCATTACAGAGTGGGCTCTTAAGTTATTCAGAATTTCTACATGTGTTGTGTTGTTTTTCTGTGCTTATGGAAGAATGTACCAGTTTGGAGAACAAGGAGTACTTTTTCATGTTACATTGAAGATGAGATTCAAGTGAATATTTATTCTAAATGCTAAAGCTGAACTTTCAGAAGAACAGCTGAACCTAATTTAGAAGTGCCAATAGCCATGTAATATCCTCCTCCTCTTCAGTTAATTAATACTAATTCAAAAGACTGAATTACTAGCCTAGAGAAAGGGCACCTGCCTTTGGAACCATTTCTAATTCATCATATATTGAAAACTGAGTAAGAAAATAATAAATGTAGGATTAATTGAATAGTTAACAGCAGCTGCCAGATTCTGTGTCTCTTCAACCTAGGAGATGGACTGGTTTGGAATACAGAGCTGTAGCAGGAATGAAAGCAAATTATTTTGTGCTCTGTTTGCAAGGTACAAAGTAAATAGAGGCACCCTTTGCAAAAACACCTTGCTTATTAAATTTGAGCAATTTTGTGCTTGTCAGCTAAGTTACACTTTAGAAAGGAAAGATTTATTTGGTAAAGGTTTCAGAACACTGAACACTAGACCGACAAGATAATGGACTACCTATCCATTATGTTACCATTAATGTATCCTTTTTTTCCATAAAAATTTAAAAGTATCAAGGAAAAACACTTGAGAACTTGCATTAAAAGGCATTATTTAAAGGTCTTGAAGTAAAATTTGCCTCCTCTGTCCCTTGTGATTGCACTGAAGAAGTGAGAACATATGGAAAATGACCTCCAATGTGATACTGTGCAAAACTTCCCAGCTGTGCTGAAAAGACGCACCTGATAAATTCAAGTATCCCCATCAACCTATCACTACAGAGCACATGAATTATTTTTCCTAGGATTTAGCTAATTCAGAGTTTGGCTTAGGGTTTGGTTTTTTTTTTCCTTCATGTAAGTGCACAAACGGTAATTGTTTAACTTTGAATCTGACCAATATTTGATATGAATATCTTTGAGGGAGCTCTCCCCCTCCAAGGAACCAGATTTTTAGCTAATAATTCTAAGTCTGAAAATTTAGTAAAAGTTATATGCCAATATTCTCTAACAAATTCCGCAAAAAAGGCTGAAAAACAAGTCTCAGAGTTGTTATTATGATACAGATGAGGTACCAGGATTAAGCCTTTTGTCTCTTAAAAAGCAACCTTTCCAAAGAAATCAAAAGTACTCTCCCTCCTCTTGCAAAACTTCCCACATCTGACTTGAGTCACTTTTTCATTTTCAGGACATGTAACAACTCCTAACAAATGCACCATAGTAAGTTATTAAGTTGATATCCATACAAAGGGTAAAAGCTAAAAGGAGAAATTTTAACGTTAATTCTGAATCCCAAGACCGTTGCCTTTTTTCCCCTTACATGCACAAAACTGTGAAACTTTTATTCATATATTTGTCAGGAGAAAAAAAAGTTTAAAAAATTAAAATATTTTGTGCTTAAATTTCAGAGCCGGGAAGAACATTTGGGTATTTTAAAAAGAGCCTACAGATGATCTAACAAAAGGAGGAGAAAGGCCTAAGTTTGGCTTATTTCCAGTAAGGGAAGCTGTCAAAACTTGCATTTACTTGCTACCTTACTCCTTTTCTTTTCCCCAGGTGGAAAGAGATAGTTGGCAGGTTTTCAAAGCTAGAAGCACCCTGAAGACATGATTTTACTTCATAGATTATCTGATAGGCTGAAGCACAACTGTGGGGCTCTGAATGGTGGGGGCTGGACTGGACACTGGGCAGCACATCTGTAGGTGCCTTTGGCATCTTCCCAACTGCAGCTCTGGGTAATGCTCAAGAGGGTGCTCATAGCTGGAGTGCAGCCATTGCCTCACTGTCCCCAAAAGTTTCCCCTTCTCTATCATGTTTTCACTGCTAACCCCTCTCCCTGGTCCTGGTGCTGACACACAAAGGCAAAAAGGAATCTAAAGCAGGCTCAGTGGGGGAGTCAGGGAAATGGCAGGATGGATCTGTGACATGCAGCCACAGTGGCCAGAGAGGTTCTAAGTCACAATGAAAGCAGTGGGAAGCAGTATGTGTAGACTACACAGCTACAAAAACTTCACCTGGCACACCAGATTTTACTGATGGCTTTAAAACTGCCAAGTACAACTTCAAGAATCTCACACCAGAATATTTTAAACATTCTCAATCGTAGTTTTCAGTGAAAGCTGCTATCAGCACAACACAAACTGGTCACAATGTCAAAGCATAATGAACAAATGTTGTACCCATTTAATTCAAGTTTGTACTTTATTTGCAAAATACAAGTAATTAAACAAACATTCTATTTCAGTTTCCACTACAGACTTTTAGGTACAATTTCAGTTTCTGTGGCTTGTCCATTACTGGTACCATCTCGACACCAGCCTTGGTATTTGCATTTCACACACCAGCATGGACTATACCTTAGTGTAACCAATCAGGACAAATAGCAAATTTTGTACACAATATTTAATGCAAAGTAAAAGCCTGGGGACTTTATAAAACCTTGCTGGGGTGTGAAATGTTGTGCCCTTTCAAAAAACAGTGGTCACTATCTTCTGGACAAACAGTGAAACAGTGATTGCTGTACGCAAACATCACCATTAGGTACTGACTCTAAAATGACTTTTTCTAGAAAACACCAAATAAATACAAGCAGTAAATGCAATATAAGCTGTTGTCAGCTACCTATTCTAAATCATACATGTGAAAATACAAATGGGCACATTGTGAATACTTAAAGAGTAAAGTGCTTTTAACATCGAGCAAGTGAATGCATCTAGTGTTGTACCACAGACAATATATCCATTTTGGACAAAACAGTTTCCATGCAATTAGCAGCAATCCCCTGCATTCATTTATAATAATCAAGTAGTATATATTACTTCAGTCATACAGGGTTTAAAGTCAGGATACAGTATGTACACTTGCAAAACTCAATCAATGCTCTATATTGGCACACTTTTTGAGCATCTCTACAGCAAGGCAGATTTTTGTTGGGGCTTTTTTATCTCTTAAGAAGCCACACCTTTGGTAGTGTAAATGCAGTGGACACTGAAAATACCACTGAACCAATACGTGAGCACATTACGCAGCTGACAGGAATGGGAAGAAGAAAAAATCAAAAGCAAATTTAATGGCTTTATGCACTGTACTCCTCCAGTCCTGCTCTATTTTCACGTGCCTCCCTGCAGGTAAGAGTTTAGACATGCAATTCAAGCAAGTGATTGCTTTCAGTTCAAAGACAGGCCATTTACTGCCAAGACGACCCTCCAGAATGGTACTGAATTCAATTATACTCCCTTGCCTCAAGTTCAGCAACACTTTTTTAAACTCATTGCTTGCCTTCAGCACAATATCTTTGGTTATATCATCCTCCTCGATAGGCTTGCTTCCATTTTTGCTACTGAAAGGCATGCCCACAGTTATTTCAAATTTGTACCGATCAAACATTTTCATGTGGCATTTATGCTTTGTCAAAAACTTCAGACGACACAACTCCTCCTCCTCCAGTGTAACATTTTTGGGATCACAAAGAGGATAGGTTTCACCATACAAGCATCTCATCCAATCACCAATAAAAAAGGGAAGCATATTTATTGCAGATTCTGCACTGTTGTCGATTTCTGTCACGCGCACATATTTGAACCGCCCAGTCCATGTCACTCGGTGTCCTTCCAGGTGACTGCACAAAATCTGGGTACGTGCCATGTTAGTCTCCTTCCAGGCCCGGGGTCCACAGAGGAAACCATACTGATTCCATGTCAGGGTAGAGTTGTAAACTTTCATTCCCTCAGATCGATACACATAGAACCAACAGAACAGCACTACAGCTGTAATCCACACCAGAATGAGTTTCACAATCGAGCTTCGAGTGAGAGATTTAACCACTTCAACTACGGAGAAGTTAACCTTTGTCCACCATCGAAAGAGCAAAGGAACAGCACACAAAACCAGGGTCACTACAATTTTCATGAGCTCCAAAGACAAAAACCACTTAATGACGTGGACAAGACACATCAGTGCAATGCCTACACCCAGCACTGGGAGTGCAAAGAGGAACAGGAAGTAACCGATGGATGCACGAACGAGCCCAATGCCAGAGGACTCCCGCAGAATGACCACGGAGAGTTCACACCACATAAAGCACACCAGGTATGGGACCAGGTAGCAGTAGGTGCCTTTAAAATTCCGTAGTTGGGCCATTCTAAAGAAAAGATAGAACAAGTACAAAAACAGAAGGCATGGGATGCTTACATTGATCACAAAGAAATGGCCTACAGGAACTGTAAAGAAGGTTTTACCTAAGAATTTCAAGTAGCCAAAATTCCCAGGTAATACCTGCAATAGGGATAAGCAACCTGCAGCTATCTCAGTCATTAATGCCCTTCGTGTGTAAGGCTCTGCACACGTGCTTAAACTCATGTAACTTGTCACTGTGAAGAAAACTGAGACAGTAGCTAACTCTGAGCATGGTATACAGTCTTTGCTTGCTATAGGGAAGGAAAAAATTACAAAGAATACCGAGAGTAAAAAATAAATGTATGGCTCTAAGTGATTCCATCCAAAGTTCACCTCAGCTTGCTCAACATCTAGGTTTGGTTCAAAACGAAGCAGTAAGTCAGTCAAAGCACGGAAGTTTTCCCAAGCCTTACTGTCCTGAAAAACCTTCAGTGTGCAAATCACCATAGAAATGAAGGACAAATAGAATATGACTAATGGAATAATAAAGGCAAAAAAATCAATTGTCAGATTACTGATGATGAAGAAAAAGATGAGAGCATTGATATGGTGTGTTGGAACAATGGTAGACAGCCAATGCATTCCTGCCTTCGATGCAATATCTATAAGGTATTCTTTAATTTCCATAATGGCATGAAGTGGATATTTTACAACCTGGAAAAAGAGAAAGAAGCATTTTATTAATGAGCAGTTTTGTATCTTTGCATCACAGATATTCTTAGCTGCAGCAGTAGCAGCCAGTTGTCTAACCTCAGCTGACATGAAAAGATTTATATTTCAGATCAATGTTGCCAATAAAATAAGATTACTGTGTCTGAGATTATTAGCTCCATTTTGATTAATTCAGTCAGACAAAGCTCAGAGGCGATTTTGATTTCAGGCAAGATGTATTTCATTACCTTTGACACATATAATTAAATGGCTTCCTAGTCAAATATTCTGCTAACTTCATACTGAAGATAAACTACATGGCTACAGTCCTGCAGTACCGTAAGTCATTACTTGAGCTGCAAGTATTGTACTTTAAAGCATGTAACTGCCACATTCTGCAAGGATTATGCTATACATTCTATGCATATACACTGCAGGAAGTAATGCCTATGATTCATATACACATACAGGAAGTCTTTACAGCTGGAGTTTTATCTTTAAACAATCCTTCCCAAGCATCTAAAGATGCAGCTGTCAAAACCTGTTTTGGAAGCAGCAGCAGTATATTAAATTCAATTACTACACATTTACAGATTCTTTTAACTCCACAACAATAACTGTAGAGGATCTTAAAATTCTACCTATTTTACGTGGCATTTTCCATCACAGTTGCTGGACAACAGAGAAACTGCTGGATTGAACACCAACCACACCCTTTACAAATGATCCATTAAAAGGTACAGGATTTTTCAAACACACATTCAAATACCACATATGGACATTAGATGCTGCAATCCATCCTCCTTCCCCCATAAAATGACTGTTTTTATGTTTTCCCAGATCTTACCTTTTTATATTAATTAGTTCAAGTGAAAGGCCAAGAATGTTCCAGCAAATACCTGTGGCACTGTGATGAACTGGGACAACACATGCCCCAATGATTTGGGCAAAACCTTATGTGAAGGTATCTCTGTTCTTCGTAAGTGCATCTCCTTCGGACGATTACCATTCAAAAGCTCGGAAAGAGACACCTTTCACTCCCCCTTTTTTCCCCTCCCCTACACTATGATAATGAACAAAACTACAGCAAAAACTCTCAGGTCAGCAGCCACACACCCCCCACCTTACTTAAAATTTATGCCAATATTGAAGGCATGCACCCTAATCTTCCCTTCTCCTTTCACTATGTAGAGATATAGCAGAGACAAATGCTGTAGAAGCTAACAGCAAGTTTCACCTTTCTTGAATTCCCCTCAGAATCTTTTCATGCTATGGATAATTTTTCCTGCCTGTTTGCTCCTGTTTAAATTAGAAAGATAGGAAGCAGATAATAACATCTATAATAAAAATAGGGCAGTGATGACAGGTACATTTAAATCCTCACTGAAGATATAATAAAGGTAGATTGTCCTCTTACAGGGAAAACCATTATCCCTTTTTTTAAAATACGTGACTCATATGTATGAAACTTGAAACATATATATGAGGTCAAGTCCAAAAAGAAGTTACAGCAACAGTTCTTGTACTGATCTATACAGACTGAACATCAGTATTGAGAGAGAAGTGCAAGTCATTCTTGTTTTGTCTGGGATGCTTAAGTCAAGAGTCCATTTAACATAACCTGTTCCACATTGCCTTTTTACCTTCAGTCGTAGGGGTAATTCTTCAGGACTCTTCCCTGCCAACTCATCATCTTCCTCTTCCTGCATAATCAGGTTAGAAGGGATGATACCCTTTGCGTACTTCTTGGTAATTTCAACGAAGTCATCCAAAGCAATAAATTTTTTAGCTAGAAAGATAAAATGAAAATTTGGAGTAAATTTTATCACAACACTGTATTGATTATGAATTGGAATAATAATTTTCTTTCCTGCTAGAAGCTAGTCTACAAAAACTGAACTACTGACAACATAGGTTTACCTTGCAACTTGTCCTGAGAGCTCTGCTGAAAACAAGCAGCTCCTTGTGCTAGCAATGTATGACTACTCTACATCTTGTAAGACCAGCAAGTAAGTTTATTTTACTGGTAAGTGGAAGAACAGAGTGAGTGAATGTAGCTTATCTGCAAGTATTCCACAGAAAAAAAAGACTACTGCATTAGGTCACGGTTTTAAATCATAAACTATTGTATCTGCTTCAGAGAAATCTTTAACAGCTGCATTAGAAAGAGAGACTTGTACAGGAGCAGTAATGAATTATCTGTATGTCATCAACTGAAAAACTGATTTCTGATTTGTCATTTAACAGTCATTTTTCTGAGTTCAGAAGTTACAAACACATAATTATGGGAAATACACAATTATTATATCTATGAGACTAAGTACAGGTTACTTACAGTGTATTAATTTAATATTCTATGTAGCTATACAAAGGGCCTCCCCCAAACGGTATCAACTGTGATCTAAAACAGATAGCCAGCAACAAAATAGACCCTGCTCAGTTTACATAGAGGCAAAATTCATCCCTCTGCCCTGGAAGATCTTTATCCACTCCTGTCAGTACAAGGGAGGCATGAGGTTACTTCTGAAAAATCTAGGGAAATGGCAGGACAGAAGACGATTTATGCACTGGTTCAAACTCTTTGCACCCAGTTCTCTACATTAGCATGTATTAACTAGTTTCTATGGCAGACAAGCTTGATGCATTTTGTAAAGGAGGATAATTAACAACAATTTTTTTCCATACACTAAAGCAAATGACATTGCTATATACATGAAAGAATTGAATGACAAAAATCTGTAACACACCTCCTACGCAGTAAATTTAACTAGTCAGCTGACAAAAAGATATGAAAGCTGGACTGCTTAATACTAGTTTGAGATTTTAAAGAGACAGAAAACTGAAGTGCTTCATCAAAATTTAAAATCAGAGGATTAACAGGTTTTGGCCCAGAAAATTTTTAATTTAAATATGCTACATTTATAGAAGCACCATATAAATAGCTCAGTATTTAATACCGAAAACACTGTAGATATGGAACAAAACAAAATATTTGTCTCAAGATACATACTACAGGAAGAAGAATTTTAAGAGTTCAACAGAAAATCAGCATCTTACAATCTCTCTTTTGGTTTAATCTCAGAATATGGATGCTGCCTTTTGCGTGGAATTTTACCACTCCCCCCTCCTCCACGCGTGAACCTTTATGTCCCACAAAATACCATCTGGCATGCCTCCCAAGAAACAAGAAAGGATTTATTTTTGCTAACTATTCTTATTATTCACAGACTGTAAGGCAACATTACTTGCACCAAGAAATCTGTGAGACTCTTTAGCTGTCTTGGTGGGCTTCAGATTAAGCCTAATACGAAATATGTCATCTAAATTTACTGTCTTATTGGGAAAAAATATACAGTGCTGAAATAGTCTTATTTGTGCAGAATCAGCAAGCAGACATGGTTAGAACCTCACAAAAATACCTTAACAGCACTGTTACAGGATCATGCAACATCCTGGGAAGGAAGGAGTTATTAACTTACTATGTATAGATGGCCTATCCACTGCAATGACATGTACCCTCTCAGGCACGCAACAACTGCCCATTGACAATGTCACCTCTAATTTTCTGTTTATACCTCCATTAAGGACAACCCAGATCAGATATCTGCAAACACGTATCTGGCTTAAAAATTATTTTCCAAGTATTGGTAGTGTACTAACTCTGAAAGAAGAATCTCCTTCTGGCAAGGTAAATGAAGAAGCTCAGTGAGTCAGAGAAGTAAATGTTGCAGAGTAACAGCTTTCTTGTTCCTCCCTGAAAAGGTAAAAGCTCTCTAGAGAAGAGGTAACAGCTTAATTCCTACTTAAAGTGTTTGATGAAAACTTTTAATTTTAAATGTCATTAGTATTTTGTCACCCAAGTGTCTCTTAAATTGATATAAAAAGCATATTTTGTAGATTCTACTTTATTATTCATAGATTTTTTTTCAGTTCGGTTATGATAAATTCCCTGGCCTCCCCACATCCACCCTAGGGAAAGAAAAATACTCCCATCAATTTCTGCCTACACTTACATATAGGTTCATTTACTGCCCTGTTACTTTATCTGCAATTTAAGCCTTAAAAAAAAAATCGTATTTGCCAGTTCCTTTTCTGATAACTCTCTGAATTACTGAAGAATCCAGAACAAAATGACTTGCTGTGCACTCACTCAGTAGCAGCACATGCCAGTTCACCCAAAGGAATGGAAAGAACCCCAATGCAACACAGTTCAAATGAACCCAAATACATCTGCATTATTATACAATGACTGGACAATGGAACACAACAGTCTTCTCCTTGAAGGACTGTTTCTACTTCCCAGAAGTGGCAGCCAAGTCACAAAAACAGCTGACACAGTCTCATAGAAGGTTTGACAGGACCACAAGCTTGCTTTCCAAAATATTATTTCTCACATCACTTACTCCCTTATTCACACACAGGTACGTGCCTCTGCTCCTCTTTTACTTCTGTCAAAGTTAATGTAAAACTGAAATATTCTACTCTTCTTAGGAATGTTATTTTTCAAGTCACCTGTGTAACGAGCACAATCCTTGAAGGTAAAGGCCAAATTTATCTAATGAAATGTAAATCTAATCTTTCAAGGAATTTAAACCTGCAAACCTCCATATTTGGCTCCCTATTCCATGTATGACACTTTAGTTTCACATAATCTCAACAACAGATGTATTAGTTGCTATTATATATATATCTAATAATATGCTTTGTGACATTTAAAGTGCTCTTCAAGTACAGATCTAGATTGCACATGAACTATTACATATGACTTAGTGCATTTCAAGAAACTGAGATTTTCCTGACAATGAATAATTGAACCTTATGTTAAATACTGTTCTTGAAAAACTACACATGCTGCATTGTTGATAATTCATTTTCTTAATAAAACACTTTGACTTTCCTCCTAAAAGCCCAACAACACATCAGCATTTCTTAGTTGTGCCAGACTAAGGAGAACTTTCAATTCCAATCCCCACCCCACCAAACCTTACAAAACTCACAGACTCAGGTCTACAAATCTGACCCTGCGTGTGTTAAGGGATTTAATTCTTCGTAATACATGAACTAAGCTGCTGTAAATAATGAAAGAAGTATCTTGGTGCATCTTTCCTAAATCAGTCATTGAACAAATATGAAAAGACAAATATTAATTATAAGGGAAGGGCAAATGGAAGCAAGGCAAATAGAGTGAAGGATCTGTCTGCATTGAATTGGTGCATAATTAATTCCCTCACTGTAATCAGAAAGCTTACTGCAGTTAGAACCAAAAAAAATATTGCAAGTGCAAAATCTTCTTTGCTGAATAGACTTTTGAGTGCTGAAAGGGCAAGAATATAAAAATAACAAACGACATGCAAACTCCCTTTAGTAGTTGACTTTAATGGTGATGTCTTCTCTGACTTCACATGCAGATCAATTACTTGTCTTGCACACAGAACAAACTGACACTATCAGTTTATTGCAATCCTAACCTTCTATACATTCTTAGTCTGGCAGCACAACGTTGTTTACCAAAGCAAACCAGAAACTAAAACGACTGGCCAAGACTGAAAGCAGCAGCATGCACTCACATTCACTGTTCACTAATCGCTCCAGCATCCTTCTCTGCTTCTGCACGGACTTTGGGACTGGGCCAGGCTGCTTCTCACCATCTGGTTCAATAACAGAAGTTTATGTAAAATCAAAGCAGTCAATTAAAGTGATCAAACAGTCACAGCAACATCTGGAGAATGGTATTTCCTCAAAGTAAGGAAAAGACAAACTTACATATAAATAGGTAAGAAGTGGCAATATAGTTTTCTATATTCCTGTTACTGTATTAGAAAAGGAAACAGGACTGCCATAGCTAACATTTAGTGCTGTAGTAGCAGAGCGAACCAGGTGTCTTGAAGACTGAATTTGTAAATTGAAACATCTAGTGAGGTATAATCAGGATGACTGTTAGAAGGAAAAAAAAAATCAAATGCAGCAAAGCCATAAAATACGTATTTTCCAAAGACAGTGAGTGCTAAATGAAGATATTTAAAATATATAGTCACTTGAGTATGTGCTTAATTGACCCACGACCTACAGCAAGTGTTGGTTCAAAGAGCACAGTTATTAAAAGACACTTAGTCATTGAGAGAGTTACATTATCTTAAGTAGATCATACATTTACTATTATCTCGTGCCTGATTGTTCATAAAGCCCTTTAGGCTTCTAGCTGTATTGTGCCCATAAGTCTGTATTTTATCAATACCATAAATCAGTTCATGAACAAACCTTCACCATCAACTTGCCCAACATTTTCCAGTAGTTCAGAAACTGCTAGTTGCTTCTTCTTTTTTGGGTTTAACTTCCAATACATGACCAAGGCAGCTTTTCGCACAGCTCTCTCCAAGTCAGTCTCAGATGATAACTTTTTCACTTCTTCCTCATTTTCAGAAGTGATGCCTCAAGAAAAGAAAAAACACATTATACACTTATCCCAAACACATGCAGAAATGGTAGATTTGCTCACAATTTATTTTTCTCAGTTTAGTCTGAAAATTTGCAAGTTTCAGCCACATTCTGACCACCTAAGTAAATTACGGAAATGTCCATCTGTGTCTATTGCTTATCAAAATCTAAGCACATTGCTTAGGTTTAAACTGTACTTCAAAGATGTGCAAGACATGCATTATACTATGTCTTACTTCAATTTTTGAAGTTACAGCAGATGAGGCAAAAGGTAGTGCATATATGCATGGGTGACATGCAAAGGCACCAAGAACTGAATAAAAGTTGTTTTTCTTTTTTTGTTTTGGTGGGGATTTTGCCCCCCCTTGTAGGAGTTCGGATAGTTGGCAGATGAGAAGAGACCAAGCATGGGAAGCAGCATGAAGGAAGATGAGAATCTTGAAGTGGGAGAAGACAGTGAAAAAGACCAATTAGAAGAGAGGTTGGAGAGGGGCAAAAGAATGAAACAACAGCAGATACATAGCTGGTGTGTGCTTACATATGATCTTCAGAGTCAAAGAAAAGAAGCTTCAATTAAAGGTGAGGAAGGGAAGAACAAGCATGGATTTAATGAAGGAATTCAAGCAAATAATTAATAAAAATACTTTAATAAGCAGTATTGGTAATTAATGCTTTTTGAATTACCTATTGTAATAGTCTGTTAGCAACTACTCATGCAATTTTGCCACGATCATTTCCATCATACTTTAGCCCCTCTTTCAGAGTTAAAATGAGTACAGTATTGTTTCAGATAACGTGGGAGTGCAAGCAGGAAGCCTCAGAGAACCCATACCTCTTCTGTCTGCCAGGCATCTACGCAACAGTTTGACAGCTTCTCTTCGACCTTGCTTAGCAGCAAGGATGAACCAGTCAACTGCACTGCAATTGTTAAGTTCTTCATCCTCCTCTTCTGCTAATCTCAAGAAGTGCTTCCCCACCTATAATAAATAGGAAACAAAATTCCTTCAATTACTGAAATACACTCTACTTTGTCTCTATGTCTCTCTCTCTTCTTCCTTCTCACCCCCTGGAACTCAGCTAACATAAATTCTCTCTGAACAAAAGGCCAAAACATTTGCTCCTAGCACTAAAGAACATAGTTGTAAGCTCATCTTCTGATTGGAAAGATCTAGAAGAACGGCAAACAAGAAGGAATTGCAACACATTTGGCCAGGTCAGTGAATTAGCTGCCATTGGTGCTCAGGCATCTGGCAGGTTCAGGTGAAACTCCCAATGTTAAAAGTTTTCTTGAATTCTTTTCCTCCTACAACAATGACCAGACAACACTGCTAGCCTCATTTTAGAGCCAGAAAAAGTAAGTGTAATATAATCTGGTGCCAGTGACAATCAGAAATTCAGACGAAGCTATTGACAAAGCCTTGACATGGAAGCAGGCTTCAAGCAGTGCAGTCCCTGACTCACAGCAGCTCAGTCACTGAAGGTCAAAGCAAACTCATGATTAACTGGTGAATGGAATAAAACTAATACTGCTTAAGCATCAAGAAAATTCAGTGAAAAAGCATATAAAAATTCTGCTATTCAGGATTACAGAAATTACCAAGCAGCTGCCTATATTACAGGTTTTACAGGTAAGAAAAAACCACCTTTTTTCTTCCTTCTAAAAACTAAAATATATGAAAATATACTAGTAAATATATTTATGCAATAGTATGAAACACTTCAGCTTATCACAACACAAGGCAATAAAAAGTTAAATGGCAGAAAATTACCAAAACTACTGGACATTTTATCTGCATACCTGGAGAATCTGGGAAATGCTTTTGCTTGTGTCACTGCACTCTCTCTCTCTCTCCCTAATGTTACTTCAGCTACATTCTAGGAGCAATTAATGCAATACCTTAAGAGTATAGCTTCATAAATCCACAGTATTGTCTGCTGGAAAAAAGATAACAGTTTGAAAGTTTCTCTGAAGCTTTCATTTGTTACTGCAGCATTTGTTACTGCCACTAAAGGGGACTAAAGAAATACTGTTGAAAGATTAATAAATCACATTATCCTTATGTAGATTAAATGCACTGATTTAATCAGAAAGGTCTTTCTTCTTCCAGTAAAGGTTGTTTCTCCAGCCATTTAACTGGTTTCATACACTTAAGTGAGTGCTCCAACAACTTTCACATAAACAATTATTGGGGAGACATTAAATCCATAGCACATACAGTGAAGCTATCCAAAACCATACAGAAATAAGGAGAAAATTAGGCTAGGTAATCCAAACATTGATTACGAAGTCATGCCAGAGTTCAATGGGAAGTGCACACCCCAAGAAGAGAGTGTATGAGACAAAAAAGAAAAAAAAGATTTCAGCAATTGCATGGTAATCTATCACTCAACTGCAGATGTACCTTCAGCTATTTATTTCAGAAAGGAATTGCTTGGACAAGTTAGGTGGCAAATAACATCCATCTGACAAGAACAGCTGTTTCTTAAGCATGTTTGTATTTATAGCCATTGAGATTTTGAGCAAAGCTTCAAGAGTAGCAGCACTTAATCATCTAGCTCTTAAGTTTCTAAGGACCTCTTGGACATAGAAACACTTATTGCAACATCAGCTAAGATCTTCGGACTAGTCATAGCACAAAAGGCTAGTGCACAAGCAAAATAATAGTGTAACACCTGTTTTATGACTGAATTGCTTTTAGGCTTGTCTGTGGTTTTAATAGCAAAGTTCCCACATCAAACCACCTGAAAACAGCTGCAAAGCTCTGGCCTGCAACAGTCAAAGGACAAAGAATGGATAGGAAAAGGTGTTAACCTCAGATCTGTCATTTAAGCAGACTGGGATTCTCTCTTTCCCATGAGTTAAAACAGTGAAATTAAGTCGTAGTTGGTAACAACTTAACACAGACCCTCACACTACTTCTCTAAAGGCTGCTCCCATCTGCGGCTTTGCTAAGTGAGGTGGTCATCTCAAGCAGTCCCCTTGCACACATCCTCTGGTTAAAGACACAGAACTGCCTTTTCTCCATTAGAGAATTCCAGCTGTGGGGGTTTTATTTACGTAACTGCCATACAGTTATTTCGCAATTAAAAAAAAAATACATGAAGTTTTAGTAATACATGTTGACAGCCATTGAACCATCTGATTTCTTGTGTTTGATTTCGTAATTGTTAACAAACAGCACAAAAGTGGCATCTCAGCTTCTCATTCATACTCCTACAATGGTAAGAAATAAAAATACGTTTTTCTAATTGATTCTAAAGGAATGTATTCAACAATAGAGAAGAAATGAATTTCTTTTAGGGTTTTAAAAACTAAAAACTAATTCTCTCTCCACAAGTAACAAGAAATATGACTGCATAAAAAAGAAATTACTGTATTTTGTGTTCCATTTCAGGCGTGCTGAAGCAAAATTTATGCTGTATCATTTTATGATAAGAATCCTATTATTGTGTGGGAATAGAAAATGTACACAATTAAAGAGATAAAGGAAGGGAGTGAAAGTGGAATTAATTGCAAAGGAGATAAACCCCATCATTTATATACATACATATGCATCATAGACTTAAAGATTCTCTAAGTATTTCTGAGTATTCTTACTCAAATGGAACTTATATCCTGAAAGAATATTATGGAGTTTGCTTTCTTTGATAAGGAGGAATAGCACCAAAAGATGGATTTTACAGCGATGATTCCCTCAAGGAAAATGTTTCATCCTCCACAAAGCTACCAGCTGTTTCAAAGTGAGAAATTTGTTACTGTCTCAAGTTGCAACTCCGAGGTCAGCCTGCCCCTCAAACCAGTTGAGATGGAATGGGGAACAAGCCTAACACTGCTGTATTTTTTTTTACCAGCTTTAAAAGAATTTCTTTCCCATCCTCACTTCTGATTTTTATTTACAGTAAGAGTGGTGATCCTTGGGGAAAAATCCAAACCACCAATGAGCATGTACGAGACTGCAATCGCTCCCATTTGGCATCAAAGCTGCATTTGGAAAAGAATGCTCAGGTAAAACACTAACCAAGTTAAACACAAATTAAAACTCTTCTAGACAGTTTTAAGCTATTTATAATAGACCAATACACCAGACAAAGGAATGCAGTGGAAACCTGGTACAATTTTTCTAAAACCTACGGGAAAACCTGAAGTGCTAACAAATTCAGGGACAGAATTTCTATTATTAATTCAATTTTATCTGCCATTAAATAAGTAAACACAGCTAATTTCAATAAACAAGGAGGGGCTTATTTTCTAAAACGTTTACATTCACCAGAGAAATGGTATATGAGCAAAACATCAGCCAACCAACCTCTGACCCTGCTAAAGCACCTCAGTGGCAGTTTCTTCCATGGAGTCCAGCCTAAGAGCCCTGGTATCTTTGTATACAGTGCAGTGCTGAACCAACAGCATTTAACAGTCCCTATCTGCACACCTCCACACATGCTTCTTTAAAAAAAAAAGCAAAATCAGTTCTTTTCCATGGTAAAGAGTTGGACCTGAAGCCACTCATGCTCTCAAGGAAGCGGCATTTCTCAAGGCAGAGAAACCATATGGCATCACCTTCCTTTGAACAGTTTCGCATCTAAGCAGAGACAGTTCAACTGAGGAAGTGATAACAGTTCTACAGCAGGCAGTGCTATTTTTGGAATTAAGAGCAAAGAAGACTGGACAAAAACCATATAAAATTACCTCTGTTTGTGCTTTTGGTTCTCCAGCTTTGGCCCTCTCAAGCAGTTCTTCAAAGAGCACTTCAGGTTCTTCCTTCATGCCCTCTAAATTAATTTGATAAAGAACATTGTTTACTAGCAATAGTTTGAAGTGTTTTAAAAATCAGTGCTACATGTGGTTGAAGAATTAAGTAATCATAACTAAATATCCAACACAAGTGTTTTGCAAGAACAGTGGAAATTAACTTATGACAATATTGACCCTCCATCTCAGCACTGTACTTCAGTATATTTACCCTTATTATTTGGTACATGCCACAGGATGACATAGTTTACAGTTTCTGATTTACTTCCACAAAATTCCTCTCTCAATATTCATTTTCATTACAATTCAATGTAATGTACAATACAACATTCATATTCATTACAATAAATATGAGCCCATGTGGAACATATAATATGGATCAGCTTTTGTACTATTACTATTCTTTTCTTGATATGACTTCAGTCTTTCACCTGTCAATCTCTATTTACCACTGGAACCTTTTCTAGAATTTTGAAAAATTAATCAGCGTTTAAAACAGTGTATTTGAAAGTTCAGTTCCTCAGTCTCTGGAGCATACAGAAACTAACAATTACACCTGCTAATCCTTGGGTTTTTTTCATTTTGCTCCACACTCCACCTAGTATTTTTATTCTTTCCCATTTACTGAACAGATACAGACTTAAACAACTGGTTTTCTTCAAAAGCATCACACTGCTCTATCAGTCAATCATAAAGAAAAACTCAAGACCTTTATCTGATATCCAGTGTTTGTAAACAACATCATGCTGCATGCTACTTGATGAATGAAGAATTAGTTAATGGCAAAGCTGACAAAGGCCAGAACTGCTACTCTTTTATGAGATGACTTCTTGTAAATTAGTTCAGAAAAATTTTAAAAAGAAAAATCAATACAACTTGTGTGTTTTAAGTTGGGTAAAAATGGACAACTGACCACTGACTCAGAGTTACAGCTTTACTGATCAACCAATCTAAAATTATAGTTAGAAAGGCAGATCCAAATTCTACAATAAGCACCGAAGTGTGACCTCTATTTACCACATTACCCCACACAAACACACTGTGACACTTCATAGCTATGTCCTGAGGGCAGTGGCAGCATGAGAAGCATGCTTGGGAAGCAGTTTCCAGATGTAGGAAGTCACTTGACTTTCAGGCATCCACTCCAAGTTACATTCCCTACCTGACTGGGGCAGCAGCAATGCGAGAAGCTGCTAAGCAGCCCTGCCAGGCTGTATGCCAGGCTGAGGGGCCAGGCAGTATCAGCTCCTCTACAAAAGGTGGCAGGAAGGAAGAAATAAACTCCATTCCACATGATCTCCTGAAGAACAGGGTTACTTGCATTCTTTAACATCCCTGGTACTGGGACTGTTTTCAAAGAACAGGCTACAAGCCAACACTTTCATTAAAATGGATGTATTTAACAAGAGCAAACCATGAAGTAAGATTTCTTCTTCACCATGCCACTGTTTTGTCTGCCAAGTTCCACTTGGAAAAATTCTAATGCCAGATTATAACACATTGTCTGGCTAAAAAAGGAACATAATGAAAAATAATTTTCATTTAGTACTTGGTCTTTACAAAAAGCTGTAAAAATATTATTGTAAAATAGGTAAACAGCAACCCAGCAAAATTAATTACTTAATCTCCTTGCCCTGATATATAACCAACATAACGTGAACTCTAAACAAGCTGGAAGCCTGTTTTCCAGATGGCACCATTAACACCAGCAAACATCATTCAGGGGCTCTTTGCTAACAGTAAACAAGAAGTTACAGGAAAGAGCATATTGTTTGAAAGAAGCATAATATTCATTCACCTACCCCACTCAAATGAAACAAGCTGGGTAAGGCGGCACTTTTCTTTTTCTTCCTGTGCTTTCAAATTCATTAAGCTCTTTTGCATCAAAATTTCAGTACTAGCTGTTTTAGGAATACCTTTTTCTTTCCCTGTTCAGGGTTTTCTACATGTTGAGAACACCACAAATATTTCTGGATAATATAGGAGGCACCATTCAGAAAGTCAGCATTAGCTAATTAAGTAGAATTTACACACACAAGAAAAAACCCAAACTACAGAAAGCAGTTTGCTAAACTAATAAAAACCCTAGTAAGAAAGGCAGTTCTCTGAAGTTTATATGGCAAAGCCTCTTCCTTTCTCTCCTGCTGCACTTGGCACACAAGAGCATGGCACAGCTTTGACTCCTTTTAGCTCTTCTTGCTCAGAAGAATGGGTTAGATAAGAAAACTTACTACAACAGAAAGCTGCAGAAACAAAATGGGAATGTTTTACAACATCAGATTATAGTTACTTTATTGCAATTACATTTCATATTAACATGTACATAATGGTATTTGCAAAGATGGGGGAAAAAAAAGAAAAATTAAAAATGTGCAGCCTTATGGTGAACTACTTCCTTCAATGAGAAAAAAAATGTGGTGTTATTGCAGTAAACTTGTTGAAATGTTTGTTCTAACAGAGCTGACTGCCAGGGGAAAGAAACACTTTCTGCTGTTATTTTCAACCTACTGCCCAATCCCTCCCACCCAGTTATCAATTCCATGTACTTGCACGTGTGGTCTGTGAATATAAATAACAGATAGTTAATTAAAAATATGCCTGTGGGTTGATTCTGTAGTTGTAGGGCAAAGGTGGAAGAACAGGTTGTGAAGATCAAATTTAGAATCTTAGTATATACGGTTCTTGTAACCAGCAATATTCTTCCTTTGCTTAAAAGATAACTGAGAGGCCAGTTAAACAGGTCAAGCATGAATGACTAGTTTCATGGCTGCCATTATCAATCTACTTTCTCATAAGGTATATAGGTCATTCTCTGAAGGTAAAAGGTCCAAAACACAAGGTTTTAGAACAAGGATGGACAACACACACTTTCTTTCAATTCAGCTCAACACTGAATAAACAACTACACAGGAGTATATGCATTCCCCCATAACAATACCATAAGAAGTGATGACTATAACTTATCACCCTTGTTCTTAAGCATGTTTTTAGTCAGAAAATGTCTTGATGTGTATTCCTCCCACGTAAGAGTACTGCAGTGGAAATGCTGTCAGTGGAAGCTTTTATTTTCCAGCTTTGCTAAAAACTCGTGCCTTTTTAATGTCAAATTTTACTCTGTCTTGAATATAAAAATTTCCAGAAGACAGGAACATTCATCTTGCAATACTTCATGTATCTCTTATGACAATTAAAATAGACTTCACTAGCTGTTTTGTGTCAGGTGCATTAATATAAGCCAATGAAGTCTATCAGTTATTCAAGGCTCACAAGCACTGCAGTCATTCAAATGAAAGCAGGCAAGTGAAAGCGCCAAAGTTTTAGACAGCACGTAGCATTCACAAAAGAAAGAAATTAAAACCATGGGTATACAAGGGTGGTTAGTACTTAATATTTGCTGTAGTTCTAACTCTGCCACCAAGAACCTCAAGACTGTGTAAAGTTTAGCTCATCATCAGGCTGCTCTATAATTCACTTCCCAGTATATAATTCTACTTTCCAAGAGACAGATCATTCAACACAAATTAGTTAATGGATATTGTAACAATAACATTATTAATAAAATTTTTGTGTGTTTTTTTCTTTATTCAGTGTGATAAAGTCTTAGGTTTAAAATATGAAATGACACTGTATACTTTAATTTTTCTCAGTTTTCACTCAAAAAAAACCCCAAAAAAATTTATTTGTGATCTGCAAAGTATGATGCAGATGTATTTCTGACTTTGCTGCATTTATGTCATCATACTACAGAAAGCATTTAAACCTTTGAAGGCCTACAGAAATATCCATTTTTGATATTCAGGCTTTTCTTTGAACAGGTTAAAGCTGTCTCTAAAAACCCATTTTATGAAAGCATTTATTAAAAAAGACTCATTACAGTAAAACAGGTCATTACATAAAGACCTGTAGCGTTTCACCGTCATATAGCATTCAGAAGAAGACTAAGCTAAAACTGCCCGTTATTAAGTGATAGACTTCAATGGTGCTGGCAAAACATAACTATAGAGTACTTTCTGTTTTCCTAGTAAAAAGTATGTTTTACAACTCCAAGGCAAATAGTCAGAATATAGAAGTGCAAACACAAGTGTTTATGTAGGGACGTTGCAAACAGGCTGATGAAAACTAAAGATTGCTTACTTTTTGAAGCTTTACACATTACTTGGCACATTGGCATATAAAATAAGATTCCAGCTTTGTTGCTGTAAGCTCAAATGGGAATTTAGCATTCACTCTGTCATAGGCAGGCATTTTTACTGTTTTTACATTTTATTTCTGTTAGGTTTTGATCAGAAACAGGAAATGTTTAAAAAGGAAACATTTCAGTTTCTTAAATACTATGCTAGGAAGCAATTATTGTCCATTAACTCTGAAATTTAGCCATTAAATTGACAAAAAGGCAGTCAATCCACAGTAGGGGATTAGTCCAAGTGAGACTGCAAGATACCAGTGCTTAAAATTTTAAATCAGAAAAGGAAGATGCCATTATAGGTTATAGATTAAATAACATATCTAAACCTTATCTTTAGGGTTTAAACTACGCTGAAGACTAAAACCCAACAAACTCTTCAATATGCACACAAGTTTTTGAAGAATGGATTTACACAATCTAGATAAAAAATATTTTCAATGCAAAAGACTTTACAGACAAATAAACTGGGGATGTCGTAAGATTTCCTTCCCAGTATTCTAGCGCAAATCAGTAGTAGGTTCCCAACCCTTTTAATACCCTTAACATACACAACTGAATCACATCATGTGAGCATCACTGTAGTTGGCTGACTTGTTCAGAAGTGTCTGATCACGTATTTAGCAAAAATGTTTTACACACAATTTAGACAAACACTGCTTCCAAAACCCTAGCATTTTAAGTGACATTGAGTATGACACTTCCATTCTTGAATTCTGAAACCTTTAAAGGCATGTAATAGTCCTTTCACACAAAGAAAGGTTTTTAGTTGCATATATACACACACAAAATGGATCATACACACACACCATAAATTTTCTCAGTGCTCTTCTAACCACTAGGAATCACTGCCTTCCTTCAAAAAAGTCTACTAAAGTTATTTCATGTAGAAAGAATCAATAGAGGGCATGCTGAATAATAGAAGTGTTTGTAGATTTACTTTCCTACCAACACAAACACATTAAAGCTCTCCGCAGTGCATTTACTCAGCTCAAAGGGGTTTTAGCCCCTTGCCTGCTAATATCACCCCCCGGCCAGGTGCACACAGCTTTCTTCCTAGGTCACAGCTACAGCACCTGAATTCCAGATTAAGCAAGAGGCCAAAGACCATGAACAGGGAATAACAAAGCAAAAAACTGTATTTTAAAGGATCAAAATTTCTTACACCTTTTGAGCTTAAGATCTTATTTGTTCACACAGTTATTGAAGGCCAGCCCCATGACAGTCATGCTATCACGCACAACAAATAATTTTTTCTAAACAAACACAAGCTAGGGACTTCTAAGTGCTTTGAACGAAAAGGTGAAAACCTAGTGAGAACAGGATAAAAGGAAAACTGAAAGCACTTTCTCAGACAGGAAGCAACAATGAAGCTTTCATACAAAATATGTAAGTTTAAAAGAAATTACAGGTTTTACAAGCGAATATTAAAGCTCATGAAAACTCTATCAAACAAAAGATTAATGCATTAAGCAACACCCACACTAAGAGTATGAAGGAAACCTGTATGGCACACACACTTTATATGATCATGACTTCAAGCATTCATTTGGGCTCACAAAAAGAAGTGACAGGAATGTGCAGGAGGAGGAGGAGGAGGAGGAAAAAACCCATGTGTTGGGGAGAATAAGGGATCTGAGATGACAAGATACGAAACAGGATTTCTGGATTGGCCTTCCCATTGTATAGTTCAGTAAGTATTCCTGAAGTGACTGAAAACAGTCAGGAAGAGCTAAGCATATGCACAACACAAATGATGTTCAGTCCTACCCAGTGGGAACACACCTCCAAGCTCACTGAGCACTCACCTAGAAAAATACATAACCATTTTCACTGTTACATGAGAAGATCTGACAGTTGACACAGGTGAAAACTGTTATCAAGGTTGCCCAGTAAAGTAAGCCAAGCAAAGGTAAGTAGGCAGTCTTCCAAACGATTTTGCAAATTTTAGGTTTTGGTATACAGTTTTAAATGTAGTTTCTTTAATCTTTTGTCTGAGCAAACACGACTAAGATACACTGACAAAAAAGAGAGCCACAAAAAGGCCAGAAAGCAACAAAAATGACCTCAACTACATCCCAGAAAATTATACATTCGGAAACAGGATGTAATTTTAAATACATTTAATAAATAACTTTATATGTTAAGTAGTTGGAGAAACCAAAAGATACAAACCCATTTTTTTTCCTAATTAAGAAAAAAAGATATACTGGGTTAAACAGGTGGATCCAGCTCATATTTCCATCTCCAAAGACAGGGAGAAAGGCTTCTCACATAAGTCCTCTAAACAAATTAGAATGCAGGTTGTTACATGGAAAAGTGAGAGATTAAGAAATAGAATATGAAGATTCAAAAAACACAGCTTTCATTCTCCCAGGGGAAAGATTATCAGTTTAGACATACAGGGATATAAAACAAGGCCTAAATCATTCAATACATTTGTACATGAATGAAAAAAAAAGGGGCTGATAACCAAGGTGCCAAAATCTGTTGATGATTCTTTGTTATCCAGGAAAAAACAACTACAAAAAACTCAAGCAAAACCAGCAGAAAGATTTAATGACTAATTAAGTGATAAACGGCCAGATGAAATGCAGCAAACCACGAAGGCACTTTATCACTGCACGCACAATGATAAGCTCTGAACTATTATCACTCAGCGTAACACGAAAAAAACACCTCAGTGCTAATAAGGCACTATTATCAGAGCTTTATAACCTGGGGAAGAAACTGAGAATGAAATGGAGAAGGTTAACAGAGACACTATTCAATGTCTTTCCAAATACAAAAACCAAAGGGAATGAACAGATTAAAAATATTTGGCCAACGCCAAATATTTCTACGAGTTTTAAAAGGCTTTTTAAAAGTAGCCTAAAGAATACTTTGTCCTTCCTTTGAATAAAGGAAGGACAGCACTAGCACTGCATTTAGAAAAAGCCCCTGGCTCTAACAGGCGTGCTGTAAATAACTCTGTAAATGATTCTCATGAGAAAAGGAACAAGAATCTTGAACCTGAAAAAGCCGATCACCAACCTCTAGCATTAGCACTGAGTATTGACAGCAACTTCAGTGAGCCTTCATAAACTGGAACACACCCATGTTAGTTCAGGTATAAGAAAAAGCTGGATGGCATCCAGAGGAAGAAAAACTGCACTTCTTGTTTATATTAGCTTTATTCCAAAAGCTCACTACTTAAGTTAAGTGGGTTTTCTACTTATAAGAAGTCACAGGATGTCAGGCATCTCCCTCAGGGTCATGTTATTAACTGACAAGAGTAATTGAGACATTTGATAGAGTAGCATGGAACAAGATTTCATCCCCAGGCATTTCTGCCAGCTAAATTACTGGGGTGGGAGCAGGGAGTGAAGAATGTCTTCTTTGACATTAGATCTTCTCCCACTTATGAACAAAGTCTCTATATACCATGAAGACCACTGATGTCTGAACTGAACTTTGTCACATTGCACAGCACTGTACTTACTTGGAGCTTCAGGCATACATCATTTTACTGCTTTAGCAGGAAGGCTTTACTGTAATTGAATCTGAAAGGGAGTACTGTCTGAATTACAAGGAAAATTACTTGCTTCTACTGTGAGAGGATACTAGTATGTTCACTGCTAAACTCCACTCCTCCCACCATGCTCCACAAGGTAAGATGAACAAATGAATGTGTAGGTGGAGACTGACATGGCACAGAAAAGACAGATATAGAACTATTTCTATTTGAAAAAGCCTCTTTATGACTTCCATTATGACAAACTTGAAGCTGGATTTTTACTTATTTTTTATGTCTAGGAATTTCCATTAAAATATGCCTCTGAAGTGCAACATGCAAAGCTTATCCCATTCTTAGTATTAATAAAAGTGCCTAAGTAGTACTTCCAGATAGGGTCTAACTGTTCTACAATTAAGTTCAGAATCACAAAGGTACTCTTTTCCAAAAGTGTCATCAGAGAAAAAATTAAAATTCCGCTATGTAACCCAGCATTGGATTAGACTGAAAAAGAAATAGCCAGTAACAGGTCAAAAACATGCTATGAATCCTGTGCCAAAAGAATTTAGGGCAATACACCAAAGGACCACATCACCTTAACTATTACCATAAATACTTACAAAGATAATCATCTTGCTAGAAGCCAGTCAGTTTTTAATATTAATTTTTCATCCTCAGTTTGCATTTAAGAGTGCTGAAATGTGTTCTGTTCCCTGGATTTCAGTGCCTTCTCTAGAAATAACCCAAAATTAACTACAAGAAAAATCATAATTTGGTTTCTTAAAAACCAAGCATCCAGCTGCTAAAGATCACCCACCTGCAAAACCTCCGTATTTGCAGACTACTTTGAGGCCCTGGCATCTTTCAGCTCTGCATCACTGAATGGGATTCTCAGACAACCGCTGAAAGGGAATTCTCCTATAGCTCAGCTTTCATCAGTCTTGTTCTCTGTTCATCCAGTGTTTACCTTTGCTACAGTACAGTCAGAAAAAGTTCCAGCATCTCATGAAGTCAGTAGAGGTCTTACTGCACTGTTCAAAACTATGACAGGATTGTATTGTAATCATGTGGTTTTACTGTGCTACTTTAAAAAAACAGAAAGCAAAAAACAGCAACAAAAAAACCAAACCCCAAAGCATGACTGAATCATCAGAAATTACACTCTGTCATAAACATGAACCAGTTAATTTATGTTAGAGGAGTCAATGAATTTGCATTAACAATTTTCACGAATTAAATATACTAGCAATAGAAAATTCTTTTATGGTGGATTTTCAGTAATAGCTCATTTGCTAGTATGAAGGAAATTTTAGAACATTGGGTAGGAAGCAGGCAAAAAGACTGCATGCACATAAAAAGTAAATAATGGAAGCATATTTGTCAAGCAATAAATAATCAAGAAAAAGTAGGAAAATGAAAGCTTACAGGGGTGGCTGCCCATGGGTATCAACTAAAACAGGGAGAGCAACACATTTTGTGAGAATCTGCCTAGAATGTACTCCTTTTGGAGTCACGTCCTACATAACACCTCCAGTGCCTCTTGGAAGTGTATAGTGGTAATTCTGATAGTGTTACACAGGATTTTATGCAGGAAAAGTTCTTTCTGTAAGCAGAAATCTGTTAATTAAAAAAAAGAAACAAATTCAACAATTTCAGGGAACAGCATACAGCTTTTTATTACAGGTTTTGTTTTCAGTATGAAACAAGCTTTCTAGAATCTCAGACACACTAAGGAGTAAAGGCATACACAACTAATGACAAAATAAAAATAATTTCTTTTGTTAGAGGCTGCTGTGTAAGCTTATCTCCAAAGGGAAAGATGTTCAATCTCTTTCATTCAACCACAGGTAGAATATGGTAGTACTCCATTATCAATGTACTTTTAGAAAAAAGTTGATCTGTACATTTTACAACAATAAATGCAGATCCTAAGAGCTTTTTTGTTTCACTGGATTGTACTGTTGAGCTTTCAGTGTTCACCAGAGCCAGTCTGAGTCTCTAGAGAAATCCTCCTACTCACTTTCCACAAGTTCCAAAAGTTCAGTGGTATTGTGTGCAGTAACTATGTAGGAGTAAAGTTTCTGGAAAGACTGACATTCCACTTAAAAGCTGGCATCAAGTGTCACGTCATCAACATGATTTGTACATATCAAATATAATGACACAGAGGAACTGACTGGAGATGAAGAAGAAATACTTTGCACAACATACATCAATGATTTGAAAAAAGGTTTTATTAACTTTAGATGCTTAGCTGCTCATCCATGAGTGCTGAATCCTTTAATCCATTCAGAAGCCTGGATTCTTAACTGCATATTAAGAACTAGGTTTAATTAAGAGTACATTGCATGTTTTTCTTTTACGCTTTTAACCTCCATGATCAGATCTTAAGATGGTCCTACTTGTCCCAAGAACAATTCGGAGTTCTTATATTAGCATACTTTGGCAGGCATTCTATTTTAAAAGGTAATAATAGGGATGGGAGAGAAGAGAATAACATTTGTTTACAGAGCTGTTCAAGTCTAGGACTCAACGCTACTTTCTCTGGGACAAGCAATGCATTTGTAGATATGGTAATAGTCTTAGTCACACCACAACTGCAAGTCATCAAATAGCATTAAATTGAAATGGGAACAACTTCTGCACCCCCACAAAATGAACATAAATTGTCAGGAGAGCAATAAAAAAAAAGCATGTAGGTGGAAGACTAAGAGCGATATTATAGACTATAAATTTTAAAAGTGGAGGAAAAACTATTCTCCAAAGCCGTATTTTTCTAGCATAGCTATTACTGTACAATGATCTTTTAAAGTCATTAAAATAATTTTACACATAACTAATGAGCCAGTCCTGCTGCTTTTTCTATGCAGGCATCTCTGATGAATCCTTTATGAATGAGCTGGGATAAATCTGACATAAATCTGCAGTTCGAAAACTGTAGAGTTACAAGTAAATTAGCATTTTGTCATTTGTTAGTTGATAACCATCAATATTAACCCTTTCCACCAAAAAAAAAAAAAAAAAAAGAAAAAGCAATGAAAAGCAATGTGAGAAGTTGAGACCACAGAGCTCACCAAGTCCACATATTTTTGTAGGTGCAGACAGAAATTATCATAACAACCTGCAAAATGCTCATGGAATTTCAGCAATTCTGCAGTTTGAGCACTTCACCACATTGACACTCCACCAGTCCATTTGCTGTCAAAACAGAGGGGCCCTTAAAAAAGGACCATTCCAAATGTTTAGCAAATGCACAGTGACCTACTTAATAATAATTAACTTCTAATTAACTAACTTTTCAAAGGATTAGCTTTACTTCCCAGTTTACTGTTCCCAGTCTCACCTTCTGACTTTAACAATGAAGTGGGGCTGCGGCTGCTGCAAGGGCCCCTCCAGCAACACAACAGCTCCAAGTCTCTCCTTGATTACTGTACTGTAACAGGGATTTGTCTGCACAGTGGAACACACCTACTGGATCCCTTTCGAAGGAAACTGAATAGAAAGATTCCAACCATTAGATTAAACTTTTAAATTTGTACAAAAGGAATGTTGAGTCCTTCGCACCAAAGAATTTACAGGGCCACTCCCATTTCATTACATAATTTACTAAGATGAATATACTCCTCCACTTGTACCCTCATTTCTTCCAGCACCCTGGAACTATGCTAGAAATTTTGTTATCATAAACAGATTAAGAAATCGATCCACCTGGAAAATAATAGATGAAGACTGAGGTAGGGCACTTCTCATAATCTGGTTCATCATGTGAATGTAAAAAATTGTTAGCAGTAATAGCATCTTTGCTATCAGCCAAAAAAACTATTTATGTATTTCAAAATGGTGGAAGAGGGAAAGATGGAGAATGTTTCCTCAAATAAATGGGTGTTCAATTCTCATCCCATATAGGGTAAAAATACCAGCATGTTGCTGACAATAGCAGCAGACACCAAAAAGCCCATTTCCATTGTTCTGCACCAACGATGATGATGTCCCAAAATTTTATCAGCAAATAGAGTCATTAACTTTTGTTTGGATAGAATCCTTTCTCTCCCACAGCAAAGCCTGGCAACTGAGTTTTCCAGGAGCCTGAGAATTTAAAGGTAAAGTCTGAAGTGGCATTAATAAACTAACAGATAAATTGTTAAGTAATTAATACTTCAGGCAAAATCCTCTCCTTCAAATAACCAAAGATTTTTCTGAGATTTCTTCAAGCTTTGCACAAACATTTCACTTTGCCTCGAGTTAGTCTGTAATACCTAACTGCCGAAAAGCAAAGACACAGAAGTGCTAAAATAGAGCTTTGAAGTAAAGGTTCTTGGTAACCTTAAGTGGAAGAGGCTAACACTTGGAAAATATTTGTAAATTAGAAAGGTTCCCTATTTGTTAGCTATCATTTAGCAATGCCTTGGAGACAGACACACTGTTGTAAATTGTTGCAATGAATTGTAAACTGTTTAAAAGATTTTTTTACTATTTATAAATTCAAAGTCAGTCAATTAATAAAATAATTCTCTTCCTACAGATACAAAACCCCCTCATAACCTAAGTACACTCAGAACTCTGTATATCTACAAACAAAATACAAGAAATTGATTTCTGTCTGCAAAGTTCTCTGTACAAACACCTTCCCATATGTTCTCAATTCTAGAACAAGAGATTACAGCAAAATCACAGACAAAAAAACTCCAACTAGTTCCTTAACCAAAGAGACCTTTCTTCAAGCACTGCAATTTAGCTTTGCAATTTCACCTTTCCAAACTTATTGGCTAACAAATGTGCATGAATGATGTAATAAACCAGTAAAAATCTGTTTTATGCACATATGAAAAATTACCATCTTCACACTACCCCCGGATTCTCTAGTATGAAAAATTATCATCTTCACACTACCCCCAGTTTCTCTAGTACCCTAGCATGACCTCTTTTACCTGCTCACTGGCAAACAGTCAAAGAAAGACACTACATGCTTGAATGTATTCGAGCATTACAAGAAATGCTAACTCTTCCAGATAACCTGCAGCACAATAAATGTTCACCTGGGGTGAGAGTCATCCAGTTTATGTCACCGTTGTGGCTGAAGCTGTTACTCAAATCCAGACATCACAGTCAAGTATTGATCACCATCTTATTGTGAAAAGTTTCTCTCAACTCTGCTTTCCTTTCATCTGAACCAGAAGTAAAACATCTTCTGGGACACATAAATCTACTTTCTAACTCAGCAATACAGGGCACTTACCCGTGAATTCAGGCATCTCTTTCAAAAAAACATTAAGAGCAGCAGTAACAGATACTCACATGGTAACTAAGTCACCACACTGAAAGTGCTTTTTTCCCAGCTCTGCTTTGTGTATAAGTAGAGGAAATGGTTTCACTAGCAAGAATGATGTTTTTAAGCTTACTTGGAGGATTTGGTGTTGGGAGCTCCAGAGTTCTCATCCGTGCTCTCTCTTTTCACACTGCTTTAGGGCTGTATCTGAAGGAAGGAGATTCTACAGAGTGGATGAAACACAGAAACCAGAAAGGGGTATATAGCACCTGGACAGAAAGTGAGGGGCCTGTGCACCTGAGAGGTGTAACAGTGTCTTACAGAGATTAGAGTCTTAGTCTATTTCAACAGACTTCACTAGCACGCAGACACTGGTCCTCTCTGCTATACAAGAACTCTCCTGTAATTTGCTTACATGGATCCTGATGACTCAATGGCTTTAAGATTTCAGGAGCCCTAATTAGTAGTGTATAAGCTTTCCTCACTAATAAGCTACCTGCCCATGAATATCCTTCAAAGAGTAACCATTTTTTTTCACATTTATTTTTAAACATGAAAGCTGCCATATTGATATTCATTCCATTCCTACACACACAAACCCCAACAACATACGTAAGTAGAATGCAAGACTTTAGGGTAGAACTACAAATGCCCTCCTTTTCTTATTTAACACAACAAAAACAGTATCTATAAATTACCCTAATGACTGAACATTTTTTTCATTAAACCCAGATTCAATTTGCTCAATAAACTCTCAAAGTACTGTTACATCCTGTTGTGAAAGAAATTATACATGGAGTAATATAAACACTACCTAATGATCCATTAGCAGAATATAGAAAAAAATATATGAAAAACTGCTAAGAAAAAAATGGCAGTATAAGAGGTTGAGCTAAAGGAAATACCTGCACAGCTGAGGATAGGTGTGTGCTTAAGTGCTTTACTGAGTCAGAGCCAAGACATTCCTTAATTTGCTGGATTACACTACAAGGTATGGATAATGCTGTAGGAATAGACGATGTGATGTGTGCTTCCAGGAAACAAATTACTTAACATTCACTTTGATGCTATAGCCTTAAACACAGTGTACACTAAGAAAAACCAGAAGAAAAAGCACAGATAATAAATACAGATACACTATTAAGAGTATTACAAGAAATTCACTTTGATGCTATAGCCTTAAACACAGTGTACACTAAGAAAAACCAGAAGAAAAAGCACAGATAATAAATACAGATACACTATTAAGAGTATTACAAGAAAGAGCAAAATGATTGAGGTTGGAAGGGACCTCTGAAAGTCATCTGTTCCAACCCCTCTGCTCATGCAGGTCCACCTAAGTTGGCTGCCCAGGACCGTGTCCACACAGTTTTTGAGTATCTCAAAGGATGGAGACTCCATCGCCTCTGGACAACCTGTGCCAGGGCACAGTCACTCCCACAAGAAAAAACAAAAATTGTATTTACTGATGGTCCAAGGGAACCTCCTGTTTGTGCCAGCTGCCTCTGGTCTTTGTATTGGGGACTACTGGAAAGACCCTGGCTCCATTCTTTTTGCATCCTACCTTCAGCTATTTATGCACATTGATAGATCCCCCTTGAGCTTTCTCACCCCCAGGCTGAAAAGCCCCAGCTCTCTCAGCTGTCTCCCACAGGAGAGCTGCTGCAGCCCATTCATCATCTCTGTGGCCCTTTGCTGAACTCTCTCCATGTCTCTCTTGTACTCAGAAGCCCAGAACTGGATGAAGCACTCCAGTGCTCACTGGATGGGAAGGATCTCCCCTCACCTGCTGGACAATGTTTCAACTACTGTAGCCCAGGATACCAGTGACCTTCTGTGGGAGAAGGACACATGGGTGTGTGGCAGATAGTCCTGAGGTGAAACTGCCTTTCCAGATAATTAAGATGTACAGTGTGCATCTCCTCAAACAGAAATCACAGTTGATTTATTGAAAATTATACAAACTTAAATTTGTAATAGAAGTAATTTAAATTTGAGCAAGATATCTAAATCACCATTAAAGAGAAGTGTTCTACATATTCAGTAAGATTTGAGATAGCTTTCTGTACATCAGTGCACTGGTCTTTTCTGTCCTCTTCTACATTGCTCTGAGTTAGTCACGATCGTAGTGACTATTGAACATTACCCAACTTCTAAATCTTCCAAGAAAGAAGTCAGAGCAGCCCTTCCCAGAACATTTGGTCTGGAGCACATTTCCTTTCATAAGGCTAAATCACAACACACCATGGCTGAGAGTCCAAATCCTTCACTTTTCCTAGACCTATCAGCAACTTGAATGTTATTTATTGGTAAGGACTCTAGTGACTCCAAGGAACACATTCTGTGTCAGTTCTTATATTTTGAGAACTGCTGAAGTGCCAATTTTCTGTTTGAGATAACACTTTCTTTTGTATTTGTTTTCACATGCACATCTTTGAATTTGTATTTTTACTTGTACTTCTTTCTGAAGTCCTACTAAAATGCCCATTTCTAAGTACTGATGCCCAGAACTTCCTTTATTTTAATACAGTTCTGGAAACTGTTAGCACTATGACAAATGGCATAACTCTAAACCAGCCATATAAGAAAATAGTGTATTATATGTTATTGAAGATATTTTCTATCTAAATCCACTAAAATCATGGTTTTTAGAGACTCCAGCAAGACACAACAGTAATGGTAACTCATTCTGCTGTGTTAAATATTTGCGTATAATAAGAAGGGCACAGGAAGGGCAATGACAGTGGCACCAGGCACCAATATTATTTTAATGGGAAGAGATTTAAAGTAATCAGGAATGAGTCACAACTGAAATGGAGAAATACATCAATACTCAAAAGCCCTCTTTTACTGAAGCACAAATAAGCAGCATCTCTAATACAATGCTGCATACGTAGGAATCATTAGCAAATGCACAGGAGTGTAAAGAGAACTAAGATAAAAATCAGTGGGATTTTAAAAGTCCTACATTTGTGCAGAGTAAGAAAATATCCAAATTAGCTAGAGAAGAATACCTGACAGAACCTGTGTGCAAAATACTGCTAAATAGCTTGTATTGATTTTCAGAATCTTGCATGAACCACCAACAGAAACCTATGTATTGCTCTTTCAAATCGTGTTATAACTAAGCCCAAGATAACTTCATACCATATTCCTATTATAGTTGCTATTCTTTCCCTGCTGAAGCATACTAAGAAACTGGAAAATGAAGAAAGAAAACATACCTATTAGCACTGACTCTAAATTATCATGTAATTAATGTTAGAAGTGTCAAATCTCCATAATCTCTCAATTCTTTTACAGATGGGTTAGATGACAAAATTGGTCCTGAAAAGTGAGGCACGTCACAAATTCAGGTATCCCAAAAAAATTCTCCTCCGTGTGCAATAGGGAACCCAGAAGGTTCCAACAGTCAATTCTGAATTAGATGCACACAATAGATTTGCTGACACAGCCATAATACTGGCCTGAACTATGAGCAGAGCTCAGTTGCGCCTGGTATTTGCCACATGATATTCACACATTTATTAAACTCTTAGATAGCCTTATTATCTTCAGTAGAGAGACTCATATTTGTGAATATAAGGGCATGTACATAAGCAGTTTCACAATCAAAAGTCCAATTCTAAAGAAAGCTAAAGAGCAGTAGATTTGCTAGACCCTGAGCACATGACCATCTTGCACAAGTGGTAGCTGACAAACTGAATTAAAAGTGGAACTCAGCAGGTGAATACAGGAGGACCTAGGCATTTTTTGTTCTACATTTCACACAAGACTTTTCTCTCATCCCATCAGTTTCCACAATCTTTGAAACTGAATGGTTTCACAGCAAGTGGGGGAAAAGAACCTCGTCATTCTGCCTTTCACGGTGTATCATGACTGTAAATCTAAATTCTTATCTTACTGCTAACATTAACTTCAATTTTGGCTTCGTGTACCAGCTTATTACTCCCTCAGTCTACATTACAGTAGTATCTTATGCAGCCACATTAGAATTCATATTAAAGCTACAGTTAGCATGTGTTCTAGCCAAATAAAGAAATGAAATTGAAACATTATTATGCTAAATTTAATTAAATCTCCCTGCCAATTTTTCAAACATCTTTCCTATTGCTTTGCACAAACCTGAAAAATTAAGATAGGAAAACTCGAAAATATGCCCAAAGAAAGCTGCAGTAGAAAAGACTCTTCCACAACAACAGGTTAAAACAAACTGGAGAAATTTATTTTCCTACTTTACAGTGTCTTTAAACAGAGTTTAGAATAAACATACACACAATAATCTCCCAATGTTCAATGTAAGCCAATTTTGCATAAGAATTGCTATCATACTTACCCTTTTTTTCTGCTTTCTCCCTGCTACGGGAGTTGCCAGGAACTGAAGAAGCTGCAGAATCTGCTGAAGATGTTCCAGATCTCTGACTGTTTTCGCTATGGTCCACAGGAGCAGCATTTAGCTGGGACCTTCCAAGATGCTGCTGGGGGTGAGAGGGACTTGCGGTGGGATCAGGATCTGAATTCATTTTAGCTGCCAAAGAAGAAAATAATGATTAGTTATAAAACAGCAGGATTACAATGTAAAACTGAATAAAAATTTGAAATCTGAATGTATTTGTTTAATTAGGTGAACAAAAAGCTTAGAAAAGGGCAAGAAGGCTGATAGCAACTTCAAGATTTATTTATACATTCTTCAGTAATGCCAAGCACGAGCAGCTATAGTTGACTGAGTCTGACCATATATTCAGCATTATGCCAGAACAACGACTGCGTTTTTTCGTAATAACTGGGTTTTAAGTGTAAATAAATGCTAAAACTAATTAATCAATCCTGTAAATACTGCATATAAATTACTTCTTTGAATTTAATGTTCTACTTATACATGCTACAAATAAAGACTAGGCCCTAACTTTTAATGGACAAGTCTAGAATAATAGAAAAATTAATTTCATATGAAAGGCCTCGTTAACAGTCATCACCTAATCAGGAGACAGAGAAAGACAATGGTAAGAAGGCAAAGGAGGAGGAGATGTAGAATTCTGCATGGGAAAGTGGAGGAGGAGCCACCAAGGATGCTGTTTTTGGACATTACCAATTTAAATGCCCATGATTCAAAATAAACTTACTTTAAATACCTTTATATCTCAATTTTAGAAAATTTTATTCATATGTGGCAGGGAGGGAAAGGCCTTACACAAGAACACCTTTTAACTGTAAGCCCTCTGAAAAAGAAGAGGGGATCTCTGCTCTGTAGTAAAAAGTTCCCTAAATAAGTAAACTTGTATAAAAATCCCTACTGAAAGTTTAGCTTTCACAAGACAGAAGTAGAAAGGTATGCATATACTACCACAGCACAACACATAGTAACTCTTGCTGCTTAAGAGCAACTTCCCTGAAGTTAAGCACTTTGCAAGGAGCATTGTAGACAGTATCTAGCAAAACCCAGTATTTTTAAATTCTGTATAAATACAGAATTAATTCAGAATACCGACCTGAAGATGTCCTTATAAAGATGAAAGTAGTATAGCCAAAACCAAAGACACCACTTCACTAACAACTTTTTCAACTCAAAGAACACTAAAATCACGACAGGGTGCTAAGAGTACTAGCCATGATGCCACTGCCAAACGTATTACTTGTAATTTGACAACCTGGCTGCCAAAATTAAGTTTCCCTAAAGCAGAAAATATTTTACTGATACAAGTAAATGCATTTCTGTATTATGTTTCTACATCAAGTTATAAATAAACCAACACAGTTCAGTTCAACCTTCAAACAGTCCTCGGAAAATACAGAGATTAAAATACCTTCCCGGTAAACCAGCACGAGTATTTTTAACCATTATACAATCACAAAAGTTACTGTGCCTCCAGTTTTAAACTTGACCTTAGCGCTTTGTAAGAGGGACGGCGAGCGCAGCCAGGCCGCACCCGCGGCGCCCCTCGGGGGATGCGCGGCACGGACTGGTCCGGCTCCTTCCAGAACGGGCAGCACCGGCGCCTCTCCAGCACAGCCGCGAGCAGAGGCTCACCTCGCAGTCAGCCAGCTCGCAAAAACACTCCCGTCCCAAAAGTCACTCTCAGCTTGTCCTACAAAGGGCACCACCAACTTTTCCACCGGGTTGCTCACAAGCCAGCGGGCGGTGACTCCGCACCCACCGCGGTGACTCCGCACCCACCGCCGCCAGCCGCTCCCAGGCGGGAGCGCCGGAGTTCGCTCGGCCTCGCTCCTCGCGAAGTCCGGGAGTGCCCGGGCGGCCCTGCCACTCCGGAAGGCCAGGAAGCCCTGGCGAGGGGCGTGAGGAGGCTGGCAGCTCGGGCCGTCCTGCACGGGGTCCCGCCCCACACGCTCACCGAGCCCGGCCGGGCGAAGTCAGCAGCGCACACCCCCGATGACAAATCTCCCCGCAGCTCCGGAGGCGAGTGGGGCTCCGCCGGCAGCCCGCAGCCCTTAGGGGCGGCCGCGGCCCGCCCATCGGCCGCTGCCACCTCCCCACCCCACTGCCACTCACCGCCCTCCGCTCTCAGGGAGGGCTCCAGTGAGGCTCCGCCGGGCCCGGGTGGGGCTGGCGGCAGGAGGCGGAGGCGGCCACGCAGGGCCGGCCGGCCGGCGGAGGGGCGGCTGGCGGCGGTACCGGGGGCTGCTCTCGTGTGCGGCCGCGCCTCGCGCAGTGGCAGCGGGCGGGGGATGGCCGCCCATCCGTGGGGGACGAGGGGGTGTCAGGAAGGAGGCGGCCGAGGCGGGCTTGGGCAGCTCCAAAATGGCGGTGCCGGGTGAGGCGGGTGGGGGCCGGCGGGCCCGGGGTGCGGGTGCAGCCCCGCTCCAGCGGTGTGGCGGCGGCAGGGTCGGTGTGAGCGAACCCGGGTGCTGCACCCGACCCTCCCCCCTAGCGCGGTGTGTCTCGGTACAGAGCAATAGGAGCGAAGGGAATGGGAAAAAGGGCGGTAACTGAGTGATTTTTTCTAAATGTCCTTTAAGTTACTGCTACTACATCTCTGCTACCTATGTGGAAGTTTTCTGGGCAGGAAGCGAGCTGTAAAGTTATGTGTAAGTTGCTGTTGTTTTGATGGTGAACTTACTACTTTTTAGAAATAATTTTTATTTTCGAGCTACCTTAAATAAATCAATGTCCCTGTGTGGTACTTTGAGTAGCTTTTAATTAAAATCCCAATCAAACAAACCTACAAATTCAAAGTAGGAGATTGAATTTAAACTGCAGTCATTCAAATAAGTTACTTTGTTGATTTTCACAAGTTCCAAGTTTGCAGGAGATCATGGGGAGCTTTCATGTTTTTTAAACGTCAGTTAGATCTTCTTGGTCACTATCTGTTGAGTTTTTTAATCCCCACACAAAAATGTGGCCCCCAGTGTCATTTCCTTGCCTTGGAAGGCATAACAAATTTTTTTTTTAACAAAACAAGTTTAAGCAAACATGTTAAGGTTCTGTTTTCTTCAAAATAAACTTAAATTTGAAAAAGAACCCCACATTTACTTTTAAGAAGATCACTTGCAGTCTGAGTGTAATGTGGTTTCATCAGGAACATGCAATACCAGCCATGTGTTACCTGTTGTTTCTTAAGACTGACAGTATGACTTCACTCTGATATGACAAAGTTCTCTTGCAATCTGCTCCCCCTGCTATTCACATTTCCTTCAAGATATTACTTTATACAATTGATTTGATATTTAGTGGGGGTGCTTAACAGATGTAACATGCTTACGGAACAGGTGGAAATGAGGGTGGTAGCTGGAAAAGTAACTAAAAAGGAAGTGTAAAATAAAGCCTCCCCTGCTGCTTTCCACCACAGGCACAGTCACACATGGCAGAAGCCATTCCAGAGGAGCTCAGTTCAAGGGTAAAATTGCCATACTGGCTACTAACCCACACAACAGCAAGGCTTGATGTAAAATATTCTGTGGTTGCTTAAGTCTGATCCTACACTGAAGATGCACGTTAGTGCCATTGCTGAATTTGATCAGGTCCTTTGTTAAGGCGAACTAAACCTTTGTAGTAAATGAATTGTCACGCACACCTTATGTACTCACATGTGTTACATAAATACAGATAATATTACTGTGAGTAAACCAAACTCAGACATGATGACAACTTCCATTATCAATTCCACTGATTTCACTTTGGCTTTATCACAAATGATGAGTTCCCATCTGGCATTATCACAGTTGCAAATTGTTACAGCTACAGAGAAGAAACATGGAAGTACTGTAATAACATGGCACAGCACCTATTTAAATTTCAGTTATGACTCATGGCATCAGTGGAATGGTTGAGGTTGGAAGGGACATCCTGAGGTCAGCTGCTCTTCCCTCCTGCTCATGCAGGGCCACCTAGGGCTGGTTGCCCAGGACCATGTTGAGATGGCTTTAAGAGTATCTCTGAGGATGGAGACTCCATCACCACCTTGGGCAACCTGTGCCAGTGCTTGGTCACCCTCCCAGTAAAAAAAGAGCTTCCTCATGTTCAGAGGGAACCTCCTGAGTTCCAGTTTGTGCCCACTGCCTCTGGTCTTGTAAATGGGCACCATTGGAAAGATCCTGTCTACGTCCTCTTCACACTCTCCCTTCAGGTCTTTATATACATTGATCAATGCTCCTGAGTATTCTCTTTGGGCTAAACAGGTGTTATGATCAGGTTCTTAAAATTTTTAGAATGAGATGCCTCTGCCTGAATCAAGGTGCAAATGTGACCATATGCCAAAGTCAATAGTATGGATTTTATTTAACAGTAAATGAGAGAGAGAAAAGAGAAAGAAAGAAATAGAAAAAGAGGTGAGAGGAGAGAAAGATAATGACAGAGACCGATTAAGTAGAAAATATCATCACTCTGTGGATCCCAGTGGTGTCCCGTTGATCCTCTCCATCTGGTCTTCTTGGTGGTGAGGGCCCCCTGAAAACACAGGGTTCAATAGACTAATGCACATTTGTGCTAGGTGGGAACAGCCAGGTACCTGCTCTGAGGGGCACAAGTTTGACACACTTTAACAACAGACTCTGGATCTGTTGCATCCCTTTGCATCCCATGCAGTGTTCTGGTGCAAGGCCTCTGGACTCAGTCTGGGCAGCACTTGGGGGGTCTTATGACACCCCCTCAGCTGCCCCTCACTGAATGTCCTGTGGATGTGGCCTTCCTGGGGTGGGGGGCTTTACAGCTGGCCCAGTTTGTGGGAGGGAGGATGGGTGTTCACTGCCTCTGACCAAATGTTATGCCACACACCCAAAACTCTCCTCCTCCCCCTTTGGTTGGGGAGCAGTCTGTGCAAACCTGGCCATAGCAGATAAGCCTGTGGGCTATGGCCTCCCCAACCCGAGCCCAGCCAGGGATGATTTTCAGAACAGCTGCTGGGTTTGGCTATCTTGTGGGTGCATTCTTCTCCCTCAGCCTTGTTTGCTTTTCTCTAGACCTGAGATGATTGAGCAATAGTGTCATCTTATCTCGAGTTCCCTTAGCCGGCTTAACCCACAGTCCAAGGCTGCACTCAGGAGTCATATTCACGGTGGGGTGGGCTTTGGTGATTGCATCTTCTTTATACAGTTTTCCCATAATGGGCAAAACTCCTTCATAACAATGTTTAAGCCATTAACCATAACATTTCAGTCTCTGACAACAGGCCCAGCTCTTTTGGCTTTTTTTCATAGGAGAGATGCTCCAGCTCATTCATCATCTTAATGCCTTTGTTGGACTGACTTCAGTGCCTCCATGTTCCTTGTATTAGGGAGTCCAGAACTAGACACTTGTTTAACTGCATGAGGTTGCTGTCAGCACAGATTAAACAAAAACTTTGTTGCAACAAGAACAAAGTAAAAAACCCATTCTTTCTGTATTAGAGAATCAATAGTCCTTTTACAAGTATTTTGAAGGTTTACAGAGTGATGTTTGACTTTAGCTGATTTCTGTAAACATTTTTTACTCAAGATGATGAAATGCAGTAGAAATGACTGTCTGACCATCTGAGGTGCAGTACTGAGATACAGGCTGAAATTAACTGCTTTTCCATATAATCATCAATGAGTTGTAGAAATATACTTGGGATATCTAATAATCTGAGCAACTCATTTGTTGCCTCTGCTAAACTGCATGTAATATAAACTGACATTTTCACATTCTGTTGTGAAGTTTGTATTTTGTATCTAGGCATGTGTTTAGTATTGAAATGTTTAAGAAAGGTCTGTCTAGTAGAAAATTAATTTGCAACAGCAAAAGATTATGCTATGCAACATTTAAAATACATTTTATTATTAAATCCATCAATTTGAACTGATTTACCTATATTACTGAAATGAAATCACACAGCATTGCTGGCAAACAAGCAGTTTCTCATCAGTCCAGAGGAAAAACTATTTAATCAGTCTTTCTAGAAGAGAGAGAAAGCAGTGATCATCCAAGAAAACAGACCTGCATGAAGTGTGATTCATTCCAATGAATGGCCTTCAGCTCCATATGTTTTTCACAACACCTCTGAATAAGAGCCCATTTCTGTAGTCCGTGGCACATTCAGAAACAGATTTGGCATGGTTACTCTGGATGGCTTTGGAAATGTTAACCTTAGCAAAAACCTTGTCAGCAGTGCTCTTGTAAGAGTAAGAAGAGCTGAAAAATTCATAGAAAAATGCTGTGTGCATCTTCAGTAGTTATGAAAGGAAGTATGTTATGGAAATGAAAATGTCTGAGTGATGCTAAATAACCTGTCCTAAAACCTGTCTCAAAAATCATCTCTTTTTTTCTTGCCACACCTTACCAATTAACACAAGAGGTGTCATTTCAGAATAATAGGTTTTGTTGTTTACTCTGTTACACCCATTTTAACAGTATAATTTAATAGATGGAAGCATCACATCACGGTAATATTAGTGCAATAAAAGCTGCAGCATCCCTCATGACCATCTGGGTACTATTCATTAGATTAAGGACCACAAAACCAGATTTCTTTTTAATTTTATTTTTTTAAAACTCTCTGTAATCTAAAGTGGAAAGTATTTTCTGTCAGAAAGAGCATAATACATTAAACAGACTGAGACAAGGGACACAGAATCCAGAGAATCAACAATATGATGTGAACAACTAAGATGTTAGTGCCATTTGGATGGACATAGAGTGGAAAGAATTAATAAAAGGTGAGGGTAGGAGGAAACTGAAGGAAAAACACAAAGTGGGCACAAAAAGCAGTTAAAATAGGAATTGAGGAGTTTTGTGAAGATGGTGATGAAGACTATTCTTCACAGATCTGCATATTAAATATGCCTCTGGTTACCTCAGGGTTGGAGTAGCTTCCACATAAACTGTTTCCACACACTAAAGTATGTGGGGTAATGTGACCATCATTCCCTGTCCACTGCTCTTTTATTCTCTCTTTATTCCACTGTCCTTGTGCCAAGTACTCTGGGTGGCAGCACAAAAGTATTGTTCATCATCACTGCTTTTATAGAAAAGCATCACTCTCAATTCTCCCATTAGCTCTCTCAGTCATGAGGAAAGGGTTAACATTTTCCTTTTCAAAATAATACCTACACTAAAGGAAGCTACGGGTGACTTCTGTGGCATCAGATGTTCAGTTTTGCACTTACTGCTCAGCCATCTTTTTTAATTGTGGACATGCACAGTGAAAGAGGAAAAGGTTTTAAAACCAGGCACAGGTACAATGATATGCAGGTGATAAGAAAGACTGGGAAGGCCTGACACAGCAGCTCTTGGGAGGTAAGCCCTGGGTTGGATGCATTCCCTGGAACAGATAAAGGGGAGTGCACTCCTCTGATTCAGTTCCTTGAATGTTCTAGATTTGTTCTATTCACAACTTCACTCTGAGACAGCTACTGATTTCGTTCCTAATCCACAACACAAACGGGACTCAGCTCACTTAACTCTGGAAGCAGCACCTGAACCAAAGTTGTATTGTTCTGCCACAGTCTAGAGAAAACAGGGCAGTTTTCCTAGGAGGAAAGAATAGTATCTCAAATTTTATACATGAAAAAACAGCAACAAGTATCAACAAAGTCTGGAACTCTTATAAAGAATCAGTTTGGTGTCACCAGAGATTAAATTTGGTCTAAAATTGAACTGGACATATTCAAGCACTAAGGATTTCTTGATAGGAATAACTTCTTATTTAACAGCTTGTAAATACTTTGTCAGTAAATGAGGTTACATTAAGTACCATGGTCTCCCTCAAACAACATATTTAACACACATATTTAACATGAGTTTGCGTCAGCCTTTCAAATTGGAAAGTGTGCCACAAATTTTGGCCTGTAAATCGATCCATCAGTGTTCGTGCCTTTGCAAGCTTAATCCTTTGCTCACAGTGACCTCTAGTGTGAATGGGTGAGACAATGCAGTGGATCCAAGGCAGTGCACGAAGAACTTCGTATGTGCTCAACTGTTACCAGGTTGATGGGACACTTGTGTGCGCCATCTCTTTGGACTGTATTGCACATTTTAAGCATGCAAAAGAGGAACAGGAAACCATGAAGCCAAAAACATTCCCTCAGCCATACCAAATAAAGAATTTAAAGATTTTTAATTTCTGTGCCATTTTGATCAGATTTTTGTTTATCAAAAACTTCATGATTGGTTTGGTACATTTGGTAACAGGTTCCGGTAATTTTCAGCATTCCCAAGTACAAGAGATTGCTTTTACTTTCTGAAGCCTTGCACTGGACTTTGTATGAGAGATGCAAATCAGAAGGCAGTGATGCAACAATTTCTGTAAGAACTGCTGTAAAATGTACAGATTCTTAAAACCCTGACTCCACTGTAGCTATGAATTAACCTTGGTAGGTAAGAATTGACATCAATATATTGCATATATTTTCTTCACCCAAGTATATTGAAGTGACTATTTCCCTCCTCTCTTCTGCAGAACAATTTGCATGAATTAGGGGGGAAGAAAAGCTCTAAAGCAAAGATTTTTCTGTTTGGTTTCTCCAAAATTGCAGGAGAAAAAAGTGGAGGATATCATTAGAGAAAGTAAGTTAGCAGGAAATATTACTGATGGTTGGCAGTGTTAAATTGCAATTTGGTAGTTAAAGAGAATTTAGCTGAAGAACTAGCTAATTCAATCCTTGACTATTAAAAATTAAAGCTATAAGCCTATTCACACATTTCAGAAGGAAGTAATCTTGGGCTTACTTTGGACAAATAAAGATGACCATTCCTTTTTCAGACAAGTTCACATGGCTTGAGATATAAACTGTAAATACTTTGCAAAAGACTTGGAATTTTTTTTCTTACAAACTACTTTCTGTCCCTCCTAGGATTCCACCTGCTACACAGCAGCAAACATGGAAATGTTGTTCTCCAACCACAAAACATTACATACGAATTGCTGTCTGAAAAACTGCCTTGCTAGTTTCAGTTTTAGGCATGTTTAATGTAAAAGAATTCTGTACTAGAGATTATGCAGAATTTAATTAAGGTTTCAAAAATGTGCAAAACTGTCACATCGAAAATTTAGTTTCTGTCAGGAAATACATGCTATAAGTCATGTCATATCAAATTCTGTCATATTGTAGCTTTGGGGGGTTTAATCAGAAAGCAGGACTTGCTGCGGTAACCATTTCCTGACATTCCATGTCCAGGTAAGGTGAATTCGCACACTCATAAAACCCTAGAATGCCTTTAATGTCTCAGCAGGGACATTAAAGATCATCTTGTTCCAACTCCCCTGCAATGGGCAGGGACCACCCACTAGACCAAGTTGCCCAGAGCCCTATCTATCCTGGCCTTGAACACTTCCAGGGATGGGGCATCCACAACTCTCTGGGCAACGTCTTTCAGTGCCTCGCCAACCTGAGTAAAGAATTTCTTCCTAATATCTAATCTGAACCTGCTCTCTTTCAGTTTAAAACTGTTCCCCTTTGTCCTATGACTACTGGCCCATATAAAAATGTTCTCTCCATGTTTTTCACAATCTCCTTTGGGTATTGGAAAATGCTGCAAGGTCTACCCAGAACCTTCTCCAGGCAGAACAACCCCAGCTCTCAGCCTGCCTGCACTGGAGGCGTGCTCCAGCCTTCTTTGTGGCCTGCTCTGGACCTGCTCTAACAGGTCCACATCTTTCTTGTGTTGGGGGCTGCAGAGCTGGACACAGCACTCCAGGTGGCATCTCTCAAGGGCAGAGTAGAGAGGGGAGAATCATCTCCCTCAGCCTGCTGGCTGTGCCTCTTCTGATGCATCCCAGGACAGGCCTGCTCTTCTGGGCTGAAAATGCACACTGCTGTGGCATATCCCAGTTTTGGTCCACCAGAATCCCCAAGTCTGTCTGTGACGGGCTTCCTTCAATGAATTCTTCTCCCAGTCTTGACTCGTGTCTGGAATTGTCCTGACCCCAGTGCAGCACCTTGCACTTGGATTGTTGAACTTACGATGTTCTCCTGTACCCACTTCTCGAGCTTGCCCAGATCCCTCTGGATGGCATCCCCTTCTTCTGTTGTGTCAAGGAATTGATAAATGGAGAATTTCAGAATTATTACCTGCAAAGTTCACATTATTCATTGTCAGTTACATAAAATAATAAAGAGAAAGGGTTCAGTCAATTTAAAATGCATATTTAAACCTCTGTTCTTTGTCCATTAGGCTATCTTCCCCAAATCTTTTAAATACAATTTTTCTGCCAGATGTCATATATAATATGAAAATTATACTTTTCTACTATATTTCATATTTAAAAGCTTGTTCAGATTTTATTTATACATGTCAGTACTCCAGGTGTGTTGATTAACAACAAAAGACCTGGAATTTACTAACTTTAACAGTGCCTTTACCTGACATTAAAAGGAGTGTAGGGACAGGTTGCAGCTCTTTACTAATGCTGTTCTTTCTTAGCAAATGCACTCGTCTAATTATTCTCATGATGCCAGATGTAGTTAGACCGTGATCTTACAGGATGATGTTGGTTAGCTTGAGGTATTTCAACATCTTCCCAATCTTGTCTGTAATTAGTACATGTTACACACAAGACTCCCACCAGGTGGCAATAAAACTCTTCATTCTTTAAAGCATTTGCTATTATTTTAGATGGTAGAAATGTATGTTGTGTACCAATTAGAAGGGAAAAATTGTGATTTCTAATAAGGTGATAGAAAATTATTTTTCTGAACTCTCAAGGTACAAATGCTTACAGAAAGTCTGGGAACAGACAGCAGTATGCTGGGCAATAGCCACTGTTGGCTTCTTAACAGCTATTTCAAAGTAAATACAAGTAACATATTCCACTTGCTATCTGAGAAACTGAAATAATTTTGTCTTTTGATGAAACTACAAAGAGAAGACAGTGTGAAATGCTAATTTACTAGTGGGAGCTTAAACCTCACAGAAGTCTCACAATTTTAGTTCATATTTAGACTGATCAAATTCATATCTTCAGCTACAAAAGAAATGCTCTTTCTAGACTTAATCCAGGTGTATTTCTATAAGTTCTGCACAGCTGCTATATTGCTATCCTGTATTTCTATTCCTATCCTGCATTTTTGAAGGAGAAAAAGCCTGCACACATACAGCCTTAGTTGACTGCCGCTAGTGGTGAAGTGTCAATAGCAAAACCTGCATGGAGATGCACTTATTTGCCCTATACTTTGGTATGCTTTGCTTATATTTCTTACCCCATTCATCCTAATTTCTTGAAAAAATCTCTTGTCCCCTTATTTGTTAATGATAAATGATATTTTTCTGCTGTATGTATTACATCACCCTTGATTTTACCTACCCCTTTTCCAACCCAGGCATGCATGCAGAAATATGTCTCTACATCATTTCTGGACCCAAGCAGGCCTTAGTATGATGAGTAGCACACTGATGCAACTTTGGCCTGGAATTTTACAAACTTTCTGGTACAAATTTTCTTTTTAATTTTGGCACAGCTAATGTATAATGCAGATTAACAAACTCAGTGTGGCGAGTTGACCCTGGCTGGATGCCAGGTGCCGGCTACAGTCACTCTATCACTGCACTCAGCTGGGCAGGGGAGACAAAATAAAATGAAAGGCTCATGGGTCGAGATAAGGACAGGGAGAGATCACTCACCAGTTACTCGGGCAAAACCGACTCAACTTGGGGAAAAATGATTTTAATTTATTACCAATCAAATGAGAGTAAGAGAATGAAAAAACCCCTTATTGGGCTCAACTTTATTCACATATTCTCTACCTTCTCCCCGCAGTGATGCAGGAGGATGGGGATTGGGGGACTGCAGTCAGTTTATCACATATTGTCTCTGCTGCTTCTTCCTCCTCAGAAGGAGGACTCCTCACACTCTTCCCCTACTCCAGTGTGGGATCCTTCCTGCAGGAGACAGTCCTCCATGAACTTCTCTAACATTAATCCTTCCCATGGGGCGCAATTCTTCAGGAATAGGTTGCTCCAGCGTGGTTTGTGCCAGGACCCTGCTTCAGCAGGGGCTTCCCATGGGATCACAGACTCCTTCAGGCATCCACTTGCTCCAACGTGGAGTCCTCCAGGGGCTGCAGGTGGGTCTCTGCTCCACCCTGGACCTCCATGGGCTGCAGGGCACAGCTGCCTCACCATGGGCTGCACTGGGGGGTGCAGGGGAATCTGTGCTCCGGCACCTGGAGCACCTCCTGCCCCTCCTTCTGCACTGACCTTGGTGTCTGCAGGGCTGTTTCTCTCACATAGGCTGTCTCCTCTCTCCAGCTGCACAGGTTTTTTTCCCTTCTTAACTCTGTTATCCCAGAAGCACAATCGCTGTTGCTGTTGGGTTTGGCCTTGACCAGAAGCGGGTCCATCCTGGAGCTGGCTGGAACTGGCTCTGTTGGGCATGGGGGAAGCCTCTGGCAGCTTCTCACAGAAGAAGCCTGTAGCCCCCCTGCTACCAAACCTTGCCATGCAAACCAAATACACTTGAAATAAAAGACAGTTGATTTACCACATGTACTGTAAAATCATGTTATACCAATTTAATTTTTTTTCTTCTTTGTGCATCAGTATTTGGCTTGCCAGAATTTTGGGATGCTCAATATGAATGAAAGGCTCTCACCATTAGTACTGAGTCAGATACTAGCAAATTCTTTGGTTTGGCACACCTTACACAATAAGTATTTCCTTTCTCACTGTGTTGTATGGTCATATTTGTTCTGCCTTTTACTCATTCTAGCATTACTATTTGCCCAGACTTTTTAAAAATGTATGACTGACTTCTTTTTCTCCCAGGTAGATGAGTATTTTTAAAATTAATCTTCTGTTGTGCCTTTTTGTCCATGAAATACACCCTTCAAGTTTCATGTACTAATTTCCTTTTGATATGACTGTATTCCTGATGCATCCCTAGAATTAGCTGTCTATTAACTAAAGATTAGATAAGGCTTGGATAAGATAGCCATAGACCCTTAGGATTCCTCCCCACCCCTATATGTTATTTTCCTATGTGTTTTGATTAGAAATGAACAACAAAAAATTGTGCAAGAAAATTCTTGGAAGAGGGGAAAAATATTGCAAGACCCTGGGAAAGAGAGAAATACTGTCATACATCCACAAAACATTCTGGAACCTGAGAGGTGGCATGTTCAGGATGGCAGTGCACCCCAGCCGTGTTCACTGCATTGTGCACACAGGCAGCCAGTCTGACATGTGGCTGGCTATGAATCTGTGTGAATGCTACATGTTCTGGGCTCCTCAAGTTATTGAAATTTTTCCACTATTAATTTGTTGATCTGGCTTAAGCTAGGGCTGTGTAAAGGAAACCAGGATACAGCAATAGTTTCACACCAAGAGTCTTGTAAACAAACATCGTGAACAGATAAATGTTGGCAGATTTCAACCTGCAGCCTCAAATAACACCTTCACACTTGGGAGCTGGGGAGAATGGAGGCATTTTAGAGCCATTTTTAGCTGGATAAAAGCTGAAAACTGTATAAAGAGTTGTGAGTATTTTTAAAATTAATTTATTTCTCCAGAAATGTACTTCTTGATGAAAGTAAGTTGTTACAGTTGCAGCACTATTTGGTGGAATGAGAAATCAGAGAGAGAAGCATGCAGAAGAATTTCCTGGGGCTGGGTAGCCTCTCCTGGAACAGAAGAGGGAAAGATGTCTGGTAAAAAAATATGTGTTTTATAATTTCAGAACATAGTTACTAGCCATTTTTTTAGTCAAAAAATGGTTTATGATTAGGAGAATATTTTATAACTGCTTGCCAAATTAATTGCCCCAAGAGAAAACAAGCTGCTGATTTGGTGAGGTAGATCATAGCTGTTTCAGTACAGACTGCACCTTAGGTCCAACTATAAAAGCAGGAAAAAGGAATCACCTTGATTGTCACATGCTATTTGAGCTCATTGTTCTGAACAACTATACTTTGAAAAACCAGTCAGCCTGAGAAAACATTTCTGATACTTTAAACAGACATAAGGTTAACACATGAAGTATTTTAAATGACCCCAAGATTCTTTTCTCCTTGTTTTGAACAGAACATTCTCTGGCAGGAAGGCTCTCAGAAGGCTTAGAAGTTATTAAAAGCTTTTTTAATATTAAGCACAATTTAGTAATAATAAAAGTAAGGATTTATCACAGCAAAATAACTTAGCATCATTCAGTATTTACAGATGAAACTGAAAGAGCACAAGAATAATGTCTGAATTTTCAGACTCTTTAAAAGAATTTCTAAGTAACTTAAGGGCTGCATAATTTGATTTCAGCTCAATATGCTGATTTCTAAAACTGAACAAAAGTTCTTAGCTTGAGGTGCCAGATGTTGGTACAAGAAAATTATTAATACTTCAACTGTTGGCTCCTAATTAAATTCCTTCACAGTAGTACAAACTATTTGAAAACAATAGTCCAGTAAATGAAAAAAAACCCAGTATTAGCTCTTGCTTGCTTGCTTGCTTGCTTGCTTTCTACTAAGTGTTACATCAGTAACTGAGAAACCTCTTTAGAGCAATGGTGAATTCTGGATAATGATAGCAGAAGTTAAAGGAAAAAGGACTTCAATTTTTCATTCATTAATGACTTAAATGTATAAACACGGAATCATCAACATCAACATGAAATAAGAAACAGTAAGGCTAGCATAAGCAAAAATGTGAGGTTCAGGACAGCAGAATCTGATCTGTGAGTTAAATAAATCATTATAGCCCTACTTTTGCCATTAAATTTAGCTGTGACTGCCTATGACAAAGCTGAGCTTGTCATAACTGGAAGGTGTTCTACTTTAATGAAATGAAAACAGCAGTGCACAACCATGGCATAACAGCAAGCTACTGGTAAGACATCCTTACAGTCCTGTTTTGTGTAGCACTTGTCTGAGGACTGAGGAAGAAACATTCTCTGCATTTTCATGTGAAGCGCAGCATCAGCAGAATAATTCTGGAACCACAGGGTGGTCTCTAGTACCTACTGCCGTGGGACACAGGAATTTTATGTTATTTTAGTAACTTTAATGCTATTCCTAAGAAATGAATGTATTTAGTTGTTCTTGAAAAATGTCTTCCCCTGAATAGTTTACCAGAGAATGTCGCTCAATCGTCAGAAAGCTCTTTCTAAAATTGCCTCAAAGGCTAAACACAAAAAGTAATTATTTTGTTTTAAATGTTCAGGGCCAGAGATCTATACATGAATGTTTCTGTTCTGGCACAGAACTTCATGGTTTCGTTCCACTGAAGATACAGAAAGAGCTATTGCCTTTTGAATTAGTGTGGTTCACTAGATCTATACTACAGATGCTCTTCAATCCATACCCCTCAATGTTATTATCCATCTTCCAAATCCTTTTTTTTTTTTTACTCTAATAGAAGTGCTATGTTCAGTCAACCTATTTCCAATATACCAAGTTAAAGCACCAAATGTATCTTTACACTTTAAAATTCCTCTCTATAGAGAAAAAGATTCATAATTGCAGATTCTGTTTTGCAAGCACTAATTTGCCTTTTACATGTTTTTACATGTTTTTAATATGCATGTCCAAAAGCTTGCTAGTAATACTTTCCAGATAGATTCAGCATTGGAATAGAAAGTCAAACAGCTGGTTTGATAGCCCACATTCCAAAGTTGTAAAAAAACACCTGCACAAACACTTATTGCCACTTAGGAAGCCTGGAATCTAGAATTGACATGCACTGTCATTTTCATTCTCTTTTCTTTAAGCATGTCAATTTTAAAAATCCTTCCTTTAATAATTTCTTTGTTAAATTTCTACTCATGCAGTTGCAATTTTCTGGCTTTGAAGACATAGAATATTGAAGATTTGATATATATCCAGCAGTGATGGGAAAGAATCAGTATTATAATGCAATGGTTCTTTTAACAATGAACAGAGATACATCTTTATGTTTTAAAGGAATCATGCCAGTATACCTAGAGATATTATAAAAATGCCAGAATTAAAACAAATTCTGGTGATAATAATCAAATCTTAAAAACGGAAGTGTTACAAAAGAAGAGTAAAATCTTGCACTTGGGGAGAATAACCACACTAACCAGTACGGTCTGGGGGTCACCCAGCTGAAAGCAGATTTACAGCATAAGGTCTGGAGACTCTGGTGGGCAACAAGACTGTGAATGGCCATGTAGGCAGGACCAGAGCATCTCTCATATGAGGAGAGGCTGAGAGAACTGAAGCTGTTTAGTCTGGAGAAGAGAAGGGAATCTTACCAGTGTTTATAAATATCTGATGAAAGGATGTAAAGAACCCAGACTCTTTAGACTGCATGAAATGCACTGCCAAGTTAGGTTTATTAGCTTACATAAAGTAGAAAATAATCACTTAAATGTTATCAGAAAAGTTCTCTAAAGTTCTCCTTTCTTACAAGGTGCTCTTCTGCAGAGACCTTTTTGAAGAGACATAAAAAAAACCAAACACAAATTCAAAACTGGCATGACTATTTATGTGTCCAACAAATAGGTCATTGTTTCATTCCCCTGCTTAGATGAAAAAGATACAGAATGGTGAAGACCAGAAGTATTTTGTAAAGCTAGAAGCTAATATCCACTAAATAATAAGTAATTCAGACCCATGATTTGCTGAAAGAGGAAAATTGGTACCAAGGGTTATAGAGAGACTACTTTTAAAACTTTCAGCAAATCCTGATTTCACAGATAAGAAGGATTTTTTATGTGATGGAGTTCTGCAAATGCATTTAATACAGGTGCATATGCTCAGTAAGTCCATTTCATAGACATGCATACACAGCACCCCTTTCATCTTACTTTCCAGCCTCCAATACCCTCAGAGGATGAAAGATGACAAACTGTGTTTAACTTCAAGCCCCCATAGCTCTGTTATAAAGGAACTTTGTTTCTAGAGATATACCATTCACTATTTTCTCTTTGGAGTTCTGCATGCCAATATTTAAGGAAGTTACTTGAGAATTTCAGTCTGAGCTGCTTTCTTCTGTAATAATGTTTCTTTCTTTATAATAAGAGGACCAGGATTGTCTTCTCATCTACCAAGCATTGCATGTAACATCTCTAATCTGAACATAAACATACTCTAAGTAGGGTTGAAATCAGCTATGAATAGAAGATGGATCATCAGAAGACAAACAGATCTTGACTGAAATGCTTCCTCCTGGACACAGGAAATCCTGGCAGTTACCTGAATGTGTGGTGCAGGTTTCTACCTGAGACACAGGAACAGAGAACAATGTGAGGGAAAAATGAATTACCACAATAAAGAAGAGCAGCGAGGAAACTCATATTGCTTTTAAGTGGGACAGAGGACTGAGCTCAATAAGGCACAACAGCTGCATCTCACCCATGAAAAGGCATGGGCTTTCTTGGGAAAGCCTGGGATCAGGACTGAATTTCTGCCTTGACTCAGGCCACACATTTGCCGTTTTCTATTGTTCTGTTTCTTTATCTGCAAGAGCTAAACTGCCCTTCTGAAGGACCTTACAAATTGTGAAATAAGTCAAAGATTTAGCAAAAGTTACCATTGCTTATTAGGCAAAGTGATACATTTGAAGAAAAGGCCATCCAAGCTTGGAGGCACACAAACACTTCAGGTATTATGAAACATTACTAAATTTGTAACATATTAAACACTAATAAAAACCCATCTAAAAATTTGACCTCATGTTCTTATTTAAGCTTAGTTGCTTGTACTTACACCTGTCCCCATTTAGATTGTTCATAGGAAGAACACAGAATTTAACATTAAAGGCTACAGTAATATTTTTTTCTATCTCCTCCTGCCCCCCCCCAAAAAAAAAAAAAAAAAAAAAAAAAAAAAAAAAAAAAAAAAAAAAAAGCCACCAAAACCCCCCAAACCAAACTTCTATGCAGAACAGTATCTGGCTTTTAGTACAGACCATTTATTACTCTCCACTGATAAAGGCATTTATAATGCACTTGCATCAGTCACAGGTACAGCAAGAGATACACTTCTGGGATATACTTCCTAGAAATACTGCCCTTGATGAACAAATAAATCATGTCATTCTGGCTTTCATAAAAAGGAATATGAGCATATTTTCATATGACATATGACAAAATCTGCTGTTCCCTGTTTGCATTTCCCTGTTTTCCCCAATATACTAATCAGAAGACACTATTATATTCTGTATTGAATTCAGAATTCATAGGTACATTTCACTGAAGGAGATAACCTAGTTTTCTGAATGGAAATAGAATTTATCAACACAGTTTAAAACAAACAAAATACAACATTTCACACATCTCACTACTGAGGATTGTCTTCAGTCAGTCTCCTGCTGACTTTGTTAACTTCGAAGAAAACTATTGAAAAAAGTCACTTGAAAAATCACAGTACTTGAAGAGATTCAAACCCATTTCTCTACTACTTCTTTCCCTATCCTAATTCAGGATCCACTTTACTGTAATTGAGCTGGGAAAGATTAAATAAAATGACTCCTGACATTCAAAGACAGTCTGCTACAGTTCTTCATTTATTTTACCATTAAAATGATTCAAATAGATTGGAAAAAAACCTAAACCACCCAAGAATTTAATACAGTATGTTTCATTTTATAGACCTAATCTATGATCTAGGATAGGTCAATAACAAGACGGATCAAGAAGCCAAAGAAGGATGAAGAATAACTGGCTGTGTACTAGTACATTGGAGATTACAGTAGATTAAAAAATGATAAATCAGGAGTGTCATTCTATTTCAGATAAAAGCAAGTGCCATTGTGGCATGCAAGGAATACAGGAGTAATCCCTTTACTACTCAGGATTGTAAGGCCACAGCTGTCACACTTCAAAATCCAGGTCCATACTTCGGAAAGAGGCAAATCACATGGGATAAAGTCTAGCAGAGAGCAGTGAGTCAAAAACCTAGATGGAATTTAGGAAAAAAGGTGGGAAAATTAGTCTTTCAGCCTTGGAAAAGAAGATACTTCAAAATATGCAAAATCTTCTGCAAAGAGAATGTTTTTAGTACTCAAAGGGGTTAGAACAGGAAATAATAAATTGCAGCATATGAGATTTAGATTAGATATTAAAACTTTATGAGAACAGGCCATCTGTGCAACCACCATCAGAGGGTTTTTTTAAGAGGAAGCAATAGGAACTGCTATAAGGGATATCCAGGTATTAGGAATAATGCTACAGAGAACAAGATAGTTCAGACAATGTATCAACATTTCATTCAACTTTGAGATTTTTATCAACGTTTCTTTATTCTTCAGATTAACACACCTTGTGAATCACTCTGCTTTCAAAGAAGGTTTGAGGATCTTCAGAACATTGATAAGTACTCAATTCCAATTGCATGTTGCAATATATCACTTTTTAAACGTATGATATTTAGAATATTCCCTTATTCCTACCTCTGTTAATCTCATTAAGATTAGTGAAAAAACCTACAAAAGTTTTTCTGCTGGACAGAGCTGAGACCACTGATCAGAGACTTATTTTAGTAAGAGCCAAGTTTAGATATCCAATCAGCATAATGCTTTGCTAACACAATGTTTGACAATATTCACAGTTAGCAATTTGAAAGCTGGTAATACATCTGCCTTTTATTTTTTGTGGTTTTGTTGACATACTTACGTGAATGATTGCATTGATTAAACTTCATGCAATAGAGATCTGCTCTTTACACATGATCAAGGTGTCATCTGGTTTTAAGATAAAACTTTCAACAGCAGAGTGGGAAGAAGAAACAAATCTTCAAGAAGCTCTTGGAGCACAGAATTAAAAAAAAGGGACCAATTTAATTCTTGAGTTAGACTCCCTTTAGTTGTTTAACCAGGAATTTCAGTGGAGTGAGAGGGGGAAGGGAAGGGGGTTTTTTAACTTGTGTGTTGTGGTTTCACCACAGCCAGCAACCAACCCCCAGGCAGCTGCTCGCTCACTCCCCCACCAACAGGATCAGGGAGAGAACTGGAAAGGTAAAAGCTGGAAAACTCATGGGTTGAGATAAAGACAGTGTAAAAGGGAAAACAAAAGCCACACACACAAGCAAAGCAAAACAAAGAATTAATTCACTGCTTCCCATGGGCAGGCAGGTGTTCAGCCATCTCCAATGCAGCAGGACCCATCATGGTGATGGTGATTTGGGAAGACAAACAAAGACAAACAGACAAACACCATCACTCCAAATGTCCCCCTTTTCCTACTTCTTCCTCCCCACACTTCATATAAAGAGCATGATGTCACATGGTCTGGAATATCCCACTGGTCAGTATGGGTCACTTGTCCTGCCTGTGTCTCCTCCCAGCCTCCCATGCATCTCCAACTTCCCTGCCAGAGTGGAGTATGAAAAGCAGAAGAGGCCTTGGCTCTGTGTAAGCCCTGCTCAGCAATAACAAAAACATCTCTATATTATCAACCCTGTGTTCAGCACAAATCCAAAACACAGCCCCATACCAGCCCCTGTGAAGAAAGTTAATTCTACCCTAGCCAAAACCAGCATATCTATCAAGATTAAAAACATTATTTCATTAAAATGCAATTTGAAGTTCACAAAATTTTTTAGGCTGTAAATTTTTAACTTACCTAAAATCCTTCCCTTGGGCCATTCTCAAAGTCTTTAGGATGTGCTATGATTTTTTATGTTTAGGGCCTAAGCCACTTGAAATGATTCATAAAAGAACACAGTCTAATAGGGAAAGTTACCTAAATAATTCAACACTGTTACACCCTTTGATAGGTACATGAGGAACAGAAAAGGCCTTTGGAGGTTTTGTTTCATTTTCACTTTAGGCAAGAGAACATTTCTTTTTTTGAAGGAGAGAAATACTTTGCCTTACACTATCTCACGTCTGGCACCACAAAGAGTTTTATACACACCATGCCTGACTCATTCCATGTGAGCAAGAAAGGCTTCTGTGGGAGATAGGCAGGCTAAATTCCAAATGCAGTTGTACTGACATCATAAATAAATAAATAAATAAATAAAAGCTAGGGAAATAATGCAGAAATTCTGTGCATTTTCAGGGTGCTTTAAAAGCTTTACCTGGTTTACCAGATTGAACACATTTCATACTGTGCTCTGGGGTATCAACAAACAGTGTTCTCTTTGCTTCCTTTTGCCCTGCAGCCTCCTTAGATGAGCTTTGGGAAATTAGAAAGACTGACTGCACAGAGAGAGAATTAATTTTCACACAGGATCTGCAGCCTAAATTTGTCATCTTGGCAGCCCTCTCTTTTTGAAGCAAATCATGAATCATCACCAAAGGAAGAGCCACAGAGGAAAAAGTCCATGTTTTACAAAGTGCTGTGGCTAGAGCCAGCCCTCGAGAGCCTTCATGGAGACTGACCAAGCTGCCTCTGGAAGCAGCACAGCCATGAACCTGCTGGGCTGTGAACAGCCAGCTCATACCGTGTGAGCTGAGGGATCTCAGCTGTTCGGTCACCTCTATTGCTGAATACCCTTTCCTCCATTATGCATCCTTTGTATCTTCTCACAGCCTAACTTACTGATACCTGCTACTATGATGTTCCCCCTCGATCTGGTTGAATCCACTATTACGTTACTGCGGCTAGACAACAACTGACTGAACCTTTTTCAAACTGTTGTATGTATAATACCACCTTATGCAAATACTTACAACATTTTCATAGTGTTACTCTTTAGCTGAGCCTGCAATTACACAGTTTAATTAAATTTTGTTTGACATGCATCCCTGTTTTTCCTTAGTCTTTATTTGCAGTCTTTATCTGTGACTCCACCCTCCCTCACAAAATGGTACTGGCAATCTCCACTAGTATATATTGTAGTTGGACTAGGGAGTTGGTGTAGGTCCCTTTCAACTGAACTGTCCTATTCTATTCTCAAAGTTATTTTTCTAAAGAAAAGAGGGGGCCATAAGAAAATACAAGTGCACTCCATGTTACTTGGACAGAAGTCTATGTTTACACACTCTTAATTACTCAAGTTGTTACTGAACTCTGAGCAGTGTATACTTTAAGGCAATAATCAATTTGGTACCTTTCCTAAGGACAAACATTGTAAAGACAGAGCTAATGTCTTTATCCTGTCTAAACTTTCTGCTTATTGCAGCCTGTTTTATTGAATTTAGGTGAAATTGCCTTTAAAGTGGTATAAGGAGACCAAGGCTATATGGGTAATTAATTTTTTTTCCTTACCATAATATTAATTATTTGTGATGCAATTAATTTTTAAAATTGAGAAATATTTTCATTTTTCTCTATTGCACATTAAGCTGTCACTTAACAGAAATTAAACATACTTAACAGAGACTAAATATACTTTTCTTACATAAAAAAGCATCCAGATCTACACCACCAGAAATCTATAGACAGCAAGGAAAAACCTGAGTTATTTTGCGTCTGAGCATTTACAAGGATATGATAGTACAGGAGGGATTTTGGTACCTTCACTGACTATGGTAGTGTGTCTCTGGGTTGAGTAACAAAAGGGCCATTTCATCTTCCATGAGGTACATTCCCTGATTCCAGTATCTTTGGTTAGCAACTGGTCCTATCCAGTTTCTGCCTCTAAAGAAAAGACCACATTTGGTATTCAAAGTCCTACTCTGTCTTTGAAGAGAGCTGCTTCCAAGTGAGAAACAGCAGATCTTACATATCTCCTATAGCTCAGTTACACACTCATTTCCAAAGATAAACAAATCTTTGGCTCATCTTCTCTTTTAATAAGGAAAAGGGAAGGAATTTATCAGACTATCTGTTCACTTCCCTATCACCCTTTATTTCTTCACAAAGGTCAACTTTATGAGAGCAACCTTTTTTCATTCTCTAAGAATGATACATCCAGGGGAATTCCTCAATATTCCCCTCAAACAAAGACCTTGCACGACAGCAGTAAAGTATTCCTTGATTTTGCATACTGATTGAAGATTTGCATCAGTGTGCATAACAGAAGCTGTGGTAGATCTTAAGTGGCATTTCCAACTAGCTGCTATCCTTTGAAATGATGCATAACCTTGTATTATGTCCTGCAGTTTTGAATCCACAGATGCAAGAAAAGTACACCTACACTTTAAACATATAAGCTGCTGTAGCAGTACTAAAATATTCAATATGATTAAATTCTGGTATTAATTGGAAGACCAGTAAAGCATATTTTAATTTATTTTTTCCTTTACACATTAAGTTTCTATAACAAAAATGCTACAACCCAAGAGTTGAGGAACTTATATAATATTATCGATCCTTACAATATTATAAGGTCTTGTCTTCAGAAAGTCAAGGTGGTTAACAACTCATCTTTAAAAAGAAAGAAAAAGAATCATGAAGAGAAAAAGAAGTCCACCAAAATGTCATGATTTTAACAGCCATGTTTAGCAGCCTTTTCCAACAAAGCTCTGACTAGCTCAATACATCAGGTAGTAAAGCAAGCGTGAGTGAGCCACAGACACACATCCTCTGAGAATTCCTTCTAAGAAGTATAATGGCTGTTATTTTTACACTTTTAATCCCTAGCCTCTCCTTATTACAGCTAATCATCTCAGCATACGCATTAAAGAGGGCTCTGCAGGTAGTGTAACACAAGAAATCAATTGCCATCCAAAGCACTATGCTTGCTTCTATAGCAGCATCTTTGACCAAACATGGGTTAATATATTGTGAATTTTCAGTTTTCCCCTTTGTTTTAGCATGAGTCAAATGTTTTATTCCCATATTCCACAGCACAGTCATTAACTTCATCTATTTATAATGTCATTTTTAATTTGATATGTGACTGCACAGCAAGGCAGCTTTTAACCAAGTCAGCTGTATACAAAACCTATAATAAATCCTAATTTCAGGGTCTATATTCCCAGAAGACTCTTCCCCCTCTATTAAGGAATAAGTGACTTCTCTAAAACAGGTGCAGGAAAACATTAAAAGTGCATACATATCTGCTCAGACACATGCTGACACACAAAAGAAAGGAATATTGTACAGTGCACCCAGTACAATACAGAAACACAACTTATGATTGTTAAAACTACGTATTTCAACTCTTAATTGCAGTCTAATTCCTTAGGCTGCTATTGATACCCATGCATGGTAATTATTCCCTATTAGAAGCATGAGTTTGCAACACATGCTATTTCTGGATATTCTACCATCACCCACCTAGGGCAGAATCCTTTAATAGGGTGAGAAAGATGGGAGAAATCCCCAAGAAGATATACTGCAACTTGTCATATCAGTGTTTCAACCATTTGTAAAAGAAGATTAGATTCTGACAAAATATGTGTTGTAGAAAGAATTTATACACTGCACACACGTGGCAGGCGTGGGCAGGTTCTGCCCTTGGCCAAACCTTTACGGTCCCACCTTGTGAGCTGCACAAACCAGCACCACTTCCCCTCTTGGTGCAGCAGACACACATTCTGTGTTTTGAATTTCAGCAGCATGGTAGGAGAGGGTTTTTTGCATGTGTTGGTGCCACTATCAATTTTGTACATGACTGCACAGCAAGACAGATTCTCTTGGGATGTGTAAGAGGCACCTCTGCTCCAGGGCCAAGGTAGCCTTGCCAGAGACCCACAATGCAGAGAGGGAGCCCAGACGTCCCATATACAGACACTTGGCAGCCAGCTCTCTGAGCAAAATGCATCTCCACTACAGAAAATCAGGCCAGCTCTTTCCAGCACTCTTGAATCTGAAAATGGCGCTTTTGAAAAAATGTAAATGAATGTTAAAACATGAATGTTTTAAATGAAAATCCACTGCAAGTTTCACAATGCCACAATAACTTAAAAGAATAAACCTCATTCCATTTCAATGACTCTGAATCTCCCAGGCTTTCTGAAAGAGACATCTTGAATCCAACTTTTCTAGAAAAATCACTCCTATAAAAGATCACACCCAAATCCTTTAAAGTGCATAATTGTAGTCAGTCTACTTAAGGTTCCCCCCAAAAGAAATTTTCTCTTGCCTGTCTTGGGCAGTATTAACATTCATAATAATCAGTGATGTAAGAAGTTTTAAATATAGCCATATATAGTCCATAATTGTTGTACTGTTGCTATGCACTATTATATAACTGCCTGCAGATGGCTGCATTTCAATGGAAAAAAACCTACACTGTTTAAAAAAACCCCCTGTTCTTTACATGTGTATTTCTGATTTGTAAATAATAATAATGTTAACAATAATAACAATTAAAAAAAAAATCAATGCACCGCTTTTACATTTACAGCAGCAGATATTCTGGTCCCCTCTGTGTAACCCAGTTTCAAATGTGCTCTAGGATTTTTTTTTCATAAAAGAATATAAAAGCTTAAAGCATTACAATTGTTAAGAGCTGAAACTTTAAAAACTTCCACTTTGAGTTTTAACTGAACAGGACCACCTCTGTTAACAAGAGATTTTTATTATGATTAAAAGGGAAATTTAGAGCAAGGAGTCTGATATTCTTCTGCTAGTCTGCAGGCTTAAAGCTCTTTAAAATAAGAATATCAATATTAAAAATGAATTAAATTTTCAATTATGGCCTGTCCTTGAAATTTGATTTTGCTTTCTACTTAAAATAGTTACTGCAGCATGAGTGCAATAAAGTCAAAGTGCTTCTAATTCTAAATTGCATAGTTGTAAAGTTACCAAAAGGTTTTTAAGGCATTTTTAAAGTGTTACTTCGAAGAGTCAGTTTTATTCCTCCTGAATTGAATGAAGAATTAGCATTGATTTTTAAGGAATTCAGAACAGAGCTGAGTATTTTCTTGTTGATGGCTCACGTATCACTTTTCAGACTCAATATTTCAGTCTGCTTTACCAGTCACTAACAGCACAGTTAGGAAGCTGGTAACACACTAGCCAAACAGTCAGTAGTAATAAATCAGCTGATGGCTGGGCAAAATACTTCTGTTCCTTTGCAGACATCTTCTGTGTTTCACAGCTTTGCACTCTGTGTTGTTCAGAAGCTTCCCACATCAGCAGGGACACACAGTTACCAGGATATAATTTTTGGCTGATCCACAGAATTCCTGTGTGAACTTGGGCTTGACCCAGTAATTTTCTTCCTGTAAGATACTCCACTGCTGTAAATAAACAGGCAAACAAAAACCAGCCCAGATTATAAATTTTTACTTTCACTTAATGTGCCAGTCTCTTGGCTATTCCACAACCACTAACAGCATTAGTTCTTTGGGGATGGGACTGTCTTTACAGTACCTCTGTGCAGTGCAGAGAGTGCAGTGGGTCCCTCACCTTCTAGACATTAGTGGGTATCAAACTCCACGCTCTCAAAAGAATGCTTTAGGGTTCATGAAGTGGTGGTTGCTCTCCAGCTGAGGAAAAGAGCAGGTTATAGAGCCATGTCTGACAGGAAGCTAATATTTTTGACTCTGTGCAGGCAAGATAATCACATGACCTTATTTTTAAATGAAATCAAATTTATGTTAATTAAAAAAAGAAAAACTCAAACACTTCTATTAATGAAAAATACTGAGAAACAAAGTGCTAGCTAAGTTATAAACTCCACTTTCTTCTTTATTTTCAAGTACTTTAAAGCAAAAATTATTTAGTAAGAAAATAATTTGCACATAACAACCCTATGCTCCAACCCATTACAAGCAAATCCTAACAGAACATCCTGCCTTTCTTCAGAACACAACATTGCATCCTTGCACAAGACATAACACTAATATAAAGCCATGCATATATTATTTATGAGATCAAATTTCCTCTCTCTCTGACCAGGGCCAGAACTAAGGCTCCAAATTCTTATTCTTATGAAAAACAATTAGATAGCAGCTAAAGCATAACAAGCTGCTCATTATGGTTTCATTAACCCAGTCTTGGAACACAGACACTAATAAATGTGTTGGCATTTCTTTAAAAGCTTAAGTATCAAACATTTATACCTGAAGTTTTCTTAGAAAGTGGAACAAAATAACTATATGAAGTAATTAACACCAATTGGGACATTCAATTCCTATTGATTTTAAAATCAAAAGCAGCATTTTCTCTACAGAGAGGGAGCTTTTGGGGTTATTCTGTCTACAAGAATTCCTTTAGCTCCTGTTTGAAATGCCTCCCTCTGGAAAGAGATTTAAGTGTTGCTTCACATGGCCCAGCAATGCCTATTCCCTTGTAGTCTCAAAAGGTGTTTCTGACTGTTTAATTGCCTTGACTGTTAAAATGTGTGTTCAAATTTGGATTTTAATCATTCTGTGTGGCCATCAATAGTGTTAGTTTTATCCGCAACACTGAAGTGTTCCCTTCTCAAATTTCTGTGCCTGTGATGCTGCCCTGAGCTGCCTCTCTGCTGAACTCCATCAACTTACTTCTTCGAGCACGTTTTGAGGCTGATGCTTGTTTCTTGTGTATCATGGTTCCTGTTTCAAGTCTATTATCTGATAGCCATCTTGTTGTTTTAAACTAAGCACAAACCTCGCACTACAACAGCAGCAACAAAAACAGCAAAAACAAATGGAGTGGTAAACTTGCTTATTTTCTCCTTGATTCTGGGCCAGTTTACGCAAATACTGCATAAGCCATCAACATAACACTGAGCCATGTCAGTTATCATGACCATTCCTACTCCCTGAGGTCTTGGTACTTGGCTCAGAGAAACATATTTCTGCTGCATTCATTGGATCAGTCACTGAATCTGGATCAACAGAAATACAACCACGAACAGCATTTTAGCAAAGGTGCGTTCACAGCCAATGTACATTGGTGCAGAGGAGTCAGTCTGGTTTGAAACCCACAGCAAAGCCTGGGCAGGGAGCTTCAAGCTGATATTCTCTTGCATTCAGACAAAAGAACGAGGTTTTAAATGGCATCAGGGTTTACAAGCGTTCGGCAGCCGAGTTAATCTGACAACTCCGTGTCTAATTCTTGTGTGCGACGGCCGTGTGTGACATAAAAAATTAAATGGGTCCATCCTCCCCGGCACTCTGTGCCGGACGTGCCCGCACCTGCTGAGGCGGGGAGCCGGGCCAGGGGACAGCGTCCCCCTGCCGCGCACAGCGCCCGGCTCCGCGCGCCGCAGCTCTCCCGGAGCCCGCGGACCCGCCGCGGCAGCGCAGCCGAGCACCCCGAGCAGCGGCGGGCGCGGGGCGGGGCCGCGGGAGGGCCCGGCCGCCGCCGCCCCCGAGGGCGGGCCGCCGGTGACAGCTGGGGAGGGACCCGGCGCCGGCAGCGAGGTGCGGCTGCCGGGCGGTGCTTCGCCGCCGCTCTGTCCGCATCGCGCCAGCGGATCCGCCCGGGGAAGGAGTGGGCAGGGGCTTGGCCGGGCCCTGCCGCCGTCGCCGGCCGCGGCGTGGGTGAGTGGCGGCGGCGGGAGGCACGAGTGGGTGATGCGGGGGCGGCGCGGAGACGGGGTGGCAGGGGAGGGAGGACGGATGGATGGAGGGATGGAGGGAGGATGCTGCCGCGCTTGGACACTTTAGTCGTGCGAGATGCCTAAGGGAAAAAAGTGCATCCCGGGGCGGGGCGAGGCTCTGCCCCTCTCCTCTTCTCTCCCGTCCGTGCTGGTGACCCGACGGGCGAGGGAGCCTCGGGAAGGGCGGCTGGTCCTTGGCGGGGCAAGGGCTGCCTGTCCCCAGGCGGGACGAGACGGCTCCCGCCCGCCGAGGGGGCCCGCTCGGCCGGTCCCCCGCCGGCCCCCGCCCTCCCGCAACTCCTCCGCAGCCATCAGCGGGCCGGGGCGCGGCCGCGGAGGGGCCGGGAGAGCCCGGTGCTCCCCCATCCCCGCCGGTACCCGCGGCAGGGCGGGGTGACGGTCCGGAGCATCCCGACCCCCTCAGGGTTCTGCCGCCCGCCCCCCTTCTGGGCTGTACCTGCGGTGCCGGGGGTCTCCAGGGCAGCCTCCGGGGGTGGCACCTGCTCCTGCAAGCCGGGTCCTGCTGGCACGGGTGTTCTAGGAGCAAACCCGAGGCCTGCCCTTGGAGGGCTGGCAGGATGAGGCCTTTATTTATTTTTTTTTTTTTTTTTTTTTGCAGAGTGCTGGCTGGCTGTTATTTACATAATATCTCTGCTTAAATGTGACCTCGTCCCTAATTGGAGGCTTCCTTTCCATTTTCTATGGCAACACTACAGAACAGATCACTCCAGGGGGCTGGATGAGAGGAGTATCTGCACACTGTAATCTTCCTCTCTTGGTTCCCCATCAAGACTGGTTTGTTCTAGTGAATGGGTGAGATTTAAAAAAAAGTTCTTTCCATCAGCCCTTAAAGCAGTGGCTAGGCCTGCAAGTCACTGCAGATTTACAGAATCTCTGAATTAGGGGAGGATGGAGTGAACACAGGCTTGACTAACAAGCAAGAATTATTTTTGTTAGTTATTTCTATTTTTACTAGCCTGACTGATGATTTCCATGCACCACAGTGCCTAATCAGACAATCCTAAGAAATGATGTTAATTTTAACTGATGGTATTTATTTATTTTAAAATTAATAGAATTATTAGAGGAAGAAAGAAAAGAAATCCTAGCAAATTTTGTAAGGGGGAAGGAATTGAGACCCGCTTCATTCATAGACTCCTTTTGCTCCATGAGATGCCTACCCTATGCTTAGAACCCGTCATGTAGACACAGTAGTGTCTCTTCTTACATGGCTGGTCTCACTGACAGCAAGCGTGATGTGCCTATGTATTTATGCAGGAGTAGAATTCTGTAATGCTTATTAGGGTCTGCTGTGTTTCATCTCTGTGAGATGCCAGCTTCAGTTTCAGGTTTTATATGGCAAGGGGTGAATATCTTTGTGTTGGTTTTCCAAAACCTCCTGAAAATAAATGTTTTGTGATTGTAAGACACACAAATTCATGATGCATTTAGGCAGGAAGGTTTTTCTAAAGACTTTTAAATTCTGCCTTAATTATCTTTTGAGATGGTGTTTTTGTTCTGCATTGAAAAAACACGTGCCTTACTGTTAATAATGCTAAAATTAGTTACTGCGATACAGAAGCTGGGATACTCTGTAGGGCTTAGAACATTTGTTTTCAGTCTCTGCTCTGTTTGTACTTCTTGGTCCACTGGAATGACTTTGTTTCTTGCACCTGAAGTAGTGTGGGCTGTTTTGAGGTTTGAGGTTTTTGTTTGTGGATTGGTGCACAGTTAGGTTGTTAATACAAAGTGAATAGATACATTGGAGATTTAAACAGAAGGACAGAGGTGCTCTGCAACTTCAAGGAGGCCAGGCCTAGGACTCCTTCACTGAGGCACTGGAGCTTGTCTGCTACAGTAAGTAGCAGACTTACACAAGTACTGCAAAAGGCCATTGGTGTAGAGATTTGCCTAACATATTTAAGTTCTCTGCATGTAGATTAAGGCTTTTTATTTCCATTTGCTTTTTGGAAATGCTCTGAGCAACGCTCACTCTCCACTTAAATGCATGCTCCTTTTGTGTCTTAGATTGTTGTTACGGGAATGCAAGAGCTGGAAATATCCTCAAAAGAGGCCATGTGTTGAACCATATGTGAGGCATAAATGAGGCTTGAATTGAAAGAAATGTGCTCTGTTAAAATGTTAATCGCAGTACACAGTGATGGAGGAGAGGTTGCTTAAGATTTTTCTCTTAGAGGTCCATCTCATTCAAGCTCATGTTTTGTTTTCCATAGTTAGTACATTTATGTCCACAGCACCATCTTTGTTGCAGTTTATCCCAGCTTTGCTGTCAGTTTCTGCCTGTAAGTATTATTTGTCAGTATGCAAATGTTTATAGTTACTTTCATGTATAGATTTTTTTTTCTTGTAGAACATTTTGGTTAGATTATCATAGAGGAGATGGGAGACGTAGGAGTAGCAAGTATATGAAGAAAGAAATGGGCCTGGCCTGTATTTCTGGATAGTGCAAGACCAGATGAAGCTGGCATAAATACGTGTCAGGGAACAGAAAATACTGAAGAATGTGAGGTTGGATTGCCCCTTTGTATAGAAGCAAGGTTGGTTGCATCCTGCCTCTGTCTAAGAGGATATATGGACAGGTACCACTGATTATTGCATCTCTGTTTATTAATTTTGAACCAAAGTTGCCCTGCCATAAAGCAAATAAAACATCAAACCCTTCCTCATGTCCTTATCTGTAATCCTGATTTTTTTCTTTCGACTTTCATTAACTCTGTTCTACATCATTTTGAAGGCACAATAGTCAGCCTTAATTGCAGCTTTGTGTACTGATATGCACAAATGCATTCCATCTCTTTTGTTTCTCATTAAAAAAAAAAAGTTCCATATTTAGAACAATTGCTGATTTAGGGTACTTATTGCAATGTTACTCAGCATTAGTAAGGAAAATCAGTTTCATGGTCGTTGTTTCATAGTTTATTCACATGATACAATAGAATATCTTGAGTTAATGATCCAAAAAAGTGGGTTTTTTCCATCTTGGGAAGTTTTACTCTTGTATGCAAATTTTGTTACTTCTGTTTAATTTTTGCTAAGTTTTTTTAAAATATCAACCTTTATCAGCTCTAACTTCCATAATAGGGAAAAATCTATAATAATTCAATATAGGTGGTATAGATTCATTGTCAGTGGGGCAAAATGGAACCACAATGTAGTTCAAACTTATTTTTCATTCATTCTTTCTCCATGATACTTCCATCCTTTGCACATTGTTGTAAATCATGCAACTTTTTCTTTGGCAGATGGAATGCTTTTGTGGGCCTTTCTTAGAGATCACTAAAACTCGGTTGGTTGCTTCCTTACTTGCAGTATTTCATCTCTTTGTTTGTCTAATAAGAATGGCAGCTGAAGAGAAGCTTCTGCCATGTGCTGTGGTAGGTGAGGTCTTCCCCTTTTCCTCTCAACACAGTCCAAGCTCATAGATCTGGCATTTAATTCCACAGATACCTTTGGATTTGATGCACTCTTTCTTTACCATATAGGCTCTCAAACACATGCATAAATGCATATGAAGAGCCAGATGTATTTGGGAAGCTCCCACCTGGAGCTGTTAAGTTAGACAGGAATGGATAAGGTGCTTGATAATAGTGAGGAATACAGTGGGAATTTTGTTATTTTATTTTTGTTCTGTTAGGCACGGAAACTTGTAGTCACTCTGTATTTTGTCCACGATGGGAAATTATGTGTCAATGGCAATTTCTAATTTATCTTTATATCCTTGGTTTTAAGAGAGGGCTGCCTAATGCAGATTTTATAAAAATATAAACATACATACACATGCAATTGTTTTGGTGCTGTCCTGTTAACATGCTGAATAACCCAATAAACTAAAACCAGCTTCTGGAGGTGAAAGTCTGAAAGTGAAGGAAAAATCACTTAAATGGTGAAATGTTTAGAAATAGTGAACAGACTTTTTTGTAGTAGTTATGTCGTCTTCAAACAGTCAACATTGGTTTGCTTTGGCTTTTCTTTGTTTTTAGTGGAAGATGGATGAAGGACATCCTTGTTTTGTTCTGATAATAAGAGAACTTTGATGTAAATATTAGTTCATTTGTATCTTGCAGATGTTTTTAAAAACCTATATATTTAATCTGCAAGTTGGAATTCTGTAATCAGTGTAAAATTAAGAGAGGAGCTATTTATATTATGTGTATGTGTTCATGTGTTGCTTACTTGTTCTCTACTAAATGCTTAGCGTAGCCACAACTGTAGGAGGATCAAGATATCTCTCCTAACTCTTTGAAGTTTCTGTTCAGTTTTCTTCTCACTTTTAGTCCATCTTAACGCCATGTTGCCCATTTTTTAGCCCCCTACCATGACAGTAAGGGAAATGAGAGCTGTTTCAGAAAGTACTTTTTTTTTGTATTTCCTAGTGCAATTTAAATTGAACTTTCATCCTCTTGGATAACTGACAGTTGTCCTCCATTTCAATTGTCTTTGACAAGACATTACTACTGAAAGCTTTTAGTTGCTTTTGCGATAGATCTTACCATTCCATCCAGGAAGGAAGTGTCAGCAGAGTCACATAGCTGCATTTTGTAGTTTCACTTTTGATTTAGCACTGATGCTCAGCATGTGCCACAGATGAAATGCTTGGCTTCCTGGGTGGAACCTCAAAAAATGGTGTCCCTTTGGCTGTGGTCAACATAGTTGTCAGCCTTCATTATGGACACTGTCTGCATATCTGATTGATTCAACTGCTGTGCGGGGGAGGAGGTGATTTTTTTTTATTTTCCCCTGTGAGTATAACACACTAAAATCTAATCCTAACATTATCTATTTATTTTAAGATGACGTGAGCCAAGTGGTAAGTTGGTGTAATTGAAACTGATGTGCTATTATTGTTATTATTATTATTGTTTGTATGGAAGGAGTAAGAGTGAGCCACTGCAGAATAATCTTCCATGGATTCTTCCAAAATTACCTTATTCCTCTTCTTCAACAGTCAGAACAAGGAACATCTATCTTATCTAACTGAAGTAGACTATTTTAGTAAGGCTTTCCAAAATGTCAGTGATTATGAGGCTGAGATTTCATTTTCTTTTTTCTATTTTCTATCTAGTGCAGTATCCAGCATCTGGTAGCTGTTTATTTACTGCTCTGTAATGCTTCTGTTTATGCAAAAAAGTGTCCAATGTTCTGCATTTCTTCTCACTAGCTGGCATTTGAGCTGCTACCCAAAGGTACAAGCCTTGTTTTCTTGTGGCTGCTAATTCTCTGAACAAGCTTATTATCCACGTTTGTAAATACTTGCGGTGATGTGATGCATGTCTACCCTGAGTCTAATCAGGACATGTTGCTAGGGTGAAGGTTTTACTTTGTGAGACAGTGGTTCTCATTTTGTTTGAGTCTCTAAGCTGCCAGTACTTCTCTGATTTTGGAGTAACTGCTTCATATAGTTCTTTCTGCACTATCTGGATGTTTGTCCCTGTCAGGATGGAGAGAGTGTGTTGGGAGGTGCTCCTTCTCTAAATTGCTTAGAAATGAGAAATGAAACCCCAAGAATAGACCTTTTTTTTCCATATCAAGGTGTAAAGCACCACTTTCACAATGTTTTTACCTTATGTTGATCTACTTGAGTCGCATCTTGGCATTTCCTGTAGAACAGATCACGTCTCGTTCATTGCTAAGCTTGTTAGGTATAGACTGTATTATAACTATACTCCACTGATTTAGTGTGGCAGACTTTTATTTCTTATAAAAGAATTAATTACTTTTCCTCTTGTATCCTTTTCTGGACTCCCTATTTCTTAATCCAAAAAGGAAGATCTGCAAATACATTTTATTCCACCTTCTTATATCGATGTTCTTTGAGTTTCACTCATTTTAAGGAAGACCACATGATAATCTATCTGCACTATGGCAGAAGAAAATAATTCAGCTGACCAGTAAGGATGATGGACTTAATTCTCACAAAGGCAGACTTCAGCTTCTCTGTGCAGCATAATCCTTCTCAAGATAATCACCCTATTAGCTTCTGCGTGAGGCTTTGGCCTCTACCACGTAGGATGGGAGGGAGGATGGGATGCTGTGCCCCAACACTTACGGCCTGTTCTGGTAATTCTGAGGTTTTTAGTAAAATAGCAAAGTCTTACTAAAAACTTTAATTACATTTGCTGTGGCCTTGCTTCCTACGGAAATGAGCCTTAAATGCTTCTGCTGTCTCTCAGTCCCCTATGACTAATTTTTGCATTTGTTGGCTAATTTCAAACTGCATGTGTAAAAAGGGTTGAAGTCTTGAAGATAAACCTCCTGCTCCAGAACTCAAGATGTATATGCTTGATTGTGAAGGTTAGATGAGCCTTTTTTGTATTTTTAATCAAGTTTCATTGGTGAATGGCATGAACTCATGTTCTTTGCAATGAGTCACTTTGAAAAGTGAATCTTTTGGACTATTTTGTTCCTGACAGCTCATGATATCCCTTTATTAACGTTTGCTAGTTTGGTTTGGTGGTGGGTTTTTTGTTTATTTTGGGTTTTGTCTGGCTTTGTTTGGATTTTTTTTAATAGATTGCCATCATATGCTGAAATTTCTCAGAATTTTTTAGATTCTACATTCAACCAGCCAGGAGGTTGGGGCTATTACTACTACCTCTTGCAGTAAAAACCCAAAGGTTTCCTGCATTCAGCTGATTGTACCAACCTTGCCTTTATGTCAATAACAAATATTTTTTATATATATATATTATTGTTTGCAGATTTTTTTTTTTTGCTACTGTCCATTGTGTAAGAAAACCTGAAATATTTTTAGGTTTTTTCCGACTTTTTTTCTCCATCTTTTCACCTCAGCCTTTCCTAGATGACATGTAGTCTAGAAAGTAGATGCCTACTTCTTCATCAGAGAAGGGAACCATGACCATAGCCATGGTTAGGTATATCTGAGCTAGATTTAGTCTGTCTTTTTAGTGAGCTATTAGGAATGTAGATATTGGGTAAAAAAGCTGTGGTTTTTAGGACTAAAAATTTAAATGCTGAGAATTTTGTGTGCATTCATAAATGTGCACTCAGAAAATACTCCAAGACTTAATATACAGATAAATCTGTTTGTGGAGACAGCATATCTGATGAACGGGGTAAATTAGAAGATTCCTGCATACTAGCACTTTTGCATAATAATGGTAAATTATGGTTTAGGAGGGGATGTGTTGGAGATATGTCTGATTTAAACAGTGTTTAGGCTCTAATCACAGCACTTAGTGTACTTAATATATATATTGTCCAAGAACTGAGAGAGGCTAATCCTTCAAACAGCACAAAAGCAACACAGGATTCCAATTATTTACTACTTGCTATTTCCTTACGCAAAGCAAAGGAATATCTAAAACCTTTAGAGGGATGTGTTCCCTGATCACTTGAGCTGATTAATACAATGCATTTCTTAAGATTTAGATCTGTCAATGCAAAATCAGTAAAGCAGAGCCATAAATATCATGATTTTCAAGAATGATAATTCTAATCTGCGGAACCCCCTCCCTCCCCCCCCCTCCCCAATATGTACTGCATGTTTGCTCTTTTGGACTCTAGCTTTTGCACATCTGATGCAAAAATGCATTCCTGCTTCAGCTGCCACAATCAGCTGTAATTTGCGTGTGGAGTAAGGGAGCTAGATAAAATCTATGGTCCTGCACTGGAATGCAGTAATTGCCAGCTCCGTACTGGGAGGTGGGACCAAATGTGTGACTCTATCACAGCATGAAACTTAGATCTGTGGAATAACTCTCCTGCTCTAGTTATTCCAGATACTCTAGAATAACGTCTCTGTTTCTCAAGGAAATTATTTTTATTGGTATATAAATATATTGGGAGAAGGAAAAATTAAAATGGATGCTGTACTCTGAACTGTCTGCAAGGGAGTAACTATTTCCATGGTCAGTCTTCATGTGAAAACAAGTCTGAAGAAGCTGTATGGGAAGTAGGTAAGTCAAGAATGGTGAGAAAGATGCAGAAGGAAATGAGTGAGTTAAAAGAATATGCTGCAGAGAAAATAAGAAAGAGTGGGCGTCTATGTAGGCAGCTTTGTTGATGTCAAAATGCTGCATGTTCTTATTTTGTTGTGCTTTGTCGTGATGGAGGAGTGCATGTTCTGCACAAATTAAGCCATGTCATTCTGTCTTCTGAAATTATTTTTTTAATGTGGAAGGAATCATTAAGTCTGAGATACATTCTTTAACAATGAAACTGTGCAATATGAAACTCTTTATTTTTGGGGGTTTTGAATTACACAGACTGTTTTTTCTTTTTCCTGTTCCATATTGCCTAAGATGTGCCCTGCCCTGTGGGTGATGGAACTGTTGTCATGGCTTCTCCCTTGCAAAGGTTGTAGATTTTTAAGTAGAAAAGTAAGAACCCTCTTGATACTGACTCATTTGATTCTGATCTCAGCTGTAGTCTGTATAACATGGATCCATCATCCATATATTCATCAACTTTATTGCATGTGTTCTGAATTTACACTGGATGTAAATAACAACCCGTCTAGGCAGTGAGGTTGACAGTAGTAGTTACACTCGTTGTGACCCTGACCTCTGCGCATGGGAAGAGCTGCTACAGTTTTGGGGCTTTGATTAAAGGTATATCATTCTTTAATCAGCAATAAATAATCTGCAGTAAATTCAACTTCAGGTTTTTCCCCCAGCTTTTAACACGCTGCAGGTGTTTCTGACTGATGAAACCTGCCCTGAAAAGTGGGACTGTACGTTGGTGCTTGTATGTATTCTGAGGATTCAAGTAGATCGGCTTGACTTTGGAGCCCCAGACTGAAACTTTAGTGACTGATGAAGTGCACAGACCTTCTTCTGCAGTAGTATCTCTCTATATGAGTATGAAACTAACACAGTACACTTCAGAATTACAATGTGAATAAATTTAATCAGGTTGTATTGTAGTTCTGAATCATTAAACCTACCTGTGAACATCCATGTCACAAAGCTTCATATCATCTTTGTCTGTGTTGTTAGGACTTCATTGGTTGTCTTTAGTTTTGTTTTCAGTTTATGTGCTAAGCCTGAACTGCCCTAGAACTTATTTCTTAGCGTTTTTCAGAAGACTTCAGTGTTTTTGGGAGCTGTATTCTTCATCTATTGATGCATTTGACCTCCAACTATGTGTGCTCTCTGTTTGAGTCTGTTCTGTTTGGTGGCACACCTCAGACCTGGATGAAATCTTCCAGATGGTGGAGACAACATGTAGAAGGCACTGGAAATGCACAAGCAATTCTGTGTTTGTTTCTGAATTTGGAGTTGTTGACTGGTCATGAGGGGGATCTTCTGTGTGCTAACCTGCCAGACCACAGTTCCTGGCTATGGAGTTTTGCCAGTGTCAGTAATTGCTGTGGACTCTTGATAGATTGACACTTCGGATGCAAGACAGGTGGTTCTTACTGCATCCCAGTCCCTAGTAGGTTTTGGATGACAAGAAATGGCTGTGCCTTTGAAGAGGGGGAATTCTCGCAGTGTGTGCATGCAGTTGTTTCCCTCGTTGCCAGTGAGATGGCTAAGGCAATAAAGTAGGCAGTGACTATTGCCCTTAGAGTGCTGGTTTATCAGGTCACTGCAGGTCTGTGAGCCTCCAGCTGGGCACTGGGAAGTGAGTGTTTGGTGCAAGGCTGCAATGAGTTGTGCAGGTGGTGGGTGCTCCTGCCTACTGAACACATGAAGAGAGTCAGTTTTGAGACCAGTCTTTCTGAATGGCTCTGTCAGTAACATGTATGCCTACAGCTTTCATGTTGCATGGAGCACATAAGCAGGGAAAATAATGGTTGTGTTTTGGTAGCTGTCAGCTAACCTACTTCAGTGTGGAAATCCTCAGATGTTATGCATTGGGTGCTGAGGTCTTATCTGGTTTTGGCAAATAGGATTTAACTTTCTCTAAGTAATGTATCAATTGTCTTTCTTAATGTTTTGAGAACTTTGTCATTAATTTTTGCTGTGGCTTTTGAAACTGTTCTAGGCTCCAAGGTGTTTGGTGGAAATGCTTCATGTGACATCCATTTAGCTGCCTGAAAGTGCTGCATGCAAGCACCATTGGTACAGGATCTCAGCCATTGCTGTCCTCATTGTAACCTCACTCTTTGTAAAAGCCACTGTTACAGAGATGATAAACATTTAATCTTAACATAAATTTTGGGGAGGTGAGAGTCAACCTGATTGTGTTCTGAATCTGTTGAAGCAAACTGCAGGCCTCTCCTCCCCATGTGCTTTAGGTGGATATCAACTTAGAGACCTGTGGTACACTGGACTTCTGTCTTCTGACACTTATGGGGTAACACATAAAATTGTACTAGACTGGTCAAACAAAAAATCAGGAGCAGAGAGATAGCTTGAAAAACATGTGTTAAAATTCCTGAGCAAGGCTTCTGTGATTATTAACAATTTCTCTTCTATGGAAAACTGTCAAGTAGTTCTGGATTTGTTTCCTGTTTTTTTTTTTAGGTAAATATTTTCAGTATACTCCACTGAGATGTTATGGCTCACTGACAGCAAAAACAATTCCCTTTGGAATCTGGTCGTGCACATGCACTCACCATTCTCTGACTGCAGACCCCTGGTTTGTTCCTGGGCTTCTCTCCTTGACCACTGCTGTCCTTTTGACTTACAGCCAGTTAAACAAGATCAAATGTACTCTAGCTTGAACATCCCTTTAACAGAGACTTCATCCCATCGATTAGGGAGTTCTTATTTTTACAGATATTTCTAAAGTATGTCCCAGCACCATCTTCTGTGCTGTATGAAGCTTATAGATCTGACTGGAGCAGTATGCTCTGTGTTTCTCTGGTTAACTAATATTCTGCATTGTGGTATCTAGGGTTGTTTGACTTAGGTGAGCAGGATGTTGGAGAAATGGTGGTTGAAGACTTAAATGCTGTTTAAATAAACATAAACTAATAAATACCTGAGTCCAAGAGGAATGTTGCAAATGAGTTGCAGGAAATCCTGACTTGTAGAGCTGGCACTGAAGACTGTTGACCCTGGGTTCTGTCATCTGGGCTTCAAACTAGACTGGGTAGTACCTATGCAGATGTGAAGATGAAGCTTTACCCTATAACCATGGCAAGCAGAGGTTCAAAGGCAGCTCTGTACTGGCAATGTCTTTTCTGCGTGCTGTTAGTAGTATTTTCCTGATAAACAGCTTAGAATAAGCTTGCAGTGTGGTATGCAATATTGGTCTCAATGGGACTGTCAGGTTAAAACAATGTTTTGCTTTTGGCAATCCATAGTTTCAAGCAAATCAATTAAATATCAAAGCTTCATTACTTAAGCAGTTTCACTAAATTTTTTGTTTCTTTCTCTGGTTTTGTAATGTTGGAGTAGACTGCTCTGGTGTTTGTATTGAAAATAATGTAAAAAATTAATTATTTTTACTACAAGAAAAAATAAAAGAAAGCATTTCTAACAACACTGTGTTTCACAGGGGCCTTAACCTGCAGTATGTGGCCAGACTTATATTTGAGTGATTTTTGCCTTGGGTATGCCTGTAGTGATGCTGAGCAATACAGTTCAGAATTGGTGTCTACATCACTGCAACTAGCAAAGAGACAATCTGCCAGCTGGATCGGAATTTGACTCGGCTTCTGTTCCTGAGTATATGTGTGAGGAATAATACTCTCTGTGCAGAGATTTATTTCATCCTTTAATGCCAGGGGAATCGGATTTCCTTCGTGTGTGTTTGGAGCACTGGCTATGGAAGTATGTCAAGGAGACAAAACTGTCATCCTCTTCCTCATAAGGCAGAAAGCAGTGTACTCAAAACTGATGGTTGTTTAGCTGTTCTTCTGCCTATCACATGGCAGGAAAGGAATAATTGCCTTTGTCATCCTTCTGGACAAGATACTGAGCCAGTAGGAAGACACCTTGTTCATAATGTTGACCTCTAAGTTGGAGCCCAGCTTTGCATTTTCTAACCTGGCTAAAAGTCATTCTATTTTTGATAAGTAAAGTTTATATGCTGATATTTTACATCTCTGTACAATAATTTCCATATTATTGTATATGTAGTTGATACTGTTCGTCTTTTTTCTTCATAGCATGATTTCTCACTTACTGAGGTTTTCTTCTTTCTTTATTCATGGAGCACCTAAGCCTCCTGTGTAACCTGAATTTCAGCTTTTTCTGGTATCTATTTCATTCTGCATTTCCTTTTTACGTAATTGCTTCTTTTCTTCCATTGAGATTATCTTTCTTTCTAGGATTGAATATATATTTCAGTCTGCACAGATCATCTTGCATTTGTGTAATGCACTTTCATGAATATTCATAATATGCCCTATGCATTTATAATAATAAATGTTAGTAATCAGATTCAAATTTATCCTTATAATGCCAAAGAAATATATTTGATAATAAATTTTACTGGTGCTAAGCATGGGATTTCTCTTTCTGAATTCAACATCAGCTTTTTACTTGAAGATCATGTCATGTTGGATGACTTTAAATTTCCAGAGTATTTACAGTGTCTTTGTTAAATGATTTTTTTCTGACTTGCCCTTACATTAAGAATAGTGACCTTTTCTTCTTTCTTTAAATAGTAAGCTACTTATTTTCTAATTTCTGATTTTTGCTTTTAGTTAGCTTACTACTGGCTTACTAATATTTTTTCTTTTTCTCTTTGAGTGAGTGCAACCACCCTTCTAAATTTTGAATATGTTATAAATAGTATATTCAGACCTTGAGGCTCAGTCAGAATGCTGAGTCATTGTTTAATGCCAGGGTTTCCACTGATTGTATTGTTTCTTTCCTTGACATACAGATTAGCTTTCTTGAGCTTGAGAAGAATGCTAAAAATCAGTCTTTCAGTTTATCAAAGCCACATTTAGAGAAAATTAACTTTTAGACTCTTTCTTTTCAATCTTTCACCTCATTGTGCAATGTGTGATATACACAAAGCCATAGGTGCCTGTGAGATGGTTCAGTGCCTGGCCCCTTTTCTGCAGTTCATCTGAATGACCTGGTCATTGGAGGAGGATTCATGCCTCCCTTTCTCCCAGAGAGAGCTGCATGAAAATTAATGTGTGTCATGTGAACAACCAAGTCAGTGCCAAAATTTATGCTAGATTGGAGGCCATTATTTGTTGTTTTTCTGTCATGAAATTTTTTAATAAAGTATTTAAGTAAAATAAATGTAAACTATTTATCTTTGAGGCACCTCATTGTTTCCTTTGTGAAGAGCTAAATTAGTAAAAGAACTTTGCACTGGACTTTAGCTTTGCAGGGAAATAATTAGCATTTGAAGCCAAGATACTACGTTTATGGTCTATTGGCCTTCTTTGTTTTTGGGAATGCCATATCTCCATGTATCTCCATGTCTAGTATAGCTGTTGTGCTCTGAATCTTGAAATCTGTGGTGCTGGTATAATAACAGAGAAAGGCATTCTACTGCCTCAGAGACAATGTGATGTTCGGAAATGACATCTCTTTGACCTGCATTTTTAGTGCTTTTCCTGTACATGCAGCATCAGCAGACACAGTGTAGAGAAAGCACCTAGTGACACTGAAATTCAAACTATTTGTATGTGTAGACATTTTTTGTGTTGAGATCATTTATTGAGATGAACTTCAAGTTAAGAACCCTTTAAACACAGCCAAATCTGTAAATGACAGGAATTGAAGTTGTGTGATGCAATGACAGATCGTAGTGATGAATTCTTCATTATTTCTTGTTTGTAGTAGTATTATTCCTGTCCTTGTTTCTTACATCACTGTCTTGCATTTCATGCTGTGCTTGATTTCAAGCAATAATATGATTGTATTTGGCAAGGTGTTCACAATAGATGACTTGGGTCAGAAAGCATGTTCTGAACAGCTTCATCCTTTTCCCTGCTCCTTTTACCATCTCTAATCTTAGTGTGGTGCTTTTCCCATACACCTCTTGTCACTACAGCTGTCTTTCAGCATGCAGGAGTGAACTAAACTGCTTTTAGCATTTCATTAATGCCACTTTTGATCAGCCGGCAGATGTTGCCGTGTGACCGGTGCTCGCCCCGGCCCTGCTGATCCCCACGTGCCATATGTGCCTGCCAGGCAGGTGGCTGGATGCAGGACCCTCAGCAGGGGAAGCCTGACTCCCAGAGGATGCTCTCTGAAAGATGAAGACATTTCTAAGATGGATGAGCATCCTTGTCGGTAAATTTTCAAGGCAAAAAGAGGCCACTGTGATAATAACTCACTTAACATTTAATTTGAGTCCTAAAGCATCTTTCAGTAATTTCTGCCATGTGTTCATTGACTTGTAAATGTAGGCATCTGCTCTCTCAAGTGAATACTCTAGTGTCAAAGAACAATTTTTTTTACTTACCTAATTCCATTGACTACATATTCACCTGCCCTAGGAATCTCTTCTCAGTAACAATGACTATAGTTATATAGCAAATACAATACAAATAAAGGTAAAGATTCTGTATTATAAATATGTGCTAAATTAGGCAGAAGTTTATTTTTAGGTTACTGATTATATTGATGATTGCCATTTTTAACAAGAGTACTCTTTGTGCTGTGCAGCAATTTTTACAATGAAATTGTACTCTCATCGTTGAGTTGACATGAAAGAGCAGGGAACTTGCTGGAAGGCATATCTGGGTTAGGCTGCAGTAACTCATTAGAAGCTCCTAAAGTAGGATTACATAAACGAGACCCTATCTTCTTGGGTTAAATATAGTTCTGTAGTTTATTCTAATATGTGTCTGCCATAAAGTCTGTGTTGACTGGCAGCAGTAGCCTGATTTGTCCACCTTTTCAGTGCTATGCTTAAAAGAAGACAATGAAAACATAAGATTCCATCTTTAATGGAATTCATTGTGAGTTTATTGCTGTTATGTAAGGTGGGGTGGGTTTTTTAAAAATGAAAATATTAATTAACAGGTCAAACTGGAATAAATTTGAAATACGTACATCACAATTTTCACTAATCTATTGTATCTTAATTAAGTTATGAAAAGAATTACTGACTTTTCCTGATTTAGGATATAATCTTGAAGGGTGTGTCTGTGAGTAGCTGGGAATCTCAGTCCTTTTAATTCACTGCTGCAAGGAAATTCCCTGGGTTTTATATATTATTGCATCCTAAACATAGTGTTTACATTAGTAAGTTAGTGAGGACATAAAATAATTAATTTCACAGTCTTCATTTACTAATGAAAAGGGAAATATTTATTTGCCTTAAGTCTTTATTTTAAAGACAAGGAGCTGTGGAAATTATACATGGTATGTGTTGAATAAACCAAATTCTCACAGGAGTATTTCCTTTAGAAACACCTCAGTGTTTTTATGACAGTCTTCTAAAGAGAGAAATAAAATTGTTATGTCATGCATTAGAAATGCAAAAAGAAGGACAATGTTTTTGGGGTACCTCGGGGGTTTTCTGATAGAAGGAAGCTGATATATCTTGGAACATTAGTAAGAAGATATGCCTTTCTGCTAAATAATAATGAGAATTTAGTACTTGAGACCAAGCACACCTTGATATAGTGTGTTTTCAGGAGAACCTTCCTAAATCCAGTATCCAAGGTCAGTACTGGAGAAAATGTGGTGTTTTAAAAAAACTTGTAGGAGACAAATATACTTGGTTATTGCAACACATTCTGTTTCCATTGGCTTTAAACTTCTTTTTTAACCCTCAGCTATAGGGCAAAAAAAAAAAAAAAAAAGAAACTTGAAAAATGGTAAGGTTTTCTTTTCAAATAACTTTTTTTACAAATACTTTTTATTTAAAAAGATTTCCTTATTTTTCCTTTATTTAAATTATTTTGCCAGGCACAGAGCAGCATTTGGGAAGAACTTCCAGTTAACCAGTAAATTATAAAAAATCTTGGCTTTTTGTTAGCTTCCCAGAAAAACTTCTCAGATTGCATCTGAAAATACAGCTAAGACTTCCTTTGCTTCTTCCTGAATTTTGGGTCTTTTGAGCAAGGACTGTCCTGTACTATTAATTCTAGCTTTGTTGTCAAGGCAATAAATGTGATAATGCATCCAGTATGTTCTAGCATGTGTTAAAAGTATTGTAGACATGTGACATATGCTTTAACAAGATGTGGCTTTGCTAGTTTGAGTCTGTCTCTCCTTGAGCTTTTTATCTGTACCAGCTTAGGTTGGGATTTTTTCATCTGGACAAGACTTAGAGTATTTTCACAGCTGTGTTTTTGATCGCCAGATAAAACATGTTTATGTGATATTTCGCATAATTGATATTTTATGTCATATTTTCAGCTAGGTTTTCCTTGCATTTCTGGATATCACACAGTAATTGATGTGCTTAGTATATTTGGGTGTATGTTTAATACTTTGATAGATGCTCTAGATGTAAGTACTGTAATAACTAAATTATTGCCAAACAATTTTTATTTTGGAGTAGGTAAATGAACACAAATTGCCCTCTATAGTCTGGGAGTAATGTCTTACTATCAAGATATTTTGCAGGTGTTACTATAAAAATACCTTCTATCAGAAGTCAGTTTATGTAATTTGCATTTGAAATTGTTTAGAGTGCAGCATTTGCCTGAAATGTGACTCATGGATTAATAATAGGGTTGCAAAGTCACAAGTTTCATATTTAAGTTAGAAAATGTGGACAGAAGCTGTAAGAGAGTGGTTTGTGAGGCCAGCAGCCAGTGAACAGCTGCATTCCTGTCTGGAATTTCTCAGGCACAAGAATGTGCGGATGAACTGCATTGAATTGCTATTGCATGCCTTAGGTGGTTACTAAATGCATCAGATTTACTGTTCATGAGCAGTAATTTCTGTTTCTTAGAAGTCTTGGCTTGCTCACTATGCATAATGTACATACAGAGGTTCAGTCCAGACTTTTTTAATATTATTGGCTAATATGCAAATTCTTTCTAGGCAGGAAAAGTGAAAATGTTCAGGTAAAATCCAGGTCACTCCTGCCTTGCCCTGTGTTTAGTATCTCTAGTTCAAATGGTCCTTGCTGTGAGACAGACCTTCTCTGATGCTTTGTGCTGGCTGTTTCATATGTGAGTCTTGCTTTTGGTGGTATAATTAGAATTCCACTGTATTGAAGCACTTACTAGCAACATTTTTTTAGTGTGAAATAAATTTTGTTTATCTATGTATTTATCTCTCTCAAGATCACCTGAATTTAAATAACACATGTATATCTGTATCTCTAAGCTTATTGCTAAGAAGGCTATTAAAAAGGGCTCAGGGTGTTACTCCATCTTATTTTCTGACTTCAGGTTATGCAATATTTGTAAATATACTGGGTCAGTGGGCATGCTTGGATTGTGGCTCGAATATCAATTTGTCTTCCCTTCACTTGAAACCAAGATGGGTATTCTTTGTTAAAATTCCCAGATCATGGTGACTTCATCAGGCCAGAGATAAGGAAAAGAACAGCAATGTTACAGCATGGACATAGACTTTTGATTTATCTAAAAGTATGAGTGACAAAAAGAGCAGCAACCAAAATGTGTAATGGGCTTATCATTTTATGTGTTTCCTTTTTAGTGTGCTATCATCATTCTGTAGCTTCCAACACAATTTTGCTGAACTACTGACTGAAAGGTTTGCCCCAGTGCAGTGTGTTTCTTCATCATCATTCTGAATTCCCTCATTCCTCTGCCATGGTTCAGAAGGATAAAAAAAAAAGTTAATTTTTGAGATACAACTTGTCTTTTTCTGGCCTATCCTACTTAGCCCTAGCATCTGTCCATTTCTGTCCTTATTATGTCTTACCAAGTCATACCACTGCTTTTTCAAATATCCTGTTGGTTTTCTTTTACATTATTCTATAAAGGTCTTGCAGGTGCTGGAAAACCCAACAATATGTGCAGAACACTGGCAAAGGAGGGCAACGAAGATGGTGAAGGGCCTTGAAGGGAAGTTGTATGAGGAGTGACTGAGGTCACTTGATCTGTTCAGTCTGAAGAAGAGGAGACTGAGGGGAAACCTCATTGCCGTTACATCTTCCTCGTGAGGGGGAGCAGAGTAGGTGTAGGTGTAGGGTCTCTTCTCGCTCGTAACAGTGACAGGACTCAAAAAACCAGGATGAAGCTGAGTTGAGGGAGGTTTAGGGTTGTATATCAGGAAAAGGTTCTTCACCCAGAGGGCGGTTGGACACTGGAACAGTCCAGGGAAGTGGTCACAGCACCAAGCCTGACAGAGTTCAAGGAGCTTTTGGGCACTGCTCTCAGGCACCTGATGTGACACTTGGGGTGTCCTGTGCAGGGCCAGGAGCTGGACCCAGTGATCCTGATGGGTCCATCCCAACTCAGCCTAGTCTATGATTCTATGATAATATTGTCTGGTGCCCAAACAAATGACATTGTTCCTCTTTCTTTAATCTCTCCTCTTTCTAGAAATCTCTGTAGTGTTTCTAGTAACTGATAACAGTGGGAATTCTTGTAACGGTCTGTCCACTTTAGATGATTTAAAAATCCATTTGCCAAATGCGTCCATTCACTGCAAATGTAAGGCGTTAAGGATACGGTTGTTAGCAGTGTTTTGGAACACGGAGTAAGTTAAATGGTCTTAATTTCTTCCTTCAAACAAAAATGATGAGTAGAAAGCGTCATATGTTAGGTAGGAACTTTATGTAAAATCAGAATAATGTCAAAATTGGTCCTTGGGTCTGTTTGCAACAAATTGTAAAGTACAATTCATTGTATTTCTTACAATTTTTGTCTAATTTTGTACTTTCAGCTAGATCGCGATGGGTATTTATAAATATGGAAAAAATGATCACATCTATTTGACTAAAAAAAAACTTTATGGGCTGTAGAACATTGAAATGTCATTAGATGTAAAGTAGGCAGAAGTGGATGAAAAAACTGTAAGTGGGCTACTGATACAGTTTAGGCCTTAATTTCATAAAAGTTTTGGAAACCAACACTGTGACTGAAAGATCAGGTTTTCCTACTCCCCTGCCATACCCAGCTTGTTCTTCTCTGCGAAATTCTCCCTTGTGCTGACTCCAGAATTTTACAGATTATGAGAAGAATTGGCTCAGAAAGAATGCAATAAATGTTAAAGATAGAGAGAAGGGAAAATGCCTCACTTTTAGCTTGAATTTTTTCTCTCTTTTGGTTTACCACAGCTGTGCTGGCTCAAGGTAGGGGCAGAATTATTTCTTTCTAAGGTTTACATTGGCTAAAATGTCCATGAAGCTGTAGCCTTAACTTAGCAAATTGCAAGGAAGGGAATGAGCACCTGTCACTGTGCATCCTTCTAGGGATTACCTCTGATATTGCTGACCAGAAACTTTATATATATAAAATGTCATACCAAGATATTTGCTTCAGGTTCATGCCTTAGTACTCATGTCTTACATCTGTTCCTCTGCCCTTTCTCGTGTTCACCATGACCACTTTCCACAAGAACAACAGGGAGATAAGTGGCCTAATCACTGATGTTCCACAGCAGCCTTTGCGAAGTTTAATATTTTTTACTGCTTCTGTGCTGTCTTCTGCACAGCTGTGACAGCGTGTGCTTCCAGAGATTGGTGGCAGGGGTGGCACTGACTGGCTGTCTGCAGGCTGCAGCCACAGCATCGGGTCACACCAACATGGCCATCAGTAGCTTCTCCTCTCGTGAGGCGGTAGGGAAAGGCTGTATTCACACACACATTGAATTACCCAGACCTAAAGGTGAAATTCTTAAAATGTCTGCATAGTAACTTCCACTGTGGAAGGGTCTGAGTTTGTGTGTCCTTAGCTCAGGTGTTGAGTTTTTCCAAGTTAATAGAGACTTTATTGCTAAACTAGTCACTGTTCACCTGCCTCTAACTTAATCCTGTGTCACTGAAGAGAACCAATCAGTAAGTGTTTCTTACTAATATATGCTGGCAAATTGGTTGCCTTAAGAAATGCAATTACTGGATTTTTGCTCACAAATACTATCAGAGAAAGAGGTAGGAGAGGCCTTTTCTGTGTCTGTAGAAGTCATTTGTTCAAATCAGAGCTAACCATAGAACAACCATTAAAAATATTACAGGATGCCACTTTTCTGTTGAAACTAGGTCACTTTGTATAAAATAATTAAAGATTTATTGGTCCTTAGGGAAAGACTTAGATCTCTAGACTAATGTTTGGGGCTCTCAGTGGAGAAAAATGAATCAGTCATTTGCTGGGAAAGCATTGCAATCATTATAATTGTGTGAAGCCCTGTTACAACATGGTCTTTCAATTGCACCTAAAGATAAAAAAATCGACACCTGCATTATTTTTTAAGAAAACGCCATGGGGATCTGAACCACAAAAGGGGATTTAGAGCTGTACTTAGTGGAGATGCCTGCTGTAGGAAATCTTAGTCACAGAAATACAGCTTATTGCCTGTTTTCTGCTGAGGTTTGTATAGAGAGGAAAAAGTAGACTTTCCCATTTACTGTAGGAGCAGAGGAAGGGCCAGAGGCTGCATTTTCTGGATGTTTTGTGACGCTGCAATTGCCAAACCCTCTGCAGATCTACTCTGAAATCATTAATTGAAATATAACACAATTAACCATTATCAGGTGGTGCACCTTCCAGCACTTCAGTGTGCTGCCACCTCAAATATTCACAATAACCTTTCCATTAGAAGCCATGTCTATTTTTTTCCTTCTCAGTAACAGCTTCTGGACAGTGTTGGAAACCATTCCCGTTTGTCTCTGAAATCTGCTTAAATGACAGTAACTTGAATGCTGGGAGTACTGATGACCTAAGATGTTTATTTACTTCTGACTGATCAATTCATGGGCAATTGCTGCTGTCCAGAAAAACTGCATTTTTTACCTGGTGTGAAACAAGCCAATAATTACACACTTGAGAGAGACAGTGACTATTTATTTCAGTTTCACAAGCCTGGGTGCTCAGTGGTATTCCACAAGTCAAGCACACTATCAAAACCTTTAACTATTTATCCATTTTAGCAAACAAAAGCATTAGTGTTCATTGGCTACAAGTTGCATAGTTCTGTTATTAGTTACCATTCTATCTTCTGTTGGTTAATGATTCTCTCACTTCTCATACTAATTAGTCCACATGCTCAGTCTTTCCCTTCTTTTGGGTCAGGGGGTTTCTTGGCACAGTGGTCTGTGAGTCGGTGGTCAGGATCTGCCCCAACCAGAATTACCTTTTACCCAGTTGGAGCTGATTCAGCACAGTTTCTGAGTTGTCTTTATTAGTCTTTTCCTTTTCTTGGGAGTTCTGCCAAATGTCCTTGCAGCCCGTAAATTCTGCATTCTTTGTGTCCACTATCAGTGGTACATCTTTCTTCCCGGGCTTTGTTAACCTCCTGCTAGGTCTGAGGTCACTGAAATGTGTCAAGCCCTAGACCTTAACAAGGCAATTCTACTCTCAAGTAATTTGTCTTAACACCTGGACATCACTTAGAGCTTGCTTGGTAGCTGCTCTCTGTTTCATGCATTAAGTCTTCCTTCTTGTTGACTAGGCTGGAAAGTAGACAAAGATCAAACATCAAAGAACATCCTTTCTTAAGAAAATTTTTACATATTCCACATTTTACAACACTGGAATAGCAGAAAACCATAATTATAACAAAACATCATGAGTTGTATCAAAAAACAGTGAAAAGTTTAATGGCAGCTTCTCTATCAAGTGCTCCTCATTCATTCAGTCTTTAATTTGAAGTGTTTCATATTAACCACATTTAAAAAGACAGTCTACTAAGTGACAGCAGTTGGTGATAGTTCTCAACTGTCACAGAAACTCAGAAAGTAAAACAAAGCAGCGTAACACTGTCCTTGAGAGAGGACTTGATTCTGTAATAAATTGTAAAGTTCTCTTTCTGCCCTGAACAGTGAAGCAATTAATTTATTTTCTTATTGGTACCTAATGTCAAATTAATGGAGCTACCTATGTACATCAGTATCAAATACTTTCTCTGTGAAAGAATATATTTTAGGATTGTTTTGGAGTTTGCTTTTTTTTTCCCTCTAGCTGGGAACATCTCGTGTTTTTACCTGCAAAGCTAGTTCCCCCAGTTGAGTAACTGATTCTAGTTAGCTTTCTGAAATGCAGAAAAACCAGTAAATGTAATTCTTTGCAGGTCTTCAGAAACATGACATTAAAATATGTTCTCTGTGCATAAAAATGTAGCATTTTCTGGTATTCTAGCACTCCTCTCCTTTGAAGCACTGTATTTACTTCAGTTGTATTCTGCTGTAATAATTCTGTCAAGGTTTTTCTTTTCTGCAAATATTATAAACTCCCTGGGCTTATGGGGAGGGCAGACAAGATGACTAAATTTTCATTTTCGGTTGTGTGTACCAGGTCACCTCTTCTGGGAGGGTTTGTGTACTGAAAGAACATTAGGTTTTTATTTTTGTTTTTTAATTTCTATTATTCTAAGTGGAACAATTTCTTTGTTACTGGTTGTACTCTAAACTGTGGTGCTGTTGATACAACAGAAGGAGGGGATGCCATCCAGGGGGACCTAGACAAACACGAGAGCTTAAGTCCAAGTGCAAGGTGCTGCACCGGGGATGGGACAATCCCAGTCATTAGTACGGACTGCCAGAAGAACTCATTCAGAGCACCCTGCAGAGAAGGACCTGGGGAATGTGATGTAGAAAAAGCTGGATATGAGCCAACCATGTGTGCTTGCAGCCCAGAAAGCCAGCTGTATCCTGAGCTGCAACAGAAGAGGAGGAGTCAGGGCAGGGGATTTTGGCCCACTACTCTGCCCTTGTGAGACCAGACCTGGAGTGCGGGACCTCCAGCACAAGAAAGATATTGCCCTCTTGGAGTGGATCCAGAGGAGGCCATGAAGATGCTCAGAGGGCTGCAGACAGGCTGAGAGAAGTGGGGTTTTTAAGCCTGGAAAAGAGAAGGCTCCAGGGAGAGCACCTTCCAGTAACCAAAGGGGGCTTATAAAGAAGAGGAGGAGGGACTTTTTACATGGGCAGATAGTGATAGGACAAGGTGGAATGTTTTTAAACTAAAAGAATATTTAAATTAGGTGCTAGGAGAAAGTTCTTCACTGTGAGGGGGGTGAGACACTGGCATAGGTTGCTGTGAGAAATTGTGGATGCCCCATCCCTGGAAGTGTTCAAGGTCAGGTTGAAGGGGGTCCTGTTCAGCCTGATCCCTGCTCATGAGAAGGTGGTTGAAACAAGACGGTCTTTAAGTCCCTTCCAAGCCAAGCCATTCTGTAATTATATGATTTTATGATTTTAAGCTTTTTCTAAAGTAGGCAGATTTAAGAAGAAATATCAGTTGTGTATGGAACTGTAGATGGTAAGGGTCACCAAGTATATGCTAAGGGTGGTGCTGACATTAAACTTTGTCTTTTAGCACAAGGAGGAAGACTGCAAACAGACTCCTAAATAACTTTTCTTGTAGAGTAGGAGTTGTTACTTCTTAATTTGAATTTTAAAAATACTTTGATTTATACTGTGTCATGATAATGTTGTATCATTTCATTGTTTTCCCCACCTATGATGTAATACAGAATTAAACTGTATTATTTAATGACTTAGAATGATTCTTCTCCTTCCTACTCCTGAATATATCTTCCTGTAGGCAGATAGTGTGCAGAGTAGCAGCAGGTAGGAGTGATGCTGTGATACCATTTTCTTCTAGCCTGGTGCAGGCAGCTGTCCCCACAGTCCATTGGAAAGCAAGGCAGGACTTGCAAGTGAATGCCTGTAGCTGGGAAGGCCAGACAGAGTCAGGATGTCCCTTGCAAACGAGCACATGCAGTTATGCAAGGCTCTCCTGATACTTTGTGTTGTCACGAAGGCAAAACCAGTTCTGTTTCTGTCAGCGTACCACAGCAAAGCAGTCTTTCTGCAGGATGATAAATGACAAATTTTTAATACTTTTTGACACAGATGCATTAATGCTGTTGCTGAAGTAATGAAAATAATTGTTTTTAATTTTGTTAGATGAAATCACATTATCGTGTAGCAGGATTTGATTTAGATGGGAAAATTATATCATGTTACTTCTTATACTATTTATTCATCTGTTTGGGACATTGTTGTTTTGATTTGAAGCATTTGACAAAATGTAGGTTCTTGGCTGTGGGTTGTGAGTATATAGATATTTGTCCCATAGTAAATTTCACTCTCTTTCTACGCCTGAATTAATGCAGGAGAGAGTTACCTTCTGCTGTGATGACGTTCTGGCAGAGTAATAAACTCTCAGATCTTACAGACAGATACATAGAATAGCATTTTTTTAAATTGCTGGAGAACTCTGGTTATTCTTGTGAATAGTTGGAACATTGATGTATACTATAATTTATAAGGAAGAAAAAAAATGAGGATGCCTTTTGTCCTGTGGTTTACTGGAGTTTGAAGGATGGTTTGTGCAAATACATCAATTTTGTGACAATGAGGCATTTTAGGTAAGTAGTGTAGTCCTTCTATTTCATAACACAAAAATTTCATGGTGATTTTAGAAGTTGGTTTTGTAAGGCAAATGAAATATTTTCTTCATTTTTTCATTAAATAAATATACTTTCAGATTTGTTAAGCCATTTCATACAAGTAATTGGAGTAATTGTTTTAAACTAAAAGAGGGTAGATTCAGACTAGATATAAGGAATTTATTTTTATTTACAATTAGGATGGTAAAACACTGGAACAGGGTGCCCACAGGGGTGGTGGATGCCCCATCCCTGGAAACATTCAAGGCCAAGTTGGAGGAGGCTCTCAGCAACCTGTTCTAGTTGAAGATGGCCCTGCTCATTGCAGGGGGGTTGGACTAGATGACCTTTAAAGGTCCCTTTTAGCCCAAACTGTTCTCTGTGGTGCACAGTGTTAGTCCCTCACGTACCGAACAGCAGATACCAATAACCAAAATGAAAGGAGGAAAACAGTATTTTGTTCATCTGACTGCATTATCTCCTCCTAGTATTTTTAAGTTTCCCAGTTAACTGCCCAATGTCTTTACATCTCTTAGATCTTTTCCCACCTTTTCAGTTTGTGAAGAAACAAACTGCCTCCTGAGATAAAATTTGAGTCAGATACTCTGTTTAATTCTTAAATGGACTCTGTTGTAGATGCTTTTGCATAATGCCCTTGGGTCCTGTAGTAGCCGATCTGTTTCTCTTGAGTTGTGTAACAGGAAAGTTTGTCCCAGATAGCAAATGATTCCAGGCATATTTACTTCTACTAGGGTTGGATTGGATTTGCATTCTTCAAAACACTCTTTTTTGAAAAAATAACTTTGCTATTCTTGAAAAGCACATAGCAGCTTTCCAACGTGGTTCTGGTGTGTCTCATACTCAGTCAAAACGTAGTAATTCAAAGTGGTTCAGTGTTCATGTCAGTCACTGAGTGCTCTGTGGTGCAGCAGGGTTTCAGTTCTTGTTCATGGTTCTCACTAAAAGGGAGACACACTATTCCACAAATGAATGAAATGCAATTCACTCTTCTGCCAGAAAGTGTTCCTTTCTTGTTTTAAAGATAATTCAAAGCAAAGCACCAGTTCCAAGTATTTTTTTTCTCCAAATACATACATATCCTAATAATTCAGATAACTTCCCAACCTGATCATCAGACTATAATCACAGTGTTTTGTTGACAGATTTCTGAGATAGTTAGTCCCCTTGTAGTTGATATTTTCTAGAAATGCAGAAGGTTGCTCTTTCTTAAATAGTGCTTCAGGTGAAATGAAGTGTAACTGTTTAAAAATAGCAATACCCAACTGCTCTGAGTTTCCTCTGCGATGTTGTACAATGACACTTTGTGCAATAAACTATCATAGAAGTCTATAGCAAAGTTTTTAACATTCTTGATGGAGCCATGAAGTTAATGAAATTATTCGAAGTAGGATTTGTATACTGTCCAAAGGTAGCAGAGTAACCAGGATAGAAAATAGGGTCTTCACTAGTCTTTTCCTCCTACCTGGATTATGTCTGTCTGTAAGAAGATTTTAAATTAAAATAAGAAGCATTGTGAATCAAGTGTTTGGTTTTTAAAGATCCTTTACTGTAGGAATTCAGTTACTTACTCTAATTACCAGTGTGATTTTAAGTGACAGAGGACTGTTTTTTACATCCCTCTGGTACTTCTTAGCTTAGGAAGCATTTATTTTTCTTTTTAAAGGATACATTTGATGAGAAGAAAATCACTTCACAGAAATGCTGTATTGTAATTCTGCTTTTAAAATGTATTACATTTAAGTGTTTCATTTTCTGCAGTCAGGATATTTCTCACTAGTGCTTACCTTTTTATTCCTCCTGCACTTTAAAAGCAATAGAATGGATTATGTCCTATTGAAATACCAACGAAGGCTTTTGGGGGGGTGTAGGGTGTGGCATTCTGTAGTGCATTCTGCATCTCAGCTGCATGCTGCTGTTCGAGAATGACTTGCCATTCTTGCCATTCGAAAGTGTGTGGTGTTTTTGTAGTACTGAGGTATTGATAGAGTTTTACACCAGTCATCTCAGTTGATTTTTGAGATGATTAGGAAAGGCTAGAGGGATGTGACATTGGTAATGCCAAGGCCAGAAAGTGCACATAGAAATACCAGACCAGAGAACTGCTGATGCCTCACCTTGTGTGAGAGAATTGCTGTTTCCACTATACATAATAGCCTTAATTTCTTTGGACAGAGGATGTCTGATGATAACCCAGGATACTTCTCAGGATTTAATCAGATTAATTCACACTTATGGGAAGTTTAGGGAGCCTTCCCGGTTACGCTGTCATATGTGAACTGTTCGATTACACAGGCAAATTGAAAGAAAACTTGGCAGGAGCAAAGCTGGAACAACACTACTGACAATAATTATCTCCACCATAAATCATCAATAATGTAAAAAGTCATCTTATCAATTGTATGATTTTGTTGCTGTTGTTAGGAAAGCCTACTGATCTTCTAACGTTTGGAAACTTAGATTTTTTTTTCTTGGGTTTTTTTTTTTAGTCTCCTGTCAGTTTATAATGTAAGTGTCCAGTACCAGAACAAGGTTTTTTCAGAGCTGAGAATACTCTCCAGATCTTCACAGGTTTTAAGAAGGAGTTAGAGAACCTTTTATACTCACTAACATTTATATAGATTTTCTAGAGTTTTCTCAGGAAGACCAAATATAATGAGAAATAATACATTTAAGACATTGGAGAATAACAGCTAAGAAAATACTACATTCAGTCAAGCAAAGTAAAGTTGTCAGAAGACATGAGACACCTAGTCAACATATTTAGAGATTTTGTTATTTAGGATCTTTTTATTTGTCCATCTCTACCAAAAGAGGTAATTTACATGCATAAAGCAATCACAAAATAAGTTCTTATTAACAGCAGCCTTAACCTGACAGCTCTGTGTGTAGATGGTTACAGGAAAATAGGAATAAATCTGCACAGCTAGTGAAAAGGGGTAATAATTAGACAAAGTATTCTAATTTATTTAATAGAACTCCCTTTCACATCTTGCAATAAGTTAAAAATCGGTAATGCTGCAGATACAAGTGTATTATGCGCTATCAGGATCAGTAATGCAAGAACTTAATTGAAAATTAGCTTCTGGTGTAAAGTGGAGCTTCTGAAGAGTTGTGAGATGAATGCATGCCAGACACTGCAGGAGGTCTTAAATGTGTGACTTGATTCTTATGGTGCTATTATGAAATAAAAAGAACTCACCATGTCAGGGGGCAGCCTGCCAGTGAAAAAGCAGACTGAAAATTATCTCATTAACCAAATTCATCAGCACCTGTTCTGGCACTTTTGGAGCAATTTTTAAAGCAAAGAATTAACCTGACTGGTTGGTTATTGTGGTTTCTTTGCCTTCAGGCTACCCATCTTCCCAGTTAGGAAAATCCTTATGCTCACAACAGCTGTCTGTCTTCCCCACTAAGCAAATCAACAAAAATTGTCCCCCCTAAACTCTTTTTTTCATCAAAGGGATTCCAGTTAGAAGTGCTGTGGAAATCCAAGAAACCAAGTCCATCTTGAATTGCAAAAATGCCGGTTGTTCAGTTGGTAAAATCCTTGGCAATAAATAATATGTCAAGGTGCAGTGTGAATCTCCTTAAGCTTTTTGTTAGTTTGAAACACTCTGCTTTTTTGTTACTTCTGTAGAAGTCCATTCTATATAATGTTTTCTACACAAAGGGAATTTTTTTTGTGTGCGCACAGAAATGCACTTTTTGTTTAATAAAGAGAATTGGGTTTTTTTGATGTGTTTTTTTTGCTTCTTTCTTTTCAGGGCTGGCAACTAGTTAGGGAGAGCAGGAGGTATAAATGTGTGTTATGTGTATAAGGGGAAATAGATGAAATAAATTATTTGGGGGAAAAGATTTCAGGTTTTGTTACTGGCCTCTAATGAAAAGATGTTATTATGTATTCTTAAATGCTACCACTTCAAAATTCCTATAGGAACTTAATATTTGGGGTCGGGATAAGTGCGTACGTGTTGCAGTGTAGTTCAAAGATTTATGGGCTTTTTATGTGGAAGGCTAGGTTTGTGATTTATGTTTGCACTGTATGAAGGGTAAGTGATCAAATTATCAGTTATGTTTTTCTCTAGAGTACTTGTGACCTGATTATCCTTCAGTCATGCAATTCTGGTGCTTTAAATTGAACATCCTACCACCTGCACTGTAGCTGCAAATAGTAATTTGAACTCCAGAAAATGAGGTGTATATTCGTCTTGTTAGGGGATGATTTATTTCCCTAAAATTCCTTTGAAGATGGAAGATTTTGATGCCTTGCCTTGCTACTTAGCAATGTTATGACTATTTTATATCCTATCTATAGCCTTGTAGGGAATACTGCAGTCTCCTAACTCTTTTCTTCAACCAGCTGAAGTTTGCAACTTAAGCAAAGAGATCAGCTTTAGTTTTTTTAGCTTTTTTTTTGTTTGTTTGTTTTAATTCTGCTGGACATGAGGATGAAAGCTTAATATAGTGTTGTAGATCTGTATGAAACCCGTAACTTAAGTATACTGTAGGGAATATATGCTGGTGCATTAAAGTTTCCTGGATACCACTATTAGCTGCAAATACTAGCAGTGAGTTTGCTGGCTCTCACAGGACTGTCCTGGGGGACTTCCTCCTTTTTCTCTTTTCCAAATGGTAGATACTTTCACACCCTTACCTGCTCTCTCTCTCATGCTATCCTCCTTGATTTTAGCTATTTCACCAGCTCCACATTTTCTTCCAAGCACCACTGCAGATTCAGGAGTCTTTTACATAGTGGGAGATACAAGTCCTGTTAAGTCAATGTATCCAAAACTTACATGGCAACTTAGCAGAGATGCTGTATCTCTATTGCTTTATGGTCTATTTAATGTTGATGCAAGTTGTGCATGAAGATTGGGGACTTTTATTTTTAAAAAAGCGCAATTCTGCAAGCAAAAATATTAGCAAAAATGATATTGAAGAAGTAGCTAAACTTTTATGAAAAAGTGATATGATCTAATGTTATGTCAGCAGGTGTGGAGTTGAAAATACAAGTAATTTGTTTTTTCACTGGTAGCCCATAATCTTCCTCTGTAAAGAAAATGAAATCTTTGTAATTAATTGGTAAAAATTAGAGAGAATGGAATGGACTAAGCCTCAGATGTGCTCTGAGTTTTCAGGTTTGTTGCTATGAAATGGTTTGAGAGCTAAAAGTGTTCTTCTCTATTTTTGGCAGTGAGTTATACTACATCCCAGTGTATGCCTTAGGATTTTCCTTTGGTCCCAAAGATAGAATTTATAGTCATTGGGTGAGTTTATTCATAATGTGAAAAAGTAGTTAGAAATAAAATATGTTATCTTCAGACAAAAAAAACCTCAACATGCCAACTTCTGAGACAGATTCTGAGTACCTTTACACTCTTACTTAGTGTTTACTGTAAAGTCTAACGGGATATTAAGAGAGGAAAGTTGAGGCAAATAAGAAATTCATGCCTTACCTCAAGCAAAAGTTAGGCTTTCATAATAAGATTAGTAGCAGTTGTTGATGATGAGATTTAAAGGGATTGTCCTAGTTTGTTCTTTCACAGACTACTTGTATAATCTTGGGGAGGTTTTGAATTCTTTCTTTGCCTCAGTTCCCTATTCAGTGGATTCCTCATAGAAAATATAAGCAATGTCTTTTTTTTTAATTTTTTTTTATTTGTTTTGTTTTTTTGAACCTTTCAGGAAAAGAGATATATATATATATTTACATGTATATGTATATTTAAAAAACCAAACAACTTTTCACAGCTTTTCTCTCTTCAGTTCTCTTCTAGTGAAGTTTCAAGGGTTATGGCTTAGGATTTCAGTAGAAAGAGAGCGAGAGAAGCTATGAGACCGTGTGGTTTATATAAAAACTTGTATTTTTGGGTGATGCGATTTATGATAATTTTGCTGATTCTAATTATTGAGGTATGTGAATTGTTACTCACCTAACTACGTTCATATTTTTTCCCCCATCAGCTCTGGCAATATGAGTTTTAAACTGTTCTGAATTTTTCAGAAAATTAAACAGCCTTGATAAATGTCATGGAGTAAGAAAAATGATGCCTTTCCTTAGCTAAGAATTTTCTTAAGCTTTCACTAAGAAGTAGTTCCAGTGATCTTCAGAAAAAGGCCTCAAGGTATGAGTGGAAAAAACAAGGTGTATCAAACAGGACTTTTTACTCCTACAGCTTTAAGAAATCCGCTGTATAAATTACTGTCAAATTGCTTTTGCTTTTCTCTTTTGTGTTTTTTTTTCTATGCATTTCAACATGACAACTTGACATGATAATACAAAGATTGTAACCAGTCTTTAGGTAGTTATTTCATCCCTCCTCTTCCCAAAGTGTGCTTTAATGTCCATTATTATTTTTTTAAAACTAGAAATTGGCTTGTTCTCTATTCTTATCTAGTGAAAAAACTGTATAAAGAGTTTGCTTGGAAACAGAAAGAAACTGACAGCACAGTTTTTTTCAAGTGGTACTTTTAAGAGAAAATTAAAACTTCACTTGGCAAAACTCTTATTTGTAAGAGATGTTCTAAAACAAAACTCATAAATGGTCTTCTAATCTCTCTGTCATCCAATAACTTATATCTTACTAAAATAATTAGATTTATGGAAAATAAGACATAAATTAAGGTGAAGTTGCTGGGTTTTTGTTTTGCCTTTTTTTCTCTTTTAGTACAGCACTGAATGTTTGCAGCTGAACCACTAGAATACTGGAGGTCTGTTCTTGCAGTACTGGCTGTAATGCACAGATCCTTAGTCTAATACCTGCTCTCAGATAATGACCAGAAACATGATGTTTCAGAAAAAGAATCAGAAACCTTAAGTAAAGTTTCATTGTAATCTTGAGCTGACCCATTTTTATGTTTTTTTAATAATTAAAGAGAAGTTATACTGTGTAATAATGAATTTTTTCTTAACACGTGGTGTATCCTGAGTGTTGGTAAGCTGAGTCTGAGGTAAGAAAGAATTAAAGGCAGGACAAGAGTATGAGACACTTCCCACTTGCTCTTCCATTCTCCAGCTCTTGCAGCTTAGTGGTTTTGTGTACTGAATGTGGTATATTTCTATTTAGGAACCATCACTGGATTGTTTTTCTGCAGAAATGTGTCCATTCTCCCTCTCAAACCATATACATTTCTAGAGCAACAGGTCCTTTCAACTATTTTCATTACATTGCTTCCTGTTCCTTGAAAAGCCACCTCCCTTGTTTTTTTTATAAGTCTACACCCTACTGTACTTTCTGCCTAGAAGAGAATGGCCTGTTGATTCTTAAACATCTATATGAATATCCTCCAAACTGCTTCTCCTCTGAGCTGAAGAGCTCTACACAGATTTTTCTTGCATGGGAGCTCTTCCATAATTTTGCCGTGCTTTTCCTCATTTGCTTTGTTCTTATGTTTATCCCAAGGTATCTGCTGTTGGATTAGTACCCAGTTAATGTCAGAAAAAGTATGCAATGCTAGATGATCTTGGTCTGAGCCACTATGGTTATGCTTAAATTCTTCAACAGCCTGTGCTCTTGCCTACCATTGCATATTGCATAAACAATACAGCTGTTGAATCTGTGAGTAATTTAGAAAAATATGCTTGGAAGAAAAAAGTCTGGTTCTCCCACCTACAGTAAAGTTTACCAAGGTTTATATTTGACATGAATTCTTCAGGTGTTCACTGAATGCTCATGCTTGGGCCAACAGTTTAATTGACCAGACTGTTACTTGGATATTACACAGATTTTGGTTGATTTTTAAAGACATAGTATCCTAAATTGTATTCTTCTGACTTATTTTGCTGTGACAGAAAAATTTCTAGGGGGTCTTTCTGGTGTGATAATTCTTAATGAATGTTGGTAATTTCTTTCTACCCTTTCTGTCTACATGTAAATGGCAGTAATGCAGTAAGACTTCTGGCAAGTTATACACAGACAACAAAGATCTGCAAGCTGTTCGTATCGGAAAAAAAAGATGTAAGATTACCTTTGTACTGTTTTTTTTTTATTCCTGTTGCATATCTTTCCAGTTTATGTCTTCATAGTGAAGATGCAATGTTTGTTTGGCTGGGGCTGGTGGAAGGAAGGAAATCCCTTGGACTCTGTGTACTTTGCATTCTGAAGCACTTCCAAACCTTTTTTTATTGTTTGGTATGTTGCTTTTTTGGTGGGTTTTTATTTTTTGATTCGTATTGAAGATCCTGTAATGTCTCTTTTGCATTTATTGGCATTACTGTCGAAGTGAGATAATTTCCTTAAGTTCAGAGCTCTTAGGCTTTATTGTGTAACCTCTGATTTTTAGGATCTCTTAATGAACTTTTTTCTCTTCAAATTAATTTTCTTCTTATAATTTGAAAACTAATTTGACTTAGAGCTTCAGGTGAGAAAGCTGCCTTAAGTGGTATTATAGTTATGAAAAAACAATGCTGTGCACCATTTGTTAAAATCCATTGCATATTTAAAAAAATACTATATAGTCTATATACTTAGTATGAAAATTCAGCTGTGTGATTTGACTGTCATACTTGCTGTTTTGACAGCACTCTTCTTTATATACCTGTGATTTGTTGACAACTGAATATCGGCATTCATGTGATAGAACTTATATCTTTCTAGTCATGCCCTGATGTTTCAAATGGCAATGTCTGGAATTTCCTTCAATATTCCAGATTATTTTAGAAGTCTGATTTTGGATTTCTTGAGGTTTTTGGTTTAAAAGGCTATTTTTTCTTGTGTTAGAGACATTGTGGCAAGAGAAAGAAAATAAAGGAATTGGATGCCTATACCACAGTTGGTACCAACGTGTGATGATCTTGGCAGATGCCAGCTGTGAGCATTTTATTTTTCGTGTATCTATTCTTACACATTACTAACCTTTCTGGTCGGGGCGGAGTGGTTTTTACTGCTGCAGTCTTTGTAGGGGTGGTACAGGTTTCTACCATTCTCTCCATAAGAAAGAAGCAGAGCTTGATTGCTTATTTATTTATTTTTGTGTCTGCAGTTTAGAGACTAAGGAAGACCAAAGTGCTGCCAACATTATTTGCAGTATTTGTCCAGCTTCTCCCTATCTGTTATTTTAATTTCCAGATGCAGACATTTCATTGACCAAAATCTTAGCTTTGAGCAGTGAGGAAGCATTAATGTCAGTACTAAGTACTCAGATTTCTTTTGCATGTGGTAGATCCTTGTTGATCACAAGATCAGGAGCTTAATTTCTATAATGTTTCTTGTAAATGAGGAGATAGCTTTAAAGACTGAATTAATTACCTGGTTCTTTTCAGTTGGGTCTCTGATTCCCAAGTGTGTCTCAAAAGCCCCCTTTCTCCCTCATGTATATTAATAGAGAAACATGTTCTTTGATTAACAGTTTTACAATATGGGTTTCCTTAACAAAGATCGATTTATCCAGGCAGAAGTGCAGTGTGGTCATAAGATATACTTGTAAAACAGAGGAATATATAATAAAAGATGAAAAAGAAATCAATATGGTGACCTGACTGATACACCATAATCAAGCTGTGTCATAAAATGTGCAAAAGCTGTTTGGAATTCAGTGTTTCCTTCTAATACCAGGAAGTAATACTGATATATAAGAAGCTTGGAAAGTGCAAAGTTGCTGTTAATTTTCTTTGTAAATCATGAACAAAGCAAGTAAGGTACAAAATCAGATCTTTCAATGGACTTTTTCTGTTGTTTTCATTTTTTATCATGATGAATGCATGACCTATGAAAGTACCAACAATTTTCAAGTCCTTAATCCATGTATAAAATTCACTTTATAAAGGCAGATCTGTCAAGCAAATATGCTACTTCTCAACATGTCAGGTCAGTCCTGGGTGCTAGAGGATTTGGTTTTGGAAAGTCTTGAGTATTATCAAGTCTTTTGTAGTGAACAGGAGTTTGTGTTCTGTATCGAAGCTTCTGTAGTTGGACTGTAGAAATTTGCAGTTAGTTGAACAAACAGAGCATTTAAGTATTCTCTTCAACCAGTGGAATTTTGCCATTTCCAGAGCAATGCCAGTTAAATTAGAACTCTGTGTGTGCCTTTTTTTTGTTTTTTTCTTTTCAGAAGTTACACTGCTGACGAGCTTGAATAATTATAGAGGAGTCAGTAGAATACTGATCAATTAGTTATTGTATCATCTGATACTTACAGAGCAGATTGTCTGTACTGTCCTTGAACACATAATGAAAAATCACTGCTGATGCTTGTGCTAATAGGCCCACCACCGTTTAAGATGATGTGATAAGGCAGGTGCTTTTTGAGTTGAACTACATATTGAGATGGAATACATTTTTAGCAGTTTCAGTGGAGTGCTTATCTCCTCCTCATTGCACTCTACCCATGTATGCCCAACTATTAAATGTTCATGAGCTCTATTGTCTGTGCTAATCTGCAAGGCTTAAGAATAACATCTCTCAAGTGGCTACACTGGAGCAGGATTTTTTTTTCTTCTTCATTTGTATTTGATTTTTTTCTATTCAGATGAAGGATAAGACAGCTGGTTCTGACCCATCTTCTCTAAGACCTATGACAAAGTGGTGTTTTTTCAGCAATAAAGCTGAAGAAATGTTATAAGATTTGGTTTTGTTAAAATGTTTATGGTGTATTTCAGAAGTGTGTGAAAAGTGATAGTTGTTCACCACCTAGGTGTTTATACAAATAGTATTATTTGTCTTCTCATCTCCCCTATCCTTTGACTTAATTGGTGAATTAAAATGGAAGGATAACGTGATCAAGTGTAATGATGAAAAAAGGTCAGTGAAACAAAGTGATTTGTGTTTGGTCTGTGGGTGTTCCCTTAGGCTAGGTTGTAGTAACTGCAGGTCCAGTATATAGGAGATTAATGAGGACTAAAGGAAGGCAAATACAGTCTGTGTTAGTTGTCTTGGAGGATACACTGTGGAAGGTCGGCAGGGTGCATCCTTGCAGGTTTTACAAGACAGACTGACTAAAGCCCTGAACAATCTGGTCAGACCTCAGAGCTGCCCCCTTGAGCAGGAGGTTGAAATAGAGAACTCTTGAGGAAGCCATGCTGTCATCCTCCCCTGTCACCTGGATAACCAGGAATTCTGTCCAACAGTACTGCACACTATTAACCCTCCTGGCTATCCAAGCAGGTGAACACTGGTAATACCAAAAGAATAAAAATAATCTTCTGATTTTTCACCATTTAGCTGGTTCTATAATAGCAAACTTGACTTTTCCTTTCTACCCAGACCCTCGCACTGAAATAATCAGTTGATGCAGACCTGGTTCATTCAGATGGAGCCAATACAGAAATGCAGGAATCCAGCATTTACTCCAGGAGCGTTCTTCTTGATCTGCCCACTGCAGCTGTCATGGTCTGGCGGGACTGGTGGTATCCAAACCAAATTACTAACATGAGGTTAACATCTCGTAGATAATGTTCCCTGCATTGTTAAATTCAGTGGAAGAACTGTATTTCTTGTGCATATTCCTGTGAAGAGCAATGGCTTAAGAATAAAAAGTACGTTTGATACAAAGTCAGTATTGTCAACAAGTTGTTTTCATTTAGTAGCTTCCCACTACAGGTATTCAACACCTGCTGCCTGACACCAGTTGTGAACTTTGAGGTGATTACCTGTCACATTAGGAAAACTCAGTCTTGCCAGAGACTTCCTGGAAAAGAAAAATGCAGTAGTCCTAACGCCTGTTGGTGTCTTGTATCAGAGCAAGGTGTACTGTCAGAAAAACTAGAATTAAAAATGGGAAGGGAAAAAGAAAGACAAATATCCCACCCACCTAACTGCTTACTCAGTGGTTCCTTAAAAATGTGCCAGGATATGTGAACACATCTATTTGCATGTATTTTGTATGTCATATGCAGCTGTTTTCAGAAGGTGTTGAAATTCTTGCTTTGCCCATGCTGTTTCCATCTTGATTGGCAGCTCATCAAAATATAAATAAGTAGTTCTCAGTTGTTCTGGTGTTCTGTCATTTATATGTTAATAGAATTCAAAAAAGCATATGCAAGGATAGGAAAACATAGTGGATTTTCTGCCTCATTCGACAGTTAGTTCAGGGGGTAAATTTAAATCTGATTTAAAGTTTAGTTCTGTAGGTGTGAGGTACATAATGACATTCTATTTCTTGATGAATCTTAATCAGAAATTATTAAAAACAATTTAATGGAAAACCAAGGATTTTTAGTTGGTTAGGGTGTTTGGTTTTTGAGACATTCTTAATATTATGAATTTAGTGAATACTTCTAGATTACTTGTTTTAGAAAAGCAAGATTTTGTTTCTTGTGTAAGGTGTGCAAGCCCAGGTGAGTAAAGATATTTGGTCATAAATTAAATTGTTGAAACCATTGAGGAGACAATGTGTGGTTTAGATTGGAATTTGGTACCCTGGCTGATTTCTCCCCTTAAAAAGAGAGAAGCCCTACTCTCAGTGCTGTGTTTAAAGCATGCACAAAAAATATTGCAAGTATGGTAATAAGGCCAGTGGAGTGAACATTAGATCATGGTCCTTTTGGAATGCCTTGAGAGTCCTCTAAATGATCAAATGATCTTAGCCTGGCATTTAAGTGACTCTTAAATTAGTGGAGAGGCATTCATGCCATGCAGAAATAAATTTATATATTCATATTGCTTTCCCCTCCATGCCCCCCTGAAAAAATTTGTAGAGGAATAAAAAATGGATTTGGACATGGTTCATTGTTCTTAGCAGTAGGATGGATAGATAAAGCACCACTGTGTATTTGTTCAACTTGCTCTTAATTGCCTGCCTGATGGAGACGGCTTCTTAGAATGATTTAACAGGTCTTTTTAGGCTGCTTCTTTCTAGGTTCTCTCTCTCTGGTTAGCCAGTCTGATTGGTTTCCCTGTCTCCCTCACAGTATCAATCTCATCTTACTCCTTGATCATCTGCTTCCCAGTGAACCCAGTGAGGATTTTATTCATTTTTCTCTTGGTAACAACCTTTTACAGATACAAAGACCCTTAACGCTTCTCTCTCTCCTTTTATTCAAGGTTAACAATTCCAATTATTTTCAGCCATGCCTTTTAGGCTGCTTCTTGTGGCCTCTATCTAGATGCCTTAAATGGCTTATTTCTGCACAAAATTGGATGCAGTACTTTAGGCTGACGGTAATGAAGGGAATCACCTCACATGTGCGGTTTATTCTTGAAAGATGGGAATCCAGTTCCCCAGTACTGAGCCCTGGGGGACTCCACTGGTGACTGGCCCCAGCTGGATGTAGCTCTATTCACCACCACTCTCTGGGCCTGGACAACTATTCCAGTGCACCCATCCAAACCATGAGCAGCCAGTTTCTCCAGTAGGATGCTGTGGGAGACAGTGTCAAACACTTCCCTGAAGGCTAGGGAAACTGATGAATGGCTTCATTTCAGCTTTCTTTGAAGGGAATTCCAATCTGGTGTCTTACACCCTACTGGCAGTCAGGTGAGAAATGGGAAAGCTGGTGTTAGGACTAATGAAAAAGATGTTTAGTGCCTTTGCTCAATGTATTTGTTGGTTTACAGTTACCTGAATTCTCTAAGAATGCTCTGTTGTGTGTGATGCTGTGAGCAGTGGTGGTGATTTCTGGGTTGGAAAGGGCACTGAGGCGTGCTCCCTGAGCTGGGCAGCTGCCTTGGACACAGGGCTGAGGCTCAGGATGTTTGCCCAGAGTGGTGCCCTGCAGTTGACATTCACTGAAAAGTGCTAATGGTCCAACAAAGCCAGCAAGCTGCTGTGCTTAATACAGTTATCATCTGTGCTCTAGATTGGACTTTAATTAAATTTCTTAATTAGGCCAAAATCCAATAAATCTAGAAGTAGTAATTAGCAGGAGCCAGCTGTTTTATAACTTGTTATCCTGTTTTTGTAGTTTAGACAAGATCTGACTTGAATAAAAGTTGTTCTATCTGCTCATGTTGTAAAAAAAATAATTACTTGCTTCTGTTATTTTAATCCTTGCCTCATTTTGGAGGCCATAATTATTTAAAAAAAGGCTATAAATATAGTATGTTTTGTAAAGATATGTTTTGTGCTATATTAGAATACTATGTATCAACTTCTAACCTGGATTTTTTGTTGATTTACACATTCACATTACTGATTCATCAAGTGTCTTTTTATATCTTAGAAATCTATGGTGCTGGTTGTGAATAAAGACCTCAGTTCTAAATGTTCAATCATCAATTTTCTCAATTTCAACAATTTGTTACTGGGATTATGTAAATACTACTTAGAAAGTTTTCAATAAATCTGTTTCTTAACAAGAATAATTGGAGATATTCTTCAGGTTTAATGCAATCCTAAAGAGCAGTTTAAGGGGGCTTATTAATTTTCCCATTTTTTGAGGGTGAAATTCTCAGAACCCAGGGTTCCGACAGGGGCTTCCATTTTATTTCATTCCTCCAGCCTGTGGAATTAGAGCACATTGCACTGAAATTTCCAAATACAATTACAAAGTTTCATGGAGCTTAGAGTAACAAGTAGTGTATGCATAGGAGAATCTAGCTGTGTCTATGTAAGTCATTTTCCTCCCTCTTCAAACATGGTCATTGCTTGTGCCTGTACTAAGTTATATTTTATAAGCATCAAAACCAAATGAGAAGGGGTAATTTATCCTATTGCACCACAGCAGGCAGAGGATCTTGTGAAATAAAGTGATAATTTACTTTCTGTAACCCTTGGGGTGATACAGTACCGATGAATATTGATTATCTTATAGGTTAATTTTATTTTTTCCCAAATGCTGGTGTTTGGCTCGATGATAATTAGATGGCTGTGTCACACATATCATATCCAATAAAGCTTGGTCAAGTTACTTTTTTAAATTCTAAAAATACCTTTGGGTTAAGTATTCAGTGGTCTGAAATTAATTAGCTTTGAACTCATCCGATCTGAAATACAGTGACATTTCATACTTAGCAATATTTTAGTATAAAGTTTAATTGAATTTTGTTTGTTTTACAGCAGCTGCTGTGCTTTCAGCAAACAAATTGTGTTAGTTAAAGAGTATTGTGGGAAATCCCACAAGGATTTAAAAAAGCTTCTAGGTGAACATTGGCTATGTGATACAATAAATTTAGTGCAGGTTTTCTTGAAGTGATATATTTGGAAATGAAGAACTGTAATGTCTGTTGGATTTTAAATCATAATGGATATGTGCAACCTAGTGAACAGCTTCCTTAGAAGCCTTTGGGCTGTGCTGAAACAAAAAGAATGAACCCAGCAATGTGACCTTTAGATGGTAGGCAGAGAGTGGTAATTAGGACACCACCACATAAATGCTGATGTCCACAGCATTTGTCCTCTATAGGCCTACCTTTCAACAAAGGAAATCTGTGCCAGAAGTAAAAGTTCAAAGTATACATCTTCCCATTTTAACCCCTTAAAGGACTTCTAAATTACACATTACTAATATGTTTTAGAGAGGAAATGTATAAGAACTGCCATATTGGTAAAAGAAAAATCTTGGATGTGTGTATGTATATATTTAAATATTGATATATCTTTATATATATAAATATATATATAAATTATTGCTGTGTAGATAAGGACTATAAGCCAGCTTTTGCATGGCTTCTTCAATATATTTTATCAGTAACGTGCACTTCTGCTGATGGTTGCACTTTCCTTGCCTTTACTGTTCCATTGTGCCTAATAAATATGGATACTTTGATGTAGTAGCATGCATATGTTAGTTCCCTTTTCTAGCATATCTTTGCTGGCTCAAGCAGCAGCTTATTTCATCTGCAACTTTATTTACTGGGAGGTGCTTATTTAAATACACAGTAAAAAAATGGCTGGTGTAAAGCTAAATGTGGATATAAATATATAAATCCAGTGTGGGAAAACCAAAGGAAGAAAAACCCAAAAAACAAAGTTGAAACCAGACAAAGAATTTTTTCTTTATATTTCTGTTCAGTATTTAAGTTAGAGGTAGTAAGTAAGTGCCCAATTTTTTGACCAACCTGGTCTAGTGAAAGGTATCCCTGCTCTTGACAGGAGGGTTAGACCAAGATGATCTTTCAAGTCCCTTCCAACCCAAAGTGCTCTATGATTTTATGGTTATTTTATGCTTTTCATTAAAGATGGTATTATAAAGAAGGTGAAAAATAAATTATTTTTCAGAAATAATGTCCAGAAAACAGATCAGGTTATCACCTGTATAGTATTGCAGATAATTTTATTTGACATAAACCGTCTTAACTGAATTGTAAATAAAAAATACTTGGTACAGTGTGTTTGGTATTGCAAAGAATTTCACTTGATATTTTGTAACATAATGTTAGAATATTAATATTAAAATTAGCTTGCTATGGAGGAAAGAGGTTTGAAGCAAATTTCTCTTGGAACTCAACTTACTTTAAAAGGGGAGTTCACTTTGCACAGGTCTGGAAATGACAAAACAGCTCTGGGCTGCAGTTAGGGATGCTGGATTTGAACTTCATGAGCTGGCAAAGTAAAAGAAGCTGAGCTCTGTTAATGCAGTCAGTGCAGCAAGGATTTTAAGCTCAGCCTATGTCACAATAATGAGAACACCCTTGTGGGAAATTAGAAGCAGGTTTGTGTCTGTTTCTGGCCTCCATACTGGTGTTGGTTCACCACAACACTGGTGTTCTTGAAAGGTGGGTATTTTGCGCATTTGTATGAAAAGGTCTCTGAAGTGCTGAAGGAAGTGTAACAAATGCAGGAACCCCCACCCCACCAGGGTATGTCCTGTATGCACAAAGCCCCTCAGGCTGCCTCCTACCCGTGTCACCCCTGTGGAACATGGATGTTTTACTGGGAGATTGCACATTCCAGCGCAAGTTCTTCCTGACCCTGTGAACACCAGTGTAATGCTTTGGTGTGGTTGCTGTATCTGAGGCTCAGACCAGGGTGTTATGCATCCCGAAAGTGAACTTTTCCTGCCAAATCTGTAGCCATTTCTGGCTATGTCAGTTAATGACAGCATCCTGTTTTGGTGTACAGCATATGTATTGCTGTGTGTATGTGAATTTTTATATATATATATACAGGAGAAAAATGTGTGAGGAGAGGAAGGAAAAAGTATTTCAGACACCAGGCTTTCGGAGGTGCATTTCTACTTTTAATTTACTTAGTGGAACAAGGTTAGTTTCTCTAATGTATCTTGAGAAGGCCTTGGCAGCCATATTTTGAGGACACTCAGATTTTCACAGCTGGTATTTTCAGCTCTTGCTGGGGAGGCTAGAAGCAGAATTTGGTTATGTAATAGTGAAGGCAAAGCTCTGTCAAAATACAGCTCAGTGGATTCCTGTCTGTCTGTTCATTAATGACCAAAATTGCTCCAATGTATTTTTCCCAATTCTGGTTGTCGATGTTTACTCCTCAAGAGAGCTCAGTGACTTTATATACTGGCAAGGCAATGTCTGCAGGCAGGGCCACTCACCTAGCCTTTGTTAAATCCAGCTGATGCCAGTGGAAGAGTTAGTCAAGGTCTTGGGCACGCAGCCTTTTAATTGGGTCTGAAATACAGGAGACCCACCTTCAAATGCCAGCTTATACTGAGCTAAGAAGACCTGTTCTGACTTTAATTAGATACATGTCAGCCAGAACATCTCTAGAAGAAAATGTATTTAGTACTCATGGCATACAAAAATATTAATGATCAGGATAGGAAGAAGTGGTGAGGTATTGTCTCCAATAGGAAAAAGAGAGTTCATTCTCTGTGAAATCAGAGAATGGCAGAGGAGATGGGGCAGAGGAACAGTATAATCTCGTATATTAAAAGAAACATATATTGAATTTGCAGGCTTGGTATCAATAGTCTTGGGCTTTCCTTTTGACATGTGAGGTGTGGCTTTGGTGCTGCTAGTGGAAAATTAATTATGTTGAAGAACCGAGAATGTCAAAAGCCTTTGCTCTTTCTGTGCATAGGAGTAACTGGATGGTTAGTGTTCAGTCTTAGAGACTGAAAAATCTGTGGTAGATAAATTGCACTTACAAACATATATTGGTTGCCTATTTTAAGAAATCACACTATCGCTTTGCATCTCTGAGTATCTAAATACTTCTTGACTGGAAAATGCATTTTCAGTAACAGCTGCAAAATTATGGATGTTGTGAAGTGTGCCATTATCAGACATGAAATCCTCACAGCAAAGACCTCTGAGGAATTCAGCTGGGTAAATAACTGGACTGGAATTAACAGAGAGCTAGCATTTAGCAGCCATCATGCTTACACATTACAGCACTCCCTTACAGTGCTCTTGGCAAAATGGCTGGAGAAGGATGTCACTTCATAGCTGGGTAATTGTTCTATAAAGGCAAGTACATGGAGAGCATTTGAGTTGATTTTTTTTCCTCCCATCCCCCATTACTATGATTTTAATTGGAAGCAGCTCTTTGTTCATGTAAAACTAGCATGAGGTCCTTTACTGAAAGATAGTGATGTCTTTGTATCAAACAGTGCCTGTTTCAAGCTGTTACACTTTTTTAATTGAACTGGCTGAGGTATCTGGGAGAACGAAACTTTTACCATCTCCTTCTGTGTTTTACCATCTCCTCCTGCGAATCACTTAACATGCTGTCTCTGAACAGAAAAATATCCCATTTATGAGTAGGTGGAATAATAGGCTATCTGGATTCTGATACTTATTAAATACTAAGTCTTTGTCAGAATCTGCAAGAGAGCACTGAGAAGCACGGAATTTGAAGCTTGTGTCATTTTTATTATCATTCTGAAATCTTTATTGTGCGCACAGCAACTTGTGTGCCTCATAGAGAAAGTGTTGGCATTTGTAACTTTGCTGTTAGAACTGAAGCATTTACTACTAATAGGCTCCAAACCTAAGGTCACTGGGGTTGCTCAGTTTGTGCCTTAGCAGAGCTAATAGACGCCGTGGGGCTGGGAGTGCAGGTTTCCTGCTGACGCTGAGCTGCTGCTGACATCGAGCGCAAGGCTGGGCTGCCTCGAGTCCTTTCCACAGTTTGTTGCTGAGTCACTGGGTGACCTTGTGTAAACCTCTTCCCTTGGCATGTGCTGCCTGCAAAGGAGGAGCACCAGCAATGACCTGCGCAGTTATTCTTGGGTGAGGAGTTCAGTGAAGCTGCAGATTCAATGTAAATGATTCGTTTTGTTTCTTGCTTTATTAATCTTATGATAGGCAGTGCGTATTGATAATAAAAAGGAAGATGGGGATATATGTGTTAAGGGACAGAGAGGAGAGAGCTGGGACAGAGGGTTGATAACATGTCTGAAGACAGGATGTCAAATGACCTTATCTTTGGCTACCTGATTTCAGAGTATGTGCTAGTTGACCCTGCAACACTGATTCAAAATTAAGAGGGCTGTGTTTAGAAAGCAAAAAGAGTAATAGGAAAAGCCACTGGTAAAATCTAAAAATAAAATTTCTCCCAGCTTAATGTTACTTCTAACTTTTGATATGGCTTCTTGTATGCATACATGTCTGTTCTTAGGAATATACATATAGAAATAGAGATAGGAGCATCATGGTGGGCTGTCTCTGTAATGGATCTTTGAGATCTCCCCCCTCTTGACAGATAATTTTATGCTGTTCAGACAGAATATATTTTAGATTTATAGATACTTGATCTGTTTATATACTGATCTGCCTTTTTTTGAACTAATTTCCCACAAATTATTGAGTTGAAAGTGTTTGTAAACAGAGCAGCCCCTAAAGCCAGGGGTTTGTCTAAAATGAATGAAAAAAATTAAAGGAAAGACTGTTTGATCCTGTAAGATTTTGTAACATTGTAAAGCAAAAGCTTATACTTTTCCAGTTTTTCACATGATACCAAATTCCAGCTGGCAAAGATCCTTGGCACAGCACTTGGCTTTCATTTGGGTTGAAATTTTAAATCTACTAATTTAAAATCTTCCCTTACTGAAAAACATACTTTAAGATTTCTGATAGCTCTAAGGATCTGGCTTATAAAGGGAAGGCTTATATATTGGTAGGCTTAAAGGACATAATTGCACATGGATAGCTTTCCCCCCAGTTGCTGCTTCATCCTGGTCATTACTTATTGAGAAAGTTTTTGTATAACTATTACACATAAGCACAGTGTAACACAGAGAATATAGATTTGCCTAATTCTGCATGCAAAGGCTACCCTATCCTGCAGTTTGCACACCGTATTTGTCACATAAAATCTAGTAAACAGTCTAACTAACTTTTAAATGTGTTTTACGGTTTCAAATCAAAGGTACAAGCAAGTCGCAACTCACGGTCTTCTGAAACACATGCTCAAGAATTCCTATTGCCTCCTACTTCAGAGAAAAAGAGAAAGAATAGGAAGATTTTTCTTTGCATTTACAATCCAATTAAAACAGCAAGGTGTCAGGAATGATATCAGTTCCTCTGAAAGCACTGTTTCAGTCATTGGTAGGCCCTCCATCTGGGAATTGTGGCATAGCAGTCTGCAGCAAGGCAGAAAGAACAACACGGAAAGAAATTTGAATTGTTGACCTAATTTTGGTAGTCCGCCGTTGCTGCTGACGGAAGTTGAAATGATCCCAAAGGGTTCCCTATTATGGGGCTGCCAAAACAGAAAGATGTAACGTAAAGGAGGCAGGAAAGTGAGTGATTGCTTTTTTATCTGTCATTGGTTCTAGTATCGAAATAAAGGTTCTGTGTTTTGTCCACCAAAGATGTATTTTGCAATAAAAACAAGAGATGAAAGCAGATCAGGAAAGTTTTCATCAGTATTCCCTGATAGCAATGAAAGAAGTATTTGTAGACAAGAACTCTCTGCTTATCATGTCTTTGATTTCTGCTATATTAATTTCAAAGGTGATATTAAAAATAAGAATTAAGAGAAAGTTTCTGAAGTCCTTACATGCTCTTTAAGTTTGTTCACTACATGAAAATGGAGATGGTGGTTGCACATTTTGCAAAGTGTGTGTTGCTCAGGATATATAGAATGGTCTATAAAAAGGTCATGCCACAGTATTTTCCTGCTGACAAGTCTTTGTGTTGAAAGGGCCTGATCCGTACTATTTCTTCCTTGGGCCACGATGCATTCACATTGAAGCCTCCCTTTAGATTTTCTTTGCTTTCAGGGAACTGTTTTAAATACCTCTTTTTTTCTTCTTCTTATATATTTTTTTCTCCTTCTTTTTTCTTTTGTCCCAATCTGCTTTTGGTGCAGCCACAGCAGAAGGCAGCACATTTCTGGTTGTACTACTGTGTATTAGGCAGAGACTGAATGGGTAAAGGAAGAGAGCAAGTGTAGTATATTGTTGCTGGCATGTTCTGGCTGTTGAAATGTTAGGTCTCATTCATGAAGGGCTGCATCTGTGCCATGGTTATTCATGTGTAAATAAAGTTTTTGCTCTATTGGAAATCCCAGGTAATCTGGTACCAAAGTAAGTATCAGAGTCTTAGAAATAAAAGAGCAGGGGCAAGAAGGGGAAGATGCAGTCTCCTTGCATGTATTTTGGATGCCTGACAAATGGATCTCTTACTGAACAGTTGTAAATCAAACTATTATGGATAGAAAGCTTTAGAGTAGAATACAAGGCATCATAATAAAATGTCCTAGGGTTTTTTTAAAGAAATATGCCTTTTTAATCTTTTTGAACATTTGGTTGTACAAATGAACCCCTTCCCTTCCTCATCTAGCTCTCAATTAGAATAACTTCTGACAAAAAGCCAGCGGTAATGTACATATTCCCATTACAAAGCATTTGCCAACCAAAATTTCTAGCAACTACTGCAGAGAACTCACAGATGTGTTCATCACTGTTTTCCCAAAGAAATTGCCTTTTATTTGGGTCAGTCTTGTTTTATGCTTAGTCATTTTAAAGCCAAAAAGCATTGTTTTCAAAAAGTCTTTAAAACGTGGATCAGCTGTGTAAGGACATAGGGAGAGCTTCCAAAACATTCAGGGAAACTGTTTTTCTATTACCGTATGCCAGTGATGGGATTGCTCTTTTTTCTGCTCTGAGGATTACAGTTAGACCCTGCCTGTTCCTATTTGAGGTGTGCAGGACAGAAGGAAGGTTTAGTACCACTCTTCTACAGAACAAGGTGTTCTTTTGAGATCCCCACCTCACCCCTTTAGTCCACAGAGCCTGCATATGTGGACTGTACACAACGTTACCCCAGTTGTCAGAGGAATTGTCCTCAGCTGTTCTTCTTTCTAAGAAGAAATCTGAAATACCTGTCCACCTTAGTAGTTATTTTTTAAACCTTCTGTAAGTAATGCACTCTGTTTAAGAGTTGAAATGGACTGAGATGTCCCATGTGAACAGATCTGGCTAAAATCTCTGAGAACCTGAGTGCTTTGCCCATTTTGGGAATCTGAAGGAAAGGATGGAGGCTGGCATCAGTGTTTTACTCTCTTACCTTTAAACTTACCTTGCTCTCAAGATGCGATGCTACCTGACATGATGGAGGTAAAAGTGTGAGAAACAGAACTTTCACTAAAAATTCCATGTATTGCAGTTTGTGATTAAAAATCTGAACAATCAATCTTGAATACTTTCCAGCCTTTCCTAGCTATTTGGGAAATGTTGACAAGTGTTGCAAGTCATTGCCATGTAAACAGAGAAAACCATTCATTTTTATAACACTGTATTTTGCCTGGAGAGCCATGATATGATAAATAACATAACTGAATCAACTTTCTTTATTTAGCATGTGCTGCCATAACTACAGGATATGAACATGTTGGTGACTTCATTGCACTGAGTGAAATTACTAATGTATCAAATGTCAGCTCATCTGTCAAGTTATTTCTATCATAGTTTTGGTTCTTGGAGGTTTTTTTGGTGTGTGTGGTATATTCTGAATTCTGAATGAATTTGAACAGCTGTAGTTTATGCTCTATTTGTTTGTATATGAACAGATACATTTCCACAGTAATAGCTTCCCCTCTTTATCCTTCCTCTCCAGCATTAGAAATAGATTTAGCTTAGCAGTTACTGGAAATGAGAAATTAAGTATCCAATTATTTTAAGTTATTTTTGTATTACCATAGCTTTTAAGAAGCTATAGGAAGATTACTGAAGGATTATTAGGTTGTAGTTTTCCAGGGGTTGCTGGTAATTCGTTGTGAATAGCACTCTAACAACTCGTACTGACTGGCATAATTAAATGTTTCAAATTTGCCCCAGTTTTTGCAAGATTTATTGCTAATTAATCTTCTTTTTTAATCTCACTGGTATGTTACGCTACTGAAACATCCACTTTCAGAAGTAGATATTGTCATGTTACTATACTACTTCTTTTTATATGCTCTTATTACTGTAACACACAGGTTCTAGATCTCTGTTTCATTCTTCTCTCTGAACTTTTGTAAACACTGTTCTTATGTAGTGTGGCCAGCTTGCCAAAAGTATTATTAAGATAGTTTTTATTTCCAAATTTACTAGAGAATTCAAGTAAAACTATTAATCTTAACTACAAGCTTTTTAGGATCTAATAACTTACCCTTTAGAAGAATTGGTATTGCAGAATTAGTAGCTATGCTAAAGGATAAGTACATTATTCAATGTAGACAAATTACCCAGATAAATTTTGAATTTGGAGCTGTACTTTTTTGTCCTTTTTTTTTTTCCTTTTGATTCTTGTGGGCATTGGTTTGTTTTGTTATAATCTTATTGGCCTGATTGCTGTCTTCACTTACCTTTTACAAGTAAATTCTTGCTTTGTCTTTGATGTTTTTACATTGCATAATATGGGGAAACCTTCTCTTTCTCTTTTATTCAAATGTATTCAGATTGCTAGCTGAAGGCCAGAAGAGAGCAGCAAAATGTTTTATGTGGAATAACAACGTTGGAATATTTAAGAATAGGGCAGCTCAAAAAGGATTAAGCTAGGTTGAAGTGAGACATATCTGACATCATAAAAAATAGAGGTTCTTGGCCTGAGGAGGTTTGTTACTATATAAATAAATTGAATTCCTCTTTTCCAGTGTTTTGTGCTACTTAAATATGCTGACTAAGCTGTTTCAGCACTTTGATCTGCCATGATCTGGCCCTAGCTGTACTTTCATCCTTTTCAGAAGTATTTCTCACAGCAGTGAATTTAGCCCTAAGGAAATGAGTATGCAGATTTCCTTTCTCCATTAAATACTACCTAGATGCCTGTCTTTATTGAACAAATAAACTAGTAAATTCCCTGAGGGTTTAGGTTTTAAGCCACTAACAACACAATTCACTGCGTCACCTTAAAGAAACCCCTGGAGAGAATTACAGTATTTGCCAGCAAGGAAAATGGTTTAGAAGTTACGTTTTTGGGACTGGTTCTGTTGGATGCAATCCTGATGTATTTTATGTGAAATACAGTTTTTTGTGAAGATTTGAACATTGTACATGATAGTAGTTATATCCATCATGTTTCAGTGCTGTTCATATGTGCTATTCTGTCTGGCTTCCAGCTCTCTTGCCCAAAAGGCAGAGAGTTTGACCTGTTCTGTCCTCTGCTTTGGAGACCCCCGCATGGCCATGTCTGCTTAAGATAGTGCTGAAATCTGTTTGCCTTGTTCGATTCACTTGTCCTCAATCTCTAACACAAAGGGTATACCCTGAAAAGATTTAGTACTGAGGAGACTTTACTCTCTTTTCACTCTGCAGTGTAAATAAAGGTGTTTAGAGACTCTAGGAAAATGGAGGTAGATGATACTCATTAAAGAACTTGAATTTCTTCCAGTCATTAAGCTTTCAGAGTGATATTTTCCATCAAGATAGCTCCATAATGATAATTTTATTTCTGTAAATTTTTCTGTGCATGGGAAATACCAATTCAAATTAACATGCAGTGAACATCAACAAAAATACAAATGCTTTTGTTGTTTCCCCTTGTGATCAAAATACACTGAAATATTATAAAGAAATATGAAGTAAGACAATATCAAGGCCTTGTCCATTGTCTTTTGATTGTTTGTTTTCAGAGAGGAAATTGTGATCATTGCCTTCAAGAACAGAATTCAGGTTTTCTGAAATTCAGTCTTGTCCTCCTTTCAATATGACGCATGATAACTTCCTTATGTAGGTATATTTTTGGTATTTATAAAGATTCACAGCATTGGCCAATCCATATGTGAAAATTTGTAGGTGGCCACCATGACAGTTTAGGCCTGTATCCCAAAACCCAGTAACTTGTGTTGAAATGGAACACAAATTTAGTGATAGCTAAGCAGAGTTAACAGTCTGGATTGACCTCATCTGATTGCCAAGGAGCTTAGCAGCTTCCATCCTGCTTTCACTGAGAACCATCCAGCAAAGGCCACCATTTCGTATGCGTTCTTTATGGAAAGAAGATGCCACAGTTGCAATTTCGTATGATACCTTATTCTGTTGCATTTTGTTACCCTGTGTAAATATATTTCCGTTGCATTGCTACCGTCAAAGCTGTTAATCAAATCTGGTTTGTATTAAATCTCTTCTCTTTTGTTTACCAGATGATGTCACTAATACTGCTCAGGAAGCCCTCCTTGCTGATGGCAATGAGAACGTGCCAGCAGGACTAGGAGTTGTGGTGCGGAAAGTCCCAGAACAAACACAGCTCGTGTCTTAGCTACCAGTGCTGCTCATTGTTCATCTCTTTAAATTAAAATCAAACACAACTGCCTCAGAAACCTGTGGACAAGAGAAAGGTACTGTGCATTGCCAGCATGTTGGTTGGGTAGGAAGAGAATGACTCTGCCATAAAGATATGATGCTATCACTTTATTAGAGACAATATCATTTGAAGCTTCAAGTTTGAAAGTCTTTTTGTACTGTGAGACACTTTTAAACCCAACCAGATCTTGCAATAAAAAAAATACCAAATCTATATGAAGCTTTTGTCTTTTTGTGAGGTGCTTTGGTTCTCTTTACAGAGATGCTTTCTGGATTCACTGAACAGATTCTTGGTAAAAACATTTCCTTACTTGGTGTTTTCTTCCTTAATTTTTTAAGTTTTTCCATCCCCCCAGTGGCATCTAAGATGTGCAGTACAGAAGGATGCTTAGAGTCTTATATTTATCATATGCTTGCTAGCTTGACCACTGTGTTACCTCAGTTGTATCTGTCACCATTAATAAAGAAGAAGGGCTTTAGTTACTTTGGTCTGAGTCAAGAGAGCTAAGCTCCTTTGACAGACTTTTCCAACCTTCTGTTGACTTTTATGTGTTTATAATATGCACGTCTGGGTATTCAGCAGGGAGTTATATGTGTTGTGCATAAACCCCAACACAATATTTTGTTTGCTTCAAGGATCATCTTGAAATTACTTGTTTCCTCCTATTAGAGAAGTATGGTAAGGATGACAGTTTAACACAGTGCCTAATTTTTTGGTTTTTTATCTTGTGGTAGTCCTGCAGTGATGACAGAGTTATTAGGATTAGAAATATTAGGAAATAGTAAACCCCCACTGTGTGTAACTGTCCTTTCTGCAGAAAAATGCCATTGGTCCCTAGAAAAGACATTTTTATCTAGAAAGATGTTGAGAATATAATCAAGGTTTGCCAGAAAACTTTAGTACAGAAAGAAAAGCAAAGCAGCCATAACCCAGGAAATATCCTTTCCCAATGGCTATTTTGTAGTTTGCATATTGAAATTGTTGTATCTTTGCTACTCACAAACTTTTCTTGATTATAAATATACCTTGTTATATTTAGTATAGTGCACAGTGAACACTTCCTTCTCAGTTTGGAATAGAAAAGTATGACACTAGATAAGGCAAATGCTATGGGAAGTGACAGATGTAGAATGCATGATGATTAATGAAAAAGTCACAAAGAAGGAAAGAATAAAATAAAAAAAACGCAAGATACAGAATAAGTCTTAGGGCCCATCTGTTTTCTATGACACTCAAATACAGCTACTAGTTCATTGTAGTATCTTTGATTTCAACACTTCAGTGAATTTCACTGTAGTATAGTCATCATAAAGCAACATATAAAAAGTGAAGAAGTATGTCTAAAACAACTTAATGTTTGTTAATATACTTAGCTTTTACTATAGGGAATAATTACTCTAATTTGTAATTTCTAATTTGTAAGTGAATTTGTTTTGGGGGCAACAGATAAACTGATGTGACTCCTAAATTCTCTCTTCTGTACCTGGGAGGGTACTTCATCCCTTACTTCTGAGTGGGTTTAACACTTTATGGTAAATGCATGAGGAGCTTCAGTCATAGATGTATCTAAAAAAATTATCTCCATATCTACTTAATAATACCAGAAAGTAAATGATGCTGATTTTGAAAATAATTAAAATGCTGAACTCTAAACCCATCTGATGAGTATTGTAACTTGGCTTTCTGTGAAGGTGAATGTATTTTAATTTTTAAATTTTGAAAGATTGCTATTTAACGATTATTTTCCCCGTTGTCCTTTAGACTGTTCTGTTGCTGTACGTCCAAACAGTTGAACATGGACTAAAAATTTGATTTGGACTTAATAGTTTGTTTAGCTGACTCTGCATAATAAAAATGAAGTGTTCCAAACATGAGTCTTCCACAGCCGATGTATTTTGGAAAGTGATTATTTCATGTGCAAATTATCTAAATCTATCCGAATAGTTGGAACTAGCTTATGAGAATTTGAACAGTGGGTTTTCATCTTCTGGATTGCTTATGCACATTTGCCCAATGCTACAGGAAAAAATTCTGCCTGTCTGGTTCCTGTTTCTCTTATTTGATCAGTCATATTTCTTGCATATCAATGTCTTGTTATTTGTCTGGACTGTTCCTGATCTCTTCCAACTTGCTCCTCAGAATGGAAGTGTAAACACAAGCAGTCATGCAGGAGTGGTACTGCTGTATCATGCAGCTGTGAGCTGACACTTTGCTTTAGGGAATCACTGGCTGCTTCTATGAAAATTTAGGATTGCTGCAACATGCCTGGCCCTGCAGTAGGGCCAGGCACATTTTTTAAATGGCTCCTTCTTTCTTTTGCTTACTGATCATGAAATCTTCCAAAGATTGATACTTTTCTCCTTTCTTTGAATGGTGAACACTAAATTGAGATAAACTTCAGTAGTGCCCTCATGTTTCCATTTTTTCATAACATCGTTTGAACAAACAATCTGTGCTGACTAATCCTCTGTACAAATATTACTCATGTTCGCTGCCATGTGATTGCAGATCCATTATTCTCCAAACACAGAAAACAAGTACTATAACATGCTTATGTCTAAAGAGTTTCTCTTACTTGCAAATGTAACAAGGTAATACATTTGGGTGGCTGATAGCTGTGCAGCTGCTGGCAGAATTCCCACACATGTTTTGCCATTAGATAAGTCTGTGGTTGGTAATGGTCATGTTGAGATAAGGGATGTTGCACTTAGTCATCTAAAAGTAATCATCTATGTGTTGAGTGTTTGCAAGAGGTCTTAAAAAGAAAACTAAAAAAACTTTCCTGATACCATGGAAAGGGCTCTCAAATATATCAGACTTGCTGTCCAGTATTAAGCACAGCAGATCTTCAGTCTTCTACTCCATGTATGTTCATAAATGAGTATGAATGGGAAAAAAAGGTATGAAGTGTGAGAAACCTGCAGCCTATGTGTTGTGCATTCAAGAAACAGTAGTGAGAGGCCATAAATTTGACGGTTCTGAAAATTCCTTAGGATATATCAGTTTTGCAATACCTGCTGCTTTTTCTTGATAAATATGCTCTCTCTTGGTTATGGTTGTCTTTCTAGATTTTTGTTTGTTTTTCTCAGCTCCTCAATTAAATTAATTTGTAATGTCAATAGCTCCAAGTGATGTTTTGAATATTAAATATCTTTGATAATGGAATTTTATTATGGCAGTATATGTATGCATGTGGAGAAAAGCAGGTTTTATGCATAGAATTGTGTAATTGTTGATTTCTAGTAGAAAAATCTTGAAGGACACTAATTTTAATCTCAACACCTGCAACTTATCCTTTCTGAATGAAATCCATCATGTGCACATATGCACATACTATATTTATACTGGTGTGCTGGATGTTATTACAACACAAGACAAAAATGTGAGATTTTGTAGTAGAGGGGAGGGGAAGAGTATTTGGGCATTTCAATTAACTTCCAACAATCAATGGAAGAATTAAAAATGCACACTCTGGGACAGTGAAAGGAAACACATAACCTTTTTATTTATTCGTGAAGACTTGCATATCTCAAAGAAAACATCTAGTAATTGTCAATTCTTAATCCCTTACAACATTTGGGAAGTATTAGTGAAGATCTTTTTGATGTTTCCAGATGTCTATTGCAAAAAAAAATAATAAAGAGTATGTGTTTGTAGCATAGCCATTTGAATTGATATGCCCTGGGAGGCGAATGAGCATGGTTTCACTTAAGATCTCCCAGTTTTCACCTTGTTCACTGAAACAGGCAGCATTTCAGCATTTCCCCTTTCATGTACAAGGGCAATGTATGCAGGTAACAGCTAAGTCTTGATTTACATGTAGCTTTCAGTTTTTCTAGTATAGGTTTGCTCTGTAGGAGGTGAAAAATTGCAGTGTTACTGCCATAGCCATACTAACCTTAACCTTAAAGCAAAACCTTATTCACACTTTCACCTAAAGTTTAGGGAGATGATGTAGAAAGAATAGTTTTTGGCAATACCTATTTCCATATTTTTCCACTGAGTCTTCATTAAGACTAAGTTTGTAAAGCCACTGCTAGGACCCTAAATTTGAGGCTTCCCTCTGCCACCTCTTTTAGGGGATGAGGTGGGAAGAGGAACAGAACTGCACACTAAGATCAATTCATAGCAGAAATTATATGAACATACTTTTACACAACTGGATTAATAGATAGGATTGCAGCTGTATCAAAATTGCATGATTGAATTGCAACTTGAATAAAGATTTTTGTCCATGGTCAGACACGATTTACAGAACCATTTAGACTTTCCACGGAATAACCTTCTTTGCAGGAACCATGGCAAAGAAGGAGGTTGTATTCTGAAGCAATGAAGCATAAACATTTTTCTCTCCTTTTAAGCATTGGGACTTCTGTAGGTGACACGTCTTGGCTTCAACTTTATGCAAAACACTGTACCATCTTCACAGTCTCCTCTCTGAAACAGTGTTGTGAAATGAAGTCTTGATTTCTCAGTGAAGGAGAGATGTTATATAGGTAAAGAGAGATAAGGATGTTTTCTTCAGAGTGAACAACAAATCACTTTTTAATTCCCCTGAGTATCCAAATCAGCTTGACTATGACAACACTCAGCAGTTCAGGATACACTGCTCGTAATGCTGTGCCCCCATAAACTGGATACCCCCATAAGTTGCATACACAACTTGCATACTAGAGAGCTCAAAGTTACCTGTGCAAGTATTCTGGTTCTGTGTAACATTATCCCAAATTTAGAAAGATTTTAGGAAGCTTTATTTCCATATATATAAAAATGCATAAATTAATAAATAAATAAGTGTGCATTGATTAATTTCTGAGCTTCAGAATACTTTGGGACAGTCTAATCTGGACAACAGAAAGTATCACAGTCTATAGTGGTGTGTCACAGAGTATTTCTGAAGTTCTGTATTTATATCTACTTGCCTGTTTCTCTCTTTTTGAGGTGAACCATGACTGAATGTGTCTGCTTTTTAACATTCTGAGGGATGCTATCCTTAAAATTATGATGTTGATATATGTATCTGGATAAATATATTTTTTGCAAGTCTTCATGGCCACCACATTCAACTTTAAGTATCTTCAGGGAGCACATTTGTATTTCTGGTGGCCAGCATGCCAACAACATTTCCAACAAGTCTGGAATGGTTTGAATCAAATTTGCTGGCAGTTACCAGGAGGGTATTTTATTTGTAGTCTTCTCACGGTGGTGAAGCGTTCTCTATTTGTGGGTATTGGAAGATGGTTACAGAAAGAAAGCCTTTAGTTCAGAGTTTCTCTGTGCTTTTCTTGTGCTTTGTCCTGTTTGTCTCTGTCCTGTTCAACCAGAGAGAGAGAAAAAAGTTTGTCTCCAGGCTCTTGCTGTGTTAGTATCTAGCTGTGCTCTTTACTGTCTGTAGTTTGAAGCCCTTGCACAGCTTCTTTTCAGAGAGTTGAGAGAGGAAAGAAGCTACTGTCTGGCTGAAACGCTCAGTTTAAATATTTTATCCCAGGTGATGCAGTTGCATCAGCCAGTTACCAGAGTGACTTAAACTCTGTTCATTGCAATGAACATTCACTCAAATACCAGTTTTAAATTTGAAATACCGGTTTTACCTGGCTGATTGTCAGAACACTGCTGTGAGAAAGTTAACAGATCTTCCGAGGGAATTGCAGTTTTGTGGGACACTAAATTTGATGATTCCTGCCAAAAAAAATTGCAAACTCTTTCTATGTCTCATAAGTTTCATTTCTCATAACCAGTATGCAGTATCCAGTCTCTTATTTCACAATACTGTCCTCAGAATATATTTCTGATAGTCTTTCTGTAAGTGCAATGCCCACTTTACTGAGAGATTAAGTGATTTGGTAAAGAAAATACAAGGCATCTGTGACAGAACTGTAGGTGGAACCAAAATCCATCAAGCCTTAGCCTGTGTGTTGCCAATAAGATAATAATTACTATCCAGTTAGATTTGAAATTAGATTTGAATGTGGGGTTCAAGATCACTGAAGTTGAGCAGGAGTCATTGATGCAGTAATCAAACACAAGGTTGAGGTCCTAAATTCTTGAGCACAGATAGGTACTTTTTTTGGGGATTCTGTGACTTCAAAATCTAAGCAACAGCACTGCTAATTCTGTAGTGTATATATTTACTTTGATCTCTGGAGCTAAGGGACTTGGCAAAGTGGAGCACAATGGGAGCTTTGGAGAAAATAAAGCATGTTCTTTTGTCACTCTTCCTGTATTACTGGAATAGGCTGATATCTTCATTTTGGCTAAAAGTTGTGGTTCTAATGAGAAGTTGTGTGAAAGTTGAGCTGCCCCTTGGTAGGTGAAGAAGTGTCGTAATTCTTTTTTGTGCTGACTGATGTGCTCGTGCTGCTCTGCACTGAGCTGTGTGATTCTTCTGTGCTGGAGCAGTGAGGTGGCAATGTGGGCTGTCTGGCACAGTGTGAGGTAGATTGCAGACTTAGTAAAGGTAGTCAACAGCATAAAATAGTTATTGACATCAGAGACAGTGGAATGAAATCATGCCTCTTCTGCTTCACTGTTCAGCTGGTAACTAATATCACATCCAGAAGCACCTTTTCTCCTCCATACACCTACCTGACCTCTCAAGTCTGTCCTGTTGATTTACAAAATAATAAATATTCAAGATACAATGAAGTGTTAGGTTTCTCTCATTGAGGTTCCTCCTCTCTCTTGAGTCACCAAATCGGGAATCTGAACCTCTTCCCCCAAACCTGTCAGTTGCCTTGTACACTTACTACACAGCTGTCATCCCTGAATTTCTAATTTTTCTCATTTCAGGTTTTAGTTATTCTAGCTCTTTACAATAAAATAGTAATAATAATAATAATAATAATAATGATAATAATAGGTTTCAAAAAAACCTAAAGGAAGCTTCCTGCAAAAATCAGGTGAATAGCTAAACAAAGCTGGTCCAGTATAATCCAAAAGCCTAAATTTGACAGATTGATTACATCTGTGGGGTGTCAGTAATAGTCAATAAAGATATTAGAATCTGTCTCCATATTTGCTATTTATCTACCCTTAACTGAGAAATGCTATAACTTGCCCTTTTTTCCTCGTTCTGTTTTTGCTCTTAAATGTTCTGCTTTAATGGGAATGCTGCTCCTCAGTGAGGAGCATAACACCCAGGGAAGGGTGTTATGAGAAGGTCCTGAGGCTCATGCACTGTGCCAGACAGCAGGCATTGGGTCTGGGCTCCTGTCCATGCTGGAAAGGAAGGAACTGGCCCCAACATCAGAGGAACAGCTCTGCTTAGAGCTGCCTCTCTGGAGTTGCAATGATCCCAGCAGCCTAAAGCACTCTGGCTGTGTAACAGAGCTGAGTTGTGAAGGTTGTGGAGGGAGGGTTCTGTGGTATCATTTTTAGTTGAGTTTGAACTTTGCCTTTCTGTGTTAGTGTCTCTTTTATTTTATATGTATCACAGGACTTCTGTTTGTAGCATTTTGTCTTTTAATAGGGCTAATAGAGCAATTTTAATGATTAATGATTTGATAAATCTTTGAAACAGTTCTATAAGTTAAATTGGGTAAATGTTAATAAAGAATATACATTCAGTGAAGCCAGTGAATATGTTTTATTTACTTGAAAATCCTGGAATCAAGCTCACAGCTTGCTGAGAAGGGATTCAGGTTAAGTTATCAGTAACTCCTAGTGTATGAAAATGTTGTGTAGTGCAGAAGGGAGGTGCAGAATCCCTTCCCTTCCTCCTGCTGTGTCCTTTTCTGCTCAGAAGATTCTAAATCTAAAAAGATTCCTTTTTACTTGTGATAATTCCTTTTAAAGTAAAAGCTAGTTTTTTGGGTTTTTTTTTTGGTGGGCTGCTTATGTCCTTTCACTGGAATGAAGGTTTTAATATACTGGATGCTATCCAATTGCATGCAGTAGTACCAATTAAATAAAAATTCTGTGTCACATGGTTGCTACTAGTAGGCACACACACATTTGTGTGTGTGCATAGGGTCTAAATGAGTTCAATATACCTTTTTTGTTTTGTTTTTCTTTTTTTTTTTTTTGGTGGTATGCAGTGACTTGGATACATACTTTAGTTCCATGTGTTTTAACAGATGCACACGTGTCACAGGCAACCAATTCACTGAAGAGAAAATGAATACATTGGTGAAATTAATTCAGGAACTTGCCAAACTAGTTCTGTTAACTAGTTCAGTTCTGTATAGGGATTTGGAAGTCAGTGGTTCGTGGTGAGAAGTTAAAATCTGGGTACTGATTGCTGAGAGCTTTGGGAATTTTCTAAAAGACTGTGAAGTGACAGAATCACAGATTGCCTTTGCTGAGATGCCACTGAAAAAAATACGGAAGCAATTACTAACCTGGACAGAAGATCCAGTGCTCATCCTCAGGATGTCACCTGCTGTGGAAATCTGAGCAAGTGTCAAACTCATGGTACGCTGTAATCTCTACCAAGGAAAGCTCTGTTCCACATTGCTCTGCAGGATTATGTTACTATGAGGTCTTTTGGCAAAAAAACAATTAAGAAATGCGTATAGTTTCTTGGTGATTGCTTTCCATATAGTTTGACCCTATAAGGTGTATTCTTATTAAAGCAAGAATGGCTCAGGACTTTAGGCTGTGAATCTGAAAAAATGAATGTGGAGCTGTTAGTTAACAATAAAGATGTTTCTGGTTTTTCCCATCAAAAAATTGCAAGTGACATTTACAAAGTGTTCCACTGTAAGGAAGCTCTGTATTTCCGTAAGTGGGCTATGATTTAAAATAACCCTCAAAGGTTCTACTGTTACAGAAATAGATCTGTCTTTGTAGGTAACTAACAGAGGGGTAGCAGTAAGGTGACCAGTCTACAATATACTTAGAAAATTATACTGATAATTTGTATTTAGATTTTTTGGCTGGGAAGAGTATTATTTTACAGTCCTGTAGAGGTTCTTCTGCTTTTATCCATTCAGTCGTGTTTTATAACATAAAACTGAGAATTGAAGCAGTAAATGTAGGTCATCTGAACCTTGTGAGAAATGTGCCTTGGGCAGCTATGAACATTGTCTTTCCGATACAGTAACTGGTTGATTATCACTGTTTTTTAAAACTATAACAGAGGTGAACTGCAAGTTACTTCTGAAGTTAACATTGTACCTGTGTCAACTGCATTTACTATTGTCAGATGCAACAGTAATAAAATTTATTTTAAACTTCTTGAATGTACAGGATTGTGCTATGCTGAGAATGTACTTACATCTTATATTCACAAACACAGTGAGGGTTATGGGTAGCTTGCACCAGGCTCTGCAGAATCATAAAGAAAGGTTGAAATAAAAAAAGCTGAAGTAAAAGGGCACACTGTATATGTGGAAGTGTAGTGTCTAGATGAAGAAGCTTTATTATTTCTCTCCAGTACCGGAGTTACGGCTTGATGTTTCAGCTGAGATGACTCATTGACAATTTCACTTTCCAAAAATTTTATTGCAGCTGAATAATGTTGTTGAAGCCTGAAATAAGGCTGGAATGCAGAATTTTGGTTGATACAATTCAGTGAATTTTTCATGTTATCATGTTATCCATATTTATTGCTTGATTTTATTGGTGTACTTACTTTTCCTATTGATTACTGTTTGTTAGTGAAAGACTCACTCTAAAGATACAACCCTCTGCATATTTTTGTGTATTTCATACAGGATCATGTTTAAAGACTTGCTTTTCTTTAAATGGACTTACTTTTCAGTAGAAAGTATTGGGTTATTTTTTTCCTTATTCTTTGTAATCAAAATTCTTTGACGTTACACTTTCACATTTTTGCAGTACTGATTTTTCTTATTTTTTCTCTTAAGTTTTATTAATCTTTAACATCTAGAATCATCGTATAGCAATTAATCACATAGTTTAAGGTCTTGTTTGATAAAATCAGGGAAGCGATTGAGGTACTGATAAAAAGGATCGTTTAAATATGGTAAGCAAATAGAAGAGAAATTGGAAGTTAGGACATTGTTCAGCTGATTGGTTCTCTAGTATGTTAAGAATTCAATGGATTTCCCAAAATACCTGTAAGAGAAATCGTGTTAAATATTTTGATCTTTTACACCGCAGTCCCCCAAACTATTGAACAATTGATTCAAATCCAGTCAAGTTTATTTAGTTGTTTTTCTTCAGTGACAATTGCCCCTATACTTATCAAGTAAAGTGAGAAACTTGGTATGTTCCAGAGACTGCTGGAAACGTGACTTGTGCTTTAGAATCCATTACTCTTTCCTGTCCTTTTTTTTGGTGTGAAATATAAAATACATGCAAATGATTCCAAGATTTGCAAGAAGTGTGTAGAACTCAGAGTGCAGGAAGCGGCTATTTTTATTCACGAAGTGATTGTGGGACTGTATCCTGGTGGCGTCATGAATTTGCCTCTCAGCAGACATATGGTGAGTTAATAAATAGGTTGTTGGTTGAAACGTCTGCATCAGTAAAATTTTGTTAGAGTGGAGTATTCTTTTCCTTAATTTTTTCTCACTGTGTTTACAAGTTGTTTGGTGGGGTTTTTGTTTTGTCCTGACCTTTATCCAGACGTTAAATGTGGGTAGTCAGCCAGAAGGGAATCTAGGCCCTCACTGGTTCTGTCCCTTTCATTTGGGAAGGAGAGGATGTACTCTCTGCTTCAGCCCTTGTGTGTCTGTGCTCTGTGCCTGAGTATATAGATAGGCTTTGTGTTGCCATAGTTCCTGCTTTTGAAATAGGTAGGCTGGAAGATTTATCTAGGGAAGAGTGAAAATGGAAACTTTTTTTTATGCCCACCAGTGCAGCTTGATGGGTGGTTGTTTCTTGGTTTTCTGTTTTGTGGGGTTTTTGTTTATTTGGTTTGGTTTTTGTTTGGTTTTTTTGTTTGGTTGGGTTTTTTTGTTGGGGTTTTCGGTGCTTTTGTTTTATTTATTTTTTTTGTTGGTTTGGGAGGGGGGTTGTTGATTCTTTTTGTTTTGTTTTGTGGTTTTGGAGAGTTTATTATGTTTAGTTTGGTTGGGAGGTGGTGTTTTTGCTCCCCTCCCCACTCTCCTTCCTTCTGTGCCTATAAGAGAAGAGGGTGATTTTCTTCAGGTTCTGGGTCTAAGCTTTTATTTTACTTGAATGGTACACTTTTCAAATGGTGCAAGTTAAAGGAGAAAGACTGAGAGCAATGCCTTGAGAATTTTTTTAATTCTAAAGAGTGCTTTAAAGAGTAATTCTTAACTCTCTAATTTTTAAGGCTAATTTGAGTATTAAATGTAATTTGAACAGCTTTAAGTACTGCATATTATATTTAGACCTGCATGTTTTCATATGCAGACAACAGAATGGTTCTGGTATGTGATTGTAGAACCGTATTTTTTCAAGTCTCTGGGTGGTGGTGACTCTGTGACAGAATATGAGCTTTGCAGTCATTGAGAGTTATGCCTGGCCAGTGCCAGGCATCCCATGATGTACATAATGTAAGTTTAAATATTCACACTGAATGGCGTAGTATCTTCATGATATACTTGGGAACATGCTACAGTCAGGGGAAATGGTTATTACTGAACAAAATATATGTGGTGGCTTTGTTTCTGGACGTTGTCCGTATTCACACTGAGCACAGTTACTTAACTTTCCTCATTTTTCTTATGGAGAAGCAAACACTTAAATGTTGGGGTTTTTTTTCCAAACTGTAGTTTTAAAGAGACAGGGCAGGATCTAGTGAGGTTAAAATTCATGTTGCCAGGCCAGTGAGGTATGGTTTTGGTTTCCTTAACTAAGTTAATTGTCTACTGAATTAAATCATACATAATTTGGCTACATCAGAGATTTTGTTCTAGAGATGTTTTCAGGAATAATTCCTTGATAGAATCTGAATAGCGCAGATAGCCTTTGAGATGAGGAACAATTAATTTCCATTTTCACATTGTAAATACTGTGGAATTATTATAGATTGGATTTGCATATCGATGTTTTTTTAGTTATTCTTTACAAATTGTCCAGGAAAGTAACACTAGCAACTGATTTTGAATTCAGATTGTCCATACAGTTAAGGATTTTGGATGAAATACAGTGGTTTAATATAGTTTTAGACTTTAGTAGCATAGAAACTCCTTAGATTAATAGCATGAAATTCCTTTATTAAGAACAGTAATTCTTCACATTTCTTCTATTCATTAAAGAGTTCCTTTTTGTAATTTACCGTAAGAATGTTCCTGATTTGTTTTTCTTGAATCAACTACTGTGTGTAAAATCACAATAGCACCAGTGTTTGTTTTGTAAGGTAGTTCTTTTGTAAGGTTGTTTTTATACATAATAAAATTAATATGTATTTAATTTCCTGTTTTTCATAGGTTATGTATTAAAATGCTCATATAATGAATATAAGGAACAGATACAATTTTATTGAATAGGATAACTCAATAGATTGTTATATTTTGAAGGAAAGATATCTGATATTAGAGCAAAACAACTATTTTGCTTAAGTTACGTCAGCAAATAATTGGTAAAGTTCATTTTTTTTTAAATTGCTTTTTATGAATGAAAGAACGCAATGGGAATATCATCAGACAGACTGAGACTTGGTGTCCTGAGTTCTGTTCACTCTTCATCTGATTTGACTTGTTATTCTGAGCAAGATATTTAACTCACCACCTGTTTACCAGTCCTTGAAGAGGAGAACAAAACTGAGCTGTTTAGTTTGTCTGTCACACCTGAGGTATTGGTCACTAACCCTTTAGAAAGTATGTGCTAAGGAATGCACGGGATTCTCATTCTAATACAATTTCTAAAATAACTCCCTGGCAGTAGTAGGTTGGACAGAGCAGCTTATTGTTGAAGGCAATTTGATAGCAATTTTCTTGGAAATATAATACTCCAGTAATGTTGTTCAGTTTTAAAATAGTAACCTTTCTGCTTTGTTGACAATTTAATAATGAAATTATGTGGATATTTAAAATGAGCAGAGGACATGGCTTTGGAAACTAGTTCAGCATTGATAGCACTTGTTCCTCAGTTTGTTCTTACGGAGCACCAGGTTATTCTTAGAGGAAATCAGAGAGGAAAAAAGTCACAGATTAATCTTCTATAACTACTCATGAAGCAAACTAATAATGGGATTTCTTAATTATTGGAATTAGGGTTCTTTGCTATTGATATTCTCTTTGAATATTACATAAAGCTGATTAAAATAATTGAATGGTTTTTAAGTTTAGAGCATGCTGGGAAATGAAGTTAAATACCTTCTTGTTTCCATTATAGCTTTTCAAACAGTATCAGTCCTGAACATGAGCAGGTTACATATATGATATTTTAAGCAACATTTTAAAATATTTTTCCATTTTTGTGATACCTTTTTAATAGATGCCGAGGATGTGAAACGTGATGATAATTATGGATAATACAATTATGCATTATAACTGATACATTAGGGAGATAAAGGCTTTCTTCTTACTACAGGAAATGAACTATTCCCACTGAAATACTACCTCAATTAATTTATGGTTTTCTCTGTGCCTCTGAGCCATGGTTTTCTCATGCTCTGGGAATCCTGAGCATGGTTCTAGTCAGGTCTTGAATAAGATATAATTTCTGTTTATATGCTATATTCACCATAACTGTAAACACTTTTATTTCTGTGAACATCGAATACAGTGGATAGAGTTTAGAGATGGTGAAATAATTGTGTAACTTCTTACCTGTTTCTTTCAAATTCTGGTACATTATGCGTTATAGTATAATTCAAGGAAATTCAGTGTGCTTTAAAAATGGATGTTAAGTCTGATGTTTGATTCTGATCAATGCTGTACCCTAATTCTGTTCCCACCACTTTGCTTCTTCCAGGCCATGAGAGACTGCTCCCATGATGGCAGAGATTTGTATGAAAGGTTTTGTTGACCACTGCACGACTCTTAAATGCTAAAAGCAGAAGGCACTAGCTGGTAGCTCAGTGTGGAGCAAACATTTTATTTTAAACTTCAAAAACAATTATGTCAAAGAAAAGTCGTGCCAAGGGAGAGAAGTCCGACATGGAGACTGAAGCCCTGCAAGCTGCTAATGAGGAGCTGCGAACTAAACTAACCAACATCCAGATAGAATTTCAGCAAGAAAAGTCCAAGGTATTTGTCTGTCTCTATTTTGTGATCATTCTTTTAACAGTAGCACTGCTAGAAACCATGAGTTTGATACTAAAATCTGTTAGTCATAAAAGAAAAAACATGACAGAGGAGTGAGATCAGAAGAACATCTGATGAACTAAAACTGATGCCAACTCTTTTAGTAGTGTGCAAAAAGAAGCAAATATCCCCAAACACCCAGACACTGAAATGTGCAATCACAGCAATACAAATGGCACTATCTTACTGAAAAGGGAATTTTGTATTTGATCTTACTGAAAATCACGTTGTAAAAAGAATCATCTTCAAAACCAAACATCAGCACCTTATTCAAAGCATGTCACTTCAAATGCCTATGAAGAATATCAATTAACTGGGAACTGTCTGTCTGGGAGTCCTGATTTGATGTCCTGAGGTTATGTGTGGCATCATTCTGAGCTATTCAATGATGCATTATGCATCATTATGCATTAGCATTTCATTGCTAATGAAACAGATCCACCAATATTTGTCTGTCTAGCATGTGTTCAACAGGTATTTGGGTAATCAAGAGGACACATAGGATAAACTATATTAATTCATCAAATACATTCATATTTATAAAGATTAGCATTTCCTTTTATATATTTCCATAGGTGGTTTACAATATGGACAAACCAGTAAGGTTATTTCTATTCTGTTAGTTTATTAAAATCAATTAGTGCATTTGAATTTGCACATGGCAGTTCTGGAGATTAATCCATGTGTAGGTGAATTTATCTGTGTTTGACTGGGGATACTGTAGTTACAAGAGTCTCAAAAACTTACCAAGTGGAGCAAGTGTGCACTGAAAATGTATTCTCTTTATATAACATATCTTTGTTCTAGCCTTTTTTCTTTATATCAGTGTAAAATGTGGAACACCTGAATAACAGCATTTCTGTACATTCTAGTTTCATTAACATCCTTGTGTGATACTCAGCTTTGAAAGGTCTTATTTTTTACATTTTAATTTACAAAGTAAACCAAAAAAACCACCAACAAATGAACTTATTTCTTACAGAGGAAAAGGAAACCATAAAGCCTTAATTTTTGTTTGAGTGATGCAATAGGTTCAGAATGTATCAGTCAACTAAATTTGTGTTGCCTTGGAATTTTTTCTTCTTCACAGACTAAGGCAAAAAGCCAAATCTCTTATGGGTCAGGGGTATTGATGAATGAACAGATGAGTCAGGGGTTTTGCTACTGGCTTCCTCTTTCACCTTCTCTTGCTGTTGATTGATATAATGACAACAAATTTTAAAACAAGTGGCACAAACTAATTGTGCTTTTTAAAACCACATACCATGAAATTTAGTAGTGACTAATACCCTTTATAATTTACTGGTCGATAAGTTGTATTATTTCACTGTCATTTTTAGTGTTTCAGTGTTTATGTTTGGAGACCTAAGAGTTGATGGTAGATTACATTTACACTAGTAAATTTTCCTTTTTAGTTATCTTATTTCCTGTCTTGTTCTGTATAACTTTATATGTAGAAATATGGATGTGAATTTTATTATGCTTTTTAAAATTGAATTTAAAAGAGCACATAATTGTAAATTTATCTTACACCTTGGACAGAAGAATGAATTAATTTTTCATCTTTAAATAACTCTGATTAAAAAAAAATTACATGGACACTAGGAAGAGTTTAGCCCTGATACACTTCCAGTTTTGATGCTTTACCTGTAATAGCATCAAGTTTAACTCTTGATTCAACTAAGAATGAGGTGTTAGTACTCGACGATGACAGCTGCAGGAACATCTTCAATAACTAGACTTCTTACACTATAGTCAGTCTAGGAAGATTTGCTTCAGTTTGGTTACTTCACCTTTCTTCAGCTTAAAAATTTAATATTTTCTAGTGTATTGAGGTTGTTACTGAAGACAGATCTGTGTATTGTGCACATATGTGTGCAGAGAAATGGGTGAGCTCACATATGTAATCTGTGAAAGAGGAAAGAGGAAATTACAGCCAGAGTGATCTAAAATCCTACTAAGTGTACATTGCAGTGTGCTGGAGTGCATTTCTGGGAGGATGCAGACGGGGGAAGAGATCATCAACCTCTTTCCCTCATCTTTGCTGTGGTGCTTGCTCTAAATCATTTAACTGGAATTGAATGTGTAGTTTATTTCCCAGCCTCCTCTCAGTCTGTGCAGCAGCTACAGGATGCCTTGACTGGCAAGATGAGTAAATCAAAGCCATAGAGATTTTTCCTGTTTAGATTGTAGTTCAAAAATAGTAACAAAACCAAGAGAAATCATTTCTTGGTATCAGAGAAGTAAAAACACTGTACCTAGAGAATTCTTAATAAATTAGATATCTTTACTGGCATAGAGGTAAGAGTGAAGTATTGAAGCTGCTAAACAGACAGCTCTGTGACCCGTGGGACAGTAACTGTATTAGGAAAGGTAACAAACTCTTATGGGGCCAATTTACTCAATTTAATTCTCCTAAACTATTTTTTCCCTCATGTATTTGCCTATATTAATGATTTGTCTGAGAAGGAACCTTCTAATTGATGAGAGACATCACAAATGGAAATTAGTCTTAACATACTTTTGCCTGCAGAATACTGCATTCTCAGAAATAAAATTTTACCCAAGAGACATTCAAAACTTTGTACATATTTTCCTAGTTCATCTTGTTTCATTGGTTGTTGATCCACGTAAGGAAATTTCGTCTGTAAAGTTGTTCTAGTGCATGTTTATGCAATACCTCATCCAAAACTGATGTTTGCAGGTCTTTGGATGTGCATCATTGTGGATCTTCCTGCTGGTGTTTTGGCCATCACACGAGTAGCTGGGTTCATGTATGTTGCCTAAGGGGTGAAGCAAGAGTTGTAGCCCTGCCTTGGTTCTCCTGTACTGTCTCTTGTTTTGGGAACACCTGTTTGTTAGCTTTGAGGAGCCTGTTGGATATAGGATGTCCTCTGGGACTGTAGGTTTGCTGCCACCTATGGAGAGCCTGGAGAAGGAAATGCATGAACTGAGCAGGGGCTCTCATACTACCCTCGCTCTGATAGTGAAAAAGCTTTGTTGGAAGACACCCAACCTTTAGGTAATGAGTAACAAAAGGAGTTGACCATAGCACAGAAATTATACTTATTTTAAAGTGAGTGGAGACAGGACTCCCTCTGACTGAACCTTAAAGTCCAGTGCTATGAGCACAAGGAGCTGCTGTGAATGAGCATGGTCTTGGCAGTCAGCTCAGTGGTTTTATAAATGCTTGTGCTAACGTCCATGAATATTTAGGAACAAATATTCCAAAGTACCTATTCCCACTGAGATAGCTAGGAAAAATTAGAAGGTAGTCTTCTGATATTTCAAGTAATACTTTGTTCTTGATATCAGGGTGTTATAGCATTGGCTGTCACTCCATCTTCACCAAGTTCAGTTACTGCTTTTAAATATCCATATCCTATTTGTGACTGTACATTTGTAGGCTTGAGATCACATCTAGGAGTTAAGATAAATGAGATGTTTCATCTCAGTTTCCACTGTATCACCTCACTGCTAGGAAGGGGAGTGATAGAGCAGCTTGGTGAAGCTTCATGTGTTTTAGTTTATGGCCACTGCTCCTTATTCTGTCATTGAGCACCACCAGAAAGAGCCTGGCACCATCCTCTTGACACTCTTTGAGATATTTATATGTATTGACGAGGTCTCCTCTCAGTCTTCTCTTCTCTAGACTAAACAGGCCCAGCTCCTGCAGTCTCTCCTCAGAGAGATGCTCCAGACCCCTTCTCATCTTTGTGGCCCTCCACTGAAGCCCCTCCAGTAGCTCCTTGTCCTTCTTGAACTGTGGAGCCCAGAATTGAACACAATACTCCAGATGCACCTCACCAGGGCCAAGGTCATTGATAAACAAGTTGAATAAGACTGGACCCAGTATTGATCACTGGTGCTCCCCAGCCTTCAGCTGGATTCTACTCTGCTGATCATGATGCTCTGAGCTCTGCCATTCATCCAGTTCTTCATCTACCTTGATCCACTGTCCATTGATCTAACCCACATTTCCTGAGCTTACTATAGGATGTTATGGAAGACAGTGTCAAAAGCTTTGCTGAAGTCAAGGTAGACAACATTCAGTGCTCCCCCCTCACTGACCCATCCAGCCATGCCATTGTAGAAGACTATCAGTGGTCAAGCATGTTTTCCCTTTGGTGAATTCATGCTGACTATTCCTGATCACCTTCTCTTGCATTCAAGTTTGCAGTTCCTGGCAAAAAGCAGTGTGGAGAGTATCCGTCCTGTGATTGACTATTGTGCCACAAATTAAAACTCCCTGCAGTTAAATCCAAGAGAAAAAAATGAGGTAGTCCTGAGTAATTTCTTATCATAACATTTTTATTGGGGCAGTGGTTTGGTAGCACTTGGAAATAGGTATGATTTAATAGGTTATTGCCTTTTAGAAATGCATAGTTTTAAAATTATTCCATTGACTCTGGTCATAAAGCTGAACTATTATTTTTCTGTCTCAAGTGTGCAAAGCACCTTGCCATAGAAAACAGCACAGATGCAAATATCCAAGGGTGATATAGTTATATTGTTTTAAAGGAAATCCTGCTTTCAGGCACTTTTTAGACATAAGGAAAGAAGAAGCAATGATGCTTAGCATTATTTCTTGAAGAAACTAACTTCTTCTTCTATGACAACAAAATTGTATCAATGTGCACCAGTTTTTAAAGTTTCCATTTAGAATGGTAGAAAAGAACTGTTTTATTGGTGCCCTGATATCCTGCTGGACTTTGTTTCTCTATTGGCTTCCTTTCTTCGATAGAATAGCTTTCTTCATGTAAAAAAAAATACAGAAAGAGTGCCGGAAATTAAAAAAGAGAAATTGCTTTAAAATTTAGGTTCATTTTGAAAGTGAGACTCAGACATATGGGAAAATGCCACACTACTATTTTCATTCAGTCAGTTGCTCTGGAAGCCAGACGTGTGCAGAGCTGCACAGGATGCAGGAGAGAGGGACTGAGGGGTGCAGGAAGGACAGCTTATGGCTTTCAGGGAAGATATAACAGACAGATCTAACTTTCCACCTTCTCTGACAAAAAGTAGGAGTAAGAAAAGACTTTTTAAAGGCCTTGAGAATTGGGATGCCTCTCTTTTTTTGTGGGTCATGAGGTGTGATAAGCATTTAAGATGCTGTGTAAAAATCCAGGGTTTTTTGAGGGATTCTAATTCTTCTTGTTTAAATTGCTCTTGCTGAAGCTTTTAGGTAAAATTAGTAGTGATGTATGATACCACTCAGTTACTTTGAGTGGTTAATAAGTGTTCCCACAGACAGCAACAATGCATATAGGTGTTGCCTTGCCTTTCCTTAATTCAGTGAAAGATGAAAAAAATTGTGCAAGTATGCTAATTTGTGTGACTCAGTGCTCCTCCAAAATGTCAAAATCTATTTCTCATTTATTAAAAATGCTTTTAGGAAGTTATGCTCATGAATGTGTTGTTTTGAAAACTGCCTTTCAGTTGTATGCTTTATGTACAATATGACTAATTTAAAATTACTGTAGTTCTGGAGGTATGTGATCTGTGTTTGTATGTGCCATTATACAGTTTGTTTCCCCAAGCTGTCATTACTAGGTTTCATTGCTCAGTTTAATTTCAATTTGCTTGGCTCATCAGTAAGGCAATAAGTAAATAATGAGTGTTGTTTCATTTGCAAATTTATCTATAAACTAGTGTGTTTACTTCTGATAATAAATAGGTGAGTAAGTGACTTAGCTGTGTTACAGCATCATGGAGTGGTGTTGCTTGGAAGGTACCTTTAAATATCATTTATTCCAACCTCCCTGCTGTGGACTCCCCTATGGAATTGGGTACCCTAATGCGAGCACTGAAAATCACTGCTATCCACTGTAGGCTTGGAACTCAGTGTCGTCCCACCAAAAGAAATAACACGTGGATATATCCTGAAGATAATTTCCAATAGCCAGATTTACCATTTGGGGAAAAAAGCCCAACCTCTATCTGTCTTAATAAAGATACGTTCTCAGGATCATCCTGGAATAGAGTGACAATATCGATAAAATCTACTTGTGACAGTGTTTGATTCAGAGCTGCTACCTTTTCCACAGCTGTAATGACAGTGCTCTCCCAGGTGGTGTTTAGTCATCAGTGCATCTAGGTTACTCTCATTAAAATGTAGATACCTTTCCTCCCTCTCCTGCTCTAGTCTCTTTCTTTCTTTAAATCAAGGATAAGTTTGAGTTAGTTAATTCTCAAAGTTGCTGTTCAAAATAAGAGGATTGTAACATCTTCTGCATAGGAAAACTCTGCTGTCCCAGCTGTCTGAAGACTTCAGGTCAAGTTGTGATGGGTTTAACCTGACTGGACACCTATCTGATCAAGTTGCAATTCTGGCTTAATTTAGTGTAAATTAAATGTATAATGGGGCTACAGATCACAGCATTGTGTAGCATAGATAGAAGCAGATGTGGCAGTGACTAACATTCTGCTGCTTGGTAGCCTCCTTTTACCATGAAGCACTGTTTGGTATGTAATGTGTATTGTCACTCAAGGTTAAAACACAGGGTTTTGAAACCTCTGCATCTGATAGAGGTTTTGGCAGTCTCTGTAATGGGGATAGTAGAAAGATGTTACTGAAACTATGAATGATGAAATACATTATAGCCTTTCTGGTATACTGCAATAGACAAGTGAGTCTTCCTCTTTTTTCCCCCTTTATTCTGAATTAACATGTAATCCCACATGGAAAAAATATTGCTTTCCATGCAGCCTGCTGAGCATCATTTTATAATGAGGTTTCATCACAGTGGATGTTACTATAATAGGCTGTAACATTTTTCCACTACTCCTTCCCCAACCCTTAAGAGTCACTGGCCTATATTTTCTGAAATGTCTGGGGACATGAATAGTCTCAGTTGTGGGGTGAGATCTGAGGTCCATTGAGTAGACTTGATTGTTCAAAAGGCCAATTCTTTTGGCTTATCTAATAAGGACTTCCCCGTTAAAATAGCTAAGAAATTAAGAAATCCAAAATAAAAGCATTCCCAGCATAAACAAAAAGTCTTTTCCCTTTTTGATTAATTTTTCATCTTCTTGTAGAGCACAGTGGAGGGGTTATGGGTGCTAGTAGCCTGGTGTGGTTGGTACAGGAAATAAGGAGATAACTAGATAGTGTGTTGCTCAGTTTTATTTTATTCCCTAAAACTGTGAGAACTCATTGCCAGTTGCACACCCCTGTAGCAGATTCCTTAACATGCACATGGCCTTTTTCCAGCCCTGGTTCTCTACTTGTTTACTGGAGGGAGGCATGCAGTCTTTGCTTTTGAATATACAGCATCGGTTTTTAATACCAATTTAGAAGCAGCTTCCTTGGTGACTTTTAAAAGTGGAGTGGTGCTTGCTAATCAGTATTTTTTATTTTGTTCCAGGTGGGTAAACTGAGAGAAAAAATCCAAGAGGTTAAGCAAGAAAGGGAGCAGGAGCAGCATAAGCACACTGCCTATGTTTCTGAACTGAAAGCCAAGCTTCACGAGGAGAAAATGAAGGAACTTCAGAGTGTCAGAGAGCTACTGATCCGGCAGCATGAGCAGGAGGTGGCAAGAATGGTGAAAATCAAAGATGGTGAAATTCAGCGTTTGCAGTCAACAGTCAATGTCCTGCGGGACGGGGCGGCTGACAAAGTGAAGACGGCGCTGCTGAGTGAGGCAAAGGAGGAGGCTCGCAAGGCATTCGACGGGGAACGAATGAAGCTGCAACAAGAGATCTTGGAGCTGAAATCTGGCAAAAAGCAGCTTGAAGAAGCTCTGAACAACATTATGCAGGCGGATAAAATGAAGGCTGCGGACCTGCGTACGGCTTATCAGTCCCACCAGGATGAGATCAATAGAATAAAGCGGGAGTGTGAGAGGGAGATCCGCAGGCTGGTAAGTTCATTAAGTAATGCTGCTTATTTCACTTCATAGCAGATATTGGTATATTGCTGTATGTGCCCATAAATACCAAAGCAGCCTTTGGCAGTGATATCTTCCATCAGTACCGATTGCTACAATAGGCCACTATTTCCACTGCTTTGTCCTCCTTACAGCAAAGAAGAACCTTAGGCTCCCTAGCCTATCCAACATGGTCCAAAGCTTTGTGTCCCACCAAATAGAATACAAGTCAACCAAGACTTGCCAGGATGAATTTTCTCAGCAGATCAAAGAAATAAACTTCCCTTCCTAGTTGTACAGCTATACTCCTGGTGACCAAAACAAGTCAGGGATTGTTCATTTGACAATGCAAGAACGCCTTTGTGAGATGGCAACATTAAATTCTTGTAGAGTTTTTATGTTTAAATCGGTGGAACCAGTTGTGCTGAAACAAGACAGTCTCTTTGCTTCTTCTGCATATTTATCCAGGTCATTCAATTTTAAGCAAAGTTGCCCTTTCAGAATTTCTGTATTTTCTCTATAGCAGCAGCAAAGTTAGGGCCTAGGACAGCAGGCTTTTTTCACGCTTCATAAACCCTAGGACTTCAGCACAGATGGCAGATTATGCTGTTTGTATAAAATCAAAATCCAGGCTATATTTCCTGTCAGTGGGGGCCCCAAATTATTCAGCTTTGTAAAACGTAAGGAATCTAAGATGGGCTGTACACAGCAATACATTTAGAAAGGTCTTCATCAAGTGACACTTCTGTTCGATAATGCGATATTTTCTATATATATGCATTTATCTATTTGTTTATCTGCACAAACTAGCTGTACAATAGCTATGCAAATAAAATCTAAAATTACAGTAAGCATAATGTTTATATTATGTCAAGTAGTACAGACTTTGAATAGAATGAAACATCAGTTTCCTTTGGAAAATATCTTGTCAGTTTGAATTTGCACAGAAATGACCTCTTTTTTCTTGTGTTCCTTAGGAAAAATTATGGTGAGGGCAAGCTACAAACTGTAATATCTGTTTAATGCTGGTGATTTTCTGTCTGAGACAATGAAAGCTGTTAATGCAGTAAATATTTATGCTTTAAATTAATTGGATGTTGATCGAGTCTCAGGGGTATCATTTCGTTCGTTAATTAAGACCACTGCAAAGACTGACAGTGTGGAGTTTCTGCAAACATAGTTTCTTTCATATTTTGTTCTGTATTAGAAAAGTAAAATTCTAAAATCATGGCTCTGAAGTACATGCCATTATAAAATGTGTTAAAGAGGAGAGAAGGTTGATACATTCTGGCATGTGTTTTTCTGGAGGATATTTTCTAAATGAATTTAACCTCCTCTAAGAAAGGTTTCAAAGGAAACACTTAACTCTTCACTTTCAAGAGTAGAGGTTTTCAGCCTACTGTGGTGCAAAGGCGATGAAGAAACGCACTCTTTTTTCTGTATGGCACAAAAAAAAATCCGGTGAAGTCATTCAAAATTTTAATTGTAGCCTTGCTGGGCCTCGGTGACTCAGTAGCTACATCTAAAATGGTGGATGTATTGGGAGAGTGTGTAGATAACTCTTGTTTCCTTTTCCCAGTGCCAGAGGAAGCCTGCCCCTGGTCTCATGGGCTTTCTCAGGAAATGTTCATATCTTCCTCCAAGAGCCTGATGCTGCCTTCTAGTCCCTCCATTTCTTTCATATGATGAATTTCAATTTTTTCCTTAAATTCAGCGGTTTGTGGGGTTTTTTGAGAGAAGAGTTTCTTCTGGGAATTCTTAGGAATTTAGGCATTTGTTGTTGTACAGAGCATTCTTTAAATCTGGGACGAGGTAAAAAATACTGCGGGGTTCCTAGATGCTACTCTTTTCCTTTGAGAGAGCACGTGGGATTACAGAATCTGATCACTGGGATATTTCCCTCTCTCCTCTCCCCTCCATTTAATTAGTTCAAGGGATGCTTGCCTCAATTTCAGATTAACCCCACCAGCTCTGGATTTGTGGTTCTTAGTTGGTTTCTACCCTTGTGGGATGAAACGAGAAGGATGTGAAAGGCAGTGTTACTAATATTAGCACAGTTCTGTAACTGAGTTTCAATTAATGTGCTCTTTTGTATGTGTGCAGTGTTTTATGGCACTATTAAGAAACCAGCATCTTTGGGATTAATGAACTAAATGGGCTGGCCATAGTGTAATTCAAATTCAGACAGAGTAATTCAGGATGCAGTCTGATTGTCTTGTCAGACTTGGTTGCTTTATTTTACATTTCAGATCACAGATTACTTTTGAGAATGTATTTTTTATAGGTATTGCAGCTAGAAAAAAGATCTGTATTTTTGCCATTAACTTTAATAGCCATGACTAATCGAGTAAAATCTTACAATTCTTGGCTGTTATCAAAAAATAAGTTATGAGAAAGGAAAACAGCAAAATCCATTGTCTGTGCATATATGGATATAATTATATTGACCATATAAACAGCTATGGTTGTATTGTACAAATGTCAGTATTTTAGAAATATGCTTAGAGATTGTCTTCATGATTTTGATTTGAGCCATGAAAAATACCCAACAAACCTCAACAGAGACAACACTGAATATGTAAGGTCCTAGTGCTTAATAAGAGAAAGTAAAATATGTATTTGGCAAAAAATATAACACGCTTTTTCTCTGTGCAGTATGAAATGATACTGGAATTTGTCAGGTCCTGTAATTGAAAATGTAACAGTGATATAAATGTTTTCATTCATTTAAGGAATGCTAATTGCTGTGGATTTTATTCCCCCACCCTCCAAGAAAATACACCTTTGTTGTATAGATGCATCAGCACAATGTGCTGGCACCTATGAAACCAGAAGTAAAAATAGATAGTAACAAACTGGAGGGACAAATGAAACAGATGTCTTGAAAGTAAAGAGGCACCTTGGAGAATAAGATAAGAAAGCAAGAACAGCTATTAATTATTTTTTTCAGTCCCTATTTTCTGAGTAGTTGAGTCTGAACAGTTGTGTTGTTCCATGTACAAATGTACACAAAATAGCTATTTCAGCCAATTTTTCTTAGGCCTTGATTAAGCTTGCCATTTAACTGACTTACTTGGTGTTAAAATTAGGTTTAAAAATCGTTTTCAGAGGTAAGTAAAGTTGCTCTTTTTTGCCTGACAATCCTGAAATAGCCTGTTCACATTGTTGGTGATCCGTGGAAACAGACCAGCCTTACTCTGTCATCAGCACAGATGGAAAGGAAGGCATGGCTATTGACTATAGCATATTTGTTAGAGGTTACATTCATTTTGGGACAACTTGGACACTGTTTTTAAGCAGGCCTTTACATTGCAAGGCACATTTCTCTAAGCACTGTTTTTGCAGTGGTGAGATTAATGGACACTTTACAGTGCTTGCCTTGGAAAAGATATGCAAGAGCCCAGTCATTAAAAGGATATTGAATTATGACATCATTGTCATAATTCAATATCCTACTAATTTTTAGTATTGGTTATATAAGAAAAAGCCTTAATGTTTATTTTGTAAACACTTAATATAATATTTGAACACTTAATATAATATTTAAACCTTGTAACAAACAAATGACACTTGCACCCTGCATTTTGTGGTGTATGTTTTAGTAAACATTATTTGTTTTATTGGAAATATCTTTAACACTAAGCCTTTTACTTATTTTACAGCTAAATACCCTCCTACCCTATTAAAATCTTTACACATACGGTCTTCCTAAATATTCTTAAACAGCTTGGATTGAAATTAATTGAAATACTTCACTTTAATATAAAATAGACCAAATTTTCTTAACCAGAAAATCATTATGAAAGATCACACTGATTGTATTAGATGCGCAATAAGGTTCCTGTTTTAGAGGGCACGCAGTACACCAGATGAATTAAATTTGCATATTTCAATTTTATTTTCAAGTAGCCTTATAAAAATTGTCTAAAGAGCAATGTGACAGTACTGCACATTCATACTTGCAAGGCAAAAAATCCTTTTGCTGACAATAGAATCAAAGTAAAAGAAATGCTTGCAAGGAGTGATTTTCAGAAGTTCCTGATCAGCCACGATTTATGAAGACAGATGCACTATTGAAGTGTCCTTAATCTCCTTAATCCTAATTATTTTGCTGAGTAAATAAAAAACTCCTTCTAGTGTGGAACACTTCTTCTGTCTGGTGTTAGCCAAATAAATATAATGCAGGACATGAAATAATAGAATTTGAGTTAACAGATTAAGCAATTTTTAAAGGTAGAAATCCAGGCAGTTTCACTGAAACTTCTTGTCAAGAGAAAAACCCTTTTACGGAATAAGCTCATGTACCTTTTATATTGAATAAGCCCCATGTACCTTTTATATTGATTTTTTAAAAATACTATGGTTTCAGCTTTGTGTCTTTGTGTAACATAGCATCTAATGATTTAAGTGAAGGCTTCTGACAAATGTCTTTTCAGAATTAAGAATTAGGTTGTTCCAGTTCAGGACAACCAAAATTTCAGCTCACGTCCTTCACAAATTCGTATTTTCTAACCTTGTATAGCTCTTAATATGCTTCTCTAAGTCCTCAGTATGGATTATACTAATAAGGTGTCCATAGTCTTTAGTATTATTTAGCATTGGGAGTATAATACAATTGTGGAAAAATTTTGAGGGTCCTCTCCAGGTCAGCTGGTCCAGTGTCCTGCTCAAAGCAGCGCTGCTTTGAAGGTTTGATCAGGCTGCTCTGGGCCTCCTCCAGTCCAGTTTGAAAACCTCCCAAGATGGGGTTAAACAGTGACAGCCTACCCCAAAGCCCTGTCACTGTGAAATTTCTTTCTTCTTTTGATTGTCACTGTTGTCCTTTTGCTGTGTATCTTGGGGAAACATGTGCTTTGTTCATCGCTGTATTCCCCTTTGGATGGCTGAATGGCTATCTGCTATTGGAATGCGTCCTGCCTGCTTCCTTTGGCTGGCTCAGCAAGCCTGGCACCTTCACCGTTCCTTGAATGCTGGATGCTGCAGCCTCATAGTGGTCTTACTGGCCTTCCTCCAGTTATGTGGCACTTAGGCCAGTTTGTCAATTCCTTCTTTTTTGTGCTGGGGAGCCCAAAAGTGGCTGCAGTGCTCCTGGCATAGTTTCACGTATGCTTAATAAAAGGCTAAATCTCTTTTGGTACACCCCTCCTGGTTTGGCCCAGTATCAAGTTAACTTCAGTCGTTGCAAGCTCTCACCACTGACCCATATCCAACTTGCCCTACAGGACACAAAAATCTTTCATTTTGTCTTTCCATTTTTCCTCTTTTCTTTCTTCCCATTGCAAAACTGTCAACTTCACTTGGCACCCAACTGTTGCAGGCACTTGAACTCTCTCAGGGGCAGGACACTGTATCTTAGGCAAACTTTGTGAGGGTTTCTTGGCTCATTTCTCCAACATGTCAGAAAGGTCCTCTGAATGATGTTCCTATCCTGTAGTGTGGTAACAGCTCCCCCAAATTTGGTATCATCCACAAATTTGGGGAGCAGTGCATTCCGTTTCTTCATATGGGCAATAGACAAAGCTGTTAAAATGTGTTACTCCCCTCAGTTTTTAAGGGATAAAATTTAGATGAACAAATAAAATACTTCTGTGTTCTAAGAAATTCAGCAACTATTTTTCAGTAAAATGTGAAAAATAGTAGAAGCAAAAGTTTAATGCTCCACCAAATCCCAAATTACCTACTGATGGGAACAGTTTTCTAATAACATTCATGTTCTCCTACATTCCCATTACTAGGATTTTGCCATTTTAAGGCAGTGGAATTCATATCTTTATGTTACTTTCATCCCTGGGGTCAATGCAGAGACATTTGTCTCTGAAAATTCTGGAGCAGAGGCACAGTTGGCTGTTGGCAGGGGCATTCCCTGATCCTCTGCTGGCCTGGGGAGAAGGGTGGAGCCTGGCTTTTCTCACTTCACTTGTGCAGTGGCACGTGTGCATGAGTTTTGATTCCTAACCAAAGTCTCGAGTTTTGAGACTGGAAAGCTGAGCTTTGAATCATCCAAGGCAGTCGTGCATGGTTGGGTAGGGCTGTAGTGTGCTTCTTCTCGGCTGCTTAACCCTGCATGTATTTCACACACAGCTGCTGATATCAAATTGTAGGCTCTTCCCTGGATTTTGCCATCTGTTTGAGACGCGTGTTTCAGCTGCATTCCAAGGCTGAGCTAATCTGCAGCAAAGACCCACCACCTCCAGCTTTGTAGGACTGCAAATAATACTTGGCTTTCCATCCTCTGAAGATTTATACTTGTTCTCTTAGGAGCTAACTGGGCAGCATTCCAGCCAGACGTTGTTTTTCCCTGAATCAAGTAGATCTAATGAAACCTTTTTTATAGTGCAGGCTTAGCATTTTGTGTTTGTTCTTAATATTTTCTAAAAAGTTAGGAAGGTCACAAATTTGACTTCTGTATCTCCTTACAAAATTTAGAACAGTATTAAACCCCACGAAAGTTACATATGGTGTAGCACCCGGACAAACAATCTCCTAAAGTTTGTATTTCTTAGCTTTGCTACATTTTTATCTTTTTGACTTCTTGTTCATTACAGCTCTGTCAATGAACACTTGGGATAGGTAATAGGAAAAATCTGGTAGTTGAGACAGTAGTTGGCTTTCGAGAAATATGTGAGAAACCTCTTTTCAGTAAGTTCTGGGATTTTATGCCCATGTGATGTTTCTTGTGTAATTTATCAAAACTTCAAATGAGATTTACACACTTCAGAAAAATATTTGGGAAATGCTGGTGGAGGAAATTATTGACTGTTGGTTTAGAAAAAGTACACAAGAAATTAAGACTAAGTGCTATCCACCTCTGTCTGTGACCCTTATTACTCAGCTGAATGGTTGGCATCTCTTGTCCCTTTTCTCTCTGTTACCCAAATAAGCAGCAAGCATTTATTTAAATAGCTGATGATGTCTCTTGTAAAGAATACTATGCACAACTCTGGAATATTTTAATTCTTCTCTTCAGGTGGGCTTTCAGCTTGGGATATTGTTGTTAGGTCTCAGTGTCCCTTTATAAATGTAAAAAATGTTAATTCCATTTGGTTGAATCTTCACCTGAGTTTTTTTTGAGTAGCATCTTCTTTTTGTTATTCATAGTAACCAGCAATTCTTCTGTCATGATAGCCCTATTTTCAGTGTCAGGCACTTAGTATAAAGGTTAATTAAATTTCTTCTGGAGAAGAGCACTGTAGAATTATTTTCTGCAGTTGGCTAGGAGGTAACTTTTACGAGGATGGCTAAAGAGGAAGGTCTTACACTTGGCAATGCAGCAGCTGGCTTTTTCCACTTTGGAAACTGAATATGTCATTGCCTTGATAGATGTGGCTTTTAATTCCCTGGGGATTTCTTTTTCAACTTCATGAGAGGCTAAAGTTCCCCCAAAGGTTTCTGAGTTTCTTTCACTGTAGCTGTTGAAGTGTGGCATAATTAGCAGGGGATGCTTTTTCCAGTGACTGGCTTGGTTCCCTTTCATGTTTGATAAATATTATTAAAAAGACTCATTTCTGCTCGTTTCTCTTAGCTGTAAGGGGGCAGTTACATACCTGTTGTTAGGAACCTGGATAATTTTGACACAGGCTATAAATGCTAGCTCTTCATTGACATAATGCAGGTTGTGTCTCTCTTCAGCATCTAACATTTGACAGCACAAAACCCCTAAAGAAATGATATTTAAAAAACTCTAATTTTAACCAGGAGCTCCAGAGTTAGTTACACTACTCAAGGTGATTTCTCAGTAATTTGCCTCTGCAGCTGCTTGTGAATGATCTTATTTTCTTTAAATCCTCTTTCACAGGGTATTTCTGCTACTTTTCTTCTCAAGACATATGATTGAAAATACCTTCTAGCCTCATGTTGCTCCACTGCCTTCCTACCACAGACTTTTTGTACTGACTTGAACCACCCTTAAATGCATACAGAAAAATAATCAGTGCTCTAAAGTACTTTGAAATCCATGCAAAACAGAATGTGAAAGAGTTCATGTGACTCTGTTTTGCTTTGTAGCTGCAAAAAGTGGGTAAATTTGTTTTAAACTGAGAACAAATTTGAAACCTAAGCAGGCAGTTGGAAGGAATTTCTGGGATTGTATATTTGATTTAAACAATATGTGTGAGCCCAGTGCATGATTGGGATGTCATTATGCTAAATAGGTTGGAAGAAAAGATGTTATCTCTCCTTTGTATCTTAGTGAGAGGTCTCAAATGAGTTGCAGAACAGGCAGGAATCTGTGAAAGCAGTGGTGGGAGTTAGTGCAAGCCAGGTTCCAGTTGCCACTTTTTGGTCCTTCAAGTACAATGCCATGGTAGAAAACACGAAAACGCTTCTTAATCTCATCTGCTGAAGGGCTTCTGTGCCTGAAAGCTTTTTTATCAGCTCTGTCACTCAATCTAATTAAAAATACTACTCTCTAAGACCATGTAGATTCTTAGACAGTCGGCTATGACAGTGTTGTTTCCACATGTGCTTGATTAAAATACCAAGCAACAGGGAACCTGGATTAATCCGTTTTGATTTTCATTTGCCTAAGGAAAGATATGCTTCTCCCCACTAAAATAGAGACCATAATACATGTGTCTAATAGACATACCTAATGCATGCCCAATTATATTAGGCTGTTTTCCTTTATGCTACCAACTTTTTTGCCTTCATGTAACGAACTGTGGCTCCAGTGGGGCAGAACTGACATGGAGACTTTGTTTGATCTTTTACAATTATTAGAATATACAGTACTAGGCTAAACTAAAGTTGTCTTCTATGGCAGCTTATGTTCAGTTTAAACCTAAACCATCTCTCTCTTTTTCTTAGTAATGTACCTCCTCTTTCATTCCCTCCTGGGCCCTTGACCATCTCTCCCACATGGAACTGAGGGAGGTTGCATTACTGTAAAGTACTTCTCTTCCTTTTTTTCCCACTCTGCACGAATTTGTACTCTCTGTTAAGAAAGCAGGCAGGGAAGATGAACCAATTTGCTCTGCACCGTGCAAGGCTGAAAAAGATAGTAAGTCTTTGGGTCAGACTGCAGTTGTAAGATGTAAGAAAATTGATACATTAAAAAGGTTGATGCAGTTACATTGGATAAATATAGGGTGTAACTGTCCTCTTGAAGAGAGCACAATTGTATTGACCCCCATGCTTCTGAAGCAGAATTTGGAGGCATTCTTGCTGCAGTTCTAGTCATGTTTATCAATTTGTGGTGAGTTTGTTGCCTAGAAATTCTTTGTTCTCCTAGTTCGTGGTTATAAAAAATGAAACACTATTGCAGTGTTCTATGTATCTGTGTGTGTGTTTAAGAGGTTCTCTAGTGCATACCTGTAACTTAAAATAGAAACCCAAAATAAGAAAGGATCTGCAGTCATTGCTATTATATGGTATCAATGTTTCAAAGACTTTTATGATTGACTGAGACATGGGGCATTTGTTGTTTTCAGAAAGATTTGCCACATGTAGATTTTTTTATGGTAGGGAAAAGAGTAGTAGGAAAAGCAGAGGAGAATTATGCCTTTCCTTAACCCCCACCTCAAAGCCATGCTCTTTCATGGCATTTCTTTCTAATTTGTGTGAGCTTGTGCGCTTTGATCTGTGGAAGTGTGGGAGGAGGGTGACATGGGCGTGGCTGCACTGGTCACATCTGTTCCAAAGGATCAGTTCTGCGGCAGTTCAGCAAGTAGCAGACGTACCAAGATAGTTGCTTTCCTTTTTTTCTTCCAGCTTAAACCCTATGACATTGCATTTCCCATTAAGTTGTGAGAATATGAAGAGTATGAAAATGCTACTAATTGAGTATCTGAAATTAGGGCTGTTTGTGTAACCTTGGGTCTTCTTATTGAATGTGTGCCTTGCCTGGTCAAATTCCTGTGTCAGTTACATGGATGTTCAGTGTGAACACCTGTGTCGTTGAAAGCGAAACTGTCCACAGTATTTAGTTACATGACATTTTTTCCTCCCGAGGGCTCCCTGATACATCAGTGTGCATGACAGATAGCATTCAGTAAATGAGGCAGCTGCTTAATTTTTGTCATTGTTGTTCACTGCACAGTCCCTCTGAAACCCTGCACGTTGCAAATTCTTCCATTAACAAAACTGCGTTCTTTTCTTGCAAGTCCTTTTTGGCATACTTGGAAGTCTCACAAATGTGAATTGACACACTGGGAAGTATTGGTTTTATTTACTGCATGAGGAGTTGGGACACAGCAACTTTTCTAAATCAGGGAAGAAATCTCCATCAGAACCAATCTTCATCAGTTCCAGTTAGAACTTCAGAGTCGTCTAGACCAGCTTATTAACTTCAAATCTGACCTTTTTATCTTTGATCATGGTTCAGCCAGGCCATCTCCTGCCAGTCAGGTTCTGTAGACAAACTAATTTTCACGTTCTTTGTAGACTGTGAAAGGATTAAGGCAAGAATCCTGAAGAAGCAAATTGCATCCAATCATGTAATCTCATTGTGTTAATCCTGTAAATCACTTTGATTGAGCTATAAATTACTTCTGCAATTCTTGTGGACTATAATAAACAACAAATGTATGATTTAACAAGTTCATGATTCTATTTTATTTTTTTCAAGTAAGGTTATAATACTCTTACTTCCAGAATTCCATGTGTTTATGTTGGCCAAGAAAACAGTTTCTTAAACTGAAGGAAATACAGCACAGTTCAAATAAGTATATTGTTAATGGCTAACATTCTTGTTAAGAAATCTGTTTCTACAGTAACTGCTGCAGATTGTCACTTCCTTAAGCATTTGGAATAGTACCAAAGTGAATTTAACACTGATGCTGCGAGGGACAAATCCTATGAGAGCCGCAGTAGATCACTGCGAGCAATGTGCTTTATTTGGTGTGGAGATGTATGAACACACAGTTCAGTAACCAGAGAGGGTGTTTAAGAACTATTTCTTCCTACCCTTTATTCTGATGGTCTGTGTGCACTTATTTTTTCCTTCTACACAAAGGCTATTCTTCATTTGAATCTTATAACAAGGGCGCATAAAATACATAGGTATGCTTAAGATTTTAAGTTTAAATATTGTGCATGTATATGCTACTAATTTTAAATGTCTGTGAAGAGATTCACCACACATGATTTTCACTAATAAAGAGGGAGTCAACATGGGGCAAATGTGTGTGGCTCAAGCTTTGAAACAAAACCCAGGTGAGTTTCAAAGGGTGTGTTTGTCTTTTCTTGTACTAGCTGTGTTTCTTCTCTAAAACAATAGTGAAGAGAGATTTTTCTTCTCCTTTTCAAAGTGTGTATCCTCCGATGAAGTGGATATTTTCAGTGACTATGTATTCTGTTTCACTATGTTTGCATCTGGTTTTGTTTGTCTCTTGAGTTGAGACTGGACCAAGGAAACTCATGATCAAGCCAAGGCTGAAACTTGTTTAAGGACAGAGAAGAAGACTACAGAGGAGATGTATTTTCTTTTTGGCAGCCACAGTTTTGGTGCTGGTGTAATTCTGAGAGAAACAGAACTTTGTTTTTGCAAGTTTGTGTTTGCATGCAGTGAGCACTTGGGGATGTTACAGAAACTTCCTTCGTGCATTATTTCTTTCCAGATGGACGAGATAAAAGGCAAAGACAGGGTGATTCTGGCTCTGGAGAAAGACCTTGGTGTCCAGGCAGGCCATACACAGAAACTGCTCCTTCAGAAAGAAGCTCTGGATGAGCAGCTTGTCCAAGTGAAGGAGGCAGAACGATACCACAGTAGTCCGAAGAGAGAGCTTCCTGCGGGAGTAGGGGATATCAGCGAACTGATGGGAAGTCCGGTAAGAAAATGGTGTTTTTTCCAAATGTTCAGCTCTGGATAATTGCCTAGGTGTTCACATTGGTTTCGTGGTTACTACTAGGACCAGTTAATGGTAAATGGCCTGGTGCTGCACTGTGTTGTTTCACTGATTATTTAAAAACTCCTTAAATTGCAAAGAATGTTGAAAAATATGTGGATATAGAACTTCTAGAATTTACACTGTGATCTTCAGCTGTGAACCCCAGTATTTTCTTAGTATTTCATTACTTTAGGAATATTTTAACCATTAGAAAATAGGTACTATACTTCTCAAAAACTGAGCCATGTGATTTTAATCTATGTCCTTTACACTGGAACTATTTTAGCTGAGAGTAAGAAACTGGTGAGAAGTAACCTGCTATATGTGGAATATTGTTTACCTAGATGGTTGGTTTTTTTCATTGTTAAACTTTAGATGCATTTCACAAGATGCTGTTCATGTAGCATTTTCACAGGATGTTATTTATTGTTTCAGTTAATTAAAGTAAGTTTTCCAGACACTGATGTATGAGCCTGTTTTAAATTTGCACAATACACTTGCTAAGCCATGATATTAAGCTATGGATAGTAAAATATTTTTTAAAAGGTAATTTTATAAATCTTTATGTTTTTGATTAAAGGAGCAGCATTTGGATGAACGAGATGTGCGGAGATTTCAGTTAAAAATCGCTGAACTGAATGCTGTAATAAGGAAGCTGGAAGACAGAAACACTCTCCTAGCAGATGAAAGAAATGAACTGGTAAATTAATTAGTAATAACACAGATGGTGACTGGGAGGGCATCTTTATGGCAAAAGATTTAATGTTGGAAAGTCAGTGTTGTAAATAATTTACAAGTTAGTCCTGGTTGGCCTCAGTCAATTATATCTAAATACAACAGAGATTTCTATAGCAATTAATCTTGTAACCATAGAAGACATGGATGGAATCTTTCCTGTTCCACAAAAATAAAAATTTAGAAATTTATTTTGGGGTCATAGTAATCAAGTTAACTCGTATATTGCCTGTAGCACTGTGTAATGATGTTGTGTAAAACATACATAATCCTAATTAAATTGCTGTATTCATCCTTTTGAAATTTGTTTTTGTGACATGGTTATGCTAGCTAGGAGTTAAAAAAGCTTTCTTGTGCTAGTGATGAAAAATCTGCCATTTCTCAAGGGAAGTCTCTTAAGTAGGTGAAATTATCCTAGGAGAGGGATAGTAACTTAGGAAAGAAAGGATATGACATGAATTTTAAGAATGAATTTTTTTAGCCTTTATCACGACTTAATTGCTTGTACTGAGGTTAATGGTAAAACTCACATTGACTGCAATGGGAAGTGAATTTCACAATAGGAATGTTTATGTATGTCCTGCAATGCCCTAGTTCTAGCGGCAGTAGAAAAGATTTTTCATTCTAGACAGATGGAACCTATATATCTGATTCTAAAATTATGCGGAGGGCTGAAGTGGTGCCATGTGTCAGTAGTATACATGAGTGAAACACTGACATCCTTGTGAAACATTGACATCTTCCTCCTTGTTAATCCTTTCTGTGGGCCTAAGTAATTCAAAACATCCCTGAAGAATGCTGAAGTATTGTAATGTATCCTTCAGTGTCCCTCTAGATGGAGGGCATGTATGACTCAGTCAAGTGCTCTTCTTGATTCTAGATTCAGTGGCATAAGAAATATATTTTGAAATAGATGTGGAGCAGGTTTTATATTATGAGACAATATTACACATCAAACCAGTAGTATCATCAAAGCCATGTGATTAAGCACTATGAAAAATAATTTTCTCAAGAATGAAACAGAAAACCAAATACTCAGTGATATTATCTCAGGAAAAAATTATTATCTCTTTCTCCTTTCCAGTTAAAACTCATTAAATTTAAAAATCTTTTGACTGAGAAAAACAGATTTTTTTTCAAACAAAACAGCTCCTGAAGTAAAAACAGTGAAATATTGAATATGCACAAATGCCAGAAAGAGCAGTAATTTGCTTCATGTAATTGTCTAACATAATGAAACCGCAGGAGCAAAATTGAGCAGCTTGAAAATGTCAGCAGAATGCTGAGATTGAATCTGTGCCCTCTGGCTGACTTTCTCATTGCTCTAATTATGCATTAGGTAAAGGGGTTTTTAAACTGGAGGAGGAAGAGTGTCCTCCTCATAAGGGATGGCTAAATTGGTGGAAACAGCTTGTCTAGAGACCTAGTTAGTCATAAGAAGCTTATATGTATTGAGATTAGTTTGTGAAGAAATCCTTTTATGGATCATCGTAACTGTTTGCCATGCAAAATCCAGTGACCAGATTTAGTGCTTTGGCAGACAGTACAAAAATGTTACATCTTACTTGTTTGGACTCCTGTAGTTCTTAGTTCAGCAGTGGTGTATATCTCAAATGCCATTTAGCAGAAGAGCTAAACTTTCTGAGTTAAGAAAGGAAAGTGAAAACACACCTATTTCTTCTTTCCTTCAAAGGTAAACTTAAGCACAGCTAACTTTGTTTCTTTGCCATTGCAGCTGAAACGTTCTCGGGAGACAGAAAGTCAGCTGAAGCCTTTGGTAGAAAAAAATAAGAGGATGAGCAAAAAAAATGATGATATGTTACAATGTATCCAGAGAATGGAAGAGAAAATAAAAAATTTATCAAGGGAAAATGTAGAACTGGTAAGTGAGCTTCTCTGGTAAGTAATCATCTCTGACGTCATGTTATAAGAACACACTGCACACAGTTACTTCGAAGTGGAAGTGCTTGTGAGGCTTTTATTCTAACACAAACACATCAGTCTCCACAGTGGGATGGTGCAACTGTCAAATGCAGACAATGCAGCTGAATACTCATATTCTAAATTCAGAGTGGCATGTGCTTTGTGTTGTATCAATTCACACTGATTAAGGGAAAGGAGAACAGATAGATAAAGTGTTTTTGCAGGCTGTAAAAAGCTATGACTAAAAATCAGCTTTAATAAATACTCCTTTTATGATTAGAAGTCAGAACTGAATTTGAGTGCATGCACTATGCTAGATCATTGAGTTCACTTATCTGCTAATTTTTTCTCAGACTGTGTTCTTTGATTCTATTTTAAAATACCTTATGTGAGAGATTAACACAGAGGCATATAGAACGTGGGGTTTTTTTGTTGAAAGAGGCCTTGTGTTGTAGTGGAGTATGCACTGATGAGTTCAAAGAATTCTTGGTTGCTACATCACACATGAGAATTTTTCTCCTGTTGCAGCAAGACACTTTAAAACATTCTTTATGTTTTTATTTTTGTAGAAAGAGAAGTTGTCTGCACAACCAGCACTGAAAAGGCACACATCTTTAAATGATCTCAGCAGCACACGAGAGGAACAAGAAATTGAATTCCTTAGACTGCAAGTCAAAGAACAACAGCATGTTATTGATGATCTCACAGTGGTAATGTTTATGACTGGTATACACATGTGCATGCACACACATCTATAGACAAGCTAAAGATTTCAGAGAAATGTTTTAACTGCAGTTGTAGTGGTGATACAGAAATAGTTCTTTGGTGTCAAAGGGTTCTTGTTATTTCTCAGGTAGTGAATCATTTTTTTGAAATGTGTATGAATCTTTGTATTAAAAATATTTACCTATTATGAGTTGCTCGTGAAGAAAAGTGCATCATCAGCCCATTGACCTTACTTGCAAAACTGGCTGTCAACAAAGGAGGAACTTGAGTAAAGGACACTTTCCAAAATGTAATGACTAAAATGTGTTGGATGCAAATCATGGTGCAAACCCAAGCACTCCCTGATCTAGAAGTTTTCCTAAAAGAAAGGAACATGATGGTGTTAATTTCACCTGGCTAAGCATCTCTAGCTGAGCTGGCCATGCAAGCTGTATTTAAAACAGATGGGAAGAACTCTGTGTGGTTCATCAAACCAAAGGCAGCAGCATGGTTTAGGATAAGAATTGCACAGCTGCTGCCCTCTGACTCCAAAGGGTTGTTCTTAAGGTGATGCTCATAGATGTTTGCAGTGTTTGATCAGGAATCCTTCAAGCTGTGTTTGATGAGGAATCTTTCAAGTTGTGTTAGAGGTGTCTAGTGCTATTTAGTGTAATTTGTGATAAACCCTTCTAGTGCTGGCAGAAATTATACATAATTTCTCAGAGACCCTTGCCATTCAAGAGCAGCATCTGGAACTCAGGCAGACTCAGACATCTCAAATGGGCACTACTGACTGCTACAAAATGATAAAAAGAATTTAAGAGCATTCTGTCTAAATAGAAAATTAAACAATTGGGTACATCATTGAAAATAAAATAAAAATAGAAGTTCTAAAAAGAAAAAAACAAGGAGGTATGTCATTGCTGTATCTGGAACATTGTCTCAATTCCTGGCAGTTCCTCTGTGATTTTGACCCAGGGTTTTTCTCTGAAATCAGTGCTAAAGTTTGATGTCTGTGTGCATTCTCCAGTGTCACAGTGTTACAAGCACTAGGATGTTACTCAGATGCTATGATGTAGGGTTCACAGGGCAATGCTGCTTTAGTATCCACGTAAAACTGCATAGGCAGGGATGGTGATAGGACATTAGATGTGCAGTATATGGCAGATACAACCTCACTTACATTTCAGTGTAAAGTGGGAATGAAAGGAATCTCTTTTTAATGTCTCAGCTAGTGATATGAGGAAATATATTGTATCCTGACTTTGGTCAAATAATATTAACTTGTGTTTAGTGTGAAAGTAAAATAAAAAAATAATTTAAAATATTGTTTCATTTTTGCTTTGTTTCCTATTTATAGATACTATTCCACTTGCAAAAATCAGTTAAATTTTTAACTAGGAAACTTCTTTGGTTCTTAATACAAACTAATTGAGCCTTTGCCTTCGCTGTGAATGCAGTGGAATTCTGTGCGTTGTTGCGCTTTTGAGCTCTCTTTTCTGGCCCAAACCACATGTCTACAGACTACAAATGTATCATAGTTACAAGAATGACCCAAATGTCCCATATCTGATTAATATAAAAATCATCAGCTTAACTCCAGCTGAGACCAATATGATACACAGAAATAGGAACAGTAGTCTTAGGCAGTAGGGTTGCCTGAACTGATTTAGTGTCATCTGTAGGGTATCTTTGATGCTGTTGAAACCTTGTCAACTTGATTTCTCTCACAAACAGTGGTGTTCTGGTTAGTTCTTAAAAGAAAAGCTGTCAAGGTAAACTCAGATGACTGCAAAAGATGCTAGTGGCTTTTAATTGGCATTATTATTGTTCTGGTAGCTCGATTTATATTGAGGCAGTAAATTAAGCCATCTTCTTACAAACAAGATTAGAAACAGGAAGGACTGGGATTTTGGAAGTGTTCATGCATTCTGGAGTGCATTTGTTTGAATACGTGCCTGGTGTCCAAACAAATGTTAAGGCACAGTCCCTGCTTTAACTGGAGTACTCTGGAGACAGGATACCCCAGTTAAAGCAGGGACTGTGCTTTAACTAGGTATCTGAGAAGAGAGCACTTTTCTTCGACAGTATAAAATTCAACTGTCTGGTTTTGACTTCAGCTTAAAATATTATTCTGCAGCTTGAAATACCTACACCATTCTACCTTGACAGTCATTACTTTTCCTGATTTTTTCAAACCATGTGTATTCAAGGTGCTATGTAAGTTGTTGTACTTTTCTTCATTATTTTGCATTTACCAAAACTTAATTCCTGGAACAATGTGCTGATAAATAATTTTATTGTGATTTCTACTGTGAGCTTCCTATTTTTCCGGTTTCTGAACTGAATGCAAAGCAAATTATTAAATAGAATAATTCCATGCAGTGAGCAATAACTGCTAAAGAAGCACTTGGAACTGCAATCTGTCTTTTATAAATAGAGATGCTGCAAACAAAGATACAGAGCTAAGGAAAGAATCAGAAAAAACCAAGAAGACAAAGCACCTGCCTCCTGTGTTGTTGGGGTTTTTTTGCTTGCTGCTTTGCATTTTTTACCTTCTCTTCCTCCTCTTCTCCTTTGGAATTTAAGGCAGTGTTCTTGGATTTAGACAAACATAAATCTTGCATTTCCAGTCATGACCTCTTTGTGTTATGGTATAGTTTATTGTGATCTTGCACCAAAACCGGAGTAGAAAAAAGACACCAACTAAGTTGACACAGACTGAGAGTGCCTTTGGATTTGAGACTTTTGCCCTACAAGGATAAGTCAGATGTAACACTGTATCTGCATATGCATGCTTGTATATCAGAGTTGTCTGATATAATGACTTTTAATTACTAAGACTGGACTCATTTTTGGCTACTGACCTGCTTCTTCAGGATGGTTGAACACTGGAGCGAGACTCTGAATTCTGTTTCCATAGTGAGCTTTTTGGTAAAAGAGTCAAAAGAACTGTCAGAAATCTCTGCTCAGTACTTTACAAGGCCTTTTCTTGCCAACTTCCCATCAAATGCGTGAAGTACATGGCTGAAGGTTTGTTTGCTAAAGGCATAAGGCTGCAGTGCAGTGTGGTGTAACATGGTGTTATTCAAAAGGATAAAGACATCGTGTTAGCTTTACCAGAGGCTTTAAAAAGATGTTAATGATATATCTCTGTGTTAGACATATCTAAGTATAGTTTTAAAACAAACCCATACCAAAATGTTCTCTTTCCTTCTAGGAAAGAGAACGGTTATTGCGGTCTAAAAAACAGAGGAGGAAAAGTCTGAAGCCTCCAAAGGTGAGCAAACCTTCGGTTTTTCATGCATTTCTGTTGCTGTGAACAACACCTGTTTCAAATACTGCCTGAAGTTAAAGCTCTACTTAATAAGTAAAATCCATATAATTCTTCTGCTTACTTTGGTGAGTTCTTCATTTTTTTAGGGTAATTCAAGTGTTTAGTACTGCACACAAGTGATGTTGTTTCGGGGTTTGTTTTAAATAAACAATAAAATTACACTTCTAGCCACTGTAACCTAAATATTCAAGTGGCTTGCGGCATAAATGATTTAATGGCTTGAAACAACTAGGATTTCAAAGGAAAAATACTCAGTCTGTTTTAAAGAACATATCCCCTTTAAACTTCTCATACCAACACAGAGCTAAATCACAATTAAAAAATAACTATTGCTGGAGATGTTACTAAAATAATATTTCTGTATGTGATATATAAGTAGTAAGACAATTCCAACTGTTATGCTCTAGTAAATTTTCTGCTCTAGAATACAAGGTTCAAGAGAAAAATGCAGATTATAAAACCAGAAAATTTTTGCTACAGAAAGTACCCTTAAAGTTTATTGTAATATGTGCTTAAAGTAATTTGCTGAATAATGTTTTTTGTGACGTTAAACATTAGCAGCCTGGAGCATGTGTGTGGGAGGTGGGAAATGGAGTAAGAGGGAAAAAATGGAAATGAAGAGTGAATGTATCATTATCATCTATATGGTATCTTAAGATATATTCTGTCATAAATGGGTGCCTTGTGTCAGAGTGTTCTGCACAGTCTATTCCTGGTAACCCCCAGGTGGTGCTTTTTTATTGCTCTGCACTCTAATGCCTATGTTCTGAAAGATTTATCCTTTGGTACTCTCTGTTTCACTGGTAGTTTCTTCAAATTCTACTTCTAATAATGATGTGTCTCTTGCATAGGAAAAAAGAAAAAATCAGAAATAGCAATAGATCCTGACAAATATATTTGCAGCAACTGTAAACCGTTCTTTCTTGATGTAGTATAACTGGAAGTTTGTGGTTTGAGAGCAATTTTAAACAGAATGCAAAAGTGAATATATATATGTATGTAACTTATACTGTACTTTCTATAGTTCTCTCTTAATTATAAGCCTTTGTCTGTAAGTTAAATGTGTAAGATAATTTGCTAAATTGTAAAGTTTCTCATGAAACAAAACTAGTTAAGTCAATTTTTAGGTGTTGGTAACTGGTGATGATAATTTCCATAGGCTGAAAACTTCAATAAATATGCATTTATGTCTTAAAAATATTCTGTGTTAGTAGAACTTCAGCTGACATGGGCTCTGTACCATTCCTATTTTGTCTTGAGCAACCTGATGCTTTGTGGTCTCTTCCTTATTGACCAAAGCGAGTTGAAAAACATGAGGACGGAGAGAATGGGCATGATACCATTAAAATTTTGTGGCAATGCTATTCTTTGTTTGCTAAGAGGGCTATAGTGGAGGGAATTCTGCAAAGTTTACTGAAAGGATTGTATGCATATGGGCAGCAGAGATAGTCGGGGTGTGCTTCTTCTTTAGGGTATGATAAATACACCAGAAAGAGCAAGTTAATCAGTCGCAGACATTTCTGCTAGAAATTATTCCATCCCCTGTCCATTAGCTCTTCAGTGGCTGCAGTGACCATTTGAAATTCTATGTGATGCTATCTCCTGAAAGGACAAGCAGGACTATGAAACAAAAACAAGTGAAAAAAGAGAAATTTGTGAGAGAAGAGTAATGGGATTTTATGTACTATAGTAGTTACAGCATATATACACACTAGTTAATATAGTTAATACATAGTTAATACGTAACTGTATTTAAACTTTCTAAATGACCTAATTCCTTAAGGAATGAAAGAAGTAATCAATAATACTACTGTCTCATTACCTGCCATTGGATAAACCTGTAGACTACTCACATTTATATGCAGTGTTGGCTCAGAGTTTAACGGCTGTTGATGTTAACTTCTAAAAATCCAATCCTGGCATACAGGCTGATTTTCTTCCAGGCCACCTGTATGGTCCTGTGAGGATCGAAATCCTCAAAGGAAGCTGTGCTTCCCACAGTTTTCCAACAGTTTTTAATTTAAATAGTATGTAGAATGGAGTGCATACTCAGATGAGTTTGGATTTTACCATCTTCAACCTCTCTGTTTTTACAGCCTATATCAGGAATCCAGAAAATTGTAGAATTTATTTAACTGAGTGTTGAAAATGCTGGTTAGATGTCACTAATGGACATGAGATACAGACATCTCACTCTGGACAAAGTGGTAACATTAAGTGGTTGGAAGTAGATATCTAAATAGGACATATGAGTTTTGTCCTAAAATTGACAGTTTCTCTCCACAGACTCTAAAGGCAGCCTAAGATGAATTGTTTTATATATAGACATGCACAGCATAAGTCTATTTCTGTCTATTATCTGTGCAAGATTTTTATCTCTTAAAGATGATAGAACCTATTTAGAATAGTAATGAAATTATGTGTTAATCTCTCCTAACTAAACACTTGGAAAAAGAAATTACTGGTCTAAATCTTTGGCTTTGCTTTTCTAAGGTTTGTTAAATACAAAACTAGCATTAACACAGTTTGGCTAGTGGAGTTATATTTATTTCCAGATGTTTCCTACTCCTTGTGACAAAGTGAAAGAGGAAATAACTCATGAGAATGAGGTTTCATGAAAGTGGTCATATAAGCTCATTCTGGACAGTATAGAATGATTCCTTTTTTGTTCTAATAACCAGGAACATGGTGCACAGGGCGAAGATTTATACTCATCCTCTTGCAGATTTTCTTAAAGGGGTGCTTGTACACTCCAGCTTCCTTCATTCCTGAAATGGTCTTGACTGCAGAGAGTCTGTGGTTGTTTCCTAATGAGTATTTTCCTGACAGTTGTTTGTGTTACCTGGAACAGAATCCATGGCATGTCTTTCTCCATCTTTGGGACATCTTGTGTGAATGATCTGCCAGGCTGATCTGGTAGCCTTTACAGCTCGGAACATCAGTTCAGCTGAGAAGCTTTTGAAAATCTTAATTTTATTTTTTGGTTTTGTAATTAGATGTCAGTGTTATTTCTGGAGCTTTGTAGGCGTACTAGGTTACTGTTGCTACTGTAGCTTTCACTGAGTGCACTTTCAATTCCCAAGGGGCACAGGAGTCCATGGAACAATGCTGGCAACTGGTTCAGGCTCCCTGAGGAAAGGAGCAGCAAAAGGCTTTATCACCTCTGTGCTTGCAAGGTGGTTGGAGGAGTAATGTAGCAACCTGATTTTTCCATGGTTCTTTTTTAAATTTTCTTTTTCCAGTTTTTCTTGTGAAATAACCAAGAAACTTCAGAAACAGTATTTTTTATGTTTTGTTTATTTTTGACATTTGGAATGGACTTACATTCATTCCATGATGGATGGAGTCATGCATTTGAAAGTAAGACGTGTTTACCCAGCTTGTTTGGTAACTGCAGGATTCTATGGATTTGTGCCTTTTTTTAAACTTTAATAAATGAACTATATTTGTGGTAGTGGAAAGCCTGCACACTGGTGTGATGGAGTTCGTATTTCTTGTTTTATATTTCTCTTTTTTTCTCTGCCTCTGTGCTTTGGTGTGTCTGTATTTTTCTGGCTGCCAAGAAATGACATACAAGCACGAAGGTAAGAAGTTACTGACAAGCACATCTGATGGTGTTACAAGGAAATATATCTTGGATCATTTTCATCATGTTTGATTAGGTCCCTGAAAATGAGATATTTAAATGTAAAATGAAACTGCTTTAGCAACAGAGAAATCAGATTATATTGAAATTTGCATATACTGTAGTCTTTGTGTCATTATTAATTTATAGTATTCTAAACTCAGATGTTTACTGAGCACCATACTTCAGTAGAAGCATTAATACTTGAGTTATAAAGACCTAATGCATAATTTTACTTTAAAATTATGTGAAAACATTGCTATAAATCCACATGAAAAATACTTGCTATTAAATGCATGACATTTAATAGAATTCAAATCAGAATTTTTCAGCAATTTACATGACTATTTTCTCAGTTAAGAAGTTGTGATTTAGAAATAAGAAATGTGCAAACCAATATAAAGGAATCTCTAAGTTGTTAATTGAGAATGTTCCCATTTTTGAAAAAGCTTGAATGAAACTTGAATAAACATAGTTTATATAGGTACAAAAATCCAGTGAGTATTGTGCATTTTTATATACTTTTCAGAAACCATTGTGGTTCATCTTTTGAGCCATGATTGGAATCTTCCTTGGAGTTGATGTATTTATTGATGCTCCCTTATTTATTACAGTGTTTATCAACTGTATGACTCACATGTCTTTTTTGTGTGGAATGTTTTTTTTCTGTCTGTACAGCTGTTCCCTTGCGAATTAATTTGTTTTGATTTTGCTGTGAATCAGTTCTTGTAGCTGGTTGCTTCAGATACTACATGATCAACAGTAAAACTGGCTATTTTGTAATTATGTCATGAAGCAATTCATACATGTACAAGTAATATACAATAATTAAATATTATTAATATTATCTCTGTTGCTATGGAAAGTATCTGGTCCACAACATGGTATATATACAGCTTCTCTAAAAAGGAAGGAGTCTTAAAAATAACTGGTTCACTTGTAACTCCAAATATTATTACAGGCAGTCTTTATAGCATTTAAAAGTTTTGACTTTTAACTCTCCTTTAAGTGTTGGGGTTTTTTAGTGTGATGGGAAATACTATTCTTTCTTTTTCAGAATTCCCTCACATCTAATAATCAAGTGGTTTATTTATTGATATATGCACATGATTTTCCCGTACTTTTGCTACTAGTGAAATTTTAAATGCAGGTAGTATTTTTCACAAAAAAGGCATTGCTTTAAGTATCTTCTCCAGCCTATATACTTCAATTTAAAATCAAAATCACTGTTGTTATGCCAATTTGTTTTCACTTCTTGAAAATGTGTGGGTGAGTGTGTGCATGCAGGATTAAAAGAAGACACATATTTGGCCTGAGTTACCTAAAAGTGACTGTACAGCAGAGGTGTAGCAAAAAATCCCATAGGTATGGTAGATTTTATTGTCACTTAAAACTAAGCTGCTGCCGACCTCATGGTACTGGATTCTTTGTGCCATATGATAATAAATTGGAGTTTTGTTCTCCATCTTTTAGAAGTCCCTTCTACTAGCCTTTTCAAAGTCTTAACACTTACTTTGTCAGTCTTCAGACAATACAGTGCATTTTGGTTGAACTTTGCTCGAGTGTGTTTGTCATTTTGAGGCCAAACACCCCTGAAGGAGGAGGCGTGAGCAGGGTCAGCTGATCTTTTGGTCAATCTTTGGTTGTCTGAGTGGCTTGTCCTTGGCTGGGATCCTCCAAAGCCTGTGGTGGTTCTGAGCCCCATCCACAGGTAGGCAGATATGGGCAGAAGAGCAGGATATAGAAGTATCAACATGAGAGTGCAGTTTTGGTCTGGGTTTACTCTCAACATCTTTGAGTGAAACTTATCTGCACTGCAAAGTGAGGATATGGCTTGCATTATAATTTCTTGAGTTTTGTTTACCTGCAACTATCTTCTTTACCTCCATAAAATGTACCTTCCTGTTTATGAAACTGTATCTGCAAATCGGTTTGGAGTCAGGAAGGTGAGTTGAGCTGGCTACTCAGATTGCAAATTTGTCTTCCCTACAACTTGAAATAGCACCATTTCATTGGCTCTATTTTCAACCTCCAATATTTATTTGTAGTATTACTAGGTGTCTGTAAGCTGCAACCAGTATTCAGTGAGGGAAAAAGCTGGATGGGCTGTCTCCCAAGGACTAATTATACCTTTTTTTTTATGGTAAGCCTTTCTACTTATGAAAAAGAAGTCTGCAACGGTTTTAATTCAAATATGAGAAAATAAATTAGCTTTCTGGATAAGTCTTTATATTTTTAGAATAGAGCTTAAACCTATTCCTTGTGCCCTTTGTTTTGTTAAGTAGGGCAGAAAGGTGAACTGGTGAAAGGATTAAATTATCCCAGGGAATTGTTTGTCTTAAGCACCTTGGACATAGCTCTGCCTGGTGGAAGGATCACAGTGCTTCCTAAACAAGTGAGGAACGAGTAATGTCTTTCCAGCACTGTAGCACCATAACTGTGATCTTACGAATTCATGAAGTGGTGGTCTAGTAGCTTGCAAAAGGAAAATTGTTTCCAAAGGTTGTTCAAAGCTCTTTGCCTTTTGTGCTGCATCATATTTATCTACATGCACATGAATAAACATAGTCTGTTTAGAAAATATATGACTTTTTGGGTTTCTGAATGAAATTTTTAAAGTACTGTTTGAAGGATTCATCTTAAGCAATTGAGTGATTCAGGACATGACCTTGGAGCTGTCTTTGGCAATTTGAGTGGAATTGGCTGTACTGTGAGACTATTATGGACTTGTTCAGCTTACGAGTGATGAGATTGGGACCTGGCAGACCGTGGTGACCAGGGCTGCAGACTGTAAATGGAGAACATGGTGTCATGCATGCAGGCAAAAAGTCACGCCTACAAGCTTGATTTTTGGTACCCCTTACAGAGTATTTTGACTGCTGAACTGTGTTGAGTTGAAAGAATATAGTGAGCATTACAGGGTTTTGTGAGAAAGAGAAGGTAGTATTTATGTAGATTTACTGGAAAAATAAGGTAGGTAAGAGAAAAACTGCAGGGAAAGGTAAATATTTGGAAATAATAATGAGATAGGGCATTACAAATAGAGCCTTTCAGTATCATGAATTTTAAACTGATAGATCACAATTCCACTCAGGCGGTTTGGCTCTGCTGAAATATAGGCTTCATGGTGTTCGGAATTAATAACAGTTGATAACTTTTTTTATCCTTGTGGCTGTTTTACTGAATAAGCTATTATCTTCTCATAGACAACCTGTGATTTATATTTGAAAAAAACCAAACAACAAACAGTGACATCAAGATCTGTGCTTCAGTATCAAGCAGTGGCAAAACATACAGAGATGGATAGACAGATCATTCTTCATCTTCTTACAGCCACCTCTCTCCACTAGCCTCCCTGTCTAGGCTGCTTCATAACCTGACTCCATTTTTCAGCAACACACTTTTAAAAATATTCTCAATTTTCTTGCTTCTCTGAAATTGTGTTGGATTATTAGAATACTTGTGTGGTGTAAAAAGTTATGCTTTCTATTGATTAATAACAGTTAAAGACCTGTTTTTTCTATTATAAGCAATTTTTTTTTTAACAGTTGAATTTCCATGGAAATTTGCTGCTTTCTCTATGTTTATATAAAAAAACTCACATTTTTCACAACTGATACTGTACTTTCACTAGCTGCTAATTTCTTCTAAGCATGCATTTAATTGATAATGTTGTGTAAAATTTTTAAAGTCCACAGTGAAATGCTGTTTTTCCCATGTCATGTCTTTTTGGTTAGACATAGTACTGGAGAAAACTTTTTGAAAAAAAAATGAGAATGATGATATTGAAAAAATAAATGGTAAGCATTAATTTATACTTTCAAGTAGGGTTTTCCAAAATAGATTTTTTTTTTCTTTTTTTTTATTTTTGCCATCAGTATGGACAATTAAATTTTTTCCACATTTGTCTCCCAAATATCTTTTTTTCTTTTGGTTGCACATCTTACATGTTGCATTGTACTGGCTTACTTTCTTCTGAACAGGTACTGGAATTCTCTACTGTGGATCTTGTAAGATTTATGTGATTTTGGTAGTTAGGTTTTATAGTTTTGCTAAAGCATTGTTCTATTGGCATTTACCTCATCTCTATGCTATGTGCAGTTTAGTTCTTGGAGGTTCTTACATAAATGATTTTGAAAAAGTAGCTCATTTAGTCAGAGAGCAAGAGTTTATAATGGAACATTTCTTTCTTCCTAAATACTAAAATAATCATCAGAGAAGACCTTCGTTACTGCTTACTGGGTCATTGGTGCTTTTAATCTGTTTTGCTAGTAACTAAAAAACCTGAATTTTTCAGAGGCATGTTGTGGAGACATTTTTTGGATTTGACGAAGAATCTGTTGATTCAGAAACATCTTCTGTAACTTCATACAACACAGATAAAACAGACAGGACACCAGCAACACCAGAAGAAGACTTGGAAGATGTAAGTAGAAACTGATTCGTTCTTCTTTCTACTTGTTGAACTATAAATACAAACTTTTATTCAACTATTGTACCACGTGAACTGTGAAAGATTTGGCAGAGAATTCCTTTGGGTTTTTTCAAATCTGGTAACGTATACACTTTGCAGTAAAAATTATAAGATAATATTCTGCCTGACAAATTTGACAGATACTGGGCTGAGAAATAAAATTGTTTTTCTCCAACTCTTTCTTATTAGTCAAAAGAAAATGAATAGGCACATTGCTTTGCCAAAAGTCAATACTTACTAGACAATAGTTTGCCTTTCAACCTTATAATTTATTTGACTGTTTTGATACAATCAGGATTTTCTTTCTTTGCTCACAATGCTCAGAGAAACCTTTGCAATTCATGAAGGCTTAAATGATCATAGGTAGTAAATACTCAGTGACATGTGTTGTCTCAGCTCTGTGATATACAGTGCCGCTGGCCTGCTTTGGAAGATTGCGTGCGTGAGGACAAAGCACGAATTAGATGCTCTTTTTCATCTTTCTTTCTTGTTCACTAACTTCTGCCTAATACTCCTCAGTCAGAAGAAGCTTTTTTTTCCCCCTAGGTTTAATATCTAATAATATTTTAATCTCTTTTCCTTAGAACTCAAGTTCCTGAAGCAAAGATTAATTAAAGTGGAGGACATTTCTTGTCCTCTGCAGTATAGGAAAGACCTTATATGTGTTAAAATCAGTGGCTCAGAATTCAAAGAAAATAAAGACTTTGCAAATACTTGATATTAAAAGAATAAATCTAAGAAAATACCTTACAGTTTTTGAAATGTAACCTCTGTGTCAGTGTGCTTTACCCTGGCATTGTAGGGAAAAAGTGTAAGGATAGGGAAGGGTGGACTGCATGAGAAATAGAATGAACACCTCCTGAAGCTGCTGTGGCTCTGCAGTTGCTGAAGACCATGTTGCACAAAACTGTTTCCTCTCATCTTTCCCTAGACAGTTTTCCCATTTCTATACATTGCTGCCTCATATGGTAACTTACACTGTCCTTAAATTGTGTGGTAGACACAGTTACTCATCATCCTTCCTTCCTTTCTTTTCCACTTGATTTAGGATTTCATACTTTTATTAAACTTTGAGATTTAGTATGAGTTGCATTGCTTGTTATGTTTGTGAGTCTGTCTTCTATACAAACTCATTATTATATATATTTATACAAATCCTCTTTTTTCCTCCTCTTCATTAAGAGCACGCCTAAAGAAGAAGCTGAACTCAGGTTTTGCCAGCTAACAAGAGAGTATCAAGCTTTGCAAAGAGCATATGCACTGCTCCAAGAGCAAGTTGGTGGAACCCTGGATGCAGAGAGAGAAGCAAGGGTAATTTTTTAACTGAAATGCCTTCGAATCTGAAATAATAGAAAAACATGAAGCAATTTGTAATAGCAGGCGGTATCTGCAGGTCAGTGAGATGTGAATCCCAACGAGGATTAGAGGGTATCATCAGTAAGGTGACACTTTAGATATGTCTGGTGCAATCAGAACAAAGATGTCATTATACTTTGTTCTAGTGTGTATAATATATTAAAGATTTCTGTGCTATGAAAGTGATAACCCACTGGAACCTGCAATTTGGATAGTAACATGATGGATTTTAAGTGAATCACAGGATAGATTGTTACAAGTACTTAGGTACTTTCATCATATGAGTATATTAAAAATCTGACCGAAATATGAATCAAAAATCTTACCCAAATCTTAGTTCTGGCCTACTGAAAAGCAGTTTTTCACACCAGAAGTGGGGGCTTCTGATGGACACCAAGTCGAAAACGAGCCAGCAGTTAAAAAAACCCTCACCTTCTTCCCTCTACAATTTCCCCAAACCCCAGAAATGGAGAAACATATTAAATACTGTGAATTATTACATGTTACTGCCTTACTGCTTTTGGCCTTCACTGTACAGTGCCACTGCAGTATATTGCTAATAATGCAGAAGGACAATGATTTTAATTTAGTTTTTTATTTTAGTTTAGAAATTACTGGTGGGAAAGGATTCAACCAAGCTAAACTTCTTTTTGATTTTTTTTCTTTGAAATAATAGTTCTTATAATAGTAGAATTACTGCTTTATGGCTTCATTTGTAGAGTTCTCAGCATCTTACAAAAGCCTAGTCAGTTTTGACACTCTCTTTTTAAGTAGGACACTTAGCCAAGGAAAGCAATAGACTTTGGAGATCACTTCTCAAGATAGAATTAGGATGGGGGGAATAATTCCATCTACTATTAGAGTAAGATTTCTGGGGCAGTCATCTATTTGACAATTATGAGATGCCATTTTATATTTTCTTTGCCTTCATGGGCTTTTTAAAAATTTATTTGGCAGGCATTTGCAGACTGTACTTTTTGTAGACTTGGAAATTGTTGTTATTTCTTTTTAGTGGCATTTTGGGTTTTTTCTTGCATCCCTGCAAATCCATCTCTTGAGTGAGTCAGAAACTAGCTTTTTGCATGGTTTATTTTGGTGGGATGAACATTTCCTATTACTTTTAAGATGACACATAAGGTAAACAAGGACACAAAGATGAAAAGAAGCAGGAGGAAAATCCCTGTAGGAATATTTAAACTGCTTGGGTGAAAAAGTATCTGAAGCAGGGGGGGGGAAAATACTTGCAGTAGCTCAAGGAGCCTCAGTGCCTGAGGGTCTCCAGAAACATGCTTTATTTTATATCCTTTTTTGTTTAGTACCTTGTGGGATCCAGTCCCTTTTAGGGCATCACTGGACTTAGGGAGTAATACCTACTATAGTGTAGTGGTGAGTGTAGTAAGTGTGTAAATGAGGAAAACTGACCAGTGTATGCTCTTTATGGGACATGTAAATTACTTCGGGTCAATATATTTTATTTACCTAAAGGCCTTTTTCTGTGCTTAATGCAATTCTCTTTCTCCCTTGTCCCTTTTCCCCCAGTTGCCTTAAATTACTAAAGCTTATGAATAGCTTCTTAGAGCTCTTTCAGTTCCTAAATTTATTTTTTTCTTCCCCGGTAAGAACTTTGTCACTGAATATGTGATGTTAACATCTTTTTAGGCTAGGAAGGAAAAATTCCGTTAAACTGACAGCTTCAAATATTTTTTAACATAAACGCAAAAGCAATTTATTGAAAAACATTAAAAGCTGACTGGACAGCCCATAAAGTAGTAGAAAATATCTTTACTTTTGATTTCTTTTTCCCCCCCAGACTCGTGAACAACTGCAAGCTGATCTTCTCAGGTGTCAGGCAAAAATTGAGGACCTGGAGAAAGCTCTAATCGAGAAAGGACAGGTAAAAGGCTTTCTCAATGTCCTCTACCACATCATTTTCTGCGCTGCATGCAGTGGTGCACTTGCCATCTTTGTTGCTTACTGGTGTGTTGGTGTGAATGATACAGCTTAATTGCCATTGCAGCAATAGGGTGCTTAAATAAAGGAAAGGGTTTTGCAGCCTAAGAAAATGTCATTACAGACTCATTTTCTAACACATAATACACTAAAGCATAGTATCAAAATAACCATGTGTACATGCACATTCTGTTCCCATTGTCATTTGGTGAAGGCCTTTTGCCTCTTTTCCATTTTGTTAGTATTTGTTATAAATTCTAGTAAAATAAATATTCTAGATTTGTACTGGAGAATATTTTTGGTGTGTACCTAAGAAAAATTAAGAAAACCTCTTAGCTTTTAGACACACTAGAGATATGAACACTGAGCCTGTCAGGTTACTGGAAGCCACTTGTGGTGTTACTCTCCTGGGTTTGAAGTCTCAGAGGAGCCAATTGCTTACAGATTCCCAAACCATCACACAAAGTAAAATCAGGCCTTATGCTTCAGTATATATAATATATGTAAATACTCACCAAAGATGTATCTACTGATGCATATTTAATATTGTCTAGGGCCCTCAGGAAGTCTGATTAAGAGTTATGAGCATGCATTTGCAAGTTGTTCACTTGTGTAATTGCTAGAACACACAGTAGGAACTGGGGAGATGTTACTTTATGCTTTTTTTATTTGAAATAAGAATTTAAGATTGCAGGTAGCTTATAGTAATAAAAAAAGATAGCACTAGCTATAGATTTACATTTCAAAGACTGATGATCCTGTAGCAATGAACACAACCAACCTACATATAATGCCAGATGGATGATAACACTATTTTTATGGTTTATTCTTTGTAAGAAAAATTTTTTGTAAAATTCTGTAAAAATGCAAATTTTGGGGACCATATTCAAATTAAGGGCAAAAATAATTTATGCTGGCTTCCAAACAAATTTCAATTTGCTTAGTGAATTCCATGTAAATACAATATTACTAAAAATTGAGAATATGTTATCAATCTAAAAATGATGGCCCACTGAACTTCTGGAAGAATAAATGAAACCAAAGACCTCTCAAGCATCTACTGCTGCTATTTTGGTGTGTTGATGAGGAAGATGTTGTGGGCAAATTGCTGTGTAGTTGAAAATATTAACAAAATAGCTGATTGTTAAAGTGCGTAATATAAGTACTGTATATGTAAATGAGAGACATAAATTTGGATACCCATGTAAGGAATTACTTCTGTGATTTTTCTTCAGAGTGTTATGTCAAAAGGGTATCTCTGGAAATTAGAATTTAATTAGTTATCACTTTGAGATTCAGAACCACATTTTCAACTTCATATCTCTCAGTAATCCTGAGAAGGTGAACAGGGATGTGACAAGGAGCACTGTGATGTTGTTTCTAGTGGGCTGGTTTGTACACTGAGCATTAGCTTTCCACAGAGGGGATCACAATGTCTTCCTTGGAGCTCTAGCACCTGCTTGGTTCTCCTGACCTGTTAGTATTTACATTCAACAAAATAAATGGTTGTGATGATAAACTGAATTCTTTGTGCACTATGTGATTTTTTTAAAATTATTATTACTTTGTCATTTAGATGGTCATGGTAGTGATGGTGATTTAACAATAATTGTGAAATGTTCGTTCTGGAAGCCAGTCCCTAAAGTATGTTTGTAAAGGAAGTAACGAATCAAAAGATCCAAATGTATTATTCCAGAAAATTTTAGTCTTACTTTACAAGCTTTAGGAAACAGAAGTAGCAAAGACCTTTACAATTTCCCTGAAGTCAAATTCAGAGCATGAGATTAGAAGCTTATTGTTAAAAAATTATATGAAGCTTGGTTTATAACAATTTATGTGTAATTTCAAAGTAACTGTCAATGGCTTTTGTTAATCTCTCTTCTGGCTGGACCTGTCAGTATTCCCCCAGTAGTAACACAAAACTAATAATTCAGTTCTGCAAGGTACATTGAGGTGCATGCATAAGAGACTTTCTATTAAGTGAAGAAATTATTAAAAAATATTAATAAAGGTAAGTAATAAATCTAAACATATTGGAGTATATAATGTGCCAAATGGATGAATGCTCAACTGTCTCACTGATCTGGTGTGTAAATACAATTCTGCTGGAGTTCAGGTTTTCTCAGGAAGTGTAGTTGGACTCCATCAAGAAAGACACAGAAATTTATTATCAGTAGAGCACATTGATCTTTATTTTCTGCTTGTGTGAACTGGAGTAGTTGAAGCTGCAGGTCTGACATAGCTGTTGAACCTTACCATGTGGGTATGTTTTCCATATCCATGCATTGGCATATCCACCCCAAGTCTGTGTGTGCAACTCTTTGTTCATTCCTTGACCTTAGTAAAATGCTAGTTTTCAGTTTTAGTAAACTAGATAGCATATTTTTATTTATTTATTTATTTCACTTGCCTCAAAAATTCTTTGCAAGTGTTACGCCTTTTCAGTAGTCGTTTTAGTATGTTATTCTTAAAACATCACAACCATGAAGAGCTTGTTTATTACATGAAATGCATCTTTGTGTATGAGTGGAAAAAAGAGAAAGAACAGTAGAATATGAAATTGTAGTGGACAGTAGGTAGAAAAACTAAACTTTTTAAAAAAATGCTAATTGGAGTGAATGTAGTATCACAATACTTTAGATTGACATTTCAAGGATATTTGATGGGCTGGGATATCCAGATTTCATTGATTCCTTGTGCAACATCAATGTGTAAATACCTTCCTGAAAAAGAATGTATCGTCCTTAATACTTTAGTGAAGGCATTTAGATTTTAAATAAATCATCGCCTGCATCTAGAAGATAGTTTGATCTAGAATTAGCATGGCATATTCAGTGTTGGATAGTGGTTTATTGAACTTTTTAGAGCAGCATGAGCAAGGTTATGTAAACAGTTTTCTCTACAGGAAAAACAAGACCTATAATCCATTAAATCTGAATGTCCAGCTATGCCTGGCCATGAGTTTTTGTAGCTTGGTGCTTTAAAGGGATATTTGATGAGGCCTCTTGTAGCCATGGGAAAACCTGAAAGGAAAGAAGTGTTTTGGAACAAGTGATTAGTTAGAAATACAGTTTCCAAACTGAGTATACAATCTCTTGCATCACTTCCCTTCCTCCACAGCCTTGAATTTCTTGTCACAAGCACTGTGTATTAGCCAGATTCTCAGAATTTTAGCAGAGGGTAATTAACTTCACATTGCTGAAGCTTATTTTTGATCATTTGGGATAATTAAAGGGTTTTCTTCCCTTACTCATGTTGGATTTGCATTGCACCACTTAAAATGGGATGATTTTGCAAGAAAGTTCCCAAACCTTTGCAATGGAAAGCAATAGTTTTGAGTTCAGTTGAGTAAATAAATGTTTTTAAAATGACATAAAGTATATAGCTGTGGTGACCCACAATTGCTACATGTAAAGATTTTAAAGTACATGCTAGCTGGAACATAGCTGGAACATACCAGGAAACAAGAGACTGCTACAGGAAATGAAAGAACTTTTATTTTCACTGTGGTATAAAATGCTGTACATCCTTGAAATAGTTATGATAGCTTTATTTTTCAATGCATGACTATTTTGTACTTGAATGTACGATGACATCTGCAATCTTCTAATTATTGTGGTCATTCATTTGTCTTGTTTAGTAAAATACATGTATTCTTAATCCTCTTCTTCCTCACAGGATTCAAAATGGGTAGAAGAAAAGCAGCTGTTAATTAGAACAAATCAGGAGTTGCTAGAGAAGGTATGTGGGTATACTTTCACCGTTGCTGCCCTTTATCATAAAAGAAATTGAACGCACTAAGTACTATAAAGTCAGCATGAAATTGCTTTATTGCTCGCCAGGAACAGAAATTCAAATAAAAGGCTCTGGTTAAAGTACCAGTATGCCTTTAGATTCTTCAGGAATCGAAGCTGCTCTTTGTTGTGGAATTACATGTATAGCCACCAGTAGATCCCAAGCTGGCTGATGTTTCTAGTTTCCACAGAAACACAGTTACACAACGATTATTATTGTCCTGACCACTAACAAAATTGCCTGCTCCCTTCAACCTTTTTATAGTTTTTCCAAATGTTAAGTAATACTGATTGATTTTATGCTTATTATATTAACTCTCCTAGATACTCAGAGCTGAGCATCTGCATTGTTCTTCTTTGATAGTGGTGGGAAAGTTGGCTTTCACTCAGGAAATCAAAGAACTAATTTTGTTAATTAGTAGCTTAATATAATAGGAATAAGATAACCAAATAAAAAATCATGACTAAAAGTAGCTACAGCCAGGTTTAATTTATTTGGACGCCTACATGGACGTTATAGATGTTAAAGTACATTATGTAAAGTACATTATGTTACACTTCTTTTTAGTTTCATACAACGGAAAAGATTTCCCAGTTAAACTAGACAGTAGACCAAAGCTATTAGTTGGCATAATTAATAGCCAGTATTGAATTTCTATTTTGTCATTGTTAGTGCCCCAAGGCAAAATTCTGGCAAATTAAAAAGTAGTCATTAAAACCACTCTATTGTTGTCTTTCATATACTGTAAAAATTAGATGTCTAATTAGGCAAAGACAATGAGAACAGTCTACTCAAATGTTAATGTAATTCAGTTTTATTTGCTGGATTTTAAAATAAAACTTCTACTGCTTAACTTAGTTAGATACAATATTCATATCACTTTTATGTTACTTCCAGATTATTACTCTAAGAGAACATTGAACATTTTCTGCTCACAGTTCTCAGAAATACTTTCTGATGTGATGTTCCTTTTTATCTTTCATCTATCGATGTGTAATGAAAAACTGAAATAATGAACAGTTTGTCTAAACACGTGGCTTGTAACTCTTTGCAGTATCTTTTCTAGTGCTTACAGGGTGTTACTGTGTTGTGTTTGTCTCACAGATTTACAGAATGGAACAAGAAGAGCATCAGCTGAAGAATGAGATGCAAGATGCAAAAGACCAGAATGAGCTGTTAGAATTCAGAGTGCTAGAGCTTGAAGTAAGAGATTCTCTCTGTTGCAAACTCTCAAATGGAGCAGAAATTATGTTTGAACCCAAGCTGAAATTCCTGTAAAGATTACTGATGTCTGGTGCATGTTTAAGGGAAGTCGCTTAGGTATCTATTTTTTAAATGTTGTATCTTGGGATAATGAAATTGATGCCACTGCCTTAATGTTTTGGAGAGAATGCTCACTAATGTTTATAAAGATGTAATATAGCTAATATAAATCGCATATAGTTTGGTTTTCATCTAATAAAATATTTTGTTTTGCAATATTTTGCCTTTTTTATTTGTTTCATTTCCATAACTGCTCCTTTCCTGCATGTAAAATCACTCGGTATGTATGCTACAGCCTTGGCTGGCATTGATTAAATTAACACACCTTCTCACATCTTGCATGCAGTGATCTGACTAAAGATCTGACATCCATCACATCAATGTATAACTGATTTAAATCACATTGATTTAAGATTGACAACATTCATATGAAGTAAATTTATCTTAAAAAGAACACATTTTGGTAACAGCTTCCAAAGAATTCCTCTTAATTTAAATCCATTTTCTCATGGTTTAAAGTGGTCAGGGACTGGAAATAATTGGCTTCAGTCAATGAAAAATGAGAAAAAAACCAAACCTCTGGCAATGTCAAAGAAAAGTGGTGAAGCACAAATACAACTTCTGTATGTGAAACTAATATGTTGCCTATAGCAAACATATTCTATATTTTACATAAATGAAATAAGTAAAAGTATTTGTTATTAACACTTTGAACATGTAGCTTGTGATTACAGTAAAAAGCAATGGTTCTCATCCCCTCACAACCTGGGCTCATGTTGAATTTAGTAACACTAAAGTAGCTGTGTGTGATGCACAGTTGTCACATGGTCGTATTGCCTGATGACACATTGTTCAGTTTCAAAGATCACCAGCATTCCCAACACTGCTTAGAATAAACTCTTCAAGAAACCTGTCATTGTCACTCCTCCATTTTTATCACCCAGCACGTTTCACCAAATATCTTGGCATGTGTAACTTCTCTGATAAAGATGAAAATGTCATGTCTTCCTGTTATGTGGATGTTCTTTTTGTCTGACATTTCTTAATCTTTTTTTCATCCTTTATCAACCGTATGTTTTGATGTCGTAGCACATTATATTCAAAATGATGAATTTAGACTATTAGAATTTCAGTAGATGTTCAGAAAAATAAATATGCTTTCTAATACATATCTTTATATTTTATTAAATAACTGTAAAGTAAAATATAGAACAATTTAGCATTTGAATTGGCAGTTGCACTAGAAACTGCTTCCTAAAGTGTGGGTGTTCTTCGAAGTAAAACTATCCAAAAAAGATTTCATAGGAAACTAACAAATATTCTTCAATACATCCTTCATGAATGTATTTTTCACATGGAAGAATCACATCAAAAAGAGCTCGGTGTGTCATGTCAAGTTTTGTCATGTGCCAAAGCTTAGAAAACTTCTTTCACAGAATAACAATGGAAGTATTTTTGTGTGATTGCAAGAAAAGACTTTTTTCCTTAGTAGACAAGCATGTAGACACAAATGTGACTGACAATGCAATGCTTTAGGAAAACCATCAATTCTTCTGGTAATCAGGACAGTATTTTTTAGAGCAGTTAAGTTATTTCAGTTGAAAATTAGGTAAAGTATAAAACACAATCATTTATTTATCAATTAAAGCAAGCAAGTTTAGGTGAGTTGAATGCAATAGCAACTGATGAATTTTTAACAGTATCTAAAATCCTAACTGAATTTTGATAAGAATTAAAGTTCTGGGTTTGGTTTACAACAGCTAAGTCATTATTTAAGCCCATTTCAGAATTAGACTCTTGATGTAAATATTGTCTAAAATAAAACCTCTGAGGGGGAAAAATGCATAGACTATGGAGATTTTTTTTTTCTCTCTACATTGTAGTTTCAAATTAGGTTTAAACTAGTTAATGAACAAGATTTGCCATGCTTTGTAACTTGCTTAAGTGAATGGATGCAGCCTGCCTGCCGTATCAATTAAAGCACCTCTTTTGTGATTTAGAAAATGGAGTGATACATGGATGGTCATAGGAACTAAAATATTTATAGTAGTGCTCTCTCTCAGTGAGAAAATGAAAGCTCATGTTGCCACAGTGTCCCCTTGTAATATGGAGATGAAATCTGGTGTTTCTTGCTCATGTTCTCATGGCCAGAGAGAATTCAGAGTAAGACCCAGTGCCCTGGTTGCCCAGAGCCTTCAGTCCAGTCATTTTTCACAGGCACATTAATATTTAATTTAGGTAAAATTGCTTGTTTATTATTTTATGTTGTTTCTGCCTTCAGAATAAATAATACGTTGGTATTTTGAAGAAATGCATGGAAGTCATGTACATGGACTAGATAAGTTTTAGATATACTATAGCTTTAGATAAAAGGAAGTTCATAATTTTTCGTTTTGGCACAAAGAACATCATAACTGTAGAACAGTGCTGCCTTTCAGCATATTCTGACATCCTGGGTTGTGCAGTGAATATGAATGGAGATTTTAAATGCTCTAATAGGAAGAGACTGTAGAATAAACAAGGAGCAGGCACGCAGGTTTAATTATAATGAGAAAATCTTCAATAATACTATTTCATGATGGAGTTCAGGTTTTTTTTTCTGCAGATTCTTCTTTCTGAATTGTTTTATTGTTCCATGAAAAAAAAAGTAGTTAAATAAGGTTATAATCAACATAAAAACCTGCAGAGTGTTTTAGGGCTGCAGTCAATTAGGGCCACTGTTGCAAGGGTTCTGCAGCTGGGGAGCATCAGGTAACTTTGCAGAAACTGTGTGCATGGAATCAGTTGGCAGCTAACACTATTTTTGTATTTAGCCAAAATTCTTCAAATATGGTAAAAGTAATAGGAAATACCATAGATTTGGAGTGGGAACAGGAATCTGCCTTTTTAATGTAGAAGTATGTTTTGTAAAGGTGGGGAATAAATGTCAATGTATAATCACAAATGTTGTTTCTAAACAAATCTTTCCTCAGGAGAGAGAACGAAGATCGCCAGCATTTAATCTTCATATAACCACCTTCCCTGAAAACAATGGAAGTGCACTTCAACTGTTCTGCCATCAGGAAGGAATAAAGGTATATGCAGAGCACTACAAACAGTTGGATGGCTAGGAACGTTTTTTGAATGACCAATCTAGTATCCAGACAAATGGTTTGACGCAGGAAGAAAATGTGAAAAAATAAATTTAGTAAGAAAATATATTTTTAACTGGGGAAACGGTTTCATAAGAATATATTCTGGTCATCTGTCAGGAGTTCCTCAGTGAAACTGAAGGCTGGTCAATCAAGATAATTTACATTCGGTCTAGGGAGGAATGTGGATGTTGATGGGATTGTCAGGCTTGCTGCAGTACATGGTTTGTGATATTAAATGTCTTCATCTTAGTTCCAAAATACGACATTCAGTTCTTATTTTACATCCCAATTTAGTGAAACCTTTTGTTTGTTGAATGAATATGCTTAAGTTATTTGCCAAGGACGAGGGCCTTGAAGCACGAGTTGCCTGATCCAAAACTCATTCAGATAGGTGGAACTCTTGTAGAACAAGAACAAGATAAACATCAGAATCTCCCTTGATGAGCTTCTGATACAAGAAGGCAAGAATTACTCTTTTCACTCCTGTTCCTCCACAAACAGGCTATTTATGCAACTTGATTTTCATGCTAGTTCACTTAAGATTGAATTCAGACTTGTGTTGTCAGTAATGTTGCACAACAGGCCAGGGTAACTTTTCTACAAGTAACTAAAGCATAATCTCAGAGCCACTCACTAGTGATTTATGGTCATATTTTTAGTTGTGCTTACAAGTCCTCTTATAGGAGGCTTGTTGCTATTCAGTTCTTTAATGAGCACAGTACGATCTCTAGAGGAAATAAACTGAAATTGTTGGCTGCATATATTTAGGAAGCTGCCTTGTTAAAGGATGATTCTCACCTAGAGATTTGGTTGGATACTTATCCCTCAAACCACACCAAGAGTCATCCATTAGCATATGACCTACAAATAGAGGCAGACCTGCTTTTAGCTTATCTGTTTTTCTAATCTGCATGTTGGCTGTAGCAGGTACAGTGTACCAGAATCCATAATTCCTATTTTTTTCCATTGTCATCTGGGATATGCTTTAACAGGTGGGTGCTTTTCAATCTGCCTTTCAGTTTGTTTACCTGAAAGGTGGGGCAGTCACCTAATATGGGCAGAGTGAAATAGTTGACCTTTTATCTGTTTTCAGTGTTTTTCAAAATTATTAGCCATCAGTAGCAATTGTAGGTTCCAGCATGATGGAAAATCTGATTTGGTTTCTGATTCTTCCTTTATGTGTCATATGGAAATAAATTAATTAGAATGATTATTTCTGGCTCAATAGATGCAAGTACTTTCATGTCTTAGTAAATTCCATTCTTCCTTAGTGTTACTGGTGGGGTAAAGAAGTTAGCGGGTAGCCTTTGGGAACACCCCTGAAGTTTTTGGGGAAGGAGGGAGGGAACTTCTCAGGATAGAACAACTTGAACACAACACATGGCCCTGTGCCATGTGGGCCTTTTCTAAGTGCTGAATATGAGTAGAAGTAGAGGCTGGCAGCATTTAACAAGGCTCTTTTGCTTTATGTATGTGTATTAAGCATTTTGGACTAACACAAATTGGTCTGTTCCCATGTTCTCGAGGCTTCCTGCCTTCAAATAGCATGGCTGCATACAAGCTGTCAGTGGAAATGGTCCCTGGTCCATGTTAACTTGCAGACCAAACTTGGGATAGTTCAGGAGAATGTGATTACTACTGGTTAAACAGTTCCATGACCCTTTCCAACAACTTTTTAAACTTAAATAGAGTTCTGGGGCCAAGGAGCGGACCCTGGAACAGTGTTAAATACAGACATCATGTGATTTTTATCAGGAAAAGGTTCTTCACCCAGACTGTGGTTGGGGACTGGAACAGGCTCCCCAGCACAGTGGTCACAGCACCAAGCCTGACAGAGTTCAGTAAGTGTTTGGACACTGCTCTCAGGCATATGGTGTGACTCCTGGGGATGGTGATGTACAGGGCCAGGAGTTGGACTCAATGATCCTGATGCATCCCTTCCAACTCAGCATATTCTATGATCCTGTGATTCCATGAATTTATTCCTCTCTCTTTTGAATCAGAGGAGTGGTTTTCTGTATTTCAGTGGCTGAGCCTTAATAAGGATGGGCTGTTTGGTTAGTTATCTGAGAGCTGAGTGGCAGCAAAATGTGGCTTTCTAATCAGAAAGATGACTATGAGCTAATAATATTTGGAGGAGCATGTTCAGCCCACTGTGCACATTCCCTTCTGCCACTGTAAGGCTAATTGGAATCTCCACAGTTTTGTTTAACAAAGAAAATAAAAAGCAAGCCACCCAGCAAACCTTCTTAGCAATTATTTGTCATGCTCTCTGTCCTTTTAACTTCTGTAGCTTGATGTGGTTGATGCTCGACTCCAAACAAACAAAAAAAAAGTTTTTTAAGCCCTTTATCTTTACGACTTTTAAGCCTGTTTATCGGTTTTAATCTTTCCTCTATGCACATTAGCCAGATGATGTGTGAATGATACAGGGACATTCTGCCCTTGTGCACAGACATCCAGGTTGCTTGTCATAATTGAGAGTGATTTTTGGTTTTGTCTTTGAAAGTATCAGTAACCCTTTTGTAATTGTGATGCAAAACTAATGTTTCACTTATTTACATTTGAAGTCTTTTAGGATGCAGAAGTGGATAAAGGATACATAAAATGTAGCATACAAAAACTGTTTCTCACCTATTTCATAAAAAGTAAGTGTTGAACATCTTTTTCAGGACGTGAATATATCTGAGCTTATGAAGAAGCTAGATATTCTTGGAGATAATGGGGTAACAATTTTTTACTTTTAAATGTACCTTCAGTTTCATGGTTAATTTAAAGCATTTTTTTCCCCACAGCAAATACTGACATCCAAGACAATGCACAGGATGATTTTTATATGCCTGTATTTTTATGAAAAATGTGAATGGTTAGGAAATGCTTTTACAACATGAAATATTTTAGTTAAACTGGTGGTTGTGCAAGGTGTATTTTTTTAAGGTAGGATTTGGTCTTGACTGAATGACATGGAAAAAAAGTACTGTAATAGGCAAAGTGAAAAGATACAAACCAGAGGTCAAAGCCAGACCAAGTTGCTTGTGAATTATCCCTCCTGAGTAGTAATAGTAGCACCTTCTGCTGTGAAGGCTATCACGGCCAGGAGTGGATTTTCTGGGAGAAGGGCAAGGATAACTGTCTCCCCTTTTTTCCTCTTTATTGCTAAATACAATGTAAAATCTTGGTTGCATATTTGGGGCATACAAAACATCTGGGGAGCTGAGTCCAGATTATAGCTAGGTTTAACAGATTGATGTCTTTATAATACTACTTTAAAGTTCTAGATTTGCATGTTATGTTGCAAGTCCTGTGGAGGTTTCTATGATACTTACTCTTCGCATTGTTTTCTTTAATTGGAAATCTGAAGTGCATGAAGGGGAGATTCACTTGCTTAGTCCAGTGAACTGGCAAAAATAGGAAAAGAATTGCAAAATCCCTGACTGAAACCACTTAATTTTCATTGAATGATCTGTTTCATTGAATGATCTGTTGAAAGTGTTGTGGGGCTGGTATGCTGAAATAGAGTAGAACTAAGCACCCTTGGTTTAACTTTCAATACTTTCAGTCATGGGATCCTATTTGGTCACGTCTATAATCCTAAATGTTATAACTGATCTATTTTTTAAAGTATGGTTAAAACTTGCTGCTTGTGTTAAAGGATGAATTTTTAATCCAATTTAAAATGCATCTTTTTGTGTTTTAGAATTTGAGAAATGAAGAGCAGGTTGCAATAATCCAAGCTGGGACTGTGCTTTCCCTCTGTGAAAAGGTAGAATTCAATAAATATTTTTCTCTGCTAAAAACTGACCATGTCTTCTAAGATACCTCATAACTTTGCCAGGGAAGCACGGCTTTTCTGTTCAGGTCATCTGAATTGGAGCATGTATTCATCCTTACATGAATGTTGGGATTGTGGTGTCTTGAAGTAAAGCCAAACTTAAGAAAGAAACCCAGTTTAAAAATAAAAACATGTTTTGGAAATATTCCCTTGGCATAAAATCCACTTAACACAAGAGACTTAATTCACAGAATTGCTGGTGTCCTCAGTGCTCTGGGAAGAGATATAAGGTGCCCATGGTCCCTCTTGGGCTCATTTTTGTGGATGACTGAAAAAGCTCACAGTAGTCAGTGGTCCTTTCCTCTGTAAATCAGTGGACATAGAGAAAAAAGTAGTTTGCACAAGATAAGTAATCAATCAGGTCACTCATTTCTGTATGGCTAGTTCTTTACTGCCAGAGAGTATTATCTGTATATGAATAAGGGTGACATTTAGAGCTAAGAAAGACTTGCATATTTCTCTGAAGAAGATCTGTGCATCCTTTTCATGTGTTTCTATTAAATCTTTCCTGATGTATTGTTGAAATTCAGAATCAGAGATTTTAAATTAAAATTTGAGCAATTTTAATAATTGCTTTAATTGATATAATTTTGATAATCTACTTACCTAAATACATTAAAGTAAATAATCTACATTAGGTAATTTAATAATCATTAATTTGAGTAATTGCTATAAGCAAAATAAAAATGGGGAAAAGAGCTAAAATCCCTATGGTTTTCACTGTGTTGTGGCATTAAAAGAGAAGGTGATGATTTTAGCACTTTACATCCAAAAAAGGAAAGTGGAAGAACCCTACTATAAAAGGCTAAGATATAGCATCCTAAAAACACATGGTTGTGTCTCCTGTGCCCCTTGGTTCCAGAAAGGCTAACAGGCATAGAAAGATCAAAATAAACATTTCGTTTTGCGTATTGTTTGCATACCTTCAAAAAAATTGGACCTGTAATTTTTGCAAACAGCCCTTCACTTGATTGAGGGTAGCTGTGAGAGATGCTCAGGATTTCCCATTTCCATTGATTTCAAAGGTTCAGAATGCTCATGGTCTTGCTGAAAATCAGTGGTGAGGCTTTCCTTAGGAATATCTTCAGCTTGTCACTGTTGAAATGAAGAAAATGAAGATGGTGAAAATAGAATCTCTGGGCAATATGGTGTTCCTGTTAATTTTTTTCTGTAGAAAGCTAACCTGCTAAAGAGATAAAACAAATTTCTGTTTTCATTCATCAGTCTCTTAAAGTGGAAGGTTCAAAATGATGAAGTAATGAATTCACATTTTGTTTGTTTGTAAACGTCTATTTGAAATTTCCTATCCAGATCTTTAGGGAAAAAGCTAGTATGTCATTAATTCCTTTGAGTCTGAGCCCTAGTGAATTCACCAAAACACTAAATTAAAGGAGTTGATGTACAATGGTTACCAAAAGATTTAAAGCAGATATGAGTAGTCCAGTGTTAGTAAACAAGGTATTTGAGGAAAGGGATAATTACCAGTGGCAAAGCTGTGGTTGGTTTGAATGGGAGCTGGTGCTGCAAAAAGAAGCATTAGTCTAAAATCTGCTCTCTGTAAGCTAGTCATGGGCCCTTATTGTAGACCAATAGGGAAATGAAATGAAACAATTCAGAACTGACCATTCCCATCCATTCCAATGAACTTAAATTGAAACACTAATATAATCCTGGTGATGGTTAGTAATTAAGCAAGAACCTTGTATCCATGCATTTAGCTATTATGATGTGTAATTTTTACTTTTGGAATGCAATGGCTGTTGTTCATTCTGATTGTTTTGAATGTCACCATAATGATAAGGGATTCATAGTAGCAACAAGAGCTTCCACCTGTCTGTCTGTCTGTTTTATTTTCCTCTCTACATTACCAAAGTTTTACAAGGGAGCCTCTTCCCATAATGAGTGCGGCAAACCATGCAAAATTAAGTGCTGAGTTTTCTATCTTGTCTTTTGTTTAAATTGCCCTGTGGAAAAATGCAGGACTGGAGGCCTGAAGTCAGATGATGGTTTCACAAATCAGGCCAACAGGCATTTGAGTAAGAAACAATCAGGTTGATTTTGCATTCTTGACCCAAACCTATGTTGTTTCTTGAGCTTTACAGGGGAAAACCCCATTTAATTTACTGTAGGAAAGCAACCTCCACTCGTTAGTCTTCAGTGTGTCTCTGCAGTCCTCCATTCTGCCTGTGCTCTCACAACCTCTTTATTCATTCAGAGTGAATAGATAGCATGGGGAGGAGCATATGCCTGGAAGTGTTGGCAACAAACTTGCAAAATGTTTGGTAGAAACTTTTTCAAAAGTTCTGTTCCTTTTCTATTTTTTCCTCTTCACACTGCTGTAGTGGTTGAAACAGATAGAGGGAACAGAAGCTGCACTGACACAGAAGATGTTAGACCTGGAGAATGAAAAGGTAAGGAACAATAGCTAAAAGTATAATTCATTTAGCTAAAATTCATCTCAAGGGAATGTGTATATATTTCATCCCAGGCTGGTTTGCTGCCTTTCTCTGGTTAACGGAGATGGCTTCATGGTAAAATCAGCAAGTGGTTTCTAGAATAATCTGTTGCTTGTATTCTTTGGGGTGAGATGGAACTTCCAAATCTATATAGAATGAAAATAGCAAAATATATACAAATTAGGGCCCAAAGGTGTAACTGCAGAGCACATTAACCAAACAGTGTGAAACTGTCTTTGTGCTTTCTTTGTGTATTAATTTTTTGGGCAGCAGCAGCATCTTTTTAGTCTTGGGGTCATGCTAGTAGAATTGGCAAGGGTATTTCTTTGCTCTCTGGTACTCAGCTTCTGGACAAGCTGTCAAGACCTCTTACTCCAGTTGACCTTTCTTGCCCCCTGGTCTTCGTGCCTAAAGACAGAATGTTTTCTCAAAAACGTTCTTCTCTCTTGAAGAACAAACTGACCTTATTTTTCCACGTTGAACAATTTTAGAAGGAGTGCTTGGTTTTACTGTTTTACCATGCATGCTGTGCTTCACATCTTCAAATGGCTTTCCAAACGCTGATTAATCCTCACCACACCTTTTACAGGTAGATAAATAAGCAGCATTGCATTCATCCTAAAGAATAGGACAATGAGACAGGGAGGTTAAGTGATTTGCCCAGGGCCACTGAAGAAGTGTGTGTTTGAGCCACAAACAAAAGGAGAAGTGCTCAGACTGTGTTCTCTGTTGAGTGTAACCTGTCATACTGATTGTACTTTAACATAGATAAGATACTTTCCATGTGTAGTATTTCTTTATTTTTAACTCTTGTTTTGGAAAAATACAAAGGCTTGGGGAAAGGAAAGTGCCCACAAATACTAGATTCTTTTGTAAAAAGCACTGGAAAAAAAATAGGGTGTTTATGACTTGATATGTTATCTTCCCCCTTATTATCTGTGATGTTTTCAAGCCTTACTGAGGACAGCCCTTGCATCTATTTGTTTAGCACAGCAATCTGGGAATCTGCATCCCTAATGATTGACTCAATGAGTTGCAAAATTATATTCTAGCATGAGACTTTTAGAAAGACGGCACTGGTTTAGTCATCCTTGAAACGCATGTTGAGAGTCTGAGGTCCTATTCTTGTTTCCTTCCCTTTTGCTTTCTGTGGGCAGCTTTTACTATCCCTTTTGGAGACGTAACATGATCAGGGCAACTGCATTGCTATTCTGGGGTCTGGTGGTAGCTCTGACCCACTTTATAGTCTCAGACAAATCAATCTACCTCTGTGGTGTCAGACACCTGTAAGAAAGTCAGGACCAGGCCTGTCCTTTGCTGTGCAGTCACAGTGCATGGTGGTGTTTCATCCTGTACCTCAGCCTTGCAGTTTCTGTAACCCATCCATGTCAGAAAACATTCCACCTGGGTAGTCAAGGTGGGATTCAGCTGCATAAACATGGTGTCTAATGCCATATCACATTCTCCAGAGTTCTGAACTCAGAGTTCTGAACTCAGAGTTCTGGAGATGTCCACAAAGGGCTGAGAAATAGGTCCTACAGGACTTGTTGGAGGCCCTTTCCCTTCAGGACCAGTAGCATATTTAGAATATGTTGGAGCAGCAGATTCTGAAATGGCTATCATAGCAATAGATGCCTATCTGTTGTCAACCAAATTCCAGCCCCAAGATCACGGCCTGACTTAAACTTTGGGTTTGCCTTTAGTACTAATGAATAGGTAATTAAAAGAACTCCAAGTTTACAAAATAAATTAATAATAAATATTATACTTCTTATACAGAGAACAAGTAGCACCTTGTTCCACTGAATTGTCTAATACTGGTCTTACATGTTGCTACAGTCACCAGTTCTACACTGAAAACTGACAGAAAAGTTGTCAGAAGTCCGCATATATGTCTGAAGGCAAAATTTGGCTGAATAAGTGACTTTGAGGCAATCCCATATCCAGTAAAACTAACCAGAACAGCAATGTTTGAATTTTTTAATACTGTTAATAAAAGCTGCAATTAGTGATCTTAAGAACCCTATGTATTTAATTTGGCATTTATTCTATAGGTTGAGGAAATGCAAAAGTTTGTTGATTAGAAGAAAGAATGATGGAAAATATTAAATGCAGTCTAAGAGCTTTTCTGCTTTCTGGTCTAGTACTAATTCTTTTGGGTGTGAAAACCTGTTTTGAAAGAAAAGCTAATTAAATTAAGTAACTATTTTATGTTCTATGTACTATCATGGAACCTGGTCTAGGGGAAGGTGTCCCTGCCCATGGCGGGGGGGTTGGATCTAAATAATCTTTGGGGTCCCTTCCAACCCAAACCATTCTATGATTCAAAACACTCTAAAAGCTTGATTAATCAGACAACCATTTGAATGTCCACTACTTGCTTGAAACATCATGTTTTGGATACTGAGTTCCGCTGAAATCCCAGTCTGTGGGGTTTATATATAATAACTGTGAAAGCTGAGGAGTTTGATTTTTAAGAACAAAAGTAAACAATCCCTGTAAATCTTTGGTATTTTGAAAACTTCTCCAGCTCTTCAGCTAGTCACTCAACCTCTCTGGGCATCACTTCACCTGTTTGGCCTTCTGCCTGCACAAGCTGAGGACCAAGTTGTTACTTCAGCTCCAGTAACACGTCACGGGATGGTGCTGCAGAATCCAGCTGTGGCCCTGCCTGTTCGGGTTTCCTCCCTAGAAGAACAGATCAGACAACAGAAATTAGGGCTTTCCCCATGCAAGGGGGATGCATGGGATATTTTCATAAAGTGCCCTCTCTTGTGTTTCTCTTTTCCCTCCCTTGGCCTGCCCTGTGCAAGTTACAGCTATTGGACCAATGCATGTACATCACCTTTTGCTGCTTTGTGCACTTCTATCAGGTCCAGGCAGGTTTGTACTCTGGTGTAGAGGTCAATGCTTTCTAGGTACTTGTTAATGTGATACACATATTTGAAGTGTTAATATTGTAAATTCGGTATTCCAAATATCATTAAGATGAACATGGTCATTTGCTGTAGGTTTTCTTTTGCTTTCAAGTGGAAAGCTTGCATAAAAATGATGGCATTTATGATTCTTTATGAATTAGGATAAAGAACAAACGCTCCCTTGTTTTTATTATTGCTCAGGACCTGTTCAGTAAACAGAAGGGTTATTTAGAGGAAGAACTCGACTACAGGAAGCAAGCTCTGGACCAGGCATACATGGTAGGAAAAGAACAGTCATTAAACTTTCTGTTCGAACAGATTTGATAAAATGCAGGTTTGGTTTTTTCCTTTTAATTACAAATAGGGCTCTTTTTTACCTTATGGTTTTTTTTTTCTGCCAGACAAGAAATCAACTATTTCTTAAACAAAAATTTAGGAAATGGATTGTAGTACTTACAAGTGTAACATTTTTGCATTGCATTTTTTATTCTGTGAGATGCAAACATCTTGTTGATACATCTGGAATGAGAAAAGCTGGTTTATGTATGAACAAAACCATGACTGGTAAAATACATCAGAAATTACTTCAGAACTTTTCCAGTATTTTTTTCCTGAAGCATTTGTAAGTATTACTGCTGCTAACCTATCTTAAATCAGGAATGCCTGTTCTTCCTATGCGATTCCTTCCTGTGCAATCCTATCCAACCTTACCCTTCCTGGTTTTCAAAAGGTAACCTGCGACCCTGCCTTTTCTCAGGATAAACAACAGCTAGGAATTACCCAGGAATTGGTAAAACCGCACACACAACTTTGCTAATAGTGAGACTTCGGGAAATGACCTGAAGCACTATTTATACATTGTAAATGTTTCTTATGTGGAAAACGCTTTCAGAGAAGAAGCAAGGTCTAGTGCTCAGAGCCGGTAACAGAGATAAAAACAAGCAGGCACTATTTCTAGCACTGTGACCTTGGGCAAGCCATTTAACCTCTCTGTGCAGCTGTTTATGCATCACTAATATGGATGGAATTACCTACCTCACAAAGGTGTTATGAGGGCCAAAGGGATGTGGTCAGATGCTCTTGATCCAAATATTGTTAGTCTGGATGCTGGTTTTTGATAGGATCATACTAAACCCAGTAATCAGGGAAACACTGCCATGATTCTGTTCTTTTGGGAGTATAGTTCCCCATGTGAATGTGAAGTTCTCCTGTGTTCTCTGCTTTTCAAAGTACTCCAGTTTTGGTCAGTACATGAGGATCATGTTAGGAATCTGGCAGGCAGCAGGAGACGGATGAGGGATTAGTGTATACAAGTGTTCCTCCCTTCATTGCTTATGGCAAATTGGAACTAAGCCTAGTCAGTACATAGACTGTGAGCCATGGGTGTCAGGTCAGTAGGACCAGAGAGAGGGAAAGCAAGATTTCTGTTCATTGTTTTTCCTTTGGTTTTTTTATTTTATAGGATGGTTTAACAATTCAGTTGCAGTAGAAGGAAATCTGTTTTAATTAAATTTGTAATGTTCAGCATCAGGATTTGGAGTTCTATCAGGTATTGAATGCAGACTTATCTTCTGAATCTTTCTTAAATGGAAGAATCAATCATTTGGTAGAACAGGACCCATCTCCCGGGTGTCAATCCATGCCGGGAGGATGCGTGCACTCTGTGTGGAATGCTTCTCACTGCTCACGCTTGCTGCTTTCTGTCTACCTGTCTGTGTCCATCCTGCCCTCCTGCCTTAGCCTTTGCTTGCCAGCCTTCTCCTCTAGCTGTTGGTGGGTCGTTTGCTTGCTGGATTCAAACGTCAGCCTGTCTGTGTGTGATTTGGGTTGCACTAGAAAATCCAGGAGCTGGAAGCCACCCTGTATAATGCCCTGCAGCAGGACCCAGGCAGGCGGGCGAGCGAGTCGCTGACGGAAGCCCAGCGGGAGGATTTGCGAGCGGCGGTGGAGAAGGTGCGGCGGCAGATCCTGAGGCAGAGCCGTGAGTTTGACAGCCAGATCTTGCACGAGAGGATGGAGCTGCTGCAGCAGGCCCAGCAGGTAATCCCGGTTCTCTCTCCTCCCCCTTGGTGTTGGTGTTACCTCTGTGGTTGCCGCCACTGCCCGTATGACAGCATCGCTTCACCCTCACCTCGTGGAGTTCTGTTCAGTCTGGTCTCTGTACAGCTCCCGTGCCAAGGAGCCGTGTGGTGTCAGGACCTGGTTGCGCTGGGCATGGTGCACACAGAACAAGTCACTGTCTCACCACAAGGTCCTGTTGCACAACCTTTCATGTGTGAGCAACCACACAGTCTTCCACAGGACTCCCAAGGGGAGCTTGTTGCAAGTTTAAGGCCTAAATTAGAAAAAGTCAGAATGGAAGGTTATTAGAGTGTAACACTGTGGAAGGAGGAAGGGAAGAAACAGTCGTTACAGGAGTCCAAGTTTTTTATTTTTTCCCCCTTTTTATTTATTTTAGCTATTTATGAACTCTTTTAAATAAAATAAAAAAGATGAAGTCCCAGGAAATCTTTTAGGAGGCCATTTACGAGCTTTCACACCTTTAAATTCATTCAGAAAAGCCTCGTCTGTCCAAACTGCTTTCTTAAGCACAATTTTTGACAGCTTGAATTTGGCAAGGTCCTGGCCTATAGAGGTGTGATAATTATTTAGTATTGGTAGCATTGCTAGTGTTTCTGTGCAAATAGTCAGTGAAAGAAGAGAGCTGCATGTCTCAGGGTGTTAATTACTACAGCAGAAATAATTGTTTCCAAGGATTTTGGTTCTCCTTCATAGTAGACTCTGGAAGTTGCAGGCAGATGTCTTAGAACTTGAGTACTGCATGGCTACTTTCTGTGCAAGTCTGAAATCACATACTGTAAATGCTATGCAGATGTGTCCAGAACACTGTTGCTATTTCAGGTGCCTGACTAAGGTGCTGGGGCAAGAACTGCTTTTAGTTTAGTCCAAGCCTCTCTCTGTTCAGGTTGGCTTTGTAGATGAATATAGAGGAAACTGATGTAATGTGACCCAACACTGTTGTGATCATCTCCTGTCATCCTGCAATGGTGGGAAGTGCTTATGGTGGCAGTGAGCTCTGAGCTCCAGGAAGTCTTCTGTCTCTACTCCTTGACTCTGTTCCATTGGTTTGGAATGTGTAACATTGAGAGCAGGAGATGAACTTGTTTAATGACCTATTTTTAGTCATCAGCGATGGTGCACAGAAAACTGGAGAAGGTAGGTACCTTTCTGGCACTAAAAGTGTCAGAAAGAGACAGTAGAGTAAATATATTAAATTTGGTAAATAAGGATGGAGCCAGATGCTATTAGTTTAATATTATTAGTGTAGCTGAAAATTAGTGAGAATGGAGTTTTTTGCTAGCCTCTTATGCAGTCCAATTTCCCAGCCAGACTGTTGGTGTTTTACTCAGAACAATAACACAGTGCTTTTCAGTTGGGTAAATATTGTTTGTCAATGACATTTAATGGGTATGAATGACATTGTGTGTTGAGTAATGCCTCACCTAAATAATTGACAATTTCAGATTTTAACATCAGACTAGATATAGGTTGGTCCTTTGCTTTCACCAGGAATGTGGTTTGACGCTGTTTGAAGGACTGCTATTGGATAGAGCCTTTTTGTGGCCCTTGTTAGAGTATATTTTCAGGGGACCTGGGCAGAGCTTCTAAGTTGAGCTCATGTAACAGTGGCAAATAGAAAGGAAAAAATAGGAGTAGATTTGTAAAGTGAAACAGTTGTTCCAGAGGACTAAAAATCCATATTTTGTACATATCTGGGATTTAATTTAGATTTTGTTCCAATTTATTCCATGGCCTGCTTGCTATCAATTAGAGCACTTTATATGCACATCTGGAGCACATCTTTTAGTCCAGTTCATGTATTCACAGACTGCTTCACAACATAAGGTTGAATATGATGAGTGCATAGGAAAACAAAAATGCTAGCATAAACATAGCTTCGTTAGCCATGGATGTTTATGTACCTGTCTCCAGATCCATTTTATAGCATGTCATTAGAGTTTTGTGTTGTGCCCATCTCATTAGACATGCTAGTGTTACAGCCCTGCAGGACATGTTAAACTGAATTCCACTGCTTAATAAGCAGCTAAGTATTTTAGTCATCTATTTTTAACACACACACATGCATGCCCGCTCCCCACACACATACCCTATTAAACAGGGAAAACAAAGGCAAAGATGCTAGTTAATTTGCCTGGTATATTGGAGGGCTAATTCTCACTGGATTACTGTCATCTCACTAGCAAATGACAGAAGCTGAATGTTACACAAATGAAACCATATTTGTGCTGGCAGAATCCTAATGAATGGATAAAGCTGCACTAAGTACATCCCTTTCCTCATATATTTATGTCCGGGAGAAGTTTTGCTGACATTGTGACATCAGCAAACACCCATTGCGCTTTGTTCTGGCAAAACTGTGGTCTAGACCTGGTCGTATTTTACAGTCTGCAGTGCCTCTACAGTGTGTGCAACACTTCTTCTTCCTCTGCTGGAGTGGAGGTTACAGAGAATTATAGAACAACATGATGGACCTGCAAGGCTTCATACAGAGTCTCCTTTCTGCAAACACTTTCAAACTTCCCCTGAAACGGAAACCATGTACTAAAGACTCCAAATTCTATGAAACTTGGGAAGTTCAATCACTTCTAGAAGGCCTGTTTCTTTGCTTCCATTACCTTCTGGTCTGCCTGATACAAGGGCTTCAAAAGAGCAACTCTGCTTATATGGCAGGCTGGCAACAATCTTCTCAGAGTTTCTTTTCAGAGTTTCTGTATCAGACACAGAGTGGGGGTTCAAGGAGATCTGATGATGATGAAGGAGTTCTCACCTTCTGCCTGTAAATGCTCCTGACCATACATGCAGGGTGCAGAAGTGGTAAGGCATGTGGTGAATGCTGTAGGTCGGTATGCAGGGTTTCATTATAGATTAATTGCTTCATGCAGGGACTTTGAGGATTTAGCTTGTGAGGTGCTGGTTTTACAGAGCTGGTAAATGTCCTTCCCGGGGAATGACTGTCTGGAAGGGACAGGGATGGGCATAAGGAAATGGGTAAATTGTTGCCCAGGTGTGAGCTTGTGCTGCTTTATGTGTTCTTCTTTGTCCAGATACAAAGCTTGAGTTCTTAGCCACTGGGTATTAACTTTGTTCCAGTGAAATAAATATATTTTAGGATGTTAGGCTCTGTATTACATTCATAGATCTGTTCTTCTTGGGCGTATATAGCCTTACATTATTATTGTTCATTAGTTATAAATGGAACCATTCATGTATACCCATTGTTCATTAAGGAAACCAGGCCTCTGTGGAGCCAAATTAGACAGACTGTGAGATTAGATCTGCTTGCTAAGGCACACAACACTTTTATTAAACCCAGAGTGCAACATGCAGGTCTGGGGGACAGATCCTCAGCTGAAGCATGTTGGCAGTACTCCCTTTAAGTCAGAGAGAGTGCTCTGATTTACACCATCCTCTCTGTTTGGAGGAGGTAAAACATGTTAATTAAAAATCTGTCATGAGCAGCTTGTGATATTTGCTTCCAGCAACAGGGCATGTGCAGTTCAACCGCCACTCCTGCGGATATTGCCATCAAAAAAGTCTCATTGTGCTACACTGCTATTACAACCTTTTGTAAATCAGTGTCTGGTTTATTTTTAGCAGGACTTCATTTAAAAGTAACAAGTGTGCTCTAGTCAGTGCAGTGGCATGACTTCTGTGCTTTTTTTGAAAATATGAAGGTCATTAGCAGTCTCTGTTGAGAAGGGTTATTTTTTATGTATATATTTAAAGTCATTTCTAGAGGGAGAGAAAAATGTGTTGTGTAGCTATAAAATCCATCTCTGGGAAAAGAGAGAACAGAGAAATACGAAGTGTTTCTGAAGTAGTGGTGTCAGCTTCCTAATTAAGCAAACTCAAAAACCAAAAAAACAAACACCAAAATGCCCCAAATAAAAAAAACAACAGCAGCCCAAAAAATACTAATACAGAAAATCCACACAGCATCATGGTTAGTTCACCTTAATATATTGTAATCATCTTGTCTTCTAAAACTTGTAAATATTTAAATGTCAATTACACCTTATATAAATCAAACAAAACCCAAAATACATTCCTGTTGATTTTACTGTAGCTGCTTCTGGAGTATGAAACTGGGGAAATTCATCAGGAGCAGGCTTTAAATTAGGATTGATTTATTCAAATTGCACTGTTGGCAGTATTCAAACATGAAGAAAATCTATAATAGAAATATAATTTATTCTGATTTCATCTGAAGTTATTTTAAATCCAAAAAGAAGATAGAAAGTCTTTGAAGGATAACAGATTGGCACACAGTTCCAAAAATGGTTGCTGCCAGTCAGAAGGTATATGAAAGACAGATTTTATTAATGTAGTCCAATAATTTCCCAGAGCAGTCTTACCTTTGTATAAAATTGTAAAAAAAAAAAAAATAAAATATATGTTAGTTCATTGTGTCATCAAAAAATGTGAAACGTTTTTTTTTCCCTAAGTTGCACTGTAGTACCATACTAAACTGAGTGTTTTATTCTAACTTGAGTTAGAATATTCTTGTGTGAAGCTCAGTTTTACAGAGTAAAAGAAATCATTTCTTCTAGACCTGAATATAAGACATCTATGGACTTCTGAAGTCGTCCAATTCCAGCTTTAAATAGTTGGAATATAGCTGTAAAAATTTTAACTATGGTTTCTTGAAGCTAGGGCATCTACTCCCATGACCAGATTGTATTATTCATCAGTAATAAGAGCAGAAATTACCACTTTATTTGCATGTTTTACTAGAAGAAGGCAAAGCTTTAGGACAGAGCAAGTACTGGCCTCCATGTGTCACTGCCATAGAGAAGGATTCACTGTGGGTGCGATGCCTTGGGCACTGCTTTTCATGGACACTGAGGAAAAGTCAGAAGCATCGATGTCTTTTTTTATCTTGAAATGTCAAAATATCCCTTGAAATTGAGAAACAACAAACTAATTTTCTTCACTAAGTTTCTTAGTTCTTTTTCTGACCAGCAGTTTTTTTCTGTGGGCACAGTTCTTCTGGCTTAAGGGCCAAACAAAGCTATGGCAAGTGCCATTGCTCCATGAGTTCTTCCTGCTCTTTTGTATATGGACAACTTTTCCATATACAAGGAGAGTAGCTTGTGTGCAACCATAGGGTTGGATGTCACCATTTCTATATGGTCATATTGGCTCAGCCATTTATAACATATATTTGTTTGGGGAGGGGGGCTGTTGGTGTTTGTTTCTCACCCAAGGAGAATTATTAAGGCTTAATGGTTGACTGGGAAGGCTTTTGGGGGAGGGAGACAGGGAGGGAGGATGCTGTGCTCAGTGTACCTCATTGATAGGCATAAGAAGGTGTTGTCTTAAATCTGCCCTCTTTGGCACAATGCTTTGTGACAGAGAACACAAGTTAAAGACAACTCCTCCTCTGCCATGTTGCCTTGTGCCAGAGAGCCTGGCTCAGTCAAAAACTCACAGCTGTGTCACACAGTTTAGAAATCAGGTAGAAGTGTTACTATGAACCTTCCTCTAATAATAATTGGGGAGGCTCAGATTATTTTTCCTCTGAATCTACATGGATTTAATGGTGTAATGTTTTTATTTTGAATCTGAAGTGTTAAGGTGGTGGCTGTTTGCATACAATAGGAGGAGGGGTACATAGAGCAACCACTGATTTTTCTTTTTTTTTTTTTTTTGCAGTTACTGATGCTAGCTTAGTATTAATGTTCTGTACTTTTTTGTTCAAAGCGTAATAGATTACTGTTGATAATGCAATTTTTGTATTCATGAATCACTCTTAAAAGCATCTGATACCACAGCTGTATAACTGTCATCAATATTCATCAAGGCCATCATGACTAGGCTAATCATGGTTGACCTGTGATATTGATTTGCCATGCAGGAGTGAACGTGGAGTCTTTCACGGCATTATTGCTGCTATAATGACAATATCACAATAAACTTCTGTAATTTCCCACAGCTGACATGCATGGCAGATGAGAGTTAATTTTAGTAATTCCTGTATGTTCATCTTACAGTGTTTTCTTGTGTACGTTTTCTTTATAAAGTCTTCAACTGTGTCTGCTCTGCATATTGCCTTAATAATGCTACTTGTCTGAATAAGTCATGATAGCAGTACTGCTGTAATACCTAAAAAATGTATCTGAAAGGTCTGCTCTCTTTGTCCTAAACAAGGAATGATTGAGGTTCTACTCAAAGTAAGAGCAACTCTGTGCCTTGCAATAATATTAGCATCAAGAAAACTCTATCTGAAATTTGAATGCTGAAATCCTCTCATCTGAAATCCTGTTTCTTAGAAAAAGCCAGTGGGAGCTGAGGAAAGGCAAGCCTAAAAAAGAAAGTGTGTGAAGTTTGTTACAGAAATTAAGGATAAGTGTATTTTCATATGCACAATGCATACATATATCATTATAATTACCTACATGGGAATTTGCTATTTAAATATCTGAATGTAAAATAATCTAAATTTAATTATAAATAAATATTACATTATGCTTCTGGTTTTGTTTTTTTTCTGCCTGATAATGTGTCTAGGCTGTCACAGAGTCAGTTTTAAGATGTTGAATGTGTTTTGTCTTCTCAGCTCACATAGACTTAGCATAGCCATTCTATGTAAATATAAATATAGTATGGCTTAAATTAGTTTTTCCCTAATTAAAAGCAATAGGACTGTTCGTATTCTTCTATTAGATATCAGTTTATGTTGTTGCATAAATTAAAAGATTCTCAGTGTTAAAAAAGATGAATCAAATTTACTAATAAATACTACATACATATAGTAATTTGTATCATCATAACAGTTATTTGGGGCTGAGTGCATTTATAAAATTCACTGGTTTACTACTACAAATATGACTAAATACATATGCTGAGAAATGCATCAGTGCAGCTGCTAAAAGGTTCATTCTCCTCAGAAGGTCAAATAAAGAAACTAAAAATGCATAATAAAGATCAAAAAGAACAATTCTCCTACGTCAGTACCTATTAATTGGATAATAATGGTTGAGACTTCAGAACACAGAAAAGAATGAAATTTTTACCTGCTGTGCAAACAAAAATCATGATGAGAACCAGAGGGGTACAGTATTATCCAAAATGATCTATTATCATCATAGTCAACTGGCTGAAATGTACATTAAGTTTTTATTCATAAAATAAAATAAGATGTCAACAAAACCAGCTTAAGCTGATGCTGTTGCAGTGGCATTTTTTTTTCCTTATGACCATTATGCAAAATCACATTCTAGGAATATGGGATTAAAGGGAACATTTGGATTTCTGAATAAACACCCCTTCCAGTAGCAGATCCAAGAGCTTCGGTAATGCATATGACAATTGCCTATGCAAATTGTATTGTTAAAACACGACAGGCTTTTAAACAGCTGTTAAAATGCATTAGATTTCAAAAAGCCCAAGAAAATAATGTGTTTATCCATCACTTTAGTGATTTGAATAATAGCTAAAGGCAAGTCAGTTTATATTCATCTTAGTTTAAATTTATACATGTAACACAGTTATGCTGTTCACACTACTAAAGATCCTACATACCTGTGTCTTAACAGTGATGAGAATCTTCTTAAAATAATGATATAATGAAGCAATATTGATTCTTCCCTCTGTCAGATTGATAAAATATTCCCCATGCTAAATTTTGCTGCAGAATGAGGTACTTTCTTGATCATAAGATGGCTTCAGAGATTCAAAACATGGTTCATGTCAGATATAGTCTGCCCACAGTGCCTGTCCTGTGAATGTACATTAACCTGAACCTTTCCAACATTTCAGGGCCAGGCTCTAAGCAGCTTAGCAAATCCTTCTTTGTCTGCTTTGTGCTAAAATTATCAAATTGTTTTCTTGGATTTGCTGGTGAATGTAAATCCAATAAGAGCGTGTCACAGGAACTGTTAAGGTGATTTCTAACGCCCCTGATTAGTACATTCCTGTGTTTTCATGAGTACAGTAGCATGGCAGAGAGCATATTTTGCAGCTAGATGAATTGATCTTCATGGTGTTGCTGTCTGTAAAACAGTACATTCATATGGATGGGCTCTTTACTTACTTATTTAGGGAACAGGAACATCAGTTCTACAGTTTGACACCTAAATGAAGGATTATGTGGTCATCATTGTCTGAAAGATGACATTTGTCACAGAATTTCTTTTCCTGATAGATTTTTCCCCATTTTCCAAAGCTCCTTGAGGATTTGAAGCCATCCAAGATGTTGGTTCAGGACAGTGAATGTCTGACTAGTGCTGTGGGTGAATTGGAGAGAACAGAAGGCTTAGATTAAGAAGTCCACTTCATCTAGCCTGCATCGCTGTCCAATAGAGAGAAAATGCAGGAATTCTCAGAGTCTGTGTTTGCAACTAAAAAGGCAGCTGGGAGATCAAGTCAAAAAAACCCCCCAGAATCCATGAAAGGCACCATGTAATTGTAAAGTGACACAGTCTATTTCTCATCAGAACTTGAGGTAGCATTGAAAGACAAGTTTAATCAAATGAGGAAGTGCACACATTTTGGTTGCTTAGGGGAGGAAATCTGGACCTGGCATTTTAAAGCAGTGGACACTTCAGTACATCTTAGATCAAGCTTCTTTGTATTGCTGCGGTTCCTCCCATGTCTAACTCTCAAATTTATGACAAGTCATTACTGTGCTGATATATTGCCTCCAGTATAAAAATGATAGTTCTGAGACTGCAGTCCAGGGCTCACTGAGCTCAGCCTAAGGATTTCCATTTATTTCAGTGCTCCTTTACAAGGAGCTTTATTAATGGGAATGGTACTTAATGTAGATGGATTATTCCTATTATAACACAAGCTGGGCACACATACTTCATTCTGTTCTGTTCTGTGTTCTGTGTGGGAATGCCATTAACCTTTTTTTTTTTAATGGAGCAATATTTTCATTTTGGCTAAACCACAAGCTGAGTCTTCTAAGCCTGTGTTACTGAAATTTCTCTGTTAGTGAAAGTAGAGTAATATTTCCAGGCATACATCCACCCTCAAGCTGCTTGCATTTTGTCTAAACTTTGATTCCTCAGACATCCCAGAGATATGGCTTGAAATCTTGAGGTTGCAGTATAGCCACAGGAGCCAAAGCATGCTACATTTACAGAAGTTTCCCTTTTGAAATAATTAACTGGCTGGTTCTCCACTGGCAGTGTATTCATATGATTTCATTGGACTCTTTTGTCTTTAATTCAGTTTTAAATACTGTTTTATCCTTTTTGTTGCACCCTTGTACAAGGGAGTAATGACAATTATCAGTCTACATCCAGGATTATCAAGCCCCTTGCGGAGTTTGGATGTACTTAGAAAACAAAAACCTCTAGAGAAAATACCCAGCTATCAGGAAAATTGAGCTGTAGGTGCAGAGACACCTGAATTAGTCCCACCAAGGCCAGTTCAGGTATCATACTGCCTATAAAACAATGCTTCAAGCAAACTTAGACATTCCCACTCTGTAGGAAGGTCAGACATGCTGGGAGTAGGAATTTGTAGTCCCATCTTGGTGTCTCAGTCCTCTGCTACTTGAGAAAGGAAGAGCTGACTTGTCTTAATTTCCCTGACAGTATTGGAGGGTTTACCAAAGAGAATTGCTTAAGTTAGTCACTGTACTTGAAGAAGAGGATCCTGTTTCCCAGAAAAATGAAGTTTCCATCATGAGGTGAAAGGAAATGGAGGGTCATGAGCATTTATGAATGCCATGAGGAATCTTCTGCACATTAGGGATCTTCTGCTGAAAAAAATTCAAATTTCTTGCTTTTGGGGCAGTTCGACAGCCGTTTGTGTTTGGTATCTCTCCAGGAATAAAATTGGAGAGGCCTGCAGTCAGTGAACATATAATTTATATAACTGTGGTTGACTGATGGTAAACTTCCCTTTTGCGACTCTGTTAGTAACATAATGTCCTATGTATGCTTGCCATGTTAGGGGCAGTCTTTGCCTGTCTTTGCATGACTGACTTCCAAAGACAATGTGTACTTTAGCTGTCTGACCCTTCTGGCTGTGCTCTACCTTACCTTATTGTTAGCAGTTTTAGGACGTTACATCCGTGCCTATGCCTTTGTATATGTGCTGCATGTGTAACTACTATTAAGAAGAGTTTTATAATGGAACTTAAAAGTCTGTTTAAATCGCAGTTAATTAATGAGTAAGGCATCTTTAGCATCTTTTTTCTGTGGCTGTCTGGCGATGCAAGTGGATCTGTGAGCTGAGCCACACTCCTGGCAGAGCTGCAGCTGCTGCTCAGCATAGCCTGGCCAGCAGAGCCATCTGCTGATAGCTCCGCACAGGGAACGCCCTCAGCCCCGGCTGCACCACGGCCGCTTGTCAGAATTTACTCAGAAGTAGCAAACTTCATTGCTAGTGGAAGAATGATTTATTTATCGAGTAGGTGCCTGCCATACTGAAATGGGGGCTCATCCAACCCGCTTTTGAAACTCAGGGAAGCAGCATGCAGGTGAAGGAAGCTACAGGGAGTATTTGCAAAGGTACCATCTATTATCCAGAACTTCTGTGATGAGATTTTATGTGCTATTTTAATAAAATCAATGACAAATTAGTACTCATTATTTTCTCAGGTCGGTTTTGAGTGCAGGCAAGGTGGACAGTGTTAGGAATCCCTTATGTTTACACTTCTCTCTTCCATGGTTGCATTCCCATTGCCCTGTTTCTGCCTGACTACGGCTCTTTGTTTGCCTACAGTAATTCCATTGTATGGCCCCATGATTTGACAGCACAGGGTTATTCTCATGAATTCTGGCAGTCCCAAAAAAGTGCACTCGTGTGACTGAGGGGCAGCTGTTAGCTGCAGGAACACAGGAATTGCTAGAACCCAGCACAGCACTGCTCTACATTGTCCCTAATCCTGGCTCTGACTGTAACCAAGCTAGGGACTCTAAAGGAAACACAAACACTGTGCTGGATTCAGGTTGCCTGTCCATATCTTCTATACATCTCTTTTTTAAAAAGGAAATAAAAGAGAATAGTCTGTGGCTTTCTTTTCAGCTGAGGCTTATCAAAGTTCTGAGAGCAAAAGAGTCGATTTTGTTGCTTCCTCGCTTTTTTTTGTGCTGTTGAAAATATAATGGATTTACTCTGCAAGGTTCCTGTAAGCCATGTCATGGGTGGAGCTGAATGCATCTTTTATAGCACAATTGTTACAACTCTATACCACATAGCAGGAAAAGCTCAACTTAATGATCATCAATTTATACCCTGAAGCATAGAAGCAGGTAGAATTTCTTGATAACAATGAAATAGTTCTGTGTGATTTGTTGTCACAGTCACGCTTTTGCAAACATAAACAAATCAGAATATACTGAAAGCATCTAATCAAGTGTTGGAATCTGAGAGAGAGTCCACAGCTTCTTGATTGGTAATTCTTGCAAATGAAAGGAACAGTAGATAAAGATGTAAAGGCTTACACTGAATCTCAAACAGTCCTGCCTTGGTCTTAACTGGTATCTCTAACTTTTGTGTAATTTCCTTCTCGGTAGTTAAATATAGCCTATGACTGATGAACATGTCTTGCTACTTCTAGAAGATACTTTTTTGTTACAGCTATGATTATTGCATGTATCTTACATGTATTTTTAAAGTTGTATTTTGGAAATTGTCATCTTTGTGATCAAGATAATGCAGTAAATGCATATAGGTACAATAGGGGAAAGTGATTATTTTTATGTGTTAAATACTCTATGAAAGTGTAAATCTGTTGGGTTTTTTCCAGCCAATATATTGCATATACATGTATGTATTTTTAAGGCTCTCTCTGCAGTTAAATGGAAATAAATGATTAAATCAGATTTTTCAGGATATATAAATAGCTGAACTAGGCTGGTTATGTCCCGGTGCTGTCCCTGAGCAAGCAGAGGATATTGATGGGAATAGCTACACCCACTTCATCCTCCTGGATAATCCTCCAGGGGAAAGCAAGTAAACAACTAGGAGGAGACAACCCCAAGCTTTGATACCTGATGAACAGTTCCAGTCCAAGGTTGTGTTTTAAGACAAATTTTGACCTGTCTAGACTTGAACTCTTTAATTTCTGTAGTAAAGAAGTTAGTTACAAAATTTTGCTCATTTGCAGCAAAAGTGTCCTGTCACTGTGATTTCCACTCACATAAGAGGAATAAAAGCTATTTAAACACCAGTCACCTGCCTTCAGCATATTACCCTTCAGCAGAAAGTCTGGAGCAGTTCCATATAAAAATTCATGCATGTAAATGTTTGCCCTCCTGGCTGTGTCCATGCTGTGCAGTACAGCAGCAGTGCCATGGCCACCCGCCAGCCCAGGCCCAACGCCACGGCTGTTATCAAAACGTTCCCAGGCACAGTTTAGGGAGGTGATAAGCAGTACAGCGCTACAGCAAGCAGGGAAAGCAAAAAGTGGCCACTACTGACTCTAACAGACAGTCAGGTAATCAAGCCCCATGGCAAAAACAGGAGCCTGCTGATTACTGGCTGAACAGCACTAAGAGCTGTGAGGTCAGGCTTGTACATCCCAGTCAGATCTGTTGTTATCCCAAACCCTTCAGGCCCCACATTGGGCACCAAACAGAACTGCTGTGGTTTCACCCCCTCCAGGAGCTGGGCCCTGCACAGCTGCTCACTCATTCACTCACTCACTCACTCACCCACCAGAGGGATCAGGAGAGAATTGGAAGAGCAAACTAGGAAACTCACGGGTTGAGATAAAGACAGTTTGATAGGGAAAGCAAAAGCCACATAGAGAAGCAAAACAAAGCAAGAAATTAATTCACCACTTCCCATGGGCAGGCAGGTGTTCAGCCATCTCCAGAAGAGCAGGGTCCATCACGTGTAATGGGAACTTGGAACGACAAATGCCACCATTCCAAATGTCCCCGTCTTTCCACCTTCTTCCCCCCACTTTATATACTGAGGATGATGTGACATGGTCTGGAATATCCCACTGGCCAGTTTGGGTCACTTGTCCTGGCTGTGTCTCCTCCCAGCCTCCCATGCATCTCCAACTTCCCTGCCAGAGTGGAGTATGAAAATCAGAGAAGGCCTTGGCTCTGTGTAAGCCCTGCTCAGCAATAACAAAAACATCTCTATATTATCAACCCCGTGTTCAGCACAAATCCAAAAGACATCCCCGTACCAGCCACTGTGAAGAAAGTTAACTCTACCCCAGCCAAAACCAGCACAATTTGCCTTACTGATACCAATCTAGTTTTGACCTTTTTTTTGTAGATTTTCATTGCTAAGAAATTCAATCCTGTATGTATTCCCTTTCAGCTGGTACGTTGTCTTTGTATTTTAACTGCTTTTTGGGAAAGTATATGTTTCTTCACCTTAAAACTATTCTCTATCTTTCATCTCCTAAAATTTAACAATTATTACAGGAGGGAATTGGAAAATGGAAGCCTCAGCCCTTTTTTTAGAACTGTTCTGAATAGTTGGAGAAAATAGCTGGATAGCTATAATCTTGAAAAGATTAAGAATTCATAAGGGAATAATAGCATCTCGATTTTTACTTGATTAACAGAATTCTCAAATCCTAAAAATGCCATCTTACCCTAATTAAATTGTTCTTTTAGAGAGAAACACTTGCTGTAAACCCTGAGGTGAGAAAGCAACCAGATGTTCGGTGGCTTTTTTATTTTCATTTTTTTCTGAAGGCAGACTCCCAGGAGTTACTGAAAAATACCTTTACATGATAAACCTTGAAGATGAAAATGGTATTTAAAAATCCTCCTTCTCTACACTTATCTCACTACAGTCAAATTTTACCACAGAGCATAGCACAACCCCCAGAGAACTGAAGTCTGTCACTCAGGTCTGGGATGTGGTTATAAGTAGGAATCAGCCTAACTGAAATGAGTAGGAGAGAAACAGGAGTCTCACCTGAGTGACTAGAGATCTTGGGGGTGATTACATCTGCCTGCTTCTCATCACATGGTTTTTTACAGTGGTTGTAACATTTCTGGTGCACACAGTATATAAAGATGATCACTTGAGATATAGGCTTGAACAGGGAGTAGGTGACGTATAAATAAATTCAAGTGCAATAGAGGAAAAGTGAAATTAATACATCTGTGATTGGGGCATTTGTGATTGTCAGCAAAGATGCATTCACTTATGTCACATGAGGGTAATCTGGTTCATGCAGGTTTGTGTACCATCTGGGGAGATCTCTGAGCACTGTAGTATGATATAGTGTAGATTTTTATTGACTTACTCTTAATGTATAATATTCAAAACAGTCATTTAAGCAAAATCTTCCATTTTGAAACAGCAGCAATAACAAAGTTTTTTTGCTCGTGGCCTGTCTTCAATATTTGTGTGGAGGGGTATGCCCTAGGAAAAGGGAACTGCAGGGTTTTGTGTACCTCATTTTTTGAATAGTTCCAGGTTAGATTTGTGATTTTCAAGCCAAACTCTGTGGTTCTCCAAACCAGTCTGGTCATTGGATCAGCTGCTGCCTCACTGCAGCTGTCTTAGGCTATAATGAGTGTGGAGCATTTACCCCTATTTGAGGTCTTTGAGCTGCATGCAGGTAAGCAGCTACCAACATCAGTTGACACACACAAGTTTGTAAGTAATGACTGGATATTGTTTTGAAAGAGATACTATTGTTCAAATCAATTTGAGAGTCATAAAATAATTTGGGTGTGAGGCAGCAGCAGCTACATTAGTTTTATTTGCCTATGCCATCCACGTTAGAGGAGATGATAATTTGTCTTTCCAAGTCCAGGAACTGTTAACAACCCTAGCTGTTGTAAACCAGCCTGAGGCTGGGTAGTTAATCCCCAAAGAAGGCTCACTGCATAAAGTTGCTCCTTGATCACCAGTGACTCACTAGTTAGTAGGAGATTTCAGGTTTCTGCCTATAGAAAAAAATTACTTATACCCTACTTTATCTGTAACAAGTACAATATACTGAAAGTGTAATTAGATGCATCTAAATTGTGTAAGACCCCCAATATTAAAAGAAAAAAAAAAAAAAAAAAAAAAAAAGAAGTGTAACTTACAGAAAGGAAAAAAAGGGGATATGTGATATAGAGAAGAATAATATATGTGGACCCAGCAGTCATGTTTTTGAAGAGTCTTTCTGAAACTGAGCAAGAAAAATGCTTAAAAATATGGGGAGCTACAGTGAAGGAAACATTCCATCTGGCTCTGGTGGGAGGTGACTGGTAATAGAACAGAGCTGAGTCTCTGGGTGGTATCTTTGTGATAAACTGAAAATCTGTGCGTTCTCTGTTTTCTGGTATAGCCTGACTATACTAGAAGCATGGTTATGTTTTATAGGAAAAGAAAACAAAGAGTTAAAAGGAAATGTGATATTGTAATCTGCTGACTGTCTAGGTAAGCAGAAAAACTCGTGACAGTTGCAGAGAAAAAGAATTTTGGTGCAAAATGGAATTTTCTGTGTGTATATATTAAAATTATGATTAATGAGTGGTGATGAGTAGACTTTCTGGTAGTAAACATGATTTTCTGAACATGCAGCTTGTTTGAAGTGCCATGGTTTCGTGGAAACATGGAAAATTCTGCCATGGACATGCCTAATATAAGTGTAAAGGAAGCAGTACATTAATAATGGCCATTTGGTTGCTTTATTTTTAACCTATTTCTTATCATTTTGATTCATATGCTTTTCAAATTAGATATAATAATGTGTATTTTGCTTTTTCTGTTCCAGCGAATTCGAGATCTAGAAGATAAAATAGAACTTCAAAAGAGGCAACTCAAAGAAATTGAGGAAAAGGTAAATACATGTCTGGGCAGTACCAATGGATTTTTTCCATACAAAATGGTTTTTCTCTGTTGCAGTGCTGTTAATAGTACTTAACCTAATATCACAAAATCTATAAATTTGAGTTCGAGTCATTGCTGCATGAAATGCAGCTCTGTCCCATATCTGCTCAAAATAATTTCCTATACAGGATTTCTGTCAGTTACAGGAGGGAATCAAGGAGAGACTCTAGACTAGTAGAAGGAGGATTTGTTGTGGTTTAGATCAAGAAAGAGCAAAGATTTGTCTCTGAAAAAATTTGTTAACTCAGCCCTATTCTTTGGATAGCATTGCTTTGCAAAACTTTCAAGTACTGAAAAATAAAACAAGATTAGTGAGGTGCCTGTGAAACACTACAATTAGGGAGTATTTCTTGCTTTAATATAGAAACAAGTTAATATAATTGTTCCAAAATTATTTTTTAAGACTCTCTGATCAAGGCTTCAGACAGCACATGAATTTGTGTCACTGTGGTTCCTAAGCAAGGGATGGCACAATCCCATTCGTGGACTCTGGGCTCAGGTGTTTCCCAGGCCTGTGGAGTTTAGGCTGCTCTGCAGAGCATGGGCTGATAGTGGGTCTTTCTCGAGGCCCCAGCAGAGTGTTTTAGTCATGTTACTTTGGCTGAACCAATGTCTAGATCCCAACATGAGTCACATCATCCCAGGTTCATTTTCTCCAACATTTGTGCGTATGTAATCCTACATAAACCTACTGCTGTGCTGAATGGAGAAGTTAGTGGAGTTTTCAGTAATTGGTTTTTTCCTCTTGGGAGGAGAATGGGATAAAAGAGTAAAAGGAAGACTTTTTCAGGACTCTGAGGGGTGTTGAAAGGGGTCCATGAGGTTTGCAGAACAGAGAGAGGCTTTGGGGAACAGCTCACTGGGTGTGGAAAAGTTTCTTCCTCACCCTTCTCTGATCTCAGTATCCCTTCATCTGCTTTCAGGATGTGGCAGTCCTCCTAGTTGCACTTCTATCAACTATTCCAATTCCCTCAGCATCTTTCTTGGCCCCTTCTGCTCCCACAGTAGCTGTCTCCCTTCTGCTGTACCTTGTCCTGCCCTTTCCAGACTGTGATATCTGTCTGGGTTTGTGGAAGAGCCAGGAGAAGACCCTGCAGAAGCTGAGCTGTCTGGTGGTGTTGCTAATTATCGCTTTACCTCACCCCCACAAGGTTGGGCCTGCTCTGTCTGTATCCATTGGGAAAGCAGCAGTCCGTGTTTGCACTAGCAGAGAAACACAGGCAATATTCACCCTTAAAAGGGCTCTTCTGCTGCCTTTGCCCTCTTCTGCCCCAGACCATGTCTATACCTGAAGCTGTTCCTGCCTAGCAGACAGTGATGTCTAACTTAACTCCTCAAAGCAAAGAAATGTTGAGGGATAGGCAAGACTTGTACATATTAATTATTTCAAATATTACTGTTTATCCACCTATTCTAAAAATTCAGCATCTCTAGATGAATTATTGCCAAAATGTAAGCCTTCAAGGCATTGCCATTACAGTTTACAGAGTAGGTATTGGATTAGCCGGACTGATAATTTTGGAAATGGAAGATAGCATTATCTCTGCTGGCTCATCAGCCAGATGGATGCTGAAAAGCACTGGAAAAGAAACAGCTTAATCACAAGCTTAGCAGAAAGCTCGTAATGAGTTAAAATTATTCACATCCTCTTTGCTTTAATGTTACATTAGCAAGAGACCTCAAAAAAGCTTCATTTCTTTCTATTAACCTTCAACTTCTGCATGGGTGGAGGGCTTCCTTCTATCTCTATTACATTTGAATTATTTTTTTCCCTGGGATTAAATCCCATTCTGAATTTGATGGCCCAAAGGACGATTGTGTTGTCAGGGAATTAATGAATGATATAATTTTACCTCATTGTTCTTCTGAAGGTTTAAGGCATTAAAGGGTGTAGACTGACACCTACATGCTGCTGAAACTAAGCACAGTAATTTCTCATGGAGAGAAGTCTTATGCTTTTGAAGGAACAGCAGCATTTATAGCTGAGTTGCACTGCTGGTGATAGCTAAGGGCAATGTACCACTTACTGTGTCATGAGTATGACTTTTCATTTTCCTTTAGGAGTAGATCCAATTTTTAAGTTTTGTGTAAAATTCTGTTAAATCAGAATATAAGGATTACAGTATTTCTGCCCTGTAGATTCTTCAGCAAACTGTCCTGTTTCTAAAGGCTATACGAAAGAATGATATAAAATCTCAGTTTTAATCAGTGAGTTGATATATTAGGAACAAGTGCTGTTTAAATACATCATGCTCTTCTCATAGCTGATTCTCTGCTATTTCAGTTGCATTTAGGTTGTGCCCTCGGCTTGGTAAGTCTTAGTTCAGGAATGCTTTAGTGTGTGTAATTATAAGTACTTCTTTAAGTGTATCACAAAGCCAAGCCTAATATTTGTGAAGTTAAAAAATCCACAGATGTTGCCATTGTAAAAATGTCCTCAAATACTTGTTTTTTTTACTGCTTTTTAGAGTAAGATTGGTATACTGTGTCTTTCTTTCAGATCAACTCAATTAATGATGTAAGACTAACTGCTGTAATGTCACTGGATTTCCTATTACATATCTTACATCTTCTTTCTTTTCTTTTTTCCTCATTTTCTTTTGATCTTATGTTATAGTTTTTGTTCCTTTTTTTGTTTTTTTCACTAGCATTCATTCTGTGGCCTTGATGACACAACTGAGCCGAGACGTGTGGTTGGTATTCTTTATATTTCTTTGTACTCAGTTTTTGACTCCTAGGTTTTGCCATGTTTTGGGGATTGTTTGTAAGACCCTGAAACCATGAGGAAGGGCATCCTGGTTTTGCCTGAAGAAGAGGAAGAGTCACCTATAAAATCCAGCTGGGATACTTCCCTTCCTAGATTTCTGCAGAAAGTCATTGGGTTTTCAATGAGAAATGATTTTGCATCCAAAGATACTGACTGCCGTAACTGCAGTGAGTGCTTTCCATTCTTGCAGAGCAGGTACATTTTGTCTGAAAGTCCAGTCATTGCTGTAGGATCCTGCCTTCTGTCATGCTGGATGGAGAGGTAGCAAACAATGTTTGGTTTAAGTTTTGCTGTCTAAGAAGCCCTGTGAGCATAACTACCCATGCAAAATAAGGAGTTCATTTTACTTCCTCAAGATCCTTGAGGCCATGAGATAACTTAGGAAATAGTAACCATTTTTCCCTGTTATGAGGTGATTTGAAGGTTGCAATGTGACTGACACAACATGGAAAGGGTGAGGATAAAAAACCTCTGTGCCTCTCCCTTGAGACACTGCCATCATTCTCACTGTCCTTTCACAGTGCCCTGATCGTTTCAGCTCAGTGCAAAAGGCAGTGAATTTCTTCAGCTATAGCAGGAGCCATCGTGGCACTACTCACCTTTCACAGAGAACAAGAGGGAAATGCAATTTAGAAAATCAGTCCCAGTCCTCTTCCCTGGAGCAATTCAAGTTCCACACTGCCTTTCAGGAAGGATGGTAACTCAAAAGCCTGACTGTTAGAGGATTAAACTGTGCTTTAAAGCTATTGAATATTATGCAGTATTTGTGTTGTTACTGTTGTTGGGGTTTTGTTTTGTTTTGTTTTTAACCTGATAATACATTGTGCTTTTACCTTTACAAAATTTCCAAGTTTTTTCTTCCTTGTATGTAATCTGTTGTGAATTCTATTCAAGGAATCTCCTTATAGTAGGAGTTTATTCAACATCTTAGAAACTGCTATCAAGTACTGTATGATGAAAAAGAATGATGACAGGAGTTACCCCAAGACCCTATAATATTTACCTTACATTAAACATGAAACAATATTTTCTTCTGCCCAGATCACAAGTACTTTTGAGAAATCAGACCTGTATTATCATGGGCTCTTTCCAGGGTTTATTCAGGTTCAGTGTGTTCAGTTATCATCTTTCTGTTGATGCTCTTTGGAACTTGCTCTGGGCTTTCATTACAAGCATTGCTGCATATGCTTTTTATTTTTCAATAAAATGGTAATAGGTGCAGATGGGTGGAATGTAATTCTCAGGAGTTATTGTTTTCTTACAAGTGCAGAGCTTTCTTTTGGTTGTTAGAAGTTGAAAAGTAGTTGAAATTGAGCAATAATTTTCAGTACTTTCAGGATTTCTTCTGAAATTTCCTTTATTTTGTAAAAAATTGAGCATATGCTAGAGAGGTGTTTGAATAAAGGTGAAGCCTTGTGGTAAACTATTCACCTTTCCACAGTTTGAAATAAATTTTTGGACAACATCAGATAGGACAGATGCCATTTTGGTTAAGATAAGTTTGAAAGAGTAATGTTAAAGGAGTCACCAAACTATTGTCTTTGGAATTTCATCTAGGTTTTTTATACCAGTCCCAGTTAGAGGTGCTAACATCTGGATGAATATATTTGTTTTTGAATATGTTGAAAAATATACTGGCCAAGTCTACAGATACTTTATAACATTCAATAAACTTAGTGAAATCACCAACATTTTTAAATTCCATCTAAAATATTTTGATATACTATGCATTCAAGGGATCTATAGGTTTCCACACTGATATTAGCTGATAGTATTCTGGGTTCCCCTTGGCTTAAAAGAGAAAAAAACAATTAAAAAGAAATTGCAAATATTAGTAGTCTCCAGAAAATGCATTGTGCTGATATAATGTGCTACTCTTCCTGTTAACAGCAAGTATTTAAGTAATTAAATTCAAGCTTGATGAGGAGCATTTTGAGGAGATAACACAGGGGTAATGACTGTGTAGCCACATAACTACTCAGCTCTTGACAGTTGTAGGAGTGCACATCACATTGTGGCGCTGGTGTGAAGGGCAATGTCCTTTAATTCATCTTGCCAGAGGTGAATCTGTCTCTGAATAATCTAACACAGAAAAGCCAATTTTAAGATACCTAATTATAGTTGGACTTTTGAACGCTGTTAACTATTTCAAGGCAAACCAGGTGGTTTACTGATAGTAATTTTGGTTTTAGTTATTTTGAAGGTAATATAAAACATCCAGAAAGACATTGTGCTGTCTGGGAATTTAGGGTTGGATACCAACACTTATTTCTGAAGTAATGTTTTTTATCTAAAGCTCAGCAGACTTTTTCTTTTCTTTGTTGTTTTTGTTTTCTGTTTTGGTTTTTGTTTTGTTTTGTTTACAGGCTATTAAAAGAACCTATGGAGTGAAAAGCTGAGTCCACGTGCAAAAATACAGAAAATATTTTTTAAGCAGCTTTAAATTGGTGCATTTTTTCATAAAGCAGTTTGCATAATACTTGAAGCTGCAAAATATTTGAACTTAAAATTAGAGATTTTTAAAAAGATATAGCTTCAAGGTGGAATGATTTCACAATCAAATAAGGACCAGCACATCATAAACACTGGAAAAAAAATATAAACAGAACTTACACTCTCACACCAACCAAACAGCAGAAAAAAATACAAGTGCAATTACTGGCTGCTATGTGAACTGTTATCTACCAAATGGTTTTCTTACAGTACTGAGATTTTTGTCTCCATACTGCATGCTTTCAACAAATGTGGTTTGCATTTCACCCAAGAAACACAGGATCTCCTTTTTAATATCTATATAAAAAAACTAAGTGTTTGACATTAAGTTGTCTATAGTAAATAGCTGACAGGAAGCAAACTGTTCAAAGTTGGAAACAAATAAAGATTTACAACCCTGCAGTGGTAAAATTCATATTAAATTCATTAGTTGGAAATCCACAGGTGCAGAAAGGATGGGTTTTGGAGAAAGCCAAGATGGTAGATTGAAGTATGAAAACTTTAAAGTGGGCAAGAACTGTGTGGGAAATATGATTTTTTGAATGTTTCTTGAAAAGGAAGGCAATGTCTTGTAAAGACAGCACAGGGAAAATGGCAGATTCCATGGTGGCCTGAGAGGTCAGGAAACGAGAATGCGTGATGTGCTGTGCTCAGTTATCTCTTCAAGAAGAAGGAGGAACTTGGAGAAACGAGCATGTAGATGAATGTGATAAGCAGAGGAGTAGTTGAACATAAATATTGAAAATCAGGGCGTCCTCTCAGGTGAAATAAAAAACCATTGTCATTAGCTACCAGGAAGCAAAAATGGCACAGCCTCAACCAGCAGAGGTAGATAAACAGTCATTGACCACCTGAACTGCAAGAAAAATTTGGGGTGAAGCACAGACTGAAAAAATGGAAGTTGCAAACACTTTTTTAAGAGAATGGTCATAAAATGAAAAAATATTATTCTTTCAAAGAGGGAAAAGCAAATCAGTGCCTCAGAGCTGGAAAGGCAATATGAAAAAATAGGTAATTTTAATTATTTCTGAAATGTTGAGGCAAGATGAAAACATTAAGAGCACAATATTAGAAGATAACTTTCTCCTCTCTTACGTTTTCTTGAAAATCCTATTTGAGTAGAAAGCCACAGAGAAACAAGTCTACTCCCATGAACACGCTGAACTCCAACATGAACTAGATGGTTGCAGTAATACATCACATGAAGTGGAAATTATGATTGACAAAAATAACGTAAGGCAATGAACAACTAAGGAAGGACAGAGAAAGCTGAGGAAAATTTTTGTCATAGCAACTGAATTTCTCACTGTTGAAGGTGCAGGAATCAGCCAGTTTTCTCAGATAATTATCAGGCTCTGAAGAGAAGTACTCTGCACAATCACCAGACAAGAGCATTTACCTGCAGAAGGAGCCAAGACACTCCACAAGATTAATTCAGCCACATGCAGCAAACTGTGGCTGATGTCAGGGTCTAAATAACCCTGGTAGAAAGCACAATTTACCTTGGAAACAATGATCATGAAGAGGTCTGGAATCTTGATCCCCAAAAGAATGTGTTGCTCACAATATATTGTCCAAAAGGAACGAGCATTTAGAGAATGTGTTTTCAAACAGGAATTTTTCATGTTTTAGTTAAAGCTTTAGCAGTGTGATGGCAGAATGTGGAAAAATAAGGCCTTCACTGCCAGAGAGAATTCTGGCATCACCGAAGCAAAGGACTACAACAGGAGGTAAACAGAGCTTGAGATAATCAAACCTGGTGCCGATGAAGGAACAATGATTCACTTGGCAAAGAAACACTTCTCATAGACACAGTTTTGCTCATCACTACTTTGAATATGAAACTATAAGCACAAACACGGGATGGTCAAAGCATGTGGCTGCCATGATAAGTGCACTGCACAGACAGGAGAGGGTCGTCTTACAAAGCAGAGAAGGTACGAACTGTTTCATTTCCTTATTTTCTTATGTGTTTTGTTATTACATTGTAATTTACATGTGATGGTTTTCTTGAGGAAACTGGCTGATTGGGCTGACATTTTCCATTGCATTTATGATGGTTTTTTTCAGCACTGAGCTAGTGGAGTTTGTACTTTTGGAAAATGGAGTATAGTATTACAGTCTTACTATCTGTTCTATATTGGTATTTACTATAGAGCTGGGAATGGGTACAGTGTGTTAACAGGGTGTTCAGGCTTTGGAATAGGCTGTCCAGGGAGCTGGTGCAATCACCATCCCTGGAAGTGTTCATAGGTGTGTGGATGTGGCTCTTGGGGACATGGTCTAGTGCTGGATTTGGCAGTGCTGTGTTAGTGGTTGGTCTTGATGGTTTTACAGGTCTCTTCCAACCTTAGTGATTCTATTATTCTGTGATTCAGTCCATACAAGATGATGGGCCTGATGTTCCCTTTTTGTGACACAGCTTTCAAATCATCTGTCCCAGCTATATAAGCGAAGAAGGAAACTGTAAGTTTCTCAGTTGTAACAGCTTTCCTGGTGTCAGGCTAGTTGAAAATTATATTAATTTGGCTTCCACTGTAAATTATTAATGAGAAAAGTACCAATGGTCACTATTACTGTATATGGCTTTTGAAGTGCTGTTCAGGGATGACCATTGTCACAAAACAGGATGTCTATTCCATTTACAAATAATAGGTACAGACAAAATATTATGTCTCAAGGAACTCTAAATTGAAGATACTGTTCCATTTGGGAAATTACACCATCCAGGGGAGAGCCATAATTATGTTAACATGTCTCAGGGATGCATGGTCTCTGAGAAGGTAAGTCTGGAGATCACAAAGAGGTGTGAACTTTGTTGTCCACATGAATTTACTCTTTGATATCTATCCGCACTTGAAGCTTTTAAGTATCCTGGCTTCTTAAGGGACTGAGGAGTGGCTGAATCACTTCAGCTTGAGGTCCTTGTGTGGCTGACATAAGGCTGGTGAGTTGATACAATAGACCAAAATTGTAAAACTTTATGTAACTGACCGAACCTGTGAATGGCACATAGCAAAACATCAAAACATGAGGTGATAAGAAAAAAAACCCCTGCATTTTTAAAATTCTTTTGCACTGATTTTGTGCCATTTTCTACTCCTCAGTATCAAAAATGTTACTTTTATCTTCTTTGCACTGTAGATTCAGCATTTGTCAAAAAAAAAAAAAAAAAAAAAAGAAAAAAAAAAAAGAAATAGTAATTGCATTATTTCCTTGGTAATAAATCCAAACTCTGTGGTTGAATTCCAGTTACAGATCCAATTCCAAATCAACACAAATGTAGTACAATCAAAGGCATTTCACAGGTGCCAGCTGGTGGAGGTTTAACCCAGATGACAGCTAGGCACCATGCAGCCACTCACTCACTTCCCCCACTCCCTCCCCCGACCAATGAGGAGGACAATGAGAAAGAAAAGGTAAATCTCTTGGTTTGAGATACAAACAGTTTAATAATTGAGACAAAATGTTACTATAATAATATGCTAATGCTAATAATTGTAATTATAAGGAGAGAGAGAGAGAATTTAACAGGATCCAAGAGAAACGAGCATGCTTCACACTACAGTTTCTCACCACCTGCTGACCAATGCCCAGCCAGTTCCTGAACAGCAATCAGTCCCTTTCTGGGTGATTCCCCCCAGTTTATACACTGAGCATGAAGCTCTGTGGTAGGGAATATCCCTTTGGACAGTTTGGATCAGCTGTCCTAGCCATGCTCCCTCCCAGCTCCTTGTGCAGCTCCTCACTGGCAGAGCATGAGCCACTGAAAAGTCTTTGACTTAGGGTGAGCACTACTGAGCAACAGCCAAAACATCAGCGTGTTATCAACAGTATTCTCATCCTGAATCCAAAACACAGTGCTGTGCCAGCTTCTAAGGAAAAAATTATCTCTGTCCCAGCAGAAACCAGGACACAGTTACAGGACTATACTTACTGGGATGAGTTTCTGAAGAATTTTTAGATCTGTGACTAAAAGAGGCAAAAGAAAAGAACCAGACTTAGCTTGCCTTCTTAAGCCCAAATTTGAAAATTTCCTTCACGTATGGTTTCATAACATTCTGCATGCAGAATTCCAGAGTACCAGTTAGATAAACTGAATATTTTCTCTGAAATAGTTATAGAATGCCTTTTGGATAGAAAATACCCTCTTTTTAGTCTTCTGTCTTGAAGCAATAATGTAATAGATTTATCCAAAATAAACACACTCAGTTCTATGAATTCCCATATTTAGTAGAAAATTATTCTCTTTTCAAAACTTTGATACCTAATTCCTTTATTAATTAGTCTAACTGAATCTTTTATGGGGATCTCATGTTGTGAATGGCAACTCCCTTCATGCATGTTAATAGGGCTAATGAAATGAGACTTTCTCATAAATAATAAATTTGTTCAGAATCAAGAAGGACTGTTCATTTGATCATCAGAGGCTTAGACTCTGTTATTGCATGCTCTGTAGTACACTGAGAACCTAATTTGGACCTTTTTTCATCATGGAACCTATATCTGGAAGAGAACAAGAATTTTGTTACTGTATTAGAATGCCCAGTAACGAAGGATTTGCTGTTCCGAATTTTAATGTTAAAATTGCTACTTCCTGGGTTTTCCAGCAATTAGAAGATGCAAGCACACCTGATGAAAAAGTAAAAGGTGCTGGAGAAGAGAATTTGAACCTCAGAATAAAAGAGCTGGAAAAGTCAGAGCAAAAACTGAAAGGTGTTCTAGAGGACTACGTGGAGTCAGATTCCATCCTAAGAAATAGGTAAATAAAAGGGGGGTTTGCATTAAAATTTATTGTTATGTGACAGATGTACTCTTCATTTTGCCCTGGCTGTCAAATGATACATGCAGAACCAGCAAAAAGAAAGACTTTATGTGTTTTTAAAGTGTCAGAGAAGATGCATGTGTGTTTTGTATAGCTGTCAGAATAGAAATGCAATAATAATTTTTTAACAATTATTATTTAAGTATGATTTACAGCATGGTCTAAAATATTGTTGCAAATAACCAGACAGCTTTCTTAGGAAGTTTCATTCTTAAATATTCACATGGTATAAATTCTGTTTGTAAAGCGTATCCCTCTCCTTTGAAAATAAGATATAATTTGGAATTTTATGTTGTAAAAAAAGTTCCTTGTTTCAGAAAGCTTCATCTACTTTAATGTGTTAATGCTAATCATTTCAGTAGATGAAGGTGCCATTAAGCACTAGTTATACATTTGACTAGAATGATAAGGTTTTGATAGTCAGGATAGTCTGTTTAAAAGAAAGTCAGAGTTAAAAAGGATAGGAAATATAAATGGCATTAAAACAATTATTTGTATAATTTTTAATTGCTTTGAATTCATCAGGAATTTTGCCAGAAATATTTTAATATTTGGCTTTTTGTCAAAATAAAAAATTTTTTTTTAAAGATCATCATATCACACTTCATAATTTGATACTAGCATTTTACTACCAACAGGCAAAGCAAACCTGTATTTTGTCAAAGTCCATCTTTGTGGACAAAGTCAATACAATTATGCACTGTAGGTTTCGGTACCCACTGAAGGTATGTTACAAGTAAGGTATTTTCACTTCAGTCCCTAAAACATAGGTACTTGTAGGTTACCCATTATGTTAATTTTGATGGGAAGCATTTACTGTCATAAAGTTTGAACTCACTGACTGTGAACCTACCATAATCCTATGATCAGGTACATGCAGACACTGAAGTGTTGTGGTTGTCTTTATGCTAAGTTGTTACTCCATGTAGCATGCCAAACTCCATTGAACAAAAATCTTGTAAATGTGTTTGCTTATGGTATTCTTAATAAGTCAGCAGAAAGGTCTCGTCTTTAACAATTTTGACAGTCTCCAGCATAATGTGCTAACACCAGTAGACTTGTTAAGAATTAAGTGTTTGTTATATTAGTGATCAAAAATTTGCTACTATTTTATTTTTGGGAGACAAATACAAAAATAAAGATAAATTGATGCATCGCTTGTGACAGCTTATCTATCTGGAACTGTACTGTGGTATTTGCTTAGCAAAAATGTTCATTCTCACTATCACAGGATGAAGGAGCTGGAACTGTCACACAAAGCACTTCTTGTGATGATTGACCAACTCAACGTGAAGCTGAACCAGGTTGAAAATGCCCATGTGCGCATTAAAGGGAAACTGCGAGACATTCAGGGGGACCTGATCAGCTTGGTGAGGGGGATATTGTTGCAAATGATCTGGTTTGTTTTCTCTTTGTGGTAGTAATTTATAAGTCGACCTCATCTCCAATGACCTCTGTTTTTAAGCAATAAATGGTCTCAGCCTTTCTCTTTTTCTACAGCTAAAGAAACCAGAAGAATTTTTGTTTTTTTTTTTTTCCCTGCGGATTTCTATTTATCTATTGTTTTTGACAGCATTGCTGTTATTTCTCTCATTTGGGCCCTTGATCTTTTAAATTTATGCTCCCTCTTCTTTCTTTCTCCCTAGAACCCGCTCAGTGTACTCCTTCTTAGGTCAGAGTTTATCTTTCTAGCCCCATACGACAGGCATTTTTACCTAGTTTGCTCATTGGATGGATTCATGAAAATGGAGAGGAAATGAAAGTTTTTCAAGAACAGTCTTCAGTGAAACAATGTCTTTCGATTATGTTTATCACAAGATATACTTTCATTTTTTCAGCATTTTAGGTCAAAGTTTAATTCTCTGACAGGACACTAGTACTGTGTGGCAAGACTCACAAGAATGAAGAATAGTCTTTGATTCTGTAATTAAAAGTAAAATGTATTTTTCAAGACTTGGGAAGGTTAGACATATATTCTCATCAAGAGTTAACAAAACAAAGTATTAGCCCACATCTACCTGACATTTCAGCCTAGTGTTCCTTCTGACCAGTCCTTGCCTGTGAATGCCTCTGACAGGAAAGTACTGATGATCAAAATGACTCATCTAAAGAAGTCCTTGAAAAAAACAAAGTCATTCTTTCATGCCTCTGTGCCTTCAGTCGTGCTTCGAAGTTGCTGCAATGTCCCTGTGATACTGGTGGCTCTTACTCTGCTCAAAGCAAGGGCAGTACAGGACTCACAAAAGCCTCTTCTGCCTTTCATTGGCATCTTTCACCTCAGTAAGTCTCTGTGTTCAAACACACTGCAGTGCAAATGAAGATACCAAAGTTTTTCTCAAACTGTTTCAAAAGGCATCTGTTCCTTTCTCCTTTTTCAGGAGGCTCATAAGAGGAGCTGACAGATGAGAGGTGTGGTGAAGAGCAAAGGGCAAAATCTTGAGCTCTGGAAAGTGTGTGCCCTGTTTTCTAAAACAGAACCACAGCTTCTCTGCCTGTACCACCCCAGTGCTACAGTACTCAGTGTTAAGGATCTGTTACTGCATGAATCAGAGCTGGATATATGAATTAACAGTTCTAAGGTTTATTTTGATTTAATATGTAGGTTTTTTTGTCTGTTTCCTACTGAGATGAATTTCTACTTAGGTTGATGCCTTGAGGTGGCCACCTAGAACAGAGGCTAGACAAGAATAAGGGAATAAAGGTAGATATTTATTTGAAGCGCCTTCAAAGGTACACCCTGGGCAGTCAAAAGGCTACACCCAAGATGGACCCTGGGTCACAGGTTTTTCGCACTTTTATAAGTTTGGTTCATTTGCATATCAGGGTTAATTCTCCCATTATAATTTCAGTTCATGATGTAATTTCAGTTCAGTTCAGTTCATTATAACTTCAGTTCAAGTTTGCCACCCCCCCTTCTCTAGGCTTTAGTTTACACATTTTGGGGCCTGGTGTCCTTGAAAAGCAAACCTAGAGAGGTTTGTTATGTCTAACCAGCATGAGAGAACAGCAGCTAACAGGCCACATGAAACTTCAGAGTTACCCACTAAGCAGCACAGGATTTGAAAAATATAAAAGTTAAAACCTAAGGCATCAATGACATTCCTGAATTTTCAGAAAACAGGGGCAAAATTATCACTAAATTAAGCAAAATTATAAGGGAAGAAGATACTTAATATTAAGATGTTAACCATACATGTCACTGAAATTATAGGTTGAAAACCAAAAGAAGTCAGAGAAGAAGCAGAAGGAAAAATTGCATTGGCTTCAGGAACAGCTGAAGACAAAAGAAGATGAAATAAAAAGCCAGTCAGAATACTTTGAGCACTACAAACAAAGGCAGAGACAACAGACAGCAGTACTGAGAAAAAGGGACTGTTACCTTCAGGGTGAGGTATCTAGGCTGGAAAAGCAAGTCCGAGATCTTAATGCCCATATTGCTCTTTTGACATCTGAGTTAGAAGAGGGAATGGTGCAGCACCTCCAGCAGAAGCTGCAGTCAGTGTGCAGTGGGACTCAGGGCTGTAAACACCCTGGCGTGGAAGAAATGGAATGGAAGACTTGTACTGAAAATGCAGAGCATGATGTGAAGAGGCACTGTGAAGCATTTCAGCAAAACCTGAAGTTCTTGAGGGAAAAAGAAGAGGACACTAGAAGAGAACAGGCAGACCTGCTGACTGAACTGCAGTGCTCTCAGGACACTGAAGACTTTCTCAGAACAAAATTGGAAGAATCTCACCATCATGTCTATAGTTTAAAATTACCTGAAATCAAACTACAGGAAAAAGTGGAAGAGCTTTTAGATGGAAACAGAACTTCAGAAGATCAAGGTAGTGTGAAGTTGAAAAAAAAGAAAGAAAAATACCCAGAACTTAAAAGGTTGGCAGAAGGGGACAGCCGTGTTAACGTGGTAAGCCAACTGGTAAGTAAAAATAATGCAAAATGTAATTAGTTTTTATCTTTGTATCACCCTGGATTACACCTGTCATTAGATGTGCAGTCAAGGCTATGTGAAAGGCTTTATCCCACCTGATTTTTTTTTTCCTTATTTTTGTTTATTCATTGGTACTTCCCACTTTGTCTTTCACACCCACTGGAATTAGTAGTTGGAGCTTCATTGCATCAAAGCTTTTGTTAGGTGCACATGGAGGACACTCAAACCTTTTTTCCTTAAGCTTTTAAGTGATATGCTCACGGCAGAAGGTCTCAGTTGGCACTAAAAGTAGAGCCCAGGAGAACTTCTGGGATCTGTCTTGTGGGCACCATTTAGTGGAGGAGGACACATATGGTTGGATGAGTTTTTGCATGTTATTCATGCCCAAATGCTGGAGCAAAAAGCACACTTGACAATAAATCTTGTCTATGAGATTTTCTGGATAATGGTAAACAAGGGAAGATGGATGCAGCGTTTGTGACCGGGAGTGAGCTGAGATAGTCAATGGTTTGCAGCTCTGTAGCACTGTGATATGCCCTGAATACACTGAATAGGACTTGTTTGCTTCAAGCACTTCACTCCAGCACTGCATGGGAAAGCTCTGCTCATGCTGTAATACGGCATTCAGCTTCTGCCAATTCATTTTGCTGACAAGGAACAATTCTTTTCACAGAGTGGACTCAAACAAAGTTTTATTCTTCATGCACTGAGGTGGAGGGTATTTTTATTCTGAGACTTTATTTAAAGTGAAATCAGCCAAGCCTCACACTCATTCAGACAGATTGTGACCTGATATCCCAAGAATTCTCCTGATTTTAACTGCAGTTAACCAAGAGGTGGTGGGCATGAACAAAACCCTTTCATATAGGAGGTCAGTCAGACTGTGAGTACTTCCAGAACTGGGAGAAGCTAGAGAGGATCTTGTATCCGTAAAGCTAGAGGAAATAAAGACAAATTTTTTAACCTGGTGGTGGAATGCACCTTTGCAGGCCTGGTGATTTTATACCATTAGTGGTTTTACAGTCCCAAAGCAGTGAGCTCCAGGAGGTTTTCTCTGAGAGTGGTGAGGTCATCCAGCAGTAACCAGCAGCACGTGGGTGACCTCTGTGGAGAGCTCAGAAGTTGCACCTCACCCCATGTGTCTCTGTAGCTGCCCCGAGGTGGCAGAAAGACCAACTGCTTACCCTGATCCATTGCTATAGTTATTTTAAATAGTCTATTCACTTTTCCTTGGGAATGAAGAATACTGTTTAAAAATATTTTAAGATACTTCTCAAGGGTCTTGCACTGAGTTGTAAACAGGTACAACAAATAAATGTACTATGAGGGGACTGCAGAGCTGAAATCAAGAGGAGTGAGGGCTTTCAGAGCCAGAGAAGAAGTAGTGAAGAATTACAATTGGTTTGATAAAATTGAGAAAAGAAGAACAAAAATGTTGGGTTATTTGAAGGTGTGAAAGCAAGATACATAACTCTCTATAATTGCCTGAGACCAATCCAAGAAGTCTTCAAGAAAAAAGACTCTTTCTGTGCTGTACTCTAATAAAAGCCTATTTTTTTCTCTACATGAAGTTTTCTAACCATTTCTTTTCTAAGCATTAATTTACATTTCTTATGTCATAGGAGGTTAGAGTCTCAGTTACCCAATCTTTGGTATAAATGAACAGGCCATAATTTGTTTTTACTTTAAATACTGCGTATAGCATCAGCAGCATCAAATCTTGTGCCTTCTGCATTTCTGGTTGTCTCTTCCTCCTCTTTTGGTACTACAAATACACTTGCATTTTTCTAGTAGAAAGTGACTTGAGATAGCAGGGAAAAAATTTCAATATCTGTGATAAAAGGAGGAGGGAGACATCTGGTGTTTTTCTGTAAAACTGAAAAGGGTTTTTCCCCCTTATCTGGAGTTTTACTGGCACCTATTAAAATAGAATTTCTCAGTCTCATCGCCTCAGTCTTGTAGTATTTAAGCCAAAATAGTTACAAGAAAAATCCTATTTAAGCTCATCATACTCCATCAACAGCTATAAAAATGAAAAATTGTGTGCAATACAAGAAAGATTTTTGGGCTGTTAGTTTCCTAGAAAACTGCTTGTATAATATTTCTCAGTGAAAGAGCAAATGGCATCATTTGCCTATTTCACAGCCAGGAAAAAATTAGTTTGTGAAGACAGGCTTATCACACTCCTGTGAAATACACACAGTACGAGATTTCTCAGTAAATACCATGTCACTCAAATACCAATCACATCAGTTATTTTTAAAGACTAGCCTTAGTCATTACTGCATCTTCATCAGTAATACCAGATCCAATTAGACTGAGCTCCAAGAGGTGAACTGCATCTCGTGGTGGAATGTAGTCACATAAATCTTGTAGAAAATTTGAATTTCCAATCTCAGTATCAGAATCCTGTCTGCGATGTTCCAATTGCAGTATATGCCTGAATGAGAAGTGAACACACAGGAGAAAGCAGCTTGTTACATGTGGCTGTGTGTTGACTTACCAGTTTCTAGATGTGAGCATTAGGGGGCCTGTTGAAGGAAAAGTATGGAACACCAAGCAATGCATCTTTCTGCAGCTTTCACATGACAGCTGAGGTCTTGATTTCTCAGTGTGATGTTCTGCCATCCAAGCATTGTATCTTATACATCATTTCGAGTAACTTTCTTTTGACAGTACCCACATATCAATCAAGAGTTGATCTCTGTGAAGAAATAAAGGAAGAGGTGCAGGAAAGGAATGATTGTGTTCCAAGGAATTGGCATTAGTTTCAAACAGGTTGCCCAGAGATGTTGTGGATGCCCTCCCCCTGGGAGTGTTCAAGACCAGGTTGGATGGGGCCTGAGCAACCTGGTATAGTGGAAGGTGTCCTTGCTCCTGACTGAGGGGTTGTAACTATGACCTTTAGATGACCTTTAAGGTACTTTTCAACCCAAACCATTCTATTATTTGATATTACTGAGAAAATAAGGGAAGAAATCTTGGAAGTGTGGTAGTTTCCACTTAAGCTGTGTCTCTTAATCAACATCTTTTAATAGAGCACAACATTGAGGCAACTGACTTGGGTTGAAATAAAAATCTCACTGGGGATCCTGTGGGAAATCAGCAGCCTTTTCTGACTCACTACGAACTGAAGACTTGGAAGTCATTGCCTATCCCATCCATATGTAATTTTAAAACTGTAGCTCAGTGCAAAGGGACCAGATTTATTTTCTGCTGGCGTTTGATGCAGAGCAGTGCAGGAAGACAAAAGTGCCTGTGTTGGCGTGGTTTCTGTGGTGTAGCTGTTTTGGTTACCATCTCAATGATGTGTTTTGTTGAGACAATCAAATCTGATTCTTCTGTTCACTGAAAATGAGCACAGTGCATGTGAAATGTGATCTGCTATTATCAAGCAATAGGGGTATCTGTTTTGCATCAGGAAGTGTCAAATTCAGTCAGGGACTCAAGATGAATGTCAAGAGCAGAATATGAAATTTGCAATTAAATCATGAATGGAAAAATAAAAGTCTTGTTTGGAATGATTGTTCAGCTTTGAGTTCTTCCAACTTAGGAACAATTGTCTTTTTAGCAGGGCGCTGAACTATTAGTCTCATTCCCTACTTGATGGGACTTTGTTTTATCTTTGCTGATGACCTTTGTTGATTTAGTCACTGTTCCACCTGTGATCTGACATACTACATGCTTATGACTCATATTTTCTTCCTTAATGCTTTATAAAGTATGAAGGGGAAAACTAGGGGAAAATTTACAACTACAACATTTACTGGAAAATGTTGAAATAAGAAAATGGTATAAAACAATACAAGTTCTAACGAAATAATAGGTCTTTTGAATGTAAAATAGCAGAGGAAATTTATGTGCCTGGTTTTCATATCACAGACACCACATCTGTATATATATATATATATATATCTGTATATATATATATATATATATATATATATATTCTGTGGGGTTTTTTTTTCTTCTCCTCCCTCTCTTCCCTCTTAAGAATGGAGATCTAATTCAGGATGAAGTTCAGAATCTGAAATGGAGAGCAGTCTTGGATTCACTCAGAAGCAGAGCTACTCAAACTCCAGTTGTGCTGCTACATGATAAAGAGTCTGGTATACAAAGAAATCAGTTTTTGCTTTCATTTCTGTGCAATAAAGTGAAGATGATTTCATTGGGTTGTGCATGACTTAGAATGTGTAAACTCTTCGAAAATCCTCCTCATCTGTAAACTGTATCTGAGGAAGGTGAAACAATAACTGTTTGCCACCATTCACATAATGAGCTTTTGCAAGAAATCTTGGAACTTTCAGAGGTGAGGGGGTACTTTGTATGTCCTGGATGAAGCATAGTATTTGGGAATGCTGTGCAGCAGTCAGATTTGCTGTTCAGACCAAACAACGTGAAGGTTCTGATGCTGGAAAATTATATCAGGTAAATTCTTCCAGCATAAATTAATGGGAATTTTGTAGCAAATTTTAGTGCATGTAAATGCAGACCTGCACTGAATAATTTTAACCTGTAAGTTTAATCTATAAGTTTTCACCTGCCCACTGTAATGAAGTGTGTTTTCCATTTCTAAATGCTTTGGGAACTGGGAACCATGAACCCTAAATAAAACTTACTTTAGACTTCAATATTTATGGGTTTTTATGAAGCTTGTTTTCTTGTTTAACATTGTGCTTGTATCTGTATCACTCACTTGTTGTGTATGCTGCTGGTAGAGAAGGTAATTTTGAGCATACTCTCACTAAAATATTTTTCTGTTCAAAACATCTGCTCAGATGGTTTTGGGTGGTTTTTTTTGTGTAACTGTCTGGGGAGAGACATTACATTTGTCCTGTGCTTTATCACGACAGAAACACCAGCCTGTACTTGTGATGGACTAAAGAAGATGGAGGAGCTACCAGAAGAACCTGGACCAGTTTTGGAATGCAGTTCCAGTGCCTTTGTGAAACTTGCTGGTCTACCTGAGGCTGAGCAGGTGAGAAGAAAAGTTACTGCTGTTCTTGCTATCTTTGTGCACAGGGAGCATGTGAAATTGGGGAGAAAATGAAGAGTTGGTGTATTTAAAGGTGAATATAAAAACAGCTTTAAATCATGGCCACTACAGATGCTTTACAAGGTGTATACAGGTGTGCACTAAGAAAATGATTGAAGTACTCATACCTAATTTGTAACATTACTCTTGTTGCAAGTCTTTAAATAATTTGAAAACCCTTTGTATGGAAATGGCTTTTTCTCATCAATTTGTAATCAAGTATTTTATGAATGAAGTAAAAAACAAATTATGATTAGCAGCACACTTAGGTATATATATTTCAGTTTGCAACATTTCTCATTTGCTATCACCAGGTCACTCTTGGACCACAGAGGGCAAGTACTCTAGAAGGGAGTTTCACTTTGCTCAGGTGTACCCCAAGTCATCATGCAGCAGGGCTGCTTCCCCCTTGTTCTGCAAAGTTCTCTATCAATGAGACAATTAAGGAAACCAAGGATGAAGAAACCTTTTTTCTCTTGAAGACACAAAGTATAACTCTACCAGTGAAGACATTCCCTGCTTCTGTGGTTGAAGCCCTAATGAGGAAGAAGCTCCAGCTGACCTGGTTTGAACTTGGAAGATGCCACACAGCAGCTTTCACCTCTGTGAAGAAAGTGAGGAGTTTGAGTTTCTGTGAGGCAAATACTGATCTTTGGTCTGATGGCCTTTGCATTGTTGCAAAAGGAGGATTTTATGACAAAGCTCCTGAACTTCTTCATGCAAAGTTGCCTTCCGCTGTGGCTGAAATTTTTGCATCGTCTCTAGAAGGATGCAACATGGAAAAACATTGGGGAAACATGCAAATTCTGCCAAAAAGCATAAGTGAAAATATATGTCTGGATAAAGATTTTGATGATGAAAAGTATCACCAAAAAATCTTTACAGGGAGAGCTAAAAGAGAAGAAATACAGAATGACAAAGCCCAACAACAACAGCTGACCTGTGATCTTGAGGAAAGTCCTAAAGTTTTCCACAAAACTGAATTATTCAGGCCTGGGAAGCAAGGAGTGGAAGCTAAAGAGAATCTCTGTAGCACACAGATTGCCCAAAGTTTCTCTGTTGCTTTTAAAGACTTTAAAAAGTGTTTTGAAGGGAGTCCTGAACAAGTGGACGAAGAAAATATCTCAGAAAACTGCATCCCTGATGTGAATAGCAGATGCAATGGAGAAGACTTAACTGAAATGGAAGAGAAGGAAAAGCAGGCTCAGAAACCAACTCACCAAACAAGGCCCTCCAGTAATATTGGCCTGAAAAAAATGAAAGACCAGACTTTGAAACTGTGTGAACCAAATGAGGAGAATTTCTCGTGTCAAAAAATAGCTGCTAAAAACATGCAACATGCATACTCTCAGAAATTTTTTTGGTCAGATGAAAAGAGGTATCCACTAAACTTACTGTTTCCTCTGCAAGAGAGGGCTGTGTGCTTAAGAAAACTATTTCTACCAGGGAACACTTTTTATGAGTGTTTCTGTCATCTGTCATCCCTGGAAGCTGGAAATGAATGTAATGTGAAAATATCTGTACTGGAAAAAGCAGTGGCTGCATGTTCTCAGAGGATATTTCTGCTGATGCAAGAGAATGAAAATTACTCCAAAAAAGTCTGCATATTACAACAGGAGAATGACAGATATGCTCAGATGATGCGTGCCCTGGAAGAGGAGATGGATGCATATTTTCAATACGTTTTAGCAGTAGATGAGGCTAACATTGTTTCATTCCAAAACTTAATTAATGAGAAAGAAGTTGCTGGTGGATGTTATAATAACTTTACAGAAGAAAACACCATGACCCCAGGAACATTTTTAGTTGAAACTTTCCCTAAGAATCTCTCATATGTTGAAGAGAAAAATAGGAATTCTGAAAAGGACTCATTGACAATTGCATCAAATAAACTTCACGGGAGTGTTCTATCCCTGAATGGAAGGAAAATGAGGTATTTCCAGCTGCTTTCTGACCTAAAAGAAGAGAGAAGCAGATGCTTCAAAGAAATGGCTAAATTATTACAAGACAATGAAAACTATGTAGCAAAATGTAATGAATTAGTACAGGAGAGAGAGAAAAATTTACAAAGAATAGCTCTTTCAGAAGGTGAAAAAGAAACTTTGTTGGGACATTTGGCAGAGATAAAGTGTGAGCAAGACAAATATAGGATCTTAGTTTCAGAACTCCAAGATTGCAAAACTAGCTGTTATCAAACCATTTCTGATTTACAGGAGGAAAAATGTGTACTGAAAAGAGAGATAGACAGAATCAAGCAAGAAACTTCAGAACAGCTTGAGGAATTTCAGAAAGCAAATGCAAACTTTATTTTAGAAAATAAAAATTTGAAAGAATTAATGTCTTCTTTAGGTTTCACCTGTGAAGAGCTGAGAAAAGAGAAAAGTATAGGAACAAAGAAAAATATAGTAAAACTAAAAGAAGGAAGTCAACAACATGGTCTTAAGCCAAAGAAAGTTGGAACAGCATGTAGTGTAACACAAACTGAAGAACAGGGAGTTCTGCCTATAGATCCTTCAGATTATTCCCCTGGGAAAAAGGTAAATACTAACAGTAAGGAATGTTATCGAGCACGATCTTCTAAAGAAAGGGAGATACCAATGTTATTTGGAGGGCAAAGCTGAATTGCCTTTGTGATGGAGGAAACTTTGTAACCTGTAACGTGAACTGAGGTGATAAAGTTAACTTTGAAATAGAAGGCAAAATGCCAGAAAGGGGTTTTTTTGGAATGTTGTATTAGAGAATGTTAAAGTGATACAGCAATCTACAAAGTCAAAAATAATACTTAAAAGACTGCACTGTTCAGGCTTTTAAAAATTTTTTTATCTTACTGCAAGAGAAAAAGCTTTTCCAAGAAGCTTTTATTCTACCACAAGTTCTCCTAACAGAAGGAAACTTGTTATAATGGTGAAAAAATCATGTCTTGGTGAAAAGTGTGCACATGTTCATTTACTAATTTTTATTCTGATTGGGTCTAATTTTTTTATTGTTTTGATGCATATGAAACATATGTCTAAAGACAGGATCTTCACTCGTGCTGGATTTCACATCAATGTTTTTCCTTTGTAGTCAGGTAGCTTACACCACAGTGAATTTCTGTGGAGATTACTATGCACTTATAAATGCAGAATTACTACTTCAGTTGAGAATAGTCAACAGGGAAATATTTATATGTAATATGTTGATTTTATGCAATTTTTTTAGTAATTTTGGAGAAAACCATATGTTGTTCTATAAACAACATTCTATAAATGTGCCATTTTGTACAGGTGAGAAGAATCATCATGTCTTTTTGTCTATCCAGGGCATCATCTTTGAAAGCTACAGTATGATGAAAGAGCAAGTTAGAAAGGCAGAAGAGGAGCTAAAAGTACAGCAAAAGGAATTAGAAAAGTCAAAAAAAGAGGTAACCTTCTACTCTGATGTACGTCTGAGGAGCAAATTTGTTTTTGCTTGTGTTTTCTAACATGGCTGTCTTCTTTCTGCCAGGCTTTAACACTTTTGCAAAACAGGAAAGTCTCTGATCTGCAGAACCAAAATGTTCCCCTGATCTTTGAGTGATGAATAGCACAGTCACTTAGAACATAAAGTGAAGCTGCATTCCTGCAGGACACTGTGGCAGGGGCTGAGTGCCTGACACAGGCACACACAACAACCTGCCTACTCTGGCCATCTCTGGGCAGGCTGCTTCCCTCTACATCACTGAGAATAAGCAGGAGGAGAAGGCAGCAGAAGCACTGAGGGTTACTGCAAACCTGAATTGAAAGTAGTTTTTGAATGAGAAGCTAGATCCTGTGCAGCCTGGCGCTGTCAGGCCTTTGCCATATCCAGAGGCACTGCCCGACATGCTGCCCCTTCTCTCCACACCAAGTCCAGCACCACCTACTTGGAGACTTGTTTGGATGGGGTAGTTCTGTGCCTCTCTCGAGTAAATCTGCACTTTTGACTCCATCTGAGGAAGCTTTCAGTGTTGTGCCTTTTCAAATGCACTAGATATTCACATTGCTATTTTTTATTAGTCAATCTCCACTCTATGCACGTCTAAGCAGAATGTATTGTTTTTATGGCAAGTATATATTTATAGGGCTGTAACAGGCATCACTCACACTCCCTGTGGACAAACCATTGGCAGCCAACATGGGTGTTGACTATGTAAAAGAAAAATAGCAATAGGGTTTTCATGGTGGTTGTACAAAATTATTGTCCTTTGACAACTGCTTTATAAGACTTCCCAGCTTTCAGGTGAGGCAACTGGAATAAAGGGATGGATTTGGATGACTGTTGGATGTTTAGGCAAGGACTTCTGACCTTGTCTTTTGAACATGAAGATATAGTTTTACTTTTGTTTCTTTTGTAAAATCTAATTAACTTGGGTCCTTCTAATCCTTTTGTGTGTTATACAGAAGTTGTGTGTTACAATACTTTCCTCAGTTTACTTAAAATAATGTGAAACCTTTGCTTCAGAAGGGAGGAAAAAATGATCTATCATATGAAGGAGAGATTGCTGTCAGGTGACCAGCAGAGCTATTGAGGGGCTTGTTTGTGATTTTTGGTTTGGGTTTGCTTTTGTTTTTAAAGCTACAGTTAATGTGTGTAAGTGGAATAAAGATACCCTAGAAAGAATTAAAAGGTGAACATATGGAGGGCTTTTTTTCCCCTTCTTTTCATTTTTCATTTTTGACATTGTTGTTTTGCTTCTCATACTGAATCAAACACAGCATTGTGCCAGCTACTAAGGAGAAAATTAACTCTGTCCCAGCTGAAACCAGGAAACATTCCTCAAGAAAAACTTTTTCCCCTACCCAGCTAATAAAAACTTACTTTAACTTTGCTCTGAGGGCTTTCAAAGATGTAATCTCTGAAATCATGTTTGTATACACCACTGCTTTTTTAAACTTTATTCAAAATATTCATGGTACCTTCACATTTAGAATAAATCTAAATACTATTTTTCGCATAGAGCTAGTGAGATATTCTATAGGATGTCCTTCTAAAATTGCATTAATTTCTTATGATAATATTGTAGTGTATTGTATAAGTCCATTTAATTTAATCAGTTTATAACAGTCCAAAAGTTATGATGTAGAGAGCAGCCTCAAATCTGTGGTTGTAAGCTGGTATTGAAAAATGATACCGCTGCTGGACTAATTATACTCAGTAATTTTTGTTCTTCCTGTTAGGCTCAGAAGTGGTACAGAGAACTTGGTTTCGCTGAAACAAGGTACGAAGAAATGAAAACTCGTTTGACACAGGCTCTCTCAGAATTAGACTGCCTTAAGCAAGAAGTTGGGGACAAAATGCAGGGAAAGCAGCACTGCAAACCAATGGTATGTATGTAAATGGAATGGAGAAATGCATGTTCCTTGGGAGGGAGTGTTGTGGCTGAAGAAACACCCATTATTGTTCTTGGGAATAGGTTTGAAGCAAGTGTACAGCCTCTCCAGCCACTGGAAACTTAAAAGTGAGCAGATGTTTTACAAGGTAGACCATCTGTCTGCAGAATAGTCCAGAGTCATGGGCATTATAAACACCTCACTTTTTTGTTTAGGAGGGCTCTTGTTCTGCTCTCTTGAGCCAAAGTAATTTTCAGGTGGCCTTAATGAAAGGTCTTGGAGGAGTCTCCAGTGTTCCCAGTGTTTGGCCTTTTTGCCCTGATTTCAGGCCTTGTAGCCCTGATTGCTGGATTTGGACAGGCAAAATGACACTGTGAACAGATGGTGTGGATTAAAGTCAAAGTCTTTAATGGGCACATGTGGCCCAAATATGTGTCCCCAAAATCCAGGATATCTTTCTGTCTCACTAGAATGCATTTATATCACAGAAATTCTGGTTTTGCTGTAAATTAAACATTTTTTAAATTTCCGGTGGTTCTCTGTCTTGATACAGGTTTATGTTTTCCACCAAAATAAAGTGTTCTATGTAAAGATTTTTAGTTACTGAATAATCTTCTGGAAGCAGCTTTTATCAAGACTTTTCAGCTAACCCTGAAATTATTTCTGTCCTCCTTAACTGGTAAGCTGCACAGAAGAAATATGCAATTTCTACCAGCTGGAAAAGCACATTTGTAGCAATCTACAATACTTGCAAATTCATTTTGAGCAGGTTGGATAGATATGACTTTGGAAGAAAATAGAAACAAATTCTGGAAAGTATAAGGATTCTGAGATCAGTTCCACTGCCTAAATGTCACAGTTTACCCCAGTTAAAGGCCTTAGGACATCCTGGCTGAGGGTGTAGTTGGCCACCTGGAAGTCCTAGGCAGTTACTTCATGGTCGCTTGTACACCCTATATGGCACTTAGGGCTGGTGTTTAGACAGCTGAATTCTGACTGTTAAACGAAAAAGAAGTACAGATTTTTCATGTCATTGTGATGTATTGGCATGTAGCATCCTAATACAGTAGAATCTATTTCAAGAAAGAAGAAACTCCCAAATTGTTTAAAAATAAAAAGAAACGTATCACTTGTTTTGTTTAAGCTAGTTAAGATTTTGGGTGCACTTTTAGGAAATGGAGCTTTAATCCTTTTGTTTGGGGATAGTCTGGGGCAATTATTGTGGATTCTATTGGTCAATGAAGTAAGATGGTAATTATTTCTGTGACTCAGATGAGAATAAAATTCATCAACCTTTGACAGAATGTTTTTACACTGGAAAATGTGCAGGTCAGCCTTTTGCTGAAAAACCCTGCCCCTTTTAAATCCCTCCAACAGCTAATGTTTTCAAATTAGTGTTTATTGATCAGTAGTATATATTTATGCAATACTGTGATGCTGTCTGATTTAGGTCTGACTTCTTCATCCAATTGAATTACTTGTAGGGTTAGTGTCAAAGTTTTGAGTACATGTGTCTCATTCCAGGGTCAAAGATGCAGTCCATGTACATCACAGAACTGGGTTTATCCTTCAGTTGCACTGTTTGGTGGCAGAACTAATTACCTGCATAACTCAAGTCCATTATGTTTTAACCAAACAATATTGATTTTATTGCCACAATTTAGTGAGTAGTATGATAGAAAATAGAGTAGATATAGTTTAACAAAGGTCAAATTTATTTCAATAATTCACTTTTAAAATAAACTTTTTAATAAACACCAAGCTGTTGATAGTGGGTTTGTGTGAGGCGTTAAAATATGAGCTAAGATTTTCTAGATTGAAAAAACAAGACTTTTTGCCACAAAAAGGACCATGATCTACTTTTCTAGCATCATTTTACTTCCTGAGGGCAGTTTTGTTGACTGGCAATCTTGTTTTTGTTTTCAGTTACTTGCCACCCTTGTCCAAAACTGTTTTTCACTCTGCAAAGTTATTAATAAACTCTTACGCAGTAAATCACAGTAATTGATGAATTTTCCTGTTCTAAACTTCATTCTTCGTGGAAAACCTCTGTCTGCAATGCTTTAAAGAAGTGAAGATGTGAGCACTCTGGGTCTTTGAGATATGCTGTGTTCTGAGTGTGTCTTTTAGGACTTTTAACGTGTCTTACGTTCTACAGTCCCTGATGCCCAGGGATCCTAGTTCTCACCTGAGACTCCATAAGGCTGTCATGGTGTTATTCATTGCAAGTAAAAGAGAGCTAAGATAATATATTTGAAGCTTACTGCTCGGACTCTATTTCAGTGAAGCTGCGAACAGGTGAAATACACTTTAGCCTAGGAGTATTTGGATGAGTTTTCTGGGGTGTTGAGGTGGCCTTCTGAGTAGTGGTGCTGTGGCTGAATTTAAGAGAAATATGGGGGTGAGCAGGAAGGGGGCAAGGTAATATCTACAGCTTTAAAAATTAATAGAAGAATTTTGCATGAAATGCACACAGTAAATAAGGTGCCAGGCTTCCCCAGTGAACCCCTGATGACTGTCACAGCCTGTAGCAAATAGGTCATATTCCTCATTTTCTCACTGAGTTTGCAGACAAGCACAATTCACACAACAAGAGCAAGATGCTGTTTTTATTTTTAATATTTAGGCACCAACTTCAAAGACTAGTGATCTTGCCAGGTTTTACAAGAATGCAGTGTGTTAAATGCTGTGTTTTGGGCTTAGTTATCCTTTGGTTATTTCCCAGTCCCAGCTGCTGAGTCCTTCATCCTTCTGGAGCTTGACTAGATAACCTATGGTCACTGCAAACTGGGGCATCTGACAGAGTGCTCATATATAAATCTTGTATGCATCATTTGTGCTTTGAAACTACAGAAAAGTGCTAGCAGGTCAGCAAAATGCAAAAGGAAAGAGGGAACTTTTCTCTGTCTCTAACCTTCATGCAAATGTTTTATTTCCCTGCCTTTTTTTCCATAAGTAAGGGAGTTAGGGAGTGTTTCCCTTTTGGTTTTAACATCCTTTTTTTGTGGGGGAGAGAAGATGAGGAAAATACCATGTCATGGACTCATTCTCAGGCTTTTGTCCCTGCAGCCCTGGTCTAATACATCTTGATGTGTCCAGCAGTTCCCATTGTTCTCTTGACACAAGAGGGAGCCAAAAAGTTTGGTACAAAGCATTCAACATGCTCCAATGGTGTGCACAGAGGACTTGCTTCATATGAGGAAGAACACTATGACAGTGTCATATTTCTGTTTTTCTCTGTGTTGCAGTGATGTGTTGCAGGCAGAGTGATGTGATCTACAATTCAGTTTGCTGTTTCCTATGGAATGGTGCCTTCAGTGTGTTGTAGTCAAGGGTGTCAAAGCCAGAAAGGCTGTCAGAAAGCCTGGGAAGAATTTACTGTGGTGGTGTACAGCAGGGCTGAGTATTAGCTCCTCTCTCAGTTGTATCAATGTTTGTAACCATTAAAACCAAGCCATCATTCTGTTTTGTCAGAAAGTTATATGGTTTTACCACAGTATATGGGTCTGACTATAATTTTTAGCTTAATCTTTTAGACTATGTACTGTATTATCAGAAATCTTTACCAGCTGTGTGTACCAACTCAATTTTTTTTTTAATATAATAGCATGAATGTTTGTCAGGATACTTCCTTCTCCTTCCAATTTTCCTCATTCTAAATCTATAAGTTTAATCTGGCAGTGTCACTTCTAGGAACTGAGCTTATGATGCTGACCATCAATCTAGAGCTCTCACTAATCCTTTCAATCTAAGTGCATGAAATTGGAAGCAAAGAAATCAGAGAGTGGGGGAGGAGGAGTTAAATTCAGAAGTTTCTCTTTCAACTTCTTCTGTATCACTATTATTACATTTTAATGTAAAAACCATTTTATTTTAAAGTATTATAGAAATTTAAACTTAAAATCTGATCAGTGTTATTAATAATCTTCCAGAGCAAATACATATTTGGGAGAGAAATTATCTCTCTGAGATAAATATATGTAGAAGAACAAGAGGCATATTATATAGCTTCTTGTTGAAGCAGGAGACTGGGAACTTTTGAGGTTTTTTCTTACTCACTATGTGACCACAGGTTGGTCACTTAATCTGTCTTTGCCCAGTTTCCCATTTATTAAATTATTACAATACAAATATTTACCTTGAAGAAATGTTGCGAAAATCCAATTCCATACCTGCTCTCACAGGGGTCAAGTACTCCTTACATATAAAGAGTTTAAGGTTAGTGCAAAATATTAGTGCTAATATGTTCATGAAGTTTTGGAATCATACATTTTATATCAGCTTACTTCTTTTTGATGTACAAGGTAGGTAGTTATATTGATTGAGAAGTTTTGTGGTATAAAACATGATTAAGAATATTTTTGTTGTTTTATACACCTAAATTGAAAATCTGTGTATTTTCTCTCTAGCCTGTGTACACATTGAAGGATGCCCAGGAAAAAGAGGTGAATAAAATAGCCAGTAAGAGATTAGAGCAGCAAGTGTTGACCTTGAAAGCCCAGCTCAGGGACCAGGCTGCATTACAAAATCAGTTTCATGAGTTGCAGAATGAAGTGGAACTCCTTCAGGCTCAGCTATGTGAAAAGGTATCATAAAGTCGTTTTCTGTGTCCTTAAATGTGAGCTTAGATGTCAGATTCTACATCTTTATTTTCAAAGGGGAAAAGCAAAATAGTCTTCTTTCCTGGGAATGAATATGAGGATAATTAAATGGTTTCCAGGTATATAAAAGTACCCCTGACTTCAGAGAAATAAGTAAAAGATGTAAACTGCCTGAGTGATCCATGTTATGAAAAAATGATAGATGATCATGAAAGTTCAGTCTCTGCTCTAATTAATCCCCATAGTGTAATGCAAGCAAAGTGATGCTGAAATGCTCTACAGAGCCACCTCCTTGGCTTAAATTGTCAGGATTTTTAACATTCCTGACTCTGTTGTTCCACTTTATCAGATTATGAAACACCAAGCTAGTGACAGAATTTTGATAGAGTTTTTCCTGACTTTTTTTGTTCATCTGCTAGGGGTACACATGAAGAGTTTCAGTAACACTTTTTCAGATACGTGTGTGGGTTGGATTTTTGTCATAGTTATTCTGGTGAGAACCCCCATGTATGCACAAGTGTACTTACGCAAGCAGTTTTCACACTTGTGTACTAATTTCACCTGACAAGCCAGAGCAGGTGCATTAAGATTTGCAAAGCTGCTGCCTTACAGTGTGACAGCAAAGCTGCTGCTGTAAGTGTGACTGCAGCTACTGAACTCTTGGGTGGAAACAAATTCCTCCTAGGACTTATTTCCCATTGATTTTCTTTCCTATTGGGAACTGTATTTTGGAAAGGGATGATAGTTACAGTGTGAGCCAAATTGGAATTGCCCATCAGACTCTGAAACAGCTAGTAAATGGCATGTTCTCAATAGTGCTCTTTGTTCTTCATAGCCTGATACAAGTAGAACATGCTTCTCCTCTGTCTCTGCTCTGAAATACAAGAGATTATTGTCTTCTCCCTACTGGGAACAAGTTTCATTCTACTTTCTCCACAGTAGATCCATCTTTTTACAATTTCGGTTTTTGTTTGTTTGTTTGGTGGTGGTGGTGGTTTTGTTTTGTTTTTCCTAGCCTCATCATGTGCTGTGGTTTGCTCTAAACCAGCCCTGTAAAGAGGGTTAGTGGCTTCTCTCAGGTATGGATTAGGGGATGCCTCTTAGAAGAATGGTGCTGGTAAAATGAAACTGTTTTGTAGTGTCTGGTGTGATATCAGATGGTAGGTGAGTAAAGGGTGAGACATGCTGTCCATATAAATAGAAAAATCTTAATTGTTCTATTGCATCTTCAAAATATGTTGCTCCCTGCCTCATCAAGAATTGAATGTCTCCAGTGCAGGGACCCTACTGCCAGATCTTTTTTGTTCCCCCAGTGCTAGTGCAATGTAAAGACATGTTTTCCCTGTCCTGCCTGCTCTGATTCCTCCCAAGCCCACAATTTATTAGCTGAGGCCCATGTGATCTTTTTCAGCATAACTGAATTATCATAAAAGTTTTTTAATGAAGCATATATTTACTGTAAACTTTGCAGAAATGTAAATTTTCAGGCAAAATGAATGCAAAGAATCTGTACTTATTGTCGAAAATACTGTAATGATTCATAATGGTAATGGATTTTTCTTGGCAAGATACTGTGTTTTTTCTACATAATCAGACAAAAGGGTTATCATCAGTAGATTTTAATCATAAGGTACAGACTAAGTCATCTGGCCCACCCTGCTTCACCTACACTAACAGAGGACATGTATCAGCTGTGTCAGAGTAGAAGGTTGTTGATGTTCACTTTTCAGAGTGGAATATACATGCAGAAAATTTCTTCTCTCTTCTCTAATTTTACAATATAATATTGATAATGAAAGTGAAAATTTTCCCCCAAAGACTGTTTTGAAAGATTCTCAGAGTAAATATGAACATGAGTGCATGATGAAGGATACCAAGTCTTTACTGTGATGCTGGTTTGATGAAGTAACCTCACTGATATAAGGCTCCATCTAAGAACATCCAAAAGCCTTTCTTAATTTTTAAGACCAATGCTAATGTGAGTAGGGCAGTGTTTGTATGCCAGAGCCTATCTGTGTGCAACCAGCTCCTTACAGTGATTCATCTTGTTTGTGATACAGGGTCACACAGATATGCAAAGTGTACACCTCAGAGTCAGGTCTAAAACAGATATCAAAAAACTGCTAGAGTATTTTAAAGTGCTTCTTGGATAAATTGATTCAGGATATTTTTCAAATCTTTCAGGAGAAAGAACTACAGAAGAGAAAGTCTGAAGTGAAGCTGACATTAGCTCCTCTGAAGGTAGTGTGTTTCCCTGAACACTGATTTGGGACCTGCACAAAGTGTATCCCTTTGCTTCCAGGCTTCTGTGCCTGTGACTGCTTCTGTAGTTGTCCCTGATTAGCTGGGTGCTACTGGGCTTCACCTTAGGCAAGAGCTCACTGACATTATTGCAAGGTTGCTCTTCAGCCTGTCAAAAGGGGGATCTTGCTCATGGAAAGGGAACATCTCTTTCCAGTTTATCTGTGCACATGTACTGCTCTTGAAGGTGCAGAGGCGCCTAATGATGTAGAGACATAGGAATGCAATCTATAGCTTTGGGTCAAAACGTGTGGAATTTCAGATCAGACACAAAATATAAACTTGCAGTCTCAGCAGTGAGTGAAATCACAGAACCATAGAATGTTTGTGTTCATGCCACACAGGCTAAGCTGGCTTGCCTCACCCAAAAGTGCCAGGAAAGGAACAGCTTCATTAGGAGAATACATGGCGAATTCCAGAGGCAAGGAATTATTAACTCTGCATTTGATGAAGAGGTGAAAAACTTGGTGGATGACATGACCCTGGCAGAGTACATAGTTGCTTTTACACCAGTGTGTGATCAAGAGGTAAGTGCTTGTCCTTCCTCGTAGGATCCTCATGTTTCCACTATTGAACTAAGTGGTGGTTTTCAAAGTGTTTAGTGAGACTCAGTGTGTAATTATAAAATATATTTCATTGCTTATTATAAATATTGCTTCTGACAAATCAGTGGAGTCGGCCATTTTACTGTTGTAGGCAGGGTTTAAATTTCAGGAGCTTATAGCAAAGTGCATCAGTGTTCCATGAAAGAAACACTCCCCTGACATTTTGACTAAGTATCTGATGGATAATGCAGCACATATTTCCCGATTTTATTTTAAATGTGAATTTTGCATTTTTTTCCTGCACAATGCATTGTTTCAGATTTGTGAAGAAGTCAGGAAAAAAAATATCAACAGTCAATTATTTTAAGACTTAAGTCAACTCAGTGGACATTTGTATTGGAAAGGGAGTTAGTCACTTATGTTTCTCTGGCAAGGCAAAAGTGGGATAGTCGGTTTCACACCTGATTCTGTTCAATATTGTCATTAATATTTTGGATGGTGGGAATAAACTTCCTAATTTTGGAGTAGCACCTTAAGTAGATTCTTAAGGACAGGAATCTCAGTCTGGAAACCTGAAGAAACAGGAATTCCCTTGCAGTGCTTCAGTAGCCACCAACAAGTTCTTTTTTCCTTTTAATTTTCTGTTTCTTATTATTTTTTTAAAAGCCTGCAAAAGTACCCAAACAATATTTGGTAATATTTGTGTCAAGTGCACTCAAGTAGAATCTTTGGTTAAAATAGGGGAAGGGGGAGGAAATACTGTGTGTTACACATTTGTATAATACAGTGTGCTTGTCACAGCAGAACACAGAATATTGGTTCATACTATATATTGTACTTCAGCTATCACAGTGCACTGCAAAATGAATACATAAAAATAATGTATCTTAATGACACTTCACATTTTCACCAGCAAAAGATACTCAAAATGGGCATATATTATAGTAAATCCACTGGGCTATTTTTCTGATTATTTTGTGGTTTTGCACACTGAGTGGTATTCTGTATCACATTTATAGTGCTTATTCTTACAGTGTTACTAAGTGTTGCACGCTATCACTCAGACATACTTATTTTTGTGGCAAGAGCCAATTTAACTGCATGTTAAGGAGAAGGTGGATTGATTCCTGGTTGCAGGATGGGACAGGACTCTGTGTCTGGCTGTGTCTCCTTTGAGTACCTCACATGTGGGACCACTACTGCCTCACCCAAGCTCCCACTGCGCAGGAGTGTTTTATGTGACTGTGGCCAGGAATTCATCTGTCAGAAGGGAGATGGTGCTCCACTACTTTCAGACATTTTCTCAGACATGGCTGTGATAGATGAGCGTTAATAAAGCTTTCCAACGCAATAAATATCAAAATACTGTTCACATTCACACTGTCTCCCTCAATGTTCAATTATCACACAACTTAGCAGGTTCAACAAGAGAGAATGAGATTGAATCTATATTCTGATATCCAGTGAACTTATCTGCAGCATGGAGCCCCACATTAAATTCCCTGCTTTGACAGATATTTATCTGTTCATACTAACTGGAGCACAGACCCCTTCCCATGGTGTCCAGCACCATAGTGGCCAGAGGTCTCACTTAGGCTCAGGCACAAACGGGATTCAAGTCTGGGGTTTTTTATCATGCAGAGAACAGACTGGGTCTTACTGGGCATCTTGACACTGAGCTTAAGGCCCTTCTGATCTGTGATAAGTAGTTCCATATGTAACAGGGAGAAACCTTCCTGCCAAGGAAGTTGTATGTTCCCATGAAAAATGTGTATTTCTTGCATTAGGTTTCCAATGGAAAACACTTCAATGAAAATATGTCCATGTTTCACTACTACTAATTTAATAATGATGACAATAAAAAAAAAGAGAGAGAGACTGTTTCATATTCATGTGATACATTCCTTTGGTTTAAAAGATCTTGTACTGAATTCTGTAGACATATGTTGAAGTGAACTGACTTTTCATCTCGGAAGTTTCGTTTCTTGCTTTCAACTCTTATTCTCACTGGACTTCACATCTAAGATTCCAGAGCTATGCCCGACATCCACTTATATAAAATTCCTTTGAAAGCTCATTCCTTCCCCTCAATTTTTTACTTCTACATCATTCCTAACGTATGAATTCTACTATACAAAACCTGATTTGAATTCTACTATACAAAACCTGGTGGATGGCTTTTTTTTTTTCCTTTTTTTTTTTTCCCCCTTCTTAAATTAAAGATTTGCAATCAGCTTTATTCATTACTGGACCCAGTAAGAAATGGAAGCCTGTCACATATTGGCATCAGACCTCTGTGCCTTGACTTACTGATGAATTTCAGCTCAAAGTTTGCAGTGATGCGTGAAGAGCTGATCCAGAGCCCTTTGAAAGGAATGGGGACTCTGTATTCAATTCAGTGCCTGGCCTTTTATAGTTCAGTAAAATCTTTGAGTCATGTTCTCAGAGAAAAAATTTGTTTATAGTTCTATTAAGAACTCTTCATTTTTTCTTTTTCATCTCTACATGGAATTACATATGGAGGGGATAGAGCTGCCCCAGCTGAGTGCTAGGATGCCTCAGCTTCTGTTGGAGACTTATGGGCATCACCAAGTTACTTGTGCTTACAAGCCAAAGCAAACCAGTTCTTTGCTTATTCAGGACACAATGGATGGTTGGTCATTTCCTTTTGTTGCCAGAAGTATTTTCTCCCTAATGTTCATCCCAATTAAAATACTAAACCATGAAGACAGTGTTTTGCAAAACCCACCATCTTTGGAGCTTCTCTTCAGACTTCACTTTCAACATTCAAGGCTCTGTTCTCAGACATGATAAATCCCTGTTGTCCCTATGGCTTTATTTTGCTGACTAACTCAAGACTTCCATCAGTTCAGTTTAGCAGAGCAGCACGTATTTTGAGGCTTGTCATTCTTGATTATTTTCACAGGCCAGCATTAAATTCAAATGTTTGTGAGTGAGAAATAAAATTTGCTTGAATCATGTAGTATCTCATGATTTTGTTTCAGCAGTGCACTCTTCAGTGAAGTCAGATATTTGCTAGAGTAATATGTTCAGAAAAGACTTCTCTTAATAAACCCATTTAAAGAGGACTAGATTTTGAATTAATTTTCCTCACCATAAAACTGTACACCATGAAGCTCTTTATTTGTAATTTAGTTTAATTGATCAATTTAATATAATTTAATTTAATTTAATTTTAGTGGGTTTTTATCCTAATAAACATATATGATTGCACAAAAGGGATTTTATTTCAATTCTTTTTCATCCACCACCTATGTCACTGTGGTGAAAGCAAAAATTCTGTGCAGGATGGTGAAAAAATGCTGCCTCTCAGTTTTGAAAAAAATAGTCTTTTGGGCAGGCATTGGAATGACAACGTATGTCTAATATGGACTTGAAATTTTTGGAGGCATGAAGAAGTTAATTTCTAAGCCTTTGTGATATATTTTCTTTTTAAAAGACTTAAATTGAGAAACCATTGCCCCTTGGAGTGGAGCAATAATAAATTTTGGCAATAGAAACATCTTAAAACCTTGTCTTATTTTGTGTCTGGAAAACAGAAAGCATGTGGCTGAAGAGGACACATTCCTGGGACAAGGGCTGCCTCCAGCGGGTGCACGTGGCACTCGGCACGATGCCATAGCTGGGATTCACACACCCAATGTCAGACACAGAATATGTGTCCATTTTTGGCCTTCTGTCATGTCCCATTTTAATCACCTCCTTTTGAATGCTGATTTTTTTTTTTTTTTTTAATTGGAAGGACCTTGGCCTCATCTTTGTTTTTTTGCTTTTGTAGAATTAATTCAGGGACATTATTAACAGTTATTGTTTTTCTGCCTTTCCCAGTGAAAAGAACACAGGACAGCATTCATCAACTGATCTTGGACGTTCATGTTCACAAAACACCAAAAAAAAAAGGACTATGACTTGGCTTTGCAACAGCTGCTTTACTTGGGTTGGTAAAACTAGGAAGCAAGTGAAGATGTTCCAGACAACTAATAGAACATGTGAAAGAGGAGGCCTGATTTTTTCCTGAGTTTAAGTGTCTACTCGCAGTTTAAGAAACAGGCTTTACCCAGTCTGGCTGGCTTGAACATGAGGCAATGTCCATGCTGCTTTTGATGGATCAGAGAACCACACAGAGGAGCAAGTGAGCTTGGCTTGCCTTTCCCATGGACTCAGCCCAGCCTGTAGAGTTGTGCGGTATTTTGGGCCTTTCCTCTCTCTTTTGGGCTAGGTGTGGAGAAACAGGAGTATGTTTAATCCTTTCCCTCAAATGATTGAGCCAACAGCCTCTGTCTGGATGTCTGTAATGGAAAATTCTGCTGTACTCATCCAATTTCTCTTGTGCTGGAAGGCTTTGACTTGATGATATAGTTTTTATATTCTTTCCATAGTGGATCTGAAACCATTGTGGCTGTTTGCCCTCATTTCTTGGGGCTGAAAGGGAATTTGTGCAAGGAATATAGGGATAAATGGTAGTGCTTTTTAATGCTTTTCATGCAGTCATCTTAAACCTTATGGATGGAAAGCTCCAGGCAAAGAATGTGTCCAGTGCAGTGAATTGTTTTACAGAATAGGGATTAAATGTACAGAACAGCATAGCTTAATTCTTCTTTCTGTCAAGGGATTTCTTCTGAGATTGATTTTGGTAGAACAGTGCTTTTTGTTTGTTTATTAGTTTGTATTTCTACTCACCACTTTGTAAGAAATCGCCATTTTCCATATTTGAATCATATTTGTAGGAAATAGGCCTGAAATAAAATTCTCTGATGATTTGTTTAAAATGGTTTGTGCATGGTTGTTAAGGTCAGAGACTTTTCTGGCACTGAGGGTGAGATACATTTCCTGTATAATGTCTGTACGTCCGACAGTCATCCATGGTAGTTTATCTATTTATTTTCACAGTCAAGACATACTTCCAAGGAATTATCCTGCCCATTTTATGTACCTGCTTTAGGTAAGTGCAGATGACTGAGCACTGACAGGCTGCCCAGAGAGGTTGTGGAGTCTCCCTCACTGGAGATACTCAGGAACCATCTGGACACAAACCTGTGCCATGTGCTCTGGGATGACCCTGCTTGAGCAGATGACCCACTGTGGTCCCTTCCAGCCTGACCCATCCTGTGATTCTGTGATAAGGTGGGAAGAGCCATAGAAGTTGGACTGCAGTGGTTGTCAAGGGGGCCAGGGGGAAATAGCTTTGGTCTGATGAGTCCCACCCTCAGACAGGAGAAAGAATTTAACTTTGGACTTTCAGTCTTTTTGTGACAAGGCTGATCAAGAGCAAGGAATCTTTCAAGACAAAAGGTTTTTTGCAAGAAGAGGCCTTTTTTTTACCTGACATTACAAAAACCATGCCTTGAGTCATTGGAATCATCATCATCCAAGTGGATAAAAGAGTGGAATTAGTTATTTAGTAATTTTTTTAAAGAAGGGTAAAGTCCATTGCTGAGAGGTATGTTATTTTTAACTTTTAGAGAAATTATTAAAAACACTGAAAGGCATGAAATACGGATTTTAAAAAAGTTAGTGGCAGCCTGGCCTTTCCAATGAAATAACTGATAAAGCTGTTCAATAATTATATGATTGTTTGGATAGAGGCATCTCAAGAATTTGTGATGGTTGAGGAGAAGGTTCTTACTCAAGATTAGTGCCATTTGAAAGTAAAATTTGGTTTAGTTGACAAGATTTAGATCAATTTCCTGACTGCATCCATAATACAGATATTTTAGCAGTGGTTTTTGCTGTAGTTCATGGGCAACAGCATGTGTTTGTCTAGAACAGCAAATGCCAATAGAGGAATAGCCATGACTAAAAAAAAGAAAAGCTTTAAAACTAACCAACCTTTATTTTCTGATAAAAAATAGAATTTAAATTAATGTAAAATGTACAACTAAAAATATCCGGATAAATTAAAACATTTTCATCTTCTCTTTGACACCACTGTCTAATTTTTTTGTAGTGTTGGGGGAAGCTGATGTTTTTTGGTTTCAATAGCAATCCTTTCTAGAGCTTGGCATTATGCAAGTTTACCCTCTTCTGAGTTTTGGTCAAATATCACAATATTTTCATTTCTTCCTAGGTAAAGTAATTTGTGGAAAATTGAGGGGAAAGAAAAAATCATAGGAAAATAGGAAAATAGAATAAATATTGTAAAAAAAAATTAAAAAAACCTTAAAAAGAACAAGTTAATGTCTTGGCATTGAGACAAAATGCAGAATTTTTGCTTAGCTGCATCCTCAGTGCTATAGAGAATGTGATCTTTAGTGTTAGTCTTATGACACACCAAAGATGAGTCTTTTTGAGAGAATCATACCACCTTTCAAATGTAGTGCAGACTATACTGTGAAATCTTTGTCAGGGTAGTAGCATCTTCATTCACTGGGGTTTGCATTAACCCTGCTTTCTGCTGAGTGTCCCTACTTTGGCTGCAGAAGAATTTGCTAATTCCCAGAGGCAAAAGGGTCTGTGGGGTGAAGAGTTGAAGGAAAGGAATGCCCCTGGAAGGAAGTTATTTTTCTAGAAATGACTTGTGCCAGTGTCACAGCTTTGATTTGGTGGTGTGTTTTTTTCTGGCAGCTTTACCAGCTCTCCTGCCTATGAGGAGGACAGTGATTTGCCTTTGCATGGGTCATTGAGCTCCAGAACTTGTTCTGCTCCTGCTCACTCTCATCTATCACCACAAATGCCTCTAACTGTGCTTCCTGTAGTGAGGAAATTCTCATCAAATAATTTTAGATCCAATATCTTCATGCCTCAAAACATTTCAGGGCTGACCTTTGTGACCCCACCATCGCTTTAAGCCAGCTGGCTTTTTTTGTGAGTGATGGGGAGAGATACTGCACTCATAACCTTGGTAAGAAACCAAGGACTTCTGGAGCTGCCTTGGGCTCCTGTGTTTAGAGGGGAACATCCAAATGTAAGCTTTCACTTTCCAACTGATCTGTGCCTGCAATGCTAGGATATATTTGGGTATTCATGCCACCTTACCTAAATAAATGCAATATCCAGGTAATGTCACAGGCCCCCTCTGTAATCAGCATAGAGAAAGTAAATATTTTAGGGAAGAGCAGCAGTCTAAATTCCATGCCCCAAATTGGCCAGTGTGAGTGGTCCTTCCATTCCTGGATGTGCCTGCCTTGTTCCCTGGCCTGTTCAGCCTGGAGTAAAGGATCCAGGTGGCAGCTGCTCCTGGGCAGTGTCCCAGCTGGCCACACATGCTCGTGTTGGGTACTTTAAGGAGACCAATGGCCACAATTCATCAGAACTGGTTCCCTTTGCTGATGGGGAGCCAAGGACAGGAGGTGAAATGGCAACAACACTGTGTGTTTGTCTTCATGTCATAATAGAACTATATTTAGATGCAGAAGCTTGTCAATAAATGCTCATCTTTCTGTTGGGTCATTTCAGAGCAGTCTTACACTGCTCTGGAATTTCAAAGTCCTTTGATTTTTCTTTTTTTTAATGGACACATGTGATGTAGCTAAAACTCAATAAAGATGCACAGAGCAAAAACAATATATTATTTTAAGTAAAATGTGTTTTCTTTTAAGTAATTCTTCCTGACCTGGCATATTTATAGTATCTGCATTTCTGGAGCTTTTGCACGAGGACTGATGGCAATGAGATGGTAATGCATAATGATGTGTATTATTTTAGAAATAAATAACTGTTCAAAAACCCAAAGGCTGAAATGGCAAGACTTGCAATTGCAAGAAAAAATGCAACAATAATCTGGTAGCTATATTAAATTTGTATTTGAATGATAAAGTGCTACTGCCCTGTAGTAGTCATTTATATTCAGGGAGATCTTCTACTCCTGCTTGCAACTGTTATGAAAATGTGCATAATTAAACTGCCATTTCTCTCTAAATTTGTCTGCATCTCAGTGAAGATAATCTAAAAGGATAGTTTGCTGTGGTGTTAAAGTTGATTTGGAGTTGAAATAAGATCAACTGAATTAATATTATTTTTGTTTTCAATAGGAGGGTCTGCATAAGAGTTCATGCAGTTAAACTAACACACTTTTGAAGTCTGTTCAGCTTAATTTTCTTGAGCATTCAGAGGTAGACACCTGAGTTAGTTGTATAGTGTGGAGTGAGACAATATGTATGTAAAAGAATCCTGTTAGAAATTTTGAGATTCTTCAAGAGAACTAACATGAGACAATTTTTAAACTTAGAATTTTTTTTCTAGTTTCAATATAGGTTTTCTTAATATCCCAAGGTGAATTTTCAGCTGCAGTTAAAGCTTAGAGATCTTTTGTGTTTTATTTTGAGGATGAGTTGTTGAATACATGATTCTTTATTTAGACAGGTGCAGGAATGCTTCACATCTGAAATAATTGGTATGTTATCTTTTTCCTTATTTTGCTAAATGCAGTTTATTTACAGTTAATTTCTGTGAATATTTATTTTAATGAACTCATCCAAATGGCTTCCACTAATCCAAAGTGAACAGCATTGGAAAACTTAATCTATCTTGAATTTCTTAAAATGCTATTTTCTCTTGCAGGTGCTGCCTTCCTCCACAGACATTTCACAGGCTAATGGACAGCCAGAGGATCATGTGGCATGTGCCAAAGGGAATGGGATGACTGGGTCCATACCTGAAAACTCTCAGCCAGGGGTGGATGGCCTCCACAGTTCTCACATCACCCCAAACGTGTGTGCTGGTTCTCCTATGCGAGTAACAAGCCCAGAGAGGATCATAGCCTTGCATCGAGAACTAAGAGAAAACCATCACAAAAATTTCCAGGTCAGTAAAAGTTTTCTTACTGTTTTTAGTTTAGTGAAATCTCTTATTCTTGGCAGAAGATACAGGTATTTGAATGATTCCCTCCAGAGATGCACAGTTGATTGTTAGTTTAAACAAGCTGACAATAATAAATGTTTAATGTCTTTCATCATGCATTTTCTTCCCCATTGTGTAAGAGTGGCTCGGGGCTTGTAAAAATAATTGAAAGATTTTGTTTTCGTCATGGGGTACTCCATGGTAAGATAATCTTTGAAAATTGTTGGATGTTTTAAAAAAGAAATCGTTATGTTGGTCTTGTCCTACCTTTTTCCCCTCCAACTCTTTTTTCTTTTTTTTTTTTAGTGATCCAATTATTCCTATGCCCTGAAGCTCTTTATAGTAATTTCCATTAACTGCAGGAATCCTGTTAAGAACAGAGCTGATCAATTGCAATTGCATTTGTGACAGTCTGCTGCTAAACTAAACACGCAAGAGATTTCAGCTTCTCTGAGAAAACATAACCTCTCCATACTTGTATGGAAACAAAATTCAAATATGCAATTACTGGAGCCAGTTAGGTAGAGTAGTTAAAAATATTAGTCTACTGAATATCCTTTATAATCTTGGATTACAATAAATGCAATGAAACAAGCAAAAGCATAGTTTTTGCTTTTGTCATTGATGAAAAGAACATGCAAGATACTGAGATTTCCTTTTAGTTAAGAAATTTGTTATGCAGTGGAATGGTGACTCAGAATTCTGATAACATGTCACATAGTCCAGGGGATATATGTAACAGTTCAAATAAAGTTTCCTGGTCCTTTTCTCTCTCACACTCACACGTCAAAAGAGCAGTGAAAATATGACCCTAAAAGAAAACTATTATGAAGAGCAGAATGCAAGTAGCTCTTTGATTGATCTTCATGAACTCAGAGTTTTGGTTTTTTTTATATAAATCATATGAGCTTTAATTAAACCCCAGTGAAAGCAGGACATGGGCTTGTTGTACAGTTTTGTGGGAGGCTACAGCTGAAATCAGCCACAATGCATAGAGCGGCCTGTTTTCATAGAGGATACAGAAACACACAGGGACATCCAAGGTTACAGTTTCTGTTCTCTTTTCTCCTCAGATACCTTCAGTTGTCCCCTCCGGCTCAAAGCCACGGGCTGGTCCCAACCCGCCCGTGATCCCTGAGGAAGCCCCTTTGCCTGTGCTGTCAGGGATGAAGGATGCTGCGGTGCCCCCGGAGCCTGGTGTGTTCTGGGCCACGAAGGGGAGGGATCGGTTGTCGAAACGTGATGATAAATTTTGGGGTCAAACAGGAGATCAGCATGCAGGTGCTATTCCCCAGGGAATGAAACACAAAAATGCCATTATGAATAAGGCATGGCTCTCTAGAGAAAAAACAGATGGCTCCACCTCAGCTACCACAGCAGAAAGCTATTTGCCAGACATGTTGTCAGCAAGTAATAAAGGTCGATATCCTGTGGGGAGAAATCAGCTGCATGGGAAAGAATAAAACTTGCAGAAATAAAACTAGGTAAACATCTTAGCAATGTGATTTTTCCCATTGATACAAAAATACTAGTAATTTTTTTAAAACAAACATATTTTACTAGTTAGCATGGCCCAGCAACTTGTTTGAGATGACTGGAAAATTTACATGGAAAAGAGCTGTGATACTTTCCATGATCAAAATTTCATAGAACATTTGAGATCACTGAAACACATGGACTTTTCATTAGCCAGGCCACCTCCCTATTTTCTTTTCACCTTTTGTTGATTTGCTTTTTCTTTTAACTGAAACTGTGAAACAATCTATTAAATCACTTTTGCTTTTATGTATAACCTATTTCTTCAGTGTGCACTGGCAAGTTCTCAAAGAACATCTCCCTTGTGTAACTGTTTCCTTTGGGACTTCAGGAAATGTAGTGTCATGGACTTCCTAGGAATTAATTCTACAAAGATTAGAGGGTAATTTTGCTGTGTTTCTTTAGTCTTGGGATACTTCTAAAAAATTAATCCTTTTTTTTCTAATAGGCCCAACTACAGAAGGATATTCAGTGTATTGCTGTGGGGGCTAGTATCTGTAAAATAGAATCCTTCAATTGGTGCTTTTAAGTAAAAAATTGCAGCTTAGCTTGAGTAGCTTTGCTGGGCATGTCCACAACCACTTTCTGTAGGGGACTGTGTGGGCATCATGGGTACAGTAACATCTGAGTCCAAGGAATGGATGATTCAGACTGCACCCTGTGCTGCCAAATCCCTGCCACAGGGAGAAGTGGATGGAGTGCCAGGCCACCTGTGCTGACACTGCCAGGACAGTGCTTCCTTGTAGTCTGGCTCACAAATAGTTGTGGTCTGGGCTGCAGGAGCCTTGGGTGGGTCCTGGCTATGGAAAGGAGGAGGGAATAGTGTGTCTGTGCAGGTACATGGGGGCACTAATGCTGGTTGGCTTTGGGAAGTTTAACTGAGCATGGTTGTAAATGCCACAAAATACTGATTTATATTGTGATCTCACCAGAGTTAATACTTTTGGAAAACATGCATTATTCATGTATCTTTATCATTATTCTGTATTTTTCATCACTTTTATTAGAAAAGGACATTCACACACATCAATGCATGGCACAGTTCCTGTGCTTTTCCTCTGCCTCCATCGATTACCCCGGTTAGTTCATAGTATGTTACTACTTGTTTGATGCTGCTTTTTGGAAGCCAGAAGTAAAATGACTGGTTTTGATGAAATATTAATGCACACACTCACACTTTATTGTGGAAGCCTGCCTTCAATTGCTCAGTAAGGTAGCAGTGCAGTTGCTTACAGCAGTAACTGAATTGCTCTTCATCCAGGATATCTTTAGAAAACACACACCAGATGCCAAGGGAAACAGTCCCTGGAAGCAATGTTGTTGAGTGCTGCCTAAGCAGGAGGCACCAGTGAGATTCCAAAATGTGGACTTTTGTTTTTATGTGTCTTTCTCTTCTTCCTGGTGCATGGCCAGAACTTCTGAAGACAGACATACTGCTATCCAGCCATCAGCTGCCTTGTCAAGTATTAAGATATTTTGATGTGCAAAACCACTGTAAATATTGAACATGGTAACTTTTATGTTGATAAAAATTAGACATTGTGAGAACTTTTTGGAGCTTTATCTTACTGACAGTGAAATGTAAGGCTTGGAAGTTCAGTCTGAGGTCAGATCATAATGCATGAAGTGTGCTAATATTAAGGGTATTAATAATAATACCCTGTGATAATATGATAATAAATCTTTGTTATCCTAGTGAAGCTATCTACTTTGTGTTTGGGGCTATAGTCACTTTCCATGAAATTAAGCCTTTGTCAGTCCAGTCCCTTTCTATCACAGATAAGTGTGGTTTATTTTAAGCATTCAAGCTTCATATTAAGCTAATTAGGTTATTTGGCCCCATTCTTCCTCCTGCTGAAACTAATGATTTCCTGAGCAAGGGCTGCAGACACAGAGATATAGATGGAAGAGCAGATATTTGCAAGGATATTCCCTGCATTGAAGCATTATAATTCAAAATGGACTCAAGCAATTCATCCAGCAAATGGGTTCTGTCCTGGCACTTCATAGCTTTGCTTCACAAGTCACAGATTTCAGTTAAAATCCTGTAGCTCCTTGCGGTTTTAATTTTTTAAGATATCCATTCTTCCTACTACAAAGCATTGTTTAAAGATGTGCAGATACCACAGTTATCATTTGGGCGGCTGTTTCAGCTGCTCTTTATTTCTCTTAATTAAAATTGTGATCGTTTGGACACTACAGTGGAGGAATGGCAATAAATTAGCAGCAATCAGTTTGGGGAGTTGCATGCGGCAGTACTGGAAAAGGTGAGTCAGCTAAAGCTTTTCTCTTTTAAACCTCTGTCTTACTCCATTTTTCCCACTACTGAATGGACAAATGAGAAGTGATAGTCAGATCATACCAAATAATTATGCACTAATTAATCTACAGGAAGATGAGATGATACATTGCACCATCAAACAAGGCTCTTCAAATTCTTTAAACATGGTCATTTATTGCAACCTGACCCAAAATGTAGTGTTGGACCAGATGGTTCCTATACTGGTGTCCTGCTGAGCTGAGGTCTTTTAGGAGTCTGAGCTTGCTCAGTGAGTCATACAGGATAAATAATTTTGGTCCTTATTCTGTAAATTATTTTTTAGGGGTTTTTTAAATTGAGGGTGATCAGTAGCAATGTGCTTGCAGAGCACATCTTAATTGGCTTGTGTTGAATCACCTTTGGTCTGCTGTTTGCCATCCATGGACCTGCAGGAGTCGAATGGCATTATCTGTACTTGACTGGGTGATGAGGATACTTGGAAGGAAGCTGGATGACAGCATGCTGCCTACTGACACATGCTCACTGAGCCTGCTCCCCATTCAGACTCTTCCACTTCCAAAGAAATTGTTTGAAACAGCACAGGAAACTATTTTCTAGGCTCAATAGTTAATATCTAACAAGTGTTTATTAACGTATTCAGCCAATATTTGCCCAGTTCTTTTTTCTAGACTTGAGCTACCTAATACTAAAATCAAAATATCTGTTTTCAGCAGCAAAGTTGTATCTTCTGTCTCTAGTTTTAACAGAAGTATTACTTAGAAACAGAATTACATGGAAGCAGTAATCTGAAATAGTGCATAATGCTTTCTAAAGGCTCTGTGAAAGATAAAAAGGAAACTCACAGTGTACCTGAGACTACAAGTGCATTGTAAAGTAGTCTGTACCCACTATAGGGGAGGAATTGGAATCTGAGAACCAAAAACCACTGGAAAGAATAGCCTTTCTCCTCTAACAGGTGGAAAAAATTGCATCACTTTCTTCCAACACTGAATGAGCATTTTCCTGAAATTAAAGAAAACTTATCATTCTCCTGCAGTTGTGCATTACCCGTTTTGCTCTTTACTGGTAGGAAGGGTCATAAACAGGGAATGTAATGCCAGTTTTTGTGTTCAAATGCAAAGAAACAGAACACCTAGAATGACAGATCATGCATATTTTAAAAGAGTTCTCTTTAGTCAGTGCAATTCCTGCATTAGAGTACTTCTAATTCTCTTATTTTTCAGGAAAATAGCATTCATAATATTTAAAAAAATAGTAAGTTGGCTGGTATTTTGTCTACACTCAGCTGTGCATGGAGTCTCACTTAACTAGAAAGAATTCATCATGCAAGTTAAAAATGTAAAGTTGCTCATTACATCTTAGGAATGTCTGCAGCAGAAATGGTTTGATCAGAATCAGTGGAAGGAACGTGGTCTGCATCCCTCTTTGAGAACTGATATGCTGGAGAAGGCTGGGAAGGCACAGGAAAGTAGGGAAGGGGACAAAACTCAAGCTGCCAGTGTTGACTCTAGGTTCTCCTGTATATTGGACATTTTTAGAAAATGCAGGAGGGTTGCTCCTGAAGCCTGCCACTCCCCATGTTTTGCTTGCCTTGTGCTACAAAAAGCTTTCATGCCCATAGGAAATTAGGGGATCAGGTCTTTTGGTCAGTCTATGGTCACTCAGCTTCATACTCAGGACTGGTATTTGTGGGAGTCAGAACAAAAACAAGTTGCCCATGATTAAATCTTCTCTAGTCCCTAAGAATCCCTGTTTATATTTTTTTTGAGTAGCAATTCTGATTTGTAAAAGCACTATCTAATACCTTCTTAGTAACAGCCTTTTCATTGAGGCCATAACCTGATGGATATTAAAGCCTCTAATTAAAACCAGATAATGCATGAAAGATTTCTACAGTACAAACCTTTCTCTTAAGGCCTGATTAAACCAAAAAACCTCACACATCTGTTTGCAGAAATGTGTTCTCATCAGGTCAGGCACTTAGTAGCATTGACTTAGGACCATCCTTCTCACGACAGCTTGTTCTTGGGAGTAAGGAGAGCAACAAAGGCTAGGACAGAAAATGGAATATATCAGACACAATGGCTTTTTATATTTAGTTAGGAATGTAGTCTTTCTACATTCTATGGCTCTGATCATCCTATCAGTCAGGATAATGGTGAACCATAGAATAATGTGTTCATTTACATATAAATATGTATAAAACATTTATGTGCATATATATACACCTATATATATGTATAATTGCATGCAGTTTGGCATAAATAAATAGGGTTTAAAATAATAGGAAGAAGTGATTTTCTGCAGATCATTCTTTTTCTTTGTTTTTTCCTCTCTTTCTTGGGATTTGCAAATACAAGTAATGACAAGGAAAGAGACTGATGTCTTTAATTCTTATTTTAAAGACTGAATTTAAAGCTTAAATTAAGAGGGAACTAAGACTATGCAGTGGAAGTTCTGGTTGTACCTTGACTACACTGCAGATTAAAAATCCAGGTATGTATGAATCTGTCTTCTCCTTCCCAAATAAAGTAGATTCCATGGGAAGGACACTCACTTGTGTGCCCCACATGCCAGCCCAAATGTAGATGACAGTGGGACCAGGCTAGTGGGGGACACTTGCCCTAGAGCAGTTTAGCTCCCTGTTGTCTCTTTTGCCACTGAAAGAGTGGGAAAAAAAAGGATGAGTGGTTGTATAAAATACTGTTAGCACAATTTTGCTTTTATATGCATAAACCAATGAGCCTTTGCTGCGTAGGAGTTAGGCACCACTAGGGAAAGTATCAGGTGCCCATGGTGGGAGCCAGACTGACTAGCACCCTTGTTAAAGGTCTCTTGAACTGTGGCCACTGTCATATTTCATGTAGCATAAACTATCTACCTTTAGAAATCTTAATGTTGTGTGGAAAGTTCTTGAGAGGAAAAGCTATGACTTGTGAAGTAAGCAGGTCTTTAAAAAAAGTAGAGAAAAAAGAAAAATAAAGGAAAAAGAGCAAGAAGATCGTGTTACAGATGGTGGGTCAGGTTCAGCAGGGTGCAAGAGCAGCTCAGTTTCAGCCTGGTGATCCAGAGCAGCTGTGAGCCTGGCTTCCCAGGCACTGAGACTGTGTGTTCAAGCCATTAGTGAACTAGGTCAAGTGTCTAAGGATGGAGAGAGAGTTCTTTTTTTCATGGGTTTGTGGGAATATTTAATAAATATTACTCAGAAATTAAGATATTGCCTGTTCTGCCTAGTCACTGTGTTTTTGATTATGGTGTGAGAACATGGAGCAAAAGGGAATTTCAGTAAAAGATTGCTGGGAGTTTGTTTTGGTTGGACTTGTATTAATTGTATTTGGACAATTTGGAATTTGAAGTGCCGTGGCTTCTCAGCATATGGCTGGCTGGCAAAGCCTCCTTTAATGGGGAAGCACCTGGAGCACGTTGCTGATTTTTGTAATGTGGCTCCAGGGCTGAAAATTGTGAGCGATTCTTTCTCACCCTCACTGAAAGCTGCAGCTAAAAAGAGAGAACATGGCTGTCCCTTGCCCCCACCATCTGCTGAGTGCTGCCTCCCTGCTTTCCCATCTGTGGGCTGGGGACTCTGTTTCTCAGCAGCCACATCTCTGTTTCCAGCTGGCTGCAGACAGTCCCTTCTGGGGAAAGGGGTTTAAATTCTAGGGGTGAGGCTGCCTAGCTGAAGGGTACTGATAATTTGTGGCTCTTTGCACAGAGAGCTTTGCCTGGGGACGAGGCTGTTCTTGTCTCTCAGAGGAGCTGATTTGTAGGAGAAAGTGTACTCCATAATGTAGCTGCCCTGTGGATAGCAAGGGACTGGGCTCTGCTCATCCCTGCTACCCTTACAATTTATGTGCCTTTTCTCTGCTGGGTGTGATCACCAATATGATGTGGCTGCTGAATTAACAGTTAGTTAGAGACCTTTTGTAGGTGGAGGATCTTTTGCGAATGACTGTTTATGAATGAGCAGACAGGCTCATTTGATGTACCTGAGCTTGGTAGAAATAAATAACAAATCTACTTTATATGGCTCCTATATGATCTGGATGCCTCATCATTTTGCAAGGCAGAAGTGTACTCTCTGTATCCTATAGCTACTGAGCATAACCAGAAACCATTTCTGTCACAATGAATCTGCTAAAGAGTAGATGACCACGGAAGGAGCTGTGCACTGATTCTGCAGAATAAGTGGTGGGTTGCAGGTGGCTGGCCCTGAGTGGGTGCTGGAGAGCATGTTGGAGGCAATGACCTCTTCAGGGTTTTGAAACCTAAGAAACAAAGCTGCAGCTGGTGTGGGCAAGAATCACGGTCTACTACATGGACTGAGTTGGGTTCATACAGAAAGTACCTTGTGTGATGATGCTTAGAAGAGCCAGAAAAAAACACTACTTGCTAACAAATAATGTGGATGTGATCATGGGACTCTGCTATAGACTGCCTAGCCAGGCCAATGACACTGATAAATTACTCTTTGAGGAACTAAGAGACTCCTCTAAATCATAAGAAAGGCAACTAAGAAAGATGCCCTCCTTGACTGGCTGCTTGTTAACAGAGAAGGTCTCGAGCGAAGTGGAGATTGGTGGCTGTCTTGGCCACAGCAGTCATTAAGTGATTGAGTTTAAAATCTCTGGTTTTAAACAGGAGGAAAAGTGCCTGCAAAACTTGAGCCCTGGACACGAGGAGAGCAGACTTCAGACTGCTCAGGGAACTAGTGAGTAAGGTTCCCTGAGAAAAAGCTTTTGCAGATGTGGGGGTCCATCTCTGCTGGTCAGTTTTTAAGCACCACCTCCTAAGGGCACAGGAGTAGGCAATTCCTAAATGTTTCAAGTCAAGCAGATGAGGCAGAAGGCTGGCTTGGCTGAGCAGGGATTTTCCTTTGGAGATAAGGCAAAAAAGGGGGGTGTATGAGCAGTGGAAGCAAAATCAGGTGACATCCTGTGTGCAGTTTTGGGCGCCACAATATAAGAAAGATATAAAGCTCTTAGAGTGTCCAAAGGAAGGCTAAAAGATGCTGAAGGGCCTTGAGGAGAAGCCATGTGAGGGGCAGCTGAGGTCACTTGGTCTGTTCAGCCTGGAGGAGACTGAGGGGAGACCTCATTGCAGTTCCAGCTTCCTTGTGAGAGGAAGAGGAGGGGCAAGTACTGATCTCTGCTGTGTGGTGACAGTGACAGGATTTGAAGGAATGGCCTGAAGATGTGTCAGGGGAGGTTTAGATTGGATTTTAGAAAAAGATTCTTCACCCAGAGGATGGTTGGGCACTGGGACAGGCTCTCCAGGGAAATGGTCACAGCACCAGCCTGACGGAGTTCAAGGAGTGTTTGGACAATGCTCTCAGGCACAAGGTGTAAATCTTGGAACTGTCCTGTGCAGGGCCAGGAGTTGGACTTTTACAATCCTGCTGTGTTCCTTCCAACTCATAGTGTTGTGTAGTTCTGTGATTGTTATATCTGACATCTGCACCTTTCCCAGACCAGCACATTCCTGTTGTCCCCCTTAGAGTTGACTCTGAGACTTCCATTTGCACTGACTTTTTCATGTGGACAGACAATTGATTCAACATTTTCTGGTTCTTCTCTGGTGACAAGACATCTTTATCAGGCTACAGAATTAAGCTCTTTATTGCTTACAGCTCAGCCAACACTGCAGACCTTCAAGCAGAGATTGTCAGGTGTCTGTCTCCCTGGCAGGGAGTTGGTTACCATGTGTTTAGGAGCTAAGCTTAAGTCATGCTCCAAGGATTGGGATTCCTTGGAACATCTGTAAGTCTGAGTTAGTCTCTTGGGGTCCCTGCAGTCATGACAAGAAATCATCACTTGACCTACAGGACAGGATTCATCTCATCATAATGTAGGTCTAAACTAGGCAAGATGATCTGCACTCTAGAGGTGCCTTTTCAATTCACTGACTGTAAAGATGAGTGGAATGGAACTACCTCAGATGTCCAGTCTACTGCAGGAAAAAGGAGAAGTGATTCCTGCCCAAAATACTTTAGCAGTTAAGTGAGCAAGGTCATTTAGTGCTTGGTTGTGGTGGCCTGGTAGTGCTTAGCAGGACAAAAACTTGCAGTCTTCCTCCTAAGTCCTAGGTGACTGCTCTGAACACCAGAGTAATCTTCATAGAAGAGAAAATGGACATTAATACTTGGGAGCCTCTCTTTTGTGTTGTTCTGTCTGGGCTTTTTTGAATGTTCTGCCTGAGGACTCTTCCTCCATACTTACAGCTTGGACTAACTGTATAGTTTTGTCTTAATTTACAGTCACAAACTCTGGGTTCACTGTAAAATGTTTAGGTACCAGTTTATAAATAGATTAAACAGGAAATAAAATGTGCATGTAGATCTGAAGCCTTGTTGACCTGACAGATTCTCCCAAGGCCCCAGGAGATCAGAGGCAGCATTCATCAAGTGAGGCATTGAGCATATGCCAGGTGTAGTACTAATACTCGGGAGCTTTTGCATGCTAATAAGCCATATTCATTGTTCTTTGTGAACTGTGCACTCCACTTGTGCATGCTTGCTCTTGAGTAGTGTAAAAGAGGACAATGCAGAACAGAGGGCAGAAGCTTATAAAATAGTGTATTCAAACACATGAATTCAGCCTGAGCTGGGGAGAGTTTTCTACAGTGGATTAGTGGCTGCAGCACTGCTGTTCTCCTGGGAAATCACCTAAGCACATGTGTTTCCTTTAGAGGGCTTCTGACCTCTTTTGTGTTCTTCTTAATTTCTGTGTCCTAAGTAAGGTGATATTAAAACAATTCCTTGTTGGTATGCTTCCTTGGGAGCTTTGCAGAGTGTGCAGGAGGGAAGTGGTTTCTGCTGCTCCTAAATTAAAAGCAGTTGCTCAAACTCCTGCAAGTCTATGGAAGATGACATGTCAGCTAAGAATGAGTGCTGCTCTTTGCACTGGCAAACTGGATGCTGGGGAAAGAATAATGTGATTGTCAAGACACATCTTTCAATTTAATAAACCATTTTGAAAAGAAGGCTTTTTCTCTGTTTAGTAGTGGTCCTTGGGGAAAAAAAAATCTAAACTCTAGCATGAAAACAAACACTCCATGTCTGTTTTGAAATAAACATACTGTCTTCTGCAGTACTGGGCTACACTGTAAATTTTATAGACAAATAGGATATGAATAAGACAATTGCCTTAGCAGTATTATTAGGAGTAATAACTTCTGTTGTGGATAAATCTGATCCTTTGAAAATGTAAAAACATTCATGTTTAATTATTTTAGCTTAGCTTTTCCCTTAGAAGAGGTTGTCCTGTCTGTAAGTTTTATTAGAAATGACATGATATACAGCTTATTATCAATTACTAATTTTGAGGTCTCACTTGAACAGAGGTTGTAGCAATACATTGTTTTGCATCTCTCGACTGCATACTCTGGAAGCTAATGTTGGGGGCTTCTTCCTGCTTCCGAATGGCTGTTTTGGGACTAATTACCGAGTCACAGTGTTGTACAAAATATCTGACTCTGCTTGTTGAAGTCCTCCTTGATTATCAGTACCCATGGAGCTGTGGGATCCTTTGTATTTTTGGATTGCTGCACCTGAACCCAGTGTTATCTGTTAGTGACCACAACATTAAAAAATCAACTTTTAATTTATTGCCTAATTTATAGGCCCACTTGAACGAGCTATGACACAGTTGAACTCGTGTTCAATGATTAATGCGAAATAAAAGGTAGTGTTACATGGCCCAGTTAGATTAGATGCTCTTGATCTAATCCTGTCAGTCAGCCACAGCTGTTAACCATTTTATGTCCTCATATAAGACTTTACTTGTGCTGCTGTAGGTTTTCAGGCTAAAAGAAGATCATATTATAATTAAATAGCTAGAGCTTGTATAAGAGAATAGGATAATTATCCATCTATATAATCAGAAATTTATAGGAGGACATGTTAAACAAATGTGATTTTTGCCACATAAAATGTTACAGAAATTTCTCAAAGTCATAAGAAAAAACTACAAATTCAGATTTCATTGCCTTTAAGTGGTAACTAACGCCTCTTACGTCTTTGAAAATGACCCCTAAATTACTGAATTTGATTATATTTGCCCTACATAATCACTAAGGGCAAAAATGAGGACTCCTTGTGATTTTTAAATTTAGGTTTTATTCCATGCAAATTTACAGCTGAAGTATTTACCCATTGGACAGTATAAATAAAAGTAGCTGAAGAACCTCAATGTGGTTTTCCTGGGACTTGGTAGTATTCCCCTTTTTAAAGCCTGGCAAGTGGCAGGGCTGCTGAAGGGGCATTTCATCACTCTGAGCATCAGGAAGCGGCTGCAGATCTGCCAGGACAGTGTGGGAATTAACAGAATCCACAGATCTTAAAGGAATGTTCTCATTAGGAAGGACGCTTTTCTTCTCACCCTTTCTGTGTGCCAAGGTTGGTATCTCATCAGGGAAACCGTCAATACAGAATATTTTGAATGAGCATGCAATAAATAATATTTTTTTACTATATTTGGGCTATAGGAAAAATAATTTTCCTGGTATAATGAGTGATAAGTAGAACAAAGATCATATGGGAATAAAATGTAGCTGTTTGATCCATTTGATAATTTCCATCTGGATGGCATTTGCTTCCCTCAGTGAAGGGAATGGGAGCTGCCTATTTCTAGGCAATCTGTTGAGTTTCTTTCACAGAAAAGGACAGTTTAGCTTTTCCTTCCATATGGACATACATTAATACATTTACAAATGTTGTTCATATATCTTTTTTTTTTTTAGATCCTGTAAGAAGTCTTAATTCCTAGGTGGGTTGGGATGTGGGTTGAATATTCTTTTTTCTTTTTTTCCCAGAAATCAGTAAGAGAGGGGAAAGACTCCCATTATTCTGTATAGATAGGTACTAGTTAATTTACTAAACCAAAAGAAACCTTGCTTGTTGGAGCAGAAAGCAAGTTAGCTGTAATGAGACCAGAATTATCATTGTTCCTCTGGGCCTGACCATGCTGGAGGAATGGAAGTCTGCAAGCGTGACTCCAGGCTATTGTGGGATCCAAGTCATGCAATCTGTGTCGTAAATTAAGCAAGTTCTACCTCAAGATTCTCCCTCTGGAACAGTGAAGTATTCTAAACATTAAGAGGATCATTATAATCATAATGTCATCTCAGCTAACCAAAGAGAAACTGTTTTCTTAGTACAGTGAGGTGACAATGGTTCATGCTGTGGTTTTGCCACTGCCCCAGGACTACTGGATCTTGTGCCTTTGTAACATTTTTAATTAGCTTTTGATAAGACTTGTGTATCAGAGACAAAACATCAGAGCTGATTCACTTTGGCACCCTGGGTAGGCAGACAGGTCTGTACCCTGCTCCCCTCACTGAGCACATTCATTCCAGCGGGAATTCCTCCCTCCCAAAATGTCATGAGGTACCCAAGTTCAATAAGCAGATAGGCATTGATGCTTTTTCCTTGGAATACTTTCAGTTGAAAAGTTATTCTGTTCTCTGCATGGTAGTTTTTTTTTGGAAGTGCTTGTGTCTAAAACCTTTGGAAAAGTGTAGAAATCTCTTTCCAATATCCCTGCACATAAAAGCAGGAAGGAACAGTTGTAGTTTAAGAGGAAAACCCTATTTTCTTCATGAAAAACAAGTTTGAATTTTTTTTCATTTGCCAAGCCCACATGATGTAATCCTGCAGAAATGGGATATTGTGTGACTGCCTGGAGCTGAGGAAAGGTGCAAAACTTAGGAAAAGGGTATGAATCAGTGCCTGGTGTTTTAGGGCCACACCTCCTTCATCCTCTTCTTACTAGTAGGCCATGGATATTGTTTATTCTCTCCTTTTTAGTCTGCTGTGGTGGATGTGCCCAGACAGCTTGATTGCAAATTCATCCACAGAACAGTTCAGAGTTAAAACAGCCTTTTTTTGCTGCCACTGATAATCATTTGCCACTATCAGCAAAATTGCCACCTGTAATCAGATCTGTAAGAGCACAGATGGCTTCCAAATGCACTAATTCAGTACCAGAGCTGTGATTTTAGCAGCAATTGCTCCTTAGCATTTTGCACCTGGAATTTTTACTCATTTTCATATTTATCAAACAGCTGTAAATTGAGAACTCCAGCTTGCAGGTACTTGTGATCTAGAGAAGTCTGAGAAGGATGATTACACTCCAATTTCAACAGAGGCTTACCCTGATTCAGTTAAACTTCATTTAGGGTCTGGTCCTCAGAGGATTTCAGTGCCTTGTCAATCACGTATTTCATCAGTGAGTTTTTGGATTTCAAAGCTTTTTTTTTTTATTTCCATTGTCCTATCTACTTGTTGGTAGACTGCACACGAGTAATCTGAGACAGAGCAAGCTCTGCCTGCTTACATGGTGGACTTCACGTTTGGGATGTGCAATCCAAAAGACAATTCCTGACTTTCAGAAAATAGGTTTTTTTTCCGTGTTCTGACCTTTAACAGTCTGCACCAGTGAACAGAGCCATGTCACAGGCAGCTGGTAGGAAGGCACTTGCCTCTTTCACAGCCTGCATCTGATATGCGAAGGGGGGCCCCACCAGTGCCCCAAACACAAGGTTTTCCCAGTAAGGTGATACAGATCTCTCTGCTGGGAAGTTTTGAAATTTCATGTGGTTGTAAACAAAGTATTTATCTGGAAAAAAAGGATTCCATGCTGGCTTGGCTGGCTGTATGCATCAGGAGTGCTCATAACTGTCATGTGACAGGAGGGGATGAAAAAGAGTGTTGGTTAGGTTTCTGGTGACAGGGAGTTTCATTATTCATGTAGTCCACAAGTCACAGTGAAATTATGAAGGATTTAAGGCTAGCGGGTTGGGTTGGCTATAAGTTTCTTTCATACTCATTTTAAAGGAGGTGAGGAGGGAGAGGAAAAAGATTTAAGAGAGGAAATAATGGAAACACAAATCTATCCAGGAACAGAAGCGGAGGTTGGTGGAAAAAGAGATGAAGTTGTGTTGAGTCAGAAGCACTAGAAGAAAAACAGGCAAATGTGTGTTAGGAAGGACAAAAATTTGTATGTGAATCCTTGTTTCTCAATTGTGATGGTTATGTTTTATAAATTGTATATATACTTAGCACACATTTAATTCTTCAGTAAAGCGTAGTTAAAGCCCGGAACATTATGATTTGTCAGCTTCCTTCAGGGATAGAAGGCTTTTTATACTGCTTAATGACCTATATGGGAAAAAATAATGGCAGTAATTGCTTGTCTTTCTCCAAATTGGTGTTGGCATGGAGCGTTTTCAGCAAAATAACTGAAATAATATTCAGGGTGAACCATAGTTCTGGATTGTCTTGTATGTATGTGGCTCATGTGATAATTAAAAGGGAGAAAACCCAGTTTTTATTAGATTTCTTAGAGATGCATTAAAAGAAGAAAATGTCATGTGATACATTAGGCTATGCTTCAAAAGGGGGAGAAAAGGAGGCAGTGTGGAGCCTCCTTCTGTTCCCCAGAGTTTCAAAAATTCATGGCTGAGACAGTCAATGTAAACATTTTTCATATGAAGTTCAGTCTCATCGTGCTGGAGGCCTTTGTCCCTCCACAGCAAACGGCCAGAATGAGAAATCTTCATGTGGGTTGATTCCGAAGGGAAAGCACGTGTGCCTGGCTGAAGGACTTCCTGGGGGAGGGAGGGAGGGAATGGGTCAGAATGAGGAAACAGATGTTGTCTAGGCAGGAGTTCCTGCTAATTTTGTTTGGTCACCTGGCTGCTCCAGAAACCCTGTGACAACACATTTTCAGCTGAGAGCCTTTTCATAGACTAGCTGTGACAAATGCAACACCTGGTTTCACATAGAGACAGCTGATGTTGGTTACTTCTGTGTCACTTCAGTTGCAGTTGGGGATTTTCTGTTTTTCTTCTTCTGAAAGTAACTGAGACACAGGTAGTGTCTGGTTAGCTAACACAAGTTAAACAGCCAGCTGAAATTTCCTTCCTTTGCCAGAGCCCTTAGAGCTCTCTTTGTGCTCTCTAAGATTTTATCCAGACAGATCATGGCTTTTTCAGTCCTGGTGATGTGTGACAGTTGGATCTGGCTAATATCTCTGCCCTTAATGAGTTATTAAAGTGGGCAGCATCATTAAGAATTTATTTTAGGTCTTTTTCAGACCTTTTAGTTATGAGACAGCAGTGGCTACTGCTGCCAAAAGGGGCTTTGCTGCTGCTGAGTCGTGGCAGGACAGGGCTTGTGCAAGTTGCGCTTGTGTGGTACCCCCACACATGCTGACACTGTGGCGTGGGCATCCTGTAAGCAAATAAGTTGCAGCATTCAAATTACTCTAAGGCATAATTGCTTAAAAATTGGCTTTATTCTTACTTGCAAAGTTACCCTCGTGTTTTGTAGGCATATACTAGAACACAACTAGTGAAGTCAAATAGCCAGATTGTTGTGTTTTTTCTTATGCTTAGAGAAAGCAGACTTGTTTGTGAATAGGACAGAAATATGCTTATTGCCAGAAAAGAAAGACCCATAAAAAAATGAGCCAGCAGCTGAAAGCAGATACCTTGGGAAAGAGATGGGAGCAGACTGGTCCTCTCCAGGACTTTCATAATTTTCTACTCAAGGACTTCCTGAAGCAGAGTTGGTTTCTATTCGGTCAGTGAACCTTGATAGATTTTCCTTCTATTAAATTGTGAAGTCTCTCTTGAACCCATATGAACTTTTTCTCTTTGCAGTATTCCATGGAAAGGACCCCCACTCTTAGTTACATGTTAAGAACCATTTTGCCATGAACCTGTTACCAGTCAGTGCATCCTGGCCATTGTCATTCCCGGTTTCCCTCTCCACTTTGGCAAGGTGTACTCTTGCCAAAGAATGAGTCTTCACTACAGAGTGTAAAGTTTGCAAAAGAATCTGTCTAGCAAACAGCATCTTAGTTTACTCGCAGCTTTTGGAATCAAATTTCCAAAGCCATTTCATGTCATACTATATAGAGTAAACATTTTTGAAAAGTCCTAAAACCTCTCTCCTTCAAAATTGCAGTTTTTATTGTAAATGGTCTCTTACTATTTTTTCTCTATTTTTAATTAAGATAGAGTACTCATTGAGTCAATTCCAGAGCACAGGAAGACTTTTGGAGGTATAATAAATATTGTAATCTGTGTTCCTTGTCATAGGAACACAGGATAAGTAGTGGGATGGTGAACTAAATTACAAAATAAACACCTTTTATTTTTGTATTTTGGTTAAGTACTTCCATTTGATATACATGACATTTCTCATGTTCTGTCTCCTGTATGGCTCCAAAGTATTTTGCACTCTGGAAATCCTCAGTTTTACATATTGTCTCAGGTTACTACAGTCAAGGGCAAATTAAATAGGAAAAACAGAATGAGCGTCTCTTCTTGTCAACCTTTTTAAGCTGTGTACACACAATTAACATCTCCAGGCTTCCTCTTGCCTTTTCAGTTACTACCTGTTCCGATGGAACTTTTAAAGCCAAAGTCTTTATGTCTTTAGGTCACATTTCTACCCCAAAGTCTCACTTGTCGTACTGTTGAATATTAAGAAAGACAGTCAGCTTTTTCCAGTTGAAGTGTTGTGTTTCTCACATTCCTGCCTTGTGAATTTAGCAACTATTTATTTCAGATGTTGTCTTTTTATTCCATCCGATTCTATTACACCTGCATTTCTTTATTCACTATTTTGTCTGTTAAATAAAAGTCCCTTTTTATTAAAGTAATTTTACTACCACGTGATGCAATATTTTAATGCAAATTTATTAGACTGCCTAGCTAAAGCTGAAGATAGTGACTGATATAAGTAGCGTTTTTCTAATCTCCATATGGAATTAATAGGGAAAAATCACAGTGTGGGTCAGTAGTGGTTGATACTTGAAAGCTGTGTCCCCGTTGAACCAAAGCATTCAAAGCATGTGCTGAAATTGCATTGTAACTGGAATGCTGTATTGGCCAGGGGGGTAACAACTGACTTAATAGTATGAACTTAGATGAAATGTTGTGCTGAACTGGGGACACTGTTAAATTGACTTTCCTCACTAAAGCAAAAACTCCAGTGCCTGCTTTTACACTATGTCAGTGATTGAAAAAACTAATGAAAAGACTCTTCTTGTTGTATGATTTTTGTTTTCTCTCCAGGGATGAGTTTACCAGTTGGTTTGGTCTGTATTATTTAACAGTGGAGAGAGGCATCCTGATGTTCAGAGATGTGGATGAACTAGGGTGGTGCAACAACTGACAATGCAGAATGCAAGGTAGGTTCAATAAAAATGAATATTTAGTGGTTTATCTCAACAGTAAATAAGTAAGTTTTATTTAATTTTTATTCTTTTATTTTTTTGGTTTCATTTAGATAGAGCAAACCCTCTATGCTAATTTTTAGGAGTGTTAAATTTCAAATACAGCACATCGATCTTGAAACACTCAATAAAGTCAATAGAACCATTTCTGGTGACAAACCCACATCTGTCATTTTTTGCACAATGGTCACTGACATATAATCTATTCTGTTGCCTTACCAAAAAAAAAAAAATGAAGCCAGCAAACTAAGTAGAAATAAATATCATCATTTATGATATTAAAACATCATAATAGTTTAAAAATATATTATTTAAAAATGTTCTTAATGTATTTATTATATTTTTAGCTGAAATACCATGCTTATTTATATTTCCTATTCACTTTAGAAGGCTGGAATTCTTGCTCTCATTGGTTCTGGTCCATCAGTTGGACTTGGTCAGGACTCAGGTTGTGCACTGTTGCTGAGTCAGCCAATTCGCATCAGCTATTTACCTGCCTCTCTGAGCTGTGTAATGCTTGCTTTGATTGCATTCAAGATCCACACAGTCCTAGTGAGGAACTTAGCACACTCCACATGCCCTTGAAATACAGCAGCTTTATCCTTTACTGAGGTACAAAGAGATTAAGTCCAAAATTGTGCATAGTCCGTAGCAAAACAGGGTATCAAAATCTGGTCTAAATCCAAGGGCAGTGCACTAAGCACTGGATCCTTTCAGATCAAGAAGGAAGAGTTTACACATTTTTACCCAATACAAATAAATGTAATAAAAGCTGTCGTGATTTTAATGGGAGATTGAGTTATGTATTAATTAATCTGGAGTAAGGCAGCTCTGGGGGGACCTTATCACTCTCTACCACTACCTGACAGGAGCTTGTAGCCAGGTGGGGGATGGCCTCTTCTCCCAGTAACAAGTGACAGGAGGAGAGGAAATGGCCTCAGTGTTGCACCAGGGGAGGTTTACATTGGATATGAGGAAAAATTTCTGCAGAGAAGGTTGTCAAGCACTAGGACAGGCTGTTCAGGGAAGTGGTAGAATATGAAGGTATTTTAAAGATGTGCAGATGTGACACTCAGGAGCATGGTTTGCTGGTGGACTTGGTAGTGCTGGGTTAATGGTTGAACTTGATGATCTTAAAGGTCTTTTCCAACCCAAATGATTCTGTGATTCTAAATAGATTTAGTACTTGTGAAAGGTGCCATACTGGTTACCTGGGACATGCAGGAGTCCTATATTCATTAACAGACACAATAATTTACATTGATCTAGCTACTGAAAGCTTGTGTAGGCTTGAAAGAGATACTTTTCTACAAAAATGAGAGTTCACAGTCCGGACTTTGATCCTTTGGTTGCCTGAAAACTTAGATCACTATTCATGGAGGAAACATGCTACTGGATTCCTTATGAGATTCTGAGAACTTCCCTGCTGCTCCATCTTCCCGTTTCACAAATCAGAGTTTCCTCACTTTCAGTGTTTCCTCTGTCTGCCGCATTATGCCCCTTTCACATTTCACTCCCTCTGGAGACCTGCAATGCTGTTAACCATTTTTCACAGCTCCTGGCAACTGGCTGGACGGGAGACAGTGCTTGCTGCAGCTCACGTGGGTCTAGGTATGTGCTCATTTTAACCAGCATATCTGTGCTGACTGAGTCAGGATCACTTGGCTCTTTCTTACATATGAAAATTGAAATAGCTTTCTGATTAATTATTTAAAATGCATTCTATTATCAATATATAAATTTAGTACATTCTCTTGTTTATACTGCTTTGGTATAGATGCAATATTAAGGGTACACAGAGTGTTCTGCTATTATTATCTGTAGTTTAAAATTATGTACTCTTTGCAGTTCTTCAACATCTTCCTGTGCACATTAATTTTAAATATGTATCTTTGCTGCCCTTTCCATTTCTCTAAACACAGTCCCTATGAGTGTAACATCACTACTCCTAGTCATCCTGTCATTTGGATTTATGCAAGTGTTATCTGAAATGGCTTATGAACTTTCAGAGGCATGTTGTTTCCATCTTCTTATCAAGGCCTTGGTCCTGCCTCATTAAAGACAATAGTAGTCCCATTTTCTTTACTATTCATACAGTAACCCCTACTGTAGCTCGATGTTTAAGATGTCACTATAAACATGCACATTTAGAAACAGATCTTTAGGCTGTTTAAATTGTTTGTGTTCCATCAGAATAAGATAGTAGTTGCATTTTTTTTGCTCACAGTTGCCGTATGTTTGTGTCCAGTTTTTTTGGTCAGTGTTTATACTGTGGTACTCAGGAGAATTTTTTGCAAACAGAAATTTCAGTTTCATGGCTGAAGCCCTTGCTCAGCAGCAACTATGAGCTGATTCTTTGAGCAGTCCATTTGAAATCCACTGCTTCCTGATGATTAAGTTGCACTTTGCCGGGCAAAGCTTAAATTAAATCCAAATGATCCAAGTTAGCTGAATGGACTGAAGGTGTACACACCAACTTAAAAGAGAATTTGGATATATCTGCACAGCCCCAAGCAGAGGGGAACTGGCATGTATATGTGCCACTTCATTTGTGCAATGAATACTGGGTCAGGTCAGAGGGATTCCTGTGGCTTTCAGTAGCACAGGCACAGGCAGACCAATCTAGTTGCTTCCTGTGAAAGCCTGGAAATTTATCTTTTGTTTGAAATTAGCCTGAGAGTTGCCTGAATGCTAAAGATGTTTAATTATTTAGAGATGCTTAAGCAAGTCAGTTACCTAAATATGTATGTGGGGAGGAGGGGAAGAAGAATAATGACGATAGGATTCAGCCTAATATACTTAGCCTAGGTTTTTCAATTTTTACATATATATTACTGTCTTTGTTTACATATATATTACTTAGCTTGTTGCCTTTCTGCAGTAACTGATGGATGTGAATCAGAGGATAAGCTTGAAACCAGATATTAGAAAGCTTTAATAGGACAATTTCTAGTCAGCCATGTGAATACCACAGCTGTGCTGGGGTCAGAGAGGCTTTTATGTTGTTTGTCTCCAAGTCTGACAGAAGATCTACTTGCCCTTGAGTCCATCTAATCAAATCAGGATTAAGTAGAAGCTATGGAACATAGATCACCCTGTAATAACCAGCTATGACTTCGTGAGCACCAAAGGTAGTTATCCATCCTATATTAAATCATATAAACATGTGCTTTTCACATCACCTTCTTAACTGTTTTTGTTTTCTGCCATGGTTATACCCAGATGAGGAACTGAGGAAGTCTGCCATGAGTTCAGCAAGTACTAAGGTAACCCAAGTCTTTGCTGAAAGACATTAGTTTTTCTATTAATATTTAATCTGGAGCAACCACTGACCTGCATAATTTGATAGAGATGGGTGAGCTTCTCCCTGAACACCCCTAATGCTCTCATGCTTTCTTCACTTTTTAGAAGCAATGTAAACAAATAAACACCAAACACTGCGTTGCCGAAAAAAGCGTGAAACAAGCCAAGAGTACTTGGTATTGCACATAAATTTTCCTGTCTTTTCCTGAAATTCCTCTGAGGGCTCATCAGTGTCTCTGAGCTGGTTGGCTGCTCAGGGGCTCTCCTGGCGCACTGAGGTGGGTTCCCAGCACGCAGTATGTGATGTGCCTTCTCAGGCACACCTTAGCTTCTGCTGGGATTTGTGGTTCTGCCCCCAGTGAGCCCCTGGCAGACATCAAGTTACTCATCCTAAGCAGTGGGATGAGACTCAGTCAGTTTGCCCTTGGTAGCATTGCTTCTGCTCAGCTTTCTCTGTGCTTTGTGAGCTCTGAATGCTGAGGCAGCTTCTGAGTCTGTTATGGCAGCTCTTTAGGAGCATCATTTGCAGTTATTACTCTGAGTACACCAAGATTAGGTGTATTTCTCTGAGCTATAGTTAAACCTGAATATTATTCAAAACAAATTCTATGAAGTCGTTATCTATGCTGCTTTGCCTTTGTGTTCTCTTTCCCAGAAATCTTAATCATCTGGAATGATTTGATTCAGCCTGTGATCTAAAAATGCTCTTTTGACCCTTTGTTTCTTGTGTCAGTACCCTGCATCTGTCCTTGGAAATTCAATACCTTCTTCCACTGCAGATACTGGTTCCTTTCTCTGCCAACTGTGTGGGTGATAAAACTACGAGAAGAAATAGGGGAAACTATATAGCCATGTGACATATGGGTTTTTGTCCCTTTGCCCCCACTCCACCTCATCTCTGCTGCAGGGGTCTCTTCCAGCACCTCACGCCAGTGAGCTAGCGTCTGCCAATAAAAATTACAATAGGCAAGATCATTTCTTTCTGTGTCATGTGACATTCTCACAGATACTAATTGCTCCCTTGCAGGTGCTGTGAAGGGAGTAGGGTTCTCTCAAGGGCTGTGAAATACTAGCATTTTTATGTCATGGATATTATAGTATTCTGTCCCACAGGAACAAGAGAACTTTTTTTCAGTGCCATTAACATTTAGTTCCCTGAAAGATTGAGATCATAGACTTGCAACCGTAATATTTTTTAGCATGAAATAACTAACTTAATTTATAAACAATATATTGACTTTTAGTGAGGTCTTTACAGCAGGAGTCCAGATGCCAAAACCTAGTGCAGTGAAGTACTTTGCCAAAAATATATTTCAAAATTTTCTAAAGAAGATAATAAAGTCTTTAAATGGCAAATATTTAAGACCTGCATTGCTCACAAGTGTTCTGACACTCTTGTGTTATAGATTAAAAGAAAACTCAGTGCTATACCTCTCTGTATCTCATTTCATATACCATACATTACCTATATATACTACATAGCACATGAAGTACAGCAATCTCTGCTGCTGCAATCAAGTAAAACTCCTTTCAAGGCAAAGGATCAGTACTCATTTACTAGCTTGGTCTAATATTGTATCACAAGAAGTTGTGTAGTGAGTAGTATTGCTAAAAAGGCTGTACAAAACTCATTTATTTTGCCATTAGTATTTGTTCTCTTTCCAGGCTGTCCTAGAAAACTCAATCTCTCTGGGTCCATTTCAAATCAGTGTTCAGACTGCTGGTGTTTCTGGCTTGCTGTCTGAGAAGACAAATGTCACGGGCAGTTGTAGGAGAGAAGCCCCATGATTTGAAGTTCAGTTTTGCTCTGAAAAGCACCAGCCTGTCACCAGCTCTTGTAAGGCAGCAGTTGTGCTTGTCATGGGAAAGTTAATGCCAATGTTTATCCCCACAACATCTCTGTGCCGAGTCCATGCTATTTTCTTTGTTGCAAAAGCATCTTTAATTTAAATATAGGGACGTTCTAATAAGAAGACACTTTCACACCAAAGAACCCCTAAAGGGTCAGTACTACATTCATTTATTGGTTATTCAGCAGAAATGCACAAAGTGGTCCAGTGCTTTTTTTTTTAACTGAAGCATCTGTTTGTGATTCCTGAGTAGATATCATGTATCTGAGTAGAACAGAGTTTCAGTGCCTCATTAAAGTTCCAAGTGACAGCAGATGGAGTCGAAGCTGGGATTAATTGTTAAGGAAAGTGAGAGGCGAGGGAGTTTTATTTCAGTTTTAAGAATCAAACCTCCTGTCCTAGTTAACTCTGAGATATTTGGATTTGATACAGATTGATAAGGAGGTTACTGTAGCTGGGAGATAAAGAACAACCTCAGATCACCTGATTAGGAGGTGATTTTATTCACTGTAACATGAAAAAATGCTAGTAAGGACACAGTGAAAGAGTACTCAGCTATGGAAAAGTTTGCTTTGAGGATTTAATAAAACTAGTACGTAGGGACTTATGGGTTAGAAATACCGGGAGTTCAAAGTTTGGAGGATCTTCTGAAGCTTGGCTAAAAAAGTTACAATTTCTCTTTCTGAAGAAAGTAAGAGGCATTATGTCTTGGTGAAGAGTGAAGAAAAATGCTGGCCTGGTAGAGAGGGTCTCTGATAAAAAGATTTTAGCTAGGTCTTTCTATGGTAATTCAAATGCCTTTAAAAGTCAGGTTCCTGCACTGCATGAAGGAAAAGAGTTTCTCACCAAGAATGCCTGTTCTGCAAGGTGTGACATCTGAGTTTGGCTGGGAGAGCCATTATACAGTGCTGGTTACCCAGAGATTTCCTTGACATGAGCAGTTCTGCGTTATACTCATCCTAGAGCACAAGTGGAATTAATAAATTCCTGCTGTTATGTGCCCTTGCATGCACAGGCTGACATCAGTAAGAAATGACAGTTGTTTAAATGCTGTTACTGGTTCAGTTTTGGGAATGCTTTGTAGTGCTTTTGACAAGCCACCAAGCCCTTCAGTACAGTAGCTGTGGCAGGTCTGGCATCTTAAAATAATATATGTGATATTGTAACATAGGTACTTAGGTCTAAAGCTGACTTTTTAACCCGGAACAGAGTGACAGATGTTCATGTGTGAACATGCTTGGTAATGTTCCCTTTTTGCTGTTGTGTCTCCAGGGTGGAGATCCTCCAATTTATTGGACATGACTCCCACATCAAGTGTCCCTGCACAGTACATGTCCAAGGGAGGGGAGAGACTGTGCTGTCCATTGCTGCAAAAACGCAGTCACTCAGCCTGCTGGATTACAAGCACGACACAAATTTACTCATTTGAAACAGAACTTTGTTTGATTTGGGATTTTTTATTTTTGGTTTTTACCTTTGAAATCAAAACTGGAAAATCTTGACTTCACACAATTTCTGGCAGCATTAGTCTTGATGACAGATATGAAATAGTAAAAGGAAATAGTCTTGATACAGACTAATAAGAGAGGGGTGTCTTCCTTGCTTATGCTGTATATTAGTCAAAGCAAGTCATTTACTCATCTAAATGACAAAGCTGTAATTCTTGTGTGTTTATTGCTGAACAGTAGATTCTGCATGTTTGATGGTTTATTTTTAATTAATGCTTGTAAAGCTTAAATTGAAATTTTTCATGCAAAGCCTTTAGTCTCTGATTATATTCAATAGCTTATTCAACAGATGCAGATTTAATATTTTTAGAAGATCTTTAGTATAGTTTAACACCCTCTCTTTTTTAACAGAGGTATCATTCAATCTACATCAGGTAAGATGGAAAACTGCCTTGGCAAATATCATACTGCAGTGAATAGAAGAGAAAGCTAATAATGAAGAAAACTAGTTGTCTTGGGTGAATTCGAAATTCTGTGAGTGCTGATGGACACTACTTCTTTTTTTTTTAATAAGAAGTGTTTGACTCACATTCTAATCCCTAAATGGCACTCAGATTGCATGTGTTGGCCTGAGTGTTTAGTTTACACTTTTGAAATTAATCCCCTGCTCATTCCCTCTGCTGCAGTATATATAAAATAGTGGAGTAGGCAAAATTATTTTCTTCTAAGTGAATCTATACTGAAAAATGCTTTCCAGCTGCTGATGGGTTTCAGTTCATCAGATCAGACTAAAGCTATTCCAAAATCAAGCATCAAAACTTGTACAGTATGTCTACTGAGTCCTTAATACCAGCTTTCTGTTCTCCCTGCTCCTATTGCATTCCATCAATTGCTAAGTTAGACAAAGCACATACTAATGGTAATTTTACATTTTAACTGTGTTTTAGCTGTTTTTGTACTCATTAAAGGTAAATTCAAACACCTCAGTAGGTCAGGTTCTATTATGACAAACTTGCTTTCAGTGCTCTCTACCAAAATATTTAAGAATTGCCTAAGAAAAAAATTCTTTCTCCTACATATTTTTCACAAAATACAAAAAGCCTTTAAAAGCAAACATTTGCTAAGAAAGAAAACCAAACAGAATTTCATGATCAGATGCTTTTTAGACAGTTGCAAACATATGGTCTTTGTCATAATCATACAATCTTGATAAAACTGGTGTAACTTGGTACAAATAAGTTATTTGCTGCTAACTTATTTGCATGCTTTTAGTAGCATAAAATAGCTCCTGTTAAAGTCAATAGTGAAATGCAGTTCAGTTAGGTAGAATCAAAGCTTGAAGGAATACACAATTTCCTTCTTACTTGTGATGCTCTTCATAAAACATTCAATTCTCACCCTTTGTACATAAGTAGAGGCTCCTGAGAGAGAGCTTTGTTCCAACACCAGGAGCACACTACACTGTCTCTGGTTGCAAATCAGCTTTAATCTGGAGGTGACAAACAGCAGAGATTAATGGATTCAATTTGGACACAAGGAGCACATGGATTCTTTAACAGAGGCAGAACATGATTGCCTGGGATTTAAGAAAATATTGACTTGGTTCATGACAATAAAATATACATTATATAGCTTCAGATATTTTTAATATCACCATAGAGATGGGATTGCTCTGTACACTACAGTGCTATGTCAGCAAAACTGCTTAAGTGTATGTTTAGGAAAATTCCATGAACTTCAATAGCAGAAGACAGTTCACTAAAGGTGTAGATAAATTGAGAGATTAGGCAGATGTTTAAACATTGGCGTAGTTGTTACATCAGTGTTTTTACAAGGCGACAGTCAAGACACAGAGAGCCTTCGGGATTTCTCCAACATTTTCCAAGAAGTCTGGGGACAAGAAAGAAGCTGAACCAAATTTTCTTTTGCTTTAGACCCCAGATTAGGCTCAAGAGTGACCTACATAGTCACCTTAAAATGCAGATGATGTCAGCATTGCTATTTGTTGGTGCAAATCCTGGTAGAATGGGAAAAAAATCCAGTCTTTTTACCACTAGAGGCTTTTACTTGGCATCTTTTTAGATGGGTATTTTGGATAAGATATTTTAGGCTAGTTTTATCAACAAAAGCGAGTGAAACTTTTAACACAAAAATAAATTTTAGACGTTTCTGTCATCCGTTTGATACATCTATGGATATTTTTCCTTGTCTTTGTGTTGTTTTTAGAGACTATTTGACCCTCTTCTGCAAAAGATAAGAAGGGCTAGGATTTGAGGTTGCAGAAATTATGTTGATAGATTTTAATTGCTAGCCAGTGTGCTGTCCTTTAATAAAACCTTTTCTTAAGTCAATTAAAATAAAAGGCTTAGAACACAGGAGGGTGCAAAGAGGTGAGAAGAAATGATGTATTGTCATATTAGCTGGAGAGGTGTAATATTCATTTGCAAAGACACAAGGGAATGCAACGATAGTGGAACAAAAAAACTTCCTCTCATCTTCCTGTTATGCTGGGAGCATAGGAAGATTTTTCCTTGGTGGTTGATGTGAGTGTTGCAAGAAATGCAGTTAAGACTTTCTGAAGATTAACTTGTGACGTGCGAGATTGAAACCAAGAAACACTAAGTACCATTCAGGCCTCTGTGACGGTGTGACACACTCAGCACTTTTATAAAACCAGGCCATTTAATTATAGCTGGGAGGTTAGGGAAGGCGAGTTTTAAAAATCTTAGCCAAAAGCCTTAAAATATCAAAGGGAAGTAAGTCTAAAAGTTAGAAGTGTGAAGTTAACATATGGTGCAATGATTTTTGGGTTGGTGTCAATTATGCAGGTTGATTGGAATTAGGTAGAAATCTAACAATACTGGAAAACCAGGTGGATGGACCCAATTTAATCAGCTTCTTCCCTCTGCAGTCTCAACTGCATATTTTTGAAATACGTGTTTTTTTGCAAAATGGCTGTAGACTAACAAAATTTTTTACTGGACTTGTGGGAGCCTATCTTTCCTATTCTGTCTACAGACTGCAGTTGAAACAATGAGAAAGAAAAGGCCAAATGCAGGAGATACAAAAGCTCTTTGTTAGCTAAATCACCAACAGTAAGAAATCAAAGCTAAAAAACCAACAAAGCAAGAAAAAAAAACCCAAATCCAACTAACCATATGATGACAGAGCTTTTCAGTCCAAGAATCCCTTCAGCTGTCTGCTCTATGAAACTCCAAGGCCAAAACAGAGTCTGCATTTTGTGTCAAGACTGCAGTGATGGAATATTCTTACAGCGGATTTAGTTCATCCCCATCAGTTCTTCCACTGATACTGGTGGAGGTTTTTATAGTGCATGGCTTTGAGGCACTGTACTTTGAAGCTCAGTTCCCCTCCTTCCTGAAAATAGAAAAGTAATCTTGCTGCCTTTGGGAGAAGAAGTTGGCTCAGAGAAGAATTATATTAGCATGAAATGTATGAAAAAATAAAGAAGGGACTTGCTTGAGAGAGAACAATGAACACTCATTTATTGTCTCATGGAGACATTTGTGGCTCTGTGGAAGATCACTATATGACTTATATGCTGCTGAAGTCTCACTTGAAGGCCCACTGTTTTGTCTCTTTTGCTTGAATAATTGCTTAGAATGAGAATTCCTTGCCTGTCCTGCACCTGAAGCAGTTAAAACTGAGTAGAACTACTGATGCTTTTCTGATCCATGGTCATGTGTGCCCCCTCAGGTAGTTTGTGCAGTGGTAATGGAGGAAACCCAGAGTACAACTATCGTTTCTGCCCGACATTCTTACAGTAGCTAAGCCTGTGTTTTAATGACAAACCAGGAAAAGAAAAGAAAAAAAAATTACCTCAGTTCCCCAGTTCCTCCCTCCCTGTCCAACTCCTTCATGTCACCATCCTGGTTGTGTGAGCAGCTTTCCTCCAGCCTTGGATTCAGGAGCAATGTCTTCTCTTGTCTGCAGAACAGCTGTCAAGGAAACATCTAAATGTATGTTGATCTATTATGAACTTGTGGCAGACTGCTGGCAAGCAAGTCTCTAGTTGAATGAAAGTCAGTTACTCTTAAAAAGCACCTATTAAGTACAGGAAAATAAAAAACAAATTGAAGATGTCTCTGTGTTTAGTGTTGCATTAGCTGGCTGACTTGTCCTGAATTTTCTTACTTTAAATATTGTGGAAATCTAAGCATTCTGAAAATCTGATTAAGAACTCAAGCTTCTACAAGATGCTAATAAATTGGCCAACCATAGCATAAATATACAGTAGTCTTAGGACCTTATGAAAAAATTTAGTTGTGTGCTAAACTGAAAACAGAAAATAAACAGCAAGTTTAAATAGTGTTGTCATAATATATTGCATCACATACTCTAGTATTTAGAGATAAATGTTTTTGGAAAAGGAGAGGAAATGGGATAAGTGTAACATCATGAGTAGAGTACTTATGAATTTCATAGACTATTAATCTTTAATCTTTAGAGTTCCTATTTAAGCCTACAAATACATTAATCCAGGCATCAGCTCTTCTCTGCTATCTTGATCAGGCAGGTCACAGATGTTGCTATAGTAACCTTGCATTACCAATGCAAAGAGAGTGAAGGATCTGGCTATCTAGATAAATAAAATAATTGAGGGGTGCTTGCAACAGCATTCTGCTTAATGTAATGCTTAGATCCATTGGATGAGCACTTGGTCCTGCGTGGATTAGGGCCTTGACTTGGGATGTATGAGAAAGGCTGGCACTTGAAGCCAATTTCCTGTGAAACAGGTTAGTAATAAGAGAGATGCTCTTCACTGGGAAAGTCCATGAATTGTGGCACAGATGATGTTCATTTGTTCCAGTTGTCAGTCACACTGGCAAAAGACAAACTACTCTGGGTCCCACATGTGGAACCTGCTCTCTAGATGCAGATGTTGTTCAGATATTTTGAAAACCAAGAAAAGGTGTTTTCTGTGAAGCTGAGGTAAGCCCATGTTGCTGAATGCAGTTGTTGAAGACACAGCCCAGTGCTAGTGGGGATTAGACATTTTGTCTTACAGGAGAAACAACCCAGTTACAGAGTGGTTTGTAACAGGCATCATTAAATGCTAGTGCTGGTCTCTCATGGGGACCTGTCTTGATGACAAAAGAATGAGAATTTTCAAGTGAGAAGCAACAAAGTTCTGAATCAGATTTGCCTGTGAGTTGAATATTCCTGAGAGTTACTCCATGGGCTTGAGCCCCTAGGGAAGCTTTGCAGTATTTTGGTATGTAGAGGACCCATGTGAATTCTACAGGGGGAAAATCCTAACTTGAGTACTTTTTTTGGATAGTAAGGGAGCTTCCTGTGAGAGTTGCTTGCTTTTACCATGCCTGTGAGTTTTCAGAAAGCATTTCCTTCTTGTAAGAAATTCTTGTAGGAAGTTTGAGGCTTTTTTCCTGAGTTGGTTTTAGTTAAGTATGGCCACTGGGTTCAAAAGTAATGCAAGAATGCAGATAAAGAGGGGCACTAGTGAGTGTAGGCATCACTGAGTAATGATGATTACTCCATTTTCATTGGAAACCAAGCCTAAAAATACTCCTGTAGCCACAGCTCATCTGTGCTACCAATTGAATTTGCTGGCTAAGTCTGTAAAATGCCACTTGAGCCTAAAACAGTGAAATAAGGAAAGAGTTAAAATTCTAGTCTCCTGTGAGCCTTTGTTCAGCCTTCAGTCCTACAAAGGAAACCTCTCATTGCTTTAGAAGGGTCCCAACTCTTTTCTTTTTGTCTGGCCCTGAAAAGCCAGATCAGTTTTGCAACTGGCTTTATTGAGACTGTCAGCCCACTCCTGCCGAGAGGCTGCTGCTGGCCGGGCAGCTTTCTGCAGGGGGAACAACGGAAAGAAAGATTCTGCATCAGAAATTCCACTTGTATTGCTTTCCCTGCCTCCTTCCCAGCACAAAGGTGGTTTTGTTTGTGCTCAAGAACCAACTAAAAAGTTTGGCCGTGAAATGAGCTCTCCTCTGGAGAAAGGGGAAGGGGTGGAACATGTAGCATACAGCTTCAGACACAAACGTGTACCCACTCCCTCCTCCAGGTCACGGGCTAGAGATGGCTGTTGCATTAACTGGTTGTTATGTTACTTCACACAGCTGCAGGGCAGCTCATGAGACAGCAGTTGCTGGTTTGAATCCTTGAAGAAGTAATTTAATAAGTTGGAATATTCTATTCTAATTTTGTGGTGTAATTAGATTGGAGAGAAATTGGGAAAAAAAAAAAGTGCTTCCCCCTTATTGGTGGGACACAGGGAATATTTGGGTATTTGTAATTTGTTCACATTTGTATTTGTTTCAATTCAGAGTATTTGGTGCTGCCAAAAGAGGGAGAGAGGAAAAACACTTCCCTTGCAGCTGACACCCACTTAGGCATCTCAAGGTGGGCATTACTTCAGCAGGCTGAATAATGTTAGACTCATGGAAATTAAAATTCTCCCAACAGTTCCCACTGGTGTACACCCTGGTGTACACTCATACAGTGCATCAATCTCTGCTGATAAAATAGGTTCTGCCCCTGAAAAGTTCTTATCCATGTTGCTTGTTTCTTGTGTCTTGTGTAACCAAGGATTTGCAGGATCAGGGAAGCATCCACATTGCTTTTCTTCCTGTCAGAGATTAGGGAGTTTTTTGTGTGTATTAGTCTTGTGAAAATGTAGCCTTGCACAAAGCACTGCTGAGCACATTTCAGGGTTTAGGCCCCAGTGATAGGAGTATCTAAGGCAGTTGGGCACCAGAATCAGATGGGTAACTGAATGTCCAACTCTTTTCTTAAATCCCTTGGGCAATAATAGAGGAAGCTTGAAGGAATTTGTGTATTTCCTTTGTGCTTCTGCAAAAGAGAGTGGTTTACGTATTTTGAAGTGAAGACAGAATGTGTAATGCCTCCACAAGAAATGTTAGTGAAGTGAGGGTACCTAGAAGTTGCCCAGTGTCATTCTTTATGGGCTTGGTGCCCTTTCTCAGTCTCAGGCCTATGGAATTTGTAGGGTAAACAGCCACATAATTGCAACTGCTTGGTATGTTCAAGCAAAGGTGTGGGATACAGAATGTCTGCATAGTTAGCTGGGACAATCTACTTCTGGCTTTTTGGCTAAAAAATGGCTCAGAGAACTGACCTTTGAACCTGGTGTCTGATACTGCAAGTTAAATGCTGGCTTGGGGTTGAATGGTGAGAAAGCAAAGTCATTCTGTTCCTCATTGCAGCCTGTGCACAGATGGGAGAAGTGGAAGAAGCTGCGATCTGGGAAGCTGCTTTCCATCAGAGTAGCACACCAGTTGGACTGGTTCATCCCAGGGCTGCTGCTGAATCTTCAAAAGACATCACATAAAAATCTATTTCTAATGGAGTGAGGAAGGGTGGGAAGAAATAAAGGGTGAATAAACCATTTTATTTAAAAATTAGTTCATGCTTTCAGTGAAGGTCTAGTTTTTCCCTGTGAGCTTGCCAACATCGCTTAATTCATATCGCTTAGAATAAAATGACTTGTGGGTGTAAGGAGGATTTGAATTGTCTTTTCTGTATCTCTAAATAATGATTGCTTGGGGAGATAGGAAATGTAAATTGAAAATGAATGAGGTATAGCTGGTAATATGTTAGATGCATTATCTCCAACCTGAAGCCTTCTGTCAAAAGAGAAGGTCATCTGTAATCATTAAAGAGCACTGCAGCAGGTACTTATATTTTAACTTTTCCTCTTTTTTGGATTGAATTTTCTCCTTGTAACCAGTGCAACACTTTTCTGAGGAAGCATGTGCCATGACTTCTTAGATTGCCTAAATTATATTCTTTTTTTGTAGCTTATAAGACAGAGGATGCAGGGGGTCTGTACTTTGCTGAATGATTGATCTTCACTAGTTTTCTGGAAATGAGAGATTTTTCTCTTTGCTTTCTTTTCTGAAAAATCTGACTTTGTACAATTTGTATGTGAACAATTCCAACCATGAAAATATTAAGCCTTATTTCTGTGTTCCTGGATTGGAACTGATTTTTTCTTTTCTTATAGATACATCATTACAACTTACCTTACATTACACTGAGTCAGGCAACTGTGTAGAAGAGGCAGTAATTGGTCCCATGAAGTACTCCTTGTGCTTTCCTGAATGGCAGCAAAGCCATTTTTTAATGTTTCTTAAACTTGAGCCTCATTTCTAACATTTAGAAAACAGGGCTGGAATTACTGATGGTAACAGTGAATAATGTAGTGAATCCTAATCATCTGGGGCAAGATTTTACTGGACAAATGTGCTGGAGGGAGAGGAGTATGGCCCGTCTCAAATTCCCTTCCAAATATTCCCAGTGAGAACAGCAAACTGAAAGCAGATGGAGACTTCTCTCTCTTGTTTGCTGAAGTGAAGTGGGACTGGCTGTGAGTGTCCTTGTAAACCTCCTGGTCTGTCTGCCCATGGAGCAAGAGGGAATCTTTGAAGCCTTGTCTCTCCTGGGGCTAGAGCAGTACTGCACTTCTGAAGTTAGTGGCATTAACCATCCACCAATGAAGTGCATAAGCAACAGTGGGATTTGCCATTTAATTGAACTCTACTTTTCTAGTTGTTAATTATACTCCTTGTATGGTTTTTAATGTTTAAGCTGTATCATTACACTTAACAGAATGTTTGTTGTTACCTGCTGTGATTTTGAATAATTCATGGTATTAATATGCAATTAGGGACCATCATGAGTTCCCCCTGGAGTAAACCGAAAGTTGCTTTGCTGGTTTTGTGTCTTTGAAGGTGAGTGGAAGGCAGGTTCTGGCTTCCATGGTCCTTTATCAGAAAGAAAGTTTTGAATCAGCAAATAAAATTAAAGTATGCATCTTGAGAGTATAGTATGCACAGTATAATTGAAATATTTTTATGAAATTGCTTGTTAAACTGGAAGTAACCTAAGTAAATCAGCCCTGGACCTCTGTAAACAGCAGTGTCTTGTACTTTCAGTTAATTGTTTCCACAGATGGAGTCAATGACAACATTATGTTTATCCTATGGCAGTGTTACTGCAGCTCTCGATTTCATTTCGTTTCCTTTTCTTGATGGATGGGTTTACCAAATCTAAAAATAAATTTTTTTCCCATCATGACAGGGATTTTCTTACATGGGTTTTGTGAGTTGCCCTAGAAACAAACAAACACTGAAGTTAGGTCAGAAAAATAAGTGTCATGCCAACCACTGTTGTTTGGGTTTCTTTGGTTCCATCTTAATACTAGATAAATTATGTGGCTGAGGAGTCCAGCTGATAGTTGATACTCGCAGGTGGCTTCTGAACAAAGATGGGTGTGGTGTATTTGTTTTGATTAGAAGAAAGTAAATGGGAATATTTCATGGTGAAGGGTCACCCTCAGCCTGGCATGTGTTCTGGAGTCGCTTCTCTCTGCCACTGTCTGTGCTTCGTTGCTGTCCCAGGTTTGCATTGACTTTATATAGCCAGTATCAGCCAAGATCTTTCAGAGTGCAAGGATAAAATCTTTCTGGCTATCTCCACAGGTATGAGATATTTTCTCATTTTTCCAAATGATGAAAACACTGGTCCTCTGACTGTGAAGCAGACCTGTTCAATGTTAATACAAAGGCCATTCCCAAAGGTTAACTGCCTTATAAATACCCAGATTGTTCCCTCCACTCATTACAAGTTTGCAATCTGTTTAATATATGCACAGTCAGGGAGAAGCTGTAAATATAATGCTAAAAGCAGACACTTGGAACTATTGCTCTTGCTTCTCTTCAGCTTATGCAACTGTTTGCAGTAGCTTGTTGCCAACACAACTGTTGTGTCCTAGTACTTTGGGCTTCATCTTGTAAGTCTCCTGAATATGCTGTTCCCATTCCAACACTTTGAACAGATCCATGTGAGGTTTTACAAGACCAAGTCGTTAACTGAAAGCCACAAATACATCACCACCTGCTTAATTCATCAGTCTAGAACTGAGGTAGCTCATGAAGTTATGCCAGCTGGAGTCCTGGCTAAAAAAACCCAAAACCCTGGTAGCCAAACATTTTGGCCATCAGAAGCCTGGACCTCAAAATTTTCTCCAAATACGTCATTCCACCTTCTCCCCTTGCAAATGACTGAAGTTCCTTCTTTCAGAGGTTTTCCAATGAGTCTTGCTGATGTTTCAACTGCAGCTTTATGTCCATTGACAGCTGTTCTCATCTGCCTATTCCATCTGCAACCACAGCCATCTCTCTGCAGACAGACCCAGAAAATCTCTGACAATAAATAACATTCTTGCTCCACAAGCATTTAAGTCAATTGAAGGTGATGAGGTGATCCAGGAAATTGCTGCTCTCATAAATTCCTGGGACTGTGCTTGAGGCATAGTGTAATCTCTGGTACTTCTCTGCCACTGTTAATCTCCAAGAACACCTTACAAAATTATAGCCTAATGCTTTAACAAAGTGTAGGAGGGAAGGATGCATTTTATGTAAATTTAGTCAGGAAGTCTTTGAAACTAATTGCTTAAAGTGAGTGGGGAAAGCTGATGGAGTGTGATAGACATACAGAATTTTTTTTCTGCTTTCAGAATAGATGGTGTTGATTAAATGGGCTTAGTATAGCACTGCATTTATTAAATAAGCATCAAATTGCTCAGTGGATGAGCCTGCTCTGTGCATGAACAAAAAGACCATGCTCTGGATGTTATTACAGATGTGAATTTAGGGAGTTTTGGGGTTATACGGAGAAAACCATTGTTTTTGGTGAACTTGGTATTGAATTATTGTCCTGGCCTAGTGTCAATATTTTATTTGCAAAAATGGAATTAAACACACACACAAAAAAAGTGTAAAGCCATACCTACAGAATAGACCATTTATTCTGAAAACTCTCAAACTTGGGAGTAATGCTAGGGAAATCCTCCTTCACATATGCTCCTCAGCATTGGTACCCCTGAGAAGTGTCAAAGGCTTGTCTGTCAATTAGCCTGCTGGTTTATGTGCCAAGTCCTGTTTGGTCTTTTCTGGTTTGTGCTTGTTAGATGTACTGACTCACCTGTTAGAACAGCCTCTGACATTTCTTTAGGGCTATTCTGGATACATCCACCATTCTGCAAGCGTGGGCTGCTCTCCTTGTTCCTGGTAGATCTCCTTGCATTTAACCATATTTGCATATTTATAGGAAGTCAGTGATTTCATTTCCACACTAGCTGGAGGCTAGAGTTACAAGTTAGAGTTATATGCTTGCTCTAGACCTGGGATTTGCATAGATGTCTACATGCATTTGATAGCTGAGTAAAACACATCACTGTGCCTGCTGTAGTAGGCCAAATCTGCTATTCTCAAGTATGTATGAGTGTGTCAAGGATCTGTGCATGCTTCCTTTCAGCATGAGAGCTGGGCACTTGCTGTTGACATGTGTTCCGTCTCCTGCAAGATACCTTGAACTAGTTTTAATGGAGAGAAGATTTTTACAACATCTGAGACTGGATAGACTATTCCATGCTGTGCCCTGTGAACATGTATGAATCCCTGACCACTTCTATGAGCATTTCACTGGGGTGACTGGTGGATGTGTGAGAAGATGGAAAAGATCAAAGGAAAATGCAGAGCAAGAAGCAGTTGCAAGAAAATGTGCTGGAGTGAACTCATGAGATAACAACTAATCTTAAAAGATAAAATTAAAATACAACTAATGTGAATTAAATCAAAATATCTTCTTTCCAGAAACAAAACTAATTTGAATGGTTGAGCATTGGAGAACTTAAAAAAAAAAAAAAGCCTTATGAAAATGATCCAGTGTGTCTGATTGTAAGCACCCAGTGGGGAGCATGTAACAATTACAGGTCTTTGGGAAAGTTGGCCTTTGGAAGACTGAGGTTTCAGTGTGTCTCCCTTAACAGGAAAAAAAAAGATGGATATGAGCCTTTGATGAACAGCGCACAAGGTTAGGTAGCAGTCACAGCATATTCTGTCTTACTTATGTGGGACAGAGAGCCAGATGCATCACTGTTACATAAGCCTGCTGACCTGCATACAGAGCTTTGTGGTAATAGGAGTTTCAGAAAAATAAATCCTGTTCAGTTTAGCTAACATGAAGATAGAAAATCCAGGTATGTTTACAATGGGAAACTCCACAAAACATATTATTCCCTACAGGGCTTGGTTTTGAAATTTAAATTGGGAGGGCTCGAATACATGGAACAAAGAGGATGGGAGAGGAGGCAGTTAATATGATACAAGCTCAGTCTGCTGACCAATGGTACAGTGTGTATATTTAGGGAATGGGACCACAAGGTATGTTGTACACCAGCCATAACAGTCTATTGTTCCAGTGGTGCAGCATGAAAAAAGATCATGCCAAGTTACAGAGGATTTTGATAGATTTGTTTAATTTGATTGTATTGTGATTTGAAATGAAAATTAATTTTTTTTCCATTCTTAGTGAAAAAAATAGAATATTTTCAGTTGGAAGGGACCCACAACAATCATCTAGTCTGAAGGTAATAATATCTAGAATTAGAGACATCAAGCTCTGGGGTCCCCAGCTTGAGGAATTCTGTCTGGATCCTCTGGCTGCCTAGGGTGCCAAGGAGTTGCACATTTCCAGAGCTTCCAGACTCTTGCTTCTTTTCTTTCTGCCTGGTGAGTTAAGAGAGAGCTGGCAGCCTTGGAGTTTATGGGCAGAGAGACTCTGCTCTGAGTTTCTTGGCATCCTGCCTAATGAGATCTGTAGAGGAGCCAGCAGCTTAGGAGCTCTGCAATCTCTGAGATAATCCTGGAGCAATAACTTCTTTTTAACTCCCACTCTCTGTCAACTTGTCAGGAATACACTTGAAGAACAGGCAAGAGGACCTGGCAGGAAATCGGGTGTGATTTCTGCAGTGTCATCAAAGTCAAATGTGCCATTAAAAATGTTTCTGACCAGTTTTAGTAATCCCATGCAGAAATCCTAACATGTCAGCACCTGACCCTGGAGGTCCTGCATCCCTTTGCTGTAGATATCAGGGGTACAAATCTCAATGAGGCAGAAGAGAGGACAAAGAAATAATTACACCATTCCAGTATCTTTGAAGTTGGGATGTGGGTCACCTGCAGCTCTTCATACAGCACTAGCCTGCCTGTAGTCAGATGGCCTAAAAACCCCAGTTGTCCTAAAGGTATTGGAAGACATGGTTATTCTGGGAAGGCTCTTGACTGACATAGTGGCTAGTGCGATGTTATTGGAAAAATAGATGAAATACATGTTGGTACCTTGTGCTTTTTCCTTTCTTCCCGTGCTTGCTTTAGGATTGACCCTGAGGTCTGTGTCTGAGTAGAGATACTGGTCTGAACAGTGTGCACAGGAGCATGTGCCCCAAGCATGTACTCAAAATTCAGTGCAGATATTGCCAGTGTGAGTTATAGCATCCTAAAGGTTGCTGTAATTTGTATTTATAATCTACAGCTACAGAATGATGTTTTAGCAGCTGGGGAGCCCTGGAAGGTGAACATCATCTTGCTTTTCCTAGACACAGAGCTGGAGGATGATGGGCCCTGTGGCTTGATGTCATGACTGTGGCCCCTGCAGGGTGAATTAGGACTAATGATGCAATGCAAAATTGCCCAAATGACAGAGAGAATCTGCATTCATCTTGTCTGATTTCCAAATTTTTCAGTGCTCAGAGGTACAGGATTATAAGAAAATTTTACTTCCTGTTGTATAGGTCATATGCTGCATGCTGAATCCTCCATCACAGGGTGTAAAGCTGGACCAGGGAGACTTGATTTGCCTCAGTAAATATCAATGGGAATAACAGATGTTTTTTCTTTTACTGAATAATTTGCAGTGAGTTTGATTTGTGATAAAACCATTTAGGCTTTTACTGTTGGTGGTACATTAAAATACATTGCAGTAACTGCAACTTAACTGCAATGTGTTGCAGTTATTAAACTCTGCAGTCTTCAGATTGCTGTGGCTGGGCAAGATTCACTGTTGGTCTGGAGGCTTTGGGGGTGTCAAGTGGAGTGTCTGGCTCTGCCATGGGGTGTTCAAAGGTACCATCACTCTCCTGATCCTGCAACCGCAGCTGTGCATCCTCTGTCTCTGTCTGACAGGGCTGTGCACGAATCTGCAGTGGGTTCCTCTGGGAACAGAAAGCCTACGATTTGCTCACAGACTGGTAATGATACTGCTTTGATTACTACTTTAAAAAAATTAAAATCTGACCTCCTCTAGCAGTTTTTCTGGCATTTATCAGGACTTTTTAAAGATCAGGCAAGGAAAACAAAGCAAAACAGAAATGTTCCAATACCTGTGTCTTCCTAAGCTTTTGCTGTGGGGTAGAAAGCATCTAGAAATCCTCCTCTTCAGATGCTGCTTAATCTGCTCTGGATGCATATACATCAGTTTTCCCTGCATGGTTGGAGAGGTAGTGGGATAAAAAATGCTTTGCTGAAATGTGAATTCACTTGCCTGTTTTTCTTAGGCTGATTTGCAGCAAGGCAAACTTGATCAGTTACTCCCATGACTGTGCATTTTAGGGGAAGATATTTCTTTGTTACTGCTGCAGTTCTGTTGTAGCAATTAAAAAAATGTGTCTAAGGAGGAGGCAATAACTCTGAGAGTGTCTTTGATGACTAAACATTATACTCTAAATATGCAGTGTTGCTTCTGATTTTTCCAGTCTCCTGTGAGTCATAAAATCAGTCTCGTATAGAGTGAGCTATTCTTAATGACCTTGACTTTAAAAAAAAAAAAAAAATAAAAGCCTGTGACTTCCCCTAAGTCAAATAATTTAAATGAATGGTTTTCTGTAGGATATTTGCAGTGCTTTTCAGATCATTAAAATCCTTGAAGGACAATGGGCAGGTCTGCATTTGCAGGCATCACTGGTGTCCCCAGGACAAAGCCCCTGTGGCCCAAAGGGTGCTGTGCCTTAGATGAATACAAGCCTTGGTCTTGTGTGCAGCTGTTACCATGCAAATGTGAACAGAACTGACTGGGAGGGTCATCTAGGAAGGAGATAGCATGTTCCAGAGACTGAAGGGCTCAAACAGCCTCCACTTCCAAGGGCCTTATTTTGTCCTGCTCACAATTTTTGCTCTTCAATCCCAGCAGGTTTTTCATATTTTCATGGCTGTACTTACCACCTTGTGGTAAGCATGTTTTTTACAAGGTTCATGGCTGTTACCTATTGCAAATATATCTGTTCCAGTGGTGTTCTACAGCTGCTCTGTGAGAATGATATTACACATTGCCAGCAGAATCTAATCATGATGATTTCTGTGTTAAGGGTGCCTCCTTGAGAAACTGTAAGGGGAAGGATTTGAAAATAACCAAGTTGAATGCACTTTTATTGCATCTTTTTGCAGGGGAGGGAAGCTGTGGGACTCTTGTGGGTCAATCTGTCTGTTGCGTTTTCAGCACTGGAAGAAACACTGTATGTCCCAGTTTTAACTGGATGCATTATAGTACTAAAGCACACAGTGAATTACATTAGAGGGAAGTATTTGTTGTGGGTTGTTCCTACTGTCTGTTACTGTTGGTAATTTCTTGATAATGCTCACTTCTTTAACCTCAGAAAAACATGCACAAGATGGAGGTTTTCTCCATTTTTGACTTGACAAGAAAATCCTTCTGGAATTTGCTTTTTCATTGTACTAGGTTACATCATTTTTATGAGGTGCTCCTCAAAAGCAATGTGCCTGATTCATAGAAGATACCACTCTGCCATCGTATTTGGACATGTCATGCTGCTACTGTCTCTGTAGTATGATGTTAAGTCATTTTCATTAGCCTTTAAATCCATTATGATTGTCTTAATGGGAGAAATGTAAATAACACTAAGTTCATGTGCATAATTTATCACAAAAAAAAATTCCTGTGTTTAGTAAGTGCTGTTAGATTTTCAAGGCTAATAAAGGCTTGGAGCTGTCTAAATGAGGCAATGCCATTACAGGAAAATCAAATCAGCAAAGTAAATGGAGTCCTGTGGAAGATCCTTTGAATACAAAGGTGTTTTAATTGTTCCTTATTTTAAATTAGAATAGGGCCACTCCTTAGTTAGGACTAGCACTGGGTGAACACTGTCTTAAAAAAAAAAAATCATCTGGTTTTTCCTTTACTCTGTGTGTGTTCCAACAATCTGTGATCAGTCTTCAAGGTTTCCTAGTTTGTCATTTTAAATTGCTGAACTGCCTTATATCAGCACACTTCACCCTAAGCCTCTTGGCAAGCTAGCTATCCTTGGCTGCACGTCCAAGATTTTGGGGTAGCAATTGATTTCAGAAGTGTGTCTGTTACTACTGCCTGCCTGCAAAGTTGTGGAATATTTGATGAGCAGGAGGTTAGACATCTGGGATCTTCTGTAAGCATTTGCATCTCAGAGCTGCAAAGGATTGCAGGGATATTGTTCTAGAAGACATTTTTTGAAAGCAAATGTATTATATATATTGATAGTCCATTAACAGAAGAAATTAACTTCCAAAATGATGTTCAGCGTGACAGTGAGTTCAACTGTCCATGCACATTTATAAGATTCACATTTTCAAGTCCTCTTCACTATAGCTACCCACTCTTAATTAAGCCTCTTAAGTTGTTCTTCTCCAAGCAGCATGAAAATGAGTGTCTTTGTGTGTGTGTGACATTTTTATGAAAAGCTCTGTAGCATTAAATTGCAGCACTGCTTGTATTGTTGTATATTGCCCATATTCTACTGTTAATGAAAATAATGTATTTTCTATAGAGTTGAGTAAGACAAGGCTCATTTATCATTCATGAATTCATTTTTCCAGAATTACACCATTAGTTTCATAAGAAAGAAGCTGAAATAAAGCCAGAGCAATGATTTTGAATGAGTTCTATATATGCAACCTTGTCTAATATTTAATACCTTTATTAAGCACAAGAATGTAGAAATACATAATATAATTTTCTAACAGAAGAGAACATAATTTATTTGTGGTTTTCAGCACTCATGGTTGGTTAGATGATTGTTGGGGTTTTTTCCCTTGGATGCAATTCCTTTCCTCTGAGATACAGACAAGCTCTGTTGGCCATTGGTTATAATTGGGATCAATACGTCTTCATTGAGAATTTAATGATATTCACACCTCTTGAGCTCCAAAGTGAATCCATCAAGTAGAAATGCATTTTAGAAGCAGCAATTTGTGAATGAGAAGATTACACTGAATGCTATTTGATCTTTTTTTTTACCAAGCACAGAAATCAAATGTTTTTGCAAAGATCATGCTCTTGGTTATATAGCATTTCTTTACCAAAAAGCTGAGGGATCCCATGTATATTATGGCAAAATGCAGCTTTGCAACATTTCTTTTCTTGTAATCACTTTCTTTCTTTCCAGTTTTTCTATTTGCAGATAATCAAAATTTTTCTAAAGGAAGATGTTTATGTTTTAAAACAAGGTACTATAAAACAGATATTAAACAATTTATGGTAGATAATTTTCTATTGAAGTGTGTGCATGCCACAGACATATTGATTTTCTGTAATTAATAGAAATTATAAAATGAATGGATGCTCATGATTATATTAGTTAGACCAAATAAAATATCTGTAGTTTCATTATAAAATATTAAAGAATAGCACAAACCCTCTTGCCTGGCATTTTCTCTCATTTGTGCTACTGTAGCTCCAGAATAGTGATAGAAAACACTGGTGCTTCAGTGGTTCTAAAGAAGGGATAATCTGTGACCCTTGATAAGGGCAGAGGCACAGCAGAGTACTTCTTTTATATTTACAGCAGAAACTCTTTTCAGGTGTTGCATAGTATCTTCTTCAAATATTTGTTCACAAATAGCAGAAATATGCATTTCTTTGCTTGATATAAAGAAATCTTATTAATTCCTTGAATTTGCAATTTCCTCACTTTAAATACCTCTAGTGCTACAAACCAATGGAAGCATGGTGTTTCTGGCCCTGCACATCAGGGCTGAGGTACTGAGCAGCCACTGTATACTGGTGCCTTGAGAATCTTTAATGCTGGGTTACACACTGGGGAATGTTCCCAATATGCATTGACTGTCCTACTGCAGCAGTTGAAAGTGCACGATGGTCCACCACCCAAACCCACTTCAGATATCAGACATGATTTAAATATGTTTTTACGGTGGCATCACCATATTTCATGTCTTCTTTCAGATGACCAGAATAAAATAACATCCTCCTTTTACTATCTTTTTCTTCTAAATGTAAGGAATTATTTGACTTCAAATCCTTTGTGTGCATTCATTACAGGTGGGCTCAATGATCTGAAAAGTCTTTTCCAATCTCAGTGAGCACAGGCACTCTCTGAAGATGCCATAGAGATTTTAGGAATATGTGTACAGTCCTGCAGCTCTTAGTTTTCTTCCTTCCAGCCCCAGTGTTGTTTGTCTTTGAAGCCTCTATATTGGCTCTTTCCTTTCTGACTTTGATGCATGCTCCAGAAGTTTTTGCAAGGCTTTTACTGCTGTACCTTCTTAATGGGAGAAGGATGACTTCCATCCACACTGTGCTCTGCAGGGCATGGAGACCATTGACCCTGGCAGTGGGCACAGAACTCAGCTCTTCAGGGAGCTGACTGGAGGAGTCCAGCAGGACAGTTGTCTTTAGGAGGTGGTTAGCACTAGATTTGTTCCACCAGTATGAGCTCTCTGAGCTTCCTTAAAAATGGTAGTTTAGACACTTGGGGGAGCAGACCATTTGTTCCATGAGAAGAGGCCAAGGGGTCCAGGCTGTTTCACCCTGGGGGAGAGCCGGCTTTGGGGACACCTCACAATAGCCTTCCTGAAACTGTGAGGAAGCAACTGAGAATCACAGAAGCATAGAGAGAGCCAGGCCCTTCAATGTGATACATTGTGAGAGAGTGAGACACAGAGGGTGTAAGATGAAACAACAGAATTTCAGACTGAATATAGGAAAAGCATTTCCCTCATGAGGACAGTGCAGCAGTGGGACAGGTTGCCCAGGAAGGCTGTGCATTCTCCATCCCAGGAGCTTTTCAAGACTGATTAGGTAAACCCTGAGCAAACTGCTCTGGCTTTGAACTGACTCTGCTTGGAGTAGGTTGATCTAAATGACCTTCTGAGGTTCTTTCCTGTGGTCTTACAGTTTCCTGATACTTAGCACAGGATGAACAAGTACAAATGTGAAGGACTGGAAGCAGCTAGAAAAAATAAATGCTGGTGGCTGACAGAGGTGGTAAAAGATTGGAGAACATCAAGTGAGAGCATGAATATGGATCACTGATCTTTGTTATGCCAGAAATTATTTGATCCTTAGAGAGCAGTGCACAGTCATCACTTTTATTTCAAGGTTTCCTTTGAGGTTCCAATGTCACAGAGAAATAAGTTTTGTTTAATGTCCTTCTACATTAGCAGTTCTTTGTGCTGGTGACTGAAATTGATTTTGCTTGTGATGTGAAGGAGCACAAGCCCAGCCTCTGCATTGTTGCTCAACCATGTGCTTTAGCCCTACCAAAGAATGGGAGGCCAGCAAATTTCTGAGCATCAGAAATATCCATGCTGAAACTTTTAGTTACAGCATTGATAAAGACTCAGCTGGTTTTTAATCTCTGTGATGCATGGTTGGAAATTGTGCCTTCGTGCTTGAGCCCTGGAAATGTTTGGTCGATATTTTTCTTTGGTAAAGTAACATCATTAAGACCTCTCTTATTTTCCTCAAGCATTTCACAAGAGAGACTTCCTCCCTGACCAGAGTAATTACAAAACAATTCATTAATGGTTTATGTTCTACACTTCTTAGTTACATATGTGGTATGAAGAAAATCATTAAGAGAAGGGTGAAGGATAGATTTTTCAAGGAGGTAAGACTGTGAGGAGCACAAGGTTTCATAAAGACTTCAGGTGAACAATAAAAGGAGGGGGTGAATAATTCACATAGGAAGGAGAAAGAACAGACAAAGAGGATGAAAGGAATGGGAAAGAGAAAGTGAAGAGTCTGACAAAATGAGAAAGGAGAATTGGCAGCTAATGTTTCAAGAAAAATATAATAAAAATTGAAGGAAATATTAGGCAAATAATGACTTCTACATTTGTAAATGCTCTTAGTCTAGCAGTGCATGTTTGACAAATATTCTTTAACCCCAATTTTGAAAAATTAGAGAACTTAGTTTAAATTTAAATTGTTGGATAACAAAAGAAGTGATCACTAAAGTACAAAAAAATGTAAGTTCATTGAATGAATGACGTTTGAATCACTTTTCCATTATTCTGGCCACACCAGTTTTCAGTGATAGTTTTTTCAAGCATAGCTTCCCATGACAGCTATCCCTGATACTTTAAGGACATTCTTCCTCTTGAACAAGTCAGTAAACTGACAACTGGTAACAGTGGGTAGCTCCTCTGCAACCAGTTGAGGAACTAAAATTGAAGCCTCTCTATCTTCTAAAATAAAGCTAAATTTTAGGAGGACCTAGAGAGTCACCCTCCTGATCCTCCCTAGAGCCTATGTACAGTGATGAGATCACAGAGAAGAAACTTCATGTATGACTAGAAGAGGAGAGACGGGGATGTATTTCACACCATCCCAAAATACAAGGCCAGCTCTGCTGGTACTATCATATTGTGATATTAATTTATTGTAATATTAATTACAAATGAAAAAGTACCTGATGTCCTGAAAAATCCTTGGAAGGTGTGGATAGCAAAGGCTGAAAGTGTGTTCTGTTGGGTGTTGTTTTGATTACTTAGACTACAAAGACAGTAATCAAAAAGAAGATGATCTACGGAGACTCTAGTAGTGTTCCCTTTCTTTGCCTGGAGATAAGAATGAATGGGTTTTCTTTGTTTGCAGTACAGTCTGGACTTCATTAGATGATGCAAAGAGATGGAATTCCAAATCCAATTTTGTTTGGATGCAGCTACAGCAGAGGCAGAATTAATGTGTAATGTCTTACGAAGACTGCAGAAAGCTTCTGGTGTTGTTTTGAATGAAAAACAAGTCTGAACATTTACCAGTTTCTGATCCAAGATGGAGAGCTGAACCAGAGAGTGTGCAAGGGCTCTAAGTGCCTCTCATCACTAGGAATCTTTCATGTCCTCCTGCCCAGCTGGCACTCTCCTGGATCAGTGACTGACTCTTGCATATCTCCCTGGTTTTGTGTCCTACAATAATCCATCTAGCTGCTTCTCCAAAAATAATGACCTCCCCTTTTTTACTTTGCCTCTCTCTGCAGGATTTTTCTCCAGTTCTGTTCTTCATGCTTGGAAAAATCTTTCTATCCTGAAGTACAAGCCATAAAGGCTCTCTTCTTTCCCAGTTTTTAATTTTTCTCTTTTGAGGGGCATGTTGGTGACTGGGACACATTTTAGTAATGACAGTTAATTACTGTCATCAAGTAATTTATTATAATAATAATTGCAATAGAATATTTTAAACAAAATTCTGTATGCTATTATCATTTCAGGTACTACCAATGTACTAAGATGTGTGTTTCTCCAGTAGACATCGAGTTTTAGCCAGAGTTAAGTATGCAAGCAGTGCATCACTGGTGATGTTTAACAGTAATAATGACAGCCTTAGTGGAAATTGTAAAGCCTAATAAAAAGTTTTGTAGGCTTTGAATTTTAATATCAGAGGAAAGATGCAAATGGTGAATATTATTCTGAGAAGAGTCATAGAAATAGGACTTACTTGGAAGGTTGGATTTGTGATGGCTGTCATTCCATAAGTTGAACTTTATCCATTAGACTACTTCTGTAGATCCCTGCTAAGTGGGTTATGAGATGGTGTTGGGAAGATGGCAGAGAATGTTTGTTTCCATATTGACAAATGGATGTTTGTCTTGTGCACAAAAAGTAGCAAAAGGAAAAGCATGGAATGTGCTTTTCACCTTAAATCAGTAAATCATGGGAGAATGTCTCAATATGTTTTGGATAGTTCAGTTTCTACAATGTGCTGCCATTATGCTCTGTTTGTATGGAAGCACCTGGGCACACTGCTTGCCAAATGCTTTATTTTGACCTTGAATGAAAAACAAACAATTCCTTAAATTGTGAAAATACAGATACTTACCTTATGCTTTTGTCTTTTTTTCTTCCTTTTTTTTTTTTTTAATCCTCCTTCCTCTTGTCCAGGGAAGAATGTATCAGTCACACAGAAGAAGCAGTAGAGCTCTGAAGGACTGATGAAATGTGCTTTGGCCTGGAGGTGACTGCAGCTGCTACGTTATGGGAAAAAGTGAGAAGTTGCTCTACATTACCATCTGCACCATTTTAGCCACCTCCTGTAATGGAAGCTGGCCATGCAGGCCAATGCATGTTTGAGTCTGAGTTTTGTTTTGATTAGTTTTCTTGGGATCTCAACATTCGCATTTTGAAGCAATTACCAAGTTAAGCACAATCCCCATCTTCATGATTCTGCTCATGTGGGTATGTAATATCTTAAGCCTCGTGTGGCTTTGAGCATTCCTGAAAGAGCCTTTGATCTGAGTTGGGATGTTTAGTATATCTGAGGCTGTGATACTTGAGGGTACAAACTGTTTAGCAAATGAGACAGAATGGCATTTTTACAAGGGTAAGTTGGAATTGGGAATGATCTTCATGAGCACTGAGAGGCTCTTGGAACATCAAAGTGCTCTGTCCTAATACTCTGAGTATTTCAACCACATGAATAGGCCACACTGAATTTAACTTTCAGAAATAGATGGGTTTGTACACTCTGGTTGGTAGTAGCATATGTGATGTAAACACATTGTGCAACCGTGCTGCACAATACAGATCACACACCACAACCCCTACTATTCACCTCTGAGTACCGTTTGGGAAGGCAGGGAGATGGGAATGCAGGCACCGGACCTGTACATAAAGGGTCCTGTGGGTACTTCCATCCTTTCTGAAACTAAAGGCACACAGCCATGTGGAGTCAGTGGCAATACTTGTGCTGACCTGGATGGCAGCAGCTACTCTCAAACTGTCTTACATTGTGATGCACTTTCAGTTTTGATAACTGCTTTATGATTTGTATTTCCCTTTTTTCTTTTTTTAATGTTGAGCTAATTGCTAGGATGTGCTGTCTTTACAATGCGTAGTTGCCCAGTAATTACAGATACCCTTTGAAGGGAAGCAGCAGAAGAATAAACTGTGGAATCCCAAATCAGATTAATGTAATGTTCATTTCTAGATTACAATTAGTAACAAGATGACACGTTGTCATGGTAACGTGAAGCTTAACTACAAGTTCCTAAAATAAAGCAATGACATATGTGTAGGTTTCTACCATTTGCATACTATCCACTTGAAAACATACATAATTTCTACAACACTCAGGCAATTAAACCGTACTTCTTTCTTCTGAATTAAGTGTTTAACTAAAATATCACGCCTCTTTCCTGGTATTTACACAAAATCTCCCACCATAAATTATAAATGTTGATGATGAAGCTGTCCATTTTGTAACATCTTAAGCTTTCTGCCTTTTGGTTTCATTTTAGAACAATTAGTGTAAGGAATGTAGAGCACTTTGTGGTTTGTACCACATCGATCTCCTTGAAATTCTACCATCTCCTCATACAAAAATTGTCCAACCAATATTGGAAAAGTCTGTTTATTAATTGCATCGATAGACCAGTGGGTGTGTTTCATGTAGCTGAGTAAAATCCCAACTTTGCCTCAAATCACTGTAAGAAAGCAGTAAACTTTTAATGTGAGATTGCTAGCTAAGACAGAGAGCCTAGCTATTATTTTCTAGTTCCCTTACAGTGAAAAGTGTTGTCTACTTGTTAGAGAGTTTGAGTTTCTTTCACTAAGCAGAAGTCAACTTGTTTAATGTGATATCTATGGTAGAGGTGCCAGCACATGCTTTACATGTATTGTCATTTTGTGGTAAACCTTCAGAGAATGAAAAATTGGTCACTTTGTTCTGATTGCTTTATATGCACAGTATTGTTTTGGCCAAATTCTTTAGTCAAAGTTAAGATGCTGCTAAGTTCTGTAAGTAAATGCAATCTTCTTCTGTCACCCTAAATGGACAAGATGCACAGTGTTACATGGAAAATATGGTTTCTTTGGCAGTTCACTTATTTGTGTATACTTTATTGTATAGAGTATTGGAGGATATTGAAAATACAGCTTACAGGTTGCTCCTTAAGCAACTTTTAAATCCCAAATTCTGTTCTTCACACCACTATGGATGATAAATGCTGCAAGTACAATGATTGACTCTGGTGTGATAATCATGTTACATTCAGAATAATGCAGTTGCTGGGAAATGTGTCACATACACAGCAGAGTTCCCAGGATAAACCGTCTGCTAAGGTATGGCTGATGTTTGTCTTTGTGGCCTTTTGAAAAGTGGAAACTCTGATTTTTGTGTTTCATAAATCTACCTGTATTTCTCACTTGCAGATGAAGGTTTGTAATATTTGAATTTACTGTGGTTATGGGGTGGAGGGAGGGACATGTGCATGCTGGGTTTTGCCACTAATCCTTTGGAAATCCTTTAGTGCCTTAAGGAGGCGGAGGGGTAACAGACCCTAGGATTACAGAAACTTTTTCAAACCTCTTTCCTGCTTTAGCATTTAGCAGAATTCCTTTAAAATATATTGTGCCTTTGGCTCCAAATATATTTGCATTAGAAATCAGTAGCCATGGGATTATGGACAGGAATTTTTGCCCCTGTAGAAATGTTAGGAAAGAGAGTATACTATTTCCTGTATGGGACATGATCTAAAAATATAGCTAACTTAAATTCTACCATTGGGATCCATGCATACTAGGAAAGTTGCAAGTTGCAGTTAAAGGCAGAAAAAAAGTGAAAAAAAAGGAGAAAGTTTAAATATACTGGATTAAATGCTTCTATCATTGAACTGACTGGCAAATTTCCACTGGCTTTCTTGGGACCAAGATTTCATGCTTGCTTCTACTTGGCTAAGAAATTCTCATATGTGGTAGATATGTGGGCATCATGTTCTCTTTAATGTTGTAGGAGAGGAAAAGAGAGATTAGTAGTTTTGGAGACCCGCCTTGATTTAGAGTTGTTGGGATCTGTGGTATAAATCTCTGTTCACTATTTTTTCTCTGTGTAATGTAGACTCTTGCTATGGGAATATGAATATGCAAATGTAAATTCCAATGCGAGAGGTTACTGCACAGTGTGCACTAACCAATGCCAAACAGCTATATTTCTCTACTCTCTGCACTGTGGTCTTTTTGAAAACAGGGAAAATGTAACTAACAGATGAAGACCACTCCAGTGCAAAAAAAGCCTGCATGAGGCAATTCATGTATCACTCACTGATGGTCCTAAGCAGCTCTTAGGAAAAGCTGAATAAGCTTTTAGCTCATGAGTGAATTTTATCTTCTAGGAATTAAGAGCAATTTCTTGGCACAGAGCTAAATAAAAAAATAAATTTAAAAAAAATCAAGGCCTGAAAATCAGACGTGGTGGTCTTGTTTTTCTCCTTGTGATGACAAGAAAGTTTTAAAGAATATGTAAATAGTAAAAGAAAATCATTACGTGCTTCACAGTATGTAAGACAAGGCCCAGCATGGAACTGATTTTTGTAGCTTATTTATAAATTATGCTTCTGTCTTTTGTTTGGAACTTGGAAAAGGAAACCATGTAAATTAAATAAGGAGTGAAGACTTACTGCACACATTTGTTGACTGAAACAAAAATATTTCCCCACCTCCTGAGGAATTTATGAGTAATCTGGGATGAATAATGTACGGAGATCTTGCCTTTTGAGCTCTAGTGCTGTATAAGTATTTAACACTTTTGCACAGCCAACAGAGGAGTGGTAACCAGAAGTCATGAAGAGCATTTGTTAGGGCCACAAACTGGGATCCATTTGAGTAGGTACCAAAGAATGCACAAAAAGGCTGGGATTTATGGTGTGATACTTATTAAGCAGATGTACCAATTGGACTGGGGAAGGAGGGGTGTTTGTAAATAAATGCAAAAAGTTTGAACTCTGACCCATGACCACCCTGTCACTGGGTGTCACATTAGTTTCGGCTATGTCAGAAGCTTCAATAGTGTAAAAGAGGCCACTCATATTTTAACTGTTTCATTAAAATCTTCTGGATAACTCTTCAGCAAAGATTTCCACTCTACGACATTTGCCATTGATATCAACTGTACATATGTATTAATACTCAGTGTAACTAGGAGGATACAGAATTGTAATGAAGTCACAAAGTCTACTTGATGATTACAGATTTGTAACTCTCACAAATTATGTAAGATATGTTGACATTTTATCTTGTTAACAAGATGTATTTTTCTATGTTAGCTAAATGTATAATTTGTATAATTTTGTATATTAAATGTATGCATATTTTAAATTAAAAACATTATAATCTTATTATTTTAACTTTAAAATGGTGACAGAGCTTCTGAAATACAGTTTTATATACAACTGTATCCGTGGATAGCAACTCAGAAAGTCTCAGTTTTGAGGAAGGGACCACTTGATCTTCTAACAGGGTAAGGAAATTGCTATACCCGAGCTCTTGCTCCTCTTGGTGGAGGAGCTGCCATTCAGCTTCTGGTGAGTTAGTGAAATTAATATGAATTGGCAGAATACTATGGGCTGTATCACTGCTTGTGAAGTGGGTAACCTGAGCTTTCCCCAGCTTGTAGCTGTGTTTTGGATTCACAGTTCCTAGATGTGAGGACACAGTTCAAATCACCCATCCATGGGATGGGGTTTTGTGGGGGGAGGAGGACACTGCTGGCAGAGATACAGCAGAGCCAGAGACTGACTCAGTGACTTGGCAACTCCAGTCACTCCTCTGGAAGAAGGAGAACTCATGTCTCTCACATGCATTCCCTTTGGGCTGTTCATGCCTTTTTTGTCTGATGATTCTGTTGTAAAATGCACAATAGCAAAATATACATGCAAAATGTACATTGCATATTCTCTAAGGCCCTGCACCAGGAAAGTCCTGTTCTAGCTCATGATGTTCATGCTGTTGCAAGAAGAGCTCAGCTACAACTGAAGCCAAGCAGGTATGTGATACCCTTCTTGTTGGGCTTTTGTCCAGCAAGACAGTGTAGGTTTTGTGTGAAGCAAGTAATGCCCTGGGTTTTCTGTTATCACTCATCTAGTCTTTTTGGAATAAAGGTCCTATAGGAAGAGGGTGCACTTTCAATCAAGTTTAGTCCTCTTTTCATCAAGCAATGTCAAAACAGGATGACTGCACTCTTTGCAGGAGAATATACCTAAGCAATATATTTCTCCAAAGTTGCATACTTGTTTTTAGGTAAACTCACAGGGTATTGGGGTATTAGGATGCAATTGGGTCTGCTTCTGTAGCACCTAAAACTGCAATTTTATCTCTTACTGAACAAAGGAATCTGGTGAACTGAGAATAGTTTTTTAATAAACTAAGGGCTATGGTATGAAAAAAAACCCAAAACATTTAAAAGCAAAACCAGACTCTGGTATTATTTTATGCTTATTTCTAATGAGAAAGTTTAATGCTATTTTCTAAAGCATTGATCTGACATATTCTCTGAGTCTTGTGATCTCCTTATGTATCAGAATAATATGAATCTCCTGGCTTAATATTTAAAAAATAGTATTATTCCTTTTTTTTATTTAAAAAACCCTGAGTGGTCTAGAAACCAGAGCAGTGTTATCTAACTAGATCCCAAGTGTAAACAGAGTCCATCTTTCTTAGCTTTATGGATGATAAATAAAAGATGCTCTGCATTTAGCAGATGTATGCACTGTGCAACATACTGGACCTACTAAGGGACCTTCAAAAGTTCTTATTCTGGAAGTTCAAATTAATCTCTTGATTGCAAAGAAATAACTCCTAAAATGACTTGCAAAGACAGGCAGGTCACGCATCACACTCCATGTACCACCTGCGTATTTCACTAACTGTCAGGGTTTGGTGTCCTGTGGAGGAAGAAATTGACTTTTTTTTTTTTTTAACATGATCAATAAATCTCAATGTTACCATCAGGAACAAAAAAAAATCAATATTTGCCCATACAAGAGACTTTAAGGAAGCAACAAAGCAATGTCCTACAAGCTATACTTATTTTTTTTCACATGCACCAGTGAAACCTCCATATGATATTCAAGTGTTAATGTGGAAATATGGTTTATTAAGTGAGCTGTGGAATCCTGGGCAATACATGCTCAGAAATGTCAGTTGACTAAAATCAGTGTGCTGATAACCATAATAAATGAAATTTTGACTAGCTTCCTAACTCCCCTCATGTGAACAACACCCATGGTGTTGAATGCACACACAGCATTCAAGATAGCAGGTCCCATTGCATTATAAATGCAGAAAAGAGTGATGTTTTCCTTGGATGCATTTTGGCATTGCTCAGGTATGTCACATCACTGCTTTTTCACATGGTTTGGGTCCATGGGTAGTTGTTAATGAGAAGGAGAGCCACCTGGACTCATTTCTGTTGAAATCCCGGGATCTCTCTCTTTAACCTCCCACTTTTCCTGATTTGCAATTAGTAACTTGCAATTTTTCTTGTGCTGGGTCCACCAGGCATGCCTGTGGACCACAGGCAGGAGTGCTGTGTTGTTGGGCTTATATTCAAACAGCACACTGTACATGAGCAGTAAACAGGCCTTGTGATTGATCCACTCCCTCAAATTTGCTTAGTCACGTAATCAGTCTCAGACCAGTTCGTTGCAATATGTTATTTCAGAGCAACAGAAAATGTCCCTTATGTAACTACTGGCGTAGTCAAAGCCTGTGACAATTGCCAGAGATTGGCTGCATGTGCAGGAGAGGAGTGTCCAAGGACTTGGAATTCGGTGGATGATCTCAGGCACTGTAAGACAGGTAGTGCTGTAAAGATGGACTTTCTGAAGTGGGCTGTGCAGAGAGCTGAGGGGAGCACAGTCTCCACCCTTCCTGATCCTAGTTTTGGGAACTTGGATCCCTCACAGTGAAACGAAGCCCTGCATGGTTTGCCTCTTTTTGCCGAGGCCAAGCCAGGCAAAGACGGGCCCGAGCGGCCGGCCCGGGAGCCTCCCGGGGTGCTGAAGGGACAGCTCCGGGGGGCGAGCCGCGCTCCAGCCGCTCCGAGGGAGCTCCGCGGGGACACGCCCGGCTCCCCGCCTTCCGCGGGGCTCGGTGGGCCGGCTCGGCGGACACTCAGGGCGTGGGCCGCACACCCAGGCCCGCGGAGCCGGCTCCCCTTCCCCGCTGGCGGCGGCGCGATCACTTCCGTGTCAGGGCCGGCGCCCGCTGCCTGTATCCCGCTGCCTGTAGCCCCCTGCCTGCACCCCGCTGCCCCCGCGGCGTGCGAAGGGGTCGGGCGCCCTGTCCGCGCCGCCGCAGCGGGGGAGCGGCAGCCGGGGGCGGCGGGGCGGAGCAGAGCCGCCACCACCCCCGCAGGCACCAGCTGCTGCGGCAGGGGCAGCGCCAGCCCCCTGCCCGGGGGCTGGGGATGGCTCTGCTGCCTCCCACATTCTGGCCACCCCTCGCTCTTCTCCCCGCCGCTCCCCCTGCGGCCGCAGACCGGCCCCGAGCGACGCTGGCCCGTCCCCCGCCCGTACCGGGGGCTGCCGCGACCGCGCCCCCCGCCCCGCCCGGGCACCGCCGCAGCCTCTCCCGCGGAGGGGGCGGGGGCAATATGAGTGAGCAAAGTGGGAGAAACTCCCTCCGGCTCGCCCGGGGGGGCTGGGGAGGTTCGGAGCTTTTCTTTTTTTTTTTTTTTTTTCTCTCTTTTTCTTTTCGTTTCCCTTTTTTTTCCCCATCCCGAAGCCACGCAGCAGCAGGTGACCGGCGCCCGCCCGCCCGCAGAGCAGGACCCTGTTAGCACCGGCCGTGTGTGCATGCGGCGGGCTCCCTCCCTGCCTCCTCCCCCTGCCTCCCGCCCCCCGGATCATTCTATACCGGGGGAGCTGTTCACTGCGGTCCCCGCTCGGGGAATCGCTGCTGCTCTTCTCATTCGTCAGGGGCTTTCCAATCACCTGCCTCTGCCACCCTCTCCGCTCCGCTCTTTGTACTTTATTTTCACGTGCTCTTTACTAACACGGCTATTTTTAAATCCCGCTCGGATTTATTTCTCTCTCTTTCTTTCTTTCTCTCTTATTTTCCTTTTTTTATCTTTTTTTTTTTTTTTTTCTTCGGGGGGGTGGGTGGGGGGAGGGAGGTTAACGTTTGCAGTTCCCTAAGGGAAAGATCCCACCAGCCAACCCAGCTCCGCCACTGCTGCATCCATCCATTCAATTTTATGGTCACTAACAGCCTATCCCGATAGTGGAAGGTGCAGAGAAGTGGGAGGCAGGGAGACAGTGAGAGAGAGAGAGAGAGAGAGATCCGGACAGCGAGAATGGCCGAGAGAAAGAGGAACTGGAATAAAGAAGATGACCTGCCTGTGTATCTAGCTAGGCCGGGCACGACAGCCCAGACACCGCGACAGAAATACGGGGGAATGTTCGCCTCCGTGGAGGGGGCCTATGAGAACAAAACCATCGACTTCGACGCCTACAGCGTGGGGAAGAAGGGGTCCCGGACCCCGCGGAGCGGCAGCCGGCACGACATGCTGGACGGAGGGGACAACTACAGCGAGACCGCCAGCGACATCAGCGAGATCTCTGGCTCCGTCATCAGCTCCCCGGGAGACCGGGAAGACAAGACCCCGGGCGTGGAGATCAAATACCCCGTGGGGAAGGAGCTGCTGCAGGGCCAGGACAATGGACAGGTGAGCGGGGCCCGGGCAGGGGGGAAGGAGCCGCCGCCCCCGCTCGCTGGGCGAGCCCAGCCGAGATTGCTGAGCCGAGCCGAGCCGAGCCGAGCTTGCTGCGCCGTGCTGCGCCGTGCTGTGCTGTGCCACGCCGAGCCGTGCAGTGCCGCAGAGCCCCGCTCGCCCGCGCAGGGGGCTGGGGGCCGCCTTCGCGGGGGAGGTTCAACACGGCAGGTCGGGGAGGCGCGGCCCCCTCCTCCCGGGCACGCTGATGCTCTGGGAAGAGCCCGGCTGGCCCCTAAACTACCTCACTTGGCAGAGCTTAGCGGGGGCGGGAGGGGGCGATCCCAGAAATCGTTTTCCTTCGTAAGTGATGGCGATGAGTTTTCTCCGTTTCCTTTCCTGCCCGTGCCGGTGGGCCGGAGGGCAGCTCGGGTCCCACAGCGCCTCTCCGCCGCCCCGCGGAACAAAGCCGGGCCCGCGGCACTCCCGGGCTCGCCGGGGAAACTCCGCGGAGCTTGTCCCGGGCACAGCCCCAGGATCTGCCCCGGCCCGCTGCCCTGACTCTACCCCTGCTCCCAGCGGCTCCCTGTGCGCCTGCATTGTCTCCCCGGCAGGGAGCGCGGAAGGCGGGAGGATCAGCCGAAACCTCTGCCCCGGGTTCCCCTTCCCTGGGGTTGCAGCCTGGACACATATTGTAGGCTCAAGGAAGAAGTGAGCCGGTGGGGCTGGCCAGCCCCTGACGGCTGTGCATCTCCATCTTAGCCCTGTCGGTGGCATGCAGGCTGGAGGCAGACCCGGGGAGCTGGCTCTCCTGGGAACCCGGGCTGTCACTGATTTCCCCTTAGAAAGAAATGCGGCCCTGCAGTGATGCCTCTGCATGGATACACCCTGTCCCTTAGTACCCAGCCTGGAGCCTCTGTGGCTTGTCTGAACTCTGCTCTTTCCACAGGCTGAACTGAGAGTTTCCACTCTCTTCTCCCCCCTCTTCAATTTGAGCATGAATGGGGTGCTGGTTTGCTCTGGTGTGGGGATTGGGTGCAGGTGCTGCACGGCCTCCCGTGCAGCCCAGTGGGTGTCTGCTGTGGTGGGACATTGGAGTGAGCAGGCAGGGCTTGGTGGGACACTGTGCCTGGGATGCTGCTGCTTTCTCTGCAATGACCTCAGGGTTGCCTTCAGAGGCTGCCAGCTGCAGTGCAGTCTTCTCTTTTCTAGCTCACCTGAACTGAGTTTTTTGGTCAGGACCCTGGGGCAGTGGGAGGGCACAGCACACCCCATCTTCTAGCACGACCATGGTGCTGCCTCCCCATCTTCCCTGCTTCCTAGTTCAGCCTGGGACTCAGGGTAGTGAGCACACTGCACACTGTCTCTCTAAACACCACTGTGCTTACTAAGTTGACCAAAGCAAGGTGGGGAGGAGGTTAGGGATAAAGATTTTGCCACTGGCTTAGGAAGGTGCACTGTAAGCAGCAGACGTGTGACCCCTGTGCAGTTGCATCTAGAGTTTTTTACAAGCTTCAAACAATGATTTCGGGGAAGATGTGTCAGGGATGTGGCCTGGGTGCTTCATGTTTTGTATCTATGTGTATTTCACAGGGGTGGGTGTGCTAAGAGCCCCAGAGTGTGTGTCCTTGGGGGGATTAACTTGGGCACAGCTTTGCAGTGCCTTTTACCCTTCCTGCAGTTCACAGAGTGTTAATCAAGTACCTTGGGTGGAGGGAGGCACACTGTCAGAGATTACACGGAAGGGTTTCAGCTAGCCACTTTACCTCTCCAGCAGCTGCTGGTACAGCATCTGCCTGGCCTGGCCTGGTTGTGTTATCCCCTGTGACCTCCCTGGGCACAGGACAGAGCAGGTGTGAGACAATGGGGCAATGACAGGGAGGGCAGAACAGGACAGTGCTGTTCGGGTCACAGCTGTTGGTGAGGACGGAGCAGGCAGTGCCATCAGGGACAGAGCCATGGGGACAGAGCCATGGGGAAAGAGCAGGAAGTGCCATGGAGACAAAGCAAGGCAATGCCATCAGGATCAGTGCTATGGGGACAGCGCAGGGCAGTGTCATGGGGACAGCACAGAGCATTGCCATCAGGCTCCATGCCGTGGGGACAGCGCAGGCAGTGCCACTGCCATGTGTAGCACAGCAGGACCCACCGCCGGGGATTATATCCCCCGTCCCCACCCTGCGGCAAGCGATGCGTGGGATCCTGCCGGTGACCTCAGCGTGCGAGCGGGGCGGCGGCGGAGCTGGCGGGGCGGCGTTTCTCAGCGCCGGTACGGGAGGGAGGGAGGCTCCGGCTGGATTGATGGGCTGTGAAGGGGGGCCAGGCAGAGGGGTGGGGGACAGGAGGGAAGGAAACGCTTCCTGGGTTGCGCTGAGCGAATCCTGCTCCGACCTGCAGCAGGGAGGGCGCTGCTGCCGCCGCCGGCAGAGGCAGCGCTCGCCGACCCCCCCGGGAGCCGCGTCCCTGTTTGATTGCAGCCGGAAAAAAAAAGGTGCCGGGTTTGCCGGGCTCGCCTTCCTCTGGGCGACGGAACTTCGCCCCCATTCCACCGCTCTGCCGGGTCGCCCCCGCCCCGCCCCATCACCCGACCGGGCTTCGCATTATTATTCCTCTCAGCACCGCCGGTGTTGTTCCGCTGGGCTCGGCTCGCTCCTCGGGTTCGTTGCGTGCTCCCGGCGCTAGGGAGAGCCGACATGTCTTACCAGGGCAAGAAGAGCATCCCCCACATAACGGTAAGCGGGCCCGGGCGCAGCGAGCGCTGCCCGCGCTCCTTTGTTCGCGGGGCGGGGAAGGGCGTGCGGCGGCAGCGCCGCGGCCGCGCAGTGCCCGGGGCCGGCGGGCAGCCCCCAGGCTGCGGGGCCGGGGCTCCCTGGGGCGGCCGGGTGCGGGCGCCGCCGCCCGTCCTCCTCCCGCTGGAGCTCTGGGCGCGGATTGATTTAATGTAATTTTATTTTAAAATTTCATTATTATATTTTTATTTTATTTTTTATTGTGTTCTGCCTCCCCTTCCTCGCGCGCCGCCCAGCCGGGGCTCAGCGCTGTGTGCTCGCTTCAGGCCGGGGCGGGGAGGGGAGGGAGGGCCGGCGGGGGCTCGTCCCGGCGCTGCCGGGGCCGGGGCTGGGGGTACCGCCCTCCCGAGGAGCCGGGCCTGGGGAGGCTCGGCCGCCGGGCGAGACAGAACAAAAGAGGGAGGGGACCACCGCAGCACAACGTGCCCCTGCCGCCGCCCCCCGCAGCGGGCTGGGGCAGCGCAGCCCTTGCGGGGCAGGGGCGGTGGGCCCGGGGGAGGCACAGGGTGCGGAGAAACGGGCGGTGGGCGAGCGTGGGCGTGGGGAGAAACGTGGAAAATCAAAGAGCGCCATGATGCCAGCACCAACACCTCTGCGCGCTATTAATACATCAGGCGTGGTGGGGATCAGAAGTCAAAGAGTTAATTATAACCATCTTCTTCCTATCGGTGCCTGTCTCCCGCTAGATGCTTTTGTACCCGAGCAGAGCTACAATAGAGTATGCTTTCCAAGCCAGAAAGAAAGGACCTGGGTCTTTTGATACAGTATATGTTTTCCCTTAATACACAGGATCTGGGGATACAGGGGCTGGGATAAAGAACAGGCAGAGCTGGCGGGTAGGGGTGTGGTGGGAGAAATCGCACCCGGACCTTGCTCACACGGCAGAGGTTTTTCCCAGGACCAGTGCTGGTCTCCAGGTTGCTGCCTGCTTTTCTCTTGGGGGGCTGGATCAGTGGGTGATGGGTCACTGCTCCTGTGGCACCTGGGGCAGAGATGACTGGGGAAGCGGGGTGAGTTCCAAGATTGCTTGGGTTCGTGGAGCTTTCCCTGGAAAGATGGCACAGTGTGTCTCGGGGCAAGTTTCGGTAGCTGAAGAAGCGGGCTGCCTGGTGGGTGTGGCACCTTCCTCAGCAAACCTGGTGCTTAACGGCGTTAGTGGAGCCGGCGTTACAAAGCTTGTAAGCTCCTCGAGGTTTTCTCCATATCCAAGAAAACATCCTTCAGTCGAAGTATTTGATCAGGAGGGAAACAACCTCCTTCTAAAAGCTGGGTTTTATGATACCAGAGTGCTGCATTTATGCAGGTTTCCGCTATCAACAGGCAGCAGTGCCTGGTGGCCAAGGCTGAACCTGCGTGCTGCAGTGGCTTTTTGGGTGATGGCTCTTCTTGCCTTGTTCCTCAGTGCGTTGTGTGAGTTGGAGTTACTCAGGGCATATCTGGACTGGCAGAGTCCCTGGTTACCCTCTGAGTGAGTGTCAGGTGCTTTGTGCATGGCTCAATCTTCATTTGAAGCTGCAGTGTAACAGGTTCCCACCCATAGCTAGTTCTTTGCTCTCCAGTTTGGAGTAGAATGAGAAACTGGAAGAATTATGAGTCTTTGCCTTAGAATCAACAGTTTCTTTTAATTACATCACTTCTCACAAATTTTCTTCTCTGTTCTGGGGAGAGGATTGCTGGGAAAAAGAAAGCCCAAACCTCAGCCTTTTCTCTTTGAAATGGGATGTGCTGAAGCTTCTACAAATGAATATTCATTAACATTACTGTTGAGTTTTGTGACCAAATCAAAGGCATAAATTAACATTAGTGAAGTTGGCAGGGATCAGGGCTGGACTGTTTTGTTTTTTTTTTAACACTTCTGGCCGTTCTTCTCCAGCAAAAGCAAATCAGGCACTTTGTGTAAGACCTGGTATGCACTGCTTGTGCTACAAGAACTCACAGGATCTATCTGTGTGTGGTAAATTAGATGTTTCATCCTGCCACTAAGGCAATACATTGTAGCTTCAAGTCTTCCGGGCTCTATGGAAATGTGATAGCTCTGTAGAAGTATGCAACAACAGTGATGATGAAATCATATAAAAATGTCATTTGTTATTGTTCTTAACATTTCCCCCCACTCACACACCTGCTTTTTGGAGCTACACCAGCTCCTGGATTCATTGGAGAAGTGAGAAACTGATTTCTGACAGTGTCCTGGGTGCTGATACTTAGCTGTGGATTTTCCAGTACCAAGCCTGTGTTCCTTGCATGTGGCCAGGAGCTGTCCTGCGTGCACAAAAATAACACCCAGCCACAGCATCCAGCCACAGGTGCTGCCAGCAGTCAGTACCTGGCCAAAACTTTCCTCTGGGATGAGGTCTGCAGCATCAGGAACGGTGAAGGAAGAGGTGGTAGCTGGTTTCTGATCAGTGTGGAAGCAGATACCACTCTTGGGAAGACAACCCTGTGGTATCCTTTCTGGGTTACTGCTCTTGGTGCACATGGGCATAACTTCCTCCCTGTGCTTAGTCTGACTGTGCCTGCCCTCCTGACTCCTTCAGACAGCAGGGCCTGACTGATAACCCCCTGCACCTCTTTTCCCCGAAGCAGCTTTATTCCTGCTTTCCTTTCTCCCACTGTTTGTGGCAAAGGCACTGTTGCAGACAGCCCCCTTTGGCACTGAGCATCTCCCTACTCTCATTTACCAATCTGCGCATGTTTTTTTTATTTCATCTGCCTTTTTTTTTTCTTTCCATTTCAGCTTGTGAAAATTCATGCTTCTTGCATTTTATCTCATTTGTGACTCTCCTGCTGCCCATTATGCATCTCATGCAGCATCCAGGCTTGCTGTTGTTAGTGGAGTACCAGCACTGCACCAGTGTAAGGTGCCATTCAGTTGTGAGTCAGATTGGAGAAAGTGGGCCCCTTTTGTAACTACTGTGGGAGGGGAAGGACCTCTGTATTTGAAGCACCAGACCAGTCTGGTGGTGTAAAATAGAAATGCATTGAACAAGTGAGTGTAAGCACTTCAGTCATGTCCTCTGCACTGTGTTGAAGTCCTTGGTGGGTAGGTCTCAATCCACTGGTTCAGGAGTGTTAGCTGGGGATGGAACAGCGTGTACATAATGTAAGGATGGCCAAGAGAGCAAGAGCACATTTCTCAGCCTGTGTAGTATGGACAGCCACCACATCCATTGCCGAGGTGTTTTTCTGCATGAGGTGGCAATCTTTTGTGCTTCGGTTGTGCAGGATGTTCTCATGCAGACCAGATTTTCCAGGATATACCCCCCAGCCCATTGCTTTTAACGTAACTCTTACACTCCTCTTGTGCAGCATATTACAGGGAATCAGTGGAGAAAGAAATATGTGTTACAAAATTATTTTGGCTTCTGCGTTTTGGTAGTGGTCAGCAGTTTTCAAGCAAGGCCTGAGCTTAGATGAACTCAAAATTGCAGTTTAAAAAAGGCATGTGGCATGTAAAGTGCCTGTGACAGGACGTGTTTGTTCCAGCAGCAACTGCACCCATTAAAACATAATCTGTGTGAGCTCAGTGAAGAGGAGGTGTGAACACAATTCTACTGAGCAAAAGCAGAATAGCTAGTCACCAAAGCAAATGCAAGGAGGCATTTGGGAGAGGAAAATGGTGCCCGAATTCCTTGGAAAAAAAAGGGAATCATCTTTGTGGGAATGGTCCAAAGGTTGGCATATGAATGGGGGAAAGGCGCTGCTGGTCCTGAGTAGACAGACTGTAAGGCACAGGGAGACAGAGCTCAAAAATGTGGTGTTACAGAGGAAGGATCTCGCTACTGAGCATAACAAGAAAAGAGAAGATCTGGCACAACATGAGAAAAAAAAGCAGATGCAGAAAAATGGAGGGACTGAAGAAATGCAGAGGAGTGGGCACAGAGAATAATTTTAGTTGTTACCTTTAGAATTAATATGAAGAGAGATGAGAAGTATGTAGGCTTCAATTGAAGATAACAGGATACTTTGAGGGAGAAAAAATACATTCATGTGTATCTCCACTGGTGTGACACACTGGTTCAAGATGGAAACTTTCTGTTTGTCTGAACAAAGTGCTGGCATAATGTGTGGTGTTCTGGTGTGAAAGCTGCCAGCCAATTCGTTTTGGGCACCAGGGGGGACACGTCCTAAAGGTGCAAGACATGATGAGTCCCTGGAATGGTGGGCCAAAGTCCTTGTCTAGGTTTGGATCTATTCCATATCTCCCCTGACCATGCTTTTTTACCACCCACCTTTGTTTAACAATGTGAAGCTACACCTGGATTGCTCTGTCACTTGCCAAAAGTGTTTGAAAAGCCTGCTGGGTGCTAGGCATGGGAATGCTGCCTCATGGTATTACTCTGTTCTGGTGCAAGATTTTGGCTGATTTAGACAGCGCTTTTTGTCCTGCTTTAAAACACCAAAGCCTCGGACTTCTGTATGCCTTTGTACTCTTGAACATTTGCTTAAGCCTCAAAATTACATGCTCCCATGTGTGTCTTTTTAACAGACTTGCTCCCTCTCAGTTTACTCATCTGTCAATGAACATATGTGTAGTGAATTCACATTGTGTAGTGGACTGGACTTCAGCCTGGCAGCTCTGGAGATGCTTGAGCTGCTTCAGTATAAGTTTTTGGATTTCCAACCACCATCTCCATGATTCTGTGACACATCTTTTCCTTTCTTTTTTCTATAGGAAAAGAAGTGGCCACAGTGTTCAAGCCAGTTCCATATGGTGACTTAAATTACATTCAGAGTAGGTCCCTCTGGGGACATTTCTATGGAGACTGAAACCTTTGGCAGAGGGACAGAAAGAAGGTTTTGGGGCAGTGATTCCTTTAACTGCCACAGCAAGTTCATCAGTCAGTACCCACAGCAGGGCATCAGCGTTTTCATCATCATAGCTGGTGCCACCCCAGGGAACTGAGCTGTGCTTTGCTGGAAGCTGGGCAGGTTTGGAAAGGGGACAGTGGCTGTCTGGGAAGACATCTGGTGCAGTGAGATGGTTATCTGAATCTTCCTACAAGTGCTGAGAGCAACCACTGCCAATGAACCACTTTTCTGATGAGAGATCAGGATCTGTTGTCTGCTTTGCTGCCATTTCTTTTAGAATCAAGAATTATTTAAGTGGTAAAAGCATGAAACTTCTATTTTCCTTTGCAGGACGCAGGAGAACCCACTGGCTTGTGAAGCACTTGGGAGGTAGTTCAGATAAACTTGAGTTTTGTACATATGAGAGAGATAAATGCTTTTGTATGTGTGAGAAAGAAGGAATAGAGATGAGCAGCAGAATAATTTGCAGTGTTCTAATCTTGCTACATGTAAAGATGACAGCCTTGTCCCCTGAAGCAGAGATGCTTTGGGATTATGTTTGCTTGTCACAAGACAAAAGTTTTCATCTGTAGTACATGTCCTAATGAGTCTTAAGGTGTCAGCTATTGTTTATGAATAATTGTCCCTGCTGACTTCAGTGAAGTCTACTCTCAGTGTAAAATCTCCTGTGTGTAATAGTGAGGACCCAAGTAGGTGCAGGTGGCTGGCTAAAGGAGTAGGCAGTGCTCAGAGCTGTGGAAATGGAGCCAGGGCTGATACCGTGGGAGGTGAGGCAGCAAGCATCACCACTTGCTCTCACTGGCAGAAAAAAGCAGGTATGTGAGGCAACATGACAGCACAAAGTGTCTGAGTGCAAACAATGTGCATTGTATCCACTGCATTTAGTTGGTCATGAATTATCATTGCTAACATAATATTAAAGGCATTTTCTACTATTCTGTTTCCCTTACATCCACCTCCTCTGTCAGAGAAGGGATTCCATATGGTCTTAGTTGGATTTTGACTGTGATTGGTGCCAAGACAAATATGTCCCAGTAACCTGATGCAGGTTTCTGACTAGAACTTAGATAAAACACATCTTCAGTTCAGTGGCACAGAGAAGCCAGCCGTGCTGTAAATGACTATTATTTTCTTCCCAAGTTTAAGCTTTCCTGTGAATGGCTTCCTGGGATTTTGAGATCTTGTCTAATTGATGTAACCTGTGTGTAACCTGAGGGATGGGTATAGCAACATACGATGCAATGGTTTCAACCCTCTAGCCCCTACTTAGGTGAAACCCCTGCTGATGTCAATGAATATTGTCATCAATAAGATGTTTGTTGTGCTTCCCTTCTAAAAGCAAAGCAAAGATGACATTTACAGTGAAGAAATCCCCATGGAGTAGGTAGCTGTAGGAGCAGCCCTTTTAGAGTGGGTGATTAAGCAATGAAACTGCCAGCTGAATGGGAAGCCAGGTCTCAAAAGGGGAAACAAAAGAACATCAGATCTTTTAAATGAATAAAGATGAATGAATACATTGGCTATGGACCAAGATACAGCATTACTACAATCAACATAATCCTTCCTAAATTAATTGCCATATACTTGAGTGCATCTGTTAAGACAAGAACCTTAAAAGCCAGATTCTCCATTAGTGGCCATCGGAAATGATACCTCAAGGATGGAGTATTTTACAAGGAATTCCCAGAGTTGATTCAGGGTTCACCCTAACTAAAAGCCACTTCCTATGGAGGGTAATCTAGACCTGAAATTCAAAAGGAGGGATACTGCTGATTAAAAGCAGATCTTCTGTAAGCAGACAGTACTTCATGAAATCCCATTTACAGCTCTTTGATCCTTATGAAAGGATTTTAAGCAAACATTCCTCTTGGGAAGGATATCTTTCTTCTTTTGCCATTAAGTTTAAAATTGTTCCTTATTTGTAAGTACTTTGCTAAAAGCGAGGTAATTTAACTGTGTTGTATCACAGCTGGGTCTGAATCTGACCAGCTCTGACAAAAGACAGCCAAATATATCCACATACACAAAAAAAGTAAATCTCTTGTATATTGCGGGAAATTAAGTCTGCAAGAAGGAATTATTGGAAGCACAGAGGAGCTCTGAATGTCTCCTTCCACTGTTTGCCAGTGAGTCTTCAGCCTTTGAGAAACAGCTTCCTTGCAAATAGCCTTCTTTTGGAGACTTAGATAATCAAGGAGAACAGAAATATCAGCCTGTGTTTCTTGTACCTTCCCTCTAAACTGAATTCTGTGTCTTTTGTGAGTCTCAGTGGACTTTTTAAAGCCTTAGTAATAAAGAATTCTGCCTCTCAAATGCTAAAAAAGTAATGTCTTGGCTGCAAGTATGATAACATATCTTAATGCCTTTTTGTGTGTCTTGCATTTGATCTGATGTCTTTTAAACCACATGCCTTTATAGAGAGCTTAAATGCAGGTGGATTTGGAATGTAAACTGTTTTCAAATGGCTATTTAGCATAAAATCCTTAGTCATCTTCAGGGCTCTCGACTAATCTGGGTTTTAGAGAAAACAGCCATTGTTGCTTTGGAGATGTAAGGACAATGTTATATTCTAGTAAGTCCTTACAATTACACTGAGGGTGAAATCACTGCTGAGTGTTTTCTCATCCTCTAGGCCTGGAAAATCTGGGTTTGAGTGCTGCAAAGACTTTTTTGGTTGGCAAAAGCTGCAATGCAGCAATTGTAAGGTCCAAACCAAGAATGAAGCAGCACTTAGATCTGTATGCTGGGTATGTTATTGGAACTTAATTGTATATAAATTGTAAAGCAAACTGTAAGTAGTTAAAAATATATGGTTTACTTGGTTTAGAGATGAAGATGTAATAGGTAGACATTCCATTTGTGGAAGAAAAGCAAGAACGTAATAGCGTATATTGGAATTGCAGTCTTTACAGATGCTGCTACTTGATGAAAACACTACTATTGGAATCTCTTGGAATCTTTTTATATGGCTAGAATACATAATGGAAAATTCTTTTTTTTTTTTTTCAACTCCATCTTGTATCACAGAGGTGTGGTTTTCTCTGACAGGCTCCTGCAGGTGCAATGCATAGGTGTCGATACTGTAGAGAAGTGTGTGGTTTGTATAACTTGTGCTGCATTGTATTTTGACATGCTGCACCAATTTGGAGTAATGTTTAGTAAATCTTATGGCAGTTTTATTTTTTCTGTTACTGTGTTTTTTAGGAGTCCCAAGAAGCAGATTTGAGAACTCCATGTCTAAAAACTATTTGAATTTTGTTGTGTATTTTTAGATACCTCTAGCACTGAGGGGGAGTGGGTGAATGGAAAAAGGCTAATTTTAAATTTCTTTGCAACTGTTCCTGCTCTAACATTTGGTTTGTAGTTCTGAATAATCCAGAGCAAAGCGATTTTCCACCCAAGGGAATTTGGTTTCAGTTGCACTTGCGCAGAGCCCGGTGAAGCATTGAGGACCATGGCAGGACTCAGGCTCGTGGTCCTGAAGGTTGGTCAGATGCTGCTTCTCTCTGCTGGCCTTTTGCCATTGGTGTGCATGAAAATGTGGACATGCTTCACAAGAGCTGAGCCAAGCTGATTCAAACCCCAGCAAAACAGGCAGTTTGTACAAAGTGTGCCAGTCACCAGCTTACAGATGTTTCGTGTTGCACTTGCTGTAGTGAAACAATAGTTGTGAGGGAGCGACAGCCACCGCCTCCAGTCTGAGCAGCCAGCCCCTCCTCCTGCAGCAAACGAGCTGAGTTTGTGGCATCTCCTTCTGCTGCCGTGAAAATTGCTGTCATGTCACAGACTAAGCTCTGCAGCTTTGCTGCCAGGTTAAGCAGGAGAAGCTAGACTGTGATTAGGAAAAGATCCCCAGGGAAGCAGTGTGCAGGGTTTGAAGGTGAAGGGCTGGGAGCAGTAGGAATGGCTATATCATACTCAGCAGTAGGTTGAGCCAGGAGGTGCCAGAGTGCCTGTAAAATGGAGCTGCAGGGGAGACAGCAGATATGCATCGTGGCTGTGCCGATGCTGTGTCATGGCCAGGCACAGAACTCAGAGGCAAACAGCATTGCAGCAATGCAGTTGCATCATTGCAATAGTGATGGGTGGAGAAGAAACACCTTGGCTCCCACACCCTGCAGTGACCATGGATTTACAGTGTGCTTTCTGCATCTTCCATGTCAATGAGAGCAGGGTTTTTTACCCCTTGCATCTTGGCACCTCATGAACTGTTCAATATAATACTCCCTCTCTGTTTTGCCATGTTCCTGCTGTCTGTCCTTGGCAGCTTGGAGGGAGGAGGGGGTCCCAGCAACTTCTTTTGGCTTGCATTGGGAAGAGGTGGGCTGGCAGCTTCTTGTGCCAGGCAATGCACTGAAGGCTTGGTATGGAGCCCTTGGAGCTCAGCAGGCAGGGCACCAGTGCCTGAGACACCTGTCAGCTGAATAGAAAAGTGGCAGCCACCCTAGAAAGACTGACAGTATTGTCACCTCCTGAGCTGAGTGATGAGCTCCTTGCTGTTTGCATTGTGAGAGCGCCCGAGGGTCAGTGACTGGGTGAGGGTGCCTCTGGGAGCTGGGCAGAGACAGTGTTCTTCCTAGTGGGGATTACAGCTGAGAAGGAGAAATACAGGCCAGCACTGCCGGGATTAGTTCAGGAGCTTCAGGTCACTCCTCCCTTCCCTCACTGCTTTCCCCAGGGCACTGCAGAGTGTGTCTCTCCTCCAGCCTGGAACAGGGACAAGAGGACTCTCTGGTCCTGGACCTTTGTCACTTGGTAAGAAAACTGCAAGCAGTCTGCCTGACATCATGCCCCTGGTGAATAATAAATGTCCCCTGGTCACGCACAGCCTTCTGCATGGCCGAGGAAGCTAACCTACTTCACAGAGCCTGTGTGTGCCCAGATTTCTGTCCAAGATTTCACTGCAGCAAATACCAGTGATCTAAACCAGTGCAGGATCCCCCAGGCGCCAGTAGCAGGGTGGCAGTGGTGCAGAGTGGCAGCGTCCCTCTGCCTTCAGGCTGGGGCTGTCCCTGTCCCTGAAGCCTGTGCTTAGGCTGTATCAGGGAATGAATACTCCATGTGGACCAACCATTTGTATGAAAGTTTATTTCATGAAGAATACATCAAATTACTTGTCAATATTAACCTATGCCTCCTTTCTAGTAATTTATTTTTGTGTAATTTTTCCAGCCTGTTCATGGAAGTGCATCTCTGTGGTCAATGCACACAGGCATTGGGTACTGCTGCTTTGGCTAAGGGCAAGCCAGCCCTAGTCTGGAGCAGGGTGTTTGAGGCAGTGCTGGTTTCCTTGGGCACAGTATGCTGCTGAGGTGTCCACAGGGCACCCAAACCTCACCTGGGCTGCTTGTGCCCACTGGTACCATCTGTGTCAAGGTGCTCTGCTTTGCAGCAATCTGTAATGTGTCCTACACTTAACAGATCAAGCTGGTTGGGAGATGTTCCAACAAAACTCTTTTTCTTCTGAATTTGCTGATTTGCTGGAATGAAAATGTGTTAGAGATGTTTCCACATCTCTCAGATCCTGATGAAAGCTGGGCAAGGCTCCACAGCACTGTCCTCAATGGCTTGGCAGTCTGCCTGGGGATGTGTGGTTTTTTGGCAGCCTAATCTTCTGTGACTTCTTACATCCAGCTGGGGGGGAACGTTAGCCTCAGGTGCGGAACTGCTCTTGCAACAGTTCTGAATTGTTTGTATTTTCTTCTGAGGTGTAAAGAATTAAAATTTTGGAAGTCTCCATGAAGTGCAGGTTTTATTCACCACCAGAATTTCTTACACCCTCCAAAATTCTGAACAAGGCAAGACTTTGTAGCTAAATGTTCAGTAATCCTTTACAGACTGAGGCTTAATTTAATGGCTGACTCCACATTGAGTGTTTTCTTAAGACTGCATTTGTATCTTTTTTAGATTAGCTTATTCTAATACCTAATTTTTTTACTTAAATGTGTATATCTATATGTAAAAATATATAAAATCCTTACGTCTACAGTTATTTTTCTGGACCTGTGCTTCAGCTTTATTTTAGTCTGTCTTATTTTCCTTGCCTGTTACATTTGTTTCTACTTATTATGCATCTTCTCCTGTTTTAAAAGAAGTAAATAGTAGAACTTCTTGATGAGGGTGCAGATTTTTTGACGCGTTTGCAGTGACAGATGCAGTGCTCTGGGAACACTGCCTGCCTGTATCAGTAAGCTCATGCCTCTTGTAATTGGACAGTATTAATGTTTAGGAAGGCAATTGAATGAGCTTAAAAAGAGCTCACAAGATGGTGGTCCCCGCAGGTCAGCAGGCAGCTTAGTAAATCATCATAGTGAGGAGGTGCAACTGCCAGCACATGGCAAAATAACTTATTACTATTCTGGCTGCTGATTCACAAGTTGTGCTGCTGTTACAAGTGACAGTAGAGAGGCTGGGAAGAAAAGAGGGAGCCTGCTCTGGCAAATTCCAGATGGAGGACTTGCATTGATCTCCATTCTCTAATGAGAGGGTAACAATGTCTGAGGCAGGTCCTGGGGACATATGTCATCATAGTTCTGTGCCTTGGTTCCCCCCCAGGTCGTGTTGTTGCTGTAGCACGTGGAGAAAAGCCTCAGACCTGCTGTGTGCATACTCTTTTGTTGTGCACTGTTTTTAAGATGTGTTTTTCCCCTCTCTTTCTCCCTTAAAAATGTCTGTTTCTCCCTTTTTCCTTTTTCTAGAGTGATAAAAAAAGCTATAAAGGCTTTGAACCTGCAAAATTGTTCAAGTACAAGCTACAAAGTAAATATGCAGTGTATAACAGAGGTTACATTGTAACAATCCTATCTCTGCCTTAGCGCTTTTTAATGAATACATTTTTAGAACTTTATTGTTTTTGTTGTCCTGGGTTTATAGATTAAGAAATGTATCAACTTGTTTGTTTTCTAAACTGGGAACTCGGGACATTCATAGTCTATATGCCTGAGTCATCCTGTAATTAAACCAGGAACTGAATCTGGACTGAGGAGTATAAAACATGGACAAACTGGAGATTCTGAGTTATTGTCTGGTGAGCCAAGGAAATAATTTATAATAAATGGCTTTTTTATGTACGAATGGGAAAAAATGGTTTTGACTGCTTTAAGAGTTTTCCAGCATTCACAGTCACTTGGAAAAATTATTTTCCAAAGTATTATGTACTTGTCATGGTTTAACCCCAGCTGGCAACTCAGCCTCACACAACTGCTTGCTCAATTCTCCCCCACCCCACCCCACTGTGGGATGGGGGAGAGAATTGGAAGGGTGAAAGTGGAAAACCTCGTGGGTTGAGATGAAAACAATTTGGTAATGGAAATAGAGTAATCATAATAATAGTAATGATAATAATGCAATTATTGTTATTAAGGAAAATATTAAGGAAAATTAAAAAGAGAGATTAATAAAATCCAAGAAGGACCAGTGATGCACAGTACAGTTGCTCACCACCAACCTATTGATGCCCAGCCAGTCCCCAGGCAGTGCTGCCCCCATCAACCTCCCCCTGAGTTTTATTGCTGAGCATGATGCCATATGGTGTGGAATATCCCTTGGGTCAGTTGGGGTCAGCTGTCCCAGCTACCCCCCTCCCAATTCCTTGTGCTCACCCAGCCTCTTTACTAGTGGTGAGCAGAAAAGACATTCACTCTCTAAGCCCTGCTCAGCAATAGCTAAAACATCCTTGTGTTATCAGCACTGATTCCAGCACAAATCCAAAACAGCCCCATACAAGTTGCTGTGAGGAAGATTAACTACCCCAGCTAAAGCCAGAAGAGCACTGAAGTTATAAACTTGCCCTGTCTTTGGGCAGGTGGTAGAGTGCTGGCATTTCCAGTATGACTTCTTCAATGAGAGAGTTTAAATACTGGTTCTCAGGAATATGCCCTGGTAAAATTTGCTTTCTATAAAATGTAGTTTTTGAGAAAAGAATGTAACCACTTGAATAGAGAAAAATATAAACAGACAATTGTTGTGAACAGTTGCAGACTTGGTATTTTGAACAATCCTTGGGAAAAAAAAATGTTTGCTTCCTGGCACTTTAGGAAATACAAGGAGGTGGTGGCTCTCTGTGCTGTTTGTGTGGTATTTCAGGTGAACCAAACTTTGGAGGCTGCCTGCTGTTCTCATTCATGGAGTGACTGAGATATGGCACAGGGTGTCTCAGCACAGAGTGCCCCGAATTTTTGAACAGCCTTTGACCTGCAGAAATCACAAATTGATTATAATTAATTCTTCATGCCCACTAGAAACTCCACATTCAGCTGTGGGTCTGTAAGGCAGCACAGCAGACACGAGCTGTGGGCCACGTCCCTTGGCTGCTGCGTGGGAGCAGCCTAGTTGTCCCTGCTGAGCCAGTGTTTTTAAAGGAGCTTCCCTGGTCAGGAATTTCTACATGGCAGGGCTAAGCAGCCTCTTACAACCTTGTCTCTTCTAATTCCAAGCTTTGTTACTTTTCCAGAGGTGCCAGGAGTGCCAGTTGAGCTCAGCTTGGCCATTGCAGTGTTGGGCAATTTCTTCTGGGGGTCCTTTTTCCCTTTTGGCCTTTGTGCAATGAGGTGGTAAAAGGGGGATGTATTGGCATTTTAAGTGCTTCTATGTGCAGTGACTTCTGCTTTGAGCAAAACGAACTGTGATGACCATGAGGTCTCATGTTCCAAAAGTCAGAAATAAAGTCAGTGAAACTATGGTTTTCCTCTCCACTGTCCCTGTACCCACATGAACCCATCTTTATATAGGGTAGAGTTTGATATTAATGGCTTTCTTTATAATATGAGCATATTTAGTATCAGAAATACATTATGATGTTTATTTATTTCAACAAACCCACATTTGTTCCCTTTTTTTCCCTCCAGAGTGACCGTCTGCTCATTAAAGGTGGAAGAATTATCAATGATGACCACTCCTTCTATGCAGACCTATACCTTGAAGATGGACTTATAAAGTTGGTTTTATAAAATACTGCTTTTTTTTGCATGCCTGTTAACTTAGACTACTGTGATTTCTTGATAGTGCTGACCTGAAATCTTTTGGGAACAGAATCTGTTACCTCTAAATGTCAGGCTGTAGTAGAGGAGTGTTTAATTATTAAATTCTGCCATTTTATCTTCACTAAGATTAGATAAGTAGAAAATTTCTTTGCTCTGAATTGAAGATATTTGCTTTTCAAACAGTTCAATCATAGTTTCTTCTGAAATATTTAAGGTAAGTAGGGTCTCTCAAGAAAAGAAGTAATGATAAGGACAGTGGAAATCTTTTGAGACCATGAATGGTGGAAGGTTCTCTGCGCCTTTTTTCCCCATACCTAGTCAGTGCAATGACAGCCACGCTTTTAAGGATTGCAGGGCACAGAAACCTGAAATATGCCCGATGTTGCATGGTGCAAATGAGGACCTGCTGCTTCTCAGTTGCCTGTTGGTTAATGCTGAAGCACAGCACGTTCTGTTCCTGTGGTTGTTACGCGTTGTTCATGTGTCCCTTTTCTCTATTACAAAAGGTAAATGATCTTAAATTGTCGCATAATTAGGAAGTCCTGATTTACCAGGCTATAAAATGCAGGAACTGAGAGAGTATTTGTTAGGTGAAGAACTTGAAATATGTGTTACTGATGGCCTGGGAAACTGTAACAGAGATGTCCATGTGCTCTGCTGGTCCTACCTTGGCTTAGTGGAGATGAGGGTCTCTAAGGTTTGCAAAGTTACGTAGTGTGTATGAGCACTCTGATGTACACAAGGATCAAAGCCTTTTTCATGATTGCTAAACATTTTCACTAGTGACCTAAGAAGCTTGGTCTCCAGAGGCTACAATTTGATGCACAGAAATATAATTATGGTTATCTGGTAAATAATTAATTGCCTACTTGTTTTCAGAGCTCCTTAAGAATATGCCATCAGATTAAAAGTCTAATTCTTTATATATCTGTGACTACTTATGTTATTATGATTCAGGTTATTATAATAGAAACAAATATGAACACTTTCATCCATGGACTATGCAGTTCTCTTTTTAATCCTTCACTCTGCCTTTCCATTTCTAGTGTCACTTGCATTGCAGAAGTGGCAAAAGTGGAGAGGACACAAAATTTTGAATATGTATCTATTTTTAAAGCAACAGTTAACCAAGTTGTGATCTCTTTGGTGGGTATTTTTGTTGAGTTTTTCTGTGTTTTTGTTAGTTCAGATGCAAATCTCCTTGTAACACTTGTAAGCATCAAAACTATTTAAACAACTAAAAGCATGAGAGGATGAGAGCCTGAAACTGCTGTGAATTTTTGGCTTCTATTCCAGAAATGCAATGGTAGTTAATACGCAGGTTAGCAATGCCAAGCTTTCACCTGCCCTTGTTAAGTACATAGAGTCTCTCTGAAATCCATGTGTAGATCCATACCTCCAGGAAGTATCTCAGCTGCCCAGTAATTTGTGAGGGCAGCCTGCTGTGAGATGGGGTTGGGTCCTCACTGTGTTCAGTTGATAAATTTTGCAACCTAAGTAAGCTCTGGGTTTGTTTGGTCTCTCTTAGTTTCTTCAGCTGGAACTGCCCATTGTGTCTGAATATTTAACATAATTGTTAAATGTGGCTCAAGATTCTTTGGAGTTGGACCTTGAAACTCAGTCAGCCACATTTCAGTTGATGATCTAACTTTCCAGCTGCAGATATGGCTGATAATACAGAATTCTTGCCATGGAATGGAGCAGACACCAAACCACTCAGCCCAGAATAGGCAATGGTGTCCTGGTTTTGCTGGGATATAAAAGATCTGGATTATTTTTCTCACTCTGAAATGAGAACTGATTGGAAAAGAGAGGGTTGGGTTTCTCTTTCAGTCTGATGAAATTATTTGGGTCTTTTAGTGCTTTTAACGCAGATCGTTCTGTGGAGAGGAATGCAGATGTAACCTTGAGTGTGTTTGAAGATCAGCTGTAGTTTGGAGGATGGTAGATGCTTCTTCCTGCCAGTCAATGCTCAAAGTGGCTCCCTAGGTACAAGGAGCAGCATTGCATGTGGATTTTTCCTACCTGAAACTTAAGCCCTGCACACTCAGATTGCAGCTGAGAGGCAGTTCTCCAGCATCTAAATGGTATTTTAAATATTTGGTAATTTAAATGGCCATTGGTATATAAATAATATATTTTGCCTACATCTCTCCTGCCTCTGTTATCGCATGAGGAAGTGAGCCCTGTGCCAAGTGACAGGTCATGGTCTGGCGCTTGTTGTACTCTGCTCCATCCCTGCCAAGGGGAAGGGTTGGGTTCCTCTGGGCTGGAGGAACGAACAAGTGACAGGGCAAAGGACTGGAGACATGGTCTCTAGGGTGAGGAAGTGGTGAGTCAAATTAGGGGGAGCCTCAGATGCCTGAAAGAGGTCTGGGCTTGATAACCACAGAAGCACCACCATGGAGTTCTGGGAGAGGTTTTCAGCTTCCTTGGATGAAGCTCAGGAAGAGCTGAAGCCTGCTGTTTCCATTGTGCTTTAATCAGCTCAGGTACAACAGAATTTGCTAAATGGTTCAACTGAAAATGGTAGACAGCATCAGCTTTCTGGGGGGTCTGAGTTTTCTGGTTGCTGATGTATGAGGAAACCAGCTCAGTCATTTGCACAGGATCTAGAATGCACTTATCTGCACTGTTGTGTTTTTTTCACCCACAAGTAACTGAACCCCATTCTTACTCACATACACTCTGCATTAATGAGTGAGCAATTCAGGAATCCTGTCACATTATCTCCTACTCTCTGTTCTACTCAGAATAAAAATAACCTTGAGCGCCAGTGAAGATCAGACTTCTCCCATCCTTAATCTTGATGCCAGGGCAAGAGATGAGACAGATTTCTGACAAGTAGTAGTGCAGCATCATCCACAAAGGCTGTTTGGTCCCATGTCACTTCAACATGGATTATTTCAGCTGAATAAGATGTTACTCAACCATACACTGAAAATAGTGAGCATTGAGTCATCAAAAAACTTCAGTATATAGTTCGCACACTTTCACTTCGTTAGGACATGTCTTCTTGAAGAGGAAACTGGTAGATACTGATTGTGGAAGAAAATAAAAATTAATTGCTTTCATATTTTTGTGTAGGTTTTCATTAATACTATTCTCAGAAGGCATGTTAGTCCTTGGAGTGCAGTTACTCCTTGGACATACTCAAAGGAGAGGAGTCATAGTCAGTTTTTTTCCCAGTTCAATTTCTTAGCCACATAAATGCTCTACAAAGGTGGAGGGTTGTTCTGATTAAAATCTTGGGAGTAGATTTGACTAATGAAGATTAGTGCAACACCATTACTACACATGGGGCTACCTAACTGTATGCCCTCATTGAATCTGCTCATAGGTGCAATGCCTTATGATATGCCTTTGTGAGGCACATTTTACACAGAGAAGCTGCTTGCAACTTTTGTTTGTGCAGTTGGATGTACTGGGCAGCTGCCAGCTTTTGCATCCAGCTCGGTTCCCTGTTTGTCAGGGTGGTGTTAACACTGCGCAGCTGCACCCAGGTTATGACAGGCTGCCAGTGCTGCACGTGTTGATGACTGTTAGGTGCCAGACACGGAGGTGCCAGCTGTCATGGGTAAGCCCTCCTGGATTTGGTCAGTGCTGGGCAGCTGTGACCCCATCCCAGGATGCTGGTGGGGAGTTTGCTGATGGAATGGCTATGCTTCCCTCCAGCCAGAGCCCAGAGCACCAGGGGAGACAAGCTGCTGGAGGTGACATTTTTGCATAGAATTTGAAACAAATTCTTGACCTCTTGGGGCTATTTATTAACCCTGTCAGTTTGGCCAAATTCCAATGTGAATAATTATCCCTGTTTTTCTTATTTTTCCTACTGGTTTTAATGAACAGTTAATATTCACTTCTGGTTCTGCATTATCGCAGTTGGCTGTTAATCAGTTGCTGTTTTGAACTGTAGGTGGAAGTTGCATTTTAATATGGGGAAACAGATTCAGCAGCTCAGATATCTGAGGTATTTACTTAGCTGTGGAAAAATGTTATTTTATCCAGACAAAAAAAAAATTAAGACAAGGACTCAGTGTCCGTAATATGAGATAACCTAAGTGAACTTTAATTACCTTACGGTTACCTCTAAGCCCAAATATGTTGTGGTGTGACTGTGCGGAGACACAGCTTCCACACAGATCCATGCCTCTCCCTGTTTGGCACCATGCAAAGTAGGCATTAAAAATGTAGTGTGGCTTTAAAAGTTAAAGGTTAACTTATTTGTAGATGAGTCCATGAATAATAAAAGTATTTTGATCATAAGTATCTGGAGTTTGATATTGGCATGGGGGACAGATTAATATTTTTAATAATGAAAAAAAAAAAAAAATCCTGCTTTGAAGACCTGAAGGGAGAAAGACGGCAACAGCTAATTATAATTTTGCCACAGAATGTTTCACTAACTTTTAACTTCAAGAGGAGGATGAAGAATATGAGACATGGTAGATTAAACATGTTTAGGTCTCTTAGATATGTATTTCTGTATCTTAGGTTATTTAGATTTCTTTTTAAGGATAAATTTGCATTGCTTGATGCCTTTTGCTTCTGCCATATATTTACAATTCCAGCTTGCTCCCGTATTTGATCTATGTTTTCCTATTTTCATTTAAGAACTTAATATACAAAACTGGACCCCCCAAGAGAGCATTAAGTGTACACAATTTGAATTGTTTAAAGATAGGAGTCATATAAAAAAATAATCAATTTTTAATGCTGGTGCATTACAGCTCCTTTATTGGCCACTAGAGCCATGCAAAGCAAGTGGAGCTCACGGCTCCGCGAGGCAGCTCTTCTCTGCTTTGTTCTGCTGTGCTGGGCAGGACAGAGGGAGCAGGTGCTTGAGCTTCACCTTTCCTTTGGGGACCCACCTCCTTCTGTATGGCCCCTGGATCTCTCTTCCCTACATGCCTCAAATAGCTTTGTCCTCTGTGCTTGTTCAAATAAAGTAACACTGGCTTTCCTTGCTGTCCAGGCAAATAGGAGAGAATCTGATTGTCCCTGGAGGAGTCAAGACCATAGAGGCTAATGGGCGCATGGTTATTCCTGGGGGAATAGATGTCAACACTTATCTACAGAAGCCCTACCAAGGGATGACTGCTGTTGATGACTTCTATCAAGGCACAAAAGCAGCGCTAGCAGGGGGCACCACCATGATCAGTGAGTACTAGCAGTGCTATCTCTTCCCACGCCAGGCTGAAGCCTGTGTAGCATGTGTGGGGAGAGCTACCAGAGGCTTCATCCAGATTTTCTGAGATATTCTGCAATGAATCTTCAAATTTCTGGGCACTATGTTTGAGATCCACTCATCGTTGTTACCCAGAGCTGGCCTGAAAATGAACCTACCCTCAGAAAGAAATACTAGCCTGGGGAATTGTCTCTTGGATTTTCCTCTGAAATACAGACAAATCACTGAGGGATAATGTATATACTCTTGGGATTTTTGGAAAACAATGTAGGTCGCACTGTAAGTGTATGGCACAGAAAATCAGACAAAGATCTGCTGCTCCCACCTAGTGCTGTTTCAAGGGCTTTGGAAATAACAGGATGCTTATTTATGAACTTAGGTTTGGCAGCAGGAACTGAGGAAGTCCCTACCAGAGATGTCCTTGAGGAACATCTTGGTGAAAGGAAGAAGTGCTTCTACTTGTTCTACTTGTTAAAAACCCTTCTTCTTTCTACAGATGGTGGGACAAGATTTATCTCTTTCCTTCTGGCCGTGACTTGACTTTGGTTAGATGTTGTGAGGCAGTTGTTCAGGTGCCATAAATTGTCATGGCTTCCTTGTGAAGAGAAGGTTCCCAGTGGAGTTTTACCCCCGCTGAATTGGGATTCGGCTTTTTTTTTTTTTTTTGGTGTTATCTGTTACCCATCTTTAGCAGCAGGTATCAGCTGAAAGACTCTCTGGCCATAGGCACAAAATTCACTGCTGTTCATTCCTTTTGTTAATAGCTTTTTTCAGTTTGTGTTCTTCAGCTGAGTATTCCTGTGCAGAGTTAGGCTTGCAAATGCCACTTGTAAGCCCGTCTTGCTTTGTTTCCATATGAACTTTTGACCTAGCCCTGCAGAGTGAGGTACAAATGCATAAGTAGTCGTGTCTTTATGTCAATTGATGGTGTGGCATCATTAGAGACAGATCTTGAGACAGGGGAGAGGCAGGACACTCAGTGTACTGTAGGGTGTGACTGAGTGTTTGTGCTCAGCATCAGCCCCATTCAAACCTTTGGCTGTATTCCCAGTTTTGGCTGCTGAGAAAACATTGAACATCTGCACTGATGTATTGGTAGGGCAGAGTGGGCCAGTTCAGTGACTATAAGGCACTGGTTTTGTTGTTCTTACTGTGAAATACATAGAGATGGACATACCAGGCAAGAAATACAGCTAAGTCCAGAACCTGTGGTCTCTTAAAATAGAGGAAAGGGAAAGACAGATGTTTCCTAAACTGTGAGGTGTTTGGCTCCCCCTTTGTGTGTCTATTGATGCTGCACCAAGCAGGTTACCAGACTCATCTTTTGTATAGACTGTTCACAAAGTCTGCTGCACCTGAGGCAGCAAGACCTGGCTGACACCCCACAGTTACAGTCAGCACACAGACCGCCTCCAGGGCTGCTGTTTTGGCTGAGGTGCTGGAAGAGTGTTCGCTTCGGGGAGGTCTGAACGGTGTGCATACTGTCCAGCTAACAGACACCCAATCTTTTTTTCAGTTGACCATGTGCTTCCAGAACCTGGATCAAGTTTACTGACCACCTTTGAGAAGTGGCATGAGGCAGCTGATACCAAATCCTGTTGTGATTACTCCCTCCATGTGGACATCACCAGCTGGTATGATGGCGTTCGAGAAGAGCTGGAAGTACTGGTGCAAGACAAAGGTTAGTGAGTGAAATGTTAGCAGTATTTTTTGGTTTTATTGAAATATCATATGGAGGTGAAATGTTGATGTATTTTAATGAATGCATAGGCACTGGCTGTGCTGGCCAACGTTCTTCACTATCTTGAACTTGTATTTTCTCTTGCTGCTGTGTAAAATGGACCTGAAACTTTGTGCATATGTATGACTTTGTCCAGTATAGGCATGGAAGATTAAGATGTGTATGTTGTCATATACAAATGTATCACTTTACCCTTGCTTGTATATGTGGAAATGGGCTCAGACATTGCATAGGTAGGTTTTTTCCAAAGGTTAAACTCAGAGATCAGCATTTAGGATAGTCAGCCCAGTCACCTTAGATCCTCTGTTTAATGAATGAAGAAAATGAAACAGTTCAAGGTAGAGTTCAGGTTTTAAGTAGACTGGAATGTTTGATTCAGATGCCTCGAATTAAATCCAAATATGAAGAGCACATGGGTCTGTGAAAATGTCACTACAGGATAGATCTCATTTCTCACCAATGACTTGGGATAATTTAGTTGCTGGGAGTCAATTTTTAAATAAAATATTTTTAAAACAGATTCCAGGTATTAAAAAAAAGAGATGCTAAAGTTAGGTACCTAATATTGAAAAAATGCCCTGATTTTCTCAAGTGCTTCTCTCCAGTGGCTTTCCCTGAAGTTACTAGAAGATGCTTTGTTTCAACACTTGCAAAAAAAAGGTCACTTATTTAGGAATCTAAGACACTTTTATGGGTATGACTGTGTTCAATTAACAGGCCTATTTTCACGTGAGATGCTGTAGGTTACCCTACCTGGACTCCAGCTACCACTTCAGAATAGCACAGATGAAACCTCTTCTAAATGCATTTCCACACATGCAGGCTCAACATGGCAGTCTCATACATGGAGGGCACCAGATATCTCTGTGTGGGCAATGGGATCTAGCCTTCAGAACGTCCTAGCTTAGATCTTGTTCCTTAAAATTTTGCCTAACAGCATGTATTTTCTTTCCAGAATCATATATTTTCACATATTTTTAACTTTATACTTTCCTTGAAAATGTATGGATATTAATTAGGGAATATTTTCTGAAATGATGTACAGTTTCCATGGGCAAATTAGAATGACTCTTCTGTTGGGAAATGATACGTATATGCAGCATCCTTTGTAATGTGTAGTGCTAGTGATAACTTAGATGTGAAAGGTTCCCTTTTTGGAAAAAGGTACTCTCAAAGTAGAAAAAAAAAGCAAAATGCTATTTTTGAGTGAACAGTTGTTTGCTGAGATGCCATGGAGGTGCAGTCACCTGGGGGAGTTTATTCCATGTCACAGGATGCTAACAGTACACATGCTGTATAACCAGATTTTAGGCAACAAAACACTTCCAGCAGCAAGACTGCACGTAATTACAGAAACTGCAGCTGGTCTTCCATAGGTCTCTAGTATAGGTGATTTTTACAAGGTGATGACATCTGTCAACACAGATTGTGCCAAATCTGTGCTGTTTCCCTGCTATCAGCATTAACATGAATCTGCTGCTGTGCATTAGCTGACTGTACTTTCAGACAAGTATACTGTGCCTTGTTTCAAAGGTCGAGTTTATTTTCCAGAGCTCCCTGACCACAGATGGCTCAGCACTCTCAAATTTGCCTGAGGGTTTACATTAAAAGCCTGATGCAGACAGGTTAATAGTTTTCTCCAACTATTGAAATGTGAGTTTTCTGTATAAATCTGACCTGCCTCTGAGTCATCAGGGGAAGCAGAAATCTGTTCACTGGTTCATGAACTGAGATGTGTGATGGAGCCTTGGTGGCCTCTTCAGTGGCGAGAGCATTAGGAGGTCGCCTTTGTTCTCATGTCTGTCTCAGGCGGGCAGTGTGAGTTACTCTCACATGTTAGGAGACACAAGGTAAGGGTGGGTATGAAAGCACAAGCACAATAGGAAATAATTCAGCATGGCAAGGGCTTTCAAATTAACGGGTAATATTTCCTGATAATTGGAAACATTTGAGCCAGCTGGTGCAAATAGACTTGATGTCAGTGGAGTGACCCTGGTTTTCATCAGCTGGGAATCTGGATTGAATTGGTTCTCGGCTGATTAGGGGTGAGTTAGCTGAGTGACAGGGCTCAGCTCATTGTGTTTCAGTGCTACGTGTGCCTAATGAAATCAGCATGAGTAACAGGGGAGCTCACAGAGTGGCTGTTGAGGTGCCTTGTCATGAGGTATAATTGAACAATTAATCAGTTTTAAATCAATACAAAGCTAATTTAAGGAGACACAGGCTTTGGAAGGGCCCAGAGATTTTGTAGAGTCAAATATTAATTATAAACACTCAGGCTTGTAGCATTTCAGCTGTTATTTTGGTATTGGGCTTTTTCAGTATATGCAAAGGAGCAAGAGCCTGAAATTGGCTGACAGGGGCCTCACTGGTTCCTTTGACTTTGTCACTGTTCAAAAAAACCTGTAGTCCTGCCTAAAATTTGGAGAGGATTCTGTTGAGTGCCCATGGTGTGAGAGCAAGTAGGACATTAACAAGAATGTAGTGTGTAACAGATGTTAAGCATTAAGGTCAATAGGCCATGGACCAGGGCTTGTGAAAAGCTGCATAATTCCAATGAATAGGTCAAGGAACCAGGCCAGGGCAAGGAGTCTAATCTTGGATACCTGTATATGTAAATTTGTGTTATTTATCTTGGTGTCTGGTACGGGTGCTCTCTTTGCAAGGCAGGATTGTTCCCACCATCTCTCCTGTTAGCTGTACAGGCAGCCCCTGAAATGCTCTTCTACTGTGTGTATATCTGGTGGTAGCTGAGGGTGTGAATGTGTGTTTACATGGGAGAACTCTACTTCTGCACCGTGAGCAGGCTCAAGATCCTATGGCAGGATCCCTACTGGGATCCCTTCTAATCCCATTAATTTCAGGGAGAACATTAAAGAGAGTGAGAGTAAAACTCGGTCATTTTATCAAGGTCAGAAGAGGGCCTAAGAAGATACAAAGGCAATAAAAGAGAAAGGATGAAAATACATATTATTTGGGTCAGTGTATGTCTTCCAACCATAGTACTCAGAGAAAGCTGCCTTATCTCCTGCAGGACTGTGGTGGAATGAATTACCTTTGGCTAGACCCTAGTGGATAAGGGAGAGCGATCGATAACCCAGCTCTTGGCTTACAGCGAAATGTGTACGAGAGGTCAGTCCTGTGCCATCACTGAGGCCAGCTGGCATGGCTCAGACCAGGCCTAACTCATCCTCATTGCTTGGTGTGTGCATGAGCAGTCCCGTAGAAAGGTGGCTTCTGGGTGCAGCTGACATCTGGCCCCACATGGGATGGGTTCATGGAGAGAAAATTGAGCTTTCCCCTAAGGCAGGTAGGATGGATGTGCTGGGTGCTGCTGTGAGCAGTCTGAGGAAGACGGGGCTGAGGGTGGGAGGCTGCAAACACCGGCCTCAGGGAAGGCCTAGTCAAGCTTAGGTTGTAGAGTAAGAAGGGACTGAGTACTTTGAGACTCTAATGAGCAATAGATGGAGGGATTACAGCTAGTAAAGGCCATATGCATTTTCTGAGAACTTGATAAATAGGAAAAGAGGAAGAAAGGATGGGCTTACAGGCTGGATTTGCTTGGTGTGGAAGTCAGCTAGGAGGGGCCAGCTCCTGCTTTATGTATCTCTCTGAGCTGCCTGGACTTAGCAGGAAGACATAATACCAGGGATCATTTCAGCGTTTTGTCCTGCATGTATCCTGGGGTATTTTAGTCCTGTAATTGTGAATAAATGAATTCTATGTGTGTGTGAGCAGTCATACTCTCTGCCTGAGGATGTATTTGCTCATTCTAGACTCCTGAAGGAGTTATATCTTCATCAGAGAGCCTTATTCATTTTGTGTAGACAACATGAATAACATGAACAGATCTCTTTCTTTTTCTTCTTGCCCCAGGAAACACAGTTTTTATCATAGCCATTTTGAAATGCAGCATATACAGCTTAAATAGTTTAAAATTTACTTTTCTTTTAAGCTAGAAAACTACAATATTGGTCCCTGGACCAAACTGGGGATCTTGTCAGTAGACTAAAGAGTAAGGCAAATAAATAAACTATTATGAATTAATATGTACATAGATGAACAGAAGACATTTGTAATTCTCATTCTGTAAGAATACAAAGCTGTGTAAATAACCAAATCTTTGAAATAAATAGCAATACTTGTAGGGATTTGAATACAGGGGATTCTTGACAACTGGCACTCTTAGGGATAGCATTTCTAAAGGATTTCTGAAATTTGGAACTGTCATCTTCCTTGTTTTTTTATGGCTGCCAGCATAAATTCTTCCATCTTTGGAAGGCAGAAAGAGAGGTGTGGTGAGCTGCCTATAAAACTGGTTTCAGGCTTTGTTTCTACTCCTTCCCAGTTTCTACCATCAGCTAAGCTGGGCGCTTTGGAGTGTAAGGTCAAGAAAAAGGAAGTCTATATGCACATTCAGATACACAGTTCCTACATCTTCTCAGCACTTTGGGGGAACCTAACTAGAAGTTTTATCTACCAAAAAGCACAGTTTATATCAAGCTGAAATGTTTTCCTGATTAGCTAAGGAAACCTAAAAAGAAAAACAGTGATTCACAGAACCTTACACAAGGTTTTTTAAATGTCACAAACTTTACATGCTTGCTTTAGCCACCGTTGCTTGTCTGAGTTGGCTACAAGCAATCCTGTTTGCAGTGGTGGCTGGGTTACTCCGGGGATGAACACAGGCTACCTACAGCATCCCAACAAATTCCCCCAGAGAAGAGGGCATCCAGGCTTCTAGTCCTAGCTGCTGCAATGCAGCTGTGAAGCCATGCTTGATTTTTGGCAGTTGCTGGTGAAAAGTCTAGTCCAGACATACCCTATTACTTACTTTTCCTGAAGTTTTTGTTTAAATACAATTTAAGAATACACTTACATGGCAACGCCTTTGAATTTTGTCTTGGAACAGGTGTGAACTCTTTTCAAGTCTACATGGCGTACAAAGATCTCTACCAAATGTCCGACAGCCAGGTATTGCTCTGAATGCTTTTCATTGCTGTGATCTGTCCTCTCTTTTCTCATCTCCCAACACTTGAGGAGTTGCTGAGGTTGAATCCCAGAGGAACATTCTCACTGGCCTGATTGGCAATGGGAGAAATGTGCTGTGGTGACCTGCTCTCTGGAGGGTCAGTGCTGAGCTGTGTAGAACACCTGCATGTGTTTCTTCAAGTGTATGAAATTCCCCTTCCGTAGAGATCTTCTGGTGTCTCCCAACATTGCAGCCACTCAGCTCTGCTCAGGATTTCTCTTGTTTTATTTTGCAGTACCTTTTGAGAACTCTAGGTCAGAGAGGGAGAAAAAGATGAAGCACTTGAGGCAGTGGCAATTCTGAAATTTCAAGAGTTTCTTGGTTGCTATAAGCAGCTAAATGGAGTTGCTCCCTGGGGGAGGTGGCCTTTTCTCATTAGGGCTGGAGGTAATAATGAGCTTGTTTGTCCAGAGCTCATTACAGATTCCAGACTCTTCAGCTTTCCAATTCATACCCATCAGGCCACTGTAAATGGACAATGGCACCTGTTAGTAATAATAATGTTTGCTTATTCAGTTGAGAAAATGTTTCTTTCTTACTTATTCCCAGAGCTACAGCTCTTAGTCTCTTAAATAACTGTTGTTACACTTCCAATACATGTGGTTTTAATTGGAATTTTAAACATAATAATTTATAACTATTCTCTGAGAGGCAGCGCCTGTTAAATTCAACTCCCTGTTGGAATTGCCAAGAGGAATACATCAAAATGTGTAATGTGTGGCTGGACTAATGGCTGTTACCTTGTTTAAATGTCAAGACCTTGTTTAAGTGTCTTGCAGCCCTTTCAACTAGGCCCATTCAGGCCCATTCACAAGGGCCTGAAGTGCCCTAGTGCAAAAGTAGACACTGAAGAACCTATGTTTTCAATATTTAATCTGTGTTTGAAAACTGGGCTCCCATGTTACTGAAGTCTGGTTTAAAAAAGGAACACATAAGCTGAATACCTTTTGGAAAGGAAACTGTATTTCAGTAGATGTGTGCTCAGAAATTACCAGTAAAAGCAACAGGATCAACTACTGCCTTTCTTTGTGGATGGGTGTTGAATCTTAGAAAGCAATTAAAAAACCAAGGATGCTCTAGAGAAAATATTGCAACTTCTAACTGCGGAATTAAAGATGTTGGTGAAAGCTCAACAATGACTGATCTAAGAAGATGGTGCAAAATGTCTGCACTTCAGAAAAGAGATGTTCTAGCCATACTAAAAGTGTCTGTAGTATATGGCAATAATTCAATTTTACATTTGCTAAAACTACAGAAAAGAGGGTCACTAAATGTAGGCCTGTGTGGGACTCTGTCCCAGGGAAATCCAGCCCTGCCTGGGGCTGTCGACCCTGTCTTGGTGCAGCTGGTGTGTACAGGGGTGGGTAAGTCAACACCCGTCAGTGAAGCTCAGGTTCTGTGTAGAAAAGAGATCATTTGCTATTCACCAATATAATTACCAGCATAGAAGGTACAAAACCGAGGTGAATAGGGAGGTCTGAGTGCTAAGTAATGTGTTTTCCTTATTCAGCAGTGTTTCTTTCTTTTATCTACCTGCAGCTTTATGAAGCCTTTACCTTTCTAAAGAGTCTTGGGGCTGTTATCCTGGTCCATGCTGAAAATGGAGACTTGATAGCTCAGGTGAGTGAACCATCATTTTTACTTCACTTTGTGAGATGATAGATACAAGAGGAGAAGTAAAATAGGCCAGTCAGAGAATGGATAGGAAGAAAGGAACACCCTAGAAAGAGCCTTAATTGAGCCTGATGCCCTGTACACTGCTGGTATAAAGCCTGGGATGAGAGAATGGAGGCCCTTTTGCATTAACTGGCAGAGCATCCTTGAGATAGGGCCATGATCCCAGGCAGCTCCTTGCCTTGGCAGTAGATGAGGACTAGATAAGGGGGGCAGAAGGCGGCAAGATTTCTTCTGAATCCAGCAGATGCAAGCAAAGTGGAACAATGTAAAGCCTTGTTCACAGATTTTGGGTACAAAAAGTGGATCTGAAAGCTTTATATGAGCATCTTTTGCTGCAGTTATCAGCATAAGCAGCACAGTGTGTTTGGAACGGGTATTAAAGCTCATAGACATATTTATTTTTGAGAATATTCTTGTAAATCTCTGAAGTTTGAGAATAAGAACTACTCTGATCTTGTAGACATTTCAAAAATATGTGTTTAAGTGTAATCCATGCTCTTAGAAGAGGCATGTCAGAAACAGGAAGCTGGGCTCAAGGTCAGAATGTTCCATTAAAGCATCCTGGATCTCCAGGGCAGTCCTTGCAGGTCAGGTGCCCTGGGAGCCGCTGTCCTCCCTCTGGACTGTGCCATGCTTTGATCGGTGCCACAACACGTGGAAACATGGAAAGAGGCAAGCCAAGGACAGCAGTTGATAGTAAACCTCCCTCTGGTCTTTCAGAGGCCAGGATTTCCCTCTAAAACAGAAGGGGCAGGTTTGGGTGGGTGTTGTTATGATGCTACATTTGTGACAGATGAATCTTTGAAGACTGTTGCAGAGATGTCTCACTCCTCTGATCCCTTGTACGTGCATCGAGCCCCTCTTAGGTCGGTGAGGCTCTGAGTGAGCCATCTGATTTATCTGCTGAGCTGCTTATCTGCTGGCTTATCTGCTAAGGACTGGGCTGCAGAGCTGACAAGGAAATTACAGCAGCTAAAGCTGTCTTTGAGATCTGGACAAGGCAACCCACCTTGTCTCATGGCTAAGGGAGAACCTCAAGGGAATGTTTAAGTCATTTGGCAATGTGTAGGAACTCTTGTCTTGGGTGTATTTTGTTTTTCCCTCTGTGGGAAAGACACACCTCCATCTGCCCAGTTAGAATTTACTCTGAGATCTGCCTTTTGCTTTTAACTTTGAGTTCGGCCAAAATAACCACTGGGATCAAAAGTTACTAGTAAGGAGTCAGCAGGCACATACAGTGCAGTCATGTGCTTCCCCCACTGAAACTAGGTGACAACCCTCATTTGAATTCAAGAGAGGAAAAAAGCTGATTTCTTGTGAAGTTTAGCATGAATAAAAAGTATTAAATACATAATTTATAGTTTTAATACAACATAAAATATCCAGTAGAATTAAAATGACTAATAATAAGCATGGTTAAGTCAATATTACTGTCGGAATGGCAAGTAAAACAAATCAAATGGCACGTGTGGTGTTTTGATACATTGCCTATTAAAATCAAGGCACACTCATGGAATTGCATTTTTGATAGAAATCTATTTCATTTACATTTTTCTCTGATCAGCCTTAATATACAGCCATCGAATATGAACAAACAGGACAGAAACATTATTAGGAAAAGAGGAAGTGGTAAATAAATGTAAATTATGTTATACATCACCATATTTGTTCACCATTGCCATGTTTCATAAAATCTGTCTTTCTCTATGCTTTTATTTAGAAGAATTATTTGGATAGTGAAAAGAAAGCTGCCTGCACATAGGTTTTTTAGGACTGTTCTGTGTGAAAATACAAATTTGATCTTGTCAAACAAATATTCTAGTTTATTAGCACTATCAAATCCTTTTACAGTGGCCTTTTATCATATGATCTGATTTTATTACTTCCTTCAAGATGCAAGTCTGTCCTACTTTGTGTATCTATTCTGTGTCAACTTGCTATTTTTTATATGGTTGTAACTTCATTTTATTGCTGTATTTTAATTATCTGACATCTTTAACTGGCACTGTTCGGAGCTGGTGCATTAATGATCCAGAACAGCTGTTTTTAAGAATACCTTAAAAAAAACCTTATGTTTTTCTAACCAAAATGTTCTTACACAGTCAGATTAATATGTTCCTGTTACTGCCTCTTCAGCCTTGATTGATTGCAGTGAAGGCTAAAGTATATATGAATTTTACCTTGTTCAGTTTTACTGGAGTATGTTGGTAATGTGTGAGCTTTTCACCCTCAGGGAGCTGGGATCAGATATTTATTAGTTGACACATTCAAATATGTTCAGTAACTTCATCCTGGTCTCTAGGGGACATTTGTCTGTGTCACAGAGCCATTACATCGTTGAGCTGGGCTCATTAGAGCCCTGTGGGCAGGGCAGGCCAGGGCCAGAGGTACAGCAGCAGCTCTGGTTCCACTCCTGCTCTGCTGTCAGGCCTGGACCCACCTCAGATGAAAAGGGGTTGACCACCAGTTTCTGCAAAAAGGGAAATTTATTCCAACACCACTGTTCAGATTTAAATTAAGTGAAGCTTTCTGTCTATTTAAAAATAAATTATCTCACTGCTATGAATCTGGATAGCACAGAATTTTTTTTCTGACAAACCCCTATTGGTCCTGAGATGGGCTTTTTGATGGGGACACGGTGCCCTTGCAACTGGAGGGCACTGTTTTGCTTTATAAAATCATAATTTTAGTGATTCACTGTGTAGGAATAAAGTCTTAAGAAAACTCAAAGTGTCAGCAATGGTGAAAGTTTGAGAAAGTGCTTTGTGGATTGCAACCAGGGAGGAACTTGAGCAAGTAAATAAGGAATGGCAGGCTGGAAGTACCCATAATTACTATTTAGTGTATTGGTTGAAGCCCATTCCTTGGGCTGGTGTTGTGGTGTCAAGTAGGACTGTCTGGAAGGCAGAGGAGATTTCTGATGGTGCAGCTCAATGTCTTGGGGCACAAATATGCTCAGTCACATGGCAGAGACCAGTGCTGGCTGTGCTGGTGTGGCGTGGGTCCAGTTTAGAGCCAGTGTTTTCAGTGTTCCGTGGCTTTTGCAGTTGCGTTTACAGTGACACTAAAAGGGGCAGTCAGACCTTATGGCTGTTGATCTCCCTGAGGACACCGCGTGGAGGTGGGTCAGCATTTATCCCTTATGTTGCAGGAACAAAAGCGTATTCTGGAGATGGGAATCACTGGACCTGAGGGACATGCCCTGAGCAGACCAGAAGAGGTAAGAGACTTCGCTCATTTTGTCATTTGTGGAAGTATTTTGTCAAACACGTGGTGTCGGTGCTTGGCTTCTCTATGTGCAGACAATGGATGGGTGCATCAGGGAAGGCAGCAGTCTGCTTCTCCCACTGCCTCTTCCAGTACTACTCAAAGTCTGAAAAGTCCATGTCCTTTCAGCTTGTTTGTTTGCCTGAAAAGCCCTTTGGATGCTGCAGCAGGTATACATTCCCTTAGTCCAGGGATAAACATGTCCTTGTACATTCAGGCGTCTCAGCTCCTGCTGCCCTGCGCACAGGTGTCCATGTAGTTTTTAAGTGTGACCTTTTTGTTTTGATTTGAGGTGACAAAAAAATGGGCTTATCAGGCTAAAAATCAGCAGTGGAGCTTGAGGGTTAGGTCTCAGAGTAACTGCATTTATTAAAATGCTTTGGGTGAAAACCTCCTATGAGATGCATGTGCACATCTATACCGTGCATATGCATACACCCACGTATAGATCTGCTTTCATGCTGGCAGATATATTGGTGTCAGAAATGCAGGCTGTAGAGATGCAAATACATGAGAATGGAAAGATGCTGTGAGGCAGCTCATTTTATGCAACTCCCTTATAATAAAATCTGGGCCCTGGTTTGGATCATCTCAGGCATCTGGGAAGGGTTTATTTAATGACAAGGAAAATGTGGAGACGTGAGAATGTCCCTTAATGTACACAGCTCAGACCGTTAATGGGATGTGGAGGGCGGTAGTGGGAAGTGACTGCTTTCCTAGAAGGCTAAAGAGACACGGTCCTGGGGGTTTGAGGCTGAACTTCAAGAGATTGTTGTGGTTTGCAGATCTTTATTTAACTTCTCCCCAAGGCAAAAGGAATCAGCTTAATTGGTCACATTCTTCTATTGAACTGTTTATGTACTTCTTCATTTTGCTGTTCAACTTCTACTAAAAATACTCTAAAAGGATTGAGTTGTTTCTTTTTAATGAGAATAAGGGCCTAAGGAAAATCTGCATTTGCAGTTTCCAGAAATGAATTTTTCTCAGCTCTAGTGCTGAGGTACAGAGGCTCTGCTCTTCTAAAGGTGCATTTGGGGTTTCTAGAGCAAATGTTTTGATACAAGTCCTAGGACAACCTGAAGCAGTCTGATGTAAGGAAAAATATTTTACAAAACTGTAAAAGATTAAGCCATGTGGTTTTGGAACGCCGAAGTTGCTCAACTTTTCTAGAAAAACTTGCACAGAAATTTCTCTACCACCGAGTCACTATTTTCAGTTATAACAGGGTTTTTGGTATTAAAATGCCAATACTGTGAGTCCATCTGGGAAGGATCTGGTATAAAACTGATGGCTGGGGAAAGGAGTCTCCAGAACTGCTGGGAAACACTGCTCCTCCATCTGAAGATGCTTGCTTTGTGTGCCTACGTCCCAGATGGCTCCCTTGGAGGAGATTGCCTCTATGCTTGCTGACAGTGGGGACTTACTGGGCGCTGCTTCAAAGGCTTCTATGGATTATGGGCTAAATTCAGTCCATAGTGCTGAAGCTGCTGTTTGAGAATTCTATACATTCACTGTCACCGTTATGTAAAGATTAGGGTAAGCTGCCGGAGAGAGTTCAGAGTTTGTCTCCGAGCAGGGGCAAAGTTTTCTTGCTTTGTTCTCCTTCCAACTGCAAGGGTAGGAGTCTGAAGAAGGAAGGTGGGAGGGAGGTAAGGAGGAGCTGCATAAGCTGCTTGGACATGACCTTTCCTGGGGTGCAGGGAGCCAGAGAGGTGTGTTTGTGCTGGGGCAGCTGTACCCTGCTAGTGAGTACAGCCTGGCTGTCGTTACTGCTAGTGCCAAGTGTTTGAGGTTGGGTTAGCTCCCTGTTTCCCAGCGCTGTGTCTCTCTCTCTATGGAAAAAGTAAAATCAACCCCTGGAGAGTTGTTGTTGAACAGTTAGAAATATGGCTTAGTCCTCCAGTTCATTTTTTCTTCAGACCGCTTTCGCAGGTAAGTTTTCCCTCCTTGTTTTGCTCAGCTTGAAGCAGAAGCAGTTTTCCGTGCCATCACGATTGCCAGTCGAATAAACTGCCCAGTGTACATCACCAAGGTGATGAGCAAGAGTGCAGCTGATATCATTGCACTGGCCAGGAAGAGAGGTAAGTGACTTCCTTTGCTCCCCCAAACTCTTCTTTTTGTTGAATAGAAGCTGAGTGAAAAAACCTGTACATCTTGACCCAAATGACAGGCTATAGGGAGATGTTACCAAAGAATGGTAGCACCACCACAGACTAAATATTTATCGCTGGGAAGGATGAGGGGAAATCCTTTAATATTTTTAAGTTGAGGAGCTGTTCCCTCACACTGTCCTCTTGAAGACTGAATTGTAACTCTTCTCTATATTGTTTTCCCTTTTGCTCTTTTCCTTTAGTCTGCTTTATCTCTGTTCATGGGAGGGTGATACTTAATTCCTAATGGGATCTAGCACATCCTCCATACCAGTATTTCAGGTTGTCGCACTCTGAGATGTGGCTTGGGCAGTGACCCTGCTGTTAGAGATGCTTGGAGCTCTCTCCTGGCCTTGCTGCTGGAAGCTGATGCCCTCTGATGTACACTGCAGTTTGGCCCCGCTTGCTGGGGCTGTGGTGGGATCCAGGTTACAGAGCACCCAAAAGGGCCTTGTGAGCCTAAAGGCAGCTGCTTCCAAAGCTGCGTTTGCAAGTCAGGGCTGTTCTACTTGCTGGGACTACAAAGCTTGTGAGCAATATGGGAAAGCCAAAGAGCAAATTATTGTCTTGATATTTGTATTCTTGGAGGCTTGGAGTGTGCTGCTGGGGACCATATGCTGCTATCTGCTGGTGCTGTGCCCATCCTGGGAGTAGTAAAAAGGCATCTGTCTGCTGAAGTGATCCACCATCCAGTGCACTCTGAATTGGAGCAACAGAGAGAACATGGCTGTGATTAAAACAGTACAAATTAAAAGCAGGTCTGAACTGTCTCCTTCTGGATTAGAACGAAAGATTTGTAAATAGGCTGATCAAAAGCATGTAGAGCTCAGAGAGACTCCTGATTAATTTTTTATCATACAGACAAAGCCAGGGCTGTTTAATTTTCTAGGAGCTGTGCTAGCCATGTAGCAATGCGTGAATTATACATGGCTGCATGCAGCAAGCAGTGTCATATGCTGAGGAGAGAGTGGGTTGTAATTAGTTCCTGTATATCCTTGCTTTCTCCAAGGTCCCCTTGTTTTTGGAGAGCCGATCACTGCCAGCTTGGGGACAGATGGGACACATTACTGGAGCAAAAACTGGGCCAAGGCTGCAGCTTTTGTGACCTCACCACCTCTGAGCCCTGACCCTACCACTCCAGACCACTTAAATTCGCTCTTAGCATGGTAAGACTTCCTTTTTTTTTTTTACAGGCTGATGGTGAGGCAAGTGCAAAAGCCACATGGGATGAAGCATCTAGGGATCAGCCTGATTTCCTTTAGACCAGTCTCATACATGAAACAGCAGAGAAGAGATATAGAAAACCAGGGATAGTTGTATCCTCATGCTTAGGATGTCAATCAAGTGAGCAGTCATGGACACTCCAGTTGCTGGTTGGCTTGACAGAGAGGCTGTTGAGGAATTAACTATTTTTCTTTCTGCTTTTCAGGTGATGCCTAGTTATACAACTAGATTGTCAGGACTTCAAACTGGCTTTCTTCCTAGTTCTCAATTTTCTTTAGCTGAATTGTTGATATATGGTGGGATGGCATCCTCACTGTCCAGCATAAGCAGCAGCCTGGTGGATAGACCCCATCTTTGAGAACAGACTCAGTTTTAAGCCCCAGTCATATTTGACAAGCACAGCTCCTGAAATGAGGGTTGTTCCTGAATACAGAGATACCTAGAAACAAGAGCAATTTCTTGGGGCAATTTATGTCAAAGCTGGTGCAGGGCTCTCTACTGTGAGTTCTTCTGAAAATTGGCTTGTCCTAAACTAACTTGTGGTTGTAGCAGAGTTCCATCAGTTTATCTCCTGCATATTGAAAACTTCTGACTTGGTAGTTTGCCTTCCATCTGGGAGGGACCAAAATTGTACATGTTTATTTGTGTCCAGTTCTTGCAGCCTTGTTATTTTTAGCTTGCCTTGTGTCTTTACGGGCTCCAGGGTCCTCCAGCTGGAAGACGGCAAAGATAAGTGGTACATGCAGAGCAGGTATGTCAGGAGAAAGAGTGGATCACAAAGGACACTGTCAGGGACTTGGGTGGAGACAGCTGGAGACTGAAGGCCATCACTTGACAGGCCAGGGATGTGAGCTGACTGCCTTCAGGTTGGCAGGGAGACTTTAATCACTAGATAGGTGAAAGGAATGTGAACAGCAGAGGAAGAAGTGTCTTTCTCATATAGAAAAGAAGATATCAGCAATGCCTTGCCAGAAACCCAGACTGTAAACCCATGTCTGAAAGTATTTCCTGCTTGTAGCCAACTTCAGCTTAAGCAAAAGACCGTCTGCTCTGAAATGATACAAAAAATTCACAGCTGAAGCCCCACCAGGATAGATTGCTAGGGCTGGAGTGAGGAACTCAACTTACCATTCAAATCCTTATTTACCTTCCTGTGGTGGCACCCACCTCACCTGCTGCCTCCCCTTTCTGGGGTTTCCAGTGCTCTAGACAGAGCAGTGGAATTTGAACCTTGAAAGTGACCATCTTTAGAGCAGCTGCCTGGGAGGTGGGTGGGCACACACATGTGACAGGAAGATGCCATCAGTCAGTGCCACATCTCCCCTTGCACACGGTGGGTCAGGCTGTGCAGCCCACCAGAGCCCACCCATGCTTTAACTCAACTGCTCTAAAGATGCTGCAGTTGAGCTCTGAGTTACGTGTGGCTCTGGTAAGAATACACAGCAGCTTGTTCTCTTCTGGCAGTCTGATGGCAAAAATGTTTTTCCATAAATGAGCTTTTTGTTCCAAACAAGGACCCAGAAAAAATTACTTTCTTGGTCTGATTCATCACTATCAGCACTGTAAAGGGTGAAGCTCACTGTGTGAGGGTAAGGCTGTTAGCCAGCACATGTAAATGTGTATCAAAATGTTTGACTCTTTACTCTGTTAGAGTGGCCATATATGCTTTCTAGAAGAGAGTCCCAAAATAATAGCATGTGGGTCAAAGCAGATTAGCTAAAATAGCAAGAACATTTTTAGAATTGAAATCCAAATAATGACTTTTTAAAACTAACATCTGAAAGACAAACTGAGGACTTTCAGAAGTTTTCATTATTCTCCAAGCATGCAAAAATGGCTTTTTTTTTCCAAATGGCTTAAAGATCTTAAATGACAGCAGCTTAGCCTGCTTTCAGTTTTAATACTTTAAATCTATAGTGTGAAACTAAAAAAAGAACCGTATATTTTATCAGTCTGCCCTGCATTTGTGGGGAATTTTATGCAAGTTTGATGGTGAAGACAGTATTTCACATTTCTATTGCACAGCTGATTTGGATACCAATATTTTACATTCATTAAAAAATCCTTACAACATCCTTCCTCTGCAAGCACGCAGCATACTGCTTGTGCCCTTTTCCACAGAAAATGTTGATTTTCCACTGGAAAGCTGAATGTGTAAAACCCTATCATGTCTCACGGGATTTGCAGATTGAATTTGCCTCATGAGATTTGGTCCTCATGTCATCTGTGGGCCATGAACCTGAGTTAGCTGTGTTCTTCCATGGTGTGCTGCTGCATTACTGCAGCTGTGATGTGCCATCTCTTGTGAATCAGAAATGTGAGATGTTGGTGCTACACAGAAGATGCAACTTGCCATGAAAGCCTTGTTTAAGGGGAAGAATAAGATGACAAGGTATTGATCTGGCATTTAGTTCATGATGATCCCTTCCTGTCTCTCATTTTTTAGTTGATGTGATGCTTATCCACCATTTGACAGTAGAGCGTGTCCAGACAGTAGGAGTGCCCATGGGGTTACCCAGGAGGTGATGGGCAGCTCTCAAGTGACACACTCCAGTTTCAGAAGTCTTCTGTTGATTTGACTGGGGAGTGCAGTTCATGTCAATAATGTCATTAATGTCAGAGGAGAGGGAATATGGAGTTAAGAAAGCAAGTCTTTCTTATCTTTCGGGTGCAGAAATTAGTAGTGTGCTGTTAGAAGCACAGCATAACCTCTGGGAAGTGGGCAGTGATACAGGGCCTGGCTGTGACAGTCAGGTTTTCATGGTTATATCAATCAGAGAGCAGAAAGAGAGAGGCCACAGGAAGCTTTGCTGATGAGAAGAGCATCAAAAAGGAAGAAATGGCATTGCTACCTTCTGACTTTATTGTTATATTAAAATAAATGAATGTTTAACTGATGAAATTGGCTTAATCCTTTGGAGTAACACCAGGCAGTCATTAATAATCAGGAGTAGCTAAAGCATAGCGGCCTTTTCTGTACTGAGTTCATGGGTTTGACTTCTGCTAAAAACTGGATGGATGGCTTGTGAGCATGGTGAAGAACCAGAAGAGAGGCCAAGAACTCTTCTCTGTCAGCAGTCATTAGGGGTGGCAGCCCAAAAAATGGCATTAGAATTATTCATGTATGACACTTTTTTCTTCTGTACTTGGCTATTTGTTAGCTTTCTGGATCTAGATTTGTGGACCAGAATCATTCAGTTGTTTCAGAGCTGGAATTTACATTATTGGTTAAAGGAAAGGATGACAGGCTCTTGGGGACATCACCCTTGTGGAGTGATGGAAGAGAAATTATAGTGAGTTCTAATGTGCTTGCCTCCTGTAAGCTTAATCAAGAGCTAAAAATATCACATTTCCTGTGGATATTGGAGAACCTTCTTTTTTGTCTTTCTATTTTTGCAAGATTCTGCATATTGATTATGTTCTTCCTCCTTATTCCTGGGAGCAGCTGTGATCCAGTTCTGCTCTCTGCAAAAAAAAAAAATTTCTCTAGGCTGAAAACCCCAACTTCTTAAATAAAAGCATTATTAAATGGTAGCTCTTTTTGCATTTTTCTCTGTGCCTTTTTCTGTGTAAAACCCTTAAGTCAGATAAATCCAAAGCATGTGTTTGACTTGCACTATGCCTTTGTTGTTTAATTAGAAAGCTACCGGATAAAAAAGTTTCTTTTTTTTCTTGGTTCTGTTTTGGAAGGTCAGATGAGAAGTATTTATGTAAGTTTTGTAAGAAAGATACATGTGCAGGAGAGAAATGAACACAGGGGAACATGTCTGAAGGTCATGACTTTGCGTTGTGAAATTTGCCATTATTTTTTAAAGTGGTTGTGAATTAATTTATCTTTAGAGTGGCAGATATTTCATACAAGCTTCTGATCATTTCCTTAATCCTGGAGTAATCCTTTGTCCTGGTTAGTGGGTTTTTGCCTGATCTCTGTTGATAAGCAGCCTGGAACCAGAGGGGGCTGTAATCCAGGAGTGCAGGGTGCTCCTGGGAGAAAGTGGAGATGTCCAGTGCCATTGTTACTCTCGGTGATCTGTAGCCAACGTGGAAAGGCTGTTGGCATGATTTACAGCCTGTGTCTCTGGTGTGTAGGCTTGAAAGGTCCATTCACAGCCTGTCTGAGACCAAGGTCACCTTGGTGATGTCTGGTCTAAACCTTCTGTGTGTTAACTCCACAGTGGGGACCTGCAGGTGACGGGAAGTGGACATTGCCCCTATAGCACTGCCCAGAAAGCCATTGGAAAGGACAACTTCACTATGATTCCTGAAGGGGTCAATGGAATTGAGGAAAGGATGACTGTTGTCTGGGACAAGGCTGTAGTAAGTAATTACGTACTTTTATAGACTAAAAGAAAATGGAGTGTTGGCTGAATAATGAAAGCCAAGAGACTCTTGGCCATTGCTTAAGTGACTTTCTGATATATTTCTGAGAATTCCCTGAGAGAATGCTACTGTGAGGTGAATTGCTTATTTCAAAAACCTCTTCCAGTTTTTTAAACTCAGGGCTGTGTTTCACTTCTGACACTGCAACAGTATTGTGTTTTATTAGACCTGAGGCTTCCCAGACTCCACTGCTCTATTTTCCCATTTGTGTCAGAGCGGATGCTTCTGAGAGATGTGGTATCTGGAGCAATTTAATGGTTTTGAAGTGGACCTCATATAAACGTGATGAATGGATTGTTTGAATTTGGGAAGTGTCTCATCGTTTTTGAAAAATTACAAATGGATGGCAGCCGAGCCTGAGGCTAAATGATGAAATGCTTTGAAGGAGAGCGTTGCACGTAATTCATACTGGCATACTTTTCAGTGGAGTGCTGGTATAAGTCAGGAATTTTTTGATGGTTCCATGGATTCTAATGGATAATGATATTCTCCCTCTATTGTCTGTCTCCACATGCAAACCCTGCACACTCACACACACTCACTGCATTGTGCTCCTATGCACATTGCAGACTGGGAAGTGGCAGTATTTACAGTGCTCTGATGAGCACTTCTCCCAGACTGTATTTCATAACACTTTATTCAGGGACAGCTATTGAGATGCCAAGCACAGAAGCAGCTTCAGATACCTGCCATGTAGGAGCAAAGCAGGAAACCAAGCAAAGCACAGCCAGCTGCTGATATTTTTCTTTTGTTACTCCCTCGGTGGAAGGAACTGCAGGAAGGGCTGCAACATCAGATTTACAGGTGGTAACTTTCAGTCCTGCACCACTGAGTAGCTTGTGCTTTGAAAACTTTGTATTTTACCGGACAGGAAATAAGTGTGTATTTAATATTAAAAGGCTTGGCACTGTTGTTCTTTAGAACATTGTTCTTGCTCATTGGCAGGGAAGACCCCAAAATACTGAGAAATTAAAAAGCTGTTCTTACAGTTGCAATTACCATCACTGACTGTATACCAAGTTCTCTTGGTGATGACATTTCTCCAGGCAAGGACTTTATCATTGGTTATATTACTTAGATGTATAGGTCTGACAATAATAATAATAGAATGGACTTAATTTGCAAGAACTGTTCACAAAAGTGTTGGAATCTTGATCTTTTGTTTCATCTCATAACACTCCTATAACTTTCTCCATTTTAAAATTGTTTAAATATTTAAATGGAAATTACTAGGACTAGTAACAAAACACACTTAGGCCTCAGTGTGTAGAGAAAGGGACCTCAGATAGCTGAGCACCTTGGTGGTATCATGTGCACTAAGGTTTCCTTGGCTGTCCTTTGCAGTGCCTGGAGAAACACACTCATTTATTTGAAACTTCCAAGTAAAGAGCTGTATATAAAGTCCTGTGTGATACAATCTCTGTTTCATGCAACATCACCATTTCTGTAAAGTCCATGCCTTCCAATATCTCCCTGACCTTTCAGTACTCTGAATAGTAAATCCTCATTTCATAAGCATGTTTTGCTCAAATCACGTTTTTTAGGCCACAGGCAAGATGGATGAGAGCCAGTTTGTAGCTGTCACCAGCACCAATGCTGCCAAAATCTTTAATCTGTACCCAAGAAAAGGCCGGATTGCTGTAGGATCGGATGCTGATGTTGTTATTTGGGACCCTGATAAGGTGAAGACTATAACAGCCAAAAGCCATAAATCGGTAAGGAGAAAATGATAACCAGCAAGAAAAAAGGAATGTCACTGTTGCTTTTCAGCTGTTGACCTAAATCTTGTGAACACCAATAGCACAGGATACAGAAGAGTGGGGTATCTGCCTACTCCTGTTCTGAAATAGGTAAATGTTTCAGGACATGAGAGTATTGAAGTCCTGTGTTGGAAGCATTGGGATCAGGAAGGATTTCTTTTCTCTCTGCATATACCCTTGCATGATTTAATTTTTGCATGCTTGTGGCAGATCTATAAACAGGTGTGAATCAGCAGCTCTGCAGCTGAGGTTAATAAAGCTGTGAGGATAACTTTAAAACCAGCTCATTTTTTTGCTTACCGAAAAAGCACCTGATGTTATAAATTGCATGATTAAATTAACAATATTCTAAACTATGATTAAATTATTTGATAATACAGCTCTAATCAGCTTAATGGATGGGATTTTCTCTTTAATTCCAGAGCTTTGCCACATATTTCTCTGCCCTCAGTGCAGAGTACCAGTGACTGACAGTTGCTTTCATTTTGACTCTGACAGGTTTTATCTTGTCTGTCTCAAAGTTTTTACCTTACTGTGCAGTGCTTTGTTCCTTCGTATTGGGGAATTCTTCCAAAAGTTGTTTTGAAAATCCAGTATAGCATTTTTATATTAAAAAGGAAAAAAACATTTAGAAACCTTCAAAAAGTAAATTTAGGCAATTCAGTTTCTATTTCTTTGTCTTGGGACCTTTCTGTGTTTTCAAGAAAGTAATAACCACCTGCCCTGTCATTCCCATTTAGATTCAGGCTTTCCTGGGCTTTTCTGGGCCTTTTCAGACAGAAACACGTGTGCTGGCCTCTTTGAAATTCATTTACGCAGTCACAGCAGATGCACAGTGGGACCACATCCTCTGGGTATCCAGCAGCTGAGTCACAATTTTCCTTCATATTAGGGCTGTCATACTTCTAAATGCTCTGGGTAGATACAGCAAATTTTCAAAACCAAGTGATATCCTTGATGGAAGATAAAAAACGGAAATGAAATGTCTCATCCAGGAAAATGTGATCAGAAAGATCCTTTAAAATAATTTCATATCAAAATGCATTGCTTTTCCTTCATACAAAACAATTTTATTCACATCTTAATGGCAGTTGTCTAAAACTATGGCTGCCAGTGTACCTATTGTAAGTTACTAATTGAAAGAGGTCTTGCAGTGAATATGTTGGTTGATCCTCAGGCTATTGAGTACAACATTTTTGAAGGAATGGAGTGCCATGGTGCCCCACTCGTGGTCATAAGCCAAGGGAAGATTGTGTTTGAAGATGGAAATCTGCACGTAAATAAGGGAATGGGCCGCTTCATCCCTCGCAAACCTTTCCCTGAATATCTTTACCAGCGCATCAAAATCAGGAATAAGGTAATGTCAGATCCTATTTAATCTTCTTTGTAGCCAAACACTTTTGGAAGCACAGCAGCACATGTTTTTAATGTTATTGTGCTATTATGAGTCCATATCAGATGGACTGTATGTGACTTGTTCAAAAAATGACGACTGAACTCGTTGCAGTTGTGAACTTGTCTAAATTAGTATTAACACCGTGAGCATCAGCAGGTAGAAGATACAATTGCCAGTTGGCATAATTGCCTCATGTCCAGCAATGCCTTATTTGTCAAGGCTTTTGAAGAGAGGTGGAATAGTGATAGAATTTACTTTTAGTTAAAATTCAGGAAAAGAGCAAGCTTCTTGTGAGGGAGGGTTAGGCAGAATAAAAACAGAATTTTAAGTTGCCTACTGAACTGCTACACTGCAGAGAAAAAAGCATGTCAGCCAGAGATTTTCATTATATTGGGCATTTCTGAACTGTTGTTAGTGCATTTGCTGAGCTGTGTATTAGCAGTATTAATGGCTCAGAAAACTTTTCTCTTTTGTCTAATAAAAAGTTTGGGAAATGATGAAGATTAAGACTGGATCACCTCTGGTTTTGAATTATATCAGTGCTTATCTGTTGAAAACCAATTGGCTGTGTACCAGTCTGGAGTTATTTGGAAATTGCTTCTTGTCACTGAGCAACAAAGTCACTGTGCAAGCACAGGTAATGAGAAAAATTGACTGAACCTTATCTTTTCTTCAGCCAAGCAAATAGCATAGGCTGTGAGACTGGCAGCTGAAATTAAGCCTATGAGCAGGTCGATAGTTTTTACTTTTCATCATTTATTATACCAATTCTGTCAAGCTGCAGAAGAAGGGCCTGCACTTCTTAGAAGAAAAGGCACAGTAAAAAGCAAATGCACCTGCAAAACTTTTGCAAAATACCAATTAGTGTTGCATTTTTTTTACATTATCCGTGTAGATGATACAGGCCCTCTCTTCACACTTGCTGTTAAGGGCTTCAGTGCCTGGGAGTGCCACGTAAATTAGTGACAAAGTCATCAAAATAGTGAAAGCAGCACTTTAGAAACAAGTGTCACAGAGGAGTGTCTTGTAGGAGGAGTTTGAACAAAATTACCTGGGCTAAGTAACCTGTGTCTTGTAAGTGGGCCTGGATTTTGGGAGATCTTTGATACTTGGGCAAGGTCTGCAAACAGACAAAGGGACTGATCTTTTTGCTCCTGCAGCTCCCTCTGCTGCCTGCCGAGAGGGACAGCAGATCCATGCCCACATTTGTTTTCCCACTATGAAATTTTATCCACTGGAATTGTTTAGAAAAACCCATTGATGGTTGTATCAGCTGCCATATGAACGTGTCAGTGCACAACAGAGGAATATAGAAAAAACTCGTCAAGCAAGGGACTACAAAACTGAACTGGCACAGGTTGGCAGTATAAACTTATCCCTGGAGCAGGAACAGCAGTATGAATTCGTGCCTTTTGTGGGTCCCTGGAAGATGGATTCATTGCTGTGATTGGCAGCTGCTCTCTTCTGGGCATTAGTTTTGGCTCAGCCTGCAAGACAGGGCTCTTCTGAGCCTGATGTCTCTGTCATCAAAAGCAAGGGAAATGCATTGATTGCTTTGAGAGCTGGATCAAACCCCTGTGCATAGTGTCTTTCTACACAGTATTTTAATTGCACGTTTAGCCTGTTGGGGAAATTCCTCTGAAACCATAATCTTGTAAGACACAGATTTCTGATCTTTTTGATGGGCTTTGCATTTTGCAATTCAGTGGCTTCAGGTTCTTTCTGAAAACTGGAACTGTTCTAATTAAAATATTATTTCCTAGATTCCTATGATTTTAAGCCCAGTAGAGTTTTTTTTATTGCCTTTTCTAATATTCCTTGTAAGAACCATACAGGGAAAAAAATCTAGATACCTGAAACTGAAATCAGAGCCCACATGACAGATGCTTTATTGACAAATACTGTAATTTGGGTCCCCTGTCACAGTCCAGGGTATAACTGATTTCCTAGTTGATGACAAGAAGTAGAAACTTTTGAAATGTAATTTAAAAATTGCCACTCCTTTTCAATGAGTTCTAATAAAGAGAATGAGATCTACGAAGGGGAGGAGCAGAGGAAATACAGGTAGGAGAGAAACTGCTGCAGTTGGTATAGTGGGTAGCAGTTGTGCTACAACCCAAGTGTGACTCGGCAGCTGAATGGAGAGAGAAGAGCTGATTGTGACTGATCTGATGTAAAATAAACAGGTCAGACCTGTTCTTTTGAATCCCACATCTCCCCTCTGATTGTGAAGGAAGCCTGATAAGGAAATCTCTTGTAATTTTTATATATGTAAAAATGGAGGGAGCAAGCTTTATAATTTCCTTTATATATAAAACAAACTGCACTTTGCTTTTTTACTTGAAGTATAGATGTGTTGCTAATTCAGCCAGTGCAGACTATAGCTCTGTGCTCACTGCTCTCTGCCTACATTATCATTAGGCAGCATTATCTGAGCATTCAGTGTCTGGATTTTTACTCTCCTCTTGTTTTAGGTGGGAGGACTGCAAGGAGTCTCCAGAGGAATGTATGATGGGCCTGTGTATGAAATCCCAGCTACGCCAAAATACGCAACTCCTGCACCCTCAACTAAATCCTCCCCTGCCAAAAACCAGCCCCCACCAATCAGAAACCTCCATCAATCCAATTTCAGCTTATCAGGTAAGTCAGCCTGACTAATGAAAAGCCATGAGTATGGATTACTGGTGATGAATTTAAATTATAATTACTTCTTTAGTCAAATATAAAAGGATTGTATATAGTCATATACATGCATATACTTACTTACGTATAAGTAATACATGTTTTTATGCATTCATTCCCTAGGGATATTTTACATAGTGCCAAATATTCAAAATGTTTGCAATCTGAAATTTTTCTCTGTGTCAATCTTTCAGTATTATTTACCTGGCCCATTCCAATTGGCTGAGGTCTCTGGTTGATGTGACCACCACCACCCTTGGTGGTGTGCACAGCTGATGGAACTTGGGTCTCTTGCAACCCATGAGTCTCAGACATCTCACAGGCTGTATCACCAGCAACTGCTAGACATGGAAACTTCAACTGTCCTTGTCCATGGTCATGAACCACGTGCAGAAGTTGTTCATAAGCAGATTGGAGTATTTCTTATCCTCTGCTCTTGGTGCCCAAAACATTTTCCATGGTACATAGGAAACAGACTGGAAAATCATCCTTTGGGGTTGCTGGAAATAATTCTTGTCATCTGAAGGCAATTACAAGTGTGTCAAATCCTTATTCTTCAAAAGTCTACAGCCGCAGTGGTGAATAATGCATCCATATGATGTTATGAAAGTCATTGGATTTTCTCCCTTGTGGGAGCTGATGGTGGAGTTTTCCTCCCTTACAGATCCTCTCTTTAGAAACTAAATGAAACTTGTGTAAGAAAGTCAAGGAGAGCAAATATTTTAAAAACCCTTCTAATGAGGCGAAGTATATTTTTGCCCATACAAAAATGGCCGCGGTGAGCATATACAAATATATATGAAGCTATACAAAGCAAAAAAGTGCTTAGAAATGTCACATCTTAGTAAAAAAACAGTAATTGGGGTTTTTCATAAGCATCTGAAGCTGTAATTTCACAGTGCCCTGCTGGATCTGGGTACTACCAAGGCATCTAGTGCTACAAATTTTATCTGAATGATGCAAACACAAAATTAAGCAGAACCAGAGTCTAAGGTAACATTTTAAATGACCCTACACATTTATGGTAGTCTTACATTGCCTTTAGGAAATTGAGTGTGATCAGACAATATTTAGCCTGTCGGAAAGCTTTCTGTCCCCTTAAGCTTAACCTTTCAGCATTTAAAATGCAGTTTGAAATGGGTGTGTTTACATCAGCTCAGTGCTCATTTTCTCATGGATTTATGATTGCTAACATCAGATTTACTGAACTGTTGTCCCATGGACTTAGTAGGGACACATATTCTAAGTCAGTGAGGTGGGTTTGAAAAATCCACTCCACACATATGTGTTTTGGGGTATTTTTTGTAGTTGGTAATACTTTCTGTCAGGTCTGATCTCACAAAGGGAACCCAGTCTGTAGGTTGTCATTGGCTCTTCTTCAAGCCAGTGGAAAACAATTCTCCATGTAGGGTGAGCATCAGTCTGATCCTAAACATTTAATCCCACATTTCTCATTGAAGACAGCTGGAGCTAGGCACAGAAATGTGCCTTGAAGGTCTGTTCAGCACTTCAGTCAGGCTCAAGAGAAACCAGCTGATGGTGGTGTGAAGGAAGCATAGCCAGGTAAAACCTCAGTACTGATGGTTTATTCCTTTTCACAGCTTTGTTTTCTCATTTGCTGTTGTTGCAGGAGCTCAGATTGATGACAACAACCCACGTCGTACTGGCCACCGCATCGTGGCACCTCCTGGCGGGCGCTCCAATATTACCAGTCTTGGCTGAAAAATGATGATGGACAGAAACACAAGGATGAAGGATCATGGGAATAATGTCCATTCCCTTCAATATCTGTGTTATTGAGCCCACAGTTTTATTTGGTACTAATGGAAATAAAAACTGAATTGTCTTTTTTTTTTTTTTTGGTTTTTTTTTTTTTTTTTTTGTATAGGAAGAGGTGATAATAGTGTGGTGTGTTTGCTTGGAACTACTTGCCTCACAATTGTGCTTTCATGCCATAGTCACCTTAAAGCATGGTGCTTCCATTGCCCCTTTAGTGACTACAGGTTTTAGCTTTGTCTCGTAACTGAATGATGGTTCCTTTGCACCCTTTCGCTGTATTAGAGTAGTTAATGCATGTTACTGAGTTATTTATGCAAGTTGCATTCTGTGAGTGAGTCCCTTTAGAACACATTGCCAACAATTGACTAGACACAATGCCAAGATTAATGTCTGTATTTGAGAAACACCACCAAAAGCACTAATGAAGGAAGAAAATGGCCATCTGGAAAGTAAGCAGTAGAGTAGTATAGGCAGCTTCTGTTTAATCTTTAATTTATTATAAACCCAAGAAGCACTTCTCTCGAGACACAGAAACTCATCAGGACACGTAATGACAAATGGTCTCCGTAGCACCTGTCTGTTCCCACTCGGTACATTCCAAGTCTGTGTCCTTCTTGTTTCCATTTTAGACAGAGCCATAATTTTTACATACCAATGCCATTGCCACCCCTGCAGGGATTTCTCCACCTGGGCAGTAGTGCTCTCCTTCTGCATGAGATTTTTGGTACTTACAGATAATCCAAGTTGCTGTCAGATTTTTAAAGTTTTTTGTACAAATTTTTTCCTTTGTAATCACATGCATTTTTACTTACTCTACCGTATCAAGATCTACTAGTCGTGGTTCAATTTCTGAATTCAAAGCTTGTGAAATAAAGGAAATTAATTGATGGGTAAGCGTCTTCCTCTGCTTTCCAGTGCTGTGACTCAATGATTCAAAATTTGGAATGGAGGAACTCAAGAGAAATTATCTCTCAGGCTGACATCATGCAATAGAAGGAACCTCCTCAGATCACAAGTGTTAAGTGTATAGGTATGCATATGCATACTATAGCATGATACAGTATGTCTTATTAAACAGAGTAAATAAATGTATTTACTAAAAATTGTACTTACTATTGACTAACATGTACTTACTAATGGTTGGATTCAGTCTTAGAGGTCTTTTCCAACCTTAACAAATCTGTGATTCTGTGACATCGCAGCTGCCTTAGTTTTGCCCAAATGAGACACAAATTAACTTCCTCCCAAAGACCTTTAGGTCTACGTCTTATTTGCCTGAAGTGGTAATTCGTTGCCATCATCTTCATCTTTAGTACAGAACCAGTACCCACTACTCCAGTTTGAACTGAGCTGTATTTGACTTCATTCTGGTTTTCTCTGCTGACTGATCTGAGACAGTGTCCAGGCATGGCAGGAACAGAACATGCTGCAGGTAAGGTGAGGGAAGTGGACTTGAATTCTCTGAGACTGAAGGAAGTATTTCTCCTTGTCTTCTGACCCTCTCACAAACTATGTAAAGAAACCTTATTTCCTGACATTTTTTGCTTGTCTGATGGTGTTGCAGATGCTGTGGGAGGAGGTGTGGGATGCTATGAGATTAAGCAGGCCAGCAAACACCTCCCCTTGTGCTTCTTGCCTTTATCCACACTACAAAGCTGCAGCAGGAAAGGCCTTGCAGCAGAGGGGTGCCACTGGAGTGGTTTTACCAGCTGCACTGCTTGACCACTGAGCACCTGTTGCAGTGGTTGAGTCCACCGCAGGAATGACCAAGGAGCCACAGAGCCCCAAAGCAGTGGAGCTCCGTTGGTGGGCAGCCTCAGAGGTCTAAGACCACCCCCTTTTAACCCTTCAAGTCCATGTTCTAGATAGTTCTCCTTTCCTTGATACCCCACTGGTTCCCGGTTCCCTTATTCCACCCCTCGCCTTCCCCAGTGGTCACTGCCCTGTCACCCCACGTCCTCTCCACCCCTTGTCTCCAGAAGATTGCTCCCTGATGTTCTGCCCGCCCCCGGTGCTGCTCCGGATAAAACCCCGGACCCCTCAGTGTTCTGCGTTCTTTGTCCCTGGATCCTTTCGAGCGGGGACCGCAATAAACCCCTCGGAACTCCATACAAAAGGCCCCTCCCGCCTCTCTGTTCCCGGCGACGCTGCAGGAGCTGTCCGGCTCTGTGTGTGTGGGTGGCTGCGAGTACCCACCAGCTGCGGGGTGCCAGGGTGTGTCCGAGCGCGTTCCCGCAGCACCCCCGGAGCTGCTCCGACAGGGACGCGATCGGACGGACGCGACGCTCTTTCCACCCCCCCGACTCGCTCTGTGTCAAGCACCCTTCCATCTCACCCATGCAGGAGTAAGTTGTGTTGGCACAGCCCATGTGGTGCACGCCGGGTGCGTGTGGGGCGTCACATTTTGGGAAGCAGACCACCTGAAGCCTGTCATTCTGAAGGCAGTATGTTGTCACCTTCAGCTTGCCTGGGAAAGGAACTGCTACCCTGGAAAAATCCATTTAGGTGAGCTTGGTCTGAAACTTGGCAGCAGAGCTGGTTCGAAGAGACAGTTTTTCCTTTGGCTTTGAGCTGAACCAGTGCAGAAACATCGCAATGCAGTCTGCAGTGAACTGAATTGGTTGCTCCCAGAAAAAGAGGAAAAGAAAGCTTTTAATGAATAATCCCTTCTGCTAAGAATTCAAATTCATGTTTCCTATTGCCTGGAGAGTGCCCTCATCCTCAGGCTTCCTTGCTCATTTGGTGGTTCAGATATTTTATATGATAGAAATTAAAATAAATTGCTCACTTGGTAGTTCAGGTTTTTTATAGGAAGTAAAATAACACTAGCAGAGAAGCCTGAGGACAATGTGCCCTGGAATAACCTACAGCCTAGCAGGTAAGGCAATCCTGAAATGCCAAGTCTCCATCTGCCTTGTCCTATTCCAACCCATTTGCTGTAAGTGTTGACAGCCAGCAACAGTTGTGGTGATGTAACCCTGACAGTAGAAATACAGCTGGTTTGTGAAGCTATGTGGCAAATTTGATAGTGTGAAAATACAGAACTGCTGGTTACAATTTCCTTAGTGCTTTTCTTGCATGCCTTTGTGCAAGTAGCAATGGTTGCTCACCTCCAAACAAAACTTCCACTCAATGTATGAGGCTTATCACACTTGAGGTAGCAGAAATGATAGTTGCATAACTCATGTTGAGATTCCATTTTTCCTACACACTTAACAGCATCATAAACCAGAGAACCTTTTGCCTACAAGCTGGTCAAAGATCCACTGTTAACATGCATTTATTTTTTCACAGTGAAGTGTCTGTGAATAAATATGTGTGGGTGTTTTGAGAGGCATTTCATGGTTCAGTGATCCTGTGTGAACAAGACTGTGCCTGTCAGGTCAATGTGACTCTCCAATGATGTCTCCAAGAAGAAATAGCCTAAGCCCCTGCAGCCTGGCTGCTGCTACCACGGCACTGCTGAGGGGCAGCCTGCAGGAAGCCCCTGGATCCTGGGCTGTGCCTCCCCAGGCGAGGTGAAGGATGCCTCACTCGGGTGGTTCCTGTGCTTCCATCAGAGAGATGGCACGTGCCATCGCTCATGGAGGGCTAAACAAAGCAAGTAAGGGCTGCTTCTCTTACCACCTGGACGCTATTTCATAACAATGTCCCTGCCCCTACATCACTAACCTGTCCTTAAAAAAATAAAATGCTACCAGTAAAGAAAATGTGGGTTAGCCAGTGATCCTGAGTGCATGCTGCAGAATAGGAAACTGCATTGCGTTTGCTCCCTTGCAGGAACACCAAGCTGGGAGATGTTGTGAACTTGGTGGGGAGCTGCTGTTATGTCAGCTACAGCTGGAAGCAGTGCAGAGCTTTCAGGCTTTCTGAATAGCCAAACTTCTAAATATCTGGAGCCAGCTACGACCTTTCAACACCTGATGTAGCTCTAATGATGTAAAACTGGCTCTTCCCTACTGCTATTTGCAGTCTGCTTAAAAGTATTCCCTATGACCAGCCTGGGAAATACTTTTGTCAATCAAGTGATGTGGAAGTGAAAGCTGGATCCATGGATTGTTTTCTGAGTGTATTTTGGGCCAGTTTGTCTTGTGTTACATTTTGTCTGCTACCAAAGCAATGCAGTTACATGTTTAAATTCTAGTGTTTGTAGCAAAGCCTGCTAATTATGGTGCTAAGACTGTACTAAAACTGACAGCTATCCCAGCCTTTAAGTGTTTCTCTTGGCAATATATTGGTCTTTGTCCTCAAGAACTAAAATCTCGGACTAGACCAGATCAGATGACCATCTGCTCTGGGTTCCAGTAGCCAACACCACAAGCTTGAAGGAGGTCAGAAGAGCAAGCAAGCATACAATGCTAATCCTCCTCAGAGTGTTTACATGATTCCCAGTGCTTTGTAATTTCTTGAGAAGCAGCAGCATCTCTCTAGCTCTCAGTGAATTTTTCTGCCATGCATTTGCCAAGGTGCTTTTAAACCCAAGTAAAATCCTGCCACTAATGGCTTCCTGGAGCAAGGAATTGCACAGCTTAATGCACAATGGCAAAGTTGATCTAGTTCTCTTGGCATCAGCTTTTCTTGCCATTTAGACCTGGCATGGTTCTCAAAGACCTCACACAGCAACAGCCTTACAGACCCAAGGGAGTGGCAAGCAGAATTCACTGTAGTTTGCCATGATTTCATCTTCTTGACATAAACATTTGTCCAAGGAAAACTCTTTAGGGTACAAAATATCTACACAGATATTAATCTATCAGTGCATCTAAATATACAGTGGCATTAATAAAACTAACCTACTAATGTAGGTGTTACATTAAAAAAAAAAATTAGAAATATCACAAATCTGCATGATAGAGACAACTGCATAATTAGAACATCAGTCTGGAATAACAGTGATTTAATTCAAGTTGTATTTTAATCCTGTGTAGTTGTCAAGGAGCTCTAGGTACAAAAAAGATGTGTATTTTCATTCCAGGCTCAACAGAACATTGGATTCTGCATTTTTGATGTTTTGCGTCAGGAAGTGCCCACAAATTCAGTGCTTGCAGCTGAATTTTCACCTCCCTTAAAAATTCAGGGATGTCTGAATGTACCATGCTCTGTTCCTTATTTCCTTCCCTCTGCACTTACTACTAAGCTACCAGTCCTTGTTCATCTACTCTTGGTAAAAAAATAAATCTCATTCATCTAAACAAACTGACTTTAGGATAGTTTTTCATCATGGTTGTGATGAACTTCGCACAAACTTTCCAGATAAGTTTCAGTGATGGCAGTGAGGGCTGTTGGGAGGGGATGTATGGGAAATAGAACAATGTTACCCTCAATGCTTAAAAATAGAAGGAAAAAGGCATGACATTTTTCCCTAAATTTCCGCAGGATTTTTGATGTAGAGCATGATCAAAGTTCCATGTTATCCTTTCCAGAATAAAGAGAGGGTGCTCTGTAGTTTTACACTATAAACTGAGTATTTTGAGCTGCGACTGGTGCCTAGGTATCCCATTTTCCCCCTGTTCTGAGTCTGTGATTCTAAAACATAACATAAAAGTTCAACAGCGTTAACTGCAAAGCAACTGCTCTGAGCTTTGTTTTGCATTTTCTGCACTTGTTTCTTGGTCCAGTTAAACTGTCTTGTTCAGTATCTGCCTCACTGACAGGCAGTGATGGCAAGTGTCACACGATGCACATCTGCACATGACATTTAACAGGAACTTGGTGCATCCATGGAGAAACTCAAGGGGACTGAAATCACTAATGGAGACAAGAGTAGCGGGTGTTTTGACAGGAGATTGCTACTGTGATTGTGGGAGAAAAGACAGGTGGGTAGAACCTCCATGCCAGGAAAGTCAGGCACATGGAAGGCTGGGAGGTGCTCGCACCCGGACCTGGGGGGACTCGGGGGATCGCACCGAGCACAGGGACCCTCCCTGGCTCCCTCCCGGAGCTCCCTGCCCGCCACCTCCACCAGCGAGGGGATGGCAACACCGCGGGCTGCCCGGGAGAGGGCACTGCTGCCCTGCTTTTGGGACAACCCGAACTTGGTTCTTTCCTAACGGAGGGAGAAAGCTCTTTAGGCCCTTTAGCCAAAGCAGAGCAGCGCGGAGACCCCACGCGGGTAACCAGAAACCCACTCGGGTGGTCAGAGGCCCGCTCGGGTGATTCTGCTGCACCCTGGGTGTGACAGGAGCCACTGCTGCGCTGAGGGGTTCAGAGCATCGTTGGCTCTGATGGCAACAGCTCCCTGAGCCATGAGTACAGAGAGCTCTGCAGAGTGAAACGCGTTCCATTCAACTGGAATACGGCGCTTCTGTTACAAAAAAAAAAAAAAAAAAAAAAAAAAAAAAGAACAAGCAGCGAACCAAAATGTCCAGACTGGGAAGGCAGAGAGACCATAGAGCCAAAGTGCTGAAATACCAGAATCAAAAGCTTGAAAGTGTACAATTTAGAAATTCTTGTTTACAACTGAGATGAAAATAAACCATTTAACATTGGTGTGTAACAGGCCTGGTGAACTCGTTTGTACAGCAGCAGTTTTGTCTGAGGCAAACTGCATAACTGATGTAGTACTCTCCATCCTGCACCAAAAGACAACCTTTTCATTAGCAAAATATATGTTTATTTTCAAAAAGCCACTTCATGAAAGCTGTAGGATTGCTTAAGTGGGGCAATTTATCACCCAATACAGGTGCTCTGTACAGCCAATAAGAATTAACTGCTTTGCATAACAAGAATTCCCATAGGAAACATAATGAGCATAACAAAGTATATTGGAAACAAAAGGGTGCACTTAAGGAAGAAGACTAGAAACTGAAGTATAAAAAGCGAAAGAGTAAAAACCAGTTTTGTCTCACTTTTCTCTGTAAGTAATAATTTGAATTCTGAGACAAAGGCAGAGAAATACATATACAAAAATCTTTGTACAAATTTTAAAAAGCATACATAGGACTGGAAGCACAAAAGTATAACAAAAGAGAGACCAAATATCATCTTCTGATGTACTAATACCATCTGAAGCCTGTTTACATATTCTTTACATTTTTGTCTCTTTTTGTTAGGGCAAAGTAGCAATCACAAAATATCAAAGACACAATGTACCACAGCTCAGGCTCAAAAGTCAACAGTACATCAGTATTGTGATGAAACCTTACTGAGACACACCGACCTGGGCCAAGTGTGCATCTGCTCTTCTAAAAGCTCACTTCCCTCAGGTTTATTCCAAATCTAAAACTGTCCTCCCTGCATATTACCCAAGCAATCTAAAAGAGCTTGTAGTAAAGACTTCCTTGTTCCCCCTTAACCAAAACCAAGAGGGAATGTTTTATTAACAGCTAAAGGAAGTTGAGACTGATTCTTGGTCTGCAGCTAAAAAAGATTTATGGGTTATTATTGATTTTCTTTGCTGTTCCTCAGCAAAGCAGCTCAGTAAGTACCTATAGCTGCTGAGATTCCCCAGAAGAATGCTTTGGTACACTGTGTTCAGACAGCTCATACAAAGGCTTTTACTACCTACTGCCTTTCTTTTTTAACATCTTTGAGCTTTTCCTTGGTTCAGTCTCCCCTTCATGTGAACTCTGTGACATCTCTCTGAAAGAATAAATAAGAAAAAGAAAATTGCAGACAGTTTTTAAGATGCTGTACTTCCCTCTTAAACTAAATTAATTTTGGTACAAGAAAGGCACATGCTGTATAACTTCTGCATTCACTGTTTTCAACTGCCTCTGTTGAGGCTGCCAAAATGAAGTTGCAAAAAGATAAACGTTCCTTTGTTGGGTCCCTGTTCCCTACACATGTATCCCTTGTTGGCTGTGGGAAAGGAGTGTGTGAAAAGGGCTGATGCCATCAGGGAAAGGAGCCATCTCCTCAAGTCAGTCCCAGGCTGAGGTCACTCAGGGGATAAATACTTTTCCCCAAAGGCCTACGGCTCCTGAGAACCAACTGTTTGCTTTGCCTGTCAGCAGGATTTTCTCTGCTCAATATATCAAGCCCCAGCGACCAGCTGGCTGGTTTGATCTGCCCGTAGTAATCAGCTGGCATCTTTCAGGTTTGTAGCCATTTCTTCTCCTCTAGTTAGCACCCAGCATAAGCCAACTGAAACATCTATCACGAAAATCATTGTGAGAGCTGCTACCCTCATCAGCCAAAGACTGGCGCTTGCCTTTGTTCCTGAAATAAAGGTGGAAATTGAAAGCCTAAATACCACAGACCATATTTTGCTACATTTCAGCCTAATGCCATTGAATTCCCTTGTCTCTGCTGATTTATGCTATCTTTGACTCAGGTTTAAAAAAAACTAAATAAAGGAAATTTGGAAACAGTACTTCTCATTTCCCTACCTTTAATCAAAGTTATTTATAAAATACAGAGCAGCACAGACAAGCAAACACAGATGAATTTGCTAACTTTAAAAAAGATTATGGGAGAAAAAAGGTTAAGTACATGTGAGAAGTAAATATTACAGAAGCTCAGCTAGTGCAGACATTATGTTTTGAGTTTGATTGACATACCTCCTTATGAAGTAGATTTTGCAGTTTTTGTATTAAAAAAAGGATTTTTTTATAAATAGCTTTTCACATACCACATTTTTTGTCTCTAATGTACCTGCATAAGGCAGAAGTCATTCCATAGGGCTCTTGAATATTTTCATGAGAATCTTTTTCTGCTGATTTGGGTGACTGGAAGGTCTGTCTTTTGGAATTTGTTTTTTCACCTGAATTGCCAAATGCATGTGGAGTAAAAAAAAAAAAGATCACATGGAGTAAAGCTTGTTTGGTTTTGATTAACCTAAAGCAAAAAAATACCCTCTAATGCTTCATACATACCTATCTATTATTCCAAGGAAATCACTCCACTTTACATTAGACTAGCATACTGCTTTTTTTACCATTGGTTAGTTCTCACACAGCAGACCCTGAACTTCCAAACTAGCTGAACACTGAAGTAAGATTCCATGTGGTACAACAGTTGAAAGCCCTATCATATATTTTCTTAGCAAGTAACTGGTAATGGCTTTTTATTACCACCAAACAGAAGAAAAGCCAGTTCATATTTTCGAGTGATTTGAATCAGAACAACATGATGTTAGAAATTCACTGCTTTTAGGGCCCTAACTAAGCTTCCACATGTGTCCGTGTGGTCATGGTGCCTACCAGGGGAAACATTTCTGCACACTTGAGAAACAACAACTGGGGAGAGAGACTTCAAAATTGTGCAGGTGAGTGAGTTGCTTTCCCCTTTCAGGCACCCATCTTGCCTTTCAGCATCTTTCAAATGCAATGCCATATTTTTCATTCTGATAATGACAGAAAGATTGCATGGTTCAAAGGATGACACTGCATCCTTTGCAGACTAGGAAACAACTGCCATTCTAAAAATTTGTCCCTAAGTATCTCTTGAAGAATGAATTAGTATAATTTGTTAAAACTACAGTAAATTCATAAAAATAGATCGAGCTTCCTGATTCAGTAAGATTGTACTTTTGAGTATGTGTGCGGGAAGGCAATTCTTCCATTCTACCAGGAGAATGAAAGATGGGTGATTCAACGCTGCTGTTCTCCCAAGGGTTTAGTAATTGAGGTGAGCACAGTAGTTTCTAAAGGACATGACAAAGACATGAAAAATGTTTCGGTTTCAGCAGGGCAAAGCCTTACTGATCAACAATGTGATCAATTAGTTAAAGGCTGCTCTGGAGTGAGGAAAGGTGACACTTGTTTGTGGCTGTGCTGCTGGAGAACTGGGTGACCTTGAAAGGTTCCATTACTTTTCTACATCCCAATTAGGGAAATGGCACTGATGAAAAATCTCTCCTGAAGCTCCAATGTGTTATACCGCAAAATCTGCACCGATATGTGGAATTATGCGGGTTTTTTTGAACAATTCAGGATAGTACTAACCTGCTGGCTTGCTCCTTTTGGAAGGCTTCTTCTTCACAGTCAGTGGAATTCGGGTCAGCACAGCCAACTCACTCACAAAGTCCTGCTCTGCTTCCTGCATGCAAGGACAAAGCAGCAATCACTCAACACAACACAGCTCAGCTCTGGGTTATGTTATTCTACATGTGGCATGACAAAACAGGCACATCACTGCAGAAACACAGGAAACAATATGGCCAGCATCAGGGAAGTGTTCCTGCAAGACAGTGGTTGTCTTGGGGTGACTTTATGATGTGTATCCCATATTGCTGCCCCATGCCCAGAAATTAATTCTTGTGCCTTTTTATGCCTCTAAACTGAGCCTGAGAGGGGGAAGGAAAAACTGAGCAAAACTTTTTCAAAGCAGTTTGCAGCTTGTTCAAGGTCACACAGAGATAGCAATTTTTTTTTTTCCCAGCTGCAGCAGGGGAGTGAGGAAGCACCCGGCTGGCTGCTCCCCAGGTCAGTTTTTGGCCAAATGTTCAGTTTCTTTTTCCTCCAGAGAGAGACTGAGAGTTGAACTTTTTTCCTTCCCTGAATTTCAGATTTTCTCCCTTTTCTACTGGACTGCTTCAATATCAGAGCACATCAGGAGGACTTTCCACTGGGCACAGAGAGCCTGGCCCTGGGCCAAGCCCCAGCTCCGAGGAGACCAAAGGGAGGACTCCAACACTTTCCCAGGTTTTTTCTCCACAGCGAGAGATTTTATTATTCAGCATTATTTTCCTTTTCCTGTGTGTTTGTCAAATAAATAGTTTTTATCTCTTTCACTTTCCTTTGAGGAAAATTTATTTTTTCCCAAACCTGGTGGGGGAGGGATGGTTGTAACCTGCCTTCTCTCGGAGGATATATTTCTGAATTTGCCCAAACCGGCACAGTGGTGAATGTTAGCACTGATTTCAACTTGGGTAGCAAAGACACCCCTACAATCTGTCCCATGTTTTGCCATTGAATGCTTCAGATCCATGAACCATTTTACCCTGATTTACCCTTAGCTGATTCTCCAGCTCAGTTTCTAGGCAGTGCAATCCCAGCAGCTTCTGTTTTAGAGACTCCAGACGAATTTGTTGCTGCAGTTCAAACTGAGCCAAAATCTTCTTCTGCTGTAGCACTATCCTGCTCAAGAGAAATGTAAATGTGCAGATGTTGATCAGTGCAAGGGAGGAATACAATTCTGTAAAAGTCTATTCAGAAGATTTTGTAGGGAGAAAGGCTCATTAACAGTATTGGCCCAGCCAGCTTCTGCTGGGACAGAAAATTTTGTGGTAGATTTTTAGACTTACTTATTTTAATAACCTGCCTTGGCTGTCCATAGGATACAAGGTCCTTTTGGAGATACGAATTACAGGAGCGTGGAGTGTCCATGCCTGGACTTTGGGAGGTGGAATTCAGCTCTTAAGTTGACGTCTGCTTTCAAAACCATTGTATGTTTCTAGGGTCAGTTTTACTGTCTGCTTGCCAAAGGGACAAGCTGTTCAAAGATCAGGTGTGAGGACATGGGATTAAGAATTAGGCATTTCATCCAGGGCTCTTCAGTACCAGACTGAGCCATAGACATGGTAATTCAAAACTTGGCAATTGAAAACATTAACAACTGTATTATTCACTTGTTTTACTTTTCTGGTTAAGGATTATTACTAATAAGGTATAACCTGAATGGCTGTAACTGTGCTGCATCTGTGTTTCTTCTGTTTTCCTGCCTGATCTACCTTAAAGCACTGCTGTCAATCACCCATCAAATTCCTCAGGGAAGGAGGTAACACAAATTGTTTCTGACATTTACACTTAATGAAGCTGCTATTGTAATGGTCACTGCTTACAGAGGTTACCTTTCAAAATTTGCTTTTTGAACTCACACTCATAACCTTGCACCGAAGGGCAGAAAGAAATAAAACAATAAAACAATGTCAAGTTTATAGGAGTTAGACAAGTTAATGTAAACTTTGTCATTAATTTACAAAAGACTGGACCATAAAAGAAATCATAATGGCAACAGGAAAACAGGTTTGGCTACTGATGGTTAAGAGATCAGCTTATATGCCGAATAGTTAAATTCTTCAATACCACACTTCTGCTTGTGTGAAGGCAAATTTAGTTGTATTTTGTTTTAATATACCAGAATAGATTACAGGAGGAAAAAAAAAAGAGATAAAAGCTAGAAGTGAATTTATAATCAGAATAAACATTAAATTTGATAATGAATATCTAACAGATCTTTTATGAAACCCTTTATTACATAAATCCATTTTTATACTAATTCAAAGGGGGATGAAAAAGTGGGCAATTTCTTTCAATTTATTCAATTCTTTTGTCTAAAGAAAGATTTAACCTCTTTACAATGTCAAAATTGCAGATGCTGTATTTTTCTGGATAATAAACCAAGAGTAAAGACATAAAATGATTACAAAAATGTATCATGTACATGACAAGCCATAGAGCTTTTTATGACAACTTACTCCTTTTTAATTGCAGTGTTTTTCATCTAAGTTTCATAAAAACATTAATTAATTAAATGTGATTTTTATTTAGCTAAAATTTGAGGGATTCCACTCTAAATTTAGTGCAAGTAACCTTGATTGTCCTAGGCATTCATCGAAGCCTTCTTGCCATTTTGAGTATTTTTTGGGTTTCAAACATTTTCTCTTCATTATGGTATATGTTTTCTCCACAGCAAACTAACAAACACTTTTGATGTTCAAAAGTATAAAGGATGGAATGTAATGAATTAGACAGCATTGGTTCCCATCCTACATTTATGTTAAATTTATTTTAAAATTTGGGATATGTTTTGGCATTTTATTTCATTCTCTTTTCAAACTGCCTAAGTATAGTTCTTCAATCTGTAACTAAAGACCATCAAAAAGTTAATTTAATAATAAAGTAATTCTCTGAGATCAAAGGGCAGACATCATTTGGAGACAGATATTTCTTTGCCATCAAAGACAAGTAGAAAATACAAATTCAAGACACTTATTCAGCTAGATATTTATGTAGATCTGCAATCACTCACAAAGTTTAAATAGACAGCAATGCTGCTGCCTGGTCTAACCTTTGGTGGACTGTGGATGACACATTTAGGAGGCATTTGGTGGGTTTTTCTTTCAATGCCAGTTCATTTTCTTTATTCTTCAGTCTGAGCCTTTCATTTCTCTCTGCTGAAATAAAATTTTTGTAAAATTTTCTGCTCAAAATTAAAAACTCTTGAGTTGTGAAAACCTTCATCACAAATTAATCCCGGTTCTAGGTAGTTTTTCCAAAGTTACTGCTCCTTAGGGAGCACTCTGCCACTGTGATCTGTTGCATAGAGAATACTTTGTGCATCATTTAGCTGAGATGGGAATGTCACTGAATTCCCATTCTACCTACTTCTCCCACTACGCTAACTGATTAACATGGAATTCAAAGCAGAAATTTTCTAAAAAGACCTTGATGCCTTAAGCAAGAATTGTAATACATAAACAAAAAATGCAATATAAAGAAAACCCCCACTCAGAGGTAGCTTATCCCTGGGAATGCCCAGCTTCACAAGATGTCCCCTCAATTGACAGCAAACTATTCTGGTTACTTTTGCATATGCTCACACTCTGTGACTGAGCGCTTATCTGCTGAGCAGGCTTCTGACTCTTGGCCCTGAAGTCCTGCCTGGCAGCAAGACCTGGGCACATCTGACAGACAGGACCTTGCACCACTGTTTTTAAATAAAACAGAGGGGAGAGATGGATGGGTATGTAACAGATCAGGGGACATAACTTTCATTGAGGGAGCATCCAACCTTTTCTGAACACTCAGAGAGGTTGACAGGCACCTTTCTTACCAACTGCACCACCAGGGAGCAGCTATTGAATGTACTCTGGGCTGGGCTGGACTGGCTGTGGGGAGGGGAGGTACTCTCCACCTTTTTTTCCTGTGGCTGTGCCAGGCAGACTAAACTCAGATTTCCTAGGCCAAGGGATGCCAGAAAAGCAAAATCCTCTAGCCTTACATTAAGCACAGTCACTGGGAGAGAGAATTGTCTTATAGTTGTCAATATCATACGAACCTTGTAAGGATTTCAGATGTTGAAGCTTTTTCCCTTCATAACCTTCTGTGATTTTTCCTAATTGCTGGTAGTAATTTTGCACCAGTCTATTGATATTATTGCTGGTCCCATACACACTTTCGACAGCAGATTCCACCAGTCTCTCCTGTATCACACAGAACAAGTCACAATTCATTTTCCACACCCAAAAGTGTTTTGATCTGCTTAAAAAACGCCATACCTACTTTGGTATGTGCACACAAAATTGTGAATTTAAAATGTGGTTTTACAAATGTGGCATACTGAGATACTGAAAACCATGCAGCATTTCAACATGAAAAAATTGCAGCAAAATGTTTCTAATTTATCTCATCTCCATCTGGGAAGGGGTCATTCCCCCATCCATTCAATCTCTACAGCCCATTTTAACAGCCAACCCAACTGCCAGAAAAGCAAGCTAATATATGTGTAGCTCTACTGTGACTTTCCATTACACAGAAAATCCAAATATTTACTTTGGAAAAAAAATTAATAATCTATGAAGTAAGTTTTAATCTTGATTTTATTTAATTATTTCTCTATGAATTAATATTCAGCTGTTAGTATACAAACACCACTAATTAGCCATAGAACCTTTATCAGTAGATAACCATCTCCATTTCTTTCTTCTTTTTGTTATTCTCTGCCATCAAGAGTTCTCACAATTTTTTTCCTGTTCCAGTGTTTGACTTAGTAAAACCTGTTTTGGCTGCTGTAGCAAATACTGTACTGCTACGTAAGTGTTAGCTTGTAAATACTTTGCAAGTTATGCTCAGTTTTAACACAGGTCCTAATGGCTTTCTCCTGATACTTCCAGGCACAGGATAAGGCATACATGAAATTGCTTTCCACCTGTGCAAAGTAGCCCTTGTTTTGTTTGTAAAGCTGCTACTGACCATTTCCGTACCTTGAAGTCCTGTCCATCATCTGAACTCTTTTTTTCAGCTTCCCCTCGGGCATGCTGCAGCAGCGTCTGCCCAATCACCTGCTCCATGTGCTGCTGAAGAAATTGAAGAGCTTCTTGGATTTCTGTGACCAGCTGCTGGTGAAATTCTAAATTGGTTTCTTGTGTTTCTTCCTCAAGCTTCTCCTCCTCTTCACGAATGTGGGACTCCTGGTAATCAGACAGTAAGACAGCACTGCCATTTAAATATGTTAACAATTGTAGCCACCTTCACTTTTGAAGTCCTGCACCCATTCAGAATACTACAGTTTAAATAATTGTAATAATATAATTTACAGTGGAAGTTTGCACATTCATTTAACACATCTGTCTTTGCAACAGAACTATAGCCTCTGTCACGATAGATACAGTAAAAGTTGCATCCTGTCCCATCAGTGATGTATTCACATGTATGTGAAATATCCTGAGTCCAGTAAGGGATAATCGTGGATGAGTCAATAAACTGCATAGGAGCAAGGCAAGTATAGTTATGCACCAGGAACACTTGTGCAGTTTGTGTGCTCTACCTGAGAAAAACTTGGTATATAGGCACTTGGGAGTACCAATACCCTTGGGAGCACCAACAGTCCTTGGGACAGGTCACGAACATGTGTAATAGCACTTGAAAACTATTTGCACAGCATCCTCTGGTGGTGAGTTCTAAAGCTTCTCCACACATTCCTTAATTTTGAACTAGTCACATCTAGTTTTTTAAATACACTTTTCATCTAAACTCTTCAGTGAACAGTAGTATCTGCTTACCAGCACGGCCTGTTCTGTCATCCTTAAGTGTAGCAGCCTGCCATAGATGGCCTTCTGCTGTGTTGCTGATGCCCTTCTTATATTTACATATTCAGTTAACACTAAATAACATCAAAATATTCCAGGAGATTTGACAGTACCTATTTGATGCCCTCTTGGAAATAAGAAATGCAAGTAGAAGAACAACATTCATCTGCAGAAATGTTCTTATTAATCCTGGGTTGTTCTGACGTGTTATATTTATAGCTCAGGCATATGTTTTTGAGGTTTTTTAGAAAGCTGGAATGTCATTAAACTGTTTCTCCTTTTTTTAGAGACCCAATGTCATGTGATTATGCCCAAGCTAGGATTCATTACAGTCATTTTGCATTCTGTATGAAATCAATGGATAGATGTGTCATAGTCCACCAGCATAAAACTGGCCCAAAGAAAAATTAAGCTTAGGTAAAACAACAAAGTATGTCTAAAAATCTGGTTGGGTGTCTGTAAATTAACCTTTTCCTTAACTCCTTATAGATTGGTTCTAGCTTTGGAGGTTGTTTGTAACATGTTTTGTCTCTCTTGACTTTACACAATTCTACACCTATGCCCTACTTTTTCGGCAGCAAGGATCTTTTATGTGTATTTTTAGGCACTTCCTTGTGAGATGGGTTTTAGCAGGACTTGGAAATAGGCTGTAATGAAGAGAGGGCAAAGGAATACTAATACCTGGGGACATTTCATTTCCATTAGGGAACACAGTGATTGCATCAATTAACATCTCCATGTGAGCTAAGTGAGAGGGACTAGTGGAAAGCAAGAGGAATGCAGTGATATGCATTTGTATTTTATTATTTTATATTTTATTTCTTCTGAAAGTTAATGAGGTTTTTAAGATTTTCAAAATTAACAGAAACTGCTTCAATTTACATTTTTCAAATATGAAAATGGCAGGACACAGATTTTCCTTATTTCTCTTCCACATGGAGATTGAGGGTTTGTATTATGCAAATCAAAATTAGAGGGATACAAAATTTTATCTCTCGACTAATTACACAGCAACAGCATGGAGCATAGAGCTGCAATGTGTTTGATGGGTTCAACCCATATGTGCAGCAGCAGTGGGTTGGGCAGGGGCTATCACTGACACCTGCTGGGAAGGTTGTCTGAGGTTGAAGTATGAAATGTGGTGTTGTTCTATGTAAATATCCAATGTAGGTAATTAAATAACCAACAACACTTAATAGATCAACACTAAAAACCAGTCACAAACAGATGTGAAAGCGACCTACGGGAATATCATATCTAAAAATCCCTTAAACTTTCTTTTGTCTTCTTGACCTACAGTAACCAGATAATTTGGAAGGATTGGGAACATGCTGAGCTTCTTATGGACAGATAAAGAGAAAAAAGAATGAAAAATTATGACAGTATAGAAGAACTTGGTGTGGTAGGAGTAAGAATTTCTTTTAATGCTCAAGCAAGTGCTTCTCAAGTGCATATTATGATCCCCAGCAGAATTAGTACAAGTTTCTCTTTCCCTGAAGCAGCAGCTTTGCAGAAAACCTTTATATATGTCGGCATCCTTCCCTTCTTGCATTAGTATTTTCATATAAATAAATTGCTAAATAAGCTTGCCATGATACACATATCACAGATTGCTACACATTAGATAAAGTATCAGCGATTTTAAAATGTCTGCCCAAACTACAACAGGCACACTCAGGGACCTCCTATGCCAGCAATGGGCACATTTTTGACAGAGAACATTTTTCTTCCTCCTTGGAGCTTGAACCTTTTTTTTTTCTGGTTTAGATCTTCCACAGCTACTTCTAATGCCAAATATCACAGCATATGAGACCTCTGGAGACAACCCACCTGAACACTGTACCTACCACTGCCTTCTGTAACTGCCACTGGTCCTCATCTTGGCACAGGGAGGACCCCTTCTGCAGGGTATGTTGCTCTCTCAGCTCCTGAAGAGAGCTCTTCTTTCTGGACAGTCTCATGCGTGCCAGGGCTGCCATTCCAACTCTTCGGAAGGTTAACCTTCTGAGTACTGAACACAGCAGAAGTTGGTGTTTTTGCAATATATAGCTAACAGACCTGTAAAAAGGACCATTAAAAATCCATCAGTGAAGCTGCCTGCTGGTTTGGCACACCTATGTTCAGCAAAGTCATTGCTTAAAGATGACAAGAGTTATTCTTCACTCTGTGCAATGTCTTTTTGTACAAAGCATGGCTTGGAAAGCTGCTCAGGTGTAAAGAATGGATATTGCTGTGTTACACTTCAAGTTCTGTCACACTGAAGTTAAATTAAAATGAAAACAGATATAAAAGTTAACCATTGATAAGCTGCTGGAGTGAACATTTTATTTTGCAGAAAATGCAACTCCATTGTGACATAGGGAGTGCAGAGAGAGGGTGGTTCAAGACTAGAAACCACTCACAAACACAGTAAATAAAGCACACCAGCGAAAAATCGCATAAGACAATTTTTTCTACTTTCCAGGAGTCACGATATGTCTATTCTTTTTAAATCTGCTTTTGGTACTCAAACAAAAAACTAGAGCAATTGCCTTTCTGTCTGAAGGTGCTAATAATCCTTCAGCACTACTTTCCACAATTTAATGTACTCAAGTTTTTATCTGGGCATTCAACAGTGAAGTTTTACCCCGCTGGTCATTGATGAAACTGTGCTTACTCATCACTGAGGCATCCTAGTCTGCTTACGACACCTTGAATTATCTTCTCTTGTTTCTCAGACAGGTGCTTTTGCATCACAGCAGACAGAGCATATTCTGTTATCCAGAGCTAAAAGCAGGGAAAAGAATTATAAGAAACTCCGATTTCAGTCAGTCACTGCATTAAGAAACAAGGGTTTATTTGCTAAAAAAATCATCCTCTGCTTTCAAAAACAAACTCATGCGGAATTAAAATTATTCTACTTAGGAATATTTTTTTCAATTATCAAAATCTTAAACAAAACTCACTGAAAAGCTTTGCACTGGTTTGGATCAGCCCTGAGCTGTGTCTCCTACAGGTTTTTTGGTTTCAGCAACAGATGAACAAGAAAAAAATAACAATATGGCACAAAATACTGCATCAACTCTTATCAGCAGGTTGCAGTAGGCTTTTTGTTTGTTTTTTTCTTTTCACTAGTAAAGAATGTAGCTTTTATCTTCAACGAATAAAATAAAGATATCACCTTCCATCACACTTTTGCCATAGTACACAATGCTAATAGTTGAAAATGGAGATTACATGAACAGGTAAGTACATGGACTGCAAGTTCACAGCTCCTTCAGCATGATATTTAGATCAAAGAATTTAATCTTTAAATGAGTTTTGATGGATTTGCCATCAGACTGTAAACTTCTGGAGATATGGACTTAAGATTTTGTTTAGTACATTGCCAGAATTTAAGGAATTGTAAGTCACAAGCTGAAGTATTTGCAAGGCTCAAACTCTTACTGCAAGATGAAGAGTATATTTTAGGCTACTGACAGCTGAATAAAAGCAGGTTGCCTGCTGATGTATCCAGAGCCCTAAATTAAATATAATAGCCAGGGTGTCTGACAGTATCACTTTGTGTTCCAGCATCATTCAGAACACAAGGGACTAAATTTTCAATTATTTCAGACAGGTAGGTTTCGCTAGATCAGTATGTCCACCAAAGGATTAGATGTCGTCCTAGTTGCAGGAGGGGGTGAAGCTTAGCATGGTGTGGGCACATCCAAGTTGTTATTCTACACCACCCACATCACACCTGTGGGAGTGGTTTTGGGGTGAAAATGAGCACACTGCCAGAAGTGGGCACTATTTTGCCTCTCCCTCTCCAGCATGAAGGTGTCACATTACCCCTGCGGATCCAGCCCCTGCTGGCACCCCTGCTTCCCCGTGCTGGAAGGACAGTGGCAGCAACGCTCATCAACAGCAGTGCTGAACCGACAGCCCTGGTGTAGATGATGCCTTAGGTTTTAACTTTCATATTTTTCAAATCCTGAACTGCCTAGTGTGTAACTCTGAAGCTTCTTGTAGCCTGTAAATTTCTGCACTCTCGTGCTAGGTAGACATAACAAAAACAAAGCCTCTCCAAGCCTGCCCTCCAAGGACACTCAGACCATCCTAGGCCCAAAAAGTATAAACCAAAAAGCCTCTAAAGGGAGGCAAGATGAGGGGAATTACATCATTAAACTGAAGCTTTAATTAGAGAATTAACCCTGATATGCAAATAAACCAAACCTATAAAAGTCTGAAGAACTCGTGACCTGTTTTCAATCTTGGGGTCCATCTTGGCTGTAGCCTCTGGCTCCTCAGGGGGTACCTCTGAAGGCCTTTCAAATAAATACCTACCTTTATTCCCTTACTCCTGTCTAATGTCTGTTTTTAGGAGGCTTCTCAAGGCATCATAGCAGCTGCCACGGGGAAAGGACTGGTAGGGTCAAACCCCAGTCCAGTTGAGGGGAGCCCTGCTGACAACAGCTGAGCTGAGCCTGGGCCAGCTGAGCTGAAAGGAGGTGGCAGAATGGTTGGAAAAGAGGCAACGAGCTGCAGCACCACCTCCAGCGCAGTGGGGCGGGAGAAACAGCGGTACAGGCACCTGTGCAGAACTGAGCCCAGCGGAGCAGCGGCACAGCCTGACTCAGGGCATTTATTTGTCACTGGCTTTCATTGTTTCACGCTGGGGGGGGTGGGAAATGTTAGCCGTGGGAGTTCCCTTGTCATCCTGCCTTTGCTCCCAATGGCCACGTGGGCGGTGTGCGGGAACGATCGCCGTATTACCTTTGTCTGGGGAAGCCAGAGCGTGACCTATGGGAAGTATCTGCCATCTGCTTTGTTCTTCCCAGTGGTGAACACCTTTCTGCTGAGTAAAACACCTCTTTTTGTATACCTCTGCTATAACATTGCTGTTATTATTGTACATTTCTTATTCCATGGCTTTGTGCTTTCAGTAAATTGTTATTTCAACACATAGTCTCTGCTTTTGCCACTCCCTTACCACAACAGGCAGGGGAAAGGGAGTGGCTCACTTGGAGTTTAATTTCCATCTGGTGCTAAAAGCAGCACAAATGTGTAATTGCACAATTGCTAGTGTTAGAAATTAGGAGTGGTACTGGGCCTCCTTGCTGGATATGAGTTTTTTCCTGGGGAAGCAGTGATCTGTGCAGGAGAGAGACTTTCTCTGTGAGCACAGAATGAACTCCCCCGGGAAGTGTAGAACATCAGAAACCTCATCATCTTTGGCTTCAAAATGAAAATGTATTCTTTTCATGGCTAGCGCCTTCTCTGTAGTATACACAGTGACACATCTAACTGACCTCTCTCCATGTAGAAAACCTTACCAAAACACATGTTCCTGAGCAGGATGCCTGAATTGGATGGGCAGGCAGTCAACAACAAGTGACAGATGGGACGAGTGCAGCTGGGCATGAAAAGCACAGCCCAAAAGTCTGCGTGGCACCAGAGACCCCCTAGGCTGCTCTCAGCAAGAGCCTCAGATGTACCTGTACAAATCTCAACTGATTTGAGTCTAGGTGAGTCTGATAATCACAGAGCATGGCTGAGCACAGTGTCTTCCGTGACTGCATGCTGCAAGCATCAAATTATGGTCTATAACATCTCCAGGTATCATCATGACAGATGGCAAAGACTTGCTTGAAGTAGTAATTGTATCAGCATTTCCCTTTAGCAGCTCTGTGGATATGGCTTCTAGTGCACCTCTCTGCACATGCCTTGTAGATCCATCACATTGTGTACTTTAATGTCTCTTTCAGCAGTTAAAAGAAAGTCTGAAAATGACCTTTTACTTTCCAGAAATATTTTTATTTCTAATGAGAGATGGGCTGTGGTTCAGGTGTGGGCTTCCATCATTTTTGGAGACCTGATTCCTGAGAATTTACTGAGAAGTTGTTCTTGAAGGGCAAGTCAAACAGCATGAGGGTATATATCACCAAGAGACAGAAGATAGGAGATGATATCTGAATACAATTGGAATGGTAAATGATATAATATTGCAGCCAAGAACCCAAAATATAACACCTCACTTGCTATCAGTATATCCTATCCAAAAAGGCACTCAGTGATAACAAGGACAGTGCTTCTTGCAATTGTTCTTTACTTCTGTTTATGAAGAAACAGCCTCGTTCTGTAGTAGTGAAGAGTTTCTTCTAAAGAATGAGTCACCTTTTCCATTAAGAGTGCATTTGAGGTAACCTGTATGCAGAATTTATAAAATGTCTCTGCACCTCCCTGAGACCAGTGGGAAACTGATAATACAGCAGAAATTCTTTCAGCACACTGTTATTAAACTGAACAGTAAAAGTCCCTCAGTCGTGTAAGTAGTAAGAGAACAAGAGGAAAGGAGGGGGATTATTACATATTTATGATGAGATGATAAACAAGGAAGATTGAGAATTAGACCAAATACTAAACCAATGTTTTGTCTCAAAAAGGCCATTAGGAAGATGATCAAGGTGGAAAGGATCAGATGGAATAAACAGAATATTGTATGCTGTATTGGAAGTAACACTTAGGCAGCTCACTGGGATGGGCTGGCAGAGCTGGGTATTTTCCACCTTCATAATACATGAAGACCTCCCACATGCAGGCAGAAATGCGACAGCAAAGATTCTCTGCGAATGTTGAGGCTGCTGGCTTGTGGCTGAAAACCAGCAAAACAGAGACAACTACTTTTTCAGGCCAGGTGGCAAGGTCAGGCTGTGTGCTTGCATATTCCAATGTTGGGTCAAGTCACCAGGCATGTCTCCAAGCTTTCCTGTTCTTGGGAATAGCCTTACTTTGCTCAAAGACAAGTCATAAGGAGGGGACAAACTCATGCTGCTGCACAGACTTAGTGACTGGAACAGAGCTCAGGCTCTCTGACTCCTGCATTCAACCAGTAAAACCAGTGAAAAAAGTATGGTAAATGGGGAGTAAAGCTCTAAGGAATGTCTGGCTTCTTAAAGTGTTATTCCAATCACTATGAAAAAATAAACCAGAGAAAGTGATAAAATGCCATGTCAAAACTGGTAAGCAGATGCCAGTTCTTTCTGGGTGTCAAGCAAAGATGTGGGAACGGATGGAAATCTCATCCCATTTTTATTCTGTAAGCTTCCAAGTATTTTGCTTTTTGGTCACAAGTCCATTACGAGATCTTCTGAAGCACTGCTGAAGTTAAGTATTACTCTCTGGCAATAAAGGTGAGGAATTTGCCTCTCATTTCTGTTTTGGCATCTTTAGCACAGATTGTTCAGGGAATGAAAGGAAAGTGATTTCTCCATCCCAGCCTGTAGATGGGGTGCAATGCCCACTGACTGCCAAGTGAGTCTCAGCCTGGTGCAGGAGGCTGCTCCCTGAAACTGCTCTCTACAGAAAACATGAGCTAGGGACTACGTGGGAAAATTCTCAAAATTTATTTTCATTAGTCATTTATTCCCATTTGCCTCACTCATATCCTCAAGCCTATAAAGCAAAGTTATATATGAAACTTATTTTTTTCTTTTCAGTTGTAAAAGTGATTCTTTTCCCCCAAAGGACATCATATTCCAGACTCGTATAAATGCTAGGAAAGATCATCTAAAAAAAAGGTGGTTCAAGTAAAAAAGAAAAAATGTCTTTTAGAGCCAGCTTAAAAAGCACATTTAAATACCCTGGTGAAAAGTCTTCTGGTGTTAAGACTTCCCAAGCTTATAAAGCAGGTGACTGTGTAACTCTCAGCATAGCACATTTATCATGAGGCAAATGAAAGACATATCTCCTGCTGCAAAATGCCTGACAATTTAAAAGGCCTGTCAGTATGACTGTTGATTTATGGATCTTTTGTCACCATCAGCACTCTAACATCTATGGGATCTCCCAAATGACATAATCACCTGTCACAAGCGTCCAATCTCTCTTTTTCTTACGGTGGAAACTAAGTGCTCCTTTTTGTAGGATGCAAGTGTCAGCTTTCTGCTTAAATGTTCAAGCTGCTGTGTTTATACTAGAAAAGGGACAAGAAAGGCACTTTGCATTTGAACATAGTATAATGGGTTGTGATGTTTTTCAGACTCATGAAAATTTGCCAGCCTAGCTTTGGTGGATTAGCTATCTCCCTGCATGCTCTCTTTGGAGATAAAGCAGATTTTTTTCCAGTTTCGTTCAAATCGTTTCCAAAAAGCCACAAGCATTAAGTTAAAATAGGTACTTAGGCTCCTGCACAGAATATTCTTTTGAGGAGTCATAAGATGAATTTCTCACTAAGAGAAACTCTTACCTCTTCTTGGAATTTATCCTGCAGAATCACTTGTCCTTAGGACAGCTCTGTCTGCCATTCAGGAAATTTTTATATTGAATAAAGCCCAACTGCAGTGCTAGTGAGTCAGAGACCAATGGGACAGCTCTGTCATTGCTAAGTTAATTCCTCTATAGCTCTATAACTCAGTAATTACTGTTAATTATGTCAGCAAACCCTTTATTGTTTTATTTTTAAAATTTATTTTTAGCTAGGAAGTCATCTGCTTTACATTATAAATGCTAGGGTACACTGAAAGTGACGGGAAGTCAATTTTCTAATTTAAACAACCTATGCCTGGGCATGACCAGAACACCTGAATTCACATACAATGAATCCATCAAACAGTGCTGCCCTAAGAGCTATTACCTAGAAGCTGAGCGCTGGAGATGAACTAATCCTTTAAACCCTTTGAGAAAAACTCCCAGAGTATGGTTCCTCCACTCAGCAGTGTGCCCAGTGATAGCAACAGAGGAATGTACAAACAGCATTTCTGGATCAAAATGTCAGACTTGAGATGTCCCCTTCTGTGGTGAGCCTCTTGTTTGTTAAAGGCATCCTCTCTGGCCCTGAATGAGGGCTGAGGTTCAATGGGAAAGTGGCAGGGCCACAGCAGAGGTGCCCTAATGTGCACTCTGACATGACATTATTCACAAGTTGCACACCAGAACCTCCTGCTTCTCTGTGGTTTTTTTATAACAGCAAATACTACCACAGTGCTTAGGGCTCTGTGCACTATGAAATGTGCTCACAGTTCACCTACCAGACCAGGCTGCTCAGGCCATGCACATACAAGGACAGGTGATTTGTGAACCCTTGCTGAATGTGAAAATGAACAGCAAGGTTTAAACTTGACAAGGCAGGTATTCAATCTTATCCTTGATAAAAAGGGGCAAAATAATTTAAAAAAAAAATTGAGGTCAGACATTGTTTCATTATTTACCGAAGGTACATGTATGCCAAAATCAAACACTAAATGCCAGCCAGCAGTCCTGGAAAATATAAATGCCCACCGTTAACTAAGGATGTGAGTAGACCCACTGGGCATGAGTGGTTGGTCCCAAGCACAGTTTAGTTTAGTTTAGTTTAGTTTTCTAGATAGCCCTGTGACACCAAAACAGAAAAACAGAATTTTTTTTCAAAACAGGTCAGTTACATTAAAGAAATATAAAAAGATCAGGGAGGTGTGTGTTGCTAACTCTAGCTTAAGAAAGATATAGAAGAAAAAAAGAAAAAAATTTAAAATTTTACTTTTGTATTTCCAAGGGTGTTCTAAACCCACTGGCTAGCAAACTAGTCTGCCAGATTTACTGGGAAGCCCACAGTTTCCTGAATCACAGTGTTTTACAGTAGAATCCTAAATATGAGGGGTGAAAAAGTTGAACACCTTAACTTAAAACTTAACGCAGTTTGTAATAATTACGGACTTGCTCAGTATCTCATTAAGAATATACTGGATTATCTAGGCACTTTGCAGAATGAGGGAAAGGGAAAATATGATTCTGCCAGTGTTAAAGAAATCTGCCAACCTTTTATTTAAGAAGCTCCAATTACTGTATACATTGCAGCACACACTTAACATTTAGGAAAGGACGCACCTTTGAATAGAGAAGGTCTTTCTTTGACTAAGCTCTGTTAGAAGCAATGTTAACAGAGACACAGCACGGCATGAATAAACTGAAGGTACATTTGAGTCCCAGGCTGATGCTAAAGACATCTGCCTCTGCATTTACTCTTGTTGCTTTTCTCCTCTGGTGTCACTGTCCCCTGTGGTGGGCACAAACAGAGCAGGAAAGCTGGATATGTGTTTTTTCACCTTCTCAGAGTAGAGAAAGTTTATAAAAGTAGGTGTCATATGTTTCAAATTTTATAGTATTAATACATAAAAATTAGCCAGAAATATTTATCATTGCAAGGCTTCCTTGTCTGTAAACTGTATTCATATGTACCCCCTCCAAACAGACCTGGTGAAGGCTTTTTTGAACTGTTTCTGTAGATGCTCAAGAGTTGAGGACTTCGGACAGCAGCCTTGCCAAAAAGTGTTTATGTGCTGACAAAGCTGTCAAAGACTGTGGACAGATGCTCAGTACTTACTTGACTCCTCTATGCAAGCCTACATGCACAGCATATGTACTCACTCCATGCTGCAGGTAACACTGCCCCTCCTGAGCCTGGAGCTGTGTCTGGACCAGGCTATATATTTATACACACAACACTCCCCACATGTAAGTATCTTGATCATTTTTTTCCATATCCCATTTTCAGACCCTGAGGTCCCAAAACATAACATGAATCTTACTTCTTTTTCTTGCAATAGCTGTTCCTGGAAAAGCTTCCAGTGTCTCTGGCGGTGGTTCTCCCATTTCTCCAGCTGAGGGACCAAATTCTCTTGCCATTCCTCTTTCAGAAGCTCACATTCTCTTACAGAGAGGCCCGTCACCACAGGCAGGGTCTGAAGAAACAGCTCCATCACCAACTCTGCTAAAGCATGGGAAGCTTTAGAGTACAGCTCCTAACAGAGGGACAGAGAGGGACAGAAAAAAACAGATGACAAAGTGAACCCCTGGCCCTTTGGAGCTGTTTCACTGCATGTTCCATGATGCCAGTGAGGGAACCACGTGAATACACTGGGCTGGTGACCAACTCCTACAGCTAAAATCCAATGCCATGAAGTCTTGAGTTAAAAAGATCAGGTTTTGTTGAGGGAACAGCTTTAATGTTTTGGTTCAAGCTACACAGGGCATTTAAAATGCAACAGTGGCAAGAGTGCATGAGACCCCGAACCCTAACTGTTGATCACATGCGACTGCAGTAGAAAAGAACATCCTGTTTTACTGGCTATGGTGGTATGTTATAAAAACCCCTACTTTATAAGTTGCTGTGGAAACAATCCAATGTAGCACAACACCTCATAGGCACATTTTCACAGGTGCTGATATGAAATGAATGAAGAAAGAAGGAAGAGTTAAAAGGGACAGTACGGCTTTCAGCATGACAAAAGTGACATTGGTCATGTCAATAGTTGGTACTTCAAAAGATGACACTCTTCAGTGCCTGAAGAACAGAATTATTCAAATTCATCCTGATGCAGAATAGTTTCAAGCCTAGGAAAACAAACATCTTCTGATGGTTTTAATGAAACTAGTCCCATATGAGCAGTTTTTAATTGCTGAGGCTGTTTCACTCACAAGAAGTGTTGGGGTGATTTAGTCAGATGGCATCCATCTAAAAAACTCTGTTCTAGTTTCACTGTCAAATACACAGTGGTGATAGGAGCTGTGTTGGCAAACTTGGTACAATTTGAGGTAATTCCTGGGGAGAAGGAGTGGGGACAGCTAGCTTTCCCAGCTGAAAAGGGAACAAAAACACACTGGAAAGTCACATGGACACTGCAGTATTCCTGCAGGATGATGAGCTATTTTTGTGTGAGCTCTGCATGATCCTACCAGTCCAAAAAGCTTTACTGCCTAGCTGGGCTTGCTGTCATTGCAAACCAGTGTTAACCCTCTTGAAAACACTTATATTTCTTTCTTTTCTTTAACATACCGATAATATTTTTAAAACTCTTAAGGATTCCTGTTACAGGAACAAGTCAGGTCTTCTAGCTGCTGCCCTCTTTTAAATACAGCTTTAATTACAATTTCTTAGATGATCAAAATCTAGAACCTCTCAGTAGAAACAGAGGATATTTATCTAGATGTCAAATATGTTTGTCTGCAGCTCATAGACAAGAAAAATTCTAGTGAACTTTTTTTTGGGGGGGGATGACAACATACACTGCTATAAGGTACTCTTGTGTAAGAGCCCATTCCAACTGCTGGATATAACAGAAAATACTAAAAAATAATAATAAAGAAAACTCCACAAAAACCAAAAGAGGATGTTAAAGTGCAAAGACAAGAACTCAGAAATAAAGACCAGAATGTAGGTTCAGTGTGAAATGTAATTCTGTGCCCCCATAACAATAAATTTGGGGATCATGTAATGTTTCCACAGCACCTTTAGCTGTTCCATGTTTAGGTTTATGAATATCCTTTGAACTGACTGATTTCTAATAAGTATTTTATATTTCTCATTTATTGTAAAATATACAAGCTGTGCACTGAGTACTAAATTATTATTTTCCTCCTATGATCCCTCTAGGATGCTAATCACCATATTAATTAGCTGTTTCACAAACAATAAATAGCTTAACAGTTCCCTGCAGTAACCTCTTCTTATGGATAAAACTGAGGCACAACACTACAAAACGTGTTCACGACACCTTTGAGATGAGCTGTCTCAGCTCCTTCCACTCTTACCTGTTTAAAGAAGGCAGGATTTTCAGAATCCAGCTCCCCCACTGGTTTTCTTTAATCTCAAAGTATTCTGAATTCTTTCAAATTGGACTATGGCTATTTGAAACTGGGTACTGGGCGTAAGTATGAGAATTAATAGTCAAAGACCCAACATAATACCTTATTTCTGATACTACTTTTCCCATTTCTAGTGATTGCTCACAATCTGGACATGACAGTATCATTAAGGTAACATTTACATCCTGTTTGAAGGATTATTTACCCTACTCCTTAATTATTATAGGTATAAGCACCTGTTACAAGAGGCAGGATTTATACCATCCTAATCATCTGTGTAGTTGTGGGCCTGGCTTAGCTTGGCAAAAGCAATGCCAAATGGTTTGTCTGAATTCTCTCTTCTGCTGTTACTTTAAAATCCGAGTCTCCAAGTTCTCAGGTTTAACATAAACTCAAAGATACTGTATTTCTAATCTACATATGCCATACAACATTTAAAGAATAATGGCTCTATCTCTGTAAACCATCTCTCCTCTGAGCTTTACCAGCCTTTCAGGACAAGTTAATTCTCCTGCCTTTACTGCATGTTCAGTGATGTAAGAATTTCTATTGGGTCTGAAATAGTTCAGAAGCAGTCTAGAGGAGTCTGTGGCATTTCTATTGCAGTATCAAAAGATCTCAGGCACAGTGTTAAGGAATTATATTCTTAAACAATGGCAGCTAAATCCCTTTTGAACACATTTTGATGTAGAACTGATAGCATTCCCCTGGCATGCTCACAGCTCTGTGTTATTATTTACTAGAAAATACTTTGCACAGAACAAAAATATGGTATTTTGTTCCTGGTTGTCAATGCCATTTTGTTCTGCGTGTACCCCTTGCATCTTCAAATGATACTGCATACTTACCTTTGGCACTACCACAGTGGGGACATAGTTACTGAAGAAAAATGTGATTAGGTCCTGTTCCCACAAAATTACTGTAATTAATTAAATTACCTGTATCATCTCATTAATGTGATGGGCCAAATCACATGGACATCAGAGCCCAGGCAGTCCTTGCATGCCACACCTAACAGGACAGCATGCTGTACCCAGAGGCCATACCACAGGGACAATACAGTGGCCATGCTGTTTAATGCAGCACTTGAAAAAAACGTGGTGGAATGGCCTTTTAAAATTTGGTAGGGGAAATACCAAGTCTACATTTAGGAAAGATTGCAGATGTGATTGAATTCTACCCAGAGACTCAAGCTAACAAAGTATTTCAAAACTATCTGTACTCCAAGGAATGTACTTGATTTCAAACTGCAATAAAGCCTGTCTGTGAGCAGGGATGGCACACTATGTATTATAAAACTTATTTTCCACAGGAAAGAAAAGGAAAATCAGTACTGCTTCCAGGATCTTATTTTTGGACTAGAGCCTCTACAAATATTTTTTTACAAGCTTCCTGATATGTCATCTCTTGTTTTTAGAGCTTTGACTTAATGAAATTTATTCAAATTGATTCCATTAACAGAATAGCTGATTGCAGGACTGAATGAACCTGTTTGTAGTACCTGGCAGTCAATCTCTAAGCTTTTCAAAAAATCCCCAGAGAAATACATCAAGCATAAAGAAATACCATGGGGTATACATGGAAATAAAATGGGCTTAGATTAAAATGCTGAGTGTATCTGAATTTTAAACAAGGCAGTAAATACATAATTTTGTCAAAAAACAGGGGAAATACATAGTTTATCAGATTTCACTCAAAGAACAATATTAATTCTCCCCCTTAAACCTAAATGATTAAAAGGCTCCTACATATAGATGAGCGAATAGTGAAATTGTGAAGCAGGAAAATGTATTTAGAAAGGCTGGTTGTAGTTTATTTACATGCCAGCCACTGAAAAGTATATATTATCTCAATGAGGAAACTGCACAGCTATTTGTTAACTTGTGATAGAACATTTTGTTAAAGGAATTAAAGTATCTGATTAAAGCTGTAGAACACTGTTGCATATGTCCCCAGAAGCTCAGTGGCTAGGACACTTGGTTAGGAGGTAAGAGATTCATCTCCCAACCCATGCTGTATCTCACTAAAGACAGAGATTCAATACTCAGATCATACATCCCATAAATGCATCAAAAATTCTGGGACACTGGACACACACACCACTGGCCACTAGAAGATACTTCACATACACTCAGAAGATACACTCACTCTGAACGGGGAAAAGCTGATTGCATGCACTTCTCTCTTCCCTGTGAAGAATTCTGGAATGCCAGTTGGAAAATGAAAACATTACCTGCTTTTAAGCATCCTAACATCAATACAACACAGGGACACTGAAGTCATCCTTAGCATAAGTTAATAAAAAAGCCCCACTTCTTGATTTTCATGCATTTAAAATGGAGGTTTATTAAAATTTCAGTCTTGCCCCCTCAATGGTCTTTGATTTATTCAGACAGCAGTTTCAATCTTCTCTTCTGGTACTCCCTTTTTAGAAAAGTGCCTTTCTGGATGAGGTTATGTCCTTCATGACATCTAACTATTAACAAATTGTGAATCCACATAGTGGTAAAATACATTTTCTTATGCAGTAAGGCAAGAGGAAAACTTCAGAATGAAGGCTACCCATATCAGACATGTTGCATCAGCTTTGACTGAAGTGACCAAAACAAATCTAACAGTGCCCAAACCCAGAACTAGAATGAGCTTGCATGCCAGGAGTTCAGAAATTTAATCCATCAGATGATGCTGTCTTTTTGGGGTAAGTCACAGAGCAAAAATTTCAAAAGTCACCCTTTGAGGTGGTCTCTTGATAGGGATTTCCACCTGAGACAAACTGAGTGACTCCACTTAAAAAGATGCCAGCTCTTGGTACCCAAAAATGTAGTCCAGCACCCCTAACTGTATCTCATGTTAACAAAATTACCTAAGGAAATTAATGGAAGAGTAAGTCTCTAAGAATCTGTACTTTTTATCTTGTCAAAAATATTTTTTCTCCCTTTTATTAACGTAGGAAAAAATCAAATACTTTCCCTCTAACTCACATTTATGTCTACCCATTCATAAAATGTCTATTGCCTTGCCCATTGATAACACTCAAGACTTAATAGCTTTTAGTCTAAATTCCTGTGCATTTCATTCCTGTGTCAAGTCAAATGAAATAACATTCTGGTGAACTACTATCAGCAAAGGGAAATTATAAATAACAATAAATTGTGTTTTTACGGTTTTGAAATAAAGGCAGAGGAAAAAGACCTATCTTACCACTTACTATGTAATTCCTAGCTGTTAATTGATTTCCTTTGTGCAATCCGCATGTCTGTTTTCTCAATAATGAACTATTATCCCCCAACCTCTTCACTTCATCTTTCCCTACTGAAATACATGGGTAGTTCACAAAAAAAAAAAAAGAAGAGAGGAAAGATTAAAGGTTGGTGACTATCTGATATGCTGAACTTGAGACTTGAGATAGCAATTCATCTTTTCATGAGGAACAGAACAGGATATATTGGGGCAGGGAGTGGGGTGGGTGGTGTGTTATTGGTGTGTTATTGCTGCCATGTAAAAGAAAATTATGGTAAAAACTTTGTAACTGAAAAGTTACCCAAGCCAATACAAAACTGTTACTACAGCACAAAATCCCTTGTATACAGGATAACTCTGCAGACCCAGTTCATGAAAATATTAGGCTGAGCCATTCAATTAGCTCTGCAGTTTTTCCTTCAGTTATGACATACTGTGATAATCAAATAATTTACCCCCATTCTTCAACATGCATTTCAAAAATTAGTTATCCAGCCTGTGTCTAGACACAGACTATTCACCTACAGCACACTATTTTAATCTACTAGTGTGGCTGAAAAGTCCTACACTATCCTGCAAATATAACTCATTCATTCACTTCAGGCATCAACAGATTCCATTGACCTTGGTTAAATCATTTTAATTGATTTATTCATGTGTACACAAAACAAACCTACTCAATTATTCTATGCAAACACAGCTTCCAGATCATTGAATTTTCACGTATTTATTCACCAATTTGGATAATTCTTCGATGTACTGTAGCAGCACAGACTTCCCTAGTGCTAGAAGGTTATATAAATCTATCTTGACGAACACACAATCTGTTTAAAAGGTGAAAAATGAAAACATGAAAAAGGCATAGAAATCTGATAACGGCTTAGAAGAACACTGTGAGAACAAAGTAAGGATCTTCTTCCACAAGGGAGTGGCACTTATAGGTTAGTGACATCTTTTCTTTTGTTCCTAGAATATTCACTGGTTCCCTGTTCAGTCATATGGTGACCTCTTCCTTATATTTTAATATCACCTTTTTCATTGAGATCATCTTTCAATTGCTTCATTTGCAAGGCAAATGACTATCAGTTAAGCTTCAGCGAGTGCAGAGCTTCTAGAAAGGCAACATCAAGCTTTGCAGTGTTTACAGAAGTACCCAAACTAGCTGGTTCTACAAACGACTAAGGTCTAAACCCAGTGGGGACATAGGTCTTGTAGCACAGAGCTGACTACTGACTACTGTGAGGCTTGCTGCTACCCAGCTTGTTAATGTCTGCTTGTTTAAGTCTACTTGAGCTGCAGTCACACAACTGCACTGTGGAATCACAAACCTCTGTCACCTTCCCATTGCTACCCTGCCTTCCCCATTAGTAGCAGCAGCTTCTCCCTACGACAAACCTGGAGCAACTAAGTGCAGCAGCAAAGTCCTGCTGCCCAGGGAAAGAATTCTGCTTGTACAGGCTGCACTTCTGCTCTGCATGTGTGGTGGAGCAGAGAGGGAAGCAAAGACATTGTGTTTGTGAGATGCACTTCCTTCCTTTAACAGCAACTTTTGCTTTTATGCCCCTGCTAATGCAAAGTACTGCACTCTCCCCAGCTGTAGAAGTCAGAACAGCCATTTACCTTCAGTGCAGCTATGCTCATCTGTATTATCTCTTCTTTCTAGCTTACAAGGTATATTCACAGCAGCCTCCTCTCCTAAAACAGTTTGTAGTATCTGTATTTGGGGAGAAAGTGCATTTGTTCATTATGTTAAATATCACAGTAAAAATGTTTTTTTACAGAAAAAAATGTGGAAATTAAGATTTGTGGACCCTCATTCAACAGATGCCAGTTGGATCACAGCACTTGCAGTTTTTCATGTCTGGCAGTATTTGTTTGGGTCTAGTCATAGGAGAGCAGCTGCAATATGGAATATAATGGCCTACAGCTGAGTGAATTGGCAGGGTTCAAGTTTGTGCAGTTCTCCTGGCAACCTGGCACTTCTAGAAAAACTTAATTCACCCAAACCAATTTTTCTTTAGTGGGAAAGAAAACCTAGCTTAGTATTGAAAGAAATAGGATATTCAGTCTGGTCTTAGTGTTACTAAAGCAGAGTACATAATAAAGGAAAGCAATATAATTTCAAAAATGAGGTGGAATGTGCAGGATTAAAAAAAAATTGTTTATTCTCCAGACTTCACGTGAATTGAGGAAGGGGATGGGAGAGTTAGTAACTATGGATGATGAACTGAGCACAGTAATATCAGCAAAGATGTTGACTTTTCTTATATTACATAGCTTTGTCCAATTAAGCTACTCTGATTCACTGGTATATCCTTCCAAGCAAACCTTTCCTTTCTCCAAAGCAGTAATTTTTCTCAAATTGTCTGTTGCTTGTGCAACAGTGATAGGGACCACAAGTTTCTACAACATCCTGATCTGGCCATAATTAATCATGACAAGGATCCTGTTGAGCTGAAAGTGGTTAGTTCCAGCTTAATTAAAGGTCACTACTGACTATGGTTTTGGGCTTCACCAGATAGATCATGTTATCGTATTTTTTCAGCACAGATAGAAAATAATTAAAGATGATGCAAAAGCGTGAAGCACCCAGAATTTTTCAAATCAATAACAAAAAGATGTGTAAAAATATTATTTACACCAAGGATCTGAACCTATTTCAGGGAACTAACTAGAGTCAAAAAAACTTCTCTGTGAGAAAAAGAGATGAAAAGACTGTATTTGGAGATGTAGTGAAGTTCACTAAGAATAGTATCATGCAGCTACGGTGCAGTAGAGATAATCATGCCACATAAATTAGATCTCCCACCTGGCAGTAACAGCAGACATTGTATGCTCTGAACATTACTGCAGCCTTGTCAGCCACCCAGGCAGCATGTTTTGGCAGACCATGCAGGCATTTTCTGACTAATATGAGGTTAGGAAACATAGTGTTTTGGGAAAGGGAAGTTTGGGAATGGAAAAGGCAAGCTGATACGGAAGACTGTCCTGCCTCCATCTTTTGCTTTGCCAGCCTAGCTTTCTGGAGCTGCAATCCCTGGAGCTGACCTTTCCTACAATTCCCCAAACATCCCTAAGGCCTGACACTGTAGTGGGGTTAGAAGATCTTTAAAATTAATTTAGCAAATGACATTTGTCACTAGAAGTGGCACCTTGTAGAGTTCAGCGACAGCCTCTGTGCTCTCGAAGTCATCCTCCTCCTCCAGATCCCACTGTGCTTGCCAGTGTTTCTCTATCAGCTCATGGTAAGCCTAAAAGAAACATAGTAGGTATATTTAAATAGCTGAAAAGATCTTAATAGTTTCTTGTGATCCTCCTCTTCCCTTCCCTGATGCCCTTTCCATGTATCACTACAACAGTGATTGTTTACCTGAAACCATGACTCAGAGGGACATGAAACTTGTTTTACCACCTTAATTTGAGCTTATCCAGTCTTGACTATAAAATTCCTTAGCCTTGGCAATATGGGGTTAAATAATATGTACATACTACTGCAAAAAATGTGAAATTATCTGATTTGAAATCTGCTTTTCAGTGTATGAATATCAGTACATCATGGCCAGTACTATGAGGTACAGAACAGTCACCTGGCACCATCATGAGACACCTGAGTTACAGCTGTATCACACTGTATAGGGCTTTTGCACTGGAGTTGGTCACCATGTCCCATGGTGGTTCCTAAAAGGCTGATCTATGACTTGGTCCTGACTGGATCCTTGGTCACAGTTTTAAGAGGGATGCGGTTTTTTTCTTCAAGTGAGGACTGTGACTGTGGATGTATTGGCAGGCTCATGGAAGACTATTTCACAGACAAAGTCTATCTCAGTCTATAGACTAATGAGTAGCATTATACATAAAGATTCCATATTTTGATTTAAACTGCCAACTGCTCCCTTTCATTCCCATGGTAAATATGGCTTTCTTCATTAGGTTTGTCAATAGAGCTCTTCTAAAGAGGACCAAAGTGATCATAAACTCTTAATGTACAGATCATTCTTGTAGAGGTAGACTTGAAAGTTCACACATCTCATGGAGTCATACTTTATGGCAGAATTTGACAAATTAACTGCTATAATTTGTATGTCCACAGTGGGCAGGCAGAGCCAGAGTGGGTTACAGTAACTGACACTTTATGGTTTGTGTTCTTCATTTATCATTCCGGTATTCTCTGCCAGTAAACGACAACATTAAAATGCTCCTTTTCCAACAGAAACATAGATGAAGGAGACAGAATGATACAGGAACTCTAACCTTTACTATGGATCTCATTCTGTCTTGGGAATTGGAAAATTGGATCTGCAGCTACTAAATCATTACCACCCTACTTGTGTTTAGAACAACTTGATGTGAATGAAGTTTACTGCAAAATCCACCATCATAATTGGAAACCACTTAAAATTCAGCAGAAAGGTCTGGCAAGGCTGCTACCGTGCTGGTGTGAGCCCCTTGATGAGGTGAGGGGAGAAAGGCAGAGAAAAGAAGTATTTTTGATGGGTACAGCTCTGGGCTGATGGCGACGCTTTGGAACCAACTCCTTTACTGTTGGGCTGGCTGTGAAATTCTGAAACAAACTTAAAACAGCTCCTCAGTGCCAAGTGCATTGTTCTCACAAAATAATTACTGGACTATTTAAGTCAAACCATAGGAGGTACAGGTATATACAATTTTTTTTATTCCTCAAAGAGTTTCTGCAATTAAGACCCCATCTGTTCTGGGACAAAAGACTCTCCCACTGTGGCAGCAGAAAGGTTTTCATTTCTGACTTTCATAATTTGTACACAGGCATTTCATAATCCTAAAACTCAGCTGTGTTCTATCCTGCAGCATGAAGTGCAAGTTGCCCTTGCTCAGCCTGTCATGAGCAGATCATTAGTCTACAGTTCAACTAAGCCTACTCCACACCTTTCTAAGGTGTACAGAATAGAGCATCTCATGCACAAAGCTGTGTGGTTCTACCTTTGTAGGGAAGGGGTCTTAATGCAAAATTTCTAAGCTTTGTTAAGTGAATCTGGGATGTGTCCAAGAGTTTCCAATGATGTGTAAGATGAAAATACATTCACAAGTGCACACTGGCTACAAAAATGTGTGACAGAATTATTTGTCACAAGTTTTGAAAAGCCAAAGACGTAAAAAGTGCTCTACTTGTTTTGAAGGGAGGTTTTGCCAGGCAGATGTGCATACAGAAATAGTAACTGCATTATCCAATTCATACAACATAATTAAAGAATATGGCCCTGTGGTGCAAAATCGCAGTGTTAAGATCAATAAATTTTGACAGTTTGCTGCAGTTGAAATCTCGGTCTTCTCATACAGTAATTTTATCTAAGTTATTAGATTTCATCAAAAGTTTAATGCTGCTGGCTGTAACCACTTTCACCTTAAATTATTTCTTTTCATGAAAAGTGAGGATTTTTTTTAATTCTTAATAACTTGGGTTTGCAGTTCTCAGCAGTTATTCCAATTTTGCAGCTCTCAGCATTTACAGCTAAGAACTCTGATTTTGTATATCATTTGGAACAATAACAACAAATCTCTATAGAAAATATGACCAAGGAAACATTACACTGGCCATCGTATACCTTATTAAATTATCAACTGCAAACCTTCTCTAAGGCATCCTGCCAGAGATCATAATTAGTTTTTCCTCTGCTTCTGTGAAATTTGCTAAGTCTTTTGAGCCTTGGTAACCCCACTCATAGAAAAGCAATTAGATCAGTGCAGACTCTTTTCTTCTGTAATGCAGGCCGGATACTTTCCTCCAGGGATTGAACCAAACACACTGTATCTAAGTAAAAGATGTTTTCTACAAAACATGCAATCTTGCATTAACTCCGTTGGTATTCTGTTCCAATGCAACACCACCAGGGGTTCTGACCCTGTCCACCTGTGCTGCTGCACGTGATTCTTGGGAGGACTCAAAATTCCCAATTTTATGGAACTGGGAGAAATCTGCAATACATTTCGCCTTAAAAACTAATAGAACAGTGAAAATAAGCTTTTATTTTCCCACCTTGAGAAAATTCTGAACATCTTCAGTAAGAAAAGTTTTACTAAGGAGACTCTCTTGTTCAGTTTTCTGTCTGCGTTTGAACTCTTCCTTCTTCTTTGCACGGCACTGCAGACGTTTCAAGATCAGGTCTTTACTTTGTTGCATGCATTCTGGAACATAAACCACAAACAATTAGATACCACGACTCCACAGGGAGAAAGCAGCATCTGCTACTGTCACACAACATAAGCTCACGGAAATCTGTTAGTGAGTGAAACAGGCAAGTAATCACCGTGCAGGATTTGAAATTTGCTTCTTACCCTGATGGCCTTTTCAGATGTGAACTTCTAGATTGTTACATGGCACTTAAATCTATCAGGTTTTTGGATTGCTACCATCCTGCACCCTCCCTTCCACTGGTACTGCTTTTTACGCAAAGGCAGCATGTTAGTCCAAGAAACAGATTCCCTCCTGCAGCACCCCAAACCTCCCTCTCCAGCTTCAGGAAGGTTGGTAAGTGGCTCATTACCTAATTGCAGATATGCAAATGCTTCTGCAAGGACAGGGGCAGTAACATATGGTGGGGAGAAAAGGTCTAAAGCAGTGCTGGTTCAGATTAGCTTGAACTGGCATGCAGCCATACACACCGGACTTTTAAAGTGACTCATCCAAGAATCTGCAGTTGAAGTTGTAAAGGTCCCTCCAATTTTGTGCTAGTAATGTGAACTATTTAGGACTAAATTCCTTCCCTCTTCATTCTCCCTGCAGCTCTAAGTGATATATAAATTCATGAGTCTATCTGGATGCCGGGCTGCTGAATGCAATTGGTGCTTTAAATGTTTTGCCACTTCACGTCTCATTGCCTGTCCACCTAAGAAGAATTTTATTCATTTCCCCCACTTGCCCTGCCCCAGAGCCATACTTCACTCCTGACACAAGCAGCTAAAGGGGAATGCAAAAGAACAGTTACCTGTGGCTACTGTTCTGCCATTACATTAAGCTGCTTTAACTATGAGAAATTGTTTTGTAGAGAAACAAAAGGAGCACAGTACTGCAGCACCAAGAATGTTATTTATTCCCCATGCTCATTTATTGTGCTTATCCACAGGCTGATGATGCACTGACAGAACACTTGAAAGTGCACCAAAGTACAGGAGACTGTAATAAAAGTATCACTCAAACAAATTTAGCAGTGTTTTACTTTAAAACACTATTTGATTCTTTACTTCCTTGTTTTGTATCCTAGGAGCACAGTCTTGCCGGCTTTGTGCTCTTTGTGAATTACAGGTACAGTTTAACTTTTGTATTTAGGAGCTCATAAGAAACATCAACATAAGACACTATTGGGATAAATGCTGCACTCCAGGTATTTTTTTTTAAAGCACATTTCATTTCTATCTGAAACCAGGAGGTTGATAATATTCTTCTGCACAGAATGTATCAACTATAATATATAGCTATATATAACTGTAACCACCTACTTTGCATAAAATCAAGGCCTTGACAGAGGTATTTTTGCTTTGGAACAAGTGAAAATTGACAAAAAGAAGGAAAAATCACCCAGAGACACCCACTTATGCTTAAAGAACATTAGTGGCTGAACCTGTGCAAAAACTATGAACTAGGCATAGACAGTTTCAGAAGCAAACATCCATGAAATAAACTGTATCACAATATACATGTATTTGTGAATATCAGCGAACTGTTCACACAGCTAGATGTTCTGAAAGTGGAGCAAGTCTGCAGGACTTTCTGTGATGAAATAATTGGCTTGGTAGATGACAGGAGAATGGTGGATATTGGCTACCTTGACTTCAGCAAGGTTTTTGATGCAGTCTCCTGACAGATCCTCACAGAGAAGAGGATGGATGAGCAGACAGTGAGATGTATTGAAAACTTGCTCAAAGTCCACCTGGAAGCCAGTAACTACTGGTGTACCCCAGGGGTCAATACTGAGGGCAATCCTGCTTACTAGCTTCATTAATTACCTGGATGATGGGGCAGAGTGCTAATTTACTAAGTCTGCAGAGGTCACAAAAAATGGAGGAGTGGCTGATACACCACACGTGGTTATGCTTCCATCCATAGGGCATTTGACAACCTGGAGAAACAGGCTGATGCAAATCTCCTGAAGTTTAACAATGGGAAGTGCAAAGTACTGCACCAGGGGAGGAACAACCCCAGGCACAAGCATATGCTGGGGACCACCCAGATGGAAAGCAGCTTGGCAGGAAAGGACCTGGGCTTCTGGTGGAGACCAGGTTGAACATAAGACAGCAGGTTAGAGCGAGGTGATCCTTTCCCTCCATTCTGCTCTGGTTAGGCCACACCTGGAGTGCTGTGTCCAGTTCTGGGCTCCACAGTACAAGAGAGACATGGAGATACTGAAGAGAGTTCAACAAAGATGATGAATGGGCTGGAGCATCTCTCCAATGAGAGAAAGCTGAGAGCACTGGGGCTATTCAGCCTTCAGCTATTCAGAAGAGAAGGCTTAGGGTGGATCTAAGCACATATATAAACACCTGGAGAGTGCGTACAAAGAAGTCAGAGCCAGACTCTTTTCTGTCGTGCCCAATGAAAGGACCAGAGGCAGCTGCCAGGAACTGAAACACAGGAGGTTCCTTTCACCATGAGGATGACTGAGCACTGGAACAGGTGGCCCAGGTGGAGTCTCCATTCCTGGAGACAGAAGCTGGCTGGACATGACACTGGGCAACTAGCAGCAGCTCAACCTGCTTGAGCACACAGGGTAGACCATACGACCTCCAGAAGTTCTTTCAACCTTAACCATTTTCTGATTCCGTGAATTTATGGCTGTGAGATAAGACAAAATTTATCAACACTAAACCCAAAGTGAGTGAGCAGCACTGCAGCAAGAACATACTGCAACAAGACTGCATTAATTCTGACTATTCAGTTCACCAAACTCTAAACCTAATACCATTTTGGGTAAGAAACTTTTCTTTAAATGTGTTCAAAAGTAGCAGAAATGGTTCTGGAAATTGTGTTGAAGTAGTTGTCATTGTTTTCCTTCTGGCTAAACATTTACTGTAATTTTCTGAGTGCTAATGGGAGGCACTGAGCCCTGAAAGAAGCTGGGGGAATATTTTCAACATACTTGGCAGTAGGTAACATACAAAATGACACAGGGAGAACCTTAAATCAGTGGGTCAGTCAGCTTAGACTTTGTTACAATTGTGTTCTTTTCAGATAAGCAATGTGAAGAGGTATAAAAGGAAAAGACTCAATTTAAAAAATATTTTAGTCTGACATAATAAAAGAGACAGCTATATGAAGATCATAAGCTTTAACATTATCTTTTCACAAGAGTGATAGCATAGCTGCTTTATATATAGCACAACTGCTTCTGGCTTCACATGCTAGCAGGAGATCGTAAGACAGTATCTTATGTCAGTATCACCAGCAATACCAAGTACATGAACAGTAAATGGAGAAATATCACAAATACTTGTAGCAAGTGTGATTCTTCTTCTATATTCAAATTAATGAAATTAGATTATGTGAACTGTAGAGTAAGTTCCTAATAATACCTGGAACAAGATACAAGAGGCCTAAAGTCAAAGTTCCCATTCCAAGCATACACCCTCCAGAATAAAACTGATCTTGGTCAATTCATCAATATCTTTTTAAAACAGGGGACTATATGGCTGAAGCTGTAAATTTTTTACTCTTTGATAAAATGAGAACTCATGTAAGTCATGAGCTCCAGTCTAAGTACTCACCATTACTGTAATGTGCCAGCTGTTCCCAGAAGGCCTTATGCAGATCTGTTAGAAGTTCTTCCTTTTGTCGGACTGAAAGATTGTTCTTTACAGTTAAATGGTCCAGAATATTTGACACAATATTTAATCTACCCTTACACTCTTCTGGTATAGAGGACTTCAGTGAATCAATCGTTTTCACCATAAGCTCCCAGCTGAATAACCTTTCCTGAATGTCCTAAACCAAACATAAAGTCCTGTTTAGAAACCAAGAATGTGTCTTTGGTTGTGCTTCTCTTTCATTGAATTATTCATTCCCAAACCACAAAGAAAACCACAGAAGCTTCTCAAAACCATGTGAATAACCATCTTCATGTACTTAAATACTTCTGAAAGTCTTGATCAGTGCAGGCTAGCAGTGAGTTTATTGCATGTTCAGTTGCAAGAGCTAATCTAAAATTATTGGTGTTTTTCATTATTTGTAGCTGTCAAGAAGACATTAAGTCTGGAAAAGACAACAGCCTTGCAGAACAAACTTCAATACTCAAGGAGGATAGATGGACAGAAGAGAACATGGAAGTCCTGGACCTCTTTTTAAGATACTATATGGCACACAAGTACAAGTCCTCATTTTGAAATGAGGACACATACCTGATTCTGATAAGGCTGTGATTCCTTCAAATACATGGTCAGACAGAGTTCAATACATACACTAAAAATTAATATAATTGCCTATGGCCTAGCAGCTTTCATAGCACTATTAAAGAAGCGGTCCATGATCACGGTAGGGAAAGACTTCCTGGGTTAAAGTGCAGCTGCTTTAAACAATGCTGCAAGGTTAGAAAGCGTCTGACAATGCAGTGCCAACAGTTGGACTTGATTTTAAGGGTCTTTTCCAACCCAAATGATTCCGTGATTTTCTGATCTACTGTAATTAATAGAGATGTTACAAGGACCTCTGCAATGAGATTTCAGCATCATCACAGTAGTGACTTCAGGTAGGAGTATCTCCTGTATCTGTATCCAGACATCTTATCCATAGTCTGCCCATCTGAAGGAACTTACTGTACAGCAGCCCAGTTTGGGTCAAGTGTGACAAGCAGCAAAGACTTTTTTCACACCTGGCCAGCTCAGTCTAGTTAGCTGCTCTGATGCAAAACCAACAAGCTAATAATTACTGTATATATTTATACTCCACATTACTAATAAATGCAGTGATTCCAATTCTATGTTAATCTATAAATTACATGTAACTCTTTAAGGATATCCTGTGCAAAAAAATAAAGGCTCTGTTAGATTTCACACAACATAAAGCACAGTGCTGGTATGCATCATCGCCATCCTTGTTCCTAATCCCTCCTGGGTGCCCGTGCCTGCCAGCCGGAGCAGCCCTGGTACATTTATGAACACAGTTTTCCCTCTTCAAACCATGTCACTAAGAGTTGATAAGAATTTTCAAATCCAATTAAAGTCACAGAACACACAGAATCACCCTCAAAATTAAATTAGGATTTGTCAATCAACGTGGAATAAATGCTTTGAAAGAAGAAATGTCATAATACCCACAGTAATGATGCTCTATTACTAGATCTAGTGCTCTCACTCCTGGTTCACCAGCTGCATTAATAATACTTTTTCCTAATATGACTACCTAGGTGGTATTCTGAGAACTGGCACTCAAGTGCAGAGAGTTCACCCTCCTGTGAGTCTTCCTAAACTGCAATGGAAGTTGAGCTCTTTGCAAAAAAGCTCAAAGAGACAACTGGATGAAGCAGTCTACATCACTCCTGAGGCAGGCCTGACAGACTCTCTGCACTGACATAATTCTTTCTTTTCAGATTGACTAAATCTCTCTCAACTTTTATTTCCTTTTCTACTTTACCATTGCCTGCATGTCTTGAGATTCACTTAACAAGCTTTCTACTGCAATCATCTTCTCAGTCAGATCCACCATTATCTTTGTTGCTTTGGCACTTGAGCATTTTGATTGGTCCAAAAAAGCCTGCTGGGCTTTGTCAGTCTGCTTCCAGAAAGCTTCCATCTGCGGAATATGAATCAAAAAATCAAAACACAACCCATGTTCCTTCATTAATCATCTGGTATTTCATCACAGAAAGAGGCATATATATGAGTATACTGAGATACAAGTCACTGAGATTACAGACAGCTCTCAGTATTAGTTACATTGAACAATTTGCAAAGCTAAAGAGACTATTATATATTATATATATATATATATAAATATATATATACATATTCTATATCGGTGGCGGCACATAACCAATAGGTCAAACCTGACCTTTTAACATAACTGTAGCTATTCTTTTTAACTAGCTAAGAATTTGTTAATTCTCTGTATATTCCATCTATAAAAGCCTATTAGGTTTTTAGTATTGATGGTAAAAGCATAAAAGATAAACTGCGGCCCTTTTATTCTGGGAAATTTATTTAGCTGTAGGAGCAGGTATTCTTTTTAGGTTCTGATTCCACAAATATGATTGTGCACAACTGTGAATATTCTGTAGTCTGCGGGATTACTTGTAGACATAAAGGTAAGAAAATGCATCCATCACCAAGACTTCTATTAAGTACCCATGAGTTTTGGAAAAAAATGCGATTATGACATCTGTGAGTACAGAAAAAAACACTTTATATTCTCAGGGGAAGACTGGATTAGTGGAAGGTACTGATCTACACAAATCTGCATAGATGGAAATTATTTTCAGTATGATGAAAAGCATCTGCAGGCACAAGAGTGACAGACCCACTGAAGGATGACTGCTGCTGGTGAATAAGTGCCTCACGTTGCTCAGCAAGGTTGCCAGCAATTTTTTATGTGACTAACTCTGGAAAATTCTAAATAATCAATTTTCCACTGAGCAAAGTTAAAGTGCAAAAGAAACCTGACACAGATGTCCCAACATTACCAAGACTTCCAATATAAAGTGAAGGGCTCAGAGAATCAAAAGAAAGCTGAGAAAATCCCCAGTGAAACACTTAAGCACCAGACATTAAAAAATGTTAACTCCTGTATGAAAAAGGCCCAAGACTGAGGTGATGGGCTGTTTGGTCTGGGGCTGAAGTGCCACAGTCAATCTGCACAGGCAGCTCACAGAACTGTCACCTTCTCATTTTCATCAGCAGTCAATTTGCTCAAATTTCAAAAACAGGGCTGGGAAGAATATTACTCAGTTTACTGGAAAATAATACACAGAATGTTCTTAACCTCCAGTTTTCTAGCCTGAAAGCCATTCCGACACAGTGAACCTACTTTAGAGAAAAAAAAAATCTTTACTTTGAAAATCAAATGCCTGCTATCAAACTGTGATTTTACATCAAAAAATGTTAATATATTCTCATGTGGAAAGTTGCTAAAGAAAAATGCTTTCCTAAAGTAAATGCACAAACCATACTAAAACATTGCCCAGCAACTATATTCTTAGTACTTCTTTCAGCTGAAAAAAAATTGTAGTCTCTTACTCTTTTACTCAGTTACAGAGATTGACAAAAGCAAGGGGCTAGGATAAAATTCCTAAAAGTCAGGCTATGCATAGGCTTGAAATAAATCTTACCATCAGACAAGCAGCAGACATTTCTCAGCTGATAAAACAGTAGTGTTTTACAAAAAACATAAAAAATGTTTTAGCTATACAAAACATATTGGCACCCAAAGGTACTTTGAAATACTTTGCTGGAGCAATGTAAAAATGTTTTCAGGACTCATACACATACAAAATACTAACCATGGACTACTCAACAAAACCATTGCACTGAAGAACTCTCCACCAAAAGAATAACATTAAAATAAAATTCTATAAAAAATTAGAAATTTACATTATCTATTACGTGCTCAGAATATTCCCTTTCTTTCCTTTCTAAGTCTTCTAGAGTCTGGTACTCTGAATTATGGGCTCCTGAGATTTCAGTATTCTGGAGTCTAGAGTCAAATTGTTTCTGTAATTCTTCAAAATCCTGAGGGAAAAAAATCAAATGATTTGTTAAAAAGAAAAACAGACATAAATTCCAAATTTGGGAGTGAATTTGTACATCAGTTCTGGCTCATGCCTAAGGAAGCTGAACAGGAGTGTTCAGAAAGTTCCGTCTCTTGGTAATATGCCTTCTGTAGCAAGCAAGGTAATCTCCAGATATATAGCAGCTCTGAACTAAACTTAACACAAATACATACATTTCCACTAGGATGTGAGTACAGTCAAGACCGTTGTCCATCTCCACTGAATTCAAGTTTTAGTAAACACTGTTTCATGAGCCTTTATACTAATAACCCCTGGAATCTATCTACAAATATTTTTATTTTAATGCATGTGCCCCATCTTAAATGGCAGCTGTGAGTGTACATGCTGTGTTTAAAAGCTCAGATAAGTATGGAGGTGATAATCAGATAGTGATTCCTGCTGAGTGCTTGCACACATGGATGAACACACCTGTAATGCTCATAAGGGACAAATTATAGGCTGCACGATTATATGAGGTTTTACAGGTTTTCAGTCCTTAGAAAGCAGGGTGATTTTTACTGAAAGCTGATGTTGCTAACAAATACTAGTCTGCTGCCATTGCTTAGCAGCTTGATACTGAAAAGGGTGATTCTTTGCTGCAACATGACTTATATAGCAAGCATTGACTTCTAATATCACCGAGTTTTGTGTGTCAATGCATTAACTTGATATCCTTATGCCTTAAAGAAATGTAACCAGAGTTTGACAAGCTTCACTAACAACTTAATCAAAATCTCATGAATTTTTATGATGCAGAATTGAAAGAGGAAAACGCTGTCTACAATAAAACATATAACACTTTTGCTTATTGCCAACATCCCTTTTACATGGTGGTCATAACCAGCCTCGTTCCTTGTATGATATCCCACCTCTAGGACTGTTGGGTTTACAAGATCTTTCTCTCCATCATACAGGACACAGAAACCCCATACTGGCACTTAAACAACTGGACTACTCTGGCAATTATTGCATCTAACAATCCAGATTTAGTCTTTGTCTTGCAGCAGCTTAGTCAGGTGCATGAAGACACAGATGCCATCAAACTTCACTGAGGGTTAGGCTCTATCAGGAAACATGCCTATTCTAGATTAGCTCTGTTTATATTGAAGCCCTTACCAGAAGCCCATAAGTAAAAGCATTTTGTACAACTAATCCCACTTTTCTTCTAGTAAATACATTAAGGTTTAACACTAAACCTGAGAACTTAAGGCAGAAGAGTGCTTTAAGGCAAAATGCATTCTGATATAAATCATACGGTGCAACTACAGAGATGCCTTATAGGAATTCACAGATTGTGAGACTGCACGAAGTAGGCAAGAACTAGAGCTCACAAGATGATAGACTAATGCCTAGTGAAATTCCATCTACATGGAAGAAAAACATAATCAGTACTGTGACTAGGCTGCTCTCAGTGCAAACATTCAAGACTTGGACTGGCAGGGCACTGGATAACCTTACATAAAGCCAAGCTTCCTACAGAGGGCTGGACCAGACAATCTCGAGATGTGCTTCTCAATCCAGATTTTTATGTGACTCTAAACTGGAAAACGGAAAGTGGAACCAATAGCTCTCCTATTTTCTGTAGTTTTGTAAAGATACTTTTTCCTTGTAATAACCTTAAAAATAGTACTGTGACTCCACCTGAAATGCATATTGACTGTCAACATATGTCTTCCAATTCAGAAGTGGCATATGGACTTTGAAGTACATGAAAGAAAAAAGGATGATGAAGAAAATAAGTATATTTCCCCCTGATGAAAGCCTTGAGCTTCAAACTGCTACTTTATTTCCTGCTATTTTATTATCAGCAATAATACGTGGGACCAAAAAAAGCCCCTGATAATTAGAAATTATTAAATCTGAATGAATAAGGTTCAAAATGTTCTGCTTGCTTAAATGGATTCAACTACAAAATATTTTATCTTTACAAGATTACACAGATCACTTCATACAACAACAAAGAGAAAAAGCACACAAGGTAATGGAGAAAATCAACTAACAAGGGAGTTTCTTTGCATTTCTTCAGAAATAGATTACAAATGACATTGCTGTTCAAAAGGAGTAGGTGAAATGGCCTGCTGTGGTAATAACTCTTTATTCTGTGTGGTCTTAAATATGAACCAACAAACCCACTTACATTTTCCTGATTTAAAAGGATCTTCTCCAACAAATCATCAGTAATCTTCTTTTTACGATGGAAGTCTGTGAAGTATATTTTGAAAACCTGAATAAACATCTGTTTAAAAGGAAGAAAACAAAACACAGGTTAAGTGCCTGTTCGTCACGGTAAGGATATCTTTGTGATAACTTCTGTTAAACTAAATCAATCAGGGAGATTACAGTGAATCGTAAGTGAAATAACAGACACATCACCAGTGACTCTCCAGTACTTCCACTCTGAAAAGTTCTCTGGTTCTGGCTTCAGTAAGATACTGGAAGATGGTGTTACACATAATCTCATATATCCTTGTAACCAGGCAGACACATTTGAAACTATTCCTGACTGGAGAAAATGCAGATCACTTGAAAATAAAAACGCCATTTTTCTACTGTTTAATGAACCACTAAACTCATAATAACTATTTGAAAGATACTAAAGACTCATTACTCTGACTTCAACTGTAGTCAGGCACATGATACATCAAACATTTTTATATACAACCCAAAAATAACTATCTCAAGTTCTAGCTAGCTTCTCTTGCAAGAAAAATACTTATTTCCCAGTTGTGTGCCTTTTTTTTTTTTTTGTTTAAGATTGTAATACTAGTGTCTTCCGAAAGATGTTTTGGAATTTTTTTAACACTGGGAAAATTTTTGCTTAACGTTTTCCCCTCTTGCCTCAATTAGAGTTTCAGTGTAAGGTTAATTCACTTCATTACTAACTGCTGCACCATTTTCCAGATGACACAGAACTTGCCTGCTTAAAACATATAAAAACATTAATAAATACATATTTGCATATAAAAACAGTTATTGAAGCCAATATGTCAGCTGAGCAAAATCTGTAAAATGTATTATAATTAGAGCTCAATAGAAGAGAAAACCATAAAGCAGTCATGTTTTCAATCTCACTTGCAAATGTTTTAGATAGGAGTTTGGCAAGTTTTGAACACACTACCAAGACACCATATAGAGTAAAAAGAAAAAAAACTGTTCAGGAGAAGACTGAAAGAAAAGCATACATTTCCTTAGACCTGATGCCAAGAAAGACTGAAATCAGAGAAAGCAGAGTGGGAAAGGAAGAAACTATTCTCAGACTGATTTATTTTTCCCTTTTTTTTCCTGCTACCAAAAATATAAAGCTATTTAAATATTCAGCTAAAGGTCAAAGTCAGTTGTGGTGATTTCTGGTGGGCCACAAAGCATATTAAATGCTCATTTTCTCCGTGTTTCTCTGATTACATCACTATCTTGCTACTTACCTTCATTTAGAAATTGATGATTAACTTTGAGATCAAGTTCAACCTTCAATAATCAAGCTAAACTTCCTTCTGGAATCTGATCACAAGTTCCCTTTCTCATCTAATTAGATAGGGATAATCCATCAGATGAGAAATTGCTTCCCAGGTTTACTTTCCTGTTTCCTCCTTCGGGTTGTGTAGAAATTTGTTCAGAAAATCTCAACCTTTGAAATATTCTCAGTGGATTTAGTAAATTATAGCAGAAATGACCAATTTGTTTAAACAGAGCCTGAGAAAAGAGGGGAGGCGAAAGCTATAGACTTTATGTCCAGATTCATAATAACTGAGTTGAAACTCAGTAGCAGTAATGATGCTGTACTTGAACATAACTTGTCACCACAAACAATCATTACTGAGTATCCTGTGGCTTTGATTGTACTTGTTTTTTCTTTCTTTTTTTGTCAGTTTTTGATGCTGTGACTTGATGTAGGTAGTTACCTATTGTTTAAATGGTACCTTAATCCCTCAGTCATACAAAATCACAACTATTGTACTTATTACAATGGTACTGATTCAGTTGAACTGAATTTTCAATTTTATTCCTAAAGCTTTAAGTCTTTTGAGTTGCAACACACAAACAAGCAAGTTTGTCCTTAAGACAAACTCATCTATTAAATAATTTATTACCTCTTTTTATGAGCCTGAAGTGCTGTATGTAATTCTCTGGACTACTGCTTAAAACCAAATTTTTGTATTTGCTATATTGGTATTTCCCAGACCAGTATACTTCATTATATTTTACGTCTTTAGGGAGCTCATATATGTGCAGAGCAGGAAAAAAAAATAAAGACAATAATGTAGAAATGCAACTCTGCTACTCTACATCCCACCTAGGCAGCTGTTTACGTTATTTCCTAAACTGATATTCAACTAGGTTGTTCAAAACAAGGAGCTATAAATGAGATGTAAGTACGTACCGCATGTTTTTCTTTTCTGAGTTCATTATCAAGAAGCATGAGATCTTTTAAAGTAAGACTGCAAAGGCAGAGCTTAACATCAAAACTGAAAGATTAAAAATGCATTAATAACAATCTAAATGATGGTTACACAAAAGGACAACACAATATATTAGCTTCATTTAACCATTAGATTCTCCTAAAAACACTGCCCCAAAATAGGAGCGAGAATTTATTTCTACACTGCCTTCTTTTTCAGAAAAGATTTCTGTACGTAAAAGTAAACAAAACAAAGTAGTGCTTTTAATAAAGTTGGCATTGCAGTTTCCTCTAGAAAAAGATAAAAGTGAACATAGGCATGAATGGATACAACCAGGGAAAACACGGCTTTAAATTGAAACAGCCATAATAAGAGTGGATATTTTGTAAATATTCTTCATTGCCAGTACCTTTCCCAGTCCCCGTGACACAAACATGATTTTCTTATTCTTGCTAATGAGAGTGCAGACACATGTATTCATCTAGGGGTACCTTGCTGTGGCGCAGCTGAAAGGAAATCAGAGCTGACAGTTCATTTCAGTTATCTCTACCTGCTCATCAGTAGTGTGTCTCAGAGAGGAACTGTTTTCCCAGAGTAAGACATGAGTAGTTCCCATTAAAATGGAGAGAATAGACCACTGGGTGTTCTCAAGGCACCTGCAGTGTGACATGGCATTGTACAGAGCAGAGGACTCCATCCCCAGCCGAGCACACGTGAACTGAGCATACAAACCGTAACAAAGAGATCTCCTTATCCTGTGATACACCTTTTATGAGACAGCTTTTGGCCAGTTCTGATTCCCAAAATTTCACAGATGAATTCTGTGATCCTGTTCTGAAAAGAACAGGATGACTTCCAACAGCTTAATGTGTTAATCTCCCCAACAACATTTTAGGGTTATATGCAGATAACCCTGTCCTGATTTGGTGACTCTGTGCATTCATGCCCAGCCTTTCACCTTTAGTGACTGTCCTAAAAACACAGGAAATGGCCAAACAAGGGCAAGTTCACTGATTACCTCTCACATGTCAGCACTTCAGGGAAGCTGGTCACCTTTAGGAAGGCTCGAGCCTGAAATCTGTCATCGCTTGTTGCAGAATGTATTGTTGTGGAGGAACTACAGTCCTCTTTGTCTCCCTGGCTCAGGGATCCCAGGCTGCCTGACATGGATGTCTCCACGACTTGATTAGGCAGAACTCCCTGCTTTGGATTCTCATGCAAAGATGGATTGGATGAGCCATCTGCCAAAGGCTGTTAAGTCAAAGAAAATTCACAAGGTCAATTAATACAACACAATAAAGAGACAAACATCTCATCAATTTTCAGTATTTACTTTCAAGGGAAAAGTTAAACAGTATACACAGCAAAAGTGTTTCCATATAAATGACAAGCTTTTGCATTGCCCAGGAAAGCACTCCTCTGCTGTAGTTAGCTGCTTGGTGCATGCTTTCTTTCTTCCTTTTAGATCCTTGTGGTGTTTTTCTTACAGCTCCTTACACAGATCCAACTTCCATTAATGCTAAGGGGCAGACAAGCTCACTTGAATACAGTGAAAATTGACTGGACACCATGTAAAGAATTGCAGGTTTCAGGGGGAGCTGAAAGCAGCTGATACCTTACAGAATAAGCCCTGAGTCAATGGACTATAAAAAAAAAAAGAAAGATCCCTATTAAGCAGATTGGCAGTAAATTTTCTTCCATTACTTGACTCTGCAATTTACTCTGACACAGAATGATTGTCATTAATTTTTACAAGTCGAATCTACAACCTTACCCTAAATTTCTGGTTGATGGGATAGATCACTTTTGCCTTTAATGCAAATGCTGTGATGTTACTGTTCAGAGGAGACTCACTTTCCTGTATGGAAAAGAACAGAAAACCATTTGGGAACAGCACCAGATCTGGCAATTATTCACTGTAAGTATCGTGTGCTCTTTTTTGTTACACAACTTAAAATGTTTCTATTGATAACTAACTATTTATTGATTGTCTATGCTTTGGAGCAAGAAGTCTTCTCATAAAGTTCATTCAGAGTAGGAACACCTGAAAAGGGAACTCTTGTCATTACCACTGCTACAAAATATTTTTAATTCTCCAGGAGAAAAGAGGTTAATATCTGGTATTCGCAACGTATTTTCATTTTGTGTCTTGTCACCCACCTCCACACCCCTAGCAACAACTAAAGATTTTAAAAATGAGAATGGTATCTTAATAATAAAAACTACTAAGGGATAATAAGCTCCACAGATATCATCATGGCTATAAATTCTGTCTTTCAATTTAAATAAAGAAACAATAAATTAAGCAAAACTAGTCATCACATAAAAGAACTTTTATAATACAACCCTTATCCAAAATCTAGAGAAAATAACAATGTTTTTCCGAAGAACTTAATAGATAATGAATTCTTTTCATGCAATTTTCTGTATCACATAATCTGACTTTCTGCTACTGCCTTTTTCTAGATGCTGGAACAAAGGGATCATCAGCTTTGTTTTGAGAGGTTAGGTATGGCTTAATAAAAGTTTGGCTATAAACAGCAGATAAATGTAAATCCAAGCAATAGGATTTCCTATTTTATCTGTTTTGGTTTTGTCATTTGGAATGAAAGACTCTGATTTGTCAAAAGACAGGCTTTTTTATATAGCTTTTTCTAGGAAATATCAAAGCACTAATAGAGTCTAAAAAATAGAAACACAAAGAGATTAGCAAACTATGTAATTCACTAGACTCCTATCATTGCACTTTTTCATCTCCATTTCATTTATTTCCCTTTTTGGGTTTACTGACAAAGTTAAAAGCACGGGGGCAGTGTGTAGAACACTTGCCCATAGTGAGCAGTCCCAGCGCTGCAGTACCTCATCAGGGACAGGAGTGGACAGAGCTATTGCTGTGCAACGGCTGGAGGCAAAGCAGCCAGAGCAAAGCTGGAAAGCTGTATTGCAGAGTGGTAGAACTAATACATCCTGCTTCTCAGCAGGCATAAGTAATACAGTTATTATTAATATAGTAATTACGGTATTACTGCAGTGTGGAAAGTCTCAGAATGAAAATACCTATTTTTCTGAAGTGCTCTAACCTAATTAAAAGGATTTTCCATCTATGCTTCTTCATAAAATGTCCGTTTGATGGTAGCAACAGCAAAAGCCTCTGGAAATTGGAACTAGCTAATATAAAAAAATGTATATATAACTCGAGTAGTTAGACAAATATATGGGAGAAAGTCCCCTCAAATAACAAGGGTTCTCCTTAATGTCTTATAAATGAGCCATGTTAGGGAAACGGATATAGTTGTGAATGATCACCTTTAAAAGCCTGTGACCCCATTTCAAAACACTGGTAATAAGCACAAAGATGTAGAATTGCTTAAGCTCTCGACAACATTTACACTTCAAAAAATAACCTAATCCATGCTCATCTGTTATACTCTAACTCAAGCAAAATGACCAAGCATGTTTTGTCACCACTCCTGATCACAAAACCGAAATGAAGATTCATTACCTGTCAGGATTTTAAACCAACAGTTTAAATGTTAACAATAACATTTTCTTGAAATCCTGAAATCAGTTCTTGTTAAAAGCTGAGCACTAGACTGGCTGGTTCTGACTGACATTTTATGCATGTATTTAATTTATGAATAATTGAATGAGTCAGCTGAACTGCACGTTTTCAAACGTGCAGTTTAAATCATCTTCAGCTTCAGCAAGAGCAGTCAAATCAGCTTTGGGTGAAAGATAGTGATCTAATGACTACACAGTACGACTGGTTCTCCAGTTATTTCGGGATTATATAAAAAAAAAAGTTACTTAAGTTACTTGATGTTTTCATTGAGGGTGAGTTGTTAAGTTTATATTTCTACTCTTAGTCATATATTGTTTCTCTAAGTGTCTTTGAATCCCAGCTCAACACAGTGGTCTTATGAACCTTTTCTTACATCAATAGTGTTAATTTTTCCCATCAGCCTTCTGAAACTAAGGATGACATAGAGATGAAAGCAAAGAAGCCTCTGTCCAAAAAGAACTCAGGATCTTGATTAAAATATCCAAAGAGTCCCCCAGGAGAAACCAAATTCATAAGGGGAATAAATGCTCAAAATGGTTGCACTCATAAGCAGCAATCAACTCCCACCCTCCATCTTACACTTATTCTGAACACTTTTTAAAGTCTCTCTCCACACCCACCAAAACGAAGACAATTTGGAGCAAGCCCTAAACATACTCATTGCTACATGCAGCAAAATGAGCATCCACCTACAAGAGCAGAGCTTTACCTCCAGCACCATTTCCTCTTTTGATGTATAGGGTTCTGCTTTACTTTTCATGATTGTGTGCTCTTTTTCGTCAGCATTGAAGCTTTCCAGAAGTCTTTGGGAATCATCTTTCTGAAATTCCAAGAGAAAACATAAAACTTGTGATCATGCAGATTAACTGGAAACATCTTTGACAGCAGCCTGGATACATTCATGTCTCCATCAAGAAAATTACTCCAGTATTAGTTGAAAATTTTGGAAAAATACAATCTGAAAATGAATGAAAAAGTTACATATTCAGAAAGGAATAGTTAAAATTAATGAAGTTTTACAATTTGTCATTCCAGAAATAGAATTTTAATCTACAAAGTTTTAAAGAGGCTGTGAACGTGTCAAATGAATCCATCTGCTCTCAAAATGTCGTACTACAGACTATGCTGCCAACCTCATGGTCTGAGCTCAAACATCTCAACTAAAGCAAGTTAACTAAAATTGTCTAGAATTGCCAGCAATAAAGAGAATGCCAAGTATTTTTGCTCCCCTGCTATGAGAAAAACTTCCTAAATGAAGTTTTATGTGTGTGGAAGTTCCTGTCAGGGAGAAGTAACATCAGAAAATGTTCATCACCTTCCTTCCCCAAAAGCAGCCCATATTATTGGCCTCACTTCACAAACACAAAAAGCCACTGGTAGGGACACAGATACTGGTGGGAATGAAACCTCCTGCTACACATGATCTTCCTTACACACTACATAGACCAGAAAACAATACTACTGTGCTTCCAAACATAGCATTGGAAGGATTTTTTTTTAGTGAAGGAAAAGAGGTCTGCCATGCTACATGGTCTACTTTTTAAATTCTCTTCCAGGTTTTCAATCCACTGACTACTTTTGGTAATGATACAGCTGCAGCCACTACTCACGTCACTGTCTTATGGAAAAGTTTGCCTTAAATTATTTGGCCCCTTGGTATGTAAAAGTAGTCAATTTTCCCAGAGCATAGAGAACAGCTCAGCTTTGGAACACATTTAATTCCTTATGACTTGCCTCTATCACCTCTCTGGAACTTAGATGGTGCAATAATTCAGATTATATTCTTGAGTTAGCCTTTAAGATGTGGTGGAAGTGCAGATGCTGGTTCCTAAAAATCTACTTATGAGAAAAGAACAGCTACAAATATCCCTCAGCAATCCTGTTATTTATTTTTTACTATGGTAAAAATTTCATCTTAAAACTATCCCAGTGTATCCTCTGTACAGATCAACAAACAAATAAGGGACTCAACTCCATGCATCCAAGTTCCACAGATTCAGGCTGAGATCTATAAAATAGTGATTAATTGGGGCTGAGTGACAAATGTGTTGGCTTATTGTGGTGCTTAAAAGCAGCTTCAGACTCCAGGTACTTGCCCTGCTACCACTCTAAGGATAATTTAACTGCTTGGGATGGAACATGTCATACTCAGGAAAGATATCTCTGCTTTTACTTCCAATACAGAAGGCTGCAATAGGTGCAGTTCAGCACCTGCTTGCTCCATAGCATTGGTGGGGGAGACAGCGGGAAGAAGGAATAGCCTAAGGTTACCCTGCTCAATTTGGGAAATCAGACCCATAGGATACAACCTTCCCACCCTGCAAGGTGCTCTGTATGCAGCAGCAAACAGTTTATTTTTCTTTCAAACTAAATAATCCTTTTACAGCAGCAGCATTGATTTTAATGGCATTTAAAAATCTAAATGCATCTGAAGATCCAGGCCAGAGAGAACTGACAGCTTCTATTCCCTATTGACATATATGACATGAAGGATAAAATTGTACATGGCTACATTTGAGTTGGTAGTGGCAGTACAATAAAGATACACCTATTAAGGCAGGGGAAATGAGCAATTGAATTAGAAAGGCTTGTACTTGCACAGGATGCATTGATCCAGCATTTGAACTGCCTCCATTACTAAGTTAAAGTTTGGCATCAAACAGAGCTTCAATCCTCCAACTTAAAAGTGGTTGGGAGCAAGAGAATTTGTCTCCTATGTCATGTTTAGTGATGATCAACACTAGCAGATACACACATGAAGCAGAGCTGTTATAGCTCAAAAAAAGGTGTGGTGAAAAACCAAGCCAGACCAGACCCCCCACTTGCAGGCTTGCAGAACACCCTGCAGGCTCCAGATTCCCCAGCTGTGCCAGTGCCAACCACTGCTTCATCCAGTCAGTCCAGCATGACTTGGGACTAAGTGCAATGGGAGAAAGAAGCATAAATCAATAACAATTCTCAGAAAATATATCTGCCTTTTCGTGGTTCAGCAGGTGTGTGCTGCCTCTGCAATCTTCGTCCAAGCAAACACTATGAAATAAAGACATACGAACACCAGTACTTAAAAGAGAACAGCAAGTATATTATTAACAAAATCGCACACTTTAGAAATCCCTGTTAGTTTGGCATCAAGCAAACCATCAGCCGTGCTCAGGCTCCTTTATCTCTTTAGGTGTCCATGTGCGTACCCTCAGTGCAAAGTTATTGCTGTGGTTAGTACTAATACTCTGTGCTGTGTGTAACGTGAACTTTGGAAAAGTCTGTAAAATGCTTCGGAATTAAGATTACTGGTTTAGGGTGAAATCTCACAAAGCTTCTGCAAATCGGGTACATCTTCTGTCATCTCCAAAAGCAACACTGCCTCGTACACGAAGCGGTGGTTGCGAGAAACAACTTGTAGGTCACCTATGTTAGAGATACAGGCCACCGGGCCAACACTCAGAACACATACTTCCACCGGCCTCGTTTTAGAGCTAGTCCGTTTGTTTCAGCAACTATTTAAAGGAAGTAGTGAAATCCTTTCCAGCAGAGCTGCGGCAGGAATTACGGGGCTCCCCTCCCCACCTACCCCGCTGCAGAGCGCACCCTGCCGCGCCGCTCGCTCCGGGCGCAGCCCAGGCTGTCCCGTGCAGCAGGGAAAGCCGGCAGGCGGCACCTCCCGGGCCCACCGCCCTTCAAACCTTCGCAAACCACTCCTGCTCCCCCGAGCTGTTCCCCGCGGCCGACCCGCACCTCCCTCCCCGCCGGCCCTCTCCGCGTACCTCTCCGCCCCGGCGCGGCCCGAGCGCGCAGCGCCAGAGCAGGGCGGCGGCGGCGGCGCCCAGCAGCAGCCCCAGCAGCACGGCGGGGGCCAGCAGGGCGGGCAGCGCTTGCAGCGAGTCGGCCCAGAACTGCAGCCCCACAGCCCGCAGGCAGTCCCCGACCGCCGCCATCGCACCGGACCCGACCCGCGGCACGGAGAGGGCAGGGCATGAGGGGAGGTCCCGCTGCGCGGGGGCCCTCCGCCCCTCGCCCTCGCCGCGGTGGGAGGAGACCGATGGCGGATGGCTGCGGTGCCTGAGGCCGGGCCTGACTCGGGGTAACTCTTAGAAAGTCTCCGCGGCGCCGTCCGCACCCGTGGAGGGTCCGCCTGCCGCCATGCGGTGTCTGCTGGCCGGGCTACTGCTAGCGCTGCTCCCCGGCGGCCCCTCCGCGCCCGCCCGGCCCCTCGCAGCGGCCACCGGGCGGGGACCGGCCCGGGAGCCCTGCGGTCGGACGGCAGCTGGGGTAAGCGCTGTGCCCGCGGTGTGCGGGTGGTGAGCAGCCCCTCGGCGGGCGGCCGATGGTGGGCCCAGGGCAGGCCCGTGTGAGGGCGCAGCAGCCCCCGCGGCGGGCTGTGCTCAGGAGCGGGGCTCAGCTGAGCAGCGGCCGCTTCCCAGACACTGGGGCCGGGGACAGCGGCCCGAAAAGCTGCTGGGGGTCGGCGTGGTGAAGCAGCCAACAGATTTTGGACAGGGTCCTCAGTACAAAAAAGATAAGGAGCTACTGGAGAGGGTCCAGCAGAGGGCCACGAAAGCGAAGCGGGGTGTGGGGCATTTCTTAAGAGGAGAGACTGCGGGAGCTGGGCCTTATAGAGGAGAAGACTGAGAAGGGATCTCATTAATACGTGTAAATATCTCAAAGATGGGTGTGAAGAACATGGTGCCAGACTCTTTTTAGTGGTACTCAGTGACAAGACAAGGAGCAATGGCCATAAAGTAAAACATAAGAAGTTTCACCTCAACATGGAGAACCTCTTTAAACTGAGGGTGGCAGAGCACTGGCACAGCTACCCAGAGGGATCATGGAGTCTCTCTCTCTGGAGGCATTCCAAACCTACCTGGATGTGTTCCTGTGCTCTAGGTGACCCTGCCGTGGCAGGGGGTTGGACTGGATCTCCAAAGGTCCCTTCCAACCCTAACGATGCTGTGTCCATGCTTTGCTGTGCTTCTGAGCAGAGGCCCTTGGTGTTCATCTAGTCACAGCACCCGGTGTCAGCCCCCGAAGAGGAGTGCCATAGCTTTTGGGGTGGGGCTTTTATGTTTAATTCTTTCTCCTTATCTAGGTTTGTGTCTGTCAAGCCATCTTAAAATGTGTTGACATAGTTACTTTTTGCCCATGTGGAGAATTCCTTACTGTGCAGTGGGCGTTAGAGTGAGTCATGAATGGTAGTTCGTGGTGGGATTACAGAAAGACTAATAAACAGGAGACAGTATTGCAGGAAAAAAACCAAAACCCCCCCAAAACCCAACAAACAGCACATCGACTTACTTTACTAGAAGAATAAATTAATGTAAAACTTAGGGAAAAGTTTCCTGACAATATTATTGCATTAAATTAATTACTTTTGAGGCATGATGTGAGTGCAGGTCCATGGAATTTGCACTGTTTGCTGATGTGGAGCCCCTTGTGATGTCCTCTGGTATTACGGATGCACTCTGCAGCAGAATGGAAGACTTGTGCTGAATACTCAGGCTGTGTTTTCCACTGACAACTGAATGTCAGATATGGCAGAAGGAAAAACGAGTGCTGTTATGTCTTTTGTAGCTGACACACATGGACATACGAACACCACAGATTTTGTGCATCAGCTGTTGTAAAACCACACAGGAATAAATACCTGGAGCCTGTGGAAATCAGGAGCCAGTTGTGTGCTGATCTCCTAGAAAGTAGGAAATAAAGCTTGTTAGCTAGAAAGCCACATTTTCTGCATGTCTTTATACATGGTTAAACCATGGTCTACTTTTGTTGCAGGCTCACTTGCAATGCAGCTGTTGACATTTAACATTCAAATCCATATATATGCTGATATAATGTGTAACAGTAATATTTGGGTTTTGTATTTATAAACAAGATTGCATTTAACATGAAACACCATATTGGTGTTTTATATTTTCATCAGGGTTCTAAACTGCTATTACATCACTTTAGTGGGCTGATACACATTTCCTTAATGCAGATAGGGCCCTAGACTGCTCTAGAAATGCCTGGCAGGGATTGATACCCTTTTAACATGATTTCTGTCGCTGCATATCCATGTGCATAGATGGAAGGGCACCCATACAGCAGTTTTGATCCCCTTATGGACCATTCATTCAAGAGGGACACAATGATCCAAGTGGGTACCTTCCAGCTCAGAAGGAACTGATTCTGTGTATAATAATAATAATAATTCTGTCTGGTTTATCCACCAGACAATTTTTTGTTTTAGCTTGCCGCTGGAGTTTCCTGTTCTTTCTGTGTTCTTGAGGTGCTTGGTTGCTCAAAATTCATGGTCATATAGATTGTTTAACCAATGAAAATAAATAATAATGGCATTAGAGAACTTTACCATACCTCAGCTTGTATGTAAGAACTCTGAACACCAGGAAAACTTGTACAATAAGGTATTTGGAAATAACCTCTAATGAAGAGCTCAGTGCCTGGGATCTCCCAGACCTGTGTCCCAGAGCTGCTCCGAGTGTGCTGCATGTACATGCTAGTGTTTGTTTCTGAGTCCCTTCTTTCTCTAAAAGAGTTGATTCCAATCCTGTATGGACAAGTTTTCCAGAGGCTCCTTAAACCCAAGGGCTTCTGGTACATCTGAATTTGTGAGATATCTTGCATTTTCAGTTATGTTGAGGGAAAGTGCCTGATCTAAAGTGAGAAATATTTTCATACAAGGTTAAAAGTTATAGCTCTAGCAATAATCAGTGATGCTTCTCTGAGCAGGCAAAGAAGAAAATTGCCCCTAACATGCTGTACTGTAACAGTGGTGTTGACATAAGTCATTACTCCCATGCAGTACTTGGTAGCAAACAAACAGCAAGTGTGGGTGACATCACTAGGCAGAGTTAGGTCCCTGTTAATCAGCCCACGTTCCTAACTCTCTATTAGCTCCTGCAAAGAAGTATTTTTTATAAATGAGAATTTGCTTGTATGACTACTGCATCTTGATCAAAACACTGGGCAGTAAAACTCCTTAAAAACACTGGTTTCTTCTGCTGACATTTGAGCTGTGGTTTCTGTAGCAGTCTCCGTGGTCCCGGCACAGGCAGGAGGCTGTCACAGATTGCCTTGTGAGCTGCAGTTTTAGCATGTGGCCCCTTTGAAAGGCTCTGTGTAGTTCTCCGGAGGAAAAATGAGTGTTATATCAGTGGACTTGATCATCTAATATGGACACATTCCTGCTGCTTCCTAGTTATCAGATTTCCTGTGACCTCAAATATGCCTTTGAAAATGGCAAAGAAATATTATTTAATGAAAGCAAACTAATAGCCAGCCCAGCTCCACTATTGTGCAGAGACTCATCCTGATAATGTGAAGTATAAGTAAAATTTGAGCCCCAAGTGTGCATATCCACACTGGGCAGCAGAGCCTCATACTGCTTAACAAGCTGTGGGAGACCTCTAGAGCCATGTTTTCTATCTTCTGGTAGTTAATTTTGGAGAAACTAGAGGCTTTATGGAATAGGGGTCTGTGGAATTGTGAAGCATAAATTCAGCGTAAAAGTTCAATAATAGATATTTATGAAGACAATTCTGTTTTATAATTGCTCTCTTCCAGGTTTTTGAACATGATCTGTGGCTTCAGAAAGAGATGGGATGCCTAGGAATGGCAGGTATGCAACTGTTTCCTCTTTCTTTTCAGCCTTGTCGGAGTCCCAGGACTCACAGGTCATGGGTGTGAAGGTGAGCAGGGGCCTGGAACTGCACCCTGGTGGCCTGCTGACGTCAGTGGGACTCAGTCCTGAGCCACAGGGAAGTGTTTGCCCAGAGGCTGGGAGCAAGGATGCTTTAGGTTGCCTAAACGGCTCATCTAGAATGAAGCTCTTGAGAGAAGACCTCAGTTCATACCCTGCTCTGAATCATTTTCAGGAGGAGCCCTTTTATCAGTATTAAATATAATGGTGTAGGGGTGCACCCTCTGATGTACAGAGTTCCCAGGTTTGTGAAAAAAACATATTACTTAAAGCTGATCAAGACCTTGTTCATTTTCAGAAGCTGGCTTAAGCCCTGTGCATTTACCAACAGTGTTGCAATACTTATTCTTGGAGCTATTTTTAAAGGCCTCCGGAACTGCAATAGCTAATACACTTTGTCGTGGACCAAAGACTGTTAGATGTAGTGGGTTAAAGACTTGTTACAGCGGGGATTACTGTAACAAGCATATATCAAACCAGGAGTCCCGTGGAAAGGAAATATATATGGACAGATTCGTGGTAGATGTTTCAGAGATGTTTATTTCTCCAGCCGCATGGCCGGGGCTCTGCTCAGGAACTCTCTCAGTCACGGGACCCGAGGGTCCTTCTTACACAGGGGAACACAAACCAACCAATGGGGAATGAGGCTGAGCAGGGGCAGGGAAACACCGTGTCTCCCCCCAGGGCCCCTCTCCCAGGGCTGCATGGCAGGGAGAGAGACCCCAACAAAGACTGATAGATACAGTGGGTCTAGAAGTACTACTGGCGCACTGGGACTCTTCACAGCAGGTATCAAGTATTCTTGTCAGTGATCTCAGGTACAGTGAACATCTCCAGTGGTAGTTGCCTAATCTGATCGAAACAAGGTACTCCAAAACTTAGAGAAATCACTTAGAGCTTGGAGTAGCTGCATCTGAGGGCCAACTGCCACAGGCTATTTGTGTAAATTTGAGCAAATCACTCAGTTTCTCTGAGTCTTTGGTCTTTAATTTCTATATGTGTATTATAAATAGTGGTCTACCTCACCCAAGTGTGGTGGAGATGAGTATATCCTGAAAGGTTAGGATGTCCTCATGTAGTGCATTAACAGTGCAACGCAGTGTGGGAAATAAACCTCTCCATCACTATGGTTCCCCAAGACATGATTTCATGAGATGCATTTCCCAAGAAATTTCATGCTTTGAAGCAGTCATCAAGTGAGATACCTACCTCTGATTTCTTTGCCCTGTGCCATAGCTAATTCACAAATGAGTTTATTAATTTCAATACGAAAGCAAGTATTTCAGATTTGCTGAGCTTGTTTTATTCCACTATTTATTCAATGTCATCTTTGCCGTGTGTATCTTGCTTTGTGATGGGTTGCAAATTATTCATGTACCATCCACTGAGAGAGGAAATGAGTGTGGTTTTATACTTCAGAAAAACCTTCTGACCCTAAAAAAAAGTTGAGGATTTAGACATGCAGCATCTTTTTGGTAGTGGTTAAAATAGTGTGGCCAGCAGGACGAAGGGAGTGGTGTCCCTTTTAACTGGACACTGGGGAGGCTACACCCCAAGTCTTGTCTTCAGAGGGCCCCTCACAAGAAGGACATTGGGGTGCTGGAGTGTGCCCAGAGGAAGGCAACAAAGCTGGTGAATGGTCTGGAGAGTGAGTATTCTGAGGAGCAGCTGAGGGAGCTGGGGTTGGTTAACGTGGAGAGAAGGAGCCTCAGGGGGAACCTTAGCACCTTCTATACTATCTGAAAGGAGGTTGTAATGAAGTGGGGGTCAGCCTTTTTTCTCAGGTAAGAGGTGACAGGATGAGACAAAATGGCCTCAGGTTGTGCCAGAGGAGATTTAGTTTGGATATTAGGAAAAATGTCTTCATTGGGGGGGCTACCAAGCATTGGAAAAGGCTGCCCAGAGAAGTGGTTGAGTCACCATGCCATCCCCAGAGGAATTTAAAAGATGTACACTTAGAGACATGGTTTAGTGGTGAACTTCACGGGGCTAGGTTTGCAATTGGACTTAATCTTAAGGGTCATTTCCAACCTCAGTGATTCTGATTCTGTGAAATTCTGGCATTTTGTTAGTAGGTGTATATGTGTGAAATGAGGTGTTGCTACAAGCACTGAATTATATGATTGATTTTATAACTGAAAATTGTCCCCTTCTAGTAAACATCAATTTTTAACACATTTAAAACTTAAGTCTTTAGTGATTTGCCTAATCTGAGTACTAGATTCTTTAGTTTTTACTGAAGAAGTTCTCGATGAAAGCAGAGAGATGGGAAATTCAGCATAAAACCTTTGTCATTGAGACTGGCAGTGTGGTGAAGTGTGAAATAGTTTGTGACAGCACACTGATCTCAGTGTTTCTGTTGGAAGCTTTTTCAAGTTGTTTCTGCATGAGACAAGTAAAGACAACCCCAGAATATTCCTGTGACTGGGGAGCACAGTGGATTTTTGGGAGTTATATTTGAGTCTGCTCTGGCTTATTCAAAACAGGCCTGGAAAGTAGATTTGTTTTTTATTGTTAATGCCCATAGTTTCTTTGACATTGTAACAAGAAAAGCTAATGGCAACATTCAAAACTGAATACCGTAAATTGCTGCCTTTGCCTGCTCATTGTTGTGTGTAATGGAAAGGACATCAAATTGGATCTTGTATCCTGGATGGTTTTCAAGACAGGTAGTAATTTAGAATAACAACAACAAAAATACAGCAAGCAAGTATATTTAACTCCTTTCTTCCCCACTGAAATAAAGCAAGATTGTTCAAAGCTTTGCTGATAAATATGTGGTGGGTAAGCAAATGAGACTGTGGAATCTGAATTTAAATATTCAGCCCTTGAAAGCTATAAATTAGAATTAATGTCTTAGTTAAATTGCTTTTTTTTTTGCTCTCATTTTTGATTCTGAACTTGAAATTTCACAAACTTGTCAGAGTCTTTGCTTTCCTACTGTAATTTGGCATTCTGCTGTTTAGAATGTGCTGTGAAGGTATGGGAGCCTTAAGGACATACTGGAGTCTGATGCAAACCTAGTGTAAGACTATTTCAATTTTCTCTCGTTCTGTTTAATTGCCCTAGCCAAGAGTAACCTTCACCTTGACTTCTAGCATGATGTTGTGTGTGCTGTTCTAGTGGTGGGCTGTCGGTGCCACTGACATGTTCAGGACTCAGCCTGTTGAGTCCAATGTTCAAGGCTTGTGCTGTGCCAGGTCCACGTCCTTACACAGAACTGATTTCAAAGTAAAGGACAGTATGCTGATCATGATCGGGGACAATTTCTATTCTTAGAGTACCCATCCTTCTACCCCCAGTCTGTATGAACATAGACCCACTGTCACCACACTCCTTACATGGCAGGTGCCTTTGGTACCAGGTCCGATCCCCAGTATTTGCACTCTCTGAGCAGCAAGTGAATGCAGTGAGGGCTGGCAGTGGGGAGCTCTCCTTCCTAAGCAAATTGCCTGTGCCTTGAGTGTGGCAGCTGGAAGCCCAGAAGAGCAATGTGTCACCACCCAAGGCAATAGTGCACAAAGCCAGAGTGGCAAATAACTACCGAGGGGGAACAGCAAAGAAAATTGAACATTAAGTAGCAGAGACTGTTCTGATCAACTGTGTATTTGTCATTTTGTATGTTGGTGGAATGCACATGTGGGAGACTGAGTGAATACTACAGGAACGTGAGTGGTAAAATGTTACACCAATCTTCCAGCTGTTGCAGCTATGTTAATATTTATTTTCGTGTTTTCATTTTGAAATTCAATACAAAGTCTGCCTACCAGCACTGGTAATTAGCTAGAAATACGCAGTTTAAGACAGGGTTCTGGCAGATCTGTTTATATTGGGTTTATGTAGAATTAAATCATGGGAAAACATTTTACTAATGTGCTAATTAAAAGTAAGATAAAATATTAAACAGCTTGATAATACCTTGTAAAAATGTGGAATTTTTAATTAAAAAAAAACCAACACAAAAACAAAGAACATTTCTTCTCAAAGATGGTGATATTGTCTCACAGCTCAAAAGAAAGTGAAATTTCTGTCTTTTTTTTGGTGAAGTGTGTGATTTGGCGTATTTGGAGATGTTTGCAGGAAAGACCCGGATTAAGCCCCACTCTCTGTTAGTTTGCTTGCTGGGAAATGTTTTGGCCTGAGGTGCTGTAGTCCAGGAATGCCTGGTGGCAGCCTGGCCAGCCCAGCTGAGAGGGGGCCGCTTGGACTGTGTGTAAACTGAAACTGTTCCCCTGCTTTGCAGAGATTTTCTTTCGAAAAGGAGTGGGAATAGTTGCCATTTAGAAACCAGTGAAAGTGACAACCATGCAGCCTGATAATGGCTTTTCTGAAAACAGCCAGAAAAATGGCAAAGATTGAAGCTGTAGGAAGTAAAGAGTGGAAGGAACAAGGAGACCTCAGAGTCTCTGTCAGGACTGGGATGCATCTCTGAAGGGGCACTGTTGATGGCACCATGGAGACAAATTGCACTTCTGAGCAGCATGGTATCCAAAAGAAAGCTCTATGCTTCTCAGTCAAAGGTTTCGGCAGCCATGTGTTAGTATTTTCCAAGGTCAGATGAATCTATTTGTTAAAAACCCCCCCGAATTCTAGAGCAGAAATCTAGAACATATGTGAAAACCACAGAATGTATTATGCCTGTACCATCCTTTCTCAGATATTCAGTGTCCAGCTTTTCAAGCAGCCAGCAGAAATCTTCAGTCCTACATCTACAATGAGAACTTACCTGAAAAGAGACAGCAGATGATTGATAAATACAATTATGTTGGCTGATGTTGATTATGCAGCAAGTTATGTGGAAAAGTAGTTAAGTTCTTGTAGATGAGTTGTTCCAGTGACAGTTAAATATGTGTGGATCAGGAAAAAGTTATTTTATTTAACTGTCAATCAACACTAGAAGAAAGAATGCTACAGAAAAATGCAGCTTTACTGGCAGTGGATCCAGGGTATTATAGAACAGCCTATATTGTTAATAATTAATAGGAAGGATGAAAAAAATTCTGGAGAAAGGCAGTGGCGTGTGTTGCTATATGGACATACATCTTATTGCATTGGTTGAATCTGTTTAAGCCAAACGTTCAACTGAGTACTGGGAAGATAGAAGTGGATTTGCAGAAACATCTTTATCATCATCATCAGTGTTGAGGCTGCTTAACATAATGTTAAAAACTTGCAAAATCCCCTACCTTCAGCTACTGATGATGGAGCAGCCAAATAACATGCCTGGAGACTTCTGCTGGGAGTTAGGCACATTATCTTGGGGTTGTAAGTGATGACAAAGCACAGCTTGAAAACAGACTCACCTATGTAATTATTAATCCAGAGATTCATTCAGAGTCAGGGAACATGATCAGTTAATTAAATTGGTTACTGTGGGCTTGATACTCTCTAGAGGGGGAGTAGCGGCCTTTGCTGTCGCATGTAAAGTGCAGTTGGGTGTGTTTATGGAGATGTTACACTACACAAGACACAAGATCAAAAGATACTCTATGAAGCAATTATATACTTCTTGTTGGCTGTCCTCATCCAAAATTCAGAAGGAAATGATCTGCTAAACAAGAAGCACTTTATAAAGGTAGTAGTTGCTCATCATAATTCATACCATTTGTCATTTTGACTTCTGACTCTTACAAAGCCCTACATAGAAGCTCATTCACGGTTTCTGTTTACTGTAAAGGAAAGTGCATTTCCTGTAGTCAGGCAAGAAAACAAAAAGGAAAACTGGTGCTCCACCTTCATAGGAATGGGGTGACCATTGCATTAATGTATGAGAGACACAGCATATATAAAATTAATCTTTTTCAGTGTTGTTGGGGTTTTAGGAGCTCTCCTGGGTTTTCTTTTTCTGTTAAAGGAATTTTTCCCCATACGTGTTGCGGAGGGGGGACGGACACAAATGGCTGGGTACTTAAGAAAAACAAAAGAGCTGGCTACTCTTTTGTTTCACCTGGGTGTGTGGACAGTCGGTTTTCGGCATTTGGACAGAGAGGGAAGCTGCTTTCTTCGGCTGCTTTTCCTTCTGCTGGAGAAGCCCCAGAATCCCAAACCTGCCTTCCTTGCCCGGCTGGGAGCCGGGCTGTGGCCACCCTGCCCCCCCTGTTGCTTCAAGCCTTTGCTGTGTTGTAGCCCTGCTCACCCTGCCTGCCCAGACCTCCGGGGGGTTCCCCGTTTGGATACATCTCATCTGTCACCAGGGGTTTGTGCTCGTCCCTGCCACTCCAGCCTGCCGTTCCAGCCTGCTGTTCCCGAGGGTCCGGCCAGACACCGGGATCAGCTGCCCAGGGGTTTGTGAAGCCTTTGTTCCATCCTTCCCCGGGATCCCAGGGCACCGGTGCCGCGTGCTCCCCGAGCTCGCTCCGGAGCGCCCCCTGCAGCCGCGGGGGAACCATCGCACCTGCCCTGCTCACCGGGAGCCGCCAGCGCCCCTGCCGGCTGCGAGCGGAACTGCACCCGAGGGGAAAGGGCCCGAGAGCCGAGAAGGCTGGCACTGGGTTTGTGATTGTTTGCTGTTACTGCCATAGTTATTGTTGTTTGTTTGCCTTGTTATACACATATAGATATATAATAGTAAAGAACTGTTACTCCTATTTCCCATCTCTTTGCCTAAAAACCCCCTTGATTTCAAAATTATAATAACTTGGAGGGAAGGGGAGTCGCATCTGCCATTCCAAGGGAGGGGGGGGCTCCATCCTTCCCTAGCAGACACCTGTCTTTCAAACCAAGACAAGTGTATGAATATATTTATACAAAACTGCAAAGAGGCTTGATTCAGTAGTGAGAAACAGGTTTAGAGCCGTTGGAGGTGAGATACAGTATATTTGGATCTGCTGGGTTGTGCCATGGCTAGGTAAGCTCAGATTGGTATTTAGCAGGTTTGTACTGCATTGAAAATTCAGCACTGGTTTCATATTCCTTAGTCTTGAAATAGAAATATGCCATGCGTGACTGTCTTGAAAATTCCTATCCCGAGGATATATGGATATTTATTGCAGTTATATAGATTCCTGTTCTCACCGAGTTTGCCATGTTGTTTTTACGGTCCCTAAGTTAGTCTGAGCCTATTGCATTGTTTAACAGTGGTTTAAATATTTAAGTAAAACTTAAAGAAGTGAATTAAAATTGGTCATAAAATATAGACACCAGCTTTCCCCGGCCCATACATCCACAATTTTGTCCAGTATAAACTACTCTGAAATAAACATGGGGAGACAGGGAAGCTCCCCAAGTGCACATGTCCACCTAGGTGTTGTAAACAACAGGATTGCATCTCATTCATTATGTTAACAGAATTATTTTCATTGATTTGTGTGCATCAATGTTTAAGGCACCTTTTAAGGGTTCAGTTCTGAATGCTTCTTCTATTTGCAACTAATTGTATTTCCCTGTATTGTTCTTCTTACAAAGCAGTGGCTTTTCAAAAAAAAATGCTGCTTCTCTTATTAATGAGATTTTAGTGTCTTCAGCTTTTCATATTTTATTAATATGTAATAGGCTTTTTCATAGAAAAGTCATTTCACAAAATTACTTGCCTTTAAATGGGAGTTTCTGTTCATATTAATATATATTGCTCATGATTGATTTAAAAATAAGTAATAGAAGAGAATAATATTAAGTAAAGAATGAAAAAAGTATTCTCTTTAAACATAGACAACCAGCTATAATTTTAAATTTTCATAACATTTTTCTCTTCATTCAGCAGCTTTACCTTTTCGCAATTTAACATATTAAATTATTTATTTTTAGTATAAGCTTCTTTTATTAATGTCATAGGTGCTTTTACTTTAGTAGATCAAAGTGATATAATTCAAAACTGTGCCTGTTGCTTTGTGTAATATCACTGACTAACCTTTCATAAAAATTTAAGACTATAAGCTGGCATTTATATTGCTTATTACTAAATTTAGGAGCATTTGATTTGATGGTACTTCACATCAGCTGAAATGTAACTGAGACCCATCCTCAACTGAGAAGTATTTCAGTTCTGAATATGTATTGACAAGGTCAGTGCTTAATTGAAAGACTGTATCTTTGAAGCAGAACACCTTTAGCACTGATGCCTATCACATTGTGGATTGTTTCAATTCTTTATGCTTTGCTGAAAGTTTCTTTGTGTTGAAAATATTAACAGTTGATTTATGGCTTAACCTTGTAATTCATGCATTAAATGCTTTACATTTAAATGGCAAGAACTTTTCTGTGGGCTGTATGGAAGTTCCTTAGGGAAGAAACAGTTTTGTTCTGACTCCTGCTGGGTTTTGTGGGACAAATCTCATCTCTGTTTCCTGGCTGGCCTCAGTCTCTGTTGACTGTCATGATTTTGAGTGCTTTGAGAGAGAGTATCTCATTCTATGTGCACACAGAGCACTGGTGCCATGAGCCCCATCCTTGGCTGGACTCTGCACCGAGTGGCTGCCATGCAGGACCCAGCCTTAGCTCTAATGCTCAATGTTGCCTTGGTTTTCAGCAGTGCCCTTACGTGTGGTCATTCAGGCAAGCAAAGCCTCTCACCAGCTCTTGACCTCTGCAGCCTCAGACAACCAGTGGAGCCATTCCCTGTTTGCCTTGATACCCTCATGGACAAAGAAGGTGTTGTTCAAACGAGAGTCTGATGTCAGCCTCCTTCTGGTTAGTAAAAGATGGTTTGCCGCTGTCAGTATTTGTAAGGATTGTAGCAATTCTATACAAACGGAATGTTGGGAATTTACTATATAATTAGTATATTTCTAGTTCTGTCTCAGGTGATTGTGCTCATTTGGCATGACTTCAGCAACACCAACTAGTTGTGGGACTTCCAAAGAATTACTGTGGCAGATACAGCTGTGTGATTGCTGTGTAAATTGATAGACACTTAGTAATTAAAAGAATCTGTATAGTCTGATGAACCTTGTGCATAGTGTATTTTTTTTTTGTGAATTGTGATAGTCAAAAGATGAATATATCAATTAAGATTCTAATAATTACTTGTGGGAATAAGTTGTTCATACACATTTGGACTAGAAAAAAGATTTAACTGTTGGGATAACAAAACTCCTAAATTTGAAGGCAATTGGTACCTCTAATTTTTTAAAATAATTTCTTTGTTTACGTAATTTAACTTGTTGCTGAAGTTTCTGAATTATAATGTTTTCATACACTATATAGATTTTTCCCCTTCCTTTGTAGCCTGAAGATGTGTCCAATATGTCAGTGTCTTCTGAATTTGGAATAACCCTTCAGAAATGTGGTATGGTAAGTTTTCTTATATTTGTCTTGTAAGTTTGGTAGGAAGTTTATACCCTAATGACCTTTAAAAAGTGGGGACCTAATTGTGCCCATACTGAGTATTTGGGAGTACGTGCATTTTGATGTTACGATGGTCCCACTTTCTCTGAGAGGCACCGTTTTGCAATGTTGATTCGCAGCAGAAGTCAGTGAAATCTCTCAGGCTTCAGGGTATTTTGGGTTGTGGTTGAAGTAAAAACCTGACTGTGAATTTCTAAAACTGTACATGGGCAAATCCCAATGAACTCCGGAGTAATCAGCCAAGAGGCTGGGTAGAGATAGAGACAAATTTTACAAGATGAGATAAACCTTCTGAGATATTCCCATGAGTGCCTGACCTGTGTCAAATGTGGTCTTCTTTTGAAGGATAAAGCACTGAGCCCTGTGTTGCTCTTGTGTTGTTGGGCATCCTAACACACAACCATAGAAAAGCCATTGTGTCATAGTCTGTATATTCAGTAGGGACTCACCTGCAGCACATGTGTAAATGCTTCTGAGGAGCAAAGACCTCCCTATTGTAAGAAATTTTTTAACTTCCAATTTTGTTTTTACCTAGACTGTTATTTTTCCTTTTTTTTTTTTCCCTTTTTTTCTTTTTCCCTTTTTTTCTTTTCTCTTTTTTTACACTGGATGAAGCAAGTATGAATTTTTACAATTACAGACAGTTCATCTTAGCTGTCTCCTGGAGAGAGAGCGAGCACATCCAACTTCAGGATCAATCTGAATTCAGCCACTGAAATGCTGTCTATGAAGGTAGAGGATTCAGTAACCAGTACAGAAGAGGTGACATTATAACCTTCTCCAGATCAGTTGTGTAGAGAAGAATGAATATGCATCACATCTCATGGCACTAATTACCTCTAATGTTGTTATTGAAATGCCAGCGTATCATGATTAATGAGGCTGATTAGTGAGCATTTCAGCATTTCAGGACGTAGTAACACAGAATCTTCTGCTTTTCTGCCTGTGGATTCCCAGTTGCTATACCAGAGCCTCTCAGAAACAGACTTTGAGACAGTCCCATGTTGTTTTCTCTGCTGTTCCCAACACAGCCTCACACAGGCTCACTAAAAGCTGCAAAATAACTTCTGTAGGAGATTAAAGGTAATCTGTTGTAGATGCTGGGTTTATCAGAAAATATTTTTGTAGTGCTATTAGTTACAAATTACTGAAAACTATACAATTATATGTGATTATCTTCCACCAGCAAATGCAGTTCACATTTTTCTTGGCTTACCTTTTCTTCTACTTCAATCCTATTTCAAGTGAACAAATGCTTTCATGCTAAGAGACAGACTGGCCATATGGTGGTCTTTAGCTGTTTTAAATAGAAAAAAAGTGAATTTTACACATTTTCCTCCTGCAATTAGTGGCTCCTCAGAGCATGGAGGTGTTGTAAGTTTACTTCTTGGAGTCAGGATTTTTCGAACATCTTAATGTAGAAATAGCCTTATTGAAACTGAGGTGTTTAAATTTTACCAGTGCTTCCAGCACCTACTCTCTTCCATAATTTCAGAAATGTTTTTCTTTAAGAGCTTCATTCTATAGTATGACATGAACTTTTCTGTAATAGTACTTCACGATGACAATAATCCTTAGCAGAGCTGAAATAAATCTTCAAATTTAGTTGCTTGTGTTCTAAGACTTTTACCTGTCTTGTGTCTTAATCTCCTAAGCATTCGTGCACTGGAGGTTATCAATGGTGCACTGGAGGTTATAATCTTTTTTCCTCCCTCCTTTCCTGTTTCTAGTTGTTCTTATTCCTAACAAAGATCCTCCATTCCTTTCAAGCTCCATGGCAATTCCTCCTCTCTTTTTTTCCTGTGGTGTCCATGCTCTTGCTGTGGTTCTTTCATGCCAGTCTCCCAGGTACCCAAAGTGAGATTGCTTGCAGGGGGTGATGACACACGTGGGACACTTCAGCAGCAGAGAACAAACAGAGTAGGTGCTTATGCATCATCAGTGGCTGCCATTGGGTTTGGTTCCTGTAGGTGGCTGGCAGCCACTGCTCCAAAAGCAAGAAAAAACATATTCAGGCAAATTAGAGGAGCAACTTGAAGATAACCAGTGGTCACTGATTGCAGTGGCAGCACTTTATAGAAGAGTTCTTTCTAGGGACAGTCAAACCAAAGAGCTTACCTGTTGCTTGATTCTCATCTGCTTCTTTCAGGGGAAAAAATAATCCAAGTTCTTTCAACCTCTTTCCAATTGAGCTTAAGTCTGACTGCTAGTCAAAAATAAAGGAGGAAAAGCATTTATTTAATATTAATGAGAAATGAAACAAATGTAGTCTTTTGGCCACTTGAGGAAGATTGTAGTAGGAGATAGGCAATACAATTGAGATTCCTCTGAAGGAATTTATTTATCCTTTATTTAATCGCTGAATTAAGAATTTTATTAAATGAAACTAAATGAAGAGAAAGAGAATGACCAGTGTGTGGCAGTGTGCGTTAAACCTGCTGCCAAGTGGAAGGAGAGGGCTCATGCTGCCATATGGCCCTGCCTGCCTGTGAAAGTGCACATGGTCATTTCTCTGTCTATTTTACTGTAGGAGTTTGTTTAAATTGCTGTTTGCATCTCCTCTCCCCAAATGTAAAGGAATACATCTGTGCCTGGTTAGAAGCACAGGAAGAGACCCTGAAATCCTCATTTTTTATCCTCAGCTCACCAGAAGAGTTAGGGAATGGTATGGGAAAATGGAGGAAAAATACGTTCTATTTCCCCATTTCCCCAGCTCTCTCTTTTGCTCGTTTGTCTGCAGAAGCCCATCTGTGCTTACTGTGGAGCATAGTACGGTATTAACAACTCATGAAATTTGAACCTTGCATCTTTTAAGGTCTACTTTCTTGTTTTGGCAGTTGGCTCAGGGTCTCTTGTTTTGTGGATTTGGATTTTCTTTGTGGTTTTGAGACTTTTTTTTCCTATTTCGTTTTGGTTTTGCTTTTCAAAGCAAGTATCTAGCCTTTGTGATTGCACGGGAAATGTTGAAAGGCATGTTGACTGCACCATGCCAGTTCAGAAACCAGAAGAGAGAAAATCTGACCAAATATAACACATTTTTAATACTTGATGATTTTAAGTCTCAGAAGTTGAGATATAACTCATGATATACAAGCATATGTAATTGGTAATGGTTTCCTCAGAAATATAACTAAGCCTATTTTTATACATGCATGAATACATACATTTTTATACATTGTGTGCAGCATCTAGTACAAGAAATAGTTGGGAATTTCATCACTTAAATAGAGAAACGCAGACTAAGCCATAATAATTTCATTAAGCTGTTTCTTCTCTTTGATTCATGTAATTCTAAAACTGTGAATTTGGTGGTGTGCTGAATTAGTATGAAATGCAAAGGTTGGTGGTGCACAATGAGACCATAGCTACGTGTATCAAACCCTGTGGCTACCATGAACTCTGGTGTGATTTCTGAAGTCTTATCACAATTCGTATTTTTAGAACTCATTTTTTGTGAGGACTGCTTTATTATTTTATATTTGCTGGTGTTCAGATACAGTGTAGACATTTCCTAAAAAGGAAGATCTAAAAAGAGAAAGGTTTGGCCTGAATCATAATTCTGTCAGTTAAAGGACTATTAATTTAGTGTCATTATTTGAAACCTCATAAATCATCATGAATATACCATAGATCACCATATTATTATAGATCTTACAATGATTTAGACAGTTCTGGTTTAATACGAGTTACAGAGGAAGGCTGTTTGGAAGGTGAGAGGTTAGTAAGCAATTCTGTCCTCAAAGTAATTTCATTTAGAGGGTATAATTGCTCAATAAGACTTAAGGGTTCAATGGAATAAATTAATAAAATCACATGAGGGCATGTGGCTAGAGATTGGTGATTAGCGTATGACCTTCACCACTAATTGGAAGCAGAGCCATGAGCTCCCAAGTTCACTGGTGGCTCCATCTGCCCTCACATGAGAAGGGCAAGTTGAGACAGCTGGTGTCCTGGCAGAGAATGTGGTCGCTATGAAGAAAAGGGAAATAGAGACCAAAACTACATGGAGAGAATGAATTTGCAGTGAGGCAGCTTGCAAAAGAAACATCTTTGTGGTGCTAAAGTTCAAATTTAAGAATTTTCCAGACTCTGGTTATAAAGTTATGATCCAGTTTTTTGTTGTATGCAGTATCACAGGGATATTCAGATTTTTGATTACACTTCTGGTCCTGTATGAGCTGGGTTTCCACCTTTTGGCTTTCTGCCACTGTCTCCAAGCAATAGCTTGACATACCAAAGATTAAAATCTCACTGGGAGTGTGAGATCAAACTGAGTGTAGTTTCATTTGCAGGTAACTCAGAATACCTTCGGAAAATAAGTTTACACAGATAATGAAGTTTTATTTGTAATCAAGGCTATGAATTTTACTGTTAAGATGCACATACAGCCGTCTTGAACCATTAGTACTAATATTTCTGTTTTCAGGTGGATGTTGAACATGACCCTCAAACTGCATACATCACACTTGTGGTTAATAACACCAACACATTGCTCTCAACAAATATCACAGATCTTATCCTCCTGGACAACATCACTGGTCTACATGTTCAAGAAACCAGTGGGAATAAGACCACAGATGGCATACAGATTTACAGGAAAAAATCCTTGCAAGGTAACAAAATCTGGAGTAAAGTACCCTTGATAACACATGTCAAAGTGCATCTGTTAAAATCACAGTATTTATTTATTCGTTTGTTTATTTATTGTGGTGTAAATTATTTCATTATCAGTTAATACAGGTGGAAAACTCCAGGAAAGGTTTTGGGCTGCAGTTTCCAATTCTGTCAGCTCACTGGTAACTGTTTTGACTCCCACCTTTGAACAGCTTCCAGTCTCCCAGGCACAGACTGAGCCTCCTGTACTTTGTAAAAGTTGCTGACATCAAAAATGAAAGAGAGTCTTTCACAATAGTATTTTTTCCTTTTGGATATTTTTTATAACTTCTGCAAAAGGCATTTTAATCATATTTTGAGCCTTCTTTAGCCAAGTGTGGCAGCTCAGCTTGCTGAGGTATTAAGATGCATTGGAATTGCAAAAGGCCATGCAAACAGGGAAAACGATTCATCAGAAATAAGGCAGCTCTTCTCAATATGTGTTCTCTCCACACTGAACAAATTATAAAGTGAAAGCAAGTAATAGAGGGATGAACCTGTTCCAGTCTTGAAATCAGCTTGTTCCTTTGCTAATTGGTAGCAGTTGAACCAGTGCACACGCATTAAATTTTATCTTTCTTGATTTCTTCATCTCCTTTTTCCTAATCACAAGCATGTTGAAAATTAGCAGCTTGCTTTTGTGAGTCATGATGTTTCTCCAGGAGCTTCAGAAGTGTTCACTGATACCTGTTCATGATCAAACTATCTATGATTGTGATAGTTTTACGGTGAAAGATTTCCAAATAGAAAGGGAAATAAGTAGACTGGGGGCTGCTGTTGGATTGCAGTTGGATAGCCAAACTCCATTTCTAATAACAGTAGTGTGAGCAGTGATACTGATTGCAGGACTGGTCTTTTTGAAACTGTCAAGGAATTTCTAGCTTTCCACAGAGATTTCCTAGAAACAATTATCTCTGAGAAATAATAGAAAAAGAGCTTGCATAGCTGATCTAGTAAGTTAGGTTGGGGCTGCTACATAATTTATTTATAATTACTGAATCTGGAGTTGAAGCTAGCTTTTCCAGACAAGTCAGTGGGAAAAACACTGAAGTGGTAGAAAATCCAGCGGAACAGATTCCTGTGCAGTTTGAGGTTTTGGTCATTACTATGTTAATCCTGAAGTCAGCCCATACCTTGCCACTAGGGCTGGACAGAAAGGCTGTATCTGCACTGTCCTATGTACTGTCATGCTCAGTGTTGGCCATAATAATTTTTCATTACTTCACTGTGCTGTGAATCAAAATTTACCTGAAATCTGTCAGATTTCTCTGGTTTCAACAGGAGGAGAATCAACAAGTTAGTGGTTAAAATGTAAACAGCTCATTTTACAAAAAAAAAAAAAAATTACATAGCTCATGTAGAGTTTTGGTATCAAAAAATAATGCTTTTGAGTAGGTTGGGGCATCATTTAATGCAGTTTCCAGATCCTGGGCCAAATTTGCTTGAGTTCTTAGAGGCAGCAGATATGAAGGATGTTGCTGAGCTCCAGTGGCCATGAACTGTCTGCTCTGGATATATGGCATCTGCTATATCAGAAAGGAAAAGCTCCAGTGCTGTCCCAAGCCTTCCCTAGGGATCTTTTAGAAATTTTCCTGGAACAGAGCAAATCTATCCATATCCCTGTTTTAATAGGTGGAGAACACTTTGCAATCAACTACTCTGCACTTCTTGATGCAGAAGGGACGTGGCATGGCAGGGTCTTGACACTGCCTGCGAAGCTAACTTTCAGGAGTTCTTCACAGGTATTCTGTTCACAATTTTATTCTGCTCTTCACAATTTTTGTAAAAAAAACCAGTCTCCAGGGTGGTTCTTGTGTGTCTAAACAATGAGGCCATCATGTAATGAAATGAAACTCTTAGGCTGATTGTTTACCATGAATTTATAAATACATGAATTATTCTTCATAGCTTAAGAAGTCATAGACCTCCTTAAGTAAAGTATTTTTGTGTGTTTTCTTGAAGCGTTTCTTTCTACTTTTCATATTTCTCTTCAGTTCATCAGTCCATCCTGGAAATAAGTGTCCCACATACTTAATATGTATTCCTGAAGTCTGTGAGAGATTGAAAGTTTTGCCATATTTTTATAATAAAATAATTTCTTTTAACTGAAAAACAAGTTGCAGGAAAGGAATGCTCATTGCTCATAAGAAATAAGAAACTTTTAGTATGAGTTTTCAAGGTCTGAAATTTTCAGAGAAGCTGAGAAATCTCTATCCTTGCTGATTTTTGAGAACTCTGTTGCACCAGGCTCTGAAACAACTGGTCTAATGCTGGAATTAGCCTGGCTTTGGGTAGGAGACAGAAACCAAGTGGTTTCTGCCAAAGTAAAATTTTTCAATTCTTAAATATGGCTTGATGGTTTTTCTGTGGTTTTCGTAATTACTTGTAATTATAATCTGAAGATATATTTTCATTTCAATTGCCTTGCTCCTTGGTTTTGGAGGAAAAAATGTTCCATGTGTATGGGAGTGGTACTAGAGTGGTAGAGAGGAAAACTCAAAAAATAGGGCATGGTAAAAGTAGAGATATATGTACTGACTGTGGCTTCTGTTCTGTGCATTCTCAATCAGATTTTATAGGCACAGAAAAATGTAATACTGTGTGCATTGGGATATGGGGAGTGTATCCCACAGAGCAGCTGCTTCCATGTCTTTAAGTGTTACTAGGCCTAAGTACACTGCATTTTCCTATCAGTTTTATTTCAGCTTTAAGCTTAATGAGAAGTATAGCTTATCTTCTAAGGAGAAGCTTTTCTAGAGACTCTAGGCTGTTTGCCAGTGGATTCTGCTTTTTTTTTTTTAATACAGGTAATTTTTTGTGTCTCTCTCAGAATAAAACACATCTCGTATCATTGACAGCATCATTCACCATAACAGAAGAAGAAAAGACCAAGGTAAATTCTATGATTTGGTATTACATTGACTCTCCTGCTTATACTTCTGGACAATCAAAAGTCAGTCCTAGGAGCTAAGGATGTACTTGTGTACTTGTGTCTCATCACTCAGCTGTTTGCTAGTAATCATACACAGATTTTAAGAAGAAGAAATCAGGATTTGAGATAAGGGGTCTTTTTTGTCTTAAACCAGCAATATTTAGTATGGAGAATCTAAAAATGCCATTATACTCCTTGCCATATTCTTTCATTTGAGGAATCGTCTAGGCATGGGAAACTGTGATGAGGAGTATGCTCACTGGCTGCTGTGCCTAACCACCATGAGAAAGCTTTTTGCTTTTCCAAAAGGGTAAAGTTATCCTCCACCCGTTGAGGAAAGGTTTCTGTATGATGCTGATACTCAAGCCTGAGAAATAAAACTGCGAAAGAGTGGCATAGTTTATGCTTCCTTTAATTTTTTAACTAATCCTTCTTCCAATATGACTTTCTGTTCTTGGCTTCTGAAGTAATTCTGAAAAGTGGTTTTTAACAGGCCAGATAAACCTTCAAAATTACATTGATTGCAGCAATGTTATTCTTCTAGATAACTTATTTTATTAAAAAACTCTACTTCATCCATCTGTTTCATTGCTAGACTAATCTCTTCACCAAACTTGTTTTTCTCCCCCAGCCTCTCATTAACTTGACAGGCTGCTCTTGCAGGGGGTTGTTTTTGAAGAAGCTGTGGCTTGGTTGGCAAAAGTACTGGGATTATTTGTGTTCAGGCAGAAGCAAACAGTTTGTTCCAAAGAACATTCTTGCCATGGCTGTGCATGTGGATAAGGCTTGCCTGAATAGGTCCTGAGCACTAAACCACTCATTCTTTCCATGGACCTATCCCATGAGTTTCTCTCTGCCTTCAGAATAAGTAATCTGTTTGGAGGTAGGGCATGGGGGCCTCTTTTTCCAGTATTCTCTTCTGCTGGGGATCTCTGCCTTCTCAGCTTTCATTATTGTAATAGATACATGTCCAGATGTGACTTTCTCATAATTGAAGATCAAGTGCCCATTCTGTTAAAATGAAAGCCATAATTAAACATGATGTGAAGTAAAACTATACATAAGCTAGAGAACTCATTGTCCCTGGATAAATATCTAGTAATATTTAAAAGGATTGGGTGTTTGTATAGCTAAGAATTACAAATGGACTTGCCATAAATCTTATTTTTTGAGAACTCTTAGAGGTGTAAACCATTCAGTAACTGACTGGGTTAGAAAAATAGCTTCATGAATGGTTTTCTGTAAAGTTTGGTATGAATTGATCTGCAGCAGTTGCTGAAGTCTTAAGCTGAGACTGTAAGCTACAATTGTCTCAACCCACCATGAAAATTCCTGAAATCTGTTATTATACATAAAACCTTTTTAGTGTGTTTATTATTTTTTCCAGTTTGAACTTGATAGTTAGACCTCAGAAAGTTCTTGTGAACTATTCTGTAGGTAGGTAAAATTAGCTCAGCTGCATTTGAACTCAGTAAATGAACAGGTTTTGTAATTAAAACCTGTGGTAAAGATGTGTGGAAAATATTGTAAATTTTTGAAAAATAAAGCTTAGAAATTATTTAACACATCATGTTTCACATGCGTAATATTTGACTTTGGGCTGTGGCCAAGCATAAGGTGTTTTGGAATGAAATCAGTTTGTGCAAGGAAATAGGATTAGCTGGAGAAGGTGTGATATATTGTATTTCATCCATATTGTCAGCTCTCCATCTCAGATTTATTTATTAAAAGTAATTATTTAAGCCTGTTCATGGGTATGTTAAAGCAAATGCACATATGTGACTAAGTGGGTTGTAAATGTTGACTTTGGGAATGACAAGCAAAGAATTAATTATGTAGTCATGGCAGTGTCATGCTACATTGGTCCCATCAGCTTTCTCAAGGTTTGCTTGCACGCTTAGATACTATGCTGTTCTTTAAAGTTTTACAAACCCTGTGGATTTCTCTTCTGTGCCACTGGAAGAAAGTGCTTAGTTGCCTGGAACAAGGTACTTTTGTGGATTATGAAAAAAATGTAGGTGCTGCTTATCTGACTGTCTGTGCCAGGTGTCTTCCCACAGTATTTCAGGGCCTGTGAGTACTTTGTGCCTCTGCCCTTGGCTGGCAGAGTTTGATGCTGAATTGGATACTAGTGAAAATGGAAGTTCTCCCATCTAAACATGTGGCATGGGATAGGTGATAATAATTCCTTTGATCTTATTTTGACGAGGCTTGCTTCCCTCAGCATCCTGCAAAGCAGTGGGAGCGCATCAGTTCTTGAAAGAAACTTGGGCCTGTAATGCCTCTTCCCATTATTGGGATGGCTTCCATTGTGAAGCTGAACCTGTGAGACAGCAAAGTCTGACATCATGCAGTTCCTTTCAGTTAGAGATGTGACAGATTATCAGTGTACAAAAACGTATCAGAGAGAGCAAAACTAGGCAGTAAAGGATAAAATTCCACTGTTCAGTTGCAATAAACTATTTTCAGATTTTGGGCCATGTTTGAGTATTGCTTCCTGTGCAGAATTACCATTGACTCCATGGAATGCTGTCATATTTCTGCTCCAAGAGAAGACCAAAGCTAGCTTGCAAGCAGCATGTTAATTATTTACAGTTCCTAGCTCCAGGAGAGTGATTAGTTTGTGGTGAAACATTATACTAATAGCTGTGCAATGTTTTTCATTGAAAGATCTCATAGAACTAAACAAACACTGAATTAACTTTTTCTACCTAGAGCATGAAGTAAAAATTAATTTTTAATGCAATTCAATTTAAAGATTAAGTTAAGAGCTAAAGTGAAAGGCCTACAAAGTTCTTACGTGGCTCGTGGTTCCACTGGTTCATATCTGGTTTGTGCCACTCTTTTCTGATTTAGGCTAATGCATGAACTGCAAGGTTGCATGCAGATTGAGTGGCTTTGTGATTGGGTCAGTTGCATGTTTATTCTGAAATCATATTGATACTTTTTCCCTATGGTGTTTACTCAGTTTCATTGAATCAAGAAATGGCCATTGATTAAAGTAGCCAACATCTGACTGACTTTCCAGAGCCTATGAGCATCAAATGCCATCAATTTCAATGAGACTTCTTAGAAGAGTCTGGCAACTTTGGAAAACAGGCTGTTAAGAACAGGACATCCAAAAGTCACTGCAAAAAAATTCAGTCTGTGGAGTTCTGTTTCTTGGAATTACACAGGAATTTGGACTAGATGAACATAGCAAACTGTGCCGACTTGGGAACATATTGAAAATACACACTTGTTTGAAAATATTCATCAAGATGTAGTAACAACAATGCTGAGAAATCCTGAAGTCATGTGAAGCCATTTAAAAATAATTTACTGTTTGCTTAGTCACAATCTTTGAAGTACAGTTATGATCTGATCTTTATATATATTTAAAATATCATTTTAATTAAATGATCTTTTAATTTCAGATTTTATACAGCCATGGCATCAGTGCTTCAGGGTTCTTCATTGCTTTTTTTGTTTCCCTTGTGTTGACATGTGCTGTTTTTTTCATCATTTACCAAACCCAAATATTAAAATGGAGTTTCTGTAGTAAAAACCAGGTGAGTTGTACTGTCTGTGAGGGTAAGTTATTTAATTTTTTTCACTGATTATATGTGATGATATAACTTGCTAACTAAGATTGTCTGAAGAGTTTTTGAAGATTAATAAAAAGCCACCAAGTGATGGATTTGGCTCGCAGGTAATGTAACCTCTATGGCCTCTAATCTTTAGTGCAATCAGATTTAGAGGTGAGTGTAAGAATGATACCCTGCTCAAAACAACTGCTGTCAGTACCTAGATGTTGGCTCTAGATCAGAGGGAGATTACCCTTTACCTGTTGGTTGCTTTCCATATTCTTCTCTTCCTCCCCTCTGTCCCTCAGAATTAGAAGCAGGATGTCTCTGGGTTGTAAGCAATTTCCAGGGGAGTAGACAACTTACCTTGAGTACGGCAACTTGGGTGAAATTTTTTTTCTGATTATCAGGAATAAGGATTTGAATTTTGGTCTTAGTTTATTCAATGTACATTAGTATCTTCAGTGATTAAGCAAAACAGATGCGATTGGGGATGAGCATTTTCGTTGTTCTGTGCCAGTCTGAGGAAAGTATTTCAGTACATACTGGACCAGAGAAAGAAAATACAGAAGCTGATAAATATTAATCAAGTTGGTGCAATTCCAGCCTTTCCTTCTATTAATTATTTTTGTATTTATGTAAAGCAGAACAACTTCATTGGGAGGGATCTAGAGATCTTAGTCAGAATATTACATTGATTGGACCAGTCCTAGGAGAGTTGTGCTGAGAGGTTTGAATCCCTTGTCTGCCCAAAGGGAGCTGGATCTCTCATCTCCCTGGACTGACTGGAGTAGCTCACAAACCACTTGGCAGCCTTTCTGTGGGTAAAAATTACACCACCAATAACTTTTATTTATTTTAGGTCTGAAGAATTAATCTCTTGAAATGAAATGGACGTGACTTATATCTTTTTACAAAAGCAACTGTGATAATGAAATAGTAAAAAAAGTCCATCTTGGTCTAGCATCAAATATTTAGAGTGGGATTTTTGCACAATATTATTAGCCCTCAGTCTCAAAGTCTCTGTGAACTGAGTCACTTCCATCATGCACAGGATTAGTTTTTCCATGTTGTTCACCTCATAATCCTGTAGTTTTGCCATATGTAATTTGTAAACCACAGAAATTTTTATTAAAAATTACCTAGGAAGTTTGAAGTGGAAGATAACTTCCTAGATGACTTTCACAAGTGTTCTGTGTTCTCTGTTTCTTCATCTGTATTCCAGATCAGTTATATACTAAAAAAGATCAGTCTGAAATAAAAGTAATATATTTGATTTCAGATACATATCTGAATTGCACAACCTCTTTATACTCTTTCCAGCTCTACAGTTTGATGATAAATAGAAATCTTCTCACCCAAAGTTAAACTGCAGATCAGACACTCATTATACATTTTTTTAATAATCTAAAATTTTCTACTTCTTCTTTCTTTTTTTTTTAAGGAGATACAGCCTGAACACAACCAAAATCACAAACTGGAGCATTCTCAGTTTAATTCAGGGGATCTGTTTAGTGAAGATATAATTTTGAATGACCAAATCATTGATATTCTGTCCTTTGAAGAACCTGGGAACATGCTTCAGGCTTTAGAAGAGTAAGAATTCACTGCATCACATTTATTATTTTTACCATCAGCCAAATCTTTGAATATGTTTTGAGTATCTGCTCTTCATTGTTTTTTTAATAGTGTCTGTTTACACATGTTACTGCACTACCTTAGGTTTTTGACCTGTTTTAAACAATCATCTATGGGAACAGAAAGCCATCATATTTCATATTGATTCACCTATAGAAGTCACAACTCCATCCAGGCCTTAGACATGCAAGTTTTCCAATCCAAATAAACACCTTGCTTTGTCTTTCTGTGGTTCACTAGGTGAAGGGAAACTTCTTGGTGTGCAAGAAAATACTGAAACACAGTATTCTACTATTGCTTAACACATTAAGCTGTCAAAAGCATGGCTTTTGTCCTAGAAAAGAGAGCCCCTGCTGAGTGCCTGCATTACTGTTCAGCAGTGTATCTTGAAAACACTTGGATCAGAGTCTAAGGTGTGACAGTCTGTAGTGCTGCCAGAAAGATACCATGTACCTGTGATTGGTGGGACTGCTTGGTAGAGCACAGAAACACTCCTGATACTGTTGAAAGGCTTTTTGACAGAAACATGCCACTGTTAAAGGTCATCTGTTCTTCAGCCGAATTTTATAAAAAGGTCTGATGTGAGGATGAGCAGATGTTGTTTATGCAGTCTTACCATTACCTCCTGGTAAGCGAAATTAAAGGCAGTGTTATGCAACTATAAAATCTCTGGAAGCTGGAAAGTTACAGGGTTGAATTTTCTTTCTTAAAGGGTAGCTAACAGCATTATTATTTTCTGCCTTTCCCTGATAATTGGGAACTTACCTCTGTAAATTGCACATTGGTTCTTGATTTTATAACTGTATAGCAACTCAGGCTTTGAGAAGACTTATCCTGAAAATAATTTTGTGAATATTAAGAACAGGATCAAACATTTTTTTAAACTCGCTTTAGTATTAATTTATTTCAGGGATAGTATCTAGCTAGGTTGAAAAAAATTGCTGCACTATTTTCAGATACATTACGGATTAGAAAGGCAAATATTCTTGCAAACCTTTGGAAAGGTTTATTTTTATAACAGGTTTATTTCTAAACCTATAAAACAGAATTTGTGTCTTAGTTTGAATATGTGTCCAAGGGCTAAAGTTTTTAAATGTTTTCAGGAAGTTAGTGCACATGTCTCTTGCTTCCTTTTCTTTCCTCAGTTTCTATTTTCTTTACCTCTAAAGAGATAGAGCGTTGCAGTGAATAAAGTAGATGCCCATGAGTCAACACTCACTAACCTGCTCCACCTTCTAAGATGTCTTTCCCTTTTTCCAGGATTAGGATAGTAGATAGACCACAAAGGTATTCAGAGTTACAGTGATTCCTGATGATTGAAAGGGTGATAGGTATGTTCAGCCAAACAACATCATCTTGCTTGTATGCTAGCTTCGTAATTCCTTCTGCATGTTTTGGTGCAGGTATGTTTCATTTTTGTCTACATGACACACATACAAGCTTGCCAGCATAATTGATAACATCCTTTTCATTCCACTGTCATGGTTGGAATCATTCTGGTCTTTCAGATACAAATGAGAAAAATAACTCTGAAAAGTAAGAGCCACATGTTTTTTCTTCTTTGCAACATAAATCTGTGTTGTGTTTTAAGAAGTGACAGTGCCAAATCATTTAGGAGATACATCAGGAGCATGTGTTCAATATTTATGGACAGGGTCAGCTTTGGAGTGTAGACAGTTTGCAGTGTCAGGAGGATTGTCTAGAGAACAAAATATATTTATAATGTTTCATAAGGAAGCTTCTTGGTTACTCATTTTGTGAATTTTTTCTTAGTAAGTCATATACTTGATGTGAATTATGCAGCAAAATAGCTTGACTTTTATTCTCAGTAGGTTCCTTGCTGTGTATATTACTGAATATTGGATTCTGGGCAATGAATACTAATGAGGGGAAGCTGTATGATTTGAATATTTGACATGCACACTAGAAGATCATGTTCCAAAATGTTGTGGGTCTCTTTTTCCATATGTCTAGAGGAGAATATGAAGAGAGCTGAGCAATTTGGGTTTGTGTCCAATGTGATGGAACTTGACCATACTCATAGTCTCAAAAGATAAAGATCTGTTAAAGGGAACTTAATTTCTTTAAATGGCTTTTCACTACTACACCTTTTCTTTTTAATCTTCATTTTGTACAGCTATGCTTCCTTGAGTTTGTCAAAGCTCTAGCTGAATTTGAGCCTGCTTGCTGATACACACTACATACTGCCAATTATTTTGGTAAATGAGTAAAGTAATATGTGTACATTGCAGCTGATTTTTTTCCTGTGGTAGAGGACACTGAGGCCAATGTACTAGAGAACAGGATCAAACTGTCTCCAAAAAGCCTTGACAGGAAAATGAAAACAATTTACCACAATTTTAGAAATTCACTTTTTCTTTCTAAATGTAAATTTCTTGCAGTACATGTCAGTTGGATTTGCTGTGGAGCAAATGTTCTTTTTTTTAAACCCTGAATTCAAATGGAAAGTAAGAATCATAGAATCATAGAATGTTAAGGGGTTGGAAGGGACCATAGAGATCCTCTAGTCCCAACCCTCCCTGCCGTAAGCAGGGACATCTCCCACCAGACCAGGTTGCTTAAGGCCTTTTCCAGCCTGGCTTTGAACACTACCAGGGATGGGGTATAAATGATCATGTTGTCATAGCACATAGACTAGAATATTTCTACACGGAAAATGGTGAGAAATAGTTACATTGTTAGTACAAAATAAAATATGAGGAGCTAAATTTCTGGTTTTCATAACTTGGAAAGAGTGTCATTAAAATTTTGGAATTTTTGAAGGGACAACCTATTCTGTACTCTCTTTTTGTGAAATGTGTACAATGCAGGAATATAACTGTAAATAATAATCACATTGTTGTAAGATGCAGTGAATGCTCATGGTATGAACTTCAAACCCTGTATTTGTAGTTCTGTGTTATAAATGCTGCTAGAAGCTTGACAAGTGTGTAAACTATACTTTTTTTTCATCAGAGTTCAAATGCTTAGTATATGATAGGAGCCTGTAAGAGTAAGGAGCTGAAGAAAACAAGTAATTTGAAATTAATGAATACGTATCTTTTTTCATCTTAAAAATGTCACGTTTCTTTGATGTTGGCTGACCCTGAAGTGTTTAGAATTATAAGGGTCATTTCTGCTGTCTACGTGGAACAATTTATCTCATCCAGAAGAGAGTCTCCTTTTGAGAGTTGTGCTGTTTTTGATACTTTGTTCCATATAATTTTGAAAGAAGATTGATATCTCCTACCATTTCTGTCATCTGAATGCTCTCCCTGCCTGGATAGATCAGAAGAATTGGAGCAGATCATAGCAGAGTTGGAAGCTCCTCAGGCATTAATGCATAATGCATGTAGCAATAATATTTATGATTTTGTTAGTATCCAGGCTGAAGTTGGTGCTTTTGAAATTGGTGGTGAAATGTGTGGTAACTTCACCAGAAGCAGAATTGGAGTCTTTCATACACTCTTTTTGCACGGTCACTTTTCTGAGCGAAAGAGTGAAATAACCGTTTTCTGAACCCTGTTGCAACAGCAGTATTGTAGGTAGATGTAGTTTTAAAATCGATTTTCTGAAGATCGCTGATTTGTCATATTTCTTATTTTGTGCAAGCAATGCAGAGGTTCTCAGTCTCTTAAATGCTGGATTTTTAAAATGTTTTCTAAACAGATAATTGTAAGTATTGAAATACCTTTACTCTTTATATTGCTGTAGAGAGTTAAAAGAATTTGACAGGTGAAACAGGTCTAGTGCTTAGACTTTCTAGCAGGTTTTCATGAATCTTTGTTTTCTGAAGAGCTTCTGCTCTCTCAGCTCAATCTATCTTTTTCAGTTTTTAATTTAATTATTATTTCTTGGCTGTATATCAGGAATCCTGTTTTTGGTTTTGCCAGCATTCTGACTTCTGGAAAGCTAAACTTAACCTGTGACTCATCCGTGTGAAAGCATCCTTAGATAATCCTCATGTACCTTTCTTAGCAATTTAATTTACTGATGTGATGTCTTGTATTCTCTGTGGGCTCCTGCATGAGCTGTGCTGAGTTCACGCTTGGCTGTGTAAGTGTCACAGGACTGATGGATGAACTTCCCCAGTTCAGAGCTGGCTGCAGGCCACTACAGCTGCTGGTGTATCACAGAGCATTTCAGACCTGTGCTAACACAGCCTGGTAGTGGGCAGGGACCAGGGAAAGGCAACACACCCCACTCTGGCACAAGAGGGCTGAAGAATTTGAGCTTGGGCAGTCAGTAACTGTTGGTGCATGTTCAGACCTCATGTCATTGCCTCTGCTTCTAGTCTAGTACTGTTTGAATCTCCTGCAAAGGTTTGTGCTTTGTTGTGCTGCAGCTGTGTAAAATCCCTGCCCTGAAGTGTTTAGTCTCTGTTGAGACTGGACCCAGCAGGAGAGCATGAAATGCAAAGGAAGGAAAAAAGGAGGGAGGTGTTGAAGGGAGGAAGGTATGGGGCTGCACAGAGGGTCCACATTGACATGGTACTTTAAAAAAACACCAACAAAACACAACAACAAACTAAACAGACAAAAAACCAGAAGAAACAACACACTTACTGATAATGTATTTCTAACCTCTCAATAAATGGGTGATTTGTGAAATAAACCACATCAGCAGCTTCCGAAGATCTCTAATGCTCATTATACTCGAATTGGCTTTCTTTTCTTACTGTGACTAAAGGCAGCACTGCAGGAACTGGTTTCTTTGTGATTCTTCTGGTCTGACTCTTTCTCCATCTTCACTCCAGACTCTGAAGTGTGATAAGGCAACACAGACCATAATGCTGGATTTTGTCCGCCCGTTTCCTTTCTCACTGCAGCTTGTCCCATTCTCACTGTGCCTGTGGGTACAGGACGTGTGCTGCTCTGGCTGTAATAGTGGGTGCCACTGAGCTGGGGTGTTTGTCTGTCTGTCCTTCCCTCTTTGCATTCCCGTCTCCATCAGGAGTTTGTGCAGCTGCTGTGCCTTGGGCCTCTGAGTCACTGCTGAAGTGGGAACAAAAGTGTCCACAAATGGCTCTAAATTACTTAATTACATGCTTTTCAGGAGCTTTGTGTATTTGAAGCATTACTTTTACAGAAACAGCTATGATGGAGCTCCAGTCTCCTCTGGATACTTTTTTAACATGTGTCTTACTAATTATCTTTCTTTGGCAGATGAGAGATGAGCCTTCTGAGAATGACAGGCTTTTGTGTTTTGATGGGAAAATGTCACTGAAGGGAAATTTGCTTAATGCTTCTCTCCCTTTTAGACTTCAGAAAGTTGTGTCACAGTAGTTTCTTATCTTTATAAACTCAGAATTAGTTTTAAAAATGTGTTTGAAAGCCATTAGTTATTTTTAGGACTGTTAAATTCAGCAGCTATTAGTTCTCCTGTTCAAAAATTCTCTCTGTGGGCCTGTAAGTTGAATAATAAGACTTAGAGACACAATTACTTGGTAGTTAATGAGAGGTTTCCTTTTTTTGTAGTGTGTTGTGTTTTGGTTTGGTTTTCTTTAAATGAACTGTAGTTGCTTTCCTGACCCCAGTTGCTGTCCTGTATTCTTTCATTAGGTCTGTGGAGGACATCAGTTGCTCAGGCACTCTCTCTGCCTCTCTGTGTTTGGCATCTGAGATTTTCCCCTTCCAGATCTCTCTGGCAGATTTTAAAATCCTCTTTTCTCTTCAAGTGAGTGAGAAAGCTATACACTTGCTGTTTGAAGTTTCATTTTCTGTGTGTCTGTTCACCTTTCCTTCCCCCACCCTTTTGTACCACCTGCCTTCTGTACTGTCCTCATCCCTTCTCAGCATGCTTTGTCCAACAAAAGCTTTCATCTTTTTCATCAATAGGTTGCCATCAGCTACCTGTGCTTCATCAGCTTTCATGTTTCTGTGATGCTGAATATGCTCACGGAGTGGGGCAAGACCTTTTAAACATCAATTGCTGTAACAAGCAGAGTGCAGAGCATTTAAAGCAAATTATTAAATGTACCTTGGCTTGAGGAGACACAGAGTGTCAAGCTAGAATTTTTTTTCCGTATGTGTCGTGAAACATTTAATCTGGTTGATTATAAACATTGTTTTTCTGATGGACTTGAATGAAACCAAATGAAAGCGTTTGGTTTATTATATGTACAGGATTCCTGTGTTTTACTGACTGTTGGTGTGATGCAGCATGCTCGGGGTGCTCTCAACCTCTCTGTTTTGAGTAAAGAGCTTGAAGCAAGGTTTCTGATATGTGTGATGAGCTTGTCTCACTTCTGCTGGCTGCTGTGTGAAGATCATGAAGCAGAAGTAGAGCACATCACATGGAAGGGAGCTTTCAAGTTTTTACAGACACAACCTTTCTTCAGCTGCCACTGACAAAACATCATGGTGTGGCTGCTGTCTTCGAAGATGTGACGTGGGAGAGCTGTGGCTTGTAACTCTTCTTTCTGTGCTGTACTTTTCTCTATGCTGTTATCCGTGGTTTGTTGGAACAGTTCATAGACTTCTCTTTCATTGCCTTCCTCAGTAATGTGCTGTCAGGGAAATGAAAAGTATGAGTTGCAGGTTGAATACACCTGAGATCTTATGAGCCTCATGATTCACTTGCTGACACACCAGCATCAGGTGATTATTATTATTGCTCCTCCTGCATTTTGCATCATGCAGAGTTACTGGGGTACTGTAGTTCTCCTTGAGGGTGAAAAAGAGCATGGAAGTCTTGCTCTAAATGAAATCAGGTTGAGTCTATAATAACTTGCAGTAAATAGGAGGAAGTGACGTGGGAAGACTGAGGGAAAGATAATAGGAAATGTTCTGAAGGTGTTTTATTTTGGTTTTCATTCTTGGGATCACTGTTGAAGAAGAGTGATTTTTTTTGAAGCATGCTTTAAAAAAAACCCTGAATTTGTGATAAGGAATAAATTATGTGTTACGAACTATGTATCAATGTGGTAGAGCTGTGAAGTGTCACTTTCCAGGGAGAGAGATGAGGAGTTCAGTCTTTCACATCTCAGTAAGGAAGTGTTAGTAGGTGCTGGGGCGATCATCTATCACTGCATGCTTGAAGAACAGAAAAATAACAACTAAGGAACTTGTCATTCCGGCAAACAATGAGAGTTGGAAGTTGTAACAAATAAAATTCAAGCTGAGGATGAGGTTACCATTTTTTAGAGAAATTATCTAGTGGAAGAATTTATTAAAATGCTTTGTTCTTTGTTAGGGGATGCTTGAAAACTGGGATGTTTCTCACAAAAGACAGATATGCTTCAATTAAATCAGAACTGATGAACTTAAAGTAAAACAGAAAAATAAATCTGGTGGCTTGGATTTTACAGGCTAATAATGAATTGGTGAATCTATGAAGGGAAGCCTCCTACCACTACTTCACAGTCATTAGAGAAACGTTATAGCATAAAGCTCCCATTCTCTGAATCCTTGTTTTTGTTTAAGTTCAAACACTTCTTTTTTTCAAGTTGTCACAAACGAGTTGGTAATAGCTGTGTGTGTCAGCAAAAGTTGTAGGACTATAAACAAAATGAGAAAACACACATCTGTATCTGCCGTGTTGCTTCAGCATCCTGTTACCTTGATCCTGCCATCACCTGCCCTCTGTCTTGGAGCAAGAAGGACTCTCCCAAAGGAGAGGGAGTAGATCAGTGCCCTGGGGCACTTTACCGTGGGTGTAGGTGAATGTTACCCAAGACAGCTGTGTACCTCCAGCTGCAGTGTCCATCTGTAGACAGGACAGAGAAGCTGAATGGTTGTGTTGTCTTGGGGATATTAGAGCAAATATTAGAGTACAGGAATCTTCATATTTCTGTGAGGAATGTTTCAGGCACATGGTACTTCAATGCAGGAATTTATGTTCCTCTATATGAGGAAGAGGGGGTAAAATGGAGGAGGTTTAGTAGCTGCAACCAACCAGCCAGCCCTGCAGCAGATCACGAAGATGAGGATGGCCATCATCTGTGTGTTTCTGTGGTTTTGAGAGAATGCAACAGAAAATCAGTCTGTAGTAGATTACATTTTAAAGGTGGTCTCCCAAAAACTTCCAATATTTGAGTCATTGTAAGAAAACAATTCCATCCCATCAATTTCTAGATGGGGAGAATACATATCTTGTGTTATCAGGGGAGAAGTGATGATATGTCAGTGGTTTACTTTTAGTTAAACTTTACTTGCTTATGTAAGGAAAAGAAAGTTTGACAAAAACAGCATTTGCATGCCTTCATTTATATGATTCTGAATGCAGTATCATTCTACTCTCTTGCAAGTCTTACCAAGATCTTTGCTATGGAATTGAAATTTATTCTAAGATTTTTCTGTGGAAAAATTAGATCAATAATTTAGCCTAAGCAAAAAATTGAATGTGTTTAAGCTCCTGAAAGTATGTTTTGTAGGTCACAAAGAAATTCATGTATGCATGGTCAACACACAGAAGAATACAGTGTTGTGTATTCATGTAATTTGACATGCAGGAGCAAAACCCACCTAATTTTCCAGTGTTAAATTGAATTCAGGTGTAGAATTTAGAGTAGTTACATTGTATATTAAATTAGAATAATTATAATTCCAATTTAACTCTAAACATAAATGGGAATGTATTTATACACAACATGACATATATTGCATTTTCTAAAAGCTCTTGTATTTCGATCTGGTTTTAATCTCTTTTCTAGAACTCTGTTAATGTTCATGAGTGACAGATACATGCTGTTTTATTTCATTTGTATCAGCACATAGTTGAAACTGTCCCCTCTTCCCTTTAGAGAAGGGAGTACACCAGCCAAGAATATGAAACAGCGATGTATCAATCTAGATGGGTCAGTGAGTTTAGAACTATTTTACGAAGTCAGTAAAATTTATAGTCTATTCAGGTGCCCATTTGATCTGCCATCAGGTGCAGAGATCAAATCCCAACAGAGATAGTGGAGTTTTTTGGGGTTTTTTTTGGGGGGGAAGGGGGGTGTCAGACATTTCTGTTGGCTTATATCTAAGGGAATGTTTTGAGTATTAGTAAAGAAAAGATTTTTCTTCTTCTGCCTGAAATGGAAGTATGGACATACTTCATTAAACTTGCTGTAGTAGAAGTTGACTTACCCTGCTGTTTAATGAATGATTACTATCATGATTTATAAACTCATATGCTGTGATATTCTGGCAGTTCTCTGACTGTCATTTCATTACCCAGTATTGAGTGAATCTGGATACAATCTAGAGACTGAATGCTCTAGATACAAGGTTCTTATATTCTGGTAGAAATTTCCCGTAATCTGCGATTTCTAACAGTCCTGATTACCTTTGTACAGTCTGGAGGTTGCCAGCCTGACACGGGCAGATGCTGATCTGGAGGCCTGTCGAACACAGATCTGTAAAGAAGTGATTGCTATGATGCTGAAGAACATGGCCTTAAATCACAGCCTCTTTCCTAATGTGGAGAAGAAGATAAGTTCCGTTTTCAAAAAGCGGTTTCCTGCAATGGAGAAAGAGATTCAAGAGGAGTACGAAAGGAAGATGGTGGCTTTAACAGCTGAATGTCATCTGGAAACTAGGAAGGCAATGGAGGCTCAATGCCAAAAAGCAAGAGCTGCAAATGGAGAGGCTGAGGAACTAATGAGGAAAATTAATGAAAAGGTAAGTCTGGTTTTAAATCAGGATGTTTTGCATCATATGTAGTTTTATGGAGATGGTTTCTCTATGACTAGAGCAGCTTAGTTACCCTGTTAGAAGAGTAAAGATGAAGATCTACAATTAAATATGTTCAAAAATTCAGATGTCATAATTAGGGTAGTTGTTATTAAGAAATTGGGTTTAACATCACCAGAAAACAAATTTTTCTCAAGGGAATCTGTGACAGCTGAAAACAAAGCGTTGTCATTACCCTGTTTTGCTTTGCAATCACTTATACTGTTGCAAAGTGGTGTGTTTTTATTTCCTGTATTTTACTGCAGCACTTTCTGAGATTTCAGCCTCTGTGTGAAGTATTTTGCACATTCAGAGCAGAACAAACTCCCTGCATCATAAACCTTACAGTCTAGGTAAAAAGCTTCCAATATTTATGTTCTTTTTTTGAAGAAAATTAGAATATAAGGACAACCAAAGACTGATTTCTCTCTGAAATCAGAACAATCCATATTTTAGACAGAGCGAGGAGTGGACTTCTCTTGGAAATAGCTTCTGGATAATAAATAAATAACTGAAGTCTGAGCATGATTCCATACAAGTTCAGAGGGAAAACTGAAAACTTATGTGTATCACTTTCATTCAGAGATCTCTGAATGGATAAGTTTCATTGCCCAGGATTTCATAGGTAGTTACTAGCTGGAAATAGAGCCTGGGTCACCAGGCCAATATCCCATGTACAAAGTTATGTTCCAGTCTTCCATGTCTTTTTTCAAGTATATTGAATGTTTACAATAAAACTGATTTCCCCCCACCCTTTTTCTTTATTACTGTTTTTAACAACTTCCTATGGTTTGGAAGGATTCTGGTAAGTTTTGAATATTTCATCTCTGTAAGCTTAAAATGCCGAAATGCCCAAGTTGATGTTTCATGTTTGTCTGTTAAGAGGGTGACTTGGTGGGAACAAATAGTGCAGTTTATTACTTACTAGTGGGGCTTTGCTTCTGGACCACAAGTGGTATTTGCATGTTGCATACCCATAATTGTTAAGGTCTTTTATGAAAATTCATGATTAAACTTTTGACACAAGAAGTTTTTTTTGCTGAGTGTGACCCATCAAAGGTACTCCAGTATGCTGAGGCTCTCAGGAAGAACTTTGTTTTATCAGGCTGTTATGTAGTGAAAATCAGGCACAAGGCTAGTGGGCAAGTAGAATTTCTTTGATGTTTCCAGGTGAATTTTAAATTGTGACTCTGTGTAGCTTTCCATACCTGTAGGATATTGTTGGGGTCTCTCCCCCGCCGTGTAGCCCTGGGAGAGGGGCCCTGAGGGCACAGACACGGGGCTTCCCTGCCCCTGCTCAGCCTCGTTCCCATGGGTTGGTTTGTGTTCCCTGCGTGGGCAGAAGGACCCTTGGTCCCGTGACTGGAACAGTTCCTGGGCAGAGCTCCGGCCATGCGGCTGGAGAAATAAACATCTCTGAAACAGCTATCAAGAATCTGTCTGTCCATATATATTTCCTTTCCACGGGACTCCTGGTTTGATATATGCGTGTTGCAGGATCCCCACTGCAACAAATGGTGGAGAATTGAGAGCAGAACGATCCCCGATCCCTAAGCGACTGATTTGTGTGAGTAAACCCTGGAAACTTTGGATTCCTCTTCTTGTTTTTGCTTTGCTATTCCGTATCTAAACTATGGAGGAACTGTGGGAAGACTCTTGGCTCTCAGAGCCGCGTATGGACATTTATCTTAAACTTAAAACGATTCTTGAACAACAATTTGTAAATTTTAGCTTGATTCAAGCTCAGAAAGAACTGAAACACTTCCTGGCACGGTTGTTTAAGAACTTTTTCTATGTTTCTTGGGATTTAATTCTTACCAAGGGCTTTTGGAAAACCGTTTGGACACAGTTAATATTTGAGTCAAAATATATGCCGATGGAAGAATATTTTCGTGAATATTATTTAGTTACCGAGACTGTTGAACAATGTCAGCTGTGTCCTGGCGAAGGGAAGCCTGGCGCAGGGACCGTGCGGCCCAGGCCACGTGCGCCGAGCGCTCTGCGAGCAGCAGCGAGGCAGTTCCCGCGCGCGGGCGGAGCCACGCGAGCCGCAGTGTCGGTGGCGGAGCGAGGAGCAGCGGGACCCGGCGGTGCCCGCCCGGTCCTGTGCAGCGCGTGGTGGAGCGAGCCCCGTGAACGCCCGACTGAGAGGGGAGGCGCGCGGGTGGCGGCGGGCGGCAATGGCGGTGGAACGGAGCCGTGCCCAGCCGAGACGCGCGCTGGAGCAGGGCACGGGGGGGTCGTCGCTCGGGGGCCCGGCCGAGACGTGGATGCAGCGCCCGGCATCGGCAGCGAAGCTGCGACCAGAGGAGGCGACGCACGGAGAACTGAGCAGCACGGCCCGGCCCGGCCCGCGCAGCCCCGAACGCGACCCCGGGAAGAGCGCGCAGGCACCAGCAGCCCCGACAATTCCAACACGGGAGCGACCGAAGGAGAGAGCAAAGACGCAGCGAGACAGAAAACAGCAGCCACTCGGAAAAAGGAAAAGATCATAGAAACTAAGACCTTAGGGATAGTAAAATGGTATAATGTTAAGCAAAATTATGGTTTTATAACAAGGTGTGACAACCAGCAAGACATATTCGTGCATAGAACTGCTATTAAAAAGAATAACCCTGAAAAATGCATCCCAAGCTTGGGAGATGGAGAGGTGGTGCAATTCAAAATTATACGAGGTAGAAAAGGGTTACAAGCATCGCAGGTCACTGGGCCTGATGGTGTTCCTGTAAAAGGCAGTATATATGCAAAAAATCGTAGTCATGTTAGACAGTATCTCCATTGTAAGTCCCCCCTACAGTCTCCCTTTCCTAATCCCACCTTTCCCTTTTACCCTATGTCCTATTACCCCCAGTGTATTCCCAATCCGTTTTTTCATCCATGGTTTCCCTCACAAAACCATGCTTTTGCCGATTGTTTCCCCAAAAATCCCTTTCCAATGCCGAGTGGGGGATGAAAAGGGGGAGGGAAGAAGTTAAACCCTCTCCTGCTTCAGTTTCCCCACAAAGCATGCTCAGAGAATTCTGTCTCCCTTCTGTCAGCCCTAAGATGTTCCAGAGAATCTGTTTGGACATTTAAAGACTCAGGAGGGTGGCTTGTTTTGTTCTGAAACTGTTCTTGTAATGTTTATCCAGTTGTTTTCATTCTCCTTTTATTAAAATAAAACGGGTGAGGTGTTGGGGTCTCTCCCCCGCCGTGTAGCCCTGGGAGAGGGGCCCTGAGGGCACAGACACGGGGCTTCCCTGCCCCTGCTCAGCCTCGTTCCCATTGGTTGGTTTGTGTTCCCTGCGCGGGCAGAAGGACCCTTGGTCCCGTGACTGGAACAGTTCCTCCGCTGAGCCCCGGCCATGCGGCTGGAGAAATAAACATCTCTGAAACATCTAGCAAGAATCTGTCTGTCCATATATATTTCCTTTCCACGGGACTCCTGGTTTGATATATGCGTGTTGCAGGATCCCCACTGCAACAGGATATGCATATCCTGAACTAGAGGTGCTACAAACGTTAAGAGATGGGAAGGAAGAAACATTTGTGGATGCCTTCTTAAGGATGAGGTGAACTGTACTCTGCAGAAGAGTTTTTCTTTCTGTTGGACACAGAAAGAGCCTATACCTCACTGAGATGTCCTGCCTTTGCAGAGAGAGGGACCTGACTGAAACTCAGTGTGTGATCTCACACTAAATGCAAAGTGGCTTTGCTTTGTAAGAAAGGCATTGGTGTTGGTTCAGTCTGATTTGTACTGAAAATCCTGAATGCTAGGAGTCAAGTAAACAATTAAGGTCAGTCCAGTACTTGTCCTGGTCCATTTTCCATATCCTATCAACTTCCTGTTCACTTTTCTGTCTCTAGAAGGACCTGCGTTTGTACTTGCCACAGCATGTGGTCCAGAAGGACATTCTGGAGCATGAGGTTTGGCTCACACCTGTGCTCCTGGGCAGCAGGTGTACTGACACCCAAGAGATGGCAGTGGAACACAGCTGGAGCAATAACCTACTCCCCTTCTCAGCCAAAACGTAGAATTTATATTCTTTGCCTTTTTGATTAATTATTTGCTGCCTGCAATGTGTCTCTTGGGAATGAGAAGTGACGTGCAGAGGGCAGTTCTTCTCAAGATAATTGGTATGAAATTTAGAGCAAGACTGGCATAGTGACTGTTAGGTAGCTCTGCTAGCATAAGAAGCATTCTTTGCTCTGTGGGACATGTATGTTTTGATTCTATAATGACTTTATGCCATCTGAGATTAAAACTATGAATATGTAAGTCTTACTAGAGAACTAAGAGGAAATATTTCTGGCAAAGAAGCGTTTAAAGTAATTGCCATTTAATTCTACGCCATGGTTGTAAATGTAAATCTAAAATGATGCTCTTGGATTAATTTGTAGAAACTGATAGTTAAAGTAGGTCACCAATAATAAAAAACTTTCCGAGTTTTTTAGTAGAGTGGAGGAGGTTTTTTTATATTTATATTTAATTTATATTGTTTTTAAAAATATATTTATTATTATTTCATTGGTATGCCTTATGAGTCTGTTTAATTTTAATAGGATTTCAGGATTGATGAAACCTAAAAAATTAATTTCACATATAGTCTTTGTGTTGAATTTCATGCTCATTTATATAATTTATCTTATATAAGTCTTGTGAATTCTAAAAGGACTTCATTATGCTTTGGAAGTAGTATCTGTATGAGAGACTGGCAGCTGTACAACCCTGCCATCCAGACAGGTGAAAACTATGGGAAGTGTACACTGATTCAATATTAGCCTTCATTTAAACCTGAAATGACAGTAACTAAAGTATTTGTAAAATATATATGAGCTAGTAGCACTGGTACTTTAAAGTATGTTGAATTCTGAAAATCACTTCTGTTGTATTTATTTCCTTCTTTGCAGCCTGCTGTAGAATACAGAAGTCTTCTGGATAGACTTCACAGACTGGAGCAGGACTGCCTGAAGAGATTCCTTTTCGTAAAGCAGGAGGAATATTTTGCAAAGGCTTATAGAGAGCTGGCTGTTACCCAAAGAAAGGAACTCCATACTATCTTTTTTACGCAGATAACAAATGCCACTTTAAAGGGAGAACTGAAGTTGGAAGCAGCTAAAACATTAGTGGAAGGTTACTCTAAAATACAGGTAATAGGATGATGTCTCCATTCCTAACCTAAAGACAAAATAAAAACCTGCAGTAACTTCTGAGAAATGTTTCAGGATAAATGTTATCACTTTCATAACTAACTTTCTTAGAAAGCATTTTAAAAATTATAATGCCTTTATTAGCACATCTAGACATCTACACAACTGTATTTTTGTACCGGTTTGGCCAAATTTAGATATATATCCTCTGAGAGAAGGCAGGTTACAGCCATCCCTCCCCCACCAGGTTCAGGAAAAAATAAATTTTCCTCGAAGGAAAGTGAAGGAGATAAAAACTATTTATTTAACAAATACACAGGAAAAGGATAATGATGCTAAATAATAAAACCTCTTGGTCTGCTGAGGGAAACCTGGGAAAATTTCAGAGTCCTTCCATAGATATCTCTCTCCCCCCTCCTTGGAGCTGGGATGGGGTGGTGGACCCACCTCCAGGGCCAAGGCCTTGGTGGAAATTCCTCCCAATGTATTCTGATGTTGAAACCGTCCAGCAGAGGAAAAAAAAAAGAAAAAACAAAGTCCCAGGAAAAACAAAAGTTCAACTCTCCCTCCCTCTCCAGAGAAAGAAAAAGGAGCTGAAAAATTGGCCGAAAGCAAGCCAGCTGCCTTCCCCACTCTCGCTCTGCTGCTGCAGCTGAAAAAAAGTCTATCTCTGTGTGACCTTGAACAAGCTGCAAACTGCTTTGAAGAAGTTTTGCTCAGGTTTCCCTTCCCCCTCTCAGGCTCAGTTTAAAGGCACAGAAAGGCACAAAATTAATTTCTGGACATGGGGCAGCGATATGGGATACACATCATAAAGTCACCCCGAGACAATATTGAGGTATATGCACATGTTCAAAACTCCCTAGGCATCAAGTGCTCTTCTATACTTCAGAAGATATACTGAGCCCCCCATTCCAAATATGTTGATTTTTGAAATTGTGTTGTGTCTGAAGTACTATGATTTTGTACTTAGAGGGATTGAGTTTCTCTAAGTTATGTGATCCAGGGATGGTGATGAAGAGTATGTTCAGGATTTCAGTTTTGCTTTCAGTTACATTTTTAAACCTCTCACAGTAGAATAGCTTAAATTGTTTCCTCACGGGGTTTTGTTTGTCTGTTTGTTGTTTTTACCTCCATTTGTGTTGAAAGTTAGTGCTCTAGATTGCAAAAGTTCTGGGAACTGTTGTTCTGGCTGCTTCTTGAGGAAGAGTATGATTGTTGTGGACCTGCAGGTGGAGGCTAAAAAGCAGCATCTGGAAAGTAGGTGTCAGAACATGTAAGGCTCACTCCTAAAACCTGATGAACAACCTCATATACAGAAGCTATACATTGGCCACTGTCAGTGGGAGACGCAGCAAGCACTTGTGCGGAAGATAGTTAAGCAGCCAGGTCAAAGAGGTAGAGCAAGTGAAAAAGGTTTTGACTATGTTTTGGCTGCTCAGACACGGGTCTTGTAACTATCAGACCTTGTCTTGGCTATTTATGCTACAGAACATTGTGTGCATAACTCGGGTCTCTGCCAGACCTGTCTGTAGGTATCTAAACCCTTCCTGTTCCCCACTGTTGGAAGGAGGAGCTTCTAAGCCAGCCTGTGGGCAGTGGGCTTGGCTTTCCCTATGCTGTACTCAACATATGTGGAAGAGCTGGCTTTAAAATTGGCTTTGAAGTCAATTTAGACACCTTTGAAAATGTTACCCTTTGCTTATATAATCATACAGTACATCGTAAAGAACAGTTCTGCTTATGCTGGTAGGGTTGCATGTGTATGTAATTGTGAATACCTGAGCAAATGACCTGTTAACTCAGGGCACTCAGGACGTGCACTAACTATTCAGGAAAATACACACAGTATTGAGGTAATCAGGCCAAAAGCTCACCACATTATTTATTTTGTTTTGTTAAAATAACCAAGATCATTTGATGTGGTCATTAGAGTTGATACATACTTACTGTTTTACACTTGTAAGCATTTTTCACCTTTGTCCTGCTAATGAAATCTGGTCTGATGTTCATAGGTGTTAGTCAGAATTAACATTACATCTAATCAAATGTTCACATTTGTTCACGTTCTTTCCTGTAGGGTGACATTGAAGAGCTAATGGATTTTTTGCAAGCTTGTAAGAAATATCATCTGAATAAAAGATTTTCTTACAGAGAATATCTTGTAAGTAAGATACAGTCAAGGTGTTCTCATGTCTCTGCTCTTATAAATGTCGCAGCAGCCCAGATATCAAGTCTCATTAATAAGACGGAAAGGTAAATATCTCAATTGTTTTCTTGTCAGCCATTTGACTATGTTATTTCACAGGCAACAGACTTTTCAAAAGCCTTTTTTTCTGTGTTACCTAGCAGGAGAGTTGCATTAAAATGTTATCTGTTAGTTAATTCTAAGAAAATATTTTGTAACTGATTGACTTTGTTAGTTAAATCCCAGCAGATGCTGAGGTTTTGTTATCTGTATCCACTTTGTACAGGACAGAGATGAGTTGCTGGAAACGTATGTAGTACCTGTTTGTAATTCTGATTTCACTGGGAACCAGACTCATATAAGATTCTCAATGTCTTTATACATCCATTATTTGTGTAAATAGTCATCCGTCATGTGAAAACTCATACCAGAGTCCATTGCAACGTGTACCAGTTAAGACCATTTGTCTACGTTCATTATGCATGAATATCTGGATTTAACAGAAAAGAACAATTTTGATTCACTTGTGATTGAATATGTTTGAGGAGCTGGATGTACAGTTTCTCTTTTCAAGCTGAAAATCATGAATATTTTCTAAAAAAAGTAGATCAATTTTTATAAATAATGTAGCTGCAGAGGATTTTGACTAGCAGAGAATACACCTGTTGCAGGGAATTAGAAAGTAGAGGTCAAGGCAAGTAAAAAGTAGACCTGGAAATGGACTGCTGTAACACCTGTTATAATACATGTAATTTATTTGGGATATCATACCAGACCCTGGCTGATTGAGTACTCTGTGATAGGATACTCAGAATCAAGGTGGACAGGTAGAAATGGTGACTTAGCAGACACACAGAGACGTAGTTATTTAAAATTGCATGGCTGTGAGGAGCACTGAGAGAGACATCGTGCTGCTATCAGAGAACTGTGTTAGTTCAGCATATGGAGAGATTACTGAGGAGCCTGCCAGGGCAGCAGAATACGTCAGTGGACAGGAAAACGTGTACAGGAAAACAAACTAGTATTGCTGCTGTTGGTCCCGTGCATGCAGCTTTATTTGTATATTTGAGGTGTCAGTCATTGATGTCAGTCTGACAATATGTGAAATGTGCATTAAGAGAACAAGATGAACATTGATCTTTATGGTGTGTTTTTTCTTTCATAATGTTAAATTGATTTAAATGTAATTTAACATTAGGAAGCAGGAAGTCTGTTAAAAGCTACCAAAGATTGCATCTGTTGATGTGACAAAATAATTTATCTGGGTTTTTTGGTATCTTTTCCTTGCTTTTCTTTTTGATTGTCCTGTGTGCTGCCTCACTGGAATCATACCCTAAGTTTAGCTTGAATCACCCTGAGTTTAGCTTCGAGATTCATTGGTTGGAGAGAGCTTCTTCCAGTAGGCTTGCACTGCTTTGCTAAGGTCTACGACTGTGTGGCTCAAAGACAAACGTGTCCTGGAATAGGAAATATAATTCAGACACGTCTTTCACAGAGAGTTCCCTTCCATCAGTTCATTCCTCTTTTTGGAACTGTATTATGAGAAAGTCTGAGATGTTTTCACAGATGATGTAGTTATGTGAAAAGCCTTTGTGAGAACCTCACTGTGTGACCATTGCAGTGAACAACTGGGACTTCTCAAGCTAGAAAAAGTGGTTTCACTCATTGCTTAATTCCTGTTATTTCACCTAACAGTCACAAAACAAATCAACTATAAAACAGAGAGGAAAGGCACAGTATTAGTTAATCCAAGACCTCTGGGATCTCATCCCCAAAAAATGTATTAAAAACCTTCCAAAACCCCCCAAACTACCCAGAAACTTCCAGAAGCAGCAAGCATTATTACCAAGATGAAAAAATAATTTTTCTACCACTCTCCTATTAAACTTTCAGAGTATGCAGTGGTTGGTTGTCTGTGGACAAAGGATACATGTCAATAGTTGGAGATACCATTTGTAGAGAGGCAATCCCATTTGGCTTCCTGGGCCTAGAACTAGTTATTTTCTTGTAACTTCCCACACCTGCTGCAGCAGTATTTCCTCTCAGACAAATGTTGGCCAAACTCTTATAATTCATTCTTTTGGTGTTGTGATCATAAAACTCCAGAATGTAGTATTTCAGTTTATTTGCTAGTGTTTTATTTTCACCAGGCAAACTGAAATATCCCAGTATAACTCATGAAAAATTCATAATTACGTAACATAGGCTTGTATTTCAGTTTCTAATTAGAAAGTGATTTTGGGAATGTTTACAAATTAGAGCATTAAAATTTGAGCAGCAAGAGAAGTCTGGTCTGAATGACTAGTACTTTAAATTTGTATCCATAGTATCCTTGTTTTTCACTTTGTCATTGAATCTGCTTGTCTAAATATAGATAGGGGTCTGTCTTAATCTATTTTGTCCAGCTTTATAATAGAGTGCCTTAAACTTACTGTTATAAATGGAATTTTAAAATGCAGAACTTTGCATGGAGAAGAGAGAAAAGATAGATGCAGTGATAAACCAGCAGATAGATATTGAGGGGAGAAATATTTTAAAAATGGAGCTTAATAGTATGTTTAAAATTTATCAGATAGCAAGGCAATTTCAAATTAACAAGAAAAGGATTCTGTGTGGCCAGAAATGAATGTTATAAAAAGAAAAATAACCCCAAACCAATTCTAGGGAGGGCTGTGAACATTTTAAATGAAATAGAGCAGCCAGAGTTTTCAAGTTGGATTTTCTAAATACAGTATTTAAATAAAATGTGCCATTTGCAAGTACTAGTTTTTGATTACTCAGTGGCTTTCAAAAATCAAGCCTGGACTTCAGTGCCAAAAGGCAGGAAAGAAGATTTTGAAATATAATCTGTAATCCTGGATCTGAGGGACGTCTACATAGGCTCTTTATGATTTTTCTTGAAGAATAGTGGGCAAAAGGGCAGTACTTGAGGCAGTGTTTATCCTGGGTTGTTCTTGCTGTCAACAGAGGTGCAGGGTTCTTGATGTTTTTAAACTATGGCATCTGTAACATGTTGCGTTATTCTTTTGCCAGTATCTTCTTGTTCACAAGAAATTTGCTTTTTCTTCAGTCCCTTAAAAATTGAATCCAGTTCTTGTGACTCACTAGGTAAAAACAATTTCAAGCTTCTTTATAAATTTCTCCCAAAATTTAAATTTTTGTAAGACCTGAAGAATTTCCTGTGTATTGTGTTTGTAAAGTGGTCAAAAGACTCTCAAAAGATTGAAACAAGCACCCTGTGCTGGTCTCGTTCTTCTCAATAATCACCATTTATATGGACCTTGTCCATAGAAAGTGGTTTTCCAGCGGTGTCTTGGCTGGACATTTCTGCAAGTCGGTGTTGGAAAGTGAATGCCTCAAGCAGCAATGCATCAGTATGAAGTTTTCTAATAATCTCTTAAAACCTTTTCTGCTTGTAGTGCAGGGAGGGCACTTATTGCTCTGAATTTTTATTATTACTACATGAATTCTGATCTGGGTACTGGCAAGATGCCACTTCAGCAGGTGAAATCCTGATGTGGCTGGAGTAGCGCGGGCAGAGTCATGCAAGTTCTCTCTGTGTAGTTTCTGTATAGTGATGTGATTCAGCCTCCATGTACATTCAGGCCTGTACAACTTTTCTGCTTCATATCTATCTCCCTTTTGCTTTAGTGATGCTCCCATGCCTTCTCTAGCTTTCATGAAGCAATTTTCCTTTGCTGGGGTCGAGCATCCCTTCTCTAACATCAACTACAAAGTCCTACTTTTTACTTTCATGCCCTCACTCTGTATTTGCTCCTTAATTGGTTGGCTTTCGTTCATTACAGAGAAGTCAAGATCTCTCTCTGATTGACCTGTGATACTGCTGCTGTTGGCTACACACTGCACCTCTGTACCTTCCTTGGTGCTCACTGCCTTTGGGAGGATCTCCCTTTAAACATCCGTGTCATTACCACAGTATTGTCCTTCATTAAAATTCTCGTTGTTCAAAGACATGTGCCTGTACATTTCTTCAGTGATTAAATGTCTGGTATGCTGATACCAGGCAGTTTATCATACAGTCTATACTGTCTTAGTACCTTTCTCTTCTCCTTTTGTTTTGCATTTCTGTTCAGAGTCCTTTGAGACCAGGACGTATTTTATTCCTAATACTATAATTGTTTTTATATTGTATTTATATTAAACAAGAAATGAAGGTGTCTTGCCAGGGTTGAGCCTTTCAGGAATTACCATAACACTGATTAATATAAGTTGGCACATAAACTGACATAGGCTTCTGTGGTGGGATACTGCATCACCTACAGTTTTAGCTGTGGACGTAGTCTATGTAAAGATGATCTCTAAGTAAATCAAATCAAATCAACGGAAATAACGTAGACCCTTTTTTTAATCCTAAAAATAGGTAGCTATGTATCATCTTCCTATCATTCTATGTTGCGTCACTTTCTTTAAACTTCCATTTGCTGTGTGGTTCCAGCACATCTGTCTTTTTCTATTGCAGACTCTTTTCACTGCTCTGGACAGGGATTTTAATTGGATACAGCAAGCCTGGGTTTATTTCCTCAGTACAAGAAAGGATTAAGGTGTTAAATATAATATCTTGGTTATTATCTTTCCTCACTTTCTCACCATAATTAATTACCTTTATTCACATATCTTTTGCCTTGGGTTCAGTCAAAAAGGAGGGGCAGGACTTAAAAGTTACCAAATATGGGCTAGAAACTTGGTGCTGTTGGGGAGTTTTTTGACATAACACTGAATTTTAACATTGATTAGTTTCAAGGCAGAAATTACTTGGCCAAGAATGACGCTTGGTGGATTACTCTCAATATACTGAGAGGTAGTTTAATCCTCTTTGCAGATTAAAGAAATGCAATAGATAGACTTTGAAAAAGCTCTGCAAAAGGAGGATCTCTTTTATTGACATAACTGTGATAAAGCACATCTCAGTTTCTATCCAGCACATGCATTATATAGGGGATGATGTTTCATGGCTTGCACAGATAGTTGTGGATGTTTGAGATGGAGAGGTGTGAATTACGGGATCTGGCCAACATGGTTACTGTGCTGTGACTGCAAACAAGCTAATACGGTAATCTTCTGCTTTATTTTAGCTCTTATTTTGAGGATTTTGATTGGAATTAAGTTGTCACAGTATCAATAAATCTTAATAAACCAAAATGAGATTCTCCTTTCTGGAGAAGGGCTTGCTTACCATATTTAACTGCTACTTTAATTTAGGAATTGGGCCAGGTATCACATTGTAATGGAACCTTGAAAGCCCTGGATTCATCTGAGTCCCGGCTCTGTGTGTAATGTTCATGTCTTTGAAAAAAGGGGGACTGCATAAGTAAACTAGAAGGTATCTGGATGACATCCAGGTTCAGGTCAGGAATTGGAGCTTTCAATTCGAAGTTTCATGTTGACCTTTTCAACACCACATTTTTAAGTCCACTGTGTTTAATATAACTCATGAATGTCCAACAGCCTGGTCTGAATTAAGATGTTCTTTTATTCTTCTTTTGAATAAGAAAGATTTGGGGAACTTGTAGTGTAAATGTAATAGCAGGTAAGTTCTGAAATTCAATATAAATTTGTGGAGAGAGAGATCTTTTTAACTGTTGCCAGGGCTCTTTAGATCTTTTTTTCCCTGACATGAAATTGTGTAGCAACAGGAGGTAGACCATAGTCTTGAACTTCCATTTGAGAGCACCATGGGCTTATGACCAGCAATTTGCTGTTTCTGATAACTGAGGTTTGCTATTGTTTTGAAATTTTTATAATTCTTCTGGTATAAATTTACTAGGCAGTCTGAATATAAATATTTTGTAGATATGATTGCTTTGTCTATTAAACATAATTTTTTGTTCTTTTTACTTGATTACATTCTTTAAAGAGAAATTTTTTTTAATGACAAGGAGTTGTAAAAGACATATAAAATTGCATTCCAGGGACATTAAATGGAAAAATAAAATATGCATAATATATAAGGTTTTAAATGTCTCATTTGAATATCACTTATGTTACAAACTGATATGTAATTGGTTTGCCACTTGCCCTTCCTTCCTTCCATCCTTCCATCCTTCTTCCTGTTTCTTTTTCATACACCTTCACAAACTGCCTCAATTCTGTGCTCATCTCTGAGATTGTCCTTCTATTATCCCCTTCCTTGTTTGATTCTCCCAGGCGTCACTGCATAAGAAACTAAGATCATTCTGTGTGTCTATTTTGCTGAGCCTTTTTGTGGTACTAATTGCCTCAGATACCCTTTCGCACTTAAGAATTTGGGATAACAGGCTTCAAACACTGTTATTACAGAGCAGGTCATCTACCTGAAAGTCATTTGGGAATGCTGCTGGACCGAGCCGAAACTGAAATTAATTTTGTTAAACAGAAATTTGATCATGATTTAAAACAAGAAAAGCAGAAGCTTTGCCAGAAACTCATTACCAAGCGAAGGCGGGAAATGTTGCAAACGGTAATTATTTTCAGTGTATTTATTTTCAAAGGGCTTATCATAAATTAGAAATTGAATTAATTGAAGAATAAAATGTAGTTCTTACAACAGGGGTCAACACTGCCAGGACCATGGTTGAAAATAAGTGTCAGTTGGTTTTAGCTGTGTACCACCATGTTCTGTATTAGTCATGCAGTAATTTATAGCTTTTGTTTTAGAAAAACCTGCAAGAAATAACTTCAGCTTAGCTGGAGAAACTTCTAAAGCCCCTCTGCTTAGTGTACCATGTCCAAGGGGGTCATGACAAGTCTCTGTAACATGCAGACAGGCAAAAGCCAGCTCAGGTTCAGTAGTTGGTGAGGGAGATGGCTCAGGTGACAGTCACCATTTTCTGTGGGTTTCCTGGCTATGTGTGACCTGAGTGAACTTCAACAGCACAGTTAAAATTCAGCTACAAACCAAAACTATGTAAAAGATGCTCTGCCTATGGTTGCTTGTGGTAGAACTCATGTCACCTCATCTCAGCCATCTAAAAATCAAAGGTAACTCTAAAAGATACAAGTCATGTCATAATGTAAGATGACCTGCAGGTGTTCTGAAAGGGAGTTGTCATCCAAAGGTATACTTCAAAGTTACATTTCTGTGCCTAAAAGATGTAGAAAAAACTATCTTGGATTATGTGGTAGTTCTTTTAGATGACCCAAGTTAGGTGAGGTTGAGCTTATCTTTTGCAAGATGTGTTTCAGTGCTTTGTGCTCTTTAACAGATACCAGTGTGAGCATAGACAGCAGGCGTGGTAATGGTGATGTCATTTGTTATGTTTATTCTCTGTGTAGGTAGCTTTGGTTTAACTTTCCAATGAAATTGCAAGATGGGGAAAATAAAAAATAACCCCAAACTTATTTTTTCCCTCATTTTTAAAAATTCTTTTCCTTCTTTGCTGTTTGATCCAGATTGACTTCTGGAATGCTGCCAGATCATTGAAGTTCAGCTAGCTGAGATTATATCAAACCACATGATCATGCATGTGTTTAGGTGTTAGCTCTTCTATCTAGCAACAGTCCATATTATCACAGCCTTTGTATCTAACAATGGTCTGAGTTATCACCTAGGTGCTCATAAAGCCAATCTGTTGAGGGCTGGGTAAGCCTCTGGACACTGAAAAGCAGTTTCAAGAACGTGGAAAAGCAAAAGCATGAAATTTTATATTGCTATGAAATCCATACTTAAGGAGCTAGAATTCAAGATGTTCCTTTTTCTTAACTTTGTTCCTCCTTTTGGTAAATGAATCAGCAGAAAGAGCATCAGAAGGAGCAGCTGTCACTTGGAGACCCCTTCAAAACTACTAATGAGATCTCTCACTACCTGAGACACTGGAAAAATCTTCTAAGTGATCACACCATTGAATTTGAAGAACTTACTGAAAAGCTTGACAATGAGGCCAGCGAAGAGCTGAAAGAGCTTCTATTTAACGTAACGGAGAAAGCCATTGAAGAGCTTAAACGTGTTCAGTGTGGAGTGTTTGTGCAAGAACTAGTCAAGCTCAGTGTGCCAAAATTGTTCCTGCTTGAAGCTGTGGAGGAGCACAAAAAAGAGATGGTTGTTAAACGTGGACAGCTTGAAAGGGAAGAACATGAAAAGAGCGTGGCTGCTGAAGAGCTGCTTCAGCTCACCAGGCAGAAGCTAAGCCAAGAGCTGGAAACAGGCATTTCAGAACAAAAAAAAACCAGGAGCTGGGAACAGTCAATATTCATGCAAGTATCTTTCTGCACTCTTTTCTTAGTTACTATTGCAAATAGAAGAGAATTAGGAGTTTTCACACCTGTCCAGTTGTAATTCCTAGTGATCAGTTCTCTGCTGGGCACTTAGAAATTGATATTTTTTTTCCAAGCGCTCAACCCATGTGGCACCACCAGTGGGTGAGCACTGCAGTGGAAATCCCAGGAAACACAGTCTTGAAGCTAAAAACGTGGAATGAAGGCTTTATATTTCCATTCATTCCATGGGAGGTATCCCTTACACATCTTTCATTGTTATTCATTGTCTGTTTTTCGAGGTCCCACACTTTGGAAATGCCAGTTAGTACGTCAGACCTAATTGGCCCCAAGTCCAAGTTCAAAATATTCCTTCTAGCCACAAGTCAAACCTTACTCACCAGGTTTGTTTTAAGCTTTGTCCCAGTATTTCTACATAGTCCCTAATTACACAGTGCAGTATCCTGCCTGTCCAGCTCATGTCTCCATGCATCAGACTCAGCTGCTCTGGCCTGCTGACAGAGTGCCCCTGGCACCAAGCCCTGAGCCAGACAGGCACCATGGCACAGGCAGTGCTGCAGAGAGGAGTTGTGGCTGCTGGAAGTGTTTTGGCCATTGCTGCCTGCTGCAGTGTGACCCTGGGGAGGTGGGAAAGCAGGTGGTGGCCTTGCCTCAGTTGGGAGACCTTGCACAGGGAGAGCCCATGGCTGTGGCCAGGAGTGGTTGTGCCTCTCAGAGTGGGCAGCAAGGTCCCTGAGAGATCAGGGAATGTTCCTTAGCATTTGTTCTTAGCTTTCAAGTACATTTATGTCTGGTTGTTAGATTGCCTGAATATTTGCAGTACTACATTTCCTATACAATGTCTATTTAATAAGAGACATTGTTAGAGACATGGGAACATGAAAAAATAAAATTGCAGCTTTAGGGGAAGCAACTGGAACAGGCAAACCTATAATAAGCTGTGTGGCTCTGAAGAAAATGTACCAGGCATAAGAGATTGAACAGGGAGGGGGAAAAAAAAAAGACGCTGGTAAAAGTTTCTCCTTCATACCTCTTCTTTAAAGCAAAATAGATTTGTATGGGCAGTTCTATCCAGGCAGAATCTTTGTAAGTTTTCCTGCCACATATTGTAAAACCATGTAAAAGGAATATAAACTTTATCCATTACATTGGCTTTGTTAAAAAAAGAATTACATTTTTTCCTATTGTTTTGGTTCTCGTTTCAAGGGCTTTGTATTTTATTCAACATTTTAGATACTTTCCTATGTTCCTTTCGTTTATATGTATTTTCTAGCTTGTCTTCCTATCTCTTGTTTACATTGCCGAGAGCAGACCTGCAGGAGTATGGAAGTAGATTGTATGACCCAGCAGGACTTTCCTGGTTCTAACTTAGAATCCCATAATAATTGTGTTCCAACCTGGAGTGTGCCTGTCATATTTGTTAGATGCTATCTTTATTTGAAGCAACAGTAAGCTGTTTGAGTTTTTTTTCAGTAAAATTCGGGAAAATATATACAAAAAATGCAGCAACAAGTGTCCTTCAAAAGCCCCTTAAAATTTGTCACTGTCTTCTTTCAGTCCACTGTCTGTCAGTTACGGTATTTTGATGACAGATGCCAGCTCCCATGTTTATGTTCTCATCTGCTATCTAGTTTTCACAAAGAATTATTTTGAATGATAGCTTTTCATTTTTGTTGCTTATCAAAGAGACCGTGGGTTAGTCCAAAATGTTTATGAAGATTGTTAATGCCTAAAGTCCTTTTTAAATATAGACATGGCAAAACTCTATTTGCTGTATTTTATTTTGTATCTCTGTCTATATATCTATATACATGGATTTCTACAATGGATTTTCTTTCATGAGTCTAAGACAAGATACCAAATGGTTAAGTATACTATAAATGATCATTTGGAGTAGCCTTGTCTTAAAATAAGTAATTCTTTGAAGGGAAAAACCTCATGCATTAAAAATGTATTAATTAAGGATCTAACTGTTCTTTGCTGAATCAGTAGAAAGAAAAAAGGATTTCTAAACTCAACGATTTGATGAGGTAGTATAGGCCTGTTATATATTGAATAAAAGTATCAGTACTAATGAAACATGCAGTATAATATATTTTCAATGAAAACTACTCTTTAAAAAACATGCTGTTTGTGTTTTAAATACAAACAATTTTTTGTGGAATAAAGGAAATTTCCAAACAAATTAAAGTATGCTATTTTTTATGAAATATTCTTAAGGAAATAAGATAAAGCAAGAAGATAAATGTAGCCTAAGGTTAATCAGAACTGAGCATGCTTTATTTTCAAGTCAACTTCAGCTTGACCTTTGATCAGTTCATTAGAGATCTGTGTTTAGAATCTTACTTCTATATACTTCTATAAAATGGAAACTTTGAGTAATTCAAATTAGTCTTAAAACATACTGTGCTGTTCAGACTGCAAAGAGCCTTTTTACAAACAACAGCTGGAACCCTTGTGACTTGTTGATGGAAGGGATGACATATGTGTTCATAATAGAGACTTTTATTTTATTTTTTCCTTCTCAGTAGCTGTGACTGCTGAGGGCTGAGAAACAGCACGGCGAGGCTTTATGGGAAGCTTTTATCTTGATTTCAGCTGAAGTTCAGGGATTGTATTGTCTGAAGAGGTGGAAGGACTCTATGCATAGGAAATGTGCAAAAAATATTAATTTATTTTTAAAAAATTCAAATGCTGTTTTCCTTTGAAAATGAAGTTTTACAGTCCAGGAAGCTCTGTATGCAGAATTTAAGGTATCCTCAAGGGTATTTTACACATGCTGAGGAGTTCATTGCTGTTTGTGAAATCACTAACTGATACATGAAATAGACCAAAAAAGGATAATCTCTGCTAAAGTAAAGTATTTGTGTTCATGTCTCTTATATTTTATGCATTATTGCCTAAATCATTGAACAGCAAATGGCTCTTGGTTTTTTTTAACAGGCAACTTCTAAGTTTACCCCTCTCGCTCTCAGAAGAGGAGTTGCTTAGAATGAGGCAAGAGTTGCACTGCTGCTTCTCTCAGGTGGACAGCAGCTTGGCTTGGCCCAAGATAAGAGCAAGAACCTTGCTTCAGGCTTTTGAGGTGGAGCAGAAGGACACCGAGGTGCTGAAGGTTGAGCAGAATTTAGCAATGACCTGCAAACAGGTGGGAACAGCGTGGGATCAGTGTGGGGATGTGGAAGGGCTTCCTGGGTGTACCTGTGGCTGCTGGCATTGGCTGCAGATCTGGGTCCATAGCTTCTCCATAGGTGTGGCAGCACTTTTCCTGCCTGCATGGACCAGTGGACTTAAAGATAGTTGGGCAGCAGTTGGATAAATAGGTTTTTTTTCACATATACCTGCGTATTTCTGCTGCTTTAGTGAAAGTTTTGGGAGTTTCTGGAAAAGAATCTTCCACATTGTTTTGTCTGTTTAGGAAAGTAAAGCTCCCGAACTAGATGGCCTTTCTTGGCAAGAAATTGGGCATGATTTCTGTTTCTTGTTTTCAAAAGATTGAAGTGTATGCCGACAGTTGGGGTTTTTTTCCCCACGTCTAAATACGTAGAAGATGAGGCATACTCAAAGTTAGAAGAGTATTTCCAACGAGGAGTCTATCTGCCTATCAAATGTAGCACTAGTTAAAGAACCCTGTGAGAGGTGTTTAATTCCTTCAGTAAAGTGCAAAAGCTATGGAATCATAAATGGTTTTCAGTTCTTATAAGGTAGCGGGGCAAAAAGCATTCCCTGTATTAATTGTATCTGATACTTTCTTTAAAGGAGAACTTGCCCTTGCTTTGTTTTGGTTCAGTTATACTTTCTCAACATGTAAACTACCTTGGGTTAATTGTGCTAGGAGTTAGCCTAGTTCAAAGCCTTAATAGTTTCTAAAATACTAAAGGAGGGAAATGACTTTGCAAAACCTTACAGTTGAACAGATGTTATCATTTCCCCAAGAGTACATATACTTAGTTGGTATTCTTGTAAAGAAATGGAAAGGTCAAGAATAATTTGATTACATGGAACGGTGCCTCTTAATATTATCATGGTTCATTTGTGATTCATAGACTGTGTGTTGAAAACAATGTAGATCTTAAATTAATATTCTTTGTTCATTTTCAGCTGTGCCGAGGAGACAACTTATCAGTTAAAATCTTCTCTTATTATCACTACTAAAGCTTGTTTAAAATCAAATGTATATGCTACCAGTTTTCATGGAAAGGATGAATATATAATTCTACTTGAAATAAATTTTTAAAAAAATTCTAACTTTGAATGTCCGAAAGGAATCTTCTGAGTGAATAGGCAGCACCTTCATTTCAGAAATACTTTCTCAGTGAAAGTCATATTTGCCAAGTGTTTCATTATTTGATGGATGTGCCAATAATAGCAAGTAATAATCCTAACACTAGCATCCTCATATACCTCTTACAAATAAAGCATTTTTGCTCATCTTGTTACAGCAGCATTCTAAAATGGGAAAAACAGGATCCAGGAATAGAAATAAGTTAGATATTCTGAAGAAATCTTTACAGGACAAAATTTTAATTTATGAAGACTCAGTGAAAGGTGAAAATTTAAATAGGGTAAGTACAAACTTTTCTGGACTGAGGTCAAAACCTAGATCTTCCGTAATTAAAGAATGGCAGTCTCTATCAGTGTGAATAAGAACCAGATAAGAAAAGGTGTGAGGTATAGTGTCATGATGCATCTCCCTACTCTTGCCTGATTTTATCAAGATGTATTTCAAGCTGAATAGTTTTTGCTTTGTTTTAATTTTTGCATATTAGTTACAGAACTGATTTAACGTCTCACCCCTTTTTCTTCCAATGGTTCTGGGGCTTGGTGTGTGCAAGATTGCAAGACTCCCCTAGATCCTGTGGTTTTCTAGAAAGACTTTCAAAACATGGAAGGTACTTCAATGCATGCTTTAGCTGAGCAGCATTTAGTTCTTGGACATCTGCTAATGCTGCTGAAAACCCAAAAATGGATTCTTAGATCCAAAAACTTTTTGGGGAGGGTCTGAGTTTATTTGTACAGAGCTAACTGAAAGGAAGTCTTGATTCTGGTGGGTTTTAAAGACACACAGCCCCAGTCTAAAAGTAATTCTCGAGAAATGAGTGGGGCTGATCTTAATACAGGATTTTGAAGGCTTTTTACTTCTCTGCCAGCAGATGTTCCAAGTGATCTTTCACATGTGTACAATATGGGTAATAAAAGTTTTGTATGTCAGAGGGACATTGCAATGATAAGTTTGTTAGACAGAGGTGGTGCACAGCTGTAAGAACTACACAGAACAAGCAGGTGTCATTGGTAATTAAAATTGGTAGATGAAAAAATAGTTTCAAAAGCTATTACAATATCACTTTTAGTACCAATTTGGACAAAAAACTATTTTTATACCTCTTTCTTATGCTTTTGATACCTGTATCCTGAAAAATGAAAAATACTGGGTCAACATGTTAATTCAGAAATAATTTCACTTTTATGTGAGAGCAACGCATTTTTTGTATTGGTTGCAGATGATAAAAGCAAATGTACATCTAGTCTAGCACCCAGTCTTTGAAAGTGAGAGCAGGTGCTTGGGCAGGACTGCAACAAGAAGGCAAGGATGTTCTAGCACTCTTCACTAGTTCAGTAACTATGGCCCAGGAATGCTCTTATCCTCTAATGGAGGCATTTAAATTTTGACTTCAATACCTGATGCCTTGATCCTCAAAATTTAAGGGGTTTGGTACTGGTACTTGAAAGTACATGAGATTATGGGCTAAGCTCTAGAGTTTAAAAAGTACTGAATACTTGTTTGGTGTAATACTGCCTTACATTTCTATTAGAATCTTGTTTTAACATTGGAAAGTTAGCTTCTCTAAGCCTCATTGTTCCAGTTTTATATGCACCATCTGGCATACCTGTTGTTGTTCTAATTGTATGGCTGGTTTCAGAGCTGGAAAGAGTCAGAAAGAAACTCATGTGGCTAGGGGTAGATAGTAATACCAGATAGTAAAACCAGTTGAGTAATGCAGCATTTTGTTTGTTTAAGGGGAGTTAATTTACTGTATAATGTTGAAGGTGTTTCACCACCCCCATTGTAAAATATTGTGAAATATTTCTTCCTATTTTAAAATATTTGATATTAATTTAAAATACATCATAATAAATATGTTTTAAAAAAGGTTAAATGTTTCTAACAGTTGTAAAATATTGCTTCCTTATATTTAGTCTTAAATCTACCCTCTTATAGTTTAAAACAATTGCAGCAGGACCTGCTAAGTGGTTTATTCCCATCTTTCCCCCTTAAATATTGAAAGGCTGCAGTAAAGTGTCCTCTGACCCTTCTCCAGGCTGAACAACCCCAACTCTCTCAGCCTTTCTTCAGGAGAGATGTTCTGTCCCTTGTATTTTGGGCATGTTTAATGTAAGGCTTTCATACCTAGTAATATGCAAATACTATCTATTTTTATCCATAAATGTTAGGATTCATGGAATATACTGAACATGTTGTATAGATCCCATGCTATTTCTGTGTGTTTCTGTCATCAGTGGCATCTCTTTTGCCTTTGAATTCAGCCACAATTAAGATACACTTTCTTGGGCCTCCTTATAAGTGAACTTGAGTTCTCAAACTGCATTTCCATCCTCCTTTGTTATTCATTTTAATAGGTTCAAACTTACAATAAAGGTGATAACTCATTTACTCATTCATCTATTCATTATTCGTTCATCCATCCCCAGATTTCATATATGTATAATTAATTTAAAGCTCTTGTGTCTGGAACTGAGCCTCCTGTGAAGAAGCAAACTGTGCATTCAGTTGTGTGCAAACACCTGTCAAACATTCCTATGTAATTTTTTTAATCTATATTTTTAAAGTTTTATAACACATCCTGGTTCTAAACCACAAGGGCAGACTTCAAGTATTACTTAATAATTTTGTGGCATATAAAGCTAGTAATAGTATTTATTTTCTCCTTTCTTGAGATATTGTTGAAGATGTGTATTCTGGCAGGCAGTGTCTTAGACATGTAAATAAAAGCTGGAAGAAAAGGATGATTGTTCAGTGTGTGCATGTTGTCATAACTCATTCATTCTAGTAGTGTTGCAATAATTTCTGTTAGTTAAGAAGCTGCTGTCATGCACTGAATAGGGAGCATCCCATATACTCTGCAGCATTAGTCCTTTTGAAAATGGACCTGTTTATTCCTAGTCAGGTAAGTCTGCTTGATTATTTTTTTCACATTCCTTGGATAGGTACTATTGTAATGAAAATCATAAATTATTTCGTCTCTGGCAGACAAAACTTTGGCTGTTATCATCCATCATTTTCCAGCTTTTAAGTAAACTCAAAACTCGGTGTAGCCCAAGTTTTGAAAGATGACTTGTGGAGTTAGTTGTCCAGCCTGGTCCATTTCTGACATGTATTACCCTGTACAGTGATGCTGTAGCAGTGAATCTCCCTTAACACCTTGCTAGACAGCAGCTGTTGGCAGCAAAGTATTGCTGGTTGCGTTGGATATAAACTCCTTGCCTTTCTTTAGAATCTTTTTTTTCTGGTATTTGGTAACATGTCTGTTTAACTGTTAAGGACTCACTTCCATGCCATCCTCTCTTTAAGAATCACCTAGTAGTGCAGCAACTTCCACCACTGAAAAGAGGAGTGAGGGCAAGTCAGTGGGAATTTCACAAGGGAGACCTTAAAATTGGACAGTGGGACAGTATAGCTCTGAAAATTGCTAAATGTTTTAGTAACACTGTCTTGTGTCACAGTGGTCAGTCATATAACATTTAATTCAGTGTGCCTTTCAGAGGAAAAAACTTGAGTCTTACTTGACAGATTAGTCCTGTGCCCAGGCTTTTGAAGAAAGATTGTTATTTTTTATGTTTTAAATATGTGCCTCACCAAGAAAACTGAGTTAGGGTGGGATTTTTTGTCTTGTGCAATCTGTATCAAAGTTGTGACTTGTAGGATGTTCTGTGGGATTTTTTGTCTTTCATTTCAAATACCTGTGAACTGCTGGGCTGTGAGCTTTAGTGGAAGATGCTAAAGCTACTTGCTTTTCAGCATAAAGCACTTCGTAGAAATTGAAAAGCTTCAAATTCACTTTAATAGATTTCTTGCAAAGAACATAGAAGATACATATATTAAACTATTATTATTATTGACTTTTTTCCTACAAAAAACTGAAACATAGAAACAAGTAATAGGTATTTCTGGATCTATCCTAGGGTAAATGTCATCTTCTTTCTTTTTGAGCAAATGCTGCAAGACAGCTCAGCTCTTGTTCTGTAAATTCCCGATTTTGACTATCTCTTGCTTCACTATAAATATCTGCCTCCTGTGTTCCAAAATAAGAGCTTAGTTTTTATCATTTTGGTCACCATAATGCCAGTGCAATGTCTGAGTTAATTCTCCTTGTAACCCAAATGTTCCATATGCTTATTTGTAACCCATATGCTTGCTTATTTTAGTGTCACTCACCTGCATTATTCCAGATTGATTTGTTAGATTAACAGTAATGTTGAGAGACAGTATCTGTCTTTTAAGATGGAGATTTGTTACAAGTATCAAGAAAATAAATCTGCCTCCAGTTTGTGTCTGTAGGATGATTTCTTATTCTTGACTTGTTACTGGCTTAATTCAAATTAGTAGGAAAGATTTCCTGAAGGTAATCTACCTCTTGCGTTCAAAGACATTCCAGATGATTCGGTGGAGCCTTTGGAGAGTATCACATGAGCAAGAGCATATCACAGGCGTATTTGGTTCCAAATCACATTTTACATTTACCTCTCTCTACTGGATAATAGAATTTGTATGATACACAGCCACTCTTAGCACTCTTATCAATAATATTTCCAGAGGAAATTTCTGTTCATCATATTGCGTATTTATCATCTTAGGTACCTAAAAACTAGGTGGAAGTATCCTTAAATTCTTCTTTAAAACTAATCATAAGTAGAGTCAATCATGTATAATTGTGATTAACATGAATAGGAAACTGATAAGGTTTTTCGTGTCTTTAGTACATATAATTTCAATTTGTGCGAAGATATTCTGATGGCCAAAATCAGGTTTTGTGCCAATGGGAAGTCATACAGTGTCTAAGGACTACAGTTGACCTTTCTGGTGTTTAGTTCACACCAACAGGGCAATCACTATTGGTCTTTATTATTTTTAGACTGGTAAAATAGGGGAGGTTGCATGTACAAAGGGGTACCACAGAATGCCTACTGCGTTAAGGTACTAGGCATGTACATATCCGAGTTAAATAGCCAAGCTCATCTCTGCCTGTTGTTTGAGAGAGAGGCCAAACTTGATGGGATAAATGTTTTTCCATAGAATGCAAATGTGAGTATCTGCTCTCAGAGGCCATGGTGGTAGTAAACTTGACCAAAACTTTAAGAGGTTTTGACATTCCTCCCTTGGTGACTGTGGTTCTTCCATTCTGTCACAGGCAGTAGTTATTTGAGCATTGCTGTTAAAATACCTAGTACTGGAAATTTCTGAAAATGATCATTTCTGAAAATGGTTGTGGTTGGTTTGGGATTTTTTGGTGTGCTGTGAAACCTATCAGATTTGTCAGGATGAAGAAAGAATTTAGAGATGGAGTGAGGACAAACCTGGGCTCCGATACCCAGCATTGGGCATGTGGGGCAGCAGGTGATAGCAACACCAAGTAGTGGAGTCAGAGCTCTCAGGGCTTCATGTGCTTTCTCTGTCTGTGTCTTCTCTCTTAACAATCCTTTAGGCCCATGTGAATAGTACAGGGAGAGAGAATAAAAACAAACTGGTAATTGATTACTTTTTTTTGAAGATTCAGGTACCTAAATGTTAGATATGCAATGTAGCCATCTGTGTCTAACCTAGACATCCACCTTACATGTCAGTGGAAACCCGTTTTTTAGGATATGAAACCTACTGAGAGGTACCTTTTCCTTTTCTTTGAGTGTGAAGGGAGCTTAGAGTGACAAGCTCAGATGGAAGCATCTAAAGAAGGTAATTGCAGCTGGCTGCTATACACATTGTCCCACAGAAAAATAGTCACAGTGCAGTGTCCTTGGCTGTCAGTGGTACAGCGTGGAGAGCTCATCAGTCACACTGCACTGGATTGTGTGCCTGCACATGCTGCACTTGTCTTTCACCCTTGAATAGTTTCTGTGGATGTTCCATCAAATGTGTGGCAGCAACACAGTTTCTGAGTTAAATCATTTTGATTTTATGCTGTTTGATGTTGATCCAATCCAGTTTTAATCTTACTTGAAATCCATTGCCAATAGACTTTTGATTTACAGTTTCTTTTATATAAGAGGATTTTTGGTTATTTGCTCAAAGAATAGTAGGTTGAATGTCATCAGTCAGCATTAACTGACACTTGCCAACTTGAAACTAAATACAGTCTTTTTATAAGTTTCATGTTTTTTCTAAACAGAAGGGTGTATTTTATCTTTCCATTTAACCATAGTTAACCATGGATTTATTTGTATTTCTAGCTTTTAATTTTATTGTAATAAAAATTATATAGACCCTCTGTTTTGGGTTAGCATTTAGTATTAAAGTTTTGATTACCCTAAAAGAAAGCCTGATCTCTATACAGTATTTGACTGTACTGTAATTTTTTTTTATTACAGTATAAACTTGGAATTGAAGGTTAAAAGCACTTCTTAAAACAGTGTATTGCATTATAAGATAACAGCATTGATTTCTTTGCTGTTATAATCCTCCTTGTTAATTACAGACTGCCAAAATCATAAGTGTGCATGTGAGAGTTTCTGTTAATCTTTCTATCTTTCGTGTTCTCATATTTTTTTTAGATTAAGTACGAGTTGCAGCTTGAAAAAGAGTGTCACCTGCACAATCTGGAAAACAAACTTGGAGAGTTTATTGCTTCTGTAGCCTTTCAAAAAACTGTTAAAAAATCCAAAATGCTGGAGCTGTATACTGCTATCATAAATGTGCAAGCTTTGCTCTTTGAACAACTGAACACATCAAAAACCCTGTCAAAATTGGAATGTATTCAGATTTTAGAAGCACATAATCCTGTAAGTAATGTAATTGTTAAAAGAAAAAAATCCTGTTAGGAAACAGCAACTGTTAGAGCATCTTTGACTTAGCTGCTGGTTTGCAGATTCTGGTGACCCAGACTTTAATTTCTGTGAGTATGTGCACTTTAATGCATTCAGTAAAAGACATAAAAAAAAGGAAAGTCTTAGAGACAAGGAAGATTGTGTATTATTATTTTTTATTTTTGTTATAGTTGCATGCAGTCAGAGTAGTATTTTGGTGGCTACTTAATATTTTATTGATTGAAAGAAAGTTGAGAAGTGGTTGGGAGTCATGACTTGAATAGTAAATTGTTGTGACTGTCTTACAGAACTGCTCATGTTATAATGCTGTCCATATGCAAAATCCATAACCACACAATATGCTTCAGTTGTCAAGTTTTTAGAGATTATCTATACAGCCTTCTACCGATCTCCCTTCAAGCACACTCATGCAGTTAAAATAGTAGGAAATCTGGAAAAAACCTCTTCCCTTCACCATATTTATTACATACTTGATATGTGCCAATTTTCTAATCCTTTTTTAATACTTCAGTGCTCCATATTCACAAGGACGTTTTTTTTCTACATCTGCTATTTGAAACCATCCAAGTGAGGTTTGGGGAGAGCATTGGAGTAGAACAAACAAAATGGGTTTTTGAGAAAAACCTCTTTGCTAGAGGGCATCATTTGACAGCTATTGCTGTGAAAATTCCTTGTTAAATTTTAATGTGGTCATCTCTGCAGAGTTTCTCATAGAGTGACAGCTAGAATGCTTATATGCCTCCAGTTTTGCTTAAATTTGTATTAGATCTGTAGGAAATAGTAAAAGTTGTTTGTAGACAGAGTATTTTTGCCTTTTATGCAGTAAGTGCAAAGGGGCTTTTCAGAGAAGTGACTTTTACCTTCTCTGTCCTTGAATAGGTGAAGAAAAAGGATTGAAGAAGGGGCAGAAGTGAGACCTAGAATAGCTAACACTGAGTTAAATACAGCTGATGAGGCAGAGGAGTAAATTGAAATTAAGCATTTCCTTTAAGGTACTGGTTAGCAAGTGGGGCTTTGAGATAGTAAGCAATGTAAAGGTTGAGTTGAGACAGCAGTGTCATTGTAAATGGGAATATGAAGCCTTCCTTCTGGCTAGTTTGACTTTTTGACCAAAGAGAGATCTTTAGCAGGGGGTTTTGGGTTTTAACCTTTTGATTTTGGGTTAATACACAATAACAATGAGCATTGTATTTTAACCCTAACTTATCAGACTAGTTGTGAATTACTACTGCCTTTTAACTTAAATCCATTTGATATTAGCTGTTAGTTTGGACTAACTAAAACTAGTTAGTCTGAGTTTCTTAAGCTATTTCAGTGGGTTTATGCAGCTTACAAATGAATTTGAATGGTGGTGTTCCTTAGTTTTGATCTTAGCCATGCTGGCAGTGTACTCGCTTGATGTTCTCTACAGTGGAAGGTTTCAGAGAGCATTGACTTTTAACACAATGAAAATTGAGTGGTAGCTTTCCTCGTTGTTCTGATATTCGTGATGTACCAGACGTGTTTACTGAAGCTGTGCAATGAATTGAAAAGTGTAATGACTGCAAGTGGCTGGGTAGAATAAGAAATTAATAAAGTAAGATCAGAAAAATCTGATACCATCATCTTTTTTCTTCACTCCAAATGAAATTTGTTCTTTCAAGTTAAATTAGAACTTTTTATCATCATGCATTTTCAACCTCTAGGAGATCGAAGAACTTGACAGGAAGCTGGAGTATGAGATGTTGCATAAGGAGTCAGCACAGCAGCATCTAATGAGTAGGCAGAGATGGATTCTGGATGGTTTGGGACTCTCGAATGAAGCTGTGGACACAAATGCAGAAAGACATGTGACAGTTCTGTTAAGACAGGCCATGAATAAATGTAGACAATTTATAAACCTGTACCAGCAAAGGTAAGTTCTTTGGTCTCGGGTTTTACTGTGTTACCGCAGTTCTTAAGGACCATAAGATATCCTGGAGAAACAGCAGGCAGAATGTTCTGCTCTGTTGGGGAGGGACTGTGCATCTGTGTTTGAACACTGTCACCTTGTGCCGTGGCCCAGAGCATAACTGAGGAGTCTTGGGAATTTTGAAATAAGAAACATGAAATAATAATAACTTAGTAGCATATAAATCGTGCTGTGTTGCATGGCAGTCACCATTTTTTTGACAGGGATAATGGAAAACTAATGATACTGCTAAGCAGTAAGGAGGAAAAGAGTTTTAATCCTCTTTGTCTCTCAAGAAGATAGGTAGGGACTTCAGAGATACTTGATCTGCTGGGGTCAGAGGAAGTAGCTGAGACAATTTAAATTGAATTTTCATCTACATTGTTGTACTGTAGACTGAATTCCCTGGCACACAATTATTTTTGATGAGATGTATAAACTCTTCTTCAATTTCAGTTTTCCCTGGACAGTTTTTAAGTAAAGAAATCAGTGACAAATAAAATGCCTCTTGGGAGGTATATAGAAATACCTGTCTTGTCATAAAGACTGACTAGCAAAAATGGGTGATAATTTGCAAAATTATTGCAGCCTTTTGTATTACTTTCATTAGGGTTACAGGAGGTAGAAATGACATTTCCATGTGTATTGCACAGTATTAAAAGCCTAGCACATTTCAATCTTCACGTAACATGCTCAAAGTGTGCTTTCCATTAGAAAGAGTGTTTTCCATGAAACCACTGATATATTAAAAATGGCTGTGATAGTGGTAAGCCTGTTTTAATTCTGAAAAGGCTGGAGCCCTACTCAGTTTAGATGAACAATTTTCCTGTTGCAGAACTGAAGAGTCAGTAGAAGATCAGATAAATCTCTGCAAGAGTATCCACAAGCTGGTAATCTATCAGGGAAGCCTTCAAAGAAACTGCAACTAGTCTTTACCTGAAAATTTACTGGAAGAAACAAGTTTTGTACTTTTGTACATTACAGGTTTTGTGCATGATGTCATCATGTTTTGGTCTAGAAAAAAAAATCACCAGCAGTGAGGAAGTTAACTGTTTAATATCATATTTCAGCTACAAAAAGATCCACAACTTGCCTTAAAGTGTGGTGATGAAATTTAAAGAAGAGGATGGGGACAGGTTGAATCACATTGCTTTGGAATGATTCCAGATTTGAATTGTGTGCAAAAGCATAGTCTAAGATTCTGCTCTCATGTTTGCTTGGGGGTTCAGGGAAGAAGGGAAGAGAATTTGGCATATTTTAGAAGTTAGGCTGCTCTCAGCAGCTTTGCTGACAGACAGATAGGCTTCCTGAATGGGTGACCTTGAGATTTTGTTTCCTATAATACAGTCATTGCACCTGGGAAGATTTCAATGTTAATTCTGTCTTTCACTTCAGCTTGAGAGATGAGCAGTGGAATTGCGTGGTGCTTGAAGATCTCCTGGAAAATATAGAAATGGATGCATTTTTGGCAATTTATAGTCAGGTAAGCATGAAATTGAACAAAACTTCCAAGTTTAAATTACAGCTGTGTCTGGATATCAGCTTTTCTTTTTCGGGAACCATTACAGATGTATTCAGAGTTACTCTCTGCTAGTAGTTGCTACCAGTTTTCAGCCTATACTGTCAGTCACTTCAGTTAATTCTGACCTACTTTCAGCCTTTTGAATTTTACTGAATTATATTTCTGTTTGTTCTTTTACAAGTCCTTTCAGTCCTGTTGCATTTCATTCTGTGGAGAACTAAAGTGCCTGATTTTCTGGTAAACAGACAGATTTACAATTTGATTTTCATGTAATGAAACAAGGGTTTTGTTTAGATTTTGATGAGTGTTAAGAATGATTTGCATTGACTATGTTTCAAAATTAAATGATAGCAGGACTGCTACTTAAATTTTCTAGTATCATTGTTTTCAAAACAAGTGTCTTGTCTTCTGGTAATTTGCTGTGTTTTGACTGCTTGTCAGTCCTACAAAGGCCTTAACAATGAATTGCTTGATTGACCCTAGTTTTTATCTGCAGGCCTTGGGTGTGATATGTAGCTAGCATCAAAAAAGACCTGGTGGGGCAGCTTTCTGTGTCCAAGTATCTCACTTCCCAGGGACAAGAGTGGTCACAGTCCCCCTGTATCATGAATTGGGAGCTTCAGAGACCACCGTGTCAAGGAAGGACCGCTTTAGTCTAAGGGTCTCTCAGCTTTTCCTGTGTCTTAGTTTGTTTCTGCTGAGTCACTCCAGAGGACCTGTTCCATAACCTTACCAAGCACTGAGGTCAGGCTGACAGGCATCTAGCTCCCCAGATCCTCCTTCCAGCCCTTCTGGGCTGATGGGGGTCCCACTTGATAACCTCCAGTCAACAGGCACCCCTCCAGTTAGCCAGGATTGCTGGTAAATGATAGAAAATGCCCCAGTGAACACTTGGCCAGTTTGCTTAATGCCCGTGGGTGGATCCCGTCCAGCCCCATAGACTTCTGTGTGCCTGAGTCAGGTCACTGACCATTTCCCCTTGGATTATAGCAGTTTGTCTTCCCATGATGCTTGTTAAGTTTCTCTGATGCAGATACATTGGGAAAGGGCTTCTCAACAGCATGGCATGTATTTTGCAAGTTGAGGGGTTAAAATCATTGTTTTGGAGATCATATATGCGTGCAAACAGAGTACATCTTCATTTTCACAGTACCCTGTCCTCTTTGCACCGTAGTAGGTGAACAGTGACCTTTAATAATTGTAAATCTTGACATGTTGAAGACAGAGATTTAAAAGCATCGCTGTCATCTCACTGCACTTGAAAAATGGGGTACGCTGCTCACTATATTCTTGGGGTACTTGTTTCATTGATAAGATTCCCTGAAGAAATAATTTATTTGTGTAAATATGCATCAAATATACCATTGGGGTTTTTGTGGTTTTATTATTTCATAAGAAGTGTAGCCCAGAGATACCCTGCAACATATTTTATTGAAATGCCATAAAACCTATACCTATTTACCCTGCAGATATATAAAACAAAATTTCTGTTTTCAGCAAGTATAATAGTATACTCCTAACTATAATTCCAAACCTGACTACTCTTAATTCAACTGTTAAGAAGTATGTCCTTAGTAGAATATTAACTTACTAATTTATTAAGGCTCACGATGTTACACAGTCCTACTTTTGGATGTACTTAGAACACATTACATTGACAAATGTTAGGAAACTATAGCTGTCTTACACTTACTCTTTTCTTTAAAGAGGATTTTCCCCTTTAGACTAGTTTTCAGACATGTAGATGACATTGTCTCTGAAAAAAAACAGGTAAGTTTCACTTTCCTGTATTTTATGTTTCAGCTTACATCCTTATCAAGGCAGATACAGGTCAGTAAGAGATTTGCTTGAGTGATAGTGAGTTCAGGATTATAAGCCTCTGGCTGAGTTGTTACTTTTGAATAAACTCATGGCTGTAGCCCCAGGTACACTAATTGCATTTTAGGTACAACAGACGGTGCAGGCAGGCTGGCATTTGGAAACAGCACAGGAAGCTTGAAACACAGCATGGCTTGAGTTCATTGATTCTTGCATCAGTTGTTTAAATACACATTGCTCAGTGCAAATACTTAAAAACAGTTCTGCTGTTTATAAGCTACCATTCATTCCTGGTTTTATTTTGTCAAGATTCTGGGAATACAGATGAGACTGTTGGTGGCACAAGTAGCACTTGTATCCATTTGTTATTATAGAAAAATGAATTCCTGACCTTTGTGGTATTTTACCAATAACATACTTGAAGAATCAAACTCATGCCATGCTGGAGACTTTTGATCTGACCATTCCTGTGTTTACTTACATGTTCACTTCTTTCAACTTCTGCAAGCTGCTCTGGGTAGCTGTGAGCACCTGCAAATGGTGCTCAGTGCTGGCGCATGTTCACACAGCAGCGCTCCCTTTGCTGTACGTCTGTCAGGTGCAGCTGGCTGATGGGCACCTGTGCCACTTTTGGGATTGTTGACAGCTTTGTGGCATCCTACAGAATTGTTTACTTGTCAGTTCTGCTGTGCTAGAAAAGTATTAAGGGTTGCCTCTCAGTCTAAGTCATACTTGGTGCAGAAAGGTAAGGGTCAGAGAAAAAACATTTTAAAGAGGAAACTGCTACAGAAGGAAGCAGTACTAAAGTCATTATGTACATCCATATAAAAATAACTGGTTTAAAGGTCCTGAAAACATTAGCCAAAAAGAGCAGAATAGGTCTCAAGAGGTCTGTCACATTTATTCTCACTTAATGTTGTATTTTGTAGGTTTCTAGAAGAACAGTTTTTAAAGACCAGAACTGCAACACAGTACTATAGAAGTTAGACTTAAGTGTCTGTATTAAGATTTAAGCTCCTATTTGCATTCCTCTCCAGAGGAGAATCAAATAATTTCTTCCACTAAGCAACCTGAGCAAACATCTTTTTGGTGTTCAAGTCTGGTGACTCCTCAAGCTAAAAATATTTTAAGCACTGCATCAATTTACCAATCTTCTCATCAGTCTTAGGATTTTGTCTTGCTAATTCTGTGTGATCTCAGTGGTTTCCATGGAATATCTGTAACAGCACTGAAGAGGCCGTGACTAGTTTTCCTACCTTTTGGAGAGGAGTTCTCTGCTTGAAGAACAATTATGGGAAAAGGAGGTTGATTGATTTCTTTTATCCTTTCTCTGCAGCTGTCTATATTTGATTTAATACTGCCTTGCTTTGTTTCTTTCAAAGAAGAAGATTCAGTTAATCCAGGGATCTCCTAGGTGCGTTCACTCCTCTGAAAGTTGTCATGTAGAAAAAGAGGCAGGGCTCAAATGTTTGCTGCGACTTTTTGAAACCACTGTGGACAGAGAACCTGGCAGTCTTCCTAGATGGTGTGACCTTGTGGGGTTTTATGTGACATGGGCTTTGTAGTTATCTCCTTCATCAACACTTAGAGGAGGGTCTGCAGAGTGCTGATAACTCAGCTGTTGTGAATCATCTTGAGTGTTTGGAATGTCTTGCCTAGCTTCAGCTACCTGAGTTACATGTATGGTTTGAATAGACAACAACAGCTTTTTTCTGGCATTCTTTGAAACATTTACCTTGCTTTCATTTGCCTTACTCTTTTCTTTCCATGTAGTTCTCAATATTTTGTAGACTTTCATATTTGATACGCATGAGGGATCTGCAGAAACAGCCCTGGGGACACAGTATTTATGACAACAGAGCAGAAAATAGCAATGGAATGTTGGTGTTTCAAGTGGGGCAGGAAATGGGGCTGGCTGAGTGTCTGTGGAACAACTAAATTTGAACTCAGTCTGAACATTATATGAATATGCTTTACTACTGACCTTTGGGCCAAAATGGATGGGACATTTGGAAATAAAAAAATACCACCAAAACAAAAGTAGGTGTTTTCCTTCACCTCTTAACAAATGTTACAAGCTGTTCTCTGAGCTTATCACAGAATCTGGTGTTAAGAGAAGCTGAACAGTGAAGTGGTCAACCATGACATGTAAAGTTTTTTGAGGCTGTTTTTCTCTCTTTAATTTTACAGACCAAGAAATGCCATATTGCTTCCTTGCTATCATGAAAGGATTTCCTTATAGTAGTAGAATACATAAATGAGCTAAGCCTTACATGTTAGAATATAGTTGCCTTGTGACTTTCCAGATCAAAGGGCATCAAGTACATGCCCTAAGAAAATATGTGAAGATCTACTGGTTGTTCAGCATTTACATTGCCTGAATCCCAGATGAAATGGACAGCCATTATGCATGGGCCAGTGTAGGTAGAAACAGTGAACATGGCAGTGTGACCACTTTACACCAAAATTGTCACTACTAAAATGACCTTCAGTAATATTTTTTTGTTTCCATAATGACTATTTATTTAATAACAGTAATTAAAAGTGGCTAAAATTTATTTTCAATGGTAAATTTATCTGTCTTCTACTCATTTAATTCTTTAGGAGCTCCATCTGGCAGGGTATTTAGCTAAACTGACGAGGGTGCCAATGGGGATGTTGCACAGGGTCTTGAACTTGTTGCTGCCCTCCAGCTCACAAAGTGAAGTTCTTTCTGTCCTCGATTCCATCAGTAAATATTCAGATGGTGTTGTTGAAAGTGACAGTAATGCAGACGAGTCTGGCAGCTGTAAGAAAAGGTAGGTGTGATGTTTTCTGGTAGACCACTGCAAGACAAGATTGTTGCTTTACCTGTATATGTATTTGCTGGACAATGAGATTGACAGCTATAGAAAGAAATCACAGGTGCATAAGTTTAGTTTTGAAATACTTTTCTGGGGTAAAAATACTTTGAAACTGCTACCTTATTTGGTGAAATATTTTAACTACAATAAATTGATTGATAAAAAGTTAAAAAAAATTTAAGTACATTAATTAAACAGTTATTCATAATTAATAAATCCTGTTCTGATTATCTTCTTTCTGTTGCCTGGAGTTTGTTAAAATACTTTCCTTCCACTTTTTTTATTTATAATGTTCACAACACACCATGTTTTCGGTGTCTGTAGTTCTTAAAGATGTAAAGGAGATACTCCTTCCTAGTAATGGAAGCTGCAACCTTGCAGATGTCTGTCCCTTTGTAGTCAATTACTGTAGTTCCAAATGGCCACTGTGTTTCCCTTTTCTCACAGAGACTGGTAGACTCTCAGGGCCTTTATCACTCCACTTTAGCCCCATCAACTTGGGCTGAAATCTGTGCAGTAACACCAAGGGATGCTCCTGGACTTGCTCTCCCAACTCCCTGCCATGACTTGGGAAGGAGACAAAAGCAGATGGTGTGGCACTGAGCCCTCTAGTTGGCAGATGTGGGTTGTCAAGGAACAGATAAGGGTCCTTGGGACCATGCCCTGAGCTGTGATCTTAGCTGATTTAAATGATTTGTGGCAGGGCAGCAGAACTGCTTATACACTCTTAATGACTGTATTTGTGGTATTGCTGTCATGGGTTTGGTAGCTAAAGTCAGAGAGGGGAGAAAAATGTGTGTATTTGGGGATTTGCTGCTGGGAATTTTTTTTCTTTCCTGCCCCCTCAGGAGGAACCAAGAGTTATGGCAAACACTGGAGAACAAAGTAAGGCAAGATCTGATAAACAGTTTAGAAAAGATCCCTTCTCTAAACAAGAGAAAAGACAGGTAAGGAGAAAACCAGAACAAACATCTGGGGATTTTCTTTGTTTGTTTTTTTATAGTTTATTTAATGTCCAGAAATTCTTCTTACAACTGTTAGAAATCAGAAAGTTAATTCATAAGTATGTATTTTCTAATACTGTTCTATTTGGTGCTTGTGTTTCCTACAACATATTTACACATAATAAGCAATATAGTAAATACCTAAAAAGATTTTTCTGTACATATCCACAAAATTCTCACATTTTTCATATACATTGCTCATCTTCCCTATGTTAATTTATCATAAGGTTACCTTTACTTTTGCCATTTTGTATCTCATAAAATGATACATGAATTATTGGGGATTAGAATGAAAATTACAATTCTCTCAATTGAAATATGATTTCTTTAGCTTCCAAAGTCACCACTTCTATGTCAAAATATGATATAGGAAGTTATGCATGTTTTGCTCCAGTTTTCATTTTTAAACTCAATTTTTTTCATTAATGTAGCTTAATAAAGAAGAAGCAACTTGCTGTCTTGGAAAATGCAGCATTCATTCATCTTGGATGTTCACCTGCACATCCTCCTGTGGAACAGCCTGATCCACCTGTTTCTCTGAACTCTGCAACTGCTGAAGCTATAGAGCTGTTAGACACAGGGGAGAAGATACTTTTGTTCCGTGAGCCAAGTGATCCATTACTTGCTTTGCATAATTTTCCAAGGAAAAAGAAAAAGAACTTTCTTAATTCTAAAAAGACTGCTCGTGCAAACATGGACTCATAAGAGCAACTTCCATTTAAAGTATCAATTAGGTAGGAGGAAGTTATTTAAAATTCAGTAAAATGATGAGAAAGAATGAAGTTTACGGTTCAAATAACATTTGTGTTGTTTTAATCTGATTTGTCTGATATTGGAAATAGATGTAATTTTAGAATGGCACAGTTAGTGATGTGCGTCTTGCATTTTTTAATTCTTGTCAGTGTTTTGTTGCACTAGGTGAAATATGGGTGTTCTATGATGCACATTCTGGCAGGCAGGACTCTGTGTTCCTTCAGTACATTTTGGTCATTTTCGCACTGATTTTACTGTAGCTGTATTTTCATAATTTATATAGAAAGGTTATTTATTATATATAGTAGGTACTGGTTTACTATTCTTGTATTTATATTTTTGTGGTAAGCTGCAGTATAGCAGATGACATGAAGAGATGAAGTGGATGAACCACTTATCCTCTGATTTTGTGTTATTCTAGTTAATTTACTGTTTAACGTTGTGTTTCTAATAGGCTTTGCATGTTCCTTCTGCAGTCTGTGTTTTTACAGTGGCAGCTGGTAGTCCAGATCTTCAGCATATATTTGTGTACTTAGCCTTACATCCTGGAGTAACTTCAGCTTTTTGCTGTTGTTTCTAAACTTACTTTGGTTGAACTGTGAGTGTGGCTACAGTTTGAAGCTGTTAAATATTTACAACCTGTTGCAGTCTTTTTCTTGGTGAAGCAGTGGCACCACATTTGCTCAGTAGAAAAGCAAAAAATGTAAATGGGTATGTAATGCCTTCCGAAGCTGTTTTGATTGCAGTGCTGCCAATTTTCACAGTTTTAGGTGTTTTTGAAGTTCTTATTCCTGAATTCTCTAAATTGATGAGAATATAATTTCACATTTCAAAAAGAGTTAATTTTTAAACTTTCTAGTTGACTCAAAGAATCCTATAAATATGAACCCTAAAAAGAGGGACAGGAAAAAGCTAATTCAAATAAGCACATGTATTTGTTAATATTTTATATTATTCAAGCCTGTTTTGAGGGGGTTTTAACTGTATTTGAATGCTATGCTCTGAGGGTACTGTGGTCATATATTTTGTATTTTTTCATGTACAGATCTTCTGTGTCTTTTTATTAATAGGGTGCCATATTATTTTAAAAATTAAAATGTTAAAACGTATGTGTGTCTGCAGTTGGCGGCTTTTTTCCCCACTTCTCTGACAAGTTTAAATAGTTATCCCACGGTAAACAACAATTAGTGTTTCCTACCACTGTTAGCATCAGAAAATATATGCAGTAATTAGACTGACAATCCTAATTATTATTTGATTGCATTCTTCAGTCTTTTTGTGGAAGTATTTGCTGTCACAGAAAGAGGAGTCTGTCAGGGTTGTGGGAGTTCAGAGTTGCTGTTTCAACGTGTTTGGTATTTGATCCCCAAGGCAGGGGTGGGTAAAGAGTAGGGTCTGTCCTGCCTTAGGGTGGGTCAGAGCTGTATAGGAGGAGCCTCAGGTGTTTCAGAAAGAGGTTTGGTCCTAGGCAGGGAAGCAACAGGAAAACCTGGACTGTGTTCATGGCTGCAAGGAGCACTTGAAAGCTGAAGTACCTTCTTGAATGTCAGTCTCTTTGACGATTTCTTTGCAAGCCCAGACTCTTCACTGTTACAAGATAAGAGGGAAATGACAGTAACGCATCACAGATATGACATGGAGGCCAATAGCTCTAATAGGTTACAATAATAAACTGCAGCATCTGAATATTGATTGCAGTATCAATTTATTATCCTTAATAAATAATCTCTATGTCTAGCAATAGAAAGCTGATTTGTAGCTCTCTCACACCTCATCACAAATTTGAAGCGGTTCAGTGATTGTAACTATTCTGGCAGGGAAAGTCATTCCCTGTTAGGAGTCACTCGCATATCATGCAATACATATTCAAAGTAACGTCCAGATCTTAACATCTCTTGTGCCTTATGAAAGAAGTACTAACTAGGACATAGCCCACTTCAGTAAAGAGTTGACTTATGTTCAGCTTTGAGTCATTCAGAGGACAGAGGAGGCCCAGCTGTTGATTGTGCAGTTTTGTGTCTTTGCCGTAGGTATTACCATCCTTATTTCACAGCTGAAGTCTCCCAAAGAATGTGTGTGCTGGATAAGCCATTCAAATTCATCCCATTTGGCTTCACAGTCATCAGTAAAAGAAGTAGTATAAGGCCAAATTCTTGAGTATTTGAAAGATTTCCAAATCAGTTGTGTTCCCCTGGAAGTTCATTGCTTCTTCTGTTGCCCTTGACAATTCTGTGTGTACTCCCATCTCCTTGCACAGTTGTCTTCCCTCAGTGTGAAGCCACTGGACAAGGAGCCAAAACATAGAACAAAAGTAACTGTCCTTGGGCACCCGTGCTTTAATCCACCCAGTAAAAAACCTGGCACAACTTACTGGCAATGGTAAATTTTATTGAAGAAATTATTCTCCATGCTAGACTAATTAACTGTAGCTTTGTTATGATTTTTTTCAGCATGCACTTCAGTAATATTAGCTTGCAGCTAACAGCCCATGTGCCCAGGGTTCAGGATTTTCAGGAGGCTTAGTTACACACAGGCTCCTCAGCATTATCAACAACCCACATTTCTGCTCAGCTTGCTGAATTTCTGGCTTGGGATATCTGGATTCTGGATTAGCATGCAATACATATTCCTCACTCTGTCAAGCTTTTATTTAAAAGATTACATTTTAAAGGTTGGTGCTTTTTTAATAAAAAGGATCCCACGTGGTAAAAAACATTTTAGGTAAGATGTACAAAAAATGTCCTGCAGTGATTGAGGTGAAAATGCTTCTGTGAAACAAATGGGTTGAGATTTCTTATAATAAATTTATATTTAATTTCTTTAATCTTGATATTATGTATTAATTTATTATGAAGCAGAAAACACATGCTAAGCCTAATGAAGAAGATTTCATACCGAGAGTGAATAACTGGATGTTCTGGGAGAGACTGTGTCAAAGTCAATCTATTATAAACAAAAGTAAGAATACCTATATGGACCTGGCACTTCACTACAGAAAAATGTAAAAATGGAAGTAAAAGGGTTGACACTTCTGTGGAAATAATTGTTATTTTTAATAGGTAACTTTTATCTTCACTGATTGCTATAACTGTTTCGGGTTTAGATGAATTTTTAAAGTGATAATGTCTCTTTAATAAGATCAGTTTCTGCAAAATGCTTGTCTGCCTTACTTGAACCTGGGGAACTCATTCTGCTTTCTTTCATTATCTGGTATTTACCCAGCTGCTATTTTAACACCTTCATTTCTTCTGGGGAATGTTAAGTTTTTATGCTGTTACCTTTTTACAACCCAGTGCCAATGATTACACTGCCTTTCGTCAACAGCTCCAGCTTCCCGAAAGACAGACAGTGAGATTTTCAAAGCATCAAATGCCAAGTCCACTCATCTTTGGCCTGTGCTGTGCTTACATAGCTGGTGCAGCCATAGGTGTACCAGCATAAAACTTACTTTCCTTGCTGAGTTATAGAAACTATATTGTCACAGGCTCTTGAGGGCTGTGTGTGAGGGCTGTGTGTTGCAGTGTGTGAGTTCATATGAATAGCAATATAGTGCAAGTGATGAACATTATCCTCCGAGCTGGGTGTTCCAGGTAGGATCTAGCCTTTTCCACCTTCTCTTGTTCCCCTCAAGATCTCTTCTGAAAATGACTGGCAAAGGCCACCAGCTCAGGTCTTTAGTGCTGTCTTTCCACTTGTTTTCTTGTTATTCACAGGGAGCAAGGCAGGGAAATTCAGTCAGACTCCACACTTGTGAAAGACTATACAGTGTGCTCACCATTTGCCTTTGTGTTGCAGACAAACTGTGACATAAATTTAATTTTAATCTCATTAATATATTTAATGAGAACAGTTAATGCCCACTTCTGTATTTGAGCAGTCTGTGCTTGTTGGTATATAAAACCACTAGTTATTTTTCTCACCTCATCCAGAACCTTGAGAGTCACATGGACTGAAAGCAATTTGTTTTCTCCAAGGTTCAGAGATTGCTCTGAAGAGCAGAAGACAGACATTTGGTTATATACACAGGGAAGTGAATGTTGAAAAAGTCAACTTCTTTGGAGCATCTTCTTCAATTTTGGCATTGGGAGAAGCTATCTCAAAAAGAGACTGTGTATTTTCAACCATTTTTGTTTGAAAAAAGATAACAATAAGAAGATAAATCAAAACATGGAAGTGGCAGATATCATTCCAAGCCAAAATAGCACTCAGAGTATGAGGGGAGAACTTGGTAAATTTGAGCATTGCTGTTAGAATTTAGTCATCCTTGATACTGTGTAGTTGAGAATGACAGCTGGTTACAATATGTGAATGGCTTTATAGTTACTCAACTGAGCAAAAATATCCCTATGCAGTGTTTCAGGGGAAGTAAAATATTTCTTTCAGGAGTATCGATTGAAAGGCCATTATAAAATGCCTTGAGTGGATAGATGTGCAATGTCTGTGCTAACTGGGATAAATGTATAATTGTTTGTCATAATTTTCCAATATATTGTTGTTCTGCTTATGGCTTGACCATCACTAGTAATTAAATTTTGTCATGTCTGCCAGCAGATTTTTATTCATTTGCTGTTGATTGATGGTAATTCATCACTCTAAAATTACTATCTTGGTCCTTGCTTTATCCTTTCCCAAACCTCCCTTTTTTTCAGGAGAATAAATATGTTAGAGATCGTGATGTTCCCTGATGGTTCAAACCCACGTGAATCCCCACTTTTTTTTTTTTTAAATTTGTTTTCTCTTTAGTTGTATGGTTAGATGATGGTTTAATGAACACTGAGTAGCTTTGTGGCTACCTGAAATGCCGGTGGCCAAGCCTGTCTTGGTGGGGTACCACACATTGCTTTTCTGCACACAGCTTTCAAAACAAAAATGTAGTATGCCATGCTTTAAAAAAGAAATCTAATGAAACCCAAACAAACCAGGATTACTACAGAATCTATCAGCATAACTTACGTGGCTTAGAAAGAGATGTAAGCCTTTAAACAAGTTCTAGAATAATACAACACTTTCTTTTCATAGGAGAGAAGAGGAAAAGCCACGTCTAACCAATTTGATTGATGTGTTAATATTCACAATTGTTTACTAACTTTTCACCTTATTTGTGTAACAAACCAGCATGCTCTTAACATGGTTGCCTTTTTGAAGGGATATAGTACTTTTTGAAGAATACGTTCTTGGTTGCACACATAGTGGAACAAATGAAGTGCTGGGTTCCATGGACTGGTTTTGGTCCCATGCGTGGGTTTCAGACGCAGAGCTGGAATTGTGTGGTTGTCCTTGTGTGAGGAGAATGGCTCTGTGCAGCAGCTAGGGAGTCTGTAGTTTTCTAGAAACTCTGTGTGTTCCCAGTTGAAGAAGATAATCCTTGTGGAGGTGTTTGGTTTTGTTTTTTGGTTATTTTAATGAGGTCTACTAGACAAATATATAAATGTAGGTTTACTTTGCGATCTCATTCTAACTTCTGAACATAGTCCCAGCTGCATCAGTGCTAAGAAGCTGCTTGTAGCACTGGGTTTTTATCTTCAGTGTCTGCAAGCCCAAACAGTCATTCTGTATCATCTCTGCTCAACACCCTCAGAAAGCACCCAAGATGAATTGATTCCCTACAGATCAGCTCCTACCTTACCTTCCAGAGTCTCTGTCTTTTTGAATGGAGATGTGAAAATTTGTCACATGTTCTGGGATCCAGAAACCAAAAAAAAGCTCTGGGCTTTTTTGTCAACTCCTTTCATCTAGCTTTAGTTTTCTGTCATGAGAGAGTTAAACAGGAAGCCTGTGTGAATCCCAGTGGTGGATGAATAAAGATCTGGGAACCGAGGCCTCGGTGCACTTCATTTCACTTGCAAATAGAACGACCAGTGAAAAATCATACCAGCAGTGGAATAAGGCAGTTTGCAGCCAGCTGTTGAATATGCAACAAGATCCTTCATGGAAATTCACTCCCAAATAGCAGTGCAGTGGTGGAAAGGGGATTTGTAAGCCGTCTCCTCCAAAGCAGGCACAGAAAAGCTGTGGGTTCAGCAGATTTCTTGTGGGTTTTTGATGCCAAGCAGGAAACTGTAACAGTAATGGTGCATGTGCTGACAAAGATCTTTAAATGCATTTTGTATGTTGCTGTTAAGAGTAAAGTTAATTTCTTATAGCAAGCCCAGAGTGTGGAAGGAATACAATGAGGCTATGAAATTACTTTATTCTGAGAGTAACTCTATTGCTGCTTTTTTGTCTGTGTTTGAGAGGTTTTCTTCCTAATTGAAATCTATAGGGAGAGCACTTCATTTGGAAGTAATATTTGCTAAGAACATGTGATAAGAAAATTGTGATATGAAAAACTCTATAAATTATGGGGGGAAAAAAACCCCTGCAAAAATGATTGGGCATCTTCCTGGGTCCTCCAATTTTTACGCATATGAATAGTTCCTTAAATGTGATACTATTTACATAGATAAAGATGTCAGGGTTTGGTTAATACAACCTCTGCACACAGTGATTCAGTGTCATATCACTCTAGAGAGTAATTCAGTGTGGCACAAAATCCTGCTGGCATGTTCTGGCTGTCAAAGCACGCTCTGGGCACAGGGTATGTGCTGCAATTTGTTTTGCTTTATTTTGGCCATCTAAATGTCATGGTGTCTAATCGAAGCTAAATGTCATGGCTTTCCTCATAACTGAAAGACAGGTACAGGCACTACCCTAGGATGGTTTCTCCTTCTCTTGGACTTTTTTGCCGTGTATAGCTTCTGCAAGGCATAGGTGCATTTTCATTGTGCATCTCAGAACATCTTTGCAGAAAAGATACTGAGTTCCAGACATCATGGCTAGGAGAGAGAAACACTGTGTTTTGGTAGACTAACAAATATATTTGGCCAAGGCAGAGGAGCTTTACTGCTATTAAGTCATTTTTCAAACAAAACCAGAACTTTTCAGCTCTTGGCTGCAATTGCTGTGGGAACAATTTCAAACAAATATGGTATTAGAACCAATCAATGTTTATAAGGAAGGAATGTCTTTCATTTAAAAAACAAAACTTGTTTAGCACATATTAAACAAAATGAAATAAAAACATTTAGGCTGGTTTGTTTCCACTTTCTTTTTCCTCTTTTGCTCCATTCTTCTAAATAACTGAAAACCTTTTTCTCCTTGAATTTATTTAAATAGGCCATTTTATTTTTCTTTTTTTTTTACTAGAGGCAAAATATATTACAAAATGGTTGTATAAAAGAGTTGTTCATTTTAAACCAGTTCTTCATGGCTAAATCCATAATCATGTGACCTTGTATTAGTGCTAATAATAAGGTATGTATTTAGGGATTCAACATCTACAACAGGATTTTCAATCGGATCTTCTCTAAAGACACCTACATTTAAGAAGCCTTGAACTGTTGTTTTCCACAGTTACCTAAATTTTAATTAGCAGTTATGTGCCAGTGGTCCCAGAGTAGTCCAGTGTCAGTGGGACTACATCGCTTGGTGTCTGATTGATCCTGAAACATGTTTGCCATCTAGACATTAGGTGTTGGTGGCTCAGTGGAGGCTCTCCAGCTGTGTGCTGCTCCCAGAGCAGCATATTGTGAGTAATCACTTGAGGGGCTGGGCTGGCAAGGGGCAGCTGACTGGCTGACACAGATCACACTTGCTAGAAGAATCATAGATGTACATGTGCTTTCTTATTTAAGAGTTGAGGTTTTTTTCTTTCTAATGCCTTCCTAATGAGTCATCAGGGCTTTACAAGGTGAGTGTTTATTAAACAAGATATTTTAATGTTTCATTCTCCAGAAACAGTCAAATGTGTATAAAACAGTCCTAGAAATCATGTGAAGATGCAACTTGATAGCCCTCTCCCACCTGAAAGAATATAAGCTTGGAAGCAGAGGTATTCCCCCCCTCCAACAGGCTGAGTTATGATACTGCCAGAGAGGTAGCCTTGATGCTGTCTAAACCCTCCAAAATCCTTAATGTAGTTGTCTGAAGTCTCAAAATCGAATATTTCAAATGTCTTAATTTCAGTGGGCAGAGAAAGTGAGGAAACACAGTCATGTGGGCTTGGCATTAGACTTGTCCTGGACCCTTGGAGCAGTCAGTCTGCAGAGAGGCTGAGTAACCCCTGTGCTCTTTACCTGCTGGTGTTAAGCAACACTTTAGCCTATCACTTCAGAACCATCATTAGAAGATTTTTGGTGAATGAATGAAACATTTCTGGCAAACACTTGAATTTTGGCACTGTCACACTGAAAGATATGTCTTTGATGAAAGCATTTAACTTACTGCTGCCAGTTTTCATGCCGAACAGCTCTTGCTCCTTCTCCAGCTTCTGTGAGTGAGGACTGGGGCTGAGCCACTGAGACACTTTACAGGGGACTGAAGGATATTATGAAGCCAATATGCTCAGGATGTTGCCATGCTCAGCTGTAACTCACTGTGCTGTGAGAGAGTCTTGCTTTTATTGCTTAGAGATTGTGTTAATCAAATGAACACCAACAAATCTTCAGAGGCGTCACAGTTAATATCTACAGAGCCTACAAGGCTGTCTTGGAGACAGATTTGCCTGGGAGTGAGTGCATGGTTCTATTGCTGACACAAGAAATCTGCTCCTTCTGGTTGAGAATGATGCCATTGTGTGCAGGAACTGCTGCTGCAGTGGGCTGAAATGCAAATAGTTACTCATATGCCATGCAATTGCACTACAGAAATCAAGTGTTGGTCATATCTTTCCATCAGTTTCAATAGGAAATTTTATGGTTTGTTTTTTTTTTTCCTTAGTTCTTCCTGATGCTTGAATTAAAAAACCAGCAAGCTAAGAATGTGGATATGCTTTGTGAAACACTGGTGATATATTACACATCTGTGAAAATTTCACTTGGAGCCAGATCTTGAGCACAGATCCACCAATGTTAACAGATGTCTCCTAATTGGTACCCCTTGAAGCTCTTTTGTTGATTCATATGTTTCTGCTACGTTGTTGGTTTTTTAAAAATTTCTCCTGCTTTAGCATAAACATATAAACACAAGAAATAAATACATCTGTGCATACTTTTTGCATTTTAACTGGAAACAAATCCATAGGCCTGAAATCCATGTCTGCTCTATTGATCCTTGTGTACTCTCCCAGTGACCAGGGAATTTTCATTCCATTTGATTCCCACCACAGCTAAAATGTGTAATTCTAACTGCTTTGTGTTGAGCCTGTCTGGTAACACTGAGCAGCCTTGCAGGGCGTAAAGAATTGCAGGTGGAATGACAACTAACGGTCTAGTGCTGCACACTGTGGAGCATTTTCTCCATTTCTCATTTTCAGTGATTCTTACTCTTTTGTAACTTTGTGTTTTAGCTATGTGGGCTTCTCAAAAATTCCATTCCTCCAGCGTTTATTTTGAATAAACATGGTAAAGAAATATCACTACTACAATTTCACAGAGGGGGAAATGAAGCACAGAAGAAATAGATATAGGGAAGAGAGAGTGGTCTTTCCAGAAAATGCTACCACGTGGCATTTATCCCATGAACACTGGTTAGGAGTAGATGAAGCCATCCCTTCCCAGTGAGGGGTGAAGAAGAGCTGATGCTATTTCACAAGTGCCCTAAACACAAAGGACTGTGAGAACAATTGAGGGGGAAAAGCAGAAGTATGTATTTCTTGAGCTTGCAACAATTTGAATGAGGGACTGAAAGTCTTTCACTTCAGATAATGCAGAGTTGTCATTAAAAAGAATATCTTTATTACTGAGACTTTCAGTTATTTCTTGAGAATAATTTTCTTTTCAAAGGTGCTTTATTTTCAATTCTATTGTGAAAGTAATCACTTAGAAAAAGAATATGATTGCAAAGTAGTTACTGTGGAATTAAGGGCTATCCAGTCAATTCTACCACTACTATTTCAGTGAAATGTATGTGGAGAAAGAGAGATGAGATGACTGTTTCTTTTCAGTGAATAGAAACCTGCTCACATTGCCATGAGATTAAATGAATATAATGTCAGATCTAAAATTCAGGAGCCTGGATAGACTCATCAGGAAGGGTTTCAATCAGCATGCAGAGAGTATAACAGCTTGAAAAATACGTGTGTGGATACAGCCCTCCTGAAGCTCTGTTTCATGCAGCAGCTCCTGAATACCAATGAATGTCCTGGTCTAGCAGAAGTAATCACTGAGGCAGGAGTAGGAGCTGGGTTCAGAGTTACTGCTTACATTGGCTGGGATTAGTCACTTCATGTTTTGTTTGAACATAATTGTTGGTTGTAGTTGATAGTAGGAAAATAGCTATTCTGGTTGGCTTTTCTTGAATCAAATTTTGATGAGTTTCCAGAAAGATCACAAAAGTAGCATTTGCTCAAATTTCAAGTGTTTTTATTAAAAATAGGTCTGCTTGCAACCCTGGGGCTGTTGCTCAGGGCTGTATTCATTGTCCTGTGTTCTGTGCAGGGCTCACTGACTTGGCAACAGGGGAAAGCACGTCCTTTAGCATTTGCATTGCATTTCACTGCTGGGCTGTGCATATCACCAAAGGGAGACAAAAGGGATTTCTGGCAAGAGAAGACTTAGAGAGGCTTAAAACCCCAGCTGGCCAAATTGCAAGTCCTAGTTCTATAAAGGTTTTTGCAAGCAGTATACACTTATGAACTTGTCAGAAAAAAACAGAAGGCTACTGCTCCAACCAAGATCAAAAGTTATGTGGAAGACAACATGAAAAAAAAAATCAAGCTTTGATTCAGGCTTAACTGTCAGAAAAATTGAGAAAACATACTACTCCCTGTCTCAATTCCTTCCCTTGGTCCATAATCTTTCAGGTGGTGTGAAGAAGACAGGTGGACTGACAAGAGTCTCTGGGAAGTATTTGGTGATCCCCACTGTGCTACATTTCCATACCATCATTTTGCTCCTCAGTGATGACTGAAACAGGCATGGTGTATTTGAGGCTGTGTGTGCCATCATCTGCACCCTGGCCCCAGTCCTGCAACTCTGCTAACCTGGATCATCCCTCTTTCATGTCCTGTCCCTTCCCTGCACTGTTCCCTGCATGCAGCATCCATCTTCTTTTCTTTTAGGTAGGAGAGTGGGGGAAAAAAGAGAAAGAGAAGGAAAGAAATAAAGAAGAAAGAAAGATAAAAGGAAAGAAGAAAAGAGAAAAGGAGGGAGGGAGGGGAAAGAAAGAAGGAAAGAAAGAAAAGAAAGAGAAAAAAGGAGAAAAAGTAAAAGAAAAAACCTAGGTGTCTGTAGCAGCTGCATAGCTAGAGAGGCAGCAAAAGTAGTTGTCTATGCAGTGCTCCCCCTAGTCTGGGATTTACCAGGTCTGGACAAGAACTGAGCATGTCTGTTAGTTTTTTGTCTGCTCCCATTTTGTCCTGTGGGAAGCAAAAAACAGCCTCAAAGAGCAGTGACAACTCTAGTTCTATTGCTATCAGAGAGCCAGGGCTGGACAACCCGGTGTGCTGCGACCTTCCTTGGGAGAGCATCCTGCCAGGAACAACTCTTCCAAGGGTGGTGGCAGGCCTCTCTGGGCAGCAGGGGAATTCAGCAAGTGTAGCAACTTCTCTGCTACAAGTGATACCAGCTCTCCTGATTCAGCTCTTTGTGAAATCACCCAAGGCGAGCTCGGGGACAGAGAGACAGGAACCTCGTCTGGCTGTTCCACAGAGGTGGCTTTTATTGTCCAGCAGCCCCTGTGAAGGAAAGGCCAGGGACAAAGGCTCCCTGGGTTAGGGGCAGAAACAGGGGCTTTTTATGGGAAAGGAAGGGAGTGGGGTAGAAACCAACTAGCCAACTGGGTACAGGCTATTACCATATAGAAACAACACATGCTGGGGGTGGTTCACTTTGTCACCATGACCCAGAGGAAGGTTGCTTGTCTCTGGGGAAAGTCTTTTTGCCCTCACGCCTCTCCTCTAAGGGAGTGCAGAGGGCTCTCATGCAAAGGGCTCACAGCCCTCCACATAATTCCTCTCTTTTTCCAGAAGAAACAGCTAAAGGCTTTAATGCCCTTAAAAAGACTGACAAATAAATGTATTTTTCATTCAATATAGTTCCTCTGTACAGGCAAAGGGAAAGAGGTAAATGGCATTGTTATATTTAATTTCACTTTGGCTTTCACTTTTCAAATGCTTTTAAGAGTTTTCTTCTCTTTTATATCTTTAAGAGAGGGTTAAAAAGATTTACTGGAGGCTGTTGCTATGGTGCTCATATCAAGGTGTCTGCAGTCATTCCTCTGAACCTTGGTTAGTACTTGTACGTGTTGACAGCTTTGTCTCTCTGGCTCTATTTGTGCTATCAAAATTAACACAGTGCACCCCAGCTGGTAGAGAATGTGTGCTTGGTTTTGCCTTGAGAAGATGCAGAATAAATGCAATGTGAAAGAAAGGTCTTCAGGCCTTTTTATAGCACTTCTCAAGTGTTTTTGTAAACTCAGAATATGCATGTGCAGAGTGACATGAGAGATTCTGTACTTGGCAATGTTTTCAAATCAGGACACATTAGTTAGGTTATTTTAATAATTAATTAATTTTAATAGCATTTTGAAACATTACAACTGAAGTCGTAGCATTACGTGGATACCTTTTCCAAACACACCATCGTGCCAAGGCTCAAATTAGCATTACTGAACTGCAGTGGAATTAAAAGGTGCTATTTTTTTCTATAGGATGTGTTGAACTACACTGATACGTGAGTGAATATCACTGTACAGCTAACTGATAACTGTGCATCTTTTTCTTTGTAGTTCTCTATTAATACTCCATTTGTGAACTTATGCTCATGTTGTTTGTTTAGTTAGTACCATCAGTGGATTTAGGTTGTGTATTTGTTATTGTCTCTCCTGAGATAAATCTGATACTTAAAGAAATACAACTGAAGGGGGGTTGTGTGATATGTGCATTTGTTCTGATGTGACCTGACAGCATGTTTGTCTGTGATGTGGATATTTTCATCACTAGATAATCATACTTGTTCTAAATTGCAGGCTGTTTCCTATTGATTACTTTTAAAAATGTGTCCTTATTTCAAAGGAGAGGATGGCTTCATAAATGGGGGCTTTTGCATTAGAGGAGAAAGAGCAGAACATCAATCAGTGGGAATGAAGGTCTCTTGGCCTTGGTGGTGCAGCCTAAGCACATCACCATAAATGCTCTCCATGGAGCCAGGGGGTGTTTAGGTCTTGGCAAAAAGAAAGTGTGTGTGTCTCCTGGAAAGTTTATTCTGAAATGCCTTGAGAAAGGCTTTAACTGGTCCATCTGAAAGTCTTTTGAAGTCAGTATCGTGTCCCCAGTGATACCATGTGTTGGTGCAAAGGCAAAACCAAGAACTGGGTGAGCAGGTCTCATCCTTTCCCAGTTTGCAGCTAGTTTAACTCTCTGACAATGTGATGTGTTTCCTGTGCTTTCAGTGGGTTTCTCTTTCATCTCTTTCTCCACCCTTGTACCCATGTAATGTTGGCACTTACAGCACCCTTTGGCAATGAGATCCACAGGTGTATTTCCTAAGTAGAACAAAATTTTGTTTGTTTTATATAAACAGGGGTTTACATAGGACATAAATAAGTGTGCCAAGTTGCTTCAAAGCGAGTATTTTCTGCAGTCTGTTGATCTTTGTCTCCTGCTCTGGCCAGAGCTGCCCTCTTGGAGCCACATTCCTCCTCAGCACACGTGGGTGCCAAAGGAAAGGTCTGAGTATGAATCTGAGCACAGCTTGACATCACTCAGAGTTTACACGTTTGCTCTTGCCTGTCTGCTTTCCATGGTGTCTGTGTTTACTATGCTTACTGTACAACAGTTGTACAGTTGAAGAGAAAAGTAAAAATTTCCTATTTTTAGAGTAAATAATATGAAAATGTCACTTTGAAAAACACCTCCTCACAGTTTGGTGACTGACAGTACAAGTTTTATCTCACTGTAGTTTGTTTTTCTACGGTGCTTATCACCACAGTGTCTAAACCTCTCACAATGCATCATCACAGCTGCTTTCTAGGGATGATCATTCTTCTTGTATGGAGGGAGAGCTGAGACATTTGAGGTCTGGTTTAGCACCCGAGAAACCTGATGACAAACCTGTTTGCTAAAGGTCAAACCAGGAGTCTGTGGCAGAGCCAAGAACAGAATAATAGCTCAATACTTTAACCTCTGGACCATTTTTCTCCCTCTTTTTCAATATCTTTGCAGTTTTTTTGAGTGTTCTCACTTATCAGAATTCACTCATACACCTACACCTCTAAGATGATATATTATTAAAATATTTTGGCACTTGGTAGGTATGTTCTGCTTAATATTTGCAATCAGTTAGAAAGTGCAGTTTCCCAAAGGAGAGATCAGTGGGTGAAGGAGCAGTGATTCATTTTCTGTGGGAATATAAAGTATTGGTAATATCAGACTGTTATTTTCTTTCCTTGAAGTAGATCTGTTAGGGTAAGCTGCTGTATTTTGCTACTGCTTATATATCCTAAGTTTGTTACAGGTTTTCTCCATTGATAAATAATCCTCTAATCATTTGTTTTCTGTGACGACAACCCATGTAAAATTGAGGTTTATATGTGAGCAAGAAATGTCATACAGTAGTTGTCCTCTTGTTCTTATTTTAACTCTTATTTTGGATGGGGCTTTTAGCAACCTCCTGATCTAGTTAAAGATGTCCTTGCTCATTGCAGGGATCTTGGGCAGATGAACTTAAAAGGTCCCTTCCAACCTGAACTATTCCATGGTTCCATCATTTTGGTTTTTCAAACAACAGAGAAAGGTATATTTTCAAAGTTCTTATTGTGGCTTATTGTCTCTGCAGGGTAATCAATTTATTTTTTCTAGGGTACTGAATGAGATGTCATTTTTAAAGTGTCGTGATATTCCCCCCAAATAGCACACAACATAACTGTGAATTTATTTATTTTATCCTCTTTTTTTCCTGATTCAATTGAATAATCTATTACTGTATTTATATTCAGTAATAACAATTTTAGCAGCATAGACATATTTCTGAATTCCTTTTATAAACTGGATGCAGTTTCAGAGAAGCACAAACAATGCAGGATATGAGGAAGAATGATGGATTCTTGGATGAATTTTGCTGAAACACTCATAAGAAATACTCAGGACTTGCTGGGAATATGAGCAGTCATGGACAGAGAGATCATAACTCTCAGCAGGACAGTTACTGCTGTTAAATGGCACTGTGGATTTAGATGATACAGCCCGTGTATTTTCAAATGAGTGCAAGAGTAGGACAGAACTAATTTAACCCAAACTACATTTAGGGCAGTTTGTTGTGCTAAAATCTAGGCAGAGTGAATCTTGAACAAAAATGGTCCTAATGAAACAAAATCAGTGCTTCCTAAGAATTACTGCCTTCTGAAATGAGATAGACCACAGACTTTGCCTGAAATGCAATAGTGAAACAAAACCCTGATTTCAGATTTCATAATGACATTGGGAGGTTTTTCATTCAATTCAGAGGTTTTGGGCTCTGGTCTTTTCGAAGCACATTTTGTCAGCCAGTCTGAATTGCCGGGCACAGACGGGTGCTTGAACTGCTACCGCAGTTCCTGGAGAGATGCTGGCCCCTGTGTTTATGTAACTCAGCCATAGCAACTGCCAACAACTGAAATGCAATGTTTTTCTGTCTTTCTTGTTCTCATAGTAAATTAGCTGGATTCTTTGGCCATTAAATCATGCAAGCCACTACAGATATTTACTGTTAAACTGAAAAATTGTTCACTAATCAATCCATTGCATAAAAATCTCAAACAGAGCAAATAAATTGTTCAGCTGAAGCTATTAAAAAATCTATTACAGCAGGAAATTAATTTCAGTTCTTCAATTAATTTAATTAAGTGACTAATTCAGTTAGTTTAGGCTTATTTAAAACCCTGATCTGAGACTGAATCTCCAGGTCCATATATTTTATTTCTGTCATTCTTTACTTCTTTCAGGTCCCCAAATTCCAAACTTGTTTTAGTGGTAATTTCATTTAGCTTTGACACAGACTACTTGGTGTAAGTCCCCCATCTATAATTTTTCTGTTTATCCCATATAGGTTTAAGTTCCTGGGCTAAACAATCAAGATTTTTTTCTGATTTGCTCTGTATCTAAAAGTGAATTTTATCTTTCTTTTGTTCCAAGGTCCCCATAAAATAAGTCATGGCTGAAACAGTGTCATTTGACAGCAACTGGATGATCAAATAGGAACAGTGACAAACTTCCAGATGAATATGACCCTAAAGAAAAATGTTGGCACCCTAAATTTTCCCCTCTTAGCACTTAATATTTTGATAACAGGAACTGTGTTCTCTGTCAGGCCAGCTTAGGCTGAGGCTGCATTCATCTAGGTAAGGTCAGCAGTGCAGCAGATTTGAGTGGCATCTCTAGAGGAGACTACATAATACAAAATTCAATACAAAAACCAGGTTTTGGAGATAAGAAATTTCTAACCTTCCTTTTACTCCGGTCTAGGAGGTCTCTTTTTTTAAAAAAAAAGGTAAAAGTTAAAAAAAACCCCTGCATCTAAAATACTTGGAGGACTGCTGAGCTGCTCCCATGCACACTCTGTATAAATTGTTTAGCTGATGACTCAGTCTAACACCAGACCTTTTCCCCATGTTTGTTGTAGGGTTTTGTGTAACATGGCCCCTGAAGTTGTGTTACAGTACCAGCTATTACTGTCATCAGCTAGCTGAGAAGGAGCCTGAAGGAGTGAAATGCAGAAAATAAGCCTATTTTTTCAGAAGTCTGGGTGCTTATGGAACCTGTGGACCATTGTTAAGCAGCCAAGCAGTTAAATCTCAGCATGCTAAATATGTAAAATGATTATAAAAGAGCTTTGTAACTACTGACATTATACAGTGAAATAAGTTAGGAAAAATTTCTAACCATAGTTTACATCCGATGGGATATTCTTCTAGTTCAATAACTTTCTGTTTCCAATATTGAAACACTCTGCAAAAAAAAAAGTTTAACATTTCCTAGGTTTGATTTTCCTTGTCTCAGAAGACAAAACCCAAGGTTTTTTCTTTTTCAAAAATAATTAGAAATTCTGAAAATTATTTTTTTAAAGTATAAATGAACTTTTTCTGAGAAATTTTGATTTCTTAATCTGCCAGTATTCTTCTGTGAATTTTCTGAGCAATAACATACTTGGAATTTCCACTAAAATGCAGAGATTTAATTCAGAAATTAATTTGTATCTGCCATAGGCTGCTGTGCATTCTGTAGCTGGTTTTCACTCCCACCTTTTCATCTCTATTTATAGTGAAAAAAAAATTGAATTTTATTGCTAGGAAATTAAATATTAATACAGAATTAATTCCAGCAAAGCCTTAGGATTAATGTTGTTAGAATATGGCACATTTATTTAAATTTCAAGAACACTTTTGATAACTGGACATCTGCTATTCCAAGAAGTCTTTATAGAAGATGCAATAAAAAATACAATGACATTCTCTGATAGAATCCACTCCCAGAACAAACTAGTCCAGTGATGACATTGACTCTTGGTTCTGCTTGGGTTTCATGCTCAATATAACATGACTCATCAGAATTCTTGCCATCTACAACACAACTCTTATGGAACATAAATAAAGTGTGTTATCTAGATACAAGATTCCTATAGGAGACATGTTATAATTGATAAAATTAAAAAGTCTCTATCACATAGGAAATGGGCAATTTCAAATTACCTGCAACTGAAATTCAAAAGTTTAAACCAGGTTTTCACAGTGTGAAATGGAGACACTGCTAGAGACTCTCTGTGTGGTTGACCTGTTTCTCTTTGGCAACCAGAAGCTGGACCTGAAGCAACAAAGGGCTTTGTACTCCTGAGTTCTGAAAGGGCTCTGGCTTCTTATGTGTCAGATCTCCAGGTGAGCCTTCCATCCTTACCTGTTCCCAATTTCCAGTAGGCACTGTAGATCACTCTCTCCTAGGGAATACTGTAACTATCCCATGGCTCTGAAACTTCAGGGAGGAGGTTACTAGGACAGCTCCTACAGCAGGGACAGGGAAGTCCTGGTTCCATGGGAATCAGTGGTAAAGCTTTTATGGTTTTCAAAAGGATTACAATTTTCTCTACAGCTTTGTGTTACCTTCTTTTGATATAAATACCAAAAGATCTTTATTGACAGATGAATTTTAATTCCATTTAAAGATAGCAGTTCCAGGAGAATGTATTAGGTTCCTGTTGACCCTAATAAGCTAGGAGAAAAAGTCAACAGCAACACAGCTGTATTGTTTGGAAGGAAGACACATAACAAAAATGATAACATGAGAAGGGTAGGATTTTAAAAGGAAGAATCAAAAATAGTAAACACAATGTCTTGACATGAACAGTACAGGAGAATAAAATATTTTTTGTCATTGCTTTCAGCTTCCATTTATGCACTTTAGATGAAAGCCAAAGACTAGAAATACTATCTGATCTAGGCAAGTGTGAAAGGCTTCAGAGTACGTGGAAGGACTTGAGAGTTGTGTCCATGTGCTCTAAAAACCTACATATCTGAGAGTTCAATACTCCATCTGTTTCCTTTGCTGAGATTAGCAGGCATGTATGATTCAGACAAAATATTCTACACTATCTTAAATTATGACCCCAGAAAAATATTAAAAATAGAAAGCTACTTCTCAATCATTAACCTTTTCCAAGGAGGTTAAAAATTCCTTTATTAGCTGAATTTCCAAGTGACACTAACTGTAATTGCACACAGGACAAGAATGAATTCTTGGAAACTCAGGACATTAGAACAATTAATTTTCAGGAACACAGGTAAGAAAGTGTTATTAATACTGACTTAAAATGACAGCGTAATGTCAGAGTAAAACATTAGTGATCAGATCCAAGATGCCTGGCTTTGCAGAGTCATTCCTCCTATTCCCTACTGTGTAGGGAAGCAGGGACTGGGGAATGACTCTTCCCCCACACAAGCAGCATGTGTGCTGGTAGGGACCATGTTACAATCTGATTTAGGCCCAGAGAAGCAAAGAAAGCTAAGTCTCTGAGCATAAACTGGAAAGAACTTAGAAGGTTCAAAATATTCCCAGAAATGAGATTAAAACCAAACAAGGTTAGATGTTAATGCCAAAAAATGGATGTATTTTATTTAACAGTAAAAGAGGCAAAGAGAAGGGAAGAGAAAAGAAAGAAAGAAATGGAAAAAAGAAGTGTGCATGGGGGGTGGGGGGACAGGGAGAGGTGACAGGGGTTAGGTGGAAGCACATCACCCATCCAAGGGTCCCAACGACGTCTCGTTGCTCCCCTCCATCTGCTCTGCTGGGGTGAGGGTCCCCCGTCGCTGCCGTGGCCACACCGCCACAGGCTCGGCCACGCCGCCACACGCCAGCACACCACACGCCAAAGAGTGCAGAATCCCGTGGATTAATGTACGCTTTGGGCCAGGTGGGAACACCCACGTGCCTCCTCTTGCAGGGGCTGGCTTGACACTGTCCCTTGCAACACTGAGGGTCTGTTGCATCATCTCTGGTGCTCTGGTGCAGGGTCTGGGGACCCCTTTGAGGGGGCCCCTGTGATGGGCCATGTCACCCCCTTCTGCTGTGGATAAGCTTCCCCCCCCAGTGAGGACCCCTCAGCTGGGCTCCCCTGCACAGGGGAGGATGGGCAGTCACTGCACCTCTGACCACAGGCTTTTCCCAGATACCCAAAGCCTCTCCTCCTCCCACCCTTTGGTGGAGGGTCTGTGTGAGCCTGGCAGCTGATAGCCCTGGGGCTGTGGTCTCCACCTTGGAGGTGTTAAGCCTGTGCTCCATGAATGTCCCCAGCCCTGAGCTGTTACTTTATTTATCTTCATCAGTGAGCAGTGTCAGGCCTCAGGGCCCCATTCAGGGTGTGGTAATCTTCTCTGCAGCTTTTGTAATACAGTTTTAAAAGTCCTTTAAGAAAATGTTTAAGTCATAAAATATAATATTTCAGTCTCTGACAGACCAGCATCAGCCCACCTGGGACAGGAGGAGCTCGGAAGCCCTGGATCTCTTCTGGGCTTTGGTTCCCTTGCCCTCCTGGACTGCAGTCCCTACATTGTTTTTTGGTATTTTTTATGAAGTGTCAGCTCATTTTTTTATTTCAAGTCATACCCTGAAGAGAAGACACATCTTACTTTTTCTAAGTACCATTCATTTGGTAAGTTCAGCATATCCCTTAAGCTCGGGCACTCACATTCTCTGCCCGCCTGACACACACCTGCTCACACACCAGACCTCTCAAACAGGCAAAATGGGAGTGCACCCCACATCTCATTTCACAGGGCTGTTGTGTGTAAAAGGAATAGATGATTTCTGAAGCTTTAGGTGAAGGGCTTGGCTTTATTCCCACCCTCAGATTTTCCTTATTGTTTGCCTCTAAGCATTTATGCATAGGATTTGCCACACACCTCTAGATGTGTTTGTGTACCTGCTGGTGGGGTCCCTGTTACAAGTGGCTATATTGTCTTCAGAAACAAGGATCTTCCACGCTTGCTCCTGAATCCCAGATGAGACATTAAAATTATCTGGTCATGCAATTGAACCTTCAATGTCCACTGGGACACTGGCAGTGCCCAGGAGTGTTTCCTCCTTGTGGGCTACTTTCCATGTGAATGTCTCGCCTTTGATAAAACTGTATAATAAAGCAAGATGAAAAGGTGGAATATCTTTTCAGAAATTGAATCAAAATAAGACAGGTGCTGAATACTCCTATAAAATACAGGACTGTAAGAAGTTAATCTTAACATGGATATACTTTAAACATTAAACCTTATGAAATCACCTTGAAGGAAGATTAAAAAATTGGGATTTCTTTTACTTCCCTTCCTGCTGAACCCAGACATTGATTAGAAGAGTATGAGAATGAAAAATCCTGTACTCCTGCTTTACTTAGGGTCTGATGGCATCAGTCAGCACAGTGCTCATTTCCTGTTACATTGAAGCTGGGTGCCTGATCCCTTCTCCGAGTGCCTGCACAGCCACTTCTTCCTGAGGAGAGGCACAGCAACAGCCTATCCCTGTGGTGAAGTGGCTGCTGATTACTCAGGGGAAAATTGCTCCAAATCACTGTTTATCAACTGCTCATTTTCACAAGACAGAGGACTCTCGCACCTTATTGTGCAGTAGGTCTCTGGGATTTTGTAAGTCTGGTTTTGTTGTTACATCTGCTGCCTTGGGAGGGACACAGGGCTCTGCTTTTGCTCGCAGTTTCCCTTTCCCATCAGTATATGTTAATGAAGAGGAATCTTGTTCTGTTGCAGAGTGCCAAAGTCCCATGGCATTTGCAGTCTGGGAATTGCTGGTTTTTACAAATGGTTTCTGTTGGGTTTTTTGAGACCAGATGCTAACTATTGAAATAATACATGATCCTAAACAAATAAAGGAAAAACTAGGAACATCCAGTCTTGACAGAAAATGGAATCAAAGATGAGCAAGCCTCATTTCTTTTCTGCCCTTTATATTCAAAACTAATGCGTACTCACATTTTTGAAGTATGTGAGTACTTCAGAGAACTTCACCTGAGCAGTGAGTACCTTCAACAGGCTCTGATTGCCTCAGGATCCCATGAATTTGTGTTTCTCATTCAGGGTATGTAGCATTGGGATGAAAGCAGGCAAGAGCAAGTGCTTCTGCCATGCAGATGAGACCTTTCCTTTTGAAACTTTTCTTCCAAGGTGAAGATGGTTCTTCCCTTTCAACAACTCCATGATCAGGGACCTCACATAAAGTAGGGGATTTGTTTGGTGCTCTCCTCAGCCTGAGGACTGTCTAATCCAGTCTCTGGGAAAGGCCATTAAGCATGGATAGAGGGAAGTTTTTGCTGGGGATGCATTGCTGAAGCCCTACCACTGATAAGCAAATGAGAAGAGAGGATGTTGACACTGGAAAGGGACTTTACCACATCCTGTTTCTATCTAAATCCTACTGAGGTTCCAAAAATCTTTGTTGCTATAAATCTGGGATGCTGCTTTTCTCATTACTTGGATAATAGAAACACTGGCCATAATTACTGGCCATTAAACAATCCCCTGTAGAAGAGATAAAACCTTTCTAGAAAATACTGCTGGTCTTAAAAGGAAAGAAAATCAGAAGTTTTCCACTGAGTCTGCTAAAGTGCCTCTGGACTTCCAACCTATTCTTGTGGGCTCTTGTGCTAATCCTCCTTTTCCTGGCTCTCTCTATCTTTTTCCTGTTTTTCTACAACCATATCATAATAATATTTTTGTGTGTAAATAACTAAATCTGTCAAGAAGCCAGAAAAACAGGATTCCCTTTTTTCTTTGAGCTGGTAGAATTTTTTCAAGAGAACATATTCTTTCAGGTAATGAAAATTTGCAGAAATCTGCACTTTCCAAGGGAATATCTTGGTTTCCATGAAATGCGGAGAGGATCCTTTCCTACCAGCCTGTTCCCCACCTCCCTGAGTCCTGGCAGTTCATATGTGTCAGCTTTCCTGCCCTGTAGTTTTGGAACCACCAAAAGTCCCTGCTGTGAGAGTGCTTTGATTGTTTCAAGGCCTTCTTGTCCTGAAATAATGCTTTTGGAAATTATTTTTATGGGAGCTGGTGAGCTCTAATCATACAGTACTTCTTTGCTCTCATGTTTCCTCAGCAAGTCTGAAAGACCTGGCTCTTTTGCACAGACCTCTGTTCTCAGTGATTGTGTTTTCCCTATTTCCCTCTGTTTCTCCATGGGAAACTACAGAGGGGTAAGATGTGCTTTGCTGGAAGATTCACATCATTTTATAACACCAGGGACAGTAGAAAATTAAGTCTCTGCAGGGGAATATGATCTACTGGGCAGCAATTCTTCCATCCATTGCACAAGAATTTTTTCTGGCCTGACAGATCCACTTTCACCCCAAACCCCTCCAGGCTGTTGCTTGTTGTGCTTTTCCGCCCCTTACTTACTCATCCCTGTGACTCCTTCATCTGTGCTGCCTCTTCCTGGCCAAGGTCTGCCAGCAGTCCCAGGCTCCACATCTCTTGGTGTGTCTCAGCCTCCAGCCCAGTCTTCCTGTGTAATCTCCGAATGTAGCCTCTTCTCTTGCTTTTCTCTTCCTCTTTTCCTGGCTCAGCTTTTCAGCCCAGGTATTTTCTGTTCTACTTCACCACCACCACCACCTTTGCTCCTCCTCCAGGTACTGCTCCAGCTTTCTCAGTTCACAAACACATCACAGCAGCATTGAGTGAACCACATACCAAAGAAGGTTTTGATACAATTTTGGGTTTAGGTTTCTTAGGGTTTTACTGGATTTGATGCAAAATGCCAGTGGGAGAGGATCAAGCAAGATCTGTGACCTGTGTCCTTCTGCCCAGGTAGCTTGTAGTAGCTTGTTTTTAATTGTATACAAAGCATATCACAGGAATAGGATAAACTGGGATCCTGAGAGCTTCTTGTGGATGAGGCTGTAGAGCACTTGGCCTGGGTTTTACCCAAATCTTTAGACAGTGTAAACTTGGGGTTGTGCTCAGGTACCATGTGTGTTAGACTGTGCCTTTGCAAAAAAAGCCCAAACTGTGCTGTGATGATTTCTTTGCATCAGTTTGCAGTGTTGGGGTTAGCAGGTGAGAAAGGTGTTAGAGTGAAGGCAGATTCCTTAAAGGGAAGTATAGCAAAATACAGTTCTCTATCTTCCTTCTCAGCAAGGGGTGAGTGGAGAAAGCTGTATCTCTTGAAAATAAATCAACTCGAGCCATGTACCAGACTTGGTTAGAATATCAATCACTGAGTGGTTAAAACATGAAGTGGTAGCCAAGGGACCAAAACTATATATATAAGTGATGTCTGTCTATGCATTTGTTCATGTTTTGTTTGTCCATACATCTGTTCATGCTTAGTAGAAAGCAAAAGACTTGAATTTTTCGTTACCGGCCATCTTTCCTTCAGGTGGACTGTGGGAAGGGACATTTCACTTTTCTAGCAGACACTAGTGACTATTTAACAAGGTTGGTATCAGTCAGGATAATTACCATCAACATGTCAGAAGAAAATATTTTGATAGATTTCCATTCAGCAGCTTTTACCTTTTACCTTGAAAGTAGAAGAAAATGCTTCAGCTGACACTTGCTTTTATGTTGCTGCTTTGATCTTTCTGTGGAAATAGATCTATAATAGCACTAGTGACTTCCCTTGCTTCCTTTACACTGGAGACACCTTTTCAGTAACAGGATTTCTTGATAAAAGAAGGACATAGTGCTCCTTATTCTGGGTCACTGCACATTCCTCTCTTTCCTCTAAATTTTTTGGATGGACTACCTCACAGGCTGGCTGAATGGTGTTCACTTGCCAATTTGTTTTTGCAGCAAATGGAATGAGTTTTCTTAGCCTTATGCACCCCATCTTCCTTCTGATACACACTTCTGTTCTTTTGGCAAAACAAAATTCTGCATGAGTGTTAATGAAGCCTCTTGCCAGTTGCATTTAGTGTAAAAAACCTATTTTTAAACTCACTCCATCCACTATGCCATATTCTTCATCCAACAAAAGGGATCATTCAATGTAGTTGTGTTCTGAATAATATAAATTCAAAACCAAGCCTCATTTCAGGATACAGATGTTTTAAATGTGCTTTCATGAAATGGTTGAACTTACATTAAAAAAATGTTTGTCATCTAAGAAAATTTGTCATCTAGTGAAAGACAAAACCAAAAACATACAGATATTAAGATTCGTTGAAGCACATAATTTTCTTCTAACTGATGTGGGAAAACCTGAAATACATCAAAGCTACCACTGAAATAGAATTCATTCTCATTTTAAAAAGATGGAACTGTGAAGCGTTCCAGTCTCTTAGGATTCTGAGTTGCAGTTTGAATATTTTCATATGAATACTGATTAGAGAGCAGTAACTTTTTATCCTGTAGTTGATCTTGAGAGCAAGTAATATAGATGTGATACTTGAACAGAATGTATTTAGAGATTTTTTTACTTAATTTTATGTTGGTATTTATGAGGGTACAGCATGCATTGTGCTCTCCTTCAAGTCCTCTGTATAAGGACATTTTGTTTTCTTTCATAGCATTTGCCCCCCTGAATTGAAGATTCATAAAATAACCTGGGATTCCTCAGAGACTGGAAAAAAAAATAAGAAAAGAAAGATGTTTCTTTCTACTGTTCTACATTCCCCTAGAAGAACATATTTTAAGTTCCCTGGGCTTTGGAAAGTTTCAAACTGAAGTTTTCAATTTTCTGGATTACTTTTCTCAGTGTTAAGCTGTCATGGCAATTGCTGGTCTAGGAGTATGCTATCACTAGGACAACTGTAGAGGTGAGCTAGATGGAGACTTCATTACCTCAAGAAAGGTAGGACTTTTGGACATGCACCAGTACCTAGGACTTATGTTACTGGTGAGCTCTGTGTGTCTGACAGAGCTGCTTGGGCCCTGCAGGGCTGTGAGGTCTCCCTGTGAAGTAAAAGAAAAGGGCAGGCTCTGAGCACGTGGTCCAGTATTTCCCTGGGCTCTGTGGTTTAGGCATCTAAATTCATGGCACTTGAATATTTTAGCCACTTCATTCTCTCATTAGAGCTACCCCATAATTCTGTATCCAGAAGATCCAGAAGGACCCAGCTAAGCCTGTTTCTAGAAAGGACTGCCAAAGATGATCTCACATCCCCACAGCAGAAATGGCATTCAGTATGGTTAAAGAAGACCTTTCTTTGAAGTACCAAGAATTACTGTCATTAAATCTAATAAATAGTTATTTTACTTGAAGATAAGACATGGTGGGAAGCAGAGGTGCTCAGTTCAGAGTTAAGCGGAAATTCTTGAGAGGAAGATCATCTTTAACACTTTGGCATTGAAAGTGGTAAAAAATGGAGAGATGCAGAAGGGAAGTTTAAAAAACTTGAGTGAATTCTGATGTAAACAGATAGAAATTTATCTGATTGCATGACAGAAAGCTCATCATGTGCAAGCTTGTTGCAAAAAACCCTTTTGCTATTAATACAGTACATCCAGATAACAATAAGCTCTTGCTGGAGCAACATAAATATGTTTAAATGCTTGTTTTATGTCTAGTCTTGCTGGTTTATGTTAAGCAAAACACCCATATTTGGGAAGACACAATTTAACAACAAAACATTATCAAATTCCAAATATTTGGCCTGGGTGTTTTTTCTGTCTCCTAGAAGCTCTCTCCTCTCTCCAGCCCCCTCTAAATACATTTCTATCTTTTCTGGCAGGAAATCTGCATCTCTCAAATCCCTGGAGAGAAAGCAAGACTATTTTTGAACACACTTGTAGATGTGGCTGCATTACGTCCCATTATACTTAAGCACATTATTTAGGTTGGAAGATTGAGGCTTCTGCCATCCACTGACAGGAAAAATCTGTTTTCTATGTTATAACTGTTATCGTATGTTTTCCTGTATGTTTGACTTGTCATTTGTAAAGGGATGTACATTCCAAAGCTGTTGGTGTACATGGGGCAGATGAACTAAGTATCTTTCCTTTTAAGTATAGATTAATATGTATATGCCACACAATGAGCATATCACAGTGTAAAAGATCACAAGGATGGCTGCATTATTTTAATGGAAAGAGTTTTGGAATAAATATCTTCAAGAAAAATACAAGCATATTTTCAGCAGGTAACACCTTTTAAATCTTGTAACATTCATTTGTGAACTGATTTAAACAGTTAATAGGAAGTGAGAAAAGTTTTTATTTGAAGTGTACCAAATGGAAAAGACTTAATTTGGTCTTCTCAGCTTGTACAAATGAACAGTCATTTTTCAAGGAGAAGAATACACTCAAATAATTGGTTCATACATATGTATGCTCTTCAAGAAAAGCAGGGCTATGTCCCTGCAATAGATACTGGCTCAGTAAACCAATAACCTTGGTCCTACCAAGGAGAGTGGCAGCACAACAGAGTGGAAGGTGAAAATCAGTATTGACACAGTCAAGGTGGGAAGGAGCAAGCTCAGGGAGTTTTAAACACCTTGCTGTAGTACAAATATGGTAAAGCCATGCAATAAAATAGCTCAGAGCTTTGCTGTGCATTTAGCTCTTCAGTGCATACCCACACCCAAAAAACTCCTAAAAAGCTTTAACTCCCTTTTTCCCAAGACCCTACAGTATTATGAAACATGATAGTGTGAAGTACTAGCAACTTAAGGCATCTTAAATATGATAAGGCAGCCTCAGATCAATAACTTACAGTCCTGACAGGGCAATGGTAAACTGTCAGCACAATTCACACAGAAGATTTTCCCAGAGAGGGACAGCACAATGTCTTAGAGACACAGAAATCTTCATTTGTGTGGGAAAACTGAAAATACTGTGAGGGGAAAACACAGAAATATGTTTGTGGTGTGTGTTGCCAGGAGAATATTTGTGTTTTTAAAGAGGAGACAAATTACAGTGAGGGTAATATGAAGGATCCAGAAAAGGCTAATTGTCTGGACCTATTAGTCCTCAAAATAAAAGGAAAGTGGAATAAAAAACTGTTAATATGAAATGGTATTATTTTTAAAATACAGTTCCCCCAATTTGACCTGTAGGATTCAATATTGCTGCTACAAACTTTAGCAGATACTTTATCTTGAATAAAATAATGAGAAGAAGGTAATGCAAGTTAGTGCTATAATCTGAGAGCACACTGTCAGTTACATACATTTTCTCTGATTTCTCTGCCCAGACTGTGTGGTTGTTATGCCTCTCATTTGCAGAAAACCGAAGCTATGCCACTTACTCAAATAGCTGTGCCTATAAGATGGGCAAAACATTTCAGAAATCTCTTCAAATATATGTTAAAATACAAGATGAGCAGCCTTACTTTATTTTATTGGTTGTTCAGTATTAATGTGTACCTCTGAAAAGTGTAACATTAAGCTCAATACTGAAGTAAGAGGAATGCTGGCTACAGGAAACACTTCAAAACACCGGTGGACTTGGTGGGGCTTCAGCAGTGTCTAAGCATTTCCAAGACTTTTAATTCCTGGAGTTTGTGACTCAACAGTAACAGAGTAGGTGGAAGACCAGGTCTTTTGGATGACAGGTCATCAGTGAGGTGGGGACTGGGGATATGTCTGGGGCTGGTGTTTGGCTGGACTTTGGGAGGGCAGTGATTGTTCTGTGTCAGTCAGGACGATGTTGAGCAGGGATGGATTTCTGTGCTGCAGTGTTCACAGATGTTTGCACCCCACACCTGGAGCAGTGGCAGGCCTTGAGGAAGGCAGAATTTATGGAGAACCATGCAGGGTCCTGTCAAGGGGGTGCAGGGTCTTGCCAAGGGGGTGCAAGCCAGCTCTGTTGACAGCTCTCATCCTGTTTCCATACTTTGTTTTAGCTCTCCACCTCTGCCTTCAGCTGGATTCTGCAGATGATCTGCTCAGCAGAAGTAGCCTTGTGTGTTCCCACTGGCCTGAGCTGAACCAACAACAAGGCACAGTTACAGCTGCTGGTGTCACTGCAGCAGGCTCTGCCAGCCCTTTCTGTAGTCTCCAAGATTGTAATGTCTGAGCATTTGGATATAAATGGGAACTTTATGTCCTTAAAGGAGATGTTGCACATAATTGAATGTAGAAAAATAATCCATAAATCTGCATTATATGGGTGCTCATTACATTTGTTAAGCTGATTTCACTGTTGCCTGCTGCCCTGAACTCTTTTTCCAGTTCACCCCTGGCTTCAAGGTGTATCTTGTAAAGCTAATTCAGATTGTAAATTCATTGCAGTCATGTCTGACCTACCTTAATGTGTGGATATAGCATTTATCATGATAGGACTCAAGACTTAGAGCAGACTTAGAGCATTTTCTCATTACTAATTAACCACAACAAAATTGCCTCCATACCTTTGCACAGAGGCTGGAGAATATTATACACACTACAAAATTGTGTAGAAAATACTAATTAAATTGTATAGCACTCTTCCAAGAGGGATTTTTCAAGTACAAATTTATCATGGTGGGAAAATTCCAGGGCTGTATTATAGCACAATGGATAGTAAGAAACAAAAAATTCTCAAGAGCACTAGTTCTGACATAGTTTTGCCCATGAAAGTGTCTGTGACTAAATCTAATTCCATTTAAAGGGCACTGATTTTACATAACTCTGTATTCTTGGGTATACATTTTAGAAGGACTTGAATTTTATGATTGTTTTCAGTTGTGTTTCTTTTAATGGATATTGAAAGTTACAGTAGTTTTTATATGTCTGCTTTATTGTTTATAATGGACTTAAAGAAACCCACAAACATTGAACATTGAAAGCTTTCTGCCCTATATTATAATTTTGATTCTCTGAGATGACTCATGAGGACAGTTGGGCAATTTTGTAAAAAAATGGTTTAATTGATTAAATACATTCCTCCTTTCCAATTAAAAAGGACAAAAAAAGGGAGTTTGTGACTCTGAGCCAATTTCATTGATGTATAGAGCATAGCTAATATCAGTCATTACTGAGGTTCTGATTGTACCATGTGTTTTCTCACAAACATGATTATAGGAAGCTCATTTGCATTGCTAAATGAAGGCTAAAAATACCAAAACATTATTCCCTGCCGGCCAGAGCATAGCTGATTCAATCACTAAAATACAGATAAACACAAGTAACTACTCTGATGAAAGCTGAGATGATGAAGCACAATGTGCATAAGAAATTAGTCATTTAGCTACTAGTATGCTCTCCAGTAGAAGAACACAAGGCCCTGTTTAAAAATCACACCAATCTATCATGGAAGTTTTTGTGTGGTAACAGAAGGATCTCTAAAAGCATTACATATCCCTCATTCAAAATTTATCACAGGACGTGTTGGTAGCACATGCTAAGGGTTGAACTGCAACTGATGTGTAGGAAAAAGTAATTCCTGCTTTCCCCAGCAGGACTGATGACTTTGGCTGCAGCAGGTGCTAGAAGTTGTTGTCCCTTTTGCTACGCTGGAAGGCAGAGTCTGAGCAGCCCAGCACAGCTGACAGGGGGGCCTTGCCTTCCTTTGCTTCTTAATCAGAGTCTGCATAGATGGACTCACTTTGTCATGGACGGAATCTGGGTCAAATATAGAAATAATGGAGATTACTTGCAGGACAGTGGCTTGTTCCTGGTCTTCTCTCGGGGCAGGTGCTAGAGCAGTGAGGCAGCCTATTATGTAGTTTTATTAATACACTTTGAATATCTCCTTGCTTTCCAGCTCCCACCAAAAGTGTAAATGTACCTGTCCAAAACCTCTAAGCTTCTCCTAAGCTGGCAGTCATGTTTTTCATAGCAGAAGTGTTGGCATACCTACCCACGTGCAAAACAGCCAAATGCTTTGGGTCTGATTCAGCCAACTTCAGCTCCTCAGTACACCCCATTACACCAATATTTAGGTTTAGTTTAAACTGTCAGAAATAAGTTTGAAATTGTGATCACATGTTCCTGCAAGCTGAAAACATCTAAATAAATGGAATGGATGGATTGTGCCTATTATTTCCTCTATAATGTACTTAGCTGTCATTTTGAATAATGTACCAAGACCTATAACCAACCCTCCAATTCCCCCAAATCTACAGGAAAATCTTCTGGAAACATTACATTAATCATTTTTGTCAAGACTACAGATGAAAGGAGCCATTTGTGCTTTATGACAGTTGGCAATTAAACATTTACAGTACTGTGCCAATATTTAATACACAATGTAGAAGGAGCAAACTGAACAGAAGGTAAATCTGGCAGAGTTTGATGTGGAGTGATGCTGTGGGAATGTGCATGTATGATCAGAACTGCAACACCACAGAGCAAGAGGTACTGCAATAAACTGTGGTAGCAGCAAACTGCTTTTCCAGCTGTGTTAGACTTCTTTCTCTCTTCCCTAGAACAGAAATGAGAAAAAATATTTTTATCCTTTAAATGACTTGGTGAAACCAGATGGGACTTTGGGAGTCCAGATCACTGTCTGCTTTTGCAAGACAATAAAGTTGTATAGAATAAATGTGTCCCAAGGAGTTTCTTCTGATTTTATGACTGCCCTGCTTTCTTTTTGTTCTCCATCTCACTGAGTATATTGTAAAAACCTTCTATGTCTTATTAAGACTTCCCTATTTTCATTTCTGCTGGAATCCAAGACAAGAGTATGTTTGTGTATTTTTTTTTCCTCTAATACCACTTCTGCACTTAAGGATGAAAACTGTTTAAACCTCTCTTACTCCCATTGAATAGATCACAAATTCTCCCATTTTTCATAAGGATTGGACTGCAACTTGACAAATTGTCTGTGCCATCACAAACAAGATTCATCTGACTAAATGTCAGTGCACAATGTGCATGTCCACATTTGGGCTGTGTGCACTGATGTTGTACTCCATGGAGGCAGAGCCACAGGGAGAACCATCTGCTAAAACAGACAGTCAAGACAGGGAAAGTGCACCACATCCTAAAAGCATTTTTTTTTTCATCTCTATTTTTGAGCCTGGATCTGGCTAATTCATTTTTCTTATGTCTAAAGTAGGACAGACAAGTCTCAGCCAAGCATTTCTCAGGCGTGTTCCCAGGCTCTGTGACTTCACTTGTCATATGTGTTCTGGCCCCACAAATCATATTCTATTAAGAATAACCTCTCTTCATGTTCTTCTGCACCATTATCAGAGCTTCCCAAGGCAAGACTGATCCTTACAGCTATGTTGGTTGAAAGAAAAGATGAAATAAGAGTGTAGGTGTTCCAGAGGGGTGGTGGAAGCCCCATCCCTAGAAGCATTCAGGGCCATATTGGATGGGGCTCTGAGCAACCTGATCTAGTTGAAGGTGTCTCTGCTCACTGCAGGAGACTTGAACTGGATGACCTTTAAATGTCCCTTCCAACCCAAACCATTCCATGGTTCTTTGATTCAATATTGGGTCTCCATGGTATAGCTGAGGGCATTCACTGATCTGTGTAATAAGTTGACATAAATAATTATATGTAGCATAAGGTACAGCTTGCAGTCAGTGGAAGTGCCATGGACTACGGATAAAGCTGATTGGTGCCATGATTTCATTTTTTTGCAAGCAGTACAGTTGTTTGAGAAATGATCATGTGGCCACAAGCGTGAAATTAAAGTGTCTGAGCGAGCTTGCATTCATGTACAATACTCTGTGCAAATATATTTAAGTAGATGCAATCTATTGAATAACCAGGCTCCTCTCAAAAACAGCTTAGTAAAGCACTGGCAAAGACATCCAGCAACAGCCAGATCGGACTGCAAATATTTGGTAGAATCCTGCTGCTAATTAAATTCTGTCTGCAGTAAACTCCTCCAATTTTTGATGCAGTCACCGATGATCTTCTTGCATATGTAGATCTTCCATTCTATAAACTTCTCATTCTATAAGCCCAGGTTTCTTGGGGGCTGTGTGTGCATTAGCTGGCAGTGCAGCTGGACAGGAGGGGCTCTGCTGACCTGACATCCACATGAGCTACATTTGGAGAAGTTCCATCTCAGATTTTCTCTTACCTGTTCCTGTGGTCTACAGGCCCAGGGCTGGGCAGATGGCAGTAAGTGCTCTCTCGGAACACATCTTCTGACTTTGTATCCTCCAAAAAGCCTCTGATTTGGGTGCTGCAATAGGTACTAAAATGCAGTAAGGCTGTAAGGTTGAGACATTCACTTCAAAAATGCCTTCCTAGCCTCAGCTAAGGTGCTAGCACAGTGGCATCCTGTGTGGTTGATGTACAAAATCACCCGGAGTAACTCTTCTTGCTCAAAATAACTGTAACCACAGAAAAAGAATAAAATGTGCAATTGCCTTTTTTCCCCATGTTTTCCAGCTGGAAAATTTTACATGGAAAATCTCACTAAATTACTGGTTCTCCTTATAAACGCTCTCTGTCTCTAATCTATATCGTCTGATACATCATGGATCTTGCAAAATTTTGCTTACGATATTTACCCAGTAACATTAATCTCTGTAGGATTACTTAAATAAATAAAAGATTTTCTTTCACATCCAGATCAAGGTCCAGGATCATAATGAATTTTGACTGGAACAGAACAACAGGTGTTTCCAGAAATTATGTGAAATCTTATCCCCTTTGGTCATTCCCAAGGGAAACCAATGTCAAGAAAAAAAAAAAAAAAAAAAGAAAAAGGTCATTATAAGAAAGGATGGATATGAAACAGTTTATTCTGGGCAATGAAATCTGTCCTCTTATGACCAGAAAAATTCTGCTCCTTTGCTTGATCCTATGATTATTCCAGTCTATGACCAAATTAAGCAAGTAGACCAACATCATGCTCATGACAGACATAAAATCTTTATCTTTGTACATTTGTAAACTGCTTGTTGTTGATAGGAACACCATTTCGTGGAGCGATAAAAATCTGTATTTGCAAAAAATTGTGACCAAAATATAACATGAAACAAAATTTTAAAATATATTCAATTACAAAGAACTTTGTAAAAGATAGAATGGGAACAATGCAGTAAAAATAGATTATTTCAAATGTTTTTCACTTCCAAAAACCTTACTTTTTTTTAAAAGGCTGAAATGAAATTTGCTTACAAGTGGTAACCCTTCAAAATAGAAGCACAATAGGAGAGAATAAACATGCATTTATTATCAAAATGTGGATGTACAAGTTGCAAAATGCCATAAATGTTTGGAATTTTGGGTGCTGTTTAAAATAAAAGGATTTCATGTCAGCAATATTTTGACTAAATTATGTTTCTTTCTATTCAAGATAGTTTCATCCGGAATAGATCCGTGAAAATAGAGACACATGTAACTTCTTCACATTTTATAACAGCTAGCTATGGATCTGAGCAAATTCTTAATGTTTTTAGCTCTCCTTACTAACTCTGGCTCAGTCAGCCTATTGGTACAAATAAAAAGGTCTTTCTTTACCATGGTTAGCATACATAACTAATGTGTCTGATCTTGCATCCACTAAAGTCACTAGCAAAACTTTGACTTGGCCAGGGTCACATCTTTTACTACAAAGCAGAACACAGGATGTTAAAGAACAATGTGAATACACTCACACTGCAACATTTTCAATGAGTTTCAGGTATTTAAATGAAATTATTCAGTGTTTGGCCCATTTGACACTACATTCATGTATTTACATCATGTACATCTGTTATAAACTCAACAGCAGGTGCTTAGAAACAGCTGTGTGCAGCAGTTTCACAAAATTCCAAACTGGACCATTTTAATTAACGGAGGGATTTGGGGTAATGTAAAGCCTTCAAGGTAAAGCTGGCCCCAATATAACGTTGTCTCTTGCAAATATCCAGGAATGTGGCAATCTTTGAGAGGCTGCCTAATGAATTGTTTCAAGTTTTCTTCCAGGATTTTGAAAACAAAAGTCACACTTACTTAAAAAACTGTATTTTGTTGCTGATGGTCATTTTTCCAGTGGCAGATTCAAGAGCAGAGTTGTATGTGGAAAATCTCAGCCAGTGTGCTGTGTGGGTTTGTCCTTGGTCAGGGATCCGGCTTTTGGAGGGGTCAGGTGTCCCAGGACCCAAGGGGTGCAGAAGAGGGGGGGTGCAGAGAGGACCTCCCCTCCCGCTGCTGCTGAGGAAGCGTGTGGGGCCGTGGCTCACTAACTGCTGCAGCCTCTGGTGCAGCCGTGTCCCAGCAAATTGTTGTTCCTCCCGTCTTGGAGTTTCTCATGGCTCTGAAGGGATGCTCTGCTGTCAATGCTGGAAGTCTGTCCACTTTGATCCTGCTGTCTTCTTAATCTGCCAGAGGTTAAAAACATTGATAGAGCTGTCATGTGCAGGTAGCTGTAGCAGAAGGACAGCTGCTGCTTGCCCTGTGGATGGCCACGTACACCTGGGTATAAAACAGATTCCTGCAGCATTTCACCCGTATTAACTGCTTGAGCTTTATAGCTGCCATTTCCTCTAAACACTGATGATTGCTTCCTCCTAAATATGTGAAGTTAGGTCTTGGACAAATCCTGCTCCACTTCAAGCCTACCATAAACAGCCAGCAGAGGAGAGTGCTTTCCCTGGCTTTAGCACCTCTGCTCAGGCTGTAGCTTGGTAAAACCTCCAGGTAGCTGGAGGCTGATGAAAGCTGTTGACTGGGCACACAACAGCTGCTCCCCTCTGTTGTCCTACAAAGTTATCAGTGACCTTCATCAGTAAAAGAGAAAAAAACCATGAGATGAAAGCATATTCAGTACTCCTCTTGTAATTACTTCATATGTTATCAAAGCCTCATAAGTGGTTTCAAGCAACAATGGCAACAAAATCCTATGTTTAAAGACTGCAACATTATCTTTTTTTGACATCACTTTCTAGAGAACAGCAACAGCCCTAGAAGCATCTGCAGTCCTCACCAACTGTGTTATCATAGAGCTTCTCAGCATTTCTGCTCAACAGTGGTAGCAGTCTCTGTGATTTTAATGTGATTCATGTCATATTCAGTGTTTTCCTCCAAACACTGTGTAAATACTTTCAGGAGAGATGGAAAGACTCACAGGGAAGCTACATGGTAGGGACCATTTTTTTTTGAAGCATGGACAGCTACTATTTTGAAGGAACTTTTCTCTGACTGCTTCTTTTCTCAAAATGGGAAATAGTACTCCTGAAAATGGCACCAAGACTTGGCACCAGAGACACGATGGAAGAGCTCTTTGGTACAGTGATTATAAAAGGTATATATGCTATACTCCAAAAAAAACCCAGCTTTGAAAGTAATATAGAATACCTAGAAAATAATCATTAATGGAAAAGGATGAAAAAATCAAATTTAAATGATCAATTTCAAATCCTTAAATACTTCCAGGTGGCGTAAAGAATATGGAGACACCATAGTGAACACTCAGAAGAGAATGTGAATGGATATGAAAATACTTTAATTAAACAGAGGACTAGAGGAGGCTATTAAAGCAAAAAATATGGGAACACTGTACAAAAACTTAAGTTTAAAAGGGCAGACACATTAAATGAAAAGCTGTAAGGCAGAATGAAAACAACAAATCAGAGGAACAAATTTCTAAGAGCATTTACCCTAATGGTGAATTTTTTCAATTGCATCAGAAATCCAATGGTTACCATTGAGTCTAGAGGTCAATGTAGGATTTATTAGAGAATAGCACAGAAAATACGAGTCCTCAGCTGAAAAGCCTATGAATTATCTTCACTAATGTCCACAACAAACGCGCTTAGGAAGATTCCTTTCCTTATGACAAATTTGTCCATCATCTCCAGTTAAACCATCAGTGAAAGAGCTTTAGAACCTGTTGCTTAAATTAATGTTGGCAAAGCATCAAGACAATGGATTTTCACCCAAGGACTCTAAGAAAATTATAATTTTTGCACAGCTGAATGGAGAGTGTAACTTATTCTTCAAACTGTCTTGGCACCGTGGAAGACAGCAAATTTGATGACTTAGTTTTTTTGTTGGTTTGGGGTGTTTTTTGTTTGCTCGTTGGTTTGGGTTTTTTAACAAGACCTTCAAAAAAGATCCAAGAGACTACCAGGAGAGCAATAGAGCTCGACTTGAGACTTGAAACATCTCAGGATCTGAGCTACTGGTACAAGACTAATGTGTTTGTAGGCATCGAAAGAAAAGACTACAGTGCTTGGAAACTCATGTTGCAAAGTGTGGGTGGCAAACCTTGCAAACTGCTAAATAGTGGAGTGAGACAAATTTTGGCTCTATAGAGATCTGAGGAATCATTGCATTGGTCTAAGACATGCAGGTGCTTTCTCCCTGAAACTGTATATTTCCTTTGTTTGTAGAAAGCTGAAAAAGAAGGCAGTTACTGCACTGCTCAATTTAAAAGGAAAATAAGAATTCTCTCAATAACAACATGAAGCAAGAAAACACCAATTTTTTTTTTTTTTCTGAGAACCACTCAAACTGGCACAAAGGCAGCATGCAAGTAAGGAGGACAGTGTAAAAAGGAGAGAAATAAAACCCATGCTGAGTTCAAAAGATACCTCTGGCCAGGCTCAATTTTTTCACTCTCTACAGAGGTGGTTAATAATGGTGATTTATTTCCATTATTTTCTTTTATACTGTTCCTACTCCCCAGGTCTACTATTGAAACAGAATATGGGGATTTGGAAGTGCTAAAGAAATACATTGTTTTAGCAGTGCTTCATTGAATTCCCTTTTCAGACATTTTCTGTTTCTGTATCTAGATTCACTACCCATATTTCAAACTATCGAAGTAAGCAATAGGTTATTAACCTGATGAGGAGGTAAAAAATTAACTGGTATTTAACTATTTAATAATTTATCAATAACTTTACTAAGTTATTAAAATTACATTAAGTATTTCACTCTAGGGGTTTAGTTACTGTGGGCATACAAAAACCTGCTTACCAATGGTCTCTTGGGGCTGGGGAATTGGACTAAGAATCAGAAGATTTTTATTCTGTTTCCACCTCTGTGGACAAATTGCAGCACTTTTCTGTGTCTCAGCTTCTCTCATCAGCTGTCAAGGCAGCTGCTGTCTAAAATGATGGAAGCTGAGAACTTTGTGTCTCTAAGTACTGCTCTGTGTCTCACAGGCCTGAATGAAACAGGGAATTACAGTCTGGTCTCTGTGATTATTAGAAAAGAAGGTGGTGTGTATAATCAAGAAAAATGTAATTATACTGCATGTGTAATTATGCATGTATGCATTACTGAATATATAAAAATACAAAAATAAAGAGAAAAAACTGGCTAAAAGCTAGGATGGAAAATAAAATCTTGAACTGAAAAAGACTGCTACAACTATGGCAGGCCAGAACGAAAATCACAAACATTTAATGAAACCCAGTAGCAAACTTGGGAGCACTAGGGAATTGCTTACAGCTCAGCTTTGTTCTCTAGATGAAGAAGAATATTGAAGTTTGTCTTTAGGCTGCTTAGTAGGATAAGTCCAATGACAAAGAATGAGAAGTTGCAGATTCAACATAACTGTCAAAACTGCAGATTTGCTAAGAATAAGGCCTCCTCCCAAACCACTGCAGTTTCAGAAAAAATAAAATAAGGCAATTGGTTTGTATTTCTCTCTAGCTCAAAACTGCAGACTCAGGTCAAGACACAAAGAAATGTGTGTGCACAGTCTCTTCAGTTAAAATATTAGACAGTTACAGAAGTGAAATTTCTCTCTTTTTGGTGCATTCTTGATTCTTTGGTGTAAAACCCGGAGCACTTTTCTGTCAGATGTTCTCAGCTTTTAAAAAATGTGAGTACCTTGACATGTTTCCTGTAATCATGGCAAAATAAATGCAGTCTGGGCCATTCTGTTCAAAAATGACTCTAGTGCAATAAATCACTTGTAGGAGCTGCTTTCCAGTGAATGACTTATCTTGCCTTTAAGCTGATGCGGCGACAGGCTGTGATAACTGGATAAAGGCCCAGGGAGAATGAATGGCTTGACAGAGACTTTGTGGTGGATCTGAAGCAGGTTCAGATGTTCCTATGCTGAATACTATTGGCTAAGAATAAATAATAAAATGGCCAGCTATGAATGAAAAAGTGAACAAGTGGTTCTAGTGGACAGTCATATGGAACAAAAAAAACCTGCAGGGAAAAGAGGATGAAAATGAGTTTGAACAGTTTCTGTTACATTTATTCCATGACAGTTCTGTGCAAATACATAAGTAGTCTCAGAGGCAATTATGCTGAGTGCTTCTGCTGAACCAACAAAGAGTTTTCCTTCCCTTCGCCATCGATCTGTGCAATATTGCTAGTGTGTGACACTGAGCACTGCACAGACTCCTCTCCAGCAGCGAGGAAGAAGGAGGCTGTACCAGCCACTACGGGAATGCAGCAAGAACAGTAACGGAACCTCCAGTCAAGTCTTGGCTTTGTCAGTATTTCTGGTAAAGAGGAAGAGCCTGTGTGAGCCATGAATTGCTTTTTAAGGTTCTCATTTTCTCAATACTCAGATATTACAGTAACTTTCCTGCAGCATTGATTTCTGATGCTGGATCTTGAATCTGATATAGGTCAGTGGAAGGGAATTCAGAGGAGAGGGAAAAATTCTAGGTCCAAAACTGCTATATCAGTACAGAGCAATGGCATCAGGCTTTGCAAAACATAGTTGCTGTGTTTGACAGCCATGCAGAGGCTGTTACACTGCCTGTCACTCATCTGTTTGCTCAGTGCATGGTAACACCTTTGTGCAGCTGATGCACTCCTCAGTGGGCCTTGCCAGGCTGTCAGGGTGAAACTGAAGCCTCAGAAATACAAGGAGTTTCAAAGGGTGAGCCTGCTCTCAGCAGCCATTGAGAGGAGAAAAGAGACCTTCTACTGGCAAAAGAGACCTCAAGCCAGGCAGAGCTGCCCCTCCTCTGAGACTCTCACACTTACCACATCGTAAAGGAAACTCTTTTGACTATGGAAAATCTGCAAGTGAGTTCGCCAGTATTGCAAATCAAGTGTCCTAGGTGTGGAGGAAACAGAACAGTCTGAGTGGGCAGTGGATTTGTTTTGTCTTTTCTATATTTAGCATTTTACCTTGGTCTCTTGATATTTCAAACACTTTGCTGGAGAAAATGGATGCTTTGCTTTTGGTTTGGGGGAAAGAAGAGCTTAATAAAATGAACTTTAGAAACTGTAGTTTTATTGTAGGAAAAAAAGCCTATTAATGACAACTTTTACATCCCTTGGGATAAGTCCTGAGGAGTAGATAAATCTGTGGAATATTTATCCCAGTTATTTTTCACAAGGGAGGGGGTCTGAGATCAGAAGAGATGAGGCATGTCTATGCTGGCTTTTTGAAATTCATGAATCCTGGAGGACAGTTTGCTAAATAGTCAGAAAACCATCTCAGTTGTATGATTTAGCATCTACACAGAAGTAATGCTGATGGCTTGTGCAGATGGCCTTGCTATAAGGCTAATTCTGAACACATCTGAATCAGAGACTGATCCGTCATGAGGAATGACTGTGCTCAGGAAGGAACTGTTTCATCTACATGTGTCTGAGCATGTCATGTGTTTTGTCTACGAGACCACAGATACAGAAGTCACGAGGAGATTTTAAAAACGCAGTGAATGTCCTAATGTCCAAATCCCATATTTTTAGAATGAGTTGGCAAATAACACAGCACTAGAAACTTTTCATTCTCAATAGAAAAGATCTAGCAATGACATTTTCTGAAGGACTTAAAAGAAGCCAGAAAAGGACAGAGATAGGCACTATTTTGTTATATCCTGGTCAGAGAAAATACAAACGTGAAAGTTATGCCATATAACTAAAATAGCTGAATATTATAATGTTGAAAAACTTTCATCCAAATAATTTTTACAGGGTGGTACAATTCTGTAGAGGGACTCCATAAAGTAAGAAGATCCCAACAGTAGCAATGTCTCGCAGGGATCCTGTCAGAGCTGGGGACACCCAGCATGCCCAGCCAAGATGGGAGCAAGTTGCCGAGATAGCCAAGGATGGAGTAAGATATCTCAGCACTGAGGGCAGGCAAGGTGTCAGTTTTGTACCCACTACTCTTGCCCACTGTTTGTTTCCAATGTCAATTTTTATTCATTGTGGTAATGATGCATCCAAATTTGTATGCAAACATAACCAAAACAGGCCCAGAAGAATAAATCACAAGTGGTGAACACAATTTCTTTCACAAGGTGGTGACTCTTTAATTATTCCCACACCACCACTGCCTGTCCCTGAACACAACTAATTAGTTTGAGTGATAACTAAGCACTGTTTCACCAAATGGTTCAGAAATTGCTTCCTAAGGAAATGGACGTAGTTAGCAGCTGTTATTGAAACTGGCTTCAAGGCTTGGTTCCACACAAAAGAAAGATGAAATGCTCAGCCCAAATAATTTGTAAAATTTGTGGCAATCTGGAGCTCTGTGAACCAGATCCCCACCCATCTCCTTTATTTCCAGTCAAAAGGTATAAAAAGGAAAACTTAATGGGACTTTGGAGTCTAACTGTGGCAATAAGATTTGCTTACTGTGGAATAAGTACAGACTATATCCCTGTGTTGCTCACATTTTTAAGTGTTTTTATGCAGAGAAACATGTTCTAGAAAGAACAGAAGGATTTGGACTGTGAGGATTCGAAAGGACTCACACTGAGTGTGATACAAAATGTAACCAGAAAGCTGCTGGGCAGCTTGGACTTTACACCTTGGTATAACCCTCATGAAAGGGGTCTGTTTTGGTTTACATCTCTGCCTAAATAATAAGTGTTCAGTAGTAAGCAGGTGGTTGACAGGTGGAAATTAACAATGTTGGTCATGCCAGCTCATTTTCTACATCAGCTCACCCAGCAGCCCCAAAAGGACTCTTCCCTCGGCTTGGCACTGAGGAAAAATGTTCACAGCACCCACAGTTTCTCATGCTTTACCTGGAAAAAGAGTCACTTCCCCAAAGTCATGCAAAACCTCATCATTTATAAAACCCCTGTCTAAGCTTTATAGCAGCTCATGCACTTCAGTAAAGTGGACATACTACAAAAACAGGGCAAGTTTTTGGCAGTAAAATGTAGGTCCTGCAGTGCACACATGTCTTTTCAAAAATAATGGGCTGTATGCATGTGCATCTCATACTCCACTTTGAAAAATTCACCCATTATTTTTCTGACGTCATTTTAACATCAGCTGCAGGCAATGATTGTGGAAATACTGATAACAGAGCATGATTTCTGGGACAATAAGCAGCTTGGCTTGTCGTCTGGTTTCCTCTGTCGGGAATAAGAATGGACTTTGATACACAGTCACTTAATAATTTTCTGCCTGCATGTTTTAAGGTTTCTCTTATAAACTGGTCCTTGCTGTGTTCTACTTTTTGTAAAAATGGAAGAAGCTGGCAGTACTTTACGATTGTAAATGAGCGTCACGCTTTCTCTTACATCTCCTTTATTCTGCTTACTAGTTCTCTTCTGCCAAGATTTCATTCAACTATACTTTTTAGTGAAAAGGTGAAATAAAGAAGGAAGAAGTGAGCAAAGGATCCTGATCAAGTTATTTTTTAACTGAATAAGCATATGAAGAAGAGTATTTTTACTTTTCAAAACAAAGTAGCCAGAAAAGTTATCATAAAGGACTGAAAATTCCTAGATTTGCTTTCTTTTTTAAAATGTTAGCAAAAGTGAGCCTATAAGTTTATCAGAAGTTCAGACAATTTGCTTAATTTACACTTCCATCCATAAAGAAGAAAATAGTAGCTTTGCTCAGTGTAAATCTTAAGGAGCAGTCAGGTCTACCCAAATCCTATGAAATTCCCCAACTTGAAAAGATGTGCTCTAATTTAATAGCAACGTATAGCAGAAATAATTGTTAATCCTCCTTAAGATTAAGTTACCTGGTAACCTGAACATCTGACAATTTATTCATCCACTTCCTATTCCCCAGTGGTACCTGGGAGGGCTCTCATGACAGGCAGCAAATAGAGCACTGCATGGGAAGGCAATTCCTGTCTTTTAGACGTCAGTTCCATTTGCTCCTGAAGATAAGGATCAGTGCCTGGGAGCTGAGTGAGTGGCACAGACTGCCTCACACCCTTATGGCTAATCTCTAACCTGCAAACCAGAGTTGTTGGATTCCAGCTGCCTGTTGGGCAGCCTTTGGTCTGTGATAACCCCTGATGCATGAAGGGAATTGCTTCAAAGAGTGATTTTAGCCTGGGAAAAATTATGCCAGGGACCATGCTAACAATGGAGCAGTATGGCAGATTGCCTGTGTACTGCCTATGAAAAATAGGCAGAAAACAGCAGTGAAGGTGGAAAATGCAGGATAAGAAAAAAAAGGAGTGGAAATGGAGGAAGGAGAGTTAAACACTTTAGAAAAGAGGACGGATTCAAAAGAATCCCAGCTGTGGGCATCTTATTAATTAAACTAAGTAATTATATAGCCAATTGAAACTGTCCCAAAAGACAGCTGTATATAGCTAATGTCCTTTTTGGTTTGTTTATTAAAAATTCTTTTTTTACATGTAGCAGAGGAGCAGAAAGCATGGGAGAGTTGATAGTGGGCTTTTCTTTCATTTGGCCTCTGCACAGAGTGATCTCAGAAGTCTTTTCAGGAAAACAGAAATCACTGGAAAGTGTATGAATTTTCTAATCATTTCTGAGTAAACAAGGAAGGCACACTCTTGCTCTGTGTCAGAGGAAGCTTGGGGCAGACCAGGGCAGACTTATGGAGCTGCTGAAGCAGAGACAACACTCATCACTCAGCCACATCAAAGCTGAGTCACAAGACTCCAAAGTGAAAATTAGTCTGTAAACTCAGATCATTTCCCCTTGATCTGGAGTTTGTGTAGAGAACCGATGTGTGCAGAGCAGCCTTAAATGAGACACAACCCTCCCCGCTGTCTGAGTTACAGCAGGTGTGTGTTTTGGGAGACCTGGGTCCAAGAAGCAACTCCATTGAACCACTAGCCAAGAGTGGATGTCATGAGTCTTTGACACTTCCTTGATAATGTTTACAGCTATGGCTTGCTTGTTCTTGGCCTCCTGCCCCCATGGCTATGGACATACACTCAAATGCAGCTGCCCCACAAGCGATGCTTGGTGCTGCATGAGATACCCTTGATTACCTGACACAGAGAGAGTGGTCAGACCACAGAACTCCTGTGCCTGTGGAACTGACATTTAGAAATGATCTGAACTCTCAAATGTGGGATGGATTTTATGCCAGCTAACTGTAGACAACTGAAAGATTAGTTCAGATTCTCTCTACAGGATAAATAGAGTCACTAACATAGATTAATTTCTTCTGGTCTAAGTAATCTAATATATGTGTCACAGATCAATCTTGGGAGATACAAGTCTCTCCTCACTGAGTACTAAAGGAGCTTAAACTAAATAAATTATTTTAAAATATATTAATTTAAAGGGATACAGGCTTGTTGCACCTCTAGAAAAACATATATGCCTTCCCTCTTTGAGAAACAGATTCAAGGCCCTTCCTGTCTAGTGGCTTTACAAGCTCACCACACACTGCACTGCTTATCAGAGCCAATTTACTTCTGGATTAGAGCTAATTTGCACCCACACTGTTCAGGCGTGCAGAAATTGAATGGTCCCATCAGCCTGTAACACAGCACATGCTGATAAACTCTGCCAAGAGCTGGGTAATGAAATCACCAACGAGAACAGGGTGCAATTGCCTGCTCATCCATGCAGACGTGCCTGTAGCGTATCCAGGCTCTGGCTCTGCCAGCAGTGGCTTTTCTGCATGACTTGGGCTATAACTTGAAAAATACTTTGTCATCTAATTCCCATTTATTTCAGATATCTCTGAAAAACCTTGTGTACAGCCTGTGGGGTAGGAGTTGTTCTGTGTCTAAGCACTATTTAACTCAGTCAGTCTTTGACCCCAAACATGTTCTCTTGGAACTGAGTGCTTTGATGGAAAGAGTCATAACGTCAGGTCTGTTTTCCTAATACACCATGGCGTACGTGTTTTGATAGCTCAGTAGACTACCAAGTAATTATTCAAATAACTGTATTTTAACTCCATTTAAATTTAAATTAATGATTTTCAAACTAAAAGTTACGCTTTATTACAGCTGAATGTAAAAAATAAAATGTTGGGGGAAGTATCCCCATGTAGCCCATATATCTTCTTTTACCACTGACACTCATGACATTTACTCCCACCTTTTCCAAGAATCTTCAGGGAAATATTCTTAGAGTTTGGATAATTGATTCAGGTTGATGGTTCCTGCTGAGTAATTACACTCAGTAAATGGCTGTGAATATGATTTTCTATCAACCAACAGTTTATAATCAAACCTAATGGGTTCAGGTGCACATACAGCATGAGTGACATGTGAAATACCAGTGTGCAGAAGGCAAGTGAAATATTGTACTGGGTGCTATAGGATGTTGACATTCATTGTCTTGAGATCTCAGGTTTATCCTGGGATTTGATGAAGCAAAATAAGTGAAGACATGAAGTAAATAAATGAAGACTTCAAACGATGTGCAGTCATTTAAGAAAATGTGACTAAACCAACTGATTAACACTAACATTAAAGCCAGGTTCAGACAAGTGAAATAGGTGTCTCTTAGAAGTGGCCTATTGTCTGTTCAAGGTGCATCCTAAACAATGTCTGTCTTGTTCAGCCACATTTTAAAATGTGAACAAGTTTTTCTAGTTTAAGTATCTTTGCAGATCCACATCTACAGGGAACAGGAAAGCAGTTATGAAATTTCCCAATAATATACTGGGTTTTAGACTTTTTGGGATGACAGGGAAAAGATTTTCTTTCTAGTTAGCCAATATCCAGTTTTAAGACCATAGGCACCTGTCCACAAATAAAGATATTTCCCGGTGTGGGCCAAAACACATTTTCAAGAAAGGCATTAATTTCCTAGCCTGCCTTTGGTGTGTATCCTGCAGGATGTTAGGCTCACCCTTTTGTTCAGCTGCCAGCAGATGGACAGACCACATGGAGGTCAAGGGACCCACTCTGTAGCAGTTTATGAAGAAATGCAGCCTGTGTGAGGAAACTCACATTGGAGCAGGAGAAGAGTGTGAGGAGGAAGCAGCAGCAGAGACAACATGTAATGAACTGACTGCATTCCCCATCCCCATGTGCCCCTGTCATGGAGGAGGTAGAGGATTTGGGAGTGAAGTTGAGCCCAGGAAGAAGGGAGGGGTAGAGGGAAGATGTTTTTAAGATTTGCGGTTTATTTCTTACTATCCTGGTCTTTTATTTATTGGCAATAAATTAAATTAATCTTCCCCAAGCTGAGCAAATTTTGCCCATGACAGTAACTGGTGAGTGATCTCTCTCTCCCTATCCTTTCCTCAACCCATGAACCTTTTGTTGTATTTTCTTTCCCCAGCCCAGCTGAGGAGAGCTGTGATACAGTGACTTTGGTGGGCATCTGGCATCCAGACAGGGTCAACACACCACTAAAGTCAGTCTGGCTCTGCCTAATTATTTAGACCTGACAATAAACATTCTCAGGCTGGCATATGCATCTGGGAGTAGGCAGGTTCAGCCCTACCCTTCTCACAGCACCAGACTTCCAGGAATTAAAGGCTGTGTGTTGCCAGGGAGCAGCCACAGCCTGCACTCACCTCTCTGCAGGCTCATCTCTCTCCACCTATTTCTTATGCAAGATTTCTCTGCTCCAGTCCAAAACTTAGCTTCACATGAAGTCTGATTAACTGTGGAGCTCCTTCCTCCCCTGAAGGTGGACCCCACAAAAGGAGGCTGAGCCAGGAGTTCACCTGTGGTTGCACAGCATAACTTGCAGCCTTCGGTTAATCACCAAATCTCCCTGCACAATGTGTGGGAAAGGTGCTGCCTAACACAGGGATCCCCAGAAGCCACTCTACTGAACATCATTCAGGTTAGTCACTAAGGTGCACCCACAGCAGAAGCATGTATTGTGCCCCAGGTGGGACACAGGAAAATTACCTCCACATGGGAGGTCTTCCCAGGGGATGGGGGATGTGTCCTGGAACACAGCAATGGACAGTCTGAATCTTACCTAAATCTTTTACTGACCTAAGTCTGCATTTCTTTTCCTATTTCCAATAGTAGATATATATATAGATAAATAGATAAAGATATAGATAGATACAGATAGATATATATACACACACACATACTTGCATGTATGCATACATACACAGATATGTGCTATTATGAAGGGTATATGAAAATGGAGACCTTGTAATCTGTGAGAAGCCATAAATGCACAAACCCAGCCATTCTACCTAACAGAGATTCCCCTCTCTCATAGTGGCCCATTTCAGACACTAGTGCATGTTGTCGAAGAATGAGCTGAATGGAGACAAATGTCTGCTGTGGCATATCCCCCTCACTTCTGACATTTCCAGGTTTCCAGAACCAATAACTGCATCAGAGGCCTCACATCTCAAGGACCTTGATGGATCTTTTCCCATGAATTTCTCTAATCCTTTTTAAAATCTTTTTGTATGTTTAACATCCAAAGCACCACTCAGCAACATGCTGCAATTCACAAAAAAACATGCTTTGTTTTCTTTTAAACCTGCAGACTGATGACTTTGTGACCTTGGGTTACCACAAAGAGTGAATAATCATTGCTTAGTCATCTTCTCAATAAGTTTCAGAACATGTTATTATTTATCCAGTTCCTGTCTTTTCAGTTGCCTCTTCTCGGAGTTTAAATTAGTTCAAGTCTATTAAATCCTTCTACATGACCCATGTCACCCCCCTGGCCAATCCTGTTTTTCTTGAAACCTTTCTAAGTCCTTTGTAACTTTTTTGAGATACGAAAGCAGAACTGTACACAGAATGAAAGATGCAAGTTTATGTATATGAACATATATTTATCTGTAGCTGTTTTTTCAGGTTTTAACATATCAGCACCTTTTAGTCTTCTGCTTAGCATTGTGCTATCCACAGTTTCTTCAAACTCTCTGTCCTTCATAACTGGAGTTAATTTTGAGTCTATTATCCTAAAGGTAAAGTTTAGATTTTCTTCTTCCTAATGTATTTGCATTTATCAGTACTGAATTTGAGCTGCCATTTTCTTACCCTGCAACTCAGAACCATGGCTATCATTATCTATTGCAGCTCTTTGCAGTCAGATTTAGTCGTGACTACTCTGGTATCATAAGTGAACTTTGTTCCCTCACCATTCACCTCCCTTCCCAACTCATTTATGAATATATTCAACAGATACATGGACATCAGAGGGACTGGCAGTAATAATGTTATCTCATTACTGGCTTGTTTCTGCATTGCTTCATCAACTGGCTCCAAATTGCTTTCTTAAAACAGGACAAGGATTTCAGTCTTCACGACTCATAATGGTGACTCATAATAAGTGAAAATTTATGTTAGTGTGGGACACAAAGAGAGATGAAGAGAAATCATGGAGGTAGTCCCCTATGGCAATGGAACAGTCATGACCTGTTATGCAGCCTTTATTTATCACAGATATGATTTGTCCCATGTAACCTGTTCAAAAAATTAAAATATTTGGTACTCAGAATTATACAGTTGTGCTTCCCCTCCAAAGTCTGAGATGTATAAATGAAGACTCTTCTTTCCTCTGAATTGACTTCCAATTAGTTTTAATGAGGTGTATTTCTGTTTAGTTTTCTGTGAGTAAAAACTAATTTCTGGCCTCCACTGCTAAGGATGTGCATGTTATCCTGACCTTTCCAGGACCACATTTCAACATGGGGAATGCCCTGACATATGCACCCCCATACAAACTTTCATTCCCAAAGTTGGATGGTCAATGTAGCCATTATAATGGTATCATTACTTGCTTGGGAAAACTTTGACCATTTTTCCTGGAAGACTTTTAAAATGAGGTTCCAGGTACTCATTAGCCTTTGTGGGTTTTTTCCCTCCATGAAACTGTGAAAGGAACACATCATTGAAACAATGGCGTTTTTCTGACCACTCCTTTCTCAAAAAAAAGTGAATTTGAAGGTATATCTGTAGAAAAATTACCAGTTTGGACCTGCTACACTCAAACTTTTAGGCAGCTTGGCTCACTAGGAAGAGAGTGACATTTGGATTGGCAATTCTAAACCAGCAACAGTGAGCAGGAATCAAAGGCAGAAGTGAAAGGGCTCATGTGAGCAAGCAACAGTTATTACTGCCCAAACACAAATCAGGTTCAATCACATTCAGAAAAACACCTTTCTAATTGCGAGAGCAATCTCCAAAAGCAGACATATCCATTTCAAAAGGGAGAAGAAAGCTTCAGTGAAAAGCTGTGCAACCACTTGAAATGCTCAGAAAGAAATGGATCTAAACTGAATTAAGGTCAGCAGAAGGGGCAAGAAAAGGAATGCAGCTTCATCCAAAAAGGATTCAGCTATTAGAAGGATTATGATAATATAAAGATCTCCAGAGATACCAAAGTGACGTAAAATACATATTAGAAAAGTACATTCAATGAAGTATACTGCAAATCATTATGAATATTCAATTTCAATCAAAATAAAATGAAAGAGAGTACTCAGGGACTCTGGATTTGAATCTGAAAAGACAATTAAAAGAAAAGAACTAAAAAGAGAGAGATAATAAATTTGATCCTATAAAAAATGCAGAGAATATTAAGTAAGCTTTTCACCTATGATATGGAAAAAATCAGACAACGTGATTTTAAGCATCTTAATATGCTTAAAATATGCTCCCTCAAGTTTTGCTATTTATTCTGGGAACAGAGAGCTGTCTGTTCACCTCGAGCTGTTCAGGATCATTTATAAGAGAGCTGGATATGCTCAAAAGGTAGGAATGATAGCAGGAAAAGACAGAGCAGTGTGCTTCAATTTGTGGCAGATTTTTTTTAGTGTGGAAGCACTGAACAAATAATGAGAAGAGGAATAAGGTGTATCAGTATCTTAGGACAGAGACAATTTTTCAGGGCGAAGAAGAGGCTCAGGAACCATAAAGGGTAAGAAATATGATTTCACTACAAGCAAGTATTGGGTCTATTTCTTAATTTCTGGTCATTTCAGGTTTTAGGTATTCATAAAGAGATGTAGTTGTATGTGAAGATCTGTTTAGTGATTACAGCACAAAAATAGCAAAATAATCTGTGCTCATCTTTTCAATAAAGCTACAAGAACACAGTGTGGATTTATCTGTACAATCTCCTCCACCACAGACACACACACAAAATTAAAAAAAGAAAATTTGAAATTGTAGCCTACAGCTTGTAAATGAGATCAAATTCTTGAAAAATTTCTGGCAAGTCTATGGGAATACACATTAAGATACTGCAGAATGTTTGGTGCTGCATTTCTGGATATAATAAAATATCTATATACAGAAAAGGAATCAAAACCAAAAAATAATTATTTTTCCACCAAAAGGAGCCAAACAGATCCCTGAAACCTACTTCAGATCATACTTGCCAGCTAATCAGTGTGTGGACCATTCGTATATCAGAGTTTATTTTGTTTATGTGTTCAAAACTAAGAGACTGCATTGACACTTTTAAGAATAGAAAACAAGTCCTGCAAAAGGATTTTCCTATGTTGCTTTACTTTGCATCAGTGCAGTGAGTGCCCCTGTCTTGAAGGTACTGGAAGATAACATCACTGTGGACAGATGCCATACCCCCATGTCATATCAAAAGACACCCACACCCACCCACACCCACCCATACGCATTTTAATTTGCAGCTCACGCCCACTGAAATATTCAACAGAAGATGCCACGTGATCAGGAGTGGGTAAGGGATGCATTTCTAACTTTTTTTACCCACTGCTGGCAATCACTAACATCATGTCTTTGTCAAGGAAGCCGTTGCTTAAAACATTCCTACAAATACCAGTTTTCCATTACTTAAATACAGAAAGCAATGGAATACAGAAAATGTGCACATTCTGTCTTTGTCTCCGTTAACTGAAACTATTAACGTACTTCAGTCTCTTCCACTATGTTTAAATTATTTTTATCATAGTGAGCCTTTTCTCTAATTCCCCCTGCTCCTCTTGCCTGCAATCTAAGAGTGTCTGATAGTCTCCTGAGCTTCTTGACAAGAAAGCAAGTATGACATATTGCAAGATTTGCAGTGTCTGTTGCAGGATGAAAGACACACAGTGGAAAAGAGGCACAGTGTACAACTACCAGCAAGGCATTCAATAAAGTCAGACTCTGCTTTTCATACCAGATATTTTACAAGTATTGGATTGCAAGATATTGTGGAACTGGGATGGTTTAACATCACACAGTTAACTACATATTACTACCTGACTTTGTGTTGCTCAGATAGAAGCATCTGAAATTTTCCTTGAATCCTTGTAGTTTAGAGAGTCTCATTTTTTCCCTTGAAAGACATGCTATTTTTTTTCATCCTTTATTGGGATTTTTGTGGTGTTCTGTGACACTGAAGTAAACTGAGCAGAAGGCTTAGGTCACAATAAAATGTAGATTTTTGTTGCTGAATATAATGAATATCTATAGAAATATGCAGACAGTTTCAACAGTTACTATGCAGAGGAACATGGAAGAATACCAAAACATCTGGCTGCTTTAATCTGAGACTGATTTAAAGCCCTGTTTGGGGTTGACACCTAACCTAATGATACAATCACATATTAATAGGTATTGTGTTTGTGGGAACAAACAGTTCACATCTTTCAGCATCTGCAGCTGTTCCTAAGAACTTGATGGGCCATGTGGCTTTGGAAATCCATGTAAGCACAGCCTCAGCCTGTACATCCAGTCTTGAGGGCACAGAAGGTCTAAGGAAACCCACCCTGAGTTCCTCTGGTGTATACTGTGTAGCTTCTTCTGGTATGATGGCATCTGTGCCTGCCATTGCTCCTATTTTGTTCTCATTAACCTGAATTCACTTTGCACTTCAAACATTTGACCTCTGCTTCCCCCCAGTCTTAACATTTTTGTCTTTGGAAAGTATTACAGAAGTCTCTCCATGTCCTTCTGAAGCTATAATGCAATTTAAATGAGAAATTATTGTGATCTGGCTTTAGACAATGCAGGATCTGTTGTAGGTCTATACTAAATATTTTTCCATTACCTTGTCAAAGCCAGCCAAGCAATGACCAAAACACATGCTTTTTTTGATTGAAGTGCATGTGGTTTACCTTTTGCTTCCATTTTACTGGTACTCAATTTAAACCTCTTGATCTCTCATCAGCCTCTCAGAGTTCTTTATAGCTTGTGTTGCTACTGTAGTTGTGCAATATGAAACAAATGAAAAAAAATTCCTATGCATAAAATGATTTAAGAATAACACAGTAAAATCATGACGAGAAATTGTTCAAGGTAGTGAACACACCAATGAAATTTTGAGTGTCTTACAAAATCTGGGGTTTTAACTTTCAAAAATTGCTGCATATTGGAACTTCTTGATGTATGACTCTAGAGTAGGTGGTATAATAATAATAGTAGTAATATCTGGAAATTAATTACTTGTGTGAATAGCTTCTAGAAAACTCATTAAATTGATTAATAAATGTAAAATTTTTCTAATCTTGTCATTATGATCTTAATAATTTTATTTTTGTGGGTTAAATTCAAAGTTCAAGCATTCACTGGTTCAACTGATTCAGAGAATCCACCAAGATGTTTCTGAAAACCTTCTATGGGCTGACTTGGTCTGGCTTCTCTTCTTTATGGTTTTTACAGAAACAAAAGGCTTTCTTGTGCTAGAGATCATGCAAAATAACATGAAGAATCTGCTGGACCTTCTTTTTCTTTAGTTTCTGTGAGCATCAGTATCAATCATAGAAATGTCCCGCAGATTGTAACAGGAAGAAGGGTATATCATGGCATAATTTCCTTTGTGCTATTTTGTGAACTGTACAAAGCCGACAATTCCTTTCCCAGTTTTAATTACAGAGAGAGTAATTACCTGCATTGTATGCATTAATTAAAATAGTCACAACTTTTAAATTAATTTTTAACATCTCACAACTCTATTAGAAAGGCTTGCATATATAGTTAGGCCAAATAAAAACATGGAATATACTTGAATGAAATGCAATAATTTGACCAAAGACACAAACAACTCCACTGTTATGAGGTGTATCTGCTAATACAAATGGGTTCATAATGACTGCAACTCAAAGGCAGTAAATTATGAAAAATGCAGTGCATTAATTGAACCAGGAAGATTATTGATATCCTTGGGAATCAGTCTTGTGCTTCTGACTAACCCTCAGATTACAAGTTCTTGCTTCGTGTCTGGTATAGGTGTAATACTTAGCTTTGTTGAAATAGGTAATGTTGAAATACACTTTTTTTTTTCCCCAATAGTGGGGAAGTATGAACAGTGTTTCCAAGTCAGAACAGTGCAGCTCGTATCATTAAAATTTCATGAGTTATGACTTCCCTTGGATTTGTTTGAGTTGTGAAAAAGCAGGACCTTGTATTGTATTCCTCTGCTTAATTACTGGCATTTTCTCTGGGGAGTTCAGTAACATTTACCTTATATTTCTAACATACTTTCATCACAAGGTCTTCTGCTTGGTTGCAGAGAAGCAAGCACTACAAAACCATCCCACCAGAGACTGTAGGGGAAGAAATCAATGGAAATCCAGTCTTTTAGGCTCTGCTGCTGTGATCATTAATCACTTTCCCTTATACTGTGAGAAAAAAAAATAGTTCTCAATTTAATTTTAGTAGTGAGTGCTAAAGAGGCATTAAGAAATGCACTTACTTCTCTCTGTTGAATATGATGAATTCTTTCCTAACGGTTTCCAAGCACTGCTGCAGGTGTACGTTCTTTAAAAAACAGCATGAATAGGTTGATTAAAAAAGATGAGAAATCATAGACAAAAATCACACAAACACAAACAACACTGAACAAAAAGGCTTACGAGTGAATACTATCACGAGTATTTTGAAGACTCTTAAATTGGGCTGTGATAGCACAATCAATCTCATTCTTTTGGAAGAAGTTCCCCATAAAGAATTCCTGAGGATTTTTACATCTGATAGCTGTACGAAGAACAGCTTGCACGAACATACAAAATCATTAGGAGTAGCAACATAATTTATAAAACCTCACTGAAATGATAATTCAAGTCTGGAAATTGTTATTAATTTTCTCAGTACTCTTGACTATTCATACAATGCATCTTTCTACATGGGACACATTAGTCAAGAGTAAATAAAAAGCCTTTTCACTGCATACTTTTCATTTTTGGTAGTAGTACTGAATAAATACTTTTTGTAACTATTTGTCCATGTGTGGGAAGTGTTTTTGGCAACTGGAAACACTTTTTCATACTTTAAATGAGCATCTGTGATAACCTTAAAAATTATTATAGCTTAAACATGTTGTTACTATTTGACCGAAAAAAAATGGTTGCTTTTCATCTTGCTTTGGAGATGATTTATGCAATGTATGAAATGACAGACAGAAAGGTTGAGTCTATTTTCAGAGGTGATAGAAGTGAATGGAGTTTGCCTATTCGACTGTAATCAAAATGCCACTGACTGCAGTCACAGTCCCCATCTTACCAGCGGGCAGGTTTCCTTGGCTCCGTCTTTGGATTTGTTTTTGGCAAGTCGCTTTTTCTTTTTATGGAGAGGCTTGGACTCTAAAATCATTTCTTCAAGTTCAAATGTGGGATCACAGTTCAGTCTTCCTTTCTGGTACAAAAGGATTCAAAGTTACTCTTTGAAGCATTGTTGTGGTTTTTTAGTTTGCTTGGCAAGTGTTAATAGCAGTAATAATGAACCAGCTCCTCAATCACATCTGTAAAATGAAAACTGTCTTTTTAGGCCTGGAGTGACGTTCAAACTCTAAGTAAGGGAGATAAGATAAAAATCATATTATATAGCATTTATAAAGAGTTAGATCCACTTCCTAGTTATAAACAGATATACTCCTAGAGTGACTAAAGTTATGCTTCCCCAGTGAGAGAGATTAATCTGGTCCCAGGTCTTCATGAGAATATCAGTTAGTGCTGTAGAGCGTAAATGGCACCTGTAATAGTGCAAAAGAGATGGGGAGTGCCTCTAAGACTTTGTTGAAATCTGATTTTCTGAAGTGTTACTGTGGATTCAGTTACTTACATGCTGTCCATGAGAACAAAGGAAGGAGCAGGCCTGTTTTGGTTAGCAGCCTATATTAAAAAAATTGATTCACAGTATTATAGAATCCCAGGTTGGAAAGGATCCCAAGGATCTCCTGGTCAAACTTTTCTGGAAAAAACCACAGTCCCCAGTCTGGACAAGACAGCCCAGCAACCTGTCCAGCTGAATCTTAAAAGTGTCCAGATTTGGGGAATCCACCACTTTAATGGGCAGATTATTGAAATGGCTGATTGTTGTTATGAAAAACTTTGCTCTTATGTCCAGCTGGAATCTTCCCAGAAGTAACTTGTACCCAATATCCCTTGTCTTTTCCATGTGACTCCCTGTAAAAAGGGAGTCTCCATCTTTGTAGCTAACCGTCAAATAATGGGACATGGTGATAAGGTCTCCCCTAATCCTTCTTTTCTCAAGGCTCTACAAGCCCAGTTCTTCCAGCCTTTCCTCTTATGGCCTGTTTCCCATTCCTCTGATCATCTCTGTGGCCCTTCTCCGGACCGACTCCAGCCTCTCCACACTTTTATGTGTAGTGTGGACCAAAACTGAACACAGTATTTCAGGCATGGCCTGTCAAGTGCTGAGTAGAGTGGGCAGTGACTTTTCCTCTGCTGGTGATGCCCTTGTTGATGCAACTCAACATCCCATCATCTTTCTTTGCCGTGGCAGCACCCTGGTCACTCACATTGAGCTTGCTGCCCACCTGGACCTCCAGAGGTGCTGGAGCTGTTCCCCAGTGGGGTAGATCCCACCCTGGGCTACATCCCTGGATTATGCTTCCCAGGCTTAAGACCTTACACTTGTTCTTGTTGAACTTCATAAGATTCTTGTTAGCCCACTTCTCCACAGGTCTTCCTGCAGGGAGGTTCTCCCAAAGTGTCCACTTCCCCACTCAGTTTGGTATCATCAGGGAACTTCCTCAGAGCACACTTCCCATCATCTACACCACTTGTTAAGGTATTAAACAGTGTTGGACCCAATATCGATCCCTGGGGGCCCCACTTGTGACAGGCTGCCAGGTGAAAAGGAGCTGTTTTCCACCTCCCTCTGGGTGCAGCCCACCAGCCAGCTCCCCACCCATAACATGCATCACTTGTCTGTACCATAACACGATTTCTCCTAAAGGAGGCTGTGGGAAACTGTATCACAAGCCTTGGAGAAATCCAGGTAAACAATGACCACCACTTGCCCCATATCAACTGAGCAGGTTCCTTTGTCCATGAGTATGATCAGGTTTGGAAAGTACTTTTAGTCCTTGGTGAATCCCTGGCTTTTCCCAATTATGGGCTTCATTCTAGTCTATTATTCTTTTTCTATTCTATCCACTTTATTAAGATTTTCCTTACCCATTACACAAATTACTTAAATATTTTGGATTCTCCATAAAAAAATGTTATGTTAATTTGTGATGCATGATGCAAATTTTAAGATTCTTTGAATCTTAAAATACAAGGAAGTCCTTTAAAAATTTTTTAAATTTCTTTTGGAAGTCCAAAAAAAATTTTCCGAAAGATTTGAATTGTGTTGTGGAAGATGCTAAAAGCAGCCTGTTTTCTTCTGGGACTTCTGAGAGTTCAATCACACCATTGTCACTGTCAAGGTGGAAGTACTAAAATGAGTCATATATGGATGACAGATATTTTTAGTAACCAAAACCACCAAGCAGTAAAATCACATCAGAAATTACTTGTATAATTTGTGGTATCCTACAATGAAACATTTTGTTTAGCAATCACTCCATCGTTTTTATTCCTAGTGAATTCTGTATAGTCGGAGCATAATATTTACATATCTGATGCCTTTTCCTGCATATTATCCAGACAGCTTTAGTAAAATGTATTTGGTTTTTATTTATGGAAATTTATAGTTTGTTTATATTTATTAATAAATAAATATTTATTACCTTAGGTTTCATTAATATCAGTTTCTTTCTTGACAATGTATAGTTTTGAGATTTGTGTGACTACTTAAAAAATAGATCACTTTAATTCTGAAGCTTTAAAAATAAAAGTAAATTATATTTTTAAAAACCGTACTAATAATTTATGACTCCAAGCTGAATATGAAGAAACTAACTAAGCCATAAAGAAACACATGTGCTAGTTAAGTAAGAACTATGTTTATGGAATCAAACTATAAGGGAGAAACTAACCTGTGGGATATTGCTCCCACGGGCCTCCCATGTGACCTCTTAGCTGCAGAGGGCAGACAAGCTCCTGACAGTCATGGCAAGCTGTCAAAATTTGTAAAACTCTCTACTTTCAAAACACTCCACAGGTCACAGGGCCCCAGTTCACCCTCTCATCAAAGGCTGAAAAACAAGAAATATTTTGTTGTGTGGCCCCAATTAATCAGCGAAAATTTTGCTGGTGCAACAAAGAGAAAGTTCCTGGAAAATGCGTGACCAAACTTGGTCTCATGAAACAATAAAGTTTCTATAAAAAGAAATATTGTGCTAGAAAAGACACTTTGATTCCCACGTCACTTTTTTTCCGACACACTTGATTGACCAGGTGAAACGAGCCCTGGTTGATATCAGACTCTTCATGAAAGAGTCTGATAGAGCTTGTAATGGGACTTTCATATTAATCTGGGTAGATAAATGAAACATTTTACTCCTATTTCCTTTTAAATGTAGAATATTATTTTGCTTCAAATAATACAGCTTTTCCCTTCAGTTTTATAGATGCCTGCCAAAACACAAATAAGGTGAATCCAAACGTGAAAAGAAAAGCTGTCTTTGCAGAATCTGAGTCTCTCTTGGATCCCCAAGTATGTTGTACCTTTGGATATGGGGAAATGGATCTCCCTTTTAAGATACTGTGTTGTGAAGTTTTCCACATGCTGACAGTTGTGGATTAAACTTTTAGCTGGGAGTAGGAGGTCTAAATAATCAGTTGAGTTCTGCCTGAGAAGTCAGTGCACACCTCTGGTATCTCAAAGAGCAGCTTGAACTTGAAAAAAGGAAAAGAGGAAAGTCAGTCTCCACTCATCTTGCAGATCCACACCACCAGGAGAACGGAGTTTACAGTCCACCAGGCCAGGAAGGAGCTTTGTTCTGCAGTGCTTTGCTTAGGGCAGAAACCTGAAGGAGTGGAGGGGAGGTTCCTGGCATGGCATAGCTTAGACACGGAAGTAAGAGGGAAAGACTCCTGGCCTGACAGATATGACATTCACCTCTCCAACTTTCATGTTGCACTAGGATTGAGCTACAAAATGAAATGAAGGAATTTCCCTGCAGGTGAACACTGTCCTGAGTGCCTGTACAGAGGAGCGTGCCTTTCCCTTCTCCTGTTGTGCTAGTATTATACCTGCCATATTCCTGGTCTTTCCCCCAGTTCCCTGAGGGAGGCCTGCTTGCCCACCCGCAGCTTTCTTCTCCTGTAGGATGTTGCTTCCAGAGAGGCTCTGGTCAGGTGCCAAGAAACCCAGCAAACACTGCCAGCAGTGTCTTGGCAACCCACCTGTCTACCTTTGCTCCGTTAGGCAATGTCTCTCACCTCCAGCTTCTGAAGCGTTGGATCCTGTCCCCATCATGTTTATGATGGACTCTAATGCGCCCCTGGATGAAGACAGGGTCTACCTATTCCACCTTCGTCATCTTTGTTTACAGTTGCGTGAAAAAAACCCCAGCAAAACAGAAACAAACCTTGGTATGCTACAAATATGTTGTTTGGAGAAGAATTATAGTGTGATATGACTGAAAAAAGTGAAGAAGCGTGTTAACACCACAGTCATTGCTTTTTATTCATGGCCTTCGAATACATTTAACTTGAAAACGATGAAAATGGAAATACCCAGAAAACACCAACAAAACGAGACTACAGTAAAAAAGAAACCACCAGATTCCCTCACACATCTGAATGTTTTATTGTCAGAAACTGTCACAAAGGAAATAGGTCAGCCTTTTGGAACCCTATTTTTTAAGTGAAAAAGTAGCAGCATACTGGGATGTCAAAAAGTTTTCCAAATGTTATTTAAATGCTGGACTTTCACAGCCACACAGTCTTCTTGGTTTTCTTTGTCTCAGAGTTAACTCTGACAATCATTTGCTCTAACAGTGGAAATGCAAAGTCTAGAAAAAGCTTTCTTTTATTTGAAAGGGAACGAAAACTGAACCAAGGTTAATTAGTTTTTGTTGTGATCTATTGAAATGGGACGAATTTTCCCTTAGCTGTGACTGAGTAAATGAAAGTAGAATCCAAAGTAAATTGCTGAAGAGCAATAAATACAAGCATAAACAAGTAAAATAGCAGTGATAACTAAAGTCAGAATTTACAAACATATTCACCTGGAATATCGACTTACGTTAGGAACAAAGCCCGGGGTCACAGCTTTCTCTAGAACAGCATCCCAGTTGACATCAGCTAGGTATGGAGAGTTTTGGATGTCTGCAAGGCTTGAAAGGCGGCACTCTGGGTCCTTAGTGAGGAGCTGTGATCAAGCACAAGGCATTTTCTAAGGGACTGGATGCCATATGCAAGAGTAAATGTATCACACACATAATTGTAGGATACATATTTTTAAGTAAGAAAATGGCTAGGGAATCTTCTGACAGATGGTAGAAGTCCAAATTAAAAAAAAAAAATTAAAAGTAATAACTCATAGGGTATGGGTATAATTTAATTGCCCCCAGATGGCTGCTGCAGGCATGAAGTGTATAAACGCATTAGCAACAAAAGTCTGTTTACAAATACACAAGAGTCTGAGCGAAATGAAACATCATAGTGCAACACCACCTAACAATTTGTATTTTGTATTTAATTTTTTGGACAATAAAGTTACACTGAGCATCCTGGCAGCAATTAAAATTATCCACCTCACTTCTCTTATCTATTCAACACTAGATTGCTAATTGCTTCAAAAGACATGTATTTTTTATTACTCTATTCAAACATTCACCAATATTTCCTGTTCAAGTGTCAATATTGATGATCTGAAATATCTAAAATAGACAGATTATCTTTGCAGTATGGCCAGAAAATTAAAGCAAACAAAAACCTGGGATTTTAGGAAGAACACAATTTTTAGGGTCGGATGCATTCAGAAAGAGCCCTCCCTTGTAGCTTAGCGACATTTACAGCAAAGTGGCTTGACTTTTGTTGTTGCCACTGTAGCAACGTGGGACAGGAAAAGATACAGCCATTTTAATTTTTAATCTCCCTTTCTGGAAACTGCAGCAGAAATTCAGAGGGCAGAGTGGTCCTTCCTTCCCTGTCCCACTTGCATATCCACAGCTGGGGGGAAATGGGGCCAGGGCACAGAGGAGGAATTACTGATCCCCAAACTTTTACTATCACTTGTGAATCGGTTCCAAAATAAAAGAAATATTAAATTTTTACTTCTCTGAAGCCATGAAAAGCCTGAATCCAAGCCTAAGAATAAAGCACCTAAGAATACTGCACCACTCACACTCAGCCTAGAAATAAGGCCTGCTCTCTCATCCTTGAAATGTCGACTACCTAATGTGTGTGCTTGTCTAATGCCTTTTCCAGTATTGGAGGGGCTTCTGGAAGAGAAGAGAACAGAGGACAGAAGGTATTTGTGCTTTCTTACCTTTTTCAGTAGTGCTATCATGCCCTTGCACCATGCAGATGAGTAGTGAACTCTTTCTATCTTGAACATGTTGAGTATCTCATCAATGGGGGTGGCTGAATGAATTTCATAGGGCCTCTGGGATAAAGTTAAAACAAAATCAAGTCAGCAAGAATGGATAAAAGAGTGCAGACTATTCACGTTTTCCTGAGCTCAGTATTGTTTATCTTGGAAATACCAAAACCACAAAAACATCTTATAACAATTTTGAGTCTAATCCTTTGCATGTATGCTTTTCTTTGGTTGTAATAAATATAATTACTCATAGATGCATTTCCTTTGCAAATTTTTCTCTCATGAAAGGAAGTATCAGTTCAAATGAGATGAATAAATAATTTTGAGCCTAGGACATTCTATGTGAAATGTGGATTATTTACTATTTTTTGGTTGTAGTACCAGTGATCAGTTCTGGTAACCTAAACTGACTAAATCAAAAAGAGGTGGCTGAAAGGAGCTTTGTCATCCTGATTTTACTGAGTAGTAGATAAAGAAACTAAAAAATGCTTACAAAAGTCTGTGTCAGAATCACAGTAAAAAAGAAGACTCCCAATCCTTCTCCTTTGCCCTTGTTTAAAATCCAAAATTTACTCATTATATGGATCTGCTGTCATGTGTTTGCAGTGCCTAAATTCTTCTACAGATGAAGAAAAGCCCCAAGCTTTGCAGTGCTTTGTTCATGAAGTTTGCTCTGATTTATCTTTTATAAAATGCAGAATTTGGAAACAAAGGTACTACATATAAATTTATATTCTTGTCATTTTCTGTGCTCATACTTGTATGTTTGAAGCAAGTTGTTATAATTATAGTGTATTTTTATAAACAAGGACAGAGAGTGGATTGTTTGTGAATTAAGTTGTACCCAGCAGGTGATAAATATGTGATATGAGATCTGCAGCTAAATGCCATCCTAGCAGCAGTGTGCAAATTAATGCATCGTAATTCATAAACAAAATAGAGTTACCTATTAATCCATATCCTGAACAGCAAAGGGCAGACACTCATTATCTTGACTAAGAACTGAATCATGCCGTGACTTTTGCTAGTATGTACTGGTAAAACATTATAATTTAAGAATATTTCTAGGTGTTAGTTATCTAATCTGTTAAGGACTTGGAGTCGCTCTTCATAAAGACCCAGGACATATTCTTATTCTGGGAAGATTGATGCACATATTTAACTTTTAACATATGTATGAAACCAAGTCCATTCCAAGGCACTGGGGTGTTCTAAAAACAAGTTCAAGGAGGGCTTAAATCTTTTTGCTTTGATTCACATTAAGTTAGCCTGTTGTCATTTAGCTATGCCATGTCCATATGAATTCAACAGGACCTAAATGTCTGCTCTAAATACGTAATTTTCTTGAATCAGTTTCAAAATTGTCATTAGAAATAGTCTGTCATGCTTTTCCCTACCTGTGGCAATGTTGCCATAAAACAGTTATTAAAAATGAAGCCTTGACATGCTTTCTGTCACCTAGAAGTAACCTACTGCTGACTTAACTTGATATAAAAATGTGGTCAATAGGATCATTGAGGCAGAATGTACACCAATTGTTGAAAATGGCAGTTAACTCTAAAAATAGCAACTATAAGGAATTGTGAATCATGAAAAGTTTTTCTGTTAAGGATATTTCTGTCCATGCCTTTTTGCTCGCAGGAAAATCTCTGAAGTTTACCTTATTTTCAAGGCTATTAGCATTCTGCCCTCTTGATTTTTTGAGATTTGCAGAGATTTTAAATATTGTTATTAGTTAATTCAAACCATAAATGGCCATTATAAGTTTGGTCTTTTGAGGCTCTTCGTACCTCTATCTCCCCTGCTTTTCAGCTATTCAATCCACTTGAGTGTCCTATCCCTTCAGTTCTATTTTGTGAAAAAAGAAAAAAAAAATCTGGTTTGCTTTTGTTCATGGTTTTTTATCAAAGTTTGTTGTAAATTGGTCACATTGCAGTGAAAGTCAGAATCTGGGAATCCCACCTACTATCTCATTCCTTCTCTTTGTCTCTACTGAATTCATGGTATATACATTTATTGTAGCATTTTAGCAGTTGTCTATAGCTCAGTAGCAGACTGTCACGTGGCAGTTTGCAACAGGCAGTTTAATTACAATTTAATTTCATGGACTTGGTGAAAAGATCGATGTCTGATGCAAGGCTGTATGAATTTGCTTTTTTCTTGCTAGGTATTTTATTAGCAGTTGGGTAAGGAGAAAAATTAAAGGAGAAAAACTAGTGAGAAATGTTAGCTCTGCTGTGGATAACCAAAAAATGGTGCAAACAGCTCTGTACTGGACACAACCTGCTCCTGTAGCTACAGCCTCATTTCCAGCACAGCATTGTTTTAGCTGCCCAGCACTAAGAAGCCAGACATGAGAGTGGCTGGAATGCCTTGAGCACCCTGAACAGTAGAGGCAAATAAAACCAAAAATTTTCAGCTCAATGACAAACAACTCATTTTTACTCATTTTACTTTTACTTATCACCTCTTGAATTCAGATTGTCAGCATCATACGCTATGCACAGCTCCGAGGTGGAAAATCAAATTTGTGATGTTCCTTATTTCTAATGCTCCTTCCTTGCTTGCCTGCTGCCTTTCCCATGCAGCAGCAGGCAGCAGGCTCCAGCTGCAGACAGCCCTGTGTCCTGTGGCTCTGCCTTGTGCCACAGCCTCCTCTCTGCCCAGGGCTGCTGCTGCTGCTGGCACGGGTGGGCTGCTCCAAGCGCCCACCCATGTTCTGGGTGGCAGTGGGGCTGTTTCCTTGCTGTGGGACAGAGAGCTGTGGGAGCCTGGAGGAGCAGGGGCTGCGTGCCTGCAGCTTTAGCTCGCAGCCTTGTGTGTGCAAAGTGCACCTTCGCAGCCATCTGCACGGTGCTGCTGCCGCAGATGGGGCTTCGGAGCTCGCTGCTGTTGAGACAGCAACGTGCCTCGGGTTAAGCACATTTCCTCAACCCACTGCTACTTCTCTTGTCATCACTTGTCAGTTTAGGCCTTGTCTAGACTAGAAAAATTTAGAAAATATTCACCTTTTCCTTATCGATACAGTGGTGTGGGCTGCCAAGCCATCCTCTGGCTTGCTCAGCAGCCAAGAGCTGCTCTTCAGGAGAAAACAAGCAGCTGACTTGGTTGACTTGAGCAGGTACAGATGGCAATGTTTTTATTAAAAAACAAACAAAAAAATTGATTCAGTCTCAACTTTGCTTTGTTTGTAGCCAGATTGACTTAGTCAGGAAAGACTGTATGGATCTTGGCAAATGGATATTAGTCTACATAATTTTTCATTTATTAAAGTGAATTTGACACATTAAAGTGATCTTTTGTGATTAGTCTTGGGAGTTCAGCTTTCATTAACAATCATTCATTGTGCTCCTTTCTTGGAGACACTCAGTGGTGAAAGGGTTGTTATAAAACCATCAGGATGTTCTCTAAATTTACCGAAAGTGCAGCTAGAACTACCGTCTCTGACTAGGATTGAGGATGTATTATCCTTATCACTGCCAGACTTTAACTTCTCCATTCCAGAAAGAATGTCAGCCTAAAAACTGCCTGAGGTTTGAGAATTATGGTAGAGAAAAATTGATAATAATTGTTGGTTTGTTGTTTTTGTTAAGAAAGGTATTTAATACTCCTCTGCTTTGAGAGCTGAAACAGTCTTTGCATGGGAGAGATCTTTGTCTCAGGAGCATAACTTTTTCTATTTCTGTGAAAATACAAAACAGATTGGCCAAATTTTAGGCCTTTGAAAAATTAAATGCTGAAGCAACAATATGCAGACACTCTCAAATTAAGTCTTCCACCAAAAAGAGGGAATAACAATTATTCTTTATTTCTATTTTCCTTTTTCTGTCATCCTACATGAAATCGTGAGATCTTTGTGGGATGGATTGTCTGGCAAGACAAGGTAGCAGAACTGTGTTAGTGTCATAATATAAAAAATACTCCTTCCCTTTTAAAAAAGCATACTGCAATGCAATAAAATCCTCTTTCCAAAACAGGAATGAAAAATAATTTTAAAACCCTCAAACAGCTACTTTAGCTATGTCATCTGAAATAGTATCTAAATTAGTGTTTTCCATGGGGAATAGTAAATATTTAAGCAACTGACTGAAATCCTTAGAACCAAAATGGAAAAGAATTTTCCATTATCTTCTGTGATATTTGACCATGCTCAGGAAGATTTTTCATTAAGCTTATTCACATAATTGATTAGATAAGAAACAAATGCACTGGCAGATAAGCATTTTCTATAGCTGGGCCAAGCATCTTAGGATATTGCATTAGGTCTCTTATGGTATTAGCCAAGACAATCAAAGATAAAATAGAGTCTGAAGTAACTCCTATTCGAAAAAGAACACCATTGTTTGCAATTCAGCATTATAAAGAAGCCATTTAACATAAGGCTTTTCCTTAGCCAAACTGAGGCAAATTTTCATAATGTATTTCAGTGTGGGGTGAAACTTTCCCAAGAGTGTTTTCAGCTGGAAAAGAATCAGGACAGCATTCCTGACCTGGACCTCAAATTTTATCCTGAAGAGTGCACTCAGTGGCACTGCAAACTTGAGACTTTTGTCAGATAACAACAAACTCCATCATTCTTACCCAACCCCTCAGTAATTCATATGCTGTAATTCCTAGAGACCACCAGTCTACTGGGTATGAGTATCCTGGACCTCCATCCATAAAAGCCTGGAACACTTCGGGAGCTAAAGCAGTAAATGAAATCAAACAAAAAAGCATTTCATTAAGGTTACACTACAGATATTATTTCACAGCTGAAAAATTATCAAGGACTCAACAAACTGGAATTAAATAGACCTGGAAGAACAGTATTTTCAGGATGTAGTTTCAGTGCCTTGTTTTACTGATAAAAAGCAACCTTCACCAGTCAGGGTATTTCAAAAGTCAGTAATTTCATATGTTAATTCTTACCTGATTAATTGAAGTTTTAAGCTATGTGAATAAAAATAAGTAATAAGAGGGGAATTCTTGATCTGAAGTGTGACTTAGAAAGTTTAAGGTAATGTAAACATTTTATGGGAAAAATATCTGCAAGTGAGGTGGTTCTTCCTGATTGATGGAGATGTTGAATATAGTAAATCTCATCCGTCTTCTCCATTTGGGTAGAACTAATCAGACAGGTTTAAAAGTATTCAACATAGAAAAATGGTACTTAGAAATCCTGACACTGATTTTATGATGTGAGAAACTGTGATGACTGCAAGAAAACCCACTGTCAATGAAGCAATGACTTCCATAAAAGTAACTTTTGTGGAGGAAAAGAAAAGGTATTTTCAAAACAAGGATCCACTTGTCTAATTTCAGGAAAAAATTTGTACTAAATAATGCTACTGTAGTCTCTTCAGAAAACCAGACATAAATAAGAGTGCATATGAAATGAAATGAAATGAAATGAAATTAAAACTCAGTCATGCTTTTCTAATGATTTAACAGCAGAATCCTAGTGCACTTTGTGAAAACAACACTTTCACTGGAGATTTTCTAAATAACATTGTCCCCAGCCATAACATCATGCTAGATTACAACTACCATGTGAGCCTCTTCTGGCCATGGTACCGAGTCTAATGTACCACACTACCCTCTGATTACCATGGCCTCACTTTGTGATGTGCACACTGCAGTGAATGATGTGCTCTGGTCACACTTACTTCTGACTGGCAGTTTGGGATTTCACTATTTAAGGCATTTAGAGAAGCACCTTTAATAAATGGAAAGGCATTCCTTTTAGAGGAGTTTTTGCAGTCCTTGCATTATGGATGGCAACCTAATAATTTACAACTCCAGACCTGACTTCAGAAAGTCTTCAAGAGCCAAATATAATAGAAGATTTCAGCATGGCAAAACTCTAATCTGTAGAATAAAAAGCAGTGAATGTATGAAAGTAGTCTTATACTCTTTGGCCAGCAGGACCATGTCTAAACACATTTGGTATGAGATCTGCAGGCACCTAAATAAACATTTTTGCTAGGATACATGTGTTTGGAGAATAGATGACCAGTGGATCTCTGTCAGAGTAAAACTTGTGCTGTGATCCAGTATGACATGAATCAACAATGCCATAAGAGCCATTACACTGAGTTAACTCTGTCTCACCTCCAGATGACATAGCTTCCCTTGGCATGCTATATCTTCACGTGTATTTCAGCTCTTGTTTGCATGCTGCTGGTGTGCAGGCACATTTTACAGGTGTGAAGTCTATCAGATAGGTCCTGAGAGTGTAAGCAGGACTCTTTTTATTACTTGAATGGATGGATGAACTTAAATTGCACATTAGGCACCAAACTTATATTTTGAATATCACCATAGGCACCTTGTAGTGAAGGTTTGCTTGATTTAGCCCCATTTGTTATGGTTTTTGCCCACCGTGCCTAGATGACGTACCATATTTCATTACAGAAAATAGCCTTTTGGCATTTTTACTGAGCTGTGTAGGTATAATATTGGTTTCACTATTTCTTTTATAGCTTTAACATTTTAATAATGAGACAGATCACTATCTGATTTCTGTGAGATAGAGGTGAAAGTACTTTATTGATGCAACCTGACATTGCCAGAATCATACAGCTGTTTTGCTAATTTAGTGACTGAGCAATTGACTTACACTGTATTTTATTTTCTTGTTCTAGAAGTTTCAAGGTCAAATCATCCTACATTAAGCAGATCAGCAGAAAATGCTGTCTTTTGCCCTGGAGTTTTGAAGCTGTTCTCTTACCTTAAGCCGATGGCATTCTTAGGTCAGAATATGAGCAGTTAAGGTCCCAATTTTTAAAGCAGATAGCCCCTTTTGCCCACTTTAACATCATTATTTTCAGTCCACCTGGAATACCTCCCTGCATTCCACCAGCTCCACTGAAGCAGTTGTAAACACTCTCTTCCTGTGAGGTGGGGGACTGGCAGAGGGTGCAATATAATTTGCAGTATCCTATATACAGGTTTTTTCCCAGGGTGAAATCTCAACGATGTTGAAGCCAAAAGACCTTTCTCTACTTTGACAAGGCTGTTAAATACCCATTTCACACTAAGCTTGTGCTTAATGTGTCTAAAAGTTTTTCTGAATGGAGACATTAGGTGCGAACAAAGGGCTCCAGGCTGTGTGCAGACTTCGGGAGTTTGCCTGCTCATTCAGAGAAAGCATGATCTTACAGAAAGACAGCACACCCTCCAAATCATGGAATTAGCCAAGCTCTGAAGAACTAGAGCTGTGAAATACATGACATAACACTAGGTTTTGCTGTAAGAAATAACTGTGCCAGGAGAACCAATTCAGAGTGCAAATTGGCTAGGACAAAAGCAAATAAAAATTCTGAAAGGAGGGATGAAATTCTCATTGAATTTCTTTAACATTGTTACTTAAATAGGCTATCTGTAATCTTTTAAAATTTGAACTTGATCCCAGGCTCATCTTGGACAGCCATCCTGCAGACTGCTCTGGGTAGATTCTTCCAATGGATGATCAGATTTGAGCTTGCCAGCTTGGAGCAAGGGCAACAGCTCTGATGTGTGCACCCTTTGTGAACATATCCTCTCTTGCCATAACAGACTTAGGATGAGAAGAATACTTCATCTTTTACCCCCATGCATCTACACAGGCAGAAGTATTCTGCCTTCGAGAGTGTGTCAACAAGAGTGAGAGTACCTGCAACAACAAGAGTTTCCGACCTTTTCCCTCTAGCAGTTTCTACTGAACAAAGGCTTTTCAGGAAAATAAATGGGTTTAATAATGGGTTTGATCCTGCAGTTTGTTTTGGCTGAGAGCTGTAGTTCCTATCACAGGCACTTAGGCAGAACGCAGTAGATGTTTGCATGGCAATAGCACGACTTTTAAATAGTGAAGCTAAATCAAGTAATAGAAAGTCTAGCATCAAGAGTGAATTCAAAGAAAAGTTGAGAAGTGTTGCAATTGGTAGATCCCACAGGTCCTCACAGCTTCCCCTGACCTAATTTCTTTCATATGATGGAGAACTACATATTCCTAGAGCTGCCTGAAGAATGACTCAACAGCAGGAACCTGGTCCAGCCTCACTGCTCACCCTTTGAGCAGAGCTGGGCTAGAGGCTCCTGGGGCCCCTGCTATCACAAGCCACCCCACAGTCCTGTGATCCTAATGAAGCTCAAGCAGCCAGCTCCTCACAGCACATCTGAGTGGGATGACAGAGGCATCTGAGGCCAGAAAGCCTCAACGAGGTCTTTACAGCTTCTTCCTCTTGGCAGTCATCATTAACTGCATGGGCTCTTCACCTCTGCTCAGACACCCAGAAAACCTGACACTCAGAGTACAGGGAGCTTCTAAAGTCTGCAATTCAATAGTAATGCAGTCTTCTTGTTTGGGTTATTGCTTTTCAGGGTTTGAGAAGTGTGATCTGACACCTTTCATGCAACTTTTTGAGAGAAAAGTTTCTTTGACAAAGAAAAACCCTTTAAATACCAGAGCCATTCCAAGCTGGGACATCTGTACTAATTTTAACAGAGTAAACAACAAAATCAGGAATGTGTCTGTGTCTTATATAACAATGAGTAATTGCACATCTTTAACTTTGGCAACTAGCCAAAGTTGTTTCTTTTCTGCATCTGTATTTTTCTCTTAATAATACACTTTCATGATTTTATTGTTTATCTGCTTTGCTTTCTTGAAAAATTACATAAACAAATCCACTTTTGTACTGTCTTGTGTGCTTCAGTGCATTTCTTGCAGTCCCCAATACAAATTTCCAGTCAAGATTTTTTTCCAACTAATAAATAAATAAATCCTCTTCAGAGATGTGTGTTCTGATGCTCTTGCACAGTATCTTTTTAGTAATACAATATTACTGCAGACTGTAGGAAGTAAATAAATGGTTATTTCTCTGTAAAATAAAACCATACTAGGGGACAACATATGAAAAAATTGAATGTGAAAGCAAATCTAGTGGGTCTGCACCCATCTCAGAAGCAATGGCTTACTGTGATAGCCTTACTCCTGTTCTGTAGGTTTGTGCAAAAGGGAGTAATTTCTGGCAAATCCATTAATGTACATAACTATCCACTGGAATTTTCATAGTAGTCTGCAATGTGAATTATGTAGATGATGCATCTCATACTGTATACATATTTTCCTAAAGATCTGTAACAAAAATAAAGTTATAAAAAAGAAAATGTCATGTAGCTGGTAGGTAATTATCTACCTTTATTTGTGGAAAGGCATTAGTATCTAACAATATGATTCATGAGCTTGAAATTAAAGAGAATATCAATGTAAATGCAAACAATGCTACACCAAATTTTCAGTATTCTTTCCTATTGTAGAAGTCCATTTTGTACAAAGAATAAAATGTTTTGAGTACGGTTTCTGAAAATCTGCTGAGTACTCATTGGTATCGCAACTTCATAAATTTTAAGTGCTTTGGATCTCTGAAATTCAGACTATGTTTAATTTGGTGCTAAAAGGTGAGTTTGAAAATGCTGACCATGATAAAATGATCAATTTGAGGTCTATCTCTTGGTGTGGCTGGCAAAAAGAATAGCTGCTATTATTTCTGATGGAACATCTACATACTAACAAATCTGTCTATTTAAGCAATAACTTACTAGTCCGTCTTGCAAGATGGATTACTGTAAGGAGCTCACTGTCCATAAAAAGCTAAATGTTGCCAATGACAGCTGGTCATCAGTTCCTGCAAAATGCCCTGTGCCAGTGTTATCAATAGGAGAAACTGAAAATGAAACAAATAATTAAACCCTAGTGGTTTTGTCTCTTTTTTTTTTGAATGATCCATTTCAGGTGGATATGTCCAAAACATTTCTTAAGAATGAAATCCCTGACATTGCTCATCCAGTTGTCTAGCTACAGCTCTCTGAAGTCTATTTGTATCTCAGCAGAGACCCTACTTGCCAGTAAGGGGAATCAGAGGTTTGTGGTTTACAGCAGGGGTTGCAAAGCAACACACTCTGCTGTAGTCATTGCAGCAAAACATATTTCAGTGGCGTGGCTTTGATTGCAATGCCCAAGATTTCAGATTAGAAAATACATTCCACTGTCATTAACTGCGATTCAGCATAATACCACACTGCCAGATATCATTCTCCTTCCACATGTTAGTCCCTGATCTTGGCAAAAAAATTATGTCTATAAGTATAAATTGATATATACATATACATACAATACACACAGCATAAGCAATATTTTGACTGATTAGCACAGGTCAAGCTGTTAAAATCTTAGATGTTTGCAAATTTTAAGTGTGTGAATGATGATGGATATAACACATTTATAGTTTTACCTTGCTGAATCAGGCTTAAGGCATGACAGATTGAGCTGAATAAAAAATGAACTTGACTTTTGGAATAATATTCCAAGAACCTTGAACTGAGATGTTTCAGTGAAATATTAATTGCTTTCTCAGCACTGTGATGAGAAAATAATAATTTTCACTTTCCCCTGAGAAGTAAATTCAGGGGTCAGTAATTTTTCTGCATCATGGTTTAAATAGAAAACAGAAATCGAGCTACAGTAATGACAAGTGATCTTCTATCCAGAGTAGAAGCTGTTTCTAGAGCAATATGGAATAAAACGACTTCCCTCTCCCTGAATATAAATGTGGATTTGGTAAACTATCAATTTACCTCCTAGTGTTTACCTTCTCATGTGCTAAAAGGGTCTAAATTATAATGGTCAGCCTTCTGACTCAGAGCTTTAGACTAGCCAGCTGCTAACTTCTATTTTATAAGGCAAAATGCTGCTTAAAACCTGGCCATGCTGGGATGGCAATTTTCTACCGTGAGGTTTATACTTGTTAAAGCCATGTAACCGATTTTGCACCATTATTCACATTATACACCTCAATAGTTTTAATACTCATATTTAATGCAATTATTCAATCAAAGTAAATAACTTAGATACCATTACCTGAAAACAGACACGGCATTTAGAATGCCTTATCAGTTTTCCATATGGCTATATAACCTCTCCTGCCCTTATTCAGCGTGCTATCCTCATACAACCCTCTGCTTTACTCAACCACTGAACAGAACTCACTTCCCAACCCTGCACAGAGAAGCCCTTAGTGGCTGAACATCCGGATCAGCCTCAGAGAAACCACCTCAAGTTGCTACCCCTGCTGAAAGCAAGCCCAACAGCAATGAGCATGTCATGGTCTCCCATTATTGAACATGAAATTATACACAAGCACCTTCATTACTCCATACAAAAGCTCACAGTGGCTGCAGGGCCAGTTTTTCTAGCAATTTTTAGAAGGGATTTTGTCCAAAAATATCTGTTTGATGTTCCAGTGTATAGACAGCAGCTGCTCTGCCTAATACTGAAATTAGCTGATCTGCATAACTGGGGATTCACAGGACAGACTGTACCTGACACACCAGAAGGACTATTACATACTCCTGCCTCACATACTCCTCACAGGTTAGAAAATATCTTTACACCAGTTTATGCGTGCAAAAACCTGGGGGGGCCTGGCCTGACCAAAGAATTCTTCAGAGTTATCCAGTGGGCAGAAGGGCCCTGCTGGGGACTATTTGCCACCTCCACTGGACATCTGCTCCCCCTCAGATCTGCCTGCAGAGCTCCACAACACATCAGGCCCTTTCAGGCAGGTAATAAGTAAATAAATAAACAAACAAACAAATAAAAATCCCAACCCAAAACTACCTCTTGAACTCAGAGTGGGGTATTTATTAACTGAAATAGTCAAAGAAATGATTACATTAGTAGTTTTGCTGAAAGATCTGAAAGGATGGTAGGAAGTCAGAGAGCACAAAGAGGTGAAGAGCAGCTGGAGGTAGTAACTTCTTTCCTGACCTCCTGAGGTTCCTCAGCTGCTTATACTCCTACTCGTTAATGTCAGAGTGGAACCAAAACCTGAATGCCTGCTTGCAGCTCAGTGTGTAATCCCTTGAGCCAAGTAGCTCCTAGCAGGAGCTGAAAATCCCATCAGTGTGGGGAATATTTATTTCAGCACCTCAAAGTCTCACATGGCCACTCTTGGTTCTTATCAGAACAAACAGGAGCCTCCCTTGCCATGCTGACATAGTGAGATTTCCCTGGGATCAAAAGGTCAGGTAATGCCATGAACACAGCAACTCTGCAGATGGGCAGTCAAACTCCTTGTAGGATAAAGGTAGGATTTTTAAAAACCTAAACACTGCCTTAACTACATTCAAAATGCAATGAGCTGCAAAACAATATTTAATTTCAGAGCACTGCTTGAGTTCAAAGGAAGACCAAAGGTTGACCACTTTTGAAAACCCTACTCAAAATTTGCCCCTGCTGTATTTTAACCATCTGAGGAACAAATTTAGCCCTATGGGATATGTTTTTTTTTACATGAAAGGTTTATATCAGAACATCCACTGGATTTCCTCTGAATCCAATAGTACTCCTACACAGTATTAATTAATAAATATGGATGACTCATACATTTTAGAAGTTCAGTGGACCAGTGTAAATCCACAATCCTCTGGTAATCTCAGGCATACAGTCATTCTTCACCACGACAGCAACTTATGAAAGGAGCTGTGAAAACCTGAGATAACAAGCCTGTAGGATAGGAGGAGGGTAGCTGAAACCTTTCACATAATTTATGACTGATTTTATTGACTTTGGATTTTTGTCAGTTGTATTTGTGTAATAAAATGTATTTTATTAGTTTGATTTGAGGTAAAGTCACAGTGCATCATTTGAATAACTTCAGTCTCTGCTGAGAAAAACATCAAAGACTCTACCTAGTCCCCCCAAACCCTCCTACCACTAAAACCAGAAACTCCAAAAAACCAAAACAAAAATAAGCAACAACAGCAACAAAACTACACAAAAAACCAAAAAATCCTTAACCCCCCCAAAATATAACCTGTGAATGGCAAGTTTTTGCAGCACTCAGAAATAATACACAGATCCGTGGAAACTAATTATTCCAAAATATGTCAGTAAGGAGAAAGCATATGCTATAGGACTCAAACACCCAGTCCTCCAACGTGAGGAATAAACAAAAGTGACACCTGTCATGTTTTCTAGATGTGTTTTGCTATTTAACTTCTGAGTTTGTAGCTGAGCAACCTGTTCCAGTGTAGAGGGCCATCACTGCAGATGGGTGCCCAGCATAAAGCACATTCTTTCAGACACACAGGTTTTTCCTGCAGCCTTGTTCTTGAGGGAGCAACTTAAGAAAGATCCTTTTTTCTTTTTTTTGTTTTTCACTCATAAAGATGGAAAAGTGTTGAAAGTAGCAAGGATTTACACAGGTGCTTCCAGTCAGGTGAACACACACTTCCCTTTCACGCAAGAGGCCAAAGTAATATCCTTCTGCAGGAAGAAAGAGCCACAGCTGAATCGCCCAGCACAGGCTGCAGCCAAGGACCATGTCCTGCCCTGCACTGGCTTTCCTGGTCCACATCCCAGTGCAGAATGGAGAGGGTCCTGCACAAGTGCTCATGCTCATTGTTGGCAGCAGCTGTGCCTGCCAAAAGCCAGCCTGGTCTCAAAGGATATTTTGCGTTGTTTGCCAGGGTAGGATGACGGCCTGAAACCGTACGAGGTTTCAGAAAGCTATTCCTGCAATAAAGCCTTGACAACAGCTCCAGTCACAGGTGCTGCAGAAGGTTTGAGCAGTGAATTTGTGAAGGTAAAATCAGGCACGGGTGACACACAGGTTTCCCAAATCAGCTGAAGGCACACATTGCCTTCCACAGTCACAGCCACCTGAGTCTGTTGGCCTTGTTCCTTTCACATAAACTGCTGTCGCTGTCTTTGTTTCTGCATGTGGCAGGTATTTCAGTTGTCTGAGTGAACTGGCTGGGAAGGGGGGACACAGAAATTGACAGGGTTTCTAGAGAAACATTCAGGTTCGGGTATAGTGCATTCTGCATAAACATTTAATAAGTAGGGAAAGAGGCAGGGAATATTTCAGGCTGAGAAAGACTTAGGGGCTAAAAGGCTAATGTGAAGTGGGATTAAGCAAAAGCTGCAGGAGCTGACTCACACCATGCTTAGCATTACAAGATAGGCATCTTAATCAGAACAGCTAGGGCATTTTTACAACACAATATCAATTCACTCTGGTTTTTTTCCTGGAAACCATTTTTATTCTGTCATGCTGCATGTGAACAAATCACTCCCTAGGAATTTCTTAGCCTATTTCAATCAGATTTCAAAGAGGAACGGAGGCTTTAGAGATAACATTTTTCTGTTTATTTCCTTAAATGGGCCATAGGAAGAAGTGAGAAATCCTATAAGGGCCTCTGCTAAGGGAAAGGTTGGAGAGTGCTCTCATATCTGATTAAACATAACAGGATCCACATGAGAGTAAGATTTTATAAACCTTAAAGAGGGGGGGAAAGCTTTCATCACATCTCATACTGTCATCATTGTGAAAATCAGCATAGCATAAGGCACATCTCACAGAAACTGCTAAGTTTCCTTGGTTCTGGTACTCAGCAAGTACCATGCTTGAAGGTGACTTTGGCTTGTTACACCAAGCTTCAAATGTGGTTTGAATTCCTGGTAATAAAATCTTACCACCAACCATAGAGCCAACCTCCCTAGCTCTGTTTTTTTCTATTTTTCTCTTAGTCTAAATGTCTCAGGAGAAGCCACATGGAAAGCCTTTGATACAGCCTTACAACCAGAAATCACTGCAACTGAAAAGTCCTTGTAGAATTTCAGTAAAGTTACAATTCTTCACAAAATAAAAGGTGTAAACTAAAAGAGGAAAGCAGCACCAATGAATGTCTGACCATATCTGTCACACAGCTAATATTTGGTTTGTTGAAGCCTTGATATCCAAACTGTGCCACAGAGAATCCTTACCCATCGCTTTTCATCTGAAATAGAGGATTTTTACAGCTCTGAAATATTTTCTGTCTTTTTATAGCTCCAAATCAAAACAAGGAATGGCTCTTCTGTCTCCTTCTGAATGGCAAAGACTGCACTTGTGGCTTTTGCAGCATCTTTGCATTTCCAAGAGGTGAGGAAGGCACACTGAAGAGAAAGTCAGCTGCTGGATGGTATGACAGCCTTCATAAAGGAAAGGAGAGCATTTTTTGGTACTGTTTCTTCTTGTGTGGTTGTTGGATATGGTGGAGATCTGATGTGTGGGGAAGAAGCCTCAGGAGTAGAACAGCTACATGAGCTGAAGAGAACCGAGACCAGACCCATTGGTGTGAAAAGGTAAAATCTTTTCCCTATCTCCCATCTTTCCCTTGACCTCCTAATGCTCTATATCCCATGCCTGTGCTGTGCTGCTCATTTAATCTAAGCAGAGTCACCGAACTAGCCTGTCAGGGGCAACAGACTCCAGCTCCTGCTAACTGTTGATTCACAACAAAAAATGTATCATATGTGAAAAAATCTACTCTCATCCACTGCCTGGGACTGCTCTGCCACAGTCCCACAGCTGGTGTGGAGGCACCCTGCAGATGCCTGCCTGCTTCATGTGCAGGGTAATACAGTGCTCTTTGTGCTGTGAAAAACATCAGTGTCAATTCCTATTTCTTGAGCACATGCTTTTACTCCTATGCTAAAATGCAGAGGTGTGGCAACACAGTGGCCTCTGGTTCCCCAAATGGCAGTTTCAGAACATGATAATTTACCAATATTTCACCACTGCACATGTGTTAGGTGTGCTCTGAGCACGTCTGCTAAAGACTCTTGGAGATACACCTGTCTCTTAGTATATGGTTTCCTGAATCTAAATACATTTAGTCTTAAGCTAGTCATCTGCCCAAGCAATGACAATTACATATACAGAAAAAACTAAAACAGCAGATATGTATAAAGCCACAAATAGGACAAATCACACATACACTTAGTCATGGAAGCTAGCCTAACTTTGGTGGGACAAATGACCTTCAGGAGATGCCTTCTATCCTTCAGCTTCAGGGAAAGTTTGAGTTTACCTTTTTGACACATGAAGACAGATAAACAGAATTTTACTCTCCCAGCCTTCAATCAATCATATATTTTAAATATATTATTACAATATATAACATGGTCCTAAAAGCCATAGGGCAAGAACTTCAGCAATTAGTTACAAAGAACTCTAATTTTAAACAGACACCTTTCTGAGGAACTCAACATAGGAAAGCAATTAAGGATGTGCCTAAATACTTTTAAATGACATTAGGTGTTCTCTGCTAGGTCATAGCCACAGTGGTGCAAATATACAATATATTCTTGTCTCAAGATGTGGGGATTTACAGAAAGTAACACGGCTGAAATTCTCCTGAATTTGAATTCACAAAACCAAACAGAACCTGACTAGAAGCAGTGTAGAGATCAAGCTCCTCTTTAAAATTAGCATCTAAACTACATCCTCTATCTCCCAAGTTTTGCACTGCTAACACACATATATCTTGTCAAAAAAAGAAGTTGATCTCATCTACTTTATGCTTTTACAACTTAAAATCATTTTGCTATACCATTAGTAATCCTTAATCTGTCAATTTTCCTACATTTTTAAATTTCTTGAGAACTTACCCATATAGGGTTTTGTGCCAGCCATAGAAGAAGCTTTTTCTGAGCCTTTCACTATGGTTGCTATGTTAAAGTCGGTGATATGAACATGTCCTGCAATTACATAAAGTAAAAACAGAAGTTAAAATAGCACATAATACAAATAGTTCTCTCTTTATCTAACATTTAAATAAGGGAAAGAAACAAATTTGGAAAGATCTGTAACATTAATAGAAACAATATTAAATGTTACTCTTAACTAGAAAAAATCAAATTGGAAGTAAAGTGGTGGAATACTCTTTTTATGTGGTTGCACCCCACTACCTGTTTGCAGTGCTGAACTGTTCTTGCTGATCACTCCTGAATCCTGCCCTGCCATGAACAAAGTGGGCCCACAAGAACCTCACGAAGTTCAGCAAGTCCAAGTGTAAGCTACTGCATCCGTGTGGGGGCAATCTCAGACATGAGCACAGACTGGGAGATAACTCATTAAGAGCAGCCCTGCGGGAAAGAACTTGGGTGTTCTTGTGGATGAAAAGCTGGACATGCCAGAGCAGTGTGCATTTGCAGCCAAGCCTGTTCTGGGCTGCATCAAAAGAGGCACAGCCAGCAGGCTGAGGGAGGTGATTACTCCCCTCTCTGCTCTGCCCTCATGAGACCCCACCTGGAGTGCTGTGAGACACTGGCACAGGTTGTCCAGGGAGGTTGTGGATGCCCCATCCCTGGCAGTGTTCAAGGCCAGGTTGGATGGGGCTCTGACCAACCTGGTCTAACGGAAGGTGTCCCTGCCCATGGCATGTAGGTTGGAACAAGATGATCTTGAAGGTCCCTTCCAACCTCAGCCATTCTGTTTATTCTATGATTCTCTCTGTATTCTCAGAACAGTAAGTAACATGCAGAAGCAGAATGTGAAGCTATGTGCAAAATTTGCCTCTCCCTCTCCTCACATCTCAGGTACTTGCAGCACTGTCTACAATTGCATCCACTACATGTTACCATCAGCCTGACTTTTTCTGTCTTCTCAGGGCAAAGAGAGAGTGAGAAGAAATTTTTTTATCACACAGTAACTATAAAATTAGATCCATAGTAGCAGAAGATGTGTATGTAACAGGAGCAGGTGACAAGATGAACAATACGTGGCAGAAGTCAGCCTGAGAATGTGCTGCCTGACCAGCCAGACAGATGATTTAAACTGAACTAATCAGGCTGGATGGCCCAAACCTTCTATTACTTTTTTCCTATTACTTTTTTTCCTGGGATAGTTTATGATAAGCATAGGTTCAATTACTCCACCACAGTGAAGTAATAGTTGTTAACCCTGGTTTGTCATAGGCAGGTAAACTGAATAGAAATCCAGTTTGAAAATCTGCAGTTTTAATTTGTCAAGTCTTCTGGTAGGTTTTGCATCTTTGCTCAAGGACTAGTGTTGTGGGGTGATGCGGATACTGTCCTCTCTGTGATTACATCTGGCAATGCCATGGAGGACAGGGGTGTGTACTCCCTTTCCCAGCTGAGCTCTGCACTCAGATCAGGATTAATACATCATGTGTTGAACTAGACTCCTGAGTGACAAATTTGTGTGAGTTTTTTTTATCAAGGTCTCAGTCTCGTTCAATCCACAGAATGGATCAGGGTTTGGGCATGATTGCAGTTGTTAAGTGAGGGAGGCTTTTATCAGACGAAAAGATTGTAACAAATGACTGATGGATGTTACCCTGGTGCCTGATGGAGGAAGAGCAGTCTCAACAAAATGTCATGCTGCTCCAACAATCTAACCTAGATCCTGCTCAAAGTCCACAGGAAATGTATCTGCCAACCTCTAACTGTAAAGCTATGCATGTGTGAACTGAAATTCTCAGAGGACCCTGATTTGGCCAGATCTGAGCTGACTTTGAATTGGAAAAGGAAGAAGACACTTCTCACTGCTAAACTTAAAGCTGCTTCTCCAAATGGGAGACACAATAGAAGTTTTCAATGAAACGGTTTGCATGTTTTTCCACAATTTTTTTGAAAAACCTGCTTGCATTTTATTGACACTTTTTTCCTAAGATGCCCAGACCAGGAAGTCCTCTACACATGGCAGAGAAAAACTGTGAGCCAGTGAAAGCCATCTCTTTACAAGATGTGGGAAATGTTAGGCTGCCATAACGAGAATTAGTGTTCACAGCCCAGCTTGACATACCAATTGGAAGGTGGTATTCCTACTTCCTGGTGGCTGGAATGTAGCATATTTGCAGTTTATTTCCACCATCACAAAACACTGTGGGCAGAATGTTTTTGAAAATTATAACTGAAAAATATAAATCCACCTCATGGCAGTAGTTTAAAGCAATTCTGTGTATACTATAGAATGAATAGTTGTAAGGATCTTAGTAGACTAATGCTTTCTCTTTTTTTAACAAATAATATAAATGTAAATATAAATATAGCTCTGTCACTTAAATGACAGCATTGTAAGTGACACTCCCTATTATTAGATTGTTGGAGCAGCATGATATTTTGTTGAGACTGCTCTTCCTCCATCAGCTAGCATCACTGCCCATTGCAAAACATCTATTGCATAATATCTGTTCAGACTGATCCAAATAGGTGATTTGCAATGAAAATGGGATTGTTTTCTCTCCCTTTTATTAGATTTTTTTTCATTTAACAAAACCAAAATAGCACACATGAAGTGTTGTATACATTGTGGGGGATTTTATTAAAAAATGCCTTTCTGGAAGGTAAGGGATGGATTGGGAAGGTAGGTTCTCTATAGTTCCTCTGCATCCTGCTGCCCATACAGCAACAGGCAGCTCCTGTACACGAGATAGGGCACAGTTTACTGCTGGAAAAGCTGCCCTTTTGCTTTTCCCCGTAACAGGGCCACTCCACAACTCTCAGGCTGTCTGCAGGCTGCCTTTGCCTGGTGCTTGAGGGGCTGCTAATTGGTGCTGGAGGGAAAGGAAGGTGCTCTGCAGGCAGAGGAGGCAGCTGGTGGGAGCTGGGGGCAGGGAGAGTGGCTGTGTGTGGGACAGGGGCAGAGCAGGGGTGACTTCCCTGTGCCTGTGGGCGGTGGAGGAGGGCTGGAGAGAGGTCGAGGTGGAGCTCTGCCTGCCTGTGCATACCACTGAATGACCTCAACTCTTGTAAGCCTAAGGACTTTGGGGTTTTGGTTTTGGCAGTTTTTGGTTTGGTTTGGTTTGGCTTTTTAAGGTTTTCATTCCTGGTGTGAATATTTCAAGAGACAATTAGATCCCAGTTCTCTATAGCAGTCTTTCTAATCAACCTCTAAGACAAGTTTCTACTGAAACTCTTGCATGTAGGAAAAGGGAAAGTTGCTATTGCTGCAGTGAATATGCTGGGATTCCACCTACTTCATACTGTTTGCAAAATTTCTGTTCGTGAGGAGTTTTTCCCATCTGAGCTTCACACCTTGTAGTTGATCTCCCTTTCTGGATATGATTGTGAACAACTAAATGTCAAAACCAAGTCTGTACCCTGGTATAATACTGAACTAAGCAGAATGTCAGTGTCACTTGAATTTAGCTCTTATGAACAGTGAAGCAGAGCAGTGCACAACAGATTCAGCAGACCTAAATAATTTCAAGTATTCCAGGGAAAGAGCTCATTGCTTAATTCTTGGAGCTGCATGACCCCGCACATAATAAGATGGTGGTAGAAAAAGCAAATGACCGCATTCCTTTGACTCTCTGCAGAGTGGCTTCTTCAAATAACATCAGACTGCAGATTTCACATACACCAACATATACATTTGAAGAAGAAATTATCTCAGTGGAAATTGTTTCAAAATTATATTGCTTCAGTCAGCTTCCATTTAAAGCTTTAACTACCCACAGAACCGTGTATGACTTTGGAAAGCTTTATGCAATGTGACTTTTATGTCTCACTTTTCAACGTGGCCTGAAATTACAGTTTCTGAGATAAACAGCAAATGATCTGTGTTTGCATTTAATTTTTGAGCAAATCATAGTGACAATTAGAGCAAGTCCCGAAAGTTGGCTGGGGCTAGCTGACTAACATTCAGCAGAGGAAGATGTACGTGACTTCAAACCTCATTGAATTTTTCAGAGTCGGAACCGAAGTGGTGAATGTGATGTCAGAGAGAAGAAATATTATACTGGAGTTAATGCCATCAACTCAGCATGCACCAGAGCTGATTGTAAATCTCAGAACTGTAACATTTTGAAGTACAGTCAAATCTGATTTGCTCCCAGAAATTCGAACCCCATGAAGAATTTAAAAAGCCTCTCTGGGTTCATCTGTGCTATGTATGAGAGCCTAAGCTTGTACCCACCTGAACTTGGCATGACTTGGCAGTCTGAAACTTATCATCAGGGAGATTGGTAGAAATTGCATGACTGTATATGGGTTCAGCAGAGCTGTGCATTTCAAAAAGTTAGGCTGTTGAATGGCCATGTAGGCATGTAAAATTTCAGATACACTTTCAAAGTCTAGACAGCTCCAGGTGGATGAATTATGCTGGAATCTTTTGTCTTCTTAATCAGCACTGGAGGGTTAAACAAGATTTAGTCCTTGCAAAGTGTCTCACAGACATCAGCATACAGCAATAATATTGTCAGTTTTGCTATTCAAAAGTCAATACTGGGATTCCAATTATTTATTTGTGGGTAGGTTTTTTCATCGCATTTTTGGTTTTAATGCCACGATTGCTCATTGGCTACATCTTTCAGTTTTGCTGAGAGTTTTCAAATAAGAGCTGAAATGTATTCAAGGAAATAGAGTTTTAAGGAAAACTTTGATGATACACAAATATAATAATATATAATAAGGCACAAATGAATGCCAGTTTCAATTAATTTTGCTCACTCATAAGTGAAATGATTTTACTGAGTAAAATTGTCACAAACAGATGCAAAAATCTAACAAACCCCCAAAACCTAATAACATGTAAATAGCCCTGTTAAGTATAACAGTGAAATATTAGATCTGTGATTTCAGTATGGAGAACCATCGGGTAACAGTTTCAAGACTAGAAATAGTAATAATTAGGTGAAATTAGCAGGTAGCACCTTCAAAAAATAACAAGGAGGTAGTGAGTCTTCACATAATCTATCTTTAAACTAAGGACCCAAACACAAGATGTTAAGGATGCTAAAAGTTCTCTCCACTCAAGGAAGCACCAGAAAAGATCTTGGAAAAGGTCAACAAAAGCTCTTAAATGTGTGGAAACCATGATCCAGGAAACACCTCAGTCACAAAAAACTGGAGGTTAGGTGAGTACATGGGGAAAGTACCACAAAAAATAGTCTCTTTATATCCTGCTCTGTCATTCACTTTTTGGAGACTCCTGGAGATAAGAAGCTCAATTAGACAGGTCTTTGATCCACCATGGTTGCTCTTCTGCCCTGAAACAGGAAGCCTGCATATCTGTAACTCTATCTATGGCAAGAGAGAGAGGGGCAAAACATCTCCCTAACAGGGAGACATTAAAAACACTGAGGGTCTTTTGCTGATAGGAGAGTGCTGAAGGAGTTTTTGAATATCTTGAATATTGTGATTGTAAGTTATAATTCATCAAATCCTGGATTTCTAAATGTTTGGATTTTTTTTTTTTTTTAAGAATAATACTTTCAAACATATTAAAGAAAACACTTTTCTTTCATGAAGGATGGTGAACTTCTACAAATTGTTGCTCCAGGAGGGTGTAGAGGCTAGTATCAGCTGCAGCTTCAAAGAGGCAGCAAACAAACTCATTAACAAGAATTCCTTCATATTCTAAATGGAATATGAAAAGATGCTGTAATATCCCACCACAAAAAAATTGTGGGTGATAGGCAGCACTGAAGCATTTGGTGCCCAGGTGGCAAAAGGCATGTTCCACAAATAATGTTTCCTCTTGCTACCAGTTGCAACAAAATGCTGGCCAAGGTCTTGGATCTCACCTAGCAGGGAGTTCTTCCTCAGTAAACCAAGCAAGGATCTTGCTGCATCTCATGAAATGATGTTGTGGAAAACTTGCCTGAGAGGAATTCCAATCCTTGCAGATTTTTTGTAAACAGATTTTAATGATAGTGTGGTCACTTAGTACAAGGCTAAGCCTGGATGCAAAAGTGGAGCTTGTAATTTTTGCAGAACCAGCAGAGATGTTAATTTCAATGGTGCTACCAAATACCTACAGAAATAATGTTATCATCCTTTTAAAAAGTCAGTTTACTCATCTGTTTGCCACTGCTTGTTTTTCTGCACTTAGAAAATTCTATGTCTCTTTAGACGTCATAGTTAATAGATCATGCAAACTTTTAAAGTTACCTTTAATTTCTTTGGTATTTCAGAAAAAAATACAACATGGACCAGACTTAGCAGATTCCAGATCTAAATGTTGTCACTTCAGTTATATTGTTCTAAACCATTAAAATGAAAGGAGTAGAAGAGGAAGCAGAATTCTGCCATTAAGAGAATTCTATAATGCTTTTCTCTGTACGATACAATAGTAGTAGTTCTCCTGGAACACTAGGTAGTCCCTTCAGCAGTCACTGGAATAATTCTGTTTCAGATGTTTGTTAGCAGAACAGAGCACTACTACTAAATTTAGAGATCAATGTTAGTCATAAAAGGAAGAGCTTTCTGGGAAAGCTGAGAAGGAAACATAAAAAAAAAAGAGCTTTATTGAGTGAATTAATTTCCTTAGAGGATCTGATTCTGATTCAGAGAATGAACCCTGAAACCATCCCTACTTTCTCTCCTCAGAGACAGGATGTGGAATCTCTCCAGGACACCATACAATCATTCTCTGATAGGGGCTGAACACTATTTTAAACTGCCAGTTATCCCATTCTCATGTGCCGCTATGCTTTTCATGATCATCAAACATTTATTTCCACTGATGCATCAGAACCTGTGCTCAGCAGTGCTGAGATGTGGCTTTGATGAAAAACATATGGAAAAATTCAGACTTCCTCTGCCAGAATGATTTTGAATAGGTTGTATATGTTTTTGTGTTTGTTTTTTTTTAATTTGTAAATTAGATTGATCATTTTTTAAAAAAATCTTCTATTTTCACTACTTCTGTATTCCTGAGGTGTGTTCCCTAAGCCATACAGATAAATTATAGAGAAAATAGTTTTAATGAGCACAAATATCTATAATATATATTCTTGGTATCTGTTCTGAAAGTCAGTCAATTTAACTGCTTGAAGATGTAAGGCAATATGAATAAGGTAACACTAAATTTTGACTTCAGCCAGAACAGGTTTGTTCAGTGAGGCCAAAGAAATCTAAGTCAGTGAGACAAAGTCTCAGTCAGAAATGCTGTGCATATCCCATTACCTGATACTTTGTGTAAGCATAATTTGTTTAATGAACTGTAAGAAAGACCTAGGGGGTACAGTCAAGCACATAGGAAACTGTTGTGCCATTTTAGAGGCCACAGGCTAAGATAAAGTTCCTTCCCGTGCACCTGGTTAAGCTCATATTAGGTGAATTTGTTATGCTTACTCTGCAGCCAAACATATTTGTGGTGCATATATTCAGCGCATTTTTCCATTAAGTGAAATCTGATGATTTCATTAAAATGATGTTACTATGTTGCAGCTTAATCAGAGCTGTTAGGGACTTTAAGAATAGCTTTTTCTTGCGAAAGAACTTCACTTCTGTAAGGTAAGCCTGAGGTAACGAGCATGGTACAGATGCTTGTCCCACTGATATCACCACATTTAGTGAGTTGAAGTGTATAGACCCTTTCCCAGCTCCAGGGAATTCCTTCTCCAAACCACATGACAGGTCTCTGAACCTGTTTGAACCCATGAATTGATTACTTCTGCTGACCAAGATTTGTGCGCATGTCTGGAGAGGTCTGTTGCTCCACCACTTGTCTGCAGGTGTGCTATGAGGGAGCAGTACTCTGCTGCTTTGCAAAAAAGAGGTCATCCATCTCAAAATTTCCAAGCTGTTATTCCAACAGATAACTTTGTTGCTGAATAGTTTATAATCACAAAAAAATCCCTTCATTTTGCATTTTAGTGCTCACTCTGGTGTGGGTTTTTCTCTGTGCTGCTTGAGTCTCTGTAGGAAAGCTCCTGCAAGAGGCTGGTTTTGTGCACTAATTGACCTTGATGAGAGGCAAGGAGAGATAAAGGTGACTGTACTTCAGAGGCTGTCAATCAGAGATTTAACATTCTCATACCCATTTTGTGTTGCTGTTGACATCTTTAATTCACCAGGACTTAAAGACAAGATATTTCTATTTCATGCTTGTTTACTGATGCTAGAATCTTGGGAACATTAACACTTATGGGTCTGAGATATTAAATTGTTGAAGTTCTAAATGGTTTCAAACTCTAGATGGTTTAATATTACTTAGCTTTATTAGCTTTCATGTTCCTAGGAACTTCAGCTATGCAGAATGTTACCTCTTTAATCAACTTTAAATTGTATACCCAGCAGTTCTGCAATCGATTTTGAAACATAATGCCATCGTTGGCATAATTTCAATGTTATAGTTTCTCAGAGATGATCTGCTTTTAATCAATTTCTGAAGTAAACAAAGCACAAGATTTTCGCACAGTAGCAAACACATATCTCCTTTTTCCATTTAGTCTTTTTCCTCTATGTATTTCTGTTCTGACTGATACAAGGCCCTCTTTGCCTATATTTCTCATGTTTTCCCTATGAACAATTACAAGAAGATACACGACATTTTAGCTAAATACTCCTTAGAGAGAGTATATGCTTAAAATTTAAGTTTAAAGAAATTAGCTGCTTTTTTTTTTTTCATACTATGTCTTTTATCTTTGAGAACATGGAATTAGAAGTAAAAGTTCAAAGTTGTTTATTATGGTCTACTCTTTTTTGTGCTATTTAAGCCAGAACTACATGTAGAGGCACACAAATTTTGCAGTCAAATTTCCAAAATCCCTATCTTGATTTAGGAAAGTAATTTTAGCTACCTATATGAGAAATAATTTGTTATGTGACCTTTCTTAGCCCTTCAGAAGTTCAAAAAAAAGAAAATAAAGTGCTTGGTACTGTTCTACTGGTAGGCACCTAAAAAGGGGTTATGGTGATTCACAGAAACCCGTTAATAAAATACTAAGATCTTTTTATCAAGTGTCCCTGCTGGTCTCAACTCATATTAAATTCCTTTGTTTTCCGATCTTGAAAGTTTCTGATCCACACATTTCTTTGGCAATAAGAGAGAAAACTACAAAATCCACAAGGTGTTTTGAGGGAGCTTTCTGAGAAAGTCCAGGTTTAGGTAGGAATTCAACATCTGAGGTTGATTTACAAAGAATGTCATGAGCATGCCACAATTAGAGATTCTGAGACAAAGCAGTCAATATTCACTTACCATGTTCATCCAGCAGTATGTTGTCAGGTTTGATGTCCCTGGAAAATAAGGAAAGGAAAGCATTACACTTTTTAATAAAAGGAAATCTGCAATTTTAAAGTTTTTCCCATTTGGGTATGAGGACTAAGTCACTTAAATCATTACAAAACCAATGAAAACCATGTAATACATACAGGCAAATGATTTTTATCTACATCCTTTTGCTGCCCTGAGAAAACATGCATACTAAAGAGGCTCTCTGGGTTTCCATTTATTGTGCTTTTGTTTTCATATGGTTAACATTGACGTGGGTCTGGTTTTCAAGATTATGTGCTTTATTCTTTATAGCACAGTAAAAACGAGAAGGAAGATTTGCATCTAGAAGGTGCCTGATTGCTTCAGGGACTCCACATTTGACAGAAATCATTTAATTGGAAACATAGGTGGTTTACCCTGTCTGCCAGACCCCACTAATCTGCCATGCTCACATGCATGGTCGCTCACATACTGCAGAGTCCCACGAGCTCTCTTGTGCTAACTGAACATGTCCAGCAGCTCTGCCTTTACCCCCAAATCCCCACTTGGCTCTCTGTAATCAAGTGCCATACTGGGGAAAGGAGCAGGGATAAGGGAAGATGGAGATCATCTGACAGGCTGAAGCATCAGGTCAACTCTTGCCATTCTTGGCTCAAGAGAACAATATTGCCCTAGAGATTTGCACTTTCAGGATTATTTTCCTTTGACCTAAGTTCATGCTGCTGTGAGGAGGGATGGAAATAACTTTTCCCCACCACTGTCAGGCATTCCCATTCTCTTTCTTGGTCCAGAATTATTGCCCCTGGTGTGGAGCTGTTCAGGAAAAATTCATCTCTTCACTTTGCCGTCTGGATCGGTCCCTGGTTTGGCTCACCCCACGGCTTGGTGAGTGTGCTGTGGCAGTGTTGTGTGGCACTGCCTTGTCACTGGTAGCTTGCACTTCATGCAGGTTTGAAACTGTGTTTTTTTCTTGGTGGGGCATTGCCAGAGTGGCAGAGGCAATCATCCACCTTGAGCAAAGATTTTGCCCCTTGGGCTGATTTTTCCACTTATCTCAAAAGACAAGGAACCATAAACTGGCAAAATAAGCTCTTGAATGTCTGCAAATGAACTCCAAACACTTCCACCTCTGTAATCTCTTTTAGATAAGGAATGTTTAAGTTTCAATTTAACCATTTCCTAGGAAATTTTTTTTTACAACATGCCCATAAATGGAATAATCAAAAAGGTGAAATGTTGCAAAAGGAAAACATGTTACACCAGAATGTCTTTTTTTTTCAAAATTTAAAGTAGAGAAGGACTTTTAAAATAAACATTATACAAGAATAAGATAGCAATAGCAATTATAATATGCATATTGCTTGCATGATATGAGCTCAGTCATCACCTAAATTTCACATCTTTATTGACAGAAGAAGGAAGACCACACTTTCCTTAGCATTCTGGATTCCACACTTTCTAGCCCTTCCTGAGAATCATATGCATTTGTGAAGTGTTTTACAATTATTTTTATAATTTGTGTAGTGGCAGCTGGGGAAACACAGGATAAATAAGAAATTAGTTTGAATAATTCTCTGCAAATTTGGAAATAATGTAGAATGCATGTACATATGTCTGTGTAAGGAAAAGGATCTCATTATGAATTACCATCTGGAATGGAAATTTAAAATTATACCAGTATTTCAGTGTGAAATACTGTCTTTTTTCTGCACAACTTACAAGCTACCTATAACTGTCTGATTCAACAGCAGTTCTAGTTATGTGTGTAATATAAAGAAACATCTGTCCTAAAGTTTATTTAATCCAAAATCTTCCAGACTCTGTCTTTCCTGTCTACTGTAATCACTTGGCATATCATCTATCATGTCATAATCTTTCCTTCCCTGATTTCATATGGGTGAAGCTGTAAGACAAACTGTAGGAATAAATAACTTTGTATATATTATGAAACATGATTGTGTTTTGTTTGAATTTGGAATTTGTATTTTGTTGAATTTGGTTGAAGTATCACAGGAGATTCTATGCAATTCAAATGTAACGTCATATCTAATCTCTCAATTGATGAGACAGTTTTTGAAAGAGCTGCTGCTCTGATGATATCTATATTTGCTAGTCACAAAATGATCTTTGGTTTCTGATAACTGTTTTGTGATAAGAGTTGGAATTGTGATTTCCTGTTGAATAGTCTTTGGGATTGATCCATGACTTGAAAATACAGCAATAACTTTCCATGGAAGTAAGTAACTAAGTCATAGTTTTGACAGCTGAGTTAAATATTTTAAACTTTGTCTTCACAAATTTTAACAAGCACAAAGTTCACACATGGGTAAAAATATTGGGGGTCATATACAAGTACATTTGGGTCTTTTTGTGGCTTCCTAAAATCAGTGATACATTCAACATCACTCCAAAGTCTTTTCCCCAGTTTAAGAAAATTGAGAATTAGAATTATACATTCATTAGCACTTCACCACGAATAAAACTGATCAAAAGGAGAAATTCATCTTTCTGAGCTACTGCCATGTGTATAACAATAGAGCAACCAGGGATGGCTCATTACAAGACAGTGACTTTTCTAGCTTTTTTTTTAAGAAGATTAGTTCAAACAATTTGAATATCTGCTATGGTATTGCATCATTAAATGGACTATACATTTTTATAGTCACCAGAGAAGACATTGACAAATCCACTTGACAACTGCATGTATCATCAAATATATTCTTCAGGCAGTCTGCATCTGTAATGTTCAGAAAGTTGAGTGGTAAAATTAGATCTGTGCTTATCTTTCCATGACTAATTCACGCAGTGGCTGGTACTTGATACAGATGAGCACAACCATAAAGCCTTTCCCATCTAAGGGATGTTCCCCACTGTCAGCTTTGCTCATTTTGCTCAGAGGCAGGATATAGCTGGGGGCAGGCACCACAGGGTGTATCGCCTTGCACACAGAAGCGCAACCCCTCAGTCCCTGAGGCAATCTGATAGACTTATATAACCCTTCCTTAGACCTCAAACAGTCCATTTTAAACTGCTTTTACAGCAAGTAAAAGTCTTAAAAAAACTTAAGCCAGAAGGTAACAAGTTTCTTAAGACACTACTGCTTTGGGGTCACACGCCTGGAGACGCGCGAGCCGCACGGATTCACACGGCAGGTGAGAAGGACAAGCACGGGGTCACCGTGCAGAGCGTGCCTTCCAGCGTGCCTTCCTCTCTGCTGTGTGCTTGTCCCCAGTTCACAGTGCACACTAAAAGTTCTGCTCTCCAGAGGCTGCTTGTTGAAAGCTCTAAGGACTGCAGTGGAGCAAGGGCACTGCTCTGCTCTTGCACTGACTGCTGCCAGCCAGGTGCAGGGCAGAGAGGGTTCAACAGGGTCAAGGGGAAGACAGGGACCAGGTGCATTGCAAGTTACTGGATATATTCAGAACTGAGCGCTTCTGAAATCTTTTTTTTTAGTTCCTCTAGATAAATACTCTAGTGAATTTAAAAGATAACGCCTCTTTATTTAAGCAGTTTGAATTTAAACATATTATGTAAGTGAAATTCTGTTTTGATTACACATCAATTTTTCTGAAAAACATTTCCCATTAGCTAGCATGTTCAAACAGCAGGGTGCTGTTCAGCAGCACCTTAACTTCAGGGTTTTCCTGTTACACGTATCCCTAGCTAAGACAATTAATTGAAACACTCATTTCATAATCCAAATACTTTGAACCAGCTTATGGGACAAATTGAAGGACTTTTGCAAGGAGAACACTCACCGCAGTTTGGATTCAGATATGCCCTGGGCTTCTCTCTGGCCATTCATCAAGCCATGACCAGCAGAGCTATGGAAGCATCCTTGACACTTCCTCAGTCTGTACCGGTGCTACTCCAACTGTTTTCATATGCAGAAAATTCAGAGCAACATAGAAACAAGGGTAGAGAAACCTTTGAAGTCTTCTGGTCAGTGACAGGACAAGGCACAACTAACATGAAAGCTGGCTCAAGAAACTCAAAGGTGCAGACAATTGAGAAAAAACATGGAAAAATCCCACAATTTAATTGCCACTTGTTGATACTGCCTGTGAAACAATTTCTAGATTTCTTCAATTGCCTTATCTACAAATGTCAAAATAAAGCTGCCTGAAGGATGAAAGTTGAGTAAGAAGTTGCTATTATAAAAACAATTTCCAAGTAGGAAAGAATGATTAATAATCTACTTGTGTCTTCTATAATATCTGGGCTGTATGTGCATCCCATGTGCTTGAAGATTTTCTCTCTGCATGGAGTAAAACTATGCACATGGCTCAACTCACGTTCACTGCATATGCCAGTCAGAGTGTCCTCCCTGGAAAGGCTCACAATGGTTATAAAGGAGTTAGGTTCAAAAATCTGCAGTTTTAATTACCTCTTCCATCAATTTCTTTCTGATGTTACTAAGTAGAAGCAGGTTTCTAAATCAAGAGGTGAAGTCATGCAGTCTTCATCCTTGTTGGTTTTCAAGACCTGACTGGATAAATCCCAAATAACCTGTTCTGATCAAAGGCTGACCATGCTTTGGGAAGATCATTATACTGGAGGCCTCTGGAGGTCCCTTCCACCCTGAATTAGTCCAAGTCTATGAAAAATAATGTATCTGAGTTCAAAGACTGTCATACTTATTCCTCCTCTTTTTGACTGCAAGGAAGTTCATGAAAGATTGAAGAAACCTGTGAGAGAACTATATGTGGAATTTAGTGAGTCTTTGATATGGTCCATAGTAGTTGGCAGCTAGTGAGAGTTTTCACCTCTTAAATTCTGTCATGGGGCTTGAAAGCTAATGAAGAAAATAGTAGGAATAAATAGCCTATCTTCATCTTGAAATGAGGTTAAAATTGCAATGTCCTGCAGTTTAGCACTGGAGAGGTGTAACACAATATTTATTAGCTATGTAAGCTGTAAAAGAATGAGGATTATACCACCTGAAGGGGACTCAAAAAAAGTTTCATGTGATATGATCAATCAGGACTTCATGACTTTTTGTCTCTGTTTTTATTGATGGCACTTGAAACATCCATCTACAAAAGAAAGGAGCATCTCTGGTGAATTCAACCATGAACTGCTCCGTTCTCTCAAGAAAAAAATGATGGCTGGTTCATATCACTTCACACTGAAATCAACTAATTCTAAGCAGGTTACAGAAAATTATTGCAAAAAAGTGTTGTGTGGTAATTTAAAAAAATGTAGGTCCTTCAGTTATGTAATTTCTTAGGAACTGTAAGAAAACAGTCAACAAAGGAAAGATCTAAGACTAAACAAAAAAATTCCTTGTGAATAAAGAACAAATAGATTAGATTGCTTAGTTAACAGCAGAGACCTGTAAGATGTGATGTGACAAATAATAGTACCTACATGGGCAGCAAAACCTTTCTATTTGCTTTTGGAACATGAATGTGGATTCATATTCCATAAAATCAAAGCGAAATAAACAGTGTTCTATTTATACAACTGAGAATTAAACTCAAGTTGATTACTACAAGACATAATTCTGTAAAAGTGCTTCAGAGGCTTAAGCAAAGATTTAGCCATTGATGTGAATAACAGAACTACCAGCTAGACTTCCTCCAGCTAATATTAATCTAATTGATTTAGGAAAGCACTTCTACATCAAATACAGAGACGCTCTACCCTTCACCTTTTTGAAACACACCCATAATAATACCAAACACAAGATCTATGCTTTTCCTTAAACCTGTGAGAACTGAAAACCTATCACTGTCTGTCTGTTTTACTCTGCTTTCAAATTTTGCAGCAAACTTATACACACCACACACTTGGTTTTGGCCATGTTTGACTTTGTGATTTTTTGCTTTTAGCTACATTTTCTCATTTTATCAAAAGATTTCAAGTGTTTCCAACACAGGGACAGCTGTTCTTTGCCCATCCAAACAGCTTTTTAATACTATCAATATATGAAATATTTCCACTTATAACAGCTCTGTATAGGTCTGAATTCACAGATGTAATAACCCCATACCCTTAATTTGGTATCGGCAAAAAATCAAAGTACATTATTTCAGATTTATATCTGATATATTTCACTCTTTGCCTTACTGGGTCAGACCAGCATCTAATATATTATCACATTTCCATTCTCTTGAGTTTCTAAACTCCAACAGTACCATATATGAGCATTCCAGTTGATAGAAGTTTTGCCAGCATGAATTACAATACAGTATCTCCACTTTTTAATGAGGATTGGTTTCCCCAAAATGAGGACCACTGAGGCTTCAACTGTTCATTAACCAAAGGTGAGTTAAGGAGAAAACGCAATTCTGTACAAACTGAAGAAATGAAGCCTTAGATTTTTAAAAGTAGCTTCTGCCTTTATTTGACTAGACAAAAGACACATGCTCACTTTCATTCAAAGGACAGAATCTAGCATACGAAAAACAGGTGTGAGTTGCAACAAGGGAGTTCAGACTGGATATAAAGGAAAACTTCCACCGTGACGACAGAGAGAGGAACAGGAGTGGCTGTATGGTCATCATCCCTGGAGTTTTTCAAGACATGACTACATAATCCCTGGGTACACTGGTCTGGTGTTGTATCTGATCATGCTTTAATCAGAAGGTTGGACTGAAGACCTCCTGAGGTTCCTTTCTACCTGAATTTTGCCTATGATGATTTATGTTTAGACAAGTTCTGAAGGAAGAAAAGAGGCCTTTCTCCACGCTTCAGTTCAGAGCAGAAGTTGAGTAACTTCCTATAAATGACACCCAGCATTGCAGCCTATGGCCAGCCTCCTCCAGGGAAGTGGTGATGCCTAGAGCCCATGGACAATAAAACCCCTGGGTCACAAGATATGTTTATCTCAGCCTGGATGTAGTGACCCCAAATTTACATGTGAATCACTGAAAATTCATTGGCTGACAATGAACCCATGTCCTTGCAGAACACTAAGGGTTTTTTTCTCAAAGATAATTTCAACACATCCACAGAGAAATTAAATTAGATGGATTTTGCATTCTCATAAGGACGCAAAATAAGCAGGATTTAAAGGCCCTTGAGGTCAGTGGAAGAATTACACTGGCTTCAGTAGACTTTGTTTCCACTTTAATAAAGGCTTTCTTATCCATTTGTCTCTTTAGTGCTAAAAATCTAACTGTTGTGTAGGAGAAAACCATGAAATACTGAGTTAAAGGTTTTTTCTTAATTATGCGGTTCATGTCTAGGTATAATATTTTTTTTCCTTACATAGAAATAGGCATTAAGATTAATGCTAGGTGCATAGCAGTTCTCAACAACCATAAAAAAGGCAAGGAGCTGGGAAATACAAGCTTCAGCTATGGATTATTTGAGTTCACATCAGACATCACTGTATCAGAGCACTGAAGTGAACCATATATGATAAAGGGTTTTCTCCTGATTATGGAAAGAAACATGAACAAATTCTGATTTTCACAGATAGGGACCTTATTTCCTTCCTATTTGTTATTATACACACAAATAATACAAATGTCCAAGGCATGCAGTACATAAAAAAAGTGACTGCATACATAGGGAAGTTTTCTTTAGGTGAATTTACTGAAGCTTTGGATAAAGGAAAAGTCAATAAATATTAGCTACTGTATAGTCATCAATTTTGTCAAAGGTGTTTTGCTTCTGTAAGGGTGGTACAGAAATGAGGTATCTTCCAGAGCTGAACTGTGCAGGGCACCTACCAGGAGGACTTGTTCAAGAAATAGCCTTAATGAAGTGTGATGCATCTTTCCTTCCTTTCGTCAACACCTCACTCATTTAGCTTTTTATTTTTCTGTTCCTGACCAACATCCTTCCTAGTTTCAAGAACTGTATAATAGTATTAAAAAAAGATCATAGTAAGAATCTCAGAGCTCTTTACTGTTATTTACTATTAGATGAATGGGAATGAAAGACTTTGACAGCTCCACAGCTCTGATTGCCTGTTCACATACTACTCACTTAGGTCTCAGCAGTAATTGCTGCCACTTACTGTCCTTTCATAAAAAGATCTTCAGAGCCTTCTGTTTCTGCTCCAATGAATGTTGTGACATTACATGACCCTGTGCATCACGGTAATTTTGAAATTTAAACAATTCAGTGAAACTGAAAATAAGCTGAGAAGACGAGATACTAGATTTTGTTGTTTTTCTCTGCAATTCCTGCTCCTGGGGCTTTAATGCAGAAACAAAAAATGCATAATTACTTCCAACTATTTATCTGGTAGCAAGCATTCATACGCTCCTAATCAGGGTCCCATCATCCAATCTATTACCACATTCTGGAGTCTTTTCTTTCTGTGGGACAACCTATGTGGCTACAAGACCATTTTCTAGTCTGTATGAAAGATATGACTGCTGTAATAACTTTGACAACCGAAAAAGCTCCCACCCATGAAGGCCTCTGAAGGTCCCACCTCTCCCTATGTACCTTTAAGGAGTATCTGGACACCTGGCTTAAGGCTTGGGATTGTAGTGCCTCATTATACAGAAAAAAGTTACTGTGATGCTGAGTAGTGTGGTGCCTGGAGTTCCTTTCTAGTTTAATTCTATTTTTTGCCAGGTGTCCATGACAATGCTGGATTTTCTTAGCACTTGTACTAGCCAATTTTACATTGCTCTAAAAATAAGCTGTCAAACAAGACATCAAAACATGTTTATTTACAAATGTCTTAACTGGAACAAGCTCATTATTTTCCAATTTTATCCCCATGTGGAAATATACAAATATGAAAATATCTTCAATTCTCTCCTCGTAGCAATAGGTGGCAGTAATGATATCTACATTTGTCTGGATGGCCAGTGGGTTTTGGAAACACTGTGTTTGCCAGTTTTAGCTTAGACAAATGGTTGTAGTAGATATTTTTATCCCAGGTTGAAGAAAATTACCTTTTTAAATAAAGAAATCCTATATCTAACCTTTCACATATCTGGGTATATATATATAGCCAGATAATAGTCTTCTTTGGCTACATTCAGCTTCTGAATTTACACAGATGCCAAATTAAAATAAAAATATTAAACACAGACTATTTCATTATATTGTTCTTATTGAATATCCAAAATTGCTTTACCACAGGGGTAATTATATACTGCAATAGCAAGAAAAATAGGCAAAGAGTCTTAAATGTTATACAAGCTAGAAAGATTTGTCCAAAGGACACTGTGAATCTGTACTTTGTTCTTCATTGTATGATGCCTCAGAGAATGGGATTAGAAAGTACCACTGCAGCCTTATAAACTGAGCTTTTACATAACAAAGCCCAGGCTATATTATCCAGGATTTGTCTTCCAGACAAATTTAGTTCTTTTTCAACTAAACATTTACAAGCACAAGCAATTTGCAGGCAATCTAATGGTTAGTTTTCATTTTGCCTGAAGGACTTAAAGTAATGACAAATGTGGTATTCCTTTGCTAGAACAGTTTCCTATAGTTTCTAGAGTTAATGTTACACAGTTACAGGCCTTGGACTTTCACACAAATCTGAAGGGAACAACTGTCAACACTGTGAAGATGTCAAACATCACCACATCTCAAATAAAAAGCTTCTTCAGCCAAATGCTTCTTCAGATCACATGGAGGAGCCATGCAGAATCACCACAGAGCAGTAAATTTTGATACTCTCACAGGTAATGACTCCAATCTTTCCTGTGTTGTAGAGTCAAGTATTACTGAGACCTTCTGCGTGTACACGTACAAGGCTCAAACCACTATGTGTGAATCAGTTTCAGGAACAGGTGACACCTCTGACAACCATGGGAAGGGCACAACTCATTAGGCCTGTGGCAGTGTGGCATTTGGAAAGAATTATCTGGTGCAGCAGGAAAGCGTATGCATTGCAATGGTGATGTTTCCTTCCATGACCTTGTGAAGAGAGCTTTTTACTAGGAATAAGGGAGAATGTAATCGGTGCCAGCAACTGCAAGACTAGAAGTCTCCTTCCAGTAGAAGGCATAGGCCCTCTTCCAATTTCCACAGGAAGAAATCCATGTGTGAAACTAAATGAGAGAAGAAATTGATGACATTTGCCCTCTGCCTAAAGACAAATCTGTAGGGTATTGTTACTGATAAGCACATTTGGCTTTATCTGTTGAAAAAAGCCAGCATTGGAAGTGTGGTGTTTTGTAATGTCTGAAATTCATATAGCTGCTCCTTTGTTTTACTCTGCATGAAATATGGAATAGACCCATTCAGATGTATCACATCCCCAAGAGTTTGCTCAGCTTATCAGACAAATTCAAAAAGAAAATATACAGAATTCCAAGCACACACATGTGCTTGTCAGCCACTGTTCATAGTGTGTAATACTGTATAATATCCGTAATATTTACCTTAAACCCTCTACCAACTTCTGTACCTAAAAGTTCATGCGCCACCTGCTAGAACAACAGTATCCACAATAATACTATCACATTATTTAACAGCTGTTTCCTTCATCCATACCATAGTGCAATCAATTACAGTCAACATGGCTGGCAACTAAAGTGTGGCTCAGCACAGTGCTCTTCACGTGCAGGGCAAGGAAATAAACAGCAGCTTCGGAATGTTTCAAGATTTCAGCAAGTACCCGGGTTCAGTGCAGCAGTGAAACTTCCCAACAAGCACATTTTCTGCTGATCCAAGTCTCTGCAGCACAGTGCAGCAGGGAGAAGGGCTGCTGACCAGCAATCAGGAAACAACCATGTGAGGCTGTGTTATTCACTTTCATCTGAAGCCCCAAATCACCCTCACCACTGCCAGTGTCTCCTGCTGGCTTGTGCCTATGACATGGGTACAAGTATTTGGACCTTTACTCCTCAAACTGACCACCTCATATCCTGTAATATACACAACCAGGACATATCACCATGAGGATGTTGAATATGTTCCACAGACAAGCAAACTTTGATGTCCTGCATATGCTTCCCCTTCTGGGTCGTTTTATAGATTTATGCAAAATGGATAAATCTGCTGTGGTAGACCAGGATGGGAGGTGCAGTCTATGCTAGAAAAGAAAATTACATTTCATAAATGATTTAAAAACTGACCTGCTACTGATGCCATGAAGATTTTTGCCTTTTCTTTTGTACCCGTTATACCTTTTTACACCTTCTGTATTCCTAGTGCTTTTTGCCTACATTCTTGGACTTGTTTGTCAAGCTAAGAGACTAAACATTTTAGAAGCCTCGTAGCTAGGGATCAGTGTGCCCCAGACCCCAAGGTCCTCTCCAGAACATATTCTGTAAACTAAGATAGAACCATCCAGGGGAAGGTTCCTTGGGGAGGGGGAGCTCACTTGAACCTCTCATTGGGGAATCTTTGATAGATATGCTAATTAGAAAAGCCTATAATGTTATACCCAATGTTGGGGGGAGGACACGGAAACACACGGGAGGAGAGAGACACAGAGACACAGGGAAAGACTCGGTGGGGTACATCTTGATGCATATGACCTGGACGTGTACACCTAAGGATCCTTAAGAATAAATACCAAGGTAAAATCCCTTTTCCCCTTCTAACCGTGTGTGACTCTTGATTTTAAGACCAGGAAAAAGGCATCACTACTACCTGAAATGTCAGTAGCATGTCCCATGATACTTCTCTATGTTGAGCTTCAGGTATATTGGGAAGCACTGTAATAAGTTACTTGTAAGAATAACTTTGTATGCTTTTAAGAAGGAACACTTGCAAACAAACTCACAGAGCAATAAATGTGTGTATTACCGCATGTTGCTGTTTAGGATAGATGAGACATGTCAGGCAACATTTGACCCAAACCCAACCCCCATTTCAGTATACCACCCTTCTAAGAAGTTTCCCTCTTCTAGGAGATGTCAAAAACATACTGCCTGTTGCATGAAATCAAGCAGCCAAGTATTCTAACTCCTCTTGAAGAATCTGGATAAGGAATTATATAGTGGTAATATTGTTTGAGCCCACAGACTGTAGTGCCAACATCCTGGTTAACTGGATGACTGGGCAAGAATATAGTAGGGTTGAAGGTGAGTTTAAACTAGACAGTGCAGAGAAACTGCTGTCACAGTAACTACTTGCACTGAAATGATTATAAGGATTATTCTTGTTATTTATTCAAGTGAAAATAGCTATGGGATTCTGATCTCAGGTTAAGGTGCTTGGATTAGGTTCTATTGTAAATTAGGCATGTATATACCCATTTATAGTCAATGGATGTGTAACCTTCACAGTCATTGGAGTGCAGAAGCCATTCAAATGACTATCTGTTTTTAGATGAACTGAAAGCTTTATAGATTCTGTTAGCTTTATAGATTTGTTGGCTAGGTTGGCTTGTTTGGACAGACAACTAAAAAAGCATAGTCTCTCTCATTTAAATCTTGGTAAACTGTGGACTAAGTTTTTAAAAACAAGAAAAATCTTGCATGCTGTGTGGAATTCTGAAAACAACTGGGGATGTTCTCAAGTCAAATTATTGTAAGGTGCTATCACAGAAGTGCAGGCAGGTGTTTAAGCCTCTTGCAGGAGTCACGCTTCTGGCACTCATTGTCTTGTTTGACGTCATGTCACACCACGAACAGTGCAATCCTTCATACATGATTAATTGTGCCGTATTTAAAACACCTTGCACATTTGAGAATTCTTTTAGTTGCTGCCATCAAATAAAACATTTGCACACACGAACCCTCTGAGGCTCTGTATTGTCTTCTGTCTGTGTGAGGCTTAGAGGGAGATACCTGTGCAAGGAGCCCAGGAGTTCCTTGCTTCCCTCCAAGGCAGGTGGACTTCCCAAGCTCAGCTGTTTGTGGCATGCCAGGAACCTGGCGCTGCCACACAGAGCTGCTTTTGTACAACTGGAGTCACATTTCAGCTTGGGGAGTTAACATCTTGTCTCCTGCAAGGAAACTGGTGACCAAGTGTTTCATAGGAGGGAACAACAGGCAATGACTGAGCCTATTAACTGAAGAGTAACAGTGGTCTGATGTATAGGTTCAAAAATCTAGACAACTAAGGCTTAATAATTCCATTTCTCAGCTGTAGATCCCATATGCTACGCCTTTTTGACACTGTTCCTTCCAAAAGCACATATTAAGTAATAATGATAGGATAAAAGACTGTTTGCTGGAAATGTACTTCCTTAAGTACATGCTCATAATTCTTAGTTTCAGCAGTGGAGCTACTCTGGGACTCAGGGAAATAAGCTGGTACTTTAATTAGTGTTAACTCTCTTTACATATATAAGTGCATGTGTTTGCATTGGGGTGCATCTGTAAAGCATTTCTGTGGCTGAGGAGATTTGCAGAAGAGAGTTGAAGGAGCACCACCAGGGGGAAATTCTGCAGCATCTCAAATTAAGAGGCAAGCTGTGACTCTCTGTGGGTTTTAAAAGCAGAACTCTAGATAACTAATATGTTTAATTAGCACAAAAGCTGAAAATGCACCATCCTGGCAATAGGTTTTCCACTCAGCAAGTCTTGTTAAGTGGCTGTATTAGTAATTGTTACTGATTATTGACAATACATCAATTATTTTTTATTGGATTGCACTCAAAACAGACCTCTGACACTCATTGAGTAGTCCTGTTGATCTGATATTTTTAATGAAGACTGTATCTAAATTATTGTAGCAACATGAGAGAGAAACATGGGAAATATAAAACTGCACTTCCCCACATCATCACTTTTTCTAGAAACACAAAGAGAGATTAATCCTTATGTCCATGTGTTATTTTTTATCTGCAGAGCTCTGAGCAGAGGTTTTCACAGCTGGTAAATAAAGCTGTTTGACCCCTACAATGACAAAGAAAAACATACTCAAAACCATTCAGCCTTCAGTAAATCTTATCCTGCTGACTGGGAATTTGCATACTGCCACCAAGCCCCTATTTCCTCTGCTACTGGACCCCTACGTTCACCCTCTCTGGCCACTCTTAACTTTGGCTTTTAGGGTCTGACTCTTTCCATAGCAGTTTTCTCTTGCCCACATCCTACACCACACTCTGCACTCCCTGGTCATTTCCTTAGCCATCCTAGTCCCCCTGTGAACATCTCTGCCCTACCTGATGGAGATAGATTTTTTTGGTGCCCTCAAATCCATCTATCTTACCATCAATTTCTCTTTTATTGTTCCTGTCTCTCCAAAGAGTAGCTGTCCAAAATATTTGCAATCTAAACTCAGCCTGAAAGCAGAGTAAAGACAGTATCTGAGTATAGAAAGTGGGCCCACAGCTTTATCATAAAACCCTCACATTTATCTTCTAATATATCTGTGTCCATAATTAAAACTCCAAACCTAAAAAATAAAGTGACGTGTGCAGTAAGAGTATCACTGAAATAAACTTTGAGAGTACAACATGGTTAGGCACAGAGTAGTCACTCACTCTGAAAGGTAAAAAAAAAAAAGAGATGCACCAGTTTTGTATTGTTTTTTTCTTAGGCTAGAAAGGAAGTCCTCTACATTCAGAACACTACCAAAGTTTCACGTTTATAACAAAATGAAGAGAAAAATGTCTGAATAAAAATGGTAGCCAATGGATAGAATTTCTCATTCTTGTTAGTTAGGCTGTAGAGATGATTTTGATCATCACTGTAAGAATGACCCAATTAATCTGAAACCAATTTAATAAATTTTGGTTTATTGAACATGCAGTGCCTACCAAGTGCTGTTTCCACCTTGCAAGGTCCCAGTTTGGCATTGTACTTTAAGGTCTTTCCCTGCTGACAACATATCTTCACCACAAGAGCACCACAGCTGCTGAACTGCAGGTTTTCCTTGTCTCCTCTGCTGCAGGCAAGCATGATCATCCACACTGCATTATCCCAGAAAATTCCCTCAGGATAAAGGTAAGCTGTGTATGCACATGTTGGGAGAAGCAGAGGCTCTTCAGTAGCACTGTCTGTCATAAAACATCAAAGCTTTGAGCTGCTGTGATTTCTCCTCTTGAAAACCTATCCAGGGGAGTTGGGACAGGATTTTACAGAGAATATAGGAATGTTTGAAAATAACCTTGAGGGAGTGTCCTGAGGAGCATCCAAGGAGGGGTATAGAAAATAAATGCAAGGGAAAAAAAAACTGAAAAGGCAAATTCAGCATAACAAATCTGATGGCAATTTTTATCCTAATTGCAGTCCCTGCTCACAAGGTGATTTATTTTGAAAGAAGAAATTGTCATATGATTACAACGACTCTCACTCTTTCTCATCTCTCAGTATATCTGTGAAGTCAAAAGTTCTACAAAGTAGACTACATCTCACCTGAAATATTAAAGCTGTACTGAAAGCTGCTGAATGCATTTCCAAGGCATGAAGGAAGCTCAAATTGCAATATCTATTAATGCAATGTCTTCTGCCACACTGTGAACAGTTCGCTCAACTCCTGAGATACAGAAGACTACTGCAGGCCTGAAGAAGTCAAGTAAAAGTCTACTTTTTTCCTAAGTCTTTTTTATTTTTCCATATGTTAGAAAAACTTACATTGTAAGGAAATCTCCAAGGGAATGATAGAATACTTTATGTCTGTGTTGCCTATTCAAGCTGAAAAAACATTGCCACCACTGAAGCAGAAACAGGAGAAAGAAACAATAGTCCATATGCTGCTCTTGGTTCATACTTTGCTTAGCATGAAATGTACAGTGTTTTGCCATATTTCCTTTCCCATCACCTTAATCAAAGATTTTAAATTTCTTCACTGACTGCAAACAAAAAAGATTCAAGTACATTGCATGCAAATCTGCCATTTTGGTGAAGAGAATATGCCACTCAGGGTCATGCTGTTGTGAAATTTCCAAGATACAAAGATATCAGAATACTTATAACATTAACACTGAAGCTTTGGGGAAAAAAGGATGAACATATGGTTAGCTCTTGTTCTCTCCTCTGTTTGTTGGGACTTCACATCATTTCTCATTTATCTCTCTGGATCAGCCACTTCCTCCACAGATGCATGGAGGGTTTGGGGCAGGAGGTGGAAGGTCACAAAACCAGGGTAAGCCAGGCAGTGCCATATGAGACAGTGGATACAGTTATGCCTCTGTAGAAGGAGTGCCTAATCATTTTAATTACTTAGTAAAAATTACTTGCATGTAGTTATTAATACTCTTGATTATTATATTTAGCATAATAGTATCAACATGCTATTAATATGGTGGTCTTTGCTAGCATAGATCAGTTGGGAGCAGACACCCATCCTAAAATCACTTGAAGCTTTAAAGCAAAACCAAGAAATTTTTAAGGGATTTCTGTGAAAGAAAGATATCTCTGATAACTGGCCACAAAGAAACTAGCAATATGCTAAAACAGAAAACTGGCATTAGCCAGATCAGATTTGTGCATGGAGACCTGAGATAATCTTGAATATAAAGCCCTGCTTTAGTTCTTTCAGCATCTTCTGCTTCAGTGTCTGAATGTCTAAAAATGATTCATGATCAAAATTTTAATACTGAGGAGGTAGGGAAGGAAGGAAACAAAACATTTAATTTTATTATCCATCAATAGAATGCTAAATTGTGGAGATGAGGGATATGTAGCATTTTAATACATATCGTGTGCCCTAAAGACTTCTTTTCCTAAAAGGGTAGGTTAATGTAAAGGGATTATTGAAGAAAACCAGGAAGGGAAAAGCAGGAACATAGACAGGTGATGGCAGCTGATTTAAGTGTGGGTGCAACCAATGGGTGTGTTTGTGGTGTACACAGCATAATAGTTGGTTTTCTTATTGATTGATGCTCTGTTTAAAAGCAGACACCCTGACAAGTGAAGACATGAGCTATACACAAAGGATTGTATGACATGCATTTAGAAAAAAGAGTTACTAATTATTCTAGAAAGAATTTCAAGCAATGGTATCTAAATCATAATTTTTATACACTGATTTAAAGGTTTCCCTGAATCCTCCCCCAGATAATTGTCATTTAGCTGCAACCAACAAAATAAACCTGAGAAATCTCTAAAATCACAATGCCATCACTAGGGCATTGTGGACTTAAACATCTCTAGATCATATCTACACTTGTCTGGGTGTCTGATTTTAAACAGAGAAGCCATCAATAATAAAACCAACTACTGTGCTCTGTACACCACAAACACACATTTAAGATGGCCTTGATTTAGGTTATCTTTGACCACTAGGTTTGTTACCTAATGCAAAATGCATGGCCAAGCTCAGTCTATAGGTCAGATGTTCCATCTGCTACCATTGACCAGACATGTAAATTTTAAATGATCTGGAGCTGGTGAGATGAGTTTTCCTTGGCTAAACAATAATTTCATATAAGCACATTCCTGCAATGTCACGATAATGAAAGAAGGAAGATGAAAGAAAGGGCCAAGAGGTGACTTCATCTACTCACTTGAAAACTGTAAGGAAACAAGCAATTCCCTGCTGGGTTCAAGGAGGGTCTCAGCCCTGGGGTATTGAAGGAGTGAGGGTGTGATAGGTATCTTCTGGTATTTCACCTCAGTGAGGAAAGGACAGTACATCAGGCCCACAGTAAAAGATTGTATCCATGCCAGTGGCAGGAACTAGAGCACTTGATGGGGTGTCATGCACCTCAGAGAGTTCCCTGCGTCTCTTTCCCAATACAGCCTGTTTTACTTCATTAGTGCTTTAGTCTCTGTATAAGGAAATCTCAGTATATTTTGAAACCTGCTTCATTTATTAGCAATATCTCATCTGATATATCAAATAACTTTTTCTGTAGCTAAATGGAAGTAAAATTAGTTTGTTCTTGTAGGGAATGAACTCCATTCAGAAGTTGAAAGGCTTGTTCTCTACATATTTGCATGTTGTGGTATCTAATTCTTTGTTAAGGGCATGACTGAAATTTAAATACCCTTTGTGCCTAGAATTTGTGAATCACTTTCTTTTTTCATCAGTGATGGCTCATAAGCATTCAACAGGTTTTCAGGGCTTTATAGTTTGCGTGGTGCTTATTTTTTGACTGGTTTTGGTATGTTTTCTGATTTATTTCTCTTACGTAGCTCATTGCTCAGTTCCTGTAATTTTTCCTTGGAATAATGTGGGCTAGCATTCTTTTAAAGAACAAAATAAAATGCCATGGAAGAGACATGGGAATGTGAACTAAGAAAATTCAATGGACAAGACTCCTGATCTGCTATGATCTTTGATAATGCTTATGAATGGTAGTCGTATTGTGGTTATTTTTTCCCTAGTTCATCTACTTCAGACCTTATTTTTCTTCATCTACACACACTTGTCAGAAAGTAAAAAACTATTAGTATGAGCAGAAATCTGTAAGGAACTGTGTTTTATTATGTCCAGCTAAATATCAGGTTGGCACTATTCTGCCTGTGACAACTGTGAAAAACTAGGGGCAAATTTTCCATTTCCAAGCAATTTTCAAGCCTATTTGCTGCTTACCTACTAAATGGAAAATGTTATGAAGGGAACACTTTTAAATAGAGTTTGTTCTTTTGCTATGTGTTGTTACAAGTGAGGCAGGGAAGGCCCATTTTAAAGAAGTGTCGAATCATTTAGATATAACATCTTATTTCACCAGACTGTTGGAGATCTTGAAAGACTCAATGATAATGAACAAACAGGTCCAGTTCTGAACAAAGAGTAGCCCTTGTCTGGTTGATAGCAGTAAGACATCCTTACCCTGCAGTGGGTCATCTGGCAGAGGAAAATGCAGTGCTCAATTTGCCCCCATTTTCCAATTGCTTTTGCCCACCCTGCACTGCTATTGAGTTACTCCAAGATGAAATAACTGCTCATGCTACTCTCCATTGGAAGCAGAACTTGGAAGAATGGAAAACAGACCGGTGATCACAGTAGCCACACTGCACAGACCTGCCAATCCAGGCTGATTGCAGTCATATTGTGCTCAGCAAAAATTGTTATGTATGCTTATATATGTACACAGACACACATGAATAGTTTTGTATTAAATAAATCCCACTAAAATAAAAGTGTCCTGGGCACACAGATCAAACAGCTAGTCCAGTATCCTAAAATTGTGCTGGAAGGTTACTGCAATTTCCATTCCAGGCATCTGCCATATCCAGCCTCCTCTCTAAGCAGATGAAAACCAATGGAGCCAGACGATGATGAAAAGTTGTGAGGGCAATGCAGTTAACACTTGCCCCTTAGAAAGAGAAAATGTGATTTTTTTCAGCATGAGCATATTACCAGGGCAGCAGCCACAGCATTGCAGGGCCAGCACTGCTCTGAGCCAAGGCTGTAGCTGCAAGAGCATCCTGGAAGGATCACAACACTGGAGCTACACTGGAGCCAGAAGAACTCACTGAATGGAAACAGGCAGCCTACTCTGGTGAGGAGGCAGGTGGTTTTATTGAAATGTATGAACAGCAACATTTGTGAAAGGAGGAGGCTGAGTTACTCATGGCTGAAATAAGTTTATTCAGCCTTTGATGGGAAAACTTTTGTCCAATACATTATTCACTGGCATTATACAATGAGTTCTGGAAAGAATGTATTTAGTCATACCATCTTGGAATGGCAGAATGCCAGATTTGATCCAAGATTTGAGAATGTTGAGATGTATACTGTGAGAAGCCTTTCTGTGTGTACTGGGATCCAAGGGTCTATAAGAAACAGCACTCATCCAGCTAAGAAATAATTAGTTTTTCACGTAAGAAATGTGGATAAAATATAATTACAGGAGTGCTGTGAGAAAATAAAGTTTTTTGGTGTAACTCTTACCTGTGACCAACAATCTCAGTATTAAGTTAGCTGTTGTAAAAGTGTCTCGGGGTGACTTTATGATGTTGTATCTCCAACAGTGAAAAATCTACCCAGACTAGTCTTCAAATAATAGCTTGAAATTTAGATCTTTTCTTTTTAAAGTTTTTATAAGTCTGGGTGAATATCCATGTAAACGCAAACACTTACAATAGAGCTGTGAGACATAGTGCAGCATTCATTATTGTGCCATAATAAATAAATCCACTATTGCAGAATTACGAATGACAAATTTGGATTTTATATACATGGATGGGATTAATAAAAAATGCAAGTTTCATAAATACACCAGAACAGTAGTGGTTTTTACTCTATTTATGGCTAAATTTGTCCCTGCAGTAACAATAGTCCTATTGCTGAAATGATTGCCACATTCAAAGTACAGACCACAAACCACATCAACAAACACAGAAGCATTGCAAGGTATCTCCAAGGGAAACTGGCATAGTACTGATCTGTACACTCTGCCTCCATTCATACATGCCTGGTGATTCCTGTCCCCTTCAGTACCATTTCCTTTTGTAGCAAACTCCTGGGGCCACAGGTTAGCCTAGAAAAACCCATTCTGTCATGTTTCTGGATGCAATAGTAATGGAAACCTGAACACATTTCATACACAACTGTATATTAGGAGGAGTTAAGCTCCTGATTCACATCCCCTGTATTCAGTTCTTTATGATACTGCAGTTTGAAAATCCACCTACCCAGTCTGATAAATTGTTCGACTATTCTTTATTTGTAGCCAAGATGAAATTTAGTAGCAGGCTCTCTCAATGACTCACTTACTAACATTCTTCTTCCTTTTTGCTGCCAACACATTCATTTTAAAATGAAAGATCTAATATGGTTTTGTAGGTTAGCATGTGAATGCTGACTGGAAGCACTTGGTAACAATGATATTGCTAAGGTCTGCTACCACAAACTATAAACACCAAGCAGAGCACTGATTTCATCTCCAAACGAGATGGTGTGTTTGCAATGATAAAGAAATGACTACATGTCTCCTCACTGTGCATCACTGTTGGCTCTGCTCCTGAATGAGTTTAAGTCACTGCTGCGCCCTTGATGCCAGAAATGCTACAGAAATTTAAGGCAGCTGAAGACCCATCCCACAGACTGCTGTTCCACATAGTGGTGAGATAGAGGGCAGAATTTGTACTATTGTTCCTACTTCCCCACCTCTCTTCCTCCTGACCTTCATGCAGATGCTGCAAGTAAACAAATTAGTCTCAGCTTTAGGTTCTATAACCATTCCCTGATGTTATTGTGGGAAGCTCTTATACTGGATTACGATTACAACATTTTTGTGTTCAGTAACATTGTGAAACTGGAGAATTAAAAATAAATTAAAAGCAGTCAGGATGCTATTATGGGTTGTATTTAGTGTTTAAGGACCACAGCGAAAAATTTACATCATGGTATGAGATCAGAAGAAGAAAAGGGCAGCATGAGAAGGATACTGAATGGCTACTGAATGGCTGTAGACAGAAAGAAAGCACCATAAAAAAACCCTTTCAGAGCCAAATTCCACCCTTAAATAGCAATGTGAACTTTTCAGAGGTTTTGAATAAACAGAACTACAAATTCAGATGTGTGATCAAATTCCTCTGCTTTACCAAAAGCAAGCAGCCCATTCCTCAAATGAAATTCACTCACCTGTGAATGATGTGGTACCTCTGCAAATAATCCAAGGAGAGCGCCAGCTCACAAATGTACAGTTTAACAGTTCCTTCATTAAAGTGAACGTTCTGCTGCAAATGGTAACGCAGGTCACCTCCGAGTAAGAGATCAACCACCATGAACATGTCTTCTTCATCTTGAAATGAATACCTGGAAGAAAGAGTTACAGCTGAGGTCTCAGGGCTGATAATGCAGTCACAGCTGTGCCTTAGAGTGGCTCTCATTAAGGAGAGCCTGGTAAGTCCCTGATTTGCTCAAAAGGCATGCACAGAAAGGAATTCTGACTGCTGTGGTCCGGTCCTGCAGCAGACTTCAATTGTGGTGGGACTCTGCCTATTGAAGCATTGTGCTTTTACCCCAGTGACAATTAAATACCATGCAGATGCTCACTCACTCCTCTTTGCCCCAGAGGGTTGGGGACGAGAATAAGAAAAAAGTAAAAACTTGTGGGTTGAGATAAGAACAGTTTAATAATTGAAAAAAGTAAAGTATAATAATAGTACTAATGATAAAAACAGTAATAATTGCAATAAAAAGGAGAGAAAGAAAGAAAACCTGAGAAGAACAAATGATGCATAACACCAGTGCTCACCACCTCCTGACTGATGTCAAGCCTGTCCCCCAGCAGTGAACAGCCCTTCCCATCCAGATCCCCCAGTTTATATGACCACGACACTTTATGGTGTGGAATATCCCTTTGGACAGTTTGGATCAGCTGTCCCAGCCATGCTCCCTCCTGGCTCCTTGTGCAGCTCCTCACTGGCAGAGCATGAGCCACTGAAAAGTCTTTGACTTAGGGTGAGCACTACTGAGCAACAGCCAAAACATCAGCGTGTTATCAACAGTATTCTCATCCTGAATCCAAAACACAGCACTGTTCTAGTAAGAAGAAAACTAATTTTATCCCAGCTGAAATCAGAACATGAAGGCAAGCAGACCTTGAACTGCTGCCATACTACTGTCTTATTCTAAACATGGATTAACACCTGAATGTTGATAAAACAGTGTTTAAAATACCTTTAAGGTTTTTACATTCTTAAGTAACCATATTCTCATTCAGGTGACAAAATGGCTTACAAAATAGTACCAATAAAAGGGAAGGCCTTGAAACACACTTGGTATTTACACACATACAACTCTAGTTCAGTGCTTATGGAAAGTATCCTGGCAGCATTGAGAGCTGCTGTCTCAGGGGTATTTTCCAGATTCAATAAATATACACAATGTTCTATTGGCTGAGTATTTTTTACAGCTTGCAGCATAGGTCCAAATTCAATAAGGAATAAAACTGCAATTTTACTGCCTAACAATACATTTTTTTTTTCAGTCAGCAACTTATATCTTATAAAATGACAGAGTCTTCATGGTTACTGACTGAATTCTTCTGGACCCTTTCCCAGAACTGCCTGCTGAACACTCTGAGGACCAAATTTTGATGTGATTTAAATCCTGTAAATCCAAAGGTGTAACCAGTCAATGCACAGTATATATATATACATATATAGTGCTTGGGCAAGCAGGAATTTCCATGTGTTTTTACTTACCTTGGCTATGCTGCCATTGCTCTGTTTATTGCGGTCTGGGTGGACCAATAGAAACTCTCTGGATTTTGTTTCTAAATGCAACTCTATAAGACACAGTTTTTTAGTTTTCCCAAATGGGGATTGGTAAATACCTTATTTCCAATGTGAAATCACTCTTTTCTTAGAAATTGTTCTAGAATTAATTTTGATGTGAAGTTATATTATTTTATACCAGATATATATGGACTACTGAGTCCATATATACAATGACAGTGCCTCTTCCACCACCTTTGCTCCCATGAGGTGTGTAACATATGTTGGCTACAGATGTGATTCAGTTCTCCTGAACTGTAAAATTTATGCCAAGGAAATGAAAAAAAGTGGGCTTCCAGAAAATCTGTGTACACCCTCCCCCCAGAGGCAGAAAAGTCTATATTAGATTATTTTAATTGACAGTTACGTACAGTTTCACATTCATTCCCAGGCTTGCACTTACTGAAGTGAGGCACTGCTTAGGGGTTGTCACAGATGGTTCATTTTGAATTTAATGCTTGTTATTCTTTTTGAACACAGTTCTGAGAAGCGACTTTCTCTCATACTCTGCTCTGCTGTTGCATTTCTGTGTGACTGCCAAAAGCCAGGAGGGGAAAATAATTTTATTTGTATTAAACTTACTTCTCCCTAAGTCAAACCTCTGAAGAAAAATGGTGAAGTAGGTGGCACATGGTGTCTTCTCACCCCTAGAGGTGAGAGGCAGAATTTTGTAACACACAAACACATAGGTTAAAAACCCAGAAGTCTTCAAATATATTCAAATTCCTCCAAGTATTGTGTGTTACTGAACCTGGAGCAAAGGCAGAAGCAAAGCTTAAATGTGTAGTTACATTTAAGATTTTTTTTCTTTTTTGACACTGCTGTTATTTTAAGTGGAGAAATTGTAGCATTGAGCAGACGTAAAATCATCATCATAGAATGGCTTTGATTGGAAGGGGTCTTAAAAATCATCTATTTCCAACCCCCCTGTCATGGGCAGGGACACCTTCCACTATCCCAGGTTGCTCAAAGCCCCATCTACCCTGGCCTTGAACACTTCCAAGCATGGGGCAGCCACAGTTGCTCTGGGTACCAGTTCCAGTACCTCACCACCCTCTGAAAAATGTTAATTTTTCCCTTCATTTACCACTTGAGTAAGGTATAGATTTTGTTTGTTTCCTTTTTATATTAAAAAAAAAAATTGAAAACAAATTGCAGATTGAAAACTCTACTCAAATGATAAGTGAAATACTGTGTCTTGTCTGGGACTAAAGAACACTCCTGGTGCCTAAAATCATATGATTACATGTCAGTAGAAACGGTTCTGATGCAACTCTAGTCTTGAGATACACATGTTCTTAGTCATTTTTTTGGGCACAGCATGAAAACAGGGTAAAGAGTGACTGCTGTGAACTTGCTTTTAAATCCAATGATTACTCCCTTTCTTCGGAAAATTATGAGTATGTTTCAAGGTGAATGTTCAGTCTGGACAAAAGACCCATCAGAACCATCCAGAAATAAATGTGAAATCTTGTTCATATCCAGATGAATGCTAACACTCGGTGGAACATGGTTTTCATTCCAAGCATGTTTTTCAGCTGATGTACTCTGGTTTTCTGTGCTTGTGAGTAGGGAATGGTGGTCCTTTGTCACCTCCCAGGCAAGCTTTGATGCATCTATAATTGTTAACGATTTAAAAGAGAGATCAAACAAAGCTTTCCTCCAGGGCTCAACCAATCCCCACTCATTCACTGCCTTGGGACTCTCAGGGCCTCAGGTATCTCTGGGAATCCAGGCTACGATGACAACAGATGGGTTTTGTCCAGGGGCTGTCAGATTTGCTAGTAAATCATTGGTCTCCTGCTACTATGCCTTGCCTCTCAGATAAACACATGAAGTGCAATCCCTACAGACAGAGCTACAAGGCTTCCAGATGTGACTGTGCCTCTTGAACAAAGTATTTTGAAGCCAAACAGAAAAACAAAAACAAAAAAACCCAAATAAACAAAACCCTCAACAAAACAAAACAAAACAGAAAACCAAAAACCCCATCAGCACCAAAACTAAACTGAGAGGTATGCAGAAGTATGGCTAATGTTTGCACTAGGCAGCCTTCCCTCATTGGACACTTTTCAGATTTGTCTGGGCCATCTTGTCTAGATCATGATTTGCTAAGAAAGGTTAGAGCAGATGATCCTTGAGATCCTTCCACCCTGGTATTCTATGATTCTGTGATCTTTCATGACCTGTGGATGTAACATAAGTCAGTTTTATTTGGATGCTGAAGGTAGAATGACGCACACCAAGACACAGCAGTTGTGAAGCTTAGTATACCCTCTCTGATGTTCTGCTCTTTCACTCAGAACCAGAGTTGGTTTTTTTCATTTGTACTGATTATGTGTCTGTGGTAACTCTGCTGACCCTGCCAGAAGTGTTGTACGTACTGGTGTAGTTAAGACACAAGCTGTACAGGCATGGTTTGAAAGAATATGTGCATGGACATGTTCAGGATATCAGCAGATTTTTTCACCCTCTCTAAATTCTATCACACCTGACACACATCATTATGCTAATCTTATTATGCCTGTTCTCATGGATAATGGGGTCTTCCCTGGATATTTGATCCAGTTGGGTCAAACCTTCATGGGTGGCATTTCTCTGACAGTCTGGATCAGACTACAGTGTGATTAAGACCACCCCAAGGTATTTTCTGGAGGGTGAAGAAGTTTATCCCTGTGAAAATATGTGTCTATGACCTAGAGGAGAGCTTGGGCATGGCAAACAGGAGAAAGTCTCTGGAGCTGATAGACACTCCACTAAGCAGATCCTGCAGCTACCAATTTCTAATGCAGAGCACGAGTTTCTCCAGGTCCTGCTGTGCAGCTGGATAAGAAATGGTATTGTTTTCCTCCTTCCCTGCCTTAAGGACTAACAGGACTTCGTTTACCAGCTTAGACAATTTGGTTTGTCATAGTCACAAGCAATCTAGTCCTATGGCTCTCTCCCTCACACAAATCCAGTATTCTTTCTTTACATAAGAAATGAAATACTACCTTTATCTTTTTTTTCTATTTCAATATTTCAAGAAATAAGAGCTTTTGATTTATTGGTCTAAGAATTGAAATAGGCAAGTGAAATATGGGAGAAAGAAATCTTTGAAAATTTTGCTGCAGGTTGGGGAGGGGCTGGTGGCAAATCAGACCAGTGGAGATTAATTTTTGAGCAAACACTGTAATTTTACTTCTGTAAGTTTCTTATCTCCTCAAGGGTAAATGACATAGAAAAGGATTTATTGGTTTTTGAAGTAAACTCAGAGGTTGTTTGGGATTTTTATGTTAACCAGTAGCTGGGAAATACCTGCTGAATGAATTTTAACATTGTGACTTACATGGAATATTAATCGATACTGAATACCAATTATACATTACTAGCTTACCCTAAAAACAAAATTTTAATCCTTCTTGAAATGAAAGAGTAAATGACTTGAAGTAATAGTTCTTGTTTCTTAAGTAGCATCATTATCCATTTATAGGAAAACTGTTCTAATTAGAGACTCAGCCTCTGCTTTCTCTTGTTTGAAGAAAAGTTTTAATACATTAGAATCATCTTTCTCCAAATTAAGATAAAGTAATAAAGCCCATGGCAAACAGGGAATTGAATTTTTGGTTATCTTCAGACAGGAAGATAAACTAGTATTGAACATAGTCCTCAATGGAAACACATTTAAACAAATAACTTTTTTAATATGTTATATCTGTTTCCACATTTATATCTGTATATTTGTTTTAATAATATTTAATTTTTGTATTTATATCATATTTGTACTTATTATTTGTAACTCTGTGTCTTCATGAAAGCAGTTAGAAATGAATTATTAAGATAATTTTTCCCCTTTTCATTTCTTCTTTTTAGTTAACTAGAGTAATTTTTCATTTAAATCCTTCCAGTTGAGGCACCCAGTATTCATATATCTTGTTTCACATGAATTACCTGAGGAAAAGGACATCATGATGGATATTTTATATATTACTTAAAGATTAAAAACACATTAGAAAAATTTCATCATTAAGCACAAACCTAACTTCATAATCTTGAGGTAATCAGTTAAAGCACAGTTCATATATTCAGAAAACACTTCTGCTTTCTATTGAATACAACAAGTGATTGATCCTTGGTGTCTCCTAACTACAAAATTAAAGAAAGATCCCTTTTAAGTTTTCCCCTGGTAATATTAAAGGGACATGGTAATTTTTTCAAGGACATAAACCCCCCACTAGGAACTGTAGATTTTCCCAGTGTAGATGTAGATGCCATTTCTTGATATGGTTGCCTTGCTTTTTTCTCTTACCAGTCCAGTTAGTGGAACTATGTTCTAGAATACTCCTCAGCTGCTGTGAAGCAGCAACAGGTTCACCCACGACTTGCTGCATTGAAAAACTACAGGTTGCTTAAAGGCTTGAATAATTTGGCATTTGCCAAAGAACAGTAAGCCAGAGAAGAAAAGTAACAGTCCAGAGCTCTCTTGTACGGGTATGGTGGAATAAAATATAGACATAAGTTGGTATAAGTATAGGTTATAATATAGGTGCCAAAAATAGCAACTTCAATCAGTCAAACATCAAATCATTACAAACTTGCCCATTCTGAGAAGGTGTGCTGAAAATTATTACACTCACTGTGACTGGGAATAGCAAATACTTCCCTCTGAATTACATGTTTCATAAAATGAGGTGTCCAAGCCAACCAAATTAATGTTTTTGTTTAAGTTTGTTTTTTCTGCCAGCCAAGGACAAGCCTCAAGAGACAAAGCTTCAAGATATATTAACTTGATAAATACAAATATGCAAGTATTTTGAAGGAATGTTGGAAATGTTCCCTCATAATGTCTGTTTTTGCTTACATTTCTATAGATTTCTTTGTTCTTTTGGAAAGTGGATAAACATCAGCTATTGGAATTTGAGGTTTATGCTTGCAAAGTATTTAATAGAAGACTATTGTTGGAAAGAAATATGCCTATTTCCAAACTCAGAAAGACACGAGTCATTTCTACAAATGTTAAGGACAAAGGACAATTACTTTCTTTATTCTTCCTATATTTCTTCATATAGACATGAAAATATCTTTCAGTATTCCCTATTGAAAATTTCTGAGAACAGGGAATTTCTTCTATAAACTTTTCTATAAAGAGTTGAGTTGTTTATGCTTATACCTTCTCAAATTCTATTCAGCTCTGAAGTGACCAAAAGAAACAGGTAAGAAAAATGCCTAAATAAAAAATGACCTGAAATTAAGTTGAAAGATGACTAGAATTTGTTTCAACAAAGATAGTAAGAGACATGTCACAGACTTATTAGCATAGTAAATATTCACCATTAGCTCCCATCCAGGCAAGGATTATTAATTAGAGACAGCTCAGTATTTATCCTCACACGGAAGAAAATTTTCTCCCTCCAATAGGTTGAGAAGACCACAAATCCTCTCTGATCTGAGAATGAACCATTCATCATCTGGACATGAGCTGGCCATGTGCACTCATAGCTCAGAAAGCCAAAGCTGTCCTGGGCTGCATCCAAAGCAACGTGTCCAACAGAGTGAGGGAGGGGATTCTGCCCCTCTGCTCTTCTCTCCTGAGGCCCCACCTGCAGTGCTGCATCCAACTCTGGGGCCCTATCACAGGAAGGACACAGACCTGCTGAAGCAAGTCCAGAGGAGGCCACCAAGATGATCAGGGGGATGGAGCACATCTTCTAGAAGGAAATGCTAAGAGAATTGGGATTGTTCAGCCTGGAAAAGAGAAGGCTTTGGGGTGACCTAACTTGGGCCTTCCAGCACCTGAAGGGAGCCTACAAGAGAGTGTGTAGGGACAGGACAAGGAGGAATGGCTTTAAACCAAAGACAAGTTTAGATTAGATATTAGGAAGAAATTCTTTACTGTGAGGATGCTGAGGCACTGGAACAGGTTTCCCAGAAAAGTTGTGGATGTGCCTACCCTGAAAGTGTTCAAGGCTGGGTCTGGTGAGGTTCTGAGCAATGTGGTCTAGTGAAAGGCATCCCTGTCCATGGCAGGGGAGTTGGAACTAGGTGAACTTTGAGGTAGGTCCCTTCCACCCAGGCCACTCTGTGATTTTATGATCATTCCCATATGCACTGTCACAGCATTTGGCTCAGTTCATCACAAGATACACAACCATGCCATGGGCAGGCAGCAAACAGTAATGAACTAAACATGAAAAACCAAAATGCAAAATAAATGTTGTTTGCTCTTTTACAATGCACTTTGCTTTCAGCTAATGAAATAAAACTCATTAGTATATTTTTGCATACACAAACTACAGTTATTGATCAATGCTGTTTTGAAGTGTTTAAACTCTTTGTGAGTCCTGATCATTTGAGCTGGTTTGTTTTAGAGCACATTTTCTTTCACTCCTTCACCTGGTTCTAATCAACTAAGGCTTTGCTCCACCTAAAAGAAGCTTCTTTATTTCTGCCTCTGATTTTGCAAATGCTAGGGGAGGAAGAGGTCATTTGTGATGTGGGTTATGGTAATAACTCTGGATAGTGAAAAAGGGCAGGTTTAGATTCGATGTTAGGAAGAAATTCTTTACTCAGAGGCACTGGAACAGGTTGCCCAGAGAAGCTGAGGATGGCCCATTCATGGAAGTGTTCAAGGCCAGGTTGGATGGGGCTTTGAACAGCCTGGTCTAGTGGAAGATGTCTCTGTCCATTGGAAATAGATGATCATTAAGGTCCCTCTCAACCCTAACCATTCTATGAAAATATGGTATTTTGCTTGTCTTTGATCATGGTGATATTGTAGAGAAACCATGAGAGAAACCGTGTGATTAAATGTAGGCGGTCATCTGCTAAAAGAGAAAGAGATCTTATAGGCTGGGACTAAAGAGCTTAGATGCAGGGTTTGCACACAGCCCACAGTCATGTGAGCTCTTTTACACTGTGATTAAGTAGTGTTCACTAAACATTAATATAGACCCACAGAATAATTTTGAATGGAAAACCTCTTCAGATGTCAGCGAGTCCAACCTCCTGCTCAAAGCAGGGCTAATTTCAAGCTAGGTCAGGTTGCCAGGGGCCTTATCCAGGGCAGTTTTGAAACTCTCCAAGGACAGGAATTCCACAGCTTCCCAGGGAAGCATGTTCCAGCCACTCATTTAGTTTTGAAGAGACATTTTGCTTATATCCAGTTAGGATTTCAGTTGCTGAACTGTGCCACTTAAGTCACTCATCCTTTCAGTGTATGTGAGTTTTTCTCCATCTATAGGCATTGCCGTCTTCATGTCATCACCACCACACCTTTGGGTAGTGGAAGACTGTAAATTGTTCCCTCCCTCAGCTCAGCAGTGTCATGTCCCAGCTCTGCTCTAACCCAGGAGCAATGATACTTCCTTAGATCTTGTAGAAAAGGGCTGGATTACCTTATTCCAAGGAAGACCACTGTAGTAGGTGTAGGTATCACTTTTGAGATGATAAATGGCATTAGCTGAAACTTTCATGAGCACTTGTTTAAGGCCTAGAAAATTTCAGACAAATAGGATGAATTATTGGTACACTATGAACAATCACATGGAGGGAAAAAGCCACACTGCTATCAATTACTGTGATTCTGGAAACATTTTTATTTCCACATATTAAGAGCTCTGTTTTTGCAAATGGCTGGTCTCTAAAAGTGTTTTCTCATAATTTGTTTTTCAGGAGGAAATTAATTACTTTTCTGGCTCATTTGCTCATATACTTGTAGACTTAATGGCACAGTCTCATGATAAAGTCTGTGTTTTCTCAAATATTATTAGACCAATGATAAAGTAAGACTTGCAAATGAATGCAAAATAGGCTCATTTCTCAGTCTATTTGTTTAGGATTTTTAGCAGATTTGGATGCAATATCCTCAAAGCTCATTTTAATTGTTTTGCTATCATGCAAAGCACGACAGCTTTCACCAGCCTCACTCAGTTTTACTCTCTGAGCCCAAAGTCAGCTTCATTCTTCATCAATTTTTTCCAAGTGTTTTATCTTTCATATACCTTTTGTTGAGTGGAATAAAGAAAAGTCTCCACTATCTTCTGTTCTATTTATAGTTTTTAAAATAGCTACATCACAATTACACGAGAGCTCTATTCTGCTTGACTGAATTAGAACATATATAGAAGGCACTTAGGGTTTGTTGACACTCTCATCTGAATGCAGCCTCTAAAATCCATTCAGCTGTGTTGGAGATGTGCTGTGACTTGGCCAATGTTCACCAAGTTCTTCATTATCACTTCGTGTTATTATCACTGCCAATTTATAGCACTTCATATGCACGTGGCACTACAGCAGTAGCAATTATGTGTATAGTGCCAACCAGTCTCTCTTGTCCCCCGCTTGTCTCAAACACTTCCAGATAAAGCAGGCAACAGACAGATTATGTGATGAACTCAGGGAAATTACTCACACAAACAAGGGCCCCACTACCAATACAAGAAACTGCTCACCTAGAAAAATAGGTACTTGAGAAAGTTGTGGGCTCATGGGAAATAATGGACTGAAAACTTAGACCCCATTTGAGATGCAGGTCAAGAGCTTAGTCTGTAACTTGCAAAGTTTGATATATTCATAAATTATGGAATCACAGAATACTTTAGATTGGAAAAGACCTGCAAGATCAACTCCCACCATGAACCCAAGACTGCCAAGTCTACCACTAAACCATGTCCTTAAGAGCCACATCTACATGTATTTTAAACACCCCCAGGGATGGTTACTCTATCACTTCCCTGGAGAGCAAGTTCCAATGCTTGACATGGTCCATCCTGATATGTAGAAAATCAAGCATAAGAAGAAGGAAACCAGCATGGATGAGCAAGGACATCCTAACTGAACTCAGAGAGTAAAAATAAGTGTACAAGAGGTGGAACTAGGGGTGGGTGATCCAGGAAGAACACAGAGTTATCCGATCCTGCAGAGATAGGGTTAGGAAAGCCAAGGCTGACCTGGAATACTGCACTCCATTCTTGGCTTCCCAGTCTGTGAAGAGTAAAGCACAGGGCTACACAGATGAATAAAGGACTGGAGCATTTTTCATATGAGAAAAAGTTGGGAGAGCTGGGACTGTTCACCCTGGAGAAGGTTTAGGTGGGATCTCATCAACGTGTATAAATACCTGATGGGCAGAAATGAAGAAGAGGGAGACAGACTCTTCTCAGCAGTGCTCCGTGACAGGACAAGAGGACAAGAGGAAATGAGCACAAATTAAAACACATGAATCCCTTGTGAACACAAAAGTGTATTTCTTCTGTGAGGATTGTCAAGCATTGGTTTGACAGGTTGCTCAGAGAGGCTGTGGAGTCTTCCTTTGAGGAGATACTAAAATCCCAACTGGGCAACCTGTCTTAGGTGACTCTGCTCAAGCTGGGGGTTTGCATTAGGTGAACTCAAGATGTCACTTCCAAACTAAACAATTCTGTGATTCTGTAATCTTTTCATTGCAGCAGCTAACCAGCTCTCTAAACTACATACAATTAAAGGAGTGTTGAAGAACAGAATTTGAGCAGATGTTTGTCTCACGGAGAATCTCCTCTGTTTCTCTTCCCTCTTTCTCACGGCCTCATTATCTGAGGTTCACATATCTTCATTTGGTGGAAGATTTTTAAAAAAGTAGTTACAAATACTGAAAGAGATAAACACTAACTACTAAACAAGGATTTCAACCTAACCAAATAACCCAAAGTTTTAGAGCACAGAGCAATAAGACTGTGCTGGGACAACAGAAGATAATGAAAGAAAACTGTGGCAGGTCTGGAGTTATACTATGCTGAAACCCAAAGTTCAGCAGTCAAACTTGTGATAGATTACAACAAATTATTCCAAACTCTCTGTGTTTAACTTCAAACACTGTTAAATTTATGGACAATCTTGTGTCTTTTTTCAGTTTTATGAAGTAAAAAATCAAAGTTGCAGCACTTATCATTAAGCTTCAATCACAACAAAATTTAATCTTCAGCACACGATTCATTGAATGAACAACAAATCACATACTGGAGTTAAGAACAGGTATAAATCTTTGCTGTGTATAACCTTAGACACCGCACTGATTGTGTATCTCTGTGTTCTTGGCACTCTACATGAGTTGAGAGGTGTAAAATAATGCTTTTCTTTTTCATTTATTTAGGCATGAACTAGATTTTCCTCTGAGACAAACAAACCCCTTCATTTTCCTGGTATGAAACCTAGAAAAGGCAGAACAATCTTTCCTTGCATGCATACACCTTCTGTAGCTAGTTTACTCATTGGAATTGGACAGATTTCCTATCATGTCTTTCCCTCTTCCTGACTTCACTGTAAACTAAAATTTCTCACTGCTACTGACATAAACAGTTTTCTTTTGTTGGAAATATACAAACACTCTTCAACCAGCTCCCAGAAAATCTCTGCCACTCCAGTATAATCCTGGTGAGTAAAGCCAGCTACTCAAAAGGTTTCACTCAAGCAGCTTCTCTTACTTCCAGTCAATAAAATAGTTAATTTAAAACTGTGGTGCTCAAGTATAATGCTTTCAATCACATGCTTAGATATTAGCAGATGCCTACTAACATTTTCAGACATTCCTCTTAGTATGATGTCCTTCATTACTTGTGGGCATTTTTAAAACATTAAAATAAATTAAACAAGATGGACCAAAACACGTCTCACTCTGTCAAATCTTTACTAGCTCATTTCAGACTTACCCCCTTAATTGGCATGCAAGTTATTTTGCAAGCTTTCCAAACCCAAAAAATGAAGCAATAATCTGAATAGTAATGTGAAGGATGTAGTGCAAAACAAATCAGGCTTATTGTTTCTCTGTCATTTTAAATGAGGACAGAAAACTGTTTTCAGTTTCAATTTAAAGATAATTTCCTTCATACAAAAATTTCCTTACAAAATTCAATTTCCATGCAAAAAACAATTCTTCTGGAAGGAATATAAGATAACAGTGTGATTTAAGTGATTCTTCAAGCAGTATGAGCATATATGAAATAACCTTTTCTTTTTACTGTTGTTTCTCATCCGTACACCAAATCTAGGAGAAACCTTTATCTAAGTGGGCACATGCTCAACAGCTTACTAGAATTGAGTTACTTAGCTCCATTTTTGTCCAGACTACCTTTGGGTACATTATTAATGTACTTTCGGTTCGAAAAGTAGTTTCTCTATGATCAATGTGCAGTAAGCAGGACACCTATGGTCCTGCTCTAGGTGTGGTAACTGTCCTCTAGAATTTCCCTCTCTTTCCCACTGATTACAGAGGCAGACCAGGTAATGAGACTGATGTCTGAAGTGAGCTGGGAAGAATTCAAGTTCTCTGGAGCTTGTCTTTTCTGTTTTAGGAAGTCCCTATTATGGTCAGTACATCACATTCACATGTACATTTTGACTGCTACAGAAGGGTTGATAATTATGACTGTGAGTGAACATTCTTTGTTCGATTGGCAGAGAAAAAGATAAGACAGATTTTCTGACTTATGCTGATCTTACAGGTTCTCAGTTCCTTCCTTAACTGTGGTGCATATCTTGCCTCTGATCACTTAATTGATTTTACATTTAACTCCAGGAAGATAGACCTTCATCTATTTGCATTAAAAAGACAGGAAAGGCATTAACTTGCAAATACAACATGTTATGATGCATAAGCCAGGAAAAAGGCAAATAATGAAAACTTCCCTAATTTTCTATCTGTGTTGCTTGACCCCATATGAAGAAGCTTTTTGTTAATGTTCTATTTCATGTAAGTGGCACTTTGTTCTTTAATAAGAATAAGATGTAGTGCAAGGAGACAGGGAAGGAGTGAGGAGTCCTTCGGGTTAGGGATCCTGAATTAAGAAGGAGATTCTTTAAGGCAGTTAAAGGAATAAGTAAATTAAATAAACATAGGCAATACTCCTGTGCTTTTTAAAAATTTTTTTATATTGCTCTCTCTACAATAATCCCAGCATATCAGTGAAGTTCAAAGGAAGAGAAGCTGCTCAAAAATCTCCTCTGCTTAACACATCTTACTCCCACATAATGATAAGCAATTGAGTTTCTCCAGATACTGTAGTGACCAGTCACACAGATGGTCACAAAGTAACCTGCATTGGCTCACAGCAGTGTAAGGATTCAGACTAGGACATCTCTATGGTTATTTCTCAGCTGGCAGCATTTTATACTCATTAATTTGAATATGAGCAGTCAGATAATCAATGCTTATGATTCTTAGCGTTCTGTTTTATGGCAGCTCTTGTGCCATGCTCATGCCATGCTTACTGCCATAGGAGGCAGTGAGGCTTCCATTTGTATTTTGTGTATGTGCCACATGTTCATGTCCCCTCCTTTTCTTAGCATGGGAAGTGCAACATCTTCCCTTGGTAGATCTTTTGGGTCATTTTGTTTTCTGAAATGCGCAGCACTGTGAGTACTGTGTTAGGAACGTTCCCCCATGGTCTCAGAAGATACAGAAGTTGTTTGATACAGTTCTTAGAGCCTCGTTAAGACTATAGTTCTAAAGAAAAAAATGAAGGAAACCCTTTTATTGCTTTACTTTATCCATGAATTAGCCAAATCTGAGTACAAATATATTTTTCAGAGATGATGTACTGAATGAGAATTTATGATCTCATCATGTGAAAAAAACCCAAACCCAAATTCTAATTCTGGTGTAGTCTCTTTGTTTAAATTTTCTGGGAATGAGTCTCAATGATTCACTGTAACTGCTGCCAAAGAGCAATATTTTGTCATGGCAGAAAATTATTTCAGAATATGAATAATCAAACCTTATTTCTATCCTTAGATTCAGCATCTTGTTTTTCCAATTCCAGTTATAGTCATAATAAATGTTAATATTTGTTATAAAACGAGATAGCTCTTGCCTTTCTAATTTATAGTTGAGTTTATCAAGTTGCTTCAGAGCAATCACACAGAAGCAACTTCAGATATCAACTACTATCATTCTATCTCACCCCAGACATTTAAATTATTCTGCAAAATTGTCTGTCAAGTCATCAGTATTTCCTCTTCTTTTTTTTTTAATTTAACGTGTCAGAGTCATGTTATTTGTGGTAACACTGCTTAGGTTAATAGAGGTGCAGAGAGGAGGAGCATGTCAAACCATCAGGAACATGGGAGAGACCCCAATGAGAGCAAACAGCATCACCTTCGAAAGCACCATTGCACTAAGTGAACTAAATCCAGGGCTGTACACAGGGCCTTTGTCATCAGGCATCTTTTTTCCAGATGCAAACAGAAGCAGACTTGAAGGAGTAATACTGAAAGCTTCCTCACAGGCACTGCTTCCCAGCTTCCACATATAGGGCTTCTTGAATCACTATTTTTATATTAAGAATACAACAAAATGCAACAGTTATTAATTGAATACAGTAGATATAAATTGACTTACTGGAGTCTATCAGGAAGACTCCCCTGACTGCATGTTCTGCACTACTGCAGGCCACCTGCCAGAGACAGGTTGTAATATTGGTTAAGATGAGACAAGGAATAAATTGGATGCAATGGTTGTGGATGGCCAAATCTACAGCTGAAGAGCTTCACTCTGTTCTCTTGAATTGATGAGCAAATGGCTGGGCAGTTGCTTTTTCCAGTGGCTCAGGACAGGATGGAGTGCTGCTTCCTTTCCTGACCTGTCCTGCCTCTGCACAAATATGTCCTGATCTTACCTTGAATCTCACTTAACATGTTTTCTTATAAAGAAAATAGGAGGGGAAAGGAAATTTAAGCAACTCTGCTCCAAAATTTGGTTCACTGATGCTTATAAATGTCCATGGAAATCTCAGATTTTTATTTTTCTTTTTAATGTGTGCCCAACCAAAGACTACAAAAGCTGTGAGAGGTGCCAGCCCGATGACATGACAGCTTCAAAGCAGGGCAGTCCAGACACTGAAGTGGGTTTAGATCTTCTGGCTCAGGCAAGCCAGCAGCCTGCATATGGGCAAAGAAGGCAGAAATTCAACCTGGGAGCTCTTTCTTCTTCACAACCCACCAGCAAAGGAGTGAAGATTCTGGCTGTCTAACAGTCCTCCAGGCAAGACAAGAAGGGGGCAGATTTCCAGCAAAATTTTTTCTTAATTGACATGTCTTCAGAACATTTGATTCACTTTAATCGAGGTTCTTCTCATTTTTCTGTAAAAGTCTCAGCCAGGTTCAAACACAGCAAATTTATCTCACTACACACGAAGAGAAAATTATTATAAGCCGTCCTCCCAAGTTGTATTTGTCTTAATTTGAAGTAATAAGTAGATCTGACTCTCAGTGCTAAGGCTGTCAGCTGTAGCTAAATTGGATGGGACAATGGAAACAATATATTCCTTTAATAAGGTAGTGTGAGACTGAAAAACGTTTGCATTTGGGACTGGGACCAAGAAAGAAACATCACTTTGTTGAACACATTAACCAAGCTTCTAACAGAGGCTGATGGCAATTTACACACTATAGCAGAGAGTGGGAAGATACTTTTAGCATGCAAATGTGTAGACTGAAGATGTAAATTTATCCTATGACAGAGGGAGGTAAATAGCTGCAGAAATGATCCTTTCTGAATGCATGTGTTAACTACAGTCTTGAGTACAGACACAGTAATGCAGTGGAAGCAGTCGAGAAAGCTGAAATTCTGAGAATTAAGTTGGGTAATAGCCTAAAAACAAAACTGGCAAGGCCAAAATCTTAACTTCTTTCTTGGTCTCACATTCTTCTTTAATTCTTAGGCCGTATCTCTAAATAGGCAGGAAAAAAGCAGGAAATTCTTTGTTTCTATAAGTTCATCCATGTGCAAATATGGAATCACCTGTGCACACCCCTGAGCACTACACCAGTGTGATAAATCTGTCTGTCATCTCTCCTTTCTTTTCTAATGATTACAGTATTCAGCATCCTCACAAATTTGTAAGTTGGGAGGAAATGAGGAGTGCAGAGCATCCTGCACATCCTCCCTACCGGTTTGTGGTTCTGCCTCAGGAAAGAAAATTATAATGCAAGCTGTAGGAGTAGCTGCTCTGCAAAACAGAAATTAGAAGAAAGAAAGGAATTTTTGTAACCATGGGCAAGGCATGCACTGCCTTCTGTCACTGCTCTGTGTTTTGTCAACAGCATCCCATTTTAACACGAGCACAGCTCTTCTGTTTTGCCCAGCCAGGTCCCCAGGGCAGAGGTTTTTGACTCTGACCTCCCAGTGTAGGAAAAATCAGACAGCCCTGGTTAGAGATGAAACAGTCTCTTTCAAATGGATATTTACAAGAAAAACAATATGAAATTTCTATCTTTACACACCAGCTTATTACATGGAAGGGAGAGAACAAATGCCCCACGGACCACTGTCATTAGAAAAGACCTGATTATTATCCCTGTTTCACTTCTGAGAAAGGATTCCATTTGCCATCAGGGAGGAGGGGAGTCTGGGCCACAGCTGTTCTTACACATCCAGCCTGTGGATTCTAGATCATCTTCTCACTTTGCTTCCCTGCTGTCCTCAACACGGGTTCCAAGATCTCCACCCCAGCTCTCTGCTTGTAGAGATTTATATTGTACTAAAGCATCTCCCTTCCATTTTGGCTCTGCACCAAATCACATCCACCCAAATTGCTTTCCAGTGAAACATCTCTGACTTAATCACTGAGCAGTGATTAAGTTCACTCATTAAGTACATATAATTAATACAGAAAAGCAGATCCAAACCTGAAACTATAAGCAAGTCTTACCTGCTGGGAGGCAGGTCATTCAAAAAGAAGCCCACTACTTTTTGCATAGAAGTGACTGGCACTTTCTTACTTATGAAATGAGCAAAGAAAATCACTACTTAGTCAGAAAAGCTCAAAAATTATCTCATCTGTAACATAACATTTATAGTGAGGTGGATGTGATGGTCTGTGCTCAGAAAGATAAGAGCGGAACATGAGATAAAAACTCACCTCAAATCAAGGGAATAATGTTAAAAGTAAAAAAGGGCTAATACAATTATTTTCCCAAATTCCAGACTGTAAATCACCCTCTCTCACAGCCTCAAGTCCTCTGTCACAATATGGGCGAAAAATAATTAATAGCAAAAATATGCATTCACACCCACCACAAAAAATTCCATAGAACTGGATAAAAACAATCAAAGCAATTACTACAGAAGTTTAAAAATGTTCATTTAAAAGACCTATTTAGATATCTATAAGGAAGGATAAACTATTTGTTTGTTCCTTTGCTACCATTATAACTTGCTGCTTTTGTTATTGGCACTGCTGATGCAGAGAACTGGTGACAGTTCTCAAAGGGATGATCTCAAAGGGAATGGGAACGGGAACAGAAGAACATCAGCATTTAGTGAAATGTTAATAGGGTGAAAACTGTAAAATCGGCTGATGGCAGCATGAGGCCATCAAGGTACCAGCAGTATTGAAGCTTGGTCTCCATGACGATGTCATAAATTCTGTATGAAATTAATATTTAAAAGGCAGGAAGGAAGTCCTCTGAAGCACCAGGGTTTCATCGGAGCACACACTAAAAGGCCAGTGGACACCTCAAACTAAATATTTCCAGAAAAACAGTTTGACAGCTGGAAGAGTTATTCAGTACTGTCTCCGAGTCCCCAGCCATTTTCCACATCAGGAGTATAACTAAATTCTCTGTAGCAAAATATTTGTAGCATTGATGGTCTGCTCATATATTTATCAGATCTGCCAACATGTACATTTGACTTTTTCAAATATTCTGAAATATGCACTTTCTTCCCAGCTAGAGCAAGTTGTATTTTTCTAGCTATCCAGAATTAAGATTTGGGAGGCAATAAAAAAGTGTTTTAGATGATTAATAATTTCACCTCTAACAAGTAGATTAGCCTTCTTTTTTTTGGCATTTAATTGCACTGTGTAAAAAAAAAAATACCGAAATGCTTTTAAACAATTGATGAAAACCTAAATGTTCTTTTTATAACTTTTATATAATTACAGAATATTGGGTATTTATTAATTTGCTTACTAACAGAAATTTGTGCGTATTTGACCAGTAATTCGCAAGAAGACATTGATTGGTTTTATTTCATTTTTACCCTCTCAGCTCCTGCATTTCAAGATAGTGGGTCAAACCCTAGATTTTTTAATTTTGAGGAATTCTAAATGATAAAACTTCTAGGACCTTCCATTTCTTCCTTTTTTCACAGTCATGTTAATTACTATTCTACAAGCACCAAAATGAAGCATAGTAAGAAGCAGAAGAAAGAGAGATAATGTTAACCAAGCATTTATTTCCTGAAGTCAAATTAGTGAGAAATACCCTTTTCAAAATGCCATACTAAGTTCACAATAAACTGCTTTTACTAAATCAGTACACTAGTCACTTTTATGTTAGTTCCAGACTTTAAAAGACATGAATTAAATCAATTTCAAACTCACCTAATTTTCCAACCATCTCCTGCTCCAAATGAGAACACCCAGTTTCAGGGACCGTGCCAGCTCAATCCCTTCATTAAAAGAAAACCGAAGTGCTCACAATTCATTAGCAATAATCTCGTCTATTAAATCATCATAATTGTCACCTCTCCCAGAACAGACCCATTTCTTGTCAAGAGTGTTCTCATCCCTTACCAGCTCTTCCCCAAACTTATCTGCACTGTTCCAGAAACTAATTTTTCATCTCAAGTCATATCCTTCTTTTCTTCTGCTCTTCAAGTTCAAGGTCAGCTTACCAACAGTATGCCCTTAGGATGAGGCACATGGGCAGCCTGCTCTATCTGCTCTTTCCCCCTGTCCACATCTCATTCTACCCACAGAGGCAACCTGTGTCAGTGTATGAACAGTTTATTCATAAAATTCCATCAGGGTCGCTGGTTTTTTCAGGGCTGGACTTGTTATCAGCAGAAAAGCTGCTGTGTAAAGCCACTGCTTGCATATCCCTCTGTTTCTGTGTCCAGGGTTTACTTGTCGTACTTCAGCAGTCACGAGATACAGCACAAATACACTGAGATTTTAAAATAAAATATATGAAGCATATCTCCTCTCAGCAGTCATCTTTATGCAGGAAAGGGAGAAGTCAAATCTTCAAAGTCTTTAAAGAGAGGGAATATCACACTGATTTGAATTAAAGAATTAATAGGCCTCAAGTACAATACTGATTAGCGACTTCTAATGGGTTGCCCACCTGTGCAATTGCCCATAATTCATCCCTGTGAATTATGTGGGTAACACTCGTGTCTCCATTCTAGTAATACATTTGAAATAATAAGATAACCTAAAGCTGCTGAAAACTGTTCATCTCATTAGTGGAATCCAATATTAAAAGGATTTCTCAATTCCTATCTGTGGGAACACTCTGCCAGAAGAGCTCAGGTCAGCTCTAACATCAAATGCAATGAAATGCTGTTCAGTGCCTTGGTGTGTATCATTATTTTAAACACTCAGTGACTGTAATTGCCTTTCTTTCAAATGGCTGGTTTTAATTAGTCAGCAGCTCATTAGTATGTCACAGGTGCCGTTCTTTAAATAATCTGGTGGAAAATTTCTTTATTGATATTTCAGGTGATTCAAAAGAAAAGAAGGGAAATTTCATGACCAAAACTTCTGCTTTTGGCAGTTATTGCAGAAAGATGATCTGATTCTATGCTGTAATGCCATGGTTTTTAATGTTCATACTATAGCAAATTTCTAAAAGACTGATGAGATATAAGAGTCAGGACATTTGTAATTCACTGATGAAAGAGGTGATATGGCCAACAAATGAATTTGAAAGTCTAAATAAGATTTGTAGATTTAATAATGACAATAAGGTGCTGTTGTTTTCACGGAGTTACTGGATATTTAATCAGTGGAATCAAGAATTACCAGCTACTTCTTACAGGACTGTGAATGATTTTCTGACAGAGTGGTTTCTGGGCTATTGCATCTGCACATGTACATCTACAGTTGTTGGGACCTTCATTTTGAATCATGACTGGTTAACCTTGGCACACGCCTTTAGTTGAACAAACACTTTATGCTATTTCTTACCACCCAACTTACATGTAAGTGATTTTATGGCATGGGAAACACAGTAAGTGTTGCCAAAAGAGAAGTTTACTTAAAATTATTCCAAGCCAGTACCAGAAAGCAATTAAGATGAATACCCATCATGATGATGGCATATACATCATGTTTCACATCATTTACAGAGAGTATCTGAAAGTGCTACAAGATGTAAAAATTTTACAAAATGTAGAACTTTTTGCGTGAGAGTCTGTCAAAACATCAGTTCACCTGTAGACAACTAACTAAAATATTCGAGTGATTTAATCACCCATTTATACAGAAATGCCTATTATTTTCAGGCCACCAAAGACAAAAGTTGGTATTTTGATTGTGAGGAATCACTTAGCTGAGCTTTCCTGCAGTATAAATGGTTGCAAGATCCCATTTTCACATTTGGGAAGGGATAGTTGATGGTACCACATTCACTCTTTACTCACACTTTTTCTGTCACAAAACCAAGCTGTTTGAATTGCTCAAGGAATTTAACCAGTGGAATAAAATTTAGTAATAAAAAATTCCAGGGTTCATTTTATTCATTCATCAACAGTATTTTTCCTCTGTTAATCCCACAGAGGATACAATAGGATTTGGGCTGCAGGGAATGCTGACAATATTGATAAAAACAGAGACACTCTTGTGCTTCTGTGCCATTATATTTGAATAAAAATATTGTGATTTTAACAACAAAGAAAAATTTTCAGGCTTTTCTTTTTCTTCCTTTTTTTGAAGCTTTTAATTAATATATTTGAGCTCTTCGCCACTACATGATAGTCACACATTAAGCAACATGCTTCAGATGTGAGTCAATTTTCCACAGTTCCTCAACTGCAGGAACTTATAAATAAATAAAAACAATGTATGGAAAAAATAAATTTCTTTCAGATTTAATCGAATATTTTATCAGGGTTCATTCTTCCTTTTTCCACAGTATTTCATTTCCTCTCCTATAAGGACTCAAATCAATCAGAACTGCTTTTGAATGACACATGTCACTCAACTATTTGTTCCCCGTGGTGAAAATGTATTTTTTCCAAAACACACTTTAGCCAATAAATCCCCCTGGGCTCTATTGTTTTACTTAAAGAGCATCAGAAATATTTCTGATCTATATTTTATTGAAGTAGTTGCTGATTTTATAGTTGCACTTTTTGTGGTCAAGATGTCTTATTTTCCAGTCACTGACCCCTGAAACTTGGTTTCCATTTGACATGGAAAATGTATGATGAAGTACTGCATATTCTGACTTTGATCTGAACATCTAAGCCCTCCATTTGGAGGACATACACACATGAATCAAAGAAAAGTATAAAACTCTGGGGTATACCCTAATTTTAGAGTAGCAGTTGCACTATTAGTTCTGAACTTTCTACTTGACTATTCATTTAATGGAATGAAATAGAATTATAGCAGGAAGCAGAATGTGATTCAAGCTCAAGTCTGGCTTTTGAATTACGAGAGGCTGCATTATCTTTGCACCAAGAGAAAGGCAAAGTAGTAGCTAATAATCTGCAACAGAATCGAAGTACACAAGAAAAGAGAAGTTAATTTGCATGCTTTTCAATTTTTATGGAAGACTGGAAAACAAAATCTAGCAAGCAAGATTAAATTATGCGTTAGAAGATTATCCTGAAGAGAAAAACACATGAAAATACATAAAGGGAAAGCAGTGAGGGAGAAAAATCTCTCAGCAGGGAATTCTTCAGTTATTTGTCAAAACCAGGCAGATAGTGATGCACAAAACAAGTCAACTATTTCCTAACAGTTGGAAGATGTTCCCAAACAAAGACCAAAGCACAAGGGGAATGTTTTTGGGAGAACAGCACCATAAGCTTTTTAAACCAGTCATTTTGTACACATTTAAATGAACTTCAGAATTTTCAATTTATAAATAACAGTTTGAGACACCACTGGTAGACACATAACACATGTGAGCTGATCTTCACCAAACCATGCTTACATCCAACATCACAAGAAGTGAAGCCTGGGATGACAGACACTGCAAGTACACACAGTATTTCCTCAGTTTAGGAAAACTGCTTCTGGTTTTTTTTTCTTTACTACTTTTAGGCATGCTTAATGTGCTAAAACTCATAGATTACCTTGAAGAGTAAAGATGAATATTCCCCTCTTGAAAAAAATTGTCCTCATAGTAGACTTCTGAGTGCCTAAAAGAGGATAACCCCTCCCCACAAAACACCCAAAAAACAGACAAAACAACCTTACAAAATAGAACCTGTTGGGGTCACTTCCCCCCTGCCATGTAGCCCTGGGGGAGGGGCCCTGGGGGAGACACGGTGTTTCCCTGCCCCTGCTCAGCCTCGTTCCCCATCGGTTGTTTTGTGTCCCCTGCGCAGGCAAGGACCCTCGGGTCCCATGATTGAGCAGCTCCTTGGCAGATCCCGGCCATGCGGCTGGAGAAATAAACATCTCTGAAACATCTATCAAGAATCGGTCCATAGATATTTCTTTTCCATGGGCCTCGTTGTCTGATACATGTGTTGCAGTATCCCCACTGTAACAAAAACCCACAAACAAACAAAAAAACCCAAGCCCAAACTAGCTCCTCATGCACTGTCTGTTCCCATTGTCACTTTGATATTTGACCTTCTGTGAGATCTGACATACAGAGAAAGGGCAATTTATGAGGTTCTGGTCCACTGAGTAAAAGGAACATTTAATTTCAAAATGCAGGCAGCTGTGTACAGCTGGTAGACAGCATCTGTTTTACATTAATGGTCAGGAGAGCAGGTGCTAACTCTTCCTGTAGAATAGAAATAAGCCTGCACTATGCTACCATGCCAAAAGACCTTTTCTGTTCTTGTGCCTTATACTGTAAGATTCATCCATATTCCACCCATGTACTAATGATTTTCCACCAATCCCCCTGGCATGCTGCATGATCCTGGCATACCCTCTATGCCTAGCCGTTCTGAACGTAGTCAATACAAAGCGACACCCTTTTAAAGTGATCCTGGGGTTGAAACATCACTGATGGCCCACATTTGAAGCACAATTCAAGCTGTATTTATCTAGACTTGAACTAATATTTGGCAGAAAACCCAAACCTTTTCTTACAAGTTCATTGAACTAATGAGGAAGCCATGAAATTCTGTGGCCAGAGTCATCTCCACACATATGGATGCAAGAGAGCCCAATGGAGCAATGGGACAAGGGAGAACCGACCTGTTTCTCCCCTGGTTTCTCCCAGAGCTACATCACAGGAGATACAACTACTTGATGGACTACTCAAGTCTAAGTCTGGCTTCCAAAGGGATCCACACTGTGTATGTACATGTACATGTATATTATTTCCCAGTAAGAGTCTGTCATCCTGGAAAGGCCACTGGTGGTGCTTGTGAGTGCTGTGTGCTCTGCCTGTGTCAATCTGCATGACTGGCACAAGTATGTGCATGGTGTAGGGTGTGTTTACATATGTGCCTGGTGGGAATATATGCTCAGCCTTGCTCCTGGTGAGACCTGAAAGCACAGAGCTCTACTGACTACTACATTTTGCACCCCATGAGAGAAACAGTGCTATTTCACCTTCAGAGAAGTGAAATTGCCCCAGCAACAGTAAAATTTTGCAACAGACTTCTTTTAAAATGTGAATAATTCTAAATCCCTACCTATCTGCATCTTGCAGATCTGATTTTAACAAACCCATTTGCTGATGTTATTTCAGTGGCAAAATCTAGATAAGACAAGACAAGACGTCGTGTCATTTAACTGTTACTTTCCAGGCTTTAACACATATTAATATGCTTATGGGTGTTCTGCTAGCAGGGACTGTGACATTTGAGTAGCCCTTTTAATTAATTTTGACCTTTTTCAGTTAATAAATAATTTCCAAATACATTTTGCCCTTGTTCATTGCAATTTTTTGCTGTAGGTTGGATGGAGTGTTATGTTTTTCAGGGTAACCAGTAAACAATGTTGGTGATGGCTAAACAGGATTCTTCCGTAGCAGAACAGGAGATACTGGAACAATAGAACCACATCAGACTCGGAGACACAGACTGAGACTCAGTCACAGATGCTGGAAATTTACCAGAAATTCTTAAGTTCCCTGAATTATTTAATGGTGAGAAAAGTCCAGGGCTTCCTGCCTGAAACGCTTTGCTGAGCTAATTCTTCTGTATCAGTGGAAGATGTGTACTGCACCTGCAGCCAGTGTTGACTGTACCTGTCATGGTTAACTCCAGCTGGCAGCTCAGCCCCACACAGCCACTCACTCATTGCCCCCACAGCGGGATGGGGGAAAGAACCAGAAGAGAAGAAGTGAAAAAACTTCTGGGCTGAGATAAAGGCAGTTTAATAGGGAAAGAAAAAGCCACGTGCACAAGCAAAGCAAAGTAAGGAATTCATTCACCATGGGCAGGCAGGTGTTCAGCCATCCCCAGGAAAGCAGGGCTCCATCACACAGTTACTTGGGAAGACAAAAGCCATCACTCCAAATGTTATCCCCTCCCTTCTCCTTCCTCCAGCTGTATATGCTGACCATGACTTCATTTCATGCATGATGTCATATGATGTGGCATACCCCTGAGGTCAGTTGGGGTCAGCTGTCCTGGCTGTCCCCTCTCAACTCCTTGTGCGCCCCTCACCTCCTCACTGGTGAGATGGGTGAGGAGCAGGAAAGTGTAAGCACTGCCCAGCAATAACTACATCCCTGTGTCACCAACTCTGTTTCCAGCACAAATCCCAGACACATTCCTGTACTACGCAGGCAATTACCTCTACCACAGCCAAAACCAGCACAGTATCTTACACCCACAGCTGCTCAGGGCACAGACAAATTTGCTCATTTTCTATTGCTGTTCCCTTCTGTAACATTTGAGTGTATCAAATGAGGCAGAGTCAGTGGTGATTGTTTTCTATTGCTGTGCTTTGATATGCATTTAAAGCAGAATTGAAATTCTAGTTTTTCACATTTGCAGACCAGATTCAAGTCCTGCTTGCTGAATAATGTTTTTCAGAGTATTTTTAAATTTTGAGAGCAAGACATTAAATTTCAATTTGTCTCCAAGACAAAGTATTTCCTTACATCCTGAAGTCCCCAGTCAATAAAAATGGATAGGCTTTCTATACAAATGCATTATCGCAATGTCTTGGGGATTAAATCTCAGAATTCAATTAATTCTGATTTTGATCAATCACTTCCCAACTTCTTTGCAATTTAAAGAGCTGCACAAGAAGAAAACAGAACATCCTAGATGCCCAGCTTCTTACTTTTGCCATTATAGTTGCCATAATTCATTAGGTATGTCCTATTTTCTTTTTGGACTGCTCATATATCTTGGATCTAGAAATAACCAGTGGGTTGCTTCCCCTCAGCCACTGCACAACACAAGTCAGAAGCATTTTACTCAAGCTTTCATTTATGGAGGGTAAAAATCAGTATTTGACTATATAAATTAGCTTAAAGGCATTTAAAAAAATTTAGTTCACACGTTAGCTGGTATTCACAAAAGCATGCAAAAAGTTCTCCTGTGTGTACAAACAAGCTTAAAACAATTAAGATTTAAGGTCTTGCAAGAAGTTTAGGGCACTTTCCTGATGATTAGAACCACGCTATTTTGTTTTGTTTCTTAAAAATCCCTCTCTTAGAATATCACTGATATTAGATTTTTCCTACAGGATGAGATAACTAAACACAAGGGAGTTTATTGTGTCCTAAAAATGCTCATACCCTATTTTACAAAAACACAGACCTATTACAAATAAACACAAAAACTAATCAAGATAATCTAAAGCCAAAAGGAGCAAACCAATGTTGACTCTTGCATTCTGGATGCCATAAAGAAACCAGAAAAGATAATTTTTTATACATTATTCTATACCTACCTGGGCTTTGTAGATTTGAAGACCTCAAGAAAACCCTGCTACCACAGTTTATATTATGTGACACATCAATATGTATTTTATAAAAAGAAGATTAAAAGCAAAATCATTTCAGCCAAATTGGTCTTTCCTGAAATTAGGTATGTATGGCAAAAATCATCAATAAGGTTTTCTGGCTAAAGTTAGGTTTTCTCTCCAAATCCCACTGAAACTGCTTTGCATCAGAAAATTTAGAGCGACCTGACCAAAGCCAAGTGCTAAAATCAGGTACCCTGAATTTATAACTGAATAACTAATGCAAAACATTCACAAAACCACTAACTTTCCCAGCAATAAATAGTGCCCACAGTAGGCAATGTAACTGTATACTTTTTGTATGCCAAAGGTCCAAGTTGAGACTATATGATCAACCCCTCAACTTTTGAAGTCTAAACAGACATTGATGGACTTATGTGTAAGATTTCACTTTACCCTCCTCTTCGTGCTGCTGATCCAAATGACGCAAATCTTGAGAAAAAAGGAAATTAGGTGAAAAGATTGAAATAACAGTAGCAATAGGAGTTAGCAACATCCATCTGGTTTTTACAATCAACATCAGAGTGAAATCTCTCAATTCTTACCAAAGTGTTTGCTAAACAAAGGGAATTTCAGCAATAGACAAGGACATCTTTCAAACCACTACCACAGCCACTGGCTTCTAAGGGAGAGTGGTTGTCTGCGGGGCACTCACGTCCCCTGTGAGAATATGACATTCTCAGTTTTCCTAAAAAACATTTACTGTAACACCTTTGTACCCTGCATAGCAATAACTTAGTTCCAGACAAACATTGCCTGAGATGTGACAGAACATTAATTAAGGGGCTGCTTAGTTCCAACATCTTCCACTGATAGCCAAATACACACACGTTTTGTGCTGAAGCTTTGACAGCAAATATTACATTTGGGAGACTGATAAACATCTGTTTCAACAAGACATTCCATGATTAAACAAGCTTCTCTATTTCTGATTAATTTTGTAAGGAAACATGTGCAAAGTGAGTAAAACCATTTAATTTACTTATTATATGGGTCATTAGCTTTCATTTATAAAAAGCAAACTTGTCACGGTACTGAGCTAGGATTATAATTAAAACACATATAAAGGAACTTTTGCTTCTGTTTCCTTTATGTTTGTACTTGAATGGCAAACAAACAAACAAACAACAAGCTCCTAGTAGAAGCTCTGATTATATTACCCTTTTAGCTTAGGACCATGTCTTGCATCAGAATGGTCTTTGACACAGACTGGGGGGATTTTTGGATGAAAGCAAATTTTAAGATCACTGGTATCAGGATGCAATTCTAAATACAGAAGAAATAAGCATGGTCTGCGGAACAACTGAGCAGTATCACGTCTGAAAAATGGGCTTTCTATTTAATATGCAATCTTAAGTTGTTCAAGTTTTTTCTTATTTGGGAATTTGGGATTCTGAATTCTGTGAGATGTTTCGAGAAGAAATTAATATGAATAATTTTTACTGCTAGCACAGTATATTAAAATTATTGAACTTCTTTCAACCTGTATATACTGTAAACTAGCAAAAATCTGATGAAACATCCATATTTAATTTTCATTGTTTCTCACTGGTATTTTTTCTTTTGGCAAAGAAATATATGTACCCTCAAGAAATATATTTAAGTTTTCCAGTAAAAGACTGAAAAACATAAAATTCTAATTCTCTCTGGTAAAAAGAAAATATATTTTTATATGAAATGGCAACCATGAGCATTGCTAATGCTCTGCTTTTTCTTCTACCACATTTTTTCATTTACATGGTACCCTATGCTTTCTTTTCACAGAAGAGTAGAGGGGGTTGGGGTGTTTGGGAATATTTTGTGTTCTACCATTGGGTTGAGAGGTTTTTTGGATGAAGGTTTAACAAACAGTTTCTAACGGCAGTTTATCCATTTTTCAAGATTCAAAATTACAAGCAAAATAAAATACGCGGATGTAAATCAGTAATCCTTTTCACAGTGAAACATAAATACTGGTTTTTTACTGTTACTAAAAAAAGATCTGTTGCACTAGAAAAAAAGCATTTGATTTACAATTTCTTAAAGCTAAAATATTTCTACAGAACAGTGACCCTTTCCTGAAAGGAATCAGAAAATGAGCTGACTTGAAGAATGACTCCCTGTCTCAGATGAAGGACCCATGCACCACGTGGTCAATACTTGATGACCGAATACCAAAGAGATTCTGGCTCAGAGATAGACCACACAACCAAAATACCATGAATGCAAACAACTTGGCCCCAAAAAATCTTTTGAGCAGTTACTCCAGAACATACATTTGGAAAGGATTAACACATTTGGCTGTTGAGACTTTGCCAGCACCATGGATATTTGTCAGCAGCACAAACCCCTTTAGGGCAGACTTTACAAGAACAGCACAAGCAATTATGACACAAACTTTCCTGTGGGATTCCTGAAACAAACACCACACTTGGGCAGTGAAATTAAAGCAGTGTTGCCCCATTCCTCTCTTTATTTTCCCTATACATTTACAGAGTCATTCAGACATTAACTTGAATCACCCAGCTCTACTCAAGTATTTACTGTGATATTATATACTAAACAGTTTTTCAATATATAAACATTTTCTTCACTGAATATAAAATATTTCAAAATATTACACGCTATTATAGAAGATTGTTTTATATAGTGTTATACATTGTATTATTATATATTTAATTATATAATAAGAATACCAATGACCATTTATAAAATGATACTGTTTTCCATCTTCCAATGGAGTTCAAGAGACCTACAGAAATATTTACTAAATAAATATCAAAATTACTGAAAAATACAAAAATAATGAAACAGTAGCATGACAAAGTCATCAAAATCAAGGATTTGAGCAAACGAGAAGAATTGGAAGTGTCCCCAAATAAGTATGGTCTTACTGGAGGAAAATGAAGAGTATCATTGCAGTAGCCCTCAGGAAAAAGAAATTTAATAAGACATAAGAGAGTGCCATTGGCACTTTGGACCTGACTCAGTGTTATTAAGCTGCTCTAATGCAGCACAGTGTTCTTTGTGAAGGGTTACTGCAAGGAAAGGATGACATCTCAATATGCAGCATTCAAATTAACTTTGACATTACATTTTGTTATTGGAAGTGTTGTCAATGCATTCTTCTCGTAAAAAGATTCAGCATCAACTACTGACTGATCTGAAGATTTTAGAGAGCACCAGGCTATAGAATGACATTACTTACTGACAAAGATGTACCAGTTTTAAAATCCAAGTCTATGTAGAGTCTGCTAGACACAAACCATTTAGACACTTCAATAACTTGCATGCATTCATCATAACCTGTGTTAGAGACAGCATAACCCAAGGGACCAAATTTTATTCCCAGAAACATTTCTACAGCCTTAAAGCCTTCATGCATACAGTGGAATATTACTAAGTATCAAACCTGAGAAAATTAATTTGGTCAATTAATTGTTTATTTTACTCAACCAAGTTTTTCAGATGTTGTTTTCCACTTAAGTAGCAGAGAATCCTTGCACGTTCCTCTTTCAGGGCACGTTTCTCCTACATTCATGAGAAAATAAATTCCTCCCGTTTGTATCTATTATGATCACTTAAATATTGCTGAGTGTAGTGGTTTGGTCCAAAATACTCATTACTGTTTATCTTCTGAGAGATAAGAATTAGGAGAAACGCAAAGCAGGCACCAAACTTGAAAGAATATAAAGAAGTTTATTAACAGACCTAAAAGAGGGAAAAAAAAATTATACCACCTTCAGAACTCTTCTCCTCCCCCACCTTCCTCCCTTCTCCCACTGACAATGTAAAAAGACAACCCTTAAGATGTTCAGTCTGTTTACCACTTCCATAATAACCTTGTTCAGTCCATTTAGAAAGAGAAGTCTCTTCTTGCTCGTGCTATGAAAACATTATCACAACGAGACAGCCGCCCACTTCCAAATATTGTTCCGTCCATTTAGGAAGAGGAGTCTCTCTGCCTGCATGTGAGTCCCTTCCCCCGACTTGCAGCTTTTCCTGCAACTGCTTTCGAGGGTCCACTCTTGAAGTTTTTTGGGGTATAATTTTAAGGTTGAGCCATTCAGAAACAAAAACAGAGGCCCTTCTCCTTCCCTGGGAGCAAAGGGTCTTCATCATCTTCATCTTTAGGACTATCTCTGGGAGCATCTCTAGGGACTGAGGTTTTCTCCTTTCCCGTTTGGAGCAAAAGTCCTCATCTGGTTCATCTCTAGGGACTGGGGTTTTCTCCTTTCCCATTTGGAGCAAAAGTCCTCATCTGGTTCATCTCTAGGGACTGGGGTTTTCTCCTTTCCCGTTTGGAGCAAAAGTCCTCATCTGGTTCATCTCTCCCTGTCCAAACTTCTCATGAAATTACAGCTGCGTCAGCATCTGCCTATCTCAGCACAGGTGCTTTTGCTCACGAGTTGAACACTCCACCCCCCATATCTTCATGAAATTACAACGGGATACTCTGATATATCATAGCTTCACAACAGAATTTCAGCTTTAAGCATCTCCTCTCTCTCTTCCCTCAGGTTTTCAGCTCTTCACAGCAGTAAAAGGGTTAATCTCACCTCGGCCTTGCAGCTTTGCAGCTGGAATGTTGAATTTTTCTTATCGCAGTGGAGAGGGGGGAGAGCCGAGCCGCTCCGGCTGCCCACGGCAAGGCAGTGGGGGGGGTTCCACGGCTGGAACAAGTCCATGGCTTCAGGATGGCCGTGGCCCGGCCCGGCCTGGCCCGAGCAGGGCCTGGCCGGGCCCGCTGGCCCCCACACGGGGCCCGCAGCCACCTGTCCCAGCGCCGGAAACGAGAGAGAGCTCGGAGGGGGAGTTTGCCTATTCTTAAATGTGGATCACAGAGGCGGTCACAACTTTAAGTGGCTTAGAGAATTGTCCATATTCAAACTGGCCAGCTGATAGGTTCTATCAGGTCCCAGAGGAAGCTGTAAGCACCCCTTAGCAAGGACATCCCTTCCGGGACTATGCTTGCTAACCTATGACACTGAGACAGCTACAGCACTAGTCTAAATAAAAAAAAAAAAAGTCTTCAGAAAGTTTTAGTCAAAATAAAACTGACCACATTAAAAAAGAAAAAACATCTGTGAAACTTTGCTTCTAGTACTGAAGTACTAGTTTGCTGTAGCATTGAATATTTCTGTGGAGAAGCTCTGAGGCTGTAAATTAGCTGTAAATGGGTAAAAGAACACACAGAATTATGCAGCTGTCAGAGGCTACATGCTGACTACAAGGGAAAGACAGTCAGAAACAACAGTCCACACATGTACACAGTACCTATGAGTCAACCATAATAACACCAGGCTGAAACAAACGGTAAGAACAGGGACAGATCCTTAAAAACAGATATAATGATCTCTCAGATATTTAAATTTCTTCCTTGTACCAACACTTGGCAAGTTCTTTGCTAGCAATAGAGCTGATTATTGAGCTGATTATGTTTTAAATACAACCATTTTAGTCACCCATATTTAGGAAATATGCATAACAGGACGATGTATGAGTGGTAAGACATTCGCAGCTTTGGGAAAGGAAGATTATATTTCCTTTATTCCAGAAAGTATTACATTAATAATACAAATAGATGTACATTAATAAGGCAGGGAGAGGCAAGAAAGTGGATGACAAGAAGGCAGAACATTGTCAGTTCTAGAGAATGAACCAGTTACACTTGGATGAGCTGAGACGCCTCTGAAGACTGGTCCCGATACTGGCACATAAGAGAAATTTGTGCCTTCCACAGCTTTCAACTTTGTAAATTCCCAGCCAAAATGTCTCAGAACCTATTGAAAATGGAGAAGAGCTGTGTGGTGACAGGAACTGATGTCATTCTGAGTCAAACCTTTGCTTGCACGGCAAGAAATATTAATTGCTTTGTGATCAACCTCCAAAAGATGTAAAGGAGGAAGAAAACTTTAAGAACAGGCTTTTAAACACATAGAAAAACAGTCTCCGTGAGAAGCTCTACTTTCAGATTTTCATCTCAAGGGAAGAGAGATTAGAATGAGTATTCTGGGCTAAGAGCAAAATTACAGTGGCCTTATTAACTCAGAAAATTACACTGGTATAAAACTGGTGATACAATTCAGACCTAATGCAAATCTTCTCACCCATATAGCTAGAACAAAACGAAACCCCAAAATATGTAATAGCTATGTCTGGTAATTTCTTGCCTTTAACCCGCTGTAAGCTTTTCCCTTATGGAGTGATGAATGTTGCTAATTGCAAGAAAAATGCTGTCAACAACTGAATGAAATAATTTCATACTCATTCTCTATGGGAATTTATATAGAACTTGAAACAGCAGAGACTTCAGCAAAAAAAGAAAAAATCTGCCATATTTTAATTAATTCTGTGCTGTTCACAACTTTAAGTGCAAGACAAAAATTACAGTTTTTAAACTGTTAGTAGTAAATTCACTGGATCTCAAGAACCTCTCCCTGAAGTGGAAGAAATTTTCATCTTTATTCCACATATATGTTTTTCAGTGTTACAGAAACTGAGCAAAATAACCCTGAGGGTATGTTTTCCTTGCAATACTCTTCAGAAGGTTTAGGAGTGTGGTGCTCCCAGCAGAGAGCATACACCTAGAGGAAAGGCAAATGCCAGTGATGCACTGACAGTGCATGTGACAGCACTCAGCTACAGACTCCTGAAACTCAAGAAATTCAAAGGCAGAGGAACATGAAGGGTAGGTAACAACTCCTCTCTCCACAGCCAGCTCCTGATCTTTTATCTACACCAGGGATAAATAATTTTGGCATTACAGATGCAACCTTTTTTCTTATATGGATGAGAACTTCATCTGAGGGTTTAGGCAGCTTCATCAGAGAGGCATATGCTTCACTGAAGGATGGACAGGTACCAGCTCCCTCTCAGCTATTTATTCCTCTGAAACAAACTTTGTTCCAATAACCTGGCTGCTTCCTGTTTAAGCAGAAACAGATCTGGCTGCTGAAAATGCCCACAGATGCATCTTTCATTTCCTCCCTTTCAGCAGCTGTTTATGACTCACCATTAGCAATTTTAATTATAAAAGCCTCCAGTTATCATTTTTGTATTCTACCATGATTGCTTATTACTATACACCTAAATCTAATTACAATGAGGTAATTACTGTTGTTGAATTATGACAGTCCTCTATCTTTGATTTAAACTAGTAAAATCAATGGTTCTGCCTCTAAAGAAGCCACAACCATAGAATATTGATCAAATAATTTTACACAGTGTTGGAAGCGGTATAAAATGGATATTTAAGACTAGCAATTAGCAGGAGACTTTGCTGAACACAATGACATTTAAATCAGTCGTGGATGTCTGAAATGTCAGAGAGAGTTATCTACAGAATGAAGGGGTTCTTACTGCTTAATGAGGGTTAAAGATTTTTCACTGCTCTGAACCTGGTCCTTGAATACCAATTCCAAAATAATATTTGTTGCATGGTACCTTAGGAGGCCAAACTATTGTAATACTGAGGAAGGACCTTTCATGTCCAAGCAGGTTGCCTGCCCTACTGGCACGGTCCAAAGGCACTGTGGCAGGGCTTTATCCCAAGGGAAACCATCCCATTTGCCTTTGCCTTCATGAAGCTGCTTTGCCAGATTCTTCAACCCACAGAATCTGTGGATTGGTCTCATAGTTTTGGTCCATAACTCTTCACATTCCCCTTGAAGGTTCTAACTTTATGTACCATGTTATTTCCAGGGCTGTAATCATTTACATACCCCAAGATTTTAACTAAAACCATAGATGTGCAGAGCTTGGCCAATCAACACACAACAAATGCACCTGAGGTGCAACGGGTGCTCATGCCATCGTAAGCAAAAACTGACAGGGAACTTGGGAGTCCCAGTGTACACCACCATGGTCCCAGTCCACAAACCCACACTGAAGCAAAGCACCCTGAAATGAGCATAGCATGGGTCTTCAAACCTCAGCAACCACTGCTTCACTCCAGAAATCCATTCCTAGAGGGCAAGCAGTGTGCTCCTTGCTGATACAGACACAGCCTGAAAGAACTAAATAAAACACAGTCAGAAGTTTTAGCCACCTCTCTGCTACTGACTGCTGGTTGCAACAATTTTTCATCTTTCTCCAGGAAGGACTGACCCTGTGCTATGGGTAAATGTACTTCTTCATGAGCATTTTAATTTTCTGTTATAAGACAAATACAACCCATTTTGGATTATCTCAGTTCATTTGCCATCAAAATTGGTCTGAACTAAAGAGCCCATGGGTTCTAGAAGACCAACTGAGCTACAGGAACCCAAACCCTTGAATCTTTGGGGACTGTACTAAAAACATGGTGTTCCAGTACTTTCCAACACCGGATATTTTTTCACTTCACAGTTTTTTAGACAAGAGATGTTACCTTCAGTTGAAATCTTAGTTTAAAAAAAGCTCATCTCCAAAAGAACTTGCTGCAATTTAGATGGTAAGACAGCTACAAAATCAAAAGACCAGAAAGAAATCTACATACTTTTCTGAAGGCCGTGAAAAAAAAAAATTATGATCGAGTTCAGAAGGATATTCTCATTGCCAATCTGGACAGAAAATTTTGTCTTCCAAAGTGCACAATGTAACACATTTATTAGCCTAAGAATTCAGAAAATTAGAAGGCAAATTTATGGCATCTTTTGCCTTACAATAATACCTTAAAAGACAAACAACCAACCTTATCCTCAAAAACAAAATAAAAGACCCCACTTAAAAAAGGAATCCTCCCTATATTTTACCCAAACTGACCACAACTCCAACTGTCTAAGGTGTTTCTTTTCCGCGAGTTAGTGAGGTGCTGTAATAAGTAGATCTCATGTGGGAAATAAAAGTCAGTACTGTCTACACACTTTGAAAAACAAAGGAAAAATGTAGATAAAAGCTGCTTAAGAAATAAAATATACTGTTTCATCCTGTAGACATTTTTGGCACAGAATCCTTAGTTTTCTCACCAGACTAAGACTTCAGCTACACCCTGCTCCCTCGATTATACAACCAAAGTCAAGAGCCTTCTTCCTTTCTCAAGAAAAGCTCTTCTCTCAGCCCTCGCACCTGCCCACCCCACCACAGAGGATGGTGTTACAGAAGCCTCCTCAAGCATTAGGAGCTGCTGAAGTGGCAGGCACGGGCACACGTCACACAGCAATTTACATTGTCCTTTTTTCTCCCTTCTCTTTGGCAGTGAAGAAAGGAGTCGAGACAAAATAGTCTTTAAGATACTTACATTGGCTTGTGTCAGAGGCCAAAACAGCATTACTGCAGGGGAAGATATCATTTACTAGAATTATGATTGTTCCTGTTCTCAAGCTGCCGTAACACTTGGGCTCCTTCAGGGGAAAAGGGTTTCTTCTGCGGGGTACTTAGCTATCTGCTACTTCCCAGCTGTTTGGGCACACTTCTTTCCTTCTGTGGCATAATTACTCCTCATAGTAATTGCTCCTGGTTAAATTGTGAGCTATTTCCATTTCTCTGAGCCCCTGTAACACTGGTCTTCTATGCCTCATCCAACTTGAAAGTTGCTAGAATTGTATTTACTTCTCTACAAAGGCTTCTTCCCAATTCCATTTATTTTTCTGCCTCTGAGGCTTGTGCTTTTTGTGGGGATTTCATAGATGATCCACACTATCACATCGTTTACAGATCAGTCTTGTGGGTACACCAAAAGAGGATTGCAAATACTGTTTTCATATCCCCTTACAGATAAAACATTAATCCATCCTTCATCTCCAAGACTTATTCCACCAGGTTAGCATAGCAAGCTTTTTGTAGCAGGTGGCTGCAGTTGTGGTTTCTGTGAGAATTAAGTTAATTTCTCCAGGCCAAGTCTGTTTTGTCTGCGATGGTCACCAGTGAGTGATCTTCCCCTGTCCTTATCTTGACCCATGAGCCTTTTATTCTATTTTCACATCCAGCTGAGGAGGGCAGTGACAGAGTGGCTTGGGTGAGAACCTGCACTGCAGCCAGGGTCAACCCAATACACTTACCTTTGGCCAGAAACCCCCATTACCATTCTCACTGTCATTATGTCTACTTTCAGTTAGTCTGTACTCAGATTATATCAGCAGCACATAGAGAGAGAAGCGGAATTATTCCAAAATAAACTGAGCCAAAGAGGAGGGTTTTGAGTATCCCCACAAACACTGAACCAGTCTCTAACCCTCCCCTGTAATTCCTTCTCTTTGAAGGCAGGCTGTCACCACTGTAATCAGACTCCCATTCAACCAAGTCATTTTTGTAATGACCTAATTCTCCAATCTATCCTGTATCAGGAGGTTCAGTTTGGGATTTAATTAGTGATTCTTCTCACTCTCATCACATCTTTACACATCAAACCACTTTCAGAGTTTTCATTTTTGCAGCTACCTTGTACACACAGCCATCCTCAGGCTTTACAAGTGCCTTGTTTTCTTCAGCAGCCAAGCTTTGCATTTCTAAAATGTTAGCAGAAGTAGCAGGTGTGCCAAAGCAAGCCTTTCTTTTACAAAGCAGACCTTTTAATTGCCAAAGGCAGAATTTATACAATTTTTCCTGAAAGACAAGTAATAACAGCAACCACTTTCTCCAGTCCACTGTTACTTATTCAGTGAAAGTTTATAACATCCATCCTGATTAAACCTTTGGTGGAGACCATTTATCTCAAAAATCCTGGGCATATCTTGTCTTCTCTTCCACTGCAGTTGTTTCCAACTGTTTTCCTTTAAAAAATCCAGTTTAAACAAGCAGCTCCTCCTTCCACTGCTCAAGCCTCCTCCAAAGTGTTCATCTTTGAGCTGTGTGGTCCTTTCAGATTTTAAATTGTGTCGTTTTCTACAACTTGTGATACCTCCTTATATGCAGAAAGTGGTGCAAGGTACAAAATCCCCTTTCTTATGCCTGGTACGTGACCCCTTTGGAGGAGCAGGGTGGGAATGTATCTTGCACTCGATAAATAGCACAGTCCGTTGCTTGGGCCTTCAGAGACATCCGTAAGATGACATCTAGAAGGACCCAGGGTGAGGCTGAGGGTGTTTGGGGAAGGGGTGGAGCACACAACTTTCATTATCTGATCATCTACATACCACCAAGAACTGGCTCTGATGAAGTCACAGCCTGTTCACACAGCTCTCCCCAGCTGTCAGCAAGTATTTTTCAACTGAACATGTTGAATAGTTGAATCGGGCACTTTGCCCAGCTTGTCATAAAATGTGACAACTGTTCCGCAGGTATCTGACCCCAGATTTTGTATTTTGAAGGTTCTGCTGCTTGAAATTTCCCTTAGAAGAAATGGGAATGTCTCTGGCTTGTACCAGTGAGACACAGATGCAACTTTTGGAGCTATACTCACAGAGATACTCACAGACCCTGATGCTCCAGAAAGACAGCTGAAAATAGGAGGAATTATTGTGCATGTGTGTGTTTCAACAAAATATGTCAGTGCTTTCCATCACGCACACACCAAAAAAAGGAGCATTGTAAGATAGGAAACACTGTTCAGGCGAAGTCAGCTGAATGTTTTGGAGTAGACTGATTTATTTTGTAGACCCATATCAGATCCATTTGACAGCAAGAGAGTATTAAAACCAAATTTCTTGTCTATCAGCACTTGAGAAAATTTACAATGACTTCATAGTTCCACTCTTTGCGGTTCTCCATGAGGAAACCTACAGCTATCTTCAATACCTGTGCTACAGGCTAGCATCAATGGTTAAGAACATTGATAGAAATCATACATTTCCAGAATTTTGTTCTAAGCACTTTTTACAATAAGATACAAACTTTCTCTTAAAAACGCCTATGTAAATATGTGTAAATTAGATTGCTGTGTGTGCCTAAACTCCTTTCATCTTTGTCTCTTGATTGAAACAGGAAGCAAATGTACCAGACTACAATTTGCGGGAGAATCGATGCCAACACTAGAGAATCAAGATGATTCTGGATTTCAGAATTTTTTCTAGTAGAAGACAGACATTTGGAAGAAAGAAAAAATTAGATTTTAGTTAGTACAGCATTTTCTGTTAAAACTATTTTCAGGCATCTTTACACATGATTTTCATATAACTGTGTAGTTAGGCTACAGCATAACAACTCCTACCCTGATTTTATTACTCCATATTACTACATTAGTTAGGATAAAACCCCTTATTGTATTTGAACAGACTATTCTCTAAATAGCAGAGAGTCAAAATTGCAGATCAGCATCTCATCATAGTCTACATTTTTACAGAAGACTCTGTAAATAAAGACACAGCAGTATAATATGTGACCAAACACTACGACAATCTAATTATTTAAATGTACATCACATTTGTAAGGCTACTGACCAGAATGCAAATTGTCAGTTTTAACTATTGGCTCTGACTGATTTCTCTCTCTCTGCTGTCATGGAAACCTACATTAAAGGCAAAGAAACAATGGAAACTAATTAATGTCTCATCATTCTTCTGTACAGCAAATGTATTGTGCAATATTTGGGAACATTATGGCAGCACATACAACATGATTTTCAAATGCACGGTTAAAGGATTTCTGCCAAAAAAAAAAAAAATGTTTTGCTATAAAAACTTTTAAAAATGGAGATAAGTCAGAAGTACAAGATGGATAAAAGAGAGTCTCTCCCACCACTCTTCCCCCAGATATATTTTGAGGGCTAAATTTAAAGGAGGAAACACCACTTTGAACTGTTCTTTCATTTAGACCCTGCAACCTGGCAGTCTCTCTATAAGATCAAGGATCCCCTTGGGTTAGAAGTAAGAGCCTGTCAGGGTGCCATGAGAGATGTCAGGATGTGGGTACTGGTAGAGGGAGGCAGCATCAAGATGGTGGCAAGAGGGTGTTAAAGAAATAGTTGAGAAAGAAGGATCTCTCTTCATTAAACTCTTTGTCACTAGCCAGGTTTAATTCATCTGTGTACTGTGGTACCTCTGTACTTTACCTTCACATCTGATTTTTTCCCCAAAGACTCACTGTTTAAAAGAGTACAAACCACCATATCTTGCTTTTCTAGTCTTGTCCTTAGAAGAAGGCTCTGCAAGCACAATGGTACATGTGATGCTTTTACACCCTGCTGCAGCTTCATGTTAAAAATTCAGTATTCACAGAGAATATGGGAAAGGATAGGATGGGTGAACGTCCTGTAGGCTTAACTGGAACTTTTTACTCATTACATAATCAAGTCCCGCAAGTAAGTTAGACAGGAGATTAAAAGTAATACTTTTTTTCCCAGGTTAAACAATGGATAGTTATAGGATTTTGTCTTTACAACAAATTCTAGACTGCAACAAAACCCACCATGTCTCAGGGAAGGAGATGCTTATTGGACACTATAATTTAATTTCATTATAACTATAAATCCTCTGCTTCTGGGAGTTATGAATGAATAAAACAAAGAATCTTCCCAATGTTAAACTGAATCACTTCACACACAACTGATTAAGCAGGGAAAAAAAATGTTTGGGCATATTGATTTCTGCTGATGTGCACCAAATTGTCTGTCCACGGCAGTGACAGGACCCTGTTCCAGCTGCCCCATGCTGTCAGCCTGGCTGGGAGCCTCAGCTGTGACTCCTGCCCTCTTCTGTGCTCAGCACTGCTCCCCAGCCTGATTGTGTCTGACAGCATCCTTAGTCTCTTGTGTTCTATAGCTTACGAAAAAGTCATGCTTGTAAGGCTGTAGAGGCATTGTTCAGCCAGCATTTCCTACTTAAACAGAAACTGGACAACAATTTGGAGGGTCTCCTTTTTCTCTTGTCCCTGGAAAAGAACACAGACATACAGGAGAGCACGAGTCTCAGTGACATGAAAAGTTTGCAGCTGTCTCCCAAGTAAGAGAGATAAAAGAAAAAAAAAGTGTGAAATGAAATTGTTCATTAGAACAGCTATAGAAAAATGAATATAGGATGTTATTAAAACAGGCTGTACTTGTCAAAGGTTGTGAAAATAATAATTAAAGATAATTCCATCAAAATTGAGAGTATCAACCATTGCCGCTGGTTATGCAGATACTGTGCACGTGGCATCAATTGTAATGAACAGACAGCTAAAGAAAGAACCACAGGCAACTCTATATTTATTGATGGGGTATCCTGAAGCTGGTGTGTCAAAACCCTATTGAAAGGTCATAAGATTTTCTTGAATTATTTACAGAAAGGAAAACAAAAGAGAAGGAGAGAGGTATTAAAAAATACATGGTTCATCCAGCCACAGAGGAAACCCAGGAGATACATCTGAGCAAGCATTTCTCTATATGTCACAAGTGAGTGACAGACCTTGTTGAGCATGAAAATGATTGATTAGGAACACAGACAGACACTGTGTGGAGTTTTTTTAAGAACTCAAAGGAAATTTAAATACAAGCTCGCTGAAAAAGCAGTGCCAGCAGAAAAGTTCTAACTCTTCTTGAGCACTGAACTTTGTCAAAGTCATAAGAGTATTCCTTTTTTCCTCTGTTAGTCTGAGTGAATCCTGTTGTGCTGTTTAGCTATCTCAGTCTGGTGAGGTGCACAATGGTCAAAGAGCTTTTTACTTGCTGTGTGGAGGAAGAGCTGTTCAGTTCTTGACGGCACGTGTGCATGAGGCAGTCAGCTCAGAGCTAGTCCCAAAAACACCCTGCACTCTGTGATTCCAGATACTCACAGTGATATTTTCAATGTGTCACTGCTTTTTAAAAGACTGCCTTACCAATATTCTTATATCTTCGTATGCTAATTGCTAATTTTTCATTGCAACTAAAATTCCACTTTCCACTTGAACAAATGCTAAAAACCCCTATGCATCATTAGTACCATTCTATAATTTAGTGATCCCAAATATGGATCAGAATCAGAGTTTAGTCATTATTATTTCATAGGAACCTTGTTATACACCATATTCCGCCAGACTTTTAGAGGAGTGATAGGACCACTGCAGGTAGCTTGCCTCAAACCATACTTTGCTGAAGACTGCAGAAATGGAGGCAACTACACCATGGTTGAATATCAATGGAAGATGTTGCATCAGACTTCCCAGACCCAGTAAAAATAGGCAGGTGCCCACCATATGAACCACGATCATACAGTAAAGCTGGTACAAGAAATGGGAAATGTCCTACCTGTCAATTCCACAGAGCTGCTTGTACTGACTGGAAAGAAGCCATGCTTACGCTCCCTGAGGAATTCAGTACTGTACTGTCAAAACTACAGATGTCACCATTAACTAAGCGATGAACAATAATAAAAAGGATAATACTTGAGACCAGCATAACATATTTTATTCCTTTCAGATGTTAATATCTTCACTTGTAAATGATATCTCTACATTTTTTTAGTGCCTTATGAAGCTTAACTCCTAAAATTCCTTTTAAATAGATATGGCTTAGAATGTGCTGTTCCTCCTTATCATATCATTTGATCATTTATCAATGACCAAGCTATTTTCTCTATGAAGAAATATCTAGGTTTTGAATATTTTCTTCAAATAAAGGACATTTTCCTCAAGAGAGAAATTCAAGTGCTCTACTTCAAGACAAACAAAATACTTAGTTATTTTTTAAAAAGGCTGCAGAATTTTCTACTTCCACAGAAAGAACAACTTGCACAGAAGTCTGTAGTTCATCTCTCTTTCATTGGAGAGACAAGAAACAAAACCTGATTTTGTCTTCTGCTTTCTTTATTTTTAAAGATCAGTTAAGAAAGTCCAGACCTTGAAGAATCTGATTTATGCAGTGATGTTGGTTACACTTTCTAATTAGGTTAGATTTTGTACCCACTAAAGGAGAAAAATGCCTTCTCCTTTCAGCCCACCGTTCACATTCTCACCAAGCTCATTACCATTTTTGTTTGCACCTGTATTTTCTCTCATCCTTCTCCCAGCCCATCTATTGATAAGGCTGTGAAAGCTATGATCAAGAAGAAGAATTATTTCTGTTAGTTCTATTTCACTTGCTCATTTGTCAACAAGATTCAATACCACCACCTCACCTTTTGGCAAGAAAGAACTTGCTCCCTGCACCCTGGATAAATTCTAGTTTAGGTAGTTAGAGAGAATTTGATGCGCAGAAGTAATTTTCCCACTGGCTATATCCATTTTGCAGAGGAATTTTAGTAGTCATCTTCACAGCTCATGACCTTTCTTTGGTCCAGATGTTAATTTGTAAAATGTACATCATCATAGAAAAGGAACCTTAAATCCTCCCTTATGTGTCATGTACTTATGAAACATGAGAGTTATCCTCTTCTCATTAGAACTTTACACTGCAAAACTGTCATTAATCTTGAAACAGGATACCATTAATAATTTTCTGAAGTCTTAGTATCAGGTTCTCACTGCACTTTACAAGCACAATAAATACAATTTTCATTCAATAAAATGGAATTAAAAGCACACTTATGCTGTAAAAATCTGTAGTTGACTTTTAAATTAATAAAAGCTTTGATAAATTTTAATGAGATAAGGCAAAGGTTCTCCTAGGCAGGCAAATTAATGCATTACAGAACTTCCTGCTTTCTTCAATTGCACTATTTTCCATTTAAAATTCAGTCTGTTTGATACAGTTCCAACAATGGAAATTTTAAATTTTCTTGCACTCAGGATTTTTATTGTTATTTAATCATTTATTTACATCTCTTATTCCCATATATGCAAACTTAGGCTTCTGTTCTGTCCTTCTGCCACTGTTTTGATATCTCTTGCTAGTTCCATGGGGGCTTTGGTTTTGTTTTTGGTACCATTACTATGACTTTTACTTCAGCTTTTAACTTTAACTGTTATAAATAACAAGGAATTCACCAATGTGTTTTATCTGGTTTGAACAAAAACCATCATCACTAAAACCACAAATATATTCAAAAGCAAACCAGGAAAAATTTATATAGCTATAATAACTGTAAACATTTGTGGACTAGTTGTATATCTGTAGGATCTGCTCAGTATCAAAGTTTTGCAGTGCAAGTGTTAAGAACTTATTTTTATTCTACAATGATCACCTACTTTACATTCACCCTTTGGGTGGTTTTATAGATGCATCCAAGACAGTTTTGCCCTCTGATGGCCATTCCACTGTGGTTGGGCTTTGTTAGCACAGTGCTTAGCTGCATCTTGTATAATCTACATTTAACAGCCTTTACTACAGGCTAATTGCAGTCCCAGTTTCCACAGCATAAGAATTGATCCTGACTGAAAATAGTAGATTTACATGATGTACTTATTACTCTGTCACACGAACCACTTTACCTACAGAACCTTGGTTATCAGTCTAATTGTACACTCTAGATATTGTGTTTGGCATTCATAAACTTTATAGCAGGGAAGGGAAAAAACAAAGAAAAAGAAAAAAAAAAAAAAACACTGCTTGCCAAAAGTGGCAATTGAGGAGACTGAAGTAATATCTAAGTGCTTTCCTTCTTTCTTTCACACCTCATTAGGTTGAGAGTACCAAAACCCCGCTCTCATGCTCTCTTGAGAATAACCCTGCCACAGCACTGGAGCTCTGCATCCACCCAAAAGGAATAATACTCATCCCTGCCATAAATGTGCAGAGGATTACTGCAGCTGTCTACACCACAAACCTGAGACATGGCCAAGGCTCCCTCCAAGCTCAAGAGGGTCTGCTTTGGGTAGCGGGTACCCCCCTGTGAAGGCAGAACAAGGTAAGTATTGCAAATTCATAAGAGAAACATGACTGGAAATGAAAATTTTTAAAACAGATGAGATTATTTTTCTCAGAAGTTTGATTTTTATCAATATTTATAGTAGGACTCCTCTTGCAGTGAAAGCTTTCTATGAGAAAAGTTTATTGGGGTCAGCAAATAAAGTGTGTGTCTCAGTAAGAATGATCCAGACGCTCCTAAGGGTCTTGGCAGGCAGCGAGACACACAGGAGATGAAATATCTCGTGCAGCAGTTTCTAATGCAAAAAAGATCAAAACTTAAACTATGCTAAAGGCCAATTCCTGCTTTTAAGAGGAATGTATTAAAGTTGAGCCTAAAGATATATATTTCAAAGTGACAGCAATTTCTCACAGGAAATAATTAGTCACCAGAACAAAATTTATCCAGACAGTGTCCCAATACTGTTAATTATTATCTTAGGGTATTAAAATCAGCACAAAAAATAAATAACTGTTGGATCACGCATTCATCAGTTGGTGATAATGTTACAGCTAACACTGATTTAGCACAAACACCCAGAGGTTGCCAGCTGGCAGTGTTGAGTCCGATGTAATTTCCACAGCTAGAAATAATATCCTGAACATTTACAACTGAAGTCAAATCTTTTCCATACTCTCTTCTTCCAATTATCTTACCCTTCCTGCTGCCTCATCACCTTTCCCTGCCCTTTTTCCATCATTATCTCTTCTAAGGCTCTAAAGAACAGAAAATGTTTTCAGTCTTTTTCAATATCTTCGCCTATTTCAGATTTACATTAATGCAGTGAAGAATTGATCTAGCTATTTGAGGAAAGTACTCACCCTTTGCTTTGTCTATAGCAAAAATAATTCACCCATCTAAGATCTGTACAAGATGCTAAATATATCTTTCTCCCTTGATTTAAAATCTCTTCTTGGCTGGAATAAAAACTTAGACACTGTCAGATACCTGAAACGGACCACGATTACATGGCCTGGCATTCATGACCTCAGCTAAATTCACAAAAGAAACACATGTTGCATCAATAAACATGTCAGTGACTGTTGTCCAAATGCACTAAGACCAAACGGCACAAAAATGCCTGCACCTGGTCAGCTCCCAAACCCAGGGAGATGTGGGTTTGCAAGCTGCCTACCTACTGGGAGCAATCTGGCTGCCCCTGGGGCTCCTCTGGGATGATGCTCATGCCCCAGCCCACAGCAAGGCTGGGAGCAGGCCTAGAAACATTTTGCAACATGAAATACTGGGTTTGAGAGCCCAGAAAGGATACCTAGTTCTAAGTTACTGGTATAGACATAGCCAATGAGGACAACACCATAGTTTTGCTCCACATAAACCAGACTTGGAGCAGCTGGGTATAACCAAAGGTAGTGAAGAGCATTGAGCATCTTCATTACTCTCCAGGAAAACTGAATCTGTGTCAGGATGGTTTTGTTACCTTTTTGGGATCCACCACATACTATGAAGACAGACATCAGCGCAGGTTACCTTTCCTTTTCAGCACGGGGCTGTCAGGACAGTAGCAAACACCCAGCCTGTGTCCTAGCAGGAAACAACACAACCCCACTGCTCCCTTCCAGAAACATAAAGCAATTTTTCTGTTAGATCATGAACTTTACTCACAGCCTTTATTGTGGTGTCTCATGAAGCTCAGAAAGCCAGTCACACCACTTGTCAGAAAAGAAATTTTGAATCCCCCCATAAAATCTCTTCATTCCAGATTAGGCTTCCTATATCATGGCAAGTTAGGCAGCCACAAGACCACAGCCACTAAGCAAGCTCACCTGAGACTGACCTAAACTACCTCCTTTTGTTGCCTCTGATAGGTAATTGGTGCTCCTTGGTTGGTCATTTTCATCTCCACCCAGCAGTAAAACACTTGGTCAGGTGTTCTTGCTTCCCTAAGTTTGTAGATTTATGTACATTTTTGATGCCAACCTGAGGAGCAAAGCCATGCTATGGTGCAGTCCAAGGTGACATCGTTCCCAAAATATTCTAGAAAGAGCACCTTCACAGGGAAGTGTTAATGTCCAGTTATGCATCTGTAAATGTGCATACATTAAGCAACCCATCCAACCCTTGAGACTGAACAAATAATTTCTTGTCTCCAGAATCCTTTTTTTTTCCTCTTTTTTAACTTCTCTTTCTTTTGAAGGCACGTTGGGGTATCAGATGAATTCAGAAACGCATGAACATTTTTGCTGCAATGTGTGTTCTTCACTTTTCACTGATTTGAAACTTGGCTTTACTGTAGCTGGTAACAGTAATGTACTTTTGTGGGTCTGTCATGGAATACATGCAGTTTCTGCAGACTGATGAGTCAAAAGAAAAATACATCGCAGTATACAGCCACTCTGAGAATGCAGCTAACACTTCTACATGGCTTGTTAAATAAATCAAACATATTGTTTTGTCTATACTAGGAAAATGACCTATAAGCTGACAAAAGTAAATGGTTATCCTTCTCCCTCTGCTGCTTTAGAAAATGTTCTGACAAGTTAAAAAAATTTAGCAAGGCTATTAAAAATAAGATCACTTCAATGTTTCAAAACTTTTGAGAAATGATCCAATTTTTTTTCAGTTTTTTCAGTTCTACATCAGCATAGAAACCACTTTGATACATGAGGTGTTTTTGCAAAAAAATTTCTGTCTTTTGTGGTAAGCCTTGTTGTTTTCAGAGCTTTCAGAGTAGATGCTTCAAACATCTCCTTGTGTTTGAGGACAAGTCACATAATACCAAACCTACCGGCAGTGGTACATGGCAAGTAACCTGGCTCTTGGCTCAGTCCTAATGCACGTTGTAAGAAATGTATTTAAAATATGAATACATTCAGGAACACCACACATCTTGCCCAGGGGACACTCAGCTATCTGGGGAAGGATGAACATGGATAAAATGCTGAATATTAGAGAGGAACAGTCTCGAGGTAGGACCAAGTTGGCAGCTGACATTTCCACAGCCCATTCATCTATGCTTGAAATACCCAGGCCAAAAAAAGTTCTGATAAAAAACAGACTGAATTTTATTTTAAGAAGGAATCTCTATTATCAGAAATGCCTCTAATGGTGATAAAACTGGCTTTAAGCATTTATTCAATTTCATTTCTAAAATGAAGGTTATAAATCAACCCCAAACCCTTCCTGAAAAACACTGTTATCCTCCAAGCCTTTATGAGCATTTACAGAAGAGTAATTCCTTTCTGTGTCAGATGTTATGAAAGACAGTTCATACTTCAAATAATGTGACTTATAGGTTGAGATTGTGAAGTTAAATTTAATAAAGCTCAGAGAAGATGCATGAGCCTCAAAAAGCTTTTTAATAGAGATCTTTGAGAGTTGAGATGCTACCCTTTTTTTATATGAGCTGCTCTGTATTCTTGTGTAAGCTGTGGTTACTGATAGATCCAGCAGAACTACCCACCACAGAATGTTCACCCTCTTTCCTCTTCTTTTTCTCTCCACAAGAATTTAACTGATGACAGATTGTATGCACATACCTCATTACTTTCTTCAGTTATCATGAAAAAATAAAGGACTTTCCAGTATTCATGTTTGTTTCTTGAATTGCCAACTTTTATTTTTGATGATGTAATTTCTCAAACAAAGATTAACGTGCTTGGTTAGTATTCCCTTTTGTTCAAGGAGTTGTTGGGAGATTTATTACTATTTTAATTTTATTTTGAAGACCAGATGATAAACTTTTGAGAATCAGCTGTTCTTGTTGATGCCATGAAGATTTTTGCCTTTTCTTTTATACCCCTGTTATACCTTTTTACACCTTCTGTATTCCTAGTGCTTTTTGCCTACATTCTTGGACTTGTTTGTCAAGCTAAGAGACTAAACATTTTAGAAGCTTCGTAGCTAGGGATCAGTGTGCCCCAGACCCCAAGGTCCTCTCCAGAACACATTTTGTAAATCAAGATAGAACCATCCAGGGGAAGGTTCCTTGGGGAGGGGGGCTCACTTGAGCCTCTCATTGGGGAATCTTTGATAGATATGCTAATTAGTAAAACCTATAATGTTATACCCAATGTTGGGGGGGACACGAGAAGAGAGACACGGACACAGAGATAGATTCGGCGGTGTGCATCTCGATGCATATGACCTGGACGTGTACACCTAAGGATCCTTAAAATAAATACCAAGGTAAAATCCCTTTTCCCCTTCTAACCATGTATGCCTCTTGATTTTAAGACCAGGAAAAGGCATCATTGTCAGGGACAGTCCCACAAACACATGCTAAGGTTACCATGACAGAATTTCCTCCAAATATACTTTTCAGCTTTGATTTAGGATTTGATATTTTGAATTGAAAGATTCAACTTTTCTTAATTTCAACTCAGCCTAATGCAAAAAAAAAAAAAAAAAAAAAAAGACACCGAAATTGTTCCTACAGGATACTTTAGGAAAAATAAAAGTATTTTGATTTCTGGATTTTAGTTACCAAATCATACCTTAGACAGGATTCCTGAAAACTGATATGAGCCCTGAGAGAGTGTGATAGAGGCTGGAAAGCCAGCCTAGGCCAGAAGAACCTTGTCATTTAAACAAGCTGCTGCTGTGTTATCCCCCATACAGCAGGACATAACTGGTTTTTGTTAAATTACTATTCCAGTTCCTGAAACAATACAGCGTTAGTGGCTCCTGTTACAGTCCCTTTGTACATTTACAGTGCAATTAACAAAACAAACAACGAAATCTAACTCTGAAACTAATCTAGCTGCAATTACTACCGAAGAAATGCAGATTCAACTGTTTCCTTCCATTAGCATGTCAGGAATTGACTCATAAGAGGAAAATTCATGGACTTGTGTTAATCATCTAATACAAGTTATAACTACAATGTAAACGTATTTGGTGCAAATTATTATTGCATCTAAATTTCAAGTAAAAATACATTAAACAGGATGCTAGTTCACCTACAATCAATGAAAATGTTATTTTAAGACATTATTTCTGGGAATATATTTAAGGACTATTCCATTCATACTTGCATTGTTCCTTTTCTCAAACTACATTTGAAATGTAGTTTCAAATATTAAATAAATGAAATACAATTCGTATGTTTAAAAGCTTCATATGGCTTAGTGTTAACAGAACAGATGTGACCATTATTCACAGATCACTTATGGTTTTGTGATTTGCCCTTGTTGCAGTTCAATAACAAAAATCATTATTTGAAGATAATGCATAGAATGTCTTGAAATTCAGGTGAAATTTGAGACAGAGAAGTCAGAAGTCTGGAACATGCTACTGTAGCCTGCAAGTGTAGACACTCCAGAAATATATCAGAAGTTATTCTAAATTCATTTAGGATTGTTCAAGGCTAATTTTTATAGAAACATATTATGAGCCTGATACGAGGAAAGACCTATGTGGGGTAGACTAGATTAATTTTGGGAAGGCTCAGGCTCAAGATTTCCCTTTGCTATCCCAGGGTGAAATACAGGTTCTCCAGCAGTTCAGTAGCTCACACTGGAGTCAGGGCTTTGAATCACCAAACATTTAAATGTGCAGTGTTTGAGGTGAACACTTCAGGTGAAAATAATAAGGGTCAATGAAATTATTTTTTGGAAAAATTTCTACAGTTCTGATAGTGTTAGTCCAAGTCCCTGAATGTCAGTAGAGCCTCATACAGAATCATAGAGTCACAGAATATCCTGAGTTGGAAGGGACCCAAAAGGATCATCAAGTGCAACTCCTGGCCCTGCACAGAATCACCCCGAAAGTCACACCATGTGCCTGAGAGCATTGTCCAAATGCTTCTTGAACTCTGTCAGGCTTGATGCTGTGGCCACTCCCCTGGGGAGCCTGTTCCAGTGCCCAAACACCCTCTGGGTGAAGAACCTTTTCCTAATATCAAACCTAAGCCTCCCCTGCCTCAACTTCATGATGTTTCCTCAAGTCCTGTCACCAGCCATGAGAGTGAAGAGATCAGTACTTGTAGATACATTGGTCAACTATAACCATAGCTAGAGACATCAAATATAAAACATGGTTAGTGCACTGAAGCATCTTGAATAGTGTCCTGTATGCCTGAAATGTTTTGTTAGCTCCAGAGTACTGTATTTCTCTTTCATTTTCTGCATTTCTCATACACACATATAGTATAACATTTGAGTCTTGAGATCCTGTGACAGTACCTTAGAAGTGCAGGAAGGATAAAAAGCATCATAATGCCTAATACCATTTTAAAATATTGCTTATTTCAAGTTTAATATTTGGCATGGAAAAAGAAAAAGAGAAACAATATTTATCATCTGATTATAATTCTGTTATGGGAATCTAGCATTGTTTTTGTTTCACAATAAATATTTGATCTTCAGTCTTTCAACACTGTTATGTTTATCTCTCAGACCACATTAACTTATGACTGTTTCGGTACAGTGTGTAGTTACACAGTGGAAACTTCCATACCTCCTGATAAAGAACAAAAGTTAGTGGGATTTCAAGAAAGGTAGACAAATGCATAACAGAGAAATCCACAGGCTCCTAGGCACAGATATGGTATATCTTTGGTCAAGAAATCCCAAGACTACAGGTTGCTGGAACCTTGGAAAATATACTGGAAAAGTTTTGTATTATAGTCACAATGTTTATATCTTTTTCTTTAAGCCTTCAACAGGGTATTAGATTAGCTCAGATCATTCATGTCAAGTGGAGATCACACACATATATATATATGTATATATATATATAATTAGGTCATTTTGGAACCAATTTTGTGTTCAAATGCTTTGCTGTTATAACAGAGTGCAATTATACTAAAGCTGTGTTCACTCAAGACAGAACACAATTTGGCTTTTAATTGAAAAGGTGAAAAGTGCTAACCTGGCACCAGGAGTGAGCTAAGGGATGGGCAAAACACTGACCTCAAGTAAGGCAGCTAAAACTCACAAAACACAAGATCAAGTGTGCATTGTGACCATCAAGCTATTCACAAAGAGAACAATTTTATTATCATAATGATTTATGTCCCCTCCACCTTTTTATTTTCTGAATGATATAGGTCATTAGAAAAGGAGGAAAACTCTGCATCCCATTACTACTATCACTATGAAAGCCAACGAGTATTATCACACTACATAAGAGCCAGCAAATACTTTAAGCTGGTGGTATAGTTGACACTAGTCATTGCTTGACCAGCATTTTCTCACACTCATATGTGACCAAGAGATTCAGTGGCTAGCATGGAGAAGATAAGGGAAATTCCAGGGGACAAAAAGACACTTTTCTGCTGTCCTGTGTCAGTAATTTTTAGAAAGTAACTGAGTTTTGACTTTTCTCTGAATCAACTCAAGAAAAAAAATTAAATGAATTATTGGTTTTGATATTCCATGGCTTTATGAAAGATGTTTAATCCAGGTATTATCACAGATAAATGATGAAGCTGGACAGGACAACACATTTCCACACACTGCTGTAACAGTTTGGAGAGAAACCAAATCAGAAATGAACAGATGAATATGATGCTTAAATATTCCAATTAAAAAAGACACCTTAAAATATTAATGACAAAAAAAAATTCTCTGTGAAACCTTAATACCTTTAACAAAGGAGGTCACCAAAAATCTTTTGTTCTTCTCAGCTTTCCAGCCTTACATAATCTGAACAGATTCAGCAACAAGGAGAAAATGAGAAATCCTTGAAAGCATTTTAAAGATTTTCTTACCACAGATTGACTAGGAAGGGATGTTCCAGGCCTTGCATTATCTGTAGCTCCCGGAAAACATTGCGAACTTCATCTCTCTCAATGCACTTCTGTTTATTCATATACTTCATGGCATACATTTTCTTGGTGTCTCTCTTCTGTACAATGCACACCTAATTGGCAGCAAAGTAAAAGAAAAATTTTGACACCTTAAGAAAGTGAATTCAATTGTGACTTTGAATAAAAGGATTCTTTAATGATATTTCACTAACTCAGATCTGGATACTACAGCTGAGTAACACCTTCGTAAGTTCACTTCACAGCTCTGCAGGATTCTTTGTAATAGGTTAAAAATTAAAAAAAACCAACCCAACCCTGCATAAGAACAAATGGGGACCCAGAAAAGTGTCTGATTTTCAGAAGTTACATGGTAAAGCTGAGAGGAGTACATGCCAATGGCTGAAATCACATGCTATTTCATTAGTCAGAGAAATTATTGCCTCCTGCCTAGGAAAATGCGCAATCATTGTCCTCATTCCCACAAGTCAATACTCACATCTTGATTACTGCATCATAAACCTTGCCTGTGTTACCAAGGCTCAATATTTCATCTAAATATCAGAATTATGCTCCCTTAATTATTGTTGAAAAGAAAAAGAATTTTTATACAGATATTCATCATAATATTTCTGAATTCATGAGAGACCATTACAATGATTTACTCTCTGGCAGTAAACTTCTATGATTTTACTTTATCTTCCTTTTTTTTTTTTTTTTGAAAGAAGTCAAATAATGTAAATGCATGAAGAAAATCTTAGTCAAGAGAACTCCCATGGGAAGTCTAGATTGTTTTTTGTCATGGTAGTTTACCTTGAGAATGGAGCTGGAGAGTGTCACAAGCACCACAACCAAGCATCAGGTTAATTACAATTTTTGGCAACACAGAAATAGACAATTGTTCTGAATGTACTGCAAACATCTGACTTAGGTATCACAGGTCTGTAGTGTCTAAGTTCAAAGGTATTCTGGATTCACTTGGTGTGGGAATTATTTTTTTATTTGTATATTTATGTACGTACACACACATACACATACATGCTCCCATATACGCACAAAAAAATTATAATATGCACTCTTGAAATTTGTGCTCAGAGATCAGATTATAACATGGTGACAGCCAAAAAGAAATTCTTTATGTCCGAGTTGTATTTTAAGGAACTTATGCACTCAATATTTAGAAACAATCAGGAGTAACTAAGGCAACTTCCCACAGCTGAAATTAGGAAGAACAGGGCCAGTGAAGCCAAACCACATATGTTTCTCTGAAACTCTATTTTCATAAAATGTGTCCTTGAGCTCAAATCTACTCCAAATAGCAGAGTTAATAGAGTACCTTTAACCTGTAATGATAAGGCATGATTAAGCAGAGTTTCTAATTACCTTTCCTAATATCAGGAGATGTTCTGCTATTAAGGAAAACATGGATGGTAACATTTTGTTTTGAGCCCATCAGTTTTGCACAACGGTGAGTACTGAAGTTTTGTTTCATTTTTCACCTTGGACTGTTATGAAAAATCTGAATATTGTTGATGCCCTTAAGATAACTAAAGGTTCACATTTATATGGAAAGAACCCTGCCTGTGGAACAATGGGGATTTGTGTTTGGCCTTTTGGAGGAAGAAAAAGTAGCAACTGGGATCGAGCTGAAACTGAGTGGGAAAAGAAGGGACAGAAATGAATTTTTCAAGCTCCCACAGGTCCTTCAAAAGCTTAAGCAATATTTTTAGGGGCAAATCCTGACATCCTGTCTTAGAATATGTGGAGACTCCATTTTAGCGAGTACATCATAAAGTACAACAGTTGGGGATTTTAGCTCAGAACCTAAGTCCAGGAGTTCAGTCATGTACATTAGTTTGCATCATGATTTTCATGTACTACTTGGCCAAGAGTTAGGTGTTTGCAGAAGTCTCCTGTTCCATTACAGTAAAAACCTCCCTACTGAAGGGTTGACTGGAGAGACTGCTGAGAGAATGGGGTTTTACCCAGCTGAAAATTACATGTTTGACCGACGTGGCAAACCAAGATCACATGCAGCATCTACATATGTAATGTAAACAGATTTTGAAACACTACTGTGACTCCAGAAGGCATTCAGTTCTCTTACCTGGCAGTAAAGACAAGGGTGTTCGGCACAGCTGAAACAGACCTTCTGTTGTTGGTAGAAGCTTGTCTAACACACAGCTTCAAGGCAGAATGATAGTAAACATTTTCTAGCAATGTGTACCTACGCAAATCTTCTAGCATGGTTACAAAATCAATAGGATTTTCATTAATATGATAAAGCTACTTCGTACTAAAAATCAGGAAACACAACCTGCATCCATTTTGATGTTATTGTGAAAAATGCCTGACATTGCTATGACAGCACTGGATCATAGTGGAGATCCTCCCTGGCACTTCTACCTGCTGGATGTCAGCTCTTCTCCTGAGCAGGACATCAATGGATTGAAACTTTCCACTAATGCAAGAAAGAAAGGAAAAGCCCTCGAGCTCTTCTCACATGTGCAGACTTAATGGAAATGTTTAAGTTGGGGGTTTTTTTTGTTCCAAAGGAGCAATTTTAAAATAGGGATAAAAAGGTGCTCTGGCACCTCAACAAAAAAATTCTGTGATGATTCATTATGATGAAAGTCTGTGCAGAGCTGCCTTATTTACATGTATCAGTATGGAAGCCTGTCACACTCACATTCTCTTTCCATTTTCCTGTGAATATCATTTACCAAAGCCCAGACAGTATGATGATTCAGAGCAAATATGGGTTGTGAACTCAACAACTATCCAGCTTCACAGTCAGCAGAGAGGGACAGGAGCATCCATCTCCACATAAGTTACAGATGTAAACAGATACAGGGGACTATCTCTGTACCTGGGAGGGTTTCCCTTCTAATGTGCCCTAAAGAGACTGCAGATTACTGGATTGGATACAGGCATCTGTGTAGTTTAAAGGCAGGCATTATGAATCCCTGCTACTTTTCTCTGGAATAGTATAGTGCTATTTTTAAAAATCTCTTGTGAAAATATTCGCTTTCTAAAGAGGTTTTGTTAACATAGTTGTTATCACAGGGTGGTGTCTTTTGTTATTTCTATTAGAATGTAACAGTGAGCTGCCTTAAAACCTATCAAGTTAAAAGAAATTTCAACAGAGAGTGACTTGGAGCCATTTCCCCTCAAATCTGGGGAAGGAAGCCAATAGGTTATGGCTGTAGGGCTAAGCTTCATTTTTCAAGAGCAACATGTGCTGTGGTCCACTTCTAAACTACCTTCTTGGATTTCCTCTGATTTCACAAGCAGAAAGCAGAGAATCTACAAATCAGGTTTAATCAGCAGATTAAGAGGTCACACAGACACAGTGCTGTTGGTGACAAACTGCCCTATAGGCTATTGCAGAGTTTAGTAAGTGAAGTGAGAGATCATGCTGAGTAAAACTGGGGCAGAATTTGCTACAGGTTTGCTGAAGGAAGCTGCATAATGCTGTATAAGTTTGAGCAGCCGTGGGTAGTTTCAACAAAGTTCTTCCCAGAACAAAAGATGGGGATGGCTGAAATATCAGACTTGCTGTAAAACTTGCTGTAAAACACTCCTGTTTCCCACTAGAAGAGACTTATAGCTGCTATGTACATGGTCTGGAAAGAACAAGGTGTACTTAGTCTCAGTTTTGGTCTGAATTTGGCACGTGAGTACTTAGACCTCTCAGACTGCCACCTGATGTAGTTTCACAGCAGGTCATAAAAGAGGAGAGATACAAAACCCACAGCCAGAGAAACCTCTGCACAAAGTCACTGTTAGGTGGAGAGCTGGAAGCTGGAGCACATACTCACCCATGCTCCTGTATGATATTATGCATCTTATGTCAGTAGATGAGATGGGGCAGCTACAGCTGCCACGAGGAATGACAGCCCAGCAGAGCGGCTGTGGCACTGCTTGGGCAGAAGAACTCACCCCAACACAGAGGACTACAAGACAGAAATCAGATCTATCCTTCACACTCCAGGTGGGAATTGATGGATCTGCTATTGAGCATTTGCCTGAAATACTGCTACCCTGTCTGTTCTATCCATGTGCTCTGAAAAAATCGTTCTCATAGTCTTAGTGTACAAGCAGAGCTGGAAAAATTTACACAAAGAGGCTGGAGAATGGATATCATAAGTTTGTCTTTATGCTGCCAGGGGATTTCCTTTAAACAGGGAGATTCATTCCCAGATTCCCCTGAGCAAAGCATGACATCTGGAGCAGCTGAAGCATCTGCTTAGTATCCTTTCATATTAACTCAAGCTAAAAAATGGGTTGTTACACTGTCAAACAATATTAATACTCTGCAGTTGTGTGCTATGTTGCTTTTAGGATAGCAGCATATTTTTTCTGAAATATTTTGCATATTATTTACTAAAGTACCCTCAATCAGTGCAGACGTGGTTCTGGGCTCCCATCTGGTTTACACCACTGTAATTTCAATTACTTCATCACAGGAAGTCACTGTTTTATACAACCAAATTAATCAGAACTAAGTCTTGTGTCTCAGCATCTTAGACAAACAAGAGAGAGTTTGTACATTGAAATTATAATTTGAATTTAATTTAAGGAGGTCAGATTGTTCAATATACCTACTCCCACGAACAGAGAACTCAAAGAAAATTGGTACTATAATATCTCTGAGAACTAGTTGTTACACCTGAATACAAATTATTTTGCAGCAGTAACCCTGCAATTACATGGTTATTGTTGCAGTAAAGGACAATGAGAATTCTTGTATTTCAATCCTCATTGGTTTTGTACAGATTGGATGATCTTCAAATATATAATTCTTTGCAGTATTTTGTTTGAGAAGAGTGATAGCTCTACATATAACAACATGGAAAAAAAAATAACCAGATTAAGCAGGAGAGAGTACTTCTAAGGTATCACATGCCTCTGCCTCTACTGTCTCTGCCCTTGCAAAGGGGCCCTCACCCTTCCACAGCATACAGGAAAATGAAACAAGCCTACGTATTTTATGAAGGCTTGTTGGTTGATTTTGATCCACTCTTCTCTATGGCATTCAGAAAATTCGTGAATATTTCTGTGATATTTCTAAAAACATCTAATTTTCTTACAGGTTTATATGAGTGTGGTTCTTGTGAACCTGCTTTGGGGAATCTGCATTGGTGAAGATCCTGATCAATCCTGAGAGAACATGTTTTAAGTATGAGTTCCCTCTAAACTTAAATCCTTATTTTGCAGTTGTCAAATGCAACAGGAAAGTCCTTGGTGTAACAGGCCTTGTTTTTCCCAGATGAGTACAGGCTTCTGACGAATCACCTTGTTTTTCCTTCCACGGGCAAGGGAAAGAAAGCAGCCCATTTTAAAATGACCTATTATAACATAGCCAAAAGCACAACATGGTAAATCAGTCACCATTTCAAATGTCTGTCTCTGTGAGTCAGTCTTGCCTTTATTGTTCATTTAGAAGCCTCATTGCTGGCAACTTTTCCTATTATTGTCCTTCTGGAAGTACCTGGCAGCAGAAAATGTCAAAAAATGATGCAAGACTGTTAATCTCTATTGTTGGGTGTTTACTGCTTGGGGTCTGTTTTGCTCTAACATCTTGCAACATATAACACCATGTTCAGCATCACGCTTACCTTAAACTGCCTGCTTCCTTTATGGCTCCTCTGCGGCCTTTTCTGTTTTCTGAGAGCAACAGGGTGTTTTAAGACATGCTCTATTTTTTTATTTTATTGCTCTTGGTTCAATATCTCCGTCTCTCTCTCTCTCAATATTTCTTAAATTACTCTGGTTGCTACAGCAACCTTAGGCCTCTGCAGGATATTTCTGCAGGAGATACCTGATATGGCAGAGCTGCTCAGCTCGCTCTTGTGCACAGAGCTCAAGGTGATGCTCAGCACCTCACCTCCTCCACTGGGGCTGGCTGCTTCAGCAGCTGTGATCTGTCCCCCTAGCTGGCTTCAGAAATCAGCTCCCTGCCTTCACTTTTGGCATTTTCAGTTCACAGTAGCACCATTTGCTGTTACAGGAATTCCTAGGCCATTTGGTATCAAATGCTTTATATCTTAAGTGCGTGTCTTTTCTGAGAAGTGGCCACCTGCTTTCAGCTGCTGCCTCTGTACCCACTGCTTTTTAGGGACATGTCAAGAGCAGGTGCCATCTCATAGACACTGTTGCATATTTTTCAGAAAAAGATACATCACAGCAGTCTTGAGAAGGGTAGGAAATGGGTATGGAGAGAAGAAAAACCACGAGCATGCTCTTTTTTCTAGAAGCAAACAGGCTCACTCCAAAGGTGTCCTTTGAGAGCTCAGGTTTCACCAAGTAAGGGACAGATAAAGGAGGTGAGGTCTGAGCCTGCATAGGACCATCACAGCCACAGCTTCTGTGTAAGCTGGTGGTTCTTTTGTTCAAGCCAAGTGACAGGCAAGCTGTGGCACAACGTGTGTGACCACTCACCAAGCAGCTGCCCGCACTCCTGGGCACGTGTAGACCTACCTGGTTGTATTATCTGTGCAGACAGACACTGGCACACACCTGGTATATCATCTGGTGCAGGTTCCAAGTACATTGGAAGAGGATAGGTTAGAAATTCTGATGAAATGGGTTTTATTTTAATATTAAAAATTTGCCAAGTAAATTCAGAAGCAGACAATTTTAAATATTCAAACCAAAAATGCTGATCTCTGATCTAAGTAGCTCTTCCTTTGTGACAGCTAGTATGATTTGGATATATCTTTAACTTCTTTTCCTGTACTTAACCTGCACTCTTGGACCTTTATTTAGTTTGGCATGGTATTCCATCTCTGTATTGCAATAATAAACAATCACAAATCTCTGCTGCCCTGATTTTTAAGGAGTTTTTAAGTACCATTTTGCCCAAGCAGCATATTCTTCTATTGACCTCAAAGAGGGTTTCTCTTGAAAATTACTGAATTGAATAAGGACCATGCCATGAAGGACCATGCTGTTCTGCAAGAAGTATTTCTAGCCTCTCTAAAATTAAAGTCATTGTTCTGCATTGGAGGCCAGCAAAATCCTTTGTGTGTTCTTAATGCATGACTACAGAAGCGCCTCACCAGCACTGAGCTGGCATATACTCAGGAATCGCTGAAATCAAGATCTAGACAGCTGTTGTTTGACCAGTCACCTGATCAAGTATCAGTTATATTTCACCTTCAGATGTATTCCTGTGAGGAATGGTTTCTAATATTTTTAAAATATGATTTTCTCTGACTTTGTGGCTTTGTATTTACCCATATTAAAATCTAAAACCTTGTATATAATCACTATTATAGGAAAGAAAGGTTCTCTACTCAAGTGTAAACAAACCATTAATCTTCTCTGTTTCAGAAAATCCTGTTGAATTGAACAAACATTTACTCAATGATCATAATTATAGTGTATGTCAGTTTATAGAGTCCCAAGAGGATTTAATCTATGTAAAGTGCCTTTAAAATACTGCAATTATTTTAAAGACACAAATAAGCTGAGATTTAAGAACAAGATCACTCTGGTGGACAGTCTAAAGAAGTAGTCTGCTCCTACCTTTTTATTCATTTTTGTTTTCAGGACAGATTTCTAAATTCTGCTAATCTCCACTAGGGATAATTAATTAGTATAATAATTTTTGCTCAATTAATTTTAGTGAATGGATTATAATAGAAATATTTTTAATGAATAGTCAGACAGTTCATACTGGTTGTCAGATGTCTTTAAGAAGGAAAAGGCTACAAAACCTATATTCTTTTACCTTAATCAAGCCAGAAAACCACAAAAGTATTCCCTATTAAACTTTTAACTGTTAAAAATAAGTTGATTCTTACCTTTCCAAAACTCCCTTTCCCAATAGCCCGCAATATTTGGAAGTGGTCAAAGTTAACTGCAAAATAAAGGAGAGAAGAAAAGGAAAATAGTTTGTAGCATGCTAAGTCAGAATCAGAAATCAGACAAGAAAAGAAATTCCCGTGTGTCCAACTAACATCTTTTTACCATGTGGTATTCAATTTTTCTCTTAAAATACCAAATATACTTAATAGCTAGCAAAAAGGAAGTTTGCTTTAAAATGTGCTGCATTCATTTCGTCCATCAGTTCATCTTGCACCAATTCCTCCAGTGTCCACAATCTCCAGAAAGAAACATATCTCTGTCCTAACCAAGTAACGAGACAAGTTAGCATTATGCAGCCATTAGCAAAAACTGCTCAGCATTTTCCAGAAATACTGAGATCTATTAAAAGGACACTGAATAATTCAAGTAAGTAACGACCTCTACCTACAGATACATAAGAACATATGGTTAGCATTTTTACAGTAGTCACTCTTCAGAATAATTCCCATATTTTGTTACAGTGATGGAAGCTTGTCCCATGGTGAGCTAGTATGATCAGCCTTTCCAATGTTTTCCACCTTAATGCAATACTTAATTCTAATATTGTAAGACTGTTTCATAAATGTAGCATAAGTTTGTTTTGAGAGATTCCATTTTAGCTTGGCAGTAGCATGGATTTACTTGCACTTCAGGAAATCTGACAGCACAGACTGTCCTAGACACTGAAGTGCTTTGCTGTGAGGGTGAGTGAGATTTCATTTCTCAGAAATGCCATTACTGTTGGTGTTACATGAGTTTAAACACAGCATGACCTTCAAATCTTCATTGGTAGATCTAGTTTAAAAAAACTCCAACAACATCCTGAACAAAATTGATGCAAAGCCACTGAAATACAAACACGACAATGTGTGATACAGTTTTTATAGTCACTTCTCAGAAAAGAATCACACTTAGAGCTAAATTCAGTGAACCGGAGATGACAAAGTTCAGTGCAACTTAACAGGATTTTTTTAAATTAAAACTTTCTTATGTTCCTGGATTTGGCCATGGACCTTCACCTATGTGCCTGTCATTGATGTAACAGTAACTGGCAAAACTGTGGACGCAGACTGTCACTGGAAAAAATCATGGAACCATAGAATGGTTTGGGTTGGAAGGGACCTTAAAGATATCTCATTCCAACCCTGCTGCCATGGGCAGGGACACCTTCCCCTAGACCAGTTTCTCAAAGTCCATCCAACCTGGCCTTGAACACTTCCAGGGATGGGGCAGCCCCAGCTTCTCTGAGCAACCTGTTCCAGGTCCACCCAAAAATGTGGTAACAAGAATAACTACAATGAAAATGGACTCACATAAAGATGAAGGAGAAAATCCTATAAAACTCATAATACTTCAAGTATTTGCCAAAAAATTATACCATGTCAAGCTAAGCTTTGCATAGAAAATTGAAAGGTTGATAGCTATCAAGCCTCTAAAAAGGGTTAATATCTTACTTTCCCTGTTGCAATAATATCTCATTTACACTACGAACACCACAAAGCATTTGTTTATTTATGCTTGCTTACGCTGCCTTCAAGGAAACGTGGTTGCTCCTTTCATTAGTGCAGCTATAGCAACCACCTTCCTGGTAATTGCTGCAGACAAATCAAACCCAGAGCTGACAGAGCTGAGAGCAGCAGACTCTAGTCTACAGGAAACAAAGATGGTGAGTATAGCAGCTTTAGAATTTGGATACTGAAATAAAAATGCAAAACTTTACAAAGGATATATAAGCTGCTTGGAAACTGAAAATCAGGAAAAAATTATTTGTGCTGAATCCTGTAAGATTTAGGGTTACCCAGATGTTTGAGAATCGAGATTGTCTGCCAGCAACCTGCAGCTGGGAACTGTGCTGACAGTTTTTACCAGCAGGGCACTCTCTTGTAGCTCTCACTGGCTGGTACTGGTCCGATGAAGAAGATAGCCAGTTTAGCAAAACCCCTTTCCACATAAACTTATATCCATTTAAATCCTGTTCCCACCTGTCATCCCTCCCAAGTACATGACTGGGCTGTCTAAGATGATCATTAATTTAGGTAGGAATTCAAAACAGTGTTGAAAATATCCTAAACAACATGTTAATGTCATTAATTGCTTTGATAGGAAAAAATCATCCAAAAATTCAGCACAGCATGCTGGTGTTTTCTGTGTCACTCCTGTGTTTTCAAACTTTCTCGTGTTTCCTGCTTATTTTGCTAAATTTTTTAACAAGAACATTCCTTAAAAAAAGCTTATTTTGAATTTGTTCTTTACCTTGCAGACATTCAGCTGAGTCCAGTGCCCAAAACAAGTGAAAAATTGTTGCAACAGTCTGTAATTATCTCAATTTGAGTCAAGCCACATTTCAGTAATACTTGACTATATTATATTCTGAAACCTGACATGTTTTGAAATACATCAGTTTGAAGAATTATTCTGTTTTTGTAAAACTAAGATTAAGCATTTATCTTTAGCTATGAAAAGGACATTTTTTATTGTCCATATAACTTCTATTCTAGTTCTCTGTACTTCCTTCTTTCCCGTGTTTGTTGCTCTGAATGACTAGAAAAACTTAATTTTTAAATTGGATTTAATTTAAATTGCACTTCCATAAGAATGAAATTATTAAATGAGGCACAAGACCATGGAATTGAAGATGGATTATTAGTAAGGTAAATAAGTGGTTAAAAATCATAGCCACAACAGCTGATCAAATTTTCTTAATTTCTGTGCTTAACTTGGATAGAAAGTGGGATGTTACATTTTCATATCTTCATTAAGAAAAAAAAGATTATTTTCTTTCTGTAGCTAACAGTGCCATAAGCCTTATTTAAATTAAGGTACAATGATTGTAACACATTTTTTGAAGAGAAAATAAAGACAATTTTAAATGACTGAGGAAATATGTAAACATGCCTGAACCTGCATCTAAAATGAGTAAGCCACTTGCAGCCATTGTGGTTCTCTGGAAAACAATAATTCACTAAAGTGAGACAACTCAGTCTCTTTTGATCATTCAAACATACAACATTGCAGATTCACAAACTGAGGAACTGTTCCTCTCTTGGGATATTAGGAAAGAATAACAAATGGGCTACCTTGCAGCTGAGACCAATACTAAACTCATTGAGTAAAACTAAGATGCTTTAAGCAACAGTCCCATCTAGAACAGAGCAGCACAGCTCTGAAAATAGTGAAGGCTTGAGCTAAGTTCACTGCCACCTTGCTACTACATTAGCCAAACACCTCAGGTGTTTTCCTCAAATGTTTTTATTTTCACCGTCTCAAAACTTTTGTCTAATTTTGTTCCTCTAAAGTTTTTTTTCAGGTTCTATATGTGCTTTTTTGTCCTTATTTTTGGTGCAAATTCAATGCCAAAATATCACCACTTACTCTGAGAAGAATTACAGCTCATCATGACCTCTGTCACTTCCAATGTTGAAAATATCAAGGTCAGACACTGCCATTTCCTCTGTGCAATGAGGAGACCACAAGTGTTAAATTCTTGTCCTCCAAAACATGGCATGTGTAGTTCTTTTGGTGCCTGGTTTTACAGCTAATGACATTTTTCTAGTGCAAAGCCCCACTGAGATAATGGTGTGGCTGGTAGAAGGACATTTTCTTCTGTATCAGTAATATGAGTATTACTCTTTTGAAAATAGCTTTCTTTGTACCTTTTACTCAAGAGAAAAAAATATATTTTCCAACTCTTTGAGCACCTTCATTTTTATACCACACCATACTTCGGAGGTCTTATACATCAGCTCTGAATTTGAGTCTAAGAATATGAACAGTTTTCAGAAAACAAAATTTGTTTGTATTGTCTTCAGGTAATTTTTCATACAAGTATACCCACAGAATGAAACTTACTAACAACACTATGAGAGACTTTCTTTCCAGTTTCTTTGATTTCCACCAGTTTGGAAAAACCAAGTATTATAATCTCTCCTACTACATCTCCCACCTTCATCCCTTAAAAAGCCACCGTTAATTCAAAACTAAGAAGGAATATGGAATAAACCAGATATTTTGCTAACTAAGAAACAAAATAGATCAGCATTTATGACATCTGTTTCATGTTACAGTATCAGAGCAATGGATGCACGTTAATTTCAGCAACGTGCTGTATATATACATATAAATATTTTGTTGCTTTCCATTTAGTCATACTCAAATAAACCTTAAATTCATTCCATTGCACAGACTTGACTCTCTATTAACAACTTTTAGCACAAGTGTACTTTACTTGGATTAGAATCATAGTTTCGAATTAGCCCCATGTAGAGTAGTTTGATCTTGAACAAATAAAAGCCAGATGATGGTAACAGGAATCACAACTGAATTAAAGGTTTCATCCTGCTTGCCATGAAAAACAAAAAAACGTGGTCCTAACCATTACAGATACCTGGTCAAATATATTAGTGTAGTCAAAAACGATCAGGAATATCTAGAAGGATGGTGCAGTGGTTTGTGACTGAATTATACACAGGAACCCCTCTACTGCCACAGTCTTCTCATGTGACCTTAGACAAGTGCTCCAATATTTTCTGCCACTGTCTGTAGAAAAAGAGAATGATTCCATCACCAAGCAGCTGTAAAATTAGGTATAGGGAATACCTTAGAGCTCAGACACACAAAGAATTGGAAGAGTAGTAAGAGCCAATTCAGGTAATAGTGCTTTATAAAAGCACTGTGAAGAATGAAAGCCATTTTTAAAGTGTGAGAAGTCTTCACCACTGTGGAAGCGGAGGTACAGAAATCAGTAGACTGATTCAAACCCCACACATCACGTTGTGGTGGAGCTGAGAACAGAACCTGGCTTCCACTTCATACCACACATTCTCAGGCACCTCTTCCGAACGGCACGAGCCCTGATGGAGCAGATATTTGGTATAAAACTTTCTAGTGAAAGATAAAATAAATATTTCTTGCTCCACCGCTCCCTGAGGATAAAGTATACTTTGGGGAAAATATTCACATCACAGTGAATAATGGGTTTTACAACCACCCAGCAAAAACACTGAATAGTTGTAGTGGAAATGCCTATTCTTTTTTTAATCAGCACTATATACATAATGATATATGTTAAAACAACAAAGTATTTTATAAGCATTCACCTCTGCTGCATTATTCACAAATGCTATGTTTACTTGAACCAAAAAAAAAAAAAGTTACATCAACAACAGACCATTATGTATTATGTATTTGATTTATGATCTCACAAACGAACATAACATTTTTACCCTTTCGCTTGTAGTTTTACTGGTTTAAAATATTCTCATGTCACACATCATTTGTTCAGGCATAGATTACATTTAACTAAAGAGGCAATATGAATATTGGGTGGATTCTAGATAGAGCTGACATCTGTTTTCTCACTGCAGCTGAGGAATATTTGCTGCATGTATATGTGATTAGTCCAAATACACTCAATAACCATTACCTGAAAGAACTTTGTTTCTTCTAGAGAAAATATTCAATCGAATGTGGCCAAAGCACAGGCATACACATGCTCTGCAGAATAAAAAAAATGTAGAGGCCTTTCTGGAAGAACTTGATAAGCTAAATACAAACTCTCCTTCCCTGGATGAGTCCCACTGATTTATTTGGACTGTCTGGGAGTAGCCAAAACCAGAACACGAGGACTAAGGCATTAGGAGGTGTACAGTAAAGCCATATTTTTAACACGAGCATTTCAACACGTCGAGCTTCATTCTCACTGATCTCAAGAGAAAACAGAAACAAGGAGATATGGGCATTAGCCAAGAAAATAGATTTTTATTTAAGTCTGAGCACTGTCTTGCAGGTCTGTTTTGGGGTGGTTTAATGCTTCCTGTTTCTGTGAATCAGGAAAACAGAATAATAACTAAATTGAATTTCCTTCTAGATTTGGCTTGTATGGTTTGATCTCACTGGATAGCACTGCTATTAGGATTTCAGACTAGTTCTGCCATCTTCTTTCTGTATCTGTCTACTTTTCAGATGTTCCAGCCTTCTGTAGGGAGAGCCACAGGCTGTGCTGACAGAACCTCAACAAATCTTAGCAGCCATCAGATCTTGTTAAAATTTTTACTGTCCTTCCACACAAAACACATAAGATGAGTAACCAAGTAGACACAGTCATATATATTCAATAGTCATAATAAAACCCCCTGCTTGAATGGTCATAGATAGGACAAACATGAACAGTGCCTAAAAATTAAGTAAAGGGTCAAAAAATGGTTTGGGTAGTCATAAGGAGTCACTTTCCATCATGCTCTGTTCACGGTAAGTGCATTAGTGAAGAAAGACACTTCTTAAATTAAGGCAGAAATTAATTTCTGCTGACAGAATGATAAAGCCAGGCACGTCTTTGAAGTGAACAGAGTACAAATCTGCATAGCTTCATAGGTTTCTGAGTAAAATGGGACATTGCTATACATTATTTGACTGGGAAACTTACTAGCTAGAAAGAGATACATAACAAAAAAGAAGTTTCAGAGCTGGTTTTATCTCACTAATGATGAATCATGATATTTAGGGGCTTTGTATTTAAATTGCATCACAATGTCTCAATTCTTCATGATTAATGAGTGTTTTAGTCTCAATATAAACTAATTATGTTAATTTTTTAATAATTATTCAGACTTTATTTGCAATTAGAAAGAATTTAAGATCTTTGTATGCATGCCAAACAAATTTTATTTAAAATTCGGCTAATTTTGTTTTGAACTTTACAATGCATTTCAGTCTTATCATGTTTGCATACTTCACTTTCTTCAGTCAAAATGAAACATTCCTGTATTATCAAAAGACTTTCATTTCAGAACTCTTGACTGATCCATAGTGGCTTTTTCAGAACAGCTTATTTCTGTGTTTTGCTTCCTTGTGAAGCCACCTGCAGGATGGGATCGTTGGCTGGGCTACATCTCCCTTTCATGGGTGTCCTCACAGCACTTGCATGGTCTGTGCTTTGTTCCCTCTGAGCTGGTGGCCTGTTGGGCTACAGGAGTTGTAAACAGGTACAAGATTTGGATCTACAGAAGGGGATACAAGAATCTGATTCCAATACCTTTGAAGAAGCGTCATATCACAGAAATGTAGTCCAGCTTTGAACTGTGCCAGAAGGAAATCTGGAAAGGTAAACTTGAATTCCATTCAAACTTTCAAAACCAGCTTTGTTTTCCCAGCATAAGGCTTAATTTTTGTCAAGGAAAATAACAGCATTTTGATTTGGCAACAAGTTTAATTATTCATTAAAATTGTTTTCAGAGGAAAGGTCTGATTCAAAAAAAAAAAAAGAAAACAGGGTGACAGAGTTTCTTGTTATCTTCCATCTATGTCACATTTCAAACAAAACATAGGGGAAGAAACCTTTTCCCTTCTTAAAGTGGGGAGAAAACCTCAGTACCAGGGTGTTAGAAAACCAACAATGTGATTTTATTAGAAAACCAACAATGTGATTTTATTTATACCTTTCTTATTTCTATATTCTATCAATAAATAACTGATACCATAGATAAAAGAGTAGGCTAAAGAACATCTGCTGTGATGCATTACAGACATTCTGATTTCCTTATGTCAATCCTCCTACAATGCAGTACTTCACATGCAATTTAGCTACACATTTGATGAAATTCACAGAGTATTTAGACCATGCATGGTTTGTTCATCAAAAGCAGTGCCAGCATCATGGGGTTCTACACTGTAATTAGTGAAATCCACCTCACATCACATCGTTAAAGAGAGTGGGGTTTTCCCTAAATGGCGGGGGAGTTTTCTGAATGTGTTAGTTGAAATGAATACTGGAAAGAACTACAACAGCCTACCATTTTTCAAAAGGCTATAAAAACAGACTAGAAGAATTTGGTGAATCAGCTAATAATTTACACTGTTAGAGAAACAGGCATGTGTTGCCAGAACCAGAAGTAACATTGAAATTCTAAAGAAAATTAGCATTTGAAAGTTACCAAGCTGCTAAGCAAAAAAGATACTAGGACTGATTCTCAAACTCTTCTTCCCTTTAAATTCTGTAAAAGAACATAATTGTATTTCTAATGCTATTCTGTAAAAGCTGCAAAAAAAACCAACATGAGATTTTGCATTCACAAGGGAACTGCAACTCCTTGGTAAAGAAGAATCTGTTTGAACCCAGGATCAAATGAAAATTTCTCTCCAGAGCTGCTTACCCCCAATAAGCCAAATTAAAATGATACTGCCATTAAATACATCTATTCTGAAAAATATATCAGGCAGCTACCTGAAGCCTGTAAAACAAAGTTTGCTCCTTTGACAAGTAGAACAGGCTGCAAATCATTACAACTTTTCTCTGAGGGAAGTTTAAACTGAAACTCCTCAGTGCCATCCCACAGTCTCCAGACCTTGTCTGAGAAGTTAGAGGTCTATCACCAAACCGAAAATCAAGAAAAGACATCTGATGTTTTTAGGGATGTCAGTGTCAACTTCCATGAGTCACTGGGAGGGATTTGTCTGCCAGCCACTGAAGTCAGCACAGAGCATTACAGCTGTAAACTGCAGCAGGATTTTGATCTAAGAGCACAGTCATTAGCTTTTGCCCAAAGTCGACTGAAAGGTTGCCCTGTGGTAGCCTTAGTAAGAGCTTCACCAGAAGCACCAATGACTCCAGGGGTTGCTGTTATTTTTATCCTGTGAAAAAACAAAAAAATTGTTGCTCTGTGGAAGGTGTGGGGATGTTTAGCTGCTGCTTTGCTCCACAAGAATTTTAACACAGATTGGATGAAATTAGCTATTCTTTCTGAAGGATTGAGCACAAATAGGTGTTTACTAGCAAAGATTAATTGTATTGATCAGAAGATCTCTTGTGACTTCATATCTCTCCTGCAGTGTTTCTTGGGATCATTAGATTAAAAAATAAAGTTACTTTTCTTGTCTTTATGCCTCTTTAAAACTAGTCCACATTTTTACCATAACAATTCCTAATTGGAGATTTTTGTGTGCTGCCCCTGTCTTCAGACAGGTTACTCTGTTTCAGAGGCATACAGCAGTACTCTCAGGTGGCTGGGGAAAAAAAAGAGCAATTGAAAAGCCAATTCTTGCCTGTGATGCTTTGTGTGAGCATATGCAGGAAGAGGTGAGAGGAAAAACTATTCTTTAAAATAAATAATCTCTGTCTGAAGGATACAAAGCAATATGAAAGTTCTGTTCTTTTGAGTAAGGATGTGACTTCAGCTCCAATGAAAGCAAACAGAAAGTTACCTAGTTTTGGAGTCTTTCTCATCTTTTTGCTTTGTGCCTTCTTTCCATTTTTCCTCTTTTTTTATTGGAGAAGGAAGCAAAAGAACTACAAAATCAAAAGGTCTTCACTCATCTCAGCTGAAATGAAAAATTTCTGAGTATTGATTCCTGATGGTTTCTGCTTCACTATTATTGCTGTCTGTGTCCATATAGAGTATGTGCATTTCTGATACTTTTCTTCTGAAACGAGAACATTTCAAGAAATTCTACTTCTCATTTTCCTTTTGGCTTTACACAGGAAAGACTTCTATTTTAGGCTGTATTTTCATGCAGCCTAATAATGAGAGGAAGTAGACAATATTTATATTTCCCAACATCAGAAACATATGCTTTAGGCTCTATACCATACCAAATTTCTCTCAAAGATCACCTCACTGACACTGTATTTTAGCCCTTTATGATCCTTTTCATATGATGTTATGACAAGAGCACATGATCATCCAGGTAAAAAACTTGTTCTTTGAAAAACTGAGAAGAAAATGAGGCAGTCACAAAGACACCATGTCTGGCACGCTGCAGACAGCAGGAACAGAGGAGATCACAAGCACCCCTTTTGATGGCAGTATGGATGTTTAGACTGGATTAAGCTGATTGTGGCACCTTATTATACACCTACAGTGCTGATTTGGTTGGAAGTCAAGTTTCAAGGGCAGTGCAATGAGATGGTCACCTTCACAGGGAAGTTACAGTGCTTATTAGTACAGAATTTATGTATTTTACTTTAACAGGAATTGTTTTATATCACAGTAGAGATCAAACTCTGATCCCTGCCATGTCAATATATACTGACAGCAATATTTGCATTTTTCCTCACACATAAGTGAGCACAGGCAATAAAGATAAAGAAAAATTTAAAATTACCTGCTCAGCAGGTCTTTTGACTTTGTTGGTGATTCCAAGAAGGCAACCAATTAACTTGATGCAAATAAGTAGGAATAATAATAAGCAACCTATGTTAGAAGATTTAAGCTAATACAGACTAAAGTTCAATTACTATTATTTGAAGGCAAAGTTAATAATTTAAATTAATTAATTTTAAATTGTTTCTTATTAAAAAACAAAAGGAAGGTCAAATATTGCTATCAGAGCTTGGCAGAAGATACAAGGAACATGAAATGTGTGTTATCATTGCAAAAAGTCAGCTGGACAATCTAGTAGGGATCAAGGCCAAATTCATAGCATGTCCTCAGCAGTGCAGTACAAAAGAATGACTATCTGTTTAATGTCACCACAGATGATGTGAGCAGCAAAAAAATTAGCACAGACAATGATATGTTTTAGTTGTCTTTTTTTTGGGATAATGGAAGATCTTCAGAAATCCTGATGATGACTAATGGTACAGGCAATTACCAAGGTGAAGCTCCCTTGACAAATACCTAAGATTTGAAACAGCAGCAGCTGAGACAGCTTAAAAGGAAAAAGAGACAAAATATGACAGTGGCAAGCATGAATGGAGGATAACACTGCAAAAAGTCAATTAAATTTATAATAATTCCTATCCCAAGATATCATCAACTGAAAGGCAAGTTCAGAAAGGGATAGAACTAGCACATAGTGAAGGCACAAAGTGGGAAAGACTCAGACTGTGACTAAGAAGAGAGATACGTGCAGAGCTGACTCTGCAGGGTAACCACAAATGACACTCTTTCAATGCTACTTCCATGCCCATGGAGGTGGAGGGTCACTGATCTGATCAGTCTGAAAATGTGATACCATGGACAGAGAGCGAGAATTTGAATGCTTATGATGGGCTGTCAGCCTAGATGGTCTTGATTGTGTGGGTCAATTTAGTGTAATCCTTCAGCAGCATAATTTTAAAGCAGACCTTTTCAACATCTCATTACCCTCTGTTATGATGTCTGGTTAAACATCCATCAGCTGAGCTTAAAAAACCCCAAACAATTGGACTCCAAAGACATGGGCTTTTACTGTTAGATTTAACAGAAAAGTGAAAGGAATTTGGAGTGCCAAATCTACCACTCTTTTTCAACAAAGAGCAAATAGCAACAAATTGTTGTGAAAAGCCTGTAGCGGCTGTCAGGGGTTTTACATATTGATGTATGACTCAGTGCTAGGAAAAATAACCATCAGAGGTCAGGTGTTCCTCTGGATAGACTGAATGAAATATGGTAACAATCCTCACCTTTGCTAAATAACAGATATTGATGTCTGGAAATGACCAGAGCCTGGTTAACACAATCCTGAAGCTCAGAAAAGATTTGCTAGTAGTTGAAAATAACACACAGTGTGGTAGGTATGTTCACTTCTTGCACACAGGATTCGGTTTGACTGGTCACATGAAGCTGGCCACATAAAAATGGCCACATCATTCCATGATTCTGTGAAAGAACACAAGTCTCTCCATATTTAGACTGGCACTGAAACTATGTGACATGAATAACTGCCATTATTAGGTTATTATTAGGTTTGATGCACTGGCTAACAATGAAACTGCTTTAAGTCCATAGTCCTGACCTCACTGTCACACAGAAATGACCAGGATTTAGTCAGGCAGTGTCAAATCTTCAGTATAACCATAGGTTAGTTTATCATAACAAAGCTGATTTGTCTGCTTCTACATTCTGTTAGCATATAATCAGGTAACCTATTTTCCAGTAGAAAGGTTTCTTTTCATTGACTCACTTGGCTTAGTGGAAAGTAATTGGAGCTTCTCATCCATGTATCCTATTATAACCAGCAATTTATAGAATTTTACTATTATAAACTCACAAGTCAGTGAATTATTTTTATTTTAAGACCAGTGAAAGTGTCAATTAAAGATCCCTTTTTGTGGCAATGAAAACAGTTTTGTTTTGTGACAGGACAGAGATTTGGTTCTGATAACGTAATAGCACCACTGGAAACATCAGAAGTCATCAAGGAACAATTGAATTGATGTACTGGACCTTACCACAGCCAGTGAATAGCAGGGAAGCCTCTGTGAGTCTTCATGATTTTCATAGCTCTTTCAAAAGACATTGACATTGAAACTAAGGAGAAAAGTCCCAGGACCTGCTCCAATGCAAAATTTAAGACTTTTGGTAAGTGAAAAAACATTTGTTTTTGTTGAGAAAAGAGAGTTTCTGATTGACCATGTTGTTCACTTATGGATGAGCTGACAGGAACAATCTCTGAAATCATTGCAAGGAGAAACAGGTTGACAGGTATAAGAAGCAGAAAAGATACTCCTTGTGAAAATGTATTGCTACAATATAGAAAATCTAAATTTCACTTTACTGTAATGGACTTCCCTGTGAGATCAGGATACACATAATAGACTATGAAGCATTCTTTTCAGCTGGAAAGTGGGAATATTCACCTCCCTCAGAGTTTCTATGAAAATAACCTCATTAATAACTGACCTGGAAGGCTCTCTGAGGGAAGTTGCTATGGGAATAAAATGTCAAATATCAGTTTACCAAACTCTTTTCTCCTGCAATAAAATTTATCAGAGTGATCCCCAGGTGAAGGAAAATTCTTTAAGTGAAGTTAACAACAAAATCCTCAGTGAGACATCCATCAATCTTATCCATGCAAAGGTCTCTGTAATTCCAAACATGCCAGGGGAAGCAAATAAACCTCTTTGCTCTTGGCTCCTGGGGGTAGTGGCTCTGAAAGCACTGTTCCTGCAGATCAGGATTTCACAAAATGAGTCTTGGTGCTATGTTAATGGGAGGTTGGGGACCCATGTGAAGAGGATTTTACTCAAACATGTAGAGAACACCTTCAAACACCTTCACCTATGAGTTGTTCTCTTTTTCTTCTAAATTCAGAACCCAAAACTTGAGGAGTCTCTCTCCAGAACCGAATCTTGAATTATCTCTTCTATTTTTAACCACAACTACAAATTAAATACTTGGGGTGAGTAAGGACAGTAAAGAGACAGAATGATTCCCATTTCAATTGGGATTGCCTCCCATTTAGTGATTTTAACTCAAACCATCACCTTGGGCTTCAAACAAATGGTGCCAGTTCTAAGTTGCAGCAGAAGTGTGCCTGAAGTGTCCCTGCCTGCTCCAGCTGCACAGTGGTACATCCCAGCAATAACCTGGGCCGTGGCTGTAGGACCCAGCTGCACGCAGCAAGGTTGCACAGCAGTAGCTGAGGGATTGTGAACAGGAAAATCTGCTTCTCATCATGGAAAAAGGCAGTATTTAATTAAATTAAGTGCATATAGAGAGTACCTTTAAGGGCCAGATCTCCAGTACAGGAGAATTAAAGAAAATTTCAAGTATTCCGTTACTGCCTGGCCACAAAGTAGCACCTCAGAGTCCAGTGGATGCTAGATACCTCATAAACTGGCCAGATTTCTACTGACTGTTTAAGTAAAAGACACAACATACTTTTAAGAGGACTGAGCTCCATTAATTCCATCTGTTAGCCTACCCATAGTTATCCATCCTCCATAGTTATATGACTTTCACTATGTACTTCAGCACTCAAGTTGCATTTTATTCATAGGTCTTGTAAATTTTTTAAACTAAGTTATACTTCTTAAAAAAATAATAAAATCCATTTTAGAGATGGAACCTCAAATCCCAACCTCTGAGGTTGTAAAGGGACTGACCTCAACTCAGCTTAACATTTCTGATTTTTATAGTCATCTGGAGCCAGGAAGAGGCTTCTTTTTGATTCTAGCTAGGGTTCTCAATATTTCACTGTGTGAATCATCTACTTGCGTAAGAATCACTCCACTTTCTCTGCAATTTTGGAGGAAAGCAGGTCTCACAAAGGTTTTTTTTTTACCAACATGCTCCAGACTAAACTGTTGTTGATCAAACATGATCAATTTTTTCCGACTTCATCTGAGCTGTTAGTTAACACCTTTGTATACATCACTTTTTGTGGATGTTTCTCTTCAGGATGGCATAGAAAGGGTAGGGAAAAAAACCTGATAATAACAGCTCTATTTAATTGATAAAAAACTTCCATAATTTCAGTGCAATGCATATGTCTTCATCTCAGTGTTTACAGATAAATATTTGATGATGGAATGTGTAGTTTTTCTACAGAGACTGAAAAAGATGGGTTGACTGCTGTACATAAAATGACCACCTAACTGCAGAAGTTTTTTTTACTTGGAGCTGATGATTTATTCTCTCATCATTGTGCTTCTTACCTCTGGGAAATTCTTGTATATTTATTTACAAGTTATTTATAAGTATGCTTATTTACAGTCCACAAGCAATTACACCAAAGCTGATAGGACCATTCATTGTAGGAAACAGTAAATATGAATAAAGAAAGTAGGCACTTTATCTTACCTACCCACTGCTAAGATTAGGAGTTGCCCTTGTTTCTGTCGGAATAGAGTTAATTTTCTTAGTATCTCGTATAGTGTTGTTTATTATTATTATTGTCATTGTTATTATAATTTACTTTATAGCAGTTATATTCTTATCTCAACCTACATGTTTTGCCTTTTTCTGATTCTCCTCTCTATCCAACTGGGAAGGGGCGCAGAGTGAGCAAGCAGATGTGTGGTACTTAGTTGCCAGCTGGGATTAAAACCACAACAGAAATGAAATATTAAAGACTTCAAGCAAAGCAAACATAGATACACTTATGAAACAAACCAAATCCACCTCAGGTCAGCTGATACAGTGGTGACTGAGGAGAGGAGGAGGACTTCACATCAGCCACAATTCCCAAGTTATGGCTGGGGGTTGATATTAGCAGCAGGAGGTCAGTAGATTCTAAGCCACAACTTAGCTTAGATTTACTTCATATCACCACACAACAGGAAAAAATATAAAGATTTTCCTGTTGGTGGCGCTCACCTGTTGGTGAGCAGGGTGGGTAGTTGACAGATATTAATGGAAAGGACATAAGTTCTAATTTTAACCACAGAAGTTACTAGGTGCAAAGCACAAACAAACAGTGAGCTGCAGAGGATAAAATTGCTCAGTGTAGCAGAAGGCTTGTTAGTCCCTGAAACATTCAGTGGCACTAAATGTGCTTATACCAATTCTGTATAATCACAGAAAAAGAACCTCAAATAAGTTTAATTATAGATATTAGATGAAAATAAATCATGAATACTGGTGACTCAGTTCTAGAGTTCCCTACCCCATACACTGGGTTCGTTTTGATGAGAGTAAAGTATATAAAAGAAATCTATTTATATAGAGAGAAAAAGAGGGACAGAGAGAGACATAATCTCTAAAAATACATGTGTATTTGTATTATATTTTCTTAACTAGAATAAAATGGCAAATCAGTATATCAGAGCTTCTTCTGGCTGTCTATGGAATATAGTATTAAATAACCTTGGCTTCTTCACAGTACAGATTGGGAAGTTTTCCACATAGCAAAAAAAAAATTGTGGGTTTTTTTTTATTTACAGGTTGTGAAAAGGACTGGAAATCAGCTTTATATCACTAAATACTAGCAGAAACATGATGTATATGACAGTAGTCAGCAATCTTTCTTGGGTGATCTGCTGGGGTGTGTTTTTTTCCAAATTGGAATGTAGCACATCAGGAAGATTTTTACAACATCTGGGACATCCTGTCACTCAAAAATTCAGGATGACATTGATCCACATATGTCTGTGGATCAAAAGATGTATATGATCCACCTAGCAGAGGAAGGTTAGAGGGCTGACAGCAGCTGGTAGTTACTCACAGATATAAATATACCCAGGGAAGCATTTAAAATTCTCTGCATCTCACAAGTGAGAACCCTGAATGCCGCAATCTTTCCTCTGTAATGGACAGCTACAACAGTGATAGGGCCGCCTTCTATGAATGCATTTAAAATCCGTGACTGTGCCTCATCCAACACCACTGAGACAGGCTGATGGCTCCTGGCTTAGGAGCATCAACAACCTGAAGTCAAGGCAGCACTCAGCATAAGTGCTTGAAACCACTGAAAACACGGCAACCCTTCACTGCCACATATTACTTAATCTTTTCTAAACAGCAGACATAACCTCTCCTCACTCTCACAAAAGTCCTGGGAAAGCCGTTCAGAGAGCAGATGCTATCCTAGCAACAGCTGGAATTTGCCTAGCCACCAGACAAAGCTCCACTTGGATGTCCTGCCTCCCACAGCCACAGCCAACACCTATGAACCTGATTTCCAGTCCTTTTCCCAAACTATAATAGTAAAAAAAAAAGGAAAAAAAGGACAGGACAGACCAGGTGATTGTAAATAATTTTTTTGTTATTTTGAAAGCTGCCCAGGCAGCTTTACTCTAGCTGTTCTCTTCCCCTGTTCACCAACAGAGCGCTCACTAAATCCAAAAGAAAAATTATTGCCCTGCTGAACATTTGGATCAACAGCAAGTGTTAAATACTTTATGACTCCTTTCCAGCAAAATCTCACAGCACTTAGTGCTGACAATTTTGTTCAATAAAGATCAATAAATCCTTCAAGAAAGTCTCTCAATACTGAGATTTTTATGGAGAATTTCACACTAAAAATGTTTTTTTCTTTCTAAGGTATTTTCACCTGCTATTATTTTTTTGCACCATAAAACAACCCTAGTTTAATCACTCAGTTTAAAAACTTGAGCAAGAGGTCTCAAAGACATGTCACTAGGCAGGAAAAGATGTGGCAATAAGGGCATAATTGGCATGCAGTTACTGAAAAATCACATGCCAAGGCTGGGCAGAGAAGAATCTCATGAATCTGCATAAAACTTCTGTCTAATCTGTTCCTCATGTTACATCCAAATCAACCTCAATAAAAGCTAACTTTGTTTTACAGCAATTCCCCACACAGAAGATTGTACTTCTGTAGTTTTCACATGCTAAAAGAGTCAAATCTGAAGCTCGGCTTAAAATAATGACTTTTTCCTACTTCTCAAGACAATCTTCTGATGATCTCTTGTTGTTTGATTCTGTGTAGCAGTTCACAGTGCTTGCCCCAAAAGTATTTGCAGACTTTACAGCTTGGACAAAGATTTATCTAAACCTTACCCCAAAAGGCACAAAATCAATCTTCATAACATAATGTGAAAGCAATCCAGGGGGAAGTGGAAGATTTCCGACAAGTTTCAGAAAGGTGTGAAGGACACTCAGGAGGCTGACAGTGATTTTGTGATTATATTGCATCTTTGTTTTAACAAGGTAGCTAAGAACAGTTCTCATCACTCAGCAAGGGAGGTGGAACAATCTCAAAAGGAAATAATAATTACTGGAAGGATTAACTCAGTTTGCATTTTTATGTCCTAAATAAGGAACAGCAGGTGTTCCCTTATCACTGCAAAAATAGGAAAAAGAAGGAAAGTATTTTTTGCCCACTGCAGCAGACTGCCTTGCAGTATATTTGTCTTACTAAATACAATAGTCTTTCTTACACAGAACAGTGCTAGCAATAGAATGATGAAGTCAGTGCTCTATTTTATTCAGTATCATATCAAGCAAAAAATGACAGGGCAGAAAAGTACACCGGTTGTAGAACTTATCTAAATGTTTCTAAATTTGATATTATTAAAAAAAAAAAAAAAAAAAGAAAAAAGAAAGAAAATGAGAAAGAAAGAGTGAATAAACACAAAATCAATAAAATATTACCAGATAGAAGTCAAAAGCACTGATTTAATTCACATTTTGATTCAGATAAACAGACTGTATGGTAGATTTGATGAATATATCTAAAACAGCTTTTTTCAAAATATACCAAAATAGAAAAAGTTTAATGAAGTATAAAATAAAGAAGCATACTTCAATTTAAAAGGAAAATACCTTTGTCTTTATTATGGAATGAATGAAGCTTAGGTGTCTACCTCGTACTTAGTACCCATATCAGAAAATACAATACAATATTTTTAAGAATGAAAGCATTACAGTATTTGATACTTTTGTGTCAAGACCCGTGACAGCAATCATAGAAAAGAGGTGTAGGAGAAAAACTGATTATAAAGAATCTTCCACTAGTTGTAACAGAAATAAATCATATGCAAAACTGGAAAACAAACCTTGACAGACTGACTACCAGTGAAATAAACTGAAATCACAGAATCATACAGTATTTTAGGTTGGAAAAGACCTTTAAGATCTTTGAGACCAACCATAAACCTAACACTGCCAAGTCCACCACTAAACCATGTCTGAAAGAGCCCAATCTCCAGTAAGTTTTCCTTGCCAGGTTGGAAAATACAGAAACCTGATAGTCTTTAGAAAAGAGGTGGTGAATTAAGAAGACTTTTATAGACATCTTTTTGCAGAGTTCAAATTTCCAGTGATTAAAACCAGAACTGTCCAGTGACCTCACAGATCCTAGCCTGTCCATTCAGACTGTTTCATTTACTCAGTAAAATACACAAGTTGATGAGAGTCAAAGTGGAAGTTAAGGAGTTAGAGATAAGGTCAAACTGAGCATGTGAGAGACTGCATGTAAATAAGTCTTCTAGCTATTGGAGTGGAAAATAACATTTGGAAACGAAAGGAAGGAAGTCCTCATTTCTGTGACCCAAAAGTACAACCCTACTAGTATCACTGTTGATGGATATTTGAGGTGAATGCTGACTGCCTAAGGGAATAGACCAGTGTATAACATCAGGGTTTTCTTGAGGACAACATGAATACACATCATATGCGGCACTTCCATTGTATTTGTCAGATTTTAGTAAGTGAGGAATCTGGGATGGAAAGCCTGGTAGTATTCGCTAGTGAACAGATGCCTTCTTTCTTTCCTCCAGAAATGTGTGTTTTATAAAGGTACAGTACTATACTGTAGAATACAAATAGTATATATTGGCCTAACTATAAAACTGTACTGTATACATGTAATGTAAAATTTAAACAGTATAATGTTAATTTCTAAGAGTTTAAAATTAAATAAAAGGATTTTCCATGAAATACTGTATTAAGGCAATCAGTTCTAGGTCTTGATGAACATATTGATGCTCAACATCCTCTTGTACTGAGAAGGTGTAGGCATCCTGGGCCTCACCAGAGCTCATCTGCAGACACAATGTGATTTGAACATACATTTCTGATAAAGGAAATAGTTTCCTGTGATCAAGTACAGCCAAACAAAAAAGTGTTATTTTTCAAAACATTTAATGTATAAGAGACTGAACCCTAGAGAGTAAACCAACTTTGTTCTTCTTTAATCGTAGGAGAAAAAACCCAAGACATTTGCCTGCTCTTTTTCTGCAAAGACCCTGTATTTGCTATTCATGCCAAATTTCTATTGAGTCCAGGGGAACTCAGAGTATGATTTAGTAAAGAAAACAACTTTTATTGATCTCTTCAGTTTTTTATGTTTGTGTAATAATAATCTTTTACTTTTTCCTGTTGCAGGGAATCTTATATACGCACACACATACATGGTGTTCACAGGCACAACAGCAAATTAGGCAACAGTCCAACATAGGCCTATGTTAGGCAGTAAGTAATGCCATTCATGGTAATCAATTTAACTAGTTCACTAAAATAAGCAGAACTGTGCTCAGGAGAGATCACACCCTCTGATGTGCACACTGCTTACTACTGCTGCTCTTCCCATCCAAAATGTCCAGGCTTTTCCTGCTGAGTTTGGTGGGTGTCCTGTATATTTTGTTCCTTTCCCTCACATGTTTTACATGATAGGATGCTGTGGAGCTCCTCTACCGGACTGAACTAGAAGCTGTCCTTTTTAATTGAATATTCTCTCAGAAATTTTTGCTTTGTATTGATTGATCTCAGTAGCAACCTATTCTCTTCTACACCTTTCCCATCATCTCAGCATTAGCTCACTCTGGCTAAGTCAAAATGTTGTGAAACCTCCAAAATAACTTGACAATCTCTCCTCTATTCCACCCTTCAGTGCTTAGTCACAGGTGTCACAGCCCACCAGGTTTTGCTTTAGGAAGGTTTCGCCTTCTGCCTCCCCAAGCTTGCTTTTTAATGAGAAAGCTAGAAAAGAGTGAGTCTTGTGCTTGGCCAACAAAACCCTGCCTTCTTTGGTTTTATGCCCACATTCAGAAGATACTGTACAAAGACAGTTCTGGTGAGACTGGACCTACTTTCTCTGAGTATCCATGAGCAAGATCATAATTCCTTACTATGCGTTTTTTCCCAAAAATTTTCTTGGCCATTTTCTAATTCAGTCAGGTACAACATTTGATTCCAGGCTGAACTTCACTCATTGGACAGTGTGATACCCAAGGTACACAAAAAACTGCTTCCCTCCCTAGAAGCTACTGCTGGCTTTGTAGCCCACATTCACACATTCACATCAAGGAATTCTTTCACTTTTATGCCAAGTGCTATCCATGACTCAGTGTCTGTCACACTGGAGCCAGGTGGGAGGAAGTAGATCTGTTCCCCCTTGTTCTATGGGAAACTGTCAGAACTTTTGAACTCTCCTAGAAGTGAAGCCAGTATTGAGGAGTAGAGTCAGTTTAACATCTCTGTACATTTGAAAACCATTAGCCCTGGGATAAAACCAAACATTTACTTCTCAGATTGCCACCCCTTCCACCATTCAACTTTGCCAGTCCTTCAGAACCCAGCTGCTCTTTGGCACAGAAAACATCAGCAGCACAGCTGAAGCAGCAGAGCCTTTTCACTGCAAGCAACAGCTGTGGGCAGGGACAGGAGACAATGTCTGAATTTGTGAAGGAGGGATTGTAAAAGCAATGGTGTTGAGATTGAGACAATAATCTTGTTATCTCAGAGTTTATTTCATAATCAGAATTTTCCCTGATCTTGAATAGGAGTCTCTGAGCTTACCTTGCTTGATGCTTGGTTAGCTTTGAATTATTTATACTTAGTTATACACAAAAAGCCTATCTTGATATGCAGGCACACTACTGACACATATTGCAACATGGATAAAATGTTACCTCTGTGAGCATGTCCTCTATAACAAGTCAACAAGAAATTCCTTAACAGTCTTAGACATAGGTGTCATGTCAACCACTTCTGCAAATTTTAGAAGTCTACAAAAGCAGCAGGAAAGACTTACATTATGCCTTTTTTTAAGATGGAGGTCCTGACAAGGATGTTTCCACCACAGCAGAAAACTAAATTGGAATTGTAGTAAATATTATTAGGAAGGATCTTGAAAATTTATCTGGTCCACCTCTAAGATATTGCTGGCAGAGATTTTGTTGAATCTGGATCATGTAAAGTAAAGTAGAATTGGCAAATACTGCCCGTGGAAAGGATCTTTGTTCTAATCCTGACAGTGTGAGGTAAATCTGATATTGCACAACATTTTTAGGACATTCAAATGGTGGAACAGAGATGCAGCTCATTTGAGATAGCAAGAAGCTGAGGTGAAAGTGCCAGATCCATCTTCTTTAGAGTTCTCTGTAAAAAAGGGAAAACTGATACAGTATCAAACTTCACCTACAATTATCAGTGTCTGAAGAGGTCCACATTATTTGTGTGCATAGCACCAAAGCCTGAGTCACGAAGACGAGGGCTGATGGTGATTGCAATGTCATGATATTCCTTCTGAACCTCCTTCAGCAGACCATGTAAACTGTCAACAGCAGTTTGGTAGTTGGTACCTTTGTGGCTGCCTGAAATTATCATATTGTTCTCCTGTGCTCTCCTTCCCATCTATATTCTCCTACTGTCTCATATCATGCTGTAAGTGTAAACTCAACACTGATCTGTTTTGTGCTGTGATTATACAGACACTGGTATTAGGGTTTCCAAAGTGTTTTGCACTACCCATAATGATGACTTCCTGTCTAAAGTTCAATAAATAGAAAATGAAATTGTATAAAATTCAACATGGTCATAAAACAAGTAAAAAAAATATACAATGGTCTGGATCTAATTTATCTAAAACATTGATATTCCACATAAAATAATGCCTTTGACAGCTGTGGCTTTCAACAGAACTGCCTTTGAGCAGTTTTTAAATCACATTGTGGTATTCTTATCCAACTGAGTTCTAAAGGGAACTGGAATATTCATCTTTGCAAAGAAAAAATTAAAATGCAATGCAACACACCATAGAACTTCCAAGAACAAAGTAAAAATCCAGCAGAAATATTGATCCCACATGATGTTTGCTACTTTCTCTAACAGAAGGTATTTAGATGCCAAACCCTTTATTTAAGTGTTCTTTAGGGCTGTATTTTATGGAACAAGTAGTTTGAAGGAGTGTGTTATTATCTCGTGATTCAAGTTGAGTGCAGCAGCTCTGTGACTGCATCAGGCGTTATCCATTACAGCTCTGTGGCAGCAGGATGATGAGCACTATCACATCACTGACAATAAGTGGACACTGCATACTCTGTTCTCAATCTGACTCATTTTGACATTTAACCACTGCTTTAAATTGGTTCCAAGCAAAACTCGTTTGTCATTTTTCCCTATGTCACTTTACAGTTCTTCAGCTTTCACAGCCCTTATATACAAACTCAGCCATTATGCTCAGAATTTAACTACCTGAATCCATACTAAATTGCAGGCATTTTTCTTGGGCTCTGCATCTGGGTCTTAGGCTTTTAGTACAAGTCTTTTCAGCAGATGGACATTTAATAATGATGTTTTCTGACACTCACCAACAATTTCAAATCCTTCATTTAAGATGAAGGCTTTTCTAAAGAGGAGAGGTAGAAATCAATTTTGAATTACATCTTCAAATTGGAAGTTTAACTCCAGAGAATGCATGCTATATTCTCTAGTATGTAAGATTTCCATTGAGCTCTGTAGTTATGACACTACAGCAGAACAAAGCCTTATGACCCAGGCAAGGAAGTGGGACTTCAGCACTTCCTTGAGGTAGATACATGAGCACTGAAGTGAAACAGGTTCCGGCCACGGAGAATAAGCCAAGGTATGTTGCTGTGCCTCATTTCCCACACACAAGACTACACTACTGAGGCACAGCCTGTCACAATGATCTCCACAGAGGGGTGTTCAAGCTCTACAACTTCAGGATACTCAGTGAAAGGCTCTTTGGAAATACATATTTACTTTAAATGTAAAGTCATGTACTACAAAAATAAAAACAAGCTCTTTAAAGGTTCAGTACACTTATTTCTAAAAGTAACTGTACCAAAGCTGCCTTTTTGAGCCCCAAATAATCAAATACAACTGCCATATCACTTGGCAGAACCAGCTTCTAACTTCTAACACTTTGTTTCTTATCCTTTCCTCTGTATCTTCCACCACAATGTAGGCAAATACATTATTCCTGTTTGATAGTACTAATATCTCTTCTGAGTCAGCTCCTTTCTAAATTACTCTTTTCGACTATTTCATTTACACATTTTGAATATGATTGAAATTTTAACTGAACATAGTCAAGCAAATCCACCATGAAAGACACTCTTCACAGACACTAGTTTGTTAATATATTCATTACTTGTGATATTTACTGAGAATTTGCAAGGAACATTTACCTATGGTGACTATTACCCTTGCTCTTCTATTTCCATTCTTGTGAACATATTGCTGTTTCTGAAGAGTTGAACATGAGGAAAAATTTACTTCTTTGCTCTCCTGATATCAGTACTGGATATATGTATTCAGGAGAGGGTAGTTATGAGAACAGGAAACATTCAAGGTGAAAAGAGTCAGGTTCCTGTGCCTTGGTAGTATTAACCAAAATAAAACTGTTTTCCTTTTACCTGAATTGATTACACAATTTGGGTAGTACCTGGCTTAAAATGCTTTTTAAATGTCTGAAAAAATGTAGTTACACACAATATAAGTATCTAGCTTTGGTAAGAGGTAGTGATGTTGCACAACACCAGACCTAATTCTCTATCCAACCTATACAGCAATAAAAGTCAAGAAATGAAACATATTTTTCTGTATCATTAGCTGAGTGCAAGGTCTAGGCAAACAAAGGGCTCTGTTCCCTGGATTATTCCTAGCTGGTTTTGTGCTTTAACCCAGGCTAAGAAGAAAAACTGATATTAATACAGCATGGTTTTACCAGAAGTTTTTTGCACATGAGTAACCAGACATTTCTCCTTGATGACAAACTTATTTTGTAAATGATAGAGTTGGCTTAAAATTAATTTTTCTCAGTTTCAGTGGAATGATAAGTAAGAAAGTATAAGGAAAGCTGAATATGATAAGGATTAACTGGCAAAATGCAAGGTGGACATCTGTGTTGGTTTTGGCTGGAATACAGTTAATTTTCTTCACAGCAGCTAGCATGGGGCTCTGTTTGGGATTTGTGCTGGAAACAGTGCTGATAACTCAGGTATGTTTTAGCTATTGCTGAGCAGCTCTTCCTCAGATTCAAGGCCTTTTCTGTCCATCATCCCATCCCACCAGTGAGGAGGCTGGGGGTGCACAAGGAGCTGGGAGGGGACACAGCCAGGAGAGCTGACCCCAACTGACCCAGGAACATCCCACACTATATGGCTTCGTGCTCAGGATATAACGCTGGGTGAAGAAGAAGGAAGAGGGAAACATTCAGTGTGATGGCATTTGTCTTCCCAAGTCACCATCACATGTGATGGGCCCTGCTCTCCTGGGTGTGGCTGAACACCTACCTGCCCCTGGGAAGCAGTGAATTAATTACTTGTTTTGCACTGTGTTTGTGTGCACAGCTTTTGTTTTCCCTATTAAACTCTCTTTATCTCAACCCACGAACTTTCTCACTTTTATTCTTCCAATTCTCTCCCTCATCCCACTTGGGGGGAGTGAGCAAGTAGCTGTATGGGGCTGAGTGAGTTGCTGGTTGGGGTTAAACCATGACAGTAACACTGGAAAAAGTATTATTTAGAAGTGGGAATTATGAGGTTGGCAGGGGTTAACAGCAAAGAAGATCAAGTCTGGATATGATCCAGCTGAATACTTACATGAAGTGTTCAGTGGTCTTGATAACTGGGATGGAGCTGATCAGAGTGGTGATAATTTAAAACACTGGATAAAGAAGAATCAGAGTGTTGCAAGGAAAGAAGTGAGTGATCATCTTTGAGACTATGAATAATAGAAATGGACCAAAATTCAGTCCTGCAAAAGGCCATGTACAGAGGAACATCAAGAATTTCTAATGTAGATTGGAGTTCATCAATGGAAATTACTGAGCAGGGCACTGACCACAGGGTGACAGAACTATCCACATGGTATGTCCATGAAAATGGCATATGTAGTTAGTTATAGGCTGTACTAGAAGTTATTTCCAGTAGACAACAGGATGTATTTTTCCAACACAAGGTCCTGGTGAAAACTACAGTTCTGTGTGTAATTTGGGTTATCTGTGTGAAACCAAGACAGGTTCAAATGCAGACAGATGCAGGGCACAGCAAACTAGAAAGCAGTAGAAATAGTAGAAAAATAGAAGAGGTTTCCCTACAAACCAAAGAGTGAGAGGGGACATTTTTGCTGTCTGTCAAAGCCCCAGAGTAATCCTGGAGGGGGGAGAGCATTTTAAACTAACAAAAACTTGAAATAAACACAACTCTTATAAATAGGTTTAAGAAACATTTAGTCAGGAAAACAGATGTTTCTAACCATTCAAAGAGAGACATTCTGTAAGATCCTGATAATAAAAATGGAACGCAGAGAACTAATGTAGCTGGTAAAAATGGTACGCATTACAGCCTTCAAAAAGATTAGTGTATGGAAATGATGTGGTATACTGTCTGTAATAACTGGGGACTAACAGCATGCAGTTCAGGCCTCTGATTCTCTAGAATAATTTTTCTATTATCCTGAGCATGGTGTGGAGTCTACATATGACTTACAGTTTTTAGATCTACTCGATGGATCAGCACCTCTTCTCATCAGAAAGCAGGAGTTGTAACTCTGGAACAGACACCCTGTAGGCTTGTCAGGCAGCACCTGGGTGCTCTTCACACACTATTTCCATACATTTATTTGTTAAGTAATACACTGAGTAAGTAACTTTTTTCTACGATTTACAGAGCGACATTACATTGTTTTAAACCTTTTCTTCAAAAATTCATGTTTTATTCTACATCCATCATCAATATGTATGAATATAAAATGACAATACTTTATTCTGCTCGTTTTTATAATTTTAAGAGGCAGCTGTGATATTATACACAGTACACGAAATAGCTTATTTTCTACTATTCCTACATCTTCATGCACAATTTACTGATTCCAGTTCTCTCTGAATTGTCATTCTTGAGCAAAATTATACCATCTCAAGAAACAAATCCACTTTCTCTTGTTATACTTTCTCTTTAGCTTTTTTTGTTTTTAAATTACACATTGAGTGCAATATTGTGGAAAATGGTGACTTTTTTAGCTACTAGTGGGAATATGAAAAAAACAGCTTCATTTTGCATTAAATTCTGTAAGATACTTTTTCAAAGAGGAGATATTTCCCCATATTGTTTAGGTACTTGGGAAAATGCCATCCTGAACAATATTTTGTAAGTAGTATTGGAAACTGGTTATTGTTTCAAAAGCAACGGACTCTTCTGAACTAGACAGTTGTGCCAAGCAAAATATCTTAAGAGGAATAAAAGATTAGGTTAGGAACATTCATAATGGGGAAAACCACCTCAGAACAAAACAAAACCATGCAAAGAATAAATAATGACCTAATAGAAATCCATAAATACTTCATGTGCTTTTTTTATTAGCTGTTAATAATGGCTGCATTACAGAAACATGTTCCTGATGGAAAGGGAACTAAGTGGCATGAAGGCATCTCTGCAATAATTTACTATTGGACTTTGTTCATTTTGTTTAAAAATTGACCACACTTTTGTATCATGGAAAAAAAAAGTAAGGTGGTAATAATTAATGGAAACTGCTAACTCAGGAGAGCCCAATTAAAAGTCTTCAAAGGCAGGAGCATGGGTGTCCTTTTACCTTAGGGTGTCTAGACAGCATGCTTTCACTCTGGAGTATTTCTCAGTGAGTTACCTCGAGGTTTACAACACCAATTGTGCATGGTCGAGACTTTACCTGGGGGGAGGTGTGGGGGACTCTTTCTCATTTGTATGCTTACACAGCATGACCCATGGTAAAAGTCTGAAATTTTAAATCAGTGCAAGAAAATGACAGCTATGGCTCCACAATACACAAATGGTAAATAATCGGTCCCACTCCCCACACAAACAATGGAATGTTGTAAACCACACCTCACCAAGCTTTACCAAGGAATAGGGAATGGTAATCTTGTCTTAATGTATGTAAAGTGCTTAAAAGGGTGAATATATCTTTACTTGCATTTTAGACATTTCCCCCCTACTAGCAAAACAATACAAATATCTCCATGTGCCCTGAACATACATGTTTTTGACTTGTTAAGAAACCCAGGTAGCCAAAACAATGTGAGTCTATTAAGGCATAATCACTTCCTAAAAAAATATATTGGGAACTTCTAGAGAAGGAATACGCTCAAAATTAAGCACCCATTGCCTGGATAGGCAGCAACATCTATTCCATAAGTAACATTAAAAACATTTCTATGTTCATATACAAATATCTGCTTTCTAAGAGTGCCGTGTTCTCTCTGCTTCAAGACCCAAAATTTTTTAAATTGAAATGCATTCACATAATTCCAATCAATTACAGTCTACATTGGAAAATGACATTGAAATGCATAAAGAGAAAAGAAACACCACATTTTAGGCAAACTTTTCCATTGCCTTCCAAAAACTTTACAAGACACACTTTCTTATGACATATTATCTAGGCAGGGAGTAGAAACTCAGAGTAAGAAAACAAGCTAAAAAAAGTTTCAGAAAGTATAGGTGATGGAAGAAGTCTAGAGTAAGAGAGACATCACCATTTCAAACAGGCAGATGGGCAAAGAGAGAACCATAAACAAAAACAAAAATGTGGGCATCCATCTCCAAAACGATGCCCATTCATAAACGCAGGTATGAAGTTACCTGCCATGTGCTTCAACCCCAGCTGACGATGTGCTAGACTTGAGCCTGTGCCTAAAAGCAGCCACCCACTCTCTCGGTGTGGATGGCTGGACAAAGGCGGGCTCTGCCGCTGCTGCCCCGGGCAGCGCACCCGCAGCTGGCAGCCCGCGGGAGGACCTGCGCCCGCGGCTCCCGCACGGAGCGGGCCCGGACCCCGCACGGCCAGAGGCGCCGCGGCCCCGGAGCAGCCCGGCGGGGCCGGGCGGGGCGCGGTTCGGTACCGCGGACAGCTCCGCACTCACCGTCCTCGTTCTCGTCGAAGACGGGCGCCCTGTGGGAGTGGCCGCCCCCCATGTTAGTCCGCGGCCGGCTCCGCATCCCCCGCCGCCAGCATCCCGCGGAGCGCGCCGGCGGCACCCCGGCGACGGGGCAGCTGCCCGCCCGCCGCCTGCCCGGCCCCGGCCCCGGCCCCGGCCCGGCCCGGCCGGGGGAACCTCCGCAGGGCTAGCAGTCACCCTGCGACATGAAAGCGATCCGTCTGCCCCTGGCAGAGACCGCTGCTGGCTGGAGCGCACCGACTTGGCCCTTCTCTCATCGCGGAGGGGCAGGGGAGGGAGGGAGTTAGGGGAGGAGGGAGGGATGGAGGGGGGGAAAGGGGAGGGAGGAGGCGGAGGTCCTGCTGCTGGTGGCTTTTGGTAAGCGGTAAAAGCTGGATCTACCTGGATCCTCCCGGATCCTCCCTCCTCCGCTTTTCCTCCTCCGAGACCTCCACAGGGGAACGCGGAACCCCCGCTCCCGCCCCGGCAGCGGGGCTGGCCCCGCGCCCTGCCCTGCCCGCCGCCCTGGCGGCGATGTCTGATGGGGAGCGGGTGTAGAGCTGCTCCTGCCGCCCGGCCGGGCTGGCGGCACCGGCCGCCCAGGGCTCCCGAGGCGCGGGAGAGGCAGGGAGGTGAACGCTGCCCTGGCTCCAGATGGGTTTTGTTTTGCCTCCCGACTGGGAGGGCGCGTTCATGCCCGGCAGCCCGGAGGGACGCGGCCGGCTGGCCGAAGTTCGCTGAGTTTACAAAGTGGCAGAAAGAAGCAAAGGGAGCTGCTCCCGGCCGCTCGCTCCCCCGGCGGGGCGGCCCCGCCAGGCTCGGCCGGAGCGGGCGCGGCGCGGGCAGCCCGGCCCCGCAGCGCCACCTGCCGCCCGCAGCGGGCAGCCCCGGCGCAGGGGCGGCTCCGGTGGTCCGGGCGTGCGGCTCCTGCAGAGATGTGTGTGTGTGTGTGGACATGGACACGTATAAATGCGTACACATACGCATGTGTACACCTGTGCATCTGGAAATCACTCCCCTGTAAAAGTGCATTGGGGAAAATTGCCAGCACCGGTAAGGGATAACACGGATCACCTGCCATGTAGCAAGCAGTAAGGGCTTTCTAGGCTTGCTATTCTATAGACAGAAATAGCTGTATCACTCCCTTACAAAAATCCTACCGTTAGCAACTTTTGAGGTGAAGTAGAAACAATTGCGTTTGGCACTTCCTCCAAAGGGAAACAGATAAAAAAAATAAATATCCATATTATTATTGTATCCAGGTCAAAGCCTTTGCAGTTCCTGTAGGGGAAACCTGCAGACAAAAAAAAAAAAAAAAAAAAAGAAAATCAAATGGAAGTTGCATTTTTGGCTTCTTCACTGTTACGAGGGGAGAAGAGGGAGAAGGAATTGGAGCTTGAAGCCAGGGTATATGTATTTCCTTATACACAGGCAGAGAGACTTTAATGTTCTCCTGTAATGTTTACCACCCTTCTTTCAGTATAGCTGTTTAGAAATGCCCAAGAACAAATACTACATAAAGCAGAACTTTCAGTCTCTTTGCTTATGATTTTTACGTGGCTTAGTTTCTTTCGTCACCTGTCTTTGAACCCAATATAATGCTGCTATAACCTTTCTGGGAAAGGCTGATTAGACTTAAATGAAGTGGGTAAGACCCTCTACTGTGTGGCTAAGAGCTTAGAGCTTGCAGCAGCTACAAACCCAGAAAACTGATAAATTCAGACATGGTGATATTTTTTCCATAAGAAGGCATGGACAGATTGTATCACCTGCTGATGCCCTTTACTTAAATTATTTGGTTTGCCGTTATTTCCATATGAAAGCATCTACAGAATAGGGAAGCTTTCAAAACTTTGACCAATGACTGTTCTTCTAAAATGTAGTCTGGAAAGCATGACTTACTTTTGTTATTCTTTTGTTTATTACTCACCCATTCAAAGATTTAGCCATCCAGTCAAAAGCAGAGGTAATATCATGTTACTGAGGTTATATTCCTTCAGTCAGAAGAGAGTAATAGTATTTAGAAATCACAGACCTTCAGCTCTCTTTTGGGTTAACTAGCCAACACAGTGCTTTATGTTAATTCATTTTCTTTGGCAGGACCAAGCATGACTGCACTTAGAGTTTAACACATTTCAACTGATAAGAGTCACCTTCTGCCTGAGCTAAGGGCTTACATCCAGTCAACCTAACTGGTTCAATTCATGTGAAAGTTTTTTAAAGTCACCTTCCAAGTAACATAAAGAACTAATTTGCCAGTAAGTCCCCAGGCTGATCATTTTACACACAAGAAACACACCCATAGAATATAGATATGAGGAATAAGCAAGAGCAGTTTGGTATTCCTTTGCATGCAGAAAATACAAATTAATTAAAAATTACTTAAAACGACCTCCAAGAGTTATTCTATTTCTTTTTTACATCTGACATCCTTCATATATACCAAAAGTCTAATGAGTCTTCTGAGATGACTTTCTTGATTTCATATGACAAGGCCCATCATGAAACAAAACAGTTCTAACAATTTTCAGAACAATGAGTTGTCTTGGTCCATTAATTAGTCACTCCAACTAGGCTGATGTATCTTTTTGGCTCCTTTTTGACAGCTTTGCAATAAATCTGTCCTTGATTTGTAAAAAATTCTGGCTTATGTTTAAACCTCAGCATAGCTAGGAGGTTAAGACAAATGGCATGCTGTGTTAATGGGAGATGTGAAAAATTAGCATATAGTAATAAAGTATTGATGAGACATTCTTTTTTTGATTTATTAATTGATAACATTATATTCCTCTATAAGTCTTGCACTTGAGTAGTGCCAGCCATTATCCTTCACAGTCATTTTCTATAGAAACAGACCAAAAACATGATAGTCTGACAAGAATTGTTGCATTTGCTGTTCTGAAAGCAATGTAATGTATTCTTTGTGTCAGTGTCTTTGCTGTGAACTAAGGTGTGTTTGTATGATACTCACGAGCTTCCTGGAAGCATCAGTGTTTCTGCAACTAAATCAAAAGTTGTTTACATAATGGTGTCCAGTGGCATGAAGCTTAGATGTGTGCTCAGAGCCCAGCAAAGACTCAAGGAAATCAGTGGCAGTTTTCCAGTACCTTTGACATGAGTAATATCAAGCCTTGGACACACAGGCTCTTTATTCATGTGGTCCTGGGTTGCCCTTTGTCCTTTGCAACTCTGAATGAATGCTAAACTCTGAACAGATACATAACTCCAGTATCTTTTTTCTTAAAAATATTCAGAACCATCTGAATTCCATTGCATCTTCTTCAAATTTAGCAACAACTCTTCAAGAACAATTACTCATATGTTTTTCCAATTGCTTTTGTAAACCAGAAATAAGTCTGAAATTCTCTATCATAACATCATGCATATCAGTAAAGCTCTCTGAAGCCTGAGAATTCTCAGAACAATCAAATGTTTACTCTTCTGGGACAGAGATTTCTAATCTACAAGCAGTCCATTTCTAAGTCTTGTAAGACCAAAACCAAACCCAAATTCTCATGCTTTTCTTTTCTCTTAAAAGACAATCAGGTTTTTCTTGAGGTAAACGAAATTCTAAACTTAAAAACTCATTTTATTTTTAGCAGATAACTGCTGCATAACCCATGCAGAAAACACAGTAGGGAAAAAGGACAGTCTAATAGAGCTGTTTTCTTCCCCCTCTTTTCTTTCCCCCTTCCTCCTGCAATCAGCATGAACATCATTTTAAGATATTGTTTTACATTTTCATTTAAGGCCTATGTTGTCTGGCTTAGATTAATAGTGATTTTTTCAGATCTCCACGCAGAGTTTGCAATAAAGAAAATCAAATACGATTACACTCCTTTGCATTATAAAACTTCCCTCAGGGAATTCAGTGGTTTAAAGCCAGTAATTCTGTGATTACAGCTTTTGTATTAAAATGCTTCTGATGAGACTTACGGGGTGAGGGTGACCTTACAGTTCTTGATTTCACAGCATACCTTGTTGGTATGCTAATATTTGTAAATTGCAGACTGTTTACACTGACATTTTTGTGTTTGAATACTATCCTGGAGTTAACAAAGAAGATATTGAAATAGCATCTTTTATCTTTATGGTTATGACTACTTTAAAAAGAAAGATGATGGGTAAAATGTCCCCTCCTTCAAAACCAGTAGGGTCCCCACATCTATTCTAGTCTAGTCTAGTCTAGTCTATTCTAGTCTAGTCTAGTCTATTCTATTCTAGTCTATTCTTTGACTTTGCACAGGACTGCAGTAAGCTCACTTTGGCTGTTCACTACGTCAGCCGAAGAGGTGGTAAATCTCCTCAAACTCTGTTTCCAAGCCACATATGCTCTCCCCCAAACCCTTTCAGATCAGTAGGATGTGACAAAAGGCAGAACATGCTGAAATCAGAAGAAAAATTTTTTCTTTCCATGGTTCGCTCTCAGAAGATGGCCTCTGCTCATATTTCTTTTTGTTTTAGAGAACTTATGCATTGGGAGTATTTGCTAAAGAACCAAGCAAGAGGCAGGAACTGGAATTACATGCTGACAGTCTTCTAGTCACTCGTCAGGCGTAAGTGCTTGCTGTTCCCAAGAAAGGCCAGAGACTGTGCAAATTGACTGACTCCTATTTCACTCCAGATGAATTTGGAGAAAGCTGTTTCTTGTAAGGCTCTATCAAAATAATGTTAAAACCCTGGAGTTTTATTGAGATTTACTGTGAAAAGCAGTGAGTCCAATTGGCATCATCTGGCATTTCCATGCAGGAAACAGATTATAAATTCAAGCATTGATTAAAGTTTCCAACAATTGGTTCAAGCACAGACCAAAGTTTCCTTTACTTCACCAAAGTTAAGACAATCCTGGAAGAGAGTGGCTTAGTTTGGTTTCACAACCTGCTCTCCCAACTGCTCCTTCCCCACCCATCCCATCTCTATTCCCCAAGACACCAGTTTAAAGCATAACAGAGTTTTGGACTAATCCCAGTATAGGTCACCAGGCATGGATTTGTGTGAGGATAAAAGCAGCTATAGCAAAGATTATGGAGTATGGAATAAATTCATGGACAAGTCATGCACAATCAAATCTTGTGGTTAGAATGTGAGTGTTTCTTTTCCCATCATCCATTTTACATGGAGGTCGGCAGGTTTCACTGTTATTTATAAAAGGCTGCCAGCCAGCTCCTTCATTTGCATTGCATCTGTGTGAACACAACACAACTGTGTGTATTTACTTATACCTGCTGTATCCTCAGCCTTCTTTCAGGAGAGAAAGAAAGTTGATGGTCCCAGCTAAGCTTAGGAAATCATAGAAAACTTTTACCACCTTTAAAAGGACATAAAGGGCAAGAAGAACAAGGATGCCTGAGTAAGTAATATACTAGAGCAAAACTGGAACAATTTATTTGTACAGAACCCTATACAGATAAAGAGGGGAAAGTAATTTCTATATTACATCAAATACACTGGGGTCCTAATTGCAGTAGGTTTGGGGCTGGGCTTCAAGTTAAGTTCTAGTCTTACTTATCATATATACGTTATCTGTACAATACTGGGATGCCAGCCAAATAGCAAAACCAGATTGAATTATCTACTTGCACAGCAAATACCATTCCAGCACTGGCTCTAGAAAGAGTCCCCAACCCGCTGGAGTCCCTCAGAAGCTCATTGTCTGTAGAAAGGAAGTCAGCTTCCTGTGTGTATTCAAGGAGGGAAAAGAAAATGGTTAGTGGAATCTGAGATCAAAAGTAGTTACAGGTCCAGAACTGCTGGCCCCAGTTTGGACATATTACTATTGAGTTGTGTTTTTGCAATTGGCTTCAGTCACAGCCTGATCAGGTCCATTATGCCCATCTTGTGATTTGACACTGTTACACTGAATCTCAGATTGATAAATCCTAAGCAATTTTCACTGCAGTATATAGCAGAAATCACTTCAAAATAGAGAGCATTTTGTTCTTTTGTAGCTTTTACCTGTTTTCTGTGGAATTCAACGTGGTATGCATTATTTATTTCCCTCAGCACAGAAATAGCACAGAAAACTTGTGAAAGACTTTCCTAAGTACCTTCCTTGATATGACTGAAGTTTTGAAGTCCTGGATGTGAGAGAGCAAACCCCAATGGTACAGCTGGAATGTGAGAAACTTGGTGTCACCTCTCTGCAGGATTATGTGTGGCTGTCCTCTTCTGATCCCTGGCAATACTTTGGTCAGAAACAGCTGTGGTGGAGCAGAGTCAAGTGGTGTAAGACCAAAAAAGTATAACAAAAAGTCAAGAGATTGGTCTTTACTGCATGCAGGTACATGAACAGGAAGCATAGGCAAAATATCTTCTGCCTGTGCAGGTTTTGGTCATAGCCTCTGATTTTATATTTGGGATGTTGGAAAGGATTTTTTCTATGCCTTCTGAGGCTGTCAAAACATGTATATGACAAAAGACTTGGGAGACCACAGGACTTCGTTCTGATCAACTTACTGCAACATCAACTGTACTTGAGCCTATTCAGCCTGGGCATGAAACTGTGACTAGGGGTCCCCATGTTCCACTCCTGCTGCTCATGGTCTGTGGCCACTACACACTTCTTTGTCTTTCCACCAGATGTTTTCATGTACAAAGTATATTTTTCAAAGTAGACTTCTTGCAACTTAAGGAAGGGGCAAATGAAAACATCTGAAGTTAATTTCCTTTCTTTAGAGAGACAAAATGGTTCCAGCACGTAACCCACCTCCTGCCCCTCCCCACAGCTAGGTATTCCACAGGAGGTCATGCTGGATCTGTGCTTCCTTGGGCAGCCTGCTCTGCTGTTCTGCTGCTCAGCAGCACTGCCATTACCCTGCACTGCAGTAGCTCAGCCGTTCTCTCTCACAGCCTGTACCAGCCCTATGTGGTTTATGATCCCCTCAATCTTAGCTGTTTAATAAGCTTTATTGCTTAACGATTTTTTTCTTCCTCTCCTCACGTAATACAGCTGTATCTGGAGCTCTGGGGATTCTCCATTAATAACTTGTCCTATTGTGTTTTGCCACGTCCTTTCTTGTGACTAGTAATTTATCAGCGACATTGATTGATGGAAAATTATAGACTTCCCAATCTTTCCTAGCCTGCAGTGTGTCTTTCAAGAACTCATAAAGTAGCTCAAGTGATGAAGAGCCCTACTTTGAAGAATAGTTAAGAGGCTGCTCTTTTAGAGCTATTACATTTGGGCTATTAAGGCAAAACGCTTAAATAGGGGTGCCAGGGTGACTTACAGCTCTCTTGTTTCTTTTATTCTCAGGAGTGTAGCTACACCTTTTAATTTTGGTTTTGTGTTGTTTTTTTAAATTTGGACATAAAAATCCAAAGCTGCTCAAGACATGTATATTCTCATCTCAGAGATAAGAAAATATAAGCTTGTTATTTGAAAGCTGAAATACTCTGCTGAATTCACAAGATAAAACCATGCAAGTTGTGGAACCATGATGGTTTTGAACACAGGTAGCTGAGAAATGAAAGAAAGAAAAATCAATTTTTCACAGAAGTGGCACCTGGATGAACTGTTATCAACAATAATTGGATGTGTAAAATAAGGAAAACACTAGCTGCCAAGTAACCCATTCTATTTGCTAAAATGTGTCAGAGTAAAGCCTAGACAGATGCATTCATGAATTGCTGAAGTGTGCAGCAAAGGGTGAAAAATTCACATTCAAATTTACAGAGCAAATGAACAAAATTTAAATGTTGTCCTGTGTCTGCTGAAAACAATAAATGAGAATCCAAAGTTTTATAAGTGTTCTTGAAATTAATAATTTTATTATTTTCCACTACCTTAATTGCTTAGAGGGTAGGAAATAAATACTTGATGATAATTTTCAGGGGAAAAAAAGCTAAAAGAATAACACTGTAGTCCTAAGAAAGATGTCTGTATTTTCCTCTGTTTGGTTTGCTTTGCTGTTCTTGAGATTTAATCACATCTTTCTCTGCCCTTTTCTCATAAAGAGATTTGCTGCATGTACATTCAATAAATGCATACGAGACTGTAATCTGTGCAATAGGATGGTAGAAAAGACAAAGTAGGAGGTTTAAGTATGCTATGGAAGTGAGGCCCAATGGTGCTTGAGAACTACATGGGTTTGGAAAGTTAAAGGCATGTAATTGCACCTTGTGAAAAATAGCAGGAATTATTTATCTGACACCTTGCAATTTACCTTTGGTCACGCATAAGCATGGGAAAGCATTTTGCTGCTCATTGCTATTACATTTACTGGAATCATATCCAATTAACACAAGAGCCTAGCTATCTGACAGAACCTTATTATAGAGCCAAAGTCATCACCAATCTCTGTAAAATGTATTTCCATGAACCCACTAAGCTCCTTTATCCCCCAGTCCATGCATTAGCTCAATGAAAAAAATGAGACTAATAAAGCTTTCCATTAAGGTATGTTTGTCTTCTCAGCTCTAGGATTTCCCTCAAGTGAAATTACTGCAGAGATGCCCTGAGCAAACATGTCCCTAGGACTGTGACCAGATGCATTTTTTTCCCCCAGCACTGCCCACATTGACATTGCTGGTTTGGTTTGACACAAGAGTGCACTTTTAAAGCAAATCTCACAGTTGAGTCAATCCATTGTGCTGTGCTTTACACCACGGAGCAGTCTCAGTACACAATCTGGATTCCTTTGGGGGGCACCAGAACCAGAAGGTGCCTTGCAGGAGTGCACCTCATACAACCTGATGGTACTGGGCACTCAGCCCATGGCACCAGAAGAGAGATCATCCAAGTGAGCCCCCAAAACACACACAGTATGGATATTACAGCCTCAGAACCAACTCTTTCCCACTCCAGATCTGGGCCAACAGCACTGAACTGATTGCTAATATAGATAGAAAAGACATCTCCAGGCCCCTAAAGAGGTTATGGCCCCTGTTTAATGATTTTTTGCCTCCCTCCTCCCTTCCCAATACCCAATGTTTCTGTCATTATCATGAACATGAAGCAGCATATCATTAGATCAATTGCAGAATTTACCTTCTCTTTCTTCACTATTTCTCTAAAAAAAGAAAATAATCAGAAAATACAGTTTACGGGAAAAAGATTGGTGAAGAAAACTCTTTGTATGTACAGTCACAACAGCATTTAGTTCTGTGTTATACTCCATCTTATCTCAATTTACATTTAAGCAATGATTCAAACAGAAAGATGTATAAAAGTACCAGGAGAGGCATCCTATTTAAAGTCCTCAGAACCGTGCATGGATGCCAGTGATGAGCAGGCTACAGCCAGATACATCAGCTGTCCCTGGGAGCCAGTGAGCTGTGAGAAATGAGTGTGTCTCCTGGGGGGAATCCTGCAGGATAACATACATTCACAACAGCAATTTTTTTCTTGTTAAAGTACAATTGGACACCCAGTTTGGAACAGTCATGCTTGGTTAGGAAGGGGAAGGAGCTCTTTCTACACAGACTAGTCAGAGCAGAAGGGGAAATTGGCTGTTCTCATGTTATCTGGGGTTTTCTAGGATTCCTGATATATGCAGCTCTGTAGATGGCATTGATGTGATGCAGTTGTAAGTCCTTACAATGTGAAGAAGTTCCCAATTATTCTGCCATTTCTACTTTATTCAGATATCTTTATTCAGATATTTTCCTCTGAATAATCTGTGTAATGGCATATTTAAATTCAGGAAAGAAACTTCTGTCAAAGGTTAAATTTACAGTAAAATTATGCTTTTAAAATATCTTAATGTTAATGTTTTTTATGCGTCTAGGAATAATTTTATAATTTAAAAGTAATTAAACTTTTTAATAAGTATAGATCTATTAAAGGGTCATTTTATTAAAGGGTCTGATATTTTTCTGACTTTTCAGGACACAGTCAGGAAAGAGGAGAAAAAAGACAACAAACACTGAATGGGGATCCAGTTTCTCCTGTCCTGATACAGAAATGAGACTTAGGACAATTTGGTCTGGATTTTAAGACTTTTCAGATGTACTGTAACCTTCAGTGCTTATGACCCCTTCAAGCCTGTTTATTTTATGTCTTTTCTGAATTCTTTTTTAGCCTTCTGAACTCTTCCATGAAGGAGAATGGAAAGGGAAAGTAATACAGCAGGAAATACACAAAATATTCTACAACTGGTGGCACAATGTAATATGTGATTATTATATGAGTTTTATGATTTTGCCTCCCTTTAAGAATGTTTAAAAATAGCTTCAGAGTACATTTGTGCTAATCGTGACATTTATAGACAATTATCATTCTTGTTAGAACCTTAAAAATGGAGCCAGCTTCCAGGAGGTTCCTTTTTTACATGCATATAAAGGTGTTTGTCTCTTCTGCTTCTGAACAAACATTCATGAGTAGAGAGTTACAAATGTCAATACTCAGCAGCGACTGCCACCTGCCACATCCATTCTTCTGCCCGTGTGTGTGTTTTCCATAAGGAAAGCCCCATTGCATCTTCAAGATGGAAAATGACCCTAAAGTAGTGATGCAAATGGAGAACTGGAAATAAAAGAAAAGAAGCCGAAGAAAACATGGTTCCTACTTCCATTACTCTGAAGCCAAAATCTGATGAGCATCACTGAAGGCAGCTTGTCAAAACTGTTTCATTTGGTATCAAGGTTCCCAAAAGTAGGAGTCCCTTCACGTCTCCTGAAAAGTATCATAAATTTCCAACTGCAGGTGAAAGAAGTGTGGTGTTTACCCTGCAAAGGGCTTTACCCCTCAGCCTAGAAAGGAGAAACCGCAGCAAGACCATGTGAAGGAACAGAAGCTCCTGCAGGTAGGCAGAGTGCAAATATTTGGGTTATTTTTCTGCAGGAAGAAAATGTTTTAGCTTGCTTATCTGTTTTGTTTCAACTCAGTTTGTAGCCTTTGTCTTGCTGGGCTGGGAGATGGTGATTTGGGATTTGGAGCACATTTGTGTGCCTGAATGAAGTCAGAGTGTGCTTGCTTGGAGGGAAATGTGTTACTGTTTCTTGCTGTGACGCTGCTGCTGTTGATTGAAAGGAGCCTGCTGTGGCTTATTGCTGAAATTACAGGAATCTTCAATAGAGCGACCGACAGCCCTTGGAGGGGGATAAAAAACACAGAAAGGAAAATGTTGATATAAAATTGTGTTGGTGGTGAAGTTTGTTGATATTAACTGTTCCTGCTACGAGCCCGAAAGTGGCCTTTTCTCACGTAGGGCGCTGGAGCTTGTTCCAGGCGAAAGTATTTGCAAGTGTGCTCACAAATGAGGATTTTACTGAAATCCTGGCAGTTTCCATCTGAGTCATCTCACAAGAATGGGGTAACAGCAAGAGTGCAAGGGGCCAAACACCCCTGCTCATGTTGATCTACTGTGGCCCATGGGCATGGCAGCAATTTGGGAGCAAAAATGTACTCTTGCTGGTTTCAAAGCAATTTGGTTTCAGTTGATCACTGAAAATTAATAGACCAGAAAGCCTCCAATTTTCTTAGGAAGAATACTACAGGATGCTTTAGAAGATAGTATGTCCAGAGGAGTCAGAATACACCTCCTATACTGCACTGACCAAGGGAAAAATGAGTCTCCAGCAACATCCATCCTAGTTTATAGACTCTAGGTGTGTGTAGTTACTGAAGCATTCAGTAACCCAATTATTAAAGGTGCTTTAAAAGCTGCTTTTGAAATTGAATATTACACAGGACAGAAAAGGAGGCAAAATCATAAAAATCACAGCAAAATATGACCAAAAAAATCAGTTAATTTATTTTTGTTTTGATTTACATGCTATCTGTACCTAAAGAGGCGTGATATGTTCAGTTACTGAATAGATAAATTCCAAACCAGTGGCATTGTGGCTTGAAACACATCTGAATACGTTTCCTCCCTATATTTTGTGCAAACATTTACTTTCTTGCCAAAAAGACCAGGAATTCTCTTTAGGCAACATTGAACACACAGCTCATGCTTGCTTGAACACACAACTTGTGTTTGCTCGCTTGCTTTATTTAGTGCAGAACTCTCTGGTCATTTACCACCATGATTTCTTGTCCACGGTTCATTCTGTGCTCTCCTGCTTCCCCGTGCCCTTAGGGTTTTCATCCTCACTCTCAGCAAGACACCAGCTCACAATATTTCATTTTCAGTCCTCAGTGTCATCAAGATGGAAGCACCACAGAGAAGAAAACAACTCTCAAGCATGTGGTACACATAGTCCAGTGGCTGGCACTGGACTTGTCTATTCAGTGCCAAATGAGCCTCCATTAGAGAATTGTGGACATTAAAGTGACAGGAATTGAGCTGAGGCCTTCTGAAGCTGAATACATGAGCTGGAGCAGGATAGCCAAGTTCTTGGTGCTGTGAAAGCTCTCTGTTCTATGGACCAGATAGTGGAGTGGTAATACAAAGGAAGAGTTTGCCTTTTGGGTTTAGATTCAAACAGAAGAAACTGTTTAGAAACACTGACACATTCATTGTGCTATTCATCCTAAATGTTGCCAGATGAAATAAACTCCAAAAGCAGCGTTTCTTCTACTAGGAAGAACTGTTGGAAGAAGAGCTGGCCAGTCTGAAAATCCCAGGTACACAAAACCCCCAAACCAGATACGGACTTTTTCAGATGTATGTATGTGCTCTTGGAAGAGACAGAAATTTGAGTACCTTCTCAGTGTGCTGTCTCAAGAAGGAATGATTAATTGATGCCAGTAGACACAACAGTGAGAAATCCACCATATTAACACAGACATTTTTCATTTATTGATTCCATGAAACAAATGCTAAGCAGGCATGCAATTGCCAGACAAGCAAAATACATCATTATTAATGGACTGTAAGGAACAACCTGCAGAGAAAGACGGCAGTAGGTTAAACAGAGAAGCGTGCAAAGTTCTGTGACCCAGAGATCATCTTTTCACCACATGTTTACACAGCTTCTGACTCAGTGGGAGTCTTGATCTATGACGCTGCCCCGTAGGCTTTAATCCATACAGCAGTGCTAACAACATGTTTCACCTGGAAATTAGTCTCCAGCCCTCAGCAACATAGTAGATAATGACATGTAGTGTCTGCTTCAGATATCCTCTAGTGAGTTACACTCACTATCAGCAGATTTCGTTCCCTCACTGGAGCCTGTGAGCCAAAAGACAAAAGGAATTTTTTTAAAAAAGCATGCATAAACAAAAAAAAAAGCCAGAAATCATTATAGTCCCTAAGGCATCTGTGCTTCAGAAGGACCAATGGCCGCATGATTTATTAAAGAAGATTCTGAATTATGCATTAAAACTCCAGCATAGAGTCCACCCAAGCATACTTCACTTGAGTAGGTAGTTGCACACAAGTATTTGTCCACAACTTTCTCTGCATGCTTTTTATGCTCTTGGCACACACACACAGAGTTTCAGGTCAAAGGGTGTCCTTACTGAATTCACTATCAGACCGTGAACCTTGAGTTTTACTCCGAGAAGAACACCATCATCTTTTAATCAGTGCTGTCTTTGAAAAAGAAGTCAGCATCTGATGCTGGTCTCTGACACAGCTGAAGGTCTTTCAGAGATTGCACTGGAAATTCAAGTAATTTGTATTCTGTAGCAAGAATCTCTCAACATCAGCAGTCTAATCCAAAATTATTTTGTATTTCTTTTAAGAATATAGTTGTCACATCTACTGTTTAATGTTAGCTGAAGCACCAGAACAATCTGAAGGGGAGAGCAACACCCTCATTTACATCAGTCTTATCCTAGTTTATAAGTATTTGCTTTCTAATTACTAACAGAATTCTAATTGAATCATTTGCTAATAAATGATGGTGTGTTCAACACTGCCCAAAACATTTATAAAAATTTTGTCCCTATCTAGCAGTGCCTTTGAGTAAAACATTGCAGAGCTTATGATGTTTTCACCTCTGAGTGGAGCCATTTTTCTGTATTGCTCCAGCATCAAACATTGGCACCTCTTCACCTTTGTCACTTAAGACAGGACCATCTGCTTTCTGGCTCTTCCTCTGCTTGGGGAAGCTGGTAATGGAGGGAGCCCCAAGAAGGAGAGTCCTTGAACTCACTGACATGAGGGGCTCTGATCCTCGAGGACTTCGATTGGGCAGCAGAAGAGGGGCCCCTATCACCAGGTCTGGCAGGAGAAGTAAATCTCATGGTTTGTCCTCATGTTTGCTCATCTGAGCCACCTGCAAGCAGCCCACAAATCCCTGGTGTCTTTAGTTCCTGTGATCAGAACCTGTAAAACAAGTAAAGTTAAATAAATAAAAATCTTGATAAATAAAAGTTCAATAAATAAAGATAGATAGATAGATAGATAGATAGATAGATAGATAGATAGATAGATAGATAGATGTGTTAAAGAAACAAAAAAATAAAGCACTAGAATATAGTTCATTCTCATAGAGTGTCTGGCCTAATAGCAGCTCTGTTTCAGGGCTGAAGGCAAGTCCTAAGTGAGGGTCAGACTGATAGTTTTAATCATGTTACTGTATCAGTTGTCCTGTTTCTGACTCCAGCTGCCAAAATGGATGCCAGTATCTGGCTCCATCTGAGAATAAAATAGAACTTGATTTTCCTCACATCTCTGCCTTGAGTGAGTGAAAAGAAAAGAAGGCATGAAAGAGTAATCATACATATATGACTTCTCTTGCCTCCTGACTTGCATGATTCTCCTCCACAGCAACATACTGTGCAGCAAGTTCTCACTCATGACAACAATTGCCACTCTCCATGTCTGTCTCACACATGGGAAAAACAAGTGAGTGCTGGATATGCAAATATTTTTTCCATGTTGTTTTTTTCCACTCTGACCTGGCCAGGGGATATAGGGCTGTCCTTGGACAGTGCTCCCTGTGTTCAGAAAATGACTATATTGGTCCACAGCCCAGCTGGTAAAAACAAAGAAGAATGTGAAATACACAATTAAACATGCACTGAAGTTCAGATTCCAGACCCAGTACTGGTTTGTTTTCTCTTCAAGCTTTGAATTCTTCTAATGGAAGGCCTGTGTGTGTTGTGTGTGTGTGGTTTGGCTTCAGTATTTCCTGGAGGAATGTGTCCACACAGCTAAACAAAATACCTCCCTGGGGGCAGCTTGTGCTTTGCAGTCGCTGCAGCACAGAGAGAAAATCTGATTTTACAAAGACAGAAATGGGGTACATCCTGCCAGGGTATAAGAAAAGCTTCGTGCTTGACATCATTAATGGTCAAATGATAACATCGATAAAATAATATTTTCCTTCCGTGCATTTAGATCAGGTGCCTTGAAACCTTGCCTATGTCTTTGGGAAAATAATGGGAGATAGATACATAAAAATAATCAATATTTTCTAGCCATAAAAGGGCTATGGTCTTTTCCAAAATGCTCTTACATACTCTGTGGGTTGCTCTTTTTCCCTGAGGCTTGGTCTGCTAACAAAGAGCTATATTAAATACAAATGAACAAAAAATCTGCTCAGAGCTTCTCCTCATGCTTGCAAATGCTGATTTTCCTATAGGGCTACTCAGGCCTGACACCAGGTCTCCCTCAATGAAGGCTCTGCTTCCTCAAAGAACAACAAATACATTTAGTCTTTTCCTAGCAAGTTCAAAACTTGATAGCAAGGCTTAGAAAACTCAATTCACTAAAGATTTTTTGTTGTTGTTGTTCCTACTCCTATCAAAGCATAAAGCTAAACAGAGCTGGTTTATTGGCATCAAGAATGGACAGAGTGTGTTTGGAAATGTAACACTTCTTTGAAAACTATGTGTAAAGCAGAATAAAAGAGGCTGCTTTGATCACTTTGATACTTTCCTGAATGTTGTTTGGTTTCTTTGACTCCATTTGCTCCATTTCTCTTTGATGTCAGAGAGACAATGGTGTGGACAATGCTATCATTCTCTGCCTGGCACACTGTTTTATTACAGAAGCTCGTGTACCTAAATTATGCAATAGCAAGAATTGGAACTGTGTCTTTTTGATGTGAACAAAGTTGATGCCAACCTTTTTTGTTAGCATACATTTAATGAATAAAGTGGGTTGATGTTCTGAGTGTAGCAGCTGCTCTGCTGCCTGCCTGTACATGTGCTTTTCATGTTCCCCAGGAGCAAAACCAGCCTTTCTGTGTAGCTGCACAGTGCTGCTGGCACAGCTGTTTTAATGCTCAATTCAGACTAGGTGGGACAACTGTCCTTCCCTGGCCAGCACATTGTCACGTCCTTCTCTGGGCTGGACTCCAAGGCCTCCAGCCTCTACTTCAGGCAGCTCTGAGCTCTCTCCTAGAAAGCCATTGACCATCGTCCTGTGCCTCCGCAGCTTCAATTCTCACCTCAGTCCAAGTGATAGCTACCGGTCAGCCACCAAGGCAGAGCCCAATCCAAAGGGTTGGGCACAGAAGCAGAGTTCCCTCTTTCCCTGGGCTCTACAGTCCCAGTGTGCCTGGATTTTGAGACACTGGGATGTATGTGCATAGGGGTCTACAGAACCACCTCCCTTTCTATCCCCTATTACAGAATTTCCCAGCAGCAGCCGTGGGAAAATGGATTGTGAACAAAGGAGGCTGCGATGGATCCGGAGTGCCCTGAGCAACACAGCTGAGAGCTGGCTTTGCCAGAAGAGCAGGGCAAGGACCCAGCTGTTGGAAAAGTAACTGGGGTGACAAGGAAAGAGATGTAGAAGGGAAATATGCACACCTTGTCCCAAATTTCCCTTACACTGAATATTCTCAGTTCTTTCTGCACCCCATGCAGTCTGAATTCATCCTCCTCAACTACGGGTGGCCAAAAGTGGCCAACATGCCAGATGAGCAGATCCCTGCCTTTATACCAGAATCAGTATCTCCTTGTCCTTGCTGGCTGTAACTTCTCTGACACATCCTAAGATTAAATTCACCTTTTCCATGGCTATTCCAACAAGCAGCTAATATTTATCCCATGATTAATGAGCAAGTATGTAGTAATTAACTTAGCACTTTTTTTTTGCATTCTCCATCATCACCATGAGTTCTTGCACTACAGTAGAAATTCTATGTGAAAGCGCATAGATAAACACATAGTGCTATTGGATTTAATTATTTCCATTAATCCAGACTCTAGTTATCTGCTTTTTGTTTCTGATCATTTATGTTGATACAGAATCCCAAATGTTTAAGTTAGGTCAGTGGAAGGGGTATATGGTAATACTTGTCACAAAGATAGATCATGATTAATATAGTAAAGATAAAGCTTCAGCCTTGTGTCTTTATGTTACCAGGAAGTCATTATTTCACACAAGCTGCTTGGTTACTAGGTAGATGGTGAGTACAGTAAGTCTGGATAATTTAAGATAAACAGACAGAGTTTTCCTTTGGTATTTACTCAAGATTACTGGGGAATTGGGAAGCCTCTTTCCCTCTTGTGCACTCATACATGCTTTTACCCTTTTTGGGCTATTTATTTGAGAAACAATGTTTTAACAAAGAACATTTAAATTGCCCCTTCAGACTTTGGCGTGACTTTACTCTTGTGTATTCTATATATATGTATATCAGAAGGACACTTTACATTTCAAAAGCAACAGTTCTCAGTTTTTTGAAGACAGCTGCTTATTTCAAGAGAGCTTCTCATTTGCAAGGGTAGGCCTAGCTCTCAGCAAGAGAGATCACTGCAGTGATCTAACTAACTCTCATTGCTGATAAGATTGCTTTTTGCCCAAATGCAGTCTGCCTACTTTTCAGCTTGGGAAAAGTTAAATTCTCCAGTGACTTTGCCAGCTAGACAACGACAGCATCAGAGTGTGAATCACACCGTTTCAATGGGCTGATTGTGAAATAAATATGAACAGGAACAGCAGGGGGTGGCTTTTCTTTAGCAGTCACAGTTTTCTTTTCTCTATATGCCCTTAAAATGCCCAGGCAGACCATTAGCAGAGGGGAAGATTGATAGAATTGCATTTACATCTTAAATCAAGCCAAGTTCTCACTTCCCCAGCCACAACCCTTCCAAAACATAAAAAAAACAAAACAAAACAAAACAAAACAAAACAAAACAAAACAAAACAAAACAGCTGCAGCCAAATAGAAAGAAGGAAAATAAATGTTAATTTGATTATTTCCAATGGAAATTAGCTTAATGGTCCAAAATTAAAAGCACAGATGTTTAAGACCTTGGCTGGTTCTACACATGAAAGACATAATGCTCCAACTAAGGTGATTCTTCACTCAAAATATTTCTCTTTGTGCCATCCCTCAGTGCTTTCCTCACTACATTACCCAGATGTAATATTGTCTCCATTTTGTGGTTTATTTGGGAATAACTATAAACTGAAACTTTATAAAACTGTGAGAGTAAGTAGACACTCTTCTGAGGAAGGCTCCCAAGCCAGCCTTGGCTCTGCCATGCCTTTCACCCAGGTGGTGACCATGAACACACATCCCTGCCCTGGCTCTCCATGCCACTGGTTATCCCAGTGCTGGGTTAACCCAGCGCTGGGTGCTCTCTGGGAAGCTGCCTGAGAGCCAGCCCTGCAGGCAGAAGGGGCCTGTTCAGCACCTCATCCTTACAAATGTTCTCAAAACTACCTGTGAGGATGACAGGGCAACCTCTGGGTGTAGGCAAGACCCCCTGCAAGCTACAGTCTAATTCTTATAGCAAAATATCAACTGTATCATGTATGTATGCAGCTACACTCCATGGATCTTCAACTCATTCTTTCCTCAGTCACCCAACTTAAACAAAACCAAGCTAAAACCACACTTGTAGGGACACTTAGTCATCTGGGAACACATGTAATATGTGATTCAGAGGCAGAAGGAGATCCTTTTTCTGTTTTATTTTTATCAAAAGAATTTAAAACAGAAAAGTTGTTCAGGTTTAAATGGCAATTACATCTGAAACACAGTCTGTTGTTAACACCAGTTTCTGACATGTTCTGGTATTTATGTTTTCTTTGTTTCAAGTCAAGCTGACAGAACAAAAATATAATTATTAAGCTTATGGATTTTCTTAAATAAAATTAACCTCCACTCATTTTCATCACTTCTGGATATTAAGTAGTAGAGTAGATCCTCAGCTATTCCCCTCTATTTTATACACTTTTATTCCTTAAAAGAGTATTTTAGCTGTACAAGGTACTTGTCATATCATTTGGCTTCAAGGCACTGATAAAGCTCTGAATCTGTGCTGTGTCACCAACAGACAGGACTCCAAAGGTAATGCTCTCTGTGACAAACAAGAAATAATGAGACTGATTTACTCTTACTTTGGCTTTAGGGCTTTTGTGCTACTAAGGCCAGTGAACTGAACACAAGTTTTAATCTAAAGTGAGAATGTGGATCCACAGGAGTCTGTGACTTGTGTTATTGATTTCAGAGATGGCAGGATTTCTTCCACTGATCTTAAGTATAAAGCTCAAAAAGCCACGTACAGAAAGAAAGCAGAACTAGGAAGACATGACGTATTGTGTGGAGTTGTACCTTACCTTCTCTGCCAGCTGAGATGAGAATTTATGTTACCTTGCAGTTTTTCTAGCCTGCTGAAAGAACTATTGTTTGTATCTAGAAATATACAACAACATAAGCTGTGACATTTGCAGTTTTCTAGGCAAGAATAAGTAGAAAACTGTGCCTGCTAGCATGCTAAGCAGCTACTAAAAAGCTCTTGTGTAGGCAGTAGTTCAGCAAAGTCTCTTTGGATTCTTCTTTGGCTTGGATTGGATTGTTTTACAGAGCTGCACTTTCAGTCTCATCCATTTTTCTTTCAGTGACATAATTCTTCTGAAAGGTGCTGGAATACCAGTCCTAAAAAATAGAGTCACTCATCCCCTTGTATATTAACCACAGCGTAGACAAGAGCTCCTTGGAGGGACAGCAGAGAGCTTAGACCTTGCATTTTTCAGCATTTGAATTCCCTGGAGGGCTTATATCCAGGACAAATTTGGTAGATGAATACATTTATTTATATCACCCCCGGTACACTCCTTGGTGGCTGACATAATTTTTCATCACGAGGGTAATTAGGGCGGGTGGGAAGCTGACCAGCAATGATAAGACCTAGAGCTATCTACCACATTTGCATGTGAGAGAGAGAGAGGGAGGAGGATGGACGGCAAGGCAGAGCAGGAAAACATGAATAACTTGAAATACTGCTGCTCTGAACCTGAACAAGGCTCCCTCCTCAAAGCCCTGTTATTGTGACTCTGACTGCAGTGTTAATAAAGAATGGTATTACCTTGGGATAACTCATACACGAGTGGTCTCAATGCCCAGGCAGAGTCCAGACAAGGTACTTGTGTGTAACTGGGACAAGGCAGCTCTGCCTATGCCATGGCCAGACAGGGAGCCAGGCTGAAAGCACCACTGTTATTTCACTGGAGAGGTCTGCAAGTTACTCCAAGCTAAAATTGCCTTTTTCTTAGCAAGGTGGTGACGGCTTAAGCCTCTAAATCCTGCATTACTTGAATCAATACGCCTTGCAGTCACTGAAAAGAGTATCCCTGACAAGGCTAAAACCGCATAATCTCCCGTCTCCCTGGTGTTGATGGCTGAGTTCCCACAGCGTCTGTGGGAAATACCATTATCCCCATTATGGAGACAGCAGCCAGGATGGAGACAAGCCAGGCTACACCTGCACTGCAGTGACAGATGCTCGTGTGGACATCTCTGAGCTGTCTCGGGCTCTGCCATCATCCAGAGCCCCGTGTGCCCTCTGGGTGCAGGATGCTGCTGCCTGAGCCCCTGCTCTGCTGCAAAGGCAGGTTGGACACTGCCTGCAGAGAGGGCTGGTCAGCACAGACAGTGCAAATGATTTGGTCACCGGTCTGAGGCTGCACATGGAAATTATTCCTGCTCCCCAGGTCTGCTGGGCTGTCCTGTCTGTGTCCTGGATCACAGGGCTCCCCATTTCCATATGTTTTTCGTCAGGGAAAGTGCCCAGTGCCAGGTTCGTGCTAGCAAGACCAACAGATTTCAGAACATCTAATTTCTTTTTCTGACCCAGATGGTTTTACCTGCTTCCATAACCATTTTATGTAAGAACAGGCTATTGAGCAGTACCATTAGTTTCCTCAATATATATGTAAATTTTTTTAAATAACAGCAACAGTGAAGAAAAAAGAAGCCTGTACCACTGAGTAAGGAAAAAAAGACTCTTGCTTAATTATCATGGGGAAATGGCATTGCTGCACCAGCCCAGAGACAGCTCTGAGACCCTGCCTGCCTTGTCTATGTCTCATAGCTTGGCCAAGCCATGCAGATGGTCAGCAGACTCTTACTGCCATCATGGAAGAGAAAATAAGATGCATTGGATTACCCCAGCTTCAAATGCAGGCATATCAGGCTTCTCTCTGTGCCAGGAATCTGTCAGCATTGTGCACCAGCACCCCCAGACTCAGGGCAATGTGTGAGGCTGCACAACTTCTGCACTGAATTTCAGCTGATGTTTACAGAAAGGCTCAGCAAAATGTACTGTTTCACAGCAAGGAAAAACATGACAAACTGGTTAAGACCTTAAACAAGAGGCCAGGGTTTCCAAAAAGTCTTGTGCTGAGCTGGGAGCTTGCAGGGCAGTTTAGCCCTGCTTTGAAACAAGAAGTGGCACCTTCATCACAGCAAAAAGCTGAGTCACTTTGGGCTTAGAGGTGCTGCTTAAACACAGAGCTTTCTCTGTTTTATTGTTTTTATATTTTACTTTTTTTATTTTTCATTATATTCATTACGTGAGGTGTCTCATGATGGCCCCCAACTATTTTAAAGTAAGTATTTTCATTAAGAAGGTGGATTTTGGTGTTAAAAAATCAGCAGCTTCCAGGGGCTTTTGTCAAAAGTTGCTGGACACCCTAGTAGACTATTCAAAAATGGGAGAATTTCTGACTGCATAGTGAGTCCTTTGACTTTTAGAGAAGTATTATTGTTTGAGTTTTCAGTAACTTGGAAGAAAAGGACAACACAGATTAAAACTTTTTAATAAAAATATATACACAGTTATGTCATGATAGGCTTCTCAGCTTCTTCTCAGCCCATGTGTCTGCTTTTCTATGGAATATTCCTTATATAAGAGCAAATAAATGCACTGTGAAGAGCACTCAGGGATGTAGTGACATCATCAGCATCAAGAGTTAATGCAAAACTGTGAGAGTGTGTGTCCTGAGCCCTTGAAGCCCCCGTGCTCACTGAATGGAAGAGCATGATAAAGATGTGTCTGTGCTGGAGATGTCCACAGTGTGATAACAAATATGGTGACACTGATTGACTCCCGCTGTGCTCCCTCCTCATGCCAGCCTGAGCATTGTCCCACAGACTGGAAGGGCTGTAAATAGCTGCTTCTCCACAGAGGCAATCCTTAGGCAAGTTTTGATTCTAATATATTTTGATCCTTTTCCCCTTCCCCTCCTGTAGCTCTAAATTCTATTTCCATGTCCATTTTGAATATTGCCTCTAAGAGGCTATTAGCCTTTGTGAAGAACAGCTTGTGTTTCCCTGTTAAAGACCTTCTCTGCCCAAGGCAGGGTATGCACCAGAATTAATAAGTGGCTTTGCATAAGTGACTGGATAAAGACAGCCACTGAAAAGATTCTGGAGTTTCAAGGGCTTTGGTAACTGTGTATCTGCTTCACAGTTGTGCCAGGTGCCTTAGACTGAGAGGACTCCTAGTGCCTGGTGTCACTTGCGAGTTCTCCTGAAGTCACCACTGAGCTTGTTGGAGAAAAAAATTATTTAGTCATATCTGGACCATAAATTGAATGTACTCAGAGATCAAGGATAATCTTGCTGATGAGCTACAAATAGAAGTAACTGAAAAGAAAGTATTTGTCATCATTTAACTGAATTGCATATTCTGCACACTGAGATAGGCAATAGTGCTGATGAGATACTGGATATTGGAAAATAATCATTTGGGTCAGAGTCACCTATGCAAGTAATCTGGCCCAGGGAGAATATGTAGGTGAGGAAATTAAATGCCAGTATTTTGTGTTTTTTCAGGAAATAAAACATCCTATGGTTTCTGAGGGTAGCTCAGACATCCGTCAAAGGTGACTTTCCTTGACTTAGGTTATATGGGATCAAAGGGAAACCACAAGGTAGGAATACTGCAGCTGAGCAAAAACCTCACAGCAAATTATCTTAGGAATTTTCCACCTTCACAAAATAGTTGTTTTGGGGTTTTTTTAATTTGATGAAGTGTTTTGGAGAAGCCAGATCCAGCCTTTGCTTTCCTAAGTCATCCTTGGCAGCAGCTGGGTTGCTGACTTCTAGTACTGGGAGAGCATTTATGCTGTTCAGAAAACTGCTGTTCTGGCAGAGCAACTACATTTCAGCAGCTTGCCAAACATGAATGTGATAGAAGGATCATATTTCACTCCTATCCTCAGCTATTCTTTACAGCAATGAGATGGTGATTAAGAATCTGTTTCTTTACTAGCAAGACTCACAGTAAGTAGGATCCTTTCCTTGGATGTGCATCAGGTAGCTGCACTTAGAATTATGATCCAGCTGCTTGGGGCCCTCTCAAAAGGCTTCCTGTCTCCCTCTGGCCTCTTAACTCACTTGTCCAGACAACTCCTTTTCCTGAAAATAAGTCCCAGCAGTCCAAGGCCGGTCCTAAAATCCCCACAACCAGGATTCCCAACTTTTCTTTATTCTCCAAGGATCTACCATTTTAGCATTCAGGAGTACATGACGTTACTAAACCAACTGTTCTTTATGAAGGCAAAGAAGTGCATAACAAGACAGTAGTATACAGCCCTGTTCTCCTATTTCCCCCAGGTGTTTTGGTGGACTTAAGTCAGAGTCCTCTGCACCATACAGAGTATGTTTTTTTTCTCCAAAACTGGTTTTCCCACCTTCAGATTAATCTTCCTGGTGTACTACAATGCCAGGGGATTGCAGTACTTCATCAGATACTTTATTGTTTTGGTTAATACCTTACTAAAATTTGAATTTAAAAAGTTGGGGGTGGCATAACTTTCAAAATAACCAATTATTCATTCAAGGGTACCTCCATTTTACAGGACAATTAACATATAAAACAACATATGTTCAGCTTCAGGCCTGCATCCCAGCATCTGGATTTCTCAGCTCCGTCTGGCATCTAATAAAAGAACAAAGCCTCAGAAATTCAACTCAGAAAGCAAAATAATTTTTATACATTTATCACAGCCATATAGAGATGTATTCACATTGCTTGAGACCGTGAATACGAAATACATGGGTCTCCCGAAGCAGCCATAACAAGCACTATTGTTTTGATTGATAATCGTGAATCATAGAATCATAGAATGGCTTGTTTTGGAAGGAACCTTAAAAATGGTCTCGTTCCAACCACATTGCCTTGGACATGGCCACCTTCCACTAGACCAGATTGCTTGCTCAGAGCCCAATCCAACCCAGCCTTGAACACTTCCGCAGATGTTGCATCCACAAATTCCAGAGGCAACCTGCTCCAGTGCCTCACTAAATTCTCAGGAAAGAATTTCTTCCTAATATCTAGTCTAAACCTACTCTTTTTCAGTTTGAAGCCATTCCCCCTTGTCCTGCCACTACATGCCCTTGTAAAAAGATCCTCTCTATCTTTCTTGTAGGCTCCCTTCAAGTACTAGAAGGCTGCAATTAGGTCACCCTGACATTTTCTCTTCTCCAGGCAGAACAATCCCAATTATGTCAGCCTTTCCTCATAGGAGAGGCGCTCCATCTCTTTAATCAACTTGGTGGCCTCCTCTGGACTCACTGCAACAGGTCCATGTCCTTCCTGTGCTGGGGAAGTTTGCTTTTTGGAAGGATTTCTCTCTATCTGCAGTCTCTGTAGTCCCACAGCTCAGAAAAGAGATGCATGTGCCAAAGCACCAAAGGGATTAGGGCCTATGACACTTGATAACCCTGTGCTCTTTCTTACACATATTTCTGTTGTTTGAGATGCTCACTAGGTTGTTTTCTGTCTGGAATGTAAAGGGCTGGTGGTGTTTGTTTTTGTTACCCTCATTCCCCCTTTCCCTGCTCCGGGCAGGAAAGTGCTTGCAGCTCTGCCTCATAGGTTGGCAGGAAATTTAAGACGGCAGTAAGCTGCTGCTCGGACCACCCCCAGACTTTTTTTCCTGTTCATGCAGGAGACTATTTAATTGAGGACTGATTTGTCTAACTTACTCATTGACGCTCAGCAGTACCTACCTAAGCAGTGGCAGTGATTTTTTCCCTCCCTTCCTCGTCTTCTGGACAAACTCCCCACAATGAAGATGCTGCTGCTCCTGTCTGCTCTGCTCTCTGCTGCCCTGCTAGCCAGCACAGCCCCTCCAACTTGCTACTCGAGGGTGTTGTCTCTGAGCAAGGAAATCACAGAGTCCTTTAAGGAGTTGCAGACCTCCAAAACTGTGGTGAGCCCACCTAAAAACAGCTCCTGAACAGACATTGCAGGTTGCCACTTCTGACACAGTTTTCTCTCAAAACAAAATTGCAACAGGTTTTTCTTCTTTCCTGCAGGACTCATGTGTGGAGACGCTGCCCAGGCTGTACTTGGACATACACGTAAGTTTGCACACTTCTTTCTTACTGTTGTGCAGTAAAAGCAGTTAATGAAAAGAGAGAATAGCTCTTAATATTATATCCCAGGGGAGTGATTTTAAAGGATTTTTAAAAGCTTAATTAACCAGACAGATGAGTGACCAAAAATAATCTCAGTTTGAACTTTATTAAAATCCTTATGAACTTTCTGAGATTTTACTTGATTAAAAATTTTAAAATGAGGAAATCAATATTTTTAAGTTATTACCATATGCACACTATTAATTTACTGTGGCAGAGCCTTTACAGAAATTAAATATGTGCAACAAAACTTTGAATAATAGTTTAAAAGAAGAAATCCAGAATAAACTTTTTTCACTTAATAAATCTACTTCATTTTATATCCTGAGTGGTTCTTGGTGTGTAGTTTTAATAAAAATCAGTGCAGGAATACCTTGCTGGCATTTTCTCTTTTAAATAGCTGCTTGTTGAATCCAGAAAAAAAGTGTGCCTGAGGATACAGAAGTGTGATACTGAGAAAAAACAGCAGTAGCTGTCTCCTAGCTAAGACAAAATAACCTCCGGCACACAGTTAGTGTCATAGTGTTCTGCAGTGAGATATGTGATGTATTTTGCTTCTTTTTCCAGTGCTCAACAGAGTAAATAAAAACCAGAAAATTTCAGACAAAAGAAATGTCTGACACATTTTCTGTAAGCACTACACCAAGTCTTGTAATTCAGGACACTCTTGATCCCAATTCCAGAGCTGCCAGTGTCTCACATCATGGCAAAGACCAAGAAATGTGAGTCCAGTGCCTCAGTTTCCCTGGCTTTAAAGCAAAAGCTGGGGTATTTATTTACCTGCTTCACAAAGATGTTGTGAAGTTCATGTTGTCTGTGCTTTATTTTGGTAGCACAAAGTCTGAGGTAAAAATTACTCTGAAAAACTCAGGACTGGTAGTCACGGTTTCACCTATTGTACCGGAAGAGAGGAATCGAGTCTGTGAGACCTTGATAATCTGTTCATCTGCTAAATCAGGTGCTCTCTAAAAAGTGAAATAGTGCACCTATTCTGTAGAATACTCCACCTACTACAGGAGCAATTTGATTGTATTGGCACTGCTACCTCCTAAAGCCTGTGAGAAATAAGCTGGCAGACTAAGACTGTATATATGCAATTTTCCGAGCACTTATTTGGACCAAACATCTTTGTCATAAAATATTGATGATGAATTTTCATAACTAAAGGCTGCATAGGTTACATGTACATCGAGGTAGGAATTCAAGGTTCCCCCACAGCAGTAAGAATTTTGGAAGTGGTGGATGAGAAACATGAATCTGTATTTGTGCAGGGTTACACAGACCTCTTTTGCATGCTTTGCAGAATTACTGTGTGTTGGCAAAACTCCGTGATTTTGTGGCCTACCCCGGATGTGACAGAGTGGTTGAAGTGAATAAACTGAAGGAAAAAGCCCGGAGCCTGTACACCATCTTGATCTCCTACTGTAGAAGGGTAGGTCAAGATGCTTCAATGCATCAACAGGGACAGAGTCCCTGCTTTTAGTCGTTTTTGTCTCCACACTGTCCCCTGACCAGCAAAACTGGATCAGGCCCAAGCTTCTCAATGCTTCCTCCTCTCATAAATGTTAGTCTTCCTTTTTTTTTTTTTTTTTTGTTTCTCCAGGACCTGGTGTTCCTCACTGATGACTGTAATGCTCTGGAAATTCCCATTTCACCTCCCATTGAACACTCCATCACTGAGAGCTAAAAGACAGTTAAACCCAAAAGTTATGCCTGGGAAATTTTCAACGTGACCAAAAGTCAAGATATGTATATGCAGTCTATAACATCAACAACTAAGATCTTTTTCAAGCACACTCGCAATATAATCTCGGACCCACCCATTTTTCTCTGCCTTGGCAGGAAATGAATTGCATACCTTGCATACCTACTGAGCTGCTAGGGAACCTACCATTAGGGAGCAGTTTTTCATTTGGCAAGGTATGATATTTCAGCTTAGCCAAACGTATAAAGTATGTTTTGTTTAAACATCAGAAACTAGATTTTTTATTTTTACTCTTTTATGAATAACTAGACTCATATAAAGAAAAAAACCGTGTGATTAACATTCTCTCTTGACTTAGCTGTTTTTCTTGTATTAGATGGGCATGGATGGGACCATATTTGTTTTTCGTAGGATGTTTAATAGAAGAACGTATAGTAACGTTGTACTGGCAGATTTCTCTGCCTGAATAGCTCAAATATATATCTTGATAGTTTTTGATGTCAGATTTGTGAGATTAGAGGTGACAAAAAATGTGTCTGTGGAAAACTAAATAAAAACAGTCTTCTAATCCAAGATGCTTGTGTTGCAACATGTCTTTCAAGATCAAGCTGAAAGGTGTCATTCTTATAAACTTACTTTTCACATTCACTTGCAAGTTGTTTTTCCCAGCATAACCTTTGTTTCCATAGCAGTGCAAACTTTGTTGTGTCTGCATAATTTGACAATGTATAAGTTTCTACTAATAGAACTTTTCTATACTGCAAACAATTTCTTTGATGAAATTAGTGATTTGTTTTTAATAGCATTTCTGAGTTGTGAGAATGTAAATTCTAAGCCAGAGGCCCAGAAAGCCTATTAAAATTTCAGACAGTTTTTGAGACATAACCATATAGTTGAGCTACCGGGATTAATAAAACTTTCAGACACTAATTCCAGAGTCATGGGTATCTTCAGAATCTGCAGCACATGAGACCTTCACAACTAAGAGCTCTTTGATGCCAAGAATAGAAAGGTTCTTCCCCATATTCTTGGAAGCAGCTGCTGTTACCTCAGAGAATCCCTTTCTTCCCTCTGTGCAAGTAATTCCTCTCTCTCCAGTATAGTATTTTTTGACCGTTCATCTACAGTACCTCCAACCCTGGTGACTTGGTCAGTGGTCTCACCATGTTTTATAAAAGCCGTGGGGCTTCCATAACTGGGTGTTTACATGACAATCACAGTTCCTCTACTTGACATCCTGATGGTACAACCCAAAATATTTGACAACTGTTATGTAAATAAGTAAATAAAAACATTAACCCAAAGGAAAATAAGTGTTGGGGATGGGTAGGAAAGGGTTTTTTCTTTATTTTGGAATCACCCTGTTTTGTTGAAACTACTAGTCTGATTTTAGCTGTAGAAAATTTTACTGTCCCTTTGAGTCATAGAATAAGGGTGGGAAAATCTGAACCCAGGGGAAGTAGGGAAGAAATAAACAAGTGCTTTTCTTCCCAGTATGTCTCAATTCTAAGTGTACATTCAAGGAATGTGCCTATGAGACTTTGTCATTCCCTCTTGAAGATTAAGTCCTCGTGTGCTAACCCTACTAATCCTTTAGATGAGCCATTCTGCCCACAGTGGTTTTACTCAAGTGTCTCTACAAGCATCTGGTGGAGACAGCAGCAACTGAGCAATCTAATCTAATACCAGGCTGAACTCAAAAATGTGCAACAACTCAGATAGTCCTAATATCAGGAAAGTCATTGCTTAGTTTGCCTTTCAGAATCCCTCTCTGAAAGGCAAGAGAAATCCCTCTCTGAATCCCTCCAAGCTAACAGCCTCTGTACAAGATCCAACACACTCTAGAGATACCAATACCTATTTTTCTGCATCACCTGGACATGCCCAAGACCAACTCCTTCATCAGCAGACATATTCTGCAATAAAAGCAGCTCTTAGCATGCTGGTGGGGAGCCTGGGACCCACAGAAGGATCATGTAAGTACTGGCAGATCCCTGGATCAAGGAGAAACACAGGTAGAGTTGAACCATTTGCTGTCAGACTCCACGTTCAAGCTTTTGCTCCCCCTAACCAGGGACAGAGACTCCTCCTGGGAAAGAAAGCAGCGCTGGTATAACATCAATGTCTATCCACTTCCATACAAGTACTAAAACCACATCACAGCCTCTGTTTTTCATATCTTTATACAAAGCCAGGCATGGATGAACCCTGCAAGAAAGTGTGGTAAGGTCACAGCAGGCCATGGTGCTTACAAAGCTAACCAAGGGATTGGGCAGTACAAGTGCTTGGAAACTGGTAGCAGAAGCTGTTAATTTTTGGCTGTTTTTTCCACCTCCAGATGTCACAGGTTTTAAACACTGGCCTGTTGTAAAGCTTGTATTGCGAGTTGGCAAGCAAATGCTTGCCAACTGCAGGGCAAGATGTGTTTCGTCTCCTGCAGAAGCCCATACCACAGCACCTAGAACCAGACCTTGGGTAAACATGCAGGTAACTGTGGCACTTCTGCCCCTGCTGCTTTCCTGTCCCAGTGACACACAGTCTCTGAAATGGAGTATTTAATGATGATTTTCTCATGGATCATCTCATAACTCCTCTTTCTTTATTGAGGCTAATAAGCCTGCCCTGGACATTTTGATGAAATTCCTGATCCTAACACCAGATTTCTCTCGTGATGGTCCCATTCCTTCAGCCATCTTCCAAATATATTTTCTCCTGTTTCAGGCTGAAACTTCATTTCTGTGAAGAAAATGTAACCTAATATTTTTAGTACAAAATATCTTGCAAGAAGTCTCTGGAACTGGAAACAGAGTAGAAATCACTGCTTTATTTGCATTGTTTTTGTTAGTAACTTTAGCTTTTTCATGACTGACAGGGACACACTCTGCAATACTGGCTGTTTACCAATAGCTCTGTTGTGTACTGGTACATCCTAGTTCTGCAGAAGCTGCAAAAAGCAAGTAGGTGATTTGGGGCCTGTACATACTTGCATGGACTTTAAAAGCCTGTCCACCATTTGCAGATGCTGTATATTTTATTCCCAGAATCCGCTTTGTCTGATCATTGGTGTGCTTTTACAACAAGTATATTCCCTACGGTTTATGCTGTGACTCTCTCTACATCTCATATGACATTTTTAATGGAAAGTGTGCTGAGAGCAAAGCTATGCTCTTTCAGTTCACCATAACCTCCAGTCAATCAGACTGTCTCAACATGATTTGTGATTAGATGAACCCTTTTTATGAACAACATATTTTTCCAGGTTGTCACAGTCTAGGGGCAAAAAAACCCCACTGATAAAGAGATATAATCCACTTTTGACAAGGAAACATCCACCTCTCCCTTTCAGTGCAACATTAAGTTTACCAGCTTTTTAATTCACCAGGTATATAAGGAGCAGTGGAGCCATTCATGCAGCTGAGCATTTATTCCTGCATCACAGCAGTCCGTGCTCATTAGGGCTCCGGCCAGGAGGGAGACTGTGGAGGGATTAAGAAGGGATTGTAATTTGCCAACTGGCATCTTGCCTATTTATTACAGAATATTACTACAAGCACATCATTAAGAAACTGCACTTAGTTTTTACAGTGATTAGGGAAGAATTGTAGAAAAACAAAGCATCTGTTCTGTTTCCTTGCTTGTTGAAGGAGGTTTGTTGGAAGGAGCAGTCATTCCTAGGAACAGGTTTTCTTTTGCAGACTTCTCTGTCTCTGCAAGAAGCCTCACTATAGACCTGTCCTAGGATGGCTAAACTCTCCCTTATATTATCATATGGAATCCCAAGGTCTTGGGTACTGTCTCTGCAAAGCTATTAAAAACATTAATTTCCAATTTTGCCAAAAATTCATAGCAATTTTACTAGATCCAGTTCCTTCCCCTTCTATTTTTTTCCAGTCAAATGGGCTTTCCTTAAGTAAGGACTCTGATTACTTAACTCCTCATACACTGGGTTTTGTGAAATCAGGAAAGATGGCAGACTTTGAACTAATAATTAAGTCATTCAGGGTGATGAGGTTCTGGATAGAATGTAACTTGCAACTACTTAAAATGGTACCAATTTTTTTTTTTTTTTTTTTTTTTTTTTAGGAAAAGGAAAAGCATTCATGCAGACTTGAGGAGAAATCTGTTCTTTTAGGCTGTACACTTTGAGCAGAACATTGGTTTGTCCAAACACCAGATTTGGGAGTGCCCATTTGTCCATTGCACCATTTCCAATGCTTGTGGTGTTTGCGGGTCGCATTAATAGGATGCTGAGAGAGATTTTCCAAAACTTTGCTACAATGTTAAAGTCTGGTAAATAGTGTTGCCTTACAAATACTTAACCACTGTGCTTGGACAAGCACTTTTATCCACATCAAAATCTTCTAATTTTTGGAGCGTATGGCAATGCAAGTGAAAATTACAATGGACAAGCTCCAGAAACTTTAGTTGTGCAATCTTTTGGGTTCACACTTTTCTTTTGCTGTGGCTAGGAACCCTGTGCCATCCAGAGTAAACAAAGCTGCAAGGGAGCTCGTGGTAACTAAGTCAAAATTCAGAGACAATGTCCAGAGAAAGGTCATGATCTTTTTATCAAGGGATTTTTCATAGTCTAAGTTTCCTCAGCATAGGTGTCATAGGTTAGCAAGCATAGTCCCGGAAGGGATGTCCTTGCTAAGGGGTGCTTACAGTTTCCTCTGGGACCTGATAGAACCTATCAGCTGGCCAGTTTGAATATGGACAATTCTCTAAGCCACTTAAAGTTGTGACCGCCTCTGTGATCCACACTTAAGAATAGGCAAACTCCCCCTCCAAGCTCTCTCTCGTTTCCGGCGCTGGCACAGGTGGCTGCGGGCCCCGTGTGGGGACCAGCGGGCCCGGCCAGGCCCTGCTTGGGCCAGGCCAGGCTGGGCCACGGCCATCCTGGGTCGATGGACCTGTTCCAGCCGTGGAACCCCCCCCACTGCCTTGCTGTGGGCAGCCGGAGCGGCTCAGCTCTCCCCCCTCTCCACTGCGATAAGAAAAATTCAACATTCCAGCTGCAAAGCTGCAAGGCCGAGGTGAGATTAACCCTTTTTACTGCTGTGAAGAGCTGAAAACCTGAGGGAAGAGAGAGAGGAGATGCTTAAAGCTGAAATTCTGTTGTGAAGCTATGATATATCAGAGTATCCCGTTGTAATTTCATGAAGATATGGGGGGTGGAGTGTTCAACTCATGAGCAAAAGCACCTGCACTGAGATAGGCAGATGCTGACGCAGCTGTAATTTCATGAGAAGTTTGGACAGCGAGAGATGAACCAGATGAGGACTTTTGCTCCAAACGGGAAAGGAGAAAACCCCAGTCCCTAGAGATGCTCCCAGAGATAGTCCTAAAGATGAAGGTGATGAAGACCCTTTGCTCCCAGGGAAGGAGAAGGGCCTCTGTTTTTATTTTTGAACGGCTCAACCTTAAAATTGTACCCCAAAAAACTCAAGAGTGGACCCTCGAAAGCAGTTGCAGGAAAAGCTGCAAGTCGGGGGAAGGGACTCACACGCAGGCAGAGAGACTCCTCTTCCTAAATGGACGGAACAATATTTGGAAGTGGGCGGCTGTTTCGTTGTGATAATGTTTTCATAGCATGAGCAAGAAGAGACTTCTCTTTCTAAATGGACTGAACAAGGTTATTATGGAAGTGGTAAACAGACTGAACATCTTAAGGGTTGTCTTTTCACATTGTCAGTGGGAGAAGGGAGGAAGGTGGGGGGAGGAGAAGAGTTCTGAAGGTGGTATAATTTTTTTTCCCTACTTTTAGGTCTGTTAATAAACTTCTTTATATTCTTTCAAGTTTGGTGCCTGCTTTGCGTTTCTCCTAATTCTTATCTCACAGAAGATAAACAGTAATGAGTATTTTGGACCAAACCACTACAATAGGGTAAATGTATATCCTGAGACAAATAATATAGCAATGAACATAAAACTTATCAAAATATCTACCTTTCTAATACAGATAACTGTATCGATACATACCTTGAAATCTTGTTTCATATTTGCAGATCTGTAAAGAGAATGCATTCAGACAGATAAGAGGATTTGGAAGGCAAATAGATGCAGGGGAAAGAAAAATTTCTCCAAAGATGTTTTGCAATAGATTGAAATAGATTTACATTATTTCATTAGTATTCAAATCTTACAGAAGTAAAAACCAAAAAGTCACAGAACAAGAAAGAAACTCAAGATCTCCTACTGCGTCCCTTAAGCCCAAGACTAGCCTGGCTATCACAGGTCTTTTCCGGTAGCAGTTGGCCTGAAAGACTTTATGAAACAGTTGTCTAGAAAGCCCACAGCAGTTCAAATCAATCCATCCCAGACCCCTCTTTTGTTACAAAGTTTTACCTGGAACGCAGTTTACCCTCTCAAAATTTAAACCCTTTGCTTTCAGATTTATTCATCACAGAAATGGGTATTGGATTGTTCTTTCTTTTTTTGCAGCAGATGTTAGTTGAAAGACTTCTGTCTCTCCCTACTCTACAAATCCAGTTCTTTCAGTCTTCCTTCTTTGATCAGAGGTCTAGAAAACACAATCCTTCTTGCTGCCTTTCTTCTAGCTCTATTCTCTTGTTTCCCATCTTTTTTGGAGCACAGTGCTTGAAGTTACATATAGATATCCAGCTGAGGCTTTATCAATGTCAAGCAGTGTAGAAGTAAAGATTTATTGGTATTTCCATGAAAACAGTAGATTACAAATGAAAAATTATCTCCAAGTATTTGGAGACAATGTTTCACTTTTTTGTTTAAATTTTAAGATGAATATAAAAATTTAGAGTACAAGTTGGCCTCCCTACTCTATAAAAAAGAAAATGTTTGGGGAAAAACAGACACACAAAAGCAATGGATAGTGAAATACAATGGCTGCTCCTTTTGCTTTCCTGTCCTAACTACTAAACACTTGCCCTCCTAATCAGGGTGGCTTCAGCCAAGTTGCTTCTTGGCAATGGTCACCAGTCCATGCTATCCCCTAGAACAGATCCAAAACTTGTTTGGGAGTGCGGCATCTCCCCCAGGTCAAAACTGTGCTCAGAACTGTTATAACAATTTCCAAGTATAGCCATGCATGCTTTAACACCTGGAATGTTCCTAACACTGAGCAAATAAATAAAAGACTGATTTTGGAGCACAGTGTTTCAGTTGTTCTCCTGGGAGAAGAGCTGTGCCTTTCAAATTGTTAATACATTTAGTATTATTACTGAGTTTAAACACAAACACTGAAGTAGTGCAGGGAACAGATCCCAGATCTTCCCAGTCTCCTGATGACTTTCTCATTGGGTAAGTACCAGATAAATGAATTGGAAAGGTGTTATTCCTACTGAGAGAAAAAGGCAAGCAAGAATGTCAATTTTAGCAAACCACGGTCAGACAGAACACTAATGACTTAGAAAGGGAAAAAATATTATTTGAACATCACAACATTTTTTGTCTGCTAGTTTTCCCCTGTTTAAGACAGAGGGATCTTTTTCTGCAGTTGCACAAGCTAGACTTTTTTTCCACTGTGAGTTCTCTAAGATCCATAAGTGCTTGGCTGTTCCTGTCTCCTTATGACAGCTAGAGAGCCAGAAGATGTGGGCTTGGAAAGTATGTTGTTTATCAAAAATTTTTCCTTGATCGGGACACAGAGGCCAGGTCAAGGAAGTAAAGAAATCCACTCAGGCTGTTCTATTGACTCCCTCTTCTAGTGAATAGGTCACTAGCCATATATCTGGGAATTATTTGCATTTGATGCCCCCAAGCAGAACAGTCTGTCTCTTAGTTGATGTTAAGTATACTGCTTGTCTTAGTGTCCTCTTCTGAAATTTTAATAACAAGCCATAATTGATTTTTAAATCTTTTTTTCAGAAGACCTGCAAACTCAGTCATAGGCTAAAGCCAGTCATGAGTACCTTATGTTCAGCCTTTACACTCACCAGATTGTATAGCTTGGGCCTGACCCACATCCAGCTGGGGCAGTTCAGAGCTGGGGAAGCCATAGCCTGTTCTGGAGGTATGTCTGCCTTGCAGAAAGGAGCAGTTTTCTTCACTTTCTTCTTTTATTCCCTTCAAACACTAGTGTCTCATTTGTATTAAGTATCTGAATGTTTAATGCTGAAAAAGTCCTAGGAGTTTGTGTCCTGAGCTTTCCCAAGCTTGTACAAACACTTGGAGAAAGTCTATGGTCAAATTACTTGCAGCATGGGGTACATATGTCCTCCCTGAAATCCTCTGCATCGAAGGTAAAAAATGTCACGAAGTGATGCAAGGAAAAGGAAAAATGATACAGCATGACAGTCTGCAGGAGAGGAAAGGCTGGGCAAACTACCACTGTGGCCACAAAGAGCCGCAGATCAGAGCCACACCTTCCCCTTCTCCCACACGCCAACTCACTGCTCAGCACTTGTGAGAACAAATGGGCTTATCCAATTGCCTTAGATAAACTTGACTTAAACCTTGTCATTTTGCCATGACTTACAGAGTCAAAAATTTTCAGCTGATCCAAAAGGTCATTTGGTCATTTTGGCTGAACAGAGAGCAAACAATGGGGATGGGAATGAAGAAAAACTAGGCAAGAGCATCCTGCCTCTTTGCTTTTTCAAAGAAAGATACTTAAATTTCCACAAAACTATTTTCCTCAATCAGTGCAAATTCATCAGTCTTTCTCCAATCTCCTCTAATAGCATTTTATCACTTACGTCCTCACAAAGCAGGCTTATGCAGAAGAGAAATTATGCAAATAAAATCATTTCTAATCATCACTGTCTTCAAAGGAGGACAACAAGAAGTTGCTCTCAAAAAAATCTATTGATAAGGATAATTATGATATTAGGCTTTCTCAGTCATCTCTTCATTTGTACAGTAATTGCTTTCAACTTAGAATTTTTTATCAGCATGGCATAAAAATCTGGATAGAGATGTAGGCAGGTGAAGAAAAGATCATGAAGTGTTTTATTTACATTAATTACACCTCATAATACCTCTGACAACTCAGAAAGAGATTGTTAAGCTCAAGGCATTGAGGCCTCTAAACAGGCTGCGTATTTTGTTATTTAAATGTGGTTTTGAGGGTATGTGTATGAACACTAGCACAAACAGCTTGCCTAGAATCAGACAGCAAATTGATGACAGTGACAAAAATAAAACAGATGTCTTTCGAGCTTCCTCCTCCAGCACCCTGAGCAGTGACTCCAGCACATGTCCTCACATAGTCTGGGTGACACATCCAGCATTTTACATGGCAATCAAACAAATTGCTATTTTATTGTTCCTGGCAAGCTTTTGACCAAAGCTAGGTTTGAGGCCCAAATTTTAAGTTCTTTTTATTACTGTAGTGGTTTGGTCCAAAATACTCATTACTGTTTATCTGCTGTGAGATAAGAATTAGGAGAAATGCAAAACAGGCACCAAACTTGAAAGAATATAAAGAAGTTTATTAACAGACCTAAAAGAAGAAAAAAAAAAAATACCACCTTCAGAACTCTCCTCCTCCCCCCACCTTCCTCCCTTCTCCCACTGACAATGTGAAAAGACAACCCTTAAGATGTTCAGTCTGTTTACCACTTCCATAATAACCTTGTTCAGTCCATTTAGAAAGAGAAGTCTCTTCTTGCTCATGCTATGAAAACAGTATCACAACGAGCCAGCCGCCCACTTCCAAATATTGTTCAGTCCATTTAGGAAGAGGAGTCTCTCTGCCTGCGTGTGAGTCCTTTCCCCCGACTTGCAGCTTTTCCCGCAACTGCTTTCGAGGGTCCACTCTTGAAGTTTTTGGGGTACAATTTTAAGGTTGAGCCGTTCAGAAACAAAAACAGAGGCCCTTCTCCTTCCCTGGGAGCAAAGGGTCTTCATCATCTTCATCGTTAGGACTATCTCTGGGAGCATCTCTAGGAACTGAGGTTTTCTCCTTTCCCATTTGGAGCAAAAGTCCTCATCTGGTTCATCTCTAGGGACTGAGGTTTTCTCCTTTCCCGTTTGGAGCAAAAGTCCTCATCTGGTTCATCTCTCCCTGTCCAAACTTCTCATGAAATTACAGCTGCGTCAGCATCTGCCTATCTCAACGCAGGTGCTTTTGCTTACGAGCTGAACACTCCACCCCCCAGATCTTCATGAAATTACAACGGGATACTCTGATATATCATAGCTTCACAACAGAATTTCAGCTTTAAGCATCTCCTCTCTCTCTTCCCTCAGGATTTCAGCTCTTCACAGCAATAAAAGGGTTACTCTCACCTCGGCCTTGCAGCTTTGCAGCTGGAATGTTGAATTTTTCTTATCGCAGTGGAGAGGGGGGAGAGCCGAGCCGCTCCAGCTGCCCACGGCAAGGCAGTGGGGGGGGTTCCACGGCTGGAACAGGTCCATGGCTTCAGGATGGCCGTGGCCCGGCCTGGCCTGGCCCAAGCAGGGCCTGGCCGGGCCCGCTGGCCCCCACACGGGCCCTGCAGCCACCTGTGCCAGCGCCGGAAACGAGAGAGAGCTTGGAGGGGGAGTTTGCCTATTCTTAAATGTGGATCACAGAGGTGATCACAACTTTAAGTGGCTAAGAGAATTGTCCATATTCAAACTGGCCAGCTGATAGGTTCTATCAGTTCCCAGAGGAAACTGTAAGCACCCCTTAGCAAGGACGTCCCTTCCGGGACGATGCTTGCTAACCTATGACAAGGCAAGCTTTTGACCAAAGCTAGGTTTGAGGCCCAAATTTTAAGTTCTTTTTATTACATATGCCAGAACCAGTTTGAAGAAATATTTCCTCCACATTAAAGCTACTGTCAAGCCAAAGAAAGGTCAGTCTATTCTCTGTAATACTCTCACAGTGACTTGCATGGGACTCATGATGTTGAAAAACAAAGACCTGATGGTCACAGCAAAATGTACTTCACAAATTGCTTGCTGGAAAGAACATAATCCAGAATTCAGCAGCAAACAATAATTTCAAAACAGCCATGGATTCCTTAAAAATGTTGAAATCCTGAAGAACAATAACTGTTTAATCTGGATCACTAAGAGCACAGTGATTCATTCTTAATATCTTCAAAAGCCAATTCTGCAGCCACCACCACTGAGAGCATATGATGTGTCTGCAAACACATGGCATGTTTAGAGTAAGACATCAAAATAGACTGTATGATAAGGCCCCACACCTCTTCTCTCTTTTACCTGGGCAATCAAATGCAATTTCATACAATTTCACTGTACAGCTGATAAAAGTCAAGAATCCAGTCAGGATCAGGGTAGACAATTCTAATTAAAAATTGAGGGGAAGGAATCAACAGTTACAAGAGGTGTTAACTCTAGTATTTTAAGTTAACTGTAGTATTTTAAGAGTGATTTACTGACTGTAACGATATGTTATTGAGAGTTTAGGGTAGAGATCAAATCAAGTAATGGATCCTAGTAAACAGGAAGCTCTAGCAGGCAGTGATATATCCTTTTATGAAACTATGCAGACTAATCAATACCAGGCTCTTACACAAATATGCAATGTAGTTAATGGCATGTTCTGCCATACTGCAATTGCTGTGGGACTCAAAAGAAGACCCCAGGAGGGGATGCACCCACAAACATCCTGTCCCTTCTCCATCACACAAATTCTTGCATGAGTTGGAACTATGCTAAAACTTATGCAAGGAGCACAAGGAGCCTGAACTGGTTATATGTTTCTTAAAAAAATCTTTATAGCCTTCTATTATTGCTACTTGAAGCAAGTCAATCTGTTACACTGTAAGTAACTCTTGTTCATTGCCTGTTCAATCTGGAAAACAGATGCTGTGTCTCAGCATCTGAGTCACTGAGCTGGGCTCAAAAGAAAAAAACAGCAGAAACAGTCCTATCAACTTTTGAAACTGTTTGAGCGCTACATAAGTTTTAACAGCACATTTGCAGTGAAAACAGTGAAGTTGGCAACAATAATTCACACCTTTCACCCTTGGGTTTTTTCTAAGCTCAACCTCCCCCTTAAAAGATTGTATGCTAATTAGTTCAAACTGGTTTTACAATCAAGATTTTGGCATTTCATCACTTTTGCTTTTCATCTGTTCACAAATTTATGACTCAACTCACCAAGTCAGATTGCAAAGTCAGATAGCTGCTGCATGGACTGTTTTTGTCTTCTTCATTCCACTTAGCACTATTGATTTTGAAATCTGCCTCTCTATAGCTGACTCAGGGTTTACTATTAACAATAGCCAGACAGATTCTGATGCTACTTGATGCTGAAGATAGCTTTGGATAAATTGGAGGAAGATTGACAAGAAAGCATGAGGATCATCTTGTCTCTGTAAGTCTGGAGTATGAAAAGTTTATTGCCATGTTTAATTTCTCTTTGCTGGAAGACACATGAACTCCAAGAGATAAATTTGTCCCAAATGTGCAGAAAACAGTGCATCTCATAAAAACTGAGCTCATTTATCCTTTCAGTCAATTCCCATAAATCAACCCCCAAAAATGTGATTTATTAATATCCTATTATATAATGCAAGTTGCAGACTGTAAATCTATTCCCCTTGAAATTACTTTCCCTGTGCTCCACACTTTTCAAAGAGAATATCTTTACCCATGCTAAAACAAGAGCACCTAAAGGCCTGCATAGGTGACCAAGGAGATCCTGTCAAAATTCAAATATAGAAGTAAAGCTCACATGAGGTGCAATTGGGGTCAGAAGGCCCAGGAGGAATATAGAGACACTGTCTGAGCAATCTGAGACAGGGTTAGGCAAGACAAAGCCCATCTGGACCTGAATCTGGCAAGGGGTTGTAAGGGCTTCTATAGGTCCATGGACCTGCATTCCACAGCAGCATGGAGACACTGCTGAAAGAGCAGGAGGCAAAGCTGGAGGCAAAGGTACTCACTGCCTTTTTCATCTTGATCTTTACTGGTAAGATCAGACTTCAGAAATCCCAGGCCTCAGAGACCTCTAGAAGCATCTGGAGCAAACAAAACTTGCTCTGAGGGGACAAGAGTTATATGAGACATTTAGATGATCTGGACTTGCTTAGGTCTCTGCAGCCTGATGGGTTTCACTTGGGAGTGCTGAGCGCTGGTGTCATTGCAGGGCCACTCTCAATTACCTTTGAAAAGTTGTGGTGATTGTGGGAGGTTTCCAAGGACCAGAAGAAAGCAAAAATCATTCCTATCTTTGAGTAGGTAAAAAGAATTTGCGGAATTGGAGGCTGGTCAGCATCACCTCCATCCCTGAGCAAGTGCTCCTGAAAACTATTTCCAAACATATAATGGGAAAGTAGGCGATACGGTTTGGATTTATGGGTTGTGATTTAACCAGCCTGATAGACTTCTATAACCAGATAGTGATAACAGTGTGTGAGAGGAAAACAGTGGGTGCTGTTTACCTCAACGTCAAAAAGGCTTTCCCATAACATCATCAAAGACAGACTGGCATACAGCCTAGAAAAATAAACAATGAGATGGATTGCAAACTGGATAAAATGCCAGGTCCAAGAGGCTGTTATCAGCAGAATGAAGTCCAGTTAGAGGCTGGCCACTAGTGACATACCTCAAGGGTTGAGACTGGGGCCAACCGTTTTGGTCTGTTGTACAAGATCCGCACCTGGACATGAGCAACCCCAGGCACAAGACCAAGAGTCCAGAAAGAAGCTTTGTAGAAAAGGACCTGGAAATTCGGGTGGACACCAGATTAAACACATACCAACAATTCCCAACTGCGGCTACAATAGAAAGAGTGCTGCCAACAGGTCAATGGAAGTGATCCTTCCCCTCTGCTTCCCCCACTCACTCTTACTGGGAGGGTGGTCAGACACTGGGACAGGATGAACAGAGAGACTGAAGAGTTTCTATATTTCCAGATATCTGAAATGTAACTGGGCAGAGTCCTCAGAAACCTGTTCCAGCTGATTTTGCTTTGAGTATGTGGGGTGAACTAGACTTTCTCCAAATCTGAACCTTTCTGTGATTCTGCAATGACATCCATGTGTTTTTGCAGGCACATGTTCCTGATGGTCATCTCTAAAGAATATAGGTAAGTGCAGCTTTACCAAAGCTATCTGAGAGGTTTATTTGGTTCTCAGCAGAGAAAGGACTCCATTAAAAGGTAGTTTATGTAACAGACCCCACCAGTGCAGTTTTTCTTCTCAAAACTTTTTCCTCCAAACTGTTATCTTCTCTGACAGAAGGACTAAATATAGACTTGGTCAGAAGACTAGTTTCAGTAGTAAGGAGGTCCAATCTATTTAAACAGCTCATGTGGGATTTTCCATTTACAAGAGCTCTTACTAATTTTTACACTCGCAAATAGCTTTCAGTTAAGTCCAGCTTGGAATAGCAGAAACAGTTGCTTCTGTCATAGAAGAGAGGAGGGTGGGGAGAGCTGAATGTTGTCTTTATTTGGAGGATAGGCATTTTCCTTGAGAAAGGAAAAACAAACTAAAAAAAGCCCCCAATTACTCTTCAAGAGCACAGAGCTGAGTAACACTTGACAGTGCTCATTCCATGAGTTGCTGCCTTCCCGTGCTCGATCACTTCCCTTTCACTTCTGCTGTGTGACCGTACACTCAGTGTCAGGAATATTCCTCTAGGGAAGGCACACTTTTTCCTTTTGTCTCCTTTTAAAATTAAATTCCTAATCAAGTCTCTACAAAGAAGATATGTAAGATATCAAAGGTAGAACCATCACCACCTCTTGACAGCGTAGGATGATGTGAATGGACGTGAAAAACCTTCTGATCCCCTTGAAGCTCACATTGTACCTTTCCCTCTATAACAGCAACAGTGTGTTGATGTGGTTCCATAGTGAATACAAGGGCTGGATGGCCCACCAAAAAAACTTCTCACCTCTTATCACCTGCTACAGCCTTGTAAATGGCTGGCCACAGCTCAACAAATTAGATAGATAGGTATTCATTAAATCTATATTTAAATGTTATGCTGACTTGGAATGGATTTAAAAACACAGCATAGAATGAGCTCCTAACTGGATATTCCAGAAAAGTTTTGTAGGAAAATGTGTTCCCTGGCAATGTAGCCAAATAAGGTGGGGCTGTTTTACTTAATCCCCTTATTAAAACCAATGGTTCATGCTGTTCCAGTAAAAGAATAACAGCGAGGTTACATAAAGTGTTCTCCTGAATGACATGAATCTCTTTGTATCTAGGGAAATCAAGGTCTCTTTTCTCCAAGTACATAAATACTTAGATCATACAGGAAGCAATTAATAAGTCAACATTTATGAGTTCTAGAAATACCTTGCAGACCAAGACATTGGAGGAATCATGCAACTGAACCATACCTTGCAGATATGTAGACATGAAAAACGTAATTTTAGTAATCCCTTTGAATTCAAGAGATTATTTTGAAAAGTTAGCCAGTACACCTAACACCAAATTTTCCAGAGGTTAAACACACAAATACCTTGAATGAGATTGGGTACAAGCATCTCAAGAATTGTATCACAGTAAGAGAAACTGTCAGGAAAGTGTGAATAAAATTGATACCCACTGTAAAAGACTGGAAAATCCTAAAAAGATTGAGAGACTATTATGTGTACTACCATTGAGGAAAAATATGTAGGCAAGAAATAAGGCATTTGCATGACTGTTACTAAGTCAAATAGTTTCCACAATCACCAACAGAGATGAGACCCACTGTGCCTATCAAATTTACTTGTGGTCTAAACAGCATATCTAGAAAAAAGCTAACAGATGTATTGGCTTCCATTTTAGAGCTTTCTGAGACAGGTTTTATTTCTGAAAAATAGAAATTCTAGCTTTGTATGGTCACATCCAGAAGAACAGGGTAATTCAATGCTATTACACCACAAGTGCAACAGCTTTCCCTCCCTCTTCAACTCTCCCCTACTCGAGACACTTGTCTCAGTTAATTGATGCTGATAAATGCCCAACTTTTTACACATGTAAGGAACATATGTACATACTTATATATGTGTACATTTTTAATTTTTTTTTCCTCCAAAACTTACTGTTTGTTACCTTTAACAGTAAGCACAACATCCAATTATCTCAATGAACCAGGATGCCACAGAGGTTTTTTCTGTGGTAGAGATCACAGAGGAAAATACAGCCTTATCACAGCAGAGAAAACAGGAAACAAATTCAGCATCACAGGAGGCAAGAGCTGCCCAGGCCAAACAATGAAAAGTCACAGCCAGGGGGCCACCCCACCTTCTTGTTTAGTTTGTTTCAGAGCTGTCGTTTTGTGGTCATCATGTTTATATCCACAAAACCTGGAGTGTTCCTGTTTGCTTTGAGTCTGTTATTCAGTGTTCAAAGCCCCACAATAAGACCAGCTCATAGTCTAAATGAGCCTGGAAATATCATGACTTAGATGGAGAGAATTAAAAAGCTCCATTTAAAAAAGCAAAACAAAACAAAGCAAAAAACCCAAGCAAAGCCCCACCAAAAAAAAATCTTTAACCTATAATCCAGCAAACTGATCCGTGTAACACTAAGTAACTTGAAGTTCTGTCAAATCTAATTATTAAAGATAAATTTTGCAAAGTTTAAGTTGCAACAACTGAAGTGACAACAGTTCACAGATTCCTGTGAACCACACAAGTCCTCTGTTAAACTATTACTCTTGTCTCCACTAATTGGTTTTGGCTTGAGATAAGGAGGAGATTAATTCTGCTTTGGAGACAGCAAACTAGTGGCAAGATAGAGAATCCCACTCTAGGAAAGAGAGCGGTTATTGAATGACTGTAGTTCTGCCACTTAAAGCTTCCTTTTTTCTCTTTTTCTTATGCAAAAGTGTGACTTGAAACAGTCCTATTCCAATTACTGAACTCAAGAAATCAGACACTCATTAAGGACTTCACTTGCTGCATTTGTGAAACTTTTTGACATACACTGGTCAGACAGCAAAAGGAAAATATGTGTAATTTATGGCTAGCTCAGAGTGAATGCTGGACAAAGCAAAGAGCAAGTTGTGTTAGAAGTACCTTTGTGCTAAGCAATGGATGAGAGATAAAACCTGAGATTGAGAAGTGGGGAGACTTCTCTTAAAATAAAGATTAGGAGAGATGGAAACCAATTCCAACAGCCGTCTGTCGAACAAGACAGGCCTAAACTCAGAAAACTGCCAGACTTTAGTGGAAGTGGGTCTGCAAATCTTCTGTGCTTGGTTTGTGGAGAAAGCAGAAGATGCGGTTACTGGCACGTACGGGCATGTATGGGACTAGCATTGCCCTCTTCCTGTACCTGAATCAGCCCAGCAAGACCTGTGGAGAAACTCTTGTGGACATCAGCCAGACCCTGAATAGCCTTTGAGGGTTCAGTCCTGCTCAGACTGGGCAAAAGTGTCCTCCTGCCTCCAAATGCCACCCCATTCCCCCTCCATAGCTCTACACTCCCTCACACACACTATACCAGCTTTGCTCCCTGTTGCTGTGAAGGCCCCTATAGTACTTCTTCCTTACCTCAAGCACCTCCCATGGATGTAGGCAAACCCACATGCTTTACTGTAATAGATGCAAAAATTTCTGTTCTTTAATCACTTAGAATGCAATGACTCCAGTTCCATGGTCCCATAAAGCATTGTCTTTTGCCTCATGTTTTATGAATGAAATCTTAAAAAAACCCCATTCATATAAAAAATGCAACTCTCAACAGTATTTCCCTTCCAGGCTTGCCTGGAGCTAATTTTAGATCCAGCCACAAATTCCTGCTAGTTCACAACCATCATGGATGGTGGGGAGAAATCCTCCATCTGTTCCCTGACTTTCTAGTCATCCCTTTCCTGCCGAGGAAAGTGCTACTGATAGAGTGTCATGGTGTGACACTAGTTAAAATACCAGGCACCCACAAAAATCATAACAAAGGGTTCATGAGTTGAGATAAGGATTGGGAGAAAACACTCTTAAGGGCAAAACAGGCTCGAACATAAAGGTATAAGTATATTTATTATTAACAGAGTCAGAGAAGGATAACAGGGAATAAAATAAGCCTTTAAAACACCTTTCTCCCCTCCCCAGCCCCTCCCTCCTTCTCACCGACAGCGCAGGGAGACAGGGCGTGGGAGTGTTAAGTCAGTTCATCACTCGAGATCTTTCTTCAGTTCGCTTAGGGAGACCAGTTTCTTCTGCTATGCCATGGGGTCCTTCCCACGGGAGACAGTTCTCTGTGAACTTTTCCAACGTGGTTTTAATTTCATGAGTAGCAGTCCTGCCCAACCTGCTGCAACATGAGTCCCTCCCACAGGCAAAACAGTCATCTCAAAACTGCCATGGCATGGGTCACTTAGTCCATGGGGTGTAGTCTTTCAAGGATAAGTTGCTCTAGTTTGGAAGCAAGGGCTCTCTTTTTCTATCTCTGAAAGCAAGGGTCCTCTCACTCTGTTCAGGTCTCTCATTGGATTACAGCTTTTTCTAGCATCTACCCACTCCAGCGTGATCACCTTTTCTCACAGGCTGTGAGTGGATCTCTGCATCACCCCACAGACTTCATGGATTCAAGGGAGAGAGTTTGTTTCACTATAGTCCTCACCAGAGCTTGCAGAGAGAGCTCCACTTATGCTTGGAGCACCTCCTTCCCCTCTTTCTTTCCACTGACCTTGGTGTCATCATGTTGTCTTTTTCCACTTGTCCTCACTTCTTCCTCTTTTTCTGATTAAGAGGAAAAAATTGCTGCTCACAAGTACCATTCCTAACAAATTCCACCAGTTCAAAGATTTCTGCAGGATTTTGCAGCACTGAGAAGTTGATTTTGTCTATGTTCTGCGTTGGGGAATTTTTTGCCATGTTTCAGCTGCCAGCCACATGGCCCCTGGCACTACTGTGTGGGCAGTTGTGGCTGCCACGGCACCGGTGCCGTTCAAGGCCTCTCTTCATGCAGGGCGCTGGAAAGGAGAAGCCAGCGCCGCCCCTGCCCTTCCACCCGCGGCACGGCTGGCTAGGGGCAGCCAGGCAGGCAAGGCTTGCCGCAGGCCGTGCCCAGATGGCGGCGGCCACGCGGCCGCACAGTGCCGGGATGGTGCTGGTGGCGGCACCTCAGCACCCCTGGGAAAAAGCTGCCGCTGCACGGTTTGGATTTCATTCTTAAATATGTCATCACAGAGGCATTACCACCTTCTCTAATTGGGCTAGCAGCCATCTTCAGAGCCATCAGAGATTGGCTCTGCGGGACATAATGGAAACTTCCAGCAACTTCTGTGGCTTCCCCCCCACCAAAAAAATCAGGCTGTGCTAAACCAACGCATAGAGAGAACCAAAATTTCCCACTACCCCTACAGAGAGGAGAGGCAGGGCACACGTTTATAAGTGTTCGGGATGCTCAGCTGTCACTCGGGTCTTGTAGGGCCTGAAGCTATTCTTTCTCTCTCCTTCCAAGGATGATGGGAAGAGCATTCTGTGCAAGCTCTCCTGCACTCCCCATCCCATTTCCTATGCTTCTTCTCTTTGCACCGTCACCCTGCTCAGCACAGCTCATGAAGGCTGCTGCAGGAGAAGTCGTATTCAAGGGACAATGATAACAAATACAAAGGTGTTATCCAGCTCTCCAAGAATGCCAGAAGGAGGACTTCTGTATGCTGATATTTAGTTGTAATGGAACTGATGCATTTCACTTATTGGCAGGAGTCAGTGTCAAGGAAGAGCATTAGTGCTTGTGATGGACTTTAATCATGTGCCCTCAACTGATTTTGGTGGGATTTCCCACCAGCCATACTTCAGCACATGTGTAAATGCCAGCTGGATCCAGAGCAAACACAAGCAACCCTGAAAGTGGTTCAGACCCAGCTGAACTCCCACTTCCACCAGCTGCTGAAGACAGTCAGGGAGCAGCTCTGGCTCCAATACAAGTTGGCAGAGTTTGAGGGTGGAAAGAATAAAACCCTGCAGTGAATTTGTTCTGTTGTGGCAACATCAGCAGTAAGCAGGCAGGAAGGATGTTGAACAGCTCTCCCTACACATACACGCCTATTCAACATGTGAGTTGGCAAGTTTTCCCTGTCTTTTTTCATATACATCGTCATGATTTAGCCCCAACCAGCAACAAAGCCCCACACAGCCACTCACTCACTTCCCACTGGTGGGATGGAGGAGAGAACCAGCAGAGTAAAAGTGAGAAACTTGTGGGTTGAGATAAAGGCAGTTTAATAGTAAAGCAAAAGTTGTGCATGCAAGCAAAGCAAAACAATGAATTCATTCTCTGGTCCCAAGGATAGGCAGATGTTCAGCTATCCCCAGGAAAGCAGGGCTCCGTCACGCATAACAATGACTTGGGAAGACAAAACTTATCACCCCAAACAACCCCTCTTCCCCTTCATCCCCCAGTTTATTGCTGACCATGTTCCATATGGTCTGGAATATTCCTATGGTCAGCTGGGGCTAACTGTCCTGGCTGTGTCCCCTCCCAGCTCCCTGTGCACCCCCAGCCTCCTCACTGGTGGGGTGGGATGCAGAGCAGGAAAGGCCCTGGCTCTGTGTAAGCACTGACCAGCAGTCGCTAAAATATCCCTGTGTTTCCAATACTCTTTCTGTCACAAATCCAAAACACAGCCACACACTAGCTGCTGTGAAGAAAATTAATTCTATCCCAGCCAAAATCAGCACACACCACAGTTTTCTGAAAAGAGTACTCCCCACAGAAATATCCTGTGCAGACACAAACATATTTGAGCTACAAGTAGGATAATTTACAAGAAAAAAATATGAATAAATCATATCTGGACACAGTCACCCTTGGCAAGAGCCACATCCCTTCCTGGTTAATGGAGTTTCAAGACTGAAGGGATTCTATCTTGGGACATATTGTCAACATTCTCACCACACCAAATTACCTAACACCATGGTAAATCACTTCCACTCTGATTTTTACTTGGCATAGTATATCAAGCACATTAATAATAGTAGATCTCTAAATAAGCTATGCTTCTATTTCTGTTTGGATAGACTTCTGTGGAAACTGGAATTTCTTATTATTCCCCTTAGATTTTACAATCAGAGAAACATGTCATTATTTACCATAAAGCCATGCTGTGTTCAGATATTAGTACTTATTTGTATGTAAAACCATAAAAATTCTTTTTCTCTTGTCAGTGTAACATTCTTCCTCCAATTTCTGATAAGACATCATAGCACCTGCTTCACAATACCCTAGATTTGTCATTCAGAAATCTGGTCAGCTTATTTCAGTGCAAGAGAATAGCTTATTGTCTTGCTTTAGGGGATTGTGATTCTATTTTTAATTAAAATAGATTTATTTCCTTCTGTTATCACTAGGTTCAGACTGCATTTTCTCAAAATGGATTCAGGCCAGAAAGAAATGCGGAAACATGCAATGAATCCTATTAAACCTGAAACAGTTGTTTTAGCTGTATTCACAAGCCAGTCTGGTTTTGAGTTTTAACCCAGCTCTTGCAAAGAACATCCAGTTCTTCTTACATTATGCAGTTAGTAAGATGTCTTCAGATTGTTAAAAAAGAAAAAAAAAAGGCAAATTCTATTTCATTCTTAGTCATAATTGTTTTTCCTTTTGATGAATACATTCCTACAGAATGGATCTTTGAAGATGCTCAGAGTTCTCTGTTCTCAGTACTTCTCCCACACCTCTTACAGCTTAGCTTTTAAATTGATGAAGAAAATTCTTTGAAATTGTGAGGATTTGAGCTTTCCCTGAACAACTTTGTTTGGAGCAGGATGATAAGGACAGTAGAACTGAACAGCACTTTTCTCTGATAAGGACAGTAGAACAGAACAGCACAGCCTTGGAGTGGTAGATAAAGGACGTAACTTAGGCAAAGAGGAGTCATGCAAAACACAAGCAGGATGCCAGCTCAGCTCTGCAGGGCTGACAAAGCAGAAGTTATGCAAAACAATGAGATTGTGCTTACTCAAAAGTGGGGTTGAGGAACAGCCCTAAAAAAGAACACCAGACGTTGAAGACAGACCCCAAAGAACCAAGTAAGGACTTCCAATAAGGAGTACAACTGTGTAAAATGAAGTAATAAAATAAATAAAGTAATAAATAAATAAATAAAGTAAAATAAAATAAATAAAGTAATAAAATAAATAAAATAAAGTAATAAAAAAAGTATCAATTAAGTGTGGATAGCCAATTAATATGTAATCAGTGTGTATGATCAAAACTCTGTTCACCTGATGCTTGGGGCACTCAATTAGAGGAAGGATCCTCTGAGTGAGCAGCATGCTGCAATAAACAATTCCTATTTTTTAATACTCAAAACTGTGTTAGAAAGTTTCTATCTGGCTGATTTCACTATCAGGATTCAAGGGAAATCAGTGCCACACAGACCTTTAGCATTAAGGAAAACCCCTCAGCTGTTCTATTTGAAATGTACGGAAAGAGGGCAGTGTCTTCACAATAATGTAGTTCTTCAATTTTGTGAATGTTGGGGTGATATTTAGGCCTTAGTGAAGTAAAAGAGGTCACTTATTCCTGCTCCCTTGGAATTAGGATTTCAGCCCTTCATATTAACCAGTAGCATACACCATTGAAAACATGATATTCTTAAATAAAAAGCTCCAGCCTTTCATTTTAACCCAGTGACTCATTCCATCTTGTCACAGCACAGACAGCCAGACACAAGTGAAACACCTATTATTTGGCTTTCCGCTGTTTCCTTTCCCTCCCTCAAGGATCTTTGCTGAGTTTTACCCCAGCAAGAAAATCTGGGTGGACAATGGAAGTGTTTATGTGGAGACTTTAGAATTGTCCTCTTTTCTCAAGATATCTGTTGTTAAAGCTTTAGCAGCTGAAAAATTCTTTATTCTTCCTTCAGGGGACAATAGGAGATTAAATGCTGTCACAAAAGATGGATACATTGTTTCAGGAGCAAGATTCTCAGCTTCTTGGCAGGATTTAATGTCTTCTTGATGCTCATGTTAGCAGCTGGCTTTTCAGTTTTGGAAAGCTGAGGTATCTGATCTGTTTGATAAACAACTCAAGAATGAGCAATCTCAAGAATGAGATGGGATAGAGGCAGGTATTGTTCAAGTCCACACTCCCCCACTTTGTGAAGTGCGGCAAATCACACCCCTAAAATCCTCCACAGAGATGCAAGGTAACCATCTGAGAGAAGCTGCTTCCTTACCCAGAGGAAGCACAGACTGATTCACAGCCTTACTGCTGAGAAAAGCTTTCCAGAAGCATTTATGGAGTATGTTCCCCCCAGGAATGTGAGTCCACTCTGAGACCTTCAAGCAAGAATGCTTTAACTTCAGACGTGAAGCCTTGCCTCATTTTACAATGTGTACTAATTTAACTCCTTGTCAGGCTGTGGGGAATAAGGTGACAGCACAAATGCTGGGCAATTAAAATATAAGTGTATATGAGGTGAATATGACTAGTGGCTGGTTACTTGCTGGTACCAGGTGGAGCACATCATTTCACTCATGGTTCATTGACAGCAGCGCTGTAGGTGCTGACAGAGCCGCATGTTAATACCTCACCTCCTATGTTTCCCATCATTTCAGGAGCTGAGCACCACAGACTTGTAAATTCTCCCCTTTCACAAGCAAGTATTTCCACTTGCAGTGTATTTTGTTGTGGGAAAGGATTTATAGGCCAGCACTTAGAACCATCTGGTCAGTGTTTAACAGGAAGCTGAAGCATATATTATTCATTCAGGGGCTGCTCTCCTGGCTAGCAGCTAGCTGCCAGGCTCCCTAGGTCATTTTCCCCTCCCTATCATATGCTTTAGAGACTGATGCAGTAAGTTAAACATTGAAAAAGCAGTATCTCAGGTAAGTCATCTGTCTCATCTACAAATCTGTCCTACAGACATGATCTTTACCTTCCTCACCCCAGGGTTAGATACTGGGGTGTCAGATGCTGGTGTGCACAGCTCCTCCTGCATCCATGCCAGAGCAGGCAGAAATACCCTCCAGCCATGTCCTCCATCTGTTTCAGACAAGTGAGAGGTTTCAAAACAATCTCAGCTGATTTTGTGGGGCTGCTGCACTCTTGCTTTCTGCTTGGACACACCCACCCACCCCATGTTGAGTTGATTTTCACATAACTCCTTTACTGCACTGTCTCACCCCACAACTGCCTCAGGGTTAGGAGGCAGAATCACACAGCTGCGGAGGGAGGAGAGTCCAACTTAGACTGGGATGAGCTGCTGGGGAATCATGATGTTGCCTCTGCAACAAGCTGCCTCAACCCAGGAAATGTGGAACTGCACTTAGGAGGAAGCAGGAAGCCTCAGTGAAAGGTGAATTAGATTGGGACTTGACAGAGGTTGAGCGAATGGGGATGCATGGCCTGCGTGCAGTCAGGGCAATTGTGTCCACTCTGGCAGAGCACTCTCGGGCTGTTTGCCAAAGCTGGTGCAGACATACCCATAGTGTAGGTTCCTTTTACAGCACACCTTGTGCTCTTCAAGCACTTTCATGTCTCAGTTTTATGTGTCCAAACTACACCCACTCAGCAGGTCAGTCTGACCGAGAAGCCATTGTCATGCCTCCATCCTGCCCAGACACATCCTGAGGGTACAGCACCCCTGAGATAAACAAGACCTAAAGACAGACCCTATCAGGGTTGTATGGAGAAATCCATGAGAAGAGATAAGTAACAGACCACTCATCTTCATCCTGCCTCTACAGGAATAGAAGGCATTTTCCAAAAGGGTTGCTCTCTCTGGTACAACAAACAAACAAACTTTATAGTTCAGCTTTTCAGAACTTTTTCTTGAGCCTAAGACTTAAAAGCCTTAGATAATAACTGGAAAAATCCCTTAAGAAACAAATGAATCAATCTTTTTGTGACAAATTTTGAAGTAATTCTACATTCAGAACCCCATTTCTTTTTCTTTGAAATGGGCTGAATGCCTGGAAAACAGCATCTGTAATTAAGGTCACTGAGTCATTAACTGCTCAACATTGTAGGTGTCTGACATCTCTTGTTCAGGAAGAATTCTTAGTCTTGGCCTTCTCATCCCTTAGTGGGGTTTGGTTTTGTTTTGAGAGTGGCTTTTTCCATGAAAGAGAATTTCCAGAGGGTAGCTAAATTAACCAGGCCAGGAAGGTATGAATTTAGATACTTCTGCAGTTCTGCAACCCCCCCCCCCGCCCAGAGGCTGAAGATGTGGATGGGATCATATTTGCATGAAGCCCACCTAAATTCCTGGTAGCTATGACTGTATTTTCCCCCAAGGATGTACTCCCTTCCATATCACTTGAACTGTTATGAACTCACTACTGAAAGTTAGTAAACGGTCAAGAAAATTTCTGCTTTGTCTGTCCATGTTTTTCATTTCCTTTCTCCTCAATAGCTCATTCATCAAGCCAAGCAAGAAAAAAACCCCACAGACCTACTTAAAATAGTAGTCCAGCCAGCATATTGGCTTTGCTACCATGTGTACTACATGCAGACTGCCACTAATGAGAAGTGGAATTCACCTCACAGTTTACGAATTTGCTTGAGGATAATATGTCAGTAGAAAAGCAGATACATATTTGAGGCCCAAATTAAACACCAGTGTGCAGTTCTTAAGTAACAGAGTCACTGTTACAGCTACTGTTTATTAGCAAACCTGAAAAATCTCAACCAAAACATTTAAAACACTGGATTTAACTTTTAATCCGTTTGGTCTTGTCTCTTACATTTGGCGGTGACTCTCAGCCTGTGCTTTAGAGGAACTGCCATCCACAGTGCTGTAAATAGAAGGGACCTCCAGATGTTTGAGACACAGAAACAATCAGTTTATGCTCAAACACTCTGGTGTTTATCCTATTGACACTTAAATGTCTGTTGATTTTAGTGTGACAGACAGACATAAAATGGCTTCTGTTGTCTTAGAGCCAGTGTCTACCATTCCTTATTTCTTTCGGCATTAATGGCATTGCATTTGATAATACAAACTGCTCCCATGGTAGGAGTCAGGTTTTATCTTATGTGCCAGATGTCAGGGCTCATGAAGGCAGCTGGAGACAAAGTCCATTCCTTTGCCTATAGAAGAAAAGGTCTGGCTCAAGAGGCTTTCACTCTATACTTTTGTTCAAATATTCAAAGCTCAGTTTAAACATCACAACTGTCTATAGAAGTACAACAGAAGTGAACTCCATCACTGAAAGGTTATGGAAGCAGGGAATGCTCCCCTTCTTACCATGCTGGGCAGTATTGACAGGACTGCCTGCACCCCCAGGACATGGCTGGAGGGGCTGGATAACCTGGTCCTGTCCAGAAAGGTAGCAGGGATCATTAACGCCTTGTACTCCTGCCAAGCTCTAGCATCAGTACTACAGCAAATTCTTTGTAATCCATAGAGATGATTCAGGAATGAGAAGGAGAAAAAAGATGAAAGACATAAATTAAAAACTGCAGGATTTTTCTGCTGCTTCTGCATCATAACTCACACTTCCCTGCCTCAGAGCTATCAGGAGCCCATAGCAGGGCTGAGAGCAGCAAGTGTTCTCCACAAAGCAGTGACACAGTTTTGCTTCACTTATTAAGGAAATTCCTCTTCCTTGATGCGTTGTGGCAGCAGCAATCTAAGAAGACAGATGCTCCTGAGAAGAGTTGACCTGAATGCACAAAGTTGTCCTACCCTGCCCAAGCACAAGTATATCTTATGTCTTTGGTATTAAATGACTTTTGGAACAGCACTTCAGATTTATCCCAAAGTGACATTAACTGACAGGCATAAACTACATAAGGCTAAAAGGAACATAAAGTGAAATAAATAAGCTCCTGTTACTAAGAACTTGGCCATGGTGAACAGAAGGTCTGTCATTAAATCCTTTCCTGGGCAGGAGGGTGATCACAGGTAACAGCTGAGTGAGACTCTGCCTCTATTCCCAGTTTTCAATACAGCTGAGTCAGTGCAGTTAGTGCATCCTGCAGCACTCAGGTGTCCTTTGTCTGTGGGGTAGGAGAGAAATCCATCTCATAGAAATATATATGAGGAATACTTCTTCTCAAAGCCTCTTCATTCAGACCTGCAATCCCTCTCCTGCCTTTTACAGAAACAAGCAACCACCTCAATTCACAGCAGTCCCACCAGTGAGATGTACCTCTGTTTTACAAGTCATAATTTAATGCAGAAAACAGAAAGGCATCCTGATAGTTTTCCATGTGAGGACAAGATCTTTTTTCCATAAGGGTTCAATTTTCCTGCCTGCACAGAGATTAAATCCTTGCTTTTTAAAAATACACCAGGCTCATAGCATGAAACCTCATCTGACTTCTGCTTTGCCTGTCATCAACTGCCACCCTTTCCTCCTGCTAGCCAGGATCTCCAACAAACCAAAGCAAGACCAGGATGTCCAACAGCCATAGATCTGCAGGCACTGTGGGAATTTGCAGTGTTCTGACTTATTTTTCCCCTTAATTCATCTTAAAATATGAGAAGATGACCCATGTTCATCCTTGTTTAGTTAGAAATAGATCAAATTACTACAACCAGACTGAAAACATGGTAATACAGTGATTCATACACACGTTGAAGCATGAGCAATACAGACGTGGGCTCAAGGTCCCAGATCTCAGTACCCAGTAAAAATGTAAAAGGTTAAGCAGTACCAAGATATCTTCTTGAGTTTGTAGATAACGTGAGATGATATCTTTAGGAACTGGAAATTCTCCCTGCTTGCCTGTGATGGTAAGCTCAGAACTATGCAAGAAAGAAGGATTAATCAGGCCTTCCCCACCATGAGGGATTCCATCTGTCACACAGTGAGAAGAGTAAACCTGGCCTATCTATGGAGAGTTACATCCCCTCCCTGCAACTCCTACCACCTTCCTCCTTTGAACAGGAGGTGCCTTTTGCAAGGCACAAATTCTGGTGTCCCTCAGGCAAGGAGGATTTATATCGTCCACTCCTGAGCAACACCTGCTGGAACTGGGAGCCCTCGCCAGCCACCCTTAGTGTGCCTTCTGGGGAGCAGCTTGGTCGTCCTCTCTCACCCTGCAAACAACAAGCAACAAGGAAGACTCTTACATGATGACTGCCAAAATCTTGTCAGGGCCAGGACACTGATTGCCATCTTTTAAAACAACATCTAGCAACAGTTTGGACATGTTCATGCAGAGATAAAACAGTGTGAACTGTGTGATATGGGTCTAAGTCCAGCTCAGGGCAGCCCAATGGTCCCTCCTCCAAAAAGTCTGCAAAATCTCCATTGACAAAATTATTAAACTCACTGCCAAATTTCCAGATACTTAGAGAAATTAACAATATAATCCATGTGGGATCTACATATTCTGTAAAATGTGCTAGAAATGCTGAAAACGCACATCTTTTCCACCAAAGCTTTTTCACTCAAAGTGAGAGGAGATAAAAGAAGAAAATATTTCTTATAACTGATGATTTTTCCCTCATCCTAAAAGTCATGAACCAGACACAGTTAGGTGATAAAATACAGTTACCTTTATGAGGATCCTTATGGTGCACAACACTCTGGATTACACACCAGAAGAGTGCCAAAGATGCACACCGTGATATAAAGTGGGCACAACTTCGTATGTTTAGCAAATCAGTATAACTGACAAGAATCCCCAGTTAGAGACACAGATGATGAGGTAATTCCTCCCTGGTTTGACCCTTTTCTGAAACCCCCCCTTTAGATAGTAACTAAATTTTGCTTATGAAGAAGTGTCTCAAGAACCTGGTTTTAACCTTGGTCCCCAGAAAACTTAACCTTGGTCCCCAGGGGCTTGGAGACTCTAGGAAATGTATTTTGTCTTTCTGTCTAATAGAGTAGGTGAAATGCTAGGTACGAATCTATGTATTTATACAATAAAAGGCTGCAGAGCTACAAATATATATATATATATATGAAGAATATAAAGAATCTGTAAAGGCAAAATAGCAAAAATAAATTTGGCACCATAACCATGATGTGAAATCTTATGAAGAAGAATGGAGTAAAGCATTTGTTAGCAAAGGACTACAGTATCCACACAGCCTCAGTAAAATGGATGTACTTATGCCATTGTGGCAAGGGAAAAACAGCAGCAGAGCACTCATGTGCTGTGAGCGAGCAGGGTTATTCACTCTGGCACCTTACAGAGGTGAGTACCTCGAGACACACTGATAGAAAAGCAGGAGATGTAAAACTGTAACACCAGATCTGTGTCACATCCAGCCGTGCTGCTTCGTGGGCTGCCAGGATCAGCCACAATGACAGGCTGGAATAGGAGCAGGAATGTGCTGCAGTCACTGGGACATCTGGAAGGACATGGGAAGCACACAGGGATTCCCTCAGGAAAGGAAGGACATGGGAAGCACACAGGGATTCCCTCAGGAAAGGGAGTAGGGGGGAAAAGGCCCCTCTCAGGAAATTTGGTGGTGTTCATTGCAGTGTCACTACAATTTCAAAGCAGTGCCGTATCTCAGCTTCTTCCCACATCTTACATGGGTTTTGATCCTTCATAATTTCAACACCTCTCTAAACACATGACCTACAGGGCAGAGAGCTCTGCAGAAATACAAAATTTCTGAAAAGAAAGAGGGCATTTAAGAAAGAATATGTGAACCACATTTTTGTTTTTAAGCTGACAGCAAGGGAGTGAATACCAGGTATTATATGAGGTTACTCTCAGGAAGAGCACTTAAAACACATGTACAGTTCTGAATTACTTCCTCCAAGCATTACACAGAATTTTTTCCTCTGTAAAAAGAAACATAATCAGCTTACAGGCACCATGCTTCCTCTCCCTCCTTAGATTTAAGACATGCTTTTCAACTCACTGGTCCTGCTGTTTACTAGTTGCTGCCCTGTCTGGCAGCCCTTGCCAGACTGACTTCGTTTTGAATTCAAATCTTCACTCAGTGTTCACTACACAAATAAATTTCACCAATCAACCTAACTTGGTCCCTAGCCAAGGTGGGATGAATTAGTCACATGTAAATTAAGATGGATGCACATCTGATGCAAGTCACTGTATTTCTCTAAAAAAGCCCAGCTCCACTCTCTCCAGTAGGGATCAGGTTTTAAGGGATTATCATAGAGGAAACAGCGAAGTAGGGCCACAGTAGATGTCAGGACATAACAGCAGTGTTGGCAATGGCCACAGCCTGCGGGGCCAGCACCACCAGCAGCAGCCTTTGAAGTTTCTACCATGTCCAGCACCAACACCTTCTTTCATGAAACTACTGTAGGATTCAGCATCTAGTGGTAACTCTCATGTGTCCTTCGGAGCAAGTACTGATGTACCCTGAGCAGCCTTTCTACACCAAAAGAAAATCAAAGAACAAAAGACACCTTTGTGTTACCTTAATCTTGTGGGCTGATTTTGAGAGCACTTTGGTTTTCAGCAAGTGCAGGGGACTGCGCTTTTATGAACCAAAAGCTGAGACAGGAGTAAAGTGTCTGAGGTTTAAAACAATAGGGAATTATTTTCTCTGTTTTCTCCTTCTGCCATTTTTCCCCGTCTGCTCTCAGTTTGGGAACGAACGCTGTGTTTGGTTAGCCAGCATTTCAAGGCCCCTTTGGAAGCAGCATTCATTGCTGCACACTGCTATCTAGTGGTACAACTGCAGATGGTCGGGGGGAAGGAAGTGTTAGCAGATCTCATCCCAGGTGCCACTGCTTTTATACTCTTAACATCTCTGTTATGACAAGAGAATCTGTGACCCTGTGAGTATTCATTCCCCTTAAATAGCCAGCACATGTGAAAATAATGTTTAGTGAAATAGACCCATTCTAAATCGTACTTCATATACTGTACATTTCACTATTTGTGAAGGAATTGTTTTCTTTTGGACCAATGTGTGAGTCTAGGCCCATATGATTATGGAAGATGAAACAAGAGGCTGATTTGAAAAGATAAATTACCTTCCTTAGGAAGGATAGAGAAGGTTACATGGGAGAAAAGAAGGAACAGACCTCTCTTCCTTAGTTATTCCTCCCTGAAAGATCACCTGTGTCGCAGGATAGGAATAAAAGAGTGGCTGAGGTTAGAAGGAACCTCTGGAAATCACCACCTTCAAACCCTCTGCACAAGCAGGGCCACCTAGAATCGACTGCCCAGGACCAGGTCTTGGCTTTTGGATAAGGATGGGAATCCCACAACAACTCTAGGCAACCCCTGCCAGAGCTCAGTCACCCTCAGAGCAGAAAAATTAGATGAGATGGTTTCTGCTCTGTGACTGCATGGCCTACTCACTGCCAGCAGCAAGAGCATCTAAACAACCCTTCTGGGCTCTGGTTCAGAGAGGGAGAAAACAATGGCTTATAATCAGGAGGTCACACAGTTTAAGGTTCTCACCTTTACTGCACTGAAAAGAATAATCATCTTGCCTGTGGACAAGTCATCCCACATACATGATCTGAAAAGCACCAGACATCAATTGAACTAAGTTAGTAGTCAGATCTTAAAAATGAGGACTTCTTAAATTGAATTATCTGTCATAAATTTGGATCACTGTTATTTTTTAAACACAGGTTCAGACTCTTGATCTGTATTACTGTAATAGCCACTAATCTCCAGAAAGACATTATCCTACAACAACCTGTCAGTACAGACTTCTGCATTTTTCTTGGGTATTAAATATACTGCATGAGCCATCACTCTGAACAAGCTCTTTCTCCTGCTCTGCAGCAGTAAATGATGAGGATGTAATAGTTCCATGAAACAGTTGAATTTGTGGAGCCTAATCCTGTTTAATTAACTGTTCTCTCAATATCCTCAGTTCCTCTGAACTTCTCCATAAAACTCCCTCCACTTTCTGGGTGCCAGATGTCTGTAGAGCACCCACCACCATCTCTTCAAATGTATTTCTCTAAAAAAACCCACTCCACTTTTGAAGAAATCTTCATTTCTTCAAAATGAAACAAAAAAAATTAATGAATGACAAAAGAAGAGAGGAGGTGTGAACTGAGAGCAACCCAAACTGCCCTTGGTAGCTTCACTGGGAAATTAAACAAGCTGCTTTCCTTTGCATTGCTTCAACACTTGGGTAGGAAAATAGTTTGGAAATCAAGTATGTCTTTATGTTTGCTGAAAATGTGCATCTGAAGATGAGCTGCTCTGTAATACTGGGTCTACCATGAGATATAATTAAGCAGAAGGAAAACATTGGAGTTCTAGGATTAACATCTCCTGAGATAATAAGCAGCAGAGTGCTTGTTCTGGAAGCAAATAAATTGCAACCTCTTCACTTTATATCACAGCTGTGTCCAAAGGAAATGGGAAAGCAGGTCAGAGCAGAGCCAAGATTGGAGAGGGCAGTATGAGTGGAGAGCAGCTCTGGCTGTGAAAGCTCAGCTCCTTGAAGTCTGAAAAAAGGTGCCAGAAAATCTCAGACAGGAGCTGATGAAAGCACATCCGCTACAATGGATGATACTGTAGATCCTACCAAACTTATCAGGTAAAAGACCACTTATATCTTACTTCTTCCTCTGACTCACACTTTTCCAACCCCTGCTGCAGTGACACTGCATGATGGTGTCAGGATCACTTTGATCAGACACTCTCTAACTAGAAACAACCTACTCCATGAACTTCTATCAGGTGGAGCTGCTGCTGACCATACCACAATAACACATTCCATGCCATATGATTTTACCACAGTACTTAGTGTACATCTCGAGAGAACTGAGCCCCATTTCTTCTTAAGACTCAACACAAATCCCAAGGATGTGTCAACACACACTTGAAACACCACCAGTCTCAGGCCTGAATTTTTGTTACAAAATAATTTCATGAAAGAGTTAAAAGATCTTGGATATGGTTTAGTGTCTTGCCTTTGGATGCAGCATTCCACACAGAAACACAGAGGGGCAGAAAAATTGAACTATTAATTTTCTTTCTCCTGCTTTCCCAGGACTTTTATGTTCTCCCTTCAGGATTTTGAGACCAGAAAAAAAAAAAAAATCTATTGTGCTTTTAAGTGCATTTCTTAGATTGAACATTTTGATCAAAACACTGGTGCAGGATTGTTCCCACTGACAAACTTTTAATTTCACAGTCATTGCTGTTGTATTGCTGTTTTCCCTCTCCCACTCACTGACCCAGAATCTCAGATCTCATAAAGTTTTTATTAGGGTAAGAAATTAATGACTATAGATATGTGGGTTAATACAGTAATTTAATATAAAAATAATATGCACAGTCCTGCTTCACTGAACAAGGGCCGTTGAGAGCTTGCTTTGCTCCAAAATCTCGGGTCATAGAATCATAAAATCACAGAATGAGTCAGGTTGGAAGGGACCACAGTGTGTCATCTGGTCCAACCTCCCTGCTCAAGCAGGGTCATTGCCCAGGATAGTGCCAACACCTCCTTGGCTTGAGGCAGAAGATGAAAAATGCAGTGTTAACATTAAGGATCTCCCCAGCTTGCCCCAAATCCAAATGTGCTTCCAATTGGTGCAAACACACAGTTCCTGGAATTTGACTTTAATTCCAATTTAGTTTTTGTTCACAGTAGTAGGTTACCAGCCTTTCATTCTTTCATCAACTGCTCATTGATGAAGTTCCCTCTCAGTTGTCTCTTCTCAAGACTTCTCAAAAAGGAGCCCAAGTCCCTCAGCCTTTCCTCGTAAGAGAGATGCTCCAGTCCCTTCAGCATCTTTGTAGCCCTCCCCTGTACCTCCTTCAGGAGCCCAGAGCTGGACACAGGTCTCCAGGTCTACTCAGCCCAGGTGACCTCACCTGGGCTGTGTAGAGGGGCAGAATCAACTCCCTAATGCACCCCAGGACTCCATTGGCCCTCTTGGACACCAGGGCACTGCTGGCTCATGGACAGCTTGTCATCCACCAAGTCCCCATGGTCCTTCTTGGCAGAGCTGCTCTCCAGCAGGTTGGTTTCCAGCCTGTGATGGTGCCTGGGGTTGTTCTTCTCCAGGTGCAGGACCCTGCATTTGCTTTTGTTGAATTTCAGATTGTTCACCTCTGCCTACTTTTCCAACCTGTCCAGGTGCTTCTGAAGGGCTGCACAGCACGTGGGACGATCAGCCCAAAGCTCCTCCCAGCTTTGTGTCATCAGTGAACTTGCTGAGGAGGCATTTGCCCCTTCATCCAAGTCATTGATGAACACGTTAATCAACACTGGCCCCAAATACTGAGTAGTACAAGCTGTGGGGACCAAAACCTTCATCACAGCATGCCACTGTTGAATTATTCAAAATGGAAGGTGCATAATTGGTGCCATTGCTCCATTTGCTGGGATGTTACAGATATTTGTCCTGCTGAACACTTACCCTTTGGAGCCACTAAATTATATCTGTGCATTGTGAAATATGGATCTGTCATCCAGTGTAGGAAAGCAGAGGATTAAGGCAGCAATGGCAGATAATCCTCTGACCTAAGCAGGCAGGAGAGCACGTGTTGTTATCCTAATTACTGCCATGCCCAATTCACTGAGAAAACTGCCAGGGAACAGATTCAGGGTAGGGCATTTGAGCAAAGAATAAATTACATAAACCATCTTAAGGTACAGTAATTCATCCAAGTTTTGTCTGCAAGATGTTACACAGCAATGTCCAATAGAAATGAATCAGTATCAGGCCTGCCTGCCTTCCCAGGAGGGCAGTCATTAAATCCTTGCTGAGTCATTGCCTAGCTGTGGTTAAGACTAAAGAGTTCAGGATTAAAGAACATTATAGTAAAAATTTATTTTACAGAGTTTGGTCAAAATTCTATTGTCATCTACAGTAGTGTTACATTGTACAGTGTGTGGTCACTCTGATGCTGCTCTGAAGTAAAAATCCAAATTTCACAGCTAGAGAGGAGGCAGTATTTTCATCCTTTGAAAAACATGCCAGCTCATTAGAAACTCCTGACTTGCTGCCCTGCCATGAACGCACTCAAAAGAGATTTCATAGTGGACAATTAAAAAGGCAAACCTTTACAAGCAATAATGGAGAGAACTGCATAGATAGCACTCCCAATGCCTGATTTCCCACTAAGGAAGAACGGAGTCTTCAAGTCTTTTTGAATGCAAGGGAGACTTTGTGGAGGGGGAAGAAGCATGGGCAGTTTGTGGATTCACATGGTACAGATGAGAAATCATTTGGACTTTGAAATGCAGACAAGAGGATTAATTTATCTTGCTTGAACTGAAAGCCCTAAAATTTTCAAACTTTGAAACATCAAATCTAAAATAAGACAAAATTAAAGGAAGAATGTAAAGATTTGAAATTTGAAGATTTGTCGCAGCGTCAGGTCACTTTCAAAGAGACCTAAATCCTTGGCAGAGAGTAAACTAGTGTGGCATTTTTTAGTTTAAACTACTGGCATGTATTTGAAGTGAACGGATCTCTGCTAATATCTGCCAAGTCATCAATAGTTACATCAATGTATCATACAGCTGTGAGGATTTTCCATGATAACATTGAAAACTACCTCTGTAAAAGTAACTCATTTGACTACAACATTCTTCTGCTATCATTTCCTTCACATGGTAGGCTCTTGGATTTATTTACAAAAGCAAAGGCCAGTAATTATTTTGTTTGTGAGTTTAACTTTGACCAAAAGGGAAAAAAAAAAAAAAAAAAAAAAAAAAAAAAAAAAAAAAAAAGACATCAGTATAGAACAAAATAGAATGGAACATGGAAATAATTTTGTTAAAATAAAAACACAGCTGACCTCTAGTGGCTGCTTGTCAAAATTAAAGTTGTTGAAATACTCCAAGAGGAAAAAAACCCACCACATTTTTCTGATTAAGTCTTCAGTATGGATTCAAAGATTGTTTTTTCTCCCGATTCTCTAGTAAGTATCTCTTTTCCTGACACGTCTCTTTGCCAAACCCAGGTCTCCTCCAGATCACATCTTAGAGTTTTGAAAGAAAGATAAAAAAGATAAACTCAAATGTCTGTTGCTTTTAAGCAAATTTTAACTGCCAATTTCCATTTTTCCACATTTTAAAATATTTTTTTTGGAAAAACATACTTTGCTGAATAATTTGTTAATTTGGTAACACATTGATACCTCTGCCTCGTGTTATTCTGGGTCTACTGGATCAGGTGGGTACAGCTCCATTTTTTAATATACAATGAAATGGAGTTATAAATTTTTAAGTGGCTGTCCCAAGTCCCAGCTTGTTAAGTCCATACGTGTGTCCTGGATAGGGCTGGAAGGGCATGATGTGAGCAGCAACTCACAGCTGCTTTGCTTGAGGAACCCCAATTGCCTTACTGCCTTAGGAACAACTTAATCTCTCATCCATGTGAGGCCAAAAGTGGCTCTTGTACCTCCTCCTTTCTTGCTCCCCCCACCTTCCTGCTGGGCAGCACTGGGTGTGATGCCCAGAGTGTCAGAGCCTCCGGGATGCCTCCTCCATGGCCTTATTCCACTTACTCTTCACATCACATCCAGGCAGAAGAGACTGCCATGAACACACTATCCATGCAACATTTGATGTAAGGGTGTCTCAAGAGCTTTGAGATTTTGGCCTTTTTATTCTTCCTGCAGAGGGGATGGGTTTCTTAATAAAAAACTTGCTTTTTCCTTGGAAAATATTTGTGTGGAGAGCTTTTGGTCAGGCTGTCTTTTGTACTTCAGCAGGGCCCATGGTTCCCATCACTTCTGCAGCGTGTCAGAGTGATGAGTGTGAGTGCTGGGCACAAGAGAGGAGGGAGCCTGGCCATGGAGAGCCCTTCCACATGCGTGTTTTCCAGCATGCTGTGGGCAGGCGACCAAAGGCGGGCTCAGCTTGGAGAAGCACTTCAAACCACAGGGCCTGCCTGTGTTCAGCTTGCTCTGATACCCAGTTGGACCAGAGAGTGATTACTCAGCTCTCTGTCCACTTCTGGGGTGGGACCCCTCAGCTCACACAAAGCCAACAAGGAACAACAGCTTTGGTGTAAGTAACCAGAGAAAACTCTGCATTGAAAAAATAGTTTTCTATGGTGAAAAGAATTTAATGTCTTGTCCAAATAGAGGTTGACCTTAGAGATTTTGTATTTTCACACTTCATTTTTAAAAAGAATCATACCAACAATCAGCACAGAGGTGTGGCTATGACGGCCTAAGGACATAAGCAATGTCCTTTGGGGAAAGTTAATAACTGTTACTCAAGAGTGTCTCTGCTTCTTCCAGTTCTACCACTCGGCATTGTAGCATACCTTCCCCTACTTGGTTTATGTTTTCTGGGCTTTGGCAGGGAGCTGTGAATAAAGTGTATAATTCCTACCTTGAGACCACCAGAGGGGTTGCTGGTTTCTCTGGGTGAAGTCACCAATGCTGTTGTCACTGTGCTGAAGGCTGCACATGTTGGGACATCTGTACTACAACCAAACTCCCACAGAGCTGGGTCAAGGTCAGTGTCTGGCTCACAGGTGGCTCAGACGGGGGTGCTCATGGTGCTGCTGACAGTCACCTGCCCTGGTGACAAAGCAGCTCAGGGCAAAGCCTGCAAATGACCTGGGTGGGCTTCAGACTGAGCTTAAACCAAGAACCTTGCAGGCTGTCAGCTGGCACCCTTTTATTGATATTGACATTCTTAAAAAGCCAAGACAACAGAAGTTTTTGAAATGGAGCCTGGATGCATAATATTTTTCTTGTAAATCGGTCTCAGAAATTGCACTGGGCCTGTAGAAACTTGCAGAATGCTGAAAACTTGTATTGACGTGTGTTTGAGAAGTTCCAAATCAAGTCACTGTAATACTGTAAAAAATAGCTAAAATGGAAAATCATCAACAGAAAAACTAGAGCACTAAATGATCTATGTTATTATTCCCATAGTGATTAACATACTGCATTTTCCCAGCCTGTTGCAATTTATTAGCCCATGTTCTTCTGTATCAGTATCAAATATTATTTCATTATAAAAACTTGTGTGCCTGTTAACAAAAAAAGTCCAAATTAACTGTCAACATATGTTACTTTCACATTTTCAAATTAGAGTAAGCAAACTGGCTCTAATTAGTTTCTTGATTAATGAGTGCATGGTAAGCAAGAGAATTACATTAAGAACAATTTCCAGTTTACACTGGTTAGGAGGAGGTAAAAAAATAATTTTTCAACAGGGATCAAATAAATCTACAGAACCTCATTTTTTTACAATGCTGTGAAAATATGCAAGGCATCACGTTGTAAATTGCTGGTTAGGTCACTGAGCAGGATGAATAAATACTCTTTGCCATATGAAATTGGCTAGTTAAATGAAGATCACAAAATTGTTTGTTGCTATATAAGGCTCATTTTTGCTATAAAAAGAGCAATTTTAATTTACAGGGGCTTAAGGCAATTTTCCATCTAATTTTATGTTTTATAATGTCTGCTAAAACACTGGAGCCTTATTAGTTTGTGTGGTCGAATATATATTGTTTCCAAATTTCAAGGCTCTTGATTTATCTTGACCAAAGCAAACCAGGGTCACTTTTTCTTCCTAAATGCTAAGAAAATTCCACACAGATCACATTAAGACAACTAAATTCACTGCATCATAGATCCATCTCTTTTTGTGACCAATAGAAAAACATTCTGATTTATTTGGGTATGAGTAATGATAGGTTAACTTCACTGGTCAGAACTATAATCCTTCCCATGCCACTTTTTGCTGTGCAATTTCACTCCTAAAAACCTTAAAGCTGAAGCAAATTAAATGGCTGTTATAACTCAGAAACAGCTGGATGGACACACAGCATGATTTCTTGAACACCTGAGCCCTGTTTTCTCCAGGCAAGGTCATGGCAGCCAGGTCAGAGGAAGCTTAAGGCTTTTCGTCATCCTGTGGATCAGAGGCTTCAGTTTCCTCCCACCTCCCCTCCCAGACATCCACAGTGGGAGGATACTGGCATTGTCCTTTATCCATCAGCCCAGCCTTGGATGGTGTTGGCTTTGTTACCACCTGCCCCACAGAAGTGAGAATAACCCAATTTCTTGTTAATAGATCCCTTGGGGTGGATTAGAGAGAAACAACACTGGATGATCAGTGTTTGTAAATATATACATGTAGGGTTTAGTTTAGAACAATTTGGTTGCAATGGAAAGCAGGAACCCAGCTGTTTTGGTTAGTATTATCTATAGTAATACTGCAATATGAAAGCATACAAATATTACTTAAGATAGGGAGAAGAAAGATAAAAAAAGGATAAGAGCAGAAAGATACATAATCACCACCCGTGGATCTTCGATGAGGTTTGTTGCATCTTAGATGTCCATTGGTCAAAGCGATGGTCTTGATCTGTTGGAATTAGGGGAAGAAGCCCCAAAACCACAAAGTCCAATAGGTTAAAACATGCTTAGGCTGGGTGGGAACGCCCAGGTGCCTCCCCTGGAGGGGAGCTTTCAGTCCTGTGGTGGAAGGCTCCAGAAATGAGTCAGGGGGTGCTTGGGGGCCCTTTGATGGTTTATGACACCTCCTCAGCTGCCCCTCACTTCAACACAGTTGAGCCAGTACTGCCCCCTTAGATCTTCCCAGGGTGTGGGGGGAGTTTTACAACAGATCGAGTTGTGTAAGGCAGAGCAATTAACATGATAAGAAGCACCTTCACGCCTTTCCCCTTATCAACCTCAAAGCCCAGAGAAGTTTGTAGCCTCCAGGCAGTGCTAGTTCACCCCTCTGCCTTTTGCAGACCAGCCATTATACACCCCAAAACTCACCTCCTCCTTTGAGAGATGCAAACCTGGCCTTAGTTAAGCACCTTGGAACCTCCACAAATGGGTAAATGTTTTGTCATTAGTCTTTAGTAGTCCAGTCTCTCACAGCCTCACTGCTCAGGAAAATCAATCATCTCACCTTTTGGCCATGACACAGACAAGAGGACAAGCAAAGCATCAGCCCTACACCCACAGGCTGAATTGCTCTGGAACCTTGGCCATTTATAAATCTTACCTCTTGTCTGAAAAGCAGACAAGCTTCCAGCCAGATGCTTGCTTTTTTTTTTTTTTTTTTTTTTTTAGTTTCCTAATTAACACCCCTTTCCCAGTCCTTATTTCACTGACACAAGGTCCCCAAAAGCCAAGAAAGCATCTAGACCATTTGTGTTCCTTCCCTGGTTCACCATGAGATATAGAGGACAAGGAGTGATGGATTTATGGTTGGCTGGGACTGTATGGCTGATCTACTCTGACAACACAGCCCCAGTTTCTAATCTTTTCCTTTTCTGAGTCCATCTGCACAGTGCCAATACCACAACCTAGCTGTGGCTCTATCACCCCACTGTACACAAGGTATGAACTCAAAGCAAGGCTAATCTCAAAGACATTTCCTCCAAAGACTTTTCCAGCTTATGTTTCTCAACCGCTGGTATTGTTTTGTCTTTGCTCCAGAATTTCTCCAGCTCCATAAGCTGCTGTTCTTCCTTTCTGCAGTCACCACAATTTTTTTCTTCTGGTCATCATCAGCTGTTTTCTCTGCCTTCTCTCTCTCAGGTATGTCACAACCTTTTATCCCAAGTACATCCTAATGTCATTTAACACAACAATTTTATTTTCAGGTCACATGACCATGTATTCTGAAAATAGCATTTTTTTCTAGTTTCAGTGAAATGGGGGAGGTGAAAGTTCGAAAGCAGTCAGTGCAGCAGACCTGTGTGCCATTATCAGTGCTGCAGTAGGCTCGCCTGAATGCATCAGTGAGAGATGTGTTGTCAGCACTTAGCAAAGTCAAACGATGCTTATTTTCCACCTAAGTAGGGACAGCCTTATGTGAGGAAACTGGGTAGCACTTGTGGGAGGAGGTAATACCATGCCTAATAGAGGGGCCAGTAAGTCTTCTTCCATCTTTTCAACCTCTGAGCGGATGCTGGTGTGGAGGGGCAAAAATTATCGTTTCCTGGCCCAGCAGCCCTGTTTTGTTGTACATTTCTGTGTACTGGTGCTTCACAGGAAGGAGGACTCTCACTAAAAGTTTTGCAGAGATCTCTGCCTTGCTTTCACATTAGTCTGAACTTATGTCTTGCTGCAGAGTTGGCATTGGAAACTGGCTTAGTGCAAGCAGCCCCTGTGCCCGGCTTGGTGCAAGGTAGCAGCAACCTGGTGAGTGCTCCTTTCTACCAGCTGGGTTTGGCTGAAGACGTGAACACCGTCGAGGAAAAATGGATTTGGGACAAAGATGCAAGCCAGTGGTTGTCTGAGGTGTATAGACTGCTTCTAGCTAGTCAAGGACAAATGCAAGTTTTGTGTCCAAACAGGAGACACCCCCATCTCTTTTCTGCACAGAGGCACTGTGAGTACAATAATGCATGATAAGTGCTCTTCCACACATAGAACGAGCCCAGGTAAGATGTCCTTTATAGACAAAAATAGTAATGCGATTATCCTAATATGAAGCTTTATCAAGTGTTCCAAGTAATTATCTTTTCTTTCCATGATCACAAAAAAAAATCATATAAACATTTTCAAAAAACCTTTATTTTTTTTTAAGCTAACCAGGATTTCTGGTCATAAAGAATAATGGCAAAGGCAAGCGTTTTTTCCTTTGCATGAAAATTCTTGGAGCAGCACGCAAACAGACCTTCTTGTGGTATTAATATTGCCCCATTTATGCTGAAGCTATGCAAACAGAGACATATAAAATCGTGCTCCTAAAAACTTAGGTTGCCAGTAAATATTTTTACCACTTTTAATTTATACTGTTTGCAACTTTGCCCCCTTGCAGAAAAATGATTGCAGAATGCAAGCTAAGTTATTCTGAAGTTTCTGAAGCTATCAGACATTTAAAATAATTTGTGTTCCTCTGAACTTAACCTGTTGTTTTTTTGAAAAGATTTGAGTTGGGAGTTTGCAAAGCTTCATCTCACGGACTAGTGACAAAAACTTAGAAGTTTTAGCTTGAATTGATACCAAGCAGCCTTGTTTACTGCCCCAGGAGATTTGAGTTCCCATCTTGACCTTACTGTGCCCTTGCTGCAAATATTGGGTGTATTTTCATGAGGTTACTGCTCTCCAGTTAGCTATCTTGATATCTCAGTATTTAAAAAGTCTCAGTATTAAATAGATTTAATGTGCCTTGCTACATAAAGATACCAACCTGTATTCCATTAAAACAAAAACATGGCTTCAGGCTTCCTTTATAAGCTTACTGAGTTAATGGAAGTTACAAATTCTCACCACACTGAAAAACTGGTGTGAAAACCAGCACTTTTATTCTGGTGCCTGCATAGTGCCTGCTGGATTTACTATCTAATTTTCACAGCGCTTAAGGTGATATTCATCTTTAAAAGGTACAAGCTGTGCCTCAAATAGCTGGCTTATAAGTAAGAACATGGTTTGAAGTAATGACCCCGGGTATTTTTTTAAAGGGTTTTTTTAAGACTTTTGGGTTCAAACTCCAAAAATTTTACCCATATTCAACAGGAGGAGAAAAAAGACAGCTGAAGTTCTCACACAGTGCTTGAATGTGTGAGCTGTGGAATTCAAAGAAAAACTAGAAGATTGTGACAAAAGTGGGGGAGCTTGCAACTCAGTCTGCCCCAGGGGTTGCTGAAACTAGTTCTGAGCTATTATATTTACAATTACGTGAATAGAAGTTAGAGAATACTTAGAAGGTCATGGGCAACCTGACTTTCTTAATTTTTGAGAGTTTGACTTAACGAATTTTTAATTGTTCTTTTAGACACATAAGTAAATGCTCACACTTCTACTAAAGTATAGATTTCCTATCATTTTCATTTCTGTCACTTTTTCATTTTACAACGATGTTAATTATGGCAATTTTGATATTATCTATTCCAGTGCTAATTATTTACTAAAGAAACCAAATATTTTTATTTGGAGTTTGCTTTGGTTTTAAGCAGCATTCAAAGCACTGATGTAGCTCCTAACTGGTACTACAACTTTGGGACATAAGCCCATAAAACTTCACGCATTGGCAAGCCTCTGATCTCCTTTCATTCCAAAATTCTCCTCCTTGAGATGAAAACAAAGCAGAAATATTTGCAATTATAATGTCGTAAACTTCTATTTGCTTGTTACATGTTTTCAGCTCTCAGCCTGTAACTGAGGATGATGGATTGAAACCTGCTAGCTTGCTAATGAGGCAGCTTCGCCTCGGGGAGGGGGGAAATCTGGGCAAACAGGTACAACTGCAAAAGGAGTCAGCTGCATCTTCTCAGAGGACGTGGCAGTCCTGGGGGGGAAGTACCCAGTTGTGTGCACTTCTCAGCTCTGCGTAGTCCAGGCAGGGCAGCTGTGGGGTCCAGTAAATTACCTCTGTATCTCCCAGAGCACTGGTTGTGGGTATCATGAACAGATCCTGCACTGCTGTTAAAATGTGCCTTGGTACTGGGGGTTTGCATCTATCTGCAAATTTTCTAATACCAGGAAGAGTTTTGTGCATACACATGGAACAAAACAAAACCAAAATATAGCAAGGGAGGAAGTAAGACAACATGACAAAAGGAGAAAGACTCTGGCAAATGTCACTGTTTAACAAAGCTCAGTTTTGATGAAGATCAATGAAGCTGGTTGGCAATTAGCCTTTGGCTGTATGAAGAAAGCACTTTTGACTAGTTCTTGCATTATTCTGCAGAGGTTAGTGTTATATATGCTCCCAGTCCTCCTATGCCACCCAGCTTGCAAGCATAAAGCCAGGAAAAAATTTTACTTTTAGCCAGTTGGCTATATAATTTTCAGTGGCCAAAAGCCAACTAGTTACTAATTGTTATTGCAGTGAAACTGAAAACAAAGCTCTTGGTATGAATACTTGGACTGTTTGTTATATTCCCCCTTGAAATTCTTCAGGAAGTGCCATGAACTGCAGCTCACACCCACAGCTCCCAGAAAGGATGAACTGGGTGCCTGTATCTGCACACAGCACCTGGTCTGCAGCCTTGGTGAATATTTTCCAATGGCTGTCTACAACTGAGATTAGCTGTCTGCAAAGAAATTAAGTTATTTAGGTACTGTGCATGCTTGGAGTATTTTCCAAAAATCGAGTGTTTGTAGGTCCATGGGGGCCCCAGCAAATGTGTGTGAGGCAAGAGAGCTGGTGAAAGGTGGAATTGTTTTCAATAGTAAGGGAGATAACTCACATCTATTTGTTATTATTTGTGGAAGAAGCTCCTGAGGCAAGGAACAAGTCTTTGTTTGCTATTTGTGTAGCAGCTAGCATAGCGGAGTGTTAATCCATGACAGGGAAAGCAGGGCACTGCCATCATTCAAGTAAATAATAGTGGTTACTTCCAAAGCTGACTGAGCAGACACAACTGCATCACCTGTGCTCATCCTGTGAGTCACAACCACCTCAAGTAAACACGAGGGGAATGTGTCTAGAATCTTTCTTGTCCCTCCTTCACACAACCCTTTGCACAGGCTATCAACACTGAAAAAAAAAATCCTTCTTAGTAAATTTAGACATATTGATAGGCACCTCCATGACTGCTTGGTTTCCACTTAGAACTGAAGGCAGATCTGTGAACCAAAGTTTTGTTTCTCTTAGTTATGTTCTTCCAAACACTAATTAATTGTGTCCCCATCAGCTGCTTTTGCTGTGCCCACAAAACCTCTAGCAAGGGTACAAAAGGTAGGGCATCGAAGGGGCCACATAATTCCAGGTACAATTTTAGCCCCCATAAAGGCACCAAGCAAATACACACATTTCTCAGACTTCTACCTGCTAATGGTCTTCCCCTGGGGTGTCACTTGTTGCAATGGAAAGAGGAAAAAAAAAAGATAAGGGACCTTGTGTACTAGCATTGAGGGACAGTATGTCAGATGTTAGCAATAAATAGTGGAAATTGTGAACTTTGAAACAAAGAGACAAAGAAAATCCTGTATATTTTCCAGCAAAGGAAAGCTGTGGTGAAAACCAACTGTGGATGCTTACTCACAATGAATCAGGCCTATCTAGAGTCCCTCAGAAGAATCTATACATTTGATTTTACAACCAATTTAACTATTTATTTGATATATGCTAATGCTTAATACTGTTCATGCAAACATCAGGTGTGTTCCGGGATTACATAAAACCTTTCTTTAAAAAACTGTACTTCAGAATATCTACAAATATCGGTAAATATTTTATCATTAGCATATAGTATTATGGGTTCAACCTTGTGCATATGTAGCTAGCACACAGAATCAGAAGCTGGATCCGATGGTACTGTCGGCTTGCAAACACAGAGTAAGGCATTGTCCTTCCTCCAGTGCAAATTTAAAATGTTGATCAGCAAATACTTAGGCAAGAACTTCTGCAAGCAATAGTCTCATTGGATGTAAGAAGATGGCTTGTGTTAGGTAAATAGTCTGCACACATTTGCAAGATCAAAGCCTTACTTAGGGAAATTCACACGTTTGAAAAACACTGAGATAAAGAGAAAGAAAGGATGAGCACAATAGTGAAAGAAACGTGACATGACACCTTAACATCATAAACTATTTTGAATGCAAAGGTGTCATTCTAAAAACTATTAATGATGTTATTAATCTCCATAGTAGATGTGTCTACCACCGTTTGTCACTCATTATTCAAAATAATAACACAAAGAGGAATATGTTAGAAATGAAAAAGAATTATCACTGCACAGAAGCAAAAGAGGGAAATGTCTTTCCTTCTTCAGAAATTGCTAAAGGGGCAATCTCTGTCATTGCTGTTACTGTTGTTAGGGAGAACTGAGAAACGCTGGAGACACTGACCAAGTTCAAACCACAAGACAGGAAGGTGGTCAATGCTGCTGTGCCCAGCTCTCCACCCTCATCTTCAAGGGCTCACAGAGCCACGTTGCCTCAGGAAAACCCTGGGAGGTGTTCTTCCTCGGAAAAAGATGTTTCCCAAGCTCAACAGCTGCTTTATGCAGAACCCTTGGTGCAAATATATCTTAAATTGTGGTTTGTCTCCAAACTATTGTTAACTTAATTTGGTCCCCCAGCCACTCCCTCCTCATTCCCTGTGGTAACTTAGGTTATACTCTCAGCCTCAAGTACTCATATATTCACAGGTAAAGAAAAAATAGATTAATCTGTGATTTAAAGATTAATATGTTTAGAGGTTTTAGCTGGTCCTTGGATTTCTGTAATGTCAAGGAACTTATTTTTAGGTTTATCTTGGTGAATAATAGGATCACGAGTTAACCACTTAATTTAGGGACCCTGCAAATCTGCTGTAATATTTCTCCAGTTTTTATGAACTTAGAAAAAATACCCAATACCATCAGCTTTAGAAACAGTGCTCAAGTAATTTGGCAAAATTACTCCTCCTGAATCAGCTGTCTAAACACTCATCCACAGGAACAGAGATTACAGAGAAATTTCATCATGACCACAGAAATGTGTCTGCTGCAGATCTTGTAGGAAACATCCGTTCATGTAGGAATTTTTAAGTTTTTCTTTACTTCTGCCAGTATTGCTGTAAACCAAAACTCTTAAGATAAATGGAAAGCAAACAACAAGAGGCAACAGAACAAGCTAAGCCAATGTGGCATAACAAATTCAAATAATTACAACTTCTCTGGAAGATTCCTTCAGCTGTGAATCTGATAAATTCCTCAACTAAAAATGCCTAACACTTGTGTAATATTTTTTTTCTGAATAGTTTTACAAAGGGTGTTATATATTATATATGCTATATATATTTCTGGTTTCATTTGTATTTTACGTCCATGATCATTCAAATAAAAATCACAGTGAAGTGGAGTACTTGAAAGCATTCCTACAGCAGAATTTTAATTGCCTAGAAAGAAATGCATCCAGGTCAGCAAAATGAAGTAGCTTGAACAGTTTAACAGTTACTGAATTCTGCTAGTAGCTCCCCTTGCTAATGCAAGCCTAGAATCATCCACAGTTATGATTTTTCACAGGGAATCTGCCAGTAATAATACATGTTTTTATTTTACAGTTTCGGGACACACACCGAAACAGACTTCAGCAGGGGGAGAGGCAAAGGAGGGTTCCCAGGGTGGGAGAAAAGAAGTCAACTCCAGAGAAATAGCTAAGAACTGTGTTTTCCCTAAGATACAGTGTTTTTATTTACCTTTAGCTAGTGATGTCCTCTTTAATAACTGTAAGGTAGCACAAGGCTGGCCTTGTAAATTCAGAAAAGTATCTCAGCTTTTAGGCAACCAGAAAACTGATGGGCCACCTTGCAGAGAGACGTTTGTGGCACGCAAGAGTGTGCCAATAATTCCTGCAGTGTCACAGGAGCGCTGCAGCCAGGCTTCCTGGAAGATCTGTCCAGATCTCACAGAGGACACATTGCACCAGAGCCACCTCAGGGAAGTATTTTAAAACACAGAAGCATGGCCCCTTGTTCTATGAAGGCCTGGGAATTTAACATGTAACCACCTTTTGTCATAAAAATGCGTTCTTCAGTTTCAGCTTTCCTTTCTTAAAAATATGTGTGGCTCTGCTTTCTGACTGGGAAAAAGCTTGAAAACATCTGAGCAAGAGAAGTGCTCCTGAGCCATGACTGCAGCCTCAAAATCTGTTATTTTCTATTATGTTCTGAAACTCAGTAGTTTGGGCATCAAACTGACTGGTTTGCTCCAGGCAGATATCACACAGGGTTTTTCTTTCCCCTTCTCAGTGAGGACTTGCCTCTTGCTGTTCCACTTTCCCCACAGAGTGAAGTCAGCTTGACAACAGTGCTTGTACTTTCTACGATGTTTTATGGAAATGGACAGCTGTGTAACAGAGAGCCAGTTATTGTGTCTTTGTCAGAGACCCTTCCCCTGGTGTAATTACAATTACCTTGGATAGCTAGGGTATAATTACTGTCTGGATAATGCCGAAGTAATTAATGATCATTCTTTCCTTGTGAAAAAACATTTTTACAATTGCTTTTAGTATCTGAAAAGTTAAAATTAGATCTATATTTCATTGTTGTATAATCTTGTGTGTGCTCTTCTTGGACTTCTAATCTTAAAAGTATATTAACGGCAGTGTCTGGATTTTCAACCTTGGTAGCAGCCACATCTCACTATTTCCAGACACAGCGCAACATTTTCAAATGTAGAATTTTTAAAAATCTCTTGTTTGCTACAGGAAGGCTGCCATGGGTCTTCAACATTGCTGCTGATAATGACAGTTGTTCCTGCAGAAATCTCTCATAGTAATTTCTTATGAGACTCTGTTTCATACTAAAACTTCTTGGTGTACGGACTTTCCTGCAGTGGGCGAAGCAGAACATGTGGAAGGCAAAGCCAGAATGGAAATGCCAAGGGAGGTTTGCCTCATACTGCGAGATGAGGAATAAAAGATGAGCTATGATTTATGAGGGTACCTGAAATCCAGTGGTCACTTATCTGCCTGGTGATATCTTTCTGGTGTTACTTAAAGAACCAGATATATACATGCTTTCAGCATCACTGTTTAATACTTTTTCAGAGACTTTTATCTTTCTGTTCCTTTTTATCTCTATCTTTCTTCCATGGGGTTGGGGTGGGAGAGATTAGGAAGTTAGATTTTCCCTCTCTTTCCTTGGTGGAAATAAGCGTGAGAGGATTAAAAAGATTTTTCACCTCCCCTTCATCCAGTTTGTCTAAAAGAATTGTTCCACTTGTAAACTCAAGTGATTACTAACACACCCACTAGTTCTCAGATCATCTGAGACATTCCTTAGAAAATCAAAGGTCTTTTCTAGCTCAGAAGAGAAGTCTTTACATTAAGTACTAAAATAGAAGCACTCTGGCATTCTGCAACCCTCTATAACAGATCATTATGCTGAGACAGACCGGGTTCCAAATTTTCTACGGGGTAAGGCTAACAATGTTTTACTGAAGAGAAGACCAAACACAAAGTTCCTGAAACATCTAAGTAGGTGCTGTCTTTTCCACAATAAAACATTTTGCATATTTTGAAGTTATTTCAAGTTTTGTGACTTATTTTTGTGTGTAATGTGAAAGAAGTGCCAGATAGTTACTTTTTTTTTCCCCAGACCAATCAGATTTCCTTCTTCTTCTTCCTAAGAGTCCAAGTCACTGTTCCACGTATTTCCCATTCAGCTAAAGACGTTTAGATTTCTTCTTTTTGTTTTGAATTATGCTGCTTTGATTTTAGGTATCAACACCTCTAAGTTTGCCTTGGACTGTCTTGAATTTAAACATGCTGTAGGAAGGTGTTAGGCAGCACAGTCAAAGCAAAACTCTAGACAGTGTGCACTAGGGTACAGCACATGACTGAACACCCCTGAGCTACAGCAGCTCCCATGATGAACTTCCAATTTTTAACCTATTTTTACTGTATCACACTGAATTGTGATTTGGTGTCCACAGACTTCAACTGTTCTGACCTCACTGAGTGACTTTAAGTCGGACTGATAGCATGAGTGCAGTGGTGTTAGCACATAATGTGCCAAGTGCTGTCTCAGCCAGCAAGATGTATCCAGCCAGCACAGTCTTTGCTTCCTGACAGTTCAGTGGGACTCTAATTCTGGGACAAACTTCTTATCTACTCTGTAATACAAATAGATCTAAACAGAAGCAACCCCACAAGATAATAGACACACTAACGATAATAATAATAATCCATAGGACCACACAATGTGGTGTAATTTAATACACAATTTTTCACATAAAGCTAGCTTTTAGCTATGGAAATATGAGGGGAAATTCACACCATTTCCTATCGGCACCTGGCTTAACATAGGCATGGTCTCAGGTTGATTTTCCCTCTGCTTGCTCTCCTGTTCACTAGCTGCAACATGGGGAAAGTGCCTTAAAACCTTTGAATATGGATTTCTGACTCCATAGACGCTTGACTCCAAATGAAATGTCTGATCTCTAAGGCTTCTGAGGTTTCAGACTTGTGAAGTATCTCACTTTAGCAGCTGCACCCATAAAATTGAGTATACAAGCAAATTAGTAGAGACCCAAATCTTTCCCTACTTCCTCATGAAAATTCTGGAGCAAAACCATTCAGATTGATGTATTGCCATATTCCCAGCTGTTTCTTACCACCACCATAACTGTCAAAGGAATCAAGCATAAAGGTACCTGGGGGCATTGTAGGGCAAATCTAGTGGGAGAAACTAGTTCCATGGTTGCTAGACTTTGTGCTGAAACGGATTTGTGAGTGGATTTGTTCTTCTTCTCTGATACTGATAACTCCTTTTGATGTCCTATTGCAGAACTTTGTGCTGAGCAGCGCTTCAGGTGCCCAGGAGTCCCCATAGCTCTCCAAAAGGCTACGGCAGGAAAAACCAGCAGCTGGCACAGGTTCCTGCTTCCTGACATGCTCATATAAGTGAGCAGTGGCTGAAATGAGCCTTTTTTTCCCTCCTGGTTTGCGATTAGGAAACTAGCTCACCATGGACAGAGAGGTGAGAGTTCACAGTGGCAATTAATACAAACACCCCAAATCACCCCCCTTGCACGGTAACTGAATGAGAGGGAGGGCAAGCAAAGTGCCTTAGCTTATACTTAACTAGAAACTGCAAAGGAACCTTTGAAAATTACCCCTTTGAATTCCACAGCAAGGACATAGCTAGAAAGTGTCAGCAGAGAACAGCTGCCCATGGGCCCAGACTCTGACACTTAATAGCTTTCTTCCTAGGTACCAGGTACATTCTGCCAGCTTCCCTCTCATTTTCTTCCAGGTTTTGACAAAAAGATCTTTCCTTCTGGCTCAAGCTACAATTTTCCCAGCAAGTCAGTCATGGTGAGAAGGTGTCTGACTTCAATATTTCTTAACAGAAACAGCACTTCTAGATTTACAAGCCCCAAGAGAAAAGCTGCATTTAAGCAGAGCAGTCTCTCTTATAGACACAGTCTATAATCAGAACTGTGAATTCTCACATGCTGAGCATGGGACTTACCCCACTGGCTTCTCCCTGAGGTCCCGTGGTTAGGGATCGATGCACACAGTGCACTGTCTCCCCCATTTCCCCTTGGAACAGAGTACTCCAGAATCTGCTAAGGAGCAGTAATTGATATAGGATCATGGATTTAGAAGGCTGAGGCCAGCAGGGCTGCCAGGGGTCCCACATCCAAAGCGCCATTGGAGACACGTTCCTCAGCTCCAGCCATGCACTATATCCTTTCCTGAGCACCTGCATGAATAAAATATCTTTCCATGATGCTATTCATAGGTCCATTCTAACATATAATCTAGTTCCCAAACAGATACTGGCCCTCAACATTTGACTGGAAATAGAGCATTAACCTCTTTGACTCTTATATAAGCATTCAAAACCATGGCAGGGGCTACCTATTCCTGTTTGAATCATAGAAACTATTCTGGCATGAAAATCACTTACACCCAAAAGGAGTGTGGTTAGTGATTTGAGGCTGTTTGAGCACAAAAGTGTGAGTTCACTATTTATGGAACCAAAATGCTGTCTGGGACCAAAATATTGTCACTCACACAGCAACCATGTCCATTAACAAGGCAAGACAGGGTTTTGCTTTCCATTTCCACCTCTTGCATCATGACTTCTCTTTATCTCAGTCCATTTTGAATAAAGGCTTCAAAACTTTTACAGTACATAAGCATGGATACTTTTTCTCCATTAAAATTAGGAAGATCTCTAGTTTAAATGAGTTGTATGTTGTAGCAGCAACCTGAAACTAATGAATTACAGAACAGAGGTTGGCAGCAGAAACCTACCATAAGTTACAGTGTGCCCAATTATACTAACAGGCTGAGTAGCAGCAAGTGAATTATTCCAAGAGAATATAAACCAGCATAATTGTTTTCCTGCAATTTTTATATCAAATATCACTTGTTTTTAAAAACACATTTCTTCATTCCTTTACCGTAGTCTCCTGTCGAGAAGTTTAATCTATGCCTGATCAGTTTGTTGTACCCATTGGAAAAGAGAGAACACACTGCTTGTATGTGGATTAAGCTGCCTGTTTCCTCACAGATTTTCTCCTCTGATCTACCTTTAGGATAGAAACCTGCCCAAGGGCTTTCTCATGGACACAGTCAGCAGCATTAACTTTCAGTGTGGGTAGATTGCTACAAACCTGGGCTGATACAGCTCGGACTAGCTGTCGTGTTTTTGCTCATCTACGTTCTAAAACCCATAGCAAAAACACAGCACATCACAGGAGAAGAAAGGACTTCCTGACAGCATAGCTCCAGAGCTTCCTCACACAGGTGAGATGCAGTGACACCACCCTGAGTCTGTGTCAAGGGTTTTGCTGCACAGTTCCTTCAGTGAGTGAATACAGGTTCTTTTTTTTTATGGTTGGTGGGGTTCTTTCCCTGCTGTTATTCCATATTACATAGCTTCAAAAAAAAAAATTAAATTCATCACTGAGACCTGGCCTTTCACTGAGTCTCTTCACTCCAGTTTTGGGCAGGGATAAGGATTTACTATATATAAACATGGCTTACAGCAGTTTTAACAGTAAGGATTTGAACCAAAGTAGCTTGATGATGATGATTTCTAATGATAGAGGTCCCCAGCAGAGACAGTTAAGGAAAAAACATTAATTCACCAACCCTGATTTTTAGTCAGATAATATTTGGGGTGAAATTTTAAATAAAAGTCAACAAGGAACACAAGGGTAAAAGGAGTCTTTCAGTGTTTCAATTTGCCCTCTTCCAGGGGCACAGATTAAAAAGATACGACTTTCTAGTCAGTTCTACTAGAGTTTATACATTTCTCACTCCAGAATCTTGTAAAAATAGTAGTTTGGGGTATATTTTATTTTACTTAATTTTATTTTATTTATTGCCTTATTTTCACAGACTTTGCTGAGCGAAGAGCCTTCAAGTATTCCAGCAGTAAGTGGTCAGTGAAAGAGGTCAATGATTGTGGCCCTTTAGGAGTCCCAGTGATGCACTTTGGCATTCCCAAACAGCCCCATGCCATGGCATCTGGCCATGCACCCTCTGAGAAGCAAGGCCTAATGTGAGCAACAGCTTCAGCACCAGGAACACATGGACCATGCCCAGCCCCACCTTGGGACCATGCAGTGCCGTGATCTGAGAAGAACTCTGCAGCACCCTGGATTTTGGGCAGCATTTTTCTCCCAGATGCGGCAGGGCATTTCCCTGCCACCACCTTGTGTGCAGCCCCCTGCCCCTGTGTGGTATGAGTTCACTCCAGCAAAGAATGTGCAATCGAGATCTACAGTTCAGACCCAGGAGCAGAATGCTGTCTTTAATTTATGGAGCGTATACACAAAGTGAACCCTCAATCCGACTTTATTGTTTGTGCATATACTACTTTCCTAGTATCAACATAGACTTCTGCATATAATTTCATTTGTTTTGGTTGGGTTTTTTAAATTTTAAAAATTCTTTTCAGCTTCTACTGCACAACACCCTTCCTGTCTCTTTCTCTTAGTGAGTTGAAATGTGTGTATGCAGTTGTGCAGATAAATGTGCACACACAGAGCCTCCATTCAACCCTGTTCTGCATAGAGGTTCCCAAGCTGTTCATTTCCTATTGCCCAGCTCCAGCATCTCAGGAGGTGGAGTTCTATTTATGTGTAAGTTGCTTCTAAATAATATTTCCTCCATCATATGAGAATTATTTCTGATTCTGTTCCCTGCGGCATTAGGAATGTCAGGTGAGAATGGCCTTCAGGGATGATGACAGCAGTCATTACTTCTGCCTCCATCATAACAACAACTTCAAGAAACTCATGATATCCCATCTTTAGGCTCTACTGGTTACCAGAGAACTTAAAAAATTGTAATGAGACAAATAATTTTTAGGAGGTAAAACCACTTCATACTAGCATCAAATTCAAGCAATATGCCTTTTAAAGTTCCTTGTTAGTAAGGCAAAAGTATTTTTGATTTGCACTGCATTTTTCCATGTTGTACCGTGTCCAGAATCTAGAAGATCTACCTGACAGATGTTTGAACACTGTGGTTAGGCAAGCCAAGAAAGGTTCTAAGAAATAAAGGAGACTTGTACAAAATATTATAAACAATAGTGAAAAAATGTTATTATGGCTGGCAAACAAACCAGAAACAGAAACAAAATAGTCTATGCTTTATAAAATATGTTAAATTGTGGGTTATGACATTTCCTCTTTTCATCCAATGAATTGGCCAAGAAGTAAAGTCTGGATACTTTTATTACTGCTGTTTTGGTACAGGACATTTGTTAAACATGATCCCATTGTGACTGAAGGGTGTCCTGCAGCAAGTCTAGTGATTGGGAGGTTGATCAATGCCATCTGCTTCCAGGACTGGAGAACTCCTGGTCTGAGAATGCAACACAGGCACAAAGAAATGCAGTCCAGGCCCAGGACTGAGTGGTCAATGGTGTAAGGACAACTTGTGAAAGAGTCTTCAAGGGACAGAGTTGCAAAGGTGGAACTTGGCATGTAGGAGCAGGGAGAAAGCTCCAAGGGTAGGAATGAGTAAGAAAAAAAATTAAAATGCCAATTGTGGGAAACTGAGACACAGGAATCAGTAACAAAAAACAACCAGAATTGTATGGACGAGAGATCCCAAAAAAGAGGCGGGGAGGCTTTACCAACTTGTTTGTGCAAAAGTTGGAAAAAATGTCACATTCTACTTTTTGTGTATTTTGGATGGTTGAAAAACTCGTTGAAGTCTTCCAGCATTTCACAGAAAAATATTCTGGGATTTTTCCTGGGGGTGTCAGAAGGGGGAGGGGTCCTTTTCATTTAACATTTTTAGTATTCAAATTAGAAGACTTTCAGCATCCTGGGGTGAAACTCAAAAGCCTTTCCCTAGGAAGCCTGGGACCATATCGAAAATCAATGGCATGGAGGATGGAAAAAGTTTCAAAAATGTGAGACTGGCAGGAAATACTGGCACATTTCTGTTTGATATTTACTTTCTTGGCATGCAGTGGCTCTTTTAGCGCCAATGGAAAATCCTTTAGTGCCAAGCCACTCTCAGATAAATCTGCACACAAATACACTTTGAATTGGCATGTAGCTTTTGAGATTAAGGTTTAACCCTTGCCAAAATATGCATTTTTGGATTCTAGCATCTCTCTTGAGTTAATTAGGTAACTTTGTAATACGAAAATGCTACACATGACTGATTTGAATTTGATGCATCTGAGCTCAGCAGAACCAAATGACACCTGACATGGAAGAATAAACAACCTAGGCTCTGAATTTTGTAGAGACATCAAGGAAATTGCAGCCTACAAACTACACAACCTAAATCTAATCTCTGGGGGTGACTGAGTCCCGTTACAAGAGCAGAGGCGATCTTCATGTGAGTGGGGAATGTGAAGAGGTTGAGGAAACACAAGCAAACTTTACTTCTAGTCCTGCTAAGGAATTTTAAAGCCCCTTAGCCATCCTTATTAAGTCCATGCTTGCACTATAACCCACTCAAAATCATAGAAAGTCAAGTTCAACCTTCAATTGAACAGTCTGTATAATCCTGAAAAAAACCCCCTTACATTATTCCAGAGTTCATGGTTTCCAGCTCAGCCCATTGACAGTTCTGTCCCCAGGCTGGTCAAATGACTGGGTGGAGGTTTACTGCTGTCTGTTTTGGTAATTAAGCACTGATGTGGGAATATCTCAGATCAGTAGTGCTCCCTGCAGCAGTCTGGGAGCAAGCACTGGAGCCCCAGGTCATGCATGGATTGAACATAACTGCATTTCAATATAATAAAGTCCATGTGGACTTTTAAAGTCCATGTGTCCATTATGGACACAGGCAGGGCATGTACATCACTGTAAGCAGTGCCACGGTCGCTGAATCAGGGCTGTGGTGAGCATCCAGAGCCAAACCAGGTAGCACAAAGAAAGATCTACTGAGCAAGACAATTAAGGATATCAATCAAAGGCTGAAGCTGAATCTTTAGCCCGTTTCCCACTCATTTTTTCCTTCTCATTCATCAGCATTATGCAGAATATTTCTCAGGAAGGAAAGGTTCCTTGCACCCTCTTTTTCCTCACAACTTTGCAAACCAGCACTTCTGACAGAGTGCTTCTCTGCTGTCAGTGGCACAATGAGAACCCACTGGCACTTTTGGAAAGCTGGAGAATACCACTCGATCAGCTGGAATTCTTGAAATTACACTCTTTTTTCCTGTGAGTACATGAAGACAATATAGTTAATTGCAAAGAAATTAGAGGTATGAGAAGAGAGATCAACTCAAGTAATTCTGCTGGTATTGTTTTTGTATGGAGTTTAATTAGGCTTTTTTTAAAAGGTTAGGACACATAAAATCAGGATGAATCTGAATTCCCTGTATTCCATAATCCCATTATTATACCTCATCACAAAGCAGTTACTTGAAATAGAGCTTGCTCTAAACCAGTCCATTTTTGACAGCAGTAGAACAAAAATCTTAGAGTTCAGCCATGTCAGCTGAGGCAAAGCCTAGTGCTGTTAAAAACTGCAGGTATGCAAAGTCTTCCAGTGTAATGTAATAGAGTAATATCAACTTTTAACAAAATACAATGGACAGTCTATTCAATAAGGTGCAACATACCTTGTTTATGTAATTTATCTCCTCTACTGTTGCTTCTTTGGTTTCAAACCTCTTAAGTCACAGAATCCTAATACAAAGTCTCTAGACCAGTGTTTTTAGGCCTAACCAACTCATGAACAATGTCAGACTCTAGATTATTCTGACTGTCTCACTGCAAAATGACTTGCAATCATGGATTTATGAAAAGAGGAACATCAGCTGTCATCCTAGCTTTCCAGCATTTGGCTAACTTGCTTCTACCCTGTCAATAAAAGTAGGTTTTATTAACAGAGCAGGAACTCAAAGGAATTGCTTGAAGCCTGTTTCTTAGATACACAATTCATGGTATTCAGACAAATTCACCAAAAATGTGTCGGGGAAAAAAAGGTTGTTTCATATATTTTCAGATCAAAGAGCTCATTATTTAAAATACTGTCAGGTTGTCTTTCATCTTCAGAGCTGGCAAGCATAGGAAAACATATTGCAAATAAAAGCAGCCTTCCAAAATGTCATACTGATTATGCATTCACAAGTCAGCTACTTGAGGTTCAGCAAGACAACAAATATCACTGGAGTCCACTACATGTTTTATTTTAGCTGTTGTGGTTTGAGAGGCTGGACAACAGCCTTTTCTACACATTTTGCCAGAACAGCCATGTCAAAATATGTACAACCAGTGACAGTATTTCCTAACATATGCATTTAAGTTTAGGTTAATTTCTTTTGGTGGTTGATAGAATATGGTAGAGACTGGCATCAAGTTCCTAGCATTTTATCACACCACTTATTTCACAGGACATATGTTGACATGTTCTGTAATTTGATCCACTATTTTTCTACACTATTTCCCCATACTATGACAGCAACAGCAATATATGACAATCTGGCTCTAGGAACCTGGAATTACCATTGCATTAGACAGTTAGACACTTTTTGTGCATGCCGGATCTTCTTCAAAATTGTGAGGTGTTCCCCAGTGTGTACCTTTCCAACATTAATGAGGTGTTGAGAAATAAAAGGAATGTATGCCAAATTGTAACTGTTAGCGGTCAATGATTTACTTCCACTGACTTTACCAGTTTTTCTCAGAAAAAATCTTTAGTGTATATTTTCATTAGTATAGTATCCTCAGAAGAACAGGGAAATTGAGACTATTTAATGTCTCTTGAAGGAATGCTTTCAACTGCTGAGAATGGCGGGGAAAAGCCATGGAAGTAATTTGCTACTGAATTTTTTCATAATTACAGGGTTACGACACATGCAAAAACAATGAGTCTCCTTTTGAAATTTTACATGGGTGAAAGGTGAAGATCAAGCTGAATTGGGTCACTTGTTTACTCTGACAGTGATGACAAGCTTGAATATATAATAATCAAGAGAAACGAAGAGCCACATTGACATAAAGGAAAATTAACACACCCTAAAGTTCAGAAAAGTCTGAAATTATTCAGTCTTTCTTTTTCCAAAATAATTTCTGCAGATTCTGGTAGAACCAGAAAAAACTGATAAAACACCAATACAGCTTAATTTTTTCATGCCCATATAGTCTGTGTCTGTAGTAGTTCCCATTATGATAGCACTTTGTCTGTCTTGAAAAGCTGGCAATAAGTAAATGTTTGATAATAAAACAAAAAATTCAGCTGAATTGATGTTTGGTGGTATAGGAATAAGGTTTGTGAAGAAGCAATTGAACAGTGTGCAATTGACATTTTCATCCACTAATGTTCTTTACCACACAGAGGTAGGAAATTCTTTACTTAAGGATGGTGAGGCACTGGAACAGGTTGCCCAAAGAAGTTGTAAAAGCCCCATCCCTGGAGGTGTCCAAGGCCAGGTTGGATGAGGTGCTGAGCAACCTGACTGAGTGGAAGGTGTCCCTGCTCATGGAACTAGATGATCTTGAAGGTCTTGAAGGTCCATCCAACTCAAACCATTCTATGACTCTATGAATTTCAGCTGAAATTAGAATCTCTTCATCAAAAAGATGGTGAATTAATCATTATGAGCAGTTCAAAGTCCTGCACTTGATCAAAAAGCATCACAGAATGTGTTCACATGTGTCGCTTTACAAATGTAAAGATGGTGCTTATAGGATTTCCTCTTCTGAAGAAACAGAATTATAAATCTTTATGAGCATAAGACAGACCACTGTTTCATGATTTTTTTCCTAGGTTTTTAGAAACAAAGTATTAGACTCAACCTACATGATTCACGTAATTCCCATCACTTCATTTCCTGTTTTAGCACTGTAGAGATCCATACTGCGAATCAGCAAACTCTCCTGCTTTCTTTGGGTAGGAAAGGAACCTTTTTGTGCTCAGATAGATTTAAATTGTAGGAGTCATCCTCCTGGGGATGAAGTAGCAGGTTTTACCAGGTTTTACATAATAAAGAATTAGAGACCCTGTATAAACAACAGAGAGTCTCTGAAGGCCCCCATGGCACCTGAGTTAATTCTGTTGCCTCTTCAGTGAAGGTCGGTAAAGAGTTATTATTGACACTAGAGAACAGCAAAATTCAATGAGCTCTTCAGAGCCACACTGAGTGCTTGTAGACAAACCTGGTCTTAAATCCAGACTTCTGGGAGCCAGACAACTTCTGTACAAGATCTTCCTTAGTCATCACCATGAGGACCCAAATTTGATTAAAAACTAATCTAGGTAGACCTATAATTATTATTAGGGGTATTATTGGAATGTATCTTGAGAACACCTTCCAGGTGATCAAATCAGACTGTGATCTCCACAGTGTTACTAGAAAAAGAAAAGCATTAGAGGAAAGAACACCATTTGAGGCTGAAAAGGGTACCTGTTATGAATCAGTGAATTAACATTTTCTTCTAGATAAAATATAATGGCAGCATGCCCAGTTTGTGATGGTGAACAAAATGATTTAATAGGTTTCTTTCACCTCTAATTTAAAAAATCACTTACATACTTTAACAAGATTTGTTTTTGACAAGGGCCAACAATAATGATGACGGACGTACCCTTTTCACTTACAGGGGTTTTTTACTTACATATATAACATTTTTCATAGCATTAACAGTATTCAAAAACATGCTGAAAAGGTAATTGAAGCAAGTCTAGACCTGTCTGTCATATAAACATGTGGAGTGCAAATATACACAGGATGATTATCAGTAGCTTAAGTGTCTTTTGTCATAATGGCATTTAAGCCTTATTTCATGTGTTCTGAGGTTATTTTTAAAAATCTGTTATCTCAGAAGACAAATCACTTCTTGTGCGTTGTTTGGCCATATGACTAAGAATTACTCTTTGCCCCCAAAAGTTCTGCAGCTGTTCTAGCATAAAATTTAAAGTCAAGATATTGTAAATATCAGGAATAATATTGCAATTATTTGATTTAAAGTGTATTTGTTTACTTGCTGGTGTTCTCTACATTCCTAAAATACAGTTCTTAAAAGCTATAGCAAGAACTAATTCAAGTAGCAGCTCAAAAAGGCAAAGAACTCAAATCTTTTTCATCCTTAATATGTTTGGTTTTCATTTTGTAAAATGAAGTATAAAATGAAGCCTGAAGCATAAATATTAACAAATACAGCTATAACAAAAATGTCACCTTTCTCAGTATATGGTTTCTTGCTTCTTCTGATCCCAGTGTTCATTTCCCACAGTAGTATATCTGTTTCTTTGCACAGATATATGGGCCAGAGGTTGATTTCTCAGCTATGGAAAAAACAGTAGTGTAGAATCTAAGTACATTCTTTTTGCAACTTGCCTTACTTGCCTACACCCAAACCAATACCCATCAGTCCTGCAATGGGATGGTCAGACAGCATGCAAAGAAATCTCTTTTTCCAGAAAACTCAGCCTAGCAGTAATTGTGGGTTTGCAGGAATAACTCTGTCACAAGAATTGACCTAATCAGAGCCTAAAGCAAAGAGCAAACATTCCATTTGCCTACACAGCTCCCTGTCATCCAGCTGTAGTCTTGCACAAGTTAGAAGCAATAATGTGTCCTCCCAAAAGCAACGGCTGTTTTCATATTTAAAAAAGAACCAGGAGGTTTTGAGTGTACTGATCCACAATGCTAAGTGTTGGTTCACAACACAATCAGGTAAAGACAGAAAACAGTATCAGGAGGAGGTCCTGGAAGTGCTTTATCAAGAGCCTGAGAAGAAGCTTTGCTGAAATTGGAAAAAAAATGGGAAAATCTCACAATTATATTGAAGTTATTAATACAAAAGTAAAGACTGGCAATGCCATGAGGCAATTTTGATGGTAATTTTTGTATTATGACATCAGTTATCTAGAACTAGATATGTGCCCTTCTCACGACAAAAATCTTATGATGAAAACAGAAGTTAAAATTCATTTTTCCATATTAGCCTGTTTGTGATTTTTGAGAATAGGCTTTCTATTAAGCCCTCCTTTTGTCTCACTGGATGTGAGTAACAAGATTAAAACTTCAAGAGTTCTGTCCTCAGCCAGTTTACATTTGAGTACAAGAGCTGAGGCTTTGGACTAAACTATTCAAAAGCTCCATTTTGTTTAAAAAATTCAAACAATCTTAATATTTTAATATTCCCCCTCGGGTTATTGAGAAAAATCAGATTTAATACTCACCAACCATCTGATTTATATAAATATCTTATAAACTTTAATACTGGTGCCTTTGCGCACTTAAGAGCCACATGGGATATGAGAACAGGGAAGAGTTGCAGAGAGAGTCAGTGGGAAAAGATCTGGTTTCTTAGTTATAAAGCAATAAAAAGCATGCATTTAAAATTACATATTTTAATATTTCACATAACCTGTACTGGATGCTGTGGAGAATGAGGCCATGAGTTCTGAGCTTTGCATGTGCTTGTTGATGGTAACAAGTCCAGGTGGGGGGCCCTCGCTGTGTGCTCAGGCACTGTGTGGTCAAGCATGCCTGCTTAGGACTGAGGAAAAATCATCCTTCTGAACTCGAACTCCATGACCATTCCTGCTTTTTATGCTATTAATATCCCTCTTCTGTGGGATTTACCATCAAGAAAGGTTACTAGGCTGCTGCTAACACTGATAGCATGAAGTCATTTGCTATATAGCACTGGAAAGACAGAATTCATTTGAATTAATCACCTCACTTGGACAAAATTCCTCCCTGTATAGAGGGCTGATATGAAATTAATGTACTGCAGAAGTTCTAGTCAAATCGTCAAAATAAGCTGCAGGCTGGGGAACACAGGAGGAAAGCTGTGGGGATGGAAGCAAGAGGAATCAGAGAGTGGGGCAAGATAAAAATGTACTAGGCAGGGCTCAGTGACAGCCAACCTGCATGAACCCTAGTGGGTGTGAACACTCCCTGTGCTCCCCTGCAGATGGAGAGGAGAGCTGGGGGGGTGTCTGAGGGGCTTTTGGCCTTGGGATAGCCCTGTAATGGCCTGGGTGTGCAGAGGGAGGACAACATGATCTGGCACAAGGGGACTGAGGAAGGAACTCAAACCTATACCCTTTTCTGATGTCATCTATTGCTGTATTACTTCACTGTGTTGTGGAAGGATCTTTTTTCCCAGGATTAACTGTGTTATCTTATGCTGTGAGAACTGGGGGGTGAAAGCAGGGCTCTATGCTGAAAGCTGCCATTGACCCACGAGGGAAAAGGCAAAGAGCTCCAAGATGCCAACAGCCGCAAGATGTGACGAGAGCCAAATCCCACAGCAGTTGTTCAACCCATGCTCTGTTCAACCCCCTGGCTCTGTTCAGAACAACACTGTTCCCCGATGTCACTTTGGAAACTAAATGCATTTAAAGCCAAAAGAAACTGACTCTTATCACAGAGCAAGCATCTCCCCAGACAGCAGTGTAACAATACAGCTACACTGGAGCCATGGTGCAGGAATAACTGGTGAAGCTTTCCCGTGATGACAAGCCTTCAGCTTGACACTGCCTCTGGAGCTCTCATGGCTGCAGAGGCAAGGAGACCCAAGACAGAGAGGCCCATGGAAAGGCAGGAGCAAGGGGCAGCCTCTGCACTGTATCCTGCTCTCCTTCCACTCATCTTGGACAACGTCACCATAGAGGGACTATCACAGGATCACCAAAAATTAAAAGAAACTTAAAAAGTTATTTAGTTCACCCTCCCCTCCTCCTCTCAAATGCAGGATCAAATTTAAGTCAAGTCTTGATAGATGCTTGTTTCCCTGTCCTTAAGGAATTTCTAGTTATGGACAGTGCACATTTCCTTAGTAATTTGTTTCTGTCATTTTTCTGTCTTTACCATTAGACTTTTTTTCCCCCAATATCCCACTAAACTAGGAAATTTAAGCTCATCATTTATTTTAGCAGACAGAGAAGCACTTTTTCCCTTCCTCACTAAGGAGCATTTGACATGTTCGAGGCCTCTAGGACATCTTCCAGAAGCCTCCTTGACTCAAGACTGGGAATGGCAGGCAGATGGAAAATTACTTACACAGAAAGCTTATGTATTGGACTATTGCATCCAAGTCTGTTAATGTAACACAGATATAACAGGATAATCCATCAGGAAGAAGCCCTCTACTAGAAACAATGATTTTAATGGTGAAATTTAGGAAATAGTAAAAATAAGAAGAATCCAATAATTTTATTGAACTCTGTGCTACAGAACTGACCTTAATCTGATTTATAGGACTTCTCTTTTTGTTGTCAGGGAGAGACTGGTGTATGATCCATTACTCCAGACTAACAGCTAAAGGGGCTGGGAGTGGCAATGCTTAGTTCTGATAAACTACTGCTCCATGACCCATTTTGTATATGCCACTCTTGCTGGAGACAGACATGAAAACGGAAGAGGCAATTTGCACATTGGCCAAACCTTTTGTCCTGTAAGAGTGTTTCGTAAATAGAAAAGTGCCCAGATGATTCTCAAAAGAGGCAAAATATTAATTTTCTATAGCTTCTTAAAGTCTCAGATGTGTCTATGTCTCACTGCACACTGAGACCTAAATGCACCCCCTCTGACTGAATCATCAGACTGAGGTTTCCAATACAGGCAGTACAGAAATATAGGACCCTCCAGAGAGATGCAGGAAAATCATTCACTAATTGCCCGCTGGCTTAATTGAGGAATTAAAGGCAATTTTATTCCCAACTTTGTCACTTCAGCCAACCCAAAGCTCTAATTATGTAGGCCTAAGAGAGGAGGAATATGATCTACAGACACTGTTGAGGCCCCTAGTCTACATACAGTGATCCCAACAACATTTTCCTGCGTACCTTTTTCTGATTCCTGGCCACAGCTTTTCTATACTGACTCAAACTGCAACTTACCCAACGTTCTGATATCTCTACTACATTGTTTTTATGATATGATACACCAATCCAAGCTTTTTCTTCTGCAGTAGTGTTGGCATTTTGAGCAACATGAACAGAAAAACAATTTCGAAACAATGGAAAATAGGAATAATTTTTAAGAAAATTTCCCTCTTTCTAGAGGGAAATGTAGAGAAGAAATGAAGGCATACAATTGTGCAAGCAAAGAAACAACTTTTATAGAGATTGTCAACAGGTATAATTGGGCCTGAGAATCCACCTTCAAAGCCTGAGACTAATTTACTACAGGCAGGAGACCTGTAAAGGAATGTGGAATTTCCCACAGCAAGGTCACCTCAGAAGTTCTCCATGTTGACAGCAACCCAAAAACTTTGCCGCCTAGCAACCACTTCAGTGACCTGTGCAAAATAAGTAGATAGTTTCAGCTCAGTTTCCAGATGTAAGGTGGCCACAGTGTGGAAATCTCCATTAAAATTAACAGTAACTGGCAGCTGTGCCAGCAAGGCCTCAGATCTCCCCTGAGAGCTGGGCAGGGATGGGAAGAGCACCTTCAGTGTACAGTCACTGATAAACTGCTTGCATTGCACCCAGCTGGCTGTGCCTTGCTAGTCTTACAGTAGAGTAACCAGTAATGTCCACACAATTTGTTTACAAATGCAAGATTTGAAGTATTATTCTTTATTTCCTTTTACAGCATTTATTTCTCAACACCCTGAGTACCTGCACAACATTTTTACTGCAAACATCATTTTTGTGAAGAAATTCTCATGTTATGTATTCCTACCACATAAGGGGAAAAAAGACCAAATTCAAACGGCTGTCCTAAATAAAATACAACACAGACTCACAAATCTGAAGGGGAATTTGGTTAGCAAAAGCATTACTAAGATAATACAGGGCATGTTGTTTTTATAGGTGGGATGTGGCTGCTGAGGCAGCGGAGTCGGACCCTGCTTGGACAGCAGATGGTGTCCTACTGTAACACTAAGCTCCAGTGCTCAAAGAGGAATCTTAAACCAGCCTTTAAAATACTCTCCAATTTCCATTTAATTACTTTAATTGGCTTTGTAGGCTATGTAATAAAAACAATGGATCTGTTTAAGCACTAAGCTGAATTTAAAAGTTTAGTGTGTCAAAAAAAGTGATTTTGAAATATATGTCCCATTTCTATGAATTTTTTCCGATACTTAAATGAACTTTCGAATGATGTGATCATGCCACTTAGGTGCCTGGGCAGTCCTTTTTAAAGGTACCACAGGCAAATAACTATTAAGAATCCCACTGAGTGTCATGGGAGTCAAATGCCTACACTTTTTTGTGCCTTTGAAAATGTTCTCCTTACAGTATAGGTTATCTGCATATAATAATGAATAGTCTAAAGTTGCTGTTGTTCCAGTAAAGGCAATGCAAAGACTTATGAGCCTTCAAGGGAAAGGACTATCTTTTTTCTTCTGTGCTGTATAGCATCTTGTGCTATATAACAGCTTGTTCAGTGGGCATCTGATCCCTACTGTAGCTCTCAGATACCAACAGTACAATTATAAATCCACAGGAATTAAATTTATTCCTGATAAATGACATATTGTTGCTGTATCACTAAATCTAAAAGAATAATTTCATGCTTTCAGTCTGCAGCAAAAGATATTTTTCCTTGTAGCGTTTTTTTTTTTCCCTGATCTTTGTGATCTGCGGAAGTTCCCAGCACTTTGTGACTAATAAGGTGAACTGGATGATGAAGAGAAACCTGCTGTTTTAAGAAGCTCCAAGTCTGCTGAAACCCCTGGACTTCAGGAAGTAGGTGGGTAAAAGTAAGAGATCCTTACAAGCTTTCCACTTTGAGGAGCCCCTCAAAGTGCTGCACAGAACCTGACTCTTCTCCATATTGTTCAAATCACAGCTGTGGTCACTGTGGGGTCTGATGCATTGCAGCAGACCAGTGTGACTCAGTTCAGAGATATCTGGAATCTGCAAGCCCAGATTGGATTTACTGTCACCGGGAGGGCAAAATTTGTTGGGAACAGTTTTGTCATTCATACTGGGAGGTGATGAAATGTTTGCCTGCTGGAGCAGATAATCATCATCTTGTTCAGCCAAACCCAGGCTGGGACAGTGGAGTCATAAATGGTGTTATACACACAATCATCAGGGAATCACTTTTTTTTTTCCACACAGAGTCTCTTGTAAAATTCTACTCTCTTTTTGTTTCTTTCGGAAGAAAATTATTATTCATCTAGCTCCAAGTTATGGGAGTAGTATCATTAATTTTGATGAGATTCTTCACTTGAGAAAGCACTCTGGACCTGATCCCTTAGAGAAATAGGTTAGGAGTACCTGTATGAATGAGATACCTGGTTTTCAGAAAGTGCTTTTTTTTCTTCCTCATCCCAGATATGACAGAGGATGCAAGGGTCAATATTCTCCAAGAACATTTACATAACTTCTTCAAAAGCAATAAAATGATGAAACCCAAAATCTGCAAATTGTGGTGATTTGTAGTGCTTTGATTTATAGCCCTGTTGGGTTTGGAGTGAATGATTTCTACAGAGACCAGTCCCTCTAATCGGAATTTTACAAGAAACGGATGTGCTAAAAGAAACAGAAAGCTAACAGGGCTTCTGGTTACATTTTCAGCCTGATTTATAGAGCTGTAAAACTCTCTGTATCAGGGAGCTGACACCAATTTCTAGAAAGCTGTGAACATTTGTTTCCATCTGATTTTCCTGCAGGGCTCCTAGGCCCACTTCGTTCACAAACGACCCCAGTGAAATCCATGTCAGGTGTTAGAGAGTGTGGGACACTGGTGACACAAGCGAGCTGGCAGCAAAGGAGAACCCGTTGTGTAGTTAATCCTGGGAATGTCTGTTTTGGGGACAAAAGTGTACTTTAAGGAATCAGGAAAGGAAAGGGAGTTGAGGTGGGAGCAGGCATTACCAGGGATGAAATGGCTAAGGGAGGTCTGATCTGGCATGGCAAGGGATGCTGTAGAACTGAGCGGTCCCTGGTTGAGGAGAAGCAGGTGCAGGAAGCTAATGGCCAAGCCTGGAGCTGGAGCAGCCATGCCACTGCAGCAACAACTTGCATCCTGATACATGCAAGTGCCACCTGCATGTGGATGCATTCAGACAGCAGAAGAGCAAGGTTGTGAGAAGAGGAAGAACTGGAGAGAAAATGGGCAACAAGCCAGGAACAGGAGGTGCATTCTAGTAAAGGCTGCAGCCTTGGTTAGTGCCCACGACACAGCACAGGGATGTGGTAAGTCTGGTCACACAGGCAGAGAAGTGCCATGAGCAGGCAGGGGGTGGCAGAAGTGCCATGGCTGCTCTCCTCTGGAAATCTCACCAGAGCTGGGAACATGCACTTACAGATGGTGCTCATGGCCATTTATGACAGCAAAATTCCCCAAGGAGAATCAAACCAAACCAGCACATCCACCCAGCCAAGTGCAATGCCCAAGATGAAGCAGAGACAGTGGTGAGGAGCAGGACAGGGCATGGGTCAGGACAAGGATCAGGAAAGGAGAGCTGCGACTGAACTCTCAGGTCAATGGTGGGTAGATGATCGAGAAATGTCCTCTGGACTTGGGCTGTGATTCACAGTAAAACATCCATCTACCTCTGTGAGGATGCTAAACTATTTGACCCACAGCAGGGAAAAGTTCCACAGCTTGGATATTTCCAGTTCTGCTCCTTCTGATAGCTAGAAGTGCGTAGAAATGTTTGGCTTGCAATTTCATGCCTGAAAGGAAAATGGTGTAGAGGTTCAAACAAAATGCTCTGAGGTCTCTTTTGAAAAGGCAAGCTGTTCCCTTCCAGAAAACAAATTATGTGTCAGTCACAGGTTTTTACAGGTGTTTGAACTAGTATTCCATTCAAAGAGAGTTACAGAAGATTTTAGTGAAAAGGAAAATAAAAAATTACTTTAAACCAGCCCTTTTAAGACTAGTGGATCTTCAGATCCAAGGTCCTGATCATTCTTTGTTCTAAGGCCCTCTACACTTGAGGGCACTTAGCAGGGTGCCCAGTTGGCAAAGGTTTGGGGATCAAAGTCTGAGGTATTTGTGTGTGGGCTAACAGGAAGCATAAAATGGTAGTTTCTGCTGACATAGCATTTAAGATAAGGTTCTTACCTTGTTATGCTGTTTAAAGAAACCCTATCAAGTTGCTCTACTGTATAAAATTATTAAGTATTAAATACATTATTTTATAAAATGGCTTAGAGTATGTCTGAGTTATTTTGGTTTTAGAGTGTCAAATCAGAAAAACAGATATAAATTAATAAAAAAAAGAAGCATTTTATTGCACTAAGTGCAGCTCCAAAGTTTATTACCACTTTCCAAGGATTTACTTCCTTTATCTAAAAAAAATATACAGGTGTCTTAAATTAATTATAAAGATCAATCTTATATGGAGAAGCCCTGATCCAGCAAGCACATATGCTTATGAGTAATTTAACTGCATGAGTAACTTCATATAATTCAGTGGGTGAGAGAGAAGCTGTGATCCGTGGAGCTCCTAGTGTGGGTAAAGTTATTCGTGGGCACAAGTGTTTGCAGGACTGGAGCCAAGTATGACACATATACAAATTCCCATTTAAAAGAAAAGGCAAATGAATAGTAAAAAGCAATTACATGCTATTGAATGTTCTAACAACTATATATTCTACAACAAGTGCATGGACACAATTATGGGTTCAAATGCACTCAGGACCTACCCAAAATTGATGGATAATAAATGGAGAGGTGGAATGAAATGGAGAAGTGAAAGGAACACAGTGTAACTCTCTTCATGTCTGAGTTTCTCTCTAATTTCAATGTTTCATAGATGCAATAAGTATACACAGGAAACACGCAAAAAAAAAGGGGCTTGCACTCAACTACCATCTTGGGACACTGAATGAAGGTGTTGTCTAAAGAGAACTTATTTTGGTCTCTCGATATGTTTTAGAGCACCTAAAGCAGATGCTTTACAGATGCTCAGTGTGGTCAGTAAGTGAGAAGTAGGCATCTCTAAAGACTAAAAAGGCCTTCTGCCACCCTCGGGACCCTGACACAGAAATTACCTATGCATTTTCTATCAGGTGACTGCTCGCCAGAGCATTAAAGCAGAGCCAGGTTTCTCCTGTTCCTTGTTCACCCTGAGAAACCCTTGGCTGTGCTCTGTGTGCTGCAGAGGCACATGGCTCCCATGGGAGAAAGGGGCAATTCTTCAAGCCCCAGAGGGGGAAGAGGATGTTGCCCTGGGAGGTGGATGTGTTGGCTTTGAATTCTTCGTAGAGGGGAACCCTGCTTGGTCTCACCTAGGGCTGCTGTGTTCTGTTCCAGCTGTAAATTTTTAAGAGAGTGATGCTGACTGACCTGCCTGATGTGGAATTCAGCACTTCCCAGCAACAAGAGTGCAAGTTGAGTGCCTTCACATGCTCACTGTGAGCTGAGCTTCCTTGGGAGAGAGTCATGTAGCTGCTGAGTTTCTGGCTGTTAGGAGGTGGTGTTATGCCTTCAGGAAGCTGTGTATTCCAACACAGGAGCACCAACTGCTTTTAGATAGCAGAAAGTATGTGAAATTGCTCTCCAAGATGTAGGCACCTGAAGTTTACCTGTGCTCCAGGACAAGCAGAATCCAAGTGGCCATCAGCTCTTCCACAAAGCCAAAACCTTACAACTGGGAGAGATTGGATAATTTCCTTTTTGGCCTGTCTTCCTCATTAAAATGTGTGTGAATACCTTCAGTCCCCCGGGCCTGGCTGGGGAAGCATTAAACACTCTGCAAGTTCTCCCTATGAATTGCCAGTAAAATAGATGGTTTGCAAATGTTTATGTTCCTGCACTTATTTTGCCCCTATGAAATAAATGCTGCTGCCAAACACAATACAATGCACCCAATGTCTTCTGCAGTGTTCTTGCTGCTGTTCACTGTAAAATGCATCTTTAGGGGTGTGCTTCTACCTGTCCACCTCCCTGCCCCCAGCTGTACTTTGGCAATCCCTACACGGAGGAGGTTGTGTTTGCTCTGTTTACACACTAGACATTCACTTCTGTTCCACTGCATGATAACTGCCTATTTTTCCTTTGCATTGGTTTTTTCTGTTCTTATTTCTCTGAGTTTGCTCTCCTCTCTGGCTGAGCTTGGCTGTCTTACATCCTGGACATCTCCTTAAAGTACTTCCACTCTGGATGCTGCCGCAGTATGGTAAGGATGCTATAAAAGGTGCAGTTATTTTGCAGCCTTTCCTCCTGGTGCATGCTTGGGATGCACACAGCTGATGACTGGATCTTTTTTCAGATATATAATATCTAAAGTATACAAATGCTTCCTTTCTGTTTACACAGGAGGAGAAGAACACAAACAAGCCTTAATAAGCCCTTATTTTTCATTTGCAATTAGAATTTAAAATAAAATATCCTCTTCATATCAACACAGAGTTTTGTGATGGGGCAAGTGCCGCTGTTTCCTTGGCGGCATTGTCACCTTACAGAGTTCAGTGTGCTGTAACTTTCTAACTACTTCTCCCTTGCCACATCCATTTTGCCAGTGCAACCATCAGCAAAGGTCGTAGCTCTAAATCTCATCGGGCAACTGATGCAGGCTTAAAAATGCCATGAAATGTTTTGTGACACATAGCCAAGGGGGATGGGGCTAGGGACAATGGAAGAAACGGGGAATAGGGATAATGTGGAACAGATAAGCTAGTACCACCTCTGAAAGCCTCAAAATGTGAAGCCACATCTTCAGGCACAATACAACCACTTCACAGGTTAATCAGGTGCTCGTTACAGGTCTGAACGCGCTCATACCTGAATAATCAGTGGTGGTGCTGCCACTGAGTTTATATTCAGGCTAAATACTCACACAGGATGCTGGAATTTTCATCTGAATGAAACAGCCAGTAAAAGTAAAGGTTAATCATACCTGCAACAGAGAAAAGCTTTCAACTGGATCATCCAAAATAGTGCCCCTTCTGGTTTTTTTCCCCTTTTACGCAAGAATTGCTTTACTGCTTTTTGAATGTGAGCTAACTTTGCTTATCAGTACCCAAAAAGCAAGCCCCCGCAGGGTCCCCGCTGACAAATGCTGCAAGGCAGTCATGTCCTTTCCTCTGCTCTGAATGCAGTAATTAGAGAGATGCAATTTTCCAGTAGTGCTTGACAGCCTACATCAAAGGCGCAGAAACTGTTTCTGGACATTGAAAAGATAAAATTCTAATACTAACTGATGCCTCCTTCAGTTTTTATTGCAGTTCAATGTAAACAGATGCTGCTGGTTTTGAAAGCATATGTTCAGATCTGTCAAAGTGTATGTATGGCAGCGGTGATATCTGCTGTAGCAAAGGCTGATATTTGCCATCATGTGCATATATTGATTCAATCATCTCTATGGCATCAGCTGAATGTGTGTGCTTACACGTCCACAGATGTCTGTCCTTGCATGTGCACGCATACTAACACAAACACATGCATATGAATTAAATGGAAACTATAACCCAATCTTAACCAGGGGTTTAAATTAATCGTAATACATACACACACTTACAAACATTGGGCTATATTTAACTTTCACATAAGCAGTGTAGAACTATTATCTTCTGAGGAGCTCTGCAGTGTATGAGTCAGCCCCAAAGCCTCTTAGTTAGCCCATGGAAGGACGCCACTGACTTTATTGGGCTTTGGATCAGTCTGAAACCAATGGTTAATTGTCTCGTATAAAATAACTTTCCCTTCCAGCAAACTTAAGATAAACTTAGATTCTAATTCCAACAACTCTATAATTTTTCCAAACAAATTCCTTATGGAATGGAAATGCCCATTCTTGTTCTGGGCATTTTTCAATGCTTTCATGTTTCTTTGTTTTGAAAATTGATTCAGTCATGTTAAACATTATGCAAGCTTGAAAAAGATCACAGTCTCCAACTATGCAAAGAGAAATTCTCATGCATACATAGCTCAGAAATAAATGTCATTAGAAACTTCAAACTTGGCTAGTATTAAAGCCATCTTTGAGGAAGGGGAAAAAAAATCACATTTGGAGAAATTCGGCCTGGTGTTTTAGAGAGTAAAAATAATTTAGGATTACATGTCCATCTCAGCTTTCTCATTTTATTATATGCCCTGTACAACTTTCTATTTGCTTTCCAGGTTTTTTGAGATGGATTTATTTGAGTATATACTTGAAATACACAATTATTTGGAGGGAAAATTAGCATGCCTGCACGGGTGTTCTTGAATTAAAGGGATAACTGTCTGAAGGTCTACTTTCGAATTCTGAGCTATTAAGACCATAAAGTTTATCCTAATTCAGGTATCATAGCTGACAGAAATGTAGTTAAAGTGGAGTCATTTTTAAGAAACTATTCTTGAAGAATCTTTTGACTGCCAGTCCTCCTTTGAGTAATCTCTGATTTAAAAATCTGAGTTAGAAACTCATGACTAAGATTTCTGAATGTAGATTTTGTACACACAGTTAATACTTAAGCTGTCTCTAAAAAGAATGTGGCTGTGCTAATCACTAAAGAAGCTCACATTTGAGTTATTATTTATATTGATATCATTGGTATCTGATATAATCACTGTTGTGGAGACATTGTGCTGCTTTCTGGCACTACAGGCTTACCGCTGATGGTCATCTCACAGAGTCTGGGTTCCCTGATAAGAGGTAATAGAGAACATTTCTGTTCAATAACATACAGTCTGCATACTCAGGTGGGTGCCTATAGTCTTAATTCGAGGCAGTTAATGTTTGAAGTGCTAAATTGCTTTGAAAACCACTGAATTCTGTTTCTCTCTGTGTCTATTCCAGTCCCATGCCATATGTATTGTGTTTTCCAACCCAGTATTTTATTTTATAAATAGAATTTAGTGTGTATTGTTTATGTAGCCTCCTACCAAAAGAGAAGATTGATAACGTCACAGAAAGAAAAATCTTTGGTCAGACTGACAACATCTACGACATCCCACTGTCTCTTCTTGTGGTATACCACAGACTCGGTTTTCACAGTAAGTCCAAAGCTCATTACGAGGTCTAGAAAAGCATTTATGGCTTTTAGTGAGTACAGTGTGAGGAGCAGATGCTCCCCAGGACTAATGCACACAAGCTTGCCATAATGTGAGGGCAAGTCTCTGAGCCTCCACTCCCTTGCTGATGTAAATGGGCACAGGGCCATTGGCTTACATCTAAATGCAGTGTAACGTAAGGCAATCACCCCTTGAGTTTTAAAGCATCCTTACTTTGGTATTTGTGTTAGCTGATATTTGCATAATAATGCCCAATGCACACAAAACATTGCATCAAAAGAAAGTTGCTCCTTCCCTCCAGCTTGTCTTATGGAAATAATTCTCTTTTCCTCCATTCCTGAGAGCTTCCCTGCACCACTCACTATCTTCCAGCTAACATATTTTTGCCATCCTTTGCTACCAGATCTCTTTCCCTAATTCTGCCACTTCCTTTCTCTCTGACATGCAAATGGAGCCTGAATTATAGCAAGACGTCTAAATACTGCCTCACCTGAATGCTCTTTCTCTTTCTACACTTACATTGGGCAGCAACAGTGGTGGTTAGAAGGTTTTGAATGTGTTTGTCATTATAAGGTACCTCTTTCTCCAATATACATCATATGCACACCCCACCCTGCCTGTTGCTGTGTGCCTGGTACAAAACCCAACAAAAGCATTACTCGATTAGGGTGAAATGAATATTTAGTTTGGGCTGCATCTTTTTTTGCCTGGGTGCCTGAACCTCAGGTCTGTCCGGTGCTGATCACTATGACCCCAGTGCTCGGTTGTCTGCCCCAGCTTCGATGAAAATGGACCAAAGACATAGAAACAATCTCAGATTTTATACATTGCTCCTGCAAAACTCTCTCCCCAAGGCTTGTCTCACAGCTGACTAGCAAGGCCTGTACTATTTTAGTGGGTAGTTTGATGGCTGTATGACATACGCAAGAGATTTGTTTCTCTTCTACCAGGCTAAGCAAGAAGAAATTGCAGGGTGTTGTTCACACCGCCGCGAGAATGTTTGCGGGCCGAGGGGACTCGGTCGCACACCGGGCAGCAGCGCACGGCTGAGCCGGCTCCAGGCACTCCGGTCCGGGAGGAGTTTGGCTCCGCGCGCAGTGGGATCCTCAGCTGCGCCACTTCCCCAGATGAAAAGGGGAGCTTTGCACGGGGGGCTTATTGCACATTCCTGATCACACCAGGGAGACTGGGTCCAGGTAGCTGCCTCCTCGCTTTCCCTTTAATCACTGCAGGGTGGGAACCGGATCCAGCCTGGAGGGATAAAAGATCTCTGATATGAAGAAGTACAATGGAGCAGAGTTAAAGTCGATCGGTTTACTGCTGTAAGCGAATCACTACCACATCTCTCTGTGCAGCATATTACAATTTACAACTCGTAGTTAAATGAGTCAGAGCTATTGCTTCTGGTTCTGCCTCCAGCTTCTCCTGCCGCAGAGCTGGACAGACAATGGGTCCGTGTTGCAGAAGGGGCCTCGGGCCAGCCCCAAGGAGCTGTGTTGCAATGCCCATTATCGAAATGCCTCATTTTTAGGCTCCCTGCTGTGGAACAGATTGCTCAGGCCAGGGACAGACACCACTGTGCTTCACGTAAGGTGTGGAGAGACTTAAAAGGTAATAAAAGAAAATTTCAGAGGTCCACATACACCTTGGGTTAGAATATATATATATTCTACTGTAGATACATATAAATATAGATAGATACAGATGATAAAGGTATAGGTATAGATGACACAGATACAGATAGATATAGATATATAGGGGGGGCCAGCACTATGAAAGGCAGGAAGAAGGTGTCTCTGCCACGGACTCCCTTACAGTTCAGCACAGAAGTCACATCAGCCTGCTTTTTCTGAAGAACTAGAGAGTGAGTGAACTCATTGCATCCAGGAGCTCATTGGGTACAGCATATTATGTTCCAAGCAGTGGGAGACTTACTCACCAGTCACCACTCTGCTGGATTTAATTTGGACGGCCCCATGACTGCTCTGAGGAGTGTCCTGGTCTTGAGACTGCTTATGCAGCTGCTTTTTCTTGCTTTCTCTGGCCACCTCCGTGTCTAATATAAAATCAAATGTATCATTAGAAGACATGAAGAGCAATTACCTCTGAGTCTCTAATAGGCTGGTGATTGGTATTTTCACTTTGCATACTGAACACCTGAGTTCAGCTGTTTACCTAAATTCAGGCAGTTCTAAAGAGTTAGTGCCAAGCATCCCACTTCCTCCTGAAGGTGTCCAACCAGTTTGTTCAACAGACTTTTCACTTCCCAGACTTTTAGGAAGAAGGTTTGATGTGACTCAGGAGATTCACACAAAATGATGCGCCTGGATTTAAGCTTATGAGCACTACTGAGAAGCACTCGCCCCCTCCCCTTCCCCTGGCCTTTACAATGGGTAAGTTAGGCAGCTTCCCTGTTTTGCCTCTGATTTCTTAAGGTTCTGTTCTCAGGCACAATCCTGAGCAGCAGGAGGCTGCTGCTGCGCCTAACTCACTTGTTGAATTTAGCCTGCCCTAATTTTGGAAAGCAATCTTTTAAGCTCTGAATTCGCTTGAGCACTACGGAAAACATTCGATAAAGTATTCGACGGGGCACCTATTCGTGTTTCAAGTGAAAGAGCGAATTCGGAAAGAAACCCCAAAACCACGAGAAATTCAGAGCAGATGACAAATGTATGGTTTAACCAACGATTTGCACAGCAGGTTTGCCCGGTAGTCACCTTCTCTGTAGCTAAAACTGAAAGAGAGCCTTTCCTTGTTTTTTAAGCTCTCAGCCCTCGCTGTGTGCCACTCTGCCCCTCTGCCACAGCCGGAGCCGGGCGCGATCCCGCGGCATTCCTAGACGGGGCTCTCGAGCTCGCACGGAGCCGGTGCCGGGAAGATGTGCCCGAGGGCTGCCACTGTGTACGGGTAACGGAGCCGTTCCCCTCCTTTGTGGGAATAAGAGCAGAAAAATGGCTTCTCTTTTATTTTGCATGTGTTTCTGCACGTGTTTGCTTCGTCTCCGTGCTCTGGCTACTGTGATCTGTATTTCCTACGCTCCGTGGAAAGTGTCGCACCAAGGCGCTATCGCTTTCCCACGGCAGAGTCAGCCTCGGCTGTGAGTCCGTGGTGGGACGTGGATGTGCTCGGGGCCCCTCTGCTTTCTCTCGTCTGTCTGCCGAGGCTCTCTAGGAGTGCGTGTGGAGATATGCATGGAAGCGGAGGGGGGGGGGGAAGGGTGTACCGGCGTGACTGGGGAGGGGTGGCGGGGGAGAGGGGAGTTATTAGGAAACTTTGCTTTGGCTACTCTCTATCCTTGGGGCTGCGTGGCGCCAGCACCCTCAAGTTGAAAGGAAAACAGCCATTCTCACTTCCAACTGCCCACTGAGATCCTTAAGGCGACAAAGACACAAAAGTGAGTTTTATTTGCTGGTAAGCCAGAGGCAAGAAAAAAGAAAAGCCAATTCCCCCTTAAAAAGAGCCGACAAATCCTTTTTGCTCTTTTGTGTGAGCTTTTCCTATTCACATGGAGCGTTCATCCGTGTGATTCCCAACTTATTGTCATTACTTAGTTATTAATTGTTCTCATCTGGGTTTAATTGAGCAACCAAGGACTTTAGCCCAAGGGTCAGGGGGAAAACTTAAAGCAAAGACATGTTCAATAGGAATCCTGCGCTTCGAATATCCATCCCGAGTTAACATAATGTTAAAAAAAAAAAAAAAAACCAAAAAAAAACCCCAAACCAACCAAAAAACAACAGAGACAAAGCGGAGAGATGAAAGGGTCCCGCTTTGCCCGGAGCCCTGCGCCGCAGCGCCCAAAGGTGCCGGCAAAGGGGAGCGGTGCTTGCGGGGAGCCAGCTCAAGGCAGTCCTCGCTGTTTAAAATCTCTCTCGGATTTTAAGGGCATCCTTACAGGATAAACCCGGCCTCCTGGGCGATTAGATCTCCCCAAACCCGCGGTCTAATCGCATAGAGGCTAAGTTAGAGAACGAGATAAGCTGGAGATATTCAGCCTTTTTCTGCCAGAGACAATGTGGGAAAAAGTCAGCAGAGAGCTTTCCCGCTCCGGCGCAGCGTTGGGCGCTGGGGTCAGGATCACAGACACTGTCATTTGCACAGAGAAAAGAAATGATCGGAAAAAAAAGCCAAAGAGGTTGGGAAAAAAAGCAGAGGAAAAAAAAAAAAAGAAGAAGAAAAAAAACCAAACAACCACAAAAGCCCCAAACTCATCCCAGATCAAAAATGACTGGGCGGCCAGAGCGGAGCGAGAGATGAGAAGGGGGATTAGAGCAACGAGCTCTGGAGAAAGTGACTGTGTTCAGGTATGTTGTTTCGCTGAGTTATTGAAAGCATCATTGATATTTAGGAGATGATAAAAGTCCCGCCTCGCCCCCAGCTACAGTCTCGCTGGAGCCATAGTGCCTGCAGAAGATTGCCGAGCCTCATTACAGCAATTATTTTCCTTCTAACTTTGCTTCAACCTTAACGTTTTAAATTGCTGGAAATGAAAGCAGTAGAGTGGGGGTTGGGGGGAAAGGCAGAAAGAAAAATATAGAGTCCCAATTTCTCAGCAGCTATTCCTCGAGCACAAAGATAAAGCACGAAATTGGAAAAAAAAAAGGAAAAGAAAAAGAAAAAGAAAAAAGGGAGAACCCAACGCTCTCCCTTACCCGAGGGATTCGCCAAACCAAACCAGTCGGAGCGGCGCACTGAGCGGGCTCAGGGCGCAGCCGGAGGGGAATGCGGCGAGGCGGCGGCGCCGGTTCTGGCGGGATCGGCAGGCGCGGAGCCGGGGCTACGACCTCCTCCGCGGGGTCCTCAGCCGTCGCCAGCGGTTTCCTCGGGGCCATGGTCGACCGGGACGGGTTTCCAGCGGAGCCAGCCCGAGGCTCGAAGGCCCGAGGATGGGCAGGAGACGGCGCCGATTGATCCCGCCCGTCAGTCCCGCGGGTTCCACCGGCCGCCGGGCCCGCAGTCATGCCCAACACCATCGTCCCCACACCCCATCCGCCGACCCCCCGGCTCCGCCACTGCATCGCCCTTAGCGTGCTTTATCCCCTTCTTCACCGCCAGCCGAACCTCGACAGCCCCTTCTGCTCCCCACCGCCCCAAATCCCGGTGCTCCGTTCCCCCGAATAATCTCGGCTGGAAAAAAGAGCTCTGGGAAAAGCCCTGGATCTCACGCTAGGCTTGGCACTGAGATGTGCGGTATGTCACCCCCGTCACCCCTCCAGGCTTCACAGCCATCGGGGGCTGCGGCCAGGACACAAGGACCTGGAAGGGAGAGGAGCAACTTTTCTCTTTCCTAGGGCTAAATAAACCCGGCCGATCCCGGAGCCGCTGGGGGAAGCAGCAGCGATCACATGCACCTTCAGGGCAGGGATGCGGTGAGAACTGCTGGCAAGAAGCAGTGGGGGGAAAGGAGGAAACCTCAAACAGCTGTGAGGACAGAAAAGCTCCGGGATGCACAGAAAGCTGAAAACTCAGCTGCTGTCTCACTACCCAAGGCTGAAGTCTCCCGGAAAAGAGGGAAAACAGCTAGTTTAGCCAGACCCTCTCTCATCCCCCAAATTCAGTCTCTTCTGTCACCCCCAAGAGGGCAAAGAGGGAGCAAACAAACCGCATCAAACAGTAGCTTAAAATTAATTTATTTAACAAATATAGCTATAATATAAATGATAATAAAATTTCAAATATACAGTATATTACATAGTACACAGAGCCCCTTCCAAAGGAGCTGGTGGAGGAACAAAGACAGGTAACAGACAGCACTGTTACATGGGAACAGGAAAGGCTGTTTTATACTTCTGCCTCTTGACCTTGCCTTGCACAAAGTAAGAGAAACGTCCTGTCTTTCAGTCCCCTTTTCCATTTCTCTTCCACAGTTCCTGCCCCCATGGCAGGGGGCTCTCCGCAGGCTGTTAGTTAGACCCAGGGAAGCAGGACACAGTTGGCCCATCACCATCCTGTGCCAGGAAGAAGTTGGGGCAATGCCTCAGGTTTCTGCCAGCTCCCCAGGACTGCTGAGGAGATCAGAACAGTGCTGGGGTAGGGGCTCAGCATCACAGGGGGAAGCAGAGAGGTCAAGCAGAGCCAGATTGGAGAAGTCTCTGCCATAGGGTCCATGGGGAAGTCCACATCGAAGAGCCAGAGGAGCAGGGTGGGAATGCGTGTGGAGCCAGCGGCAGCACACAGCTAGCAGTGCTGGACTGGGCTCGGCTTAGGCTCTATGTGAGGTGGTACATGCTGTATCCCACATGTGCTGTGTACAGTCCCACAGGAGCCACGGGCAACCCTGCCCGCTGAAAAGGGCTGGAGGCACCGTACAGGGAAGCACCGGCCACAGCCGGGCCGCCCAGTGGGAAGGAGATGCCAAAAGCAGCAGGCGGGAGCATGGGCTTGGCTGCCATCTTCAGCTTCTCCAGCTCGGCCTCCTGGAGCCTCTTGGCCTTGGCACGGCGGTTCTGGAACCAGATCTTCACCTGGGTCTCGGTGAGGCTGAGCGAGCTGGAGAACTCTGCACGCTCAGCGATGGACAGGTACTGCTTCTGCCGAAACTTCCTCTCGAGGGCCAGAAGCTGCGCCGTGGTGAAGGGCGTCCGGGGCTTCCTGTTTGTCTTGTGCTTGCGCAGGGTGCAGGCTGGGGGGCTCAGCCGCCCTGTGCCCAGGAGCAGCCGGGGAAGAGGGGGAAGGAGAGACACCTTGGTTAGCAGTGCTCAAACCCCCACAGCCTGCAGAGCCCCCACCCTACTACAGCTGAGGTGGGGAAAGGGGGGAAATAGGGTCCCACTTGACGCAAACTGCTCCAAAATGACCAGGGTTGCCTAGGCACACTTAAAATTGCTGTCTCCCGTTCCAGAAAAGAGAGTGGTGCTTCCTATCAGGAAGCTCTGATCCCACTGAGAAAAAGCCGACAAAGGGTAGGAATCAGACACCTACACACCCTGCACCTCCTGCCTTCACGACTACCCCAGCTCATGAAGGGAATGACCCTCCAAAAAGAAGAAAAAAAATAGTCCTGTCCTTTTTATTGGATTACAGGAAAAAAAAAAAAACAAAACGGGCTGGCTTCTCAGTCTCACACCCTCTTCATTAGGCCCCTGGGAACCGGATTAAGCATGTAATTAATTACGAGGTTTGAATTGACACTCATGCTCTATCTACCACTCTTCACCGGTCTGCTCCTCTCCTCTTATTTAAGATTTCTAAGGGTCTTCAACATCCATCTGTCCCGGGTTTTCTTAGCAACAGCAAATTTTAGCTTGCAATTTAAATAAATTAAACCGCTGCTTTACTCTACACAAGTCCTGTCAGGAAACCTGCCGATCTCCAAGGGACGGAGAAAACAGCTCTGTTTGCAGCTTTGCTAAGGGCACCCCAAACGCTCTAGAGAGCCTCAGACCAACGTCATCCCTTTCCACGGGATCCCAGGCAGGGAGAGAGAGCAGCCAGGCCGAGGGCAGGCAGCTCATACTGCCCAGACCCGGACTCAGCGCAGCCACTAGAAATTATTAAAGGACTTCTCTGATTTCGGCTCTCACGCTGTTATTTGTAATTATTTAGATCACTCTGCATTAGAGCAGTAAAAAAAAAAAAAAAAAAAAACCCCAAAAAACCACCACAACCTGATTGTGGCTCTTCGGACTTTGGAGATGCACCACTTAAGACAGAAGCCAGTGGGGCTGAAGCCCGCAAAACTCCCGCTTCTAGGAAATCGATCTGCGCGGATCCTTATGGAATTGTTTGAGGCACTTTCTGAGTAAACCTCAGCGGTATTGAGTCAAGATTTGCGTATTTAGTTCGAGCCCCAGGTCAATTTAACAGGCAAGCCGTGTTGCTTTTTCTTTTCCCTCCCTGTTAACTAACATTTGGCACAAGATATCACCCTGGCACGGCCGCTCTTTCCTGTGCGTTCGCAGCCATCCTCCGGCTTTACACACTCTCGAATCCCTTCAGTACTTCGGACGGGCCGAAGTGGCCCAGAAGAGTGCGAACCGCACGGAAAAATATACCAGGAGAGGCAGGCAGGGCGAAAGCAACAGGAAACCCCCGGCCACCCGCGCAGCCTTACCCTCGGTCCGCCCGGCCCCACGGGAAGGTCGCAGCCGGCCGAGAGCTCCCATCCCGCCCGCTCCCGGACCATTACTTACTCGCGGGAGGCGGCGAGAACCGCGGGGTTTGCATCCAGGGGCTCCGCTCCTGCTTCTCGGGGCTTTCCGCCTTGACGAGCGTGTCTTCGGGCAGCTTGACCAGGCCCCCGACGGAGAAGTGCCCGCCGAGGGGCAGGGGGGAAGGCGGCGCCTCCGCCGACAGCGCGCCCAGGCGGGGACTGAGGCTGGAGCGGGCGGCCGCCCCAGCGCCCGGCGGAGGCCCGGCGCCCTCGGGTCCGTCCCTGCCTCCCGGCTTCCTGTGGTCGGCCATGAGCGCCTCCACGCTGAACGGCAGGAGGGATGGGGAGACCTTGGGCTTGTCGCTTTCCTCCTCCCCGCCCATCGCCGCCGCCGCGACGGGGAGCGCGCCACCGCCGGGACTGCTGAAGGCGGATGCGGGCAGCTCGTCGCTGCGGGCCCCGGTGGGCGCGGCGGTCATATCCACAGCCGGGGCCATGCAAGGGCGGCCCGCCGTCGCCACCGCAGCGCCGGCCGGGAGCGAGCGGCACCGCCGCTCATGGGGCCGGGGCGCGGGCCCGCGGGCAGCCGTCGGCACGCTCCGGCCCTGTGGCGGCGGCGCCGCCTGATAAAGCGGCGCGCGGGCGGCTCCGCCCAACCGGCGCGCGGGGGGCGGGGCCGCGCCGCCCCATTGGCCGCGGCACCGGCGGCGCGCGGGGGGGCGGGGCCGGGGCTGCCGTCGGCACCGCTCCGCGCGCCCCGCCCCGCCCCGCGGCCCCCGGCCCCGCTCCGCTCCCCGCTGTCCCGCTCCATGTCCCCCTGTCGCGCTCCTCCCCCCCCGTCCCGCTCCATGTCCTCCAGCCCCGCTCCGCTCCCCCCTGTCCCGCTCCCCCCCCCGTCCCGCTCCATGTCCTCCAGCCCCGCTCCGCTCTCCCCTGTCCCTCTCCGCTCCCCCCCTGTCCCGCTCCATGTCCCCCCGGTCCCGCTCCGCTCTCCCCGGTCCCGCTCCGCATCCCCCAGCCCCTCTCCACGCCCCAGCTCTCATCTTAGGCAGGAGCGAAGAAGGCCAGGTTGCCGGCGCAGCGCTCCGCTGTGGGGATGGGAAGGCTGAAAATTCGGGGAAAAAAAGTATTAACGTCGGAAAAAATGCCGGCCTTTCTGCTCGTACAGCGAGAGGGAGACAGCCCGAGCCCGCTGTTCTGCCAAACTAGCAAATACCGGACTGTCCCGAGTGTGACCTCTCAAAGGGAAGGAGACCCTGCCCGCTCCGTAATCGTTTCGTGGGTTTTGTTTGGTTGGTTGGTTTGGTTTTTAAATTAAAGCCGGCCCTGCGGTGTGCTCGATGTGACTGTGGAGATCCGCGTTTATAAACGTACCCGCATACACAACGCATAAATTGAGCTACTTTTCATGGCATAGATGTGTGCGTGCCTGCAGATAACGAAATGTTCGTTCACGTAAAAAGAAATATATAAGCCCCTGAGCCCTTAAAGTCCCGGCTATTTTGTTTTGTAAATTCGTTTTACGATCCCTTATCCCCGCGCCCAGGACGGATGTGCAGTAAAACGGAGCCGCTCTCTAATAACGGGATTGGCCGCTCGCTGAGAAAAGTTTATTGATAGCTGCAGGGCTCTAATCTCCTCGGAACACAAGAGCCTCTTGCAGTCATTTAAGGGCAATTATCTAAACGGGGAGGGACAGCGAATTCCCTTTCCTTTTAACTGGACCCTATAAAGATGGTAGATTAGGAACATATAGATTATGAAATGAATTGATATAATAGACATTTTATTAACTGATAAGCAACAGGATCTGATTGAAATGAATTGTCCAGCGCGCAGCTCCACACACACTTATCTCACACCACGCGTGAGCATATGCCCTTGCCGGGTGCTTCCTGTGTCCTGCATATACATCACAGCCACCTCCCGCATGTGCTGCGCTCACGGATGATCCCTCTGCGTGAAGGTGATTTGGAGACGGTTTGCGGGCTACTCCCGGCATTCCTGTACATGAAGGTGAACGCACTTTGCACAGAACTATTCACTATTCTCCGACTCACGTTGGTATATCCAGCTGCCCTCCGGCTCCGTGCCGCCCTGCTGAGCGCTCCTGCCAGGCGGGAGCAGCGGTGCCGCCGCCCAGCCCAGCCCAGCCCAGGCCGGCTCCGCGCCCCGCCGCTGCCGGTGCCGCTGCCGGTGCCGGTGCCGGTGCCGCTGCCCGCGCTGCTCTCAGCCTCCCCTGCGCCCCATCGGGCCGGGGGCCCGGGTCGGGCCGCGTCGGGGCGGTGGGGTGGGGGGTGCTCGGAGAAGCGGCTGCATTGCTAATTGCGAGAATAAACAATCTGTCACGATTAGTCAGTGCCTCTAATAGGCAGACAAGTGATGTTGTTTTTAGGCGCCAGCAGCGGTCTGATCAAAGGCTTCAGCTGGAGGGGGACTATTGAGGACGTTAACCCGCATCAAGGGAGCAAGGCGCCTTAGCCCTGGGACATCGGCACATTCAGCCTGACAAAATTAGTTTGCTCTACCAATCACACGACATTTTCCCAAAGCCCGGTACTCGGCGCGAAGATGCACCCCCACCCCACCCCCGACTAAGAAAACACGCACATATATCGATGCATCGTGTTTCACAGTGTTACGGTATCCCCTCCACCCGATCCTACAGGTAGGATCTTGGTTTTTTGGGTTTTTTAATTATTATTATTTTTTCCCTGATTCCAAACTTTACCATGCAAAAGAAGAAGTAATGTGTTTATTAGACCTCGAGGCAGCCCCTGGGCTGATTTCAATCTCCTTGTTTGGTGGAAACATGAAAATAAAAATTAGAGCTGCTGGCTTTTTTCCTCCTCCTCACTTTTCTTTTGCACAATGATTTGAATATTGGGATGTTGCTGAGGTTTGAAAAGATGCGTGCGCGTCCCAGACCGAGAGCACGATCCCGCTCTCATTTAGAGTTGTCAGAATGAGATAATTAGCTCTTTATTTATCTCCCAGCAATGAGCGCTTTGTGTTTACATTTCTGTCATACTCGCTGGTATTTCAATCACTGTACCATAGCAAGGACTTGATCCTAATTCACATGCTGACTTTTCATCTCTTGGGCTGAAAACGAGATGCCAGTAAAGTTTCTTTCGTTTCTTGCTCCTTTTATTCTTTCCCTTCTTTCTTAATGAAATCGACAAGTTTTAAGTCAGGAATGGAGAAAACAAATTTGCCAAACGAAATCTCCCCCAAGACTGATTTCTACGTTTAGTGGGATATTTTTAGTATCCAAACTCTTCCTTCCTTGCTTACTGCGCCTTGGGTGACCAAAACACCACTGGATTTTAGGAATTTTTTTAGTACCTGTTTCGCGTTGTTGATACTCTGGATTGCTTTTAGGTGCCGCTCTTATTTTCTTCCCTGGACTGTAAGGAAAATCGAAGTGAAAAGGCAGAGGGAAATAGGTGACTTTATTGGTGCTTGTTCGGTGTTTTTACTGGGAGCCGTGGCGTTTCCCTGAAGGCACTTGTGCTAGATAACAACATTGGGCAATTAGCATCCTAAACAGTCCCGTTTCAATATAATGAATGTGCTAGGCAAAGCCATTACCCATAGCATTTTATTTCGGTGGGAATACAACAAGGGCTGGGAGGAGGGCGTGGGGGATGGGGAGAAAGGACAGGAGGCAGCGCTAAACCACTTCAGGGCATTGTCTGCCTTTTGTAAACGTTATCTTTGACTTAAAGGCAGAACTCAGAAAGGAGAGGGGTGTTGTTTCCCTTGTTTCTATTTTATTTCTCCCGAGACAGCAGCCCTTAGGAGACCAGACAGTCCCGCAGGACACGAGCCGGCTTTGGGGACAGGCAGCTCCGGGGCAGTTCTGCTGCCCCGGACACCGCCTGCGCACTGCCTGCACGCTCCCTGCGCGCCCTCCAGCAGCCTTGCTTCATCTCTGAGAGTCTCAGCCCTGGGGGCAAGGAGCCAGAACTTTCACAAGTGCTAAAAATGTCCCGCGGGCTTTACAAGCCCTCAAAGACCTTCAAGTGCTTAAAGCCCTCCCTGCTTTCGTCGTTGGTCTCCGAGTGTCGGAAAAATGCGAAAACACCTCAGTTCTTTTCTTTTTGTCTTTTCCCCCCCCTCTTTCTTCTCTTTTTCTTTTCCCCTCTCTCTTTCTCCCTTTCCCTTTCTGCCCAGATTAGACATAATCCAAACTACTTTTAAGGCTTCAGGCACCTGGACTGGTCCTGGAGAGGTCACTAAGAGCTCTTTGGATGGCCGAAATCCAGTCGCCGAGGCGTCCCCGGCTCTTTGAGGGTCGGAGGAGCCGGGCTGAAAGGAACGCACTATTTCAAGTGGCCTAAATTAATTTGATCGCGACATTATGATGCACTTGGAAAAGATGAAAGAAAAGGCTGGCCGTCTCCTCCAAGATCTCTATAATTATAGATAATATATCCTATTTCAAAGCAATTAGCTCAATCAGGCGTAACGAGGCACTTTGCTGCCAGGGAGTAACAATGCCTTACGGTTATTTAAGCTTCAAGATGTCAAGCAGACTTCGAGACTCTGCTCTGCCCAAAAGGGATCTTGGCTGCCTTGGCGAAACCCCCATGGCTAAGGCACTGGTTTCCCTTCAGTGACAACATACCTATTTAATTTAATATATATTTTTAAAGCTCTTGCAAAGGTGTCGGCTCTGCTGGAGAAGAGCACCGCTCCTCCAGGCGCATTTGGGGCTGGTGCCTATGTGGCATCACCTCTGCCCCCGCCCGCTAGCACCGACCTGTCTCACCTCGCCCGCTCGGTTCGGGATACTTGTGCTCTCCGAGCCTTTCCCCGGCTCGGTGCCTTTCTTTCGTTCGCTTTTTTGGGGTGATTCCGGCTATGTCTCACGGAGTTCTGCAGGAGCAGCCGCTGATGGGGCGCACTGGTCGATGCACGGCTCCCAGCCCCAGTGTAGACCTCCCTGCCGAGTCAGCGCCCCCTCCCAGCCCCCAGAGCTTTACCCTGCCCTCGCCTCGGCTTTTACCTGAAGCGCTTGCAGATGGCAAGGTCCGAGAGCACCGAGACCATTGCGTTAGCCGCGAGCCGGCTGCTCTGCGTGTCAGCCTGCCCGTGTGTGAGGGGCTCTGCAGGACACCTCGAGGGGAGCACGGCCACAGGGCCGGAACCCCCTCGCCCTGACCCAAACCCGCAGGAGGGGTGCGCAGAGCGGGTTGTTCCCCCGTGCCCAGGGGCGGTGGCTGTAGGTGCGGGTTTAGGCCAAAATGCCGAAAAGTAAGTTCTCCCCGTTTGCCTGTGCCGCTGCGATCCGCCGTGCGGAGCCGCTCCCCGGCTGCCTCTCCACAGCCGCGCCGTGCCCCGGGGACTCGCCACAGCCTCACCGGGCCGGGCGCTCGGCGGAGCCGCGCCTCGGGCACCGGGCTGGCCGGGAGTCTCTGCCCAGCGCGGCACGGCCCGGCCCCGAGAGGCCGCGAAAGTAGAGCCGTGCTCGAACGAATAGCTGCCGAAGGAAAATTATTAACTGTACAATTAGCCTGTCAGCGTTCCTTCCAGGGATTTTTACTGATGGGGAGTAACCGAAGGGAAGACAAAATAAAGATAAAATAAAAAAAAAATAATTCTCTAAACCAGGATAAAGCAGTTCAAGGGAAAGAGGAGGCCGGCGACGTGAATGCGAACTAAACAAAGTTTAACCACCCCTCCTTCTTTTACCCATGCACAAAATGGAAACCTTATTGCATGATTCACTGTGAATCACTAGATTGAATGCGATCATTATGAGTGAATGATAGTCGGAGCTCTGCTGGCCTTTTCTTTCCTAGAGGCAAAAGTATAAAATACGAAGGACATAAATGATCTTCTCTCTGCTCCCTCATAAAGGACATTCATTCAAAACCGCACTCAGTCTCTCTCACAACTGCTTTGGTCCCCACGAATTCCACAACGATCAAGGTAGATTTTGACGAGTCCCAGTTTATTTGTCTTCATGTCCTTGTTTATTGGCTGAAGATCATGAAATGCAATTTGTCCCAAATTCTTCAAGATGAGAAAATAGTTTGTGGTTGAAGGAATCCATGCCAGTGCTGCCAAGGCGGTCTCTGATGCTCAAAGCAAGTTCCTTATCATGCTACTTTACAGCATTTCCATATTTACTCCTCATTTCTCAGGAGTCTTTTACATATTGTTGCATAAGAAAAAGATTTCGACAGTTCTAGTTATGAGATTTCCTAGATTTTTTTTACAGGCGGAGCCAGCTTACAAAAGCTGTATTGTTTGGCTGAGGTCTGGGTTTCCTTTTCGGGTAATTATTGTATTCCCAGTCTTCTTCTAATCATTTGCTCACAGGGACAGTTTTTTTTCCCTTGCCTTTTGAAGAAGACGAAATACCCCAAAGTTGCAAGACTATTGAAATAATCCTCCCACTTCTTTGCCTATTGTGTAAAAACTGTTTCTTACATCTCCCTAAATTGCTGGAAAATATGTGACACAAAGGACCATATGAAAACATACAGCACAGTAGAAACGCATGTCACCACATTTTGAAAAAATTCTGCAATCCTGATCTAAGCCTGATCCCGCTAGAGGGGTGTGTGCAAATGGAGGGGGGGACCAAACACAAAACAAAACCACTTTTCAGGAGGAAATACATTTCAGCTCTATAATAATCAGCTCCTGAGGAAAGAATGTCCGTAGAAGGGAAAATTAAGTGAAAGCAATGCCTGTGTGCGTCAGGGTTGCCTGTGCAGAAGGATTTCTCCTCCAGCTGCTGTCTCCAGCTGCAGAGCTGGAGGAGGGCCCTGAGCCACGGCCCCACAGGCAGACAGCAGCTCAACCTGTGGCATGGCAGTGGAGCTTGGCAGGTCTCCTCTTTTCAGCACCCCTTTTTCACCTTCCTGCTGATGTCACACAGCCAAGACTGCTTCTCCCCCCTGCCTTTAATTTGCGTCTGTAAAATCAGAGTCCCAAAAATATCCCTCTAAACTCACAAGGAACAGGTTTGGGGAAAATGGTTTTTTCCTTCCTCTGCTAAGATGGTTCAGAAGAGGTTGCCTTAAGCCAAAACCTGCCATTTAGGAAAACATACATTCATGCAAATACGTATAGAAGGATTTTAATTTCCTTGTGTAAAGGTGAGGAGACTGACAGCTGGACGACTAGTGTGGCTTTTATATCTGCCTCAACAAGAGCTACATAAAGGAAACTACAGCTAAACGGCAGAGTAACTGGTATCAGGTATCTTCCAGACTCTGTCAATTGAAAAACAAAACATCATCACACTCCTGCAAATATCAGTCATCCTCAAGTATTTGAAACTGTTCTGATGATATGTAACCCCCTGCTCAGGAACTCCAGTGCCTCATTATTTTGGTGATGTGATCTCACCACATCCTTTTGCTCAGAGGCAACCAACGGCTAGATATGATACTGGGAGCTACCTCATTCTAATAAATCAATATAACCAAAGAGTTCCACTGCCAGAGGAGGAGGGAAAAAAATCCCAGCTATTTTGTAGGGAAACTGAATTTTTCTTTTAGAAAGCTTATGTTCCTCTTAGACTTTCCATCAACCACAAGCATAGTCATAACCTAAAGTGTTCCTGGCTTGCCCACTGCTGGGCTGATTATCTTTTGGAACAAGAGAGATAACATTTGTAGACATTGGTCTGCCTTTTACTGCCTCCATGTTATTCTCCAAGTATGTGGTTTTGACATTATTTATGTAGCAAGTGTGGGCTCTCTCTTGATGTTGGGTCACTTTGCTTTTCAACAGCTGGGGTTTTTCTGTCTCTCAAAGCAGGACTTATTTCAGCCTTTCAAACAGCATCAGACTGCTTGCAATCCACGACTTTAAGGTGCAACACCCTCCATGCACCCTCCAGCCCTTGCAGGGGCAGGCCCAGGCCACAGGTGGCTGTGGGGTGCCCAGACCAGGCGCACAGGCTGCTGCCCACCTACCCCTCCACTGTCAGCTTCGGATGACACTATGGAGCGGGATGATGTCCTGCCATTGGGGCCAAACTCTGCCAGTTTGGAGCGGCAGCAGATGCAGTCTGCGCCCTGCTATTAATGGTCCTATTACCCTTGGATGGATTTAGGTTCATTTGATTTTTACTTCTGTAACAATCTTAAGATAACACAGAGACACAAGGAGGAGGCTCTGATAGCAGGCAGAGCAGGGGAACATTCAACACACAGAATTAGTTTTCCCCCTGAGGTTTGCTGGTGCTATTTTGCAAATTATTTTACCTCTTTTACAGAGAAGTCTCTCATGAGAGTCCACCCTTTGGTAGTTACTAAGTGCAGCTGGAAACCCTGGCAGTAGGTGACATACGCACACACACACACACACACACACACACACACATTTCACATCCTGACTCCACTGTGGTTGCTGGGGGTTGGATGTGGGGGCAAATTACAACTTATTTGACCCAGCAGTAGCTATTTACAGAAAAAAGTCATGTGCAGCAGCCTCACAGGTAAATTCAAGTCCTTCTCTCTAGCCAACACAAATAGCTAAACGTCAGTGATGTATAAATCCAGGCACAGAAAAAGAAATGCCACATGAGAGTACACAGATGTGGCAAGGAAGGGAAGAAGTACATTCACTCATAGTGACAGGGAACACCTCTATTCCAGCAGAAAGTTTGAAAAATAAGAGTGGGAGGGAAGAAGGAGAAGCAAAAAAGGGAGAAAGAAGTACCACGAGCATCTCGGAAAGTCACCGGAAGCTTTGTTCTTAGGAATAAATCTGGCTTCTTGTGATCCCCTTTCAGCAGTGTTGGCTGAGAGCCAGCTGGGTCCCCTGGAGTCCCCCTGGCCTTTTTGTCTGGAGCCTGGGAATCTGTCTAGAGCACAAGGCTGGGGGGACCAGACTTGTATTTGCAGGAGGGATGGGCTTAGGCATTGGCCACATAGAGGAAAGGGGGTTTGCAGTCCTCAGAATTTTGGGAGACTTTTCCCAGGGCTGGTGGGTGGGCAGGGGAGCTTTTCCCTGCTTTGGGGGCACTCTCAAGGGAGTGGACTAGGGAGCAGGAGGAAATGCAGGCTGGCTGTCTCCAGGCCTGAGATGCCAGAGCAAAAGGGGCAGGATGGAGGGATGGAGGGGAGTGAGCAATGCTCTCTGGCCCTCACCCAGCTGGCCTGTGCAAGTTCTCCCATGGTGTCTCACCTTCCCCAAGATATTGTTGCAAAGGCAAATGCCAAATAAAATGATAAATTACCAACAAACAGGACAAAACCAAAGGCCCTGGACCCATGGAGCATTACATTTCCCTTGCTGCACTAGCCCTTCCGTTCTGCAGAGCTCTTTGAGGGTGATGAAAACTGGGCTCTCAAATCTCCCTGTCAGATCCAATGATGCTGATTGGTATCTTTCCAATACTTATGGGTTTTCACGCATGATTGAGACCTTTCCAAAGATTTTATTCACTTATTTTTTCAGATTTGGTTATCCTGATACATTATTCTGCCTTTATTTTTCTATTTTCCCCCGCCCCCTTTATGACCTTAAGAAATAAAATTCAATTTATTTGGCTACTTTGCAGACAAAATCTAAAGCCTGCCTTAATTTGTAGTTTACTAGCCCTCTGATGTGAGACTACATAGAGAGCCCCTATCTGATCAATTGGCTAGTACCCTGACACAGTCCAATTACGTGAAAATATATCCTTGCTTATCATTTCAAATGTCGTATAAATGGAGAAACTGAAGTAGCTCCCTGTCTGTTTGATTTTCCTGTTCAGACACACTTGTTTAAACAGGCACCGTGAGACTTTTCTGTAATCTTGGAGGAGTTCAAAAAGCGTTTTTGCCTTGAAAGCTCCGAGATGGGTGATGGTGTCCACCCCCCAGCCAGCTCCCAGTCAGGCAAGGCAGGGAGTGGGCCCAGAAGGGATATCCCCTGCAGCTGAGCGCTCTGCCCTCTGGCCATGAAATGCGCCTGTGGCCAGGTATCTCCCTGCAACATCCTCCAGCTCTGCCCACCTATACTGACCCTGCTCCTGAACTGCTACCCACCTGCCCCACAGAAATCCCCATCCCAGCCTGGTCTCTCTGCCTCCCTCTTCCCCACTCAGTAAGGGATTTTTTCAACTTTTTGATAATTTCATGGTGGTAGGTTTCATTGAAATCAAGGATAACACCTAGAGTGAGTACATAAAATAGATCTTGGTGATTTTAAGTATTCTTATGCTTCCCCTTCCTAAGCATCTGCAATAATTCTGTCTTTAGTAATATGACAAAATTGATTTTCTGTTAAGGTATGTGTACAATAAGTCACTGCTTTTGAAAAATCATATTTTCTACTAATTTCTTTCTTTTTACCTTTTTTAACTCATTTTTTTACTCTCAATTGTAAAGATGCAATAAAATTTACTTTTTCTTGAAATAAAACTATGGTTAGTAATTATGTTTGACAGAGAAGATTTTGTCTTGTTACTTTGATCTAGTTTTGCTTATGTTTGTGTTGTGTTTGGGAAGACTGACATATAGTGCTGACTAAGTCTTCCACTGTGCTTCTCTGTGATTCTTTAAATCAAACTATGCCTGAAAGGAGCCAATGTATGAGCAGTTGAAGTGCTCAATCTTTTATTTAGCAGTGCTATCAGTTTGTGGGATTGAGAAAAACAAATTTCTTACAGAGAGATGAAGAAGCTTGTGAACATTGAAGAAGCTTGAAGAAGGATGGAGAGTCAGAGATATTAACAGCCAAACCAGTCAGAGGTTTCTCCAGACACAAGGATGTTGCAACCAGGTGGGAGGCATTCGCTGGCTCAGCACTGTAAGGGCAGGGTGCTATTTAAAAATAGCTTGCAATGACATTATTCAGGTGTCTTTATGGGAGCTGTTGAAAATACTCAATTACTGAAGCATAAAATACAAAATAAAACAAAATACTCTCCTGCAGGGTACAATCTTTAAACACAGAGTACTCTGAGTTCCTGCCTGGACCAGTGGGAACCGAATAACTGAGAGCACTCCATACAGAGCCACAGGCACTCCATAAAGAGCCAAGTGCTTATCCCAACCCAGAGTCAGGCTTTGTTTAAAGGAGGGTCGAGCTGGCAAAGCTCCAGGGCCCAAGGGCTTCTCTTAATTCACATATAAGAGACCATCTTCCAGACGATGCTATCTTGCAGAAGGCAGTGAAACCATGCAACTGTAGGCTTGATCACAGAATTCTGGTTGCATTTCTTGAAATTGAGAATTGTACTCTGCGAGTTGCAGTCTTCACATCTGTCATCACCCTGAGAAGTTTCTGGGTTAATTTATAACATTGAAGGACTGATGGGAACATCAAATTCCTTAAAATGATCTCCTATATACGTTACAGGCCATTTAATTTCATCCAATTATAGTAGCATTGAGTTCAAAAAAGTGTGTACTTGGATAAAAGATAGCTTCCAAAAAGGTAGCAGCTCTTAAGCTGGAAACACTAAAATATGAAGAAGTCAACACTGAAGTTCAGAGATGGTTTTAGCAGTTAATTACGTGAGCAGTAAGAAGCCTTTTTAATTCCAGCATAACTCTCTGTCCTCAGCTTTTGTGTGTTGTTCTATATGACTGTCACTGCTCAATTAAGTGGTGCATGATCTTTCTTCCAGTAACAAGATGAAACACTCTCTCATGCTTCCTTTTAGTAAAGAAGCACCTGGATGGAGCTGTTTCTCCATCTATCTGCCCTTGTTTCCAGTCTCTAGATCCATCTAGAGTCTTGTAGGTCTTGTTGACATTCACTCCAATCTCACTGAGTCTTTCTCAAAGTGAAGATGTGAGGCCTGGGTTTGCTGTTACAGAGTGCACTCCACTTGGATGGTGTACATGGATGCTGTTTGAGCCTGTCCAAACTTCTGCTCCTCGTGTCTCAACACCAGTGAACTCCAGGTCTATCACTGAGCAGTGAGGGATACAGCCCAAAGCAACAACCATCTCCCAGGAGCACCCACACAGACGGTGCTTATGAATTATTTAAGTGTTCTCATCATTTAGTAAAGAAGCTGGGCTTGCAGGGCTTCCTGCGGTCCCTCATAGGGTGTGAGAGGTAGAGAGGCATTGCCAGCTCTCCACAGATGAACCTTCCCTCTGCCCTTGACACCAGCCTTGAAGGGAAAACCCTTAAGCAATTGTCATCCATATATGGATATGGAGTAACTTTTGCTCCTCATGCATGTCCTAAAAAAACTCATGGGATGCACCATAGCTTGCAGATCTATGAAAGGACTTTGTAGATCTCTGAACTAATGCTATTACACTCTAATTCACACCCTGCACTGACTTATCCATCACTTTTCCTCCTTCTTTTAACACTTATGTGCAGTTTCTGTGCTTGGTGTACCTGCCAACTGAGTCAACAGTAATCATTAAATAGGTTGTAATATTCAACATGCAATGCACATATTATCCACTTCTGTGGAAACACATTTACTGCAGGCCTCATAACTTTTGCTTTACTTCTCCCAGCATTTGAGAGCAGTGGTTTGTTCAAAGGTGTGTGTCCTGTGGCAGCAGAGGACCTTGTCCTCACTCTGTCTCCAGTGTCTTTTGCTGGGCATTTGGTCCCAGCTAGGCACAAAGCCATCAGGGTGTGCTGCAAACGCATGGGCTGCCATCCCCCAGATTCTGCTGAGTATGTGGGATGAAAATTGGGGTTTGGTGCATGACTTTTGAAGTTGGTTGTCTTTGTTTATTGTCCTAATTTGAGTGTCAGAAAGCAATATAGGGTGGGAGGATCAGGAGGAAAAGGTGGGGACTCCCAGAGAGGGGAGGATGGCTGTACTCAGCAGTAGCACAGTCTGGTTTCCAATCTCACAGGGAACTACTGTGAAATGTTGCTCTTCAGTGTGGTCAGAAATCTCTGTTTAAAATGGGCTGCCACAATAGCTAGGCAGCCTGGCAGCAGGGTGGGCAAAATCCCAGGAATGGGCTAGTAGCATCTGCGGCAGGAAAGGCATGGGGCCGTGAACACAAGTTTGGCTTCACTGAGGTTTTAGTGGGCAGGTCCATTGTGCTTATTCACATCACTGAAGGAGTATGCAAGATCAGGGAAAGACAGCGCCCTTCACTCTGAAGCATGTACTGGAAGGTAAACTCAGAGTTTACCATTTCATTCTGGAACAAAACCAGGCAGTTTCCTATTTTTTGTTTGTTTTGTTTTATTTCATTTTGTATTATAACATCCCGGCCATTTCTAGACTGAAAGGAGCAAATGGACCTTAACCTGGGACTCAGTTCTGAGGTACAAAACTCCTTTCTCTAAATATTGAAGTCCATTGACTCCTATAATTTGTTTTGGTCCTGTCTGTGATAGCAAAACCTCCCTGAAATTAGCAAATGCCAGCCTGGAGCAAAAATCAGCTTGGCACAGGGGAAATCATTTTATCTGAGGGATACTTGGTATGGGCTTCAGTAACAGCTAAAGGGAAAATATGGTAACACTTAAGAGTTCAACAACAAACAAGAGCAAGCCATCAACTCGTCGCAGTTAGTGTAACCCCCTTGAAGTCTACGAGACGAGTGCATGGGAGCTAAGAATCTGTCCCTCTATCCTATGGGCAGTCTTGGATCAGATAACACAGATGTATTAGATTAAGGAGAGAACCTTATAAAATAAAACACTGGCTGCACTAGGAAAGATTTTTTTAAAATCTGTCCATTAAAACATAACAGCAAAAAAAGGCATAAGGCAGAGCAGAGAGGTAAATCAAAATAGTTTACACTTGTTAGACTTTCTTCTTTTTTTCTTTTTTTTTTTTTTTGTCTCATGCACCCAACTGGTTTAAAGGTCTATTCTCTTTGTGGTACATGCATACACATAACTACCATTGATGTGGAGTCTCCAGGTGATTTGATGTGCATTCCACATAAGGCATGGTGTCAAGTATATGATCCCCACACAATAGAGCTGCCTGAGAACCACTCCTTGGAATATTTTTTTTTTTTTTTAGATTCCTTTGCTCTACATCTAGAATTTACAGATCAGAGTGCCTAACCAAGCAGTGGAACTACCACTGCTACTCTTTCATCAGCTTTGATCTGTGTCAATTTACAGGGGGAGGGGGTTGTGATGGGAAGAAAAATTTCAAATATGGGTGCGGTCTTGCAAAATGTTGAATATTTTCTACCAAAATAATAGGAAAGAAGTAAAGGGGTTTAAGATTTTTTAGCAAATCAAAAGAAGCAAGCAGGAGTGAAAGTGTATACATACAAATTGAAGAAATCATTCCACACATCTCTGTATGGTATCCATTAAGGGTTTTTAGGTCTACAGTGTGACTCATTCTGACTGCCAAGTCTAGAGCAAGCCTGCTCTCCTCTCCACTGGATACTGCAAACCCAGATATATAGGCAATCACAATTCATGTGAGATACAGACATTTAGCAAAACTAGCAGCTGAAGATAGCCATGCCCAGCTGTTGATTTCATGCAGGTGTCAGTCACAGCACCGTAAGTCAGGATGCAGCAAGACATGCTTTAAGGGTTGACTAAAGCTATATATCAGGCCTTGAGCTTTCTATTCTGGTTTGATGTATTGTCCTCCCGTGGCAAATACAATTATTTGAGGGTAGGATTTTTATACAGTAAAGTAAGTGGTGGCTTTTTCAGATAAAACCTAAGTCCAGTGTTCCATGCTGTCAACATTAGACTTTCCTATGTTTAAGAGACAAGCACCAACAATTTTTGTTGCACCAGATTTCTTCTTTCTCGCACACACACATGCAGTCCACCTCCCAAGTGGGAGCCAGTTAGAATTGTGATAGAAAAACTTCTAAATTAGTGTTAATTTTATTGTGTCAGTAGACATTTCCCACTTTAAACCAAATGAAAATTTGTCCCTTTTGGAGCAGCTCTGTGTGTGTATTATTTCAAGTTTTCCAAGCTTGCCTTCCTGTCTTCTGTTCTTCTACTCTCCCAAATGCCCTGCTTGAATGGAGAAGCAGAGTGACTAGAAAAAGGGATGAAGGGCTTGGAGAAAATTGGGGTGCATAATTTGAGGGAATGAAGGGAGTACACAGATATAAAGAGGGTTTGTGACAGGGCTAGGATGGGCTCAACAGAACACTGGAAACAAAAAATTTACGAGATTCATATGGATGTGCTGTAGGTTTTCTTTCATGGAGGAAGACGAAAAGGGAAATTTAGATGGTACTGATTTATTTTTCTATAAGGAAACTGAGCTGGAAAGAATCACATATGGTAATAGTCCTCTGAGCCCTCTGTTCTAGTTGCTGTCCGAAAGATTTTTTCACTGGAAAATGTACACTTGGATAAGACAAAATCAAATGCTCTCAAATTTGCTTGGTTTTTTTTTCAGTCAAACTCTCCTCTAATTCAAAAACATCAGAATATTTTTTTATTGATAACTACTCTTTAACACTTGTCACTTTTTTAAACACAAGTAACTAAAAGTTAACTCAGTTTTATGTTTGAACAAATTGCAGGTTTTAATCTTTTTTTCTGCATGCCAAGGGAAATTTTAAATTAAAATCCTTCCCTCTCCTCTGATTAAATTCACAACAACTTAGGCCCTTCCTTCTGCAGCATAGCTGCCATTTCTGTGCACATCTTTCACCATTCAAATCATTAAGGAGCACAACACATTTCGATTTCAGTGTCCTTACTGTAATGAAACACCAAACACACACTGTTGGGATGGTCCCTCCATCAGAGATCACACAGAAACTGAAACAGAAAACATGTTTCAAAGCCACCATTTGCTATCTGACCCTGTACTTCATGGATTCTTAGCAAGACAAAACTGCAAGAGTTACCTGCAGTATGAATCACAAAAACCGCAATGGGCCTTATCAGTTGCCAAAACACTTGGTTTGTTATCAATAAACACTGGCAGAGGTCAAAGGACTCCTCTGGCTGTGGGGTTGAAGATGCTGAGATGTGGCTGGGGAACAGGACCAGACAATGGCAGAGACTGGGGAAGGGCAAAGTGGGAATAGGGAGAGCTGAACTACCCAAATACTTAACCACCTGCTACTCCGTATCCTTTTGCAGGACTGCTGAGCAGTGGGACAAGCTTAACCCAAGCAAAGCAAGAAGCAAGGAGAAAAAATATTTGCAGCTTCTGACCTAGATAAGTCATGATTTCAAGAATGCATGTAGATATGAACTACAGCATTTCCACAAATGTATTTCGAGTTGTAACTTTTGTATGCAAAGCACTGGGGCAGTACCTCCTCAAGCTGAGGACCAAAATACTTTTATAGAGATTATTGTGATGTCTTTAATAATCCAAATGAAGGTGCAGATATATTATATACTGTGGTTTTGAGAATCTTTTTTTACAACATGAATCCCTATCATACACCAGCAGAAGGACCAGTAAAAAATACTCTTTTGTAGATGCAAGTGCTGTGTAGAGGGAATTGTTTCTAGATATTCCCAAGGACATTATTTTGCTTTCAGTGCTTTGATTTAGCAAACTCAAAAAATTTACAGCAATGGAACTTTGCTTAGTGGAGAATTGTTCATTAGCTAGTCTGAGTTATACATGCATTGAGGTAACATTAGCTATTTTTTAAAATAACATTTAATCTTAAATAAGGTTGGAAGGGAGCATGGCAGAAAAATTCAGAAGTACCTTGACACAGCCAGAAATTTGTTGACAGGTTGGGGATTTTTTTTTAATATAATTTCTCTCTTTAGCTTTAATACTAAGGATACTTTTCATGAAAAGACATGATTGATCTCTATCTTGGAATTCATATGCTTCACTCAATTATTCTGTATTTGAAGATAGCTTGTCATTTATGACAACACAGTTATTTTTTTTTCTTAGCAATGAATAGAATGGCAAGAAAATCATAAGTGTGTGGGTAGAAGACCAGAAAATAGTAGAAGTTGCTGCAAACATCTGCTCTAGAATTTTTTACCCTGCTCAGAAGATTATTTTGCAGGGAGTTTTAACAATTCTTTTCATGGCCTGTGAAGTTTTTAATTAAAAAACAGTGAATTGTTCCTTTTGCTTTTTGGAGTTTATATTTATTTTTACATCTACACGGTATCACGAGAGAAGTCTCCATCCTCCCCAGGTTTTAACTCCAGCGGATTGAGCCTGCTAAGGTCTACCCCACATTGTAGCTGACCAGTAAGCCAACTTCCCACTGCTGGGAGGAAGGGATAATAAATCCTGTTAAGCCATAGTGAGCATTTTAGGTCACCATTGTCTTCCATTCATACCGGAAACTTCTTTCTCTGCTTTTCTTATTCTGACATTTCAGACAGCTGAAAAACAGCAGGTTTGCAGGTTTGCAGCTCAGTGGCAGTGCCATGGCTGACTGTGCTGGGAAGTGGGTCAAATTCCTGACGCAGCCTCACAAACATTAAGAGATTTGGCCAAAGGAGCTCTCAGAAAGTGTATCTAGAGTTTTAACAGTTTTGAAACTTAGAAAATGTGTATTATTTTGCTTTTTAATTACCCAGGAGGTCTAAGGCATTGAGCTTCTCCACGTGTAGATGGGATATACCTATTCTGCTGTGAATCAGTGCAGAGCGGGAGAATCCGGACATAAATAATCTGTCAGCCCAGCTGCCTGGTATGAATTCAGACAAATATGTTTGACCAAACATGGATGCTCCAGAGGGTGTTCTTGTGGTTACTTCAACTGCTTTCATTATACTTTTATATCAACAGTGTGTCTGCTCACCATGAGCAATAAAACAATTTCTGAGGCTCAGCCTCAGAACATGGGGCTCATTCACTGCCTTGGATAATAGCGTTGCTTGTTTGCACTGTTCTTATTGAACTTTCTAAATATATGTCATTTTCCTTTTCATTCTACGAGTGATTGTACATTACAGCAATTACAGACAAACCCTTCCAGACAGTTTGAAGACCAAAACTTTCTTTGTGTGGAAGTCCAAAGGCAATTATTGGCATTACAGTTTAAGAGAAGCATTCCATCTCCCTGATGCAACAGCAGTAGCTTTCTGTGGCATGTTAAATAAAGCAATTTGCCCTGTAGGAGACTAATGCATGCAGAGTCATGATGAAAAAAAAAAAAAGGAAATCAAACAGCTGCACTGAAAGAAATAGAAACCTCCTCTTCAGAAAGATACAAAACTTATTCTGGCACTGTTTTAACCGAAAGACACCAAGAAACTTTAACTTTTGCCTTAAGCTCCTTGACATTTCATATATTGGTTCAAGACTGAGACTGTGTAACAAAGACATAGGCGTGTTAATTATCAGTCAAATAGTTGCTTTTTAACCAAAAATAGTTGATAAAAATGGAATATGACAGTGCTTTCACAACACATGCCAGAATATAGAAGGCAGTTCAAGCCAATTTTTTGTTCTCGTAGCAGTTCCCATTTGCAGAAAAGATGGAAATTTATAGACTTGAGCTAGAAGTATTGAGACTTGACCTCTAAAGTCATGTTTTCCTATTTTGGGGAGTCTTAAATATTAGGCAAATAATAAAGACAAAATTATTTACTCCCTTCAAATATGCCATTGACAATATTTCATTAATTAAATTACTCACCCGACAGAACTGTGAATTTTTTGCTTAGCTTAGGAAGTTATGTGGGGGAATGGTCAAATACTCTCAGACCCAAGCACCTTAGAAAAATTTAGAATATTTCTTCAGCAAAACCAGTAGACACTTCCCTATCATTTTGAGATCCTCAGAAACACTAGGGGCTTGATTCTAAAACATTATTAACTGCTCACCCTAAATGTATTTATACCAGCTGAGAATTAGTCTCGAATAACAATCCTAAGAAGATAAAGAGGACACAATTACTAAAACAATAAATGTATAGCAAGTAATTTTCAGGTGAGAGTAAGAACAAACATCTTCAGGATAATGTATGTGATTAAAATAAATGTATTGCATATTGCAGCAGATCAGTGGCATCTATAAATGGACTTGTAACATTTTTTCCAGAAAAATTTCAGTTCAAGAGGATAGAAAAAGCTTTGGAGAGAAAGGAAAGGAATTGCTTTAACAGCTCTATTATAATAATGAAATGCAAGAGCATCTGATTTCACCACCCATCACACAGACTGCTCTTTTGAATGGTGAATGTGATGAGGTTTCCAAAATAGAGAACATTAATATTTCTGAGATGGAGCCAGGTCTACTAAGGCTTGGGATATGAGGAAATTTCCCATTTTTAAGAACAAATTAAGCCACTTAACTTTCCCGGCTGCCAGAATGAATTCTAGTCTTGCAATTTGATGGAAAAGCTGGAAAAAGGGATTCTTAAAGAGGAAGGGAAGATAGAAATGATTGGCCAACAACTGATGTTTCTTTGAATCATCAAGTGATAAGGCAAACAGCAGCCTTTCCATAATCCTTCACCATGCAAAAACATGGGCTTGATTATACTGTATGGATGCTCTCACAAGCTCTTTTTAAAATGTGAATTGATTCAAGGATGGTTAGTTAAAGGTGACCATAAATTTGGGTTTTCATGTGCCGTACGTGCGGTGGAAGGACTCAGTTTGTATTGACAGTCTGGGCCCTGCATGAAGTATGATTATACATGGCATCAGCTGACTGGAAACCCTATCACACCAGTGGCAAGGCCAGATTAAGCTGATTAACAGAGAACACCGATGAAGTACTCTCCCACCGGTCGCCAAGAACCGCATCGTGAACATCTTTCATCATTTGGTGCTCAGCTTTTTGTGTATGGTTTAGATATAATGGTGACTCTTCAGAAAGCAAAAGAGGGTATTCAAAGAAAATGTTCTTCTGAAGTTGGAAGAAACAGCCTGACTATTGTTTATTCTCTGACCACACAAATACCTTGTGGCAATTATGTCTTTTAAAACTGTAGCTCTGTCTCACTCCTTACATGTGAACAGCTCTGTAATAGCAAATAGCAAACAACCAAAAATCACAACAGAATGTCAGCTTTCATTTGAAGTTTAGAGGAATTATAACATTGAGTAATAAAGTGACAAAATCAGTGAAAAGCAACTCTCCCGTTGTGTGTGTCAGCACAAGTTGCTTGCACCATGGTCCTGTGTGTCGGGTAAGGACCTTTCAGAGCTCTGCATCACTCTGTACCCATCTCTTCCACAGCAGGGGACTGGAACTGGATGGTCTTTAAAGGTCCCTTCCAAACCAAACCATTCTATAACTTCACCATTAATACAGAGCTTTCATGTTCAGAACTGTGTAAATATGTCAGATCACACCCTCAAAAGCTGCTTGTTTGAAAAATGTAACAGAAAAAAGGAAGAAAATTCGCTATCAGACCACTTCCACTGAAGGAAGCAACTTTGTCTTTTTTCCATCCTGGACATTTTCAAAAATAGAACTAACTGAAATATATGGGGACTGGGAGCATTTTGGGATGTAATTAAAAATAGGTCAGGAGAAAAAAAAGCCTTAGCCTCTTCAACAAATGATCAAAACTAATCAACAAGAATGGAAGCTGACTCTTTAATAAATGCGTTGGAATTATCCTCCGTTCTGGGAGCAGGCTCTCAGATGCTAACAGAACAGCTCACAACATTTATGGCTTTGCTGCCATGAGAAAGAGTTGCAAGATGGCATCCTCTGTGGTTTAACATGATCCATCAGCTGATGGCTTGTTCTGCTGTGAGGCAGATCATTGACACCATTACGATTTCATCCATTGCCTCAAAGCCAATTTCCCTGCATATAAACGCTTCATTCAGGGCACAGAAAAAATACATTAGCGAAACAATATAGCATACTGTACAACAAGGATTTTCCTGCACTGTAACTCTACAGCTCACCAGGCAAAAAACACTTCTTTTTATTCTAGTTCCCCAGGGTGCTACATGGAGACACCAATCCTGAGACGGATTAACTGTGGCGCTTTCATCAAGAGGAACTTGTCTTCACTCTGACTTTGGAATAGAAAGGACGTGCTATTACCCTTCGACTTTGAAAGAGAAAAGCTTTCTACCTGCATTCCTCGCTCACTTCCAGAGTTTAGCTCATAGGGATTAGAATTTGCTAGATATAGGATAAGCCCCTTTCAAAATACTCATATAAAGAAAAATGGAGAGGGCTTTCAGATACCTTTACTGAATGGTTATTAGGGTTAGAAACAGGTAAAGAGGATTTAAAGTATGAGCAGAATAGTAATCCTTCACATGAAATAAATGAGAGTAGTCAAGAAAAAAGAGACCTTTTTTTCTCTCTGTTACCTTTACATAAGATCTGCTATTTGCTATTCAAAACCAACCTTTTATTTTCCCTAATCTATGGGTGCTTTTGGGGGCACTTTGATTTTGGGAACCTGACCTGATCCATACTATAGAGCATAAAGTTTCTGGCAGCAAGTGTTTAACATCTCCTCAGTATTGAGGTCTCTGTAAGGTATTTCATACCTAGCCTTGAAGTGTGCAGAAAGCCTAAATCACTACGGATCTCAGGGCAACCACAGCCCCAGCCGGGATGTTTTTGGATGACTGGCCTCAAAGGAGGCTGAAAATGCTAAATATTGGGTAAGGAGGTCTGGCATCACATGATGACTTTATTTTATAACTATAATTATCTCAGATATGAGAAGAGAAGCAAAGCTCCTTCTGTGTTTGACTTGGATTTAATTTAAACATGCTTTAAACCTTGCAATAATTTTAGCTGATTTCACTGCCACTGAACAAGTCTGTAATACAAAACATCACCCACAGCTTCCTGGCCATGGGTAGGGTCAAACAAAGACCAATTTTCTCCCTGGGCTTTCAGAGCAGTGTAACCAATCACAGAAACATGGGGCTGGCAGTGAAATAAGTAGCTAGTCTGATTTGGGAGAGGATATTCTTTATGACAATGCCCAACAATATTGTTTCTGAAATTTGTGCCTCCAATTTTACATAAAACAGACACTTTAGTAGGGCAGCAGCATATGTAGGACAGTCTGACACTGGCTTTGACTGTGCCAGTGCATGAGCAGGCCAGGCTGCCCCTCATGGTACTCCTGCAAAGGTCACAGAGCATCCCTCGCTGGAAGGAATGTCTCTCACCAAGGACGGCTTCCACACCATGGTGGCACTGAGTCTGATGGTCTGTGTCGGCACAAAAATGCTATTTACACACCACCAGCTCTTCTCAGATTCTAGTGGCAGTTCAAGCACCTCAAACACTACAAGAGAGCCGAGCTAATGCATATTACCATGGTCCCAGGCCTTGCAAAAAAAAAAAAAAAAAAAAAAAAAGTGAATCTGTGAAAATACTGAATGATACCAGTCAGTGGGAGTACCTTCACTGTTTTTAGTAATCCCCATTATTTCTAGTGGGAAACACATCTGGTAAGGAACAGCAGGCAGAGACATAACGCTTCCTCACCTTTCCTGTGCTGCCTGCCCTGCCGTTGGGAGAGTGCTTGTGCCACTCTGCCAAGGAAGAGGATTAGGGTAGCTGACCTAGCAGAAGAGTCCTCCCATGGGATAAGGAGTTTTTTCACCCCTATATGTTAGCCAGTCTGATTTTCCCCTTGCCTGCTTGGCTGGAGGAGCACCTTCATACATTGGAGACAGCAGAAGCTGGAAATACTCGTATGGGAAAGAAACAGAAGTCAGGAGGCAATAGCTTTCCTAAGTGTCAGTTTAAACGCTTATCAAATGGCAGCGTCAGTGCCATGAGTGTGTCTCCAGTGGTACAAAGCACTCCGGGCAGGGGCTGTTGACTCATCCAGCTTTCTGTCCTACAGCTGCCCAGGCACAGCTCTGTGCCTGCACGGCGAGCCGGACCAGGGAATCGATCTGGCTGGAAAAAAGTATGTTAAAACACCCTCCAAAAAGCAACATGTTTTTCTTTCCAGCCAGAATCACTTCTCCCATCTGGCCGGCCGCACAGCTGCACAAACAGCTGCGCCAGCGCGGCGGCGGGGCCGGCAGGGAGCGGGGGGTGCGTGGGCTGGCGCAGGCGGCACCGCCGATGAAAGGGAAGCTCCGCCGGAGCCGGCTCCAAGCACAGGTCCCCTCAAGGGCCCCAGCCCGGTGGGCATTCGCCTGCCCCGCTCCCCTCCCGCACTGAGCAGGGGGCAGTGAGCAAGGAGCGCAGCGGCATCCTGGCTGTCCTCGGGAGGACCCAAGGGCAAGCAGGGTCATTCGCGTTGTTCTGCTCCTCTGATCTCCTTCTCCTGGAAGGCAGGCTAAAAGAGAGAAGGATGCTCATACTGGGCAGCAGCCAGGAGCAATGGGTCCTGTTTCAGATCTGGAATTGAGGGAGAACCCTGCTGAAAGGTCCAATTTAAACTTGAGGTACATTTGAAGAGGTTGAATAGATAATAATATCCAAATTATGTTCCCTCATTAAAAATGGTTGGGATCATTAATAACTTTCACATCCCAAGTGCTTGTGACCTTTGTGCATGCCAACGCCACTGGCTGGTGGCTGCGGTTTTACTTCAACAACCAGAGGAGAAGATGGTCAAGTACTGAGTCATTTGTGCCAATACACTACAAGTACAGAGCAGTTGCTCAAGTAACTCATCACTAGGTTAGCTCAGTATTTGCCCCTGGAGTAAGCCAAGCCAAAGCTGAAGGTATAACTTAGACTCCAATAACTGTAGAAACAGTGATATAGTGTTATCAATCTAAAGCACTGGGAGGTCAGTCAGCAAGTGTTCTTTCATGTAAAGATCATGAAATACTGCTTCTGAAGTTTAAAGCTTCAATTGCATCATAGTCTCTAATACTTCTTGTGAAGCTGATATTCCCATATCTTCTAACAATAGCAATAGTCAGGTTTACAAAAGACTCAAGGTACAAACAGCAGAGCTGGCCAGTCTGTTAGTCAGGCAAAGAAAATTGTTCCACTTTCTGTTTTCAGGTGTAGAATACTTGAACTTATCTTCGTGACGAAATTTTTCTTCTGTGAATCTTCCTTCACATGGAAGGACTGAAGTCTTCACACAGTGATACTGGTTTTACTTGAGTGGAACAAGTTCCTTCCCCAAAGACGTACTAAGGTATTGCATGTAAAATATTTCCTACTCCAAAAGTGAACATCCCACAGGATTTTAATGCTGTCGGTAAGATTCCTGATGGCACCCTGTACCAGAATTGCTGGGTGGTTTTGTATCACCATTGTCTTTGGATAATTATACAGCACCACAAGTGTCCAGCTGGTGGATTGGAAAAATATTCATAGAGAAAGGAACAGAAGGTTCATCGTCATACAACTCAACTGATACTGCAGTTAAATATTAAACGAGATGGACTGGTCAGCTGACATACTCTGTGATGGATGCTGCTGGAGCCACTCACAATACCCAATGTCAGATTCAACTTCGTTTATGCTGCAATTTTTTCCATTTTTAGAAAACATCCTTCTCTTTCTGGTCAAGAAATATTTTACTGTAAATACAATAACTAAAACTAAACCAAGCCACTCAAACAGATTTTGGCATAATGTGAATAGGTTTGTGCATATGTGTATATATGGATACACTAAATTTCTGCCTCCATAGTTTTTTCCCCATGCAGTGTAGAGCAGACACTATGTTTCTTAGTGATTCTGAATATTCAGCTCTGTGTAGCAATTTTAAATGGTAGGAGTTTACATTCAATCAGGCATGAAGTAAAATGTCACATTTTTCTTGCAGTGGAATTTATCTGTCTCTAGCCATCTGATTGAAGCTCTCCCCAGTTTAATGAGAAATACATTTGAATAAATGATGAGCTCATCAGTAACAGAAACATTTCTTTGCATTGTATAATTGCTATCATTAAACATTTAAATTCTGGTACCATACACAGAACATGACAAAAAAAAGAAACACACAGAGATAATTTTTTCCTTGTATTATAGTTCTGGGTGTTTATTAGCTGTATCGGTAGAGATAATGTTATATTGCTTCCAATTGCCAAGAACAGTGTATTATAGTAAATACACAAGTTATTCCACTGTTTAAGTATGGCCCCAAAGAGTCATTTCTCTGATGTATAACTGTGGATCATTAACATTTTTCTCCTGTTGATTTGTGGAAGACCATTTTGTTTGATCTGTGCCAACACAACACTTTTACAACAATAAAGAAAAGGAAGTTTGCTTTAAAAGCTGAATTTTTTCCCTTAAATTCTTCAACTAATTTCTTAAGTGTGCTCTTTTCAAGGGATTGTACACAACTTAGAAAAACAAATTCTTTGAAAAATCTTTTTCTTTCTTTCTTTCTTTCTTTCTTTCTTTCTTTCTTTCTTTCTTTCTTTCTTTCTTTCTTTCTTTCTTTCTTTCCTTCCTTCCTTCCTTCCTTCCTTCCTTCCTTCTTTCTTTCTTTCTTTCCTTCTTTCTTTCTTTCCTTCTTTTTCTTTCATTCATTCTTCCACTTATCCAAGACTGCAAACTCTAAATTAAACCTTTTCAAAATGAGTATACTTAAAAGTTTCACTCTGATAGCAGACAAAAACCAGTTTGCAGTATATCTAAAAAATCAATTTACTAAAATGTGCAACAAAAAGTAAATAAGCATTTCTTTACTTTCTTATAACTCACAATACAGAATTTCTCACTATACAGATTTTTCAAGACTGTGCTTTGGTTATTTTTTGTCTAGGAATTCAGGATGCATAAATACTGCAAAAACAAAGCGGAAATCCTTGGAGCCAATTTATCTATTGAAAAGAAGTCTACACATCTTAAAATATGGAAATGGCAAAGTATCAAGGGGAACTTGTTTACTTTCTCTCCTGGAGACTCCATTGAACTAAGGCTAAAGATTCAAGAATAAACCCAGTCTTTCAAGTGCACAGGTGCTTAAGTGGAATCTTTCGTTTTGCAACAGCAGAACCAAGATGAGAATCTGGCCCTGGAGCCGGCAGGAATGCCATATGATATCTGAATGGTAATTTTCTCTGTATGTGCCACAATAATGCCTCAGACTTGACCCTTGGCTTTGTTGTCACCAAGTATTATCATATGTATAATTTGACCTTTCTTAGTTGTATGAATGCTTGGCCTTGAACTCCATCTAACCTTCTAGAAGCTGTAAAGATAATTTCTGTACATTTGCAATAAGGCCCCTGATTTGACCTATGACTCAAATGAACAATAATTTCTTAATATTCCCATTTCTCCTAAGACTATTTCCCATAATAGTATAATAATAAGGCAATAAAATGTCATTCAGTGTGAACTCACGTTATTCTAAATTTTGAAGGTCTGTGCTTTAGGGCATTCACAGTTCATTACATTTCTCTGTTGTCAAACAATAGTATCAAGGCATCAAAAGTTTCTAGAATTTAAATCAAAATGAATGAAAGGACAAAAGTGACGTTATTTAACTATGTCTATATCCAGACAAAACTAAAGACAATAATAAGCTTAATTTAGGGACAGTGAAACAAAAACATATCTTAGCACTAACAGAAGACCATTAATAATCCTGCCATTTCTATTTAGCAATTTCAAAGCAGAAAAGGAGGAAGTATTTAAAAAAAAATTCAGTCTGACTGAAAAAAAAAATTGTGCATTCCATCATTATGCAACAAAACAATAAATAATCCAACTTCATGGCATTCTTCAACAAAATGCAGTAATTGTGGTTTTTTTAGGAAAAAAGAATTAATCTTTGTTAATGTTGGTACACAAGAGAAATGCAAACTATTAGAAGTGTGCAAAGGAGTTGTGGCTGTATTGAAAAGGGATTCAGCCTGATGACATCCAATGTGCGATACAGAAGCACCTCTTTCAGCTGTGTAAGACTGCAAGATCACCCTTCCTACTACACCATTTGCTTTCAGCACCTAAAGCTGTATTTCACACCGTATTTTGCTTAGAGTGGAATGCTAATGGGTCATCATATTTGATGATCTGGCCCAGGCCAGAAGTTTTCCCTTTTAATGCAGCTGTACCCAAAACACGAATACATTTAAACACTGCCTGCATATAAAAGGCTCTGATTTGAAACTGAGTAACTCAGGAACTTGGTCCTATACAAGTAGAACATCAAATATATATAATTAGATAGCAGACTCATGGGTAAGGTAAATACAACATCCAATATAGGGTGATTAAAATCAGTAGACCAAAGAGCAGCTGCCAGCCATTGCTCAAATTTTTCTGGTATCAAGGCAGAGATGTGTTTTGGGAACCATGAAGTGACTTTGCCAAGGTCAGCTGCAACTGGAATATTTGTGAAAGGGGATGTGCAGCAATACACCTGCACTTGCTTTAGTGCCATGACCTGGATCTACAATCCTTACAGTGTCTTCTTTTTCAGCCACCCAGAAAACCCATCCCTACATATACTTTGTAGAAGATATTTCATGCACTCCTTAAGATTTTCTTGTTTCCTTTCTTTTTTCTTGAAACTGTACTTCTTGGAAATTACTTTGCATGGCTTTCACTCTGTATGGCTATTCAAGCCAAGGCTCTTTTGTGGAAGTGAATGTTTTCTACTTAGAGCTGAAGTGTCTGTGTAACTGGTAGAAATGCTGACATGATCAATGTGACTCTCCTCCTTATACAAATTGCTCCTTCCGAGCTATCTGTCTTGCTATCATAGTTTTCCTCCTCACTGCAAAGGCTGGTGACACAAGACTAGCTCAGACACATCACTCAAGATTAATCAGAAGCTTCAGAGTACAGAGAACAGTGCAAGAGATAAAGACCAAATTATTAGTAGAATATGCAAACCAAGAGTCAATTCAAAACCCTTATGCTGCTCTTCATTTTTGCTTTCACACGAAGGGTTTATATATGCCAGTCTTGGTGGCAAGGGCCAGCATCCATGGTCACTCAGAGGTCAGCTGCCTCTGACAGAATGGAGGGTCGAAAACTGAATGATGAAGGTGCCTGCAGCTAAACAGATCTCTCCTAAACATAAAGTGTTTCTTTGGCGACAAGTAAATACTTTGGGTTCTTTAAGATTAGAGAGATCTAGTATGGTTGGCCAAAAATAACAGAACATTCAGAAAAGTTTGGCTCCAGAGTGTATCTCTATCTTGAATAAGCAGACTAAGAATTACTTATTTTAAACTGTTTTCCTAACAAGAGTGAGCTTGAATATTTGGCTTGCTGCAGATGTACCAGTCAAGAGATACTAAAAGCACAAAACCTCAAGGATTGAAGCTTTTAAATTCATGTTCTGTCAGCTCAGCTTTTCCAGAAAAATGCAAACTTGACACTGCTCTCTGATCCAAGCTTTGAGACTTTCATTAACATCATGAGTCCTTCTGGAAATATCCAACAACATTTTCTTCCCACTTACAGTCCTCTCACGGTGTCCAAGGGAAGGGTTGCTGAGGCAGCTCACTGACGTGGTGGAATCTGGTGAAACAGGGATCATGTTGGAGCATGGGACACAATCCTTCTGCTCCTTCCACCAGGTCTCAGAGGTCCTGTCTCCTTGCAGAAGGACTCACGTAAGGAGGCACTGGTGGGCTCAGCTCCTCACCCTCCTCCCATGCATTATCAGTGTGACAAAAGCAGTGTATCCCAAGTGACCAGCCTCAGGAAATTGTTTTTCAGGCAGCACAACACTACTAGCTTCTAATACCAGTAACACTGGGGAATGAGTGATTGTGCTGGCTGAGTTTGCTCCCCCACACTCCACTGCCAGGCTGCATCCCAACAGCACCCCTAAAGCAAAGGGCTCAGCTGCCTTACACTCACCACCAGAACAGTAGGGCAAAAGCATCTGTTGGGGCTCAGGTACAACAGGAAGAGAGAGGTAAAACCAGAGTTAAACCAGGAGAAGATAGAAGAAGGTGAAAGCTCTAAGGACCGGATGGAGCTGGCAGTACGTTACAGGTAACAGGCAGATAACCAGTCCCTGGCCAGAAAAACAATACTGCCATGGAAGGTGACAGAGACACATGAGCAGGAGCTGTGCTTCAGTGGCTTTTGGGTGTCACTTTGGCTCTCTGCTGAGGGTGAGCAGCTTTCTTGGATGTCAGACCATTGGAAAAATTCTGTTTTCCACTCTGCTGTTCAAGGGATGCAATCATAGCTCCAGTTCTTTACGTGAGAAGTTTCTGCTCCATTTCACTCTCTGGGAAGTCCCTTTTGCTCTAGAAGCCCTTTTTATTGTTCACTACCCAGCAATATTAACAGCTCCATCACAGGCATAAAGGTTCTCCACCCTGCTTTAAGGAGAAATGAGCGTAAAAGCATTTGTTACTGCTGATAATGTAACTAATAATGTTTTTACTAATAATTGTTGTTATTTGATGCTGTCACTGAAAAGCAAATAGCTTTCAAAGGCAGAATTTGCACCAGCCCCTACAGATTTTGATGGGGAGTTTGGCATCTATCTGACCCCAACAGTGTTATAATTCTCCACTAATAATAACGAAAACAATACACAGCACTTAGAACATAAAAAGACAATTTTTATTTTATTTAACTCAAAGTTTAAAAAGGAAAGGGGAACGGAAGGTTAAGGGGAGGAGGACTGGGAAAGGGAATGAAAAGAAGAAGGGGAAGGAGAACAACAAAGAAAAAAAAAAAAAGAAAAAAAAAAAGGAAAAGGGAAAAAAGGGGGGGAAAAAGGAAAAGTTGGGCTGAGACAGTTCCAAAATCCAAACTCGCCCTCTCCTCCCACTCCCTGCAAACTGCTTTCTTATGCAGTGGATTATGAAGTTTTCAAGGCTGGATTAGAGACTGCTATAAAACAGTTTGCCTGACACAGAACCACATTTAAATTAGCAATGCCATAAACGGCACTGAGAGGGAGGGAGGGAGGGCCTGCTCGTGATTCAAGGATATCATCTTTTGTATAATTTTTCCAGTATCATAAATTTCTGCCCGAAGTTCCTAGCAGAATAGCAATGCTCCAAAATATATTGAATAGGTGTCTTTCATAAAATGTTATACATGGAACAGAATTACATTTTGTGGATCACATTTATTTAAGATTAGCATAATTTATATATATGAACCTCAACTGTATGATTTAAACCCACAGGTTTTTAAATGTAATGTTTTACCTTTCTAAGACCTTTGTGCTTAGCTGGAGGGTGTTTACTGTGACTGAGATATTTTTCTAAACAGGGAGGCAGATTATTTAAAACCTTTTGGTATGGAAAACCCACAGTTTGTCCACCTCAAATAATCTCTTCTCTTCCCCAGTTGTCACAGCAACAACTTCAGCATTTGAAAGGAATCTACTTCAATAATCTAAGCCTCTGATCTTTGACAGGCTTATAATGAAGGAACAGTTTGTTAATGCTGACATAAACATTTTGAAAACTTAAAGGTACAATTATTTCATGTTGTTTAGGAAGTCAGCACTACATGGTCAAGAGAACAGCACTCTTCAAAAAATATTTACTCATGCAATTTCCTAGTGAGAAAAACAACTGCTGACTGTACAGCTGAACTGAGATTCCAGCCCTGTGGTTTGAGCAACAAGAATTTTTCTTTGTCTCCTGCGCATTTATAGTACATTTTTTTCTCTCTTATGATCCCACGATGATCTTTTGGATAATTCCAGGATACATCAGCCCAATCTCTTTACTTTAAAAGATAAAAACTCAGGCTGAATCAGACCCAATTCCAAGTGAGTCTCCTGACTATGCTGCTTGTACTTAAAAGCCAGAACTGCTTCTCAGCCAGCCAGCTGTGATGGAAGTTGTTTCCCTGTCTAGCAAACAAAACTGTTATTTCTGCTGGGAGGAGGGCAGAAAGCTGACAAGATGACAAAGTTCCCCAGGCTGTGCTCAGCAAAGTAGTCCCTGCACTTTCTGGGCAAAGCAAAAGGCAGAGCAGGCTGCGAACTCGGGGCTGCACTTTGGAGTCACAGCTCCAGTTGCTCTGGGGACACCATCACTCTCGGAGCAATTTCCTACAGTAGCGCGAGGGCTCCAGTGGTCCTCGGGGGTGAAATCCATCATCCTGCATGCTGCACTCTATCAAGTGGGGCTCCGAGAAAGGGTCAAGTGGTCCACTGCCATGCTGTTTGAGCTCATCAGAGACATATTTAATTTAATTAAGGTTGTCAGCACTATTGATTTTGGCAGTTTCAATTACCGTGCTGTTATGGCTTCTGGATCTACTGATCTGTGATGAGCCCTATCAGCACTGGCACACATTGAGGAAAAAGCCCTTTGTCTCCTTTAAAACCTGACACATCCTGCCATAGGCCATAACTTATTGCTTTTATCCAGCCCAGCTCCTCTTCTGTTCCTCATAATTAATTTCTCATTAGACAGCTCTTTATTGTTTAATTTGTGCAGTTTATAATCCAATTGGGCACATTAATTGTAGTTGAATTTAAGGCTAATGAAAAATAAAGGTTTTCAATAACTTACTCTTCAATTATTTCAGACAAGATAAAATAAAACACTTTAAGAGTTGTCAGCTTTTTAAATTATAAATTAGGTTGTTTAAAGAGCATGGGCATTTAGGAAGCAGTTATCACACATTTAGTAATTATAAATCCTATGCTCCAATACAATTATTAGGATATATTTACAATTCCTCTTAGTTTTTTTCCACCCTGTTGTTAGTTAACTGCATAACATCTAATTGTTGGTGGTTAAAAATAGCATAATCTGAAGTCTCTGGGCCTGATTCCTCTTCTTCCACAGACCAGGCTGTAAATCAGCACATCTGAGGAAGTCCATATCCGTAACACTGGAACAGGAGAGGTGTCTGAAACAGAAAGGTGTCTGGGTAAGAGGAAGAGGTCCCCACTTGGTAGAGATTTTATAAAATGCCTATCATTCTTCTAAGCAACACTGTAGGATTCAGTCCCTTTCTTTCAAGAAAACAGTAATACATGATTTACATTAGGACCAGGACATCAGCTAGCAAAAATCAGCAGTCCTCTGGATGTAGACTGCAGCTTGTTTGAAAGGGCACATGGGAGGTGAGGCTAGGCTGCTAGTTTTTTTCATTTGTTTTTGGTTTGTGGGTTTGTTTTTTTTTTTTTAGTTAACAGTGAACAGGGAGGGTGAAGGAGGATGGGAACAAATAAAAATTCAGGTAGTACCCACCTTCTTCCTTGCCAAGATGAAAATCAGGAAAACTGAGTTGCCTTCTTTGCTCAACGGCTGCATTCAATGCACAGCATTTTAGGGGTGAGCAAGGAAAGCAAAGGAAAGAAAGGCGGGTTTCTTGTCACTGCTGAGGGGAAAGTTGGGGTACTGTAGGTCCATAGTTTGGATGTGAGGAGATGATGGGAGAATTTGACTCCTTGTGTGTTCTAAGACCTCTCCTTGGCCAGATGTGCAGGGTCCTAGAGACCAGCACGATACACTGTGTTAGAGTACGTTCTGAGCATGAGCCCAGGGCACCCAGGGCAGGGATCCCTGGTCACAGTGTGTGTGTGTGGAGTGTGTGAGCTGCTCCACATTCCCTGCTCAAGCAACCAAATGGTCTCCCCTGCTCCTGCCCAGTGAGAACTGAAGCTGTGCCTGATGGTGCATCTGCATCAAGGAAAGATGAGTCAGAGCCAAAAGCACGCCTAGTAGCTACGGACCAGAAAACGAATAAACTGAAATACTGTAGAGAAAATGGTCACATCCACTGCTGCAAAAGTGCAAGGCTGTTGCTTGCCAGTCACTTGATATTGCTCTTTTTAACTAAAAAAAAAAAATATGCTTGTGCTGTTCAAAAAGGGTAAAATTCACCCACATCCTCACAAGATCTATTTACTAACCAAATCTTGTATATAAAAGAAGACAATGTCAGATATTTTCTTTGTGTACCCCAGTTCAAATTGAGGTTATTTTTTACTTCAGCAAAGTATCTTTGTCCAAAATTCCTTGGTGGGGACCCTACCCTTGTGGATTTGTAGGAATCTTCCAATTTACATATTGCTTCCTGTCTGGAATGAAGAGCAGGTCACTGTTGCTAAATATTTCGGCATCATGTACATCCTCTAGTTCAAAATTATTTGGAACAGAAGGAGGAGATACTGTTTCCCAAATACTCCCAAACACTCCGCATCAACCACCAATTGAATATGACAATCTGCACCTGCCCAGCTTTTGGGAAGGGAAAAAGAGAATACTTTCCTGCAATAAGAACACAAGAAATGCTGGATGCAGGAGTTTTGTCACCAGGTTCTGCATCCAGGGAACAAGGGAGCTGGGGAATCAGGGAACCAGGCTGCACTCCCCCAGTGCTGAGTGCAGGGGCAGGAAAGGAAATCAGTGCATTGGCAGGAGAAGAGGGCTGCTGGAAACTCAACATCTGATAAGGGTACGTGGAAACAGCAGGGGAAAAACAGATCAGGAAACCTTGAGTAATGTGTGATGGGAAGGCAGCACGCTTTGTCCTCGGCCCTGCTTGGTATGACCCACCCAGTGAAAGCACTGGTGCACCTGGTGGCCACCACAGGCAGAGGTTACACTCTTGGGGCCGCTTGGAGTTACTCTCCTTTAACAACTCTGTGTGCACAACTCACTTCTGAGATGCTGAACCTACTGCTCTTGTGCTCTTTCTTCTCTTAACCTTCACGTTCCTGGACATACTTATTTCCAAAAACCCTGGCCTAAGGTGTGCACTCTTTCTAGGAACCAGTATCATCCAAGTAGGCAAGAGCAAAAGACCTTCCGTGCAGTTTGTCATCACCCCTTGACAGCAGTTCAGTTGGTTTCGTGCCGTGTCACTCACAGGACAATCTAATTTCTGGCTGGCATCTAAGTAGAACCATCAGACCTGGTTGTATATGCAGGGAGTAGGCATCTGAACCCTATAATTATCCTTCTCTTTTAATTTAAAAACAGCAGAAAGATTTTTAAAAGCAAATTTACATTAAAAATATTAATAATAATTGTTCCCAGGCAAAGGCACTTTCAGCCAAGTTTCAGCTGTGAGGAAACTTTTATTAAGCAAGAAATGAACTCATGAAAGGAGAGGTTTATAATGGAACCAGTGAGAGACTGCAGCAGCACTGCTAACAGGTGCCACTGTTACAGCAGTGACAGGGTGAGTAAGACTTCCAAAGACACAATAGCTATGGCTGTGCCCACCCATGCAGCTAAAAATCTACCAGGATTTCTGTTATGAAGCTCTGTTTGCAGGATTTTGGTATTTTAGTCATAAAAGCATACTGCAGGCTGAGAGTGAGAAAATAGAGACACAGCACTCCAGGGCAGTTGGAACAAAAAATAATAAAACCCACATAGGTGTTTTGAGGATCTCTTTGGGATTTTTTAATTTAAAAAAAAACCCACGCTTCTTTTGCAATTAAATTTGGCAGATTATCCGTCAATAGCCTTAACTTGTTGCATTTTAATTTAGAGCCCCTAAAATGCCTGTGGCACTTTTTAAGCTTAAAAAAATCTTATAGCTCAATTAAGGGATAACAGAAATAAACCAGTATTACCTGTGTGTACTTACACAGAGTTAAATCCAAGAAAACAATATACTACCACAACTCTCTTGGGTAATTTGAGCAGTCTCCCTAGGATCTTCAGAGGTAATAAAAAGGAAGGTTGTCTCAGCTCATACCTGAGCATTTACTTCAATATAGCAAAAGACTCTGAAGTCCAAAAGACCACAGAAGTAGATGGAAAGACCTCTCTTTTTTCTTGATCAACCTTTTAATAGCCTTAAGGGATATGTTGCAGAACTGAGCAAACTCTGTACTGGGGCACAAATTAGATTCAATGCTCAACTGTCAAACTTTCTTATTGCGCTTGACCATTCTACTCCCACTGTCTTCCCCATGTCCACCAATATAGTACTGCAGTCCAGTCTGAGCTTAACTACACACACTTGGCAAGAAATAACTCAAATCAGCTAAGTGTACCCAGATCTGAAGGCAGAAGCTATTGTTTAGTACTTCCTAGGAGGACTACAAATTTTCTGTATATGTCAAATTATTCCTCAAACTGCTTTAAGATGTGCAGACACACTGCAACTATTTGAAAATATCAAAGTCAACAAAATACCCTGTCCCATTCCAAAGAACAGGAAAGTAGGGCAGAAGAGTTGGCTGGGGAGCAAAACAGCTTGTTCTTACCATATTGTGGGTGGGACTACCTAAACTCAAGGCATTTTTTGACTACCAACACCTGCAGCCACAGTGGCATGTTAGCTAAATTTAGCTCTCTGTGTTTGGAGATTGTATAGTTGGATGAAATTCCATCTGTTTGGATTTAAAATTTTTTGTCCTGAATCATTTACCCAAGCTTCAGTATTTACAGAGTAAATGTATATATGAATTATATAAGTATATATGAATGATATATGTATATATGAATGATACATAAGGATAAGGGGACCCACACCTTGACTGCTTGAGCAAATTGACCATAAAACCAGTGCCAACCACTTTCTTCCATCAAAAACTTCCAAAGGGAATAGATTGAATCCATCTGCAATTATAATATTAATTTCATTATAACGATCCCAACCTGGATTTAAACATGGGTATGTGAATAGCAGCACAGTACACACCGTATGCATGTAGTACTGGTATATGCCATGTCAGTAACTCAAAACACATGTCACATGTTTCTTAAAAGCAGCCAGGTAGAGTGTATCACTGCCAGAGTTCCCTACCTGGACCACGTCTACATATTTATTGGTGTTAGACATGAAGTGGTCCTGCCCTCAGCTGTATTCGGTTAAACTCAGTATAAACGGTACCTTTCAATCCTGAGGTCCCTCACCAGCCTGGTGATAAGGCATCCATTCCTCAGTATATTATAGCAGTATATTATAGCCTGTGAGCTGGGTTAATTTACACCAGCTGAACTAGTCCTGCGCAGACTGGGCAGACACAACACCAAGACCCTGGGAGGCTCCTCATGTGTTACAGAAATCCCTGGCCTCCCCTTCGGAGCAACCTTTCCGCCCTCACCACTGTGGAGACAGTACAAAGCATCTGAAGCTTGGGCCCTAACCTTTTCTCTTTGAACTTTTCAAATTTATTTTTCTATGCCTGAAGTATTTGCTTATAAAACTAACATGACCACCAGAATAAAAACGAGCAGTGCCTCTAAGCTTTGTCTTTTGGACTCTGTTTGACAAGATATGTCTGTACACTCAGACAGGGAATGCACAAGGAGCACCAAAGGCAAGAGCTTGGAAACTGAACACATACACTACCTCTGTTCACCAGGGGCAAGAATCGATTTTCAGACCAGGGAGTGCAAATGGATATTTATTTTATTTTGCTGCTTAATTTTAAGATACTTGTAATCATTTCCCTGGCAGCAGGGTGTTGGAGAGGATGAGATTGCAGACTCAAAGGAATGACCCTTTCCATTCCATCTGCCGTTATTTAGAAATGATGGCCTCCATTTCTTTTTTAATTTTTTTAATAGAAAAAAGTCCTCTTTATTCTGTCCTTCAGGCAAGTTCACTGAGTCCACTGTATTTCAATGGGAGCTAAAGACATGGTTCTACTTACCCTCCCCCAAAAGGTCTCTATTAATTGTTTTCAAATGTTGGCAGCCATGTGAAACCCTGCCTAGCAAGTCTGGCTCCTTATATGATTTTTATTAAAATTCACTTTGCACACAAGGCACATGAGATTTATGGCTGAAACTAATAGGTTGGTTCTCACTAAGACATAAATCCATAGGCTGTTTATTGAGGCTCATGGACATTGAGAACACAGGTAATTGTTACTGTGAGTGTTCAGCTTAAAAATAGTCAGCTATGTCTCCAAGGGAATTTGTTTAACTAAGCAAACCACATAAGCTCCTGAAAAATTACTTTATCTGTGATGGTGAATGGAAGGACTGTGCAGGGTAAGTTCTGTATCTCATCTGTATGTTTAATTTCACTTATAACACTTTTCAGATTTTCCTTTTACATGGTGTCTTACATTATAAAGAGCAACTGTAAAAAGGATCCCATTCATTTTCTTTCCATGCCTGTTTTAGCCATTCTCGGTTTATACAGCAGAATTTCTGCTTTCTTGATACCAACTCTTACAAACTCCAGCTGAGGTTTTGCAAGTCCAGTTCCTTCTGGCTTGCTCATGATCACAATCTGCCACATGAACATCATTCTGGTGGGAACAGACAAGGTGGAGCAGATCCTGGACTGATCTTTTCCTCTTAGGGTCCGACCACATTGCCACATGCTAACAACAGCCAGCTAGACTGGTGTAGCGGGTTGAGTTCGAAACCGGGCGGAAACACCAATTAAATGTAGTGGTTTTGATTCAAAATATCCATTATTTACTTATTTTTCTCCTGTGAGATAAGAATTAGGAGAAAAGCAAAGCAGGCACAAACCTTAAACAGTTGCAGTACAATGAAAAAGCTTTATTACTAACAGAATTAAAAGTAAAGAGAAAACAACAAAATAAAATTAAAGTAAATTCCCCCCCCCCCCCCCTCTTTCCAGCACTTCTCTCCTTTTATCCAGCTCACACAAGGGATAACAGAACAAGGGATGTTAGTCAGTGTCGCAGTTCTTGAAAAGTCTTTTCTCTTATGCTTAAGGAAGAAAAGGTTTTCCTTCAGTTGCACATGGTTCCCAAACTGCCACCAATAGCAGATCCGCCCGGAAACAAACAGTCTGCTGTGTGTAGAACATCTCTCCCATGAAGAATTTCACAGTTCATTCATACTACAAAACATGGGCCATCACATGGGGTTATTCATCTTTTTAAGGATAAGTTATTTTGGCCTGCACACAGAGGCTTTTCTTCGCCACAAGTCTCTAACAGCCTCTTACTACTTCTATATAGCCTGGCATAGGCACTCTTCACAATCTTCACAGGCACACGAGGATACTCCATCCCCCCATGTTCTTCAGATGGATTAAAGAGACAAACAGTTTGTGGTATTACAGTTTCTTACCACGGCATGCAAGAAGGTTTCTTTTAAGCTGCGCGCCAGAATCGCGGCACCGCCCTCTTTTCTCCCGTCGCCATGCTCAGCTCCGTCCCACGGGACTCACTTCTCTTTCTCTCTGACTCTGAAGCCGCCATGTTGAAGGGTGTTCTTGTTCGGGCTTTACGGTGGGGAAAGCCTCGCTCCCTCTGTGCTGCTGGCTGCGTGGTGTCCTCTTCAGTTCAGCACGGAGTGTGCTGGCTGCAGACAGGAGGCTCTGCCGGCTCCCGCTGGCTCCGCCGGCTTCGCATGGAGAGGAGAGGGACCCGCCTGTCCCCAGAAGCTGCGCTGGATGGGTTTAGCTGTGGCAGTCCATGGCTGGTTTTAGCTGCCTGTGGCTCTGGGACAGTTCCCCCCAGCGACCCAGGGTCCGTGCCGTGGTGCTGAGCAAGGGGGAAAGGGGCAGTGGCCCCGGCCCGGCCCATGGGGGCCGGGAGGCTCGGAGCCCCCCCCACCTTCCAGCAGGCAAGCTCCGACCAAAAAGGGGAAGTCCCGCCTTTCTGTGTGGTTTAAATATGTAAATTGTGAGAAGCGTAATTGGTCTTAAAGACTGTCCATCAACTCAGGGTCAACCCAACACATTCCACCCTTCGCTTCTTAAAATTTACATATCCAAAAGTTACTTAAAATAGCAAAACCAGAGCTAAAAGAAAACAAATTACATAAACCTCCACTCCTAGAATTTTTACCACTACTACAAAGCAAATTTCTTCTATTATTCTACTTAATGTTATAACTTTCTACTTGCTCTGCTTATTATTTTCTCCTAATTAATCTTCATCTCACAGCGCTCATTAATTGCCCGCATTCTCCACCATTGATGTAGCGGGTTGAGTTCGAAACCGGGCGGAAACACCAATTAAATGTAGTGGTTTTGATTCAAAATATCCATTATTTACTTATTTTTCTCCTGTGAGATAAGAATTAGGAGAAAAGCAAAGCAGGCACAAACCTTAAACAGTTGCAGTACAATGAAAAAGCTTTATTACTAACAGAATTAAAAGTAAAGAGAAAACAACAAAATAAAATTAAAGTAAATTCCCCCCCCCCCCCCCTCTTTCCAGCACTTCTCTCCTTTTATCCAGCTCACACAAGGGATAACAGAACAAGGGATGTTAGTCAGTGTCGCAGTTCTTGAAAAGTCTTTTCTCTTATGCTTAAGGAAGAAAAGGTTTTCCTTCAGTTGCACATGGTTCCCAAACTGCCACCAATAGCAGATCCGCCCGGAAACAAACAGTCTGCTGTGTGTAGAACATCTCTCCCATGAAGAATTTCACAGTTCATTCATACTACAAAACATGGGCCATCACATGGGGTTATTCATCTTTTTAAGGATAAGTTATTTTGGCCTGCACACAGAGGCTTTTCTTCGCCACAAGTCTCTAACAGCCTCTTACTACTTCTATCTATCCTTCACAAACTTCACAGGCACACGAGGATACTCCATCCCCCCATGTTCTTCAGATGGATTAAAGAGACAAACAGTTTGTGGTATTACAGTTTCTTACCACGGCATGCAAGAAGGTTTCTTTTAAGCTGCGCGCCAGAATCGCGGCACCGCCCTCTTTTCTCCTGTCGCCATGCTCAGCTCCGTCCCACGTGACTCACTTCTCTTTCTCTCTGACTCTGGAGCCGCCATGTTGAAGAGTGCTCCCGTTCAGGCTTTACGGTGGGGAAAGCCTCGCTCCCTTTGTGCTGCTGGCTGCACGGTGTCCTCTTCAGTTCGGCACGAAGTGTGCTGGCTGCAGACAGAAGGCTCTGCCGGCTCCCGCTGGCTCCGCCGGCTCCGCATGGAGAGGAGAGGGACCCGCCTGTCCCCAGAAGCCGCGCTGGATGGGTTTAGCTGTGGCAGTCCATGGCTGGTTTTAGCTGCCTGTGGCTCTGGGACAGTCCCCCCCAGCGACCCAGGGTCCGTGCCGTGGTGCTGAGCAAGGGGGAAAGGGGCAGTGGCCCCGGCCCGGCCCAGCGGGGCCGGGAGGCTCGGAGCCCCCCCCACCTTCCAGCAGGCAAGCTCCGACCAAAAAGGGGAAGTCCTGCCTTTCTGTGTGGTTTAAATATGTAAATTGTGAGAAGCGTAATTGGTCTTAAAGACTGTCCATCAACTCAGGGTCAACCCAACACAACTGGCCAGGGAGCCAGCTGTACTCTGGAAACCATTTAGAGCGTTAGCTCAGTCCTGTGCCCAAGCAAATAGGTCCTGCTTCTCAACACTATGTTAGCTTTCAGCAAGACCCAAACCTGTCTAAATGGCTTTCACCTTGCATGTGCTATGCAGCAAGTCAACTCACAGGGGAGAGAGAGGTAGCTCATTCTGCCTGAGTGGATGTGGGTCTCACACGGGTGCCAGGTCATATCTGCCAGATTCACGCGACTGTCTTGAGTACCCTCAGACATCCCACATAGCTCTTGACATTTTCATCTATGCACAGGAAACCTCAGTGAAACGTACCAGCTGTTTCTAAAACAAAAATAAGAATCCCAGAATCATAGAATGGCCTGGGTTGGAAGGAACCAGAAAGATCACTTAGTACAAACTCTCCTGATGTGGGCAGGGACATCTTTCACTGGACCAGGTTTCTCAGGGCCCCATCCAACTTGGCCTTGAACACTTCCGGGATGGGGCATCCACAACCTCCCCGGACAACCTGTTCCAGTGTCTCACCACTCTCACAGTGAAGAATTTCTTCCTAACATCTAATCTAAACCTACTCTCTTTCAGTTTGAGGCCATTCCCCCTTGTCCTGTCACTACATGCTCTTTTTAAAAGTCCCTCTCCCTCTTTCCTGCAGGTTTCCTTCAGGTACTGAAAGGCTACAATTAGGACACCTCAAAACCTTCTCTTCTTCAGCCTGAAAAAATCACAATTCTCCCAGCCTTTCCTCTCAGGAGAGGTGCTTCATCCCTCTGATCATCCTGGTGGCCTCCTCTGGACTTGCTCCAACAGGTCAATGCCCCTCCTGTGCTGGGAACCCCAAAGCTGGATGCAGTGCTCAAGGTGAGTTGCTATTGCTTTTCTACCACTTTCATCATAGTGAACTCCTGATACCAGATTTATTATTGTGGTCATATCAAAACCAGCCCAAACAGGTGAACATTTCATTCAAGGTTGCACACACACGTAGGAAGGCTCACACACCAAGGTTGCTTACTGAAGTCTCCAGGAGTGTTTATGCTATGCATAGGTGTCATATAAAGCAGTGTAGCCACATCAGTGTTATTTTGGGTTCAAAATAACTAACCATTCTGACTAATGGAGTTTAGTAGCTTGGCACATTGCTATAGCATTGCAGACATACTGCTTCAGCAATTTAAGCCCCCACCTCTCAAAACATTTGCTTAGAGGTAGACTTTTGTCTCTTTTGCAACATGCTGCCAAAACCAAAGCAAAGCAGCCCTACAAAATAAGGATAAAAGGGTGGAAGAGTGCCTACAATGCAGCTGACTATATTTTTAAGTTGATACCTCATTCATTTTGAAATGGTATGTAAATACTGAAACCCCCCAGACAGCTAAAGAAATACCTAAAATTCCATAAATTCTTTAGCAGATGAAGAATTAGCATGAGTACAGACCTCAACAATTTGCAGGAGCTTAGGTATCTTTATGGAAATGGTGTTTACCCCAAGTTTCTCATATGTCCTGGTACTGGTGCTGAGAGAAAGAAAAAGACATCTTTGGAGCACTTTCTTTCTCTCTCCCCCAGTTTTTCCTTCTCAACAAGCAGCTTCTCCTTTGCTCCTTTTTGCAACATTTGCTTGGTAGTCTATCAGTTTTCTAAATCTGTTAGGTTGTTGCTTGCTGATGAAGTCTCAACACTCTTGTCTGATCTAGTGACTAGGTCAGCAAGGTTGTGTGTCCTGGGGACTTGGGGAACTGTATGGAGGTGACCTCTGACACTCATCAAAGGCTCCACAGCACTGTTTGGCTCCTATCAGTTTAATCAGCTGGCTCATTTCTGCTCCTTCACCATTCATGACATGATTCTCTCCCTCATTGCCTGCCTTTCAGAGCACACAGCCCTGCCTACACGCTGCTCCCTCACACTGAGCTTGGCTCCTGCCAGCAGCCTCATGCAACGTACCATTCATTCTCGACTTGACTCGCATTTTACAGAAAACTTCCTTCATGCTGAAAGGGAGGGCAGCAAATAGGAAACTTTCTTTTATTTCAGAGACACAGAGGTCAGTATTATTCCTGAATCTTTTCTGGCAGTTCAAGGTGATGCTTAAACTGTAAAGCTCATGTCTGTTACATGCTTTCCAAGAATTAGATGTATTTTCAAAAAAAAAAAACCAAAACAACCCTAAAACTACAAACTAAATAACATTTCCATTAAAATATAATGGAAAACACACATGAACCTCTACAGAAATCTGTCTGGTCTTATTTAGTGAAAATAAGAATAAGAAAAAAATGTCTCAAAATGCTACCTAATTTTTTAAAAAATTAAGACCCTATAAAACATTTCTCCAAATTTCTTCTGAAGTATATAAGACAGAGATTTATAAACAAAGTTAAAGAAGCTGCCCCAGGTCCCTTGCTGCTCCCTGGTTAGCTCCACATATTGGGAACACATACTCCATGTTACTTGATGCAGAGGGTATGAAACCTGGCTCCATGGCTTTGTCGTGGCTTCACCTGGCCTTCCCAGTGGAGGACATCAAACACTAAAGGTATGAAGGCAGAACAAAAATTTAAAATTTGTCATCACCAACCCTTAAAATCTATTAGGGGCTTTGTAGGAAAATTTCTCTCCTGTGATTTTTCAACTAGATTACAACATAAAGACAGTCACACATCCTGAATTACTTCAGCTGTATATCTTCTCCCCAAAACTATCAGAATCTCAAGAGTGATTGAGAAATTAGACTACCCAGGAACACTTCAGCCTTCTGATGGAGTTTGATTTCCTGTGAGATAAAGGACAAATATCATGTTCTTCTGTGCTTCATCCATGCAAGTGAAGGACAATTTGGAAGCAGAATAACATTCCAAATGGATTTAGATTAGCAAGCAGCCACTGCAACCACTGCTCCTTCAGACACAGAGAGGTATCCCACAGTATATCACAAGAGCTATCCACAACACAATGCCAGCAGGGCTCAGGCACCTTGTCTGCAATGAAAAGATCATGGTATAATGCTCTGTGGGCATTGACACAACAGCATGAATGTGTTTAATTGGTGCAATACCAACTCAGCTAAAGCAATATAAGTTATGCTGACAATACTTCTCTGTGCAAAGAAATGCTTAAATGGTCTTATCTGAATGCATTTTTTTTGCAACACAAGAGAGGTAGATTATATAGATTACAGCAGTTAATAACCTTTTGATTCATCATTGAATCTCACAAAAACAGAGAGTCTGAAGTGATTCCTGAGGTGGATAAATTCTGTTGTGTAATGTGAAGATCAGTCTTGTAATCCTTGGTAAATCAACAATTCTTTGCTCCCATTGAACTCAAAACCTGTCCTGGGAGAGCAGAAAGAAAAGTAGTCTTTCACTATAGAAAGCAAAACTATTTCTAAATATTTATTACTTTTTTTTCCTGTAAATGTTATTCATCAAAAAACCTTCATTTTCTGTAATATATTTCAGAGCTTCTTCTTTTAGCCCTATTCTTTGCTATTCACTCTACATTCTGTAGTGGAAACTTAGACTAGCAATCTCTTTAGCAATTGAATTTGTCTGTCTAGTCTGATATGCCTGGCAATGACCTGTTAATATTAACTATTAAGTTTCCTTCTGTTTACTGAATGATCTTAGCCACTCAGCTTCATAGAATACACTAATTAAAGTGCATAGATTTATGTTTTCTTTAATAACTAAGCTAAAGTATATAAAAGACCTAAGAAGAGTTACTTCATATTTCTGTGATGATGTTTTAGCAAACTTTCAAGTTGCAAAATATACACTGTTGCAATGAAGATAACAAGAAGATGAACTTGTATTTCTAAGCTGTCAACTCTTCAACTGTTGCTGATTATGAAGCATTGCATCTTGGTGTGTAAAGTGAGGTTTTTCTCTGCCTTCTCATTCCTTTTGCTGAGTTAGTGAGATTTCTGCAATTAATGTGTATTTAATGCTATTTTTCAGGATACATCAACATCACTGTTACACAGGAAGAAAGTGTAATTATATATTTGGGAAACTGAGGCACAGACATGAAACATCAGGTCACTAGTAGAGCCAAGATAGCAACAAACATCTATCATGTTCCAGATTTTATCTCCAAACTCTGGTTCACCCTACCTTAAGAAAGGAAGGAATACTTCTTCTGTCATATATTTTAATTTAATAACATGGATTGGACAAATTCACTGTGACCATAAGTGAATTCCATAAAAGCTCCCTTAAAGCCACTGTTATTTTCCATATTGCTTTCTCAGAAGTACCTGGGTGGGGAGTCCCTGGCTTTGTGCACCTGCAGTGCCATGGAAATGAACGGGGTTCCTCTCACACACAGCCTTAAAGCTCTGCAGGGCAGGTTCGGAGAAAAGGGGGGATGTGCAGGGAACAGAAAGAAAAACACCACCACCACAAACAGCAAGTACTCAGCTTTGGGTACTTGCCCCATTTTTCCAGTAGCATGTAAGTAAAGGACTAGAAGTTCATTCTATGCCACCTTTTCCACTTTTAAAAGGTAGGAGGAAATCAGTTACCTTGTCTACCTCTTTTATTGAGGAGTAAAAGGCTCCTCCACCTGTGCAACAGTCAGGCCTCACCTTTATTTATTTAGCTAATTACCACCAAAAAGTTACATGATACAAATATGCATATCCCTGTGACTATATTATGTTACACAAAGAGAAATATTATAATTTAATAGCTCAATTAAAATAATGAGCAAATATTCTGGATCTACCATCCATAGTTAAAGTTTCTAATAGGTATGAATTTCCATGGATTTTCTATAAAATTTTAGACACTTAAAAAAGAGGAAGTGATTTTAAAATTAAAATGGTGCCATACAGCCTGCATAGAAGTTAGAAACAAATTAATACTTTAGAAGATGTCCCAGAATCTCAAGTACAATTTTTAGAGGTTGGCTACTAGCTCATTCAAAGATAAGAGAATGGCAAATATTAGTGTTTATTTCTGTTTACTATCCAACTAAAGATTCTGGGACTAAAGTGAGATGGTGTAGGCAGGTGATTTTATTAATGTAATGGTAAGACACTGATGATGGTGACAATAATGTGATGCAAGTATCCACGTGGGTCAGTGGCCCTGAGGCTACAGAGGTAATGCCTCCTGAAAGGCAACTTGCTTGTAGCATGACGGGGTCAGTGTTAGAGCAACTGTGCTGTGCAGGAGATCTTCTTCAAGAACAATTAATAAACAAAGGGCATGTTTAATAGGGAAAATTTGGCACCTTTCTTTGGATGCTGCATTAACTATTATTCAGCTAAAGCTTGGCCCCATGTTCAGATGAAGGAAACAGATCTGTGAAAGTATCTTCAAGAGTTGTCTGGTTGGAAATGATCCAGAGTCACTAATCCTGTCTTTAGGCATTTGCTTACAGCAGTTACATGCTTGGGCTTATAAGAGACATGGGAAACACGTAGCTATACCTGGAACATTCTGTCTTCAAGCAGGCACAGTTGGAGCTGGCAAGCTAAGGCAGAGATTTAGTGTCCTCCATCACAAGCTTTCCTTCATTCATCAAACTGGAGAGCTCCCAATGGGAACTCTTCTCAGTCACTACCTAGAAGAAGAACCAAATTGGACTTGGAGGCTCTTTCCAGCCTAATCTAATGTGTTATTCACAAATAAGTATGCAGATTAATTCTGTCAACCAAGGTCTAAAAAGGGAATCAGTCTTGTTTCACAGAGACTCTGTGTAGCATTTACTATACTGGCACTATTTTGGAGTAAACATTAGCAGTGCCAGCTAACAACTGGGGAAAATACTGGTGCTTGAGACATGGAGGAAGAAAGGGGAGACAGAATAAGAGAATGTTAAAGTCATCCAATTAAATTTCTAATCCAGGTTTACATAATTAAGCAATAATGACTACGGGGAAGGGCATTTCCTGGCAGTTAATGACCGGCTGGAGGATTTGAGGGCTTGAGGTAAAGCCAAGTGTTCTTAACACTGTCAGTCATTAATTGCCAGGAAATGCCCAACTCAGGAGGTTATTACCGCTGTTATAAACCAAGAATAGAAAAATATAAAGAAAAAAGACAGCAATTACCTTTTTAAAGTGTTGAAAGCTGAGCACTGAACTGCCTGTCACTATGGAGACAGAGTTTTATTTATAGCATCAGTCCTTTGCTAGTGTTTAAAGACTGCCTCAGTACCCAGAGGAGGGCAGGAGTTAGTTCTCAGGGCTCCATTAGGTATATAATTGGTAATTCAGAACATCAGCTCTGTGCCACGGGCCACATAACATCTGCAGACATCAAGAGTATCACAAAACTTTACAACACTGATTACAAAATACTGGCAGCCACTCAAAACATTTTATAGTTACACATACCTTCAGAAAGCATTTCCAGTAGTTCCTGCTTTGATCTATAGAGTGTGTGTCTCTAAATAGGATCCTTGTAATGTCACATTGTGCTGTTTCCTAGAAATTAAGTACTTAGGGACCAGATCTTTAAAACTGATTAATGCCACAGGTCTGTGTAGCCAGACTATGATCACTAACTGATTTTACAATTGTGTGACTACTGATTTCATTGGAACAACTCCTGATTTACACCAGGTAGTATAAAGATTGAATTCAACCCACAGTGAGTAACAAATGCAAAGCCCAAAATCCCCTTCTTTCAAGCCTCTGAGAGAAATGATTCAATAGCTGATTCCTAATGCAGCTAGAAAGAAAAGTTATTTTGCTCCTTTTAATGTTTTAATGTTTTGCTCCTTTTTATGTGATACTGTATTTGAAATTTGACCAATGCTTCAATGAGTACAGTCTTCCAAATGAATTGGTCAAAAACTTAATTTCTACCATTTAATTAATTTGGAAAAATAATTATAACAAACAAACAAAACCCAACCCAAAACAAAATGAAAAAACTCCAATAAAGGACTTAGGAACCTAAATCAGAATAAAAGAAGGACTGAGGTGCCTGACAATAAAGTTCAAATCAGAAAAAATATTGCTTCATTTTTCCATCCTGCTAAGTTCACTGATTATCAGATTTATAAATTCTCGCTCTGTGCAGACACAGGGCCTGATCTCTTAGACATTCTCTGAATAGATGAATTGGACTTCAATAGAATACTTTCATTTTAAAACAAAATTAGATCCAGGTAGATAGGTGGCTTCCACTCCCACCTCTCCTCTCCTCCACCCCATGCAGCAGCCTAGTAGTATGAGTACTCAGCCAGGAATACAAGTACTATACAACATCAAACACTGAACCTAAGTCTCTCTAATCCCTGCTAAGTGCCCAAACCATTATTACAGGGTGAGGATTCCTTTTGTCCTTGATTTCCAGCCCCATTAATCTTGCATCCTTTGCTGACTGCAGCACAGATCAACAGAGGGGTACTTGTGTTTCTTTATTTGGCCACATTTCAAAACAGAAGCCTGGGCCTTCTGAACCAAAACAAGTCTGTATCTCAGGACTGATTTTTGAAATGTGGATCTTTAATCACCTCTCTATAAAAGCAAGCACAGAATTTTATGCTTAGTAAAATTAATATACTCAGAAAGTATTTACCCTTCAGAGAAAGGTGAAAGCAGTGCCTCCCTCTTCTCTCTTTTCCCTCACCTTGTAATTTTCCTTTAGTATTCCATCCATTCAGAGGTTGAGCCACACAGCTGGCTGTAGGCAGATGTGGCCTTGCTTTGCCTTTTCTGTGAGGTGCTGTGTAGAAGCTTTATTAGTTCAAGCCCTGTGCCATGCTGGAGTGGCTGTAGGGCTCCTGGACTGATGTGATACACAGCAGTCAGAGTTATCTAAGGTCAGAGAGAACACATCTTCAGCCTGGTGACTAAAGTAGGAGCTGCCTAATTGTCCAGAGACACTTCATGAGGAAGTCACATGCTGAGTACATGAAGACCAGACTCCATCCTGGGCACCAAACCCCTAAACTTTAGAGGCTACAAAGCCTTCATTGTGTTTAGGTGATGCTAGATACCAGGTAAATCTTCCATACATTTCCAAGCACTCCTCAACCTATTTAAGATAGATGCTGCAGCATCTTCATTGTAAGCTGTAGTCTGCCACAATACGGGCAGTTTTTACTAATTCCTGAATTTAGCACCTTAGCCTTGAAAAATTAATAATTTTCTTCAATGCTGACATTTCCTCTGTTCTGATGCATGAGCCAGTGATATATTGGATGATGCCCCAGGAGACACATATGTCATAGCCAATGCAAGGACACAGCAGACGCCTCAGTCATGTGCAGTGATGAGGAAAGCTTCAGGATGGGATTCTGCTTTGAACATGATGCTGTGGCTTCTCTCCTGCCAGGCACAGCTGATTGGCAGAAGTGGCCAATCAGCCATATCTTGTACAAGAAGTCATGGAGTAGTGAAGAGGATGTGGTGCTGCCCTGTGAATGCATAAGACACAGATCTAGATGGGGAAGAGAAGGAGGTGAAGATAGAGGCATTGGCTTTGTCCCAGTGGAATCAGTTTTCTGCACTTATAGGGGGGAAGAAAGAAAGGGTGATTTTTTTCCTTAGGTCAATGTAAACTCTTGGCCTTTGGGTCACAGCGTCAAGTTTTTCTCTTTCATCATTAAATCATGATAACTTCCAGATTTCTTGATGAAGTATAATCTCTATATATTTTTCTTCCTTTTTTTTCCCTTATAGAAAATCTTTAATATCACCATTCCATAGCATATTTTTCTCTCCAGTTCAGTAGTGACATACTTCCCTCTTGACTAGAAAAGGTCTATCCTATATCCAAATACAAAAAATGCTTCAGTACAGACCCAGCTGCTACTTTGATTGTTTTATTCTGGATTCTTTCACTGTACCCTTCTTCACTGATCCATAAACTACAAGAAATGAAATATAGCTAAAATATTGGAACAGATGCATATTCTTGCAAACACTGCTACACAATCTTCTTTGTAGGTGTTTGTAGGAACATAACATTGCTGTAGAACTCATTGCCTGTAAGACTGAGAACTACCCAGTGTGTTCCCCAAAGCAAAGTTAATAACAAGATTTTGCCAGCTGCTATCCCAGTACTTATTCTAATGACCAAACACAGTTGTGAATACTACAAAACTTTGGAGGAGCTCATGGCCCAAAGCCATGTGGCTGCAGCCATGTGCCCTATCATAAGAAACAGGAAGGAAAAACTGGGCTTGGAGTTTCCCCCCTTCAAACCAGTAACGTCCAACTATCAGCAATGATCCCACACTCTTGCAGATTCCAGGTTCCCCAGCACGCATCAGGTAGTCTGTTTCATGTCCCTTCAGAAGACTGCAAAACAACAGCTGTATTATTTGGTTTTGGACCTATTTAGATAAGTTTAGCCCTGCTGCTTAGATTGGAGAAGAAAACATGCTCTTTATTTTCAAGGAAGGTCATAAGGCTTATGCAAAATTCTACAGAAAACCTTTAAGGATTCTTAAAACAGAAGATACTTATATAGAGAAACAAGCAGAAAGTTGTAATTTAGCTCTTCTTTGCTTTGCAGGCTTAGGGATTGGCACGTGGCTCCTTTGCATTCTAGCTTTGAACAAGGAAGCATTTAGATACAAGCTGGAGTTCACTCACTGTAACTTAGATTTACTACAAACCTTGGAGATTATTACAGAGTCTCTATATTTTTTATTAAATATTTTTAAAGTAACAAATTGTAAGAAACTGAAACTATTAATTTAGGAAATTGGAATTTCACTGTTTGTAATGCTTTTCTTATTCGATGGCACAGTTCATAGGGGGAACAACAATCCAACATTGTAAAATTGGATTAATTTAAGATCTACTATATACAGCTAGAGCCCATTATCCCATAGCCTAAGAGTCAGCATGTTTCTCAACATTTACAATAATCTTTACTATTTTATGCCTAATTGAATGCCCATCATCAACTTTTCAGGCAAAGGTAAACCTGGTAACAATCTTAACTGTAAATCTGCTGCCATACAGAGCAGCTGAGACTGTCCTCAAGTGTGGCCCAACAGCTAAAAGTATGGTTTTTCTCTAAGTCATCATAAGCTGATGACTCATAAAAGGAAGAACTCTCTGGAAGAGTTTAAGGCCAGGTTGGATGGGACTTTGAGCAACTTGGTCCAGTGGAAGATGTCCTTGCCCATGGTAGGGGCTTTGGAACTGGATGACCTTGTAGGTCTCTTCCAACTCAAACCATTCTGATTCCATTATTCAGCTTTCATGCAATTTCTTGTATTAATAAGCTTGCTCATGGACAAATTTCTACATGACTGAGTCCCTAAATGCAGTCATTACAGGCAAAGTGAATGCAGATATACCAATGGATATTGGAGCCTGTATGTTATCAACTGCAAAGCTGAAATGTCACAACCACACTAGGCTAGGTTGCATGTGCAGGACTTGACAGACCTCTGAGCCATGTGGTAGTAGGAAAAGATAAATATGAGAATCAAAGAAAAGATAAAATTTCTATTTCATAAGGTTTTCAGTAAATTTCCCTCATGACTGTCCAGAAAGTCCTACAAATTAAAACAAAATGCATAAATAAAATCCTTAAAAAAATTTATTATGGTCACAACATTAAAAATAAGAAATTTTATTCTTTTTAACTGTGTCTTGTCAAATATAGTGTATATATACTAACCAAAAGAGAAATAAACTAATTTCAATATAAAATAATTAAATATCTTTGCTCACTGAAATGTACCATTTCAACAGTTCTTATCTTCAAACTTTCATAATTTCATTTCACTTTGGCAAATATATTATATATTACTGTGAATTAGCATTTTAATTTAAACATAGTAAGTACTCCCCAGAAAAAAAGGGGGGTTTTTTAAAGTCTTTTTTTTGAAGAGGAAATGCTTTCATATTGAGTATAATTTTTTTCATATCTTTTGCCTTTCACTTTTATAAAAAGTGCCTTTATGCCTTTTATAAAAAAGGGTATACCTTTAAAATCAAATGTCTTTCCACCAAAGGGGACTTTTTCCAAAAAACATATGCTCGCGTCCTGAACACCTAGATTATTTGCCAAAATAATATATTTTAATGAGAAAAAAAATGGGCAAAAAAGACATCTTCTATTTGAAAACAAAAATTAAAATTGCTTTTTAAAAGATTAATAAATTTTGGATCAGCAGTAAATTAAACAATAGGAATGATAGTGATTTTTGTATGTGCATGATGAAAGGACATGCAAAAGTTTTCACTTGGAATTCCTAACATGTACTTTGGGGTGAGCATTAAGTCACCAGGTGATTATTACACATCAGGGAGCCAACACAAGAATCACATGGATATCTGTTATTTTCTGGCAGCATAATGTACAAATATTACAAAGCCAATACTCTGACTCTAGTTTGGATTTTCCAGATGCTCAGGTCTCTCTATAATTCATTTACAGGGAAGTACCATCACACTATGGGGTCAAATGGGCCTCACTACAAAAAAGAAGGGATCTGTAATGCTGGAGTCTGCAGCTCAACACAGGATCAGTAACCTGGACCAATAACTATCTATAAGAGCAGGACACACAGCCACTCCTCAAGCTAAAAAAACCTTAAAGAAATTGTTTACTTAACGTATAAGAAATTGTTTTGATGCTGAAGTACAAGTACCATTAATCCAAAGACCACTGAAAGATTGCAGTGGGCTTTGGAATCCAACTTCAAAACTCCAGCGGAACCTCAAGCCCAAGCTACTTCTTGCACACCTCCTCACATTCAGTTTGACAGGTCACTGCACTAAGTCGTGCCCTGTTGTGCTGGTTTGGCCAAATTTAGAAATATATCTTCTGAGAGAAGGCAGGTTACAAACCACCCCTCCCCCACCAGGTTCGGGGAAAATAAATTTTCCTCAAAGGAAAGTGAAAGAGATAAAAACTATTTATTTAACAAACACACAGGAAAAGGAAAATAATGCTAAATAATAAAATCTCTCACTGTGGAGAAAAAACCTGGGAAAGTGTTCGAGTCCTCCCTTTGGTCTCCTTGGAGCTGGGACTTGGCTCAGGGCCAGGCCCTCTGTGCCCGGTGGAAAGTCCTCCTGATGTGCTCTGATATTGAAGCAGTCCAGTAGAAAAGGGAGAAAAACCAAAATTCTAGGGAAGGGGAAAAAAAAAATTCAACTCTCAGTCTCTCTCCGGAGAAAAAGAAACTGAACAACTGGCCAAAAACTGACCCGGGAGCAGCCAGCCGGGTACTTCCCCTTTCCCCAGCCCCAGCTGAAAAAAGTCTCTATCTCTGTGTGACCTTGAACAAGCTGCAAACTGCTTTGAAAAAGTTTTGCTCAGTTTTTCCTTCCCCCTCTCAGGCTCAGTTTAGAGGCATAAAAAGGCACAAAAATTAATTTCTGGGCATAGGGCAGCAATATGGGATACACATCATAAAGTCACCCCAAGACACCTGTCTTCTTGTGCTGCTTAAGACTGAGCAATGCTCACTTGACAGCTGCAAAGGGTGTGATGGAGCTCAGCAAAATTACCAGAGCTTTCTTCAAAGGTCTGACTTGCTTGTGATTGGCTCTCCATGATACAGCACAGCTTCTCCTTCACAGTCTCAGTGCTATTCTGTACCTCTTGCTGCTGGATCTCTGCTTCCTGTCTAAATCCACAAGTTCAATAGCTTTAGAAGGGAACTCCCAGTTGAAAAAGAAGAATTCGGAAATATCCTTTTTTTGCGCGGAGAGCAGGAAAATGTACACAGGGCCAGAACGTGGTTTGACATGATGCATCAGACAGAAAATGGGTAAGAAGTGCTCATGTTCATATTTAATTGGAAACATCCAACATGCAGAGGTTATTCTAATGTTAAAAAAAACCAGTTACTCTTTAGGGTATATAATGAAATATAATGAAATTATAAATTTTGGTTAATGACCCACAAAAATTTCCTTACCAGATCACTTCTACAAGTATTTTTGGGCACATTGCTAAATGATCAGTAACAGGCAGAGTTTTCCTTTTATGAACTAAAATTCTCTCAAGGAACAACTGCATTAAGGATTAAAGCCATATCTTCAGCACAAGTGGCTGGTTTTAATGACTTTTTCATCATATAAAAAACCAATCTAAAACCAGATGTTGTTTGGTATTCTGAATACCTGTTGAAATTTATCCCTTCACACACAAACAAATGAAACAAAAACCCAAAACAAAATAGAAATTGGACAATGACTCCTGGTACCTCTTGACTCTGAATACTACCTACAAACAGAAAAAAAATCTGTTGCTTTTCTGAAGCTTTTCTATGGAGGTTTCTTACTCCTAGATTCTGCTACTCTTGTATTAGTCAGGGTTTCCAAGTTGCAGCACGCAGGTCCTTCAGAGGAGAATATTGCTCACACAGCTGAACACTTCCTTCTGAGCTCATTCATGTATGTGCCAAGCAGAGCCAAGAAAAGATGCCATTGCCAGTACCAAGGCAGTCCCAGTACAGTGTGAAACTGAGGTGAAACCTATGAGGAAACACAGGCCACCGTTTCAGCTGCACAAAGCTGGTGGAAACAAGCACTGGTGCTAACACCACTCTTCTCACTGTGGAGCATCCTCTTCTCTTGCCCTGGCAGGCCATTCCATGCCTTTGTCGTTTCTTCCATTGTGCCAGCGTGAGAGTTTGTACAGCTGAACAATGACTCAGTGTGCGGAACTGATCCAACTGAAAATTGATTTTTTAAAAATTTTTTTCCTTTTTTTTTTTTTCTGGCAGTGTTACTCCTACCCTCTCTCAACTCTGGTTCACTGTGTGGCCACAAGAAAACTTGTTCCAGCAAAAGTAAAGGCTCAGCAAAAAGAAGCAAGTTCCACTGCACTGGAAGTGCTGGATTTTATTAAGTGAAAATGATCCTATGGAGCTCTAGAAGACTACTCCCAGCAACAAAGCTAAACTGCTGTATGGTGCGTGGCAAGTTGCTCCAAGTCTCTCTCTTCTCAATTTCAGCCTATTTAGACTATACATTCTTCAAAGCAAAAATGTTTTGCTTATTATATAATTAATTCCAAGTCTATGTTGAGGAAATATCATAATAAAAAGAAATAAAAACAGTGATTTCTAAAGCAAAAAGCAGTTTACTTTTAAGGGATTCTTGTTAGCTAATGGAAGTGCAAACCAATAATCACCTCCTGCACTTCAATCCTATACTGAAAACTGCAGAACATGATACTCTGTTTATCAGTGAGATCAAATTTCTTTATAAAGTCAAGAAACTCACATGAAAGATATCTACCTAATAAAGGAATTCACATTATATATAAACTCTTTAAAGATAACATTTTGTTCATAAGATAAAATAATGTAAACCTTTTTTTCTTCATTTTAATTGTTTAGGTTACCTGGGTATATATTTAGTCATAAAATTACTAAAATTGTTCTTTGCTGTTATCTGGGGGGAGAAAGAGGGAGATATAACTTTTGGATTATTTTTATAACCTTTATATTAGTGTATCAGAACAGCATGAATGGATTATACCTGAGACAAGGAAGTGTTCCACATGCAAAGAAGATTTAACAAGGAGTTCCTAGGACCTCCCGTGGATCCTCTTTGGCACTTCATCACCTTAGAGACTTCAGTGGGGCTGTTAGTGCTCAAGGCTTCACTTCTGCACCAAGACTTTTCACTGGGTCTGTATTTCTGTTTCCCTTTGCTACAAACGGGGCTGATGGAGAAACATTGTGATAGTTGTTAATATTCCCCTTGAAAACGCACAAGGCTGTCTACTCCAGATTTTTCTCCACACTTTTTTGGTTACTGGTGTACATTTCATAAAAGGGAGGATCTCTGCATATTAGCAGTGGTTACCCTGGTGACAGAGACACAGTTCAGCCAGCATCTCTACCCTCACGACTACTGATGGAGATAAGCAGGGATGGCACCAGTAGGGAGCAGCACTGTAGGACAAACCAAGGAGACATCGCTTTTCTCTCACTGATTCAAATTAATAGTAACAGTGCTGAGTGTGATGTAAATTCCTTGAGCAAGAGCAGATTCCTTACTTCAGGGATCCTGTAGGCTATACTCAAGTGCCAATGCTTTTTAAAAATCATTTTTGCTTTGCTAGTGTCCCAGTAGGAGTTTAAGAAGTCAGTTGCAGCCAATTGTACTTTCTCCTTTCTCTCTAAAAGGGATAAAGCTTTCAAACTATTTGAATAAACTGTGATTACATCTTCATTTGTCAGTAATGGGATTACCACGCTGATAAAAGAGACTTCAGACAAACATACATGTTTAAGATTGGTGTAAATTACCCAAGAGGGTCGGGAAAATCCTTTGGGCTCCTTAGGGCCCATCCCTCCCTCTTTGAAAGCTGCCTGGCACCAAGAGTCCTGAAAAGGCTGGGACCAGCTGACCATTCCCTGCTGGGGGTTGTGGCTGTTTTCCTGCACACATGCTCGCTGAACTGGAAAATACAATTATGCACATCCAAGTTCACAGTTAGTTTTTTGACTTTAGCTAACAAGCTAAAGATTTTTCAACTAATTGATTTTATCTCTAGATGAAGAAGATGTCATAAATCTCGGTCAGCTAATAATGATTAAGAGATAAAGGCAACCTGAGAAAAATATAAATGCTGTTGTTGCTAAATGCTGATGGACTCCATGGTGAGATAATCTTTTTAACATGGCGACCCATCCCACATACAAAATGTTTGCCCAAAGCTCCATTTGTGAAAGAGAACAAATGGGAAATCTGAAAGCAAGCAGGAAAGATATGAGTGAGAAATGAAACGCAGATTCAAATCCTGTTAGGGCTAAAGAAAAAGAAAGGCTGGAAAATAATCCTACTTTGAGTCTCTATAATGAATTGCATATTACAGTACGGAGGGATTGCTCAGGAGGATTCTAAACTCTGCAGAGAGCAAGCATAGGGATTAGTTAACTCTGTAGTTGTCTTCAACTTTATGAGGTCTTGATTCTGCCATCCATATACCTTTTCAGTGGGTTTTACTTGTATTGGCACCAGTGGGATTCCTTGTTTGGCTAAATGTAAGGGCTGCAAAGCTGGGTGTTTATATTGGAAACTGAGAAATATAATTTGAGTATGTGGGTTAATCTAGTGGGAAATAACTTCACTGAATTACATCAGAATTACATATGCAAAACTCAGGGAAAAAAAGAAAAAGAAAGAAAAAGTATGGTTTGGAGAATTGCTATATATATTACACAGCTTTGAGTAACTAGCCAAAAAACATGATGTGGTAAATTTGGCCAAAGATTTGCTGATGACACTTTTTACTTCTGACATATTTCCTTGAATACATTATACTTCTTCGTGGGAATTCATCAAAGTAGTCAGAATTTCCTACTACAAGGAAGAAAAACTTCTGTTTTCCTGTTATTATGTTGCAGGATATAATATAACAAGCTTCGGATTAAGTTGCAGTATTTAAAGAATGTTTCATTCCGGAGAAAAGAAAGTCTGTGAGAATTTTTTTCTCTCAAAGTTTCAGAATGTTCTGGAGAATGGATTTCCATTACTTTGATCACATTCAAAAGTAGAATTTATTTATAAATTAAGAAACTAAATGTGTAAGAACTAAAGCTAGGTTTTTCTGACTAGGAAAAGTTTATCTTCTTTCTAAAGGCTTTCAAAGATTGCACTACATGTATGCACATGAAACAAAAGCAGTGATTTGACATCATTTAAACCTTGTTGTTGCTAAACATTCTTCCTTTGGAATAAGTGAAATTACTGACTTTCAGGCATCTTATTTTCAATCCTGATAGAGGAATCTGTATTTTAAGGAAAAACTGAGGATTGATACTATAATGATTCCCATGTTATTATTCAGGAAAAACAAAGCCATCATGCCAAGATGCAAGCAAAACTAAATAAATGAAAACCCTGTGACAAAGATCCTATCAAGGCAGGATTCAACAACTACCTAGAATAAATAATGAGGAGTAGCATGACTGAGATAAACCTTTCAGTCTCTCCTGAGGATTTCCTTAGTTGCCAGTCACCAGTTTCCCTGTGATCCTGCCGGAAGAAGCAAGTTTTGAGCCATTCAAAGTGTTCTGTGCATAAATGATGCTATGGAAGAATAGAAGCACATGCAATACTGAGAGGGCGCTGAGCTGCCATCAGAGCTGATCATTAGCAGTGTAATAAAGTTGTATATAACACGTGGGAGGAGAAGAAGAATTCAAAGGGAGAGACAAAATGCTCAGAATGTAATGCTAAACAAATTTACAGTGATAAAGAAACCATCTGGACAGATATGTGAGCATGGTGTAGACACCAAGGAAGCCATAGATGAGAAGATTACAATTTTGGAGATCCTCTGCTTGATTTTGGAAGAAGAAAAGGCAAAAATTCAGAGAAAGCAGAACAACAAGGTTTTTGTGATATGAAAGATGGAAAGTTGAAATCAAGAATGGCTTTCCAGAAAGGAAATGGAATCCCAGTTGGCATCCATTTTTATAGTGACAACTATAACATAGTAGTCATAATCTGCGAGAAAAAAAAAAGAGAAAAAGAGGGAAACCTCTTAACATTCTGATGAGTATTAACAACAAGTGACAGGTTTTAATATATCATATTTCAATGGACACACAGGCAAAGTATAGATGAAAAGTGATTGAGGATATTGGTGAAAGTAATGGACAAAACCAGATTTTTGAGTGTTTGGCACAGTAAGGGTAGTAGAAAACCACCACATAAGAGGATGATGTTGTGGAATCAAAAAGTTGAGAGAAAGCAAAAGAAAGCTCTGTCAAGTGGTACAAAAGATACAACACCTAATTAAAGAAAAAGAACAACATTGCAGGAGACAGAAGAGTAGAAGGGGGTAGGGATAGACAAGAGAGTTAGTCATAACTGAAGGAAATAGCGAGTCTGACAGAAAAGTAATAGAAGGATATTGTCAATGGCTCAGTAAGAAGTTGAGAGACAGGCAAACAGTGAGTTGGCAGGGAAATTAATGAGAGAGTGTTCAATAACGCAACAAGCTAAGCTTTAAAATAAGGCAATATAGCTGTTGAAAGGATTGCCAGGCAACGAGACCAGTGAGCTAATGAGAGCCAGCAGGTAAATGGAGAAGAGAGGCTTCTGGAACAGTGAAACTTAAAGCTCAAGAGTTTTCAAATTATGCCAGAACTTGTGGGTGCCAGTAGTGATCCAAAGTCATGATGTGACTAGAGGGAGTTCTCCTTCCCCAAACCCTCTCACTCATGTTGCCTGTACTGCCTGGTGTCTGTCTTCAATTCTAAGCACTAAAATTGGTCAGAAATCTCAAAGAGATCTCCTTCACTATTCAAGCCATTTTTTCCCCTTCCTCACTCCATTTCTAATCTGTTCTGTAACGAGAAAAGGCCCAAGGAAGGATGTGTCTGATGTTCTTGAATGCAGTAAACGCAAGTTCTAAAATCAGGACCCATCTGTCCAGAGTGTTCTTCCATTAGATACAAGCCATTCATAAAAATTTATGTTTATATTTTTTCCCCTTCCTGTAGGACAGTTCTTTTCCTGCTGACAGTGGAACCATATCCTTCTGAATAGTTCAGCAATCACTTGTTGGAGAGAGGATTAACGAGGTTTTTAAAGTCTATAATTCAAGGCACTGTTTTATAGGAGTCATTAATCATAAATCATCATGGTGTCATGTTAGAAGAGACACCAAGAACATCAACTATAGAGAAATTCTTTTATGTATCTAAGCAATAGCCTGAGTTTCATATATGTTGAACATCCACCAGCTTCTTAATAAATGTAATTACTTAAATAAATTGTTACAAACTGCCAAAAACTCAAGTCTTTTGGAAATTCTATCCTAAGGAGTAATCCAAGAGAGTTAAAAGTCCAAGACTCATGGTTTCCAATTAAACTTATACTCCTACTTCCCTTGTGTATGTTTAGAAATCCTATTCACAGAAACTTTGATTAAAAAAATTGCTCCCGATTCTCAAATGTATTTCTAAGTTCTTGTGATTTCAAAGAGAGCTAAGCATGAAAAACTTTGGAGGATTAGGTTCTTGGTATATAAGAGCAGCCCAAGCCAAGTTACTCCAAGGCTTTACTGGAAAAACACAGACTTTAAAACTTGAGAGCTGATAAACATCACAGCAAGCAGTAGCAGCATACTTCGTGCGGAGCTGCACTTAATGATCAGACACTGTAACAGCTGCAATTTCTGGGCAATTTGAAAGTGCCATATTGAAGCATCAAACACAGTGTTCATTGTGGAGAGGGATGTATCAAAAAGAAAAGGTAGTAAATACTCTATGGAACACACAAGCTGGGAACAACTGCACATTTCCTATCCAAAAGTGGTGGGATATCTTACAAAGCATTTTTGAATGTGAATTGGAAATGGCAGCTATGGCCACTCAATCAAGGGCAGTAACATAATCTCTGCTTTTTCATTCAATTATTTCTCACAGTCTAAAGGATTTCTCAGACTTCAGTTCTCTGTGGGGAATGAAATTCTGTCCCTGAAGACGTAAAACCCAGAATCTAATTCCTTACTCTCTTATACATGTTTTCAGTGACTTCTATTAAAACTGTTTGGATGATCCCTGTTATTACAATCTGAAAGAATAGTACTAAGTTTTCCTATTTAAAAATCACAGAACTGAAGTGGAAGGATGATAAGTGGGGTGTCTCATATCATAACAAGGAGTCTGTATCCAAGACTCTAAATCCAAGATAAGTGCTCTGACCCGCGGGACTTAAGTCTTTTCTGCAAAAGCAAGCTATATGAAAGCAGCACGTATGTCTCCCATCAGTGGTTTGGACATACATCCTCTAAACAGCTCGCATGTCTCTGATTTTATTGCAGGACTGTTTATAACATCAAATGCTCGTATTTGTCCCCATCACCAAGCCACAACAAAGTTTTACCTTTGTGTGTCATGCCAACACCTGTCATATGACCATGGATGCCTCCCTAAGGTGATCAAATGCAAACTGAGCACATCTCTACCATGCAGGCACTTTTCAGCCCACAGGAAGCACTGCTCATACAAAGATTTCTGTGTGATTACCTGGGCCCAGCACACAATGGCCTGGCTGCAGTTTGTCACATTATCATCCTTCTTGAGTGTAGGACACAGTCATGAAGAACTGTGCTGAGAAGAAAACATTTTTAACATTTAATCACTCCTTGCCTAAGTATGAGGCCATCAGGAAAGAAGACAATAAAGAATTAGATACCTGCCCCCTCAGGCTGTTGAATGCTTATCTCTGCCCTAATAATTTTGTATTCTTAACAAAGAATTTTGCATAACTCAGATGTAAACATAAAATTTTTTGTTAATATGTTTGTCATCACAAAGACAATGACTGGAAAATCCTCAAGGGAAGTGACTTCCCAGTTTTAATTAGCCAACATCCTTGTCATTGGATGTTAGGAGCAGAGGGAGTCAGAAAGAAGGTTTCAGAATGAGAGACTGGAGTCACACTTTAAAAACCTATGCAGACTTCTCTTACAGGAGAAGAACGAAGCGATCCCAACATAAGACAGCCACCAACCTAGTTGGAGAAGGGAAAGAGTGGCATTTGCTATCTTTGTACAGCAGGAATGTAGCCAAGAACTATTCGAGTGTTTGTTAAAATATATAGCTTTTAGTCTATTAGGTTTCTTTGTTCTGCATCCTTTGTCCCCTGGTTTTAGATTCCATATCACTGGATTTTTTCTCATCTGTAAACATCAAGGTTACCCTGAGGACAAGCCTAGATGGTCTATAAGATGTAAATTTTCTTTGGCTAAGAGAATACTTGTGGCTGGGTCATGTGATACTGCCCTTTCCTTTTATTTGGAAACTTTCAGATTAGAGAGCAATGGCCTTAAAAACTCACACAATACTCTGAAAAATAGTCCATCTGTCTATCAATCATTAAATTCCCTCCACAGCCCACTGTGGTGATTATGAAAAGGACAGTAGTCCCTGGGGTGACCTTGAAGAAGGAGTTTCAAAATAAGTCTCTTCATAGGATGTTTGAAAGGAATCAGTATGTTTTTTCTAAAATATTATTCTTCAATTACAATAAAATTTCTCTAAAAAGGTTCTACTTCTTTATAATATAGCCTCACAACTGTATACACACAAGTACAGCACATATATGGCTACATGAGTGGGTTGACATTTCTAACCCTATTAAATATGAATCTATGTATTTCTTTGGAAACATGTCAAGGTCTGTATGATGAAAGGCAGATCCAAATCCACAAACTATTTATAAAAGGACAAGCTGAACAACTGTGGTCAAAAAAAATATAAAGAAAATATCACAGCTAGAAATCATTTCTGAGAAATAAATCATGGAACTGGAAGAAAGTTTAAATGTTGTTTTGGTTTTATTTACCAGTTCCATAATGTGGAATGTTTCAACATGCTCCTAAAACTGACCCTTCACAATGTGGGTAGAACACACTGATTGACATATTTTGGATCTAGGTTGGCTTTATGTTTCCAAATATGCTTTCCCAACCTCATGATTCCCTGTTGTAAAGCATAATGCCAGTGGAAGGAAAAAGAAAAATAGATTATGAATCAGAGTTCACATTTTGGACATTGAGTAATGGTGATTAAACCTATCTAGACTCACTTACTGCCCTAAGAAATAGCATCTCAAATGCCATTCAAACTTTTTTTTGGAGCTGTCTGCAAAAGTCAGGGTAAAGACTACGGCTTTTAAACTGCAAGGGTAAACACAGGCTTTAGAACTTAGAAAAGACTGGCCTGAAACTAATCAGGCATCTGCAGATCTGATCACTTCAGATGTATTGACTGGGCTTTAGATGTCTTCTTGCACATTCCTTGCCAACAGACACCACTAACTTTCTTGCACAAAGCTACCGAATTGCTACATAATGCCCAAAAGCTAGCATTTCTTACTTGCCTTGCAGTTTGGTAGACAATGAATGTTACCTTGATGAAGTTTAGAGTGCCAAATTCCTTCATTTAACACAGCTGAAAACAGTCACTAAGCTGTTCTTTAGAAGCAAGGAGGTAAAACTACTGTTATTTGTACCTTAAGCATAAATCAAAAGGCAATGCAATGCAATGATGTTTACAAGTTGTGTACGCAGGAGAAATAACATAATACATATTTACATTGAAAGGTGTGAGACGCCCAGATTGGCTAATGAGGATGAGAGAAAAGGCAAAAATACCAGCTGTAACCACAGAAGTAGTGTAAAAATAGGAGAGGACTTTTTAGCCAGAGGCTGGATTACAGACTTTTGGAGCGCTCTGTGAAGAATTTGTCTCCGCTTTGATTTCTTCTGTGCTTAGGAAAACAGGACTCTTTACACTGTAAATGAGCAGGATTGCATCAGAGATGCTAGATTCAATTATCGCTCCCCCTAATGAAAAGGGTTCATGAAGCTCTGTACTTAGGTTAATTGTCCTGTTCAAAAAACGGTAATAATACTGATGTTAACCTGATGCTACGTTGATTCTTCATTCAGAAGAGGAATTACAAATAATGTCACGTGGCAGATGGATGCACTAAAAACAAAAGGGACAAAATGGTGACTGTATGCTGCACTAGAAGTTTGACAACGTATAAGGAGCCTGCCTTCTGATTTTTAATTTTTTTGTAAGTGAGAATTCCCACAGCATTTAGATCACGTTATAAGAGGAAATGAAATGAAGCTTATAATTTCAGCAAATGACTGCTTGGATTTTCTCCCCACACAGAAGTAAATTTTTATGCTAATCTGTGAACCAGTGTATCTGAGCTGAGCTCAGCTGTGGAAATTTGAAAATTGTAAAGAGAGTAGAAGGGATTTTCCACTTGCTTGGGTGGTCTGCTACTGGTATCACTGATGATCACTGGATTGGAGTACGTGTCTACCAAAGAAGAGGATAGTGATGTATTGTTTGTATTTCTACAGAGAATCACTCTGCAGCTAACCAAGATCACAGGCGCCTGCAGTAATAAACAAGAGTCTATCAGTTTGAGGTAAGAGGCAATCTTCATGCTTACCACAGAAATTGCTGTCCTCTAGAGCTAGGATTTTATATTTGGAAGAAGAAAAAAAGCCATAGATTAGCTACTAAATAGAATATGTTGCTGCTCATAAAACTCCATATGTCAACATAATTGTTCCACCTGCATGTAAGTAATAAAGTAGCTTTTTAATAGTTATATAAATAACTGTTATATATGACCACAGAGTGGGCATGGTTTGGAACTTGACACCATCTTGGCTGGACCTCAGCAGAGCCTCAAACTTAAGTTTCTTGGAGACATCTTTAATACTCAAAGGAACTTTTTGTAACAACAGCTTCAGAAGACAATAAAAGTAGAATGATTAGCATTCTGAGGTAATATATTACTACATAACCCCACAGACCCAACCTTACTTGTGACCATTAAGTTTAGTAAACATTTTTAAAAAACAAAACTATGCCTCTCACAACTGACTAGCATTTGTTGATAACGAATAAATAAACCCACAAGTAGGCTCTCACTAAACAAATGGTAACTGCAGACACCCAATATTGTTATTCTTCTTGTCATTTAAATGAGACTCTCAAGAGAAATTCAGCTGATTTCCAAGACTTGGATCTTGGAAATTCTGTTGAACTAATCAGATTTCTTAGGAGATGGTGCCAGGCTAAGCATAAATCATTTATTTGACATCAGTTTGTGATGTAAAATTTACCTTAGAATCATTGAATAAATACTAGTGAGGAAAGTGAGCTACCAGGTAGCAATGGCCCACATAGTGCTGCACAAATCTGCCAGAAGGCAACACTACTTGACATTCTACAAGTGAAGGTAACAAGGCCAAAATCTGGAACAAAAATGAGAAAAAAATTCATGTCATGTACTTGAACTGCACTGTGGTTATTTGGAAGCCCTTTTTCATCACTAATTATGTTAGAGTTTAGCAAATATCCAGTCATATTAGAGTGAGTAAATTATTGGTGTAGTAACAAGATAAAGAGAATAAAATATTTAACACCTGCTCCTAATAAATCTCTGGAATGTCACATTCAAAGGGCTGGTAGAACAGATTGAAGTCTCTATTTCACTTTGCAAACAGAAGTTGTGGGAAAAAAAGCAACAGAGGGAAAAAAAAATTATACTTTAATTCTCATGGTCATGTCTGCATGCTTATGTCCAGATCACAGTCCTCAATTTTACATTTCAAATGCATGTCTTCAGAACTTCAGGAAGTAAGGTCCCAAGACTTCAAGTTAAACAGCAAGAACATTGAGAAAGAGTTTTTCAGCAGAACTCTGAATTATTGACGTTCCATGAACATCTGGTGCAAAGTGTTCATTTAAAATGGAGGTAGGTGTTGTCAGGCAGATAGTTAGGGGCCTTCACCTATGGGAATTCACACTTTTAGCATTATTTTAAGTCTTGAATAGAGTTAATAAACTATTCACAAATGAAATTAGATACCAAAGAAGGAGATTCATAGCACCTTACAGCTAATACAAATAGAAAATGATACATGAGGTGTGTGAAATTCTCAACTCACTTTAAACAGGAACTGAGCTAGGTATTTTAGCATTTGAAATACATTTATCATCACAATTCCCCATGAACTAAAGCAAAACCTTAATGCCTGAGAGGCACCTGTGTCTTGTGGCTGATAGGCCTGATATTCTTGGCAAGATATGATTAAACTCACCAAAAATGAGACAACTCTGGTCTGAAAGCTGTGAATCTGCTTCAGTGCTGTGGTATACCTAATTTACAGACCCTAGAAATAAAAAGCTTAAAGATCACTCTTCCTTTAATAGCTTTGTTTTTCTATAGTGAATTGCATAAATTCAGTAAAGGAGCACAGAGTTAGGCTACTAGCTTAGGGTCATCAAACGATGGTCAAGTACCATGGGATGCTTTAGGAAGAGCACTGCCAGCAGGTCATGGGAGATGATCCTGCCCCTCTACTCAGCCCTGGTAAGGCCTCATCAGCACAAGAGACATGGAGCTTCTCAAGCAGGTTCAGTGGAGAATGGCAAAGATGATTAGAGGATCTTTTTAGGTAGAGTGACAAACATGATTAGGACATTTCTCTTGAGAGGAAAGGCTGAGGGAACCGTGTCTGTTCGGCCTCGAGAAAAGACAACTTCATCATGAGGGGAGCTTATCAATGAACGCTCTGGACACAATCCTGTGCCATGTGCTCTAGGGTGACCCTGCCTGAGCAGGGAGGTTGGACCAGAGGATCCACTGGATCCCTTCCAGCCTGACCCATCCTGTGATTCAGTGATTCTGTGCGCATGACTGCACACTGGAACAGATTGTCCAGAGCCTGCATGGAGTCTCCCTCACTGGGGACATGCACAAGCTGTCTGGACACTATCACGTTAGGTTTAAAGCAGATATTAGGAAGAAATTCTTCACTGTGAGGGTGATCAGGCACTAGCATAGGCTGCCCAGGAACATTGTGGCATTGTGTATGCCCCAGCCCTGAAATTGTTGAAGATCAGGTCAGATGGGGCTTTAAGCAACCTGGTCTAGTGCAAGGTGCTTCTGCCTATGGCATGGGGAGTTGATCTTCAAGATCCCTTCCAAATCAAACCATTCCATGATTCTAGGATTCCAGAATCACATGCCCTTAACTTAGACACTTGAGACATGATGCAATGTAGCTGTTATTGATAAGAAGCAAATCAGTAGAAGAATGGGGCCAAGGATAGCTGAAACACATGATAAGACAGGCAACTATCCTTCTCTAAACAAAATCTCTTGGCCAATATGAGATGTTTCTACAAATAGATCATGTCAGAAAATAATTTGTACATAACACTTGATATTATAAAGGTTTTCTGTAGCTCTGACTTGTGCAGACATCTAAGGAATTAAAATCCTTTCCCACAAGCAATCTGTCTACATTATGATTCCCAGCACAAAGGCCAGATAGATATAGCAAACAAAGAGGAGTTTAAAAATTATTAGGAATTGTCCTGCCTCCCAAACAAAAAATATTAAGAAAATACTCCTGCAAAGGAGTAGCAAGAGATTATGGGCCTTGTTTGCCTTTTCTACTGTAATAATGACCACAATAATTACAGTTTGGTGCATGGGAGGGTTGCAAAAAGAAACAACCTTCCTTGCACAAAACTTTTCTGGCAGGAATATTCTAACCTATATTACTTACCTGGCAGAGAATCAAAAGCAAATTGACATTGAGTTAGCTTTTTCTTTAGCTTTGATTAATAACTTCTCAAGAATGACAAATTTTGATAGAAATTATGGGTTTGCCACAGTCTTGAGGAGATGCTGGTGCAGGGTTCATATATGCAGTAAACTGTAGAGAAATGGTGCAGGTAGGGATAGTGTTACACCTTCAGTTCATCACCACACTCAGCCGAAGCTCAAAGGAAGAGGCAGATATAACCTCTACTGCCGGCACTGAGAATTTCTGCTTTTCAAAGTATGTGGGTGCAGGAGCTGATGCCTTCTGATCAATGAACCAATACGATTTCACAGAGGCTTCTTATTGTTTAAAATACACTCCACTGACACATGTCACTACTTTGTATAAATAAGCAAAGTGTATAAGTAGGGTATGATGTCATTCTGCCTACTTATCTTATACTGCTTATACATATCACTCTACTTATGCATTTTCTTACTTACTTATACTTTTTACAACTTCTACATAACACAGTACTTATGCATTTTACCTACTTACACATGTTACTCTACTTATACATCTCACAACCTTTACATGATACTCTACCTATACATTTTACAACTTATCCATAAAACAGTACATATACATTTTGCAACTGCTGTGCATGAGATTTCACATTTCTTGATTGGTTTCTCTATTCTGTCCATGAGCTCCACACACACTTTTCTGATAATATGATTGCTTTTAATCTAGTGCAGCACAGTCCTTTTTTATCTATTCCTTGCTGTCTTGGTAGTTAGTCTTTCAGCTTCTTCTTTCCCAATTCAGCACAGTTTACCTTTTAGTCCTTGATGAATTCCTGAGGGCTCTAACAGGTGGGGCTCCTGATCCAGGCAAGCAGCATCAAGATGATGACAACAACAACAAAACCCATCCAGTGTTCAGCAGCCGAATTAGTCCAGGAAATCCAAACAAGAAGCCAGCAAAGGACAAAGAACAAATATAAACCTACCCCACCCCTCCCTCTCTAAACCTTCCGACTGGAGCTTAAAAACCCTCTTGGGGCAGATGTGCTGCAGCTGAAGGTGGAAGGACCAGGTGAAGCCAGTGAAGGTAATTCCAGCCTGGTCCCACTCTGAGGGCTCTGATAAGAATAGCTAAAGATGGTTTGGCTGCGGCACACTATCAAGGTTCAAATACCTTACAACATGTGGGTGAAGGCAACTTTTATAAACAGACCATACACCCTCAAACAAAGGGTGTCTAACCCAAAATTTTTCTTCACAGACTTTCCACAAGAGAAATATTTGTTTGCTAAGGGATTTTTTGTTGTAGAAAGATGACAGCTATTTCAAAAGTTTGGTCAATCCTATTAAAATGCAGAATATGTGCCTTTCTTGTGCTTCTGCATTCTGCCAGGGAGCCTATGCTGCTGCTGACCAAGTGGGTGTAGCGTAGTATCATGACTTGCAGAGGTAGTAGCTTGAAAGCTTTACATAGCCACACTAGCAATATTAGCCACATTAGCAATATTAGCCACTGTAGTACTGAAGTCAGTAATGATTTTTCCCAGAAAAGCTATTTTCTTTCTAACTTTATGCTACACTGTTTTCAGCCAGCAGGCTAGCTCAGCAAGAGCTATGTGAGGACAAATGGAGAAGATGACAGAGGCAGTGTCCTGTCCCTGCAACAGGCTTCAGTGCAGAGCATGCACTGTCTCAGAAAACTGACTCCACCACTTTCATCTGTCATATTTCATTACGTTCCCATACAGCATTGTATTGAAATGAGGAGATACAGTGAATAAAGCCATTGTAGTCTTCAGTTCATAAATGCAAATTGTGCAAGTTCATTCCCCAAGAAAGCAATCCAAGTTCAGCTCCTAGAAATCTAACTCTGATGGAAATGGCACATTAAATTCTTTGGGGGTAATGGATCTGTAAATAAAATGTAGTGCTTCCCGCAGCTGATATATTTGGATTTAAACCAGAAGGTTAAGATTGCCTGAGCACACAGTTCAAACACTCCAGGAAAAAAATACTCAGGTCCCAAGACAAAGTAGACAAGTATGGGTTTATGCTCCTGGTAGAAGTTTTTTTAAATTACTAGAATCTTATCAGTTAAATAACAGCAGCTGCCATAATGAAGATATGACAGGAAATCTGTGTTTCTCAAAACCCATGCTTTGGACAAAAATTTGGGTTATTAGGCCTCAATGCAGACAAAAAAGAATATATTTTAAAGCTACCAAAAAAATACAGAGGCCAAATATATATTTATAGCTGAAAGGCCAATAAATAAGGAACAGTTTTTAAACCACTTATTCACACTACTGAGATCTTACAGGAACTAGACAAATATATAAATAACCGTTAATAAATCTTTTCAAATGGTTTTGTTCTTAGGGCTGGATCCTTATATATCTCTTTAATCTGCAACTTGATTGATGTCTTTAGGTATTTTAGAAATAAACATGACCATGGAAATGTATTTAAAATGTGGTTTACTGTGAATGGCCTCTAAAGTTGAGTGTATTAGCAGCTCCCTGAAATCTCTTCCATCTCCCTCTGAACTGCAGGACCTTACTGCATCTCCCTGTGTTGCCAATAGAAATGTTAGCAGAATCAAACCCTTAACAAATGTATGTCCACATGGCAATAATAGATTCCAGTCCTGCACAGACTTGTGTGTGTGCTTAATATCAAGCACATGAGTAACTCCAGGCTAGAACCTGAGCATACAAAGGAGCACAGTCCAATCCATTGAACTCCTGTGTACTCTTTGACAGGTATTCTTTTGCTTGTCACCTCCGCTCCAGCCCTCAAAACACAAGTCTCCCTTTTATTAGTTTCCTAAGCATAGATTTTTACCATCATTTAGTGCTTTTAAGGTTTCAGAAGAAATAAAATATCTAAACCCATTGTAATATATTAGGCAAATGCAAAAATTATCAAGAATTCTGGATTTTTTTTAAATAAATTAATAAACTTGTGCCCTGATTGTCTATGTTAAATATGCAAGAAAGGCAATAATTTAAGGAAACAAAACCAAAGCAAAGTAATATAAACAAACAATTTTCAGGTAAAAAAATCAGTAGAAATTCTGTGAATTTTAGGATGATCCATTAAGACATCCTAAGTAGGGCTAAAATCTCATCATGAATTCACCTTGCTCTTCTTTGGCATGCTTTTGCCTCCAAGGTGGCTTAAGAGAGTGGGTGATTGTGTCCAACATTTGAGGTGCTTCGTTGAGCACCTCAGGGTAAGCTGGGAACAGTTTTGGTCTTCACTTCCTGGCTTCCTTGGGCTTGTCAGTAGTCTGTCAGGGTGTTTGGGGTTTCTTTCCCCATGTAGGAATAGAATGCTCTACTGACTGAAGCCAGGGAAAACATTATGTCTTTAAACAGACAAAGTTTTCCCGTGTTACAGTACTACTTGCAAAGAATTTTGAGCTATGTCTAAATGTAGAAATGGCTGCATAGGCCTGAATTTAACTTCCAGTGGATATCAGAAAAGTACTTTTTAAGTAAAGTGTATTGGCTTTTTGATTTCCAGCTGTAACAAATATTTGTTTCATTATTTTTTATGTATTTTCAAAAAATACTATCTGCTGTATAATACCTATTATTTTACTGTTTCATGCCCTATAAACACTGTTTTCAGTCTTGTCTCTTCCTGCAATAGTAGCTTGTTGTCAAAGTAAAAGTAAACTGGTTTACAACATCAAAGAATAAAGCTGGTTTGGATTAGATTGTCAGCGTGTAAAAGCCAGCTGGCATAAGAGCTTACCTGTCTACTGCAGTCACATGCAGCTCCTTCTCTGTTAAGGTTTGGATATCAAATTGTGAAATGCAGTTGTTTCTAAGCAATTTATTACGAGGTGAGAAATTCCCATTACTTTAATTCAGACATTTAGCAAGGACAGAACATCAATTCGGCCCAGCACCACTGGTACAACACCTGTGCTCGTGGCCATCAGAAATGGCAGCCTTGGTGTGGTTGCACAACTTCCCCACATGTATCTCCAGCTTAGATGCTGGTCATCAGTGGTGTTAGGTCTCTGCCAGGACTGGGCTCAATTGGTTCATGGGGATGAGATCTTACTCTCTTACAGATAAGTGTATGGTGTGAATGAGTGGGAAGAATCACTGTAATTAGTGAGTTTGAGTGGATGCTACTGTGGGAAGGATTTTTTTAATAGACTACTTGAGTGATTACTGCTATTCAATTTTCTTTAAAAAACAACCAATCAGTCTTCTCAATGTCAAGCAAAATACTTTGTGGCTTAAAAAGTGACTCTAAAACCTCATTCCCAAATCTTAATAGTTTTAATAATAAATCTCAATTTCTAACAAAACGAGGTTACCTTTGCAAATTTACTTTGTTTACAGTTGCCTGTTTTAAAAATAACTGCTGTAGTGGGAAGCGTAAGAGGCTTTTTAGTAAGTGATACTTTCTCTGTGCTTTGTTTTCACAGCATGACCAGACAGCTAAGGGCTAGCAGAGAAGCCCTGTACACATTCAGCTGGCCAGGGCTCAGCAGTTCCCCAGATGTGCAAGGCGTATCTGGCCATTTAGCAGGAGTGGCCAGGAGGCAATAACTGACCAGCTGTCCCCCGATAAGGGACAGACATTTGCATCCCAGGACATAGGCTGGCTGATACTTGGTGAAATTGTGCAGTCTGAAGTGCTGTAACCCATTTAGCCATGTATGCAAATGACACATAAATCACTGCAAACAATAATAAGCCTGGGGAAATCCAGGCACTGGAATAAAATACTCCTTTCCCACTCTTGTCCCTCATCTCCCCACCAGTTCAGCCAGTGTGCTGGATGAGGTCTCTGCCGACCCAGCTGTGCTGGCATTTGCTCCCAATAATATTTCTGCCCTTCCCTGAGTCTCCACCTCCTCCCTCCTGCAGCAGAAGCCATTTAGCCCGGGTGGGTGCCGCAAAGGGGAGGCAGAGCCATCCCGATCCTGACAGGGTGTGGCAGGCGTAGGGCTGGCCACATCTGGGAACCACCCCCCCCCCGTTCTGTCCCCTCAGAAATCATCCCCAGGGATGGAGGGCTGAGGGGAGCACCTGCTACAGCGGCTCTGACTGGTCATCGGTGCCACACGGCGGGGAGAGTGCAAGAAAAAGCCATTCAGAGAGAAGAGGCCTGGCCCCCGTAAGAGATGGGTCTGAGATGGCTGGGGAGGTGGAGGAAGAACTTCATGAAGTTCCAGAGCTTTATGTCCTTACAAAGAGAACAGCTGAGCCTGGCAAGGTCTGTGGACAGCAACACAACCCCCGCAAAGCACGTGGCTGCCCTCAACTATCCCGAAAGACTGCAATTAGCCTGTTTTAAAACCCGCTGTGGCCAAGGGCTGCTTTGGGCAGCCTGCTGAAGGTGGCTGAGAGCTGCTGTGGGCACCCTGGCAGAGGTGGGTGCTGGTGAGGCAGAGTGGCAGAGGTGAGGAGCTGTTGCAGACAGATCCCGCATCCTGCAGTGGTACGGAGGCTTTGTGTGGGGAATAGAGAGGCGGTGGTCCCCCTGCTTCATTGCCAAACACAGGTGGCAGTGAGAGCAGTAAGAAATATTTAGTTGTGTGCAGGAAGTGTGGAATAACAAAGATCTTAGTGCAAAATATTCCCTCTTTAGTACTTGCTCTTTCACATCCTTCTCCCATACCACTGCTTTCCATGGCAATTCAGGAATGAGTATCTGCTTTGCACTAGAGGTAGATGTCTGATGGTAGGCAAGTATAATCATAGTCTTTTATTTCCATGACAATCCAACAATGAAAAGTTTCCCCGCTGCCTCCTCATGAAATAAAGCAGAGAGACAAAGAGAAGTGGTCAGGCAGAGAAGTGAAAGACCCTCTGGAGCCAGTCATTTAACAATGATTACTTTGCAGCTCCTTGCCCAGCAGAAATGAGATGGAGGTGCATTAGGGTAAGAAAGTGATTACACTGCCTCCCTTTCAAGCTCTAGACCGGTGCTGTGACTTGATACGGTTTTTATCAGAGACTGCAATGCTGCATTACCAAGTAAGCAGTAAATTATGTCGAAATCAATTATACTACCCCAAGCAGAGATTCTGAGTAGAAAATGAATGGGTCTGGGGGTGGAAAGAACAGACACTGCTTATGCATTTTGATTAGATAGCTAGCTATCATCATCCACGAGAAAGGAACAGCCAGCAAGTCATGAGATCAGGAATATTAGGGTGACTTTATCACACTTTATATTTTATGTATGTTTTACTGCTGCCTACAAAGGGGGATTATGGACCTTACTAGGAGTCCCCTTGTATGATACAAGCTTTTCTGTTTTCAAGTGCTTTAATCCAGCTTCTGAAAAAAAAATAATTTTATGACCTATATGTATAGGCTGACAGAGAAGATACTCACTATGAGCCTTTATGTCCAGAAAGTGTATGGATAAATGAATCTTTATTTTTAAAAGGCAGAGAGATCAAAAGAATAGATTTATGTTGGAAAAAAACCCCATTTTGTTGCAAATTGTAGTGGCGTTTGCATGGAAATGATCAGACAAAAATCCCTCCTGAAATTCTAATGGGTGGAAAGATTCTTGTTACAGTAGATTACTACAAACAAAAACCAAAGCATTTACTGCCAGCCTGCTAAACAGAGCAGGAGGAAAATTACTCAGGCTGACATTCAGAGTCTAGTTATAGGCTTGTAAAGCTGAAGTAAGGGCAGTTAAATTTCCAGAACTGGGGTAACTCCCAAACTGGTGAGAAATATTTCTGTCTTCTCTGAAGATCATGAGCAGTGCTTACATTTGTTGACTGACATCTCTGTATTGAGAGAAAAATAATCCCTGTCTTTGGGGTTGTCGGGATTTGTGCTGGTGTACTTCTGACTTATAATGGGGCATCTGATCATTCTTGCACACAGATTACCATCGAAGCACACATGTTACCCTGCAATTTTAGCTCCCTCAATCTCACTCCAGTTCCACTGAAGCAATATGAGATGCAGTGGAAGGCAGAATTTATTTCCTTAGGTGTAAATATAAGCTATCCCATCGGACCCCTTCTGAGTTTGATTCTTCACCCTAAAAGCACTGTCCTGGAGTTTCTTTACACTGCAGCAGTAAAAAGTGGCTTTTAGAAGCTCCCAACAGGTTGATATGGCTTTTCTCTCACAAAAATGCATACTTCCCTGGGTCACGACTTCTTTTCCCCATTTTTGCAGGAAAAAGAGCTAGAGAGAAGCCGTTAGAGAGGTGCTAACCCTTGAAAAGGCTCAGGGGTCCATTCTCTAACAGCCAGTCCTGGGAATAAATTCCACTCGGAAATGAAACTGTATTCTCTAGAAAGATGAGACCTAAAATGACCTAATTTGTATTATAATGAAAATAAATGTAATAGAAAGTAAAAATATCGAACTAAAAGCGTTCTATAAATTTTAGCAAATTTTTGAATATTCTGATACTTAGCTTACCTAATATTTGATTTACCCTTTTCTTGCCTGCAAAGACTTGTCCTATTAAAAAATAAAACCTGCTAAAACAGTCACACCTGTTGAAAGAACCTCTGGAAAGTTGCTTATTGAAGAAACATGGATTTGATTTCATTGGATTTAAAATTTGGTTTCTAGTAAAAAATATTAAGTTCCATACCTCACTAACAGTTTTCTACAGTTTATTAGAGGCTTGCTTTAATTTCTTCTGTGGTGGGATGCTGCCTGGATAGTTTTCATGTCTGAACCACTACCTTTATGGATGACACCACTTTAATTACTGTGTGCTTCAGTTTCTGCACCTGTAAACCAGGAAGTTTTATCTTTCAAGATGTTTTGAGATCTATTGTGAAAAGAGATATTTAAGAATTTACCACTGGAAGGATAATTAAATTATACTATTGATGATAAATTCAGATGTTATGACAGCTGTCTATGTTAAACCTGATAAAAAAGGTGTTGCTCTATGATGCTGTCAGAACTCTGCTAGAAGTACAGTCTTTTAACAAAGTTGCCTTCCTAAGCACTTGTGAGCACAAGATTCTGGCAGTGTCTGTGCTATGTTTTAGCAGTACAGTTTACAGAGCCGGCTAGAGCTTGCATGTTCCATAGCCCAGCTTTTTGGACTAAGTCACAAGGATGTAGGATGCCTTCAGGATGTCTTCTCAACATTTACCAGCAACCTTAGTCTTCTGATACCTACAGCTACCATGTTTCCTCTTGGCACTTTGTGTCATGGCCCATGTCAACTTTTCTGACAGCAGCTACATGTTGGTGCCACAAAAGCAAATGTCATTCAAGGTTCAGGTCTCTCCCCATTACAGGTTTGGACAAATCTGTTCTTTGTTCCAAACTAATGACCTGGTATGATGATAACATTAAGGCAGGCAAGTGGGACCTCAAGCACAGATTCAAACTTTGCTTAAATTATGCAACAGGCATCCGAAGTTCCCAACTACCTCATGTGAAAATAGGTGCATTGATACATTCCCTTGCCTGTTTCTCTTGTGTTCTTTTTCTAAATTGTATTGTCTTGGACAGTGAAAAAATGTCCAGTTTTCACTCCTGAGGATGATGTTCAGTAGTTGCATGTAGTGGCTGCTAAGTGCCCTACACCAGGTGGGATTTCCTATAATTCAATCCCAAATCCCATGTCCCTTACCAAAAGCAGATGGGATATGGCTTTACTTCTCTTTCATTGCTTACAACTGGGGAAACTGAGGACACTTATAAAGTGCCATGAATTCTCTAAAGTGTCTATCCTGCACTGACTTAGACCTTATGTGTCCTGGATGAGGGGAGGCAGGGTACATCTTTACACTGAACATCTTTACAACACTAGCTGCACAGTGTGAAGCAGGGTCTTGCCTTCTATGGAAGGAATCCTTCCACCACCAATTTAGACCTGGGTTACTCTATGCTTGCTGTTCCTATTACCTTGTTTGTGTCTGTCCTGTCAAGCTGTTAAATAACTTGATCTGTTTTCCTCCCTCCTGAATCAGAACTGCAGCAGAGACCATTTCAGTGGAATGCACAGGGCATAGAAGTGTCTGTCTACTTGTTAACACAGCAGAAGAGGCAGCTAGAAGGGGAAACTCCTTATTCCGTCCCATTGGAAGTGAGATATCACAAATTCTGATATTATTATTTTCATATGTAAAGTCTGGCAGCATCAATAGAGGGTACAATAACCTCATTCTTTGGGACTAGGGTGGGTAGCTGTGTGTGCACACCGACACTTAAGGAGTAAAGTGTGGCTGAAGCTATCCTTGAGAGACACTTCATCCTTTAAAAAAGGGTAAAGTTCCTTCCTTGTTAAAGGAGTTACCTGGGTGCAGAAACATGGCTGTTGCTGTAAGAGAAAACTTTCAGGGACATTTCAACAAGTTTGGAACTCAGATCTGAATGGCAGTTGTGGGGACCCAGGCTCTTAAGCAATTTCATTGTGTCTGAAAATGTTATGTATTTTTTATATGTTTATAGTTTTTCAACAGGGCGTTTCTCTGTGGTGCTCTTATAACTTTCTGTCAAGGCAATTTTACAGCATAATTTAGAAAATCTCAAAGGTTATAATTTAGAAAATATTGCTTTTTCATATTATTTAAATAATTTTTTCTTACCCCTTTTCTTCTTGCATCTTTAAATTTTCTGCATATTTAAAAGCCTCTTTGGCCCTTCAACATACAAATTCAAACTTTAAAAGAATAAACAATAAAACAAGGCTCTCCTCCATTTGCAGGCAAATTTACTTTAGTGTTTCAGAGCTCTAGGGGAAAATAAAGCACTTGAACATAGTGGCTTACAATTCCATGCTCAATGTAAAGGCACTATCAGTGTAGTGTATACAAAGTGATAGTGTAGTGTCTGTTCCCTGAGGAAGAGTAGATAAAGTAATCTACCAACACAAACGGACTTCAAACAGTAGTTTTCAGCTAACAAAAACAAACACCACATCCCAGATTAAAAAAAAAAAAAAAAAATTCCTTGCACTTCTCAGCTTTCCCCCAGGAATATTCTTCCTTCCTCTGAGTTCCATGTTGTCATGGAGAATGATGTGTTAAGGTCTGCAAAACTGGCAGACTGCTTACTTTCAATGTTTTAATTCACAACTAGTGTCCACTAAGCAAAAGGAGGCCTTGTTACTGCTGCAAAAACAATAACTTTATAGTGCAGAACTGGCTGCAAGGTAGGAAATGTAGGCATCTTTCCCTGAGAGTCCATATTTGCTCAGGTGCTTGAATTAAATATTTCACTGAAGAAAGGTGCTCTGGTTTAAACTTGTGAGTACTGTGCATTACTCAAGCAGGGTTTCTTCCACGTTGATTCAGGATGAAATTACTGAAGGGGGAAACCTTTAAAATTTGTGTCTGTATTTGACACCTTACAAGAGTCAATTGTTTGGAAGAGTTTGATTTGTCAATTGCTACCAATTTACAATTTCAAGGGAACAGCAACATTCAAGGAACAACCAGAAGACTGTTTGAGGAAAAAGATCTGAAAAATAGTTCAAGGCAAGACATTGCAGAGAGGAATAGCAGAATTAGCAAGAAAATCAAGAAAGCGACAGTTCTTTTCTTAAATACTGCTTCATTTTTGAACAGGGTGCTCACAAGAAGGATTCCAAAGTAATTACCATTACTATAAGATAAATACTTGGTATATTCTCAAATTTGATTACCTTCTTTCTTATAATATGCTTACCTTGTTTTCATCCTGGATTTCATGGTGGTGAGTGTGTCTTAAAAGGCAAAATCTTATGAAAACCAATGAAAAATGTCTTTGTTATCACATAAGTTAAAAGCAGCATTAGCCATTTAAAATTAAAAATCATATGATTATAGAACTAAAACCATAAAGAACTTATCTGTATCTGTACTGAGAACTACAGAATATCTTATTTGAATATATTGCTGACTGTGCTGACCCTGTATACATGTAAAGAGGCAGCATAAATTAGCTATTGATATAGATTCCTTCAGTCCTCAGTGTAAATGCATGGAGTTTATAATCCAGTTTTTCATTTTTTAAGGCAGTACTGAAAGTAGCTTAGTTGTAAATTTGTTAGATCAAGTCTGATATTCCAGCTCTTTACTGGTGATACCAAAGAGCTTGTAGAAATTTGGCTAAATACTTTGGTAAAGATGCTGTCTTCTTCCTTTCACCTAGTATACTCAGTGCTTTTGATAAATGAAGGTAATGTCATTCACATTGGGCACATTACAGCAAATCTGGAAAAAATGGAATTATTTTGAAAATAAATAAATAAATCACCTATTTTATTGATGGTATTTGAATTAAAGAACAATGGCAGTGCTCATCACTTCTGCAAACAATCTAAGGAGACAGAAAGGCACATTTTACACTAGACTTACTGAGTATATTCCTATTGTTTACTAACATAATATTTTCTTCCTAGCCTCGGGTAGAGAGTACTGATTACATTCTTTCCTGTTCTTATGCAAATTCTCTACACAGTTTGTTGCATTCTTGCAATATCTACTAATGCTCAACTACTTTGTTGTGTGGGATTTAGCACATAAATAGTTATGCCTAGTTTTTGAGACTTTGTGCATCCTGTAACTTTTTTATGTCACCATGTCACTTAAATCACCACTACCTCATTTTTATTCCTCCTGCTCTCCATAATTCCCTGTAATTTAGGTCTTTGAAATGTTCAGTGAATGAATCTCCAGAAACATTTTCTCTGACGACACTGCACTGATCATAGAATAAAATGGCACTCTAAACTGTGAATGGACTGCTGTGCTTCCTTAGCTTCATATCAATCAAAGAGAAATTCCTTCTATTTCTGTTAACAGGGATTATATTTTAGTAAGAGATAATGTATATGCATTATTCTTTGTGATCAGTAAAATAACTTTTACTTTCCCAGTCTTGATAATAAGTAATCTGTGCTGTGCTTTCTAGACTAACTCTTACAGCTTAGAAGCCTTTCGGGATAAAAATGTATTCCAAAATCAGTGGCTATGAATCCTATAAATAGCTGAAAACAAGAGAACACATATTGGCATATTTCCTCCACTGGACAAAATTGAGCTAAATTCCAACCAGGAACCATTAGGTTAGCAGTTGGTCAACATAGCCCTGAAAAATTAATAAAATAAATTTAAATACAAAATACAAAAAATCATTTGTATTTTACATATGAACTTCAAAATCCTGCAGATTAATTTTGAGACTGCATAATTTGAAAAGGAAAAAAATACTGTAAAAGCTTTTGACAGCCAGTGCATGCTATTCAACCAGAATAGAATTAATTGGCTTGGAGGAGAAATAATCTGCTGAAATAACAATTAATACATGTCATCAGAGCAGTGATTGAGCCAGACCCACTAAATCATTGCTGGGATCCAGCCACTGTGCATAAGGCAAAGGTGCTAATCAAAGAATTTTCAATTGCTTTTGTGTGCACTAAATATTTGAGAGAGCCATCTGTCTTCTTGAGTCTTATTTGCTGATGTATGTTTTCCTAGGTTGCCTTTAAATGTGGAGTAAGAATGACTGAGGTATTTCAGTACTATGTAAAACATATTTTCACTCTATAAATCCAGAAGTGCTGACCTACAGCACCTTTACATTAGTCCATATGGGTTTGGACTGACCTTTAAGACTACTAAAGTGCTTGGTTTATTTGAAGGGGTTTTCTTTCCTTTTATTTCTTTTTTTTTTTTTTCATGCTAACATGGAAATGAAACTACCTCGAGTCAGTGTCTGACTCTGTTAGGCAGAAGCTACTTATGTGCATTTCCTTCTGCATAAACCCAAACCCTTCTCTGTTCAGCCAATGTGACTGATGGAAGAAAATGCCATTAAATTAGAGTTGACCAGTCCCTGCCATGTGCAGAGTTAGTGAGTGTAATGCTGAGGTTGGCACAGCTTTGGAGAGTGCCCGGGCAGCTGCAGCAGAGTTTTGGCAGTGAAATGAAGTGAGTAACAAAACACAAAACCAGGGGCAGTTACAGAGAATCATATAGGACAGCACTGTCACCAAAATAAAATGGGTTAAACTACTTACCCTTGTGTATTAAGTACAAATGTTCTGACCATCTCCCACCACAGAGCCTGGTGTGAAGTTGGGAAAAACACACATGCAGTGGTATGATTATGTTTTCCCTTTGCTGGACATGACCTACTGGTTATGTAAGAATTCCCAAGATTTGGGTTCTCACATTTCACACCACTCATATTTTTTTGCTTAAAAAACCCCCCAAAAACCAACCAACTAAACTAACAAATAGAAAAGAAAATCCACTAAAAATTGCCTTTAAAATTATATTTCTTCCTTCTTTCTTTTCCCTTTAAAAGGAAACCATGTAATCTGTAGAGAAGGATCTTGTTCATGTTTGGCCATGTAGTTATATTTTCCTATGTTCTACATTGATGATTAAAAAAATAAAATCCCCTGTAGAGCCACAAACTATCTAGACAAAAGTATGTGGATCAACTCTTTGGCTTAGCAACTGTATCATCCTACTTTTAAGCTAATTCACAGCTAAATGCTGAGTTACAGCAACTGAATGAAGGAACAGGCTCTGCATGCCAGAATGAGACACGTATCACAGTGCAGAGTAGCACTGCACACAAACTGTGATGCAAGATACTTTAACCATAAATATGTAAGCCATAGATGTGTTCTGGGGGAAAAGAAATACTATCATTTTGATGCACAAAGTGTAAGAAATGACTGATATTACAGAATTTTCCTCCACTCATGGTGAACGGCCTCTAGATTAGAGGTGGGGGAAATGAAAAGATGCGTATATGCAATCTTTGCAGTCTTTGGGGGATAAAGCAAATAAAATCAAAACTCTTTTGTTTATACTTGAGGGTAATTCAATTTCATCTCATTTAGAACATGACAGAAAGATGAAAACTAAAATGAAAACAGCTTTTGAATTAAAGACAATCTTCAAATCAATCAACATTAAAGAAGAAAGGAATTGGAACAATAAGTGAATGATATGCGCTATTGCTTGGAGACTTTTGAAATCTTATCTTTGTAAACAAAAGCAAATCTTCTATATTTGTGTATTGATGGGACTAATTTCATCACTTAAATTCCCTAAAACCATAATACACCAGGCGACTCCAGTCATATTCTGTTCATAAAGCTGTTTGAAATTTACTCTGATCTTTTAATATTTGGATAGTCTTTATATATCTAAATATTCTGTTCTCTTAACAGAGAGTATCTATCTGACACAAAATTTGTAAGTAGTTCTCTTTACCTCTTGGTTGATTAACACTAACCTATGGAGTGGATTGCAGAAATGTCCTTGCAGGCTGGTGGAAGAGAACATTCAGGATGGACTGAGCCCAGTAACTCATTAGAATTAATTTATGCATGACATCTCAATCTCCTAATCCAATTCTTAGTAAGAATTTTGGTGTATAAAAGTCCATTTTATATACTTCCATGTCATTTTGGGGGATTTGGACATTTAATTAAGGAGCTTTAAAAATAAATTACAAGCTACTCTGTTCTCCACTATATTTCCCCTGAGAATGTATTAAATTAGGTGACAATAAGGTGAATTTATATTGCACTTGATTGAATAATTGAGTGAATTAAAATGGAACTAACTGGAAATGCATGAAATGAGTGGTTTGTACTTCATCTTTTTTTTATGCCACATGTTCAACTGTAGTTCAAGTATGTGTCCATGATATGCCCAGTTGCAAGAATATAGAGATATAGATATATACATATATATATACAAAAATGGGTGTTCCTGTAAGAAAGTTCAGCTGAAGATACTCATGCAGTGGAAATATTAGGCATTAGGTCTACTGGTGGTATTGATGGTATGTTCAGATTACTGCAAAGGCTTTAAAGCCACTTTTTGATTTTAAAATATCATACTTTTACTTTTTCTGCTTGTCCACTCTCATCTCTCACACTTTCTCCATGCTGCCCACTTCAGCTGACATATTCTCTATTTGCTCATAAAAGTCTCTGTTGCCTTTGTGCACTGCTCCTAAAGTTAGGAATTTCTTGCCCAAAGTAAATATTCTTCCTCTTTCATGTGTCTCTTCTATGGTTCTACCACAAAGCAGACAAAAATTAGCTAACTTTAAATGGCTAATTGAGAGTCATTCAGAGCCTGAGGGACTAGTGGAGAAAGACTACTTTCATACATTTAATCAAAACCTGCTTAAAATATATATAAATACAAAAAGGTTTATATTAACAACCTGGTTTTTTTCCTCACTCATTACCTTTTGATTTTTCCATAGTTTCTTTGTGGAAGAGGCCATATTTAGTTTCTGTTATACAGTACCTTGTACAACAGATCAGTTCTCATTGGAATTTCTGGGCTTTGCTACAGTGGAACTGTAAGAACAGTAAGGCTAAAGTTTCTCCAGTGTTATGCAGTCATTTTAGGCTAGCTGTTATTCCAGTAGAAGTCAGCAGAGTAAAATTTGGACTTTTATGAAACAAATCACAAACTCCAATTGATTCTCCCCTTTTTTTAAAAGGAGTGAAAGAACACCAGAGAACAATAACTGCCCCCATGCTTGAAGTTTTATCACTGCCTTTAGTGAGAATGGTCAAGTACTGCCAAGTAAACCTGACGTCTAAACTGCAGTGCAAACCTAACACGATATTTAAAAAATCCCCAAAACCCCCAAGAAACCAAATAACACTGTGGAATACTTTTTTGTTCTAAACATAACTTCGACTTGTACATCTGTAATTGAGTAGTAGCTATGATGCTTAATAACCATGCTCCATTCAGGAAATATCCATTATTCATTTCCAGTGTACCTTCTGGCTGATTTTCTGAATCTACCTTCTGTTGGAGAGTTTTCTGCTAGATTGAATCGGCCTTTATGTGGCAGTGCCTGAGTGTCCAGGTTTTTTAGTTTCAGCTTTTTGCCATGCTCTGTGTCTGTAACTCCACTTGACATCAGCCGAAGTCTTGGGAATTTCCAGCAGGAAATGCTACCCCCAGTATGATCAGACACACTCTTGTAGTCTGCAGTTGATGTTTAATTTTGAACACCAAGCATTCCTCCCTTCATATATCTGAGAGTATTTCAGTTTTGTGATTAAGACGGGTATTAGATGACCTTTACTCTTCTTTCCCTTGCTTTCCTCTTAAGAGTTAAATGAAAGCCTTCCGTTCCTCTACAGAGTACTTAGAACTAAGGCACTATGGCGCTAGCAGCAGGTTGGTTTCATTACATTGATAGGATACATGTGCTGTTTTTTATCTCTAGCATTTTCTCAGTAATTCAGCACTTTAAAGTCTCAGCTGTCTACCGATCTGCAGACAATTGTTTGGTGTAATACTATCCGGAAAAAGCTGATAAAACACAGATGTGACTAGGTCTCTGAAATTTGTGGTTTGCTAAGTGGGTTTTTTTCCCTTTTTTTTTTTTTTTAAGGCCACTCTTGCCCATGGCAAGTTAGCTTCCCTACCAGGCATGAAGGCACAGACTTTTATTAAAATGTTGCAACAAGAAGGTAATTGCTAAAAATTAAGAAAGTTAGTTGAAATATAAAGCAGAAACATTATAACAATTTTCCCTTTTTTTTCATCATAACCCCTGGCAACCATTTCTCCTTATTTTGCCCAATACATACCCAAAATAGTTTCCTTTTTGAAAAACTTCCCATTAAAGTGTGGATTTCTAGCCATCCTGTACAGATCTGTTTTAAGAAAAAATGGGTTTTAGGCTCTTTTAGGCATTAAGAGCCAACAGTTTGATTTTTCAAAGTGGCTGAGATTTTACAGTCACAGTGAGGCTTGCCTAGATAAAAGATTTGATTGTGCTGGAACAAGATTGGAAGCAATCTAGTTAGATGGCGGGATGTTACTGTCTCTTAGTGGTTAGTGTTTAGACAAGGACAAATTATATTCACCATAGCATCAGCTGAACACAATTTTTCCTGGCTTCCATTGACCTCTAACTTGTGACTGGCCTCCCGTCCTCTCACTCAGTTATCACAATTCCATTCAAACACAATCACATTTTGTAGTGTAGGCAATCCTTACTGACAGCATAAGAACGTTTGCATGTGCTCAGTTCTTTTACAAACCAGCCCACATCATCTCAGGCATTTCTGCGTGAGGGTATTGCTTAGACAGTTGAAGTATTGTAGATGTTTCTGAGCATGGTTGGCTTCCTTTCTGATTATCTGAATTATGATTTTACTCTGGTGGTTAGTTTATGATTTTTTTTTTTTAATTGATGTAACTGAACTAGTACACCTTTGAATGTGAATGCAGTTTGTTGGCACAGTGGTACTTTGTTTACTCACACAGGACTTACCACTATGCTCTGTCCCTCCTCCCAAAGAAACTCAGTCCCAGCATTGTAGTAACTAGTTTTACTTAGAACTTTACTTACTTATTCTTACTTACTTGCTCTAGGTTGCAAAGTAAAATGAGAATTTGCAAAAACTAAATAAACGAACATGTCCAAAAGAAACTAGACCATGCTGTAATATTCCTACTTAGCTGCAGAGTGTGGGGGAGGGAGACAAGATTGCAAAAGGCTGCTGATTGACATCTGTGTGTCTGTATGATAACTACACACAGCTTTAGTGATTTATGTGCTGGACAGGTTTTCCATTCCGATTCAAATGAAAGGCCATCTTGCAATTAAAGGCTCAGTTTGCAGTTCCTGATTTCTGAAGGAAGAGGGCGTTTCTATTTATTCCAGAAACATTTAGTGGTTACATGCATGGCTGGCAGCAATTTCCCACAATGTGTAAATTAGTCAATCCCAAAGTCAGTAAACTTTTGCTTTGAAGTGGACATTAATGAAGTGCACCATTAGAGCCTAATGATTGTTCACATTTGTATTTTAGGGGCCCCTCTTGCTTTTGATGTCTTAGTGCCTTGGTTCCTTGACTTTAGTTATCTAAATGCCAGGACTGCTAAACTCCTAAGAGAACTCAAAAAAAATTTAATGAAAAAAGTTAGTACTAGCCTGACTGATGTTGGCACTTCAAAGCTGGAACAGACTAAATTGCTGTAGACTGCTTAATTCAAAAGTGCTCCCTTGTGGATGACAGTGCATGGTGACAAAGTTCAATTGGCAACAGGAGACAGGCAAGATCAAAGACCCTCTATTGTAATAGTTTTGTTCCATGAAGAATTGCTTATTGTCAGTAGTTTTTCAAGCCTTTACTGGCTCCAGCTTCATATCAGGATTCCGTGGTTCAGAACCAGCTTAAATAAATAATTGTAATTACATCCTTCTGATAATGCATTGCAGTTCTAAATGCTGGATGCTGTGTCTCTCCAAGGTCCAAAAAAGAAAAGTGGGTGTTAGGAACCAGGACTTGGGGGAGAACCTTCTTTGTTCAGAAGCATCCAAAATACAAAGTACTGCAGACAGTTAATGCCATGTTAGCAACAACTGAGACTTGCTCCAGACAAAGCCACACTGCCCTTCTATCACAGCAATGATGCTGCAGTTTCTAGTTTGCATTGCCTGCCAGTCTGATTTAACATTTAGTTCAAGATTAAACTGAATATCATCCTGTAAACAGTGCTTTCTCTCTCTGGTTAAGGCACAAGTTTGAATGAACTTTTAAGAAGAGCTGAACTCCTTGTTAACAATGTAAAGGCTACAGAAATCTCAGAAATATTCATCATTCACAGCATACTGCAACTTTTTTTCCTCTCCTGACACATACCCTTCTGAAAAGTATGACTTTTTTTCCCAATCAGAAGCAGAAAAAGAGGCCCTGTCTGAAGTTAGCCAGTGACACTGGAAATCCTGTTAATTTTCAGTATTTTTGCTATTGTGTTGTTTGGGTTTTTTTCCCAATAGTGTTCACCATCTGTAAGGAACTGCTGAAAGACAAGAAAAGTACCATCCCTCAGTAACGGCATTCAGGGATGTTGTCTCATAAAATGTACATGGTATTGTCAGAACTGCTTGTCTTGAACTAATTATGAAAACATGTTTGGTGACAATTAAGGAAGCCACTGTGCAATCATTTTCATGCATCTTATTGACAGAAGTTACTTTTATATTTTAATAATCACAAATGACATGTCTTTACAGAAAATTCCATCATATTTAGCATACAATGAGCAAGCAGAAAGGAGGGATGAGTAAGTGCACTTAGAAAGGAGGCAACAAAAAGAAATGCATTGCATTTAAATCACATCTGCAATGGACTCAGATCTGTTGATCTGATTTTATTGATAATTTTAATTTAAAGAAACCAGAAGACTGCATACTAGTTTCAATCCTTCCTTAAAACTCATTTATGAAAAGCATCAGAAGTGTGAAGTGTGGTTGGCTTATTTCTTTCTTTTTTTTTTTCTTTTTTTTGGCAAGATCTGAAAAAGCATTTTAAACAGGATTAGAAAGGTACTATGTCTATGCAATTTAGCTCTAGCGACTTCATGGTTGTAAATTATGATGGAACACATCATTAGCTGCAGACTTGTGTGTTCTCCCTTAATCATGCTGAAGTACACATAAGCCCCAGCTGAGCAATTATGAATAATTAAATCAATTAGAGACAGTCTAACACCAGGTCTTGTGGCTAAACTGGTGTCAGCATCCATAATATTTTAACAGTAAATGCAAATGTGTGCATTTGGGTGGAGGGAAGGAGGTGGACAAAGGCTTATACAAATGCCAAAGCATGTTGCTTAGTGATGGCTTTACAATAATATCATGAAGATTATAAGCTGCCTTCCCAAGGAAAACAAGGGTAATGAAATTCCAATAAAATATTTTTGTACAAGATTTAAAGCTTAGAGATGAGTTAATTAAAAAAGGATAAAGTGCAAGACCTAAAAAATATCCTGAATAAATTAGGACTTTACATTCACCCAAAACAAATACTTTCCTTCATCAAACATGCCCAGCCTCATGTCTTTTTACGCATTATTTTTCTGTAACCTGGTGCTGAGAGCAAATAAATAAACCAGTGCACCTTCCTCAGAACCCTGTCAGGAAAAAAGTTACACATTTTCTCTGCATTTTGTAGAGAAAACTCTGAAGAAAACATGGGGATTTTGCACAGTGCAGTGACAGTACTGTTACCTTGTAGAGCAAACCCAATGTGTTTGCTAACAGAAAGGCAGGTTTTAGACTCTTTCTAGGATATGGATGTGAAAGAGTCCCTTTATTCTCTGGCCAGAATGTGCCAAACCTCTGCTGAGCAGTGATCTGCTCTTTGTGCCAGCTGCCAGACACAGCCCTTGTTCTGCCACTGCATCGTGGCCATGGCTGCAGCAGGTGTTGAGTGCTTCTCCTGCTACCTTGTTCCTCCCAGGGAGAAGGAAAGAACGATTTTGTCTCTCTCTCACCTTGACTTCTCATGCAGGGAAATGGCATATTTCCCCTTTCTCCAGATTAACTACAGACTAATGGAGCGACTCAGAATTAGCATCTATTTAGAAGGCTGGTCTCGTAAATGTATGTTTAAGAACACATTTCTATTCTCTTCAATGAGGTCCCAAACAGCTCCTCACAGACATTTAAATGCTCTCCTGACCTAGAACACAGTTCTGTACAACAGTCACAAGGAGTTATGTTCAAGACTGTTTCCCCTCCCAAGCACAGAAGCCAATAAAGGCTGAAAGGAATGATTAGTTGGTTTTTTTTCTACAAGTCTATTAATTTTATCAACAAAATTACTTGGAAAGAGTATTTACTATAACTGATAACCAAGAAATTGTACAAATAGTGATTCTGCTGTTGTTATTATTTGATAATGTCAAGACTTATACTCTCCATCACACAAACATAAATGAACCAAGTGTCCTGCTTTGAGAAGGCTCGGGGTATCTTGAAGCACTTGCAAGTTGTTATTACAAGAAACAATTTAATAGGAAAGTGTCTAATTATTACAGACATAGGGAAGGACAATCAGAATCAAAAACATTTAATGTATATTGTATTTAAGACTTGCTGAACATATGAATTGCATAGATCTACCCAGTTTGTGCATGCCACATAAGGTCTTTGAGTACGTTACGAAAGCAATTATTAAAGCCTACGCATCACCCAATGAGGGACCCAGAAATAGGGTCTGTTTCCAGAACATCAGCCCACTGCTCCATCTACCAGGCAGCTCTGCTTCCTTGCCCCTGTGCAACTTGATCTATACTGAGCAATTCTTGTATTTCTTGGTGCCCTTTGTAAGAAACAGTGCCTCACACACGTACCAATGAACCCAGAAAATCATGGTAGACAAGGAAAACTCTACCTTCTTCTTACTTGGGGAGAATAGGTCAGTTGCTCTGTAAAAAAGAACAAAATCTTGGATTATCTTGGAACACTTTCATTTTTGAGTAGGATTTTTCAAATTTACTATACAAAAATATGCATAATTATGTCCCAATCTCACTACATGATCTGCTAAGAAGGCATCTAATCCAGAAATCTAATATGAACTGCATGACAAGAAAAAAAAAATCTCCAAATCTTTTAGAGGTGGCATTTATTTCTCTAGATGGGACATTCTGAGTTTGCTCATATGGTCTATTGACCACTGTTTATAGTGAAATAACTCCCCATGTGAACTCTCTCCTGGAATAAGGGGTTTCTTTCTAGAATGCTGACTCTTACTTGGAAAAGTAGCGATTGTTTCAGGATTAAATCACTTTTCTGCAAGAATAGACTATCCCTGAGTGGCCATTCTACCATAACTATTTCAGTGGTTTTCCTCTTTAGACAGGCCCTGGTGAAGTTCAGGGGACTGGAGAGGTTCCAGAGCAAAAACTAAGACTGGGACTGTCTGAAAATAAGGCTGCAGCTACAATGGTATGAGGCTTTTCAAAAAAGAGTCCTTGCCAAATTTCTTCCTCTGCCTCTTCACCCTATGGGAGCTAATTAGCCCCAGCAGCCTGACCTCACACACTCTTCTGAGGACCTGCATAAGCTGCTGCAGGGGCTTAGTGCCCCCTCTCAGGGGAATGGTAGCACTTTATACTGACTGCTTTTGCATAAGTGCAGATGAGAGGAAAGTGTGATTCAGGAGGGCATAAAGCCCTGCTAAAGAGTAGGACTGCTTAAATATTTGAGTGATTATGCTGCTTCAGTCTGACCACAAGGCAATGCAGAGGTGCCAGAGATGGATCTCTGACAGCTAACCTGAGAACTGCAAAGTCTGTTGAGCATTGTGGGCTGATACCTGGACTGTTTCTGCATCAGCCAGCTCGGGCAGAAAAACAATCTTACCTAATTTGCTGGGCACTTTGCTAAGGAGAATAATCCTTGTAGGTGAGCTGGCTGGTAGTACTCACAGAGTCTTTTCACAGCCTTCCCTTATGTGGTGTTTCATGATTCATGTTGCATGAATCAACTGGCAAAAAATTATATGATGATGACAAGCACTTGAATTTGAAGATCTTACATACGTAATCCTAGTCATTCAAATAATTGGACATGAAATTCCTCCTTGGAACTGGTTTGATGAGGCAGGATTACTTTCTGAAGGACTGGCAGATCAACTTTCTATAAAAGAAAGAAGAGATGCAACTTTTGTGGTTAGTGGCCACTGCAGAATCAGATCCAGTTTTTAATTTACCATTTCTTTTATATACATATATATGCAATAAAAAACTATACTAGCTTGAATACGCTTTTCAAATATTGGCTTATTTTTATGCTGATCTTGATAAAAGGCAAGAATAGAATAGAATAGAATAGAATAGAATAGAATAGAAGAATAGAATAGAATAGAATAGAATAGAATAGAATGTCTTTTAAAAATCCAGTAAGCATTCAGGTTTGTCTGAAATGCAGCACACATTGCACTACAAAATAATTTGTGAGATCCATCAAAATTGCTGCTTCTATCAACAGTTTTATGCAATGTCTGGTGCTGTATCTGAAAAGTCTGAGAAAAACTTTAGCCTGTGGTAAAGTCTGTGGCATAATTGACAGTAACTGAAGGAGTCAGAGTATTACAGCATTGTTTTTGCAAGCAGAATTGTGAATTTGTTAACATACCTTTAAAAACACATTTTTAAATGAACAACTTGTTAAAAGATTAGACTATAATTGCATCTTTGTTAAAAATTCATATTGAAGGGAAATAAATCCTGAAAAAAAACCATTAAAACTGCACAGCTATAGGAAAAAAGAGTCTTCCTAGTTTTGTTTTTCTACATTGCCTTTAGGGAAAAGATAATACTGGAAAAAAAGCTTTATGTTAAGCTGTCATTATTACTCCTTTTGTTGTTCTTTCTGGTGATTACATATTCAAGGTGAACTGATTTTCTGAAAACAGAAGGGTTTTTCTTCCTGTGCGAAAAGAAAGGGAATAAACTGAAAGCAAATTCAACCATGTTTGGATTTTTAATTTTTTTCGATTTTGTTTTCCCTCAAAACATTTTCTTCCAAATACATTGTCTTGTTTAATTTTTTGGCAATTTGAGTGACTATTGGTCTGGTGTGCCTTTGTTCATGCATGTGGAACAAAGTTTCCTTAAATATGAAATGAAGCCCTAAATATACTGAATTCTCTGGAATTTTATTTATGAGCTGTATCTTGCCTTTGAGTAGATGTGTGAGTGCATCTGTAACCAAAGTCACAGTAGAGTCTTATGTCTTGAAGAATCATTCTCTATTCCTTCTTCCTCCTCCGTTGCTCCTGGGAGAAAATAAAAGGTATTTCTTTATTGTTCAGTGCAGCATATTTCCTTTCTCTCCTTCAAGTGCACTGAAGTATTGGTGAGGCAACATACATTTCTGTTTTCTCCTTGGCTACATATTCCTCAGGCAGGAAATATGGGATATTGTCCAGTGAACTACGATCTACCTCATGATGACATGCAGATCAAATGTTCAGCTAGTTCAGTTTTCTATTTCTGGCAACAGTATTCATAGAAGAAACTTTATTTTCCTGCAAAATATATAAGGCAAAATCTGTTGATGACCTCAAATTTCATATTTAATGTAAGGCATGCAGATTTGAGAACCTTTTGATGTCTGGTGCCTCCATTGACTTAGAGAAGTCATATACTAAAGTGAGGTTTTTTAGGATTAATCCTCTCCTACTTTGCCTTGCAGAGTGCTAAGTAATTTGCTCACAGTTGGACAAAATTTTTACTTTGTCATTTATCTTACTTTGCAATATTCTGAAGTCAGTTATCAAGTGGAGCTATGCAGCCATTCCATCCAAGACAAAGTACTGCATCAGAAAATAAATCAGGATATCTTAAATTTATTTTTATTCTTCTTTTGGGGGGTTATTCTAAATCAGTTTTCTTATTCAAAATCAGAATGAATCCGAAATAGTTCTTGCTGCACATCACTAAGTATATGCAGAGTGTGAAGTGCTGTGTGGTGGAAACAGGCATGAGATTAATGAACTACTGTGTTTGTTCAGGCACTTTTAACAGGCAAACAGAGAATCAGGTTCAGAAACAGTTTGTTCAAAAGAAAATCAGACTATGGTCTTTAGCATCAAATCTGTGCTCCCTCTACATGAAGCGAGCCCCCAGAAGCTTCTGGGTGTCCATGACACACCTCTGCCCAGCAGAGCACCGTGGAGGTGCCTGCAGCAGAAATATCTTTTCTTGTTTCTGAAGGGTTTACTGCCTAGAGAAAGGAGCCATCTACTACAGGAAGCTACAAAACAAAACCAGGAAAGCAGTTTTCAGGAGAGAGAGTAAGAACTTTAAACAAAGAGGTAGGAACAAGATAAAATGTAGGACTCCCAACTATCACTGTAAACTTGTTTGCTCAATTTCTTAATAATGTGCAAAGTAATGACAAGAATCAGATCTTTATATAATCAAATCAGATATCTTTATTTTAAAGTGACATTTCAATTTTTTACAGACATTATTAATGTAGCATGATTAGCTGGCCAGGAGAGGAAAATTGAGGATAAATTGTATGGTTATCAACTGCAGGTTTATTGGTCTGAGACTTCCACCACAGGGAGTGGCTGCTGTATGGAACTGATAAACATAGAGATTTATAAGGTCAAGTTTTACGAGTCTACAGATTCCTTGTGGTGTATTACCACATCCTTATTACAAGCCCCTGCTGCTGTCCAGCTAAGCCACCAGAGTTAATATATTACACTTGCTTGTCTGTTCTTCAGGTTTATTTCCAAAGGAAAAGAGGAACAGGTCAAAATAAAATACAGCTTTCTGGGGTTGTATTTGCAGCTTGCTTTGGGAGATGTGAGAGCCGACTGTCAGGGACTGGGGAGTCAGGATGGAAAAGGTGTGAAAAAGTGATTGTTTGTGACATTGGAAGAAACATAAATTCTTATGGGGGTGATGATTTTGTTTTCAGAAAGATAAAGAACAGTTGCATTTAATTGTGATATCTTTAGCATAAAGAGGCTCAGTGGCTCGAGTACAGTAAGGTAAGTAAGCATAAGGGTCTCAGCAGCTGACGTCTTGCTAAATGGTCATTTCTAATAATTAGCTAATTTGGGAAATTATGAAAAGTCAACAAATTGCCTGTTCAGTCTGAGGTGTTCATACATTTGATAAAGTTGTATATGGACTGAGCAAGCTATTTGTGAGATCATCTGTTAATAGGGTTGTTAGCTGTCCGAGCTGTAACGCCACACATAAAACCATCTCTCTGTGCTTTTGTTCTGGTTTTTTCACCATGGTTTCCTCTCTATCATATTGACAGAGAGCTATTGCATGTGCTGTTTATGACAGTGATTGAAACACACTGATCTCATAGCTAATTAATGAAAATACCCAATTCTGTGATGTGTCACAAGAAGGGACATGACTAAGATGTCCTATGCAAGTATTTTGACAATTATTTAACTCAAACTGATAGCATCGTGCTTTAGATGGCAAAACTGATACCATTATATTCATTCTGCCTATTCCTTAGTTAATTCAAAACTGCTTCTGTTATGAAACCACAAACTTTATAGTTATTCAGGATGAATGTAATTTGTGTTATTTCAGTGGCATCACATTGAGTGCCCAAAGAAGGAGCAGCTGGATAGAATGATAGTGTAAATCCATCTTAATTCACACAATATGTAATCAGGCCAATTGATTCATTCATAGAAGACACAGGAGTGAAATGATACCTCTAAAAGTTACTTTGCCATGTTCTTAGTGGATTATTCATGTGTAACATTGCTGACAGTCATTTATCCTAACAAGCTATGTTCTGTCCCTAGAATCTGATGCAATGTTGTACAGGACATAAAACCTAACCAGAAAACAACAATTAAACTTTCTAAGTATTCATCACATAACTATCTTATTATGTAGTTGTGAGCATCCTTCATTATGTTCTGCCTTGCATACAATTAACAGCATTGTAGATTGGATGTGTCTCTGATCTTTAGCTTTTAATCAATTGCAGAAGTAATTTATTGCCTGAAATAGTACAAATTAACAGAAACATGACTTGAATGGCCAAATTCCTGTCCACGTAACAAGCCTCAGACACAGACCACAGAAATCCTTGATGTTGATAGTGAAAAAAGGAAAAGCAGACTAACATTAGCATAATCAGAGTAACAGCACATAGGCTGAAAGAAATGACATTATGATATAGTTCCAGTCATAGGCAAATATGGTTATCCAATGGAAATGGCTCATTCACAGTACAATTTAGCAGGGTTTGCATCCAATGGACAAAACATGGTTTCAAAAGAAGACATTGTTTTCCAGGAGTTGATGATAGTAGTACAGTGTTGTATCTGGTCCAAATCAGATACTTTGCAATATAAAATTATTCAAAAAATCAAAAGGTAAAAATTGAAAGAACTATGAACTATCAGTGCTTTCAGGATTCTTCTATTCCAAGAATGCCTCTTAAAAGTCTCTATTTTAAATCTAGCTCAGTAAATAATCTTACTTGTGTACCTGTACATGTCTACAATCTGCCTTCTTCCAGCAACAAAAACAAAGCAAAACAAAAGAGTAAATTAATGGATTTTTTCTATATTTTGCCACTTATTCACAGATTTTAAAACTGAAAAACATTAGATCATCCACTCTGACATTCACCTGGCTCTAGTCCTCCAGACCTACAAACTCTTTCTTCAGAATTTAGGGAAAGGAAGGACTGCAGGGCCTGTGAATGTAATTATACATATGGACATCATTGGCATTTAGTGCTACGGTTTAGCTGACAAGGTTGTGTTCAAAGGTTGGACTTGATGATCTTGGAGGTCTTTTCCAACCTTACTGATTCTATGATTCTATATATATATGAAAGCAATAGCTTTGGCCATATGGTAGAGGACATATAACAGCATAAAAATCACTTAGGGTCAGAAATTAAGTCCTTCTTAGTGACTGGCAAAGCAAAACTACTTCAAAGGAATTTCATTTGATGTCAGGGCTATGCACTGAGAATGTCGGAGAAGAATAGAAAAACATTGATAGGGAGATAATTATTTTTTTTAAAAGGAAGAAGAATCTCTTGAAATGTTAAAATCAATAAAAACATAATGGGAAGGTGTTGATAGCAAAAGAGAAAAAAGGGAAATAGACATGAAATACTGAATGTAAACAAAATAAGATGGTTGAGAAAAAGGGACATGTAGCATTAAAGAGGAATTATTTGACTTACCCAGACACTTTATAAAGTAAATACTCGTACTGGTAATAGTAAACTTCTCTGTCTGTTTTGACCCTACCTCTGGATATGAGAATTTGGTCAATGATGTTCTGTGGCTGCTGAGAAGATTGTTGAGTGACACACAGGCCTGGAGATGAGATGAAGTTCTTCAAATGACAGCCTGATAGATGTCTGCTGCCTTTTGCTGGTAGAGATGATAGAAAATTGGAAAATATCTTCTCTCCCATGAAAACAACACACATTGTGTTGGTCTCTTTGGATTTAAGTAACAAGTATTTAAACATCATATACACTTGTTTTAAGGCATTTATGTAAAATGAGTAATAATTAATAGAAAAAAGTGAGCGAGATTACAGAGCAGGAAAAGAGATTTCAATAGATGAAACAATGCAACTGGAGAATGAAAGAAAAAGAAGGGAGAAACATAGTGAAAGCAAGAAAAAGAGGAAATTTTTTTGTCCCCTTAATGTCATTTCTGTCTTTGTTCTTTTCATATTCCTGCTATTTTCTATTTCTCTTCCCTTCCTCTTTTTTAACTCTCTTTCCTCACAGAGGATCTTTCTTTTTCTTCCCCCCCTCAGTTTGGAACTGAGTGGGATTTATGTTTAAAATGGAATGTCCTTCTACCCTCACACTCAGAACAGACACTGAAAGAGATCTCTGTAGGGCAGAGAGGAGAATGGAGGACTGCTCTTTATGTCATACAATATTGGTTCAATACTGAAAGAGAAAAATTCTCTAAGGCTGTTTAATATGTGTTTCCTGACCCATGGGACTTGTCAAATCCTCAAACAGTTCCACTTTATTAAGAAGTAGTTAGAGCAACTAGAAAGTGCTTTGACCTGTTGGCACATCCTGAAGAGCCTCAGAGATTCTTTTATACTTAAACTCAGCACTGAAACAACATTAAACCATTGAAATTTCTAGCTCTTTTTGTTTTCTATTATCTTCTCAAAGCCTTAAGAGAAAAAAAATGTTTTATTTGTTCCTACAGTTGTTGTCAGCTTTACGCATTATTGCATATTTTAGCCTGCTCATTGAGCTCAAACTACATCAACATCAATTTTAGAAAAAAGTTGTCTCTGTTTTCTGAACTTCAAGCTTTACAGTAAAGTCATGAAATAAGGCAGTGATAAATTTGATGCAAAAAGAGGAGACCAGTCTTAAATATAAATGCAAAGGAAATGCAGAATTCCTATTCATACAGCTACCACTATCTTATTTCATTTTATAAACTTTTAAAGCCAGGAGAGGTGAACTGATCCCTGGATACTAAAACCACAAGGAACGTCTAAATCTTTGCTCCCTTATTTGGAATGGCAGCACAATCATTTCTACTGCATAGTGACATATGGTGCTAGGAACATAAAAGAGACAGATAAAAAGACATGTCATAGTCAGTTGCTGTAATATCCAACTTCGCCCTCTGTTTATATTGTAAAGAGACAGAAAATGTCCACAGAAATGGTGGATTTGTTTTGTACAGATACATTCAGCAGAGTAGCATTACCTTCACTGCCCTCCTAGGTGCAGTGGAGCACAACTACTGCAGAAATATTGGCAACAAAGAAGCTGGACTACTGCTGTTATCCAAAGAACTAGGAGTTTGATCCAAGGTTCGGTGGATCAGAGAAAAGTTTGCATGGGTTTCAGTGAGTTTTGGATCAGATCCCATTTCTTAATTCCTCTTTGCTGCCACGAGATTTTACACTTATGCACTTCCATTGATTTCAAATGAAATTACTACTGACTGTAACTGAAGATGCCCAACCCTGAAACACTTATGTTCCTCTTGAGTCTCATACCTTGTACCTGGTAAAAAAAACTAGAAGGCACATAGTGATTTTGAAGGCAGTGAAGGCACTGTCTTCTACAGAATCTCTGTTGAAACCAATGATCTGCCCATTACTTCTCCACATCATGGTCGTAGTTCTGTTTATTAATAATCAAGAGCTATTTGAATTTGGGTGTTACCATTACTTAAATGCTAGGTACTTCATCCTGATAATAATAAAATCAATGGGAACAGATGAGCATCTGCAGCAGGGAACTCACCCTAACTGTTTTAGGAAGGAATTAATAATTTTCTAGAGTTACCTCCTTCTTTTTAATATGTAAATGGGAAACTTAATTAAATTATCCACCTAATTTTTAGACAGGTTCCAAGTCAGAGGAAACAAGCTGAGTTGTTAATGTCATTAATATCAGTTCTTTTTATTATGCATTCACTAGATACAGCACTGCCTTCTGTTCATTTGCAAGGAATAAATGTGACAGGTGATTGGACCATAATAACAGAGCAGCCCAAACGAGGTAGAGTTGGCTCTTCCTTCTGGATGGCTAAAAGCTGTTTGGGAATGGTAGACAGGAAATGCTCAGCCACACTCTGCAGCTTGTATGTTTTAATTAAGATAAACAAAGAGGAGAGCGGACTTTATTGCATGTAAATGTAAACATTTACATTTACATGATACTGTAAATCTCTAAACATATGTTCTACTCTATGGCTTGAAAGAAAATTATCAATTGCACTTAGAAAGCAGTATTGATATTTTTTTGAATCTTTTCCTCTCCCTAGCCAGTCAGAGCCCTGATATTTTTGTGACATTGAGGACTAGCATGATGTGATGGACAGTGTCTGGCTTTAAGAGTCTCATAAATCCTTTTGTTTCTCATCACCTCATCCTTTCTTCCTCAAAGACTACTTCTGATATTCCAAGTTCAGATTCATGTTTTTGTAAGGACCACTGATCAAAGATACTTCACATGTGAAAAACATGAAAATAATCACAAATAAGAATCAAAGACCTGGTTTTTAAATGGAGAATAATTATGCAACAATCATTTGTGTACTTGGCTCTCTTCCTTCACAGGTCTTTCCTCTTGACATTTGACAAGGTCTGTCACTAGATGTGGGAAGAGTGCAACTATGTAACATGTAGTTACACATAGGAACTTTATTTTCCTGAAGACCTAACATTTTAAATGCTTCCCTTCTGTTAGACCTTCCAGGGATCTTAGGATCTAGGTGACTGAATCCTGGTTTGCATGTCAGCTGGTCCTACCTGGCAATGGCTAGGTCATTTTCTGTAATGCTGACTGAAACCATTTGTGACGGTTTAAGGATAAAGGAAGGTTAAGAGAGGAAAAACTTCCAGCAGAAGAAGAAATGAAGGTGTTTCAGGAAATCAGTGGTTTGGCTTGGAAATTAAAATTTTGATTTTGCTCAGGAGTATTATTATCGAATTCCTTTGGTGTAAGATCAGGCCTTACTTAAAATTTTCTCAGATGGTAGAATGCTTATTTGCCCCAAAACACCAAGGAAAAAGGCATAGCAAAGTTCCACAAAAGCTTTGCTCTTAGATTTACATCTCAAGCTGCATGCCAGTTCATGCTTCACAAAGTGGACCCTTGTCAACAAAAATAATATGTCCTTTCCTATCGGCTCAGCCAATTCCTAACTAATCAGTCACCAATAACTAGTCCCAACTGCTGAGTTTCACATTTTACTCAAGGAAGATCATAGGTTCAAGTACTGTGAAATCCCAAGTTGTGTCATAGTAGTAGATCAAAGAATGAACCTTATAGAAATCTATTCAGAACAAGAATCTTTGCAGATTTTAACTAGTAAACTTTATAGTAGTTTAAAGGATATGAACGAAGCAGTTATGAAATCACATCTTAAGCATGAGTTAAGCATTGTTAAATTTTTATCTGTAGCATTTCTTGAATCTAGATAAGAATTATATTAATTATTCCTATGTACCTCCTGTGCACAGGAGCATTGGTCTATGTAATGGAGCAAGAGCTGTTGCAGAGAAAATCACAGAGAGACTTTGCTTGGACATTAACCTTAAGCCAATAATGGACAACTAAAGTTAGGCTTTTATAGCATGAAATATTTGACATCTTAACAATAAGAAGTGTCGTGAGTCTACTTCTTTTATCATGTGCCTACATTGTAGTGCAGAGCAGGTTCATCTTGACCCATTACTGAATTCTGCTGTTGAGATTAAAACACAGAGTTAAAATACACCTCCTCTTTCCTAAAAGCTGTATTATATATCTTGTCTTCTTTTATTATTATTTAATTAAATCTCTATTTGTAATTAGAGAATTCTTTCAATCACAGATCATGTGTGATTATGGTTTTTGCTGTTAAGGTGTAATTGCTGATATAGCCATATATATATATATATATATATATATATGTATACTTTTATGTGCACTCATGAAGCAGCTGTGATTGCTATCTCAGAGTTGTACTTGCAGTCACCAGTGATCACCCTCCACTTCAAAAGGCAAGCACTGAATGTTGGGGAGCTGTTATCAACATGGCAACTCACATTCTAGTTACTTTTCTTGTTAGAGTTGTAAATTCAAACCACATTGACAAAGACAACAGACCTACGGCAAGTCGGTATTTGCACCTAAGAAGTGTAATGCCTAATTGAAGCCATTTCACTGGCTCAAACTGAAGTTCACATGGCATTACTTGACCACAGAGGAGCTTTACAGCGATAGTGCAGTGGTTGTGGCTGGATATAACCAGGGAAATCCCCTACACAGCATAAGGTGTATGTTTATCTAATTGCACGTGTTCCCGTGTGATAATAATAATGCTCATCTGACAGATCAGTAAAATATTAGCTGATCCCTCCCTCAGTACTTTTAACAGGAATAACGATGTAGTTTCCTAAAAACAAAGGTGAGGGCGAGCAAATCTGTGTGAATCCTCGGTGGGCAGTGCCATCCTGTTTTACTCAGTGTCATTCTGCCCAAAGATACAGTTTTGACAAACTCTGAACAAGCCTATGGTTGTGTTCTGGGAGACCTGAGCTGTTCTGAGTAACACATGCACTACAGCTGCAGTGGAAATCTGTTTCATATTTAGTGTAACAAATTATGCAAAGCACACCAAATAAGACCCATTTCAAATTCCAGTGGGCCTTTCTGAAAACATTTTAGAGAAATGTTTTCTTTGCTGTTTCCCTTCTGCTCTCATTAAAAAGGTGAGTCACTAAAAGTAATTGTGTAACAAAGCAAAGTGACAGTCTGTTCAGAAAACAGCATAATAGGCTATGGAATACCCAAAGACCTTCATGCCTTTCATATTAGTGAGAGTTTGACTACATAATCCAGAATGGACACTTGGCTTAGAAACTGCATATTCCTTCTAGCCAACAAGAAAAGTTTCAAATATTTCTCACCATAAAATATTTTAAACTACTCTTTTTAACATTTCTCTGTATTGAATATTTCTTTTTATTTACATGGAAAATACCACATAAATCAACAAGACTGGATTATTTTGAGGACTGTTAAAAGAAGCAAACAGTTTTAATAGAAGAGTTAATTAGAAATAAAAAGGTAAAAGAAAAGACTGGAAGTAAATATATGTCCGTGGTTCAGACCAAAACTCAGTTGGTGGTTACCAAATTGTAGAGTAATTTATTTGGGTTCCTTGGGGGACAAAGTCTTCTTGTTTGTTTGTTTTTCACATGACATTAACTTCATATTGTTAACCTCAGATGTTAAAGCCATGTCAGGCCACAGAAATAATGACGCTTAGAAAACTAAGAATTTGGGGGCTTTATATTTGTTATTTTGGTTTATAGCTTTTCTTTTCAAAAACAAAACAAAACACCACAAATCCAATTTTAAGGACTGGAAATTTTTTGTCTGATGTAATTACATGGTTCCAAAACAGGGGCTTTGCAGAGCAGTATCAAATGTCATGACCATGATAAAAATCCCAAGTACAGGGAATACTCCTAATTAGTGGTTGGTGATGAGATGAGGGAAAATTAAATCTGACTAACGGTCTTGCCATCAGAAGTTACTGAGCCATTCCTGTCATGGCTGAGGTATAAATAGATGTGGAGAAAAGGCTGCTCTATTTGTGTGTCCTGTATCATATTGGCAATTATTTATAAGTCTGTGGTGTCAAGACTCAGTCCTCTATGAGGTCATTTGGCTCAGCATCCCCAGCTACTCACTGACATCATAATACTGATCTTTATTGGTAAATCTATACAGCCATGCTAGTTTATGGCTCAAGCCAGCATGCAAGACTCAATTCCCCAGCCATCCATACTGCTCCTATAAGTTGTCTCACACTTTGGCTCAGACCTGGAGCAAGGAAGCAAATTTGCCAAGCAGAGAAACTCAGGGATGGATTAAGCAGTATGGCTACAACTGAACCCAAAATGAATAAAAATCTGTACCTGGGCACAGCTAATGCAGTACAAAGACACCCTTTGAGATTCTCTCAGTGACTTGAACCAGCTACTGTCATGTGTAAAGGCCCTCACCCCATCAAGTGCTGGAAAAATCTTGCATCCCAATAACATGTAGGGATCACTCCTATTGCACCTGGTATTCTTATGCCTTTTTGCCCATTTCACCTGACAAAAAGAAGGCAACAAGCAGAAAAAATCCTACAGAATTTGAATTTTTACTCATGCTCAGGGTAAATATGAGGGAATTCCTTTTCTCATTTCAGCATCAGAAAGAGAAAACTGTTCACTCTTGACTTAACTGCATCCTTTGCATTGAGCATGATATTTTCTAGAACATTTTTACTATTTCTTCATTCCAAGGGAATGTTTTAGGTTTGTTTGCTTTTTTTTATTGAGTTGAAATCTTAAGCTATCTTGCTAGGTAAAAAAAAATTGTCAACAAAAATACATTGTTAAATCATCTCTTCACAATTATTTCTGTAAGATATCCAATTTGCAGCATGCCAGTATAAAAAAAATTAATTTCCTTGGCACATTTACATTCCGTAAAATGTAGCCTAGATGGCTCTACTTCAGTTATCATTCTTCTTTTCTTTGTGGTTTCTGCAGGTGATGCATCTTTCTGACAATGCAGTTTCATGAAGTTTAATAGTCTTATAATCTTATAGGGGCTTATTGTTGTATTCTTTAACAAATATTATTTCTCTAACAGTTTAAGATTGAATTTCATTATTTCCTTTTTGGCTGACATATTGCCTTAGAAACTCAGATGTGATGTGCAGTTCACTCAGCATTATTTCTATCCATGGTCTCAGCACTGCTTCTTTCAAAGCAGTATTCAGGATGAACTCCCAGCAAATATAAGAATTAAATATGCTCATGTTACTGGATGGCAATATCACATTCTCGTGGTAAATGGGTGTTTTGCTTGTATTTCTAGCCTTTCAGTCTCCAGCACCATACATTTCTTCGGCATTAGCATCAGCACGTTGTGTTTGTTGGGAAGTGCCGACAGCACAGCAGGTGCTGCACAAAACCTTGGCATCAAGGCAGAACTGTGCTGAAATGTCTGTTCTACGTGTGAGTAAATTTCAAGAAGGTTAGCTGGCTTCAGAACTGTCACTGTGTCCCACTACCAGACCACCACATGCCCTATTTCAGGTAAATGCCCCCTCTGCCTCACTCACAGCCCCTGGGCAGCCAGAGCAGCATGGTGCTCTCCCTGCCAGACCAAGCCAGCTGTGACTGAGGAACTGCACTGACCATTCCACCAAGACAACAGTATCCTCCCCCACTTTTCTCATCATCTACTAATTTTGTTATGCTTTCCCGTAAAGAAAACAAAACAAAACAAATAAACTCATCTGGCAAGAATTACTCCTCCCCAAGCAATTGTGGTTGGTAGTTCAGCTATCCTCTGAGAGAGGAATTTAAAAAAAAATTCAGCACTAATCCAACCAAAATTCTGTCAAAATCAGCATTATTTTTATCATTGTCTTAAAGTGAGCAAAGTTAGGCTAATGTTGGCAGTTTCAGTGCCACCTTATTTTCATTTTTGTTTATATTTTCTTAATTATTTTCAAGGAAAAACTTAAAATTCACAGCACTTCCATTCTCAGTGGGTTTTATTCTTATTATTATCTATCAAGGGAGCTGACTTTCACAGCTGATGTTGGGAAGATTACCACCAATTCCTATCCTCTCTCCATTTAGAAAGAAACACTCCTCCTCATATATTTGTAAAAGCTGAGTATTTTCTTCTGAAACCCTCTAAGACTTTTTATTCCTGTTTGTAAGTTTTAAATTACCTTCTGTTAGACTGCACTTACTTCTCTTCCCTTTCCCTCTCTTCCTATCACTGTCCATATTAATCCCTATCTGACCTTAGATTATTACTATTTTCAAATATTTTGTGTTCATGGAGAGTGGAATTTGTTGCAGCCTACAGTGGCTCAGATCTTATGCACACTCTTCAGTTTGGTCATATTTGTAACTACCTTGATATTTAAATTGTTTTGGCTTTGGCTGTGGCCATGTGGCTCCGGATACTTTTATACAGTGGTGCAAAAATAGCATACAAGAGGTATACACCATTTAGTAAGGATATACAGAGTACTCAGTTTTCAGATGCCTTCAGATTTTACAGTTCTTGCTGATTATTTTCAGCTTTAGATTCAGCTTTACATCTTACGTTCTACTTGCATTGTCAGATTATAGCTGTGAGCTTGTTTTTAGTTATGACACTAAGGGCATCTCATCTTTCTGTAGATTTCTTTCTTATAGCCGAATTTAGATTTCACTTCACAATCCACCCATCAGAATTTTCATTATGCCCCCAAAGCCATAATTATTGTCAGATGCTGTATCATTCCTCTTGATCATTTGACATATTCCTCAAATATACATACAGACATGGAGGTAATTAAACTCATGTATCCTTACTATTCTTCTTCTCTTGTTTCAGAAAACCATATCTTCCCTTTTACGTTGCAAGTAATGACATCTGAGTTAACAGAACTCCATGCAGCTGCTGTGGTTTGAAGTCTATTCAATAACATCTTCATGTTTATCTGTGCTCCTCCTACTACAATGGAAATTGTTTCACCCAAACAGACCACTGCCTCGTTGAGACATCCTGAGAATCAAAAACCTGCCTCTTTCTACTGCCATGATGAAAGTCACACTATGTGTGTGTTTGTTCCCCTTACCAGGCCCTGTCCCTTTATTCTGAAATTTCCTCAAAACCACTGTCCAAACTATGGTGTTCTGGAGACTAAAACTTCATAGCATCAAATGATAAAACTTGCCCAACTGCAAATGAGATTCCTGTCATGAAAGAAAATGGATGTTACAGTCTCACAGTTCTCTGAGTAAGAAGTTGAAGGTAATGGAAGTTGAAGGAGCTGCACAACATCTGTGATTACTGAAACAAGGCAGATCAATGGAGGCTAGCTGAAATTATGTGTCATGTGTGAAATTATCTGTGGTCTGAGAATATGTATATTAGGCATCTCTATGTAAAATTATAAAAGATCCAAGCAACATGTTAATTAAGTTGTATAAGTTGCTGAGAGCTTTATTATCTGAAGGTGAATATAGAAAAGCCACGTTGTTCAAGAGTGTTTTTTGAACACAAGTCCATCTGGTGATTTGATAAAAGTATTTAGTTTCTCAAGGCAATCTGAGTGTATACTCCCTAGGCGCCACCGTTTATAGCTTAAATATGACTTGCATGTGGATTCAGCATTACAAATAGGAAACAGCAGCCCTTGGACTTGTACTCTAATGTAGTCCTTTCATCACCCAGTTACCCTTAAGCATCTCCTTTACTATTGTAATTTGGTTTAAATGCAAAGCATTAGTGCTATCGATAAAAACTAATGGTTCTACTTAGAAAAAGAGAGGTATATTTAAAATAAAGGAGATAGCTGGCTTGCTTTTCCTTGTATCCAGGAAGTTAACCGGGGATACTGGCCTGCAGCCATCAATTTCTGGATGCAGGATTGTAGAAGCAGCACCGTTGTCATGAAGGATCAGCCTACACCTGCATCCTTCAAATCTATTTACCAGGGAATGTATCTTACTAACTAGTGTATGTAGCCAAAATCAAGGAACTTTATTTTTCCACTGTCAGTTTAACTGAAACAAATATTACAGACCTAGTGAATATGAGGAAACATAATCGACAAAATAGGCAGCATAGGTACAGAAACAGAAGTATTTACAATTTTTTGTCACTGTGAGAAAAATGTAACCTTAATGGTCTTTCTTGTTTTAGATTAGCTGATGCAGTAATTGAACTTTAGTGTTGGTATTTCAACTAAAAGTCAGAACCAAGAGATCATTATAGAAAATATCCATGAAACTAATAAAATACCATATTCTAGAAAATCAAGGCAGAAATCACATTTTCAACTGCTGTTAAGCAAGATAATTAAAGAGAAGTACTTTTAACTTCCAGTAGCTGAAGATTTGACACCATCTCTGCTGTTGCTACTAAGACACTTGAAATAGCAGAGAGCTGTGTAAATTCCCCATGTCATCAAATAAGTAATTTGCATAAAAAGAGAATCTGCACAATAAAGAGAGAGATATTTGGACAAGCTGCAACTTCAAAATTCGAAGTGCTGGTTTGTTCAGGAAAGCAGCACTGAATCTTCACTCTTATGCCTCTTTGCTCAAGAGAAAAAGTTTCTTCATGGAACCCCTATCAAAGTCAAGCAGAAGGGTAATAAATTCTATGCAAAGTTTTTAATTGTTATGCATATTCACTAAAGTGAAGAAATAATTGTGGTGTAGATCTCACCTTGGCAGTCCAACAATTTCTTACACTCGAAGTCAGCTTGTTCTTAAGCTTTGGCATAGCTGCTCTTTGGCAAAGGAAGTTGCAAGAACCACGGTGGATAAAAATGAACTACCAGCTTTTCAGCTAGCAGATACTTTTGTGACTTGGACAATGTCCTCTGTGTAGTGTGTAGCTTCAAGCACAGCAAGGAGTGTTAGCAAATAGTCTCTCATCCTCACTTTCCAAGGAAAGGTTTGCCTCAACCCCTCTTTTGACTTACCCTGTTTCCTCCCAGCAGCCCTACAGATTCTACTTCCGTTACCCTCTTTGTTTCACAAAGGACACATGCTTTTGTTTGCTTCATGCTTCTAATCCCTGCACAATGATTCTCCCTTTTTCAGATCTCTCTCCAAAGCCCTCAGCTTCCAGTTATGCACCCAGTGCTAAGCACTTCAGTCTTTGTTCCAGCCTTTCCATTTCAGTTTTCTGTAAACAGGCAAGTTTCCTTTCTAACAGTAAGCATATTTGTGACCTTTCAATCATGCAGTAATTCTTGTCATCTCGCCCTTTTCCCAAATGCTTGCACCTTTTTTTAATAGTTACTGTTTTAGTTAATTGGGCTATGGCCTTTTTTTTTAAATTGCCTGTTAAACTCCATAGACACCTGGGGCACTGGATGCGTAAATAATACTTAGTAAAAAACAATGAGATCGAAGCTCCCATTAAATTGTTTCATGGTAACTTTCACCTAATGAACTCACATCCGGCAACAGGAAAATCAGATACTTTGTAGGGAATATTAAAGCAGGTTTTGAGGTGATTCATAAAAGATATACAGTTAAGAGATGTGGAGAACCTGGAAAATATCAGCTAAGGGTCTTTGATTAATGGATATATTTAGGTAATTGAAATTGAGGAAGCATTTTCTAGATTCCAAATAGTTATGGAAAATAAAAGATGAATACTGGCAATCAGTTCCATGTATTAGGTGAGAGGAAAAACCTATTAGTCTGTAAGCAAGTTTGGAATTCTGACAGGACAATGCACAGTTTTAGCAGCAACATTCCAAAAAGCTCCTAAATGCCTACATCCATGATGTTCAGAAAGAAGTAGTTCAGTGACAAATGTCAATTATTCCAGTTCTTCTGAATTCTGTTTTAACTGTTTGTATTTTTAGGGGAATGGTATGTCATCCTAGATCTCATTTTAATCATTCTGTTACTGTCATGATCTTTAATCTCTAACACCTCTGTGAGGTACAGCACAGTAATTGTCCTTTTTTAGATATGGAAAACAGCTACCCACAGAGTCATCCTCAGATGGACTTAGGTATCATGATGACATGTAATGCAGTACCTAACCTTTGCTACCTACTGCAACCCATAGATGTAAGTGCTTCAATCCTGTTTACATTCCACTGGGAGATTTGAGAGGCCACCAACACGGTCTGGTTTGAATATGCATTCAGATACAGGAAAACTGCTGAGTTGCCTACCTTCTAGAAAGAAACTCTCTTCTCCCAGTGAAGGATGTCCTTTGGTAGTTACACAAAGCCTCAAGAAGGGCATGGAGTGGCTGTATATGTGTGTATTCTCTTTGTCTCTTTCTGTTTCCTATTTGCTTGGCATAATTGAAATGTCATTGAGCCAGAAAGATAAGAGAAGAAACAGAGAAAATATATATTAACAAAAAGACAACAGAAAATATGTAAGAAACATATTGTAATGGGATTATGTAGCCACATAATCTTACAATTAATTCTGAATCCAAAAACCATCTTCAGTAATCATTTGCAGGATTCAAACTTTGGTTTATATCTTCTAAACTGAGTACTCCAAATCAGAACATTATTTAGTTATACTCTAGCTTTCTGCTTCCATTATTCATATCAATCAGCAACTTTAAAAGATGCACAGCAGGGCTCCATTTCGGTTTAAAACTTTGCAATTCAAGTGCTCAGGTAGTAGAGAGCAAAGGCTCAGATTGTTTTATGAAGAAAAGGAAATCTAATTTAACAGACTCATGTCACCACTAACCTTTAAGTTGTGGTTCCTGCTGGGTGCTGTGGGTTTCAGCAATGATGTCATTACAACATTCAGTACAGAATCAAGGAGAATCATTTTACTGAAGCTGTGTTGGCTCCATAAGAGCTTTTTCAGGAAAATATGCATTGCTTCTCCAGAAGCAAGAGGTCTGAGGAAGCGACACAGTGCAGAGACGGGTTAGTGTCTTCGGAGAATTAGTGGAGATCAGCCAATATGTTTGGGTTTTGCCAGAGCAGGAAGGGGAGGTGGCAATGTGAGGACTCGAGAGACACCAGCAGTCTGATGCAATGGAAACAAGAGTGAAGAGGCAGCACATGAAGGCCTCATGTGGGGAACAGGAAGATAAGGTCATGAGAGTCTAAGAGAATTGGTGGAAGAAGCCATCAACAGGATTGCCTAAACCCAGACATCACAAATTTTGTTAAATGGGTATCATTTACCAAAATGCCTGAAACATCTGAATTAGATAAAAGTGAGAGAAACCCTCCTTGTTGTGCTATCAGTTACCATTTGGCTTATGGATCAAATCCTGCAAACAGGATGGACAGTCCAGCTACCACAACTGGGTGGTTCTGGGCACTGTCAGGAGCATGGTATGTAGTGAGCTTTCAACTTCCATATTGATTTCAACTAATCTGAAGTATTTTAGTTAATTTACATTAGACAGGTTTTTGTTGCAACACGTAAAACTTCATCAAGACATGAAAAACTATCCACAGACAAAAGAGTGCACAATTGCCTGTTCTAGAAAAGCACCTATTAAAGACTTTCCTGTGTATCAATGTCTGTTTTCATTAACTTATAAAAGTCTAAATTTGCTCCTGGTGTATGCATTTTCAGAATATGACTTTGAGACTAAGAAAAAGCTGTATTAGTGTATAAGAAGCATGTGTGAGTGTGTCTCTGTGTCTGTGTGTGCCTGCATAACGTACTTGCACTTAGAAGTGTTGCAGTGGTTGCACAAAAAATGCTTTTATTTCACCCACAATATCCCTATGAGGATAAAACTCTGGTCTATTAAGATAGCCCACAAACATGTTTTCCCTACTTGTTCTTTTTTTGGTTTTGTCTTCTACTTGTTACTGAGAGAAACAGTGAGAAGGGAGGCAATAGACATCAATGATCCCATAAAACGTGTTCAATTTATTAACAAGATTTTAGAAAAAGATGAGACCCAGCAGCCTGTAGACAGGAGTAAGTTCTACAACAGTCTGGTTACCAATCATTCTAAGAGCCAGCTAACAGCTGTCTGACCATTGGATATGGCTATTTGCATGGCTAACAATTGGATGTCTATCTACTGTGTGAATGGCTTGCAACAAGCTGTTTGTTTGGGGACTATTCATAACGGCACAGTCAAAAGTCTCCTGAAAGGCATACTCGTTTCCATTTCTGTTCTTTACCCTTCTAAAATTGGCAATTTATTACATCAAAAAATAGCAGTCAACCCAGAAAAGGACAAAATTGACACAGTTCCCTTTTGATCTTTCAGTTTTGAATAGGCACCCACCAATGAACTTCCCAATGAATATTCATTGGATGCAAAAGAAGTACCCAGCATTTTTTTAAATAGAGATTTTACTCTAAATATTTATTAAAAGAGATAACCCTTGACATTTTATATAGCAGAGACACATTTTCAAATAACTTTAGAAAAGAGAGTTAATTTCCTTGCATGCATTTGCTGTATTATTCTCTTTCATTTTTATATATATAGTCTTTTCCTGTATTTCCCCATGTTTCTGTCCTCGTGGCAGGTTATTCCATACCTCTTCTTTGCAGTTTCTTTTACTTTTCGTTACAGCAACTGTTAGTGTTGTCTTTGACATAAGTAGTTTATACCATCGGTTTGATCCAATATATACCAAATATTGTCTTCCTTTGAAAACTATAGAATTATTTAGGAATTTAAATGGAAAATACATGAAACTTCCTTTTGCTGCAAAAAGGTAATGCGGCGAAATACATTTTGTATGTGCCAAATTCCACTCAATGCAATTTCTCTGATTTCAAGGCAATAATTCCAAATTTTCAGCAGTGTAATGAAGTGTGGAGGTTGGTCCAACACTTTAGAAGAGGTTCCAATTTGCTACAAATGACTAAAAAAAAAAAAATTAACTAATTTTAAGATATGAAAACTCAGCAGAAGTGGGTTTTTTCACTCTATAGTAGGAGAGATGGATAACGGGATTTCATGTATGACACACACAGCACATTATTGTTAATGTTGCTTTTTCTGTTCGACCTAATATGATAAAAGCTAAAAAAGAGCCATTAAGGGCAGAGTCTACCATGTTTACACAAGATATTTCATAGCTTCCAAAGGAGAAGATACATTAGTTCATATAATTAATACACTAATTTTACATCTACTGTAATTTTATACCATATTTTTAATGCTCTACATTAAAGTATTTAAATGTTCTCATAACAGAGCCATTTAAAAGTACTGTTCAAGAAAATCAGCATGTTCTGCAGGTTTTTTTGCTTCTCCACTGCATAAAAGGCCAGTCTTTTGCCTTGGGATGTCAGCTTGCTACTTCTGACATCTTAAATAGAAACTTCTTGTGGCTTTGAAAATGTACAAAGTTCAGTCCCAGTGCATGACTGCAGCAGGAGCTGCTTTTAGGACCCTTACCAGAGCAAGGAGCTGCAGGCTGGAGTTGGCTGCAAACAGGACCAGATGCTTTTGCACGTTTCTTCAACTCACATTGAAGCAGCAATTTACAATGCAGCAATTTACAACTGGTAAGACACTACGCTACTCAAGATTTCTGTTGATACAACACTAAGATGTCTGGCAGTGAGATTTATAACATAGCAATCAAATTAATTACAAACCCTGGAAATAGATAAAAAGATGCAGGTTCAAAGATACAGAGGGAAGTTAACTTTGCTTTCCTTTTTGACTGTAAGTTCTTCCCATTCTGCCACATTTTGCCTACAGTCATGCTTTTCCATTCACTGATTAGATTACCATGCTACTTGCTAAACATATTATGCTCCTGAAAGTCACTCAGAAGCTCCAGCTGGTGCAGATGCAGTGACCCGCTCCTTTAGTCGGACTGGTCAGAAGAAACACACTGCACTGGTACATTAGTTACTGCTTCCCTTCACAGAGCAAATTACCATGCTTTTTTCACTTTGAGAGCCTTACATGATCTGAGACTTAACTACCTGAGACACACTTTCTCTCATGCACTGCTGCAAGCCCTTTGGGAATAGCTGAGAACAAGTAATTTAGTAGCATTTTAACTGCAGATGAGAACATTGAATTCTCACCAGACTTCCCAGCTCTGGAGTTTTCATTCCCATATTACAACAGCAGTTGGACCTATATCTTCTGCATGTGGAAATGGTAGCACTTTAATTAATTAGATCTGCTTACTTTAATGATGTTGTCCTAGTGATGGATATGTAGCAATATTGGAATTAAGGCCCTCTTTTTACTTTGTTACTCTTGCATTCAAAACACCAAAAATAGGATTCATCTCAAATAATGTATCTACAACATGAAATTTTCCAGCTGAACAAATCATCTAGCCTTCCTTTGGAGTCGGTTAGGAGAAATAGAACGAAAATTATTCTAGTTCCTGTAAGGATTAGATCTACAGGGATCCAACAGTGGGAACCTGTGGTTAAGTCTGTATTCTGTAAGTCAGAACTACACTAGAGATCAACCAACCAATTCTGAGTGTGCAGATTTGTCCACAGGGCACAGTGCAGCAATAATTTAAAGCAGATGTGAAGGCCCAGAAGCACCAGAGCCACATTATCACAATTCTGTGGTTGACCTACTATAACTATCCCTAGGATTGCTCAATGCCATCCAAACAAATCTACAATTGCTGACTTCTATAAGGTGGGGTTAGCCCAGGTATCTCTGCAACAATATACATTGCAGACATCCCCCTTCAATTTCACTCATCAGCAAGTTACACTTGCATTGAAATTGATCTAGAGCCTGATCCTATAAGAACAAGCATCTTCATACTGATAGAAGTGCATCAGTGTCAAGGGTTATACAGGTTTGAAATCAAACTGACATAGTTATGCTAGAAAGTTACACGTGTAGCCCAAGTACCTCTCCATGCTCCATGGGCCTTCAGGGCACAGTGCAAAGCCCATCTCTTTTTTCAGGCTTTTCTCTAGTGTAAATAGCTTTTTTTTTTTTTTTTTGATTGCTCAGCCAGAGAGTTAAGGACATTACTCATGTGTCTTTGTTGTATTATATCATAGGTAACTGAAAACTTCAGTAGTTTAATCTTCAGGCAGGCAACAGTTGGCAATGTATCAAATTATATTGAATGGTTTTAATGTGGGGTGTACTGCAAGGGCAAGGCAGAGAGTTCCAGCTTTATTGAATCAAATTTGGAGAGTATGTATTTGGTCTCCACATATGCTCTATTCATGTAGAACATCAAAGACTTTTTAATCATCCAAGCCTTGGAATTTTATCTCTTACTGCACAGGCTGACTTGGACTGTTTACGTGTTTCCTGGCGGATGCAAATTTTCAAAAAGCCAGTATAAATGCCTCTGGTAAGGCTATGGGAATTACAAATTGTGGCTAATAGCAATGATGACTCTGCTGAAATACTCCACTGTATCACATTTTGTTACAGTAGTTACAGAAGACCTACTAAGGCAATGCTTGTGCACGTGTAGCTTGGAACCTGTAGTCTGTGTTCTAGTTCTGTTGTTAACAGCAATAGGGGCGTTGATTTTGCTGGAGTTTGGTTCAAGATCAGTGGTAGAGTAGGTGTAGCTCAGACCACCCCATAGTGAACTCCCCACTGTTACATATCTTAGCTGCCCCTTAGACACAACTACACTGGTAACTTCTCATCCAAGTTCTTATGTAACATCTGGATTATTTTTACTGTAACAAATATAGTTTTGTCTTATATATGTCAACACAAAAAGTTCCTGTTCATCATACTGATCACATTACATAGCCCATGTCATCTCTCAGTTTGTTCCCATATCCCTAAAAGATCCAAGACAGGTTCTTTACCTCAGTTACAAAGGCCTTCATGATGTACTACACCACACATATAATTTCTATGCAGTACCCAGAGGTCTCTTACCACCGCTCATCATGTAAACTGATTTTGTACATGTCCCAAATGAGCACTTCAGTGATTTCTCCCTTGTTGGGGAGAAATTTTCTGTAAACATACTTAAATTTTTCTCTTTTTTCAAACCCGCCCTGAGAATCACCCTGCTAGGCTTCCCATCACACCCCAGACCATTGCTTACCACAGTTAACAGGAAGGGAGATCTAATGTCAAGCGGCTGCTCATCTACAGCCCTCCAGGCTTCCCTTGGGGCACAGGTCATTACTTTTGACTGTCATGCCTGCATTGAGAGAGGAACAGGCAGCAGCCAGTGGCTTGATTGTTGTATGCTAAGTCAAGATGCTCAGAAATACGTGAACTCTTCCCTTCCCTGTGGGAGGGGCACCGTAGCAGGCAATTGAATAAGACTATCCATGGACAATAAGGGTCTAGAGGCAGCATCTCAAGCAATCACAAAATAAGCACTACAAGCTTTATAAGTCAAAAACATTTAAACTTCACCCAGAAATTACTGTTGAATATTGCCTCAAATATATTTTTTTATGGGGAAACACAAGTGACCTGTATTGCCCTTTGAGAAGTCTTGTGCCCTCAAATGCTTGGATTTCCAGTAAATAAAATGTGCTGTTTTGGAGCATGATGTTTGTAACTTACCTTCAATAATTACAAAAGAACTGATGCAAATTAAAATAAAATATTTTGGGCTACATGTTGGCATATAGACCTTCTTCAGAAACCTGCGTTAAATCTCAGTCTTTTCACCTCTATGAAAAAGAAAAAGGCTGTGATGGATTTGTTACACAATGAAACATAAGGGTAAGAATTTCTTTGGGTATATAATTTGGGCAATAAATAAATAAAGAGAGTCCTTTTACATTCTTCTGGCCAACCATCCTCAGGATGTGCTATAATTCCCAAACTCCTATTAGCTTCCATGGGAGCAATTTGTACACACCTTCATGTAGAATATTACAGTTAATGGTCATAGAGCCCACCCCAACAGCACTATGCAGATACTGGTGTTGTGTAGATATCTTACAATTAACCAGCCTCCAATCAATCCAGTCAGCTCTGCCTTGTCCTTCGGTGTATTGGTGAAGATAAAGCCATTGACTGTATACTCACAGTTTTTAGGGCAGGGATAGTGAGTTTGGAAGAATTCAGGTGCTCTAATAGACTTGACGGTGCCATGTTGCTCTTGCCACTGTATACACTGGATGTGGTTCCAAATAATATTTAAACAATGGTAGTCTAACTGATATATCTCAAAAAGTGCTATAATTATTCTTTAATATACAAATTACACTGTATGGTTTGTTAGATTATTTTATATTTAGAATTTAATTACCAATAAACTCTATAAATAGAATGTTTACTCTCAATAAATGTTGTTATTATTAATGTAGTCAGATTTTAAAATGTGTTAAATATGAAAGTACAGTAATATGTTTATATGTTCAGTATATAAACTTGAGAATTAGTCACAATTACTCAAATAGCACAATGTAGAAATATTCTAGATATCATGTATCTATAGTGTTGTTTATTTATGCATTATAGACAATATATTTTCAGGATCTGCTCTATGACATAAAAGCTTAGAGTGTGTGGCTCAAACTCTTCTCACTTCTAAGTCATTATTTCTTTTTTGACCAATTCCTCCTGGAAACTCTCCAGTATTTAAAAGTGACAGTGAAAGACGAGTGATGTTAGGATACAGATAACATAAAACATACCAGATTGAGATTATCTTCATAATCCTGTACAATTTATATAAGAAGATGTTTTACGTGAAATGTTATCAAATAAATTTTTTTGTCATTAGCATTTATTTTATTATGTTCTTCACAAATGAAAATGAAATGAGGTGTTGGTTTTAGATTTGTCCCCGAGCAAGTAAGGCAGCCCCTCACTTCAATATGTGAATATTTTTAATTTCTGATTTATCTTTGTTAAAAGTTTCTGTGGTAATGATAACTTAATTCCCCTTCATAGGTGAGAACTGAGACACAAATGAAAGAATTATGGCAAGTCTTATTCTCAGCTTCTAACTCAAAATCTACATATATTAGCAGACCTACCATTTCTAACAAAAGTGTGCATGACAGGCTTGTAGCTCCATGTACCAACTGCAGTTCAGTGTTTCTGATAAGATCTGTGAAATAAAAACTCACACATCCTCTCAGCTGAATGTTTAACAGCAGTGAACCACAGTATATATTTGATTTTCCATTCTTCATTTTGAAAATTGTCGCTTCTGGTTCTCCCTTTTTCTCACCCTTCCCTTTATCTTCCATGCTGTTTTCTTGGAGATAGAAAAATATGAATGCAGCCACTTTAATATCATTCCTGAAAGTATCATATTCTGGTATAGCTCCAGAATAATGTCATGACATTGTATTTTGGCAGACTTAGGCAACCAAATAATCTTCAAACTTCTGATTACCAGAAATGGCTATAACCATTATATTACAAAAAAAAAAAAATTCATAGAATACTTTTATACTTATTCCTCAGGAACTTTTATGTCTCCATAACTGTTTAAGTCCTTTGGTGGGATCTCACAAATTCACCATCCATAAGGGATTAGCTGAGCAGTCAGTGCCTTGCCTCTGATGTCACATCTGTACCACTTGGCACTAAGCTTTATCTAAAGCAGCAGCACAAGGAATGAAGCCAGTAGTGGTGAAGGGGACGAAGAGAAATCCACTGAAGTTCCACCATTTGTCAATGCTCCCTAGCTAAAGTTTGTTTAAATTGTTACCAAACCATTTTTGTTTGATTGGAATATCAAATACCACATTTTCCAGCATGTCTGAAGGATAAGGAAAGCTAAAATGTTAGATGGGAAATCAGTTTTGCTCACTGTATAAAATAATATTCACTGTACATTACTGGAGTAGACAAGGCTTGGTAATTCACGGCCATCAGATTGATGAGGAGAATTTTATTGAATTACTGAAGCTTTACAGCAATGACAATGAGACCCTGGGAAGCTAGTTGAAGAGAAAACAAGATTACACAAGTCCAACAATTCAGAATGAAATCATCAGTCTAATGAGCCGTGAAGTTATCTGCACTATTGTAAAGGAAATTAATTGTGGTTCACAATACCATTCTGTCATAGCTGATGGAACTCAGGATTACATAGATACAGTATGCAGAAGAAGTGTCCATCTTCACCACATTGACCCTGCCATGCAAACTAACAAAACCTTGGTTTATAATTTCCTATACACCAAACAATTCCATGGACTTCACTGGAAAAATTGCTTACCAATATTAGCACTTGTTTCTAATGCACAACACGCATGAATGAATCAAGAACATTCTCATGAAAATGTCCACAAGTGCATACACTTTCAAACGAAGATGTATTTTGAAGTAGAGGTAGGATTCATAGATCATCTAGTCTGCTTCTCCTCTGTAAAACAAGAGTTTCAAAAGAATCTACTATCCAGCCACATGAGACATTCAGAGGAAATTAAGATGGGAGGTATAAAAACTAAGACCAGCAGTGTCTCAATAGGAGGATGAAACTGTAAATGGGCTTGCTTTAATGTCCCACGCTCATAAAACCCCTGATGAGTCTGAAATAAAAGTTTATAAGAGGGGCAAAGAACAACACTAAGCAGAGTATGTCGAGTAAATTTTGTCAAAGGAAAGTTAATGAGGCAGAGAACTGATTCAACTGTGTCTATTATTAAATAAGCAGAAGAAATTGTCCAAACATTAGACTTGGTTCCAACAGCACCTCCATAGCCCAAAGCTTCCTCTGCTATTGTGCTGTTAGAGGAGACAGCAATTTTATGTAATCAAAGGAAAAGAACTTTTCAGACTGTAGTACTTCAAAGAAATTTAAGTGTGTTTTGTCCAGCTGAAGACCACGTTCCTGTAGGCTGATCTGAATGAATATCCACAGTTGGAAGGAATGTTTCATGTTTATGTGAATGAGGAATTTGCTGGCTGTGAACCTGAGGGGAAAAAAATCATGATTAAGAAATAGCCCCCACTCAGAATCTGACCATATGAAATACAACTAGAGACACTTTACAGACTAGAACAACTCCTGTAGGGAGCATGCAGTCTGGTAACTGTCTCAGCACAGCTGCAGTCCCTTCAGAGTGACAACTTCACCATCAACTGCCACAGAGAGGCTGTGACTGCAGAGTTCCGCAGCTGAGCCACCTCGAGACTAGACTGAGGACAGATTAATTCATTCTCCTTTTCTACCAACTTTGCCTGCAGTGTTTGTTATTATACTTACCAGCCCAAAGATTCACAACACATGCTGTTTCCTCAAATGTCTGCTTTGTTCAGAACTGTCTAGCTCTGAATGCTCTGCAAGCATCATGTCATCATTTCAGGTCATACCAGGGGACAGCATGCTTTACTTGTGCCTTACCCTTTAGACAAAGTTGTGCATTAACCCAAAAGAATAACACACATTTAGGCAAAACACTTAACACAGAGAGCTTTGGAAAAGGAGCAAAAGGAGGATCCCAGGTGACCCTTGTTAAAATTTCCCTATTGTATTGAAAAGGTTGTTTGGCTGTTGGAGCTCATGCCCACTCTCACTACTGGTGAAACATCCTTTCTGGGTGACACTCCTGTGGCTCCTAAAAATAGATCTAAAGAGAAATTGTAGTGACTTTGAAAACGTGTTGGACAGCAATTTAATCATGCCTTTTCACCCAAAAAGCTCAAGGCAAAGAGGGGATGAAATGTCAGGACCACAAGCTACCATGAGGTCAGAGGAATTGATTCAGAACTAGAAATGGCTATCAAGAACACAGAGAAGTTGCTGACAAAATTCATCGTTTTTTAAGCAGGTCATGTATTTGACAGACTTTCTAAGTACAGCTTTGTGTTGAAACCTGAATTTTCAAGGTAAGTGTACAAGTGGTTAAAGTGGGTAGAATAGTATAAGAAACTATCAGTTTACCTGAAAACGAAAGTATTCTGGCCTATTACATGACTGTAGCTTTTTGTTTCAGAGAGTCTTTATTTGGGGGAAAACATTTGAAACTGTGAGAATATTCTGACCTTCATGTATCAGCCAAAGGTTGTATTTGATGAGGGAAATAAGAAAATTGCCAATTAGAGATGCTTCTTTCCAAGTACCATTATAAAAATAAACATGGAGAGATAAAGAATTTCAGAATAATTTTCTGAATAATTTGTGTATTATGATTTCTTTCAGTCTAAAAAGCATTACTTAAAAAACTTATTCAGTGAAGAGATTTTCGACTATTTTGGCTCTAAGTTATGTGTACAGAGATACCCATGCAACTCGCTGCATCACAGTTTATCCATTATGAACGGAAATGGAACATTTTGATTTTTTTTAATAGTTTTAGAAAAACTGATGTTGCACAGTAGCAACTGTAGTGAATCAGGTCCCGAATCTTGATTCTAACAGCAAAAGATGCCAAATGTTTCAGAGGAAAAGCTGTAATAGCTACAATCGTATACCAGTGTAGACATTGGAGCAAAATCCTGAGGCTGTTTCCTTTACCTGCTTTTGTTCTACTAAAATAGAGGCCTAGTGCATGCATGATTAATCTCTACATTCCATTGCAATAACTTGACTAATTTTGAAGTGAGGTTCCCCAGTGAAATCTGTTCACCTGTTCATTACCCATCTTTTTCATTTTCATGCCTGACCAGTTCCTTACAAGTATTCATAATGCCAATTTCATTACTAGTCTCATCTTGCTATCTATTGCTGCTCTTGAACAATCCTGGTCACCCCTGTGTGCATCTGAAGGGTACCTGAACATGTGACAGACAGCCACTGCATGGCAGCAAAAGTGAGTGTGCACTTCACAGCACCGTGCTCAGCCAAAGATTGGAAGAAACCAGTGCAGAAAGCCAAACCAAATTGGTCATGAACGGGAATTTCTTGTACAGTACACACATATATATCCTTCCACATCCACCACTTCTGAGGAGACACAGGTTGTTTGCATAGGCTGGTGCTTTCTGCTACCCAGTAACCAAACACATTTGTTAAGTAAGGTCACTTTAAAGTTAAGAGTTCCTCAAAATAGCAAACTGCCCAACTGCAGGTCAGTGCATGATCCTCTCTTGTCCTGTATCTCACTGTGGGCCAGAGCCATGGTCTGGCTTGCAACAAGCAATAGCAATTATCTCAACTGTTTGGAAATGCAGATATTCCTTATCATTTCAAAATTATAGGGAGAATGAAAGACAGCAGACCTGGGGGCATTTTCAAGAACACCGGGTAACAGAAAGAGAACTCAAAATGCAGTGACTTAGAGAACAGCTCATCGGTGACAGTAGCTGTGTGGTGAGTAACTGCCAGCAGAGCTACATCACGTTTGAAGTAGTCACATTTTCCCACTCAAGAGAATCCAAGGACAATAAAACCCCTAAGTAAAATTCAGCTACAGTTGCTAGAGTTTACACCCCATAAAAGGACAAGAAGTAGTTCTGTTCTCTCCAACCATATTCTATGAATTGGACTCCCTCCTTGGATTCTGTTAGCTCTCCTGCAGCCCATATATTCCCACTCATACCCTGGCCACAGCACCATAACTCCATCCATAAGTGTAACATACCAAAGCACTTTGGCAGGTTCCAATTCTGCAATTTCCTCATAAAAAAATATCAAATGTAGGAAAAATTGCTTGAACGTAGATCAGCTATTGAGACATTTCCATGAATATTAGAGAAATACAACTTGCAGCTACCATTTTTCACTGTATCTCACTTCCTTAAACATCCCAACAGAAAACCACATACAGAATTGCTTAAAGTGTAATTCACAAAAGCCACACCAACCCTAGAGTAATCATTGTAATGTAGGAACTTATAACCAATAAATGTTTAAAGTACAAGGCTGTATGGTGGTGGCTCTGAACTGAGGTGGGAGTGTGTGGCTTGCGGGTGACAGAAGGGAAGTAGTTGGGGTTGAGAAGAAAAATTGATCAATGACTGTAAATGGGGTGTGGAATGATTTAACTGCTAGTTTGATTTAATTTGTGGGCTGTGAAATTAAGAGCCTTGTCTCAAAGTTCATGAAGATCTGGTGCACATGTCTGTAGTATGCATGGGGGTGTGAAGTAAAATTAAATATATATTGCCTTGTATCAGCTTTCTTGTAGAGGAAATTAATTAGAGTATCGTGCACCAAAGCAAAAATTGTGTCATTTCACTGAGAAGTTATGCGATGACACCGGTAGGAACTCAGTGAGAATGAGAGTCAAAAGCCAGAAGTACATGACTCATGTCCAGTGTTTTGCACAAAGCTTACAGAGCAGCATTTAAAGAACGGACACAACATCATCTAAACGCCCCCTCTTGTGTTTATTCTGAAAACGGCACATTTATGCTCGGCAGTGGGAGAGGAGAAATCTGCTTTTTAGTTGACAAGTCCTTTACAGCAATGCTTAAAGACACTTTAAAGACTATATTGCATATCCCAACTTTGAATATAAAGGCAAAGTCGAGTATCATGTAAAAATTTTTGCAAAAAATCAACTTTCAATGTGCAAAAATGTTTTGCTGTTACAAAATCACCTCGGTAGAGGGAATCCTGAAGTTCTGACAATGCTTTTCCTTACATAGAAATCTCAGTGGTGCTTTGGAGATACAAGATACTTGCATTTTCAAGTGTATTCTATATTTTACAATAAACTTATTGTAGGAGGGTAAAGGAGACAAATGTGAAAGGATATTTTGTTGGAGAGCAAGCATAGATTACAGAATTTTAATGGTGGTGTTCATAGAAAATCATATGTGTTAGTGAAGTTTCAGTAAAGTAGTATATATAACAGGTTCTGTTGCTGTGTAAACCTCAGCCCAGAAATTTCACATCAATAATGTCAACTTCACATTTTGCCTGGAAATCTCTCAGATTTCCAGGCACCACTCAGATTCTGGACCACTCAGAAAGTGCAGTATATTTTGCTAAAGGTTTACTGCCTGTGGCTTGAAAGCATTAATATTAAGTACCAGAATTTTAAAGCAAATGTAAGAGCTGCTTTGGCACATGTTTTTATAGCTCACATACTTGAGGTTTATTTAAAATCTGATCCACAAACTACTCTGATGCAAACTTGCTCATTTAGATGTTGCTGGCACTCTTGGTCATGCACTCTTCTGATTTGACAAAGTAGGTGGGTGCAACTGTTTTTTGCAATAAAATATTACCTTTGCAACATTTTCTGTCACAGAAGTTACAAAATCCTTTACTTCATCATGGAAGTACATGACAGAAATAGGAGGTTGGTTGGAATGAATAGGAGACAACCGCATGTTGGAAGACTCATAACTAGACAGACAAATCTAAAGTTAAAAGAAGAAACTGCTCCATGTTATCAGTTGCAAGATGTAATTTCATTTTTCAGCTTCTAACTATTTTAAGAATATCTGCTTGTGATGAAATTCTGAGAAAAGGCATACAAGGGCAGATATGTTTCAGACAATTCCATCAGACCTTGGCAATTTTTTAATTAATCCTCCATTCATTTCAATGATTATTTCAACTAACGACTAATAAGATATATCTCAGTCTTTCATCAAGATTATCACACCTGCCTTGGTTCTTAGAAATCCTGACCCATATGAATTCCTCTGCAAGTGTGGTCTGTCCCACTGTATCAAAAAAAAAAAAAAAAAAACCAAAAAAAAACCAACAAAAAACCTACTTCTAATAGTGGAGTTTTGGAGGACTTGAACCTGAGTTTCCCTGTTGAGGCGTATGGTCACTTATGTGATTCTTCTTATCCAAAAGGCTGGGAACAGTTATGATGCAATTGGAAAGCTCGGGCATCCTTTTGCTATTTATGCTGTTATAGAATGTTTCATGTTTTGTTTGTCACTAAATGACCCCTCTGTGTCTGTACATGCAATCCCCTTCCTGCATCATTCCTAAGCACTCATGGAAGATTTCATCTCTGAATAGACAACCACTAGCCATTTTATTACTATCTTCCTGAAAACTTTCTTTAAGAATGTTCTTTAAGAAGTTCAAGCAAGAGTGAAGGCAATCATTTCTCTGTGAATTCTTTCCAAAGCTAAAGATGGGAGAAATCACATGAAATTTCCTAGAATCTGTGTGCTATTATCCCTCAGCTCTGAAGAACTCAAAAATGTCTTTGGCAGATTTTCTTCTATCTCTTGTAGCCAAATGCATATTTTTCCCTTTGATGGTGATTCATATTACGAGCAATTAGGTCTTACTCAATATTATATTATCTTTCCATGTTCTTCATTGGCCTGAGGATTGAAACTCCTAACGATGGCCATCCAAAATAAGCCTCGCTGGTCTGTCTTCCATCATCCTAACCACAACTCTGCCCACTCAGGTCACTGGGATTTCACTCCGTTCAATGCATTTGGCTCTTCATAGACCTCCCACAGCCCCTTGTTCAATAGTTCTCTCAACACATCTCTCTCTCTAACTGGTCCAAACATTTATCACAGGGCTTTTTTCTCAAAGATCTGTTGTAACTGTCCTTTTTTTCTTTTTTAGTAGACTGCCTTGCTTCCCGTCCACACCTCCCAGCAGTTCTGTGCGTTGGCAGCCAGGTCTTTCTCCGCAGTTGCCTCGAGCTAAACATTATCTTCAGGGAAAAGCAACTGTTCAACGCTGTACTAACTGAACATTTTCCATCACCAAAATGTTGTTGAGTATTTCTGGAATTCACAGGTGAAATACTTGATTTGGTAACTATCTTTAGAAATGATGAGTTCAGTGGTTTTGATCAAACTGCTATATTTATCAGATTTTACTTATATCTCATTAATATCTATCATGATGTTTTTATGACTGTTTTATTTTTCTCTGTCACCTAAACAATAGTTTTAAAGCTAAAATGTAATTTCTGACTTTGTTCCAAGTATCTAGTATGAATTATGTATGCATTATCATGTGTACTTATCTTCCCACAGCTATTGTTGTTTTTCCTGTTGCTGACCACCAAGTTACACAATTCCAATATTGCCTATTTATTGCAGATTACCATGGAGGTTTCCCATACAAACAATAGTTTTATTACATTTTACCCATATTTACATTTTTTTTTAATCAAATCCTCTAGTATTTGATTCCATGGCAGAAAGGGAACATAATATGCTATAAAATTAGCCTTAAATCATGTAAATATCCCCTAATTCCTTTAGCTCCAGGCAAAAGATGGTATCTCTGAGAGAAGAGATTTTTAAAGCTTAAGGACTCCTATTTTGCATCCAAGCAATAAAAGCCGCTGAAGTATTGCTGTTACCTTTGTATTACTATTTGTAAAGAACAAAGGCCTTTTTAAGCAGTGAAAAGCATATTGGTGCAATTGAAGTCTGATAATAACAACCGAAATTATTTTCATAAGTCAATGCAAACTGGGGTTTTAATCTTCGGTGAAAAGTTTAAATCAGGAATTTCTGTAACACTGTAATTACTGTAAAAACTGCCAACTGGTAAGGAGTTAGAAAGAGATTTTATCTTGTGTTCATCTGCCCATATTTTTTCCATTTTATATTGCCTTGTAAGCTCACTCTTTATCCATAGCTTTAATTCCATTTTCATACTGCTTCTAGTCTTTGGCAGAACTCAGTATGATCACGACTTCTGTCAAGTTTTAAAACTAGTTGGGCTGTAAGTAAATGCTGTTTGGAAGTGCACTGCATTTTAAATGAAAGTGCAAAATAAAAGCATTTACCAAGAAAGAAACAAAATGAGATACAGAGAGCACAGGAAGGCTGGGCATCACTTCAGTAGGGTTTGTGGAAGCTGGCTGGGGAGGAAGTTACGCTCTCTGCTATACATTTTGCCAACAGAACAGTCCCTGACATTTGAGAAACAAACAGCATGCAATAATGCCAACAGACTCAGTTAAAATAATTTATAAATACTGGTATGTATTAAGGAATTGCTTTTCTATGCAGGTGTTTGAATAGCTGCACAGCCCTCATCTTGCAACTTGCTGGGTAGGTATCAGGCAGACTATTTTTTTCCTTTACACAGGCAGCCAGAGGCTTGCCCTCAGAAAGCTTTGCCTTGCAGAAGGCATTCCCTGCGCCATTTTGGCCTAGTTTAACATTGTTAACCTGCATTTCACACCAACAGGCATGTTGAATTCATACAGGCCCTTAAGCATAAGGAAACAGGGGAGGACTGGTGGCAGAGGAATTTTGGAGGCAGCTTCCTTGTGTGAAAGGTTGATGGGAATCCTCCCTTTACCCTGCATTTTTTCTGCTCTTCTGTGTAGAACATACAACCTTTAGACAAGTGAGTGTCTCTGCTCACAGGCCTAGTCTAGAGTCCCTGAAGTAAGCAGAGACTCTTTGGTGACCCTCAATTCCCTGCATTCCCTGTGTGTCCATGTGCAATAATCCGCCCAGGTCAGGGAACACTGATGCTGTTTCCACTAGAGAGAAGTTACCTGTCCCTCTGTCACGAAGGCTCAGTTACTGTGAACCCAAAGCAGAGAGTGGCTTATCCAGCAAATCCACCCTGTACTTATAAAACAATTTTGGAGCACAGGGTCAGTCTTTTTAAGTCTCCCGGTGAATACATTTTCTTAATTTGGGCATAATTGGTTTAAAACTGGTTGGTCCAACAAGAAATTTAGCATTGGTGTCAGTGTTTTCTTTGAGTCTGGTTACACATAATGGTAATCCAAACACATTAAGATTAGGGCACCTTTAACTCTGCCCTTCCCTAATCCACAAGTAGCGAAAACATAAGATTGGAGGATCTCATGCTTCTAAAAATTAAATATCATCTAGTGCAGGACCACAAATATAAAATGCTTTAATTATATTCAATTAATTATCACAGAGTTAAAGATGTGTGAAAGCCCTAATCTTTGTTGAGTACCGTAATGAGCATGTCTTTTAAGTTTAATCATGTTTTCCAGCTTTGAATTTGATGTAATTGAAACAAATCTGAAAAATATTTTTCCGTGAATTAATTGTTTCCTTGGGTCTAACACCATCTTAATTTAGTTTTTTATGAGGGCATACCAAGTAATTGATTTCTAAAATTAGTAGCTATCAGCCTACATCAATGGAAAAACTCATTTTTCAAGAGATTTATACAGCATGTTAAAAAATACTTTTCTTCAATTGAATTTAATACACTAGCAGTAGGATATACAAAGAAATTTATGAACAGTAGGCATATCTTCATATATAATATGAATATTGGCTTTCAAATAAAAATCTCTTAACAGTTTTTCACATTATTTCATTTTTGTACAGGTTTCCAAGTGTTACAATGTTATTGGAGTTTGATAACAGGGTGTATTTCACTAGGCACAGTTCTTAAAGCAGAACACCGAAGTGTTCTAGCAGAACACAAAAAGTAAGTTCTAGCAGGCCACACTGCAGTTTAGATACGTCTTTATCTTGGAATTACCTTGTCTCTGGTCTAAACAGGCTAGTTTTCCATATGTTACTACAAATTGGTCAATCAATAAATTCCTTTGATCAATATCTAGGGAGAAGCACCACCCTTTGATTTGATATCTATTTCTTCAAGCTACTCAGTAGTAAAGGCTGATAAGAACAGAGACAAAAGATTACCAACAGCCTGAGGTTTGGAGTGTAGTTGAAAGCTAAGATACCCACAAATCAGTGCAGTGCTGTTTAAAGAATGGGATCATCAACAAGGAACACTAAGAGTGTGTGTTTTGCATGTTATAACTATGTGTGCTATCCTTGCTTGTTATCAGTGTTGAATGACTAACAACCGAGCACTACACTTTGAAAAGGCAGAAATAAAAGGTGGAATTTTTAGGACAAATCAGTGAAAGATTTATGCATAAAACTGTCATAGATAAACTTTTCTTTTTGTACCAAAAGCTGGCAATCTAGACATGTAATATCCACACATGCTCGCTCGAAGAGAAGCCCGGAGGTCTAGCCACGCAGCCTCTGATTTAGGGTGACACACACAAAAGGATCAGAGGGGAGGTGCTCCTCACCCCAAGGAGCCGTCCCTTGAGCAGAGTGTGAGAGCACGCAGGTGGAGGCAAAGAAGCAGAGAGAGGGGACTCTCCGTATAGGTTCCACACAGAAGGTTTATTCCTGTGAAACAATGAGGGGAGGAGACAGAGAGCCAAGGATCTGCCGGTGTCCAGGGACTTTATAGTGGGAATAGGAAAGGCGGGGATAAGGGATACAGCCAATGGAATACTTAACAGGAGATGAGGTTGAGGCTGAGGGAACCAATGGAAATAACACCGAGGAGGGACTTGGGGAAGGAGACAATGGGGTGTTGAGTGCAACAGAACTTTCTAGAACTTACATGTATTAAATTAATGGAAATGAATATACATAGAATTATACATAAAATAGGCAGGGGAAAACATTCACCAACCATGCAAAAGTATGCAGATAACTGAACTGGGAGGTTATGGGCTCTCACCCTGGCTAGAGTGAGGCATTAAACCTCAGGGCCTGACCACCACAGCTCGTTATCAGTGTTGTCCTCAAGCGCCAGGGTGGGTGCAGCCACTTGCACTGCCACATAGATATGGTGTGCTGTAGCAATACCTGTGTTTGTGCAGTCACACTCAACTGCAGGAAAGCATAAAAACGTAAGGTTTAACTCACCCAGTGCTCCCACATCTTGCTGCAGCCAAGAGGGCTGATTGCAGTCCTGCAGTCAGACATGTGGGGTGAGCTGTGGTAGTAGTTGATACAACAGAACATTGCCTGCCATTGAAGAAAATGAGGATGACAATGACAGCCATTAGCAAGAACATTTATATAGATTTCCTTTTTGCCATAATCTTTTTCAATGCAGTTGGCAATTCAGTATGGTCCAGTCTGTGCCACTAAGTGATAATGGTACCTTACTCTCTGTTCTCCCATTACTGGAAAGGAGAAATTCAACCTCAATCCACTGAAATTTGGACAAATGGCACCATCTACATTGTGATACGAAGTTGATTGTGATGCCTGCTTTAATGCTTTGCTGGCTGAGGACTAAACAAAAAAGAAAGCAAAGAGGTATCTCAACATTATAGGGGGGATGGGAAAAATCTGTCAAACTCTAAATAAGGAAATAAAATTCACTGCACTATATGGGAAATACCTAATTTTGGCAGAAGCATTTTACAAGCAATTGCATAATATGAAGAGCAATGACTATATGAGTAACAATTTGCTCTGTTCATGACACTCATCTTCTGTTCCCTTCAGCATTTTATGACTTATCTAAAAAATATTTGAAACCCTTCTTTTTTGATTATGTAAAATCTTTTTTGATTATTTGATTAGTATGCTCTAAGGATATCTACAGGATATCTACATTTAAACTAAAGTTTCTGCAAGTCTTCCATGTTGTGTTTATTGCTTCCTCTGACAGGACACTGGGCATCAGTTTTTGGGATATTTTGTATTGAATGCTTGCAGAGGCACACAATATAGTTGAACAAGTGACTATACCCAAAACCTGAGCCTATTCAATACTCCATGCTGTAACAAAGCCCTGTCTGAGACCAAGATTGCCCCTGCCTTCTGGCAATTTCTAGTCCATTCAGGACAATTGTGTTGGGTTGACCCTGAGTTGATGGACAGTCTTTAAGACCAATTACGCTTCTCACAATTTACATATTTAAACCGCACAGAAAGGCGGGACTTCCCCTTTTGGTCGGAGCTCGCCTGCTGGAAGGTGGGGGGGCTCCGAGCCTCCCGGCCCCGCCGGGCCGGGCCGGGGCCACTGCCCCTTTCCCCCTTTCTCAGCACCACGGCACGGACCCTGGGTCGCTGGGGGGGACTGTCCCAGAGCCGCAGGCAGCTAAAACCAGCCATGGACTGCTCACAGCTAAACCCATCCAGCGCAGCTTCTGGGGACAGGCGGGTCCCTCTCCTCTCCATGCGGAGCCGGCGGAGCCAGCGGGAGCCGGCAGAGCCTCCTGTCTGCAGCCAGCACACTTCATGCTGAACTGAAGAGGACACCGTGCAGCCAGCAGCACAGAGGGAGCGAGGCTTTCCCCACCGTAAAGCCCGAACAAGAACACCCTTCAACATGGCGGTTTCAGAGTCAGAGAGAAAGAGAAGTGAGTCACGTGGGACGGAGCTGAGCATGGCGACGGGAGAGAAGAGGGCGGTGCCGCGATTCTGGCGCGCAGCTTAAAAGAAACCTTCTTGCATGCCGTGGTAAGAAACCGTAATACCACAAACTGTTTGTCTCTTTAATCCATTTGAAGAACATGGGGGGATGGAGTATCCTCGTGTGCCTATGAAGTTTGTGAAGAATGCCTATGCCAGGCTATATAGAAGTAGTGAGAGGCTGTTAGAGACTTGTGGCGAAGAAAAGCCTCTGTGTGCAGGCTAAAATAACTTATCCTTAAAAAGATGAATAACCCCATGTGATGGCCCATGTTTTGTAGTATGAAAGAACTGTGAAATTCTTCATGAGAGAGATGTTCTACACACAGCAGACTGTTTGTTTCCGGGCGGATGTGCTGTTGGTGGCAGTTTGGGAACCACGTGCAACTGAAGGAAAACCTTTTCTTCCTTAAGCATAAGAGAAAGACTTTTCAAGAACTGCAACACTGACTAACATCCCATGTTCTGTTATCCCTTGTGTGAGCTGGATAAAAGGAGAGAAGTGCTGGAAAGGGGGGGGGGGGGGGGGGAATTTACTTTAATTTTGTTTCGTTGTTTTCTCTTTACTTTTAATTCTGTTAGTAATAAAGCTCTTTCATTGTACTGCAACTGTTTAAGGTTTGTGCCTGCTTTGCTTTTCTCCTAATTCTTATCTCACAGAAGGAAAATAAGTAAATAATGGATATTTTGAATCAAAACCACTACAACAATTATTCAGGCATTCATAAAAGAGTATTAAAATTAATACTTTGTTTATAAATACATGTTTTCTATGAAGCTCACTATTATTTCTAGTCACTGGGAAAGCTCTCAGGGTAATAGTAAAGCTTAAAATATATATCCCTAGAAGGCAAGAATATGAAGCAGACAGCAATATGATAATTTTTCTGAAGTGGTAACTGAGCTCGTTTTACTTAGTAGCTACATAGTTATTAGCCATTTTACACATATAACTATCATTTAGTTACTATGCGCTAAAGACCGCAGTAGTCATTGAATAATTGTGTTTGTTTTATTTAGTTGAAGCTCATGTACTCAGAAGGTTTTCTTCTCACTTCAGAAGGGCTATGAGTTTACCCCCTGCTTAGCAACCTCACTCAGCTCCCTGGAGGAAGTCAGAAACTGCAGATGGGATTTATCTTACCTAAATATAGCTGCCTTAAGGTTAGGAGTCTAGTCTGCACCACTTAGCCAGACTTCCCGTATGGCCAGTGAAAAACTACAGTCGTTTTATGCAATAAATTCCATCTACCTTGGATGCTTTATTACTGTTGCAGCTACACAGCTATGAATCTATAGCTATGCTCTCCTAAAATACGGAGTGTGTGCTGTTTCTTCCAGCTTCTTTCAGCCTGCAGAACACTTCACTCCGAGATGCTCCTGCACCACTGCGTCTGTGAGGTTAGCTGTGCATGGCCTTTCCTACCTAGCTTTTATTTTCAACAAATGCTCCGACTTCAAAGAAACCCTGTTGATGTTCTTTGTTACCAGATACAGTCTACGAGATGATTAAGCTAGAGACACACACAGGCTGCTGATGGGGGCAAGGAAGGGCTGCAGTCAGAATGCTGATCTCAATGAGGCTGTAGTGATTGCAGTGGCAGTGGAGCAGAGTCATGACCTAGGCATTTGGGAGCCGAGATTTTGTGTGGGATCAGGGGCGTAAGACCTGGCTGCTGAGAGGCCATACACAACGGTTTTCTACTCCATCTCTCCACTGTGGCTATGGCTGTATGGATAATTATATTCTATTTCAAGTAACAAATGGGTAAGTTCAACATGTCCTCCTTAGCAGAGATTTCAACTAGCCTCTTGTTTGATTTTGCCTTAAGCAGCCTTATAGACACCACAGAGCATGCTAAATTTCTCAGCTGAGCATCTACTATCTGAAAATCAGTGTCTTTTAAACCATTTCTCATATGAAGCTTGCATTTTCAAAGCCAAGTCAAACCTGACAGATTAAATTACTTTTAGAACTTAAGGTAATATCAGGTTAAGCAAGTACTTTAAGAAGCTGTTCCTTTCTGCTTTCAGTAGTGATTTACCACTTCTCAGCTCAAACTGGGCAATGGATGCATATGTATATGAAGACTTACTTGGTAAACACCAAATGGGAAAATCAATGTGACAGGTTAGCATAATTCAGTTTGGAGATTATAGTTGATTTTTCAATACTAGTTAAAATCTTTCTCTTTATAAAGACATTCTCCCTGATAGACTGAAGTTCTTCTGCAGAAGAATTCTTCCACAGAAGACTTTTCTTTGCCAAAGCATGCTATTTTCATCTTCTGCTCCTCATAGATCAGTAAATGGTTTTGTAGTCTCTGCACCTTCTGTGATGAAGATTCACAGCTTTTTTAAACATGTTTTGAGAAGAAGAAAAGACTTGAAAGACTGTAGTCTTAAGGGACCATATAATCAGCTGTTTTATTCAATCTTATCTTCATGGTGAACTCCATAAACTGCCTACTTATGCAGCATCTAGCCTGTTTCCTTGATTGGAGTTTCCAGTTGCTGTTGTAAAGAAAAAAATCAGGAATTCTCAGTGTTAACAGCTCTCATATTTAACAGCAATTACTGCAATATAAACTTAAGGATGGCTGGTAGAATCATCAGGAATTCATTTGAATGTGTTCTACTATTTCAAAATTATCTAGAAGAAATAATTTAAGTAAGATGTTTGTCTAAATTGGCAGGAAGCAACTACATGGGGCTGAAATTAAATTACATGCACTTATTCACTGTGAGTTGAAAGAGAGTTTGATTATTCTAGTGTAGTTTGAAGTTACAGCTAATGTAATGAAATTGCACTTGCAACCTTCAAATGGGGTTGTTCTACTCTTGCAGTAGTTCTTTCATATGCTCCCTGCCATGACACTTGCTTGGACCTAACAACCAAGTGACCTAAGTGTGAGTTAGTAGAGTATTAGTTAATTTGCTGTTCCAGTGGAAAAGTAATCCACCAAAAGGAAAAAAAATAATTTACTCTTGTGACAGTTCACTGAACCAACTCTGCTAGAGCTGTCACAAAGAAGGCAAAAAAAGCAAATGTTCAGGGAAGGGAATGTGACCAGTCATTCCACAGGATGTCTGCAGAGCTTGGAGTACAACAAACCTCAGATACCAGTCATACAAATGGTTTAATTTCATCTGAAAGGAGATGCTGCCAAAAAGCCCTACAGCAATGTCTGTGTTGCTGGTAATATGTTCTTACATCATCCCTCATGCTGACATTGCATAAGTGTACCTGGGCCAGGCACCTCATGTACAACAAAAGTGCTTTGCAGCATCAGCAAAACCAACCACTGGATTTAAAAAAAAAAAAAAAGCTTAAATTTTTTGAATTCTTATTGGTAAATTGAAATTCAGGTATGTCAGTTCCCTGGTCTAGATCATTGGGTAGTTATCTAATTGCTAGAGCTGGCACAGGAGGAAATGTTAAGTTATGAGCAGAAAAAGGTCCCTTTGGTAGTTCATTCCTAAATTGTCTCAAAGCAAACATGAGATGTGAGACTACACTCAGGCCACAATGGATATCAGGTGTAGATCTAAAACACAAAGGATGAAATGCCATCTGTTGTAATTTTGTTGCACTTTGTTGTGCATGTTGCCTGTTTTATGCTTTTAAGGTTCATGTTCTCTGCAGAAATAACTGCAACAACTGGTGTGGATACCCCATCCCTGGAAGTGTTCAAGACCAGGTTGGATGGGGCTCTGGGCAACCTGCTCTAGTGGGAAGTCTCCCTGCCCATGATCTTACAGTCTCTTCCAATCCAAACTGTTTTATGATTCTAGGATTCTGTTCCGATAAGATAGTTTTCAGCAACTGCTTTCTTTTCTATTCTGCTATAATCATTATTCTGAATATCTATAAATATTACACACCATTCTGAATATGATTTCTGGTTTTGATCTGTTGATTCAAATAAAATGTGTCTTTAATTAACTTCTTAAAGGAAATATTATATATGTTGGGTTAAAAAAAGGCCATGTTTTACTAGCCTAGACAGACTCTGTTCTGCTAAAAGAAAATGCTGTGCATAAATCCACAATACAACATAAATACTTAAGGGACTCAGCTGTACTCAAAATGTGGATTAGAGGCCAACAGCTCCATTATATATTTTTGTATATATTTTGTATAATCAATTTTTATACCATGTATTTCTTCCTTCTTTCCATTAAACATGAGGCATAGGTACGGGAGCCCCTTAGTGTAATAGCTTTATTTCTCTTATTTTGCACCTTCTTAGGACCTTCCTGCTAGTCATCTATGGTATATCTTGCAACTTCAACCTCTTCAGGAGACAGACAGATTTCACCTTCCATTCTGCTGCACCTCCTTCACTTCAGGTTGTTGTTTGCAGATAAAACAGGTCTCTAATTTTCAGCCAAATGTCTGCTTTCCAAAACCTGCAAATTAAGTCCATCTAGTAAATACAAAGATCATCCTCAGGCATTTTAAGAGAACTTGCATACAATTCTCTTAATGCTTCTTTCTTTTTGCTTCCGGTGACATGTTGTGAAAAATAGGCATGTGCCAGTACTGAAAAAAACCCTGCTTTCTTAAAAAATATAAAAATGCTTTCCAAGGGTGACAATAACAAGTACAGTAGTTGTTTCATTATATAATTGTTCAGAAAATAGAGTAGGAAAACAGTAACTATTGTGAACTAAAAAATAAGACATAGAAATGTCTTAGTGGAAAAAAAGTCTAAGATGAAATCCTGACTCTTAAAGCATGCCTTTCCCATTGATTCCTTACAAGGCATGGATTTTATCAGTAGCATTTGTACTAATTATGCTTACTATTAACTCCTTCATCCTCCCCATGAGACAGGAAACTCTGATTTTCTTTTTTCTGCCCAGCTGGGGATGTGCAGCATTCACTCTCACAGGTTTCAGCTGACTCCAGGCCAGGGGTCAGCATCATGTGAGAAATGCGGTCACATTTTAAAAAATGCTTGATCCCAAGTTATTCTGTCTATTTTCTACAGCAACTGGAGAGCAGGGTAAAATATGGCACTTGGAGGTTACCTGCAGATTTTCTACTGCACAAGCCACAGAAAGCTACTTAATGCAATGAGCTACTTTTAGCTCTAAGTATCTGAGCTCCTTCCCATTTTTTACATATGAAACAATAATGTTGTGGGGCCTTTCATCTTCATGAGCTTTCATTGTGAAACAGTTCTTGGGAAAACATGGAGCTTGAAAGTGGTTAATGAGGTTGCCCTGCTGCCATTAATTTAACGGAGAAGCACAGAAGATGACTGTCCATAGTAACCACAGAAAAGATGCGAGACACTACCCAGCCTCTTTCATCTTCTGAGAACACACCCTAAAAAGGCTCAAAAATATGAAAAGTGGAGAAAAAGTAGGAGCAACTTGGGTATTCATACCTCTTCCTCTGCAGTGCAATGTAACACCCAGAGGCTTAACATTATATTTCTTAATTTTTAAATAGTTAAATTACTATTCTCAGTTGATTCTGCTGACTCCTCAGAGTACAGAGTATTGATAAATATTTGAGTATCCATTCTTTTTACAATGAAAACTACAGAATTATATCTGTGTTTGTGAACTAAACACAAGCCCAGGCTGCAGATATATATGATCAGCCATGATGTTAAATTTTTTGCATAATCCCTAGGATAATTTTAGTCTGTTCCAAAAACCCCTCTAGTCTCCCAAACTGCACCTGGGGCAATGACCGTTATCAACACAGAGCCTGGATTTGGCTTCCTGATACCAAGAGAATTCAACCATAAAGATGTGAGCTGTGTCACAGCACTAAACCATGGGGCCTGTTTTATTTCTTGCTATAGATATACTCTAAGTGTGTCAAAGAAGAGGAACTGTATTTCCTGATGCAGCTTAAGAAACCAAGAAGACTGATACTAACACATTCTTACACATGACAGCTTCAATTACACACAATTCCAGAAAAATTAAGTTGTATAAAAATACACTTTAATGTATTTTAATGTTACGTTTACATTTTTTATTATTTTTGTTGTTAAAATCTTATCAAAATATCATTGTTTTTTATAAAAATATATACTGGATGTTGTTTTAAGAGCTAAAAAAATCTATCTTCTGACTTGCATCATAAATAGAATCTTGTCTAGTTTGTTCATCACACTCATCAAAAATTGAAACATAGGATTTTTAAAAATTGTTGTAATCAGAAACAGTGAACTTTAAAATACGTTCTTTATTTGTGTCCATGCATTTTTAATTGCATTCAGTTCCAGGTTAAAAAGAAAAACACAACAGAACTGAGTCAAAGGAAGCAAATTTTTGCTCTTGAGCATTGGCAGCATCCTACCTCAATGGGAAAAAGGAGTCTCTGTAGACGTTCAGAAAGAGAACAAACCAGAGGATGCTGGCAGTCACATCACTTGTCATTTGGTATGATGTAAAAGTTGCAGGTTATTCCAATCCCAAAGTGGGGAGAAAACAAATCAAAAGTTATAAATAAGCCAAGATTTAATAGCACTACAGAGAAATCAAAGCAATTACCAGACACCGTGTGTTTTACATGAATTCAAGCATGTTAAAACTAATGTAATTTGCTTTTGTAAATAAAGAATAACATCCAAGCATGCACATTTATCTCTTTTGAAAAGATTAGTGTTCCATCTGCCAGTGGTCTGTGCCTACAAGGTTGGGGTTTATCTTATTGTATCTTTTCCATATCTAATGATCAACAGCAGTCTTTCCCATGTGGAACTGCTTTGGCATTTGGATAGTTTTAATCTTATTTTCATTTAGCACTTTAACATATGATTCATAAAAGGCAAAATTAGGTTTCCAATGTCTGGGTCTTAACCGTAATTTTTGTTATGTCTTCTTTCCTGTTCTAATGGTTCATAAATCACTGGAATGTAATACCAGTGATTACCTGTGTGCTTCCATTTTCTTACCCTTCAACTCTTAAGATGGTGGAAATTATGCTGAATTCTGCATTGCAGAAGGTGAGAGAAATATGGCAGTAAGTTTATGCACCTATAATGCTGCTCAAGCTGGAAGCATCAATGTATGACATGCATATGTGATAACTTTTCTGAGAAGAAATGTGATCAGACAAATCGTTATGCAAGTTGTGGTTTCATTTAACCTTTTTACTCCATGAACAGATTTGATGTTTTCTTAGAGAAAATTTAATAAATTCAAACATCCCTAGACTTCCTGGCCACCACTGTCCTTTGCTGGCATGTAGATCTCTGAAACTTGAATAGCTGGAGGTAACTTACACAGTCTGTTCATGCTACCTTTGCTACTTACACTTTAATCCGGTATAAAGCAAATAAACTTTCATCTTCTAAGCACTTAAGCTAATTACATTTAGCCAGAATCTCAAGTACTGGAATCAGTTCTATATACAGCCATTACAAAGACAAACATCATAAAATCCAGATGCAAAAACCATGGCAACTTAGTCTAACAAATTTTCTTTGGCGTGAAATATAAACAAAACCGTATCAACCACTGTGGCACATCAGATGTCAAGCTGTTAATCAGTGTTTTCAAATAAAAACTTATTTTCCTATGATGGTAATACACATGTACATTACTAAAAAGTACTTTGATTCAAATACCAGTGGATGTTAGTCTAACTAGTAGAATCTTTGAAAGTATTTTTCCAGAATAGTAATCATGAGTTATAGAATCGATTTCATTTTAATTTGATACTGTTTATTATTTTTTCCTTTAAGGATTTTCTGTATTTTCATTTCTATGCCACAAGTATTGGGGCATTACTGGTTTTTCAAAACCTCCTAGGGTTCATAATTTTAAAGTCCTTTTCAAATCTATCCAAGTTTCAACACAAGTTAACCCTCCAAGCTTTGTAGTGCTTGATTGTTCTCCTACACTGCTAGTGTAAAACTGTTCCATCTTCAGTGTTCTGATTCCCAAACTCACACCCTAGTTCATATTGTTGCTCATCACCTTAGGTTCATACGGCTGTTTATATAAAAGTAAGCCCTAATTATTCTATGGAATTTATAGGATCTGTAGTGCACCGTTTGAGATAGCTTGGCAGTTCTATATCTTATTAATTCATAGAAACTTGTTTACCATTGGGTTCATTTAGTAGAAGGTACACTGAGAATGTGTGAAGTCCAGCTCCTTTTTTGTTGCAAAAGTAATTTGAAAAATGATCATCTGGCAACATCCTGAAGGCAGCCTATGAGCTAGTTTGCTTTTGAGTCATTATGAATCCTCAGTGCCTGTGAAGTAAATGTGACAACTAGAGTTCATCAGGGATTTCGTGTCATGTCATTTTCAATCAATGTCAATCAAAAACAAAACTTCTCAGTGGGATATTTGCACCAGTTCTAATGAAGGTGCAATTCTTGTCCACATTAAGGAGGAGAGTAACCCACATTAGATTAGTCAGTATCAGGGACATGAGAGAAAAAAGTTCAGAATTTATAGCTAGTAATTTTTAAAATTTTAATCAGCTCCTATAAAAAAGACTGAGAAGATCCACCCCAAAAGAAGCAGATGGAGCCATTCATGGGGGATTTAGAAGCCTGAGGCAGGCACAGTTACAGTAGAACATGCTAAAAACGTTACTATTCCTTTTTGGCTGCAGACCACTGCTCCAGAGCTCTGCTGGAGGAAAGAGTCATATTCATGCTGCCTCAGGAGTTAAGTTAAATTAAACTGTGAGTGTAGGTGTTTTGATATTGCTTGATATGGGCTATGACTGTTTTTGTTACTCTTCCTCAGTCTTGCTGCTGGCAAAGAGAGACAAGATAATGCACAGTAGGTGTTGCTTGAGCTGGAGGACACCATCTCCACTGCTTTAGATTCCAGTCCTTTGCTTCTCAAGCAGGGCATGATGTAGGTTTCCTCATAACACAAGTTTAGATCCTAACTACAGGTTGTCTCATTCTTTTCCACTGTGAGATAGGAAATGTCTTTCCTTATCACTCTTACTGGGAACCATTACATCCCAGAAACTGACAGTGAAAGCCTTGAAGCACAGCAAGGTGAGATATTCTAGGATTCAACCCTTCCCATGGCTGCTGCCTTGAAAAATTCTTGTTAACTAAAGACTAAAAGCTGCCTAAGTAAAACTTAAAAGGGGATTCCGTGATTTCAGCACCAAACACCAAACTAAATGACAAGCCTAATCCAATCAATCCTCTAAGCTCAGTAAAGTTCTGAAGCTCATGAAACTAACTTTAACACATTTCTTTACACCTTTAAAAAAGGACTGATCAGGCTTTGTCATTGTTGCCGTTGTTATATTACTGCTGGCATTCCCTGAAACACGATTATTTCAAGGACAAAATAAAGCCTAATTGCTTTAAAAAGAGAGCAATAACACTCTCATTTTGAAAGGAGCCAATGCTACACAGGTTACACTCCAACTTCTTCACAGGAGATTGCCAAATCTTTTTAGTGCTTGGGGCCACTCCTTCCTTCACCTAAATGAGCAATAAAGCTGCAAAACAATGTTTATAACACAGTTCTATCTAACAACTCGTGTTACTCCTTTTCCCCAGGAATGCTACAGGCCCTGAGCTTCCTCACAACCTTCCTGTGACATTAAGTTCAGATATTTGGCATAGGGAAAAGTTAAATATGCTTTATTTACACTCTGCCTTGTTAGCACATCTCACATATTAGTATACATTAAATCTAAATATTCTGTTTTGACTCTCCTTATGCTCTAATTCATACACTGTGCCTCCACAGAGGTTATACTTACAGGAAAGGTGTACATGTTTTCTACCTCAGAGCAAGCCTGACTTATAAGCTTCTCCAGATATACCACCTATATGCATCTGAGGAAATCTCAATTTAAGTGGATTTGAGTAAGGATAATGCCTTACCTATATCAGAAATCTACTAAATATATTTAAATTAATTACAATCTTTACAAATTTATGTAGTCGCATTGGTGCAAACTTTTACTAAAATAAGCTTATTTAGCATAAACAATTTAGGAGACTAGGTCTGACATTTCTCAGGTCAATACAGACTTTGACACAGTGAGGGTCAGAATTAGATGAAGTATGTAGGCCAGTCCCAGAGCAAACTTTTAATAACTGATGACACCACAGATTTTCAAAATGCATGGGTAGCTCTGGATTACTTACCTTCCACCAAAAGCCAACAGCAGTTGGATGACTGGTTTCCATGGTGTTCCCTTCCTGAGCAATTTATTTCTCAGAGCCATTGGATTTCTAACTTACAATTACATTCTAAAGCAAAATAAAAGTAATTCTTCTTTCACACACTGCTCATAAACTTACACCTTGATTTCCCCCAGGGAGAAAAGTGGCCTGCAGGGAAAGATAAGGCCTGTGACCGGTGTGCAATCACTATAGAATTAAGAGTCTGTTTTAATCTAAGTATTTGATCATATCTGAAGTGTGGTAAGTTTTTCAGCGCTTTTATACAAAAGGCTGTTGGAGCTGCAATTTGATGTTAGCATGCATTTGCCAAAATGCTTCACTAGTGTTAAAATTCAGAGGTCTTATTCTCCTCTGAAGTTGGGTCCCTGATGTAGCAAAGTCACATCTCCTTTCTGGCTTGCTGCGCAAGAGGGACTGTCTGACACAGGGCATTCAAGGACATTTATAATGGATGTTCAGCCAGTGAAGGAGTACCAGGCTTGAGTCACTCAAGCTACAATTCCCATGAGGCAGCGTGGCAGCTGAAAGATTCCTAGGGCAGCAGGCCAAGGCTGGGCATTTGGGCTTGTGTTTGTAAAAATGCCTATGCTTTAATTTTCTTGGCATCAGTAACATTGCATTCCAAAGGAAGACCTACTTCTTCAGATGTCTGCCCTAATCAATGAGTTACTTGAAAATACATTTTCCAATACAAAGCTAAAGAGAGAAATCCTGAATGTACTGTTGAGCCAGCCATGTGCTTTTCTTCTTTAACCAGAATGACAGGAAAAGTAACTGTCAGCATTTTCTTAGACACTCACACATTCAGCTTTTCCAAATGACATGGATATCCCATTGCAGTATTTGAACTCTGTTAAGAACAGCAGTTTCTTCTAAGGATGGGGGTGAACTTTCCTAACTACTTTTCCTTTTCTTTGTTTTTCCCCAAAATACATAGTTTTAGTGAGGGTCCAGTGGGCCGTTAAGGACTGTCTTTATTTTGGCTTTCCTTTTGACTGAGCCCTTTATAAGAGATGTTGTGTGGTTTCCCTTTAGAAGAAGAGGAGTTTTGTGAATAGTTAAGGGCAAAAAATTGAATTTGTTAGTGGTGCATTCCACACTTTTATGACTAAGCCCATAGCACATGTCTATGTAACTGGTACATAACATGATACCAAATCAGCCTGCATAACTAAATTGCAACATACCATTGATTTTAGTCACTAATAAAACACATACATGTGTTTCAAGTGGTTTTAATTATCTGTTTATTATTAAAGCATGTTTTCTTTGCTGTGTTTCTATATAGTTTTGATGTAAGAAAGAATTTTTCTTCCAAATTTAAGCTCGACTCTTTTACTTGATACGTTTTTGGACCAGGCAAACAGTGTCAAATGGCCTTTTACCAAACTTTTGTTCTTTAACTTTGACCTCCTAAAGGTGGCACAGAAATCATGCCTGAGAGCTGGTGTTCAGGGAAAGATAATTAACGGTCTGATGGATTGCACTGATAGGACTTTGTCATTAGCTTCACAGAAATGAACCGCTTCTTGAGCTGAGGCCAGAACAATCTGTAAGCCTGACTAGCAAACTCATAGCTCTCTGCCTCACCGTCTGTTCCCTTCTCTCTCTGATCTGATAACTCCTGCCTCTTTTATTCCCTGTCTTCCACTCTTCATTTTGTTTTTATCCCTTCCCTGACAGCAGAACTCTAACTGACTCCCACTGCTCCTTTCCTTTCTTCCTGATTTTGCACAGTACAGTGTGACTTGGGGGTTTGGAAGCCTTCCTGTATCATAGATGTGTTTTCTCTTCCAGTTTTGCCATTTCCCCAAGTAACACCATTCAGAGCAAATCTACTTAATTCCAGTAACTTTTTCCACATCTCTGACTTACTCCTTAAGCTCCCCATCTTCCTGTATCCACTTATCTCTCTACTCAGATGGCAGCTCATTAAAATCTTTGGAGAGGAAATCAGCAAAGGCCTCGCTTCTGCTTTGTCTTGCTCTCTCTTCTCCCCAACTTTCCTTTACCTTTGAGGCAGAGATGCTGTAGTGGCTCTCTTCTCAGAGCTCTGCTTTCTTCAGCAGTCTCATCCCTTCATCTCCCTCTTCCATTTTATCCTTTACTCTTCCTATAGCTTTTGTCACTTTCCCCTTTCAGTACAATCCTGCTTCAGTTTATCCCACAGTTACCTCCCTGCCCTTGTCTCTCCAGCAAGTGCCCTATTTACTTCTTACTTTACAGATTCATGGAATGACAAATTAAAGTGCTCTCCTCTGGTTCCATCCAAGACCAAATTCTGCCAAAACAATGATTGCCAAGGTCTTTTTTAACCTTTAGATGATGTTTCCTTATCCTGTTTGGTATCTCTCCCTCAGTTTCCATTATTGGCTCACAGATACTAACAGAAATGTAAAGGTGCTCTCAGCAGCTTATGCTCACGAATTCTAAAACAAGGATTTTCATTCCTCCTCCAGCCATGTTCATTATGCTTGGGAGGAACTATTGACAAATATTGATGGGACATGGCTTCCTTACAGTCAGAATCCTCTTTCTCTGACATCTGTGGATGATAAAACAAATGCTAGATTACTGGCCTGCAGAGACCTTTGTCACTACTTTTGATAAATTAATTTGATATTGCCTAGTTTCCTTGTACTCATTTGTCTGCATCTGTTCCTTTGTCTTATCTTTAGATGATTTTTGAGGCAGGACTGTGGGGTTTATCCAAACTTCACAGAACTCTTCTCACAGTGGAGTCTCAGTCCATGACTAAGGCACACCACTTGATTTTGTTAATAACAGCCATACCTTAAAGACTTAACTGAATTTCAGCTGTACCTAAATGCACATAATTGTTAATAAACCAGCTCTTACTTTTATTGGAATTGTTTAAATTTAAGGCCTTTTTCAGTAATTTAGTCTTCTTTGTAATTAGCAATAGTGAGAAACATATGGTTACTCTTTTTGATCTGAGCAGCTAACCATATTTTGAGATCTCATAGGTTATTCCCACTGGATGGAGAAATTGATGGGGTAAATATTCTTTGATGTTTATATTTCTTTATTTCTGAAAAGGTTTATTTCCAAGAAAAAAATAACTTTTTTCATGAAAATATCAGGATTCAAGCAGCCAGAAATAATGCATCCTTAAGTCAGTACCCAAGCAATAATACACTCTGAGGGCTTTTCCCAAGGGATGTGTGAGCATTAGTTCTTTTTATGTCTTCAGTTATTACTGAGCTTTGCTCCCCTTCTGAATTTGAAGTGTCTTCTGCATACATATATCTCCATGTATGTGCAAGCTAAGCAAAACTGCTTCACTATTTTTATTTGGATTTCTGTTTTGAATCTGGAAACTCCTGCTTGCCTACATGGAGGGCTTGAATGACCTCTTACAAATATTGTAAATAAGCAGCAAGTTCATCTCTATCCAAATAATGGATCAATTAAATGGAGGTTTCTTTCAATTATTGTATGCAGATGCATTTACTATGGATTTTGCTTCATAGCCTCTAAAATCCTAACAGATAATAAAACTGGTTCTGTATTTTGACTTTGTAAATCTCTGGAAAAACTGTTTCACTCAAAAAGATAAAGGATTTTTCACAGATGACTGGAAATGCAACATTTACATTGAGACATTGAGATATCTCCATTTTAAAGCCGTAAGAAAAATATTTTTAATGCAGTACGGTGGACAAAAGTTGAAGAAGTCCTTTACTCTGTAAATGCACTGTGCTCCATTTCAGAACCTGTCAGAAACCCAGCCAGAACCTTTGCATGTAGCTTTAGGCTTTGCTGTTTATGTGCATTTGGAAGACTCAGTTGTGGCTGTATGGTTATGTCATGTGATTTTATGGCGTCATGAATAAAAGGCACACCACAGACTTTATAATAAACTGTAAGTAATGTAGTGCAGCCCTTGCTAAACCGTATGTAAGAGCTCTGTTAGTTCTACTCACACTCACACATTCCATAGCTAGTGTTTTGCTGTCACTTTTTATTAGCACATTTTAACTAAAAGCTATCTTGTAAAGTCTAATATATTGTGATATGTTAAAGAATGCATAATGTATTTCTGTCAGGAAAAATCCTTTTCAATTGCCTTAGTTTTTCCTTTGCATTTTCAATTCTAAATTTGTTTGTAAATTCTTCTGTACATACCCTGTGTGCAATTACTGTCTCTCAGTAGCTGTGGGGTAAAAAAGCTAATTTGGGATTTGTATTAATACTTTGTTGTCATTTCCTTGGATCTTAGTTCATGTTGAGACACCCTTTGCTGCATTAGTAATCCTACTGGAACATTATCATTTTGGCTTTTTCATTCATCTGTAAGTTTTACACCTCTGCTAGTTCTGACAAATAAGGGTCAGTTCTACCAGTGCTGAGTTCCACTGGGCAAATGAACGTATGAATATGCCTTCACAGACCCAAGAGACAGGAGTGAGCCCTGCCCTGCTTCTGGGATGGGCTCCTCCAGGCCTGCTCTAGTCAGAGAGCTGGTTTGTGACAGTGCAACGTGGTATCTCAGCAGTCACATTTGCTGAGAGGTGTAGAGTGTTTTGGGAACGGGGCTCCCTAATGCAGTGGTGTGGCTCCTGGATTGTGCCCAGCAAGCTCATGACAGTTTGTCTAGGCAGAATCACGGTTAACATTTTGTGGTTTATATATTGTGTTCTTCACTTGACAGCATCACTGGGGCATTGTCTTCAACCAGCCTTACACAGGGGCAAACACAGAAAGTTGAGTGACACCTGCTACAGCTCTATATATGCATCCTCGAGTGATGTGTGCATATTTCTGCAGCCCCTTGAAAAAAGTTCTTTTTCAGCCTCATTTATAGAATAACAAAGTAGTTGTTGTAAACTGTAACCTTTCAACACTGATCTTGATGAATATGCAACAAAAAGATAAGGGTTTTGAGAAAAGCAATTGCAAAGATCTAACTATAATAATACCTAGCTCTTGTACTGTCCTTTTCATCAACTGATCTCAGAGCACTTTAGAAAGGAGATCAGTATCATTATCCCCATTTTACTCATTGGCTTCATTTTCTTACAGTGCATTGTCCTGATTTGCAAAATGTATACAAAACTCTTTATATTCATCTTTCAGATCCAATGTGAAGTGGGAGTTATACTCACTCTGGCATGAGAGGATGCTTTTTGCCTTTCACATCCTCCAACCCCTACGCACACAGACCCTTCTATTTTTTCCTGACTGAGTGGTTTTGCAGAGCAGAGATCAAAAGAAAATTTATCAGTATCTGTCTCCCTTCAGACCATTGAAGCCAGACTTCTGACAACTGTGTAGCAGCCTTAAAGCTGAAAGAAGCATCAAGAACAGGGAAAGAAAAGAAATAAAAAGTCCCATGGCTACACTGTCATAGTCAGATTATGGAGGAGGAAATTGCAGTGTGAGAGAACCACAGATGCTTTGAAGGTAGGGAGGCAGGGGATGGGGACTGTGGCCTCACTTGATTGTTGGTTTGTCCAACCCAAAAAACCCAGGGCCCCCAGTCCCCAAAGATTCTTGAGCTCTGAAGTTGAAACAGCATCCTTGTGTGTTATAGTTGTGGTTAAAGGTGACCTAAACTGATTGAAACACATAAAATTCATCAGAAAGTACCAAGTGTGTAATTTAAACATAGTCCTTCCTTCATCTGGCTACTAAAAAAGGGGCAATAGGGTTCAGAATTTCCTCTGCTAGAAAAACTCTTGTGTATAAATCCTGAAACCTGGAGTAAAAACTTACTAGTCTGAACTTTTCCAGACTCCAAGGGATTCAGGCTAGGGGATGTCTGAAGCTCCTTGCCTAAATACTCAGACAAGACTGCTGTGATGATATTAGACAGCACAGACTGTTCAGCTAAACCAGAGGAAAAGTCAGTGGCTCCTTTCATGTCAGATGTGCTCAGTACCCCTTTAACAGTATCCTCTATCTCTGTATTCCAAGTGACTTCACTAAAGCACTGGAGAGAGTTCTGCTTCTGCATTGCTTGAAATAATCATGTTAGTTATGTGATTCAGTGATGAAAGAGGAGCAGATAAATCCCTGAGCTCTGAACTTGGAAAGCAGAAAGAAATGATGGATGAACCTTCTGCATTGGCAATTCAATTGGGTTCAGATAATGAATCAAATGTTTAGCTGCTTATGCAGACCGTATCCCCCCAAAACTCTCCAAACAGTTCTCTCTGACACTGGGACTTGATCCAGCTCCCTTTGAAATCAATTAACAGACTTTCACTGATTTCAGCTGGGAGGCCATCAGGCCCTAGGGCTCAAACAGGTTTGTTCTCGCGTGACTTACAGATTGTTTGGCGTTGTGGCTGAGATGGGGACAAGGTTGACAGAACACTAGTCAAAAGATTAATCTCCAGTCAGAGACAAATGGGACAAGTGAAAATTCAAAGGATTTTTAAAATCCTCTAAGAAAACCTCTGGTGGCACACCATTATCATGTATTTATTTTCTTTAGAAAATAGTTGATTCAGTTTGGCTTTGTGGAAAAAGAAAACCAAAACCAAACCCAGACATTCTTATTTGGACTATTCTGGTTCACCCACATCAGTAAAATGCATTACATTTTATTGTCAATAGATAATTATTTTGAACTTGATGGCTGAGAGATGCATTCTGTTAATGAGTAAAACCTGAAAGAACCTTTTAAAAAAATACTCAGATTTACCTTTGAATTAAATAATGGCAGCATATCTAGCAAATTCTGCACCCATGGTCAGGGAAGAGTTTAGAGGTTCCATATGGCAACTTGCACCAAACAAAGAGAAGCTGGTCAAAGAGGTAAATTAATTGGGACACATCGTCTCAAAGTTTTGCACAGTGTCCTTACTACCCAGAGATACTCAACAGGATGTGGTTACATTTCATCTTCTTGGCATTTCAGAAATGTGTCTGAGTCTGCATTGTTGAACCCTTTTCAGATTTAAGAGCTGTCAGTCCCAATATTTTTGTGTGACAGTGTAAATAAGAAAAGGATAAATGTTTATAAGGAGGTTTTCAACATAGTATTCATGTATTTACAGGGGAAAAAATCTATACGCTACTAGCAACTAGCAACATTTTTTTTTTCAGGAAATAACATTGGAGTCTAATTTTTTTCTTTCTAAAGAAGATGGAAAACATTTCTAATTAATCTAGAAAAACCTTTAAATCAACCATTTTCTCATTAAAGAATACCAGACTGATCAACAAAATGACACTTTCTGATAAGAATAAATTTTGTAGTAAGAAAATGAGCCAGTTCTATTAATAAATCCTTGTATCTTCATAACTACTTGACAGATATTTCTGGACTCCGTCTTTTTCCTTCCAAATTAACCTTATTAATTTGAAGGGGAGAAAAGGACACAGATGTGTTTTGTCTCTGTGCAGCAGTTGGGTCACAGCTGCAGATCCTTTTTATTAATCTCTTTGTCTGTAGACACCCAAAAAAAGAGTTTGAAAGGCCTCAAAGAATTAAAGCTCCAGGTGCCAATGTGGTGGTGCCATTTTAGGCCACCTCTGTGAGAACATTGAGCTCATTTGGTACAGAAGCAGCTGTAGGGACAACCATCTACCCAGTGTGGCCATGCGCAATAATAGGAAAAGATTCTAGTATAAAAGACTCTAATATAAAAAAAACTACATAGAGACAAACAAGACCATACACACCCTAAAGTGCATATTTCTGGCCCTAGTGTGCTGCCTGAGAATTGTTGCATGAGCTTCTGTAGGGTGACTGCAGTCTGAAGATTTTGGGGAAGGTACAATTTAGTATATGCCTGTACAAGGAGCCCCAGATGCCAGACAGAATTGAGTCCAAAACATTTTTTAATCCAATTTTCTTATTATTACCTTCCACTTGAGTTAAAGGCAAATGGAAAACAGAGAGATCCGTGTTACTTGTTTTTATAGCTGTTTTCTGGCTGGTTCACAGTCTGGTTCTCAGGCTCTCATAGAGGGTTAGCTGGGCTCACAACACATTCTCACAAAGAGAATGTTCAAATGCAAAACATTTCCCTTTATAATGAGCAGAGATCATGCCAATATTTCCATTCCTACTGTCTTTCGAAAACCAACTTCATGAAATGTAATTTGAGGCCTTAAACCATGTGACATAGTCCTGCTAATGGTAAAAAAAAATCTGAAACAAAATGCTATTTTGTCAATTAGTTATTATTTCTGAAAGTTATCACATATTTTTAATTTCCACTCAGTTGTGGATTTCCTTGAGGAAAAAGGCAGACCTTATATTGGTTCTGATAAGTTGGCTTCACTGCATCCGATGCAGGAAAAAAAAATAAATCAGGACTTGAAATATGTTTCTTGTGACTCTTCCTCTGTCTTTTCTGAAAGTAATTTAATATTGGTCTTATCAGTAGCAGGTTACCTCTCATATCTGGATCTATTACTTGTGGTACAATGTACACAGTGCTGTAGAAGACAAAGCATGCCTGATGTGTCACCTCAAAACCACAGGAATGTCATAAGGCTTTTTTCCTTAGTCTACCTTTGTCTGAAGGAATTGGCCACGAATCCCAGTGCCCTGAGTGTGCTCAGCCAAACGGGATCACTGTGAGGTGCAGTTTGGCAGATACTGCATCACACTGGTGTCCAAAGTTTGTTCTGCAAACATCTCCCAAAAGTGGGCATAAAGATTAAATGGTTTCTTCAGAGAGCTAAACAATGGGAAACTGAGGAAAAGGAATCCTAATTCACAGGAAAGACTAAGAGGGTTGTTTGCACTCTCAGTAGTATAATAACATAAGGCAAAGATGATACTCTGTTCAGAACAGTTTATTATGAATGTTCAGATTCTACAAAAATCACCAAAAAAAGTCTTCATTCTCTTCTGGTGTTTGGCACAACATAATGAAAATCTCTTTAAGACTGTTTTGGGCAACAGATGAAAGAAAAAACCCTTTGTGTTGTGGGTAACCTCACAATATATTCTTCCACTGAAAGTATTGGAAAAAGTATCTTTAGATACACATCATCATACTGGAGATCAGATACAGCTCATGGAGGGAAAATCTTGTCTGTTTGTGCAGGTTATTTGGGAAGACTGTGTTGACATTGTAGTTTCAAGCCTGAAGTCACCAATTCTCAGAAACTCTACTCTTATTTGTCTAATATGTGCATATGAACCAATGACAGTGCAATTTTGCTGATGGAAGATACCTTCTGAACTGCTCACACATGTGTTTCAGAAGAAATTCAAATGTAGCACAGAAACTCGTTCTTTAGAGTAATTAATTAGTTATTAATTTAGAGTTATTAATTAGTTATAGAAGATGTTGTTTTATAAGACAGTAGCTACAACCACTGGGATATTTCCTTGTAATGAAATGTCTCAGGTGATATAATTCTTAACATTCAGATCAAATCACACATTTTTAGTTCTAACTGCTCCCTGGAAAGGTATCCTAAGCACAACCATGACTGAACAGCAATTAAATTGAAAACTGGAAAAGCAAAACTGGATAGAAGAATGGCAAAATTATATATTAGGCCCTTTTATTTACTGAATTTAGAAGGCCATATGCTGACTCAATCCTTACTATCCTAGCTAAGCAAAAACACCATTCAAGTTAAAAAGTAATAATTAATGATAAACCAACAAAGAAGGTAGATTTGAGGATGGAGGCAATAAATATTAAGATTGACATTTTCACTATTGTATGCATTAGAACAGCCACATTTTTTAGGGACATGATAAAGCAAACCAAATTTTCAGAAAACTGGAATCCACACAGGAAATGGTCTTTTCTCAGTTGGAAAAATGCCTTTTTTTTTTTCTTATTCTGTCCAGAACTCTCTTGTCCTTTCTTCTTTGGCATTCTTTCCTTACTACTGTATTCATCATGATTGTGATGCATTTGAAGAAAGAGTATGTGTTGATAAACCTCCTCATTCATTATGGACCCAAAATACAATTACAGCAATTACATATAATAGTGGCAATATATTTTTAAAAGCCTCAGTGAGACAGCTGCTTTGAAAAAGTAATGAACACCTTTGGTTTAAATCACTTATGTCTGAGATTAGCTCTTTTGCCTCATTTCCTAGATACGTTATGGAAAGTATTTAAGACAGAATAGCACAGACTTGTCATTGAAGTTTTGTGGCAAAACATGCAAAAAGAAAACTTAAAAACAGAGATGACAGTCACCTACTGCATTGCTCTAATTTCTTAATTGCTTATTCCTACATGCAGTATTGAGGCTCTTAGGCAGTGTTTTAGGAAGACATGAACTCTTTCTGTACCAAGATAAGTGGTTGATCTTCAAGACTTCAGCACCACTTGACAGACAAAATCCCCCCTATAAGCTCTACTCTGGGATCTGCTGTGTGCCAAGAACATTTGAAATGTAAGTCTCACTTACCTGGTGGGTAAACTTTCCTGTCTGGGTGGGTTCTGAGTTTATCTGAAACACTGGTTGTCTGATATTCTAGTGATGAACTCTAGAAAAATGAAAAACTTACAAATATCTGTTTCCTGTGGTTTAGACTACAAAATACTTTCAGGAAAAAATCCTGGTGTTTATCTCCTAAAAACACATTTGACTCTTACTTAAGCTAAAGCACTATCTGCCAACTCCTTATTAATGTCCATCACTCAAATATGTTTTCATCTTCATTTTAGGTCAGTCAATGGACATTTTATCAGACAGACTTTTCTGTAGAGAAGAAGCATACAATCAGCATATAGCCCCAGAATCTCTGCATTACTCTGATCCCATATTGCCTGACTCACTATATTTTTAGTCATCATCATCTCATATTTTTAGAAATTTTATAATTAGCACTTTACAATGACTGGAGACTTCTGGAAGACTTGGATGATACTAAGCTGTCACAGCCTGACAAAGTTTGCACATCCTTTACTCTGCCCAACCCTATGTCATGGCAGGAGGCATGTGCTTTAGATATGTATTTATTTGTGCACAGTTACAATGACTGCAGTATATGCTGATGGTGAGGTTTTTTCCATAAATAGGGAAATTGACTCCTAAAGTGGCACTCAGGTAGAATTAGCAACTTTCTGTCTCACTCATTCTTAACTTGTGATCCCCAGATAATAAACTGCCTCTTTCTTCCCCCCTCATTGCATTTTTTTCTTTTAAACCCCATTCTAAGTTATTTAACTTTTGCATTGCACTGGAAGCTTTGCAGTATTCAGTTCTCCAGGTTATTTCAGAAGACAGATGACAAAATGTGAGCTACAGCACTATTTAGCATTATAACTACACATCTTATGAGACACAGCTCCTAGAGTATGGTAGGTGAAGCTTTCATAGGAACAGCAGGTAAAGCAAGAGAAAAGAACAAGGTTGAACAGTAACATTTAAATAGCAAAATTTTAGTAATGAAAAATACATTAACATGTAACAGGTGATTCATATTCCCATTCAATTAAATGCATTTGGATGCAATGAGGAGAGCATTGGAGATCAGTTGGGGATCAGTATCTTGCAAGATTAGACTCATATGACGTTGTCCTTAGAATTACCTTTTTTACTCACCACTAATCACTTCTACTGCCTTTTCTTAGTCATTTTATTTGTTTCAAGGGAACTGATAAGGTCCTTAAGGTAGTCCCATAATGATACTAATTAATTAATAATTGGTAGCAATTTGGGTGTGTTGAAGAGCTGACCTCATATAATTCATGCATTGTGACATGATGTACTTGACAGTGCCAGCAGCAGAAACAGCAGGAGTGCCATCCTCCAGCTGCCAGAACTAATTATAAGCAGTTTGTCTTTTCCCTCAGTGGCAGATTCTGTTTGTTTCACAACAGCCAATTTAAAAGTCACTTTTAATATCATCATCAACAAAAGGATACCTGGAAAAAAATATGTTCACTTTTGACCAAAAAACTGTAGAATGAGTTGGATTTCCGTGGTCACTTTTGCTAATTCAAACAGTGAACAGAAGGTAAAAAGCAGATGGAATGTTTCTCACAGGAAAACATAAAATCTGTTCTTGCTTTTACACAATTGATGTGGTGCTGATGCATTAGTTGATACAGCAATTTAAACAACATAAAGTCCCCTCCTGAAGCTCTTCTATTATGTGATCAAGTTTATGACAAAGGACCATAGGCTACATTTTCCATGAAAACTAATTCTGTGTGAGTCTTAGCAGGGATAAGGTGCTGAGAAAGTCATGTAGTCTTATAGAACTATCCCAGTGTTAGTTGCAGGTAATTCACTGTTATGAATTCTCATCCTTCCTATTACTTCGTATGCTCACACCATTAAAATCCCATCTTAAAATTTCATCCTTCTTCTATAGTAAGGTGAAAAGGTTAATTCCCAAGGGACTAATCCTGTGAGGTGCTGGGCTCTCTCAGCTCCCACTGACTTCAAAGCTAAATATTTGCTTCACATGAAAGCCTCTTTAATTCCCCATTACTGTAAGGTATACTTGTATACAACAGTGGGAGCAGTTGTCATTGTAAATCAGACAGTTTATCAGGGGAGCTATTCTCCAGGGCAGAGCAGATTCTAACACACCAGACATACTTTATTTGTTAGCCTCAGTTCCACAGGAATTTTATTCAGGCAGACACCTCAAAGCATGCATCTTTTCAAAGTGTTTAGGCAGGAAGCGAAATTCAAATTAGATACACTTACGATGCAAATGCATTATTATTTAGCTCAGAACGACTGAGGCTCAGGGGTTGTAAATCCTGCCATAAAGAGATCTTTCAATTACCTTCTGTTCAGTGAATCAGAGAAGAGGAACCCTTTCCCTGGCTTTTTCATGCAGAACAAATTTGACTCCCAAACAAATATCAATCACCATAATACTCTATATTTTGGCCTCTATACAGACCTAACTCCAAGCTGTTTTATATGGGGTTTTCTTTTAAGATGATGTCAAACCAAAACCTTGTATCTTTAGTGTGACTGAATCTGAACACGGTCTTAAATGGCTCCTCCCTTTGTAAGCTCAGCAAAACTCCAGAGTAGAGGATGTGTGAAACCTGGAGCCAGATGTAGATCAGATTTAGGAATTTTTTCTTTCCTTTGAAATTTCATTTCTTCCTCAGCTCATCCCCATCCTTCATTCCAAACCACAGATAAAATATATTACTGCTCTCCCTCTAATATTTCGACAGCATGACTTTTTCTGTTGGCTCAAATTTCCCTTCACCTCCTCACTTGATGTTTGACTTTTCTAACATTCAGTTGATTCTCCTCCTCCTTTCCTGTCCCCATCTGATACCACCTGCCTGTTTAAAGCATGGCTGTTATAGTCTTTACCTTCCATGGACTCCTCTTGTTAGTTTCTCTCATTCCACTGCACCAAATTCACACCTTATTCCCTCAGAATGCCTTGAACTTTTCCTTTTCCTTGCCTCTCTGTGTTTGTGTTATACTGATCAATTACACCCATCTGCTCCCCAGCAGCCAAATTTCACATTTCCATCCTTGAGTTTTGTGGCACTCGTTGAGGAAGTTTTATGTTTGCTTCTGCTTTGATCTTCTGAAGCGGTAAAAGAGCAGACAAGCACAACATCACTTTTCATAGATCTTTAAAAAGCGTGTGAACACCTGTGTCCAGGGACAGTGCCTTGACTGGGACTGTTCCTTTGCAATCAGCATAAGGCTTCAATCAGTATTGTTCTTGGCATGTATGTCTACTCTTTAGGTTGTCTGTAGGAAAATTCATCTTTCTATTGCACATTGATGATTGTGTAAGTGGTGGTTTAAAGCTTCTGATGCAAACTAAAGGAAAGAAACAATTCCTCAGATACACAAAGCCATCCCAACACAATTTTACAAAAAGCCTGTTTCTCTGACATGGAGAATCTGCAGGCTTAAGTTTTAAGTTGCTCATATTTAAAAAAAAAATCCTTAGATCCATATTCAAATATCATTTGAGGACATATTTATAACAATACATATATTCCAGTAACATTTTTGCAAATATATATTGTATGTATATATGTTAGAAAAACCCTCAAATATGTCTTCTTAGCAAAACTTGGTAATGAAGCTCATATTCATCAAATGAAATATTTGTTTCATTCATCAAATTAAATATTTAGCTGTACTCTAACTGTATGCATGTATTTTCTCACAGAATAAATGAATTGTTACAGTTTTCAATGTATTTTAAATGAGACCATGCCTTCCCAAAACAATCATGTGTGACTGTAGTGCTAGTGAAAACTGCCAAACGTCTTCAGAGACTGCAGTTTTGTATGGGTTTCATCTAGAGACTATTACTTTACATCAACAGTTGTAGAAGGTACAGGTCCTGTGGTCAGGGAATAGAGGCTGTGTCAGCAGGTCAGGCTTGTGTTCTCCACCCTGCAGGACCTGCTGCTTCACCTCAGGCCACTCACCTGAGCACTCTGTAACTCAGTTTGCCCATCCATGAGGGGGGCTTAATCTTTCCTACCTACTCCACAGGAAAGCTATAAAGCTTATTTTGCTAATGTTTGCTAAGTGCTTTGAAATATTTGGCTCAAAAAGCAAAGCTTTTTTCTTACGGTGGTGTTTTTCGCCATAGAACTGGTACTACCTTTATAGTCATGGTACCAGCTCTCTAACACCACTAATAAAACTGAGTCCTAATGAGAAGAATGGCCCCCATACTGTAACTTTTTTTTTTCTTTTCTGTTTCTTCTTGTCCTGTCAGTTCAGGTGATGCTTTCTATGGGGGTTTTTTGTTTTGCTTTTTTCAGGCTAAAGCCACAAAGACTCGAAAGCAAATAATAAACCTTTCAGACACTCTCTCTCAACCAAAAGGGAAAAAAAAGTTTGGATTGTATACATTTAAAATTATTTTTTAATTAGCCGACATGAGTACCTATAGCAGGTAAATACAAGCACAGTGCCACAGCTTCGAAGATAATATCACTGCTTCTTGAGTTTATGCAGGCCTGCTTAGGTCTTTATCTGTGATCCCACTATCTAAACAAAAGCTTAGCTTTCTTTTGCTGTCCTTATCTTGTTTGTCAGTTGATTGTTTGCTAAGTATCTCCGTGAACAAGAGCCAAATGAAAATGACTGTTCGTGTATCATTTGTTTGGATCAGATTAAATTGGAAAGAAGGTAAAAGTGAGAGAGAAAGTAGAATGCACTTACAAATGAGTAGTGAAGGTCAAAATGAGTTACCAAACATCGTGCATGAAGCTTTCTCTTCCTCTTGTCTGACTTTTCTGTGCACTTTGTGGAAAAGGGTAGCTATAACAGCATGTCCAAAGGAAAGTCTTTAGATCATGTGAATTTGAAATGTCTCTTTATTGTAACATAAGAAAGTATCTTGGGAAGAATAAAATAATCTAACACAATTAAAGCTAACATAGTCAGTTCCTTTCTCCCACTGTTGCCTGCTGACAATTCTTCCAGTGCCTGCTATTACTTTGTTATGCTCTGCATTTCTCAGCTGATTAATTTTAATTGCTGTAGCAGTGCAAGTCTTTAAAATTGATCCAAATTTTTTGCAAGAAGACTCAGAAACCTGACTGGGATGTGATTTGGAAGTGAGACACTAACCATGTTAAAGTTCTCTGGTTTTGTTCTCTTTTTGTATTGCAATAAAACCTGTTTGTGAGAGTTCGATTGTTTTTTTCAGAAGCAGCACACTTATGACTTCATTTGAAGTAGATAAGATAATCAAAGGATGCCTGGGGAATTAAAATCCTTGCAAGACATCATGACTTGCCAAAGGCACAGCAGGCCAACAGCATCAGGGCCAGGATTCCAGAGATCTGTTGTGCTTCAGCAGAATCTGCAAGCTGCTACATACACATCTTTCCACTTCCCACTCTCTCCTCACCTCCTCCTTACTGCACTCTCTCACAGATATAAACGCAGAGGGAAAAATACAATTATCTAGTCAATGATCCTTTATCCTACAAGCTGGATGATTCTGTAGTGGCATTCTTCTTCCATTCCCTCTGGCCTGTTTCTTAGTTATGACAGACTTGTTGATTTAAAACCCAAACCCAAGCCACAACACCCGTATGAAACCTTGCACTCTTGTGTAACATCTTTCAGTGGTACATTTTCTAAAATGTATGATTTTTTTTTTCTGGATTTGCCACTTTCAGTTTCCAGATGTTGATTCTTGTTAAGTATTTGTCTGAGAGATTAAAATATCTCAACTAAATGGATGATTTTGAATGGTCTTAGGCTTCTTTTAGACAAAGAAGATTTTTATTCATTCACACATCTTTAGAGCTATTTTCTGTACTTCTACCTTGCCAGTATTTTCCTTTGGCAAAATGAGTATCCAAGCTTGGTACAATATTCTTCTGCAGCAGTTTCAGAAAGATCATGTACAGTTGCAATATTTTCCTTGTGTTTGTCTAGTCCTGTGCTGACACACCTAGAGATTTTCCAGCCATCGTATATTCAGTTCATTTTTTACTATGATGACAAAAAGTAGATAACCTGTGTACCCCTCTGTCCCTACAGATTTGCCGGTCTCCCACTGCCACAAGTTACTGATACTGCTTGAAGATTTGACCACCCTATTTAAATGAATCCTCCGTCAAGTTACCTTCCCTCCCATGCCTAACCTCACAGCTCCCTATGTCATCCTAATTCTTTCCTTGCCTGAGCCTTCACTGAACCCCACAAACACCACAGATAATTTTTCTTCCCTGCTGTGAGCATGTCCAACAAGATGTGATCAGTGCTATCTGTAGGGAAATCATTTACATCAGAGACAGCTCCAAATGAGAAGCCCTAGGCATCATTGCCATGTGTCCCCAAAGTCTTACTCTATTAGAAAGGAAAAGGTCAATGGGAAGTCAACAGAAGATGAAAGAAAAATGTGTAGCAGCGTTATTTCGACAAGCTACTTCGTCTGCATTTATATGCTGTAAATCCATATACTTTTAAAAATTTGCAGGGCTGTTATGTTTCCCTGTTTTGCCTATCTCATGGAGACATTCTCAGGCTTATTTAGTCTGACATGTACTTTGTGGTTCTCAGTTCAGAAAAAACCCATAAAGCACTACTTATGCATTGACAATTTATACAAGATTAAAACAGAAGTCCCCATACTCGCAGGGTGATGAAATCAAGAGCAATAATAAATAGCCTTCAATCCAAAAATCGCCACACTGAAGACTCTGAAAGGACCTAGTCTGGCATTTCCAACATCCTGATCATCTCATTAGGACTTCAATATCTACCACAGGGCTCGTTTCAGTAATTGAACTCCCTCTTGTGAACTTTAAGAGTCAGTAGCTCTCTACTTAACACCTCCAGGAGAAAAATGACAGAGCATATCCTTTTCCAAAATAGTATGGGTCAAACTCGAACATTAATTGGACATTTTCTTCCTTGGTTAACATGACCCTCAAGCAGAAGATTTCAAAATTTTGCCAGGTGGGTGACTCCTACATGGAATATTGCATCATGGGAGAGTATTCATGGAGAATAGTTTATCACGTTGCTGCAGAGGACCAGTGAGTGAGACCCTAGATTTCCTTGGTGTTAATCAACAGAAGGCTTGTTCTGACAGAAGGTTGTGTCACAGTGTAAACAGGAATGTTTATAACTGTGCTGGAAAAGTGAAAAGTTTGTTAGTGGGACAACATTACATGTGAATGCCAGCCAGGGTGGATCAAGCTTTGCCAATCCATTTCTTCACGCAGGCGAGGCTGTGGCCCTTTCGTGCCAGTCTGACTTTTCCAGCAGTGGTTTCGTAAATCTGATTTATGTCCCACAACCCTGGCAGCACTGAGCCCAGCTCCAGCCCCAGCCCCAGCTCCAAACCCAGCCCCAGCCCCAGCTCCAGCTCCAGCTCCAGCCCCAGCCCCAGCTCCAGCCCCAGCCCCAGCCCCAGTTCCAGCCCCAGCCCCAGCTCCAAACCCAGCTCCAGCCCCAGCTCCAAACCCAGCCCCAGCCCCAGCCCCAGCCCCAGCCCCAGCCCCAGCTCCAAACCCAGCCCCAGTTCCAAACCCAGCCCCAGTTCCAAACCCAGCCCCAGTTCCAGCCCCAGACCCAGTTCCAGCCCCAGCTCCAGCTCCGAACCCAGCCCCAGTTCCAGCCCCAGCCCCAGTTCCAGCCCCAGCTCCAAACCCAGCTCCAAACCCAGCTCCAGCCCCAGCCCCAGCCCCAGCTACAAATCCAGCTCCAGCCCCAGCCCCAGCTCCAAACCCAGCTCCAGCCCCAGCCCCAGCCCCACATCCAGCCCCAGCTCCAGCCCCAGCCCCAGCCCCAGCCCCAGCCCCAGCCCCAGCCCCAGCCCCAGCTCCACATCCAGCCCCAGCTCCAGCCCCAGCCCCAGCCCCAGCCCCAGCTCCAGCTCCAGACCCAGCCCCAGCCCCAGCCCCAGCCCCAGCTCCAGCCCCAGCCCCAGCCCCAGCTCCAGCCCCAGCTCCAGCCCCAGCCCCAGCTCCAGCTCCACATCCAGCCCCAGCTCCAGCCCCAGCCCCAGCTCCAGCTCCACATCCAGCCCCAGCTCCAGCCCCAGCCCCAGCTCCAGCCCCAGCTCCACATCCAGCCCCAGCTCCAGACCCAGCCCCAGCTCCAGCCCCAGCCCCAGCCCCAGCTCCAGCCCCAGCCCCAGCTCCACAGCCAGCTCCAGCCCCAGCTCCACACCCAGCCCCAGCTCCAGCCCCGCGGACTTGTCCCGGCCCCGGGAATCTCGAGAACCGGGGCTACAAAACGGCCAATTTTCCCCTGACCCCTAAACCGATCGTTATTCACTTGAAAGGCAGGCTTGCACAAACAAATATTTTGTGTAGCTGTTATGATTATTGTCAGTATCTGTCCCCATTGTTCAGGCGCAGGAATTCCTTTGGTCTCGTAAATACTGAGCCCGGCCCTCCCCTCCCCCCTTTAACTGTCAGATAATTACACAGTTGGCTTTAGAGTTTAACTTGTCAAAGGAGTTTCATTACTTTGTTCCTTTTGGGCAGCTTCCACTATTGTGCCTTCTGAACACTAAACAGAACCTATATTAACTGTCAGTTAATTACACACCGTTTTTCTTCAGTATTTACCAGTCAAAGGGGCAGGTAGGCTGCAATCCTATCATCTCAATCACTGTCTCTGCTCACAAAAGAATCAATAAAGATGAGTCACTTAGTGTCACCCAGTGTCTGATACTCAAAGCCACCCATTCCTAATTGCCTTTAGAGATGGATGATAATACAAACTTTGAAGTGATAATCAGCCTAATGAGTGGCCTTGCTGAGAGGGTAGATCATGTGTCAGAACAGTTTGCAGATGCTTACAGGCAAACAAAGCCAGCTTTCCTTTTAGACCCGAGAGGACCATGGCAAGTCTGGTACCCAGAGCCCCGCACAATGGCAGAGACTGGAGCACAGCAGGACGCTGTAGCCTGCTGATCACAACTGACTCCATCCATCTTGCTCTTTGCCTTTAATCAGCACAGTCAGAACAAGTCCTCCAGATCTCTGCATGTTTATGCTGGATGTTTAGGCAATAACTGTGTAAAAGATAAATTCTCTCATTCTGAGTCATTGGATTTAAATAATAGCGATTGGACTTGATAGGTAATGGCCGAGGATCCCGGCTAAAACTACTGAGTAAATGTAATTAAATACAATCGGGTGCAGTCAGCCAGGCAGAGCCAGAGACCATAAAAGGCTCATTCAGACAGCAATGAAAACAAACAACGTCAGCAACAAAAACAAAACCAGTGTTTGGTTTGCTAATAAGAGCATGATCTGAGGCCTGATCTACACTCAGTTTTTGCACCCAACTACTTGACCAAATCAATAATTTGTAAAAAGCCAGCAACAAACAAACAAACAAACAAAATGACAAATTAAATTGCTATAATCCCTTAATGTGGGTGCAGTTATATCATCATAAAGACATTTCCTTTTTAAAATAGTTAAGCTGTCATGAATTCAGTCAAGTGTGAACAAATAGTTTATGATTATGTTTGTGCTAATATGGCTGTCTCAATGTAAAAGGATTGCTTTGATTTAACCATCCTTTACTAATTTAGCTGAATTTTGACACGAGCTGACCATGGATATTGCTTCAAAATCAACTCACAAAGACTGGGAAGCTGTAGGATTACACCAATTTGACTTCAAAGTATAAATGAAATATATGTCAAAACATATATATGAATGGGTTAGCATGTTTAACAATTTGGATGTAACAAAATAAAACTATTTTGGGGGAAAATCTGTATTCACGTTCTTGGTGAAAGGTGGTGAAAAAGCTGAACAAATGGGTTCAGGATTTATACTGTTTTAATTAGAAGCTGTCAAGTTTTAGTATTTTGTAGTCAACTACTTCACTTGTAAAACCTGTCATGCAAATCAGTAAGTAATGCAATAAACCAAATGAGAAACAGAAATTTTCATAAAAGTAAACCTACCCTTTGAAATTAAAAGCAAGATTATTGCTGCCTTTTCAAAAACTACAGAATGAGGCCTCTTTCAGATAAAACCAATCATATTTTCATATTTTTACTAGCTTTACATCTGCCTGGCTTCCTTTCTTCAAGTCAGTGAGAAAAATGCAGTCTTTTGGATCTGAAAGTACAGAAAAAATAGCCTTTCATTTTATACAGTTTGTGTATGAATATAACAGATGTGCTTGTGGGGAGGTTTTAGAGTTTTCTGGTTTGAAGTTTTGTTTCGAGACAGCATTCTCCAGTAAGTGATGTCTGGTAATACTTGCTGCATGCTGACATGAAAACCTATGCGTTCATGCTCTCTGCTGTAACTAATATCAGCAATTAGCCCAACCTAACACTATTTGAAACTGAATTCACAAGAAGGAGTTAATTTCTAGAGAATATGAGAAAGAAAATACTTCACTGAATTAGTAAGTGGGCTTTAGAGGCACGTGTCCACCAGTGCTCATAAGTTGCCCGTGATCGCACAGGTTATCTAAGGTTCCTGAATTCACAAGGCTGCAAAAACATCTGACTGACTGCCAGCACCCTGCTCTCACTCTGTGGCAGTCAAACTCAGCTCTGCTGAGCTCCCTCAGTGGCAGCTGTGAATAACACAAGGGTTTTCCATGCATTGAAGCTGTGGGGTTGTTCCCTATAGACCGACAGCCCCTTCATCTCTGTGCACAAAGCACCCCAGAGAACCAGACTTCTCTAACAATGCTGCCAGAACTTTTGGGAAGCGGTTTTGAGCTATGGGGGAACCTCATGTTCCTTCTTACCTGGTGAATCAGCTGGGAAAGACCACCCTGCCCATAGTAAAGTAATAGCCTTCTCTAAGGCAGATTCTAATCCACACTTATATTTCTGCTACAGAAAATATTCCTTTAAAATTCTCTTAACTTACACATTTATAATTCATATGATTCAAGTTAATTGTTAAGCAATAAAGTTGCTGAACATGGTTTTTAAAGCCATTGTATAAGTCCACATACACCATAGTTTCATAGTAATTTAGCTCTACACAAATGTATTCACAAGCATGGAAGCCTAAAAATACCCTGTCGAGCACAAAATATTGCTATCATTACATATCTTATCACTTGTAATCATATTCAAAATCTCAATTTGAGCTCTAAAGCATGTTGGACAAAGGGAAAACTTACCTGTAGTCAGACCTATAGAACTGAAGCTGATAATTTGTGATTAGTTAATGGAAATGTGTTGACATATGAATTACAATTGCAAGTTTAAGCATGTATGTTGCAAGCAACTGTGATTTGGAAAGGAAAGGGGACAATGAATTGAATAAATGGGTTTGGTGATGCATGGTTGTTGATATCTGCTCAAGTAATCTCAATTCAAAGTTTGGATTATAGGCAGAGACGTTAAAATTCACATGGCATGATACACTGCAAGGAATTTTCTAACTTTTTTTTTTTAAACAAAACAAATGGGACTTTTAATGTATCTTTGAAAACCACTCAGTTGATCCTAACCTTAGAATATGAATGTAGTGTTATTTTGTTTTCTCCTATTTGTATTATAACATCTCATAGTCATACAGAAGAGGATTTTGATGCTCAGCTAAGTACAAGTAACAACCAAATAATCCACGTCTGAAAGATTTCCCTAGACATAAAGCCCTAAGCAAAAGAATTATAGCTAAGATTTTCAGATTTTTTTTTTTTTTTGGTGGGTATGTGAGCTAAATTTGAGAACCTTAAAGGTATCTGGTTATCAGAGGATTTTAATCTTCACATGTTCTAAAAAGATCTTAAACTAGATACCCAGAAACAAGGGCAGCCATAATCACTAGCCACATTTAAAATCCACAGGTATGGTTTCTCTCTCAGTTCATGTCACTCTTGCATGGGATCGTTGCTGGAAAAGGGAGTCCTAACCTCTCAGTCGCCCCTGGCTATGCACTCTCACTGCATTCAATATGCTGGCACTCGTGCTCGAGAGCAAGCCAATCTGATGGAAACATAAGCCTACAGAAAATGCAAGGCGATCTGCTTGACTGGGCAGCCACACAAGTGGTAATGACAGCACATGGGCACAGGCTGCCAGGGCTGGCCACAGGCAGGACGGGTCTGTCAGCACCAGCCCGAACCTGCATTACCTTGAGAGATGAGGTAACTGCATCCCGAGGCTGCATGCATCTGCTTCTTGTACTGTGTAAGCAATCTGCTGGGGCTTTGCCAATAAGCAGGCAAAGAAATAGAAACAGCACAATAAATATTAACCTTTAATAAAACAGAGACTTTAACTTCTTGTTAGTGTGACAGGAAAAGTGGAAAAAGAAACTAAGTATGCTCTTGCTTTAATCTTTTGGTTTGCATATTGAGATTTCCAGTGATTATGAATTTAAACTAGTATCTCCAAGATCTTTTTCCAACAAGTAGCTCTAAGTGTTTCACAAATACCTACAGAATTCCATAAATCTTTCCATGAGGCAGCAAAACATAGCAGCAGCCAGAGGAAGGCAAGTACATCTTGAGGAAAATGCAGCAGGGGTAGTAAAATCTAGCACCACTATAAATAATGGAAACCACAGGAAGAAATGAAGGTAGTTAAATAGCTACTGGAGATGAAATTTAGCCAAGACATGATGGTCTACAATCCTTTTCCCAGTCTCAATCCTGTTAAAAAGTGCCATGGAACTGGTAATGACAAAAAGGAAAGGGCGACTCCTTTTAGCTCATCTGAGATGTATCTCTGGAGTAAGAAATTTGCTTTTAAAATGGTTAGCTTTGTATTTATTCCCTCTGAGCCAGTGTAAACTTTACCCATTATTTTAATTGGACCAGATCCTTAGTGTGTTACCGAATAAATTACCAAACCCACTTCCTATTTTCTTGGAAATGTCTCCGTACCCCATATTCATTCCGTTCAGCTCTTCCCTGAGCTGCAGCTCTGTCCAATCTTACAAACTACTAGGACAGGAAAGAACTGTAACTCTGGAACTCTGCAACACATTTTGGACTTTTTTAAAACAAATCCTGCTGTATGACAGCAGGATTTTGAGCAGATAAACTCTATAGCAAAAGTCACACACAGAAAATCAAATGCAGCTTTTACAAAGTATTTTCTTATTTAAAAAAAAATCAAACCGGTATATGATCACTGTTATGCTAAAATGCAGCCTGATTCGGCACTGGGCTGTATTGCCTTCCCTCCCATTGACTTCAAAATGAATAAGCTCAGCCTGGGTATTTGAGAATTCATTGCTGTGAAGACATATTCTGGCAGGTCAACACAAGCATTATTCATAGGCCTCAATTCAGTCTGTCATCTGAAATGAAAGAGAGCCTTTCTTTAAAAAGCTAAAATCCATCTTTAATTTGTTATTCTAGTAACTGTATCAAAACTGTTATAAAACAAATATTAAAAATGAGAGCAATCTGATGAGCAGTTTCAACAGAGTAAAATAGATTTGGAAGCACTGCAGAGCCACGAAATACTTGCTCCAGCTATTGCAGACAACCAGTTCATATAACCGTTTTCATAAACATATCAAGATCTCTCTTAAAAGCAGCTAGTTTTATTTCTTCATTTATTGCTATTGTACAGTTATTTGTATTTCTTCCAGTTTGAGTTATAGATTCATAGATTATATGCCAGAGTGAACCACTGTGATCATCATTTGACCTCCATAATCTGCAGGATTGCCTTGAATTCATTTAAGCAGCCAGTGATTTTGCAGCCATGAGTTTATTAGGGAAAGGGCACAAGACCCATGGTATCAGTGTTGACTGATGGGATTAATCAGCTCATGTTAACACACTGATTATCATATAGTAAAGGGAAATGTTTCAAAAGAATACTCCAGTCTGAAACATAAAGTAAAATCATTTGGACTTCCAGAGAGGTCATGGTTGAAATATCACAAAACTCTTTTTACTCAAAGCAGATGTTTATTAAGATTAATTTAGTGTGAAAAATGAACCGGAATGCATATAAAAGACAATGCCTCCTCAATTATGTAATAGGACACTTCCTCATTATATTGTGTTCACTGAAGATGATGGTATTTTCCTAGGGGATGTATAACTACAGTTTGCCAAAGTCCCTCTCCCTCATTTTAGATTAAATATCAGACTGCAGAGCATGAAGCCAAGTGAACAGAAACAAGAGAACTCAAATAAACATAATTTAAATGAAAAAGAAAAGGCCTGTTAAGCATGTTTTCTAAGTAAATGTGTTCAAAATAGAAAGTTACAATGATGCCAGGATACAAATACAGAGAAAAATCACCAGAACTTAATATAAGCAAAAAACTTTCTTTCCTACATTGTACACGTATCGAAATGAAATGCAATCTGTAAGTGTAAATATTCACAGAACTTTTCACAGAACTGAAACAACTTCTCTATCTTGCCACCTTTTCTCTTTTTTCCCTGTCTCTTTCTGTGAGCTCCCTCCAGTGTTCTCAAGGAAGTATTGAATCATTTCATTTTGGTATATCCCATTTTTATCACAGGAAGCACCAGGATAAGAAAGATTATATTAATCTAATCTCCAAGGATGCCCAGTCTGAGCTAAAGGTCTGAACTAAACCTGATTGCGAAAACAGGTGCTGCAAGAAGATGCCCCTCACCCACCACAGATGTCCCTTAGAATGAATGGCACATGTGCCAAAAGGGCTGCTGGCTGCAGAGGTGACTAGAAAATGAGCTGAGACTATGTACCAATTTTGAGATTATTTAGAGTTAAGGAGTATCAAATATTTCCCTATTTCCCCCCAGGGATTAACAAGAGGGATTTCTACTCTAAACTGGAGGTTCATCAGTTGGAAAAGACAAAATGACCAGGAAAGCCAGGTCACTGACTCTCAGTCATCAACATGAAAAAAACAAGTTGGCTCTAAGACCCTGTCAGGTAAGGTACATTCCATATTGCAATAATAATGCCTTTGTACAAGTCTAAGCTGAAAAGGGCTATGGTTACACTTTGGCAGAAACCATCCAGGGCACTGAATCCAGTATGCTGTGGACATGCCAGTCTGCTTGGAGCCAACTCAGGGATCTCTATACAGAGCTGCTATTCAGGCTACAAACCTGCCAAAAGTGCTCTAACACCTATTTACATCTAGCTCAACTCCTGCGTCTACCAAGATAAACAAAAATAGAGTCAAACACTGTATTTCTATGTCTCTTCCACTGGCTTTGTGGAATTACTAAACAAATGAGAATAAAATTATTCTCTGTAAGGCTACCCTGCCTGGTTTATTTCTGCTGGTTTGTGTTTTAGTATTTGTTCACTGACAGAATAAAACAATCTGAGCTGGGGCTCTTGCAGTATATTTCTATGCTTTCTTCCACAAGCTATTTGCTCCCATCCCTTCCCTTGTACCCACAGTAGTGCTTTGGGCAACTGAGCCATGGAAAGGGTTGGGGAGCTTAGTTGTAACAAAACTAGGCAAATATTGGGAGAACATACAGAAGCTTAAAGTCAGAAGTAATAGAACTAAAGATAACTTAATTTTGAGTACTGCAATGTCAATTAATTTTGTGTCTTTACTGGTACTTTAGTTACTGTAAAAGTGACTGTGACAAGCCACTCTCCTGCTAATCTGCATGATATCCAGCAGATAGCGAGCCATTGCCTGACCTCAGAAATGTCCGAATGTAGCTATGGAGTTACTCCAGTCCTTTGTGGGTTTGGCAAAGACTTTGTAGGATTTCTAGTGACGTGTGCTGGGCCTGACTAAAATCCCAGCAGTGGAAATTTCTTTGATTTGGCTTATTGTTATTTCTGACCCTGTAAATGTGGGAAGCACTCAGGCATTCAGAAAGACATTGTTTCCCTGACATATCAGTTGGTCACTGCTGTTTACATCAATTGAAACAGAATTAAAATTCCACTTTGATTTTTCCTCTTTTACTTTCAAAGCACTTATAATAACATCAATTCAATGCCCGCCCAACCATCATGTTGGATGGTTTGTTATGTACACAGCAGGATTTGTATTTCTTATGTGAAAACTGAAAAAAAAAATGGTCCGGATTTCACAACTCCCTTTCTTCTATCATTGTCTGTAAGTAACTCCAGAGAAGCTCTTTCCATTTTCTCCCCTCTTCTCCTTTACAATAATTCTTTAATAGGTTCTTTCTACATTTTAATTTTTCTACCCTTTTTGCATTTTTATTCTATTCGTCCTCTTGTAAAGGTCACCCTACCATCACGTTTGCATGTTGTTAACATGGAATCAATGCAAGGTCACTTCTCAATACAGTTCCTTCTTAATACAAGACATTAGTATGCTCCGTGCTGTGTTCCTGACTGAAGTTCATATTAATATTTCACAACAGATTTTTTAATCAACTTTTATAAAAGGCTTAGAATTATAGCGAGCAGTTAGTTCGTTTTCACTCTGAAACCCATGAATCTGCAGAATAATTTTCCAGTTATAATTTTCTCCAAAAATATCTATTTTTAGACATCATATATACAGACATGTTTTAAGGCAAAAATATATTTTACACAAAGAGCTTCTGTTTTTTAACTATTATTGGTATAAATGTTGTTGTGATGGTCTACTTCCAAGAGGAATAACAGAATCTTGATGTTACTGCCAATCGAACTGGTTTCTAGCAGTCAGTATTTGTGGCCACAGACAATACAAGTTGCAGTTCATATCCATTCTTTCCACAAAACTTTGTTTCAATGAAGTGACCATACTTCCTTTGCACAGGTTGTACTGTCTTCCAGCCCTACTTTTAAACACCAAAGAAGATTGCCTTACACATCCACAAAGTTTTATTTACTTTGAGTGTAAGCCAATAAGCATGCACAGTATTGGCTTAAAAGTTCAAACTGTCATCAGAGTTTCTCCCTTTTTGATTTGTCTTGGTTACAAATGTGCACTGTGAGCAAATTGCCTTCCTCTTGATATTCTGTTCAGTTTGCAACACTGCCATCACATAAAGAAAGTTGCTGGGTTTATGGCAGAAAAAATATAAAATGTATAAAATGGACCACATGTAGTTTTCTATTGCCTGTGCCACATTAGGACCTTTGTAACATTGGGAGAAAGTTCAGGAGCTTTATTCCTTTTGTTTATCTCTCACACCAAAGGAAATTACAATTTGAGGAGTTACCTCTCTCTGAGACAACCCCACCAGTCTCTCTTTAATGGGAACATTGATAATCACAGGGAAACATGAACTCCTTTTCACTGGCAGGTTTTCCCAGGACATTTTACTGGAAATGCCTGTTAAGCAGGTAGGTACACCGAGACTTGATGATCAGCTTGACATCCTCACATTGCACACAAAACTGTTGTAGTTTGCAATGCCCTGATTTCTTCTCTTCAGACGTGCTTCTGCTGGGGCACAACAGAGTGCACAGTGCATGTGGTCTTACCAACTTACCTGCATAGCTTGTGGTGGGACTGTAGTCCTTTGTGTGTGATTTTGGAATTTTACTCCAACCTTAAAATCTTAAATTTCAAGGTTAGTGTTTTTAGCAATTACAGGAAGCTCCAGCATGTACTATTGAAACCTATCTGCTCCAAAGTAAATTCTAAGCTTTTAAAAGAAGGTGGCTGTGGAAGTGCAAATGGCTACTGAGGAGATGCAGTTACTGTGTACAGGAAGCTCGGATCAAGTTCAAATGAAAGCTCTGGGCACCAGTTCTTAGCAACTGATTTTAAAGCAGTTGTAATCTTCAAAGCTATCTATTTATCTCTACAGCAGAGGCCCTGGGTATTATATACCTAATGAGTTAGACCATTTGAGCCACCTTCTTTCATATTAAAAAGGTACTTTAACTTTTTCTTTTGCCAGATTAACTGTTCAGTCTATTTCTGACAGATGAGATCAGCTATATGGAATTTTAATACTCTGTTTCTTCTAAAATGTGTCTCTGTTTATTTTCTTGGGCCGGAATGGACGTTTTAATACTGTTGAGGTTCAAAATTAGTTGTGTAATATTACTATAATTGTTTTGGGGTGTTTTTCAGTACTATTGGTCACATGCACAAACCAAAAGTAAGTAAGTAAAAGTAGAAATAAAGACATGATCTTGTTCCCAAAGAATTTCCAGCTAAGGTCCTGATCTAGTAAAAGAGTTACATGCTTAACTGTGTGTGCCTTGTGAGGTTCCATTGACCTCGCTGGGACTATTCAAAGTAGTTTAATATATGTACAAATCTTTGCAAAATTAAGAGGTAAACTATAGTATGTCTGTTAAAATTTACTCTGCTTTAATGAACTGTGGATTCCTTTTTTTTGGTCAAAGTAAGTATAGAGTATTCCAGTTACTTTAAAGAACCTGAATCTCATTAGAGAATAATCTATTACTTGACATAGGCACCAACACATCGTTTTTTTCTAAAAGCACAGAGGGAAGGGGAAGTTCAAAATTTCAAAATAGCTTTAGTATTTCTACAGTTTAAATGTAAAAAAACCAGCACTCTAATAGAAAAAACTCTGTAGATTCTTTTCCAATGGCCACTTAAATGAGAATATTTTAACAGAGTGTTAAAATATGTTAAAAAATGTTAGCTTTATTAAATATTGGAACAAACCATATAGTTGAATGTGCACAAAACCACAGGTTAATGCTATCACCTGCACTTTTAGGAGCATACTACCACAGGCCAAGATGTGGACTTCTGATTTCTACTAGCAAAAAGATGCCTGTGCAAGTACCTGTGAAAGAACGTGTATGTGGAATGAGTTATTAGTTAAGGATGGCAGAACCACAGCACACAAAGATTACCTGAACAGGTAGCATTCATGAACATGTCTCAGAAGTGTCTTCAAGGAGTTTAAGACTGAGGATGTCAGTGTGATCAAGTCATTCCTGGAAGTTTATTAAATGTGACTGCTCTGGTTTTGGTAATGCAAGGAAAACAAAATCCATCAATATTAGGAAACATACCTGAAAGGATCTGATTTACTATGCGTGTGTTTCACATAGCTTTATTAAACATGTCCTTTGCTGAAGTATTATTATAGTGAATTTCTTAATCTTGAAAGAGCAAAGCATTTGGCTCAGGGTTCAATCAAGTACTGCTGGCATTCCTGAAGTGACAACTTCAATCTCCTTCATTGTCCACTTATTTAATACCTTAAACATATTCTCATGGTAAATCCAGCACCGAGGACAGAGACTTAAAACAGCTTATTCCTTTAATTAGAAATACGTATCTGTATCACAATAAAAACATCATTTAAAATAGAACAATAATAACAAAGTATGAATGAATGCTAATTACAATATAACTGTGAGGGATCCACTAATATAGAGCTATGGCTGAATTGATGGGAATTGAACTGAAAGCAGAGTAGTAATCAACATGAGAAGAAAGCCTGATACCCTGGAGTAGATAGGAAAAATATTTCTGGTTGATTAAGTTTCAGGACGCTTCGGTGAGGTAGGATTTTGAAATTGTGTTCTTTGGAGATTGTGTCAGGGAATGTGCTTCTAGTCAGTGAAAGGACAGATAAAAACTACATCGTGTCTGCTGGATCCCAGTGCATTGGATGGCACATATGTATGCATAAGCATATTTATATAAACACCACCACTAGTTATTTGGTCAAAAGCTTTCCCCTCTCTGCCACACAATCTCACATAGCTAGGCTATTGCATGAAACATGATAATAAAGTTGCCTTGATAACAAAGGTTATTTCACAAAGCTTATTTTGGAACCAGATTACAAACCTTGTGATACATCTTGCAGGTACTGATGTGACACTGTCCCAGTGCAGGATTGCAGCAGATCGGGGGACCTAGGAGGTCAGCTTTCTCTTCTGGAGAAAAAACCATCACTGCATGCTCCAGGTGTAACAAGGTTGCTCCACCTACACAGGTCAGGCATATGTGATCATGGTACATACACAGAATCACAGAAACACAGAATATTCTGTGTTGGAAGGGACCCACGAGGATCATCGGGTCCAATTCCTGGTCCTGCACAGGACACTCACAAGAGTCACACCACGTGCTGAGAGCAGTGTCCAAACCTTCTTGAACTCTGTCAGGCTTGGTGCTGTGACCACTTCCCTGGGGAGCCTGTTCCAGTGCCCAACCACCCTGTGGGTGAAGAACCTTTTTGTAATATTCAACCTAAACCTCCCCTGACAGAACTCCAGGCCATGCCCTGGGGTCCTGTCCCTGTCACCACGGAGAAGAGATCAGCGCCTGATCACACGTGTGGACATTTCCTAGGGGAGCCTCACACCAGCGCCTACCCCAGATCGCAGTGCAGACCTGGTTCATATCTATTAATAAACTCTAATTAACCTGCCTTGCAACAGCACCCGGCAGGACGCCCTACCGGGGGGTCGTTACACCATGTATGTTCCATTTTCCGTACAGCGTTTCCGTAGCGCTGGCTACACGTGCAGGCTCTGCCGGGACACGGCTCCCACCCCATCCCAGCGGTTCCCTCCGCAGGGCGCCCTTATCCCTGGCGCGGGCACGCTCCGCTCCGCGCCGCCCCGCGGCCTCCCCGCCCCCTCCCGCCCCGCCGCGCAGGCGGAACGCGCCGCGCGGGGCCGCGTTGCGCGGGGAAGGGCGCGCGGCGGCACCGGCGGCCGCCATGGCGGTGGACATCACCCTGCTCTTCAAGGCCAGCGTGAAGACCGTGAAGACCCGCAACAAGGCGCTGGGGGTGGCGGCGGCGGGGGACAGCCCCAGGGACGAGCTGCTCAAGCGGGGCGCCGCCCGCTCCAAGAGCGACTTCACCAGCCGAGCGCGGGAGGTGGTGAGTGCGGCCCCGGCGGGGAGGGCGGGGGGCAGCCGGGGCCGCCGGCAGCGGCTCCGCCCGGGCGGGCAGCCCGCCCCTCACCGCCGCCTCGGAGCGTCCAGCGCTCCCCGGGGAGAGCGAGCGGGCCCCGGAGTCGCCCGCAGAGAGCGCTTTCCCACACGGGTGTGGGCTGGGAGCGCGGCGTGAGAGCCGGGGCCTGGCGCTGCCGTGGCGGCTGGGGCCGGCTCCGAGCCCGCCTGTCGCCCGCGTTCCCCGCGGCGCGGGTTCTCCCGGGAGGCTCTGCGGGCCGCGGCCCCTCCTGCCAGGGCCGTCGTTGTGTCTGTGCGGATCCGCCGCCCCTGCGGCCCGTGCCTGCCTGTGCACGGGTGTTTCCTCCTGCCGGCTGCCACGTAACAGAACGCTGCCGTAGCACATGCGTTCGTCAGCGTTCGTAACGCTGCTCCCTGTATGCTGCCTTTGGCTTGGTTGCTTCCCCTGTCACACGTTGTGGCAGTAAAGCGCCAGCCCTAGTCAGATTACATGTACAAAGGTAATCGGAACGTTTTAGGACTTGAAAAGACAAGCACTGAAAAGTTAAGGAATTACAGAGGTGAAAGCTGATGGGCATTAACAACAGTCCTCAGTCCATAGTCGTTCTTTAAAAACAATTTTTTTGCAGATTGTTTTCCTCCATCCTTAGTCAAAGGCAGGGTTTGAATAAGATATCTTTAATAAGGCACTGGACTGTATTTTGAAAAACTAAGAGGTACTCTGAGGAGACAGACTTAGAGAATGGATATGCAAGTTTGGGATTAAATGAGGAATGCACAAGTCGTTTGTAGCAGCAGAGAAAGCACAAGGAAATCTGAGGGTCTTAGGTTCCATTCTAGGTACTCTTATAGCCACAGATTTGTTTCTTCCCTCTGATCAAGTTTTTTGACCCATTGCCTCCGGTATTATCTCTGTCTGCGCTTTGATTCCTCCTTCTCAGTTTCCATGTCTGTATTTCAAATAATTTACAGTCTGAGACTAGGTTCATGCCAACTTCTTCCTCCCTCCTAGTCTCTGCTCCCCCTTACCTTCCTACTGCCAGGGCTCTTTTGCTTCCTCCCAAGTTTGATTTTCTTTTTTAAAGTTCTGTGCATACTCAAGCCTACCCTCACTTCCATCTTCTCCTTGCCCCGCTGTAATCCTGTGCAGTGATGGTGTGCTATAGCCATGTACTTCTCTTCCTGCCCTAGTTCTTTGGCTTCTCCCTGTTCACACCTGATATTTTCTGACGATCCTAGTTTTCTGTCTGAACTCTTCACCCTTTCTGAGTTTCCTCACTGTCCAGACAACAGAAAGAAGGACAAAGGTGTGGAGGAAAGTGTCTTGTTTAATTTGTAAGAATGTCAGGTGAAGTAAACAGCTAATGCCGGTGTGGATGAGCTGAACCATCTGAGGGGGACAGTGGTTTTAAATAATGGTACTTATATAAACAACTACTTTGTAGAAGAAGCAAAAGCTGAAATGTGTTGTTGAAGCTTGTGTGAACACATGGTAGCTGTTGACAGCGGATCAGTGAGAAGGAACGAGATGCACTGGCCTTGCTCCATAGCTCCTGTACCTTTGCAACAGTGAGCCAACAACCCACCAGACCACAGAATGTCATTTTAATGTGTGAATAAAACATTGAAACTGCAGCTAGAAGAATAAGCTTTATAGTAAAATAAAACGATGATTTTAACTGTTTGTTTCAGCCAAATGCAGTTCAGTCTGATTATGTATGTGTCAGACCCTCTTTCAAATACTTTATTGTAGGCTTTCGATTAAAAGTTTAACTGCTTCAGCCAAGACTATGCACCTTGGCAGGGAAATGTAATCTTTGACATATGCATTAATTCTTTAATGTATTGCTTTTCTAAAAGCTCTCCAAAAGCTAGTGAATTCTTGTTAATGTACAGGTTTTTTGTTTATTTTTTAATCTGAGGAAGGTATCAAATGGTTAACTGGTGTTTGCCATAAAACTTGTAATGAAAGACACTGGTCAGAATCTGTGTAGGATAACAGTGAAGACCCTGAATAAGCTACACTTAGCCACCACCTTCTTTATGCTTTACTTGGTTGCAGAATAGTTCAGTTGGAAGGGACCTACAGCCATCATCTGTTCCAGCTGCCTGACCCCTTCAGGGCTGAGGAGAGTTAAAAGCAAGTTATTTAAGAGCATCGTCCAAATGCCTCTTGAACACTGACAGGCTTGGGGCATCAACCACCTCTCTGGGAAGCCTCTTCTGGCGTTTGACCACCTGCTCATTATGAAATGCTTCCTAATGTCCAGTGTAAGCCTCCCCTGGCATGGCTTTGAACCATTCCCAGTCATCCTGCCCCTGGATATCAGAGGGAAAACATTGACACTTCCTTCTTCATGTCCTCTCCTCAGGAAAGTTTAGAGCAGTGAGGTTGCCCCCGCAGCCCCCTTTTCTCCAATCTAAAGAAGCCCATAGTCCTTAGTACAAGTTCTCCATCTGACATGCAAATATGGAAATACTGAAATAATAGTCTACACAGAGAACTACTCCTTTCAACATTATATTCTGGGTGGGTTTGCATAGCATCTTGCAGGTAGGGCTGTGCTGGTGGTGCTGCTTGTGCTCCAAGCTCCAGAAGCAGCTGCTTCACAGTTGCTCACAGCTGCCACACAACTGGAGTGTGGGACTGGGCAGGTGCTCCGCTGTAGGATCAGAGATATCTCTAGCCCATCCCACAGAGGTTTTGTATCACATAATTAATGTGTTTGAGCACTTTGCTGAACAGTATTAAGCGATGTAACTATCATACATTGTATGTTCTCTTTCTGCTTTCTGCCCCTGAAGGACTATGAGTTTTGCTGTAGGATCCGAGGACCGTGGAAACCTTTTTGGGGTTTGACTTCTTTGTATACAGTCTCTAAGTGATGTTTAAGAGGGAAGATTGAAGGTGCTTAGTGTTTGGAGAAGAAGCTGACAAACTTGTAACAAGCAATCCTACGCAGATTCTGTATTTATGGTAAAGGTTCATTGCACAGGGGAGATAAAGTTATAAATTCCTGTTTTACATTCTCAAACTTAACATGATTTTTTTAGGTGGATTGAACGAGGCACAGAGAATAGAATATAAGAGTTTTGACTTGAATCTATATTGTGTGGGATAGCTGGTTTAGAGATGTGCTTGGTGTTTTGTGTTAATCACAAGAAAATATTTCAACAATCTGTATTAATTTGTGGGTTTTTTGAAGCTGGCTGTTTTATGCTCAGGTATACTGTGTTGCTGCAGTCTCAGGGGAGTTGATGAAGGTTCTTGTATTTGAGACTAAGTTGTTAACACAACTTAGTGTTATGAGGTCATCTATAACCATGGTAATGCTAGTTGCAGAGACTGGTGTTGTTGGTGATGTTATTAAACTGGGATAAAACTGTTCCATTCATATAAATTGAAGATGAATGTTATGGCTCTGAACTGTTGAAAGGATTTTCTTTGCCCTGGCATTGACCCATCACTGTTTATTTGGTTTGGGATTTTTTTTGGTCTGTCAGCTGCATTGTACAACCATTGGGTTGTCTGATATGTAATGTGACTTATGCTTTTTCATGGTGAATATTTTGGCATCTCTGCATCTCTTCACCAGTTGCATATTGACTAGGACCAGGTGAGAAATGATTGTTGAGGGATTTCCTACAGGAAAGTTACAGTAACAGTGACAGACTTTCCATTAATTGCAATTTATAAAAGATGTAGAATCCATTATGTGTATGTCAGTGCTTTTTAGTGAATGAAAACAAAACATTTTCTTCCCTCTTAGACTTTACAGTGACGTGGCTATTTAAAGTGCAGTATACAGGGATTTTAAAGTTTGCATTTCTTCATATGTTACAGAGGCTTATGTAGCTGTAGCAGTTTGATCCTGACTGGATGCCACATGCCCACCAAAACTGCTCTATTACTGTCCTCCTTGTCTGAGTAGGGGAGAGAAAATAGAGGGAAAGGCTGATGGGTCAAGATAAGGACAGGGAGAGATCTCTCAGCAATGGGGTCATGGGCAAAACCTACTTGAATTGGGGAAAATTAATTTATTGCCGATCAAATCAGAGTAGGATAATGAGAAATAAACCAAAATCTTAGGAACGTTTTTCCCCCACTCGTCCCATCTTCCCAGGCTGAACTTCACTCCCAGTTCTCTACCTCCTCCCCACCAGCGGCACAGGGGAACAGGTAGTGGAGGCTGTGGTCCTCACGTGTTTGTCTCCCCGCTTCTCCTTCCTCCGCAGGGGAGGACTCCTCACACTGTTCCCCTGATCCAGAGTGGGGTCCCTTCCATAGGAGACACTCCTCCATGAACTGCTCCAGTGTTAGTTTGTCATGAGATCCTGCCAGCCAAACTGCTCCAGTGTGGGCTTCTGTCTCCACAGGTCCTGCCAGGAGACTGTGCAAACTTCCCTTGGAGTCCCAGCTGCCTGTGGGAGCACCTTCTGCCCCTCCTCCTGCACTGACCTTGGTGTCTGCAGGGCTGATCCTCTCACATATTCTCACTCCTCTCTCCTGCTGCAATTACTGCTGTGCAGTAACACTTTTTCACCCCCTTCTTAACTCTGTTATCCCAGAGGCACAACCACTGTTGCTGCTGAGCTCGCCCTTGGCCAGTGGCAGGTCTGTCCTGGAGCCAGCTGGCATTGGCTCTGTTGGACAAAAAAAAACCTTGCCACACAAATCCAATACATTTGTTCCTTGGTATGGTGTCAGGTTTGGGATTAAGCTAAATGATTGAAGAATTTTAAGGATTAGAGCAAAAGTATTCAAGTGAAAAAATGGACTTGTAATTAGTGCTCAGTGACAAACACAAGCAATTCAGAGCTCTAGTTTATGTGACACTGGTTCAGAGCTTTACAGTGCCTTAAATCTGTTGTTTTGGATGTTTTAGAAGATTGTAAGTTTTGGCATTTGAGCTTCTGTTTTAGGACAGTATTAGGAAATCTGACTCTTTAAGCCTTCCCTTTTACTTTTTTATGGCAAGTGTGAGCAATTGGGAATATCGTCTGTCAAATATACTTCTTAGATATTTGAAAGTATTGAAGGAACAAGAACTTTTTATGATTGCTGGCTGTTCAATATGTGTTGGAGAAATGGAATCAAGGCTGATATAGCCTATTAACAGAAATAAATATAAAATTATTGGGTCAAGCAGAATTTCATGGTGGATTTAATTGCAGTCATGAATAAAATGCTCTTTTGCTTTGGGAGATACTCTTCTTTAAGGTTTTGTGAAAAGCTAAAAAATGAAGACTTGGAGCATGAATTATTCAAAAACAGTATCAGGCATATCTGAAGACATATCCTTAAGAAAGGAAAATTTGAAGGTTAAATGTTTCTGAGTCTTTAAATGCAAAATTTCAGAATGATCAAATGTCCATGTTTGAAGCTGTTGAACATGTAAGGTTGCCAGATTCATGAGGCTGCAACATCTGTTATTCATATAAATTCTGCATATGGATTCTGTAGGATGATTAACTGATTCTTCAAAAAAAAATTGGTACAATAGGCCAATATTCACACAAAAAATATCTTCAGCTGCTCTGTACAAATGTGTAATGAGGAGGAAAAATCCCCACATAAAACTTGTCTCCAAAACTAGTTCTTGTGAAAGCCAGAACAAATGACATTGCATATAAATTTTAAGCAAACCTTTTAATTACAAGGCCACCTGACTTTTGTAGTACATTGCTTTGGCTACACATAGGGTAGTGGTGACCTTATAATTTTATTTTCTTTTTTAATTTTACATACTCTATGTAAAACAGCTTTTCATGTGTACCTGTGAAAGTCCAGCTTATTTCATTGTTTGGAATGCAGCCTATAGGATAATTTAAAATAGCAGTGCTATTAGAAGAGATGGAGAGCTGGTGTTTTGTCTTTGGTGCCAGATTTGAGATATTCCTGCACATCTTTGTACAGTGTGGTATTTAGAGCATTCCCTTAGGAGAGAAAAAGGATTGGAGTGTTTATTTGTGGTGTTATAGCTTATTCATTGCCACTGTCACTGCATTAAGTAAGGCCTGAAAAAGGCATGGGGAATGCCCAAACTGACTATAGAGGATCACCTTGAATACCATGATGTAATTGTTGACATAGCACAACTAAAACGAGGTGTTTTTAAACATACATACTTTCTGATCCCTTTCAGAGTATTCAGGATTGTTTGAAAAGGTACTAAGAAAAAGAACTCAGCTACTGAAATTGTGTACTGTACACAGTGCTAATAGAGAAAGAGAAGAAAGAAAAGACCCTCACTGGAAAGTTTTTAGGTGTTTACAAATAAAAAGTTTGAAAAATATTAGTTGATGAAATCAGAGGATTTCAAACAGAGGATTCCTCATGCTTAATACAATTCTAATATGGTAAGAAAAGAGTTGACTTGCAGACTGGGGGGTCCACAGGCTTTTCCACTGCCTACTGGTTTCAGATGTATCACAACTTCAGTGATTGGCAGGTACCAATGTGCTGGTGCTGGGAGTAAGACTATCCCTGTTCTAAAAGTAAAAGGTACAGAAAAATAAAAATGCCCAATATTAAATGTTTTATTGGCATGTACGATAATTATTATGATGCTGGTTCTGGGTGAAGTTCAGTTTGGTGACTCCAGAACGAGTCGGGTTATATACGAGCTTTTTGAAAGACTGAATAATATCCAAAATAATGAAATTGTCAGTTTGCTGTATTAACTTTTATGGAATGGGACATGTATTTGCCAGGTCTAAGACAGAACTGAAAGGGCCTTAATCCTTAAAAGTTCCATATCCAAGGGTGGTACCATTAAAGTCTGTGGCAGAACACAGGCAGAGCATCAAAGACTGCATGGTCATGTAGTGAACTGCTTCTGTTGTAATTGAATAGTTGATACTTACCAGTGCTATGAGGAAAATGGCTAAAATTGTGTGCTTTAATGGTTTGGTTTTATACTCCAACTAAAAAATTATAACCTGATTTAATAAAGTTATTTAATACAATTTTTTGGCTCTACCGATTACATAAGAATAACTCCCATGAGAGAATATTTGAATGCAGGGGAAATATATCCTGCTTGTGGTGTAGCCAGTTAGAGTCTTTATTAGATGTGAATGAGTGTGCCAAATTTTGGACAGTGAGTAGTATTTCAGTTCACTTCTTAACTTTTAATGAGAGGTAAGTTCTATTCAATTGAGCCCATTGCTGAGGTCATTAGGATTAATTCTGACTTCTCCCATGAACAGTTACGAACAGTCACTCTTTCCCCCAAAGTTCACTTATGATGCTGCATTTTGTCATTTACATGCACATGGGTTTCCCTCCCCCATGTTGTAGGCAGAAAATATAATTGTACTTAAATTGTACTTTATCAAATAGAGAGTTACAGTGTACTGCTGTCTAATATCTCAGATTTATCTCTTCCCCTATGCAAATTACAGTCAATATTAGTTTTTTATTATGAGCATTTATTGGTTTTACTTCTCATTTTCTTCATCCTTGTTAGAAAAGTTTAGTCTGAGAGATGGAAGGGAAAGAAGATAATTTTGATTAGTAGATGAGAAACATGTAAAAAGCTGGTTAAGGAAATAGCAGAGTATAGATTTAGGAAAAAAAAAAACCAACAAACTTTTGGAGAATAATGAAATGATGACCTTGTTCAGTACATTAGGACTAAATGCCAAATCACTAATGTTCCCCATGTGATACTTCTGGTTTTAGCAAAAATCACTTCAGAAGCAGTGGGGAGGATATTGGTTGGCCTTGGGGAAAAGTTACAAACTCCTGCATTTTGGGAAATGTCTGTGCAAATGTCTGTCATTGTTTCCCCCTGCTTTGTTTGTTTGTTTTAAACTGCATTCTCAACTCCATGGGAATTATTTTCTGAGTTTAACAGAACAGCAGGATTGAAAGTTGGCTTGGGAGACAACTTTCCTTAGTTGCCTGTTAATTTTGTTTTGACTAACTGGACCTCATGTGGTGCTAAGGAGTCCAAAAGTATCTAACACTGCAGTTCCCATTTTGAGGATGTTGTCTTCGTCCTCACCTCACCTCCTTCCAGGCTGGTTGTGGGAGGCTCTTTCCTGGCTTGGAGCTGGAGGAATTGTTATATCCTGCAGCTGGTAACTATGAACTCTTTCCTGACTGTGGTGTTCCATTAAGCTGACACCTTTTGCAAGTTCTTGCTTTGTGATCCTGCCACAAATAAGGATAACATTTGTGGAAGTTTGTAGTGCATGTGGAAGAAAACAGAGGTTTATCATAGGTATCATTCTTAAACATAGTTTATATTAGCATGACCTCTGAGTGAGGGAGATGAGCTGGGGCAAGGTGGTGGGCCTTGAGGTGTCTGAAAAGCTGGAGGGATACAGTGGAAAAGATAGACAATAGAAAGTGAGCAGGCATAGCTGGAAGAAAATTGAATGATATGGGTTGGAGAAGAGACAGTCTAGCATTAGAGATAGAAATAAGAGTAAAAAAAAGAAAAAGAATGAATATCAGGAAATGGTATGAGGCTATGATATAGTTCATCTAAATAGGAAAGAAAGGAAGGGAAATAGAAGAAGGGAGAACAAAGCTGGAAGTTGATATTTTCAGGTTAGTGAGTTAATTTATGCATTTATGCTTTTTGCTGTTTCTCTGAGTTCTTTATCAAAGATTTTGGAGCAACAACAGCTTACTATTTTGAGTACTTTGATACACTGCCATTGCTACAAGCTTTGGGCTCTATATTTATGTATTTTGAAATATAATCTCTTGTTTGGGACAGAAATGAACATAAAAATAAGCAGACTGAAAAGAGTATCAGTGTGGTTTGTTAAGAGATGTAACTGTTGGGGTTTATTTTTCCAGATATTAATAGTGAGGCCAAAATAAAGCTAATTTTCCTGGAAGTTGGTAACTTTAAGGTGTCTGATTATTCTCCTCCTCTACTTTTTTGAAAATAGAACAAGTTTGGTGGATAGCAACCTAGAGAAGGTCTGAGGTGTGAGTCTTCCCAGCATCCTGCAGTTCTCTTTCTGTGTGCATGGTGTATCCTGCTTCTTCAGTTAGGTAGAGAGGGATGTTCTTGGATGTTGGAAAAGTAACTTCTTTTGTTATCTTCCACTAAATCAAGACTGGGCTGAGGAGTTTTCTCCTCTGTGACAATTATCAAACAGAATTTCTCAGTCATCACATATGTTAATTGGTTTGAACTCTGAAGTGTATTGAAATATTAATAAAATGGGGAGATACTGTTATTTAGGATGCAAATTGTGCTTCACCAAAAAAAAGTTTAATTCTAATCTCAGGGAACAGCTATTTCAAAACATAAGGGTTTTGCAACTTCTCACAAAAATTGGTTGCATATCATTGCTTTCAATGAGTAGTACACTTGTGTTTTTGCTAATTGAAACTCATTTTGGTCATCAGGTTTAGTTACTGCTGTAATGCTGAGTTAATAGCTTGTGATTTTTTGGTAATGAGTCGATTAAGTTTTTGTGTGTTTCACCATAGACGAAAGGATACAATTTTTCAGTGAAAGATTATGTAATTATATGCTCTGTCTTTGAAACTTCAGTCCACTATACTCGAAAATATTTTTCAGACTGGCAGATATTAAAACCTGGCATGATAGCTTCAGCAGTGAGAACAATTAAAGGGTGAAAATTGGAGGTATGAATCATTTCCAGCAATTTGAGGAAAATGTTCTTTAGTGTTGAAAATATTACACTGTGGTATAATTGCATAGAATGTTAAATGATGGATACTTTCTTGAAAATGTGAGTTTCCTGACTTCAGGGTGGTGTGTCAAAACTTTCTGTCTGGCAAAAAATTACATTTTATAGTGATCAGGTGTTTGTTGTCCCTTTTTACCCTTTCATTCTGACTCTGCCTTCCCTTTTGATGGAGGCTGGTGAGACCTGTAGAAAAATGCATATGCTGCATTGACTCGAATTTGCATCTATTCCATTTTTGTAGGTATTGTCCAGCATTTGAAAAACAAAACAAAAAACAGATACAATTAAATGTAATCCAGCTTCCTTTCAGTCTTTGATTTCCACTATTAATGGATTGCTTGTCATTTCCCACTGGGTATTTCCTTTTGTTTTTTGTGGACTTTTAAACAGTTTTGAATATGGATGTAAACTTACTGATTCTAAATTGAATATTTCACAACTGACTGGTGTTTCCCACCTCTCCAGTTTTTCAGCTGGATAGGAAGTGTGAAGTGGGCTTCAGGTGAATGTTGGTGGACATTCTGTGGGGATATCCATAAGCTCTCAAATGTTATGTTGGTTAATGGTTGAAAATAAGAGAAGGGGTCTTGGTTTTACTCCTAAATTTATTTGACCTCTAATTTGGAGTATTAATCTGATATTCTAACTAGAATTTTGATATGGTCTTTCAGTGAATTTTTTATTTTTCTTATGGTAAAAAAACCTAAGGCCTCCAGTTGAGTTGAGATGAAAACAAAATCTCACTATATGCAGAAGACCAGTAATAATCTTGCTGCTGGGCTTGTGGGAATTCCTGGAATGAAATGCACACCTGAGATGTGTCAGGCGAAAGAAGAGGTGAGAAGGGAGCATCAGGATGTACGGGAACCCACCATGAGTGTGCTGGGACTCCTCACTGGCTCTATGGCAGCAGCATGCCTGAGTGCAGAGCAGCCTGAGTCATCGGCCTCCAGAAAAGGGTAGGAAAACAGAGGAGTTTATCAGTAATGGGTTGAAACCAAGGTGTGTGGCATTTTGGGGAGGAAAACAGATTCTTGGAATTCTGAGTTGTTATGAAAGTGTTGTGTCATCTGCTGGTTTTCAGACTGATGTGTAAAATCCAGATGTAATTGCATGATGGATATTTTTTCCTTGACTATTTTCAGGTCATTTGGATGTTTTTAAAAACAAATTTGAATTCCCAGGACTTTTGAGATTGCTCTCTCTTAAAAATTTCCAGTCTTCCTTTGAGACTTTTTGGCTGAGCTAATGGTCTCACTTTTCCCCTATCTCCAATTTAACAAGTTTGGGGGTTTTTTTCCTGCTTTTACTCTAGTTCTTTCCTGGAAAAGAAGGAAAACATTGCGTGAGCTGTAGAAGAACATACTGCTTACTCTTAGGACACTTTATGTGTAACATACGGCACATCAGACATTGTATCTGCCTTTTTTATGACTAGTTCACTTACATTAAAATAAACACTGATAGCAAACAGGCATGAGAGACAAACATGTAGTGGTGATGAAAACCATTTAATGATTAGTAGAGAAACATATTTTTTGGAAATAAAAACCATGTCTAAAGGCTCTAATGGTGACTTCTTGAAACACTGCCATGATGTGGTATTTGCAGTGCTGTATGTCCTGTACAGTAGATACTGTTTAAAATTGCTTGGGAACTGGAGCTTGCAGTTGTGAGCTTGGAATGTCCTGCAGATAATTAAGTTGTGGTCAGGCCTTACAAAAATAAAAAGTTCTCGAACTATGATTTTATAAACATGCTACAATAACATTTCTTTATATTTAACAGTTTCTTATAGAAAGCTGATACTCTCACAAGGCATTGACTAAAGGTAAAACATCAAGAAAGAAAAAGTATTAAATTAAAACTTCACTTAGGATGTTGACAGTTGGCTTGTAATATTAAACAGATGTGTGTGTTCTTGGGATGTTCTTCTTTCAGAACCTTGTTGCATAGTAGTTTTCCAGTGACAGCTACAAATTTTTGATTAATTTAAAATTCTGCTTTCTTCAGTTGTCTTTGTTATATCTTATTTTCTTTGGGTTTGTTCAGCTGGACAGTGTGATGCCAGCTGTAGTTTCTGCTGTGAGATTCAAGGGAAAGTGTTCCTTTGTGTAGGCTTAAATTGAGGCATTCCTCATTCAACTATATAGAAAAAATATTTCATATATGTAAAGATTCTTGGGCATGGTATTAGCTTTGCGTGTGTAAGCATGGCATTTATTGGTTCTGGTTGTGGGTGTGGTAGGGCATAATTTGGCCTTTTTGGCTCCTAGTAAATATTGCGCATAGAAGCCAATACCAAAATTAATGGAACTTAACTTTTTATAAGATGTAAGTTTAATGAAACATAGATGAAATTATCAATTAAAGGGAAAGTGTATAGCACAATTAAAATGAGAAAATGTTGTGTCCAGTGCTGATGTCAACCTTTTTCAGAAGTGTGGTAGTGGTGGGATGTTGCTTTGTTGGGTTTGGTTTTGTTTTGTTTTGTTTTGTTTTAATAGAGCTACAAAAATGATCTAAAGTCTGAAAAATATACCTTGTAGTGAGAAATCCTTTAACCTTGTTAGTTACGACACATGATCACAAGAAAAAAAGTTTTTGATTTCTTCATGGATCCTATGAAGAAGCAAAATAAGATACAGTGCTGCAAGTAGTACACATTATTTGAGGTATGATTCAGCTGATCCTTGATTGGATAGATTCTGCATCACTTGAAATCTCTTAAGTCAAGTGCATGTATTTCAAAATACATACGGTACTCATCAGGTGATGCAGTGGTAAATGCATAGAGATGGCTCTGGAATTCCTTTTTACATACGGGACACTGCTTCGTACCAAAGCAAGGAATTGGGTACTGGTTTTCCAGATCCCAGACTACTGCTTCAGTGACCTGTGACTGTGATCAGTCTGATCTCAGACTATGAAAATGTATGAATGTTCTCTCTTCATTTTTAATAATAAATTAACTTATAGGAAACAAATCATGCTAGAGTATTTCTAAAATAAAATACCTGTGTTAGACTTCACAGGGTGTTTAATCTACCCCAGAAGTTTGTTGCTGTGAAGTAAGCAACCACTTTTAATGTTTGTTTTTTTTTTTTTTTTAATTGTCAGATTTCTTCCTCACAGATTTGAGGGCTTGAATGATGTACAAATATCGTTAAATTATGTATTTTCTTTTTTTTTTTTTTTTTTTTAGGACTGAAGGGATAACTAACCAGTGTGAGGTGATTGTTGATTAAATAGTGCCACATTGCTGTAGTCTGCATATTGACTCAGTTTAATAGACATGAATTGGATATCTATATTTTTTCTTTAAAGATTGTGTAAAGACACAATGATACAACATAATGTGAGTGAGACTAGCTTGTAAGAATACACTTTATTTTTCTTGATGATGTTGTTTTCGGTTCTCAAAATTTTTAGCTTATTGTGGAATCCATTAAAGTATAGATGGGAAATATTTATGAGAGCTCAGAGACCGTTTCTTACGGGTTTGAATATCATGTAAAGGACTGTACAGCAAATACAGGAAAATACTTATTACAGATAGTGCAAATGTGAAGGAGAAGGAAAAAATATCAAAGAGCTAATCAGTTGGTCTAAGATGTGACCTAGTGTAACTTCTTATATTGCATTTATTTTCTGCCATGTTACAGCATACAGAATGTGTGGTGCTATGGTCTGGCTGTTTCGCTACTTGACCATTTCTTCACAATTTATTGTCTAAAAAATTACAGTAGTTTGAGGAATTGTTTGTGGGTTCCCACAATACACTTGAAGTACTTCCTGTAGTTTTATTTTGTAGGGAGAATAAGGCATGTGTATTTTTTGAAGGAAACTTTTTTTGTTGCTTACAATGAAGGAGAAACCTTTTCTATATAGCTCTTAAGTAAAGATTGAGACTTTACTGAACTAAGCTTATGAACCTCATGCAAATTCTATATACGAGTGTTATTTCAATTTTAAAGAAATACGTTTAAAAGCATCCATTAGAGATCTGGGGGAGGAAGATAATGCAAATATTAATGGATTTTTATCTTTTGAGTAAAATTGCGTGCTTGTTTCAAAGACCACTTTTATTTGCTTATACATGGTTGCTACTGATGCTCTTACATTTAAAAAAGAGCTACTGTTTCAGAAACCCATAGTCTGCTTGCAGGCATTTTATGGACTTAACTGTTTTGAACAAACTGATTTGTATCAATCAGTTCCTAAAATGCAGCAGCAGAAGTTCCTTCTTTTGGTGAGACTTGTAAGTTGTGGTGGGAATTCCGCGCAGCCTGATGATGATGGGCAGGATCTTCTGTCTGAGCAGGCATACAAATAATGAATGTGTCTTTCTGCTGGGGCTTTGTGGTGGTTGGTTCTGCCTTCAGGTTTTGTCCCTTTTGTGGAGGACTTTGAAATAATATGAATAAAATATTAATCATGGAAATTACATGAGATAACATGCTTTTTCATTAGCCCACTTGGAGACAGAGGGAGATTATATTAACATAGTTCCAATTATCCTTATTACCGGTGCTTGAATACTAAGGCTCTGGCAGAACAACTCTATAGATATCTAGATATAGATCCTACAAAGATAACTTGTTTGACTGAGACTTTTGCCAATGAGATGTTGTTGTTGATTAAACACAAATGTATGTTTTAACAAAAAAATACTTTCCTATTGGAATTTTATAAGCAAGAGGATTGTTGTAATACAAAGAAACTGAAATAGTAAGTTGAATATTAAGTTGTTTGGAATTAAGTTTTCTATCTTCTAAGACTATGAACTGAACTATTATATTGCCTTCTGATTGCATGGTGTGTTTTCTGCTTTAAATTACTATTACGGTAGCTCTCAGAATCCCTAACTGAGAGCAGAGCTAGATTCCCTTTGCAGAGCATTTGAACTGTTAACTAAGCAAGACATTGAAAAATGCAAGATGAAATCCTGGCTGTACTGAAACAGGCAGTGGAGTTATGGTTGATTTAATTGAAGAAAATACTCTGCAAAAAATTCTTAACAGAGTGAAAGTTTAATGCTTGCTCATTGTTTGTTCCACATTTTATCTTGAGTGAGAGTGAGGATGAGGGCTCAAATAAGAGATTATGAAAAAATAAGTCTTCTGAAGTGTTCTTTAGGATTTTTTATTAAGATATATTTTTTTTTCTACTTTGCAAGAAATTAACTGATTTAGTTGAGACTATTCAAATATTATTCACTTGGGTCCTAAGAGAGCATTCCCCAAATGGGAAGGCATTATGAGTAAGGACATTTCTAATTTGTGTTACTTATTTGTATTTCCAAAGATATGCTATATCCTAAACCAAAATAATTTAAAATATTTATGCATGACAGTTGTTGGGTAAAACTAGCAATTTTCTGAAAAAATGTAGTTTTGAAACTCTCTCTGAGTTGTAGCAATTAACCTACATGCACATTTATAATTCTAGAAAATGGACAGCATATTACATTCAAAGACTGGATCTGATAGACTCAAATTGCTTAAAACATCAGTTATTGGAGATGTCCCCCTGGGACTTTGAGAAACTATTTAACAGATGAAAGTACATTTTGAAAAGTCTGACCTTACAGGCAATCATAAAATGAATCAAAACAGTTCTTTCCTCCCCTGAAATGTACAGAGCCCATCTGTATCTAATCCAGTAATTATAGACTGAGTTCAATTACCTTTTCAAACTTGGAGCAGACTGGAGACTAGGCAGTGAACAAACATAGGGTTTTGTCTAGACCTCAATTGACCACAGTCTAAGACATGAATTTATATCTAATTTTATTTTTAGCGTCGTTTGATAGTTTTTAAAGGATTTATTTTGCTACCCAGTTGCTAGATCATGAAGGTTTTTATTTGCTGACTTAGTGTTTATGGTGACATTTTTTATTCCAGTGAAGTTAATAAAATGGCACCAAGTTCTAAGAGTTTACTGTATAAATAATTTTAAATTTTTAAAAAGTGGATTAAACAGCTCTTTTGAATCTTTAATATTGCCACAATGAAATAATTAAAGAATCTGAACAAAATTATGTAATTTAATGTCTGTGCTCATACGCGTATGTTTAATATTCAGATTAAAACACCCACCTTTGATGTTTTTTGCTCCTTTAGAAAAATGAACCCCAGATTACCTGACTGCATTATTCCTTGACTCAGTAGTTGACACAGATTAGAAACTATGCTGAAAATAGATTCTCAACTATTTTATTAATTTATTTCAGTTAAGGCAAGTGAACTATCCATTCAGCCACACAGACAGTGTTAGAGAATACATATACAGCTGCAAGTTGTAGCACTTAAAGTAAGTTATCACTTTGACCACTAAGTTGAAGCCCAGGCATCCTTTGGTATTACCCTACAAGCAGAACAGCCCACATAATATACATCTTGCTAAGAGGAATCTTGTGCTGCGTTCACTGTCGGACATAATGTTTCCAACACGGTGGAGTTCCTCCGTATAGGACAGCAGTGAGCAGCCTTCTCTTGACAGGCGTTCTTTGCAACAAAGCTGTGTAGTTTGCAGAAGCCAGCGCAGTGCGCAGGACTGGGGTTGTTACAGCACTACGTTTCCTATCTCTTGGGTAGCAGTGAAGGAGTAATGGTTAAGGACAGAATAAACACTTTATTTTTAACTTTTAATTGTGTAGTGTGCTTTTGATAGAATGGCGTTTCTTGGCAAGTGGAGGCTATGATAATTAGTGCACTTAGTTTAACTTACTTGTTCTTAATAGTAATCAGTATTTTGTAGCAGTTGCTGTAATTAGTTAAGAATGTGGTTCATGATGATTTCCAAGTCAACACGTATTTGATGAATAAGGCACAGTGTTCCAATAAGTAGTAAATTTGACATGACAAGTAGGAGTCTTTTGATGTTTAATTGGCTTTCCTTGTAACACTTGAGGAAAAAAATGATCTAATGAATGTTGTGTTGACTGTAAAGCTGAAGCCCAGGAGATTGCATGGATTGTACTTTGTCTCCATATTTTGTAAGCATGGGAAAAACTCTTTCAGTATTTGTCTTTTGGTGGGGTTTTTTTTGGGTGGGGGGTGGTTGGTTGGTTGGTTGGTTTGGTTTGGTTTTTCAGTGTATAGTAATTTTCTGAATGAGTGATACTGTGCCGAAGAGGTAATGTGGAAAAGTATAAAATTGTTTTCATAATCATAATTTTAAAGCAAAATTTGTAATAGTATATTATCAGGAAATGTAGTAGTATATAACATCAGTCTGGTTTGTTGGTTTGGTTTTTTTCCTCTCAAAAAGGAAGGACTGTCATAGACTCAGAATTCGGGAAATCCAATTTTCAATTTCAGTCCTTCATCAAATTCCTATTTGCAAAAGCATTGGGAAGTTCTTTTTTTCTCCCTGCCTTAACTCCACATCAGGAGCCAAGAAGACCTTTCAGCTGTTGCTAATAGCAAATGTCATCATCTGTTGTACAATTGTATTTGTATTAGTAGAATTATCATAGAGGTTATGACTGTACTCTGCTTCCAGTAAGCCCCCTAGCACTTTTTTTTCTTCCTCCTTACCATAATGACCATATGAAATAAAATTCACCTAGAAATTCTATTAAAGTTTATGCTGCCATAGAACGTACCACCAGACTTTGCAATGGAAAGTAGGGGTGGTTGATGTAAACTCCTGGATTTTTAATAATTCTATGTTACAGCTTCATAGGAAAAAGCTGCTACAACCAGGATGTGGAATCTATTTCTTGTGCTCCATTTCATTTTACAGGGCTTCAGTATTGCACAGAACTTCAGAAATGAAAGCATTTAAGACAAACAGCTGAAATTAGTATGTTCCGAGAGTAAACTAAGGCAGTACCTGTAGTCTGCAGGTTACCTTAAATGAGAAGTCTAGTTGTAGCTCTGTGTTTATTCTGATCTGGGTAATTTTAATTCTAAGGGGTAGTGACACTGCTGACTCCAAATTCTAAGGCTATGAACAGTAACTTAAGAATAATGCTGGCTGCAATAGACAGAAGCTGTGTTACAGGAAAAAAGACTTTCATAGTCTCTTGCAAGATTTTTCATGACCACATCAAGTGTTTTTCTCAGGTGAAGGTTGCTTGGTTCAGTTCCATCTCTTAGCTCATTAGAAAAACGACTTTGTTTTGTGGCTGTTGCAAGAAACTACTGCTAATTTTCAGTTGCATTCTGACACTGCCTAACAGATTTTCTCCTGTGTGCACTGCATACACTATAATTGTAGTGTAAGATAAAAACAGTCAGTATTAAAAAAACAACTGTGTTTTCAGTTTAATGGAAAGAGAAATTTTAAAAGTGAAAGTGTTTGTCCTTCGTGCTTCAATGGATATTTGTGTGTTGGCCGTTTTCGAACCAGATCACTTGAGTCAGCTCCTATAATTGTACATGTCCACTGCCTCGGAGCAGGGCTCCAAACCCGGCGGAGAGAATGCATCTTTTAGCTGCCTCTGTTCAAGGAAATGCATTTAATTTCCCTTGTAAGATCATTTTTAAATCTAAAGGGAATATTAAGTATATTATAATCCCTAGTACTGATTTCAGAAAAAAATTGATGTCCTTCAGGAGTCACTCCATTTTCTCCTGTTCCACGTTTTTAAAAGAAGTAACTTTCTTTTGCCTTCATTTTTCTTTCCGTCTCTTACGTTTCTGACATGTGCTTTTCTTTCTGGTTCTGTGTATCGTATTTTGTCATAGGTTTTTGTTGAAAGCTGTCACAATTTTAGGGTCACTGATTTCTTGTTGTTGGTGTTTTTCTTCCTCATTTGCTCTCCATTTGTTTCCTTTGTTGCGATATTTATTTCCTGATTTTTGGCTGACTTTCTATACATTACAAAATTAGTAGGCTCTCACTTACTTAAGTGGCAAGAAACTGTTAACTATGAGAAGGATAATTTGGTTGCCCACAAATACCTAGTCAGCTGTTTTACTTTCTGCAGCAGAAGGGAGGCTTGTTCCTCTTGTTGCTATCTGATTTGTTGTATAAGACAAAGGAATTCAAAGTGCAGTCTGTGTGAACCCTTTTCTTTCCTGTCTTGTCCAGCTCTTGCTTTTTGGACTTCTTCCTTTTCTTGACTCCATTTGTGACATTAATTAGTATTAATAATGGCTACTAACTAAACAATAAAAAAATGGTTGCAGTCATTAAAGCTATGCTTTTTAAAAATTTTCTGAAGTGCAAATTCCTCAAATCATTTTAAGTAATAGAAAAATCATGTTGAGTTACTTAAGCTACATAAGAAGTCACAGTACAGCTAATTTGATACAGTGCAACGAGATAGAGCTAAACAAAGTTATGTGAGCAAAACCTTCTATTTAGACAATGGGGTTTATTTTCCTTCTCCTTATTTTTCTATCCTTACTCATTTTTGTCTCTTCCGTGCTTATTGATGCTGTAGTCAGACAGACGCTTGAGTTGCTTATGCAGGAATAGCATTTGAATTGCGCTGTAGGAGACTGAAGAACATTCAGGACAAAAAAAATAAAATATCTTCAAACTGGTTTAGATATTCTGACTTTAAGGATGCACCACTGCTATACACTGTGTTCAACAACATGCTTTTCCATTGGTATGACATTAGAGGTACAGGCTTTTGAAATTACGTGTTTCTGTGGGGAAAAATTATAATTTTGGAATGCTCTGCTTCTAACGCTGATATGCCAAAGAGTGGAACATGCTATTAAAACATAAGGTCAGGTTAACCCTCTCCTTGCTAGCGTATATATAGCTTACAGTGTTTTGTTTAGGCTATTTTGAGCACGTTCAAGGAGAATATTTTACGTCCAAAGAGATTTAATAATTGGTTTGGGGGTTTGTTTCATTCCTCATTAAATGTGGGGTTTGGGGTTTTTTTTGGGTTTGTTTTGGTTTATTAAAACATTCTTCTAATACATGCTAGGCTCTTGTGTCTCTTTATATCCGTCTCTTATTTGCACTGAAACTAAAATTACTGCTTTAGGTTGGGTGTACCTTACTTCTCATGTTTTTTCACTCTTTACCTCAGACCATGCCTTTCTGCTTCTGTTTCTATTCCCCCTTCCATCTTCAATTCTTCCCTTCCTTCACTTTTCAATGTTTCTCTTATTTTTTCACCCTTGTACTGCAGTGAGCTTTACCAGCTCCTGTTCCATTTATTCATACAGTCAGATATCTGCTTGACATTTACCACTTCATCTTGACCAGTCTCTGTATGGTAAATTCTCTTGCTAGTGTTAAGTTTCCATGTTCTAGTTGTGATGCACAGCCTCAACATTTCCATTTAAAGTTGCTAGTGAGATAGCTCCTCAGCAGGGACGTACTTCATGTTTACCTTTCTCTCTTCCTAAGCTCATGCCAGTGCATGAGCAGAATACTGAAAAACTGATGAAATGTGTTTCAGTAATACTGACTCGTCTGTAATGCAGAGCAGAGCTGTGGAGCAGTCGTGTGACGTTTGTTAAATCAGGTGTTTGTAACCCAAATAGAAACTGGAAAATGTAGTATCACTTCTGTCCTTGACATGGAGACTGTTCTTTAATTCTTGTGAGAGCTGTGAAACATTGTGGCAAATTGCAGTAGCATTTCCCTCTAGCCTTAAGTGAAAATTGTGCACAAACCAGCATCCATCTTACAAGAGATACTGCAATTTCTCTGTATGCTTGTCTGCTGAAACACAAGTACTTTTCATCCAATTGTTTTGTTATTTCTGCACAATGCAGTAGTATTTGGCTACTGCAACCCAGCCTGGGCAATCTAGTTGTTATGGCAGAAGACAGAGGTAACATTGATTTTTTTTTTCACTGTGTATGGGTTGGTGAGATACAGTGAAACTGCTTGATAGACACTGAGTATTAACACAAAGCATCTTAGTAACTCCTACAGCTTAATCTGTAAGCTCCTGGACAGTTTGTGTTTACTTGTTGACATGGTGGTGTTTTAGTTACTTGGTGGTTCCTTCTTGCCCTACATGCCAAAGCAATGGCCACATGTATATCAGCAGAAAGTTGTGAAAGGAAGATCTCTATGAAAACGGTGGCATATCTGAAATGCATATGACACAAACTATTGAGAAACTGTGATGTTGCCTATAAAATAAAAAGGTGTATGAAGGAAAGTAGTCTCTGCTTTATTCTCTCTGTTAACAGAGTGTTTCGAGTAAAATAAGAACTCAAGTTCATTTTGCAAAATAAGTGTTTTGATAGATTTTTGTCTTCTAAAGGTCTTCTGATTCATGAGAGTTTATAGAGTAAGCACAATCTTTTTCATTGCACTGGTGGTTTCTGTGATCTTATCTCAGTGTACTTAGGTGCTGGATAGCTGATGTGGCTCCCACTGCAAAGTGCTTGTGAACAGGAATCTATCAATAAATATAATATGTCAGTGTCTATTCCACCATCTTGTTTCCTAAGATTGTCTCACAGCTGGCTGGGCACTTAGTAATTCCAGAATGGAGGCTGTGATCCTTTCCTGAGCAGCCATGGGGATAGTGCTGTAGTTTACAGCCCTCTCTTCTTGGAAGCCCTTTGGAGTTGACTGCTGACTGGAACCTCAGACTTAATACAGTAGTATACAGTGATGGTATGTCTTAGTGCGGATGCTGTTTCATTTTATTTCAGCTAACTCTTTTGTTTCCTTTTCTTGTGTGTCTTGTTTTTGCCTTAGTTTTTTTTTGTTTGTTTCTATTTCTCTCCCTATTTATGCACTGTGTTTTCTTTTCTGTGGATGTGCGCCTTCAAAAAGCCACCTACTGTGTGAAGTTGTGGGTTCCTGTGAATTTGACTTTCTAGAGACAGATAAAATGCTTTCAGAAATTAGTAATATGTTGCAGGGAATGGGAGCCAATTACAGGATACAGGTCAGTTAACTAGGAGACAGCAACAGACTGTTGTATTTTGAGGTGTCTTGCATGGTCTTGCAAAGCTCACTTCAGTGAGTCTCTTCTTTGGCATTTGGATTACAAGCCAAGCTTTGTTATCTCCATGTGAGTCTTGGTTCGGCTGAGTCTCCTAGATCATTCTTTCCTACAGACTGAGTTTAGCGGAGGAGACCAGAAGCTCTTATCTCTTGAGGCTTTCAGAGTTTGTACTCTGGCTTATGAACAGTTAATGTCTTACTAGAAACTTTCGGCTTTTAAGCAGATTAATTTTCTTTCTTTCTCTTGTTTGGTAATGTATTTGTAATTGTATAATAGAATAATTGAGTTCACAGTGCAGTTGTAAATAAGGCTGAACTTTATTATGTATTTTTATTACTTTTCTGATATGGTTTGATTATTTCCTATTGTTATGGTCAAGGAAAGCTTACATGGTGGCTTATATACAGGTAATGTAACCACAAAAAGTGCCACAGAATAGTGTATTATAATGTATACGTGAATTAGAGATATCATCTGTTAACTGTATTTTTTGATTAAGTTTCCTTCTACTGTATACTTCAGTATTTTTCACAACTTCTGTAAAATTTATGTGGCTATTGCAGATGTTGCCACAGGAAACTTTTCCAGTTTATTGTGATGTGATATTTTTTCTAGGTTTTGGGCAATGTGTTTTGTTTTGATGTTACATTGTGAAGCATATCAGTGTTTCCTCATGTGAACTTCAAGTTCTTTTCCTTGCTTTTTGAAAAAGCAACAAATGCTGTTGCTCTTTTAACTCTTACTTAACTGACCTATAAATACTTAATTAGTTTAACCTTGAAGATCTTTATGTTGTAGGATTGTTTGTTGAGGGTCAGAATGCTGAACATGTTGCAGGCAAACTTGTAAATACTTAGTCTATAGGAACCACTATTTCTGAACATTTTTTTAGCTGTGGTGACATATAAAATGCCTTCCAGTTTGTGCACTTTTATTTTCTCTGCTATTCCCAAACTTTGTATATTGAGAAACCTCATAAAAATTTTTGTGTTGTGTTCCTGTTGGCCTCGCAATGTCAAAGCAGTTTCTCATGATTGCTTTATCATTGAAATGTTTCGTACATTTAATTTTAGCTTTTTAAACCTGAAAATCCTTAACTTCTTTTTTTTTAGTGATTGGCATTTATATCAAGTAAAATTAAAACTCAGAAATCTGAATGCTTTGTTCAAATTGGTTAAATGAGTATGATTAAGTTGTAAGAAGTAGCCCATCAAGTAAAATCTTACAATTGCATACAAAACTGTCTGTTGGATTAAAAAAACAGAAACCCAACTTTCATTTCCAATAGCACCGTTCTGATTTTCATTAAATAAATGATGTTTTACTCTATTTTGTTTAAACTCTAGATTAATTTCTATGGCTACAGCGGATATAAATCTCTACATTGCCTTTAAAAGGAATTGTTTATTCAAAACAGGACTGACAGTCTCTCCTCAAGAGAAGCTATTACTTAATTTTATTTTTCTAAGTTTAAATGCTTAAAAAATATTTGTAATGATACCCCAAAGGCATCATAAAAATGTAAAAATAATTATACTCTAAAATTACCAAAATTACAGGAAGTGGACATTTAAAAAATCTTACTGAGATTCATGGCTGGGAAAAAGTGAGAAAGGAAAGTGCCTTACTTCAGAACAACTTGAAATCTTGTCAGGGATTTCTGCTTCAGTGATTAAAGTATACTTTTGAATTGTCAGTACTACTCAGATGTGAGAGAATAGCATTGATTTCCCTTTTAATTACAGCTAAAACTTCCTCCTCACAAATTCTGCAAGCACTTTCTAGAGAGAAATTTTTATGTGACTATTTTTTTCAGGTAGAAATTATTCTCCTCATGGTGGGGGCATCTATTTCATAGGCAAAACAGCTGTCAAATACCCCTAGGTAGATGAAAATGAGCATGAATAGCATTTTGTGACGAGCAAATCCTGGCGTCCAGAGATACTTTTTTGGACACTTCATACATTACCTTGGGAATGTAATGGTCATTTGGTAGTTAACTTAATGGAAATATGTAAGGGCAGTGTGCTCTAAAGGAAGAGATTCTTCTCTTGGACTTTGGTCATGTCAGAAGATTCTCGAGTGGGGACAAAATTAGCTGTCTTTGTTCTGTGATGCTTTTAGTCCCAGTTGTGCTCTGATAAACTTGTAGCCCTTGCTGTAGTTGAGAACCTGTCATGGTTTGCCTTGATAACCATTTTATAAGATACTCATATTTCTCAGAAAGGGGCAGGATGAAAGAAATTGGATAATATTTGGATTTCAGACTGACAGTATTCCTGTCTGGTCCAAGAGTTATTGAAAGGATTATCCTTTTTTTTGCTACTGTATTTTTCCTCACCTCAGTTTGCTGTTATAAGGACTAGTGGAGAAGAGTTATTTTGCCCAAGGATGGAGGAGGTTTTTTTTGGTATGGACTATTTCCTAGGTGCTCTAACAAAGGAGAAGTGGCTTGCTCAAAAAGGCAGTGAAGCAGAGCATTTGAGATGGGGCAGAGGAGGAGATGTGTGCGCCTGATGGAGAAGCTCTGTCTGGGTTTCCTGAGGATGTGAATAGCCTCTCTAAGTGCGTCACTCTGCATCAGCCATGCAAGGACTTAACAGTTGCCAGGGCCCAGGAAGTTCCTACAATTTAGAGTAGAGGATCCAGCTCTTGGGGTTTCCTGTTACATGGGAAGAGGGAGCAGAAAGGGCCCTTTGTCTTAATATTTATGCTGATACCATAAAGCACTTGGATTAAAATCTTAATGTGTAAAGAATTATCTTATTTCCAGTGTCTGTATTTATTGTGCCTGATCTAGACATGTTCTTTAGAAAAGGATTCATAAACATCTCATTTCTGACTGGGTGTTTTTCTTGTTGTTTTAATGGAGGAGAAGCTTGCTTGGAATAAATGCTAGGGCAACCACTAAAGTAATGTTCAGTCTGTATAATACAAATTAAGGTGTTGAAACATAGTAGAAGTATTTTTGCAGTAAAAACATTATTGTACCAGTGATGAAAATCCAGGAAGAGACTTGCCCCTTTGAATAGTATTTGACAAGAGTTGTAGGATTTTGAGACACAGTAGGTGTTGTGTCAGTTCATGCTCTATATGAGTGTATGGGTGTATGAATACAAATACACCGAAGATGTAGAACTCTGAGCGGGAAGGGCCTGGCAGAGGGACTGCGGAGCGTGAGTGAGGCTCAGCTCTGGCCGCGGCTTCAGGGAGCACGGCGGCGGCGCAGCCCCTGCCCCGGGCTCAGCCCCTGCCCCGGGCGCAGCCCCTGCCCCGGGCACAGCCCCTGCCCCGGGCACAGCCCCTGCCCCGGGCACAGCCCCTGCCCCGGGCTCAGCCCCTGCCCCGGGCGCAGCCCCTGCCCCGGGCACAGCCCCTACGGTGCCATGCAGTGGCTTACGCTGAAGCAGATTCAGCTTGGTCCCAAAGTGAAGCACGTGCACATGGAACTCTCTGAATTGCACTGCAAAAACTTCTCAGAAAATCAAAAGATTTCATAATAATGGTCAGAAAGAGTAACCTAACCATTTGTTGCTGAGGATATGTTAAATGAGACTGGAAATCTCTCTTTATATCATAAAACATTTTTGAGTCAAGAAAATGTAGTACTAAAATGAGCTCAGACTGAGAGCAAGGGACAAGGAAAATATCTCTTACAGAAAGACACAAGCAACGTTGAACGCAATTACTGAAAGGCTCTAAATGGAGCATTTTCAACAGCAATGGTAAAGGCCAATTATTGCAAGTATGCATTTTGACCAATTTCCTTGTATCTCTCAACCAAAACATTCCCCACAATTGTTGTGGGGTATATATTTTAGTCAATGAGGTTTTGGATGATTGTGTAAAAATACAAATGTTAAAGAAAGTTATGATTAGAGTTTGACAATAAACAAGAAAAAGGAAAATAGTAAGTTTTATTAAAATCAGATGTTGTGCTCTTTCTTTTTTTTAATTGAAAGTTGTTGCCACTGAGAATAAATGAAAACTAGTTACTAAAACCCTTTAGCATGATGTTACATTGTGGGAAGCCTACTGTTAATTTTTTCAGGTCATCTCATGTTCCTATTGACTCTCTACAGACCATTTTCAGAATATCTAGATGTGCTTCTGTATGTGATGGTATCAAACCAGTGTGTTCCCACAAGACCTAAGGAAACAGTGACAAAATTAACCCAGACCTCTATCTTAGTCTGTGTATATTGCATTTTTCTGGTTTAGAGTTGAAATTCAGTATTTGTAAGTAATTATCCTAAAAAGTAAGACTTTTTTCCCCCCTCTGTTTACAAATATCTGAAGTACAAAGCATTTAAAACAGTTTTAAGATATATGATATATTTTAGGATAATTTCTTAAAAAGAAATCAGTGACTTCAAAGTAATTTTTCTATACAGTTGGACTTTGCTGTCAGTACCATACACATCAACCTTATCCCCAAATAACATTCCAGTAAAACCTTCATCCAGTGATAATACAGGGTGCTTTCAGTCTTTATTGTGGTCAGTGGGGAATGAGTTTTTGAGCTCTTGGATCTTAGTTTTTTTTGCTACACTCTTACTAGAAGAGTCTTGAACAGAAAATGTTTGCAGTTGTGTCACAAAATTGCAAGAATAATTTTTTCTTTATATATTTGACTGAATCTTACACTAAGTTTGGATTATTTTTATGGAAAGCATAGTAAGATGAAATATGAGGCTTTTAGGCTGATAGTGAGTTATTTACTACCAAATTTTCCATTTTGTATAATTAACAATGAATAAAAAATAAAAATAACCAAATGCAGATCTAAAATGCACTTTAGAGGCAAAGTATTTCAGTGTAAGCTGACAGTAGCATAAATCAGTGAGTCAATTTTTTGAACCACAAGCAGTATATATAAAAATATGTTAAGTAAAGCAAGAACAAAAAAAAAACCCCAACACAAAACCAAGAAAGGTTTTAGAGCCAAGTGGGTTTTTTTTTAGTTTTAATGTACAAGATAGTGCTTTTTTACTTCTTCCTTTTTGATGGTTTGATAGTAAGCAAAATGAAGTGTTTTCTACTCCAGACCAGGTGTCAGGAAATTTGCTTTGCTTCTTAGTGCAGTTTAAGAAATCTTTAGATTTCTTAATTGGTTTGTTAATGTGCACCAAATAATGCCCGTGGTATTCTGCAAACACAATATTCCGCAATCGCTAATGAAATTTTCTGAGATGATTCCTTAAAATTTTGCCTCCATTTTATATTTTTTAAAAATTGTGTTATTTTAAATTAGAAAAATACTGATAATATTAAACTTTAAAAAAAAAAATTTAAAACTTTGTACCATCTTTACCTTGAAGTTTCAAGTAGCCTCACTCTTCCTTTTCATGGCTTTTAATTCAATTAATTCAGTTTTGAATGTTCTTATTCCATGTACCACACATTTTAGTAACATGACCCCCCCCATTCTTGGTTAATTCCTTTGCTCCAAATGCAAGGCTTCTAATAAAATGCAGTAAGAAGTGTTTCCCTGCCCGTTGCTGCTGCTGTAACATATATGCTGATGTAAAGCAGAAACTGAACAAAGTCACAATTTTCCTGAGATTAGAGGTAGCCAGGCTGGCTGTCTCCTCGCCTCCTGCTCCCCACTTCCAGCTCCGGGCCACCCCCACGCCACAGTTTAGATATTATTTGCTCTTTCGGGTCTCAGATTACGAGAGCAATTGATCTGCGTGACCTATTTTAGAAACTTTCACATTTGCTGGGGAAACCTAAACCAAATGTATCCCCTCAAGAGACAAATCAGTTGCAAACTGGCCGGTTGACGTGTGGAGGCAGCCAGTGTGTCCCTGCCATCAATCCTGGGGGCACAGCTCCACCTCATGGCGTGCTGGGAACTCACCAGCAAATCCTTTAAAGAACAGTCTTCACACGTTTCAATTCAAGAGTTTCGGCTCCTGATTCAAACTTTGGTTTAATTTAGTTGGTTTAATCTCTGTTGCATGTCACTGTACCAGCGAATTACATAATTTCATCTTTTGAAGGTTCCAGTGTCTGAAATGTAGAATCCAAGTAGCAGTACTTTAAAATCAAAACTCTTGTCAGTTCTTAGCAAGATCCAGCAAGAGCCTGCGTTGATTCAATGGGCTGACAGTGCTTAAAATATTACCTAGACAAAATATAACCAATCTGGGACCTGGCCTTTCCCGTATTGTATTTTTTAAAAGTTCATATATCTAAGCAAAGGTAGTTTGTACTGGAAAAGTTCTCTATAGGAGTTCATTTCTGCATCAAAACCTTTCTACCTAGTTTTCAACTGTAATAGTTTAGGTAAGATTAAAAAATTTATTTAATATAAATTGTGCTTCCATTTATAGTATCTATTCTGTTTGGGTTTTATTCCAGATTACTGAAAACACTTACCTTTGTTACATGCACTAAGCGTGGAAAATTTCCTTTTTTTTTTCTTTTTAAATTTTTTTTTAAAATTATTTTTTCTAAATATGATTTAGACATTGGAAAAACAAGTTTATCTTCTTACACTAATTACTGTATCTTCTCCTAGTACTGAGACTGAACAGAAACATCCAGTTTCTGTTCTTCAGTTGATGTCTTACTGAAATTCAGAATTTCTCTTGAAATAGATAATGGCTATGTTTGGCTTGACTGTATGTTTGAAATTGAAAACTTGATAGGTGTCTAGATACTAATACTATAACAATCTTAAATTCTCTGCTTTTTGCAAAGGGGCTTGTAGAATATAGTCACCTTTTTATGAATCTGTAGATGAAATCTATTTAGATAAGACATTAGAGATAATGTTTTTCAAACATATTGAAAAATTAAATGTAACATTTTGTTTAGTTTGGTTTTTTTCCCCCTGTTTTTAGGGTTAATAAGGCACTATAGTCAGTAGTGCTTGTTAGTGCTGCTGAATCAACAGTAAATACCATGTCTCTCACAACTTTTACAAAAGCCTTTCTATTATGTGTTGGTTTTAAGTAATTTTTAAAGTTTCTTTTAACAAAGTACACCTTTCAAAAATTCAGAGTGGCAATACAGCGCGAAGTGTAACAGTCAATTTTATATGGTAGGAAATAGTTGTGCATTGTTCTGATGGAAGAGTAAATTTGATAAAACGCTGTATTTGTTCAATGAAAATGACTATTCAGCACGGTTGAATTCTCTCCACAATATGTCACGGGGACCTAGTCCAATCATTTTAATCGTAAACAATGCTGCTGCTTCTTGCAGTGGGTTAAATGCATGCAAATTGGAACCTACTGTTTCATGAGTGATCAATTCTTTGTTGGGAGTGGAAAGAAATGCTGTATGTATTGCTAAGAGACTGAAGGAAGCGTAGTCAGCGTCTTCGTTCTAAAGTCTGTGCGTCTCATCAAGATGCTGCTTTGGAGGCAATGCTTTCCTGTTTCTCATCTTTATAAATAACTTAGGCTGCGCTGAAATCATTAGAAAAATCTCTAAACAGGGGAACATCTACCATTTCTAGTGCAGGCCCCAAGTATAAATAGAGCTGTGCATGCCACCTGTGGTAGCAGATGGCAGCCATTCACAGCTTCCTTTTGTGTCGGACCTGCATTAGATGCAATAATTGCTTTTATGTTTTAGTAAGAGTTGTTTAAAAAATCTAGAGTGGCAACAAACCACAGATATATGTATTATAGATAGTTTACAGTGAGGATCCAGTGCAAACTGGAACCTAAAGTCACTTCTAAAATGTTACGTTACAAGCTTTAATGTGAATTTATAGTGTTTTTCACTTGCATGATGGTCATGCTTTTGTTTGTCACACAGTGGCAAACTGCTGCTGCTTCACTGTAAACCAGTTGCGTTTTCATGATTAGAACTACACTTGGGAGTTCTTAAGTTATACCTGGAGTCTCCAGATTCAGTACCTGAGCTTAGGGGGTTATCATGTTGAATTTCTTAGGTTGTAATTAAATATACCTTATTGATTCATGGCAGATGCATCCTGTAGGAAGTTCCCTACTGGTGCTATTCAGTTCCTGCCCTCCCTTGTGCTGTTACAGGTATTTGTGGAGCTGAAATGAAAGAAACCAATTCTTTCCAGAAGAGTAATTAAAAAAAAAAAAAAAGTAATTTCAGTGTTTTGGGGTGTGGTATTGACCCTCAAGGGAGTGTCAGTGGGAATGAGAAGAGAGGAGGGAGAGCCTGGTCCTAAGTGGTCTTCACTGTTAGAAGGAAGATAACCCACTGTATTCTGGTAGTGAACAGAAGCTCAAGAAGATGCTGTTGCTATAATGATATAACTGGTGCTCACAATATTGTGAGGGAAGGTATTTTATTCCACTGATTCTCCTAGAAATGTCAGTTACCTGGAAATTCAGCAGTGTTCTTCCCTATGAGATAAGTGTAGTCTTTATGTAGTGCAAGAATGCTGCAGCTACAAAGGGCCTTTCGCTGAGCCCTCCTATCCTGTGGGGGCGAGGAGAGGGGAAGGAAATAATTTCTTTATTTCAGGGTTGATGGAAAGGCTTATTTCTCTGCTCCAGACTTTCAGAGAGAAAGCAAGCCAGTTTCCAGATGCAAAGAATGAGAACCATGGCGAGAGGCCAATAGATGTGTTTGTGCTTCTTCAAATTGCTTTAATCTATCCTTTTGACACCTGTGGCAACTGGTGGTATAAATGTTTTGAAAACAGGCATGTAGAGCAAATTGGAAGTTGCGGTTATGATGGATGGGTAAATGGAGTGGAAAAATGGATGTGCTGAAATGCAAGTGGGATTTAAAATTCTACTAGATCTACTTGAAAGATTAATTGGAGAAGATACAAAAATTTATCCCAGAAGCAGTGGAAACCAGGGTGAGGAAGACAAACTGGCCAAGAAAACCGTTGCAGAAGGGAAGATATTTTACAGAAATAAAGTTAGATTTGGCCAAATTCATGATGAGTTGCTAATGATACTAAAACCCTCCTAAAGTTAAAATATTCCTTAGCTATTTTAATAAAATTAGCAAAAAATGTGGATTTGTCATGCAACTGGAGTATAGATGGGGAATAGTTTAGTCACGGACTCTAGACTAAATTAATAAGGAAAAAGCCATGGACCAGTGGGGTAAAAGCAAGATACATACTTGGAACTAGAAAAATAGTAGGAAAAAAAGGTGTTTCCAGCAGAAATAGTTACAAAGTAACCAACACCAGTGAATGCCTTTCTAGTGATCTGCATTGGAAATGGATGGATACAAACTGGAACAAATGCAGAGGAAAGCTCTGGGTTCAGCAACTTCAGAACTGTTTCGTGAGAAGGAACTAAAAGCTTGGGGTCATTTGTCTGGGCTACAAAAGATAGATAGATTCATAGATACAATTACTGAGGGTAAAGTCAAAAACACAGGCAGGGAAGTAGACCTTTAAGGGAAAGGTCCATTTTGAAGCAAGAACAGATGGATAGAAGTTGGTAATCAGTAAACCTGGAAATTAGACAAGTTCTTATTTTTAATAAGAACAATAGGATTATAATAAAACCTCTCAGTTGTAATAGGGAGAAGCTTTATTACCTTTAGGCTGAAGCTTGATGACTTTCCAAAATGTGTATGATGGGCCTCTGATAACCTCAGAATAACTGCAAGTTGTTGACCCTGGAGATATCTTCAAGATTTATGTTTGTATGATCAGGGATATTTTGTGTCCACAGAAAATCAAGCATCATACAAAAATACCAATGAATTTTTAGAAATAAAGTTAATATTCTCTCCCTTTAATACTAGTGAGACCTTCTTTTTAATAAAAAGTGTTAATTTTGTTCATACGGTTGTGACGAATTGAAAGCTATGCCAGTAGTACATGGTAACAAAAGGCAAAAGAAATATCAGCAGTGCAGAATTGCAGAAGATACTGTTAGAATTTGAGGGAAACTAGAACAAGAAGTCTCACTTCTGATGCAAATCTTGGGAACTAAGAGCTTGATGTGAGTATGGGCATAATGGTGTCATTCTAAATTCATGAAAATAGCTTTACAAATGAAGGAGAGGCAAAGTGGGGTCAGTGCAATTCAAACACATGATGACAATTTTAGCCTAAATAGAATGCTCTTTGTGACTAGATGAATTAATTACTGTAAGACAGTGTTCTTGCTTGTCATTCTGATTCTTTCTGCTTGTTAATCACTCCTAAATTGTAGCTATTGCAGCAATATTAAAATTTATTGCTTACAAAATTTTGCTTATCTGTTTTCTAGTTCAGTGTGTTCTCATGCTTTAATGTAAATGTTTTGAAATGTTTCTTATTTTACATTTGTTTTGTCCTCTGTAGTACTTTCTGCCTATTAAGTATTATTGTTCCATTGGAACACTGTATAGCTGTTTTAAATGTTTTGCTTTCATAGACAAGCTTGATTTACCTATTCAGCAAATTTGATGACATACCAAGTCTGAGCTGAGAAAGAGGTTACTGTGCAAATAATAAGTTAACATGGCAATGAGAAGGAACAACTGTAGAATGGTTTAGCTTACTCTTTGGGCCTCATTGGTCTTGTAGGAATTGCCGTATTTCCCTTCTTACTCTGTATAATGGTGCTAACACACTAGGAAACTCCTGAAGGTACTGACAGAACTCAGTTTGCTGTGAATTGGATGAAATTTCCTGTGTTAATCACACAAAAAACTTGAAACATGAAAACAGGGAAAATCCTTATCCAATATGATGAATTGTAGTAAAACTGAAACAGAGCAAATAATAATAGGGAAATGGAGGCTTATTTATTTGCACAAGGAAACACCTTGACTTGTAAAAATTACTGTGGTTTTACTAAGTACATTTTTTTCCTTGCACTTTTTTTAAAAGACCTGATTTTGAAAAAAAATAATTGGGGGAATTAATCTTCTATTTATCCAAACTATTCTGTGTTCTTTCTCTGTGGTTTTTTTTTTTTTTGTATAATTACAAAGATCATTTGCATGAAAATAGGATTTTAAGACTTGAACAGTTTCTGATGCTTTTTCCCAGATACATGGAGTAAACCGTATTTATTGTAAACTAAAACAACTATGGTTTTGTAAAATTCCTTGCATGCTTTTTTTACAGTGAATTATTAATTAATATTTGAGAATATAGTTGAAAAAGTTTCCTCTGCATACCTTGGAAAATATATACTGCTAATGTATAGAATTATCTTCCCCTTCCCATCATGTCTTCTCATTTCTCTGGCAAATTAAGCTACACTTCTTGTAGTTCCTCCATTCTCTAAAATAAGCAGCATCTTATGCTACACCAAATCTTTTAAATCAGACTGAAGTTTGCAAAAGTTGTTTCAGATTTTTTTTCTTTTTTTTGGCTTCCCAAAAGATCTTTGTAAAGATTTCTTAAAAAAGAAAATAAAGTGATTTATAGTAAAAGTTATCCAGAGTAAGGTGGAAATTCAGAAATGGAAATTTGATTGGGATGTATGATCTGGCAAAACTTACTAATGATTATCAGATGGAAGAGATACTACTTTAGTTTGGGCACAAACTGGTCACTGTGTTATGGCAAAAGTAGAAGGGAGAGGGTCAGTACTTTGCCATACAAGTTTTGATAGCTGAACTGGAATATGTGTGTCTTATCAGTAAAGAGTTTAAAAATTTCTTGTGTGGTCTTCCAAAATGAATTTATTTCCAAAGTATACATTAAATTCTGGAGTCACTAAATTCTGGATTGACAATTTAGATAATGTTTTGTGTTACCTTGTTTAATATTTTTAATGTTTAATATTATAGTTATATTTACTTTTTAGTTTATGCTTTTTGGGAAGAAAAGCTGGACCTTCATACAACAGATCTTTTTTAGATTATTTTTATGTATTGACTGCTTGGAAAACGTGAAAATTCTAGTATAAAAGAGTAAATTTTATTATTCTATTTAATTATAGAAAAAAAAATTTATGAATTCACATTTGAAATGTGGAATACTGAACTTTAAACAAAATAATCAGTTATCTGAAAACTAATTATGATTTCAATTCATTTAGATTTCTCATATAGGAAAGCTGAAAGATTTTCTTCTACAACACAGAAAGGATTACATTAATGCTTACAGGTAAGTGTGTACTGTTTAAATGGATTTATCTATTTATTTATTTATCTTAATGCTTATAAAGTGAACAGCTTAAAAACCTATAGGCATAATAACTAAAATCAAAACAGATTGTTATTAATTGGCTTACTGTAAACCACTATAAGATGAAGAATAGTGCTGTCACAAGAAAATGGTGCACCTGAATAAAATGAGACTCAGAATTTGAAAATGATCTCTGGCTCTTAGGGGTGAGTTCTGACAGAAAATAACCTGGCAGTCAAAGTCCCACACCTTTTAAGGACCTGCAGAGTAAGTTTATGAAGGGGTTCCTGAGACAGCAGGATGATCCAGGTTTTCCTTTTACTCTGTCATACTAAACCTACCCGTCATCCCAAAGTATACAGTCAGTAGCATCAGCAGGTCCTGGAGGGCAATGATGCAAACTCCTCAGACTCTGGAATGTGAATTCCAGATGAAGGACACCAGTGAGGAGATGGTGTCAGGGGGCAGCAGCACAAGATTAGTTTTTCTGTAACAAAAACTGTAGGCTTCAGCTCTGGTAGTTACTGTGTGAAGAAAGTTTTGATTCTCTTCAGCTACTAGGAAGCATTCAAAAGTACTGTATCTGCCTAGTTGTTGGTAACTTTAGTAGTAGGATTTTTAGAAGATTAATATACAAATTTACAAGGTGGTGTTTGTAGGAAAAAAATAGTATCTTCTGGTCTGCAGGTACTAAATCAAGTTATCCTTAGATCTAAATGTTACTGCAGCTTGTATTTTGGTGAACTGTGTACAAATAATTGTAGAATCTGAGAAATGTAAAACTTGATTTTTATAGAAGTTCTGTTACATGCAAACTGAGTGAGTCAGCCCTGTCTGCATTCCAGTTCTGCCACCAACCCTAAAGCTGAGCTGTTGCTTCAATCAAGGTAGATAAAATGCAGCCTAAAATCATTTTGGGTTAAAAGCTTCATAGATACCACTTTACAGTTCTATCCAGACAGATTTCCTTTCCCTTTTTCCTTATGGAAAAGACCAAAAGAATAGATGAGCCATCTGCTATTCCTTAGGGTCAGTCCGTATTGGAGGAACTATTTTTCTGAAAAACAACTTCTAGGCCTGAAAGAGTCTGTCACAGTAACAGCAATACTGCCTCATCAGTGGAATCGAAGTGCATTCTGTGTAAGTTACCAGAAGACTTCTGGCACTCTTTCTTGTCTCCACAAGAGTTTAAAAGGTGTATTTTGTTGTTTTGAAAATGAAACTGATGCCTTTGGTTTTAACTTGAGTATTTTCCAAATCCTGTACTGCTCAGTGGGTAACTCTGAAGTTTCTTGGAGCCTGTTAACTTCTGCTCTCTCGTGCTAGGTAGACATAACAAAGCCTCTCCAGGCCTGCTCTTCAAGGACATCCAGACCATCCTAGGCCCAAAATGTAAACCAAAGCCTCTAAAGGGAGGGGGGCAAGCTTGGGGAAACGACATCATTAACTGGAGCTTTAATTGGAGAATTAACCCTGATATACAAATAAACCAAACTTATAAAAGTGTGAAGAACTTGTGACCTGTTGTCCATCTTGGAAGTAGCCTCTGGCTCCCCAGGGGGTACCTTTGAATGCCCTTCAAATAAATACCTACCTTTATTCCCTTTTTCTTGTCTAGTGTCTGGTTTTAGGTGGCCTCTCAAGGCATCAAAATGAAAAAAAGGAAGATGGCTTATTTTATAAGTGAGAGGCCGTATTCATGGTCAGTACTGGTGAAAATGCTGCTTGGGGTGTGCACAGTTCTGTGTGAGGTGGATGGGAGATGCTTTTCCAAGGAGCAAGCAGAAGTAGTGCACAGCTCCGTGTGATGCCTGGCTCTCTGCTTTCAATGCCTGTTGGCACTGGGCATGAACAACACTAGGTGGAGCCAGCAGTTTAATACTGGCATAACTGAGTGTACTGTGTGAAAACTTCGTATACATGCAGAGGTGGAGAAACTGCAAATAATTCCAGTAAGAGCAGTCAGTGGTGATTAAATTTTGGGTAGTGTTTGTATTTTATTAACAGTAGTGTACATAAAATGGAAGTGGTTAGAGTAAAAATGTGTCCTGGTTATTTTGATTTCTAGAAGTTTTTAATGTTCTTTTTGTAAACGCTGTTACAACATTATTATGGTAATTCTCAGTGCTTTCCACCTTCCTCTCCTGCCACGCAGGTCTTCATTAAGGAGAGGAAAGAAGTGTCATTTCCTTTATTAAACCATAAAATAATCCAGCAGATCTCATCTTTGCAGTTGATTCTGTCTTTAATAGTCAAAATTAAATTGTTTATGTTTGACATAAAAATGTCAAATTCCATATAGATTACCTGTGCTGTTCTACTTCATGGATGCAAAGAGCATCATAGCATCCATGCTGTCAGTCTTACAGTCTTAGCAAATGCCTCACTCACTCAAGACAGCAGTTTTAATAACTCTTTAATACTCAAGTAATGGGGACAGTTTTTGAACAATTTAATACTAAAAGGCTGTTCTGAAATTTATGTAGGAGATGTCAAATTTCGTGAACAAAATTACTACTGTGTATTTTGTCAGTCCTGCTGTTGGTTTTCCCAAGTATAGCACAATGTGTTGGTGAAATTGAGCTTTTGAGTTAACCAGTTGTATTATTGTATGCCTTTTAAAATTTCTTCATCATGTACTGCATCCAGGTTCTTGATTGCTTCTTTGACCTTACCTTTGAAGACTATGAATTATTTAATAATGGAGTTTTTATTTTTGGCATACATGAAATATCCTGCTACAGAGGGTATGTCTTTAATTCATTTTTAGAGGAAAATTTTTAGCAATGAGAAAGTCAGTTGAAATAAGGGTTATTTGAAACCAAGGCCCTGACCTATTTTATCAAACTTTAGCTATTTAACTGAAATACCTAAATTGAATTAGTAATTGCTTATTCACCTTCTTTCTTCTTGATTATGACTATTACCTACAAAATATGAAAGTGGCAAAACACATGACATTCTTGGTGTAGTGATCTAAGCTTGCTGGCTTACAGGCCACTGCACCTTTATCTTCTCCTCTTTATTAGGATTTATTTCCTTTCTCTTACATGTAGGGTTTTTGCCTATTGTGATAAGGAATTTTTGGTCATGGTTTAGCCCCAGCTGGCAGCTCAGGCCTACAGAGCTGCTCACTCACTGTGGGATGGGGGAGAGAATCAGAAGAGTAAAAGTGGGAAAACTCATGGTTTGAGATAAAGGCAGTTTAATAGGGGAAGAAAAAGCCACGTGCACAAGCAAAGCAAAGCAAGGAATTCATTCACCATGGGTGGGCAGGTGTTCAGCCATCCCCAGGAAAGCAGGGCTCCATCACATGTAACAGTGAATTGGAAAGACAAATGCCAAATATTTCCACCCTTCCTCTTTTCTTCCCCCAGCTGTATATGCTGAGCATGATGCCATATGATCTGGGATATCTCTGTGGTCAGCTGTCCTGGATGTGTCCCCTCCCAGTTCCTTGTGCACCCCCAGCCTCCTCACTGGTGGGGTGGGATGCAGAGCAGGAAAGGCATTGGCTCTGTGTAAGCACTGACCAGCAATAACAAAAACATCCCTGAGTTACCAGCATTGTTTCCAACACAAAACAAAAACACAACCCTGTACTTGATGCTGGGAAGAAAATTAACCCTATCCCAAGTGAAACCAGTGCAGACAAGTTGATCACTGTTTCTGGAAAGGAGAGGGCAGGGACTTGAGTCCTGAAATTGTTAACAAGATGTGGGTACTTTTAGATTTTTTCTTATTAAACAATAACTGCTTTCGGATGAGGATTTCAGATGAGGTCCCATTTTTAGTGAAGTGGCTGCTATACATTCTGTATTCTTCCTCTCAGTCCATTTGCTGTAATGTGTTGCTGTGCTGCTTTTTACACTGCTAGGAGAGATCCTGTCTTCAGTCTTTGGTAACTTGTCTGATGTCTCATCTGTGAACAACTTGCATCTTTGCTTTTCATCATCAGCTCCTTCATGCTTTTGATCACTGAGCCATCAAGACAGTTCATATGTTTGTGTGAAGTATAGTTCAAGGAACTAGCTGTAGTACCCTAACACTTGGGAATTTGAAATGATCCTCTTGGGATTCTTTCACTGCCATCAGTTTCTCTGAAGGCTCTTTCAAGGTTTAAGCAGTTTAAAGACCAGTCATTATTCCTACTGTTTTAATGAGACATTGGAAATGAATTGAGAGAGTTCTAGATTCTGATCACAGAACACCTCATACTTAAAGAAAAATATTTGAGAGGAGAGCTTTCCATCTGGGAATATTAGACATCTAGTTAAGTGTGTTTTGCAACTGCAGAGGTACTTGTGCAGTTGATCAGTGTAGTTTAGGTGACTTCTGAATAGAAGTGTCACTTGTTCCACCAGAAAGCTGCATGGGTGGCTTTTGATGTATCTTCGTTACATGCTTCTGTGGTCCTTCTGTGCAATTAAGTGTTTGAACATTTGTTGTTAATTGCAAATTAATATACCTTGAAAAAATTATTTACAAATTATCTTTCTGTCTTAAAAAATAATGTTGGAGCCCGGTAATTATGCCTCTTGCCCTAGCATTTATCTATCTTAAGCATTTCTCTATCTCAAGGCAATAAATCAGTTACATCATTTGCCACTTAACAGAAAATCATTGAATGCTTACACAGCGTTTTGTGGAGAGTGTTTCCTTGTATTTAACAATAAGAGAAGTAGCCGTTAAAGAACTCTAAAAATAGTGTTTTACTGACTCCTATACAATGCCAGGCTGCATTCTTGTCTTGACTCACATTTTTACAGGAAGCAAGGCTTGCTTTTTTATATTGAGGTTGTAAAACATGTAGATGATCTGTAAAGACTTTCTTCCTGGAGCAGTGTATTTTTGTGTTCTTCAGGGAATTATTTTCAAATTATTTATCTTCTTCTTTTGCACTGAATTCATATATCACATTTCAGAAATAGTAATTTTTCATAGTAGCACTCTGAAATTTCTGAGCAATATTAAAAAAACCTGAGAATACCAATTTAGGTATGCTTGTATTGCCTATTCTAGTACCTGAAGCTTCCACACAGAATTAAAACAACTGTGTAAAAGTTGTGGAATGTTTTGTCATTTGAGTGACAATCTTTTAGCTTGAATTTATGTCAGACAGCATTTGGATGGAAGAAGGCAGTTAGTGAAAATGCACAAAACTTTGTTAAGTAAGAAATCAATCAATTTACAATACACTAGATGCCCAAAGGGAAGAATGTGACTCCTGTATTTGCCACCAAGGTTATATATACACATATGTTAACTTAACACATGGGGAGTGTTTCTGTGTGGGTTTGCAAGGCAGTATGTGCAGGTGGTAAGTTGGGCAAATCTCTATTATTTTACAACTCATTTATTTCTGCTTATTGCTTCTCTCTCTTTTGTAATACACTGCTGGAGGAAAATGAAATTTTTCTTCGTGATTTGTAATCTTTATTGGATTAGTACACAGAAGATATTTTATGCACCAGCAGAATTACTAATTCTAAGAGCTGATTTAACATCAGCTTTGTTTCCTTGCACTTTGCCAGCAAAATAGGACCATAGAAAGGTTAGGCTGGAAGGAGCATGGCTGAAACACCCGAAAAGAGAATGATTAGTGTTTTGCTTGCTTTTAAATATTTCTTTCAGTGGAGATTTCGTATTCTCACTCTGCTTTTTCCTGTTTCCATATCCGTGTTACTAGAATAATGAATCTCATTGTAATGATGACTTTTTATGCAACAACATGTTGTTGTTGTGTTTGGTTTATGATCCAGTATGATCCCAAATGGCTTTCTGAAGAACTGTTGCCTAATCAGTTGTTCCCCATTCTCTGTGGGTTCAGATAATTGTTCTTGCTGCAGCAAAGAGCTTCTGACCATTCCTTATTAAAATTCTTCATGTCATTTCTCCAGGCAGTGTTGTTTTGAATTGAAGTCTTGTTCTCCTGATACAGTTTTAATTTGCTTAACTTTATGCCTCTGAAAGTTTAGTAAGTATATACTCCATTCTGCTGAGTTGTTAATGAAAGTATTAAATGGCATCAGATTTGGGACAAAATCCTGTGGAGCACAACTCAGTGTTTCCTTCTGTTTTGGTGTATAGCTACCCCCAAGTTCAACTTTGCTTTTTCACATTCATATTTCTTCTAACTCATCTATTCACTGGTAGCTTGTGAGAATGTTGCATGAGATGGTAAGAAAAGTCACACTAAAATATAGCTGTGATTGCTTGTCATCCATCCATAAGACCTGTTACTGCATCCCAGCAGTAAATTACACTGCCTGTGACATACTACTGGTACATCTTGGCTACTGGTAATCTTTTTGGTCTTTCCTAAGTGCTTAAATATTACTTATTTATTTCTATATTTTTCTAGGCTGAGTGGTCTACAAGTCCTCTGCTTTTTTTTTGTCCCTTTAACCCTATTTTCAAAGATAGTCTTTTTATCAATCTGTCATTTGCTTATTCTCTCCTAGTTCTTGGCAGTGAGGATACATCCTGTCATTTGATGCATTTCCCATCTTATTTCAGGGCTTGGTCTCCTGTCTCTGCACACTGTATGAATGTGCATGCGCCCTGGGCTTTTTTGGAAGTTGGTTAGTTCTGTTCAAGAGCACAGCTTTGTTACACAGATAGGAGGGGTATATACTTCGTCAGATTTACCTTCAGCTTTGTCCCAGGAGCCACTGCACCTTCAGGTACACTTGTGCTATGACCTGGGTCACATAGCTCTCTCCCTCATACCCTATTCACTCAGCGGCCTGTTAACTAATACATTAGCTGACACTTGTTATTGTTGATGATAATATCAACAAAGAATTATGATCTTTTTAAAATGTCAGAGGTATTAAATGTGACCCAGATGATTTAGAAGCAGTAAGCTAAAAGGAATAGTAACTGCAGCTTTTAAGTGATGTTAATGATGAAAGTTAATGCAAAAAGAAAACAAAGCAATAAGCATCTAGAATTAATTCATACTCTGCATATAATTTTACTTCTTTGCTGAGTAACAAGCCAAGACCACATTCTTTGTTGTTTCTTATAGTAATGTTTGCAGAGCAATCTCTTGTTGTCACTGGCATCCCTTCCCAGTTGTCTCACCCTGCAGTTGACCCTTTTCTGAGTGTGTCCCTGCATGCTGTATTCCTTTAGACTTGTCAGTAGAAACCAGAACTAATTTGCACTTTCTATTCTGATCTTTCTGTTTGAGCTCAACAATGATCAGTTGATCTCTCACTGTATTGCCTACTCTTCATCAAGGGCAGAGTTGCAAATTAACATAATGTAATTTCTATGTGAAAACTACTAGTTCATCCAAATTCTTTTCTGTTTCTTTTTAGGTTTGCATTTTCTCTGCAATTTAACCTACTTATTTTTCTAGACTAATAAAGTCTGCCTACTTGATGGTCACTGTCTTCATTGTACTCTTCACCCACTGTTAAAAATCACAGATAAACCAAGTTGCCTTCCAGCCCAAGTTTCTTATGAAGTTTTCTCATATTGACAAGGAGGAAAATCCAGAGGAATTTCTTTTCCTTCTTTCTTCCTTCTTTATCTGTGCATGTCTTGGCTACTTTTTCTGATTGCTTCTGAAAAACCTGATTTGCTTGGCCTTTCTTGATCTAGTGGTGGATCAGTCCACTGCTGTGGTACTGCCAATTGCACTTCTGAGCATGCATCTGTATCTCTGACATACAAGACACAGCTGAATTTTTTTTTGTTCTGTTGGTTTTTGTTTGATGTTTTTATGTGGTTTTGGTTTTCTTTGGCCTGTTTTATTTTAATGAACGGTTCCTCTTCCGGTAGAGGATGGTGATTAAATGGATTTTCAGTATAATCTCCATGTGCAGATTTACTGGGGAGTGCAGTGGGGACTTCAGTACCCTGTTAGTACTAGTGGATGCCATATGTGTTTTGACATAATGGGATGTGATTGTATGACTCCATTCTTGCCTTCCCAAGGAGTTTGGGTTTCAGGTATCCTTCCCTCTGAGTGGCTCGACCAGCTCATGTTCAAAAGCACTGATACCAGACTCTATTTAAGCTGTAAGCAGTTACAAAAGGAAAAGTATTCTATTTCTTGTTTACTGGATTAAGCTGCATTTTACTAGCTTTGAAGCTGTGAAACTCCTATTTAAGAATTTGATCTACCCTGTTTTTCTATAAGCAACTAGGAAAAGTAACTGAACAACTTGTTTCCCAGTGTTAAGAAGCTGTTGCAATTACCCTCACTGTATCACTACACTGCCACTAGTTAAACTGTTAGTAAAAAGTGAAGTGTGCCTGAGGCAAGTTTTTCATATTTATTTCTAAGTCTGATTGAAAAGAAAATTCTGGTTTGCATTTTGTAATCTTTATTTTACCCTCTTGTGTTGAAAAGTGCATGGAAAGTGTAGAACTCTGCAAATACCACAAAGCCGGGAAGATTACAAGAACCTAGACATATAAAGACAAGAACTTTATATCCTGGTCAGTAGCAGACCAGCCAGAATTTATTATCGTAATCTGAAATAGAAGAGTGGAGTTTTTTCTTCATCAAGGAGCCATCATGCAGCTGTGACTCCACTCTTATTTCCCACCTGAATCTGTGTGTCCCAACATGCTCAAGTAGTAACTCTCTAGGCTGAGCTCACTGAAGGATATTATGAATTACGCCATACCGGACGATCTTAATGGTCCCCTTCTGTCTTGGCCTGTGTGGAGATGGATGTAGGAATGCATTTCCTGGCTTGAACTTGCTTATCCGACAGACTAGCAACAAAGATACTTATACAAGCTGTGTAGAGGGAGTAGTGGAGAGGTCTGCCCCAATGTATTTAACAGTATGAATTATCTTGTGTTGCATTTGTAACTGACCATATGTCATCTCAGCCAAGTTGGGGAAATCCCCTCTTATCAGATATTTCTAAAATCAGGCAATTTCAAATCTTTCATCATTCAGAAGCTACTTTCTCAGAAAGTGTGATTTAGAGTTACAGCTTAGAAAAACACTGATTACAGCTGGGATAGGGATTTTGCCACAAATTTATGAAACCTGTCTGTCCTGAACAAAGGAGAACAATTCAGGTACTCAAAGATAAATGGAAACACTATATATGGCTGGTTTTCTGTAAGGAATAAAAAATAATTTTATGACATTTAGAATAGTTTTAACCAGAGGGAGAAAAAAGCCTTGATATTTAGGTGTCAAATACATGGCAGTTTTGGAAACAAACATGTAAAATACAGAGTATTACTTCTAATAATTCTTCTAATTACTTGCTAATCTGTGCTTGTGTACTAGCTGACCAATAAGCAGAGACTAATTTTCAAGCCAGATGAACCATGTGCTGATTTTTTATGTAAAACCAGTAATATGGGATGGGAATGAAGAGATTTTGATATAATACTCAAAGACTTTAGAGTATTATATCTTAAAGCTTTGTGGAGGAGATCTGGACCCATGCTTGCAGTACAGTGATGATGCAGGGTTTGTATAGGATGAGTTGATGAGATGGGGTTGTGTGAACTGGTGGGCATTCCTGTGGCTGGGTTTGCTGCAGACACAGGGGAGCTTTGGCATTATTGCAGTGAAGTGTGTAAGAGATCTCTAAGGATATCAGGCTAAATATTGAAGATACTCTCTTTTTACTTGTATTACTGTGTTTTGTAGTTGCATTACACATGAGGGAATTTTCACATATAAAAATAATAATTTCAAATGTAGGTATGAAGTAAGGTTTTCTTTCCTTTTTTAAAAAGCAGATATAATAGGCTGTGATCACTGCATCATCAGGAAACCCAAGATGATGAGGGGTTTTTTGCCTTTTTTTTTTTTTTCTCCCTGTAGCAGAGTTTTATCATCCTGTCACCTCTGACTGTGGAAACACTGTTAAATACATTTATACAGTATGCTTCTGGTGGTTACCTACAGTGAGTTAATATTTTAAGGACAGGCCTTCATTTTTATTGATTTAACAACAAAAAGATACATTAATAACATTAGAAAATACTAAATGCATAATGTATAATTTAAAATAAACAATGGGAACAGGTTTTAATAAATATTGCAGTCAATTTGATATTAAAATTGTGCGTTATTTTCCATTATTCTTCCTCTAGTTTAAATTCACAGATTTCATAGTACAGCTACTTTAAAAATGAAACACTGTCTTCAGGATAATGAAAACATATTTAAGTAAAATAAGTTCCCTTTTTTTGTACCTCTTTCTGTATTTGAGCTATTCCTTTATCTTAATTGGTTTTGCGTTTTTAGGACACTTCATTGCAATAAGTACCGAGGGCAATGATATATTTTCTGATTTCTGCTTATCTGTTCCATATTAGATTATGTTCAAGATGATAGGAGATACTGCTTTTTTTTTTTTACATACTTTACTAGTAAAAGTGTTCTAAAAAAAAGCCTCCCAGCTTTATAGGAGTGGCATTTTTATCAGTGGTAGTTACTGTACTTTTTATTACTTTTTCTGTGAAAATGAGTGTTGCAGAAAAGTTTTTGCAAAGATGGTGAGTCAGAAGAAGGTCTGAGGTGTGTACTTGTGGATTTTATACTGGGGATTTTTTAAGTGACAAGTTTGTCTTGTTTCTCAGCCATATTATGTCTGAGTATGTGAGGATGACGGATACAGAGCGTGACCAGATAGATCAAGATGCCCAGGTGTTTATGAGAACGTGTGCTGATGCCATTCATCAGCTCAGAACAGAAGGTAAACTAAGCAGCTCTTACATGTTTTTTCTTAGTTCTTGATAAAGGCTAAGGTAATGCTGAGTATTACATGGTGAATCTGAAATGCTTTAGGAAAGATATTGGTGAAGTCTTACTGCCTTTTTGTTTGCATGTGTAATCCCGTTGGCTGATTAGTACTGTAATTCATTTTCTTTAATGATAGTGGAAAGAGAAGCCAGAGCATCGAATTTTATTTATTTGTTCAAATACACCAGTTAACAAGTGAAAAAAAAGTCTTAAATATTTACTGCTTGAGTAGTAATTCAGCACTGTGGCACAGAGGCCTAAACCAAAGCTTTCTAAATTTGGTGATTGTCTTTTTCTTGCTTGTCTACCTGTAAGGTATTACAGGTGTAATACTTTCAAGTTTGAGATAATTAAATAACTTTAACAGTGTCCTGGTAAATTAAAAGCATTTTTGGCAGCTTGAATATAGGTTCATACCTTTGCTACACTATCTTGTGAAAGTCAGAGAGAGAGAATTTCTGTGTTGCCATTTTCAAGTTGACTTGCTGCATCTCTGTATTTAATCAATACATGAAAGATTTTCATCAGCTTTGAAATGCCATCTAAACATAGTTGTAGCATTATTCAGAATCACTGAACATCAGTCATGCATGAGAACTACATCGTATAAAAATGAGAAATAACAATATATTTAATTAAAAGGATGTTTGACACAATAAATCCCAAATATATCCACATAGTCTATACACCAGAGAATTTGAAAAAGTTCAATAATTTAAGGTAGTTAAATCTCTAGATCTGTTTTGCTGTGCTTAGCTAGGTGACACTTATTCCTGTTCAGAATTTAATTGACATAGTAGAACTCTCTGGCATATATAAAAATACTATAGGATACTAGTTATTTTCAGTTTTTGGTTTCTTGTAATGACTTGCTGGTTTAGAGAATCTAATTTAAATATAGCTATGTTTGAAAGAAATACTAATATGTAACGTGTATAAAATGTGAGTAGGCTTTTGGATATAACTTGCATATCAACTGAAAGTGCAAACAGCTGTGGAATTCAGTGAAAAGTTAAAAGATTGTCTTGTATCTTTCTCTTGTATTTCAGCACACAAGGGTGTCCAGTCTGCTCAGGTAAAGGAGCACAGAACAGCTGTCTTGGACTTCATTGAAGATTACTTAAAAAGTACTTAGTATTTATTGAATAGTTAAAATCAGATTATTGCATTTTCCAAGAAAGGAATCTTTCTCTTCTAACCTGAAATTTTGTTTACTGCTGTCTTGAACAGGAGTGTGCAAGCTGTATTCTGAACAAAGAGCCATCCGAGTTAAGCGAGTGATAGATAAGAAGAGATTGTGAGTAGTGTCAAAAAATAGTTAAAATGTGCCTTTTACTTGTAGGACATTCAGCAAAACTATTGTCCATGTTTAGATTCTAAGGAGATTGTTTTAATAGAAATTTGTGATTGGATGAGCAACTTCTGCTGTCAGCAGGTGCATTACAGGGTTCCTTACACTTTGGGCATGTAAAGTTAAATCTGAAAATGGCTGCCATTACAGTGTTGTACTTCTCATTTAGGTATAAAAGCACCGAATCAGTAAAATGTGGGTTAATTAAACCTATTTGACTTCTACAAATTCACCAAAAAAATTTTTTTTGCCTTTTTTTTAAAGGTCCTATCTTTCTGCTAAAGCAAGTGACTGTGTTGTTAATAAATACTACTTGAGATGGCAGGTGTTCATGGCAAGCAGAAACATGATGAAAATAAAAAACTAGAATGTAACTTCTGAACTGAAACAAGAGCTTCCACTTCTTATAGTGGCATTTATTAAGGCTGCTAATGTAGAGCTGAAAATGTCTCAGAGACATTAAAGGTGATGTGCTTGATGCCTTTTTGGTCTGGTGGGATTTCTTTTTCAGTCAAGTTTCAAACCCTGTATTTCTTCATTTTCTTTTCCTGCATACTCCCAATTAGGAGATTGACAGGGAAAATGAGCAGGTTTGCAATTTATTTAATACTTGGCTTTCCATGTCTTCTCACTCTGCATTATTTGAATAGTAACCTCAAGGTCCATTATCTATATTTTAATATAAAAATATATAGTTCTTGAATATGCACATAAATAAATTCTTGAGCACTTTTCCAAGACGTGATGCTGGTTTATCAGTTTGTTGTTTGGCTTGACCAGCTACAGTTACATTGAACCTGGAGAGATATTTTCAAAAATACATAAGTATATGTTATTCAGAATCATTCAGCATGATTAAGCACAATTAGATTCACTCACATATATCCTCATGAGACATAAATAGTAGTACAAGCCGAAACCAAGAAAACAAAATACTCCAAACCACTTCTGAAATTTGGTGAGAAGCAATGGGTGAAAAGTAAGGCGTTGGTGTTTTTGTAGCTCCTATAACTTTTCAGAAAAAAACCATACAGAAATAAACGGTGTGATATTTTTCATGTATAGAAATACAGAATCTTATTGGTATTCTTAATGTGAAAGAGCTTCAAAGAAAGATAGCATGGTTCCTGCAGTCATAGCAGTGGCTAATGAATACTAGCTCTTCTGTTGTACTCTTATGTTACTGTTTCCATGTGAAATCCCACATTCAGAAAAAATCTCAATTTGATGCATTATTTCAGAAGTTTAGAGTACCACTTAACTAAAGAGCAGTAAGGCATTAAGAATTAACCTGGAAGATACATTCTTTTTATGCAAATATTGGAGGGTCCCTCTAAGCCTCTATGGATGTAAGAACTAGAAAACAGATGTTAACCAGGTGGAGTCTGTTTGCATTGCAGATGTGATGTAATGGCTAAATAGTCATTTAAATTCAAATTCAATTTAAGTAAATCACAGGACATAACCCAATCTTTATTATGACTTAAAGAAAAATAGTATAGTTGATTTGTAATTTCCCCGAGGATTTCAGCAGGTGCTTTATGTGATAAGAACGTGTTCCTTCTCTTAAAAGAACTAGGCATTCTTTAAACAATGCATCCCAGACACTTTGTTTCATTTTAAATTGAAGTTTCCTGTATTCCCATACTGTGCAAAGTAAGGACAACAAACAATAATATGTTTCTTTAGAAATAAATTAATTGTAGTGCAGCTCTTCTTTCCTGCAGTTTCGTCAATTTAAAATATATGCATGTCAGACAATACTGAAAAGTTTGCCGTAGAAATGTTTCCTTTTACATCAATAACTACCCTAAACTCTTCAACAAATTGCCTGAGTGTTACAATTTTCTTACAGAAGTTGCCTTTATGTATTCACTCACATTTTTTGATTAAAAAGTTCTGGGTGGACTAGTTTCGCAGAAAGAAAAGCTGAGAAATAGAAACACAAGCATTTTTTTCTGTAAAGGTACTTGGTTGTGATTTTCAATTTTAATGTTTATTGGTATTCAAGATTATATTTAATTTCACTTTTAAACTTCTTTTTCCATTAGAAGTTTTTGTGAATTATATATGCAATCATTCAAATCAAGCTGATATTTTTGTTACCTGGGGAATTGGTGTTTTATTAGTATTAAAACCATTATTTGAACTGCACAGGTATGTAGATAAGTATTTTTTTCTTATTATTAGGCAAATTTGAGAGAAAGGAGAGGAGAGAAGAAGTTCTTCTCTGTAAAATTTCCAAAAGCCCAGTACTTGTAGAGGTTTTATAACTAAAAAAAGTTCCCTGCTACTGTTTTTTCTTGTTAAATAGCAATCACTCAGAGATGACACTTGCATTACATTCTATTTTTCACAGAATTTCCTAATTATGGCTTAGAATTTAGACACAATGCAAAGAAGGAACATAAAAAGCAACACCTTCTGTTAGGCACAGGGGAGAGGTGCAAATCATAATGAGATTAACTCTTGATTATATTTGAGAGGGTAGGAAGTGATAAAGGTGGCACAGCAGGTGATTCCACCTATTGCTTTTTGATTTTTTGGTTCTTTAGTTTCTCCAACAGCATTACTAAAATTTAACTGCTTGCTATGTAGCAGTTACAGAATTCATTGTAGACAAAAATAAACCACAGAAATTTACAGGAAAAAAATACATTGCCACTAATTTTCAACATTTTTAATGCCACACTGAAACATACTTGGCAAGTACTTAATATATAATCACTAAATAAGCTTCTCATGTTTTGCATTGCCATTGTATTAAAATTATGTAATAGGGACTTAGAAGTAGTATAAAAAAGCTAATTCTATTGTATTTCCTTTATGATAATTGAAAATATAAAGTAAAATTATCATAATTATTTGAAAAAAATAAAGAAATAGTGCTTGGCCATTGGTACTAAAAATTTTTCAGTATGACCAAAATGTTGGCTTTTTTTAAAAATAAAATTTAATACACTGGATTTTTGAAAGGAAGTTTAATAAAGTATTTTTATGCTGTAGCATGAAAATATGCTATAGCCTTCAATATTCTCCTCAACTCTGAGCATGTGGTGCATTTTGTCCAGGAATACGATTCCTGCTTCTTTGCCTCTGTAACAATATTTGAGTGACAGTTGCTAAGTACATTTTGTATCTTTACTGGAAAATCTTTAATGAGAAGTTTGCAAGAGTTAAAGTACTGAATTTCGTAATCTGTGATTGTTCTCATTTTAGAGAAATACATCTGTGTAGTATCAGTTAAATCATAGGCTCTTGTACTTCTAGGTCCAAACTTGAACCTGAGCAGAGCAATGTGTCCAAATCACCTCTTTCCCCTGAAAAATCTTCACAGAGTCCTTTAGATGATTCTGAAGAAAAACTTTCTGTTGAGGAAATCAAAGGTAAGAATAAAATGTAGTTAATTGAAGTGGCAAGACCTGTCCAGTCAATAGTACTTCCTTCACTTTAGAAGGGCCAGTTGCTGTGACTGGCACGTTTTCCATTTTCATCTTCCTTGAGCTGATCAGGCTTCTGTGAAGCATATTGTGAGACTGAGGAAGCAATGTCTTAAATGTCAGATAAACAAGTATTATGCTTTGTTGAATTCCTCATCTTCTTGATAAACTCTACATGAACTCTTTCCTTTTTATTTATTTTTTTCAATGTCATATTTTCTGAAATTTGTCTGATTTTCCCATATTGCTTTAACTGAATGAAAAGAATGAGAAAGTAGGTCAATGACTCTTGGGAACATTCTGTAGTTTTTAAGCACAGAGACCTTGAGTTGGACACTTCTACAGTAGGAACTCAAAGGTAGAATAGCCTCACAGAGAGGAGGTTATTGGCTTGCCAGATCCAGTAGTTTTGGGGCTTTCTTCCTGAGGGCATTGAGTTTCCCTGCTGGGAGGATTGGATCTCATCTTTCAGTGGGCAGGAGATAGCCAGAAGTCCAAAGCAGAATCTCTGACCCTGGGGTCATTTCAGATGGTGCAGATCTTGACAGGATTTGTGAACATTGGTTGTCATTGCTTGGTTGCCTGCTTCTCAGGCTGAGGGATAGAAACCATTTCAATTCTCTTCACAATTTCAGCCTGTCCTAGGATGTGTACGCTGGCAGAGCTTTGGAGCAGAGTGCCTTTTGGAGTACCACCACAATGCAGAGAATTTCAGGTTTCATACCTAAAGAGAAATCTTGTTTCTGTGATTCTGGAGTTACTTTCTCTGGTTTGAGTTCTCCCACTTGTGCTGTCTAGAGGAGACCAAGGTACCCTGTGATTTACAGCAGGAATTTTTTTCCTTCTAATTACATTATATTGGGATAATACTTCATCAGGATAGAACAAATGCAATGGTTGGCTATATTATTCTGATAAACAGTTGTTGTTTCTTGAGTGATTTTTATTAAAAGAGTGAAGTTCCTCTGTTTGGTGATGCCAGGGCCATACGGAGGGTGGATTCATATGAAGTGGGTGCTCCACTTCTGGATGGAGCCTCAAATACTGAATTACCTCACAGTGTGTGAACAGCTTCATTTTCTGATAATGGCTTTGCTTATCTACCTAACCAGTTTGTACTTCTGCAGCCCTATCAGTGTGCCTTTTTTTTCCCCCAACACTGAATTTATTGTAAGAAGTACAGGTTTTGATTATGTGCCGTTTCTAGTGCTTACTACCTTTTTATAGTGTGTCATAAGTGATGCAGCAGACAGGCACATAGAATGAGTTTCACCTTAACCTGTTATCACTGTCTTGCAGCTGTGAGCTGGTGTCACTGGAGAAGCAGCAGCATAGTAGCATCTTCATTGCCCTGTGCTCTTTCCTTGTTACCAAATGTCCCTGCAATCTCTGGAAGCGTGCACTACCACCACATAGTGTCATTACAATTTTTAGCTCCAAAAATCTGTGCCACACCATGGAAAATACTGTTCTTTGGTTGCCTTGGACACAGCAAACCACTGCAGTAAATAGAAATACAGCTAATTTGTTGCATGTTAATTTTGATTACTCCAGTTTTCACTTTTATGAGTTTTTGCTTTAATTTTTATGAGAAAGTAGGGGTCCTGCCACACAAGTGGTGCTACTGCAGTATTTACAGAGGGGTTAGCTGACTAGACTTTGAGAAAACTATGGAACTTGTATATCATAAATACATCTGTCTGGAACACTATGCAAATGCACACAGCCTGCAATTCCTCACATAAGGATAAGTGCTGGTTGCTGCTGCTTATAGGAATCAGCCTTGTGACTTCGCTGGTAGGTGGTTGTTGAAGTGTGAAAATAGCATGAACAAGATGACTAGGAAACAAGAAGCTCAGTTTTAAGTCTTACAGCCTTTGATTTATATTTTTTTTCCAAGTAACTTTTCAAATTTTTAAGAAACTGGAGAAATGTTTTTGAAATAAGCTGTTTTATCCTCAGGATGTTGGTGGTTTAGAGAATGGTGATAATTTGTTTTTATGAATTAGCCATCAGCAGCATGCCTGAGTCCCTTGGGTTAAATCTCATCTGTAAAGATAGTTTTGAGAGCAGCTTGTGGTGTTGTCCTTAATTTGAACATTATGATGAACAGCTGAATGTGCTACTAAATGTGCTGAAGCACAACTTGGGTTTTGTCTGGTTTTTTGGCAGAAACCAAAGCAAAAGGATATTACTTTTGTTTTGAGGCAAAGCACCTGTTTACCTTAGAATTATAGTGGACATATCTCATGGTAGGAAAATAGCCTCTCTGGAGAGTGCTTTTATATACTGGCAGTATTTATTTGCATATTACAAATTTGACATTTAGTTTATGGAAATAAATGTAAATAATGAGTAGCTTTTGAACTGGTCCACAAGCTTAGCAGCTGTCTCCTTTCAGCATGGAAAAAGGTTCAGAGGATTTGATCATTATTTTGTATCTCTGTCATGAGTTAACTACTTCTCTTTCTGAGATAGAAATGTAGTTTGGCTTTTGCTGGCTGAATTGCAGAAAAGCATTAATGTCAGCTCCGTGAAAGCTGCAGAAAGCCCAGAACGTACCACAGTGACAGGAGGAACCCTGGGGAGATACGTATTTCTTGCTTACCTCTTATCCTAAGTATATTTGCTTATTAGCAATCACACTGGATGCAGATGCTGTTTTTTTAACAGTGCTGGCAGGGCCTGAAACTAATTGGTTCCTCTGGGATAAAATAGGATATTTTTTCTTTTTTTTTTTTTTCCTCCATAAATGAATTATCTTATTTTGTTTGAATACAATAAACTATTTATTATAATTTTGATATAATGTAAATACATTATTTTAAAAAGTAAGTTTTGTGTTTCTGTAGAATAGACTTGAAATATTGATAATACCCCATGAAAAAAATAGTTGTATGCCTTCTAAACAATCTTTAAAGATATTCTTGGGTTTATATTTTATTACTCATAAGAAAGAACTGATCTATCTTGAGGTTTGGGGGTTTTTTTAAAACTTATTATATTCCTTATCCACATCCCTCATTTGTAACATTGTCACTGTTTACGCATTCTGGTTTGGTTGTTGGGAAGCCAAAAAAAAACATTTATAAAGGAGACCTACACAATACTCTTTCACAATATTAATGTTTTCAAGAGTTTGCACAAATACTATCATGAAGGATAAAAGGGAAAACTTCTCCTTATATCTCTTTTCATAAATGTGTTTATAAATAGGACTACTCCTTTCAGAGGCTTCCCAAGATAAGTCAGTCTCTGAATGATGATGCATCACTGCTGCTTAAGCAGTTGAAAAAAAAATATGTCTAGGAAGTTATAACAAAAGAAATTAAAATACACATAAATGGCTAAAAAATTTGACTGGGATAAATAGGAAGCCTGAAATGTATGAAAAAGTAAAAACTAAATCTTTCTGTGTTTTTAATTTGCAGCCTGCATCTGATACATCAAAGAGGTTGAGTGTTGATCCATTGTGGGGTGGTACAAATCTCTCTTGGGTTTTGTAAGAATGTTACAGCCAGTGGGGAGAAGAGGCTCTCTCAAGGCTGCAGTCTTAGAAGGTTTTTAAACACTCATGCTAGAACAGCTTCAGAAACAGTAGATTCCTGTAGAACAGATTATTTTCTTCCCCATTCTAACTTCTTCCTCTATAATCAGAAGTATATAATTAAGCCTAAAATTAAATCTTCCAGAAAGGAATATCCCAGAAATAGCCCTTCAAGATCTTTTATGCCCAACTCATACAAAGATTTATGCAGATGAGTAGCTTTAATCAAAGGGAAAATACTACTGAAATGAATGAAGCAGCTTTGATGTGTTATGATTAATTTGTGGGGTTGGAGCTGATTCCTGTTATATGCAGGAAGACCCCTTCCACAGTGTGGTGTGGGATTTGCACTGTAATAGGAAGTTTGAACAGCATGACAAAAGCAAATTTGGCTGTGAGCTTTGCTCAAAACATCTTTGAGATTTTAGTTTTTGAAAGGAGGAGCTGGTATTCTGTCAAGTCTCAGTGGAAGATAATACTTTGCATATAGACTGTCATTTTGAAAATTGTGTGTTTTCATCTGTTAAAAGACAACTGCTACAGCATTTTGTGCCCAAACAATTTGTTAGTGCATTATGAGTTGTTTTACATCCTTGTCTGTCAGTATGTTAATGCAACTCCCTTTAGTTCACAAAATTAAACCTACACGTAGACTTTTGGCCCAGTTTGAACTTAAAAGTTACTGGTGTAATTTTGTGCTGTAAATACAGGGTGAATCTCAGTAATTGACAAAGGAGATAGAACAATTTCACCAGCAGTCTAACATGGATGAAAAATTATTTTGACTTTACTATTCAGTGCTCTGTACTATTCCGTGTCTCAAGTGTTTGGTGGCTCTTTTACAGACAGGAATCTGCCTGATGCCCAAGGTAACCTTGGATTGTGGGGGGACGGCAAAGGTGAAGACGAGCTGTCGCCTGAAGAAATACAAATGGTATGTTTATCTTGTGCCTAATTGGCCATTTTATTGTATTTTCTGCTGTAGTCATGTGTGGTAAAAAAAAAATAGAGATTCACCTAAATTAATTTTAAACATTTTATGCAGAATAATGCCATAAGAAGATACCCCTTTTGCTTGTGACTTCCTGGTTCTTCTCATAGCAGCTAATATTTAAACATGTTACAAAATGTTTACATGGAGACATGAAATTAATAAAAACTATTTTTCAACAATTGAAATTAAAATTGTTTTTTAACACTACAATTACTGATTGCTTTGTTTAGTCAGGAAACAATAGAAGTCAAGGCAACATCCAAAGAGTCATTATGAAACTTCTGAAAATAAATTGTTTGCCCTTTTTTCTTGGGCAGTTTCTAGAACACAAATAGTAGTATTATTTAACTATTACTGTGAAGTTATACTTCATATTTTTTTTATTATCAAGATCAGATTGGTTTCCTAGAAGGAATAGCTACAAGCTATCACAACAGAATTTAATGAATTTTAACACTTTTGCATTTACCTGCTATCAGCATGTTTAGAGATTGTTTGATCCAATTCTGCTTACAGTTGAACAGATAAAATAGAACATTTTTGATATAGGTATGATTGCTGACAGCTTGTCAGATTTTTTGAAATTCCTAAAATTCATCATTTTGACCACAGCTCAAAAGTCTTAGAAAATCTCTCTACATTAGCACACACTGCCTTGGGTTTATATAGAGAAAGAAAAACTGATTTCAATCAGTAGCTGTGCAGATTTCAGAACAGTGAGCTTTATTGAGGCAAAGGGCTGCAGCAGTATGAGTTTGTGAAGCTTCCTTGGCAGTGATTCGAGGTGTTCCCAGACACAGCACACATCATTCTTCCAGTCACAGATGAGTAAGTTGCACATAATTATGGTATGGCTTGCTAAAGAGAAAATGTTCTTCAGAGGCTGCTCTGTATGCTCTCATATTGTTCTTCAATGCCAGTCTAAAATCTAGAGGCTTACTCCTGCTTTCTGTTTGCTTTTAAAAGAGAATTCTTTACATATTTTCATTCTCCTCCCTTTAGGCACAATACTGTTAGGCCCCTTGCTGTCAGCTTCCAGAGAAATGGGGAAACAAGAGTTGGAGATGATGGCTCTGACAGGGCCTTCTGACTGAAAGCTAAATGCAGGTTGTGTTTTGTAGGCCTAGGATCATAGGAAAAATCTCCTCTCCAAAAGGGTTGTCAAGCTTTGGAACAGACTGCTCATGGCAGTGGTGGAGTCACCATCCCTGGTGGTGTTTAAAAGACATGTAGACATGGCACTTAGGGACATGGTTTAGTGCTGGCCTTGGGTTAATGGTTATCTTGATGTGTAATGTCTTTTCCATCCTAAGCAATTCTATGAAAAGGGTAGACTGCAGTCTGTAAACTGCTGTGTTGGTTTTAAATTGGGATGGTTTGTGTCAAATCATACTTAACAAATCTCAATCATGGTTTTATGATCCTTCATGTAGATAAAATAATGAATTAAAGCCCTATCATTGCTACAGCAGCAATTCCTATCAGTATTTTACCTTCAGGAGAGAGCTTGATGTTGTTCAAATGTTTGCAGGCTATTGCATGATATGCACAATAGATTTCAGTTTATAACTCTGAATACAGGTATATTAACAGTTTTTACAGTTACTGATGATGAGCAGATGTCTTGTGGTTGCATTGAGTGGGAAAAATCTGACTCTGCCATTTGGAGTCATGAAAATACCTACTTTTCTCTGACTTTATCTTTTTTTGGTTGGCTGGTCTTGTCTTAAATTCAGGAACAGCACATCTAATGACTTCTCTCATGGGATAACAAAAAGGAGTGGTGATTATTTCTTTTATGCATTGGATTTTATATATTAAGCAGTTTGTCACTTTATGCCATGCTTTGATAACAGAATATTTCACTGTCATAAAAGAGGCTACTTCAATAAGCCAGAAATCGCTGAGCTGTACTGATCACTAGAGCTTGGTTTTATGTTCCCATCATGTAAATCCCTTTGTGGCACACTGGTATATGATGTCTTCAGTGCCCAAACCCTTTGTTCAATTGACTGTTTTAGCATATCTTAGCTGCTGTCTGTGCAAGTGCTCCATCAGCCATGATTTCAAGTTGCAAAGATCATTTAGCAGTTTAAAAGGCAATCTGTGCCAGTGGAAGCTTTTAAATATCAAAGGGACTTTTTAAAGAATACTTTCTCAAGTGGATTTGTGCTATTTGTAAAGGATTAAAGTCATTCACTGTTTCTTTACTGAAAATTTGTCTTCTCAATTAGTTACCATCTCAGTCTTACTAAGGCAGCAAATTTGGGAATTTCTAATGTTGAATATTTGTACAGACATACTTATCCTTACAGAAGTCAGAAAAAACAATTGCTGCTTGGTGGCCCCACATAGTCACTCAAGGACCAACCAGTGATCCCAGTGCTAGATCTCATGGCTCTATTTCATTGCTCTGTTCCTTGGCTTTGTTGTGAGGTGGCTCCAGCAGAACCAGACATAAAATGGTCATGAATGTAAAGCAGTGCAGTGATGAAGCACCTTTAGCCATCTGCTGCTGTGAAGTAAATATCATGGTATTTTAGGCAATTATATTTTCAAAAATGCGCTGTTCTGTGGGTGGTGTTGCTACAGACAGCAGTGACAATGACACTTGAATGTATTACAACACTGGTATTACTTTATTTGACAAAACCATTGGATCTTTGGAGTGGAAATCAATGGGACCTCATGGAAACTGTGCAGTGTGTTGCTCTCTGTTCCCCTTCAATTCACGGGGCTGGGCACCTTTCCTGAGACCTCTGCCCCACAGTGAAGGTGACAGTGCCCCGTAACCCCCCTCTTAGACTCAGTGAAATCCTTTAACCCAGGAGAGGAGGCTGTTCTTGCCAGTAGACAGTGAGCCTCTAGTACAAAAAGAAATCTGGATATTAAAAGAAATAAAACATTTTTCTTCATTCTTTATGACAGAAATTGCCCATACCAGAAGACTAAACCTTTTTCTGTAAGATTCACTGTTACCCTTCTTCAAACACATACCTGTCATTTCCGATTTACTTCTATGAAATTGAACCTAAATATTTCATGTGTCATTTCCTTCTTCCCTTTTTCCAGTTTGAACAGGAGAACCAGAGACTTATTGGTGAAATGAACAATCTCTTCGATGAAGTCAGGTACAATTTTCTGTTACTTGACAGACAGTGGCCCATGCCGGTCCCATGCCCCAGTCAGCACCCTGTGTGCAGGGCACTGGCTGCAGGACACCTGCCCACACCCACTGCAGTGGTGTGGGAGGAGCTGGGACAAAACACCAGCACCCAGGAAAGGAACTGCGTGCTGTCCCACCTTGTAAAGAATGGTTCTGAGGGACACAAACTATCCGGAATAGCACTGGTTAAGTCTGGAAGGTTTACATCCTCCCTCTTCCAAGTTTTAAAATACTAAATTTTCCATTTTATCCTGTTGTCCACTGGATATCCAGATGGCAGTAGGGGAGGTGCCATTGCTGACCCCATGCAGAGACAGGCAATGGTGCAACTCACTCTCCCCAGCTGTGTAGAACACCCGAAGAACACTACTCAAGCTAGGAACTGACTTCTGTATTTCAATCCTAGGCAAGGTGAACTGCACACGCCAGAGTAGCATATAAAAAGAGTGTGTCAAAATCAACTGCTTAGGGCCCACCATGGATTTTGTTATATGAAATGAAAGAAGGGAGACAGGTGAAACCCTGGCAGTGAGAGCTGCTCACTGAGCACTTCTGGGGGTGCCTTTCCCAGGGCTTCACTGTGGGCTGGTTGTCTTCCAGCCAGGAACTGTCTGAGCCCTAGTCCCAGGCTACTGCTGCCTCACAGACAACTGACCAACAGTGGCCTCCTGAGCAGCCACTTACTGGCTGAGAGTCTGAATGTGCAGCAGCAAGACATGTTTGCAGTAGTTTTTAATGGAGTATTTCTGTTCTTTGCCAAGACAAATTGAAGGAAAAGTGGTGGAAATCTCCAGATTACAAGAGATATTCACTGAGAAAGTCTTGCAACAGGTTAGTATAACTTAATACTACAGCAGCAAATACAGCTTGAGGATTTTCATGGGGGTAGTTTGGTCTTGGTTGCCAACTTTTGAACATAAGATTAATGAATCTGATGCAAATGTGAAGGAAAATATTTTTGTTTTTCAAATTCAAAATCAAGGTATTCACTGTTGTTACTTACTAGCATGTAGCAGGAATAGAAAATGAGCCATATGTGTTAGAATCCTCCCTCTGCCTCAGAACTGGTGTGCTGTTAAATGTGTTAACAGGATCCTTTCTGAAAATGGTGGCACCTCTTCCAAAAGAGCTGGGAAAAATCAGACAGGTTAGATTTAACTCTAGATAAATGGGAGGCTTCCTACTGATCTTGGTGGTCTCCATTCAGATTTGTAAAACCACAGATAAAGAAATTACAACTTAATTGTATTACTCTATGCCTTTGTATTACTCTATGCCTTTGTATCAATAATACAAAGATGTAATACCAGATTTTATTTTACTTTTGAGTCTGCTTGTTCCCCAAGTCTATGGAAGAGTTTATTTCCTAACATTCATTACTATTTCTCAATTTTATTTCTTTTTTAAACAGGAAACTGATATTGACAATATCCATCAATTAGTTGTGGGTGCAACAGAGAATATAAAAGAAGGCAATGAAGACATAAGAGAGGTAATATCTTGAAGTTGTGTTTTAAACTCACTTGTTTCTCTTAACTTTCAGTTTTTTCCAGGTGTGGCTTTAGACAGCATGTGTGAGCTCACCCATGGGGCCAGTACAGTGGGCACTGGGGTGTCAGGACAGGGCTTCGGGAAAACTACAAGGTAGCTGAGCTTCTCAATAGTTCACACTTGCTAACCATGATCTGAAGAGCTACACAGGGCTGCACAAATCTACCTGGCCTCAGCAGTCTTTTAAACATGAAGGTCACATGGCTGGCATTTAAGCACCTGTGAAGTTTTTTAAAAAAAAAGAAGGGTGGGGGGTGGCAGAAATTGCAGACTACCAATAAAAGAGAGTGCTGAAATGGTTGAAACTGGAGTTAGATGCCAAGTGTTAGCAGAAGAGACTCTTTACCACTCTGAACACTTTTTGCATGCTCTTAGTAAACAAATCTCTTCCACTTTTTTACTAATTAGAAGGAAAGGATGTTTTCTTTTGAGAACTGAGATTTCAATAAAAACTAAGTTCTAAATTAGGCTACTGAGTAAATGGCTCACTTCTTTCTCCCTTGTGAAAGCACACAGAAAAGGTATCTCAAGGATGAGTTATCCACTGCTCTGCTCTCCTGAAAAGTGCACCAAACATGACAAGAACTGAAGCTGTATTTTGCATCACTTCTCACATTTGTAGGTAGAATGAACTTTCCTAAACCATCCTGAGAAACAGTAGCAAATGGTGCTAAAATAAAAAGCTTTGTTACTCACATTAATACTTGTATCACATAAGAAAAAAAACTTCCATATGTAAGTCTGAAAAATGAGATCAAAAAACAGGTCCCTTGCTGGTCTCAGGTTTGGAAAGGAAAATCCAAGAAAAATACTTGCTGTGAGACTGAAAGAAGTGACTGAGTCATCTCCAGAGTTGTCAGGAATTTGTTTGTTTGCTTTTTCATTTTTTTGTTTTGTTTTTTTGTTTTCATTTGTTTGTTTTGTTTTTTCATTTGTTTAAGTCAGATCTTTATTAGAAAGATGAAGGCCTGATTACTTTTAATCATGGAATTTCACTTTTGGAATTTAAAACTAACTTTGAAGCGTGTACTTTCTGATATAATTCCTAATGTTTGATTGCATGGGATCTTGGGAATTTAATGGTTTTTATTTTTTTCCAAGTGTCCAATTTTAAGATTTTGAGTGTGACTTCAGTGTGATAAATCTAAAGAGGTACAGCCAACCTGACCTGTAGTCACCTGAAATTAAGGGGAAATTTTGTTGTTTCTCTTGTGGGAGGGAAGGGTGATGCCACTAACAGGCATTCTGGGTTGCCCTTGTTGAAACTGTGTGTTTACTGGTGATGGTAACAGGGATAACCTTTTCCTCACAGGCCATCAAAAACAATGCTGGATTTAGAGTATGGATCCTGTTCTTCCTTGTGATGTGTTCATTCTCCTTGCTTTTCCTGGACTGGTATGATAATTAACTAAACATACTATTGTCTCCATGCACTGATTGTAAATGTGATCCTTTTTTCAATGGAGGGGGGTATATAGCATACCTATGTATTTTATGCATTTTTTCATACCTCTGTGATGGAAATATTTTGCAATAAATACATGTGTGCACATATCCATTAGTACATTCATTTAAAATCCCTTTATCAAACATAAAACCACACTTAATCCTCTGGAGAACATGAAACTCTTTGAAAGAGCTGTGAAGAAAGCTACAAGCTGGAGCAGAGCTACCAGAAGAAAAAACAACACTACTGGTTTGTCACAGCCACCCACCTGCGATGTGGAAAGTCCAGCTCCCATCCCAGATCAAGAGAAAACTGTTACTGTGCAAAAGCATCTACACTGTCTCAGGCGTTTATTTCATCACACCACTTCAGTACACAGTGATCACTTTGCACATAAATGACCTCTACTTCTAATCCTTTGAAAGTACTTGACTCAGAAATCAGCTTGATCTAATGGTAGTAATAATGATAAGGAGTCAACTAAAGAGCTTTACTTTTAAGTGAAAAGAGAGAATACAACATAAAGAGATTGTGCAATGAAACAGATGTTCTGGGATGCTGGAACAAAGCCAAAGGATAGACAATATTAAAGTCAAACTCTTCAAAGTACTAAAACTGGGAGCAATTTCTTAACTAAAAAAATTTTCAAAACCAAGTGTAGATAAGACTCAATAAAACTCCCTCCTATTAAATCAGAGGAAAAATGGTTTTGACTTCAAGAAGCACAGACAATCTGTTTCTGCTAGATCGTAAGGCTTACTAATTTTTATTGTTTATTGTTACGAGGAGAAGAATAACTTGTTTCTCATCAGTACTTGCTTGTGTATTAAAGTTTTTATTGTCCTAAATTTAAGGGGAGGAGATGTGAATCATTTCTATTTAGGACAGTCTTGGGAAACAGATCTTTCCATCCTGCAAAATCTGAATGTCCTCTACAAATACGTTGATATGAAATGTGTGTTTTCCTATCTCTCTTCTGAAATGTATATTTCTATACATTTTATGCAACAAGCAGCATCATTCTTACTCCTTACTCTGCACAGAGTGAAAATGTCAAAAGTTACATGTGAATTAATTATATTCAATAAAGCAGTTGCCTGTTAGAAAATGAAAACATGCTATGTTTTAAAGACCTTAACATAAGCTTGATATTTTTAAATGCAAAGAAAAACTTGGCACATAGTTTATTGCTTCTCAGGCATTCCACATATCATGATGACTTAATAAAAAGCCTTTTACAGCTGCACTGTGTAATGTACATTTCCTAGCAAATCTAGAACATTGAGTCATAATGGTTATTTTTACTGTATTGGGATAACAGGCTTCTGTTGGAGAAAAACAGCAGTAGAGCTGACCATGTTTGTTCTACTACAGAACTTGAGAAACAGCCTATACTGCTGTTCTCCCTTAATTTTTGTACAGACTCTACCAAAAAAAAAAAAGGAACTTTTGACATGTCCACTCTCCCTTGTCCCATTCAAGTTACATGAATAAAAAGGCAACTGGCTTGCCCAGATGCTTCACCCTCTTATTTTGTATGTTAAATTAATAAAATGTCTTTTTATAATGTATATTTAAGATTTGTAATAAAAATGAAAACATGATTTCACACAAAGAATAGGTAAGTTTGTAATTACAATGGAACTTTAACGTGCATCCACAATACTATGTTCTTCTACGTCTTTTCCCCTCCCAAGCCATACACAAACAGTTCTACTCTTCACTCTGTTTCACATGGAGCTTCAACAGCCAGCTGTGGTATCTAATATGCTACTGTTTCACTTGTGATGCTCTGTGTTTTAAAAAGTATCGAACTGCAAACCATACATAAACAGAAAGCTCTTTCTAACTAATAAAAAGGGAAAATGTGAATGTAATACAAGAGAAAATTTAGACATTTTACTCCTTCAGCTGTATCCAACAAATGACACAGTGGACTACATGTGAATAGGCTTTCTGCCTCTTAAGAATGATCAAAAGATGTCATTTCTCAATAGAACATCCTGAACTGCATATTTTTTACACTATCCTTAACACCCACCACTCAAACTGCCTGTGTTTTTCCATAATGTCTATCTAGTTTGTGTTTCAGTGCACATCCTTACCAAGATGCTAAAGCCACAGTGGAAATGCAGTTAAATCTGCTGACAGCAATAAGAAAACATTGAGCATGCCTTGTTGCAGAGAACTTCATTATCACTTACAAAAAACAGTAAAGGAAATGTAAGGAAAAATGCAACCTGACAGTTTCTTTCTCCATACAAGTATTACATTATGCCCTGATGTCAGTGCTGACTGTCATTCTTGCTTGAGCCCAAACTAAAGATTACTTACAGCTTTCAGCTAAACAAGAGATCACTCTAGTTATGGCTGGGGTGTTTCGGTTTGCAAAATGACAAAGAATTCAAAAACTTAATAAATTAAGTATCTGTTCAGACAACAGAACACATGATTTATCTAAGGTCCAAGCCCTGAAAATCCAGTGACAAAATCCATCAGTATCCAATAAACTGCAAGAACATATCTAACATTGGGGGGTTTTTTTTAACATTGAAAATGGTGTCAAAGCTCTACAGCAATGCTGATATGCACCTGGGGTTATGCCCATGAATGTTCTGCAGCAAGATTTGTTTTCGTTTTTTTTTTTTTTTTTGCAAAGCAGTATCAGCAAACAGAAGCAATTGCACCATAAACATGAGTAACCTCTAAATTATCCATAATTATATTAATGAAAAGTTCCTTGAAGTCCCTTAGTTACCTTCAAATGACATAGTTTTAATAATTAACTTATCATACTAAGCTGATTTCTCAGCAGCTTCAGTCTCCTGTTCAGACAATTTCTCTTCTGACAGTACTGTCATCCACGGGGACACGGAGCGTGTGATGGTTTGTTTGGCCAGGTTGTAGTGATTTATGACTGTGTAAAATTTCCCTCGAGCGCTGGAGTCTTGTTCAGAGTAGTAGTTTTCCAACCCAGCTGGAATGCACTGATTATTCTGAAAAGAAAATCCATTGCTTAGATTTCAGATACAGCCCCCCCAAACACATGAAGCACGTTAGGGTTTTTTTCTCCTTTTCCTTTTAGCCTAAGCCAACAGTCACTTTGTATGAGTCAAGATGCAACATACAGCAATTAACTACCGTGTGTTGTCCTGCTGTGTTCAAAATGTTCTTCCCTGCAGTCCTCAAACTACTCATGCATTTGCCAGGAAGAACAATCTGAGTTTATATGCCAGAATTATTAACATACAAGATATGTGCTTGCCTAAAATTTTTTTTAAAAGTATTCAGTCTTCAGTTCCAGCCACATTTTGCTGTTTATTCCTGCCCGCCAAATTCCAACTGTTTGGTTTACAACAACAGCTGTCTGTATCCTACTGTTAGATTAACTTCAGGCAATTTACCCTGGTGTTTGCAGTCTGAGGGGCAGAAATTAATACAGATATATTTGTGCCAAGGTATGAACAGTTTTACAGCCCAGTAGCTAACACACAGAGGCAAAACACTGTGGGTAGCCAAGTGTATGTGCAAGTGTGTACACACATGAAAAATACCCCACTCCTGATTGTCATAAAGATATAGCCAACAGCAGGCTTTTAAAAAGCTCTGTAGAGCTGTGAGACTACATTATGTCATTTCCCAGGAGTTTAAGAACACTAAATAGAACCTGCTAGATGCTTAGAGCTTTGGAAAGTGAAATAGATAATTTAGAGAGTAAAATACAAAGTAGGATCCAAATTTTGCTGTCATCTTAAAAGCCAAACTAAATGTGTGTGTGCAGTGTGTTTGTCTCAAATATCATCCAGCAACTCTTCCAGTGATGGTGCAGGAAGAGCCTATGGAGCAGCTCATTGCACCAAAGGAAAAAATGATATGGACATGTACTGTGACCCCCCCCAGGTTTTGCCCCAGAAGGTTTTGGGGTCTCTATGCAGGTCCTCCTGCCACACTGGCCAGTCCAGGCAGTCTTGCCTTATACTTCAATGTGTTAAGGCAGTCACCTGAGCAATTGAATTGACTCTTTGTGAGCTAGAAGTAGCTGGAGCTTGAGGAAAAATATGTTCAGTCATTTCTACTCTGGCTATTTTAAAAAGAAATAGGATATTCAGTCTTCCTGCTTCCAGCACCAGAGGACTAAAATTTATAATACTACAGCACAGCAGCTTTGAACTGCTGGTGTTCTCCTACTCAGCAAACAAAATTTTATATTGGGAATTTCTCAGCAGAAAAACACATGCAGAAATTCTGTGGGTTTTAGGACCAGATGCTGCCTTAAAAGTGCCCACATTTAATTCTGAGTTGACTTTTGTATATGTGGAAAAAAAAAAAAAAAAAAAGGCATAAATAAGCACCAGTAACAACAGTTTCAAATGGGTTTAAGTCATAAAGCAAAAGATGGGTGAAGACCCAGCAGACAGTCTTGGCTTAATACAAATTCTGCTTCCTAAAAAGGCTAGCATGAAAAAAATCATCAAAAGATATGAATGAAGAAAAGAATACTTGCAAAAACAAGAGGCCCACAGCTAGTCTTAGAACCTGCCTGCCCCTGATGAAGTCAATCATGTGGCACATGTGATAGCACAAAGATGCCTCGCTGTCACAAAACCAACAGCCCTCCCACAGAGTCAGCACCTCACTGGCTCAAACCCACAGGTGTGACAGAAACCTCCAAGTGTGTCAGACTTACACAAGTGCCCAGAGTTACCAAAGCCACCCTGGTTCCCTTTATTGGTGATCTTTTGTCAGGGCAGCAGCCGGGGCAAGTCTCCCTCACAGTTTTGTTGAAGTAGCAGCACAAAGCAGACAGGATTTAACCCTGGCTAAACAGCACCGGTGTCCGTTCAGCACTTTAAGTCAACAGAGGCTTTCCCATGCTCATAATCAATTTATTTGCCAGCTGCAAGACTGGGACCTAGATTTATAAAAACATAATCCCGGAACATGGAATGGAGCTATTTCATATGCATATTTGTATACTTTTTCTGGAAGTATTATCCATGTTTTATCTGGGATAACTGACACTACTGCTGATGTGATAAAATGACTAAGAAGTACATAGACAGACATATTTGTAGTGATTATTTCACCCAGTCACAGGATGTAATCACAATTCTAAATATTTAAGATGGGGAAAGGAACACAATCCATTGAACTAATGAAATCTGCCAAGGAAATTCAAGCAAATATAATTATTAGAGCTGAAGACAAGCCAAGATTACTGACAGTCTGAAAAAAAGCCATAGAATCTTGTGTTGCCTTCAGAAGCAATTTGCTTTGTAGCAGGCAAAAATGACTCAGTAACATTGGGGGAGGGGGGTTTTGGGGGGTCGAGGGTGCTTGTAGTCACAAACATGCAAAATATCTGACAGAAGAGCCTAAAGAAACACATCAGTTTCCCTCTTGACTGTGTTTTTGCTCCCAGGATTTCATGCTTCTAGAAGAGATGGGAAAACCTCTCCTTTTACTCCTTGCCCCTTGTGTGCTGCCCAAGGACAGCCCCTTGGCTTAGTTCCCAGTCAAGGCAAGCCATGCAGCACTCAGTGACTGAGTGATGGGAACTGCTGCTGAGTCTTACCCTGCCACTTGCCTGAGACTTTCAGCTATATAGAACATTTATTTCCATCCTTTTTATTTGTTTCCGTGGCTCCCATGTGAGAGAAGTAAGGAAGGCCATGAGGAGAAACTGGGATGCTCTGGAGTGACCTGCCAGTATTTTCTTTTTTTCACAATCCTTCTATTTTGGAAATTAGTTACAGGTTATGGCCTTGGATACCAGAGAAAACTGTGGTTGCCAGCGTATATATGGCTGAATTAAGATGATTCCTTTTGTTCTTTGACATGAGGACCCCAGTGGTATTCACTTATAAATAGTATCTTCTGTCACGTTAACTTTGCTGGGTCAGTAATTCTCAATTTAACATTTAATTGATGGTGCGGTCTTCAGTGCTCTGAAATGACCTTGCTGTCCTGTCCACAAGTCTGACAGAACACAGCTGCTTTGGCAACAAAAGCTAAAGGGTAACAGATAGGGTACAGAACATACTGAAGCCCTGGGGAAATTGCTCAGGATGTAAGTGCACTCAGGTTTTTGCAGTGAGTCTCACCAATAGGTTCTGATGAGTGCTCCAGAGAGCCAATCTGCACAGAAATAAGACTGCTGTACAAAGGAAAATGAGCACCTTTTTAAGCACACCTTCATGCCCTGGAGGCGTAGTACAGCAGAAACCTTTGGAACTGCTCCATGTATGAGAGCATCAAAGCAGAGAAGAGCGAGTCTGACTCAGAGCTGTGGTTAGCTCAGCCTTTATGCAGAGATTCCTGCAGTACCAGGCTTCCTGAGGCAGGGACACCTTTGGCCTTAAGCAGGAAATCACCTCAGCATCTGAAACCTGGGAACATCCAGGCCAGAGAATGTTGTTCAGTCCACCTGAAGCATGAAGCCAGTCCACAGAGATACTGGTCACAAGGTGACAGACTTCATGTTTCCTAGGACATCTGTGGAAAGCTGTGCCATCACCTATCATGGACTCTCCCCAAAAGAGATGCAAAGTCATCTTAACAGTGGTAGTTTTCAGGCCTTGTGTCATTTGCCAACATCCTTATCCTGTAGAACTCTTTTAAAAAAGAGTTACATGATCAAAGATGCTGTGTTTCCTGGCATTATGCCATGAAGCAGCTGGAAACAAAACATCATCTCCAAGAAAACCACCAGGAGAGTAACCATGATGCAGCCCTGTGTATGTGCTGCACCTTAAAAACAGAGCATGAGCTATGGGACATTCTGCCTAACTTCTGTCCCGAACACACAACCTGAAAGAGAGAAACAACCAGACCCTGTTCACAGGGCAACTGAATTATAGTGTTCTTTCCTTAAATACTTGTGACACTGGCAAGAAAAGCCAAAAGAAGCCAGAAAGCTTCAACTCAGAGGAGAGAACATCATGGTGTGAAAGGAGACAGAAGCAGGAGACTTGCTAGACTTGCACAGGAACACGTAACTGGCCGTTCCTGTCAAGTCAGGATCACATCAAGACAGGCTTGAAAGGAACATACAGTCCATATTCCAAACTGCTCAATGCCAAGAGAAAGCTTAGGGGGAAAAAAATGCCTGTTGTCCCCTGAGACATGAACACAGAGGGGTTTCAGTGCCTGAGACAACACAAAAAGCCAACAGCAGAACCAAAACTGGATCTTCTAAGTTACAGCCAAGTATTCTAACCACAGCATCTTTTGCCCTTGGACAAACAGAAAGGAGTAACCAACTGAATGCTTGAACATAAATTAATCCAGAAGGGCTTCACTGATTATAATTTTGGACTAGATTCTTGTAAGATATTTATGTGCCTGAAGTGACAGATAAAATCCTGAACAGCATTGTTGAGGAGTCCTGAGGCAGCCATCCCTTCTTAAGTCCTTTTGAAGTTCATACTGGGTACCCATTCGATTCATTACGTGACTAAATATTATTAAAAAATTAAAGAGAAGAATGCCATGATCACTGCTACTTTTCTTACCTAATTACAGCCAAGTTCAACTCTGCTAAATTTACAACTGGGAAATCAATGTTACTTTTCTGACTTTCAGCCCAGGCCATAGCAAAGGAGCCAGCACTACCATCTCACACAAATAAAGTGAGCCCAGCCTCCCTTTTGGTTAAAACCAGTATTTTTTCCAATAAATGTGTTTTCCCTTTTTTGGCATCACTTTTGGCAGTAGAGCTTGGAGGTCACTGTTCTAGAACAAGAAGTTCTTCCTACAAAAATAACCCTGAAGTAACTCTACTACTCTTAATGAGAACATCACTCTACTGTTTCTTTGACACATATTCCAGATTTTTTTTCTCCACCTTTTATCAGTTTCTTATTTTCTAAGACACAGTAATTTGGAGGAACGTGCAACATTAAACCATATGACCCATAAATGAGGGCTTTGTCCAGACAACTGCAGGTGAAGTAAGTCTGAAAGACACCAGTGTTTGGACTTTTGCTGTATTTTCCATGTTTAAAGCATTAGCAAATAGCACTATTAATATTGTGCAATGGTACAACCTCAATTATAAATTACCAAGAAAGAGTATAGCAGGAAGCACACTAACCTATGAAAAGAAACACCCAATCTGTGCAACACAGCATGACTTAATCAAGGTTATGCCTAAAACAACACAGAATATTACATACTCTACTGTTTTTCTAGAATGGGTATGCAATTTACCTTGAAAACAAATCCTTCTGGACAGGTATGATCATACTTGTAAACCTTGTAGACTACCAGAAATACAACACATGTTAAGAATGCAAGGGCAAAAAGGACCAGCACAGTTACCTGTAAAGAAAAATAAAACATGCTTATGTTAGTAACGCAGTGCTTATTCTATTGCTGCTTGTTACTGCAGGCAGCAGGAGTCAGCTGGGAATGCACTTTTACAGTAAAATCAAGCAAAGGATAAAACCAGCTGCTTAATTATTGAGGGAGAACAGGGAAGCAGCATATAAGCGCTTCTACCCTGCCCTTCTCAGAGAAGAAAGAGGATCATCTGGTCAGTGGCCCGTTGCCTCTGTACTGCAAGGCTTTTTTTTTACTGCATTTCTGTTTAAGGCCCACAAGGCCAGGACACACCAAGGTAGCTTGTGTCTGCTGTTTTTTCAGCATGTGGATGATGTAAGTCTAAGTCTAGTTAATGTCAGCTGATAAGCATGTTTGTTTTCCCTGTGCCTGTCCAAGAATGCAGTCAGGTGATAGTAAGTTAGCACAGGTGTCATCCAGAGGTGACTCTTGCACTGCATGGAGAAAGTAATGTCTGCCCTCTCTTGTTAGGATCTGAGTTTGTTGCACCTGCTCTGAACTTAGGGATAGTTACACCAGCATTCTGCATTCTTGGTTGCTCAGTGCTCCTTAATTTATAGGTTGACACAGTACTGCTTCATCACACAGAGACTGCACAGGAGTAGTTCACTGCCAGATCCGTAAGGGATACACCATGTTCAACACTGGGCTGGCCCTCAGGAGCTGTGTGGCACCTCTTTCCACAGTGCTCACAGAGAAGCCATTGCAGACAGCCTTGCCTGGCTTTTCACCATGTCCTTCAGTACCTCTCTGCCCCTGAACTTGGGCTGTGGAGAAGTCCAAGACACACCTTAAGACAAATCTGAAATCAGTGTCAGTATCAAGCTAACCTTTCCCCCAGGTACAAACTCTGAGCAGCTGGAGACCAGCAGCCTTCTGGTGTGACACAAGACAGAATTACCTTTAGAATTATGTCACCCACTGATGAGAGGAAGCACAAAATTCTGTCCAGCAGTTACAGTGCAAACCTCTCTAATTCAGACCCATTTTTGTGGAAGGTATGAGCTGAGCAAATCGCATTCATTATCTGGGAGAGTATCCCAGATGTGTTTGTATTATTTTAAAACTTCTACTGATAGACAAATAAGTAGGTCATGGAGATAACACAGTAAGAGTGATTGAGATGAATTTTCTTTTTGGTAAGTTAGAAAGAAGCAGGCATGTCCTATAGCATAAGAAACAGTAATAAACAGAAACAAGATTATATGATTCATTTTTTAAAACAAAGCATAATATGATCTAAATTTTAAAGTAAGATGAGTAAACCAGCTACATACATCTCCTGAAAAGAGAACTAAGGCATAACGGGGTCAATTAATTGAAACAAGAATAATCTGGTATTTGAAAAAGCAAAAACAACAGAAAATTGTAGCTTTGCCTATTGGTAAAAACAACTACCACATATCCCCTTTATGATAAACCTCTGAACTAACAGAGTTTGCAACACTGCAAACTGTGTGTGGCAGTGGTATTAGGACATTTCAGGACTACAATAAACTTAAGGGACTTCTCATCCTGTGAAAGCAAATTTCATCATGGGCAGACAACAGCAAGTGCTGTATTTCCTGGCTGAAACAAGGTTTAGGAGTATTGTGTGTTGCTGAAACCAAGGATTTGCTAAGGACTTTTGACAGAAAGAAAATAAGCAAAAAAAAGGAAGGCTGGAGTAGAGGCAAGGAGAACTGCAGATCAAAAAGTAATTTAGCAGGAGAAATGGAGATATTAATGTAACAATGCCAGTTGAAATGAGACTTGGAGCAAAGGACCTTTCTGGTTAATAGCAACACGTTCAGTTTCTCAACAGTCTCTGGATTACAAAAGAAAAAGGAATCATATTCTTAATTACCCTCTGAAAACTTCAAATTGACAAGAATTTTCATATCTAATTAGCCTTTCTCCAAGTTTGTTACTTGTTTGCATACACAAAAGTTAACATGGATAGCTCACTCTGTCTTGCCAACCTTGTATGCTTACATCTCCCATGCCCACTATGTCCTGCATGAATCCAAGAGACAAAGTACATTTTCACCTTCCTTTCTGGTCATTCCCTGTGGCCCAGTTTAATAACAACCAACATAACACACACACATATCCCCATTCCTGGTGCAGCTATGCCCTAGCTCAGCCCTTCTGATAGGTTTTTAATCAGGCTTCTGGCTCCACACAGCCTTCAGCAAAGGCTGCTCTCTTTAGATGCACAGGCCTGTGACATGGAGCACAGACATCAGGCAGAAAATTGCTATGGCACAGATCAACCCAGCTCATATTTGTCTCCACCACAGATAGGAGCTAAGAGTTTAAAATGTTTTGAAAAATATTCTCAAGTCTCATAGTATTTTAACCATATTTCCTGGTCCTTCTACTACCAGCCAGTAGTAGAATTGTAACGTTATTTCCCAGCTGTAACCATTCTGACATATAGATGAGGTCTCGAATATACTGAGACAACATACTAACAAGCTATTTTGTAATTGAGACTAAATACTAAGACATTAAGGAAAAACTGTATTTCCACAATCACTGCAGGATCACTTTTCAAAGCTTCAAAACTGTTCTGAGAAGTAACTGTTTTTTAAAAGAAGATAAAAAGCCCAGTGTTGTGTTGGTTGCTGGAGCCTGGCAGGTTGCAGAGCCACAGCCTCAGGGGTGACTTGCTGAGACCTGTTTTCAGTGACAGTGTGGAGCTGTGAGTTCTCACTGCTTGTACAAGTTCCTCCATTGCCACACAGGAAGCCATGGGAAGCATTCTCAGGGGTCCTGCTTCAAAAATCTCACAGAATTTTTCTCTCTCACTTACTGTATTTCCTAATGTTACTAATTTTGGTATTACCATGTAAATTTTTACTCTCATTATCTCCAGTGATTTGCAATCACGCTCCAGTTGCAAATCCCTAATCAAGTAAGATCTTGTCTCCTTCCTATTAAGAGAGAAGCTCCCTTCTTTACCATCCTTCAGGACAGAAGTAACTTCTATTTAAAGACAGTTGCAGATGCAAACGGCACAGATGGAATCTAGTGATGGATTTCTTTCCAAGGTGATTGCCATCACCAGTTAATCCAGCCCACATCGCCCTTTTAAGTTGAAAATCCTTCCCTTTTTACTAATAGCCATTTTTCTTCACTCTCATAATAACCCACCACTGATGGTCCACAATGGCCATATCCCCATGTTCACTTCTGAACCTGAGGCAGTCAGCTTCTCTCCCCAGCCACTAACACAGTGCAGCCTCTGTGCTTCACCTTCTGAGCCCTGTCCTCCCAGATGCTTTTCAGATGCTTTTCAGAAATAAAAGGATAGGAGGCAACAAGCTGCTCTTCAGACCACAAGCAACCCTAAAGCTGCCATTTTATTGCTTTCTTCCACAGCAACTTTGCACACTTGCTATAAACGAAAGTTATTCTCTTCCTCCTACCAACACACTACTCAGAATTTGCCCTATTCCTCAGGCAGGAGTGGATGCAGTGCGTGCATGAGCACCACTTCCCTTCTTCTGGAAGGAAATCTTGAATCTCCTTTTTGTGGTAGCCAGCTGGCAATGCAGGACCCCACACAGTACAAGCAGAAGTCTTGTGAATTACTGTGGTCATTCACTGCCATGTACACCCTGCAGAACTCCAAGGTAACTGTCACACCTCAAGAGCAATGGGCTTTTAAAATACTTTTCTTGAAATAATTATATGATAGGACAAACAACCTTTTCTTTTACCTAGGAATTCAAAGTGTGATTTTGCTTTCATCTTGAGTGTGACATTTAAAGTTAGTTTTAAGGGAATCTGGCAGCAAAACGAAGTGAACAGAGAAGATGACAAGATATTATGTATGTGGCAGATTTTTGAATAGATTGTAAGTGAAGAGCAGAAGAAGGACAACATCTAGCCAGAAGCCATTAGAGTAATCAAAATGAGAAATGACTAATGAATGAACTAAGCATACCCACAGCAAAAAACCTGTGTTCAGACTCTGTAAGCAGTTAGCTGAACAAATGAAACTCACCATATCTGACAACTACACTAGCATGTAAACAGCTTGTGATAAGGCCTTTACCATAAGATCTAGCAGATCCTCCCCATCAGTCCATGCTACTTTGCCTCAGCTGCGAAACACTGCAAGCTGTATTTTCTCTGCCTGGCTTTATTTGGACTACCTTTTTCATCCAGCTGGGTAATACTACAGCAAAATTCATCAATTGCACCAACAGTGCCTGCTTCCTTCACACCCTTTCCTGGCCATGTTTCAAGGCATGCACAAGTCTACCCTTTTTGCTCCTCTCAGCTCCATCCACTTTGCTATTTTATCCTACTGTCCCACTAAAGCCTAGGTATCATCCATTTCTCCTCCTTCACCTCTACTTGTCTAATGCCTCCTCTTGCCTGAAGTTCTTTCATTAAGCCACTCATACTGTGCTGCTCTGCACCACACCTTCCTTCATGCTTTTCCTTCCATCAGCACACAAACCCCTATAAAAGCATTCCTCTTATTAGAAGTGGAACTAAAGTGGAACTAACAAGATATGTGATGATTTTCACTGCTCAATCACTGGCACTTGGTCACATCTCATCTCTGCTCTACATCTATGCATTATCTACTTCACCTGCAGCTTCCTGGGACACAACTTTCATTTCTGATCTCTCTGTAAAGTGCGAGGCACAGACTTGCTGCCAGCACTGAACAAGAAGAGTGGAAACACACTTCTAGAGCACCTTTCATATGAAGTGATTTATAGCCAATTAGTGCTTTGCTCACCAGTAAAATGCAGAGACCTCTGGGGTGAAATACAGCAACTCTGTGCAACCACTCAGGACCGGAAACTAAGATTATTGCTATCCAATTTAAACTACAAGAGAATTTTAGGCAGACGGCCTGTAATTACAATAGATTGTGTCTGGCTACATCCCACAGACAAAAATTCGTAGAACATTGCATTGACTTTCCTGCTAATGGCCGTGACCTCCATTTCACCTCTCTCCACTAAAATTTTGCATCTCCAGCTACACAATGCCCTCTACCAGCACATTAGAGAGCACAAAAATCAGCTTTGCACTTATCACTGCTTTTGCAAAATTATGTCCTTGTTTGCTATTACCTCCGCCTGTCCCTGGAAGTTTAAATGAAAAACATGTCTAAAACAACACACTAAAGGATTAAGAAAAGTTCACCTTGTGGGAAATGGCAATGTGAAAGAAAAAAGGAACATTTACATCTATACATGCAATATTTGACTTGTATTCATTTACAGAGCAATGCAAATCACACAGAACACCCTGGTACAATGTCCTATACTTGCTGTGGGAATATACAGGATGACCAGTGACTCCAAAAGACAAGCAGATGCCTTGCTTCAGAAGAGTATTTCTAACATTACATGTCATGTTTAGCTGTATGACCGGTATCTATCTATTAAATTTTATTTCTTCACCACAACAATCCCATCAAAACTTTGTGCTCAAAGAGGATGATAGTTTTGGGGCAGCTTATACAGAAAAAGCAGGAGAAATCCAAACACTGTCCTTCTCAAATAGAAATGACAAAGAGGAGGAGAGAACTGCTTTGGATGCTTACCTGGAGATGACTGGGAGTAGCAGCAAAAAAGGCAGGCAGATTCATGAGGACAGTAACAGAAAAGAAGCTATAGAACCAGAGCTTATTAACAGTGACAGTGCAAGACAACAGGACCAGTCTGCAAGGGAATTGATTAATGAAACCTGAAGGACACAGTGTTAGACAAAACAGGTTAACAAGGCACTGGCCTTGAGATCCTAGAACTGCAGCTTAACTCGGTTGTTCCTGACAATGTTCCTGTTATCTTCCATCACAAGACACCATATATTGTGTTTCTTAACAACAGGGATCTGAGGAAGCAGTTCAAGAAACCCTGTGGCACCAAGATAAGAACCTTACTACCTTCCCATACAAACCCAGAAGATATCACTGAGGCCAGGAAAAAGGCTGCGTAAGTTATTACAGAAGAGGAAAGGTTATTTAAGTGATACATCTGGAGAGATCCAAAACATCTTCTCTGTCACCAGTGTGACTGGTTCTGTTCCAGTAAAAGGATTTCTAATGGAGACAGTGGCAGAGGACACCTGACTTATAGCAGGGGAACTGTGTTAAGCATCCACTTTACTTAAATCTTCCAGCTCTGACTATAAAATTCCTTTCAATCAAAAATTTAGCAGGAGGATTGTCAATGTCACATCAGAGAATGTCAAACATAAAAAAAAGGAAAAATGACAGTTGCCATGCAGTGCCTTTACTTACATCAATTATTTTAAAGTAATAGTTACATTGAAAGAACCACCTCCTTTTTCTTATTTGAAGTAGTAATGAAAAAATTCAAAGCCTGCCAAAGACTTATACTTGTGAGCAACTTTAATCTTGTGAGTGGTTCCACTGGAGGAACAGAACTACTAATGACAGTAAGTACCTGTCACTCTTCAGCACTAAGTGACAGACACAGAATATACTTAAGGAAGTGGTACCTGTACAGGAATCAGTTGACATCTCAGGCTCTTAAGAGACTTTTAAAGTGGGAGCAAAGAGCTACTCAACACACAAAGTAATCACACAGCAACAAAGAGAGAACTGATTTCCTTGTTTCTGATTATTTTTGCAGCAATAATAATCACTGGCATTTACTAAGAAGAGGTACAAAAGTGTTGAGGCAGAATCATGTTTGAAGGATGCCCCTTTTAAGATGGAAAAAACCCCTGAACAGTTAGATGTATGTTGCATACATTTTTGCAGTCTTAAAGTGACCAGGAAAAACTGCGAGAACTGATCCTGAAGTTCCAATTCCTCTCCCATAACCTCGTGCAGACATTTCAACAGCTGCTTGCTACTTGACAGTACACGGTTTGCACGGTCTTAGCACAGAGATAAGCTTGAGGCTTTGGCTCTGCAGTTAGATGGATGTAGAGATGTCAAGGATAAAGTCAGAAGAACTGCTTTTGAACAGAAAGAAAAGGCTGAAGGCATATCACAGCTTGGGTTGATTTAAGGGCTTGAAATTTATTATGAAAAATCAGTGTTTGCTTTCAAAACACCTCTAAATGTTCTTTATTGAGGTTTTCTCAAGGACAGAAAAAAATGCTTTGATACAACAGATTTTTTTAAATGGGTGTGGTTGTACACAACTGCCAGCTGTAGGCCAATCAGTGGGTGCCGGAGTAGACATCCCACTACAAAATCCAACTGGATGTCATAAAAACACTGCTCTGTCAATGGGGGAGGCAAAGGTGTGGCCTTGGGTAATTCATACCATCAATTTTCTTCTGCCCTAACTTCCTTCTATGTCCTGAATCACAAGGCTCCTTTGAAGTTACATTTCCAGCCTTGTGTCACTCTGTACAGTGGACAATTTACAAGAGAGAAAAATCTGCCTTGTTCAAAGTTGCTTTCCAGATGTGAAGAACCAACTCCCCATATCAGCCTACACTGTTAAAAGAACAAAAGCAAGACTTCTGTTTCTATATGGGAAATAATCTCCAGTGAAAAATCACATCTTCCTTGGTGTGGTTAGTGCCATAAAAATAAATTAAGACAACAGGGTTCTCAGAATTAGGAAATCTTCACATTCTTCTGAGAGATTCTGATTTGAACTCAGAATGTGGTTTCATAGAGGAAAATTATACTTGCAGTTTTCTTTGTAAACATTCTCAGCTCTGTTATAGTAACTGTGGTAACGTGAATTGAATGCAGAAAAATACATTTTATAATTTGTTATTCACCAGGTACTAAAACACCAAATGATCTACATGACATAGGCCCATGCTGGAGCGACTTCATTTGTTATAATGTGTAACTTCTCAAGAAGAACAGCTTTAGATGATCTGCACTGCTGAATCCGAAAAATGCAATCTGCTTCGTCATTATTTAAGAAGTACATCCTAGAATACACATGTGAATTATTTGTAAATATGACTGACTGACTTGCGTTATTTTTAGCACAACATTTGGGCTGTGTCTTGTGGCAAGCTTGTGCATCAGTGATGTACAACACTGAAGTCATTAAAACAGCATCTGAAAGTTTTTTCATGAACACAAGCCAAAGTCAATATCTCACCAGTTAAATAATGCGTTTCATAATTATAGCAAATATTTAATTTTCAAACAAATATCTTTTTGCTCTCTCAGAATCAACAGCAGAAGTTAACATGATGGTTCACAATTAATAAGGACCCAGGAGAAAACCTCACACAATCAGTACTTTTCATCTACAAATTTATGAAATGTTATCAATTATTCATGTCATATTTACTACTGGGAGTGGTGAATACGACAATCATCCCTTCTGGAGAACTAGTCAGTTTTCTTTAAAGTGCTGCAAGCAGCGTAATTCAATTCTAAAATTGTTATACAGAGATTAAGGGACATTTTAGGACCTGAATGTTCTGCATGCACATTGTTTTCAATTAAGTGAACCACAATTTTCCTAATTGATCAATCCCCACACTCTTCTTTAGAAACCTAGACTTACAGCCACAATGTGAATCACCCTGCAATTCCCAAGAGATACTAAATCTTACAGAAACCTCTCTCTGATGCAGTAGTTACCTAGCAGCAAAACCTAGCAACCCTGTAGTATGAGATTAATCCCAGAGCGATCATCATAAAGTAATATCTAAAAGATATTTTACTTAAGTATGCCATCCAAAGGTATATAAAAATGCAATGCAAAAATCCTCAGGCTTTTAACTGTTCAGCTATACAAATTAGAAAAGACTACCCACCAGCATGACAAGCTATTTATTTGTTTTCAGCAGGGTCTCATTTGCTCAGCTCTCCCAACAAAGACAGAAAAAAACCCCCAGATTTACAAAAGGATGCACAAACCTTTTAGATGTGACCAAGATATTCAAAACCTTTCCTTAGCTACAATTTAATGTTCCAGCAATGAAATCCATTAGGCCCTACTGCTAAACCATAAGTGCAAAATTCTTCAGGTATAGGCTCTGCTCAGCTGCTTGGAACCAAAGTCCTAGCAGGGCAGTCAAACTAAAAACTGCCTCTCCTTTCTCTTCTACAACACAGCAAGCATTTTCCAATCACCTTCGTGTGACCAGGACTGCACAAAGACAGCCAGACATAAGCTCTCCTTGTTCTAAGCTGTCCATTTGCATTTACCAAACCCTCACCTGAGAGGAAGGGGATTACTCTCAAGCACTGGTACTATGGAGCCAAGAGGATAGAGAATGTTAGTCAGAATGTACCATCTTCCCTCAGGGATAGGACATCCTTGCCCCAAATCAAGAATAGGAAAACCTGGAACTAGGTTTCCTACCTCCTTAGTAAAACTCTACCACACCCCATAACATCTCTTCTTGGCTGTCTGGGGTGGTTCCCCACACAGCTGACTGGGAACCTATGTGCTTCACTAGATGGCTGAAGGCTCCACCAGGTGAATGGCACTTAAAACGTTTGTCACAGCAACACTCTGCAAAGTTCCTTTCCAAACATAATCTAATCCCTCCTTGAGCCTTCACTTTGTTTCTTTAGCATGCTCTGATTCCACTGTGAGCTGCATATACACTTCTGAAGGTCAGCTTGGGCCTGGGGAGCTTTTAGAGCACTGCTCAGGCACAACAGTACCAAAATCTCTGGGTGTGCCCTAAAACTCCTATCATGCAGACAGAGTTTAGAACTGTGCAACAGAATCAACACCTTAACTGAAGCTCTGTATTTTTCCCTTACATTAAATGTTAGGCTTTGCAAAGGTATTTGCACTTGTACATTAAAGAGTGTGGTTGCCTACTCCTTAAAAATGCTTTGGCATCCTTGGGTAAGATGCCAAATTAAAAGCACCTAAAAGCTGCAGCCTTCCTTTGTTAAAAGAGCAGAGGAGCATGAGCTGAAGTACCAACTTTCCTGGTTTGCTTTAATTACACAGAACAAGAAAAACTATTCTCCAGTGGGAAGGGGGAAAGGTAATTCAAGCCTTGCACCAGTTAAGCTCTCAGGTTTCCTATGGGACTAATGAAGGGATTAATAAGGGTGTGGATACTAAAGAATAAATCTGAGTCAGCTTCTTGCTGAACTGCCATGTGACAGTAACAGTTGTCACCAAACCGTAAGATTAAATTGGACCAGGAAAACTGATAGGAAAGAGCTCTGGTATTTATCCCTGGGCTGCCAAGTCATATATTTAACTATAAAAAATACATAATGGACTATGACAGTGCTTTTAAGAGAATGGTTTGGCCACAGAGATAAATAAGAAGCCAAAAAGAAAATATATGTTCTGGTGGTTCTTGTCCTTCAACACAAACAGGAGCTTTATCCATGCCATGAGCCCTCCCTGTGTGCAGCCCACACACACCCTGGCAAGCCACATTCTGAAACCCACACGCTGACAGAAACACCTTCAGAATTCATCTGCCAGTGAGGGATTACAACCAATAATGCTACAAGATTTGATTTTGCTTCTAATTGTTAAATACAGGACTATTATAACATTGAATTTATTTTTCTCATGCCCAGCTATACCCACAACAGGCACCCTGTTATAGCCAGTTCTGACTACAATCAGCAATTGATTTTAAGCACTTCTGCAAACACAACTGAGTCATTAATATCTTCAGATAGCACTGCTTACCTTAAATCTTTCTGAAACCCCTTCAGTGATGCTGATTGTGAATTCAGCTATTTTTGGAGTACGGAACTTTCCCTTCTTGCGATCAGGTTCATATTCTGTTTTTGTTTTGACCACAACCTTTAAGAAAAAGAATCAATCACAAAACTATCAACTAAAGCTGGCCACAAAACTCTTAATTATTCTTTAACTCTTCTTTTATCTGCTTACGAGCACATCTAGCACATCTATTTTCCTGTCCCCATTTTGTGTAATTCTTCTTTGAAAGCTCTAAATTATTACTTATTTTTTCCAGCATATCAAACATCAACTAACTTACCTCTCAAAGTGGTTTTGATGGACTTACAGGAAGACTTGTTATTCACCAGTCTCACAAAGGTTCAATTTTTTCATCTGTGGTGATACTGTGCTGTTATACTAGGCAAGGATAGATCAAATCCAAATCATGGACCTTTCCACTTTGTAGTTTGAAAATAGCCACCTCCATTTGCTTCAGGAAATTCCATTAAAGGGATTTCAAACTGGAGACCAACAGAAGACTATTGAAGAGTACCCAGAAAATTCTTGCAGATGAAGATGCCGTGTTCTTTGATGGCAGGATTTGGAGTTTAAAAAAAACAAACTGAAATAACCCACGTACTCTAGTTGCTATTCACCATGTGATAGACTATGGCCCTTGGCACTCTTATTTTTAACATCTAATTTCTGAATTATCAGCTGCAAGCAGCAAGATGCACACGAACCCTTGTGTTAATGAAATTTCTTCAAACACCCAAGGCTCTTCAGTTTTTTCCTTGCTATGAACTACTGCCCCAAGCTGCACTATTTAGCACCTTACCTGCATTCCCAAAATATTCATTATGTCAGTTTTATCTCTAGTGTTCTCCTAGGCATTCTAATCATACAAAATTTTCACATCCCTAACCTATTTGCCTCATTTTTGTCTTCTGCATTTTTCAGAATCTTTTTCCAAGTATTGTTTTCAAGATAGGGTGCAGTTTATTGCACTGATGGTACTATTACAGTTTACTCAATTTCCTCTGTTTTTCCAAGGAATAAGTATCTACTCTTTTAGAATTTTGAGAATCAAATTCTATCTTTAGCACAGCCTGCGGTATTAATAGCAAATACATGATCACAGAAAGACCTGGGTTGGAAGGGACCTTAAAGATTATCTTGTTCCAACCCCATGACATGGGTAAGGACCCCTTCCACTAGACCAGGCTGATCAGAGCTCTGTCCAGCCTGGCCTTGAACACTTCCAGGGATGGGGCATCCTCAGCTTCTCTGGGCAACCTGTGCCAGGGCCTCCCCACTCTCACACTAAAGCTACTCTCAGTTTAAAGCCATTCCCCCTTGTCCTGTCACTACATGCCCTTGTAAATAGTCTCTCTCCATCTTTCTGCAGTTAAGACTGTGACACTTCAGGTAGCCAGACTCTGAAATTACAAACTTTGGGTTCTCTTCTTCTCACTTCCCTGAAAGGTACCTTGAATGTGTAACTGTACCTAGACTCAGTACCATAAAGTTTATTAAACACTTTGACAGTATATTTCTTCAGGACAGAAGTTTAAAAACTACTTACCTATTTTCAGCTATTATTAGTGAGACAGTAGTTATTACCTATTTAACTTTATAGCTGCCCAACAGCATCATGGAAGTGAACTGCCTGACGATTTCTGGAATGCTTTTTAACATTTTAGCTCCCTTCCTCCCCCCTTTACGTTGCATAATCTCAGGCAACTCAAATCACATTCAGCTGACACTGAATGTACAGTTCTAACTGCTTGGTTATGTAATGTCTTCTTTTGTTTAACATATCTAAATATGAATTTAAATCACTTCATCCCTCTAATTTAGAAACTGTCAAAATCATCAAATCCTTAGCACTGTAGTCACTACTGTTCAAGAAGTTATGCTTCACTGCCATGCTGGAGCCTTCCAAGTGAATAATAACCACAGATATATGAAGTATGTACTTCTATTCATTATACATGAGTGTCTGCATACTTCAGAATTTTATCAGTGTGTCAATCTTTTCTTAATACTGTTTCTTTTTTTCGTATCAGTTGCTTTGCTCCTGCCTTTGAGTCTGTAGCAACCAGTAAAGAGACACTAACATGACTAACCAGTTACAGGACACCAACAGGACCAATGAATTCATGTATTTAATTTTCCTCCTCTATGTTTGCAAAAGGAAAAGAAAGCTAATATACAATTGGAGAGTGGAGAGTAGAGGAACCAATCAAATACTCATTTATTTAAGCTTCTAGCTTAGCTGGACATTTGCTTTCATTCAAGGCAAATGCCATCCAGGTGGGAGGAGTTCTGTCCCATTCTAGTAGGAGCAACGGGGCTGGCACAGAAACCCCTGGACTCACTAGAGAGGCTGTGCTCAGCTTAAACCTATTACCATGCAGATCCCTCGTTCAGACTTCTGCTTAGCAGTGCAGGAACAGAACAAATTCCTTTGGTCATTGGTCCTTGGTAATCGGTTATATCCAGTCACCAGTTGGCAGATGTATCAGACACGGTAAGACTTAACTTGTTCTAAAGCCTTAGGGTGTGATTTTGTCCTCAGTTACAAGATTTACACTCATGTAACTGAGGGCATAAAATGGACCCTCAGGCTCCTGAACAGCTGTTATGGCTTATTGCATCTATGCCAGCCAACTGGTCACCACAAACAACACAGAACAGTGTTGATGGCAATTAAAATGGAGGTAACACATTTATTTGTACTGCCTACAAGCAACACTCTACTGAGGAAAATTTTACAAGTTAAAATTCTTTAAGGTAAGATTATTTGATTTTTTTTTTTGAGGTTTGAGGAATGTATAGCTATCACTTTAACCAGAAGTAGAATTCAGCTTGTGGAAGACACAAGGCCAAAAATAAAAACTGTATGAAGACCACAAAGCTTTTTATTACCAGATGCATGTGGGAAAGGTGCAGGTAAGAATCCTATTAAAACAGGATACTGAAAACCCTGAAAAATATCCTACTCTTGTGGGCCTCATGTGTAGTAGCACTTACTGAATTCTTTATATGTGAGGACAATAAACATATTTAAAGGCTATCACATCACCTTTCCAAATCTTTAAAATTAAATCCCTAATAAACAAGGCATGTAATGAGGAATGCAGGAAGCACATTTCCCTTCCAACCTGCAAGCAGCTCACTGGACTGTCCCCTTGCAGCTACAGAGGATATCTGAATCGCCTATCTGGAGGTTTTCGAACAAAATAAATTGCCAAGGAGAAAACTCAATGGCCTGTTCTCATCTCATTATTTCAGCTTGTCTGGGGTTAGCATTAGTTTCTTACTGAAGCACAGAAGGAAAATGGAAGTGCTCTCTGTTGCCAGTATACCTATGCCCATCTTGCAGAGAAATAAGGCAGGGGTCTATTCCCCCATCAGGGGGGCATTTTTTTTGACAGATAAAACTTGTATTATTCACAGAAAATACACAATACCTTCAAGATACAAGAAAGAAAGATATTGAATAGGAAGGGATGTGACAATACGGCATAGAGAAGCTTGCACTTATATAGTATACATTTCATACAGCAGCACTGAAATGTCTATATGCTTATTGCTAACATTTCACCCTGATTTTTAATGCAAATCACCATTACTGGATTTTCATGAGCTTAGCTGTTCGGGTTTTTTCCCCAGAGGGATCTAGCATGCCTTGAAACACCCCGTATTTCTTGCCGTTTCTAAGCTGCTCGTTACCCATAACCTATTCTTTTGTTGTTTGCCTGAGATTTGGGTGTGATTCTCCAGGGTGGAAACTAAAGCCTACTGTACCTTATCAGGAGGTGGGAACTGGAGCTGATTGACATCCAGGGGTGTGATCAGGGGGATGGTGTCAAATCCATCCTCCAAAAGGGGCTGCTTTGTGCTCTTCTCGCTGAAATTATTCCCCAGTTTCACCATTCTTCCAGGATAGAGAGATTTTCTGCTGGCACACACAGGCACACACGCACAGAAATGCAAAATATCAGAAACCAGACCTTTTCCCAGCCCTCGGGGGACCCGAAATACCTTCTGGAAAAAAGAGTAAAAAATTTAATAAAAAAGAATACGCGTTGGTCGCTATGACTCGGTTAGGTACTGGCGTTCTAGGAAGTACGAACGATGACCAAGAGCTTCTACTATCAAAGTTTAAAAAACCCCAAACCACCACGCACACAAAACAGCACCCCAAATCCCCGACACGTCAGTGCGCCCGCCGGCGGGGCCCGGTGCGGCATCGCCCGCGGGATGCGGAGGGCTCGGGAGCCCCGTGCCCGGCGCCGCCGCTGCCCTCGCCCCCTGCCCTGCCCCCCTCCCGGGCTCCCCTCGCGGGGCAGGGGCCGCGCTCCGCCGCTCACCGCCGCAGCTGCCGGCCCTGGCTCGGGGCGCGTCGTTCCGCCGCGGCCGCGCAGCGATGGCGGAGCGGGGGGCGAGGCGGCGGCTCTCCCTCCGCGGGTGGCTCTGGGCGGCCGCAGCGCCGGGGCCGTGACGCAGCCGCCGCCTGGCTGAGGCAGCTCTGGAGCAGCAGCACAAAGGGGCCCCCCGGAGACGAGCGGGCGGCGGCTCCCCCCAGCCGGCGATGGCGCAGCGGCAGCAGGTGGAGGGGGCGGCGGCCGCGGAGCCCGGGCGGGACGCGCCGCCCCCCGCGCCCCTCCCCGGGCGGGGCCGCGGCCGTGCCCTGCGCTAACGGGGCCGGAGCCGCCCTGGCCCGCTCGGCGCTGCTTGTGCCCGGCACGGCGAGCCCCGACAGCCCCGGCGAGGGCAGCGGCGGTGGCTCGAGCGGAGAAACTGCGCTAAACGAGGCGGCGGCGGGGGGCCCGGCCTCGCCTTCCCCGCCGGCGGCCGCCTGAGTCGGGGCGAGCTCGCCGGCTCTGCTCCCTCCGGTGGTTCCTGCGGGGAAGGGACGAGTGTGCGGTCAGCACGGTGAGAGCCGGGCCCCGTGTCCGCTCTGCGAAGCGGGGGGGATGAGAACATTGGGGCCGGCTCTCGCGTCACTCCAGGGCAAAGGCGTATTGCGGAGCCTTGCAGCCGAGAGAGAGAGGACATCTTACAGCTCGGCTGGCTCGGGGCGGAAAAAACCCAGAGTGATTCATATTCACTGCGCTGTCTCCTATAACCCAAGGCAACCAGCATGCTCATCTGTAGTCTTGCAGGTGCATTGCTCCCCAGCCAGTGGAGGGAAAAGCGCTATGGGCGATGCAACAAGTGACTGGGATGGTAGGCAGCTCTGAGAGAGAAGAGGCAGACAGGTGCTCAGCCTAGAGCCAGTTCCACGCTTCAAAATCAACGTCTTCTCACAGATGCCAGCATGAGCAGCCTCTCTGCGTGGTTTGTTCCAGTTGCCCAATCCAACGTGCGTTGTTTTCCTGAGGTCAATGGTCTGTAATGCTAGAGGCCCTTTTTGGCTGTGGCACAAAGCAAGTCGTGTCTCCAGTTATGGATCATCCTGTCTATCTCATTTATTTCTCCCATCAGTGTTCTGTCCTGAGTAAATAAAGTGTAAAATAAGCTTGTCTTACCTGAGTAACATTTCATAAATCATGCTTGCGTGTGTTAAATAGAAGAAAAAGTGTTTCATTTTATGCAGAAAATTGCATCTGTGACTAGAAATGAAGGGGTTTCTCAGAAAACAAGAAACACTTGAAATATTTAATTTTGGCAAAGCCCTTGTCTTACAAGTGTTCTTGAACAGAACAGATGAATAACCCACAGATGGATGAGTGTAATCCATTCATTTGTGTGTGAAGCCAAAGTCATACAGAATCCAAATGACATCAAAAGTCCAAGTGATGATCAGAAGTGTATTTGACAGTATACTACAGGGAGCCAAAATAACACAGCAAATGGTTTAACAAATTGACTGACTAGGTCCTTTTATCTCCAGTTTTTGTGATTTTATATTTGAGCCCTTTTGGCTGAAGATGGTCAAAAGCTTTGGGCAATTGTATATTAAGTGTGCGCCTGAGGAAGTATCAGTATTGGATTAAGATGAATGGATGTAAATTTCCCAGCTAGCTAGTGAGGTTTTATTTTACAGTTATGTGAGCATGTGCACAGGTTACTCCATTTTAGTGTCTGTTGTAGAGAAAAGGAGAAATTTGAACAGCCTGTTTACAGAGTGAGTTATTTTCTTTGCCACTGTGGATTTCTCTAATGGTATCTGCCTTTTAGGAACTTATGCTACCTAGTCTTACCTGGTTCTCTAGTCACACAGAAAAAATCTTTTTGTTAAGTGACTGGACACTACAGTTGTTGCTACTCAGTACTTACACTCAGTGGCCTACATCTTTTTCATTTTAAGTGCATTTCACCCCATGTACTGTGATGTAAAAGAAAAAAAAGCTCTGTGTTTGTGTGTGCATGTACATGGACACACACAAATATCTGTGACTAATAAGTGTCTTTATTTGCCAGCTATGTAAAATAAGCACTTAAGAGGCTTTAGTTTCTGGTATCAAATAGCCAACTACAGTTTGCTTCTGATGGTTTTAGAAGAAGGAAATCAAGTAACTTAGTAACAAAACTGGTATGCTTCCTGGTCAGAAGCTCCTGCCTTAACAAGGCAAAAAGGTGTATATTAACATAGACATTATTTGAAAATAAATTGATTCTTCAAAACTAGCACACCTCTTTTCTCCAGGGCTCCTGCTGTAGGTCATTTTGCTATGGTTATTCAGGGGGTTTTAAATTCGGGGAAGAAACCGTCCTCTATCATCTACAAAGTAATTTAAGTTCCAGGTGATTAACAAATAAGACACATCCTTGCTGCCACTGAAGTATCATGGCCAGCAATCTTTATCTCATGTTAGTTATCTCTGAGGAAACAGATAGCTCCTTGTGGGTATGTGGGCAACAGGAAAAGCAGCCAAGGCACAGAATTGATGACCTAGTGGCTACTCTCATTAAGTCACATCGTACCCTGATTTACTTACTCTGAAACCTTAATGGTCTCAGTGAGGTTAGAATTCACTGTGTGTACCATCAGCCTGACTATGAAAGCAGAAAATTTGCACTTTGCCATCAAGCAGGTGTAGTACTTCCTAATGAACTAACTGATGGAGAAAAAAAGAAAAAAGAAGTAATGTGAAGCTTGTGTTTGCTGGCACTTGGTCTAGGAAATGATACAGAAGTCCTTTTAAAATAACAGCAGGCTCATGTCTCACAAAAGCTGGAGAAAGACCAATTGCATGGGACAGCCTACATTTTCACCTAAACCAAGAACACTTGCCAAGCCCTCATTTTGAAGCAGAAACATGAAGAATAAAGTCACAGAGTCTCTACATATGGAAATTAAGGAAATGTTGTAAACTGGTAAGTTCCATAGGGCTGGGCTTCTGATTCATCACAGGCAAAACATCTAGAAATTACAGGATTTTTTTCCTGTAGAATAGTTTTTCTTAAAATGAGGCTGAAATTGTGACAATCTATTATTTGTGATTTGATGATGCTTTATTCAGGTTGGCCACATGTCTTTTTCTTTCTGGGTTGTAGTTTATTGACACAATCAACTGAAATGGCTCTTCTGGAGCCATTACAATTTGTTGTGTTAGTGCAGCTGAAAACACTTCAACATGCCATGTGTCACGCTTTGTCAAGTTAATAGTTGATGTTTCCAAATCAGGATTAGGAACAGTGCTGATGCAGTGCAATGCTGCAATTGCTTGTGCAACATAAGCATTTGTGAAAGGGAACAAACTCTGCTGAAGGAAAGCAGCGCTACCTATTGTTGTTTGTCAGCTGTCCCAGCAGTTTATTTACCTTAAAGCATCCAGTCCCTTTGGTATCTGAGGTTACTTACAAATACCAAAGAAGAAGAGCATTCTCACCAATCCTTTTTAGGAAGCCAATAATCTTCAGAAATTATATTAAACTCTTAGTCAGCAATAGGGAAACTTGGATTAAGTGAGGTGCTAAAGGAGGTGCAGGAAAGGCCTGGTGAAGCCAGCCAGGTAGAGCCAGCTGCATGGCTACTGGCACATGACACAACCAGGAGTTCACCTCACCAGGCTAAATTTATACAGCCCCTTTAGCCCTTCTCTCTGCCCAGCAAATCCAGACTGGGAAAGCAGTGAAGCTAAAACTTAACTTTTTCTTTAGGATTTTATTCCTGGATTTCTGTATGTGAGAGGCTTATGTGTGAACAACTCTAGAATTGTGACATTCATACTGAAATGGGTAATGGATAAATAAATTGTGAAGCTGTGCATGAACAAAAGTGATAGTGATACCTTGATGACAGAAAATAGCGATATGAAAAAATAGTGATTTTCACTTACTGTCACATTTGAAGAACTGTCAAATAAAAATAAAGGTATTGATACTGAAGAAGGCACATCTGTTATTTCCAAAATTACTGAAAAGGATGAGGTTGAATTCCTCTTTGGGGAAAATTGAGAAATGGTCACTGGAAAGCTGTGAAAGTCTTTAAAACATCGAACCATTTTTCAAGTCTGGCATCCTTAGGTTAATCATCCTGAATTCATTAACAGACATCTAAATAAGGTTTTTCAGAAAGAATGTAGTCCACACATTGGAATAATGCTAAGACAGAAGACGTTCTAACCACTCAGATTCTCGAGAGCAGCATTTCTCAAGTGCTGACAAAACCATCAGTGATACACCCACATAAAATACAGGGCAGTAAAAGCCAGAAGGATTGCTCTGAGAATCAGTGCTCTGAGCTTGCAGGTGCAGCAGAAAGGATAAATTGTGCTGCAAGGCAGATTATGTCCTGTGCCTCCTCACACCATCTGTAGGCCTGCAGGTTCACCTCTCGGTGAAGAGAAGGTGACAAAATACAGCAGAGAGATGAATGGTCTGGGTCTGGGGGAGAAAGGGAGTGGAGAATCAGTGCAAACAGATGAATTGTTCTCCAGGCCTATCAGACCCACCACTTTGCTAAGCTGGGGCAGAAAAGTGACAGTCCTGTGACGAGGAGGCAAAGCTCTGTCTGGCAGAGGGATTTGGGGAGACAGCAGTGATGGGATAGACTTAAAGGCAAGGAAGCACAGCTTTAGGGGTAAACTGAGGTTGATCTTTTACTGATCTCTTGCCAGGTTAATCCTGCTTATGATTTAAACAGTCATTTAAATGGCTAAAGTTACCTGATTTAGAGAAACACAATAATGTTTTGGCTCTTATACAAATGGATTTCAAACAGCATCCAAGTAACATAAGGTCATGTAGCTACCCAAAAAGATCTTCTATTAATTTAGAGTATTAAATGAATTTAAAGGATAAGATCAATTTCAACAGAAGCTGGACTTAACCACTAAACCACTTTTTTTTTTTTGAAGAAGTGCATAAACAAATCTTTCACCAGGAATGCTAGAATGTGATCCTAGACTTCTCTTTGGCCTTGAACCACTTCAAATTAATTGGTCTTCAGCCACAGGAGGTGCATAATATAACATCACAATTTATATTTAGGAAACCTCATTAGAAATGAAAAAGTTATGTAACTCCTCAGAGAAAGCAAAAGAAATATAGGACAAATTATACTCAAACACTGCAGTTAAATTATTTTAACAGCAGAGTAGCTTTTAAAAAAAAAAACTTGTTAGGACAAAATCCTACATAGCATGAGAAAAAAAGCTCTTATGTCTTACTGTAATTAGAAACTCATCAGGTTAATGGGACAATTTTTCAAAAGCTGCCATTTAAGTTTTTGCACATGGCATTGATTGTGCTTTATTTCAGCTTGCAAATAGAACTTGGCCAGAGGAAAAAAGAAAAGCAATCAGACATTTTCTAATGTACACGTAAATTCAAAGCTCTGTATCTTTTGTGTCTGTGCTCTTTCATTCAATTTGTACTTGTGATGGAGTTCTAAGAAGATGTCACTTTCACTTCAATATTCACTGACTGAAATTGCCCAAAGCACCAAGTGATTTTGGAGTATCTCAGTCTTTAGCACAGAATCTCACAGGCTTCAAGGGAAGGAAGCCAGCTTGTCAAGATTCACTTTTTATTGGGCACTTACATTGTGAGGCATAGGAAATTAAAGATCACTTTTGATAATTAAGGCCAGCATCTTAAAAAGATGTTTGATATTTAAAGATATGATAAGAAGGAATGCTGAAAAGAATGGAAAGTGGTGTAGCATTATGGGAGAAGTTTTCGAAAACAGCCAAATGACAGAGGAGCCTAAATCAGTAGACAATTCTGTTATTGACTATGGCGGGTCTTTGGTGACTCCTAAATATGCTTATTTACACAGATATCTTAATGTCAAAAGACAAAAGAGGGGGATGTACAAAACATCTGCTCACTCCAGATGACTTAACAAGTGAAAAATAAGAGGGAGCCTGCAAAGCAACTCATGAATGAGCCAGCCACCTTTACTGAAATGATGAATTATTCCTTTTAGAAAGTAATGAATTATTAGACTTGGGTGTCTAGACTGCAGCAGCTGTCCACTGAAGTATTTTTTTTTTAAAGCTTTCAATATAGTACATTGAAAAACAAAACAGCAAACAGAGATGTTACTAAAAAACAAGGTACTGTGCTTACTGAAATATTCTTATTTTTCAGGGTGGGCAGAGCAAGGTAATTATGGGAATGGAATAATGGTTTAGAATAAAACAGACTATTTCAACTGGAATGGACCTACACTGATCTTCTAGTTCAACTGCCTGACCTATTCAGGGCTGAGCAGAAGTTAAAGCAAGTTATTAAGGGCAGTGTCCAAATGCCTCTTGAACACTGACAGGCTCGGGGCATTGTTGGGGTTTGATGCTGCCCAAGCACCAGGCACTCACGGAAAAAAACTATTCACTTATTTTTCTCTGCTACAGCTGAGCAGAGGAGGGGGAATTAAAACAAAAAGTTAATGAGTTAAGGATTAGGGGAAAAAACACTTTAAGGCAAAACAGGTTCAAAACTTAAACAGTATAAAGAAAAACAGAACTAAAAGTAAAAAGGGTAATAAGAACTAAAATAAACTTTTAGAACACCTTTCCTTCCCAGTCCCTCTCTCTTTCCACCGACTGTACAAGGAAACAAAACATGGGGTGGTTTTGGTCAGTCTTTCACTTCGTAAAAGTCTTTCTTCAGTACACTTAAGGAAAAGAGTTTCTTTCTTCTGCTGTGCCATGGGATCCCTCCCACAGGAGACAGTTCTCTGTGAATTTCTCTAGTGTGGTTCTAACTTTCACAAACAGCAGTGTGCCCAAACCTGCTGCAATGTGAAATCCCTCCCACGGGTCAAGCAGTCTTCCCACAACTGCCCAGTGTGGGTCATTTTAGTTCATGGGGTTTAGCCTTTTAATGATGAGCTGTTCTACTTTGGAAGCAAGGGTTTTCTTTCTCTGTCTCTGGAAACAAAGGTCCTCTCTCTCTGTTCGAGTTCCTTACCAGATTACAGCTTTTCAGCATCCCCTCGCTCCAGCATGGACACTCTTTCTCATGGGCTGCACGTGGATCTCTGTACCCCCCCATGCACTTACGAATTACAGGGAAACAGCCCTGTTGTACCATAGTCCTCACCACGGCTTCTAGAAAAAATCTCAGCTCCGGTGCCTGGAGCACCTCCTCCCTCTCCTTCTTTTCACTGACCTCGGTGCTGCCATGTTGGTTCTCTTCATGTGTCCTCACTTTTCCCTTTTCTCTGACTCGGGAGAAAGTTGGTGTCTGTAGGTTCTCAAGTTCCACCAATTGAAAAGTTCTTCTAGAGCTTCACTGCACTGAAAAGGTTGATGTTGTCTGGGCTCCATACTGGGGAATTGTTTGCCGTGTTTCGTCGCCGGCCACACGGTCTCTGCCGGCACCTCACGGGCGGCCCCGGCTGTGCAGTTCCGGCCTCGGGAGGGCCTCGGCAGCCCCTGGTGGGATGGATCCCAGCCCCCTCCTCACCAACCCTCAGGAGACGAAAAGAGAGCTTCCCACCCTTTTTCCTTTCTTAAATATGTCATCACAGAGGCGGTACCAACTTATCTAATTGGGCTAGTTACCTGCCCATCGTCAGAGCCTTCAGCGATTGGCTCTGTGCCAGACATAGAAGTTTCAAGCAACTTTTCTCCCACCCCCACCAAAAACCGGGCTGTGTTAAACCATCACAGGCATGAACCACCTCTCTGGGACGCTTCTTTTGGTGTTTGACCACCCTCTTGGCAGAGAAATGCCTCCTAATGTCCAGTTGGAACCTCTCCTGGTTCAGCTTTGGACTATTCCCGTGTGAAAGAAAGTAACTCAATGAATGAAGTAGAACTGTGTAGCTAATTAACTAATATCAGAAGGGTACACTTGGATTAAAAATGTATTGATATTTACATATAATATCATTAGTTTTATATTCTGGATGGAAAGGGTTTTACACTTGCCTGTTATTAAGAACTGTAAAAGCAAAAAGCTGTGATATGTAGTGCAGCTTATTTGCACTGCATATCACACTCATCTGTAAGATTAGAGCTTTAAAACAGCAGAGTTTTTCCTATCCTGGTAACCCATTTTGCATTCCTTTAAACTGACAATCCATGCAACAGGAGACACTTTGAAAAACGACGACGAAAGGATGTAGCAAGCAATTTCAGTAGTAACTTCAAAGAAATAGTATTAACCCTGCAGGATCTGGTTGCCACAGGAATAATTCTTTCCCTGCTAGCTGAAAAAATTGAACCCAAGACCAACTACATCCAGACAGCACAGATGTTGACTACCACAGGATTACTGGTACTTCACAGCAAGAGATCTAAGAACGTAAACCCCCCTATTTGTATTCTGTAAAATCTGCAGCACTGTCCCCGCTGTATTTGAATTACTTATGTTACTTTAGGAAACTGCAACTAAGGGCATTAAGCACCCTACATGCTAAGAAATCTAAATCCAGTACTTATGAATTTTAAATCAATCAAATCTCTAAACATGGTGCACTTTTGAAAAAGAATTAGTCAAAATGAAAACATAGTGAAAAATAGAAAATAAGAATGACAAATGAGGAATAATTCCAGAAAGACAAGGTTCCCACTGAATGTTAATATACATCAACTGAAGAAATCTACCAAACACATTCAAGACTCTCCAAAAACTCAGTTCTTGAATCAGTGTCTTCAATCAGAACTGGCAGTAAAGACATCCAGTTGTCTTCTGGGGACAGCAGGAAAGAAGGGATCTCCTTGAATACTCCACTAAGGGCTGTGGGGAGCAAATGTTGTATTAGTTTCCCTGAGGGCAGTTGTACCTAGCAGCTTCCAAAAATATTTTACGTCTTCAAAGCACTGGACAAAGATGAACTAACAATTCCCTATTCCATTTCCTATTGCAGACAAAGATGAATTCCAAAAGAAAAGCAAATCAGGCCCCAGGCTTGAGAGACGGAAAAGGACAATTCCTCAAGAGTGTTGGGACGGCTGAGCTAATTAATAGTAGTAGTTTAGTGAGAATCTCCAGGTTTTCCTACAGAAAAGTCCAAAGTGGTATATTCTAACACATTCCCAGCTGCCTCACTACATTTTGCTCAGCTGAACTCAATCCAACTGGCTCATACCATCAAAAGAATTTGCAGGCAGTCATAGGGTCATAAAGCGACAGCTCAACGGACATAGAGAGGAGCCGGTGGATATTTTTGTTGTTTCCCAGTAGTCTGTTCTTGTTTTCATCTGCCTCCAATTATCATATGTACATGTTGACTATTAGAAAATCAAAAAGAAGTGTAAGGAAATATTTGGCAGTGACAAGGAAGAATCTATCACTTCTACTAAAGGAGGACATCAGCCATTCAAGAACTATCCTGTCTGTTCTGCCAGTCTAGTCCTACTGGGCAGCTCAGGATATTAGAGAACATTCTAGAAGTAGCAGCAGCAGCAAGGACTAGTTGCCTTCTCCTCACTGCAAGGGAAGAACTTTTAATCCATACAGACATTTTTTCTTAAACTAGATCATATTGAACTTCAGTAAGCCTAAGTCTCTAACATTTTCTTTCGGCAAAAGCTTGTGATCTTAATGTGTGCAATTACTGTCTTACTCAAGGCATTTTTCTGGAGGAGGAAAACTCATGGAATTTCAGATAAATTTAAGCCTGTTCAAAACATGATTTTTGCTTAGGCTAAAACTATGTGAGTTTGGGACATGGTTTAGTTTTTTAAAAAAAACTCCAAACAGTGTCATCATGCTTACAGAACACATCATACAGTGGCAGTTCCGTTTCTGCAAAGACATTTCATCCTCATCAAGCTTGTATTTACTCTCTTTTGGGAAAAATTAGGTTTATGTCAAGCATAAATAACTACAAGAAACAGTGTCTACATATAGACAGCAAATATGGACCATACATTCCTTCAGTAGTGTAACTAACCCAACATGCATTGTAAACTCCAAAGAAAACCAGTGACCAGCTTTGCTGGAAACTCAAAGTCAACTTTTAGAGACATTTTTACATATTTCTATGGTTATAGGTAGGTACAGAAGGTGTCTTTTTGAGATACCTCAGTGCTTTCATAAGTCTAACAAAGAGCCTGAATATCCTTTACATCCAGTGTACATAACTCATTTAGATTACTTAAAGAAAACCCAGTTAACAAGAAACTACTATTGCCAAAATATTAAAAATATTTGGAAAGTAATTGTTTTCTAGAAAATAATTGGCTCAAGTTCTTTTAGAATGGTTTTGTGGAATAGTATTTGAACAGACCTTTATTACAAAACTGCCTTCTAATAAAGCAATTGACAGTTCTGGTAGAGCTGAATGCTTAAAATATGATAAACAAGCATAACTTCTGGTTATCACAGCACTTGCTGTGCACTCTGAAAACTTTTGGAAGTTGTTACTCTGTGAAAGCACAGTGCTTTCAAAGAGTAATAACATGTGAATAAATACAGTGACATTTACTTAAGATTCCCTTGGAAAAATACAACTGAACAGAGCTGAAAATGTTACAGCGGTCAAATCCCTGTTGGAGCAAGAGGGAGGGGCACATCCCGTATCACTTTAAGCAGTCTGCTGTTTGGCCTGGCACAGGTACTAACAACGGGGCAATTCCAGTTACAGTGATAACAGCACTCACCACAAGTGGTACAGCAATGAAATGTCGATGGGTTGTAAAGCTGTAGTATCGGCAAAGTCATTCTGTTTGACTCATAACACCTTACACCTTTGTTGCTGCCAGGTGTGTAAGAAGGTTTAAAACTAATGGTAGTGTTTGATCTGTATCTATTACCAAGCTGTGCAGCCACAATCACAAAGCCAAATATTGAAACTCCATATCGGGACATCCCTGGAAATTATATGTAGGGACCAAAATCCAAACTTTTCACTTTACTATTTGGGGTTTAGTTTTTGTAAATTTTTAAAGAGACTATCTGCTTACTCTAACAGGAAATACTTTCAGATTTTTTAAAAAATTATTATTATTGACCTATTCTCCTCCTGTTCTGGAGAAGGCACTGCTGAACAAATTCAATCTTGCATTTCCCACTCATACTGTAATTACTCTGATCACAGACAGCTTCTCGCTGTTCATGCTTTGTCTGGGTTCTGTGATCCCTGCTCTTTCAGCCTGAACACATGCAGTTGTGCAATACTTTCAGATCCTTGCCAGAAGCAGAAGGCGAAACACTTGTTCTGCAGGGAGAGTTAGTGGGGAATGACTTCCTAAGTTGGCAGGTGGGCATCGTACAGTCGAAGAATGGCAGAAGGTGGCTGCCAGTAAGATCAAATTAGACCTGTGTTAAAAATCCTTGTTGTGCTGAGCATTTTCACTTCATGTGAAGGAAATGGTTAAGGGTTTGTTTAAAAAATAGTATCAGGAAATGTAAGAGGTCCCAAGAGCCCACAGAGCTTTGCCAGGGGGCCAGAGTGTTTCCCAAGGGACCTCTGCAGGAGTGCCAAGGAACTGGGTTACTTTGTGTGACAACCTGCAGCAAGAGAAATAGCTGGGAAGCGCTGAGGCATAAGGCGGGAGCACACGGTCACGAAGCACCGTGATAAAACACGAGATAAAACACATCACAGAACTAATGGTGTTTATGTCACACATCACAATATCCACGTTCTGGCTGTCGCTGGCAGTGCAATCTCCATCTCTGCTCGGCAGGTATGCCCAAAGGCAAGAAATCATGTCCTTGCAGTTTATTAAAGATGCGGATAACAAACCAGTTAGCACATTATCGCTTCCTAACATAACGGAATGAGATTTATCACTGCTGATAAAGCCGCAGCCTGGTTGCCGCGGATGTGCGGCAGGAAAACACGACTCCGGAGGGCCGCAGCGGAGCGGCTTAGCCCAGCCCAGCCCAGCCCAGCCCAGCCGCTTTGTAGCTCGGGCTTTCACTGCCACCCGGCGGGCAAACGGGCTCTGAACCCTCTGCCTGGGAGTGGTGCATCAGGTGCATCGGCGCTGGGGATTCACGGGGGGAAATAAACCGCTCAGCTTGCATTCATGGAGGAACAAGGGACCGGTAAAGGAATCTATTATTTGATACGAACCACACATTCAACAGTCATGTGGATATAGCCTAAAGCATCGTGAATGTGACCTACAGATGGCCACAGATATTTTGAAATGCTTTTTGTCTTCTAATTTCTAGGCACTTACAGTACGTTAGGCTTTTCTTGCAATGACAAGGGCTAACCCCTTCCAATGGTAGGTTTTATTTAATCCTCTTTTCAGAGGGAAGGATTTTTGAGAACAGCAGGTAGCACAAATCATATCATTAAACTTCTGAATAGTGGTGATGTGATTACTGGTGGCTGACAAAGCGTTCTTGTTTAAAACAAAGCTTTTCAATGTGATAAAGCTATGATGATTCCTCTACAGCCAGGCTACTCAGAAAGATGAAATGATATACCCAGGACAGTCAGAGCACTCAAGGTGCTCATTCGTATCGCTGTCCACATATGACAGCACTCCTTATCAGAAGTACATGAGATGGCTTCCAGACTTCGAGTATTATTTAGTGTTTTGTCACAGAAGGGTTCTTCTAAGCACTTAAAAAATACAAAGGGATGTGACATCAAAGGAGCAAGAAAGAAAAGTTCCAGATGCAAACATGAAGTGGAAGTACGTGGTGAAAAGCATCCTTTAGGCTTATTTTTTCTAGTCTTCGCAAAAATAAAAATAACTTGGTCCTGGGTATTTAAAAGCCACATATTATCTGGAAAAAGAAAGTTCTTTCCAGCTGGTCACAGTCAGGATTCCTGTTTCACCCATGTGCTATTGTAATCATTTGGATCTGGAGCTGGAGATCAAAAACTTGTATTCCTGACAAATATTCAAATTATCAGAAGAGTCACTTACTAGCCAGTGGCAGAAGAACAAAATACACTTTTCTTCCTCTTTGACTTATTACTGGATGGTTCCAAAGGCCTTCCAGGCACTTAGCAAATATCCTTGGTGCCCTAAGGTCTCAGCGGGCATCCTTCTGCCAAAGAATAGATGAGAAAAACAGAGAACATTTTACAATAAAAACCTTTTTGGTCAATGTAATTTTTCTGGTAACTCTGAAACTCATGATTACAAGGCAAATAATTTATCAACTCCATGATTACGTTCTCCATTTCAGGCTGAAAAGAAACGTCTCTGAAGCAAACATGGCGTAATCTAATCTACTTTACCGTAACAGCAGCTGAACTAAGCTTTGACAGTGATTTTCTTTTTGTCTGCTCAATTCCTAAACTCAAAGTGAAGTTTGAGCTGAGAGGGTGCAGAATACAATGGGTGAAACCAAAGGCAACATTTATATGAATCTTAATGAAGTTGAATTCTCAAGCTTCAGGCAACTTCAAGCCTTCTGCAAGTCAGGCAATATCTGCATTACATGAGAACTTGATGTAACATTATGATACTCTCACAAGTACAAAAGGTTGTATTTTCCAGTACCTGATTCCCCTGTGACCCAGCTTTTAAAGTCATGATTATGAAAGCTTTTGGGAAGTGAAGGGAGTGTATGGAAAAACAGTGCAAATTGTTTGCTTAACAGCATTTGCTTTTAGAGCACGTCCAGAAGTGTTAAAAATATGCTTCAGATGACGGGAGTGATTCATGACTAGACAGCTGCTGAGAGAGACATCACTGACAGGAGAGAGAGGGGGAGAGGGTGTGTGAGAGAGAGGGAGAGAGATTTGACATGCAAATTACTTGGAGAAAAAGAAATTAAATACCATTTCTTCTGAGCTTTAGAAATTAGGAATTATTTTAATGACTTTTGAATTGAAATGAAGTTGCGTCTCCTGGAGCTGTTGGAATTTCAGTGCCCCTCAGATCTGCTCCACAGGCTGCAGTTTTTATCCAGCTGATGCCGTAACTGTCTGCCATCACTTTCTGGATAGGAAAAGGTAATATCCTTTTGTCCATTTGGCATTTTGCAGTATTAAGAGACTGACTGCTGCATTTCCTGTCAAGTCCTAACTTCATAAATAATGCAATTCTGACATTGGTGTCAATCTATAGTCAAAAAGTTTAATAGAATTGGCTGGAAGCAAGTCCCTGCTCAACGAGTAGAAGGGATACTTTCCCCAGTCTGCATCCACAGAACAAATCCAGAAAGGGATTTATTGAAATCCAAATCCAAAAGCAATGACTAAATGATTTAACACTTGAGTTTGAACTTTGATGTTCTAGTGATCTACAGCATTCCCCATCTAAAAAATATCATGGCAGAAGTTCCCACCTCTTTTCCACCACAGTCCCACTGCTTTTCCCTATCCATTTAGCATGGATCTGGTAGCACAGCCCTCAGCCTGTGGGCACAGGACTTTACTGTAGCAGCTGACCAACAGAGAGCAATCTTCATTGATTTTCTGCTTTGATATTGCTAATTTCACATGTGTTTACAGTGGTATGATGTTCCCTGAAGGCCCAAACCTAAATTTTGGATATTTGTCAAAACTAGTCAGCCCTAATCTTGGCCTTTTCATGACTCCACATATACATGCCTTCTGGATAATTTAATGTTTATGGTTGTTCTGTTGGGTTTTTTTTCCTGAAATACTATGTCTTACTTTTTGTACATGGCAAGTGAATATGTGGAGGGTATTTGTTCTGAAGTGGAAGTAAAACACAGTAAAAGCTGCCAGAACTCTCTGCACCTGAATTTTACAAATTTTCAATCACTTCTAAAATAAGCATGTTAAACATTCATATATTTGCATTGAAAAAGTTAAGCTGATTTTAGAAAACCAAAATGATTAAATCATAGGCAATTTGTGCTGACCACCTCCTTTTTAGAAAGGGCTTTTTTTCATGTTCTTTGTTTCACCAGAATACAGATTATCTGTTTGAAATACATGAACTGAATGGACTTCCCATTGAGGTTAGTGTATTCTAGCATTGTAATAAAGGTTATGAAAAGATGTCCGAGCACCAGCTGGCCTTCCTTTGATCCTCTCCTTTCTTGTGATGATACATTTTCACACTTAAGATGATTCCCTTCTACCTCAAAGGCTGAGAGCTGCTTTGGTCCTTACAAATATTAACTGCAATCACAATGACCTATCTTTCTGGTTCCAGTCATCTGTTTAATATAGAGTGGAAGGTCAGAACTACATTAAAAGGGTCTGAAAGGCTTTATTTCAGTATACTGCCCCATGCAGAGCTTCACAAAAAGCTGGCAGACTTGTAGTTCATGCATGCACGCTCCTCAGCACTGCATTGTGCGCTTCTGTTAATGGGCTTTTGTAACCTTCCAGGAAAAATTCCCTCACCAAGTGAACAAAACTGTTGTCAGATCTGAACACACATGTGAATATCAACTACAAAGAAGAAAAAAATTATATTTAAACAGTAGGGGTACTGTCTTCAGAAAAAAAGGATGGCTGAGTCACTAGCTTGTGTCTTCACTAGGCTGTGTTTTAAAGGTAGTTTTTATCTATTTTCTAGGATGGAGAATTAATAGCAGAGGTGGAAACCAACTGTTTAGAGAAGGCAAATTCAATAATAGATGTCAGTAAGGATTAATGAATAAGGCTGTGGACCAGAAAGCACAAGTCTGTGTGTACCAATACAAAGAAATCTATTTGCAGCACAGTGGAGCACAGGTCACTTTGAAGTCATTAGCATACTGAATTACCAAATAGCTGCATCTAAGGCACTTCAGTTGTCCTTCGGATATATTTCCCAAGCTATCACATTTTTTTCCTTTGAATCTGTCTATAAAGCTCATGTTTATTTGCTTTCTATTAAGTCTTCTGCTCAAGCAGGACCATCTGTATGTCTTGACATGTTTATCTAACATACTACTTCGCAGACAAGCTCTTTAGCAAGAAAGCTAAATATCCAAAATCCCAGCACACACTCCAAAACATGTAGCCTGGAGAATTTATAAAATATTACAGCTCTGTTTACCTATATGCCTCTACACGTTTCCTTACTGAGCTAGAATACGTTAACCTCTGGTCTGGATTATGAGGGGTGGGTAAGTGGCATGAAGTGAGCAGCAAGAATTGAATGCAGCTGTCCACGTATGAATGGAGCTACCCACAGTGGGGAAGACAATGCACGGAAAGAAAAAAGTGGATTCCAGAAGCAAATGGCCAATGGGGCCAGTTCCACTTGCTTCACACTGATTTTGTCTTAAATTTGGCTTGCTCTTGTATATGCCACTTAGATGTTTTGGGAATACTTCATGTGTAGCAATTACTTCCCTGTAAAATTATCAACAGGAGGTTAAGCATATTTGAATTTGCTGAAGAAGCCATGGAAACAAAGCACAACCTCTGAATTCAAGAAACATCAGTAGGCCAGGTTTAAAAAGAGTGTGAGAGAATGCAGATGAAGTATTAGACCACAAAAACACTCTGTGCTCAATGGCAATAGGCAATAAACAAGCAGTAAGTCCTTCCTAGTGAAGTCCTTCTTCCTTATACAACTTTTTCAGTTCTAACTGAACTAGATAATAAGTCTCAAGCAGAGGATTTTATTTTTTTTGGAAGGGGAGTTATTTCAACTTAAATGTAATTATATGATGTCTCCTTTTCCTATGCACACACATAAAAGTGGCAGGTTGCATTTTGTGTAGGTTTAATGCTCATAATCAAAATAACCACAGTAATGCCTTCCAAAGTCAAAACACTAATTTGATTTTTTTTTTTATATATTGTTCAGGAGTCAAATGACAAATATGTCTGCACTGAAAAAACCCAAACAAAGCCCTGAGTGGTCACCTGCACCTTCTGTAAACAAAAGTGATTCAAGTTTGCAAGACAAAGAGCAGCTCTGAGCTGCAGGATAATTATTCCAAGAATTAACAATTAGCAGTCTTCCAATTTTACTAGGCCAGGTTGGTTAACATCTTTTTCCCAAAAATTTTTTTTCTTCAATAGCATGTAATTTACATCAACTATAATGGCACCACTGCAATGCCTGGTACTGGCCAAAGGACTGATGCTCATCCATCCCCCTCAGCACCCTGGCTGCGGGTGTTTGCAAGCAATAGCTATGGATGGGTGTCTGCTGCTTGTAAAATACCATTGGCTCAGCATTTGTGTCACAGTTTCCACCTGTTCTTCAAAGCCACAGGGTAGCTGCTCCTCTCCAGCTGGGCCAGGTTTATGGCAGCATTAGGATTATCAAACTGTATTTTCTATTCCTATTCAAATATCCTCTTCATTACAGACCTATGGGTTGGCATAGGAAGTTATTAGGTTACAGGAAAGATCCTCTTTCAAGGTAATTTTCCACTGAGGTCTCCCTGAGAAAAGCTCATGCAACACTAAATTGACATGACATTGATTTTGGAAACCCAAAAGCAAAATACATTTTCTTGCAGTCAGGCAGTGATATTCTCACTGCAAAGTGGCTGCAGGGATGGGGTTTCTTAATTCAAAAGAATCTTACTCTATGCAAAAAAATTCATTCTCTTCCATCTGAGTCCATCTATTAATCTTTTGAAATTTCTCTCTTGCTCAGCTTTTCCTTCAAGCCAGCTAGAAACAACAGTTCTTAGTGCTCCTTCCTGTCGGGGTCCCTCCCCCGCCGTGTAGCCCTGGGAGAGGGGCCCTGAGGGCACAGACACGGGGCTTCCCTGTCCCTGCTCAGCCTCGTTCCCATGGGTTGGTTTGTGTTCCCTGCGCGGGCAGAAGGACCCTTGGTCCCGTGACTGGAACAGTTCCTGGGCAGAGCTCCGGCCATGGGGCTGGGGAAATAAACATCTCTGAAACATCTGTCAAGAATCAGACCATAGATATTTCTTTTCCACGGGCCTCGTTGTCTGATACACGTGTTGCAGTATCCCCACTGTAAAACCTTCCCAGTGCTGCAGCTGCTTCTTTTTCTGGTTCCAGCTGCACAAACGCAGATGGAACAGCTTCCTCCTTCCAGTGTTTGCTCTACTTCCTTCTCAAAGATGCCACATTGCAATGGGGTGTTTTAACAAACCCTCCAAACAGCATTCACAGTCTGGTAGCAGTTTTGAGAACTTTCACGTTGTTCATGAAACAACTCCCACAGAAAGAAATGCTGCCAAGCAAGGGGAATTATCCTTAGTGCAACAGAACTGTCCTCTTGGCACAAAGCACCTGATAATAACCTAGGACCTGATCTAACCTATGTGTTTAAAAGTATCTCAAGTTGCCACTTTATGACAGACTTACACATTCCTCCGGACCTCCAACACTCTGTTAGAAGAGCACAAAGGTTGCAACATGGTTTGTTTAAAACTTACCCTATAGTAATTCCTCAAAAATACAACAGAGAAAATAAAATCACTGCGAAACCAGAGACAACTAAAAAGTTAGGAGGCTCATAAATTGCAGGTTTGTCCTTTCCAAGCAACAGAATCCTCGTGGGAACAGACTCAAATTTCTATTTTCTCTTGGGATAAGTAAATGCAAAAATAGTTTCCGACAAGAGGAAACCTACAGAGCTAGTGACTGGCAGATACCCACATTTTGCCTTAGGCACCATTGCAAGGAAAGCAGAGTGAGAGGGAGCATGAGCACACATGGTCAGGGACAGAACTGTAATACCTGGACTGTAGAATGGCATGTGGACAGTTCCCACAGGGAACTGCAGTGCTCCAAAGCAAATAATGCAAAAGGCAAAAAATGAGGGGAGAGCTAAGGATTCACATGTGTAAAGTGTTCCCTGCTTAATCCATATGGGACTGTATTCAGCTAGACTATGTGCTATTTTTAACACACACCCTGTAAAAGCTGCTGTGTTTTGACTTCACTGGCTGGAAAAACAGAGTTTTTAAGTTTCTTAGTATATGAGCATTACAAGAAAAGAAAGCTGAGGAAAAAAAATTCGAATTTGGTCTCCAGTGCAGCTGAATTTTTTTTAACTGGTCTGTTAATGTAGTAAAAAAGCTTTTTATAACATTAAATAACTATTGAGAGAAATGTGTATGTTTTGAAACTCACACAGACAGTGTAATGGGCTGTCCCTTTTGTGTGAAGGATGCCATCCTATGCTGTGGCCAGAAACACTCTCTCATTTTAACTCTGGGTGAAAGCAATTAAAAATAGGAAGGTACAAGGACCAAGTAAAGGAAGTAAGGAAGTGAAGCCCCAAATTGTAACGTATGGTGGTTAACACAACAAGAGATGGAACAACTAGTTTTGAATTCTTGGGGGAAAAAATTGGTGAGCACTTTAAAAAGATAGAAACATGCTGTATTTTCCAAGCTTTAAACTTCCACAGAATGTCATGTATCTGTAGCAAGCAGTTTGAAATGCAGCAACTATTCAAAGCACCAAAGCAGAAACAGGCCTCTAAGCAACGTTTCTATCCTGTAACAGTCTATTTATTCCATTAATCAGCCAATGTTTTATACTCATTCAAGCACAAGACAACCCACTGGTGTATTGATTGCATTTATTTTACAGTGCATCTCTTCTCGTGGTGGCATCCCCTTTAGCATTGCAAAGAGATCTGGAATAGATGGAACTGTTACTGAAAATCCTTCACAGAAAGACAAAACATCAAGCAATGTAAAACAACTTCCCTTTATTCACGACTTGATCTTGGCCTTCATTGTACAAATAATTTGCTGTGCAAAATAGTTTATAAAATACTAAAAAAAGCGCTTTTATTGTAAAAAAATAAAGTTTCTAGATATACAGTTACTTTGCACTATCACAAATATTGTCCAGTATTCAACATTTAAATTTAATGTCACCATGCTCAGGTCCTGTAAACCAATGACCCTACTGGTAAGAAAGCCACTACTGAAACTCAGGTTCACTAGGGACTGGTTAAGCATTTTCCTCCTGCCATATCTACACCCTCACACGGCTCTGATGACCCATACTTGGAATTGTATCCATACCATGAAATTAGACACTGGCCATCCTTTCCTCCATTGTCAGGTAAAAATTCTAAGTTAAATGGCAAATTCAGTCAGCAGAAAATTTTAGTATATCATGGCAATAACACAGGAGCTACACAGTGCAGTCACAGAACAACAAAGGTCCCCAACAGTGCATTTAAACTTTGCTGAGAAGCAGTGTAAATAAAGGCAGCCTACACGTGGTTCTGGGAATGAGCACTTTGATTCCTGTCAGTGTCCAAGCTACCTGGCTTAAACTCTCTGTGATCTCCCTATGCTGCAGTGCAATTGCAATCACATTAGCATGAAACGCCTCTAAGAAGTTTTGGTACAGTCAGCTGAGCCCTCATTGCTCCAATTCGCTTTCGTTCTGCAGGGTCTTCATTGCTAAGCCCCAGAGGGTCATGCTGGAGAAGAAGGGGCCCTCGTTACTCTTGTAAGTGGCAGACAAGGCCCGGCTGCCCAGGGGGTCACTGCAGTGGCTGTCCAGGCCAGCCACGGAGGAGCGGATCATGGGAATGCTATCAGACTGCAAGGGTCCCTCTGCTGAAGACACATCTGCGTCTGCATAAGCATATGCTGCTGGTGGAGTTTGCTGTGCCTGGGCTTTCAGGAGTTTAGCAGAATCCACACCGAGTTTCTCTGGGTTTGTTGCACTGTGGTGTTGGATCATTGATCGCAACTTACAGTACGAATCCGCAGAACCGTCAAACTCAGCCGAGTTTCCAGCTGGGCGAACGGGGAATTTAACAGACACTGGTAACAACGTGACAGACATTTCTTGGCCAAAAGAGTCAGAACTCTGGGACTTGTCAAGGTCGGGCGTTTCGATCCCTTGAGCGAATTCCTCGAGTGCGTTCGGCCCCTCCTCGGAGGCTTTGCAGTGCATCTTCTTGTGCCGCCGCAGCACGGCCGAGCGAGTGAAGCACTTGTTACACGTCTCACAGGTGTAGGGCTTCTCCCCCGTGTGAGTCCTCACGTGTCTGCGCAGGTCCCCAGAGCCTGCAAAACATTTCCCTACGAGGCACAAGTGATAAATTCAGATATTGTTCTTAACACAAGTGAATAAACATGTTTTATTTACAGAAACTATCAAGTGATACGGTATCATATGTCCCAGTCTCTTATCTAGAACAGGTTCAAACAAGTTCCATCTATTTTTACAATTCCATTAACTTGTTTCTTCTTCTTGATCTGATTTTCTAACTTGTGTTTCCCAATGAGTGGGTTTAGTTTTCGTCTCCAGAGACAAGAATATCCATTAGTATTCGAAAGCTGTGAGTGCTCTTAGTTTGTCTCAATCTTCATGGAGAAAAAAAATAATTTTAAACTATCATTTTAATTTGTCTGTCTGGAAAAACAATATGCTGATAAGCTTCTAAATATATTCTTCCAGTGAAAGCTTCATCATAGAAAGAAATGGTTTGTTCATTACCAAGCAACAACGCTCAAACTGCTGACAAAGTTAGCTTTTTTGTTAACTATAGGCTAAAATAATGCCACAGTCCTAGCCAGAGAATGTGTGAGAACTGTAATTTTTTATTGCTGTAAATATTAGAATACAGAAAAATATTCCACTGTTTGCCTATCTCCAAAGCTACAGACTCAAATAAGCTCAATCACCATACTGCAAAGAAAAGTGTCTGAGGCTGAACCAAGGCAAAGTGTAGAAGAACAAGCAGAAAAAGAGAAAATTAATTTCCAGAATTGCCACATGATTCAGACACCTCACATTCTTTAAAATAGTAGAAGTAAGCTTGTGATTTTTATCTCATTTATTTTGTGAGGACAGATACCAACTAAAACAAACTGTATTAAATGACTGCCCAATAAAACTGCAGTCTCGATTTCCAGCAGCATACTTTCTACTTTGCTGCACAGATTTCTCTTCAGAAGAGCCATTAAACAGTAATGATAATACGTGTGGATCTTTTGCATAATGTGAATGATTTCTTAATGCTTCATCAGAGCCTCTTTGCACAATTTTTGTCTTTTCAGAATAAGATGACTTGGCTAAAATCAAAAATATTCAAAAGACCACTACAAGACAAAATGAAAACAAGCCTGTTTAATGACAGCAACACAACTGATTGATTGTACTTTCATATCCTGCACGTCTATCCCCTCATTCTAATGCAAGACCTCCTGATAATATTGGCTTTTTCTAAACATACTGCAGTTGGATTTGAACATATGAAGCTACCCTCCTCCAAAGCTGATTCCTCAGAACATGAATGAAATTCTGTCAAAATAGCACATAATGGGAAAAAAAAAAACCAGTATGCAGGATGCATAATCTATGTAATCTATGAGATCAGGATGGACCTGATCAAAAGCCATTTTCAGACCACCTGGCAGTATGGCCTATCTAACACATTTTGAAAATGGGTGTTCTGAAACATTGCTCAAGTTTTGATTTTATTCCAGAGGTTGAAGCAAAGTAACAAAGGGTTGTTATTATCAAACTCCGTGGGTGAATGGAGTTAAAATCAAATGGTATGCAACTGGAAAAAAAAAAAAGACCCCATCAATAGCCAAGTAATGTCAGACCTAACTTTCCATCAGAAAGGACTATTCTGCAAATAGATCTATTTTTGAAGCAGCCACTATGAGCAGCTCTTTAGCAAACACGTCCACATACAATGTTGATTCCTCTTAGTTTCTCTAATTTTCAACTGAAATTCTCTTTTAAATCTATGAGAAATAAAGGAGGTTATTACACCAAATTAAAGACTATGAAGCATGCAAGACAGAAGATTTTGTGACTAACTTTCACAATATGGCATTTCAGTTTAAAACAATTTTGGTTAATTGTTATTCTGCTGACAAAAGAACTTCTACTCATTATTTGAAAAGCAAAGACACAACCAAGCAATGCACAGTGAACCTTACCACAAGCTGAACAGCTGTATGGTCTCTCTCCAGTGTGCCTGATTCTGTGCTTTACCAATTTTCGTTGCATATTAAATGACTTCCCACATTCATCGCAGGTGAATACTTTATCTGCTGTATGGGTCTTTTTGTGCTCCTTTAAATTACTGAAGTTACTGAAACCTAGAAAAATATGACAGACACTGAGATTAAAATGACTCCTCACATTTCACTCAAAAAACCTGAGGCAGAAACTTTGGTTCTTACACACCTCTGCCACAGATATCACACAGGTGAGGCTTTTCTCCAGAATGAATAATTATATGGCGCTGAACATCACCAGAAGCAGCAAATCTGTAACACAACACAAAACCCAATCAGTGTCTTTATAAGGCCCTTATTTCCCTAAACTGAGTCTCATATGGAAATTGGCTTTAATGAATGCCTGATGTTCTGAACAAAGACCTAATACACAGATAAATGGATGCAGTTAAGAAAAACATTTTTAAACTGACAATGTCCAATTAAATTTATGCTAGGAAAAAAACTCCAAAAAATATTTTTACCATTAATATTACCAATTCATTCTGCATTTTATGCTATTCCTGCATTAGTGTATTTTCTGTCACCTGTTAGCTAGCAGATTTAATGCTTTGCTTAAATTTTTCAAACTTCCCATACTTCAGAATTCCATAAAATGTTAAAAAAAGTATCACCAAATAACGAAAAAAATGTGAGGGAAAGGTACAAATGTGCATGATTTATTGTGACTCACACTGTTCAAAATATATGCAACAATATACAACACAATACATATAACACAACAAAATACACTCAAAGCTATTCTTATCTACATACCAATGTACAAAAAACTCAGACCACAAGCTCTGGTGACACGATTACTTTACTCAGTACAAGTCAGTTGCAGACATTTATGTATTTTAATCCCATTAACACACACTTAAACCCAGTGTCTTCTAAATAAAATGGAGCAGCATGCTGCCTTAGCTCTTGGCCCTTAGTTTATCACAAAGATTAGCAGAAAACATGAACAAATTTTTTCACGTTAACTAAGATGAACAATTCTCCTCACCTTTTCCCACAGATTTCACAAATGTATGGCTTCTCACCAGAATGTCGACGTAAATGTGTCTGGAGATTACCTGCCTGAAGGAGAGTAATTTAAGCATTTAAATTCAGCTTGCCTGTTGTTGTATACAGTTAAAAAAAAACAATGATGGGAACTATGAGATTGGCTTTTTATTCCTACTTCTAAGGCAGACTAAGAAGACTACAAAGCATGTATGAACTCAAGCATTCTTCTCCAGTAAAGACAGACTACCATGGACTTCAAGACCAAGTTGTTTATGTATGTAATTATACATTGACAAGAACAGAAATGGGGAAAAAATAAAAACAAGAAGCCTAAAATCAAATGCTAAGTGAAAAAAAAAACCTATAATTGAAAGCAGATCAAATGATAAATTAAAATTATACTATCTAGAATGCAGTGAAAAAGAGAACTTACTAACTTACTAGCAATATGGCTCATGTTAGTCTTACTTTCCCTGTCCTACAAATAAACTATTGTTACACAAGTATGTCTGAATTCACCTACCAGATGGTTAAAAAGAAAAGAATAGGGTGAGCATTCCTCTATCCATAAAATACTCAGATGCTTCAAACCTGAAATTATTTACTCATACCAGAATAAAACAGAACAGGTGGTACAGAAAAGAACAAATTGGACTACTAGTAACTATTTTATTACATATCTTTCCTCTCTCAATCCTCTAAAAATCATGCTAGTCTAGCAGGCAAACCAGACTATGACTAGATAAAACTTTCTTACTGAGTCCACCTTTTTTTTAAAATGTTCTAAAGCCTCTGGTCCTTCTAAATGGCCACTCCCCTGAGTCCAGCTCTCACAAGCACAAGACACACCTCGTAGAAGAGCTGCAGATGTTCCAGACATTGCGCCTACTTCCACAGGCAGTTTTTAGCCCTTCCACTCCCTTTGACTGATAACTGCCTGGTTTTATTTGAGTGCAATAAAGAAACATTAAGTCCTTTACACCAGGAAAGAAAATTTGAGATGCAAGGATTATCATGTCCCACCAGTCACAGTAAGACAACAAAAGTAAGACCCAGAGTAATTTCTTCTGACTCATTTAGATAATAAATTACCTGTTAAGATCCACCACTGTAATCAGACCTGATAATATACCAGAACTCAAGTACTGCAGACACACACAAACAGAGGACAGTATCAAATGGATCAGTGTTTGAACCCTGAAAGAGCTTTCTTTAACCCCTGTATATTTTTTCAGACAACAGTGTGACTGAACCACTGTTTTCTAAGGCCAAACTTTCTAATACTGAAACCCACTCAAAGAGAGGCATTAGGTACTTATTTCTGGGGAAGAAGAAGATGAACCAGGGAATAATTTTTGCTTTTCAAAGACAAGGGATTTTATGCAGCAGTGCATTTTAGAAAAACATACAGAAAAAAAACCAGAACCTTTACTTCTATCCATGTCACAAACAAATCCTATAATGGGCATTTGAAAGTTATTCCAGATAAAGACAGAAGGTAAATTTGAAGTGCAACAACTATTTTGAAATAGTTCCCATAAAGGCATTTTAAGTAAGAATAAAAACATTTTACATAAAGCAGCAAGTAGATCAATTTCTTTATTACAAGCCTATGTCCTTTCCTCCTAATGAGGGCAAAGCTTGTTACTAACTGTGCTAAGACAAAAACCAGTAAAAACATCATTGGCTTGTATCCTTTCTTAAGCTTTAGAGCTGGCACACAACCTTGGTTAACGCATCACATGCCATCCCAATGAAAAAAACTTAAGGGGACTTTTGCTTGCATTTCAGTGCAAGAAAAAAAATGCTCAGAAGAATCCCCTTAATGGTTGCATAGAGCTCCTCACAAATTTGGAGACCAGAGAGATATGCCAGACTTAGTCCTTCTGTAAATGGCAAGCTTTGAACATGAAGGAACTTATGCACATGGGCTCCCAAAAGAATCTCTGCAGAAGGAGGTAAAACACAATATCCTGGATCACCAGCCAGAGAGGCTTCACATCACAACAAGCTGTGTACAAGTAGTAAGGGAAGATGCAGGCTTGGAAGTAAAAAAATGAATGTTTTTCTCAAAAAAATCAAAGACATTTATGGCTGTTTGTCCCCAGCTATGAGTTCCCATGTAAATTTCCCCTACTTCCTTCACTTTCTGCTCCACATTCCAACATGCAGCACATCAGCTACTTTCTGCAGGAGCAGACATCCCACCATGCCCAACAGCTGCACTGTCTCAAAAGCACAGATCATGAAGGCTTAAATGAGAAAAGTGTTTCTATTTCTGTGCCTACAGACAGAGAAGATAAAGGCCAAGATTAGAGATGGTATTTTAAGCAAGAAGTAGATAGTAATTATCCTTGCATCTTACTTTCTTGTAGGTGAAACCTCACTTATTTGCAGGATTCAAAACCAAATACCTCAGCAATATGCAAGACCACTTTATGACCAGAGAAAGAACTGCAGCACAGAGGCTGAATGCTCTGGCTTGTATGCTGGACATGTAGGGGCTGTCCACCAATATGTATCTACCTACACCTTCAGGCAAGTGTGGTAGAACAGAGCAAAGGGAAGCTGCTTGGGTGTGTTTAATTAAAAGGCAAAAATCTCCAGCCTTGTCAGGGGTTTTGTTTGTATCTGTAATTAAAGAGGAGCAAAGTGTGTTGCATGAGGAGTCTGTCATGCCTGTCATACACTCTGAGTGTGTGACACTTCCCCCCTCTTCCCCCACTGTAGTAGTACAGAATACCACTTCATTTGCCAAAGGTACTTTTAATGGAATTTGGAAACATCCATGTTTTTCTTTTAATAACTAGAAGCTCAGCCCTCAAAATGAATGAAAATGCTCTTCTTTGCCTAAAAATAAGACCCAGTTTTGCTGAAAATTGTCCAATAAGCACGATGAAACAGTATTGTTCACTGGATGCAGTCTTATATTGATATTCAGCAACAAGGTGGAGGACACAAAGGCATCAGATTCATGGGTCAAAAAAGTCCCACTGGTGGGCTGTGAAACCGAGACAAGAGAAGCACAACCAGTGGTGGGTGGATAGGCACAGAGCATGTAGCTCTAATTCTTAAACCAGGACCCATAAGAAATGCCAAAGCTATTCAACAATAATTATGTAATCTTAATATAAAAATATGCACCTGTTTACTGTCTGCTGTACTTAGATGTGCACATCTCAACCACGAAATCAGAAAGGAAATGGGCATACATAGTGAGACAACTAGGCACCAAATTTGTAGAAATACATATTAGTTGTTGTACCCAGAACAGGAAGCAAGCACTGGAGGGCAAATTGAGCAGCTTAAGCTTAGGCCCTGTATGTAAGTATGGAATTTCACAAGAAGTTTTTCTTAAATCATAGCTGAGTTTTGTCACTTCAGACAGACTGTGATGTTCTCACTGAAAGAAACTCAGACCAATTATACGGATACAAATTTTTTTTTATCTGACTCAAATCTACTTAACAATTTATGCCATTTAGGAAGATGAAACTTTATTGTGAATACAACACTATATAAAACATGAACCTGCACTGTTTCCAGACACTGTAAAAATGCTATTCACAACTTACCCCTAAGCATAAAGCAAAAGAACAGTTTGGAAATGAATGTTCTCTGTATTTCAAATATAGTTGTGGCTCTGTATAGTTAAACATTCATTTGAAGGTAAAATACATAACACATCTACTGAGAGCAGACAGAATCAAAGACACAGAATGCATCAAAGAAATCCAAAACATTCAACATGTTATTTTTAAATAAGGCATTTTAATAATTTATCCCTAATGTGAATTCTGTCTTTTAACAAAAAAAAAAAAATCTAATCTTAAACCCAAGATTTTTAGAATCAACACAGAGATGCATTTCAAGTGTAAGTACCATAATATTTAAAATATTCCCACCTGTGAGAAGTGTTTCCCACAAATGTTACATTCAAAAGGTTTCTCACCTAAAAGAAGAAACAGAACATAGAACTTCTAAGAGTTGCAGTAGAACAGAAATGGTTAAAATTGGTACACTTCCTTTAAAACATGTAATGTAAGAGTAAAAAATATTCCCAAAAGGACACTTACCTATGTATTTAAGGGGAAATTCAAGAGGGAAACACAGCTTTTACCACTAAGTTTGTAAGGCAGACTTGCTCAGAAACAGAATTTATCTTTCAAAACAAGTAGAAGAGTTTTGATATGAATGGGTGCAGGTTTTAATTTTTTTAAATGCTTTTCATTTGAAATGAAAGGGGCATCACATCACCAGAAAGAACAGAATAGATGATAAGGCCCAACAACAACTGTGATGGGAAGTGTACCTGTTTTTTCACTTGCACAGACAGAGACACATTCTTAAAAAGAAGGAGGAATGAAGGGAAGCTAATTTGGAAGAATTGTGTTTTCTGATTTCAGTGTCTACCATACATCTCTGCTCAGCACATAGCCATTCACTTCCAGAAAATACATACTTGCCTTCAAATTCTCATCCTATATAAAACTATCTGAAGATTAACCCAAGTATTTTACTCCAAAATTCTGAATTCATACATATAAAATTGTTATTCTTGAACCTTGAAAAACAGATTAGCAGCTTTAGCAAAAACTGGTGCAGCCCACTTCAGCTTTTCAAAATAACTTGACTCTCAATCTAGAATGTGACTGCACAACAATTCTCTTGCTGTCAATTTAAGACAAATATGTTTTCGTTATAACTTTTCCTCCTCTACAGTATTTCATAAAGGTGGGGTTTTTTTCCCCTGCTTAGTTCTTGGTTTCCTAGTTTTTACACTGTTGATAAAATTTAATGTGCATTTTTTAGAATTTTGAAAACAAAAATGATGCTCAAATGCCACTGATTCAAGGACAGTCACACTTCTCATCATCTTTCATGAGTCTAGCTATACATTTAAAGGACATTTATAACCTGTCCCACATGTGCAGGGCAACAAAACTGGTATAAATCCATATGATTTTAAAAACAGAACATTTCCAAAGGGAAAAAGAGCTCTTACACTGTTTCATCTTGGTTGTGATTAAAAATTCTGTCTAAGATTTTTATTTACTTCTTTAATTGTAATTTTCCAGACTTTACAGAAAACCTTTTGGCTACTCTTCCAGTAAGTATTCTTTACATCAGAAATGTTACAAGCAACATCTATCATATCCAGGTGTGGAAATTCCATTTTTCTTTCCTCCTGCCAAATACAGACTAAGTTCTTTCAATATATTTTAGGATCAAGGACTAAATGCAATTCTCTTTAGATTTTAAAACACAGAGTTAACGTACAGTTATGTTACTTCACAGATTGTAACCCTGCAGTTAGTCTGACAACTTGAAGCTTTATCTACTTTGTCTACTTAATAAAGAATGGAAATCTGGCAGTTTTAAAAACCAGAATTTTCTTCAATTAAACATAAAAATTATGAAACCAGTAAATCAACTATAAAGTAACTCAACTATAAAGAGCACTGAGGCTTGATTTCATTATGGCTTTAAACTTGCAAAACACTAAAAATTCTGATACTGACAACACAAATGTAAATGAAACCAACAGGGACCCAGATCTGTAGCAACTGGGAAGAATTTTAAAAACCATAAAAGCATCAAGATAATATGCAATGGAGGTTAAAAAACACTAGTAGCAATTTTTGCAGAAATTACCCATACAAGAAAAAAGTGACTGTAGACCTAAAGAACAGTATCTGAATAGGAATCCACTCTGAAACGACTAGAGGGAGAGGGAAGGAAGTGGAGGCTCAAATTTCTCAAAACTATTGTTGTAGGCTGCATGCAGCCTCATCCTAACTGTACTGATGTACAAAGAATTGGAAGTTTTTTCCCCCAAGATAAAGAGAAAACAAAAGGGTTTTTTTAAAAGAAATATCAAATTCGTTTTTGGAGAACAATTTTGCACTTGCATAGAATTCCAAACCACTGGGCTTATCAAGTAACCCATTGCTCAGAAGCAATTAGCCTCACTGTACCTGAGGGTGTATTAGTAAGAGCACAGCTAGTAAGCTGAAGGTTATTCTTCTCTGCCTATCACTGGTGAGACCATAACTGGAGCCTTAAGACAAGAAGGCAAACAGGAAATCTCACTGCTGTCTACAGGCTTGGGAAGGCAGAGGCAAGCAGGTTGTTCCTGGTACACAGTCCTAGGACAAGAGGTGGCAGACCCAAGTTCGATCATGACAAATTCCAATTAGACATATGAAAATAATCTTTTATCCCATGAGGGATCACTGGGAGTGACTGACTGTAGAGGTTGTGGAAACTCTGTCCCTGGAGATGTCCAAAATTTTCACTACGCAAGGTCATGAACAAAACAACCTGATGTAATTTGATGTGCCTTGAGCAGGAGGCTGGAGTAGATTACCTCAGGAGATCCATTCCAATCTAAATTATTCTATGATTCTACAACTGTCAATGAATTCCAAACCAAAAACCTGATCTGAGAACACCAGGATTGTACCCTTCTTGTTCAACACTCTGCAAGAAGAGGTGAAGATAAAGTACACAATAGTGGGATCCATGGCTGGATCAACAGCAATAGAGAAAAACTGGGGAATAGTAGTAACTGAATACAATTTAGACAATGCTTAAACAAACATCCAGGGGACTTTACTTTTGAACGATTGGGCTGCCTTGTGTTTTCTATCTTCTGTTGCATCGTTCTTGTTCAACACTCTGCAAGAAGAGGTGAAGATAAAGTACACAATAGTGACCAAAGCAGTGTTGTGTCAGGTCCAGAGGAGAAAGGCAAGAAGGCATAAGACGAAATCACAAAGGTAAGGAGCTGTACTCACTAAGGCATGGAATGCTGGAAGTTTCTCAAGCAAAGCTGGGAATGAAAAGGTTGAGGATCAACAATGTATTACATGGCAGTGCTACTCTGTTCCTGTTGCATTCCATCCTGCCAAGAGTTCTTTCCATTGGCCTGGGTTTATTTGGGGCTGTTCTTTTGAGATGTTCCCTGAAAATACATAAAATACCCCAACAAAACCACTGGATGTTCCTGGACAGGTATGGACTATATAAGAGAGATATACTTGCTTCCTTTTTTTCAGACAGGTCAATATAATAAAGAACAAATTATAACATCCAGTCAAAATCAATCAAAGTCAATGCAGTAAGCTCTGTTTAGAGACTCCTTTAAATGTCCACTACAATACAATTAGAAGAGCCAGACATGCCAGCACAATGATTGCTGAACACAGTCTGGCTGCCTTCACATAGAAAACTCATCAATGCACTCATGCTAACCTGCAAATTCTTTAGTAGTTCCTAGTGCTCAGGGACAGAGACTTTCGCACGTGCTTTTTCTTGACAACTGGGCCACCACAGCACTTGTGTTGAAAGAATTGTCATTTGTGGGTTAAAAACAGGTTTGCCAGTGTGACATGTCCATTTCAGCTTCCTCTATCTCTTTTGCGAAGCTGCATTGGGAGGACTTTCAGTGAACTGTAATACTTAAATGCCTGCTAACCCTTTTGCTTAGCTCTAGAAAATGAATGTTTTTAAATAAAATTGATTAGCTAGCAATCTGCTATGCTTTCTGAAGTGGCAGATGAATAGAAATGGCTTTTAGCATACACTTCTATTATTTAACTACCAGTGTATCTAACATAACAATACAAATGTGCCCTGTACCTTCTACTAAAGATCTTCCCAATATTAACATCCTACTCACTAGCCACTGCAATTTTCCAAACACTCTTTTTGCACTAGTTGGGTATTTAAAAATAAATTAACATGAATAACAGCAAAACAACAGGGAATAATTCCCAAAAATAACAGAGAAGCAAACAGGCATTTCTAGTCATAGCCTTGCCTCAGTTTTTCCATCCTTTGATGTGCTTATTATTTGTTAAACTTAGGCTCTTACACTTTTGTCATCTTAGCACATCTATAGAAGAATGCTAATGCCAAATTAACTAGCACTCAAGTCTGGAATTTTTGAAAACTACTGGAAGAAGATGGTGTGTGAAAAGCAGCACAGAATTCCAGAATCCTGAGGTCTCTCTAGCACAAACTCACATGTTACTGCAGTCTCTCCCTTAGCAGGGACTTTTCTAGATGCTCTTGTCTTCTATCTGATCATCTATTTTCCTGAAAACCTAAGATATTAAAATATACCTGATGATACCAGCTCAAACCAGATAATAAGATTCAAAAAAATACAAGGCAAAGAGAGGATCTAGGTAAGAGGCATATGGAACTCCTTCACAGGAGAAAAAACGTAAAAAAAATATTAGAAACATAAACATACAGAAGCAGTTAAAGCTAACAATTGAATATTCAGGAAGCTAATGCAAAATGTTCATATTTTCAGGTTCTGGGAAGATTTTTCTATGAATAAAATGGAAAAGTAAACTTTTAATTCTAAGGATCAGTTAAGAAAATAAATTAATGTCTGCCAAGAGCGTTTCATATTTAGTGTCAAAGTACCAATACGTGGATGATCATTTCCAAAGTGATGTTTATTTGACAAGATTGAGAGAGATGCATTTGTGTATTTAATACAGGGGAAAAGAAAACCAAAAAAAATTCGACAGCTTAATCAGGAGTAACACCATCTCAAGGACTTTAATCAATGGTGTTACCTGACTAGCAAAGGTAATTCTTAAAAACTCTTCTAAAGAACTTAATAATAATGTCCTAATAATAGGACATGCTGTTTAAATTGAACAGATAAATTAATTAATTTGAAGGTAAATTAGGTCTTGTTTTTCACTAGAATAAAAAGATACTTAAAAATAAATCTATGTTAGGTTTAAAAATATTACCTGTGAGTTTTTAAAACAAAGTACATTAATTCAAAATTCCCATTTACTCTGCAGCTTGCAAGAGCCTTACTCTCTAGGTAAACACAATTAAAGTTGTTATAAAGCATATTTCTACAGGTTAAAAAAATTACCACCAAGGCCCAATCACCTGTATCTTACAATGAATATATGACCAGAGAACAGAGGTATTCTAGTATACTTATAGTACCATTTATTTGTTTACACTTTTTATTGTTATCTGGCTCAAACATCTGGGCCACCAGACAAACTGACTAGAAATGACTCACCTAAGTGCAGGACAAAACCAAAATTTTCACTGAAATTTCATTTTCACTGAATTCCCACAATGTTCTTTGAAAAAGCACCCAAAATCCCAAATACATAGGAGAAATCTTTTCTACAACTCCCAGCAAAACTCAGTATTACAGTTCTTTATTCCTGTAGGAATATCCATCAAAAAAAAACCCAAAAAAACCAACAAAACCAAACCACAACCTTTTGAAAGTAGACCCCTAACCAGCATCTCTCAGTCAAAAGACACTGCAAGTTATTCTCTGTAATTTAAATATTTGGTCTGCAGACCAAATAACTGATAACTGTACCTGTATGAGACCTTTTATGTAGCTCCAAATTGCTTGGATGCTTGAAAGCTTTCCCACATAACTCACAAGTATATTGTTTCTGTGACTGAAGAGTCTGTGATTGTCCTTCTTGTTCCAAAGGACCTTGAGATCTTTCCACTTCAACAGTTTGTTCAAAATTCTCAGAATTCACTAAATCTTCAGCTTCTTTTTCATCAGTAACTCTAACATCTGTCGTGCCCGTGGTACTTTCATTTACAGGTTCAATTACTTCTGTTATTCTATTGTCATCACTTTGGGGCTCAGAGGGCTGCTCTGCCAGTTTCTGAGATCTTAGAAAATTTAACTTTTTGAGGTGTATTGCCTTTTTCAGCCGCATCTGTCTGGTGGGCTGCATAACTGTGCTCTCTGCATCTTGGTCTGGAGCAGCTTCATTCGCAGACTGAACCAGAAAGTTTGATGGTAAATGATCAGAGGTTTCCAGAATACACTCGGAGTGATTGACAGTGCAAGAATTATTCTCCACTGTGTTTATTTCCGTGGATGTGTTGTAAGAAAAGGATGGTTCTGCTCCTCTCTCATGATCAGAGCAAGTGTTTTGTTTATAGAACTGTTTGCTATAAAAGTTGCGTAGTTTATAGTAGTAATTTGGTTGTTTAAATGGAAGATCTGTGCAGCTGCCATCTAAAGAGTCTTGTGGTTGTTTCTGTCCATCACCCGAGGGGGTGTGAAGATTAACAGACTGTGATGCATGTGAGTGGTGCTCAGCCAAGACTTTGTTAGTTTGTGTGTCAGCTGAGCACTCAGGCAATAGGTTTGTCCCATAGCCATCACTGGCACAGCTGGTATCCGTACCCAAAGTGTTCTGCAGTGAAAATACACTATTACATGGCATGCTGGCTGCTTGCTCCACAGCTGTAGAAGACTTTAAAAAGGTGTGACAAATGTTCAGCACATTTTGCACTTGGAGACATTGTGCAATGTCCAGCATAGCTTGTACATTGTCCTGGCTAAGATCCAGGTGGGAGGTGTACATGAAGTCCAAGATCTGGCCTATACCACCTACATTTTTAATGTCCAAGTGAAACACATCATTCTTCTGGCCTGAAGAATTCTGGAAAAGGGTCCTGATAAAATAAGACAAATATTCAAATACAAACACAAATAATTCACAAACGCTGCAATAAGAAAAATACACATACACCTCAAATAGGCTGTCTGGTATGAAACAACAGTTTGTAGTCCAAGGTCTTACCTAGATTGTTGTATTTTTGAAGATGAATTTCTCAGAACTGCTCAATTAATTGTCCTATATATTAGTCCTACATTAGTGCACTTGAAGTATAAATCAAAGCAAATGATCCTTTATCTAACTTTAATTCTGTATTTTTTCATGCTTTCAAATAACACCCTATCCTTGTGGTTTCTTATGCACTGTTCTTCACATATTAGGTGCCATGGTGTATTTGTGGAAAAATTGCAAAACTGGTTGACTCAGAACAGTTTTTCTCCTTTCATCATGGCAAATCAAACAGGACATGAGAAATTTTCTAGTAAAATGGAGAAGACAGACCTCAAAGTCAGCTAAACTATTCTCCTCTGGCAACTAAGTTTGTCCACCAAACTCTATCAGTAAACCTATCGAAGTTCTTAGCATTAGTTCTTTCTCCACAAATACACAAGAGGATGGCAATATTAAACAAGATAATGGCCTTATTTTCAATCTATTCTCTCATATTTAAAAAAAGTACTTTTTTTACTGGTACTGGATGAGAACCAACTAAAAGAATAAGGAAGAGTACAGGTACATAATCCTAAAATGGCAGTGCAACCAATACTCACTGAATTTTCACTGAATCTTTAAAGTGAAATGAATTCAAAAAACTTCTTACTATTTGATGTAAAGTATTCTCAGCATCAGAGATGTAGTTCTTCGTGTGCACAACCAGTCCTAGATTAAGTGGGTTCATACTCTCTCTCAGTCAAAAATTTTATACCCTCACATTAAAATCCTGATACTCCCACAGTAAACAATGACATATAAATGGGGTCAGGTCACTCATATGTAGTTATTTACCTACACTAGAAGATGCCCCAAACGGGCATTTGCGGGCTAAATCTCAAATCAGGTTTTGTTTAAAGGTGGGCATAATAGCAAGGAGCTCTAAATCCTAAGAAAATGTGAGTCTATGCTGAAACTTTAGAAATGAAGGGGATACTCTGAAGCCAGTGCCCACATCCAAATTCTTTCATCATTTTAAACCATCTTATCTAAATTAAAACCAGAACTATAATGAACAGATCTGGGTTGAGAGTTTAAATTAATTAGCCACTTATATCCTATTGAATTTTAATAGGAGTTGAGCACTTAGTTCTTTTTAACTACTTCAAAAATTTGGTCTTTGAGCATAATTGCACCTCATCAATAGTACACCACTAGAGGAGAAAAAGGAACCTCTTATCTTTTTTCCCTGGTCATAACATAAAAATACGTTTCTTACAAATGAATTAGCAGTCAAGCTTTAGAGATGTTTCAAGATGTTCAAAAACTGCCAGATCTAGCAGCTTACTCATAACTAATATAAAACACTAAGTTGGGAGATCCAGCACCCTCCAAAATTTGGAGGCACAACTGAGGGCAGTACAGAAGGGGAAGAAAAGAGTGATGTGGCATAATGGGCCACCTGTATACTCTAAAACACAGTTGTTGTCTTTGAGAACCTGAGAAAGTAGAGATTCAGCAATAACCTATATAGTCAAACTTTATTTAGAATATGATTTATGAAACAAGTCACATTATTCAGAAGTGGATAACGTTTCATCAATTATATCCCTTATCTGGCTCTGTTAATACACTCTACTACGTTCCTTGTAAGCAGTTATCTTTTTCTAGTGAAATACTGAATGCAGGTCCCTGCCAGAAACATTATATGAAGCCCTGTAAGCAAGTAAATCACAAAAATGTCAAAATCAAAGAGCATACTGTGAATGTTTGACACAGCTTTATCTCTGGACAATTTCCCTCTTCTCCTTATATTCACACGAGTTACTTAGTCTGCAACCAACAGAAAAAAATACACTTCTCAGAAAAACCCTCAGCCAACAGCATTTAGTTAACTTTTTAAATAGAAGAATTTTTTTTCACATACCTGAAATATTGACTGAAAGCAGCTAATACATTTTTATGTGCTTTGAAGCAGACACCTTTCACCACCAGCATGCAGTCACAGAGAAGCCCCTGAATGCGCTGTTCATGTAGCTGCTGGAGAAGATGACAGCTATGGCTAGCAACAGTGTCCATGCTAGAAAACCACTTAAATTACCTACAACGAAATAAAATGCTAAGGTGAAAATTAAATTGCAAAATTAATTTAAAATATTAAGAACATTTTTACAATTTGTTTTAGCTTTCAAAGGAAACAGACTTCAGTTTACACCTGCAATATGAGCTCCAATAACATTTTTCTGATTAAAGATGAATTACAGTACTGCTCATCAACAGATACACAGCAATACACATAAGAAATACTGATTGTAACAGAGCTTTGCTTACAACAAAGAGCTTCTGCAAAAATCTAATGGTGCTGCCAATAAGCTGAACTCCATAACCACAAAAAAATGCATCCCAATATAGCTAGCTTCCACTATAATTAGATTTTAATGCAAAAACAAATTGCATGTACAAAATCAGTAGCATTTGTAGAGGAAAACCTCAGTTTCTTCAGCCCCTAAACTCAGAAGGGAGAACATAGTACTAGTACTATTTGTTGCTGTTCTAGCCATGTACGTTTCCATTGTGGATCTGATTAGACACATTAGTATGGTATTGTTTTTAATACAATGTAATATCTACATGAAAAAATGCCCTCTGAACAGGTTGAACAGACAAGTCACACTCCCTCAGAACACATTTACATTCAATTCTATACTTCCTTTCTTAAAAATATTTTTACAGAAATGTAACGCTTCCCCTGCACACTTAAACATGACAATTCCAGCTATTAGAATAATCAGAACTTCTGCTCTTCTAACTAGGAATGAAGAAGGAAAACCATCCTATTCCAAGGAATGAAGTAGGAAAACCACCTTATGTTAAGCATTAGACAGTGCTCGCCCCATTCTCAGATGTCATGAAAGACAAAGGTTCCACATTTTAATATATCCTGCTTTACTCTGTGATTCACTGCCTCCTGCTGTATTACACGGCGGGCTATTATATTGTGCTTTTTCTCGATTAATGCTTATCATGTTTTGACCAGGCTTTAAAATAAAGCAAGCACATTAATTTGACAAGTAACTGCTTTCTCTATGAACGTTTCCCACCACGGCATCGTGCAATTACTTTGACAACCAGTGAATTGCCTCTCATCCATCAGGTGCGTGTCTCCCCACGGGACCGGCGGGCACGGGGAGCAGCTCCCGAACTGGGGGAACCTCTCCAACACAGCCGCTATTTATGGTTAACCTCCCCTCAGAGGTGCCACAAGGAGAAAGGGACGGGGAGAGGGTTTGCCTCGCTGCGGGCCGGCGCTGCCCGGGGACAGAGCGGGCGAGCGGCCGGTGGCGGGGTCGGGGGCTGCGGGCGGGCCGAGCGCAGCCGCTGCGGCGGGAGGAGCACATGGACACACAGCCCTGGGCGGAGGGAACGCGGCGCGGCCTGGCACGGGCGGGAGAGCGGCCGAGGGGCAGGAACCGGCCCTGCCCAGCCCAGCGCTTACCGGCTCCGGCCACCTCCCAGCTCCATCCCCGCCAGCGGCCCCTTCCGCCGCCGCTCCCGCCCCTTCCCCTTCTCCTTCCGCTGCGCGGCGGCGGCCGGGGCGGGGACAGCGCAGGCGCGGGGACTGCGCAGGCGCGGGGGCGGCGAGGGACCGAGGGGCCGAGGGGCCGGGTGCGGCGCGTGCCGCGCGGGCGGCTGCGGGAGGCGGCGGCCGTGGAGGTGCGTGGGAGCGGGGCCGGGGCCGGGATCGGGGCCGGGGCCGGGGCCGGGGCCGGGGCCGGGGCCGGGATCGGGATCGGGATCGGGATCGGGATCGGGATCGGAGTCAGGGTCAGGCGCCACGGCACGGCACGGCACGGCAGCAGCCAGCTGCCGCCCAGGAGCGCGGGTGGCGGCCACGCCGGACTTCCCGCCCGGTGTGTCCGGCCAGCCCCCAGCGCTGCCGCTCGGCTGGGCCCGGCCGAGACGGGTCTGCAGCTGCGGGGAGCGGGACGGTGCGGCGAGGTTCCGCGGGGGAAGGGAGGGGGACCGGGAACGCCGCTTGCGAGGTGTATCGGCGTGGGGCGCGGTACGGGGGTCACTGATTCCGGGGTTGGGGTGGCGGGTGCGGGGCTTGCCGGTCCCCCAGGTGGGGCAGCAGGTATACGGAGGTTACTGGTTCCCCAGTCCGGGTGATGGGTACGGGGGTTACCGGTTCCTGGGTTGCGGGTTACTGGTTCCCTGTTGGGCTGGCGAGTACAGGCGTTGCTGGTTCCCGGGGTACTGATTTCCCCTCAGGGAGGGCCTCAGGCGAAACGAGCTCTTGCACGTGCAGCATCGGGCTGCTCGCCGTATCTGTCAGTGGGTGCGCAGGTGCGTTTCTCTTCGGCACTCCAAGTGTTTCTTTCAAGCTGTAAATTAAGATTTCCTTCTTGTATTCCTACAGTTGCGCTTCTGTGGGAAGGAGGTGGCTCCTGAACACTCGCCAGCATGGTAGTTTTCACATGCAATGCGTGTGGAGAAGCTGTGAAGAAAGCACAGGTTGAAAAGCATGTGAACATCTGCAGAAACTGTCAGTGCCTGTCTTGCATGGATTGTGGCAAGGATTTCTGGTAGGTAAAGGATGGAAAGTAGCCTTGCTCACTCTGCAGGGTTTGTCACAAATACAAGAGATGCAAGCCAGAAATTTTCACTGAAGGCTGTAGCATGACAGAAATGTGTGTGGTCTTACAAGCATGTACTTTAAGCACATCAGATTTTACTCATTTAAGCGTTGGCAAGAATAAGTTTTAAATGATCCATTCATTTTAATAATTTATTACTTCAGTTTGTTGATTAGTTAAGTGTTGCATGGTTTGAAGACTGAAGCATTTCAGTGACCTGTGGTTAAAAATCTCTTATATTCAGGGGTGATGACTATAAAGAACATGTGAAGTGTGTAAGTGAAGACCAGAAATATGGTGGAAAAGGCTTTGAAGCCAAAACTAACAAAGGAGATGCTAAACAGCAGGAGTGGATTCAGGTACAGTTTGTAACTATTGTCTGTAATCATCAGAGACAAAAAAGAGGCTATACTGGCTCAAACCAGAGGTCTGTTTTTACCAATATCCCCAGCTGTCTTCTGGCATTTCCTTGGTAGGTCTGTGTTTATCCTGATAAGAAATGTGTCTTTTTTTTTGAATCTGTCTCTTACTGGTTTGATTTAGTGTCATGTTCCCAGCTGCACACAAAGAGACATTGGTAGTTGTCCATCCTTTTCATGCCATATATGTTTTTATAGACCTCTGTCAGGTATCCCTCCCCATCTCATAGTCTTTGTGCAAGGCTCAAAAATCCTACCCTGCTTAGCTGTTCTTCATATGTAAGTTATACCTTTGGTCCTTTAAAGTCTTCCCACTTCTACTGTTATGCTTGTGAAATGCTGTTCAAGATATGAGTGAACCATAGATTTACCATGTGTCGTAACTATGTTTTCTGTGTCCTTTATTCCTTTCTAACCTTTTTGTCAGTTAATCTACTTTTGGGTGGTTTATTTGGTTATTTTTCACTGCTGCTGATCATGGTGCTGGCGTTATCATGGAATTGGCTATTTTAAGCCTGAGATCTTGTATCTAAACTCCAATGGTCAACCTAAAGTCTGCCATTTTAGATGTGAAATTAGGATTGCTTTTCCTTTTCTTCTTGCTTTACATGAATTTGTGTTGAATGTATTTCACCTTTTTATTACCTAGTCACTCATTTTCTTAAGATCTTTCTGGAATCTTCATAGTCCTCATCCTGAATAGCTTCGTAACATCAGGGAAATTTTCTGTCCTCTTGTCATATATTTTGTAAATATGTTGAACAGGAAATGCTCCAGCATGGATAGAAATATCTCCTACCCTTTCTGTCTTACACAAGAACCTACCCTCTTACGGCTGTCTTTCAAAGGTTTTTGGAAGGACCTCAAACACATCTCTAAAACCCATTAGTAATAAGTTAGATCCGTTATGTATGGATTTGTTGATTTCTATCTTGTGTAGAACACATCCTAACAAGGTGCTAAGCTACATGTAGACTTGAAGCATATGATTAATACCATTAACGTCAGAGATGAGTGCTGTTGTTGAGATTGAACGTTGTTTGAGGACATTGGTAAAGGCAGTATGATGTGAGTGCTTTTGCTTATGAACATTGGTAGCCTGCCTCAATAGTAAGTAATTCCTACATAGAAAGGTGGGGATTATTACCAGACACCCTTTTCTGATAGTCTTAACAAATTCACCAAGCCTTTCAGTCATCAGATTTTCAGAAGTACAAAGAAGGGTCTCCAGTGTCCAGTGGCTACCCTCTTCAAATACTGGGAAGCTCAGAGACTTTTTCCCCCCACAAACAGCAGTGCCATGAGGCACTGCCATGAGACCCTGGTGTAATCTTTCTTCTCTCATGCTGACACCCACTGCACAGGAATATCCAGAGCTGTCTTACAGGTATTAATGCTTGTTGAAGCTGGCATTGCTGCCAGAAGAAATGCATGTCAGCTGTGGCATCAAAATAAGCCTGATTTCTAATAATTAACTCCAGAAATTTGCCAAAACCAAGCAGCTGCTTTTCTTAATGCAGGTCTTTTTCATGCTGCAAGAATCCCTTCTATGACACAGTTACTTTAGTTTGTAACTTGTTCATGAGAAAGCACTGGTGAGCAGTCCTGCTTGCCTCTGCTTACTACATAGGTAGAATTGCTTATATCGATGATTTTGACACATCTAACGAGCTATGATAGAACCAAAGATCAGTGTTTTTCTCATGTTTTTTGAACGCTTCCTATGAGTAGGAACACATCCTGGACACATACCAGCTGTGGGTGCTGGGTGATTTCTGCCCATTGTGTTTCAGACATGCACACCTTACATGTACCATTTGATCCTTATGCTGCTTTGCTGATTTAATTCTGTTTTTCTTCATTCAGAAAATTCATGAAGTAATGAAGAAGCCCAACATAACCCCTAAAGTGCGGAACATCCTGGAGCAAATGCGTGCCTTTGATAACATTCCAAGAAAAAAAGTAAAGTTTCAGGTATGTTTTAACAGAGATTTGCAGTGAGCATAAAACCAGACTTTTCTAGGGAATGCCACTCTATTTTAACAAAGGTGGGACAAATTGCTTATTTGAGTGTTTGTGTAGATTCTGTAATAACTGAATTTCAAATAGGCAGTGGTTGTAAAATACATTTATTTGCTTAAAAGGACTCTTGGTGTACCACTTGAATTAGGTATTAAGCCAGAGACGTTTAAGCTCAATCTCCATATGTACGTTTGTTCTGTTTTTAATACCTTTCTTTTTTGACTGTTTGCTATTCCTATTTAATGTCCAAATTCTTAGACATACTTTTAAAGATTTCTTATTTGTTTGGCTTTGTTTTTTCCTGTGGAAGGCAAGATGCTGTTTTGAAAGTTTTCCTGTTACTCAGTATTCTGACAGAATCTCCCACTCTGCATGCTTCACTAAACTAAATTATGAATGTGGAGAATTTACTGTGTGTAAAGAATTTCATTAAAAGTAAAGAATTACTCACAAACTGGCCTTTTTTTCCCCCCTCTCTGTTCTGTGCCTCAGATTGTGAGGCTGAGAGAAGATCGTGCTTGCTTCCAAAGCACTCAAATAGAACTTGGTAGAGCTGTTGTGAAATTGCTGCTAGCAAGCTGAAGGTTAGAATATATCCCTACAGAATTAATGTTCTGAGCAGGAAAAATGGTATTTTCAAGAAGCTTCTCTTTTTGATAAGACACACTGCAGTGGAAGATCAAAAGTTTTTGCAGTTAATTGTTCCAATTTACTAATGCACCTTTCCTGGGGTTTTCATAGCAATGCAAAAACCTTTACATTACATTTAACATTGAATTCCACATTTCTAAAAGTTGATCTGTTGCAGATAGTGTGAACAGTGTAATCTATGGCTTTATTTTCATTTTCACCAGGAACACCTGCAATAACCCAAACAACTTTCAAATGTTTGCATTGAGATATTTGCTTAATTTTTACTTTCCTGTAATAAACTAAGGTATCCATCTAGGAGCATGACCATATGTCCAGTACACAAATAAATAAGATCAGATCATTAATGTTTTAACTCATGGGAACAGTCAGAAGGTTTGGTAGGAGGTTTAACATAACCAGTTATATTTAAACACTTGAGGATTATCTTTTGTATACATTTACCACTTGGGGATGGCTGTTGGTGAGGCAATTGAGATATATGGTGTAGCCTCCTAACAGTATCTAGACATAATGTGCAACAATTTAGCAAGGAGGCTTGAGAGATTCATGGGAGTAACCTCTAACCAGATCTTAGTCAAAAGCAATGATTAGATTCTTAAATGAAAAACGAAAACCAAGAACCAAATATATGGTAATGAAGAAAGAAAATCAGAGGTATGTGTTTTCAGTTACTGGTTTTTTTTCCATGGGCAGAATTGGATCAAGAACAGTTTGAGAATTCATGACAGCGCTTTGCAAGATCAGGTGTGGGATGTTTTCTCAGAAGCAACCAGAAACGTAAGTTTAACTGGAGGTACATCATCATAGAATGGGAACACACTCCAAAATGTTGGAAGGAAAACCTTTCAGACTCCTTTTGTAGGTGTTAGTAGAAACATTGTCTCCCATAGTTCCAATGGATTATGTTACAATGTGGTATTTCTTGACTAAATTGCTTATTTGTGGAACACAAAAGCCATGCTGAAGTAGTTGTTTGTACTGGGTAGGTTGTGATGGAAATCTTGGACATGGTGACATGATTATGCCATGAAAATCAGAAGGCTAATTTATGCTACTAGTGCATAAAGAAAGGAAAATACACTACCTTTATCTTTGATTCCAGTCTTATAGTGCACACTAAGAATAAAATATCTTTCAGAGCATTATTGGCCTCAAATTTATGTGTATTGGAGTGGGAAATTAACAGCACATAGTTCACCTAGTTTATTAGTGGGGAGAGGGATCCTCCAGTTTGTGGTGCAAGTTCCTTCCATTTCTTTGTGCGAATTGTGGACTCACTCTGACCTTTCTGTCCGTGGCTAATTATTTGCTATGTCATTACTAGCTTATTGTGTTTTGGTAGGGTGTTGTTTTGTTTGTTTGTTTGCAGCTATTGCTGCTACTCGAAAGCTGTTAGAGAAGCTTATTTCTCAGTTGATGTAAAGATGCTCTCCCCCCTTTCCCCCACATTCTTCTGAGGAAGAGTGGAGGCATAGCTCTGGCATTAATCTCCTGTTGATTATGCTTCATGTTTCTAATTTGATGATTCCAGTTAAACTTATTTGCAGTTTTTCTGAGGAATCCAAATTTAAGAGCCAGGAAAGAAAGAAACACATTTACTAAGGATTAGGAACATAACATAAACTCTTTTTTGCTGGAGCATTAATACTGAGTTGATACAACTTCTCTGAAGTCATAAGCAGTTCTCTCTTGACTTAAACTAGTTTTTAAGAAAGTCTTCAATCTGAAAACCTTTTATTTAAACACAAATTTAAACAATTACACTGTCCATACAGCAGAGCATAAAAGTAAAATACGTAACACAGCTTTCTTTCTTCAGTGATTTCAATTCACCTTTAAGAATTCTCAGATCTTAAGATACGATTTGTTAAATGCACCTTGAAGTGTATACACTCAATGGAAATTCTTAAGTAGAATTCAAATTTAATTGAAGTAACTCTAAAAACATGCTGGTGCTAAATTGCTTGTATAAAGATCTGTTCTCTTTCTAAATAGCTTCACTAACATTTCAGTAATTGTATTCCACTTGTAATTATTAAAATTAAAGTTTTAATTGAACATTAAATTTTTCATTAATATATTAATTATTCTACAAGAAAATCATTATAAGCCCAGGTACATTAAAAGAAAACCAAATATGTTGAGAAAAGGACAATTAAAACAACCAGGGGTGCCTTTCTTAGCATCATGCAATAATGGTTTGTTGTCCCAGACACATCCAAGACAGGGAAGTGGAGGGCAAAAGAGATTATTATTCAGGGGCTGTGTATTTGGGAATAAGTTCTGCATTTTGCTTTATAATGTGCTGTAGTTTTGTTTGTGTAAATAAAGAGTTGTCACTTTCTTAACTACATTTAGCAAATAATTTAAAACACAATAGACACTTACTTCAACTAGAAATTATATATGTTGTAAGATAACATTTCTTCTGTGGTGTTAATTAACATTTAGTCTGTTAAGTTAAAAGAAGAGTCAGGCACACTATTTTATGAGTGCTACTTCTCAGGTAACCGGTGACATCACATGTGAGCAACTTAATTGATTTCAGGATATCAGTGTTCTGAACAGTTACCAATGATCTAGTAGAGGAAAGTTGCAATGTCAAAAAACCACATGTAAAAACTGTAATAATCTTTCTTTCAACAAAAGATTTCAAATGAAAAAGAACAAGACAAACCACAGCAGAAGGAAGAGCATCAGTCTGCAGAAACTGGGGAAAAAACAATGGCAGAAGAAAATGGAATTACAGATGAAAAAACAGAGAGAAAAAAGAGTAAGAGAGAACGAAAAGAGGAGAGACAAAAGAACAAAAAGAAGGAGAAGAAAGATCTGAAATTAGAAAACCAGGCAGAAGTAAAAAAGAATAAAAAGTCCAAAAAAGGAAAGGAGAGCGTGGAGGATGAATTTGAAGTAAATGGAAATGACAATCACAGTGAAACAGAAGAAGAAACAAATGTAAAGAAACGCAAACATAAACATGTAGAAGGTATCCACCATACAACTTATATTCTTGTTTGTTTTGAAGATGCTTTTTCTCAATTCCAAAGCTCAATAAACTACCTAAGTAGAATTTTAAAGTAGTGCATTATATATACAAATTAGATTATTTTTAACAGTGATTGGACATTTCTTTTATAAAATCTGAACCACTTTGCAAATATAAGCTCATGTTATAAGAACAAAAACTTTAAGTCATGTCAGTACTTCTAGTTTTAAATCTTTTTTGTGTATGTTTATCCAATTCCATCTCTAGAGGAACGTCATACCAAAACAAAGAGAATGAAAACTGAAAGCATTTCAGAAGACATGGAAACAGAAAACATCAATGACAATGAAGAAAATGTGGGAACAGGTAGAGGTATTTTTAAAGGGACAATTTAGGTAGTTAGAAAACTATTCTGCAAAAGACCTAAGCAGGATATAAATACAGTGCTTCTGCAGCAAGCCTTGAAATAAACTGTGCCTCAGTGTGCATAAATGTGTGTGTATATTCAGTATACACATCTGTTCCAGAGTAAGTATCCTGTGCTACACTTAACACCTGATAACGAGTTACTTGTCTCATTTGTTGTTTCTGCTGTGCTGGCAGCCTTTGGCTATGCTTGGTTCCAGTGGACGCTGAGATTTCGCCACAGTGGCTCTCTTCCCTGCTGCCATGCACATTAGCCAACACAGCCAAAAGGGTAACAACTCATAGACCTCTTGGTATCTCTCATATCCCCAGTTGTGCTCCATGAATCATAAATCGGACTTCAGATGTGTTGGACCTTAGTTTCTGCTTAGATAAACCTACTCTGCCTATCACCGGACACACTGACTGTACAATGCCTGTGTTTGAACACACAGATTGTTTATTTGGAAACCACCAATTAATGACCTCTGAAGGTGGTATGGTCTAAATTTGACTGCCTGTGCTTTAAGTGTGAGGAGACAGGGTCGTAACTGTTCCTGCATTATGTAGGAGTTTCTGCTTGATAGCTGAAGTGCAGAAGTTAAGTAAAAACAATTCTGACCCCTGTTGTTCAAGTACTGTGTTGACTCTTCATCTCTATTCCATTATATATTCAGGAACAGCTGATGACTTTATGCTTAAGACACCTTCCTGTTGTAGGGTCAGTAAGGTAACAAGTGTTGTGGTAGCCAAACTGATTGCAAAATTAGGAGTTTGAAGGCTGGTTAGTAGTAGAGAATTCGACACAGAATATCTACTTTTACTAATGATGTTGTACACCTAATTATTTTGTAGGCAAATTCAACTGGAAGGGAACCATCAAAGCTGTTCTGAAACAGGCTCCAGACAATGAAATTTCAATTAAAAAACTAAGAAAAAAGGTACTGTACAACATGGCTTTTTTAATCTACTTTGGTCTTGTGAGTTAATTTGTGTAATGCTGAAGTTCAGAAAATTCTGGCTTGCATAAACAAAGTTTGACATTTTTTAACGGAATATCAATTAACAGAATGTCAGCTGAAGGACAGGTTCTTTATTGCTTACTGAGTTACACGAGAAATTCAGTGCTAGTTCTGCAAAGGAACAATAGCACAACAGCTTCCATGCCACTTTTAATACAGTAACATAAATGTATTATTGCTTACAGTGGAATCATCTTCACGAACTAAAAACCATTTTTCTGTCTTTGTGCAGGTGATAGCTCAATATTATGCAGTAGCTGGTGAATGTCACAAAACAGAAGAGGAGATCCTAGTCACATTCAATAAGAAAGTGAATAACAATCCCAAATTTAGAGTTCTGAAGGACAAAGTGAAGCTTGTGAAATAAACAGTTTGCATACTTTTCATAGCTGTTGCATTTTAATCTTGCAGACAGAGTCAAACTCTTCTGTCAGCTGTACAGATACTATGCATTGGTCTCAATTTAAATTGTGTATGTGAAAGCAGAATTTAATTTTTAATACTGGATTCCTTCCCTTTTTCTAGACTTACCACAGAACATTTTCAGATATTTTATTTTTTGATTTTATGGAAAATGTATATTTTTTGGTACAAGTTTTAAGAGGCATTGAAAATAATTGCTGTCCTACGGTATTAAAATTCTTCCAGTAATATAATTTATAGGCATGAATATTTTTCAGGACCTGGGTTGTGTGGCTTTTGGCAGAAACTATTTTAAGAGCAAACAAGATTTTCATATTCAAAAACCCACTGTGGAATGAATGTTTTGTTACACTAAAATTCAAAACGCTATGACTGATGACTTTACACACTGTGGATAGTGTGTGCAGCCTTTAATAAACTGTTGATTCTGTGTTATAAAATGCATCATTAAAGTGTCAGATTTGTGTATGCAGTATTGCACATTCAGTGGAAATCTAAAGACTGAGTTACCTGTATATGCATTGCTACTGAAAGTCTTGATTAGTAATGCAACTGACTTCAATAGAAGTGGTTACATGGACTAAAAATTGACTGATGAAATAGATTACTTTAAAATACAACCTTAAATATAATGAATCTTGTCACTTTACAATTGCATAATAAATCCACAAATTATACATAATTTGAAGAGGCTGTTGTGTTGCAGTCGCCACAACAATTTAGCTAGGCCAGAAATGTTACAGGTATGTGAGAGAAAGAGCTGCCTGAGGGAAGTTACTTGAAGCTTTATAGGTTTTTGCTTATGTGCAAACTTACTTCCATGTAGGAAGTTTCCTATTATGACATAGTCTGTTAAAAACAGCGTTATAAAGCAGTTGGTGGTATGATGTTTTTAAAAATTGCTTAGTGATTTCAAGCAGATACACTTATATAAAACTCCACAGTAAAAATATCTGAATTTATAGAAATACTGAATATATTAAAAGTGTAAATATTAAAAAATTAACTGTGATACATTAGGTCCAGTTTTTCAGAGTATGTTTGTCTTACCATAAAAGTTGCAAGAAAAGCACCTAATAAATTTAAGATCTCTTCAGTGAGTGTTTGTTGTTTGTTAAAGCTATGCAACAGGTTTTTTTATTCAGTCTAACAGGTAACCAGATTATTGGCTCCTGTCATTGTACAGTTCTGGTGTCTTATGCTCAGGGTTTACTGCAGTGATCACTGAATGAAGCAAAGCAGCAGGCTAAATGTTCAAACACCATGGATCAGTTGAAAGCTGAAAATAAGGAATATCGAATCAACAGTATGCAGATGAGCATAGAGAGTAGGATTTGACAGAGTAATTTTTTTTCCTGCTTTAACTGTTACAATTCTTAAAGGTTCAAGCTGTGTACTCCCCTGTGCACTGCTGTGGTTGGGTTAGTGGTGCCTGTGTGGAGTAGTAAACATATTGTAAATTATTCTTCCCCTTTCTGTGTAAAGGGTAAAGCAGCACCAGCTGATGTTCAGTTTTTTCCCTCATGACTTGGCAGACATGAATCAAAGGCATGCCTCTATTTGACAGTTGTTAGTGGGAGTCTGTTGTAAGTAAGCCCTGTTACAATTACAATAGTATAACTTCAGTAAATGTTGCTACAGTAGTATTACCTTCTCCTGCTCTGTTAGCAGAAAGAGGAGGAGGGGGAGCAATATGCTTTGTAGGTGTATTCTTCTTTCTGGGTGTTCCTGGGAATACTGTAGTATGATAGATGAGTCTGTGCCTCTAAGTATAGAAGACTTTAAGTGCTGTTCCAGTCCATGCATTATTGACATGCACCTCTCCAGTAAAAACTTCAATGTTTTTTCATCAGACAATTAATAAAGTACTCAGAGGACTGAAATTGGCTTTTCCCCTTACAGAAGATCTGGACTTCAATTTACTCCTTGCAACTAATGATGTCTTGATCAGATTGATGTTACAACTGTGGTGGTAATTGTTTCAGAGGGAGGGAGGCATAATCCCTTGTGGATCATTGAGAATCCTTCAAGAAGACAGAAAACCAGCAGGACTTCTCTAAGTTAGATCAGTAATTAAGCAGCATATTTACCAGTATTTTTTTTAATCCAGAATATGTTTTGGTGATTTTCTAAACAGCATAACATAGCTCCATAATAAAATATACCTTATTGTTAAAATTTTCCTTTCTAAAATAGTGTATTGAAAATTGAGTGTCTTTGTGGCAGGGTGGGGAAGGAAGAAACAATGTAAATTAGAAAATAGTTTAAAGCTAGTGGCTTCCATTATAAGTACAGCATAAGCACTTAAGCAGGGACTTTAATCACTGGAAGAAAAAAAGCTTCAAAGGACAGCTACTTATTTGTTGTGCTCAGCCCTCCGTTGTCCTGGTGCATTAGAGTAGTTCATTCTTTCTCCAGTGAAAACTGATCCTCCCACCTGGTGCTATAATCCAATTGTATCACTGCAATGTAGTCAGAGCCCGACATGAGTAGTGGCTCATAGCTGATGACCACAGGATATAGAGACCCAATACATGATTTCATTCGGAAACTTAAGGCTGTAACACTCACCCTTATTAAGGAAATAAGAGAGCAAATATTAAACTTTTTGTGCAAGATAAGTGAAAAAAGGCATATTGTTCTGTGCATTGAGCTGTATTCACAGGTTACAAGATATCTCAGTCAATATATTCAACATTTACCCCTTTCTTCTCCCAGATTAGCCTTCAAGAAAAAAACCAAGAATAAGTCCTCTAAGTTTCTTCTCTGCTCTGTCAGCCAAGAAAAGCTGCATATTATGTTTCCCATTAGTACCTTTACAGGAAGTGTTACTTTATATTGAATTCTAAATTTCACTCGGACTAGAGGAAGTTTTAGTTGTAACTTTCTCTTGCACTTTTTAAGATACAGTTCCTTTTGCTGGTGTAATCTACTGCTTTTCTTTGCAATTCTGAGGTGTAATTCCTTTTCCACGTGAATCTTCATGCTTTTATGCTCTCAGACACTAAAGGCTGAAAAACCTTCAAGCTTTTTGCTTAGACTGGACTTTTTTCTGCAAGACTGCAGATCATAGATCTTAGTCCTTTCAGAACACATGTATTTTTTATCTTTCCTTCTAAAATTTATTCTAGAAGATTTAGAATTGTCCAGTCTTTTGTGTGTTTTGCCCTTCTCATTAGAATCTTTTAGTAGAAACTGCTCTTGCTATGCAACTTCATACCTGAGCTACAGCAGAAGTAAAATACTGATTTCCAACAGAAGTAGTTTTTTGGTTCCTGAAATTACTTGAAAGTCACAGAAAACCAGAAATGGTGTCTGTATGCCTACCCACCCACTAAACCCCTCTTCTCAAACTTCTATGTGGAATGCATTAGTACTAAATTAGTATAAAAAGCCTAATTAAGGTCCGATTGCAGTCAAGCTCAACTCACATATATTTGTTTTATGAGAACAAATCTTTTTCTTAAACATAATGGGATCTTCCTCTTAAGCAGCATGAAATCCACTTGAAAGTATTCAGATCACTACAGCTCACTCAGGTGAAAAAGAGAAAGAACCTGATTAAAAAAGAACCAGAATTCTGCCTGCACTGCAGGTGGCTCAAACCACACTGTGTTTACTCCTTCATTCTATTCCTTGCAGTAGCCATGCAATGAACCTCCACCATCCAGCCATTAATGTATAAATACAAAGCACAAAGTGCACTTTTATACTTCGATTTTTTGCTCTTCTGCTGGCCTTTTCTCTTGATAAGAAGGTATTCCAGGCAGAATACACAGCTCTTGACTACAATACCCTTAGATGACAGAGGGTCATGTTTTCTGTGGATGAGACAGGACCAGGATTTTTTCCTAGACTTTCTTACTATGTCTTACACCATGAAAATATGTTTCCTCTTCCTTCTTGCTCCTTCAATTCTGTCTCAGGTATTACACCTTTCAAAGTTTCAGCTTTGTTGGTGAACTTTCAGAACTTAAGTGGTTTCAGCATTGGAATAGCATTGAGCAAGTTTTCCATGAGAAGAAAAAATTTGAGCTCAGCTGATGTTCTTAAAGACCTGTTTATGTTATGCAGATTAGCCAAAACAATAATGGGAATTGTACTATCATCCTCCAGCCAAAAATTCAAACTGCTGAATTCAGTTTTCATGAAGGAAACATCTTCTTTTTCCTGTCTGTCTTGGACAGTTTAGCATTCAGTCAGTGTTCCTTCTAACTCTGTTGTCCAATTAATTACAATACCTGTTCAAAATACATGAAAAATTGACCCTACAGAATATGTAAGTGCTAATGGACTGCAAAGGACAATAGCAAAGGAAACCTTTGCCATGAATAAAGTGTGTTAAGAGCTTTGTTTTGTATTTAGTTTTTTTAGGACTCCACAGAAACAGCATGAGCTGAATCCCACACTGTACACTGCAATGAGATGTTGCTAAGCTGAACTGTACTTTCCAATCTCATTAACAGTGAGATCCACATGCCCAAGAAGCTTTGTCCCTGCTTTAGTACATCAGTCAAATCACAGACAGTGGTGATACTAGACATCTCCAAAGCAATAGTTAATATTCTATCACAGCCTAAAATAATACTAACTTCTACCAGTAGAGAAATAAAGTGTCACACTAAAGGAGACCAACACTCCTGTACAGTAAATGTTGAATGATACACTTGAATGCCCATTCTCACAATTGATAGTCTTTTCTGTGTGAACTAGACCTGATGTTCATTATTCAAAAACCACACAGAACTTTAGGATGTTCCTAAACCCCCCAAGTATGAAATTATTTTCCTATTGTTACAGATGCAAAGTTGCACAGACTTTTTCCTAAGTAAAGAAATTGGTTTTAATAATTCCCAAGTACTCTTTTTCCCACCCTCCCACATCTGGCCATTTCTTTTTGCCTCTCCACCACCCCCTGCATTTTCGCAGGCTTTTAAAACCAGATCAAATCCTCAAACTGCGAGGTATTATATACCACTACTGGAGATTGAGTAGTCAAGAACAATTATAGCTGGAGTATTGCTGCCAAGTGCTTTGTATCATTAAACTGTAGTCTTGGGAAAACATTTTGAGAGCCATTGTACTCCCTCAAGAAAGTAATTGTAGTTAAGCGAAACTAAACTCAACAAATGATTGAGAAGAGAGAGAGAAGGAAAATTTACTTAGCCACTTCAAGGAGAATGGTTTATCTAGATTTATTTTGGATAAATAGGATGATTTTTGGATATTTGGATAAATTTGGATAAATATTATGGTTTTATTTGCATATTTGAAGATGGAATGAACAGAACAGTCTTCTTATTTTATATTCGTATTGCTGATTATAGTGAAAGGCAAGAGTCAGACACTGAAGCTTTCTAACATTTTTAATCAGGGTAACTGAGGGTTAAGATGGTCTTCTATCAAATAAATACTTCAGATTAAAGTAATGTTCTGGATCAGCTATTTTTTTATAATTTGCTGACAACTTTCAAGGTGAGGAATAACATAGCTAGATAAAATCAGATGTCTTTATGTGGTGCATTTTGTTTTCTCTTCTCCTAGATTCCCTTTTCACCTTTTAAACTGCTTTTATCTTTTCTGCTTTCTTTTTCTTCATCCAGTTCAAATGCTTGCATGCTTAAATATAGTGCCTTCTTGGTATCAACACACTATTCTATGTATTGTTTCCTTCCTAGAGGGTCAATCCAAGGCTGCACTGCAATTTAATACTAGCATGAGAATTCAGCTTGAGTTCAGGAGTTTGTATATGAATCACATTCAGAGTCAATTGAGTTTTACCCTGCAGTTGTTTTTCAGATCTGCATTAAGTTATTCATACCAAGTACTTTTAAGTCCTTTTCCGTTGTACTGAATTTAAAATAGTTAAAGGGATATAAGATGAAAGCAAGGGAACTGTAGTACTATTTGGAGGCTTTTTTGTTACCTAGATGGGTCAGACAATGTATTTACTTTTTCACCCTGTGTAAGAGAGGACGCACAATTCTTTAGTCCAAGGACAAGGTGCAGAAAGGATTGAGAATCTCTACCTATCCAGTCTTTTACTCCTGATAATGGAAGATAAGCAGCAAATTACTACTCACTTTATTATTACTTAGTTCATGAACAGAAATCACAGAGTATATAGAACTATCATTCCTCAAAGTGAAAGAATATGTCTATACTGTATCCAAATTACTTCAGCTGGAAATTAACATGGGAAGGAGTCCACCCTACTTAGATGTGGAATGGAGAAAATTCCAACCATGTCTTTTGTGAACAGATAACATTTGGGCTAATTTAGCTATTGATTTCTGTAATAGGGAAAAAGTTATGAATATTTGCTAGAATACCAGAAAACTAATTTGACTTTCTAAAAGTGAGAATTTAACTGGGAATTCCAATTATAAATTTTATATCTACCCAGTCAAGAGACATAAAAAGCTACCACATTTGTGTGTCATTAAAAATTACTTGTAAATCAACATATAACCAACTAATCACTAAGCAGCAAATATTCAGCTAGCAACAAGAAAATAAAATTCAACATATGCAAATAGATTGCAAAATTCAGCTTTCACTTATAACTGAAAAACCTGAATATTTAAAGACATTCAACTAACATACAAAGCATTCTTTTCTACGTAAAATAAAAGAATGTGAAGGTGTTGAATTCAGTTCCCAAAATGTGAAAACAGAATCACATGTGAGACCAGGAATACAGTTAACAAAAAAAATTATAGCAAACTCTTCCCTTTGTACATTTCTTTCACTGAATCTTCAAATTCACAAATTTATTTCACAGACTTTTAACTAAAGTTATCACATCAAGCACCACATTTAAAAATACTTCCTAGGATTTGTGCAGGGATTCTTAAACATTAACTTGGAAGAATTAATTATAACAGGCCTGTTGATTAGATGCTTTGTTAATTATGTTGTTCATTTTGTAACAGTCTCAGTACAGCTTCTGATCACTATCTATTCTTTGGCAGATTAATAATTTCTGAATCAGAGAAGCTCTGTGAAAAGATCACAGAAAACATCTCAGCTCTACAAACACTGAACATGAGCGGCCTCAGTTAAGGTCAATAGTGAGTCTAGGAAGGGAAGCTCTTATTTCAGCTCTTTGCACAATACCTACTCTGTAGGTAGACAGAAGTGTTCAGTTTAACAACACTGACAGATCTTAACCTTTCCAAGCATACATATTTATTTAAATGCTATGCTTAAATCAAAGATATATCCTATGAATAGCTTTTGCAAAGAAAGTGCATGAAGATTTCCTTTGTTTCTTATTTGAGTCACTAAGATGAAAGCGAAGGCTGAGGTAGTCATTTCACTCAAAGGAAATAAAACAAAGAAACCTCTATTTCATTGATAAGAAAGCAGAGCTCTGATCTCCCATGAGCTGTTAACTTCAAAATATTCAACTGAACTACATAAAGAATAATCCCTGTAGTCACTAAGGACTATGATGTGGTTGGCACTTACATGACACATGTTCTAAGGCTGGGAAAAAAATTTCTACTTACTATGCCATGTCTCACGTGAAATTCAGATGTAAATGTAGGCCTGTCTTTCTGCAGAGAAAGAAAAAAATTTTTTTTTTCTGTTCTTGTATCTTTTAGGCTGAATTTACTCAAACTCGATGCACAGTAATAAAGAATAACCAGAACCCTGTTTTCCCTCATCCCTAGAATCTCACTCATATATAAAACAGTATATTTAGGAAAATATAGCTGTAGTTATCCAGCATATTTAGAGCTGTTTAAAAACTGCAAGTCAGAGAAAGTTTAGCTTTTACCCTAATTAGTTTCTACCAGTTAGTTTCTTCCCTTAGGATGGCCTAAAACTATTAAGGTTTAATTATTTAACCACAGCCTACATTCCATTCTTTTTGATTTTCCTGTTTTCTCAACATAAAACTACAGAGGAAGTATCTGCAAGGCTTTTCTGTTAATAAATGCTGGACAATATGCAAAGAATGCACTTGGTAAGTGAAACTTTCACACATTTCTCATAAGCATTGTTTTCATACAAAATATTGTGTCCGCTGAGAGGAATAGTGTTATCAGGTTATTAAACATTTGGGTTTTTGAACTTTATATACAGCTAGAAGGACTCTAAACTTGATTTTGGTAAGTAAAACCCACATACTGCAATTAGGTTTTTTTCTTCAATCTCCCTTATAATAATCAGAATATTTCTACATTTAATCCCACTGTCTATTCATAACAGCTGCTGAAAATCTATCCATAACAGCTGCTGTATCCGACAGGCACCTCCTCTGAAATCAGCAGGATTTTTGCCTTAGTTGGTATGTTACGCCACACAGTTTTGTCTGAGAAAGCACAGGATTTGTAACAACTACATGGATCATCTAATTAACTTAATGAACCATTACTATCAGAAACAAATTTCAATTTTAAAAGCCATGTCAATGGCCTAATCACTGAACACACCCCAGAAGGTACAGTACATATATCATATATTCACAGTATTCTTAATATTCACAATATTCTTATAATGACCAGACCTAAGTTTAATCTACCAGCAAAAGTGAGCAGTTTTAAATTTGTCCATGAGAATAAACAAGAAAGCCCCTGTAATATAATTGGTTTCAAGATTTTGTTTGCAGAAACATGCTGAAGTGACTTTGCATCTAGTTATGCAGAAGTCAACTACAGAACTGAAACAATCTATTTAAACATTTCATTAGTTTATTTAACTTTTGCCTAGTTTGCCTTGCAAATATGTTTATTATTTCCAGTTACGAGGTGCAGTTTCGAGTGCTACAGGATTCCCGTGGCTCTCGAAAGCTCCCAGAGCTTTGCATTTCAGAGAATCACAGAATATTCCGAGTTGGAAGGGACCCAGAACGATCATGGACTCCAACTCTTAAATAAATGGCCAGTAAGGCCAGTAAGAACCTACGAGCTTGGTGTTATTAGCACCATGCTCCAACCATTTTGCACCGACACCACTGCTCTGTGTCACAAAAATTAAGATTTCCCTAACACCTGCCCTCGAGAACATCTGGTTGTCAGTTGAGGGAAACATTTCTACGCACAGAGTTTTATCTTTTTTTTTTTTTCTGAGTCATTTCGGCAGCACAGCCTTCACTGCGGCACTCGGCTGCACCCGGCGCGTTCCCTCTGTTCAGGGGCGGGCAGTGCGGTTCCCGAAGCTGTTCATGAGTCCCGTACCGCCGGGCCGCTCGCCGAGGCCGGGCGCCGCCGCTGCCCCTCACGCCGGGGCGGTCGCGGCCGCCGCGCTCCCGCCCCGTCGCGTCACTGCCGGAGCGGCCCAACATGGAGCCCGGCGGCGGCGGCGACGCGCTGCCGAGGCTGCGGCGCCCGGGGCGGCGCGGGCCGGAGCCCCGGGACCCGCAGCAGCCGCAGCCGCCTGCCCGGGGCGGCGGGACGGCCGGTGGGTGCTGCCGGAGCGCGGGGAGCGGTGCCGGGCCCCGCCGGGAGGGCGCTGGGGCGGCAGCGGGGGCGCCTCGGGTAGCGCAGCGCGGAGCGCGGCCCCGCCTGCCCTCAGGTGTCCGCTCCTGACTGCGAGCTGGGTGTGGGAGACGCGAGGGGCTTGTAGCCGCGCACTGCCTGATGCGGATGAAGCGCTCGAACGCTCCAGGCCCAAGCTCTAGTAGGAGGAGGAGGAATCTAGGAAATGAAAAATAAAGCTGCTTGTAAGCTTCAGCGGGAGCTGTCGGTACGCTCGGCTGGTGGCGGTGCGTGTGGAGGAGCGGGCACGTGTGACACTGCTGGAGGCCACCAGGAACTCCTGGTGATAAACTTCGGAGTGTGAGACATCAAAATCACCTCTGACACCTTGTTTGACAGTGTGTATAAATACTGTGTTACATGGTTACTGTCGTGCACAAAAAGAGGCTTACTCATCTACTCCCTCTGATGTCTCACTTTCTCTAAAACGGTGATGATGAGGGGAAAAAGAGAAGGTACTTTCCCGCACAGTGATAGTTGTAGTTTACCTGCTGAAAGTGTGCAGTGTAAGTCAAGCTAGCTCCCGAAACTGGAGCTGAAAATTTGTGAATTATTTGCAGCTGAGAACAAGAAAATTATTTATGCCTGAAATAGTTCTGCAAATTCTAAAATTTGTAAAGAAGGGTACAAATAAATTATTAATTGGAAATAACAACCTGAAATTCTATATGTAGATTGATAAAAATGCTTTAATAACACCAGAAGATTTTAATTAGTTAAACAATGCTTACAAAATCTAGTCAGCTGTTTCCTAAAAAGGTATACAGACACAGTATTGTGCTGATTGTTACTGCTTTATCTTTTTATCAAGGGGTACCTTGCTTAGTCCTTTTCATTTCAGTAAATCTTCAGAGCTTTTTAGAATATTTGTAGTACAAAGTGTATTATGATTAGTATAATAATCTCCCAAGATAAAATAATTAAAAAGATAAAGCATCATGCTTTACCTAATGATAATCATATTCCATTTAATGACTGGCTTTCGTGCTATAATTATGTTCTTATTTACAGAAGAGTCTACGGCTGTAGAGAAAACGATGAGGCCTCATACCAGACTGAATATTCATTCTGCATTCTGGATTTTGGCATCAATAACTGTGACATACTACTTTGATTTTTTAAAAAATATTAAAGAAACTATGCAAGCAGATAGGTAAGGTATCTTTTCTTACAAGAGGGTTGTGTTTTAGTCTTACAATAATACTCAGTTTGTTACATCTGGTCACTGTATTTTAAATTGTGCATAGACAAGATCCACAATAGGAATAGAGAAGCCTGGGACTGTTCAGCCAGAATAAGAGAAGGCTCAGAGGCATCTTTTCAATGCATGTAAATACCTGAAGGGAGGGTGCAAAGAAGACAGAGCCAGGCCCTTTCCAGTGGTGCCCAGGACAGGACCAGAGGCAGTGGGCACAAACTGAAAGGAGGTTCCCTCTGAAGATCAGGAAACACTTTTTTACTGTGAGGGTGACTGAGCACTGAACAGGTTGCCCAGGTAGGTTGTGGAGTCTCCATCCTTGCAGATACTCAAAAGCCATCTGGATACGATTTTGGGCAACTGGCGGTAGCTGAGCTTGCTTGAGCAGGGAGGTTGGACCAGATGACCACCTAAGCTGATATTATTGAACTAATTTTAAAGTAAATACAATGCTTAATATTTGCTATAATTGTTTTTTTCTCTATAAACTCTACTGAGCCATCTTTGTACATGCAAAGTTTGCTCTGATACCAGACATTTTAATACTGTACCTTCAAGTTTTCATTTAAGGCCAAGAAATAGCAGCCTCTTTTGTTGGAAGTGTTGGGGTTTTGATTTTATTTTAATAAAAAACCCCTGAAATTAATATTTAAATGTCAAACAAAAGTTCATTTCTCTAGAAGTTATTAGGATGACTTTGAATAGGTTAGCAAAAGATTAATGAAATAATTTCTCAGAAGTAATTTTTATTTCTAGCCTTTCTTTTCTGTTAAATTATTTTCAGTGGGATTGATGTTTGTTAAATATTTTTAGATAGCTTCAGCTGGAGGTGCTTTTAAAACTCTCATTGCTGTTGTCACTGTTATATCAGTATGTGGAAGCTGCACAGGGCCTTGCTCTGTGCTGTGAGGTTCTCTGAAGCTGCTCTCCCAGGCTGGTTACACCCTTCACACAGCTGACTGTGAAAGCAAAACTGGTGATTCCAGGATGTAATCAAAATTTGGGGTCAGGACCCTGTCTTCCTGCGCTGTTTGTCTAGGTAGGCCATGACAACAGTTCTCTTAGTGCAGAACTCTCAAGTAGCAGTACCAAGGTTCCAAAGTAGCACGTTATGTTCGCTGTACCATTCCAGAGCAAATGTTACCTGAGTAGGAAGATCCTTGATTACCCTTTGTAATTTAGTAATCAAGTTATGGTAATGAGAATTCACTTTTCAAAATTTTTATTTGTTATACACATTCAGATAAGATTTTATTAAAGTGCATCTTCCTCCCAAGTTGCCTTTCCTGAACTATTCTTGAAGTATGTCCTCAAAGAGGCTCAAAAGTGTCTTCCCAAATAATCACATACCCTGTGTTTTTATGATTCTCAGTTTAAAATTCTGGATTTCTCCGTGGTTTTCTTCAGCAGCTATAAAGAAAAACCTTCATGCTTCTTGTCTGTTAAATTTGAGAGTTCACAAACAGAAACCATATTAAAGCTTTTGGCAATATTTCTGTTGCACAAAGATCACCAGTCTAATTTATAGTGTAAAGCACAGTTGCAGTGGAGCCTATTTTATATTAGACAGCTTTGAAGTGCAAGAAGTGTTCTGTAAAATTAAATTTTGTAAAACCTACAGGAACTCTAGGCCACAATCTGTGTATCTAACAGATACTGTCTGTTCTGTTTGTAGACTGGAGTGAAGATTACTGTGCAAACTGCAATGTGACTGTGCCAAACATGGTTTAATGTGCTTTTCTTCCCACAGTTGGTGGCTTGCCTGTGGCTCTTGTTTACTGGCTGCATGTTTATCTGTTGCCTTTTACTGCATACTGTATCTTGAGTGGTACTGTGGAATTCAGGACTATGATGAACAGTACCCTGCACTGATTCCTATCACAACAGCTACCTTTATAGCAGCAGCAATTTGGTGAGTTCAAACACCACGTACAAACTTTGCTAAACCTGTGCAAAACCTGTGTGTTAATGGGCTCATTTAATAAGTATAATTTCTGTAATTCTACTATGTGTATTGGTGACGATACCAGTTCTGTGTAGCATAATTTCTTGCACTTTCAACTTTCATCCACAAAGCAAGAGTTGCAGCAGTTGAAACTGTATATTGTGTACTTAGAGATGTACTGGATCTTTTTTGTCTTGAAAATTTAGGGGAAAACTGAAGTCGTTATCTTTGTTAGTGTAAATTTTTCAACTCTGACAACTACTTGTGCAGTTTAGAAATTAAGACAAAGGTGCATTCTCCATCTGAGAAAAAATTCAGCTTGATCAGTTTCTGTCAGAGTTCTTAATTATCAAACAATTTGTAAGTAGCAAACATACACAAAATGTTAAACTTCTGACTATTGCTATATAAGCTTTAAGGGTTTATATTTTGTCTGAGAATGGTACTTTTAATAAGAGACTTATGAGGTTATATGCATCCGAACTGAGCAAATCTGCATGTGAATGAAGAAAATTACAGGCATTGTGCCAGTATTTTTATTTATTGTGCAAGTATTTATTTACTCTCCCTTTGAAAGTTGATTTCCTCTTGTTTTGCTGTTGTATCAGAGTATCAGTCAGCATTTGTTGTGACGGTGAAAAAAAAGGAAGATTGAAGAAAATAAAGGTTCCCTATGGTTTATAATTAGTCAAATCTGTAATTCTTGTAATTCAGTTGTAAAATAAGTTGGTTTTCCCCCTGTCTCTTCAGTTAACTGAAATCTGTCTGGATGGAAGTTTATATCAAGGCTTCTCTCAGCTGCCATGTATGCCCATGGAAAAATCAAAGAGTAGGTCATTTTCAGGGGCTTCAGATACAGATTTTCTGAAAGTAAAAGGTATCTTTACCCTTTACCCTTGATGGGTTTTGTTTTCAGAAACAAACAAGTATTCTTCCAGATTAAGTAATTTAAATCTTCTTTCCTCTTGTGACATGTTTTCTTTGTATTCCTGATGCTTCCGTAATATGACAACTGAACTTACCAAATAATTTCTGCTTTTATTCCCAGTTTCAATGTTGCCTTGTGGCCTGTCTGGTCATTTTTGACACCTGTGTTGCTCTTCATTCAGTTCATGGGTGTTGTGATGCTTGTATCACTCCTGGGATAAGCCCTACAGGTAAATAATTGAATTTCCTAAGCACATAAAAGTATTTATCTCGTGGGAACTGATTTGTTAGACGTTTAAGGATTGGATGACCATTTAGGGATTCCTTCTCTATGTTTTGTGTACATTCTTAGCATTTTCACATTTTGTGGCATATAGAGTAACCAGACAACATGCAATTATCCAAAAGGGAAGAGTATCCTTTTCACTTCTCTAAGATTCCATTCAAGACACTGAAAAGAAACATTAGTGAGAGTGTATGGTCTGGGTTTGGTATAGGCCAAAAACCTGCAGCTTTTACTGGGAGAACTTCTTAGCAAAGCTGCTTGACCTGATAGTAAAGGGGAGAAGATACCAACATTTGTGTGCAAGTGCCTTCTTTATTTTTTAAAATTCAAAATCTTTGTCGTATCTTTGTCTTTAAATATGCTGTATTCATTTTCTGTGATGAACAGTCCAGATCAACCTGCTATCTGGAAAATTGCCAGATATGAGAAGTTCTTTGTTCTTTCTAAAAAGAACTTTTCAAAGGCAAACCCATCTGTTTTGTTGACTTGAAAAACACATTCTCAATAACTGCCACATTGAAAGTGGGTTCCCACATCTTTTGTTAGGCTATACTTATCAAATGAATCCTGTGAAATGTGAAAAGCTAAGGAAGACATCAAAGACAAGTCAGTAAATGGGGTAAAGGATGTCCCCTGTATCACAGGGGTCTCATACCAGCCAAGGAAGCTACTCCTTCAGCAGGTCTTGTTTGTTGTACTTCTCAAGGGAATGTGGAGGAAGCCTGTTTGGCTTTGCTTGCCATCACAAATCCTTTCTGGTGAGCAGATCCCTCAGCATTTTTAGGAGTGCAGCAAGAAGACTGTGCTGGATTTAGAGTGTACCCTCTTGTACTGACAAAGTTGTAAGCAAAAAGTGTTTAATGCCGGGATGGTGAAACTCAGATTTTTTTTTTTCCTAGATATCAAGAAGCCTGATTTTTAAGGAAGTTATTAACTTCTATTCTGACAAAACTCACAGACTTCTGAAAAATATAGTACTTAATTCAGAATCTCTTTACTGTGGGAACTTCAGTCATACTTGCTGATACAAACTTATTCTTGTTTGTTTGTTCTATCATTGGCTGTGTTCTGTCTGAGCACTGGAAGTATGTGGGAAAATTCTGTATTAGGTCAAATAATTACTTGCCTAAAAATTAGGGCCAAGTTATTACTTGGTGTAATAATGTTATTACTTGGTTGCAAAATCATTAATTTATTTAGTACAAGATACAGCTTGTGCAGTATTTAGAACCTTCAAAGATTTTTGTTAAATTGGGTTGGTTTTTTTTCTTTTCTTTTCTTTCAGCTTCATGTGAAGGACTCAAGTAACTGTAATCCTGCAAAGTGTATGTCACTTTTGTTACATTCCAGTACTTCTGTTGTTTCTAATACTGCCTGTTTGCTCTAACTGATACAGTAATTCTTAATCTACTTGATTTATAGATTAATGGACATAACCATAGGAAAAAGCAACTGATTACTGAATAATTGAAAGATAAATAGGTTTTACATCTCCTAGTAACATGAGGCCTTTCATTTTGTAAAGCTTTGTAAAGCTTCTATTTATATTTGAATATTAAGCACATGGGTAGTAAGTAATAGCAACATAAAATAGTTAGTGTTGGAAGGGACCTTTAAATATTATCTCTGGGGCCCTCAGAGGTCACCTAGTCCAGCTTCCTGCTCAAATCATGTTGTTTGATTTGGAAGTAATTGATACTTAGATCAAGTGTTGTGTGGTTTTAATACTATATTCTTTCCATTTGAATTGACAGGTAAAATACTGTTATCTGGAACCTGTGTTTGTACTTGTAAACTTACTTATAGGAGACATTTCTTGATCTGTTAAATTTCTGATGTTATATATGTTACCTTGTAGGAAATACTTTATTACCTAATGTCTTGAATTCAGTCAGATCTGCTAGTGTTTAAAAATAAAGTATGGATAGGGGTAAGGGAAAGCTGGTTGACATTTGGCAGTGCCATCAATGAAACAAATAAATTCTACTTGTGCTCATACAGTTTGTCCACAGCCAAAAATGGATGATCAAGCTGTGAATAACCAGCAATACAATGAACAATATTAACACTACACAATAAATTTGGAGCACACATTAAATTATTTTGATGTATGCACTGTTTTTCAGTATTCAGGTTGTTTTTTCTTCTGTAAATTAACTTTTCATTCTTAGCAGTGCCTGTAAATGAAGTTACCATTTTTCTTCCTCAGCAATGAAGAGGCTGATACTAACTTAAAAGCTACTAGTTATACTCAGTTGGGAAAATAAAATAGCATTTTATTTTTATTAGGTGTCTATTCATGTTGGCTGAGATACTTAACTGTCTGAAGACCTGGGCACCATCTAGTTGCTAGACCACTTTATGTAGATCCTTGTGTAAATACTTTCCCACCCACACCTTATGGAAAATAGGAGAATGTAGAAATTGGGTATTGAAACTTGTTAAAATCTACCCCTTGTGACTGTTGCTTAAAGTCTGGACTGTCAAAGGATACTGTGTTCTTCATTCTGACTTCCAAATTCACACCACTGCTGAACACCTGAAATGTTTAGTAATGAAAAAGATACACATTGTCTTTGGCTGTTCCATTAAGCAAAAAGGTTGCATCCTAATAAGTGTGTAATACAAAGGATCAGACAAACCAAAACAAAGTGCATTCAGCACTACTTTAAGTAGTTTGTAGAGTAAGTTAACAGCTTGATTTTTTAAAATGTAATATTTAAGTTTGCCAAAACCAGTTGTGCTTCGCATCTTCAAAGTGCAAGTTGCTTATCTTCAGGTCTTCATCTTTCAAAAAGTTTTAACAATTTTTTGTCTGCATATGCAGGTACATTTGAATAACTTTATTATAATATTTAAAATGCAGTATTGCTCAGGGATGGTTATTATAGCTGTATTTTTATTTGTCAGCTTGGTGTTTTAAGTTGCTTTGTGATCTTGAATTAAAATTACTCTTTCCTACATGATTTTTCAAATTTGTTCTTCTGAACATCTTAATAAACTTTGTACAAAAGTGATCAATTGTTGTTCAGTATTTAATTGTTTAACTGTCTAATTACACTTTCTTGGAGACTTCAGCTCATCCTATTGCTTTTTCTGTAAAATAGATGTTCATGTAAATTTTAAATACTGTACTTGACTCGAAATATCTTTGTCTTTCATGCCCCCTCAGTGGGTTTATTGGAAGTGTTCCACTCTGTTTATCTTTGGAGAGCTGCTTGCCCTCTGAGTACTTTGATGTCTTTCTGAGAATCCCAGGTAGATATGCTCGTTGTACAAAGTCCTGCAAAGTTTTTCAGTAACAGTTCTGAGTATCCAACACAATACTCATTCACTACATGCTCAAAAGGAAAGTATAAGACCTACTTGGCCAGAACAAGGACCAGTCTGTCTTGGTATTTGGCCTCCAACCTATGCTCGGCACCCAAATACCTAAAATTAAGAGAATTTAGTTTAAGTAGAAAAGGGTCGATACTGAAAGTGTGTATAAATATTGGGAAAATGAATATATAACAAGTGGACTACATTCTGCAGAAGTTTTTGCTACTTTGAGCTCAGTAGTTGCTTCTCCAGCTAGCGATTGCTATAATACTGTGATGTCAGGAAGGGATTTCCTAAAAAAAAAAAAAAAGGTAAATTGCCTCTTTTGAAAGGTCTAGAAAATTCCTGAAAACCGAGGTTCTGTACTACCAGTGACAGTACCGATTGCCCAAAAGAAGATGGCCTGTGGGGCCCAGAGCGTGAAGCACGTGGGTGGTCCCTCTGCCGCACCGTGCGAAGGAGCTCCAGCCGCAGCTTGTGGCTCCTGGGCTGCAGGGCAGGCTCCAGCCGCGCCGCTCCCAGATAGTGGCTGTTCCTCGGCTTTCCAGCCAGCGGGCCGGGGGGTTGTTCAACACACGCTGTCTTTCCCATCTCCCTGTCAGGAATGGGTTACACCGCACAGGTCTCTCAACACAGACATAACCCCATGTCCCTCACCAGAGCCAGCCGGACAGGGCTCACCTGCCCCTCCGCAAGGAGCATGACTGCCTGGCTCCGGACTAACCTTCGTCCGAGTGACTTCTCCTTACCCTGGTCTGGACCCCAGCTGCTGTCAGCCTCAGGCAAGACTGTCCCGCAAAAGCCTCAGCAGCCTTTCCCCTAGCGAGGAGCGCGGGGCTGCCCCGGCAGCCGGGAGCCCCCGCCCGCGGGCACGGCACGGCCAGGGCCGGCGGTCCCGCTCCGCCCCCGCCGCGATGGGGGCCGGGCCAGCGGCGGCCTCGGGGCTCCCCGGGGGAAACGGGACCGCCTGGTGCAGCACCTGGCCGGCGGCGTGGGAGATGGAGCAAGCCGCCGGGTGCCCCGCGGTGGGCGGCAGCTACCCGCAGAAAAACGCCGAGATCCTCAGCAGCCAGTACGGCATCAACCTCTTCCTGGCCGGGCTGCTGCTCACCTTCGCCTGGGCTGTGCATGCCGTGGGCATCAGCAAGAGCCACCTGCTCTCCTACCTCATCACGCTGATGCTCATCCAGCTGCTGTGGATGCTGTGGTACCTCTGCAGGAGCTGCACGCAGAGGAGGCTGATCCGGGACAAGGACACACACGCCGGAGCCCGCTGGCTGAAGTGTAAGTACGGGCCGATGGCACAAAGGATGGTACTGCACAAGAGACACCTGTGCCATCACCTGTGTCTGCTACCTCTTTGTTACCCTCTCCATCCCTACCGAGAGGCATCACAGACTGAATGCACATGCAGTGCACTCTAAAGTAAATATATGCATAAGCTGAACATACGAGGAGATTGCATGGGGAAGCTGTTTGTTAAACATCCTCACTTTCCAACCTACCGTTTATAGTGCTGAAAGCTCTGGAGCCTTTTTTCCTTACCAGACTGGTTTGGTGAAACTTGAAAAATGAAATACAGCCAGTGGAAGAGGCAATTATCACCTTTTCCAGGTGGTATAATGCAACTTACTTTATGGTAGTTCCAGTCAGAAAGGTCCTCAAGTGCTCTCTATACCAATGTATATCAGAGATTCCTGTTTATATGTGTACAGTGATGCTTTAGAAACTATTACTGCAGGCCTGGGCCCTAGGGTATATCACCATGTCCTGCAGCCACAGGGAGGAAGAGGAGAGAAGATCCAGCAGGCAGGAATTGTGCAGCAAGATTGATTTATTTAATTATTTTACAAACTCTTTTATAGACTTTTTTCTTCATAGTCTAATTGGACAAAGGACCAGCCACCCCTTGGGGCGATTGGCTAAAATCCTAAAACATCCATTGTCAAAATATTTTTCTACTATACCATAAACAAGACTTTTCAAGGTTGCAGGTGGCTTGGGTGTTTACATAGCTCTGCTACCTCTTCTGTGAGAGAGAAAAGTCTCTCACAGACTTAGAAAATAGCAAGAAAATCCTTGCTAGCAGCATTTTTTTATCTACAAGAAACATCTAGACTTAGACAGAAGAGAATAAAATCCCTGACCAGATCAGTTTGTAGATTAGAACATAAAGCAGTTAAGCAAGGAGTCTAAAATGACCGTTCACTTGCAAAAAAAGTATGCAAGTCTGCCAGGGTAGTGCTGGGATGTGCTGGCCCTTGTCTGCAGAGTCAGGTGCATACCAGAGTGAGGATCTAAAGGTATATTGAGAGAAGGTGTTTGGGGAGCACATCACAGAGTCGTAGTGACAGGAATGCTGTGTTTCTGGGTACCAAGAAAAAGAAACAGCATACATCAGTGCTTGTGGAATAATAGGCAACCCCAGTTTACCAGCCTCTTTCTCTTTCAGTCTCAGCACTGTAAGTGATAGATCAGAGAGTATTTAAGTGGAATGTTAAAAGAAAACTTTTCCATAAAATGTTGACTTTTTAACAATGTTTCATTCCTAACAATGACACAACAGTTAGTTTTCACAACAGCTAATGAAGTATCTAAATGAAAATTCCAAGAACACCTGACACCTGATTATTTTGAGAAGTAAGGTTGTGCTGTGGAAGTGTAGTTTGTTCTCAGTTTTGGTGCTTGTGTATTGTTTATTTTCTTTGCAACTGTTGACATTTGTGTATGAACTGCTGACAGAAAACCTGGGTTTTTTTTAATGTCTAATGTACAGCCATGGTCTGTAGTCTCTTTCCTGAAATGAATGGAGTTCACATACCAAGTGTTGAATTGTTCCTCTTGATTATTTAATAATTTCCAAGTCAATATTCATCTCTCAGGCATTTTTCATTTATTAGCTTATGTGGCTTACAACCTCCTGAAATTCGTGCAAGGCTTAATTTGATCCTACCTTGGACCAAGCTATGCTTTTGTTACACAGAGGGTAGCTTTCCCCTCCTAAATATGGAATAAATACTGCCTAGCATGGGTAAGTATAGCAGGATCCCCTGCCCTCTTTCTTTTGGCGCCGCATTCACAGCATTTCATTTGTCCTACAGAATATAAGGAGTCACAGAAACTTAGAAATAAGATCCTGGATTGAACTGCTGGTTACCTTATCCATTTCTTTTACCAGCACAGGATGGTTCTTTGTACTGGCTTCTCAAGTGGTGCGGCTTCCATGGCTTCTCTTGGATGTCTAGGCTGCAATTCAACAAATTTGCCCTTAGGGAATGACCTACACTTTCCTATTCTTGGGAGTTTCTTGTAGTTACAACAAGTCTGTACAACTCCTTTATCCTCTATTGGTAAAAGAAAACTTATTTGAGCTAAGGAAAAACCCAGGTGGCAATTCCTCTGCCAAGATACCCCTTGCCCTCCTCTTTATCAGTGCTTTTGTCATAGAAATCTTTTATCTCAAAGATTAAAAGTCCAAAAAGAAAGGGGAGGGTGGAGTGGGACAGACATATTTTTTTGAGTTTTTCCGCAGAAAGCTTTCTGCAATTTTTTACTAGCGCTCTCAGCTACTTTTGAAGAACATCTCCTTGCTGTAATTGTGAGAGCAAATGTCCTTGTATTAAACAGTATAAAATGAGTGTATTTTCATGAATCCTTTCAAACTGTGAATATAATTTTAGTAAAAGTGGTGGCAATTGCCTACTTAGACCGTTTTGCTCTGACAAATGTTGAAATGGAATGATTTAACAAAAACCTCCTGTAACTGACTCCTTGTACATGTTTAGCAATGCTAGAAGGACAGATGATCAGTTTGTAATAATTGCTCACAGGAAGGTTTCCTCAAGCTTTTCTGCACCAAGGTGTCAATTGTGTGAACCCTTGAGCTCGGTTCTTCCCGCCTGCATGGTTGACCAAGAACCACTCCTAGTCTGAATGTGGGAAAAGTTTGTGGGAGACCTCTGTCTTTAATACAACACAGTTATCCTGACCCAAATAACCACAGGGAACCTCAGGAAGTCTTCCCTTGACTTACCCAAAAGTTATTCCCCTAAGTATGGTCTCCTGCTAGGAAAAGCTCTCTGATCATTTTTTAGGAAAGTTCAGTGAAGTGAGCCAGAGAACTCAAAACAAAAATCAGTTGGCCTCACAAAGAGCTTTATTTTATCACATTCTTTATCAGCACAGCTTCTGTTTAAAATATTGACAACGAGTCAACTTAAAAAGCTCTTGACAGACTTCAACTTGTATCTTTTTACTGCCCGCATTGGATTGCCAATTATTTGAACAATATTTTAAGGTGAGAGTAGTATTTGTGCAACTGTGTCATTATGGTTTTTGTTCTTCTTGATGGTTAGTAGGAAGAAATGAGCCAGCACTTAGCAATATTGAAAATCCTATTATTAATCCCTTAAGATATGCAGGTTTCAACAAATGTTCAAAAAGGAAAAATAATGAAACAGCACTCAGTCGCAATCATTTCACATTTCTTAAAATTTCAAATGGAAATAGCTAAGCAGTGGAATTATCTTCCTTGAAATTACTGGTGTCTGTTTAGTACTAGCACATACTACTGAAGTTTCCATCACAAAATGTTAACAAAAAAACTATTAACATACCATGTGCATGGTCATTATGGTTGTGCTTTGGCTTTTGACTAAGCAAATTAGCACAATCATTCTCTTTTGAAGTCCATAAATAAGCATGTTGGACACCTTGTATACACTTGTATTACCACCTGAGTAATTGTCAGAAGCATGTAGTGACCATTTGAATAAATGAAACAATCTAACATCAAAAGAGTCATATAAAGTCTTCTAGTCCCTGGAAGACAGTGATTTATGTCTTTTTACTTCAGAAGATAGCTTTTGCCTTCTTATTGAAACAACCATAACACATGTGAAGTCCCTCAAGATGATGTATTTCAGACAAACAGGTGGTTTCCTGCATAATTTCTAAATAAACCATAAATCACATAATCAATTATAGAATAATTCAGTTAGGAGGGGACTTCTGAAGGTCATCTAGTCTAACATCTTGCTCAGAGCATGTCTAGTTACCTCAGACAGAGTTATTTCAGAACTAGCAATTCTAATTTATTTCAGAATTATTTAAATTCTTTAGACAAGGAAGGAAACATATAATTTGATCTCAAGAGTAGCCTATGGCTTCACATTTTGTGGTAACATTTACTTTCATACATAATGAAAATGGCACATCTATTTAAATGTGGGCTCTAGTCCCATTACATGTGTTAGAATACAAATTAGCTGACCTAAGAAATGTAAGTTAACATACTGTATGGGATTATGCACATGCATGAAGTGCAGATCTGAGGCTTTAGATTTCGCAATATTAAAGCAAAAGTTTTTAGCTCTTGGTAGAAATTACACTCAACTGGTAATTTGACACTGTTTTTGTTATAGAGAGATTGTAAAACAGAAACATAAAATGCTACTGGAATTCATACCCTTATGATTAAAAAGGTTTCTGAAGTCTATTTTTGTTTAATTTTAAAGGGTCAATGAAATAATAAACGAAATTACAGCATGCTTATATAATTTCTACTTACTTTGTATCACTGCAACTTTGACAATAAAGGTATTATTAATTAAATGAACTTTCATTTTAGTGTTCTTTTTTTATTGTCGCAAGTCAAGTGGAACATGTGGTACTTATATGGAAGTTAGGTTGTGCCTCTTATAAAAGATGAATATTCTTCAAAGTCGACACTAGTGATGTTATTTACTCTGTGAGGAATTGCAAAGAACAATTGAGATACTGATGCTGGTTTATATCTTAAGGTCTGGTTAAGGTCCGTGAATAAATTTTTATCTAGTCTTCATTCAAGTAAGTCCAAATTAAATCCAGGGAAAGCTTGTTTGAGTAAAAACCTAAAAAAATTAGAAAAACCCCAATCCACAAAGAAAACCCTCAAAACAAACCAAAACCAAGGAAATTAAGGCCTTAGAGTTTGGTTCAGTAATCTTGTTGCCAGTTGTGCTTAGTCATGCAGGTACAAACCCAATAATAATCATTTAAAAAAATAAGCAAGGGGAAATGTATTTCAAAGTTCTTTAGGCTATTTAGAGTAGTATATTAGGGTATTTTTGTGTGAGTGTGAAATGTAGATGCTTTGGTTCCTTTCTAGGAGAATAAACCATACAGCTCATTGTAGTTGTGGTCTCTGGGTTAAAGTGTGACCCTCTGAGCCATGGGGAGGGCACACCGAGTGATTGTGTTATTTCCCACTGGAGGTTTGGGCTGGGAGACTGTAAGGGGATTGTTCAGCTGCCCAGGACTGCCCAGTTTGCTGTGGGGCTGCCAGGGCAGTAGTTCATGCTTTGTGTGGCTGCTTCAGTGCCACTGTCACTTGGGAAGCTGATCCTGCCCAGAGCTGGGCACTCTGCAAGGTGCTGAATGTCCTGGTCAGTGCAGGGCTGGTGACTCCACACCGGCCATGCAGGGGCTGTCCAGAGATATCCTTGCTTAATGTACTGGGCAGGCTTTCATGAATTAGAGGCACTTATTTCATGGAGTCAATTATCTTCGTGAGCATTGATCTACCCTTATTTCCCTAAACAAGAACACAGATATTGATCAACTTTCATTCCCCTAAATGGTCTCTAGACACTGTAACTATACATTAAAATTTTCTAATATCTTTTTCATTTGTAGGTGGGATTACATTATTTGCAGTGATTACTTTAATTCTGGACTCCTTTAAAATTGGATATTATATTGATTTTTCAAACTGTTTATCACCAACTGAAGGCATTTTTCCTGTTACACATGCTGTGCACACCATCTTACAGGTAAAAGTCGCTGGTTGCAGTTTTATATTAACCTCTATTTCTTACCAAAAATATATTTTGTCTTGTCATCAGTGGACTTAATGCCAATTTTATTTTTAAACACATCACAGAACACCTTTGAGGACTAAATTCTTGTGCATGTATAGTAAATTCAAGCTTTGCAACCTGAAGTTGCTTAGCCATAAAATTCACATGGGTTTGAAAAACTGAATAATCAAAAAATGCTCTCCTGGAGTTGAAGTTAATTGGCCTTTTTAAAAATTAAAGTTATATACATAATTTTCAGAATTTTCAGGCTGAAATGAGTACCTTGGCTAAAGACCATTCCCTTGTTTTTGTGTGTAGGACTTGCCACACAAGTTCAGTTCAATCTGTATAACCTGATGTTTCATTGTGGTTAGAGGTCTAGGCATGCTAAGTCAAAGGGGACAAAACCCTTCCTAGCTGATTCTAAAACACTTGCACAACTTTCCTGTAACAAATGAACATGGATATTCCTTCTAGAAGAACTTGGTTATTCTTATCAGTGGCTGCACAGTAGCAAACATAGTCAGTGACTCCTGTGAAATATTCCAGCTGCCTGTTTGTTATGAGGCTTTGGGTCTACAGTGTATGGTGACACTCCATAGCTGATTGTTTCTCACATTAACTCCTCTGAACCCCTGTCAGCAGGTTTGTAGGGAAGAAGGAAAGAGAAAACCACTCAACTGACATACTCAATCATAGCCAGGCACTGTTTTGAATTTTCCAAGTTGTTTAAGTCATTCAGAAAGAAAAGAAAGTTTTTTCTAGAAGTTGTGATTGCATGTAAATGAGCTTTTGAACAACCTAAATTTTTCTTTCTTCAACAGTTAAAAAAAAAAAAAAAAGCTTTGAAATTTAAACAGTAACTCTCACCCCATCTATGTTTTTCTCTGAGGGTGAAATTCTGAGTTGGTTGAAGTAATCTTAATTTCACATTCTTGTAATATCCCTTCTCCATGTCTTGCAACTTCTTTGCTTTAACTCTGAAAACAAACCAATGAAATTAAGCCCTTCTGCCCTGCTGATCTGAACACAGCATTCTTCTTTACAGCCAGTGACCCAGAGCTGACAAGGTTTCCAGCCACCATGAACTGGAGTGTAGAAGAATGGTGAATAAAGATGCTGAACAAAGGCAACAAGAATTCTAATTTAAATGTTACATCACCCAGTGTCACTGAATTTATTATCTACAGAGCTTAAAATAATGAACACTTAAATGTTAGCCTGAGCAATCAAAGAAACCAAAGGATTTGTTTTCTACAGGATATGTATCAGATTCTGTTGTCATTTACTCTGAGGCATCCTGATATAAGCCTGATATATATACATTCTGCACCCATATATGAACTAACACATACCTGCCCTCTCAGGGCAGGCTGTGCATTATGTTCCCCTGCAGGTGGAAGTCCCCTGGAGGCAATGAGTGTTCTGTGAGCGAAAACTGGATTTTATGCTACTTCTTCACTCATTTTTCCTATTTTTTCCCACTATCTTGTGTCTGAACAGGTCTTCAAAACTTACGTTTTTATAAGTTTTGAAGAATGGTTTCAGATCTGCTGTCAGATTTTACTGCATTTATCCCAGGAAGGGAAATTGAACATGGTATTAGAGACTAAGGTAATTTCAATATGATTTCAGTTGAAGCCTACATGAAATATTTCAGTTTTTACGTCTGGGATTTTACAGCGGCCACTCCTCTCATTGATAAATGTTTCATTAGAGGAATTGTTATTCCTGAGTAGCACAGCTGGGCCATAAAGAACTGCATTTGTCTATCTTTTTCCAAAATTACACATTAAATGCCTCAGACAACAGTGGCTATGGAAGCACCCTACAATAATGGATGCTGTGGTAACATGAGCTTCCAGTTACTCTGACTGCTGAAGAAGAACCCAAGGTTCTTACCACTTTTCAGACCCTTTCTGGAGCACCAAACCAGGCAGGTTTCTAAGAGGAATCTTAGGACTCTTTCTCTGATAGTTCACCTACTGACAAGTTCAGTATCCTAGGAACTGTTTGGAGTAAACAGACTCCCAGCGTCACCCTAACATCCCTGAGGAATACTGGTATAGTTCTTCTTGAACCTATCCACACTTGGTTTTGTATCAGCAGCAATCTCTTTCTGAGGTCTCCATTATGCTCTCAGAAACAGAGAGTTCTAATTTTATTCCTCTTTGCCCTTGACTTGCTAACTCATTATTGTTCTCTCTCTCTTTTATTCCTTGTTTGAGTTTTCTGCACTATCCTTGATTGCAACTGCTGTGTTCTTAATGGGGTTGTCTCTCAGGCAGTTAGTTCAAACTTTTCTCATGATTCGTGGGCATCTGTTGTTTTATTAGTCAAGTCTGGCATCCTTTCATTAATCTCTTTCCCTCCATAGAATTTCATATATTTAAAAAATTATTCAAACTTAGCATCACCATGCCCAGCAACAATCATACCTCTATCCACAGCCAGTGGCTTTATTTAATTTGTCATTGAAATAAATGTCTTTTTAGATACAGAAGGAAAATACGTTTTGCTGAGTGATGCTTAGACTTTCTACTGTTAAGCCACTGATGTTTCATGTAAGAAACCTCAGGTTCTGTGTAAATACCACAGGAAATCATGAGCTCTTTCACATGTGTGGAGATGGAGCTGCCTCTGTTTAAATCATCAGAAATTTTAAACGTTGGTATGCTATCTACAGATGCACGTTCCCTTCTGAGTGTTACATATGCTCATTAGTGTAATGATATTTCTCTGTGTTTCTTCCATTAAGGTGTATTTTCTGTGGTGTCATGCAAAGGATGTTATCCAGTCTTTCAAAACACTTGAAAGGTAAAGTGGATCTGATCCTCATCTGGCAAGTTAATAGGTGCAGGTCTGTACAGTGCTTTAACCCCAAAGTTTTATTGTATGAGGGACCGTAAAAATATACAGAGATTGATTCTCCTCTTGATTGCATTAAGTAGAAAGAAATAGAGGAGTTAAATATAAAGGAACTCAATTTAACCTTACTTAAACTGTACTGATATTTTGTAATACAAAATAGTGACAGAATACATATATTTTTCTCATGAGAGAGGAAAATGGCAATATATAATACCACAGAGTCACTTAAGAAGGAAACATTATGTACGTGTTTTAAGACTATGCACTATATTATGTTTTGTTTATTTAGCTACTGAAAGGGAATCTGCATCACCAGCCTGCAGTCAATGCAATGTATCTGATGTACTTTATATTGATTTTATGGAAACCATCTTTTTTATACTAGGTGTTAGATGCATAGAATAGTTTGGGTTGGACATAGCCTTTTAAAGTCATCTAGTCCAACCCCTCTGCAATAAGCAGGGACACCTTCAACTAGATCAGGTTGCTTAGAGGCCCATCCAACCTGGCCTTAAATGTTTCCAGCCTGTGTTGATACTGGGGCTTGCCCTGATCCAGGTGCAGGACCTTGCACCTGGCCTTTTAGAGCCTCATAAGGTTCCCATGGGGCCACTTCTTGAGATTCTTGAGGTCCTTCTGGCATCCCATCCCTCAGGCATGTCAACCACACCTCACAGCTGTGGCAGATGCAGCTGTGCAAGTGCACTTGGAAACACACCCTCCATGGTGGTATCCTACGTACCAAATCAGATCCAGAGTGTTTGCTGGTTTTGTGAGAAGATGGATTAATGTATATTCATCTGTCTGTACACAGAATATAAGTAAGCAAACATGGTAATTTTCAAAGCACTTATTTAAAATTATCAATGATCTGACCAGTTTCTATAGGAGGTAAAATGAATTTTCTCAGAAACACCATCTATGGCGAAGGTTGTCCATTTGTTCTGCTCTCTTGAGTAAGTGTTCAAACTCCAAGCTCAGGAAGACAGTGATTACAGAAGGCTTTGCAATGTCAGCTGTTTATAAGTACATTTTAAAAATTTCTAACTGGAAGTTTATCACTGAGAACAGTGTTGTAATAAAGAACTGTTTCTTGGTGAAGAAACAAGAACAGCCTTGGGTGCAGGAGAACACCTGGTAGAGCATAAGTGAAAGGATTGTGCCTAGGAAAGAGAAAGAGATAACATGGCCTTCTTCAGAAAAAGGGAGTGCTTGGCAATGGAGAACATTTTTGCCTGGATTTTATTAGGAACTTCAGAACCATTAATACACTTCTTTCTCCAATACCATTCTGTTTCACCAGGCTGAAATGGCTTGTCAGAGGCCAGGAGTCTCAAAAATGCATGGAGACCTACCCCCATTTGTACCAGTTCTTTGAATGGAATAAAGCCCTCTGTTAGCGTCAGCTCTCTCCAGGAGATAAAAATTCATGGGCTAGAAGTTGGAGAAGGCAGTGGTATCTGTGAAGAAAGATCAGACAAAGGGAATGTGAAGGAGCACTGCAGAATGCTGTGAAATACAGTTTGCAAAAAAATCCTGTTCAGACTGTTCAATCACTAACATGAAGCTTGTCCAGCCCAAATAATAAAACCCATCACATAAGAGAGAATAAGAAGTAGTTAAAGCATCCTACTAATAGTTTAATACATTAGGCCATTTAATGCATTGTATTTCTGTAAAGTTTTGAAAGTCTGATATTCAGTGACTGCAGAACACCTTTAGAGATCGGTGATGATTTTTCAACCCTCCCCCTGCACCGACAAATAAATAGTGCCATGTAGCTTGTACACAGAAAGTTAATCCATTTCATTTCACATATATGGAGACACATATATGGAGATATATATGGAGTCTGTGCAGATTCCTTCAATAATTACTTTATTTTGTAGGTTTGGTGTTATCCATTCTGTTTTCACAAATTTGTTGCTGTGGACAAATGGTGTGTTAACGGAGTCGAAACATCAGTTGAATGAACATAAGGAGAGACTAATCACACTTGGTTTTGGGAACATAACTATAGGTAAGCAAAAGGGTTGGTGCATTTTGAAATTCCTGCTCTAGCACACTCATACAAAATATTGTCACCATAGGAGTCAGCTGAGTCATTCATGACTATGTCAGAACAGTCATTCTCGGGCAAAAGATAATTAGCTGATACGAAAATGTTATATGATCATTATCATATATGGGATCAAGGCACTGGTTTTCTTCTAAGTTCCAAGCAAATGGATTTTTTGAGAACATTTCTTATGAAGAACAACATCACTGAGGAACATCACTAAGGAACCACTTTATTACTAAATCACAGAAGTAAATTAACATAGCAGCAGTAAAATGAGAGTTTACTATTATTAGTTATTCATAAAAAACCAAGCATGGATAATCTTGCAAATCTTTCCCGGGAGAGTGGTTACATGTGGCCTGTGGTTCAACAGGATTCAGTGAGACGGCTCAAAGGGATAGAAATTAGTGCTGTTTTACAAAACAAGGACTTTGCTCTCGGTGTTGTGGTTTTTTTAAATTATTAACCATTTTCTCCATTGGTGAGATGGTGCAAGTTTAGATTGCAAAACAATTTAGAATACGAACATTTAGAATACAGAAGATATAAAGAAAAAGTTCTTCACTGTGAGGGGGCTGAGACACTGGAACAGGTTGCTCAGAGAAGCTGTAGGTGCTTCATCCCTGGAAATGTTCAAGGCCAGGTTGGATGGGTCTTTGAGCAACCTGGTCTAGTGGAAGGTTCCCTGTCCACAGCAGGGGGGTTTGAAATAGATGATCTTGCAGTTCCCTTCCAACCCAGGCCATTCTATGATAACTGCTAGGGATGTGTTCCACTTTCAAAGCCCAGTGAAGGCTGGGGAAGAGGGGCCTTTTCTTAGGTGGGTAACTGGGTGTTGTTTGACTGAAATCTTACCTTTTATGTTTCATTATTTTATTTTTGTTTTATTTATTCGCTTAAGGAATCTTTATAATGCACATAACTAATCTCTCCTCCTTTAGTTCTAGATGATCATGCACCTCAATGCAATTGCACGACAACAACTCTCTGCTCGATATTTTCTCAAGGAATATATTACCTATATCCCTTTAATATAGAGTACCACATCCTAGCATCCACAATGCTCTATGTCCTGTGGAAGAACATTGGCCGCAAAGTTGAGCACCACCAGCAAAACAAAACTCCTTTCAAATTCCATGGCATAACTGTTGGAATGATTTTTGGACTAATGGTGTTAACTAGCACAATAGCCATAGTTGTTGTGTATTTAATTCAGATTGGAGGTTCGAAAATCAAAAGCGAGTTAGCCCTCACTATGTTTTACTTGCACGCTATCTTCGTTCTGGCTCTCATGTGCACAGCTGGAATTGTCGCCCTCCTCATCTACAGACTGGAAGATAGATCGCTGGATAATTCCAAGAATCCTGCTCGAAAACTGGATGCAGAACTGCTGGTGGGCACAGCTGCAGGGTCCTGGCTGCTCTCCTGGGGCTCGATCCTCGCCATTATCTGTGCCCAAGGTCATCCCAAATACACATGGTATAACCTGCCCTACTCTGTGCTGGTTATTATTGAGAAATATATTCAGAATCTCTTTATCATTGAATCCATCCACCGTGAGCAGGAAAAGGTGAATGATGACATTAAAACTCTTCGAATAGTGACCATATCTAGGGGGAGCACTTTGTCCCTCACCCCCTTGTACAAAGAGGTTTACAATGGCAGAGCTGCTCGAGACAGTGGCGACGTACCCTGTCTGTTTAAGGGCAGCATCTGTGGGAGAGAAAATGATGGTGCTGGTGTTGCCAAAGAAGAAACGAGTCAGGACAATAGTTTTGTCATGCACTCAGCCTCAGATTTCTCATTTTACAGTAGAAACTCAGTTACTAACAACAAGAGGAGAATTTTGAAGAACATCGCTGCATTTTTATTCCTCTGCAACCTTTCGGTAAGACATTTTGAGTGTAATTCACAAGCTTCCCATTCTTTAAAGTCTGATAAGTATATTAAATTTGCATGGTTCCATAGTTTCTAGGCAGTAAATTTTACTTCTGGAAGAAGTGAATATGCTTTTGGGGAACAAAGTTTATTTAAATGTGGATTACGGAAGGCTCCTATCAGTAACGGTCCAAAAACTATAGCAGCAGCAGAAACCCTCTTCCACCAGCATGTTCCAGTGGCAACAGGGAGGGATTACTTAGGGGTTTCTGAAACCAATTTGCAGCATGGTGGAGTCACAGTCATTAAGAGCTATTGACTTGTATCACTGGTGATTAATATTGGCCTCACGTTCTTTCCCTGCAGCTGTGGATACCACCGGCATTTGGGTGCCGCCCGGAATATGACAATGGACTAGAAGAAATAGTGTTTGGCTTTGAACCCTGGATAATTGTTGTGAACCTTGCGATGCCTTTTTCTATTTTCTATCGGATGCATTCAGCTGCCTCGCTCTTTGAGGTCAATTGTAAAACGTAGATCACATACGGTCCCTCAGTGAACAATTGATTGAATAATTAATTACACAAATAACAGTTGAGGGAGTGGATGAATGAATGAGTGAATGCAGCATCTGCTCAATAAATAGAATATTCAATAATTTTTTTTAAGGATGGGACCACAGCTAATAGCATGTAATTTTTTTATTTTCCTTCCACTTGTTTTGTTATATATGTGGTGTTATTGTATAAATACACTGTTCAGAATCATTTTAGTGTTAATATGATTAACACTACATAGTAAAGTTAATCTCATTAATCTTTGTTTTAGTCATCTGGGATTTGTTCTCTGTATAATTTGTATGGATTTGTTTTCATTCATTGTGATTCATGATAGGGGTTTACAAAAAATTCTGTATGACTTAGAAAAGAAAATCCCAGGAAGAGCTTCTCCTGAGATACTAGGAAAACTCCAACTCTTAATTCCTAGCTTTGTGGGGTTTTTTTATAGTAAAACCTAAAAATGTTTGCTAGATAATTTGGGGTGTGGGAGTTAAAGTTCCATATCACTGATGAAAATCAATATATAATTATTATTTTCTGAATAGTCATAGATAGCAAAAAAAAAAAAAAAAAATCCAGATGTGTAACATGTATGATTAGGTATCATGCTGTATATAATTTTTTTCTGATAAAATATATTTCTATTAATTGTCTTGTATTTACTCTATGACATAACTGAGAAATAAAGTTAATCCTTTTACTTAATTCTTTATTCAAATATTCTTGAAATGTTTTAAGAGAAAAAACTAGTCTTACAGCTCATATTTAGATATATGCGTGCCAGTGCCAGAATGGTATCTATTCCCTGTACAATTTTTTAATGAGTTGCTAATTTCGTTGTAGATCAGTCTCCTAGCTGGAAAATGATCATACGTTTTCATACAGAGATGCTGTAAAGCAAAGCTGAAGCCTCTAGAAATCTGGAGGGTCTTTGGCTGAGAGTTTTATAAGTGTGGTTTACAAGATATGAGAATATAATCTCAAATCCCTGTGGTATTTAGTTCCCTGAATTCTCACAGAAAGCAGTGAAAAGTTGGGTGCCTGAATATTCTTAACATCTGCACCTGCCCGATCGAAAGACTGGAGCAGTAACCAGGATACTGGAGCTACTGCTCAATTAATTACTGGATAAACCTTGCTGACTTGTTGATGACCTAGTCCTAAATCTGGTGGGTCAAGGGCTGAAAAATTTCTGCTTCTGGTTCCTGAAAAGACAGTTATACACTTATCACCGCCATCATCCCGAGAGCAGGAATATTTCCGTGTGGGAGAGGTTTGCTTCTGAGACAGGAAATTTCAGCGGTCGTGTCTGCCCTCATGCAGCAGAAAAAAAAATTTGGCTTTATACCACTAGATGGCAAACAGAGACCATCCGATAAATTACCTGATTGCTTTAGATTGCTTCAGGAATTGCTTCTCATCATAATTAATCTTCAGTTCTATTTTTATAGCCATAACCTGCTTAGGAATTTTCCCTACCTTCTTCACCTGTTGCAGAGCCCAGATCAGGTAAAGAAGTATCCATCCGAAGTCTCAGGTGAAGTCTGAATTAGATGAAGCATCAGGTGACTGAGCATGAGAACTCCTATCTTCCTGCAAAGCATTTTCAGTTGTTTGATTTTAAGTGGTTTTTAGAAGAGTCACTATCTCATCACATTGCTGTAATCTCTGCCTGTCCCTACAGCTGTTTGTCATGCTTTTTTATAACATCTCTATTAGCTCTTACATTCATTCTAGACAATAACATTTTCTATCTTTCTGCTTGAACTCAGTAGCTTGATGTCACCTAGTTCTCTGTAAATACCAGCTCTGACCACTCAGTTGTCTCTCTAAAATTTGAGTAAATAGGGCCATCCAGATAATGAAATAAATCTTCCTTCCAGAGCAATCTTTAATCTTCCTTCCTGGACAAACTCTACAGCTAATTCCAGTATCAGAAAAAAATTCATTTCACTAGGTAGGCCCAAAAATTCCATTTAATCTTTTAAGTGCTCATAAAGATGGCTGGAGGAAACCTGTTTCTTCTTCCTCTGTTCCTGTGGGATGGGTCTCATATCATTCCTCAGCTAGAACTGGTGTTCTTTAGCTGATATGTGTTCAGCCAAAGCAGAGCTAGCTCTAAATCCCTAAGGCCAAGAGGGGGCCATATGCTCTATTACAAACATGTAGCACACATTTGGAAGTCTCAAAAATAAATAACATCCTCATTTAGTTATATTTCATTTGGAATTACTTAGCCCTTTCTGCTGCTTCACATTATGATTGAAATAATTTCATTTTCCCACAATATTAAATTGCTTCTGAGTGCTGAAATTGAAGTTTATTCAGAAAAGTGAATTAAGGTAGCACTCTGGCACCGAGCAAATGCTTTAAACATGTTAATGGGCAAATTCTATTCTGAGCTGCACTGATGAAATCCCACTGACTAAAATGGTTCTGTTTCAGGACCAGAGTTGATTTTGACCTGAGACACTCAAGAGGTTTTCATGACAGGAGTTCTCTCAAAAAACATTGTTTCATCCAAATACAGTGTATTTTATGGAAGCAGCTCTTAGCTTAACTACTCTTGAAGCAATGGTGAGTCATGACGTTTTGAATATTTGAGAACATACATTTTTAAGAAATAAAGATTTTTGAACCGGGAAAAATAGAAGCATACATTTTTAAGAAACATGGTTTTTTGGACAAGGAAAAATACTCAGATTATGTAGTTAACATAGTGTGACCTCTAGCTCTCTGCTCAATGCTAAACCTGGTCTTTCTCAAACAACTGTTTTCTAACGTTTTTTCTCTATTATATATCGACAATACTGATTTATTGCAGGTTTGAAAATGTAATAAATAGCACAAAACTACCCTATTTCTGCCTACCTATCTGCTCAAGCATGTGACAGGAGGCATGAGAGCCTGCTTACCCAGGAGAGAGGTCTAACAGCTGCTCATTGATATTCTCCTGAGGTGCTCCAATTTAATATTACTTTAAAAGAGACTTTTTTAGAAAGGGAATCTCTTTAATGTAATGCACTTCATATGCAAAGAATTCTGAATTTTTGCTGCATAATCTTAACCAGAAAGTTATTCTCTGATGTTCATCCTTCTGTCAGGCTCTTCCACTCCTTCCCTTTCCTCCCTAAAAAATTTTATCTATTCAATAATATGTACTTTGAGTTGCATTTAAACTCATATTTGTACAGAATTAAAGGCTGCTAAGGTGCAAAAAGAGCACTATAATCCTCAATTTACCTGAGGAGTCAAACTTGCATGACCACAGATTTTCCAAGTGGTTTTTTTGTGTCAGTGACACTGAGATAGAAGAAAATGGAATCGTCATGGTTGAGGCCTTCTAAAAGAAGTGAATTCCCTTTACTAGTATTTCTCAATACTTTGAATTTTCTCTTTTAATCATGCAAAAAATAATGCCAATTTTAATAATTTTGGGAATATTTGTGTGCTGTATAGTCCACTTGTGTTCCATAGACTTTGAGTGGACTATGTAAATGCAGAGAAATAGATGGCTCCAGAGAACAGCAGAGAGGGAAATGACCCAAGTAATGTAAGTGCATGTTTCTTATCACTAGCTTATATAATTCATTAATTTTCACCAAAAATCTGTGAAATAAGATTCCCAAACGTCAAGCTTTTAATCATCTAATAATTTTTAGTTTCCCCACCTCACCCTGATTAGACATGATGTGTGTACAGATGGCTCATTGGATCACTTATTCCCTGGGAACCCTTGTCCCCAAGCATTTGGCCTCATTCTATGCAGGCATGAATAAAATGAGATCTGGATTTAAACAGAACTGAAGCAACTGCAATTGTTAAGGAGAACTTTTTAAAAGAGGTTTGGCTCTATTAGCTTTTAAATGATCAATTTCATCTTGAAATTGATGATACTTTAATGTCAATGGTTAGAGTATATTTTTTTTATTATTTGTTGGTTTGAGTTTTTTTTTTAATTAGGAGGTGTGTTATGTCCCATAATGTTAATTTGACTGATATTTAAAGCAAAACTTACAGTTCTATACGGCATGCCTCCTGCCTTCCTCTACTACTGTTCTTCACCTAAAAGCGAACTGAATTTCATGTCTGAAAATAAGGCCTTTGGTCAAATCTTTACCAACACATTTTTCATTTTCTTGCCAGAAGCAAATGGACCACAATTTATGCCTAAGTACAAATAAAGATGGATGCAATAGGTGGAAAGCTCTGAAAGAACAGGGATTGCAGGAAAACCAGCTGCTATGTCTCTATTTCATTTGTAACAAAGCAGTGGGTGTTTTATGTTTAGTTTCCAATAAATCTTTGCTTGAATGTCACTGCAATACACCTGGTATTAAAAGCCATCTTGTGAAAACCACACATAGAATCATTAATTCCAGTGAACTACATCAGGATTTTAATCAGAGTGAGGAACAGCTCCTGCCCACATGTGCTGGTTTTGGCTGGAATAATTTTCTTCACAGCAGCTAGCATGGGGCTCTGTTTGGGATTTGTGCTGGAAACAGTGCTGATAACTCAGGTATGTTTTAGCTATTGCTGAGCAGCTCTTCCTCAGATTCAAGGCCTTTTCTGTCCATCATCCCACCCCACCAGTGAGGAGGCTGGGGGTGCACAAGGAGCTGGGAGGGGACACAGCCAGGAGAGCTGACCACAACTGACCCAGGGACATCCCACACTATATGGCTTCATGCTGAGCATAAATCTGAGGGAAGAAGAAGGAAGCGGAGGGAGAGGGGACACGCATTTGGAGTGGTGGCATTTGTTTTCCCAAGTCACTGTGACTTGATGGATCCCTGCTTTCCTGGGGATGGCTGAACACCTGCTTGCCCACGGGAAGTGGGGAATTAATTCCTGGTTTCTCTTTGCTTGCACACCCGACTTTTGCATTACCTGTTAAACTGTCTTTATCTCAAACCACAAGTTTTCTTACCTTTACTGTTCTGATTCTCTCCTCCATCGCACTCTGGGGGAGGGAGTGAGTGGCTGGCCAGGATTTTCAAGGATACCATAACTTCTTTATTCTAATTCATTGTGCAATCAAATATTTACCAGGCTTAACTGAAGATTAGAATGCTTTTAAGAGTGCACAAATATGATTATTATACCTAAGGCTAAGTCCACACTTTGTGTCTGGTTCCAACTTGAGTCCATCATTTTCTGAATTTAGTAATTTCACTTCTAGCAAGCAATTACTTTTGTAGGAAGCAACCAACAGCAATGATGCAGTAAGCAATAGCTTCGTAATAAAGTCTTAATGGTAGCTGTTTACATGAATTCCCTTCCTTTTTCCTCCTTCTGCTCCTCTCCCATGTATGAGAAGCATGCCTGCAGTGCTCTCCAGGTAGGGTTTTCCACCACTGCCTACTTGAATCTAATAGTTTAATTACCAAGAAATAATTTTAAAAGATGTAACACTAGCCAAACATACTTTTGAAAGTGCCCTTGATTCATTTCCAAGCATCAGAATGTCTTTCTTCTCTCTAAACCCTTAATTTTGTTTTCTTTGCTCTCCATTTTGGACAACCTTTCCAGTGCAGTAAGAGTCAAGATCCCAAAATTCACTATATCAAGAAGGGCTGGCTGAGCCTGCACTTGAGATTTTTGTTCCAAGGTGCACACTGCAGCAATAAACTGTGGCTCTGACTTTGTTCTGAATTTGGGGTATTTGCCTTGATTTATTCGAGCATATGCTTTTCAACCTGTATTTTCCCTCCTTTGATTTGCAGTGCATCAGCCAGAAGAATGGGGAGTCCTAAAGGCATTACAGGGGTGCTTGATACTCTCTGCACTTGAAAACTCCTTTGACCCTTGTTACACATGTTGGAGAAGAAACCAAAAGGATGACATATTACGGGACAAAATGCTGCTGCTCAGCATGCAGAGGGCCACTCACCATTCAGAAGAAAGAATTATAATTCTCACAGATGGTCAGTAGAAGACACTTAAGTTTTGTCAGCTCCAGTAAGGCTCTTGTCTCAGACTGATGTCTGCATCAGCTGATTCTCTGTGTTCTGTAAGAGCACTGATAGTCCTAAAGATTATTGCAAGAGGTACTTTAAAAAGAACTCTCTATTCCCTATTACAGATATTCTGCTACAGTCACAAATGAGACCTGTTGATTCTAAATGAGCACGTTATTTTAAGTACTACTTAAGGGGAGCAATAAGAGGCAGAAATAAGTAAAAGTAGCAGTTTATTGCTGTTTATCTCAAAGTTACAAAGTTGCTCATCCTTACCACTAATGTTTAAAAATTTGAAACAGGAATTCTTCCCCCAAATAAATCCTGAACTACGAAATCAAGTCCTGGTCTTACACAACTCTAAAAAGTACAGATTAAAAACCCTAGCAGCACTAACTGTTGACACACTTGTAAAATTACCTTGCTCTGCAGTTTTCTGCGTAGCATTTGCAACAGGCTCTTCTGCAAGGATACAGCTGTCCCACAGTGCCAGTGAAACAGATGAGGTTTAGGTGTCCTGCTTCCCAACCCCATTCCCTTCCATGCAGCAGCTGCCTTCTGGGAGGAGGGAAGGCCAAGGATGAGTTACTGTCTGACCCTAAGAGACATCATCTGTGTTCCTTGAGAGTCAAACACCCAGCGCTGACTTCTGTTTTCTGAGTCCCCTCTTTTCTATCAGACTTAACAGTCTTCACAACAGTGTCTGATTTCATTACTGAAACTACTGTTTGATTCCATGAAGGATTTGGTCTTCCTACTCATTTTGTGAAAGATAATCTCATGCTATGTTAACAGACAGGGTAAAATCCTAAAATAAATTATGCTGTTGGCAAAAGTTCCAATAAAAATTACTAAACTAAAAAAGCTTGTAATTTATGCATTCAATATAAAATTCATAAGTCCTCCTAATGTACAGTAGGTTAGAGAAACAGAAAAATCAGAATACTGAAATTGGTTTTCAAATTAGTCCACAGGGCAAATTGTTATACTATTGAAGCCAGAAAAAAATTACAGCAGCTTCTTGGGGAATTAAGCTCACCTGATTTTTATTTGCAGTTTGATAGTACAGCTGGCAAAAGACAAAATAAAAATGGTGAAGTGTTCAGCATTAGAAAATTAAAATAACTTTTTTCATCTTTATTATTTTCTCAGGACAGTTGTTCCCCTGGGATATAGCCATGCACATCCAGAGAATATGAATAAAATTCCCAAATTGTAAAAACCTGTTTTTTTTCTCTTTTTATCCTGTTTCAAATGTCAGTGATCTTTAATAGTTTTTAATCATGTGAACTCTTGCTATAGTAGAAAAAATACTGGTTTTAGTACATGATTATAAATATCCAAAAATAAAAGATAATATTTTATAAGACAAAAGCCCCAAAATGAACTAAGACAGCACAGCAGGAAATCATATTTACAAAAATGCTGTTCCCTTTGCTCTTGGCCTTGGCTAGCATTCATCTTTAATCTTTTACCATTGGCTTATATGAAGTCAAACTTGGTATGAATAAAACAAAAAAACCAAAACCCCCAAAACAAAAAAAACCCTACCAAAACAAACAAGCAAGGAAACAAACAAACAAACACTTGTGGAAATTTCTTCTGATAACATCAATTATTTCATTATTTTCCTGAGTGATCAATGGCTGATGTAGGAACCATATCACACTTAGAATAAAAAAGTGACAGAGATAGTGGAAGAACTGTTCATCCTGTTACATACAGTTAATCAAGTCAGCAAAAACCTAAATAGGATTTAAGGCCAGCAGGGGTAACTGTACCCATCCAAAATTACTTTTCCCACAACATGGACTACAGAGTACTATTTGGTACTCGTGGAATCAAGACAGAGCTGAGGGAGGAGCTGAGGCACAGCCTATGAGAAATGCATTCAGCCTTGGCTTTCAGATTCCAAATGATGGCAAATCTATTACAGTCCAAAATCAATTGCTTCAGCCATTAATCATCCTCACTGTTAAAAATGTGTACCCCACCTCTACCCTGATTTCTCTTAGATGCAGTTTTTAGGCTCTGAAGTTTTTCTAACTTTACATGAAATATTAAAATTCATCTGTTATAGAAAAGTTTTCCCCTTAGATATCACCAGCTGGTTCTAACCATCCTGTTGCCCTCTGCTCAGCTGAGGAAATTTCCCAGACATAATTCCTGTAATGCATTTCTGATCATTTTCCAATTGCTCATATTTATTTTTGTTTGAAACATGAACAGCAGGACCTGACCTAGTCTGCATGGATTTTTCTGTACTACATAAATTGGTGATACCATTTATCTCCCTCCTTCCTCAGTACTTTCACATGGCTGTATATACACCTGTAACTTTGTTCATCCCTGTGCAATAAAGACTCAGTTTCAGTGAGTAAAACTGATCAACCCTAAGCATGCATTCAGCCATGCTCCTAAATACAGCCCTACTTGAGCATCCTTCTACACTTAAGAACATGTGCAGTGATTTTGCTGAACTGGCCTAATGTGCAGTGACTTCGAGCCTCCTCCACCTCTACCACTACCTCTTCTTCTCTGTTTTAGAGCCTGACTGTAATGGGAGGTTTTTGATGGGATGCATTTACAGCCCAAACCTCAGCGGTACACCTGTGTCTCTGCATTTTAATTTCCTTTTGGCATTAATTATTTTTTATCTCTTTACATCAAGTATCTCTTAGATGAGAGAATGTGTTAATTTATAAGTGTTGACGATTTTAAAATAAATATTATTAGGCAGAACAGTGGATCTTTGTATTTTAAAATGGAAATAGAAAATGTGGCAATGAAGGGAAAGAGCTAGTAAAACATACATTTCTAAAATCAGGAACTGAAAAGATTTTCTTTGCTCAGAACCATTGCAGAAGCAGTTAAATTCCATTACTTCCAATCTGCCAGCTGTGAGAGAGAACTGCAATTTTATCAGGTGAATAAAAAAAAGAAAAATGAGGCAAAGCTCTGAAGGAAAAGCACAAAAGCCATTACAAAGATGATTTCAGGATGGAAAAAAATCCCACCCCAAATCTCTCAGCAAGTGACAGCTGTGGGTTTAATGGACTATTCTTAAAATGAGATTTATATGCAAACTGCCTACAGAAAGTTAAAAAAGGATGCTAATAACCTATAAATGCAAAAGGTTTTTATCTCAGGCTCAAAAAATTTTGATGGCAGTGGATAACACACCATAAATGTCCCCATTAAACAATTGTTTCTCTGACCTGATGTCATTACGAATGATCTGTAAAAGCACAAAGCTGTAGTCCTGTTGCTCCTTCCTGCTCCGCTTTTTCCCATCTCACTGAGTCTGTCGGCACGAGGGTTTTAGTCTCACACGCCACCCCATCACAAACTAGTATTTCTTTCTACTACCATTGTAAATATTCCTGATCTCCCAATGCATTCCTTTGCCTTGAAGGAAAGTTTTGAACATGCATGCACGAAATATTGGTTCAACATTGGAGACTGTATCACCAATGCACCCATTGACAGGTGCATCTTTGGCTGATGAATCTTCCCCCAGCTAAGTGATAGGTCTTTATCCATAGGGAGCTTTGGTGAGCAACATCAGTTCACACCAGCAGGAAAACAAAGATGATTGCTAAAGTTTAAGTAGGTGGGAAAGGATATTATATCCTCTAAATTCTGAGTTACAGGATTCAGACAGCTATCGCGGTATCCTGCAGTGGTAGAGAGGAGAAGGCAGGAATTGTGTAGCAAGATTGATTTATTTAATTATTTTATAACTCTTTTATAGATTTTTTTCTTCATAGTCTAATTGGTCAAAGGATCAGCCACCCCTTGGGGTGATTGGCTAAAATCCTAAAACATCCATTGTCAAAATATTTTTCTACTGTACCATAAACAAAGCTTTGCAAGGTCGCAGGTGTTCATAGTTTATAGAACTCTACTAATATCTTCCATGAGAGAGAAAAATATCTCACAGGACTGGAAAGAAACAAGAGAAATTCTTTCTAGCAGCATATTTGTATCCACAGACAGTCAAATGCAACACTTGGCCAATAAATAGGATGCTTTAGAAAGTCCTCCATTTTGGGCCACCTATTGCAGACAGTAAAAAAGAAAGCATAGCAAAACTTCATTCTTTAAACATCTGACAGGTGAGCTCTTACAATTTTTTGTTTCAATGGGCTAAGGCATCTTTCCTGTCTGCTTGCACCTCCTCTGTGCCTGACTCCAGCACACCCGGCAGAGCTGGCAGGAGAAAACACACACTTGCACCTCTGATTCGTACCAAGCTACCAGTGTGGGCAAGGGGCTGCTGAGTTGTGGGCAGGCTATGTTATTATTGGGATACTCTTGTTATCAAGACAGATACCTACACATACATTTATTTAAATAGCTCATGAGTACTGGCAGCACACATGTAAATAAACATATGCATACAGATACCATATTACAAGTGTATGCATACACCTCTACATTGGTGAAACAATGAATATAAGCTAAACAAGCAAATCAGATCATTGCAATTTTATGTAAAATATCCCCATCAACTACATTACAAAATATCCCCTGGACTAGCAGCTTCAACAGGCATGTGCACAAGTACTTGTGCAATCTGCTTCTTCGTTTAGAGAAATTGTAGGAGGCATTGCTTAGGAAAGCAGAGTTTGTGCAAGCAACACATTGCCTCAGCATCAGAGCTTTAGTCACGCTGTTTAGAATTCAGTGGTGACAAAAGCTAAGTTCTCCCTCCAATATTAAATATAACTCTGCTTAAATGTGGAAAAGTAGTGCCAATTTCTTAAGTGAGAGCTAAAGTGAAGCTCCAGTTTTTCTTGTGACAATTTTATAAAATTACCTAAAAAGGTTCAGAATATTTTTTTTTCCCTCTGTATTTAGTAACTCTAGCACTTAATCTTCCTTCATGTCGTTGCAGATCCAGCAAGGTATAGTGGGTCTTGTCCTTCCCGATCTGCCTGGAGAAACAGCTGGAAGGCCCCTGGAGAGTGTGAGTTCTTCAGCCCTTTCAGTGCCAAAACAGGCTGCTGAGTCAAGAATGGGTTTGATCTCTGGCAAAGGTTTTTAAAAGGAATGAAGTTTTAGAGGAACAAAATCCAGTATATTTTGAATAAAAATCACTAAGACATGTTCTCTGAAGAAACTCAAGCATGACATTAGCACACGGTGAGTCCAAGAGCATTAATACCTGTAATGCTCATGGTCATAGTCTGTCTCTAGTTGTGCTGGAGCCCTACCGATAGGAATGATTCATCCCATAGAGCCGGAAAGAGAGAGAATCGGATTTTCGGTTGCCGGGCTTTCGGCCTGTAATGCATCCCAGCCATCCAGTAGAAGCCATTGAATAACCACGGAGGCACACTCTATTTCCCATCCCTGCGGAAGACACCCAGCCCGTCCCTCTCCCCACACCGCACCTTTCAGCCTCGTTCGCTCCCAGCGAGAGGCTGACCGAGTTATGTCCATACACGTCCTCGACAGCCTCTCTTCCCCCGGGGATGCCGGGGGGCATTTCCCCGCTCCCCGCGGTGGGACCGCGCTCTTCTCTTCTGCTGCGCAAAACCTCCGTACAGAGCTGGTGACGGCACCAAGGAATTGCGAGGATGACTCGGTTTCGGAGTGAGGGAAGGAGAGGGCAGGGCGGCTGCCCCCGCTGCGCCTTCCCGTCCCGTCCCGTCCCGTCCCCTGCCAGCCGCGGTGCCCACCGGCCCGGACGGGGCGGCCCTGACGGCGGAGCATGCTCACAGGGCGGCGGGGGCGGGCGGGCCGGCCCGGGCAGCGGGGAACGGGCGGGCAGCGCCGGCTGGAGCGCAGCTCCGCCGCGCTGGGAGCCCGGGCGGGCACGGGGCGAGCGGAGCCGCCAGCCCGGGCGGGAGCCAGCGGGAGTCGCGGGGGCGCGGAGCGTGTGCCCCGGGCAGGACACGCGCTGAGCCGCGGAGCGGGGAGCCTGAGGAAGAGAGGAGCGCGCTGAGCTGCGGATCGGGGAGCGCAAGCGAAAGGACGCGAGGCGGGTACTCAAACCGGGTCCGCGGGACAGAGACCCCGACCAGGGGGACGCGCCGAACTGCGGAGCGGGAACCCCTGGAAGGAGCTGCGGGGCGGAGACCTCGAGCGGGGGATCCGCACTGAGCCTCGGGGCGGGGATCCCGAGCAGGGGTACTTGCACTGAGCGGCGGGGCGGAGACTCCAGGCGGGGCCCCGGAACGCGGGACAGGGACCCCGGCAGGGCTGGCGCGGCGGTAGTGGCGAGGCGCGGAGCCCGGAGCGCGCTGAGCAGCGGAGCGGGGCCGCCGGGGCGGCGGCGCGGGGCCATCCGGCAGGGGGGGCGGCGGGGCGGGGGGGCAGCGGCCCCATGGGGCCGGGCGGCGGGGCGGCGCTGGCAGCTCGGCGCATCCCGGCCGGAGCCGCCCCGCCGCCGGCGGGAGCCGCCAGCGATGCTGCGGGGCGGCCGGAGCCCACTGCCGCCGGTGACGGGGCCCCCCGACGAGCCGCGGGGGCCGGCGGGCTCCCCCGGCGCGGCGCAGGTGGCGGCGGGCAGCCTGCTAGCGCTGCTCATCCTCTGGACGCTCTTTGGGAACGTGCTGGTGTGCGCGGCCATCGTCCGCTACCGGCACCTGCGGAGCAAGGTTACCAACATCTTCATCGTGTCCCTGGCTGTCTCGGACCTGCTGGTTGCCCTGCTGGTCATGCCCTGGAAAGCGGTGGCAGAGGTAGCTGGGTACTGGCCCTTTGGGGCTTTCTGCAACGTCTGGGTAGCCTTTGATATCATGTGCTCCACGGCCTCCATCCTCAACCTGTGCGTGATCAGTGTGGACAGGTATTGGGCAATCTCCAGCCCTTTCCGCTACGAGAGGAAGATGACCCAGCGGCTGGCTCTGGTGATGATCAGCGTGGCATGGGCGCTGTCTGTGCTTATCTCCTTCATCCCTGTCCAGCTCAACTGGCACAAAGGTGGGGATGTTGTTGCTGCTGCTGATATTGGAGATGGATTTGGCAGTGACTGGGCAGCAGCAGGTGCTGTCACCACCTGGGCAGAAGATATGAGTACCACATGGGTGGCATTATCAGCAGTGAGACCCTCTGATGGGACCTCTGGCAGCAATGATACCCTCACTGGACCATCAGAGAGCTGTGACTCCAGCCTCAACAGGACTTATGCTATTTCCTCCTCCTTGATCAGTTTTTATATCCCGGTGGCTATCATGATAGTTACCTACACTCGAATCTACCGCATTGCTCAGGTGCAGATTCGTCGTATTTCTTCCTTGGAGAGGGCAGCCGAGCATGCACAGAGCTGCCGGAGCAGCCACATTGACTGCCACCATCACACAAGCCTCAAGTCCTCCATCAGGAAAGAAACTAAGGTGTTGAAGACTCTTTCTGTCATCATGGGTGTCTTTGTCTGCTGCTGGTTGCCGTTCTTCATCCTGAACTGCATGGTTCCCTTCTGCGAGAGCCCACCCAGTGACCCCCACGCTGGCCTCCCCTGCGTCAGTGAGACCACCTTTAATATCTTTGTCTGGTTTGGTTGGGCCAACTCTTCTCTTAACCCCATCATCTATGCCTTCAATGCTGACTTTAGAAAGGTTTTCTCCAGCCTCCTGGGATGCGGTCACTTTTGCTCTGGTACTCCAGTGGAGACTGTTAATATAAGCAATGAGCTTATCTCTTACAACCAGGACACCCTTTACCATAAGGAGATAGTGACTGCTTATGTTAACATGATCCCAAATGTGGTTGACTGTGAGGAAAATCGCGAGGACCCTTTTGATAGGATGTCCCAGATCTCCCCTGACCATGAAGTTGCCACTGACTCTGCCTGTGAGCTGGACTGTGAGGGGGAGATTTCGCTAGGCAAGATAACACCTTTCACTCCAAATGGTTTACATTAATTTGCATCCTGGTCTAGTCAGTTCTTCTTGGATTATAAAAGAAAATATTATCACTGAGTGGAGAAACGTGCTTGATGGTGTGCTGTAGTTTGGTCAGTCAGTTTATGCTAAATTCACTTCTGTGGGTAGTACTTTGCAGGGTGTAGACACTGTCATACAGGGGGCTGGCAGCACAAACTTAAATCAGCACTTCCCCAGGCTGAGGGCAGACCAGGCAGTCATGTTGATTAGCTGTGGTGAGGTATTGTGGTATAATTGCAGTCAGTTCATGTTTATAACGTGTTTGCAAATGAAAGGTGCCATTTTCACTGCTAAGTATTATGACTTCTAAAGTCAGGGACAGATGTGGCTGGCACAGACACTAAATAAAAAAAATCTGGGCTGTTTGTTCGTTCAGATCTTATGTTTTTCTCTATTTTTTGTTTGTTTGTTTTGTTTGGATTTTTTGTTAAGATAGAGATAGTGAGGTGGTGATTTGGATGATTATTTAAATGCGTGTTTCTGCCAAAACAGTTTATGTGAAATCCTTGTTCTCCTAGGCGGCGTTGTTGCCTATGATATCCTCTGTTCCCAGATGAATAAATAAAGGTTATCTTGATCAAGGGTTTATTATCTTTATTTGTCACCCTGAAAGGTTTACAACAAGTATTCAAATTAACATTTCTATATGAATGGTTAGAATGACTAACAGCTGAACCCTATTATTTTAAAAGTAAATAGTCTGTATAGAAAATACAGTTTTTGAATAAAAGTGAGGCTCATAGGAATTCTTGACTTAGATGAACTTGTTTATGTGGCTCTTACAGCTAGAATTATACCTGTTTTTCTTTAATATTATGGTTCTATCCCTTTCTGCAGCCAAGAATATCAAGGATACATATGGATAAGCTATTAAAATTTTCCATTTAATTCTGTGCTTGAACTTACTTTTTAGAAATGTTAGTAAAGAGTTTGGTGATAGAATTAGGAGCTGGGTGTGTCTAAAAACAATAATTGTATTTGAAAATGATATTAATAATCATCATGTCCAAGAGTAGACACTAGAGAACTCATTCACACTGAGAGCAGAAAAGAATTCTGTTAATGTATTTTTTTAGTTACTTATTAACTGGAATTTAAGGGTGCTGTAAGTACTTCAACTATATACGAAATATTTTAAAGTAATCTTTAGAACTGAAAAGAGTATTTTTGGTTCTGTTTCTATTGAATCATTTACATCAATATTAGAAACAGTTGTAAGCTTTCATCTCAGGAATCAAAAGTGATGCCGTTTCCAAAATAAATGATCAAAGGTAGTAAAAGCAATACCAATATTTATTTCAAGTTTTGGCTCACAAGGTGAACAACACTTGAATTAATTTACCCTTGAGAAATACCTGTGCCATCAGCTGAGCAGATTTAAATTGAATTGTAGGTGTGGATTCTGCAGCCCTCCGTCCTAATGGCCGTGACCTGGGGCCTCCCCATCCTGCCTAACTGGGAGAGGAAGGCTCCTGTAAAAGGGGGAAAGTGGGATCTGCAGTAGACAGCATGGTTCAGGGAAAATAATTTAACCAGATGCTGGAATTTGCAAATATTATGGGCTTAGTATTGAGCCTGCTTGGAAGTCAAATCCTTAATACTGGTTTGGGGGTTGTCTGCCTTCCCCTTGGGATATGGGGTGGGAGAAGTGCAGGAGGCATGTGATTGAAATCTCTCTGTGGTGGCCTCTGCTGCAATCTGGTCTGCAAGCAATGTTTTATGTATTTAGTCTTTGACACTAATTAGTTATATCATCTTGGATTACCTTTTCAACTGCTTGTCACTGAAGATTGACATCTACCTGAGCATTTTCTTTGCTGTTGGTATGAAATCTCAGTGGAATATCCCTTTACAGCTGTCTTTAGGAAAGGGTATTGTGTCTGTGGCTAAGGGAAGCTTGAAAAACAAATCTCATGCCCATAACCATCACCAGGTTCAACCTACTAATGACTTGACATCAAGGGTGATATATGTTACTGTTCCTATGCTAAAGCACTCATATGTTGTTAGAGTTAAAGACAGTTCTAGCCCTGCTGGTTAGATAAACTTGCCCAGAATAAAATAATTTTCTCAAATAAAAACGAAGGAAACTGTTTCTGATGGTGCAGAAATGAATTATCCCAACCTGAACTTAGACTTCTTGCACTTTCTAGTTACAACTCTAATGTTGAGGCTAGTACAGCAGGTTAAGCTGGATTTGTGCAAAAAGCCAGATGCAAGAGGTGCAGGCATCTGGTGCTGGTTCCAGCTCCCAGGGCAATGCCTGTATTTTATCCCGTTTTGCCTGCATTAAATCAGAAGCAGCCTGGGGAGATGGGGAAGGGAAATCATGATCTCTTCCTGAGCACCTGCCTGCCAGCAGGCTGTGCAGTGTGGTGCTGCATGGTTATCCTGCTCCAGCAGCAGTACAGAGCAGCAGAACAGAAGGTGTCCCCCCCACCTCCCCGTGTGGCCTTTCTGCTTCACAGTGATCGCTGTGCTGGGGTGTGACAGCTCCCTTGGATCCAGCTCACTGCAGGTGTGGCAGAGGGGTAGATGTGTACAAGATGTTAGTGCATCACCTTGGTCAGTGTTCTCCTCATTGAGGCTTTACCTGCCTGGGTTTATGGGATAAGTGAGTGGGCTGGCTCTGGGATGCAAGAAACCATCTCCGTTGGTGGGTTTATAGAACAGCTATTAGAAACAGTCTTTTTCTTAGATCTGAAGGAAGGTGTTTTTTAGCCAGCCTTTAGATTTTGTGAGCATGATTAGGGCAGTACAGAAAACTTGCCAAATTTTCACTTTCCATTAGTAGTTTTCATTTCATGACTTCATTTGGTAAATGATTTCTGATGGTGGCTCTATGATGTAATCTCTCATCTTGAAATATGTGTCTGTCAGGGGGCTTCCTCTTTCAGAGCCTAGGAGCATCAGAAAGGGAACATTTCTGCTTCAAAAGACAGACAGAAGGTATTTTTTTTTTTGCTGGAAGCAGAGCTTGACCTTATGGATCTGAAAGAAAATCTTTTCTTAACTCATAGGGACAATTTGTTGCATTTTAATATGTCTTAATTACTTACCACTGACAAAGCTAGAGTATTTGGAATTAGTAAAATAAACTTTAAAAAGAAATGTGTATCTTGCCTTGAACTATAAAAAGGGGAAGCCTGTTTTAATGAAAACATCCCCAAAAGGATTGTTCTAACTTGTTTCTCTTGGGTGAAACTGCTGCCCTACTTTTTAAATGGTTTCCCTCTTAAGGACTAATGCATCTGCCTTTACATAGAGCAGAGTTCACTGGAAGTGCAAGTGGGTTTTTATAATCCTCATATCCTCATGGTGTCTCTCTTGAACTCATCTGTGCCCGTGGTTCTGTGCCTCTCATCTGCATTTTTCTTTTTGTACCTAAATGGTTTGAATGTATGATACAGTTTGACTTTAACTTAATCTAGTCCTGAGTGATGGCTGATCTTCAAGGTCCCAGACTGTTTTCAGTTTCTGTTTTGTATTAATTTTAGAAATCCTACCTTGCAATTTGTTTCACTTTTAAATTACCTCTTAGCCAGCTGGATCTGTTAGTCCTGGATAGCACCATACCTAAGGAGGGTTGGTGTATTTGTAATCTTAGTATCTTTGTGTGTAATTACAGATAAGTAATTTTAAGTCTTCTGTGGAAGAACAGAACATGTGAAGGTATCATAATTTTTAAGAAGCTGGGACACCATAAAGGAGAACACCATAAAGACTCTTTCACTCTTCAAACCCTTAAAAAGATTTTAGCAGCTCTGCTTTAACAATGGATCTTGGTTTTTGTTTTTGGTTTGGTTTTTTTGTTTGTTTGTTTTTTTCCCTAAGCTAAAGAAATGTAGGTGTCTTTCTGAGAGGTGAACACAAGTAAAACACTTTCCAAATGGAGAAAAATTACTGCAGTAATTTTTGGTGAGTCTGATACTTTATTGCTTTGCTTTCATTGTATTTTTCACTTTTGCCAGCCACATCTGATGTGTGTCTGCAGGGAGGCTCCCTACCGAGAACTCCTGCATTTTTGTAACATGTAACAAAAAAGGCTTTAAAATTAGAAGGGCTTATTGTAGCAATGTCACTAAGCACAATCTTACACCATTTAGGAGTCAATCATGTATAAACTCAACATTCAAGACTGACAGGACTGGAGGCAGTGTTCAGAACATGTATCATACTGGAGGTTTGAGAGGTCACAAGTTCCTCAGCTGTTTCTATGTGCTGAAATTGCCACTCTTAATAAGGAGGGCATTTTTATCACTGTCACACAGAAGGCAGGGTACACACCTATGTCGGTGTTAATAATTATGCAGAGATTTTTCTTTTCTCTGAGGCCATCTTCACTACTGTTTAATTGAATTCATAAGTTCTTTAAAATATTCAGTAGTTCAGCAGAAGATCTCAGGGTTGAATGTGTGCTTGTGTTACAGAGGAACGAATTTATTTCTTCTGGCTTCTTACGAATATTGCCATTGGTATTCTCCGATAGTGGAGATAGCCATGTTAAGTTGGCACACTGAACAAAATATTTCACCTGCTGCACTGCAGAAGTATTTTTTTTTACTCAGATGTATTTGTTTTCAAACTTTGTAAGACTTTTCAAACTTCTCAGAAGCTTCATGAAGTCCACACAGAGAATCTCCACTTTGATCATAGATCAGCAACCACTACTGCATTTAGAGTGCCTTGTTAACTACATAGTGCACTATGTGTTTATTGACAGAATTTTACCCCTCCAAGTTTAAACTGTTTTCAAAGGTAAGGGTATACTTATGGTTTAAAAGCAATGATGTACACAAAATAAACTATAAATGAGGATATTCCTGTTAATGGGGCATCAAAGATGTGTCTCTTCAGCCTTTTGTTTATTGTTGCAGTGGTATTGTTGCAGTTGATGGTAGTGAACAGTTAATACATTAGATGTGTCAAGAGTGGAAATACAAATAATATCATCTGAAGCAGATAATGAATGGTTTTTCTCAGAGGACCTGCTATCTCTCCCTAACTAACTAAGGATAGTTTAGCTTAATAGAAAATTTGCAAGATGATTTTGTATTGTTTTGTGTCTAATCAGTTCTTGTAAGTGGAGATAACAGTCAGTAATATTTATAGTGGACAGATAGTTATTTAAGGAGGATAAATACTTTTATGGACTTAATCTTTATATCATAGCCATCACAGTCACATTTATGAGATTTGCCAAATACTATGCAGTAATCATAAAAAATTAATAAAAATTTCCAGTCTGTGAAAAAAATTTCTTCCTGTGAATTATTCCCTGCAGTTAACAGCAGATACTTGTTTGTATTGAGTACTGCACTCTCATTGCTAGCAAAAGAAGCTGGAAAGCTCTGAACCTTCTACTATTAATCTGCTGATTCACAGTATGAGGGAGGTCTGAAACAAGGAAAGAAGTGGCAAAAGCACATACAGATGGGTTCAGTTTGCATGAAATCGGTCTGGTGTCAGCCAGCTGGTGCAGGGGACTGCAGGGCAGGGGGCCACTCCTGACACACAAGAACCTCACCCTCCACAAATGCCTGCTCTTCGGTAGACCCCTTGCTCCCAAGATAGATGCTGCAAATCTGAATGTGATGCATAGGAAATCTGAACTTTTTAAACAGCGGATGTTTTTAGGTTGCTACATAAAAGGGAAACCACATTTTCTTTTCTGGGGTTATGCTCTGAAAAAAGTGGTTTCAAATGAGATCTGCTTGGCTTGGCCTCTCCAGGGTAGCTGGGGCCTGGCTGTGGCTTGAACGGATGTGGCTGCGAGAGCTGCTCGGGGCTTTGGTGTCTGAGCTGCACGTAGGTCATAGTTTAGGGGCCCAATATTGAATTGAAGAGATCCAATCCTAATCTCGTATGGTTTTTCCAGAGGCCCTGGTAATCGCATAGCTGAGATGAGCCTTGACTACAGCCTGAGCTTGGTTTCTTCTGAGGAATTGGGGAAGTCTGGTCTGCAGCTCACCTGATGCAGTTTTGAAAATGTCCCATGAATAAAATATTAACCAGGAAGTTCAGTGTGCTTGCTTTTAACCTCTGACCTAATTTTTCCAATCTGAAAGATCTTCAGTAAAATTAAAAAACTAAGTTTCTATCCTTTGGCCTTGACATTTTGCTTTCTCTGTTGACCTGATATAATTAGTCTCCTTTGATGAACAGAAGCTCCTGGCATGGAGTTTGCTCCTTGGTACCTTGTTACCAAATCTGGAACTACCTCAAGCTACACTTAAACTACATTATTTCTCTGCCCAAAGGGAATCTTATCAGTCTTTTTGTTGCTGTTGTTAGTTGTGGTTTTCTTCCTGAGCAACATTTCCATTCTCAAAACAAGATTATTCACCAAACCCATAATTTAGAGGGAAATAGTAAATAGATTTTTTTAAAAGCTCTTGGGGATTTTGCTTGCGAATACAAAGTGAGAATGGGTCAGTATTAGACATAGAGGTAATGGAATTTTTTCTACAAGAGGTTTAATTTTTTGGCTTTTATAGAAATAAAGGCTGAATATTTTCATTGTGAAAAGTATATACATTTGATTTTTATATGCTTGCATATATAGGTTCTTTTATTTATATTAAAAAAGCTATTCAATCATATTTATAGGGTAATTAAATATAATTTTCTCTCTATAAATGCAAAATGTACAAATTCGCCCAGAAGAAACAAATTGGGTCTTAAAATTTTATTATCTTTCATTAATAAATAAGAATAAAATACTAGTACATAGTGTTCCCAGATGAAACTTACCAGTGCAAATTTCTTTCAACTATTTTATATTCAAAGCAGCTTTATAATGATTTGCTAATCAATCTTTATCTATAAGCATTCTGAGACAGCAAGAAAAGGAGGTTATTTATAAGTATTTCTGAAAGTCTCTCAACAATGTATATTAACACTTTTGTCTTTCTGGTTCAGTAAAACAAAGATGCAAACTTCTTCACAGTCTGCAAAGAATTTCTGCTTCATCAGAAGATAAAATGTTTTGCGTAATCTCCAAACATTCAACTGAGGTAAGATGGTATCTGAATGTTAAATGGTTTCTTAGGTAGAAGTATTTTCTGTATTAAACAATTTGATAATTCAAATAATCTCTCTCTCTTAAAAAATAATATTTCTAGATAGTCAGGGTTTCATAGGTCAAATGAGATATAAAAGTGCAAATTTCAGGACCAGCTCAGCAGCACTGGATGAAGTGGCAGGACTGAAAATCCTGGCAATAGCACAGCTCTGTCTGAGCATGGGAAAGAAAACAGGTGGGTAGAAGGGAGGGAGAGAATTTAAGAAGGAATTAGAAACCAGCTGAGAGTCCATCAATCCACAAATGTGGTGGTAATTGAAGAGAGCAAGGGACCAGGAAGAACTGATAGGGTGCCCAGTGGCTGAGGCAGGGATGAAAATAGAGGTGAGTAGGTTTTGGAGCAAGTAGCTGAAAGGGGACTGTAAGGGGTCAGGATGGGGCCAGGGCAGGGACTATTCCTAAGGGCTTGTGGGCCTCAGGGAGGCTGTACAGAGATGAGGAAGCCGATGGAGAAGGGCTGAGAGTCCTGTCCACCTCCCAGGATCCACAGACTCTCCTGCTCTGTGCAATCCCCTCCTGCCACTTCTGAATAACTTCAGTAGTGCTACTGCATTTTATCATTAAACAGGTGCAACTCAAGTGTCTGTCTACTGTGTGCAGCAGATGAAGAGCTGTCACATTTATTCCATTGTGGTACAATGGAAAATAACTTCCTCAGCAACACCCTACATTATCCTGCAAGGAATACTTTCTCAAGGAGAGGAGAGCAGAGAGGGCTGTGCTGCACTGTATGGTGCTGTTTTCTCTGTATGATGGTAGAGCATTTTAGAGGTTTATTCTGCTGGATTGCTGGAAGCAAGTCTGTCTTCCAGAAAATTTCTGAAGGTGCCTATTTGAAATCTCAGGTAGAATGGCCCTCAGTATGTCAGTACTGTGATTTCTTTAATCTGTGCAATTAAAGTGTATAAGGAACATAGTCAAAATCTGGTGTTGTGTATTAAATGCATATATTTATTGTGAAAAGCTGATCTGTGATGACTTGTAACATGATGATATGGAGGTGATGCTTAGTGATTCAAGCCTAAATCTGCCAACGTGTAAGTACAAAGCATGTGGGGGCTCTGCTTTCTGCTAAATGGAAGTATTAGCAATATTATTTTTCAAATATAGAGATACCAAGTTCTACTATTTTTTGCTTGTTGAATAAAGATAGTTTTGTACAGTGATGGAAATGGGCCTAAGAGATAGAAAGCTTAACTTCATACATAAATATGTATATATCATTTACATGATATATTTAAATCATGTAAATACGTATATATCACCTAATAGGAAAATTTTAGTGTATAATTTAGTAATGCTCATGATGTTTTACATCTTTGCAGAATGTGTCTTTTTTTTGAGTCTTCTAGTAGCTTCTTTCAGAATATCCAGGTGATGGTAAGAACTGCAGAGGTCTGCAGAGCAGACTCCAAAGTTTAAATGTTTTGCTTATATGCTGTTTGAAAGTGAGGTGATGATACCTCTGCTTGAATATATTCTTGTGCTATCGTGAAGACCTGCACTAGGTAAAGCTCAATAACTCAAACCTGCACTCCTGGATCGGTGCACACCCCAGTAGTGCCCCAGGTTTGAGAAGGGGAGACAGTGCCCCTGCTCACCCTGCTGCTCAGCAGCTCTCCTTGGAGGTTGCAGCAGCTTGATCTGTTTTCAGCAGAATCTCTTAACCACTAGAGTGTGATACACATTGCAAAAAAACTGTCCTAACTGGATGTTTCTGAGTCAAGCTACATGTCAGGTTCTGAGTGTGCTCAGTAAATCAAGGGGGAGCAGTGCAGGAACACCTGGTCTGCAGGTGCCAGAGCTGGTGGGAAGATGTCTCAACAAAAATGAAGACCAATGGGGCGTATGTGATGGCCCAGCTTAATGCATATGGAGACAATATTGCCTTAAAAATCATCTGGGTGTGGAAGTGAGATTTTTTCAAGACTGTTGTCCTGATCTTAGGCACCTAAATTCCATGTAAATTGAAATGCAAGCACTTTAATACCTTCTAGGTTATAGATGTATTTACCCAAGCACACTTGTAGATGTTGCAGATGAATCTGGATCCCAGCTGGATGAGATTTTAAGTGCAGCCTAAGTGTGTATGTACAAAGTGGAAGACTTTGTAAATTCAGATGGGGCAGGACCATTCCTTCTCACTTGTGAGCATCACCTGGTTCAGCATCTGCTTTATCTTCTCCCACAGTAAGCTGAAGCAAACCACTGCCTCCCACATACTGCTGCAATGATTCATGTTATTAAAACACCCTGGAGTAGGATTTTGCAGCACTGGGACAAATGGATGTAAAAAGAGGACCATCCTATGTGATGTGCTCCCCAGCCTGAGCTGGCCAAAGAACAGATTGTGTTACATCAATGCCTCTTTGCACAGCATTCAGGCAGCCTTGGGGAACCTAAAAGATGCCCTTAACTTCACATTTCTGGGCTGAGAGGTTTATTTTGTGACTCAAAGAGGCACAGCTGACTTTCAGTTGCTTTTTTAAAAGATAGTATGCTTCAGTGCCTTGTGTATAAAAGCAAATGGAATGAACACAGTGATGGCAGCAATACAAACTTTATAACTTTAATCTACTAGGACAGATCATTCAGTGGTGAAGCTGATTTAAAAGGAATGACTGCCATTCTAAAATTGTCTCTCCTCTTCCTCTCCCTTTCCCTCTCACTCCTCCTCTCCTTTCTTTCTAAGCATATTAGCTGGAGCACTAGAGACATTTGTTTGGTACAGGAGGAAATGTTTTTTTCCTACTTCATTAGATAGGGTAAACTTTCCTGAAAGTGACAAATAATCTCCTTAGGGAGTTGCTAATCAGTAGCTGGAAGAAACATACTTTCCAGATTTTTCCTCTAGCCAAGACCTCAGCTTTCTTCTCTCTGGGATCCCTTCGTCTTTCCAAGATGACTTCATTTTGGGAACCCTACTTTTCTGCATCACCTCTGCTTTCCAGGACCCCAAACACCATGGTTTATGTGCAGAAGCACATTACATGATCAGCCAATTGGTGACTGGTTTGCACTTCTTTATTACTGGAGGATTTGGGATGTGGCACTTTAGTTCAGTCCAGGTGTTATCAAAATTTCTCTGTCTGCATTGGTTGCAGTGGCAGACTTCTGTTTGAGAGTCAAAAGTTCAGATTCAGACACTGGTTCTCCATACCAGTTTTCTGTAGCCTGTCAGTGTTCAAATTGAATTTTCTTCTTTCACCTACAACAGCTAGAAAGGATTCTCTGCTGGGAATTTTCCTTCACAAATTACTTTTCCCTGGGGTGGAACTCCAGATTCAGAGGAGACTTATTTCTGCATGTCTCATTCTGTGTTCAAATCAATAGCTTCCAGGTCATATGAAAACCCCTCTTTGTGCATTCTTTCTAGTTGGCACGCAGTGATGATCTCAGGCCAGACTGGAATTGGTTTTCTGGCTTACCTGCAACTGACCTGTGACTGATGTGAGGATGGAACATTCAAGGTCCATCAGGGTTGTTCTGTCCAGTACTGGAGCCAGACTATATCCCTTTAAGAATCTGTTCTGTGAGAAAAGAGGAGCACACTTTCCTGAGCCCTTGGAGATCTCATGTGTTGCTGGTGTCAGGTTATGAAGTTCCTGCTGCTCTCATCTATTCAGTGAAGTCTCTGACTCTGTTGGAGGTGATGGGACCTGCAATACCTGCCTGCACTGTGGACTCAAATTGTATCTACGAAGGCTCTGAACAGTGGAAATGTCTTCTCATGTGACCCCTTTTTGCCTTCTCTACAGGATGAGCAACATATTATGGCCAGTCTCCATCTTTGTAAGTTAGAATATACATACACAAAAAGATAATACAGGAAAGAAGGATGAAATATAAGACAAAGTGTATAGCTACACAAAGACTTAACAATTTGTGGTCCCAGCACCCTATGCAAGACTGGCTTTTCTTGAACTGGCTACAGCTGTGTATCTCCTTCCTCCAAGGACAGGCTTGGGGGCAGTTCATACCCAGACTAACTTTGGCAGCAATTCTCACTCCAGCTCTCCTCCACCAGTGGGCAGAGCTCAGAGGGTCCTGGTGAGCTTTGAAAAGCTTAGCCCAGACACGGTTCCCACCTGCTCAAAGGCCCAGTCCAGATCTAAAGTCCTTGATATAAATAGTTGTCTGGTATTCCCATGCCATAACTTCCACTCATTTTTGGTTTTCCAAAACTGACGCCTAAATGGAAATTGTAATGCTTTTGTACCCTTGACTACTTTGCTGTGCAGCCCATGTTGTGCACACCACTGGCCTAATTTCCTTCCAACTGTTAAACCTCTGAATTTGATTAGAAGGAAAGATGAGATGTCCAGGCTGACAAACCTACACTTAAAAAATTAAAGGGAAAAAGAAAAGCCCAACAAAAAATATTCTAGGCTTAGCAAGCAGTAATTGGATTGCTTTCTGGCTTCATTTCAGCCTCAGCTGCTTCCTCCCACTCCCACCTCTCAGCCAATATTTCATACAGTAACACAAAATACCTAAGAAGGTGGATTATACAAAATATCTCTGTGTTTGGTCTCTGGTTGAAATCCAGACATGGTTAGTGATTAGAGGATCAATGAAGTCCATTGAGTGACCTGTGTAAGATAAATCATTGTACTCCCACAGCGTGAAGTTCTTCCTACAGGGAGAAGTGGAGGAAAAGCACCAAAAAGTGACTTAAATGTCACTTGTCAAACTTTTAATAAGCCCTAACGTGGGTGTGGTGAAGTGTTAAGTTTTTTCCAGAGTTAGGGAAGTTTATGTCCTGTCTGCCAGTCTGGTATTGAAGATATTTTGGAAATGAACTGATAATTCTTTCCTGGACTGGGGAGGGAGATTGCTGATGTCTTCAGGAAGATTTTGCACTGAAATCCCAGACAAAAGGAATTGTTACCCTTGGTAAGTTGTGTGCACAATTTTTCTAACCCTTTCAAATATTGTAGCTCAAAATGAAGGCATTTCCTTTTCTATAGCTACTCCTTGTTAAATTCTGTTTAAAATACTGGTGTCTGAGGCATGATGTTTTGTACTCCATCCCTGATTTTTGTTGTCACTGGGTATTATAAATCCCCAAAAAGCTACTATATGTTCCATCTAACTGATACAATAACAGTCAAACTTCTGGGAATAAAAACCCTACTTCAAGTCTGAAGTATTTTGCCTCTGTATCCAGTGAAGCAATGTGTGAACGCTTGAAAGTCTCTGTCACTGAGGATAAAAGATATCACCACCTGCTACAAATAGTGCTGTGCTGGTAGCCCTGGTGAGCAGTGATTCCTCTACAGCTGTAACTAACTTTAGATATCGCTGCAGATTTTGTAAATATACGACTTGGTCTTAGAATTTCACTACAATTTCCCTTTCAAATATGAGGATGCCAAACTGTTTGAAGAATTAGTTCCTGTCATCAGCTTTTGCTTTACTGCCTTTCTGTTTCACCTTATGCTTCCCTATTTCCTATGTCACACCACGAAGAGACCAAAACCTCTCAGTCTAGTGTATTTGTGAGCTCCTGTGCTTTTAAAGGAAATGGTTCCAAATTTTCAGTTACACTTTACCGTGGAGTTGTTTATGGCTGTCATAGTTCTTGTGCAGAACCTGTGCTCTACCACAGTTCTGCCTCCCTAGTTTATGTAAAGTATCTTGGGCCCACTGCAGGCCTGATTCAGAGGTGAATTATGGCACTTTTACACCATCTTAATGTACTGTCTCAGTAAAAGCACAGGTGTAAATTGCAATAGATTATTAGGAATCATTAGTTGATAACAAAGCAGCAGGAAGAGACAGAAAACAAAAAAAAAAACCCAAAGTGAAGCAGGGAACGTAGTTCAGACAGTTTGACTCACTGATTCAACTCAGAGAGGTTGAACAGAGCATTGTCTTCTTTTTCCAGGTATTTTCAATCTTATGGAAAAGTTTTGAGAGTAACTACATTGTCCTACGCAGATCTGGGAAAACATTGAAGTTATTTTTTAAATTATACATCTAGGGGGTGAAAGGCTGGTTAAAAGAGAATGGCAAGTTTTATTTAATGCCCCCATACATCATTAACTATTTGAGCCAGTGCTGTGCAAATAACATGCCATTAAAAAATCTTCTTCAGCCAGCGTTCTTTCCTTGCCTGGAGGTTTATAGCTGCAGGGTTTAGCAGGGAAAAAAGGAAGTATTAGGCTGACGAAGCAAATCGATGCTGTTAAATGGCAGGACGTGCTGCGGACGGCGCTGCATGGGAACACCGTCCGGCTCCGGTGGGTGTGTGAGGGGCAGCAGCCCCGGCCGGCTCCGGTGGGTGTGTGAGGGGCAGGAATCCCGTCCGGCTCCGGTGGGTGTGTGAGGGGCAGCAGCCCCGTCCGGCTCCGGTGGGTGTGTGAGGGGCAGCAGCCCCGTCCGGCTCCGGTGGGTGTGTGAGGGGCAGGAATCCCGTCCGGCTCCGGTGGGTGTGTGAGGGGCAGCAGCCCCGTCCGGCTCCGGTGGGTGTGTGAGGGGCAGGAGCCCCGTCCGGCTCCGGTGGGTGTGTGAGGGGCAGCAGCCCCGTCCGGCTCCGGTGGGTGTGTGAGGGGCAGCAGCCCCGTCCAGCAGCCGTATGTGTGCGGCAGCAGCGAGGAGTGCGGCTCCTCGCAAAGGGCAACTTTTGTTTGCCTTCCCACAATTAAAGTGTGGAAGACTATTTATTTCAGTGTTGAAATTTGGAGGTAACTACAACAACGAAAGAGTAACTGCAGCATCCTGCTCTAGTAGGAGTAACTCACTAGTTTTGTAACTGAGTGGGGTTTTAATTTCCATACCCTTCTTAGGACAAATCCGTGGTGATGTATGACAAAAGTGAACTTGTCATGTATCCACAGATTTGGGGGTGCAGCTGACAGCTGAGATCTGATGAGTCTAGAAGCTCTCCTCTCCTCTCCTCTCCTCTCCTCTCCTCTCCTCTCCTCTCCTCTCCTCTCCTCTCCTCTCCTCTCCTCTCCTCTCCTCTCCTCTCCTCTCCTCTCCTCTCCTCTCCTCTCCTCTCCTCTCCTCTCCTCTCCTCTCCTCTCCTCTCCTCTCCTCTCCTCTCCTCTCCTCTCCTCTCCTCTCCTCTCCTCTCCTCTCCTCTCCTCTCCTCTCCTCATAACCCAAATCATAATTACTCGGACTCCAAACAAGACATTGAAATGTGTGGATTCAAGTATAAATATTTCACTCAGATACAACTAAAGTAATTTGTATTTTTGCAGTCAATTGCCAAATAGTTAGGAAATTCCATCAGCAGCATATTATTTCCCCTAGCTCTTTTCCTTCCCCACAAAAAAAGTAGGTGCAATTGCAGCTTGCGATGGTCCCAAGCCCAGGGAGCTGTATGACATCAGCTTGCATCCCCATCCCCCCATCCTCAGGCACAGGCAGCTGTGACTGGGGTGGGCAGGGCACAGCGTCTCTCACCATGAGCTTCTGGGACCTGCTCCCTGCCGGTTCTTTGTGGACAATAATGGCCCTGCCACTTTCCTGCTTGTACCACAGTGTATCTAATCTTAGCTCAGTGGCTTGCCAGAACTGGAAACTTGCCTTAAAAAGAAAAAGAAACTGAGAAAGGGAAGAGCTGATGACTAGTGTCTTTTGTAGGTGGAAATAGCAAGATGAAGGTAGGCTGATTTGAAAAATTTGCTGTTTGCATGGATGTTCTGATGAAATTCAAGTTTTTGAATATGCCCCAAATTTATGGGTCATTATTATGTCTTTAGTGATGTCATTTGTCTGAGTATTGCCTTCAATCATGCATTGAGAGATACATAATGGCAGTGGAATTATCATTGTAACAAAAAGAAATCTCTATTTCTTTCAGCGATTTGATTCACCACTCTATTAAGCTACATTTGTTCTTACTTAGAAGCTATTTTTTCAGATATCCATTTCAAACCCAAGTGAAAAATAATTTTCAAAATTTTCTTTCATATTCAGGTAAAAATGACACAGGATGAATACAATTGTTTTCCCCTTACCTGTTGGTCACTCTGTAGCTGTCACTGTGGGTGAGTTTACTGAACAGTAGAGGAGGTAAATCACGTGTTTTAGTGCAGTACCAGGGGCAGAGGAGACCAGGTGAGAGCAGGGTCAGACATCCTATGCAATCATGCAGCTTCACAGTGAAGTGCAAACAAGGAGTGGACTACACACCTCACATATATATATATCTGGTAAATCCCACACTGGTTCTAAAAAAAAAAAAGAAGCAGCAGCCAGGATAGAAAAACTCATAAATCTTTAATTCATGTCTATTTTTTCAGGTTTCTACTGAAAAAAAAAAAAAAAAAAAGCCATGTTCCATGGCAGGAAGTTCTGAAAAATGGAAGCAATTGCAGGATGTTACCCTAAAGGTGAGGCTTGCAAACATTCCCAAACCTTGGTCATTTTACATGAGTGCCATCACCCTGACCTTGGTCCTGTGGCTGCAGGCATGGCTGCTGTTTGGGACAACACAGGACTGGCTGTGGCTTTGAGATCAGTGTGATTCTTTTTCCTAAAGTATCTTCAGTGTAAAATAAGGATATGCCCTTGGCCAGCGAGGAGGTGAAGGAGGTTGGAGGAAGGAGGGAGGAATGGGAGAGAGGGGAGCCTGGCCCTCAGTCAAAGGACTCGCTGTTGGATTGGCATTGCCAGGGGGCTCACTTGCAGGCAAGGAAGAGTGTGGAGGAAGACAGGGGGATATTGGAGAGGATGTTCATGCACAGGAGGTAAGAAACTAAGAAGGAAACTTATCAAGTGAGTAATTGAAAATTACTATAATTTTCTTTTTACAAGAATAAAAGTAAACTCACCCTTCTGGGCAATTAGCAAGGAAATATGTTAGCAGTTATCACAGCTATGTGGGAAAGGGAGGTGAAATAGAAAGGTAGAGAGACTAGTGATGAAATTTGATTTTTTTTTTCACCATCCCAGCTTCCCCTAGACTAGAAGGTGATTTTTCTCTCTCATGATTGTCAGGTTTGAGTAATGATCTCAACTACAGAGCTGGCAACACACCAATTCCTAGTTAGGACTAGAAAGACACATTTTTTCCTTTAATTTGGAGAGGTAGAGATCAAAAAGACACCTGGGGTATGTCCCCAGAAGCCTTAGCAATGTTGAAGAAAGGCTTAGCAACTTTGTCTAAATTTGTTCTGGGAAGTTGAAATTTAAACATCCCATCTCACACAAAAGTAAAGCAATAAATCCAGGTCTGCTTTATGTGCTTTAACCAGGTTTCTCTATGACAGGTGAGCGGGAGAGAAGGGAATGAACTTGGAGGAGCTCTTTGCCACATTCCCAGCAGACTCAGTCTCTGGACCCCAAAGCTTGAAAGCACATCACCCATCTTACAGTCCAGAGTTGAGGTCTGTGCTTCAATACAAGAACATGTGCTTGGCACCAGCTCTGGACAGCTCTCTTCCATGTGCTGGGGGCTTTTTGTGTATCCCTTTTGGGGAGTCCTCCCAGAGCATGGAAGCCAGACACCTGTTTCTTGGTATTTCAGCCTGGAGGCCAGGCTGTGTTCCCTCACATGGGGGCCCTGAAGTTCATCAGTGGCCTTAGACCACAGCAGCTCAGGTGTGGCTTTCCTGCTTGGATGCTGGCTTCTGGCTGGCCTGAATGTTTTATATTCAGCTGCTGGCCATTAGTAAATCCTTATATGATTCAAATTTTTGCAGCTGTGGTTGGAATTTTTGATCTTCAGAATGTTTCAAGCCATGGCTAAGCGGTATGGAATTGTTTCTGAATTTATTCCTAATATCTAGTCCAAACCTACTCTCTTTTAGTTTAAAGCTGTTAAGCTGACCCTGCTGTAGATGCTGCTCTGCCAAGGATGGAGAAAACATAAGTTCATGACTTACCTTCCCAGATAGGTCTGCTCCATAGCAGGCAATTGACAGAAGACATACACCTCGTAAAAAGGTTTTCTTTCTCCACCCTGTTTTACAAAATACCACTTGGCTGTGTACAACTGCATGAATTTTCAGCCTGGGATTGTGGAGAGGCTAAAAGAAGAGCTCACTAGATTCCTGTTTGTGCACATTTTGCTGTCCTTCCCCATATCACAGGGTTTCATGATATTTGGGAAAAAAATACATCTGTGTATCTAGTTGTCATCATGTCATTCACTCACTTGCTCTGGAGCTGTTCTCATCCATGCAAAACTTTCCTTAACAAAGCTTTCTGCAAATTCTTTGTCCTTGGTCCCTTGTTCACTGCTATGCCTGCAACAAGCAGGGCCATCCCTCAGCTTGACTTCTCTAGCTTGGGCAGCTGTCCTTAACCTGCAGTGAGCCTTCATGGGATGGTTCCTCTAATTTAAGATAAAATAAAATTGTGCTAGCTCACAGTTCCTCCACCTCATCACCATGAGGCATCAACTACTGCAACAGCTGTGCATTACTAATGAACTTTGGGAAAGATGTTTTTTTTAAGCTACTCATTTTGAAAGACACAATGGTTCTTTGAAAGCTGCTGACATTTCGAAATGTTAACGATGGTCGCATTGGAAGATAGATTAGTAAGTGAAGACAAAAATGCCCAGAGGGCCAGTAAACTATATTTATTACATAATTCTACTTACAGCTTTTTACCTGTTAGATTGTTTTAGGATATTTCAGATAACTTCCTATGTTCTTCCACATCTCATCCTTTTGGGCGTCTTGTGGAACCAAAAGTGCATGCCCACTGTACACAGCCAAACTGATTGATGCTGGGTTGCATTCCTGCTTTAAAGCTGTGCTTGTTTCTGCCCAAAATGTGTATGCTTTATTTTGCTACACCTGAGCACTAATGTAACATCCCTCTAGGAGTGTAAACTCACCTTTCTAGAAAAGTTGTTTTTTCTTTACCAGGGTGTTGAAATCAAACACGGAAATGTTCTTGGAAAGGTGATCCTTCCACATCATGGCTTTCAGAAATATAGGAATGTAATAATTTGATTAAGGGCTTGAGAGGATACCACATCTTACAAGCTGTAGAAAACTTCACTGTAGCCAGACAGTACCTTTAACTGGTGATAGGTTACTTAGAAGTCTGTTTCCTCAGAATACCTTCTCCAGGAATGTAACTGGTTACTCTGTGTTGCTGTCAGCAAGACAGATGCCCATCTGAGAGATGAATCATCTCATTTTGCTTTCAGGATTTTGATTTATGCACCATTGGAGATACTCTGGAGAATGACAGCAGCTTTGCTCCTAAGGAGCAGACTGAATGGTGTACTACCCCTCTTTTATTCCTGTTGAAAAGAAAATGCTCATCTGGTTTTTTAGATTTATGTCAGAATGATTCCTCTCCTTTTCTTCTGTGAAGGCAAATGCCTTGTCAGTTCTCTGTTTTGCTCTCCATTGCGTATTTCACTGGCCTGACCTGTGCTTTGCTGCTCCTGAGCTAAGCAGAGCTGCAGTTCAAAGTCTGGTGAAGAGCTATTCCACTGATGCTTGTCAAATTGAAAGTAATTTTTGGAATGCTGAACTTGGGAACTTTGGCATTTTTCTTTCTTGTTTTTTTTGCTAGTTCAAAATGAGTCATCTCCTGCCATTTAACGATCACGAAGAATTAAGGCAGTTGTCTTTTAGGGAACTTGAGTACAGTACGAAAAATGTGTGAACTGAAGGGTGGCTCTCCTCACACTCAAACTGTGGTACTGTGCTTGGACAACTGGCTTTATCCTGTCTCTGGTCACTGGGGCATCAGCTGTTATTTCAGAAGGTGCATGGAAGTGTCTAAGAAAAGCAGTTTTACTGTCAACAAGCTTTGTGTCCTATAGGAATCTGTACTCAGTGGAAAATTTTTAAGGACAAGAGAATAGGAAAATATTGATGATTGTGAACCTGGAATTTTTTTCTATTTTCCTAATCCATGTTAAAAAAACCCGAAAAAAACCAAACAAAAAACTGCATAAAGTTGTTGCAGTGGAGATTTCTGCAACATGTATAGGACAGCACCCAGAACCCCAACAGAAAGTTTTGCATAACATTTTGCTGAGATACGATGATGTAACACAGAAACATTTTCTCCAAAAAGTGGGGAAATTTGACCTATTACCTAGATGCACGAACTCATCACATTGCTCTTCTGTAGGAAATTACAGACAAATGAGAAACCATTCATCAGGAATGGTCCTTGGCTGTTCCCAACTCCCAGACTCTGCCTGGGAAGTTTTTGGGAGGATACTGGTCAGCATGGGCCAAAACTGAGCCAGGACCTCTGTAGTGATTCAGTGCTAGACAACTGTAAGGTTAGAATGTCTGGGCATGTTCCCTTTTGATTTATAGGCTCAACTGCTGGAGAACATAAGGAATATTATTATTTTTTGGACTGTCTCACTGACATGGGTGCCATTCCTCTGTGCACCCCTGTTGCCACCTGATCCACTGGGATTTGCAGGAAGATGTGTGCTTGGAAGCTGTGCAGCCAGGAGGATTCCCTGCTGTGGACCAGGAGCAGAGGCAGCAGTGGCAGAGGGTCCCACCAGCAGCTTTGCTGGAAGACTGTGTGGAGGAGCAGTCAGTGTGCACTGATGTACGGCAGGAGGCTTCCACTAGAGACTAGGCAGCTGCTATGAATATCACCTGTTAGAATTAGAATTTCTGTTGAAACACAAATCCTGTCTCTGCAAGAAAAGGGAAAATTAAGAGTTATACAGTACTTGTGTGCAGACCTTCATTTAATGTCAGGCTTTGGACAACACCTGATAAATACTGACTAGTTTAAGAACAAATTTAGTGGCTAATATCTTTACCAACAAGAGGGCAAATGTGATGGTGTCCTCTAGAGCTCAAATATAACCTGCTGCTCTGCTGGAGTGAAGAGAGAGATATACATTAAGGGAGACATTTATCTCCTTTTCTGGCACAACAGAATGTCCTCTCTGAAGTGATCTGAAAAGTAGTTTCCAATGCACAATAAATTTTGCCTTTGTTTATTATTTTAGGAATGGATTTGGGCCAAGCTGCAGCATTTACCATCTTTTACACAGTTTTTGTTTTGAAGCATATGAGGAATTTACTAACATTGAATTTAATCCTAAAGGACAGGAGAATAATTCCAGAAATTACTTGTGTCATATTGTGTAGTAACAGGGTGTGCTTTGGGAGTTAAATTCAAGACTTTGTAGGTAATAAATTGTAGACCATAGTGCGCATTGATTACATTCTATAAGATGGTGTATGAAATGATAGAAAAATATGGGTTTTTTTCTGGCAGCTGTAATTCTACAATGAAATCAGTTCCAGATACCTGGCTGTTACATCTGAAGTAGCTTGGAAATGCTGGGATGTCAGTTTATTCCAGGTGTTTCAAGGCCTGTGTGTACATTAATCCAATGCATACCCTAATTTTTAAACAGTCTCTAGCTCTCAAATATTTGAATGTTGGTTTTCCAGGAACATGGGACCAGGATATAGGACCAGAGTCCCAGAGTTTGGAATAGTGCTGTGTGGATGTAAATAGGTGTCAGATTTAGGTTGACTTACTCCCAGGAACACTTTAAAATAGATTAAAGATACAGTGATAGGACAAGGGGAAATGATTTTAAGCTGAAAGAGGGCATGTTTACATTAGATATTAGGAAGAAATTCATGTGAGGGCGGTGAGGCACTGGGACAGGTTGCCCAGAAAAGCTGTGGATGCCTCATCCCTGGAAGAGTTCAAGGCCAGGCTGCATGGGGCTTTGAGTAAACCTGGACTAGTGAAAGGTGTCCCTGCACATGGCAGGTGGTTGGAACAAGATGATCTTGAAGGTCCTGTCCAACCCAAACCATTCTATGATTCTATGATTTTTTTCAACTTTAAAAAGATCGGAAAAAATTTACATGTCCTGTGATGTTAGAAGAGGGAAGGAAAAGGGACCAAGCAAACACAGGTTCATAGGGCCTGATCCCAAAAATTTCAACTCTGTTAACAGGGCATGTCCACATATTCTAACATACCTCACTCAAATATTCACTTATTTCATCCTTGCTTATTTATTGATGTTCACCGAAAATCACATTATAGTAGAAAAGGGATTTTGATAGTTGTGGAAAAAATACTAATTATTCCTTTGCCAAATTGTTTTAAAATCACATTTAGATAAATTCCATAAGTAGATGGAGATGGTTTTTCCTGAAAACCAGAAAACTTGTGCACTGAATAGTTTGATCATCTTGCAATAATAACCATTACACTTTAGTGTCTGCTTTTGACAGAATCAACAGAGCTTGATTAAGATTAAGAATCAACTAAAAGATCCAGGAAGAAAAAAAATGACATCCGGATAAAGTCTGTATTAATTCGAAGAACACAGTACATGGGAAAAACAGAATCATAGAAAGGCTTGAATTGGAAGGAACCTCAAAGATCATCTAGTTCCAACCCCACTCCTGTGGGCAGGGCTTCCACTAGACCAGGTTGCTCAGGAGCATGGGAGGAGATGCTGGAGTTGGGATTCTCTCTCCCAGCTCATCTCACTGTGGCTGGGCTGAAGTGTCAGGCCATGAATAAAGCTCCTGCTCAAATCGGGATGGGACAGGGTTTCCTACAGGTCTGTTCAAACATGGGCATGGCTGCTACCCATGCAAGACTGAGTGCTCATTAATCAGCTGGTCCGTGTAGGTTTGATCTTTTGACACCAATTTCAGTAGAAGTTGCTGAGGAGAGGCTGTACCTCTTTGCTTTGTGGTGGACTACACTTACCACACAATGTGTATCCCTTTGTGAGGCAGTTTTAATAAAAAAAAGGGCTCACTTTTACCTGGTGGAGCTCATGTTCTTGGCTGCTCTATAGCCGAGGGAGGGAAAGACTTCCTAGGACACAATCTGAGTAGCAGGCAGGAGGCAGGCTGCCCCAGCAATAAGGGCAGCCTTTGTGGATGTCTCTCAGTGCCTTGGAAAGCCTGTAAGTCTTTTCCCCCTATAAAAACCCTCTGTTATCAGGAGAGTTTCAGTTTTTTACATCTCACCTTAGCATAAAATTTACATTTCTTCTTGGGGATGTAAAAGACCAGGACTTTATCACCATTATAGTGATATCATCCAGGGCCAATATATGCAAACTTACATAGGCACAAGAGCAGTTAGAGTCTCAGAAGAATTTAGAGGATTGTTTTTACTTCAGGAAAATACTATTTTTTTCTTCTTTTCTTTTTGTTTTTTAAATTATTGATCTAAAATTTAATTATGTGACTGGAAACAAAGGCCTGCATGCAGCCCTGGTTGCAGCTGGGGCAATATTTTGGTGGGAAGAAATGTAATACAATCATTCACTTATCACCATGGCATCCAGGTAGTACTTATTTTTCGCAATCTTTCTGCAAGCTCCACACACTTATCAGCTATCCAGCCTGATATTCCTGGCACAAAGTGATTAAATGTGTTACTCCAGCAACCCTGGTATCTCTGAAATGCCAGGCAATGTCAAGATAGACAGGGAAAGAATAATTTAGATAATTCTCAGGTTCATTTCTCTCCCTGTCTGTCATATCTTCCTATTTTAAAGTAATTTGTGTAACCTGTAAAATTGGAAGGTGATTATTAGATTACTGAGCAGTTGGACAGAAATTTGAATGAGGCAGATTTGATAGCTGCCAGAACTTTGCTGCAAAAAGCTGGCACTTGTGTTTACTTCCTTAAAGATCAACTCAAACCATAAAATCAAAAAACTATTTTGAGTAATTTAGAAGAGACAGATTTCAAACTCTTCATGCTTGCAGACCTTTTCCCAGTGCTCAGGTGCTGACAGAGTAACCCTTTTTAAAGATGTTCATGGCCCAACTTGCCATACTCATTTCGTGTCAAAATCTAGCCACTTCTGTTATTGCTCACGTGCATTTCAAGGTGTCTTGAAAATTCTGTCCTTTATCACTAGTATTTTATAAAAGAAAAAGTCCAACTAATTAAACATTGCCAGTCACTAGTGTCGTTCTGTGAGGAGTGGATGAAGTGAGCACAAGAAGTGTGAGTCCAATGGTGGAATTTGGGCTCTGGATGGGAGGGAACAATTTTAAAACTAGCCCTTATTTTTCTTATACTGGTAGATAAGTGCTTTTAGATTTCATGAGCAGTAAAACTCAGGCCACTGCCCTGATTTTAGGTGTCCTCTGTTTTCTTTATACAGTCAAAGTTGTTTCAGTTGGTTTTTTGTTTTTTTTCTGTAGTTCTTCAGTCGTTCAGAGGTTTTAGATAAGTTGTAACTGCCCAGGATGAGACACGGGCCATAAAGTGTGGATTTACCACTGTAGCACTTCAAAATGCCTTTTATAGCTGTAATAGTGGAAAGACATGGCAGTACAGAGATAGAAGGCCCCTTCTCCCCCAAGGGTCACTGGCACTGAGGGGGGTTCTGGCTTTGAATGTCATCTACAATTGAGCATGTAATAATATGCCTGCATGAGTGACTTATAGAGCCTGAGAGAGCATTATGGTGAAATTTACATGGAAAAAAGTAAGTTGGTGACGTTAGAGGTCTCCTCTCTCCCTGCTTGTGTGTCCTGGTGGGGTGCTGTGCTCCTGGTTAAGAGTGGGACCAGAGCCATGCGGAGTCCTTTCTACCTCAAGCTGCTGCTGCCACTGCAGTCTGTGCTGCATTTGGTTTTATTCTGCTCCTCAGAAGCACTGTGGCTGTGATAGGCATGGCCAGTTTTTTCCTGCCTCCTGTCAGCCTCATCTGTCCATCTCTGTAAGGGGAAGACCCGTCAGATCTCCCAATGACTCCAAATGCCCTCTCTGATGGGACAAAACGACCTTGAGCAGACAATGAGTGGAGATGAAGCAGCTCCTCGGGAGTCCCATAGCTCTGCTCTCAGAGGAGAACGAGCAGCATCTGCAAGATGGGTCCCTGAGTTTTCCCAACCTCCCTGCAGGCATGTTTCACCCTTTACTGTTGCAGTAGATCTTGCAGCACTACAAGTCCATTGCTTGCTGTGTGAGGTTAGCCACTGCCACAGTGACACCTGAGGTGCTGAGAGAGGTCACAGAGCACAGCTCACCCCGAGACAGACATTATAACCATGACCACGATGACGTCAGTTGATGCTGTTGAAAGGTGATCTTTAAAATGTACTGCACAGGGTGTCTCTCTTCCAAGAGAGCTATTTAAGGTAAAATATTATGTAAGTACTGGAAGTAGATAGTCAGCTATTCAAAGGTGATTTCTCTGCTTATGAAAAGACTACTACTCAGCAACTGAGCAGTCTACATTTATTGTGGAGCAGGTGTTGGGAGTTGGAGTATATACTGAAGAGACTCCATTTTCTGTTTACTTTCAACATGGTATTGTGTGAGTGTATATTCTTGTGACTCATTTGGGAAGATTAACTTGTGCCTAATAAGTTCCAGTGCCCAGTAAGGCGCCTGGAAAATTCTCGATGGGTTATGGTAGAGCTTATTCCTTCATTTAACCATGCTGCCTTGATGAGAAGCATATTTACACCACCCACTGGTTCCGTCCAGACTACACAAACTGGAATCTCCTGCTCCAGAATATCAACACAAATCACTGCTTCCACTGAAGTTGAGCCAAGAGAATGAAATTGTTTAGCAGCAACTTTATTTTTTTTTTGCCACATGACTTTAAAACACAGTGTAACTGAGTGTTGTGGCATTTCTATATTGTGATGCTCAGGTGTAATTACTAGAGACTTTCCAGATGGATACATGTAGCATTTTGAATTTTAGATGCTAATTAAAACTTTTTCTGATGTCTATTGATTTCCTTTTTTGGACTTTTTCCATCAGCCAGGGGGAGCACAGTTAAATCCTGGCTCTGTGGATAATGTGGATAATGGATATGGACAAGAGAAGGTAGACACATTTTGCAGCGCTATTATCTAGAAGTGATACACTCAGTATGGCTATGGCTTTTTCTCTGCTGCACTGTAAAACAATTTCAGGGTAAAGTAAGTTCTGAGCAAATAAAAAGCCTCTCATCTATACAGCATCCTTCTGCTGGAGACAGAAATATATGGATTAACAGGAGATAGGCTTTTCTGGGTGAAGTCACTCAAAGATTCAACAATTATCTCTTGTATTCTGTCAGTTAATAAAATTGCACTGAAAGGCTTTGATTATAGTGTGGAAAAAGAGAAAAGTATGAAGGGAGCTGAGGCACAGATTATTCCATGTGGAGTTAGAAACACCTGTGTGTGCATTGTTATTATGTTAGTGCTCACTATGTTGTTTCTGGCTGTTCATAGTCTTGTTGTGATAAAGGTTTTATCCTGTGCTGTATCACATCGCCAATGATTTAGTCCAGAAGCTGGAACCTGGGAGCACCAAAATACTATTGCAAAAGGCCATGGGAGGACCATGGAAGTAGCCTAGTGCCTTGTTAGAGAGGGATTAATTGCATTTAAGCCACCATTCTATAATTTATTCCTTAGCACAACCAGAGAAAAACCTGCCCCAGCTCCCACAGACAGCTTCTCTATGGTCATTCTGACCTTACTGGTATAAAAATAAAAAGAATTGCTATTGAACCCCACTAGTTCTTGTTGAATCCAGCAAGAACACAGTTTATGTCTTCCATTTCTGCAGAAATCTCTTATATATGTGGCTTTTCTCTGTATGGTGGATTTCTTTATGCTGAGCCCTGGTTCTTTCAGCCTTCAGAGGCTGATTCCTGCCAGCACCAAAAAACTTTCTTCCTCAAAACCTGTGAGATGAGACTCAGCTGCTTCCCTGGGCAGCCTGTTCCAAAGGGTTGTCAGGGAAGCGGTAGAGTCATCATCCTTGGAGGTATTTAATGTAATCACCTTGGAGGTAATGTAAATGTGCCAAGTTTAGTGTTGGACCTTGCAGTGCTGGGTTAAGGGTGGCACTTTGTGGTCTTAGAGGTGTTTTCCAACATAAAAGATTCCATAATTGTTGGGTTCTGTGGATTGGTTTCATTTTGCATCAGTGCAGCTTTGGTTTGGGACCTGCAGGTCTGAACTGCACCTCCCTATGAACCCTGAGCAGTGGCTCAAACACACACCTATGGTGGGCTTGAAGACTGAGTGAAAATCACCATTTTCATCAAAAGCCTGCAGGACCACAGATCTGAAAAACGCTGTTTGCACCAGTGATGTATAAGCCTATAAAAGAAAACAATGGAACTGATGTGTAGTATGAGGAGTGGGCTGGAACTATGGGGGGAGCGAAGGTGCCATGAGAATTGTGCTTAAAAGAAGACTAAGAGAAAGTATGTTCTCAATGGCTTGGTGTCATTTTGAGGTGGAGTCAATTTGTAGGCCGAATAATGTGGTTTTTCCCCTCCATACCTTTAGCAGTTCCCCTGAAAACACTCATCAGGAGCCAGGATTTTGACCTGGTCAGGCAGGCTGAGAGCACCTACTGAGCAGCTGTAAAGCTGACTGGCAAATTCAAACTAGGAGAAAAGTTCCAGTTTGTTCAAAAACAGTGGGTTTTGCTTTGAAGACTAAATTTAAAAATGTTTTACTGTACCTGAGCCCTCTTGTCATGTATAAAACCAGGCTTTAGCTGCCAAGCCCCAAAGACTCTGAATCTATGTTATCACACAAGTTATTTTCTATGCACATTTTGCTAGAGCACATAAAAAGTTACAGGCATCAATAGATTAATATAAGTCCCCATTCTACTGCCAATATAAACTAAGCAATATAGAAAGGACTCCACTACTTCAGTATTAACAAGATCATAAAAATTCATGAGGCATTCAAAGCTGCTAGTTAAGCTGTGTGAGAATAATTGAACATGCTCTGTGTAGGACTTGACTGAAAATAACTCACAAAGACTTAGTTTCAGTGGCTTTTTAAGCCGCTCTAAGTTCTGCAAGAGCTATTATTTGTCCATTGTTATTTGTTATTGTTTTTTAGCCCTGGATTTGCACAGACAGCTCACACAGAAGTACACAGATATTACAAACTTTGCATCAATAACTGGGAGTGAATGTAGAAAAAGCCAAACCAGCAGGGACTTGGAATCCCTCTTCACTAATTGTACACAGTTGCATTTTTATTTGAAGGACTAGAATTATTCCAGTGATGATTTATATAACTTCTCCTTTCTAACTAAGGAAAGCAAATCACTAAACTCTTGACAGATACATAAATAATTTATAAATCTGTGAACTGGTTTGGAGAAGTGCTTTAGTTTGTGCAATTTTAAAAAGACATACATGATCCACATGTGCAGGAGATACAGCTTACTGAATTACTGCTATCAGAAATAGAAAAAATTTTAGTGTTGTACAGCACATAAAGTTGTATTATATACATGTCTGTGTATATATACATATATATATATATAAAAGCATCTAAGTTTAAAGAACTCTGCATGCAAATATGTGTATAATTATTCCTCTATGCTGCATATGATTTCCATTATTCTGGGAATGGATTTAGTACCTGAATACAATTATTAAAATGAAAGGACATTTTTGTATATATTCCCCCTTTTGAATAAAAAGATCTCAGCACATGTAATTTTGGGAATGAATCACATAGCTGCACTATTGACCCCTAGGCAAGATTTTCCTTGGGTCTGAGGTGCTTTTTTCTCTGCACATAACTATTACTTGAATTTATTGCAGAAGAAACATTTGGAAAGAGCAATTATCTGAAAATCATTATTTCAAAAAATCAACTACCATCATAACAGCAGAAGATACTTAAAGTCTGTGAGCAGTCTTCATACTCTTGAATGTATACAAGGAATAGCTGACTAATATCTAGCTATCTACTATATGTTTTTCCTTCTGTTTTGCACCAGGATACGTCTGATGCAGTCATTAGTCACCACAGTGACAGAACTCTACTTGCTCCACCAAATAACAGTGAGGTCTAACCAAAGTGGCATATAATTGCAGTGTCATTGTCAGTGGGCTGTCATACCTGAAGAAAACCCAACTTTTGAGCATTTCCCATATTTTTTTCCAAGTAGTGATTTTTCTTTGGGCTGGAAATGTTTGTAGGCGTCTGTGCTGTGTGTTAAATCTAATGTGCTAAGGATGCACCTTAGGTTGAAGGGTCAGCTGGCAGAGCCTGGGCAGAGCCTGGCATTTAGCTGCTATTTCTTCTTCTCACATCCCCTTCACAGTTTGCTTTTTTTCTGAGAAGCTGTTGGAAACATAAACAGAATACCGAGAGGAAGAGTGGTGCTGTTCCTTCTCCTGCTGTTGTAGGAGCCTTGCAGCCCCCAGAGATGTCCAGCAGGAGAGCTGGATCCTTCCAGGACAGTGGCAGCTGGACGAAAAGGAACTCTTCCAGCTTCAACACCTTTGTGAACTTTTATGACATTTGTTCTTGTGCTGATTCATCTTTTTTGTCTGATAACCCCCTAGCTATTGTCCTGCTGACAAAAGCATAGACTTTGAAGGGAGTTGTGAAAATATTATTTGATGATTATTAAATAAATACCATGCAGATTATTTTTTTGTTTTATAATGCAAGGTTTCTAAAGCTCGGGAAGTAGCAAGGGCTGGAGTTCTTTTGCTGTGAAGGACACATATACAAATGAAGAGAACACCAAAAATTACAGAATAAAGCAACTATTAAGTTCCATAAATATGAAGCACAAAATGTCATAGAGCAGATTAGGCATTTGTCATGTATCATCTCAATAAATTGTAAGAATTTTGTCCTTTAAATAACTGTGAAAGGACTAAATCAAGCACTTCTGCCAGGCTGAAGGAGAGGGAATGGATCTGTGACCTGCTGCCAGCAGTGACACTGTGTAGGAGCTCGGTCCAACCCAATCAGCTCTAAGGAGGGCAGATCACAGGCTTGTTGAGTTGTGCATGTAGGTCAGATAAAATATTGCAGATAAACACCCAGGGCAAATTTGGTCATTGTACTAATTCCTGCTGAGCAGATTCTCAAATCAGAAAGCAACTTGTAGAGATGGTTTTAATTTCACTTTTCTTGGGTGTCAGCAGTAGTATCCTGCTCTACGATAGTATTATTAGCTCCATGATAAATCTATAGGACCACACACTGGGGAGATTGGTAGTATCTGCTATTTCCTGAACAAGCACCCAGTCCTGCTAATTTTTAATCTTATCACTAGCTTTCATTTGTGTTGCTTACCAATAATTTTCTCACCACTGAAAGCATTTAAGTGAATATTCAGTGCTGTGTAAAGGTTTTTGAGTGAAATCCTGGCCTGTGATGGAAGGGTAAAATGCCAAGCATTACCTACCTCAGATCCCACCTGCAATATTTAATGGTAAAACCTCTCCAGGAACTATGGTCTGGAGCTCCAGAACTGAATGGCTTTAATATTTGACTATTTTGGCATTTTTCTTTTGATTCTGAAATATGAGCAATTTAAGACATCACATTGTCAAGTGGAGCTGGAAAGAGCTTTTTACTGTTTGCCTGGTGAAGCTGTTCATGGTATAACTGAACAAAGGTGGCCATAAAACAGGTGTCCATGATCTAATATTATATACAGAAGAAAAGATTGTCAATGTTTTTCATTTCAAATATAAAAGAAATGTCTTTGCCTTCAAAATCTGATTTTTAAGTAGTATTGAGTAACTTAATGTCAGTGAAAGCATGTATGATGTGTTACAATTTTCTGTCATTTCTAAATTTAAACCAAAAATTGCCTTAGAGCTGGGAACAATTTTGAATTCCAGAGTGATCATCTCTTCAACACCACCTACATTCCCAGTGCTGACGTCACCTACTCCGTTTGGACTCCAGCTCTTCAAGTCAGTACTTTGGAGTACAAAGCTGACCCCATTCAGTGAATAGTCTGAGAATATTTAGAAAACCTACTGATTACGTTTTTAGGATTTTAAATAATCAGAGCCAGCTGTCCTGGTTCATAGCAAGCACATAAGCTTGCCAGAATGCTCCTACTATTGTTGAATTGTTACAGGTTTTTTTCTGTTTTACTAACATTCATTTCTCATTCTTATTAACCAAGGCTGTGAACAATGAGAAGAGGCTGAAACTTCTACCAAGTAACAGCTGTGAAAAACTGAGTTAATAAAATGTAGCAAAGCTTTTAAAAGAACTAAAACATTCAGCACACAATTTCCTAATGGTTATTGCTAGGCACAATGTTTCAAATTTAATCTGAAAACTCCCTTGTATGGAAACAATTTAGAGTTTGGGGTTTGGGGTTTTTTTTTTTTGAAACAATGTGAGACTGCTCTGCTAATTTGCTTAAATTTATTTTGAGGCATCAAAGGAGAACATCAAAACTCTTTTCATCCAACTAGAGAACAATTTGTTTTGAAGACCCCCAAGAAGCAGATGTATTAGCATAGTGCTCAGGCTGGGCCAAGCTAAATATACTCTGCCAGGATCTAGTGATGCATTTTGTACACCAGAATCTCTCAGCCTTTCAGTGGGGAGGTCTCATTGCCATCCCTCCTGTCTTTTCCCTCCTGTGTCCCCGCCTTCCTCAAGTCTTATTTATTTATGTATTTATTTATGTATTTATTTATTGGATAGTGCTGGAGTTTCCCCACTTCTATTTGACTCTGGGTCAGGACATAGCGCTCACTGCAACTTGTAAGAATTGTGAGAGCACGTCTGAGCAATGATCCAGAAAAACATCAGCTTGTGTCCACAATTTATCTGTACATCTCAAAAGAAGGTGAAAGTGTGATCTAATGGCCAGCTCCTTAGAGAAATTTCTTAGCTCTTATTAGCTATAGCTTTTATTTCTGGTGCCTAACTTAAATATGAAAGTTATCACAAATTTAAATATCTATTCCTATAAAAATTAATTAATTTTAATTTGTGCTAATGAAATATACAGCTTTGGTTATACATTTCTGAACTTTTCTATTACCTTTAAATTAATTTTTAATTGCTGATTGAATAGGTGTCATGTACTGAAAAATAAGCCATCTGTCTTGCATCCTGTTTTTCTTGGCCATGTTTAAGTTTTCTAATGGAATATCAGTTAAGAATAATTTGTAATATTAGATTTTTTTTGTGATGTCCACTGTTATCTCTTTGGCCTTTTGTTTTCTTTGATTATTATTGCAAAATGGGCAGTGCTTTTACTGTTGTCTCAGAGTGACACCTCAGATGCCTGCCTATGTTTTAGACTAATTAAATCAACAGCAGCAATGTCTAAACGACTCGGATGATTTCTCAGACACAGATTTCATCTGTCAGCAGCTGCTCAGTCACAAACTCTGAGTTTCTTCCACCTTCCTTGTGGTTTCATTGCTCATGGCCTCTCTAAAGCCTATAAAAGAAGTTTAAAAGTGCAGCTGTACCAGTCTGCACGAGAGCCGTGGTTGGATAGTGCCACACTTTCATCCCACTGAGAGGTGACCCCCCCCTCCTTTCTGCCTCTTGAGACTCTTTCACTTCTCAGTCGATGAAAATGCTGTTTCTAAAGATGTGCTGGCACACCTCATCCTGGAGCATGCCAGCACAAGAGGCAAAGCACAGTCCATGTCAGGGGAAGGTGGGGATAGACAAGGGAAGAGAAGACAATGAGGCCTCCCCACTGAAAGGCTGAGAGATTCTGGTGTACAAAATGCACCACTAGATCCTGGCAGAGTATATTTAGCTTGGCCCAGCCTGAGCACTATGCTAATACATCCTGCTTCTTGGGGGTCTTCAAAACAAATTGTTCTCTAGTTGGATGAAAAGAGTTTTGATGTTCTCCTTTGATGCCTCAAAATAAATTTAAGCAAATTAGCAGAGCAGTCTCTACCTAGCGGTTTAGAAAAGTGGAAAATGAAAAATCTAAGGCCAAAGGAGACAGCCTTGCAAGACAACTTTTCCAAACCTAAAATGATGCAAACTTTAGCTAAGTTTGTTAATGCAGGTGTTTGAATCCCAGTGTGTCTGACCTGTCCAATTCACAACTTGATATAATACCCAAATGGTCCAATTTATTTTATGTATAAGAATTAAAGGTGCTGAACTTTTTCCATGGGATAGCATAAAAGTCACTTTATATATACACATATGCATATACGTAGACAGTAGAGTTTAATTCAAAGAGATGAAATTATATGAAATTTGGGTTTAAGGGATTAACTCTTGAATTCATCTTTGAAAATGTCAGTCTGTAGAGAAAATTGTATTTATCACTTATGTAATCTTTGGCATGTTTGCTTTTCCTAAGTGACTATTGCTTTCTGATTTTCAAATGTGAACTGTAAAAACTTTTATGTAATTGGGTAGAACAAATCAGAAAAAAAGATGGAACAAATGTAGAGGTGAGCATTGTATTTAGCTTTACTGACTTTTTTAACTGAGAGGACCAAGAGAAAATGAAACAAAAATCAATGTCTCTGAATGGAGCTTACACAGCAGCAGACAAATTATCTCCTATATTTGCAAGATCATGCTCCTAATGGATTGTGTTTCAAGGGTCTGACAGAGTTGTATTTGGGTTTTTACATTTGGGAAAAATCTTAACACAACCAACAACTCCAGCAGTCTCATTCTTGGTACTCTGCTTTGGTGTATGAGCCAGACTACTAATGTTCTCTTAAAAAAAACTCCGACAAATCTTCAGCCAACCAACCAGCCCACGCCCTGCTCCCAAACTCAGAAGAAAAGCATCAGATCAGTGCTTTTGCAGCATCTGAATAATACCATTATTTTCCTAGACTGATAAAATAAGCCACTGGTTTACTATCTAAAGAAGATAAAAATGTGCTGGGTTTCCCGAGCTTAGAATTCCTGTGTGCATACCATGTCTTCTTGGGTACATTTACACCACTGGAGAAGATTCGTGTTGAATTCACTACTCCTGTGTAAATGTCTCCTGAAAGCTCTTCTTCTGTACCTTTTTTTTTTTAAACTCGAAATGTAAACTTAAAAGAGTTTAACTGTAGTGAAGCTTTAGGAGGAACATCTCAAGAAACAGCTCGATTATCCACTGCCTGTGTTTCTCTTAGGTCATGGAAAAAGCAGAGTTAATGCAGCTTAGCCTGCAAGGAAGAGGGCTCTAGTGACTCAGGTTATGCATGATTGCTTACTGAGCTGTGATAACTTGATTAGGAGTCCAAGTACCAAGTGTTTGCCATGAAATTCACCTTTCCACAGAGCTCACTTTCAATTAAAATCACTTGCAAAGAGAATTAAGTATGGACTCAAACCTGAATGTTTCAACTGCTTGAATATTTACATTAACAAACCTGCTGCAGTTTGGGTCTATGTATTTCAGGCTTTTAGATCTGAACTCTGTTTACTTAAGTTAGACTGAAAGAAAATGTCCACAGGCGTTTCCTAAGAATGCTTTTCTTGGATTTGTTCTTCCTGCTGTGTGAGGTGATCTGAGCTCCAATAGTTTATATGGTGATGTCTGTAAGGAAAAGCACATAAAAATAGTCAAATGAAAGAAAGCAAATTTCAGCATTGGTATTGGAGTGGATATTCTTTACTTTTTAAAAACAACTTTACTCTGAAGATGAAAATTATCCCATATGGATTATTACTCATATCTTCCCCCACTAGAAAGCAGATACTCGTGGAGTGAAAATTGGCTTCAAAACCTGAAGTAGGAAATTCAACATTTTTGCATATCCTTGTAGCAGAAATAATCACTTGACTGAATTTCTCATCAGAAAGTAGAACTGTAGCAACTCAAACTCATCCTTTTCAAATGACAATTTTCTGCAAAAAACCTCACCAGTTTCAACAATTCTCATTAACAGTTATTACTACCACTATCCAGTTTTAATAATTTTCCTCACACCGTTAGCTGTGTTTTTATTTCTAAAGCCCAGTATAAACATATAAAAGCATGAAGTGTGGAATCTAATTTGAGAATCAAAATATAAATAATGCTTAAAAATGTATACAATTTCAGGCACCATTTTCTTCCCATAACTCCCTACCACCCAACTGCGGAGTTCACAATGACTTGGGCCATCCAGATGTAGGATTGAACAGTCTTGTGCTGGGATATACAAAACCCCAGGGAACTGAAACATGCAGGTGTGGAGGTTCAGATTTACCCAAAACAAAACCCACATCATTTAAATTTTATTCCAAAGGTTTATTCTGCAATCACTGTGCACAGACATAGTTGATCACACAGACTTGTGGTACCTGTACAAACACCACCTCACAGTACCTCACCCCCATGTCAGACGGGAAAAGGGAATGTGGCACCACACAACACTTGCTGACAAACACACAAGCTATAGACAATTTGATACATTCAAAAAGAAAAACAAAATGACAAATTTGGGATATCTTCCATTTTGTCCTCTCATGGCTGGAGAAACTATAGCAGCGTAACAATGGAAAAAACTTTATGGAACAACTTCAAGAACAACACAAAACTCTCATTAGGGTCAGAGATGACAAAGTTAATGAAGTACTGGCACGTCTGAAACTCCCACAGCCCAAGGCAGAGGACACTTCCCTGGCCAGTGAACAAAGCACTAGCTTGGCCTGGAATTGCTTTTAACATGGATGGCAACAAAAATCTGGTGAGATGTGGAACCCCTGTCCCACAACATACCCAGTCTGTAGCAGCTCTTGGCAGCCACACAGAAAGTGTGTGCCCATCTCAGGTAGGACAAGAGGTGGGAAATGAGATTGCAGAAGTGAAAACATGGCCCCTTGCTGTTAATGCTGTACAAGCCCCCTGAGCTGTGATAGGAAATTCTATCAAGACACCTTTACCTATGCATTCAGAGCCCGGCTCCAAATGCAACTGTAGGCAGCTGTAAGATGATTTTATTTTGTTGCAGAAGTCCTAACTTCTGATACAAATGCTTTATTAGGTCAGCATGATGTTTAATCGAAGTTATTCAATGGTAACATTTTCAACACTGTCAATAATGTACATTAATGAAAAGCACTAAATGCTGAATTCTTCTCATTCTAATAATATTGGTTTCCAATCTTGTCACCTTGGCTCAAAGCAGATCTCATCATACCATGTTAGTAGCCCTGAATACAAAGTAAGGTAATTCCCAGTCTGAATGAAGGGGTCTGAATTTGCCAGTCTTGCCCCACAGGCAAAAAAGAAGAAATTTTTCTTAAAATTGTCTGGAGGGCTGGCATTCACACTCGTGGTTTACATAGCCAATCACTCAGCAAGCCTCATGTAACACATGGAGTAGGGAACTAAAGGCACTGAAAGGTAATATTTTCATTTACTACATATATAATTTTACAAGTAATCACTTATTAAAATAGCATTTTTCTTTAGTTTTCTCCACAGTATTTGATTAGCTTCCATTTATGACTGGCAGTTGGTGCAATCCTGCTTCACTCTCTTTCTTAATAGTAGCACCAAACCCATAAATTTTAATTTTTCATTCTTAATTCTCTTTCTCATATATATTTCATTTTCCTACTGCTGTACTCTATCTCAGTAAAAAAAGCATAAATTCTAGCATAAAAGCACCCATCAATTTTTTGTCTATTACCTAGTAGTGAAATTGCTCTATTAGGTCAGCTTACAATAGCTGCAGTAAATATGCCACATACAAATAAATCACAGTATAAAACCATATACATAAATTAGTAGTAACAGCTGAATATTAGGATCTCTGATTTTAATTTACAGTGTAATTTACAGTGTAGAACAAAACAAAAACCAGCTTATCACTTGGAGAAATACAAACACCCCCCCCACCCAGATACTGGAAAATAATTATCCATTGTGTGTGTTTATATATGAATACAAATCACAGAATTAAGGATAGCCTGGATTGGAAGGCACCTTAAAGTTCATCTTATTCCAATCCCCTACCATAGGCAAGGACACCTTCCAGTAGACCAGGTTGCTCAAAGTCCTATACAATCTGGACTTGAACAATTCCAGGGATGGGGCAGCCACAGCTTCTCTGGGCAACCTGTTTCTGTGCCTCAGCACCCTCACAGTAAAAAATTTCTTCCTAATATCCAATCTCTATCTACCCTCTTTCACCTTAAAGCCACTAATATTAAGCCATTGAATATTAATATATATCTATCCTTGGAATAGATATATTCACATATGCATACATATATGAATATGTATGTAAATTTTCTCACAAGAAATGCTCCAAATGCATGAATTTCTAGATCAGTAAACATAACTTGTGGAAGCAGTTGACTCTACCTACATGCTGCACTTTCTTCTTGTGTCTTTCTCCTAACTGAGAGCAGCTCTAAGCTTACTGATTTTCTTATAAAACAGATATTTAACTTAAAAGTTCTTATTACCCCTCAGCATCCAGGTACCTAGAGGGATCAAGAAAAACTGTTATCAAAATTACAAACTGTAAAGATGATGTTCATTAAGAAAAAAAATCCCATGAATTGTTCGCTGAACCACTGAGAGCCTGCTGAGTCTTCCTCTCAAGAAATCAAACAGTTTTATAAAGCTTTGGACAGCTTAGAAACTTATTAATGTGAACTAGGCCTGGTGCTTCAGAATCTAATGCCAAAATAAAAATTAATGTTTAAGCAAGAAATAGGCACCCAAATTCCTATGCAGAGATCTGAGAGTTAAGAACTAACAGTTATCAGGTCTCGGGGAAATTTGGGCTCTTAAGACTTGTTTTAAAAGGAATTTGAAAAGAAAAGCAATAAACAAACAAACAAACAAATTTAAAAAATCCCAGCCCTTGGAACACTTAATTGTTTGAATTTTTATTTTAATAGTATACCCTACATATACCATCAGAGTTCTCTCATTTCAACATGAGGTTTAGTTTTCTTTTCATATGAAAGCTTCTAAGTTCATTCTTAAAAAATAAAATTATATTAATATATATCTCCAGAGAAACGCAGTGCCAGCAAACCCAGAAGCTAGAGACAGCTCTATTACTAGTGAGTCAGGATTTGCAAGTGAGACAAGGAAACTCATCAGGACCCAGAGCTGCCCGTTTGTGGGAAGATGGGAGATATCCAAACAGTGCAACTGAAAGCCAGAATAGCTGGAAAGGGAATCGGAGGTCAGGGGAGAGTCATCTCAGTTCTCATGGGCAGCTTAAAGGACATCTTGGGAAATGTGGAGAAATACATTCTGGTGCCATTTGAGGTTTGCTTCTCAGCACACCCCCACTGTGATCTCTTCCCTTTTCCCTGCCTCCTCCTCCTCATGGAGAGAGGATGGACACCTCCCTGTGAGCACATAGGGGTGCTTAGCCAGCTGCTACTCACAACCACGGCTCCTCACTGCCACTTCACTTCTCTAAGTCTATATTCCCCACCCCATTCACCACAGCACATGCTTCACAGGTGCCAAGGAAACTCCATCTCATCTATTTTAGCAGTTGCCACTCCTCCCGCCCCTCATTGTCTCAACCATTACCCCAGTTGCTCATGAGTTCACCCATACTCACTTAGAACATTTTCAAGAGGGAAGCAGTTCATGATGTCATAAAATATACATGTTGTGAGCTGCTATAAATGAAAAGAGCACGTTTTCCCCCATCCCCTGAAAGAGCATCCTGGGTTTACACAAACCCTTTTTTGGTTTCCCCATTGTCGACTGAAGAGGATAAGTTTGAGTCTTGCTCTTCACTTGATTTCTTCTCCCCCGGGTAGTGCTTCATCTCTTGCATTTCTAAAGTTACTTTATTCCTTTTGGCAAATGCTTGGCTGATCTCATGAAATGTCTTATTTTTTGTTTCAGGCAGGACAAAAAACAGGTAGGTTGCTCCTGCAAAGCAGATGCCAGCAAACACTAGGAAGCAGTAGGTCTGTAAACCAGCCTGTGAATAGAAAACAGAGGAGATGGTCATTTATAAAAGAGAAAAAAATCAGAAGAAAGGCAGGAATTGTTTGAAAGAAAAAACAGAGTGTATGGAGCAATTTTTAACCAAGTACAGTACATGCTGGCACTCATTGCTAGTCAGAGTGATGAGAAGTTCATAAAAATGCATGAATTTTGGTTCTTCCAACACTGCCTGTGGCCTGTCGACAGCAAAGCAGGTTCCTGGCAAAGGTGCAGAGCTGCAGTCTGGGCAGTGCTGGAGACACCAGACTGAGCTGAGGCAGCTCGGGGAGAGCAGGGGGCAGCAGGGCTCCTGCACTGTGCTGACTGAGCCTGGCACTGCCCGGGGTTTCTGGAAACCAGGCAGATGTTTCACTGGGCTGTTCTACCCACCAGCTCCCAGCTCCAAGGTACAGAAACTGAGGCATGGTTTAGCAGTGCTGTACACCTCTACACAACCCATGGAAAAACTGCCATAGCCAGGGGTGCCTTCATCACAGCAGTTAGAGTCTTTGAGATTTGCAAAATAAATGAGGAAAAAACCCAAATGGCACACATTTGTTATCACTCATATGGTTATGGGAGTTCACAGCAGGAGAAAAAAATCCATAATATGCATTTCTTTTCATGCTAGAAAATGTAAGAGTTAGTTAAGGGAATGCAAAGTACAGACCATACTTGAATGTTATGGATTTTACTTCACTGCAAATATAAAGAGAGTATATTTAAAGAAGTTTGTTTATAAATTGATTAAAAAGGCTCCAGCCAGCCAGCAGGAGCTGTACTTCACTGAAACGTAAGTATTTCTTGCCTGGTGATTGTTAGATAATTTTACAGCTATTGGTTACCTTTCAACAGTACAGTTGTGAAAAACCATTTGATAATTACAATATTGCCATCTGTGCTTTTATAGAACTTTGAAGAGCTTTGACATTATGGCTCCAGGCAAGCCACTTGGAACCTTTGAGGAAACCTCCCTTCTTCCTCTATTGATTTACACTCTCAAACATCCAATGAACCCAAATTTTTGGACTTTCTTTTATTAAAAAGGCTAAATTAAACCAGAAAGTGTATTTCCAACTCCAAAAATAAGGCGACCTTTCTGTGGTGCCTTGTGTGAAGTCATGAACAGCAAACCCAAGGAGAGCCAGACTCCTCACACACCACCTTAGGTGCTGCAAGGCTGAGGTTACCCCTGGGAAAACCACTCAGGGCACAGGAAGCAGACCTGCCTTCCTAAACATACATCTTTATAGATGCCATTAAGGGTATGTAACTGAAGTAAGACAGAACCAGACAATGCTGCAACCCTGATTTTGCACATTTTTGTAGTACACTCTCATCATTGCTAGTCACACCAGTCCTACACTGCAGGCTGGTTTAAGTCCCTGCTTTGAGTGCTCAAGGTGTATGCAATTCCTAGAACTATTTTTATGTTTCACTTGGTCATTATACATCATGCATGGTGTACAAGAAGAACATCAATTCCTGTGTGGAACAAGAAAGAAAAAATGGAAAAAACTTTTTCCTGCAGCTGCTTTTTAATACCATGGCTGACTGCCAGCCTGCCTATTTACAATGTTCTCTGTTTCTGAGGATAATTCATTACCTAGTTCAGTGCTTCAAATCCTGCCTGTAATAGGAAAAGCTGGCAAGTGCATTCTCTAATATTGTTGATGGACTCCAGAGATCACCAATGTTTTTTCATTAAATCCTAGAAGCATGAAGTCCTGAGCAACCTGACAATCATAAGTCAAACAGCATGGGTGATGCGGGGGGGAAATATTCCGGTGTGGAACAGATAGAACTTCCAAGCTTATACAGAGGCAGAAACCAGCAGATATAGTAGACAGGAGAATATAATGTTGCAATGCCTCATAAATCATCCTGTCATGCTAAGAATTTAAATTTTACATCTGGATCTTCTGCATTTGTAATTGTTGTTCAGCTGAATGGCAGAGTTTCAATCCAGAATAATGTTTTTAATTTTTTTTTTAAATTTTACTGAATTAAATACTCTCCAGGATGAAAAAGAACCATTAATGCTTCATATGAATAAACCTGGCAACCAAATGTAGTATGTTACCTGCATTTCTTGGTGGTGCAGCCACAACTTTGTCCCACCTTTCTTATTCCTCTTTATTTCTTTGCTATCCATGAGCTAAATAAATTAGTGCTTATTATCTTTGACTCTGTAAACCTGTTCTAATTGAACTAAACACTCATGAGTGCATGTTTTATTTGCAATTATTTTACATAATGTTTTTTATATTTATTGTTAATAATCGTACTCTTCTTAATTTCTGCAATCCCTTAAGAAGTAGCCCTCAAGGACCTTCAACTGAAGTTTCAGAGAGAATAAACTAAAAATTAAATTTTTTTATAAATCCTACAAGTGGGTTTTGTAGGGCTTATACAAGGCTGCACTTGTGTCCTGCAGGATTTGTCCCACAGGCCCATAATTCCCCGATAGGAACACTTCAGGGTGACCACAAAAAGCCCTTTTGTCTCCAGCCATTCTTCAGTCATAATATTTCCTTAAAGCTGTTTATTATTTTACACTCACGGGGAAGAAAACCACTCATTCATAAACCTTTTGTAACTCATCCAGAGCTCAATTCATATCACCCAAACTTGCATTCGGCACTGAAGAACATCACGTTAATTAAATTACTCATTATAAGCATGAAACCTTCTACCTGCACTGTACACTGATAAAGGATGTAGGACAGAAATACAGGATAAAGGGGGAGGAAAATGTTAAGTCACAAATCCCAACTCAATAAAAACCTTTAGTGGGACATGGGTGGGGTACAGTTCAGCCTAGATGTTTAAATAATTTTTATCTGTTTCTGATGTCTTTTGAGTTGCCTGGTGCTGGAGGAAAGATCTGAGAGGTGGAACAAGCAATAGATTGGCCAAAATGTATCTAACGTGCCCATCAGGGGATCTAGAAGGTGAGATAATGTGATGGAAAACCAGGAAAGGCTGAGCTATTGAACAATGGCTGCTACAGAAAAGGTACTGACAGATCTGTCAGGAAACTGGATCTGTCTTTTTTCCACAAGATTATTGTACTTTCTTTTCTTTATATTGGGTAGTTTTTATATTATGTCCATGAAACTTGTATCCCTCACTTACTATCTGTAACCACCATAGTCTCCTAGCTAATCCCTAGCTAATTGTTCTTTGCTGTTTTATTCTTTCCAACTTGCTAGAGATGAGCCTGCTGCTGCTAACTCTAGAAGTAAAACCCCAGAGTATTGCTTCTCTTAGGCTGGGGTGGGAGTAAAAACCTGAGGAATAACTTCAAATAAAGTCTTTGCTGACAGAGCACAGATTCTCTGCAACTCTGGGTATTTGGGCCAACAGACATGGATGGCCTCAAGATTGTTCAGGGTTATGTGCATTGTCAATGATACAAGAATAATAACAACATATATTATAAAATTGAAAAGGCAAATATTTTTTATATTCTTTGTGAGCTACTACATGGGAAAGAAGCCCGTGTTCAAAAACTTGAATACTTGTATCCACTGGAAGAGTAGCTTGACTCCTTATCAAAATACACCACCTCTGAACAGCTAGAAGGGGCAGCTAAAAGAGGAAGGGAACATCAGGAGAAGAAGTAAAAGCAAGTCAATTCTGAATGGAATTTCTAAGTAAATAGAGAAAAAATTCAAGGAGAGTATGTGGTTTCTGTAGTTCTTTGTTTTCTCACGTAAGGACAGGTTACTGACTCACACTCTGCTTCAAGCAGCAGCAGCAGCAGCAGCAATCCTGGCCATGCAGGAAGCACCAAGCCAGCCCCATCCACATCCCACTGACACATCCACTGATGCTGGCCTCTTCACACTGCCTGCACATACTGCTCAGGTTCAGAACACACTGCCACCTTCACAAAGCTGCTTCCCCACCCCCAACACCAGTCAGGCTTGCCAGAGCTAGGAAAAGGTTCCCTTAGCAATACCTGAAGCCAGGCTTTTACGTGCACAGTTAGAAACCCAAAGGTCAGCAGGAAGTCAGAACAAAGCACTACAACAGCCTGTGCTTCGCAGATGTTTTCCCTTAGCATTTCCTTAAGCATAGCCTCCTGCAGGAACATCCAAGGTTCAAAGCTGAGCAGAGTTTTGGGTGGTTTCCTAAATAATAACAGTGCTGCCTCTTGATAGATATCCATTCAGAGCCAAGGGCAGAGACACAGGTGAGGATCCTTGAAGGGCCAGACCTTCTGGGGGTTACTGAAGGTCACCTGCCCTCGTTAGTGTACAGGGGAGGGTAAAAGAACGGCAGACACACTTATTGATGCAATCTCCTGAGGGAAGCACCTGCTTAGTCAGCAGACTAATAAAACCTCTTCAAGCAGGATTTACTTTGGATTTTTCAGGGCTGGTGAGGACTATTTTTATACAGGATATTTAATAGTTAAGCATAAACCTTTAAGTGCATCACCTTCTATTTTCATACCACTTTCTAATGAGGCTATTTGAAAAACAACATTTCTGCAAATTCTGGCCAGCTGAATCCTGAATTACTCATTTTTGTCTTCTCTTTTCTGCAGATGATCAAGGGTTTGTATTTGTGGGAAAAAAAATGGAAAACCAAGAGGTGATTTACCTAAGACGCGCATGCAATTCTCTCAAAAAAGAATCAAAGTTGAAGTACTCAGGCAATTCCCCCCAAACAGATCCCAGGCATGGCAAGCAATTAGGCCTGACTTTGAGCATGAGATAGAGCTGCATAAGTGAGCTGTATGAATAAGTAGGTGCAGCTTTGTCACATTTTCTTAAGCAAAGAGGTGAACAAACATATCCCCAGCTTTAGTGAGGGGCAGGTATACACATTAGAGAGAATGTACAGGCATTTCCTCCCCCGTCCCCACCTTTAAATAAAATACTAAAGAATACTTAATTTTTAGCACTATGAACTTTGTGTGCCCAAAATGAATGAGCAAAAGAGCTCATTTCTTTGAAGCTAAAAAGTAAACTGAAAAAAATAAAAAACCTACCATTGTAATTATCAGAATTCTGTTTTAAATTAAAAAACCTGTACAATTTGCCACTTTTGAAGTAGTCTAGCTGAGAACAGTCTTCCTGTTAATAGCTTACATGCTGTGAACACCATAGTCTGGACGAATCTAAAAGTAGTTGAGAGGAACATCATCATTACATGTTATTTAATGATGGTTGCTTACTTACTTAAAACGCTCTGTTGCAAAGGTTAAACTCTAAGCAGGACTGTGATACTGGAAACAGGAAACTAGATATTCTAGGGCAGATACAGCAAGATGAATGAGCAAATGAACAAATTCTGAATCAATTTAACAAACTTAACACATTAATGTTTGTAAAATAGAACTTCTGGCTCTTTCCAGCAAATGCCAAATGTGATTCTAAATTCTCAACTTGCAGAGTCACAGCCCTTGACACTAGCAGTGGGTTCTTGCATTTGGAAATTGACATGAAGATTAGCATCATGAGATGTGGGTCAAACTGGCTTTTTGAGTGGTGAGGTCAAATGATAATGGTTCTATGTCTTACAAAATTGATCAGCAGAAAAACTGTTATTCATGTAGACATTTGACTTCACTTTGCTTCAAACTGATATAACCCAGTGAAACGAATGGATAAGAGCTTGTGTCCTTTACCCTTTACCCTTCTGTTCCAGACATAATTTAAAGTTCTGCTGAAAGTGCAGGACAATGAAGAAGGACAGAGCACTAAAGTATAATGTATGAAACAGAATTCCTAAGTAAAAAATGGAGACATTTTTAGACATGAGCTGCAATTTCAGCCATGACCCTCACACACTCACTATTTCCTCATAAAAATTTAACAGATCCTTATATTGTATCCCTGAAGTGGGTTGCTTCTAATTAAGATAAGCACATCTAACCCTCAGATAGCCCACATTTCATTTCTCATCTTTGAGGGGAACTTTAGCCATTTCCCTTAATACAGCGACACTGTCATTACATGAAACATCCAATTTATTTCAAGAAGCTTAAAATAGTTTGGCTGAGGGAAAGTATGAATAACTTTCTGTGCACACCTATGTCATTGAAATCCTTGTGCTGAGTAATAGAAAAAGTCAAGGGATACTATTACACAGTAAGGAAATAATGAGGACAACCAAGACAATCTTGCTGAGAAATGAATCTTGAGGCATGAGAAAGAAAATCTCTAGTGTAAATATAAGGAAGAAATAGAGTAGAAGTAAAACAGACCCTCCAGAAGCAATTATAATGACCCAGAAGTATTACTTCACAGGCACAAATACATTAGTTTCTAAAGGGAGAAAAATAAACACACATACAAGTCTTGGCATTGTACTAGTAAGCAATCTAAACTAAAGCTTCAAGGCTTGTAGCACCTTTATCCCATATGATACGGAGCTTCATCTGGATCACAGATCCAACCAGATTATTGTGGTCAAACCCCAGTTAAGAGTAAAATCAGTTTTTCCTTTGAAATCCCTGCCTGTTGGAAACATTTGCATAAGGAGGAAAGTCTGAAGATGAGCTGCTCTTGAAAATTAAAAATATAAAATACATAGCAATTTAAATATTTCTTGAATATATACTGAATATACAATGTGACTTTGACATCAAAAAAAGACTTTGCACAGTCTTCTAGAAAGAGAAATTGTTATGACAGAAAACTTCTGGAGAAATCTGTTATGTTGTCCTACAGTATAATGCTAATTTACCATATAGACTTTAAGTGCCTCATAGCAATCTAATAGAACAACTTGAAACATGACATAAAAATGCATCAGGATATAATGAAAATAGCATGTTGTGAAATTATTTGCTAATTATTAATGTTTAATAATTATTTTTATTTACACAATGCATTACAAAAAGTAAACAGAAACTTTTCCTAGATAACATGTAATTTAAGGTCCTGCTACACCAGTTGATTACTGAAGTCTATCCGTGCAAACTTACTGCTAATGAAGAGTATTATGTTAACACAAGCCTATTCTAAAGCACCAGAAGTTTTCTAGCCTTTTAGACTATACTTTTATTATTATTTTATACATTATTTAGATTATACTTTAGATAATATACTTTTTTTTAGATAATATACTTTTCTGCTGGTTTATTGTTCCCTGTGCCTGCTTCAGCTCATTGCACCCATTTCCACATATATATACATTCTAATTTCTGATTTACTGGGTCACTGTTCACATTTCATCACCTCAAATAGGTATGAGTAATGAGGTGGAAGAGAAGCCACATTCAATTTTTTTTTTTTAATTTGTCAAGAATTGATTTTTATACTAGCTTTTCAATCTCATCCATACATTTTAATGTATGACTCATGCCACTCTTTGATTATATTTATCTACAGATGGTTGAAGGGCAAAAATCTAGTCATTCAAGTTAGTTAATTAGTGACATTTGGAAAACTGGTTGATATTTTTACTAACTCTAAAGTTACCAGATTTATTTCCCAAATGTTTGGGATAATTTTGTAGAAGCACACCAAGGCTAAAAAGTGGCTGCTGTTTCTCAAGCAATCAGGTTAGTATTTAAATACACAGACAGGATGATGCATTCATCCTGTGAAGATATTTTAAAGATATTTTTTCCTAGTTTAGGTTTATAAAATGAGCTAAGAAGAGGATATTGTCTTTCTGTGAAGAAAGAGGTGACTCATAAACTGAATTTTGAGAATAAGGTTGACCGAAATAGGAAAAAAGTTAAAGCTTGGGAAAGAGGAGATGTTCTAGTTTGATCTTGTGAAAAAGCTTTAAAAATCAAAGTCTGAGTAACACTGCTTTCATCTTTAGATGCAAATTCTAAGCTTTTTCTCTTTTTTATTTCTCTTTTCTTTGAAAGAAGAAAAAACCCAATAACCCCATTAAGATGGAAATATAACTTATCTTCATTAAAACGAAACTGGATAATTTTGTAATCACACAACAGGATACTTTTATGACATGTAATGATAAATTCTCCAAGGCTACAGCAAATTTATATGGACGCATACTAAATCACTTAAAAAGCTTTAATATGCACATGGAAAATTAGAGAATGTAGCTTGACTTTTGATTTGAATTTACTGAGGGTCCTTTTAAACAGTTTTCAGCAGGTGATCTCTCAGGTAGGATTAGGAAAACAAGTAGGGAGTGTCCTGGGTTGCGTGAATTCAGATCTGACAGCTGACCAGAGCTCAGGGTAATCCCCAGTTTTGTGCAGGAGGTAGAAACTGCAATTTTGGAGAAATGGGATTATTCTCTAAATGTCTCTGGATAATTAAAAAAAACCAAACCACAACAAATAAAAATATTCTGATTAAATGCCCCTAGGTTTGAGATCTTTTTTTCTGTCCCTGCCCAGCTGCCATGGAGGCAGGAGGTGGAACCAGAAGTGCCTGGCCAGCTGGGCTGGAAGGGAGGATCTAATGCAACTTAAACAGTCACTTCCCATCTTCTGGAAGAAAAAGCTATTAAACCACACAGAAGTATCCATTTGCTGGATGAGTTGGGGCTGCCTCCTGGACCAGGTTTGGTTTTCAAAAGGGAATTGTCCAATTCCTTCTATCATTCAGTAAATGTTCTAACAACCTCAGTGGAAAAGGAATTATGTCCCTACATCCTTTTAAAAATCTCACCTGAGAGTGTCTAAGCTGTAAAGGCCTTCACCATGAAACTGGTGGAAAATACTCATCAATTTCAGTAAGCATGAAAAGAAGACCAAGTAGTGTAATTGCAGTTAATGTTAGTAAATGTACAGAGTTTGGAAAGATCAGACTTTATAATCATCCTGACTTTTGAAGCTGATCCAAGTAATCAAAATGACTAAAGATTTGTCCCTGTTAGAAGAAATTTTAAATTAAGTATCAAACTTAGATCATGGGTCAGACTTTATAAGGCTTTCAAGTTCTCCCATAAACTGCCTCATATAGATAATTTAAAAGAGTACTATATAGTAAAAGCAGTTATACTTGTCAAATGAAAAAGAAATGTATAAAGTCTTAGAGTATGATAATTTTACTGTATCTCCAAATGCTGTTAGGCATGTGGTATTGCAGAATCAAATAATTTTCTGTTGCAAGAAGGCACAAACAGCAGCAGGGATTGTTACTCAAATGTCTTCCTCAGCAATGATTTGAAGACCAATCCAAAATCTCTCTCCTGGGTGTGAGGACCTCCAAGTGGCCTAGAGGTTTTACTCTCCCTGTACCTTTCCTCTGCCCCTATTATTTTTCTCTGTGTGTTTAAAAAATGAAAACCTAAGACTTCTCTATTTTGCCTTGTAGTTGTGAGCTTCAGTCTTAAACTATTTTCTGTGGAGCAGGATGGCTCTTTTAAGAGGCTGGACATGGCCAGTCAGGGGACTGATCAGCTGTGTTTCAACTCCTGAGATGAAGAATCAGCTTCAGTGTGAGCTCCAGAGAGTGCAGACCATCCCTGGGGGAGGTTCATGATCAAGAAAAGAACCTCAGCTTGTTTTTTAATTAGAAGATGCTTGAAGCCTTTTTGCCATACAACAACACATAAATAGTGTTGAAGTTGTCTTAGGAATCAGAGCAGGAGAGTGTTGTTCTATGTTGAACTTTTAATTTTCTTTTTACAATTTTTTTTTTGAAAATAAACTTATCTTGTTTAAGTATAAACCCCAGTTTTCAGACAGCTCTTGATCAAACTGTCCTCCATGTGACTAGTGCAGCCAAGCAATCCATAAAAACAAAGCTTATGGGAGTCTGGGGAAGCTGGGACAGGAACAGATTAATCCATGTAGTAATTAAGCTGCAGCAAGAAGGAACCAGCTAAAGAAGACAAAAACCTGACAGAAGTTGAAAGAAAAAGAGCCATTAAGCCAAGCTTATGGAGGGAGGTGCATCTATTCCCCCATGAGATTAATATGGATTTTCAAAGCATAGGGTAAACCAGATGATGGGTATCCTAACGCCTGAAGAAAGAGGCAGGGACAATCTCCATCAGTGACTGTGAACCCAGACAAAACCATCAGCCTGCATAGCTGAAACACTCCTGGGGGGAACTTGCCATTGAGGGTTGTCCATGGTTACAGTACTTTTTCTATTGCAGGCCAGTTTTTTCCAACACATTCCAGCCAGGAGACAGGTGGGTTTCACAACTGATCTGTATCACAAACATGGTAGGAATGTCACTGGCTTCAATAATAGGACGTTTATTATTACCTGAAATTTCTTCTCAAATGTCATATGTCCTTCTATACCAACAATATCACAGCATATCAATTATCAAGGGTGTTGAGTACCTGGATGAAAGGGAAGAGCAGTCCCACTGCGAAGTTGGAGAGCCAGTTGACTGTCCCAGCTATCATGAATGCGGCTGGCCTCTGTGATTGCTGGAAGAGCTCTCCAGTGAGGACAAAGGGAATCCCACCTGAAACGGGGTCCAACAAGGCAGTGGTTTTAGTTAAGTCCCTCTCCCATCAGCAGAGATGAGCGAGCCACACACCTCCATGACTAGCACTGCTCTGCAGCTCTCTGCAGGGCCTCCTGAGACAGATTTGTCAAAATCGTATTTTAGAGAAGCTACACTTCTTTCTTTCATGCCATCACATCTCCTGTTTTACATTCTTTTTCAGGGTGGCAAGCAGGTAACAGAGCAGGAAATCCACATGACAGCTTGCAGAGTACCATGTGACAGGCTGTTTATTAAAAATAAGAATGATTGTTTCTACTAAAATGCTTGACATTCTGAAAATTCAGATATACTCCAAAATACATTTACACCTTAATAGTTGAATGATGGCTCCAAAGAGACGAACACCTATTTTTTTTATAATTATTACCCACTTTATTTCAGCAATAAAAAATACAAAAAATTTGCTTCCCTAAGAGTATACTTGCCATTGATGCTTATTTAATACATTCTCTTACCAGATATTGCCAACACTTCTGGCAAGGTCTGTTTCTCCCATCAGCCAAGGACTCTGACCTCCATAAGAACAAGCTCAGTTGAATACCACATTTGTCACTCAGGTTTCCTTCCACCTAGGCAGTAGACTATTTTGTACAGCACTGGCATATTGCTGGCCTGACAGTAACCCCCCGGGAAGTAGCTGTCTAGTAGTTGAAAGTCTCAGTTTATGATCTTTGGCTTCCTTCATTCTCATTGGATATTTCAATAGAAATACTTTAATTTCTAGAGAATAAAATATGGATTTTATTTGCTGCTCAGCTACTAATTCAGTTAATGTTACACATTAGACATGTATCTAATTGCAGAATTATTTCATTACAGTTTGAAGAACTGTAAAATCATCAACATCAGTATTTTGCTCCTACCAGTTTCTAGGTCCTCATGTGTGCTGGTGTTACCTGTCTCACCATTTAGATTTGTAGTCAAGACTCATATACGCACATACTGTATGTAAGTCTGTCCTCTGTTTTAAGCATTTTAACAAGCTAGTGTAAACAACCAAAATCATATTTATACATATATTTACTTTCAAAAACCTCTATATCAAAACTGACTTCTAAAATATATATAAATTAATAAGAAAACACCACCAAAGGCTTGTCCATCCACTGGGTCGTCTCCTTGCACATCTTTCCTTGATCTATGTGCTAATCTTTCACACTACCTTTACCCCTGGACACTTATGAATATATCTCTAAGTGCATTATAGGGATGCATCCTTATGTAGCCCCTCATGCTCAATGGCCCTGAGCTGAAACACACACACACCAGGAGCTCCTGTGAGCAGCGTGAGGTAGGGACTTGCAAACACATAACATGACGTGCAGATGACGTGTGTTGTCAGGCACTCTTCCAGATGCAAGAAACCATGAATATGTGCATAAAAGAAAGACAGTGTGATGCAGCAAACAGCTACTTTCCATCATGAGCTAGCGTGACTTTTTGTGAGAACATATCTAAAGTGGTAGCAAAGCCTTCAACTGAACTTTCTGTGCCAAAGACTGCCAGTATAAATTACACCAAAAAAGCAGAGAGCAAATAAATTTATTTACTCCTAATTTATACATAGTAAACTGACATATGGAGAGTTTAAGCCGTCAAAACTGCAGCTTTGTATCTCTCTACAAGACATATGTAGTAGAATTCTGTGACTAAAAAAAGTAACCTCTCCCAGCAGCAGTTTGAACATGAAGAAGTATCCAAACATGCATAACTTTACAAAATTCAAGCAATATGGGGTCTATCAATGCTTGATGGCTTTCAGTGGCCATTCTATCATACCCTTGAGATTTGGGTTCAAATGGCAGCAATAACACCTGTTCTGTCAGCACCTGGTTTGGGTCTCAAATGCCATACGAGGCAGTAGTTTGTCGGGACACTTACCCCTTGGAGAGAGGAACTGAAGGACTGGAAATAAAAAAATCATGTAAGATGACTTATTTATGATCATTTATTCTGTCATGCCTTTGCTGTAGGACAATCTACAGAGGTGTTGCTGTTCTCATCAGTATAATAAAACATGCTGCTGGAAACAGCATTTGGAAAAACACACATTGTACAAGAGAGGAAAAAAGCCAGAGGAAAAAAAAGTACAAAAGGACAGAAACCTATCAGAAAGCATAAGTGTTATGGAAATAAAAATGTGTGGGCACTATCTTGGAAAAGGTTGCTTGAAATTCCAATGTAATTTCTAAGAACATATTGATTATCACTAACTTTCAAGAATTCTGTGGAGGAACGGGAAGGGTGGCACTGACAGACTTCCCAGCTTTCTCATGATGTACAGAAGCATATCCACAGCATCACAAAACAGAGAAAGTCAGCTTCCATAGAGGGATGACTTAAAAGATTCAGGGAGGAACCAAGGGGCCTGAAAAGTGGTACGTGAGTTATGTGAAAGACAGGTCAAGCACAAGAAGTGCAATGAAGTCAGGTCACTGCTGTCTATTGCCACATGCTTGGAAGAGCACAGACTTGACCTTACGAGGATGAAGAGGAGGACATGTGAATGCCTGCCAAGGGCCACACCACTGTGAAGGACACACTCTACAACTGAGTGAAGTGAAAAAGAATTCTGGGAGAGCTGAAGGAAAACTGTAAAGCCTTAAATTCACAGCGAGTGAAGGCACCTGAGATCAGCTGAGCCTATAGCCCCAGGATTCCATCCTCAGCCACTTCAAGGTGTCAGAGATGTGCTCAAGGACTCCCTTTCTCCTGGAACTCACTGTTCTTTGAGATACAAATCTGAGTGCCTGGGGCTGAAGGAAGCTGTATTATGCTTTGGCTACTCTAAGTTGGATCTGAGCAGAGATCACAACACTGTGGCATTTTACCAACCACTTCTCAGAGTCAGTCTCTGCAGGGTACCCTCTATAATCACTAGGCCAGATGGGTGTGTACTAGCCTGTGTTCAAACATGGAAGCTTGGAAACCACTGCGAAAAGCAATCCAACAAAACCACTGTATTTTTGGAATAGTCTTTAAATACTTTGTTTTGCAACTTTAACACATATCTGAATGTGGGTGAAATAATTCACAAGAAACCTTCCTGATGATCTTTCTGATGGAGGATGAACCTGGCATTGTCTTTTTCCCTGGAAGGCTTTCCAAACAATTTTCAGTGAAACAGCTTTATTTTAGTTCTGATCATAAAACAAAAAAATGTATATTAGGATTTCCTGTAGGAGTTTTTCAGCAAGGTATCTTCCAGACATGAATTTTAATAGGTAATGCATTGACCACATAATTACAGTGTTATGGAAATTTCTAATTTCCATAATATTTCTAATTTCTAATACTTTTTTCTTTTCACCATTGCAGTGAACATAATGGAAGAACTCTTAACATACTGCAGTCCTAGTAAAGACAGATTGTTATAGGTGTTAGGATCCTACATCTGTTGGAAACTACATACGTCTTACTGCAGGACTTGTATATCAATAAACTGTTTAATGAAACTAGACTAAACCCACATGACACAATTAGACATGCATAAATACTTCTGTATCTGTGTTCTTTATTCATTTATCTCTGTAATTAGTCAAGTTATACATAGAATCAATGTCATGTGCTGGTAAAAATCCAGACTCTCAACCCAGTACTCTTTTATGCATGAAATTGGAACATTAGAACAGAAAAAATATTCTTGGTATCCGTGCTATAGATTTTCAAATATATATTTAAATTTGCACAAGTATCAATGCATTTTCTTAGGAAAAATTAAGTGCACATATTTGCTGCTTTGTTCAGTGAGCAGTTATGAATAAATACTGCTTAGCAGAAATTACAGGAGTCAGTGCAAAAATCTGAATACAGAAAACATGAGAAAGAAAGGAAAATGCTGAACTTCACATTCTGCTTTTATCGAGTACCTAACTGGGAATTCATGTTATGGCTACATATATAATTTATGAAATAAGACTGTTACCAGAATAAATGCTTAATACAAATCAGGAGATTTATTACAGTGGTAAATCACCTCTAAAGGTGACAGAAATTTTGTGCCCTAAGAACCACTAAAAGAAAGGAACTCTCTCCCTGAGCTAGAAGCTCATCTTTCAATACCCACCCAAGCCAAACCCTTGTGTGTTCAGGCAGTGGCCCCATGGCAACCAGAGGGTTTCCAGCCCCACCAGGAGGACCATCCATGGCCACCCAGCCTCCTGCATGACTCAGCACTCCAAATTCTGGGGGAGTCTGGGAATTCTGAGAGCGTGATTAGGGCAAGAGCTCCCAGACTTTCCAACTCCATGCTTTGAGACAATGAATCTTCAAAGGGAGGTGTTCTGAGAAAACAGAAAACTACCTTGTAACAATATTCTTTTTTTTGGGGAAAAAGGAGTCTGTGCAGCTCTAGAGATGATCAATGAAAATGGCTTTTATCTGCAAGGCAAGGCATGCGGGAACTGCAGGGAAGACTGATATATTCTAATAGGGTTGGGGGACAAAATACTGCCTCAATGAAAGGTTTTGCTATTTGCAATTCAAGGGCTCGAGAGAGAGAGTAACTGTGGGACAGAAGCAATGGACGTGAGGTAAAAATCCTGGAAGGTAAGTGCTGGAAAAAAACCCTAAAATTCTTCAGTGAGAGAGCAAAAGGCTGTTAGTTTCTACACAGACCTTAGTTGTTAAAAAACACCGAATAAACAAAGAAATAAACAAAAAAACCCAACCTAACCAATGAGCAAAACCCCCTCAAAATGTGCAACAAAACCCATGCGAAAGTATATTTCAGGAATACTGCTAGTGAGCGATGCAATGCAGCTACTGAGTTTCTTCCATTTCTGTAGGCCTACAGATAGAATAAGAATTTTGCAAAATACATAGCTCAATTTTTATAGAGGTGTTCTGTCACCTGTTAGATTATTTTAACTTGTACTTTGTATTTGATTGAATAATACCCCACCAAATATGACATTACAGTCAGATATGACAGCTATATTCCCAGCTAATCCTGATGAGAGAACTGGGAACAGAAAGTGTGACAGAGGTGTTCTGAGTCACAGTTTCATGCTACAGACTTTTCTAGCTGTCTGCAGCTCTTCTCCACAGGATAACTAAGTAAAACAGGTTCTTTGTTTGTAGAAGAGGGTATAGTTCATTAACCACATTAATTTGCACCATTTGAATCTTTTCTGCCTTAGATTAAACACCACTTGAGTAAAAAAACATTTAAAGCTATCAGTCTATGGCAAAGCAAAAGTGCAAACTATAAAACCAAACTAAAACACACAAATAATACAAAACCTTGCAAACTCCAGTATTATAAAATTAGTATTTATAATTATTAAAGGACTAGTTTTTAATGCAATATTGTGTGAAAGACTTTTTGCATTGATTAACTGGTCTTTGATTTAACATCTATATAAAACCTGCTATTCCAAAAGCATTTAGAAAGCCAGTTCTGGAGGTATTCTGAACTTTGTTGGTGCAAGGCAACCCATATCATTCAGGGTAAATAAAACAAACTAAGAACCAGTGCAGAACAAAAATATTGATTCACTCGGTTCTAACACCAGTTGTTGAAATGTTATTTCTTGGTTCTCAGGTAATTTACACGAAAATGATTGACATACAACAACAAGGCTATTACATAAAATATAATAGATCACACAAAATGCTTTCTAGTTCTACTTAGGTAACTAGTTCTACAGCAGATATTCCCTGCAAAAAAGACACAAGAGTATCCTTATTTGAACTATCTGATAATTTCCTCTTCAGTGAAATTCTCCCCCTCTTAAATATTAGTTAGTGCATTTTCCTATAATTTTTACTTCCATAAGTCAGTGCACACAAGCAGAATTTTATGAGCAATCTGTTACTGACTGAATAATTTTTTCTCTGAAGATTTGTTCGATGAAGGTAAAATACTTACCATGTAACTGATTAATCCAAATAAATTCAATACTTTTAAGATATTTTTCTTTAGATGAGTTATAACTATTCCCTTTGAAATACAACTGTTGGCTGTAAACTGAGCAATATATTTAACTTTTAATTTATTTTAATTTATTACTTTAATTTAATTTTTTTTTTGCTTTTTTTAACATACAACAAACCAGCAGTATGTAGGCCATTCTGACAAATTCTGAGCAAAATGAATATGTTTGTTTTTTGGATTTTGGTGATGATTTCTGTCTATTGGGAAATTTGGTGAGGGTTTATTTTTTATTTCTGTTTATCTATTTCTGTTTATTTTAATTCTATTTATTTCTGTTATTGTTGCTGTTTGATTTTTTTTTTTGGTGTTGGCTTTTGTTTGTAAAATCTGAACCTCAGTATTAAGTTTCTACTCTGGTTCTTGGCAACGTTTCTTTTTGCTTCACAGTTGCAATGCTGCGTATCTACCAAAGAACAAAATGCAATTAAAAAATACACTCAACTTATGTAAATGGTCTTCAGATCCACTTTATAACATCACAACCTTAATTATAGCCCAACTTTCTGTTCTATTTGAATGTAAAGAAAATTTTCTTTTAATGAGCTATGAGTCTATATGATAGAATTAAATTTATAATTATTCTCTGTAACAATGATGATTAGGCACTTCTGTTCATATTACATTGCTAAAACTAATTATCTCAATGATGAGAACAATGATGAGAGAGTTTTTACTTTAATAAAAGCACATAAGCATCCCTTACATATTCATCCACTACACAGATGGCAGTAGTATGGAAACACTCGAATTAAAGACTCATGACTCTGCTCAGTCCTAGGTAAGAGAAATATTCTTACAGTCCCAGCATTGTATGAGGACTGAAAAGAAGAAAAAACCCCAACCCCTATCTATTCTAGGCTTACTGCTTCTACAATAATCTTCTGAAAGAAATATAAAGCCATCAACCACGATTTCCTGTCAGGAATTCAGGCTGACAGACCATTAGCACAAAGTGCTGCTGGTTCTGAACCTGCAAGCTAAAACAGTCTTGAAAACTTGGTGTGGCATGTCAGGCTTTCCTCCTGAAATATTTTAACAAATAAATTATTCATACTAGCAATGCAAAATTATGTCATTGTATAGGTGCATTCATCCTGAAGGACCCCAACAGTAAAAACAATGGGCCAAATTTCCAGAGAAGCTGGGACTGAAGAGTTCTCTCTGTCCTTCTCCTGTTTAAGATGGGTAACAGACCATGTCTTCACTGTTTATGATTTCTGGAAACTGTTGAAGTTTTTAGGACACATGGCCTCAAATGCCAGTAATTAAAGAAATTGGTTGCTACCACAGAGTGGTAGACAAGGCATGAGGAGCAGTAGTTGTAGAACTAATGAATGTAAGAAAATAAAAAAAATGTTTTTTCCTTACTGTGGCCAATAACAAAAACAAATATAACAAATTACAATATCTGATTGCTGACAAACAGAAAGGAAAAGGAAGAGTGAGTCAGAAGATGCACTTTGACTAGAAGTACCAGCTGAAGACAGTAACAGTCTTGCTCTGATGAACAATAAAAGCCTTCTTTCTGATGAAACTCAGAAAGAGGTCACCAGAGCCACACCTCAGTGTTTCCAAAAACGTGAAGTTTCTGGAGTAGGACAGATAATATCTGGAGATTTAAAAGAAGGAACTGCTTTGACTCTTTGCTTGGTCAAACTGACACTGACTACCCTTGTTCATGCAGTTCTCCTTTTGACCTATCCTTTTCCTCTGAGAGTCTGTTACTGGTGTTTATTCATCTTTCTATGCATTGCATTGGCAACCAAGAAACACTATCTGGACCCTAGAGCAGTGTTCATTGCAACATCAAACTAATAATCTTCTGCATCTAGATCTTAGCCATGGAGCTTAGTCAGAAACAGATGAGGTGAACAGAAAACTTTGCTGTGCATTGTGCCTGAGCATAAGGAAAATAAAATATTTTTATTGCCTTATATTCATTAATTCTACATCTACTGTTCTATATATTTATTAGCTTGCACTTTTGCATGTATAAGTATTTTATAAAAAATTCACAGAAAAAATCCAGTGTATTTTTTTACTAGGCTTTTCATATCCAATCCCTATTATTCTGAATAATGTACCTAGGTCACTTACACAGCTTTTGAATAAATTTTTTTTCATGGTTACATGAACCTCTAAAACACATGGGTGCATTTTTGCAGCAGTAAATTTCTTCAGGGTTGGAGTTGTGAGCCATCAACAGGTAATTAATGATCATTCAGGAAAAGCTGCTAGTTCAGGTAGGAGGAGTGCTGTCAAGTGTCAAAGCATTCACATTTTGAAAGCTTCAATTAAGACAATTTGTAAAATCTATTGTTAGCGGGATAAAGTTCATAAGTTTTCTTGCTGGTGAGAACTCCAGGTGTCACCTCCAGCAATTCCTTTATTCAACAGATAAAATTACCTTTCAAATACTAGGGGTTCATTTGTCTTTAGAACTGCCAGTAATTATAAAGAATTGAAATCGCTTCTGCTACAGAACTGTTAAAAGCTACACATTTTCTCTATGCTGCTCTTTAAGAGAGAAGAATTCAAATCAAACATAAAAAAGTATTAACCCCAAAATATATGTTCAATGACATTGTATTTAATATATTCAAGGGGCATGCTATCGTCCCCCCCCAAAAATTCAGTGAATATTGAAAGCAATTGTTATTTCTTAACAGCCTAAAAAATTAGTTTATTCACTCAAAGGTAATATAAAGATCAATGCTCAACTACTTGACTTGGTAGAAGAAGATGAAAATACTCCTGCCCCCAGGAGCATTTTACTGTTGCTAGAGAAAACCAGAAAAGGAAAGGTAAATGAGCCCTCCCACAGCTGTGCTTCAGCCCACACAAATTAAAGCAATGGCATTGACAAGGCAGGCCGTGATGGCTGCAGCTGGGAGGACAAAACACCAATTCTAACTAAGGAGACTTGCTTTGGATGGATGGCAGTCCACAGCCAGGAAGTTTACAACAAGGCAGGGGATGGAGCCAGGGGTCTCAGAAAATCTTCAACTGAGACTGGTATGTACTGTCTCCAGGTTATTACAAGTTTCTGAACTGAACCATAACTCACATTTGGAATATTTAATCATTTAATTTATGCAGCATATTTTAATTCTGCTGTTGTGCCCACAAAAGCCTTACAACTATCAACAAACCAAGCCTTTTCTTAAATACCTGGGAAAACTAAAGGTTATTTCTGCACAAATACTCTCCATATCCAATGCAGGAACTACTTGGCATTATCAAAGAATGCTTATCTGCTGTAAAGGCTTCTAGTTTATAGAATAAAAAAAAATTTGAAAATTAACCTAACCTTTCAAATCTACTACTTTTTAACTAAATTTAGAAGAACATGAGTTTGTTTCTTCTTATCATCAGAGAGTACAGAAAATGTTTTTTTTCTGCTCAAGCAAGCTCAAACTTTCTCTCAAAGTGGACTGGCATAATGCCTCTGTGGGAAGCCATGAGTGTTAGAAGTTTTTACATCCCACTCAAGGTGGAGAAGCTAAAACATCACACAAAGCTTCTGTAAATGCCTCTTTCAGGCAATAATATTGATGCTGCCTTTCATTACACTAACTTTATGTCTATGTAAGTGCTATCACACCTTCGGTTGTGTTTCACATCCAAGAGCTGATTTTTATTTTCTTCACTCATGACATTTCAGACTGCACAAACCTCATGACTTTCAAAGTGACCCTTTTATGACAACAGCTCTACTGTCAATACAACTGCACACTGGCATTCAGGGTAAGAGCATGGACTGATTTAAACTTTAAATACCAAAGTATCTTTGATACACCTCAGGGCATAGCAATGATTTCCTCTGAGTTTTCTTTTGTTTCCTTTAAAATGTCAATTTAAAATTGTATTCAGTTGTATTCATTGTATTAAGCTGTGCTAGGAGAGACTTCACTCACATTCCATAAACCATGACAAATATTATAAAACTCTCCAAAAAAGAGACAAGCATAAGTGAAATATTTTTCTGGAATGGTCTGGTTTGTTGATATTTCTCAGCTGCATCTGAAAATGCAGTTGTTATACAAAATTTAACAATCAAAAAATGAAGATCTTGCTGCTATAAAATTACTGGGTTTTTTCAAATTCATCTGAGTTTGAATTTTACTGATTTCTCTTTCCAGTGATCAAACAAACCACTGATCTGATTTTGTCATCCTTACACATACTAAATAGAAACCTATTTTAAAAGTAGGAATTTAAGTAAAATCACACAGGCTTATGTTTGATCACACTAAATTCAGCCTTATCCATACTCCACTGAACTCAGCAGGACTCCTGTAGGGAAATGCTACTTGTCCACAGAAATACTTACAGTGTTAAAGACCAGAATAACTACTTCTAAGATGTTACGTGGCGTAAGGCAGTAAAGTCAGAATGCCTGAAGCCACTGTGTAAGACTCAGCCAGAGACTCCTGCTTTCTTCCCTCTAGTGCCCCTGATTTAAAAATAGCAGTTATTGACAGAAATTAAGTCATGGGCTGCATTTTTTTGCAGTGAGCAGCTAGAAAATCCCTCTGGCCACATGTGCATCTTTGCAGAAACTGGGGGCTATTAGACAGGTGGAAATAAGGTAAGACTTTATACAGAGGATCAAGCATCTCACTTAGAGATAAATGAAGAACACAAGACTTGAAGATAAAGGAATCCAGGATTGTATTAGATCATCTGGTTCAAATACAATCCTTAGTTGTTTCAGGCAGCATTTAATTTATAGAATATTTTGTTCCATTTCTCCATTTGCTGTTTCTATTGAGAAGCTGATACAGATCTTGGCTCCTGAAGTAGTTTGGAATTTTTTCCCAAATTGTATTCTAAATTTATTCATGGCTAGATAGCACCTAAGTTTAGTGTCTTTGTTGCTATTTTCTGCAGCAACACTTGCCTTCAGATTATTCTTCCTTCTCAGTGTTATTTTCCCTTTGGCCTGTGTTCTCAGCCTTTTCTGTTAGACACTATGAAATTATTCTGTATATTTCCATATAAAAATCTATTTTTTTCATCTTCATGGTAGCCCTTCTTTGCAGCCCTTCTGTTCTACTGCTAGATGAGCAGTTTTGTGCTTCAACATTCAGCTCTAAGTCATCTCAAAAATGATGACAAGACGCCTGACAACACAATGAGCATTTTTCACATTACAATTCAGAGACACAATGCGTGACAATATGATGTATTAGGTCTTTAAGAAAACGTGTAAAAGAATGTGCATACAGAGTGTTTATATAAAGCAATCTTTCAAATTACTTAGATAAAATATTATCAGCTATGTGGAAGTCTTTCACGTGGTACTTAGAGATATTATTGTTATATTCTTCCTTAGCTAACTGGCATTTTTCAGATATCCTTAAATCCTCATGCTGTTCTGAGTTTCAAAGCCCGTTTTTCTCTCTAAGTCATGCAGGCATATATGTCCCATTCTTAGAAAGGGGCAAAAGATTTCAACAAAATCACTAATCTCAAACTTGAAGTGCCACCAAAACAGCATGGATTTCCAGCACAAAGATGGCTTGAGTTATCATGAGCAGGCAATGGATATAAAATCAACTCAGATTTCTGGAACTTCCATGAGTATTACTTCTTGTTGTAATAAAAGGCAACTTTTCTTTCCAAAGGACTCCAAAGAACTCTTTGGAAGAAGGAACCTTACCACATGCCTTCCTGTGCCCACACTTGCCTGATCTCCCTCCCAGAGGCAGTGGTCAAAGGGTGGGCAACACATTTGTACTACACAAGCAGTTTTTACAGATCTTACTGCGCAACAGGGTCTGGGGTTATTTCTAATAATTTCCAGTGGTAAAATAAGCCCAGTGCTCCAGTGCACCATGTTTCCAGAGCCAGCAAATTTGCAGAGATTTGAAAGCAACAATACTTGCTCAATTTCTTAAAGAAGGTGGTAAAAGAAGATTGCTTCAAAGCTAGATATTTTATCAAAACAATCTACCTCCTCCCATCCTTCCATTTAAAGACAGGCATCACACCTAACCTCCCCCACCATGGTTTCCTGTCCTTTCTCTGCAGCAGTGCTTTCTCCGCTTATTAGAACTGGATAGAAAGGTGTTACATTTAAACAGAATGTGCTTCTAAGGAAGAAATACCAATAAATAGCTTCGTACAAAGATAATGCATGGAAATGGTTTATGCCAGGTTTCCAAGTCCTCCAGGTCTTGACTGTCTCTTTATTACACTTATTTTCATTAGGAAAATTATCTGGAACTTCATGCCAACGTTGCTGTAATCCCCAATTAATCAGTTAATCAGTTTTTTTCTCTATACGTTCTACTATCTGACACATGTTGACAGGTGGCAGAAAAGCCATTCTCTGGTTGGGAGGATGAAGATTTAATTGTTTTATGTAAATCAGAAAAACTTCGAAACCTGCAAGCCCCTCATCCCAAAATGCATGACAGACCCACTGACAAGTGGGGTCAACATCCCTGCAGGCAAATCAGGAAACTGAATGGAACACATTCTAGGTCAGTTTCCGGGTGTTTGTTTGTTTGTTTGTTTTTTAAACTATTTGGCTGGTGGGTAAAAGGGGATGATCTCCAGCAGGTTTTCTAAAACTACAATGCATATTTTTCAATTCTCCCTCTAAAATCAAAAGTCACTTGCTGGCACAGAAACTGTTGTGAAGGCACAATGGGTGAATGGGGAATTCAAAAAAATAGCTAAAAATAAGCAGAACCTTCTCTTTTTTTTTCTCTTTAAGTAATATTTTAGACTATCTTTCTTTAAAGAGATTGATTCTGCAGGGACAGTTGAACATGAGTATTCAGTCCATGAAGAGGCAGCCACACAGGTTTAACTGAGGAAGTGGGAATAAATCTTAGTTTTTCCTTTTTTCTTAAATATTAACTAAGGCAAAATTAAGGAAGGAAGACATTTCACATGTACCTAAGCCTGTCTATCACTATCCAAATTTCCAAGAATCTGCACATTATTTACCCATTCTGTAAAGGCATTGCAAATCAATGCGTTTGCTCATGATGCATAACTTGAACAGCACAAATGCTCTCTGGAGATTCTGAAAATGTTTAATTTTTTTCTCTGATTTGTTTTCTCAGCTGATTTTTGGCTTTTTGCTTTTTTGTCTCCTTAGGAGTCAGAAAAAATCCCCTCAGTTTTTTCTATCCACTCTTTGCTGGATGACAATTCTTCATTTTAAATGCATCATATATTTATTCCAGGTCCAGCAAATATCTTAACTGGCCTATAATTAACCAAATAGGCACAATGAAGCACCTGTCTGGACCAGCAGTCTATAGAATCTGGCTCCCTAATTTATAGAACAATAAGCAATTTTTGAAGGGTAATTTTCTTTCAGATCACAGATTGACTAAACCTTTACTTTTTAGAAAGTGAAAGCTTTCTGCTGTTTGTCTTTTGACAAAAATGATGAGGTACCGAACAGCACACATGCCTGAACATACCTGTTGTTAGCATTACTGTTTCAGTCCTCAAAAATATCTGCACGCTGAAAAGCTGTGTTTGGAAAAATGTAACAAAAAACCTCCCTCCTCAGTTTACAGTAACAGCTCACCCTTGCTGTAAAGGAGCAGATGGGACTCATGCATATGCTATCAGAAAATGGTTTACATGCCATCTAAGCTATCAAGAAGGTAATAGGTGTTCTAACAAGAGAGAAAATGTGGTTTTAAAGGCAATTTTATGCTCTAGAAAGTTAAAGCAGTTATTTTTATAAGCTCAGATCCTCATGCTATTTGTTATCTTCAGATGGGATGACTTTTCCAAGTACCAATATCTCAATGAACATAAACTAAATTCATCCTAGCTTAAGGCTTGTACCTATGGAATCATTACAAACCATGTGTTTGTAGTGTAACTACAGGAGGAATTAAGATACTGAGGATTGACAGTAGTCCCTGTTAAGCAACACAAATGAACGGCAATACTTCTATAAAAGGCTAAAAGTATAAAAAATATGCAGCTTTACAATAAAGAATATATTTTAATTTTCTCGGGGAAAACCTCTTTTCCTACCAGAAAGGTGGGAAAGTTTTTCCTGAACTTGTCTTGTCTCATTAAACCATCAGAGTGCTACAAAAGAACACTAAAGTGTGAAATTTTCCTGCTAAAGGGGTGTCATAAAATATAGCTGAGAAGGTGGCAATAAGAAATACCTCTTCATTCCAGAAAAATCTGCATTGATAAGGTAAAAGTTTACAAGATCACAAAAAAGTTGAAAAGGAGGAAGAGGATCAATTGCTTTGTTTCTGTGAGACTTAGAGGGTATCGCACAAAGAATGACAAAGGATGTGTGCGTGAAAGATGGTAGACATAGTTTTCTTTGCCAAAGAATGCTAAAATTTTGTTGTTTCAGACAGAGAATTAGCAAATCCATGGAAGACTAAGAAAGAGTGAGAAGCTATGCCTCAGAAAGACCCTAAGCTGAAAAGAATGTACACTGGTTCTCAAAAAATGTCTCACCTACTTGCCCTGTTTGTATTTTCTCTGGACACTTCCCTACAGCCACTGTAATGGAGAAAAACAGAAGTAAAAACTATCCAGTTTTGATCTTTGTGTAATAATTAAGGACTCAATATCCTTGGTAGCCTGCTTGACTGCCTAGAAGCAAAAAGCTTTTCCTTACAGTCTCTCTGCGTCTTTCTTGTTTTAACACCTGCATTCTGTCTCTCAAGCACCTCGCCGTGCAGTAACAGGAGACTGGCTCTGCCATTGCAACACCCTGCTCATAGGTAGTGGCACTACTCTTAGGTCCCCAAAGCTGTCTCCTCTCAGGCTGAAATAGTCCAGTTCACCCAGTCCCTTCTCACAGGTCTCCTGACACTGACATGGTGACTCTCCAGTGGACTTGTCACAGGCTATTGATGTCTTTCCTGTACAAGGAAGGGCAAACAAAACCTGACAGGGTAATTGCACTCAACTATTGAGTTGTGCCTTGTGATACAAAAAGCAGTGGGTGCAAAGTTGATGTCGCACTTCTTGTTCAGAACACAAAGCATGTGTTCTCTTCTCATTTAATCATATTAAAGCATTACTAATAATGGAAGTTGCCCAGCTAAAAGGTAGGAAAGTAGTTCAAATCTCTTAAGCCCCTCAAAATGGAATAGAGAAGTTTCACTGAAGATAAATCTGCCTCCATTAAAGACAACTAAAATATTGCTATTGATTTGCAGAGATATCAGAATATGATTCTTCACAGCTTCTTCTCAACAGCTGAAGAGTCAATTACCAAGATTTTCATTAAAAGCAATTCAGTACTATGTACTACCGAGATATTCCCACTATTCTCACATATGACAAATGTTTGAACACACAGAGGAAAGGTGGAGAGGCCAACTAGGTAGCTACTGGTACATTATGAATGTTCTTTGTCTTTAACAGCACTGAGCACAGTGAAAAACACAACAGAAGCTTTGATTTTAATGAACTTCTGTAAAAAGCAAGCTAGAAATATAAAAAAAAGCTTTTTGTCCACAATGTATCTGCAGATACTTTGCTCAAAATAGATTGCAAAGTACAACACAAATTCTGAATAACATCAATAAAGAGAAAGAAGCTAAATGAAGAACAGCAGAATCCATTTTGAAGAATGGTGAGGTGAAGGAGAAAAGCAGAGGGTTAATCTTCACATGTTGAAAACATGACATGTAAGAACATATTGATTTACAAGTTCTAAAAATAGATGGAACATATCTATAACAGGGAAAAAACTTCAGTTTGTTTCAACTGAGATTTTAAAAGATGTTGCAAGTATCTGCACTTAAACTCTCTGAGTTTAACACCAGAAGGAAATTTTTAAAGAAGTTTCAAGTCAACATTTGACATTCCTAAGGTATTTAAAATTCAAGAACAGTTCTATTCCACAGAATTCTTTAACATCCCTCCGGTCCCCCATCTCACTCTAACAAACATATGTCAGCAGTACAGTGAACTTAGCGGAACCTGAAATTTGTCCTTACAGAAGGACAAAGAGATTGCTATTTTTTTTTCAGTATTTTCACTGTATGTTGCACAGAAATTAGTGACAATCTCTTTTCCCAGAAATAAGGGGAAAAGAAGTATCTTGGTCTTCTCCCCATTTTTCTCTAAAGCAGCATATTTTTTCCTCAGCTTTTCAAAAGAGGATCCACAGAATTACAGCAGTATTTCATTAGAGTCACATCAAACATCAGCAAGTCTTTATTTCCCCAAATAAACCACGATCAATCAATTAGACCACTTCAGTGGTGGAGATGTATAAACAGCTGATTAATGTTTAATGTGAAACTCCTTACAAAGAAAAAAGAGGCAATAAATGGTGCTTAAAAAAACCTCCAAAAACTCAAGGGAACAAGTCTTACTTTCTGGTTTACAGCCAAAGTGAAGTTTTGTACAAGTGATTTGCTAACATAGTGCCAGTGCAAAAACACCTGTCCTTTGATACACAAAGAAACATGAAAAAATATATATAGACATACCTGGTCCAATGCAGAACGATGCAATGATTGCAAGGATGCAAAATATACTGAGGTAAGGAAGCCAGTGCACACTGTTCTGGGTAGACAAAAGACATTAATTTTAAGCATATTGTATGTATTACAAATATTTTTAAAAACTCAAAGACAATAGATAGTGTTTTCCATGATTCTTAATCTATTTCAAAATTTAGTCTGAGGTTACTTTAGAAAATCACTGTATTTCTGTAGGACCTTATTAGATTGTATTTAAAGGCCTTGGTGTCTGTGAAATCTTTGTAGAGAAACACTAGACAAGCTCGTGTACCACAGAGTCCGAACTCTAAAAATTCACAGCTTCTTGTGCTAAAGGTCAAGCCAGCCTGGAACGCATTCAGCACCTCCATCCTCCTCAGGTATTTCAATCATGTTTAAAAAGAGCATCTAGGATGGCCCACAGAGCTTCAGAGTTCACCAGTCAAAGGCTTGGTTGAAGACAGGACAGGCTGACATTTGGTAGGAGGACCAGGCACCTGAACCTTGGCAAAGCATGGGATTTTCAGCCATAATCTGATTTTGCAGACAAGGAAGGCCATGTGTGCTATCTTTCTTCTACTTCTAAGTAGATTTTTCTCTACTGATACCTCTAAATATCAGGAACTTGAAATTCAAAGAGCAATTCCTGTGGAGTTTGCAGGACACTGTTTCTTGATCACGTATGTGAATGCTTGATTCTAATACTAATAGATGAGAAAAAAAATTGGATACTCATTTCTTTCTCTCTCCAACAGGTGGGGTTTCCCCTCAGCAAAGTGTGAATGATATTTTTATTAGAATTTTACTATTTTTGAAAATTTTCTAAGATGTATGTAAGTGTACTATAACCACCTTGAGTGGCACTGTAAAAATACTCTTGCTGAAGAAAGAAATTATTTTTTTCAGTGTTAAGGAAAAGCCCCCATTTTCTGATGCTCTTTCTCTTCTAGGCTGGGTTATTCCCTTAATTATGTGGAAACTGTGGTCTCCGGGGCATTAAGATTAACCAAAAGGGTTGTAAATATTTCAAAATTATACAATCTGGGGTTCTTGTCTGGAAGCAAATCCAAGGTCTCTGGGAAAGAGAAGGTGCAAATAGATATAAATTCCTCTGAGACTAAGCCTATTTGTACCCTGGTCCTTTGTTCAAAGCAAATCTCTAATACTTAACACATTGAGACCCTTTTGAAAGGAGGTAAAACTGAAAGGCATGCAGACTTCAGGGACTTAAAACAACTGAAGGTCCTCACACACCCAGCTTGGCTTTAAAAGATCTGGAAGGGAATTTTTCACTGGGCATACTAAATATGCAATAACACCTCTCTTCTGGAGGAGAGCTGTCTTACAGCTGTCCTGGCAGGTGTGTGAAGTAAACCTTTATTGTGCTGTACATAGAGGTAAATCAAATAAAACTGCAATGGTGTAGCACAGACCTGCCAGTCAGCCTGACTTACTGACTCTCTTCAAGCAAGAAACGAGATTTGAAAGTCAGATTAATGGCACCACACATGAATGAAAACCAACAGGAAAACACCTTGATGAAACACCACCCAAATCCATGCCATTGCAAATGTCAGTTTTACTTCTTAAAATTCCTTAGGAACACAAACAAACTGTATCTTACATAGATGGAATCTAAAAAGTAAAATTATGCAAACATGGAAATATTTCACTACTGGGGAAAAAGAAAAATCCAAACCTAAAACAGTGATGACATATAAAATATGAAAGAAATCTCAGAGTGTATTACAAAGATAAACCCACAGAATATGGGTAAACTATTTACTCATGGGTAAAATTGTCTTCATAATAGTTCATGATATGCATAAATCTTTGATTTTAGGAGTCTGAATGTGAGAATGTGAGAAAGTCTCTGTAGTTTTTTAATGCAAAAGCTTTGAAGCAAACAGATTCATAAATTAGTATGCGACCTTTCAATCCTTAGGCCAAACTGATTAAAAGGATTGGCTTACGTAGCAATGTTGAGACAAACCAGTATCTAGCAGGTTTAAGATTGGTAAAAGAGAGAGTAAAAATATATAGTGACCCTAGTGTTACCTGTAAAGTCAGGGAGACGGTGAGTACTGAGAAGAAGACAATCATCAGCCCAAAGCCTCCAATGAGAAGAGGTCTGCGTCCAAGCCGCTCAATAACTAAGCCCTGGAAAACAAAAAGTGGCATTTAACTTTCTTGATAAAGCACTGAAGAACTTGGACCATGAAATATGTTCTCCTAGTAAATAAGAACATCAAAACTAAAACCATGAAGTTTGATTTTACGCTATTGATAAACTATGACATGTTCATAATTGAGCTCACATTTATGTTTACAAAATTCAACCTCCTTGAAAAAACAAGTCAGCATGGTATCCTTATCTGAGACCACCAAAAAAATTGTACATTGATTTAATGGCTTAAAAATATGCATTAATTTCTATGACAATGTTCTTACAATTTGTTTTTTCAAATTTCAGTATGTTGAAGAGAATTATAGTCTCTTGCTTGTGCATTTTGACTATTTCCTAATTTCAACATCTCTCTGAATTTAAGCTTAAAACATTTAAAAATTGAGATTTAAATCTTTTTAGCATAGATTATATCTCAATTAAACTAAATTTTATTTTAAATTTCTTTTTTTTTCAAACATAGAATAAGCATTTAGGCGTGATTTTGGATAGTTAGTGTAATTAGAATATCCAAACAAAATAAATCCATGCAGCAGAAAACGTTGCTCAGACAGGTGAGTTTAATGCTGATACTTGTGCAGTTACACCCATTTTGAATTTATATTTAACACCTGAATATAAATCACAAAATTGGAATACTTATCTGCTAGAGAAAAACACAATGAAGAATTTCTTAAAAAGCTGTAACATGAAACCCTTTGCTAGTCTGACTCATTAAAATAGGCTGATACGTATTTTGTCATAACAGCTAATGTACTTTTCATGTTGATAACTACTAAAATTACTATTTACAGTTGGCTTTCTTATGAGAAAAATAAAATAATTTTATGAAGATTTAAATGTACCACTTCAAATAAGTTAAAGTAGGAATCACAAAACGGTTTGCCATATCATTATTTACTGAAGACTGAAAGCCATCTTCTACAAGTCCTTTGAGGAAAAGATAAATTGGGCAACTAAAATGAAAACTGGAATAATACCCTTAATTCTGGGAAACAACACACACCACTCCACTGTGAGCATCTAGAAGAAATGTGTTAAAGAAAAGTACAGAGACACCCAGGGACGAAATGCCTTGAGAGGCAAGTGCTTCTTCCTCTGTGTGGGGTTCACCAGTACATTTTAGGACAGGCTTGTCTGTCCTAAACACGTTGATGTTGCACCCTGAGCTGAACTTCCCCACCAGATATGCACTGTGATGCTGCAGATCACTGAAAGCAGCTCTGTGGCAAGATTTTGCATTCTTTATTTCTTTAAATGGTGAAATATACAAATTTGGACAATTTCCACAGCTTCCATAGTAGAATTATGGAATTTTAAAAAGACCTGCACTCATGTTAGTAAGATTTTATGAGGTTCAAATGTTTCAAAACTGCAACTGCTTCACTGTCAAAACCTCTACAAGATGGCAGGTATTTTCCATTATGATTAATGAATTCATCCTGCAAACACGTGACCACACATACACTGAACCAAGAGACAACTTTTATGGCTTTGAGGGCTGAAAATTTATTTGATAGGTCTGTCTAAGACCCCTCTTTTGCAACTTCTGCAAGAGACTTCTGCAACAGATGTTTCATATGTAATTTGGCATGAATTACATGTTCAGCAACAAATGCTGCACATCTAATTTGACATACTGTGCTATTTCTCTTATTTTTTTCAATGCTGGATTAATGGTCATGATCAAACAATCTTGTTGTTACACAGCTGAGGGGTTTTACATTAAAACGGGGTAAGGGATGATGTTTCTCTTAGAAGGAAAAAGTTCATAGATGCCTCTCATACAAAACATGGGAAAAATGTGGTATATAGTTTTCACTTGCAAAACAAATTCCAGGCAGGAAGGACAGTTTGGATTAGGTCTTCCATAATAGCAAGTTTCCCTGGTGAAAACAATGCTGGTTTTTGCAGTTATAAACAGACAATAACTTAATTTTTTAGTTATGATTATACAAATCCAAAGCTTGTTAAATTGCAAAACCCACTAAGATGCTTATGACTCATAAGAAGTGGAAGATGATTCACCAGTTTCCAAGTATTTATAGATCTGAACGCTCCACTGCTATGCACTGGTAACTGTTACCTATTGAAGATCTACAGCAAGTCAAAATATAGTGTACAGTAGAATAACTGAAATAACAAGAAATCCAGTATATGCTCAAGTATATACAAAAGAAGAATATTACAGCTGTTTCCTGTGATAACACCTGAGTTATGTGCCAAGCTGTGCAGGCTGATACTTGTTTATGTGTGATCATAAACATGTGTTTGTAGAAACCTATACCCAGTCATGATGATTAACACAGCTGAAATTACTGAAAATGTGTAAAGAATATTGCAACCAAAATTCTCTTGACACAAACATTTGGTGATAAAAAGACAACTGATATACAAACTACATCAACGGTTCACACAGCTTGCTTTTGTCTGTCAGGAAACACTTGTGAATAAAGTTAAAGAAGCAAATGTCAACCTTTTCACTTGAGTCAGCTGCAGATACCAGGGCTGACATAATGAAAGCAGAGTGCATTAAAATAGATCAGACAAGCTTCTCTGGATAAAATAAATGTGCGAGTCCTACAGTCCAAACAGGAGGTCACTGAATACTATTCCCTACTTCTATCCTGGCCCTAAATTATACTAAGCAAACCCTATCAGGTTTTCTTGATGTCTCAGCTCTGTGAAGAAGTTAGCTCTACAAGTTAATGTCAAGGATAGCCACACCTTTTTTCTCATGTATTTTGGATAAAGGCCTGAGTAAGACTATGACTAGATTCAGACTTAACATAGCAAGCTAACACTGTGTTATTTCCATTTTAAATATCAGGAATAACATGGATAACCTCATTTATATCACTTTATCACACAATGTGTAGTATCTTGTACCCAGGAAAAGGAGAGGAACAGCAGACTGAGAATTCTAAACTGGGGTTTTTGATTCATATTTTGATGTAAATCCATTAGTCTACTGTATGAATTATTCATTTTAAAATAAAAAAGGAGTTATTGTATTTAAGTATCTAAACCGAAATTTAGAGGTCTAGCATCAACTTTGGCCACGTAAGCACAAGTCTTAAAAAAATCTCTGCCTACAAGGCTCTCACATCAATTTGCCTGTATCTGTATTAAAGCCATGACTGGATAAGATCTTACACATCTTCTGCAGGTACCTGTCTAAAGATTACTCTCAGTAAAGCATGGAATTAATTGCCAAATTTCTAAGCTCAGTCTGAAGTATTTTGCAGTGAGGCATCCTTAATCAGCTTCACTTGGCAGTGAAATTTTCTATTCACTAATGATGCTCTCCATACTCGATGTCTGCCAGAGCAGCATGGCCAAGATGCAGCCCATGCAAGGACTCATCTCAGCCAGCCCCATTTGCCTCAGCAGTGCTTGGCAACAGCCCCTAGGGTGGCACAAAACCACCCATTTCCTTATTCCTATTCTGTCCCTCCAATAAACTGTAAATATTTCTGAAGCAAAGCTCCTTCTGTTGATGATTTAGTTGTTAAAAGCATTAAGCTGTCATGTTTATGCTATAAAAGCCAGACTAGATCTCAGCCTTGATCTGTGACAGCTTATTGTGGCTGATGTTTTATTTTCAAATGATGGTATTTGATTGCCCCTATGCAGATCATCCTGAATAGATTGATAGAAGAATTACTCAAACCCAATGCTTTTAATCTTCAACAGCAGGAGATACATCTTTAAAACTTTCAATTTCTGAATATATCCTACACAAGAATTTGTGCTACATAAATGCAGCTTTAACTATGTGCACCTTGGGTCTTAGGAGGGGTGTTGTAAGGCAAACCTTCATGATGAGACTTACTCTCCTGGAAGGCACTACATGGTTACTTCAACACATGCAGTCCTTGTCTATACAAAAGCCCATGTGTATTAAAACAATTAAAAGGAATAATGTCTTTACCTAAAAGCAATCCTGTGGATCAGTTGTGGATTAAGACAGTGTGCATTAACACAGTCTCACTCTGAGTCCACCCTGCAGTGAAAATATGCCCAGATGCCTCCGGCCATTGACACACGCCATGATCTGAGATGCTGCTTGCCCAGTCTCTTTTCTACAGCTGGCTCTATCTGGGCTATTACAGACCAAAATATTACCTTCAAATTCTGGTAATCCTTGAGCAACTGCTTATCAGGGTGAGGGGAGAAAGAGGGGGAAATGCCATGTTTGCCCCATTCTTGCTGTCTCTACTTATGTCCTACTGGGAATTATGGGTGGGTGAAGGCTGAGTCTGACTCAGTGTGAGCAATGTCACATGGGACTGCATTAAAAGTCTACTAAAAGTCAGATTCTAACATAACTTCCTAGGAACCCTTGAGATTCTACTATTTTTCACCCCATTGTTTTCACTAGCTAAGACTGGCTGTTACTGGAATATAATTCTTTCTCTTCTTACCACACTGGACCCAGAGTTTTAGTGGAGATATCTTTCATCATCCTTTGGAAACCCTGGAGGAAATGTGTTGGAGATGAGATCACCTATGGAAGCATCTGGAATACCCTTGATTTAAGATTTGCCATGCCCTGAGCAGGGAATCTCTCCTTCTGTGTTGAGATCTATTGACAGTAAAACAAATGCAGAACAAGTCTAAGAGCCCTTTCTCCTGGCATCCTGAAGCTGACTAAATTAATCTCACTAAATAATGCTGGCTTGCCTGACTTCTGTGTGATAATGAAAAGAATTTCCTACATTCTTTTATGGCCTAGTACTGCAATGTGTTTTAACTCATTCCAGGCTTCACACAGCTTGTCTCTGTCACAGGCTTTTAGTAACACCTTCATGCATCACCCTATGGGAAATACTTAGGGCACAGTCTTCTCAGTATAGTCACATCTAGTCTTCCTGTGAACATTATAAGAAACCCAAATGTGGTGCCACAGATGGCAAAATTGGATGTGGGATGCTTAATTTGAATAACATTCCCTTTTATTCTATGCTGGCTTCATGGAGGAGGGAAGGAATCCTTTCAGACATTTACTTCTGTCTCCCTTTCCATTCACCCTACTCTTGTGCTAAAGAAAGGCACTGGAAAATTGTTCTCTTTGCCCACTAAGAGTAAGACAACAACTAAAATTAACTTGAATCATTAAAAATTAGAAAATAGTAACAGTAATTAATCTTACTGAAGAATAGCTAAACTTGTGGTAGGCACTTACTTCAGAAGTTGTAGAACAGACTCCTAATAAACACTGAGAATTATTTAAATGTATTCCATCCTGCTTCAAAGAATTGCATCAGATTAGGTAACTTACTGCTGTAACATGTTGATGAGTAGTAAATCTATTCAATATTTCATTCCAGAGGATACAAAACTTCAGAAGCAAACTGAAATTAATGGACACCCTCACAAACTAATTAATGGACACCCTCACCCTCACTAGACAACAAGTAATTGTCTAGCCAGTCTTCTAAATCAAATCTGTGTTCAGTACAGTGGGTGGAATTCTCTATCATTAACCAAAAAATGTACAGAAAGTTTATATTGTCTCCCTAGAGAGAAGCCAGGGCATCAGGTACACAATGCTAGAACACACATATTTCATGAAGTAAATTAGGAAACATTTGTGTAAACGGGAGTTGCAGCCAAATTATGTGAATGAAAGGAAAATGATGATGCACAAGAGTCATCTTTCAATGTCTTGTTTATATGGCTTTTGCTGGAGAGCAAGAGGGATGGAGCTGTAGGCAAAGCATGCTACAAGAGGGCATATCAAGATCTGAGGCAACACAGTCTGAGGCTATAAAAAGGATGGGATATTAATTGCCTTTCCTCATGGACCACATCAATATTATTACTATTGTGCTGCTGCTCCCAAGAGACGCATTAAAGCAAGGCTTTCAAAATTTTTCAGTTTCAGTATTTTATCTCCTAAATATTACTTTGTTTCTCTGTGAAATACATCTATTTCACTGTTTGCCTTTGGCATTCATATGGGTCTCATCAATGGAGGTCATCAGTACCCAAGTACTCTTACTGAGGCTCAATCTCATGATCACCTAATTTATGCATAATGATCACAGATGGTACATGATTTCTAGGGGACCTCTCCAATTGCTATTTCATTTATGAGGAAAGAAACTATACCTCTATAACTGATTACCTCTACTGAAATCCTGGAGTTTACTGTCAGTAAAAACTGGTTTCTGCTAACAAACACAACATAATAAAAAACACCAGGAAAATTAAGCTCTCTTCTTGCTTTCTTCCGTTTCTTCCCTGAATAGGACAGAAGGCATGCACCTGGTTTAACATTTAAGACTGTGAAACAGATTTTTTTAAAATGGCAAAAGGAGATACTGGGAGAGGCTGGGAGTGGGAGGAATCCCCTGTCCACAGTGCTAGGCATGAAAAACTTGAGAGGAAGTCACTCGAATAAATAAGCTGCAAAACCTTCAAGTGGAAAGCTAAATTCATGCTGTTGTTCCTTTAAACAACTGCAACAAAACATTTATGAAGATTAAGGAAATAAAATTAAGTCTAAAAAGCAGCATGTCTTGAACTGAGAAATTGGAAGGAAGCAGAGATATCAATATGTCAGCATTTCCAGAGGCACAGCAGGTAGCATTAACAGAAAAAGTATTAAAAACCCTCTTATTGAGTACGAAACATTACCACACATAGCAGGAGTCAAAGCACACACATCCACCTCATTTGTATGAAGAGAGTGCTCTGAATAAGCCCCATAAACTGACAGCACAGAAGGAATTGAAAAGATAACAGACCGTATTTATAGAAAGGCTTTAATATCATGGAATCATCTCCATGTAATTATCATCTGTTTTCTAATAAAAGAGGCGTATTCTTCACTTAAAACAGTGGCAGAATTATCATTATTATTTTTCCATATATCTTAGACAAAGAAGCGTGTGTGCAGTATCACAAAGAAGAAACTGTAAGAGGTAGGGACTTTCATATTTCTCTATTTCTACCTATTAAAAAGAGTCATAAAATTAAAGTCTCTTTAATTGAAAAAAAAAAAAAAGAAAAAAAGATGATTTAGCCAAAGACAGATTTGTGGAAATTCACAAACATCAGAAGAAGATATTTGTGACCCTGTAGAGTCCTTATGTCCTAGACTATAAGAAAACATACTTGATAGCTGGATTTAGTTTAACATTTTGTAGGTCACAAGTAGTTGCCCTACCACTGAAAAGGATTTTTTATTCATTCTTTTGACATTTAAAAACGCTTGCTGTGGTGTTCAGTATTGTGCAAATACAGTTGGTATAGAATACATGAAGAAAAAATTCTAACAAAGGAAGAAAAGAGTGCTTGCTCCTTTGCAACTTTCCATTCCTAAGAGTTCTCCCATTGTTTCTTATTTATTGCAGTGCAAACATAAATGTATTTCCTTTAGCAATTAATTGCGTAATCACCTATTAAAACTTGGAGATTTAGTTTGCTCATTTTTTTTCATAGTCAACTTTTCCATTTTGAAATAGGAAAGAAAAAATTGTGCATGGATAAGTTTTTCTATTAACATCTTTTTCTACATTCAGAGCAGAGCAAAGGACCTGCCCTGGAGCTCACGTATTAGGAAAGGATTTGTCCTAAGGCAGCAGAATTTCACACCACATGGGACTCCTTGTTCTAGCAGGCTGGTATTACTCTTCCACCTCCCTGAGTGGCTGTTTCTGCCAGCCACACTGAACACATGTAGCTGTACTGTGCCTGAGCCTTCTCCAAACAACACTGCCTGCTTCCCAGCAGGCACACGAGAAAACTCTGAGATGTGAATAAACTGCTACCAGGTAAGGTTGTTCTACCAGGTGAAATGATTTATGAGTTACCACTTAATAAACTTTGGCCCTTGCTATTTCTGCCTTCTTCCTCTTCATCCATATAAAGCACTGCAGGACATACCAAATTTTCTGTTCCTTTTATGGAACTAAAATTAAAAAGCATCTTAAAAAAAGCATCCCAAGACAAAAATTTGGTTTAGGATTAAAATTAGAAATAATATTTTGAATTGCTTAATCAACCATTACACTTAATAAATATATTATTCTTTTTATATTTTAACCTATACAAGAAAATAAAATCTAATAAAATTTAAATATCAAGCATGCTAATGGATTTTTTATAACCATACTTACAGAAAAAACAGCAGCCAGAGTCTCAACAGCACCAGTACTTAGTGTAACATAGGGGATTGTTTCATGATTGATCCCAGATTCACTAAAGATGTTGTTTGTGTAGTACCAGATCTGTATCAGAGAGAATAAAATGAGTTATTAATCATTATATTTTGAACTAAAATATATTGGTATTCAGTTCAGCCATCTAATGTACTCAAGGCAAAACTTGCTAAAACTCTGAGCATTCCCAAATGACCGAGGGCCGCAGAGGACAACAAATGAAGGGAAGGTGCAAATTCCAGGTGGATGAGACACAGCGTTGCTGTAACTCCACTTGGAGACCCAGGAAGAATTACAAACAGCTTTAACTCAATTTAGCTTGATTCACTTTAGGAGTAAATCAAAGAAACTCACTTTAAGCTTGAACATGAGGATAAAAATAGGTTTTGTGTGGCTTAGCAAGCAGGTTTGTGTAGCTTTATGGAATACTTCAATAGCATGTAACAACACAGGAGAGAACAGGAAAGAGATGTTGAGAGGCACTGAAAAGGATGCTTGTTTTTGGACAGAAGGTGTGAGGTGTATTTCTGCTTTAACCTCACTGGAGTGTGGACATCGGCAATCAAGACATCCCCCTAATCTCTCTTTATCATCCACAGAAAGAAAAGATACTTTTAAGATTAAAATTGCTTGGGGAAAAGTAAAACACTGTTTTTAGGAGGAAATTAACCATAGGCTAGAAGTATCTGTCTCTAATGGACAGAAACACAGGTTGTATAGCCTAGAGGAAGTCAATCATGTTTGGTCAGTAAAACTATATCCAGCAGTGACAATATCCAGGCAGAGAATATATAGTGGCAACATTCTAAAATAGCAAGTTTGGTAAGCATCAGAGTCCCATTCATATCAACTGTGTTTGAAAACCATGTAATATTCATATTTGACTCACGGTGACAGAAAAGAACTAGCCAAAGATTTTGGCTGCCAAAGGGAGCAAGAAGGGGAGACAAAAAGATAATTGATCTAGTAGAAAAAATGAAAAATGATTGAAATAACTGATTATCAAAAGAAAAAAATTCTAAACCACAGGTAATTTATCTGTGAGAACAAAACTCAAAGCCCTGGATAATGATGGCACTAAACATTAAGGTAGCAGTGATATTTCTTCCCATGTGCTCTCCATGGTACAAGCCCTAACAGGGCACACACTGCTAAATAAAGGGCTTGTCAGATGGATGGAAGTGTTATGATTGCAAGAGGAAAACCCTGCTGCCTGCTGGCATATTATGAACATGCTACATCTGTTTATTGAGAAACTAACTCAGCAGTTTCGTAAAAAAAAAAATTCTAAATTCCCAACTAGCCCTTCAGCAAAGCTGCTTGCCCCAGGTCAAAGAGGAAAATCCAACTCTTATTACATAAACCCCAATGACACACTGAGGAGTAAAAAGTCACCTTATCACCTTACAGATAAAGAGAAACTGACTGAAGACTTATGCCTACTGCTGGCACATCAGCTTTCACCAGAACAGATGCAGTGACAAGAAATGATAGCAACAAACTTCTCTATATGAAGTAACCTGCCTTTGTGTAGCACATGCTGGTGTTAATTGTTCATTACCATGCTGACACACAGCACAGACAAACAAAACCAAGTATCAGCTCCCTGTTCCCTCTGAAATGTTTATGCCCACTGATAATTTTTTGGGGACCCAGTACTCTGACAATGTATTGACTTCCCATATACCTACACAGTATATAAGGAGAACAAAGTAGCACAAAAACTGTGATAAAAATCATTTTATTCTTCATATTACAAGTTACAAGATTGATTTAGTGCAGTAAAGTTAGAAAAATATAATCTAGGCATTTCATCCTTGATATCAGTTTTGTATAGCATCTAGATCTAAAAATGACAGAGATATTGCAAGTATGCACAACTTAAAAAAGAAGAAAGGGGCCAAAGAGCCACTAAAGCTGTTAACTCATGAATAAAATTTGTCAAAACACAACAACAAGAGCATAAGATGTTTTGCAAGTGCATGACTGACCACTGATGGTAAGATTAAAAAACTGGCAGAGCAAAACCAGGATGAAATTCACAGATTTATTACTCTCTGTAGCAGCACAAAAATAAATTAGGGTAAAAATTAACAAAATGTACATTTTTCAAAACAGTGAATGTTTTTCAGCCTGTGTACCGTTAAAGAGAGAAAGAACATCGGCAAATTTATTAGGCATACTTTCTAGGCTAGTGATCACTTTTCTAATTTCACTAAAGTTATTTTTCTAACATGCTTTTTGTTAGCTAGTGATTTCATCAGCTAAGAAAATTAGCTAATGATCAGGCTAAAGGTTTTTGAATGAAAGAGCTGTGGAAAATGGTGCAGAAGGCTCAAAACTAAATGGGCAACAGCAGAGACACAGACTGCGTGGCACACTGCGTACTCACTCCTTCCTACACTACCTGGTGCTCTCCACACCAGCAGTGAAGTGCACACCCTTTGCATATTGAAAACATGCATTGTTCCACAGATCCATTCCCAGCATAATTTCTTTGCACCCAAAATACAGCCTTAAGAACAGGCCTTACAGAAGCCTAGGCATCCCACTTTGGAAATGACTCCCTTACAGTAATATGTCTTACTGTGCATTCCTTGACATGAAAAAGTATAAACATCACCAGTGAAAACTTCACTGTAGTTTTGTGACTTCTTTAGAACTGAGATAAAATGGCGGAAGAGAAATAAATTTATTATGGCTTATATGTATCAGATAAATGTTAGCAGAGTAAAAGAGACTAATAGAAAATAATTTATTTATGTCAATTTAGGTCAGACTGTCTGGTATTTTGTTGTAATTAAAAACATGAACATGAGCAGAGCTTCGCCATGATTTCTGTTCCATGTGGAAACAAACAAATGTACAGTTTTTAAGCAAAAGAAATTTTCATGTGAAGTAAAATCATTAAAAAGAAGCAAGTGTTCTCAGATACCAGCAGGATGATTACAGAAATCTGCCAGTTGGCAATTTCCCTGGAGAACGACCTGAGACTCTCGCCTGAAGGAATCCCAACTTTCCCATATGCCCTGTCCAGATGGTAGTTGTGGAAAAGACCAGACTGACTAACAGGGCAGTACAGACAAAGCAAATGAGTTAGAAGGAGGTTCCCTGCTGGTTAAACCTTACTGATGCTGGCTCACACCCAGCACGTTGGTTCAGATGCACTCAGGCTAAACAAGACCCAGGTTCACCAGCATCTGTCACACCCCAACACCTCTCATCTTGGAGCTTCAGGTGACTTGAGCAGCACCAGCCAGGAAAGGCAAGCAAAAGACACAAGTTTTCAAAGCCTGGTCTCTTAATCAAGTGGCCCAGTTATTTCTCTTGACCTCTCTTTTAATTTTCTTGGTTGAATTATTAACTATTACTAACAACTGTTTAACTAATGCATTTTAGAACGCAATTTTTGTGTGAATAATTTTTTTTCATGTTTGGAGATGTTGCATGGGAGGAGAAACAAAGGAATAATAAAAAAGGAAGAGGCTTGAAACAGCCAACTCAACACACAGGTTTCCTGACAGAGACAGTTTTTCTGAGGCATATTTTCAGAAAGTGGCCATCCAATGACACTTTTAAGTAACTGGCATCCATTTTCGACTGGAAATGTCTGACTATCTCCCCACACCCTCACTCAAGCCATGAGAGTGTGGCTTTGTTTTGTCACAGAATACTGGAGAATTTTTATCAACCATTAAGAGTCCTCAAAGTCACAAAACTCTTCCATTTCCCCTGAAAATTTATCTGTGACCTTTTTTTTTAGGCAATGTGTTCCATTATTTGAACAGTCTGTATATTACTATAAGTGTCTTTTTATTTCCCTTATGTGCTGACAAATCTTAAAAAGACTGGATGACAAGGTAATTCTGGCTTTTTTCTCAAAAGTGTATCCACAATGAGGAATAAAATAACCTGTCATTAATGCAGAAATCCTACCATTAGGAGAAAACACTACCTATACATATGTTATTATAGTTTACCCCACAGGATGAAAAAACTCTTCTAATTCCCTCCTAGTATTTTGTAAAAAGCTTTTAGATTCCAGAATTCCAATTGCATTAATATTTTAAGTGATCTTGGACAAATTACCTTCTATTTGGAGTTTTAAAGCTATAGAGATACCTGAGATAAGCCAGAGCTAGTGTTCATAGATACAAAAGCACATAGACCTGGGGAGAAAATCTAGCTGGCCTGTGCTGCAGAGCCACAGTGAGAATTCCTTGCAGCAGCAAGAACGTTGCTTTTCATATCTATAAGCCAGTAATACCTTTGAACTATGAAAAAACCCCTTTCCCTTTCAGGTGCTTAATGAGAATACTTCTTTTGTGCAGCATAAAGCATCTAAGCCAGATGTCACAAGCTGCAGCCAGGATAGCTCTAGCTGGATGTAAAGAAAACACTTTTTGCAATGTAAGTGGTGTAAACACCTGGCAGAGGTTGCCCAGGAAGGTTCTACCCTCTCCACCCTTGAATATGTTTAAAAGTCAATTGCACAAACCCCTCAGTAGCCTGAGCCAACCCTGAAGTCATTCCTGCTCTGGGCAAGGGCTTGGACCAGGTGGAGGGATCTTCCAACCTAAACTGTCCTGTGATCCTCTCATAGTTGAAGCAATAGGCTCAGACAGATGGAAAAGGAGACTTCTGATATCCATTAGCTTCAGACACAATAATGGTCAATCCAAATTGCTACTGACTCTTTTATGTCTTTTTCCTCTTTTCTTCACTTTCCAAGACAGGAATATTGAGGCAATAACAAATCAATCATGAGGTGTGACCTCTTGAAATCACTTACAGGAACTTTTGCTGACTTCTATAAGTACAGAATAGAACCAATCCAAGCTGAAATGTCTACTGAAAAAACTCTGAATAAGCATGGGGCATATCCAGAAACGAAGAATCTGAGTAATCAGAAGTGAAAGCTGCATGCTCTTTCTTTGCTAATCTCTTCTACCTTTTCATGTATTCCTTCAAAATTAACACAACATGGCTTCCCTTCCAATTTTTTTGTTTAAAAACCCCAAACGATACAGATCTCTGCGGATTTTCCCACACGCTGCTCTCACAAAGTCATTACCAATAAGAAACAACCAAAAAAGGAAAGTCATAGAGGCTAGTGAATGGTATAGCCCAAACCCTGTGAGATGCCATGACCTGAAGAAGGACACTTACAGCATTTAGCCCACAGAGCTGGTAGCAGCCCATGGTGACGACCACGGTCACAATCTGCCATCGCACAGCGCGGGTTCTCAGGAGCTGAAGAATCGACACCATCTTGGTGTTTCTTTGGACTCGAGACTCTGCCAAAACTTCTTCTATTTCATGAGACACGTCATCTTTGCCAAGGAATCTCTGAAATGCTACCAAGAGAGGACACATACGTTAGGCCAGACACCTGACACTGTATGCATTTATAAATATCTTGCTTCTTTAAAACAGAAATGTTTGGCACAAACAGGAGACATACATGGGCTACAACTTAATTATTCTTCTGCCAAGAATATCATTCTGCTCTGGATGTGATCAGGTTCATCTCTGCTATTGGGTTCAGAAACTGCAACAAAAATATAAACTATTTGTCTCCCTACAAGGTCTCTCATATTATTTCATATATAATATAGCCTAAGGTCCAGTGCAGAGTGAAAACCCTGTGTAACTTGAAAACATTTAATACCAAAGCATCTCTGAAAATCATTATTTGACTTGGCTACTTTTGCAGCCTCACAATATAGCTGACCTCATTGCTGGAGATAGATTGGATAGAGAAGTAACAAGATGTAAAAATGCATATAAGTCTGTTAAACCAAGAAAAGACAGACATTTGAAAGGAATGGCTATTATTCTTCATATTACCTCTTGTTTTTACTAGCACATAGACAAGAATTCTCTTTTTCAAGGTGGTTAACATTAGCAGTAATTACCCAGAGCTGTTCAAGATTTTATATCTGCCAATGCTGGAGACATGGGAACAAATTTGCATGACCAAAGTAAGCAAGCAACCAACCAATCTCACATCCCCAAAAAGACACCATTTAATATTGCACATTGATAGCTTACTGAAATATCCTTCCACTGTGAATAATACAGGCTTTCCAGCTCACACCTCGTCTAAGATACAAACAGATACCTCCTACTGGACGTGATGTGTCTCCACCAACATTGTTTTACAGATATTGTCTATGCAGATGATACCTCTGTCTCAATCTAATGAACATACCCCAGGGGCTGGCATTTTAAGAGATGTTTAAAATGCTCATCATCTCAGAATGACTGCAGAGAAACAATGACATTACACACACCCCCGCAACAAGGCTTTGTGACCCAGTAGGATGCTAATACTCAAAACAATCCTTTACACAGCAGGACACTTAAAATTGTTATTTTTATTAAATGAATAAGTTCATTTAGTTCACCTAAGAGCCAAATCAATTTTTCTTATCCACAGCTTTGTATAACACTGCCTATAAATAAACGACCACATATTTCAGTATGTTTACACACCTTTGGATCATAAAAAGCACTTGGATAGTCAAAGAAACTAGAGGTACTGACTAGTCATGGTTATTACAGCCAGACTCTATTTAGATTTTGAAGTTACAAAATTTTATCTTTACCCAGGAAGTGAAAAGGCCAGTTAGCAGCATTTCAATGTTGTGAGGGATAGGTCACACAAATGGACTGGTGGCCTCCCCAGAGCATCCCTCTCTGTCACTTTGGTGAATGCACAAGACTGCACATTCTGCCTGGCTCCCAGTCTGGTGGTGCAGGGAACTATTTTGAGCTCTGGGCCAAGATTTTCTGAGGCACTTCGCACTTCTAATGCATTTTAATGTGCCCCACATGGTTCTGCTTAACAAGAAGGATGCTTTTTTTAAGGGATGAACCACCTCTGGCTGTTGAGTTAATTCATAACATTCATATATTCTGATAACCAGTTTCTCTCTTGTGAGAGGAGAGGTCAGAATTTTTAAATCTCTCAGAAACAGCACAAGATTTATCTTTTCACACAGGCTGTACAATCACAAATGAAAAAACAAATTCAGACCTCAGAACCCAAACTTTAAGCTGCTCAGTTTTGCCCTTCGCCATTGCCCATTTTTAAATAAATAACACGCTAAACACTCATTTTAATGAGTATGATGTATTTAAAGATAGTGATAAGAAATGTTAAATTAGAACAATATTCAAGTTGATGTCTCGTGCTGAAATTACACTTTCCTCAGTACTATTAGAACATTGATCAAGAAAAATTCAGGTAAAGATGAGAACAACCAGACATATATCACCAGAGTCTTCCGTGAAAGGATTCTCTCAAATTTTTAAGCATCTGGTTTATCAGTGCATATTAGGTCAGTGCACAATTTTCTTTATTTTTCCTGTCCTTAGAATCCTCAGCATTTAGGGCACACAAGTCAAAAATATAGGTGCAGTCAAGTAAAAAGAGAGCAATCTGTCTTTTTTGCACAAGGGAGCTTGCTGTATTTCTAGAGGGACCAGGAACTAAAAAACTGCAATTACCAAAATTGCCAAGCACAAGGCAGGAAAAAATAGACACCTGATTTCTTTTTCTCTCCTCCATGGCATTAAGTAAAGAGATGTAAATGCCACTAGGCAACTTTGATGGATACTTAAAATTACCAACAAATCAAGAAATGCTAAGAAATTACTATGCTATACATGCATCGTTTTGAATAGACATCACCCAACCTTCTTGGAAAAACATTTTCCTGCTACTCAGCATGTCTCTAATTTTATTCCATTACCAGTTTTTTGGTACCACAAGAATTTCAATTTTATATACAATTAATGTAGAAATAAATTCTGCATTAGCAAGGAGATAGAAAAACTCAAAAGTCTTTCAATATATGATGTTCAGTTTATTAATTTTACTTTCTAAACCCTGGCATTACTGGCACTGAGAAGCACAGCAGTCATTCCTCTCCTCACTGCAGTGACTCATTTCCCTCCGTGACTGGCTTTTCTTGCTATAGAGAAGCCTTATTTTCATGTAACACTTAAAACCATCTAAGGAGTTTCAGTTCTAGAAACTTTTAAACCTTCCCAGATTACTATTTAATTCCCTTGGATCAGAAGGTTATAGAAGCTCAGCCTTCAAAAGTTGGAATACTGCCTTTATAAATAGGAAAAGAACTGGATGGTTCCAGTCAAGAAGAAAGAAGTCAAGAAACCCTTCCATTTACACCACCAGTTTTTATTCATCTCAGCTAAGTGAAGTTGAACCTCTGAAAGAGCTTCAAAGATCTGAAAAAAAATCAGTTGTTACCATCTTTAAAACAAATCAGGCCTTTAAATTAACTGAAGATGGTCACTCAAGACCTCAGCTACATGGGGAATTACTAATTCTTTTTCCATGGTAGCACTTCCAGGACCATGCAAAGAAAGCAGTTATTATCGACAGAATTAGCATGTGAACTTTGAGAAGAAATTTTAAAGGATCAAAATGCTTTTGTGTGGTTTCCAGAATAAAGGCAGCACCAGGCAAGAGGGGGCAGAAAAAGAGACAAGTGCTCACAGGTTGGTTGGGCTTACCCTTTAAAAGAAACAACAAAAAAATTAAAATAAGTTGCAGGAGTATTATTGTCATCTGTTTCCCATGGACACATTCACTTCCCTGATGATTAATTATATTAAATCCATTATCACACTGACACACACACCTTTGTCTAAATTCTGCTAAAACAACATCTTTTTTTGCCACTGTTGAAAACAGTAGACATTTCCCTGTAATAACTCCATGTCAACACAAAAATAATTTACAAAATAAACAAATAGTTATTTTCATATAAACTAATTTTATTAAAGTATCAAATATCCAGAAAGAATAATTCAGGTGTATCTTGTTAAAAGAGATTTAAATGTAATAATGCTTTTTAAATCTAGCAAAATATTGGTTACCTACTAGCATGAAGCGTAGCAAAATTTAAGAAAAAATCTCAGTGAGATATAACTGCAAGCAAATGACTTTAGGCTTTTCCCATGTGTCACCTCCCTCGTCTTCTCAGTAAAGAACACACAGACCTTTTTTGTGTTTTTATCCAGTTAAGGATTACATCTTTACCTGTTTGTATGTCTGGTTTCACAGACCATCAAAAGGCCTGCTCAGGTTCACCTGAAACTAGCCAAGATGTACAGGCAAAAAGACCATATGCATGCCACCCTAAAATAACACAAGAACTGGTAAACGGAGTTGTATTAAAGGTCCAATGAACCCAATATCCTTTGTAAATACAGGAGGCTTAAGAAAAGTTTAAAAACAAATCAGTCACACCACAATCACTCCAGCTTTTGGCAGACAAACATCTGAGATGAAGCCTTTACCATAAGCTGGCAAGTGTAGTAGTCATGCCTGTCTCTTCCTTTCCAATAAGAATAGTTTATAATGATTACAGACACACAAAACTCACAGAGAAACAAAAATTAATCATATAGATCCTTGTTGTCAGTCATAACAACTTCATTTTAATGACTGGATTTGCAGTAACTTGCTCCTGCTGTAACTTTGGGTTTCGTACATCTCCTGCCCACATGGACCCCTGAAGGGCTTTGTAAAAAATTGGCTACCTGCTTTTTTAAATCAGGAGTGGCCTTGCTCTTTTGTCACATGAAAAGGTATCAACTCTAATCCACCTTCCTAAAAATTTAAGTCTAAGCTTCTCAGTATAGCTTTTGTAATGTTTCTTTCATAACCATGGGACTTTTAATGCATGACTGAATATACTAGATGAACAGATTTTGTATGTCACCAACAGATGTTGCTGTGACATTTTATCCAAGTTGTTTGACCCTTAAGACATAACAATATTCTTGTTCTCTGGCAAGCTGGGATACCAGCTGACTTCCATTATTGATTTACATGGCCTGCTACTGTAGCTGCATAGAAAATGCAAGGTTCCACCTTGTAACAGGGCACTTCAAAAAGACACCTCAACTCTCCAACTGAAAGTGTTTATAACCTATGTTGTTAGTCATAACAAATGTTCCATTTTATCACTACTACTGATTTTATTTATATTACATCATTGTGATACTCACAGATCAGCGGTGCACTTGGCCTGCAACTAATAGACAGCTAATGCAAGATCCATGTCTTACTGTTCTAGAACTTGGATGGCAAACGGTCTGATGTAATTATAGCAGCAGATTTTTCTTTTTCTTCCTGTTTCTATCCCTGTCTTCATTCCCACAATCTCCTTCCAAAGTCCTTCTCTTAACCACTTAAATACCCATATCTCCTCTGCTGTCTGGCCATGCTTATGAAGGATCACACCACTTAAATGCTGGGCATTTTCTTCCCTTCTATTCTTATCAAATGAGAGGAATATTAGTTGTGGGACCCGGGAGAGGAGCTGGGATGGTTCTGCCCTTGCTTCACTACCAGTCTTAGTTTCTTGGGCAAAGCAGGTTTACAGATGATGCTGTTATTCCAGTGGACTGTTCTCTCATCAGAACACATGGATCAGTTCATCCACATTCAGCAGTGAGACAGGAATACGAGACATAGTTCATTTCCTTTGGGTCCCAGAGGTCGGATACAGGTTGGTGACCTCCAGGAAGATGAGCTGAGCTCATCTGTCAGTGCTGCTTTTGGCAGCAGACAACAGCAATCAGACAGGGTGTCCGGATATCTGATCGGGCAGACATCAGCTCAGCCACCCACAGTGTGCACCACCTGCACTGCAGGGAAGGGGAAAGCTGGGGACGGGGTAAAACCCTGCAAATGGGGCACAGGAGACCTCACACATTTGAGGCATCACTGCCCCTGTGCCCCAAAGAATAGCTTCTCTCATGGTGGTGTGGTTTAGGCTTGCACATTATGCCCCTCTACTCTAACCCTCTACCCTCATTCCTTCTTTTCTTCATTGTTTACACAACTCATTTTGGTCCTTCCCCTTCTCTCAGTCTCTTATTTGCCCCTTAAAGACATCAGCCAGAAAAGAGATTGACACCACTTGTGTTTTGGTAGTTACAGTCTGGTTATCTCCTGAGACAGAGAAGAAAAGAAGAGCATGAAAGCAGGGGCAAAACTTGTGGAAACTCAGTGACCTACATTATCTCACTGGATATTATCGCTCTAAAACTATTAGGAAGATTAATGTTGTCAGCTCCATTTTAGGGACTTTGACATACATGCACACTTTAGAGTATTTCATAAAGACTGATGTAGTCATCTGCTTTAAATACAGCAGACCTTTTGCAAATAATAGCTTTGTATTTCTCTGACAAGGTATAATCCACAGTAAAATATATATTTGCGTGAATAGCCTTGATCCATTAAAGGAAAGAAAAGGGATTTAGTCAGTAGAAAGAGTTGCAAATTTCCAATACTATTATGCAGATTTAAGCTAAGAGGCAAATAATTCAAAAACGTTTCTGTAGTCATCATTAAAATGAAGAATTCTGCTTTGTCATGATATGACTTACAAGCAGAAGGGCATTTTAATAAATCACATCTCCTCCAGTCTCCTTAATACTTAGACTTTTCCTCCCCCATTTCTGCTGACAATGGGAATATCCAGGTGATATGTCTTAATTGTTGATTCACCCTCCTATTTTGTGAATTCCACTGTAGGCTACACTCAAAATGAGTTACACTGTGTACTACAATTATTTCAGAATTTAGTATTTTCTTTTAGAATTAATAAAATCAACAAGTGTATATTGACAAGCAGTTACTTTGAAAAGCTTTTTATATCAGTTGTCTCTTTTTTCTCAGAGTATCTAGATTTATAGTCCTTAGGGTGGCTCATGAAAGCCATTTTCTTGTAATCAGCAAACGAACTGCTAAAGGTCATTTCCCCTGGAAACTGCTTTCCTGATGCCTTCTACTCCAAAACCTACCTCCAATGTCTCTGGATTAGATTTCAAATTATTTTCAGAACATGTATGCTGAAAACATCCCCGACTGCAGTTGGCACATCACCAGTAAATGGTGTGAATTTAAAGGCAGGTGGCATTAATTTACTGCCATGTTTTCTAACTTTTAAACTCTACCTATGAGAGGTCCAGTTTCACTGTCAGTGCTGAGGTTTCCAGGTACTGTAGCAGGATTTTCAATAGTTCCTCATAGCAAGTGTGACATTATGCAATAGCATTGCAGATGCAGACTCTTTGCCAGCCATAGCTCTGGAAATATATCTACAGTTTTATCAGGCAGAAAGGAGCCAGTTTAAACTTGGCACCCAAAGGCATTTCTTCCCTGCCCAGCCATGATGCTGCAGAAGTTTCCACCCAACAGTGAACCCAAGCTGGGTCCTGCATCCCTGCTGGGTGCTCTGACCACAGATGACAGGGCAGCCCTTTCCTTCACAGTCCTTGGAAAAGCTGTTCTCTGCCTCCTCAAAACTCTGCTGACTCTCTTCATTCAACACCAAACTGAGACAACATGGGAGTCTCTTCAGTAGTGTGTTATTTCTCTTTCAGAGGGCTCTTCAGAACAAAAAAGCCCTATTTTTGGTTTCATAATAGAAGAAACAGGATAGAGTTGCATTAATTCCATGTTAAAAGATTACTAAATTTGTATTTCAGGTGTTGATACACACTTTACAAGTTATTTTGCAAGCAACTAGTTCATGACTGAAAATGTTAAGGGTTGTATTCAAACAAAGTTTTTAAGAATAGTTTTAAAGCAGTTATGTTTGATATTTCGGTATTATAATCAGACTCTTTCTTTGTACACTCCTGTTTTTAATGTGTCCTTATAATAAGCAAAACCAAATTTTCAACATTCTCTCAGCTGTATTGGGATATAGTAAATTCACTGGGGTGGAGAATGCAGCAACTGTGATCATGCAAGCGAATAGTTTTATACTTAGAATCTAAAGTAAAAACAAAGTATTCTGCGTCTGTGAAGCTGAAGCAATATGGAAGCACTGTAAATTTTCAGTTAAACAGATGTGTGGGGTTTTTATTAGATCTACAAAATTATTGAGTTACAGAAGCACAGGGTCAAACCCAGCGACTACTGGGAAAAAAAACAAAATTGCTGTTTTTATTATAGCAGAGACTGTAGATAAGGGAGAGTCACAATGACTGAAACCACCTTTCATTTCCAAATGAACCCTGCAAAGTGTAGCTGGCACACAACAGCAGGATGATTTGGCTAGGTCTGTATCACCATGTGTAATACTATATAACTTACCTTGCTGGAAAATTTAATTTAAAAAAACTTGGAAGCTACTGTTATATTTACACATACAGAGACAAACAAAAATGTGAGAAAAATTATTGCCAAGGAATCTCTCCAACTGGAATAATCTGCTTTTAGTGTGGTATCAGAATTAGGTATCTGCAGCCTGCATCTGTACAATGAACCCCCTTTGCTGCAAGTAACATATCATACCTTTTTCTGCCTTGCTTGTGTTATGCTTCTCAAGTAGGAGGTACCGAGGACTTTCAGGAAGAAAAGGCAGAATCGCAGCTTGTATTAATGATGGAACAATGATTGCTCCAAACAAGAAAGGCCACCGAGATTCCTGCAAATGGATGCAAACAGGAGTCAGTAATATTCTCCCACCTGGAAGAAAAATAGTTTTGATGGGAAACACTGTGATTTTTCAACATTCCAAGTATTGAATCTGTCACCAGAGTGATGTGTTCCTCCTGAGCTTAGTAAGCACTTTGAACACTTCCCCTCAGATCATCTTACTCAAGGGCCAAGCCCCCAAACTTTTTTCTGTTGACAGTTTTTATTTTCCATTCTCCCACTTCAGCAAGGCCTAAAGCACCATGTGCTGCATGGTCTGGTATGTAATCCACACCTCAAACATGAAATGGGCCCCAAGATAACTAAATAACTCCAGAAATAATGGGTGGGGTATCTCCTAGCCAAATTTTTCCCTTGCCCTTTTAGGTGAGAGAGGTGTTTTTAAAAACTTCTGCTGGGATGGGAAAACAGCATGAGAAAGTGTTTTTGCAAACAATTTAAAACTTGAGGTAATCGGTCATCCTAAGAGCCTGTATTACCATGAAGTCTTCAAGACCCTACTTCTTCATTCCTTTTTTATTTTTTTTTCCAACTGAGTGGAAAACTTTACTTAATGCAGGTGAATCAAAAGTATTTAATACTGTTTATAGACAGATAAGCCCAAATCTTATTTTAAAAACTAGAAAACTAAGGTTAAGACTTTAAAACCAGTCAATAATCACATAATCAAAGCAGGTACTGATTTGTAAAGAATAACAGGAGAACAGGCAGTGTAACTTGTCACCTTCATTCCATATCTGCCTGGAATGATTTCCTGTAATATAAACCTGTTTGCTATGTACCATATAAAAAATCTATGGGGTGTTAGAATTTTTGAAAATATTTCCAAATAAAAATCTTACTCTTGATCAGCACAGCATATTTTCTGTAGGTTTTTTTTCACAATGTCAAGGAGACTTCTTAACAGAAAAAATATTCTTAGTAAACTGTTATTATCAGCAATCTCCCCACCTGTGGAGACTTCCATGGAATAAGCTTACACTCCTTTTAAAGTCTCCTATAGTGTATGGTTTATCAGTTGGTCCCATTTATCACAAATAACTCTTATGAAAGTGTTATTTTGAAAAAGTTGTGAACAAGACTCTGAACTCACCCTTCACAATAAATAGCAAGCCCTGCTACTATAATGAAAAGCCCTCTATTTTTGTCACATAAGACACTGAGTGTCCTTTATTTCCTCTATTAAAGATTTCTATTTTACTTTTCATCATGCTACCTTTTAAAGCCTTAAGGTAAACACTCATAAATATGCTCCCACTTGCCATTTTGGCATGAATCAGTAAGTCACTGAAGCCAATGGAAACTTCTCCATCCATTTCAAAAGATTTCATGTCTATTCAACATTATGAGCATGTGTTCTACTTGCTTTCCTCTTAATTTATATTATAGAATTTTAACTCCTTCCTCCCACTACAGAAAAGGAATAGTAGGGCTAATGTAAGTTTAAAGGATTCATTAAAATGGCTGGAAATCAGGCTGAACTAGACCCTACAAAGAGAACTAAGAGAAGCAGGGAAAAGAAGGGTTTAATAACCTCTTTCGGAAGGAATACAGAAGGACATATACTGGGACAGTGCTCAAAAGCAGTAATAAGCTAAAGGCAAAAGACAGTGTAGGTGACTTAGAAGATACTTAAAACACTTTGCCTCAATTGTCAGCAGTAAAGAGAAGCACACAGGCACTACTGGGAGATAAGAAAAAAACCTACATCCCATTTTATTTCAGGAAGAACTTATAAGAGCATTAAATATTTTAATTACAGGGGACCTGATTTTATTACCTGCTCAGAATTGGTACAAAAAACATGTCAAGACGGTAAAATTTTAATTTTAAACTGTCACATTATGGATATTTGCTTAGGCTAGAGCCTGAAACACCTGGCTTTGATGTATTTACAGAAGACAGTTAAATAGTAGAGCAAGTTTGACAACCACAGACTCATTCAAAGGTTGATGTAATAAAGTGCAAAGCTGTAGAGGCAGAAGATCAGGCAGAAGGGAGGGGGATAAAGCATGGCATGGATTTATCAGCTGTGAATGAGACAAGATTAAGGTGCATTGGAATACAGTAAAGAAAATGTTGCCATGTCAGAAAATCATCAGCTAAAATGCAGAAAATGGAACTTACTGTAACTATCAAAAAGTGGAAAAGAAAGTGACATGGGGAAATGTCAACAGGCGCTGCTGACAGATGAACTATCCATACCAAACTCAATTATCTATTTAAGCACCAGTTACATTTTATCTTTTCAGCAATTAGGAAGATTTTGATAAAATGTGAAGACACTCTCAACACCAAACAGGTTAACAATATCCGCATAGATAAATTTTAACGGGGGAACTGAATTGTTTGCAGGGTCATGCAACAGAGGAGGGAAGAAGTCCTGAAGTGCCCTGGACATGGGCACTCACTTTTTGAAACATCTGTTGCAGCCAGTTAAATATCCCAGTATGAGATGGATAACAGGATCAAAAAGACTGAGTAGGGAAAGATGCGACTGTGGCAGGCTTCACTCTCTCTGTTTCTCTCTAAATAATTTCACAGACACAGAGAAACATAGAATGGTTTGGGTTGGCAGAGACCTCAAAGATCACCTTGTTCCAATCCCCTGCTATGGGCAGGGACACCTTCCACTATCCCAGGCTGCTCAGAGCCCCATTCACCCTGGCCTTGAACACTTCTGGGGCTGGTGCATCCACAGCTTCTCTGGGCAGTCTGGTCCAGAGTCTCACCACTCTCACAGTGAAGAATTTCTTCCTAACATCTGTGCTAAACCTCTCCTCCTTCAGTTTAATAAATAGATTATATTTATTTATTTATGTATTTATTTTAAAAGTATAATCTGGACATAGATCCCACTCCTCATTCCCAACTGAGTCTCAGCCACTATTGCACAGTCAGGCTCCTTGTTTGCTCTCTCCCCAGGGTTTGGGTTTCTGTGCTGTAGAGATCCCCATGTCCCATTGAGCACCCTGACCCTAACTGCTCCCAGGCAAGCTTCCCACATCCTGTCTCCTGTCCATTCTAGAGCCACAGGGAAATGCCCACACCCCAAACACCTTCTCCTAGGCTCTGTCTGGACATGGGGTAGCACAGGACACTGCCCAGAGGATCCCAGCCCTGCTCTGCTTCCTTGTGTAACCACCATGCTGCCTCACAGAACTGTCAAGGGCTTGGTTACCTCTACTGCTTGAAATGTGAGGGAGGTGATATCAAAATAAATGCTCATTCCCCCTTTTTAACATTCAGGGCACAGGATGAACTGTGATCCCCCAGTGAGCAGGTCTATTTACCAGTCACTATTAAATAGTTACCATTTAAGTATTCTTTCTGGAGCTAATTCCTTGAGGAAGGGGTTCTGATGAGTTTACTACAGTGCTGAACAACTTATAAACAGAAATTACCTTTTTGTTAAATTTCTCATGTAAAATGGCATATTTTACCCATTTTGTATGTGGGGAACAAAGAGACAAAAGCCTCTTGCATCCAGTGCAAGATACTCAAATCATCCAGGAAATAGTGATTTGGTACTCTTCTTTTTATGTTTCTATAAGAAGCAGGAACACTTTAAAAATTTTAGTTTGGCAAAATATAATTACACACACAGACAGAAAGAATTACATCTAGTCTAATTTTTAGATGTCCTGAAGCATCTAGCCTCACCTTCCTGCTGCAGCTACAGAAGGATGCAGGTCTCTGTGATATTGTGTCACATCTGCCAGTTCCACAGGGACACATAAGGTACCATAGGGCATCAAGATGATACTATGTGCTTATATTCAAGCATTTGAATTTTGTCCTTTCTTGTAGAGACTTGGCACAAAAAATGCATATCAGAAATACTGCATTTGCCACACAAAAAAAATTGTATCCCTTCTCAGAACAGACTGGGTAAACTTATTTATGCATGTAAAGCCGAGAATACTGCACAAGTTCAGCATTTCTCTGTTAATCTGCTACCATACCACATAAAACACTCCTAAAAGTAAAGGACAGCCACTTTGGCCTGGGGCTAAGGACTGAAAAAGCACTGAGATGGAACTAATTTCTTAGCATTAGACCTGTCTTTTCTTCCTTTAGTCAAGGGTACGGCACAGTGGTGATGATCATGAGGCAGCTGAGAAAAGAGAACTTCTACATCTCAGGCGTCAGAGCAGCTACTCAAGCAAGGTGCAGAACAACTGCCTTCCTCTTACCTTCTTTGTATCCCTCAGACACTGCTCTACAACCTCCTCTGGATGCAGAGTATGCTGATCTCACATCCTTACTGGACACAATTTTCTCTTTGCATGATCATTTCTGTAGCCCAGTTTGTCAAAATACATTTCAATAACAGAGTTATAAATTGCTGACCTTCCTGTTTAAAACAGAGGCAAGCCAGATAATATGTGTATTTCACATCTGTTCTGCACCCAGATGTGTATTTTTACAGGTCACTAATACAGGTGTACCTCTGACAAGAAGTTTACTCAAGTATCAGTATCTTCCCAGGTAATTACCAGTACAGAAGGCTACCAGACTCAAGGCTGTACAAGTCTGATGTAAAATTCACAGAAGTCAGCAGGAAGTTTTTATTACTGAGTACATGGCCTTTGAATCAGTACTTAAAACAGCCTTGAAAGTGTCTGGTGTCTTCATCCCATGATTTTTTCTTCACTAAATGGCATGTTAGATCATGTACTCACTGAGAGGGAGAATTAAAATGTTCATTACAAGTTCCCCAGATGGTTTTTTGCCCAGCTTTTTATTGGAGTAACAACTAGCTTTTTACTGCACACTTACATGGCATAATTTGTCTTCATTGCTCATTCATCTCCAAGAGAAGTAAAAATTTCAGAGAAAAGCAATGGGAAATGGTGAGCTTTCAAATGGGATTGTTATCAGCAGCCAGCATATATCCTTGAGCTTCTTCAGGAAGAAATATTAGAGCTATGCTGGAGCTAGGCAAAATTTCTGACAGAACTTCCTTTCAGCAATGCATTTAGACTCAGGTTAACTTCAATAAATAACAAAATACAAAATAATAAATGAAAATAATTGAGGAGGATGAGATTCAGTTTTTCAAACATGAGCACATACTATCATTCTGATGCCCTTGGGTACCTCAGATGTCTCTGTGGGACTAGCAGATGCAACACATATAACTCCAGAGACCTGCGTGCTTTTGGGACTGCAATGGGAGATGAAGAGAAGTGCTCTAGGGTGTCTAGAAACTGCATTAGACACAAATCTTTTTTTATGTGGTTATATTTTGCCAAACTGAATTTACAGAAGTTAGACTAAGTTATATCAAGTTAAAGAGAAAAATAAGTGTAAAAATACACAAAGCATGTTTGTTGTTTTAAAAACAACTAAAATGGTTGAATATTTAATCTTAACATTTTTTAATGACAACAAATCTGGTTTAGATTAAAAAAAAAAACAAAACAAACTCATTTTTATTTGACATTTACTTCCAGTTTAAAAAATCCCTCAAAATATTAATCAAGAATATACCTCCCAGTTTTTTTCCTTTTGCCATCAGTTTCAAAAGCAAAGACACTCGAGTCTAGAAAACACACCCTCCTACTCAATATGATGACTGCATGCTATCTCACAATGCTTGACGAACTTACCACACCATTAATAGCTAATTTGTAAAGGACAAATTTGCATATTAGGACATGAATTTGCAATAATGGATGGTTCGACAATGTATAATGGAAAGTAAAATGGAAATGTTAATCATCTAGGACCTTCAAAAAGGTTTAAGTGGTGCTTATCTCCCCAGCGTGTGAAACACTCTTCGAAGGAAGTCACAGGTCAAATTGTTTTAGATTTATTGCTTAATAACATATTTGTAAATATTATCAAATACTCAAGCATTAAGGAAACAGGGAAATCTGAAATGTTCACTTGCTTGTAAACATCTGAAGCAGAGTCCAACATACAGAGGGTAAAGTGAGTTTTATAGACAGACGCTGCTTGTTATTAGGTCAGCTACAATAATTGAAAAACTCACCTTTTTAAGTCTGATAAAGTAACAGAAAGTCATACTTTAAATGTTAGTAAAAACACATGCTCTAAGTTCAGTTACATGTGTTAACTATGTTTCAGTAGATAAGGAGAACATTTTCTGGCAAATTTTAAGCAACTGCTATCAGCCTCCATGGTGTTTGGTGTCTTTTTTTCCTTCACATCCGTTGAAGGACATCTTTCCAGGAAAGCTTGTCTACTACTTTTCCAACTGACCTAATTAAGCACAGAACAGCTACATAGAAATCTTCTCAAGAGTCAGGTGAGGACTGGTTCACTGTCTATGAATAGCAATCCTCACTGATGATAAACTTGCATCCCAACATTAGATGCTCTGCCATTAAGTCTTTTGTTCAATGCTGAGTCTAAATTATGTATCTATCTCCATAGTGATCTTGCTTCTATAACCACAATTCCGTTTTCAGACAACTCCTCTCCTGTAGGATGTTCTCCTTCCCAAATGCAAAACAGCAACATTTCAATACTACATATGGCCAATCAACCATGTGTTGTTAAACTTCAGGAACTGAAGCCTCACAGCAAAACTTTAATGGACTGAAACTCATTTGCAAATATGAAGACACACAGCTGTTTTCCCATGCATTACTTAATGAGTTCTGTACAGAAAAGGGATGAATAAATACTGTTGTGTCTGTCTCAGGGAAGCAATAAAAAGTTGATTTATAATTTCCAGTAAATACATAATCGCAGCCAATCCACAATAGATATAAACAAAATACCTCACTTAATGTCTCCATTAGAAATATATCAACACACACCACATTCCCCCAGCAGGGCTGGTATAACAGACTAGACCTCTTTCCATGGGTGCTATTGAGCTATGAATATGCAACAACCCAGAGGGTCCTGGCAGCATTTCTATACTTTTATCAGCACCACCAAAGCTGTGTGTGGTGCCTGCACAGCATCTTCCCTCAGTTGGATCAACCAACCCTTGGGTGAGGTGACCTTCAAGTCCCTGATATGCAGCTCGCAGCTTATATTGAAATGTGTCTTGATGGAAGGCTTGGAAATTGGAATAGCAGTAAGAAACTTTGTGCCTTATGTGTTACTGTGCAAAGAGGATGGAAATGTCTCATTGCTAGAAAGGAAAAGAACTGAAAATATTTGAAAAAGGATTGCCATCTTCAAAATCACTGCCTTGAGCAATTCTTAATTGGCATGTCTGGTAGCAGTTTGCAGGAAGTGCAGAACACCTGCTGAAATTAGTGACTGCCTGAATAAGCACTATAAGCACTGAAACTTTCTCTTTTCCTTCCTTCCTTCCTTCCTTCCGAATTCCTTCCTTCCGAATTCCGAATTCCTTCCTTCCTTCCGAATTCCTTCCTTCCGAATTCCTTCCTTCCTTCCTTCCGAATTCCTTCCGAATTCCTTCCTTCCTTCCTTCCGAATTCCTTCCTTCCGAATTCCTTCCTTCCTTCCTTCCTTCCTTCCTTCCTTCCTTCCTTCCTTCCTTCCTTCCTTCCTTCCTTCCTTCCGAATTCCTTCCTTCCTTCCGAATTCCTTCCTTCCTTCCTTCCGAATTCCTTCCTTCCGAATTCCTTCCTTCCAAATTCCTTCCTTCCTTCCTTCCTTCCTTCCTTCGTAAGGGCGTTTCTCTGAGTTCTTCTTAGCAATATCAGCCCCTTAAGGATTTGAACAGCTGCTTACAAGCACCAGTGTGTCTCCTGTATCCTTAGCAGAGGTTTTAAAACACTCTTCAGGGAAGGCTTTAGCTTTTCATTCAGAGTTTTGTATTTTACTACAAAAATATAAAGCAGCTTTTCTTCTGTGTTTTTACAAGCTCAGCAGTCCAGTGAATTAGCAGGGACTAGGGTAACTTGGAGTCACCTTTTGCAAGCCTGACTCAGTAGCAGAACAGTTTCCAGGAGTATGAGACCACTTCCTCAAACTCTTGTTATAAACTTAGACAAATCCTGATCAAGAACCCCCATAACTGAGAACCAGAGCTGATGAGACAAATTCCTATGTTATTTTTCCCAAGTCCTACACTAACTTTTGCTTTTAAGAACTCACTAAGAACTAGCAATTAATATACTAAAACAGACTCCACAAAGCAGCATGTTTCTACAGATACAAACAGCTCCATCACCGTCCAGGGCATCAATGAAGACACTGAACAGGACTGGACTCTGGGCTACACCACTAATTACTGGCTTCCAAACTAGACTTTGCTTCAGTTCATTATATTTCTAGAATATAACTAGGCAGAATGAAGATGTTGTGGGGTTTTTTATTCTACACAGCCAGATGTTTGAAATTATCACAAACAGGACACTTTAGGATTTCAAGTTATCCTGGAAAATGTTAAACTAGTGGATGCATTTGTCCTACTCTAATGGAAAATACAAACACCATTTTATATTCTGTAGACAGCATAAGGCATAAGCTGCTTTAATTTCTGAGATTCTGCATGAAGCTGCAAGAGCTCACCTGTCTCTTACTGCTGCAAGAGCTCTGTTCTATGCTCTGAAATTCTCACTTGTATTTCAAAGAATATCTTTAACTATAGTCACTATCATGGCTCAAGGAGAAGATAAACATACAGAACAAAAGAGCTCACAGAAAAATATAGAGAAACTGGTTGATTCATACTTTGTGTTACCACTCTAATGTGTCAGATTCATTTCCAGAGCATCTCCAACACACCATTTTGCCATTGATGTGGACCTGCAGGCTGCAGGTCCCTAGAGCAATTCAGAATTGTTTTCTCTACTCATCTATAATTTACTGACAGTTTTTAAGGAATCATTGGATCTGAGTCAAGTGTCTTAGGAAGAAGGATCAGTTAAAAAAAAGAAAAACAAGGGAAAAATCACTCTGAAAATGAAGCTTTGACAAGTAAAATCAAAGCTTATTTTCAGAACAGCCTTCAACTGCACAGGCTGTACAACCTATTCCATCACTGTCTATTTTCATGCAAGTGAAGGAATGCTTTAAAAGATCTTGGTAAAGCAAAATGAAAAATTCCTGTATAAACTTTCCTAAATACACAGTTATCTATCACATCAAATACATAATTTTTAAGAGGTCTAGTAAAGAAAATTAGAGTTTAACACAGCATCTACAGAAGTTTTTAGTTTTATCACAGCTGTTCCTCAGCAAGGTTCACTTGTGTAAAAAACTAACTTGAATGGGACTCATCACAGAGATGTTACCTTACTATACATATAGTACAGTGTCTATGGAGTTCATTGGTCCTTTTCCAAATTTAGCTCAATTTGCTGCAGAAATTGATATTGATATTTATATCAGTAGCAAAATTTCTTTGCTAAAATAATGAATTGTGGAAGGACAGTTTGCCCAGTGTCACCATGTCTCACAAACCTATTTTCAGCTAAATCCCATTTTAAAAACAGATAGTCTCTAGCCAAATATGCATTTAAGCTGCTAAAAAGCCTCAAAAAAGTGTAATTAGACTAATTCATGCTTCTTCTATGACAAAGACAACATTGAATTAATAATGTTTGTGTGGGATACGCCCAGCCACTGCCCTGGAGGGATGTCTGCTGAGATAAGGAGATTGAGCAATCTCCCAGCAGGACTCCCTGGAAAGGCAACCACTTTTGGGTCATGGCGAGGAAAGGTAGACCCACAATCCTTTGGGATACCCTATGCAGATCATTCTGTAACCCACTGGTCTGTCTCAGACCCTCTGTAATCCATTGGTCCTCTTGTTGATCCCCTGTATCCCTATAAAAGAAGACCAATTCGCCCCTGTGGGAGGGAGCTTGTCCGTGGCTCTCCCCTTCGCCGGAGGGGACCCACAATAAAGCTGCCTTCATGCGGAACCAGCCACACGGGCCTTCTCGTCTCTCTCTCCAGTCTGGTTTGGCCTAGGGGCTGCCTTGCAGAGCTGAGCTGAAACCACGAGCTGATATCACTAAAGAGCTGACAGCCTCTGCAAGGGCTCCTCTGCCAGCAGCTGAGAGGAAGACACCGGGCCTCGGGAAGGCGATTCCTTTCGGGACCATCTCCCCGGACCGGTCACCTCTTCCTGGGTCACAGCCTCGGACCCCACCACCAGCTATAATATGTTTGTACCTGTAACCACATACACAACAGTTTTGCAACAAATTCCAAATGTTTTTAAAGAAAGATTGAGAAGAGTCTAGAAAAGACAGCATGCCACTTCAAGATAAATTCTGAATCTTCTCTGGTGTACTTCATTTTATATTGCTTTGAGTGTTTCCCCAGCATGGGGTTACCGGTAAGAGCTGTTTAACCCTGACTTTTCTCCTCAAGAAGCCACTTCCCAAATCTGATCATTGCTTCTCGCTCCTGTACCTTGTATTGCTTGATTACACTCTAAAACAGAATGACCAAATCTACTTGCAACACTCAAGAGATGGAGACATCAGGAATTTCACTTTTTTCTGTTTAGTCTACTTTTCCCCCCCCCCTCTTTTCTCTGAAACACTTGCACAGTAATAGTATTTATTCAGAAAGTGTTGCTCTGGTAAGTCTTAGGCTGCAAGCACAGCAAAGTTTTTAGGGTAACATACTATCCACTGTGAAACAGCGTACCCATGTAGTTAGACAAGCTCCTGGGTGCATGACCTAGAAACACTTGAAGTGTATAAAATAGGGTTGCTGAAGTAAACAAAAAAACCTTTCTGTTTTCCCATTGGTGTACCTATGGCAAACAGCTGTTCAGTCAGAGAAGCAGCCAGACCTGGCTAGCCACCTGGGCCAACTCAGGGAGAACAACAGCAGCTTGGCAAAGCCTTACACACCACGCACAGGAAAAGGGGCTGGAAGCAGAAGCCTGAGGAAAGCATGGCAACAGGCAACTGTTTCAGCTTTACCTGTTCTGAATACATATACATTCTGTGAAACATTTTTTTCCTCTCCTTTCCCGTATTGACACACAGATAAAGGAGATAATGAAGCTCAACATATATTGAAAATAAGAACATCATGACTACTGCAAATGTATTCAGGAACTAAATCCTCTATAGTTTAAGGAAAGATTAAAACCCACCTTCATTAAACAAAATGAAGCAATAGAATAGACAGTCTGATAGTTTACAAGCTTTAAAAGATGTTACCATGCAAAGGAAAACCTGTGGAGCAGGACATTTCACGCAGGAGGAGCTAGATGAGTTAGCTAGAGAGATGTCTAAAGTTACACAGAATATCAGAATCAGGCCAGACAATATTCACCCAAGACAGTAAGTGTAAATTTTTACTCTCAAAACTGAAGCTGACAGTGCACTGGCCTTTGCTCTGTCAGGAAAAATGGGCTGGGTGATTCAATAGCAGAATCACAGGAACAGAGAGAAAGGAAACAGCTGAAGGGCAGTGTTTGAAGAAGTGACAGGTCTAAGATGGTTTGTCCTTATCTTATTATCTGTTTTTTCCTTCAGTCAGATATATGGAAAGCTGCACATGCTATACAACTAAAAATGGCCTGAATTAAATAATCATGTCTCCAGTAGCAATAATTCAGTGCCTGCATTACAGCAGACAATATCATTGCACACCTGTGGGTCTGCACCAAGGTGTCATCTACAGATGCCATGGCTTCCTGAAGAATTAAGGACTCTGGCTTATAGAACACAAGACGCCAGCACGTGAAAATAAGCTCACAGCTCTCAGCAGTTGGGCTGGTGAGGAGAAGCAGGTCACCAGCACACAAAGTCATTGAGCTCTGCACTCTGATCACCAGCCCGCTTTACCATTGTAGAATTTCCTAAACCTCAGCGGAGACTTAGCAGATATGGTTTCTCATAGGTTGAGACCTATAAGAATCAGAATTTTGGATAAAAAGCATTGCTTGGATTTGTTGGATGGGAGGGAATTAGGACTGTGGAAAGCAAGTAAAATTATCAAGTCACTGCAGCAGAAGACTGTTGTCACAACTGCAGATTTTCTCCTTCAAATAATCACTCTTGATAAGCACTGCATACTAAAAAAACACATTCTAAAATTGGTACCTTTGGAGACAACTATGATAAAATTCTATATATTCAGAATCAGAAAAATTGCCTGTAATTAGGTGTTACAATCTTTATTAGATTGGAATTTTTTTGTTGCATTTGCTCTTTTATACTATAATTTAAAAATTGGACATAGTCATATTTGTCTAGTTCATGTCAATACAGCAGGACACAGAAAATAATTAAATGCATTTCTGCAATACTTCAGTCAAAACATTTCCAGGAAAACCAGGAAATATTTAATATAAGTATATTTTTAAAAGTATAATTTCATCTGGGTTAGCTGTATAATCTTGTTCTCCTAGGTTCAAATTTAAACCAAGAACTTTTCCTGAGAAGGGCTTACAGGGTGAGAAAGAGATTAAAGATCTTGTGTTCCTAGAGGAGGTGAAGTTTAACCTGAAACACAAAGATCACAAGGGATGGGGGGAGGAGAAAGGAAGTGCACTGTAGTAAGTGGTGGAAATAAAAAAGAAACAGAGAGGTACTAAGGAATAAATAACAGTTGATCAAAAGAATAATGCGAATAAATTGACAGAACTGGCATTAAAAGGTATTAGAAGGAAATGAGAGGATTGACAACCCTCAGCACTTCCAGTAGAAAGCTTGGGAAAGCTGAAGGAATAGGAAACAGCCCACCAGCCTTAAGCAACCCAGCCAGAGCTGACCACTGCCCCTCAGCACTGCACCTGGGGCTGCCCACATGCCTCCTGCTGCACCTTGACCAATCTTGACAAATAAAAGGTCGCTAAAAAATCACTTTAGAGCTGCTTAACCTACTTGATACAAGAAGCAGTAAGGACTTTTGAATTGCCTCAAGTAATACTCATTGCTTCAGAGCTATTTTTATCACAGTTCTGCATTTAAAGCGACACTTTTGAATTTGACAACAGTTGAAATCATCACTTAGGTTGTTAATAAATGCTTGTTAGCACTATGCCCCACAGTCAACATAAACACTTTCCTTTTCTGTGGAGAGATTTCTACAGAAGCACTGAAGGCAACAACCTCATATAATCCACATAAATGCATCAAGCTCCAATTTAAAATTTAAATTCTGCTCAAGTTACTTCAACCGGAAGTCTGTTCCTAACATCACTCTGATGAATTTCAGCATGCAATTATTCACGCAATATTCATAAAAAGTCATTCTTGTAGCCATACTGTCCTTGAGATTAAGCCACTCTGTTCCTTCTGCAGGTCTCTTTCTTGTGTTGACACCATGCAGTCAGTTCCTCTCCCTTCCCTCTATTTACTTGACCACACAAACAACAGTGCTGTTACCTCCTCTAACAAGACAAGACCTCATCCATGCCAACAGCCCTTCTCATCTCCATTCCTGGTTCAAAGAGTCTCTTCCAGAAAGATGTCCAGCTCTGTTTTTGTTCCTCCTTTCTTCAAATCCATCAATGCTTAGACACTATGGTTAATAACCTCTTTAGAGGTTAGACATTTGCTCAATGACAGAGCTTAGCAGAAAACTCATGAAACCATGACAGAAGACAAGTATTTGTCACTGGTATTATTTACAACAAATTTTGATAAGAAATAAACAACTACGGAGCAACATAATAAAAACTACCTCCCACTGAAGGAGTTTCAATGGGAACCCCACACAGCTAGGCAAGAAAATCCTGGCTTGAGTAAAACCAAGAGAAATTAAAACAAAAAACCCACCCACATACCCAACTAGAATATTCAAGCTGCCTCCAATAAATTGGCTGGAAATATTGTAATTCACATCAGCCAAAGTTTTGCTCCTTTTACATGCTCATGTTACCCATCTTGAAAATTACTAATTCTTCAGATAAAGCATATTTCTTCTTCCATAAATTAATGTTGATCTTTAATGGCACGATATTAATTAACTTCACACTAAAGCAGATTGTAGAGGCAGAAACATTACCTCCATAATTTGGTAGCAGCAGTAATGGGGATGAAAGGAAAGCAAGAAAAGAAATAAAATCAGCAAGAACAAGCTGAAATCAAGGAATAAGAATTTGCATCTAAGCAATTGAATAGGCCTCTTGACATTTCATACACTCCTTTGTAACAGACTGGCTTCCAAGGCAAGAGAAGGCACATCTGTAGAAGCCACACAATAAAAGCCATTTTAAGTTTTTTTCCTAAAATCTGTTGCTTTGAATGGGCAGGGGAGAAATTTATCCTTCAATAAAGGGTGAATTGAATCAAATCGTTTGCCTTCAGGAGAGCTCAACAGAATAAGAAAACTGGTCAGACAAAAATAAAAGTGGCAGGGAGGACAGTATCATTACAAAGGAGTTGCATTTGGATGGACAAAGGACAAGCTCCTCTCACTTTTCAACTGTTTACTACTTTTTCTGGCTGTCAGAAGGGATTCTGAGTTCAAATTTCATTGTGAGAGGATTTCTGCAGACATTTCCTCCACACTGCCTTGAAGACTCATCTCTGAATGGAAAGTACCTGGTTGGATCAGATGACTACTGTGGTTCCTTCCAACCTTACCTGTGATGTGATTCTGTATTTCCAAGTGCCAGCCTGAACAAAACTCGAGTTCATTTATTCAGAGTAATGATGACATCCAGTGGCCACCAAGTTAATCTCAGCCTATGATAGCAAGACAGCCTCTTATCTGAATAGATAATCTTTCCATAAAGCTGTGTGCTAACTCTGTGCTTCTATCAGTCTAAAAGCAGGTCTGCATTACAAGGAACATTATAATCACTAAGCAAGAGTTTTCCTATTCAGGTTCTCATACTCTAACCAGGGCTTTTTCAGTTCTATTTCACATTGAAAACTTAGAAATTGTTAATATAAAAACTCTTAAGCATTTCCATGGTGCTCAAAGAAACCAGAAACTAGCAAAAATAGATGTACATCAAGAAAGGGGGAGAAGGGGACCTGCATACGGACACACATAAGACACTCAAGCTGGTGAAACTGCTGGGCACATCTACAAACTTAGTCACACTTTTAGCACATGCTTTTAGAAGACATGGAGGAAAATGATTTTTCAAAGGGCTTCAAAACAAAAAAAAAGTCTCTGTTTTCCACTTTTCTAAATAATCCAGTCAAAACATGAAAATATGACACTTAGAGCATGCTTGTGTTCTTTGACAGAAAAGGTCGGTTAAATACTTACTTGTCCAAATATTTCTGGCAGCCCCAAAACTTGACCAGTGAAAACACCAATGCAAATGAAAATTGCTGTGACCTGACCCAACGAACCACGGATTTCCTTAGGAGATATTTCACTCAAATACATGGGAAGGGCACTTAAGGAAATGCCTACAAAGGAAGAACAAAACCCATATATTAAGTCAATACTTTTCATTATTCCAGGTATGCAACGAATTTCTATCGAAAGGAGTCTGAGTGGTAATCTGCTCACAAGGGTGGCATAAAAACACACAAGGAACAGAATTACATCTATCCACAGATAACATGAATTATTTTCCCTCCATGTCTAATTACTCTCACACCATTGAATAACTATGGGATTGATTATCTGTTACAGATCTGCAGCGATGTGCGTTGGCTGGTTTTTGAAGTGGAGCACCAAAGATTACTCAGAGATGAGAATCTCCAGGAGATTTTGCTCATCCCAAAGCAAGCAAAATCATACTAGCACTGGTGTGGGGAAGGAAAAAAAACCCCTGTGCATCAGTCAGAGCAGACATTGTCAGATGAAGTGTTTTTACTGTAAACAGTATTAGCAGATGTTCCTCTCAATACAGGCTTACAGCTGCAATGAACTCTTCACAATAGACATAAAATGAGCTGGAATGCTGCTTAAAGCCAGGAAAAAAAAAAAAAAAAAGCGTGACCCTGGTCAGTACAATGACAATGTTTGCACAGCTCCAGAAGTTTGGTTGTTTGGTGATAATCTGAGATAAAAATTAGCAGAGACCTTTCCTTCTAGCTGCAGGATTATTCTGGTGCCGCAGTGCCTCCATGGTTTACTTTCAAACTGCTAGGAGCAATTGATGAGGTACCAGACCTTCCTTAGTCCTGCAGGTATTAGCATGGGATCCAACAACTTCTAAACACACAGCAACAAGCACTGTTAAATTAGCAGAATAGAATCTCCTAGCCAAGGGATTTCCATGGAATGGAAACAAATACACTCTGCCAGAGCTGGAATAGGAAAGGTGGGGGAACAACCAGCATTGCTAGCAGCAGTGAGCATCCATTCCAGTGTCTCCTCCAAACGTCAGATCCTCCAGCCCTCAGTGTGCCATTTTGCCCCAGTGAAATCAGAGTGGCTACCGCTAGTCCCTGGAATGCCTCTTTAATGCAAAGCAAGTTCTAACTGGGGAAGAGGAGAAAGTTTGTGCACGGCACAAGCGCGTCAGACATGTGGAGTGTGACCAAAGCTTACCTGCATCAACACCCATGATAATGCGGCCCAGTATGAGCATTTCAAAGGACCCTGCCAGCAAGGACAGGGACATCAACAGTGCAGCTGCCACTGCAAACACGTTATTGAGCAGCAATGTGCATTTCCTAAAAGGCAAAGATGGTTTAGGTAGAAACCAGCATCATGGCAGTTAAATCGAGTTATATTAGAAGCACACTAAGCTATTATTCTTAAATATCTATAAATAAAAAGTGCCTTACAAACTAAACTCTTAGATGTTGTGTAGAGTTCTGAGAAACAGCACTGTACCCGAGTGGATACAGTTTCAAACCTATACCACAATTTAGAAGAAAACATAACATAGGTAACTAAAGAGCTGTACTTCAAAAGTACAGCAAGGAGCTGTCCTATGCATCCTAAAAACCCAAGTGCCAGGCCTGAGGCTCTGTACATGAATATAAATAAGCATACTCTGGATAGATGTCTGTATGGAGAAAATAAAGAGTATACCTCAAATAGCAATAAGCTGTTATAACTACAGGCACTTTAATGCTACATACGGTTTTTGCCACTTTGAGAACTTCTCAACTGTGACATTATCAATGTCATTGTAATTCATCCTTAAATCCTTGATATTAAAAACATGCATTGAGGAAAATTATTTCCTACTTGTAGAGTTAGAAAAAATATTTGACCTCATTCAAGTAATAAAAATCAACCCTTTTCTAAAAATTGTTGGAATTAACCAAAGTATAGATTTATGTATTTCTTCCCCACTTTTAAAATTATTTCATTCTCTAACAGTTAAACATTAATTTTTTTTTCAAATAAAATAAATATTCTTTATGGCAAATTATTACTTAGTTTAAAATACAAACAAAATAATGAAAATATATTTTAAAATTTTCAAAACATCTAAATTTCTCATTTGCCAACAGCTTAACTCCTTTCAGTTTTCATCTCTCAGAACATTCTGCTCAAGTTTGAGGGACCCATTAATTTAAAAGAAGAGGAATGACCGGGAAGGCTGTCTACCTCTTTTCTTTCTAGAGTAGGTGACAAACTGACCCCCAGTTCTCATTCTTTTCAACATGCAAGTATCAACTGGAAATCTCACACCCATTGGATAAGTCACCCAACATCTCACAACAGATGCATGCATTTTTGAAATGAAATATTTTTAATACTTGTGTTTTTAATTACTCCTTCTGCTTTCTAGTGAGTTTTGAACACTGAATGAATAGCATGGCTTGAAGATTGAAAAAGGAGGTACAATTCATTTAAAGTCTGTACAACATAACTGTCAAGAGTGATGATTGTACTATCTGAGACAGATTTTTCAAATGGATATACACTCAGAGATGGCTGAAGTGATATAAATAATGTCAAAAACGGAAACAAAATGTTCATTCAGGTCAAACAAGTCTTATACACTCATCTGAAGATGCTACTTTTTTCTCCCTTAATTTAAATAAAAACTACAAAATACATATTTTCTTGAGAAAAGATTGGCCAGCAAACCCCTATACTATGCAGCTGAGAAGAGAAAAGCACAGCCTAACTAAGCACGATAAAAACAAAGGCTTTGGCAGGCTAAAAAGGAAATGAAAACAAGAAGACATGCTGTTTAGGATGTTACTATATAAAGTGGTGTCTGTGGCAAGGTTTTGGAAGTGAAGAGGCTGCAAGGGTGGCTTCTGTGGGGAGATAGAGAGAGGGTATAACCAGGCCAGTGGAGGAGAGGGGGATCCAGACCTGAGCAGGGACGTCCCCAGAGGGACTGTGGTCCACGGGGACCCATGCTGGAGCACAGGAGGAGTGAGGAGCAAGGAATGGCACAGAGAAGTTGCTGCACACTGACTCCAACCCCTTGAACTGTCCTTTCTCTCTCTGAAGGAACTGAGAGTGACCACTGGCTGTGGTACCAAGAGGAAGGAGAGGACCCTGTTGTGATGTGACCTAAACAATCCCTTGAGCATATTGTTTTGGGTACTCAGGATAAACAACAGCAGACTCCCTTCATTAGAAGAGGAGAATTTAAATTGTGATGTGTCAAAGTCACATCTGAACATGGGAATTATGTTTATGCGGATGAAGGTTCCCTTTCAAAAAATTACTCTACATGTCTCTTGAAGAAAATAGGGCCTAGGAATCCAGTAATTTGGAATTTATGTTTTTACCCTTACAGCAATATGATTCAAAAGTGTTCTTTTTAAGTCATACATTATTTCTGACTAATGCTTTTAATCCCCCTTAGCTCATTTTTCTGTGTCAGTGTAAATGGAGCTCAGCTTCATCATACACACAACCCTCCAACCTACACTTGAGCAATTTAACAGCAAAGTGTTTTATTGTTCTGCCAACATTTCACAATGTGCTCCTCAATTACCATAATGATGTGGCAGTCTGGTTCCTAGACCAGACAAACACACTGCAGTGTGAACAGCAAACTCAATGACCACTCTTTGGTGAGCAGCCTTTATTCACACAGCCCCTTCCCATCTCTGCTCCAGCACCCATCCACTGTATCTATGACAGAGCTGTTTTCATGGCTTAATGGAAAGAAGCATAATAAACAGGGGCAGAGTCTGCAAGTGTAAAGGTTTGCCCTGGAAATCTGACCAGCTCCAATAAAAGTGGTGTGTCTACGACAGAGATCAGCCACCACTTTAACAAACCTGTTCACAAAGCTGTTCTACTTGTCACTGAAAATTCAAGCCTTCTGTGAACCCATTTTTATTTCACTTTATTTTAATAATGATTCAGAAATATTCTGGGAATTAATCAGTCTGAGTCAGGCACAGTTTATTTCTAACAAATGTGTTAAAGCCAAATGTATGGTTTTTCAGAAGAAATTGAAAACATTAAAAAAAAATAATGTGACTACGTAAAATATTTAAGATTTGAAGATCAAGTGCTGAAGTGACAAAATAAATTCATGAAGAATGGGTAACATCTAGGAATACTGACTTACCATAAGCATGAAATGGAAGAACCTGAAAATACACTCTTGGAGATGAAAAATGAGATATGGACAAGTTGGGAGAATGAAAAATAGACCTAGGAAAGTACAATCTAATGAAAATAGTGAAAATGTGAAACAGAAAAATAAGAACACTTGAGGTTTATTCTTATACTTAAGCCTCCATGATGATGTTCTCCTGTGATTTAACTGACCAAAAAACATCAAATAATATTGAATTCGCAATTAAGGAAAATCTAAATGAGCAGTTAGTATGAATGCTACAATGATGGGCTTTTTTTCATGCCCTTCTAAATACAGATAAATTATAAATTACCCTTAAAATTCTCTTTGAAAAACTCTATGGCACAAAAATTTACAGAAATACCTAGTTAGTACCTGCAGCAAAAATGTAAACACACATCAGCGTAAACATTCCTAAAATACTCATATTCTCTTTGGTCAAGACTTGGTCAAATACTGCACTGTACAGAATGTGGATGGCATCCCCCGCTTCTTGGGGAAGACCATATGTGAATTTCATCCTAGACCAGTTCTTCAAACTGTACTTTAAGTTGACAAAAGGATGGAAAAAAGAGTATATTTTTATTACCATATGATAACAAATGCTGTTAAGAAGCAAATGAGATACATCAACAGGTTGGTTTGTTTACAGGAAGGTATTCAGTAGACTCATGAAACAAGAATCTGCCAGTCCTTTGTGAAATCTTTTCTATTTTATGGTATTTTCCTTTGGCATCTCAACCCACTGCCCATTCAGAGCAAATGGTTTCTGTGACTCAAATGATGCACAGTAAGTTTCCAGAATTTAAAGATTGATTTGTTTTTAAATAAAAGTAAAACCTTCTAGAGAGACTAAGTGAGAAACTACTTTAGAAAATGCAACTTTTCCAAAACTCTTACCTTCCAAAGTACTTCACAATTGGTGTAACAATAATGGCACCCACAAGGCCACCAATGGCAAAAATAGAAACAGTTATGGACCAGAGGAGCGTCAGTGTGCCTTCATCCACAGAGAAGCCATATCTCCTCTCCCAAGTTTCATTGTAAAACTTCTTGATATACTGAAAGAAAATACATAATAAAAATAAGTGTAAAAAAAAAAAATCACATTCTAAGAATACAACTCAGAGAAACAGAATTAAAGACCAAAAAAAAACCCAGTAGCTTGCTTGCAGGAATCACCCTTGCTCTTCTGTCTCCCTCCTCCAAAAAATAGGGCTTCATTTATAGATACAACTTCAATAAAACTAACTGAATCAGTCCAAGCATATAAACATTTAACTACAAGGTGGTCACAAACAAGGTGGGGAAAAAGCCCCACAGGTAGACATGAATGTCTGGGACCAGATCATTCTTTAGCCTTTAATCTGCCAAAGTTTACACTCTTCTGCTTTCCTCACATGAGCACAGTTACAGGTTTTTGAAGGATGCCTACTAACAGCTTCCCTTCCCTGATGTTTAGTTACACCAAGTTCTTCATCTTTTTAAAGGGTAAAGATAGTTCCAAGACAGCATCTTAACATACTCTCTGTATTTCCTGCAGAGACATCACCTATTTACTTTCTATTTAGTCAAGCTTCTTTGTTTTTATGCTGCTCCCATTTCGAAACCAAGGAAATGCCACCGTCGTGCCTGATGCTCTCGTGAGGATATAGTACCAGGCAGTTGCAGTCGCCACAGGAGAAGGGCACAACACACTTGGGAAAAGCTCTCAAGCTCTACAGTATCAAAAGTTTAATCTTGGCCCTTTTTTCCAGAGTCTTCTCCAATTTCCTTCAGAATGTAACAGCTCCTAAATTATCCTGGGACAGTACTCAGCATTATAAGCCACTACATTTTCCCTGTTCAAACTAGGAATTTCAAACTTTACCTAATGTCTGGCCTTGGACACATGAAATACTCAATTTGAGGGCTTTTAGTTTGAATCATCACCTCTCCATCTGCAAAGTAACTAAGAAAGCCAAAGGTAGAATATACAATTTCCTGTCTTCCATCTATCAAGTTTCTAGTAAACTTCTTGTGCCCTGAATTAAAAGGAGAACAGGGTTATTTCTCCCATCCTATCTTAAATGTTCCTAAACAGACAGGAAAAGAAAAACCCTTAAAAAACAAACAAACAAAAAAACCCAACAACTTTTAAAAAAAAGGAAGAAGAAAAGTCAATTTGGTGCTTGAATGGCTTAGATGTCTCACAGTAAGGTTCCAAATGAATCTGCCATTAAACCAAATAGTAACATCTTAGTTTTTTAACACCAATACTTAGATATATTTAGATTCAGACATCTTCTTGTCTATTTGAAATTAATTTCTGACAGTAATGGATATTAAGAGAAAGCACTTTTGGAACACCATTAGCATTTCTTGTTAATGATATTGGCTAAAAATAGTATGTAAATTACTCTTCCCTTGTGTTATGACTAATTTCTTCAGCATAGCTTAGTTATTTACAAGGAGTCATCAAATAACTGCAGATATTCAAGAAAAGAAAGTACAAACTACAATGCTCACTAGTAATAGGTAGATGGATGTTCTGACACGTACCAGCACCTCTCTCTGGATTCCCCTTGCCAGTAAATAGGAAGCTAATAAAACACAGACATTTTCAGGAGATGCACATGAAACAAAACAAACCTGGTAGAACAAATCCACTGGATTTGAATCCATTGAATTCTGTGGAAAGGCTCCTTTGGGATTTAGACCAGGTATCTCAATAGCACTAAAGGCATAAACTTGTATACAAAAATTTTAGCCCATAAAGACTACAAAAAAATGGTAGCTGATTGATATCAGTATATTATTTTCTCAGCTGCCTGAGTTCATTATGATAGTAATGCTAGGGTGAGAAAGATAAGAGGAATATAAGGAAAATATATAGGTTTTTATATATATTAATCTAATGGATACATTTTAAATACAAGGGGAATACTTTCCTTGTCTTACCCGTAGTTACAGAGGTCGTTCACACACAGTGATAGCTACTGAACCAGCTGTCACAGCAGGCTGTATGTTTGTGCCATAGGAACTCAGAGCTGCAGCCTCCTGCAGGAAGAGGGCAAGGGCTGCAAAGCAGAAAGTAGCAGGGCCTTTGCTTCCCGCACAGAGCACAAAGCACATCATTGTTCCACAGGCATTGCCCACAACTGGTCCATTAAATGAACTGTAGAAATTCAGCTCAGAATAAGACAGCTTCAACTTGTATTCAATTAAATCTTTTGTCTTCCTACTGCCAAACGCTCCCATATGTTTTTAATAAATTCTGGTAACTCTTTGAACAAGCCCTTGGAGACTTGTAATTCTGAGTTTCTCAGAGAATAATACCTGTGATGGGCCATGCTCTTTCCCACAGAACTACAGGGAACTGAGTGGGAAGCAATCTCAGCTCTGAACAGAGGATGTGCAGCTTATTTCCCCCTTGAAACAATCAGGAATTTAGACTAACTCTGCCTCACGAGATGACCTGAACTAAAGCTCATCCGTGACAACTATAGGAGAATCCCCCTGTGGTTTGATGAGCTGACACAATTTGTATCAAAAAGAAGGAAAATGGACACAAGAATTTACAACAATGGACACAAGTCTTAAATTAACTTCCCTCGCTCCATCAGCTAAGTCATCCTACTGACATGCTTGTTCCAGGATCCTGGAAACATCCTGTGTTTTATTCAACAGTCATTATCAAGCCTTTTTCCACTACTTCTCAAAGGATCATACAGTCCTCTAAGTTTGGAGGACTTCAGCATCAAGAGGAATTGTAGTGAAGTAAACAGGGGCAGAAGATACCCAGCATCCCACAGTGAGAAGGACATCTGGCAGTGTCAGCTGTAAGCTACATGTCACCACAAGAAGTTATTCATCCTACCAAGTTTGTAAGTGAAACTCAGCTTACAACTTGTAGGAATTTCTGCACTCCCAGTATAACCTCTTACAAGGCTGCTGTTACCTACAGCTACAAGATGCTCTGCTTTGGCATTTCTCAGTCATCTCACATCAGTATTCCCAAAGGGTCATGTTGCAGCAGACTGATTTAGTAACATACAGGAGAAAACAGACGGAGCAAAGGTTCCTTTTCTTGTGCTGCAAGAAGCACAGCTTTGGTAAGGCTCACTGCTCCCCACCATGGCCATGACCTCAGCCTATGCTCTTCCCTTCAACCTAGTCACTGGGACCAGCTCCAGGGACAGGGACAGGAAAGTGGTCTGTTGTAGGCAAATGGATGACACACACTAATCCTGGAGCTGGAGAGAGGGCCAGAGGACAGAGTGGTATTTTATTCTTGAGCTACACAACTTCCTTTCCAGTAGGATTACTCCTTATCCCTAGCTAATGTATGGCTTAACATGAATAAGAAAGATACAAAGTTCTCAATCAAACACTGAAACACCAAGGGACACTTCATGCATACCTGTAATAGTATGGCCAAAGCCATTCACATAGTGCCCAGTTTCAGTCCAAAAGCCGCACTAAAGATTTCAAGCAAAACCAGACAATCCTGGAAGTATTATTAAGCACAACACCTGGAATTTAGCATCTGTCACTGGATTGCATTTTCAACCTACCCACGCACACTCTGATCACCACTGTAATCTATCACATGGTTCAAAGAGAACTGTCTGAGTGTTGTCAAGGAGCACATCCTATCATCCTTTCTTTCCCTCACTCCTGCAGAAAGTGACAGGAGAGCTCTCACTACCAGGACAGTCCATTTTTAAAATGGTACTTAAAAGTTTAGAAATCAGCTTATTCTCACTGCTCTGTTGAGAGCCCCAAGGCAGTGCAGGAAGGATTTTTACCATCAGGCCAATCGATACCATTGCACACAAAATTACAGCTTCTTGCTGATTTTTTTCCAAGCCATGTTTATCCTCTGATGACTGCAAGGTGAAGTGATGCCTGGACATGTCATGCTACATTAACATCCAATTTATCCAAGCTTAAATTATCAGTATATAAAACACCAGGAACTTGGATAAAACTCCCAGAAGTTATGAAGCAAGTAATTAAAAATTTCTATTGGCTGAGTCTCTTCCTAGTCCTTTGGGTCAACAGTTTATCAAATAAAATTCACATATGAAACATAAATTAAAAAAAATATGCCTCTTTCATTATTTGCGTAAATATTGCATCCATCTTTAACACAAAAAACCTGCCTAGGTGGCAATCTAGCCCACAAAAATTTCATGAAAGAAGGAGCTAGCTTTGGAGAAGAACTATTTTGAAATGGAATTTCCACAGTTAATTCCAAATATTTACTAGCTACTTTTCAAAATAGTGCTGCTTGCAACTCCACTGAATTGCTTACTGCTGTCCTTGACTGAATTGAGGGTCTCTAGACAGCCAGTGTAAAAACAAAATGTTCATATTTCCATTTGTAATAACTGATATTTTAATGAAATCCCCACAAATTTTTTATACTGATTTCACAGTGCTCTGTTCATCAAATCTATCCCACAAGTTTCAGGCAATAGATGGTCAACCCAGAAATTCAGAGTTCAGAACCAAACAAGGCATCACAACAAAACACAGAAGAAGAGGCCCATTATTTAGGAGGAAACCAGAAGCATTAGTTATAATATCACTACAGTGGGAATGAAATGCTGGGCAACCATCTAGAATTGAATGACATGAACAGAAGTTGCTACATGTGCATGCAGCTACCGAATACTCACCAGTCAGATATTAAAAATACTTTTTCACATAAAAATGTGCAAGAAGATTTAGGATTAACCTGGGCCTGGGAGACTGAGAAGCAAACCACATGCACCCTTTCACCTCAACAGCAGCGTTTAGCTCTCTGACAGCTACTGAATTTATGTGAAAACCTAATGGGGAGCAGAAAGGAGGTTATGGGCAAAGGAAAGTTAGTATATGAGATTTAATCCCCTTCTGCTATGTAATCAGGAGGGCTATTAAGGCAGGATGCTGAGGAGCACAATAGTCGGACAAGGCTGCCCTCTGCTGATATTAAATTCCACTTTAGTCAGTCACTTACCCCGGCAGGAGCGTTCACCACCGACAGATTGTAACCATAGAGAAAAGACGACCCAAAAGCACCAGTTAAAGAGGCTACAATAAGACTCCCAGACCAATTCTGAAAAACAAAGAAAAGATGCAGCCGTTGTTAGTACACTCAAAATTAATGTACCTCAGCTTTTAAACACTCCTTAGCTATCTTCCGTAGCTTCTGCAGGCAGATGTCCTTGCTGCAGAATAACAGCCTGAAGCACTTCCCTTTGCTCAATCTGAGAAACATTAAATTTGAAGTGACAGCACCTCAGTTAACATCTACAGAGACATAAGTGAACATCTGAACTTCTTTCAACATCACAGAGTTCTGCTGCAAGCATTCTGTCTGCCCCCACACCAAAAAGTAAAATGCTGGGGGGGGGAAGCATAATCTCAGCCAAGGAAATTGTTGTCAGTATATCACTAACACAGCGAAGTAAGAAGTAGCATATATGTGATACAATAGGTCTGTGGATAGATCTGACTTGGATAAAAACTCATGAGATGGTGTGCTCCCCACTGCCAAAAGGATTAATGAAATTGTGACAAAAAAATTAAAATGATGCCCACAAACTAGGTTTTGTAACCCAAATGCAAGTTTCCAACAGTAACTTGTTGCCACACACACTCTCCAGTGTCTCCAGACACTTTTGCACTTTTTCCCACTGACACACCTGTACCTCTCCCTCCTCAGGTCTCCTCCCCTCATCCTCCTCATACTCTTTTTTAGCCCACCTCTGCAAGCAATTTCTTCTTCCACATCAGCTGTTGAATGAAAGGTAGAACTGCTTTGATTTGAGAGATTTTGCATTTCAGGGTCTTTCCACCTTCTCCAGTATTACCTTCTGTGACTCGGTTCTCCTGCTGGGTTACAGATTGTGGCAGAAGAGACCACTGCCAGCCATTCCCAAGAGACATTGACGTTAGTGTTTTGATGGCTGGTCAATTGCAAACATCACTTTGTAGATAATGAAAGACAACTCAGAATGGGTAAAAATTGATGTCTTTTTAATGTTTTCAATGTAAAATACAACTATAAGAATTTAGAATTTCAAGCACAGCTCACTGCCATTTATGCTCAGCCTCCTCTTTCACTGAAGCCTCAGTCCTTTCAAAAGGAGGAAGACCTGCTTAAGCAGGCCTAAGAAATTCAGCTTCAGTTATATCACTCCAGACCACAACAGGTTAATGAGTCAACGCTTTCTGTCAACTGCACGAAATTGTGTGTTCGCTTTGGAAAGTAAAGGTCTGGAGCATGAGGGAGGTTTGTGTAGCCGGCACATGGAATAGCAGCAGTGACAGTAGACTGAAACGAGCTCCACCAGCCCTGCAGGCTCAGCAGGGCAGGAGAACACACCGTGGCTACTGGCATGTGCCAGAGCTCCTGTGCCACACTGTTGACATAGACTCACTGTGACCCATGGAGAAGGGATAAGATACCCAGGTGCCAGGGTGGGGATCACTCTGTACAACCCAGCACACGTGGGGTCTGCCATGCTCGTAGCTGCCAACCCTGAACATTCAAAATGCAGCCTGTGGGATGGCTGAGTGTTTTTAACTTCTTCCACATGATGTGGGAACCTTTTAAGAGATTACACAGTTCATTAACCAGCCTGTTTTTGGTCAAGCCAGGAGAAAGTGTGCAGCAGGCGAAAAGCCTTGTGTAAGAAATATATCCCATTGAGATCATTACATAAGCCAAACACAATTTATTATTATTAGCCAGCTTCTTAAAATCAGCCTACCACACACACACAGTTTGCACCATTACTTTGTTAGCAAAACGTAGAAACTTGACATAAAGCTTTATTTAACTTCCGATTATAATACTTCGTGTTAGGTGCTTATTATTTCTCTGCTATGCACAAGCATTCCTGCACTTAGAAGAAATTCCTACTACTCTGAATGAATGATGCTAGGGGGAATATTGCTGGTGGTCTACCAGGCTGCTCCCAAAGGGCTCACAAACAATACGCGTGAGTTCCTAAGTGTTATGCAGTAATCTTGATGCAATATTTCTAAAGACTTCTACTCTAACAACATTAGACCCATCAGAAAAATTCTGCAAGCAAAATTATTTGGAACATATAGCCCAATCGTTATTAAAAATATTAATGAATGCATAAACCTTTCAGCACAGGCATTATATGTGCATGAGGCTAAGTGGAAGACAGTGCAGGGCAAATCACAGAAGTGCTTAGGAAACCTCACACTGTAATAGCTGGGTTTAGAAACTTATTCAATACCATGAAGTTTTTAAGTATATGGGCTGCTGCAAAAAACCTCAGGCTCACTCAATTCAGAGGTTTTGGAACTTGGAACATAAACTTCAACTTCTCCATGACCTGTCTCCTCATTCACTATTTTAAATATTTGCTCAGGCATCAGCAACACCAGATAAAGATGAAAGCACAATGAAGAAAGAATGTGAAAAAAAAATTCAAACTGTTGCTCAAAAAAATATTAACACTGTGGCAACATTAGTAAAAGGAAGGAAAGAGAAGCACAACCCCACAGTGTCTTTTACAATTGCCAGGAAACAAGAAGGCAACCATGCCTCCTTCATAGGTGCTCCTTGGCTTCACGGCCATGCGAGTGCTCATGTGTCACTGCTGCCAGCCCAAGGGCAGGAATTTGTGACCATCACCACAGCAATAAGTGTTCAGTCAGGAAAGCTGCATGTCAGTTCACAAAAAAGATCTGCAGATACCCGAGGACTGCTTACTTGTCAAAGCCCACATTTTTGGTCTAATCAGAGATCCCAGGGCACTGTGCTTTGCAGATGCTTTTCTCAACTCCAGTCCTTGTTCAGTATACAATGTAATATTTATGCTGGCTACCATGAGTCTCAAATTGTCTAAATTGTGTTTTTTTATTTTTTTTTTATTTAATGCATGACAGTTCTCTTTTCAGTTTGCACTTCAGTTTTCAAAACACAGTTTAGAGTACTGTACTTTGGGTAGTTATAGCCCCCTCCTCAGACTAAAATGAAACACAATTGTTAGTGGTAAATATTGCATGCATGCATAAGGAAGTTTAATCTTTTAAAATAGATATTGCTAAGACTTTCTATTGACACAGGAAAGGTGGACTCCGGAGCACCTTACCGGGGATATCCTCAATGGGACCCAGGTCCCGCCCAACCCGGGCGCTCCCGGCAGGTGCCCGCGCACCCGGCGCCCTCCGGCTGCTCTGCCCTCGGGGCTGCGGGAGATGAAGGGAAGCCTCCGTCCCTCTCTCCCCGGCTCTGCCCTTCCCCAGAGAGCTCGCCAGGTGGTCCTGGGGAGCAGCGAGGAAGCAGCAGCAGCGCCCTCTCCTTGCTCTGCTCCCGCCGGCCGGCGCTTCACCCGCGGCGGCGGCTGCGCTCCCCGGCCGGGCACACCGGCCCCGCGCTGCCCCCCGCCCATCCTCCGGGTCCCGGCTCGGCGGCTGCCGTATTTTTAGCTCTGCCCACCACCGGCCTCCCCGGCATCTGCACCAACAACTTTCCGAGCGGGGAAGGGCTGTGCAACCTGAGATCCGCCTGGCTCCCGGAGGAGCCCCGGGCTGTTACTCCGGCTCCCGCAGCCTTCGTGCACCAGCCCCGCGTCCCTCCCTCCCCACTACGCCAGAGAGGATCCGAATCACCCCCTCTCCCGTTAATCCTCCCCGAGGCGCGGGCAGCGCAGGCCAAGCTTCCCCGCCCGCACTGCCGGGCTCGCTCCCGCTCCGCGGAAAGGGCTGCGGGCATTCCCGCAGCGCGGAAAGATGCCCCGCGCTACTTACGCCCCGGCGGGCGCGGCCGCCGCTCCCCGCTCCCCGCTTGACCAGCGTGTCCGCCTCGGGCTCGGCCGCTCCGTCCATGCCGCCGCCGCCGCACGCGCGCAGCAGCCGCGCATCTCCGGGGCAGCGCGGGGCTCCGCGGGGGCGCGGCCGGGGGGCGGCGGGGCCGTGCCGGGCGCTCGGGGGTGGCCGGGGGCGCGGCCGCCCTGCCGCTGCCCCTGCCCCGGCCGCGGGAGGACGCGGCTCCCGGGAGGGGACGGAGCCTGTGCCCGGGGCTGCGGGCAGGGCTCGGGTGGTGGGGGAACACGAGCTCGCTTCTGTGCGTGCTCGCACATAACTTAGGAGAATGTGCCCGCCCGCCGCCGTGCCTGGGGCTGCCCGACAGGCCCCGTCCCTCCTCAGGGGTTTACCCAGCAGCGTAGGTAGGGCAGGGGAATGTCACGACTCGGTGTCCATCGTGACCCTCCCGCCGAATGGCACTGGGGCTGGGGGACCACGGCTTGCGGGAGGGCACTGCCGCGGTCCCGACTGGAGACCTGGGCATCCTTTCTATGAGCAAGACTCTAGACTGAGGTGGGGAAGACTTTTCCTGTGATGCCGAGGCTGGAAAGTGAAGTTGCCACAAGACTTGTAGCCAATTAAGATGTTAAGGATGTTTCCACAGCCTTAGGAGGTTTAGATCTGACATGCCGCACTACTGCTGTGTAAGGGATGGGGATTAGACATGCCACCTGGGGAAGATAAAAGCTTTCAGCTATTATGTTTGAAGGTACCTACTTACAAGCAGGGAATTTTGAAATACTAAGAGTTAAATGACACCTTCTAATTGGCAATGAAGAGTATTAAGTGCATCTGGGAATTGTTCCCAGGTGACTGTAGCTAATACTGGTGTAAATCTGAGCTGTTTTCACTTCTGATATGCTACATACCTCAGAACTAGCTTAGAGCTCCCAAAGACATAGTAAATGCCATTGAGCAATGCAGGCTGGAAAGCAGTTTATGATGCAGCAACTTTGAAGTGTTGTTGGCTCAGATCAAGATGACCGGTGTTTGAATAGAAAGCCAGATGCTACTCATTAACGTGTAAAATTATTGTGGATGTTGATCGATGATCTGGACAACATTTATAATCTATTTGAATTGTCATAAGAAGTAAAAGAGTCAAGTCAGGAGAATCAAGCCCTGGAATACCCAGACTGTATTTGAGATGAATCAGATACCTGTGTTTTCTTTTGTTTCATTTCATGTTAAATAAGTGTGAGTAGTTCAGTTCATACTCAAATACAAGTAAGATGTGATAATATGGCTAGATGTGATTAAGATGTACATGATTTCTCACCTTAACCCACTCACCATTTTTGACCCTTTACAATCACTCTTGGTAACTTACAGAAACTAAACATATGCTACTCAAAATAAAAGGTAAGTATTCATATAGGTTCCAAATAATTATTTTCTACCTCCAGTCCCCAAATAGCAAACAAATGTCTTGACAGAAGATTTGATTAATTCACTCACCAATTTCTTCTTCACTGCATTATTTGCTTTCATCACGCCATTGCTTTGCTGTTTGTTCTCCATTCTGTTACCTTGTTAACTAATAGCTGGAAGAAAAGAAGAGAAAAGTTGTGCTACTGTTCAGGAGGGTATAAATATACAGGCTCTTTGGTAGGCATGCTGTCACTATTAGAGCAGGAACAACAGACCCACTGCAACTACAAAAGAAGTTTAGTCAGTCAGGTGGAACTACATTACTATGGCTGGGTTCCAGGCAGGGCATTTGGATTAATTGTTGGTGTGATTCTAATGAATATTAGACCTTATACTAGCTAGGTCATTGCACATTTGCAAAGGAGTCGTCCAGTTATTTACTGTTGTGTCAAGAAAAATTCTTGCCTATACATCACAATATGTACTTTAATAATTTTAAAGGGCATTTTAATTTATTAAGAAACTAAACTGTATTCTGGTGTTTCAGAGAGGATCTGATATTTACATGGTGTTTCATTGTATGTTCTTGGGCAGTCTGCCCATTTGTTCAGTAAATTTGGAACATGGATTACTGTGTTCTTCTGCTTTGACATCTTGAGATGACAGCACATTTCAAGATTTTTTGCTTACATGGCCATTATGGTAATGATAGATCCAGTCCTGAATACAAGCTGTCTTCCAGGCAAGGGTATACAACACAGTGAGCCATAAGACATGGGGGGTAACAGGCAGTTTGGTGAAACAGCACACTGGAGTGTTGAGTCCATCACACACACAAGAGGTTTTTAAGATTAAATCAGTTCTATGAGACTTTGGCAGTACTGGGGCCATTATATCAGGTGGTTCCAAGTAATCAGTCTGAGCTTTCAAGTGAGAGAAACTAGAGATGTAACAGCGTCCTAGAAGTACCAGAAAAGTTACCTTCTTCCCTCTCTACTTACCAGTGCAGTCAATACTAACAACCTGCAAACAACATCTTTTTCCTCCACTTCAAAGGGCCTTAGTCAATGCCTGCTAAATTATTCTTCAAAAAGAGCTTTCATGGAAATGTATTTCACTTTATAGGAGAGAGGGTTAGTCTTATCAAGCAGTTCTCCTGTCCCATCCACATTTAACAAGTATATGAAAAATAATGTCATGACCTGTTCACTGAAGCTCCCACATCCCATACAGATTTCATACATGGGTAATGTGGATAATTAAATTAATGAAGGTTCTGACAGAGCACAAACAAAGCATCATCAAACTGGAATTTAAGAGCTGACAAGATAAAGAGTATATGGGTCATAGCACTGAAAGAGAAACAACACAGTCAGAAACAATCTGCTAAGCATCTAAGGAGACATAACCTCACAGCTAACCATCGGCAGGGATAACTTGTGTCTGCCTTCCCTCACTGCTCTTATTTTTATGTGGCTGAGCTTTTTTCAGAACATCTTTAAAACATTTTAAGATATGTCTGTTGTGTCTGGAAAGTTTAATTGCTAGCAGTGCACCATCAGTGGAAGTGTTCAGACTGATCTATCCTTCCTATAGTTCAGGTCACTATTTTACTCTTTTACTTTTTTAATACATTGACTTGACTGTAGCAAAAGGAATGTTACCATATCTGGAACAGACATTCTAGTTGATTCAAAAAATAAGAAATCCAGACTGGGAATGGAAGAGAAGTGACTGAAATCCTGCATGGATTTTTCAGTGTTATTTTTGCATCTTATTGACTTGTGTGCAGGGAAGAGAGACATGATTACAGCAAGCAGAAACCTGATCTTCGGATTGCAGTGTTAGACAAAATCTAAGGAAGTGATGATCCACTTAGGGGAATGAAAGGCTCTCATTTGCTCTGATGCAGTTGTTTACCATTCACTGAAAAATTTTAATAGATAGTGTGAAAAAGTGTATTCCTTCCCTCTGAAGGAAGTACTAGGTAAAGTTACTCAAGCTGTCGATCCAAAGATATTAATTCATTATTTTTTCTTTGTCACAGCGGATTAGATTTTTCTGCTCCATAGCTTGTACAGTTAGTCAGGAGGCAACTCACAAACCAGGAAAGGCTCATTTATGTCAGGCCAGGGGGCATCTTCCATTTCAGCTACAATTTGCTTATCTACTTATCCAACAGTTTATTTAGCAATGTATGGGTTGAGTTCATTGGTAGGACATGCAGTCCAGCTGAGTCCTATGAATTGTTAGCCTTGGCAAGGAAGGCTCAGCAGCTCACAAAAAAAGGAACATTTTGACTGACGTAGCAAACTGACTTGGGAGAGGTATGAATAAACCTACTGTAATCCAGGTTTAGTTCTGAACTTCTATTGAACATTCAGCTTTTATTTACCGACTGCGAGTCAGAAAAAAGAAAAGCTGTTGGAAAGCTGTCATGTTCAGAAAAAGCAAATATGCAAAGTTCAGGTGAACTAAGATTTTAAACAGCCATATTTGCTAATATGATGATGCTATTGAGCAATGCAGGCTGGAAAGCAGTTTATGATGCAGCAACTTTGAAGTGTTGCACCACCAAGGAGATAACCACCTCAGAAAAGCTGAGTTAAAGGACAAAGATGTTAAAAAAAAAAAGCAACAAGACCAAGCCAGACTAACAAGTGTATAAAACCTGGACTAGATTCATTATTGCTGTCCAGTCTGAGCATAAGGTTCAGTGGCCAGTGAGGGCCCATTTGCCATCTTGATCAGGTGAGTGTGGACTTACATCAAAGCCCTGGTCACTCCACCCAAAGCAAAACACAAACAAGCTTGAAGCAGTTTATCTGTGATATAAAAGATTCTGCTGTCACAAATTCCTCATGATGGGCATGCACAGCTTCCCTGTCTCCCAACTACAAAATCATATTATCTCCATAGAAAAGTAATATCTGTGTCAACATTGCACTACTATGGAGAGGGAAAATGTGGAAGAGCAGCCTCCAGGTGACAAAATTTACTTGTAATTATAACTAGTACGACCTCTCAGGGATGGAAAGGACTTTTGACCCCTCAGGGCACACCTCTTTCAACTGTAGCACAGAATAGTTTGCCTTCTTTTAAAAGCAGGAAGAAGAAGTACCAAGAGGGACAACATCACGGTAAGGTGTGAATGACAAAGCTTTGGAAAACACATCTATGTAAAAATAACCCAGACAGACCCAGTAAGTCTTATCGTCCATGATAGACTGACATCTAATCATTTTTGCCTTTAGGAAGCAAAAGTGCCCAATCTAACTACCTTGGTTTGCTAGGCTTTGTGCTGGAAATAAGTCCGTGTTTCAAAAGACATTTTTTTTTCTTTTTTTTTTTTTTTTTTGATTCAGCAATAAAACTCTGGTAAAAGAGCATGGAGGAGAAAAGTTTTGCATCTCACTTCTAACCCATAGGCTGTGTGCTGCTATCTTTTTTCTACTCAACTATAGCAGAAGTTTTCTATGGCTGCTTGCTTGTGCCTTTCAAAAATGGGGCTGAAATGACTGAAGCTGAGGACTTCCCTGTGTTTCAAGCCAAATGCTTCTGTGACTAGTTTATGGTGTGTACTGCAATGAATGTGCTCCTCTCCCTGGTACTGTAAAGCACACATACACACTCACATAGAAGAAATCCACCACTGATTAATTAAAAGATCTATTAATTAGAGCATCCAAAGTGAAGAACTTATTTTGAGTTTCTGTGTCCCCAAAACAGTAACAGTTTATGTGTTAGATCCTGATAAGTGACATAACTATATGGTTAAAATAGGTACACTGGAACTCCATTAAACACTGGAGGGATTCTTTTCTTCTCAAGTAGTTTTGTTAAACTAGATTTCTTCTGATTCAAATGAGACTGTACAAGTCAATGTTTCCTATACTGTTTATGAAAAGTGTCTAGCAGCCCCAATATTAAAATACCTTTGATGGAATCAGGTGGGGTGTGACACTAGTTTGACACAGAGCATTCCTATGGTACTGAACTATTTAGAAAAAGTTATTCCCAAATACTGTAGACACCCCAGCTTCCATAAATACCTGTCTAGTAAGTAATCAGTTAACATAGTGGTAAAAAATATATATGTCTATTTTTTTCCTGTACCTGTAGTATCCATCCTAAAGTGCCTTTACAAAATGATGAGTTATTGTGTCTGCATTTCAATATTTCATACAAGTCACAATCTGGTCTCTTATACTGAGAAGCGGAAAGATAGAGTTTCTATCTTAAAGTGAAGTGTTCTGTTGTGGGTTATTCTTGAGTTTTGGTGGATTTCCTTCTATGAATTCTGATGAAAATTAAAGCTATTTTCCATAGAAATGTGTTACTCTAGGAGAGGAAGACAGATTTCAGATTTAATGACTACTTACATAGAAGCTGAGTACTTGGCTAGCACAAGAAATTATTTGTTTATAAATTTCACAACATTGGTTTATACCGAGATAAATCTATTCTTCCCTCTCCAAGTCAACCCCTTGAGAACATTGCCAAATTTGCTGCAAAGTGTCAAGTCCAACTTCTAGATGCTACTCACCGCTTATCTGAAGTATTCTTTGCTTGCAGTGAAGTTCAGTGCAGTTCAGAAGCAGCCCTCTTCAGAATTGGTACTGCTGCTTTCTTCTCTATAACAGGGACAAGTAAGCCATTGAATTAAATGTAAAGGCAGATTTAACTCTTTTATACATTTTCAGAAGTAATAAATAATTAACAGTAAAAACAAAGAATAGTATGACGCTTCAGCTGGAATTTGTCCAATGTCTCTTTTTACCCAATAGAAAACAAACTGCCTTGTATGGCTGTGATACCCTACAAGAGGTCTTTGTTTCAGATGCCACAAACCATGAAAAAGCTTTGCTTCCCGTATTTGAACCATTAGACATTTGAAATGCAAGTGCCTAAGGCTAGGACTTGCATTCTTATACTTTTACCTGATTACAAGTGACCATACTGAGGAACACCCACAGCATTCCATGTGCTGTAAATAGCTTTTAACAGCGATGTCTTGGGCCAATACCTGAGATGTAAATAGCTTTTAACAGTGATGTCTTGGGCCAATACCTGAGCGAGACGATGTGTGGTACTTGCAAGGAGTCACCCCTTTGCAAGATTATAGAAGGCTGGGACAGTACTGCACAGAACATACTGTACAGTATTTGACCTCTCAGTAGTTAATAAAAAAGATTTACCTTGTCTGCTCTTCTGGCTTTGTGCCATAGAGAGGAGATCCATATCAGTGTTAGTTTAAAAATTGAACAAAATATGGGACAGGACAAGGGTGTAGCAGTTCTGACTTTGTTATAAGTTTCTTATATCCCAAAGCTAAGAGAGATAAGAACACTCCATTATGAAAAGGTGCTATCAGCTATGGCTTTTCCCTGCTCGTACAGGTATTGCTTTCTTTGAAAATTCAAGGTATGTTAAATCAGTCTCATCTGTATTTTCCTAAGGACCTTGATAGGTAATTTAATTGGACTATTCCTAAACTTGCAGATGCTGAGGTATCCAAGATGTGTTAGGTAGAGAAGGAGCTGTACGGATGTGAGTTGGCTGAAAATGTAAACTCTGGCTGGGATTTGAAGTAACCTTGTTCTTTTGGGGAAAGTGGGATTATTGAGCATGTGGTGCTTGGTTTGTGTTTCAGGTTGTGATTGTTCTGGCAGCTCCTACGGATCACCTCTGGCCCTGTTACATAAACCTTGCTGAGGTTCTCAAAAGATATTAGCATCAGATTTACTTCATCTTAACGTAGACATTCTTCTCCAGTTACAAGATGCTAATCCATGAAAACACCACTTCTGAACAACAAGAAAGATGTTCTCCTTAAGATGTCTCCCCTACCACATTTTATGTAAAAGTGTCTTTAGACTTGGAATCCAATATCTTACAGTTAACAGGAAATACAGTCTTGTACTTTAGCCCTCTGTAACATGGTGACTAAAAGAAAATAGGAGATTCATTCTCTGGAGTGAGAATGAGGGAGCAGACAGGTGAATTTCAAACAAATCTTGTATCTCAGGTACAAGTGAGACATGATACCTTCCAGACCTATATACACTAAATTTGCATTTCAAATAATCTACATTTTAACTGAAATCTTTATCACTTTTTAATTAATCCCAGGCGATTAGGTTATGAAAACTAAAACCAAGATGCGCTACTTCCTTGTAGCATCTGTCATTTGCGGAAAGGACTTGTTACTCAGCATGTTCCATGATTAACATAAGGACAGGAAAATAGCAAGAAGGGCTATAAGGTTGGCACTGCTACATTATAAATCAAATTTTATGTAGTTATGTATGCTTTGGACACGTGCATCTTCAAAGAGCATTAATTCAATGATCATTGAAGAGCAACTCATTCTACGATAAAACTAATCCTTTCAGACTAGACAATGCTACCTCTTTGATCCAAATTTTCCCAAGATTTAGATTCAGGTTTATTAGTTTGGCCTGTTTCATCCTGAGCCAGAATACAAAAAAAACATCTCAAGGGCAACTTACACAGACATGACCAAGAAATAGCACAAACAAAATATTAATTTCTTTGTTAGGTACCACACAAGACAGAATTCATAACCAGAACAGAAAAAATAGAATATTTACAAGCAAGCCTATGTTAAAAGCTTACAAAGCAACTGTTCAGACAGAAGTTTGTGAAATTTTAATTTAATGTTTGCCACGATTTTTTTAATTTTAGGCAGCTGGAAACACAAATGCTACAGAAAACGTGATAACCGGAGAATGTTCTGTAGCTGTATGTGTGAATGCTCATGCACACATAAAGATGTAGTTGGTTTGTATGCAGATAAGCCCCTTTGGAAATGCAGGCTCAAACTGATGCTAAGATTTTGGTCTATAAAAATGTTCTGATCTGCAAAAGCAGTTTTAAAGCTAATTCCGTAGGAAAATGGACCATGTGCATAAATATTTTGCTAGTGAAAGTGAGAACATCTAGCTTCTCATTTAGTCAAATCACCAAAACTGGAATTTGGTGTCTTTTTATGGCTGCATGTCCTCTATGAAAATGCACTGCTTCCTGCACTGCTAAAACCACGGTTCTGAGAGAAAAGACAGGACACTGACCATTTTTATTTAGCAGTCCTTTCATCCTAAAAACCTCAGAGCTCCAAATACTTAGGTATCAGTACAAGGAGATCAAACAGATTTGGGGGGAACAGAACAAGAATATTGAATAAATAAAAACAGGTTTTGTTGATTTTATATAACAGTTCATTGGATCAGCTACAGCAAAGTATTTTCCAGGTATTTTGCAAGAAAAAGTGGTTAATAATTACCCTTTGCTGTGCTGGCCATTAGTGTTGTTTTAACCATTTTTTCCTATGTACACATGCAAGTCTGGTACGTCATCATTGAGGAAAAGTCTTATGAGCCATGAGTTTAATGTTTTTATTATGTTAGGGTTATTTCCAACATTACCCTCCATGTAGAGTAAAGCTAGTTAAATCTTTGCAAAGTTATTTCCAGTGAAATCATCCTAGCATCTATGTACCATTTAGTAAACGTTGAATTAAATATTGACAAGTGGAGACTTTTATGTTGTAAGGTCATGCCCTGAGGTAAGACCAGAGCCACTGCTTTGTACAGGTTCACGCCAGGTGGAAAGGAAATATTTTTAAAGTAATTTGTGTTATAAAGAAGGGTGATGCCACAAAATGAAGCCCTCCTTGGCCGGGAAATTTGGACTCAATCCTGAAGGCAGAGTACCCAGCATCTGAGCTCCTTTTGGTTGAACACTTAAGAATATTTCAAAATTTCCAAGGCAAATATATTTGAGCAGTGTTATTACACGCAGGAATTGTTTACTACTTCTCTTGAAATCTTCAGAGGAGAACTGGTGATCTTTTTGAAAGACCATTTGAATTGCCAACCCTACAGACAAAGCTGTGTTCCAACTCAAAGATCATCCTCATTTGTATAATGACTTCTTCTAACCTTAGACATCACTCTCGATCTCTGTGGAGAGGAAAGAATCAAAATGCCTTTGCATACATTGCAATCTCAGCCAGTCACTAGCTTGCTCAAAACTTGAGTTGCAAGGCTCCAGTCCCCTGAGAGCAGCAAGCACTGCTTGAGCCTGGAGTACACACATTCCTTGCAAGGCTGAATGTGCCTAAAAAGGATGCAGAGCAAGCCCAGGGTAGAAATATACACTCATGTTACTTTCTTGTGAAAGTCAGTCCTGGAAATCAAGCTAGGAAAATAAACTTTGCCAGACTTTGCCCTATCCAACCTGTCCAGCTATTTTAAACAACCCCAATTCCAGCTTTGCTTCAGGGTACAAAACCCTTTTAGTTTGTCTAGCTGTCATTTTAGGTTTGATATTTCATTTTTCTTCATTTAGGGACTAAAAATAATCAGAGATATTTGTGTAAAAATTTATTGTCCCATTCTCAGATTCATGAAACCTGGCAAGCAGTGGTTTGCCATTTATTCTCTTGAAGGTTAGGAGATTTTATCAAAATATTCCCCTCTAAAAGTAGGGGTAGGTAATGTAATACAAAAATTGGCTTTCATGTAGCACTACCTTAGTTTGTGTAATTAAATCTTGATATGTAAATATAGTAATATTCTGCATGTTTTGGACATATGTGTTTTTCTCCCACTTTGAGGAACTGGGGAATGAAGGAAAAAGCTAGCAAGGTAGGTCCTCCCTCCTCTCTCAGCTTTAGCTGTGGTTTCCAGGGGCATTTAAATGTCTTTTTTTTGTAGTTTAAGAAATGGTACAAAAATGCTTTGTCACACTCAGTAAGTTTCAATTACATGAACGTAAATATACGAAACTCCCTTACGTTGCCAAGGCTTGTGAAACCCTGGAAAGGCTGGTGGCTGAAGTGCCTGCTTTGCATTTCAAAAGATATTGGGATCAAAGTCTGTTAGATATTACCATTATCAGCAGCTCACGGCAGCCAGCAGGGAGGAGAGCCTCTGGGAACAGCGGGGACTCCCCTCCACCTTCCCTCCACGCTAAGGGTTGTTCTCAGCTGCTGTCCTCAGTCCAGATAAAACTGATCCAGACCTTTACCCTGACTATGGGTCTGACTTTGCGGTTCAGACTCAGACCTGCCTTGTCACTGTGGACTTGCCTGTTGATGACAGGGCTGTATCTGCCCCTGACTTGGTGACTTCAGTTCACACCTGAACCCCAGACCTGCCTCATCACCAGGGAAGGTTGGGCTTCTGGCTGAGCCTGATCACAGCTACCAGGTGACTGCCAGTCAAACAAAGAAATTGTCAAAGAAATAATATCAAACATGCATAAAAGATACCATTATATAGTAAATTCAGAAGCTGTGGAGTTGCAGGCAAAAAAACCCCAAAGGACTTTGAGGTGCAGGTGATTGTCATAACCTACCCCCCACCAGGGTGAAACCGTCAGCCTTGGTAGGAGCAGGGGATGGACAAATGCAATGCTAGGGAGAGGAGGAGGATCTGAGCAGTGTACAGGTAACACTGCTGACTGTGTTGTTGTTCTCTCTTTCTCTGTAATAAGTACATCTGGACTAATAGTGAGAGTCTTAAAATCTCAGTTATAGAAACAGGCTCACAGTTAACAGTAAATTCTTAGTGGATCTAAGGTGTGTTTCCTCTTTGTCAATAAACAATACTTTGAGCAATGTTTCTGTTCCATGTTTTTCTTCTCTGAAAACTGGAGTCATTTGAGCTGGGATGTCTAGAAAGGGAGGTAGAAGATACTGCAAACATTTAGTACAGTATCTTTACTTGTCAAAAGCAGTGCTCTCTCAGCTGGTTAGCACTAGTGACAGCAAAAGGAATTCTCCATAAAAGAAGATCATCTTTGTTTCAGTTGTGGTCAAATTGTAAAACAATTTTTCTGCAGTAAACGTCACTGTTTATGTATGCAGAACAGCATATCCTAGGAAGATATTAGAAATTAAATTAAAGTCACTGTAATTTTGAGTGAATAAAATATCCTTTTTCTCATTTTATGAAATAAAAGGACATTGACTGAAAACCATAATTTTGGGTCCAGATATTCCTATGGAGAGAAAGAATAGGGCTAGAGCAGGGATCATCTCCCTGTACTCAGCACTGGTGAGGCCACATCTGGAATCCTATGTTCAGTTCCAGGACTCTCAGTTCAGGAAGGACATTGAGGTGCTGGAGCAAAATCAGAGGAGGGCAACAGAGCTGATGAAGAGGCAGGAGCTCCTCTCACGAGGAGTGGCTGAGGGAACAGAGGTTGTTTATCCTGGAGAAAAGGAGGCTTAGGAGGGACCTTATGACTCTTAGGTCTTTTCCAACCTAAATGATTCTATGATACTGTGATAGTCTACTCTGGAACCGCACAAGTGTCCAGACAGATGTGTGCACAGCTTCTTGGGCAACACAAACCTTCCAAGCCATAAATTTGTATAACATCTTATATAGCCCAATATCCTTTGTTTGGGTTGCTACTGACAGCTACTGCATTCCAGCTTTTCTGCTTCCCGTGTACTCAAGCATTTCCCATTGTAGGAACCTTTTGGTCTCTTCAGTCTTAAATACTGTCTTAAAAGTTCTGTCACAGTTGACCTCTGCCCACTCTTGCTGTTAAAGGTTTGAAAACTGAACAAGCAACTGTAATTTCATGGTGTAAACTAGTACGTGAAAGCAAGAACACTGGCATAAGGTTAGTCACTAACAGTGAGATTGTTCCTAGTTTTATTTCCAAGTATATGAAATGGGTGTGATAGTGACTGAATTATGTCCAAGTGCATGACTCATGCCATGTATGGCTAAAAAGTCCTGTAATGACACTATGTTATTGCATTCCACTTTGCTGTTGGTTGAAGGGGCATTACTTTCATGTTAAGACTTATGTTGTCAATTAATAAAACATTGACCTGAGAACAGAAGCAGGAATCTATAGGTAGCACATACTAAGCCATTGAGAAGAATATTCAAAGTCATCATCTTATTCCACAAGATATTATTAAAATAATTGGTAACTTCAGAGCAGAGTTTTGGTTATAGATCCCCTTACCTCCCATTTATGGTTGTAATGAAAATCAGTGGTTAATTACTTCCTGTGACTTTGTTACTTGAAAGGTAATTCACTGTTCCAGACCAGTATAGGATACGAGTAAATGCTATCTAAGCACAAAAACAAGTTATGTAAGTGCTAAAGCACCATGCTAAACAGGATCTTGATCATACAGCTGAATTGAGCTACTTCTGTGTCAAATTAATTCCATTAAATGAAAGAGCCATGACAATATGGCTATCTGAGAATTGTATTTCTCAACCTATTATTGAGTTATTTTGAAAAGGAGGGCAAATGCAAGCAGAAGGTTTGCATTACAGCATACTAGGGACACTCAAATCTGAAGCTGATTGCAAAGAGCTGTAGAAGGTCACTTTGTGCATTAATTGACAGAAAAAATGAATTCCTTATACATGCATATTAAAGTAGAAAAACCCTTAATAAATGCACAGTAATGGACTAACATGTAGGGGTTTTTTTGAAAGATCCTGAAACCATTGTGAATAGTCTTAGAAAGCTGGCAGTTGAGTTCTCTGAGGCAGACAAAACAAGAAAAACATTAAAATGAATCTTGATAAAGGAGTCCTCATGCTGATACTGTTTCAGACTGTGACCAGCAGTAGATCCTCTAATGGACATTTACTCTCACAGCAGATGCAGAGAAGGACAGAAATTATGGATGTTGGACTAAGTATGCTAACTTAGAAAAGACATATGTCCTTTTCCTCAAGTTGTCCTTTCCTTGCAGAACCTTTGCAAGGGGTAGACAATTACACAAACAGTCTCACTTCCATAAAACTTGCCAGCACTCACTTGGGTCCAGCCCCAGAGCCACATCTTATAATGGCTAGTGCTGACTAGTCAAGCAATGAGAAACAGAGAAAGTTTATGCATCCAGATTCTACTAACAGGTTTTTTAACAACTTCCTAGTTTAGAGTATGTATTTGGGTCCACTTTCCATTCTCCTGTGTCACTTCTCCATTTATTTATACTTTTTGTTCCAGCTTCCTGTGGTGATGAGTTTGACAGGGTCCATACGTCAGGTTGTCAATTTTAACTTATTTTCTGATTATTCACCTGGAATTTCCCTAATTCTTTCATTGTGAGACTTATCAACCATACCCTTCCCAAGTGAAATTGTGCTGGTTTACATGTACATTCCTACATTTTCGGCTTGGTTCCCTGGGCACACTCCTACTGTGCTACATTAAGCAATTATACCTCACAGGTTGTATCTATATTAGTCACTAAAACAGTTCTTGTTTTCCTAAACTTTACAAGAAGTCCAGTTCACATGCTCCAAAACTACTCTACTTTACAAGCCAGAACACAATCCCAGTTTACTAAAATTCAAACAAAAACACCAGTGTGGTTGAGTGCCATAATCTCCCCAAAGTGCTCAAGGAATCTCCCCTCATCTAATGCTGTAACAGGCAACCTCAGCCTTAGGTTTGTCCTCCATCAAGAGTGTTGTGGTGTGTTTATTTTAGAAAGGAATTGTTCCGGACAGGAAATGTCTGTTTCGGTAAAATTCTTCACTTTTTTTCCCTGAGCTGCTGCAGTAGTGCCAGGAACTGGTGCAAGAGATCACTCAGAGCAGAGACAAACCCGAGCTGGAGCCAGATGCTCCAGGACAGGGAGAAGCAGGGCATCAGAGCCAGCAAAGGGGAATTATCAACATAATGGAGCACTACAGCCTACAAAGGCAGCCTCTTGCTGGTAGAGTCCTCAATGTAAATATCCTCTTAGAGCAAGAAGCTGAGAATAGGAAGTGAAGAGCAGAGGCAGCCAAGCACATCTTGAAGAAGACTGGACTTTTATCAGACTACTTTGAGTTATTAGTTTGCCTTTGGGACAATATTTAATTAATTTCTTTTTTCTGCATATTTTTCATCCCCTCAAGATTCCTGAAATGAAATTCCTTGCTCAGTTGTTTATTTCCACTTCATAAAACATTTGATTAAAATTCTCTCCCCTTCACTCCCATCTTATTTGATGATTGCTTATGCTGTTTCTACTTCAGTTGTGATACAACAGGTTTGTAGAGTCTTTGGAGGAGAGGGCCACAAGTTTCTGACCATCTATGCCTAAAGTCCTGGAAAAATAAATATTGTAAATGAGCAAAAATATAGAGATTTTGTACTTGCCTGGTCTTTGTGGTTGAGGAATACAATCCCTCAGGGTGTTACATATCACCAGTGTCTGGCATGCCTGCTCCCTTTTTCCCCCTGCCCAACCTCTCTCCAAGAGGAGAGTGTGCACATCAGGCTTTGAGAGTGGTTTTTGTTCACTGATATTGCACAGCAAAGGTTTGTGCACGTCATAAATGTTGAGTGTGTGCTGGACCCCCACGATCTGCTGTAACGCCATTATTCACAAATCTCACTATGAAGGGGCGCAAGGAAAAGAGGCAAACTGATTAACCTTTTCCCTCTCATTTATTTTATAAAATAGAGTGGATTCTTGATTAGTGGGAACTAGGTCTGGTCAAAAACGAGAGGTCAGCCAGGCAGATAACTGTAGCAGCAGAAACAGATGTGTCTTATAGGAACTGAGAGCTTTTAGCAATAGGTATAGTAAAATCCTCCTCTGGTCTTATGTACATTTTCTCTTCTTCTTCTCCCCACCCTCATGACAGCTAAACTGTGAACATAAAACTCTCCAGTATGAAATGCAACAATGAAGTCTGCTCCATAGATAGTTAATTCTAAAAGAGTTTATTGATGTTCCATAAAACGTCATATATCAATTAGCGAGATGAAGACAACATAATTAATCCTGTCCCTGATAGAATCTTCTGTGCGGCACTTAAGCTTCAGATTAAACAGTTTAATAGGTGTAATATGGTGTTCTGCAGAAATACGTAGAGCAAATATCCACCCTGTGGTTTAATAACTGATTATCAACAAATGGTATGACATTTAAATAGAACCATTACTGTTTTATCAGCTGCATGAGAGCAAACTGATAATCTGCAAGCAAACATGATAATAATGCCACCGCATTCAGTTTTTCCAACTTTGTACTCAAGATTTTAACAGATGTTGAGAGAAGAATCACCACAGAAGATGGAAACACCATGAATTTGTCTAAACTGAAACTCATGACGGTGTTTTCCTAGTTAGTACAGACTCTGTTTGATATTTCCACTTCTTCCCTAAAAGGGAAAAAATCAATTCACATGCAGTTAATTAACAGCTGGAAACTTACCTGATTGTTTCATTAGACTGCAAAAGCATAACGCAGGGAAGCAGGAACAGTAAAAAACTGACTTGTGTAATCACTGTTGCAAAAGAGGCTTACAGCTCCTCTCCAGCCTGTAAGAAACAGCTGGTGTGCCAGAATAAGATAGGCAAATACTTAATGTAGCCTCTCTTACTCCTGTATGAATTCTTACTCTCTCAAAGGAAGAAAAATGATGACATACCATAGTAACTTTTCTCTCCACAGTACCTGCCATCAAAGCTGCACTGGGTGGACACATAAGCTCGTACACTACAAACATATATGCTATTTTCATGGAATACCCTCAATATATCTAACTGCTTGAAATGGTTAAATGCTGGTGTCAGCTCTAGTTTGATATGCTCTCAACAGTCCTCAAGGCAGCAAAGTAGGGTAAATGCTACTTTCTGCAGATATAAGAGATTTTGCTGTTCTCTTGAAGCAGAAATTTGGAAAATTTTTGTGATCTTCTTCATTCATTCTCCTGTTCTTCTTTTTCTATAACTTCCCCTCAAATGATTTAGTTAAAGCATGAAATTCATTCATGACCTCCTTAAGCTGCTGTCCCCATCTTGCCTTTCCTCCTATTTGTGCAAGACCATAACAAGTTATCTGAGACTCAGTTCTGCCTCATGGCCCCCCCAACCTCATGGCTGGATTTGTCTCTTGATCATTTTGATTAATATTTGTTTCCCTCCAGGTGCAAAGCACTGCTGCAATATCCTGCTGTTTGCAATTATCCCAGCTTCAATTTTGTTTGAAACCCTAGTTTTAACTCTTCAACTCCTTTCTCTGTGTGTAAGTAATTTAATTCCTTGAAATTAATACAGACTATGCTGTTGCTCGTCTCTTTATGGGGACATTACCTTATGCTCATTCTTCACCCCAAAATCTACAACAGATACAACAGCCAAAGACTGTGTACCATACCAGGCTCTACGGCATTCAGACCTCATTAAGTGACCTCTGTCCTGACCTACATCAGCTGATTAAGATCTAATATCCTTTGTGGGATAGGATATACCAAGGACAAGGTAATCTCTCAAATCAGAGGTTAGATTGCACCACATTTACGTGTACACCTTTGCTCTGACTCATAGTTACCTAGGCAGATTGTTACACAGAAGCCACAGCCCTCTCTGGCCAAATCGAGACTTGTTTGTGTTTTGTTTGTCAATCTCTGACTGACCACAGATTTTAGAGACAGCAGATTACATGTGATATTACTTCTTGGATCTTACTCCTTGGATCTACACTTCTGTTGTGGTAAGCTGTACATGAAAGCAAACATGGAGGAGAAGACTTCTACTGCATTTGGACAGTGACCATCTAAACCTATCCTAATTCTCTGTTGTCTCTAAGCTGAAGTGATCTGAACTACTGATACTGATTGTTCTACCCAAATTCCCAAGGAAATACTTGGAGTTCACAGTGAGGGATCTTGTAGATATGAAAGCAATGAAAGGGATACCATGAGAACTGCAAGGAGACTGAGAAGATCTCACAGCTTTTGATCACACGTGGCTTAACTTTTTTTTCAAAAATTCAAGGAGAGAGGAATCCAGCTGTGACTTTCTTTCAAGTTGCCCTCTTCTCTACATGTTCTTTCAAGTTTGCAGGTATTGCCTTGAAATACTGACAGCTTGGCAGACAAAACATTTTTTAACTACAGTTTCTTCTCCTCAAGGTTACTGTTAGGTGGTTTTGCATGAAATTAAATGACTTGGTTTCTGTGGCAGTGTAAAATAACTCCAAACCCCTTGTCCAAGTCTAGGAGTTGATACCACTCACTTCAAATTTTCCTGGCTCTTTGTTATGATCTTGTTTTATCTGCTTCACTTGCTCAAGAGCTCAAATAGGGGTTTTTTTAATCCTTTTAAAAACAGTTTGCAATGAAAAAGATTTGTACTGGAATAGCTTCCTATTACAGAATCTGAAGGGGTTTTTTTGAGCTGGAAATCCAGGTAGCTTCCAATATTACCTATTTGTTCCTTCTTTTAAACTTAAATTAAAATGTATCATTGTTGTATGACCACAAAAAACCTTCCCAATTTGTAAACTAAGAGGCAGTAATAAAGTAATGGAACAGTAATAAACATCTTCTCTGAACTCTGTGGCGCACCTCAAAATCCTTTCTCAATTAGAGAAAACTGATTTGACAACTCCCTTTCTAAACAAATCTCTACTTTTTTTCCTTCTACCTATTGTCTATGATGTTTGTTCATGAAATTTCTTCCTAGTAAAAGTCTAATAAGAGCCAAAAGCCTCATTGCCCCCTCCACTATAACACACAGTTTAAGAATGAGGAACAACTTCTGTCTGCTAAGACAAAGCTCTGAGAGAGCCATATCCCTTGGTAGGATTCCTCTGTTTCAGTGCACTGGGGAAAAGAAGGAAAACCCCTTGTTCCATTACTTGTCCATTTTCTTCTTTCTCATTCATGGACTAGTTTTGTCTGACTGGAAATCCAGAAATAGAGACTGACTGTCTTTAAGCAGTTTGGATTATAGCCTGCAGCAGAGATAGGAAGTTAATTCCTATTTCTTATCAGCCACTTTTTTAATATGAAGAAGGACTGAAGATTAGTCTTCAGTGATTTGCTGTACCTATACATATACAGAAATTATAGAACCTCTAATCTGACTTTTTGTTACTATGACATGATGCTCACTGGGAAGCATACATCCCTGCAGTACCCAGAGATAACCAGGTGTTTAGGATGTGGCAATGGATAGACGGGTCTGCTCCATGTTTCAGCATAGTGCTATTTAGAAAGTTTTGTTTTGGAAAACAAAACAGAAAAAACCAAAACTCACTACACCACCACACATACCCCAGATTATGAAAACTGAGAAATAGATTTTTCCCCATTGTTTGTTTTCTCCATACAGCCATCTGCTTCCTCCTCTTTTACCCCTACCCTCTCAGCACTGTGACTGAGCAACACAGAGCAAGTCTCACCTTCAGGCAGAGGAACAGAACCCTTTATCTGTGTAGGAATAAAGGAAGGGAAGAATGAGAAATATGAGGTTAGTGAGAGAAGAACAGGGGCTTATAGGGAGAGAATCAATCCAGTCTGGACTAGGAGCCTGGGAAGTATCAGGTTGCTTCAGGAGCAAACAGGGCTGCATGCAGACCCTGACATCAGCTGGCTCTCCAGTTCCCTGACAGTGAGACTGAGCAAGTCAGACCAGCCATCACAGTATTTGAGACTAAAGGATTTGGATTTTATACACATTTTATATATATTTTGATTCATCCTCCTATAATTATCATTAAATACATTCACTAGAATAGTCTACCTGTACAAGAGGGAAGTACTCACTGTCAAACTAGGTTCTTGACCTTCCTAACTTCCATTTTTTCAGCCTTAGAGTTTTGAATTCTATGATTTAGTGGAAGGGGAATTTTTAGCTCTTCCAAATATTATGGTGATTTAGTCATAATGTAGCTCTCCAGAAGTCTGGGGACAACCAGTTAGACTGGTTAGAATGTTAGAACCATTAGAACAGAAACATAGAGACAAAATTCAAAGCAAGCAGGTAAGAAAGTCTACGGTATTGCCAGTTATTGTCTCCTACCTCTGAGGATGGATGATCCAAAAAGTGCTTGCAGGAGGAGAGTGTTTTACAGGTGTTGGGTATTGTTCTTCTCAAAAATCTTGAAGTGAAAATTTATTCCAAATAAGTTAACTCTGAAGGTTATTAAAAACGGATGTGTTTGTTCTTCTGATGTTCTTGACAGACTTGAGGCAGTCTGTGATCTTTGCTTGCCTTTCACACTGTGTATCTAAGCAAAGGGTGCTTTCTGTGAATGGCTTTTTTCTACCTTTGGACTCAAAAAGATAATGGATAAAAAAAGATACAAGATTACAACCTCAACTTAAGCCTACAGTACTTTCCACTGTTTTCAAGAGATCAGCGTAATTCTTTGCCCCCGGAATTGCATCACCATAAGTAACATATGTAAAACAGAACTAGGACCCTTGGCTGAGTAAGGAATGCCTTAATTTATTTTGTTAAGAAGGATATGGTGCAAAGAAAACATCCTTCACAGTTTTCAGAATGTATTTAGACTCAGAGTAAATGCCATAAGATCAAGTGAAAAATTCCCATTAACATAAATATTTGATCATCCCTCTTATACACAAACAGGGGTACAAGAGTCCCTATCTATCTGTTACAAGTCTCCACATAAATTACTACACACTCTAAGAAACCACTATACCTTTTCTTTAGATCTTACTGTTGCAAGATTTTTCCCTTGTATATTGGTTAGAATACTTATGCCAGACCCCAAGTTTACAACACAAGGAGCTGAAATTCCCCATGAATTTTTGTTTCCTTTTTTAAATGAGATTTTTACTGTGCTTGAAGACAGAAATGGTTTTTAATAAAGTCACTTACCAAGTTAGCATATGATTAATCTACACTTACATCAATTAAAGAAAGCACTAAAGAATTTTTTTACCTCCAAGGAATGCCATAGTTACAGAACAGTTCCTCCAGAAGATAAAAGCTGCAATACACACACACACTCCTCTCAATCAGAAGATTCCCCATAGAAACAAACCTTCTGTGAATCAGTAAAGAGAGGGGCGGTTGCTGGGCATCCTCTGCTGTGCTGGCACTCAAGAGAAAGGGTGAGAAAGTGAAGAACCTCTTCCTTCCCTTCCAGTGAGCAGAAAGGGCTCTGGCCAGTCTTAGTGAAAACAGCCAACCCCTCTGTCTGCAAGTGGAATTTCAGTCAGTGCATGGCTGATGGGAGGCGTGATTGCCCTCCTAATGGGGTAGAGGCTGCTCAGGGCTCACTCTGTCCCTCCTGTGTACAGTAACCAAATGCATCATGAGACACACCTCTCTGTTCCTCAAGAAAGCTCTTCCTATGCCCTGCACATTCACTCCCTGCATTGGGGTGATAAGTACTTAGCCTTAACTTCCTCAGGAGGGAAGATGCTGAATAGTACATAAGGAACAAAGTCAGCTGAAGGTGGAAGGAATACACAGCAGATAAGCTAATCTGTTGCCTGAATATTAAGCCACTAATTGTACTAGAATAAAGTTGAAAGAAGAAAGATCAGTGAGGTTAGTCCTCAGAGAAACAAGCATTTATTTTCTTCATTTCATCAGTTTTCATGTCAGACAGTCTGTTTTACTGCAACAAAAGCCTGTAAAAGACAATAACACCTGTCTTAAGAGGGACTTTAGGCTAAGAAAAAAAAGGAACAAGTATTTTAAATTAAGTTTTAATACATTAGTACAGAATTATTATTTATTGAAATACCCAGTCCAGTACTTGCTGTTTTTCATTCGATCTTACCTTACAGAGCATTCTGAAGAACACATGAGCTGAATATTTAAAGAATTAACATGTCTAAGAAATTCTGCATTTTTCATCTTTGGTCACATGGATGATAATAAATTAAGTAAATTTGAAGCTGACTCCAGAATCTAGTTGTTTTTCTCAGAACTCTTTTCAAGCCAGTATCTTTCTCCACATGAACTTTACTGGAACTCAGCCTTGGGTCCACAATTATCACAGCAGCTTCCTCAGACACAGCACCATCCAGTCAAAGTGACCACACAGTGCTTGAATAGGCACTGACAGAGGACACACTGTTGTATTTACATTAGTGCCTCACTTAAGGGTCTAAGTCTGCTTCCTCTACCATCTGCCAGACCTCCTGGCTTGGATCCAGGAGACTGTAATAGCAGTGCCAGTAACACTTATGGGTGATACACCCTTTTTTCCCAAAGAACCATTATCATTGATATTAAATATTTACACAGTAGTGACTACAAAACCCAGGTTTGGCATTCTGCTTCACTATCCAGTAGATAAAGAGTAGGGAGTTAACTGCACACTTGGGGTGAAGAAAATAACATGAGAAAAACAAACAAAAGAAGAAAGGGTAAGTCCTAGTTAGTCAGTCATGCAATACACTTGCATCTTATTCTGCTGCAACTTTCTGACCACCAGAGTACGGAGTCATTCTAAAACATTAGTGAGGTGTTTCAGAAAGTACTGAACAGTTGTGTTAGTTTTCAAGACTGGGGCTGACCCATGAGGAGTTTTCTGAGGAGTTTTCATCTCAGTACTATGAAAATGCTTTAAAGAAAGACATATAACATGGACAGTGAGTCACAGGGTGTGTTGATGAGTTTGTCTTTTGTAACCACGACATACTTATAGCTTCAGAGATTTACAGCTCAGAAACCTGCTGTGAAGACAATACCAGCAGCCATTCTTTGTGGGAACAGACTAACACCCACTGCCTATTTGTTTTTCCCCTATGAATTTACGGTGTTAACATTTCTAGCAATGCAACTCTAATCCCCTGTAACAGCATTAGGAAGTAGGAAACTGCTTCAGTCTCTTAGGTAGCATAAGGAGAATCAGTCCCATTCCTCTAGTTTCTATAGATCAGGCTCAGACTAGTGGAGACTTGGAAAGGCACTGCCATAACCTGTCCTGAAAAATGGTACTGAGTGTGTAGCAGTGAACATGAGGTTTGCTAGGGAAAAAAGTATAGCCAAGAGAAAGCCTGAGGCTGTGGCATAAGTGCTCTCGGCACTCCAGTACAGAGCCAGGTTCAGAGCCTTGGAGTCAACCTCACCACAAAGGGTTAAAGAAAGTGTGATTTTTGCAGCTTGATACAGTCCTAATCCCTTCAGCCACTCAAGAGCAGCCGACAACCTGTGTCTTGGGGTCAGCAAGCCTTTGGAAGTCACTGGAGTGAAGAGGTCACTGAAGCCACTCCTCCAGCTCAGGCCCACGGCTGCCTCTTTTTGTCAGGTCTAGTCCTAGCTGCTGCATTGAGGCATGCAGTAAATGCACCTGCTTAGACACCTTTTCAGTGTGCTCAGAGCAGATTCCTAGTTGAGACTATTTCTATCACCTCAGCCCAAACCGAGCACTATGGTCACTGCAGAAACAGCAGACAATTACAGAGTTGCCTACAGTGTTTAGGGCTATACAGTTCACACAACTGAGTTTAAAATAAAGTTTGGCTCGACTTTATAAAGTCAGTTTTGAATCTTCCAATTCCATCCAAGTCCTGTGTTGAATTTAACCTAATATGCCTAATAAGCCCCTATATAATCTTGTTAATCTGCAGCCACCAAGTGATCGTCATTCCACCCTGGAGCCGGATTTACAGGAGATTAGAGTGGAGAGTCTCCAAGCTGGCTCAGAGACAAAAGCCAGTGCTAGGCATAGCAGCCCACAGCAGCCCAGTGTCCACAGAGCTGCATGTGGGGCAGGGCACAGGACACAACCAGACCTGAGACCTCACCCATCACACCGGGCTGGGGGTTTGTAGCAGCTCACTGTGCGGGTGCAGGAGTCTCACCACTGTGCTCCTACAGCCACTGCAGAAGTAGCTGCAGATTGGAAAAAATAGGCTGTGGACAGACTGCACTGAAATAAGTCTTAAGGAGTTTTCCTACTGACAAGACAATGTGGTGAAAATCTTGAGCTAGTAGGGTAAGGATCAAGGGCTCCTAAACCCTCATTGGTCAAGTAAACTGAGGTTAGATATATCCTGGAAGGACACAAGCCATAGCTGAAAAAACATCAGGTATTCAACCCAGTGATTAATCTCTGATCTCCAGAGACAGTGTGCTGGTGCACTTGATGACTCCTGTACCAGAATGACTTCTCTGTGGAAACGCACAAGAATTTAAACCAGAGAAAAAAACTTTGAAGAAATGAAGAAATTTCATGGGCTTCAATATTCACTCATGTATATCTGCAGTCCAGCCATGTGCTCTTATTTTCCACAGGGAATCTTTTTCTGTATATATCCAAACCTTATGCTGAACCAGAACAAGAGGTACTTAATCCTGGAGCACAGACCAAGGAGAAGAAGATAACTAGGAACCCTGGAAGATAAGTAAAAGCCCGAACTTGTTTTCAGTGTATAATGTTTATGCTTTGAACAATTGAAGACCTGGCCTTTAAAATTAACTTGTTTTCTATTTCAAGAACCATATGAACTGTGCACAAATATTTACTTGAAAATATAAAAAGCACAAGCTACATCCATTATTTCATAATGCAACATCCATTTAACAGATATTTCTGCTCCTATTAGTATTTGCACTGTGTGTTGTTCATTCTACTTCTTAGGAAACATATCTACCCCTAAACGAGAGTGTAGTCTTGCATGAGAAATTCCTTTCTAACAGTCCTCTCTGATCCTACTAAATACATGCTAATGTAAGAGGTAGCAGTACTAGACTAGACTATGCTAATAAATATGTTCCATTGTGCACCATGTGATGTACTAAGATTTTGTGAAATACAAATATGCCTCTGGGAATTTTTGGCAAATGCTAAGTTTTATTCAAGAATAAATTGTGGTTATTTATCTGTCTCAAAGGATGGCACTTCTGGGGTTCTTATGACTAATTCAAACAACCATAGTATTGGTTATTCAGCAGTGATAGTAATTAGAAAGATATCCAAAGGAAAAGAATATTTCTGGGAGTTGTGCGAGTGCTGTAGGCAGGTAAAGGAACTTAAACTTTTCATGGTTTTAAGGTATGTTATAAATAAAATAAAATGAAATAAAAATGAAAAAAGTAGTTTACCATCACTTATAAATGTTGCTTTTTTTGGCCTAGAAGATATATCCTGAGTTATCTGAACAGAATAATGGATTAATGGATCTGAAGATGGACGTACAAATGGGAGAAAGACCTGGAATCTGATGTGCACCAAGATAGTTATAGTACATATGTTAAAAAAAATACACAAATCAAATAAATTAATCCAATAAAATTAAAATATGAGACAAAAATATATATATGGAGACATCCAAGTTATTGTAAGAAGGCAGTATTAGTCAACTCATAAGGATTCTGGTCATACAAGCTTTAAACGGATCACTATCTATGCAACGTGTATCTATGCACGTATACAGGTGAAGAGGGCACAAAATGAAGAGGGCACAAACCACCCACCTCCCCTGACACACATACACTCTTCTCTTGACTAGCTCAGAATGCCCCAATTCAACATCCCAGCTTGTAAAATACACAGATATATGGGTAAAAAGCAAGGGTTTTAAAATATATGTTATTCTACTTACTAAGGTCTTAATTCAGGCTGAAATTTATTTTCTTGCTCATTCTTTCAACAAGTCTTCAGTTTTTCTTCTTCATCATTGCCAACCCTCTTTTATACTGTTTGTTCTAAGAGTGTTAGTCCATCCTTAGTTCAGATAAACTGACTAATTAAGTAAAGCTGTTCAGCTGCATTCCTCTGCTCAGTTGTTCCTGGAAGGGGAAGAACTCAACCCCACTCTAAGGGAAACATTCACACTTTTGTGGCTGTTGGGAAAAATGGAACAATTTCCTTGAGCATTTTCCTATACATATTGCTATCCAAAAAAAAAAATTACAATATCATATGAATTAAATTCAATTTAAAGAAAAAACAACATAAGATTTTGCCTTTTATTCAAAAATTCTCTGATTCCAAACAAAGCAAAATTAGGCAAGAAAAGCGGTATAAGAAATGGTTTGTCATTTGTCTTTAGAAACATGATAAGTTATTCCTGATTTCTTTCATAATACCGCTTATATTTCAGCATTAGTCTAGGGTAGGGATTTAGCTACTCTGAGATAGAAATACAGATCTTTAAACTCACACAATCTAGAGAAATTCCCAAATTAGATTCCCAAGAAAAATTTTATCTCTGAGATCTTCTAAATAATTTTTTAGTTTAATTGTTTAGAATTCAAAGAGATTTCTATATGAGCGAGTGTAGGTCTTAAAAAGTGATTACAGGAGAAACACTAGTGGCAGCCTCGGCTGTAAGTCAAAGGGACATGATAATGGATGATTTGGCATTTGCAGTGCTGCCTCTGCAATACCCTGTCAAGCTCTGGGTCCCCTGGGATGAGAGAGAGATGTGCAGATGGATGGAAGCTCAGAAGCTGCTCGGGGTATTGGAACATCCAACACAGAGGCAGAGCCTGAGGGAGTTCATTCTGGAGAAGCGGAGGCTTAGGAGTGAATTTAAATACTGTCTTCCACTTCGTGATGTAGGGGGAGGCAAGAAAGGACATGAACAATCTCTTCTCTGAAGCAGAAAGGGAAATTCTGGTTGTATAGATAATGTTCACAATGGTTGATTTAAAGATGTACCCAGTGAAGATTCTGAGAAACCTGTTTTAGCATTGAAGTTAGTTTCATACTGCTACTCCAAAAATCTGGCCTAGGTGAAGCCCAGAGGTCCCTTCCAGCCCAAATTTTTCCATGATTGTATGACAAAACAATTTTAATAGACCTAGCCTTTGAATAAATTATACAAATTCCCTTAAGGAAATAAATTATACTACCAAAAGTGCTGTCTAATGGGTGTACTTCACTTTATTCTAGGTCTTTTCCTGTATATAGAGACCAAAAAAGCATTGAGACTAATAAAACCAACGAAGACATTTTCATATTGACAACTGCCTCCTGTAGTTCCAGTCCAAATCTCTAGTCAGTGACTAGCATGAGGATAAAACATAAGCAAATCTTAACTATTTTTGATTAAGTGTAGAAGTCAAGTCCAGTATTGAGGAAAACACATTACAGCCACAGAGTACTTCAGGCTATTTGTCATTCTCCGTTGGACTTTGAGCAGCTGGATTTCTGGCTAATACATACGTAAAGCTCACTGTCATAGGAACTTCCCACATTTGCAAGAAGTGGTTAATTTATTGTCTATTCCCAGGTTTCATTCTTCGAAACATATTCTGCCTATCATATTTTGTTTTGTTTTTTTCTGTCATACATGATTTGCCTAAAACAAGTAGTCTCCTGGTGATATTTTCTTTTTATCTTGAACTTTGCCAAGACGAAATGAAAATTTCAGAACTCTCTTTTAGCCACCATAGCCATCATCAAGTCAGTAGTTTGAGGAGTTAGTTCCAGGCAACTCACAAAATTATTCTAGTAGTAAGTGATTCAATCATATGTTTGAACTAGAAAGCTCTTTAAAATGTAGGAGACAAAGGATCAGGATGTTTATCTCAAGCTGATACTTATTTTCCACATGATTTTGTAATCCAAAAGACAGAAGTATCAGTTCGTCTATTCATTAGACAAACCACAAAAATACAATCCTCTGCCAACAAACTTCAGCCCAGTTGGGTTTGGGCAAAAGGGGACTGAAGATTAGAGTTACCAGTTCCTATAGATTTAACTGTGTTTGACATGTCTTTGATAAATTTTAAACACAACATGGATTCCATGACCTTAAGTAATGCTTTGTTTCTGCTCCATTTTGTAGCCTGGTTGCACTGCAGATAAAGTCAGCTACTGGTACAGTCTGTAAAGATAGCCTGTGGTAAAGGGTTAGAAATGGTCTGAATGTTGGAGTTAGATAATGACTATTAATTCTTTTAATATTAAAAGTTATTTTGACTATATAGATGACAAGCTGGAGCAGCTCACAGAAAGAAAGACAAGATCTTTTCCACCCTAATACTAGCCTATTTCTGGTTTACTCTCTTGTGATTATCTAGCTTACTCAATTGGAAGGTTATTAGTCATTATCTTTTCTTTCCTGCTATTTGTGTTTTTAGTCTTCTCTGTCTAGTCCAGCTACTTTTAATACTTCTTTCATATCTTCATCTCCATCCTTCCCTGGATCTGGGCACCAGCATATCACAAATGCGTCGGAAGAGTCCTATCCACTGAATTCCTGACTTTTCTAATATAGTATTACCCAGCAATCCTTGACCCCAGCGATCTTAAGGGTCTTTTCCAACTTACCTGATTCTGTGACAAGCAAGAAGCTGGGTTGATGGCCCTCTTGGCTGCCCAACGCCCTCTGCTCAGGAGGACTCCCATGGTTCTTTAATCTTCCTCACTTGGTTCTTAATTACCCATCTCCCCTTTCCTTCCCTCTCTGCCCACAGGCAGCTTTCTTGCCTTCAGAGGCTCCGTTCCTTCTACTGCCATCCCCAAACTGCTCTGCAATTTGAAAATGCTCATTTCTCCTCTGTACTGCAGAGCAGCCGAGGTCCCTGGTGTCTCAGCTACCTTACAGCACTGTGCTTTTCAGCCAGCAGCTTGCCAGCACCAATATTTTGATTTTGTGTATAACAATGCAGAATTGAGGGGAGACTTCTCCCTCTGATAGAAACGAACCTATAGTGAACCTCCAAGTACCTTTTAAATTCAAGAAATATACAGGCTGAGAGATTATACATATATTAGACACTTATTTACATGTAATTTAAGTACATGAATAATTTTACCCTTATCAACAAACCTTGTTTAGAGATGAGGAAACTGAGGAATAGAAATTGTCAAGTCCACAATTCTAATATTCACTATCATGCCATACTGGACTAACTGGACAGAGGTTTAAAGGCTATGAGCACTTACTGACCTCTCATGCATTTCTAGCTCAAAGTGTCTCTTTTGGGCACATAAAAAAAAAAGTTCAAACTCAAAATCAGAGTCTCTCAAAAAAAAAAAAAAAAGTAAAATTCAGCACGTGAAAAAAAAGCAAAATGAAAGCCAAAGGTGGAAATATGACCCTCAGATTAAGAAATAGGCTTTTGTTCAAATTTGAAGTATAAGCCAGAATAAATGCCTACTATTCATTAAAGACCACCCCAACACCTCTCTCTTGAGAAAAGTGTCACGTGGAAATGTAACAGCATACCATAAACTCTTAAAACGTGAGAAAATAACAGAGATTCTGAGTCTCCATTTGGGCTCTTTTCGAATCCTGCTCCTCTGGTTTGTGTATGTTGGATTTCTCATTGTTTGTCAGAAAATAGCTTGGGTGGTTCACTTGAAGCCTCAGAGTATTGGTGTCTGCACAAACTAGAGAAATCCTTGGCATCCTTCCTCGGCCTCTTGTGAACACACATTAATTTTCTTTGGTGCTGTCAGTGCACATACGCAATTTTTTTTCCTTTGTTCTCCTCTCAGAAAGGGATGTCTCTATTTCATGAAGATCTGTTTTCTGCTCCAGGGAGAGATCTCTTCTCACACAGCATGCAGAGTAACACGTCTGATTTTTCCCTTAACAATAGAGGCAAAGTAGGAAAACTGTGGAAGATTATGCTAGGAAACATTGTCTAAACTTCACACACCTGTGTTTTCAGTCTGTGCAGGCTGCTTCCATCTATGAGTAAATCATAGTCATCCTTCAACTTACTTCAGTGTCTTGCTTACACATGGATCTCCTTCATTCTTTAAATGCACTTCTCATCCATACAGGCCAAGTGGCATAGTTTTTGTGTTTAAGAGCCACGATTGAGAGGTGATAATTTCCTATGATGATCTGTACATGTGACTCATTGGATATTAGGGCACTTTGTAAGCGCATCTGTCGTGGTATTCACTTCCTTCTAGAACTCAGACTGTTTAGTCAGACTCAGCATCTGTAAAGATATAAGAAAACGTTTACTAGAAATGTAACTGTTCTTATGTTGCACATAAGTCTTAGATGTTTCTAAGAAAATATAGGCACAAGTTAATGTGATTATCAGGCTGGAAACACCTGCGATTCCCTAAAACCCCCGTGCTGTTGCTATGGGCTGGCTGGGCTACTTGCCTGGTGAACTCAGAGCTGACAGTGTTAGTGGTGCATTCACTCATCTTAATGTCCAAAATGCACAGGAGGATGAGGACCCAAGGGAACCACTCTCTCCCTTTTCCTTTTATCTTTCCTGGAAGATAAACGTGAAGATTTGGAAGAAATTGCCCATACAGAAGAAGCATTGATGTAGAAGAATAAGGATTGTCCATTCTCTCCCTCACCTCACCTATACCTTATGATTGCAAGGTAAAATACTCAATTACTCAGGCTCAGAAGGTAATGTACCACTTACATTCCCGGGTGATCTTTTTATATATGTACTATGTTTTAGTCTTTAGCTGTAAAATCATATACTGCTTCAATTCTACAGTATAAATATTCAGTTTCCCACCAGCCTTGACTTTGCATTAGTGGTCTTAATAAGTCTTTATTCATAGTGCCCTTTGGCTTTATGAATTCCTGATCTTTTTAGTCTGTTACATTATCATGAATGACAGTTTTGGAAATAAAAATACCTGTAGATATGTATCTTTTACTCGTATTGCCCAGGAACCTTCAAACACATTGAAAATTAAATTCTTGAACACCAGGAGTTTTTTTTACAAAAAGGTAATTTTTGAGAATCACAGAACAGCCCAGGCTGGAAAGGACATCTGAAGACTGTCTGATACAGCCTTTCATGGAAAAGGGAGCTGTGATCAAATTGTCTAGCATCCTGCTCATTTGCACCTTGAAAACCTCCAGGGAAGAGAACTCTACCACATGGGGAAGTTGTTCCCATGATTGATTGTACTTGCTGTAAAAGATTTCTTTCTTATATGGAAACCTGCTCTGGAATAACTGGTATACCTTGCCCCTTTTCTTCTCTGTGTGCGTCCTTGAGAAGGGAGATCCTCTGCCCTCTTTGTAGCCATGCTTTAAAAACTGAAATTCTGTGGGGAAGCTCTTCCCTGAATCTTCTCTTTTCCAGGGAGAAAAGATCTAACTCGTTCAGTCTTTCCTCACAGATCAGATTTTCCAGCCCTTTGATCGTCAAATGTATCGCTTCAGAATTATAGTCACCATGAAAGCAAAACAGTTTTAGTTGAGTCAAGTCTTGCTTGCTGTTATTGCATAACAAGAATAACACACATCTCTTTTGTATAAAGCTAGACTTCTATGTCATCTATTGTCCCTCTGGTAACAGCCTTCCAAACACAGCTATTAGTAGATGAAATATTCTAGATAACAGGTTAAGATACAAGGTGTATGACTAATTGCTGTGGGATCAAAAGATTTCGCCAGAACATAAAATATACTTAATATTATAAATTGTCCAACAAAACATTCATGTAATAGAGCTCAAGGTGAGAAAAATAGGAAATGACAACATTTATACATTGAAATGTATATAAAAAGAGTTAGTGCTTTGTTTTTATGTAAATATTTTGGGCCCATTTTATGGACAACAAAACCATAAAATTTGCTTGCAGTGTCATGACTTCCTTTTATATGAAATTCTTCCCTTTGACATCAACAGCCATACACTCAAATTACACTTGAGCTTCTACTTCATAAAAAGTGATTCCTCAATTGTACTTTTCCATGAGATAACAAATACAGACTGTAGCTGGCCTTCATCTCCTATTTCCAGATTAAGACTAAGCACAGCCCTTCACCTTTGAGGGAAGATATCAGGACTTTGTCTGAGAGTGTTTTGGGACTGGAACTTTATGGAGGTCACAGTTATCATCAAGGTCTTATTAAATAGCGGATAATAGACTTCCCCTCTAGATTTTGCAAATTACTGATTAATAAAGTGTCTAATTAATTCTCATTGGGTTTTTATCAATTAAGGTAAAAAATCCCTTGTGGAATAGCCTGCAAGTTGTGGCAGTTGGGTACAGCATTTTAGCATGTCAGATTCTCTAGACTTATAATTTTCTATGGCTTAATACTTCATTATATTTTGTATATGGCAATAAATTTCATATTTTAATATATAATTGCAATCATGTGTTGCAAGTCTAATCAATATTAAAGTATACAATTCACTTATATATTACATTATATAATGGATTTTTATATATTGCATTATATAAGTGTTACAATTTATTCTGGGAAATATAACTTCAGTTTTCATTTGCAGAATTCAAATTATGGTTGAGTCCTACAATTTCCTGCCTGTTACTTTAACTTCATTTGGCTCTGAAAACATCAAGATAAAAATGAAAAATATTTAGGAACTATACTTTTCAGCCTAATGGGACAGTGAAACATTTCTCCAAGTCATTGAAAATAATACAAGGAGATTACTGTTCTGTCAGCTCTCCAGGTAAGCCTTTCAATATTCTGGATGAGCTTCCTAGCTGAATATTCCTTAAGAAGATACTACCACCAACCCCTCAGAAAATTTCAGACCCCCCAGGCTCAGAGCACTTGTTTTACCAAATAGCAATCCTGCCTCCAGATTCCACCTGAGGCACAAGAGTCCTTGAGCCAATTGCCCATCCCCAGGTCTACTAGCAACCCCTCAAACTGACACTGTCTTCTTTAAAATTTGAATTTTCTCATTTATTGATGATCTTGGGTTCAGAGATGACTGATGTAAACAAGCAGATGAACAGAAACAGACTTTGGATGGAGTTTTTAATATTCTATTTATTTTTATTCTCAGGATAGGAACAAGAAAGTAAAGATCATTTAGAAATGGTTCCCTTTCCAAAATGCAATGATCTTTCTGTTCACCCTTCACATCTGATTCCTTTTTCAGAAGCCCAGAAAAGCCAGGGCTCACTCCTTTATCAGGCTGCTGTAAGTACACCTTAATTCTCCACTGAACTTTTGTCTGGCTGAGAACCAAGCCCTCTATTATTTTTAATCTCTCTCACCAAAGTCTTCTTCTGCAAGATATACTCTTTTCTTTGCTAACATCTACTTTCTTTGTTCATATCTTCATAATGTACTATTGCTCTTCTGAGGGGAAAAATAATTTTTTTTCTGATTTATGCCAACTCCTGACAATTCAGGTACTTTGTCACAATGCAATTGTTAATAATTTTTTTTCCTCTAGTAGGAGTACTGTTTCACTATGACTGAGGCAGAATCCCTGAATAGGGCTGTTATGGGGTTTGGAACTTTAGGAGAACTCAGGGAGCAGGGGAAAGTACAAACGTAAACAGATATTACTGTAAATCAAGTGGCAACAGTAGACTGCTCTAGGGGCCAAGACAGGAGTAATGTGTGAGGTTCTTTGCCTGGGTCTATATTCAAGCTCAGGATAGGAATTTTCTTCCTAAGAGCTGCTCTTCTTTTTCCCAAAATCCAGCTTCTGGGCAAGGGAATGCAGGAAATCTTTCCGAGTGTAATCAGTTCTCAGCTGATGGAACAGGCCACAGCACATATCAAGAGTTAGCATTGGAGAATGGAGTAGCCATTTGTATGGCTTTTTGCTGCATGGATTGCAGACCCATGGATTCTTGGTAAAGAGCTGTCATCAGTTCAGATCACAGTCTTTTAAAAGCAGGTTCAGAAATGCGATAATTTAACACCATGTGAAGAAAATAATCTGGTGTAAATTCTCACAGCCCACCTTAAAAGAATATATGTAAAATTAAGTGCTTCTTAGCTGTAGACGAACTTCTTGTAGAGTTTCTAGGGCAGAAGCTACACTGTAAATAGGAGAGAAACCACTCCCATTGCTACTCGTTCAGCTTTTAATGGGTTTCAATGTTCAAGTGTACTCTTGAAGATTTCTAACAATAAACTACCAAATAAATTATTTAGGAAATAAAAAGGAGCACTGCCTTTTACTCTCTCTATCTGCATTGAAAATGCACTTTCAGAGACTCTGCAGTCAGCAAAGAGCTCGTAGGTGCATGCCTGACACTGAACAAATAGGATCAAGGTGTAAAAGTTTATCTGCATAAATAACAAAATCCTTCATCCTCTGTTTCAGCTGCTGAGTCTATTAGTCAGAATGAAAATGTCAAGAATGCTTTACTGCAGTGCTTTTGGAAGAACGCCCAAGTTAAGAGATTAGAGCTTTGTACAAGCCTTGGCCATGGAATTTCTCCCTGAAATGAAATTCTCTCCATTAATACATCTTCTTATCTCCTGCCCTTCTCATACTAACAAGAAACCTCTTCAGTGGTTTCTGATATCCTAAAGAGCACTCTAGGGACTGTGTTGTAGTCTGTCCTCTGCAGGCAAGGCAGAGAGAGTTACCTTCATAATCCTCTCCTGGTTTTCAATGAAAGTTTAGTCCAAATGAACATATTTTCAGAAATTTTCAATTTTAAGAAAAACTATCAAAGTGTTCCCATCAAATACTACCAACAAAATGAAGTAATCCAGAAAATTAAAATAAGCCATATTTTAAGAGAAATATGACAGTAGTTTTTTGGGGTTAATAGAAGAGTAACAGACCTCTGGTGAACAGGTAGAATTTGTCTTTGAACATCTGAAAATGAGGAAGAACTTTACTGCAAGAGTGGCCAAGCCCTGGAACAGGCTGCCCAGAATGATTGTGGAGTCTCCTTCCAAAGGAGCTGTCTGGACACAATCCTGAGCAACATGCCCCTTCAACCTCCCCTCGAGCAGGGAGGTTGGACTAGTGGTCCCTTCCAACCTTAGCCATTCTGTGATTCTGTGACTAAGGTCTACGTTCATCTCTGCTACTTTTCTTGTGGCATTGTCCTCACATTACGTGTCTTGAATTTCCTTCCTCTTACACAGAGTAAATGACACAAATAGCAAATGCAAACATCAAGAAAACAAAAAGTACCCACTCCTTTTTCCAAGGATTAGTACAAAGACCACATATTAGTTTCAGGAAACAACTACCTGGGGAAGACCTTTTTTCCTACCTTATACAACTCTTGTGGCTGTATAGCATGAAGTCAAGATCCTCTGAGTGGCTTTGATCTATGAAGTTTGATCCTACCAGCAAACAGATCTCATTTCATTCTCTTCTCTTGTTAAAGAGAAATCTGCTGATGTCAAAATGGCTGTGACAGCCAAGAGCAGAGGCAGCGAGTTCCTGTCTAAATTATTACCCTTTTTTTTTACATTAGAATATTTCAGAAATGCCAGAAAACACTGGAAGCAAATAAAGTTAGTGACATTCTCTTAATCTGGTCTGAGGCAGTCTTTTCTTATCAGATATTTGGTATATATTATAGTTAAAGTCCACTTCAAGCTGTCTTATAAGGAAAAACATTTTGAATAAAAGTGAAGAACACAGAATTAAAATAGAGACTAGGCAAAAATATAAAATTAGATATCTTTTATTTATGAACAGGAAATACAAATCTTCTGAATTGCTCAAATACTGATGCTCATCAAGAAGAAATTTCCACGAGTTCACATTTAGTTGATGTTTGCATGCTTCACTAGGTTCTAATTTGTATAAATGAAAACTGCACTTTAAATAGCAAAAGTAAGGTTAAAAGAGGACAAATTTCAACATAATAGCATGTTGGTGTAGGGCTGTCCATGTACTCTGTCAAGATGAGGAATATTCTCTCTCTAACTGCACCAAGTGGCTGTTGTGATAGACACAGCATCGAAGAGGCTGAGCAGTCACAGAAGTAGGAAATTTCCACAGAATTGGCAGGTCAGATTTAATCACACGACCTCAAAAGTGAGTTTTGCTGGACAGAAAGCATGGATAGTGAAGCTGGGAATAAAATAATTCCACATACAATCTTCTAGTGAAACCCCTGATGATTCATTAGTAAGGATTAAATCAAATACTCTATGATGGGGTTTCCTGATTGATCTCCAGGTGAAGTGCCCTAAGACTCAGCTCTGCAAGGAACTGCCCCTGTCACAGCATTTGGCAGCTCAAAGGCTGAGTTTGGTTTTATGTCTCTTGTTAATTAATTTGAACAATTTTCTAGAAAATGAGGGCTTTTTGACCTGTTTTAAGTTTCAAATTTACCCTTTAGAACAGGCTTTCTGTGGAGTATCAGAGAATCATAGAATATCCTGATTTGGAAGTACCCACAAATATCATCAAGTCCAGCTCCTGGCCCTGCCCAGGACAACCCTGAAACCTGATGCAACTTTCTTTTATTCAAGGGAGAATATGGACAAAATGGTTGCATGTGCTGTGTGGCACTGACGTCTCCCTGGGTACTCCTGTCACACAAAGTGTACAAATGGCTTACTTTCAGCCTGCTTCTCCACCTTAGGGCAGCACTGAGCCATTGTGGCCTTTCTCCTTTTGGCACCTGAGGCAGCTCAGCTGTCCGTGTTTGGCACTGCAGTGCTCTGGGCAGATCCGCACCAAGGCACAAGAAGTACAGCATTTTATTTGTTAAACACAGCCTCCAAAACAACTGGAAGTGGACCCCTTTTTTTACTTTGAATGCATTTGTGAAACTTGTTAAATATACTGTGAGTTTGCTAACAACAAAGAATTTACCTGGCTGTAAACATGGCCCTAGCTGTCTCTTACATCTGAGTCACAAGACATCGAGTTCTCTTATAAGCAGATTTGTATCTTACATATAATTATGAAGTGTAGTTCTGGAGTGAGACAGAAAGTCAACAGAACTTTTGCATTTGTACAACATCAAAAACAGCAGGGCCTTGGGTTTGTGAGACCATGGTTTGTGATGAATAATGAAATACCAATGAATGAAAATCAGACTACATATGAATCCTGGGTCTGTTGAAACCAGTGGACATTTTGGTACTGGCATCAGTTACATAATGACTTCTGCATCTTTTCTTACATTTCAAACAAAATGCAATCTTTCAGCTCAATTTAAGAAGTGGTGGGAAAAGAATTCAATAAATTGCAAATTTAGAGCTTTCTTTATTTGCTTCTTTGTTAAAGCCAGTTGAGTGGAACCTATAAAATCCAGGATCGTATAAACAATTATGAAAACATGGCCAGTGAGGTTTCCTGTTTAGGATTAGGAACAAAACTTCAAAATCCTTGGTGTTTGCCCTCCTGTCTCAAAAGGCTTAGCATTCGTGATGATTTGTGCTGATTTTTGTTTAAAAAGGAAAACAGAAAATGGAGTAGGTATCCTTTAGTTATACCTAGGATATGGCCTCAGCAGTATCAACAGCTAAATTTTTGAACCAAGAACTCTGCAGTGGGTGTGATTCATTTGCACAAACAGTGAAATGGCCTCCTCCAAACCTTTGCATCTTGTCATGTAACTTACTAGGGACAATCTTGGTGGAACACAGCAATAAGGAAAAATGTTATAACATATTAATTTACTAAAAAATGCACAAGAGTCTTAATTCTTGCTTACTGCTAAAAAGTCCAAGTTTTTATAACTCTCACATTTTCAGTTTAAGAGTTCATTACTGTTATGAGGAAAGTCACAGTACTGAATTGGGATGGGTTAAGGCTAACACATGACCTACATGCAAAGAGTACCTCCCCTGCAAAATCAGTGACCCCTTTTAACCTATAACCTGGCTTGGCATTGCCAACACATATTTCACCTCAATACTTGTCTTAACCTTGCTGTGCCATGGTTGCACAAACATGCTGTAGCTTTCCCTCACGTCAGATTTCTGTTGCTGCTTGTCCTCTGGTAAGACCTCAAAGTTGTACTCTGCTGTTATGTTTTTGAAGCAGCTGAAAGACAAAGTGCAGACTTGGACAAGGAACCTGGTTTGCTCTAGAGAAACATTTTTTGGTGTTGCTTCTTGTTATATCTAGTTAATTGTTTTTATTAAGGGCTGCATGAGTCGTGTTCATAGCAGGGACAACAGGACTCCAAACAACTGTTTAAAACTGTGTTAAACTACAAGGTACCTGGATTTGTAAGGAAGACAGGCTGATCCCTTGTGCAGCGAGTAGGGCATCAGGGACCAGTGAGCTGTCCTGTCCAGCTGGGTCACTACACTGCAGAGGGGAGATCTTGCTCTGATTCTGCTGGGAAAGGATTCTAATATTTAGGTCCTTTCTCACGTTCAGTTTTTAAGGTGAATTTGTGAGAAATGTTTGAGAATCTAAGACATGGCGAACTGGATTGAAATCTGCAGCAGAACCCTAGAGTACAGGTGAGGCCCAGGAAAGCTGTTGTATGCAGCAGCAAGGCTTTTAGTATGAAGAATCCTTCCCTTTTTAATGAATAACATGTTCTCAGGCAGTACCCCTGTTACTTACTTAAAGATTAAATTCTGTTGACTGGCTGCTTGTTCACAGTTTTGATTTGTTCACAGATGTTTTATGTTGAGTGCTGTCATGAATACAACTGGAACCAAGTAAGAATTAGGGAATTTTGGACTCACTGGAAAAGTAGTAATCTTTAAAAGTTATCAGAAAAGAAAGACTAAACAGTATGGTAGGCTGTACTGCTAAGAATCCCAGAAGGCAGTTCACAGTCAGTGAATAGCTTTTTAAAGAAATTGACAGATTCAGGAAGACCAATCTAGAGCATGACAGTCTTAGCCCATATTTCCAGACTTGTTTTCCCAAAATAAGGAATTGAAAATATTTTCATGAGCATTACTTTAGAAAGCAAATAATAGTCCACAAATGGGTAAATAATCTCTTTGGGGTCTCTAATATGTAATCTTGGAGTACACAGACTCCCAAGATCAGTGTGGCTGGAGTTACTAGTCTTCCTCATAGACACTCAAAGAATTTGTCTGGGGATGATCAAAAGCACAAGTTTGCTTTTCAAAGAGCCAATGATGAAATTATAATAAAAACTCATGCATGAGCATCAGGAGGAAATATCTGTGTTACTGTTATGATGTCTAGACATGATCCGGACACAGTTCTGGGCAATTGGTTATAGGAGGCCATGCTTGAGTCCAGGGTGCAGACAAGATGATCTCCAGAGGTCCCTTTGAACATCAACCACTCTATGATTCTCTAAAATTATTATATATATTAAAAGAGAATTATAAATTTTAAAATTCAAGTAGTTTTAAAGGCTGTGGTGAAGTTACAGAGAAATGAGCAGCAATCAAAACAAGTAAAATATTGCCTCTCTTTTTTTGCTTGATCAATGACTGTGTTGCTTCAGTAGTTATGTCAGCATAACCCTACTGAAATCAGCTTTTTCTGACACCCTGGGGTTTCTACATCTAGCCATTTCCTTGTCTAGCAGTTTGTTACAAAATCAAGGAATCTCCTGTCATGTAAAAGCAGGTTAGTCCTTCATTCAGTGTTGATGTTTTCAAGAGGAAAAGACAGAATTTTTCTATCACCAACCATTTTCCGTTATTCAAAAAAATTTACTGTTCAAAGAAAAATCCATCTGTAGTCAACAAAAAACTTGCATATATGTCTGCCAGGAAGGCATGTGACTTCTTCATGGGTTTGTGAGTTTTGGGTGAAAAAACATGCCAGATCTTCTAAGTGCCTGGGACTCTAGGTCCCATTTCTGTACTGGTGTGTATTCTGAGCTGGAATCACCTTCTCCCTGTATCAGTCAGAAGGGCTGCTTGACACAGTTACAAGATATGGGAATTCTGCTAAATAATAGGGAGACACAGTAACCATTAGGTCAAACAGCACTGCAGCGACTGTCAGTATGTGACATGTTGTTGACCTGTCCCAGTCAGCCCACTATGAGATGATAATGGCCCAGTCTGGAAGACAGCAGACCACAAGGAGCATTCACAATATGCATTATGGAAAAAACTGTGTCAGGTTTGGCTCTTCCACCCTACACAATCCTCCAATGCTATCCCAGCAGACTTCGTACCCTCAGGCAATTTCTCAAGGCATGCAACATACCAAGGCTGTCAAAATCATGTTGTCAAACTGTGCCCCTGATGGGTTACAACACAGCACTTGTATAATTTCAGCTGAACTTGATGAACTCATCAGAAAGTGTAAGGCTCAGGAGAGGTACAAATCCAAGCACCGTGTGGTGTGGACATGAGCAAACTGTTCCACTTTAACCCTACTTTATCTTGCAGTATGGAGCTGGCTCTGCTTGATTTTGCAGTCTGTGTGCGACCATGGGGTCTTTGACCTCCAGGCTTCCTGGTCCTGGTGAGAACAAGAAATATTTCTGCTGGGGTAGAGGGAGCGATCAATCTTGTTAAACTGTAGAATTATAGAATATTCTGAATTGGAAGGGACCCAAAAGGATCATCAAGTGCAACTCCTGGCCCTGCACAGAATCACCCCAAAAGTCACACCATGTGCCTGAGAGTGTTGTCTAAATGCTTCTTGAACTCTGTCAGGCTTGATGCTGCAGCCACTCCCCTGGGGAGCCTGTTCCAGCGCCCAAACACCCTCTGGGTGAAGAACCTTTTCCTAATATCCAACCTAAACCTTCCCTGACACAACTTCAGGCCATTCCCTTGGATCCTGTCAGTGGTCAACACAGAGGAGAAATCAGTGTCTACCCCTCCTCTTCCCCTCACAGGAAGTTGTAACTGCAGTGAGGTCTTCTCTCAGTCTCCTCCAGGCTGAACAAACTAAGTGACCTCAGCCGCTCCTAAGCACCAGACAATGGTGTAGTTTTATCGCCTGAAAACTTAATGTGTAACAAGCAAGACATTCCTGGTTGAAGCCTAAATGCCTTTGATATGTATCAGGCCAAATTTGATGATCTAATAGTTCCTTCTGACCTTAACTTGGGTGAGATATGCTGCGTAGGGAGGTGTCTCACCAGGGGGCACTGGGTAGCCAATTACAGCCCACAGAAGAGTGGCCTGAATTGTTTCCTTTAGCAATTTTTTTGGCATGACACATTACGATCTTTTCAGGTAATAAATGACAGGGAAAGTCTTTTCTTGCCTAAGAAAAGAAATGACACAATTTATGAGAAAAAAAAAGAAAGTAATAAGAGAGTGCTGTGTTAAATAAGGTAACAGGAACATAACATTGAGAAAAAATATTCCTGTAAAATCTACTGGCATGCAGCAATGATTGTAATGTAGGTGTTACCTTAGGTGTATCGTGTTGGCATGTGTTGCAAAAGAAACACAGAAACTGTGATCATAGCAAACAGGAGATTGTTCACTTACAGCATGCAAAGCAAAAAGTCTCTTCTATAATCAAATAAACCTGACTTAATCATCAAGATGTCATCAGGTGCACTTGATGAATGGCCACTTATACCACACAGGACACAATTTTGGCCCAGTATCACACTGGCAGAGTACCAGTCCTGCCGTGCTCGTGAGGCAGGCGTGTGTGACTCAGCGGAGACATCCATCAGTGTTGAGTGACTGTAGGCTCCTCTTCTACCAAAACCATTTGAAGTGAGATCTTTTGTGCTGTGAATGGGAGGTGGGCACACTCTGTGCACATCTCTAAAGGGCAATCTTCCCAAAATACTCATGATGTGGTTGCTGGTGGTCATTTGAGCTCTCTTTCTTCTTTGAAAGGGCAAGTACTAATAATAAACAAAACAAATAATTGAGCAAAAGGAGGAGTTAAATGGACAAATAAATAGTGCAAACCAGTTCTACTTACCTCCAATAACACATATTGCATTGCACTAGGATACTGCTGGTCATGAAAATGCATCATGTAAGTATTTGATACGTCATTAATTAGCAAATAACAGACAAGTTCATCTAAAAATACAGGAGGAAGATTTTAAGGCATAGAGCTCCAGTTTTAAAAGAATTCTGTTCCAATCTACATAACGGTGAATGCAGTGTTGTTATTACAGGGCTTGCCTAGAACATGGTAAAGAAGAGGATTTTATGGTTGAAGAATTTTAAGCTTTTGACTTTGACCTAAAAGAGTAGCCAAAATATAAATCAGTTGATCTCTTTAACAACCTACCTCTTTAAGATTGTAGGTTCTATGGAGAAATCAAACCACCGTGAGTTGAATCAGGAAAATTATGATTTATCTATTAATCCCTCTTCAAATTATAGCATTTTTTATGGTGCCATCATAATCTAATAATGTAAAGCCTAGTGATTTAAAGTGAACTTCACAACACAATGCCAAAACAGACAGATATATTGATATTCAGAAATAGTGTATATTACATTTATCAGAATCTAGCCCCATTTAGAAAACCCCTCCTAGAAGATGTCATCTTTGGCACTCAGGTTTCCATTATCCAAACTTGGTCTTAAAAATATCCAGAAAGTTAAAAATGCTTGGCAGAACTTGAATCAATTTCAGTAAGTGATTGGCACACTTCCTTCCTAAAACCCAGTATTGCACCATTGCTACTTAAAATATAATGAAGGTGTCCCAGAGGTTAATACTTATAATAGTTTAAGGCCAAGGTGATAGAGAGGCTTGGAAGCAACAATACCTGGGAAAACAACTCATCTTTCTTTAAATAATCACTCAAAGCCAGTCTTACATTTCTGCATATCACCAGGTACAAGGAAGAGACGTCAAAAGAAGGATTAGCCCACAAATGGGATATCTGGCTCACAGTGCTGGGTGGATGCTGCATTCCACTAAACTCTCTGTGGATCTGGGAAAAACCATCAGCAAGAGCACATGATGTGCTTTATCTCAAGCTTTCCTTTCATAAGCCTGTCAGTTTCAGAGCAGAAATTGGTCTCTGCCGACCTTCTGTTACCTTATGGAAGAGAGTGCATTGGCCAGGTCATTCAGCACCTACTCCAAGGGAACAGGAAGAATTGCAACGACTTAAAACATTTAAATTAAGTAGTTTCTGTCTCAGAACAGCATTACCAAAGGTTTAGCAGGACTTGAGGATGACACTCTAAGACCCTCTGGGAACCAGTACACTCACATTGGAGCTAGTGAGTGGTGACTGGTGAGATCTTCTCTCAGTGGAGCACATGGGATGGGAGAGCAGCCACATGGACACACAGCCATACACCTGATCTGAACAAGGGATAGAACACGGGTCTAGCAGAAATGCTTTAGAAACAGGCTTGATTTTCTTTTGGTCTGGAAGGCTGATTTTAGGGAGGTCCTTTTCAAAGATACACTAATCAAAAACCATGATCTGGATAGAGCCTGGCAAAAAGTAGCAAATTTTTATATTTGTAAGCATTGGAAGCCTTATCAAATGAAGTCCAAAAATTTCTGAGAGGACAGAGCTATCCGGCTGTCTGAGGTAGATGTTTTCTCCTACTTGCTATTAAAAAATGCTCTTTCAGTCACTTGTCCATATGGGTGTACCACAAGATCTGTTCTCTGCAGGTGGGCCATGGTTGAGATGAAGTGGTAAAAAGTCCTTGAACTTCTTAACAGCTGAAACGGTAGGAGCTGATAGCAGTTGACGATATAGGTGTCCCCCAAGCTCCCCATGATTTTTTCTGGAAAAACAGAAGTGATGGTAAGATACACAAAACAGATCATACAAAACCTGTACCAAATTCCAGTTACTGTGACAGGAGCCTGATTGAAAAATTCAACTGCCTGTGCTTTTTTCCTTAAAATGCACTTTGCTGGCTCATGGAAAGAGCGTTGACTCGAGAATATACCACAAATTTGAACTATGGACTTTCAAATAAAGAAATGTTCATCTTCTGGAAAAGGTAGAATGAAAAAATTTGTGAACAAATCCAGTCATCTCTATGCAGTCTTCTCTGTATGCATGGGAAAACTGTCTGCCTCTGTCCCCAGGCAAACTCCCTGCAGACCCTGCTACTCTCCCTGTGGGGGTCCCAGCCCATGTGCCCACCTCCAGCTCTCCCAGTGCCTCCACTGAGCCTCCCAACTCTGGTGAGGGCAGGCACAGTCCCACCAGTGCGTTCTCCAGGGACCAGAGTGTCACAGGCCAGGAAGGGTCAGTTGGCAACCTTTGTTCTTGCTGTCTGTCTAGCTGCTGTGACACCAAGCCTTGTTCACACCAGACACGTAGCTCAAGCAGCCCCATGGCCCAGCACAGTGACATGTCCAGCTGTGCTCTCTTGGGTCTTACAAGACAGCCCAACTCAGCTGAGTTGCTTTGTATCCCGTGTGGGCCTTGGCCTCCCTTCCTTTTTGATATTCCATAACCAGGTCCAGAGTGATAATGTCAGCTCTGAGTGTTCTCTTTTCCAGGCTAAACACCCCCAGTTCCCTCAGCTGCTCCTCATCATACTTCTGCTCCAGACCCTTCACTAGCTCTGTTGCCCTTCTCTGGACTCACTCCAGCACCTCAACCTTCCTGAATGGAGGGGTCCAGAGCTGGTCACAGAACTCAAGGTGTGGCCTCACCAGTGCTGAGTACAGGGGACAATCATTGCCCTGCTCCTGCTGGCCACATTATTCCTGATCCTAGCAAGGTGCCATTGGCCTTCTTGGCCACCTGGGCACACACGGGCTCATGTTCAGCTGCTGTCAAACAGCACCCCCAGGTTCTTTTCCACCAGGCTGCTTTCCAGGCACTCTGCCCCAACCTGTAGCACTGCCTGGGGTTGTTGTGACCCAAGGGCAGGACCCGGCATTTGGTCTTGTGGAATTTCTTACCATTGGTCTTGGCCCATTGATCCAGCCTATCCAGATTCCTCTGCAGATAATGGCTGGAGAGATGGTGACTCGAATCGTCAATGGTGGTCAACCTCTCTCCACTGCCCTGCCAGAAATGCTCATGTGAGAGGATGAAATGACAACACTATCAAGGAAGACTGTTGTGGATGTACCCTCAGGCAGAGCTGCATCACCAAGAAACCTGGAGCAGCTATGCTCCTGGGAGACCTAAGTCATGTCAAGCATTGTCTTTTGAGTTATCCCTGTGCCTCTCATGCATTCTGCTGATGGCACATCCCTCATAGCCCTCGAGACTCTGCCCACATTGCCAGTGCAGGACTGACTCTGCAGCATGACCAAACCTGTCAGCTGCACCAGGCTGCTGCAAAACCCAGCAGCACTCCCCTGCCAAGGAGAGTAATCTAATCACCTTGAAAGACCTTCCCTTCATATCAGTCCTTTGTTGGCTCAGCTGGTCACTGACTCTTGCACAGTCCAGCTGTGGTATTTTCTGTGCATTCATGGTTATCAGGATAGGGTCAGCAAAGCTCCAGTACTAGATCTTTGTACAATTGATTTTGCTGCCTTTTTATAAACTGCTGTCACTGACTTCCTTAACCTAGACATTAATAAATCAAGTTGTGCTGACCACAATAAAGAGGAGTTGATTTAACTTGTTTTGTTGGTAAGTCATAGATGATCTGGTCACCTGATAAAGGCTCATTTGTTCATACTTTGTTACAGTATCAAAACCATTATACAAACCTCCACTGTTTTCAGCTGTGAATTTTTCTTCACTGATCAAGCACCAAACTAATTCTTTTAGCACTGTTCATCTCCTACAATGGCCACTTTGGCAAGTGCCAGACTTCCAGTGCACACATCTTTTTCCACCAGGTCCTTTGTCCTGCCTTGCAGGTTGAGGACTCACCACCTTGTCTTTGATTCAAGTTAGACCAGACATGACTTTCTCTGCTCTTATAAGGAAATTCTGTTACAAAATTGTCCTTAAACATAGGCATATAAATATAGTAAAAGTCTATGAATGCATATTTGACACTGCCTACCTTTTCATCTCTTTATTTCAACGTGGTCTAACAAAAGGTGTCCCTGTCCACAACGAGGGGGTGATTATTTTAAAGTCCCTTCCGACCCAAACCATTCTATGATTTTACGTTTCTTTTTGCCTGCATATGTTCTAGCCCTCAGTGGCCTTTTTCTATATAGTAAATAATGAAGAACGGTGTTCATCATTATGGTGCTACACTGATCTGAGGCGATGTACTGGCTGTAAAACCCTTGCCAAACAGCCTTGTTCCCCGTGAGACACACTGCTTTGTGCTGTGGGATGTCCCTCACTGGCAGCTCTGGCCAGGGAGCAGCAGCAGGAGCGCAGGGCTGGAGGGCGTGTGGGGACCGCACCGACACATGAGCAGGGGCTGGCCGGGGCTGTGGGCTGCCCTTCCTCCTGGGCGGGCTGCATGGTGCCGTCTCACGCAGGAACAGGTAAATCATTCCCGAAGCAGAAATAACTTGAAAGTGTCGGTCTGGGCAGGTCAATAGCTGGAAACGCAGCGGGAAATGCCGTCGGCAGCGCTGTTCTGCCACCTGGCGCTGGAGCACCGTCCCGGCTGGACCCCGCGGCTGCCTTCGTGCTTCCCTCCTTCCCTCCCTCCCTCCCGCATGTCACCCAGCCCTGGCGACAGCCTGCCCCGAGCGCCTCCCGCCAGCAGCGCCGGCAGCACAGCCAGCGACCCGGGACATGCATTCACCACGGAACCATAAAATCGTTCTTTAACCCTGAATGATTTTTACTACTTATAGATATCATTCCCCTTTGCACAGGGCAGTCCTGGTGACTAAATTGTGTCCTAGAATGTGATAACTACTGGTTGCAAAGATGTGACTGCTACTTACCCATTATTTAGAGGCACTTGGGGTGATACTTGGGGCCATCCTGTGCAAGGCCAGGAGCTGGACCTGGATGATCTTTGTGGGTCCCTTTGAACTCAGAAATTCCAACTATATTCCATGATTCTATTTCCATTTTTAATGCCTAAAAAGTACCAAATATGTACATTTATGATCCGATTAGGTGTGTTCTTAACCCCTTCCTTACCCTAACGTTTCTATTTTGCATTTTAACATAATGCAGGTGTTTCTGTACTTGTAAACTGAGGCATGGCTTAGTCTGCTGCATGCATTAAAGATTTGGTTTTTGACTGCTTGGAAATGGATTGTCCATGAAGATGATAAAAAATATTCAGCGGAAGGGACTGTTTTCCATCTCTAAATAGATGCTGCTGAGAAATCTGTAGAAAGACTGTGTCTAAATACCTTATGCTTTAACTTACTTGGCTGCAGCTTCTTCCCCACACAGTTTCCCCACCCTGGAACCACTACCCCCACCTTGTGAGGTTGTACCTGGGTGCAACGGGCCCTTCTAGAGTCTCTGCACTGAGAAAGATACTGAGAACCTTGAGCAGAGCAGCAGCAAGCCAGTGCTGCTTCCCTGCAGGTCAGTGGGCATATGAAGGGCCTTCAAAGGCAACATATGGAGCAAGCCTGTGCTCTGCACAAGTCATGCACAGGTTGCAGGCTGCACACAGGCAACAGGGTCCAGGAAATAAAAGTTGCATATGCCAACCCAGAAATCTGGCCTGCCTGCAGAGCACGAGAATCCCGGCATAGATATCTGTCAATATTTATTTGGCTGTAAAATTCATACCTGGCTACCCTGAGAAGATTCCCCCTTCCCATTTTAATGCCTGCAAGCTTTATAGAGTAAAACAAATCCACAGGCAAACGCTGAGGCCTGACTGACATGTGAAGCAACTCTCAGGTAGTCAGATCCTCTGACAACCCAGCCTGAATGATGCTGATAAGCTGTGCTTTCAGGAGTTGCTAAATACAGGTGACTCCCTTGTTCATGTGGGGCAGACTTGCTGGCAATCACACAGACCAGGCAATTGGGAATGACAAGCAATTCTGGGTGTCATAGAAGAAGCCCTTTTTGGTGTCAGGGGTAAATTGCACTTCAAACTTTTATCTTTCTCTGCAGGAAATCAGAACTGACTGATCTCACTCAGAAACAGGCACAGGCTGACTGGTCACAGCACAAGCTGGCTGGTCTGGGCCAACAGCCCCACCGCTCCCAGTTCCATACAGAGTTAACCCAGCTGCCAGCTAACCTACAGAGTGGGAAAAGGAACAGCTAAGCCTGGCTTGTATATTGAGTTTCTCTCAGGTCAGATCAGAGAGAGCTAATGAACCATGATCTGTAGAACTTCATAAAGATACAGCCATTTCGAAGCTCTTCTCATCAGGATGTAACTGTTATTACAGCTCCAGGACTTGGTATTTCAGAAAAAAAGTTCAGAATGATTTTAAAGTGAGGCTTATTCCTCAGACCTGACAGGCTTCCTGTAAATCTCAAGCAACAAGGCAACAAAACATAAAGTTCTTAAATGAGGGATCATTTAAGGTGATAGAGAAAGCTCAAGTACTCAACACTTCCTGCTTTGGTTTTCACAGACAGGCCTGCTCCCACAGCTCTGCATGTGCCAGTGTGCTCCGGAGAGGAGCAGCCATCAGGAGGAAACAATGTTAGGGTCTACTGAAAAACTGGATGTATTGAAGTCCATAGGGTGGTGGTGATGGGACCAACACAGAGCTGTAGAAGTGGTTGTCCCACATGATTATGAGATAGTTAAAATATCATCCATGAAACAGACCATGTTTATCATGGAAGGGCTCTGATCACTGGACAAAGACCTTAGCTCTGAATAAAAAGAAGACTCAAGGAATAGGGGCTAGTTTGCATCCACTGCAGTCCCCAGACAGTGAAGGTACATTTCCCCTTGGAATTTAATCCTAAATACTTGCAGGACACAGGAATAACCAACATGGACTTGTCACAGGCAAATTAGACTTGACCACTTGATAATTCTGCATCTCACTGCTGACAGCAACGCAGATGAGGTGAGGGAGATGATGCAGCACATCCAGGTTTCAGACAACACCTCCCATAGCAGCTTTCCTTAGAAGCTGAGGTGTGTGGGCTGGAGGAAGTCAACAACTTAACATCCAACTGGGGGCCAGCAGATAGCAGAGAAAATATTCCAGGGGGCCAATACCAAGGGCACAGTGTTCTACCTTCTCCTGCTACTAACAGATAATGTAAATGAATGGTCACGCAATACACTTGGAGTCTCAGGTTGGATAGTAGGAAAAACTTAAGTGTAACAGATTACTCAAAGAGGCTCCATGATCTCCATCCTTTTAAGTGTCTCAAGACTTGATTAAAAAACAGAATATAGCTGACCTGGTCTAGTATTGCCCATAGCCCTACTTCATACTCGAGATGAAGTCTTTAGGGTCCTTCCACCAACACCTCTATGAATTGGTGTACGTGATTTCATTCCTGTCAGCAAAAACATCGGTATTCCAAACAAACTGCCTTTAATATGCAAAACACATGCATTTATTCATTGCAGTCTGATGATTGTTATGGGTCCCTTCCCACTTGAGATATTCTACGATTCTTTCACTGCTTAGCTTAATTCCCAAGCCTCTCTGGGGAGCTTTGCGCTTCTAGAACAAGCATCTGCTGTATATATGCAAACTTGTGACTTGTTCTCAGCCCAGCCAGTTAGCTGCATGATTCTGCTCCCAGGCCACTGAAGGCACCTTTTTCTCCTCTGTGTACTTTCATCACAGAGATAGACATGGCTGAATTTACTGTAGGGAACAGTTTACATGAGCAAATCCTTTCTTGTGCCACAACCATGAAACAGTGACACACAGGGTTCTCTGCTTAGAAATGTACCTCAAAAAAAAAAATCAGTTCCAGGTTGAAGGATTCTACATCTTTGCTATTTTGCTTCAGAAAAATATTCACGTAATTAAGATTTTAAGGCTGCTACCTTCACTCTGAGGAACTCTAATTATTAAGAGCAAAAGCATTTGGCAGAGGAACAGAGGTGTCAGAACATCTATCCATAATTCTATTGTGTCTGACAAAACAAACAACTTCCATCTCCAAATAGATCAGTGATGCCCTTTATTTTTCCCCTCTACCAATTGCCAATTAAAGAATTGCATTTAGGATCTGCTGATATTCCACACAACAGCTGCTGGTAAATTTCTGGCTGACTGTACAGACCAGCTTCTTGGAAGGCCAATGTGCTGTACAAGCGTGGCAGAAATGGAACAGGCAACCAGGATTAAATCACAGTTAAAGGGGGAGGGGAGAGGAATGCCTGCACTACAGCCTTGTGAGGAATTACCGGTCACGTTAGTTCTCCGAATCTACCCCCGGCCTAATTAAGCTGCATTTTTACTGTAAAGCAGGCAAACTGCCAGCCACGGTGAAGTGAAACCAGCTTTCCAGTAACTGCCAAGAGGAGCTCAAAAGCATATTCATGTTTAAAACAGAAGCCTTTAGTAAGGGGGCTTGAGAAGCTATGCTTGAACAGGGCTTGGACTAACATTAAAATACAACTCTTAATATAGCAATATGTAAGGTGCTTCGGGGTTTTTTTAAGGTGTGGGTGTTTTTGTGGGTTTGTTTTATTTTTTAATTTGCATCCTCTGAGCCTGATTTCATATTCACGTCAAGTATCACTATTTCCTTTTGAAATCACTGCAACCTGTACAGACCATCCAGTTTTTTTGTCCCGTTTCTCTGTTCCAGGGCAGGCCAATCTGGGGCAAACACAAGTAATGTAGGGGTCTGATTCAGAGCAGTACAGCCAGGCCCCTTAGATCAGTTTGTGATGTGTGTACACTGGATCAACAATCAACCTGTGCTACGACATTTGGTCCAAGAGCAGACTGTATTTGCAGTTTTTTCAGTTGGGATTTGCCAGCCAACTACAAAGACCATATTAGTTCTTATGAAATTAGAAGCTCAGGCCATATGCCAATAAACAAATCCAATGGAAGCTGAAGCACGAGCAGTCACCCTCCCTGCCATCCAAACACAAATGTCAATGCAGGGTTTCTAACTAACAGGCATTCCACAGGAGCACTATTACAAGGTCCTTGAGGAATCAAAAAATTGCTCAGCCTACACATCACTGATCAGGCACAGTGCACAAGCTCTGATAACTGCTTAACTCCTCCTCCCCTCCCCCTTATAATTACTTAAATGACAGGGATTCAACTACCACATGAACCCACTAAGCAGATTCACCAGCAACTCTTCCAGATCAGACTCGGGAACAATGGATGAATTGCTTGCTGCGTCAGTCCCTATATGCAAGCTTTAGGGGCTAGACACTGAGAAAACCTCATTCATTTGGATCCTAAGCCAAATATCAAACACATCCTTTTCCAAAACTTCTTTTGTCCTTGCATTGTTAGTAAGCATACATGCAAAACTGCTAATAGAGAGCCACAGTGAACACAAAGAAATCATGGTGCAAAATATCCACTTCTTAGATTTTTTTTCTTCTATGTCAACTGTTCCACTGCAGATGTTGGTTTGCAGGCTAGGAGAGATCTGATCACCACTCCTAAAAAGAAATCAACATTTTTCCTTTTTAAAAGACGTTTCACCAACATTTCATTTTTGAAAGGCAATTTTTTTTTTCAGCAATTGAGCAATAGTCCACAGGATGAGAAGCAGCAAAAGCATTTTATTTGCTGTATTATTAGTGTCATTAGAAATATGGTAAAAAAAACACGCAAGTCCACACAGAAAGGAAAGCTTAATAAAACCCAAAGACAACTGGAAAGGTGGTGGTGGTAGTGGTAGAGACTTAGCAGAGAAAATACTTTTTGAAGTCTTCCAAGTTTCTAGACAGCAACAGCTCTTTTTTGGCCATCAGAGATGGTAACAAATCTTCCTACTACTTTGCATCAGAGTGTCCTCCTCCACCCTTGTTGGACTGCTAGCTTCAAATCACTTAAATGTGTTGTGGAGTGTGAGAAGGGAACTAAACACAACATCAGGATCTCTTCGCATGAGATAACGCTTTCATGCAACTGTTCTGCACATGCAAAGGCATAAAACTTACTGAGCAAACACTATCTTCTCAAAAATCACTTCAAGTCATAACAACACTTCACTTGGTTTAATTCCTGTATTTTCCAAAAGGTGGTAGAAGTACTGCATTTTATAAACAATAACATGCTTCTCCTCCTTCAAACAGAAAATATCTTTAATCTTTGCAACAGAATGATTTCTTTTCTCTGACACTGAAATGATGAGACAGTCTTAATTCATGAAGTAACAATTGTGTTTCTGAAGTTGCCACAACGATTATTTGTAAACATTATACCCACAACAGTAAGTACATTAAAATCCCACACTTCCACCTTAAAATAAACCACAAAGATTTGACATGAAATACATAAAAAGTTTATTATGTATGTACCCCATCTTCTTATCTGGAGGAGAAAATCTGAGGCAACAGTTTGGTGCAGTATAGAGAAGCAAAGCACTATACAGTAGCTGCACACAGCTTGATTGGTTTCAGACCACAACTAAATACTCTTACTATGACTGTTAGTACAGAAATGTTCTGTAATTAGAAAAAATGAGAAGTATTACTCTCATGCTGTACAGTCTTATGCTTCTTGGTTAGAAAAGAACAACTGATTGAGTTTGAATCTTTCGCGCCTGAACCTTGCACACCAACTTGTTCGGCTGTTGCCTCTGGAATGTTCAGCACAAAGGTTAAGCTCCAGACATAATTTAAGTGCTTTTCATGTGCAAACTGTTACTCGCTAAAGCTTTCAAAGTACATTTAATTACAGATATGAACACCCTGTAAAGATATGAGGATATGACAGCAGACCCAGAGGCCAATACAGATTCTTTAAGAGAAATGCTATGTTCCACTGCAGTAGTTCTAGTCCCTGATTAGGTCCTTCCAAAGAGGGGGCTTATTTCAATTGTAGGAGATAGACCACTCTTTAACAGAAGCATCATGGGATGTTGTTACCAGAGTATGTTCATCCAACCACGCCAAGCCGCTTACATGATGTAGTCTGTGAGCATCTGTATCGCAGTGCAAAGTAACAGAAAAGAATTAGGAATGCTGGGTTGACAAGGTAACCTTCAGCACATTCCAAACATGATTTTTAGCTGCATTAAATACTAGTACTGGATTTTAAAAGTAACTACAAAAATAACATAACAATAGAATTCCAGCTAATGTGACTAGATAGAGATTAACAGAAAGGCTAAATTATTTTGGGAACATTCAAAGCCTGCTTACCATTAGTTTAGAAAACAGGAACAGTGTTGGATTTCAATAACTACTAGCAACTTTCAAAAGTAGCATGTTGAAGAAAACATACCTGGTATCTTGACTCTGGTCTCTGGATCACTCACAGTCCAAACATACACCATCATGTCCATGCCTCCAGAAGCAAAGTGTTCATTATCTGGTGACCACGCAATACAAACAACTTTCGCATGGTGTCCGTAAAAGACGTTATACTCCTATTTGAAAATTCGGGAGACAAGGGTCATTCCAGTAGTTAAAGCTACTTCAGGAAATCACTAACTTTCCATGTGCAGCATCAGAACAAGCTACTGCAAGACTCCAGACAATGTATATCTCAGGTGCAGATGGATACACTAAGCAAACCAACTGGTGGCTTCATTTTATGTGATTTATTTAAACACTTACTAGGCCAATAAAATACAAACCTCTTGTAAAAAGCCACTAAGACATTTTTCTATTAAAGCTTGATCTGTTATATGCATATGCAATTTAGAGGCTTCTAAAATAATCCCACAGATATTTCTCAAGCCAAAATTCTTTCAATTTTTACTTAAAAAATGAAATGTTTTTTGTGGAATCTATCCTGCATTTTTATTTCAGTGCTGTTTAGTCAAAGCTTAAGGACTTTACAGACTGATACACATTGACTGCTTGGGCTGAAAAGTGGAAATTGCCCAATTTTTGGTTCTTGGTTAAAAGACAGATTGGCAAATAAAGCAAGACTCCCTCTCCTAGCACATCCCTTTCATTGCTTAGTCCTTACCATGGTGTGCCAGAGCCAGCAGAATTTTATTGCCAAGTCTGCTTTATTTACTTCATTGAATTTTATTGTACTTCATGATTCTTATCAGACTGAGCCTGCATTCTTGTCCATTTTACAAAAATGCACACAAATTCTCTAAAAGACATGGCATGTATTTTTTTTTAAATTTCCTTTAAAAAACCAAAACGAACAAACTAGTGGTTCAGCACACCCAAAGGAACTTTTTGTATTTAACTACTGCTAGTCTCTGGGAATCCAACTCCTTCCCCTTTTCAACTATGCATTTTTTTATTAGGTGGGTTTCAGTGTTTTCCCAGCAGCCAACCTATGCTGCACATTTCCTCAACTATTCTTATGATCTGGAGGGTTCACATAGGCTGCTGTAAACGCTAATACTACCCCAAAATAGCAGGTAAACAGTGACAGAAACATCAAATTTACATCAGTGATTTACAATTAAGCCTCAGCAGCTATAATATACTTCACCACAACAGTTTTAGACATGAGCTGTCAATTTGTTTTTAAACAAAGTCAACTCTTGCTCCAACAATTCTTACCGCGTAGCCATCAGCGACGCTAAAGACAGTGACAACTTTGTTTGCATCACAGACTGCAAGAAAGGCACCATCGTGAGAATATGCCAGGTCAGTAACAGGACCTTTAGCTTCCAAAGTCTTATCATCACTTTTCAATGAGGTTCCTTGGATTGAATACAAATGGACATTCCCATCCTGCAAATTAATAGCAAAGAAGAAGAAAAGGCAGAAAAATAATTTTACAATAGAAAGAGGAGTTTCTGGAACTTTTTACATTAAGTCTATCTGGTAGTGCTTCTGTTAAGAAGAACTTTAAATAACCTGTCACATGCTGGCTACAATCCACCAAGTGCAGAAATAGACCCATTTTCTAGAATTTGCTAACTTCAAGAACACACTGGGTAAAAACAATTTAGCAATTTAAAAACAGCAAATACAAGAAAAGATTAAATTCAAAAAGAAGTGAAATAGACTTTAGATCACAATTGTGGCAGAACCTGGGGAATGAAAGCCCAGGAACACCAAATACACACAACTTACTTGATACAATACTGATGTTGTTACAAATTGTCACCTACTACTTCTCAACAGAACACACCTACTATTATTAAATGCTTCTGTTACTTGCTCCAGTGTTCAAAGTAGTACAGTTTTAGGAAGTGCAACCTTACCGCTCCTCCCACTGCAGCTGTACCTCCTGTGGGGTGAATGGCTACAGCTTCTGGCTCATAGCCAAGGTCATCAATTGCAAAACATTTTTTCTTATCTTTCATCAAGACAATCTGTAAGTAGAAAACCAGAAACTAAGACCCTTCTTCAAAGTACCAAATATAAAACTATACTAAGCCACATTGCTTAGTCATAAATACAAATGCCCTCTGGTTGCTCAGAAATTTATTGTATCTCACCTTAAGGGAACAGTTTAATTCTTAAAAAAAGCCTACATGTGGTGACTAACACATATAATCTGCTGTACTGGAGTACTCATGTTCTAAATTATGCAGTGCAGGGCATGCTCCATTGCCTTCAGCTTTGCTTCACTTGGTTTGAACATGAAATAAACAAACCAGTATTTTTAGCAATGCTTACTCCCTTCCTGGTTCACTGTTAAAGGGAGGGAGGCAGGACCAAATTAGTTGCAAGTTAATTCTGCAATGTTAAACTTTAAAGGCTATTTCCTATCCAGTTCTAGTCTATGGATAACTGGCATTAACTCACATGAAAACAGGTTTGGACAACACTATTAAATGTCCCAAGCACAAAACCAGCACCCATACAGAAAGCATAAATCATTAGAAGTTAATAATATTTCAGTACAAGAGAGCCTTGGTGCAATGTCTCTGGTTTTCTGTGATCTGCATACTAGTGGCAAGCAAGCTAGAGCTTCTTATGCTGTACAACAGCATTAGTTAATTAATTAGTTGGATTAATTGCAAAAAAATAAAATGCAGGAGAAAAACATCCTTTTGCCAAAATCATGTCACTGAACAAATCTGGCAAGAGCATGAGTCTGACTGGTTTAACCTTCCAGCACAAAGCTGTATTGATAACAAATATAGATACACCCACACAAGGGACTTTCTGAAATTTAAATATATACATAAACGTGAAATTGGTACAGGATGAAAAAAGACAAGGCTATCAAGTATCCTGCTGAATTATGTTCCCTACAGCTCTTATTAGGAAATTCTGCAGATGTACAAGGTAACCCCACACTAAATATCTGTATGTTACCATATATGGCATTATTAACACAGCAATTGTTGATAATCCACAAGTTAATACTTACTTGTCCAATGCATAAAACTACAGTATAACCACCAGGACCCACAGCTAAACATTTTGGTTGAACATCCATTTTCACAGCATCCTGGCCACTGGAAGAAGACATGCCAAGGCAGAGAAGCAGGAAGGACAAAGCAGAAAAAAATTATTCCATCTCTACTATTATTTAAAATTGCCTATTCAAATAATCACCCACTAATCATCAAGAACACACATAATTTAATTTTTGAATGTACTAATCTGCAAAGTTTCCTATTGTTTGTTTAAAGCTTTACTGTCTTGATCAGGTAGCACACCTTTGAAACGAAAATTCATGTTGCAATACTATAGTTTAATTTTTAAACTAACTAGATTATCTTAACAGGATTCTTTAATTTTTTTTTTTGCTTAAATTCTGGTTTCCATGAAGAAATAGCTGTGTCTCACCCTTCCTAACCACATTTATCACCACTATCTCTGGATATTTATGAATCACAAAGCAGACACCCTTCCTACAGCCCCTAAGTTGCTCAGTACAAGATAGGTCTCCCGTGGAAGGGATAAAACCAATTGAAAAGCTTGGGAAGCATTTCTCATTGTCAGAAAAAAGCATAAGGTTGATACAGTAATGATGTCTACAGTTTCCATGGTAACATAAAACCTAAATAAACTCCAGCATAATTTTTTTTACCATATAAAAATCAATAAAACTCTTGCTGCAAAACAATTATACTGCAATAAAATGCAACATTTTAACTAACCTGTAATCCCTCTTGCTAAGGTTGGTATAGCGCACAGTGTCATCCATACTGCAGGTAACCAGCTGGTCCATTTCATCCACTGCCATTCTAGAAACCTGGTTTGTGTGGCCTTTCCCAGAAAAGCCATCATTCTCTCCAGTTTCAGAATCCCAATAATGTGCATAATAGAATTAAGGAACATTTGAAGATACTGGTGCAGTCAGGTACCACACCATGAAAAGTTAAATAAGTGAGAGAACAGCTAAGGTTAGAAAGGACCTCTTGAGATTTAGTCCAACCTGCTGCTCAAACTGGTGTCAGCTACGACAGGCTGCAGGGTTCTGTAAGGTTTTGAGTATCTCTAGGGATGGAGACTTTACAAGCTCCATAGGCAGTCTCATAATATCTATTAAGTGAGCCTCTGATGTTCTATAGTGAGCTAAATGACCTACCACAAACAGTAGCAAATAGTGGAATAATTAGCATTAGGTCTGAGACTAGAAAATACTTTTTAAAGAATTTTAGTTTCAAGTCCTACAACACTGGCTTTCCCTCATGTAACATGGTTGCAGGTCTGCAAAGAAACAGGGCCTATATTTATAAGGGTTTATGCCAACATGACACCATTTTAAAGGCAGGATGAAGGACTGTAGTTGCAATTGTAAGCTTCAGAATGCTGGAAATGTAACTTTCTGCATATTGTGTCATAAGTGGAAAATATGTATTGCTATTTCTTGATGTTACAAGAGGCTAATTTGTAGATCTACTTGTTCCTCCATACTAACAAGCTACCTACCATGAAGAAGCAGCAACTGAAAATTAAGAGCTGGCTTATATTTAGCAGGAAAGTGTGAAGGCAACTAGAAAAACAGGTATTAGGGGAAAGCAAAATAAACTTCTTTAGACAAAATATTCACTTGTGTCCAATAAACTTTGGGCTTCTTTTTCACCTCTCCTAACGAGCTCTTTAAAACCATAAGACTATAAGAATTATCACTTATCATTCAAAGGATATTAATATGACCATCATTACTTCCAGAGTAAATATAGGACTTTCCACCATTTTTGTGCACCGTGAGACACTGAATTGATTTACTATGACCCTGTGAATGGGACATAAATAATTATTGATGAGCAATTTTTAACACATACATACACCTACTTGAGAAGAATTATAGGTTATTCAGAAAATAACATGCTATTCACAAGCGTTAAAAGTCATCCAGTATAAAAACCACTATTTTGCAGTGTAGTCATTTAACTGTTACAGCACTGCTATTGCTATGTCCTTGAAGAGAAACAGTAAGCATCATGGATGTCCTTATTAGCCTGATGGGCCAAAATACTTTCATTGCCTTTTCATTACTGCTTTTCAGGCACTTTATGATTCAGGGAAGAGGACTAAATATGGTCATGTACCCACACCAACTTCCAGAATTATAGCAGTGATGGCAAAAATCTGGGACATTGTTTCTAGTTCATGTAAAAATGTAAGTTCCCATGAGAAGAACTCTTGTGTCAGTGAACTCTTTAAATCCTAAAATTAAAGTTCGATTGCATGGTAACCCTAGTCACCTTGTCCACAATACACTAGTTCTGGGGGAATGAGACATCACTGGTAGTTTTCTATCTATGCTGTATTTCTTTTCTCATCTCAAGAATGCTTAAAAAGCTGCAACAAAAGATAAGTTGATAACATTAATTAAAATGAAATAGTCTGTGTATTTGCACAAAGCACAGTCACACATGTAACATAGTAACTTCTTGATTCATATGACTTCAAGAAACAGTCATGCATAGCTTGTTTGGCAATGCTAATTTAACAAAGCTATTCTTCAATAGCTACTAATTCCATCTTGACAACTTCAACCACTGAGTCATTTATTGCAGAAACTCATGCAGTAACAGAACTTACCTTTATGACACGTAAAGGCTTATCTGGATTGTTCTTGTCCAAATAATTGATATAGCCAGACAGAGAGAGAGTCAGTAAGTGGTCTTTCTGCCACAAGCAACCCAGCTGCTGATCCAACACGTTTGATCCCATGTTAAAAGTATTTACAATAGAATTAGCACCGACATCCCAGATTTTAGCTGTTTTATCTCCAGAAGCAGAAAGCAACTGACTACTGTCAGGGCTCCAACTAATCTGTAAAAACAAATGTCACCACAAGACAGCAAATGCATTTATTAATTCAAGACTTTGCGGTTCATGAGCTGAGTAATGAAACATTACGGATCATTTGCACAAATGAAGTAATACTTACAGCATAAATACCTCCATCATGTGCTTTGCCTCCACCAAGAGCACACACTTTCTCTCCAGTCTTCCCATCATAGACAAAAATCTTAAAAGAGCACAAAGACATACAACTTAAAGGGAAAAGCAGTAATAGAAAAACCCCCAAGATAGTGTCTGATACTTTGATACACTAGACTCCTTTTTAGGGAGAGGCACAAGCTACCCTGCATTGAATAATTAAGACTAAATGATTGAGATGAAAATTGTAAATAATCACAGCAAATCCCCTGTACATTGGATCCAGACATGTGAAATTATGGAAGATGTTACAGTTTTGACTCCTGCTGTGATGGCAGCTGCTTAACACTGCTGTCATGGGAGTCTGCCCTCCAAGAAGGACAAGCTACCTGTGGTAACAGTATCATTGTCAACCTGCCCTTATCAGTAGCGAGCACACATGGAGCTATGTTGCTATCTATGAATTCACTATTTCAGCTAGACATCCCAGGATCATAAAGACATACATATTCCAAAAGTACAACATGTTCCTGCCAAAATAACCCGTAAGAGAATGCTAGGGAGATGGAATGGGGAAAAAATCTGAGTAAGAATAGTCTGGTTATTACCAGTTATCAATTATTACAGATTTACAGGAGGATAGTTAAAAGTTTAAACCAGTCATTTTTTGGCATAAAAAAAGAAGCAATGTGAATTTTACAATACTAATCCTATTCCCAAAATGCACAAGAAAAACTTCTCATGCTAAAATCACTACAAAAAGTTCCCTTTTTTTTACCTGCCCATCTGCACTAGCTGTAGCAAATCTGTTCCCATCAGGAGAAAACCTCACACAGTTCACAAACCGTGTATGGTCCTGTAGGAAGAAAGTAAGAATCAGAAAACAAAATAAGAACAGACTGTTTTACATAGAAGACAACCTAGTAACAAAGAAGTTCTCTTATACTTGAACCATAAATTAGCTGTGTAGGAGATGCTTGCTGTAGAGAATTGCTATGAGGCAAGTTTAGCCTCTATCTGAAGAGAATCGTGGGGATCAAGAACAGTCCAGGGAAGACACTGTGACATCATTACTGATGTAGTTAAAACTCAGTGCATACCAGGAGAATGAGTACCCGGTTTCAGGGATAAGTAGTAAAAAAAAGTCAGATGCAACCTACATGCAAACACAAGATTCTTCCCCACAGGTCATTAAATTCTTCTGCAACGTTCTCCAGATTTCAACTCTTGCTTCATTGCGCAGTGAGTTTTATACACAGAAGAGTATTTTATCCTTCTTATTGCAAAAAGAAACCACAGGCATGAGGAATAAGTTACTATTTTACTGAAATTCCATTTCTGGGAGACTGCATTAGTGGTAGTTCTGTGAAGTAATGAGGCAAGACTGATGTATGCTCCCCAAATAGACTATTTACAAGTAGGAGACTATTCAAACCATGCAAACTAGAAAACACACATTAAATAGGGAAACACCACAATGAGGCCAAAGCTCCCATGCAGAGAGATTTGGAAGACTATTTTTAGTATTGTGGAAGGCAGGTTCTAACCTACTTTCTTCAACTATACTTTTTTTTCCCCCCTCGATGATACTGCAGGCTCTAATCTAAACCATATAACAGCCTATACCAGAATCCCATATATCAACCATATATCACTTTAAAAGGAAGACTGCATCACATACCAGTCTAAGCAGCACTGGTAAGTAATTCGGACTTCAGAGTTCCAAAAGAACCAGCTTAGCAAAATGCAAGTATCAGCTTAAGTACAGAAATATATTAGGCAACTACATCATTTCATTGGATCGCAGAGCTCAAAACAATTCCTTTTCTAGAACTGGAACGGCATCCTTACTAAAGTCATCATATGAAGACTACTCAAGGCTTATATGTAAGAAAATAAAAGGCATACTACACTGTTTTTAAAACTAAAATACAAAATAAACATTTTTAATCTACTACTGCAATAATCTCCAGTATCTTTGCAATACTTTTTTTGAGGCAAGAGACCTCCTGCCATTAAAACAGCTGCAGAAGCTAGTGGATTTTTGTTTTCTTTGGCCTTAAGCAACAAGGGATACCTTAACTGTGGTAGTTCCAGCCTTCGTTTCATTTAAGAGATTGTAACAAATACAATAAGAAACAAAGTTCAAAGGAATGTAGAAACAGAAAACTGACCACACAAGTCATTACATACCCATTCCATGTGGTAGAAATTAAGTTATGCTTTCAAACATCTACACTCACCCTTTCTAAGTGGCCCTGGGATTTCAGATTTGAGCATTTGTTATCAGATTGGAAAATTCCATTAAAGTCACCACATTTCTTGAATTATGCACCTTGTCTGCACTGAGAAACAGTGCTCTGAAAGCATCAATAGGGCCACTGAAACACCCTACTTCACCCCTTCCATAACTTAGTGACAAAGAAAAAAGAATACTGGAAAAAGTGCTTCAGGTTCTCTTTTTAACCAGTCATTTATTTCAGTTTTCTTGGACTGAGATGAGCTTTTGGCTATACATGATTTTAAGAAAGCCACTTGGCACCATCTATGCCTCAAAAGGGGGAACTGAGAACTTTTGTTACAACAGCTAGTTGCGACAAGAACTGCTGCACAGTTTAACAGAGCCACATCTAAACTTAAACTCACACTTAGTGTAAACTTGAACTTGAATGGCGGTCCCTCAAAGAAAGCAGCACAGTTGTCATCACTGCCAGTTGCCAGCCGATATGGTCTCGTTTGTTTAATGTCCACGCTATTGATCACTTTATTGTGCCCAGTAATCTCGCCAACAGAAGAGCCGCTATCCCACAGGAACACTGCTCCGAATCTAGTTAGGAAAGCACACAATAACTACAATTCATAAAAGTTACATGCGGATTAACTCCTTGAACATCTGCAATCTGCAGATTTGAGTGCACTCAAAGAAAAGAAATTAGGTCATCTCATTAAATCTCATGCAAGCACATCATAGTTCCCTGAAGGCTATTTGAGATCTTTCTGGTGAGAGAATCTAATCCTCAATAGGAGACGTTTGCTGAAGGGGACAAACAATCAAGTTTTGCATATAAAGCTTCTAACGTTCAGAGATCCAATGTATATTCCTCACTAAGACTGTTAGTTTATAAAAGAAAGCAGTAAATTATTCCATCTGCCTAGCCACTACACAGAATGCAGAAAGCTAGGATAACAATGACACTGGATCATAGTTATCTATCTGGCTATTTAGCCTAGATTGGGTAGCATCACTTTACAAATATTACTACTTAAAGGTTTAAGGAAGAAGAGTTTTAAAAGCATTTTAGTTCTTACTCTAAATCACCTTAAAAACCCCCTGGTATAATCAATACAGAGGCACTGAACTGCCAGAGCATTGCTATTTGAAAGGCCTTCTTTAGAATCTCTTCAACAATATTCTAGACTGAAAGCACATCCACCTAACAGGAAGCTGGCCAAGTTTTTGAAGGAGGAGAGCTAACTCACATTGTATCTACCCAGGAGCAGATGGGGCAGAGGGAGTAATGGAGGACAAAAAAAAAAAAAAAAAAAAATCTTTTTCAAGGACACAGTACTTGACAGGGATTAAAAAATGGTACAGGGAATCAGTGAACAGGACCACACGATGCTTTTTAGTCCTTTACGCAGAAGACTACCTGGTCTGGACTCCACCTTCAGGTTCTGACAGTCCTTGAACATTAAAAGGAGGACACAAACCTGAACGGGCATCTCATTTAGTCAGGTAAAGGACAACCACTTGTGATTTCATTAAACTACCACAATAAGGCCTAAAAATATAGACATGTTGCCAAAGGAGAAAATTCAGATACTTTCATTTTTTAAACTTTTATTCAATCAATTGAATAAGACCACGAGTCCAGTAAGTGAAGGAGGAGGGGAAATAAACCTTGTGTTTTCTCCTTCCTACCCTATCAGAATTTGACAAAAAAATCCACCGAACAGCTATCCTTGAACACAATACCCACCTACCTCTAAGAAACAAGTCCCATACAATTTTTAAACTAAGCAATTGTAACAGAACTGTATTTTCCAACTAATTTACAGCTGTCAAACACTGCATAGAGAATTTTGTTGCAGAACAGCACAACTTGAAGTCTAGACAGGGAAAAAGCAATGATTACCTTCCACTGAAGAATTAAAAGCTTTCTGCAAGGAACTTGCTTTGTTAGAATACAGAGGTTTACAGTAAATGTATGTATCTATATATAGACACACACACACGAATTACTCACTTTTCCCTTCCTTCTCCAACCACAGCAATTCTCTTGCTGTCTTCAGTCCATGCAAGGTCCTTTATTTTTCCTGCAAATGGCTGATACTCATACTTCAGTAGGTGTTCCTTCTGTGTAGTATCCCAGATTCTCAGCTTTCCAGAGACATCTGCCATAATAAAACAAAATATAACTATTGTTCCAGCATGACTCAGTCACATGACTCAATCTGCCAGAGTACAGATTTTCAGCTACACTGAACACTTGTACTAGGGACCTACTACCTTACCCTGTTACAACTACTACAAATCACTTGATTTAGGAATGCTGAAGGCTATATCCATTTCACCAAATTGGGTTTTTAACCAGATATTATGATTCAAGACATGCAGCACCAAATACAACACACAGAGAAAACACTTGCAGACACGTGAAAGAACTGCACAGTAAGAGTAGGAACTTTAATGTTGTCAGCTGGTATGTGTTTAGTATCACAAAGAACAAGCCAGCCCAGCCCCCCTGCCCAGCAGCTACAAGACAGCTCACTGATCCTTCACTGGGAAGTAGGAGACCCTACATCTACAAGAAGGGAATAGTCCAGTGGACAGTGGTTGATGCACTACAATTTGTACCTTCAAAGGAGACCTGTTTTGCATACAAATACCAGGCATATGTAGAAGTACTAAGAGATTTCTGTCCACAGAACTCAATTCATGCACACCCACCAGTGTACTTTTTCTATACAGAAGCATGCACACACTTAATGGTGCGTGTGGATGCCTGCACTATCTGGAATACTACACAGGAATGCAACAGAATATTCAGGAACAGTAATGTCAAAAGCAGCACACACAGCACAAGCAGTTAACAATTTAAGACTTAAGATAATGAAAGCTCCCTGGCTCACTGTTTCCACTCAGTATTGTACAACCCAAGAGCTATTCAGAGCAATTCCTGTGCTGCAGTATTGTAACCGGAGGAATTGTTCTACACACAGACAAATTTACAGATCTCTAATGAAACCCACACAGCAAAGTCTGTGTGTATTGTACGCTTCAAAAAAGCCACTGTTTTAGAATAAACCACATGCTAAAATATGCGTCTTTCACCTCAGCAGAATGCTTAAATTCTGTTCACCATTTATTGGTGCATCTTTACAGTTCAATTTAAACATACAGCAACCCTGCATTTTTGGGACCTGATCATAGACTGATCTTCTAAATCATGTTCTAAAAGGACAGATTCAGACTTTCATAGAGACAATTTGTTATTGAAGCAGAATTTTAATGCAGACTTTAAAATCGAATTGTTTTCTCCATCTATTAATAGATGAGACACAGAGCTTTAACTTTGCAGTATCTCCCATTACTACATCTGCTATGACTGCTATAAGAGAAATTACCATAAAAGCCAAAAGCATATTGCTAAAGGTCTGTCTCATGAAGCACATGAAGTATTAATGCAGTCTGCATGGTTAATGCAGATTTATAGATAGAGAAATGAATCTTACATGTTATACTTAGAAACAGCTTAAACAGCTTGGTCACCTATCTTCAGACCCCATGCTCAGCAGTATCACAAAACTATTTATAAATGACATACAGAACTCACTTTTTAAGGGAAATTTTGCAACCTAAACTCTTTCACTTGGGTATGACAAAAATTCTGAGAAAAATCAACCAAATACTTCCCTAGCACAGTATCTATTACTGTTCTCTTACAAAGGACTGGAAATCTAAAAGACTACAAGAACAAATTAGATAGTTATTATGAGGATTAAGTGCTGCATAAACCTAGAGCACCAAGTTTGTAGAATACAGAAGAGGGTATTCAATTTGACACATGGTCCACACACAAAAGACTGAGCCAAGAAATCCTGGCTGTGGTCCCTTTCAGACAAGAATGTGAGAAAAAGAGAAAAAAAAAAAAAAAGAAAAAAAAAGCTGTGCTATCAGTGTTCTTAAAGGTTCCCTAATACTCCAAAAATACTTATTTTAATATAGCTTTCTGATATGAAGGAAACCAAGGAGAGAACATTTTACATTTTAAAAAATACAGTTCCCTTGAAATTGCTGCAAGAGAAACTCCCATTCTACTAAGACCTTTGCAAGAAACTGTACTCTCTTTCTAAGGGGCTCATATTCAGAATGTTTTGTTTTCAGATATATTACTTTGAAAATATGTCTGTATTTGGGCACATTACTTGCTTGTGAAGCATTTCTAATTGAAAATGGCAAGCACTTTTTAAAAAATCCATATATTAGCTGCAAATCTTTGTAAGAAATACAAGTTATAGTATTGTATTTATCAATATTTTTCACTGTACACTAGTCCTCCTGAAAAAAATATCAATTATTAGATGCTAGCTTCTAGTAACTGGGGTTTGTTTAGTTCTTCGGTAGTCAAAAACTGCTGTAATACAGGAAATTCACACTGTAAAAATTTATGTTGCACATCCTCAGACTACTGATTCATATGCATTATATGGAAACTGAGACCGAGCCTCTTTCCCTGCTAACTTGCCAAGAAAAGCTTTTTTGGTTCAGGTTAAAAGGTAACAAAAGTCATAAATGTTGCCAAGTTTGGTCAGGAAGAAGGGAGAAGGGAAAAGAAAGGAGTACACACTGTTTTAGAATCCCTCCCCTGCACAAAATATCAAGGTTTATTAACATCACAAACAACAGTCCTGTATTTCAGAAATAACTTTTCACTCTGCTGCATTTACACAAGTCTTCATCACACTAAGTATTCAGGGTTCCTTTCCAGGTTTTTTTAAAATCGAAATAATACATTTTAAAAAGACCAAGAATGTCACTAAACTCACTGCCTAAGGAAGGGGTTAGAGGAATAACAACAGAAATCATTCCTCCTTCAGAGATGTGTACATAATTCCACCAAAGCACATCACAGTGACTGCATATTCCATACACACACGTGAAGTGTTACTACTGTTTTGCCAGTAACTTCAACAGCTCTGTCCACACATCTCATACACATGGATACTTTACCTCCGGATGCTATGTAGAATCCACTGGGAGCATACTTGGCAACTACAACCTGGTGGGCATGCTCAGTGTAGATGTCAGCAATTGCAGGATTCTATTTTAAAGGGAAAAAAAAAGGTACTAAGTTGTATTTCCTCCTTTTCAAAGGAATAAAATCAGAAATTCAAAGATAAAATCATACTATCTCCCTGCACTCCCCACTCTCACACCCTTCCTTCCAGCTTAAATTGAGCAATTGTCTAAAAGTGAGAAGCGCAGTACACATTGCAGAACACTGCTGAGACCACTGGAGCAACACACTACTTTCTAACAACTGGCACAAAAAAAAGATTTCCTCTTAAGGAAGCCTGAAGTGCTGGGACCCTTTCTTCTCCAATACCTGCTGAATAATAGAAAAACACTCTCCAAAATAACAGGCCAAGCATTTTTTAGGGCTAGCCCAAGAATAAAGCAGTTACCCAAGCAGAATACTAAACATGAGCTGTGCTTTGCAGCACACATCTAAAGTTCTACTGTAGTCAAGTATGAAACTTGAGCCTGCAGTTAACCATCACCATGTACCCAAAATCACTCAATAACCAATGAGGTGCGCTAGGCTTGCTCTTTCTTGACAATTGCAATCTGCTTAAAAAGCCAGCAGACCAGAACAGGAAAAGGTGTTTTCCCTTGTATCAAGAGTTGTACAGGAATTCTGAAAAAAATTCACTGCCACTCTATCATAATTTTATCTCTTCAGTCTTAACTACATTTTCAGATGCTTCACGTTGGACAATAAAATGAACTCAGTGTCTCAGCAGATCAGTATTGTTACACAATAGAAGTGCCACACAAATCAAAAAAAGGATGACATCAAGGCAAAAAACTGCTTTCAAATTAATTGTATAAATGTAATTCTGCATTCCTCCCAATTATAATGTATATATGCCATAACAGTAATGCACTACTTTTTAGAAATGTTTTTCTACCATTTAACAGGCTTCTTCCAGCTCCAGAAACTTGACTCATATGATCAAAACAAAATTACATTTTAACTGCTATAATTAATACAGATTTATTCAATCCAACCAGAAAACCACCTGATGTTATGGTATGACTCAGCCATCCAATCAGGAAAAACTAAAACACCCGCTCTGTGTTAGAAAGCGGTCTCCTGCTCACAGGAGTTCTTGCTGTTGCAGTACTGTTACATCTCCGGAAACAGAATACTGCTTGCTCATGCAAAAAGGAGCTCTTTTTCATTCCTGCTTTTAGGCATTGCTTGAGTGCATTGTAGCCCTACTTAAGTCACAACCATCTGCACTTACAGCATGCATCCATCTTCATTTTGTGCCCAACTGGATTTCATCTGAGCAAGATAAGATAATGTTTTCCCTATTCTACATCTGCATCACCTACATGTTCAGAAAGCTCAAATCCCCCCCTCCTCCCCCTGCTGTTATTAATGGCATACATAAGTAGGTGCTACTTTACAGCAAGAATCTCCAAGAGTCTGGGAAACTAAGCTGAGAGACTAACTTAAAGGGTTAAATGGAAGAGTCCCAAATTTAAGATATGGTAAATAGATTCCAGAAACCAGGTAATGAGGTAGAGCTGTCAAATTGTACATTATTTATTCAATAGTATTATTTCTGCTTGTAAAGTCAGTTTTCTAACTTGCATGTTGTCCACATCAAGACCAAACCCCAAAAAACACTTCTAAAAAGATATTTTAGGAGAAAATTATAGTGTGAGCTGGGACAAATGTAGTACCTAGATTAAACCAGCAGTGAGCTTATGTGGCTTATTTCAAACACTGAAACCAGAGCCACATATGAAAGTGAGCAGTTTCAGTTCCAAGCTTCAAAGTAGTCTTAGACCCATGAAAATAAAATATTAATGAAGTATGAAACCTTAAAAATATCGTTAGTCTTTCTCACAGTGCTTTTCCAGCACTGCTCCAGAACTACTTCTTGTTAAAGGAAGTCTCTAGATCATGCTCAAAGATCAAGCTATGAATGCTATATTCATCTGATTAGCTAATGCTAGATAGGTTTAGACTTAAGGAGAAAGGTGATCACTGCATTTTGATGACCTGTTTTTTTTTTAATTCGAGCACAACCATTCCATTGGAGAACTGTTCATGGAGGGAATACACACAAACCCCCCAGCATTTCATTTGGTTGTTACAAACTATTAGAGAGGCTTCTATACCATTCATAAACTGCATAGCTCTTTACTAAGAGTGGACACACCTGCACATCAGGTTACAAACTGCAACATTCTCCAGCACAAAAGCCACAGCACAGGTTTAGGTCAGTTTTTGTGTTATTGCTACAATATATTCTGTAGTCACCTGTCAATTATTAACAGAAGCAAACTCGCCTTGTCAGTTGGATAGGTCTGCATATCAGCATGAATTGCACCATAAAACTGAAGGATTTGTGACTTCTATTCTCACCTTTCCTTGGGAGTTTAAACAGTTTAAATTTGAATTCCCACAACCCCACCTCGCCTGTTCTCAGGTCACCATGTGCACTACACCCCGCAGCGCATGCTGGGGCTCACATTTGGACTGGGCTAATGTTTAGTGAGCTGATTCAGGCAAAGCAAATTGCTTTCTTCCAATTTAACCTCCAAATCAGGGTCAGAAGAGCATTAATGACAGTGCAAGGGAGGAGGTCAGCATTCATGACTTGGGCAGAAACTGTAATGTAAGCAGAGTGGCTTTTCCCTCTTCTCTCATCACACTGTGTGCCATTACAGGCTTTAACTGGGGCTTCTGGTTTCAGAAACTTGAACTTTTCTTGATACCAAGAGCAAAACACTATTACAAAGACGTTAAACCGACATACTGAAATCAGAGTGCAAGATTATTTTTGGTTTTAAGTGGATAAATTTAAACTGATAGCAATCAAGAAATCCGCAAGGAATTTAGTTATTAGTAGCACTTTTCTATTACTACATGACAGTGAAGAAATGTCTGAATAAAGTGGGGGTGATGAGGTAAAAGAGGGAAACAGCTCAGTTTACAAAGGTGATTTAGAGAAGCAGCCATAAACAAATCCATTGTTGTGGAGACCTAAAAATTCCAGAGGTATGTCCTGCCCCTCCCCCCGCAGCCCTTCCTGCTGCAGGCCAAATCTGCAGTAGGAAAGTAAATCTAGGGGAGAATTTGATTTCTAAAGAATAAGCAACCACTTAGAAGAAATTTATTTTTTAAAAACCAGTAGTAAGACAATGGCCTAAACATGCAACGTTTCCTCCATGCTTTTAAAAGGGATGCCACCTTTGAAATGAAATCTTTCAAATAACTCTTACCATTTCTCTAGTTAGCACCAGAGGAAAAAACCAAACCCAAACCTCCACACTACTGAAAACATTAACTGGGGCATTCTAATATTTAATCAATGAGCAAAATGCCCTGTGAGCAGGGCTGAGAACTTGCATCCAGTTTGTTATGGAGTCCAGCAACTCATAACTGGTCTGATTCCTCGAGCTGGGGCTGGGTGGGGGGAAAGAAGCTGAAGAATAATTCGTTTAAAGATACGGGTTTGCAAGTATTTACATGCTTCTCTGACAGGCTAAGGGCCCAAAAACAGCAAAGAAGGAAGAGCTCATTTATTAGGCAAACACAGCACTCAACTTCATAATAGTGATACCTAAGAAGATAAACAGGGCCAACCAGAATATACCAGTCTCTCGTCTCTTAAGTCCTATGCGAAGAGGGAAAGAGCTGCACATTTTACCGAGATTTTCTACATCTTTTTACTGTCGCTGCCTATGGTTTTATGCCTGAGTCATGCACTCTACTTATTCTCCTGCTGCTGATCAGGGATCTGTGACCTCGATTGAAATCACCAAGACTGAATGAAGCACAGGCTGTTAAAGGAGGGGCAGGGAGCGAAAATGAAACTTAGCGAAAGCTTTACACTAGAAAACAAAATAAATCAAGATACATTACATCAATGTTTCTGATGACGACACATTTTCCATTGGTATAAAGAAAATTGTTGCCCTTAGGATCACCTCCAATAATTTTGGAAACGCCTCGTTCAACCTGCGGAAGGCTGGCGAACACTTTTTCTACGAAAAATAAAGGGAGAAATGGGATAAAAGGAAAATAAATAATAATAATTTTTTAAAAAAAAATCAAAATAAAAGGAAGGCGCTTAATGCCTCCGCGCTACGGGCACACGCCCTGCCCTGACGGCGGCCACCGTCACTTGTTGCTGTCAGGGCGCTGCGAGGCAGCGCCGGCTCCGCGCCATCCCGCGGGGCCGCACGAGGGTCCGCAGCCCGCGGGGCTCCCCGTCCCCATCCCCGCCCGGAACCTCGCCGCCCCGGCGCGCCCGCCAGCTTACTGATCTCGTACGGCATCTTCGCCCACTTGTTACGGCGGCGGCAGGCACGGGCAGTGAAGGGCAGCGGGCGCGGCCGGGCCGGGCTCTGTCGCTCCGCTGCCGCCGCTCAGCCCCGCTCGGCCCCGCGGCGCGAACCAGGAAGCGCCCGCGCCGCGCGCCGCTCTCCGCTGCCTTTGACCATATATAGTCAACTCTGCTCGCGCCGCGCCGCTCCCCGCCAGCCCGCGCCGCGCGCCCTCCCCCGGAAATGCCGTGGGCTCGGCCGGGCCCGGCGGGGCCGCGCTGGGGCGGCCTCGGAGGCGGCCCCGCCCCGCGGGGAGCTGCGCGCAGGGCGGGCCGGGCCGGGCCGGGCCGGGGCCGGGGCCGAGGCCGAGGCCGAGGCCGGGGCCGGGCGGGCGCCACACGGCGGCTCTGACCGGCCTCGGCCGCGCCGCGCGTGCGCGGGGCCGCTCCCGCCGGGGCGCTCCCGGGCGCGTGCGCGTGCGCGGCGGCGGGGCCGCGGCGGGCGGGGCTGCGCGCACCGGCAGCGCCCTGCCACGGGAATGCCGGGCGGGCAGGGGGCACATCCGCGGGGAGCCCGGGAATGCCGGGCGGGCAGGGGGCACATCCGCGGGGAGCCCGGGGGGATGGGCGCGGGGACGGGGGCAGGCTCGGGGGCGCCGCGGCTGTGCGGAGAAGCAGTCCCTCCGCGGGCGCTGTCGGCCCTTCCCCGGCGCCGCTCTTCACCATGCGGCAGCAGCCGCTGGCTCCCACGCCGTCCCTAAGCGTGGCTGCTCTGCTTACTCTGCCCAGCGGTAGCTATTGGGATACCGGGAATGTGCCTTAAGCTACTGCGACGACAGACCTTTGGTTTTGCTTGGGAAGCATCGTCCTTGTCATCAGGGATTGAGTCGCCGTAGTAACCTCCTGTGGGAGAGGCTATGCAGGTCCCTGAGTTCCTCCTCTTACAGAGCTCTTGGGAAGGCAATTGCTGTCCACAGACAGTATTTCCTTTAAGATCAGTCTTATCTTCATCCCTTATATATTTACAATTATAATATCCTATAGTTTTATGCCATTCAATTCCAGATGCTGCTGAGGTGCTTTGCCAACTGCAAGTTTATCTCCTGAGTTGTCCCCTGAGGCCAGGTTGGTTGTCTGTGTAAATTAAGCTGAACTACATACAGCCCTTCATGTTTTCTATATAGCTTTGGATAAATTGAAATCTTCTCTCCTTCCAATTTATTTATAATATTAATATAAATCACGGGTACGATCAGCTCTGCATGATACAGCAAGGCAAAGCTATCTAATCGGCAGAAACCCCTGAATTATGTGCTACTTTGTGCTTTTGTCCCTTTAACTTGTTTCATTTGTAAAGTGACTGAGTTTTTTCCTATCAAACGGGGAAAAAAGCATCAGGATAGATGGGCATGACAGGACTGCCTTGCACAGCATGTGAATGTAGAATATAAAAAGAGCAAAGCTTTTGGTGTGTTCTTGGCCCACTGACCTGTAAAACAGGCATGGGGGAGCCCTGTGGGATTCTCCTTTGGGGGCTGGGAGAATAGGTTGAGAAAGAGAAAAGCTTCGGATTCTCAAATGCAGGAAGAATCAGTGCGGGGGTGTAAAGCCTTTCATGCAGAGAGGGGTAAGCATTTCAGCGTGAAAGGATGCTGAAATTTCCCGAGAACCAGTCTTGAGTTGGCTTATGCAGCCATTCTACTCAAGGGGCAGTAAAGGCTGCACACAACTACACTGGGACTGTTGCAAGAGGTTTAGGTATTTTTCACTTCTGTGCTAAATGTATTTGGATTTTTCCCTTATTCAGTGTTCAAAGAGCTACATTTTCCTGGAATAATTGCCATATGCCCATTAAAAATCAAGTTATCCATGTGAAACCAGCTGTTTTTTCTTCACCTCCTTGCATCTTCTAGAAATACATGAATCTGTATGTATTTATTATGTCAATATTTCATGCTAAAGACTAAGTAGAGTCTACATTTGCCATAAGCTGGTTTTGTGCACAAAAGCTGCATTATCTTTTATGTACGTAAATAGAATTTTACATGGCCAGAATCATGTTTACATTTTTGCAACTACATAGAAGATATTTTCCCTCCTTGTAAGGGTTGCCTTTGTAGTTTCTTAAAGCACTGGCCTCTTCTCACATCGTAATATTTTTAATATAAATTTGATATTTACTTGGAATTATGTATGCATTATAAATATCCTATTCACTAGCTTCTCATAAATAGCTGAATAATGGCCATGGCCTGGAAGTAGCAAGTATGCCTGCAGAAACTCCTATAAAAAATCGAAAGTCAGTTTCAGAAGCTTTTTTTTCTTTTTTTTTTAGGTGCCGCAAGTATTTGAGAGTTGAGAAATCCAAATCTGGATCTTCTCAGTAAAACTCTGATGGTACTCCTGAAGTTTCCATTCTCCAGCCCGTAGAAGGGAATTGAATTAATGAATTGTTAGTTTTCCCTCTGTAAAGATTTTATTCAGTTTTTAATTACTTGGTTAGCAAGTCTTAGTGATTTTTTTGTGTTTCCACAATTGTCCTTGTGCTTTATGTCTTGGGGTTTTTTTAACAGAGATCTTCATTAAGCTCAAGCTGCAAGTGCTCAGCCTCTTGGGGAACCACAGCCGGCTCATATTTGGCTGCAGATTTATTAGGAATAGTTGAAGAAGTTACTGCTCCCAGATGTCCTACAGCTCTTCACTTGAATGATTGAGCACTTGAATGATCTCTGCAATGCCACTTTGCATGGTCACGCCTGAGGAGATGAAAATTTCTACTGTCCTTGGGCTGGCACTGGGCACACATGAAAACATTTACCAGTTATTTGGAAAACCCGGTTTCTCTGCATCTTTTTCAAGAGTGCTTCATCTTCATAGCAGTAATTACATAGTGATGTCATGGACATCATAGAGATGCTTCAGAGAATGGTCGAATGTTATTGTTTACTTCTTATTATTTACCTAGTGGATTGCAGATACATACATGGCTTGTGAAACATGTAACGACTGATTTCTGCTCCAGAAGGCTCAGTTCTCCAGGCCTGTATTTATTTACCATTAGGTGATATCAAAGATGTTCACATTTTGAGAGTTGAATAGTAACGTTATGCTTAAGATTCTGGGCCAGGAAAAATGGAAGTTTCTGTGAGGAAGGTGTTTGGACTTACAGCTGCACTTCAGAGCAGTAGCTAAGGAAGTCATGAAAAATCAAAGTTTATGCTGTTGCATTGCTCAGAAAATGGAATTTCTAAAATTCATGGCAACTTTTCACGTGTTTTTAGCTTTATTTACCTTTCTCCTTTGCTGACTAACAGATGACTTGAATACTGATGAAAACACGCCCCTTAAATTTGCAACTCAGCAGTATAGCCTCAGGCACGTGTTAACAACTCCTTAGAAAGTATTTCACAGTCTTTTGGTATTTCCACATCACTTAGCATAGCCTTGCATTTATATACAAGTTTTGTCTGATGCTGAGTTGCCATCAGCTTTTGTAAAAGGAATTTAAGTAAAATACGTCTTTATGCTGTGGTTTGGGTTTTTTTTTTTCTTCCAGGCTGCAGCTGTTTCTCTCTGTTTTGAAGTCTAAATGGTGAAATCTGCTCCCAAATAGTCAAACAGAAATGGTACAAGAAGTTTGAAATGAGAATTAATCTTACACAGCCATAGCTGCTGCTATTAGGACATCTTATAATGCACCAATTATAGAATATGTAAATATTTAATAAAATATTTATTACAAATACCAACAAGATAAATACTCTTCTTTAAGACTTAACAATTTTAATTCTAGCCAGATTTGTGTGGAGTCAGTGTCAGAATGCTGATCATCGATTTAATGACAAAAGACAAACTCTGATACACTGATATACTCTGAAAGCTAAAAAATACAATAACTTGAGTTGCTATTGTCATAAAAATACTATGACAACATGATAATTCAATATACAAAAATGCAAATATACTAAGAATTAGTATGAAATTCTGTTTCCACTGACCCTTAAAGGATCAGAATTTGTTCCAGATCGTGAAGATCAAATACCCTGCAGTTTAAAATAATGTAATTCTGCGTTGCTGCAATCCAGCACTCGTTTCCCCAGGCCACCCCTTATTCCACCATCCCTTGCTCAGATACTGGCATTCTGTGTTCCTATTCCTAGATCTGAGACCTGAACCGGGCCAAACCAAATGAAAAAGTTGCCAGGTTAGATTTCAATTAAATGAGTATTGGCCTGTTTCACAGGACTGTTAAACGAGTGCAGGAAGATTGCAAAATCAGCAATGCAGTTTTAGATTAGCTTCAGCTGTTACAAAGCTAAACCTTGGTTATTTCTCACTTTTACAGGTTCTTAGCTTTGTCAGAAAGACGAGGGAAAATCTGAGGCAAAGCTTCAATGTTATAAGACAATAGGAATAGTAACCACGCATGCACTTCACATGCCCCAGCAATAAGGAATGGTTGCAGAATCCCTCTCTATGACCTCTCTGTGTTGGAAAGAACCGTGGGAGCACTAAAAAGCCAATACCAAGTAAAGGCTGTTGAGATTTTAGGCTGAGGAGCGTATATAGACCTTTAATTTCTGTGCTCTTCTCGAAGATATATAATATTAATCTCAGAGGGGCTGAAACACCGTGCATGTTTAACAGATGTTAAAATACTCTTGTTAGACCCCCTGCTCCAGAAGCTACATCCCTTTTTATGTTTGAATCAATACAGCCTTACCTGGAGCTATTAGTAATACAAGGATATGATGTTAATAAACTAAATCCTGCTTTGGCAAAGGTAATTCTTGTCAGTATCATTGACAAAATTTTTTTTTTCTAGTACCCTCAGTGCATAGAAAAAAGGAAAACTATATGTAAATTTTTTGGGGAAAAAACCCAAATGAAAAACCCAATTGTATCAGCCTGGTATGCACTTTTACCAGTAATACAGCATTCTGTTTAGGGCATTTTGTCAGAAAATGTATAAGAAATAATCTGAGGCGTTGACAAAATAATTAACAAGTGTGGGGAAGGAAGGAGTTTTGATCCAGTTAAATTGCAAATACAGCGCAGGCTCATAAAAGGGAATTTCACAGGGATAGGCAGTTACAAGTGGTCTACAGGGAGGCAATTAGATCCTTCTCACTCTCTTAAGGGGACAGACGTTGAAATCAAGAGGCAATTGATTTAGAAGAGATAGAAGGAATGTTGCATAATTAACCCATGGAATTCTTTGCCCCAGGCTAACTTCCAGTCGAATTCCTTAGCTGAATTCAGTCACTTACAAAGATAACATTTAAGATGTTATATACATTAGAATACTCCCTGTAATTGCCTTAAGTAAGAAGAAAAGTAATTGTTTTCCTGGTTAAAGGCATAAGGTATACACCACCTGGAAGTACAAGTAAACTTCCCCATGTGAAACATTACCTGAAAATGGTGTCTCTGAGCACAGAGCTTTGACTGGTGTCTGCAGCCTTATATGGGTTATGGATTACTTTATTTTACTGTATTGAAAATTATCCTGCCTGAAACAGGTGTCATGGAGGCTTGGGAAAACATGTATATTTATACCTCCGTATTTCACAACGGCTTAAACCAAATTAAAGGAGGCAATTTGCAGTTACCAAAATTGTTGAGCAGTTAAAGCTTAAGGGGCGTATAAAAGGATCTTTACCCTATATGGGAGAACAAAACAGAGTTATCATGTAACAGAGCACCTTCTACATTTGTTACAATGACTGCTATGGTGTAGAAACTCTGTTGTCAGCAATGTTTCCAGGTCTGCTGCCATGAACAGGAGAAGCCATACCCATGTTACTCCCAACAACAAAAGGAATACATAGTTTCTAAACCAGGAAAGCTTCTGTTCATCCCAGAGACAGATTATACACCGTCTTTTAGTGAGACACAGCTACAAACAAAACATATTCCTTTCTAAATGCTCATTGTTGATTTGGTGTGACAAGAAAGGCTGTAATATTTGCTTACAGTGCTGTTACATGAGGAGAAATGTGAGAATATACTGGAAAAAAATAAAAATGAAGTTTCTCCTCATACAAAGATTTTTAGCTATTAAAAAAAAGAATAAAATTAAGATCATTATGACCAAACAAAGTTTTTAAAAATGTAATGACATCTAACTGTCACTCATGTACCTGGGATACCCCTGAGGGTTAGGCAGTATCCTTCATTTAATGAGGCTTTTAATGCCTTATATGGGATTCAACTTTGACATCAACATTTTATTTTGAGTCGTGGTGCTCTTTCCTACATGCTGTTTTTGCAGCTAATAATCGCCACTCCATTTATAGTTGTCACGTTTTGCTGGTGACCTAGTCTCTGCTCCCTGTGGCATACCACTAATGCCACTGGTAAGAGCCAGAATAATTCTGACTGCCATGTGATGTGCACACGGGAAGATACAGCTCTCTGGGATGCAGTAGCTTTCCCGTGCCATTCCTGTTACTTGCTTGGATTCGCTGTGCTCTGGTTTCTACCAGCTTGAATCCAAACTAAACTTGTCAAAGCTGAGCGGGTTAAGGAACACCATTTAGGCCTCAAAATAAGGTTGCCTCGTTTCCACGTGCTGTGAGCACATACACATTTCCTCACCCCCATTAAGGGAGGGTATGGTGTGTATGTGGCACCACCATAAAAATCAGACCTATAATAGAAACAGCTTAAAGTAATTACCTCAAGGCATCTACATCTGGAAGTCTTGATCTTCTGCCTTCTGATGGTAGCATATATATGGTTAAGGTTACTATAGCATCGTTAATACCATAGGGAATATTTCTCATGTCTTGGGGCATGGGAAGTTTTTTCCTTCTAACATTAATATTAATCCTGTGCTGGAGAATATACTGCTTTCCAAGAATTAGAATCATAACACAGTTTCTCCATTCTACATTAACAAGCTCTTTAGAAATTGGGTTTCGTTTTCATTAGTAGAGCAGAACCATACTCTTAATTAAGCAAATGAGGGAGACAAAGACTAACATATGCAAATTAAAAAGAAGCCTGGTAGGCAAGAGGAACAAAAAAAAAGGCAAAAGACTTCAAAAAAGCAGTAGTGTCAGAGAATAATTCATCTAACTACAGGGGACTTCTGGAATGGCGAAGAGGGATTTGCATCAGAAGATGTGACAATGTATCCATAAAAAATTGTAATCCCAAAAGTTTACTCAGAGTTCTGGAAGAGGGACTGTCTCATCTCCACTATATAAACCAGCAAAATGTTCATTTATGTGGGAGATTGCTCAGTCTAGCAAAGGGAACTCTCAGTTGTGCAACATTTATGAGGAAAGACTTGAATTGAACCAGTAGACAGGTTAGTATCATTTTCCACATAGTGAAAATCTGATTCCAACCTATTTAAGTAGCCTTCAGAGATCTTTGTTTTCCATGCTTCTCTCAGCTTGATTTTTAGTAGAGTCTGCCAAGATGACCCCACCAAAAGGAGAGTCAGAGCTTCTTAACTGAGAAGCTCCTTAAGTGAGATTAGATTAACTCCATTTGTAACCAATTTCTTAAATTACTACAGTTGGGCTATTCAATGTGTTAAGTGTCAAGAAACTCTTCGTATTGAATTGAAATTAGTTCTAATTCCAATGGTTCTAAAGCCCAGTAAGAGTATTTTCAACAACTTTAGGTCCATGAAGTTCAAAGATCTACCAATTTAATAGTTGCTAGACAGGACAAAAAGAACTTTTTTTTTTTTTTTTTTTTTTTTTTTTTCTATTTCAGAATGCTTTAATGCACATGTAAAAATTGCAATGCAAATTGGCAGAACAGAAATCAAATCCCGCCAGGAACTTTTACATGGGCTTCATTGCTCTATTTTGTCTCTGTGCAGACATTATGATAGAAATGTTTTTCTGATGGTGGAGTTATTTATGCTTTAGAAGTGGTTGCTAAATATAGTTGATAATCATCCAAATTTCTCCTAGAATTTCTGCATCATATATAATGACTAGCTTTTACAGAACCAAAGGAACCAAAAGCTAAAATCATCAGCATTTAACTGTCAGGAAAGCAATGGTGATCTATCTACTATAGAAAGACAAAGGCTTACATCCTTAAGGGAATTAAATGTCTAAATCCTGTTTAAATTGCCTTCCTTCCACTGAAACCACTGAGAATTAGGTCTTTAAATAGAACTTAAAACCTAAATCTCTGTGGTGCTGAACCAATGTCATCATCTGCAATATCTGTGTATATAATGGAAACACCATAAGGAGACATTAAACTGGTTTATCAAGTCATCTATTGATTGTTGTACAATCTGTGGGCATCTTTGGGCTACATAATGATTGTAAATGGGGAAAAATAACTTTTGAAACAGTTTACCTGTGAGCTAACATATTAGCATTACTGTAGGCATACACTTTTTTGGATCACCTCATGTTACCATATAGGGAAGAATTTTTAATTTTTATAAAGAGAACTTCCTGATTTTGCTGATGCTTTTGGCATGACTGCTAATGATGACAGGTTGTCAGGCCTGTCCTTAGGAGGCCTAACAGCATTTACTGGGGGGGACATTAAATTGTCTGGGGGGGCTGTTTGTTAGATGACAATTAGGTGACAGTCCTTATTAAAAAGGCAAAATTCTAGAAATAATTGAATTGGTGACAGAGCGCTTCCTGTTCTTGCTCACATCTTCACTTCTGTCATAAAAGAACCATGCAGAATCACTTGTTGTGGAGATGAAATCACTACAGTAATGGTAAAAATTATTTTAAGCCAGAATTAATAAAAAATTGATCTGCTGATTTCAAGAGTTAATGAAATTAAATATATTAACAAAGGAGATACATTTGCCAATAATGCCTTCTCACATGTTTATGCTTAAGTATCCTCTAAAAACCACAGCAGATGGAATCGTAGTTCCTTTGTAGGGGTTTGGGGATTTTTTTTCCCCTACAGGTTTAACTAATTCTTCTTCAGAGAAAGTTTTGTGTTCTACTCTTTGGTTCTTGCTTTATCTCTGCTTTAGAAAATCTAGGTGGTGAGTGATCCTGTGTTATTTGGCCCATATGAATATAATTTGCTCTGCTCCTGACAACTTCCTCTAGGGAAAAGGCAGAGGGAAATTCACACAATCCTGCTGATGAGAGACAGTTAAGTGAGACATACTTATTAAAAAAGAAATAGCTTTGACTACTAAGTAAAGCAGGGGAGTCAGAACATGAAATCTGTTTTTATATAAACTCACTATAAAAAATAATCTATCATTTGTACAGCTCTGTGAGATCCACTGATGAAAGGCTTTTCCTAAATGCAGAGAATTATAATATAAAGTAAGCTGTCAAGAAATATTGTCATGCTGTAGAGATCACAAGTAACCCATGAAAGAAGGCAGTGTCACGTGTCATTCAGAAACCTTTGTGAACCTGGAGTGACTCTTGCTAGGCTGGCAGAGCTTACCTGGGCTGGCAGAGAGTGTCAGTGGTGGGTTGCAATCATCCCCAATGCACAGCTGCACCCAGGGCTTCCATGGTACTGAGTGAGGGCCTGACCTGTACGCTTCTCTAACTTATATTGGTTATTTGATAATAAAAAGGTCTGGATGTTGGATAAAAACAGGATTAAGCGACCTTTGGAGATGGCCTGGTCCCATCCTCCCTGGTCAATACAGGGCCAGAGAGTATAACTTTAGTTAACCCACAACAGACCCCAAATTCTAAGAGGTAATGATTTACTCTTTAGCAAACCATACATTAATTGCATGCAGACACAGACATGCAGAGGTACATACCTTGTTCATTCATTCCATTTCATTCAAAAAGGTATTATAAATAACACCATATGTTCGTAAAAGGCTGATGACCACATCTGAGTTATAAATAAATGTTTATTAATACCTGTGTAATATTGCATGCAGCCTATGTTTTGAACTGTCAAAGCCTAGTTTCAGTGAACTCACTTAAATGGAGGACATGCAGAGAGCACCTGCCTCAGAGATTTGTGATACAGGATCACACCACAGGCATTTCAGGAATTTAGAGTAAATTCAGTCTTGTTGCTTTAATAGCAAGACTGAATTATTCAGAGGATGGATTTTCACCTTGCTTTGCATCACTGTTGGTTTTGTCTGGCAACATCCATTCTTGCATCTTTATCTGCTACCCAGCTTTTACACACATATAGGAAAGCAACTAAGAGTGGATTATCCCCCCTCCTTGTCAATCCAAATTACTCTGGCAGCATGTTCAAATTTAATGCCACACTCTTAATCGAGGGCAACCAGTACTGATTTAAAAAAACTTTTAAAATCACCCAGTTTATGGGTCCCAATATACCACAGTAAATTATGTGCTAAAAGCTTTGGGTTTGTGGGTTTTGTTTGCTTGCTTGCTTGTTTGTCTGTTTTTCTGTTGCTATTTCAGGAATGTTGAGGTTTTATGGTCTAAAAACATTTCTGGCAGAAGGAATTGTTAAATCATTCAGACGCTGGTTCTCTTGATACAAGAGCAGCCATGGCCTCCAGTGCCTAAAAGCCATTATCTATCACATCAAGCTTGGCAGGACTCAGCACCAGGAAGACAGTGACAATCCTGCCATAATCAAATACACTGCTGTATTGTGTCTGTAAAGAACCAGATACTGTCACAGGAGAGTAGAAGTGTGCTTAACAGAGGCGGTTTTGCTAGTCATAGCTTTCACATGTTCTGTGGACCTCGAGACACAATGACCAATATTTTTGAGTCCCCTGCTAAAATTTGCAAAGAGTGGAGCTGTAGAACATATGTATTTTTGAGCAAACAGTTCTATGAGCCACCATGTGTCCCCTTCAGGATGTTCAGCTCATGAATTTTTCACTAATATTTTCACAGCCAGGATTTCACTAGCCAGTAGATTTTTTTGTCCCCTTTCTCATACATATTATTTACCTAAAGAATACAGTCAAAAATAAGCACATCAGGTGAGGAGTACCAAGGGCCCTCTACAGTTAGTGGTTGTACTGTTCCAGTGGGGTGAGTGAACTCTGCCAAGGAAGGCTTTCTGGTGATAATGGATGTCTGGACGTCTTCCAGACGGGGGCTGTGCTAAAACTGGTGTAGCATCATTTGTGCTGTTATGATATTTATTGACAGATCACTCAGTGATGATACCTTAATGTCCAGAGGCGGGTTTAGAGTTGAGTCAAGAGAAGATAGCTGCTCTGCTGTATCAAGGAGATCAGCAGAATTTGAAAGCTCTAGGGAGAGGTTGAAGATGTTATACCTCATCTCTGACTGTGGTCTATGTCTTGGAGATTAGTCTAGAACTGTGCCCAGCTCTGACAAATGCTTACCAGCCACCTTTTCCATCTGAGTGACTCATTCTGAAAGCGGAAAATAGAACGCCATTTGGGCATCATTTTTTTGCCTGCATTTTTTTAGGTGTCTGATCCAGCTGCTAGTGAGCTTATTCTACTGAGTTTGGGAAGAATTGCCTGTGGAGTCCTTTGTTCTGCCCCACTTCATCATACCACTTGGGAATATAGGACTGGAAGTGATCCTGTGTGTATCAGCTGCCATCCTTTACTGTTATAGATACGGTACAATGAATGACTTTCAAACCCAATTTAGTAACAGCTAGGTTGTGCCTTTTCTTTTCACTGACACCCTGGGAGGGGGGTAACAAGAGGCCTGATAGTCCCTTCTCAGCCCCGTGGACTCCCCCCATACTGCCCAGGATGCCATTTCAGCCCCTATTTGGGGATGTCAATCCCAGCCCCAGTGATACTGTTGGATGCTGGTGTCCAGCTCCCTTGCCCACCCACAGGATCCCCTGAGCAAGGCCCACCCATGGGCTGAAGGCTTGGCCTGACCTCAGGCTGTTCCCATTCCCAGGGAGGTGCCAGATGCCCAGGGTTGAGGCTGGCTGTGCCCCCAGCTGCTCTTGGGAGCCCTGATGGCCCTCCTGGGTATCTCTCACCTGACCTCGCTGTGGCCTGACAGCACTCTTGTACCTTCTTGTTGCATCTGGAAGACTGTTTCACAAGCTCAGCTTACTTTTTGTTCAGAGCTTTCTTTTTCTAATTTTCTATCCTAAAGCTATTTATTATGAGCCTATAATTAGTAGTGACAAATTGTTCTCTCACTTTGGCAGAATTTTCTTTTCATAACAATGCAACGATGTATTTGTAATCAACCATCATATCAATTCTCAGTTCTGCTTGGATGGATTAAATAAGCCAAGCCACCCATATATGATAGGGTCTCCAAATTCAGGGTCATTTTGACAGTTTTTTAGTCTATGTCTCATGTGTGAGTGATTGGAATGAGATGCATTACCCCAGAGAAGACAGCAGAAATGCTTCACATAAGAACATTGATATTTTCCTCTCTCTGCTTGTAATACTGTAGTTAAAACATCCGAAGGTCTTTGCCTTTTTCAGAGCTGCCTTTCATTATCAGTCTGAGTTATCTTGCTATTTGGCACATCTGGATCCTCTCGCCTCCAAACCATGAGATTCCAGCTTAAACATCAGTCTGTGTTGTAGGAGCCCAAGGACACAATCATCTGTTGTGTACCTGTTGTGTCCTCTGCTCCTTTATAGTGACAAGAAATGGGACAATGAAGAAAGCGAGGAGCACAGACAGCGAATTCCCAAAGAGTTCAGGAAAGTGACACAATACCCTAGGGAATGCTGAGCTATGATTTTGAACTGTGCTTTGTAAAAAATATCAAGATACTTTAAACAGAATGTTTCTGATCTCAGGGAGGTCGGTAACTGCCTGGAGACCACCTGTGGGCCACTGCTGCAGGCTGTGGAGACACACTGGTTTCTGTACAAGTGACATTTCACATTAGTCACTGCATGAATAAGTACTGACTAATAAGCACGTCTTCCTGAGCTTTGCAAGCCTACTTGTTTTCCTTTCTCTTTTATTTTTCATAAATGTAGTTTCATAACTGGCAGCTTAATAATTTCAAAAAACATCCTAATGGTTCCTAGCGAAACTCTGTGTACAAGATTGCTGCTGCTCTTTCACAGCAGTGCAGAAACAGGAACTTGTAAGTAATCATGACACAGCACACAACTTTGATCTTAGTACAGATTTCTTTTTGTGCACACATGAGAAATACTTTAGATAAACTCATATTAAATAATCCTTTTTTTTATATGTACCAAAGGACCTTTGAAATTTGGGCTTGCAACTGTTTGCCAGAAGTTCAACAGCAACACTCCTGTGCCTGTTAGTAACATCAGTAGCGTTCAGTATTTGAAGACTACAAGCAACAAAGCAAAGCACACTTCAGACAAGCTTGTTCATCCATCATGCTCTTTTTATCTGCTTTTACCTGAAGAATTCCAGCTCAGACAACACAGGTACAGACCCCTTTTTTAATAGTGAAGTGGAAATTCTGACATGAAAAAAAGTTTCCTTAAATGACAAGATTGAGGTTCTCGTCTCTTAAGGGAAAAGAAGACATACTTTCTACACCAAAGTCTTGACAGGAGCAATTTATTACACTAATGATGGAACTAATAACATCTGAGTTCTAAAACCTTGTGTATTATTTCTATACTCTTCTCACTGCATTTTGTCAGCATTTTCCCATTCTGTACCATACCTGCATGTTCTTTGCACCTGAAATGCCCCAGTAATCCTCACTTAATAGCTAACCATCACTTTCACACCAAGTCTCCTTCACACTATCTGAGGAAGCTGCGTTCAGTATGGAGCTGTGTTGATGCTGTTTGGTTTTGTCAGGCCAACAGAAGACTTGAGTTTACACTGGGGCCTTTCCTTGAGGGACACTAATTTTGGTTGCTTTTCAAATTGTGCACAGACACTGTGTAGGTGTGACAGTTACCAGTGCTATGGTTTGCCAGTGAAGAAAGAACCTTGAGAGAAGAGGAGAGAGTCTTGAAAAGAAAGGCGGAAGAAAGGCAGGTTTCCTGTGGGTTCTCAGTGTTCATGTGAATGCTCTGTGTATCTGCCATCTGTGTGTCTGGGCATGAATATAAGTAAATGTGTCATATATGTATGCTCTGTGTGCATGCACCTACTAGGAACACATCTCAGCCTCACTGCTGGTTGGACATGGAGACATGGATGGTGCAGCCTCCCCTCCTGGGCTGTTACATCCAGCATGGTATATACTGTCTTCTAACAGTGATCCTTAGCCTACAGATGGTAATGCTTTCAAATGTCAGAGCTGGTCTGTACCCAATGAAATATATTGCATACAGGATATGTTGGAGCACCGCCTCAGCACTCTGAAAGTCTTCCAAGCATAACAACCTTTATTTAATAGATGTTTAATTTCCTAAGTGAAGGAAAACAGTAGGGTTTTTATGATTTCTCAAAGAAAGATGAGCCATTGTAAAAGGAGCATTTATAATATATAAATATTCTGACTGTGAAGGCATATTTTTTCAAGCAGAATTATTGAAAAGGACCAAAACAAAACACCTCTACATGCTGTGTAACAGCATTATTTGGTCTTTGATGTAGACAGACACCATCTGATAAGCCTCCCACATGTCAGAAAGCCTGACTTCTCTCAGGGAGTGGGCAGAGGCAATGCTGACAGGCAAGCAAGCATCAGGGAGAAGCAACTCTTACTTCTGACATGGGTTTCACCTTACTTCCAGGGCCTTTCTACCAGACATACAGAGTTCTTTTAATATTTAAGAACTGTTTCCCTCACAGATCTGTGAGATTAATGTCAAGTGTCAGTTGATGTGGAAATGAGTCCAGGATCATCTGAAACTGTGCCATAGTCTAAAAACAAAAGGAGAAAGGAGGGTTTTTTCCTTTTTTTTTTTCATTCAGAAAGCAGTCATGCAATATTAACTTTAGCCCAACAGAACTGTCTGCATGTGAGCAAGGGGACTTAGAAATGCAGATGATGCAAGAACATGAAGTGTGTCTGAACCAGGCAGGTGCCAAGAACACAGAGCTGAGTGAGCAGCTTGGGAAGCAGCAGCTCTGCCACGAGGTCAGTGTAAATTTGAGGGAACAGGTTTTCCCTCAGTGTACTGCGCTAGGGCTTTTCTGCAGGAGCCATGGCTTCTGTAGACACTCCCAAGTAGGTGTGTAACTATCTTGCTGGTGTACTCCTGGCTGCAAAGCACAGCAGCCTGAAAACACAGGATTTCTTCCCTGTGTTAAAGTCAGGTCAGTCATGTTCCCTGCAGCCATCCTGCAGCATTGCAGGGGCTGATGTGTTCCACTCTCAGGAACCACAGCAGGAAGCTCACCCTTTTGGCCTGCATGGAAGGTGAAATCTTTGGCCTTTCTGAAGTAAGCAGAAGTAAGCTCACAGTGGGGCTGAGGGAAGTATGAGTGTTTGTTTAACAGTGTTACCATGACATTTTGTTCTGGCAAACCAGAATCGCTACAGCAAATTAGATAGAGTATACCAAAGCAAATCCTGCTGGTTAAGCTGATCATTCCTGTAAAGAAAGAAGTCCCCATGATGACTGCTCTTGCACCTTTCTGGAAATAGGGAGTGTGGCTGGTGTGGAGATGTTTAGTAGATCCCTTCCCTTAGTTGCAGAAATGAGTGAAGAAGACTGCCAGTACTTCAGATCTGGCAAAGTTAATGTAGTGCATCCTTATATGGGTCAACATCATGGGTTTGCATCACTGAACCAAAAGGAAAAAAAGTCCTTTTTAGGAAATATTTAATGTTACACAAAAAGGTACACTATGGCATAAGGATTATTTTGAGAATAAAAATAAACAACATGAAACTAAAGATATAGTTTGAGATGCTGCCAAAATACTGTTCTGCTAGTGCTGCCTGTAGATCAAGGAGCATTAATAAATTTGTAAAAGAAGGAGTCCTTCTGAAAAATCAGAAAGAGCATAATGAGATTGTCACAGTTTTAGGGAAAACTATCCAGAAGCAAAATGGAGAAATCCACTGTCAAAGCTGAAGAATGCCCGCTTTATGTCTCAATAAAATTTATTTGTAAATGGACATGTCTGGCAGATTATGCCTGTTAAGCAGATGATAAATAACTTGGAATTTTTCTTACAAGTGGTGCAGTGGTCCCTGTGAACAATAGCTTCTGGTGACATCTGATTTATGAAAAACCTAATCCTTGAAAACACAGCTAAAAACTGCAGATGGCAGCCCTGAACCTCTGAAACCACTCACGGAGATTTAACTGAGTAGTCTAATGATTTTGACTACCTATCTGTGTCATTGCTGTGAGGAGAAACCCTAATCAGCAGCTTTAGATACTGCACACATTGATAGTGAGAGGCTCAGACAGATGGGGACAGAGACAAAGGTGAAAAAAGGAATTGTGTTCTTCCTGATTCACAGAGAGAGGGATAAAGGCACAGGGGAACTAAGGACTTGTGGCACTCTATTCTTGCAGTAGCAGAAGCATGTGCCAGCCTATCCAGAAACTAAGGCAGATGCACTAGCATGGAGCTGGATCTCAGAGCAGCTCATGAATTTGAAAGTTGCTCTCGGCCTCCCCCTCCCCCCTTGAAGCCATCTCTTCTTCAGGCTAAACAAGCCCTTAGGGCAGGTGCTCTGCTTCTGACGTCCTTGGTGATCCTCCTTTGGGATGCCTCATCTATCTTTCTGGTAGTAGGTGACCCAAAATTGGACACAGTAAAATCTATTTCAGGCTCTTTGGATTCAGAAAATGCACCACTCAGTTAAAAAAATTGCTTCTTGTGAAGCATTCTTGGTGGGTAAGGACTGCAGTATGAAACTGTGAACTTCAATGTTTGCAGGGTACAAAAATCTAGTTAATCAAATCTTAGAGTTTCTTGCTTTTAAAAATCATTACGTACCTCAAGAGAGTTCTATGGTTTGTAAGACCAGAGTTTCTAAAGATATAAATTCTCTGTATTGGAGTAACTTACAACCTCTGATTCTTGAGGATTCAATGCAAATATTTCCTGGAGACAGTAATTCTCTAATCATCTACAGCATCACTTTTTTCTGCGTTCTTAGAAAAACATTATTGGAAAGGTATTAGGCTAATTGGATATTCATTAATTTAATTTTTCCTCTCTTTAACATTGATCCACCTTCCAGCTGTGTAGGCTTGTTTTTTATTTTTAACTCATCAGAGTTTTTCAGGATGTAACCTTAACACAATATTTCCAATCGCCCTGGCTACATCTGGGTCAGCATGAGCGAAAACAGGGGAATTTCCTTTGCACCGTGCTGAAGGATGATAGAGGTTTAACCCTGCACATGAACAAAATGCTGCTATGACTGAAGGAAGTCCTTCATCACTCTCAGAGAAAAAATGCAAGGCATGCTGAGTGTGAAGGGGATGCTGCCCTGTGGTTCTCCAATAGCAGTGCACGTGGAACTGGAGCAACGGGAGGCCCTTCCAGCCTTCCTGCCAGTGATGTGAACAGGCAGAGATATCTACCCACCTGCACCTTGAATATATATACAGACAGAATGCAAGGGCAGAATTGCAGCATGACATCCCTTCTGCCTGTTGGGGAATTGCTCAAGGAATTGAACCTCCCTCCCTGACCAACCCTCTCTCTTCAGGTGATGCCTTTTCCTGGTCTTAAAATCAAGAGTCAAACACGATTAGAAGGGAAAAAGGGATTTTACCTTGGTATTTATTTTAAGGATCCTTAGGTGCACTATGTCCAGGTCGAATGCACCGAAATGCACACCGCAATGCACACCCCCAAAAGATCTGGTATTTCATTATAGGTCTTACTAATTAGCATATCTATCAAAAATTCCCCAATGAGAGGCTTGAATGAGCCCCTCTCCCCAAGGAACCTTCCCCTGGATGGTTCTATCTTAGTTTACAGAATGTGTTCTGGAGAGGACCTTAGGGTCTGGGGCACACTGTCCTCTACCTACAAAGCTTCTAAAATGTTTAGTCTTCTAGTTGAACAAACAAGTCCAAGAATGTAGGCAAAAAGCACCAAGAACACAGAAGCTGTAAAAAGGTATAACAGGGGTATAAAAGAGAAGGCAAAAAATCTTCATGGCATCAAGGTATCACTCTGCATCGGAAACAATAATACTAAAACCAGGAAACAATAGTACTAAAAACAGGCTGAAGGAAAGGGCGAAAGTATTTACAGCAACAAGAACAAAAGGTTTATATTCCTAAGTACTGCAAGTGCCAGCAACGCACTAAGGCAGCCCTGCTGCGGCAGCCGGCTCTGGTGCCCCGGAGGTGCAGTGCCAATGACACCTAGTGTCAGGAGCTCGGATAGAGGCTTCAAACCAGGAGTGGCTCGGCTTTCTTCATGAAGTCTTTTGTATTTAGTTTTGTTTCTAAATAGTATCACACTTCATGCTGCTGCCCTCCTCTGTCACCTTCCCCCTCCTCCCTGTCATAATCTTTTTAAAACTAATTTTTCTGTTGGATATTGGATTTGTGGGTGCATCCTCCATAGTCCATGGCAAGTGTCTTAACTTGTGCCTCAGTTCTATTGTGTTAATCACCTGCCTGGGAGTGCTTGGTACAGAGATGGGACACGCAGCACATCCCCAGCTGAAGTTACAAGGAAAAGAGTCACCCATGTTCAATAACCATCTTGTTGATGACATATTCTCTTTTACTTGGTTGTAGAAATTATGACCAGCTGACAATCTTGCTGGTCTCTGCCGCCTATTTTACTGTTGCTTTTATCCAGTCAATCTGTCTCAAGCTAGGGAGACAAAACTCATGTTTCCAAACATTTGGAGTGTCAGGGTTGACCACATCCAGGATGAGGAGGAAGAGCTTTGTCTTTAGAGCTGGAGAAAGGGATTTTCCAGCAGCAGAACTACCACACAAGACAAGAGAGTTCTGGGAACCTATAGTCTCTGTAACCTGATATATCTACCTTAAAATGTCTAAGAAATAAAGTATTTTTACTGTGTGCTCAGCAGAAACCTAATGTTTTCTGCAGGATTCTATGATTATCTTGTATGCCAAGGGAAGAAATGTCTCTGGCACAAGAGTTTCTGCTTGAAGTATCATAGCCTTCCTTCCTCCAGTCCTGGAGATGGGGAGAGAGTCCAGACAGACTGACTTTATCCAGTAACATAAAAGTATATGGATTTCTTGGGAGTTTTACTTTTTAGGGATTATGCCTAAAGATAGTAAAAATGAGAACTTTAATTTAAAGAAGTAAAAAAAGCAGTTAGACAACATATTATGCTTCTGCTTATATCTGCTTGACACAAATTTAAAGGAAGTATAAGCTTGGATATCAGTCTGAGTCCCCTTATCTTTGCCGGACACCCTAATTTCCAGTGCTCATCCCTAACCCTTCAAGTGACCTTGAAGGCTTTTCACAATGATCAGGATTTCAGAAATCACCATCATCTGTGCTTTGGACCAGGTTAAGTCAGTGAAGACATGGAAGGAATTAGTCAGTCATCTTTAAATATTCCTAGACAATGGAGACGGTCCAGCTGTGGGGATCTCTCTAAAACAAGTTGAAGTCTGACTCAGCCTCTTGATGAGGATATATTTTAGTCTCATTAGTAGAGTAGCACTGGGATACACAGATAATGAGATACGGGAAAAAAAAGTGAACTGTATGAATGTGAAATGTAAATAGTTTAGAAGCATAAACAGCAGTGGCAAAGACATACAGTTTTCCAGTGTGCATGGATTTTTCTTCATGTATGATCAGCGTGATCTCTGCCACCTCACAAAATTTTCTGCTCAAAATCACAATTTTTTCAAATGTTGTGTCAATGTGCCACGAGAAAACAGGAAAAATATCAACCAGTTATGGTCTCAAGTCTTCTCTTGTGTGCAAATATGACACAATGAAGCAGTGAACTCAGTGAACTAGGAAGGACACATAAATTCAGTTTAAAATGTTCTTGAAGTCTGAAGGACTCTGTGGCTCAGATTTCAGAGGATGGTATCATTAATCAGTACCTGTCTGCAGGGAGAGTCCTTGTTCAGAATGACAAGATTCAGAATTTACTCTTCCCCGCTGCAGTCACTGTTAAAATGTAGAGCCAACTGCATATTAAATACTTGTCTGCATCCCTTTTTACTGAGACATGGAGACATTCCAGTAGATTTGATTTCTTTAAACTGATGCTCATTTACTTGCCAATCTCATCCTTGCTTATGTTGTCTTCTTAGATCCTAGGCCAAGTGTTAGGATTTTCTGCCCTTCTTACCGAGCAAAACTGGTGAGTTCATATGTCTGTGACACTGTTCCCAGGGGTGTTCTTGGTATCCCCAGGAGTGTACACCTGCCTTCCAGGAGGCAAGAAGCAGCAGAGATGTCCTCTGAAACAATTTCTCAATAACTGCTGTTAACTGTTCTTTCTTACAGAACAGACAAGCAATACAGAGAAATTTTACTGTGTTTGTAAGAGTTGGCCTTCACTACTAAGCTGACTGCATTTTAAAATTTCTGTTATTAGAATGACATTATATTCTGTTATTGGTTTGTGGGCTTTTTGCACCCTTTGTTGAAACAGCAGCTCCAGGTTTGCTTGAAGGACTTCTTGTTGCCGCTGTTAATCTAAATGCAAAGTGTGAGGCTGCCTGCTCCATGCTGGGTAGGGACACTGCCTGGTAGCTGGTGTTCCACTCTTTCTAGTAGGACAGAAAAGACATGGGTATTCTTCTGACACTATTCTCCTTGTCTGGCATTACCCTCACTTTCAACCCATCTCTCTTTCTGGTACAGGAATTAAAATCTGCTGTACTTTTATGTAAATTGCTGACATAAACTTTTCAATTCCTAATGAAAAAGGTGATGACAACTCTTGTATTGGGTGATGTTTGCAGGTAGGTACGAGATTCCTCCCCTCAACAATGCTGTGGCTGTTGCTGCTAGCCATTAACCTCTGGATGGCTGATACTTGGAGAGCCGAAAGGGAGAAGTGTCTGTTTAGCCTTTGTCCCTAATGAAGAGAGTGACAGCTATGTTAAATGTGTTTCCTATGTAATAATGCTTGTTAATTCTAAATTAATTCAGGTTTCCAAGTTATCTTGAAAAAAAAAAGGACAGTGGTATTTTTAAAGCTTCATTGAAAGGACATATATTAGGATTATATTGACTAATGCCTATGCTACATGTCTTAAAAGCACCCCTCCATAAGGCAGATTAAGACATGGAAATCTTGCTAATCATATTTCTCTGAATGAGGAACAAGTTTGCTTAATTCTCTTTCTGAGTATTTGATTCTGTTAATTCATCAATTTTTTACAAATTATTTCTACCTTTTTTACTTATTAGCTAATAAAACCTGCCTTATTGGAATATCCTATAATACAATTTCCTACTATATGCATTCAAATTTTTAAAACAGGTTCATGAGCTTTCTTGTAACTCACACTTTCTTAGAATTTAATATAAAAGATGTGGAACAGGTAACTTGTTTTCCTATATAACTGTTGACTGTCTGATCCATTTTCAATTATAAGAAAAATACAGGCTCATATTAGGAAACAAAATCCATCTTGCTTGTGTTAGACAGCCTAGGTGAAAATAAACCAGGAAAAGTGGGAGTTGTATCACAGCAGAATTACTAACATTATTCTTGGCATATGTTTTTGAAAAAAACTTTTGCGTTCCTTAGGCTGAAATTTGATGAATACAAATTTGATGAAACTCAGGTCAAAAAAGTCTTGAGATGAAAATATTCATGTTAATTTTGCAAAACCAATTAACTGTAAGAAGAGACTGGTAGATCAAATATGCTGAAACTGTAAGGAGTGACAAGGCTTTAAAGACACAAAAAGCTTAGGTATAGGAGTCTAACACAGAGCAAGCACTATTTTCCTGGTCAGCAGTGAAGACCTTGCAGACACTTGCATGCTTTAAATATAAACTGAAGAAACTGTTTTGCAGTCTAGAAAAGGATGCTTGCCAGAGGTGATAGAAAACTGAAGGTACCTGGGAAGAATCCAGGCAGTCCACAGAGCTGGTGCACAGCGTGGGCCAAAGAGAGCAAATGTTCTGAAGGAAAGAGAGGAGTTTGTGATATGGAGCTCAGCTCACTATTTCACATGTTAATCCTGGAGAATTTCTCAAATTATTCCCGTTATTATCACTGGGGAATTATGAATCCACTCCTGTCTTCGTGCTGTGTGTCCAATGCTGTGCTGCAGAACATCCCCGGCATGGCAGTGAACGACTCCCTGGCAGCTCAGGTGTAACACAATAGTGACACCAAGCTTCTTATTTCTTGCCCTTAATCCTCTCGCTGCTGCCTTTATCTGTCGCTGTTGACAACAGCTCCATCCTGTCACTCAGACTTTAACCGAAGGAAGCTCCTCCCTCCTCTACATCCTGACTTGGCTGCAAAAGTCTTTCTGCTCCTTCCCTCCTCCAGTTTAAACACAGCTTAACCATAGCCACAGTCTTTCAGATATCTTTCCTCCCTTGATATAACTTCTTTCCTTGCAGTCTCACTGGGAGCTGTCTCTCTTCACTCCCCATCGCTCAAAACACAACACCCTCCAACCTCTGCCACTGTTTCTCCTTTTTCCTTGTTTCCTCAATCACGTTAAATGTCTCATCTTTGTCTTGAAGGTCTTTGTAGCTCCATCTCGATCAGCAGTCTGATCTTCTCTGTTACGTTGCTCCCCTTGCTCCAGTAATGTCTCCAGTCTTTTCTCCAGGTTGTTTTCTTCCTTTATTCCTCTCTGCAGGACTTCTTCCACACTGTATTTTTAGAGCCAGACCTGCCATCCGAGGTTCAAAGCTTTCATAAAAAGTTATACTTTGATAATGTGTTTCTAGGAAGCTGTCAGACACTGTATAAACTTCACACACTATCAGTTCTTTAACAAGGGGCTGGTATAAAGGCTTGAATCTCTGACTGGCATCTCCCGCTCTTAACCTATGTCCATCTGTACGACTGCAGGCTTTTCAGGGCTGGCTCTGACTCTTTTATGAGCCTAACTTCCAGGTTAGGCCTAACTTCCAGGCTTCACAAGTTACTTTGTGAGAAATCTGGCTACATATTGCTATAGTTTTTTAAGATACAAGATATATTTTTTTATTACAATGCATACATAAGCAACACTTTTTATACATAGGGTGACATATCTTGATCTGTTGAGATGGCAATTGGGAATGCAAGTGCAGATGTTAAGAACAAATTTCAGAATAAATACCCTACTGCACAGTTGTTGCTTTAATAATATTTTTTAATTCAAAAGTTTGATTTTTTTCTTCTATAAGTGTTCCAGAAAAGGAGCTGAGAGATCTCTCTCTCCCCTGTATTTAAAATATCTCCAAGTTTGTGTGAAGTCCTTTGGTGTGTCTTGTCCATTAATTCCATTGTATCTGAATCTCATAGCTGATGACACGGATTTATTAAGGAAGATGATGCTCCTCCCTTGCAGCATGAATGATGTAATTTTAATTTATTAAAATACTATCTTTCATCACTTTTCCTGTCAGCTGAATGTGAGACTATACATGCATGGTGGAGCCTGGTGACAACCGAAGTACAATGTCCAGTTGTGTTCTGCAGTCTAGGAAAGCATTAGTGTTCTCCCCATCTGTTCTCACTTGCATTGCAGTGGTTTGCCTGCCACATAACAATAAAATGCTGACAATCTCCAGCGAAACACAGACTGAATGTTTGTTCCTGTTCTTATCATGTTCAAACAGGCTTAGTTCTTACTTCACCATCACAAACTGAAATAAAACACTCTGATTTAGTTGCATCATTCCTGTGTTACCATGCTTGTACCTGTAATATGCCTCATAAATCAGTGCTTAATGAAAATTAAACTGGATGAAAACTATTTTATTTATATGTTTTGTTTAGAAAAAAATAGGAATTTTATCAACAGACATGAAAGTCAACATCGTACACAGCTATGGATGCAGAAGAGCCCGAATCCAATATATAAGTACATATAATAAATTGATTATAAATAAAGAGGTTTATAATATTATATTAGTGTTATGTCTATTAAAGAAGTAAATAAACAATGAAATGTTTTCTTTACTAGTTGCTGTAACTTAATTATAAAATCCTGGCTTTCCCAGCCTGGTGAGTGGCATTCCCAGAGCAGTATGTGCTGTTTGCTAGACCATAGTAAGTAATTGTGAACAACAAATCTGACTTTACAGTGTGTAAAATAGGGAGCTCACTCTCAGTTAAGAGTGTGCAGCTTGAATTCTAAATAATTGTGTGAATTTTGTATTTAATATCTTCCCTTTTCTCCATTCCAGAACTGGTTTTTAAACTTTTTTTCTCATTATAAAAATGCAGAAAACATAAGGTACTCAGTGTATGCTGTTACTGCTGTGAAAAATCAAACCATCTGTAAACACAGAGTTAAACTCTGTATGAGAGAATATGTATGTATTGTGCTTATCATACCAGCCCAGTGTGTCATTAGGCTGTTCTGGGTCAGACAGAGAGTGTTCCATGTGGTATTATAGCATGGGCTTGTGAGCAAAAGTGGGACAGAGAGACAGAAGGACAGAGCTGTGTAATCAATGCAAACTCATTTATTATGTAAACAAGCATCTCTTCTTGATCCAGACGGATTTTCCATATGGACAGGTGGTGGTGTGGCCTTCCTTTTGGGCAGATGGGGTTACCAGGCTGATCTGGTTTAAAAAAATATGAGAATTAGGTTCGTAATCATGTTCTTTTATTTTTCTGGGTTTGACTCTCTGTTCTTAGAGGGGTGTGCACACAGTGGCTGATGAGCCCCAGCAGCCCTGCCTCGCTCCACACCAGTGCCAGCCAATTCCCACCGCTGCACATGAGCTCTTATTGCAGGGCCAGGCACAGGTGAGACATGCAAAACACAGCACTGCTCTGATGGGTCAGACAAGGAGTCAGTTTGGCTTAAAGAAGAGTGTTCAAAAGCCAGGTCCTGTAGGTAGACTTCACTCTTTGATACACTATTTGCTCACTGCTCATTTTAGACCAAGCCAGTTTTTTTAACCTGAAGATATTTTGCTGCTAATGGTGATGTACAGTCTCATACAGTAATGGCACCATGTAATTCAAGTCATGGCTTTTTTCATCCAAGATTAATTCTCCTTGAGGTACACATCAGATTTCTCCATCCTTCCACACGTGTTTGGGGTGAAGTGACACACCCTCAAAGGTGAAAACCATTCCAGGTACCTGCCCATATTCTCCCATGCACCTTGCTACCCATGACCGTACTGCTTCAGGACATGTTCCTGTGTGAAATTCCTAAACAGGTGTATCTTGGGAAAAGCCAGAACAGGTTCTTGAGACACACTAGTATGTACATTCTGATTACCCAACGATGCTGGAGGGACTGAGGAGCAATTGTAACATGGCAGAAGGTATCTCACCACAGGAGAAGGGAAAGATGCCATTCTTCATCTTGACCATACATTAGCTCTCAAATTAAAAAAGGGAAAAGGTGTAGCTGTTAATTGTTTTCGTGAGATGGTGCCCAAGGTATGGGGGTGACTGCAATGCTGGGCCCAAATACCAGATTACTCTCAAAGCCTGGGAACAAATGATACACAGCATAGCAAACTGCAAAAGCCAAAACCAGCCTTTCACACACTCTCAAATTTGATGTACAGCTAGTCATGGAGTGTGGCACAGAGCACGTAAGGCAACAAACAAGTCAGTGGCAAGAGCAAGTAAGTCAATATTGCAACCAGCAACTGCTAAAGAGATACAGAATTAGGTTCCTCTACCATACTCTGATCGAATCTGTTATTATACTGAACACTTAGTGCCCTGTGTTGGGTGCCAAGAAGGACTATGATGGGCTCACCCTGGATGTCAGCTCAGCCTCACAGAGCTGCTTGCTCAGCTCTCAGTGGAATAGGAGAAAACACCGGAATGGTAGAAATGAGAAAAGTCATGCTTTGAGATAAAATACAGTATAATAAGTAAAGGGTTTAAAAAAAAAAAAAAAAAAAAAGCAGCTAAACCAAACCAAATATCCCAAAGTGATGCAAAAGCAATCACCTCCCACCAACTGACTGCTGCTGACCCAGCCCCTGAGCAACAGCTCCTCAGAAAACTCACCACCTCACACTGCTGAGCATGACATCAGATGTTACGGAATGTTCCTGGGACCAGCTGGGGTCAGTTGGGGTCAGATGTCCTGGCTGTATCCCCTCCCCTCCTAACCCCTTTCCCACCCCCAACCTCCTTGCTGTGGGGCAGTGTGAGAAAGAGAAGACCTTGTGCTGTACAGGCAGTTCACTTCAGCCAGAACCCACACAATACCATAACTCTGTGCTTGTGGTGTCTTAGAGTTTTAAGTTTGGAGTTCCTCTTGGCCACAGAATGAGCAGGGTCTTTGATGATGTCAAGAAAAAATGTTAGAGCCCTTCCTGAGATGGATAGAGCCCTGACTGGGTCTTGCAGAGAAGAACAGAGGGTCAACTCAGTGCCCCACAGCCTGGAATCACCCTTGGGTCTGTATTCCATGTTGGGAAGAAAAAAGGCAGGTTTGGACATACTCAGAGGGGCAAAGAAACTCAAATGCCTGCCTTATTGCCTGCTATCTATCTCTACAATGAAACTTAATGTTTTCTTTTTCTTTTGCATGTCACATTCCATATTGCTTCCCCTCAGCCTGGCAGGTGGTGTGCACCAGCCAGGATGAATGTGGATCAAAAGAAATTCTTTCAAGCCTAATCAGTTTTATTCCTTAATTGACCTGAATGCTAAAACAAATAAACTAAAATTTAGCTGGTAATTTTTGTTTGCCTGCTCTGTTGTGCTTGCATTGAGGGGATTTTTCTTGAAACACTAAAAAGTCTACTAATTCAGAAAACCATCCTTAGTTCGAAGCCTGACAAAACACACAAATTAGGACAATTACAGCAGCAAGAGTAAGTGAATAAATTTTGAAGCACATGGAGTACATAAATAATTTGTACATATTTTAAGAATAATTGTGAAGACATGAAGCTACCTGGAAATTAGGGTAAAATGCAATATAGATACCATAGATGGCAGCAGGCTGTCCTGATAGCTATTCCCAGTTTTCTAGGGAAAGGAAATCATATGAATGTCATATGGCTTTCTGTAAACACTGTGTTATCAACCAATTTCTTTTGTGAAACGTGCTTGACATTTCTGTACAAGACCTTAAATTTTAGATGAATGGATGCTGTCAGGCTTTATTAATCAAGAACTCTCCTAGCAGCCTTTCTGTAGCCCAAAGGCACTTTATGGAGAAGTATTAACTAAGGCATAGAAGATGGCATAGAGACCCAGAGGAGTTGGCTTTAAGTCACAGGGTGGATTAGATGCCTCCTTCCCCTTGCAGGTGGGTCATCACAGATGGGAACTGGTGTGAGAATGGATGGGGAATTGGTGTGAGAATGGATGGGGAATTGGTGTGAGAATGGATGGGGAACTGGTGAGAAAGGAGGGAACAGTGGGCTGTGTTGCAAAGGAATGTATCAGCAACAGTGACCAAGGTAGCTCCTTGAGCATCATTCCCAGGACAGCTCTTGTTTGAAATCTTCTCTGATGACTCTGACTCATTAAGTGCTTAAAAATGAAAATTCCTGATTGCATTGAACTTGGATGCACTGTCAAAACAGAAGAGGGCAGAATTTCATAAAGGAAGAACTAAACAACATTGACCACTGTACAGCTAGAGCTGGCATGAAATTCAGAGCACAGAATGAAAGGGCAAGGTTTTGTACTCAGGGTCTGGCAGATAGAAGTCTTCCTAGCATGTTGGTGTTCCATTACAAAGCAAACACAAAGAAGGACCTGAGAAGAAGAAGAAGCTGGATACATGTCCTGATCACAGGATAGGTATTGCTCACTCATTTTAAGTTGCCATGGAAAAGGTGAATGAAATTCCAGAATGTACCAGTACAAGCATTTCCAGCAGTGCTGGAACAAATGTCACTGAGAGGGCCTGGTGAGATTCCCTGAAGACTGTCCTGGCAGGACCGCTGATGTTTCAAAAGGACTGGAGAAAGACAGAGGCTACTGAGAGAGCTGGGGAGGGGGAGGTTTAAAGGAGATCTGCTTTCCTTCTGTGAACACTTGTAGAAACATCCCAGGTGAAGAGAGGAGCTATTTAAGCTAGGAAGGAAGGTGGCACAAAAGCAGAGGCATATGTCCTGAAGATACTTCAGAAAGACTCTCTTTAGTTTCTGTGCTGGATCCCTCTATGCCTTCCCTGAAAGGAGACACTAAGGAAGCAGGATCCTGGCTGTTTGTCAGGATGCTTCAGCCAGGAGAGTCTACCCAGGGAGAAGAGAGGCTTCTGAAGCAATGCTTATGTCACCCTAGCCCCTTTAGCTGACATTAATCTGTTAGGGTAGGTAAGAAGATTTAACCATTAGGCTTTTGATGGGCCTTAAAATAATCCTGATTTTTTAAAATGCTGTCAGTAATAGAAGGAAAGCTGGATGGAAAAGAAAAATACCTCTTTGTATTAAATACAGATTTCTGATCACAATAGTATAATTTCTTTTAGCGATATGACTGGTATTTTTGAACATTGGACATACAGTTGTAATTATTTTCCTCCTTAAAGTAGTACAATGGCTTTAAAAGAATAGGTTTTGGGTGAGTTATATGAGAATGAATGCAATGAAATGCCTGAATTGTGTGTTAACACACCTTCATACAAACCCTCATTCTTGCAGCAGATTATTGTCTTTTTCTGCCACTATATACAAATTCTCTGAACTGTGTAAACAGTCATTGACTATTTGGAAAAAGAAAAATTATGTATTTTGAGAAAAGGACAGACAAATGGTCTCCCAGTGCCAAATGTTCCCAGAACTATGCAAGGAAGAAAGACATGGTCTTCCCTTCCTTACCTTTTCTGAGCATTTTCATTTACAGACAGAGAAGATTTGCCAGATGATATAAACTGGTACACAATGTGAAAATAAAGATTGTCTGTTTTTGTGGCTTTGAAATTATCTTTTGTATCTTGCTTATGGGTGGAGACAAATAGTGAAGAGGTGGAACAAACTGTCCGCAAAATTGTCAGGTAATAGAGCTTTCCTCAAACACAATTGCTCATTAGTCACAGTATTTGCAGATGGGCTTACATTGAAAAAATAGCAGTCTGCAATTATTTGATAGAAATAGTTGTGGCAGAGATTCTTTGCTCTGTAGACAAACCAAACTTGCCTTTTGCTATACAGCAGTTAGTTTTTGAAGTCCTGTATTATTTGGAAAAAAAATCCAGTCACTGGAATTCCTTATACTCTTGTCTGCTGACATCCGGAATTAATTATAAGTGCATTCTCATCCTATCTGGATCAAGAAAAATCCAAAATTTTAAAATAAAATAAGGAACAGTGGGCCCAAAACCAGTCACAAACTTCATTAGGTTCTTCCTGCATTACATTTTATTTCCTTAAAAATAACACAGAAAACAGACAAGTTTACAAGGGTGTTGGAGGGAAATTATCATACAGAAACCACTACTAGCAGACTAGTGACAGACAATAGAAAGGCCTGAAATCTTACAATCCAATGAATTGCAGTGGAATTTCCAAGTATCTCATAAAGTCAGTCACAGCCCCGAGGGCTCTTTTACCTTATACAAAGCAGCAGCACTGCAGTAACAAGAAGAAACTCCCTCTCTCTATCCCTCTCTACTTCCTGGAGGATGAAATCCTGATGCTCAGACCAATCTGCTAGAGGAGGAAGGGAGTGGATGAGAATAATTCCTCCCTGATCCTGAAAATAATAAACTAGGTGGACCTAATGCTTAGCAAAGGAGTAGCTGGCCAGTCACAAACACTGTTACTCCTTTGTGGCCTTTTTTAGTGCATGTCCAGAAACCCACTGCTAGGGTGGACATTATGATTTATTTGCTATGAAATCAGTGATCAACATGGGGAGGAAAATGCTTTTGTTTTATCTGGGGAAAAATGGTTATGTGGCAAGAATCCTGCATACTGACCCACAGGGAGAGGGGTTTTGCATTGCCATACAGAAGAGGAATGACAGATTAATTAGTTCTTTGGGCATTAATTATATTAGGGTTGATAATTCTAAGATAAAAGCTGCACAAGGACACTGTGTATATTTTCGCTGCAGAGTATTCCATAACTGAAATCTCTAAACCACTGCCACTTCTTTCTTTCATGATGCCGTGTTCTAAGTTCCATGTTTTGGACACAACTCTGGAAGGGCAAAAGACCAATTCAGTGGAGACAGGTGTTCTTCAAAAAGTGCAGAGTTTCTGACTGTCTTTTTCACGTAGGAATTTTTCATCTCTGGAAATGCCAGGTATCTCCCATACAAAAATGGAAGGGAACTCATCCAGCCAATATGGTCACTTGGGCTGCCCACAATACTTTTCCTTCCCCATACAAGCTAACAAAATCTCAGCTGGTGGTGGCACACAGATGACAGGTGTGAAACACAAAGTGAAGAATTGAAGGCCAGTGTAGGCCCTTCCTGTTCCTGCATGCTTGCTGGGAACAAGACATTTTGCAAACACTACAGTGTTGCTGCAGCTTACAGTCTTTGGGTGTAAAATCCTAAAGTTTAAGAGACAGAATAAGGCACTGGCTTATTAATCCTGATGAGTCTGGGATAATAAACAGTCACTGAGACAGCTGCTGTCACAAGAGATGAGCAGAAAGAGATATTGCTACAACAGCAGTTTTTGTCTTCCTACGTAGCCCTAACTGCATACATGAAAAAATTCAAATATTTCTAAGCAAAGAGTAGAAGGCAATACAAGTTCTTTCTTCAATATTTTAAACGTAGCTCATCCGTGTCCTAATAAGTTGTCCAGACTCCCAATTCATATTATTATTCAGGAGCAATGTGGAGCAGGATGCAATTTAGCTAGTAGTCTCTGGTCCAAAAACGACTGAATTCAAAGCATACGTATTTGGACTCCCCAGACATCCCTCACATTAACCACTAGAGCATGTAAAAAATGCATCTTTCCTGTCATAGAACAGCATTAATTGGAAGAGGAATATGGTCATAACTGTCACAGTCATTAATCCCAGTTATAATTGCCAACTGCTTAATGCAGTCAGTGGTTGTATTCAGGACAATTAGAGATGATGTCCATGGATAATCTATTGCCTGTTTTGGAGATGTGGTACCCTGTAGTGTAGTCCTTAACAACTTTAACATCAAGCTAGTGTAATGTCTCTAAGGATGTACAGAACTCTACAGTCCCTCCTTCCAGTTTTCATTTGGTCTCTCAGAGCTGCCTTATGGTGAAATCTCCTTCTAACATCTGCACCATTTTCAATTAAGAAGCTTATAAATATTTTCTTCCAGCACTTGAGAGTTATTTGAAGGCGATTTAAGCCTGAAAATGTATTTATTTTCTCTTTATTGTCTTTTGCAGATGCCTACTAGATAATCCAGGAACATAACTGCTGATTTATAGAGCAATACTGCACATTACTGGTCTGATTTATTGGGTAGCCTCTGTTTTGTTAGTTCAGCAAAACAAGAATGGTATTTTTGGGACCAGAAGTGCCAAAAAACATTGCTCATCATCAAAAATCTAACCGGAGGAGCAAGTTGAATTACTGAGGTGCCAAAGTAGCAGGGTTATGTCATATCCTTTTTTATGGTCAACTCTTAGATTAGAGCCACCACAGAACTCCAAGGTTAGCGTTGGCTCACACTTGCATGTCTCTATGCCTGTCTCAAGGAGGCTTGAAGGTCTAACTGTAGGTTTGCCATTATTGTGACAGGTTCTGGAATTATGTCATGCTCCATTTTATCCATCCCCTGTTCAAACTATGAATAAGTAGCAAAATGTGGTACTCTTCATAAGCAAATCCTTTTTCTGTAGTTGTATGGATTATATTTGAGATTATAGATGTGATTATGTATGAATTCTCTATTTGCTAAAGAGGCTTGATTTGATTTGATGCTTTTTCAGGCTACCTTATTTTTCTGAGTTGCAGCCTTTAAATAAAAATCCTCTTTTATATCTTCATTAGTCATGATATCTAACATTCTTTATATGTACAAACCAGAAGCTTAATTTTAAAAAATAATTAGCATTATAGACGTCAATCTTGCACTGAATTTGGTGCAAGTATCATGGTAGTATCATTCCTCAAGGAGATATAAAAACCCCACCCACAGTTATTATGTTAAACTTTTTAACTCATACTATAAGCTTTCTTCATAAAGCCCTAGAAATATTTTCTCACTTATCTTAATATTCCCTGTCTCACATTCTTAGTTTTTGTATCAGGTTTCTAAGAACACTGATTTCTTCACAATTTTATGCATTTATTTTAAACAGTAACCGGTTGGGGAGGGTGGCTTATTTAAATACATGTCTATCTCTCCATATAGTGATACATCTGGTCATCTGTATCTCTCTCTATAATGATATAACTGTGCATCTATATCTCTCTCTATAATAACCATTGAGGGTTTTCTTCTCTATACAGTTGATTCAGTATTTTCTCTCATTTGCTTATTTACTAATGTTTTTAAGACTACAGTGTTTAAGCCAGTTTGTTTACGTTCTTACTCTTCCCTGCTTCAGTAAGAGCAGTAGGTGACTGCAAGACTGGTTTCATTGTCAGTCAAAACAACAGTAGCTATAATTTCTTTCTAAGCATTTATTTACTGCTTGTTTTGATGAGTCACATTCTCAAACATGTAAACGCGTTATTGAATTTCATGGGTAGATTAATTCATGTCTGTACTTCTCTATGTACTGGGGTGTGATCAGAAATTACAAAACTCCATGCATGTTTAATTTTTGAAAGATACCCTAAAGAAATTTGGAGGAGTTCAGTCTTTTTATCCCCATGTGACACTTGGGGGTACAATATATTTCTGTCATGAAGAGAATAGAAATAGTAAAAAAGGAGTTTTTCTGTTTAGCATTTTTTTGTATTTTAATGGGATTTTTTTCACTGTATTATTTTAGTTGGTCAAATCTCCACCATATGCAGAATAATTATTACCTGCATAAGTTATTTTTGAGACTTTCAACTTGAGATTTGGAGATATGTTTTGATGCACAGGATTAGTTGTCTCTGAGGCACTCTAATCAGGTACATTTCTAATTCCTAGAAGGATATGTGATTTCTTGGTGCAGTATTTTCAGAATTAAGATACCTGTCACTGCTCCTTTTTCTGGTGGTGTCTAACAACAGTTCAGGCATTCTTGGGGGTGACACAGGACCAGCAATGAAGTGATTTGTTCAAGTACATCAACAAGCCCATAGGAGAGGTAAACAATTGCCAGGATTCCTGTGCATAGAGTCCCAGTGATGAGATTGCACAGCCTGCTTTAAATTTGCATGTGTTACTATCAGTATTTTAAACCCTGAAACCAACCAATTCTTTTTTGAAGAATATTTGGCACAGATGTTAGTGTACGTTCTCAGGGAGGTGCAACAGATCCAGCAGTATGTGTTTATATTTGAGTTCCTGCCCATTAAGGGATTGTTCTGTAAAATTAACAACTCTCACACTCAAGATGCCAAGGCAGTTTTCCTTGCATAATAAATGCAAGTGTTTGCCAGAGAAATGGCAAAAGAAACTTTTAATTTTGTATAGCACACTAAGATGCAGGCTCACGGCTGTCTATACTAATTGTTGTCTGATGCTGTTCCAGCCCTAAGTGTCCTAGGAGAGAAAGTGAATAATCACCCCATACATACATGAGCCTGGTTTCAGGGTTTTGCTCTTGTACCAAACATCGGCAACCACTGTGCCCACCCCCCCGGATGAGGCTGAAGCCCTACTGCAGAGAGGGGAGCTCATTTTTCAGACACTGCTTGCCAGTGTTGCCATCCATGTGTGTGAGCTACCTGCACTGCTCTGAGATGCTGCCTGCCAGCGTTGAGCACAGCTGGGGGAAATTTCTCTCTGTGTTCTCTGGTCACAGAACCAAAAGGGGATTTGCCCAATAATGCTTTTTTAATGGCAAGTCCTGATGATCTGAGGCTCATGGAGGGACTGACAGATACTTGTGAAGTTTAAAAAGGCTGCAAAAAGACAGATATAAAATTTTAAGAAATTGTGGTCCAAGTTCAGGGGTCTCAAAAGGACAAAGGATCAATAAAAATTTTGATTATTCTCTCAAAAACCTTGGGTAACTTGACAGAGCACTGTTCCCTCTTGTGCTTTTTCACTGCACATTTTGGGGAGCTTTGAACTCTGCTCTAATCCACATCCTTCATGCAATACTGACACTAAAACAATTGCCATTTTGAACGTAGGCAGAAGATGCACTGAGATGGCATTTCAGCAGTTGTTTACTTGCCCTCAGCAGACAGCAACACCCCCTGATCATTTTACCACCTAAGCCATAGCCATACATGGTACAGCCAAGGGACATGTATGGCAGCTCAGTCTTGATCCAGAGGCAGTAGTAGCCAAGGGGTGCAAATGCTGCCCAGGAGGGCAGGACTGCAGGCCTTGGCAAGTGATGTTGCCCTGCATGAAATTGGTTTCATCTCAGGAGATGCAATGGAAAGAGGAGACCACCTCACAGGGCAATCTGGACTCAAATGTTCAAGTATTTCTGATGTTCTTCCAGTTGATCATACCATCTGCATAGTCAAGGTCTGTGAAAGTCATCTGGCCAATTCGTCTTCCAGAGCTTAGGTCACCTACTCACGTAGGTCAGCTACTGCCTCTGGCATGGCAAAATAATGGAAAAGGATGTAGGAGAGGGCTTCAGCTGCTTGTGATTCTTTTCCTGTCTTCTGCCTCTCTATTTCTGCCCTGTGGGAGAAGAAAATGACATTTAGCAAGAAACAAGCTTTCTGTGCCTTGTAGCAGCATGTGTGAGTTCTCCACAAAGATTATGCACGTGGTTTTTGGAACATGCTCTGCCTGTGTCATATTGAGGCCACAGCATATGATCATTCCCTTTCTGCTAAAGGGAAGTAAACAACCACACAAATACAAGAACTGCAATGCTGAGAAATGGCACACAAGGATAATATAAGCAGAAATATTGTCCCAAGAGTGATTATTATTCAGGCCATTTACAAGAAATCTGCTACAAGTCCAGTGCGTAAATTATCTTCATTTACAGGAATGGCAGGCTGAGCTTTTAGAAAATAGCTCTGAACTAGGCTGCATTGTCATCTGTGGAAAAACCAGCTGGTGGACCTCAAATTTGGTATTTTAGTTTCCCACAGCTTCAACATTTTGATTCTTCCTGATACTAATATATGCAATTCAGGTTTCATTTCTATGCTGAAAATAGAGAGTAAAGTGACATACAGGAAGCATCAGTTCATTGCCTTGAGACTTGCAAGGAAATTGTTTAAAAAGCAGTCTAACAAGGGATCTAGCTTTCATATCCCTCACATTATCTGAAGAAAATTCCCCTTAATTGATGAAATATTTGAATAAAACACACTATTGGCAAGGCTCATAGTAATTTATAACTCCTGTCTCTCAAAGAGGGATCCACAAGAGGAGGAATACTAGGCAGAAAATTTTGGTGTGTTTCAGAATAAAATTGCACTATAACAATGTCTATCATTGAGAAGTTTTCTAGCCAAATCCACCCACAGTCCTATGAAAAGTCATGGATTAGATTTCAAAGGCTATAGAGACACCCTGACTAGACTGGACTTGAAAACAGGATGTAAGTCACGTAAAGGGAAAGACTCACATTGTGCTAATAACTTCTACTATTCTGAAATGATTTAGGTCAGACAGAGCTTATCTTTCACTGCTCAGAAGCATGCTAATCTCACCATTTGTATTTTGTGAATGTCAGATTCACAGATGTAACTGTGAACTAAAATACGGCCCTTGAATAAATTGAAATCCTGGACAATTCTACAGCATTTTTGCTGAGTGTTGCAGTATAATGAACCCTGTGAGTGTTGTTGATTCCAGAAGAATTGGGGCATTATAGAAAAAAAAATTAAGCTAACAGCCATACCGAAGAAAATAAGGACAAATTTATCTTGGATAACTCTGAAAAATCAGTTAATGCAAATGTTTAACCTTATGTGAAAAGACACTTACTACTGTCACGTAAATGGTGCTGTTTTAAGCAATGGCTAATCAATAGCTGTATTAACTTTCCAGAAGACAGAACCAGAATGGGTTCCAGATGGGCTGGGGGTAGGTGGTCTGGGAAAATAAAAGGTATCTTGAATTCCAGTTTAGAGGAACTGGTCTTGTTTGTTAACTGCATTAAATGCTGAAAATGTTTATTTATTGGTAAAGAATGATGTAGAAAGATTTGATTTGACGGCACTTCTCCAAGCAAGTTTTTAAAGAAAGGAAGAACATATATTTTAATTCTTGTCAAAGCTCAGAACAAAATGGATCCATTTAACTTTCTATTTTCCACTAAGGTTAAAATGGCACCTCTGCTCAGTTATTTACTTCTTTCTACACGAAATCTCCATTTCATCAAAGTTCAAATGTGCCAACAAGTGAAAGAATTCAGTATTCATCACATGAAAAATTAAACTATAGTGTAGACACATTCATGAAGGACTTCATCTATAAAACGTGAAGGCCATGGTACTCTAACTTCTACCTTGACTTTGTCCTCTTTTGATAGCAGAAATTGATATTTAGGTATAGACATTAGCCAGAAATGCCCATTCAAGTTTTTTTTTAACTTGCTGTTTTTATTAAAGCTGGTAATTATTTGGCAACAAAGGAGATGGTTGATGTTTCCAGCTGGCACTTTTAATAAAGCATTATAAGAGTAATGGAAGGACAGCTATTGGATCTGAAAATCTTTGCTGTTATTTTAGCAGGCTCCAGTACGGCTGTTAATGCATCACATCCTGCTGCTGCCAGGACAAGCCCATTTCCTGCCCGAAGTAACAAAGAAGTAGCTCAGGCATGATATAAATCTTATAAATGTTAGAATAATCTAGTATCAGCCTCTACAGTTTACATTTTATAATCATGATAAATATCATATATTGTCTCTTAAAAGTTGTATTGCTTTGTCAAGAACTCTTATCAATATGAAGTCTGTAGCTGCAAATCTCTGGGCAAAGGAACAACCTCCCTTCAGTGTTACATTCCTGGCCTCCACTGATCAACTGATCTCTGCTACAGCTGCCACTTGAGTTGTTGTGATGCTTATCTGGATCTTCTTGATCACTTCCCCACATACTGTGTTCTGTTTCTGCTTCATTTTGCACTACTTTTAGATTTGCTTTTCACTGTTTCAATCATCTGCAAATTTCATTTGCAAAAATCATCATGCTTGAGCCGTGTTTACTGGAGTTGGGGAGTAAACAAATGACTTGTTATATTAACTTCTCATTCCAGTTTCCTCTTTGGGGAAGTAACTGAAATCACTGTTTTACTTCCCACACCTCAATCAGTGACTTAAATTGAGGCAACTTTCCACAGCTGTGTCCTGACTGCAAATGTACATTTATTTGGCATTTTGTCCTCATCAAGAAGGTTTTCAATATTTAACCTTTTTTCAATAGAAATCCTAATTTCTTTTTCAAATGCACTGAAACTTCAGTTTAATCATTTGGACAGAATTATGGCTAGGGTTTGGTTCTATTCCAAACAAAATAGATTCCTCAGGCTCTATTCTTGCACAGGTCTGACGCACTGAATGCAACTGGTTGTTATTTACAGCTGGCTGACAGCTGTAATACATTTGTAGCCTTCACTATTGCAGTGTATCACTGGCAGGAAACTTTTAGCAAGTAGCATAGCTGGAGCCACAACAAAAAGGGTCAGTGATTCTGTTAACACTCAGTGCACTGCATCTCACCCCACAAGTTTGCTGGATGCTGCTCTGGGAACCCCCTCATGCGCTGATGGAGTAGGGCTGAGCAGCATCATCAGAGCCACAGCACAGCAGGAAAACCAGAAAAACAGGAGAGGGCAGAGAACAAAAGCATGGGTTCAGACTGCCACTGTTCTCCAAAGAGCCTGGAGTGGAAGTAGGACACAGGTAGAGGTGCAGGCATGGAGCATCCTCCTGTCCCACTCTGCACCATTTCCCCTGCTGTTTTTCAACAGGGTTTGAGCTGGGACTCATTTGTAAAATTGTATTTATGCTACTCAATCTACAAGGTAAAACCCAGGAGGATCTGGCTGCATATTGACTGGATATGACCTTAATCCTTTCAAATACTTTTCATATGATTAACATGCAGTTTATAATGTATTACTGTATTCTTCTTATGAACTACTGGAACTTTGCTTCATTTTTTTTCTTCAGTATAAAGCATATGAAGAATTTAGTCCTATTTAACTGTCTCTTTTCCAAGAAGTCTTTCTCATCTGATACAAAAAAGGTTTAACATGAAGAAAGTACTCAAACAGTAATGTTTCTTAGATTTTGTTTCTGTTCTGAGGTAGCTCATTCTACATTAAGAAATGTGAGACAATGTCATTTAAAGACAACACATTGGTTCTTTCTCTTTTATTTTGTCCATTATCTTTCTTTTATATACCCCTGGTTGAGGCACATGCTCTGTTCTTCTGGTTATATGCTTAGTTCAGGTTGTAGTTCCACCTAAAATAAGATGCAATGGGAAGTTTTAGCTTGGTTTATACTTTTGTATGCTTTTAGTCTAACTTGAGCTGTAAGAACTGTTCCTTAATTAAAACGTAACAAGCTTTTTGTTGCATTCTAGCGTTGTGAGCTTAGAGAGTAGTATATTTCCATTAGATATCTGAATTACATTTCCAATGCTGTTACTAAGTAGCTGTATTATTTAATGCTTATATGCACTTCTTTTAAACAGGTGACAGGATAAGTATTAAAATCATGACTGCTTACTGCAATTAACTCGGTAATGAGTATAATAATGATTAGTGGATAGAAGGCATGAGAGGAATTCTTAATGCTTTCTAACAATTAATGAAAAAAGCGTGCTAAGCGGTACGAAGAAGTGACAACTGCTAGATATACCCTGGGGACTGCTGGGTGTCAGGCACAGCCCTCAGTGTGTTACACTAGCCCAGAGAGCTTCAGCTAATCATCAGAAGAAATATCTTTCTTGACTCATATGATCCTAGATCTCAAACTGACTTGAGCAGCTGTTGTGAAAAAAACTTATTACCAGCTGAATATCCCAAAACAAAATGGGACTGCTGGGACAAAATGTCCTCATTGAAAATTTCAGTTTCCTACCTTTAAGGGCAAAAGTTGTGTAATATTATCCAAAGGTTGATATCCTCTTTCACTTGATTTAGGTTAAGATAACTGGTGTGGAAAGTATTTATTTACAACTTCTCAAACAGCCAGGACAGCTACACAGTTATAAATGTTTATAAAGGACATCAGTGAAAAAAAGAAAGAAAAGTGTGCTTTTTCCTTTTTATACCAAAATTAAAAAACAAACTAACAAACCCGTTAAGTCTACCTGCAATCAGACAGCCTGTTGTAGGCTCTATGCTGGCCTACACCATCAGAAACTTCTCTCTTCATCCACGTTTTATGTCAAAGGTTACATTTATCAGAAAAAAATTCCTTTATTGGTCTCTTTCTTGAAATTCTCCATCTCTAATATCATTGGAGATTGCTGCGACACTTCTCCCCTAAACTAAGGGCTTTCTCACCCCTTTCAACAGAGCTTATTTTGTCAGATACGTCCTGCAATTGACTGTTCTATTATGTTGGCTATTAATGAAAAAGTAAACATTCTCCAGCCTGTACCTGGTGAGCTCTGAAGTTTGTGTATTTGACCAGAATCCTCAATACAAACATGCAAATGAGATTCACCCATGCAGTGCATCATGGCACTTGGCTGAGAACAGCGTGGGAGGCACCTCCTTTGGGGTGATATTTGCATTGTGATGACTGAACTCCAGATCCTATCTTTCAAAGGTGTGGCAATAACAATACAACTTCAAATGCAGCAAGCTCTAAGGTGTACATCAGGCAGAATGCCTGATGAAGGAGATAACTAAAGAAATGGTGATGGGAGCTGCTTTATTGTCAGAATAGTCATACAGGAGGAAATGTAGAAGAAATAAGGTTTACTTTACTTTATCTGGAAGACTTTTCCTGAAACATATGAAGCCTTTTAGGGAGACAAACAAAATCCAGTCCACTCAGCAATGGGATGTCCTATCTAGAGCATATTCCATCTATGAAAGAATAAAGAGACAGTTTCACAGGTCAACCATTATTGCCAAGTATTGTACATTAAACAGGTAGAATCCAGTTATCTGTGTACTCTGGAAGTGACTTTTTGTGTATGTTCAAGTGTCATTTTTTTAAACACTGTGGAAAAACTAGTGACCTTCATTGAGTCATTGGTTCTTCTTTGTCTCATATAATAGGCAGTTTCACAGTTCACTTTGCCATCTCATAGTTTTAATTTCACTGCTGAACTGTTAAACATTTCCAATGCATGCACACCATCACAACTGTTGCACTCTGTTTCACATTGGTTTGATAATAAACCACTGGGGTAATAAATCACACTGTCCTGTGGGAAAGTAGAAGCAGAAAACAGAAAGATACAAACTACTCTTCAACGTACTTAACCTGAGGATTTGATAAAGGAAAACTCTTTACATAAAATGTCTGGATCTGGGAGCAAAAGGGAGAGGATGGCAAATCAGAAAGTGCTCCATCATTACAAAAGGTGAGGGAGGTGGTAGCCATGATGAAGTGACATTACTCAGACATTACTCCTCTGTAACTGGAAGAGAGGATGCTGGAGCAATTTCTGCTCTTCCTTTGTTCCCTAGCAGGGACTGTGTCTGTTGTCTACACTTTATCTTGTGTTGTCACTGTGTACAGGATGGTTTACATACATTAGATACATCTCTGCTCTCTTTGCAATGCCCGGCTCCCCAAACCAGCTCTTCCCAAGGCTGCATTCCTGCACCGATGAGTCATTGACCTTCTGTGGTTTGTGTTTCCACCCAAGCTGGAGCCTCTGCTCTTGGCCTCTCTGGCACTCTTGGGGGCTTTGTGATGCTACTGTGAAAGCCAACAGGCTTCTGGCATGCAGTGACAGATCTTCAAAGGGCAGTAGTGTCCCAAAGCTCAATTTGCTAAGCTAATGCATAGCAAGCCCCAGTGCCTTAGCTCCCTGCACAGTCAGTGTAGAGAGATAAGCAGTCCAGAGAGACATTCAAAGTAGTGAAATTGGAATTTAATTCCTGAACCTGTTTCTGAAGGACCCCAGCTCTGACTGTTAATGCTAGAAGAAGCCCAAGATGTTAAGTCAGATGTTAAGGAGGTTATATCAGCCTTTGAATATACAGCCCACATCCATCATCCTCCACCTACTGCCTCCACAGCCTTGCAAAGGAAGTGTAATTGTCCTGAGGAACAATCAATGCAGGACTGCTGAGCAGCACTGCCAGGCTCTATGAGCAGTAAATCCTCCCCTAAACCAGTTCAGCCAAGAAACTGAATTCAATTACTGAAGATACAGAGAAACACTAATACTTGAAGGACACTTTATTCCCAGTAAAATCAAAGGAGTGAGTTTTACAGGCTTTTTGTCTTAACTGTTTTCAGTCATTGGTCATTCTGCTGCTACTTCTGAAAGATAGTTTTGGTCAGACCTTCTCACTGAGCTTTTCTCACTTTATTCATAGCTTACTTTCCTAAAGAATACTTACACTGCTGTTCATTTCTGTGCTTAGTTAATGAAATTCTTGTCTCTAAGCTTCTACCTTATCTAACATCAAAAGGGTGCCAAGCTTTTGATCAGTTCTTGTGGACTATAAAGTTGTTTTTTAGAGGGATAGTATGAATAAAGATATGCTAAGTATTCATATTATATAACATTTATAAAGTAATTATGCTGTTTTCTGAAATCTGAGCCAAGTATCAACGGGTAACTTAAATTCCCATATGCTAAAGCACCCCAAATGCCTTTGGATTTCTAAGTCGAAATCTTGTTTTATCACCTGTAACATTCCTTCTGCTTGTGTGGCATCAAACCCACTTTTATGTAAGAAATGCCTACTGCTGTTTTTGATGGTAAAATCACTATCAATAACTTGTTATTTAATTCTAGTTTACAGATCCCTAGCAACAGCTGTTTGATGCTCCTCCTTTTTGACAGGTGGAAGGTAATTTGTGTTGTGCATCAACCTAATGCACAATACAAACAAAATTTGTTAAGACAGAAGCACAAAATTACAGCAGCCTAAGAGTATAAAAATGACACATTAAGCCAATGGTCCTTCTAACCCACCAATCTGCAGCAACCACCAGCAGATGTCTTGTGCAGAATACAAAACCCAGGGATCATGTAGTGGTATTTTCAGAGAGTGATGCCCCTTAACTTAGTCCCCTGTGGATATTTCTTCTTGCATTTGCCCAACCACTTATTGAATCCATATACACTTTTTCATTGAACAACACTATCTCTAGAATTTTTATAGCTTACTTACTCATTGTGTGGAAGATCACCTCCTGTTGCTTCTTCTGCATCTGCTGCCTGCTTGCTTTATTTGAGTGTAATACTGCTGTCTCTTCAACTGTTGAAAATGCAATTGTTCTCATTTATTCTCTGTGCTGCTAATGGCTGCAGAGGCCTCCATTATATTCCCTTCTCAGCAGTTTCTTTCTCGCGCTGGCACTTGCTCCTCACAGAGCTGGTCCTAACTTTGATCATCCCTGCTGCCCTTCTCTGAACCCAGTCCAGTCCCTGGAATAGAAGAGTCATCCCAGAATACCTAAGGTGCAGGCACATGGGGCTCATATAGGGAAAAAAATAATGTTTCCTGTTTTGCCCTCTATTCTTTTCTTTGTCATTTCTAGCATTTGATTTGTTTTTCTGACCTGAGCACTTGACAACCTAGTTGACATTGCAATAAAATTCTCAATTCCAGTAGCAGTCAGAGAGGCTATTATTTTATATATAAGATGTTCCTATGTGAATCATCTGCACTTTAATACTTTTCTCACTCCTGGTTTTGCTCCCAATACTCATGGTCTTTGTTCCAAATAATTCAGTGATGATTTTGAAAATCCTGTTTTGCTTCCGATCATTTTCAGCTGCTGCCTGCTTTGCATGTTGGAAGTACATATCCAATTATTTGATGTAAATCAAAGCTTCCAGGCTACTACTCAATTTAAATTCTCCTTCAAAGCCATGCCTTATTTGAATAGAAAAGGTTACTATCCCCCCTTTTTATGCAGAGACATATTTAATTCAACCAAGTTTTCATCATACAAGACAGTCCTAAGATTTCTACCTTAGACAATATGCAGTTCCTTTTTAAAAATAAATGTCCTTATACTTTTTTCCACAAAGAGATTTCCATAAGTGGTTTTTTTTTTTTTTGAAAGTTAGATCTATCATCTTTTATTCTATTTCCACTTTGGTTTCCTCATTGAAAATCCTTCATAACTATCTACTTTTCCTTCAGTAGCATGTGGATTCCATGTGGAATCTAGGTATCAAATTTCCCTATTTTCTTTATTCTTGCTTTTTACAAAACTTATGTCATCATCTGACAAAATGCACTTGGTCATGCTGCAATATTTTTTTAGATTCAGGAATCTGAGGCAATGCAGACCTGTATAACATTCTGTATTGATACTAATTCCCCTGTCATTGCCTCTCTTGTGCATTAACGCCTTAAGCATATGGATGTGCAAAAGATTCTCTTCTATCAGTGTCACAGAGATGGAAATTGCAATAAAGGCTTTTCCCCTTTTTGTCCTGTCTTCTTCCATGACAAACACCTTCTGTTCTGACCAAAAATTCACCATTAACTGCTTGGGGATAGTACTAAACATTCATTAAAGAAACCTCCCTGGGGAAAAAGGCTGTCAACAATTTTGAAGGCAAAACACGTAGTATTCCAATAGGGAGAAGAGAAGAAAAAAGCAGATATTTTCTGTCCTGAGGTTGTGGATAAGAGTCAATGCACTGAAACAATATTATACCTGATTCAGATTGTATGTGCAATTACACACTAAAGAGGTAGTAAAAAGGCTTTTGAATTGATTTAATTTTTGTTATGACCATATCTCATTTCTATACTTGCAGTACTCCCGTGGAGGTGTACAGCACTACCAACTGAGTATATTTTTCCATTTAACTGTTTTCAGGCTTTCAGGACACTTAAAATTCTGATTGAAACAATCCCAAGAGAATTAATTTTGCTTTCTATTGAGTTTGTTTTTCCTCTTTGTGTTCTTGCAGTAGCATGGAGGAAAATATTGTAACGTGTGGGTGTTCTGTAGAGGCTTATTCATGAGTCAGTCTGCTCATTTTGCATCCAAGCATTCAGTTGCTAAAATCAGCAGACCCTATCTTGTATATGTCTAGACCTGATCTTGTATAACAGCTGATATGAGAACAAATAGAAATTTAAACAGTTTGTATAGATTCTTTAAAAAATCATTAGAATAAATTACCATGAATTCTAAACACAGAAACACATTTGGTAACTGACACTGATATGAATGGTTTCTTCTTTTGTGCTGACAGATATGATATTTGCATTAGAAGATTCTGTGTGTGTTTGCTGCTAGGAGGGACCAGAGGCCTTAGGAACTTTTGATCTTTTCCTCATGAAAGATAGTGTTAATTTAAGATCATACTGGGAGTATGAATAAACCACCAAATATGCTTTCTACTTGCAAAGGTTACGGTAACATTCGTGGAGATGAACATCAGCTAGAACCACATGAGGCTTCTATATTGACCCTTAGCACAGAAGTAAATTCCTCAGAGGAATTTACCATCCCAAGTTTTGGGTTACCTTCCTGGACTGACAGCTGACATAAATGGTCACTGATTTGGAGACAACAAAGCTGTGATGGTTTCTCACAGAAGGTCTCTCACCTGAAGTCTCATGTAGGTTTGTGAACTTGTGAGAATTATGGTTTCTTTTAGAAATGGTGTGCAAAGGTAATAGCTTGACTTCTCATCCTTTGTTATTCCTCGTTTCAGAACTGGTGTGCCTGCCATGCAATGCCTGCTTCATATTCAGCTTTGCTTTACTCATATGCTGGCTGTCAGCTGTGCTTATCCTGCAGTTTGGAGTCTCTTCCTCTGATGCCTTCAGTTTTAACTTTTTTATTTTTCAAATCCTGTACTGCTTAGTGGGTAATTCTGAAGTTTCATGTGGCCTGTTAGCTGCTGTTCTCTCATGCTGGTTAGACATAGCAAACCTCTCTAGGTTTGCTCTTCAAGGACACCAGGCCCCAAAATGTGTAAACTAAAAGCCTCCAAAGGGGGACAAATTTGGTATAATTACATCATGAACTTAAGTTATAATTGGACAATTAACCCTGATATGCAAAGAACCAAACTTACAAAAGTGTGAAGAACTCAGGACCCAGGGTCCATCTTGGGTGTAGCCTTTGGCCTGCCCAGGGTGTACCTTTGAAGGCCCTTCAAATAAATACCTATTTTTGTTCTCTTATTTTTGTCTAGTCTCTGTTTTTAGTTGGCCATCTCAGGCATCACCTCTGTAGGTGGAGACTCAGACTACCCCTCTGAACAGATTCATTAAATGATGAGTGATGGGGCTGCTAGCAGAGTGAACACTGGTGGTGCCTTACTTTTAAAAGTCACTTAGTTTTACATAACCTATGTAATAATCCAACTGACCATGCACTTTTAAGATAGATGTGTGCATGTTGGGGTAGTAAGAAAAAGCAGAGACAGTTCAATTGCTGCTGACTTCAAACCTAGAAGGATGTCTATGAGAGGAAAGGGCTACACAAGACACTGGGCTGTTGGGCAGAGGGAAACAGCTGGAGGCAAGGATTTCCCTGGGTGGTCTGACAGGGCCACATAGTCTCACCCATGGGGTAGAACTCCCTTCAAGCCTATAGGTCTTCCCACTGCACTCTACAACATTGTGTGCATACATCCATTTGGCCAACATCAAAGGTAATTGAAAACAAAGACAGGGAATAGAAATAGCCTTATGTTTATTTTCAAATGTTCAGTTTGTAGCAGGTTGGATCAAGAGAAATTAAGATCAGAGAGCTAAGGTAACTAAATGACACTTGCACAGCAGGTTGTTTCAGGTCTGTCTCTTTAAAATCTGCCTTTTGCTAGTGTGCTCTTTCATCAGTGGCCTATCCAGCACAGTGAGATTAAATGAGGATTTTGACCTGCTTCATCACTTCTGTAAACAAGGCAATTCAATGAGTTTCAGCTTGTTCATTGACATCTGGGGTTTGACCAAAGCCCAGTGAAAATCAATGGAAATACTTCCATCAGCTGCAGTGGATTTTGAATCCTGCCTTTGAAACTTGGAATAAAGATGACAGTGAGAAAGGAATTCACTTCTGAGCATAAAAATAATGGATCATACATCCATAATTTGTTTTGATCAGTTAATGACTGACTTTTAAACACAGAATTGAACAGAGACATGATGATGTTTCTAATCATGTTATGAAGTGCCTAGAAAAATATTTGTTATAAAAAATTAGGAATATGAATTAAGTAAAGTTAATATTGGTAAAATTGCATTACAATGGAAAAGTGGAGCCATTTGCACTTCTTAATTTTAGTTCTGCAGAAATATAGCTAAAGGCACTAGCAATCTATGCAGTATTTTGTGTTATTGAATAGGTCAGTGATGGGGGTTGGGTAAGGGCTTTATAGTTCTGTTGGTAGCTGAAGAGGTAGATGGGGTCTTGGGGCGATTCAGACTTTTTTTTAAACAGGAGTCCAAAAAACTCTCATTAATAATATGAAAACAGAGTATTAATTTGCTTCTAGAATAAAATGGATGTTTAAATCTACAAGTCTAAACTCAAGATCTTATGTAGAAGAATAGTTAAATTTAAGAACTTAATAAATTTAATCAGTTTAGCTCCAGGCCATGTTTTAGCAATAATAGTGCAGATTAAAATGCACTACAGTAAAGTAACAGGATAAGGAGTGTCTTCATTGGAATTTTACTGTGTTGGTTCCCTTTATGTTGAATAGTTTCCAGGAATGGAGATGAGGACTGTACTTCTTTTGAAAAAAATCTGCAGCTGCTAGGAAATGTATTCTAGTCTTGGAATTCTAACTTGACTAAATTCCCAGTTGGAAACCTCATTATTTTATGAAATTATTTACTGCAACTAAAAATATCACTAAGGATGCCTGTTGAGACACTAAATTGACTTCAAAAAGCCAAATAAGCTCATTAGGTGTATTCAAAAGATTACCTGCATCCATTATCTGCTAAAAGTAAATTAACTGACTTTTATTTAAAAATAGAAATCCTTTCTACAACAGTGCACATTTTTTCAGTGGTGATTACAAGACTAAACGTGTAAAAAAATTCAGAATACATCTATATCTAAGTCCTTCCCCACCACAAGCCGTTTTTATCTATTTCCTTCCAATGTAGCTTATAAAACCCTCAAAAAAATTGAGGTATATCAGTCCTTAAACAGAAGCCCCCATGGTGTTTAATATTCTGCCAGCACAGTTCTTCTCCCAACCTGAGTTGTTCTCTGAACTGTCCAGACTGATGCCATCAAACCAGTCATAGGCAGTTAAATGGTGAAGCCTAAGAGATTTTCCCAATTACTCGTGTAAGCTCCCACAGATCACCAGACATCTCTGGCCTTGTGAGACTCTCTATAGAACTAAAGAGGTTTAAAGCTCCCGAGGGAAGAGACTAACTTTAAGTATGTGGGGTGGAAAGTGGTTATACTAAAAAGGCTTATTTTTTAGCCTCATCTCAAGTGATTTATTACCATCCTTCTCTTCTGGACACATGTAAAATAAAAATATCTACAGATGTAGTGTATAGGGAGCAAGTGTGACTATTTATTAGATTTTATTTCTGATAAACAGTAGGGATGATAACCTGGAATTTATAGTATTCAGTGTGTTGTACCTGATGCTTACAAAGTTGTCTTTCAGATATGTGAGCACCCAAGGCTTTTTTGGCTCCATTTTGGAGCTGCTTGGTAATGTGATGCAATGTTTCCTCTCACTATGCTTATGACTGTGTCAGAAAATCAAGGAATTAGGTAAGATTTCTTTTGTGATTGCACAAATAGGAAACATTACCTCTTCGTTCCTTAGTATTAGATTGGAGAGAGTGAATGATTAATGTAAAAGAGCAATGAGACTCTTTGAATGGAAGTGAAATGGTAGTTCACCACAAAGAGAGTTCAACAGACACTTGTGACTCATCAAAGTGGCATTTAAAATGCATTTATTGCTAAAGCTGCCATAGCAGCAGGAAACTTAAAAACCAAATGTCTTAAGTATGGAAAACTTGTGACTCTGCAGCATTTTCTAAAATTCACATTCTTTTGCATCAAAAGATAAATGGGGAAATAACTTCTAGAGTAATAGGCTTGCTGGAAGACTGTCCTAAAAACTACATTCTTCTCTTAAATTGTACGGGTGCAGCATTGACTCTCTTAACTATCAGATGTCAGAGATACTTTACAGCATCTACAGGCTTGGGAAAAAAAGTAAGCCAGGAGCTATAAAAAGTTTTAATCTTCTCATCTCTTTCTAAGACAAATTCAAGAAAATTAATTAAGAAATTAAAAGATGCCCCTTAAATGTGATTTTGATCCAAAATGAGGCAGTTTTGATACCACATCATGTCTCAGGGTTGTATTGAAGGGCTCATATTTCATAAAGCACATCTCATGCCATTCATGGTGCTCTGTGATGACAGAGCAGCTCCAGTGCTTTGGGATGTTAAGCAGCAGAAAGAAAATGCTGTTCTCAGGCTTGATGGAAACACATATTTACTAATTCTAGAACATTGACAACGATTAAAAACATTTCCTTCTACTAATTCTTTACCTTTACTTCTTCAGGAATTATAGTCCATAGATACAAAAGTAAAACGCAAGTGATAATGATGACTTGGATTTCTGAATTATTGGAGAAAAAAAACCCCCAAAACGGCCCCCAATTCCTATTTTGCCCTTCTTCATTATTCTAAAGAAAAAGGCACTGATTGAGCAGTCTGGATTTGCATCATTACAGAATATTTTCGTTATTATGAAACTAAGATCCTTTTAGAAAAAGTCACACAGTAAAATTATTTTAAATAAAGAATGTCATTTAAGATCTCCATAGCTTTAACAGGGTTTAACTATGTACAGATTTAACAGGGATAGTTTTGTCTTTAATTTCCTCATAGATGACAAAACAAAATTTCACAGAATGGGTAGTTATCTGAAAAACCTCTTGCAATAGTTGCAATACCTACAGAAGTCTAAGGCAACGAAATTTGAAATCTGAAAGGCCTGAAAATAGTATTAAGACATGTTAATGGTATTTGGCTAAGCACCATTTCTCTAATTTCTGTGTCAAATGCAACACTCTATCTCAGATTTCTCCTGCTGTATTGGTTTACAGGACACATCTTTACCATGAACACATTTTACTGCTTGACTAAGACTGTTATTCTATCCCTAGGTAGTTTCAAATATTTTCTAAGGAATAGCTATGAGCCACAAAAATAAATGATGAGGGACAACTGCTGACTGATAACTGGGTGTGGTTTTAAGCTAACTGATTGAATATTAATTTTTGCTTTCACTCACTTCGTATCTCCTCCCCATTTTCTTTTAGGCAGCTGTAAGGTACACTGGAATGCTCACCAGTCCCCACTGTCTTCCTTCCTGGGGGCTGCCACTGGAGATGTGCTGGCTGACAGCCGCAGGCCCCAGGCCCTTATCCCAGGGGCTTTTCTTAGCTCAGCCACCAGGAGGGAACACAGTGCCAGAAGGGTCTCTAGCTCACCTTTGGTCTCTTTCTTGCAGGTAAACATTGCTTGCTGACCTTCAAAAAGTGCCCAAGCTACCCCCAGATTAATGACTGCACACAGCCTGTCTGTTGAAAAGCCATTGCAGGAGTTCCAGTCTCCGCTGGCTCAACCTCGTTCCAGTTTCTGCCCTGACCACACTCTCAGCTGGCTCTTCTTTTCTTCATCTTGACTTTCATCTGTTGACCTGACTTCCCAGAGGATCAAGGCTTATGTGATTACACAACCCACAACCTTCACCCATATGCTTAAATCTATTTCCCAAATCGAACAACTTGATAAATGAGCTGAGGTCTATAGGAGAGTGCTTCCTGTAAGACTGTAAAATCTGGTTGCTTGCTGGAGGAGCCACTAACTTAACCCAAGTAGCCACACTTCATCGCTTGCTAGCAGCCCATCCAAACGCGTTTTGCTTGTTGACAGGCAGCACAGGCGCTGCCACGTAGCTCAGGAACCCGGGGGCGAGGCTTTGGATGCCGTGCGCTTTGGGGCGGAGCAGAGGCATTATCTGTGGGGTGGTGAGGTCACCGACAAACGGGGATGCAGGTGGAAATACTAGAAATGCCGGCGCAAGAGAGGACAGAAAAACGCGAGAGACGTGTGTTTCGTCCTCCGCCAGGCTCCAAATGTGATTTCCCGAGGCAGGACGGGGCGGACGGGCCCGCAGCGGAGCCGGGGGGCGGAGCGGGGCGGCGGCCGCTGGAGGGCAGCAGAGACCGGCGAGCCGGGCGCGCCGAGCCCGCAGCGCCCGCACAGACGCGCATGCAGAAGCGAACATCGTCATGTAAAACCTCCTTCTGACCAGTCTCAATGGCTCTAATGCCCTCTAAGCCAGCAAAGCAGCAGGAGGAAGAGATCTGCTTATCAGCAGCAACCTGTATCTAAAGAAACCTGCACTTTGCTCAGCCACTTGAAGAGGGAATGTATCAAACAGCATCAAATGAACAGCTGCAGAAACGCAAAGCAGCGACTCAGCCGGTCCCTTCAAAGTCCAAGCCTGCAATATGCGAGGCTGGGAAACTCAGAACTGAAACTTCTGCTCTTGCTGTTTTAAATACTGACTATTGCCATTGTGTGCAGATTTTGGAAAACAAAGATTGCATTTCTCTAAGTGCTCTGAATGCTTACAAAGTAGTATATTTTTACCCTGGAAGCCAAAATGTTCCACCCAACATAGTTTAGCTGTACAAAGTGCATTCCCTGAGTTCAGTAGACTGTACGATTGCATTATTGCAGCCTATGGAGTAAAAAAACATATCCACTTGGCTGTAGTTTTATCAACGTCCTGAAAGGGGGCAGGAGAAGCTGTTATATGAAGGTACTGCAATGGCTCAGAGAGAAATTCTGTTTGTCTCAAAAAAGCCCCCTTCTTCATTTTCAACTTGGGTTATCACTGCTGGGTTTTGGCTTTTTTTAGGTTTTCCAGTACATTGTTTTTTTTACTTTTTTGGGGGGAAAACTGGAAATGATATAGCTTTCCCTATAACTTTTCCAATTAATTGTTTTAATAAATTTTTCTAATTAATTGTATTAATTAATCATAAGCAGTATAATTTTCCACCCTGTCATTGTAGCCAGCATTTAGCAAGTGCTGGGAGGAAAGGGTTAAAACTGGAAGATTTGGTGAGGAGGGAATAGTTCTGCTCAGGATGTCAGTGTGGGCAAACTCCATTTATTATGCCTAGTGTTGCCCTCCACCTGCTTTGAGGAAGCAGGGTTCCTGTGCAGGGATAACACACTCTCAACACACAGACTTGAGCCTCCTGCTGGGAGAGGGAGAGATCAGGAAAGCACAGCCTTGGGATAAACTGTGCATGTGTGAAGCCCTTTGATATACTGGGGCAGGCAGTGAGCCCCTGCCCATGCTCATGGTCTGCTAGGATGAACTAAGTCTGACAGAGCCCGTGTCCTCATGTGCCTCTATTTCCCAGGATGAACTAAGCCTGGCAGAGCCTGTGTCTCTGCTGCATGGTGTTGTTTGTGAGGTAATGAAATAAATCCACCCTTTGCATTTCAGCTGGGGCTTGGTGATCACCCTGGTTACCTCTATGTGTCGATTCGGGTTTGCCACAAGCTGCTCTAGTGGGAACACAGTTTGGGAAAATTACTGAAACTTTAAGTTTCACTAAAACAGCTGTAACCAACCTTGATATGCTTCAATGATCTCACACCTGGGGGAGAGATATATTGCTGAAACTGGACACTAGGAATGCAGAATTTATGAACCACAAGGACATTTTGCAGAACCCTGAGATAAAGAAGAAACTGACAAAGTCATTTCAACAATTGTACTGAAACCCTCTGTATCTGGAAAAAAGGCAATAAAAAACCTAAAAATGTGGGCTAACTAGCATGAGAAGAGAGAAATCAATCAACAACCAGTAGAAGATAGAATAATAATTAATGAAGAGAATTATATAAATTAGAGCCAGTGAACATTAATTTCATTGTTTGCTGAAATGTACAAATAGTGAAAAGTTTTGAAAGTTCTTATGCATGTTCAGGGAAAGATCTGGCATGCATCCAGTGCTGTAATAAAGTAATGCCTGCAATCTAACACTAAAAATAGTGTTAAAGAGTTTGATTTATGCCAACGTTTTTGGTGGCAGAAGGGCTTGTGAATTTAGTAACACACAAAGAAAAACTGTTCCAAGAGAAGCACATAGAGCACCTGATTTATCTTGTAGCTCATTTACTCACCCCCTTTATTTTCTTTTATTGTGAACCTTCTCCAAACACAGATCTTTTAGCTTTGTAGTCGAGCTTCAAAGCTGAAGGGGCTGGGCTTGTCCAGCCTCAAGAAGAGACAACTGACAAGAGACCTCACCAATATCTCTAAGTATCTGAAGGGAAGCGTCATCAAGAGGATGGAGCCAGGCTCTTCCCGGTGGTGCCAAGCAATAGAACAAGAGGCAATGGAGAGAAATTAATGCACAGGAAATTGCACCTGAGTATTGAGGAAGAACTTCTTTGCTGTGTAGGAGCAGTGGAACAGATTTCGCAGAGAAGTTCTGGAGTCTCCCTCATCAGAGATCTGCAAGAACCATCTGGATGCAATCCTGGGCAACATGCTCTGGGATGACCCTGCTTGAGCAGGGATGTGGGACCAGATGACCCAATGTGGTCCTTCCCAGTCTCACCCATTCTGTGATTCTGTGATTCTGTGATTCTGTGATTCTGTCTACCTGTGGTTCTCATGGATCCACAAGCAACAATCAGCATTTCATATCAGATAATCTTGTTAGAGGTTGGAAAGGAATGCAGGATGGCAACAGGACAAGCAGTGGCAACTGAGGAACCATGGTGAATTCCTGATATGAGAGTGTCCCACAGCATGTGACAGGACCAGTTTCATGGACAGCAATGCTGCAAAGGATGCAGGAGGTTAAAGAAGCTTCTTGCTTGCATGCTGCTTTTGTTTGCCAATTAGCAGCCCTGCTACCAGCGTTTTCTACTTGGGTAACAAGCCTTGGCATTACTAAGTGCTGACCCTTCCTTTAGGACCCTCAGCAGGAAAGCTCACGAATGCCTAACCAGCACTTCGGGTGGCTGAGTCACAGGACAAATTGAGAGGGAACAAACGACCAAGCAAGAGCTGGGAATTCGGAGGTCACGAAAGACAGCTTGCAAATGGCAAACCAAAGGGTGGAATAAGGTGGAAACTGCAGGAGAGTTACTCCCTGTCTGGTGTACTAAGTCGGTTCAGGGCTGGAGCCTAAGTGAGAAAGAGGTGCTGTGATCTGATCTGATCAGGGCACACTCATGTCTGCAAAGAAGAGAGTGTTCATGTGACAAGGAAGGGAAATTGAGTCGCTTTGAACGCAAGGTTAGAAAATGCAGGGGAGGGACTGAATTTATGTAGCTGGAAAACACAGGAAGATGCAGATTGTCTCTCAAGCTTTCCATAACAAAGCTTTTTCTGGATGACATTGTTTAGTTTGGCCTTATTTAAATACTAAATAATCTATTTGCGTTTGTTAGACAAAATTGCCATTCTAACCTCAGAGCTGTCTAGCTACATATATCTAAGAAAGAGAAGTAAAAGTGCTTAATCAGTGTTGAGTATCAGATAACTGATTCCATTTTACTGATGTGAAGTATACTTATTGCAGTCTGGACTTTTTCAGATACAGATAGATGAGCTGAAAAAACCTGTTGGCTAGCAAACTATTTCTCGAATTATTGTGTTAAATATTGTAATCTTGTATTTTAGGAATGTTTCTAATTTTTCCGGCTTTGAAGAAAACAATTACTCAGTGTACTTCACTTTTATGAAAATTTGCAACAATTGGTTCTAACCAAGAGAGACCAGGAAATAAAGTATAGAATTACAAGAGTAAATATTTATTCATGTACATGAGGTGTTCCAGCCGAACTGGGTCACCCTGAATGCGGTTTTAGACAGGGTTCTTATACCCTTCAACCACTCCAGTACAATATGATTTGACTGATAACTAAGACCCACACTACTGATTTCTAATCACAGTAAATTTTTTCCAGGCAGCTGTATTTCTGCAGCATTCTTGCTGCTTGTCTATTGATCCAGATGTCCCTGGGGTCAGTTTTGCCAGATAACACTGGAAGGGTTTCAAAGACATATTAGAGTGGCTAGAATTCAGGCTTTATCTGGGCTGTCCATGGGTGTCCTTTATCTTTCGTGGACAGTTCTATGCTTCCAAGAAGCAAAGTCCTTATTTCCAGGGCTGGGCTGTCCTTTAGTTTGTTTTACTTGAGTATGAACAAACCCAAAGTCTCCAGTAAAATTCCACTATTTCATTCCATTTCACTGTATTATGTGAGCTAATACACAGTAACAAAGTGAATATATATTCATATTACAAACACTGACTGATATAACAGGGAAGTAAATTGTCATAACACCCTGTAATAATTTTTGCAGAATAGCTGACACCAGTCAGTAATTGCAAATTGTCCCTGGTGGATTTCATTGGATCCACACACACAGCTTCCAGCTCTAACTGCTCACAATTACAATGATCACTCATAATTTTTAGTCCTTTGTTATATCAACAGTCCTCTTTTTTTTTTTTTTCAGACAGAAGCTTACCTAGCTGTTCCTTATGTGAAAGTTGAGAGCAAAGTACCTTTGATCATCCTTTTTACCTTTCATTGAACCTTTTCCACTACTATTCTGTCTTTCCTGAGCTGAGGGAACTTAGAAACTCAAAGAGCTTTTAAAATGTGTAAAATCATGCATTTATACAGCAGTATTACACTGCTTTGTTCTCTGTTCTTTTTCAAATCTCAACATAAGGCTTACTTTTATGAACTTGATTAAGCACTGAAGTGAGATTTTCACAGAAACTTTTTCTCAGGCCAAGATTTTGCTCCTTTTGCACAGTACTAGTCAGCTTAGAGTTGATTTTTTATTTGAAGTCAGGATGTTTTTCCTAACTGTGCATCACTTTTATCTATCCAAAATCTAATCTGCCCTTTTACTGTCTAGTTATTCAGCTGCATAATGTCCTTTTGCAGATCTTTAGTGGGATTTTGCCCTTAGGTCCCTCAATAGCTTGGTATTAGAAGGCTGTCACTTGAGTGCCCAGCTCCCTTTTCAAGTGACTTGTATGTTGAACAGGTCCAAGCAGAGATTGATACAGCAGTGCACCCATCATCTATGCTATAAGGACCACACACTCACTCCATCTTTAACCAGCTGTTCATAACAAGATACTCGGTCTTATGCCATTACTGTTTAGCTTCTTTGACAGTCTTTCTCAAAAGCCTTCTAGAAATCCCAACAGGCTCTATCAGCCAGAAGACCTTCTTCACAAGTTTAAAAATATTCAGTAAACTATGGTGTTCCAAATTGCCAATTAAGAGTGCGTTCTTACACTGCTGATCAAAAGATGTAACAGACCCTTGAGGGCAACATCTCATTTTGGAACTGAAAAATCATAGTTGAGAGGATTCTTTCCCCCCAGACCTCCCTGTCTATAGCTTTCCCTTTTCTTTTTCCGTGACCTGAAGAGCCTATCCCAAAATCCAAGATCCCTGAAGATGTGTGTCCATGCCTAGACGAGATCAAGCACTCTCAAATCATTCCAGCAGAGAACAGATTGGAAATAGTAAGTTACTGGTTTTGCTTATCACACAAAATCCATACTAACAGAGCAATCAGCAACAGAGAGTTCAACTCTGAAGACATGTACCAAAAAGCTTCATTTCAAAGACCTCATCTGGCAAGACTTCTGGCCCTGCGTTAGATATGGTTTGCTTTTTAAGTGGAGTGATTCGATATTGAAGTGACATCAAAGGTACTTTATATGGCAAGGTGCAGTCAGTCAAATCCTCTTTTTCTCCCTTCAAATTTTGCTAAGAACACCTTATTTCAAAAGACATCCGGATTTCATAGCAAGGATCTGAAAATACGCAACTACTACACCATTGTAGTACTTCACTGAGCAATGCCCATGAAATGTATGCCCACACCATACTCTAGTAAAACACAACGGAATCGAGGATGTAGAGGGGTTATTGGGAACAACAGCGCATCCTTTGGCCTGTTGTGTCAGTGTGGAGGGACGGCCCGCGGCCAACAGCCCGAGGCTGCACCTCCGCACGCAGCGCAGCCCAGGGCTCTCCTCGTTCCCTCTCCCGCAGCCCGCTCCGCGGGCAGTGCCGCTCCCGCAGGGCGCTGAGGCGGGGCAGGTGCGGGCCCGGTAGAGCTCTACGCGCGGCGGGCGGGGCGGCCGTGAGGTCAGTTCCGCCGCGGCGCGGGCGGGGGCCGGGCCGGGCCGGCGGCGGGGGGCTCGCCCGCCCTCCCTGCCGGGGTAAGCGCCGCAGGGCGGGGCGGCAGCGGCCGCGCAGGACGCGGGGCGGCGCTGCGTTTCTCGTGTGTCCGGAGACAACGGGCGCGGTGGCGGCTGGCGGGGTCAGCGCCGAGGGAGGCAGCCCTTCCTTCCTCCCCCTCGTCCCGCTCCGAGCCAGGTAAGGCCCCCGGGCCCGCGGCTGCCGCCGCCGCCCTGCCCTGCCCGCCCGCGCGGGACCGCGGGGCCGGAGCAGGCGCGGCGCGGCGGTGCTGCCCCCTGCGGGCCGGCGGCGGCACTGCGCGGCGGCGGGCGGAGGTTGCGCGGCCCGCGCAGCGCCGTCCCCGCACCGCATCCCCCGCGGCGCCGCGCTCGGGCCCCGCACACGGGCAGCGAGCGACCGAGGGAGGCCTCTCTTCTGCGGAGAGGCGGCAGCACTGATGCGTGCGTGGGCTGGATGCCCAAGAAAAGGAGATTCTTGGTGCTTGCTGTCTCGTGGACGCCATCAGGCCGCTTTGGACTCGTCTGGACTAAAGCTGTTGTCCAGGTTTGTCGTCTTGGTCATCCTCCTGAAGAAAAGGAGCTCTCGGGTTAGTAAATGTATTCATGAGCAAAATACAACATCCTGTGTTTTGTGTGCAAATGAGGTTCTTTTGAGTATTTGGGCATAAGATTGGCTTAATTGAATTCCATATTGAATTTTGTTGCAAGACAATTTATCATTGTAAAGTGTTACATTGGACACTTAAAATAATTTAGACGTATAAACCCATTTTCTTATAAATAAATGATCCAGTGTTATCGTAGATGTAGCCAAAGTGTTCTGCAATGTACGTTTAATTTAAAAAGTCTGGCTTATGTTTAAGAAGACTAATGGTGTTTTACAGGATTTTTCTAGCAGTCTGTTGTGCATTGTTACTGCAGTAGGTGGTTACAGTCAAGGCTCTTTTCTTGCACATACAAATAGTATGTGGCTAATTTTAGCAGGAATGAAATCTGTGGAAATCCATTTTAACACCTACATGACTGCTTTGAGATCTGGACGTCAAGAGATGGATATGTGCTTTTAATGGGACTCTTCCCTCTCCCATTTTCTTCAGTGCCATACTTCCTTGCTGTGTTTCCTATAGGCCTTAGAGCTTGAGAGTAGGGTAATTCTTTATACTAGTCAGTATGCTCTGGATATACAGAAACACTTTGAAAATCGTTGTAAATTGTGTGAAATGATGGAAAGAGCAGCACAGATTAAAAAAGTTGATTATACATGTAATGATAAACAACTCTATAAACGTCTCTGAGCACTCTCTAGAATACTGCTTTTGATATGGTAGTTACTTGGGAATGCCTTGTTTAGCTTATTGCAGGAAGACCACCAAGACACCACAATGATGTGACAGAAATATATATCTTTCAGATACAAATAAAGCTAGGCCTTGTTCCTAGAGCCACAGGGAAGCAGACCTCCATTTCAGTAGAATGCTGCATAGTACATACATGTACCTGCCTCCATACAATGCCAAAAAACGTTAGTAGATTAGACATTTTTTCACTTATGCATTCAAAAAATAGTGATTTCCTTTCAATCAGTGTTTTGCATGACTTTATAAGTAATAAATATTTTAAATGTAATTGATTTTTTTCTGTAGAGTGAAAGAACTGTATATTTCTAATAAAAATGTGCTCTAAAAACTTGATGCATGGTCCTTGATCTTCTTACTTGTCTGCATTGTCATTCCTCGGTCATTTTGCTTTGAAAAACCTCATGTGAATTTCAGCTACAAACCAAAAACTGTTACGACTGTGTGATTAGCTGTTATTGTGAAACAAAATGTCTTTTTAAGAAGAAATACTTGTAGACAAAATTTCTTTGCTGTATTTGAATTGCTTGTTATTAATACAAGACTAATTATTTTAATTAATACAATATGTAATACTTGAGTGAAGCACTTTGGATCTCTCCCAGTCATTAGGTCTAAAATTAGTGACTAGTAATTGCCAGCTGTGTAGTTGGGTCAGTAGAACGGTTAACTCTGCTGAACAGAGATAATCGATATTAAACGGTCAGTATATGGCATATACATATATATAATTGTAAAATAAAGACGAGGTAATTTTAAGCATGCGCAGGGATTTAAATTTTTCACAGAGGCTCAAATTTTACACACTGCATCCTCCTGATGCAGTGGTGCACAGTGTCTTCCAATTCTGTTTAAATTTCTTTTTCTTAGGTATGACTTACATGGGCTTTTCAGTACCAAAGCACACCCTGATTGTTGGCTGCAGTCTGTGATCTTTGTGTGTGAGGGGTGTGTGCTTTGCTGAAGTAAGGGCTCATTTATTTGATCACATAGGCTAAATGCATCCTGCTCATCACACCCTTTTCATTGATAGCAGCATATAGTTTGAACTAAGGGAAGCTAAAGACCTGGAATATACATATTCTTCTTTGAAATGATGAACAAATTTTCAATGTATTTGAAGTAAGTAGAAGTTTCCAGTCTGACAGTAGCCACATCAGTGGTTTGTAACCTACTGCAGTGCAAAAACCCTTGTACTGGTTGAATTTAGCATAGTCAGCCTGCAGAGGATGTTTCATCCTGTTTTCCTTTGTTTTAATGGGTCTTTGTTTTTTAACCTTTACGTACATGGGATATCCACAGTTTGGAATGCCTTTTGATTTCTGTGGATCTGTTAATCTCTTGTGTCTTGAGCAGCGAAGTTCAGGATATGATAGTGTTGTGTGAAAGGCGGAAATGTTTGTTTCATTGAATGCCTGACCTTTTAATGTCACTGAATTGCAGGTGTTTGGTAGGAGTGAATGAGAAAATTTGGTTTATCTTTCTTGTGATGTCTTTTTTCCATGTGCTTCTAAGCTTTTGCATTTTTTTTTTTTCAAACTAGGGCCTCTATTTTTTAATGTTTCCTAATTCAGATACTTTATTGTATTTCTGAATATTTTTTTTTTTCTGAATTCATTCCTGTAAAGACAATGACTAGAATTGATTTTGACACTCTTAGTGTCTCTTTACTTCATTTTTAATCCATCCTGTTCCTGTGTTTGCCATTGAGGCTCCTTGTAGACTTTGAGTTCTTCCTTTAATGATGTCTTTGGATTGGTCTGTGTGCACTGCATATGATTATAACTTGAAAAATCAACTAATTATCTTTTAATTAAATCTTCTATAGCATGTTTCTGCCAACCCTTCAAATACCAAAACAAATTTTTAGGGGAATTCCTCCCCTCCCCACCTCCCCCAGTGGTAGGGAGCGAATGTGTGTAATGTTCACCTTCCTGTGTACATTGATGATCGCGGTTTTCTGAAGTAACCAGAATTTTTTTTTTTTTTTTTTTTAATACAGGCATGAAATGACAGTATAATTTTGGGCTTGTTTTGTCCAAAATAAGAATAAATTTGAGCTGGTTGTATAAAAACCTGTGTTATTAACTGGTCAGTGTTCAGGGTACATGGTGAAAAACTAGCTAGGAAGACAGCAGAGATGTTACTTCGGCATCAACTGGTTATTTAGTTCTTTTTTTACCTTTCACTGGGTCTGGCTGGGATGGAGTTAAATTTCTTGAAAGCAGCCTGTACAGTGCTGTGTTTTGGATCTGAGGCTAAAACAGTGTTGATAACATGCTGGTGTTTCGGTTGTTGCTGAACAATGTTTGCACAATGTCAGGGTTTTCTTCCCCCTTCCCCCACCTCACTCTAGTGAGTAGGCGTGGGGTGGGCAAGAGATTGGGAGGGCACAAAGCTGGGACAGCTGACCAGAATTGGTCTGGAGGATAGTCCACATCATACATATGTTATGCTCAGCCAAGAAATCTGGAAGTAGTGGAAGAAGGTCAGAGGGGGTTGCCTTCCAGGCTGCCTGCTGCTCACAGGCTGGCTGGGCATTGGTTTGCTTGTGGAAGGTGGTGAGTGATTTCCCTTATGTCACCTCCGTGCTTTTTTCCTTCTGTTAAACTGCCTTTGTCCTGACTCATAAACTTTCTTGTGCTTCTTCTCTACTTCACTCCCCGTGCTACTCAGGGAGGGGAGGGTGGGACACCAGCAAGCAGCTCTGTGACTGCTTGGCTGCTGCCTGGGATCAACCTTTTGCACATGTGAAGCACAGGCACACACCAACACCTGAAACCTGCATTCTAGCAACATGGTATTTGTCACAGGTCTGCATGAAAGCATGGTTTTGGACTTAAACCACAGCAAACCTAGTTGTTTCCACTTTCCTACATATAGCTGTTGGAATTAGGAAAATTTTGAAGGATTGCTAGCCTGTTCTTTGAATTACCTCTGTTAAATTTTTCTGGCATGGTCTTGGACTGAGAAGCCCAGGACTGTTAAATTGAAGTGTTCTGAAAGTGTTGGACTGTGTTTCTTGCCCTTTAAAGGTTGTGGATTCTTTTTCGTGTTCTCCCATAAGGTGAAATTTACAGAGTTTAAAAAAATATAAGAAAATTCTCTGGGTTTATAATACTTTTTTCTGTGGTCAAGGATGTTGATGGCATAAATTCTCTATACTTAGCTTTCAGTCAGTTCACATGGAGGGCAGTTGCAGTATTAATGGATAGATGTTAACCGCAGAAAAGGGCAAATACTGATCTAGCTTCACCCCTTCTTTTCAAATGCCATATTAGATCTTTCTTAAAGCTGTATAGAAATGCATAAAGCATCTTTGGTTCTGGATCTTGAGCTTATCAAGATCTCTTACCATCTCTCTCCTGAAACAAAACAGTGGATCTCCTGAATGTAGGCCTACCACCACACTTGTGTGTCAGTACGTTCATCTTAAGTCTAGAAAGTGTTGTAGTAGCCAGGAAGGGGTTTTCCAGCTGAACTACCACAAATGTTTTGCTTTTCTTTCCTCTTTAGAATCAGGGTAATAGAGCACCTAATGTAATCCACATTAGAATTGCTTAAAGAAAATTCTCCAGATCATGATACAGCAGTCATATATACTTTCCTCCTTCCTGCAAGGCTGCCATTGATTTTTTTTCCGCATTGTGTATATTTTCACAGCTGTCCGCGTTGCAATGAGACGAGATTACTACAGTCCTAGAACTACCCACTAAGGAATTTTAGTGTACAGCCATCCATCTGCTTAAGAGTGAAAAGCTTGTTATGTTGTCCCTAACCAGTTTTCTAACATTTTTTTACTGTTTGTGGTTACATCCGTATACTTTGAAGAGCCCTATCTTTAGGGCAGCATTCCTATAGCAGTTAGGGATATTGATGGAGCACAAGGGAGATCATGGAATCACTGAGTGGTTTGTGTTGCAAGAGACCTTAAAGGTCATGTTGTTCAACCTGCTGACATGGGAAGGAACACTTTCCACTAGACCAGGTTACTCAGGGCTCCATCCCTTGAACGGGGCTCGGCCTTGAACACTGCCAGGGATGGGGCATCCACAACTTCTCTGCGCAGCCTGTTCCAGTGCCTCCTCACCACCCTCACAGTAATGAATTTCTTCCTAATATCTAATTTAAATCTACCCTTCTTCAGCTTGAAGCCATTCCCTGTTGTCTTATCACTGCATGTCCTTGTGAAAAGTCCCTCTCCAGTGTTCTTGAAAGCTCCCTCTCAGTACTGGAAGGTGCTATAAGGTCTCTGTGAAGCCCCATCTTTAGGCTGAACAACCCCAACTCTCTCAGCCTGTCCTCATAGGAGAGGTGCTCCAGCCCTGTGATCAGCTTCGAATGGGTCCAGAGGAGAGCCATGAAACATCTTCTTTGTGTTGGGGGCCCCAGGGCTGGATGCAGCAGCACTCCAGGTGGGGTCTCAAAAGAGCAGAGTAGAGGGGCCGAATTGCCTCCCTCAACCTGCTGTCTACTCTGCTTTTGATGCAGTGCAGGATATGGTCGCTGTGACCACATAAGATGCAGAAAAACTGTCTTGGATCAGATGTTTAGTCCTCTCAAGCTATTGGGGAGATCACAGAATTATTTAGGCTGGAAAAGACCTACAAGATCATCAAGCCCAACCTGTAACCCAGCCAAGCCAACCACTAAACCATATCCTTAAGTGCCGAGCCTGGATGTCTTTTTATATCTCCAGGGATGGTAACTCCACCACTTCCGTAGGCAACCTGTTCCAATTCTTAACAACCCTTTCAGTGAAGAAATTTTTCTTAATATTCAATCTGAATGTCCCCTGGTGCAACTTGTGGCATTTTCCTCTCTTTCTGTCACTTGAGAAGAGGCTAACACCCACCTGGCTACAGCCTCCTTTCAGGTAGTTACAGAGAGCAATAAGGTCTCTCCTGAGCCTCCTTTTCTCCAGGCTCCACATCTCCCGCTCCCTCAGCCACTCCTCATAAGATTTACTCTCTAGACCTTTCACCAGCTCCGTTGCCCTTCTCTGGACTAACTCGAGCACCTCAATTGTCTTCCCAGTACCATAGTTTAATTTCTTGATGAATGTAAGGTTATTGTGATAGGAAGCTGCTTGAGTGAACTCAGCACTATGCTTTTTGGAGTCTAAATCAGGCCCTGGTCTCTATAGGTAGAGTTGGTGAGGATCTGAATTTCAGAAGCAGAAGCCTTTTGTTGGGTGTATTGAAAAATGGAAGTAACCTCATGCAATCAAGTCTGTTTGTGATTGCAAGTGTGTGCAACAGTATGTCCATAACTAGTGATGCTAGAATAAGAAAGGTGTTGACTGGACTTCATGTATGTCTCAAAAGCATAATTTGGTTGTTTATTTTCCAAATAATAGTGGTCTCATAGTCTTGACAAAAGCTTAAAGGCTGAGATCTTCTTCCTGTTAAATATAATAGAGAGAGTGCTGGAACCCGTGGACCAAATATATTGCATATGTTAATGTGATGTTTATAGTGATACTACTGATCTCCCTCTTCCTTATGTTGCATTGTTTATTTTGCTTGATTGACATTCTGTTTTATTAGGATGAAGTGAATTATTTATGTGCTTGTCCACATACATAGAAGCTATTACACTGTGATATTAATAGAAGAGAAAGTAATTAATTTTGCTGCCACAGATTGTTTTGACTTCATTACTTTGAGAACATGTGAAGCATAAATCACATCTTGTTATGAATTAATGTTCAAGACTGTTTGTATCTGAAATGTTGGCATTGATTAGAAAAGAACTTCCTTCTGTATGTCAGGAATTTCCGTGCTAACTTAAAAATTCTTTTATTTAAGAACAAACAAATAGTTCTGTGTTTCTAGTAACCATTGTATCCACAGTCTGTTTCCCTGCTATTCACATATGAATGGCACTTGCAGTGTTTCATGTTATCTTGTCCTGAGTAGAGGGCTATATTTGAACTGAAATCATACTCTGCTGCTCAGTACTGTTATCAAGTATCTTGTTTGGCTTATAAATATCTTCCTTAAGTGTAAAATTTTTCATGACATGGGAGAAATATCATGAACTCTTTAGGTTTTGATGCATAGCAGGTAATTATATGAATTTGGAAACATATTGAATGAGAGCAAATGTTAAAGGATTATTTGATTTGGTATGTTTTATTGATTGTATGTGCAGAATACAATCAGTGGTATATTAACAGTAGACTTGCATTCTGTAGTTCAGCTGTAGTCCACTAATAGTTCAATTATTAGTTCATTGTATTTCAATGATCAGTGAATTGTAACTGACTTAATCTTCTGCTTTTTATTCTTTAGTGCTGCAAGTTGATTGACTAAGAACATGGACTATAACACAGATGCAGTTGCTTGAACATCATTTCTTCCAAAGCTTATATTCTGCAGATTGGTGGCCTGAATGATTGGTTGATTGATTGATTGATTGATAAGCAACATACACAAGACTAATACCAAGAAAACATCCTGTCTGTTGCTGCTGTGTTTAATGAAACTGGTGCAGAGTTGCTTCTTCTGAAATGCAGTTGAAAAAAATGAGGGAAATTTTACCAAGATTGTACCCGGGCCAAATTAACGATGAAAATAATTCCTTAACTACATCGCCAAAGCAATCTTCTGATGATAAAACAAATCCATCAAAAGGGGCAGATGACCAAAACTGCTGTTACCAAGGAACTGAGGCTGAGAACAGTAAGTTGTCACTGATAAGCTGTATAAAATGCAGAAGTGTTCAGAAAATTTCAGTGCAAGATATAGAAAAGCATAAGAAGCTTGAGTGGACTGAAGACAAAAATTTCATCTGCAAGAAGTGCAGTCATATTAAACCACCAGCTTTCGATTTTGTTCCTGAGGGTGCCAATGCTGCAAACTATGAAAAACGTGAAAGAAAAACTCCTAGTAAAACCCAGAAAACATTTAAAGTAAAAAATTTTCTGCCAGGTAAATACTACTGTGATAAATGCAGATTTTCAACAAAGGATCCTTTACAGTATAAAAAGCATGTAGGGCAACATGAGGAAATTAAGTTTCTTTGTTCCCACTGTAGTTATGTATCCTACACCAAAGGAGAATTCCAGAGACATTTGGTGAAACACACTGGAACTTTTCCATATCAGTGTGAATACTGTGAATATGGTGCTGTTAGGCATGACTATATAGTTAAACATACGAGAAGAGTACATGAAACACCCAGAAAACGGCTGTCAAATACTCTCATAAACCACAAGCAAAAGAAGCAGAGTCAAAGCACTTTATGTAAAAAGCAGAAATACAATAAAATTCCTTTCCAGGATGAACTTTCAAATTTGTCTTCAAATATGGTTTGTGAGATTCCAGGTAAACCAACTAAAACAGTCTGCTCGTCTCAAAATGTAGAATGCAGCATAAACACATCATCAGTCCAGGATAAGACAACATTGGAGCCATCTGAAATGAGTGTATGTGAGAATCAAAGTGTGGAGGTTGAGGTTTATTCCCCAAAAACAGAGCCTTTACAACCTGGGATGCCTTTAACAGTAATTGCACCATCTGAACTTGTAGTTCCTTCTAACTGTTTAGCTCAGATAGTAGAGCTTAAAATAGTGAATGGAGCACAACAGCTGGTTCTTAAACTAATTCCTATGAAAGAAACAACTTATAAGTCTGTGAACTGTGCTGAAGAAGAACTTGAGAATCAAGGTACAGAACGATCTGCAGAAATAAAAAAAACATCTGTGTCTCAAAATGAGTTACTTACCATGGAAGTGAATGTAAACAAATTATCCAGTGTTAGTAACCAGCTTAATGTGGATAGTACGTATGACAAGAATTCTGAATGTTTTTGTTCTTCTTATTCTCAACTCTCAGACTGTAGCTCTGTATCTATACAGAGGGAAGACCCATCAAAATTATGCTTTCATTTGGTGAAAGGTATTGATGTCCATTCAGGTGTTATAGAACTTTGTTCTCCATCTCTGGTGATGAACAGTACTGAAAAAAAAAGTGATCTTAAATCCTCAAGGGGGAAAGTAGATGGAAAAAATAATTTACATTGTGATCTGTATTGTTATGAAGAAGGTCAGGATATATACCGTCCAAAATATGCTTCTGTTTCTGAAGGTAAAAGTTCCAAGAACATTTCAGTAGAAGCTGCTCAGGAGGGCAAAAATTTTTCTGCAGTCCATAAAGAAAAGGATACACTGTCTGTGAAGAGGGTTGACAAAGAATGTAGGAGTCTACCAGTCAGCTCTACCGAAGCACATTTAGCTGGAAACGGTTTTCATAAAAAACCTGTTACATCTTCTGAGGCAGGAAAAAACTTTCATGTTACTAAAACTCCACCTTTTGAGGATATAACTTTCAGCTTTAGCAAAGTAAAGAGAGATGAAACGATAAGTCAAAAGAATAGTCGTCTTCTGGAATCACTAGAACTACAGAAGATGGAAAATAAAGGCAAACCTTTTGAAGGACCTGTTATTTCATCTGTATTTTCCCTTAGCTCTGGGGCTGAAAATGTTCCAGAGGATGTCAGATGGGATGACACAACACGCAGGAAGAAATCAGCAACATTGCTGTGTAGAAAGATTGCTCAGCTCATGTCTGCTGCTGAACCTAACATGAAATCCTTGAGATGTCAAGCTTCTAATAAAAAGTTGCTTTTGCCTCAAGAAAGTTCAGCAAGCTGTGAGAGAGTTGTTTGTGCCACTGAAGTGGAACAACCTGCGAATTTGTCTCCAGTGCATGGTGGAAGAAGTGTGATCAGTAGTGAACAACACAGTGAAGATCAGCTCTTTACATTTGCAAGAACTTCTAAAAACAGGGTAACTAAAAATTCCCATGTTGCTTCCCCAGTGTTTATCCCCAAAGGGACAATGCTGAGAGTGCTGAATGCTACTAGCAGTCAAAGCTCATACGGAATAGAAAACAGGAGTGAAATATCAGCTCCTGTGCATTGCAATGAAATGTTTCTGCCTCGCCCAGTCCCTGTCAGTGTTTCTGAGACACTTAGCAGTAATTTCCCATGTTTGCCTAATCAGAGCGAGCCAAATGCTGGGTCCCGAACTATATCACTCAGGCAAAGACCAAAGCGAGAGGCAAGTGTTAAAAATAACAGCAAGCAAACTGCTGCACCATTTCAGAAAAGCAGTGATGTCAGCAAGCAAAGCAAGCCCTATTCAAAAAGTCAACTAGGTCCCAAAAATAAGGCAAAACAAGCAAACTTCAGAGAACTTCCTAAGAGGAAAACAAGAGCTCAGTCGGAAACCACTTCAAGTTCTGATATGTCGTGCCTGTTGACAGCAAGGCGTCTGCGACTTGTTCCTCTGAAAACAAATCAGTTGATAAAATGCCCTCGTCGTAACCAGCCAGTTGTGGTACTAAACCATCCTGATGTTGATTCACCAGAGATAATTAATGTCATGAAGACTATCAACAAGTATAAAGGTCAAGTCCTGAAAGTAGTTCTGTCAGAAAGGACAAGTAGTTGTCTTGGTGTCAAACGTTATCGAAAGCGTCTTACTCTTCAGAATGTTGAGATGGGAAACCAAGCAAAAAAGCAGAGTATGCTAAAAATGAAGCTAAAAAAGACCCATAAAAACAACTACCAAGTGGTGGAAAGTTCACCAGCTGAAGCACTTCAGTGTCTGTTTAAGTGTTGGTTTTGTGGAAGAGTATATATGGACCAAGAAGAATGGATAAGTCATGGACAGAGGCACTTAATAGAGGCAACCAAGGGTTGGGATGTTCTTTCTCTTCAAGCAAAAAGACATTAAGTGAGAGACTAGGGGAGGTTTCTCTTCTTGTTTTTCTAGTGAGTGCCACTAACTTGCTTGGAATGGAGGATTGAAATAACTGCTTTATTTTGCCAAAAATCCTCTACTGTTAGCAAAGTGAAGAAGAGAGTAGAGGTACAGAGGGAAGTTGATAGTGAGGATTAAGCACTACTTTGCACTCTTGTGTTTGAAATTTATACTGGAGGTCAGCTTCATCTGTTCCATAGGAGAAATTTGAAGATTTGCTATGCAAACATCTTTCTCGTTACCTTAGGATACTGTGCTTTATGTGGTTTGTGCTAGGTCTGTATGGATTAAAGTCTTAGATGATGAGATCTTTGTAAATTTAGCAGGATTTAGTTTGCTTTATTACGGCATGGTGTTTCAGAGATCGAACACATCTGTATGGAAATGCACCTTTGGTCCTCCATGGACAGCAAGTGTATGTCATAGGGTCTAGTGGCAAATTAAGCACTACGCATAAAAAGTAAAATTTAAATGCAAGTGCTCTGTTTCAGTGAAATGAAAACACTTCTGCTGACTTCAGAGGAGATAGAAGGGTGTAAATGAAAATGTATGGAATCAGTTACTCCCGCTAGGGCAGATAGCACTAAAAAATTTAATTTTATTTAGTACTTAGTCTTTACCTAGACTATATTGTGTAGATGTGAGGCAGCAGAACACTGTCAGGATTCTGTATCATCAAGCCAGAGATACCATCAGGCTTGGGCTGATAGTGAAAAGCACTTCTCTTTATGGCCTCAAGGCTGTTCTGAAATGGTCTTAGCCAAACATAAACCCTCTACCACCTTGTGTGTGATAGAAGCATTTACAGAACTCAGTATTTGGTTAGAACTCTAGTTGGTGAGCTTATTTACAGGGGAACTTGCTGAAGGTGAAGGCTTTTCAAAATGAAAAGCCATGTTGCACAGCTTTTACATTGACAGTGTTGAACTAGATTTTCAGTGCAATCTTTCATCATGCTTAAGAATTTAGATGTTGTTACAATTTATTTTTTGTAGGCCTCAAATTGATACAAGCATGTGCCTAGTTACAGATTATGTCTGATGTGTACTTCAGTGCAGTGTAAACATTGCTCAGTTGCTTAAACACTTCTCTAAATCAGGGCCAAATTACAGTTTTTAGTACAAAAGAGGGATGGATGACACTGAAGTTACTGTTTTGTATGTGAGCTATGGATGTTTCTCTTCATCTTGTCAATTTTAAATCATTTTAGTATCATAGAATGAAGTATATTGAAGCACATACAATTAAAAAAATGTGTTACAGTTTTAGAAATATGAAAATCAGTACTGACTCTAATGCTGGATGTGTGTTCTATGTTTGAACTGGGACTTCTCTGGTAAACTGGTGGTCCCTAACTCTATTCACTGATGGTGCATTTTTGTAAACAGTTTAGCTGGAAATATTTTTTTATATACTCCAGCAGATTATACATTGTTTTGATAAAATATTTATCATATCTACATTGAAATGTAAATATTTTAAAACTACACCTGACTGAAGTTTATTTTCAAAACCACTTATTGCTTTCCCATAATTTTGCAATACAGTGTTAAAAACCTTCAGATAGTTGGTGCTTTAAGTCAGATCTTTTTCGTCATGTACGCATGGAAAATTTTTATATCATTTGTATCAGACTAGTCTATTCCACAGAACAAATTTTGTTTTTCCTGTTTTGTCAATAATAAGGAAATGACAGTTCTCATTTTGTATTCAAATGGAATTATATTTTTTTAGATGGGTACACTAGAGGGTTTTTTTTTTTCACTTCATATACTTTGATGCCAAACCTAACAGTGCTATTTGCATTTTCAATGGTGAAAATAGTTTCCATTTTAAAATTCTGGTGTATCATATACAATAAATACTGAAAATACGAAAAAACCCATGGTTAGCATTCCTCCTTTGTTTTAATTCCTTTGGTCCAGGTTACTGATTGAATTAATTTTGTTTCTGTAGAAGCTACCAAATAAATAGTTTTGAATTTGCTTTGTAAGAGTTGTCATTGGCAAAATCAGAACATTGCTCATGAAAGCTGTGCTGGGGGAGGGATGGGGGAGGTCTTGCTGCTCAGCTTTATAAACTCTGGGTGGTTTAAGTATACTAGCAATGCTTGTCTTCTGTAAGCAAGTTTACTGTTTACTTTAGTAAACATCTGCAAAGCTCTGTATGTCACTGCCATAATCTGTTATTTAAATTGTTAAGACTTGGGGCTTTTACGGTTTTTAATTTACAATTTTTTTTTGGTTTCAACATGAAAACCTTTTGTAAGTTAAATTGTATTGTGGTTATGAAATTTTGTTAAAGCAGATTATGTCATGCTTTTTTTATGAGCTCTGCTAAATTCTACTTTTTTTTTAGCAGCTTCTGTTTTATTACTTTTATTCTTATTGGATAAAATTATAATAGAAATCCTTCACGTTTAACAGTCTCATCAGTTTGAGAGAAATAATTTACAGTGGATGTTTTCTTCCCTTTTGATGCAGCATTGAGAAATAAAAAGGTTGCAAGAAAATAACAATCAACTGCTAAATTTTTTTAGCGCTAGTTTGTGCCACTACATAGTATGTAATAAATTGGGTTGGAATGTTGTGGTTTTGGGCTTGAGTGGTTTTATTCTTCTTGTTTCTATTCTATAAGGATAAAGTAACTGAGGTTTCTTTTTTCCTATACTACATTTACCTAGTCAAGCTTCTGAGTGTGCTTAGGAAGATCATTGATGCTGTGCAGAAAAAATCCCTTTATGTACATACGGAATTGTAGTTTTCCTTTATAAACGTACCAAATTTAGCTAGGCTTCCAAAACTCAAATTGTATGAATAAGTATTTCTGTGTTTTTTTCCTAGAAAAATATTCACATTCTTATGTTCTTTGCTCATACACACTGGAGCATGTTTTCTTGCTGATTTTGAAATACATCTATGCTTCCTACTGATGATTTTTATCTCTACATTTGCACATGGTATGAATTCAAAGTGACTGTTTGCATAATGGTTCTATTATGTAAATGTTTGAAGGCTCAGGTATAGAATACAAGTATCTGCTTAAGCTAAAGAATGAGTGCTCTTTGAGTAATAGAATTTACATAATTACAACTAGCTTTATAATCTCCAATGCCTATAAGCATCAGCTGACACTAACTCCAGTGGCAGCTGAGCACAACTTGTTGAGCAAACATATGCACACCACATGAAATTGTTAGACAGTGAGAACTCTGACATGCAGTGTTTCATGTATATTTTTAAAAGCAAGAATATTTATTTAATGACTGTGGTATACTTTATTAGGTGTTGTTACTTAGCAGAGTTTCAGTGACATTTAGGTAAGCAACGGCGAGTTTCATTTTCATCTTAAGTTAGATGGTAGAGTGCAAGATAAGCAAATTGGTCAGTCATTCTCAAGATACCAGGAGTCGTCCTCAACACCTTCTTGGGAATTAATACATTGACATATTCTTTACTTTTATCCTCAAAGTGAAAATGCAACAATCAAAAAATGGAGTAGATCTGTAGAATGCTTCATTATATTATGGGGAGCTCCTTGCTCAGAAGGCTCATCTGATTCTTGAGACATTTAAATAACTGTTCTATTTATATCTATACAGATGAATCATTGACAATAAGGCAGAACACATCAGGATGGCTGGAATGGATGTGTGAGGTAGCATTGTTCTCTGTGGTTTCGTGACTGATCCTTTCCGTCAATGAGTGTTATGGGAACGGATTTGTAGAAGTCAATGATCTCTTCCACAGAATTAAATTTCTGCTGGGGGGGGGAAGATAGTAATCAGTGACTGAAAATGAAATTGCTAGATGGTTTAATCTATAACATTAGAAGACTTGCAAATAACAGTATTAAAAAATAGGTAATATTTCGCATGGAATTAGATGAAAGCAATTCTAAAAGGAGAAGCACCATATTTTGGTCCTACTATTTCTTTTTTGTGTCTGTATCTTGTGCAGGACAAAGCAACTAGCTCCTGTGGGCAAAAAGGGAGCATGTCTAAGCCCTGATAATGCAGTATTACCTATAACAGCTTGTGATGCCAGATGTGATGATAGATCTTGAAACAATGAAGCAACTATAAATTCTTACCAACTTTTTCCTGCCATGAGTTTCACTTACATGATATTTTACACTGCACATTTCAATGTACCTTATTAAATGTATGCTTTATTTTCCCATTCAGTTTATTGAGACAGTTGCTATAGAATCCTTTTGAAGTATGGAACAAGAAGCATCTTTTTCTCTCACACCCCAAAAAATGACATCCTCCAAGCAACTCCTAAAGTGATAAAGGTCTGGTTCAAGGTTGCTGATCTGATCAAAGAGCAACAGAAAGCTATCCAAGGTGTTTATTCTCATCTGTCCTCTGGAAACATCCCATTCCAATGGTTAGCAGTCCTTCAGTTTAAATAGTTCTCTTCCCTGTGTGTAACTTCTAAGCTCTCATCACACCACAGAGCTCTCATCAGTGTTTTCCTCTTGAGCTGTTCTCTAGGCTCATTGGTATTTAACCACCAGAACCGCACACAGTAATGAAAGCTTGCTTTGACAGTAATACTTATCACGTACTTCTATAACATTTACTCTGAGCATGGATCTTCATTGTACACCTGGTGGTGTCTCATGGTAGTGTCTGTCACCCCTACCTGATTCACACCTAATTTATAACAACAGAATCTGATTAAATGTGTGAGTTGATGAAACTGTTCTTGTATTAAGATGAAAATTATTTGATCTCAAAGCCAGTATGGTAATTTTTTAAAGTTTGGTTTTGATAATTTTTACTCATATGCATTTGTTCTACTTTGTTGTTTTGTCTTTGCTTATGTTCAAAGTCACTGCTGCTGCTGAAAACTGAGTCAAAAGTGGTCTGTATTTCATGCTGTATGAAAGTAATCCTTACTTTTTTTATTCTTAATTAACTCTTTACCAGCACCAGTTCTTTTCCTGTTTTCTAATGTTTTCTGTTGGTTGGGAAGTTAAAAGGTCAGCCAATCTCTGCTGTTCATAGGAATTTCCTATCTGCAGGTCTCCAGACTGTTCTGGGGAGATGGGAATAGGGTCTCAAGGATTGCTTGTGAAAGGTGTAGTTCTAAATTGTTTTCGGAAGGTGGTATAACTTTGGGCTATGTTGCGCATTCTGAATGAGACCATTCATCCCTGAGCTGTCATTTAAGCTAGGCACAAGATGCATATGTTGTAAACATCTCTCTCAGTTGAAGGTACTGGCTGTTTGTTGTGCCTCTTTTCCTGGCAGTAACTTTTGACATAACTACTGTCAGTGGGAGGCATTGTGGAAGTGCTCCCTAATACGCTTGGATGGTGGCTGCTGAAGGTAGGTGGAGCTAATCCATGTGGCTCATATGGAAATGAATCCAGTGAAATGGTGTGACTGGTATGACTGATAGTTTGAAGATGAAAGGTAGCTGCAAATGTAGTGGTGAGGATGGAGAAAGTGTCTGTGGCTGGAACAGGAAGATCCAGAGATACACATTGGGCTGTGCTAAACTTTGTAGAGCAGGCACCAAGTTGAAGAGGAGCCTACTTCTGCCTTTCATTTTCAGTTACTGCGTTGGGAGTTGAGACTGATTCTACAGACATGCTAAAAACATGTATTTTATTTGTGGCAGAGCTAATTTTGAAGAGGCGATAAAAAATTAAATTTTTTTTCATGATCAGCTTTAAATGTGAAGGCTTGTATTTCATCATCTTCAAAAGAACTATGCACATGAAAAAAGGCAGTGTTACGGGGATCTCTGCATCTTTAATAGTGAAATTGTCTGGAATAGAGGAAGGCAACAGCCAAGTAAAGGGTGCTCAGGGTAGCAGTTTTGAATGTAAATTCCTGAATTCCATGTATGCCTCATTTGGAGATCTGATCATTATAGCTTTATGTAATTTGGCCTTTAGAAAGCTCAGTATAGTATGTTAAATACATACGCAGGTGTGAACATCTATGGCTAAATAGCTAGCAAAAGTTGTACCTCCACTAAGAGAGTAAGTGATTTTCATTTTTTTTTTCCCTTTTCCTTCTATTTATTATATTAGAATTTGATACTAATTTAGCTGCATGGAACTTCAGTTACTTTTACCATAAAAATCTGATGATCAACCCCTTTTTTTTCCCCCTTATGGCCTTATAGGGCTACATGAGAGCTTGTGATAGAAGCACTCATGAGAGTTAAATACATTTAAAAAAAACCTGTTAATTAATAATCTTATTTGATGATACAATATGTTAGCAACCTGTATGCTGTTTAGTAAAAATCAAAAGTTGCAATAAGGTAGGGAAAACTTAGAATAATTATATTTATGCGTAAGGAAAAACATGTTTTTAATGGATGAAAATAGACTAATTCAAAAGTGAAAACATACTGCAGAAAATCTGTTAAGACCAAACCCCTGAATAGAATCACCAACTGGGGAGAAATGTAATAGGTCTGCACATACTTGTTGGCATTTAGGTTTCTTTCTCTTTGGCTGGTGAAGAGGGAATATTCAGCTAGTCTTGATAGAGCAGCTAGGTCTGGCTGCACTGCAAAATGTGGTGTAACAAAGGTAATCCCTGTGGAGGGACAATGCAGAGTGCTCTGGAAAGCATTTTAACAGGTACTGGAAAATTACAGGCAGCAATTTGCTGTAATTCACAGCCTTACAAAGTGTTTCCACCTTCTTTGGAAAGAAAACTTAGATGAGCTGCAAAAATTGAGGTGACAGGTTTTCAAGAGCGAGCCTTTTTGGGGAATCCTTTGAGACTGCCTGAGATGGAGGAAGCTTTTCTGAGCAATGATTGTTCATTACTGCACATGTCCTTTGTGCCCAGTTCTATTTTCATGTCTACTGCTGAGAATAATACATGGGAGTGGAAGATTGCCATGTTTGTGATTCCTGGCACAGCACTTAGTTGACCAGCAAGGCAATTCTGATTTTTTTTCTGTCATGCTTGATCTATGGGAAGGTTTGAGTTAAAGAATCCTCAAAGAAGGTGGCATAAGGTAAGGAGTCGTGATTTGGCCTTGTAGAGCCAAGTCTTGGATGGACTGTGTGTTGTTAACTAGATGCTTGGAATCCTTATTTTGGAGTTGTTACTTTGCAATTTGACTTGTCAGTCCAGACCCACTGTTTAAGATGCGTACTGTCTGTGCAGAAGTTGGAACAAACAATAAAGTAATATATTTTGGTATTTCCTGAGATGGGAGGGATTGTGTTCTCCTTCCTTTCAGTTCAGTAAAAATTGTTCATGTACTGTTCAAGTAATTTTCCAGTTACCTTAATTGTTAAAGCTGTTAACATGATGAAAATTTAGTTCTATGTCTTTATTCTGTAGTGTAGAACAGACTCATATACTACATCATGCTGTAGCGTGCCTTATTTCTGTCATTGTTTCTGTTCTGACCCTATTTGTATTAGAGCCATTACAGGAAGACTAAACAATGTAAGAACCATGGAAAACTAAACTTGCTTTTTCCAAAATCGTACTTAAATTCCAGGAAATCATCTGGGAGGTTCAGTTGAGAAATGCTGCCAGTGCTTTACAGAAGACTGATGGTCACTACAGCAGCACCAGGATGATGGTACCTGCAGGACACTTCTTGTTTTGTGCTGCCATTCAGCTTCCAAAACTGTTTCACTGCGCTTGAATAATGAAGGACTTTTTCCCGCCTTTGTCATTAAACCACTGTCTCTGAAGATCAACTTGCCAGTAAACATTGTTTATCTTGTGAAATCCATATTTTCTAATAAAAATTCTAATATAAATTTTGGACCCATCAAATGCCTTAAATCAGCCTGGGTCATTTGTGATTTCAGGCTCTTTAAAGTCTATCTATACAAAAGGTAAGTTCTGAAAAGTACTGGTGTTCATGAAAAGGATATAATTGATGATTCAGCTACAGAGTCTGCTGCTTCACCAGAGTTGGATTTGTGTCAGTGATTTACATAACTAATAACCCATAGGAGGTTGTTGCTTTGCTTTTTTGCTCTGCAGCTGAGCATTCTTACGAGTTTTAGGGGGGTTTTCTTGTTTGGGTTTTTTGTTTTGGTTTGTTTTTTTGTTGTTTTGGTTTTTTTGTTTGCTTGGCTTTTTTATTTTGCAATTATCACATTTTTATAGAGTCTACTATCAGTTTTAATGTTTTATTTTTTCTTGTGTGAGAGACTTGCAGATACAGTGTTTATTATTTAACCATATATGTAGAGTAAGAATTAGACTCCTATCATGACTATAATTGAATTTAATTGCATAAAAAGGCATCACTAGTCTAAAGGAATTTTCTAATTGAAGTTTACCATATCTGAAAGACTGATTGCTGGGGACTCACATGCTTTAATTGCTTCTGAATATCCATGAAAACTTGTCCTATGCTTCACAGCACCAGGTCCTGCTGGTGGAGTTGTGGAGTTGTATATATTTGTGGAGTTGTATATATTTGAAAATGCCTGCTTAAACTATCACAAGTTTAAAAATATGCTAAAATAATATGTATACCTGAAAAGGCAGAACTTCTCTTTCCCTTTTACTTTGCAGGTGTTACTTACAGTAGGTAGAAGTATTGTAAGTACTTAGGAAATTTTAACCTTGATTTAAATCTGAATTTGAGCATGGTATGCCAAATTTGGTTTTAAATTATTATGTTGAAGCTTCTTGAAACTTGAGACATACTTGAAAGAAACTGTAATGTAAAAGAAACTGTAATGAAACACCAAGTTTGTTATGTGGGAGAGTTTGTAACTAATATTTGCTATTAAGAACTTGTGAAGTCCAACATAAAAGCTATAGACTATAACAACAGATGGGATTTTACTTACACTCTCTCCTCTGAGCCCTGTTCCCAGTGCGTATTGTTGGCTGTCTTCCAGAAAACGTACTTTAATGTTGTATACTCTCCTTCCATAATAAACAACCAAAACATATGGTTCAGCCTTTGACTTCTTTGAACAATCTCTAACCAAGAATGTCTCATCCTATATGATACAGATTTAAATTATGGATTGTATGGTTAGTTCACAACAAAACTTGTAAGCCATTGTGGACAGTTTACAGAAATTTTCCGCCAAGAGTTTACATCCCCAATTTTGAGACAAATGGTACTTACAACGTTTTTCTGTAACAGTATCTTCTCTGCTTTATGGCGATCATATTCCCCAATGTACCATTCACATTTGTTTAAATCCTTAATTTTAAGATAGCATAATCAGTGTACAGAAATTAACAACTGGCAGAAGCAAAACCAGATTGTATTTAATCTTCATTTAAAGCACATTCAGCACAGTATATAATGGTAGTGCATCTATATTGAGAAGTCTGATTAGGAAGTGTTAATCAAATTAGACATTTAAATTCTTATCCATGGTTTCGAGAGCACATATTGGACTTTCTCAAGGGCACTGAATACCTACATCTTTCAGAGGGGGTCAGGGGTGGTGCCATAGAGTGTTAATCCTGTTTCCTAAAAACTTGTCTTTTTATGAAGCAAAGCTGGTCTTTACCTTTTCAGTGGGTTGGGTAAGAGATTGCATTTCCTGTTCTGCAAGCAAATGTTTTGATTTATTTTTGCATGCTGCATATGGTGTCGGAGGTGGTGGCTTCTTTACTGTCAAATTATCTACACTTGATGTGGAACCTGTAAAAGTAAATGCAGAAGGAAAAAAGTTGCGTTCTTTAAAGTTATAATTTAATTTCACACTATGTTTTACTAAGTAATTTTGAGAAGAGTACTTTTAGTTAGAAGTAGAGTATTGTGGTATTAACCTTTAAAATTCAGGGCTGTCAGTTATGCGTGGTCTTGTGCTAATGCAGCATCAGTGATTTCAGATTAATGCCCCCAGAGATTTAGCACATTAGTTTCCTGATGGTTTCTAATTGACTTCAATCTGACAGGCTATTGTGCACATAGCAAAATAATAAACTGTTAATAAAACAGCAAATGCTAAATAAAATACTAAATATGGAGCAAGGATAATGGTTCATTCTGTTCTATTTTCACCTTTGAGCTTATTTTATTCGTGTTTGCATCCTGGTTTGCTGTTATGTTGGATCATATTAAAGCCTCTCATTATTCCATTGCCAGCAAGCATTGTTTCTACCAAGCTGTTGAAACCTCAAAGGATTCAGAAGTTCTGCCATGCTGATGGATTTCAGTCTGCTCTGCAACTTGTTTCAATGAACAAATTCAGGACCGAAGCATGAGGTTGCTCTCGCAGTAAGGAGAAGGTGTTGGTCTTTGGCTGTGTGCCCCTGCTCCATACAGGGGCCTGGAATAGCTGAAACCCTTCTCCTGAAGTAAATGTGATTTTGCTGTCTGTAGGTTAGGGCTGCCCTTTACTAGCTAGGCCAGGTCTCTGTGGAGCTGAGGAGTGCAGGGGTTGGGTCAGGGACACAAGTCGTGTAATATGGAAGGCTTTGGGCTGACTGATCCGAGATGCAGCAGAAAACAGCCTGAGAAAAAGCAAGGGCTTCCTTTCAATGTAAGGATCAACCTGTAATTTCAGATATGTGACATGGAGAAAAATTGTTAATTGAAGATAAAAACCATCAGATTCTTCTGTATAACAGAAAACAGTTTTGTTTGTTTCATGCAGTGCTGTGGGAGAAATGACCCAGTGTCCCATTTAAACAAGAAGAATGTGGTTATCATTGGCTTCCATCTTCTCCTGGTTACTGTCACCAGAGGACAGGTGTGTTTGTCAGGGTGGTATTTCATTGTGCTTTATCTGTTCATACTTTATCAGTCATTTATTGTTAAGCCAGTATGGTAGCGTATCACAATATCGAATTTTACTTGGAAGACTTTCTTTTACAGAGGAAGAAAATGGTGTTTCGTTGCATTTTACTGTTCCATTCATATTTGTACCATATTCTGGTTAATAACTGCATTGCATTTGTTTTTAAACACAAGATCCGCTGCCTAGCAGTAGACAGAAACAGCCATGATCTTCAGCAGGCAATCAGTCTGTTCAGTAATGAAACCACTGTTCAAAGGGCCTGGGACCAGACATCGACCTTTTGTTTCTGCAATCACTTTGAGTTGTCAAAATGGCAATATTGTTACTGTTCAGCTTATTGGATCATGATTTTAGCATTTTTGTTCACATTGCATTTTTAGTGGCTATCCCCAGAATTTTTTTTTTTTTAAGGAGACCCCCACTGCTAGGGCCATAGTTGTTATGTGAGCTGTGCTGTGGTATGTTTTGCAGATCTTTTTTTTTTCTGGTGTCTTAAGCTGTGGGACAAGAAGGGTAAAATTCTCTTGCAATGCTTACGTATTAAGTCTGGCTTGAGATGGAAGCTAACAACAGCTTGTCAAGAAATAATATTAATAAAATTAATATTCTTAAATATCTTTTTTAAGCCAAATACAGACTTTAAAGGCAATTGTAGGGTAGCAGGAGAAGGGCTACTTGTTTGTTCTCTCCCTGTTGCTTCAGGAGGGCAAGGAATTGACAGGGAAAAGGATACTCTGCCGTCCCAGAGAGCCTGAATTATCAAGGGCCCTGGTAGGGATGGTAGGAAGTGTCTGAAGTGGCAGCAGCAAACAGAGACCTAGATGAGCTTTACGGATTATGTAAAAAACGGTTTTTAGTAGGAATCCAGAGAAGAGTGTTTGGAATTGCACCCCAGGACAAGAAGGAAGCAGCTCAATGGAGGGAGCCCACCAGAATCTGGGAGCTAGGGCCTGTGAAACAAAACTAGGGGAGATGGGCTTGTTTAGCCTGGCAGTGACCAAAGTTAATTTGAATCCTACTTGATCTGAACAAATAATGCAGTCCATATGTTCTTTCTGGTGGTATTTGCTTTACCATAAGTTTGTATTATGCACTCATAGGTTCTTGGCACAGCTTAGGGGTTTGTTCTTTTGATAAAAAAGGGCATTTGCAGAGGCAGTTACAGGAGAGTAAAAGTATGCTATGTGGTTAAGGACAGTAGGAAGTGTATTGAAAATCCTCTGCAGACATGCAAGCATATGAACCTGAATCTGTTTCTTACGCTTATTTTTCCATGTTTAGTTTGGCTTTCAAAGCAATCTCTGGTTCTTAACCTGAGCTGCAAATGTTTTTAGAGCTCCACGTAGATAGAGGGCTAGGAAAAAGCATGAATCAAAGTAATGTCAGAAAAGTATTTCTTCAGTGGCAGTGTAAGAGTCAAATTAGAAAGTGATGGATTGTTGTGCTTCCCCAGAATACCCCTTCCTTTAACTGATGGTAGCTTTGGACCTTCCCAGGTTTTGGGTGGTAATTTTGTATTCAAGTGTCTTTTGACAGATTTCTCTCCCTTATTTTCACAAGCCTCTTTTCAAGTTGTTAACATTTTTTTTTTTTTTTCACTCTCCATAAGAGTTCCACATTTTAACTGCGTGTGTAGTGAAGCATAGTTTGCTTTTGTTCCTGCTAATTTCAGCTGATATTCCAGTGCCTCTATAGGCAGACCCAGGGAGCAGTTCTTCCCTGCCTGTTCTGTATTTTCTAGATTGCTCCTGGAGTGCTCAGTTAGTATTTTGTGTTACACTGGGAAGAGCGTTGACCAAATAACTTCACATAACAGGAGCACAGAAGAAACAGAATACTAGGGGTCACAAATATGATCATATTTACTCCATACAATAATTTTATCTTGGAGAAACGCCATTATTGTAAAAATGCTACAGAGAGATTCTGTGTTTGAAAGATGTTAGATCATTCATATACTTCCTATGCTGTCTCCTATATTCTGGCTTTTGTTGCATATTTCAGGAGAAATAGATCAAAGACATTTAGAAAAGAAAGACTTGTGTAGGTTAGAAAAGCAAAATAGGACTAACTATGGCAGATTTCTATGGAAGAATAATTGGCCTTTGAATAGCCAGGTGTGTATCTTTTTGTAAATAAAAATAGAAAATGAGGGGGAGAGGAAATGCTGATGCTGGCGATAGCAAGTCTTCTTTATACAGTATATTTAACTCCCTATCACAGAAATAGCCAGCAGAAATGTAATACAGCAGCATGCTGTTAAAGATAAAAATTGGCTTTGCAATACAATAGCTTGAAAGCAATTCCCAAAGATATTTCTTGTCATACATCAGGGCAAAACATAATATATCACTGCATGGCATCAGGAAGTGGTATCATCTTGATGTTATTGCATAGTGAAGTATAATTTTCTAGAGCAGAATATTTAGTCCTTTAAGCATCCATGTAAAAAACTCATGAAATTCTTATATTCCTACCTGGCTTCAGGAGGATGCTGTTGTGCTTGAAAAGATAGCTCAGGTTTCTTCCTCAAACTTTTAACTAGTAGTAAAAAGGATAAGAACTTATTATTTCCTATTCAGTGTAACTGACAGTATCTAGCAACTACTGTGAAATAAATTAAGTACATTCATACACAAGGGTGAGGCAGTTCAATAGAAAACCTTGAAGGGCTGTAATCAGTCTGGCTTGAATGAGTCAGGTAATGATTTCAGTGGGAAACATTTAGACTAGTACTGAATGTTACATGGGGGACATTACAGTGATTGCCGATGCCAAATATGGCTTAAGATAATAGTAAATAATGTAGAATGCTGAACTTGAAGTATGTGGAGAGTTCATAAATCCTTTTTATAGGACAGGATAGGCATTGAATTTATTAATGCAGTCGATAATAGTTCTTGCTGAAAATCAGGAGATGATGCCTTAATCCACAAAAGGAAATGCCAGAGGAAATTATGAACTCACTAACACAAAGTGTAAACAGCATAAAAGCCATGTAACCTGTATCTGTCTTCAAAATATTTTGGAGTAACATTTCTTATGGACCTTCATGCATGTGGACACAGCGAGTGGTTTAAGCCATTTTTTCAAAGCTGTATGTACATCTAAAGAATTGACATGTTTTTAAAACATGGGAGGTTTTAATTTTTTTTTTAGCTTTAAAAGCCTAAAGCTTTTAAAAAACTTTAAAAATTCTCACCCTCAAATAATGGTAGAGCACCAAGATTGAGAGAAGGGTGATGTCCTCTGTGCAGATCTCTTTTGGATATCCTTCTCTCAGTTTTTTAGGCACAACCCTCTTATTTTCCCCAAAACCTTAAGACATTTGCTTAGGACAAATGTGATACCTGGCTCCCCAAATAGCTGTAGCTAAGACCAAGTTAAGTTTCCTTTTTCTGCTGCTCATAAGCAACTGTTGAGGTCTCTCTAACTCTCTCCATTCTCAGCAGATGTATACCTGGGGGATGTCTCTTGCTTCAGTTAGAATTTTAATGATGGACTATTTTAGTTTTGGAATACAAAGAAAAGACAACAAATTATTATCATATGATTGAATACTGACCTTGCTCTCTTCCAGGTGCCTATATAAAATGATAAAACAGTAAATATTTTTCTTTGGATTTGTAACTTGAATTTACCCCAACAGACCCAACTACCTGCCAGTTTTAAAATAATTTATAGACATTCAATCATTAATAACTGATCACTTTGTCAAAAAATAGGGCTGAATATTGGTCTCAGTCTACTAGCAACAATCAGAATTGAACTTTTTAGGGGTGTAAGTGAACATATGGTTTACTACAAAGATCACCATTTCGTGATGACTATTGTGTGTCAGTTTAACTTACAATATGGTTTTCCTTCCTTGATCTTGTGTTAAATCAAGAGATTGATTATGGTTGACTGGAGAGATACTATCCAGAGATTAAAATCAGTCACTTCTTTTCAGGAACCTTAACTGACAGTACAATTATTTTTACTGTCATGGCAGATATTTCATTCAAAATCACTGTGTGGAGAGTCTTAATTCAGCATATTATGTTAAAAATAAGAATGATAGTTTTCTAAGGACCAGAGTTTGACTCCTAAACTTTCACTGTATTTCTGTATTATTTTGATTCACAGAGCAAAATGGTGGGAATAGCAATTACTTTGTTTGTTAATTTGATGCCTCTAAGACTATAATACATAAATATTAAAGAGAAGAACAGTTTATTCTTTGTAGACGTTGCACTTTGAGCCTTCCTTATAAGTTACTTCCCCGATAATGTTTACCTATTACTTAGTAATTTGAAGTCTCATTCAGGCTGGACAAGACCTAGGCAGATCCTAACCTGAGCTCCTGCTTAAAGCACAGAGAACTGTGAGATGAGACCTGGGGTCTCAGAGCTTTGACCAGCTGGGTCTTGCAAACCTCCCAGAATGCAGATTTCACAGCCTCTCTGGGAAACCTCTTCCAATACCCTCATAATTAATTTTTCTTCCCTATTTCTGGTTGAAACCTTCATCATTTCAAGATGGTTGCCTCTTGTACTTCCATTGTGCACTCCGTAGAGCGCCATGCTCTGCCTTCTTGACAAACATCTCTCAGACACTGCCTGGCAGCTGTTGGGTTCTCCCAGGGCTGTCCCCTCTCTGGGAGAGAGCCCAGCCCTACCAGCCTCATTTCACAGGGCAGGCACTGCATGCCCTGGCTGTCCTGGTGACCCTGTGCTGACCCTCTCCCCTCTGTCAGCTTCAGCCTTGAGCAGTACTCCAGGTGTTGTCTAATGAGTGATGAGTAAAGGGGAATAGTCTCTTCCCTTGATCTCTTGGCAGTGCTTCTGTTGACACAGCTTGATATGCTGTTGGCTTTTACGGCCATCAAGGCCATCACTAGTGGCTCATGTTCAGCCTCAGTCTCCAGGTCCTTCTGAGGTGAGCAGAGGGTTTAGTTCATTCTTGGGCAGGATTTTTCCTTTGTCCTTTCCAGTTTCAAGAGACTCCTCAGTACCCTTTCCTGCAGCCTGTCTAGGTTATGGTGAAGGGCAGTCCTTCTCTCAAACCTATTGACCTACTCTTCAGTATCTGGAACCCTGACAAGGGCACACTGAAACTTTTTAGGTCATCATATCTATATGAATGAGAAGTGATCAAAATTAAATTTTATCTTTTCCATGTCATGAAAGACACAATATTTCTCCTAACTAAGAGCCAGTTAAAACCTGAGATGTCTGTGCAGCTGTACAGTGTCCATCCAGAAATATTAGTTACAGCTGTAAGATATTTCTTTTTCTTGGGAGGGTTTTTGGTTTGTAATGAGTCAGTATCCAGGAAAAGACAAAGTTTTTTTTGTTAAAATATTATCTTTCTTACCAATATATCATTTTTTTAACATTATGTGTTAATTACAATATTACTATCAAACCATGTTTTTGTAACCATCTTTCAAACTAAAAGAGTTTTTAACCCTGAGAGGAGTGAAGTTTGGGGCAGCCTTGCAGTCAGAGCTGCAGAGAAGGAAAACTCAATGTATTTAAAAGTTAGATCTCGAATAGTCTATAGATTTGTGCTACAACCTGCTGTGGAAGGAAACAGTTTGAATTAACTATCATAGTTTCCTTTCTTCTGTTCCTTTTAATGAGAAAAAAAATTAAAATCAATTCAGTAGGAACACATTAGTGCAGGAACTAAAACATTCAGTAAGAAGCACAAGATGCTATAAATTATAACCTCTCTCCAAATTTTCCAAACATTCTTTAACAGTCTGCATGTTTGTAGGGACTGTATCTCTTAAGTTTTATGGGAAAACACTTGTCAGAACTAAATTCCTTTATTGCTAAAACCATTTCCTCTGCTTTACTTCACTGGTCTGAGCAGAAATAGGAAGGAGAGGGAGAAGGGAGCTGGGGGATAGCAGGTGGCGTTAAAACTGAATTTAAAACCACCCCATTTTTGTTTTGTATTGAAATGGGTCATCTTATATTTGAAGAATTTATATTACATTAATGCTACTACACTCTTCTATTGACCTTTTGATTTCAGTTTTCTGCTTGTGAAAATGTATGTGGAAGCTCTGTTTGTCTGAAGGAGAGTGTCTCCTGCTGCTCCTCTTCAGGGGCACCCACATCAGGCAGTTATGAGAGGTGCTTTTATGTGGGTAGTTGGACGGGTGGTTTTGCACTGTACCTGTGTTTTTATTTCTGCAAACAAATTCAGGAACTTACCCCATTCAGAAAGTAGCAGTATTGAAATTGCAACACACATTAAAGATGGACACTTTTATGACCCAAAGCTAATATAATTCTTACAGTATTTTTTACCTAATAGGCTAAAATACTATTGCAAGAGGGGCTGTGTAGCCATGGAATGTGTTTGGCTTTTATGGTCCTAATATATACAAAGATGAATACTTACTTTATTTGATTCCTTAACAGATGAGTGTCTGGAAAAGAAAGAATAATATGCAAACCATTTAATTATGTTAAAATAAAAATCACTTTGAGTACTTAAGTACTTTGCTTACATCATCACTGAAAACTAACAGCCCTTGACAAGGGAAGGATTTTGTTACTGCTAGAGAAGTTCAGAGGCTGGTTATTTTTTTACATGAATTATTTTCAGGAGAAGTATCTTGGACTTCCTTAAAAAAAGAATAGCGTCCACTGAGTTCATTATGGTAAAAGACAACTTTGTTAAGGATTTATACTGGGAGGAGGGGAAAAAGAGGAGTATCAACTTCAACACTTTTCATCTCATGCCAAAAGGTCTTATTACACACTTCAGAGTCAGCTATAAATGGAAGTAAGTTCCTTGAAGACTGAAGAGTTTCAAAAATGAAACACTCACAGAGGCAGAATGGAAAGTGTAGAGGAAAGAGGTGCAAACTAGGGAAAGATGAGTGGAGAATGTTCCTCATGGTCCTGATTAAGTAGGTGTTAAGGTATTTTTCTGCCTTCTCCTGATATGCCTGATAACAGGAATATCATCCTTTCCTGGTAAGGAAATATTCTCCCTCCAAAAATAGACCAAGTATTGAGTCTGGCATCTTTTGTTAGATGTTCTGGTTATAATGCAAGCTTATGCTTTTTAGCAGCATGTATCATAATAAAAGAGGGGACCAGATTTTACCAGTTATTTAGCAACATAAGGTGTGAATAAGCATCTTGTAGTTTTTGGAAGGCTCTGAGATTTGGTTCCTGTTTAGCCTATCTCCTGGACTGATAAAATATGACAGTGAGAAATTTTGCTAAATCAGTCAGAATACAAAAGGAAGATCTGATATAGGAAGCCCTGGGAGCTATTTTTCAACAGTGACAAGGTCTCTCTTTCTCACGTCTGTGCTGAAAATATCAATCAGCATGGAGGCCCGAGGCAAGAAATTTGGGAATGATCTGTTTGAAGAAAGTTTCCGGAAGGCTAGGAGAAAGGAGAGGAACTGTTTTGTGTTTGGATAGTTGCTTTTGTGTTAGCTTCTGCGATTTGTTAGCTTGGTCTCCAGGGCCTTTGCTTAGAGTGTGAAAGCCCATATTCAGCATACTGGGTGCATGGTGAAGTTCAGTGACATTAAAGGTGTGGTGGCAGGGTTGGCCTCCACCTCCAAGGGACATGCCCCTTGCATGGCCTGCTTACCACGGGCATGTAAAAGTTTAAGTCATACCAAAGCTTCCAAGATACATTCCAGGATCCTGCAACTCCTTATTTTTTTTTATGAAGCTATTTATAGAGTGTATAAATAATGATGTGTTAAATTTTATGTGTCTTCCAAATCTTGTTGGAAAACAGGACTTGCCCTGCTACATCACATCTGTGGTTGGACAGCTTTGCTTACAGTCTAGCAAAGGACTGTAAGCTGTAGTGCCATACTCCTTCCCTCTGCAGCTCATATGTATGTTTTCTTCTTACAAAGCTGTAAGTGGACTGAAGATGGCTGAGAAATATTTTGAGCGAAGTGCTTGTGTGTGAAATTTCTTGAGTGCCTTCCCAGATCATGCATGGTCTTATTCTGTGCCATTTCTGTCTCACTCATGTGATAAAAACCCCTAGTACAATAGACTTGACATGTATTTATATCGCAGAATTTGGCTTTATAATAGGACCTTTCAAATGCAAGTGCTCTACATTCTGATGTCTGCTGGCACCATGGATTATTACATTTCTCACAATGCTTTCAATCTATGTGCTGCCCTACCAAGGGAGGGGATCAGTCGTGGTATTTGGAACTTTGCGGCTCTATGTCCGGTCTTGCATCTGAATATGAAGCTACTTCATATTAATAAAATGTCTTAGCAACCAACAGCATTTGGAACCTAATCCATGAGAAAACTTAAGCACCTTCAGGAAAGAAAACCCACCCCAACAACCCAGAATAAGAGCTCACTCATTAAGTATATACTTAACTTTAAGGAAAAGATTATTTCCTTGGTTTATAAGCTTATTTTTCCCGAGGGATTTGTAGTGATCTCTGTAAAATGAAGTAAAATTCCATCCTGCTGAGCTGAAATTGAAGTCATTTAAGGAAGGATGGACAAAATTGACACAGCTTCTGGTTGTTATAGGTTTTTGTCAAGAATCGTTTGAGCATCATACCCTGTAGGCTCTGGATTTGTGTCTTTCCTCTTCCTGGCATGTGTCCAACACTGTCCCCCGTTATGAATGTGCATTTTGGTCACACAGCAAGAGCACATGCACTTCTGGTTATGTGGCAGTGAGCAGGGTAGGTATGTGCTCATCTGACCATGTACATGTTGTGTGGAAAAAGCAATCAGACATAACCTGGCATAAACATGTGCTGGGTCATACAGCTGGACACAAGTGGTTTGTGCTTCAGGAGGCTCATCCTCACTGCCATGTCAGGATGCTGAATGACCATGGGTGTTGTGTGACTGAGGAGTGCAAGATGGAAAGGACAAGAAGTGATTTGTAGTCTGGATTCATCGGTCTCCTGGGCTGAAGCCAGACTTCTGGCTACAGATGAGTCATTTCTTTTGCTGAATGTAATGTCCTTGGGATGTGGAGTGTATTTCTGTATCTCCGGTGCAGTCAGTGTATTTCCTCATCTTTCCCCATTTACTTGTCCTAAGTAAATTGCATTTTTCTACTTAAAAGTGGTTGCAAAACCGGTAAATGTTGTTAAAGAAAAAAATAGGACAAACTTTAAACAAAGTATTCATGCAAGTACTGTCTACTTTTCTGCTCCTTTACTTCTTTACCGTTATTTTGTCAGTTCTTTTTTTAAAAAAAATGCCAGTGTCACATTACACTAAATACTACTTCTCTCAATTATTCACAGCTGTCTGAAGAATGACTTTCTTAAATAAAAGCAGAGGTGTAATGGAAGTAAAATCTTGTGGTTTGACCAGGGAGAGTGTTTTGATTCTCAGGGAACGAAGATGAGGAATGTACTGTACCTTGTGACTTTTGCTGATATTGGAAAGGTGGGATCTTGGCTGAGCATGTTCCTCTTGTGAAAGACCTGGCTGCTTATTCTTGGCTCTGGAGGAAGGGGCTGATACTGCTTTGGCAGCATCTTCAGAGGCCTAGAGAAGTCAAAGAACTTAAAGAGCTATTAGGGAATAAAGGGGTTGCAGGGAGTAAGTGGAAGTTCTAGAAGTAAGAGACTGGAATTTTCTGAGAGTATTTCAATGTATTTGTGCTGAGCCAAGCTCAGGTCCAGGAGCTCTTCAGGGCCCTTCAGTAGCAACAGTAATATTGGATAATATTCTACATTTGCAAGACATTACTGCGCCATGTTGTGTGGCACTTAATACTGCTTTTGTGTGCCTCACGAGGGTGTGCCAAGTACAGCTCTGCAGTGTGGATATTTCTGGGTGGGTATGGCTGTGTATGTGGTCCAACCAGGGAACACACTGCAGTTTCAGACACACAGGAAAAAATGTGCTTCATCCCAGAAATCTCACAGGTAACCTGGGCCTGGTGTTTTCTGGCAGATGCGGGCATGCCGTGTTCATGCTCTGAGACCAGGCAGTCACAACCCAGCTCCAGCTGGAAGCTGTAGCATGGAGAGGTTTGTTGGGCAAAACTGGAGGTGCATCCATGGTACCTGGCAGAACTGCCTTCAGTGGTGGGCTCCTGGGGAGGGAGCCTTGAGTGTTTGCAGACTACATACCCAAATTAAGTCAGGTGAGAGAATTAAGAACCATTCTGGCCACCACAATACAAACAGAAACAAATAGTGAAGTTTTGTAGAATAATGGATTGAGAATGAGGATTGAGAATTCCTGCACTATTACAGTTTTGAATTTGTGAAATTATACTGCCCTTCTATGGCATTTCATATGTTTTAGAATCAAATCTGAACATGTAATGCTAATCATATTTTAAAATTCTTTATAGATTTTAGGGCAGTGAGTGTAGGCATGGAGGAATAAATTTGTCATTCCTAGATGACCTTTAGAAAGGTTTTTTTTTTTTAATCATAGTAGTTATTATTTGAGGTTGACAAAATCAAGAAATGATTAATTTTTATTTTTGGGCATATCATAGAAAAATATATTTGTGGAATAGAGCTTGGTCTATCTTCTGTGGGAGGAAGTGGAAATATTCCAGTTGATTTCTATACATGATTTAGATGTATAGCAAAAAGTGCTGGCAAATTGATTTAAGTGAGAATGAAGTCAATATTGTCACAGTGAACAGAGCCTAAGGCACCAATCAAATTGATGGAATATTTTTTTTTTCTCAGCAATTTATATCTGGATTGAACCAGATTCAATATTTCTAGGCTTTTGACTTGTCCATAGGCACAACCAGCTTGGTTTTGAAGATGCAGGCCTGAGCTCCTGCTATGAACACTTAGAGCTCATGTTTTGTTCTCCTGAATTCCGTATCAGAACCTGTAAGTCCAAAGAGAGCCAGCAGTGAAAGGATGCTGGCTCACTTCCAACCACCTCATTACCATGAGCAGTACAGATGGATGGGAGCATTCATTAGCACTGACTTCCCTGGGGACCACAGGTAAGTGATCTCTGATGTGATCTTACCGTGGGGGAGGCGTAGGCTCCTGGAAAAGAGAGAAAACAAAAATCTCTGTAAGCTCTTCTTCCCCTTAGTTTACTAGAGAGAAATGTGAAGAGTTTAGATTAAGTAGACATGCCTGTGTCAAGAGTCAAAGGGTTTATGTGCTCTACAGAATAAAGCATCATGCTTTAACATGCTGTTTTAAAATCACTGAGGAATAAAAGACATCCTCATGAGCTGTGAATGCAGGTGAGGGAGATAATGTAGGACTGCAGACAGGAGTTCTCTCATCCTTTAGTTAGTGCTAGCAAAATGGCAGCCTGCATTTAAAAGTCTATTAATTGGCAAAATAACCTGTAAAAATTTTAATTGATGAGAGATTCTGCTTACCTGGTATCCATGTATTTTCCTTCCTCCTCCTAAAAATAATTATTAATAATTCTTAGTAGAGTGCTACCCATAGAATTCATAAATGAAGTTACAGTTTTATTCTGGTATTGTTGTTATTATTATGGGCAGTCCAACTCCATTCCTTGCCCTTCCCTGGCTCTACCTCCAGAACTCTGCTCTGGCTTTCAGAATGAAACTTTTATTTATATTTATAATATAAATATATTTTATATATATTTAATATATATATATATAAATATATATAAAATAAAAAAATAAAATAAAAAATATAAATATTTTATATATATTTATAAAATTTATTCTGGTATTATAAATTTAAATATTCTTCAGAGACTTTATATACACATATATATATGCTTATCAAGTTAGGGATGCATTTTTTGTCTGTTTTTATTTTTGTATAGAAATATATAAAAATACTGTAAACCTATGTAGTCAAATCTATTTTTTTTCAAATATACCAAAATATGTCTGATTATTTAAATTAACATCTTGCTAATAAAAAAAATCTTACTTTATTTTCACTATATTTTGATATTGAAAATATTTTTCTAAATTCTACATGCTGAAATCCTAACTAATGCAAAGGAGATGCAAAGGAGATCTCAAGCTCTCCTTCAAATAAACCATAACAAATTGCTCTGAATAAAATAATGATTCCTTAAACGTTTAACATTTCTAGAAAATACCTCTGGCTAAAAGTCTTCTGTGCTATTCATGCCATCTTGTGGCAAGGCCACTTAATAGCATGGGACATAAGAAAAAATGTAAGGTTATATTTAAAAACAGTGTGGTTATTATCTAAAAATTATATTGTCCTCTATAAACACTGTTCACTCAGGAATGGCTAAAATTATGTATCAGTTGCATTCTCAAACTCCAGAGTTTAATTTACCTTCCTGCACTGGCTTTGGTTCATCTTCACATCAGCACACATCACATGGAGACATGTAAATCAAACCTACTAAATCCTGGTGGAATTCGAAGCTTTACATAAACTGACAAACTGTCCTTGCCTATGATTTCTGCAGATTTTGAATCTGGTTTACTCGAATTTATCTCAATTCAGCTTCTTTCCAGGCTGCCTGGGGATTTGCTCACAAGAATCAATCTAACCTTTCATTTTCAAACTATATAGTGCTTACTTTCTCATCATCTGTAGGAATTATTTGTCTCTATGTTTTCATTATAGTATGAAATAAGAGGAGAAAAAAGCAAAAGCTGTTTTGCATGGAATTCTTTGAGTTATTTTTCTGGCTGATCAAATTATAATAATTTCTGAAAATCAGCTGTTACAGCAAACACAAAGGGATCATATTTTCTTGGCTTGGCAATTGCAGTCTTTTTGACCATATCACCTTATGGTTCAAAGATTTGAAAATGGTAAGATAAAAAATACTATTTCATTTCAAAGCTAATCAGATATTTAATCCTTCAGTAGCTGACTTCATGATGTACTGCTACATCCAAAGTAAATCAAATACTAAAAAAGTGTATAGAAACCTACTTTGAAAATGATCTTGCAATTGAGTAAAACTGTCAATCAGAGGATTTAATATTTGGACACTGCATTAAGTTCTTGAAGCATCAAATAGTCTGTCTCTGATTTCACCACAAGAAACAAAACAGAACAAAAATTAAAGGTACATTTTTGACTTGGAATTAAAGGATTTTGAAGCAAAGTTAGGGTTAAAGGTAAAGCAGCAGAGAAAAAATATATGCTAGGTGATGTACCACACAATTAACATATTCTAGTAGGTGAACATTGTCAGACAGCCTCTGTAGATAGTTACCCTAGGATGTAAATCTCTAGTGCGAATTGCTAAAGTTGGTATTACTATTAAAAAATAGTTATTATATTATTCTTTATGATATATATTTATGCAAAAAGTCTGAGAAGGATAGGGAGTGAAAAAGCCTGACATTATTACAAGTAAAGCATAGCAGGGATCTTTCAACCTTCTAGTGGAAGAGTTTAGGAGACATAGGATTCTCCCTGCTCCTTATGTCCTTATAATACAGTGAAAAGGAAAATCTGATATTTAAACTGAAGGGCTTTTTTTCCTCCCCCTGTAGGAACAGGGAGCTCCTGAGATAAAGTATATCTCCTTCTGTAAAGAATTACTTCAGTGTCAGATAGTTGAAACAGTACTGCAAAATTTGCAGGATGATTGTCTTGGAAAGCAGCTGCTGCTCTGAAAACCATCTCTATTCTATCATGTGTAATCTCTGCCTATGTACAAAAGGTAAATATGGAAGTAGCAATTACTATTTTTTTTTTTGCAGAAATGGGTACTTTTTTTTTTATTATACCTCTTACATTTGGCACTCTTCTCCCCTCTGGATCAAATGTATGAATCTGTTAATAAACCAAAATAAAGATGTGATGTTAGCCACCCTTCTTGAAGCTATGGCAGTAGAAAAGTGCTGCTCCTGACTGGATGCCTCTAAGACTTAGCAGAACCCCAGCAGTCAACGAGTGAAAGCAAGAGGCGAGGGCATCTGTGCAAAGTGAAACAGGAACAGCTCCAGGAACTTGGCTGGCCTGGTGCAAATGAATGGGATGTGTCTAAGACTTTAAATAGACTGCACTTTGGGGGATATTAGAGAAAAGGGAAATGTGTTTGTGAATAAGGTTTGGTGTCTTTACTTACAGTTGAGTATTGAAGGGGCTGAGATGGGTTCTCGCTTGTTGGGGAAGTGCTACCTGAAGGCCTTAAGCAACGTTTATCTGCAAAAGAGGAAGAAAAATCAAGCCTGAGTAATTCAGTTATATGATGTTTGAAGAAGAAGGGCTTTTAATGTTTAAAATTTGGTTTTAAGGTCAGGTCTTCCCATTTTTATGGTATTTTATTTTTTTTTTCAGAACTTAAACACCATTTTAGCAGCTGTATTGAGGACATAGCATGACCCTGGTGATAGCTTTATGGTTAACCTGCTCACTGTGGTTAAAAAAAAAAGGCTTCCTAAGCTGGTAAACAGTTAAGGCAGACATTTGACCTTAACTGTGGTTAGATTACTGAATTTGTTTTTCATTTGGACCTTTGCTCTTGTCAATGCTGTTGTGCTGTTCTGGTTTTGTGAGGGTTGTAGGGGTTTTATTCTCTAGGGAGTATTTTAATTTTTACTTTAGCTTTTAATAAAATCTGCATCCATAGCTATCAAAAAGAAATGCACAGGTTGTATGCTAGCATGTGTCAGTCATTAATTTTACATCTCAAGGGCACTGGTATTTATCTAGAAAAGATGACAAAAATGTTAGCATTGAATTTTACCCTTTTGAAATACATTTTCAGTCCTTTCCTCACTCCTGTATCTTGCCACAATATAGTTACTGGGGATAATAGACAGGCAAAAACCAGCTTTTTGTTTAATGTGCTTTATCTGAAATCACAAAACAAAAACTATGTCTTTTGGCTATTTTATGACAGTCTTACATAAACAACAAAAGCTTCTGATTGCTAACTGGAAGTTTTTACTACTAACCAAGATAAAAACTGTATTTGGAATTCACTTCAGATTTCCAAGGTAAATGGACAAATTAGTCTTGGAATAGAATGTAGAATATCTGGTTGTCCAGACTGATTGTGATCCTTTCACACACTGATAAACTTACTCACTTTAAAAGCCATCAAACAAACTTTCACAAAAAAATCAGCAGAAAATGTCTTTGCTGACTTTGATGTGAACTGGAGCAAGCTTTCATAGATATATTGATCCTGTATTTTCAGATATTTTTGGTTTATGGTTTCCAGTCTTTCTTATCTAGGACTCTCCCCCAGTTTTTTAATGATTTAAAACCTCCAGAGTATTTATAATGGGTTGGAGAAATGCACAGCTATGATGAGATTTCACTTCCATAAACAGCATATTAATTGGCTCTGTATGTTTAGGCATTAAATGTGATTTAGAATGGCTTTAGTAAACCAAAAGGTGATTAATGCAGCTACCTTACAAGGTTAAGAATGCTTGAGAAATACTCTCAAAGTAATTGCTTATTACTGCTATTTAAAGCATCAGAGAACACCATTAGAAGGAATACTACATAATCATCTGGAGGAAAGTTTAGTGTGTTCTTTAGTATGTTTTCCATCTTAAAGGTTTCTAGGCTTAAATAGCAGTGAGCTTTTCTGAAATGGTTATAGGTTTGATCAGCCGGTTTTTTGCACATTCCATGTGGAATGGGATAATAGAATTTATCCTGTGAAGGTGATATTAAAATTTAAAAAAGAGTGTGTAATTATTAATTAAGCATAATCTAATGAAAATCAAGGTAACTGTTGAATATGAAGAAGCAGACAAAGCTCTTCTCATGTTTCTGCCTACCAGTGTTATTTTCCAGTCAAACCATTGAATTTAAAAAATAAGTCTGGACTGAAAACTCCAAGTCTGTACTGTTCCTATATAACACTAGGTTTTGCTCAGTTTCCACAGACAGAAAATGTTACCTGCATATTCAGATTCTTGTAGAGGTTTGGCAGGAAGGATTCTCAAAGAATGAATGGCCTCCAGCATGGAAGAACTTACAGTCTCGTACTCATCTTCCTCCTCAGATAACTTGGAGGAAAACTGTAAGTCACTCTTGCCCTTCATTGTAAAGTACTTGCTCTGGACAGAAGAAGAGATATAGAGATAATACAAATAACTTTAAATTCAAGATTAATTTCAGTGTGGAAATATATGATTGCCATAACCAGACATTTTGGTGCATGGGAAATTTTCTGATGGAAACTGAAGGGTTGGAAAGTAGTTGAGGAAGTGGTTTGAGGATCCATATTTTTAATTTAGATTCCTAAAATAGCCATTTTGGAGACAGTTTAAATATCTCTCTGAATTTTGCCTCTCTGCTCTTGAAAATATAATGAGGGTGCTTAATTATATGATCATTGCAGACTTTTGAAACGGTATCTTTTATTATAATATTATCCATGTGGTATTTGTATTGTACTGACTGTTTACATATGTTGCTTGCAAGAATATATTAACTAGCTCATCAAAAATGTCACACTTCAAAATAAAAACATACAGTGTTTTGGGGGATTTGTGCTAGCAAATGTGCAGTCCAAGTGAATGTGATAACGAGTACATAAGAAACAGTGGAATCCATGGAAATATGGTGCTGAGAGTGACTCAGGATGTCTCTGGATGTGTCTATACACTTGTATAGGTTTGTTCCAGATTATGTTCTGGAGTGCTGCCCCACCCTTCATCCTCACTGGTTACTCACTGGAACATAACTGCTGGCTTCCTTCAGCACAGAGCTGAGGTTGCTGCCAAGGGAGCTCAGCTGAGGGTACCCCATGCCTCTGGAAGTAATATCGTGTTACCAACAAGGTGCATCCATGAACTTGGATCTTCTTTGATGTTTTCTTTATTCTCAAATTTATTTTATTCTGAAAATTTATTCCCTGATGTTTGTTTTATTCTCATTACTGATGGGACTCAATAGCTTCCTGACGTATCTTCTTCTATCAGTTAACTGCCCTTTCAGTTCATGCTTTTTTCTCTTGAGTGCCAAAATTTAAACCTATTTAAACCTCCAAAGACACTAAAAAAAAAGATTACTACCCACTTTATTTCAACTTTTATGATGCTAATGCCTATAATTATATTTTCTTTTAGTCTTCTCACTAAGCAAATATGCTTCTTTAAAGCTTTCCTGAGTTGTCAACCAACTTAAAAGATTTTGAATCTCATATTCCCAGTGTTACTTTCCTGTGAACTCTCTCCAAGTTGTACACACCTTTGTTACAACTTGAGGCAGACCTCCAAGAAGTGTTCTTTACAGTATGTTGCAGGGTGAGGTTATGACAGTACATAAAAACGTCACCACAGCCTAGACAGACCCCTGCAGGGTACCTGGGTTTTCAGGCTCTTCTCTGCACAACTATTTCCAGTTCAGTAGCAGACTACTGTCAGCTAGGCTGAGAGTGGGTATTTTTTCAATCAGTTTTGCAAACACTTCATGCATTTTCACCTAAACCAGGTTTCCAGGTGTCTACTTGTGAGACTCTTCTGGAAAATATCAGAAGCCTAACAAAAATCAAGATATATCTCATTTACTGTTTTCTTTCTCATTATGGTATTCATATAGCTATTGAAAAGGAAATTACTTTTAGTTTAAGGAGTTGATGAGATGTTCTTCAGGTTCACATTAACAATTCTTTACATAATCAGACCTATTTTTTCCATAAGATGCTTTCAGATTGACTATGGTTAATAATCTCTCCAGGTACCAAATAAGTCCTAGGATTTGCTTTCTTTCTTGGAAGAAATTGTGGTTACCACTGTTCTTTTCCATCCTTTTAGGAATTCAGGACTTATTGGAGAATTCCCAAAGATAATTAATTAATGTCTCAGAAATTTCTTAAATAATTCCCTAAGTGTCTTAGCATAAGTAAATATTCTCCTGACCATTCTTTCCCCATTCTTCTTTGTGCTGTTGCTGCCTTCTATTTAGTATTAATCCCATATTGCATCTGATTGTTATTAATCTTTCTGTGAAGTCTGAAGCAGTCAAAGTAGTGATTACATCAAACTTCTTTAGTCATCCTTTATTTGCCCAACTTGCTTATTGAACACAGACCTGTGCTTTATTTTCATCTTTCTGTGATTTAAAAGGTATTTACACTCTTATACACCTGAACTGAAACTCAAGCCCAGCTTTCAGATACAAATAGAAAGACATTGAAGTGTGTACTGTTTGCTTTTCAGCTTTCATTTGTATCACTTACATATTTAACCTTGAGGTTTATGACTGACATACTTGTTCAGCTTGACTCCTGTTATTTTCACCTGATCTTATGATAAAGGTGTATTTTAGATTCAGCCCATAAATGGAGAATTGGTGAGTGAGTGAGTCACTTCTCCAGTCTAGATCCCACTAAAACAAACTAGAAGTTCTCAACTATATTTCACAATTTTCGTGTCTTATTTTGCATTAAAAACCAGTGATGATTGCATTTTTTGTTAGTATTATAGCCAAGATAATATTAATATACATCAGGAAGTGAAAGAAAAGTAAAATTTTAGGAAGAACATGTGGTACTTACAGAATGATAGGTGTTAGCAGGAATAGTTCTGTTTTCTGTATGAAATGGAGAAAAACTCTCAGCAGGTCCCATTCTGTAGTAAACTATACAGTAGCTAATATATAAGGAATAAAAATCTGCCAGCCACAGATTTTAGAGTATTTATTTACAGCATTTTAGAGATACTGAAAAAAGGACATGAAGCAGGTCCACCCATGAGTTTGTGGACCTATGCAATGCATGAGGAAGTAGCTGTGTGGAAATGGGATTCATGACCATGAGCATGTCTAAGCCCGCCCACCAAAAACACCCAAAGAAGGATGTGCTTCCACTCCTCTCTCTCCCCTGAGTTTTGCTTCTTGATGCAGAACTGTGAGAGCTGTGGGACTCCTGGTCTGGAAATCCCTCTGCGAATAGAAACATGTTTTGTTCTTTTAGTAGCAGAAGACAATGCCCAAACTGAGAACACTCCAGCTCTCAGGCTATAAACTGTTCTCAGTGGTGCCTGTCTGCCAGGAAGGCATGAGCTACAGAGCCAAAGAGCTGGTGGGCACAGACTCCCAAGCTCTGCGCATAACCCGATTTACGCATTTAATCCAGTGACTCCTTGGTGCAAAACAGCCATGGTATGACCTTGCCCAGTATGTGTTCTTGTTCTGGACTGTTTCAATCCTTTCTTAGGCTGCCTGTAACCTCACAATCTTGCATCTCTGGCTACATAATGGCCTGATTTCAAAAGTAGAGCATGAAAGTCCTTCTATCAAGACCAATCAATAACAAATAATTACATCATGCTGTACTGCTTAGAAGAAAGGGATAATTTTGCACTGAAACACTTTTGTGCTAAGGAGAGAATTAAAGCCAGAACTACTTCTTGTCCAGGAATTGTATCCCAGGGCAGAAGGGTATAAAGGACAGCCAGGATCCCACAACCCTCCCTTACATCTGTGTTTTGAAAGAAGCAAGTTTCTGCCTAAACACTCTCTTTGCATTTGTTGCTCTGGTTCTTTGAGCCTAGTATTGCATACTTTTGTATACCCCAGCAGATGGCATTGAATGTTCATTTATTCAGTATATGCAGTACTTTAATCTCTGCATGGAGGATCATTCATGGGGGAGAGGGAAGGAGATTTATTCGTTCAAGCTACTTGTCTGATTTTCTGTTTAGTTATACTGGTGCAAACCAGAAGTAAACCCAGTTAAAGGTGGTGCCAGGATAAAAATAAAAAGGCAGTGTCTTAATTTTCAGCCTTTGTACTTCTAAAAAAATAAAAAAAGTTGCTGTTTTATGCTCAACAATAGAAAATGAATAACAGTGGTAAACATCAATGCTATTACCCATGCATTTCATGGCTTAATGCTAAAAGGGGACTGTTTGACAACAAGCCTTTGGGGTGATGTATTGCTATCCAATATCAGTTTACAATTTGATGTCCAGGTCAGTTTATCATCTCTTCTGTTATGCATGAATCACTGGAGTTGGGATAAACTCCAGCCTTCCCTCTGCTTTTCTTCTTAGGCCTCCTTTGCACTGGACCAATGGAGTGAGCAGCACTGGTGCTGCTTTTCCGTGGGTGTGCCCTCTACCTAAGGTCACTGCCCAAATATTTCCTCTGTGCTAGCTGAGGAATGCAAACCAGCTAGAAACCACTCTTCCTGTTACTTAAGAATATAATTTTTATAATGAAGATGAATATTTCACTCTGTTAGCCTTGCTGTACATATCAGGCCTTCAGAATATGAAGTGCTGCACACTGTCCAGGTGTTAGAAGAGGTACTGTTGCAGAGGCTTAACACCTAAGGGGAGACTATTTCTGCTGTTTTCTATCTATCTATCTATCTATCTATCTATCTATCTATCTATCTATTACCCTGGAACATCCAATTTATTATAGAGTCATGGACTAGTTTGTTTGGAAAGGGCCTTTAAAGATCATCTAGCCCAACCCACCTGCAATGAGCAGGGACATCTTCAAATTTTCTGGCTTTTGCTGCACTGGCTGTTGAACAAGGATGAAAGAGGACAGAATCTTTGTGCCAGGTAGTTGCAATCAGCTGGACCTTCTGGCATCATTTTTTTTTCCACTACAAGCTAAAGATTTAGAGCTGGCACTGGCTAGAGTAGGCAACACTATAATCAGTGTTGCCAAATCAGGTTTCAGTCCTCAAGCTCTAGGGGCAGATCATATTTTATTCAGTCTGAAAATTTTTTGTTGCTTTGCTGCATTGCCTGTGAAATTAATAAATAGAGACTATCAGTTATAATAATAGGAAGGTGTTTTATTTCTATGGCATACATGTGGGTGTGTTTCTGCCAGTGGACAGAGAATGCCTGACGTCAAAGGACAAAATGGAAAAAAAATATCTTCTCTTTAATTTGTAAGGGAATAAAACAGTGTGTGAATTTTGTGGCAACCTTGACTGCTTTTCATGATGACCTAAAAAAGTTCTGTTTAAAAAGGTGACAGTTTAGGAATTTGTACATGAAAATCCAACATCAAAAACATAGCCCTTTATGTGGGAAAGCAGAAGGTAAATCTGTTCCCATTGGCTCCCCTGAATCTATGAATGCACAGTGTTATTTTTTCAGTCACTGTGGTGTTTCAGCCAGTGGCAGAAAGTGATAAAGAATTGTGGGCTGTGATTTAATAAACCTTGTGATCCTCATGGTGTGTCCTAACCACTTCAGTGGAAAAAAGCCTGAAGCTGGAAATGCTTCAAGGAAGAACTGCATAGACATTTTCAGAGTCACTTTTTTACTGTCTTGCCCAAAATTATGGTGGAAAACCTTGTCCTGTTCAAGTATACAGACATATTCCCCAAGCCTACCGAGGGGCTAGAAAAACAGGCAGAAACTTCCTGAATAGTATAGGTTTAATTAGAGTACCAAGTAAAAAACTGGGAAGGTTTCACTTCAGAGATGTGAAAAAGGCATGTGAATAAATACCAGTTATGGTGGGTATTTGTGCTAAGGCCACCTATCCACAGAAAAGAAAGGATTTGCAGTTAGATGATTGATTGCTGGGTTTTATTTTTCCCAGAAGTGCTTTCTCCAGCCCTAAATCTTCTATATTATATGGATATTGAATGCATTTAAGCAAACTTCACATTACACTATAAACATATGGTACAGGAAATAAATTTATCTGGCCAGTTGTGCCACTTTTTAGTTAGATAATTTTATATGTTTTGCATTAAATGTCTCAGCACAGCTACAGTTGTGAACTACGGTGTCATTTACCAGCAATTTAAATAAGTGCAGTGTTTCACTTTTGAAATTAATGTAGCTTAAACACATGCTTGCTACTTGCTTGACAGACCATAATCTGTCATGGAAACAGATTTAGAAATCCTGTGTCATTGTCTTGTTGTTTTGGAACAGCAAATAGCAAAAAGAGGAGAGATCTTCAAAGGTAGCAGCAGAAGGAAAAAGAAAGTTCCCTCAGCTGCTTTCTAGAAAGTAATATTTTCAGTCCCCATCAAGAGAGTAACTTATTGATGGCTTTTTGCAGTGTATGCCATCAAGAAACCAAAAATTTTTGGGGGCACACTGGAAGTAAACGCCTTTTTGTTTTCTGCATTATTTGGTATCCCCTTGGTGGGTATCCATTACTTTTAATTTTTTCTTACAATTCATTTAAAATTTTTATGATATTAAAATGTTCAGATCTGTCACAGATTATTACTAGCTCTGAGTAAGAAGTAGGTTAAATAGACGTGCTATAGTACTTCCTTTTTCAGCAGTGAAAGAATTTTACCTTTCAGACGTATATTCTGATTCATTACTTCACGTATGTTTGGGCAAGATCTAAATAAATAAAAATAGAAAAAAATATCCACTTAATTAAATAATAGAAATTGCCAATATTCTATGAAACTTTTCAAAGAGTTTAGTTTAAATTAATGAGTGAAAACTGCAAGGATAATATCTACATTTGAGAAATGACTTTGCAGATTTGGAAATTCAAAAACCTTGGGTCAAACTTTACATTTTTGTTCATTTACAGCTCCAAGTTGGTTGCAGAGAGCTCTACTCATTTTGCAAACATTCATTTTAGACATAAATATTGTAACAGCCTTCTTGATGCTTTAGCATATTCAGTGTATTGTTGGAGGGATGAGTTTCCTTAGGGAGGTAGGAGATAAAACTCGTTTTCCACATGCAGCTGTGCCACTCCACATGGCTCCCTTCCCGTTCTGCCAGCTCAGGATAACACTTCCTCTAGTCCAGGTGTGGTATTCTTGCATCCTGGTATTACTCTCCCATAGAGAATATATGAGATGTATTGGGTGTGGAAGAACCATAAAACCCTTTCTCTGGTGTTGATTCTCTTACCATGATTCTCTTTACCCACTGGACCATAGCTCTGTGTCAGCCTGTCCAGCAACATTTGTGGATCTTTGCAGTAGTACTACTTAGTATTCAGAAGCAACATAAAAAGTTATTTTGTAATGAAGATTTGACCAGGGATCACATTAAGACTGCATTAATGCACACTCATTTTATCTACATCTAAGCATCCACACTTGGAATTGCCTAAAGTTTGGAAAATACCAACACAAACCTCTGAGTTCCAACTAGCCCACTCTTAACAATTACAAAATAGTTTCAGTTAGCAGCAGCTTTTGAGCAAAGGGTGAAGCTGAGTGGTTTCCTGTTCAGTAAACAGGCTGTAAACCACACAAGAGTGTACTAGAGTAGGGTGTGTGATAATAGCATGGACACATCAATAATAAAACTTTTATTTATATTATTTATCAGTGACTTAAAAAGTAGTTTATTTACTTACTTATTTTTTGGCAAAGCTGTTTTCCTGCTGTTTGAATCTGCTGGGTGATATTCTACTGTTTTCCTGTTGGCTCTGACAGAATTGAACAAAGTTTACTGTTAGAGAGCAACAATGAGTGGGGAAGAAATGCAAGCGCAAGCAGAGCTCCAAAACTAATTTTCAAAACTTTTCAATGCACATATGTAAATGATTACCTTCTTCTCTACCTCAACCATTTTCATTCTCTGAATATTTTCCTGATTTTTTTGTTTTCATCTATTTGGGAAAAAAGAAAAACAGTTTCCTGGCAGGGGAATGAAAAGCTGGAAACTGAATTCCTGCAGCCACTGTTTTGGTTACATTAGAATAGGGTACTTATTGAATTCAACTGAAGAATTAAAACCCAGGGGCACCTATCCAAGATCTCTATTGCTGGTAAAATAGTTGCTAAACACCAGTGGTGTAGCTACCAAAACAACAGAGCTCAGTCCTCTTGGCCTCTGTACTTCTGATTGCTCTTGAGCCTCTCTTAGAGCTCCTTATTTTACTCATGTTAAATAATACTGATCTATAAATCCTTGAAACCAAAACTGAGATGATTTCCACTTTTACCTTTTGACTACCAGACATTTCAGTGTTTTCAGAAAAAAGAGTTAGGATTATCTCATAAATAATTTCTACAGATGAAAAGATGGTCATGTCCTTTTGGACCTAGTCCTACTCAAAGTCATTTAAATTCATAGATCCTATAATCGGTGTTGCCAAATCAGGTTTCAGTTTTTCTTTACAACATGCCCCAAAACCTATTCAAAACAAACAACTAAACAACCAAACAAAAACTGCCCACACACACACACGTTAAATGCACACGTTGCTAATGAATTTTTCTAACAGTCATGTTAGACAGTTTATTATGGAAATACTAAAGGGCACAAATGCAAAGATGCAAATTTTAGAAGAATGACAAGATATGTTTATTTTCAGCTGTGGATTTAGCAGGAGAGGTATGCTTGAGCAGTTGCTATAGCTATAGAGAATTTTGGTTAAGTGGTTAAATCTGTGCTGCATTGATATGTCTCTGGAGCATGTGGAATATGAACAAGTAACTGATTTCTGTCATCTCAATGCTCTTTATCATTGATGTGTAATTTTTTTATCTTTTGAAAGAACAATTTCATTCCTTGCAAAACTCTTCTCCCAACTTCCCCAAGGCAGTCTGTATTACAAATGCAAAAGGCTGTTGCATGAGTATGATACATACAGTGAACATAATTTCTGTGTGTTTGAATTTCCTTCATTTCTCCCTGCCCCTTCCTGTGGTAAATTTCCCAACATGCACCTGCAGAGTGACCTTCTGCAGGTTCTCCTTTGCCTGCAGCAGGGAACTATTTTAGTCTGTTTAGGTAGCTTTTCTCTCTGTGTGAGATGCAGCACTGAGGTTTTACTGATATCTCTATGAGTCCATCAGAACTACATACACGTTACTGGTAACTAGTAGCATAAATGGCTTAGGATTTGTCATGAAACTTATCATGGCTGAGATCATGAGGATATTTTGCACCTTTTGAATGTTCTATGTTAATAAAATCCTGACCTTGCTTAAAAAGAAGTCCTTTTTGCCATTTTTGCTTTAAAATACAGCTATGCTATTTTTAAAATCCCCATGTCTAATTATAGGGCCAAAGCATCTTTCCTTCACAGAATTTTCTTCATTCTCTGGTCAATGCTACAGCAACATTATTTCCTTCTGAAAAAGGGTGGGATTTTTTTAAAAAATGCACTTTTAGACACTTTCACCTCTTCTTACTTAAGCAAAATGTAGAATTTCTTTTAGCTGGCTGTGTTCTATAACTTTTCCTGCTTACGATACTCATATCTGACTGACCAGATACAAAATCCTAAGTTGTGTGTTTGTGATAGTACAGGCTAGTGACACAGACAGAGCAGCAATACCCATTCCTCTCAACATTCAAGTCACATTATGTATGGCCAGAACTTATACTGGGGAGAAAAAGTGAGGGTAGACTTCATTTGGAGTGATGATTGACTAATATTTAAATGCAGAACAATTGTAATGGAGCACCTACAGAAACAGAAATTACACTTACATTAAAGTCAACTGAGTTCATCTTGATGGGTTCTGTTGTGATAAGTTATGATTAATTTATGGTTGTATAAAAGTGGTTGTATAAAAGTGTCTGTTTCAAAGATCTTAAAATTTCCAAGAGTCATGAAATTATCAGGGAAATTTTAAGACTCTCCGTTTGAAAGTTTATTTATTTCACAGCATTTAAGGGGATTGTTACCAGGGTAAGTTTTACTTAATAGGAATGAAAGTTGGCTAAGTATAGATGATTAAAAGAGACAAAAGTCCAGTTCCTCTTATCTTGATTGTCACTTTTTTCTTCTGTTTCAACAATGAAACAACAAGAAGAAAAGTAGTGGTCATATTCACTGCCTCTCCTTTGACTGCAATGCTTTGTATGTAACACTTCAATATTGCCTGATGTTTTGTTCAGTCAGTTACTACATTCCAAAGGCAATGTAGTATTCATGTCAAATCCTTCTTCATGACAGACTGTAAATCGCCTAATCTGGCCCAAAATATCCAGAAGCAATTGCTTATTGCTTAAACATTATTTTGGTTATTTGATTTTGTTGTTACTTATTTTCATAGTTATTTGCATATTTATTTGGTTTTGCAGAAATATTTGAGAGGTCCTATCATATATATTTGGTTTTGCAGATATGTTTGAGAGCTCCTATCACAGAACAGTCCTCCTGTGACAGATGAGTCACAATTGTAAAATTAGTCCCAGTCCAACTGATGTATAAACCAAGAGAAAATTGCTGTCTGCAACTGAAAAATGGGGATAAAACAACAAGCTGAAAGAAGAAGGAGTTTTTCTGGAAGGAAAGGAATAAAACATGGAGCATGGAACTCCGTGCTGCGTGTAGACATCTGAAGGGGGTCAGTCCCTAGTTTGAAAAGTGGGCACCTGTCAGGCCTGTGAGAAGAGAAAACCACATTTGTATTTAATTTTTGCTTTTCAATTCCTACTATTGAAAGAGGTCAGTATTATATTTTATGGGTTACTTAATACAACAAAAGATTTAACACTCTGATTTTATAAATCCATGGCTTAAATCTATTTTCTGAATAAATTGTTGCCCGGGTGACTGTTAAGGGATACTCTCATTCAGAAACCATCCTGCTTCCTGAAACAGCTACTAAAGGTGGTATATGCACTGCACGTGTCAGTGTGATTGAACTTTGGGGGACTTGGCAGTCACAAGGTCCTTCAGTTACATGGTGGTTTAAAAGTGTGTTGTACTGTTTATTTTGTCGTCTGTTTGCATCTATGTCTGTAGATGCTGTTACTTAATAGCAGGGTTTGGGCTGGGAGGAGGTTTAGCCACTTCTGCTGTGGCCTGGATTGAGCAAAACTGCAGTCAGGAGGGCAGAAGTCATTTTGAAACAGTTTAAATCTAACAACAATTAACATTGTCAGAAACTTCTAGGGAAGTGCATAGAAAAGAGTTCACTTTTGGAAATGATACCTGACTGTAAGAGAGATTATAACCTGGCTTGATTGGGCTAGGTCACTATTGAAGGTAAGCTTGTATTCCAAAGTTGGCTGAACACAGGTGTGCCTTGCTGCTTTGGGTGTCTGGGTATATCCTGCCTGGCCTCCACATGCTGCTCAAGAGGGCTATAGGTCTTTTACAGATCTTGGACTGAACTTCTTTGGCTGGTGCCTGTTGAGTTAGACACCTCAAAGCAGGGTTTGAAATCTCAAGCTTGCTGAACAGGGAGCTGCTGCCAGCTAGCAGAGAGCAGCTGCCTGAAATGAGTCTTGGTGGCTGCTCAGGCTGCAGAGGAGGTGCAGCCAGTGCTTGCACTACACAGCTGGGAGCATCGGGCAGACACTTTCCTCTGAGGAAAAATGAGGGATAGCTATCCACCATCTTTTGTATTAAATAATCTAGTAGTCAGAGAAGGTATGTAACTTTGTACTGTGACCATTACTGTATCTTGCTTATATATTTGTTCTCCACTGAAAAGACGTACAGGAACCCAGTGTGGGCTCATGTGCCCCAGCTGGGCACCCACACCTCTTGGATCTTCCCTCACAATTTGCTTACATACTCATGAAGGAGGGGAGGTTTTCTGCACAGTGCCTGGGCAGGTGATGAATGCTTCTCACCAGAATACCCTGCAGTCCTCATCCTGTGGGTGCTATCCACAAAGAGGGCTTGGATCTCTCTAAAGGTGAGCCCAAATATTCCTGTTCCTGAATGCTGTAACTACGTGCAGGACAGTGTGAGAGTTTTGGAGAGGCACAGTTACCTCCCTACATATGTCAGATATTTTTGCTGTACTGGCTCTGGCTGGGATGGAGTTAATTGTGCTGAGAGCAGTCTGTAGGGTGCTGTGCTGTGGATCTGTGACCAGAGCACTGTTGACAACACACTGTGTTTTGGCTGTTAGCAGTGCTTGCACAGCACCAAGGCTTTCTTTTTTTCCTGTTCTGCCCTCCCAGCATGTAGGCTGGGGGTGGGCAGAGGCTGGAAGTGGACAAAGCTGGTACAGTTGACCCCAGCTAACCGCAGGGATATCCCACACTACACAACATGTGCTCAGCTAAAAAATACAAGTGAGGTTTTTTTCATTTTGGAAGACAGCCACTGCTCAATGATTGTCTTCACATCACTAGTTTTGTTTTGGGTTATTTTCTTTTTCTTTCCTTTGCTTACTAAACTGTGTCTATCTCAACCCACAAGTTTCCTTACTTGCTTTCCATATTTCCCCAGCCGGGGGTAGCCTGCTGCAGGCAGATCAGCAGGTAGGGATTACAGGAAGGGAGGGAAGAGCCATTTGACCTTTCAGCAGATCACAGGGGGTTCAGGATCACAGTTTTGATACTGGCATATTAATATCGTCCGGATCCAAGGCAAAGGCCTGACCACTTTTATATAATCCCAACTACTGCCCTAAAATGGAGCTTTTTTGTTCTTTTAATTTTTAAAGGTCAGTTTTATGAATCAGTAATAAGATCATCCATAGCAACATTGTACTCGCTGTCGTGACTTACGAAAAATGCTCTATAAAACATGCTCTTTTGATTACCACATTTAAAGTGCAATAGTCCTCCAAGTGTGCCGTGTTGGAGGAGACTTGTTCTTTTTACCTAAAGTAAATGCTAGGAACATAATAATAAATATTAAAGGCTCTATTATCTTAGCAAAATTATGTAACTGATCACTTGCAAAGCTACTTAGAAATCATGATTGGCACAATTAATTTGGATTCTCTTCTTCCAAAAAGAGTGCTCCAGGTTTCCCTGGCAACCTTTAAAATGCTATGTGTAAATACAGAAACCAATCAGCACGCTATCAGTTCAGATAACCCCACAGAAATACAAGTATTATGAACAGCAATTAATTATTGTGCTAGTTAAATGCTGATTTTAGAAATGTTGAATAGAAACATTTCTGTAGTACCAAACTGCAGTAACAAGCTGCAAAGTGCCAGCTCTTTGGAAGAACCATATAAACATAGAATGGCTTGGATTGGAAGGGACCTTAAAGATGATCTAGTTCCAACCAACCTGCCGTGGGCAGGGACACCTTCCTCTAGAACAGGATGCCCATGGCCCCATCCAACCTGATCCTGAACACTTCCACAAATACTCCGTGTATTTCAGTGCCTCACTACACTGACACTAAAAAATTTATTCCTAATATCTAATCTAAACCTGCTCTCTTTCAGTTTGAAGCCATTTCCCCCTCATCCTGTTCCTACATGCTCTTTTAAAAAGCCTCCTTCCGTCTTTCTTGTAGGCTCCCATGGATACTGGAAGGCTGCAATTAGGCCACCCCAAAGCCTTCTCTTCTCCAGGCTGAACAATACCAATCCTCTCAGCCTTTCCTCATGGGAGAAGTGCTCCATCCCTTTGATCATCTTGGTTGCCTCCTCTGGACTCACTCTAGCAGGTCAATGTCCTTCCTGTGCTGGGGACTCTAGAACTGGATGCAGTACTCTAGTTCCACATACAAAATCGTAGAAGATGTTGAAACTAGTTTATCAGGGAATCAAGTCCTTGGTGAATGTGTTATGAATGCCACTTCTCTAGTACTGGTTAGTACAGGTATTCAGGCTGACAATTAGGATACACAAAATACACTTTTATTTGTATTACAGTATCAGCTCATGTGGAATAGCTGTAATGAACGCTAGCCAGGTGACTTTGCATGGGATGAGAGAAAAAGAGAACAAATGGTAGGCCATTGTGATTGAAGCAAAGGTTGACACTCTACTAAGGCATGTTTCAAGTCAAAAGCTTGCAATCTTTCAGGAGGAGAAAATATTTAACTCAGTCTTAATTGCAAATACTGACAGAGACTTCTCCTTTTAAGCCATTGCTGTTCCGAAACTGAGATTTGGTCTTTGTTGTTATGTTTGACACCACGCCTTGCAAAGAAATGCCTGGAAAACATTCAGTGTTTGGCATGGTTTTCTTCCCACAACTTTTGTACTCAATCAGATAAAACATGTTCACACAGCAACAGAGTAGTATGGGTCATTTCAAGCCAAATGTTGCAATATAATCTGAACCACATGGCAAAGATTTCTTAGGAAGGTGTGTCATGACAATTTTGCCTCTGAATAAAGTGGCATGAACAGTGAGCCTTCCCCCTCCTTGCATTACCCTTCCTGTATGTTTCCTTACTGGTATATACATTGCACAAGGCAGTACCACAGCTTCATGTACTTGTTTAAGCATCTCTCACCTCAAGTCCATACATTTGAGACCAACCTGCTTTTATAGAATCCACAGCATACTGGAAGGGATTAACAAGAATGATCCAGTTCAATTCCTGGACTGCAGGAAAACCCCAGTTAGTCAGGTTCCTGTAGTTTGGACTACTGATAAATTGTCAGGCAGTGACTGTCTGGCTGAAGTGTTGCTGTCAGGAGAGACAGGGGCTGTGGGTACCTGGAAGGTAACCACAGACATTTGGCACTTGGATGAATGCTGCTGGGAGGCCTGGGTACCTGTAATTACTGTTCATATTACTGTGCTTGCTTATGCCAAGCACTTTCTTATCTAAAATAACAGCTCTGCCATGGCACAGTATAGAGCAGAGAGATTAGGCAAGCAGTGGACTGAAATAGAAATGCTTATTAAGAATGAATAAAAATTGTTTCTCAGTAAGTTTTGCTAAAGTCACTGAAAATCATGTATTCTATGAGAAGATGAGTAAGACTACAAAGGAACCAAATCTGTCATGTGGACAGGATTTTCACATTTTCCAGTCCAAGCAGGTAAGTACTAAACTGAGTGGACATGACTGAGGGAATTCTTTGTGCAGGTAAAGTGCTTTATAGTAACAAAATAACAGTAAAAAAAGATGCTTCTGAAGCACTGGTGCTTTGTGATCATAGAAATTGAAGTCATTGAATTACAATGCCTCATCTGAATCTGTTCCTGGGATGATATTAACACTTTGTAGAGGTTTAGGGTTGCATCATTGCGGCTACACTCATTTTTACATTCTCTAGCTTCTGTGCAAACCTGTGAGATATTTCACATCTGGAGGGTTTCTTCTGGAATGAAGAGCAAAGGCATGAATGGGCAAAAAATGTGTTTTACTTTTTCATTAAGATCCTTGTAACAAAAGCAGTCTCAGAAAACACACAGAATTTGAAAGCATGCCATGTAAAGATAATTCTACCTTCAGTGTGTGTCTTTCCAAATGCTCATATATATATTTTAAATTACTTTCTCTTTTGTCCCTCTCAGAAGCAGTACAGTTTTCAGACTTTCTGTGTTGGTATCTACAAAGTTATTTTTACTGTTTTTTAAGTTCATACATCAGAATATATTGCTTATCTCTGTCCCCGCATCTTGTAATGAAGGGTGCAAATCCCTATTCACCTGGGGAAGTCAGAGGGAAAATTTTTTAACTTCTTAAATCTCTCACTAGTCCTTGAATCTTTGAGTTGCTACCTGCCAGACATTTTGGGGACTGTTTCATGTGAAAAATGAAGCCAAAGCCTTCTAGTTTTCTGCTATTTCCACTCACCTAGGGAATACCTAGGAATCCCAGCCTCAGTGGTCAGAAGAGCTGAAGGTTTATTATCTCCCTCTTCCACGGATGAGCAGCATCCTGGGAGCAAACAAGAAGTCAGGCAGGTGATGTTGTGTCTCAGCAGGTGCGGTGCTGGCTACAGCTCCTCGCCACAGAGCCTCAGGGGTGCTGTGAGACTCAGCACTGCTCGAGGTGTTGTCATTAGATGTATAGCTCTTTCTAGCACATACCAGAGGCCAGACTCTGGTAGTCTACCCCGTAGCCCTAGGCAAACCTACTCTTTCAGCAGACATTTGACTTGGAGTTTAAGTGCCAGGATCAAAATTCCCTCCTTATTCCCATTATGACAATGGTTTGCCACTTCTCTACAACAGCAAATCATAAAACAACCTGAGCCTACCTACTGCATATGACAGGTAAGTAACAAGGTAGAACTTGAAGAAAATGCCATTTCTGTTCTTCCTTGCTGCCTGCTGACAGGAAGGAGCTGGCAGGTAAGCAGCTTTTAATTTAATTTCACTCTATCTGAGTCAAGCTGGACTAATCTATATATAAATGTAATAATGTAAGTCCTTGATCCTTCCCTCTCAGACATAGAATATAGCCTAAAATATGGCTTTCAGTATCCAGGGAGAATAAAATTACCCTGCCCAAGGTTGGAGAGAAATATGTATCTTGTGAAAAGAGCAGGGTACACTAAAGAACTCCAGTTCCCAGCTACTGTCCTCTAAACCTATATCCACATCCTTAGTGTCACACTGTATTTACAGGTTGCCAATGAAATCCAGTTTATAGGAGGATGAAAATGATTGCTTGAAGTGTTCTCACAGGAGTGGTTTCCATACTGTATTAGAGGTAAGTATAGTGGTAATTCTTCCAAGTAAAAATGAACAAGCAAGCACCTTCATAGCTGTTTCTTTCATTTATAAGCATATGGATGGAGTTTTTGAATCATCAGCAAAACACAAACAAAAATAATTAATTTTATTATTTTTTCATTTTTTTAATTACCTCATTGTATTTTTTTTTTTTTTAGGAAAACAGCCACTGGCATTTCCTAAACACAAAGTTCTTCAGGGAGAACAACAAATAGTAAACCAGTGGTTTCTGGTTTATTTCTGGGGATTTCTGACTGGAAAACTGTATTTATTAGTTATATGTAAATTTCAAAATATTTTGATGTCTTGATTTAGCCATCTGTAGAACTCACACTGAAAAATCAAATGTAAGAGGTGCTTCATTTGGGAGAAAGTGAAGAGACTTTGCTGAATAGGCTATGTTTGCTTATTTAAACATTCATATCACTCAGATTTGGGTCTTAAAATATAAATTACATGGTTGAATTAACCTGCTGTTGACTCAGTGTCAGCATTCATGTTTGAAAAGAGTAGTTTTTCCCTGGCTGTATCTAAGTGCCTCTGAAAATCTAAAAGAATCACCAAAAGTCCTCCACTTCAGAAGAATTCTCCCTTCCTCTCTCAATTATCCATCTTGGCGTAAAAGCTCATGTTCTTGCCCTGTCCTACACCGCAATTATCAGGTGTCTGTCCTGACTAATCCCAGACTAACCCTCTTCTAGCTTTTGACCACTCTTCTACAGTTGTGCCCCACTCTGGAGGTATAAATTCTGCAGAAGTCACGGCTGCATACCTGCTCAGCACTGCCAGCTATCCGGTCTCATGGCTTCATGGGATTTCAGTTCACGCCGCCTGACAGCAGCAGATGTGCACTCAGGGGAAAGGCTGGGTGTCTGTGTGAAAAGCTTACTAAAGAAGAGAGACTGGAGGGGAATAGACCTTGCTGTTTCTGAAGCCTTTGTGAATAAGTGCCTGACTTTTTGGTAGCTGGCAAAGATGAAAACCAGACATGTTTCACAAGCAGCATGATGTTACTTTTAGGAAAGGTTTCTTAAATCATCTGTCAACTTTCAACTGCAGCCTGGTGTTTAATCTTTGTCTCAATTTTTCTGTCCTTGAGGGCCGTTCAACAGAAACAGAGTCCAGGAACCACAAACAAACTATTTTGTAAATAATGGGATTTTCATAAAGGATCAACACAAATTTGTTAGGTGATGTTTGTCTGTGATGCCTGGGGATTTGAACATGATAAAACTTGAACCGTCGTCAAGTTTTCCATCCTGTGTGCTTGAAGCAATCTTGAAATTGGACTGGGAATGGGGCTTGACTCCACACTGGGCTAGTTAATTTCTTCCAGTTAACTGTAATAATTTATTTTTTATTCTTGTATTTGTTTCTTGCATCTTTAGTTGCTATCAGATACTGCTTAGAGGAGCAGAGGCCAAACATACTGCTTTTGTATCTGGGGAGAGCACAGTGATCAGGCTACTTGGTAAAAGCCAACAGTACTAAATTAATGTCACAACCTTCTCAAAAAATCTCCTTCACCTCTACTACTTCTGCAGTTCATGGCAGAAAATTAATATTACATCATTCCATCATCAATTTCATTCATAATGTAATGAATACCAAGTAAGTTTATGGGAAAATTCTCACCAACTTTCAAAGGCTTTGATCAGATTCCTATAATGCTGTTCTTTGCAATAGAAGTCTGTCAAAAAACAGGAATGTAAGCAAACTGCTTTTCCAACTTGCAGTAGTGGTACCATTACTGCATGCCCTTATTCTAGCATACTGCAGAATACTTTAGTATGGACATGTTAATGTGTAGATGTACATTCCAAACAAATTAGGGATTCAGCAAAATGAACTAAAGTTTAACAACACAAACAGAAGACACTTAAAATAATGCCATCCCTAGTGTCCACTGTTCAGATTATGTGCCTAGCAAAACCGAACTCTGACCTCCAGTCCCAAATTAAACAATGCAAGGTTAAATGTCAAGAAAATGTGTGCAAAATATCTGCAAATAGAAACTCATGCTGGGAAAGTCAGTCAAATGAGAACTGGTAGGCTCCACTTAAGAAAAAAGATACTTCAGCCGTGTCTTTGGTGAAAGCTGAAAAGAGTTATGCTGGGTTTTTAAGTCAAACTTATTCCATTTACACCAAATGAAAGTTTCATTCAATATAATTTATATGTCCAAAATTACCATTGTTGGTATTCTTTCTCCCATTACAATATGGGACAGAACCTAGAGAAAGAGGTCCAGGAGAGGTCAAAAGGAAGGCATCATTTATCCTCTTCTGCCTTGGCTATTATGATAAACCTCCTCCAGAAATTCCATACCTTGTTCAGTATGTGTATGCACTTTTACAAAGGAATTACTTTCTGTTAATAAAATATTTTGGTTTTCCATTGGTATTCATGTGAGTCAATAAGTATTTTTTAAAATTTCTTGCTGCCAAGATGTCAGTGATAGCCACAGAGGTACTCTCTTTTGACAGATCCGAAATTTCATGTTGTAGAAGGAGGGCTGCAAAAGTCTTGTACTTTTCTCTGCAATATCACCAGTACCGTCATCAGGATGCTGCCAAGAGGGGAAGGAGCGCTTTAGAAACTTAAAGGCTGGCAAATGTGAGCATGTACTGGAAGAAGGGAAAATTATTTTAATTTAGAAACATGAATTCACATACTGAGACCTGGTTCATTGTTGTACATTTTTGCACCATTAATCCTGTAACATGGTCCAGTAATACAGTTGTCTTTAAGGTTTCTATAATATCTATTACAGTAAAAAAACCCAACAAAATGTATTTTCAAGATACCACCGGAGGAACGCTAGATGAGTCTAGGGAGTTACTTCATCCTTTCCTACTGACGAGAACATTAATGTATTTGTTTAAAACCATGTTTTTTAAAATGGAATGTTTTGCATAATGTGATTTTTTTTGCTGTAGTGACATCATACTCAGAGGTTCTTCACTCTCTATATAGTGCTCTCATACTTTCAGCTAACCCATTGGCACAGTATCAGTGCAAGCTCTGTTGCTTGTCCCTGAGGGTGTTCAAAATGCTACCAGCTGATTTACTTTCAAGGCCAGGATCAGTGGTGCTGTACTCAGCCAGCTTCACTGTGATGGTGTGCCCAGTGGGGTGACTTCAGAAAAGTCCTGTGAAAGACTGGAAAATTTTCCATCTAGTTCAACAGATCACTGGAATTGCTAAAGCCAATACTTTGGTCTCAGCTTCAAACATAATATTAGTAATATCTAACAATCGATAATGTTAATTACAACCAAAACCTCTTTGGAAGTGGGATCCATTTTCAGTATTTGCCCATGCTGAATTGACCACTGACACATGCACAAAACCCCATCTATTTTTCTGAAGGAAGCCCTTTGTCCTTGCTTTAGGTTGGTCTGCAATGTATTCCTGTTCATGCCCAGAAGTAAAAAACTCAAGAAATCCATCTTCATTTTTTTTTGGCCATTGCTGTGCTTTAACCCATCAGTCAGCAAAGCTCTTATTCACAGCTCTTATCCTAGCCTATACTGATCCAGAAATAAACTGTGCCTTTTACTGTATTTATTTATTCACTGAGTGGAACTTAGCCTTAACTGTACTTGAGTGAAACGTTTCATAGACCAAACCACCATGCTGCTGTTGTTAGCCCACATCCTAATTCTGTGGGGTACATCTGACACCGTTTAAAGCTATCTCATAAATCTATGCCTTTAGCCTCAACCCCAATTCTGAACCTTAAAGATAGGTCAGTGGCTCATCATCTACTGCTAGGACCCTGAGAGCACTAATAGTCCTTAAAGGCTCTGACCACCAACCCCCTGGGGCCTCTGGCCCAGCCCAATGCCCTGGCCCAGGATCCCCATTTCAGTCCAACGGGGCTGTCAGACCCTACCCAATGAATTCACAGAAGTTACAGACTCCAGATCAGCCACAGGCATGTGCATGTCTGTCCATGGACCCTGTTGATCGATACCCCAATCCACAAAGGACTTCCCAGCATGATTTTGATCCTGCCCAGCAACCGTGGTGCTGTGTCCGACCCTTACTACCCCCACTAGGTAAGGCCAGAACCCTGACCAGCAAACTGACTTCCCAGGTTAGCCTTGCCCCTGCCTCACTGCCATGAGTTTGTCTGATCTGAACCCTGTGCTGAATCTTGCTACCAGTGCCTGGCAAAGCCCTTTCTCTGATAGTCCTATCAATTCCCTTGACTTCTGGCTCTGCGTCCCTTGGGACAGTTTTTATCTGAGCTCTACCAGTCCGATCAAATCCACCATCATATTAAATTCACTTCATGCTCATTTAATTCCCTGACCTCTGCTCCAGATACTACTGTGTCTCAACAAACCATAAACATATATAAAGTCACCTTTGGTAATGTGCATTTGCTGTCCCTATGGGTCTCACTGTCATTCATCAACACAACCACCTTCTCACTGCTTACTCTCTGACAGCTTTACACTAACTCTGATTCTAGTACTAATTATAATACAGCCTCAAACCAACAGAGGTTCTTTGTCCGTAGCAGCAGTAGCATTCATGTAACCTCAAATGCCTTTCAGAGCCCTGTTATAAACGAGCTCTGGTTACTTTAGTTTCAAACTCCAGTCCCAGATCTGACTGTGTCCCAAATTTAAACAGTACTCCATAACACCATCCCCACCCCACACTGGAATCAACAACTGGATTCACCCATCTCTTGACTGTTTTCAACTCAGCCTCCAGTTCTTTCCACACAGCTACAGTGGCCTGGCTGCTTGGCTGTACTTGAGACATTTGGCCAGACTACTGATAAAGGGAAGGGGTAAAGTTCACCTTGCCCAGCTTATTGGATTCCTTTGACTTATTAGCTCCTTGTGACCCATTTAATGTTTTTAATAATTTGTCCTGAAAATTTGATCTTTAAAAATAGAATTCAAATGATATTGCATATAATAACAGAAGCAGAAAAAAAAAATCAGGAAATTCCAATTCTGTGCCAAAAACTTAAGGATTGATGCCTGCTAAAACTCTGCTTTGCCAGCCATGGTTCTTGTCTTGTGTTCCCAGAAGCCAGAGATGGCATATGCACCTTAAAAACTTTTAAGTGCTTGTGTGTGAATTAAAAGGTGCAATTCTAAGAACACAGTTTTTGAAATATAAATGTTTAGCATGTAAAGAAAAGCAGATGGGAAGGAAATTGTGAGTGTGTTCAGATCAAAACCACAGGAGCATCAGATGCTCTACCAGTTGCTGGAACGTTGACCTTAATAAAGCTATGACAACTCACACAAGCTGAGCTCTGCACCACAGGGCAGGGAAAGTCATAATGGTCTTGAACTGCATGTTTTCCACTTCTCCCTAATGCAGGCTGCAGATATGTCAGATGTACATAAATTGCTCAGAATGAAGAATTAGAATGAAAAAGAATATTGCATTGGGGAGAAAAAAGGACAATAAGAATTACAAGCATGTCTTGGATCTGATACAGTAAAATAAAACTAATATTTAGTACAAATGTATTATAATTTCTGCCTACTCCCCCTGTGCTTTTTTCTCACACCTAAGAGCCTTTCCACCTTTTGTGTTTCCCACAGGCATTACTTTAAAACTTTCACCATAAACTGGAAAATCCAACATATTTTGATAATAACAGATGGTTATGAAGTGAATATGGAGCTGTATGTCACTCCTGGGGCTTTATGGCTATTTAGAAGCCACTTGAATTATATGCTCATGGTTAATAACATCAGCAGAGCCACTCCAGTTAATTACAGCATTATAGTTACTCCATGGTTCTCTATTATACTTTAAGTTGCAGTAAGAAAAGGGCAACGATATAATCCCTCCAAAGACATTGTTGTGTCCTTGTTAAAAAGGCTGAAAAAGCTTCATAGCTGCAGACAAAATGTAAACCCCAGTATGGAACAAGAGATACTCTTTAATGTCTCTTGCACAGAGCAGCTGAATTGACAGTAATTCCAGCCTGGCCAGATAGCAAACATTGTACTGCTTCTCATTGTGGGCTAATAAAATGCAATGTTGCTTCTTGCCTAGAGAAGGGAGGGAGGAAATAGGAGGTGTAATGAGTATGCAGAAAGGACTCTCAGGAAGCTTCGAGCTGTCTCCAGTTTAATTTAGCTTTTACTCCTGATTTCATCTCATTCTCTACATTTTTGTCTTTTTTCATTTCATTTTGAAGGAGAGGAAGCATATAAACAAAGCCAAATACACTAGAATGCCTTGTTTATCAAATAATTCAGTCAAAGAGAAAAAAGCTATTTCACTGAGAAAATCTTAAGGATTTTTTAAAGAGACCTTTTTGTCAGCAAGGCTGTAAATTATTGACTTAGATTTTTCATTAAAAGGGCAAACTCTTCAAAGTAGGCTTCATTTCAGATGAAATAAACCCCATGACTAAAAATGGAATTGATAGCCCCCAAAAAGCCTGTTCTTAAGATACTTTTCCAGTCCTGTTGGCTCAATACACCCTGTAGACAATGGGCCAGCAGGGGTTTTCCTATTGTGTCCCTTGCCCACCTCTAAATCCTATCTTTAGATTCCAAACTCAGGAGATGGAGAATGGCAGAACCACATTATCTGTGGATGAGGGATAAGATGGGGGGGGGTCTGTGGATTAATCTAGGAAATACTATTTACATGTATATCAGTGGGATTTTTTTTTAAGCAGTATTATGAAATCTGTGCTTTACCCCAGGGTAAACCAAGCTTCCCCTGGATACAGCATCTCTGTGATGAGGAGCTTATTCTTACCTGCCTTGCCACACTTACAGAGTGGCAAAAGCTGCAGTCTCACTCTTGCCTCTCCCTTCACATGCCAAGCTGTGTGCTTGAAGTGATTTAGTTATTTCAGGAAAAAGTATAGGAAATAATGACATCTTTCCAAGTAGTAGCACTGGCCTTTTTGTAGCTTCAACCTTGTACTTGGCTAGGTTATGGAGTCATTCCTCAGTATACTGTATAAATATTTCAGAGGCCTTTATTGATAATAGGAAAGTTCTACCTCGACATGCTAATAAAGGCAATTCTTACTTTCAGCACCTTACCAAACTACAGGAGGTATATGTCTGATCCTTTGGAAAGGAAAACCTGTGAAAAATGTAAATAATTCACAAATTCTAAAATGTCTCCTTCATCTAAATAATATTTTCGAGCGTAGCTGTATTTAAAATTGCAAATTAGTGTTATAGATGACTTCCAATTTATTAAAATGTATACATTAATAAAACTGATGATGAAAAACTCTGGATCATAAAATCTAGCATATGTTGAAGCTGGCATCTTAATTCTAGCTCTAGTACCAGCTGTGGAATCTATGCCTTTGAAGTACTCACAGCTGGGGCTGAAGCTCCTCTCTGCAGACAAAGAAACATACTGTCTTAAAACGCTGCCTTTAAATTTGCTGTAGCTTAGTTGGAACTTGAAGAGTTGTTTCTCAATGCAGAGAGATATCTCTGTATCTATTTTACAGGCAGGTGACACCACATCTTCAGTCTCAGATGTAGTTAAAACCCACTCTCATAGCAGAAGTAAGCCACCAGCATTAAAACACAGGTTGAAATTCAGTTTATAGCTATGTTACACTTAGGCTCAAAGACCCTGGCTTAAATCTGAGCTCCTTTCCCATGCAAAATGTGATTTAATCAATTGCAATATTTCTAATGTACCTATAGCCCTCCTATTTGAATACCTATGCCTGCAGCTCAGCAGGATTTTTTCCAGAACAAGCAGAAAATAAGATCTCTGGGTTCAAGCTCCTTGGTTTAGCACAGCAGGGCGTTCTCTGCTGAGCTGCCCCTACCTGTGAGCACTTCAAAGGAGCAGTCACAGCAGGGCCTGTGGCTGAAACCAAAAGCAGTGGTTTGATCTAGCATGGGAGATTTCACCAGTCCTCAGCCTCGAGGGCAACTTGTTCATTTAAAAAAATGTATTTTAAAGTGATATATTGCATGGCTGTTATTAGACCTTGAAGAGAGCAATTGCAGCTGCGTGTTCCTTCCCTCTGGTCAGCTTTGTGAGAAAATGAAATGAAAAAACAGAAAGGAGGATGAGTGCACTGTGCCAGAAACTCTGTTAAACCCATTTCTGCACTGCACTCCAAGAGCAAGAGTCTGTGCAAGGGTGAACCACAAAGGTCGTTTGTGCTCTTTGGTGTTATTTTGTGATGGACAGAGAGAGTTCCATTTGAGATATTATTTTCATTTGTGGTCTTAGTTAAAAATATCAGGAACAATGGGTTATGGCTTTGCTTTTTGTACCAGATGACTGACTGCAGCAAGGTTTTGAGAGATTTTGGGAATATCTTTTGCTTGAGCATGAAAGAGAATGTTGACTGTAACATAATTTAAGCCCATGGATTTAAAGCTGTTATTTGAATAGATTTTCATGTTAGGGGAATAAATGGCTTTATTTTTCTTATGATAGGAGAGAAAATATGTGCATATCTTATTTTGTATTATTTTACTATAACTGTGATATGATAAATGCTAAGCGACTTTGTACACATGGGATTTTCCCACAAAAGTTATACACAGGTCCACAGGCATCTGTTTTGCTGCCAGCTGAAGGAACTACAGTATTTCATTCACTGATTAATGAATTTCTGTATTTACAGAATGGGTGTCATGGTCTAAATTAACACATGGCCATTCTTTTGGATTTTATTAAGCATTCAAAATTATAGACCCACACTGGGTGAGTCCTGCCACTGATCAATCATGGAATCATAGAATAGCCTATGATGGAAGTGACCCACGAAGATCACAGTTTAAAAAACAAGCGTAAGCTTGGATGGAGAGCTGTCTATCTATGTATTTGACACCTATAAAAGCTATAACAAAGTATATATAAACCTGTCAGGACCTCAGAAATGGTTCTTAATTTTCTAATTAGTGTTTGCCCCTTCTTGTTTGTAGGTCCAGGACCCCATGAAAGTGTAACTTCCTTGAAAATGAAGTGTGTTTTTGTGATATCTCAGAAAATGGGTGTTAGTGAAGTCTTCTCATTTAGTTAAACCTGAGCCCTCCCTTCTGAAGAAGAAAAAAAATCTGCAAGTGCAGCATAGGTACCAGTTTTCAGACAGAATGACTTGATATTGGATATTATACACAAAATTTTTCTTTTGCTGGAAAGAGCTGCCTGGCATTACCTGCCAGAACACAATTTTGTACTAGATTATTCTGTCAGTGCTCCTACACACACACAAATTTGACTTCATGCATAAAACCTGACTCCATGTCTTAATTTGGTTACTAGAGGGACTTCAGTCAAGGTGAATCTGCTAGAGCTAGTTTTGAACTGAGAACCTTTCCTGCTCATGGAGGTAAATCCTCCAAGGTTGCTTTCATCAAGCAGTGAGCTGCTGTTGGTATGTTACTCTCAATAGTAGGCTGACTACTTTAAGCTGAGTTAGCTGTTTCTTTATAGGTCATGGTAGCTGTAGGATGTTTCTGCAGTGAAATTTTCTTAGTGTCTGGGGTGCCTAAAAATAATCACAAGAGAAAATGAAGTAGAAGCTGAGCTTTTCTACAGAAAAAAAAAATGTTTTCACAGATCCTTATAATTCCCATTGGGATGGTAGGCAGAAGCTGCAGGTCCCCTGCTCTCTGTGGAAATGTGAGGGGATCCTGACTGATGGATCCAAGTCTGAACAAAAGAGTGCCATACCTTGAAGGAATCTCACTAACCTCACCCCCTCCCCAAACTGTGACCTCTTGCTGCTGCCAAAAATAACATTTTCCAGAGTGTGGCTTCTGTTGTATCCTCTGTGACATGCAAAACCCGAGGGTTCTGCAAACTTTCAAACAGGAGATTACATGGCCTTCTTTATGTTCCCTGAATTTGAGTTCTTCTCTGAAGCCGACATATGAAAAAAGTGAAATGTGGTTGTGCCCCTGGACGAAAACCACAAATTAGCAAAATTCAATACTTGAAGGAAAATTACTGTTCCCTGAACTGCACAGTCCCTGCGCCAATCACAGGGTGCATTGCTCCACCCAGCCCCACTCTGGGAATGTAAGGGACATTAAAGTAAGTACATGATGTGATAAAATCCCTTCTAATGTGATGTTAGAAGAAAGGGAAAAGAATAGGAAAAAGGCATAATAGAATGTGCATATACATGCATGATTCATCCTCATAGACAAGATGAATATGAGTTAGACACGTGGGCAATAAAGAGCACTGAAAACTGGCTGAATGTCCAGGTCTGAAGGGTTGTGATCAGTGGCACAAACTCCAGCTGGAGGCCAGTCAGTAGTGGTGTACCGCAGGGGTTGATACTGGGGCCAATAGTGTTTCATATCTTAGTCAGTGACCCATGTGACAGTGCAGCCTCAGCGAGATTTCAGGAGGTGGAAAACTTGGAGGAGTGGTTGATACAGCAGTCAGTTGTACTGTCATTCAGAGGGACCTCAACAGGGTGGAGAAATGGGCAGAGAGGGAACTCACAAAGCTCAAGAAAGGGAAATGCAGACTCCTGCATATGGGAAGAAACAACTCCATTCACCAATCTTTGCTGAGTCTGGAAACCAGCTTGGCAGAGAAGGATCCAGGGGTCCTGGTGGACACCAAGCTGAGCATGAGGCAGCAAAGAAGGCCAGATGCATCCTCAGTATTGCCAGCAAGGCTGAGGATGGTGACTCTGCACCAGTGAAGCCCCGTCCTGAGTATGGAACTTGGGGCTAACCAGCAAAAGAAAGAGATGGACTTGCTGGAGTGAGTCCAGTAAAGGGCCAGAGTATCTTTCATGCCGAGAGAGCCTGGGAGACCTGGTACTGTTCCCTCTGGAAAAGGGAAGGCTTGAGGGGGATTTTATCAATGTATCAATTTTATCAATACAAAAATACAGTAAATTCTGTTTAAATGCAAGAAAAAACTTCCTTGCTCTGGCAAGTGCACACAGTTTTCTCATAGTCTCTATCCATGAGGATATTCAGAATTCAACGGGACACAACCCTGGACAACCTGTTCTAGATGATCCTGCTTGAGCAGGGAGACTGGATGAGGTAACCTTCAGAGATACTTTCCAACCTCGACCATTCCATGATTTGTTCACTTACATATTGCATCAAATTAAAGCTTTCCAACTGTCAAAAATACATTCTCATATTAGTAATCAGAGGATCTGTTAAAGGAATTAAATTGTGTTTAAAGGAAGGCCCTGTGTGGTGGCTCCCATCATTTGGGAGCACTGAAGGAAACATGGAAAAACCTATGGGGAAGAGGCAATGTGGAAAGACAGTCAAAGGGAGAAATATAAAGGAGAAAGAAGGTAAAGCTTTAAAGTCTGACACACAAGGATCTAAAACAAAAGACTGATTTGGGGAGTTATTTCCCTTTGTCAATTTTAGTAATTGCTCTCAATTACCTAAGACATGTTTTGAAATAAAACACACATTCCTGGCAGCATATGAATTGCTCTGTTCCTTATAACTGAATTGGTTTGCAGCAAAGGGAATATATTTCAATGCTGAATATTTCCTTTGTGTGTGTGCTGTTGAATCCTGATGCAACACATGCACTCCCAGGCAGCTGGTATGAGTCAATGTGCTTTAGATGTTTGCTACAGAGAAGAGGGTGGGGATGGCTAAGAGCAGCAAATGGACAGTAATTTTGTGATGCTACACAGAAGCAAAGCCACCCTAAAATGAAGAAAAAGGGATTACATCGATGGTACAATGTTGCAACAGCAGTGTAAGTGGTGTGAGGTAACCTGAGCAGAAGTTCAGGTACTCATTATGGGTAAAAGGTAAGATGCCTCATAGTAAAAGAAAGATGGGTCACCTTGTTAGACAATCAGGTTTCCTTTGGGGAAAATATCTCAACAGAAAACACAGAAGCCCCTTTCAGTCTTTGCCTTTCAGTTCTGTCTTAATATTTTTTCAAGAAGCAGACATAAATTTGGAGAAGTATGCAAGAGAAGATAAACACATGAAGAAAGTGAAAAGTTACTGAATCCATCTCCCACATGAGTTGTTCAGTTTGAATGCTTACACAAGAGAAGTATTTTTAGGGATAATGTGACACAATAATAATTTTAAATTCCATCTATTACCCATGGAAAAAATCCATTGGCTCCAGATTATTTAAAACATATTCTCAGAGCTATCCACTAATATATGACTCTGGCACTGCTTTGAAAAACTTTGTCTTCAAAGGCCCCAGCTGTAAAAAACCACAGGAGGCAGTGTTTCACAGTGAAGGACATCTGAGTGGGATTTGGAAAGCTTGCATTCCTTGCCAGGATGTGCTACTGAATCCCTATATGACCTTGGGTTTGGCCATGCATTCAACGTATTTTAACTGGCATTCAAAATCAAGCCTCAGCTTTGTTGCCCTTGTAGTTCCTACAAGCTGACTCTAGAGCGCTACATCTGTTTTTCCCAGGTTTTGGAAGATCTTTAGTTGCTCATGTGTAATTTTTTTGTGACTTCATTTGCTCCCACAGAACCCCTCAGCACTGGCATGATTTGCATGGGGCTGATGGCTCTTTAGCCTTCTTTAAAAACCTGAAATGCCCTCTTAGAAAGTCAGATCAGGTTAATGTACTTGGTATTTAGAGGTTTATACTTGGTTTGTATAGAGGCAAGTGTAGTGGAATTAAAGTCACCCTTCAGAAATCATCCTTGAGGGGTGATTTGAGAACTAGGAGATAAAGTGGGACATGGCAGTTTCAGGAAGGACAAAAGTAGAAGGCAGTAACAGATTAGAAGATGTGGAAAGACTGTGAGCCTGCCATTTAACCTTTTAGCATGAGTGAAGAATAAAATGAACATTAATAATTGGATGCACATACAACTAAGTATTGAGTACCAAAGGGAGGCTGGCAAACATTCAGGTACAGTACTTACTCCTTGCTCATGATTCCTGAGTCAGGGAAATGCATATCTTCAAAAGAGTCTGTGATGAAAAAATAAATATACTGTTTATTTAGAGACTTAAATCTAGATGTATTAATTTTCAGTACTTTTTTGTCTTTTTTTTTCTTCAGAATAATTTTTGCTAAACTAGAAAAGAGCTTATCTTGAATTATCCTCTATTCTAAGGAGAAAAATGCTTCAGTTTTGGCAGGTGTTAATCTGTTTGAAGATGTGACAATTACTATGAGCAGCATCAGAAAGTGTTTAGCAGGATCATGTTTTTAAAAGTGGCCTTAATGATATCTCCATTTATACATGGACAAATTTCCATTTATTGTACAAATTGTTCTACCATTACCATCTGTGCAATCAGTAATGGAATTTGTACATACAGATCTGTGTTTATATGAGAATTTAGGAAATGAAATTTAAATTTTAAAAGCCAAACATGAATTTCGAAAAGTATCTCTGAAAAACAAATCTAAACGTTATGGGTCTGTGAAACTCCTTGGTCACAAAAGAGGGAATTAAAATATGCACATACACACACAAACACACACACACTCAGACAAACAAAGTTTTTAAAAGTTTGGTTTTACCATTGTGCTGAAGAAATCTAGAATTCTAAAACCTGTTTCAGAGTTGTCAGGTCTTGTATTGCCAAGACTTTTAAGCTGATGACTCAATCAATTTTCCAATTGTCTGTTTTTCTCTGCCTGATATTTCCTAATATCAGTAGTCACGTAATTTAGACATAAAAATGGAATTTATAACTTTTCCATTTACTCTGTCTCTATCACTGTCCACTGCCATTACTTTCTCTTAGCTTAATAACTGCAGTGAGAGTAAAAAACAGTCTTATTGTCTGCTCTTCTAATGTGCAGCAACTTGTCAAAGGGCAGGGACTTGCAACTGCATGTTGCAAACCAGCTGTTTCTGAGCTTTCTCTTATCCTCACTCTATTTTACATTTTCTTTTAAATTTCTTTTACAATTACTTTTAAAATTGGCCATAAATTCACAGATAAAAATTATTAAGCTTTCTATATACCCATGAGTGTGCACATTCAGTTTAGTTTAAAATACTTTGACCTGGATTTAGCTATTGCTGAATGGTATTGGTAGTGAACCAAACTGGTTTATTTTTCTACAGTTGATTTTCTCTTGCTGTTATTCTGTACAGATTGTATTTACTCTGTGTTTGTGGTATTCTTGGTAGATTTCTAGAGCAGGTTGCTCTTTCTCTGAAATCACAATAATGGGTTTGTGATAGTGGACATTGCCAGTGATGGCTTGTGAATTACAGTAAGCAGTATTGGTAGAAGCAGATGGACATCTGAGAAAAAGAGTTCCTTAACTACTTTTTAAAATTAAGAGATGGTTAAAATTTTGGAAGATGTGCAAGAAACAGCATTTTCTCTAAACGGCTTCTTTTTAAAAAGTCACCAAAGAGTGCTGACTTCTCTTATCACATACTACAAGAATAAAAGCCATTTTTCCTGCCTTAAATATTGAACATTATGCTCCAATCATCTGAAAAGTCCTTAATATTCTGAAGAAAGCTGCCTGAAAATTAGCTATCAAATGTGAAATGCCTTATGACACAGTTTGGCCAACATTTTCTTCGGGTCTTTGCACTTGTTAAACTTATTTCAAAGTATTCAAAGATGGCATGAGCTAAACTGTAAACTTGTAATAACTCACAGTATTGCAAATGAGTGAGTTGTTATGAATTTAATAATTACATAGTTATGTAATAATCTCTTTTTTGGAAAACTTATAGGCATTTTGATGTAGATTGGATCTTAAAATACAAGGTTTAAGTTAGAGGGGGAAGAAAAGAGAAAACTCACATGAAAAAAAGACCCCTTATTTTTTTAAAGTTTGATTTGAGAACACTAAAAGACTGAAGTTGTTAGTAGTGGGGATGTAAAATGCAGTAGGAAGAAAACTTTGGATACATTAGCAGATTCAACTGAGAACCCTATTCAGCAGAATCACAGAAATACTTCTTTATTTCTTGTAACTTAACTTAGCTGGAAATCACTCAGAGTGCAGAAGTAACACTATGCTAAGTTCCTCATCACAGGTGTTGTGATAAGCCACTTTTCTGGCAGTTTACACCTACTGAATTTGGGTGGCTGCCTTTACTGTGGGCATGGGGGCCTTTGGAAATAAAATCCTTGCTAATAAATACAACTAGTAAAATTACCAACCATGTCTGTTATTGATTAAGAAGAGGGTTTGCAATCATTTAGACTAGCAAACTTGGCCCAGATTGTAGGTGTAGATGTTCCATGGAGAAAAGGAGGACTAAAAAAAAAAAATAAAAATCTTTTGCAGACAAAAGAAATGCTGGATCTTCATGATGTACTTTGCACTGCCATTCTTCCTCTGCCCATCAAACACAGGAACACAGGAACATGCAGCACATTGTGCAGGAGTCAAGGAGATTGGCTGTTTCTTTTGGCTAAACCGCTGTGGCACAGAGGCCCCTTGCCAAGCAAACTGAAGCAGGGCACATGCTAATCATGCCCCTGTCCTTAAAAGACCATCTTAGTCAAAATAACAAAAAAAATATATTCCAGTCTCCAATAAACTAGGCTCAGAAGGGGTGCTTCTATGCAACTTAAAAAGAAGCAAGAAAAATAAAAGGCCCCAAGCCACCAAGAGTCTGTAAAAAGCGTAACTAAGGGTAATGAGAAAATGAGAATTAGCTTTCATGTGCTGTCTAAAAAAATGACTAGTCAACATATGAAGCACGGTTAAAAATCCAGCCAAGTACCATTTGCCAAGAACAATAAAAAATGATCAAAACCTTTCAATTATTGTTAGTTAAATGAAATTTCAAAGTGAAACTCAGGGAAAAGTGAAGATGTGTAGCTTTGCTTTTGGTTTAGCTCTGTTGCACAAAAGGCAGCAGATTTCCTGGGGCTTTTACTTTCAGAAGAGGGATGTGCAATGCAAACAAATTTCAGGCAGGCCCCTGCAGGAAATTGCATGAGTTTTTTGTCCAAACATCAGACTGGAGAAAATCAGAGGAACCTGCATTATCCGTGGGGTGACCCAGTATTTTAAAATGCTGAGCATTTTAAAATGCTTCATTTTATAACCAAGAAGGTCCCTGTCTGTTCATTTGTACAGTTAGTGCAAGTTTGTTCTATTAACAACTTGCAAGACAGTATGTACTAGCTAGTGCTTTAAGGTTTTTTTGCCATTGTTATTTCACTAAGAAGAAAATATGCAAGTTCTTCAGGACATTTAAATTTTTTTAAAAAAACCCAAACAAACCCCAAATGAACCCCAATCCAACAGGAAATAACCAAAACAAAACCTATATGGAGTTGTTGCAGAAAAAAAAAGACATTTTCTCACAATCAAGTGTGAGTTAACAAACAAGTGGTTTGCTTCTGAAAATGGGACAGAAACTTCTAAAATCATTTAGACACCTTTGAAAACTGGATTTGAAAATCCTGCTGACAGCATAGCCAGACTCCTTGTCAAGTACTACAGAAGGAAGAACTGAAGAGTTTGGTTTTCAGTTCTGCAAATAATTAACTCAACCTATAAATAGCTAAAAATGTCTGCCAGGAGCCAGATCTTCATGCAGAGACTGTGGCACTGGCATTGTGTAAACTTTTCACTGGTTATCCTCTCTCGTTTGGCCGTCTGTATTCTCACATTAAAGTTTAATGAAATGGGTAGAAGTTGCCATAGACACTACTATACTCCTGGTTCAGAAAATCAGTTGTGAGATTACAGTTAAGGTGTGGGAATTCTTGGGAAGCTTAATTTTTATGCTTCTCAATCTCGTTTTGAAGCTCTTTATAGCACCAGGCCAATTGTATTCGGTACAATAGGGAACAGTGGTAGAATGGAAACAGTCATTTCACCAGCAAGTGAAAAGCAATTGTCAAAAGGCATTGTCAAAAATTTTTTCAGACTGTCTTTACAGCAACAACCAACAGTTACTTGTAGGAAGAAGTACCTATTTATCTGATTTAAATGAATACAATCTGGTTTCACTAATTTGTTTCTGGCAATAATTAGCATGTTGCTCAATTTATTTAAATGGCACATTAATTCGATTCCCAGTCTTGCCAGAAATGCAACCAGAAGCTTCACAGTAACAAAATATATCTCTAATAGGAGCTGCCAAAGCTCGCTGTAAAGACAGTTATTTAGGAAACTATTTGCATGTTTATTAAGTGTAACTTTGTAATGCAGTTCTAATACATAACTTTTACCCAGAAACATAATTAGCAATGCAGAAAAAACATGCAGTGGAATTAGGCAAAAAAAGTACAGTTGCTTTATAGGGGCTCTATAGATTTTCTTGCTAGAGGAGAAAACAGTTAAGGCAGGCACAAGGTTTTGCTCTATGCTACCATCCAAGGCATCGGGCTATTTCTAGGACCCTCATCCCGTGAAATTCAAGATTTCAAGACATAGTAGGCATCTGCTGGAGCAAAAACAGACTGAGAAACACAAGTTATCCCCTTGGATAAAACTCTTCAGCAGAAACCTTTTAAAAGCAGAAGAGCATAGGAAGAATCGAGGGCAACTCACAGAGGTCTTCCTTCACGGTGTGTGGGTTCGGAGCTAGCACAATGCCCAGGTGGTTTCCCCTGTAAAGCAAACTTTCAAGCCTTGCTATATGTTCCACAAAAACAAAGCTGTCTGAAGGTCAGAGGCACTGGCAGGTTGAAATAGTGCCAGTGGACAAATATTCTGTGGGGTTTTGGTAAGTTTCCTGTGGATGGCCACAACAGTCCAGGCACCAATCAGCTCTGTGAGACTGGTAGATATTCAGCCTTTCCGCTCTAAGAATATACCTCAAAGTGCAGTAAGACAGACAAGATGCTCTCTCATTCTCGCCTACCTTAACCCATATTCAGCAGCTCTGTCTCTGTGGCAATAGTAATTTCAAATGTTAACACAGAGAAAAATTTTTTGTTTTGATAGGCTGCTGCTTAATTTTAATGGGGAAAAATATATCTCCTGATTTTAAGTTTTCTCATCTTCTAAAGCTTTTCAAAGAGCTTACACATTATTTCAAGGTATGTTTAACTGTTTTCATTATCTGTTTCTCAGAACAAAATCAATAATTTGGGAACAATGTGCTTATTCTTACGCCATGGTTTCAAGGGGTTTCAGTAAATCTTTGTACTCATGTATAGGACTACTGTGGAGAACATGAATGTTTTTCCTTGTATTTTAAGACATGTAAATATGTAAATAGAAAAAAATATATGAGGTTTCTAAAAAATATACTTTAGTAAACATTTTTTTTCTACTATAATAGCATTTTGTAGAAAAAGGCAATGTTGCTGTGGGAGAAAACCGTATATCCTGAAAACATCAGTCCATAGTATACAGGAACGGTTTCCCAGAACAAGAGCATTGGCAGCATTTTAGAGAGCCCAGAAACTAGCATGAATGGGGCACTAACAATATAGCCCCAATAAATCTTGTTAATAGAATTTCCAAAACAAATACTTCTGCTGTAAGCTGACCCCCCTTCCACTAGTTTTTCTGCCGGCTTGTTGTGTTTCTCAGGAAAAAAAGGGTATTTTATCTGACAATCTGCTTTCCATGAAGGAAATCAGTCAAAAATGGAATAGGTATTTTCAATTCTTGATCAGATCAGCCTATGACCCACAAACCAATTGATACTTTTTCTGTGGTTGGAAAGCACGCTGTATTTTTATTTGGGATTTTTAATGCAAACATTTGAAGCCATAACATTGACAGTACTCTGTGCATAAATAAAATACTATAATTAATATATTGCATGGAACCATGTTACATAATGGCAGATGAACACATTTATGATTACTGTCTGTAAAACTGCAGAGTGCCAGTTCAGCATGAAATGGTCTCAGCATGAGTCCCACTGTTCTCATGAATTGTTGTTTTAGAGAAGGAAGATGCACACTATGGCTTTCTTTGTAGAACACCCCTGAAAATTCAGTTTTCTTTCTTTTATTGCTGTGCTATGGGCAGTCTTTGCCATCTTGCTGAGGAGGAGTAACTTCAGGAATTCTTAGGAAGAGTTTTGAAGCATTGATCATACCAGTATTGTCTATTGCAGGATGGACCTTTGCGGTGTATATTGCAGAAGTGCCACCACAGCAGCTCATCATCTCTGGCTTTCTGTTCAGGTCAGGGTTTCACCTGACTGAAGCAGTAATAATGTGACTTTTGGTTTTGTTCCAGAAGTCTGTTCTTTCTCATGTTTTACAGAACAGAAAGTTCTGGAGCTGTGAGACAGTTTCTGAGGGACAGTGTTTTTGTGCTATGTTTATGACTCTATGACTATGGTATTCTTTTGCTGAGGCTTACTTGCTTTGATAAAAAGTTGTTGATAAAAATAACTTCAGTTTATCTAAATCTACTTGAAAACTCTGTTACCACTGGAACCCAGTAGTAGTTCAACTGAGGAAAAGGTGGGGGAAAAAATCAGCCATTTTGAAACAGTTTTGAAATTTTTGGAGTTAAACATTTGTTAGACTAAGTTCAGAAAGTTCAAAAAGGTACCATTTATAAAAGAACTCTTTGTTTCCAAGGGAACAAACCTTCCTTAATGATTATTATGGATCATGCAAAATTTTTGCAACAAATATGTGTCTTTTTTATGGCTGAACAATAAGGTACTGCTGTGGAGTGACCAGTCTCACAATTTCTTTTGGTAACCATCATTCCAGCAACAGACATTGACAAAAGCTAAAACCCATAAGGACTGACATCCTGTTTCGATGAGGGGAATTTGAAAAACCTTACTTCCCTAGAAAATTTCTCAGCGTCTCAAAATGGTTAGATTTAAATTCCCTCAAACTCTCTTTTCTTCAGAAAAAGTTGTTTTATCTTTATAGTTAGTATCAGTAGTACTTTGCCTTTAGTAAATGGTACATTAGTGCTTTAATACCCAAGCTGTTCACTGTGAGAAAATGTCTCGTTTACAGTGGAGGGACTCTAATGGCCATGTCTTTGTGTCTCTGAAAGTGCAGTATCCCAGGACAGATGTAAACACAGCATGGTTCACCTCCTGCAAGCTTTCCATCTGCATGGCTGCCTTGGTAGAGCTGCAGGCTGCCTGGGGGACAGGCTTAATGCACATGAGCACGCTGGGCAGCCTTGGACCTGCAAGTTCTCTTGTACTGGGGAGGAGGCTTCCTGTCCCAGGCAAAGCCACTCTTGCAGGCTTCCCATACTGAAGAGCTGAAGCTTAATAGGGCCAGTGGAATTGCCCTTTCATGAATTCAATAGACAAAGAGAATTTTTCTCTATGAGGCAGAGAGAAGAATGGGTTGTACTTTGCCTTTTATGGTTTGCAGAATATTGACTTTTCTGTGTTGCAGGATGTTCTCTTTTCTGTTTAGCCCCTTTTGTTCTTGGATGAATAATTAAATGCCCTACATTCACATCTCCAATTTACTTCAATTAATTTTTACATCTTCTATTTTTCTTTTTAGTCAATTATCTTGTCAGTCATGACAGCATGGGAATATCCCTTACATTCTTAAATACTACAGGTAGCCACCAGAACAGGATGAAATGTCAGAATCACCAAATTTGTTTTCTAACAATAGAATTATGATGAGAAAGTAAACACAGAAAGACAGCTTTTACAACACAATTTGAATGATGAATAAACTCAGCTTTGAGATAAACAGAATAAAAACTTTTTGCTTTTCCAATTTCAGTGAAAGGCTATAAAAATGTTTATGAGTATGAGGGCTTAGCAGGAACCTTCTGTCTTACCTGGGTTCATCCAAGCCCTGTGCTGGGGAAAGGAATTAGTAAATGGCAGGGCAAGACCTATTATTTATACACTGTTTATGCTTGCGCCCTACAGATGACATGCTGTCAGACAGACATTGTCCTTGTGTTTTGGACAATGAAAAAAACCCAAAACATTTGCCCATCCCTTTTTATCCCGAGTTATGTTTTATTATGTTTTTATGGATAAATCCTATTCATAATGGAATTTCTAATATATGTGGAACATGGATATTCTGCATCTGTTCCCTGAAGCAATAATAAGGTGCCTGTAGCATTACAAAATTTTAATTAAACCTTTCTAGGAAGATTATTTTTCAATCGCTTACAGACTGTTCTCACCATTCTCTTGCCTGTAATACTGCTTTGAAAAGCAAAGTATGCCTCCCTATTTACAATGCATTTTGCTGACTTCTGAATTTTCTTTTTATACATTCCTCAGTGTCACTTACAAGGCCAAATCGTCCTGTAAATAATGCTAATATAGATAAGGCTGGTGTATCTGATGGGGAAGCTCTGTGTACAATGTGCCTCTGCAATTTTTTGAATGGAGATCATGTCTATATTAAAATTTCTATATGTTATCAAGGTCACAGACTCTACAGTAATAGATCAACTCTGTCAATATAAATGAGGTTAGAACATATCTTTTTAATCCAAATGTATTCTTCTTCAAAGCTAAATTAAAAGGCCATAATTCCAGGGAAGCCTTATGGGAGCCTTTGCTTAATTACCGATCAGGTGAGGTTGCAGTTAAGTATTATTTTATTTGGCAAAATAAATTTTTCTATTTTTAGAATAGGACATTACGTTTTGATCAAATTTATCAATATTTTTGGTCTTCTTTCCATTTCAGTCATCCCCTTTTCTCCAAGTTAATTAGAAATATGATATTTGCACATAGCAAAAATGTCTGTCTTTGAGGTACAAAAATTTACTGAAACAAATGATAGAGGTTTTGACTCGTAATAAATCACGTTTTCATTGATATTATGCTGATTAAGCTCATTTGCATGGGTTTTGTTTTATTTTACTTTGTTTTTCCAGAAACACAGGCTTTGAAATCTTCATACTGTGCTGTGGAGAAGTGTGACTTAAATCAGATTAAACAGATCAGCACTGTTTAAGAAATAAAAACCTATCAGGCCTGCTGAACAATGAAAATAATATCTATTAATATTTTATTCCAGTTCAGCTTCCTATAGAATATACTAATTAAAACCAGCACAAATCATTATGAGCTTAGCTACTTTCAACTTAGGTAGCTTTTTGTACTCCGCTTGTGAGTTTAAATAGCAGAGTTATCAAATATGGGTTTGGGTAAAAGTTGCTGACATCATGCATTTGTGGAAGAAGAATGTTCTGTTTAGTTTGTGTAAATTGCAAGAATATCTCTCTAATCAAGTTTGAGGTTGGGGAAAGGCTCAATAGTACATTTCAAGTAAACCCAAATACACCTTTGTGAAATACTGTGAAATTCCCCAACAGCATGAGCGTGCTTTCGGTGCAGAATTCACCCTATTTAATTTTGGGAGTCCACTCAGCATGAGTCACATCTCCTTGTTTCTAGACTCTGTAATGAAGCTGGGACTTAGGACAGTGGAGGACCATGGAGTACTCTGCAAGGAGGGGACTTTTCAGAGTCACAGCTGGCAAGATACTTCTAGAAGTCACTCAGAAATCTTGCAGCTCAGGTTGTCTAAGCTCCTATAGATCTGTGAGACTTCTTAGTTTACAGAAAACTTCAAAATATGGATATTTTTTCCAGTAGAAAAAAATATCTGTAATATAAATGTCATTTTTTTGTCACAGACTTTCTTTAAACTTTGAGGGCTGGAATACTAGATTTCTTCAAAAATGGTGAAAATTATTTTTACATGGTTAAAATGCATTTAAAGTTGTTTTTACATGGGCAATGTATTATAATAATCCTTAGTATCCACCTTAGAAATAACTGAGTTATTTGGGCCAAGGCAGGAAATCATTAAAATGTTTTTCTTGGTTTTCTCTAAGTTTCTAAGTGCAATAGGAATATAAAAATTATAAGAAATAGATTAGTAATAGAACATACAGAAATCTGATCTTCTGATTTTAGTAGCACCAGGAAAAGGAAGATTCTGTTATTAAAATTGCTCTATTCAGGCAATTAATCATATTTGCATATATATATATATATATATGTAAGTATTGTGTTTTGCCTTTTGCTTAGACTGACTGGCCAAATGTTAAATGCAATATTTAAGATTTTTACATTAATTTTAATTAATTTAACTTAATTAATCAGGTCAAAGACTAGTAGTCCATGAGAACTTGTTTGATATTGTTTTATATTACAGATTATCAGACATAACATACAAGACCAAGGACTTCGGTACTTGGGAAATAAATATTTATTACATGTAACAATGAATTGATTTTTCTGGAGTGAAAAGGACATGGAGAAAGCAGAATTACTCTTCTTAAGTTACAAAATTGTGAAAAATGAGTGTTTATGCCATCCTCACTGGAGAGGAAATTTACTTTCCTACATCAGTTTAAATTAATAGTTAATTAATTTATTTATAAAGTATACTAATTGGGAAGCTTGGAGGGTGATACTGCTACATGTCTTACCCTTCCCCATAGCTAGGCTTTGTTGCTTCTGAGAGAGATAAGAATCTTTGCCCCACTCTGCACCAAAAAGGTGTCATGGCAAAACACTTACTTTCAATTCTTTACAGGCATTTTGAAAAATCCCAAAGCATGAAATTTGTAATCCTTATCTTAAGGCAGAACTACAGAGCTTGTGGGGGATGTGCATGCAAGTCCTGGTCTCCCTGGTGATCAAAGACATGACTGATGCTAATCCAATTCAAGGAGCTCAAAACCAGGAAGATTCTCCAATCTTATTCTTCCTTTCAAACCATGATCACAAGCCAAGGAATTTCTTCCAAAAGATGAATTAGTTCTGTTCTGGAGAAATGTATCTAATCTCACTTTACAGGTTAAAGGTGTTAGTAAAGCTAAGTTGTTGAAGTACTTAGTCTGTGTCATTTCTCTGAAATTTACTCTTTTGTGAAATTACAGCTACTTTGAAACTGAGTTGCCTAATTTCCATTTCTAGTCATTGGATCTCGTTATGACATTGTCAGCAAGGTTCAAAGGCCTCCACTATTTCATGTATTCATGATCAAGCACGTATTTTACAAGTTGAGCTCTTTAAGACTCATATAATGGGGTTTATTTTGCCTATGCCTTAGTTCATTATTTTGGCTCTCCTCTGAACTGCCTTTGCATTTTCACATCCTTCATCTGTGGACAGCAGAGAAGATACAACATTGCTTTCACTCGTCTTAATAACACTGGATGTGGGTCCATAGCTGTTCATTGACAGATCCTCTAATTAGCCTGCCTAAGTCACTGTTGGCAGAGTCTATTATGTACTGTTAGTGCTACATACAATTATTTCCATGTTAATTTTCTATAATGTTCCTATAATATACAGAGGAAATATCCCTCTAGGGCTCTAGCTCTATACAATGTTCCCATTATTTTGAAAGCAAATCTACAGGTGAACTTTGTATATTTATTATTTCTCTACATTTGCTTTGCTAATATTTGCATTATATATTTAATATGTTAAAATGTCTCTCTAAATTATTTTAATCTCCATTATATAAGTCTGCCCCGTATACTACAGAAAAGGTCACTTTTCTAACATGGGAGTACAAAAGCTAAAAACACCTACCATCATATTAAATGAGATAAAAAATGTTTAGCAAACCAAATGAGAACTAGCTTTTCAGTGTAAACCAGAAAAGGAAGTGTTCAGTGTCTTTTTATGCTGAGGTCACATGTGTGGTTTCAGCTTTTTATTTTGTTATTCATATTCCTTTTATACATTTAATCCTTCAAGGCACTTCTGGGCAGTTACTAAAGCAGTTTTCATCTTGGCACATGCTTCTCATTGTATACACGGTCCATCCTGCCGACTAGGTGTAATCCATCCTCCAACAAAAGCCAACCCTTCACAAATAACCAGCAATTTCTGAACCTCACGAGGTGACTGAGGAGACAAATTTATCGAAAATATTTTCTAGGATTTTGATGCTTTGAATTGAATGATTGTGTCCACTAATTGTGTTTATGATTGTGTGTCAGGAGCACACACCAATGAGCAGTACTGTAATTTACCAGTACACATATAGCTTAAATGCAGATGGTTACTTCAAAAAGCACATAGAATGATTCCTAAAAGTGCCTGTAATGAAATAGTAATAGAAAAGAGAAGGTGTTTTAAGAGACATGGTTTTATGGAGATTTCTCTGAAATAGTCTGCGGCGTGAGAACTGACTCACAGCCATGAACAGCATTGCTGGAGGAAGGCTGATCACAGGCTGCCTTCCAGTAAATGCTTTGCACCACTACTGCTATGCTTATGCAAGGGACTGATTTGGATAATGCCAATTTTTTTTAGTATATTTTTTCCAAACTGTGATTCTGGGCACTCAAATAATCATTCTTATAAGTGGCTGGAATTTTTTAAACAACAGATACATTCGTTTCACATAATGTAATATATTTTGTTGGGATTCTCAACTGGAACCTAGTTCAAAGCATACTGAAGTCACAAAAAAGTAAATTCCTTAGCTGTGTGTGACAATAAGGCATCACTGTGCTAAGTACTTTGAGAAAAACAACATCTTATAGACAAATACATAGTCTGTGATTATCAACTTCTTAGAAGTTATTGCTTGTGATTATTAATTTATGGTGTGATTATGTTTTCTATTATGAAAAGAAGCATAGAAAAGCCTCACATTTCTTATTCATTTTTACATGTTAATTCTTCTGTCTTTAAAAATCCCTTTCTACAACTACCTAAATAATCACTAAGGGTACATTACATAAGAGAAATAAAACAAGAAGTAATGTTTATCTCGTCTTCAAGAGAAATATTTTTATTGATATTCAGATAAGCTTTTGTTCTTAAAAAGTATTATTCATATTTGTCTAGACCTTTCTTCCTCATTCTGGTTTACGGGGACTATGCCAACTTAGATTTGGCTTGTACACTGCATATAAACAAACTTTTATACAATTGAGACTGGAAGAAATATTTGTCCCATTTTTTTCTGATTTTATATATTTGTTTCCAAACATTCTGTTATGATGATTGAAATGCTATCATTGCACTCACTTCTGCCAGTTCTCATGAGTGAGACTTGTAATACACTATATTTGTCTCTAACAGGCCATAGCCCCCAAATCACACGGTTATGTGAGATTCAGCTTTCCTTTAAATGGGAATTATGTTTCTAACCCTCAGAGGAAAAGCATGAATACATAAAGCCTATGCTTAAAAAAGAAAATACTCAAACACTCCTGGAATAAATAATGAGCGTGGTTTTTCCCCCCCCACCCAAAATAGTTTGAAGTACTTCAGCTCTTGAATGGCCTCATTTAGCAATGTTGCTTTGAATGTCTGGATTTGAAGGCCAGTGAGGTTGCCTGCATAGGTACTGACCCCTACTGCATCCTCCCATCTGGGGCTTTGTAGATGTCAAGAAAGTGAGGGGTGTTGTGGGGGCTTGAGCATAGAGCTGGAGCTGAGGAGCTGAGGTTACAGCGGGGTTGCTCTTAGTGTTTTTTAAATAGAAGAACAGGGATAAGCACAAACAAAGGTTTGGAGAGAGAAAAAGAGGATGAAGGATGGATCTAGGCAGGGCTGGAAACAAAAACCTGAAAAGATAAGTTTAAAACTATTCCATTTTACCCCTACTAAAATTAGCCAGCCTTGACATTTTGTTGCTTTTGCTTTGAATCAGGCTGCATTTACAGGCACCTCTACATTATTTAAATGCAACCTATTTCACAGTGTTTTCAAACAACTGTTCCTAAGGAGTTGTCAGAAAATAATGAGGATCTTTTGAGCCAGCCTTATGGTCTTGCATTCCTTTGGCTGAGGAGTGTCTGTACTGGAATAATTTCTTGTTGGCAACCTGACTTAAGGGGGACAACTAATTGAAAATTTGATAGAGAACAAATTCAAAAAGTTGTAGATTAAAAAAGCTAATATTTTAAATATTTTAATGCAGATATGCCTTCACCCACAAAGCTGCCAAATAACTCAAGTTTATATGAAATGAATAGTAAGGATAGAAACAACCTATATCCCCCACCCAGGAGAGACAGAAGTATCTAGAAAGATTATATGGAAACAATAATTTTCAACTTTAACATTCTTACTAGTTGTACATGGCTGGGACTCAGGCTGACCAAGAATTACTTGCACATTCAGTCTATTTAAATACCACAGGGAAAATTAACTTGTGAACATTATTCTGTAATAGATCTAGAATCCTGGAGTTTGTGGTCCTGGTCTCAGATCACTCTTCACAGAGACACGTCTTTGTGTTTACATGAAATTTCATTGACTTTGAGTGCAATGCTGCACCATGACTGGAAAGTTTTAGGCATATTATATTATCCTACAAACTGTGGGCTATATGATAACAATTTGTTTTTCCTGATAGCTGCTCATTCAGCAGAAAAGTTAAGAACCTGTTTAACTACTAATGTGAAGCAGATAACTTGTCGCTTGTGAAACAGGAAGGCAGATGTCAAACTGGGCATAAAAAAGCCTGTTAGGAGATGTCTATTTGTCTTCATTGTTTGGAAGAAAAATCTAGAAAGTTTCTTTACCACAGATTACATGTTTATGGCTAGAAGATTTCAAAAATGCTCACTTTCTATAGAAAATAGAGGATTATTACTTTATCATTCTAGAGAATCCTCAGTTTCACTATGGATTTTTTATCACAATGTCCACAAGATTTAACTTTCCATAACTTTACTCCATCATTGACAGTTTTTTCCAAAATATGGCCCAAGGTGGAAGTGGGTGTGTTTGTGTTGCTATTACTATCTGCTTGCTTTTTGAGTGATCAAGTCTGGTTTTTCTCAGAAATTCAAAAGAAAAGAATTACAATGCTCAGCTTCTTCTTTCTCATTAAATTATTTCCCAGCAAATGTCCTTAAGTAAGTCTTGATGCAGAGTAGTGGGGAGCAAGAATGTTTTCTAGAATCTTATCTGAAAATAAGAAATTGAAATGCAGAATGTAAGGAGAAGGTGAACAAAATGTATATTTGATGAAAAAAAACAGGAACAGCTTGTATAACAAAGTCTGGGGAGAGATTCTCCATACTAGGAGTGAAAGTAACAGGGAGAGAAGAGTTATTTAAACTAAACAAAATTGTCACAGGAACAAGTGTGTATGACAACATACATTTGATTAAATTTAGTCAAATGTTAAAGTTAGAAGGTTATATAAATCGATGAAAAGAATTTGTGTAACAGTGTCAAAGAAGAAAGCAGTTGGAGGGAGAAGCTGTCTTCTTTTATATTGGAAGAAAAAATCCTGTTTCACAAGAATAAGCTACCTGCTTCTGAGGGGAAAAAATACCAGAGAAGTGCTATGAAGTTCTTAGGTGCTGGGGACACACACATGTTGGAGACCCAGATTCATCCTCTAAGGCAGAAGAAGTAAAGCCATATATTGCACTTCATAGAAGGGAGGCCACCAGTCTTTACCGTTTTTTAACTCTTTAAATTTACCCGGAGACCTGCTGGAAGCAGAGGAATAAAAGAATTTATCACAGAGAAAAATTAGGGGGTTTTGGCACTGCAATAAATATGTCTCAATACCAACAGAAAACTCTGACAAATACATTTTAAAAAACCATATATATATACATATATATATATATATAATACTTGGCATAATATTAAGCAATTTTGAAATATGCAAATATTACTATTATTATTTTTATTATATATTTATTTTAGAATCCTAGAATCACAGAATGGTTTGGGTTGGAAGCGACCTTCAAGATCATCTGGTATACTGAGGTAAAAAAGGTGTTTTAAAATCCAGTTTCTTTTTAGAAAGCTCCAAGTAAGTAAAAGAATAGTGTACTTTTAAAAACAGGAAATAAATTCAATACTTATTCGTACTAAGCTAATAAATCTTAAAAAAGCCTGGCTGAGTGAGGATCTGGCCCTGCTCTGAACTTATGATTGCAGAACTCATGAGACAAAATTTTCCAAACAGAAAAAAAGGCACATGTATAATCACTTAAATGTTGAAGTTATTTAGGTGGAATGTTTTTTATTTTTATTTGGAGGGCATTTGGAGAGAAGCAAAGTCAAGCCAGAGCACAGAAAGAAAAAATGAAGATGCCAAAACTTGCTGTGACTATAAAAACACAAGTCTTGAGAGAATTTGTGGAAGAGTACTGACTAAAAGTGCCTTGCAGCTGTGACACGTTGTTATTGCTTTATCCCTGAAAGGCTTAGTAAAAAACATGTTTGTACAAAAGATCCCAAATTAAGTTATTTTTGTCAAAATCCAAGATAGTTATCCAAGTAAAAGAAGATAATACAGAATTAAGTGCTCTGAAATTTATTTATTTATGCTAATGTATTTATTTATTTATTTTAAAAGTTGGTATATGCCCAGCTTGGTTAAAAATTGATGAATTGTTTAGGGTGGTTTTTTTCCCAAGAAATCACTCTGGAATCTGATACCACCAGAGTGCTGAGTGTCCCTTTCTTCCCATTGGTTTCTCCTCAGCTGCCCTCTTTTTCCAGGTGTCCTTGACTCAGAGTGCACGTGCTGGGTCAAAGAAAATGAAGCAACTTTACTTGCCCAGATATAACTTTTCAAAGGATCAAAACCGTGTAAACTTGTAGCAATTGTGAATAAACCAATTAAACAGTTGCACATTCTGTAACTGAAGGGGTTTGAGGTTGGAAAACCTCATATCCTCCTGAGCCTTATAGCTGGGAAATGAAGACATAAATAGCTGAGTGATTTTACTCAGGGTCTAGTCTGGGAGTGCGAAGTATCAATGCTTTGGGAGAAGTCACTTTTGTGTGACATTTAAAAGCAATAATTGCTTTAAAAAATGTATGAAGAACTCTCCAATAAACATGTTTTGTCCTTTGCTTCCCTTTGAAACTTGTTATTATTTTTCTCTCTTTTTGATGTCAAATCAGAATTTAATCTGGCATTATAATCATGAAACATCTGGAAATTGTAAATCCAGAAGGAAAACCCTTGATCGAGTAATTAGGAGATCATGAAATTCCTAAAGGTTGTTTTTTTCATTTTGGCTTTCATATCTGGGGGAAAAAAGTACTTTTATGCTTCTTACACCCTCATGACACAATGTCCTCATGAGGACATTCCTTCCTATCACCATGTTTTTGCAGAAAAAGTACCTTACAGTAGTGGAAGGTGATTCCAGTTTTTCAGAAACTGTTATTTGCTGTTTAATCAGTGACTTTAGTGTTAGAAACTGGGTTCTTATGGTTCACTTCTCTGACTCCACCTGTGCAGAACTCTTTGATCCTGCTGTCTCATTTTGATACTTGCCAAAGCTGATGCACTGGACTTGTAGAAGAATCAAGGCAGACTTAGGTGTAAACTTCTTATTATTTACAAATAAATATTGGCTATTTTCTATTTTAAAATCTATCTTAAGAAAACTGACAATTTACTGTGCTTTCATGTGCTAAAAACCAGGCTGGAAAAAGCTTAAAGCTTAAATTATTTCCATTAGAGAGCAGGCGTTAGTGGAAAACAAACACTTTAACAGTAACCAGCTATTAAAAATACTGGAAATACCAGTTTTAATGATGGATAAAAAATTGGCCTGGATCCAGGTGTAGGTATAGGCTAGACCTATGTTAGAGGGGTAAGGGGATGCATAGATAAGCCTAAGGTCAGGTTATCATATGACATTTAATATTGATTTTTTTGGGGCAGAGATTTAACTCTTTCCCTGAAAAATCCATGCCTCAAATTCATGGCTGATAATAATTTCAAAGTACTGAAAGGTTCATACATAACACACTAACTAGTACCCCCTTCTAAAATGCCTTAGAGGCTCATCAGGAATTAATTTTTCCAGGAATACCCTGACAGTTTTTTGGACAAGGTCTGTAGCAATCCAATGATCAACGCCATGTTTGGCCACGTAGTTCCTAAATTAGTCTATCCTATTAATGCTTGATCTGAGAGTGATTCATATTTGAATTTAACAATAAAGAAATGCAAGCTCATTTTCAAAACAAAATTAGAGACCTTCTTCAAGTAAGTGACATCATGTTCCCAACACAGCTTGTGGCAAAACTGCCAAATGGTTAAGTAGGAAACATATTTAGTATGTAAATATTTAGTATTTATTAGTGTATCAATACTAGACCTGAATTTACATCACCTGTTTGCCAAGGCAACCACAGGTGGGAGATGAGGAACAAAGGAACACTTCTTCCCACTTGCAGTGTATTTGTGGGGGTGTCTGAAATTATGGGCATGTATGAACTAAAAAGCCTATGTAACTGTTCTTATAGTTTGCTAAAGGCTAAAGAAATGTACTCTGGAGTAGCATAGTAAATCTTTTTCTACATTATAATCATATAGATGTTCTATATCTACATTACAACTGTTTAAGAATGTCTGAAGGGAGCCTTAATAATTTTTTTTCTGAAGATGCTGCAATAGAACAAACTTGTAACTTGAAACCTACATTTTCATAAGAAAAACTGAATTAAAATATCTGATAGCTATCACATGAACAGTCCAGTTCTAAGGGCAGTTGTCTGTCAAAAAAAGGGAAATTAAAAGTTTGAGCTCTGCCACCTGATACCTTTGATACTCTGGATTTAGCTAGTATGTAGCATCTCTAAATCTCTCATTTCATACTCTTCCTTCCTCCATTAGTCACTCTATTGTGTTGCTGATATGTCATGGAGCTACAAATAACTGTAACAGGACATTCATTATTTACCAAGTGGGCCACACTTATCTGTAGTGCTTTGCACTAGTTAATGGTGTACAAGAAGCTTCTGGAACAGCTAGTTATGTGGATAGGTCCTTGGAGAGCACATCATAACTTTAAAAGAGGTATATTAAATTCTTCCTATTTTTAATTGTATGCTAATTTTAATTACTAGTAGGATTTCATTGTGTTGAGTCATTCTTCAGAAAAGACTATCTGAGATTCAGCTATGCATACAGTGTTTGTGGAATTTCTATTTATTCATAGATTTCAAAACAATCAGGATAGATGGGTATTTCTACAGTGAAAAAGTAATAGCATTTGCAGTGCCTCTGGAAATTAATTAAAAATTCTTAAAAAATTAGTTGAAAATTAGTTGAAGCAAGTAATGGACTGTGAAGACCCATGTTTTTAATGCATGTCCAGAGCATGGTATTGCTGGGTATTTGGATGTTGTCCCAGCTGAATAATCATGTGTTCATTAATATCTTTTATTTTTAAAATATTTAAAATTGCCTTTTAGCCACGCAGGTGAGTTCTACTCTTCATTTCCACTGGTAGGGGATTTGAGCATTGAAAGACTTAATTCTGAGTCAACTGTTATTGCAGACCCATCAGAATGGAACTATCTTCTTGATGGAATCACTGTAAGCTCATTGCTTTGTGTTTTGTCCCTGCAATATATCAAAAGGAAAGCCAGACTATTGATTTGATCTAATTTAATCCATTTCTAGGGACACAAAGCTGAGTTAATGCAACAATGGGAACCATGCAGAATTTTCAGACTTATTTATATAATTATGAAAGCACAGGTGCATCTAAATTTTATCTGATTTACTTCTATGTTATAATAGGTTTTCTTTAGACTTACATGCAAGAATAGAATGGGAAATGTAAATAAAAATACATCCTTTTTAATCTCAAAGGGAAACAGATGCCATTTGGAATAGACATTTGCTGGCATCAAATAATTGTTGAACTTTTGAGGCCACATAGTTCCAAATTTTCTATTCTGATAACTGCAAAACTCTGGAAAGTTTAAAGAAGTGACAAAATTGTCACATACTACAAAGCAAATTAATTCTAATTAGTGCTAATGGAAATCTGTGAAATTTCTGCCAATTGTTGACAAGCAGGATGGAAGGAACGTTTAAAACTCTTCCTAATCTGAAGTCAGGATTCAACATTTACGCATTCACTAGGTTATGTAGTTATCATTGCCAAGTCTCCTTTGTGAAAAATGCATTCTCTTTCAGGAGCTATCCATAAAAGATTTAGAATTATAGAATTAACCTCTTTCCTCTGTTGAGAAGTTACCAAACTGAAAGGTGAAGCCAGGTATCACACAGAATTCATAAAAGAATAATACAGTAGAGCAAGTTTACAAATCAGGTTGCTAAGGCCTCTTCAGTCCTGAAATCCATTGTAAGGGAGGCAGGCATTCTACATGTTAAGTGAAACCAGAGTACAGACTGAAGTAAGATATTTTTTTCATCTGTAACACTCTTTAAAAGACTGAAAATAATCTCTGCCTTGACAAACCTTGTTTTTCCCCCAGTGGAACTGGGGTTAAGATTGCTGGTTCTGTTGCAGAATCACAATTTTAGCTGCAAACATTGCTTTATCTTGCCAAAGCATATTTGCTCATGTAGTGCACCTGCTTCATCACTGATGTCAGCTGAGCCCTGTATAGGGTGATTTCTTGATAAACACTACTGCAGAACCAGCCATAATAGTATGACACTTAAGAGCAAGTGCTCTCTTTCTACCAGGAAGAAAAAAAACAGAAAAGAAACCAGTGGGCTTGAGAAAGTGAGGCTGTTAGTGCAGCATTTGCTGGAATTATAGGGGAGATGTTAACCACCCAAACCACCAGTATTAACATATTTTAACTGCTGAAGTGGCCCACAGGAAGTCAGAAACCTTCTCTGTCCTGTCATGCACCTCACATATGTGTATGTGCCTGGGTGGGGTCTGACCTGGTTTGTAGGTTCAGTTAGAAAAATTAAGTGTAGTGTGAAAGGCCTTGCAGCTTTCTGCACACAGACTGGGTAACTTCCCAAAGGTGGGAGCTGCCTAGTGGGAACATGATGCCCCTTCTGAAAGGTTCTGGCAGATCCCTGCACACAGTAAGCAGCAGGAGTTTTGCTCCAAATACCACTTCTTTCTAATATCTTTGACAAATTCTCAACAGTAAAAAGAAAAAACCCAATAATTTCAGTTCAATGAAATGGCTTTCAAATATGAGCTTGTGAAGTAATGTAATTCATATTTACAGAAGTTCCACTGATAATCAAATTATGAATAGATTTGTGGTTGAATATATTATAAAACTAATGATGAAGTATGGAGTTTTAATTTCAAGTATCAATGTCTTTCTCTTTTTATAGGTCCTTTTCCTTTCCCATTCACATTGCCTCTTGTGTACTTTTTCTTGCCTAATTCCCTGCCTATGTAGAGGTGTCACTGAGTGCTGACAAGCACAGAGAGCATCAAGCCAAGGAGCAATTCCAGCCTACTCAGCTCTCTGTTGTAGTTGCATTCAGGTATAAGCTGAAGGAGACTCTTCCAAGCAGCTTAACATGTGAATTAGGCTCCCTTAGACCTGCATCTAATTATTAACATTTGTCAAATATGTATTATTACACACTGTCCCACTGCATCACCTCATGCCACAAACTTTGCCTGGGCTAATTTGGTCCAAGCATCTCACTAACACTGTAGCTCCACCTTTATTGCTTTGTTGCTGAGCAGTGCCCCAGACCGTTTATCAACATTCAGTGACAATAATGTTATTGAATCATAATTTGGGTGAAAAGGGACCCCCAGAGGCCATCTTAACCCACCCCCAGCTCAGCTAGACCTGGAGTGGCTGGGTTGTTCCGAGCCATGTCCAGTTCAGCCCTGCACACTGTGTGTGCTGACCACAAACAGCAGATGGACACCCTGCCCAGCCAGTGGCCACCCATGCCCTCAGGAGCATCCCCCAAATATCATCCACAGCAGGCCACCCTGCAGGGAGAGGATTCCAGCACAGCCCTCAGGATGCAGGTCAGCCAGTACCCATGTGGTAAAGCAGGCATGAAAGTAGTCCTGACTAAATTTAGTCCTGATTAAATCTAGCCCTGACTAAAGTAGCATAAGGTGGGAAGATAGTGGAGCATCATTAGGCAAAGCAGTTCATGCCCAGCCTTCCTCTGTGCCCTGCAGTTGCCACTCATTGTGCTTGGGAGAATGACAAGTGTGGCTTGTTGGCTGAGAGAAAAACACCTTTATTTTCTGCTCAAAGAGGAGTTTAAACAGCATATATTCAAGACAGGTGGCAAACTGTTCATAGAATCATAGAATTGTTAATGTTAGAAAAGACCTCTAATATCATAGACTACAACTTTTAACCCAAAGCCACAGTGTTCACCACTAAACCATGTCTCCAAGTGGCACAACTACACATTTTTCAAACACTTCCAGGAATGGTTTTCCCATCACATCCATGGGCAGCCTGTTCTGGTGCTTGAACACCCCTTTGGTGTAGAAAGTTTTCCGACTATCCAATCTAAACCTCCCCTGGTGCAACCTGAGGCCATTTTCTCTTGTTCTGTCACTTGTTACCTGGGAGGAGAGACTGACCCCTACCTGGCTACCACCTCCTTTCAGGGAGTTGTAGAGAGTGATAAGGTCCTCCCTGAGCCTCCTTTGCTCCAGATGAAACACCCCCAGCTCCCTCAGCTGCTCCTCATAAGAGGAGCTCCAGCCCCTTCACCAGCTTTGTTGCCTTTTTCTGGACAAGAAGTTCTTTCCATTTTCTTGGGTTTATACTATTTATTAGCAATGTGTCTCCCCTAAGCAGAAAGATGCTGCTGATAATTTTGGATTTGATGAATGGAACATTAATTTTATTATTACTTGTTCTGTGTTATCCTCTACAGAAGTGTTCTCCTGAAATACTCTTGACCCAAAGTCTGTCCAGCTTCAGGGACTCCAGGGTCTGCCAGCTTCTGGCTGGCATCAGTTCAGTAGTGCAGAGTGCTGTGCAAAAGGCACAACCAAAGTCCAACTCATTTTTCACTTCTTTGCATTTGCTCTGGAGAGGGAAAGAGATAATTAAGCAGAAATAATGTGGAGTGATTCCTATCCATGTGTATTTGAATGCAAATTATCCTCTGCAAGCTGGAGAAGAGATTTTTACATCATCTTATGTCAAAGAAAGAACCACAGGCCCAGGCAGGACATATATTAAACTAAACCTAAAAGTTATTCTAGCACAAAAAACCAAATCTAAATCTGTTAAAGTCTTTCTGGTGAATTAAAATAACATTTTTTTTACTAATTAATTAATGCTAGCTCTAAAATATGATAGTTCCTATAGGCTTGTCTTTTAAAGAGCCATTAAGAGTAAAAAGATAAAATGGAAAAGTGACCGACAGTTAACGAACAGAGATTTTAGATCCCACAGACCACTGTTCAGACTATTTAAATAAACTGAAATACTGCATAATTTATGATGTAGGGTTAAAATGATTGATTTCAAAAATTAAACAGAGTTGAAGGGTTGGTAGGAATTTATTAGAGTTGAACAGCATATGGCATTTTTTAAGAAATTTATACTATGCTATGTAAGGAACATTACTGAATTAAATTTAATGAGCAGAGAAAATGTACTCATCTGTATGGTACCCAGTGATTGCAGGTAACATGAGATGAAAGAAAAATAAATGGGCTTCTAGAAGTTCTAGTGATTTTTGCCTAGATTCATCTTACTTTATTTCAGCCACCAAAAAGATACAGCTCTAATCTAAGGTAGTCATCCAGGCTCACTCTGTAGTCAGTGGAGAGAAAGAGCTATCTCCAGAGAGCTATTCATTCCATCTCAACACAGATGAGATGAATTACTTTTTTTCAGTGTCCATCCCTCTTCATTGAATACAGAGCAGTGTTGATGGTTAATTTAGACTAAGAATGCGATTTATTTCTCCAGTCCTTTGTTCTCCAAAATATAGATGCTTAGCGTAAGGATTGGTCTACAAGAATTCAAGGCTTTTGAAATTCTTTGACTCTGGAAGGCAACCCAGTGAGGATTTCATGGTTAGTGTCTCTGCAGGCGTCAGTATGGCATCCAACTGCAGGCCTTACCTGGTAATTGTGTAACTTCCTCTGTAGCTGCTATTCCAACCACTGAAAACAGTCAAATCCCTTCCATTGCAGAGATTGACAGGGTTCTTGTTATTAGGAATCCACGTGTTCATCTGGACTATGGTATAGCCTGTACCTGCCATGCCTTCTGATTTGGGTTATGGAACTGGTGACAGAAAGCACTTAGTTGAAAGCAAAGGAAGTGAAGAGTCCATGTGGCTCCTCCATCTGCTGCCTTGTGTTTCCTCCCTCCCCCACAGTACAGGTGCAGCTATTTTCATATAGGCTGTCTATGCAAACCTCCTCCCAGACTTTTTGTGTGTACCATGAAAACAAAGATTACAAATTCTAATCACCAACATTTATCAGTTATTTTATTTTTCTTCTTATAGCAGGTTTCACTTGTGGTGAGAAATCAACACTTCATCTGTTGGTGCTAATTAGCTGTGTTGTGATCTCCACAGCTATATCACTTCTGAAGCACGTTTTTTAGGGAGCTGAGTGAAATGCCAGATGTCAAAAGTTCAGATTAAGACCAATAATCCAAAACCTGAGATTTAGCCACCCTTTGATACCTTAACATTTCTGCTTAAGCATCTGAGGATACCTAAGAAACCCAAACCTTCACCTTTAACTAAATTGAAATTTCTAAATATCAGTGCTTTAATAGTCTTTAAATAAAAATGACAGTGAAGCATGAATGGACTTTATTAAATCTGGCATATTATGCTGATAGGGCAAACAGAGCAACACAAGAGCAAAATGAGACTGAAATAAATCAAAAGATTTTCTGAGTAAAATGATTAAATTCTCCCCTTTCCCGCCCCTTTCCTTCATGTACATAAGACTCAAATTCAGTAACACATCTCAAGACACTAGCAATTTTTTTAAAGGAAGGGACATATTGGTAGGCAGAAGGAATACCATCACTGTGAGAGTATTACAGCCCTTATTTTGAAAAGATGTCCAACATTATGCTTCAAGGCTTAAGTGGTTCTGTTAGTATTAGCAACTGGTGGACTGGCAGAGACAGCACTTTTTTTTTTTTTTTTTTTTGATCCAGCATGGAACTTCTTACTTTGACTGCTTGGATTCCTCATTGTATAAGTTGAAAATTGAAGTAGAGAGAATTGAGGTGGTGGGGAGGAAGAGAGAAGGAAAAGAAATAACATAAAAATTGAATATAGAGCATGACAGTTGTGCAAAAAATGAAAAAGGAAGCATAACAGGGTTGTCAAGAAGAGGTTAGATGATTCTTCACATAGACACATGCATCTATGAGAGACAAACTATCCTTTCCATTATCCCTTCCCCTCCCTTGTCCCAGGAAACCCATTTATAGTTTGGTTTCGACAAGTATTACAGCTCTACAGTTTTGATATGTCCACGAGGAAAATTGCCCCAGCAAGTGATGTTGGCCTAATCCTCATATTTCCCTCATCTCATTTAGATTTAGTGATTTCAAAATTATATAGCAAAAGACTAGGAAAGCTTGTTTGTGCTGCTGTCCTCTGAGACTTCAACAAAGATTTTCTTTGCATTGCATTCTTCCTGAAAATCATCTCTGTATCACCCTCTGCTATTAGTTCCTGTGCTGAACAATATAGTCCATATAACACTTGAGCAGACAACTAATATATCTGAGATCCTTAAGCAAAATTTTCATTCCCAAAGCCAAATTAATGGGCTTAGAATGGAAGACTTTCTTGTCTGAATTTAACTGCTAATTAGTACTGAGTTATGCTAAGTTGTTGTGGTTCACAAAGTTTCTTTCAAAAAGATATCTGAGTAGAAATCTTATGCAAGTGAAGCTCTCTTTCTCTTTATTCATCTAGACAGGGATAGAAGGTTCCTTCATTATGGAGTTGCTATTAGTATCTGAGCTAAATAACCCATGTACACAAAGCAGCTTTGAGGATGCTCTTTAAACTTCCTGTCAATCTAAAGAGCTCTTCTTTCTCCACAGCAGCAGTTTTGAAAATATTCACAGGTGACCTTATTTCCAGGCTCTTGACCTTATTTCTGAGGTCTGTCATCAAGACTTAATTCATTTTATAGTCCTTCAAAAAGCTTTAATAACCATAGGTAAAAGCTTACCAAAGCATAAGTAAAGGTCACAGATAATACAGACCTGGTTTGGTTTTAGTAATACGAATAGGAAATAAGATGACTGGAAACTGTTGTCAGGAAGGAGAATCAGAAATAACAAATGATTCAGGGCTTTTTATGGGCAAAGTTTGAAAGGCATTTTAATTCAAAATAGACCAATAATTTGTTTTAAAATATTAAATAATTTTAAATCATTAAAGTTTAAATCTGTGTATTTATCTGTCTTATGTTCTTGACAATCATTCACTTAACTCATTCAGAGTAAGAAAATAACTCTGCATTAAAGACATGATTATAAGGAGATGCTGTGTTTTAAGATGGTATTTACCTTGCACTACACTTATGCTCAGGAACATGTTCTAGTTTCTGTTGAGTTCAGTCCCCTGGGTCTTTGAAAATGTGTCCCTAAATGGAAGTTAACTGCCTTTCCAACGAAATGGTGACTCATTAGTGATATTCAAGTTAATATCTGAAGTTTTGAGTACAAACATTTCTGGTTTTGTTTATTATTAAGGCACTCTCATTTTATACCGCTTTTGCACGTATAAACTCCCTATTTTTATCTGCAGTGCACTATTCTTTATTTATCACTGTATTTGAGATTCTGATTTTAAGTGAAGTTCTTTGCTAGCCTGAGAACCAGGCTTCTTTGGCAGCTGTTGGTTTCCAGGTTTGATTGCAAGAGCCAAATTTGCAATAGAATTTCCATCAAGTTCATGACTTTACTGGTAATTTGTATGACCTCAAGTGGCTTTATACTTCTTCTTTGGGAGCTCTTGGTTTAGCACCTGAAAGTTTTAAGGGCTAGTTTTAAAGCTGGTTTTATTCCTTCTATTTTTTTTTCATTGTATAAGTGTTTTATTTTATGTTCATTTTTGTGATTTTATTCATTCAATTTACCCATATTATTTGTTGTTTATTTTTTATCTCCCTTCAAAGCTCTTGATGTGCATTACACCTGTTAAAAATAATTTAAAAAAAGAGATTTTTTTAGGGAGTACTCTGAAAACAAATCTGCTTTATGCTGTTTTCAGCATAAAATTCTGCCTTTAATTTGGAGATAATATTTGTCAAAAGGCATAATTTCTTCAGGTATCACTGCAGGATACAGTGAACCCTTATCATAAATTGCTGAATCAGAACCAGAAAAATCTTCTATGTGTTCAATACCTACTTGCTAGCATTTAGATTTCATGACCTTCAGTAAAACCAAGATGGAAAATGCACCCAGTAATCACAGGTACTTTGCAGGACCACTTGATTACAGTGTTCCTTTCTTCGTTTCTATGCCCCTTTCTTGGTTTGCCTGTGTGTTGTCTAATCTATCCATCCAATCCACACTATATATGTAAAATATATGTAAGTATTTAAATTACAAATTCAGAACTGTGTCAGGAAAACTACTGTTGGGAAAAACCCTCCCACATAAGCAAAATCTATATTTAAAAGATTGTCTTCTCTTGCACAGAGGGGAAAAACTCATAACAGTGACATTTGGTGTTGTGCAATAGGAAGAGTAGAAATAGGAGAAATGTATATAATCAGTCCTTTCATGGACTTAAGAAGAAACAGTGAATGCCAATGACTATTTCAAAATGAGGAAAGAAGAGCAAGGATTGTCAGTATGTGTAAGATTTTATGTGAAATAGGAACTGAACTATTCAGCCTTGTCTGGACTAAGTATGACAAAAATTTTTGGGATAGTCTAACTTAAAAAGATAGAATGAAGGAATGGAACTCATGGTTTGTAAAGTCCACCTGTTATGTCTTGGGATCACTCATAAGATAAAATAAGTGTATAGCCCTGATAATTTTCAGAACTTATATATGCTGACATACATTTGATGTAGCTGTGGTGAGTGTGTCACAGCTCACAGCTATGTTACCCACATTAGTAAATAATACAGTCAGTGCAAATACTATGCCAGTAGATTTGTAGAATTTGTCTCATATTTCTGTATCTGATGTAGATACTGAGCCACTAGAAATGGCATGGTTCCATATGTACTGAAACATAACTGGTATAGCTCACTCATTAGAATAAACGATGTCATGAAAGGCATCCATAAGAGAGAGAGAAATGGATGTTGAAGCAAAAGGAGTAACAATGTGAATTTCAAGGTAAGTATTAGTTTTTAGCAGTGATACATCCAGCAGTGACTCAAAAGTGCTACTCAAAAGTCTCAGGCTAATAGGAGTTGAATGGCTTTTCATCTCCAGTACTGGACAGTATTTGGGTTATAGGAATCTGATTCGTATCACTAATGGTATCTGTTCTTGACAGCCTTGGATCTTCAAACAAGTTTTCATTGCAGCACAAGAAAGGTAAAATCCAGGAAGAGACCTGATATGTACTGAAGTCAGAAACCTGTTGGTTAAGAATGCTGCTAGGTTAAGGTGATGGCATTTCCTGTTACATCCATTTCCCTCATGTAAAACTTTACAGTTTTAGGGAAGGGGCAGTGCCATGGATTCTCAAATTCACTCTGTCAGTTTTAAAAGGTCACTATTTATATTACTGAGCACTGTACATTCCATACAATTTACATCATGACTTTTCATAATTTCAATTGTCACTTTGAGTGAAAGTATCTCAGATATAACTGGCCCTTGATAGCTGTTAAATCTTGCAGGTTGCAAGACTGTACTCAGACCATGTTCTTCTCAAAAGATTCAGAAGCCTGTTTAAAAAACTTATTAAAATGCTGGGCTGAATATATTTACAGCTTTTTAATTGTCACATTAGTCTATAAGAATTTGATGTAGTCCTGTGCAGTTACATAAATGGACTGGTTTTCATTTGGAAGTAGAGTTTTGTGGTGTGTAGGTTGCTTTCCCAAAATCTCTGGAGCTGTCAGGTTTTATGCATCCTGTGTCCATGCTATTAAGTAAAGGAGGGCCAAAAAGGGGTCATTAGTACTCAGTATAAATGCAAATGTCTGGATCATGTCTGAATATCTTAGGACTTGTCTCCCCTATAGAAGAGCTGCCTTGAAAAGAGCTAGCTGGAGTGAACTGAGGGAAAGGCAATGCTGTCTAACGGTGACATGATGCAGATGATTGGGGATCCACTCCCTCTTCCATTTGTGTATTTTTTTTCTTGCTTGCTCAACTGTCTAATGAAATCAAAGTTATTTTTATGTATAATATATTATTGAATTTTTACTATTACATCTATTACAAAAAGAAAAAAAATATGGTTAAATCAAAGCTGTAATTAACTTACTAGATCAATGATTCCCATTAGTCACATCAGAAAATAGATTTAGTGGATAACCATTTTTGTTTTGATTATATGGCTGTAGCTGAAAGATATTCCATCATTTTAATTCCTTCTTGATGAAATTTAAGGAAGGACTCCCAGACACAGTGTTTTAAATCATGAGGGTGTTGATCTGGTGAAAGTATCTGTAGATCATAAATTTACACTAGATTTTTTTGCTTAGAAGATGAACTAAGGGATTAAATCTTGCTGAATCCTCCAGAATAGAAAGGTTGTAAAAGAACTCTGAATCCTTCTTGATCCCTCAAAAAAGTTGCCTTGTAGAGTGTGGCCACTTGTTAAAAGGGATATAAAGCTGGATACCTGTCTTAGAAGAAAAAGCCATGTAAGGACAATTTTGAAGGACAAAGTGTGGGGATTTGAGGAGACAAGAGTTGTAGAAGGAAAATGAGAATTTTTCGAGTCAAAGCCTTTAGGGTTCAGGAGCCATTTAAAAAGTTGCCTTTATTTCTATTTATGATAAAAAACTGTGGTCATAGAGAGCTATGCAAATTGCATCATTTTAGTTCTATCACTGGTGCTCCTTTATTTCTGGTAAAAATCCAATAGTCTCAGGAGAACTGTCTGCAGTAGAGATGCATTATTTTATCCCCAGATTTTCTGAACTATGTAACCAACACTTTCTCAGGAAAAATCAGATGAGAAAGTAGGCTATGGAACTTGGAGTGGTGTCACTGGTACGTTTTTGGAGACTGGCTTTTAACATCCAAATCGGTGCACAAATAATCTGTGTCCTTCCACAGCATAGTTTGAGTGTGTTTTGCTGAAAGCACAATCTCGTCATATTGAAAAATCACAGATTGAGAGTGAAGGGGTAATATAAAGAGAGAATGTAGAGTAGTTACCATTTGTGACAAGCGATAAGAAGCCAATGAGATAAAATAACTGCGCCTTTCCTTTCTTCGATAAATTCATACATATTTATGGAAAAGGATGATCTTAAAGCTATTTCCAGTTGCATGGATTGTTTTGTTTATGTTCAGCTCTAATCCTTACAGTTTTATGAAAGTACCTCATGCTGTGTCCCTTATTGTAAATCATCAATGATTGCCATGAGATAAGTAAGACTAAGATTACATTATCCCATTGGTACCACATGCTTTTGCTTTGTGTTATTCATTTAATACATTTTCATTTGGGGCAGATTTTTTAGAAAGCTATTTCTTTAGTTATAGTAAGTGTGGATATGAGATATGTTGATTTGAGCTTTTATAGATGTTAGTAGATAGAATGAATATATAGGAAAGAACAGTAGCACTAACTGCACCAGTTTTAGTATAAAAATTGCAAGTAGGTCAAATAATTGCAGCAATTACTTTAGTTAGTTAAAAGTAGGGAAATGGAAACTTGCTTAGAAATATTTATAAGTTTAGAATGGGATGTGAGAGAGAATATCCAATCCAGTTAATGGATAACAAGGAGTATGAGAAAGTAGAATATAGTAATAACCTGTCCAGAATCAGGCTTGGATACCAATGATAAAATAATGAAGAAAAATATCATGGTAACATCAGGGACTGTCAATGATCAGCAGCTCAGTTTTATTTATAAACTGAAGGTGGATTGGTGCAAGGTGGAAGGTGGCTGTGACACACAGGATGCACTTGTTTATTTTGTGGTAAGTGCTCAGTGTGTGTCTAAGCTTGACCAGGCAAACCTGCTATGATGTATTCCACAGAAGGTTTGTGACAAACTCTGGAAGGCTTATGACTGGGAAAGATGATACAGCAGTTAAGGACCATCATCTTTTACTGCTTCAGAACTGCTTATCCAGTGCCTCCTAACAGTGGATTGTCTCCTCAGCAGTAGTTTGAGCTGCTGTAAATATTCAGCTTGCCTGCATGGAAGAAAGAAAGGACTGCTTTTCTCAACAGGAGAACAGATTAACACCCCAATTCTGCAATGTTTTTAAAAAGCAAGGATGTAGCATATTCCTTGGTTAAGACTGGCTTAGCATGGCTAAGTCTGTGCTCCCTTGTTTTCTAGTCTATTTCTCTAAAAGAAGCCTTAATGAGGAATCCAGAAAGCCAAGGAATAACTACTAAAAGATGATGATACTTTAATGAAGAGTACGCAAATGTGAGTGTGGGCTCAGGCTGTGTAGGCATTGATTACAGGATCTAAAGCAAGTGGGCTGCAGAGTTTTATGAGCTGAACAAGGACCACAGTCCATGGTCAGAGTTTTCTGTGAGAGACCATAGCTCTGGACAATCAGACTGGAAATGCTGACTGAGTTGTGCTTATCCTCATTTGACTGGGAAGCACTTGGTATTCTGGCTGTAGGTTTTTCCATCCCTGATACTGTAAAGATCGGATATTGGTCATATCCAACATAGAATATGGGGTTTTTGTTCCATTTCTTTTTTCTGTTAAAGGAAATTTTGGGTTTAATAACGTTATATGTGGAACTTTTTTGATCTTGAGACAAAAATTTCTAATATGCTTTATTTTCAATTCACACCCTTGTATCTGAAATGAGAAGGGATGTGGAGCCTTGTCCTCCTTAAATCTATAGAAGTTAAATGCAAGAAGGTTAGAAATGTTGAGAAGATTCACCCATCTTTTTACTTTACAAGGACACTAGAGACAAAGGTGAAATCCACTTTCAGAAAGGGAAATTTTTGTAAGTTACACTTCGTGCTCCACAGAAAGTGCAGCTGCAATTGGCATCCCACCCTCAAAGATCCATTAAGCTGGATGTAACAGAAGTTTCCAGACACAGACATACAGTTGTTCTGTGGGCCTTGGTGCATTAATGCATTTGATTCAAACACAGTAGGAAAAGGTTCAGTCTGGAGATAAAAAGAATTCACTTAAACTCATTTAGCTTTTTAGAGACCTGAATGTGCTGTCTTGGCACAAAACAATGGCTCAATGCTTTTTATTAATTTTTCACTGTAGTTTAGATCTTTGTTGTAGAAATGCAAAAATATATTAACATTTTACAGAAAACATGTTAAGAAAGAAAATACTGCACAGGTAAGTATTTTGCTTGCAACTTTTAAACATGATATTGGAGATTTTATTTTCCCAAAGTTAATTTGGACTTGAAGAACAAAGAAAGGAAAAATGATGCTAAACCACTGATCATTCTAACAATAATTATTCTCAATTGTTGTGGATGAGTAGTTTAGGTCACTTAGGGGTGTCTGTCCTTCCTAAAGATACAAATATTAAGCATGTAAGTGATTTTCAGCATAATCTTAAGAATCATGATAAAAGTAGTGTTCTAGAAATTCCTCTCTGCAGAACTTACATGACCTGCCCATCAGAACCCACTGATGAATTCATCTATCACTTTGAGTTTATAATCACCAGTAATGAATACTGCCATTCTCTTTGAAAATCTAAAGGCCATTGCACTGTCTCTGCCCTGTGCATTCCAAACTTCCCAATAGCTAAAACTGAATTGTAAATTGTGTAAAGCTTTCCTGGAGCTACTCCCTAATTTTTTAAACTCTGATATTGGTAATGATATGTATTTTTGGCATGGCAATTTATAAGTAGTGATATATTTATCTATGTTACTATGTGTGACAATAGTAGAGCTGTTTGTGAATGTAAAAAACCCCAAGTGAACAGCCCTCAACTAATTTAAGGATCAAAGTCTGTATGCACAGTGGATAACTGTATTTGTTAATGCAGAGAATTTCTGCAAGAATTTACGCTTAGCTGTCTTAAGGAAATGATAAACCAGGGGAAAAAGGATTTCTATTCTTACTGTATAGAACTTCATGTCAGTCAGTAATGCTAAATTTCACCAAACAAAATTAATTTTCTAAATAAATTTTGAATATATGCTTGCTTAAAATGTGGAATTTCTGAATTGTATAGCTGTATCTCTAGTCTTGTACACTGGATTACAATGTGCCCCCAAATGTATTTCTGTTTTCCTTATGAAATATGAGTTCCCTAGAGGAAAACCTTTGAATATCTCCCATATGGCCCAACTTATGAAGCTATGGAATAATTACTAATTTTCATTATTAAATAAATTTGTCTGCATTCCATATAAACATAGTACATCCCATGTAAACATAGATACATAGGCTACAAAACATATTGTGATATAGCAATATTATATATGAGATATGGTTTAACATTGAAAATTTTATTTATTTGTTCTTATTTCATTAGGCTGCTAAATCTTAATGAGACTATATTCAGATGAAACCAAAGTATGCAGCTTTTTACTAATACTATCCAATGATAGGAATAATAATTTAAAAAGCCAGTGAATATGTCAAATGGAAAAGAACAACATGACTATTTTCAAAATTAATTAATGAATCCCTATTGCCTCATTTTATCTTTGTTCTATTATAGATGTTTGTTTTACTTTGCCTACTTCCTTGAATTCTTAGATATTCAATCTGCAGAAGACAACTTTTCCCATTTCTAATCTAATGACTGCATCTATCACTTCTGCTGCTGCTTCCTATATTACACTGTTCATTCTAATACTTTAGTTGTATGTTATGTAAAGATGAAAAAGCTATCATCATTGAATATTAGAAGGTTTTTTTGACCCTTATTTAACAATTTGTTTCATCTGGTGAGTCTATATCATATGACAGAGGAAATCTGGCAGTCAACTCAGCAAGGTACCTGAAATTTGGCCTAGTACTCGAGATATAATTCCTTTCATCCTTCTTGAAGCTGATGCATGTATTGTATTTTTCATGTTGAATTCTGGCTGTTTACCCCCTGGTATCCCTGCCTTTGTTATTGCGAGGGCTCCAGGAGAGGCCCCTAGGAAAAAGCAGTCACATAATTTCTCTTGGTATGTTATCTTTTTAAATTTTCCCAGACTCCTGCTACTATAGAAGATATTGGTTAAATACAAGAAAAAAACCATTCTGTTTGTTCCCTGGATAAACATAAACAAACCCCAGTATCAATTTGTTCTGTGCTGTAACACTGTCAAGATAAACATACAGCTATATGTCAATGGTTGTTATAACAATGACCACTTTTTATATTTCAGCATTGGACTACTAAGGCAATTAACAACACTCAAAATTACAGGGAAAATGTTTCTCTTAATCAGAAAATGCATGCATTTCAACCAAATACCTAATTTACACCTTATTCCTGAAATTGTACTCGCCAAAGAAACTAGACTGAAAAGGTGAATATCAATGAGGGGCCTGTTTATTTTTTTGTGGGGGGTGGGGAGAACGATACCGTGGTATCTGGTATGAGTGTCCTCTTGTAACTGCTTCGACATTAGGAGGAGCTGCAGAACCTGATGCTGAATCCTGTTATTTAGCACACATTATTTTTAATCTTTCTATTGGAATTAATGCAAGCTGTTGAAGGGATGATGCCAATACCAGAAGGATTTTTCAAGGATTATGTTTAGCAAGAAGTTCATAGCAAGACTAGAAAAATCGTGTGTGACTGGGAACCTTGAGGTGATAAACCTGACGCAGGTCATTTCTCCATTTACCCCCATGAGGGAATGCAGCTCAGAGGGATGCTGTTAGAGCTGTACCTTTCACTGAAATTTGGTTGTGTTTAATTTTGCATGGAGCTTATCCAGATTAACAGAAGTAGTTAATAGCTATTCCACTTGTCAGAAAAGGAAGATCTGAGCATGCTGAAAACAATCAAATATATTAAAACAAATGCTCAATTTTCACAGAAGAAGGACTTCAATTATCCATTGTAAGTTATTGCTTATCAGTGACACTGCTGATAATTGCTACACCTTTAGGTGGCAAGTAATAATTTCTTCTTGAAAAATGAATGTTGGGAGTGTATTGTTTAGTAAATGCACAGCAGAACAGTCTTCAAAAGCTGAATTTTCATACTGTTCTAAGGTTATTGCACTACCTTTTGATTTAAGTTTTACTGATGGGTGAACAATTAAATGATTATCATCTTATTGTGATAATTCCTGTCTTCTCTATTTTGTTTCTATCATTAAATCTCAAAGCAATTTGCAGTGGAAGTCTGTATTATTATTACTGCTTCCCAGGAAAAGCAGAAGTAAAGTGACTTGTCCAGCATACCAGGACTGAATTAGAAAGGGACAGGTAAGTGCTTAAGTTCTGTTGTCTGGTGGGACAAGATGTCTCCCATGTACAGAAGAGCACAGAGGGGAAAATCCTATTTGTTTCATCTTAATTATGCCATAGGGTTAGATCATTGCTTAAGAAAAAAAAGCAATGGTCTGATTCAACAGCAAATACTGGATATAGAGTGACTACAAGCTTGGCATGATTAAGCACTTACTTAGACTATACGGTGGTTTTATGCACCTATGCTGTGCATCTGCCATCATCTACCAGTATTTTAACTGGGATATTTTAAGAACCAAAACCCCCTTTTAATTTTCTTAGGTTCTGATTGGATGCTTATGCTTTAGGTAAAAGAATATCCCAAATAATTATGAAGTTTATGTCTTTACTGTAGCAGATTTGAGTAAATGGGGCGGTCTTCTGAAAATGCAGTTTTCTGAGCTAATTAAGTGAAAGAAAATTCATCCTTTCTTCTGCTCATTGCTGATTTTCCTCTTGGTAAAAAATTCAACAGCTCTCTATGAGAGCCACTCAAAGAACACTGTGCCCCTTTGGCACTGACTAGTAAACAAGTCCCACAGAGCTTAGAAGATTATCAGCTGCTGAGGAAGCAGACGTTTGACTGTGAGCCCGTAGACGTACTCAGCGGGGTGCATAAAATAAGGTAAAAATAATTGTGCCAATGTGTCTGGTTGAGAAACTCAAAATTCCAGCAAGTGAGAAAATAAACAAACATATGAGATGGAAAATTGCAGTAACATCAGAGTGAGGTGGTTTGTGGTGAGCTGCTTGAGAGAATATTTTTGCTGTTTGCAAAATTTTGCAGAGAAGAGCAAAAGAATTGTGTTGTGGATATACGACAGAAAAGAAAGAAAAGTATGGGAAGACAAAGTTGTAACTGAAAGTATAATTTAAAATTTTTGTAGATGGGAGAAAGCAAAATAACAACATTGCTCTTCAATAGGTATGAAGCAAAACAAAAAACAGTGAACTGATTTATGTAGTTTATACCAGTATTTGTACTTGCCCTCCCTAAACTCTAACCCCAGTATGAAAGTAATGACCTTGTATCAATTATAAATTGTGAGAGGAAAAGAAATTCATGAACTAAAATAGTAAAGAAGTCACTTTAGGTTTTTATGTGTCTTAAGAAGATATGTTCCATAGCTTTAAGCTCATATACTGCAAAAGGTGTGAGACTCCCCATAGTAATGCCTTTGAACCTCTAAACTTTGCCCTGGAGTAAGAGGAGAATTGTGGAGAATGTGTTGTACTGAGATCTCAAAAGTTAAAGGCAGACATTTGTGAGGCTGAGGTTCCCAGGACATGGGTGGTGCCAAGGAGAAAGTTACGGAGGGAGCAATGTTGTGGCAGTGCCGTGCTCCCCTTGGCACGCCTTTTGTAGTTGCGGTGTCTCTGTCTGGGCTTTGTGGTTTTCTCCACCCTAATCCTAAGCGTAACTCTGACCCTAAATGGATCAGTAAAAGCAGCCATTTGTGAGGCGGTGGCACCAAGGGGAGCACAACACTGTCACAACATCGTTCCCTTCACACCTTTCTCCTTGGAACCACCAGCTCACAAATGGCAGCTTTTACTGCTCCACTTAGGGTTAGTGCTTGGCTTAGGGTGAGGGTTGAGAAAACCACAAAGCCCAGAGCTCCAGGAACACTGCAACTACAGAAAGCATGCCACGGGGAGCATTGGTCCATCCAAAACTTTCTCCTTGGTACCACCCATGTCCTGGGATCCTCTGCCTCACAAATGGCTGCTTTTAATGATTCATTTAGGGTTAGGATTACCCTTAGGTTTAGGGTTGAGAAAGCCACAAAGCCTAGAGCTCCAGGAACACTGCATCTACAAAAGGCATGCCAAGAGGAGCACAGCACTGCCACAACATTACTTCCTCCACACCATTTTCCTTGGCACCACCCTTTTGCTGGGATCCTCCAACTGACAAATGGCTGCTTTTAATGCTGCCCTTAGGGTTAGGGTTATGCTTAGGGTTTAGGGTTTAGAAAACCACAAACTGTACAGCTCCAGGGATACTGCAACTACAACAGGCATGCCAAGGGGAGCACGGCACTGCCACAGCATTGTTCCCTCCACATCTTTCTCCTTGGCACCATCCATGTGCTGGGAATCTCAGCCTGACAAATGGCTGCTTTTACTGCTCCGCTTAGTATTAGGGTTGCGCCTAGATTTAGGGTTGAGAAAACCACAAAGCGTAGATCTCCAGGGACACTGCAAGCAGTATGCAGTAGAAGAGACTGAATTTTGAGATCTTCACACTATTTAAATACTATTCACAAAACCTAATCTGTGGAACGCCAGGGCGAATGGCAGGTTGTCTCCAGTGAATGGTGGCCTAAGGACAACATTTGTGTAAAACCTCTGTGTGGGTCTGTCAGCCTACTGTGATGGGGTATGAAGGCCCAAATAAGGGACAGGTATTTTGAGGAACAATGTGATCCAGGGGGCAGCTTGTGGGCACAACTGGAGTTATGCTGACAAATTAAAGGAAGCAGATCTGGGCTTGCAAGCACCTTAAGTTCCTGTTTCAGTGGAACAGCATCCAGTCATAGAAAAGAGCCAGTCACAGAAAAGAGCCAGAGCACATATGGTGAGCCTCAATATGTACATCTGCTCATTTCAGTCATGGAAGAAACCCAGAGCAGAAAGATGAGAAAATAAACACTATGTGAGGAAACTGTAAAATGAGAAATCAGGTAACATTTGAACAGCTTCGTTGCCTATTTTTACCTTGTGCATACTCACTCCAGATTATCCATTCAGCATACTTTGATGAATATTTCCACAGATTGTACACAGATTGTTGTTGCTGTGAGTTGCTTGATTTCGTGTTTTTCACAAGGTGCCTTGACTGTGCTGACAGCTACTGCTCCTGTAGCACTGCCTCACTTCCTCCCTTGGTATCAGTTTGGCCTTACATCCATAGGAAACAAATAAATCATGAACATATGATTCACTTGGTTTTCTTTTCTTCACTGATTTGCCCTCTTTTTGTATGTTGCAGCAAGTTTCCCTTTGCTTCTGGTGTCTACTAAGTCTTTCATTGGCCAGAAAGAGATCAAATACAAATATAAATAAATGAACTTTTGTGACATGCAAAATCCTTGTGTAGATATTCTTCTCATTTGCAGTAGATTTTATATAATTTCTTTTTCTACAACACTCTAGAAAGCAATGCACAAACATATTTGGGCTTATTTGGATTTACTGGGATCACCAATACATGATGATACGGACTTACTGAAGTGAGTCTGACAAAGGGTCACTAGATGATTGAGAGATTGAAGCATCTTTTTCATGTGGAGAGTCTGAGAACTGTGACTGTTCAACCTGGAGAAGAGAAGGCTCAAGAGGAGACCTTACCTGTGTGTATTCCCTTCTTGTGGAACTGAATGAAGACACCAGGATCTTTTCAGCAAGGCCCACTGACAGGACAAGAATCAAAGGGCACCAATGAAAAAATATGAAATTCCATGTTAACACAAGAAAGAAATTTTTACTCTGAGCATGACCAAGCACCGGTGCAGAATGCCAGGAGACAAACTGGACATGGTTCTGGGTAACCAGTTCTAGGTGGCCCTGCTTGAGTAGGGGATTGGACTTAGATGATCTCAACAGGTCCCTTCCAACTTGAACTATCCTATGAATCTGATTTTGTGCAGTTCTTTTTGCTGTTTTTTCTAATTAATACTTGCTTGAAAATCAAACTAATATTGCATCATTATTCTGTAATTATTTGTTAGCAAGCAATCTTTCTCTCTTGTAGTCCTGAAATGTTTTAAGTCTTTTTTTCCTTTCCATTGCATGATATTTAGAGTTCCATGAGAATATTCTTCCAGAATAATTCCATATTATCTTTGTATCTTTATCTTTTTTTTCAGGGAATTGATGTTAATAACACTTATAATCCTCTAAATGTAGACATCAAAATGCTAAAAAGTCAAGGGCCTGATTAATCTGTGCTACCAAAACCACTTAAGAGTCCTGCATTAAGCTGGCTGTTCTAGTCCTTTCTGAAATAATTGTCAGTAGAGGTTTCTCACCTATATGTTAAAATGATCAAATAATGTAACATATGTGTGGTCCCTTCCCTTCTTGTACTCTTTGTTAACTCTTCAGAAATTTTGTTCTTTAGGATCAAAGCTGTATTGATGGGAAATTTTTCCACTGTATTTCAGTCCACCTGTTTTACTAAAGAGAGTTTGAATACATTACCATAACAGCAATAATTTACATGGGCATCTTTTGAGAACTAGATACATCAAACAGAAGTAGAGTTATACGCTGGACAGTGGCTGCCACTTTTGGTTTCCTGAGAGGTGCAAAAAGTTTGCTAGTACACTCTGATCTTCAGTTATATTCCATTTTAAAGAAATTTGCTACTCAATATTGCTTATCAACATATTTTTTAAATAAAGAAACAGAACTCTATAAAAGATCTCTTGAATGCTCAAATACTATTCTGATTTTTGTTTTTTGTATCAGGCAATTTTATACAGCTCTGAATCAAGTAATAGTACAGATTGTCTGTAGTTCTGATTGTTTAAGGGTTTCACTCATTTCCCCATGCATCAATTCTGTGCCCTTCACAGCATTTCTGGGAAGCTGAATAAGGACTGTTCTTGCATATTTCTTTGATCAAGAACTGAGGATAACTCAGCTTTACACAGAGTTTGAAAGCAAATCTGGATGGCTCTAGGATTTTTTTTTTGGGTATAGATTTTTATAGTTGTTTCTTTATCTTGTTACAGAGATTATGAGTTTTCAGAACAATGAAGCATATGCTAGAAGAGAAAGGAGCTACTTATACCATATTTGCTATGTTCTTCCTAATATCAAGTTAGCAGCTAATGAATTTGAGTAGTTGAATATTTGATGTGAAACTGAAGTTTTTGAAACGATTCAGGCTTTCGGAAACATTAATAATTACAGTTCCTTCTATCCAAAGCAGAACAGCTTTGACATCAGCAGTTACACTCCTTCATCTCCACAGCCTATTTACATGTCTTTGAAAGACATTTACGGCGATTCCAGTTATCCCATGACTGAAACAAGAGACATATCAGGAAGTAGCCTAGCTCACCTACATATGCAATCACACAAAACAAAAATTATTTGCATGTATTACATGAATTTTGGCCTTTGGTATAATCACAGGTTGAAATAAGAAACACATGAAAGATCAACATGAAATATTTTCATATGCCAAATAGAACTGAGAGTTATTTTCATTATCTTTAAAAACTGTCCACTGCCAGACTTTAACACATTTTTATTTATCATATGAACTTAGAATAAATTGCATTTCTTCCCCTTATTCTTATCATAAAAAGAAAAAAATCTGTGATATTTTGTTGGTTATTACATTGTCCACTGTCTCTGGCTTGTTGGTGCCCAACCTTCCTAAAAGCGTCTCCAAGGTTAAGCCACTCTGGCAGGACCACCACACACTCACACATGCATGCATGCACACACACACGGATAGCTCCTTAAAGTGAGTTGATGGCAAAGAGGAAGGAAGGGTCTTCATATAGAGCTCCACGGGAGAGGTTTATTGCAGCCAGACTTGTGAAGGGTTCCAGGGACAAAGACAAAGAACACGGCAGGGTCCAGGGTTATATACGGGAGTGGATTGAGCATCAGAGACCAATGGTCTGAGGGCACGGGGGCGGTACACAGGCGGGACTAGGGTATGGGAGCCAGTGGGGAACGCTGAGGTGGTGGTGATGGGTCAAGGGCCAGTGGGGGAACCTGGAGTGCAGAACCTTCTAGGGCACGGACATATAAGGTAGGAAGGGGCGGGGAGGCCAACGGGCCAACCAGGGAAGCAGAACTGGGGTACATTAACATACCGAAGCAATGCAGCCTGGGGGAAGCCTTGCTGGTCGCCCTAACCTGGGGAGGTTCTTGTGGTACTAGGGACTGTCTCACCAGCAGACTCTCTTTGTGCCTTGTACCACAGGCCCATCAGCCACCACATTACATGTATTGGAATGCATCCTTCATGATCTTGTTATCATGACACAGACACCATACTCATTCAATGGGCCAGTATCCAGAATGAAAAGGCATGGAGGAATTTGTTCCTTTATCTGATCATACAAGTGGGACAAGCTAAGCAGAATATCACCAAACAGAATGGCAGCGATAACCACTGATGGGGATAAGGAGAACATCAGATGTTTAAATACTATATTAACAATAAAAAGGAACAGAAACATATAACTTCGGAAAAAACTGAACAAGAAGTCAAGTTGTAACTTGACTTGAATTAAAGATAAGAGTTTTAGAATCTTTGTGCCTGTTGATTTATCTGAAATTGGTTTCCCACTTGCTTGGAACCATATAGAAGAAGTCAGTCATCTAAATGTGCACTGTGGTGCAGTAGAACAGATGCTCTATTTCAATGTCCTAGGGCTCATGGGACTCAGCATATGGGAGTCATGGCTTTCTGAATTAAGATAACCAGTCATCAGCTCGTGGAGGACTTTTCAATACAGTCAGGCTTTCTGATGTGATCTGGGAAGATATATTCTAGCTGAGATACTGATCTACTTTTATACTTGGGTTCCTAAAACTAAATAAAACTAGATTTAATCTAAATGAAAATATCCTATATTTCAGGAATATCTAAATGATCTGTATGTTGAAAAGGAGACTTTGATTTTCACTGAAATGTAATTTTGTATTAATAGTATGTATGTTTCTATAAAAATGTGGAAGTATATAGGTTTAACTTGGAAATGGAAATTGTTAAGCTTGTCTGTCTTTCTTTCTTTCTGTCAGTAGTCAATCAATAAGCATAGAATAACAAAAAATTCATGATACAGTTTCATACTTGGTTCAGTTACACATGACTCAATGCCAAGACCCTCCAGTATGACTTGTACCTGAGCATTGAATTAGGTACAGAAATTGCCAGCAGGTTTTCTTCTGTAGCAATGTTGTCCATCTGTCCTTCACAGTAACTCTCTGCTAATATTCATTCTTCCCTTGTTTTTCTCCCTGAATTCCCTTTTATTACTGTCCTGAATGCTAATGCTATGAGAATGAAGTGTCTAAAACTTTGATTACTCAACAGGGTCCATCAAAATTAAGCAGCACTGCATTTTGTGCTTATAGCATTATTGTCAATGGCTATCCAGTTATAAATTTACTGAAGAAGAGAGTAAATAGTGCTTTCAGACAGTATTTAGCAGTTTTAAAAAATTGCTATCGAAATGTCTTTTTCATTTTTGTTTTCTGCCACAATGAAAGAGAGATTAAGTCTGAATCATATTTCTAAAAAGAAATTGATTCATCAGTAGTCTAGGTGTTTGCTTTTTTTCATGGTATGGTTTTAGACTCTTCATTTGACACTGAATCTCTGTATCTATCGATCTCTGAACATGTTGAATTCTACATAGAGACCCTGTGTTCCTTAAGATGTATCATTTCTGTTTGTAAATATCTTTTTCCCCTCTGCCTTGAACTGTCCTGCCTTTTTATTTTTATTGTTAAAGGAATGCAAGGGAAGAGAGAATGCAAATAGAGCACTGTGCTTTGCAGATGAGCACTGTGTCAGGACATGCCAACAGCTGCAGGGCCCTCAGCTGCTTATTCTTCTGATGTTTTACTGCATACTATTCCTTGACTTTTCTGCTTTTCTTCATGGCGCTGTGCGAGAAGTGGATGGTAGGATGATTCTGGTTCCTCTTTAAAGTCTTTCCATCCATCCAAGGCATTGTGAAGATGCAGCACTGCAAAAATATTGTTTCCTGAGTGTACTTTAGTCTTGCTCTGTATTTCTTAATGTGGTCTTGGAAAAAATTGTTCTGGTAATTTTTTTTTTTTCTGTTTCCAAACACAGTTTCCAAATACAATGTCTACAGAATCAGGAGTCAGCACTGCAGATCTCTCTCTGTTACTTTGGCAGCCTGTGGATTAGCAGCAATGGCTTGAATCTAACTTCCAAATTAAATAGTAAGCTCTTCTGATCAGAGAACTAGTGTCTACATCAGGAGTTAATTGTCCTAGTCACTCTTTATAGTCAATGCAATCAATATCCTGTCTTTTCAGATGAAAGTAAATCTAAAGAAAGTAACATGAGCTGTGTATCCAGCTCCAGTTATTGGGGTGAAGCAAGGTTAGCAAGCTAGCTTACATTAAGGAAGTTAGAATTGAAGTGAGTCCTACCAGATCTGTCAGCTGGTTATTTTTTGTGGTGTTGTACATTTGCCTTGCATATTGCACTGCTGGTTCTGACAGAGGCTCCTACAGGTGATTAAACAGAGAACACTTGCCCCTTTTATGCAAAGAAAATCAAATGAAGGGAGCAGAAGGAATAGAAATGACCATGACTTGTGTCCTGAGACAAAGTCAGTAAATAATATTTGGGTAATTAAATGAAATAATTTCCTGTCCAGAGAAATTATTCATTAATTCGATTTTTGATGTCTCAATTTGATCCAAGACTTGTAGGAAAAATCAATCGAAGTGCATGGAATTTGCACACTGTTGGCAAAACTCTGAGGCTTTGTTCGCAGTATTCTACAAACATGTAAGCATGTGCTTCCCTCTCAAGTACATGAGCTGTATCAAGGAGAAAGCATTGCTTACTGTCTACTTGGAAGATCCAAGCTGCAGTGGCAGAATTTTGAAATATGGAGAAAGATTATGGTTAAAACAAAGACCTTTAATGGAGAGGTCTAATGGAGAGAGACCATCAATGACAAAGGTCCCTCTGAATTAAAGATTTCCCAATTACAATCAAGAATAATATCAGAAGGATATTATATGTCTTGATGCATATAGATATGGATAGAGAAATACCAAATACATTGGTATTATATCCATACCTTGAAATAGAACTGAGGAGAGATGCTAAATATGTTTGCATTTGACATTGTTAACTGTCCTTAAATGATATTTGCAAAAGCTTTTAAAAAGTGCTTGCGTCAGGAGGGAAAATATGATGCCATCTGTTTACCTCACACAAGCACATTGGTTTGTGCAAACTAGCTATTCTGGATATTATAACTGACTTGACAAACACGCACCTGTTTTTTTCTACAAATACCAGTGCTGCAGTTTGCACACACTCCCACAGACACAGAGGGGCTGTCTGAAAAGTGAACTCATGCTGAACAAGAGTGAATGAAGACAGCATTAAGTACTGGTCACAGTGTAATCTTCATCCCTCCTTACAGATATAAAAGTGAGTCTGTACTCCATCTTCATAATTTAGAATAATTTCAGTATGATTACACTGACTTTCAATCTTCTAGTTATCTTGCATGTTAAGTTCATTTCTCACCATCACAGGTGTTGATAAGATGCATGAGAGCAGAAATATCATGGTGTAGAAATGTGCGGGTGAACGAGCTAAGAAACATGAAGCTTTGGCTGTATAGTGCTCTGAGGCCTCTGGTGGCAGGACATCTAGGTGTGGAGTCCCATCAGCAAATTCAATATTCATGTTTGTGAAAGAAAACCCGCAAAGGAAGTGGCTACCTGTCTGGAGTTTGTGAGCTATATATATGTTTTTATACATTTTATACATTTTAAAATTGCAGCAGGAAGCTAGGGTGGGGAGGTATAAGACAGGTCATGAGCAAAGGCTGTGGGTTGAAGAAGAAAGGCAGTAACCAGCTCTGAAGTGAACCCTGATTTTAGCCCATAGAATTCTCAGTTATAAGAAAGTGATTCCTCTTGAAATACATGGTCTTATTGTCATATGACAGGGCTGACATCCCCAGTGGAATCATGTTAGCTGGAAAATGACAAATCTACATTTCCATAGATCACTGATTGAATACCAAAGCATTAAACCAAAGAAATCTTTGGGGACAAGTTTCTAAGTATACAAAACAAGAACTGCCCCTCACTGGCCATGATTCTTCCATGAGCCATTCACTCATTGTCAAGAGTAGCTTCTGTAGTAGATTAGTGCCATTAGTGCCATCACCAGAAGCAGCTTGTGGCAAGAAACAAATAAAAAGAGAGAAATTGTATAAATCCATCTGATTTCTTCATTGGTTTTCTCAATGAGTGCTTGAAACAACTTTCTATTGTACAGATAATGCACACATTGACTTCATGTGATCTATAGCCTCTTTCAGATTTGGTGCATTATATTTTAGGGCTTGACTGAAGGACTCGCTATTAAAACAATTAGAAGTATAGTGAGTTCTTTATTGACTGGCATTCATAAGCTGCACCTCTGTCCTTCCAGGTGTTGAGAAACAGGATTTGATCATGTTTGGGAAATGGAATAAACTGCACCAGAATACCAATGTAATCATGTCATTTAACTGTGTATATAGATAATAATGAAAAAAACTTTAATGGAAATATCAAACTTCATAAAAATGTGGTAACATTATTGCCAAGTTTAAGTGGACCAAATATTAGGCTATAGCCAGAAAGATGTTCCAAGCCATTAGTAATTTTAAGGGATGAGACCAAGGAAAAGCAAAGCACCATGGAGAAAGCTGATTCCATAGCAAATGATCAAAGAAATGAGGAAAAGGTAACTGAAATACAGTGCCTTTAGTCACATATTTCAAATGCATGGGAAGATCTGAAGATGTGCATGAACTCACAGTAGAGAAAAAAATCAGAGAACTGAGCTGGGTCCAGCTGGTATAGGTCTGGCAGATCTTGGTACTTCTTGTGTTCCACCAGCTGAGCATCACTGTGGTACAGAGCAGAAATAGAAGAAATCAGCTGTGCATAGGAGGGAGAAAAATTTTAAAATATGGCCAATTCTCTCTTCCCCCTCTATCCCCTTGCTATTTGGTGATGGCTGAGAAGGGTATGAAACCCGTATAAAACATGTAGTAGTTAGAGGGAAGTTGAGGAGAAATAAAATGTACAGGGAATGAATCTTTTGCCTTCCAGAGAGATTAGATTTCATTATGCTGAGAAGTTTCTCCCGTGGGGACTACATTTGTCGTCCTGTACAATAAAAAACAGATTTTGACAGTTCCATCTGTAAGTAACACTCCACCATGCAAATGCTGGGCTAGGACTCATTGTGCCACAGGAAACAGGCCTGCATTTGGAGAGCGACTTTCCACTTTGTCTTACTTGCTCACAGGTTTTTTCTATTTCTTTTATTAAGGAAGCTTCTATCCACTATTGTTCAGCAAATAGGATCTTGTCAAGAGCATCATCTTCAACTTGATAGAATTGATTCAGGTGCTGAATTATATACCAAGTAATTGGAATGACCTAGCAGAGAATGTGCCTGCATTTATAAATAAGATCTGAACTGAAATAACATATAGGAAGGTAATATACTAATCTCCAGATTTCCTGGTAAAGTCTCATTATCAGCATCCAACATCACCTTGATTAGGTTGCTCTCCAGGCATGAAATCCAATTTATTACTTTTCCTTTTAAATAACAAATTATTCTATTTGGCTTAGTCAGGGGTTTGTAACTGAAAGATTTTGGGACCTGTTTTAAAGAGACTGGGATTGTTTTACTATTCTATTACTTTTTGTGTTGTAGCATGGCATCACAAAATGGGAAAATTGGTAATTTTTTTAAAGGTTAGCTTTCCAGGTTTCTGTTATCAGATTATCTTTATAAAGGTTTTCTCCTGAAACTCCCTATGCAATGATGTATTCTTGGCTTTTCACAATGCATTTTGAGTATTATCAGTTTGAAAGTTTCATTAGATATTTTCTCAAGTCTATTTCCAAAGTTCAGAAGTTTTTCTTCATTGTTGCTTTATTACTATAATTCAATATATGAGATTTGAGAATAGTTATTCAAAGATATAGAAAGTGGTTGTTGGTTGGATGAGAGCTTAAGGGCAAAGAAATGACCATACCTCCATACTCTGTATTTGGCACTCTGCTTAGTTGTCTTAGGGAGATCTTTTTCTGCAAAACAGACTGAGTTGTATCACTTTATGGCATGCAAAATAAATGAGTGGGGAATTTATCACATGCTTTGGTGTGGACAACCGTAGAACATACAAATTGTCAAGATAGGGTCTGAGGTTTGTTTTTTTTTCTCCTGATTTTTTGACTGGGCTACAATTAGGTGAGATGCCTGCACAAAGGACCGGAGTTCTGAGGATTCTGGAGAGATGCTTGCACTTGTTTGACTTCCATAATTTTCTCACCTCTTTAGGTCTGAACGAGTTCTGGATCTGCTATTAGGAAAAAAATTGTCCTCATCTCTAAGTAACATAATCATCTGGCCATGTCACCCCAATCTGTTCTCTGCCAGCCATGGCTGTGAGTGATAATTGCTTTTTTCTAATCTCAGGCTGTTAAAATTAAGTGGAATAAATTTTGTACAGAAGGAGGATCCTTGACAGACATGAGTCCCTAGAGCTCTAGACTATCAGCAAAACTTCAGTCTGAAACTAAAGGCAGTGGCTAAACTTCAAATGTTTATATATAAGGTCTAGACAGTCCCAAGGTTGATTCTGAGTTTAATTAATATATCAATTAAAAATTGTATATGGATTAAGGTCAAATATGTGTTTGCAGACTAAAAATGAGTGTACGTCTTAATGGTTTCTTTGCTACTTGCAATGTAAGAAATAGTATATTGACACTGCACTGCTTCCACTCTTTTTTGAATGGCATTACAAAAATATGGAGGGTCAGCTTTTATAATTATGTGGCTGATTCAATGTGATTTAAATTTGCATATAAAAAACTTATATAAAAATATATGTATGATTTATACCAACAATTCCTTTTCATACATTCAAAAGGGCTTGCCAAAAAACTTGAACTTCTGAGTGAAAATGTGGAAAAGAAGTCCTAAGTCACTGAGTCGTGTTCATACATCACAACTTGCTGTTGCATTGCCATAACATAAATCAACCTGCACTCCTCCTGTAAAAACTTGTGTATCTGGTGGAACACCAATGTAGCAACTGGAAGCGTGAATTCATTGGATACCTATAGAGGGATTTATTTCCTGTGCCTTAATTTTTCCCTCTAACACACTGGTAATTTTCCCATGCAAACATTCTCAAGATTCCATAAACTGATTTCTGTTGAAACTTAACTTTCCTGATTCACCTTACATTTTTTCTCTAAGACAATAACTACCACAATTTTCCTCTCAAAGGTGAAAACAGTGTCTTTCAATGCTTCAGCTGGCAAAAACATTTTGAAGAATAACCTTTGAAGACTAAGACAGAAATGTATGAATGCTGTGGTGCTATACAGGACCTGTCAAAACCCTTAAATCAGTGATTTCTCCCAGCACCACTCCTGCAGAGAGGCACCTGGAGTCAATTAGTTCAGATTAAGAGGAAAGAATATATATAGTCTCTGTCCTTGTATGGTAGAGGAGATGAAGGGAGTTTATTGGATTTTTTCCTTCCTTATAGCTCAAAAGAATAGTGTTTTGTACATGTATGACTAGGAACTGTCAAACCATGGTAATTATTTCATTTATTTTTCTGGGCTTGTAGGTTTCTATCGAGTTTAAGGGAGCGTTGGGTGTGGCTGGAGAAAGCAGTGGAGAGGAGGGCTCTGCTCTAAGATTTTGCTACCCACATTTAATTTTACCAGATCAGAGAATGCATGCAGTTTAAGACAGATGGCAGTTCTTGACATATGAAGAATAAAACTAACATTGAAGGGCTTTGGGGGGGCTCTGTGTGTGGTCTGTTGGAGTCAGTGATATACAGTACATTAAGTTTGTTGCTGTTGGAAAGCTATATCTCTGGCTCTTATAAACTGATGGAAATCTGTGCCTCTGTTAATTTTTTGTCTGCCTAGTAATTTCTGAAATTTTCTAAATGAAGAACTTTTTCTTTTCTTTGTTTTTATGATATTTGATTTTTGACAGATTTGGGTTTTTTTTTCCTCCTTTTCATACTGAATAGTTCAGTTTCTCTGTCAGTTCTGCAAATAGTGTAGGATGAGCTAATGTTAAATAATACTCCTACTAACAGTATGAATAATCTTAGGGTAAAAATTCTACCAGAGAAACCCTTGCCATTAAAATATTAAAAAGATTAAAATCATACTGATATCAAAGTTTAGGTGTTCCCTAATTAATGTTGTGAATACTCAGGATGAGCAGAATTGTCTTTGCTCTGCAAAGTTGCGAACATCAAACTGAAATATATTTATTTTTCAATCCTACATTACCAGATGTTGCAATATCTTGTTTACCAAGCTGTCAAAAACTATGTCTAACAGAAAATGAGATGGGCTGTTCCAAATAGGGTGAAAAGAACAAACTGAAAAAAGACCGTAAATACTAAGATATGTATAAAATGTTGATTTACCAAATTATGTCAAATCTTTTTCTTGTGTAATGCTTGCTTGATAAATTTTCCCTTAATGTGGATGCTTCTGAGATTGTAAAAGTGTGGTTTTAAATTTCTTTAATACTTTTTTCTTATTTGTATTGGAACAACTAGGAATTTATAAATTAATTTTAAAAAATCATAATCCTAAAGCATAGTCAAATTGTACTCTCTCTTTTGAGTTAAAAATATTCTAGTTTAGCTCAACCCACATTAGCATTAATTTAAGATAAGACAGTGGTTGAATATGTTAGTTTTTCCCAATTTATGTGTTCAATTCAGGGATATTTATTGTTATAATAATTGACATCATGTGAAGGATAGATGGAAAAAATCTTAATGTAGATTTAGATCATTATGATATGCAAAACCCATTAATTTCTGTATTTTTTTACATAGCATTTGATTAAGATTTTTTTTTTCTGGAGTTCATGGTTTCTTTACATTTTAAATGTAAGTCTGGATTCTCAGATATAATGTAACTTGACTATGAGAAAATTATTCTTTTCATTTTGTTACTTATATGTTATCAGCTTTAATTCCATGCAAATATAATACTGTTTTTTGGAAATTATAGTTTCTACAAAATAGTAGATTTCATAAATAAACACTAATCCTGAATTAAATCCCAAGAAAATATTAACTTGAGTTATATCTAATGAAAAAATATCCTTAAATCTTTCTCAAAAGCAAACAAACAACCTTTTATTACAGGATTAACTATATCTTCCAAAGCCCTTCTTGTGTTCTTGATGCTGCTGTTTGTTTAAATTGCATCAGCTGTAGAAGCATAATTACCAGTTCTGGAAAGCAATTTTCATGGTAACATGCAGCCAAAGCCTGGAGTGGCAAATGGGAGAAGCCAAGGATTGATAAGAACTCTTGATATGTGTCAGTCTCTGCCTTATTACTGAATTATCACAATAAAAACCATGCTGGTGCAAATCATGAGTAGAGGAATGATGATGAGTGCCTGGGTGTCCTTTTAAAAATCATTGTGAGCTTGTTCATAGTGTTACAATAATATAAGCAAATAACTGCTAACACCTTAGTTAAACCTGACTATAAGATTTTCAATAAGAGTTAAATCTGTGATTATTAATGATATCACTAGAGGGAAAGATGAAACTGAGATTGGGCTTTTTCCCCAAATTAGTCAAAAGGTACAGCTATTAATTAATTTTACCATCTCATTCTGGTCCTGAAAATGAAAGCTGAATACTTTTAGGAATAGGCTAACAAAATGGCTGAATCAGTGCTTTGAGTAGAGAGCATACCTCAGTCATACCAAATATCACTCATGTAAGTCTTTTCCGTGTAGGAACATGGACATACACCTAATATTCCTGGGTTAGAATAAAGAGAAACAGGAAAAATGATACTAAAATTGAAGATGCCATGGTCTAACCCCAGCCACTAACCAAGCACTGCTTTTCCCCTGGTGGGATGGGGGAGAGAATTGGAGGGGGTAAAAGTGAGAAAACTTGTGGGTTGAGGTAAAGATGGTTTAATGGGTAAAGCAAGAGGGACCTGTGCAAGGAAAGCAAGGAATTCACTCTAGACTTCCCAAGGGTAGGCAGGTGTTGAGCCATCCCCAGGAAAGCAGGGCTCTATCACACCTAGCAGTTCCTTGGGAAGACAAATACCATAACTAAATATCCTCTCCTTCCTGCTTCAATTCAGGAAGGACATTGAGGTGTTGGAGCAAATCCAGAGACTGGTGATGAAGGTGGTGAATGGTCTGGAGCACAAGTCTTATGAGGATCAGCTGAGTGATTGTCTAGCCTGGAGAAGAGGATGTTCAGGGGAGACCTTAGCACAATCTTCAACCGCCTGAAAGGAGGTTGTAGCCAGGTGGAGTCAGGGGCTTCTCGCAGGCAACCAGGATGAGAGGAAATGGCCTCAAGCTGTGCCAGGGGAGGTTCAGGTTGTACATCAGGAGGAAATCCTTCACAGAAAGGGTAATTAGACATTGGAATGGAGTGCCCAGAGAGGTGGTGGAATCACTGTCACTGGGGGTTTTTAGGAAAGAATGGATATGGAACTTAGTGACATAATCTAATTGACATGGTTATGTTTGTTCATAGGTTGGACTCAATGATCTCAGAGATGTTTTCCAACCTAATTTATCCTGTGATTCTTCTCCTGGTTTTTTTGCTGAGCATGATGCCATATGATTTTTAATATCCCTGTGGTCAGGTGGGGTTAACAGTCCCATATGTGTCCCCTCCCAATTCCCTGTGCACACCCAGACTCCTCACAATGACGTTCGTGTGTATCAGGTCTTCTCCCTCAATAGTACTTTCCATAGCCTCAGTCCCAGCCTCTCACCCACGATCTTCTCCCATTTTTCCCCCTCTGCTATGATATGTTTCTTTACAGGTAATGGAGGTAGCTGTCTGGTTTTGGATTTAAGGCAGTTACAGGGAAAATACCTGTCAGACCCTGCACATAGCACAGTCTAGAGACATAAGAAAATGAAAATGAATAGAAATTCATTGATAGATGCAGACACAATTTGCACATGACTAAGTTACCCAAATCCATCAGGATTCCAACGATATGCAAGTTTGTTTCTTTTTTTTTACTCTTTCCCACACCCTGGTAACAGCTACAAGAAGATGGAACTTCTGACTCTATTTACAGTGGTCTTCAAGGCCAGGTTGGATGGGGCTTTGAGCAACCTGGTCTAGGGAATGGTGTCTCTGTCCATGGCAGGTGGGTCAGAACTAGATCATCTTTAAGGTCCCTTCCTACCCAAACCATTCCATGATTCATTGTGAAGTGATAACTTGTGGTTAAGAAAGATTCAGTTAAATCTGATCCACCTCTCTGAGGGTGAGGGGAAAGTATATGCGAAATAAACTTTGTAACAAAGCACAGTTCTTTGCTTTTGGTCAGTTTTTCAAGACGAGCTCTTTGATATTGATAGGACTGAAGCTTTCCTTGCACATGCACGTATAATTCACTTGACAGAGGCATTTTGAGCACAGAGAGTTTCAGCCTAGGTGACTTCAAAGCTCATGACAGCATGAGCAAGTAAAAATTGGTCTTTGCTAGGGAAATTTTTGGTAAATACTCTCATCAGCTCTGTCCCTAAGAATAATGACAGATGTCTTTCCCCTTGCATTGCTGAGATAGCTTTCTTATGCTAATACAGTTATCTGAAATTAAATATGTTACACAGGAAAAACAAAGAATGTCCATGAAATCAAAAACTCAGTGTTATAGAACAATACACTTCAAATTATCCCTTTTATCTAGTTCTATGGGAAAAAGATACGAAGCTTCTTCCAATTCAATAACATATTCCTTTACCACTAAGTTCTGCTATTGGGTATATGTGATGCTTTCATTGTTTCACAGGGAATGGTTTTCACTAGGCTTAAAATTATATCTTCTTTGTTGAAAGCATTTGAAATTAACATAATGAAAGTAGCAAGAAATGCAGATGGATGGGGGGGGTGAACCTTGGTTTTGAATAAATGACATTGGCAGGCTTTTGGATCTCAGACACCTTTTAGTTACACTGAATTTCTATGCAAATTTTAAGAGTTTTTAAGATCCTGTCCAGCTGGCTAAAGTGTGAATTCTACTATTAACCAAAAAAAAAAAACCCCCAACACGGAAATGGCCCAAGAAATGCATCTTTTGCCCACTGTTTCTATTTCAAGGGACTGTGAATGTTGGCTGGCAGCCAGGGCTGTTGCAGAGTTCCAATGGTAAAAGCTGTACCAGAATAGATGCTGCCCACACACAGAAATGTCAGGACTATTTAGCTTGTCAGTCCTAATTTCTCTCTGTGGTTGAAATCATCTCCTGTAACACACCCGTTGATGAAGCATATCACCCTTCAGCAAACATGCTCATTCCAACAGAATATTCTCTTTCTCATTGCACTTGCAAAATGATTTAAGATGGGGATCTGAAGGTGTTACCCCTCCCTGAAACCTTAACTGTTTTTTCTATCACTTGAGAACTGGAGTTTATATCAGATCAAAAAAGATGCAACTCACTTGCCTAAGCTTTTGGTTGTGCATCTGTCATGGTTTAACCCCAGCTGGCAGCCAAGTACCACCCAGCTGCTCACTCTCTTCCCTTCTGCCCCCATGGTGGGATGGGGAGGAGAGTCAGGAAAGAAAGGAAAATAAAACTCAAGTTTAATAATTATGGCAAAGTGAAATATAATAGTGATACTGCTAGCACTAATAATGTTAATAAAAAGGAAAGGGAAAGAAGACAAAACCCAAGAGAAAAAAGGGATGCAGACTGCAATTGCTCACCACCCTCTGATGGAGGCCCAGCCTCCCCCTGAGAAGTGATTATCCCCCTTCAAAGTAACTCCCCCCAGTTTATATACTGGACATGATGTATTATAGTATGGAACATCCATTTGGACAGTTTGGGTCATCTTTCCTGGTCATGATCTCTCCCAGCTTTTTGTGCACCTCCTTGCTAGCAGAGCATGAGACACTGAAAACTCCTTTCCTCAGGGTAATTACTACTGAGCAGCAGCCAAAACATCAGTGTGTTAACATTATTCTCCCACTGAATCCAAAACACAGCACTGTACCAGCTACTAAGAAGAAAATGGACTCTGAGCCAGTCAAAACCAGAACAGCATCTTGATGAACTGGAGCTTCTATTACTGCAGACTGGCTAATAATTTCCTTTAAGAAGATTTTAGAGTCTGTTTTTCATAAAGTCCAAAGTTCACTAAGACCTATTGAAACTACCGTGGTTTTTAGAAATAAATTTGTTACTCTCTTAAAACTAATTTGTGGACTCCCAGTGGTCTGTTGATTGAAGTCTAATAGCTTCAGGAGTATTTCTGTGATCCTAAGATTTTGTTGAAATTAGTCTTGGAACCTCAAGACATGTTGGTTTTGTTACCTGCCCCACCAAAACCACAAGTGAAAACCAGCCTCTTATCATATGCAAAACAGATTCATGGTCTTATCTGTTGACTTCTTTTTTTCTTTTTTTCATGTGTAGTGCAGATAACTTGTGAAGAGGTGTTAGGTCCCTTGTAGTAATTTTTCTGAAGTGCATCACTAGTGCCCTGTAGATAAGGTGCTTCACATTGCTGGCTATATTTTTTTATCATACACTTTCTATCAGGAGACTTCAGTATGACTCTAGTAACTGCTATGAATCTGGGTTGCACATACCAGTGAGGGAATGTGATCACTTTAGACTGGTAGCAGAGGCACCTTTTTTAAGGAAGCCTCATTTGGTCTGTAAGACAAATTTCTACTTACAACCAACTTCTGTATTTTGGGGTTGGTTTTGTGTTTTTTTTTTTTTTTAATTGATTCTTTTTGACATGTTTTGTTACAACTAATTTCATTTGTCACAATTTCCTTATTTGGAAAAAAAAAAATTCTTCAAAATAATACAGTTGCATTCGTCTTTCATGCTAACATTTTTCCATGATATCATCAGAGTAATTTCTTCTAAAAAAATTTATTTATTAAGATTTTCAAAACTAGCTATGAACTGCAGATGAAGTGTAGCAGAGCATTTTTATTTGTACAAAAAGAGCAGAAATGTGAGAAGAAAGTACATTTTATCTTCGATCTAATTACCAAGGCAGAAGAATAGAATCTTGATTGAATACATTCTGAGATAAGTCTTTGGTGTAGAAAACTACCTTTGTTTTTGTGTATTAGTGCAGCTGTGAGTCCATTCAGTTCATTTTCCCGTCCTTCCATCAGTAAGTGGAAGACCATGTGATAGATGAATTTCTGTCCTCATAAAGGCATCCACCTGATTTGCTTTTTGAAATCAGGAAGCCATACTCATTCCTTGGGCAATTATTTTCTAATTTTCCATCTAACAGTTTATACAGTTTTTTCCTGAGTGAAGGACACCCTTCCCCAGCCACCATGTGTGTGTGCATGTCTGCACATGTGTTGTTCTTCAGTGCATGGGAGGAAAGAAAGAGATTTTGAATTTGGCCTAGGGTTTTGGGCCAATAAATCTCCCTTCTCTGAAAGATATTATGAGCTATGAATAGCTAAGTACACTTCAGTGTGTACCTTATTAGACTGTTTCCTTCCTTTTTAAGTCAAGTGGCACTCAGCAAGCTGAAGATACTGAAGGAAAAGAACTTAATTATATTTTAGACCTACGAAGAAGGAGCTAGGAATGGCTTTGATGTTTTGTTGTGGCTTTAAGCAGGACTGAGACAAGCATGTGTTTAAACTGTTTAAAGTTCCACCTTCCCCCTCCCCCCGCCCCCCACCTCAAACTCCCACCTCAAAATCCAACAACCCTCAGAGAAAAGAAACAGCCCTGACTATGTAATCAATTCCTGGAGTTGGATAGATAAACACTCTAGTTGTCTTTCAAGGTGTCAAGGAAATATTTGTCTTTGAGTGACTAGCTCAATGGCAAAGATTATTGTTCCAGCCAGATTAATTATGCTAAACATTAAGTATGTTTGGTGGCATTGTTGGAAATGGAGTAAGGACCTCCATTACAAAACTTTTGCCTAGAGCTTAACTTTCCTTGTGCCCCATGGTTTTTCCTTTTTTTTCCCTTACCATTCCCTTCTGCAGTTATATCCTGAGATGCTTCTCATCCTGTTATCATCCTGGTCACTCTTTACCATTATTAATGATCCTAGATGATCCTATTGCTTTCTTTCAGCTTCATTCCAGGATTTTAACAGGGGAATGAACTGATTCTATTATGGTTGTTCTTCAATGTATTAAAATAATGATTCAGAGACTAAATAGCTAAGCTATTTTCAGTAACTGCAACATAAAAATCTTTACTGTAACACTAGAACCGTCCAAATTAAAGAGTGAGGCAACTGCACCTTAAATTGAAGACATTCACTTAATGAAGTGCCAGGCTTACAAAACCAAACAACTTTGGTAAATAAAGCAACCAGTAAGCCTTCATCAGTTACATGCTGCCATTTGCTATAAATTTCTTTGGACTTTTTAAACCTCTCATCTAGCAGGAAACACTCTACAATCTTAACATTCTGTTTTGCAAGTAAATGGCTATAAAATATCCTAGAACAATAGAAAAGGAAGAAGATAATAAAAGAGGAAAATGAAAATCAAGTTTATTTAATAAATAATACATTCTAAAACTAAACACATTTTAGCAAAAGCCTGACTGTTGCATATATTTTAATGACGGAGATCTGTTCTTTGCTGTAGAATATTGGCTGTTAGGCACTTCATCATTCTGACTCAGAATCCCTTCCAATACTTTAAGACTCTTTGCTGCCTTTGGATAAACCAATAATTATTTTGCATTGTCATAAATATAAAATAAAACCAGTATTATGATTTTTAGAAAGACATGTACTTTGGAAAACTCTTGATAGCTTTAATGCTATTCATTTTGACAGACATCTCCAAGGTGATTTAGGGGACAGTTAGATTTACAGTACTTTAAAGGGAGCATATATTCTCAGGATGGATATGGGAAGACTCAGACAAATAATAGGTCTATATAAATTTTGCTACCTGACAAAATATATGTATGCAATTTTCGGATAATACCCTCATCTCCTTCAAACTCACTATATAACTGCAAGGTAAAAATATATAAGAAGATGTAAACTCTGATGAGCTGGGTAGAAGCTCTGGGTTACCTCCACATTAATGCATTGCTGTAAAGGGACCTTGATTTATTTAGATTGCTAGAACTGCAGAGGGCACAGGAGGGAACAGACTTTTAGGACATGAAGTGTCCTTTAAGCAGAGAATTGCTTCAATGACAAATGGTAACACAACCAGTACTGTTGTTGGTGAACTCTACAAATCTGCAAAGTGCCTCACCTACCAAACAAGATGTAGGCTAAAGTAGTGTAAAAAAAAAAAAATCAAACAAAACCCCAGCTCTGTGACAGCTCAAACCTTAACAGTGTTCATGCTGGCATGATCAGCAGGGTAGTATTAATTTCTATGTTTAATTTTATTGTGAAATTATGTTTGTATTTTGCCTTCTGCTGGCTTTCTAGATAAAAATAATTTGTTCATTACTAAGTTTTGAGTCCACTGCAAAGGTTGTACTCAGTTAACCCAAATGTCTGCCTTTTTTTTCATTTTCTCCACTTACTGCTTCCTTCTAAATTGTTTTGAAATGTATTTTAGAAAACATACCTTTAATTGGCCTATAGAAAACTGAATCTGAATCAGTGAAGGAGGCATAGGCAATGGACAGATGAAATAATTTTTTTGAGCCTTATTAAAAGGGAGAAGTGATTTACTTTGATAGTGGCTAAGTCCTTGCTGCAATCTCCGTTTTACTACTGACTCATTTGAGCACTTCAGTCAGCTAATTGGCCTTTAAAGATAAATTAGTAAGTATGAGTGTTATAAATCAGAGAGGTCCCCTTCAACAAAGTGAAGACTGTCAGTGTTTAATATCTACAGAAAGATGAGGGGTTAGGAGAGTATCACTTCATCATCGAAAAAATGCCTCATGCTGTCACACACAAAAGTTGTTCTGGATTTCTCCAGAATTGAATGAGTTTAATTTTTGTGCAAGAATGTTCATTAATTATCTAAGAAAGTCTCATTGGCTGCCAAAATGCAAAATTCTTATTAAAACATCAGGATCCCGCGTCAGACAATACCTCATGTGTGCAATACAGCAGATGAAAGACACCGAACTTGAGCTGCACAGGAGGGAAAAAATAATCTATAGTCATTGCTTTAAGGAATGTTGGGCACACTTATTTTTAAATCACATGCAACTACAGAGAGTTTCTTCAAGCAGAAAGGAAAATCTGATGTCACTTTTGCTGAAAAAATGTGTTGTAAATATGAAAACCCTATAACCTTTAAAATGAAAAATTGTTAGTATATTTGTGGAAAGTATAATCTCTCATTACTACTTAATATATTACTAGTTAATAATAGTTAATAGATTCCCAAAACACACCATTACTAATTCCAACCACTTAATTGAGAATCTATACTCCAAAAAGCTTATTTTCTAAATTCTCAAATAAATCAGAGAAAGGAAATTTTGTTATAAATGGGAAAGTCAGACCTAATGATATTGTGAGCTAGAGGAGGGTTTGATTATCTACTGAAATAGCAGGGCCCTCCATTCTGTGAGCTTATATTTATCAGTGTAGATCTTCATGTATGAGAAAGAAAATAAAATGTATGTGCCATTTATTTTGCTAGAACAGTATTTGTTCTTAGGTTTCTGTTGATATAGTTGCATTGGTGCTTTATGACAATATTATTTTTGTAGGCTGACAGGGATAAGAGTTAGGATATTGGAACTACTAAAATATAAGAAAAATACTAGTCAAGGCTACTAGGCAACTGATATGCCAATCACATATACAGTAGAAATTATATTCAAGGAAACATTATTTTGGCCAAAGGTATAGAGCAAAAATAAACTTTCTGCACACAACAGATACCTATTCAGTCTCATGTTATAAAATGAGAATTTTGTTTCCCAGAATTCCCAGATCTGTGGTGGTGAGCTGAGGAAAACAAAGAAGACATGAGGAAGTGAGCACTGACAAACACCAGCTACACCTATTGGATCTGTAGTTACTTGTGAGATTTAGACATCTTCTTTTTATTGCATCGATTCAGACACAAGGTTTTCCTCTTCAGCCTACATTACTTACATTGCCTTAATGATCTGCAAACAATGGGTGGTTGTCTATTTGGTAAAGATCCCTTCATGTATAAAATATATATTCAGTGCTTTGGTTCACCTTTCAGTAACACCGACTGGAATTGGGACTGGACCTGGTTGTAGAAATAGGAAAAAAAAGTAATGAGGGCTTAAAACAGTTCTCACCAGAAATCTCAAGATTAGTCAGTCATGGAAATAGCTGTTACCTAAAAATCTGTGATTTTTATTCCCAGACAGTGAAATTGTTTGCAGATAGATTTCCCTCAATATTTCTAAATTCATCTTTCTTTCCTCCAGGACCCTAGGACAGTTGTAGAGGGAGATCAAGAATTCCTGCAAACATCAGAATGAACAACAGTAAAATCTTTACTTTTCATGAATACTCAGGCCCTGTTTCTGAAGACTTGTTCTAAAAGACTTTCCACAGCCCAGAAGTATTCCTGAATTTGACTGCCTTTACTTTTCATGACAACCAAAAAATTAAAGGAAAAAGGGTAGTAGATTTTTAATACTGGACTATCAGCTACTATTAGTACAAGAATAAACCATGGTAATTTTGAAAATTGTTTGATGTTAGAGCTTTGTATTTTGATGGCATGAGCGGAAACAACAATGAAGTGTTACGTAAAAGTCTTTTGTCTAGAGACAAGGTCCCAACTAACCTGAATGGCACAGACAAAATTTGTGGTTAAACTTTGTAGGTATCTGCAGAGATGAGCTTTATAGGGAAGGCCATGTGGAATTAATAATTGTCTTTAATAATGTGCAACAAATAAGGCATTGGAAATGGAAATCAATAGAATACAGAATAACTTCTTTCCAAATGAGGGCTAAATAGTGCAGGACTCCTATTTAAAAGAGTAAGCAGTCATATGATTAGTGCATCTCAGATTATATAAATAGAAAATGCAGTGAATTAGGTCAGATCAGTAGCTCCACTACAGCATCTGCAAATGTTGAATAATGACTTTGCAATTTTAATGGTGTTCTTTAGCACAGGGGTTTGGGCAATGCTGGGATATATGTGCTGTTACTGAAGGCAGACAATGTGGCCTAGTAGATAAGGCATTGAGCTCAGGAGGGATGACCAGATTATAATCCAGGCTCACCACAAACACTGAGTAAATCTGTTCAGCTCTGAATGCCGTTGTTGTTGTTGTAACCCACCGTCTAACGATTCAACTGTATGTGATCCAGGCCTAGTTTGGTGCATGACAATTTTATGACTAAGGCTTGGTTTTACTAAGAAAACTGCTATTAAGAAATAAGAAAGTATGGGAACTAGAGCTATGCATGACAAGAAAAAGAAAAACAAGCAGAAGTGCAGTAGCTGAGATAGTTTTCTTCAGCAGTTGAAGGACACAAGAGGAAAAATACTGACATGAAAAGGGATAAAACAAACAAGACAAAGCAGAACATCAGAAAACAAGACCTCAGCAATATCAAGTTGTTAGTTTCAAAACGTAACAGATCCAACCCTTCCCCACTGACCTGGCAATTCCCTGGCTGGGAGATGCTCATCAATTGTCCTGCCATGGGATTGATAAAGAAATTAATGATTATGCTACTCGTATATTTAGCCCTTGTTATTTACTGTTAGCCAAGAAATTATATCGGAGAAATCTTAAATTGTGTACTTTATGTGTGCAAGATAAAAGATGCTCAAATAAAAGTACTCTCTGCACATTCCCACCCTTGTTTTCTCACTGACAACATTCAGTAGTTCAGTGATACCACCAATCCCAATAAGAAGGGGGCCCTCCTTTCATTTCTTAACCCTGCTTTGCTGTGTTTCAAATAAGAAAATGCAGCAAACTAGTAAAAAAAATTATTTTTTGTCCTGACCAGATTAATACCTTCCTCAGGGATGACAGGTGAAGTGGTCAGAGGTCAAAGAGAATCATTGTATATGATCAATGTTTAAAAGAGGAGCCTGAAGAAGGAATTAAAGGCTGTTTTACAAGTAACATGCAGCTGTCAAACCCACTTATTTTTACTATGTATTTAATATATTTGATAATCTGTGTCCTTTTTTGTTAAAATGTAGAGTATATACTGCAAAAAACCACTTTAACCATTTTATGCTGTTGAACAACAACATAAAGCAGTATCTGTGATGAGGAAATAAAAACTACTTGTGAGTCAGACAACTTTGTGTATAATAAATTCAGCACATTAAATCTGGCAGCAGCAGATCACAAGAAGCACAATTCCCACAGAGATACAGAAAGATGCTCCATGTGAGTTTTTGCTGATCTTTTCACTTGATGATGAAAAGAAATCGTTCGTCTCTATTTTAACCCTGAATTTTCTCATTTCCATAACAAAATGTTGGCAATTCCTTTATATAATCTTTATCCTGTGATATTAAGATTACTTATCCAAAATGAATGCCTGCTAGGCTGATATGACACTCATAAGATTATGAGCTTCCATGTGATTCATCATTTTTTATCTTATATTCTACTTTTGTAAAAATATTGATTTTTCCTGTATGCTGATATATTCTGGGTATTTACTGAGAATCCAACTGCTGGCATGTTAGTCTTCCTTTCCCATCTTTACAGTGGTTTAAGGGATCTGTAACACATTTTAACACATCCACTTTAATTGGCGCAATATTTATCACTTTAAAACATAATTTAAAGGGGAAACAGAAGAGGTTCAAAAGTTCATGAGACCGTGTATTTGAAAATGGAAACTTTTGACTTTCAATACTTCATCAAAGAACCTGATCCACATAAAGTTTTGAGCTTGAACTGTGTAAACTCCAAAAAGCTGTGTTGGGATATGTTACCAGTTGAAGTAGTGAAGATATGAAACCTTCTGTACTCAAGAAAGAAGAATGAAGATATTCTTTTACCATATCACTACAGAGAATATACTTGAAGAAGGAATAGATGAGTTCTAAGGATTATCAGAGCTCATCAGGATAAATTACCTTTCTAATGTCATCTAGTCAGATTTTGGGTCTAGCAGATATAATGAAGATCCAGAGTAAGATATTTGCCCCTAAAAAGACTATTAACCTTCCTTAATGAATCTGAAAATTATGAGAATATTATTTTTGGAAACTATTTCAGTGGACTATATACAGAGTATTATCTGGATAGTAATTCTGGTCTTGTGCCCTTTGCCTAAATGTTTGGTTTTTTGCCATTATTGGAGATGAGATAAATACTTATATGTTTTCATTTGAATGCCTATTTTCATTTAAATGTCTGTTCTTTCATTTTTATACAATGCAGGTTTAAATTCTATGATCACTTAAACTGTGAGCATCTGTCAAAAAAAAAAAAAATGCAGGTATCAGTTTCATTTTTGGTACCACCTAACATAGGTAGGAAAGAACCTGGCTAATTGTAGTGTCATTGATTTAATTAACAATTTGCATTTGATAACTGCCAATAAGAAAGCCAGTTTTATTTGTTAAATAAATATGGAATTCAAGGAAAAAGCAAAATGGATGCTTTTTTAATGCCAAGTTTTTGTTTTTAATACCATTTCTCTCCTAGAAAGGTTGTTCCTAAGAAATAATTTAAGATAAATTACCTTGGTATAGGAAAATGCTTGCATGACACTTACATTACCCACTTGGTTACTTACTTATACATAGGTCTATGTTTAGTGGAAAAGAGGATTTAGGGTAATAAATTAGCTGAATCATAATGTGCACTTGATTATTACACAGTTAAGTACTGTTTTGGAAATTATTGAAGAGACTTGGGAAAAATGTAGAGTGAATAGATATTTTGCCTGGAAGAGTTTTTGCAGATAGATGCTACATGTAAACTAATGTATTCCTTAATTTATTTGCACAAATTATTCTCAAGATGTTCATATGGGATTAAGCTCTGCCTCAACAAGATGTAAATTAGCATTAGAGAAAAGGTTGAGCTTTCTCTGATTGAGAGAGAAATTGCCTTTTCTATTCTGTTAAATTTGACAGCTTTGGGTTTTTTTTCCAATTTGAGCTCCTGTAATAAAACTAGAAAACCATGTGAGCTACTGTATTTGGGGTACTACTACTCAACTGTGATGACATGTAATTGTTCAGGATGTTTGTGTAGGGGAGCTAGTTTCTGTAGACCAAAAAATTTATATTAGTTTTATCTGTATACTCTTAATTCTTCAAAAGGGCTACTAAGGACCATACTAGAGGCAGCACTGTGTATCACACCAGCCAAATTTAAGTGTTTAACGAATCCACAAAACTCCTGTCTTATTTATATAACACTAGAGTAGACTCAGTTTTACAAAACCAAACTCTTGGGTATCTTCCTTTCTTCTTTGCAAGCAAACAACTGCTCCCCTCACAACAGTTGTGTGCTTGTTACTTGTGTCTATCCTGTGTCCATCAGAAACCAAAGGTCCCTGAGACCAAATTCTTTGAAAGACCTAAAATGGACAGTTCTGCTTCGAATACGCATAATACTGAGAGTGCATATTCCATTATAAAAATCCTGCTAAAATTGATGCCTCCTAGCCTTAATGAGATAAAAACAAGAGCCTTGGATTTACTGGCTCCTTTGAAATTCGGACCTGTATGTTCCACAAGACTACCCTTCAACCAGCCATTAGGCAAGGACTACACCATCTCTGCCTCTGGGGTCAGGCTGCTAGATAACAAAGGTTTTAATGTTCATGGTTCCTCTTTGTTGACTATTCCTGCAGTTAGCCAATGGCTGCTAACGCAGAAAGCAAAAGTGAGTCTAGGAATAGAAGTCTGACTATCCCAGTGTCTTAATCAGTGGAACTTCACGTCATGGTCATTAGCTTTCCTTTTTCAGGTCCATTTGAAATAGGCAAGGAAATAAGCTGCTTTGCAAAACGTTTGTTTAAGGTAAGGACTCAAATATTTCACTTCTATCCAGCCACCCAAGACATCTGTTCTATACCTCTAATCCTTCTTGCTGTCTTAATGCAAGGAACTCTTTTGTTTTACAAGACTTCCTAATCTTTGTACCTAAAAACATGTCCTGAATTCTGTGAATTCTCAAGTAAGGAACAGGCTTTGGACATAATACAAATAATGCAAATTGTTATGGAGACATGTCCACTGGAGGCAGTAGGGATAACCATAAAAAGAATGAATCTGTGGATTCAACCTTGAAACTGGTTAAATAAACATGCACAGATGTCCTGATTAATAGAAATAAGCTGAATGATAAATATCTCTCTCTGCCTGAAAGAATAAAAGAATATAAAAGGATTAAGGATTTAAAAGAAGAGACAACAGCAAGGAAAGTGTGGGAGAAGCAAAGAAAACATAATATTTTTTAAGCCAAGAGCCCACAGTTGCATGTGATTTAAACAGTTTGTTCAATTGGCTCTGATTAATGATTAATTATTTTAGGCTCACTCACAGCAGCTGTAAATACTTTTTTCTTCAAAAGAATGTGCACTCTGTGCCTGTTTGAATAAGATTAAACTTTATTAGCCTTCCAATAAACTGTGCTAACTTTATCAATCATCTGAAATATATAGCCATAATAAAAATTGTAGCATCAAATATGATTATATCCTTACATTGAAGTATTAACAGGGTCAAAGACATATAGAATTTTTTAAGAGGCTTTAGTGCTCCTTTGAGGCTTGGTTTCATAGCACCAAAGAAGATCCATTTTTTAATCCAGAGATGACCAACACCAGGTTTCTTTTCCCAGCTGATGTAGCTGAAATCTTTCCCTGGACAGTTCCTGACTTTTTACAAAATAAAACCCCTAAATATCAAAGTGGTTTAAATTTTTTATTTTCCTGAAGGCAAATAATAGCAGCCAAAGAGTCATAAAGTACAGCAACTGCAATAAGTAGTTTTGATGATCTAGTAATTTAGGTTTTATGGAAGAAAGATACACGAGCATGCTTCATCTGTAAGAGCCCATGGCATTTGACCATGGAAATCTATTTCAAATTGATCTGAGAAAGATGAGTTCCAGACTATCCTGAATATTCCCAGCATTTTCCAAAGATTTAAAATATTTAAAGATTGAAATAATTTGGAAACCAGACTTGAAACTAGCCAATATATTATTTAAGGCTCCAGAATTTTGTACAAATGCTGAAACATCTGAATAGATCAATTAAAATAATTCTCTTTTTTACTAATACTGATTATGTCCTTTGTAGTTCTTTCCTATAAAAAGGTCCAGAGCAGAGAATATTTTGTACAATATATGGTTCCTTCTGCATATTGCAGACCTTGGATCCAATTTTTTCTTTAGAAATTTTAGTACTGGATAGACGGTAGATATATTTCAGCATGCAAATAGTTTTGCTGAGGAAGTGTAGTCAACAATCCCCAAGCTTCTACATTTTCTAAGTATTTCTTACCTCATTAAATATGTTTATAATCTGTCTTCCATAATTCCATAAATATTTTGGCTATTAAGTACACTTAAACAGCAAATTTAATTCACTCATTTCCTAGACAAGTTCAATTATTTGTGCAGTACAGTAAACAAATTCTTATATTTCTCTCCTAGGCCTCTTATATCCTGAAATGGATATTTAGTTCTTTCACTGTTACCCCAAATTTCAATCTGTGCAACTTGCTCTCATTATTAATGCTTCTTTAAAGCCTATAATGAAGAAAAGGTCTGGACAGAAAAGAATTGTGTTTAGGAGATGCACTTACCTCTTTATTCTTTTATGCCACTATCTGGCTTTAACTGGATGCGCATCTACTTTTGTTTGTCCTCTTGGTTGTTTTCATATGTGAACGAGAACATAAGAGTAAGATGATTAAAAAAAAAATCCTGTTTTCTGTGTAAGGACTTGAGCTTACTGAACCCTGTACTACCCTACTGGCTCGTGAGCACCCCTTGCCTTTCAGAAGCTTTCCCCACAGCTCCCTTTGTCCCCAGTGAAAGGCTGCATCTGCGGTTTGAACTCTGGCCTTCACACTGTGCAACGACTCCAAATCAGCCATCTGGTGCAAACATTACCTGCAAACATGTGTTCACCTGGAGGTACAAATGACCCACTGAGCCCAAGAAAAAGGATAATGCCAGTGCCTGTTGAGGTGATTTGTAGTGACACAAGCTCAGCTAGGTAACACTTGTTATTACATATATGCCAGTGGTATTTATTTGGCTTTCACTTTGATGAATCATAGCTCTAGAGAATATCTCAGTAAATCAGTGATGCCTGCATAAGATAAAAAACAGTTTTTCTTCAAAGTAGAAGAAAAGGTAATATTTGCCAAAATTTTTGGGGAGTCAGTATAGACTGTCCGCATCAGCAGTGGAAATTGTGTACCACACCAAATGCCGTTTGCACATGGCCTGAAGCAGTCTTAACTTTCTGAAAAGTCAACCTCCACATGGCTAATGATCTGGAAATACTTAAAACTGGTAACTAACCCAGAATTTATACAATGTAACTGCATTGACCTTAACAGTCCTCTTCTTTTAGCTTCTGAAGACCAAATTCTGAGTTAATCCATGAGAAAGGAAATACCAAAATGATGATAAGTGCATTGATTTGGAGTTCTAACACTGAGTCAATAAGAGGAAGAAAATGCTGTTGTACCTCACCTTCCTCATCAATATTTCCTGAGTAACCAGCCTATGGAAAAGGCATAGTAAATTTGCATATTTACACCTTTGGTTTTTCTATCACGAGTGTTGCCCTGTTATTAGTATTTAGGTACATGCTAATGTTTAGAAAACTCAAATATATTCACTGGTAAACAGCTCATAAAAACTGTATTTAATAGAATGTCTAGAGCAAAAGTGATGGCAATTACAGCTAATTTATTTTAAAGCCGGTCTTGGGAACAGCAGTTGACAACACTGTATAAAAATTGGTGTAATTTTATTATTTTGTCATTAGTTCTCCTTTTTTTTTTTTGAAGATGACAGAAGTAAATGAAATATATGGAGTGGGAATATGCTCATGGTAAATAAATGATGGCTTTATTTTACCAGTCATGGTCCAATTCCAAATGAGTGCCACTGTAAGAGGAGAAGCTAATTTGGTGTAGTAGAGGTCAGAAAACCCAGCAGACTGAATCTGTACAAGGGTGACATGCCTGAATGTGACAGAAGAGCTTACTACCATTTACATTTCCCTATGATTTATTGCCTTTATTTTAACTCATTCTTGTTTACCTGAGTTTGCTGAATCCTTGGATGAAAAAAAGAAATCATGAGGAAAGAATTTACTTGCTATTTTCTGAATATGTCAAAATCTATCTGACATGTTAATGGTTTGCATGGGGAAAGGAAGTGGTGAAAGCTTCTGGCAGGAGAAACAGATGTGTGTGGCAAAATTTCTTTGGACAGGAATTTTTGTGCACTGCTAAAGCCAAGTGCATTTTGATGTTTCTAAGGCAGAAAAGAATAAAGCTTCTGTAAGAAAGGCTGAGTTGACACAGGTTACAGTGATCACTCAGAGTTCATAATCTGTTTTTTTCTTTAAATTTTACAAAATGCCTTTGAGGGATTAAGAAGCTGCTGAATGCAATGTGAGTCTGTGAATACAGATAATGTGAATGGCAATGGCAAAGTCTGGTACTCTGCTAATTAGAGAACACCTGGAACTGATCTTTGTGAATTGTGATGGAAATAGAGTTGTAGAGCAAATTCTGACTTGTAATGCAGATTTATTTCTGTGATATACTTGCATATCCTGATAAACTTGTCTATTATGGTTTTTTAATCACTTCAAATACTAAACCAAGGACAGAATAAAGAAAATACTTCAATTAAGTTTCTGCTGTAGTTACACTCTGCCATCTTTTTGTTGTAAACAGAATTAAAAATGAAGTTCAGATATCTTGTAATTTGTATTTTAACTATTACTTTCTCCAGTTCATAAAGTAGACCTCTACTCTGGATAGACTTATATATAGTATTATTCACTGAAGTCAACAAAAATGACAGCTATAAAAGTGAGTAAGAGTCTTGGCAAAAAAATGAGACATTACTCTGTAGATTAATTCTCATTTGTTGTGGTTTGCTGAAGAGTCCTGTTTTTAATTGTTCTTTGGAAGATCTTCCAATTTAGAAAAACAATTTATGTTGACCTACTGTGTCCCTTTCTGAAAACTGTTAAACAGATGGGATTAACTTCTTTTTTATAACATTAAGAATCAAACTCCTAGGGAAAAAAATTAATTAGGTATTTGCATTGGTTTTTTGAAGGGCATTAATGTCCTTCCAGTAGCTCAGGGAGGTGGCTTACACAGAGTGTTTGGATGTTTTCTTGCTATATGCACATTCTAAACAATCTGTCTCATACTGGAAAGGCAGTTGGACGTCTGTAGAAAATCTGTAGCAGTCCTGGTTTTTTCCCCAAATATACTTCAAAAGCAATTTCATTGTGGAAAAGGACTTTCTCAGAAAACTTTTTTTCAAATATTTTATATTTCAAACTTGATTGAAAAAAATCTGTTTGTTTTCTCACTCCTTTAGTCCTGTTCTTTCATGCTAGAAAGGAAGTGGGAAAATACTTTTGTTTCCATTGGAAATGTGCTAAAATCTAACTGAAAAAATACAACTTACTAAACTTGTGCAGGCAAAACATGTTTCAAGGTGAAAATAAAAGGGAAAGGTTTGAGAATTTTAAATATCTTCCAAAATAAAACTTAGTGACTATCTCAATAGGTACAGAAGTTCAATACTTAAAAAATAAATGATTACCTGATTTTTATAAAAATAAATAATGAGCTGATAAAACAGGATATACATTTAAAACAGAGATAAAAAACTGTGGTGTATTGACCCTGGCTGGACACCATATGCCCACAAACCACTCCATCACCACCCTTCTCTGCTGGACAGGGGACAGAAAAAGAAAATGAAAAGCCCATGAGTTGAGATAACAACAGGGGGAGACCATTCACCAATTATCATAATGGGTAAAACAGATTTGGCTCAGGAAAGAAATTAATTAGCAATGAAATTAGAATTGGATAATGAGAAAAAAAACCCCAAACCAAACTTAAAAACATCTCTCCACCCTCCCCTTTTTTCCAAGGCCCAGCTTCACTCCTGAATTCTTTACTTCTTCCCCTGCAGTGGAACAGCCCCCTGTTCCAGGGGTGAAGGCTGCGGTCACCTCACGTGTTGTCTCTGCTGCTCCTTCCTCCCCAGGGGAGGACTGCTCACACTGCTCCCCTGATCCAGAGTGGGGTCCCTTCCACAGGACACACTCCTCCATGAATTGCTCCAACATAAGTCCTTTCCATGAGCTCCAGTTCTTTGTGAACTGCTCTGCTGCTCTTCCCTCCCATGGAGTGCAGTCCTTCAGGAACAAACTGCTCTGATGTGGGTCCCTGGTGGGGTCCTGCCAGCAAAGCTGCTCCAGTGTGGGATTCTCTCTCCACAGGGCCACAGGTCCTGCCAGGAGACTGTCCAGTGCTCCACTAACTCTTGAGGGAGAAAGACATGGAGTGTTGGGGAACCTGAACATTTGTGACCATGAAATCAGAGAGTCATGCAACTTTTCTTTCTTACAAGAGTCTTATCATTCTTATCAGTCTTATTTCCTTTTGAAGATAAGTCTCTGAGGAAAAGTTTGCAGTGAAATACTTTACTAAATGGCTTAGAAAGATGAAAGTTGTGCAAAACACATGCTTCTTATTCATGTCATGATAAATCTGATGAGAGTGATACTCGAGCTCAGTTGGACAGAAGGATGACTTGTATTGAAACATATTTTTATTTTGTTGCACTTGATTTTTATTTGTTCTCTGCTGGAATGCAAGCCAAAAGATCCTCTCACCTGCTGTAATATGCAGCACAGAGCATACATCACAAATCTGAATTGGTCCTAAGGGAGTAAGGATTTTCCAATAACATAATATATTTGGGATGATGGAGGGGAGAAGAAAGCTTTTGTGTGGCATGGGCAGGGTTTTTAAAAAATGTATGGAGAGGTGCTTTCCTCCATAAATGTTTTTTTTCTTAGGTATTATTAGGGTCTGAATTTTTCCAATAGCAATGTAATGGGGAGCTTTGCACTTCATCACATAAGTTGAATGTAGTTACTCTTGTGTAACTCATAGAAAATCCTTATGTTCCTTCTTGCAGCAAAATAAACCTGAGCTCTGACATTCTTTTGTATCTCCCTCCGGTATAACTCACATCTGGAGCAGCTTTGCAATTAGATTGTCATCTTCCATTAATACACAAGTTTTGATTCAATCATTATCTCAAATTAATTAACTTAAAAGACTTCTAATCATCATATTCATCAAACTCTAGGACCATTATGTTTTCCTTGATCCTTAAAATTGCCTTTGTCTTAATTGTCAGTCTGGAATTTCAAAGCAGGGCTGTAAGTCATTGGTAAAACTTGCACTTTTACCTCTGTGGTAACTTTTTGAGGTCCTGACTCTCCTCATTCTGGTTTAGATGGGATTTGTTTTACAACTGACTTTTAAGGACACTTGCTCTATCTATGTATAAGACTACTTTCATTTTCCCACAAATATTTATCACTTTTCTTCTCCTGTAATGCATGAAAGATTCAATTTCAGTCTCACTTTATTAGTATGTTATTATATTTTTAATCTGCACATGGATTTATAGGATCCTTCTTTCTACTGTCTGCCATACTTTGTTGATTGGAGCATCCAATAAAAGGGCAGGATTGATGGATTGGTCCTGGATTTGGTTAAGTAGAAAATTGGAAGAGGTTAAAATGGTTGAAAAGGTGCTCCAATTTTAGGCCTAGTAATGAGAAAGAAAAGGGGATTGTAGGAAGGGAAATGCAGGACAAAAGAAAAAATGGCACATGAAGTTAACAGACCATGAGCCATGTGTGGAGGAACGCAAAAGAATGGAGGCATGATATACAAAAATTAGATCTGTGTCTTGATTTGCATTGTGAAAAGTGTAGATCTTGAGAACTAAAAGGACTGTTAGTCTGGAGGGCATTTTCAGACTTGTTCGTCCACAGAGTATTAAAAATCTTCAATAAGATTTTACATTAGGACCCGTTTTTCAACCTAAATTTTGTGCAAATTGTCTGACCCCTAGGTTGAAAATACTGAAAATAGAAATTTTTTTTCTCTGCCATTACAGTCAGATCACCAAAGAAAGTGCAGAAATGAGACTAGAAATCTAACCACATTTTTGACACCAATGGGATAGGATGCAGGGTTTTTTTCCTCAATTTACCTTGCTACTAGTAGCATCTGCTCTATTTCCCTGTATTAGTCTGTTTCTTCATGTTACTCATGCTACTTGTCCTTGGTGTTCAAAAATAATCCATGATGTTGAGAGCTGAACTAAAAATACTTAACAAGAGTTGGTAATAGTGGTATCTGCATCTGATGCCACCTTTTGTTCTGACTGCCTACTTTCATCTCTCTGATACTTGTCTCCATCCGTGTCTTTTTATACTTAGTAGTACATGTATATGATTCTTAATGTATGGGTACGAGGCAGAACTGCTTACAGGTCTTGGTATTTAATTACTTAAAATCTAACGAGATCATGTCTAGTAAGAGAAGGGCAAAAGTTGCTGCACATTTATTACTCTGTATGAACACCACCTGCAGCAGAAGTCACAGGGTGTTCAAGCAGCTGGAGAGAGACTATATTCATATCATGGTGATCTCAGAGCTATGTCTGAATGCCCCTTGTGCACCGTTGTGTAGCCATTATTTCTGCTTAGTTTGGAAATCATACCGATCCATAACAGTGCATTAATCTTTTGGATTCATATTATATATCTATTGATATTTTTCCTTTTTCCCTGCCCTGTCCCTTTCAATGTACATGATTTGATTTTCATGGCCATGTTAACTTCACTGCTGTGCATGTTCTCTTCACTAGACAAAAGCCTTTCTGTAGAAAAGAGGACGATTTAATGGTAAGTACTTCTTTGAAGTGAATCCACCTGTGTTTATTGGGTAACTTTGCTGCTGAAACATGAATAGCAAGAGGTGAATTACTGAGAAGATTGGTGTACCCTGGGGTTAAATACAGCTATCAGTGAATGGATGTTTTATCACGGAGTTAGGACTCATCTACCTGAGCATGATCCCAAAAGGTCAAAGAGAGAAGATTGGTAGAACTCAGGTATTGCACTTAAGAAAGAGACTGGTTAACAGAACCAATCTTCCAAGGAAGAAGCTGTGAGGCAGACAAGAGACAGTACTTTAGAGCTTAGGTTGGGAAGGCACCTTAACCTGCTAAACTTAATATAAATGGTTTCAGTGTATTGAAAGAGGAATTGCAGTGCCAACCACCATAAAAATAATTGAGAAGGGCCCCAGAAAGTTACTTAAAATGTTTATTATTCTTTTCATGGCTTATGTCAGCCACACCTTTACTGTATAAATGTCATAGACAAGGAGGAATGTTCAATATTGGTCAGCAAAATTTGTGAGCAGGTACCAAATAGAGGACAGAAGATAGTGTGCACTCTTCCTGAGTCTGTGGAGGTCTGCATCCTCCAGGAAGTGTTTCTAAGTCAAATCAAGATAAAATCTATGAATCTGTATAAATCATTTAAATCCTTCCCTTGAGAGCAAACCTCTATACAGAAAAAAAGCGTTGAGCAGACCTGTATAATGCAATGTTGGCTTTGTTCTAGGAAAACACAGATTCTTTTTTCCACTATTGCAAGAATTCTGTGTTTTGGTGTTTTGTCGTTTGGGTTGTTATTTTTTAGGTTTTTTTAACCCCAAAAAGACTGTAGTTCATAACTTTTTGCACAATGTATTGCATTCAGCCTGCTGCTTTTCTAAAAGAGAACAGCTTTTGAGGACAGGAACTGCTGTGCAGCATGAACTTTTAAACAATGAATGACATATTTTCTTGCTTCTGTGCCCACTGCTACTTCCTTTTCACTGCCTAGAGCCACAAAAGGAGATTTAGGGAGTAAAGTTTTAGGAAACCTGACCTGAGGTGGAGTAGCCACCCAGTCATTTTATTTGTTGCTTTTCCTGTTAAGGCACAGGGTGAATGCTGTTTGTTGCTTAAGCCTTGCTTTTATACCAAGAACCCTCTCTCCATTTTGCACGGCTTAGGTTAAAAAGATATTGCCTTGTAAGATGAATGAAGATAAAAATGCAGTGTGTTAGCTTCCTTATATGTCAATATTTTGTGGTGGTGCAGACAATCAAATTTATCTTCTGAGCTATGTTATTTGTGGTCTGTTGTTTGGATAAGGTGGGGAAAGGGAAATGAAACTAATGTGTCAGAAATGAGGTTGTGGATTGTGTTCATAAGAACTGTGAGCAAGGCAGGGTAAAAACTCAAAGGCATAAAAAGAAATTAATACATTTTTTTAAGATTGAAAGGATTAAGCACATATCAGTGTAACTTGGGGATATGAGTACATATGCTGTAGAAAAATAAGTGTAGGCATTTATGTAGAAAAAAACTAGATCAAAGGAAATGTGTTCTGGATCAGATTCTCATAGCCAGGCTGCATCTTTGCACTGCTCTGGAGATGGAATCTCACACTCATTCAGCTTCAATTTACAGCTGGATTGCAGTAGCTCTGCAGCACAGAGGAGTCAGGATTTGTGTAGACCTGGCTCCTTGGCCCTGGAGGGCTAATAATAAGTAAAATGTTGGTACAAGAAAGAAGTATTTTAGGATTATTTTGAAGGCTAAAGTGCTCACACTTTCCATTGTTATGCAACCTAAACTAGTTTAGTTGGTCTAAACAGTAGCTTATATTTGGAGAAATAGAACATAAATAAATAAAAAGGGAAGCACAATGGAACAATCATTTAATAAGAAATAGAAATGTAGGAAACCTTTGTTGTCTGTCTGCTACCATAATTTTATGCCACAGCAGGACATAAAGAAATCAAAATTACCAGTTATGCATTGTAAATACCCAAAAAACCAGAACACTTCTTATGCAAAAGGAAATGTTTTTCTGTAGCTGCCTTTAGTTTACCTTTATTGTGCTTTGGAGTACAAGTGAGAAAAGGCTGAACTCACCCACTCATTCACACCCCAGTAGTTTCCCTTTATCAACATATATGCCGTATTTTTGCACTAAATAAATAATGCAAACATTTTCGACCAGTATCTTTAAATTTCACACATCTTTTACTTTACAAAATCCCAAGTTAATACATTTAAAAGAAATGTATGTTTTGAGTGGAAATGTCCTTACCAGTTTCAGTGATGATCTTTACAGTTTGAATGAAATTGATATATAGAGTTGGAAGTAAACTGAAGCTAAATTAGTATAAATTGCAAGCAATTATACTTAAGTAAATAAAATTAAAACAATTCACTCTGATGAAAATGAGCAATGACTAAGATCTTAGGTTACAGTGCAAATTTAGAACAAAAGTTAACAGATATAGTCACTATTTTCATTTTGCATAGGTGTAGTGGTTTGGCCCAAAATACTCATTACTGTTTATCTTCTGTGAGATAAGAATTAGGAGAAATGCAAAACAGGCACTAAACTTGAAAGAATATAAAGAAGTTTATTAACAGACCTAAAAGAGGGAAAAAAAAAAAAAATTATACCATACCTTCAGAACTCTCCTCCTCCCCCCACCTTCCTCCCTTCTCCCACTGACAATGTAAAAAGACAACTCTTCAGATGTTCAGTCTGTTTACCACTTCCATAATCTTGTTCAGTCCATTTAGAAAGAGAAGTCTCTTCTTGCTCGTGCTATGAAAACATTATCACAACGAGACAGCCGCCCACTTCCAAATACTGTTCAGTCCATTTAGGAAGAGGAGTCTCTCTGCTTGCATGTGAGTCCCTTCCCCCGACTTGCAGCTTTTCCCGCAACTGCTTTCGAGGGTCCACTCTTGAAGTTTTTTGGGTACAATTTTAAGGTTGAGCCATTCAGAAACAAAAACAGAGGCCCTTCTCCTTCCCTGGGAGCAAAGGGTCTTCCTCATCTTCATCGTTAGGACTATCTCTGGGAACATCTCTAGGCACTGAGGTTTTCTCCTTTCCCATTTGGAGCAAAAGTCCTCATCTGGTTCATCTCTCCCTGTCCAAACTTCTCATGAAATTACAGCTGCGTCAGCATCTGCCTATCTCAGCGCAGGTGCTTCTGCTCACGAGTTGAACACTCCACCCCCCATATCTTCATGGAATTACAATGAGTACTCTGATATATCATAGCTTCACAACAGAATTTTGCTTTAAGCATCTCCTCTTTCTCTTCCCTCAGGTTTTCAGCTCTTCTCAGCAATAAAAGGGTTAATCTCACCTCGGCCTTGCAGCTGGAATGAAGCTTATCGCCGTTGGTCACCTGACCTCTGCAGGACAGAGGTGCCGCTTTGCTGAAATCTTGGCCGAAGTGGTGGGGGGGGGAATGGTTCTGAGCCGCTCTGGCTGCCCACAGCCCTGCTGGGGGGGTCATCCTGGAGCCCTGGCCTGGCCCGGCCTGGCCCGAGCAGGGGCCGGGCCCATTGGGCCCCGCTCGGCCCTGCAGCCACCTGTCCCAGCACCGGAAACGAGAGAGAGCTGGGGGGGAGTTTGTCTATTCTTAAGTGTGGATCACAGAGGCGGTCACAATTTTAAGTGGCTTAAAGAATTGTCCATATTCAAACTGGCCAGCTGATAGGTTCTATCAGGTCCCAGAGGAAGCTGTAAGAAGAACATCACTTCCGAGACTCTGCTTGCTAACCTATGACAATAAGATATATCACCTTCCAGTGAGTCACATGCTGCAAATTGTGATTTGAAGCCAGTTGTTGAAGGCAGATATCTAAAGGGGCATCACTGTAAGCTGTAAAGGATTTTAAAGCATTTATCATAATTCAGAAAGATGCAGGTGTGTGTTGCCCCAAAGCCTCAGGGTATCTTCATCCGTAAGCGTGACTATTGCCACACTCTTTCAGAAATACATAGAAATATAATATTGCATTGGTGTAGGTGGCAAGGTTTTGGTAGTGAGAGGACTGAAGTTGTGGCCTGTGGGACAGCCCCAAGCTGGACACAAGCTGGCTCTAGAATAGACCTTCTGCAGAGCACTGCCAAGTGCATTGCTGAAGTTGGTGGTGTCTCTGGGAAAACATATTTAAGAAAACGAGGAATCATCAGTCAGAGAGAAGTGAGGGGAGATGGTGGCAAAGAGTGAGCAACAGCAAAGGGAACACTGAGTTCAGAGAAGGACAACTCTGGATCAAACTCCTCAAAGCACAAAAATGGCCCATTCCAACATGCAGGACATCAAGCGAGTGTGGTGGAAGCCGAGTGTGGTGGAAGGCAAGTGTGGATGAACAAGGTACTTCTCACTGAGTCCTTTCCTGGTAAGATCTGCTTACAGGTTACTGTGCCAAGTGCCACAGCAGTACCATCACTTCCTCAGTGGTGCAGCAGATGAGTAAAATCAAGTTATGTAAAATCAGGATACATAAGCAGTCATATGGGAGACTTAAATGCTCTCTTAACTTCCTTTAATGAGTAGTTGTAGAGAAGATGGAGCCACTATTCTCAGAAATGCATGATGAAAGGACAAGATGCAACAGACAAAAGCTTCAAAAAGAGAAATTCCAATAGAGTCTAAGGGAAAAATTATCACAGTGAGGGTGATGAAGGATCAGAAGATCTCTCCTTGCAGAGAGAAGCTGTGGAATCTCTGTCTTTGAGGCCACCTGAACTTCAGCTGGGTTTGACTCTGAACAACCTCATCTAACTTCAAAGTCAACCCTTTGTGCAGGACGTTGGATGACCCCAGAGATCCCTTCTCATCTAAACTGTTCAGTGATACCATGATGTCTGTCAGGTGCTCTGTCTCTGGGTGGTCACTGGACAGCCTTCTTTCCTGTAACCCATTCACAGGAGTGCAGGCAGGAATGAGGCAAAATTTACACCCTGAGAGGCAAGTAGTGCCTGCTTCCCTATCAGCAACTCCTGTCAGGAATGGAAGAATGACCAGGAGGAGGAAAGGGATGCCCTTCAAACAAAGAGAAATTTGGCTGAGGTAGAGGAACTAGACACATACTTTCCCTTGGTTTGTCACTGTGGGAAGTAATCTGTAAGTGTTGTCAATCAGTACTTCTCTAAGTAATTAGCTCACTAAAAGTTTATCATTACTGATTTTTTATTGGATCAAAAATTAGACTAATATACTATTTAAAGTGAACTATTCCTTTTTGTAATATAAAATCATTCTTGGTGACAAGGATTTATTTTTTTAATATTTTACTAAATTATTCCTAAATTATCGTGTTAAATGTTTAAAGCCTAAACCTAACAAAATTAGCAAATTGTAGTATCTAAGTCCAATGACATATTTTTAAAGTATTTATTTTTGAGGCCAAGTGTTATATGAAGAACACTGTCTCTGTTTTAGAGGAAAACCATTACATACTCCTTAAGCACAGCTCTATATAAATATCACTCATTTACGGATTTGTAAGGTTTTGTTTCAAGAACATTCCCTTTATATTATTTTAATACCATTTTAATACCATTTTAATGAAAGAGAATTAAATACTGAAAGAATTAATACTGAAAGCACATGCACTAGAAAATGTTATTACTTCCAAGGAAATGACAAGGACTTGCTTCTGAAAATATGAATATTGTTATTCTTCTCTAAGTAAACACCCAGAATTCATTTTCTGTCTTAATTTTTTCATGGAAGGATAGGATCTCAAGAACATAGGATCAAAGAGTTCATTACTGAGGCAAGGATAACGTAAATAGTTCTACACTGACTTCTGCAAAGTATGCCCACAGTCACAAATGTAGATTTATGCTTTTATTTTATATCACCTGTTCCCAAATACTCAGCTAAAAAAAACCAGAAATCCATGTCAAATAGCACTGTATCAAAACTCAACGATCTAAATGTATCTTCAGAATTGAGAGTATAAATTCAACTAACCTAAACAGCCGTATGAATACATCTCGCTTATTTTTCATGAAGTGATGCCTTTCAGGAAAGTATACAAAAGAAAATACAAAAGAGCTTTCCTACAGACTTAGCTTAGGAATTCACAGTTTCACTTATGAACAACTTTTTTACATTCTATTTGAAATTTTGGATCAAGAGACCATTATAGAAAAAGGATCACATGGTGCTCAGGTATCTTTGCTAAATCAAGTGGGCAGTGGTACTTCCTTTTCACTTCTTAGAAAACTGAGAAGGGAATTCTGTGAAGAAATTATAAAGAATTCCCCCCACCCTGTGTATATGAACTTACTGAATTTTGTGCAGTTAACTTCAGCTGAAGCTTTAAGTTCTGACCGAGACAATAAATGGAAGAGAAGGAAGGTAAACAAGGGAGAAAAGAATAAATGTTTACATTCTATTCTATGTTAACAATGCTTCAAACCCTGTATCATTCAAAAATGGAGGAAAATAATGCAAACCTCCCACAGTGCTAACAATGTATATAGGTCTGAATTTAAATATGTGTAGTATATTTTTTCAAGACCATCAAATTTTTCAGCTTCCATAACAATCTGTATTTCTCCTGTGTAAAGATTTATTTATACTCTACAAACAAAACTCAAAACATAGTTTTTGGTTCACAAGTAACTAGAGTGATGTTAAAATATAATTGCTGTTGCTTACATAATGACTGTTCTCTGAAGTGTATTCCCTATAGCTTTATGTATTTCTTGTTCTCTCAGGTGTTTTGAGATTCTTCCATCTCTCAGTATAGCAAACATAAAGCATGTTATAAGTGCATTAAAAAAAAAACCGAACAAAAAACCAACATAGCAGTTTAGCATATGCTGCTTTTACCGTAAGACTAACATTTTTACACCAGTATGTGGTGTGAAAGTGTCTATCACAGAAAACTGAAGAAAAAAAGTCTAGTGTCTTAATTTTTCACTTGTAAAGGATCCACTTCAAGTCCTGTTGAAATCAAAGGATTTTTGGACAGTCACTGATGTGAAGGGGAAATTGATTCAGGTTTTCAGTAGGATTCTGGCAGGTTTTGTTGCAGGGCAGAACTCTCCCACAGTGAAACTCCATGGCTCAGACTCCTAATAGGACAGAAGAGTGTGTGAGAGGAGTGGGGTTTGTTGTTTTCAATTCTGCCACAATTGTATGAAGTTTAAAAAGGCAAGTGCCATATTCTGCACCTGGGATGGGGCAATCCTGGATGTATGGACAGACTGGGGAATGAGATACTGGAGAGTAGTGCTGTGGAAAAGGACCTGGGGGTCGTGGTTGATGGCAAGTTGAACATGAGTCAGCAGTGCCCTGGCAGCCAGGAGAGCCAAGCATGTCCTGGGGGGCATCAGGCACAACATCACCAGCTGGGCAAGGGAGGGGATTGTCCTGCCCTGCTCCGCTCTGGGGCAGCCTCACCTCAAGTCCTCTGTACAGTTTTGGGCACCACAACATAAAAAAGACATTAAACTATTAGAAAGCATCCAAAGGAGGGCCACAGGGATGGTGAAGGGTCTGGAGGGGAAGCCATGTGAGGAGTGGCTGAGGTCCCTTGGTCTGTTCAACCTGGAGGAGACTGAGGGGAGACCTCATTGCAGTTACAACTTCCTGTGAGGGGAAGAGGAGGGAGAAGGCACTGATCTCATCACTCTCATCACCAGTGACAGCACTTGAGGAAATAGCCTGAACCCGAGTCAGGGGAGGTTTAGATTGGATATCAGGAAAAGGTTTTTCACCCAGAGGGTGGTTGGGCACTGGAACAGGCTTTTCAGGGAAGTGGTCACAGCACCAAGCCTGTCTGAGTTCCAGAAGCATTTGGACAATGCTCTCAGGCACATGGTGTGATTTTTGGGGTGTCCTGTGCAGGGCCAGGAGTTGGACTTTGATGATCCTGATGTGTCCCTCCCAATTCAGCATATTCTATAATGCTGTGATTCTGTGCTATCTGGCCTTGGACATATCAGCTAGTTTCACTGTCTTATTGAACATATTTGGAAGTTTTAACAGTTTCCAAACCATTTAATGTGCAGTAACTAATCCATCAGGTACCAAACTTGAATTTGTTTGTGTTGTTGTATCATGTGCCAACTCTCAGTGTTTATCACCAGCCATCTTTTACTGTAAAAGATATCCTAAACCAGTGCTTCCAATGTCTTCTGTTTCTTGTATCTCATCTTTGTCAGAGATAGTCCTTTGTATTGAGCCACCTCCTGTTTCTCCCTAGAACTGAACTCTGATCCTCAGTGGCCCTGGAAATATAAGTCCAAAAATAAACTAGGAGGATAAGTATTAACAAGTACATAAACAACCTTGGCTTTTCCCATCTTTTGTATTCCCTCTTTAGACTTCTAGGATATTTATTTATTTATTTTTAATGCCAGCAGGATATCACTCATAGAAAGGTCTGGACAACCTTCAAGAGGTTATAAACCTTTTGATGCTGCTGAAGGTGTTCTGCATTCTTGAAGATGCCATTAGTTACTCAAATCAGGAGAATGTGCACAAAGACCTGCACTAAGTTGGCTTGTTCATATTGAAGAGGAATAGTCACTGCAACCAAGACACTCAAAGGTATAGTTGTATTACTTTTCTTGTATTAAAAGAGACAAAAGGAGTGTGGGCCTGTGACTGACTGGACCTTTGAAGCTCAGTGCAGAGAGGATAATTTCTCCTTCTTGATATTTTGTACAACCCTACACAGGGAAGACACAACCTGCTAAATTCCTTGGGGCATGGGTCTGTTATCTTCATTGTTTCAAATATAGTAAGTGTTTCTCTAGCAAAATTTTATTGCCTTTCACTGCATGTAAGAAATCATATTACTCCACATGTGCTTTTCGAAGCAGATTTTTAAAATTCAAATTTGCTATCAGTTTTCTTGGAAAATGATAGAAGCAGTTATTAGTCTGTGAGCATCTGTTAATGCTGCGACAGACAAATATAAAATCCACATTAGCAACTTCCATTTTTTATTTTTCTAACATTTTTAACTTCTGAAACATCTGCTTGAGCTATTTTTCTCCTTGCATCTCAACTGATCCATTGAAGTAGAGAGAGGTGAGCAGGCAGCTTGAGACTTCAGTTTGAAATATATTAAATAGGAAAAGCTCAAAGGGAAAACATCTGTGGAAGTAAAAATGTCTGTGCAGGATTGGAAAGTAAGATTTAAAGACTAAGAAATAGGAGAAAGGATCTTTCAGAGTATTTAAAATAGGAACTAGCTGATTTTTATAGTTCCCTCAGGTTGTTCAAGGTCAGTACCTGAGTCAGACAGGTACACAATGTTGTGCAGATTCCTTTACCTGTATTTGTGTCTGTGTTACTTCTGACCTCAAAGCAAGCATGACCTAAGTTGCATAGCATCCAGTTAGCTTCAGACCTCTAATTTATTTATTGCTGTTGCACATGATGGAGAAACCATGAGATAATCTTGTACAAAAAATCAAGTTGCCTACTGTTCTAATCAAATCTGTTACGCTTCGGAGCCTCTGTACATCAAGCAGTCCCACAGCACCTTGCCAAGTCATCTACCTGAATCTAAAGAGGGGCTGTACAAAAGATGGGCATGCTGGTCTGTGTGAATTCCCACAGTTGGTCCGCAGGAGCAAATGTTCCCTGAATATACACAGAGTAAAAAACCACCACTGTTTATTCAGTCCTTGGCATATGCAACAAGAGGTGACTCTCCTTTATTCAATGCATGATTACAAAATTATGCATCCTTGTAATATGCGTCTGGAGGAAATTACATGCCAGTTTCCCAGGCAAAGTGTTTTATTTTTACAGAAAGGAAAGAAAAAAAATAAAAAAAAAAGAAAAAGAAAGATTAAAAACACCCAACCCTAAAGCCCCTGAGGCTGGCCTTAGCCAGATGTTTTAATTTCAGAGGATTGATCTGTGAAGGATGCAAATTTCTTTGGCATTGCCTCTAGGGTGACAGCACAGTGACAGCTTTCCCGGTCAGAGGACAAAGATTGTCACAGAATTTGCTGAGGAACATAACAAAAGAAAATTATGTCTGGAGAGTTAATTCCCTTCACCTATCACAGGAGGAAAGCAGGAATATTTACATCCAGATGAATGCATGCATAGTGTCATAAATAAGAAAATAAAGTACATTTATTGTCTTCAAGAAAATAAAATCATCTGCCATGATCTGCCATGCATCTTAGGGAGTGACCCAGGTATCTTTAAGCCTAGTTCCCTGAACATATGAGAATCAACCACCTTTAGCAAAAGAGGGGTGGAAAATATTTGGGCTCATCCTAGATTGCCTTTCAATTGTTTTATCTACCTTTTCTTTGAGAGTTTAAAAACTCCAGTGATTCTATCTGGCTTTTTTAGAGATAAAATGAGCCAGTAGGGGACAACCACAACTAACATATATAATGTCAAATTCCATAAGCTACAGTACCTGCAGGTTGTGGGCTGTGAGATTATATTATCAGAAGCCATTAGATTAACTGAGACTGGCAAGAAGAGAACATATGTGGCCCACCTGCATTTCTTTTGAAGTGTTGTCTATGGAGGATTACAGATCATTAATTTTTAGAAATTCATGCTCTTTGCAAAAAAAATTGAAAAAACTGAAAGTCCTGCTTATGAAAAAAGCAAAATAAATATGCAGGCTATTGTGACACAATGCACATTTATGAAAAAATAATAGTAATAAAAAAAAAAGATTGATTTGCTGAGCTGCTGAGAACAGAATGACTTTCAGAATTCACAATTAGTAGAAATTCCAGTGATTTATAATACTTATAATACTATCGGCCAGCTGGTGCTTGTCTCCTGCAGCATAATTACCCTGAAAAGGAGTAGAGACTCTACAGACAAGGGGTGCAGAATGCATGTGAGGAGGTAGGGTTTGAGAACACACTGCAGGAGAATTTTTGGGAGCAGAGCAAAAAACTCAAGGAGGACACTGTGAAGGTGCAGGAGGGGTAGAAAAGTGCAGGGGAAGCCTTCCTTAGGAGTACTGGCTGAGGAAAGACTGCAGGAAAAGTCTGAGGCAGGGTTGGAAATGATGGACTGATGGACTGATGTACGGATGGACTGCAATGCTCGCAGTCTTCCCAGGCCTCACAGTCTCACTTCATTGTCTCAGCTTGAGATGTTCCCCAGTCCTGAGTGTCAGAAACTCTCAGACTCCAGGGGAATGTAGAAGGTGAAAAGAACATGAAATGCAGCCTAAAGAGAAAGTAGGGTGTCACTGTGGAACTGCAGGTGAACACTGCAGTAGGTTATAGATTCCTTGCAGAACAACAGCCAAGAGAAGGTACTCATTTTGACCCTGCTTTTGATGTAGGTTCAAAGGCATTATCTTGGGAGGGGAAGTATTTAGGAGAGGTACTGCCACCTTTCCAGGGCAAGTGCTGCAAGGCAACCCACCTTAGAATCTCTTTTTTTTGGCAGCAATTACTTGTGTTTGACAGTGGCAGGAGGAAGTGAGTCTGATACAAGTGTTCACATGCCTCTGTAGTGTCAGAGGAGGGTGATATCATGGCTCTGCCCTTTATTAATCAGCTTCCTTCCTACTTTAATCCTTTTCCAGGGATACACTGGGGGCAGTTCCAGGGATCCTATGTAAAGGAACTTTATTCCTGTGTGTGGCTTTAGGAGATAAGATATAAAACTAGCTAGAAACATGCTCAGAGGCTATGGCAAGCACTTTGCTTAAAGATACTGGAAATGGTCTCTTTGCCATGATCAATTCAGTAATGACTAAATCAGAACTTTTATAGCAAAGGACCAGAACTCACAACCCCTTCTTTTTAGAAGTATTAAGCCATTATTATTTCTGTACGGACCTCCTGAATTTCAGCAGTCTTTCTTCCTTGGTGTGTGTGTGTATGCCTTTGCTATCATCAAAGAATGGGCAAATTTTGAGAACTTGTTGTTTTGATGATTTAAATTCAGTAATATTTTCATTTCTTGTACAAGTGTTTAGAGTTTCTAGCACTTGTTTCAGTTGGATAATGCTACAGTGCCAGCAGCCATCTGCTAATTTTACAAAATGTTTGGATTAAAATTTAAACCAAGCTTTTTAAGCTCTTCACAAAAATGCAGTTAACACTAAACTTCTACAATGACAAAGCAGACTTCATTTATCCCAATCTCCTAAACATATCTTATGTTAAAAATATCTATATAGAAAGAAAAACTAAGTTACTACACAAAGATGGGGTAGTTAAAAACCATTATGCTAAAGGATGATTAGCTATAAAAATAACAAAATTAAATTGGTTTTAAAAGTTAAGTAATTTCTCTGGGTTAGTACAAGAAGTTTGGTTTTGATTTCAAGAATAGTTGGTGTTATTTCTTTTAGAAAAATAGTTACAAGATTTCTCTACATGGCAATGCTTACTTCGCCTTAGGTTCTGAGCCCTTGTAAGGCTCAAGGGATTTGTTAGAGAAAAAGATTCGGATTCCCCTCCCTTGCTTCCAGTTGAGATAATTTTGAACTCTATTCAGGCATGAAAGAAATACTGATCAGTCTTTTAGACTGGAGAGGAACTCCCGGGAGTATAGAATGCATGTAAACTCTCCTATAAATATGAATATCATAACATCTGAGAAAAAAGCTACATGAGGTAGGGAAGCTTTATTTATTTTTTCTTCAAATAGGAAAATAAACAAAAGATTTTTCTGGAAACATGGAGGTTTCATAAACCTTGGAAAAGTGGTTTTTAATCTAATTTTGAGTTGCTGTAAGCAGGTTACATCTATCTATTGTTTGTGGCTGAAAGATAATTGTCCTAAAACTTCCCTGTCCCCTCACAAAAGCTTTTCTTTTCAAGATGATGGAAGTTGTTTTTCTCTGCTCTCACACAAAAGCTGTCCGTATGGACCAGAAAGGGGAAGACAATCAGAAACAATGCAGACTGCTCCCCAGAATATTTTAATGTGGCATGTGGATAACTTTACTCTTTCCTCCACATAAGCGGATTGTTTATTTTTCTGAAATCAAAGACAATCATATTAAGCATAGCAACAGCGTATCTTGTGCCAATCTTCTGTTCATTGTAACCAGTAACTCTTTAATCCAAACTCCATGTAAGAACAATAGCTGCACAGAGGCAGGGAAGACAGGTCTTCACAGTGAGCTGCAGCACCCTGCTCTGCTCACCACGCTTGTGTGTCCTTTGGTGAGCGTTGGTGTAACTTCAGAGAAGGGCATATGATCCACTCAGATAAGCATATTTGCTTGTTGGTTAGGGCAATCTCCCAGGAGACAAAAAATACAATTTTAAACATCTGAATCTGAAAAAAAAGTTGCAACTCTGTCTTTTTATGTCCCAGATAAGAACTGTCTGCAATGCTGCTTGACTGGGCAGCACTACAACTGTCTCCAGCCAGGCTTCAGAAGTGAACTTGGCTCATGTCTCCGAATTAAAAGAATTACATGGAAAAATGGAGGGTTTTAGCCTATGAATCAATCTGTGAAGAGAGAGAGTCCCTGAATCTGTGTTCTCAAAAGGGATGATTTTGGTTACCCTCCTGTCTAGGAATCTTTATGGGCTAACAACTGGTTTGTCTTTATTCTGTGTGCTAGCTGTTTTGGATCCCATTCTGGGATACCCAGTTCCATGCCTTTGGAAATTCTGTTCCTTTTTCATGAATGTAACTTCGTTGCTGCCGGTTTTAAACACATAAATCCTTTATTGTGTTCAGACCCAAGTGTCTGGTGATAAAAACGGAAGTACTGAGACAAAGAGAATATTAAATATGTATTATGAAACTTTCTTATATGTGAGGAGAGAAACCTTCTTGGATTCCAAGCCAAATTACATTTTCTCTCATTTGCATCAAGAAAACAGAAGCATTAATAATATACGTGTCAAATCAGTGATGGAAATAGCTATGCAATCAAATGATATAATGATGGTATATAAGTGAAGGTGACCTACTAATGAATAATGTGGGAAGGAAAGACTGACAAAGTGTTAATTGATATGTCAAGCCAGTAATGTCAGTCAGTTGCATGGAAGAAAAGAAATTAGTCAGTGTAAATTGCGTAGTGACCACCAAAACGTGCCAAAAGCAATTTCACTTTCCGCAAAGAACTTGACAGAGAAGACATAAGAACAAACTGAAAAGAAAAAAGTAAATATACCATATCTGATTTATTGCTCCAGGTAGCCAGTAATGGTTCACCCAGCAACACCTTTTAATGTCTAAGAAAAAAATACTTGCATCATCTATGTACCACAATAATCCTCAACTCAATCCGTGAAGCTTTCACAGCTTCTCCTTAGAGATATCCAATAAAATCTACAATGTCTGATCTGTATCTGCTGACATTGAATGGGAAGTGAGTAGCTGAAGTGATATAAAAAAATATGTATGTATAAATCCGAGTTGAGCAGAAGCTGAAAGAAAAGGAAATAGAGTTTTAAAATAGTAATCTCACTTTGTACTTCCTTATAAAAGATATTACAAAAAGTAAATGGCAGATTTCTAGGCTGAGGGGTTTTTTTACTTACCTTCCATTTTAGAGGGACTTTTGTTCTTTTTCTGATAGAACTCTGAAAACCCACAACCATTACTTTGGGACTAAACAGTCAGATCAATGACATGAAATTGCACTAGGTCATTCCAGACAGTGAAAGAGAAAAGAAATCTGTTATGTGGCTTTGTCACATGACTAACATAGAAGAAAAATGAAATATTAAATACACATATATTTATATTATATATTTGTGGATCAGAGCTGCCTGAGAAAATGCATTTTTTTCCAAACTTGAAGCCACTTTTGGATAAGAAGTTATATATTATTTTGTCCACTAGAGGGTATCAAACATATTTCCAGTCTTGCAGTAGAAACCCTCAGAAACTCAGAAAATAAATAAAATCAGGTGAAATTATTGTTACCATATTTTCAAAATATACCGGTGCCTGTGTTTGTGAAAATGAAGCAAATAACTTCCTCCTGCTATATAAATTTCTAGATATATTTTTCATGAGGAGCTATCTCTGCACAATTTTGACTCCTCTAAATGTTATCATGAGGGATAGGCCATGTTGGAGTGAAATATTTAATGATGTTTCTTGTGATGTGAGATTTCTACTCCTTCTGAATTGGAGCTGAAATTAAGATCTAGTTTTGGACTTAATCTCCACAAACGTATGGTGTAGGATTAAATATAATTTTAATATCCTGGGTCTGAATTTGCAGAGGCTTGTTTTTCAATTTATAATTTGTGATGATCCCTAAAGAGAAACAAACAAAAAATAAAGCCTTGAATTATTTAAAAAAAAAAAAATTTCTTGGCTTTTATATTAATTCTATACGTTATAGTTTTCTTACTCCATAGTTCAGTTTTAACGTGTTTGTCTTTGTTTTCAACAGAGAGAAGAGAAGAGGCTCTCTCCCTCAAACTCAAGGAATTTAGCGTGTTTTTACAATCCAGGATGATTATCAGTGCTGCTAAAGCAAAGTCTGTCCTTCATGTGAGACTTGAAGTGGAAAAATTATGAAACAGAAATTCTTTCAAAATTCATTGTTGTTGTTAGTTTTGTGTTGAAGTAAGACTAAACAAATTCAAGCATGAATTGAAGTACACCTTCTTTAACATTTATATAGTTATTAGTACAGTCATTCAAGGAAAGGCGTGAATTTATCAGCACTTGAAAACTTTAAAAAAATGGGCTTAAAGAGATGGATATGTTTTCTTGTTCAACAGGGAGGCAGCCAGCATGATGCAGGAGTTAGTGAATGAGAGTGGAACACTCCAGTATATGTTATCATGAGGTCCATGGTCAGAGTGGTCTCTTGTGGCTGCAGTATTCACTGTATGTAATCCATGCTAATGAGTACATGTTTTGCATTGTCCTGGACAAACTAGTTTGTGGGATCCCAGGGAATATATCACACATTCTACTCATCCTCTTTGGGGGAAAAAAAAATATCTCAACAAAACAAAAACCAAATAGACCTCTTTGGAAATAATGAGTTCTTTTTTCTTAAATGCAGAAATCCATAGCTGACTCTCCTGTAAATCTTTGTTCATAGTATTTGCAATGGTAAGATTTTTTGGATGTTTATCTCTGATTTGTCTATATTAAAAGCAATTGAATTGGAGATCCTTCATCAACTGGCCCTCTAGATCCTGTCAGAAAAAGGTCTTGCCAAATCCTCTTTATTTTCATTTGTCTCTGGGTTTTACTATCCCTAAGAGTACTATAGAAAACCTGGGTCTTTGAAGTAAAAGCAGTAATGAATTTATAGCAGGTTTTCTTTTGCTTCTGCCTTTATTAGCTAAGTACTGCTGAAAAGACAGATAATGAGATGAATTGCCCTATGAAAATTCAGAGGTTAAAAAAATGTCAACAGTTAAACTTCATGTGAAAAAACAAGCCCACAGTGAACTGAAAGTTTAGCTCAGATGTGGCTGGCAGAAAATTCCTGTTGAGTTTAAGATTCTCAAGTGCTCAAAGTACTTTCTTGCCTAGGATGATAATGGAGGAGGCACTACTACTATTTTCAGACTTCAATACTACCAAGGAAACAGCAACTGAATGACATCCTGTACATAGCTTCCTCTCTTTTAGTCTTGCAATGTACTGAGTAATATACATGCATATGAAAATGTTCTCCACTCTTCTTCATCTAAAACCAAAATTACTCACCTCTCTTGTTCCTAGTAAATGTCATTATATACTCTCATTTCCAAATAACTTGACTGAATTGACCTTCAGTAATTCAGTCTGCCTAAATGCAAAGCATTAGCACATTGCATTCAGATTATCATCTGAAAAATGCACATTAGAAAATAAGCTTGACATTTATGTTATCACATAAGTGCAATTAGTCTTACAATGAGGGTTTATTTTGAATGTATCATTTACATCAAAGAAACAGAGCCTTGTATTCCTTACAAGATGATCAATGACAAAAGACCAGAAGGCAACAAGTAGGTTGTCTTTGGCTTCTGTGAAAATTGGATTAAGCTTTAGAGGTTCTATTGAATAAAGAAGTTGTTAATTCTTTAAGTTCGCTACCTCCATGGCAAATAGTACTGAGCTTTAAACTTCTACCTATAGTCTTTATTCAGGTTGTATATTCATGAAATCAAAAATGGGCTGAAACCCCAGATCATATGTTTCAGCCCACTTACTGTCATCTCCTTTATCCAGAAGCACTTGTGAGACACGATTTAAAAATGGTGTTGGCTTAGTTATAATTTTCTAAAATCTTTGCAGTTAAAGATACAAAATACTACTTTTGTGGCTTTTTAACCCTTTGTTAGGTGTTTAAAATTTCTAAAATTCATAAGAATAAATTTAAGATGTTCCTGCAGTAAGAGAAAACTGCACACAGATTTTTTGCACATAGACATTTTATTTCTGTTTTATGCCAACATGCTTATGCACACATTTTGATGTTCTACTTTCTGAGCATAATGAAGACATCTGAGACCCAAATTATTCCCTGTAAATATCTTGTGCTCCATCCCTTCTGGCTACTTGTTAGTGTTCATATCCAAAGAGGATCATATTCCCCTGCAACAAAAAATACCAAGAGCTTGGTCCTGAGTAGCACTCATCTAGGCACATTGTGAGGATTTGAGAAATGTAATCTTCTGGTTTTGATGTTCATGTAGTTATTTTTCCAATATATTAGTCTTACTGCAGTAGATAAATATATTTGCACTATGTCAATGTGTATACATTTCCTCTCAGCTTGGTTCCTAACAAGAAATAATTTCTTTGGGTTACTGGGTAACATTCTGTTCTCCTGTCCGTTTATTGATTTGTGAGCCAAACCACAGAGCTGCTGATCTGATACTCACTTCCTGGAGGGAGAAAATTTGCTTTTAATCCAAGCACTCTGCCCTTTCACGGATATGCCTGGAATTTCTGCTTTCTGTGTTACAAAACTCCACCCAAACTTACTTTCCTTTCAGGAAGAGTCCTGAAGGGTGCATCCTGTGAGATTTCCTGACACCTGGCATGGAGCCAGCAAAAAAGGGTAAGTTTTTTTGTTTGTTTCTTTACAAATCCATCTGATTTCACCTTCAAAATTTCTTTATTTGCATGTTAACCTCTTACTGTTGTTGGAAACGTTACTTATTAAAGCAGTGGGGGATGAGAGGTCATTTGGACAGATTTTTCTTCTTGTAGGAAATCCACTTCCTGCAGTTTAGTACTTCAATGTGCATATGCTAGAATGGCAAACTTCATTCTACCTTAAACCCTGAATGTCATTTATGAGTATAAATCTAAACATGACTGTTCAACAGTAGTAGATTAGGCTTGGCTGGCTGCCAGATACTCACCAAACTGGTCTCTCACTCCCCTTACTTAGAAGGACATAAAGATAAAATAAGAAGAAAAAACTCATGGGGTGAGATAAGGTTAGGGCAATTACTCACCAGTTACCATCATGGGCAAAACAGGCTTGACTTTGAGAAGAGTAATTTAATTTATTGACAAATAAAATAGAGTAGGATAGTGAGAAACAAAAAACAAACTAAAACTAGTTTCCCTCCACCACTTCCCCCTATCCTTCTCAGGCTCGCTGTCTTCTTCACTCTCAAATCCTCTACATCCCCCTCTCCAAGAGATGGAAGGGAAAGGGAGTGGGGGTTGCAGCCGGTTCATAACACCTTGTTATGAACACCTCTGCCACTCCTTCCTTCTCACACTCCTCCCCTGCTGCAGCCTGGGGTCCCTCCCATGGAATACAGTCCTTCACAGACTGCTCCAACAGGGGTCCCCTCCGTGGAGGAGTCCAGTCCTCAGGAACAGACTGCTCCAGCGTGAGGCGCCCATGGAAAACAGACCCTGCCAGCAAACCTGCTCATGCATGGACTCCTCTCCATGGGCTGCAGCTCCCTCCAGGACACACCCACCCACTGCAGCATGAATTCCCCCATGATCTGCCTGCCTGGAGATCTGTGCTCCACCTGGACTTCCACAGGCTGCAGAGGCACAGCTGCCTCGCCATGGGCTGCACCAGGGGCTGCAGGGGAATCTCAGCTCTGGCACCTGCACCACCTCCTCCCCTTCATTCTGCACTGACCTTGGTGTCTGCAGAGTTTTTTCTCTGAAATTTTTTTTACTTTGCTTTCCCACTGCTGCTGCACAGCATTTTTTTCCTCTTTCTTAAATGTATTGCTGTGTGGGCTCTGCTTTGGTCAGTGGCTCCATTTCAGAGCTGGCTGGAACAGGACCTGTCCAATATGAGGGTGGCCCTGTGTCTCTTCTCACAGAAGTCACCCCTGCAGTACCTATCCAGCTCCCAACCTTGCCATGTAAACATAATACATCAATTCATACCCTTTTTTTCTCTCATACCTTAAAATATGTATATGCCACTCACATGTATATGCAACTTGAAAATTGTACACGCAACTTGAAAATTATATATGCTACTGTAATTCTCCAAAATGTTTTGTTTCTTCAGGTGGCTCATGACACAGGTGGGGGTTTAAGCTTTCTTGGTGTTCATAATTGCTATTCTTTGGAACATAAATAAACTATTTGGTAGTTTTGCTTTTATTATTCTTTTCTGATAATTCTTTTCCATCCTTTCCCATTGCATCTCAACCCACTTCATCCCATCTTGCCTCATGCCATGCTTGCCCTGAAGGTTTCTGCTGTGTAGACTTAGATTTCTCTCAGACACTTTCATTTTTCTGGAGCTTTCTGCCTTTAACTTCTGAACTTTTCCTAAGTCTCACAAGATCTTCCCATTATCCACCTCCTTTTTTATAACCCTGACCCTCCTGTATATTTTTATAAATAAAACAGTGATTAGCCAAATAGATATAAAATGACAGAATAAACATGATGATTCCTAGATAACAAACTTTCCCTTTACTGTGTTGGGTTTTTTAAATTATAGATTGTATATGTTTCCTCTTCTTTTTAAATTTAAATTGCTAGACAAAGAACACTTGAAGCATTTTTGTCCCAGTTCTTATTATGACTTATGAAAAGTAAATGTATTTGATGATAGGAAAGAAGTGGGAGAGGTTCCCACCAGTTGCAATATTTTTCCTTGATGTGGCTGATGGCAGTCTCTTCTATTCATTCATATTGTTGTACTTTCTGTGTTTTTTTTTTTTTGTACTTTACTGTCTGTTCTTTTAGAATGTTTGAGCAGAGCAAAACAAATTCAATAATATATGATCTTCCAAATCTGCTATCTTTGTTTTAACAGAACATCCTTGCAAATTAAAAATATCCTGACTGGTGTAGGTCCATTATCCATGAGATAAGCTTATTTCTTAACTGATACACAAAGTATGTGCAAATAATACTTGCATGGCTTAGTGTATCGTTGTTTAGAGTGGGTTTTTTAGATTTAGAGCTTCTCATGATTTCATGGCAAGGAAAAATGAGTTTGTTTTTCTTTCTGATTACAAGTAAACAAATAGGGAGTGTTGCAGTGGGGACAAGGGAGTTATCCTCATCATTTTTTTTCATTGAAGTTCTCTCGAATGCTGCACATTAAGTCAGAGGCTGTACAGCAGTGCAATGCCAGAGCATGGAGATAACTCAGCAAATTAAATTTTTACCAATGAAATGGATATTCCTTATTTAGTCTGCATGCTAATAAGTACAGGAAAACAACTCATTAGCACTATTTTTTAAGAGAAGATGAATGGTCTGAAGGTGGGAACAACCATAGCATAGAAGTAATGGTCAAAAGCTTTGGAAGGGTTAAAAAAAATAAGCATTCTCTACTTTTCAAAATACTGCGTATGTCTGAAGACACGAATTTCACAAAAGGTGCTAAGTGCTTTAAGTGGTTTCATACATTCTAATGGAGACAGTGAACTGTGAAAGAAAACTCTTCTCTGAAATGAATGAAAACCAAGTGTATTCGTTTTCACAGATGTTGCTAAAAACATCTGTTGCTTAAAGCTGCATCAGCTTTAATTGCATACTATTCTTAACTCTCTCCCACTCTTCATTTTTCTAATAGTTGATTTCACTAGGTATTGATTTCTGTGTGTAGAAACTCAGTAATATATGACATTGCTATACACTGCTAAGTTTTTTATAAATGTGTGGGCGTTTTATCACTTGTAGCTTGCAAAGCAAAATCTATACATGCACAAGAGGACTCTGGTCAAATGGGTTCACACAGATGATCTCTCAGAAGTTTGAGTGCTTAACCCCTTAGCAGGGGCCATATGGAGGCTGAGTCAGAAGCCTGAGCTCTTTAACAGAATCCCCACCTACTCTGATGGCTAATGGAAATGAGAAATGAATAATTATCTTCTCTTTTTTCTACCTGGTATGGGAAGCAATGCAACAAGTCTCCCCATTTCTTTTACAGTGTTTGGGACAAATTTTTGTTTCCTGGTGGCCTGTTCACAGGTCTGGTATCAGCAGATCAGTGAGCTAGGATTCATGAAGAACAGTGTCATCTGTGTCAAGGTGGGAGACCAAAGTATCCAGTCCCTGAGGAAGACAAAGAAAAATAAGATAGTTCATCAAATGAAATAGAGGGAATATCTAACAGGTTTGCTGTAGAGTTTCCTACCTTCCCAGAGCAAAAATACCACCTATCTTTGTGCTTTTCTAAGGTTTCATTACTAGTAGATCCTTCTCTGAATTTCCATTTCTTTCTCCTTCTTTTTCCCTATATTCTAGCTTCAAGAAAATCTACAGTGTTTATAAGCGAATGGATTGTCCAAGTTTTTATGTTCATGATGATCTCTATGCCCAGCAGGTTTCATTCAGCTACATTTTGCAAGGGCTCACTGCTTCTTAATGTTTCACAATGTAAGCTGTAACTCAACAGCTTTATTTTCCTCCTGGCTGCATTTCATCTCCCTTCAGTTCTACATGCCCACCTCTTTTCTTTTGGAAACTCTACTCTCTCATCAGCAGTTCTATCATTAGTAAGGTAGCTGAGATGATGGCCTTATATTTTATTTGGTTTGTCCTGTTTGCCCCTCTGCAAAAAGTAGCTTTTCTGATACACCACCAAAACTACTTTTGTGTTTCAGGAGGGGGACAACATCATCTGATGCAGCTGCTGCCTTCAAGTCTCTTCAGATTAAATCACATTAATTTACTGCAGGATCATTATAAAGCCATTCATGGATGCTTGTGTACTCAGAAATCACATTTACCAGCTAATTGAATGGATGAATGTAGAGGAAATTACAACTTTCTTCTCTGAAATCATAGGCCTCTTCCACTTAAACAACAAGAAAATTTCTACTAGCTGAGGGCTATTAGAGCTAGAGGTCCACATCATGTCTGTAATGCCTCAAACCATGTAAAGTACACTGTTGTAAAATTTTATTAGAACTCTAATTCTTGGTAGAGATTTCTATTCAAAATTACAAAACACCATCACATTATCACAAAGAAGATGGAGTACAGTGAAAACCAGAAACAAAAACCAGAGGTTAAAGAGGAAGGATTGAAGGAAGATTAAAAGAGCCAAATATATGAGATTTCAATAAAATGGGATTGCAGCATCACATGATTTTTCTCTACATTTATCTGAAGAGCTTCAGGAGTAGAAAATTATTTCTATGTAGTACAGGGGGAAGTACACATGAGAACAGTTAGATAAAATAAAACAAACCCCAAAACACCACCAAAATGGAGTTCAAAGGTTGTGATGCTTTTTCAAGCAGCAAAACTTTCATCAGAAAAAGATCCGCTACAATGTCTCTAATGAGTTATATACTCTGCAAAAAATTCAGGAAACATCTGTTTTTCTACTCATAATTATATTTTATTCAGTAATTTTGAAGAAACATTGAAATGTTTTCCCAGTTTTTATGGAGGACTTTGAAAACAAACCTGAACAAAGCAACAAATATAGTACAGATAGATAGCATACTGTCAGTGTACTAAGTTACATAATTTAATAAATAAATAAATAGTTATTCCAGTATTGATTTCCATTGAGATTTATCACAGAATTTGAGTTGTTTTGCAGTTTTGAGGTCTCATATTACTTCAATGGAACCCAGATGAAACTTGCAATTAAGTGTTTTTCTGTTTTTTTTTTGGCTGTGTTTGGATTCAAATAATAAACTGTGATGATAACAGCACGGGGATGTTTGGATAAATTCTGTGAAATACAATGTACATTTTTCATCTTGTTTTCCTTCCTGGTCAGTCAGAAGAATCAGAAGCAATTAAAAGTCCCATTGTTCCAGTGCAGTAACCCTCCAAGACAGGGAGTGCTTAACTCTTAAGGAACACTTTGCAGGAGGTTTGAGCTGTCTGCAGCTCTCCTCAGGAACCAGTTAACTGGTAGAAATCTGTTAAATCATTGATTGAGTGTTATAAACAAATATATAGGATGGTTAGTACAGTATTTTTTAAAATACTTTCCTTCATTTTCTATACAATACGCAAATGTGTATTATTAAGTGTTCTTAAGTAGTTTTACTGCCTAATGTCATAGAATGGTTTCGATTGGAAAGGATCTCTTAAGGTCATCTAGTTAAACTCCCCTGCGGAGATACCTTCAATGAGACCAGGCTGCTCAGAGCCCCATCCAGCCTGGTCTGGGATGTCTCTGGGGATGTGGTATCCACCACATCTCCAGGCACCCTGTTTCAGTGTTTCACCACCGTCATCATAAAAATTTTTTTCTTATACCAAATCTAAATCTACCTACCCCATTTTAATTTAAAGGCATTACTCCTTGACCCATTGCAGCAAGCTCTACTAAAAAACCTGTTCCCATCTCTTTTATAAGCCTTTCTAAGTACTGAAAGGCCAAAATAAGATTTCCTTGGAGTCTTCTCTTCAGGATGAACAACCCCAACTCTCACAGCCTTTCTTCACAGCACAGATGCTCTGTCCCTCTGATCATCTTCTTGTCCCTGCTCTGGACCTGCTCTAACAGGTCTGTGTGTTTCCTGTGCTGGGACTCCAGAGGTGGATGCAGCACTCCAGGTGGAGTCTTGCCAGAGCAGAGCAGAGGGGCAGAATCCCCTCCCTTGACCTGCTGGTCACTCTGCTTTGGATGTGGTCCAGGATGTGTTTGTCTTTCTGGGCTGCTAAAACACACTGCCAGCTCATGTGCAGCTTTTCATCCACCACTACTTCATCCATCAAGTCTTTCTCAGCAGGTCTGCTCTGAATCCCTTCAGCCTCCAGCTTATATTGATACTGGAGACTGCCCTGACCCAGGTTCAGGACCTTGAACCTGGCTTCGTTGTCTCTCATGAAGTTCACATGGTCCCACTTCTCAAGCGTGACCAGGTCCCTCTGGATGGCATCCCGTCCCTCACGTGTGTCAACCCCACCACTCATCTTGGTGCAATTTGCAACTTACTGAGGGTGCACTCATTGCAACTGTCTATGTCTTTGATCAGGATATTAAATAGTACTGGTCCCAGTGTGGGCTCCTGGGGGCTACCACTCGTCAGTGATCTTCATCTGGACATGGAGACATTGACCACTAATCTCTGGATGTGATCATCCAACTAATTTCCTGTACACTGAATGGCCCACCCATCAAATCCATAGTTTTCCAATGTAGAGAGAAGGATGCTATGGGACGCTGAGTCCAGACAGATGATCTATGTAGCTCTCCCTTGCCCACTGAACAGTCACTGCATCATAGCTTGTACTGCTGTGGCTGACAGAAGGGACAGCACTCAAGGATTCATTATACAACCATATAAAAAAAATAACCATTTCTTCCCAGGGTATAGAATATAATCGACTTCCAGCATGTAAAAGGTAGAACAAAAGATGAAGCACTCTGGGATGAGGAGATAATTTTAAAAGATGGAGAAGTTGGCAAAAGAAGTTGGAGAAATGCAGAAGACACAGGTCAGTAGTTGTCTAATACAAAACAGGAGTGAACTGTTGGCTCATGACAGTGACAGGGATTTAGAAAGAACCCAGTGGCAGCTTGGGAAGTTGATGCTGATCTTTCTCCATGCCAAGAGGCTAGAATGGGAAAATTGACTGAATTTGAAGTAGCTGACTGAGCAAAATTGAGAATAAGAAAAATCATAGGCACACACCCCAATCCAGATGGGAAAAATAATTAGAATATAGCATTACAGCACCGGCTTTGGAAGAACAGGGAGATGTCTCTTAGTCATAAAATCCACCAGATAGGTAATTGATTTCATAGAAATATTGTTAAGCAAGCTACTGAAGAAGCATATTTCTTTTTATATGTATGAGCAGCTTTATTATAAATCTTGTAGGATTCTTGAGATTCATTAAAAGGGAGGATCTGTAGATCTTTTTAAAGACCATCTGTTTTGATTCTGGGATCATCACCTTGTCAGGTTATGAGGAACACTGTGTTCAGTAGAAAATAACAAATACAGTATTAAAATTCGTAGGATGTATTTTTCTGATTAATAATGCAGATGCCTTACTTTCTTCATTTTAAAATCTGTTTCACGGAACAATTGAAGTCTTTCATTCCATTTTAAAGATTTTTTTCTTCCTTTGAAGAATGCCATCTTGAAACCAAGAAAGTTTTTCTGCAGTTCTAAGCTCTGATTAATTTTTTTTCCTCCAAATCAGGCATCCTGCCTCCTTCTATTTGATTCATTATTTGTCTATTTAGAAATCTGACTTGAACACCTTACAATGCAATATTTACAGAACTGTCATAACTTTGTGATTTATGCAATGTAGGCTATATGATTTGTGCAAAATACATCAACATTATTTTTGAGGTTTCTTTCCAAACTGCAGAAACATAAAAGACTTTGATGTTTTTGCAAAACATTACCGAAGCAATTATATTTTGTTGCTATTAATTTTTATTAAGGCAGAATAAACATTAAACTTTGAAACTTTTCAAGTCAAAATATGCTTTAAATGTAACAGTTCAATACTTGAATTATACAAAGGAATCTTGGAGGGGCAGTAGGGAATCTCAGCTCATGGTTTGCATATGGGCACAACACACTTCTCATTAATGTTAATTGAATTTATAAGTTTGCATCAAAGGAAGAATATAGGCTTAAAAGTAACTTTCAGTCATGCTCAGATCTCACTCCTTCTTTGGCATTTTGCACATTTTTCTATAGTTTTCCTCAAAACTGTTTTGTACAGAAGTTTACTGTGGATCATAATGATGCATCATTTAATCAATTTATCAAGGTCAGCAGAACTAGTCGACTTACAGAGACCTCTGTTCTTTCCTAACAACATTCTGCATGCTCTGTTATGATTCACCTGAAGGAGTTTTTTGAATTACATTAAAAAATAAAAAGACTTCTGTGCATTTTCCCTGAAACCACTGCCACTCTAGTTTGATCAGAAGCAAAAGAAAACAGGTAGCTTCCTTAGCATCTTGTAGCCCAATATCCTAACCACTGCACCTTTCTCCTTTCAATACTGGGGACTGGGAAAAGGTTTCAGTAATTAGTTCTTCTAACACAATAACTTTGTTATTTTAACGCATATTTCTTCACACAAATGATGTAAACCAGCAATGCATCTCAGTGGGACTATAGTGAAGGCTCCATTTTATATATCTCTATCTATAGTTACACGAGTGCATTATGAATCTGCAGTAGTCAGGATTGTATCACTATTTATACTGATATCTATTTATACACCCTGGCCAAGGTGAGAATGGATTGTTCTCCTGATTCCAGGAGGAGAGAGAAACAATGGCACATGCTGATGCTTCCTTTAGCTGACTATCAGCAAAGAGCTTCCGACTAGGAATCGGTTGTACCATGGCAGGGAGGATGACAATTCTTTGCTGGCAACTACTGATCCACAGCTGCAATTAGGGCTTTGCAAGCATCAAAAAATCCTGAAATCAGAGTAGGATAATGAGAAATAAAACCAAATCTTAAACCCTCACCTCTCTCTTCTTCCCGGGCTCATCTTCATTCCTGAATTGTCTATCTTCTTCCCCCCAGTGGTGCAGGAGGACAGGGAATGGCGTCTGTGGTCAGTTCATCACATGTTGTCTCTTCCACTCCTTCCCTGTTAGATGGAGGACTCTCACACCCTACCCCTGCTCTAGTGTGAGGGTCGCTCCCACATGAGACAGTCCTCCAACACTTTCTCCAACTAAGTACTTCCCACAGGCTGCAGTTCTTTATGAAATTCTCCAGCACGGGTCCATTTCCAGAGGGTGTAGTCCCTCAGGAACAAACAGGCAGAACATGCATCCCCCATGGGTCACAAGTTCATGAGGCTGTAGTGACGCGCACTAGCCCGTTGGTATGGGGAACCGCCGTGTCCTTCCTGGGCACCGTGCTGTTTGAGACTGCTTCCACTAGCATCCCAGATACTCAGCTTCAGCACGACAGCGTCAGGCTTTGCTCACGGAGGCCTCGCACCAAGAGGAGCCCACATGGATAACAAGTCCATCACAGAGGCGGGAGGGTGTGGTGCCATATTCCCCCCGCCTTTTCCCCTGCCCTTAGCCCTGGCCACTCCCTCGGGTCCTCCCTATTGGTTCCTGTACCCCAACTCCACCCATGTACCGCCCCTGCGGTCAGAGAAAACCCCCTGAACCCTGACCAGGTAGTCTCCGTCACTCTGCCTCTGGGAACCAGCGGACCAACGTGTAACAATAAAGTTTCCCGATGGAGAGACCCTTCTGGCCTCCTTTACTATCACCGTGTTGCGGGGCCCAGCTAACCAGAGCAGGAGCTCGGGGCCATCCAAAAGGGCTATGGGAGGGCAGAATGGCCGCCCTGCCCTAAGCAGCCCCGCTGTGCTCTCCGAGAAGGTTGTGGCTTGCTAAACCAAACGAAGCACTGCAACAGGAGGGGCCTTTTGTGTAGATTCCAATGAGGTTTATTCCAAAACACATGCAGTGACAAAATGTCCCCGATAAAGGAGGGTTCAGGGACTTTATACTCGGGGCTTTGGGAGCAGGCAAAGTGCCAGAAGCCAATCGGGTGAGGGCTAGAGGGAGGAAAGAGCCTAGAGTGACAGGGGAACAACAAACCGGGGAAGGAGGGAGGTGGGAATAGGGACAGGGAACCAATGGGGTGTTGAAGAGCAGAGAAACTTCTAGAACATTATACACCTTAACTAGGTGACCTGCATATTCAATGGGATCGTCATAGAACTAGGCAGAGGGCCAATTGGCCAACTATAAAGCAATAATCTACATGCCACAGTAAGGGACTGTGGGAACTCTCCCTAACCTTGGGGAGATTGTACACTTCAGTGCCAGTCCACCATGAGTCCAATGTTGCCCTGGCCCTTCTTGGCTCCCTGGTTACCTCAGCAGCTGCTGCTACCGCCACCACACTGCCAGGAGCTTGTTCTAGCATGGTCTTCTCATAGCATCATGGCTTGCTTTGGGCATGCACCTGCTCTGGCGTGGGGTCCTCCATGGGCTGCAGATGGATCTCCCTTCCACCATGGGCTGCAGGGGCACAGCTGCCTCACCATGGTCTTCAACAAAGGCTGCAGGGTAATCTCAGCTTTGGCTCCTGGAACACCTCCTGCCCTTCCTTCTGCACTGACCTTGGTGTCTGCAGGGCTGCTCCTCTCTCATATTCTCCCGCCTTCTTTCTCTGGCTGCAATTTCTCCTGAATAATAACTTTTTTCCTTTTGATATATGCCTAACCCAGAGGCGCTACCACCGTCACTGATGGGTTCAGCCCAGGCCAGTGGCAGGTCCATCTTGGAGCCAACTGCATTGGCTCGATTGGGCATAGGGGGAGCTTCTGGTAGCTGCTCACTGAAGCCACTCCTGTAGCTTCTCCACAGGGAGAAGCATCCCCAGAAAACACTTATGCTAGTGGGTTATCCAAGGCTCTAAGTTTTGGTAAGTCTTTTAATCAGTGTGATTCCTTCCTTATTTATTTTTATAAAACAAAAACTGGTCTTCCAATGTATTTCTTGCAAAATATTCTCCTGAACTATAGACATTTGTTCAAAGAGAATAAGAAGAGAGTATATATAATGCATGGTATTTGTTGTAGAATGCAGCCCAATTATGCAAGTAGACATTAAAAGAGTTACTGCATCATACGGTACTCTATTCCTTTGCTGGGGATTAGCAAAAGGATTAGACCTTCTTCCTTTCCATTGTAGATCTAGTTTTGATTAATTTATGCATTCAGCATATCTGGAATATAGTCAATCAAGGATTGAATACAAAGCCACTATTTATTTGATTCATCCTGCATTCTTTATGTACCATAATCAAATGAATACACATCATACTTCTTTCCGACAGTCCTCCAAATTGCTAAGCACCTTCTCTTGTTCTGATAACAATTGATCCTTGAGTCTTTGATGACTTTGGCTCTTAGCCTTCATTATAGCTTGTGTTTTAAAAGCTGAGGTAGTAGGACAACAGATTAAATTCACAGTTAGTGTTTGGACATCTTCTTGGCAAACTTCACTGTCATTGTAATTAATAATTCTCAAGTCTTGCTATATTAAATGCCAGAAGTTGCCAGAAGAGTTTCTGTGGAATTGAAATTTTTTTTTATTGGTGAAATTTTCAATTTTTGTTTACTTATCATCCTAGTCAAAAGAATATTTTTAAAAAAGTAAAGGTGTTTCATGGTAATCTGGCTGACTCACAGATATGCATTTTTGCTTCACCCCACCCCCTTAGAATTTCATATAAATTTACATTTTTTTCACTTACATTTTAAAAAGAAGCACAATTTAGACACTGTGCAAAGCAGTTTTCACAGTTAGGACTACAAGGTAGGGATCAGATAGGATTAGACCATCTGTACAAAGGTGAAGTGCAGTGTTACAGTAAAGATGGCACAGATGTGCGCCTCAAGATCAAAAAGAAAAAAATATGATGGTAAAGGGAGAATTGTTGGTTTAATGTCCATGAAGAATTTTTCCCAAGGTGCACCAGTGCATCTGTTGTAGATTTGCCTATATTTATACTGACAGCCTTAGAGATATTTATGCAGGTGAGCATCTGTAGATGAGATGCTAGCAGGCAACTGTGAGGTGAAACAAGGTGGTGAGATGCTGGTATCATAGTTACACATTTAACATAGTAATAAATAATGTAGAAAATAAAAGTTTTTCAGATATTAAACAGCAGGATCTCCTCTTTCCCCATAGAACTTTGATAGCATTTAGTTCCCAAATGTTCCAATTTTTGCAGTACTCTAAAAAACAACCATTGGAAAGATTCTGTCCTTTTGTACAGAAGATACCAGTGGAAATATTTGCTTCCTTTTTTTATGCTTATTATCAATTTTATTGGTGAAATACTAAAAAAAATTAAGTTAAGAAATATCTTCTGAACATTAGATTCAGGCAGAAATAATGTTATTTTTATTTTTAGCTGATGTAAGATAAATAATGATGTATTGTTCTCTCGATATGATCTTCCATCTTGTCTTGTGAGAAAGGTTTCATTTAAACCACAGAATGGAAGTTCATTCAGCTCCTTTTCTCTTTTTTAGGATGACAGAAACTTATATATAATTTCATCACATACTTCTGCAGTCAACAGCACCTTCACTGCTGAAAACTGACCTTCATTTCTCTCACAGAACACCATCATAAATCCATTTCACTGCTTGATATGGTTGGTTGAATTACAAATTATTGCCTTATTGCCTCTGATTTCAGGCAAGGCTATGGTCAGCCTAGGTGCCATATCTGGGCATCTCTGTCTCACAGGTGGTTGTCACAATAAATCCAGAATTATTAAATAGGTTATTTAAAGTATATAGACCTTTTTATGCATACTGACCTACAATATAATAATAAGGTAATAAAATGTAGTACAAGTTGAGCTTAAGACCTGTTTTCATATCATGATATTGTTTAATGTGAACACATGTAAACATTTTAACAATGTGACCTACAGGGCTATTTTAACAAAATTGCTCCAAGAGCCAGTGCTGTGCTGCTGTCCTTGCTGTACTTTCTCGAGCACACCTACTGTTTGGGGTAGGGGTAATTTAAATTTTAAGAGCTTTTAATATCTTGAATAGAATTCTATGTCACATTTTCAAAAATAATGACATAATTATTGCCTTCTACTAAATTCTGTATATTTTCAGGTGAACTTCTGATTAGCATTTTCAATCCATGGGCTTTCCGCTGCTTTTTCTTTATTTTGGGTGTTCTTGTTTCAATGAGAGAAAACTCTGGTAGGAGAATCATAAAACCTGTGACTTTGAAGATCAAAATTCTCTTCCCTGCATCACAATTTGCTGTAAGTATGACTTAGGCAAGTTTGTTCTTTGATTTCTTTCCCAGAAAAATTCATTATGTCAGTATTATTCCACTTTACATGACTATTGCTTGTATATACTCATTTTGCACATTCATTCAGACACCTTCATATAGAAATGGTAAGATTATTTAAGATAAAAATGCTTTTCTGTGTCAAGATTAAAATAACAACTATATACGTAAAAGCATTTCTTATAGAAGGACTATTTGTACTTACCCAGATGGTGGAGGATGATTTTGGCAGGCCAAGAAACACTCTTATTCTTGCTCTTTTTCTCATTAATTCTTCTCAGAGGCATACACACTGGAAGAACTCTGCCTGCAGTTTTTGCATTGCTTTGGCACACAGGAACTGCAGAATCAGGCTAAAATACTACTGAAAAAGGCACTGAACACACAGCTATTGGAAAAGAGTGTCCCGAGATTGGTTGGTCCTTATCTTGTGATTATCTAGTACATTTCACAGAACCTCTATGAATGTTCAGTTAGAGTCTTTACAATCCTATGATATGGTTACAAATAAGAATTGCATGGAGATGTTTTGAACATTTTTAATCAGATCTTTCATCTGAGTGAACCTCACATTTCAATGACCCGGATAAAAATCAAGATCTCATATGCTGACAGCCTGTCCTTGTGGGAACAATCCTTTCTTTTTAAAGCCCTCTTACTTGTGCCGAAGATAAGACACCTGACAAACTGCTGCCAGGAAATGCAGAAAGACTTTTGTTGGTTATTCGTTGTGTTGCTTTTTCCTTAAATTATTTCTAAATGTGTAATGTACATAAATTTCACAGACTTCTTGCAAGAGATTTTTTGCATTCTGAAGAGTATAATTGAAATATCACAGTCTTGTTTTTAAAATGCTTGATGAGCATTTTTAAAGCCAGTGATTATACTTACAATATATTTTATATTGATCTTGGAGGAAAAAAAAAAAAAGGTTCAAACTTATGAACTAAACCGCTATACTATTCAAAACCTGTTCAATAGTCAAAAAGATTTTCTCCTAACTGTGGAAAGTTTTTTGCCCTTAGTCATACGTAGTCCCACCCTGGACCTCCATGGGCTGCAGGGACATGGCTGCCTCACTATGATGTTGCCCACAGGCTGCAGGGGAATCTCTGCTCCGGCACCTGGAGCACCTCTTCTTCACCAGTGTCTGCTGAGTTGTTTCTCTCACATATTATCTCTGCTGTCTTCAGCTGCAGTTGCATCCAGCCCTTATCCAAAGATGCCACCACTGCCTCTGACAGGTTCAGCCTTGGCCATGGCAGGTCTGTCTTGGAGCTGGCTGGCACTGGCTCTCTCAGACATGGGGGAATTTCCTGACAGCTGGTCACAGAATCCAGCCCATGCAAACCCAATATATTAATGTCTGACAAATTTAATATCAAAGTATTTACTAACTGTTGATTAAAGAAAAGAAAAAGAATTTGTCACATCTCTACACTTTATAATATATTTAAATAGAAGCTATAAAAACCCTCTCTCTTTTCACTTTGCTGTCTCTCCCCAGTAAAAATTCCTCAGTACCTCAGGACTTTTGAAAGTTCTCCCTGTTTGTTTGGGATTTTTAATTAATTTTTAAAATTTTAAATAAACCAGCAGATCTCTGATTAAATAAGCAATTATTTAATGAAAGCAGAAAGAATAAGACTGCTTAAAAACAATAAATCACAACCATCAAAAATACAAGCTAGCTTTATGGATTGATATCTGGGATATGTTAATTGATGTACTCTCTAGTGGATTTTAAGAACACGCAGATAATTCTGTCTAAAATGAAAGCATGTGTCATTATCTCCAAGAGTTCCCAGAAGCCCAGTAATGGTGCTAAATGACAGCACAGTGTGAATGTGAAGCAGCTGTGAATAGCTGCTTAATACTATCACTCTAGGCAAACAACATAACATGAATCAGTTCAACTCAGAAAATATCCATTGCACTTTCTGTTTCTTTTTCTGTGTCATTAAAAAAAAAAGGTAGTAAAAACTCCAGTCTCCTCACCTCTATTCTTGCATCCTGGCATTACAAAGCCTTTGTCATGTGCAGTTTTCATGTTGCAGAAATAATTCATCTTGCTCTTTTACGTCTTGCTGACACAAGCATCATTGTGTGCTACATTATTAAACCAGTTGTCTCACTTGACTGGACTTTAGGACAGAATTCTCTTGTAGCCAAGTGAAAAATACTTCACCTCAGAGGAGAAGACCTGTCCACTTGACTGTGTGTGAAATATGTGCTGGAATACGTGCAGCTGCTGAGACTGCCTAGCTGATGTTTCTTTGTGCTGCTGTGTTGTGCTTGTGATGTCTACCAAAGTACTGGAAACCTTCCTAAGGTCAAACAAGTGCCATGGAAAGCAGAAAAGAGTAAGCTTAAATGCTTGTCTTACACATGCTTCTCTCTGAACTGATTTTCAAAGACACTGTCTGTCTAAAAGCTCTCTTTTGTTGGCTGCTTTATGCCACTTAAACACTTTTAGAGGTTGTCCTCAATGAAACATGGTGACAGGAGAAGGATAGAGCTCACCAGGGAACTAAGGAAGGGCCAAAGAGATTGCATAGAGCTAAGAATCATCCCTCAGATGGCTGAAACTGTAGGAAGAGTGGGTAGCTGAGAGAGGCTGTGTTGTCATGTTGCTTAGGGCATAAGGGGTACTTGCCCTCCATTTCCAGCAAGTTATATATTGCTTCAGGTATTAGCTGTAAAACACAATGAAAGTTTCAGAGATACGTAAAGATTTTGGAGACATAAAAAATATTAATTTATATTATTCCCTTGACCACCACAAGTTTTACATCTACTTGTTTGGGAAGGGTCACCCTTTGCCTCCTTACTCTGTTCTTGCTGTTGAGTTTATTCAGAGGTTTGCATAAATATTTAAAAGCTGACTTCTGTGTCCTCTTCATTTCATGTAGCATAGAAAAATAAAAGGAAGAAAGAAACCTATTTTCCTTCATAATAAGTGCACTAAAAGAAAATGAGGAGACACACTGTGCATATGGAATAGTAAATGTTCCTTCAAGAGACCTTATGGCAAGATAACATGAAGGGATAAATAAGGACTGAAGTATGCCTTTTCCTTTTTTAATAGACAGCTGGAGAATTGTTAATCTGTTAGTATTGACAGACAGGTGAACATTTTCCTGCATGTAAGGACTTGAGTAGTTTCTTCTGGTTTTGGATGGCACTGAAAGAATTGCATGCATTTCTACGCTGTTTTGTTGTTGCTGCTCCACTGCTCCAGATGTGGTATCTAGGAGCTGGTCTGGTCCTACAGTGACCAGAACTGCAGAGGAAAGAAAGCCTAAACCACAAGTGCTGGCTCCCTACTTGGCTCTACTTCATCCTCCAACCCATGTGGAAGATAGATAAGACTCCTGCTTTCTCACTGTTTTAGTGATAAATTAATGTTATACATGTTCTGGTGAAAAACCTGCTCAAAAGAAGGCAAATATTCTGTATTTGTGTGTGAAGATTTATACTGTCTCAGGAACTTGGAATTTTTTATAGGGAAGCATGTCCTTAGGCTTATGCGGAAATAGAGAATCTCATGCCTGTCCTGCTTTGAATAAAGCTATGCTGAAGTTCTGGGTGGCACCAAGGAAGATGCATATTTGGGTCAATGTGGAACTCAATGGATTTTGGTTGTGAAGTGTTAGTAAAAACATGGAGTTTATATGTCTCTCTTCAGCTTTCTCACTGTCATCCTTGGCCAGTAGACCCCTTGCCAATGATTCCAAGCTAGGCTTTGAGGAGTAAAGTACCAAACACCACTGTACCACTCAAACAGGCTTGATAACACCACACTGCTGGGACAAGTGAGGACAAGAATACACTTGGATGCCCCTCTGAAAACTGTTCTTTTAGGCAGGCATTGGCACTGCTTTCCACACAAGTGAATTCCTAAGTAATATGTGCAGTTTTCTGGTATTTCTCAGATTTGGGATAGGATTTATTGGACTTGCTGATGAGCTATTAAAATTTTTTTTTTCTTTCCTTTAGTAGGTTGTTAAATGTGAGATGGAATGTTGCATAGTCTCCAAGTGTGGAGATGTGTTTAGGGCCTTCTATCCCTCACTGTTATCCCTCTTTTTGATTACTCTGCCTGTATTGATGGGAGGTAAAAGCAAATGTTAATCTAATGGATCTGCCAGGCATTTAGCATGTGAGCCTAGATAAAGAAACCAAATAGCTCTGTTAATCTGGGCAGAAGAGGATTTCTTTCCACTCCCCTTATTCCATCTAATAACCTATTTTCTAAGTAGCCTTCAGCCAACAGTATTTTCTCACTTTCCCAAATGTCTCTGTGGATGTTCTGTGTGTTCTGCTCTGGGTGTTGGCAGTAAAGAATTTACTCAAATTTTGCTCACTGAGCACCAGTTCCACACACCTATTAAAATCTGAGTTGGTTTCTACTCTTAACTCCCTCCTGGTCTTACGGACAGTGGTCATACTGTGTAGACCACCAGAACACACTAGAAAAATATCCTGAAGAAATAAGCTGCTGAAAGAGCAAAACCCTTCATTCTCCTGAACATTTAATTGAATGAATCTAGTTCTTAGGGCCATTTTCACACTTATTCAGTCCTCAGAGCAGCAGGCAGCAGGTAGCAGCAGTTCAGTCTGCATTGTAAATTGGAACAGTTTCACAGCATATGGTCACTTGGAGGAAATAAACTCTCCATTGATAGCCCTACAGTTCTCTTGAGCTGAATAATGTTAAATTTGACCTTGGTTAGCATTCTGCAAAATGGCTACAAAGAATGAATAAGTTAAAAAAAGACTGGGCTCAAAAGTTGGTAGTCAATATTTTCTACACTACCTGAAGGCTGGTTACAGGTGAAGCTCCCCAGGGCCTATTCTGGGACCTTGTTTATTTAATATCTTTATAAATTAATTGGAAACAGAATGGAGCCCCATCAAATTTGCAGATGACACCAAAACAGAGGGTGCAGTTCATACGCTTGAGGGCTCCGTTGCCTTTCAGAACCAGACTAGACAAAGCCCCAAGTATGGTCTGAATTCAATTATTATCTTGCTTTGAACAGGCCATCCCAAGGCCCTCTGCAGCCTGAATGATTCTGAGATTCCAATGGCATTTTCCCCAAATGATGTTGATTATAACTCTATAAAAGGAAACCAGCAGTGTTGTGAGCTGTTTATCTCACACAGTTCTTTGCAATTACTTCTCAGGATGGTTCAGAATGAGACCTTCAGCCTGAGAAACTGATACTTTCTGAGTGTGATTTCCTAACAGATTTCCTAAGGAGCTGGGGACACAGTCAGTCGTAGTCCCACACTGAACTTACAGCTTTGGTAAGGTGCCTCACTTGATTTTTTCTTTTTAAAAATTGTGTTAGAGTTGGGATTGATTATGATGACTAGGAAGTTAATGCCAAGTAATTTTAAAATGCTTACAAATATGTGTCTTTAAATTGTTACTTCTGTTAATAAATGTGGGCAGGTTTTTGGCCTGTGACAAAGACAGAGCATCTCTGAGAACACTGCCAGTTGGCAGCCCTTTCTGAATATTTTCAGATTGAGCTTACTACTAGAAAACTAAATAATTCACGTGAAAATTTTGACACTGTACCATCGTTTGGGTAAACAGTTGCTGACAAAAATGGCAGAGCAGCCATGAGTTCCCTGCTGTCTACCTGTGTTTAGAATTGAGTGAGTAGCAGAAGTTTCAAAGAATATTGATTTGATGATACTCATTGCTATGTTGTTTCCTGGATGAGTGAAAAGCTCTTTGTGTACTTACAAGCCTGAATAATTTAAAAATAATTTTGCTTTTCTATAATAATGAGCATACATATTTGCATCTCAGATCCTGTTAGAGGCTACTTAGCATATAGAAGAATAACTTATAATAATTAAGAGAAACACTGATGTGAATCTAAAAGAAAAATAAAAAAGTAGCGACAAAGTGTTTATTTACTTTAGGTTCTCTACCTACTTAGGAGAGATTTTGACTGTGATGTGTGTGTCCTGGGGGGTGAACTTTTGATAGCTAGGGTACTTAACTAATGGAACAATTTACATGAATGTGAAGAATGATTGTCTGTCATCCCAAAACTTACAAAATAAAGAGATATTCTGTAAAGTGTTGTACCATAGAATTCATTTAAAAGTGATCCAAGTAGAGAATGGCTGAGGTTCTGTGGGATGTCATGCTGTCTGATCAGATAGACAACCTATTGCCTTCCGTCCTTTGTACTGTGCATCAAAAGTACTTATGAAAAGTAAATGTACTACTGCAATGTTCAATAGAAGTTAACTGTGCGGTGAGGTATTTCCCACAGCTACCTTTGAAGGGAGAACCAGCACACATTGAGTTAACATGAGTAAGAAAATATTACTGGAGCATCATAACTCACTCCAGGTTCTTTCCAGCTAACAGATGCCAGCCAGAGAAATACCATGTGTTTTTCAAAAGGAAGACAGTCTGAACATTAGGAAGACTTTTATAAGCTTAGGCCAAGAATAATTTACAAGGTGTTACTTGCTTGACTGATGTATATTATATGAAGCTATGATCTGAGCCTACTCCTGTTGTATCAGTATTCTGATTGCAAAAAATGGTTGTCTTGCATTTGATGAATGTTCCACTTAAATTTACATCAGAGGTCTTTAGCACTGGGCCTGTGTCACACACAATACTGCTGAAAAGTGTTGGTTCAAATTAGGATGTGTCTTATCCCTGTTTAACACCGGTTTTCACTATGACACTTACGGAAATAGTACGCAGGCACTGACATCAGACAAATAAAACTGGTTATGGTGAGATCTATGGCAAAATGTCCCTAACACAGAGTTGTTCTGAGCCATTACTTTGTTGTTTACCAGCTCATCCTGCACCACTATTTTGACAGAAAGCCTGATGAGGAATAGGACAAAAGGAAGTCAGGGTAAGTGTGATTATGTACACCTTGGAGCTCAGTTTCATTGCATTTGGGAATTCTCCTGGTGTCTACTGAAATGTCTGTCCTTTGTATGTGTTGCAGTTATGGAGGATCTCATGGTTAGCAGAGGTGCAGCCCAAGCAAGGTCTAGTCTGCTAAATCTGGCTGTCTTCCCAGGTGTTTTTTACAGGTTTGACCTACAGTTCTGGTTAAAAATATAATTTATGATTTTTAGTACCACAGAGAAAGAGACTTCTGTGAAAGAGTGTCTTTGAGCTGCATGTCTGGTTTTGTTGGTTTAGTTGTGGTATTGTTTTGGCTTTGATTTTGTTTCTTCCTCCAGTGGTCTTGGATGACAGAAGATCTTGTGGTTTGGATGGACCTCCAGTCCAGTATTTCATATCTGCTTGAAACAACTGAAGAACCTTAGATTTAGATCTTTGTAGTACAGAGATACTTAACAGAAGTAAGTGGAAAAGGATTTTGAACTTAATTAAAATAAACAAATTTAAGAAGTTATATGACAAAGAAAGAGGTTTTCTGTTTCCACATAGCTATAGTAAAAACATCTATAGGGAGTTACTAATTTGCATATAGGCACGTGTCAAGACAGCACTTGACATAATGAAATGGGACCTACAGACACCATGGATGTTTGTTGTCAGTTTCTTAGTTATGCTCTTTGTTTTGTCTGTGTTGCATGCATACAGGGTCTAATAATGGTTTCTGATATAAAACTACAGGGATGGTGACATTCCACTACATTTCAGCACTGTTTCAAGGGTCCAAACAGTACCATTTTTCACCTTCTAAAATTTTCTGCTTGTTTATTACACATTTAAGTGACTTAAGTTGGTAGTATTAGCTCAGTGTGAAACTAGGAAAAGTGACTTTAGCACTTAGATGAGTGTACTTTCATTCAGTTTCTGAGACTATAAAAATGATAATATGGGAAAATTTTGAATAAATTATTTTTTTTCAATACATTCTGTATCTTCTTACTAAAGAGACCAAATATTCAAAAAAAAATTTTTTTGGATGGTTTCTGCAAATTAAGACAGTTAGTACTGAAGAGGGTAGAAATCCCATCATACATTTATGTGAATAATAAATAAAAGGTAATGGTCCATTATCACAAATACACTTTGAGAACAAAGAATGTTTTATTAGATTTACCTTGTTATGTTGTTATAGCTTTCTTTTGTGAAGGCCATTCAAGCATGTAACCACTGGTGGCTTTATAAAAGATAATAAAGTTTATTAGTATAATAATGGGCAATGAATAATACTTTAGAAATAGCAAATAGGCTGTAAAAAATTGGATAAGGTCAAAACTGTGTTATCAAAAGCTATTGTGTCTTCTCTAAAAGAAAAGGGGACTTAGCAGTCCAGTCTTCTTATTTAGTGCAGTGTTTAATGGGTGAAAAAAGTAAAAAGCTAGACAAATTACACTCAATAAAAAAAAATAAAGAAATGACATTTGGGTTATTGTTCTGTAGGGGTTTGCTGGTGACTTTGTTTCTGTGCTTGATGACTTCTTCTCATATCCCTGAAAGTAGTCTAGAACTTTTTATGTTTTATGAGGACCAAACAACATTTTTGACACACTCAAAATATGTTAGCAGCTTTCCTCTTGAGTGTTTCACATTCTTTCACTTGATTCCTTGCTCAGTATGAAGCAAGCACACTATACTCAATGAACAGCATTCTGTAAGACTGGATTCTATAATTTAATTTTTTTTCTGTGGTGAGGTGACTTTAGTGTTCACTCCATCCAGGAGAGAATTCCATGATTTTTGAAGAAGTGTCAGGTCTCACAAAGAAGGAATTATCTCTCAATTTCTTTTTCTCCCTGCATGTAGAAAAGCTTTCATAGAATATGAAAGAGATCTACAGCGGCTAGACTTAGCAAATGAGTATGAGGGGGCAGCAGCGGAATGCATCCTCACTTCTTCACTTCTCTCAAAGTCTCACCTTAGTGATCTGTTTTCAGTAGCTTATCTTGTCCTGTATTATGGTATCCTACAACTTTCCAGATTTCACATATAGACTAACTGTACTTACAGAAGAAATTCACTTCTTCTGACGTGTCATGCTGTGGATGCTTTTTGCAGGAGGCTGTTTAATGGATTTCTTGCACCAGTAGGTTTTGCTGTTGTATTGTGGGCTGTCACTTTGCTGTTGCATACATGGTTCTGTTTTAAAGCGGTCAGTTTATAATAGCTCTATCCCTTACATAAATAGGAACAGTGGTAATTGAAACAGTAGCAACAGATGAATACCAAAATCATTATTTTGTTAAAGCCATAAAATAGATACTATACACTTTGGAAAACAGAGGGAAGAACATGGTAACAGCTCCCTACTTCTGTCCAAGCTGCACTGTGAAATAGGAAGATGTCGTGGTGGGGGGCCCTTGGTGAGATGCCAAAAGCAAGTTCAGCAGCTTCTCTTGGCTCAGTTCGTCTCCCAGTATTTAAGTATCTAACAGTTTATGCCAGATGTGCAGGTGTCCTTAGAGCAGGAGCCTCTTTCACCCTGTTACCATTGTTCCATGCAGCATGTTGACAGTTTGAGACCTGTTCTCTCTTTTATTACATAAGGTAGAAGAAGCAAAGTAAGAATTATGTGGCAACTAAGATGTGTTGCATCCTTTTAGGATGAAGATATTTTAATATTTTCCAGAACATTTCAGCTATCATAATGGTATTGAGACCTGATGGTTCCTGTTAAATGAAGTACTATATAAAACATCATTAGTGATGTCGACAATTTCAGGGGAATGGTAGAAGAATTCTGTGGTAAAACAATTCTTTTTGATTACTTTTTTTTTTTCTGGTAAGTTTCTCAACACAAAATACAAGTCTGTACTTCAGTTCCCAGCTTGGATACTAGCAGCACATCTGCCCCCCTTACTGACTTGTTGTATAAATACATTAGATACCATGAGGCACTCAAACAGTGCTGTTTGAAAAATAGGTGGATGACTGGTTTGTTGGTTTGGTTTTTTTTTTCCTTGGCAAAATAAGAGGCTAAGATCTTTTTGGTTTCCCAGAGTACAGTTCTGCAATGCCTTGAGGTGGAATATCCAGCAGTAGAAGAAACTAGCAAGTAAGACAGATGGACTTTTGTCTCTGAAGCACCTGAAAGTTGTGGTGGAACAGAGAGCTGACCTCAATAAAGATATAATGGAAATAATGCAATATGTCCTCATGCTGTAAGCTTTATTTAAATACGGGGGAAAATCAACAAAACCAAGTTCATTGATACAGTAAAGCAAAACTTAATCCTGTATTTTAATCTAATTTTGATGAGTACTTCTATTAAAAAGACTGTCGTGGGTTTTCTACTGGTCATGTACAAGCTTTCATAAAAAATGTATGGAAATTATAATGAAAACACAACTAGATTTCAACCTGTTTCATTAGTAGCCCAGCTCCTGGGAATATTTGACCTAGATCTGCCTACTAATATACAAACTTCATAATGATTCAAGACAAATTTTCATAATGGATGATGTTCACTTTTGCACTGGGGCCTGAACACTACCTGTATCCATCTTAAATTCTGTCTTTCCAGACTTAAATAGTGTTTGATTCAACTGCTGGTGCCTGAAGTTGATTCTTTTATATGGAGCTGAATTTTTCTGATGTGAAGAAAGCTGGTGGAATTTTTTTGTTTAGTTGTGGGATTCCCTTTGTTGTTTTTTGTTTGTTTTTGGGTTTTTTTCTTTCCTATTTGATAAAGATGCAGTAAATTTTCCGTAGTGTGTACCTAGAATTTCTAATAAATGGGGGTTGGGAATGAGAAAAACTTGAACAGATGTTTAGAGATTTGTGTGAACTAAGCTTTTTGAGCCAAACCATATTCCACAACTGGAGATGAAAAATCTGTTGTGTGGACCTGAATGAATAAACACATATGAATGAATAAACATGCATGGAAACACATGGTGAGGCTGTTTATCACCTATGGAGAGACACTTGTCTTGATGGAAATTCCCTCCTGGGTACAAAATTGGGTAGGTGGATGCACTCTAGCTATCCACAGTAGCACTTTGGGAATTAGGTTTAGATGGTAAACACTTTAGAAAGAGCTGATTTAAAATTCTTCTGACTTTCTTGTCTGTGGGAGTAGCACACTGTCTACATGCAGGCTGACTGACTGGCAGTCAAGGATAGGCTGCGTAATAAAAATAAATGATAATGAAAAATGCACGGGTAACTGGCACAAAACACAGACCTGGGGGAGGGCCTCTGTTGTGTGTGCTGGCACCAGAGTGCTACTTCATTACTACAGTATCTGCAAGTGGAGAGCAATTTCAGTACTGGCATCTTAAAAATGTTTTTAATGAATGCCCATGAAAACAGTGAGTCCAGGGTTAGTGTTCATCTGTCTTCCTGTCTCAAAGACAGTTCAAATTTGATGTCAGTTTCATGGCAGTGGAACTAAGGAATTTCCTAAAAGTAATGAGTTCCAAATCAGGAATTTTTGAGGGAGATCTGAAGGAAGGCTGTGTATTGTGTTGTATACAGTGGGGTTGATTCTGTAGATCTTTGTTTTGGGGAAAAAGGGCCCTACTGGACTATTGTGGCAATTTCATGAACCACAAGATGCATGATTTATATTGAAAACTATCATGGAGAACAAATAAGCAAACAAAAACCTGTATCCCAAATATATGTACATGCCATGAGGAAAAAGAATGAAGATTTAAGGAAGGGAAGGTGGCAGATTCTAAATAAATTTAGAAATAGCTAGAGAATTGGTGAGATGGAAAGATATGAAGGCTGTCTTAGAAATGTGATGTATGCAATAGAGCTCTAATGCCAAAAGAGATAGCAGAGAGTTCCAAGTCCAAACAATGGAAAAGAATAAGCTTGTGTACACATAAGTGAAGTCTTATGGAAGACGAGAACTAGAGACGAATAATTTTTTTTCATGCATGGGCTGTATCACAGCTAGTGAGTCGTTTTGCAGTTTAATTTGCTGTTGTCTTCTTTGTGTTTTCATGTCTTCATGTGTTTTTCCTAGAATTGTAGAATAATTGGACAATTCAGGCTGAAAAGGATCCCTGGCAGTCACCTTAGCTTTGTTGGAAGCAGGTTAATCTAGGTCAGACTTCTCTAGGCTTGTCCATCCATTTTCTGAGTGGTATCTCCAAGGATGGAGATTATGAATCCTTTGTGGATAACCTGGTCTAGTATCTGACCACACTTCTACTGGAAGAGTTCTTCCTTACATGTAAATAGAATTTCCTGTTTTCCAGCCTGTTTCCTTTGTGTCTTTTCCTATCACTGGTACTTCAAAAAGAATTTGCCTCTGTCCTTTCTGTATCCTTCTATTCAATATTTATTGGTGGTTAAGAGCTCCCTTTATCCTTCTCAAGGCTGAACAAACCTAGTTCTCTTGGCCTCTCCTCATAATTATTGCAGGTCTTTGTCCAGGTTCGTGACGTTTGGACAGGTAAGGTGTGACAAAGATGAGTGCACTACAGCCCAAGCTACCAGGCTGTTCCTGAGTTCAACCTTTCCTAAGTGTAGCAGAGTTAATTTCCAGCCAAAGCTCAAAAGAAGTAAACAGGGACACGAATAGTAGTCTATTTCTCCACCCTTTTCCTTGCTGTTACGACATTTCCTTGGCACTGTTTAATTTAATAATATAGACATGCCTGAGGTCTGTCCCCAGAAACACAACTTATATTTATGTTCTGTTATACTGCCAGAACAGTCCCTAGAAAGCTTTGGGCCTTTATGCTCTCAAATATTTGCCATGAAACAACTGTTCAGAAATTAGCCTGGGTCAGGAATCATTATCAGTAGCTAGTCAAGAAACCATTATATATCTTGGGATAGTGTTTGACAGGAGCATGGGCTGTTCTATGCCATTTGGCCACAGGGCTAGTGAATGGTCCCACATACAAATAATTTGTTGATGGAGATGTGACTCTAGACTTGACACTGCTACAGCAATTGAAGGTAGCTTCAGTCCAGTGTCAGAAATCTCTGCTGAAGAGGCATTGAAAGAGGGTGGTGAACTGGAGCATGTGGGAGTTGAGTGAAATTGAATGGATAATACCAGCAAGGTATGCTTTGAAGAGAAGTACATAAATCTTTCTTTAGGCTTCTTTTAATGTCCATTTTTTTTCCACCAGAAAATTCCTTTCAGCTGAGCAGGAGGCAAGCAAAGGAAAGACGGGAACAGCAGAACATTTAAGAGATTTGATGTTTCAGGGGATTTATAGCTTTCAACTAAAACTTTTTTCCTTGCAATTGCCTCATTGGCCACTAGATTACATTGTTTTTGTGTTTCAGCACAATTTCATGAAAAATTATGCACGTCAGACAGAATAATCTTGATTCTCAAAATGCACAAGAGAAAATCTACATCTGATCTGCTTGATTTTTTTCCTCTACATTCAAATAATACTTAAATATTGAGAGTATGTGTAACAGAGCATTCTAAGACCCTGGCACTGGTTATGGAACCACCTTACATTCTATTTGTAAAGAAAGAATTCTGGAAATACTATGAGAAACAAGAAAATATCAACCACATACCAGAGTTGATTTGGTATCCAGCATTATGATCTGATGAGATCAGATCTGATGGTTTACCCTGCTTGGAGAAAGAGGTTAGAGTGGAGATCCTCTGAGGTCCCTTCCACCTGAATGATTCTGTGATTACCGTAATTGTTAGCTGCAGCCAAATTCACACAAACAGTGTAACAAAGGGAAATGACATATCACTTGGGAGCTGATTTTATGAGCTGTCTTCAAGTGCTAAGTGCTCTTAACTCTTACTGATTTTGACAGGTGGTGAGATAACTCTGCAAGTTCATAGAATCACAGAATCATAGAATGGTTTGGGTTGGAATGGACCTTTAAAGGTTATCTAGTCCAACCCCCTGCAATGAGCAGGGACATCTTCAACTAGATCAAGTTGCTCAGGGCCCTGGCCAGCCTGACCCTGAATGTTTCCAGGGATGGGGCATCCACCACCTCACTGGGCAACCTGCTCCAGTGTTTCGCCACCCTCAGCATAAAAAAATTTTTTCTTATATCTAGTCTAAATTTACCCAATTTCAGTTTAAAACTATTACTTCTTGTCCTATAACAACAGGCCCTGCTAAAATGTTTGTCCCCACTTTCTCTAAAGCCCCTTCTAAGTACTAGAAAGTTGCTAAAAGGTTACACCTGAGCCTTCCCTTCTCCAGGCTGAAATATCCCAACTTTCTCAGCCTTTCTTCACAGAAGGGTTCCAGTTCTCTGATAATTTTTTGGCCTTTCTCTGGACATCCTCAATTCAGTAGACATTTAATTCATTAAGTACTCTTTCTGTAATTTCAGTGGGTGTCTAAAATTGCACTAAGTGTAATGAAGAAGTATCAAACTCTCCAACTAAGGATTTTACTAAAACCAGTTCCAGCTGTGGTAAATGGAGAGTGTTCAGAATGATTATGGGAAAAAGTTACTGATGGGCATTTAATTCTCCATGAATCACCAAGCTGGGGAGGCAGTGGGTTAGTAGAGGTGATACAGTCATATAAAATATATATATCACGGGTAGGTACCACCTGATTATCATGGACAAATCTAGCTTTTCTATTCTTGCTAGGTCCTTAGACAGAGATTGAGGCAGCTGAGAAACAGAGGTTTTTGCTACTTACAGCCTTATTGACAGAACAGATAACATAACCTACCCAGAGGGAATTTTTCCTCAAATATCTAGTGACATTTTGGCTCAGAGCCATTTACAAGCTTGTTGTGGTTTAAGTTCATAACCAATTACCACAGCCAAACCCCACACAGCCCCTTGCTCACTCCCCCCCCCCACCAGGATCGGGGAGAAAATTGGAAGGGTAAAGGCTGGAAAGGTCATGAGTTGAGATAAAGATGGTTTGATGGGGAAAGGAAAAGCAATACATAAGCAATTATTATTATAACAAGGAATTAAGTCACTGCTCCCCATGGGCAGGCAGGTGTTCAGCCATGCCCAGGAGAGCCGGGCCATATCACGTGTAACAGTGACTTGAGAAGACAAATGCCATCACTTCAAATGTCCTCCCCTCTTCCTTTTTCTTCCTCCTAGTTTGTATACTGAGTATGATGTCCCTTTGGTCAGTTTGGGTCCCCTGTCCTGGCTGTGTCTCCCCCACCCTCCCATGCACCCCCAACTCCCTTGCCAGTGTGGCAGTACCAAAAGCAGAGAAGGCCTTGGCTCTGTATAAGCCCTGCTCAGCAATAACAAAGACATCTCTATATCATCAGCTCTGTGTTCAGCACAAATCCAAAACATAGCCCTGTAGTAGCCACTGTGAAGACAATTAATTCTACCACAGCTGAAACCAGCACAAAGCTGAACCACAGAAAACCTATGCAAAATATCCTGGTTGTCATACATGTCAAAAATAGTAATTTTAATTAGTAAGGTATAAAATAAAACACAGAGTTCAATGGCTGGAGGAGTGTCACACAAAGTTGTTCTCACAGAGGTTGACAGCACTTCATTCAGTGGTGTCACAGTCCACTTTCCTTCTTCAGGTTAATTATTCCTGACACTCTTCCTTCTCTTCCCACTTTTGCACCTACCAAAATTTGTGCAGCTGGAGTGAGCTGTATCAGATGATGATCAGTTAAAACCTTTTTCCTGAGTTATTTTTAACCTGGCCAGTTCTCTGATTCACTGCTCAGCTGCACAATACAGGTACAACTGCGTGGGCAGTGCTGAGATAAGGTATGAGCATGTCATCAGAGGGGGAAAAGGTGAAGTCATTAAAGCAGAGATACTTTACAGTAAAAAAATCTGGTTGAATGACAGCCTGAAAATGTGGTTTAATGGTAGTTTAAAGCAAACTGAAGCAGAGCTTGGATGGTTCTAACATTTTTTTAACAGCAAAGAAGTGTAACTCAGCTTGTGGCATGAGTTTATTCTGGTGGCTCATGGTGCAGTCATGCAAGGGAGGAGGAGGAATGCTCTGCTTTGGAACAGATGTTATCAGGATAAACTCCTATGGAACCATGCCTTTTGTCATCAAAGTCATAAGGAGGATTTACTGGCTGGTGAAGTACAGGATATATCACCTTTCCCATCCAAAGGGTTGACACAGTTCTTACCTAAGGAAAGTGGAATTAAAAAATATCTAGTGTTTAAGACTGAGTAAGTGTAACCTCTGATTAGATAGATTCAGATCAGTAAGAGGTGTTTCAACTACTGAACAAACTGCTCATCTCCTCAGCACATTGGTCCAATTTGTCCTCAGGAGAAATGGGGATGCATAAAAACTTGTATGTGCAGTTTTAGAAGCTGGTATCAGAGATGCTAGAAAAGAATGAAGTATCTTTCAGTAATCACCCATAACCAGTGCAGGAGAGATAGCAAATCTGATTATGCAAGTCTATACACCAAGGTACACATCCCCAAAAACTTCTGGCACTTAGTTTAGTCCAGCTGGAGACTAATAGCCGGAAAAAAATGAAAAGCCTCATTTCCTTCCAGGAAATAAGACTGAGCTGTCTCATTTGTTATCACTGAGCAGGCAGTTTTGACTGAATTTGAGGCTACAATTCATTTTGCCACTAAAAAATGACAAATGTTTTGCGTGGTGGTATCAGAAGCCCCTAGGTTCTGATTCTACAGCAGCCAGCAAACAGCCTCACAGGGAAAATCTGATTTTTGAAAGATTTGACACACCAGATGCATTACTACAGTTGTTTGGTTTCAGCAAATTAGCATTCTCCAAAGGAAAAGCATTGATTCAGAACATTGCCAGCTACCACTAATTAATGAAACACTGTCTTCAGAGCTAATATTTGCACCTTTAAAGGGAGGTTATCATACCTGAAAGGGTTTAGGAAAGAGCTGTACAAATTAGTCAAGGTCTGAAGTATTCTGCTTATCACAGGAGATTTAAACTCACTCTGACTTGTGAACAAGGGGTTCAAGAGATGTTTTGCTATAAAAGTACATACATAAGGAAGAAGTCTGAAGCAGATGCTTTTTTAAATTAGCAGACAAGGCAAATTATTGGACACTGAAGTGAGATAAATTCAAACTATGAACAAGATGTGACTTTTTTTTAACAGGCTGAGTAATAAATCACTGGGCAGCTTAATTTTCTCCATCATTTATGTCCTATTAAGACTAGATCTGTTCTTGATTGATGTTCTTGCACATTCACTAATACATTAGGAGTACCTCAAAATGAAGGAAGATCTCCCCCTTTTCCCCACTCCCTGTCCCCAAATCCAGCACTGTTCCCAGAATGGACTGTTTCCTGTGACAGGACTTTTTTTGTTGGGCCTGCTCATATCACAGCTGACAGCTCTGGGTTGGGAAGTGAACAGAACTGCTGTTGCTTTGCTGGCACAAGAGACTGGGCTAGCTCCTCTGCAGCGCTGGGCTGGCTGTGGCAACGTGCTGTGTAGCGTATGCCGAGTACCAAACTGGAACTCTGCATATTCATTCGCTTTCTAGGATAAAAGTCAAAGGAAGAGCGTGGCTTTAGGTGACTTCTTATTCCAGATGGTATCATTGTATACTACAGCTTAGCCTTAAAAGCTGGTAGGGGATACAGTATTAAGACAGAGGTGAAACAGAGAATAGAACCAGTCTTGCCTTCTTGCATTACAAGTAATGTTTAGGTGTATACAAAATTACTAGATGTTGGAAATATGTCACCTTCTGTAAGTTTTGCTGACTTACCATAGATGAGGAACTGTCCCTTTTGTTTGTGTGTGTTTGCTTCTGTGATGTGCAATCTCACTAGAAAAAAAATTGGAAAAGCAACATGCATGAAAGGTACATTTACAACTGTGTATCAAGTTAGGTGAAAAGATTGAATGGCTGAGACATGAGAGACCAGTGGAAGGAAACTAGTCTTATTTAAACCTCTATTAATATTTTCAGAACTTGCAGCCTCTTAATGAAACATCCAGGGAATAAATTAAAAGCACTAAGACCACAAAGTAGCAGTAGTCTTTCTAGAATAACATTCATCCAGGACACTGCTGGCTGAAACTTGCAGGGATGCATGGGAATATATTTAGTCAGTAAAAGAATATTGAAAAACAATAAATATCCTCAACTGACTTGAAAAGGGAATGGGTTGCAAATTATATTCGACTTTTGAAATAGCTAGTAGAATCATGGTATCATTTAGGTTGAAAGAGACCTTTAAGACCATCAAGTCTAACCCTTAACCCAGCCCTGCCAAGCCCATCAATAAACCATATCCCAAAGCATCTACACACTTTTTGAACACTTACAGGGATGGTGATTCCACCACTTCTCTGTGCAGCCTATTCCAATGCTTAACCCTTTCTGTGAAGAAATTTTTCCTAATATCCAATCTAAACCTCCTCTGCTATTTTCTCTCATCCAGTTACTTGCTACCTGGGAGAAGAGACCCACCCTCACCTCACTACAACTATCATGTAGCTCAAGAAAGGGACAAGGTCTCCCCCGAGCCTCCTTTTTCCCAGGCTGAACACCCCCAGCTCCCTCAGCTGCTCCTCACAGGACTTGTGCTCCAGACCCTTCACCAGCTCTGTTGTCCTTCTCTGGACATGCTCCAGTGCCTCAATGTCCTTCCCGAATTGAGTGGCCCAGAACTGGACGCAGGATTTGAGGTGTGGCCTTACTAGTGCCCAGTACAGGGGGACAATCACTGCCCTGGTTCCTGGCTACACTATTCCTGATATAAACCAGGTTGCCACTGGCCTTCTTGGCCAGCTGGGCACACACTGGCTTATGTTCAGTCACTGTCAACCAGCATTCCCAGGTCCTTTTCCAGAGGGCAGCTTTCCAGCCACTCTGCCCCAGCAGAGCACTGCCTGTGGTTGTTGTGACCCAAGGGCAGGACCCAACATATGGACTTGTTGAACCTCGCACAATTGGCCTTGGCCCATCAATCTGGCCTGTCCACATCCCTTTGCAGAATCTTCCCACTCTTCAGCAGAGCAACACTTCTGCCCAACTTAGTGTCATCTGCAAATTGACAGAGGGTGCACTCAATCCCCTTGTCTAGGTTGTTGATATCGAACAGGCCTGGCCTCAATACCGAGCCCTGGGGAACACCACTGGCGACCAGCCACCAGCTGGATGTAACTCCATCCACCCCCACTCTCTGAGCTTGGCCATCCAGCCAATCTATTACCTAGTAAACAATGTGCCTATCCAAGTCATAACTAACCTGTTAGTCCAGGAGAATGTTGTGGAAAACTGTGTTAAAGACTTTAGTAAAGTCCAGGTAGACACATTCACAGCCTTTCCCTCATCCACTAAGTGGGTCACCTGGTCATAGAAGGAGATCAAGTTGGTCAAGCAGGACATACCTTTCATAAACCCATGATGGCTGGGCCTGATCCCCTCATTGTCCTGTATGTGCCCTGTTATGGCACTCAAGCTGATCTCTCCCCTGCCCTTTCTTGGTATTGAGGTCAGGATGACAGGGCTGTAATTCCTTGGATCCTCCTTCTGCTCTTGTTGCTCTTACTGACCTCCAGTCATCTTGTACCCTCACAGTTAACCAGGACTGCTGGTAAATGATGGAAAGTGTCTTGGTAAGCACTTCTGCCACTGCATGCAGTACATGTGGCTGTGTGCCATCCAGCTCCATGGACTCATGCAGGTCTAAGTGGCAAAGCAGGTAATTTCTGGTTGGATTATGGGGGCTTCATTCTGCTCCCTGTCCCTGTCTTCCAGCTCAGAGGGCTGGATACTGGAGAACAACTGGCCTTACTATTAAGGACTGAGGCAAAGAAAGCATTAGGTACCTCAGCATTTTCCTCATTCTTTTTCATTATATTTCCCCTTGAATCCAGTAAAGGATGGAGATTGTCCTTAGCCTTCCTTTTGTTGCCAATGTATTTATAGAAACATTTGTATTATCTTTTACAGCAGTTGTCAGATTTAGTTCTACTTGGGCTTCAGTCCTTATAACTTTCTCCCTGCACAACCTCACAACATCTTTGTAGTCCTCCTGAGTTGTCTGTCCTTTCTTCCAAAGGTCATACACTCTTTTTTCCCCTCAGTTCCATCCAAAGCCCTGTTCAACCAGACCGATCTTCTTCCCCAAAGCTCATATTTTGGCACAAGGGGATGGACTGATACTGCACCTTTAAGATTTCCCTCTTGAAGACTGTCCAGACTTCCTGGACCCCTTCGCCCCACGGGACTCCCTCATGAGTCCAAGGTGGCAGTTCTGCTGACCCCCCTCCTTACTTCTCCAAGGATCAAAAACTATAATTTCATGATTACTATAGGGTTTTTTGCTTTCAGATTGTCAGATTGAGTTATGTGTAATTCTAAAAATGATTAATTTATTTTTTTCCCCTCCACTCTCCATTCTTTTGACAAAGATAAGACACTTCTCAGAGCCTTGAATTTCAGGCAGGTTTTTCACTGGCCATTAGGTCTTTAATTTTGCTCTTTCTATATTTTCAGGAAGGTATATCTAAATTTGTAATGTCACGTGGTATTTTGTTTGCTGAAGGCAATCATGCTCATGATGAATTTGTATGCGTGGGATGAAAATATGCACATCAGCTTCATCGAGTATTCCATTAAAATTGGACTACAGAGCTCAGCGACACACAGCAAGATGCAGTGGTGAATTTATGTTGAATTGCACAAATATTTGGATTTAGATGTATGTTGGCAAGCAATCAATTAATTTTATAACTGAAAGCCTCTCCGTACTAAAGAAATAGGAAAGGGTCTCTCCTCTCAATATACTGGGGAGAAAATTATGCAGTGAACCTGCTAAAGTGAAAATGGTTTTTCAACTAGTCCAAAGAATGTGAGAAGTGGCTAGGGAATAGCAGTGCTCTTTTATAGAAGCTTATTGGATTTCAAAATCTGTTTTTATTCCATGTTAGAATTAAAAACCTTTCAATTTTTTTTGAGAAGGAAATGACACTTAAAATGGCATTTAAGAACTTTTTTGTTAGAGTAAGGCAGGTCAGGTTTTGTCTTTTTTCCTCAGAACTTGAATCACAGAAACTTATAGCTCACAACTTTTTGAAACAGATTTGTCATCTTTCCATATTCCTAAAATGTTCTAGCAATTCTACTATGTAGGTATTTAGTTAAATGTACTCTTTCTACATGGATATTCCAAGGAGACTTCAATAATTCAGTTAAAAGGAGGGGCCTCTCTTCTGCAGTATGTTTTTCAGAGGTTTTCAACTTGAGAAAAAGCAACAACTAGATTTAAAATAGAAATAGAATGGAAATAAGATGCAGTGATGACCTAAGACATCGAATTGAAAATGGATTCTTCACTTATAAAAATAATTATTCTTTCCATTTTGTGTTTGGAAGCTGTCTGTTTATCTAGAGTTGATAGAAAGGTAACTGGACTGTAATATGCAGAACTGTCCTTATTTACACTGTCTCAAGTTCACTACACTTCTATATCCTGGCTGGTTCTGCCTCTCCTTTCTTTCTCTGGGCTCCAATTTTCTTCTTGCTTCTTCCTGCTTCATTTCTTCCTCTGCATAACCCAGCTTTTAAGTTGCCTTTGGCCATCTGTATTTTCTTGCATTCCCAAACGTGGCATTCTCCCTGGAAATCCTGTATGTTCTGCTTTGACTGCTGGCAGCAAAGACTTTACTCAAATTCTGCTCACTGAAGCACCAGCTCCACACCACCATGAGGATGTGAGTAAATTTCACTTTTCTGCCAGCACTCAGAGCAAAAAGCTGCATCAAGAGAAAACAACAAAAGCTGTAAGTTCTAAAAGGATTTTCTGAAAAGAATTCGTTCATTTATATGATGTACCTTACGTAATAACAAAAGAAACAGCATAGCTGCTGGGCTATTTGGTTCATGATTCTTCTTATTCTTCATCAGCATTGTAGAAGTTATTGCCCTCACTAACTCATGCCATTTTAGTGGTATGGAACAATTCGATTTATAAGACTAGAGCTCTAAAACCTTTTTCTTCTATGGTCTGTCTGTGATACTACATAGTTTATTTAGTGACTTGGCTTCATTTTTCCTCGTGTAAATGAACATACATAATTTTAAACATTGATAGTAAATAACATATTGATAATAAAAATATGTTTAAAGGTTTTGCTGTACTGGGGAACAGTAGACAGCAAGATTGTATGGGTGTGTCAGAAGTGGAATAACCATCTCTGTTGGCAGCAAAAATCTGTGGTGGCAGCATAGGTGGCAGTATTATGATCCTCTTTGGAGCCCTGGGAAATATTTGGTGGTGGAAATCTACCTAACATAGCTACAGGGCTATACAGAACTGAATTACGAAGCTGACCTACCTAAGTTACATAGAAAAAGTGGAGCTTACACATCCCTTGGACTCCAATGATGAGTGTAACCTCCAATTCTGCCTTATAAATCAGGGACCTTTATTTGGATTAGTCATGTCACACAGATGATATTTTTTTGTCCTGTAACTGAATAATTGCAGCTATTTCTGGCACAAATACGGAACCTTTTTGGCTTAAAAGGAAATTTGCTGCCCTCACACCCCTCAGAGCCTTCTTCAATCTAGTCTCCACACAGAATTTGCATAAATTGCAACTGGAAAGTAAACCAAAGCCAAAGCAAATTCTTTTCCCAAGCCAGATGAAAATTCATGTAAATATTTTTGTGATGTTTTCTAGTCCTTGTCATGTTATTGACTCCCCAATGGATGATACAGTCTGCAACAGGACACTTTGGGAACTTAAGTCATATAGACAGGATAAAAGAGTAGTTGGCAGAAAGATTCTCTGCAGACTTATGCACAACTTTGGCAGCGTCTGCTTCAATTTTCAGCTCCCTTTCCCATTCATTGCTTCAAAGCAACAGAAGAAATAACCTCTACTCTTGTGTACTTTCAGTGATATAATTCTGCCATGGTAATGGAAAAGAATAAAAATCAGAGTAGTCTAACCTAGGAAATGCAATTCCTGAATTACTTAATAACTGTATGTGTGGGATCTACAGTGTATGTGAATGTATTTTTTTTTAACAGTGCAACCCCCAAAACCAAATTTCTAGAGTTTTGAAACTGTTTTCAGAATCAGTAGCACACAAATGCATTCCTATATGTGAAGATGATGAGCCTTAAGAACTAGTTGATGGTGTAAAATATTGTTACTTTTCCCAGAACAATAGCTTTTAGAAGACCCTTGCTCTGTCCTCCAGTAGGATACCACTCAATAAGTCACTGCAGTGAAACCTTCTAGCAAAATCTAAAATGCTAAGATAAAATAAGTTTTGCATGAAAAGAAAAAGAAATGTCCCCATTTATTTGCAGGGATAAGAGGCACAAGTTCTGTTGAACCGTTTAAGAAAAGTTGTCCAAAATGTCTTCCTTCCCTGTATGTAACTCACTGCAGGCATTTAAGCATCTGATGATGTCTACGGTTTCACAGTGTCTTGGCTGAGCAAAGTATCAGAGTGCCGATGCAACATCTAAAAAGGTTTGGATCTATAAGGAGGATGGATCCTAACCTGTGGTCATCAGTTACTAAGAACATTAGGAGTTCAAAAGGAACAAAATGAGTTTTGAATAATCGTGTTTTGTGAGTTTTCCTCAAATTCAGGGTACATGAACTGCCACTCCAAGCAGTCCTCCAAGCAGCAAGCTCCATTGAGGTTAGAGAAGAAGGTCAGGAGAAGCTCAGCTCTAAGGTGCTGAGGAAGTGGACTACACTTAAGAAAGGTACACTTAACAATACCATACTGTGTGACTGGCATATTGTTCTTGGCATATTTGGACTCAAAAATCAGTGCTTGGCTCTGGCCAAGAAAAGAATCTGTTGCACAGAGGATGTTGAAATAGATACACTTACACAAGGGTTTGTTAGTGGACTCTGTAGCATTAACTGAAGTGGTGAAAGAAAACAAAAAACCCAAAACAAAACAAAAGAGGACTAAGAGGTAATAAAGCTTCCCATTCATTTCTAGGCCATCTAGCATGAGACAAAGAAGGAAAGGGAGCTGTTCCCAGGTATGCATCCTCTTCTGCATCTTTAACAGTGCAGCAGGGGCCCTCCACAGTACTTTCCCCACAGGGGCTATGTAGCTGTCAGTAAACACATAGACTGCCTTTCAGCAGTGCTTGCTCCAACAAGGGCACCTGCTGCGCCCTGCTTAATAGCTTAGGGTTGTGCATGCAATGTAATGTGAACCAAAAGCTGTAATAAAATGGTAGGAAAAGAGGGAGGAAGAAGAGGTGAATCTCAGCCACTGCCAGCTCCTGGACCAGGGAGTCTAAACACCAGGCTTCAGAGTTAGACTCCAGCTTGCTGGCTGCATTGACTCCAGACACCTTCAAAGTTCTGTGGTATAAAATTTGCCTCAAAGAGTCACAGGAACGTAGCCAAGCTGCCATTTAGGAGTATCTAAAGGAATCATGGTCTTTTGGCCTTGTTAAATTAACTTATTCCATGCGTGCCATGCAATGCCTCTTTTGCACAAATAGTACTGAAACCTTTCCACATGAGTCCAAGTAAGCAGTGGGTGGACAAGGTACACGCAAGCATTAAGCCACATGAATGCAAAGAAAGGCACCCATAAATGTATCCAAAATAGTGATAAATTAGGCAGGAACTATTTATTTTCTTTATATATTAATTGTGAAAATAATGCTTTCAATAGCCCTGATGACATTAACTTTCTATTTAAATTTCCCTTGAGACTGATTCCATCTCTTCTCAGAACCAAATTTGTTTAGAACTTTTGGTCCATGATATTTTAAGCTTTTCAATCTTTGAATTTGTTCAGCTAGTGGGAAATAAAATCCTTACTATCGTAAAAGCCTCAAAAAAATGTGGATAGGGAATCAGAGAAAAATAAAATATTGAATTATTAAACAGAGAAAGTACTCTACACCACATATTAGAGACAGTGGAAAACACTGAAAAACAAAGAAAGAATTTTACTCCATACCAAATGGTATCAATGTTTTTAGTCTAAGCATTCAAAGATACTGTTTTGTTAAAAAGAGTGTGAAAACTGCATTTTTTAAAGGGATACAATTTTTGGAAATACTTATTAAGCAATGTCCAAAATACCCTCTCAAATGCTTAATCTTTAGCATCCCATCCTTTACTCAATATCATAAGTAGGAACATTTTCACCTATGTAATGGATTAATGAATCTTAATGGGAGGGAGTTTTCGTTGAGACTCAAGCTAAACTTTCTTTTTACTGTTTCCTCTCTCTTTTCATGTCCCCAAGCCCATCACTTTACATATTTCCTCTGTTATTATGCTAAATAATTCCTATTCATCCTCATTACATACTTTTCATATTGAAATGCTTTCCTAAACTACACTGGAAATTGTGATTGTGTCATTAAAAATTACAATAATGCTATTCTGCTTTCCCCAAAGTCCACTTAACACAACACCAAGAGGGATCAAAAGCACTCAACCAATGGGTAAAAGAGCAGAGCCTTTCCAAAAGGGCAGCCCAATGTCTGATATGAACAATTGTCAGGAAAGAGGTGTTTTGGAGCCTGCTCTTTCCTCTTAGAGACACTTTTCAGCCCCATGCCAACTGCTGCTTTATGCTGTGAGTTTCTCCCAACTTTAACCTTGACCCTAATTCTTACCCTAGTGCCACATGGAGCCTGAGACCAAGGTTTTCAGCCACACACAGGAAGAAATTCTCAGTTAAGAATTGTTTTTGCAGTCCAGTGCTTCTTCCAGTTTTTCTGGCTCCAGCTGTAGTTTTGCTCCTTTTCTCATTCCCGACCTTAGCACTGCATGCTAACACTATACCTAGGACACTGTTTCATTTTGAGCCCTGTCTCATTCCAGCTGCAGCTCTAGATTCTGTCTCTATCACAACGTCTGAGATGAAGTTAAGATCACTTGTGTATTTATGGCAGGGTGAAGGAAAAAGCCTAGAGCTGTAACTTCAGTGGTGCTGGGAAGTGGCTGCCAAAGCAAGTACTAGTGTGTTGGCTTTCCTCCTGTCCCATTGGGGCAGGAGAAAAGCTGCTTAAAACTTCTATGGCCAACAGAGAGCCAGTTGCTGAAGGTTCTGATGATGGGCAGGTCACTAGCCCAGTTAAACAAGTTGGTAACACCTCTGTGATGACATATTTAAGAAAGGAAAAAGAGTAGCTCTCTTTCTTCTCCCCAGGGGTGGTGATGTGGCTGCTGGGATCCATCCAGGTGGGGGCCACCAGAGCCCATCCTGCTGGAGGGCCACTGGGGGCTGCGCAGCCAGAGCCCTCCTGTGGCTGGAGCCGCCCGTGTGGTGCTGACAGGGACCATGCAGCGAGAGACATGGCAAGCAATTCCCTGATGCAGAGCCCAGATGAGATCAACCTCTCGACTACAACTTACAGACACCAACTTTCTTCCAAGTCAGAGGAAAAGGAAAAGGGAGGACGTGTGAGGAAAACCAACATGGCAACACCGAGGTCAGTGAAAAAAAGGAGAGGGAGGAGGTGCTCCAAGTGCCAGAGCTGAGATTCTCCTGCAAGCTGTGGTGAGGACTATAATACAACAAACTGTTTCCCTATAATTCATGAGGTGCATAGCGGGGTGCAGAGATCCACGTGCAGCCTGTGAAGAAGAGTGCTCACACTCAAGCGAGGGCATGCTGAAAAGCTGTAATCTAGTGAGGAACGTGAACAGAGAGAGATGACCCTTTCTTTTAGAGATGGAGGAAGAGAGCCTTTGCTTCCAAACTAGAACAGCTCATCTGTAAAAGACTAAATGCCCTGAACTAAAATGACCCGCGCTGGGCAGTTGTGGGAAGACTGCTTGGCCCGTGGGAGGGATTTCACATTGCAGCAGGTTTGGGCGGGCTGTTGCTTGTGACAGATAAAACCATGCTAGAAAAGTTCGCAGAGAGCTATCTCCTGTGGGAAGGATCCCACGGCACAGCAGAAGAAACTCTTTTCCTTAAACATACTGAAGAAAGATTTTTAAGAAGTGAAGTACTGACCAAAACTCCATGTTTTATTTCATTGCGTGGTCGGTAGAAAGAGGAAGGGACTGGGGAAGAAAGGTGTTCTGAAAGTTTGCTTTGGTTCTCATTACCCTTTTTACTTTTAATTCTGTCAACAATAAATCTTCTTTATACTGGTAAAGCTTTGAACCTGTTTTGCCTTAAAGTTTTCTTTCAATAATCCTTATCTCAACTCATGAAGTTTTCATGTTAATTTCTCGTCCTCTGTTTAACTATAGCAGAGGAAAATAAATAGATGGTTTGTTCGTGGGTACCTGGTACTTAACCAGCGTCAACCCACAACAACAGGATTTCAAGGTTCTCCTGAGAACCTTTCCTTCTTGCCATGGATCGTGTCTTGGGCTAAGACCAAGCCTCAGCCCCTGCACTAGGTTTAGTTTTAGGATTCATGCTAAAGTTAGGGTTTGGGTTAGGATTGGTATTTGGAGAGAAGGAAAGCCTAGAGCAACATCTGAAGGGACAGTATGAAGGAGCTACAAGAGGATAGGCACATGGAGGGAGTCAGGAACTGTATAAAAAACATGGAGATGGAATAGTATTGAGGTCTTTTAGTTATTTGTACCCCAGGCATTTGGGTTTGCTTTTGGGTTTAGCAAGACATTTTGTGTAACTGAACATGCACAATATTTTGACCAAAAGATGCATCTTAAATTAAGAGGCATCCCTGCTTATGTTGTTTTTGACTGTCTCACTAGGAGTCTCATAATGAAACAAACAGGGTGTATATCAATACATATGCTCCTGACAGAAAAATAGTCAGTGTAATGGAAGTAGCTAATATCCCAGAAGAGGTCTTTCTGTCTGAGAGATTCTAGAACATGGCAATGGACATTTTTCATCTCTGCAGAAGCTTTGAAATATTTCTTGTTGCAGTTGTTTTTTTTTTTTACCCGCATTTTTTCCTTTATAATCATCTCTTCTATTGAATGTGCCTCTAACCAGGAAGAGGTTTTGCAATATAACGAGCTGCAGCGCCACCAATAATTAATGCCATTCAACTTTACAGCCATGATTTTCTATTTTCTTTCATCTTTGGTAGCTATTTACCCCTGTGCAAAGTGAGTACAACACTAACAAATCAGATTGCGTCTCAATTTACATATATACAATGTCATTGCTCAGGAAAACAGTGCTTACATGAGTAAATGAACAGTTAAACAGCTGACTTACCATTTGCATCTGCAATCATAATAATGGCTTGCATAAACTAACTGTGCAATTGTGCATCTCTTTTTGTGTATGCACCTGCCTTATAGTTCTCTTCACCTCTGTTGCACATACATTTATGAAAATTTAGCAACTAATGTGTTTTGGTCCCCATTTCTGTTTTTTATTTAAAAGATGGCACCTCTCTCAACACCAAGTTTGCAATTATCTTGGGTCATTTATTCAGTCAACGTATAGCCTGAAATAAAGATACCAGATAACAGTTTATCACATTTTCTCACCATACTGAGAAAAATAGTAAAAGGAAAAAAGAAAATGAAGGAGTTTGTTTGGATTTCTCTTAGCCAGTTACTGAAAAAGATCAATGCATGACCACAGAGTAAAGCATAACTAACTGGCAAAATTATACAGATTGATGGCAAAAGCTTACTCATGAGTGTCATGAGTCAGTCAAGATCTTAAACATGCACATTGTTTACTGTGCAAAGCACTTACATAGCTGGCTAAATGCTGTTTCTTTATTTGGACTTAAGAAATACTGTCAGTGGAAGAAGTTGACCCTTTAAGGGGTCTTCAATGTCTCATCTAGGTCTGTTATGCATTGCAGAGCAATTGCCAGGGTGATGCTGTGTGCTTACCCTGACTCTAAGCATGCATGCTAAATCAATTCAAAGAGATAAATTGTTTGCTCCAAAAAGTGGTATCCTTGCTTTTTCCTTCCTGTTTGAAAAGCAACTGAAATAACACAGCTTTCTGGACTTATGTGGGGATTATACAGTACATTAACTTTGTTCTTATCCTCTGCAGCAAGGTGAATTTAATCCTTTTAGGGTGCATACAGGGGATGCTTTTTGATCTACTGTATGTTGATCCACTATTGTTGCTAATAATAATACTATCTATAATAGGCAGATACTAGTTTTATGTCTTCTGCATCGTCTGTCTTTCCCTGTAGAAAAGAAATTTGAAGATCTGTCTCAGATATTTTAATTCTCACAAAAATCCACCATATTCAGCATATTCTGACATTATTGTGATTCCAGCCATGCAAGGCACTTTACTAATTAAGTTTACTTTTGAATAGATCTGGACTTGAAGGAAATTTCTTCAAAGAGAAGTCAAATGTAACACCTATCAGTCTCCTCTGTTTTGCACATTAATGTTCAGGTAACTTCAGTCAGTGCTGGTGTCATCAGTCAATGGCAAAACAGAAAACACTAGTGAGTTGAATCACTAAATTTCTTTCACATGATAGTGTCCCTTTGAACTACATCTAATTATCTTAACTGTGGTGACATTACATTTTTCATAAAAAGATTTGAAAACTGAATGATAATACAATGTATTTTCTTTTTGCAGATGATACTGAATCGGAATCCTACTTGAATGACATCATGTACTGCATTCACGTTCTGAATAGAAAAAATAATTCCATATGGAGTACATTTACTGCAGATGCCTTGCCATTGAAAATTAGATACTCTGCATTTACAGTTTTGTGAAATGTTCTACTTTCAAATTAATTATAAAGGGGAACAAAGAAGTCCATCTACAGGAAATGTAGCCCATTGTTATGAAGAATCTCTCCAATGTAGCAGCACCTCCATTTGAACAAGTAATTACTGATTCCTTTAGGGATATAGCAGCCCTTGCCAAGATATGTAGCAGACCTCAAGGAAGCTGACAGAACAAGCTGAAATGCAGTGGCTGCTTATATAAATAGAAAAGAATTATATAAATGCTAGTGGACATTAAATAGAGTCATGATCAGCCAATTTGACCACACCTGTTGGGGTTTTCTGCTCCAAGTAAAAAAATCTCATGAGGCTCATTACTTTACACACAAAATCTATGCATGCTGGCATGCTTGGAACATACTGCCAGGAATCAGTGTTGATTAGTGGCTCGGTCAGTGGACTGATATTCAGAGAATCCAAGACTAAGTCCAAGATAAATTGATGTCTTGTCCAGTCACTTAGCATTGTTGTCTCAGTTTCTTCTGTTTCAAAGAGGGAAATAATACTGTGTATCTTGTACAGTACGTAAAGTACTCTGGATCCATGTGAGAAAGCAAGCTATCCATGAGGCTTAGTATTTTTATTGAATCTTTGCATGCATTTTTAAGTCTTTTAAATTTTTTTTTTATTATCAAGCACAGCATGATAAAATGCTCACTCAATAAGAAGGTTCTTTTAAAGCAAAGAGATTTCATCCTCCCCAAGATCCCAGCAATACAAATTGGTTATTAACATTAGACTGAAGACTGTTCTTATTTGGCATCTGATTTTCCAGATCTCAATTTGTGTAGCTCTCAGCAGGGAAATTCTTCCCTCCTAGGACAGGCTTATTGCTTCAAAGTGAGGCTTTTGCAACTTCTTCACTTTTGGATCTTATGTCTTTGTTTGTCTTATTGATATTTGAAAATTGATGCTCTTCAACAATCATTAATCACTTGTTACTTCTTAAAATCTCTCGTCTCCACATAAGTTTTTTTCATGAAAAAGCATGGTGTGTATCTCTCAGCATTAAAATGAGAATTCTAGAAGAGTGTAAAATAGTAACAATGGTAGTAAAAATAAGCTAGTTCATAATTTTTTTTTAAATATTTAAGAACAGTTCAGAATTTTAGAGATCTTTTTTGGCCCTGCTATGACAGTCTGAGAATACAAGATTTTCACTGAGATAAGAAAGTTTCTTGACTCTTTGCATGCCTTTGAGAAGGGATTGTGTCTCCATCTTCTCTAAATCCTTGCATCAGACAGTAGTTGTGCATAGCAAGATGTCCCCTAAGCTTTCTCTTTCTAATGCTGAACAAACACAGCTCCTTCAGCTTCTCATAAATCACGTGTTTCATCTCCCCGTCTTAGTGTCTTATCTCCTGTACTAGTTGCAGCATGTCAACATCTTTCTTATCTCAAGTAACCCAAAACTCGATTGCAGTACTACAGATGCAGCCTCATAAGTGTCAGCTAAATGAGAATTGTCAATTCCCAGGACCTGTTGCCCACATTCTTGATAACACAATCAGGTATGCAATTGGGCATCTTCTCTGCAAGGGCAGATTTTTGTTCCATTTTCACGTTCATGTTGTTTGTTACAGAACTGAAGTTTAATGAGCCAAACTCACATGAATTGCAGATTTATTTCAGCATTTAAAAAAGCCAACAAACCAATTCCACAATGAAAAACCTTTACACAATAAATGATAAATAAATGATAAGCCATAGACTGCAGGGTGGCTACTGTGTAGGGGTTACCTGTTATCTTGCTATTTGCAGACCATTTGAGATGAATGGGAAGTAGATGGTGTGTTTTAAAAACAACAGATGAAATTTGAAGTAACTGAGAGGTTGTGTTTCACAATTCACATATCGGTAATCTCAAGATAAAATGTCATCTGTTCGTTCATGTCAGCTACTCAAGAATAACTGAATCAGAATCTCTGGGTTAGTCAGTCCAACATGGTATTCTATTCCTAACCACAGCACTAACAAGTTCAATCTTGAGATGTAAACTGAAACAGAAAACCTGAGATGCTACAACACCATACAAATATTTTTAGCCCTGTATTTTACAGAACTGCTCCAGCACTTACGACATGAAAATGTCAATTTTTAAGTCAAGCCTGAAGCTGAGAGTTGGTCTTGACATAACTCAAGGAATTTGGCAGCAGCAATAAATTCAGCTTATACTTAATATATTATTATATATTATATTTAATATATTATGTTATGCTATACTATACTATAATATATTATATTATTATATATAGAATATACTTAGTATATTTAAATTCAGTATTTCAACGGCCTCAGAATTTATTGCTCAGCTTCTGGTACAAGTAACATTTAGCATAACTCGCCAGCTTTTTTATCACAGAAGCCTGATTCACATGGCAACTCTAGTCAACTCTTGAATATCTCTCTGACTATATTCTTGCCCTCTTTTTGCTTACTCTTTAAAATTTGTGCAAGAGACAGTAAAACTCTGTGATTTCCCCTGTTCTTGTTTGGCAACTTCCCATTCATTTTCCCCCATAACAATGTGTTAGGTTGTTCTTGGCTGGGCTCCATGTGCTCACCAAAAGCCCCTCTATCACTGCCTTCATCATCTGGAACAAGGAGAGAAAATGCAACAAAAAAACTCATGGGTCAAGAATAGGGAGATTTTTGCTCACCAGGTACTGCCATGGGCAAAACAGGCCTGACTTGGGGAAAAAATTGATTTAATTTTTTGTTAATCAAATCAGAATGGAATAACGAGAAATAAAACCAAATCTTAAAACACCTTCCCACCATCCATCCCACCTTCCTGGGCTCAGCTTTGCTCCTGAATTCTCTACCTCTTCCCCTCAGCGGTGCAGGTGGATGGGAATAGGGGTGTGGTCACCTCATCACATGTTGTCTCTGCTGCTTCTTCCTCCACAGGGACAGGATTTCTCACACTCTTCCCTTGCTCCACTGTGAGGTCCTTTCCACAGGAGACAGTCCTCCATGGACTTATCCAACATGAGTCCTTTCCATGGGGTGCAGTTCTTGTGGAACTGCTCCAGTGTGGGTCTCTCACACAGGCACAGTCCTTCAGGAACAGGCTGCTCCAAGGGGGTCCCCCACATGGTCACAAGTCCAGACACAAAACCTCCTCCAGCTCCTCTTTCCATGGGGCCATAGGTCCTGTCAGGAGCTTGCTCCAGTACTGGCTTCCCATGGGGTCACAATCTCCCTTGAGCACATCCACCTGCTCCAGTGTGGGCTCCATGGCCTGCAGGGGCACAGCTGCCTCACCATGGTCTTCATCATGGGCTGCAGGAACATCTCTGCTCCAGTGTTCAGAGCACCTCCTACCCCTTCTTCTTCACTGACCAGGATGTCTGCAGAACTACTTCTCTCGCATATTCTCTCACTTCTCTACAGTTTCAGTTGTGCAGCTTTTCTCCCTTCTTAACTATGCTGTCCCAGGGACCCTACCAACATTTCCGATGGGCTCAGCTTTGGCCACTGGGGGGGTCCATTCTGGAACCAGCTGGCATTGGCTTTGTCAGACATAGGGGAAACTTCTGTCAGCTCCTCACAGAAGTCACTCCTGTAGCCTCCCTGCTTCCAAAACCTGGCCATACAAACACAATAACCCCCAAAATGTTACTAAATTTATTTGAGTTAGAAACTGCACATTTTCCCTAAATATTTATTTATTTCTTATATAAGCAGTGCTTACACTGGAATGTATTAATAAAATCAGACCAGAAATCCATTTCATCAAGTGTTTTTTCTCTACTTGACTACATATTGCACTGAGAGATGTAAAAATAAATTACATAGAATATTGTTCTGCTCAAATTTTAATCCTAAATCTAGGAAGGTAAATAAAAGACAGTTTTAATATTATCAAGGATTATACAAATGCCTTTGGATTTTGAGGTAATTTGACTCTGAATCCTTAATGTCTTTTTGTGCATCTAAATTTTCTTCAGTTTTAACCTGTCTAAATCCAATTAATGTAAATTTTTGTCTTCCACAAGCTTTGTTATTTATTTCTTTTTTACACTATTTTAAAATAAAGTGCATCATTGAATCTATCCCAAACTGTTAACACCTACAGTACTAACAACTAACCATTTCTGCCCATAATTTGTCATTAAAGTCCCATGGAAACAAATGATTCCATCACATAAGGCAGTTTAATTTCCTGAGTATCTTCTCCTAGACTTTTAAAATATTCAAGTAGAATTTTTTTCCATTCCTTTTTGTACTTTCAGCTGATAATTGTTCAGAAGTTCTAAATAATTAAGAGGGACATGAGTTTCCATGAGCAAAGCCATCTGACTTCAGGAGAAGTTATCCTATTCTACATACTTAATACTTAAAAACATGATCTAAAAAATTTATACAGCGCTGAAGTAGCAGACACCATTCTGTAATTCTGGACATCAGCCGCGTGTCAGAAGTAAGAGAAATGTGACTGTAGTTATGCTTTGGCATCCAGCTGATGTGGTTACTGATTTTCAAAACAGCTCTGATAGCAGGTTTGTGTGTATCACTTAATTCCTTTACATTTAGGGTTCATATATTCCCAGTGAGACTAAATAGGTTGTCCTCTGTAGCAAGGCACAGTGTCTGTGTACCTACCGTTCTCTTGTGCTGTATACAAGCATCTACATGTCTTAATCATAGATGTAGCCCAGTAAATGTAATTTTTTTCATTACTAGGAAAAAGTCTAGGAATGTGGGATCTTAGAACTTGTCTGGGCTTTTCTTAGACTGAGCTGATTTTAGCTTGTTTTAGAAGCACGTAGATATATTTGGTAACAAACGTCACCCTTTTCTATTAATTGGGACAAAGAAATAAAATTTCTTTCAAGCTCCCTTGAGTAAGGCTCCCATATGCCCCCTACTTCTTCCAGAAGCCTGGAACTGTTGATTTTAGGACCTAGAGGAGCATTATAAAAGTGCAAGTAACATTAGAGAAAAAGGGTAGGAACTGGGAAGACGGTATCTAATTTCCAGTAGTATTGTCCTGGAATACTTATAACTGGATGTAGTATTTTGATTACACACTAAAATATAATTGGATGAACAATAAGTTTAAAACTATTTATATAAAGCATGATCCCTTTTTTTTCTGATATCAATATTTTAGTATAAAAACTTGAAAAAGCTTGTCAAAAGCTCACTATGTATATGCTAAGCTTTGAAACCTTAAACAGTTTTATTGACACAAAAAGAGACAGTTCCTGTTCAGTTACAGGTGCTCAAGTTTGGGTTTTATTTACTGAACCTTAAAGGATATATTTGCATCCTTGATGCTAACTCTTCATGGAAAATACTTGTTGCCAGTGCCAAAAGTTATTGTTCAGAATGTTGGAGTTACCCTAATGAATAGTATCTGAGCTTAATCACTTGAAAAATTTCCAGTGCTATTTTTCTTCTAATGTCCTAACAACTCTATCAGTGTTGTTGCCTCTTTTTATCTTTATTTCTTTATTCTTCTGTCTTTGTTTCAGTTATTAGAGACTCATTTGCACTCCATACCCTGACATTCTTTGATATACAATCATTATAAATCATGGGCAGTTTTGTAAAGGTCTGAAGTTTTTTTTCCATTATACTACAGTTAATATCTCATTACAAATATTATGTCTGATCCCTTGCGTTTGCAAAGGATGGTTTCATTCCATGCTGTGGAAATGGTAGGAACAGAAGTGACTTTTCATCATCAGTCAGAAGGAGTGAGCACATCATGCTATTGAATCAGTAAGCAAAACCTTGCTGTTGTTATTACTGTGATATTTATTTTGCTGTGGTTACTGAACCCTATTTGAGGATTAACTAGGATCAACAGCTACCTGAAGTACCACACCAGGGTACAGCAGATGTTTAGAAAGCTCATATGATGCACTGTGACCCAACAGCAAAATATGTGCACTGTTTCCTCTGAAATTGTGGGGAAGGAGAAGTTGTGAACACCACTTTTCCATTTTTTCTTTGTTAAAGGGACACCTTTTGCTATGGAGAGAATTCCATTGGTGAGTATTTTTCATCCTAAGGATGTTAAATGTTTTACGTATGCCCAGTTTCTTCCTTGCTTGAGGATTCTTTCCCAGTGAGAATATTTGTCAGGCATATGTAAATGCTCAAAAGAGATGAGCAGGAAATGTAGTGATGAAATTGAGGGTAAGTTACAAAGGCACTGAGTATCTGCACATTGGATTTAGAATCGTTGTACAGTGAGCATGTTGTGATTGTTGTGGAGGCCTTCTTCAAAGTCAGATACTGCTGCTGTAGGATGCTGCTGAATATAATGCCCCCTTTTATCAGTACTATGTGCATGTTGTGTTTGCACTATGCACAGAGATCATATTGAATTTAAACACAGGAAACATGGCAACATACAGAGTGTTGAATCTAGAAGACTTCTGAATGCTGTTACCTAATTAACCAGGAACAGCTGCTTGTTTTACTGACTCTTTTTCTTCATCTGTTTTAGAAGATCTGTAGCAGTACTGAAGACATGACTTCATAATTCCTGAGCAATTATTTATAAATTCTTCATAATTTGAATGAAACTGTCATTGTTTTAGTACTTGGAATTGTCAAAATATAGAGAAAAATGTGTGTATGCCTTCAAACTTCTGACCAAATCCAAAACCTCCATGCAATATCATCAGCAGAGGCAATCCATGCTCTTCCCCATGGATGTTAAATCTCTTGTTTCATTTTTGTATTGTGGTGCAGATTTCTCATCTTACTCAGTGGTTTTGGGTTCTCTCAGTTTGCCTAGTTGTTGGTACTTTTGCTGTGCTTAGTGTCTGTTACTGTCATGTAGTTTATTTGCTAATTTCTCCTTAGATAGAGTTTCTGGATTCCAAAAGCCTACACTCTTCAACATGCCTTTTTTTCTTTTTTCTTTTTTTTTTTTTTTTTAATTGTTGATAGAGGACAACAAATGAGGTAAAAGATCCTTTAAAATGTCACTGATGCTTTTGCCATACAAACTCTAGGAACTGTCATTTTAGATTTGCACCAACTAGACCCCCAGAGGAATTCTATGACAGAAAGTAAGCTGTGAGAGGTAAACACCTTCTAACTACCTATTTTTTTGTGTATAATGGAAAACATCAGTGGATCAATTTTTTGACCAATTTAGGTAATGGCAGAGCTTGAGTATGTGTTTGTAGGCCTGGCTAGTTGTATCTATTTCAGAGTTGAAAACGTAGTTTAAAAGAAAATCAGTGAAGGAGATTGTATGTCTACTCCCCAGGACCTTGCTCTTTTTTAATGTTTTTCCTAACTTGAGCAGAAAATAAGAAATACGAGATTTCCTGTACAGTGGAAGTATTTGAAATGTTGCACCTTAGGAAACTCCAACATGGAGCTCTTAAAACATTTATGACCACTCTTTGTCAGCCTTACTGTGGGTTTCTCTGCAGCATGGCTGGCGTGTACAGGCAGCTCCCACTGGAACCACGGGAAGCATAGCAGGGAAGCCTGGCAGCACAGTTAAGTGTACAGGTAAAACAACAGTTAAAGAGAGCTCTGGTTTTTTGGTGGGTTGCCAAAGGAATAGGGAAGTGACATCATGCCAGCACAAATTCCTGAGCTGTCTGCTAGCTGGAATGGTGTGAGATGGAGTTTTTAGTAGTGGAGTGACTTGAACATCTGCAACAAGCTTTTTCTCTATGAAAATGACAATTTACTTCAAAGAACTCCAGTTCTTGAAGGAAGTTTACAGTCTTCAGCAACTTCCTTCCTTCCCCCCTCCGCTCCCCAGAAATATTCTTATTCTCCAAGATAAAATTATCCAGTCCTAGAACTTTGTTGTACAAAAGTTCCTGTTGAAACAGCAAAGTTGAATATACGTATTAAATTCTGCAGGTTTACAATTTGACTGCTTGCACTTTCTCTGTTTTCTACAGACCTTCCTCCAATAAAAGGTTAATTTTTGGAAGCAATTTTAGGGCCCAAGCTAGCAATGAAATGGAAGCTTCAGAGATTCTCAGGATATCTAATGTTGTGGTTGGGTGCCCATGTACTGAGGCTCATTGTGATACGTAATTACGTTCAGTAGGAGACTCAGAAGATTTTAAAAATCTTTCTGCCTTTGAACGAATTAAACTCATTTCTCTTAGAAAGGAATGTATTGAACCCTTCTCTTTCTGACAAAATAAAACCACAAAGAATCGTATACATATTTCTCAAAAGCAAAATACTGATGAACCTCCTTAAGCTCTCAGGACACCGCAGTAGTGGTGGTTCACAAATCCCTGGGCATGTCCAGCCAGCACAGCCATCTTGGCTTCACTCAATTTCCATGACCAAAACGTTTCCAACTCCCTTGCAGGGAGCTGTAAAGAGCTGCTACGTGTGGCTTTAGTTGTTATTCCGCAGTTGCCAGAATTGTGGCTATGTTTAGCTTTTCTGACACTCTGCTGAGAAACTGGGTGACCTGCCAGTAAACATGTTCTCTTCTGTAGGAAACCTACCTGCTTCTGTCCACACCCTGTTCTTCTAGAACACTTCTACACTAATGTGACAGTCCAGTGACTAACTTCCTAACTCTAGCAGGAAAGGGAAGATCACTAAAAGCTGTTTTGTCTGTGGGATGGTCAGAGCTTCAGCTCAGCTCACTCTTCCAGTAGTTTGCAGGGATAGACACTAAGTCAGGGTCCCTCTTTTGGCCAAATCAGAAGCAAAGAAGTCTGGACAGAAGGGCCATTCCTTTTCAGATTTAAACAGAGTTTAAATTTCTCACACCTGGAGATCTGAGGTACCAGGACATGCAGCATCCGTCACCACAAGTGTTCAGCCAGGGCAAGTTAGATGAGACTGGAGAAATGTATTTAATTGTTAAGATCTTAAAAAAAAAAATCTTGCCCTTCCTGAATATGTTTATGTTCCTCAGATTTACAGACAGGACAGGTCCTTTCTCAGTGTATTTGTACTCATTTATGCATATGAAAACTCCAGTGAGATTATTAGCCCAGGTATTGCTTTTGCAAGGAGAATGAAGAGCTGTTTCTCATAAAAATGAGCTTCCTCCAACTGCTCTTCAGGGCTTGTTTCATCTAGCACTTTCTGAGCTGCAACAGAGTTATTTTAAGCTTGTCACAAATTAGCAGAGAATTGTGTAACCCCTTGTTAGTATGGGAACTAATGGGTCAGGCCAGGTTCAGTACTGATGTTAATTGCTCTGCCTCTGTTTGATGTCAATGGCGCTGAATTATTTCCTGATAACAGAGGACTCAACCTTTCATTTTTCTTTTGACACACAAGCATTGGTTATGCTGAGTGGGAATCTCATTTGTGAAGTTTTATAGACCTGGGCTGAGATGCTTTGTATGCTAACACTAGAGATCTTATCTTGTATCCTTTTCTGTGGCTTTCAATGCAAAGTATAACCTCCTATTTCTATTATAGCCTCACACAGTTTTTTGAAAAAAACCAGCAAGTCATTTAGAAAGGAGGGGGTGTCTCTTTCTCTCATTTTTGTCTCCATCCTTCACATGTAGTTTTCCTCATCACACGTCTATTTCTAGTGTGCAATCTTTTGTACTCCTATTTGAATTTTCCATCTTTATTTTCCTCTTTGATTCTGTTTCTGGACTCTTACCAGCAACCGCATTCTCTGCTTTGCTGCTCTATGATTAGAGTTTTCTTTCTAGTTATTATCTTGCTGTGTGAATTTTCTGAAAATATCTATTATCTGGAATTGCATCTAGTAATTTAAAATATTTCTATTTATGTGTCTTCCCTTTTACCCTCTTTCTGTCCATCTTTGCCATAAAGATTCAGAAATATTTGTTGACAGGAACTGAATCTTTCTTGTACTTTTACATACTCAGTTATTTGCTTTATATAGGTCAGGAATTTCACTGACAACTGATTATTGAAGTTATACTTTTTACTTATTATATGGCAATAAATTAATGAACAATGTGTTATTCTGTTTGCCATTTACATGTAGATTTTTTTGTTCCTTTAAAACTGAGATTTAATTATGAAATTCAGTTTTGTCTGCCAAATTCTTGTAAGTTCTTTGAGTCTTCTTTGAAGATTAATAGTTGTCTAATTATAATAATGGTGTTCATATAAGCAGTTGTCTGAAGGAAGTAAAGAGCAAGATTTCTGTAAGAGTTTGGTTAGGACAGTCTTATCAAGGGCACTTAACAGTCACCTGCTTCATGAAAACATTCTGGGTTTAAAAGACATGATAGAAAAAATATTTCCAAGGGGAGACAAAACAGGTTAGATAATTGTAGTGATCTAATTCATAGAAATGGTCTGCAACCAATTTTATTGGCACATACTACTTAAGGATAAAGGAAAAGGTCCCTGAAGGGACAGTAAACTTCCGTGCAGGGGTGAGCACAAGAGGCTTAAGTGGCACAGGGCAGCATAGACATGGAAATTTCTTAAGTTCACATTATTTTCAACACAAAAAATAAACATGGGTTGAACCTGTAAATCTACTCCCAGAATGTCTGTGCCCTCTAGAGCATGGGGTGCTTGGCATGCTTAAGTTCTGGGTAGCTTTGGACAGCATCATGCATACCCAGACTGCATGCCAGCAGTGAGGTCCAGCATTCACACACACAGCTTTGCAGTTCTGTTTGGCGCTTAAGCTTCAGCTGTTGTGTAATATCCACCTTTGATGTTGTGTTCACTACTGAATGAGGATAAGGACAAAGACAACCAAGTGCTTATGGTCTTCCAATACCTTCCCATAAGAGAGACTCAGAGAGTCAGTTCACTGCAAGAGTTATGGAAGAGTTCAGACTATAGAACTGCAAGAAACTTTAAATTATGGACTTGTATACGTTGATACTCACACGATTATGCTCACATAAACTTGAGCGACTTCAGTGAAATAAATTTTGTTTATTGTGTCTTCTTGCATTTTAACAATGTTTAAATAATAGCTGACTCAGATGAACTAAATATCAAACATTATCACTGCCTTGAAATCAAACCATAAAAATGATCTGTTCCTAATAACTGGTATTTCTTCATAGAAAATATTAGTCCATAATCTTTTTATTTGCATGTCTCTTCTTAAGTTGTACAAAGAATTTGGAAAGCATGTAGGCAAATGCAAACATACGTTTGGAGGCAAATGTAAAGGAATCATCTTTGGTACTTGACAGCCATGGTTACATGAAGAGGTTAAATTGTGGCAGATCATAGTGAAGAAATAGCACAGTGCATAAGAGAGGTAGCCCAGTCCCAGTAATGACAGCCTCATCCTCAGATAAGCATATCTTACTGAGGAAAACATGCTTATTTTCCCCTCATATTTTCAAATTTATGAATATATGATCTGCTTGTTTATTTCCAAGTAATTGTCATCCAGATTCCTGCTTCAAGCCTTACCTTGTCACTTATGTTCTAATTTTAGAGGGAAACTGATTTTTTTAACAGAGAATGAAGATTACTTCTTTTTCCAGTTTTTATTGTTTCATAGGTTTTGATCCAGGAAAATTGGTCCTGGATCCCCATTAAGGGGAGATGAATACCTCCTATTTTGTAATCCTAGAAAGGAGATGGACTTGCAAGGAGAGCGGTGAGTTTCTAGAAAGTGAGTTCTATCTGCTGCACAATGTTGAGAACAGGACAGTCTTTGGTAGTAGAAAAAATAAGTTTGCTTTTGCAAATTATACTTTTGCTCTATTTAAATCCCATTTTTAAAAATTTCATATGTCTTTTTGTGTCTGAGTGGTGGCTAGACTTCTTCTCTCCTTTCTTTATTATTTTTTATTGTTCCCTCCTTGGTTTTGCTGTTCTTTCCCTCTCTTAAATTCAGCAAATTTAGAGTAGTAGGAAGGGAAATAGGACCTAATGAAGTGAATTTGGTCAATGACTGTGGTATGTCATACATTGTTTAATACAGAACTAATAGAAGGTGGCCAATGTGATACCAAACTTTCTGAAGAAATAAAAAGGATCTGAAGAAACTAAGGGTCAGTGAACTGTCTTTTTTACTAGACAGACGTGTAGATTCACGCAGCCTTTTTGTCTGCTTAGCTGAATAAACATCTAAATGCCAATATCTTTTTGCATATTAAATAAATGTTAAATAAATTTTCTCTCAGAGAAAATGTAGAAATATTAAATCATTACTTAACCAGGTAAACACACTTTATGGTGAGTGATGAGTATCCTGTGTACTAGAATTGGTGGAGAAGTGGTGAGAGGTTATCTGAGGGCAGAGCTGCTCTATAGGGGGAACTCCTAATTCACACATCTGCTAGGGGTCTTCTGAAGTCAACAGCATATCAGTAGGAATGATCAAAACAATATTGCTGGAGAAATGAAGCTGTCACAGGAAATAAAGAAAAGTCCCCTCTTAGGTCAGCAGCAGTTTAAAAGATATGAAATAGAAGGTAGAGTATATACTTGGTTGCGACAACAGAAGACAGCTAAAAGTGAGATTCAAGTGCTATGTAGCATAATTTTTAAAATCTGGAAAAGGTATTAATAGGGAAATAAGAGAGTTTGTAGATTATTTTTATGATATTATATTTAAACCAGAAATATTTAAAGGTGTCTGTCAAAAGTTTCAGAAAATTTTCATGCTAACTAAACGCTACAGTGACAAAAATGAAGTGACATTAACTGTCATAGAGGCAAAGCAATGTAAATGAATAATAATAGTTTCTCATATTATCCAGGTAACTAGGGCTAAAGCTGTTATGAATAACAAAGAAAGAGAAAGGTTCTTCATATTTTTTAAAAAACCTAGAAGAGGGATGAAGTGAAGCAAAGATGTCTCATTAAAACTTTCAGTGCTTAAGAGAATCTGAAGTGAAACTCAAGTTTTGACTGTGTTTTTTTGGCTGATCCAGTTACTCTTCACCTGTATGGTTATAAAGCTGTAGAGAAGTTTTCTCTTTAATAAGAGTTTAACTCCAAGGACAGAGAAGAATCTTTTCAAAGCAGAAGCTGGGCTCCAAATTCACTAACTTCCAGTAGAGATGAAGTGCCATATAAACATATGTGTCTTTATTTATCTCCTCCCCATAACCACCTACACACAAACTAGCCTAGCTTCTTATCCACACTGTGTGGGCAGAGAACGGGAAAATAGCTCCTGGGAGACCTCCTTCTCTCTCCTTGAAAGAAAGGGGGAAGTCTTGGTTGCTCCTAAGGTGCTCTGACTGCAACTACTGAGTAACAAACCAAGATTCTGCCCCAGCAAGAGAATTACACATCCCATTCCTGCCACAAGTGAAAACCTGGGTCAAATATCTGGGTGCCTGAACAGGCACAAATATCAGCCTCTCCTGACAAGACCTGTTATCTTCACTTACCTAATGAATACAGCCAAGGTTTAGCCACTATCCCTCTTCTCTCCTTACCCCACACTCAGACTGTCAGACTTCAGATGGCTGAATTAGCTTCCCCAAGTTAAAAAACTTACAATTTTGAGTTAAGCATTATCAAAACCTTCTTCAAAGATATTCCCCAGCTTTCCATAACATGAAAATATGGTTTGATTCATCAAAATGTATTTATACCTATCTAAAGCTGAAAAATAGTTTCCTTTGGTTATCTAGAGTCCATGGAAAAGAAACATTTCATTTGATCTAAAACAATTGTATTGAACATCAAATAATTTATCTTTATTTCAAGTATTTTTTAAATGAGGAAATGGTATCAGAAGGATCAGAGGATGTTACAATAGAAAAACATGAAAATCAGTGGTTTCATTTTGAAATCATTTTGCAAGTTTTTTCCAGGTATTTTTAGAAAATTGAATGACTACCCAATGTTATCAAATATTTTGCTCAGGAAAATAAAGTAGTGGTTGTAAAATCTCACTATATTTCAAACAGTCTCTCATCCTTAGAATCTACCATTAATAATAATTTTTAGAAGATGAGATTTTATTCCAAGTTTCCACCTTGGGGGAGTTTTCTTTTTATCTTGGCATTGCAAAGCTCTGAAAAGAAGCATTTCGAATGGAAGGCATGACAGATCTTTTAAATGGAATATGCATCTACTGAGCTCCACACTATAATTACTGTCATACTGAAGAAGGTTAAATATTTATGAAGAATGTGCTTTTTATCAGTCAGTCTAATTTTTAAACCTGAATTCTGTAATTGCATTGAAATGCCAATAATCAAAGGGGGGGTTCTTTCTTGGCAGGCATAAGAGTTTCACTGGTCTCATTTATTTGTGGAGCGTGGCCAATATAAACAAATTCTGAGTAGTTTTTTCATTTTGGATCAAAATTAAATTGAAACTGGTTATGCCAAATATCTTCTTAGGCAATACCTGAATGTTTTTTGCTTGTTTGTTTGTTTTTTCCCCCAGAGATTAGAAATTGGGCTTTCCTCCTTAATGTATATTGAGTTTTATATTCAGTCACTTTGTGGATTTCTTCCTCCCCAAATTTGGTTAGGTTAAATAGCAAATTAATCTTAGAGTCTTAGTAGCATATTTTGCTATATTGAAAAAATGCAGTAAACTTCTGGATTGTTTCGTGACAAAATTTACTTCATGACCCAAATTTCTCTGATGCTTGCACTATAATAAATTTGTTGAAAATATGTTCCAAATTCTGGTTTTACCAAGGTTATTACAGGTACCTTTTACCTCATATTGCAATCCTATAATCAAAATACTAATAAAGCAAGGAGGTGAAAATATTTCTGTTTAATAATTTTATTGATTCACATCAAGTCCCACTATTTTTATATGACTGTTTTATGTGAATTAATCTAGAATATTGGTCTGAAGAGAAATACTAGAAAACCTTCCCTAAAGGATGTGCAGACTGTGATTTTATATTTAATCAGGCTTTTAAAACTTCTAATGAGGGTTCTCCATCTGGAGAAGCAATGCATGTTGCTGAACCCACTCAGTCTAGAGAGGGTACTCACACAGTATTCTAGTCACTGGGAGGAGGTGAGGGGTGCCTGCTTTTGAGGTGGAAACTACCTCAACTACCTGGGCAGCACATCCAGGAGGTGATTAATAGAATAAGAATAAATGTCTAAAGAATGCCAGGTCAGCCCACCCTCCAAATATTTCCTTCTTTCTGTGAACTGGAAAGGAACAGACCCAGCCATTTGAAGTTGTATGAAAAGTATGCTAACCACTCGTATTCATAGGAACCCTGCCACAGCACAGCTTTGTTCTAAATGAAAACAAGTCTTCCTCAGTTGTGTGAAAGGTATGCCCTTGTCCTTGGGAGGAGGTCCTGGACCCTGCTTCCAGGAGAGCTACAAGGACCATCCCCAGAGTAATAGAAGTGAGCACTGCGTTGTGCAGTGTTTTCTGATGGGTACTCAGAGCAACTTTCTATTATCAGTGCAGGGCAGCCCTTCTGTCAGATCTAAGTCTCATTGTGCACTAGATAGGAAAGGTAAGGGACAAAATTCTAGTGTGACTTCCATTCAGTGAAGCATTTTTCATCCTAAGTATGCCCCTTTTCACAACTTCCAGAAAACATTGTAAGGGCTAAAGGTGTCAGTAAAGCTGAGTCATGAAGCATCTTGTACTTAAAATTAATTTGCTCTTTTTCATTTCATTACAATTTAAGGAACTACTTAGAATTTAAAAAAAAAATGGGCTTTTACAGAATTAATTTCCTTCTATTCAAGCTATAAAGCTTGGAATATATACTTTCAGAATTTGTTATGAATTTAGTATTGACTATTTATGACTTTTTCAGAGTTCAGTTTCGTTCAGTTGCCAATCTGAATGCAAAGAGTTAAATCCTGGGAAATGGCAACAAGGTTGTTAAAGAAGTGCCTTAGAAGGTAGAACAATGACACAGATAAGGCAGCCTAAGGTATATAACTTCAAAGAATTTTAGATGTGAATGGCTGCTGGGCTATTGGGAGACAAACTGTCTCCGTGTAGGCTGGAATGGGGTACTCTTCCTAGGGCTATGCCTGGGTTCAGCAGGGATCTGAAACTTCAAAGACTTTAGAAAAGGGGAGGGGGCATTAACAGATTAGGAAAGGCTATGAGAGATGAATCAATGGAAAGCTGACAGTCAGATTGCAAGAGACATGGGAAAATATCAAGTGTGGTGAGCTGAGCAGGGTGTTGAAGCTTTTTGCTTTGTTTTGTTTAGCTTTACTTCCAGAAACGAGGTTAATTCAGCTCATGAGAAAATAAAAGTTTCACACAGTTCTGTGTATGTTCCTCCTTTTCCAGAATTTGTGTTTCACTTCTTGTTTCTCCAGTGCAATCATATAGCTGTGAATCTGTACATATGTTTAAGAAACAATTACGGCTAATGTTTTATATTGACTCAGATAAATCCCAGGAGAGGTTAAGCCGAATCCCACTAAAGAGGAATAAAGGTCTAGCATCTTTGATGTATATTCCTGAAGATCCAAAAGAAGGAGAGTTTCATATATCTATTAGGTGTGCCAGTGCTGTTCATAATTGTTTCTCCAACATTACATTAAAAGAATTGTATAAATCTGATTCTTCTCCTCAATAAAGGCAGACTGAAGACTGTCAAGATCATCATAGACCATTTAGATTGTGAGTGTTTTGACCTTGTACAGACATTATCTGTGTTGGTAATGTAGAAAATGAAAGCATTACATCATTTAACCTTTGTTATCTACTCTCTGTTACTTTTTTTTTTACTTGTTAAGTAAAAGTGTTTCTTGCAAAGCTATTCTTCTGCATCCTTTGCTGCTTTATATTCACAGATGCATACGGGATTAACTTTGAACTCCTTTTATATTGTGTTAATAGAATTTTATGACACATATTGCTGATCAGCTTCTAGCAGGTGCCAATGCCTTTAGGTGGTCTCTTGTGGATTTTTTTGATTCCCTTAGTTTTGAGTTGAATGCAATTTGAAGGGGCAATAAATGTTGAACCATTCAGAAAAGTATAGTAGGAGTAGAAGGGCCATGCGGGGAAGCCATGTGAGGAGTGGCTGAGGTCACTTGGTCTGTTCAGCCTGAAGAAGAGGGGACTGAGGGGAGATCTCATTGCAGTTACAACTTCCTTGTGAAGGAAAGCAGAGGGGCAGGTGCAGGTCTCTTCTCCCTGGTGCCTAGTTACAAGACTTGAGGAAATGGCATGAAGCTGAGGCAGGGGAGCTTTAGGGCTGGATATCAGGAAAGAGTTTTTCACCCAGAGGGTGGTTGGGCACTGGAACAGGCTTCTCAGGGCAGTGGTCACAGCACCAAGCCTGTCTGAATTCCAGTAGCATTTGGACACTGCTCTTGGGCACATGATGTGACTCTTGGGGGTGTCCTGTGCAGGTCCAGGAGCTGGTTGGACTCAATGATCCTGATGGATCCCTTCCAACTCAGTATATTCTGTGATTCTAAGATTCCATGACATTAATTCTACTAAGATAATATTGGTTTTGCTTGAAATGTGCTAGCCTGATCCCTTTGTTCTTCAAAACAATTTCAGTTTCCTTGAAAATGTAGGCATTATAGGAAAACTGTATAATATTTCAGGAATTCAGAATAGACAAGTCATTAAATACAAGATTTAGCACCTGAATGGAGTCTCATATCTCTAGCAAGTAGCTTATCTGAGGTCTTTAACTTCAGTTACATTCTTTCAAGTATCACTGATTTGAAAGGCACTGGAAGTTGGGGGCAAATTGCAGGAATGATAAATGTCAGAATCGTAATATTTAAGGGGTATAATTTACAGGATCTGAAGAAAAGCTGTTTGTTTCCAAAAATATCTTTGTAGGGAACCTTAGGGGAAATTCTATTGTTCCCTTTCCAGAATTCCAATCTAATTTCATATTTAAGTACTCACACAATTTTAAAGAATGATGGTGAGCTACCTGTAGGCTTTTTAATTCTGTTTTGGAATCTTGCCTGACAACATTCATGCAAGGATGTTCTAAATTACTTAGAAGAAAACATAGCACAAAAAAATCAGCATTATGTGACTGATTTTGCAAGTAAATCTGTAAAGGTTTTTGTTGTACATCGTTTGGATATCTGAAGTAATGTTGTCACAGACATTCAGGTGTTGTTTAAATCCTGTTCATGTTTTTTACAGCCAATCAGGCAGAACAGCAATAGAACATAATTTCTGCAAACAGTACTGTAAATGGTATAATATATTTCATTGCATACTTTTTGAAGGAAGATATGAGGTACATCTTACTAGCATGTGTATAAATTTTTAAATAATTTGCTGCCAGTTTATTTAGGTGAGAAATTAGCTTCCATTCACCTACAAAAGTCAATTAGAAAAAGGCTGTGTTTATTTTATTGGACTATTAACTATAGAATGGCAATTTACATTTCCTATATTTAATCTGCAGAACAGCAGTCTACAGCCAGATATATTCAATTACTCTCAATGATTTAAGGAAACATCGTTACCTCCTGCAAATGAAATATCTATATGGGCACTTCAAAAATATTGAAAAGCCTGATTCTTTTGGCAGTTTATTATTTTATTAACAAGCATTTTAAATTTGTTATGTTTTATGTATTTTTTTGCTTCCTTTGTTGTCTTTATTAGAAAAGAATGTAGTCTTATATTTAGCTTAACTTAGCTAAGTTTATAAATCTAATAGTCACTGATCTCATTGCTACAGCACCTTTTTCTTCCTGCCTGCTGTTTTCTTTTCCTTTTCATATTTTCTACAGAGGTAGGGCAATATAGCCCTTTTACAATGACACCAAAGTTCAACTAAACCTACACTTTCTTTCATGAATCTTTTTTTTTTTCCCAGATGACAATCAAGACAAGTGATGTTAGCATACATTCAATACAAACAGCACCACCATGTCTCGATAAGACTGTATTGTAATGATTTTGAGGCAAATCATCTATTGAGGTATGCAGTCAATAAAGTTGTTTCAAGAAAAGAATGAATTAAAACGTCGGTTTGTTGTGGGAGAGCTACTAATGACCAATTCTGAAGCTCGTACTTTCACCTTTTCCCCCTCAGCTAACCTCCATTTGATGGTAGCATCATGTGCTCTTTTGAGGCCACCACTTGATCTAGACCAAACTGAAGGAAAATAGAGATTCCACAATATTCATCTGGGTGTGTTATAGGCAGAGCTGGTTGTCTTTCTTCTGTGAACATGTATATGAATTATAGAATTAAAAAAAAAAAAAAAGAAAAATACTTATCAACTTCACATTTCTCTGACCTCTTATCTAAATTACAGCTGTCATCTGAGCATAGTCATGGCCTTGCTTTGCAATTTATGAAAGTCTTTGTTCACCATGTCCATTGTGTGAGACACCTCTCTTAGCAGATCAGCATGATTCTTGCAGACGTTTCATTCAATAAAGGGCAGTGGCTGTGGCTTCCTCTGCTTTTCAAACGAGCATTTTAACCTGCACGCTCAGATTGCAAGGTATATCTTTTTCTTGATTGTCTGTGGAAGCTAACAAATTGTTAGGGGATGATTAATGACTAATGATTTCAAGGGAATGATGACTGTCTTTATGGTCCACATCTCATAAACCAGTCTGCACTTTATCTTGTATGCTTATCTCGCCTGCATGAACAAGTTGGCATCTGCCTCGATAACCACTTCTGCATATTCTTTTTGTTTTCTTTTGAAGTCTAAAATGGAGAGAAGGAAACTGGCATTTCCTTTTCCTGAGGCATTCACTAAATATTCTAGAAAAGGCAAAGAAGCCTGGTAACTTCTTTACTGCTAGACAAGCTCCAAGAAAACCAGAAGAAAAATCTGTTTTCATTCTCTCCCTTATACTTGAATTAAAGGTGTCAAAATACGGGTAATGTAGTAGAATTTTCTAGGGATATAAAAGAAAAATAGCTTGATCCACCATAAATCTTTAGTTTGAGCTGTAGAATACACTATCAATGAACTGTAACTGCTGGGACTGTCTGCATCCTTCTGCTGCATTTAACTTCCATTGTCTGTTTTGAGATAAATTGTAAAGCAACATATCAAGTTAGCAGCTTATTGACTGTCCTGCTGGAAAATATGTAGAGCAGGCATGTTTAAATTAACTCTGTTAAGGAGTGAACAAGTCAAGTCTGTGCAAGACAAGTTTACATAGCAAGCATTGGACTGATAGGCAGTAACTCAAAAATGAATTGTGCTTATTTGGGTGGAGGGGATTTTATGAGACGTGTTGTTTTCATGAACACTTTGATTCTAGCTAATTTGTACATGATTTCTTGTTCTTTGAAAGGTGTCTGGCTCTATACAACTCTTCTTGGAATTTTAAGGATACCTTTTTTCTCTCATGCTGCTTGGCTAGTTTAAGAAGGATAGCTAAATAACCTTGGTATTCTTTTCTGGGACCAGAGGGAAGAATTTAGCTTCATTTTAATAAAGTTCTTTACACCATTTCAGAAATGAAGAGCGACTATGGAACAACTACAGATAATTTTTGTTTTCTCCATCTCTTTTCAAGTGATTAAAAAAATATGATATCAAAGCTCATAGGGTTTAATGAACCTGTGTTAATTTAAACAATATGAGAGTTTGGCATACCATCTGGAAAAGTCTAGTGCATGTCTAATAGTTGTGTATTTTATTTGATTATTGGGGTTTCTTCCATTATTTGACTTGTTCTAATGCTAAATTCCTGTGATGTTTGCAACTATTTCATAGAGCTGAGGTAGGTGTCCCTTGCCTTCTGGTTGGTCCTTTGTAACTTTTTCTTATGGAGAAAGCAGGATTTCAGAAAAGGTTAGCTAAGTCAAAGGTAACTTATCACCAGAGATGGAATAAACAGAAAAATGATATTACCTAACTGAGATGGTCTTTAGTGTCTTTAAAGATGAGAAGATTTTATTTTCATCACTTCAGTTTGTAGATATTTAAAATGTAGTGTTTTTTCTTCAGTTGTGGGTTCCTTGTATTGGGTTTTGGTTTTTTGTGTGTGCGTCATTTTGGGTTGTTGGATTTTTATGAGAAGATAGAGGCTATTTCCCTGTGACAATATTCACAAAGCCTTCAGGAGGCTATCAGAACCACAGCCCATGAAAAGAATCCATTGTTTTTCGAGGTTGCTTTTGAAAATGCCAAATGCCAAATGTTTTGGGCATTTTCTGCATGAACTGTAGTTTATGTCTATGGACCTATAGAATTGTCTCCCTTTGCTCAGATGATTGTATGGAGGACAGCATGTTTAATAAGTGCATCTGAGAGCAGAGTAAGATAACAATCCTGACTAGATTGTTATATAGAAATATATATATAAATATATAGAAATATATAAATATATAAAAATATATATAAATAAAGGGTTTCCCAATTATTGTTATTTTGTTTAAAAGTGATCAATAATTTTATATTCTTTTAGAAAAGGAAAGACTTTTTCTTGTCATTCTTTTTCTGGTTGGTTGCACCCATCAAATATTAAATTATAAATATACAAAGTTGTGGCACAAATCCCTTGTGAAAGGGGCTAAGGGTGGTACTAAAGGTGTCTCCTTTAAAACCAGGAATTTTCTTAGACCTTTTACCCTTTGTTGGCAGACAAACAAAATGTTAATGATTGAGTGGAAAGGCAAAAATTGAATGAAAAACATAACCCATTGAAAGATGAACATTTTGAGAGGTGTGGGGATTTCTGCACTTCCACTGCTGCAGTGTCCTCACAGACAGATTTGGGTGTCATTTACCACCACCTCCTCTTCACCCAGAGTGTTTCAACATTCTTATGTCTAACATCTGTCAAGAGGAGAAAATGATCCCTGGGCATTCATTCGATTTAAATATTTTTATCAAAAGCGTTTGTCAGTTCATGGATTGGTCTGAACTAGACGAGTCAGTGGGTGAAGATAGGTCATGCTGAAATGGACATACAAGGGCTGTGGTGTCACACCACAAACTGTTCCATTGAAAAATTTGTATCAACCTCCACAATGGCCATGGCATGCCACTTCTCTAGTCCTCTTTGCATGACCAGTGCTTTAAAGCAAATGTATACAAAGATACATCAGTTCCCTGATCCAATTCCAAGGATAACTGCCCACAAAATTGTACCAATCCTAAGACAGTAAAAATAGAGGTCAGGAATATATTAAGGTACCTGAAGAGTTCTGTAGTTTAATGGGCTAATTTTTGGTGGCAGTGTTGGAATGAAAGGCTGTCTCACATTCAGGTCTGCTCAGGGATGCTTCTGTTTGCAGAACTGTCATGAACTGAACCATGGACCTGATGCAGCTGAAAAAACAGTTTTTGTTTGGGTTCCTTTTCAGCTGAATTCACTCCTGTTCTGGCACAGCTCTGACCAGCTTTGGCCAGAATAAGCAGTATCTCTGAGTGTTCAACCATGGCTTGTATCTGCTGAGATCACATTCTGAATTACTGGTTTGGGAAATAGGAAATTCAGGGGCATCTTTCCCAGCAAGTATTTATTACTAGACAATCAAACACAAGACATAATTGCCCCTGTGCCAAAGAAATGGATGCAGTTTTAAAGGCTGAGGTCCTTCACTTAGTAGGAACAACAACAAAGCTGTCTCCTGAATAAGGCAATGAAGAGTTTAGCAGCAATACCAATGTAATATATTCCTGCTGTCTGCACGGGGTGCATTGTCCTCCCAGCTGGTTCAGCATAACTGTTTATAAGGCCAGTAGTTATGTAGGTGGAATAGAGAGCCGATTCTACTAAGCCACTTTCTCCTTTATGTTTACATTTTTATTTCCAGTATACTCACAGCTAAACAGACCAATTCAAAGCTGGTAATCTGGAGCACAGGAGAAGAAAAAGCATCTTTTTGATGTGACAGATGAGAGGCAGTAAAACTCTCATGCTTGTGCTAAGGTGGAGGGAACATAACAGAACTCTGAAAGTCCCCACAGAGGCTCTAACACCCATTTCACCCTTGCTCTGAGAACAAGAAAGGATTTCCTTTTCACTTTCATGAGCTGTCAATCTCTGTTCAATGACATGAACAGTTAATTCGCTTCCTAAAATCCATTTTTCATGCATAGCCATCTTTGTAACGGAGAGTAAATCCTTTCCTTTACTTACCAAGCTTGAAATCTAACTTTCTTGCATAAGGCTGTAGAAAAAGTTTTTCTGTGAGTCACAGAAAGGAGCATTAGAATCAGTTCAACTTTAACTTTTTTTCCTCAGTTTATGAATGTCTGAGCGTTTAATGACTCAAGTTTATTAAGCGTGAAAAAATGGCACTAGGATTTTAACATCATTTGATGTTAAATAATTAACTTAGAAAACTAATTCCAACATCATAAACCATCATATGCATGAAATTCAATATATAGCTACATTCAATAATAAATATCTTATGGAATTCATATAACTGAAGCCCACACAAGAATAAGGAAGCTGCCAAAATAGAATCATATCCAGTTGGTTTAGTCAGCAAGAAACCAACTGGTCCACAGATGCTCTTTTTTCTATGAGAAAATATCCTCTTTTGCAAGTCTCCAGTCTGCAAAATGTTTCATATGAACTCTTCTCCTGCAGGCTGTAAATATTTTATTCATCAAACCCTTTTATTTGTAGCAGATGGAAAACTTAGTGCAAATTTAAAAACAAAAAAGGAGAAGATTAGACACTTAGGTGAATAACTCTAATTGCATTATACTGCACTAACTTGTAAAAGGCCTTCAGGCATGGGCATCAACTGACACCCAGATGGATTTGCATGCCTTTTCTCTGGCACAGACAAGAACTGGAAAAGAAGTTGTTTTGAGAATTGAGAGTTGAGAGTGCTTGTTCATCATATGTAAGGATATGAACACAGGTAATGAGGTTATGACAAGATATCCAGTGTTCCCTTTCTATCCACTTCCAGTGACCTTGTCTATTCATGCAGCTGCCCAGCTGAGGTCCAGCCAGTGTCACAGTAAAATAAAGAAGGTGCTCTGTTCCTTAGAGTAGGTGCAGCATGTGTCCTTTTTCCCCCTCTGTTATTCCCTTTGCACAGGAACACAAACATTTTGGCAAGAAAATGATAAGACATTAAAATAAAAACACCTGCCATGGTTCCAATTCATTTTCTTTCAGAACATGTACACTTTTGATACCTTGGTTTAGCAAAACTTCACCAACTTGTTAATTGACTATAGAACATAACTCGCATTCCTGCTCTTTGTATGTTTGCAAGGTCACAAAGGGAAAAAAGACCCTATTCCTACATATATTGAGAGAATGGTTCTCAAAACACTTCTGTCACTTCCTAAGAAACACTGCTTCCATTTGATTTATGGGTAAAAGTCTCATAATATTGCCAATAACATAGTTGCAACTCTAGCAACAAGAAAGCTTTGTTACTTTGATTATACATTTCTATTTATTAAATACCATTTGCCATTAGATAACCACTTACATGTGATGATGGTGTGACAATTGCTCCTCCTGTAATGCGATGACACAGACCAAATAAGCTGAATTTTATTCAATTAAAGTTAAATGATAAAAGAGCACACATATATAAAGTATGTTTTGCTACTCATAATTCTGTGATTTCGCATTCATTTGAATAGTATTCTATAAAAACACCAGCAGATAATGGATCTATTTCTTATAGAGTGATAATATAATAATTAACAGGACAGATGTGATAGGACAGTAGCATACAGGAGAGGAAAGAGGAAGTACATAAATTTCAGTAATAGGAGATACCCTGAAAAGTCTGTTTGGTTAAGAAGTACTGCAAGAACTCTTTCTTTTGAGTGTTATCTGGACTGAACTGTGTTGGATCCTGGAAGCTGGCCTGATCTTCATTGATGAAATACTGCTGACTGATTGACTGAAAACCGAGGAGAGGAGGGCATGTTAGTTGCTCTGTTGTTTTCTGTGAATATATAAATGTTCCCATTTCTGTAATCTTCATCCAAATTAAGAAAAGAAGAATTTTGCCATCAGTTTCAGAATACTCCTTTGTGCAAGGCAATGTGCCTTTGTAATTGAAGCTATGTATCAGGGTTGTATTACAATTTCTTTTCCTTATACTAAGGGATGCACCTGCTATCTGGGGTCTGGCTCTTAAAATGTGTTTTGGCAGAGAATAATGTCAATATTCGGTATAAAGATGATGTCATTATGATAGAATTATTGACTTGGAAGTTAGAGACATTGCTTTCATAGACAACACAAAGTGATATCCAAGCCAAAAATTTCATGTTCCTTACCATTTAAGAAAAAAGTGTTCTTGGACCAATGAGACCAGATGTTCCTATGCATCCAGCTGCTCCCCACCCTGACTTGCATATTTTATATTTCCCAGAAGGCATTTAAAATCTGCAGCATCACTGTTGAGTTTATTGCACTATTAACTTAAAAACTGCAGCAACTGTTGTGTGGTATTTAAGTAGAAAATTTACTGTGGGTGGGTTACTGTTGCAGAAAAAGAGTATTGTTCTCTACTAAAATTCTAGGAGACATAAATGCAATTTCATTTATTTTTTGTAAGCAAATTATTAATAAAAGTTTTTTCCATTCACAAGATATTTGCATGGCTTCCACCTGTAACTGGCCTTTCCAATCAATTGAAAAATGAAGGAATCACCATTGAACATACAACCTTTGGAGCATAACTGGGCATTTAGACAGAGTTGTATAATTAAAAGTTACTGGGTTAAGAATGAGAAAATATTATTAACAGCTGTAGAGGCACATATTTGCAAATATTTCAGCAGGTATATACCTCCTACCAAGTTCAACACATTTCGTTGACTTAATTTAGTTTAATTTAATGCTTTTGCCTTATTATTACTTTGTTACTATATTAGAGAACATCTACTAATATACTCTTGCAAAATTTCATTCACAATGTGGGCTAAATTAGGACTTTCAACTCACAGACTTCAGAAAAAAAAAAGGAGGAGGAATATTCCCATGAGAAGTAGTTTTGATTTACAGCCTCTTGTACTCTTATGGAGTACATGTATGATATTTCTTTAAATATCTGGCCAGCATGCTAGATAAAGCAGAAGATACATGGAAATATGCCATATGCCATACTCCATATTTCTCTTTGGCATTTTAAATCAGTTTGAATGAACAACAGGGACTGAAATCCTGGCTTTCTGCAGAAGCTGACTCTGAAAATGGCAGTAGACAAGGAAACATAAAAATTATCAGCTTGAGAACCAAACTAAAAACGTTTTCATCTAAAATATTCTATAGTGTTAAGTTTCACACACTCAATGAATGTAGCAAGATTTAAAAATAGATAGATTTTTTCTATGTCCCAAAGAAATGTTGATTTATCCAAGCACAGTAGATGTTTTTTCACCTGTAACAGCAGGAAAATACACAAGGAAGAGTAAAGCACATGTAACAACATGATCATACAGCGTCAGCAGTACATGTAGCAATACTCTTGATGAAGTAATAGCTTTGGTGTTTTTTTCCCTTTCCATAATCTTCCAGCATTGTTCCTGGGATAATCATTATAGTTTAATCTTTGTCCTCTGCAGGTACAATATCTGTCTTTCAAAGTCTCACACTAATCTATGTTGTGACACAAAGGGCAAGACTTAGTCCTGCAGTGCCACCCTGAATAATTATTTGGTTAGTTAGTATTTCTTCTTGTACTCAAGGGGAGTGCCAGGCTTTGAGTTGGACATTGGATTCTCATAAAGTCTTGTATTTCTTTTATGTTTGCAAGAGTGATCACAGATTTGGCTAGCTGCCTTGAGGAAACAGTTCTCTGGAGCAACACCCATGTGATTGTACTTTAAACCTGAGCTAGTAGAGCTTTACAGAAATAAACACCTGTATTGCATAACACTGGAAAGGTATTTCAGGGATTTTTTCTCTCTTGTGAACAGATATGACATGCCTTCAAAGGTCATTATTAAGTTTTCTAGAGTCCCAAATGGAATGAGCTTCAGCCTTCTTCTTTCATTCTCTCTTCACTTTTTCTGATGGCTTTTGTTGATGTCTAGCACTTCTTTAGAAACAGCCTAGCAAGTATATTTAAGTACAGTAACTCTTGTTTGGAAAATGAATGTTGCTCTTGTTAAACTGAACATTCACACTCAGAATAGTTTTGAGAATTGTAACTCTTGAACTTAAGGCATCTATGGCAGGTAAAAATTGCCATTAGTGTGGGTGTGATTTATTGTTCATCACCATCACAGCTAACAGAGAGCTAGCCATGCAACCTCCAGGATAAGGTATTGTACAATCATGCCATCCCTGCACAAGGTATAAGCATTGGATGTGATATACTTTCTGTGGGGCCCTCTGAACTTGGTGTCTAGGACCTGAGTCATCTGAAATTCTGCTTCAGAATGTCCCCTGAAGTAGTCACTTCATCTCTGGATCCTGCAGACAACACTCTATGGGGCCCTAGCACTTTAACAGTAATAGTGACCTAATGGTTCATGCTCTACTTCTCTTTCTATAGAGACAAGCCATATTGTGTGTGGGGAAATGTGTGGCTGCGTCCTGCTTAGTGACAGGCAGAATACTGGTATCAAGTAGCACTGGACTAAAATTATCCTCAATACCAACAGCAGCTGTCAATATTTCAAGCTATCCCCAATTCAACACTGATGCCCTTTGCTGCCCTGTTCAACCTGCTGCAGGCAGACTTGTTGCAACCCTGCCTTCAGGTACTCTTCCAGTTCCTGGTCACATACCTGTTAGTATTTTTGCTTTCTCAGCAGAACATTGGTGAATTTGGTAAGCTTAGTCTGAGACTACAGGGAGGCACTAATGGAAGCCTTTTGTCTGGGCCAAAATCACTTTGGTCCAGCTGGCTCCAATGTAGAGACAACATTACCAAGGAAATGGGGTAAGTGTAGGAAAAAATACTACCCCACCTTGCACAAAATCCCCTGAATTTCTCGTCTAAATCTTTAATAGGAACGTGATGGTGCTATAATTCTGTTATTTTTGGCATCTGCCTCATGTAAGATTTGACATTATTGCCACCAGAAACTTGCCCTCCTTGTTGTGTACACTGGGTCAGCCGTGGACCATTCAGGCACAATCCAGCAGCAAACAACTGCTTTCAAATCAATAGCAACAGGCTACAGCTAAGTTCTTAAATAAGATTTAACTGAAATCTAAACTAAAGTTGAATCCTAAATTCTGGTCTTCCAAACTAGAAACTGAAGAAAAAAAGAGAAAGGAAAAATGCAATTCAGAAAATATTTTATTGAGTACAATACCATTTCATTGTAGGTTTTATAAAACACCACCAACCTCTCTGAGGTTGAATACAGCTTGGGCAGGTGCACAAGGAGTGGGAGAGAGAGGGACATCATCTGCAAATTTTCATGCAAGAGGCATAATATGGGATATTTGCATCCAAATAATACCTTGTCATAGTGCCCAAGTTTGCACTAGCTCACCAGAAAAAAATTAATGAATTTACATTTAAATTTTATAAAGGACTGTAACAATCAGCTACAAATTCAAATTTACTGGATGTTGCCATTGCACATTCAACAACTAAACTCATGATCATGAAATAAAAAACAGTAACTTGGATTGAAAGTACTGTAAGACGCCTTGTGTGGAAACTGGATTAACTCTAACTCCAGAAACTGATGGTCAACAAGACATCATAACCACTCTAGATAAGGACAACTGCAGTTTTTACCAAGGTACTAACATCTAACTTCCATTTTTAGCAGATGGAAAACAAGGAAAGTTCCTGGAATTTGGGTTAATCCCACAACACACATCTATTCAAGACCTGGCACCATGGTTCTTGGAAGGAGATAAAACAAACAGTAGTCCATAGGCAATTTTCAGTTGCATGAAGCAACTGAAAACTCATAGAAAACAGCCTTAATTAGGGGACAAATGTGGTAATATTTATATGAATGAAGTTGCTGCTTACTGGAATGTAGACCAACTAATTTTTCTGGTGCGTTTATTTTCAGTGATGATAAAGCATAAATGTGCTATGAAAAGTAGGAACAGTCAAAAGCAGCCTTGAAGAAGTCTCTATATTGCTTAAATTCTCTCAACCTTACCTCTTTATGAAGTATGCATACATTCAGGGACTGTAATAAGTTTTCAGGCTGACCATATTTCTACAGCTAACTCTGTATTTTACGAGCTGGTCCCCACAGAATCTTTAAATTCTGCCATGAAACCTGCACTGTACTGCCAAAGAATTGAGGAGCACTTGTTATAACAGTGAATATGAAGGTAAGTATAGCAGTTAATATATCAAATTACACAGAGACTTCCATTGTCCTTTGGGTGTGCATTCCCCAACATGTGTGACTACCACCGCTTTGACAGGAAATAATTTTGTAAAGCGGGATGGAACAATTTGTTAACTACAACAGTATTTTCAAATGGAAAAGAAATTATTAATCAACACTTTAAACCAAGAAGAATGGAAAGGTAAAGTTTAGCATATTCATTAGCAATTAGAGGAAATAGTCCAGGAAGGCCAAAGTATTCAAATAATTCAGATAGGTTCTGTTGAAATGAATTTCTTATTTATTAAAAAGACAACACATTCTCAAGAGAGCACCTTCTGCAATGAAATAATTTAGTTTCTTCATATAGACACATCATACACAATGTTAACAACCATGAAAAACAATACAAAATGCTTTCAAATTTAACAAGTAGAAAAATATAACTAGTATATATGGCAATTGTGAATCGAATACTGTACAGAAGTATTTATGGATTTTACAAATAAATAATAGCTTAAATGCCCTTTTTAAATCTTCTAACTGTACACTGGAACACAGGTTCTGAAGCTTACCACTAACTTGCCACAAATGTGTGCCAGTCAAATGTTCTGCCCACAAGCTCAAAAAACTTCTTGTTGGGTTCATGGAAATATTCCTGCAGTTTCTCGAGTAAGCGCGTGTCTACTTGTGGGTGAGCTCGTCCTTTGGACTCATGTAAACAGCGCTCTCTACCACTGTCCCTCAGGCAGTAGAATCCCTTAGTTTTATTGAAATAAAAGTTTGAAGCATTTATCTGTGGTGATAACTTCAGAAATCTCTCTACCTTTTCTATTTCTGGAAAGGGATCTTTGATTAGTTTATCCCCATCTACAATGTGGATATGATCAAGAGGAAAATGCTTCAGCCAGTTCTGCATGTGAATGTAGTACAAGCTTCTGTTTATTGCCTTGTAGTCCACATTTAGTTCACCATTTTTAATCAGGAATTGTTCAATGGATGGGTACGGCTTGTGCTTCTGCATGTGGTTGTAGAACACTTGGGTGTAATCTGATAGTACTCTCTCACTTGGGTCTCTTAAAATAAGGAGTAGTCTCATTGATTGGTTCATGCTATAAACTCTTTCAGGCACTTTAGGTGATGTGAAATATGCTGGAGTTTTTTCCACGGTGATCTGATGGGGATACGAGAATGGCATTTGATTAATATACCACTGCAATCCATTCCTGTAATGATCTTCCCAGTCAAAGAAATGAACTTCACTTTCTGCTGCTGCAATATCTGGATGGAGACTCAACATCTCTAATAAAGCTCTTGTTCCACCTTTCCTCACTCCAATAATAATAGTCTGTGGCAGCTGCTGACATGATCCATTAGAATGAATGTTTTCCTTGAAGTCATTTTTCTGAGATGTTTTCTTTAAAAGCTCTCTCTGAACAGACTGAGAAGAAGTCTCAGCATTTAAATTTATAGCTGGTCTGGAAGGCACTATCTGAGGTTGAACAATAAGCAACACAGCTCCCAGCAGAAAAGCTGCCATGACAGAAGTTCTTAGTCTGGTTTCACTCAAGCGGGTAATAGGGCATAGAGCGATTTCCACCAAGAAAAACCCTTAAAAGTTGTTTTTGTTTTGCTGAGCAAATGTGTATTTCTCAAGCAGAAATTTTGCTGAAAGAAGGAAAAGAAAAAGAAAAAGCACATTATCTTATATTCAGACATACCACTACTAAAGCAACACTGCAAATATCTTTTATTTTCAAAACTGAACAAACTTCAGTTTTCCTAACTCCAGGCTCATAGATAATTCAGTGTAATTAAATGTTTTAAAAGACAGACATATGCAACAATGCCATAAGAAAATTATTTCCAGTCATCAGGAGACACAAACATTATGAATCTTTCATTTACATCCAGAGTATTATTAGTTATTATTTTTTTTAAATCTGATTTCATTGGAGTTAAACTACAATCACAAGAGAATTATGTGCTTTTTTAATCTACAAGAATAGTCTTAGAAACAAAACATAAAAAGGAAAAGGTGTGGCGTGGACCAAAAGAGCATTCCTAAAAGCTGAGGGTCTTGTAGGATGTCTGGGAATTATAGCCTCCCAAAGAACCATGTAAGAGCAACCTCAGAAGTCAAGCCTCCTGGGAAAAAGGCTCATGCAGTAATAGATAGAGCTGTCCAATATGAGAAGGTGACATTCTTCTAGGAAGGAGTTAGGAAGAGCTCTAGATAAAAAATACACCAAAGAAAAATTGAATTTTTGTGTCATTTTTACGTGAAGTTAACTTCTGCTTTGTGCTTACTGTTTTGAAGGATAAAACAGGTGACTTGCACACTGGCCCTGCAAAAAGGTAAGATAATGAAACCATAGACTATAGTATGATTGAATCAACAAAATACTAAAAGACCTGTGGTTCCAGTCTCCATACTCAGGAAAGAAAATACACAATGGATACATCTGAAGGTCATTTCAAGAGTTAGCCAGCAAGCTGCTGTGATGTAAAGAACTAACTTTAGGCTTTATCAAAAGACTACTAAATACCACCACTGAACACCCTTTAAAGGTCAGGGCATTTTTAATGCAATGTTTGAAGTGAAATTGTAAGTTTCACACATAGTAGAGCTGTTAGATTGTTGCATTATGAGCAGGTTGTGTACACAAGATCCCTGAATTACAGTGTCTTCCAAGATTTTATACTCTCAGCGAAGGGCTGGTGTGGATTTTTGTATTGTCTAGCTCTACTTAGAAGTAGAAGCCATGACAGCTGAGTACCTGACTGCTTTGTCTTAGTAGGCTACTGTAATAATGAATTTAAGCCTGGAACAGCACATGCTGTGCCAGATAACAAGGGCTGAAATATGAAATTGCATACGAACAACCTGAGGAAATGCAAGGGCTAGGTTTTGGAAATTCTACAGAGAATCTAAAAAGAAACTAATGACTTTTCCACACTAACCTAAGTCCCAGTGCAACAAGGACTAATGGTGTGTTTCTAAGTGATGTAAAGTTCTGTTTGATAGCTTTGCATTTACAGAGGTCATGACTCCATCCTGAATGGAACAGGTCTGCTTCCTGATGTTTTCTACTGATTATCGCTTCAGTGCTTTCCCTTTTTCCATTTCTAAAGGGCTACAAAGCAGTGATAGTGTTAGGAAGCAGAAACCGAGGCTGGGAAGAAAGAGAAACGAAGTGTCATGATAGATGGGAAATTAAGAGAGTGCCTCCTTGTATGGCCACAGGCTTTGAGCTTGTGGGCATACCTTGTGTCAGTTCTGTGACACCTGATGTGAGGCAACTTTGCAGAAGAGTTTGTTTCTTTCCCATTTTTGGCCACTGTTAAGTTTTCTCTGGTTGAAAGAGTTCCATTTTGTCTGTCATCATTAGCCTTCTGCTCCCTTTCCCTGTCCTCACCATTCCTGCTAATCATTCTCAGCTTAATCTATATCAGTTTTAACAAGAAATAGTCTTAATAACCCCCCACTGTGGATGTTGATGGGGGGAGACACTGGGTGACAGAAAATTTGACATGGGTAAATTCACTGAGCTATGCTGCCATCATATTCAGCAGCAATGGGAACACAGGATACAGCACCAGCCAGACTGGATGAGTGACTGATGGGCAGCTCAGTACATAACAACAAAACATCAACTCTGTTGAATTTTAAGGTCACAGATTAAAGGAACAGCTGCTTACTTCAGAGTATATTTTAAGTCACTGGCTCCATAAATAGTAAGCCTGAGTTGTTGTCTTAACACCTTATTGGAAAAGCATAATAGGATACCAGCGAGGAACAGGTTGAACTGTGTTGAAAGGAGTGAATTTAAAGCCTAGTGTTAGGAACTCTTATTTCATAATAGTCAAATTGAAATACACTATGCTAACAGCCAAGTTCTGTAACAGCCTGTCTCTGGAAAGATTACATTTTAGCTGCTGGTCTTGTAGTCACAACACACTTGAATTGGAGAGGGGAGGGAGGGTGTTGATTTTTTTTTGCTGCTGTTGTTGGGTTTTTTTGTAGGTTTTTTTTCTTTGAAAAAGAAAATTAACACTATATATCAATTCATTGGGATTCTTAATTTGTAACTCACAGTTTGCATACTACTCAGTTGCCCACACAGCTTCCTGTGGCTGAATACAACAGAAGAACTTTTGAGAAAAAGACATAGCAAGGTGTGTCTTCACTCTAGCTCTACTCTCGCTTTGCCTATCTATGAAATCTGACTTGTGGGATATTACAGGTGTGGTACCAGCGACCTCACCTCAGGCAGGTTTTTGAGCCTCAGTGGAGCTCTGCCTCAATATCTTCCCATTCTTAAAGACTTTTGTGGGGCATAGCTTTTTCTAAATACACAAAAGCAACTGTTTTCTGTTTCAACAAGAAATCTCATAATAACACAGGAATATCTTCTGTTTCAGACATACAGAATTTCAAATAGCATTTCTCCTCAGCTATTTGTTCAGGTGCACATCTTCCACTGCAGAACACTGCTACTGTATCTGTAGCATTTATTTTATGCAGTCCCAAAGAACCATATCAGTAATTATGCCATTCAGAGTATCTATATGCTATTGTTGTTTTGTTTGCAACCAATAAAGCTTTGTCTGCCTTTTCCTTCCATTCTATTTTGTTTCTCCCAAACTGTATAGGCCTGATATCTAGATCAGTTATTTTGTTGTGCTAGCCTAATGCAACACAATGGACACAATGACACAATGGACTCTAAATTCAGCACAAAATACATGATGTGTGAGAAGAGTGGTCTTCAGGAATAAAGCAGCATATAAATTGGTTGTCATTCAGTTCTCATCTCTTACAATGCTTTGGGTCGATCTATAGTTTGGTGTCTAGAATGACAGTGGTTTACATAAAATGATGCAAACGTTTTCCATAGCTTTATAATTTGTGGGTCTGAAAAACTCTTTCAACAATAGCAAGCGTGCACTGAGGAGTTAAAAGCAGCCACTTTACCAAGTTACTTTTCTGCTTTAAGAATTTTTTTCACTGCATTCACAAGTCATGCAGAGCATACATGACTTCACTTGATGACTTTGTATTCCAGATTAGTACAAAAAATTTAACTGACAGACATTACTATTGTATTTTCTACAAGTAAATGAATAAGTTGTAAAAGAAACACAGTTTATGTTAAATGGTGCTTTGAAGATTATACCAAGACTTTTCAAAAAGTCTGATTGCTTTTGCTTAATCTTTTCTTCAGCTTTCTCCAATTAATTAGTGAAATGTGCCATTCTGTTTATTTAACAAGATTCAATGTGGACTTTATGATTAAAACCTCTTCAATAGTAATAGTAACTTGGAAATAAATAGAAAAATTAGTAAATGCAGAATGAGGGCCAGAGGCTGTCATATGTAATTGACTTTTTAGCATGTTTCAGTACTGTTTGAAATATGTGTCACTATTCTATGATTTCTTACCATTTTACAAAGGTATTTTAATGTCTTCATGTGTGTGTCATCAATGACATTGCCTGAACTACCTAGATCGTACACACTTCTTAGTTTAATGTGCTTTAACAAAATAAGGTAGTTTCTTCCTGGACTGATAACTTCATTTTTGCTGGGAATTGGATGGGGCTAGATTTAGCTCTGAACATTCATAAGAACCTCTGCGTTAGCTGCTCAGGTGGGTAGGAAGAAACATAAGGAGTGTCTGCAGGGCAGTCAGTAAGCATCGGGCAGAGTCTGATGGCAGATTTGATAGGGACATACTCCACAAAAAAGCCCACAACAACACACTGAGAGGTTTAGCAGAGCTAATGGGACCCAGTTACTAAAAGAACAGTAACTAGGAGAGGTAAGACTACATCCTTTCCATAAGCATGCAAGTGACTTCACCTTCATTAAAGAGAAGTTGTGTTTTCCTGGTTCTTTAGGGACTGTGGACAAACAGGTTAAGTTTCAGATGTCCTCACTTTCCTTGCAGAACTGAATCCCTTCACTGGAGAGATCTCTCCCCAGGCATCTAAAAAAAACCAGAGTCTGGACTGAATGAGAACCACAGTTCAGTTGCTGAAGTTTGTCTGTAGAGGGAGATTAGAGCTGAAAATCTGAGTGAGACATTCTGTTCTTATAAAGAATACTTAGTTTTGCTGATGTGATAGAACCTCAGGACAGCTTGTGGGACTGTATTTTCCCTTGCACATATTTGGGCACACAGTACTGCAAAAAATAAGACTAACATTGCTGGTTAAAACTAGCTGTGCAGTACAACCCACACATCTGCTATGCTGGCGTCTTCTATTGGGAAAAAAATTCCCTTAACTGAGATAACCAATTTTCTAAACTGATAAAGACTCAGTGTTCTACACATTTGTATTCAGTGATGTGCTTAAAAAAACTGAACTAGTGCAATTGCAATGTACTTGAAATCCTTCAAGAACTCATTGATACAAACAGTATATTCCTATCCTCTAAGGGTAGACTCTGTCCACCATAAGATATATTCCTTAGTTGTTCATATTAGCTCAAGTGCCACTTTGTATCCTGATAACATAAAACTTCCCAGTACAGCTATCACTTAAAGCTCAGACAAGAGCAGGAAAGGAAAGAGAACAATTTAAAAAAAATTTAATTAAATTTATAAAACATGTTTTTTCTTGAACATACATTCTGCATTTTATTATTTTTATCTATTAAACTGTCTCACAATTCCCTCTCCATGAAGAAATCCTTCCCATATTTCCCACTGCATGCACTTGTGTTTTGTAATCCGATTTTAACAAAAGCTTTAAACAACATGTGCCAATGAAATGCCTGAACTGTAGTTTCCAGTAATTATCTACACTTTCCTACATCAGTGAATACTACAGAGATAAGTGTAACAAATGAAATAGAACTGCATACTACTGAACCCATAGATCTCTAGAACCATAAGCTATTGATCACCTCATGATATATTAAAAAAGTCATTTGCACATTAAGAAGGGACATGAAAATATAGGTAACTGTATGAACCCGTCTTACAGTGCCTAGATGATATGGTCTATGTAAATTTCCCAAATTATATTAAAACTGCTGCACAACCAGCAGAGATTAAACCATGGCTTTAACTTTTATAGTCGGATGTTAAGAAATCTAATCATAATTTCAGTGCTGTTAAGATGAGATATTGTCTATCAGCCCTAAGACTTCAGAAATACACTTTAAAGAGTCTTTAAATTTTGGGAATGGGAACATTACAAGCTGAGAAATGTTGACTTGGTAGGAAGTATTTTTGGCTGAAATCTGCTGTATTTCTGCACCTGCTGTGATAAATACAGGTTATGCAAATTAGGTAGGCCATCAGTTCATGACTTCTAAAGGAGTTCAGCTCCAGTGTGAGCAATAAGGTAGCAAATTTATAATAGACTGTGGTTATATATAACATGCACTCTTTCTTAAGGTCAGAAGGGACCATTCCACTCTTTCATGCCAGGAGATCATAAAAATTTTTAGAAAAGAAAATACCCTAGATTTCAGAGAACCTCATGCAGGTAAAAATAAAATGGGACACTACATCAGAATAAAAATAAACTTGAAAAGCTCAGGATGCACAAAATTTTTTGTACTGAATAGTAATATGGAATCCCCTTAACACCTTCTAGCAATTTTTTTAATACCTGTCGGGATTCAATTTTTTTCATAAGGAGGGTATGCTGTACCACTGCCTTCTCTATCCCACTATAAATCCAAATGCTCAATTCAAAATCCAGAAATTACTCTCCACCCCATTTTCCAAGCAAAATGGGTCACATTCTAATTAGGAAGCAGAAATCTATTGCACAGTTAATAGAGTTGCTTCCTAATTCATCAAAGCTGTCCCCAAGAAAACTGTGTGAAGGGATGGCTCTGTCCTGTCTTGCCCCCTTTCAATACAAAGGCTCACCTTAACTGGATGTATTAAAATAGGGAACACAGACTAAGCAATCCCATTCTCATTTCCTCTGACAAGCAGTTTCTTACCACTTACACAGGGCTGTGGGCTCTGTTTCAAGTACCAAGAAAATATTTAAAACAAAAATAAAAACAAATCACCTCCCCCCCCAAAAAAAAAAAAAAAAAAGTTTAGTTCATATTCCAAGAACACCTCTGTGTCCTCCACTTTCCTGCCTTCAGAATAACATTGGAGCAGGCTGCATACTAGTGAGGTCATCAGTGTATTAGACTTAGCTAAACCAATCAATTTACTAAGCAAAGCACTACACAGTGACCTGGAGGGAACCCTCATGTTCTGGAGTGACAAATGAGATGACCCAGCAGGATCTCCCATCTTGGTCTGCCTTGGCATATTACAGTTTTCTTTTTCTCATTATAAAAACTTTTCATGGAAATCCATCATCTTTGACATATTTTTGGGCTCTGATAGCTTATGTGCTATGAGTGGCATTTCTGTATGAGGGAAGGGAGAGATCCCGGGCTAGTGAGACTAATAAAAACATTTTTGATTTCCTCTAATGCAAAGTAGAAGAGTTGTATGTATCTATAAATACATGCATGTATTGGAAGAGTTTTCCACCCACTCTGTCTTTCTGTAATGCCTGTATAAGCGTATGGCTAGTTCAGAATAACCAAGGTAGTATCCTGACAAGGGGAGGGACACAGACAGGAACCTGGCAATCCTGAGGTTGGAATTTGGTCTGTCAAATTTGCATCTCTCCACTGCAATATCTGGCTTTGCTTCAGAAGCATAATCTTCCTGCTGACCTACAGAGGTATATTTTTGGCTTTGTAATATCAAAACCCTCTGCACTTTTGAAAAATGAGAAAAAACAGGGTGGGTGCTGGAAGGTTGGATGAGCAAGAGATAGCTAAAGTTGATGTCAGTGACTGTGCTCTTACTGAGAGGTGCTCGTTTCTGAGCAATATGTGAAATGCACTTATTCGAGAGTGTAAGAAATGCTGGCAGATATAAATTGTAACAGTTACTATATTTATACTTACAAAATAAGTTTGATAGCCAGACAATAGCTAGGCATTCACCAAATTGAACCTGTTCTACTATGCTCCATTTGCCTTATATACTGCAGAGGCTCTCTCTCAGCGGGAGTGGGCACTGCATGGATCTCTCACGCCAGAAAGATGCTCCCTCCAGACATTCTATGCCCGTGCAATTCAAGCATGATATTCCTAGAACTTCTCAGCTATTTTTTTTTTTCCAACACCAAAATCCAAAGACAAACAGTCTTCAAACTGGGAAAACCCTTAACCCACTGCACTAACAGAGAGAGGACGGAGAATAATGTACTTTAATTCCCAGTCAACTGAGGTGATTGAACTGCCTGTACTCAGCTGCATGCCCCCTCCTGATCTTTTGAATGTCTGGCTGGAAGATGAGACCAAACCCAAACTCTGCCACCCCTGCCTCTCAGCATCCTTTTACCCCCAAAAGATCTGAACTGCACACACCTTTATCCTTGGAAAGCACACCGTGAACTGCAGTAACCAAGCCTTTGATGTACTACTCTAGGGTGCCAGTCCTTCAAAACAGAAATGAGCTCGAATTAAGGCTTTGTGCCCTCCTGCCAACCCCCAAAGACCACTGTGACCCCAGCCCTATGCAGCTCACCAGTTCAGCACGCTGCATCCCGCCGGCTCCAGCATTATGCGAGGGACCCGATCGAAGATGCTCAGCGGAGCTTTCCCAAGTGTTCTCCCGTCAGGTAGGAGCCCCGCACCCTGGCATCCCGCTTCCAGAGCCACAACACTCTGCCCTTACGTGTGCTTGTCATTTTTCCACAAGGGAAAGAAGATAAAGAAAGTGCCCAGAGGCCGCACCTGGCCAGGTGCTGCCGACCACTTTGCTTTCCCCCCGTTCCGTTCTGTCCTATCCCCCCGACAGCGCTGCCGCCCAGAGCCTGACTCGGTCAGTCCGGAGGGCTGGGGCAGCGCCGCGCGTCCCTGCCGAGGCTGGGGACAGCTCTCAGGTTCTGCCCGGCCGGGCAGACGCTCCCCAGCCCCGCAGCGGCGCTCGCCTGCCGCGGATGCGGGGCTCCCACCTGCCGACAGCAGGTGCCGGCCGGGAGGCAGCGCCAGCGCACCCGAGGGCGGCACAGCCCATCCACGATCGCCGGCACACGCGCCCACTCCAACTTCCCAAGCTGCCCAGGGCAGCACCCGCCGCTCCCCTCCCAGGCACCCAAGTCACTCACCGCCGAGGCGCGCAGCCGGGGGGCAGCGCTCGCCCCGCTCTTCCATGGGCGCCCGCGGGTGGCGGCGGCGTCCGGGGCAGCGCGCCCGGCAGCGGCGTGCGGGGGCTGCGGGGGCTGCGGGGGCTGCGGGGGCTGCGAGCGCCCGCTGTCGCCCGCCTCGCCCGGCCGGCAGCGCCGCAGCCCGAGCCTGGCGCCGGCTCGTTTGTACGGCCCCGCCCCGCTCCGCCTCACGGAGAAGCCCCGCCCGGCCCGCGGGGTGCGGGCAGCGCGGCGGGGAGGTGGCAGCCCCTCCGCGTGTGTGTGCCCGTGGGCACAGGCGGGTGTGCAAACAGGGGAGTTCGCCCAAATAATGCTGCAGGTCTGGGGAACGAATAGCTATCAGCAGCGAGCACACCTGCCCCCGCGTCCATAAAATCATAGAATATCTTGAGTTGGAAGGGACGCACAATGATCAAGGAGTCCTTCAGTTGCCTCCTTCCTGTACATATAAAAATATCGCTCATGCGAGGTTGCACGAGTAACAGACTTTTAGTACTTGTATTTACTTCTTCTACTTCTTGTTTACTGTCTCGGGACTTTACAAGGCGGCTCTGATTTTTTTTCTCCTGAAATGCTTTCTGTTCAGCCAGATGAATTTGAAGCAGGAGGGATGTCAAGAGTGACTGAAATATCGCTCCTTAAGAGCAGTGGGGGAAAGACCTTCTGGGGATTTAAGTCTTAGGGTTAATTTATTTAAATAGGTCTGTATTTACCATGAACTGAACTGTGGTTTTTTTTCAAGACACAATGCATTAAAACTGGCATTAACATAGTGCATCCATTATTTCAACAGCCAAAATCTTGAAATTTACTGTGAGCAAAATGCAGGCCCAAATAAATTAAGAAAAAAGAATTAAAAAATTCTCAGTGGATTTTGATCAGCTCCTTGCAGTCTAACAGATCTGACAGAGGTAGGGTGATCCCAAAGAAAGTCTATTTGCACTGGTTGTACATAGGTCTTAGGTTTTTTTGCCTAAAGTGGTAACTTCTGTCCCAAACTTTTACTTCTTTTCTGTAGTTTTACTTTGTAGCTTTGTTCAGAAAGACTAGCTGCTTATTCATGCATTTGCTCTGAGAACTGCTGTTCTCGCTGTTCTCCAACAGCACATGCTTAAATTGATTTAGGCTTTGATGTTTTAATTTCCATCTGCATTGGTGGAGCTGTCTGCACAAGCACTGAAGGATGGGGTTCTCACCGTACAAATGCACCAGCCAGGTTTATTCCATCCCTCTACAAGAAACTGTTGCTGTGGCTGCTGTGTGGGGACTGGGAGGTTTGCATGGGCTGGACTTAAACAACTTAGAGTGATCTCTTTAAATAAGCAGTGGATGAAAATGGCTTAAATCACCTCTCCAATCTTTGACAGGACACTTTTTGATATCCCTGCTGAGAGTGGACGAATGCGAGGTTTGCAGGATACTATCATGAAATTATAGAATCAAAAATGTCTTGGGTTGGAAGGAACCTTAAAGTTCATCAAGTTCTAACACCGCTGCCATAGGTAGGGCATCATTTGCTAAACCAGACTCAGAGCCACATCCAACCTGTCCTTGAACATTTCCAGGGATGGGGCATTCACAGATTCCCTGGGCAATCTGTTTCAGTGCCTCACCATCCACACAATAAAGAATTTCTTCCTGATATCTAATCTACTCTCTTTCAGTTTGAAACCATTCCTCCTTGTTCTGTCACTACATCTCTCGTAGTCTCTCTCTTTCTTGTAGGTTCCCTTCAGGTACTGGAAGACTGCAGTTAGGCCACCCCAAAGCCTCATCTTTTCCAGGACGAACAAACTCCATTATCTTAGCCTTTCCTCATAACACAGGTGCTCCATACCCCTAATCAACCAGGCCTCTTCTGGACTTGCTCCAACAGGTCGACGTCCATCCTTTGGTGGGGACTCCTGAGCTGGATGCAGTGTGGGGTCTCACCAGAGCAGAGCAGAGACAGATGCAGTCCAGGACAGCTTTCTGGGCTGCAAATGCACATTGGTGGGCCATGATCAGCTGCTCACCCACCAGCACCCCCAAGTCCTTCTTGGCAGGGCTGCTCTTGATCCCATCATCCCCCAGCCTGTACTGGGGGTTGGTCTCACCCAGGTGAAGCACTTTGCACTTGGTCTTGTTAAACCTTATGAGATTACCAGGGACCCACTTCTCGAGCTTGTCCAGGTCCCTCTGAATGACATCTTGTGTTTCAGGTGTGTCACTGCACCACTCATCTTGGTGTCATTTGCAAACCTGCTGCGGGTGCACTTGATCCCTTCATCTGTGTCATGAATGAAGATATTAAATAACACTCGCCCCTATACAGATCCCTAAGGGAAAGCACCCATCACTGGTGTCCATCAGAACTCTGAGCTATTGACCACTCCCTCTGGATGTGACTGTCCAACCAATTCCTTATCCACCAAACAGTTCACCTATCGAATCCATCACTCCAATTTAGAGAGAAGGATATTTTGGTGATCTGTGTCCAAGGCTTTACAGAAGTCCAGATAAGTGACATCTGTAGTCCTTCTCTTGTCCACTGATGTAGTTACTCCATCATAGAAGGCCACTGGGTTGGTCAGGCAGGACTTGCCCTTGGTGAAGCTGTGCTGGCTGTCCCAAATCTCCTCCTTGTTCTCCATGTCTTTAGCATAGCTTCTAGGAGGATCTGTTCCATGATCTTCCTGGGCATGGAGGTAAGGCTGACAGGTCAGTAGTTCCCAGTCTTCTACACTTTTTAAAGATGGGTACAATGTTTCCTCTTTTCCAGTCAGTTGAGACTTCCCCTGAATGCCATGACTTTTCAAATATGACAGACAGTGATGTAGTTCAGACAAATTCAGACTCTGGGATGCATCTCATCAGGTTCCATAAAGTTGCATATGCTCAGGTTCTTCAATTGGTCACAAATATGATCAGTACTTACAGTGGGAAGTGCTTTGCTCCCCCAGTCCCCATCCTGCTGTCCATCCATGATGGAAGTGTGGGAAGAGTGGTTGCCATTGAAGACTAAGGCAAAAAAGTGGTTTGGTACCTCAATCTCCTCATCCATTGACCAGTGTTGTTTTTCAGGTGGTTACACCTCTTTTGGCCTTCTCAGCAGGAGTCCATCTTCTTTAACCATGGGCTGTGACCTGCTCTCTCTTCATTTACTCCTTGAGTGCAGGGCTGTGGGAGTGTCACGTCACACTTACTCACTGCACGGAAACCAGCGTAGTGCACTAGTGTTATGTGAAGATATTCATGTTGTACATTTTCTTAAATCCTTTACCTTCAGCCTTGGCCTGTACTGATAATATAACAGGAGGCAAAGCTACCAATTATGGAACTCTGTTTTCTAATAATGACTTCTGTTGAGGGAAGCAGAACAAATATGATATGTTTATTCAAGTATCACCAGCAATTTCAAATGGATTAGAGAAAGTAGCTGTGTTTGTGGAGTTATTTTGTTTACAACCATTTGCCTCCAGCCTTGAAGAGGGATACTTTTGTATGGCTAAATTAATTAGTAAAATAAATATGTAATAGAACATCTAAGGAATGAAGAGTACTCAATTACGTTTTAGAAGGAGAATCTCCAAGTAGAATCTTGTCAAAGGTTTTCAAGAAACAAATATAAGTACTTAAGGAAAAATAGGATGGTAAAACTATAAATGTATTTTATTTTATGGTTTTGCATATTTAATATTTAAGATGTTTTCTGTATTTAAGTGTACTATATCATTGCAGTGTAATTGCTTTACCACCAATTTACAAATACTTTATTTTTAATTTTTTAAGATAGAACATTTCACAAGGGTGTTTACTAGAAAATCCAAAACAATAATTCTGTCTTTTTACTTTGTATTTTTATACCTTTCTGTATGTTTTATTACAAATCTGAGAGTCTAGTAGAGAAATACATTCATTTGTGATTAGCCTTGCTGTTTAACCCTGATATTTATGTCATGACCGTGGGTTTTGATTGTCTTGGAAACATGTTAAACCCAAAAAGCTTAGATGTTGTTTAACTGCTACAGACCCACACAGTTCAGTCATAAGGGATCACTGTTTCTTCCATGTGATCTCTAGATCAGATACCATAATACTCATTTCATGTTTAATATCCAGACTTGATATAAAATAATCAAAAGATGAAAAATTCACCATTTCTTTATTGTTCCAATCATGAACTATCTTTGGTGTCAAAATAATAACAAAAAGCATCTGTGTACCTTTTAATCTGAAGGTATCTAAGTGTAACTTCAAACCACTGCTTTATGTTATCACCTTCCCAGGTAGATTAAAGATATGTTTTTCCCCAAAACATACTTTCTTATTTTAATTAGGTCATTTCTCTGTATTCTTTTTCTCTTTTTAATAAGCTAAACAAAGTGATCTCTTGCAGTTTCTCACAGAAAGGCTCAAGAAAGTTTAGATTTAATTACTTCACTTTTCACAAGTTCTCATCAGTGGGTACAATACTGATGCTTAATATTCACAATGGAATCATTTTCATAATGCTTTGATAATGAATCCCAATTGCCAATAAGTTTCAAGACCTACTGGTTGCGCTGTTCTTAAGCTATTTCAAGTACCTTTTGTTGTCACGTAATCCTTACTTTTTAAACTCAAATATTCCAAGCTACTAAATCTGACGCCTTCTGAGAGTATGGGTCCATTCTGCCTTCATACTTCTCTTTATCAAGAAAATTTGTAATTTCCTCAAAGCTGATTTATTTGACGTTGATGGTGGTAGTGTCTCTTCAGCTGTGGGAAAAGAGATAAGAGAAAGTGACACTAAGTCAACAGTGCTGTATTTTTATTTGGGTAATTGAGTAATGACTAATTTAGAAAAAGGAAATGAGACTTCTGAAAGCCAAAAGAATGAGAAAATAAACTAAAATTATCAATGCAACATTGCCAATATTCATTTATGCTTCCCTCATTAGTCCAAAAATGAAGATGTGAAAAATTGGCTTACCAAAGTTCCAGCATATCCTGGATGACTGACATGTGCCATACAGGCAAAAGAAAGGGTGTTCTGCCCATCAAGTAAATTAAATGGGAGCCTTCTTTGAGGAAAAAACTCTCCTGGAGGAAATGACGAATTAATCAGAGCCAGAATCAGATAATTTGGGGATTCGGTTGGGGACAAGGTCCATGTTGGGAACAGGACCTGTGCTGGTGACAGGAGGACAGCAGAGATGGGATGCCTGCACAGCAGGGTAGGAGAGGGTGGTGACTCACTGGAGACAATGTGGCTCCCAGGACAGACCCCCAGTGCCTCTCATCTAGCACTGGAGGTGGCTTTACGGCTGGCTCAGCTCTGGAACTGGCTGAAGCAGCTCCCAGTTCAGCCTGGAGAGCACTGGTTTCATGCTGTCACGCATCAGAGGGATTTTAAAACTTTCTTTCAAATGCTGTGCTTCTCACAGTAGGTGTTTTGGAAATGCAGAGGTGGAAAGTAGCTGAAAGAGCAAAGACATGAAAATTTCTTAATTGAAGAAATACTTAGAGCTTTCTGTGTACATGTCAGAGACTGAAAGTAGTTCATGCCTCAAACATTGATATAAAGTTTTGCTCATTATAAAGAAGCTACAACCGAAGAAGCTTCCCTGAAGAGTGGGACTTTGAACTGAAAGTCAAACTGTTGATTAGATAAAGGGAAACACATTGTTCAATCATCTCAGGCTGAGGGAAAGGAATGCATCCATAAAAGGCCAAAGCCACCAGCTGCAATTATCCCTGGCTGAGTTTGGGGTGGCGGGAGAGCACAGCTCACACAAGCCAGGTTTACACAGACTCCCCCCAACTGAGCGGGGAGGAGGAGGTTTTGGGTGCATGGTGCAGCCTCTGGTGAGAGGCAATAAACACCCATCCTCTGATTACACAAACTGGCCCAGCTGTGGAACCCCCAACCCCACAGGCCACATCCACAGGACATTCACGTGAGAGGCTTGGCCTCACTGGGCTGCACGTGGTGCAACAGACCCAAGTCTGCTGTGAGAGACTGACCCCCACCCCAGGGAGACACACCTGGACATGCCCACGTAGCCTGAGCATATATACCCATGGGACTCTGGGCCTTCACCACCAAGAGGACCAGCTGGAGAGGATCAATGGAACATCTCAGGATCCATGGAGTGGTGATATTTTCCTTATTCTGGCCCTGTCACTCTTTCTGTCCCCTCCCACCTATCTTCTATTTCTTCTTTTCCTTTTCCTTTTCCTTTCCCTTTCCTTTCTCATTTACCATCAAATAAGACCTTTACTATTGTCACTGGCATATGGTCTCGTTTGCACCTTAATTTGGGCAGAGGCATTTCTAAGAACCTTAAAACTGGATCATAACAGTACGGTCTATGTTGGAGCTGCCTGTTACACAACAAAATTTACATTTGTCAGGTTGAAGTAATGCAGATACAACTTAAAAATTCAGACTCACAGATTTCTATTTTGTCACCAGGAAATACTCTAGGGAAATCAGGGAGGAATTAGTGGTGTTATCCAGTCAGTGAACGGGATTCTGGTGTGGAATTTTAGAATACAATTAAATAGGTATATATTGTAATGTTATTTTAAATTCAGGAAATAAAAGGTGTGTTACTTCAGGTCTAAAATTCAAAGAAGACATCTCCAACTTAGGGCAAGAGTGTAAAGACATGAATAAGACACCGTTTTGACAAGAAAAGAAAAGGAAGTGAAAAGACAAGTATGGAAAGAGGTTTGTGGTTGGGAGCATGAGGTTATAAGGCAGCCTTTGCACAGGCAAAGTACATCTGAAGAGAAGAGCTGTCCTTGAGGTAGAAAAAGCAGGTTGGTTGTTCACAGTAGAAGGCACAGCTGAAATTGGGAAACAAACTGTGGGAATGAGACTAATTCTGAATGGGTAGCAGATTTGAACAAATATGCAAAAGGCTAATCTATAAACTTTTTGACAGCTGAGTTTGCTTGTCAGGTGTCCAGTGCTGTGGATAACCAGCTCTACTTCTCAGAAGCAGTAATGGTGCATTTAGTAATAGAAATATTGAGGAGATGTAATATTGTGGTCCTGGCTGGGAGCCACCACTACCATATATCTGCTCTATGGTCCAGTATATTTTAAAATTAAGTTCACACTTTAGATTAAGCAATAAAATGTAGGGAAAAGAACTAAAATGTAGCAGATGAAAAGGAACCATGTGAGAAGGACCAGACTAGTCTAGGTACAATATTGAAGGAGGTGCAAGGAAAATCTAAAAAGCCTAATCTCCTAAAAATATTTTCAGGGATGATTTAACTACAAAGAATGAGTGAGGACTTGCAGTATAGATGAGCTTATGAAAGAGAGGCGGAAGTGAAGCACGCAGAGAGGAACCTTACACTGAGGTTAAAAGAGAAGATAAATGATAATTCGGTGATAATATTGAACTTTTCCAGAGAAATATATAAAGGATTAGTCTGAAGATTCCTCACAGCCCTGCCTCATAGCTCAGTTTAGACTTTTATTTAAAATGATCTCTGTGAAGCATGCAGTGGTGCCATGGCCTTCTAATTAATTTTCTCTAGTCAAACATTCTCAGGTTGGTACTTTAAGCTCCAGGAGTTGAATATTGAGCATGGAGGTTTATAATACTGTAAGAAAGAGGCCTGTCAAAATTCTGTAGTTCAGCATAAACTTTTAAGAATTTTCCCTTCCCTAACTCTAGTGTTGTTTGCAATAAGAAACAGATTATCACTTGGTGATTCAAGACTCTGAATGATGGCTTTTACATGATCTGAAGAATGCTGGTTTTAACAAAGTAAAGGAAGAGAAAAAATCAGTAGCAAGTTGACAATGGATGAGATCCAAGTTCCAGTTCTGTGTCAGACTTGTTATAGCTTTGTAAGCAATTAAGACTCTCTCTTTGAGAATGTAGGGTACCCCTTTCAAGTAAGGTATTGCTATATACAGAGAAGGGGATAGGTACAAAATGATAATTTTTGCAATGCCATTTTTCCAAACATCTGTAGGAGTCCAGGGGAGTTGCAGCTGCACAGGATTTCCCACCAGGATTTCACCTACTCTGGGTGACATCCGAAGTTTAGCAGAGCCTTGCAAAGGCAGAAGAGCTTTCAGGTGCTGAAAAGGCAGGTATATTTCTTTCCCCATCCTCACCTTACTGCTGCTGGACTCATTCATTAGGCAGCTGAGTTTGCTAAAGGAGCAGAAAACAACCAGCAAAGAGAATAGTTTTCTGTTGGTTTCATGCAAGCTGTCCTGGGAAGACTCCTTTGTGGCTGGGAGCTAGTGAGAAAAGGTTAGGATCCATATTTTTGGTGGTACCTAGCCACTTGAAAACAGAGGGGAAAAGTCAAATGCTATTATATCCATTGGAAATTGCAAGCAGCACACAGACCCTTTCACTCAAAGCAGCAGTGACAGCAATCCATGCATCTGAGCCCTGCTGTGCAGTTGCAAATCCAGAAAAAATTCTGAAGATGGTGAAAGGAGGCAGTGTAAACAATGGGTCACCTTCCCATTCAAGCATTATTATGCTTCCAGACTTGCAATTTCAGACATCTCTCAAAGTCAAAAAGCCTCTTGTATTATTTGGGTTTACTATACCTTCAGCCTGAGAGCTGAAAGATTTTTTTCTACTCACAGCCTTGTACAAATGTAAAGAAATAGCCAGAAGGTCTCTATAAGAAAAGTTAGTTCCTTGCTCAGTCTATGGGCTACTCTAAATTAGGAATGATTGGCCTCAGGTTATATTAAGAGAAAGATATTAATGATAGATATTCGTGATCTTCAGAATGACAGTATCCATCTCAGTTTTTAGAGGGCATTGCTGTGATTGAAAGAACTGTTCTGTGTTTGTTCTGCCCCACTTTGTTTTTCTGTACTTTCGACCTGATGGAGTATATTGTACCAGATGGGTTTTTTTTGTTTTGGGTTGGTTTTTTTTTTTTTGCTGTTGTTGTTTGTTTGGTTCGTTTTGGGTTTGGTATTTTTGTGTGTGTGTATATCTACTGCTTTCTTTAGAAGCAAATCCCTGTCATGCCAATGTTACATGGTCTGTAAGAACTTAAGAGTAATAGGCCAGAACTAATCTGCATACTCTATTTGATGTGTACTCTACTGGCTTTCTTGCTTAAGTGAAGAAACTTTCTGTTGAATTTATACCTGCAACTCAAATGAGAACCTGCATGAGGTAATAAATATACATATATTTCTTCTAGTACTGCAGTATATTGTTGAGGGCTAGACTTTACCCAGCCTTTAGTGTGTGACATGGGCAGGGAATAGGGAATCAAAATGTGTGCTGTACACAGCTCACTCCCAGACAGAGCCTGATAGCACTGCAGCTGTCTGGGATGTCTGCTGGCTTTAAAGGGATTAAAGAGAGGTGAGGCCATGGTCCACTTTTCTTTCACACAATCAGCAGGAGGTGAATCACACTATGTGTTTTCAGAAGCAGTAGGAAGTGATGGGACACTTTGGAGCCATCCTTCTCATAGACAGTGTGAAGTGTTTACCTGCTCAGGGCCAAGACTGGGAGCCACTGTGTGGTCATCTGTCCCCTCAGTTTATGTTACAGGAAAAATTCCTTTTGACTGCAGGGTCTTTTCTTGTTTCAAACAGAATGAAACATCACTAAATGGACTAGAATCCTAAAACAAGCTGTGATTGCTCTTCATACTAAAAAATGTTCAAGGTGCTTGCAATAGCTCCAGTAGGGGTATGAGTACCGTAGACAAAAAGGACATGCCCAGACACACAGATGCTTTGCTTTGTAGCTGGTATTAAACACAGAGTTCAAGATTGAATGCTTTCACCTACCATATGATATCCAGCATGACTGTGTTCCTTGAAGGCCACTGTTGCTTTTAAAAGACTTCTGTTTGGTTTTTTTTTCTGTGATGACCTCTAAACCTTAAACCACAATTGTGGAACTATGATTCAAGTTCGCGAGTGATTCTGTGGAAAATAACTGACCTTGCAGAGCAAAGTACATTTAACAGAGAAAAAGAAAGAGTTATCCAAGCTTTCATCAAATGCCACTCATGTAATGTGGGCTGGTCTGTGTTTGTCTTTGTTGCATGTAACTGCCAGTAACACCATTAGAATTTCCAGGCACAGACCAACTGGGTTATGAAACCCGAGTTCCAAATACAGTGTGAAGTCCAAGGAAATTAGATGACCCACATTGCAGGCAAAATACAAGTTCAGTGTAAAGTATTTATTGTTCCAAATTATCGTTGTAAGAGTAATAAAGTGAAGCCATATTTTTAGGCTTCACAGTGATATATTTTTATGAGCTTAGAACTGCTGCTTGTGTAAATTCAATAGAGAAGCTGTTTGGACTTGTTTCAAATTTCTGTAGCTACAGGGGAAGAACATTTATTCCCTATTTCACTTGTTAGAAACAATGAAAAGCAAATCTTTTATTTGTTTACTAGAAAATACAGCTTTAATGAAACTCACTACCTTTCTGAGTCTGGTTCTTTGACTTCTACAGAGACGGGTCCATTTTGCCTAGACATTGATGGACAGGACTGACACCAATTCTTTACGGGTCTTTTTAGAAGGTACAGATGAAAACTGTTCAGATGGATTCAGCTGAAATACTGACCCAAATCATGTAGTCAAATGAGAGTATTTCAACTGAGAATGGTTTTGCTGGAGATTGAAGGAAACAAAATTATTTGTGAAATTCTGCCTAGACCTTTCTGGTTTCTGGGATTGGTTTTTTTTCCCTAGATCCTCAGCATCCTGGGGGCTGGCTGGACTTGTGGAGTCCTTAAATGATCCTGGCTCCCTGGTTGCAAAAGTCTCCATTAGGCAGGAATCTAGCTCTCAGAATTGTTAAATACTGAATGGTAGTTGGTAGAAACTTTGTTAGGAAATATCAAAATCATCACAAAAAATATAGTGACCCTTATCTGCCCAAGCCTGTAGCAGTATGCCTTTCATGGGGCTATCCTGACTGCAAGCCAGTCACACAGGACTGGGTGAAAGAGCTTTTATTATATACTTAGGGCTAGTGTCATTCAGAGTTCCTTTATGGAGTGGGAAAGGAACCCAAACCCACAACTGCTTCATGCTCAGTCCCTTAGGGTAACACTTGATTTTTCTGGCTTAATTCAGTTATTGATCTGATTCTGACTGGGACCAATTTCAGTATAGTTAAAGTTGTTTGAGGTGGTAGTACTCTTGGGTTGTGCACTGGCTGTATAAGAAAGCTGTTCCTGGGATCCTCATTGGAGATGTCCCCACATTCCTAGAGAAGCCATATTGTATGAGTCAGTTCAATTCTTTCAGTGGCAGAAAAGAAGGTTGATCCCAACTTCATCATTAAAAAGAAAATGTAACATGTTTGAATTTCCATTTTATGGAAATTATCAATTTAGCTTATTGATTAAATACATTTAGCTTATTGATTAAATACAGAATATATATCTATTTATAAAAAGCATTTATACAAGAATAACCTGCAGCTGTTCCTGAAAAGTCTCTCCCTCCCCTGCCATTGTTGTCCTTGCTTGTCTCTTGGGCATATGTCTCAATTTGATGATTAGTATAGAAAAAGCAGGAAAATGCATTTTACTTCAAGGAATTCAGCGGGGGTTTTTTGACAAAAAGGTTTTCCACAGGAAAAATAGATTGGTTTGTATCTGCCTCCGTATTTTCTTCCTTCCAACTTCTCTCCCCAGAGAAAGAGGGGTAAGATATATAGCATTGATTGTAAGATAAGCTTTTCAAATAGCTATTTTTATATGAACAGTCACCAGTTTTCTCCAAGACAGTGTTTGATAAGACATGGCAAGTTTAAAATTCATCTGCCTTTTTAGGCTCTCGTGTCTTTGTGTAAACACCTTGAAATCTCTCATTCCACCTACTGTTCTTCCATTACAGACAAAGTAGAAGCATCCCAATTCCCAGAGTTCAGGAAAAGAAGAAGTGATCAGTGGCACAGACTCATCATGAGTCTTCCTCTGCAGCTACCAGCAAGTAGAAGTATCTATGCCTGACTAATATAAATTTTATATATCTTAATACAGTTATGGACCTACAGTTTGAAAAATTCTGTGCTAGAATAATTGTTTCATCTGCCTTTTGTTCCAGTTTTGCAATTCAAAGAAACTTATTTTGTTCTTACATTGCAGCAGAGCCATAGTAAAGGAAGGGTGACAGATGAGTTTAACATACCCAAATGTTGTGAATTGCTGCTTCTGTTACCATTTCCTCTGAAGAGGAGAGGCTGAATTTCAGAGCTGTGGAATGAGCAGGAGGCAGACAGCTCAGAGATCCCAGAAGGAGAAAGCACAAGAAAAGTGCGGCCATCAAGGGTGCTGAGGGATCAATAATTTTAGCAGAGGTAGGCCTTGAGTTCTCCAAATCTTAGTACGATCCAAATTGCACTTTTGAGAATACAAGCTTCCACCTCTTCGTAATTCATCCTTCTAATCACAAAATAGGTTGATGAAGGGGACTATATAATAAAGACAATTACAATTTTATTTATCAACCATCTTTCTACAAATACTTTGGGTTTGGGACACCATCATTAACATGAATTCCTATCTAGATCATTGGACAGCTCAGGTTGAGAGTAATATTGTGTAATCTAGTGCAGCCTGCCCAAAGCCAGAACCTGGTCACCTGCCATGCTCTTCCACTAATTCTTGTGTGTTGTCTGCATACAAGCTATTTAGTCAGTGCAAATCTCTTGGGCAGACTGTGCTATGTGTACCTTAACTTATTTGGCATTCTATCACTTCCCTGATTTATGTGATTTCCTTTCCATTGACATTTTTTCAGGTACAGTCAGTTCTCAGCTGTGACTTGACCTATTGTTTTACTATAGGATCTTCCTTTCCTACCTTCCTTTATTATAGGAACCATTTCTGTCACATTAGTCTGCCATTTTTCCTTCTTAAACCCCAGTTTAGATTTTTTTTTCAGCAGAAAAGTATTTTATACTTAAAATATTCATTGTTAAGACTGGTACATTTTTACCCACAAAGCTAAAACCTGTTTCCATTTCTCATTCAAAGTCTGAGATTTAAAAAAAAAAAAATGGATCTAGTTACATATTTCTGATTTCTTATAAGAATATATTCTAGTATTTACATTTTCTAGGTTGCTGTTTCTCTCCATGGGTCCTGGTGTGTACTGTAGTATATTTCATTACTAAAATGTGCCCGGCTAATATACCCATATGCAAATAATTGTACGTATAAACATTTATATTTTATGTAAATTCTCACATAATGAAAATATTACTAGAAAGACATCGGTTTTTTAAAGTAAAAAAATCTATTTTTGTTTGTTTGTATATTTGTTTAAAAAGTTCTAAGAAAAGAAACTTCCTATTTGTGAGCATCAGCTCACATGATCTTTGTTCTAAATTAAATTAAGAGAAAAGTAAGAAGAAATTAACTGGAGTTAATTAAAGTGTACTTTAAGCAGTCTCATTATAAAAGCTAAAAAAACCCTATTAATGAGGTGCAACTTGATTAGAAAGTTGCTTTAAACATGTTGCCTGTTTTCAGTTCTTTGGGAGAACAGCAGAAAGAATTGTTGAGTACCATTGTGTAGAACGCATTAATAAAAGAGTGCTAATGCACATTTGCTACCCTGGTAAGCTGTGCCTTATATAAGTCTGATTCAACTAGACAAATGACCTGTTTTAAAAGGAGATGGAAACATTTGCAGTAAAACTGTGCTGTCAGATGTGCAGAAGGTATATAGCTCCTACAGAAAAGACATTTATTCAAATTCTTTAGACACAGAAGGTCAAACAAGCCTGGTTAAAAGTCAAGAAAATAAAATCAGCGTTTGGGACTAAATCCTTGTCTCAGTGCATAGCTTAAATACCCCACCTGTCCTCTTGGGATGTCAGTGGTCTCTGGGCTTCATCGCTCAAATCAGTCCAGGAGTGGTGCAGAAGTAATCTGTGGTGACTACACAGCTGCTGTCCAGAAAAGGTTGATCTGTTAGCTCAGGTGAGTGCCATTTCTAGTTCTCATCGAATTCAGCTCCATAGGATAGAATTATGTGCCTTTGTTATGAAATAGCATAGGAGATAAACAGCACCAGAGAAGATTCTGTATTTTTCTTGGTGGGGTGAATAGTCTCCCAGTACACATCTTTCAACACTGTCATTGACAATAGAGGAAGAAAACATTCATAAAAAGAATGAATTTTATGCATTAGTGATATCTGTAGACTTTAAAACATGCAAATATCTTGCAAAAAACATTGATCATTTATTCAAGAAATTGCTTTACAAATTTTTTTTTAACTTGTCTACCAGTCTAACATAATGGAACAACAACCTACAACCTGGTTCAGACCTTTTTTTCTCATGTAGTTCATTGACTGCAGTGAAATGATTTCTAACTTGCTCCACCAAGCCAAGATTTTCACATGCAGATTTAAGAAACATATTCCTTTTTATTCATCACAGAATCATAGAATGCTTGAATTTGGAAGGGACCTCTGGAAGTCATCTGGTCCACATCCCTTGCTCAAGCAGAACCACTTACAGACAGTTGCCCAGGACCCTGTCCAGATGGCTTTTGAGTATCTGCGAGGATGGAGACTCCACAACCTCTTTGGGCAGCCTGTTCAGTGCTCAGTCACCCTCACAGTAAAAAAGTGTTTCCTAATGTTCAGAGGGAACCTCCTGTGTATCAGTTTATCCTGTCACTGGGCACCCTGGAAAGAACCTGGTTCTGTCTTCTTTTCACCCTCCCTTCAGGTATATTACTTTGACCTGCTGGCATCCCATAACAGGTACCTTTTAAGCACTTCCTTGCTTACTTTTGGAAAGAGGCATAGAAAAATGTTTTCAGCCCTTTTGTGCTTAGTTTATGTTCTACTTCTACTGTCTTCCTCATGCTGACATGTTCCTTCTGCATCACTGCTTTAAACAATGCTGAAGATAGCAGAGTTTCAGGTTTTGTTGAGTCATCCCACATCTAGGGAAAAGCAAAGGAAGCTTTTTCTTATAACTTTCTGAAAAATGGAAAAATGACAAAGTAGAAAAATGTAATCCCTTTCTTCTACAAATACCAGCCAATGCTCCCATTTTCCATATTACACCCACACTGCAGAGCAGAGACCTAATATGCAATCTTCACATTTGTGTGGTTCTCCTTCAATTCCAGGCTAACATACACTCATACAATTATGCAAGTTCATGACTATATGAAATCAAACAATTTCATATAACTTATTAGAATACCTTCAGGTATTGTGCTTAGGTAGACTGGATCCTAGCAGAAGATGTCACTTTTTTTCCACTCTTGTGATTTCTTACGTTGGACAAGTTAAGCTGATTGCATACCAGAGGATGAAGAGTGCTCCACCCACTTGTGGCTGTAGGCAGGCCACCCAAAAGATTGCAAAGTGGGTTTAACCTGTACCCAAAGTGACATTCTCATCTACCTAAAAGATCCAGGCAATACAGCTTTGGGCGTATGGTGCAAGAGGAAAAGGAGCAGTTCATCTCTATTGCCCAAAGCAGAACAAAACTGTGAAATGTGAAACACATTTCAATGATCTGATTCTTTATCTGTACCTCCTTAATTAGAATCAAGGAATCATGATGACCAGCTAAGACATTTGTGTTTCTGAACTGATGATTCTTCAGTGAAGAGATATAGGTCCTTCTTTTTCAGCTGCCTATATTTGACTCAGAGCTCTCCATCCCTATTTCTCTATTTCCCGGTTCCTGTGGATTACTTTGAATACTAGTGGAAAAACTTTCTGTTGTTTCTGTTAGTAGCTGTATGAATGTGTGCTACTGTTGAGTGGTTATGAATTTGACCCAAAGGCAAGTGTCATGTGGCTTTTTAGGAATGCAGCATAAAAATGCAAGTATGTGAAGAACTACAGTAGACAGTGCAATTTACTGAGAGAAGATGCCACAAAATGTTATGAAATACTCCTAGCTTAGTTTAATATTTCTTCTGTGTTCTCCCACATAGTTTTCAGAACAAGTTAAGTGACATGAAGAATATTACACATTTTTTATAACAGATGGAGGACATCACTTTTATGGATTTGTACAATTCATTAAAATTTAGTTTCTGTTCAGATTCACCATGCTGTGAGTTTTCTCACATCTTGTCTGTCTAGTCCAGGCTGATCCTAATCTAAGTAGGGGACTGAGGGAGTTCTCTCACTGGTCCATCAGCTGGTGTCTGAACTTCCCTCTCCAGCAGAGAAATATGAAGACTTTGCAGAAGGAACATAAACTGTGCTCATTCTGTGCTCAGTGCTCCGTGATGCCATTGCATGAAGGAGGAGACAGGCCACATACATTCAGGCATTGTAGAAATGTGTTTTCATCCTCAACATTTCCCACATTAATGGGTAGATTTGACCTTAATGGGTTAGTGCACGTGTGTTTTAGACAATGAGAACTGTCTCTGGAAGGACTTACTAAGGCTCATTCAGGATTAGGAAGGACAGAATGGGGCACAACAGGCTATATGTGCCAGGCCAGGCGGCTTGTTTTTGCCTGGCCTCTTCCATGCAACCCTCTCCCTCTAGAGACTTGTCATCTTTCCCTGTGTAACCAGTCCTTTCTACTATATACCCAGTTGTGTATCCATAGCATGGCCAGAATGTTATGCTTGTCCTTGACAAAGCATGTCTTCTGCATATTCAGACATGCAAGGTTGTGTGCCCCAAGGCTGTTTGCATGCCCTGTTGTATGACTAGGGACAGGTATGTCTAATGATAGTGGAATCTGTGCTTTTGCAGCAAAACGAGAGGTACATAAATGTGGGCACTGTTCCTGTGACTTTGCACATGCCTGCAGACAGATGGGGGTGATGGCAGTTTGATTACAGGGTGGGTGCACATAGGGATACACAGGGATGAGCCATAGTGTACAGGAGTCACATACCTTCATTAGAGCTTTATTAACATGAAAAGTTGGATACCTGTGTTCTAGGTCACTCATGACATATAATCTCCATATCAGGGCATTTATGTGGTAACAATTCTTTCCCTGAAGTGTTGTCCAAGACTATAGATATAATTGATGAAGTATTGTGATTTAAGACCAAATTGGCTATTTAGAAACTAAATGGATTGGATGCCAAAACGCTTTGATCACAGATGTAAGCCATTTTACAAATTATGTGACTCACCTGACCCATGGGAAAGGCAATGCAATGGAGGAGTCAGGAGGGAGTCAAAGCAGTGGTTCCAGCTGTGGGTACATGGTCATGGGGCAGGGCCATGAGGTCCCTTTCCATTCTTCAGTAGCTTTGGACATCAAAAGTTATAACACTGGGTAGAGAAAGTTTTGGTCAATCTTCTTAACACCCAACAAGTCTCTGGTGCTGGTGCTCGCAATCAGCCCATCTCAAAGGCTCTTCACAGAGACACAGTCACAATGCTTGACATGTATTTTACACTCAGTGTACTCATCCATTTCTAGGACTAAGTTGCTCCCCTATCCTACATGATTAACTAAAGTTCCTGTGCTAACAGTGCTTGTCAACAAAGTACCTATTCCAATAGCTACAAGGAGCAACTTTTTAGGCTTTACTTATTTTATGCTGACGTTGGTGAATTGCTTCCTTGTCATCCAAAGGAACAGTGCCAAAATCTAATGCCCTTTAATACTTGCACTGAAACTCAACTGTGGTACGTCTGCAAATGTTTCCCAGTTTATTATTTTTCTAATTTATGAGCTTTTACATGCACCACACATATTTGTAGCACTATAAAGAAATACTGCTGGACAACTTGATTCAATTTGCTCACTGATTTTATTTTCCCTGGACTTCAATGGCATTTAGTTGTGTCTCTGCTGATCAGCTTGATGTTTAGCTCCATGCAGTGTTATATTTTATCTTAGCCTCAAATATGTTCTCAAATTAACATGATGGTACAGATGGATTCTTGTCTCAGAGCCATATGATTGATTTCATCTCTGATATTCTGCTCCATCAACATGCAAGGAATTAGTCCTGACATCAAAGGGCAATCTGTTTACGTTGGAAGTGCAAAATATTGTGCTAAGCAATGCAAAACAGATTAAAAAAGAGAATGGCACTGCCACTGTTTTTTTGAAGCAAAACACAAACTTATTAGGAAAGCCATACACTCCCTTCTCTGAAGCAATTATGTTAAATGCTGAGAACATAAGAACATCTGTAAAGAGTCAAACTAAAGGTCTGTTTGGACTGCTGTGCATGTATGCCAGTGGCCAATTTAGGATGCTAGAGACATGAATGGGGCAAGCAGATGGTGATATACTTCCCCTCTTGCAGTCTTTCCTAAACAAAAATTCTAGAGGATTTCCAGGAAGTGGACCAGCAATAGTCATGGTAAATTTACACAGGTTATAAGTTATCAGCCACTCAGAACAGATTTTAAAATATTTTATCAGTAACACACACTACAAAGCACTACTGAAAATTCCACTAGAGCTTGTAAATTAATACAGATTTAGGGTATATTTTTTTCAAACCAGAGAAATTCTGACAGAAAGAGTTGTTATCTTCCATTTTGTTTTGGAACATTAATAGTGTTGCGTTCATTTTGATTCAGAAGGTTGTCTTTTGCACTTGTCAGTGTAAAGGATGAAAATAAATAACTAAACAAAATGTAATTCTGACCTTGACACTTGCTGTCAAAAAGGGAATTTTTTCACTTTTGAGACAGAAAATTTTTATTTGATGACATAAATTACTCTCTTCCACTGCTCTTTTTAATACAGTTTCTTTTGATTGATGTAAAATAATTATAATAACAGCATCCCTTGAAAAAATTGCTAAGACTAAAATGGTGACTGTGAACTAAACTGACAGAGAAAGAATACAGCAGTAGGCTGGACAATGCATAATTTCTCTGAGTAATATATACTCCTCTGTTGTGCCCATCACTTATTTAAGACCTTTCTTTTTGTGTTTTACATTCCTCAGAAAGAATGAATTATCTGTTTTAGTCAGTTCTTCGTACTGAGTTGTTAATGAAAATTCAGTTTCAGAAGTAGAAAATGTTGTAAAGGGAAATATTTGTCTAGTAGAAACCATAGAAGTAGCTTGACAGGGTGAAAGAGTTGGAGCTGTTCAGCTTGGAAAAGAGAAGGTTTCGTGGAGACCTTATTGTACCTTCCAGTATCTTAAAGGGGCCACAAGAGAGCTGGTGAGGAAGATTTTATAAGGGCATTTAGTGATAGCACAAGTGGGGATGGCTTTAAACTATAAGAGTGTAGGTTTAGATTAGATATTAAGAAGAAATTCTTTACTGTGAGGATGGTGAGGCACTGGAATGGGTTGTCCAGAGAAGCTGTGGATGCCTCATCCCTGGAAATGTTCAAGGCCAAGGTGGATGGAGCTTTGAGCAACCTGGTCTAGTGGAAGGTTGGTAGGTCTGTCCACGGCAGAGGGGTTGGAACTAGATGATCTTTAAGCTTTCTTCCAGTTCAAAACATTCTATGACAAACTCTGTTTCTTTGCGTGTACTGGCTCCAGCTTCCTTGAGAAGTTATTTCTGGCTTAGGGGCTTTGGGGAAAAGCAATTAGAGAATGTCCAAAGGAGGCCATGAGGATGGTGAAGGGCCTTGAGGTGAAGCTGTGTGAGAGGCAGCTGAGGTCACTTGGTCTGTTCAGCCTGGAGAAAAGGAGTCTGAGGGGAGACCTCATTGTGGTCTTCAAAATCATCATGTGGGGAAGAGGAGGGGCAGGTAGTGATCTCTTCACTCTCATGACCAGTGACAGAACTCAAGGAAATGGCATGAAACTGAGTTGGGGGAGGTTTAGTTTGGATATCAGGAAAAATTTTTTCACCCAGAGGGTGGTTGGGCACTGGAACAGGCTTCTCAGGGCAGTGGTCACAGCACCAAGCCTGACAGAGTTCAAGGAAACTTTGGACAATACTATTGGGCACACAATGAGACTCTTGGGGATGTCCTGTTCAGGATCAGGAGTTGGACTTGATGATCTTGATGGATCTCTTCCAACTCAGCATATTCTATGATTCTGTGACATTTAGAAACTGGTATTTAGATTAAAACAAGAAATAAAAAATTGCTAAACCCAGATTACATCTATCTATCTATATATATATATATAAAAATACAAATAATATTGCATTTAGATGGACTCACATTAGTTGCAGATAGTTTCTGCCAGGATGGATTTCCTCTAAAAGAGATTTCAGTTTTTGTCTTTGATTTTGAGTCAGGATCTATAAGGCTTTGTCTACGGAAAGATGGCAATTCTTCCCCAGTAAACCATCACTGCATATACACTGCAGGTGTAGCAAATGCAGGAATGTGCTGCACAGGTACAGTGCAGTCAGGTGCAAGGTGGGAGTCTCCACAAACTGCAGACACAGCCTGTGTGAGTGTTTAGTCACACCGTCAGGATATGCTTTCTTGTGTTGAGATGTTCTGTGGCTTTTTTTCCAGTGGTAAACTGAGCTTAAAGAGACTGCACACCATGAAATGCCCCCTTCACTTCGCCACAAAATGGCAGTTATTTAAATTCACTCAAATGCCCAAGAAAAACCTCAGCTTTCTGTCACACCAGCCCAGAAAGCCTAGCAGGAGCTCTGTCACTGGCTGGGGCTGCTCCTTCTTAGGAAGGGTCATGAACAGAGTTTGCAGCAGAACTTACGGGAGCTGGTATTGAGAGTGTTTGTGTTTTCCTGAGGCACCTTTCATCTGCCAGAAATACAGCTGTTTTGCAGCACAGTGGTTCCTTCCTTCCAGCAGTGAGCACATCTGAACTGTACCTTTAAAGCCTTTTCATTAAAACAAGCCCTCCTACTAAGAGTAGCTAATAGTTAAGGTTGTAATGTGATCAGTCAAACAAATGTTTTTTAAAAGCTTTCCTGTATCATGTGACCTAGGGAAGTGCATTAGCTGAGTAAACATATTGTTGATTTGTTTTTCCATTAGCAGTGAGTGATTTCTCTCTAAGTGACCTATAGCACTTCTTTCTGGGAATAAAGCTATATTGATAAAGAGAACAGAATGTAAAGGAAATATTTTCTTCTTTAGAGAAAACTTGTACACACAACCAGGGTACACTGGTTTCTCTGGTTTTATATCCTTTAGGTATGACATGGCTTTTTTGCTTTGTCTTCCTTTATCATCAGGTCAAAGGAGTCATGCTGTATATTATTACAGAGGTACTGTTTTCATTTTCTCAGCATCTATACTTAGGCTATGCCTTTAAAAAAGACAAATTCATCTTGTGACTATCTGCTGTGTGACACGTTATATAATTTGATGTATACTTATTTATATCCTTCCATTGCAAGGAATGGCAGTTTTCACCAAAAGAAAACAAGACATTCATTCTCATTTGTTTGGGGATCCAAGATGTATCTGAGCAAACAATTTCCCTCACTGTTTGCTTCAAGATTGAGAACAGGAAATATAGAATTGGGATGGAGAATATGACAAAGCATGTGGCACTGCAAGATAATCTTTTAGAATCGAGTTTGCCCCGTGATAGACACTGCCTGAAATTTTCATGCATTTGTGTTTTTCTGATATGTTAAGAAGTAAGTATATATGCACTGTAAATTGATATTCAGCAGATTTGTTAGTATGCAGATCTTTGCAAGATAATCAAGAGAGCGCTTAGAAAGTATTGCGATAATAAATTTCTTAGAGCACATGTTCCTTAGCAGATTTTATCTGTGTCATTTCTATGATAAATCCTTCTGACTTCTTAACCTTTAACTACAGTTGCACACTTACATTTGATTCTGGGAAATAAAAGAAACTGAAAAGAATTTTATAAAATGAGTGTAATTTATCTGGAGGTCACTGAGTCTATGATAATGAAAAAAAAATGCCCCTAAAACTTACCATTAGGAGGAAAAAAAAGGTTAGAAACTGTGCAAAACTGTTAGTAAAATGATTGCATCTTACATTTTGAATTATAGAAGTTCTTGCTAAAATTTCTTATAACATGTTATAATGCCAAAGATCTAAATCTAACCTTCCTAAGTTATACTGCCCCCTGTACAGTATTTATTGAGTTTTGAGTTTTGTTTCACAGATGGATTCAGTGTGGGATTCTTCTCATATAATTTTAAATTTCTAAAATTAAGGTATATATACCAAAATAGTCATCAAGGTTGTCTTCATAATTAGTAGAGGAAACCTAAACTAAAGGAAAACTTTATGTACTTTAGAGACCTGTCTTAGCACGGGATTAGTCATATCTGGAGTTACTTAAGTATCTCATTTGCTGCGGCTTAGTGCTGGCACAACCATAGGCATTAATCAGCTTTGGCATTTATCCTAGCTATAGGCTTTGTCCACAAGAAGAAAATTTGTTCCATTTACTTGAATTCTTAGCTATGGTGGGTTCAAATCCCTTTCTGCCCATGGATGTCCTTGGTGAAAAAAATTAGACCTACCTCAGTCTTTGAAGTAATGAGAATTGCTTACCCAAATACTATTGGGAAAGCAAGCAGGATTGTCCTTGTGCCTTTGCCAAGTGCAATTTGTAACAATATTTCTTCCCTTCCTCCCACCTTAAACTGGAGCTCAGTAGACTAAGTATTGAGGGTTACCTAGACACTGTTACTACATTTTTGCTAGAAAATTAAACAATATCAATGAATATTTTTAGCATTCGTGTCAAGTGATCTGGTCTGGTCATGAACTTAAGGTTAAACTATTTCCCTGTTAAACAGAGCGGCAAACTGCCTGTTCTTGGCTTGTGTTACCCAACCTTTGCTGAGAATTCCTTGAGAGACTGCAGTTGGACCTGGACAAAATCATGCTAGAGGTGATTCAAATGGCATGGAAAATGGTATTTTTCATGTCAGGAACATTCTCATCCCAAACAGCAATTCAGACCCACAGAGTTGCTCACTCACTGCTCCTTGGTGGGATGTGGGAGAGAATTGGAAGAATAAAAGTAGGAAAACTCAGGAGTTGAGATAAAGACAGTTTAATAGGGAAAGCACAAGCTGTCAAACAAATCAAAGAATTAATTCACCACTTTCCATGGGCAGGCAGACAGTCAGCCATCCCCAGGAGAGCAGGGTCCTGTCACACTTAACAGTGACTTGGGAAGACAAACACCATCACTCTGAATGTTTTCCCCTTCCTCTTCTTCCCCCATCTTTATATACTGAGCATGATGCCACAAGGTTTGGGATATCCCTGTGGTCAAGGGAGGTCAGCTGTGTCCCCTCCCAGGTCCCTGTGCACCCCCCTATCCCCCCACTAGTGAGGTGGGTGAAAAGCAGAAAAGACCTTGACTCTGTGTAAGCACTGCCAAGCAATAACTAAAACATCCCCATGTTATCAACACTTTCTATCACAAATCCAAAACACAGTCCCATACTAGCTACTGTGAAGAAAACTAACTCTACCCCAGCCAAAACCAGCACATCTGGTATTTTTTGTTTTGTTGTTTGTGGTGATGGAGCACATATAAGTCATTAAAAAAGAGGAGGTTTTTATACTCATTTTGGCAAGTAGAGTTATGGGAACATCTTATTTGAAAAATGAAACTCTGAGGAGCATCATCTAAATGATGAGATGTTTATGAAACTTTGTTCAGTTTTTTCTGTGAGACCAGGAGTCATTAAGCATAGCTTGTAGTGCTCCACAGTCTGGGAGCTTTACCACTATACCCTGTGAAAAGTGAAAAGTGGAAAAATAAGCAGAAGGATGTGTAGTGTTACTTTTCCCATCACTTCAGGATGATGATGCATGAATGATGGAGAAAGAAGAAACAGTAGGAAATCAGGTAGAAAATTTTAGGGTTTTCTAGGCCTCTGCCTCTCTTTAGCTTAGAAAATCCTTGGAGTGAGCAAGAACTGGACTACAGCCATTATACTACGGTTGCAGTGATGTTGCTAAAACAATACGTAGCTGCCAAGCCATTACTGAAATTTTCTCGTCTGCATTCCACAAACACAGCTGAGCTAATGTGAAATGTATACCTTATAGTCTTTGTTCTTTCCCAGCAAATGCATATATCAGGAAATGTAGGACTGGGAAATAGGGTTTTCTTGGGGAAATTAATTTGAAACCATGGTGGCTATTTGTTAACAATGCTGCAAGAAAGGGATATACATAAGGAGAAGGACAGTGAGGACAAGTTCATATCTGTTCCTTCCTCAGAAGGTGTTTTAGACACCCAAGGCTGATAAGAATATAGACATGCCCGAAGTTATTTGGTGTCTCTCACTGGATATTTCAAGGTTTCACTCTGAATGAACCTGAGATGCAGTCAAAACTTGTTTACCATCAAACCCAGAAACAAACCCTGTCAACAGCCTGAGCTGCTTCAAACAAACAGCACCAGTTTATAGGTTCATAAATATCAGATGCAGTGCTTTGAAAACTGTATTGAGCAGTCCCAAACGCCATGGTGGCAGCTGAGCAAAGATTAAGTGAGTAATGGGGAAAATTCCAAGTGCTTGTGTTTATGGGGAGAAATCTCTTGGGCAGCAAAACCAGAAGATAATATAAGCATAATTTTTCTGTAGTAAGTTAACGTACAATTTAACCCACAACTAGATTTCTTTTTGTTCTGAGAGAATGAGGTGACTCCCTGATAATAAAGCTCCTATAATAGAGGAGAGCGCCAACACATTAGGGTGTCAATAAGTACTCATCCGAAGAATTAATACATTTTTCTAAGGTTCAGGGCTTATTTTCAGTCTTGTTAATAATACAAGCAATATGCCTTTTTTTGGCTGTGCAGCAGAGCTGAAAATAAGAGCAAATTGTACATCAAGATACAATCCAAGTTTAGGATGGGTGCAGGAAATGTTGGGTTGTGCCTATCGCTGAACAGTGCTTTAGCAGGCTGTGCTCCTGTAAGTGCTGCTGCTGTTACTGTGGTGTGACCTTTTCTTCTGGCTTGATGCTTGAGATAGTAGATCAGGGTATCAGAAGTCCAGGAGAGGAAGGCTCTGAGAAGAGCTTTCCTTTTCTCTCATGACCATGCTGAATTATAATTATTTGCCTACTCCCATATCTAACAGCTTTCACAACATAGTTTTTGTAGGTAGATATTTTACAAGCTCTAGTAAGAAAATTTTAGAATCTGGAGAGAACTTTTTTGGCTTCTATAAGGCAACTACAATTTCATGCCATAATTTTCACAGGTTTTATTGTCTGTGGTTCACTGTAGTTTGCATTCGCAGTATAAGTTCATCCTTCTCCAAAAAAATACTTTGTTGGTCACATTTGCAGTAGAAAACATGAAGGGACAAAAAATATTGCTACATTGAAAACATGAGGCCTTTGGGATGCAAATTTCTTTGGCCTCAGGTTAGTTTAAACATGACTTGTGTACAGGCTTGTAATAGAAGCCCTGAACTGAGGCTGGAGTTCAAGGATTTGATTTGATTCTGATGGGTTTCCTGAATAGTTCTCCACATTTTGTTGGGGGGTTGCAAGGCAGGCTGGTGGCACTGGTTTTTTAAAATTTAAATTTGTTTCTTAAATTTTACTTACACATTAAATTTTATTGCACAGCTTGCCCAGGTTTCACAGCTATGCCAGAACTAGAACTGAGGGGTAGACACAGATCTTGAGTTAACTTTAGAGACAGAGAGTCTGAGGAAGGGTGAAGTAGAAGCCATGTCCTGTTTTGCAGAGACAGGCGAAGATACTCTCTGAATTACTTCCCCTGTTAAAGTTCTTCAGTCAGGTGAGATTCATGGGTGTCATAAACTGAAGTATGCTGCACGCAGCATGCTTTCACTGTAGTCTGTGGGGCAATTCAGTATGAATAAAGGCAACTGACTGATTTTGTGTAACTCATAAGCAATTATAGCAGTGAAGGTAAGAGTGGGACTGTAAATAATCAAAGTAAATGAGAAGGGAAAATGCTCTAGAGCTTTTCTCACCTAACAACACAGAAGTGAAGGGCAAGGGTAAAGCAGTTTGCATTACTTGTGGAAACTTATTAACTTATTCATCGAGAAGCAAAAGCAAGTGAAAGGGCACCTTTCACATCAGTATTTGAAGCAGGTTGTAAAAGCATTTTAAATGAGGATGAGACCTAGGTAGAAATAAGGCTTCATTTTTCTTGAGAAATCATCAAGCAGGATTGCACGGCTCATCACATTGCACAAAGAGAGTTCTTCAGGCAGGAGCAAGTTTGCATGACTCCTTGCAGAGATGCAGACATGAGCCAGGCACAGCTTTGTCACTGTGCTGCATGTCACAGCCTCCTTTTAACGAGCTGGTCTTAGCAGGAGAAAACGTTTGTCCATCTAAAGCAGGACTGCAATTTTGGGCAGCAGTTAAACCCTGCCCTGGGTCATGTAGTTGTGTTGTAGTCTAGCCAGCCAGCCGTAATGCCATCCTGCCAACGTCTTTTAGTGTGATCTAAGAGCACTTTGGCATGCTGCTTGAGCTCTGACCTGATTGTAAACTAGAGATAAAATACTGCATCCTCTGTGTAGTCAATCATTCTTGTTGTTAAAATACTGCTTAAATATCGTTAGGGCCAATATATATGGCAAAAGTATGATAAAAATCATCTCGTGATAAATACCAGTTCCTGTTCTGGTAGTGGCTGCAAACTTCAGTATAGTTAATCTGCTTAAAAATGTTTGTTCTGTGTGAGTCAGAATAGAGCAAGGGTGAGGGTTTGGCTCAGAAACTTGCTCTTACCTCATGCATGAGCAAGAAAGGATGTCAGGAGAAAGGGAGAGAGGGAGATTGTAAGTTAGGAAGATAACTACAAACATCACATCAAATGGGTGGTTCAGAGGTTCCTAAGCTAAGGTGCCTTAGTCATGATTGGACTTAGAATCAGTTATAGATACCTCAGCCTCAACTGTGTTGCTTATAGTTTGTTTTTGATAAAATTTGGTATTGCAGCCTCACAGTGGCCTGTGAGAAATTTGCTATGGTCTGTGCAGAACCCTGATACATGGCAATAGTCTGTTACAGAACTGCCCCATATTTGAAATTCCTGGTCTTTGTCGACATTTTCCTGCCTATTATTAATGTGTGCTGAAAACCATTGTACAGACCTGTCTTTTTATAGAGTACAGTGTCACAAACACATTTAAATTGTAGTCCCAAAATAATCTAATTTTGAAGTATTCAGATGTTGGGTTTTTTTCACTTTAAAAGTTTTTCTAACATTTTTAAAAGTAAAATAATCAGTGTATGTAAAAAGTAAAATTTCTTCTTTTCAAGTGCTCTGTGATAAATCACCTACTGTTACCACAGCACAGCTTGCTCATTCCTGTTCTGTTTCTTCATTTTTTTCCCCAGCCAACATTATGCAACAATCAAATATCTAACAAATAAGGTGGCTGATCCAGGGTATATGAGTGAATTAAAGCCTCTGTTGCCTCACCTTCACACCTGCAATTGCTTTAAACTTTTCACTGGTAGTGCACACATATCCCAGGAAGAGATTTGTTCAACTTGTCTTTCATGTCAGCTTCCAGATCCAGTGCACGTCAGGAGTCATGGGCATTTATCATTTCCTGTACACCTTAAGCAAAGATAATGCAATATTGCTAAGGAGTGTTGATTCTACAGCAAACTTTCCAGCTTGCATTGAGTCAGATTAGCCTATACAGTTTTGCTAATACATTCACACTGGTTTTCTTGCATAATGAAAAAAAATTGCTCAATGAAGTAATCCAGTGGTGTATCTGTGTATGCCCAAATTAATTTCTGATTTAATTTCACTGACATTGTCAGGCTCACACTATAGAAGAATTTGGCTTGTTCAGTGTAGTCTAGCACTATTTTCCAGATTGATTTTAATGGAATTGCTACTATATCTTGCTTTGTCTTGCATTACAACTATGCACTCAAAGAATAAAATATAGCATTGCAGGGATAAACAACAGGGATTATTATGTGCATCCAGTGTATGCAGAAAATGTTGATATTTCACTGTGATTTCACAGGAAAAATTTTATGAGCACCTGCAGGATTTCATTCTTTAATTTTGCTTTTGGTTTTTTGTATGAAATCATGTAAAAACAGTTTAACTCTGTACTCCAGGAAAAACTTGGGTGTACAGATTTGAGCCAATTTAGAATGCAAAAAGGAAAGTAATGTTGATATTTATATTTAAATCAATGTTTTGGGGGGGGGGGGGGGGGGGAAACACAAAGAGTTGCCAAACTGAGTTCTATGGATTCTTTTCCCTTTGACAAAAATTAGAGTTTTACACTTTCTTGAAATTATATATATAGCATCAGTAAAACGGTGACTTCCATTGTGAGCTCTGCAAAGTAACATCTCTTGCAGATTATGAGGGCATGGAGAACAGAAGAAAACTTCCCAGTGCAGCCTCTTTGGTTTCCGTCAACTCAGGGGTTAAAGGTGAGCTTTATGCTCAGCCTTGCCTTTTTAAATCATTACCCACACTGACAACATTTTATACTCTTTAGAGAAGAGTAAATGGAAGGCAATAAATATTCTGGCCAGTTTTCTATAATCTTTAGATCAATACTGGAGTCAGATATGAGGACCTGTTTCATGGGCATGGTGCTTTCACACCTGTAGGACAGCAACAGCTATCATGTAGCTATCATGTCTCCACCATTTTCATTCACTGGCTGGGTAATAGTCTCTGCCATTAAAACTGTCCATTTCTTACTAAATCAGCTTTGGAACTTCATCTCCTCATTCATTCCAGTTTAGCTGCAGCAGCCTGCAAGGTAATCAGGATCATCTGGCAGTCACTAAGACCAAAATGTCTCTGTCAGTTCTGTCAACTACTAAGTGCTCCAAATTACTCTGTATTAGAGAAATATACTTTTTAGCTTTGAGATCTTTTTTTAGTACAAATTTTATTGGTTGTTTATTTAATTTTTTCTTCCATGGAATTTATAAAAATGTTGAATGCCAAGGTAGGACATGAGCATAGGGAGGATAACTTAATTTTTTGAATTGAGAAGTATGAATGTTTTTATGGAGCCATTTGTATTATATCATCCTCCTTATGAAAAGTGTGCAATGGTAGAGAATGATTAATCACAAGGAAATCACTGTTCCGTTGTCCTGCTCCCAAGAGGTACTTTACACAGTTTGTGCAATACACCATTCAAAACCAAACCATCAGTATTTATTTTCCAGTATCTCACCTAACGACAGAATGAATAACCATCACATGAACAAAGAGCAATCTGTTTGCTTTATAAACGACGCAGTTTCAGCTACTTACGAAATAATGAAATCTAACACCTAACAGTAACATCAAGTGAATATGACAACCTACATTTTTGAGCAGTGTGTCAGAAGGAAAAAGTACACTGTAGATTGCATGTCAATTCCTATTGTTAAGATGAATACTATTTGTTTAATAGTGATGATTCATGAGACCCTCGAGTTTTGTACAGCTGAGATGTGTGATGCTTGCAGAGTTTCTGTACTCCAGTTAATTGGGGCAAGAATATTTTTTTCCTGCCTTCCTCACTCTGCATTTTTGTGTCTGGTCTGTTCTCTACTTGCTCACAAAAGCAGTTCACACTGTATGCCATCCTGTGGGCTCACATACTGTGCAAAATAACACACTGACTCCACTTGTATCAAACTTGTTTTGTCCTCTCAAAATAAATACTCACATAGCTACTCTTGCTGCAGGTTTTTATCTTTGTGTGTGAACGTAATGAGATCCTTATGGACTTCTCGTTGATCTTTCTTACAGTAGTCTTCTACCCTCCTCTGTTTTTCACGCAGGGTATTACAGTGCTCATTCCCATTTCTTCCTCCATTGCAACTCTAAAAATAATCAGCCATGAAAGTAGCTATTGAGTTTTATTGCTACCAGCACAGTCAGATTAATAGTGGTGAATATACTGTACCTCACTAAAAGGATGCCTTAAATTGACACATCTCCCAGGACAGAAAGGGAGTTCTGAGAAACCCCAGTGTTTCCTGTTACTCCTTCCATGGGTCTGCATTGATTTTTCCAGTAGTCTGTGCCAAACAGGAACAATTTGCTTCACAGGGAGGTAATAAAACAATCTTTACAAGCAGTTAGCAGAGTAAAGCAGGTCAGAAACTGGATTTGTGTTTGTGGGAGAAAGAGGATATGATAGCTTAGTATCTTTCAGTGAAATTCTACATTAAAAAAACAAATATTACTATCACTTGGGACCACTGAAGGATTTAATTTTTGTCTATCACCTGCTTTCATTTCAAGTTGTTATTTATTACTATTTCAATGTTGTAAAAGTATTTCAATTCAACCTTTTCCTTTGCTTATCTGTGATTTTTAATAGAGTACAACGCAGCCTAATATAAATTAAGAATGAAAACAGCATTAATTGTTCTTAACATGATCAAAATAAAATTATTTCCCACTTCTGGTGTGCTTTGAGGAAGTTGAGATAGTTTTTTTCAACTTCTTCTTATTAAACATATAGTTGAAACAAATCCATTCTTATGAAAATGATCAGAATATTAGTTTTCTCAGTGAAATTAATTCCCAGTGGCTGTGATCCACACTAGAGACTATTCAAGGAATCTATGTTTTGAAATTTATCTTCTAGGTGCCAGGCTACACTACTCTTTTTTTTTGGTCACAATGTTAGTCTTAAGTTAGGTGCACGTGCCATCACAACATTTTTTTTGCTCTCAACCTTAAAAAAAATGGACACAGAAAAGGTAACATGTATGACCTAGGCTTATATCCTCAATTCTGCTGTGGCTATGTGAGTATCTGCTCTATTTCTTTTCATTGGTTTGTCAAGTAAAACTGCATCAAAATTGCCACTAAGTGAAAAGTTTGCCTACAGATCCAGAGATGGTTTTTCTTTTTCCTATGTTTGTGAAGGTTTAGCTCTTCTAAAAATAATTGTAGGAGACTTCAAAGTGAAAAATGTTGAGGTGAACAATTAACTTTCTAAGAAAATATGAACACAGGAATATTTTCAGACATTAACTAATAAAAGCAATAAACCCTTCTGTTTGCTCAAGATAAGGTTAAATCTAACTTTATTGGCAGTGATAGCAGTATTATTACATGATAGCTATGACTTTCTTCTTCATGAGCACCTGGAGTTGGATTAATTTTTCTGCTAACATAAAAGTATATTTAAATGAGATGAGGCTGCACTGCCTGTGTTAGTGTAATTGTCATGTTGTGAGTGTGAGTGGCACTGGAAAGAAGCAAGAAAGTCAGCCAGCTCAAGAAGTCTCACTGTGAAGAAGAAATAGAGCATTAATCAATTTTCTGATTTTTTTTTTTTTAAATCTTGTAGAAAATACTCTCTGAATGCCATGCCTAGAGAATAGTATGTCAAGCCTCCCAAAAGAAAAGTGTGTGTGGCATCTTACCCACATCTTATACCTTATTAAGGCTGTTGCATGTCCAGTCAGCACGGAAGACCCAATGCAGCCACCTTCTAAGATGTTTCACAGGCTCAGAGGGGGAAGACTTTAATACAGAGGAAGGGATGTTTTGCACAGGACTTTCCAGTGGTCGTTGATATCTGTGTAGTTCCTGGGTCATGCCATCCATGGATAGCTAATCTTGCTCGAGGGGTATCATTTGCTAGATTTCCTTCATGGACTCTTGGTTTTTTTGTTTGTTTGTGGGTTTTTTTTAAAGCAACTTAGTTTATGTGTCCTCCATTGAATAAATGCATTAGCTTTGTTACTAATTTACCTACCTCTAGACCTGATTGCAGTGGACTTAAAGGTATGGCTGAGAAATCATACTGCTCTTGTGATTTATTATCAATCATGTGCAATTGCAGTGCACTCAATACGTGAACTTTTCATGTAAATTGAAAACATTTTCCAATTCTTTTCAGGAGTGGAGGTTATTAGGAGACAAGATGTCCATGAAAGGCAGCTCTCATATGAACATTTCAGTACTACTGGCATGGTTTTTCCATCTGGACACAAAATCCTTCTATAGCACAAAAGCTTTGCAGGTCAATATAATTGTAGAAATGAATAAACAAAATAATTTTGCCCCTCCTTAGTCTATATCGAGCACCAGATTACAGAAAATAGCTTGTATTAAGCAGTTCATGGTCATGATGCCAAATATTCAGCTAAAAATCAGAGCTTCAGCTTGTACGTGTAGAGACGACTACATTTAATCTACTGAATATATATTACTTCAGGTACAAGTATCTATAAGCATGCTGGTTCCTGAAGAAGAGGCAGAAAGTTGTTACTAGTTTTTCTTCAATTAGGCATTTTCTAATAATATTGCAGTGTCTGAGACCTGTGAAGCCACCCACTGTTAAATTTTTCATAATGACCTTGTCCATGCTATTCTCACTGGGTCTAAGTTTTGACAAAGTGTTTGGGACAGGTTGTAAACATTGTTTTGCACTTGTGAGTATTATTGTGTTTTACAAGAAACAAGGCCTTAAGGACCTGGTTCATCAAGAATTGCCATGGAGCTGGTGTTCCTCTTCAGCTGAAAGGTGGATTCTGTCCGAATACTTCTGAGGAAAAAGAAATTATGCTCGAGTCAAATTTTTCCACAGCTAGTTCATACCCTGCTGAATTAGGTGGCAGTGATTCATAGGTTTCTGGTGGTGTATGACAGTAAAGTCTATTACAGTGCTCAGTAGTAAGATAAACACAAATAATGATGATGATAGAATTCATGCATGGCTTTCTATCAAAGAACCTCTGTACATTTTGCAAATGTTGCGTCAAACCTTAAGATGAATTGGCTGCTTACGGAAAACCCATAATAAAAGGGAGAGGACACAAGAGCTTGGCAGCACGCCACAAAAGAGTCTTCAGCTGCTTGAACTTCTAGCCTTCGTTTCCAAAGTCTCCATCCAGCGCTATGACAGCTGAAGGGAAGCTTCCGTATCTTCAGGCCTGAGGCATTATTGCACTACAGGGTCTGCCCTTAGCCTTATTGCTCAAAGGATGGATGTAAAATAAGATTTTAACTGCTTGTAAAACATTCTAATACCTCAATACATTTGTTAAAAGAAAGGTATATATGTGTGTGTAAGCAATTGTGCACATACCCTGATGTGAAGTCACGCATGGGCTTTTTGGTTTTATTCTAGGTTAATTAATAATTATTCCGGAGAACAGAAACCTCTTGCAGGAATCCATTCAGAGTTAGTTCTTCTGATCAATGGAGAATTCACAGAAGTTTTTCAGAAGTAATAAGAGAAATTTAAAGACAATAATAGGCATAACAGAAAGTTGATAACAGAAACAAAATCTTAGTTGAAGACTGTCATCTAGCAAATAAACTGATGAAATCAGCAGCCACTGAGTTTATCAAGCAGCAGGCTCTAAACACATCACATATTTTACTGTAAAATTTACACATATTTTGCCCATGTAAAGAAAACTTGATTGATATAAAATTAAGTATTTCCACAGAAATTCGCTTAAATGCCACCACAGTTATCAGATCAACATCTCAACGTTCATGAGAAGATACAGGCTGCAAAGAATCTTCTTCTTACCCTGCCATGGATGACACAAAACAATCTTCAGTCTAATATGTCTTTCTATTAACCTCTCCTCTTCACCCATCACTTTGACCTGCGATACTTGTCCTGTGACTCTGAAGAGGAGTTTTTTTGGGGGAGTGTTATGTAGGAAGTATGCTTGAGTGGTATATTCCTGCATTTCAAATTTCAAAAATCTATTATATGTCCCAATTGCCAGTGGAGTTTGCCACTGCTTTAAATCTTAATTCTCAATGAGCTCAGGAAGTGTTGGCTGATGTGGGACTGACGTTCCTGACGGAAAGAACAACAGAGCTGTGGGAAGGCCCATTCTGGGCTGTTGCCAGAAACAATATAGCCACATTACTGCTGCACTCTGTACAGATTAATTAGCTCTGTTGAGAAGCAAGTGTCACACTGTGCTAACATGGCTACCTTTGCTCTGCAGCTTAAACTGACTCATTTAGATCTGATTTAGCTACCATCAGATAAGTGTAGATTCTTTATCCTTGGACTACATCAAGGTAAAATGACTTATTCTACTATGACATTCTACTATGAGTGCTAATTATTTCTGGCAAGTTATGGTCAGTGTTAATCAGTGACACGTAGCAGATGCTTTGTGATGGTATCACCTTGCTCTTACTTGTATCCACCTGTTCAGAGGAAAACAGCTGATCTGTAAAGTCATCTCCCAGCTCTGCTGATGCACATATGGAGCATTGCTACTCGTTTCTCAACTCCAACACTGGTGTAACTCTTTCAGTCTCAGGAGTTGCTAGCAAAGAGCAGGATAACTGCTAAGTCACTAATCCAAACACGATCTTTCTGGTCAGGGCCTGCTCCCTTGTCCCTGAGGACATGCATTCTTGTGTATATACTTGTCAACTTGCACAGTAAATGGGGAGTATTGACTCACTTTGGTGTTTCTTGAATTGTCTTCTTTCTTTTACCAGGAGGACTATTACAGCCATCTAAATATTTGGCTTCAGAACTAAGCTGATTTTGGACATAGTCACTGTGGAATCCAGAGTTTCTCTGTGGTGCTCACATGAGGAAGCTTATTAAATATATATTTTTATTTCTGTAAATATACCAAGCCTGTACATATAATCCTGATACAATGACCAATTTGTGGTGCTGTGCCAGTAATATCTGTAAAGGAGAGAGAGAGAGCATATCACTTGGCAAGTCACACTTAAGCATGAACTCTGATGGTACAATAGTAACTGCTAATTGGATGTTATGAGGTAAATGCCTAAGGGAAGCTGCCTTCACTAAACAAGTAAGTCAAGAGGCCAATCCTTGTTGGCAGGGAAGTTCTAAGTATTAGTACTCATGTGAAACAGCCGTAGGGAAATGAATCATACAACTGAAGGTTGCTTGAAAATGTCCTGTCACTGGGTGCGCTATTCTGAGTTTGTGTGCAGCACAGTGAGCAAATTTCATTTCAAGTTACTGGAGTAAGAGGAAATTTTGGAATAATCATCACTATAAAATGACCTAGATGACAATGGGTAGGTTAAAAATAAGAAATGCCTTTTTGGATTTAAGGGAAATGAGAGTGGCCTACCTCTGGGAATCAGGGAAAAAATTGAATGTGAGGAAGAGAGTCCAATTTTAGACCTGATTATTGTCTCCTCTTGCAGCCTTGGAGTCTGTTACACATTTTTAAAGAGATGTGAAGTGCTACAATTCAGATTTTGTAAGGCTATCACTCATGCCCTGACTTCCCTGTGAGTTTGAGTCCACCCAGATCAACAGAACAGAGACTCCAGTTTTGACCTTTCTGGCTTTAGATTTCTTTTAATACCCCCATTTTAGGAGAGAAGATGGAGCATCCACTGGCAAACTGGAAACCACAGTTTCGCTGCTGACAAGTGTTGCATGAAGGAGAACTGGATTCGTGGGGTTTCCGTAGCACTGTTTTCAGAAATTGTTTGAAATATTTGCAAGGAAATCTGCTTACAAATTGGAAAGTATAAATGACAGTTCCCAGGATATTCTATGTTCTCTCTGTCACACTGAATGATACTGAAGGATACCATTTTTCCAGACAAATTACACTAGAAATATTCTGAGAGGAGTGTCTGGGCAGTAGGAATATGTGAAGTTACAAGGAGTCATGATTTTTCTTCTCATGACCTCACAACTCCATGCACCTTCAGAGAAGGTGAGAGAGACTGAGCCAGCCAAACAGGCTCTCAGGGCTCCCTGGTGGTTCCTATTATCCTGACAGTTCAAATACACTCCCTGGTCTGCAGGCTGATGAAAGAAGTGAACTTTCTTCTATAAGTTATATAATTGGAATTGCTGATTGATTGTATTTTAACATTTCATTGCAGTAATTTTTTGTTTAAAAATATCTGCAGCTAATGTGGTTATCCAAAGCAGGAGATTCTATTTGTCATTTCCTTGCGCTCTGTTCACAGGAATGGACATCCCACTGAAATGTGTCTACAGTCTCATGTGCACAGATAAATATTCTTCTGGACATTGGAATAATATAGATTTTTTCTTCAGTCAATTGCTGTAAGGTGGTTTTATTTCACAAACTGAGGCTTGAGAGGCTGCTGTGACTCCATCTTTTGTGAAGTTTCCTATTGAGCTGATATCACATAGCCCGGTGAACTAGAAAATATTTACCAAAAATAGCAACTGGAGGTGAAAAAGTAGGGCCTTTGAAGATTTTTGGTGTGTTTTGCCTTTGGCATTACTTCTGTAATTGAGAGGTCCCCACTATGCTGAGAAAATGGAACAGTTTTCACAGAACACAACAATAATGAAAAATGGAGGATTAAACTGCTTCAAAAGTATTTGCATCAGTGAGCCTGAAGAATTTGACCCAAAGCTTTTAAAATGCTCCCCTAATTAAAATAAATTTTGTTTAAAAATATTGTTAAAATCTGCAAGCTATACATGTATACCTTTCCTTCTGAGCTATGTCCTCATCTTTCTCAGTAGCATAAATAATCCCCCTCTGCTTTTTTGTCACTGTGTTTCTATTTTCTGGTTTTCAAAGGGTGTTCCCCACCCAGTCTTTGTTATTTGCAGAGATTGATAATGTTTATTCTTTGTACTTAGCTTAATGAAACCAGCACACTTAACCTGTGAACCTAGGCTATTTTGGCTGGACAGTAATTTGGCTGAAATTGTCATTAAGGTTTCAGAGCGGATGTAGGACAGCGAATTGGCACCGCTCTGCTGTCACTGCTGAAAGCTGAGGGAGGGTCATTGCTACACCGTCTGTCACTCTGGGGAGAAAGCTGCCACTAAGGCATAGGGAGAGATGTCCCAGAGTTCACATTTCCTCCTCCTTTAGCTTTCTATGTGGAAATGTTGGTTTTACCCAATTGCAGTCCCTTATGTTTCCATTTCGGGGGTTGTGCCATGTCTTCTTCCAGACATATCTAAATCTTTTGTCCAGGCATACTTTAAACTGGATAATTCCATTTTATCTTTTACTTTCTATGAGCCCATCAAGTGCTGCTGTTCTGTAATGACCCTTGTTTAAAAGGTTTGAGCTGATATACATGGGAACTGTGTCCTTCAAGGGAAGAATTTAAAATTCATGGTTACCTCAGGAAAACTTCAAGCTCAGCAAGGGTCACATCTAGCACCTTCAAGAACCTGCCACATCCCTGCCTGTGAGCCTGTGATGTGATTTATTTGATTAAAATAACTAAGAGAGAAAGCCATTGAGAGAAAAGACTGCTCTTCTATTGTGAACAGGCTGAATTGAACCGAAAGTATTTAACAGGCCAACAGTTGAGTAATTACAACAACCTCAGCCACCCTGATATCTATGCATGTTTAGTCACTAACTTTAAAGGGGCCTGGTTTTCAACCAATGTCTGCCAAAGACCTTTTAAACTAACATTGCATTTGTCCCATGCAGTGCTGGGACAAGCATGCCTGTCCCATACAGATCCTGGGAAAGACATACTGTGATGATTTCCTACAGAAAAAACAATTCTCCCTGAATCCATATGGTTAGCAAAATACATTGTTAGCAGAATTACTGTATACAGTGGCTGTGATAACACATGCTACAAGTTGTCATTTGTAATCATCACTGTTTCAACTGACTGTCTGCTCCTGGCTCATCTGTTGAAAGAGAGTAAGGAAAAAAATCCCATACTGTCTTGCTTTAACCTCAAAAAGGCAGGATGGTGCCATCAAGCAATTACAGGAGTTTGACTTCTTTTCTAGTGAAAGAAGTTTTTTTAAAGTTTAAAACCAACTAATGTATGAGTGAGAAAAAGTCCATGCAGAATTATAAAACAGCAAAATAACTGAAAACCAATATCTCTTCAAGGAATGTGGAGAGGTGAGAAATTGATAAATTCCGAAATTAGTACCACATGTTGAATTTTTAATATCTAATAAAAGATTTGACCTGAATAGATATTATGTATTGCCTTAAGAAAAAGAAGGTTATAAGTGAAAGAAGTGGTTATCCACTGCTAGCATCTGCTCTCCTTTTACACATTCCTTCCTTTTCTCTGAACCACTCCTCTCTCCTGCTGCTTCATCACAGTCCATCAGAAGATATTCTCTTTAGAAAGAACGAGACACTGTTTACCTATCACGGCAGATGGAAGTGTCACCACCTGAGCACAAATACTGCAATTGTGTCCCTTTTTTTTCCTGGTCATGCATAACAGAGGCAATGGGGCTGCAGAATGTGGGATGGGAACTAGGTGTTATTGGGTACCCTCCCATAGTTAAGTCGGTCCTTAAACCACACAGGTATATCTATTCATATAATAGACATAAAGTAAGCCATTTTCCCTAAATAAAATCATAGGAAGAGATTAAGTATTATGTAATAGACATACATAAAAATATTTCTTTTCAGTGCTGTTTACTAGTTTGCAGATAATTCCAAATCCAATTCATATCTTAGCCCTTTTATATCCTGCAGTGTAAACATATTTATCAAAATAAATGCATTTATGCTGCAAGGCCATGTTTATAGCAGTGCATAACTTTGCTAAATTTAATGTGTTTGGGTACACATTTGTCATGCTGAATGTTTGACTAAGGAAATTATTTTTTTAATGGTTTGGCCGTTTCGAAAAATGAAGTTAAGGAAAAATACTGTTATTTCTTCTTTGCATCTGACAAAAAGATCACTGAACTTTCTTCAGGAGTTTGAATGCTGTCAATCATTTTAACTATTTGGCATACTTGTTATGGTAGTAGACAGATGTGTTTACAGTTTTTGAAAAAATCATCTTGGTTTTGCCGGTTTCCAAAATTTTAAAAAGAGTTTGATTTCTTACATGCCAAGAAGAGTCCAGGACAACAGGGCAGTGGGATGTTTTGAACACTCCCCTTGGATCGAGCACACATTAAGCTCATATAACTCCTGCATGGTGACTGGATAGGATGTGTGACATCCCTAGAGCAGAGCAGATTTTTTTTATTATTATATTTCAAAACCAGTTCTAAAATACTGTGACAACAGCACAGTCTTTAGAGGAAAACAATAATTCTCATTCAGTGCATTTAAGATTAGCAATACTCACCTACCCATTGATGAACACCAAAAGGGAAGTCAGTTTGCCATTGCTGTGCAAAAAAGCACAACACACATGGGGAAGCACCAGCATTCCTGTCCTTCTTCTGTGAAGCAGATCTTTTAGATCATAGTCTGTGATCATGTCACTCAACACTGTATCATAAAGTGTGTAAGTAAGTTAGCAAAATGCTCAAATTGCCTTTTATTGCATTGCTTGACTGTATAGCCTTCCCCTTACAGCCTTACAGCAGTGACTAATTTTTTTTAACATTTTTTCTGTATGAGTGTAATGTAAATAAAAAAATGCTCAGTTTTCTGACACATTGAAATGTTACACGCTACCTTTTTTTTAATTTGCATCAGTCATAATTTCTCAGGAAAATCAAAGAATAATTTTTTTTTCTCATAACACATGTTTATGTGTTTCCTTTATATTTAGGTCTTTATCATTGCCCAGAATTGAATTTTCTCTGTAATTCTGAAAGCCTTTATGGGAAAGAAAAAAACCTTTTTTTTACATAAGAAGTAAGGATAAATCTTCAGGTTATTTTTGTTGATAAACACTGCACAAGTACTTTGCAGCTAAAAGTTGAAATAAAACCTCTGAAAATTGGATGGTGGTAGGTGGGAAGACACCTCTGCACAGATCTGCAAGTGTCTATATTACTGGAAATGAAAGCAATTGTGGTGTTCCAGAACTTGGTGAGAAGACTGAAATTTTATGGTTTGATCCCAGAGTGCCACATGTTGGCTGGTTTCCACAGGGACTCCAAACACTTTTACTGACTTCAGTGGCATTGCTCCATGTTCACACTAATGTTGTCTGAGGTCTCATTCCCTGACGTCGAAGTCAATGAAAAAGGCACTGACTGCAGCCTGGATGACACATTCAGGACGAGCCAGGCTCCTTGTCTTGTTATGAAAATGTGCAAAAATACCCGTACCTTTGAGGCTAAATGTGAATGCGGCAGCATTGAATGAAAATCTTTCAGATTCTTCTTTCACTGTCCTATGACAGTCTTATTTATTTTTTGTATCCATAGACTGAAGCAGAAAATGGAGTAGCTTCCTGTGGCTAAATCAGATTCTGCCTCTGTCTCTCAGACTTGCTGTAGGAAATTCAAGGTACAGAAAAACTATGGGTTTGCATACTTTATAATTTTAGAGCTTTTTTTTCCGGTAACAGAAGTAAGAAAAACCTACATCTGCCACAAGAACAACCCAAAATCTGTCATGAGACTTATCAAATGCAGGCTTTGTGGAGCCTTCATGCTGGTTTATGTAATACAGATCTGTATGCAGATAAGTAATATACCACATGACATACAATTGATCTATGCTAAATGCTACAAAAAAATAGGCATATTTTAAGGTGTAGAATTAATATAGCAGGCAGGCCAAGCCATAATAAAGTAGAACTGCAATAATGCCATAGCAATGCCTCAGGAACTCATTGGCATAGATGGACTTAGACGTAAATTACTCCAACAGTGAATTTACGGAGCACTGTAAATAGGAAGATTAAGTACAGACCATGCTTTTGAAATTAGTATGCAGGTAAAATTAGTGTAACAGTGCATTTGAGAATTTATAAATATATTTTTTTAGGAGAAAAAAGCCCTGTGACCCATACTTCCCTGAATTGTTGTTGCTTGGTTTCAGATTTCTGTTTAATCAGTTAAAAATGAAAGTTAAAAGGCACGAAGAGACTACTGCAACTGGTCTGCATATTTGTCTTCTCTCTCCCTCTGATTGTAGTGGTCATCTTAATAAACGAGTGTTATTATCTCTGTAGGAAAGATTGTCGTGAGCCTGTGAGCCTCTGTATCAGTTATCTGAGAGTGACTAATTTGAGAGTTGAGCTGTTCCATGTTATAATTCACTGGAACCAGGCAAAATTAATCACCCACCACTATTCTTTGTTCTATTCTCTGTTCTACCAGACGAAAAAAAATGCAAGCAGAAAATTTAACAAATGTATTTGCTGCACTTTTATTAATATTGAAAAGCGTGTTCACTCTCATAGTTGTTCTTATCATGCATTTTTCTAGTGGGTTCAGATTTTCACATCAGCAAAATTTGGACAGAATAAATTCTCTTTGTTCTATTAATTTCACTGAAGGGGGAGACTTACACATACTTGGGATGTGTTTCCCTGAATCTGAGCAGGAAGTGGATAATACCAAATCTATTGTTCTCTGTGAATAAAGCCAGGTAAATAAGTAATACTTGTGGCTTTAATCATGCTGAAAGAATTCAGGTGAAGAGGAAAGTTATGCCTCAGGAAAAAGTAGGGAAATTTCCAAAGACCTTTACTGACAAGGTGGTTGAATGATTGGAGAAATAAATATAAATAGCCAGATTTGGAAAGGATTGAGAACCACTTTTCAGGGTCAAAATCTGCTGCAACTCTTGTTAGATCATCAGATTACTGGACTCATGCCAGTACTGCAGGAATGTGGCCAACTAAAAATCACATGGCAATCATGTTGGCACTTGGCACAAGGAAATGGGTGTGCTGGGCAGGCAGTCCTGGCAGTTATAGAGGAAAGATGCAAATGTGCCTTTCAACCACATGGAGGGCTGAAGATACATAAATGTAACACATTTTCTCTTACAGAAATTCTTACAAAGAGAAGGGATCCACTGTTCTAGGTGCTGTGTGAAGGCAGAGCTGAAAGACTCCTCTCTCAGTAAAATGAGGCTGTACAGACTGAGCAGGTAATTATGCAGAACTAGCTATAGGTTGGCTGTATTCTCTTCTCTTTCAGGTAGTAAATTTAGGATTTGTGCTAATCATGGAGAAAGGTACTGAACAAAAGACAAATTCTGATTTCTCTTACATTAGTGCAAATCTGCAATAACTTGGTCACTATTTAAAGTGTTGGCCCAGGAGTGTTTCTGAAGGGCTGGTTAGGGCATGCACATACCTTCTGGTCTCATTCCAGCCACAAGCAGGGATGTGTGGTGAATCTGTTTCCATAGAAAGGAAATCTGTACGGATATGCCGGAAAGGACCTTGGATCACTCCCAGTCAGCTCCTAATCTGGACAGCTGCGGATAAGAATCTCACAGGACTTTGCAACATATAGTGAGGTTAACAGTTTACTGAGATCCTGCTGAGAATCTCAGAAAAATAGCAAGATCAGTTTGATTGCAAGAGTTCTCATGAAATTTCCTCTCTGTAAAACCATTTTACTATTTTTTGACTTAACCACCAGTGCCTTAGGTTCAGCCTCTATAGTATGAATTTTACAGAAAAATGTATTACATGGTAGAGTTGAGATAGAGGGTTAAAAACCCCCCAAAATCCCACCTGATCCTCATCTTGGTTTAAGTAAATCTCATCTGTTCTAGGTAAATGAAGATCTCTCTGAACATGGACTGTTCTACAACAGCTGAAAATCTGGATTTATACAGCTTTTTATAATGACAAACTTAGATTGCTTTCTCACAATAATTTTTTTATGTCCTCCCTCAGATACCTGCTTTTGACAAAACTGTGCATTTTCTCAGTTTTTTAGTTTTTGTCTATTGCATTTTTACTCATCATCGTTCACTGCACTGTCATGTCTCCCACACAGTGTTAAACTGATGAATTAGACTGAGTTTCACCTTCTTGTTCTTTTAAGTGGTCTCTGCTAATCCTTTCTGGTCATAGCTGTTGCCTCTGAGACACCCACTTTTGCTGTATATTTTGATTTTGGCTTAGTTTGCGGTTCCTTCACTGGATGCTCTTGCTTTTCAAGTTGGGCAAGCACAACACCTGCAACAGGTTACAACAATGCCCTGACTTTGGTTTTCTGCCTAATTTGGTTGTGAGTTGGCTTTGTACCAACAGACATGGATCACATCACCAACTGTCAGTGGGAGCTATGCAATACTTGAGTTTTTAGCTCTTGTACCTGGCAATTGATCAAGGAGAGTTAAACAAGGTTCTCCAAGTGACTCTGATCTGAATTTTTAATTGTTTGTGTCTACAACTCTAATGCTTTAATTAAACTTAGACTTCATTATTCCATCTTTCATGGGCTTGCTGTTTCACTAGCTTGGCTGCTATTTAGCCAGTATGTTACCCAACTTCTGCTTCATGCTAAATGTGCTTTTCCCAGGTTGGCTTCTATCTGTAAGGCTGCAATGTCACTGAACCTTTGAATTTATTTTGTCTTCCTGACCTCACTGGCTGTGTTTGGGGATTTTTGTTCTTCCTCTTTCACATATTCACAGTGGTACAAAACCTCATTGTATCCTTTCTGCTGACCTCATCAGCTCATACCATCATGACATGTTAAAACATTTTAAAGCTTCTAGATTTTATAACATTTCCCAAACTATTAAATGGACTGCTTCTCAGTATTTTTGCATCTCTAGGAGGCATAGTTTGGGCAATATTAAGGTATTTTACTACAAATAAAGTTATTTTTTATCATAATATTCACAGTAAAACTTTAAATAGTAATGCAACTAGTTGGGTCACTGTTATTTAATTTCAATAGATTGGATGTAAAAAATATCTGTAACTATAGATCTCTCATTATATTTTACTTTTTTTATTCAAAAAAAATCTACAATAATTTCAGTCCAAACTTAAACACCTAGTAATTGTTTCTAGTGGAGGTCTCCATCTCTGGCCATCTGCACTTCTATTGCTTTCACCTGAAAATGTTCACTACTTTTGAGTCAATATCTCCTTCCTGGAAACATAAATTTCTACATATATATGCATAAATATTGATATAAACACTGGTCTAAAAGCACATTTTTACAATAAGTACTTGAATAGAAGAAAAAGCAAAAAGTGCTTGAGAAGAACAGCTGTTCTATTTATTCTTTTAATAGATTTTCTTCATTTATTCCCTCATATTAGTTTCATTTTGATAAATCTGAAAGTTGTCTAAGAACTGTGTCCAGTCGCTGTTCCTATGGTTCAACTTGTTATTTCTGTCACCTTTTGAAGTTGGCCTTTGTAATATAACAAAGGTGTATAATCACACCTACTGTTAGTCTTTTTTCTCTTTTCAAAAAACTAACAAATATAATTCACTCTGGTTTGTTGAAAGCTTGGAAGCACTCATTGAAACTTCTTACAAAGTACTTCACAACTTGGTATGATGAAGAATTACAAAATAGCTTTGGATGATTTTCTGCATTGTTGCATTTTATTTGAAAGGAAATGTCTTGGTGTTTTGTGCAGTCTTTGAAGGAGCAAAAATGATTGACCTGGATTGAGCTTTCGATCATATGAAATCATTTATCTAGTGAAGAATTGAAATGATCTTCCACAGTCTAGCAGACAGCTATAACTGCACTACAGTTGCAGCAAAAGGCTATCTTAATTTATTACTTTGTGTTTTAAGACATTTTGTCAAGCACAGCTCTGTTTTTTGAAATAAAACGCATAGATGCATTTTTTCAGTAGATGTTTCACTCAGGTAAGGGGAGAAACCTCTGAATGAAAGGTCAAAGAGCAGAGAAATTTAAAATGTGACTGTTTAGACACAGATGCTTAGTTGGCCAGTTCTAAGCATTGGTACATTGTTTGTGCTATCATTGTCATCTCAGATACAGAGATGGTGACTTCTGTGCCTCTTTCTGAGATGGCCTGGTCATGTGAGGGTGTGACTCCAGTTCATTGTCTGCCTTTCAGTGCTGGGAACAGCTACGTTTTATGTGCAGAAACATTTCTTTGGATCTCCTCTAATACTTGTTTGAACTGGAGACTCTTTAGGTTGGTGTTATTCAATGTGAAAATCTGGTCAGTTCCTTATTGACTTGTTCCTGCAATAACTGTAGGAGCTATCAGTGACTTTTGAGCATTCACTGAAGAGTCAGGAACGAACAAGTTACCTGGGTGCCGGGGTCAAAGAAAAAAAAGGAAGGTGGTATGGAACAGGAGAAGAGAAAGTTTGCAGTGAAAAACTTTAAAGCATAAAGGTTAAGGTCTGTGATTCAATGGAAGCTTGTCTAATATTAGATTTAGGTTAAGAAAGATCTTTGTTTGCCTCAGGTCAAAACAAAACAAGAACACCCTAGAATACAAATACATATTTTTTTTCTATATATAACATGAAGTGATCTAGAAACAGAAAATCCATTAAATCTGTTATGCTTTGAATTCTACAATGAAAAAAAATATACCATAAAACAAAAGAATGGAAAGGGAAGTTAAGGTTTGATAAGCTGCTAAAGAAAGCACAACTTTTTAACTCTCTGTCCACATTATATATAAGCTTTCAGATGTTTCACAACTTTTCTTGCTCTAATTAAAACTCACTAATATTTTTTAGGAAGTTATCTAGCAGGACAGAGAGGACTGTAATTATTGGAAAGGCTTTGTTTAACATTTGTGAGAAAGAGGAGGTGTTAGTTAATACAAAAGTAACACTCATTTGAGGCATTTAGAAATAATGTGAAAAAAACCAATTTCAGTTTATATTCATTCTATCAATGAGTTGATTTAATTTAATTTAATTTAAAGAATGTCTAGTGATTTTTTTTGTAATGTAATTAGAGCTGCTGGATGATAATTGTGTTATTGTGATTACCCCCCCCCCCCCAAAAAAAAAAAAAAGAACGAAAAAACTAATACCATTGCTTGGAAGATACCTTGATTGAGTTTGCTTGCTTTTCACAGATTTTGAATGAACAGGTTTTCCCAGGAGTGCTGTGTTTCAGAGTTTAAAAGCCTTTTCAAGCTCTTCTGTAATGGTGGAAACTCTGAAACCCTTAACCCTGGAGTGATGTTCACCTGTATCTTCACTCCAGGTGATGATAAGATGTAGACCTGCACAAGCCCTTCTGCAAACTTTTTGCATTGTGGTTTCTGCAGAAGGAAAGTCAGGTGTCTGCTTCACGTGTATCCTCCAACAGGTGGCTGACCTGAAGTATTAAAAGAGCAGGACTCTGGGGTAGGTGGCTTACCATACAGGTACTCTTTCTGTAGAGCACCAAACAATCCCACCATGCCCCACGGAACTGACAGCCCATAAACCTTTATATATGTATATATTGCTTGTATATAAGGAAGCTCCAGCATGTAACCCAAAACAAACAATTAGGTGTGAAATTGAGACCTCTTCATGTTACATGATGTGTTTGCATCAAATACAGGTTGTTAGTATGAATTGCACTTTGTGTCATTATTAACCATCTTCCTCAGCAACTGGTTTATTATTATTCACCTTGAAAGTGTGTGCCTTTATTTCCAAAAAGCTGCATATAAATGTGTATTTGTAGATGGCAACCACAATCAAAACATTCTTTGTTGATACTTTATCAGCATTTTAATGATGGATTATTATTTTCTTAACCAGAAATAATAATGTTAACATCCTGAAAATGAAATTGCTTTCGCCAGTAGCTCAGGAAATGAAGGGAAAAGGGCTTTGTTGACAGTATGTTCTCATGGGCTGGAAAGATCCTATCGTGATATGCTGTGATAAAAATCTGGAACATATTTGGCACAGTTTTAGAGAATTACAGTCAGAAAGCAGATAACTGTGGAACTGAACAGAAGTAAACAGAAGTAAAACAAATCAGCTGTATTTGAGAGAGACTGAGTTTTTTACTGCTGCTACATTAACTTGTTGAAGTAATGTGTTTCCTATTATGTATGGCATTTGGTTCAGCTGGAGTACCAGTGATGTGAACTAGGGTTCAATGAGCAATGGACTTGAGTTCCACAACTGCATCTGCTTTTCCTTCACATCCAGAGACAGCTAAAATTTTCTGATTTCATGTGTACATACATGCACAAACACACACACACATATTTCTCACTCTATCTCTGTGTGTATATAAAGGTCCTTTTCCCACTTCAGAACCTTTCCCTATTTTTTATATATTTATATAAATGTTATAACATTTTTAGCATTTTTTTTCCTATTCTCCAAAATAGCAAATGCTTCAAAAGAAAATATTGCTGGCTAGGACATATCAGAAATTTCATGTGAATCTATTCTGTCTACAATATATCTTTGAGAATTAGACAGCTTTTCTTGTCATCTGACATTTTAGATGTCCTATTTTCCATTTTTTTTTTCTGAAGCAGAACTTACATACAAAAATCAGTATTTTGATTGAAGTCTGTTTTGAGCTTCTTTACTTGTGACTAGCAGCTGACCAAATATTGCTGCCAAGTTAAACAATAGAGCACTGGTTTTCTTACTCTCCTACTGTTTTTCTGGATCTGAAAGCATCTTGGGAATACTCCGAGTTTGTTCAGAAGTTTGTAACTTGCTAGCAGAGGCTAAATGGATTTGGATAGCCTCTGAGTGCAGAGAGCTCTGAACATAGGACTATAACTTTTCCAGCAGTAAGAAATTATGCCTGGCGAGACCCACCTCTCACTCCTTCAGCCTTGTGTTGACTGTGTCTGGCAGTTGAATGCTGTTGGGGCATGTTAGCCCTTCTCAGAACAGCCCTGGGTGTCTGTGGCAACCTGGGTGTGAAGAGACTGTGTGGGTTGCAAACAGTTTTAGTCGCCTACACGTTCATCACTCTTTAGGTGGTGACAACTTTTGTTGAAGTCAGTAGTAAAGCTGTAGGTCTGTAAAAGTTTTCAGATCAAATCTAGCTCATTTGTAAAACATAATCTGTGTCTCTGGTATTCAATACCTTAATTCCACCTAAACCAAAAAGTAACAAAACTTATTTTAGACCTCCCTTGGCACCTGCTTGAAGTCTGGAAACTCCATTGGTGTTACAGTCAGAGTCACTGCATGTAGCAAGGTGAAGATGTTACAGTCATAGTCAGTCATGGCTCTGAGATGTTCTGCAAAAACCGTACCAAAATCTAGGGTCTTCCTTCCCCTTCTGTTCCTGACTTTGTTCCGAGTCATTTACTCAGGAAGAGAAGAAAGTGTTCATGCTTTCACCCAGCTCCCAAATCAGCTTAACTAAAGGATGAGGCTGTAGCTTAACAGGATTTTTTCCACAGTGGTGATACTTGCCTCCTCGTAGCCAGTACCTCTGGACTTCATGCTTAGTCTTGTTCATGTGCCAAAGTGCCCTCCCCAGAGTGGTACTTACAAAAACTGCTGTGAGCAGGCTCAGAGAACTGGCTCAGTCATTTGGTTCATGGCACAGCTGTGTGACTAGATGGCAAAGTTGAGAGGTCCCTTGCTGCCATGAGAGGCATGAGGAGGAGACTACTGAGCAGTGAAGGGAGATCATTACTTAAGCAGATGTTAGTGCAAAGACTACCCCATCAGCATCTGACCACAGTCTGAGGGACACTTAAGAAAATCTTTTTGGATTGGTGCTTTGGGTTGTGTGTGCAGACTGCCTCCTAGGCAAACTGCATCCCACCCCACCAGATGTTATCCACACCATTATACAGGGAAGGGGGCACTGTAGCATTCAGTTTGGCTTTTCTGAACGTGAATGGGAGACCACAACACACTACATTTGAAAGAGTCAAAATATGATGGTGAGGTCCCCATGAGAGAGATGAAGCCCTGTTGAACTGAGTTGCTTTTGTCATCCTGAATCTGCGTTTGCAGATTCAAGGCTTGTTTGCTGAGGAACTTTACGTGTTGAGTATCACATCCTTAAGAGGTTCTGTCTTGTTTTAGAAATAAAAATCTTCCTCCAGTAAAGGGACTTGCATAAACTAAAGAGGCAGCAGCAACTCTGCCTTGGAAATGCTACATTTTGAAGATTTAAGAGACTGAGGAATATACTGTCACACTCCTGTGTTATAAAGCCCTGGGGTTGTGGTTACAAATAGATACCTGCTCTCATTTTGGAACAACAGTTGGTGTCAGGCAGTCATTCTATAATCTATCCCATCCTCCTCAGTTTATCAGTTCCACATTCCTCAAATACCATTATAACACAAGTTCTCAGCCCCTGAGCAGGGTACTCATCCACTGCATGGCAGAGAAGGGGCTGGTTTTCATTTCTCTGCTTTCCTCCTTTCTTCTGGTTCTCGGGCCATGTCAAGCTGCTCACTCCCAGATTGCAATCCACCTCTGGTGCCAGTTTCCTTTGTCCACTTGTTATATTTCCAAGCATGAACGTATTCTCAGACAAACTTCCCCCCTTCTCAAGCATTGAAAAAATATGTCCTTATCATCTCTCAGATCACTTTTTCAGCACTCTGTGTTCATCAAGGAAAACTGTGATGCTTAAAAGCATGTGATCAATTGGCTATGCGTAGACTGCTTATCAATTTAACCACCAGTACGTCCATGCTTCCTGGGACCTGGTCATCTGGCCCCCTCTTATCTTCTTTATTTGCTTCTGACTGTCAGCCCCTGTGAGCAGGACACACTGTTCTGTTTTTGTACAGGGTGAAAAGAGCTGAGGAGAAACGTTGCAGAACTGGGCCTACATTAGATAATTATATAAGTGATAAGTACAGGAATGACCTTACATATTCTAGCCTATCTTTTATACCAGTCTATGAATGCTGATTCAAGAGATTGAGTGGTTGGGAGGTTTTTTTTAGAGACATGGGGCATAATAATGTGCTTGCGAAGTTGATCAAGCAGTAGTGTGTTTGATGCAAAGTGTGAATTTCCTTCCTGCACCTTGAAAGATGCAAAGCACGGGGAATTACTGATTCTGAGCCTCTGAAACTCCTGGCTGGTGCTGTAACCACTACCTTGCCCCTTTGACTACCATCCAGAGACATTTGTTCTGATACTTAACATGAATTTTCCTTCCAGTTGTTCTGTTCTGAAGTGTTCTGTTTTGAAAATGAAAACAGATAATTTTAAATGCTTATCACTGACGTTGAGCTATATTGAATATGTGAAATACATTTCCATGAGTAGTAAGATCAGTCACTTATGTTTTGAGTCAGATATAGTTGTGGATTAATATATTGATTAAAGAATTAAACAAAAGACCTCTGTAATTCAACAGGAGATTGCACGTGATAATGTTGATGTCTAAAGAGGTGACATTGTTTATTTCCTGAGCTCCTGACAAGCATGGATAACTTTGTCACAGGTCAGGGTGTGGGCCCCGCTGTGCTGTCATGTCTGGGAGGAGAGGTGCCACAGGCAGCACCAGCTGCAGCCCTGCCCTTTTCTTGGAAGGAGCTGCTCCCACAGCAGAATTGATGAGTGGAGTTGGGAAGCAGCTCCTGAACCACCACAGTTGCACCCAGCAATGCATCCACTGAGTCAGTTCAGCTGTTCCTGGATACCTTGCTCAGTTTCTCTCCTGAAGCACACGCAAGGCTGGGCACCCTCAGCCCTGGTCCAGCTGTGCGTCTTTGCTCCACTGTGACAGATCTGTAGTGATGAGGGTACCTCTGCTTCATTTTAAAGTCTGCATTCAGATTTAGACAGAAAATTCAACAAATACCTGAAACATATTACCCAGTTGGAAAAATGGGATAGCCCTTGGTTTAGGTTTGTTTTGTTTTGGATTTTTTCCATGAGAGCAGAGCAAATCAGGACTTATTCCAGATGATTAAGGTCTCCTAGATGCAGTTCTATGAAGGTCTGGCATGCCATCTTTGGTCTCAAGATGAGCTTGAGCTTATAATCAGTCTGCCCTGAAATCACATGGTTTTCATGTGCTCTTAAAATTTATATAAAAAAGTCTTTTGAAAACACCAGTTATGCTCCATGGAACACTCTTCCCTGAATTAAAAAAAAAGAAATCATTTGTCTCTTTGTAAATAAGTGTTGCCAATAAAGACAATTTACAAGCATGAAAGCTAAAATGAGATATGGTTTCTCAGCTAAGTGTTCAGATGGGTGATGGAAAGAGAAAGACATCTGCCAGCTTAAGCCAGCAAAGGAGCATGTATTACCTGCTGTTTCTTAAAATAAATACCAATGGGATTTTAACAGAACCATTAGAAATGGGAGTGGAATTTTAACACCATTAATATTACCCTGTATTTCATAAACTGATTGGGTGTAGCCCAGAAGAAAGCAGGAATTGCAGCTGAGGTTTTCAGTACAACTTCAAGATGTAGATATCTAAAGAATATTAAAATCCTAAATCCTTTAAATTTATCACTTTAAGTGTCTTTGAAAATTATGGTCTAAGACCTTTTCTTATGGATTATAATTCCATGCATGTGGCTGTTTTGTTTCTTCCCACGGAACAGTTAGTAGATAACAAAGGTGACTTGCGTAGTCATTTGTATGAAATGCAATAGGTGCATTGCAGATCTATCATCACCATGACATTAATTAAGGCCTGAAGACTTTGGCCTGTCACTAAATTCCTCCCTCTCATGAATTTACAGAATACAGCACCCTAGAACTCTGACCTAAAATGCAGGAATACTTGGATTATTTTCTCTGGTTTTGCTTCTATCCACTCTTTTATTCTTTTCATTTACAATATCTTTATCAGAATATGATGTACATTCAAAATGAATTATAATGAAAAAATTGTATATCTTGTGGTCTAAATGTATGAACGTGGTTGCAGTGTGTTTTCTTAACTGTGTTCAGAACACATGTACATACAGACATAGTAGGTGCATATACAAATATATTTACAAATGAACAGTTTTTATGAGATCTAACACCCTTGTGAGCAGAACTCAAGACTGGACTCAGTGGCTACACTCAAATCTATCTAAGCCTTACTAGTAATGATAAACAAGGGAAAAATAACTCAGGAGGCAGTTTGGATTGGATTTTTGCTGCCTTAAATTTCATGTTTGAAAGCAGGAGATTTGTTAAATGGCAGATGATGCACCAAGCCTCTGATATTCCTATAGAGAACACAATGGGCAAAGCTCGAGACCAGAGGCCTTGAGGAGAGTGTCTTTACATTCAGCTACAGACTTGGAACGCTCTTTTTCTGGGATCACTGAGAAATTGTGCATCTCTGCACTGAACTGCTCCTGAATGGGTCTGAATATAGGACCAAAATCTTGGCAGCAGTAGCTGTAAAGCTCAAAATATCACAAAGTGAATTAGTGGGCTACTTAATGGACAAGTTAGTGTACCTTAAAGATAATTTTTCGTTTTTGTTGGGTTGATTTTCTTGCAAGTCTTTCAAAATATTTACAAATTAATTACCAGCATCTCTTTTACCATCACACGGTAAAATTCTGCTTTTCTTTTTGCTGAACATTTAAATAGATAGTGATCAGTTGTTAGCACTAGATTTTGTAAAGTCTTGTTTTAATTAAAAATATTTATTCTCTCCTGTGCAAATATTTTTTCATCTTTGCCAGTCTACTAGATTTCGTTTAATATGGCCAAGGAGGGGTATGTCACTGATGGAAGGACTCTTGTTTTAGAGTTTATTCCAATTTAATTAAATCAGTAAGAGAGGATCCTTTAAAATACAAATCTGACCAAGAAAAATTATATAGAAAAATAGTTAAGAACAGCTGCTGTTTAGAAGTAAATTTCCACGTAATTCAGAAGTGGAAATTTAATGTTATGAATGAATACACAATTCTTCTCCATTTCAAAATCCAAATGAAAAATCAGTGATTTATGTTGGGGAAAGAATGCAGATAAACTTGGATGAGAACCACAAGCCAGACCCATTTACAATTTTGGTGGTAAAAAGACAGGGTTTTTTTTCTTCCACGGTGCTTGAAGCATAAATCAAAATGACACTGCTCCTTAGGAAAATTAGGTCCTTGGAATTCAGGGGACCTGCTTCATGTGAGATGGAAACAAATTTCAGAGTTAAGAATCCTGTTTCAGAAGCATATAGGTCTAAGCGTTTTTACTGCAGTTTCCCAGGCTGATTGCTACTTTTGTCACAAATTCTAATCCATTTTATTTCACAATCTTGTTTAACTTCTGATTACTAGCATGTTTTATCTTCTGCCTACAAAGTTTTTCCACTCCTGTTCAGAAAAATCTTCTTCAAAGCAAAACCAGATATCCTAGGAGATATCCCCCTATAATTTTGGTTTTATTTTCCACCAGATCAGTTTTTTCTGGTTTCAGTAGTATGCTTAAGTGTGTATTTTTGATGATATCAAAGGTTGATATTTTTACTTATTTCCTTTTGTTCTGTTCTTGCAGTCTTCTCTTCTGATAATTATCCATCAAAGGGTACCAGTTCATCCTGATTTGAATTAATGAGAATTTGCAGAGAATTTTTGCTCTCCATCTGTCTTAGCATACAAGTGGCTTAGCCTCGGTTTTTTCTTTCAGTTTTCCTTCGCTTCCCCAGCAGTTTAAATATTCTTAGATGCAACTTCATGCACGACAAAAATTGCTTTATATACTTAACCAAAAATTTGCAATTTGTATTCACAACTTTACCTGATTATCTTCTTGTTTGTTTAAGCATAACACGCCAAAGAATCCCATCCTATTAACAAAGCAATGTCATAGTTATTTCAAAGATAATAAATGACTTTTAGTTCATTATACATCATTCCAGGCTCACTGTTCTTGTAATTTCCCTATTAGAGATTACCAAGAAAAATTACCACCAAAAACTGCATGGAATTTGAAAAAAAAATACTGTGTCATTCAGCTAGGATTTTTTCACTAAAACTTAAAGAGGAAAAAAACACCTTACTTTTCTGCTACAATGTATGAGCCACATAACTACTTGCATTATGTGCAAAGTTTTCTAAAACCGAAAATGCGTCTTTTAAATTTTTTACATTTGTTATAAAAAAATAATTCTAGGAATTCTAGAAACACTCCATTCCCTCTCCCCACAAAAAGAAGTTTTCTTAAGAGTTAAGCAAATTGCATTGTGCAATCTCCATTTCAGTAGCTGAGGCTGCCTGGTTTCCCCTTATTTCAGTATAGGACTATTACTTTAGGGAAGCATTCAGTGTGTGGATGGATGCTAGATTCTGGCCATTTCCATTCACAGTCCAGATAAAAGACTCATTTCCATCCCTACCCCCTACCCCTCACTCCCTAACATTTTTTTGCTTCTAGCCAGTGAACTTCCAGTGATACAGTCTTTACCCTAGAAAATGCTCATTCTATTCCCCCAATATTCCTTTAAAATGTAAATCCATTTACTCACCTTATTTGAAGTGAAAGGAAGGGAAAAGCCTCTTTTCTACAGAGAATGCTATTCCTTTCTACCTTGTGATTTCTGTTCTAAGAGAAAAATAAAGTAGTAATGTGTTAGCAAAACTAATCCCAAGTGTTTTGGGGATATAGACAGAACTTAACTTTTGATTGAGCAAAAGGGGGTCTCTCTCTCCCAGCTCCATGCTCTACCCCACTGGATAAACTGGTGCTCTGACTTTGGTCAAAATGCTGGTCTCCTGCCTCAATCATGTGTGTCATGAGATTTATTATTTAAAAAAAACTGAAGTGGCTGTAGTTTCCAATTATTTTCTTTTCCTTTCTTTCTTTTCTTTGCTTTGCTTTGCTTTGCTTTGCTTTGCTTTTTCTTTGCTTTGCTTTTCTTTGCTTTTTCTTTGCTTTTTTTTCCTTTGCTTTTTTTAACTCTTTCCTCCCAGAACAGTACAACTGTGTTTGTTCTACAGCTCTTTTAAGACTGGAGATTTATGCATCTCCTCCTGGAAACACTCCTCCCAGGCAAAACTGTGACACTTCTGCTCTTGCTCTGTGTAAAGGGAAGTTCCCATTTTCATGATCTCAGGGAGGATTTGCACTTTGCTCCTGCTTCTTTCAGTTTTGCTACAGTGCTGAGGGAAGGTTTTTCTGCTGGTCAATGCCTACCCATGTGGTGGCTCCCAGCTTGTCTCCCTCTGTACTTGATGTTCTCGGGGAGAAAGGTGAGGTAGAAGGACAATGTTTCCTCCCCTGTTCTCTGGTAGTACAAGAAACGTCACTGGAAGAGACTATTTGTAAATGAGCAGGAGAGCTCCTTCCCTGACAACACTACATCAGTCCTTAAGTAGATCTTTACCTGAAGACTTCAAGGATTTTTTCTATAACTCTCAGGGATTTATAGTGGAAGGAATGTTAAATTCGTTTTCTTTACATTTACATGAAATGCTCAGATGTGAGTTTATTTTGATTCCAGCTATCTTTTGATTATATTTACAGAGTACTTTGCCCAACTTCTCAACCTCATTCTGGAAGTTTCTGCAGCATTTTTAATGTAACTTAAGATATCTTATAGTGTTTTAAAATATAAAAGCATGTAGTTAAAAAATATATATATTTGAAAATGTATCCTCAGGAAATCATGGTAGGTTGTCATAAGTGCGTTTTTACATTGCAACAGCAACAAAACCACACTGTGGCTGTAATGAATATAGAAATATTTATTTTCTGTTAATACTGAAAAATGCACACTTAAATATCCCCTTTTAATGACTCTTCTCTCTTTCATTGTTCTCTGTGCAATGACTGTATCAGTGAGATCAAGTAATTCCACATCTCAGGAACATGGAAGTTTCTAATCCCTTTATCCAAGTTTTTCTTGAGGAAAACTGCACATAATGAACAAGGAATGTCAGCAGAATGCAGGCACACTTCTGCAAATGCCAAAGGCCTTTCTGTCCTGTGTCAGGCGATGATTTGTCTCCTTGGAGATATTTAGCCATGTTATTACATTTCCTTTTGTCTTCCTCACGTCTGTTTTCTTCCCTGAATTTCTGTGCACGGTTCCTAAATTTATTGTCCCCAGCTCTCAAAGCATGGCTGGTCTGCAGTGTGCTGACATGGGGTAATGCAGAGTGAGGTTAGTGCCATCTCCAGAGCGCTGGCCATCCCCAGTGACTCTGTCTTCATTACAGTCTTTGTTCCCTATGGAGTTGCTTTAAGTTACTAACAGCTAGTCATGAAAAATGGTGCTGCTTCGTTTCCATGCTTACATGCCTGATATTGCATCTACTCAAAGTCAGACAGTGTTGTCTTGAAATATATTCCGAATTTGTTTCTGAGTGTGCTGAGCTTTTAAGTCAGAACAAATGTGAAGCATCAGAGAAAGATAATACAGCTACTAAAAAAGTGCATCAGCAACTGATTTGTAATTGTGGCTCTTGTTTCTGAAGAGCTTTTAAAGAGAAATTGCAGAGTCAAAATCAACTTCCTGAAGAAAAGTAGATATTATCATTATTTTGTTCAAGCTGTTGACCTGAGTTAGGAACTTGATAGACTGTGCCTCAGGTTTCACTTATCCAGAATAGCTATCACCCACGGGGTGACACTTGAAAATTTATAAATGTGCAATAAAATTACAAAATTCTATCATTTCCTTGTGTGTGTCCTCTCCTGCATCCACATCTTCCCCCTTTTTTTGCTGTTTTCTTTTTTTCTCTAGTCATGTGTGGTATAGGCTGTCATGGTCCTTTAACAAAGAAAATTGTTATAGCCATGACCTGATGGTCTGAAACTTTTCTTTAGTTGCCTGTCCTTTCTTATTCATTTTCATTCTCTGACTTCACCACAGCAGTACTCTCTATTTACAGATATCATCTCTAGCACGTTGCTGTTAGTTCTCTTCATTTCTTATATTACTCCTGCAGGTCTGGAGATATTTTCAGTTTCCTTTTCCTTTCTTTCCTGGGATAAGCATCTAAACACAACATTTCCTGACTATTTCTCACCATTACTATGAAATAAGATTAGATTCCTGGTTTTATCTAGGCAACTAGGTTTTAGATATCTGAGCCATCATGTATAACTGAAACTGAAGACCTTGAGGTGTGTTCTCTTGGCTAGTAAAATACTTCGCCAGCAGCTGGTTTGTATATATGTCTCAAAGTGGCTTGATGTCATTGGTGAAGAGACCTTTCAACTGAAATTACAGAGCCAAATCTTCAGTTAGCAGAAATCATGTAAAGACAAGATATGTTTGTTGCAGTTGAGGATACAGCCTTAAATGAAATGTATAAAACATTCATAGAGTTTTAAAAATAATCTGTTACAGTTGAGGTAGATCAATGCAAATTCATAGAAATAATGTAATAAGAAATGTTTAATTAATTAAATTGAATGAAAACAAATAATATTCTTCTGATCCATACCCTTAACATTTATTAAAATCAAATCAGATTCTTTCTTCTTTGAAAATAAATTCTTGCAGGAAATAAGATTAGAGCAAAAGTAGGAAAAGGAGGTGAACACCCGAGGTCTAATTCAGTATTTCTTTACATGTTGAGCAATTGTAGACACCCATATGCGTATATGGAAATAAAATCTTTTCACATCAAGATGAGGAAGCATTTTACATCAATTTTGCCTCCATAAATGACAGTGAAATGAAGAGAACAATGGCAGTGCCTTCAGGAATTCTGACAGCTTGTCAGGATGGCTCCTGGAAGGCAAGTAAGCATGGTAGGTCTCAGGCCAGATTTGACTTTGTTGCTAACTAGCTGAATAAGGGTAAAATAGATTAAGAGGATAATATAATCTTCATTTTCTACTGAAGGGAAGATAAATTACTGTATACTTTCAAAACCATGCTTCAAGCTCAAGGTGCAAGTGGAAGTCCAGCAATGGGCTGTAAAGTCCCTTATCCATTGCTCAGGGTACAGCAGGAAGGAAGGAGTGTCTTGCCAAGGAGCAAGGTTTACAAGGGGATAGGATGCACAGCCCTAACCCGGGAGGACAGGGTTGCTCTCCCTAGTTGAGAGAAGAAAGATGGGACCAATTAGGAGAGTCAGAGAGGTTCACAAGTGAGGTCCAGGGACACTTCCCTGCTTCCCCCATAGCCTTGTGTTGCTGAGGAGTATGCAAGTCTCAGGGTAACAGGGCTCTTGAACAAGATCCAGCACCCAGCTGGTGCCGTGGTGTCTTCTTGTGCTGAGGGGTCTTCAGGGCTGGGAGAAGCAGGTGGTGGGAGTGGTATTCTTGCTTCATAGGCAGGTGGATAGCCCAGTTTGTGGCACTGGAGAGGATCACACGGAATTTTGCAGTGGGGTACAATAGCAGAAGACCTCAGAAGGTCTTAGTTTACTTTGATTAGTTTGGTTTGAGGAGCAGAGAAAGAGCTGCTGATCTTGGACCGTGTTGCTACCAGCAACCTGTGGAAGTACAGGAGCAACAGGCTTTATGGCAAATGCAAGCACCTGGGTGGGACACTGGCCTCTGTGACCTCTTTGCTCTGAAATACCAGTGTAAGGTAAGCCAATTCCAGTGTAAGGCCCATGGGGTGGGAAGAGGTCTAGAGCCTCAGAGCAGGGTTGACTCAAAGGTATAGAACAGAGGGGTTTGCTTGTATTAAGAACTGATAAATATTTGGGGAATGTTGTATCCTAGAAACAAGCTTTACTTTAACCAAAGGTAGTGGCACAGGGAGTTAAAATGAACATAGAGGATTGTCTACACTAGAAGCAAGAGAAAGCTGACAGGCACTGAGGAGCACTCGGTTCAGTCCGATGCGATCCTCAAAGACGGTGTGGCTAATGTCCAGTGCACCTCCAGAAAGGTCAGGAGGGATGTAAATAGAGAACTGTGATGAAAGAGAATGGTAATCAGTCTGCTTAGAGTGCCAGTTCAGTAGCATTTACAACACTGAGCAAGACCAAAAATTATAGATGCTTCTACAGCAATGGTAAAAATGAGAGAAAATTGGAATGATTGGTGCCAGCAGCAAAGCTGACAGAAAACACGTTACAGAGATTGTTGAAAGGAGGTAAACAAGCTTATTATGGTGCTAGAACATCAATTTTATAAAAAAGTAAAGAGGGGATAAGAGGGTATAGGAGAGGCACAATACAGGAAGTATAATGCTAAGTTCAAATATAATATTGTGTGAAGTTCAGGTATAATATTGTGGGAAAAGAAGAGCACTGAGGAATCTGTTGGTGAAATCCAGCACTTTGATAGTAAAAATATAGCATTTTCTTCAGCAAAACTGAAGAAATTGCAGTTAAGATAGGTAAAATAATAGTATATTTTAACTATCTAGGTATAGTTCAGTGCCTCATAAGGATGAGACGAAGAAATTTTTTTCAGTGCAATAAAAAGCTCCATCCTACGTTAGCCTGTTTCAGATCCAGAGGAAAAAAAGAAACCCAGACATTACCCTGAACTTGGTCTAGTGGGGGCACAGGATCTCACTCAAGAGTTACTAGCGGATGAGCCACTCTGTAACTGTGATCGCAATATCGTTGAAGTTAATTTTGTATCATGAGAGAAAAAGACAAATCCGGCAGATAGACACTCAGTTTCAAGAAAGAGCACTAAATGAAAAAAGAGACATTAAAAAATAAAGCAAAATGAAAAATTCAGCCAGCCAACAAAAATGTCCTGTAAGGCATAGTTCTACAAGCAAGAGCCTGGAGTATATATTGCAAGCCCAGTTAAACTGTCTACTGCAGTTCCGGGAGAAAATGAAGTCATCAAATGAAATCTCTTCAAGGCTCAGGGGAAAAACTATCATAGCAAATGATGGGAAATGGAAAAAGTTACTATCTTCTGGAAAAAAATGGCAGTTAAAAAATGGGAGGCCTGCACAAAAGAGAAGAAAGGAAAGCCTATACTACATGACACATTAAAAAAATTAAGAGGAATAAGAGAATTTGAAGAGTATCCTTAAGAAATAAATTGTAGGAAGGAAGGAAGGAAGGAAGGAAGGAATTCGGAAGGAAGGAAGGAATTCGGAAGGAAGGAAGGAAGGAAGGAAGGAAGGAAGGAAGGAAGGAAGGAAGGAATTCGGAAGGAAGGAATTCGGAAGGAAGGAATTCGGAAGGAAGGAAGGAAGGAAGGAAGGAAGGAAGGAAGGAAGAAAAAAATCTTCCTACCTATTTTGGGAGCATTAGTCAAGTTTTGCTGTTATTTGATCATGCTGTAAATATTGTGCTATTTAACACAATAGGCTCAGTAAAATGGTACCAAGAGTACCTCTACTTATTAACTGTCCTCACTTCCTGCCAACAGGTTTCCATCCAACCTCCACACATTATAAGAGCTTGTGTCTTTGTGTCTGACCAGTGTAGGTAGGTTTTAGCATTTCCTCATTCAGTTGCCAGATTAATAATAGAAAAATCAAAAAATGCAAGTAAACTCTCCACTAGCAAGTCCAAGTATATTTTGAGAAAGGCTTAAAAATTACTTCAAAACTAATGAGCCAGTTTAAAAAGTCGTGAGATTTTTAGTGGAAGCAAATATGATTGTTCTTATGTCTTGATATTGGGGGTATTGAATCCAGTCAAGTTAGGTCTTTAAACTTTTCCACAATCCTTTCAGCATTGAACACTTCATTTTTAAGAAAAATGAAGATTCTCTTTGCTCCAGGAAGTGGGGCTATGTCAAAACATGTCAAAACCCCAAGGATGTGGGAGCAAAGATATCTTCCACATGCCATCTTAAAAGAGTAAAAAGTGTCCCAGGAGGATCTGCTTCCAGCCAGCCAGTGAGGAGCTTTGAGTTTTTGAATATGATTAGCTCTGTTAATAACCTATCCATAGATCTGCAGGGCGGCAGAAGGAACAGGGGCTGCACAGCCTGAAATTCTAGTTATCCTTTGTCAGAGGATAACATACTAATACTTCAGGCTTTAGTGCAAACCTGCACAGACTTCTCACAGCCTGTGCAGAATTGCATATGCAAACTTTTAAGCTCTTAGCTGTATTTTTTGTTTTCTTATATGCACACATATGCCCAGTTCCCATGTTTTATACTGCTTCTGTGCACAGTTTTCTTACATCTTATTAGTGATTTTGAATCATCTGTAGGCAAAAAGAGCAGGAGTAAGTTTTGGAATAGGGCAGACTGGTAAGACCTTCAGCAGCTCAGGTACAGTTACCACCTTTCACAAATATATTAGCAAATGAAATGTTGCAATTTTCCTTTCACTTCACTGGTTTCACAGAGATGCCAATGAAGTAATTAATGACTTAACAGAAAGCAATCAGGACTTGCACTTATTCTTCTACTTGCATCAAACCCCAGAATAGGATTTAAACAAAGCAAGCCTTATTTCTTAAAGCAACCCCATTCCCCTCCTCCAGACATGTTTATACATGCATAAAAGCTCCCTAGAGAATTATTTACTACCTTTCTTGCCTTTAATCACACAATCTGCAGATTAAAGGGAAGAATGTTGTCCGGAAGTGTACCTTGTTATTCCACAGTGACTAAGTGCCATTTTTGTGAAACCTAAAGATCCCAGAACAAATTAAAGACTAACACCAATCCTATCAGTGGCTCCTATCAGTGTTCAGGAAGACAAAACAAGATCTAGTGTTTATGAAAAATGCTTTCAGGAATCATTGGGAGAAATTAAACTGCTTAATATCTGCATAAGTTTTCATTCAAATGATAAAAATAAAAATATCCAAGGTGTGTTTTTCTTTGTTTTCTGATGCTTGGACATTAAAGGGTTTTCACCACTGTGAAACACCTAAAGTGGGAGGAGAATTACAGTTTTTGTCTTCACACCCTGTAAGGGAGAACACTTGGGAGTTACACTTGATTTTTCATATAAACATCCTTTAAATACTGATTGCAAATATTGCCAGTTGATAGATATGGTCTACAGACTGGACTGACAAATGCTGAGTCTTAAAAGTCCTGTTGAAATCAGTGATATTTACACATGCTCAAGAATTCAACTTCATGCTTTGGATAGCTACACTTTTCTTTCAATGTGGATTATTATAAGTAGCTGATGAACTCTTTCACTTTTTACATCATTACCTCACTGTTACACTTTTCCTCAATCACATTTTAAAAATGAATTCCATTTGTCAGAAGTACTGTCTTGAGAGAGTATATAAATTAAGAAAAAAAAGGAGGGATATAAGCATGTTTAAACATGACTCAGGTAACTTTTAATTACAATGAGAGACATTTATAGATAAAAAATGATTCATTATATTTTTCAATTACTATCACACAATATGGCTTCCACTCTGGGCTACATTCCTGGAAATCTCCTAATTGAAATGCCTCAAAAGTGAATGCAAAACTAAGTATATTTATAAAGAAATCATATTTGCCTTTAGGGAGACCCAAGACATGTGTGTGCAAAATGGGTATCATTAACTCACCCCAGTGTTTGACAGGGGAGGAGCTCAGTCAAGGTAAGAACTATGGAATCATACAAGTGCCAGTGACAGGGTCAAGAAGGAGGACAGTGTTCAAAGTCAGGTTGGATGGAGCTTTGAACAGCCTATCCTAGTGGAAGATGTCCCTGCCCATGGCAGGGGGTTTGGAACTGTAGGTATTTATAGGTCCCTTTCAACCCAAACCATTCTGTACTACTGTATGATATTCCAAGCCACATGCCAGGACTATCCATTTAAAGGTGATGAGGGCACAAAAGAAGCAGAAGTCACAGCAGTCACAGTAGTCAGCATGACAGAAGATGACTGGAGAAATAGTGTAAAATCTCACAGAGAATTACATATGAAAATATCCCAGTTTATTATAAAGTTTTCATCACAAGCCAGCAACATTGTGTTACACGAGCATCGGTCATAGTATGACCAAATACTGTGGGCAGTATAAACTGTTATTGATCTTATGAGAAATCAGATATATCTGAAAAATAGTGATAGATTTTGAAATTAACTGTCTAACTAAGGATCATAAGTTTATCCTAAATATTACAGTACCTGCACTGGTCACATTCTTATTTTGATAATTCAGTGAGGACTAAAGTTTACATGTACATTTGTAAGAACAATCACATATTTTTAAAGTACCAACTAGGCAAATATTTTCTTTCATGTATATCTTTTTTCTCTTGTTTAGATAGAATGACAAGTAGTAATCACAGAACCAATTAGGTTGGAAAAGACCTCTGAGATCATCAAGTTCAACCTGTGACTGAACACCACCTTGTTAACCAGACCTTGGCACTGTGTGCCACATCCAGTCCTTCCTTAAACACCTCCAGGGACAGTGACTCCACCACTGCCCTGGGCAGTCCATTCCAATGTCTAGTCACCACTAACATCAATATCTTTCTGTGAAGACATTCTTCCAAATGTCCAGCCTAAACCTGCCCTGGTACAACTTAATGCTATGTCGTCTTGTCCTGCTGCTGGTTGCCTGGGAGCACAGGCCAACTCCCCACTGGCTACAACCTTCTTTCAGGTAGTTGTAGAGAGCAATAAGACCACCCCTGAATCTCCTCTTCTCATCTTCTTCATCATCTCCTATTATCACATGTATAGAAAAAAGAATTCCAATTTGAACAATGTTTACTGAAAAAGTTGCGACTCAGCTCAGAGAAGCAAACAGAGCTAGTAGCCGGGAATTTGTAATGACATTCACAGAAGGATCATACCGGTCTTTCTGCTCCCACTAGAAGTTTTTCTGCATACGTAATTGATTGTCCTCTTAGGTCAGTGTATGCAGGAGTTATGCCCATGGATTTACATGTCTGTAAGTGAGCAGAGGCAGAACAAGCCCAGCTGACTCCATGAATAGCTAGATTTACATTTACATGAAATAAAAATCTCCAGACCAGAGGTAAACCACAGCATCTCAGCACTCATTGCCATAGCAGATTAACATAATCAAAAGATCATAGTACCTTTGATTGAAAAACTCTTCTGAAAATTCTAACAATTAGTGCCCCAGCACAAGGAGCTGCAAGTTGAAAACTTGAAAATCTGGCCTGTTTTGAAACCCTGATGAGAGTAAGAGTTTCGGAAAAATCTGGCCTATGCTGTCATTCTGAATACTAAAAATACAGCTTCATACATGCAACTCACATCACTTCTGTATTTAACTGTACCCAACGCAGCAATGCCACCATATGGTGTAGTCCTCTTAGCTATATCAGTATTTAATTGACAACACCAATGGGAGCCATGGAAATACAGTGATTATGAGCCAGTATGTGGATAACAGTGCCAGGTACAGACATCCTCAGAGGGAGAGTGGGAAATGCCTGAGGGAATTCATTAGTTTCTAACATCCTTTCCCATTACTTTCAAGCCCCTAATTTCTGTCGGTAGGACTCACCAGAAGGTTCATGTCTTCTGTCTTTTGAAAACTGCAGGGTGAAATTTCCCCACGCACAGCTTGGAATAAAACAGGCCGTGTGCAGTTGAGCCAACAAGAAATGTGTAAGACTAAATGTAGTTTGAACTCAGTTTTTTCTGCACAGGCAGAAAGGTTCTCACACCAGTGGGAACCTTTGCCCACCTCATCAGTTGTCTGTCTTTCTAATTCCAGGGCCTCATACATGTTGTAGAAGGTGCCAGTCCTGTTAAATTTTCAGAAGGAGGAGGAGCCTTCTTCCTGGTATATGAAGTGACCTGCTTCTAGCCTTCATCTTCAACAGACCCTTGACTAATTACCTTTCAGGATTCTGAGTCCACCGGCTTCTCCACTCACTACAAGGAAGGTTTGATACTCCTGAGTGTCTGGAGACTGTTGCATCTCTGAATATAACCAATCTCTTCCTCATTAACTCAAATACAGTGTAGCTTATTCACTTCCTCTATCTCCCTCCCCTGGTGACACAGCTCCTCAACCTTCTGCAAAAGAACTCTGTCAGCCCCAGCCTCACGGAGAGGCAGCAGTCACTCCTGGACCCTGCTGCCTGGAGAGCTCCATCTACCATCAGCAGGTCTGGCTGGCGGGAGGCCTCTGACACGGCTGGTTATGTGACTCCAGCAGCTGCAGGGGAATGAGCTCTACAGCACGTCAACACCACAACTGAAGAAGCTTTCACAGGCACACTAACAAGGCTGAAGGCATCTTTTTGTGCTCTGTTTCACCAGAGTCTGTTTATCTGCCTGTTGGCTCCTCCTGGATGGTTGTAGAGGAGCCCTTCCTGCTCACCCCACTTACCTGAACTGCCATGCAAAGTACCACGCCACACCCTCACTGCCATGTCACACCCCTGCTTGTCACACTCTGGATCACTCACGCTCCCTAGATCTGTTTAAATCTCCCATTCTGCTCCTGGCAATGCCCCCTTCATGCCTGCTTGGCTGTACAGGGCTTCCAGATCCAGACGGGCCTCAGGGCTGCTGCTCATGTGTCCCTGAGCTCAGGAATGCCCCTGTACAGCTCGGTCTAACTCTCACCCTTGGACTTGCCTCAGTCACCAATGCTGCCCCCACTGCTGCTGCTGCTGCTTTGCTGACTGACCCAATAAATGAGCTCAATACTAAACACTAAAATTCTTTAAAGTTTTGGCATTTACAGAGAAGATTGAAACTGCATTAACTCCACTGGACAGCTCCACTTTGAGAATCCGCTGAGACAGCCCACTCTACCTTGTTCCCCTCCACATTTTCAAGTAGGTTTTTTCTACAGTTCCTGTAAAGCATCATACACTGTCAGAATACGTTTGAAGAGTACATACACTTACAGTTTGCAATATGCTCGTGCATCCTTTGCACTGAAAGCTGATCTGTTAATGTACTGTAGTGGTTATCATGCACTTCTTCCAGAGCACATTAATGTCAACAGAAGATTCACAATAAACGAAATCAGATCAAATCCTGTTTCCTTACAGTATGGATGGACACAGATAAATAATCCATTCTCACAAGTATCTCCTCTATTCTTCTGGTAGGTGCCACATCACCTGTTTGTGCTGAGTGATACATCAAATAGCATCTTAGTAGCACTGGTGCAATGGATCTGCAGATTATTTCTCACAGAGAAAAAGACACTATTTATATCCCTGGGCACTCAATTTTCATTCCAAAAACATATTGGGAGACCAAACAGGGTTAAGTATAGATGACTAAAACATATAATAGAAAAAAAATTGAAAATCTTTGGTTTCAATTTTGCATACTGTCCTTATTTACCTGTTCCCTTTTTTTTAAACAGAGAGATCCAATGATGAAAATCATACTTTTAATTGCATACCACTCTAATCACATATCATGTGAAAAAGCATTTTTTCTTAATAATAACAAAAAGACTCTAACAGCTTAACAAATCATGGATTGATTTCACGTCTTTTTCTAGAAACTCATGCAAAATGAAGTTCTAAAAGGATTTCATTCTCTCTAAGCTCAGTATCACTAACATTGAATATTTTTCAAAAATCCCCTTTGTATATACCAAAGCCTTAAAAGTTTGTGTGATTTTTGATCCATAGCATTCACCAGCAGTAGGAAGAAACACATCAGAGATAGAAAAAAAGATGTTCTCATGGGCAGTCAGTATTCATACATTTCATATTCAGAATCTAGAATTATTGCTCTGTGTTTGACCTTCCATAACAGTCAAAGCAAGTATCAGATTATTCCTGTAACATTTATGACATTTTTTATGGCACTAATTAATACAGATTAAAAGAAAACTGATCAGACCTCTAAACCTCATCTGTAACTTTCTAAAGTTAATGGAAAGGTGCCTGTTGACTTCAGCAACTTATAGGTCAAATCTTCTTCTAGTACTTATGCCTGAACAAACAAAAAGGGAAAGCACGGGGAAACAGTATTATTTTATGCTGCATTTTAATAATTCTACTTCCTCAAAAGAGTTTTCACCTCTGTCTGGGCTCACCACTACTGTCAAAGAATAGAAACAAGAGCAGAAGCACACCAAGTGTGCTCCAAGACAATTATTTACTATTAAAAAAATCAAGTGCACAAAATGAAAACAGTATAAAAACAAAAGCGAAGTTTTACACTTTATTAGTAAATGGTGTAATAAGGATTGCTGGGTCATATTTGTGTCATAACATGTATCTTAATGTCTCTGGTTATGCCTGGATCTGTGAAGTGCTGTGACATTTGGCAGTGCAGATTAGGGTTCAGGCTTCATCACAGTATTTTGGTATTCTCAAAATCACTAGAGTACAGAATACATCATTTGCATTGGTTGTGGGAGAAGAGATGATGCCTCTTCTAGCACAGAGGGGGAAAGGCCATCTATAGATGATCCGTTGTAAAGCCTACAGCTGCAAAACAAACTGTCCACAACTTCCAGACAGATTTGAAAGAGGACAGTGAGTTTAAAGCCTCGATGGTAGGTCTTTAGGAGATTTTGTAGTCTTTTGAAGGTGAATTTTGTTGCAAGAAATGAAAGACATTAAATATGAAGGCTGAATCTTTCAAGGTGATCTAGACAAATTAGGCACCCAGGTCTCAAACTTTCCGAGTGCTTCACATTTGAAGATGTGAAGAGGACTTTTTTCCCAGATAGTCCTAACCCTGTATTGCAAGCTGGGGCCCTGAGAAGTCATAGTTCCTCCATCCTATGGCTCCTTACAGGGTCTATTTTCTTCTTTAACGTTGTCTATACTGAACTGGTGTTGATTGGAAACTGTAGAATCAAATATATTTGGGTTAAATTCTCAGGAGGATTCTTAATTTTATACCTTTCAGATGCTTGACACATTTATTATAAGGTAAGCCTGAGCTGTAAACATATTTCTGCCATAGTTCAACAATTTTTAAATATCTAGATTTTAATATAAAATCAAATCTGTTGACATTCAACATGTCAAGGATACGTGTCAATGCATAAACACTTTTAAAAAGTTTTGGAGTTAACTTTGGTCATGGCAGCTTGAACTATAAAAAACATGACAAAGGCATCGAGCTGATGTAAACTCATTATCTATGAATAACATAAAACAAATGTGCCAGATTTGTACTTCTGGGTGGCAAAGCTGGTGCACAGATATGGTACTAATGATAATGGAATTATTTTCCAAGGTTCAAGATAACTTAATAAGTCCAAAAAAAGAAAGATTACATGTTGATTGTGTGTTGAAAGAGCTGCAAGGAAAATTTCAATATTTACATCCAAGATGCTAAATTCTGGGCCAAGAGTGGTTTTAAGCAGAGCTCCAATTCAGTCTTTTTCAGAAGCAAGGATAAACACAGGATTGCTTGATGTATTCAAGCATGGAGAAATGCAAGGAGGCTGAAGCTGCTTTGATAAAGTTGCCCTGTGCCGATGTATCGACCACACCTCTCAATAACAAAAGCAATATGTATCTCAATAACAACAGAAATGCAAAAGGCATGGCAGAAATTGCTAGGTTTTTAGACATTGTGGAAACTGATTCTTTCTTTTCACTTATCAATAATTTAATTAAGATACATGTGTTCTGCTTTGAAATTCTATTTTTGCAGTAAATAGTGGTTGCTAGAAAGGTCTGATACAGACCACAGAACTGTGAAATAAAACTGGGTGGATCTAGACAGTCTGTGAATGAGAGCGTTAAAATTCAAATGGCATTTTCCTGGGAGCAACAGAGGGTTCAGATAGAGTTTATTTTCTGAATGTCTAAGCTTCTTTAAGATGGCTTAACTGCTAATGTTAAAAGCGGTGACTGAAGGCGGTTAGGCTCAGCTGGTGTCACACAGCTATGTATAAAACAATTACTTAAAGCTATGCTTTAGTTTAGATGATTGAACCCAGTAATTTATATTGCAATATCCTCTGCATAATCCCTATGGATAAGCAATTTTCAAGGTGCTCTAAAAGTTGGCATCTTGCAGAGCTACATCATAACATCATAGTACAGTCCTGTTTTAAGACAGTGGACTATCAAGACTAAATTGAACTGAGTAATCAGCAGCTCTCTAGAAAACAGAAGTACCCATTTGGACATTTATGTATTTTGCTGTATTTAACAGGTTAATGCTGTAAGTCAGCAATCTAGTTCGACTTTGAAGGATTAAAAAATATTTGCCTAATTTTATTGCATATTAATATCTTATTAAATTTGGGAAGACTTTATCCCCAATTTTTTATCTCCTAAGAGTTTACTGATATCATAAACAATGTTTATTCAACCTTCAGTCAGCACTGCCCTAGAAGATTATAAAGCTGAATAAACCAAGCTATTATGCCTTTCATTATTACAGCTTTGAACACAATGAGCTTGTTCCTATTGAAAAAAAGGGTAGACACTTAGAAAGATTAAGCACAGTTTGGATTAGGCATCTAGTTTGCAGATAGTCTTAAAGTATTGATATAAAATATTAAATTTATCCTCACAATCAAAAGAAGAAAACAAAAAATTTAGGGTTTCATGTCTGGAAAGAGATCTACAAGCTTCAGTTATTTGAGAATAGCTTTTATAACTTACTAAGCCAAATAAACTTGATTAACAGAACAAACAAAACAGAGAGAGACTTGTGGCTGTAAACATCAAAAACAACCTGTTGCAAGGACTTACTCTGCAGTCAGGGAGGAGCAGTGGGTCTGCTGCAAGTGATCTCATAGTGCAGCATGGTGTTTGCTGCTTCCTGATACTGAGAACTTAAGTATATACTGGTCCTTAAATGTACAAACAGTGAACAGAGTGAAAAGTCTGAAGAGGGTTGAAATTTTTCAACATGGCCATTATGAGGTCAGGTACTGACTATTTCCCCAGCTATAATGATAGTAGACCTTTGAAATTATGCAACCAGTAGAAGATACTTTTTATAATGAGCTAGCCAACCATTACACATTTAGGAAGGTAGATGATGCATATAAAAATACATATATATAAAATTTGAGTGCTATTATGACAGCTCTGAAATGGAACTTAAGATTTATAGTTGCTAATGCAAAGCCCTCTCCTCCTAAGTTAAAAGGCGTGCTTTTCATTGCCATGCTGTTAACACAGACATCAACCTCTAAATACAATCTGTCTATCATTTAGGAAGGGTAGTGTATGATACTTAATAGTTCAAGCTTATTCTTCATTCTAAGATCCATAAAACTTGAATTCCTAAGTACACTGACACTTGCAAAAATGTTTTGGACCAGATCCAAAGAGCTTTCTTAGACGAATACTCCAAGATGACCTTCGACTGTGTGTTTAGTGTCTCAAAGTGTGGGTTTTCTTCAACACAAAACCACTTAAAGATTTTTTATGTGTAGTTTCCCAAGAAATTTTCTGTTTTTTTCAATTTTTTTTTGTGGCAAAAATAGACTGCTTCATTTTGGTAACTTTTATGATAGAGTATTAAGAAGTTTAAACAAGCTACACAGCTGAGGAAGCCATTATTAAAATACACAAGATAAGAGCGGCATGTTCCATAATATATCCTTATTATCATATGTTAAGTGTTCAAAAAGCCTATATTTTTCTTGGAACATTGCTAGTATTTTGTACTTTGCAGCTGTAATAAGATTCTTTAGCTATTTTATGCCCTAAAAACTTGAAAAAAATCACCTCAAAGTTGGTTTTACAAACAGGAAGAGAAAGAAAGTAGTAATTTTAACTGTACCTTTCATTTTCATATTATGTCTGCTGTACCTTAGATAACTGATCATGACTAAAATATCATTGTTCATTTCTTGTGGTTGGGATTTTTTTGGTTGGTTTTGGGGTTTTGTGTTTTGGAGTTTTTTGGTGGGTGGGTTTTTTCTGGGGCGAGGGGGACTTTTTTCAGGAACAAAAAATCAATCTTCTCATCCCTAAAAATGTACAAAATAAATATAATGGAGTAAGTCCATTATGATACCAATCACATGCACTATAGAGCTGTTAACAGGGGATTTGTGCATATAAACAGTTTCTTAATCTTAATTCAAAAGACTTATTTCTGTTTTTTAAAAAGAAAGAAATTAAAGTAAGAAAGATAATATTTAGTTACAAAACCCAAGAAAATATTTAATAATTTTTTTACTATAGAAAAAGACACTTTTAAAGATTAAAATGGTCTAATATTTTTCAAGATTTTTGTAGGTTTTTTTGTAACATGTCAGTTACAATAATAGTAAGAAGAATTATTCAGAGAAGGAAACTTCAGTTTGGAAAAAAAGAAAAAGTAAAGAAACAAAACAAACTGAGTGGTGACACGTAGCTTTGGCGCAGAGGTGAACTGTTTGCAGGAGAGGAAACAAAAGGAGGTCATAAAGCAGGGCAGGATCTGTCCTCCGTGCCGGGTGTGGCGGCAGCGGGTGCCCTTGGTACAGCCTCTCAGGCAGCAGCATGCGCAGGCCGCGGTGGTGGAGTCAGTCTGACAGCAGGGACTGAGTGACTGAACCCGGTACAAAAACAAATAGATGCCAGTGAAAGGCCTAGGAAGAAGATTAAGTAGCTGAAACTGCACAAAGAGGAATTTTATCCTCTTTAGCATTTATAGTCCTGGTTGCATCTATCTATCCACAGCCAACGTGGCTGCTGTTATCTTTGCCTGGAATTTCAGCAAAAGGAAGGGAGGGAGCAGAGGTTGCACACAAATTGCAGCCTCCATATTTCCTCTGTATAATATTTCTGTTTCTGACAGGATGGATGATCTTTTTAAACACAGTATACACTAGCATCCAAATACACTATTTATTTCCTCAGCATCATATGGGCTGCCTTGTGATATTTCCTTGAGGAAAAAATACAGACTACAACCATCTGTGTCTGGACTCTTCTCCCATGTCTTCCCACAGTTATTTCTTCTATGAGTTATTTTAGCTTCTCTTTTCTTTGTAGGTGCATGTGTATTAATATACAAACTATAAAGTTCCAGTTGGAAAAAATTTGTGTCTCTTTTTAAAACATGTTTAATCTAATTTGCTCTTAATCACATGAAATTTTAGTCCCACTTTCTGACAGCTGATACTTGAACACTTATATTCTGTCTGATGGGTTGCAATTATTCACTCCCTTTCTACTGTGTAAAGATGTTATCATAGTACCTGCATTGCCTAAACATGCTGGGTGATGTAATATTAAGATAAGAAATGTACAGATTCAGTTTTTATAAATATGCGATAAAAATAAGGGAACAATTTTCATAAGATCAATAATAGAAATTCCTAACTTGACCTTTGATTTATTTAAGATATGATCTTTGCTAGACACCAGTGCCTGAAGACAGTTCTCACCAATTCCTCTAAAGGTCGTCAACTTCTGGAGAAAGTTTTGCCCAATATTTCAGAGTATTCTGGAAAATACTTTATGTTGACAGATAAGCAGTTACTGAGAAAAATTAATAATTCCATCATAGGTTTGTTTTTGTTTTTCTGATGAAGTTTGTAGGAAAGGTTGCTGCAAGATTGTTATGAGGAACTTCAGGCTTATGGTTTCACCAGAATCAGCATTAGTCACCGGACCTTTCTGAGCCAAAAAATGTGAATTGTTAATGTGAATATTTGAGAGCTAATTATGTAGCATGTCTTCCAGTTAATTTCCTCAGCAATCACTTTTCACACACAATTTTCTCTTCTACACACAGGGAAACAACTGGAAAAACCTATATAGTGTAAACAAACTGTGTCTCCTGTAGGCTGGAAAAAAGGGAGGGATTGTTATTTGTAGTGATTGTTATTATCTTTACAGTATCAAGCATAAAGGATTCACTAGATAGTACTGTACTTGTGAAGGCAAAACCAACAATCAAATATTCAAGATGGAAGGAAATGAAGGTTCAAACCTGGTTCTGGAATATCCTACTTCAAGCCAATGGACTTAAAACTGATTAAATTGGATCTGGGTGTAACAGGTTACAGAAATGCTGACTTTATCCCAGTAACTTTTTGGAGTGGTTTTGAGTGACATAGTGTTAGCTTTTTTTTTGTTTCACTCTGTTGTTAGCCTGGGAAAAGGTGAAAGTAGTTATGGTGTGATTTGACCCAGATTCATCTTGAAGAATCCACACAGAGGAATTTACAAGAAAAGTGAATGCCTAACAAAATAGTGCTGCAGTATTTTTTAGTGTTAAAGGACCATTTTTACATACATATAATCTACAAAAATAGGCAGTAATTGATATATAATGAATGTAATTTTTCTTCTGTGTTAATGTTCTCTCAAACAGGAGTAAGAGATGTCCTCCATCCAACATCTTTCTGTAGACTAAACTCCTGCAGGGGAGCATCATTCCTTGTGTTTTATGTCTGAACATGAATTTTTTGGACTTTAGCAGGAAGTCTAGTAAGTACTTTTGCAATATACCTAGTGAAATATAATGAAGTAATCTTCACATATGGAAAATTCTTTGTATGTACAAATGAGGTGGATGAACAAATTTAAAAGCATAATTTTTTTATGTAAACTTTATCATCCACAACTTTATTAGAAAATAAGCTGAAATGAATTTGATAGGTTTGATACTGTGCACTAAATTCTATATTTTCACATTATAAAATGATTGATTTGGGAGGAGAGATTTTCAGAATTGCTTTTTATATAAGGTATTAAAAAAAATACTAAAGAAGGGAAAAATTACTGACACACAATTTTCTGTGGATAAATTCAGAAATAAAATCTAGCAGAATCTTGTATCACAAAACTATTTCATCCTCATCATCTTCCCGTAATTGCCTGTTATATACTTACCCTTCAATCTTAAAGAGTTATTCCCACTACTTTTTTCCAGGAAGGCTTGGTAATTGTCCTTTATATTTTGCACAATATAAGTGCTACAGCCCTGAAGTAGCAATTTTACAGCTAACTTTTACTTTCTGTATCTCTTCTACTAGTTCATAAGTGTTATTAACATTTGATATTCTTTTTCTTCTTTTAAGAAAATGAAACCTTTATATGGGCTCACCTTGACTCAGTAATACTTATGACTTTGAATTATGTTGTTCTTCATGTTTATGATGAGAGGCTAAAGGCCACCTCTACATGAAGCTACTGAATTTTAATGTAAAGTTCTGAAGAGGTGACTCTTTTTAGTTAAAAATAAGACTTTCTGACACTAAGCCCTTTTATAAGATCATCTCAATTTTCCTCTTCCTTCTATATGTTTAGACAACACATTAGTCAGCCTGAAAGGCTGCTCATCTGCTTAGTCATCAGCTGTCACTTAAGCAGCTCTGCCCAGATTGGCCATTTTGGGTGGATCAGGGGCTCTTCCTGTGCTTGATGTGCTGGTAGGGAACCCAGCTCATTGCTACTGCTGATCCCAAAGCTCTCTCTGTTCAAAGCAACCACTTTATCATGCCTCAGGCTACCTGTGGAAAAGGGTCATGTCCTCCTTTGTGTCCACACATTGTCTATGACTGTCTACTGTACTCTGCAATAGTAATAATTTCAGTTAAACAATATTTAGGAAATCAAGGCTAGCAGAGTTCCTGGTGGGAGAAAAGACTTCTGTACTTGTTTATTAACTGCATCCACACAGAAACTGAACAATGGTTATATTATGAAAACATTTCATACAGTCTTGTGTGTATTTACAGACATTGTCTCAAAAAGTAAAGTGACCACTATCTAATATTTGTAATAATTTGCATCCATCCCTTACATTTTGTCCCAGATCTAATTATAAATATAATTCAAGAGAAAAGAAATTACAACAGAAAAAATACTCAAGCCCTCAGAAGTTGCAAAAAAATCCCACCAAAGCCTTTATTTGAGAATTGTGTTGTTAAGCACAAACATATGTAAATATCTTCAAAATATCTTTTTGAATGTTTTATGTGCCAGTTTTATGTCCCAGTGATAGACAATTTGGATGTATTTACAAATATGAGCTGAATTATCACCTGTACTTTTGTTTTAATGTGATATATTTTTCATAGACCAGTGGTTAGAACATTCAACAGGAAGCTATAGATCTAAGTCAAAATCTACTCTTTTTCTAACTTAGTACAGGTATAAGATCTTAGTTCACTTCTCAGACAGTTGTTTTTGTAAAGCTTTGTGAGTTGACCACCTCGAGATCCTCAGCTGATGTAAATTCTCACTGAATGAAGTGCTTCTTGAGATAAAGTAAGTGTGTAAATATGACCGATCAAGAGTCTGGCTATGCAGAGAAAGGGTGTGAAAATTTGGCTTCAAATCATATTATAATATTTAAGTATTTTTGATGCTGCTGTGCTTACGTCAAACTGTATCTAGCAGAATTATTTGACCACTATCCTGTGACTCCCTAAGCAGGGAGAAATGAAAGACAGGCCTTACCACACTCCTGCAGAACAGTCCTCAAAAATGACACTTTCATGTCCTTCCAAGGTAAAACAGGTGATCTCTGGTATTTCTGAACTATTTTTTTTTTACAAAACAAAACATTTTTGAAGTGAAAGAAATAGGGATTCTTTTTGTTATTCAGTGAGTGACATCCACCTAACAAGCTCATAAATTTCCTAAATTCAAATGCAGAGAGGAAAGAATTAAACTGAGTATACACTTCCAGATCTGGTATCCTAACTTCCATTTTATGCAAATTGCCACATAAACATTTTGTGTTGGTTGGAACTTTTGAGATCACTGACTAAAATTTTGACTGAAATAGAAGAAATGTTTTATTGGACAAGAATCCTAAGCATGTGATTAAAAGACTCAAAATATCCCCCTTGGAGTCATGACACTCAATACCTGCTTCAGTCAAATTCTGAAGTCCAAAGTAATCAATTGAAAGTACCCCTAATAACTCAAATACTCTGTTGTTAAATTTTCATTCAAGGCTTCCATGCTAGAATATTCTGCACAGCTGAAGACATCTTCGTTTTACAACTTTACTGCTTAAATTTAGTGAAAGTGTATACCTGGCTTTCTTTCACAGCAGTAACAATGTCAATGTCTGCCCTGAGTTTCACAAATAAAAAGGCCAGAAACTAGCAGACCAGCGTTTTCTTTGGACAACATCAGACTGCTTTTACACATGGATAAATCTTGCTTTGGCATGGTTGAGGTGCCTCTTTTAGAAAGCTGTATTGCTGACAGCAAAGAGCAAGATTTTACAGCCCGAAGCCTGTGGGAGTTCTGCCTTTGACCAGAGTCAAGCGCGTATCAGAGCACAGGTTACATTCCCTCCCGTAAGACACTGTCAGATCTGAGACACAGTCCTTGTTTGGGAATCTCGCAGTACAAATCTTCTTTTGCTTTAACAAAATCAGAAATCTTTGACCGAGAATGTCTTAAACAATTGCTCACTGAAGACTGGTTAGGCATGTGGCTTCACTTCCTGGCTTCCAGCTAAATTTGTTTCAAAAATTACATTGCAAATCAGTAATGACAGTATAGATGCAATACATTTTTACAGTATCTTTGAGTACATGAATACATATGTAAAGAATGATTATGTATTTATGAACTGGAGAGAAGGTTGTGCTGCAGTTGAGATTAAAAAAGATATGACTCATAGAAACCTACCAGCCAGGGCCGTATTGTAAATTTCTGTGAAACCTGGTTATATTGTATAGTCCTAATCCACTCTACTGAGCACATACAGCCTAAATCATGAGCCTTCAATTTCTCATCATAACACTTAGATATGATAATTGGGAATTATGATTTTTATAAAACCCTTTTGAAGGAAAAATCTTTTTGACTAGAGTGACCATATCCTTAGATTCCTTTCACTTTTTTTTAGGTATTTCTTTGTAAAATTCTATTGAGGACAATCAGAGAACTCACAGTTTTTTGTGATCTTCTGTGCCCTTTCTGTGTTTATGTTGATGGGACTTTGGCATGCAAAATGCTGCAAGCTGAAAATACGGCAAATACAAATGATGAAGCACTAATTTTCATGCATTTGTCAGAAATTCAAACTCATTTGTACAGCCAAGAGCTTTTCAACACAGCTTTCTGTTAAAGGGTAGAGGAAAAGGTAGTTCACCATGCTCATCAGAGAGCACATCTTTCATCCAGGGCTTTCAAAGTATTTCCCTAATTAAGCTTTCTGACCATCTTTTGAGTTAGTTAAGTATCAGGTTGGTGAACTGATCATTTTATTTCAGCACTTCTGTGTGAAACATATGCATAGAAGGGAGCTGACCCTCCAGAGACGTGAACAGTGCTCCATGGGATGCATGGAGCTTGGCCAGCCCTGGGCCCTGCAGACAAATGGGGCTTCTGAAGCCAGTAACTGCAATCACAGCTTTGCACATCATCTCCTGCACTTCCAAAAGCCAGCACCAGGCTCCCAGTGCCTGCATCTGCTCACAAGGATGCTCTGCGGCTCCCACTGTGCCTCACACACTTCGTGTGCCTTACCTGCTCTTTGACTGTTTTTCTCTCATATTAAAATGTAGCCAAGATTTCTCCCTGTACCATTAAGTTTAAGACATTAATAATGTTATAATACCAGGTATTTTCCCCTGCAAATACATACATGTATATACATAAATATGAATATGTAGTCTGATTTGCTGTTTGCTGTGAAAAGGTGTTCAATAACATATTTTAAGAAAATCTTTTGGCTTTGACTGGGGAAAGCATGCTGGGTTTTGCCAGATGTGTAATTAGACAGAGTAATTAAATCAGCTGGGTTTGCAGGTGGTATGCAGGAGAACATTTCTTGGTTTATTCTCAAGCAAAACGGAATTATAAAAGTCAATCACACTTTTATGTTGAAGACTTTAGCCAAAATTCAGGGCCATATAATTGAATAAGAGGAGAAGACAAATATTCATTTTTATCAAGACTGTAGAAAATCTGTTTTCCTATAGAGATTTCTCACAGGAAAGTTTATTTTTCTGTAATTGCCACCTCCTTTTCAGATACTGCTCATCTCTCGAGTTCCCCCACAGTTTTTCTCAAGGTCATTTTCCAGTGCTCGATCAGACTTGATTTTCTGCTGCTTTCCTCTCAGCATTGCACTTGTTTGTCTTCTTTCTGAGGTGTTAGGTTTTTATCACCAATCAGTGCTTTTAGTGAGTCACCAAGACCACATATGAACCTCTATTCTGGTAAAGGTTATAATCCTTCAATCTCTTACATCCTATGAGGAGTCTGGTTACTTTTATATTTTTGGGCAAACATCAGCCCAAATAAGAGCTCAAGTATAATGTTTTAGCAAAACAAAATGACAAAAAAATAGAAGTTCAGCCCAAATTACATACTTGAAATAGTTATGGTAATGTAAAATGTGACATATATCATGAAGTAAGTAATACAGAGTGTTAGGATAAACATTTTATCTATCCATTTTTACAATAACTTGTGATGGTCGGGTGAAGTAATGCAGTCAGATGAAGCTTATACTGCTAAAACCTTTAACCCAAGCAGTATGTGTACATATATTTCCTGTCCAGGCTTTTCACATAGAAAAGCTCTGGTAAGAGTTATTCACATGGCAGAAGGAGGAAGAGTACAAATGACATGTCAGTTGCAATTTCAGTGTTCATTGCCATCCCTGAAACATCCCTGGCATAAAGCAAAATCAGACAACTGGACCAGATGTCAGGAATGTTAATGTGCGTCTTTAAGGTCGTATTTCATTTTCATTCTTTTGAAAAGAATTGGGTTTTGTTTCTGGGATTTTAGGAGGGAATAAAGAGATTTTCATTACCCAATAATAACCGGTGTGAATGTGATAAGCATATTTAAAGGAATTCTCAGTATACTATCACAGGTGCTGTAGCTGCCTCTACTCAGTTCCCTCTGTAACAGTTAATCACTATAAACCTTTTAGGAGTAAAAACCAGATCAATTTTTCAGTAGTTTCATTCAAGTTTACAAAGCGTGAAGCTAGTTAATATCCACCATTCCTGTTCCCGAATTTTCTAAAGAGAGAAGGTTTTAGAAAGATTTTGTATACAACAGTTGCTCTGTTCAAAAGCTGTGTAGGATTCATTTGCCAATTTACAGTGGTGCAGTATTTTAAAATTCATACAGAATTTAAAATGTCTTGCCAAACAAGGAATGATTCCTTTTGTTAAACATATATGTTAGATTAAATACCTCTCTTCATACACTACTTATTACGTTAGACAGAATTCTTTCTGTCGTAAGAACAGACAGCTTGGTTTGATGGAATGTGCTTCATTCAAGGGAAAGAACTGAATAGTTTGACAGAATGCATTTTGTAGATGGATTAGGCACAGGAGAGTGAATTGTGGCACATTGTCTAAGGAAAATACCCAAGAATTGATTTTAAAATGTTGAGTATAGAATGGATTGGAATAGTTTAAAACATGCACATTATTGATCAATCAGATTGAGAGGCCTGACAAAAAGTAAAAAGTGCCCACAGAACTCATTCTGTCAATGGGGATGTTTTTCGTCTACCTTCATTCTCAACAAATTTTATTTTCTTGTATACTTCATGGGCTCTTATCAGCACAATGCCACTTTCTCCCAATTTCTTTTGCCTCTGACAATAAAAATGGTTTGGTGAAATTCCTTGCTGTGACAGATTTTACAGGCAGTGCATAAGTCAGCTGCTCCTGTTTGGTACATGCTTTTCTGGCCTAGAGAAGGATCACAGAGAGAGTTTGGGCAGCTGAGCATTTGGCTACAAATCCATCTGCTACACATTCATCCATCTAATTGGGTGAGTAGCATACAGGTGGAAACCAAGCAAGGCCAGTGTTTTGTGTTCAAATGCCTGACATTGGGGAGCAGTGAAATTCATATCCCTAAAACACCTCATGTTAATTAAACACTTAGTAACGGTGTTCAGAAAATCCCAGGTGCTGAGAGGAGAGGAAAGTTAGAGCATAATGAGAGCACTTGGAGGCTGAGACACAGCTCCCACCCACAGAGCAGTGTTCGTTGCTGCTCAGGGTAACTTCCCAGCATACATGCCTGCGTCAGGCTGGCCCTTTCCTCTCTGGGAAGTGGCAGTCTAGCAGCTCAGGTCTTTAACATTTAGCTGTAGGAAAATTTGGTTCATATGCAGAACATGTGTACCTGCTTTATAAGTGACCTTAAGGAGCTTTGCTCTTCTCTAGAGAAAAGCTAGTCATGTTTGTCTTCTGCAAGTATTGGGGAAGTGACTGTAACAAAAACATGAAAGGGACATGTATACAGCCAGTTTTCCAGATAACCACACAAAGAGCTTCCAAAGGCTGAATTGGTTGTGCCTGCAAAGAAGAATAAATTGCCTCTTTTTTAACCCTTACTTCTTTCACAAATACTTTTAAAAGTCAAATCCTAACACTCTTACCCAGAAAAATCCAGTGCCATTAAGTGATATGCAGAAGAATTACTTTTTGCAGTATGAACAAATGAACATAACTGAACCACAATCTCATATTGCATTTTACAGTGGGACTAGTCTAGGTGAAGTCAAAACTTCTAGATGGGATATGTTCCAGATTGAGATAGCACTGTCTGGGGTCTGAAGTCAGACAGGAACAAATGCGTGCAGACCCACTTGAATAGTATCTATGAACCTGTTGAAAGTTTAATTTGAGAAAAGTACGTTGTTGGCATATGAAGAAGCTTTTTGATTTTTTTCCCCTCTATTTCAAAATTGTTATCATGACTGTTTCGTATCAAACACTCTCATAAGAGTTCATAATGCTGCATAATAGGGGTAGGTTGAAGTGTTTATGAATTGTTAATGAATAATATTAACTGACCAAAGTTAATAAAAATTCATTAAAATTCATAAATGGTTCATGTATATTTCATTGCAAACATAAAATGAGATACTTTTCCAAACATGCATGTTTCCTGAAACTTAAAATTAGGAATTTTCAGACGCATTAATTAGGGGAAAGCTGAAGAAAAAGGTTATGATGAATGTACAGTTTGAGCTATTTTGAATAACTCTTCTGTATAAGCTCATAAATTATTCAGTACAAAGCACTTATGTAATATTTCTTAAAGGTAAAAGAAGCATCCTTTCAGGGTTGGTTGCCCTTTCCTTAAAGCAAAATAACTCTGTTACATTACTGGAAACAAGTTACAGAAATAAATTGATTTTTCCCCCCAGGGCAGGCATCTGTTACTTCCTAAAGTAAAGAAATGCTCAAGGAACATATGGTTGAAGGGATTTGGCAGGGTTCTGTTTTAGAAGAAGAGATGTATATGAGATTGAAACAGGAAACAGAGAAGTATCTGATTCAGCCAATAGATTGCCAGTATGTTTTATCTAAATTTAAGTCAGTTTCTGAGTTAAGCGCAATTCAGCTTCTTAATACAAAAGGAAGTCAGGCCTTATCAGCTGGGTAACAAACTTTCCTTAGACTTAATTCTGCATAGTTGGCCAGGCTGTTGTCCTAGTCAGATGTTCAGTTTCATTAAATTAATGCCTTGGGGGTGATGGTTAAGGGTTACTCTCATGAATAAACATTTCAGAAGTGCACATATCACATCCAGAAAGGCTACTGAAATAGTGTGTAAAAGTCAGTGAAAGCTGGGTATCTGGCTCAGCATTTCACTATTCATTTTGAAAGAAAGTCACCAAAACTAATAAAATGGGGATTTATCTTCCTTGAAAAGGGAATGTGATCAGAATTTAAAAGTGTTAATTAAAACATTGTGCATTTTCTATAGACTGGAGGATTTCAGTCTTAAGTTATTTCCAATTACTTTTATTTTCAGGTTATTTCCAATTACTTTTATTTTTGAGCTCTAGGAATAAGGATGGGGATAATGTCATAGCCATGATGCCCAGACAACTTAATAGAGCCTGGGATTTGTGGCAAGACTTTTCTGGAATGGTCGCACTTGAAAAAAAGAGTGGGTTTTTATATTTTTCTGGAGCTGTCAACCCAGGTTTCTGCTCCCATTCATTTGTCCTCTTTGTGGTAAGGGCTGTGACATTTGCAATATCAGCCCTATTTTAGATGCATTGCCACTTGCCTTTGAATGAAAGAGAGAGGAGTCAAAGAGCTCCTTACTTTGGTTTTTCTAATCTGTGCCCCTTTGCAGCACAAATCTATTCTGAAATGGAAAGTGAGATGCTAAACTTCCATAGTCATTTTCCAGGCTTCTGATAAATGAAAACAAAATAATTAAGAAAATAATTTAAAATAATTATCAAGAAAATAATTATGAGAAAAAACTAGACTTTGAATAAAGATGTTATTTCCAAACAGGTAAGTTGTAAGTCCATACTGCTTTTCTGCACCCATCTTACTGCTTATAAGTATCTCATCTCTTTAATAATTCAAGGTATCTTGTGTTTTCAACCCAAAGCATATTACTAACAACCTCTGAATGTTATTGCTGGAAGGGTCCCTCCCAAAATGTGTCTTTTTTCCCCACGTGGAATTGGCTGCATCATGACTTCTGCACTTGTTTTCATGCAATATTGAACATTTGAGTAGTATCTTCACTCTGCCGAGATGCAAGGGAGCGGGGCTGGCAGGCACATGGTGTGTCCTCAAGAGAATGGGTGTGCTACAATGAGAAGGGTCAGAATTTCCTGGCAGCTGAGAGCAAAGAAGCTGTCAGTCAAAGGAAGCTGTAAGATACATGCAAGGCAGAGGTTTAACTTAGCAGAATAATTCTGTTGTTTAAAAAAAAACCCTTTTAATCAGCAGATTTCAAAGGTACTCAATGTCTATATTTTACTGAAGGCACAGAGATGTGAGCCGAAGCCAATGAAATGATGAAGAAATAATGCCAAAATTAGAGCATGAGTCCCTCAAATTTCCAGTTGCAGTTTATCTCCTAACCACACCACGTTATTTTGTCTCAAAGTAAGCTTAAAAAAGTGTGAGGCAATAGGCTGGAATTCTTTGCTGACTTCCTGTGCTGGATCAACTGCAACCTGAAATAATGTCAGGTTGTTTTCTTGTGAGTGGTATGGGCATCTCCTTCCCCAGAGTCACAGTAAATGTTTTCTGTTTTCTTTCTTTGGAGCACATTTCTTTTCTTATGTTCACATAACAGAATTTTTGGCGACTGGATGCTAACAGGTTTGATTTTCATTACCATATATGTATATTTTCTTCATTTTTATTAAGATTCCATTCCAATTTGTTGATTTACCATTGTTAAAAGGTTTTTTTTAAGAAGTATTTGACCTACCGGTGAAACAATTTCTCTCATCTGCATATTGAATGACTTGGCAATGTCCAGATGAAGGATTGGATGTGCTGGGAGATTTGGACAGATATTTAACAGTTTCAAGTGCTGTGACATTGGGTGTGATGAGCAAGACTGGAGCAAGTTTGGGTTGTAGAATCCAATCCAACTGCACTGGCAAGTGTTATGTTCTCTGATGACCTAAACTGTCAGGGACATCAGCAACGAAAAGAAAAACATGAGATTTTATCTGATGTATCCAGAGAGCTTGGGCAACTACTGTTTTCTGCTAATATTCACTCCAGTACAGCAGAGCAAAGTTTTGTGAGTCTCCACTTTAAACAGCATTACAGTGCAAGTTTAAGGCTTGCCATTTGAGTTACAAAGTTTTGCAGTTAAGGGGGTGGTTTTGTGTGAATCATCATCTCCTATTTAGGCACATCATATGTGAAACTCTACTGCTACAAAGGCTAAAAGGCCTCCCCAAAAGCAGAATGGCACATTCAGCACAAGAAAGTTCTCCTTGCACGTCTGAGTGAATGTCTAAGCACTCAGGTTTCGTTCTGCTTGAAACATCTTGCATACAGGAAGGCTGACTCTGGATGAACTAAATATCATGTGAAAAGCCAGAAGTGCTGCCAGCATCACAGCCATTGCAACATCACAGCTTTTCCTTACCATTTGGAGGATTGCAGAGAACAGGAAATTTTGAACAGGTGTTTATCCACCTTGAAGTGGATGAAGGTAAAAATGTTGATTTTCATATGAAGATGAAGATATTAAATCAGAAAGTATTAGGGCAGCCAAAATCATTCCAATCTATCTGCCTGGCTTATTTTTCTAGTGCATCCCTAAACGTCTTTATTGACCAGGTAATCAAACATATATGTTCTTGATCCCAGTACAAATTTGTCATCCTAAAACAGGATTTGCATTTACAGGTGGGTATCCATCATCCATGGCTAGAAATTAAAACTAATATTAAAAATATGCATATATTTCTGTAACATGCCTGAAAGTATTGGTGCAGGAAATAAAACATTTTAATATTTATCAGAATTTTTCAAAGTATCTATATGTCTTTTCTGGATATTTAGATTCACTATTTTAAAATCTGTTCTTTGCACTGAAGTCCTTCACCTCTTAGGTCGTATTTAAAAAAAAAGGAAAAAAAAAGAAAAAAAAATGTTTAGACTGATAGGCCACTTGCTGATACTGTTGTTGAAAACAGTGTTAGGCAATTCTGAGAAATAACAGACAACACACTAACTTTTTAATGGGCCATCTCTGTAATTAAAGTGAATCCAGATGTGACCTCTAATTTCCTAAAAAGTTACTGCAATCCCTGAAAGAATGTAATAATAGTGAATTTCATACCTGCAAAGCCACCTCTTCTAGTGTAGATGGAAGCATTAGGGAAAAAAATCAGGAAACAATTCAAATGTCTTCTGTATTTGTTATTTCCTTTCTATTTTTTTTCCCTTGGGAAAGTATGATTGTGGTTTTTTCTTTTTAGATATATGTATTTATTATATAAAGGCCCTTGGAAAGGTTTTTTTTTCATTTCATTGGAAGTTTTCTTGCCACACATCTTGCAAGGATATGTCTGGTCATATGATGAACACCCAATCTGCCTCTTGTTAATCATTTGCCATGTACTCTGCTTCCATCTTCCTTCCTATTAAGTCCTCTTGATTTAACTTGATTAAATTGTCTTCTTTTGTCTCACCTTTGCTCATATGAAAGCCTGAATCTCTGTAACTAATGTTTCTCTAAGCTGCTGACTAAGCCCCTCCCAATCATAAGAAATAAGTTATATTTGAGTTTAGAAGGTTTGCTGCTGCTGAAGCATCTGGTTTTCTACTGATTCCTCAGCCCATATACTGGAGTTTCATTTACAGGTGAGGTGACTGAAAAAGTCTTCGGAAACATTGCCTAAATCTTCAGTCATGTGAAGATACCACAAACCTCCCCATTCAAAATGTCCTGAGGCATATAGAACAGGAATTGAACGTCAAATTCCAACATGGTGATTTATAATAGCTGGTGAGGGGTCAGTAGCTCTGACCGAGGAAGCTGTGACCAGTCCGGAGAGATGGTCCCAAAAGGAATCACCTCCCCGAGGTTTGGTGTCTTCCCTCAGCTGCTGGCCAGGAGGGCCTGTCCAGAAGCTGTCAGCTCTTTAGTGATTGTCAGCTCGTGATTCCAGCTCAGCTCTGCAGGGCAGCCTCCAGGCCAGACCAGAGAGAGACGAAAGGCTCGTGTGGCTGGTTCCGCAGGAGGCAGCTTTATTGTTGGCCCATATTCTGGCAAAGGGGAGGCTAAGGACGAGAGCTCTCTCCTTGCAGGGGCAGAGGGCTAGCTTTTATAGGGATACAGGGGGTGGGTGTCAGAGGTTAAAGGCCAATGGGTTGCAAAGGATCTGCACAGGGTCTCCCAGAGGATTCTGGGTCTGTCTTTTTCTCGCCTTAACTGAAGAGTAGCTGCCTTCCCAGGGGAGTTCTGCTGGGAGGTTGAGCAATCTCCTTATCTCAGGAGACATCCCTCCGGGGCAGTGGCTGGCCATACCCTACAGCGATTAAGTAAGCAAACTCTGGTGGCCATGCAGCTTTCCTAGCTGTGACTCCTGTTTGATGGGAAACTCCAGTAGTTACCTGACTTGTTTCACTGTAGATCAATGTGTTCCTGAAACTCTGAGGAGTGTGCTCTGAACATACCTCATATGTGCCAGCAGTGGGTCCCTAACCACCACTATGATGGAACTTTTTGGGCTGTTTTATGTTTTTTTAATGGTTTCTAGTCACCACAGAGGTACCACTCAGGTGGTTCACCCAGGAAAAGGTCCCTCCCCAGCCTTGGCTCTGCCCAAGGACAGAACACCCATCTTTGTAGAGAGTGTTTTCCTCTGAGGCTGGTACTGGAGTGTGGGAACTTCCCTTGTCTTTCTGATGGAATTTGCAGGAAGGAATACCAGATTTGGGAGTTTATGAGGAAACAGTACAAGGAAAAGTTTGTTTGTGTACCAGAAGTTAGAAAATTAATTTCAGAGGAGGAAATTTGGACTCTGTTCTCACATTCATATATGCTTATTCATTCTGTACAGAAAGCTCATGATGAGAGAGAAACGTAGGACCCATCTCCTAGGTGAGGGCAAATACTGCACCAGAGCTGTGAGCTCTCCCTGGGTCTTTCTTCTTGGTTCAGTGTAGAGTGCCTAACAGTGGTCTTGTTGCAGGACCAAGAGAGGAATAGTTCCACTCTTCAAACTTGGGCTGGTATTGGTTAGAGCTAGGGCTTTTGTGCTTCCTGGATGAGTATACCAACTACTAGACAATTCAAAAAAAAAAAAATAAAAGCAAGGTATGAGGTAAAGAAGTGCATTTATTTGTAAGTGCAACCTATACTTTAAAAGTGGGAAAAAAGAAAGCTATCTTCATTTCTTTAAAAAAAATAGCTGTTGTTGTCTTAAAAGGCAGATTCTGACCTTTTGGTTGGATGGATGCCAGCAGTCATCCTCTGGAAAGACACGGCATTTCAGGCTATGTATTCTGTTCTCAGTATTTATTAGTTCTACTTTCCCAGCATGCCATATTTTCAAAATCAGTCTACAGTGTGCATGGTATTTAGGAAATAGTAAGAGTCATTTGCATTTTTGGTCCCATGCCTGGCAATTCCCACTGACTGCTACAGGCAGTCTATACAATACAACATTAGGAATGTGAGGCTCGTGGGTGCAAACCTGCAACTATAAGACTCTATATCTTACTGTGGTTTCAAGACTTTACCTGGGCTGGGGATCTGTCTTGTGGCCAAAATCCTGTGCTTTCAAGTCCTTATTGAATGTAGCCTCAAGTATTTTTTTTCCAAAGACTCAAAGTAGATCACAAATGGAAGAGGGGCCTGAACCCCTAATTTTCATTGTGGCTGTATACACGATGAATTTAATAACATCATCATTTTTTGGTTGAAATAATTTCCATTATGTTCTTCAAGCAAGGCATTATATTGCATGGCTCTATTCATGAATGAGAACTGAAAGATTGTTATGAGACAAAATGCTTTCTACTGGTCATAATTATACAGAAAGGCTAGAAATAAGACTAAAATATGTCTGTTATTTGCCACCATCCTCATTTAACAATTTCAATAAGAACTTGACTAAAAAAAACCTCACTAAAGATCCTTGATTTTTCTTGAAGACATTGTACCAATTTGTCTCTTTTTGCAAAATTCCTCTAGGAATTTCATAAGCACTGCTTTAATTTTTTGTTTTTACCCAACTTATCTCATACAAAAAGTGAATTTTACAGCTAGCAACATCAAGAGTATCCCAAGGACTTTATAAAGATTTTGAGCAATACTTATTTGCTCTGTAATGTAGCAGTTGTCTTTTATGAAACTATATATTTTTGTCATATAACCAATTGCTTCGCTGTAAATGTATTCAGTAGTATAGAGCTTTCAGCGGTCAAAGTGTTTCCAAAGGCTTTTACTATAATTAAATTGATTCTGCATATTGTGTATATAATGATAATTGTAATGGCACTATTATTAGACGGAGGTTCTTTGGGGTTGATAACTTGGAGGTCATTTTAAGACAGAAACTTTATCATCATTATATCAGTTTTTTTAATGTGAAGTACAAACTGCAAGACAAGACTTGAAGTTTGCTCATAATGTGCTTATTTTATAACTGGGGAAGAGGCGATTAGGGTTCAAGAAATTAATCTCAGTCTCTGCAGGTGACATTTCTCAAAGTTCTGCTATCAATTCCTGTTTGATATAACCTTTTCACTTTGTTGCCAGTACAATATGGGTTTTTTGCCACTCTGTACTTGGTCACTGCACATTTGTCAAGAGAGGAAGGACAAAGTAGGTGAAATCCTGTGGGGTTATGCTGACATGGAGAGAAGCAGCAAGAGGACAAAAGATCCTAAAAAGGTGACGACTTCTTTTTCTAGGACTATACACATGTTCTTTTTCAGAGGGGCATTTATTAAGTCATTCTTTTATCTGACCCTCCCATGGAAAATCAGGGACAAGTGGAAGTGCAGTTACTGGTTCTAGATGAACAACAAACCCAAGGTCTTTGAAGCTCCTAAACACCCTTTTAGAATCCAAATTGTTACTGGACTACAAGAGAAAAGACCTTCATAGGAGAGACGAGAGACAGAAGTGATGGAAAAAAAAAAAAAAGAGACTAAGAATAGGGGTAAAGCTGTCATTTCATAAGAAATTTTTTGCTATTAAATTATTTTGCTACTAAAGAACTTCAAAGAATAATGAATAGGGAGAAAATTTTCCCATTGAAAGTAACTTATCAATAAACCATTTAAAACTTGAGATAATATTACTTACTGAGCCATTTCATAAAATCATTATTTTCATCTATTAGGAAGAAAGCTATAACAGTTGTATTGACAAAAAATCCTTTTAAAAATAATATTTCAAAAGCTGTCTAGAATGCCAAGGAAAGACAGAGATATGAAACCTTCTAAAACAGATGATGTTTGCAATAGCAATGTGTTGCAAGGTTTATGTAGAGGTCTTCACAAGATGGTTGCTGGTGTTGAAAATTGCATCTCTGAAACCTAACTTTGTTTTGGCAGAATGTCTGACTTCTGGCTGAAATGAAGGCCCAGCTTGTTCAGCTCAGCCCTGATAACCTGTCAGTGCCTCGTGGGAACTGGGGGTTGCATGGCTGACACCCTCACGATTGGTCTCACTAACATCCCGAGATTCTTGATCTTTTGATATTCGTTTTATGTTTATGCTTCTTTAGCAGTTCATGTCAAACAAAGCAAGTGATTATATTTTCTTATGACTAGCAAAGAAAGGTCTGAGTTGGGTTTTCTCGGCAGAGTCTTTGGCCAGTTTTATGCATGAATCCAGTTCCTCAGCAAATTGATACAGGACAAGAACAGCTTTAAACACAGAAAAGGGAGACAGGGAGATGGTGGCTGTAAGCAGAGGTATGGGAAAATTCTGGAACCTAAAATGAGGACCCTTGCCCAAAGAGAGCAGTTCAAATAAGATACCTGTCTTACCTACAGGTACCTCAGCTCACTCAGCCAAAAGCGAGGGTGTCTGTGCAGCTATCTCAGGAAATACTTTGCGTTCCCGTCTCTGTTCCAGAGGAATATCCTAGACATGTCTTTTAGCCAATTTTGGAAGCAGAACACTGGACTGGATGGACTTTTGGCCTAATAGTACAGACTGTGTTGTTCATTCCGCTCCTTTACTTCTATTTCTCCATGAATATCATGTCTTTTACCCCACTAAAGCCTCATTCTCCTCTTCTGCACCCAAAAGTTCACTTGTCTCTGACAGCCCTGCCCAGGTTGCTTGCTGATGTCTTGTTTTCTTGGGTCAGCTATCCTCCTGCTCAGTGCCCTCTCTGCTGCCATTGCATAAATCAGTTCTTCATGTGCCTCTGCAGAGGCTAGGGTTACATGTAATATTACCACTAAATTCCCTTTCCTTACTGTGAGTGGAGTTCACTGGAGCCTCAGATCCCTTTGCATGATCCTGTGCTCAATGAAATTAATGCTAACAAGAATAACAGGATTTTAGTCTATGGATACCTTTCTCTGTTTATTCACTGGAATGATTTCTGCACAAACTGCTTGGAAGTTTATGCCTCTCCACCAAGTTCATTTTTCAAGTAAGGAACACATTTTAATGCAGATAAATTGAGAATAGGTGCCTTTGTCTTGCCTCCCTCTGTATTTGGGAATTCTTAAACCTTTCAGTGTAAAAACCTCTTGACCTACTTTTCCCTGATCTCTGTTCTGCAGTCCAAGGCAGAACACACAAAGAGAAACCAAGACAAACATCCCTCAGAATGATGATTTCCCCCAGTTGGTTTCCTGCATGGCTATTTGTTCTGTCACTGTGAGTCCTGATCAGCAGAAAGCTTTGTCCTGTATAAAAGTTTCTGTGAAGCTAATTTAGGGCACAGCAAGGGCCTCATTTAAGCAAAACAAAACCCAAGTGAAACACAGAACACAGCAATCCAAGTGTTTTTGTTTTGTGTCAGAGAAATGTCTAAATATTTTACTGTAATTGTCTAGGAGGTTATGGTGAAACATCTTTCTCTGGAAAGCAGGAAATAATCTTTCCTAAGGTCCACGTTAGTGTTGTGTTAGTGCAGTCAGTTTTATGAGAGAGCGTCTCTCAAGGCCCTGTGCCAGATCATTTTGGATTATGTATCTCTTTTTTTCATTTCTTTAGTTTGTTTGGGTTTTGGTTTTGTTTTGGTTTTTTTTTTTTTTTCAGGAGTTTTCTTCTAGGTCTGAAGACTTTCAATTTGTCCTAAAGCCTTAAAAAGAAAGATTTATATATTTTTTTGAAATATTGAAACATTTCTCTAAATGGGAAAATGAAAACGTAATTGTAACTAGTCTATAGCCCTGTGGAACACTGAGTTTCTGGGATCTGTTTAGCCCTAATGATTGAAGAATATAGAAACAGACTCTTACATAAGTGTATGTGATACTATACAAAGGCTTAGTTTCACATCTCCTTATTGATTAATATTTCTATTTGGCAAAATTTATGACTTCTTTATCAGATTGCAGAATTGTAGAATAAAAGACTACTACTATAACATACTGTCCCGGGGTGTCTCAAACCGGGACACATATACAGTATTTTCTGTCATTAGTAGTGCTCAACTGTAGTGTTCAAATAAGTTACAGGTTTTCTTTGAATAGCACTTTGTTAATTTATCTGCAAGTATTGAAAATTTAAGCTTGTTATAGGTTTCAAATTTATAGGGAACATTGCCCTACATCCACTAATCCCACCAGGATTTATTTCATAGATGCTTCATTTTTGAAGCCCAAGCAGTGAAAAATTTAAAGCACCATGGCATTCAACAGGACTGTTGCTTTGTTCCAGGCTTACACATGGTATTAAAGAAGTCTGAAGGCATGCAAACTGCTGTGAAGAATACAGTAGATGAATTAATCCAGTGCTTCAAATTGACATACTGGTTACATGTAAAAATTTTTTTAGCTCTGATATCTACAAAGAATATACAACACACTATAAAATCTCAGCATCTTCTTGATAATTTTGTATTAAGTACCCTAGCTATTTTGTCAGGATCTTTTGACTTCTGCCAAAGATGGTGATTGCATTGTAATCCCTCTGAGTAGGTGATGTATACTTGTAAGCCTGCTAATCCCACAAAATCAAAGTGAGAACACCCACTGGTCATGCATAAGGGTCTGTACATGGAATATTGTCCTATGGTTGAGGCTTAGAAATGTTTTATGTAACGAATGTGAACAAACATGATCTTCTGGAATTTGACATTATTTCCCACGGTAGGGGGTCAGCCTCTAGTTCAGGTTTTGCAGGGAAGAAGTTGTCACTAAAATAACTGTGGTGACTCATACAACTGTGACTACCCTCCTGGTAACACAGTTTATGACTAAACCTCAATTGAAAACCAGGGTGAAAAAAAATAAGCGTAGCAAAGAATAGCAAAGCAATAGCAAAGCAAAATGACCAGCTTCTTCAAACCTTGCAGACTGGTACAGGAAGATGCAAGCACTTGAAACAGGCTGACAGGTGCCAGCATGGCCAGAAAGAAAGGCATGGCAGGGCACTGCCACTTAGGCTGTGGCTGTGTCTGCACCCATTATTGCTTTCATAGCTTCTTCCATTAGCACAAACTGCCTAAATTGCTGTGACGCATACTGGAGGTCAGAATGCTGCATTCTGCAAAGTGATGTCATTTAGTTCTCCATCATGTGACCTTCTGGTCACTTATTACTCAGCTATGTGGAACTGGGATATTCTTGTAAAGTCCCTGTGGGGGCTGCGCAGCTTTTGTGCTGAGTCAGCATTTAGGGTGGCAAATGTTTTCCCAGTTTTCCATAAGGGATAGAAGGATGGTCTTCTGTACCTGTAGGTAATTACAGGCCTGTCAGTCTCTGTCATTGGCCACAGCCAGCATGAGTTCATGAGGAGAAAGTCCTGCTTATGACAAACTTAATCTCCTTTTATGACACCATTATCCAGCTACTTGCTCAAGGGCAGCTAGTTGATGTAACCTTTAAGTCAAGTTTTTCGATACTGACTCTCATAGGATACTTCTGGACAAAATGTCCAGCTCACAGCTGGCTGAACTCATGTGATGGGTGAGCAGCTGACTCATGGGTTGGGCACAAAGGGTTACAGTGACTAGGGTGGCATCAGACTGGACACCTGTCACTTGCGGGATTCCACAGGGCTCCATCCTCGGCTCAGTGCTCTTCAACAGCTCCATAAATGACTTGGACACAGGAATTGAATGTATACAAAGAATGTTTGCCAATCATACAAAATTGGAGCTGGTGACTCCTCTGAAGGCAGAAAGGCCCTAGAGAGAGACCTCGACAAATCAGAGGACTGGGCAGCAGGGACTGGATTCTGCAGCTGGGATGGGGCAACCCTGGATGTACAGACAGTCTGGAGAATGAGTGGCTGGAGAGAAGTGACCTGGAAGTTGCTGGTTACTGGCAAGTTGAATATGAGTCAACAGTGCCCTGGCAGCCAGGAGGGCTGGGGTGCATCAGGGGGCACTGTGTCCTGGGGAGCATCAGGCGCAGCATAGCCAGCCATCTGAGGAAGGGTACAGTCCCCCTCTACTCTGCACTCCAGTTGCTTCACCTCCAGTCCTGTGTGCCACAAGCCAAGAAGGATATAAAGCTTTTGGAGAGTGTCCAAAGGAGGGCTACTAAGATGGTGAAGGGTCTGGAGAGGAATTTGTATAAGGAGAGTCTGAGGTCACTTGGCTTGTTCAGCTTGGAGGAGACTGAGAGGAGACCTCCTCACAATCTACAACTCCCTGCGAGAAGCAACACACTGATCTCTTCTATCTAGTGACCAATGAGAGGATCCAAGGGAATGGCCTAAAATTATGTCAGGAGAGATTTAGGTTGGATATTAGGAAAAGTTTCTTCACCCAGAAGGTAGTTGGGCACTGGAACACGTTCCCCACGCAAGTGGTCCCAGCACCAATCCTGACAGCGTTCAAGAAGTGTTTGTACAATACTCTAAGGAACATGATGTGATTTTTGTATTTGTTCTGTGCAGGAGGTGGACTCAATGGTCCTAGTGAGTACCTTCCAGGTATTCTCTGATATTCTATTATTCTATGATTTAATTGCTACTATTCCTTCCCATTTTCAAGTGTATATTTTTAAAAGTCAATAACTGATTTGCTTTGTAATTCTGAAGAAAATGATTGTCAGAAGTATAAAAGTTATGTGAAATGTTGGTAATATGTCAGCTCTTTATCCCTACATGTACATGTAGCAAATATTGACCTCAAGAGAATAAAACTCAGCAATCATCCATAAATAAATCAATCTGACAGCAAGTTCACATAGTGCTGCAGGCAACATCTTGAAACAGGTTTGCCTGTAGTGAAATTTGAAGGTTTGGAAGAACGCAGTGTGAAAACAACACCTACGGTTTCATTGGGTTGGAAATGTCAGCATATCACAGATAAGACAAAACTCTGTACTTTCTGTGTGGGGCATGAAGGAGAGTTAAAGATGGAATAGCATGCAGGTGCTGAAGTGTGGTACGAATCTTTCTTCACATTCGTGGAGAAAGGTCATTCAGCTACAAACACAGTGTCATCCTTATGGGAAATTATTTTTGTTGAAACTAAAATCTAAATTTGTATTAAATAAAATACAGGCTTGTGATAGGCTCTCTTTAATGTGACACTTTAAGCAGTAAACGATTGTTAGTTCTATATTGCAAACCCAATTCCATATTAAAGAATGGTTGAATTTATAAACAAAGCTTGTGCATCAAGGTAAGAATCCCTGACTGTATGTCTGTGGGGCAGAAATTCATCCTTGTGATAAGAAGAACTGCATTGACACTTAGGAAATGTGTGTTTCAGTCCTGATCCTGCCTCAGATTTCCTGTATTATCTTTGAAAACTTAGTCTTTGTTTTTAACAGTAAAACTGGGATGAGACAATTTCCTCTAAAACATTCTTCAGTTTATAAACACTTTCAGTGAAGGACACTTGCATGCGTGTATCCTGCATTGACCTTGAGTAAATGAAGGTCCTAAGCCATGCTGTAATAGAAATGAAAACTCTACAAGTGCAGAAGGTGCCATTTGGTACAGAAAATTCTGTTTTGACAAAATTAAAAATATTTTGGAGCTTGGCTAAGATGTTCATGACATTTCCATGTGGGACTTTTCCCATTTGGAGAAAAAGGTTTCCAAAGAAAGTTCTCATACCATATTTAGCATACATACATTTTCAAAAAGAGGTATCTAAAATTTACATTTTGGGAGAAATTATTTATCTGTGTTTTTCTTCTGAATGAAGAACAAAAACATTGAAATGTCAATATATCAGTGAACTGGAGAAAACTAACATTTACAAGATGAAAGTACTCCTCCAAAATCTATTGAAATTAACTTTCTTTACTGAGAATTCAGTTAAGGTTTCCTTTCTTCTGTATAAAGTTAATGCTAAAATGTATTCAATATCTTGACTTCATTATCTTTTGTTTGCTTTTACCCCAATGTTGATGCTTTTTCATTATTTTCAGTTTACTTCCATATGCATGCTCTGTAGTAGCCACTTGAAAATGCAGTGGTGTTTACGAAAATAAAAGGAAACAAGTCTGAACAGAGATTCCTATTGCAGAATTATCTTTACAATGCAGAGTCTTGCTTGCTCTTGCAATGCATTTTCCCTGTGATTTATGAACAGTGTATGCACAGCAGTTGCTGTTGAAGTAGTATGAAGGAAAATTAAGTTTGTAAGGATATCCGCTATGTAAAATGTTAGTGAATCACGGCTAATTCAAAGATAGTATCATGTCCTGTTTCCATTTTATTGCCTTCTGCAACCTCATCTTTAGGATGATTCTTTTATCTGTAGTAATACCTATTTGGTCTGACTAGTTCTACAGGAGTAGTTTTGACACACTCAGCTTTAAACTGGCACTGAAATTTTATTTGCTTTGCTTTGCTTTTGGAATTCAAAATTTAAAACAGCAGCGATTGAAAAAACAGCAATGTTGTGCATATCATTCCTTATTCTACTAATGAAGCAGTGATGAGTAATAATAATTTAATTCAATACTCCTTCTGAACATTAACAGTTCTAAATCTGCAAAATTCAGAGAAAGGAATTTGTTGTTCAACACAGTCTTCTGTCTGGCAAATAAGTTTTCAAAGGACAATATTTTTCAAAATATTTTTCCTTTGAGATAAATAATCACTAGCAATGAACAAGGAACTGAAAAAAGTAATATTCCTGAGCAATATTTCAGAGTATTTTGGAAATGTTATGAGCTGTTAATAGCTTTTGCCAAGAAAAACAGGAAGGACAGGAAACTATGACAAAAGAAGTTGCTTGAAAATAACAGAAAAATCATAAATTCTCATGTTAGCTTATGCCCAGGCAAACAGAAAAGCATTTGCCTCTTCTGGGTTTTTGGGTTTTGTGGGGTTTTTTTTTTTTTTTTGTTTTTGGTTTGTTTTTTTTTTTTTTTTTTTTTTTTTTTTTTTTGGTTGTCGTTGTTTTTGTTTTGGTTACGGCTTTTTTTGTTTTTTGTTTGCTTTTTTGTTTGTTTGTTTGTTTTCTTGATTGGTTGTGAGGTTGGTATGGTTTAGAGAGGGGGGTGAGAGGAAATTGAAGGGTATAATGGTTTTGAGCTTGATTTTAAAACCAATACTTGGATTCAAAAAGGACAAAAAAGACCCATTAAACTTTCACTCATGTTTTTGTAAAACACATCCTTTTATTCCACCTCCCACAAATATGTTTTAGTAAAAAGGTCTCAGGTGAATAGGGTCTTAATGTACTTTAACTAATTAGAATAGAAATAATGGGACTCTTCTTTCCTAATTTGAGGCAAAGAGGTTTATGGGATTTTTATTTGTTTGCCTTTGTTTCTGATGAACTAAAGGAAAGTCAAGGGTGACTCTTTCATTTAAATCTGAAAGTGGCAGTAATCATAACAATGATTTCCTGTAGAAGAAAACCCTGTAGCTTAAATATAATTCCTTTGACAGGTATGGCACCTACAATTACCTGTCTTCCTCTTGTGGAATAATGACAATCAGAAAATTCCTTAAGAGAATTATCAGTAAGGGGCTAAACTTGTAGACATTCAGTAGAAATTCAACGCAGAGAGAAGGTCCAATATTTGAGACTTCTTTTAAAGGAAAATTTTTAAAGTCAAATATGTAACTGGACATTGTGTTTCTGTATCATGAAAACCAAAGTCTTTGCATAAAGAGATGGCTAATTTATAATTCTGAAATGAAATTTCCCATTAAAAAGCAGGATGAAAATGGTTCCTGAATGGACAGAATTTTCATCTAATATTAAATTTTTCATATTCAAGTCTGCTGTGAAAATGGCCTCTAAACCAGCAAACACTGATATCAGTGCCCACCTGGTACACAAGAAAGTACCCTGTTTGATACAACGTGATTACTCACATGAATAATATCAAATCATAAAATCTTAGAATGGTCTGGCTTGGAAAGGAACCTTAATGCTCATCTAGTTACAACCCCTTGCTATGGGCAGGGACACCTTCCACTAGAACAGGCTGCTCAACCCCCTATCCAACCTGGCCTTAAACACTTCCAAAGGTGTGTCAGCCACAACTCTGGGCAACCTGATGTAGGAAAGGTTGTGTTCACCTGGACAAAGTGAGGAACTGGCAGAGGGCAAGATCTTCTCATACATCTCAATTCTATGGAGCAAAACAATAACACCAAGGTTTTCTCAGCATTCACAGAAAATAATAAATATGAAAAATTAAATTCCACTGGGACAACAGCAATTTCTTCATTTATTCCAGAGGAGACAGAGCTTTGCCACAGGACTTTCTGATACATTCTAGTGTAACAGCTAAAAAGAATCTGTTTTCTGGGTGTTGGTTGTTTTGGGGTTTTTTTGGGGGGCGCTTATGCGTCTCTCCAATAAACCACAATGGTTTTGAATGAAAATGTCCTATTACTTGGCTGCTCTTGTAGAAATATTCTTTCTTTTTGTGTACTACTCATAGAAATGTTTTTCTACTATGTAGTAATATTTTCTTCAAACAACTGCCACTTTTCCTCTTCTCTCTTATAGTACTTTAGGTTACACTGCATTTTCTCTAACAGGGTGGATTCCCTGTCACAGTTTCATTTTTAACCTCTAAAACCTACATCAGCAAATATGAATGAAAGAGAAAAAAAGAGAGATTGTCTGATGAGAAATAGACAAATAAGGATTATTGAAATACTGTTGAGAAAGAGGTATTTCTGCTTTTATCTTTCCTCTAGCTGCCAGTCTGTGAGCCCTGAAGGGCTCACTGGTAGTGGCACGTCAGAAAAAAACACAACTGCCCTTTCAGAAGCAAATCAGAGACAAAAGTAGCATTAGAAAGGCAATTTTAGTAGGAGGTCCCCAAGCATACATTAGATACTACTGCTCAGAAATCTCCTTGTGATGCTTGCAAACCCTCAGTCCAACCAATTCAGGTACATTAGGCTTCTTCCAGAGCACCCTTTATATTGCTCTACTTTTTTCTGTCCTTCCTCACATGGACTTGCACTCCTTCCCTGCCTCACTGACTGCAATCTCACCAGGGTTTCAAACCACAGAATTTCTTCCTCCACCTTTCAAGGGAGGGGAGCTGCAGGATAACACTGTGTGTAAGAGAAGGGGAATGTGGAAGCTAAGCCATCTAAGCCATTTGCTGCATTTTCTCACTAACTAATAATAGAGTTTTCAGGCTTTGCCTTGCCAAATGTCACAAGGCAAGGAATATGGAGAAAAAAGAATTGGGAAGAAGGGAGCTTAAAAATATCACTAAAAGAAATAGGTGCTGGTTTCCTTTTATTTCTCTCCCTGCCTGGCCCTGCTGCACCTTGCAAATATAGGATCAGATTTAAAAGTATTTGGGACAGAAAAGATCAGAAAAAAGGAATTTATTTGCTTTCTTATGGAACACAAATTAGGATTTCTAAGATTTTGCTGAGATTATGAGATTATTTAAAAAAAAATGTAGAATTGTAGAATGTCATTCTAACAGCACTGAGAATAATGAGTTTCCTTAGTCTTGTGGGCTTAGGAGCTTAGTAATTTTTGCAAACTCACATGATCTGTGGTTTTCAATGTTTACTTGCAACACTTCTATTCCAGCTGAGAGTGAAAACTCTTTGTTTATTTCTTTCCTCCGTCCCTCTGTTCTTGAGAAACAATATCCACATCTCTTCACAGCTGTAACACATCCTTAATGCTGCTGAGGGGATCTCTGGCCCTGAATAATTGTAATTTTCATGCTGTTGTCACTTTCCTGTCCCTGGCACTGAGAGGCTTTCAATGTTTTGACAACTTTCCTGTGTTTTCTCCAGCTTGAAGTTTCCTTGTCTGTCACTTGCATGATGCATTTTAATTCCAGGATGTGTAACAGATAATGCATTGTTACAGTCAAAATTGAAACTCTGAGAAAACAAATTCATTAGAACTGGGAAAGAGTTTGGAAAACAGAACTGATTTACTGACTATATGTGTCCTGGTCCTTCCATGTTAAAAATATTCAGAGAAAGACAAGAAAAATATCAAAGTATGAAAATCTTCCCTACAGTTGTAGGGAACTTTCTAATTTTGAAAAAAAGTCAATGTACATGATAAAGGTCAGTAACACATTAATACTGTAAAGAAGTGGTTTTTCTGTGCCACAGTCAGGAAAAAGGAGACTTAGTGAAATAATAAACGCAGCACTTAAAAAACATGAAGCACTTTTTTCCCTCTATATGTAATTTAAATGATGACTCTCCATTTGCAAGGAGGTCAAAATTACAAATTAGTTCAAAAAGGTATTAGGCAAATTCATGAATAAGAATGGTATGAAATACAGTGGCCCAGAGGTAACCTCCATCTTGAGGAGTCCCTAAACTACTGATTACTGTCATCGGTCAAGAAAAGAGTCATAACTATATGTACTTTATTCTTCTACAAGCTACTGTCCACTGTAAGAAAAAATCTGATCTGCGACAAGAAATTTTTTTTTGCTTATGATTGCAAATTTATGTCTACGAATTTTAATAACATAGAAGTGAGAATTCAACTACAAATGCATTAAAATCAAGGATTATGAAGTATATACAATGTTAAAATGACATGTAAGTAGTAACAATACATTAGAATGAAAATTCAGCCTAAGTGAAATTCTGAACAAAAATCTGAACAAAAACCTATACTGACATTGGGAACAGTCTCTTCCTGGAGCTCCTAGAAAAACCACTTGAAAATGTACTCACTGTGAGAGAGAATTTTGAACCAACATCCAGATGGCGTAAATTAAATGCCACAAAGAATGAGTTTATTTCAGTGGACGCTGGCTTTATCATGACACACACAATTGGTCTGTAGCTCTATGGATCAAGTGTGCTCTGAATTGCCTCTAGTGTGACTTCATAGAATGGATGACAGGTTTCTTTACAAAAAACAAATCTGTTTTTGTAATGGGGCAAACTTGAAGTCTGTTAGCCTTGGACTTTTCCTTGGATTACTGAGAACAGATCTGGGCCCAACACTTCAAGTTTGAAAAATGTCTCCAGGAAAAGTTTCCTCCTGTTTCAGAACTTCTAGGATGGTGAATAAACAGTATTTACTCTAAAGGCCACTCAGAAGTCTTAAAAAGTTATTCAAAACTTTTAATGACTACCAGCATTTCCATAAAGGGGAGTGTTACTTATCAGAAACATTGTCCTTAAAACTTTGTCCTGGGCAAGGCCACTGTCTCCGTTTCTTCCCAGAACGAAAAATCACTGGCAGGCTGAAAAGCAAATCAATCAGGCAGAAGAGACCATGAGGAGATGGGTCAGAAGGAGAGAGACAGGTATTATTCAGACTTGTAAGGTACAGCTAGGCTCATCCATGTTTTGTCACATGTGGCAAATGCAGATATTTACACAACCAAAAGATCTTTCTCTAAGTTCTATTAACGCAGTGAAGAAGCTAAAAAATAACTTCTATATTTTTTTGTCCATTAATGAGATTCAAATACCTGCAGGTTGACATTAGTTCTAATTGCATGTTTGGGAGTGAAATTTTCTTCTTTCATTGCACAGTCTGTTTTCAACAAAGTGGATATTTATGGGAGTGTGAAGGATTCAACAAGTGGTGATTTAGAGGCTAAATTGGAGCATATCTGAAATATTACAACATGAATTTCCAATCTGTTTGCTCAATTCCTCTTTCTTGAGATTTTTTTTAAAGTGTGCAGAGCGGTAATGTAAAATTTCTACCGTCTTATAACAACTGGGTCACCTCTATAGAACACATTTGAAGGTCTTTCCATGAGTATTACATCAAATATAAGGTTTTATTATTTTTATAAAAAGTTATTCTTTTGACAGAAGGCAGCTTGAATTTTTAATGCTACTTGCAATTCTTGAAGATTGGGCAGACCGAAAGTCTAACTCGTTAAATCAAATGGTGTCTGGAAGTTCCACAGAAAACATGAACCCTAAAATTAATGAGTATGACATAAATGTGATGGCACAATTGCCTGGTTAATAGGTCATACTTTCTAACCAATGGTGTGTGTTCTGATTAATAAAATATCCTTGCCTAAACAAGACATCACAGAGATTTAAGACTGAATTTTAAGAACAATGGGCATTTAAACACAAAATATCCCAGAACACTATGATACATGATGGATGTAAATTAATATAACTTTGAAGGAGGAATAATTCCAAGAAGAAATATATCCAGTTCCTGGCAGCACTTATGGAATTTACAAACATTTTTAAAGACTCACAATTTTTACTTCATGCAATTTCCTTCTAACTTAGTGAAGTTGCAGATAGCTTTGCCTCGCATAACTAAGACATGATTACTATAGCTGTGGCGGTGCAACTGGCTGCAGCCACCCTGACCCCTAAGGACACAACTAAAACCAAGCTGTGGTGGTCAGGCCCTGAAGTTTAATGACTCACTCTAGTTAGGATGAGAGCCCATAATACCCCAGTTCCGCAGTTTACATATTTTTATGCGATAGGTTAATGTTTTTCCCTCCCTATTTTATGTATGTTAATATTAATGTCCCCTAAATTAATATGTATAAGTTCTAGAAGCTTCTGTCAAACTCGACACCCCATTGGTTCCTTCCCTAAGTCCCTCCTAAGTACTGTTCCCATTGGTTCCCTCGACCTTAACCCCGCCTCCTGTCACAAATCCCATTGGCTGTATCCCTTATCCGCTCCTTTCCTTTCCCCAGTCTAAAACCCCTGGAAACCCTCAGATCCTCAGTTCTTCATCCCCATCTCTTCATGTGAATAAGTGTTCTGTGTGAAATCTATACGGAGAGTCCCCTCTCTCTGCTTCTTTGCCTCCACCTGCGTGCTCTCACACTCTGCTCAAGGGACGGCTCCTTGGGGTGAGGAGCACCTCCCCTCTGATCCTTTTGTGTGTGCCGCCCTAAATCAGAGGCTGCGTGGCTAGACCTCCGGGCTTCTCTTTGAGCCAGCACACACGGCTGTTACATATAGCTATTAAATTTACTGGAGAAGATGTTTCCTGTTCTATTTTCTATTTTCATTTTGCCTCTGACTCACAAGTTCTTGAATTCAGAGGTTTGGATTAAAATGCAGGAGACGCAGGGTTCTTCTTCTAATTGATGTTTATTATTTCTTACCTATGGCACAGCTGTACGGAATATGCCTCTTAAGTTAACACGGTGGAAATGGCCCCCAAGTTCTAACTTCCAAGGTCTTTTAAAGCCCAATCTACCCAATTATGGAATGCCAACTAATTTATTTTTACTTATAATCCAATAACTAATCATTCATTTTCTGCACTACGGGTTTTTTGAACCAATACCAGAACACCCCAATTTATGAAGAAAAAGGAGGAAAGAAGAAGAACTAATCCACACCCAAAAATCCTCCATATTGTTACTATATCCCCTAAACCTAATTTTTCTACATCTCTACATATTCCACCCAGTGACATAACAAATTTCTTTTTATTTATACAGCAACAATCTCAGTGCTATCACATAAAAAGGGAGGCCTTTCCCAAGGCCTCAGGTCAACTGCAGTGTACTTTTGAGGATCATTACCTGACAGCACTGAAAGACTGAAATTCTCTGAACCCAGGATTCCAACAGTTTCCCAAATCCAAACTAAGACTGAGGCATGACTTAGGAGACTGTGCAAGCTATGTGCCTTTTCTTTTTTTCTTGTTCTCTACATACCAGCATGAGCTATGCCTGTTTTTTGCTGGCTGCTATTTAGATCATGGAATTGAAACAGCAGGCTAGAAATCCTGTACAGGATGGAGAAATGTCATAACCTTTCCTGCTTCCTTCCAACCATGCATCCTGTGCTATTCTGGTGCTAAGGAGTGGCAGGAGAAGTAATACGGTGAAGTCTGCACTGACAGAAAAATTATAAACTGTAGTATAGCTTCTTAGCCTGGAAAATGGGATGGAACATGATAATGAAGTGTCATAAACCACTGACTAAATAGATCACATGTAAACCAAAAGTCTTGGTGTCCTTTATTAAGCAGACAGTTCTGATTTCATACAAAACCTTTAACAAACAGAAGAATAGTAGCTGCCTCTTGATAAAGTCAGATTGAGAGACCTCACCATGAGAGGTTAGAAAATATCCTGAAAAACAGGTTCAGGGGACCTGATTTCCCACATCGTTCTGGCTTGCTTGTCTAAGTCTGAGTTTCCATCTTCAGGCTAGTGCTGACTTATAATCTTTAAAACTTCCAAAGTATTAAATATTATTTGGAACTCTGATTTCCAGTGTATTGGTACTCTGTGAAGCCTTTCTTGGTTTTGAATAGAATTGAAATCAAGAAATCACCAGACCAATCTGACCACCTTCTACAGCAAAGTAACATTTTTTGTTGACATAGGGAAATCAGTAGATATTGTGTGTCTGGATTTCAGCAAAGCATTCAACAGGGTTTCCCACAACCTTTTCCTGGAGAAACTGGTATGATACAGAATGGGCAGGTGGTCTGCAAGGTGGGTAGGGAATTGGCTCACATGCTGCATTCAGAGAGTGGTAATCAAAAGTTTCTACTCATGCTGGCAGCCAGTCACAAATAGGATACCCCAGGGACAAATACTGGGACACATGGTGTTCGACATCTTCATTAACCTTGAGATTAGCTTAGCTGGTTAAAGCATGGTGCTAATTAACACCAAGATCATGGGTTAGATCCCCGTATGGGGCATTCACTCAATGATCCTATGATCCTTCCAATTCAGAATACTCTGTGATTCTGTGATAAAAGCTCTAAATCATGGTATTGGAATCACCTTGGTGAAGTTTGCTGATGAGTCAAAAAGAGTGGTGAGGTGAACATGTCAGATGGGACATCTTACAGAGAGTCCAGAGACCTGGACAGGCTGGAAGAGTGTGCTCACACTCTCAGGTACAGAGAGGAAGGTACAGACAAAGTTTAGTAAGGCCAAATTCAAAGTCCTGCTCCTGCATAACCAAAGAGAACAGTACAGATTAGGATGTGTGGCTGAAAGGAACATGGGGGTCCAGGTGACAAGAAGCTTCATGAGTCAGAAGTGCACCTACGTGACAACAAAAGCAAATCAGATCCTGGGCTTTATCCACAGGGACATTACTGTCAGACCTAGATAAATTATCATCCTACTCTATTCAGCCCTTGTCAGGCTGAGACCTCATAACTGTCTACAACTTTCTCAAGAGGGGGAATGGAGGGACAGGCACTGATGTCTTCCCTGTGGGACCAGTGACAGGACCCAAAAGGATGGTATGGAGCTGTGTCAGGGGAGGTTTAGGTTGGATATAAGAAAAAAGTTCTTCAGCCAGAGGGTGGTTGGGCACTGGAACAGGCTCCCCAGGGCAGCAGTCACAGCTCCAAACCTGACAGAGTCCAAGCAACTTGCAGACAATATTCTCAGGCACTGGTGTGACTCCTAGGGATGGTGCTGTGCAGGGCCAGGAGTTGATCCTGATGATCCTTGTGGGTCCCTGCCAACTCAGGATATTCTATGATTCTATGATTCTAACCGTGTCCCCATAATTTGAGAAAGACTCAGGGAGATGGAAGAGGATCCAAAGGAGGCCCACGGAGATTATCAAAGGGCTGCAGAATGGGTGCTTTGGCAAAACGTGGTACTCTAAAGGAGCTCTGCTTACCTTCAGCTATATAATCAAATACTAAAAAAGTTCAATTTCTTGGTGGATTGAAGTTGAAAAAAGGTGTTTTGAAGTATGAGTGTTACCTTTTCATCTATTTTTCTCCCCAATTTCTATCTCATTTGCAACTAATGAGGTTTAAATATGTCAGTTGCCAGCAGCAATAATAAATTATCTTCCAGAATATGGGGCTGATAATCATGATTTTCTTAAGCTGATCACATTATGCCACTGCGTTTATCCAGGAGTACACAGTGTTCATCTGAGCAACCCAGCTGACATAATGAAATATAATTATTCTTTTCAATTGTTCATTTAAAACGTAATTGTATTTTTAAATTGCTGTGCAATTTAATAAAATCATGGAATATAATTGCCTTCTTTCAGCTTGTATATGTTATAGAATACTATAATTTTCTAAACTTCCATGCATTATTCTGTCTTCAAACTTACGGTCATCATGATTTGAATTAATATCTATTTTTATTGCTCATTCTGAGTCATCTTGCTAATTTATCAATAGGCTGTAGTCTTCAAATTTGTCATAGTTTCTGAAGTAGCCCTGCTTGAAGTCCTGTGGACCTTAATATTGCTTAATATTGTCAGTTTCCTAAGTCTTCACAGTCTAAACAGAGATGCTTTCATGGTTGTGACTAATAGTATTTCCCAAAAGACAGCGCAGAGCTGCACCAAAAACAGAGAACATAGAAGAAACGGGAAGAACAGTCTCTAGCATTTCCTGGCTCAAAATACTCTGTGGATGAGAAATAGATTGCTTAGTGTATTGGGCTTGGGTGGCAAGGTTTTGGTAGTGGGAGAAATACAGGACTGGCATCTGTGAGAAGTTTCCCTGTGTCCAACCAACCCAGTGCCAGCCAACTCCAAGATGAACCCACCACTGCCCAAGGCTGAGCCCATCAGCAACAGTGGTAGCACTTCAGGGATAAGACAGTTAAGAAGGTGGAAAAAAATATTGTGCAGAAGTAATTGTGGCCAGAGAAGAGAGGAGTGAGAATATATGAGAGGAACAGCCCTGCAGGCCCCAAAATCGGTGAGGAGTGGGGGGAGGAGGTGCTCCAGGCATTGGATCAGAAATACCCCTGCAGCCCATGCTGAAGGCTGTCCCGCTGCAGTCCATGGAGGTCCGTGGAGGAGCAGAGTACCACCGGCAGCCCATGGAAGACCCCCACCAGATCATGCTGGGGCCTGAAGGAGGCTGTGGCCTGTGGGAAGCGCACGCTGGAGCAGCCTCCTGACAGGAACGTGAACCCTTGGAGAGAGGAGCCCATGCTGGAGCATGTTTGCTGGCAGGACTTGTGACTTCATGGAGAGCCCATACTAGAGCAGCCTGTTCCTGAAGGACTGCTTTCCATGAGAGGGACCCATGCTGGAGCAGGCCGTGAAGAACTGCAGGGAACTGTGGGATATCACACTGGATAAGCTTCTGGAGGACTGTCTCCCATGGGAGGTACCACACAGTGGAGTGAGTGAAGGGTGTGAGGAGTTCTCTCCTTAAGAGGAAGCAGTGACAGAAATGTGTGATGAACTGACTGCAACCCCTATTCCTCATCTCCCTGTGCCACTGAGGGGAGGAGGTTGTCAATTGGGAATAAAGCTAAGCCCATGAAGGAGGGAGGGGTTAGCGGAAGGTGGTCTTGTTTCTAATTATCCTACTCTGATTTTGATAGGTAGCAGATTTAACTAATTTCCTCAAGTGGAGTCAGTTTGTCCATGACAGTAACCAGTGAGTAACCTCTCCCTGCCCTTATCTCAAGAATCTTTTGTTGTATTTTCTCTGCCCTGTGCAGCTGAGAAAGGGAACGATAGAGTGGCTTTGGTAGGCACTTGGCCTCCAGCCCAGGTCAAACCACCACGCTTAGTTTCTGGACTGGCCCGTTTGAAGTGGATGGCAGTTTTATCTATGGAATATTAAATAAACATCAATTCTTGTTGATGTTTATTTGTGACTCTAGATATGGTGAAGTCTGTTCAGGCAAAGTCTATGGACCTTTACCAAAATACCCATGCACAGAAGCAAGGGCTTCGCACAGTGAAGAGGGATCAGCAGGAGACTTTCTTTATCAAATACTGAGTTATTGCTCCCAAAGTATTTTTCATAAAGTAGGCAATATCCCCCTAAATCCATTGTGATTCCTGCTTCACAGTCTACAACAGAGGCATTGATCTTGCTGCTAAGAAACTGAACTGAGTATTTCACATTCAATAAACATAAATATTTATGCCTTGAAACTCAACTAGTCAAGAGCTAACATCCCGGAAGAGAAATTTTTGAAAGAACAAGTGTTCTTTTTGTTTTCAAAACAACCCGAAGAATATCATCTTGGAGATATTTCCTGTGGTTAAGTGAAGCCAGATTCTTCTCTTCACAGCCCCATGTCCAGGCACTAGAACTAAATTCTTGAATAGTTCAGATTTCCTGAATGGTTCTGTCCTCCAACAAAATTAGTCTATGTAATCTGCAAGAAGCAAGTGGTCTCCTTTTCTGTGAAATAGGGAAGAATCATGACGGTGATTCTTTTACACCAGCTCAAGCAATGTCCATCTGTCATGACTTTTGAGACCCTCGTCTCTGTAGTGCATAAGACCTTCATGAAGATCAATTAATTCCTCCTAATAATACTCCAGGTGTTTTATCATCTCTGCTTTACTCAGGCCCTAGGAGAGTAATAAAGATCAGACAAAAATGATTGATTATGTATTGAACCACATTTTTAGAGGACTGTGCTAATGATTTAACCAGGTTATCTCTCTTATCTCCCTGTGTTCTCTCAATTTCTGATTTATTAAAAGAAAAAAAGTGACCTTGTGATCTTTCTACAAATGTCAAGTATTAAACACTTTATGCAATCCTTTAAAGGAAAGTGAAAGAATAAAAGAACTGCAGGAATTATTTTCTTAAATTACATGCTTTTAAATTCTCTTTGTTATACTATCTGACCTTTAGGAGTTGTATAAAATAATCTGCTAAAGGATAAACCAAACAGGTAGGGAATAGACACAAGTCTAGAAAGACAGGAAGTCTCCCTGTGGGGAAGTAGTCTCTATCTCCATCAGGCTGGAAGTTTACTCTTCCCAAGTTTTAGGATGAGTCTCCAGGAAGGGGTGGAATGGGTTCTTAGTCATCAGAAATGCAGAGCAGTAGTGATATGCTCTGAGCAAGACAGGTGACATCCTCTCCCAGAAAGAGTAGTAGGCATTAACTTAATTCATATTTGGTCACAAAACTGTGAGTCTGTGTCTTTTGTTCTATTAACACACCTTTTCAAATACCTGAGAGAAGAGATAACTAAATAAAGTACTGTTCTGAAAAAGATGTTTCTATGCCTTTCAAATATGTGAAACACCAGCTTCTGAATGAAAGCTCCTAGGGACGTGAACAGTAATCTGTTAATTGTTAATGTGACTAAAAACTAGGGTACCACAAAGAAGGAACACGGTCTGAAGAGTTTGCCCACATATTTCCATTTATAGTCAAGTATAAAAATCCATGCACCCATTTTGTAAAGCTGAGTGTAGAGCTGCCAGCCTGATGTTTTCTGTCTCTGGCAAGATAATTTTATAAAATAAATACTGGCACAATATGTATCACTAAATTCTAGAGTTTAAAGCTGACAAGATTCATCTGACTGAAGGAGTGCCAATCTGTAGCCGTTTTACTGCATCCAACCCTTATGCAGTTTGGATTTGGCTTCCCTGGGAGGAGAACATCCCGCAGCAAGACTCTGAGGTACAAACATTCTGAAGCTCCATGTAGGCTGTCCCCCATCATAGGGAAAATTTATCCAGGAGCCCTTTCTGCCCTTGGTAAGAGAAATTCTGTGTGTATTAGCACAGTTGGCCTCGTGAAGTCTTATCACTCAGCTTGGGAAAGTGGAAGGGTTGGCTTCTGCCGATGAAGCTTGATCCCCTTACCTATACTGAGGGGTTTTGCAGCAGCAGTGAGCTGGCAGAAGGGGTTTACCCCTCGCGTGCCGACACAAAGAAGCCCGGAGATCAACGCTGAAATCCCTCTGGAAGGCGGCACTCAGTGCCCAACACACAATGAAAACAGGGTAGGGCTCCTCACCCAAAAGGGGCTGTATCTTCCTGTCGCTGTTAAGCAGGCACGCAGGCAAAGGTAAAGAAGAAAGAGAGGGGTCTCTCCATATGTGCTCCACACAGGGTTATTCCCGTGAAAAGACAGGGACGAAGAGCCCAACTGGGGCGAGGGTCCAGGGATCTTGTACTGGGTACAGAATAGGTGGGGAAAGGGATCTCAGCCAACAGGATAGGGACAAGTAGGCGGGGTTGACAGCAAGGGGACCAATGGGAACAACACATAGGAGGGACTCAGGGAAGGATCCAATGGGGCGTCGAGGAACAAAGAACTTTCTAGAACTGATACATATTAAACAAGGGAACTGAATATACATAACTTCATACATAAAACAGGGCGGGGAAAACCTTAACCAATCAGGGAAAAACATGCAAACGGCAGAACAAAGGAATTACAGATTTTCACTGTGACTGCAAAGTTATGTACTAAACTTGAGTTGCTGACCTCCACAGCTGGCTGGCTGAGTCCTTCTCAGGAGACAGAGTGGCTGGAGCCACCTGCACCGCCACACCATACCACTATTTCTTTACATTTTCATCTAGGAACTTCAATACTGACTCCAAAGCTGCTGGATGGTTGGCCTAAATAATGGGAAGTTCAGTCACCAGGAGAGTCAGGTGTTGTGTGCCACTGGCAAAGAGACAGGAGAGACCAAGATGTGAGCTTGAGGCCTCTGCAATGGCAGGGAATTGATTAGGAGAGATGTGCCCACATGATCACAGCAGGAAATTCATGACCTGTGCTGTGCAGAAAGATAAAAAAACCCCATGTTTCTGTCATCCCCTTGAAGTTAGTTTTTTTAAGTGTACAAGAACTTCTTGCCACAGTTTTGTGCTGTGAATTCATGTTGAGACAATTACCCATGATGACCTCTGTGTCCCTTTCTGAATTACTCATTTCCAAGACAGAAATTTGTACAACCTGTACTCTAGGTTCCTAGCTATCTTGTGTTATATTTGACCATACAAAATGTACTTCTATTACTTTGCGATCATCTACCAAGTGATTCAGGTCTCCCTGTAACAATAACAGGACTATTAAGTGTACTCTTTGATCTTATCACTTATTATGCTAGTAAAATTTTTGTAGCTGTAGGTCTGATAAAAATAGGGAACAAGAATAAATTCCCTTTGGCCTTACGGTTAAAGCTCCATTCCTGACTACTTTCTCATTGTGATTTGCATTTTGAGATCCATCAGGGGACCAAGTTTTGATTAATTTTCCTGTCTTTTTATTCCAAGATCTTGAGATCAAAATCAGAAACAGAATTGTCATAATTCTAAGACAATCCCAAATATATAAAAACATACCTTGATTATATCCCTTAGACCTGAAATCCTGACCTAAGAAAGGAATAGTTGATTTGAAAAAACCTGCTTTCCACATATTCATGATGACTGATGGCAAACAGTTCCATAGTCTCTAAATTTAATTGGCAGTCTCAAATTGGTTCAATTTTTTTTCCCAGGAATTGCTATCTAAGTGCTCTCAAATTCCCACAGCGTCTGCTTTTATTCAGTTTTTTAATTGTGGCACTCCTCCATTCCTTTTAAATTTCTATAAGTTTCAAGTGTCTGTTAATTATGAAAAGTAATAGATATGCTCAGAGAGAAAGTATTTCAGCAGCTTTCTCTAAAACAATTGCATTTTGTTTATTCTCTCCTGCTGTTAGATTGGCAAATCTTTCATTTTTCTGCAGACGTCTTCCATTTTTTTCATTGTAAATGGAGTTGAATGCTTTGTGCCCTTCACAGCTGAGTAAGGGATAGATTTTCCTTTCTTATTATTAAGAAAATTTACCAACCATCGCTACTCTTCTCCTGCTGTGGTGGCTAAGTCCACAGTACACTCCCCAAGTTGCCTTAAAAGTGGTCTCTCCTTACAACACCGTGCTAGAAAGTTTTCCCTTTGTCTAGATCCTGCTGGTCACTGGCCCTCTCCCCCCTCCCATCCCTTTTCCCATTGGCCCCTGTTATGTCATTCAACCTTGCCTCTGCTCCCTAGCCCTCAGACTATTGGTTTTGGATGCTCTGCCCGCCTTTGGGAGCTCTTGGGATAAAATGGGCGTGGGCTTTTGGTGGTTGTTCTTTCTTGCCTCTCTCCGGGTGTGTTGCCATTAAACACCTTGGAATTGCACGCAGAGAACCCCTCTCGCCTCTCTGTCTCCGGTCTGTGCACAGCCTGTGTGTGTGAGCGGCTGTTCACAACCACTGCCAAGGTGAGACTGTGTGCACGCGTGGGTGCTGGCAGAGCACCGCCTAAGAGGTCCACGAGGGACCCAGCAGGGACAAACGCGGCATCGATCCACCGAAGCCCTCTGCCATATTCTCCATTTCCTAACTGAGGTTTCTTAATTTGTTACTTTAATCCTCGTTATCTAGTTTGCTCCTTATGTGGACTTTAAACTTAGATGATATTATATTACTGCTTCTATATGGTTTTTTTTAAATATTAGGCTAGATTATTTTTCTTTATTTGAGCATAGTTACCTGAAAAAACCATTGCAGGTTGATATGCCTGGGAATATGTTACACCAGAAGAGGTGCTGGCATCTCAGGGAATCTGTGACAAACCTGATCCTCCTATCCAGACATAGTTGGAATGCCTTTTTGTCAGTACAACTTTTTACTAGTTTCTGTTGATTATGCAACCAAATCACTATTGTAGGAGCTTTGGAGTTCAGTCTGGACTGGGCGTAGACGGTCGGGACGGACGGGGACGAGAGATCTCTGAAGTCAGATCTTGGAACATGCGGTTTATTGCAAAGGGCGTGGGTATAGGGGCACTGCTCAGAGCTGCAGCTGGCAGCTCTGAGCAGGCCCAAGAGAGCAAGACCAGTAAGCGGGTAAGAGAGAGAGCGGAGAGGAATGAGAGTGAGAAGTGTGGTGTGAAAGAGAGAGTAAGAGTGTGTAAGAGTAAGAGAGAGAGTGAGAGTAAGAGAGAGAGTGAGAGTGGAGAGTGTGTAAGAGTGGAAGAGGAATCGTGAAGTCTTGGTTACAATACAATAATCATCTTCTGTACTGAATATTCTAATTGTCACTAACCAATCTAATACAAGATACAAATCCTATAGCATTTACATACAGCCTATAAGAGTTCTTATATTACCATAGAGTGTTACATCTTAACTTCTAAGAAACTACTCTTTGGACCCCTTCTGCTGAGCTAGTAGGGTCTGCTCTGACCCTTGGACTGCCTGCAAGCAGAGGGTATTGTTTCCATCAAGAGGGGATTACCTTCAGTTGGCCATACCATTGTTTTCCAGTTGTTCAGTAACTAAGACTTGGTAATTCAAAGGTGGCTTTCATTTCGATGTCACTTATAGTTTTCATATTCCCAAAATCTTTTGTCAGGCAATCATATTTATAAGGCTTTCCTGTTTCATCTTCCCCAACAACTATAAATTTCTTGTTTAAAAACAACGTCTTAGTTTACTATCCATTAAATTGGCAGTGCTTGAGACTGCCTTTTTTAAAGTCTTCTAAATACATATTCTAGTGGTCAATCCTTCATTCCTCAGAACCTACGTAAACCTTTACAGCTAATATTTGGGAAATTGCTAATTTTAGGTCTAATTTGAGTGACAGATTAAAAAAAGGAGCTACTTTTGTTCAGAATCTATAAGGAAAACTTGGTCTTGAGATTTTCAAACATGAAGAACGTGTTTGGTTTATTTATTTATTTATATGAAATGAGCTTTGAAAGTAGCTTGACTCCATTGTCCTTTGACATAGTGTATCTTAAATTCACTTAAAAGTTTCATTCAATACTGGCAAGGCCAATGCATTAATCAAATAGCATGCTTGGAAAAACACACAATAAAATTTTTAACCATAAAGCTCTTGGTGCCAGTGGGTCAAGAAGCACCCACTGTTAAGTGCTGCTGCATTTGGCATCACTCTTAGGAGTCAACCTCCAGGGTGCCTCAAACAGTTTATTAACTTAAAATATCCAAGTGCACTGTTTCTCAGCTGTAGCGCTGCATCCATTGAGCTCATCACAGTGGACTTATTATGAGGTTAATTTTGCTAGTATAGAGAAGAGGTATTTTTGTCATAGCAGATCACTTTTCTGTTGCTGGCCGACTTTTGCCCTCCTCAAACCCTTACCTTCACCCTTTATATATTCACTGAAGGCATGAAGAAACTTCAGGACTATCTCTATGTGTAGGTGATGCTGTGCTTTGTTATTTTCTTTCAATAACAAATGGCTTTCAGGCTTAGAGCTTATTTATCACCTATCCTCTATTTTTTGTTTTCTCTTTGTCTGTTTTTTTGCCAAGCAGAGATCACAGCACCATGGTCTCCCACCCGGATGGAAGCTTTTCCTCAGCATGGCAAACATAACCTTACAGAACCCTGTGCTCTCTCTAGGAGACACATACCAGAGGCATCAACAGTGCATTAAACAAAAGCAATGGGGCATCTAGATGTCAATCACAGTCTGAGATTCTTGCAATATCAAACTCACTGATGCTGTGGTAGGCTTGACTGGAGCCCCAGGAGGAAGAGAAGCAGATGTGATAGGATGGAGGGCTGACTGGCCCTGCACATGGGCTCAGGGCTACATCCCCACCTGGGGATGATGAGCTGATGTGTGAGGTTGTGCCTTCGGCCACCAGGACAGGGAGCAGGCCAAAATTTTAGACTGCCATTTTGTGGGCAGTTGATTCCTTTTCTACCTCTCCATAAAGAAGTGAATTTCACAGCAAAATCCAGCTGTACCTCATGAGATGCATGAGGTTGCATTTGTCTCCTTTATATGAAAAATAAAGGACCCAGTCTTGGTAGAAGTTGTGGAACAGAGAAAGAGGAGACAGTTTAACACTTAATAACTAACTGAGTGTCCAGGAGTTCTGTGTTCAGCTCTTTGGAGATGTTTGGGTCTTTAACTTTACATATAGACCTGACTTTGCATACAGGTGACTTTGCATGTAGAGGTGAAAAGCGATTTCAGCTGATAACAGCAAAGTAAACTGCAGCCATACAGGTTTCTTTGTGGTGCCACTGGCATCATAAAGTCTCACTGTGCACCTTTGTTCCTTTGAGCTCCACTGTTTTCCATCAGTCTTGAATTAGCTATCGTCGGAATGCATGAGGTCACTAAGGAGGTATTATTCTTGCTCTCAGTAGGGTGATAGGTTGTTTTACAATTAATATTTAATGGGAGTGAGTTTGGAATCTCCAGGAAGTCATTAATAGTTGATCTGCTTAAAGGGGGGTTATTTGGGTTCATCCCATCTACAGTAATTATAATACATGTGAGTTTGTGGGCAGCAGCCACACAGGATACAGGGTCTTGAACCCTGAGGGGAGCAAAAGCCGGTTTGAATGAGAAACAGGTATCCGTAATTCATATAAGATGGGAAATGTGCTCTCTGAGAATAAATATAGTGTATAAAATCATATCTAAAGCTATTAATCTTTGTGTTTAAACTTAAAAAAAAATATTTGGAAAATAATAATCCTTCATTTAGACTTGCCTTTATTGTTGCTTTCTGAAGTACAAATAGGGTACAAAGCTCAAGCCAAACTTGCCCACAATAGAGATCTTCAGATTTCAAAGCAATTCCAAGAGCACTGGAACAATATCACAAAAAACCAAATGAAATAAATATATAAACCTTAGGTTTAAGCAATCAGTAGAGAACATCAGTGGGTAATTTTTATAAAACCACAAATACCTCATTTATCCAAAACCACATTTTTTGATTGACTGCATCTATTGGTGATGTTATGCCAATCTGGCAAATAGCTCCCACCCCACCATAAATACCATTTTCTAATAGGAAATAGTTTCAATTTTGACAGTTTATAAACTAGATATTTTGATTTTTTGTTTGAATCACACTCTAAAACTATATATATAGGTATATATGTATGCGTGTCTATCTCAATGTTTATAGATTTTTCTTTATAAGTTACTGAAGCCAAAATGCTTCAGTTAGGGTGGAACAACCAGATTTTTTTTTTTAAGACAGCTTATGGAGTTTTAGTTGTAATTTTTTCTAAGAATCTGAAAATTCAGGCATTCATATAGCAAGCATGGGATAACAAGTCACTCTGAAGCACCAGCAAAAGTCTTCATTTCACCCTAGATACAGAAAAGCTTGAGGTCTTACAGCTTACAGTCCAGATGATATTGGTACTTATGAGAATGAAACCAGAATATTTGAAACTTTAACTGAGTTTCTACATGGAAAGTCCTTCAGAATTCTGAGTGATTTAGAGGATGTGAACATAAAGCTGAACATTTATAAAAGGCCCCAAACCTTTCCTGTCCTTTGCAGTGATCTTAGCAAGCTTGGCTGCTACTGGGAACACATGGTGCCATTGAGTTTATTGTTGCTTATTGATCCAGGTAGAATCTGAGTACTGACCTCTTTGCATGCTAGCTCTGATCCTCAGCAAAGATAGGGAAGGCACTTTGTGCTTTGGTCATCCTAAATTTTGTCTCAGAGTGATGTCCTTAATGTTCTTGGCTCTTGTAAATTTCCAGCTGGTTCTCTAAAGGAATTTAAAAGGAGTAAGCTCCAAGCCCGGACCAACAGTTCTTAGAGCAGGGGACTGATCTCTGCTGGTCCCTTGTGGCTGGTTTCAGCTCTTTTTCCAGCAGGATAGTGAAGAAAAGCTTGATTTCAGGAAAGAAATAAAGCCTTTAGTCATCAAAAGAAGCCAGCATTAAAAAACAAAAGAACTAATCTTTTCTATTAGAATAGATGTAGACTCATCAAAAAACATAGTTCAAACTTATACCCAGAAAGCCAAATTACAAATTAATCTGATGGCAGTGATGCAGGTTAAAAATTTTTGGGGTTTTTGTGGCTTTTTAAAAAATTCTTTTAATATGCTTAGCCAGCACTCAAGATCCCAGGATATTGCTTTCTTATCACTATATTATCTCCTGGTATATTGTTTCTGCAGCTTAAACTTCACTGTTACATCTTCCCAACATGGAATTTGTGGAACTGGTCTCATTTCACCACTAAGTTATGACACTTTTGCTGTGTGTGTTATAAATTAGCTTTGCCAGCATTTGATGAGCTGGAGGACCTGCCTTTGTATATCAAAGAGTGAAATAAGTGAAAATATACTACTATTATTGCTGATCGAAATCGAGCTTTGTGCTGTGTAGTTTCTGAAGTCCTCCAGTTCTGAAGCTGTTTGTGTGCCCAGAGTGCACCAGAAACCCCGGGCTTTGGCTGAAGCTTCATCTGGATTACAAGAAAATCTGCTGACCTGTGTCAGTGTACAACATATGACAAGTGTCAGAAAATACCAGGAACTACTGCGAACACCACATTTGATGAGAAATCAGTGAAACAAAAAAAAATTACTGTAGATAGTGCTAGTAAGTACTGTGGTGTTATGTTTAATACAGGCTTTTAGATGATCTGGCCATACCTGGTAAATGTACCAGAAATGAAGTCTCTAATTTAAAAGAGCTGCAACATGATCCTGACTTCATTAAAACTGTGCATTTTCCTGGGGTTAGTCATACCTGGAGGTACTTGAAGTAAGATCCTGATGCAGAGACACACTCCCACATTTGTAACTTCTTTCAGTGTGATCTTGTAGAATTTCAAAAAATGAAGAAGTGAAAATGGAGATGGTATTGATTGATGTTACATGATTTCCAAAGCACCTTTCCCATAAATTTGAAAGATATTTCTGTGGCAGAGCTGCTTTAGTGCTGAAGGCAGGAATCTCAGGATTCTGCATGTACAAGGATACTTTAACCACTCTGCTCCTGCTTCTTCACCTCCTGGATCTTTCTTTATGTATACGGAGAAATGTTTTTGAAGAGAAGTATTTTGCTGCTATTCAGAGATGAGAACTGTGGGTTTGAACAGCTCCTGTGGGCTCCAGGCAGCCCTGATTCTTGTTTACTCTTCTCTAACTTGACATTAAGTCAGAGATAGATTCAGCAACAACACCCATTTTATAGGTTTTGTGCCAAAAAATAACTGTTTCTGAGGTCTCTGAGCCTGCAGATGATTCCTCAGGAAGAATCCATTGAGCACTGGCACCTCTCCAGGCTTCTCTGATACTCTCTCCAAGGACAGGGCAGGAAGAATCAGGCTAAGCAGCTCTTTAGGCAAGGAATTTTCTTGGCTGCAATTCTGTCATCTGGGTGTGTAGTAAGCTTTCATCCACACCAGAGACAGAGGGAGCGAAGGCCAGGAGTTCTGTAGCTGGTGAGCTCAAATTTCCCTTTTTGGTTTCTATAAGACTTTGGACACCCAGAAAGCAGATTTCTCAGGTCTCTCTGCTCTCAGTTTGCGCTGCATTTCTGTCCCTCAGTCACCTGTCCCTGCCCTGAGGACAGCCTGTCACCATTCGTGTCATCAAACCTTTTAGGTCATCATTTTGGATTTAGAATTCCTAGTGTCCTCCTAAATCCTGTTTTATATTCTCATGTCTTTATTCAAATCTTAATCAAAAGAGGGTATATATCTCAGCATTAAAGGTTAAAGAATCTGATTATCTCTCCTGACAGTAAACAGTGTCTTGAGATGATGTACAAGTCATATTTGAGTACCTCTTATTTAGGAAGGCAATATTTCATTTGCTTTTGGTTTTCATGATTATTTGGTAATTATACGTCAAATTTTCCCCAGTTCCACAGGATTAGAAATATTTCTTCCACAGGATAAAATGATCAAGCAACTGAGGATTGTGTGATGTAGAGACCAAATTCAGGAGGAACACTTTTTTCTGATATAAGACTGTCTTAGCCCTAATGGTCACTTAAAATCCGAGTGTTGAAGCTTTTAAAATTTAATTTGCTCATAGGTCAGCAGTGTGAAAATATGATCTCCACATTGGTAATGCAAGTTTTGCCCTCTGGAGAAAAGGCTTGTGACTCAGTTCTCATCTTTTACAGTTTGTTGTATGGGAAGCGTGGTGTTTGCAACATGATGTAATGTTATGGAAATAAATACTCTTGCATAAAAACAATTATTCCGGGTAACAGACTGAGAACAATTGCTAGCAACTGTAATCACAGAATCATAAAATCACAGAATATCCTGAGCTGGAGGATCCACAAAGAACATCAAGTTCAGCACCTGGCCCTGCACAGCACCATCCCCAGGAGTCCCACCATGTGCCTGAGAGAGTTGTCCAGGCACTTCCTAAACTCTGTCAGCTTGGTGCTGTGACCACTGCCCTGGAGAGCCTGTTCCAGTGCCCACCCATCCTCTGACTGTAGAACCTTATGCTAATATCCAACCTGAACCTCCCCTGACAGAACTTCAGGCCATTCCCTTTTGTCCTGTCACTCGTCACTAGGGAGAAGAGATCAATGTCTGCCCCTCCTCTTCCCCTCACGAGGAAGTTGCAGATTGTGATGAGGTCTCCCCTCAGTCTCCTCCAGGCTGAACAGACCAAGTGCTCTCAGCAACTCCTCATACACCTTCCCCTCCAGACCCTTCACCATCCTCGTGGCCCACATTTGGGTGCTCTTTAATAGTATAAGGTCTTTTTTATATTGTAGTGCACAGAACCGCCCCCACCACTTGTGAGGCCGCCCCAGTGTAGAGCAGAGTGGGACAATCCTATCCCTTGCCTGGCTGGCCATGCTGGGCCTGATGCCCCCCAAGACAGCTGGCCCTGCTGGCTGCCAGGGCACTTCTGGCTCATGTTCAACTTGCCATCAACCAGGACCCCCACATCCCTTTCCTCAGTGCTGCTCTCCATCCTCTCATTCCCCAGTCTTTACACACAACCAGGGTTGCCCCATCCCAGGTTCAGAATCTGGCACTTGCCCTTATTAAACTTCGTAGGCTTGGTGATTGCCCACCTCTCTAATCCATTGAATTTTGTAGATGATCAGTAGGGTATTAACCCCATAACCTGCATTTTTGTTTTATCCTTTGTTTTCTATGCCATTTTTCATCGTACTGGAGCTCTTCCCTAGTGGTTTCATCCAGTGTTCTATAATGACAAGGAAAAGAAAAATGTGTAAGAATTTTATCAACAGAGAAATCCAGCATTCACTCAGTGCATTGCTACCATTGGTTTTAATTTTCAGGTTTTGGATTTCTTGTTTACAAGGTTATGTAGATTTGACTTTCTGTGTTAACAGCTGATTTTATCTAGCTTGTACTTTAGATTTTTTTTTCCTTACAAGAGGAAGAAGTGTATTTATTTTTCTCTCTCAGATATATCTCTGTCCATTTCTGTTTCGATCATCTCTCCAAAGAGATGCTGGAAGGCAAGTGCAGCACCTTTTCTCATGTCTCAGGATGAGGAGGATGAATTGATGATGGGGTGATCTGTGCTGACATAAGCAGGCTCCTGTATATGACTCCGTGCTGCTTTCCCTGGCTCTTTGTGCCCACTTGCCCCAGAGGATCTCCATGTGCAAAGGCAAAGATAAGAGGAAGGTTTACATAAACACTTTCCTTTTTTTGTCTGGAAACAAAAGTCATGCTGCAGTGTTAGAACCACTAGCACTAGTTTTATTTTTGTTATTTTGGTTTTCATTTTTCTGCTATTTTTTTCTGTTTCTTGTTTTTAGGTGGATGATAAAACTGATTTATCTTAAATCAAAGATCTTCTGCCTCTTTACTCAGTGAGAAGGAGGAGCCAATCCCAAGTGCAAAGGAATGGAGAGTCTTATTGCCGACATCTGTAATCACTGAGGTTATGCATTTCTCTTTCTCTTTACTCTGTTTCATTTGGGGTCACCTGTTTTTATCTTTGTTTTCTTTCAATGTCATTTTCCCTCCTAAGTCACCAAGATCCTCTGAAGGTCAGTAAGCCCCTGTAAAGATCAATAAATGCTTTACAAAATATTGGTTCCATTTTTAAGAAACTGAAAACATAAAAAATTATGGATGCCACTGCAGTATGCTACAAAGCCTTGATGGAAAGAAATGGGGGCAGATTTGTTCGGGGAATTAATAGCTAAATAGGCCTCAATGTCATTCACATTATTTATAATGTAAGAATTTAGTGAAAGCATAATGTAACAGTATCTATTTGATGAGTGAAGAAATCCTAGGCAGTGTTATATGACAGAACAACAACATTTTGTACCAATGACCTCTGTACAGAATTTACACAAGGAAATTTATAATACTTTAACCAGACCTTCTTTATCATACCCATATCATATGATTTCTTGTGATCATAGAGGATGTTTCTACAGAATGAAAATATTGTTGTATTTGTCTAGTGAAGAGTTTTGTTTTTATTTAAGCATTTGAAGAATCAGTAAGAATTTCCATCATTGGAACTACAAAGACAAATATGTGCAACAAAGATAGAGAATTGTAAGAAAAATTAAGTAGTAGACTGGAGAGGAAGAGAGAATATAGGGCTGTGAAATGTGGTGCTGGCTTATTTGAACAGCTAACTGAATTCGCCAAGTAAAAAATAGACAACAACAATCTACTCAGCAGTGATAGCTGCAATTATTACATGAATAAATGGAAAATTAATAAAGTGGTGTGATTTAGTTTGGTTTGGGTTGGGTTGGGTTGTTGGGTTTTTTTAAGTTTCATTATTCAGTAATATGCTTTAATGCTTCTGATGATATAATCTATTTTTGATTAGAAATTATATGAACTATCTGCTTTCAAATGTTACTGTTCTTTGAAAAATTCTCCTCTGAACTACTGAGCCTCTATGTGGCAGGTCAAAGGTAGTCCAGAAGACAGTAACTTAGTATTTTTGTTTCTTTGTATAAAATAAGCACTGCTGAAAACATGGACAGACAAATGAAAACACTTCTATTTGTTCAGGTAAAGAGAATATTATGAGTAAAAGTGGTCTCCTTGGCCTGAAAAATAGTCATGATTAGTTTCTTGGTTTCCAAAATATTCAGGAATAAAACATCAAAGAAATAATATGTTTCTAACATTAACATAGTTCACATTTCAAATCCTGCCCAGACTGTCTGGTTGTTCTGTTTGCTGTTACTGAATTCAAATTGTAATGTTTTCATTGTGTAAGAAATGTTTCCCTATTCAAATCTCTTTCTCCAAATATGTTTCTCTAAACATCATACTCAAGGTCCTCAACATCTAGTAACAAAGATGCATCTGCTTGTTCTGTCTCTTTGGTCTTCTCCTTTGGTGTGTTATGAGGATAGGTTTTACTTTCATTGTGTTTTGTAATTCTGTTGTTAAGATTGAGCTATGTGTTCAGTCACTTAGTGTGGAGACTTTATGAATATATTTATTATTCTCCTCCAGATGATAGTGTGACTTAGGTCCTGTTCTCATTGCTTTTGTATCCCTTGAAAAACAGAGACTTTAGATTCTTCTTTTCATGTTATTTGTTCTCCTTGTAACACTGGAAAAGAAATGTCCTGGTGTGTTCATTCCATAAATAATTAGAGAATTTGGTGAAAAGGAGCTTGGTTTTTTTTTTCCAAATATGAAGCCAGGAGAAGAAAAGGAAAACTAAATAATACCACAGAATATCAAATAAATAAAATAAACATCAAATAAATCAAATAAATCCACCAAATACCAGAGGACCAGAAGCCAATGGGTACATTTCATGTCCAGAAAGCAGCATGGTATTGAGGCAGGGCATCACAGAGGCAGTGGGGGGCTATGACTAAACCAATGCTTTTAAAACATCACCTGGGTAAAACAGTTACACAAGTGTACACACAGAGTCTTACAGCATCCTCCACTGCCCAGTGTCTCCTAGATCTTCCCTTCTTTCCCTCCCTCACCATCCCTATGTCTATAAAAACATTTTCAGTTACTAATTTGGTTGTTATACAGTTACTGCAGCAAAATACACATACCTATTTTTTGCATTTCATGATCTTGGTGTTTCTTCTGGCCAGTGAATTATGCATGTCTCCCTCCTGGTTCCTACACTAAGGTGTTCTCCTCATTCTTCTGCCTGGAGATTCACACCTGCACTGTGAGCCCTCTTTCTGCCTGTGCTGTTGAACTGCTAGAGTAGAGCAACCATCAAGCTACTTTTGACTGACTCAAGTTAGGTAACAGTGGAAGTGAGCTGGGAACAGAGGTCATCTGGTGCAATTTTTGCTTATAACTAGCACCACTCTATTTTCATTTATGTCAAAATAGTATGTATTCTCTTGGGTTTTTTGTGTTATTATAGTACAGGATTTTCAGCAGTAATGCTTTTCTTTTTATACAAGTGTGATGCTGCATGAGTTTAAGAAGCTTTGACTGAGGTTTGGCAAATGGATATACTTTTAGAGAAAAAAGACAGGCATTCTTCAGGACTATACTTAACTGAGGATTTTCTGAGTTCTTAGGCAGACTTGATGAAGGGCACATGAGCCATTGCCATTTTTTTCTCAATTAGTTGAATAAATGATATTATACATCCCTCAAAAACTTTTAATTTAAAGATGTTCTATACAGACATAATGCTATTTTCGTGTTCATTAAGAAACTTGCAGACTTACTGAACTCATCCCATCTCACTGTTGCTGTGCCAACAGGTGTTTTGTTTCATTTGGGGGTAAATTGCCTGCAAATGCTTTGTGGCACACAAAATACTTCTTTGAGAATGTCAGATCAACATATAGCTGTATCATTAGAAACACTGTGAAGATGGTCAGACATTGTGCACTCGATTGTTATCCATTAAAAAGCAAACCTTTACAAGATCCCAAAACACTTCAAAATTGCCAACACTTTCAATTTTCGTAAACTTATAGTGGAAATTTTTGCCCTGGTATTTTCTGCCTTCTCAGAATTTTTTACTGACATTTTTTATAAACAATTCTTATTGACAAGAGTGCATACTTTCCTACTGGCTTTTACAAAAATATATATAATTAAGTACCTGGGAATTCAAAGAAAAATGGTAAAGGGAGCAGATATAATATCGCCAAAAAATGACAACTGACATTTTGTATTGAATCACAGGGAAACAAAACTTTTCTTTTACTAGCAGAGGTATTCACATCTGTGACTAAATCAGAAAGAAAAATGTCATGTGGTTTAAAGTTAAAATTTAACTGAACATGGTTTTGAGTATTATTTTCAGTTCCCACTTCCGCTAACATTTTATTGTTGAAAAGCTATTGTTCATGTTCTGAGATAAGGGTGAAAAGAGCTGGTGATTATGTTTGTTGGCTGTTCCAAAGACTTAGAAAAGGAAATAATATTTCATGAGTTTCTGGGTGAATATACCAAGCAGGATGAGATGTTTCCTGAGTAAGCAATAATTTGTAGCCCAGATCTGCAGGAACTGGTTCTGTGGCTTTGTATAACTTAGAAGTAAAATTTCTACTTTTCAGGCCATGTGCAGTTCAGTTTCTCCAGAGAAAATTCAGTTCCTTCAGCGCTCAGTTTTTTAACTTCCTTGCCTCTGATGGCATGAAGCCCTCCTTAATAGAGCAGGACATATTGTTTTAGGGTTATTAGGTGCCCAATCTGCCTGCCAAAACTTGTTCTGAAGTCAGAATACCTGCTGAATCAGCTTCAGAGCATTATTCTACTTCTCCCGTAAGTTTTATGCAACACTGGGGTTTTCCTTTCTTCCTTTTTCTGTATTCTGTCTGCTCTGTTCCCACATGGTTTCTTACGTCTGAGTTAATATCACAGGATTAAAATATTACAATTAATTAAAATTATCCCTGTTAGTGACAGAAGCAGTAGATTACTGAATTAAAACTAGTAGTTTAATGTTTGGTTCAATGGTGCAATGCACTCACAAATACAATGCACTCCAGCGTTTGCTCAGTGGCAGTGGAGCTGAGGGAGCAGTTGCCCTGCACTGCCCTGGGTGCCACAGACACACAGAGAGGCACTGCAGGACCAGCCCAGCCCAGGACCGAGAAAATGCAAAAGGAACTCCATCCCTGGCTATGGGACATGCCAAACTGCTGAACTGGGAAACATGGACCAAGGCTTTATGGTTTTCTCTTTCAGACCAACACATCTGTAACAGCTCTGGTATTTGGCATGGATTAAAAAAACCCTGCAAGCACACACGTAAATAAATGGCAAAGGTGGTGTCATGCTAAGGGGACCAAAGTGATTGTGAAATGCATTCTCATGCAGAGAAGAACATTGAACTACGGTTCAAAATTGCAGTAGAAGCAGATAGCGTGAGTTGGGGTTCACTGTATAAAAATATGATCTCAGATCTTTAAAGGTACTTAGGTCTTTTACTCAAGTCTTATTTAATGGGGATTCGACACCTAAATACCGCTGAAGATTTGAGCCATTATTAGTATTTCCTTAATCACAAAATCTTTAGCATGTTTAGAGAAATAGTATCACAGAAAGTCGCTGTTCATGTTTCTATGCTAGGTCTAATGCCACCATAAAGCTTCAGAGGTTTTTAAAGTCTCTAAAAGCTTCAGATGTTGAAGCCAAAATTACATTTTATGTGACTCACAGACCCATACATCACTTTCTTTTTTCAGTGCCATTATTTCCTGAATAAGCCTTCTAAAGCAAAGTTACATTGGGAAGAATAAGATACAAAGCCAGTGGAGAGGTTATATGTTGTAAATAAGAAGGATATGCTTTTCCTTTTAAGAGCAGTCTGTTATATTTTTAATAGTCCTTATGTATATAAGTTCAGCATAATCCATTTATTGTCTTCACATACATATCACTGAGAACTCCTTTTCTTCCTCAATTTATGCTAAATTTTGGGGAAAGAAGTTGTCTTTGAAGCACCTGGAAGTTTACTATTTTGTGACTTCTAAGCTCCAAACCACTCAGAAATGAAGTAGCAATTCATTACAAGCACTTGTCGCTCTTTGGTCTTATCTGAAGTTTCTATTCTCTTGACTGACTTTAACAGCATTAAATCAACACCATCTCCTCAAGAGTTGCCAGTCTAGTACTTTTTTGCCAGATGATCTTTCTTTTAATCTTATTCTGTGGAAAGCAGCAGGGTATTCCAGCTCTACAATTTATCCTCAATAAAAGCATTCAAAGCTGTTATTTTCTTATTCTGTAAGAGAGCTCTGCTTTATATCATGTTGTGGAATTTTCCTTCCCTGACTGGCAGCAGCAGCTCAGGAAAAAAGCTGTGAAAATGGCAGAGAATGGTCACTTCTGGTGACACTCTCTGAATGTGCTAACTATACCATCAGAGAAACAAAATACTTCTTTACGATAACAAATTTTGCCATCTAACATCTGACATTTGGCAAACTCCTGAACATTTTGCTAGTGGATGATACCTGTTTCTTTTACTTAAAATCAGCTAAAGGAAAGTCCTCTAAGCCATAGATTCACTGTAGCAAGCTGAATTTTTGATTGTGATGGCAGCAGAGACTGTGCACAAGCCAGGGTATGTAGTCATCAAGAGTAAAGGTAAGTATAGCTGTAGTAAATTAAAATACTTCTTTCTGCAACTGGCTGTCCTTCCTCTCTGTTATAGTTACTGCCCTCAAGAGTAGAGGCAGTAGGACAGAGCTTAGATTTGCACCTCACTGCTCCAGGTCATATCTCATTGTGTTAGATTAAGCCACTGATGAGCAGCTACAGAAACCCCCAAAAAACTACACTAACACAGTGGACTAGAGCTGTGATTCTGTCATGCTGATGCAGGAATAACAGAATTTTAGAGAAAAGGGAGAGCAGACAACTCACATCGAGGTTTTAATCAGCTATGACTAGGTTTGACATATTCCAGAAACTGCCTGTTCTGGGCATCACAAGTGGAAAGAGTTAGACTGCTGGCTGGGATTTACAACTATGAGCTGGCCTTGTGAAATTTCATCTGAACTGAGGATGCCTTAGCCAGCCAGAGAGCTAGGAGGAAAGGCTGGAGGCAGAGAGAAATTCGTACTTCTGTTCCAGCTTTCAGCAGTTCAGAAAACTTCTAAAGCTCGTGTTTGTGAAAGACTGGCATTTACAGCCTAAAGGGCTTCAGTGCCTTAGCTGCCACTCTGTGTTTAGATGCTGTCTTCTTGTTCTCTTTGAAAATTCAGCTGAAAAGGACGGTGTCAGTTTCTGTCCACCTTTTCTTTAAGAGAGGACTTTCAGAGGAAGCTCAAAATATCTTGCATATATTGAATGAAGCTGTGTGGTTTAAGACAAGAATTACAGAAGTTTATTCACTGCTTTTCTGTTGAAGTTGTACCACTGTGCAGCAAGAAAAACAAGACTGAGAGGGCCAGAAAGGAGAAGAGAGTAAACAACTGGGAGTGTAACTCACAGCCCCATAACACGCAGCCTGGCCCAGGAAGAGGCCAGCTCAGATACCGCTTCTGTATTTTATTTGTGGATTTTTCAATGCCAAAATGCCTAAATAATCCTTGGGGCTGGCAGCAGAGCCTGGGGGAGGGACCACATCAGATCACTGAAGAACCTCTTTGTGTTCCCTTTTCTTACTCTTTCTGTGCTTCTGAGCCTTGTGCTTTTCTACAGCTCTTACATCTACATGGTACTCTGTGTGCTGAAACCAATAATGGCCTGAATACAGCATGAGCCAAACAAAAGATGCAGTGTGCTCATGGGCTAATTTACTTCTTGCCATCAGTACATACTAAGATATACTCTGGCTTCTGCTTGACTTAAGCATTACTTGTTTCTCCAAAGTTTTCAGAGCCCAAGGACCACCTGTCATATCAAAATCCTGTTGAGCAATATGCTTCTAGTGTTAAGTCAAAGCTGTAAAGAATTAGAAGTAACATAAAATTGTCTTTATAATCCAAACGCTTCTTGGATAAGTTTCTATTCAGAGATTGGCATAATCCTTGAGAACTTCCTTATAGTGTATATGAACTATGTGACCATTATGTCTTCTGGGCCAGCAATTTGCAACACCAGAGGGCAATATCTTGCTTTCCAATGTTACGTATTCACCGCAGAGACCACTGAGGCAGTGACAAAAGTGCCAATCCGATAAATCAGAAACAGGTCGTCCATACCTCACAATAACAAATTAGTAACAAGGACACCCGAGGAACAGCAGTCTTCTCTGGCTAACTAGCCCTAAAATCTGTCTACAGATTGCACTATTGGTCATCACATCACTGCTTGCTCTGCAAAGTGAGATCAGAATAACCATTGCAGTTAATAACAAGGACACTACACTCACTGCACAAACCACCTCAGATGCTTTCTCTTCAACTATGTCATTGCTGAGGTTAGTGTAGTTGCAGCAAATGTTTGATGTGGGTATCAAACATATTAAATGCTTGAACTCTCAGAGTTTCCCACCCAAATTATTTTAAGTGTAAAATGATTTCATTTCAGTTGACACAGTGATGTCTCTCTATGTGATCAACATCTCAGCATTGTTTAATTAGGTGCCCAGCAGATTTAATAGGGTTTTTAGTTATCACTCACTGTGACAGAGGTGTTTCGATTCCACATAGTCCCCACATCTGCATCTTAGTCACCTGAGTGAGTTTCTTCTCCTTAAGAGGTGATGGAAGAAGATTGACACCTCTTAATGGTTAAAAAAACACATAAAGGTCAGAAGGCTGAGGTCTTTCCATGAACTGTTGAGATTACTTCTTGCATCTAATTTCCTAACTTGAATGTCTCATTTAAGTGACTAAAGTTACAATGGATGAATCTAGGTCCAAGTGAATTTTCAATTAATTAGATGAGCAGTTAATCACTCCTGCTATCCACCAAGTAGTTGTTAACAATGTCTCAGTTACTAGCCTGGTGACATGTAGTTGAGTTATCTAATTCATCTGCCCACAAAGGTTACAATATTTAAAATATGATGGTGGTTCTCTTTTGGGCTTTTATGGATGTCTGTGGATTTCCTCCATAATATATTTTCAGCTGTTTAGGTAACATAATTGACAGTATTGTTGGTTTGAAAGATTGCATCTGTAATCTTGCACAGACAACGTTATGCAAGTAAACACTCAATGAGCTTTTGAAATTAAGGGATAAGGTATAATTTAACATAAGATTCTTTCAATGCAGCAAAATTGTGATTTACTATGATCTCATAGAAAAAACCATTAGTACTATAGCTCTTGTATTTTTTGTATTTGAGGAGACATGCCCATGGCAAACTAAAGAACATGAGCTTTCTATACAAAATTATAATTAAAGCATGTCTGACGTGTTAGTCTTCAATAATTGACATTATTTTGGTGGCTTATGTATAATAAAGCATGCTACTGGATTGCTGTCATCGAGAATGCAGCTCATCACAGCCTCAGCAAATTCTCTGAGTGCACCTTCTGGGCTGACACAATGTTATCCATAAGGCAGGGAGCTTGGGGTTCTCCTGGTATGGTACATCCCTTTTTTCAGAAAAAAAGCAGCCTTCAAAATGGTTTATGCGACCACAGAAGAAGGTGTCTGTTCAAGAAGAATGAGAACTTCATTCTTGACTTCAGAGGTGCATTTCTGTGGTGAAGTACAGCTAAACACCCCTGAGCTCTGAAATGAGTTGTAATTTTAATCAACTCCAAAAAATAAGGAGGTAAAGTTCATTAAAAATCTATCCAAATCATGAAACTGTGGCCCATGCTACAAGTAAGTAATAATTAACTGAATTATTAGTTTCATTAGTCAATGGCAGGGCTAGGTTCGAATTTTGACTCCTAAACATTTCAAACCTCCTGCTCCCCCAATAATTGTTTCAAAGACCCGTAATGATGTGACCACCAAAAAAAATACTCAAAGAAATGACTATGGGAAGCAACATTGGGGCAATTAAGATGGGGAATGAAGACCTCTGTGTCCTTACTATCTGGACAGAATGAAGCATTTATTAGCATATTGTATCTTTTAGATACCATTTTGAGTTTATTGCACTCCTAACAGATCAGGCATAGAGTACAGTGAGCCTACATACCAGTGAGAGGGTGCTTTCCAGTTTATGTGCCAGATATTGAGAAGAATGGTTTCCTAAGTTCTTGATATGACCTTGATATGACCTTTCAGGAAAATAGTTCATGGGTAATATCTTAGCAATGGAAAAATCTATGCATATAGAGAATTCTTCTATTTCACTTATATCCCTTTTGTTTACAATTGTTACTTCCAATATTTATTCTAGATTTTTAGTATTAAGTATTCAAATTTTTTACAGAAGAACTTATCATAATTTTGAATTTTGGTGTTATTTTAATATCTGTTTAAAGTATTTCAACAGAAAGTAAAATGTACACTTCTGTAATAATTAATAATTTTGAATTATCTCATCAATATTAAAATAATCCCCATGGAGTCACCATAGTGCAGATACTCAGTGACATGGGCAGTTGCTTCCAAGCTGAATTTTGTACTTCTGCATGTTGTGTTTGTAGGTGGCTTTTCTGTAGTGAGAAGCTCTGATGAGCTCCGTAGAGTCCAGGAAGGAAGTGGCATCTGTTATTGCCTGTTCACTACAGAGAGGTTTTACAGCACCCCACCATTTCAAGAGTTTCATGGAAAGAGGATAATATGCTTCCTTCAGGCTTGGCTGGACTCAAAATTAGCTGCTGTTATTCCTTCATGAGTTCATCTTTCTCTTGTTAGCAGTTTTGCATCATGAAAGGGGCCTGGTATTACACATTCAGTGTTGTAATTTTTGTCAACTTGGTGATTATACTGCCTTTGTGGTAAAAAGTTCTCGACATACAAGTTTTAAACTGTCCTCTGCTTGACCTACCTTAAGGCACATTTCTTTGGTTTCAGAAAACAACAAGAATTTCTGTTCTGTTTTAAATCTTACTTATTATGAAGCTTCTCTGTTTTCAAAATAGCCTCTCTAAACATAACTTATTTTTAAAAGAGTCTTTAAATTTAAACAGCCATCCCAAAAGGCACAGCAATGTATTAATAGCTCTTGGAGAGACAACTTTTGTCTTTCTGAATTTGGCACAGACATGGTATAAGTATTGTCAGATAACAACTTCCCCAATTAACATAAATAGCATATGCTCAAATGGCTTTTGTTCCCAGTATGGAAACCACTGAAGTTGTTTGATTTTTTGGATACATGAAACATTTTACTAGCCATTCAATATGGTTATCTGGAGGTTGTTATTTCTAGATTAATAATATAAGGAATATTGGCAAACACAGTTCTGAAAAGGGATTTGTCATCTTAAGCATCTCAAGAGGAACACATGATTAATGTGTTGAATTGAAACAGGAGTTGGATGAAAGCAAGCACCAGGTTATGTATGTAAAATATTTTCCCACCATTCCTGATTTCCTCCAAGTCTCTAGAGAATTCTAGAGAACTGGTATATATAAATGTTTAGTATATAATTATTTTTTCATAGCATTAACCTAAGAATGTGTGGAGATTTTGCCTTGAAAAAAAGGATGTGTGCAGGACGATATTTACTGCTTTATTTTCCTGTCCTGTTAATAAACCCCTGCATTTCTCTTTGCTTTTCAGACATAATGCCCTCACATTACTTTTGATACAGTGCCCTATCTTTGTAAGACAAACGTTGCTTTCAAACCTTTTTTTTCTGTGGTAGCAATCATGTCCTAAAAGCAAATGTTTGGTACTAGAGGAAGGAATGCTATTGACAAAAGAAGCTGTTTTAAATGTTGGTGAAATCTATACAAGCCTTTTGTAATAGTCTTCTACTTTTTATCTAGAGATTTCTACCATACACACTGCATATGTTAAAAAGACTCTTAGCAGCTAATGAATGTATTTAAAAGAACATAATACAAAACACTGTAAGAAGTGAAGACAAGCTAGAAATTACTCCTTTTACTCATTTTACATGTGTGTATAGCCTTTGTATTAACCCACAGAAAGGCTATCTCCTGGGCACTGGTCTTAGCCAAGCACCTGACAGAAAACAAAAGCCTGATGAAATTTCTTCAATTAGTTTGAATTCATTCCTCTGTAAAAAAAAACAAAAAACCAGAGAAAACCAAGAGATACAGAAATATTATTTTGAAATAAGTAGGTGTGGAGATGCATTTATAGCAACTTGACTTTCTGAGAATAAATCATATAAATACTGTTACTATCCATTTTTGTGTCAATCTTTATTCTCCTCCTCTTTCTAGAACTGTGTAAAATCTGTGCTGACAGCTAAACAAATTCCTAGGAGCATGACTTAGACAAGCTAAGCTCTTCTTCTAACTCTGCTATCCTGCTGCCTACCTGCTCTTAATTTCTACTTAGTTGATTTGAGAAGGAATACACTGTTTCTCTGTTAAATAGGATTCTGAGAGTATTGAGACCAAACTGCTAAACTTTAGATGATCACTGAAAGTTAGAAGATGGAATTGAGAATTGACATCAAGTGCACTTGTGTCTGCTGAAGCCTAGCTGAAGCAAACGGTGCTTTCATACACTAAAATGCAGCGAATGAATGTCTGCTTGTGGTTTTCCTATCCACTCTTGGCTCCTGTGGCAGTTTTCATTACAAAAATTTTCGCCTGAAATAATATTTTACTGGGTTTTTTACACACAGAGGTGGTACCTCCACCTGATATGGGGGAGGTATAGCTAAGCTCACATCTCTGTTGCCCATATTTGTATAGGAAACTTGGCCCCAAAGTACACAATGGTATGTATGATCTCCTCCACATATGCAGTCTTGGGAAATGACGCATCAAACACCTACTGCAGGTATTTATTTTGCAGTCAGCATCCATTAGTTTTTGCCACACATTTTTGTATCCTCGTTTGTGGTAATTCTGGTCATCTTACCTGAGTGAAGAGGAATAATTTCATGTTCTTTGTAAATTCATTAGTGATGTGCATTAGTCACATATCATCACTGGAAAACTATTTCTGCTGAATTTTTCTCAAGTTGCCCAGCAGAATTTACAATTTCATAGCAGTGTCTGTGTTATAAATGGATATTTTATTTCCTGTTGTAACAGAATACAAGTGTGCAATTAAGAGTGGGGAGAACAATTTCTGCAGTTTGTCCTTGGACAGGTTCTACTAATTTAATTTGGTTTTGAGTTTTTGGAATACAGTACTCAGCTGCAGCTCAGTCTGTGGCTTGCTAAAGAATTTTGGGCAGTGTTTGGAGGCTGCTGAAGCTCTCTATAACTACCTGATGCTCCTAGAAACATTGGTAGGTTCTTGAAGCAGGGACAGGAAATGGTCTTTTATGCACAAATTACCCCTCCCCAGAGATGAGTAATTTATTTCTATGATGAAAAGCTCTTGTATTAATACTTGTATTTACTTCAAACCCATTTTTACACCATATATTTAGAATAACAACAACCAAAGTCTTCATGCAATTCCTCACCTGATAACTGAACAATCTGAAAATATCTGTATGACAAAGTATCATGAAAACACCAGCACATGAAGGAAAGATTATTATGAATTCAGACGGGTTGTCACATGTGTATCTGCTTTAGAAGTACCAATACTACATTCCTCTCTTTCCATTCACCCCCACTCCCTGAATTTTTCCCTGTGCCTTCTTATTTAGAAGAGAATGTGTTAATCTTCATTTAAAAAAAAAAAAGAAAAGAAAAGAAAAAAAGAGTAGTCTTTATCTCCTGTGATTTTCTGTAATTTTCCTTTAGATTCAAACCTCTAAATTATATAGGAAAATATGGTGCCACATTCACATGCAAACTATTTTTAGAGAACATGAATAATTACACCAGATGGTTGTTTAATTCTCTTGGCATTATCTCTACTGTACATTTATGGCTTAAAGTAATATTTCCTTACACTTTTCAATAGCTGTGGAAGGTCATGGGTAAGTCCTGTTCCATTATTTACATCTGATCCCTTTTACAGACATATTTCAATGATACAGCTGTTGCTGGACTACAGAGATGCTGATCTGCAGGCTTATAATAAACTATTCAGCTCTTAGAGACAAAGAAGTATGTTCATAAGAAAACTTTACATCTCTGATAGCAGATTGTTGTTAGTGTTTTATATACAAAGGAGCACTACTCGTTCTATGATTGCCTTCATTTAATCTTTCAGGATTTACTAAAATTACTCCTTTCAACTGCATCTTCATTTTATGCAGCAGTAAGAACAGGAGAGGTGTTTCTTCACATTCTGTATACCTTGACTGTGCTCTGAGGATGTGCAGAGGAAATTTCTGCACTTCAGTCTCTTTGGTTGCTTAGTGAAATTGCCTAGGCAATTACTTCCTTCTAAACTCCTAAACATTTGGACCAGTGTAAAAGATTTATTCTTTAGGTGTTATTTCTGAAAGCCACAGATTGTTATGTGTCAAAGTTAATGCAACTGATGTAGAGAGCTTAAAAGCACATATTCTCAGGAAGTATCTGGCACTAGACTGTGGAGGATGAAAATTTTGTATCAAAAGAACTTTAGAATTGTATTTTTGTTCTGTTCTGGAACAAAAATAAAACCTTTCAGACACTTACATAGGAAGAGAAATATATCAAAGTATCTGGCTTTGGCTCCAAAATGCAAGTAATTCTGTTTAATAAGTGTATTTATAACCCATGTTGCTTAGAGAGCTGGCCTTAGTCATAGAAGCCATCTGTTGTGTTTAATTCTTTAAATTTTGATCCAGCATTTCTATGGAGAAGGCAGAATAAGCCTTTGCTTTTGTTGCCTTGCTCTGACTATTGTCCTAACTGTGGTTATAGGTTATTATTTTGGCTCTAATGAATATGTTGGTATATTTTCATTTTGTTAGAAAGGTCCTGATGGTTCAGCTAAGTCTGAGCTATGGTGGCATGTAACAAAAGAGAAATCCTGGTGATTTTTGATCCTTCTGAAGCTGGAAGCATCTGAGCAACCCAGTAACAGGCTTGCACTCAGACAAATTTGGCTAAATTCAGCATAATAAAAATATATTTGGCTGATTTCTCCTTCTATATATGTCTGTGCACCTGCAAGTTATGTGCAACAAGCAAAAAATTTGTACTCCATGCAGCAATTGACCTTTTATTATCCTCACCCCCAGCAGAGGGTCTGGGCTATGAAAAGAAACCTAGTTTAGGAGGGGAGGGGAAGGGGAAGGGTTTTCCAGCACTGCTTTGGTAATTTGGTATCAGTATGAAATTTCATATCTTACAGATAATTGGTGTATTTGGGATTTTAATAATTAAAATTTCATCATTTCCTAAATGCTTGTGTTCAAGGACAGCTCTGTCTAAAAGGAATCTGACTAAATACATATTTGTAGACTAGGTGTCAAGAAATGAAAATATATGGTATTGTTACTGGCTTACTGTGTACTTTTCTTCTTGTGAACAGCATGTAAGTGAGGTGTGTGTGAAACATTTGACAGTTAACTCATAGTTCAAGAAGCCTTTGGACACTGCTCCCAGGAACATGGTGTTATTCTTGGGGCTGCCCTGTGCAGCACCAGGAGTTGGATTCGATGATCCTTGTGGGTCCCTTCCAGCCCAGGATATTCTATGATTCTAACTCAGGACATATGGATGAAAGCATTAGCTCGTTTCCAGGTTTTATTGCAAATGAGAACTGAGTCTAGATTCAAGTTATGTCAGTTTATCTGTATGATTTATTATTCTTGTGACACTATCTCTCCTTGTCTGTGTTAGAGGACGTGTTTCTTTCTGGATTGGTATTGAGTCCACTGGGAGGATAAATCAAACATTTTGAGCAATTTCAGTGAAGATCTTCAGGTGACAAGAGCATTCTCCAGACCATAAGGTAACAGTGGGTGCTTCCTTGGTGGAGAGGATACATTTGGGGAAAGTAAGAAAAAGTTCTGCAGTGTAATGTCAGCTATGTAAATCAACTACCTGACCTCCCTTGTACTTTCTGTGCATGTAAGACACGACTGCAATTCCTCTACATTTGTTCTTTTTCTTATCTTGGTTGGGAGGCATTGTTTCCACCCTAACCTAGAGTAACTTCCTAACTCCCATCAAACCTGTCTACTTTATGCATTCAAGAAATGTTAGAAATAGAAAAGACAAAATGTGGCAACATACATCAAGCTCATTAATTCTCAACCAATTTTAAATATACTGAAAAAGTGTGACATGTTGATGCAAAAGGACCTTATACTTGGCATATGGTGAAGACAAATGCAGGACAGCTGCAAATGTTGATGTGCAACATAGAAAACAAACTGTGGCTAGAAAACTATATCTGTCTCTTAAATTATAAATTCTCACCATCACTCAAAGCTAAAAGAAATTCCACATCATTGTCATTACAGTTCCCACATATATGACTTTTTTATCACCTTATCTAAGAGAAGCTCTCATTTTAAATAGAAACATGAAACATCCAGATAGATTATCTAATTAAGTTTGTAACTGCAATATAAACTACGACATAAAAGGAAGAAATATGAGCTAAATCTCAGGGTTAATTGCTGTTTAGAGCTCTAAGGTAACAGAGTTGGACTGCTCACTTCACAGGGTTGTTTTATCTTGCTGAGAGCTGACAGAAGCCTCCATGCAGTACACTGTGTTCTGCATTGTCAGGTCAAATGTGAATATCCTGTTCATAAAAAACACTAGTGGAACTGTAATAATTTTTTTCTCAAAATTATGAACTTTCAACAAACAGCAAACATGATGTTTAAATCTCTTTTATCACTGATTAACAGAATTGTCAGGAATCGGATAAGCATCAGAGCTGATATATTAAGATTGAAGGTTAATGAAGTGAAGACTAAATTGCAAGCTTTATTGGCTTTTGTGTGGACATGGAAGGTCTTTTATTTCTTTCACAAACAAAACAAAATTTGCAAAAAAATTTAGAAGATGCTGCAAATCTAATTACCAGAGTTATACTAGCTCAGTTACACTGGCAATTGGACTCACCATTGTGTTCCAATAGAACTTCTCTCCTCACTTTAATTTAACCAGGAATATATGTGATGAAAACATACTAGGCAACGACCCTCAAAAAAATGTCTTGTAGACTCTTCTTATAGTGGGGAGCTCTAGTTAAGTAGTGTACTAAAAGCTTGTGTATTTCCTTCAATACTGCTACCGTTAAAGTAGGAATACTTCATCCAATGCTGTACATCACCTTGGCACTCTTCATCTTGGGGCAGAATCCTCTGACATCAGATCTCTGTCTTCACCTGTGGAAGAATCATTCCTCTTGTTCATTTTTTTGACTATTATATCAGCTCCAAGAAACATTCCTGATATTTGATATTGGTTATGATATTTGAGAAGCTCAAATTATGTTATGATATTTGAGAAGCTCAAGCCCAAAGCTTTCCCACCTACAAAGCATTACATTCTGCACATTGATTCTGTTTTCTGCTTAACAACAGAAAACTATCTCAAAACAGACTGGTAAGTGGCTAAGTGGTAACTTAATGCTGAGGGTTGAAAATGCTGTAAGTGTGTCACAGCACAGTAATATTATTGCCTAGAAGTAAACAACAGAACTTAAAAGATGCTATAATTTTCTTTCCATAATGCACCTTTAATCACAGTTTTATTGTACCTTCAGCATTTATTAAGGCAATAATCCAATAATTACTACCAGAGTCATCTAGTTAAAATGGAGCCCGTATCACTTGCAGTAGGAGGATCAATATGCACTATCCCCAAATTGTCATAGTAAAGTAGCAAGTGATTTTCTATAGATAGGGCCAAATTCAACTCTCCATATTGCTCCAGACAACTTAGGAAGAACTTCAAGTAGCTGTATCAGATTTGGAACTGGACCAAATGGTACTGTGGGCAGGTGTCACTATCTTTTTTTAAAGGGATTTATCCAGCTTCCCTAAAATTCATTTGAACAAAATCTGTTAATCTGCCATGTAGGTAGTGTTTGAAAATTTGATAGATGGATCATATTTTCTGATATTAGTAGAAAAGGAGACTTTCTCTCCACAGAAAAGGTTGTAAGATTTGTGTGGAACGCACCTTCTTCCTTTGTCAAGGCAGTTGAAAGATTACTATAATAATACCTAATGCTAGACTAGAGGCAAAGGATTACAAAGTGCATCCTTGGCCCTCCCAGGCTATCCCTGAAGGTAATGCAGCATTCTGCATGGAAGGAACTGATGTTTTCATTTCGGTCCTGATTAGACAGGGACCTCCACTGCACACCAAACAGAAACTATCACACAAGCAAACTGCTGGCCTTGCCAACAAAACAGGGCAGAAGTCACCTGGCAGAAGCAGTACAGAAACATTTCTTCTTCCACACTTCTTCCTTGTTTCAGCTGCAGGGAGCAAATTTGCATCATTCTCACCCATGTTGGAACATCAAAAATGTTGCTTTAGGGGATCATTACTGACCCACACTGACTCTGGTACTGACCAGTGCAATAGGGATCCTCTGCAAAACCAGTTCTGGAATAAAATAGTGAAATCCTTTTGCTGGTAGACAATACTATATTCCCTCCGGGACATCCTTCTCCATAACTGAAATACATGACCCAGCATAAACACTTCTAAATTAATTCCTTTTTTAAATTACTTTGGCCCTGACATACAAACCTGCTTTTTAAAGGAATGCACAGTATTCTAAAATTGTAATGCATTCTAATCTTATTAAGGATTAAAAGATGTAAGATATCTAACCAGGCTTCATCCGTGTGCCTGATTTCTCCAGCAAGTTTCTGCATTACATTTCTAAAGTCAGCAAGGATCCAGCAATGAACAGCCCAACAGTTGTACAGACAGGTTGGAGTACCAGAACTAGTTTTCACATTACAGGATAACTCAGACTGTTGCCAATATTTCTCCAAATCTCAGTAGGCTGTCTCCAAGGGTCAGCTAAATCAAACACCCCAAATGATTTTTTTCTATAATATCACATCTACTTTCTGGCAAGGCCTGGTAAAGAGACATATTCTTTGTCCTCATTTGTGGATTTGCATGATAAACATGCAGCTTTCTGAAAAACTTAGGTGCTTAAATCTGTGATGAGAAGATGCAATCTGGAAAGACCCATTTATCTGCCAGGATATGCTGCACTGCATCTGTAACTAGGCAGATTTACAATCAAAAACACATTCAGACTCACGAAGTTTACTGGTAGAATGGAAAATTTCAAAGACATCTTTAAATGGAATGAGAAAAGGCAATTTCTGTGAAACAAAACTATATTTCTGTAGGTAAGAAATGAGCAGTTGGCTTAATTAAATCAGTCATCAGGACTGAAGATTGTAGAAAACTTTGGGGGAGAGCATGCACTTACCAGATTAATTCTAACTAAGAAAGAAAATGTAAAATCAATACAGTCATTTCAGTCTGTATTTACTTCAGAGAGGGGAAGCCAAGGACAGGATATGTCAATGACCGGGGTGCACTTAGAGAAAGCATGACAGAAGATAACTTAACATGACTGTCACTAACCAGAAGATCCCAGGATGATGATATAAAATCATGACACATTTTAGTTGGTTTATCTGTACCTGTTTCCAAATATAGTCAGGAACCCGTTAAAGAATTCTGGTTTTGTTTTTTCATCTTATTTTTTACGTGTTGTTGAATTATTTCAGAGAGGCTGCATTCCCCCTCTGTGCATGGTGATGAGGACTGACCCTGAAGATTTGACATTTGCCTCTTATGATCGATCCCATGCTTATCAATCAAAGGGGTCAGCCTCAGGAATACATCTTTCTGACAGATGTCAAGCATGGCAGTACAGTGAGGAAAGAAGCTGAACCTGACACATTATCAAGAACACTGAGAAAAGGGACACCAGTCTTGATGGTCCAGTAGCTGGGACATGCAGCTACTGGGACAAGCATCACCAGCACCTTCTGCTGGTGATCCTCTGAAGTCCTAATGCCAGGCTGAAAGCTCTTCCCACTTGCCACAGATTCTTCCTCCAATGACACAGCAATGCTGTTTGGTTACGTTCAAGTAAGTGAAGACAATGGAATTATGAGAAATACTATTATACACACACACACACACACACACACACACACACACACACGTGCAGAGGAATCTGTTGCAGATTTAAGTACATTGAATCCTATTTCATAGCAAATCAGACTGGGAGGGGTAAAATGTTTAATACTTTCAAATGTCTGGTCTTTTCCCTTCCAAGGCTTTGTGCCCTTTTGGCATGGGCAAGGAAATGGGACATAAATACGTTCTCTTATATTGGGCTTAGACACTGCTATATCAAGCAAAAAAAATGTATTTTAACATGGTACAATGTAAACTGAGACTGTTCAGATATTGCTATATATCTTGTCTGAATAGGATAAATTCCAATTCAGTGTTAGGAATATAATACTTCCAGTCATCAAAGAGGTGGCTGAACACAAATGCATTATAACATGTCATTATTGTCAAAATTGCATTTAAGCCACTTTGAACTTCCAAACAGATCATTGCCCAGAAGTCATCCACTTTTTCTGAAGAAAGTACCAGTGTGTGTTAGCTTATATTATTAAAGCCTCATCTCCACTAAGATGCAGAGTCACACTGGCAAGTGAGGGAATCCCAAAAAACTCACTAGAGAAATGAGCCCCTGCCCTGGCTCCTCCCAGGGCTGTCAGAGGACAGCCATCAGTGCTCTGGGGATGATCACTTCACAGGTTGTAGTGAGGAGGTGAGGTGAGGAGGTTAATGCCTACCAGGTTTGGGTGTCATTGTGGGATGCTGTGGAAGAGCATCCTGAGATTATACGAGACCTCATTATGAGGTGTTTAGGGAAGGAACCAAAGGCACAGAAATGGAGAAATCATCATGCTTTGCAGAGGAACAAGCATGGAAACAGAGGGATAGGGATAAAAGGGGCTAGTGGCATATTAGCTGTCTACTGACCATGCCCTTGTCTGATCATGCCCTATGCCTGATCACTGCAGTCTGTCCTGTGTTCTCATCAAACTCCATTTCTAACTATTTTACTGGGTGAGGGACTCTATATTCTGGTGCTGTTGGCATTCACATGAGCGCAGATCTTTCTCTGTTGTCCTGTGTGGCTGGTTGTGTGCACATGCACACGTATTCCATGCAAGTGTGCCCACATGTGTATATGTACGTGCTCAGCCTCACTGTGGCTGCACATGGGGACACGGGTACAGCAGCTCTGTTACTGTAGGGTTACTGGATTTCACAAGTTTGAATGTTTTAATTTGACAAGCAACTAAAAAAGAGCTTTACTGTTAAAAGCTTCATTGTCTCTGGGATCATCACAGATTACTCTGTGTGGGTATTAGCCAAGTCTAATTAAGATAGTTCTGGAAAAAAAGAAAAACAATATCAAAATAAAAGAGTGTATTATACTGTCCCACTGAGATAGAATATATGAATTATCCTGATAAATTGGCACATTAGCAATGCATTTCCCACCAAGGAACAAAGCCTGCTCTATCAAGAAACAGAAAAATATCTTTCTGCAAGACTATACAGTGTTTTGCCTGTACATAGTACAGGCCCCTATGGTACAGTGGTGAAACCTTGTAGCACTGGGTGTCTTGGAGAAAAAGAAAAAAAAATGCTAGAAAAAGAAGTTGAGGGTTACTATTTTGCAAATACATTATTGGGAGTTCTCTGCAAATGATGTGCATTATCATCATCAATGTCTTGCAATTTCAATAGGTAATCATGTGTTCTTGTTACTATCTGGGTCAAAATAATAAATTCAAAAAAAGTGGAAAAGTGCATCAAATTAATGTATTCTTGTGACAAAAGAGTGATGCAAACTGAAAGTTGTTTACAAGACATGCAAAAATCTGTTTTGTTCTGTTGCCTTATAAGGAGTACTCACAGCAAGGGATGAAATAGTTTAAACTGAAATATGAGAAAGAAAGGAGGTGCCTCTCTTTATAAAGCCAGCACTTCATTGATCCCTTGAAATTGTATATCACAAAAGGAAAAGCTTGCATCCTTGAAGAAAACAAGTCTCATTTAAATGACTGCATGAGTGAGACCAAGTTCTTCAAAGGCTTTGTCTCTGTTACAAAGTTCTATTGGCACAACTTTGTTCATAATGAGTCAGATATCCCAATGCAGCAATGCCTGTAAAGTCTCAGAAAGAGGCAGTCATGGCAAATAGAATTCCTTTAGCAGTGAGGTTTGTGGTGGCAGACTGATTTGTCTTCCCTGCATTAAGCCTTCATCTGAAAATGCTGCTAGTTTCATGTAACTCAGGTTTTGTAGCATTGAATAAACATATCTGCTGTATCCCAGTGAGGTGTTCTTCCAAGATAGCTGTGGTGGAAATAGAGATATATCACAGAGGAAATAAGTCACTTTCAAAATCAGTGTAAATGTAGAAGAATTAACTCATTCCTTGTTCCAGTCACAGACCCCATATGTCCCCCCAGAATAACACTCAAATTATTGAGAGTACACATGCCCATCTCTCACTTCTAATTTACATTAAAAGACACACTTCAACAAGAAGGCATAGAAAATGCTACATATTTTTGACTTTTATTTGGGGATCAAGATGTTAAATTTTTCACAGGTGGTTGAATTGCATGTTTTCCTCAATTTTCTGGGCACACTCTGGAGTCAGATTTGCACAGGTGCAGAGTACACACAGCTGTAAGTGAAGTCAATGAAAGCTGTTCTGTGGACACATGAAACGCTCTATAATTCTAAGTTGAATTGCATTTTTAACACTTTAAAGCCATATATTGAACTACTTCACTGACTTTTTTGGGGATAAGGAAATGATGAGCCATAGACATACACCTAGAGTAAAATCTTTCATGAAAAATAGTTGAAATTTGGCCAAATTACATGAAAGTGAAAAATAAGTTTTGCATAACTGGGAAGTGTTAAGCATACTTAAGAAAATGTGACATAGTCCCAGTCTGACTTATGGTAACTGTTCTCAGAATCCCTATTGTTCATTATAAAAAGCTTTCTACTCTGGCAAAAAAAGTTTAGAATCAACTAACATAAGCCTATTTTCAATTCAAAATTAATGGCTGAGATATTTTCCTTCCAAATATTAAAAGCACTTATAATGTCAGAAAGGCTAATTGACTATCAAATTTACATCAGTTAATGGCATTTTGCAGGTACTTAAGTTTAAAGAGATCCACATTTGTTTTGCTCTGCTCAACTCTTTGGGACCCTTATATTCTCCACTAATAAAAATTGCATTAATTGGAGAGAGAATATAACTTTTTGTAAGGTAAGAAGCAATCATCACTGTGTTTAAATTATGTAATGGATTTTTAATTCTCATCCTTAATTGCAATTTATACTTACGAGCCTGCTTCAAAAGGTCTGCCATCTTCTTTGATAGTATGTCATCTGGTCTGTAACATCTTGCAAGCTGAAACTATGCATGCTGTGAGATTTGAAGATATGGAATATGTTTTCACATAATGACATCATTTCAGTGTTGCTAGCCATTAATAAAGAGAATGGTTAGGGCATCACTTTGGGGAAAGAGGGAGTTAACAAAATAAATTCTTGCAGAGCAAACTACAAAAGAGCATTTTCTTTAGTTTACATGGTTACTCCACAGTTTGTGGAGAATTAATTAGTATGGAAGTAGTATGGAAGTATGGAACAAAGTATGGAAACCAATAATCTGAATTTCACAACCCAAAATTCCAGTCTAAGGTCCCTTGAGGCTGTAACTGAAATTGAAGCTCTATTTTTGTATTAAATGGAAGGTTGCTTATATTTAATGGAATAAACTCATGGCAGGCCTGGTGATCATAATAATCATAATGCCTGGTTTTACAGCTATTTTGCTCTATGGTAAGTTGCATGGTAGGCATTTTTCAAGCAATATTCAAGACAATGAACAGAAAAGAAAATAAGAAAGGTGAATAAAAAATGTCAGAGCAAAACCAGGCAAACTAATTCCAATACAAATCAGTAGTACTGGAATATACTAGAAGAATTTGCAGTTGCAGTAGGTATACACAGTGTTATTATAGTGACACAGAATACCAAAAGACATCTCTTATGTATCTGTGTCTAAAGAGAATTAAACCTAAAAGAAACGTTTGGGCCCTTTTTGCATCCAAATATTCAAGGCTACACTGGAAAAACAAGTTCCTTCAAGGCACGCACATTCATTACGTGTACGTGAACATGAAACTTTTATGCTGTGTCTAAGTATAATGGCTTTGGAGCACACATTTTACATAGGAATAGTGCTCTGCTGCTGTTTGGAGGGCATAAACTTTGATCAGATTTCATTGAAAGACTGTCAGAGAATCCTCTAGTTAAAATTTCTTTTGGAGATAACAAAGTGAATTTGCCAACAAATGAAAAGCTGTTTGCTAGTCTTTCTCATGTAATTCCTCCCTCTTTTTAAATTTGACCAAATTTCATGTCAGTGAAGGTCATATAGTCATATAACCAGTGTAGCAAATTCAGAAGAGAGGAGGAAATACAGCGGGAAGGAAGAGGATATTTTCCTTTGTTCATACGTTCACTTCACTGACATGGAATAGTGGGTAACAGTTTCTTCATTTTGGAAAATTGTTATATCAGTCTCAAAAGTATCTTCCAAAGATATATATTCACCAAAAGTGTTTTTGGTGTAGCCTGGACATTTCTTTAAAGGAAATAAGATATCACAACACTTGTTAATAATGTTTAAGCAAATATTTGAGCTTATTGGAGTATCAGTGGAAAATACACACAAAATAATTTAAGACCTTTTTTGTTTGTTTCTTCCTTAACTTTTTTTTTAAGAAAGTCTTAGTTAAAGTCAGGAAAATTCAGTAGAGTTTAAGGTAGCCAAGACAAGAAGAAAGACAATTTACAGTGCAGATATTGGAACAGTAAATTATAGGATGCTCTTATCTCAATCGATTTTCACCTGATTTAGTAGTAGAAAAGTTATCCTTCAAATGGAATCTAAAGGTACTGAGTTCTTAATTTCACTTTATTTTCGAATCACTTATGATCACAAGTTATAGTTGAGGTAACTACACTGGCTTTAGAAAAAATTCCCATTGAGTTTATTTTACAGGTGTGGGTTTGGAGCTAAATCATAACATAATTCCTCTGGGATTCAGGAAGTCTAAGGCTTCTTTTACTTTAAAAAGTAAGGGTGGAAAATACTTCTGCTGTCTTTCTTCATCTTTTGCTTCTACATCTCCATGTCAAATTTGAATTTGTCTAAGTTGGGTTTTGGCACCCATTTCCAGTGCTACCAAAGCCTGAACAGAGCTGCAGCCTCTTCCTAAGGTAGATACTCGATCCCCGTACACAGCCCAGACTTCTAATTATTTTTGCAAAGAGGTAATATTTGCAGCTCTTGAGCCTTCCACCACTGCCGAGGGAGAGGGTGGAGGAACAATGAGCTCTGTAATGCCATAGTCATGGCTAATGGGAAGGAAAAACGACTAAAGAAGAATGAAGAGTAGTTTCCCTGAAGTCCTCCTTCCTCAGGCACCATGGTGTGGAACCACAAAGAAGGAGCTTCATCACAGTCACATTCTTTGTGGTTACAATGAGTAAATTAGGTATGTCTGAGCTGCCAGAAAGCTGCTCAGCAGTGATGTAATGAGTGGTACTGGCTCTGCTGCTCTCTTCTAGATTTGCATCAGCTTTTTGTTCCCACAAGCACTATTTTGGCCCATCACTTTTGTGCTACATGCTAATTCCATGTCTGAGATTAAGAACAGAGATCAGTCCTTTGTATTTTCTTGTCCTCTTCTGCCACCAAAAGCATCTTAAGAGTCAATTAGGCAGAAGGAGCATACACAATGGGGGGCAAGGCAGGTGCCAAACTTCCCCCCACTTTGTTTTTTTCTTTTTCACCTGGCCCAGAGCAGCTTACTCCTTGCTTTGGTAAGAGATTTGGGAAGTTCTATTTTGAGGAAGCATCAGTGATGAGCTTCTTGAAAAGCCCAAGTCTCTTCCTCCAGTTCTTGTTTGCTCAGTCTCAGCCCATCTGCCCCACACACCCTGGCCACTAAAACCAGAAAGTGACATCAACTGTCCAGGTTTCACCAGATGTGAAGTCAGGTGTGATGGAAGTAGCTCCAAACTTTGTATTACCCAGTTAGTGTTCCCATTTAAGGATACACCCTGAGAATGAAATTCTGTGAATGCTACTGTTTCTGTATGTTGTCTCTTGAGACAGTTGGACTTCACATTGCATTTCTCAGCCTGATGGTCTGAAAGGTATTGCCTCACTTTTATCTAATGCCACCACCTGCAGCCAGAACCACTGGGTGTTTATGAGATCTATATTGATCCTTATGAAGTTTGAGTATAGAACCTCAGTAGATCATTGTCTCAAATCGAAAGCACAAGAAGTAATTTGAAGTGAATATCTAGGGAATAACATCTTTATTTTTTTCGAAAGTGGTTGAACAGTGTTACTGTTACTGTTACTGAGGAAATTATTGAGACTGAAAATGTGACAAGATAACAAAAAAGTTGTAAAATTGCAACAACAATAAAAAAAAATCTGAAGTTGGATAGAATGTATTGTACAATGAAAAAATTTTGAAGAGGACATTAAACATAGCACTACACTCTGCAACCACTCTGAAGCAAGTGGTAAGCCATATATATGCCTTGGGGATTACCCTGCATCAACCCTGTGGGGTTGATTACTTCATATTTGGAAACATGAAGTATATTAATTCTAATCCTATGATATCAATTGCCATGTTTCTTCTATGTGGACTTTTCTAGGACTTTTTTGCTCTCCTTTTCGACAGCTTGTAATGTTTACTTTGGTGTTTTTAAGCAATTAGGAGGCAGGTACTGTTACTTTCAGTAAGTACTACTACTTTTCAAAGTTTGGAAGCAAGGACCCAGAGGACAAAGGGACTTCTGAGTTGAAGCTTATTTTGTTTGTTTGTTATCACCCAGTAGTCCTGAATTCATTCATCTTTTATGCATATTAACATCTGCTCTTCTCTCTTTAGAAAATGTTGATACTCTGACACATAGTTGAGTGATAAACTGAATGTTTCTTGAAGTCTAAACATTATGTTAAGTTGCTTGAAAAGGACTAGTTTCAAATGCTTTTGACTCTTTAATATTTGAAGATGCTACAGAATAAATAAAAACAACAAACCAACCAAAAAGCCAAACAAAACCCCAGCATGCTCCCTGTAAGCAGTTTGCTGGGCAGTTTTTCAAATTAATGCAGTTTAACTATTACATTAACTTAATGGCTATTTTCCCCTACTTTAACCATGTTAAATGTGCCGGCAATAATGAGCTTCTAATGCTGTCTCTTTCAAGTCTCAGAGGCATCTTTAGAGCTCTGCTTATCTCCTGGATCATAAAGCTGCATAATTTAGTATTCAAACAATTAATTTAAAACTGAAACACTTCGAATTACCATAAAATTAATCAGAAAAAAAAAATCTTAGCATGCCCATTCTGTTTATCTCTATTTAGTAAATCTGAAAGTGTAAGATGAATAAAACTTTACAATATTCTGTTTTCTACCTATGAATCAGCTGCTATAAGCATAAATATATCTAAAACTATATTGTAATAAAAGTTTCTCGTAGCTATCAAACTAAGATGATTCTTTTGATGGAAAAAAATTTTAGATTTTTCCTTACCGTTAACTTAAATAGAAACACCTTTAAAATAAATTGTCATTTCTAACCTATTTCCAGATTTGAAATACTCAGAGGTAGCTGATGCATGTAATCAGAATTGCTGCCTTGTTAAGTGGCTAAGTTCTAATAATTGTACAACTCACAGCATTGTATCACTTAACATTTAAAAGTATCTCTGCACTTAAACTATGTTTTATTTCCTTTGTTGTGCTTCTAAGTGCTACAAGTGTCCCTGGTAGTCTGGGCTGTTGCTAACCAAGGAAGAAAATTATACAGAGAAATTGGATTTAGCTCTTGCCTGTGTCATCAGTAAGACCAACATCTAATAAATGTCTGAGGTGCCTAATGTAGTAGAGTATCTTATCTAAGTACCCAAATGACAATTATAAGTCCCAGACTTAAGCTCCTACTGCCATCGCAATTTCCTGAGGACAGCTAGTTACCAAAGCAACTTCTCTCATCTTATTTGAGATACATTTATCTGATCTAGTGTCCATCTGTAGTCAAGATTGTTGTGGCATGCAACTGATCTAATCTCTTTTGGGAAGATTATAGGTGACTATATTTGGTCAAGTGAATATCTGTCCAGCAATCTTTTCTCTCCACTGGGAGAGCTGCTTAGTTACCAGGACACACAGGGATACAAATTAAATCCATGTCTCTCAGATGAGCCATGTTACTCATGGCAACAGCAGCTCTGTCCACTCTGAATCTGGGTCTGGAATTTCATTTTCCAACTATTTTTTCGAAGAATTGAGTTTTTCCTTATATCTTGTCAAATTTCTGCTGTACTTGTTTCATATAACACAAGGAATCCTGAATCCCACTTTTCCAGCTAAGTATCTTCATAGCACTAAGCTGCAAAATACTACCTTTTCCTTGTATTTTGGATGTGTTGTTCCTTCTCTCTGCTGCATTCTTTGCTGTGACTTTTCACAGACTTGGTGTAGGATGCTTCTTTCCTAGGCTAATCTATCCTTCTGAGAAGAGATGGCCACTGGAAACCCTTCTGAGCTAGCTGGACATATATTTTGGGTCTCCCATTTCATAGGTGATTGCCCTAATTGTTAGGCAGCTGTACAAGTTGTACTGTTAGTATAATGATCCTTTCTTCATGTTTTAAAAAACAATCATAGCATAGAATCATAGAATATCCAGAGATGGAAAGGACCCACAAGGATCGTCAAAGTCCAGCTCCTGGTCCTGCACAGGACAGCCCCAAGAATGACACCGTGTGCCTGAGAATGTTGTCCAAACACTTCTTGAACTCTGTCAGGCTTGGTGCTGTGACCACTTCCCTGGGGAGCCTGTTCCAGTGTTCCTAATATTCAACCTAAACCTCCCCAGACACAGTTTCCTGCCATTCTCTCAGGTTCTGTCACTGGTCACATAGAGAAGGGATCAGTGTCTTCTCTTCTGCTTCACCTCACGAGGAAGCTGCAGACTGCAATGAGATCTCCCCTCAGTCCTTTCTCCTCCAGTTGGAACAGACCAAGAGACCTGAACCACTCCTCATATGGCTTCCCTTCTAGACCCTCTTTGTTGTCAGGTTTCTGCATGCTAGTTCAAAGAGAGCCTGAAGGTCAAGCTGCAACCTGACTGCACTATGGGGGCACACACACACACAAAAGCACAGGCAGACGGGGGTGCTCCTCACCCGAGGGAGCTGTCCCTGAGCTGATGTGAAGGCACACAGGCAGAGGCAAAGAAGGGAGAGAGGGGGAACTCTCCGTATAAGCTCCACACAGAAGGTTTATTGAGGTGAAACAATGACGGGGAGGAGAGGGAGAGCTAAAGATTGGACACGGGTCCAGGGATTTTATAGTGGGGAAAGGCGGGGATAAGGGATACAGCAAATGGAATACTTGACAGGAGGCAGGGTTGAGGGCAAGGGAACCAATGGAAATAACACCAAGGAGGGATTTAGGGAAGGAACCAATGGGGTGTCGAGTACTACAGAACTTTCTAGAATTAATACATATTAACTTAGGGGAAATTAATATTAACAAACTTATACATAAAACTGGGAGAGGAAAATATGAACCTATCACATAAAAATATGTAAACTGTGGAACTGGGGGATTATGGGCTCTCACCCTAACCACGGAGTGAGGCATTAAGCTTTGGTGCCTGACCACCACAGCTTGGTGTCTGTTGGATCTTCAGGGGTCAGGGTGGCTGCAGCCACTTGCACCGCTACACTTTGTAACCTTCATTTCCTTTCCAATAGTTCTATATGGCTCATGACCATAACTTAGCACAATAAATGCAAGCCTGGCAAATTTTCTGGTTAAAACCAACACCTATTTAAGTAATGCAGGTCTATTTAATAGCTGGGCAAACTTCTGGATTTCAGTTTTGTGCATTTTATCACAAATAGCTTTAATCATAGCACACTTTGGCAACTAAAATGTTAGTATCTGACCTAAGATAAACATCTGTTGTTCCTCTACCATCCTACTTACTGTTACTGAGAGCCAACATCTTTTTCAAAAATATTAATAGCTAATTTAAAGGAAATCATTTTAGAACTTATGCCTACTAGTTCTCCTAAAACTTCTGAAAGTGTTAATTTTTGAGGTCCTTAATTTCCCATAAAGAAATCAAACAAAATTATTTCATGATAGATGCCATCTGAAACATTACAATTTGCTGAAGCTTAGTGGTTTCCATGTGATCAAACAGCTCCTGTGTTACCTAGCAGTGCTCTCCAGATTAGGATGTATCCCCCATGATTCACTGTGGGCCTCCCCTGCTCAAAATGCTGTCGTGCATAACTCTTAGGCTTGTGGTGCATTGCTAAAAGTGAGATCATGAGGACATGTACTCCAGCTAACAACCTGAAGGCAGCTTCATCTGACACTTGCTGTGTTTGAACTGGTGTTTTGGTGGAGAACAGAAGTGAAGTTTTGAAGTTAATCTCCCTGTTGTATCCACTTACTACACATTGGTTTGGGTCAGGAAAAGGTTTCAGTGCACAGAAGGAAGACTCCTTCCAGAGGTCAGAGCTCTGTTCCAGGTATGCAGAGATGTGCACTGCCACCCTTCTCTTCTTTAGACAGCATAACAAAATGTGCAGTGGAGAGATTTGGGATGTGGGGGGCCTGGTGAAATTCAGTAAAACTCTCCAGCCATATGCAGTGTGGGTGTGAGGCCCTGAGTACCAACTGCTTTGATCTATTGATCTCTTCTTTCTGCATCAAGATACTTGCTTATACAGACATAGCCATAGGGAAATCTCAATAACAAATGAAAACCAAACACGATGTTTCAATTTGGTGCAAGAATACAAAGCAACAACTTCTTTGCTTTATAGGTTCTTGCAGTGCCCCCACTGTTATCATGTGAGAGCAGATTTCAGAAACGCATTGAACACTCTAAGTAATTTCAGTCATGTCTTATCCATTCTCTCTGTAATTTTTTCCTCAAGGAAAGAACTGTACATGCAGTGCTTTGTTTTGACTTTGTTTTTAGTTAGTTAATTTATTTTATTTTATTGACTGTACTACACTATGTTTGTATTGGAGTAAGCACACTGAAGAAAAAATATTTTGGTTTTTGGAAAAAAGGATCAAACTTTTGATGGACTTTAGCTCCTGTGGGAACTTTTGACACTTTTTTCCCTAATCAGAGGAATTTTAACAAGTAAAAGCACATATTTAAAAAATTTCCATTCTGTGAAAATCTGAACGTATTTGCCATTTATTCCTGTCTGGAAAAAAATGAAGAAATACTAGAATGTGTGATGGGGTTGAAATTGTAATTTTCATTCATCTTTAGTAACCAAAAAATATTGGTTATGTAATTCACTTGCTCTTTTCAGCACTAATATTTCTCAAGTCCTTTGCCTTAAGCTTATTTGTACGGAGAGAAAGTTAGAAATAATGAGGAAAAATCTCAAAAACCAAAGTGATAAATGGGTCATTTTCTTAATGTTGAGATTTAGAACATGGGTGAGGAGAGCAATAAGCATCAGTTCGCCCACAACAGACACTTTTTTTTTCTTTATGAATATACAGCTTTGCCATGAAAAATTAGGAGCCTCGTTTCTTTCTTTGTCTTACAGACACATAATTAAAATGAAGCTTTACATTCAAACAATACAGAGGAAGAAACATAGCTAGAAACTGCAAACAACAAATAAAGCAACACTATAAAAGAAAATGAGGTTTTACTTATGTTTTTTTTACATGTAAGCAATGTTAGTATGGCAAGGGTCCTGGGTCTTAAATATCTGATTATATAAAACTTGGTAGTTCCTCTAAAATTGATGTTCCTATCTGAAGGATGTGGTTCCTCTTGACATCCTTAGCTTTTCTTCTAATTAAAAAAAGAAAAAAAAAAAGAAGATACAATTCACTTGAATGCAGCAACCTTTACAATTTGTATTTAACTGTCCATAAAAGTACTAATTCCCTTAATGAACCTGCTGCTTCCATTGTTTACTGCCTTGAAATTAAAGAGGAAGAAAGCACCGATCACTAAGAAAATCTGTTACTGTTTACCTATCTCTATAGTCCCATTTTCGTTTCTAATTACATATAGTTAATCAGTGCCAGTATCTGAAAAAAGTTTATTGAATGGAGCAAGATGAAATAGATGATACCTCCATGCTCAAACTGTAACATGGATTTAATGCAATTCCTCACAAGAAGTTACTTTATAAAGTTTACATTTAATTCAACCAAATGTCGCACTCTAAAATCTGCAGTTCATCAAAATATTGCTTAAGGAAAGAAATTATTCAGTTGTCCAGATATTCATACTTGATTTAGAGCAATTAAAACATGAGACGGAAAGCAGTTAAAGAGAATTTGCTAAATTCGTGGTCTTTTAGGAGAATGTTTAACATTCATGATGGCTAAATTACTTGCACTTCTCTATGGGAAGGTCTTCATCACAGGTTTCACAAATTTGTTTTTTAGAAACATCATTCAAGTTCATCTCACAGTTCCTCCCAGGTACCAGATGTAAACAGTCAAGTAGGGCAAATGCAAAGCAACACAAGAACAGTTTGGGATTTAGGATTTTTCTTTCTCCTCCAGTGTCTTTTTTTAATGAGAAAATGTTAACTGCTAGGATTCAAAAGTGTTCATCATGACAAGTTCCTATTTCATTTTTTCATACCTACACATTTCGAAATTGCTGGCATGATCCACTTTGGCTCATTATTGCCAGGACATTGCAAACATAAGGTGATCCTGAGGCCCATGGGAGCCAGGAGCTGTGGGTCACAGCTGAGGGGCCAGGCAGGGTCCTCATTGGCATGGATGCAGAGAAGATCCAGTGATGGAAACTAGGGTCATCCAGCAGGACAAGGCACGAGCAATACAGGTGATGACTAAAAGAGTTTAGGTTTGCTATTAGAAAGAAATTTACTGTGAGGGTGGTGAGGTACTGGGACAAGCTGCCCAGATAAGCCCCATCCCTGGAAGTGTTCAAGGCCAAGATGGACGGAGCCCTGGACAAGCTGGTCTAGTGGAAGGTGCCCCGGCCCATGTCAGAGGGTTGGAATGAGATGATCTTTAATGTCCTTTACAACCCAAACCATTCTATGATTCCATGTCAGTTCAGGACCAAGGACAAGAATGGATGTAAAAACAAGGTCAAGGTCAGCGTGAGACTGGTGCAAGAAAAGTCCCTACAACCCTTCTCTACAGCAAGGTGCAGGTCCTGAGCTTGTGCTCAGCCCCAAGGGTGGGTGGAGACCAGGAGGAGCCCTCTCACTGTCCCTTCACAGCAGCCTGATCCAAGGTCACACACAGGTCAGAGCTGACCTCCAGCACCAGCAGATAAAGCCCTTGGTGAGGACACTGTTGAAGAAGCTCATTGCAGATAATGATGGTTACAGCTGATCAGGGCAATTGGAGCTTGTTGGTGTTCTCAAGACAGCTGAGAGATAAAAAATGCTTCCATCTTTGACTGAAATGACTATTCTTTTGAAATATAATTGAACATGCAGCTGAAAAATGTAAAACCATGTTTAGACATGAAAAATTAAAGAAGACCATTTGTTTGATATACTTAGCTGAATTTTATGTTTTGAATTTTTAATTAACTTTTTCAAGATATTGAATTTTCTTTCATAGTCAAGATGGGTATTCTTTTGGTGTGGGGTTTTGTGTTTGGCTGTTTTTTGTTTGCTCTCTACCAAACTCCTGATAAACCCACGTGTATTTTTATCTCAGGGTAATTACACAGAAAATTCTGGATCTAAATATTTTTTGATAGAATTATTTTTTTTATAACAGTTGATATGAGCTTTTTCAATGAGTGAATTTCTATAAAACTTTGCAGGTAGCTTTGCTGTGAGTCATGAACTGGAATGCTGACTCTGGCTTTCAGTTAATTGCCACACTTATAATTATAGAGTGGGTAATATAGTTATGAACTGCTTCTCACCTACGACTCCTTTGTGGTTGTAATAACTGTAGAGGGATGTTTTTTCTCTTTAAACATGATTTTTCAGTGCAGTTTCAAAGCCCCTATAGACAAATCTGCAATACAGTAACACAACCAAAGGTAAATAGGTATTTGGAAGCTGTAGTTTCTACTTTTATATATATATATATATGTGTGTGTGTGTATATATATATATATTTACTTCTGATCTTTTTCAAGGTGAATCAAAACAATTTCATCAAATGAAAACTGAAAATTTTTCTGTATTTTGCTTTTTTTTTCAATACTACAAAGAGAATACTAAGAAATATGAGCAAAATTGAATTCTGATGACTTGGTTTACTACATATTTAAGACATAAAAATTTACTTTTGTGGGTTTGAATCTATTGACTTTGTCTTTCTTTTCATGTATACATGAATACATATGTCTTTACTGCTTTGATGACATTTTGTTTAAACCTGAAACTCAGAGAGTGAAATTGGTAGGTTATTTACTGGTTCACATACCATAAAGAAATATTTCTGTTGCAATTTAAATTCCCCTGATTTTGATGTTCCCTTTCTTGATAATAGCTGTATAGGACTAAACTTGAAGAGTAGTAACTAAGGTAAATGACTACATAAAAAATCTCTTTTGTGTCATGCAAATTCATTACATTTTAAAACTAATCAAAATTCAACAAACAATAGAATTTCTCCAATATTTATGCTTTCAGGCCATACATTTGAAATAATTATTTAATCTTCTGGTGTCTATCGACTCTTTGCTCAAGGTAGTGTTTTTTAAGCAGTTAACAGACATGAAAAATATTTTACCAGCTTGTCTCAGAATTTAGGCTATAGTCAACACTGAAGCTTCTTTTTGGAATGGGTGAAAATGATTTTCCAAATAATTGGAATTCTTCAGGTGAGCACAAGCATACATTTTTCTTTGGGAATTATGTGCTTCAGCCTAATACTATTCAAGAACATCAACAGATCCCCAATGGTCACTGAATCAAAATTCCCCATGTTAGCCTGTAGAATACTATCATTTTAATCATATCGTAGAAATTACTAATAAATAGGAGAATTATGGGATAGTGGGATCCATTTCAAATACTGTTCATTGGAATTTGATAGAGAGAATAGCAAGAGAATTGTGTATTCTTTATTCTGTTTTTATCTAATGTGTCATATAATTTATCTAAGACACAACAGCAGGTTTCTTTAAAGCTTGCCCTGCTGAAGTTTTGTTTGGCATTTCTGATTGTTAAGGACTGGATAAGCAAGAATACAGACTACAGAATCATAAGAGTTTGTTTCACTGTACTGGCCCTCCCCTTTGAGTGTCATCTCTCCTGGGTTCAAGCAGAGAAGGTCTGTCCATGACCTGAGCACTGTGTTACAGCCTGTGTTACCTATTCCTAACAGGCAAATGTATTTATTAGCTTCAGGACTTGAGCCTATATGGAAGGGCTTTCTACTGTCCCTGAGATTCCATGTCCACCCAATGCAAAGCTGGAAAAGAAAGGAAAAAAAAAAAAAAAGTCACTATAAAAAGCAAATTGCTGCAGGTTTCCTAAATATCACAAAACAAAACAAGCATCTGAAGTCCAAACAGACAAACTCATCTGGATAGTCAAAACAGAACTATTATGTGTTGCAAGGACATCTATATATAGTGGCAAGGACTGCATCCTTTTTCTGTCACAACAAATACACTTACCATTCTTCCTGAGGGAAAACTGTGTTAAATTTGAGATTAGTGTGAAGGGAGGTCTAGTTGACAAACTGTTTATGTGTACTTTCTTATAGCATAGATGCACATAGAACACCCATTAGCTGACAGTGAAACAGAGCTCAGTAAATAGCATATTTTGCTGTGTGGCAGGAGAGGAGGAGAGGGAATAGCAGGGCAGAAGTGAAGGTTTTCCAACTTCCTCATGCCATGTATCGGCTCAGCTATAAAGTAGATGTTCTCCATCTACTTTATGAGCTCTGGAGGACGTTTCCTTTTCTAACACCTGTGTCTCAGAGAGTGGTACTACCTTCAAAGAAAAGTTACCCATATCTCAGACTTCACTCACAAGACCTTAAAAACCCTGTCTCCACAGCTCCCACAGTCCTCCACTGATTTATACTGTTCTCTGCTACTCCATCTCCAGACCCAAGGCTTCAGTGTTTGTTACAGAGTGAGAAGAAATGAGGTTTCAAAATCCCTGCTTTTTCAGTTCCCACTGCTTACAGAGTACTAATGGAAGCAGATTGGAAAAAAAAATCTTAATTGCTGTGGTTCAAAAACTTTAAACGTAGATTATTATGGTGAGGCAAAAGTGCCAGGAAGTTGATAACCTACACTCTAAGTCTCAACCCAGCGTGAATCAAAATGACATTTATGAAGACTTGGAAAATGGCAACTGTAATGAAAATGTCTACTGACCCCTGACTAATAGTGTCAGCAGCCCAGCAGTGCTTAATTATTAAAATCAACACATATCCTGCACTGACAGCCCAGTGTTTTGAACTGTGAAGTTCTGCTGAAGAGGTGGAAATAATAAATACTAGTGGCACAATTCCCTTTTTTATACATTTGTGTGCTCCCTTTCTGCTGATTCCCTTCCGCAGCAGTTAGAAAGGTCAGCATGGCTATGTTTTTCAGGAGTTTGCTAGGCTGTAAACCGCAACTGGCTGCTCATGGCTTAGGTGGGCATGCTCATCTCTGGGTCACAAAGTGGCTGATGACCAGGTCCAGAGAGTGGTGAGTGGTACTACATCCAGCTGGCAGCCAGTCTCACCAGTGGTGTCCCCAGGGCTCAGTACTGGGGCCAGGTCTGTGGAACTGTTTGAGGTTCAACAAGGCCAAGTCCTGGGTCCTGCGCTTGGGACACAACAACCCCAGGCAGCACTACAGGGGCAGAGTGGCTGGAAAGCTGCCTGGTGGAAAAGGACTTGGGGGTGCTGGTCGATAGAAGCTGGTCGATAGAAGCTAAATATAAGCCAGTGTGTGCCCAGGTGGCCAAGAAGGCCAATGGCACCTGGCCTGTATCAGCAATAATGTGGCCAGCAGGACCAGAGCAGTGAATGTCCCCTGTCCCCTTCTCTCAGCACAGGTGAGGCCACACCTTGACTACTGTGTCCAGTTTTTGGCCCCTCACTGCAAGAAAGACATTGTGGTGCTGGAGCGCATCCAGAGAAGGGCAATGAAGCCGGTGAAGGGTCTGGAACACAAGTTTGATGTGGAGTGCCTGAAAAAACTGGGAGTGTTTAGCCTGGAGGAAAGGAGGCTGGGAAGAGATCCTATCACTCTCTACAACTACATGAAAGGAAAGGAGGTTGCAGCCAGGTGGCAGTCGGTCTGTTCTTCCAGCTAGCTAGAGCTGGGATAAGACATCATAATCCAGGGGAGGTTATGTTGGATATTTGGAAGAATTTCTTCACAGAAACGGTGATTAGACATTAAAATGAGCTGCCCAGGGAGGTGGTGGAGTCACCACCCCTGGAGGTTTAAAGGAAAGCCTGGACATGGTACTCAGTGCCATGGCCTAGTTGACAGAGTGGTGTTTGGTCATGGGTTGGACTCGATGATCTCAGAGGTCTTTTCCAACCTAATTGATTCTGTGATTCTGTAGTAAGGTGGCAACATTCCAGAATTTACTGAGATGAATGTGTAAGTGCTGGATCACATGTGAGAGATAGAGCTGCACGCAGTTGCCAAGGCCAGAGTCTATCCAGGAAGCACCCAAGCAGTTGCACTTGGGTATTAGTAATGGAGAAACTCCTCTGCTCTTGCCTGATACTTTTTAACAAGAGAGGAGACCAGCTTGGTCAGCGTCCCCTAAATCAGGAGGCACCCTCCAGAGCAAGTGGATTTGGGGAGGAGACCACCCTAACTTCAGTTCTGCACTACAGGTATTCCCACTACTGCTCACTTTAGGTTCCAATCCTCAAAAACTGAGTGACAGGCTTAACTTCAATATATTAATAGTCCCAGTGAGGTTGATGAAAATTCAAACTAAAATAAAATTTCTGGCAAATGAAATGCCATCTCCATTCACCCCTTATTCTGTTACAATACGCCTTCCTCATGACAGTAATTTGAGGATGAAACCTGCTTTGTCACTAACCTTCCTGCAGGCTGTTTTTCTTTGATGGAAACCCAGCAGGAGTCCACACAGATCATCCAGCAGCACCCTGGGCTTGGTGATCAAAGAATCTCATTGCTGAGATTCTCAGTTCCACAGAGAACAGTTATCTTGCAGTACAGATGCAACTCTTGAAACATACACTCTGTAAAGTGCCTGTCTGGAATTGCAAGTCTTCTTAGAGAAGAGGACTTTAAAGCCCAAATCACCTAGAATTTTCAAAAAATGTCATCATAGATTTAGGAACATGCTAGTAAACCACTCTTCTCTCTTTCTGCTTTTCTTGTAAAGTAAAAGATTCAAAGTAAAACTCCATCGTGATTTTGTCGGTAAGGTTTTGAATGCTCTTTTGCATTTAGAATTTAAACAAGTAAAAAACAATCAATGTGAAATGTAATAGCAATCAATTTTATAAGAAAAATGTATTCATTTATTATGCCTTTAAAGTGTTTAAACTTACTTGTTGGCAAAGAAAATCAGAAATATGCTGTATCAGGTATGAAAGAATATATTTTGAGAAATACTGTAACTATTATAAAACTGGAGATTAATTGTTACTGCAGCTCACAGATGCTTTTTTATGCTACCTGTACTCATAGCAGGGTAATGCACTTAACTCTCATTTAGTTCTGTCTTTACCCATCGGAGCACACTGTGGCTTTTCAGTGGGCTTTTTGGTGAGGTGAAGACTGTAATGGTGACTTCTGTTTTAATAAAGATTGTGCTTCTATTTTTAAACTTCTCCTCAATCTAATACCATAATCTGCATTCCCTATAGATGGAAATAAAGAAGTATGGCAATAAATATCACTATCAAAGTCTATTAATTCTAGTGTGAAAGGTCATACAATACTCTTTTATCTAGAGAAATACATAAAAAATGAAAGGAAATCACTTTATCTTGCTTTACAATTCTCTTTAATATGGTACTGATAACCTGTCCGTAACAGCAACTTAGTAGAGACCAAGTATTTCCCTTCTAATTTTAAGTATTAAAAGATGCAGAACATCGGGTGCTAAATTTACCTGCTTTGTAATTCATCTGACTTCAGTGTTTTACTCTACTGCTGAATTTGGCCCATTTAAGAAGCTTTGTGGTTTGTTACTGTAGAGCTGAATCTCCTTTCTTAAACATTCTCCTCCAGCTGACATGCATACTAAGCAATACAGCTGCAGCCATCTGTAAAAGCTTGGAATTAATTTTCCTCTTTATTGGTACAGCTTATATCATTTTGCCTTTCCCTTTATAATACAGAAAAAAAATTCTCATTCCTTGAGAAGCCATTGCAGTTAGTTTCCTTCCTTTTATTATTGTCAGTAAAGTAATCAATGCAACTCCTATAATCTGTACACACACTAACTACAGTATGAACATTGTCAGAAAAAATTTACTGAAATGGTAAGTTAAATCAAGACACAAAACAAATCTTTTCAGGTTTGCTGATGAAAATCTAAGCCATGAAAATAAGCATAAAAGGGGCAGAACAGTACAGATGAGTATATGGAGTTAAGGGATGAATAAGAAAAACAAGTTAAGGAAAATAAAAACAACTATATAGAATAAGCAGAAGTCTTCAGGAAAAATGCATCTTTTTTGTTATCCTATTATGTTTTAAAATGTATATGGGACTACTGGGCAAAAATCATCTTTTCAATGGAAAAAGTCATGGATAGGAAACATTTATGTTAAAGAAAACTGTGAAAAGATGAAGAAAATATAAGGTTTTTTTGTTTTGCTTTTTTAAATCCTGATTTTTGGCTGGCATATCCACAATAAAAGTAGCCCTTTCTCTGGGTTTAAAAATAAGAATAGCACTGGAACAGGGAAGGGGCTTATGTTTACAGTCAAAAGCTCTTTCTGAATCAAGCATTTAATTTTTATTGAACTTGTATTGGTGTGATGACTGAGTGGAGGAACCATCTTTGGATCAAGTTGTGTTTTGGAGATCACATTCACCCCACAACTGAATTCCATGGCAAAGTCTTCTCTCTCTCTCTCTCTCTCTCTCTCTATATATATATATACACACATATATGTATCAGTGTATATATATGTGTATTGTCTAATATCTATTTCACAAGGAAGTAGATGAATGTCAGTCACCTGACTGATGCCGTGTTCTCCTTATGCTCTGACACCCTTACACCTTCTACTCAGCAGAAGTGAGAGGAACAAGAATAATTAATACTGAGTTTGATGATGATTTATCTTACCTGTTCCTATTCCTTTAGACTTCATAGCGTCATTGACCATACTTTGCTATATCAACCTCAGGGGTACAGGGTATGACTGCATATTTTTAAGCTCTTTGCCTAGCATTCTGGCATCATTGAATCTTGTTGATTTAGGTGAATAATTCTTGCTTGCCATGGTACAGGGAGGCTTGAACTAGAATTACTCCTGAAATGAGCAGAATCGTATCTAAAATGTGAGTGTTACTGTGATGTTTATGAATGAGTCCTAAGTGAGCTCACACATGAAGGAAGGGAGGGAACTGAACTCTTTTCATCCTGTGTCTCTTCCTCATCTCCATTTCCACAGACATTTCCTTGTAACCTCCTGCGGGCTGCTTGACAGTACACAGGCACTGCCCTCTCCATTGCAGCACACACTCCATTAAGGGACCACTACCATTTCTGTGCACAGACTTGAAAGAAGGCACTTTCTGGAACACAACATGTTTCCTTATCCAATTTTAACTTCATGGTAGTTTAGTATTAAATATTTTAACTTAAGTAGGTTGGAAGAAAGAAATGTTTCCTTGGGATAGTGTTTCAAAATTATGTCTAAACTGTTTCTGTATTATGCAAGAAGCACTATTCTCATTTCATTCTCTACCTAGTATTTTTTACACAGCCAAGAGTGAGTGAATTACTGGTGACTACATTTTCTGAAGCAAATAGATCTACTGCCTGATGCAGCAGTCAATAATTAAGTTATTGAACATGTTCGCACCTTGTCCTTCAGAGGATGAAATCATCTCTAGATTCTAATGGTGAAATCTCTCAGAGTGCTTCCAGTGGAAAAAAAAGGCCATTCTTTTTACATAATCTAGCTATATTACAAGTTAAATCTCTTCAAGTGCTAAAAAACTTGAAATTAAATATTTCTTCATTAAAGTTATTGTTATATATGTCACCATACATGCTGTACCTGCAGTGGTGCAGTAAAACTGTGGAGGCAGGGGAAAATACCATGAAAGAGATCAATAAATTGGACCAGGACAAAAGCAAACCAGCCTGCTGAACAAGCCTAATATATTCTAGTGCTTCCATGAAATCCCTGCAGATAGTAGTTGGCACAAGTGAGGCACTGGGATTTGGGTCTCAAGACAAAGGAAATCAGAAACTGATTATGAGAAAATTTTCCCCAAAGAATATGTATCAACTTATTCCTCAGATCCACACTAGGTTTTTCCGTGCTGATTACTGCCTTTAGCAGTGCGTTCCATTGTTTTATCTATCACAAAACTAAAAGATATTTAATTCCCTCATTATTCAATTGAAGCAAAAAGTGGCACTTGTATCTCGCAGTTCAAGCTGATAATTATTCCCTCTCTCAATTTCTGTTTGTCCTGTGGGGGTAAGCAACCCTATCATCTCCCCTTTTGCTAACCTGCCTTTCTTCTCTTCTCGTGCCCATCACATTTTTTTTTCTGAAATTGTCTCATATTGCCTCAAATTTAACATAATCAAGAGAAACTTGGAGCAGTTGTCTGCGTGAGTATTTAGCCCGAGGTGGTTGCATCTGTTCCAGATCTGGAGTAGGCCTTGTAAGCCTGAAAGCTTGTTTGTTTCCTAGCAGCTGTATCAGTTGGTCTAATAAAGATTATTGCAGTTCCCTACAAATATAGCTTCATTTATGCACTTAGACAGTCTTGGCAGCAACACAGCTACTCATCAGTAAATGTATACATGAATATGTGGAAAATTTGATGATTCACACAAACACAAGTATACATGTAGCTGAAGCATTTTCAACAACAGATCAAAGTAGAAGAAAAATCATTAATTTAGAGTTCAAATTATTTGTTTCATTTTCTGATTGAATACAATTTATTTAATATATTATTTTTGGGCTGGTTTTACTCCTTCGAGATAAAATTAGTTAAAGTCTCTGAAAACTTTAACTGCTTTGAGGTAAAAGGTATCAATGCTTCAAAATGAAATGTGTCAGGAGTGGTTTGTGCCTGAAGCTGTCTGATGAATGTTATCCAAATTAGCTTATTGGAACTAGGATTTTCAAAAGAAACAAAACCTAGTTGCAGTCTAACAAAGACTTTTGGCAAACTTGCTGATGCTAAGAGAAAACAGAACTTCTGCTGATGTGTGTATAAAAGATGCTATAAAAAGGTAGGGAAATTACAAAATCTTACCATCAAAACAATTTCTGGTTTGTAAAATGGGATTTTCCTGCTTCAGTACCCACCAGCTGAGCTTGAATGAAAGCCTTCTTTAAGAAAATAGACCTCGTTTTCCATTTTGTCAACACTGTGGCTGATTTTCTGCCATTGACTTACAGTTGGAATTTTTTCTTATATTTTTTAACTTCATCCTAAAATAAAGAGTTATCAAATAAGTAAATGTTAACTTCTGGTGGTTTTATGTACAGGTGCTATAAAAATCTATAGTCTTCAGCCCTCAATGTGTAAAACTATCTATCAATATTTTCACGTCAATTAATGTGTCATATACACAGCCACAACAAAATGCATTTAAGAAGTGAGGGGTTGGAGAAAAACTGGTTGCTGAGATCAGAGAAGTCTGCTAGACTGAAGTTGTAGTGATGAGGATATATCAGTGAAGAGCAACGACATTTGACACTAATTTTTTCAAGGATAAGATTTTTATTGAGCAAGATTGTAGTCAGAGTATTAATTAAAATTCTTTGTCCTAGTTAATTAGTAGACATGAATGACAGCCAATTCCCAAGACACAGAAGATATATTCAGCCAGTTCTGTCACTGTGTTCACTCATGCCTTTCTCTGACCAAGCAAGCTGATACTACTTATACAGCCTTCAATTATTATACATAGTTTGCTGTAATAAGCTTTGTGATTGAACAGACAATCATGAAAATATATAATAGCTGTTTTTTAATAGTTCATGACTCTTTGGAAGATGATAGAAAAAAAGTACAATTCATACTGTTCTCCTTGTTCTCCTTCAGAGTCAGAGAAGCTATAAGCAAAACAGTGAGTGGATACCCGCCACTCAAAAGAAAGCAAGTAAGAGTATGAAGAATAATGTATGTATTTAAATATTTGTATTAAATTATGTTCTGTCATTTTTCAGACATTCCAGAAGCTCAGGTATGTGTGTAGGTGGCTATTCAAAGGCAAGAAGAATTTACAATAGGGCACATGAAGTACTCCATGCTAAACACAAGAGTACACATTTGCTAATTATTAGAAGTATCCTTGAGTGAAATAAGATACTGTGCTTTCAAAATATACTAGTGGCATGCAAGAGGTAGCTGAGTAAGTTGTTTGGCTTTTGGCAGTGGAGTCATCATAGTAACATGGCGCTTCACTTCATCTCTTTATCCCTTTTGCATAGACTAGACTAAACTAGGATAGAATATTTCAGATGGAAGGGCCTACGAAGATCTTCTAGTCCAACTGCTTGACCCCTTCAAGGCTGAGCAAAAGTTAAAGCCTGTAATCAAGGACTTTGTCCAAATGCCTCTCAAACACAGACAGACTTCAGGCATTGACTACCTCTAGAGGAGGCCTGTCCCAGTGTTTGACCACCCTTTTGGTAAAGAAATGCTTCCTGATGTCCAGCCTAAACATCCTCTGGAACAGCTTTGAACCACTCTCATATGGGAATCACTGGATCCCAGGGAGAAGAGGTCAGCGTCTCCCTCTCCACCTCTCCTCCTCAGAAAGCGGCAGAGAGCAACGAGGTCACCCCTCAGCCTCCTTTTCTCCAAACTAGACAAGCCCAGAGTCCTCAGCCACTCCTCCCAGGACATTCCTTCCAGCCCTTTCACCAGCTTTGTTACCCTCCTCTGGATGCATTCAGAGACCCGAACACCCCTCTTGAACAGTGGTGCCCAGCACAGCACGCAGCACTCCAGGTGAGGCCACCCCAGCACTGAGCACGGCAGGACAGTCGCCTGTTTTGACCAGCTGGTTGTGCTGTGTTTGGTGCACCCCAGGACAGGGTTTGTCCTTGGTGCTGCCATGGCCACTGCTGGCTCACACTGAGATGCTGTTGGCCAGCACCCCCTGACCCTTCCTGCAGGGCTGCTCTCCAGCTGCTCCTCTCCCCATTTATTCTTGTGCTTGGTGTTCTTCTGTCCATTCCAGATACAGAATTTGGCATTTGATCTGGCTAAATTTCATGCCATTGGTGTGATTGGTTGGTGCATTAATTTATTTTGATGCAATGACGCATTGATGCATTGTTTTGATTTGATGTGAGGCATCCCAGTAATGTAAAGGCAGAAGTTTAGGTGGAATATTTGTGTGGCTGGCTGCATTACATACTCTGCATTGTACGTTCAAACCAGCAGCCTTGACCAGTAGCACATAACATGCCTAGAGAAGCCAGTGGGAACAGTGTTAGACCTCTGCAGACAATGCCTGCCAAGTCTGGTGCTAAGTAAGCACATAATGATGTGGCCCAATATGGGCACAAAATAAACATGCCATCTGACACTGAATGTATAGTTCCACACTGAGCCCCAGGCTTGCAGCACACACAGGTCTAAATCACTGCAGAAACTATTAAGCAGACCTCCATCCAGACTATGAATGACACTATTCAGCTGAGGGTTGTGACTGTGTTATGATAGAGGCAGTTCTTTCTCTTTGGTTGATGAATTTTTCATGGGAGTGCTCTTACAGAGTGAATATCTAGATGTAATTTTGAAAGGATCTAAAATGACAAATTAAAAAGTGGAAAGAATCTGATGACTTGACATTAATTTCTGTAAGCATTTGTATGAACAGACCATAGTGTGAGATTAGAAAACTTCCCAGGAAATATCATTCACAGTTTTCTGTGTTGTTTGTAGCACATTTAAACCTTTATTTAACAGTAAAGACAAAGTTAAATTAAATTGAAAATGCTCTTGAGAGAACAAAGTTAAATACAATTATACTAATCTTTTAAGGCCAAGAATGAACATTGTACACACTAAAGGTGATTGTTTTGCATTACAGAAAAGGTCAGGCTTAGCTTCAAAAAGCATCAGCTGCCTGTCTCTTTCATTAATATAAAATATCTTTATTAACATTAAAAATTTAAGATCAAATTCTCAGAATCACAAACCTCATCTGGGTTTGATAAGAGTGCTTGTGCCCCATACATACTGTTAGCAAGAACATACTGAATTGATAAGGAAAGCAAGAGAAACACTTTCCAGCCACCTGAAAAGAAATGGGTTTTGGAAAGCAATACTACAAAATATCACTGTCTTGCTGTAACATACTTTTTTCAATCTATCCCACATCATAAAGGAACTAGTGCTTAGAGAAAAAGAAAGTATTTTCCTTTTGTTGAATGTGTGCCTTCACATGGCCATGTCAGACTGGCCACTTTTTAGCTGGATCTCCTGAGCTGCCTGAAAATCAAGGTGTAAAAGTACACAGCAGTGTACTCTGTTGTCTGGAAACTTGAGGATGAAGATATTTTCCCTATGGATAATGTCTGTTTGGGAATACTCTAGGTCATGGGGCTTCAAGGTGCCACAGAGAACGACTCATTTCATTCTTCCCTGATGTCTGCAGCCCTATCCTGATGCCCTGGATGCCACCAAGGATTTAAGGCAGGATCAGGCCTCTTGGCAGGCTTGGCTTGCTGTGTGGCGTCTCCACATGTGATAGCACTGCTTCTGCCTGTGCCTGGAAACTTTTGACATGCTATGGAAGACAGAGGACTGCCCAGACTATGAAGTATTGCATAGGGGTGATATTGCTTTATAGTGTAGATCAGTGTGTGATGTGAACTCTGTGGTCCAAATCATCAAAATTGCTAATTGAAGAATGAGAGGAAAAGAGCCAATTGCTCCCCAAATTTCCTCTTCTAGTGGTACTCTCAAGGTTAGAAACTGGCCCCTCCAGGACAGGGGATGCTATAGCAGTAGACAGTATTTGGTGAGTTCCACCTTCTCCTGCAGGGAAGGTTGGCTCTTCCACAAGCAACACGAAACGTCACAGTGCAGGTTAATTACACTGCCTTTGCTGTTAGCCCTGTTCTCCTGAGAGATGGGGGTTTCAGTTTTCTAGAATTTTGTGCTTTTCAATTGTAACAAATGCAACAGAGCAGCAGCACAATACTCAGGGTGGAAGCATGACACAGATGTCAGCACCTGTAGAAGATTAGTCTTTTACTAAATGAAAAATGCCAGTATACTGATTCATAGTTGCTTGCTCTGATTTTGTGTGCTTCTGATTTTAAAAGATTTTGCCTTGTTAGAATATTCTTTTGGTTTTAACATGTTAAGATATTATGTTTATTTTTGATTCACAACAAAGTCTATTTCACTTTAAGGAAAATATGAGGCAACAAAAAAATGTTTCCTGTAGTCCTGCAGCTTTGATGCTCTTCTGGCATGACATTTTATTCACCACTGCATAACTACAGCTAGCATGGAAGTGCCTGAATTCAAATTTATGGAATTGCACAGGTATAAAACTGAATCACTCTAGTGGTTAATTAAACCCACTGAATTACAATGAAAGCCAAATCTAGGACTCTGGAAAGGACTTTTGTTCAGGAATGCTGGCAGAAACACATTCAAAGGAAAGATAGTCTTCATCAAATAAGTGCCTTATTTGAATTGAGGGTGTCACACCCACAGAGGATAAAGCACTTTACCTTTCAAGTTATCAATGGCAACACTCATAAATTAAAGACCCAGACTGAAATATACTTCCATCCCTATTGACTCACGTACTCTGTTCCTTATGACATGTTATATGACAATGTTCTGAATATTACATTCAGTGCTGCCAAGTAAGGAATAAATTCACTCAAGTCGTTAATCTTTACTATAAGTTTTGGACAACTTTTTGTTGGTGGGTTTTTCTTTTTTTTTTCTTTGGTTTTTTTAACTAGAGCTCTGCAATGTTCTTATTTTCTTTCTGCTAACAACAGGAAACAATTACCTTCTAGCATTGCTATTTTATTCACTGAAAACTGACACTTCCTTCTGTTTTAGCATCAGTTCATTGTGAGAATTCTTTGCCATGTTTTCATTAACCTGGCATGATGATCTCAGTACAGTCCCAAATAAAATTAACATCAAACACTCATATGGAATTGTTCTATGAAATAGCTTGGGAGATGAACATATACCATATGGTAGTCTTTAAAAATAAAACCTGCCAAGCAGCATATTTAATGCGACTATCCTGGCATACTCATAAGGTCTGTAAAAATCAAAAATAATTCTGAGCACTGCTCACTTCAAAGGATCACAAAATATTTTATACAAACTATCTATCTTTCTGAAATCAGCTTACCTACCACTTAAAGCAGCCAATTCTGCAGTGAAATGCAGCAGCTATTGCAGTAAAGCACAGCAAATTGGAACAGCAATTTTAGGGCAGGTAATGAAGACAAATGGTGTATCTTGTTTAAACTGCAGGGGCAGAAGGTAATTACCCAAATTTGGAGCCAGCTGAGATACCAGACCTAACACTTTTCTTGCAGAAAAATGTCAGTCATGATTTTATAGCTGGGTAACATTAAACAGCACATGAGCAAGGCCTGGTATTTAACACTGATCAGGTAAACAAGTTGAATTCTGGGGGAGAAGAGTTCCTGCTCACATTTATGAGTGCAATAAAATCAGTCATGTCTTTGCTGTGCCGCATTGCTCGTTAGATGAGAATTGAGAATTGATTTTATGGGTATAATCTAAAGTCCACTGAAATCAGTAGAAAAACATTGGTTGGCTTTGGATCAGGTCTTCTTTCAGCTCTGGTTTTTTAGAGAGGGGAATTGTAGTTTGGTTTATTACCTTATCACAGTGTGTTGTATCTCGAAATATGGCAATGGTAGATTTGCAAGAGCAAAATAACCAGTCAGGGCAGGAGTTTTTTCTTCAATGATAGTCATCATACTTTCCCAGCATCTTGCTGCACCAGCTGTTTGGCTGGACTATTCCAAGTGTTTTTGTGGCTGCTTCTAATGTACACAGCTCTCTGCAACTCATGTACTGCTAGGCTCACAAGATCCAACTTGCAATGGTTTACACCCTTTCTCAAACTTCAGTAAAGACAGAGGAAAGTAGTTCATCCTACATAGGGTTCAAATTACCCTTTGGAGTTGCTACTTTGTAATGCCAAATGAAGGAGGCACTGTTGCCCACTGTCCTAAATCACCTGTTCAGTTAATTGCCACATATTCCATAGAGGAACTGTGTTCCACAGTCCTCAGATCTCTCAGCAGGGTATTGATTGGTCTAAGGCTGGACTCGATGATCTTGAAGGTCTTTTCCGATCTAAATGATTCTGTGATTCTGTGAAAAGAGTTCATTCTCTTCACCTTACTTTATAATGTAAGAAACTTACATTATCTAACCAGTTTTGCTTGTTTTTCTTGCATTGTCAAACACTGTGGTAGCTTTACAAATACTTTTGACAGTTTATCAACATTTCACACATTTCTTCTATTCTGATTAAAACATGAGCACAATGATCTTCTTCCTTTCCAAAAATATTCTCTCTTTTTTAGTTTTTCTTTAAACATGCTTACCTCCAGGGGAAAAAAAAAAATAAATAGCTTAATCATTACAAATCTAGCTTTTGTATCATGGTGTAGTTCATTTTTTTAAACAAATCTTTTTAATTGGTGCAGCCAGGTTCCTGACTTTCTTTGAATAACAAAAGCAGGAGCAAAATTTGGTGGCAATTTATGATTATTTTCCATATTAACTCACCTCTGGATATAACTGAAGAAAGAAAAGGTGGCAAAACATCATCTCAATGAATTACCCTAACAGTTACAATTGTCCTCCTAAAGGAGAATGCCCAACCAGTTAGGGAGGAAAAAACTCCTTGTGCTCCCTGAGGTTAGCCTCATTAAAATTGCTTTCCTGATTATTCAGGATTTCTGTAAGTACTTTCAACTTAAACATTTGAAGATCCCTGTAGCTGTCAAGAGTCTGAAAGCTTTGCTGATGCTCACCCCCATGGAGAACTTAAATGTTTTCCTTCTTTTCAAATTCAAATGGTATTTCATAGCCAGACAGGATTCACCTTTAGCCATTTCCTTCTTTTATTTTAAAATCCAAGATACATAGACTGACACGTACATCTTCACAGAGTCTCACTAAAGCCAATGGGCTATGCTGATGTGGCGTTTTACTTGCAAGGAATTGGATCAGAATTGATCCATTTCTGTCTTTAAGTGCTCTCATTTATATTCCATAGGTAATGTCGGAGCACATATCTTTTTGCCTCCCTGTTCTAAATGCCATCTCTTTAAGCCTGATTGCACTAAGATTTCTGGTCTAGTTCTGTCTCTAATACAAACGTAATTGCAATGCAAAGAAGACCACCCCTCTGAGGGTAGTATCTGGCTTTTGCATTAATTAGGGCAGCTGATATCAGTGGTATTTCATTCCCTAACTATTTTATCAAAGATTTTAATAATTTAAACACACACACATGTTTTCAAGGTTCAGGACAAGCAGGATCATCTGGCAGAAGGATAACACTGACAGTGAATCAGATCACACTGCAAAAAAGTAAGGTTTCGGGTCTTAGCTTAGTTCTATTTTATTTCATTTTAGAGTAAATGACTGTACTTTCAACCCTTGCTAATGTCCAGGATGGACAACTGTCAACCTCTAATTTATATTTATATTTATGGTTACCTTCTAAGAATAACTTTTCAGAAATTGTCAACACTTCGCCAATTCTAAACAGTATTACAAGTTTGGATCTAAATCTCAGTAGTCTGAAAGCAGACAGGTTTGTCTTCTAACAAAGAGGTCTGGAATGAAAGGCTGATAGGAGCAAGGATGCGTTAGGTAGGGCTCTTCCCTAGTCTGAAGCATAGAACCTCCATAGTCTTTGACATGCAGGATTTTAGCCTCAGCTTTTTTGGATGAGTAGGAAAAAATGTTCCTATTAATCAGCAACTTCTTTTCTTGTACAAATTTGGGAACTTGAATATTTAATGTGTGTGAAAGACTTGAAATGTACTTTTTTTGGAATTTAGTGGCAGAAGAAGAAAGGATCAGGTGTAGTGAAGATACCCAGGGATTCTATGTCTCATATTAATGTCATCTAATTGATATATATTCCAGTTAGCATGATGTGGGTTGTTCTGTTTTGCTTTACAATTCACCAAAGCAAGCACTTGTACTGGGTCCTGTAGGAACCTAGTCAACACTGATTCCCCATTGTCCATTTGGTTGAAATTTATAGGTCAGATGTTTAAGATTTAAACCTGCTTCAGCTTTTCAGCTTCATATCTTTACTGTACATTCTTTTCTCAGTAAATGTAAACATTCCACCCAGTGTAGGTGAATATTTAAATGTAAATATTCCACCCAATTGTATTTTTGTAGTAGATAAAAGTAGGGAGAAAAAGCCCAGATGTATGGTGGCAAAGAACTGAGAGTGTAGCTAAGCAGGCTTGCTAATAAAAAATGTGAAACAAACAGCCTGAAGTACAAATACAGCCTGTATCTGGGCAGGAAAGGGAAACACATAGTCATAAAAGAAACAAAATGAAAGTTCTTTCAGTCTTGTTCTTTACCTAATTATATCTAATCATGCCTTGGTTTGTTTTACAGAGTGACAAATTAATTCCATGTTATTTCAAGCACTGGCTTTTGGCCATTTTTATATTTATTTCATGAGAACCTGTGACTAGAAATATAGTTATCCAGTTGGGGCTTATTTTTAACTAGCTTTAGAGTGATAATGAATATGCTAACATATTCTAAGATTCCCTAGTTTTGATTTTCAGCCTTAGCATAAGTATAACCAGAAAAAAAACCCACGTAGAGCTGCTTGCACTTCATTGTAACTGAGGTAATTCTCATAGAAATGACATCTGGCATAGTAAAAATTAAAACCTTGGTCAATATGGTTGATGATTAACAGATCAGCATATTCTGATCTAAACGAGGACTGCCATAGCCCAGCCTCATTCATGGTGATCTGGTTCTGGCAGCAGTGCTCCTGCAGGCACCCATTCAGGCAGCTGAGGCAGGAGATTTGGCTAAACACAGCCCTGCTGCAGCAGCACTGTTTTAGCACCTGTGAGATTGCCATGTCAAATGCATCTTCAAAAGAATATCCTCTGAAAAGTTCAAAGAATGGCCCAAGAAAACTTCTGACAGAACCTCTGAATTGCACAGGGAGAAACATACCTTCTTAGTCATGGAAGGAAGCCTCAAAGGAAGTTTATGTGTAGGTTTTCTGCAGGTTCACCAAAAGCATCTTTTAAACATGTGCTCAAAAGGAGCCCAGGGACCTTGACCACCAGGTGAGCTTAATGTACTCTTACCTCACAACGCCCAGTCACCACAGCTGCGAGCTAGAGCATGGGTTTTGGGGGAGTTTTCCAGAGTGGCTTCTGGTGAGAATGGCACTGGAGCCTGAAGCACCAGTCCCTTCCTCCAGGTCTGCTTCAGGGGAAAGAGGAAAGGAGCACTGGAAAATGTAGTCAACAATAACCTGCTCCTCTGTGAAGGTCTTGTGAGCTTTCATACAAAATCAGTCCAACAAAAGCTGTCATCCTTGGAGGACTGTGCCAGTCTGGTTATGGTCTGTTTTTTATACAAGAGAACTGTGTTCATGCATTGTAAATAACTCTGGAACTATGCAAACATCAACAAGCAGTTTATTTGTCTTTGGGGATTTTTAACAAATAAGTGTTTTTTAAATGGATGTAATTTTTATGACTTATAATATCAAATATTTAAATTGGTTGATGAAATTTTTTTGCACGTTTGCTTTTTTAGATAGCTAATAGACATCTACAGAAGAAAGATAGTAAAAAGAAACCTCTCTTTGCTTCCATTAATTTTCTGAAAATTATATCCCAGTTTATAAAAGACTAATGGTCTCCAGTTCTCTCAGAAGAAGGCCAAATTGCAGGTTCAGCTGCATAAATTCATAATATGCATATTAATTGCAGTAATATAAAAATAATGCACTATTGCACGTTACACATTACAGTTGTAATATGTAAAAAATATAAAAATAAACATACGTGTTTTATCTGTTATATTATGAAATCCATCATCTAAATTTGAACATTAATTATATTATTAATATTAATCTATAGTATTAGTAGGAAATAAACAATATGCATATATTCTCTGTGCAAAGCAGGCAAATATAAATCTATTTACTGATTAGAAAATCAGACTTTTTCTTCATAAAAATATTTTTGAGTTAAGAAAAATTCAGACAAGGAGAGAGGCCCTCAGGGAACAGAGATGAAACACAGTCAGAATACGACTCCAGTGATAAACAGCAGCAGCTGATCGGAATTGAAATATTTTCATTTTCTAAGCAAACATTTTATCTGGAGATTTTTTTTTCCAGGTCATTTCCAACACACACTCTTTTCTGTGATAAATAGGATACTGTTGGATGAAGCTTAACAGCATTTCAGACTTCCCTCTGCAAATCAGTTCAAATGACAAATTGCATAGTGTTCTTAAAGGATCAGAGCATATGGGGTGGCGCAGGCTTGCTGGAAGGGAACGACTCTGTGTTTTTGGTCTTCCAGTCTGTAATTAGTTGTGGAACACACAGAGAACAGAAGAAGGAGGAGAACTTTCCATGTTCAACTGGGTATCTGTAAAGCATCTTGAGGAATATCAGTTGTGTTATGAAAAGGCTCTTACTTGAAGTGTTTCTCCATGTGGGTCTTTTGGATGAGTAACTGTTGTCAAAAGCCCCATGTCCACCCTAAGTATGTGAGAAAGATAATGAGTGTTAAATATCTCTTCTTTAAACTACCAGTGAGGAAACATCATCAACAACAAGAAAATAAGAGTCCTCTATCTCAACCAAACACAGGTGTAAGTTTCCAAGAATATGGAAACATAAGGGGTTATTACTCATCTGCTTGGATAAAAAACCACGTGCCTTTGTATGTCAGAACATCACAGAGTAAATAAAAATTCACTGCTATCACATAGACCCTGTAAATGCATTGTCAACTTTGAAAAATTAAGACAAAACAGACGCAAATCATTGCAAAGTTGAAATTGCCATGTAGCATACTCAGTTTCATTTATAAGCAAACAAAACATTAAATTTGCAACAGTGACATATATATGCTTTAATTTAGAAAATGTTTTTGTAAAATCTTTTAATAAATTTCCAGTCAATTAAATATTGAAACCATATGGAGATTGGTGATTTATTTATATACCTTTTTTTGTGCAGCAGTATGGAAAAGAAAATAAAAATGCTGAAAAACTAAACAACTGCCAAAGTATTTATTTAAACATCCATCTGCAGGAAGGCAGGGTATTTTGTGTTTATATTAAATGTTTGCTTATTTTTTAAATTTTCATGTATGTACGAAGCTGGTTGTGGCTAAACGAACTGTAAGAAAGCTGTAACTAAAATGATAATGCAGTGCTTTCTCTCAATCTGAATGGAAATTAAATGTTCTACTGACACACATCTGAAGGAAGAAGAAATGTTGTTGGAACTTTATTGCACACCTAACAAATCAGCTACTGAAGAATGTAATACCTTTATATTGGTGAGACAGGCTCAGGACAGTCCTTAGCACACAGTAACAGTTCTACATCAGTAACCCTCAGGACAAGAGGTTATAGGGTTGTGGCACCATGACGGACTATAAGGAAGCATCGGTGATCCCAGCTGCTTCTGCCTGTGATCAAGGTAGTGCCCTTTTCACTAGGTTTTCCCTTTCCATGATCGTTGTCTGTGCACAAGCCTTTTTAGAGTCCTTCAATGGACCTCCAGCTTTCCCAAGAAGATGATGTTCCTTGGAAGAGATGGATTATCTGTGCACATGAAGAATGTGCTACTCATCCAACTGATAACTTCAAGCTGTTATGCTGATTGTGTACGCAGCAATTCAGCACACAGCGCTTGTTTGGCCAAATGCCCCAAGTTCTTGGTGACACACTGGGGACAGTGAGGATTTACTGGGTATATGGGGGGTGCTGATGAAAGCTTTGATACTGCTGCAGAAGGTGCAAAAAAAAAATACAAAGTGGTGCTGGATGACTACCTGAACAGTGAAACCTATCAGAAAGAAGAGAGTTATGTGGTGGCCTTACACCTGAAAAGCTTTTATATAGTTTCAGTGCCTCCTGGCATCTCAGTTCTTAGGAAATATTTTCCCATCTCTTTTAATACTTTTTTCATATGGAATGCATTACTGGGCCCCATGTGTGATCTTTAAATCTGCCAGTTCATAATCTTGGTAATTCAGAATAACAACTTATCACAAGTTATGAAAGAATTAAACCTAAAAATTCTGCTGCTATTACACCAACTTGTCACTGTAAATGGAATGATGGATTTCAGTGCACTTCCTTGATAGAAACTTAAATACATAAAATTGGTATCAATTATCTCTGTTTGACACCATCATATTAATCTTCCTACCGACTACCAAAATAGGCCATCCTAGACAAGTTATACCTCTGTACTCCTTTCAAGTACATGTATTGTGCAAGAGCTTTCATTAACATTATCATGCCCCTTGAGCCCACTTCTCAATAACTCAATACCACCCAATTACTGACATAAAAGTGTCACTTTATTTACAACTCAGGAGAGTCTGGAAAGGCAGTATTAGATGTGCATAATGGAAACAATCTCAGGTCTAAATTGGTAGGAATGTTGAACTGACCTTGTGGACATACAATTCTCTCAAACTATTCATATACCTGTATTTCACCATTAAAGAGTCTAATTACTGCTTTTTTTTTTTCTCCCATTTTGAGACATAAAAATTTCCTGCTCACTGGGTATGAAAAGTAACACTTATCGTTCACAGGGCTAACAATATTCTTTGTAAAGGTTTCTCTGCCCTTCCATTAATTTGAGGAGATCTGCCCCATTTCCTTTGAAATGTCAAAGGAAAATTAAATGAAAAGCCTTACAAGCTCCCATTTACAAGATGTCCACTTACTCCACAATTTGGCTATGACATGCACTTGCTTGATATGTAAAGTAAGTCTCTCAGGGAGCACAAGCAGCTGAATGAATTGCATTTTTATCTGTTTCAGATAAATAGGTAATATTTGGGTTGAATAAGCCAATTCTGTGTTACAACCATGGAGTTGCCAGGAAAGAAAAAAAGCATTAAGGAAATTTGTATCTCTGGGTGCTTCATAGGGAACAACATGTAACAGTGATAAATGGGAGAATATGTCAAAAAAAGAACTTCTGAATGAATATAGAAATTTGGTAGAGTACTCATTTAAAGGTAGAAATTATTTCAGCAATACTCACCATACTGACAGATTTGATTATGAGTTGGTAAAAACTCTGTATAGAAAGACCATATTTCAGATTTTGACTTAAAAGGTCTTTATTTATCCAAAAGAACTGTTATTTCCATAACTACTTGCTCCATTTCTTTCTTTTCTCCAGTCAAAACTATTAAACTTTCTTTGTCTTTTCCCATATCCTGTCACCTCTAATACTTTAATTTGTGGGGCAAAAATAACTGGTACTTTGCAATAATGAGTCAACAGGTTGTAGGTTTTGGGTTGTCACTGTGTTAGTTTTCTTCTTCCCACTACAGGATAATGCCTCTCACTACATTCAAAGATACAAAAATTATAGAAATTCCACCCTCCCAGTTGGGCATGAGTAGTTCCTCTTTACTTTCCAGCGGATCTAACAGTGTCTCATTTCTATTTTGAGTCTTAATGTTTAATAATCCACTTTATGATCAGATTTCTTGAACACTTGGATAAACATGCTTTAGTATGCTCATGCTCTGGTATCCAGTAAGACATTTATTACCCATTCCAAACAGGATTTCCTAATGTTTTCCTCCTTTTTGTGATAATGCATGTGGAAGCCTTGGTATATTATCATTTGAGGTGGTCTTTACTCAAGTCACAACTAAGAAACATTTTTTTTTTCTCTGCTGTTTTCCTCACCATAGGGAACTGTATCCTCTAGTCTGGCTATTGCAATCAGGTTCCTCCTACTCATCACTTTCACGTTCCTAGCTCACTAAAGTTTGATCCAAACCTCAGTAAAGTCTAAGTTTAAGTGATATAAACATCTCTCATTCTTCTTCCTTTTGAAGTAGGGAAAGGAAGAAAATTGGTCTTAACTACTGATAGATTAATTCATTTGCAACTCAAAACATACAGGGGTTGTGGCCTATATACTGTGTTTCCTTTTCAGCTGTCTCCTTTTTTTCTCAACTGGCTTTGTGTTCTTTATGCTTCATCAGCTTTACAGTTAAATTGCTAACAACAAGCACCTTCCCTTTAAGTAGTGTACGAGACCATTCAGGCATTTGCCAATAAAAAAAAACAAACAATCAATCAAAAGGAATCACCCTGGGAAAAAAAGGCAGCTAGAATAAAACCACTGTGCAAGCAGGTTGTCTGATGGCTGAATTGAAGACTGCAGACTTCAAGCATCTCCAACAGTCTTTATAAGGAAAGGCAGCTGTAGTGCCAAGTGATTAGCTGTAAGGTACTGATCCCTGTTCAGAAGAGGCTCTAGTATTTGCAGAATCACAGAGTATGCTGAGTTGGAAGGGGCCCACAAGGATCATCAAGTCCAACTCCTGGGCTGCCAGGGCACTGCTGACTCATATTCAACTTTCTGCTGACCAGGACCCCCAAGTCCCTTACCGTGGCACTGCTTTCCAGCATCTCATTCCCCAGTCTGTCCCTATATCCAGGGCTGCCCCATCCCAGGTGCAGAATCCGGCACTTTTCCCTGTTGAGCTTCATATGGTTGAAGCACCCCAGCACCTGCAAAAACACTTTTCCCAATCGTCCTTCTTTACTAAGTCCCTGAGCAGCCTGAAATCAGCTCTCCTCATGTCCAGAGCTGAGGTTTTGCTGGCACTTTTCCTTCTGTCAACAGATTTTAAACTTGATCACTTTGTGGTCATTGTGGCCAAGACGGCCACCAGTCTCCACTCACAAGGTCCTCTCTGTTGATAAGCAGTAGATCAAGGAGGGCATCTTTCTGAGTTGTGTCCCTTACAACCTGTTCCATAAAGTTGTCATCCAGGTGTTTTAGTAATCTTCTGTCCTGGATTGCAACACCTCTGTGATGTTTCCAGTTATTTCTGTGAAGTTGAATTTGCCCAGAAGGACAAGGGCAGCTGGCTTGGAAGCATCCCTTAGTTCCTCAAAGAATAATTCATTGGCATCATCGTCCTGGCTGGGAGGTCTGTAGTAGACTCCCATGACGAAATTTGCATTATTTGTTTGCCCCTTGATCCTTACCCAAAGACTCTCAACTGTGCCATTGCCAACTGTGGCCTCTGTATGTTCTAACCCTTCTATTACACACAGTGCCACCCTTCTGCCTCTTCTGCCCTGCCTGTCCCTCCTGAAGAGCCTGTAACCATCCAACAGGGCACTCCAGTCACAGGGCTCATCCCACCAGGTTTCACTTATGCCAATGATGTCACATCTCTGGGACTAGGACAAAGCTTTGAGCTTGCTGCATTTGTTCCTCATGCTGAGTGCATTAATGTAGAAATATTTCAGGAGTGGTACATTGTAGTCAACACCGCTGAAGCTGACTGAGGGATCCAGTTAAGGTTCATTTCCTCCAGTTTTGTCACACCATCCCATCCCTCATCACTGGTGAGCCTGGGTTTGGCCTTCCCCGCTTCCAAGCCAGTTTAAAGCTCTGTAAACAACTCCTGCTATCTCCTCCACTAGAACCTTTTTGCCCCTCTGAGTCAGTGCATCCTGTCAGGTGTCAGTAGACCAGGTATTGAGTAGATCCTCCCATGGCTGACAAAGCATTTTTTTCTGCTGGCACCAACTTCAGAGCCATGCATTGACCTGATGGATCTGCCTATTCCTGTCAATATAATTTTTTGCTATCAAAATAATCAAGAAATCACTACTTGTGCTCCTGATCCCTCTACAAATTGCCCCAGGCCCTGTAGTAATTTTAGATTGCCCATGAACTTCTCTTTGAATTTGGATTGCACCATCCCTTCTTTTCTCAATGCACCAGGCAGTTCTCCATGCACAGGCTAGTCAGACCCTGGGGCCCTCCCAAAGCTTCTCTTCAGTACAGGTCAACAGAATTTCACTTATCCCTCTCCCCCACGGCAGGGACTGAAGGTTTCATTCCTGTTACAGAACGGAGAAAGACTGAGGAAAAATCTGAAGAGAAGTGATGAAGCTAGGCCAAGAATTTCTCTTTCTCATGGATAAGGTCCATAGCTGAGGCTGCAAGGGGTTCTCTCCACTCTTCAGGATTAACCACCACGTATCCCAAGCTCCTGTTTAGCAGTAAAGTTAGCTGGGCTCTTGGGTAGAGGGGAGGGTAGATGGCCTTCACATCCTGCCTCCTCAGTACAGGGAAGAGCCAAACCACTGCCTTGCAGTGGCCCACAACCCACATGGCAATGCAGGTGGCTTGATCATTTTCTGCATCTATAACCTCATTCCACAGAACATGCAAGAATATGCATTTTCTAGAGTTTATATCAAAGCCATGGTCTAGCCCAGAGGATCTGTTGGCCTCAGTGTGCTAGTGCATAGGGAAGATCTGAAGTCTTATGATGTTGGTCAGATAAATGATCTAAGGGTCCTTTTGGCCTCAGCCTTTATGAGTCTATTATATCACACTCTTCACAATCATAGACCTAAAATATGTGAGTGCCCTACCACTGATAGATGTACTGAATGTTTTTATAACCTTGCACAAAGCATTTTGACTGCAGACAATTTGTGATTTTATTCCCTGTTAGTTCTGTTTCCATCAAATCAACTTTGGTTTGACAAAATAGCTCTATTTATGTTGAAGGTCACCCTTCCATAAGCAGTGATTAGCTGAATTTTTCTACAGTTAATCAATCCTTCAAAGACCTTTATTTACTATTTTCTTGGCTTTGCGTCTTCAAAACTATTTATTAGTGTGTTCATTTAAAAGCACAGAACCAAATCCTGCAGTCCTTAATGCAGAAAATCTCTCTTAAGTGATTGAGCTCTTTTAGAACCCCAGATTTTGGTATTTAGGTTACTTCTTTCTCAGTAACCATTAAATCTGTAAATGTTTTCTTATCAAACAGTAACCTGCATAGAAAAGAAGAACCATCCTGCTCTCCCTACATTTAGTTCACACCTAAAAAGGTTTATTGTAAAAAAAGTTATTAACTTGACTGTTGACTGCTCTTGCATAGCAAACATAGTTGAATTGGCTTTTATCTTTCCAGTCCATTACAGCACGATCACCGTATCTGTCAATGCAGTAGGTTTTAATACTGTATAAACAAAGTACAGAGGGGTTAATCTCAGTATTTATGTAATACCTAATAATACATTCAGCGAAGAATACTCAGAACAAGAAAGCTCTTTCTCATTTACTTAATAAAAGGTTGCATGAAAATATGTCCTTACAGTTTTGCTCAAGTATTGACTTTGCAGATAATGTATGATAACAAGAACATGGTCTGTATTTATATATGATTTGAAAGTGATTCCAATTTATTTTTAATGATTTTAAGGATTAAAACAACTCCTCTGCCCTTGCTGAATCATGTGACTAACTGCAAAGATTTTGCTTCCCTGGCTAGGCCATCTACATCAAGGGTTATGTTCCTGGGGCAATAGCGGCCAACCCTTACATGGAACAGATGGTGGGAAAGGATTCCTGTGGGCACAGATGTCAGGCAGGAATAACTCAGGAACTGTGCATCAGGGCTAAAGCTGCCCCCATTCCCTGTGCCCCTGCAACAAGCACTGCCAGAGATGGAAGTACAACTCAATGAACCCCAGTTTAGTCCTGGCTTCTTCTGGGACAGAATCCCTAAATGAGTCTCTTTATGTTAGGCCTGAGATAATGCCAAATCCATCCCATAGATGTGTGACATAACTGATTGCTTAAAAATATATATAACTCCACTTATCCCCTTCCAGATCATTTAGATACTCAAATTACCAAGCATTTAGTGCCAGAAATTCAACAAAAGGAGCACAAATTCTATGTTGTAATAAACTTTAGTATTTAAAATAGCTTAATAAAATGAACTTCATCTCAAAAGTGTTTCTTGCACTTTAATGTGTAAATTTTAATTATTTAATTCTGAATTAGTGGAACTTGTTAAAAATGTTTGATTGTTATTTAGAACAGAGTGGAGTGTCTGGACACTCTCAAGCACATTCAGCTTGGTACTACAGCCTTTTGCTATATGATTATATATTATATATAGTCCTTTCCTGGATTAACTGAAGATGCTTTGCAACTATTAGTCCCTTACAGATGTTTTAACACAGTAGTGAATGCTTTGCTATTTAGAACAGCAGATCTTCCCTAGCCAACAAAAGTGAAAAATCACCTCATCTGATAAGAAAACCTCCAGCCCCACTGTATCTTCCTCATATAAAAATGTTCTCCTCATGCAGTTCTGGCAAAAGAAAAATGTGGCTTACACAGTCACTCCTCCTCTAGCAGCACTTCAGTTTTCCTCTCTGTAAATGTAAACATCCTGAATGTTTTGTAAAACAATTACTATCAATGACTGTATGAAAACCAGGAATTGTTTGCGGTTTTGTTTGTTGTGTTGGTTGTTTTTTTCAGCAGGTACAAATCCAGTGCTTAGACCCCTGGTGTTATTACTGTCCTTAATGAGTAAGGAGGTGTAGGGTGGTGGGTGATATGCAGGATGAACCTCCCTGTGGTACCACTGAGACATAGTCCAAGACTTCAATGACCTGTTTCAACCCAACCCCAAACAGGGGCAGACAGAATTCAGTTGCTCAGAACTTTGTATATTCAAGTCCTCAGTATCTCTATGGATCTCCTCCTAAACAGAGCCAGCCTAAGGCCAATTACACCACTACTAGTCTGCTTCTTAGACTGTATTTCTATTTCTCACAGTCATTCACTGCATTTCCCCTGCAAAAGTGACAGCTGGAGCCTGAGGATTGCTGGAGCAGGGTGAAATGGCCGAGAGAGGTGTACAAACGCTTGTGAAGAGAACCTGCCTCTGGTGTGAATGTGTGTCTGCAGAGAGTGATGACAGCACAGAGATGCTCAGGAATAGCCTCCACATCCTCCTCTCTGAGCTCACCCCCTTAAGTCTCTGAGCTGTGTCAGTTTTTCAATTAGCTCATTTCCCTTGACACCGTTGCCCCAATGCCCTGGTATCCTACCCAGAAATTAGAGACATTTATGCACCTATGCACCTACTGAGTGCAGTCTTGGGTGCCACAAAGTAAGAACATAAAGCTCTTAGAGACCATACAAGGAAGGACCACAAAAATGGTGAAGCCATGAAAGGAGCTTGTTCAGCCTGAAGACAAGATTGAGGGAAGACCTCATCACAATCTACAGCTTCCTCATGAGGTAAAGTGGAGAAGCTGATGCCAATCTGTTGTCTCTTGTGACCACTGACAGGACTCAAAGGAATGGCATTAAAGCTTTTCAGGGGAGGTTTAGGTTGGATATTACAAAAAGGTTCTTCACCCAGAGTGTGGCTGGGCACTGGAACAGTATCCCTAGGAAACTGGTCAAAGCACCAAGCCTGAGAGAGTTCAAGAAGCATTTGGACAATGCTCTCAGGCACATGGTGTGACTCTTGGGGATGGTCCTGTGCAGGGCCTGGAGTGAGACTTTGATAATTCTTGTTAGTTCCTTCCAACTCAGGATATTCTATGATTTTATGATTATCTGCTGAAATATATTTGCACAAATACATATCCACATATATATCACTGCTTCCCTCTGGGTTTTTTCACTGCCATTCCCTGTATTGAGGTGCAAGAATAGATTTAATTTGTGTGTGTTATGTCTGCCTCTTTCTCTCATCGGATTCTTTCCACTCCACAGCTCCCAAATGACTATTTCTAAGTCTGTGATTTTGTTTAATAACTTTGAAAATATGTAGAGATGTTTTAAATTATACAAGCTTTAAACTATGCAATTTATGAAAATTAATCCTTCTTAATATCACTTTTTGATTTTGAGTAGTCAGAAACAACATGTTTGGTATTTCTGAGGAGTTTTTGGCTTGCTTTTTTTTTTTTTGTTTGTTTGTTTTTTTGGGTTTTTTTTGTTGTTGTTTTTTGGGTTTTTTGATGGGGGAATTCTTTGGGGGTTTGATTGTTGCATTTTTGTCCAGATTATTAGATGAGTTTTCCATATTGCTTTCATTGGCCAACTGCACCTGACAGCTTCAGGAGAGACAAAAGTAACTTTGATTAATTTTCCCCAAGTTTTTCCATGCCTTAATGTCTGTAGCTTTAAATTTACCACCTTTTTTTTAATGGTCTGGTCCTTCGAAATTTGGGTCATTCACTGAAGATATCTGTTGTCAAATTTCGTATTGAAAATGCATGTGGGGCTCAGCAGAATATTATGCTTCCGAGGATAGTTATGTTGTGCTCCAGTGATGGTGGGAGAGATGTAAGAAAGCAGGCAATGAAGCTATCAAAATGGCAATCATTCTCTGTCTTTCAGCCTCCTTAGGAAAGACTGAATAAAACTGGGTTTATTCTAAATGCAGCCAGTCCATGGTAATCTGTGCAGGTACTAGTAGAACGTGACTGGGAGCATAGGTGGGAGTTAATTCCCACAGGCTGCATCAGCAAAGGAGGTTCTGCTGAGGGCTCTGTGAGCTTGTGGGTGCTGCACACCAGCTGAACACGCCTTTTATTGGCAATCTGAAAAGAGCTTAGATGAATACAAAGCCTTTGTGTCTCTTTATCAGTTCTGTGCCTCAGACTTTGCGCTAATGTAAAAATGTAAATCCCCAGCAATTAACAGCTGTTTCTACATTAGCAGAGCTCCCAAGGTTCTGCTATCTCCATTTGTCTTTAAACATTTTATTAGAAATTTGACACCAGTGATGTTCTAATTAAAGTCCATTTCCTAGAATGAAGTACTTCTATTTACAGCACTGTGGATTTATTCTTTCAAGACTGCCTCCAATTTCAAGCTTGCTTACATCAAGGGTTACAAATAGTGTTATTTTCATAGAGAGAATCATCATCGACATGGTGCTTAGGCTGCATTTCTGAAGCATGTTGATTGTTGATTTCTCTTAAGATGTGGTAATTCTCCGTGGACCTCATTTAGATATCAGCACTGTGTGTCCAAATTGGTTTCTGACTTTGCATAGAGAAGTCATGGTCACATATGTGGATAGACACTGAAACCCATGCTGGGGATGAAAGGATAATTTGTCATAAAATGAAACTAGAAAGCAGCTTTCATCTTGGATATCAACAGAGAAAACCCCTTTATTTAAGGGAGTTATGCATTGTTGTATGGAAGGAACAACACAATGATTGGAATGAAGTAAAAAAGAACAACTTGCTTTTGAAAATGTCTTGGGGGCGAAGGAAAATATTTTTTTATGTTCTAACTTTCTGTAATCTGAACTACATTAGAAGAGAATGAGAGGCATTCTTGAATGGATTTGTAATTAAAACAATTTAGGAGCGGAGTTGTTATTCATATAGTGGGATGCAAACTTTTCATCAGAAAAGCATTGTCTACTCATTTCAGGGAAGTTATGTTCTATGTGGGAAAGGACTTCTTCCTGAGCTTGTTAGCTGTAAATAATTTAAGATAGCAAAAAAAGTATCCCGTTTTATAAACCATTTAAGTAATAGCAACAGCCCTTGAGATCCATAGTTCATGGCTCCTACTCCAGAAGTGAAGATATTCAGTTATTCGGTAAATAAATTGGAAAGACATTATAATAATGGTTTATATCTCTTACTAGATTCAGCTATAACTCATCTCAAAGCTCCTCTATAATGAGGCTGCTGTGTGTTTTTTGAGGTGAGATGTTTTGCAACAAAGTGTCTCAATACTCCACCAGACACTTATACATGCTGCCCTGAGCTCTAAACAGATGCCAGATACTGCAAAATACCACTGTGGTATAATGCCTCAAACTGGTTTTGGCTCAAACATGATTTTGGTTTTTTGGTTGTATCTTCATCACTATGAATGTCTGAGATAATGACAAAACCATTATGTTCATTGTGTTGAGGACTTTGCACTGGTCCATGTTTTGGTAACATCTATGTTTCCCCAGCATTTTAACAGTCAAACTGTGAAGTCAGGCTAGGAATTAAGCATACAGATAAAATACACACTCTGCTTTGTATTTTACTTACCCACTGGGATGGCCAAATTAAGCATATTGTTTAAGTCTGGTACATATAGATCTGCATGAATTCAAGTTCATTATAGGAGCAGTAAGTTGAGGTCTCTCCATGTATGACATCTCTGCTGTATGATGCAGTCTTCCCCATGGACAAAATACAGCTAAGTGTCAGGTCCTTATAATAGGAATTAATTTATATATTCTGCAAAACAATATCGGGAGGTCTTGGATAATTCTTCTGGCTCAGTGCTTTGGTATTGTAATTAATTATGGGAGTTTCCTTGAACCCAACTTCACCCACAGTAGTGGGTTATCTACTTCTGGACTTTTTCATGAGTGAAGAGTTGTTTTTCTTTTCAGTTTGCTGGGATTTTGATAACTGTGTGAATACTACAAGGCATTCAGTCTCCCCTTGCACACAAGCATTAGTTCAGAGCACTGCCTTGAGCAATGAAGTTCTTCTAAGGTTGTTGGAGTAAATACCCTAACTCATGTTATTTAAAATATTCTACCATATTCTGTTTCACTTTAGATGCAAATATGAATGAAGGGTTTTTAACAGTTGAAAGTGTGAAGGCTTTGCCTCCTCTTTTTATTGTCTGTTAAAATCTGAATACTGAATAATATACTGCTGGACGAGGTCTTATTTAACTTAGCCTACTCCAGCAGATGGACTATGTGACTGCTTTAACCATTCTTTCTTTTATTTTGGTGTACTACCTAATTTGAGGGATTCTCTTTGTTTATATCCTCATGGGATCCTTATAGTCTTCTTTTAACAGAAAAGTGAACTTTTGAGCTTCTAAAATGAAGATCCTCTGGGATGTAAAACACATCTTGTGTGAATTTTGCATAACTTACATGATTTGGGGAAAAAAGTGCTAAAATTTTCTGTAGATAAATCTTAAGCAGATAAAAAATTGCTCTATTATTTCTTGCTGAGCATTTGTTCTTTAGTCACATCCATTTTCTTCATGCATAGCTGAGCTTCTGCAAATACATTTTCTTTCAGGTTAGCTGTTATTACTTAGCATATTGATTTTTTGAAGATGAATGTTGCTTTCAGTACACAGATTTCTGTACTTGGCATTTTCTCTATCATCTGTAATACTGAATGAAAAATGACATTTCATTATATAAGTATTCTATTTTACCACATGTTTGTTTATCCAAAGGAGATGAAATATTGGACATCTGAAATGCTACTATGAGTGGAGAACCTCTAAATATGCTTATTGTGTATTTTACCACCACGATATTAATGATGTATTCTCCCCCAGAAAAATCAAAAGGTTCATTTGATTTTTTTTTTTAAGAGCATTAAAACAAAGAATAAGATATTGGCTCATCCGCATTCATCACAAGCTTTGGTGTTACCTAAAATGGGTCTGTGATTTCAGTTGAAAGGAAGAAAAGGGAGGTGAGTGGATGGGAAGGGAGGCAGAGGCTTGCTGTAAGCCCCTGCTGTGACCCAGAGCCATGGCCCTTCTGCAGAACAGCAGACTGTGAGGGACAATATAATCCACAGTGCATCGTGTTGCAGAGGCTGATTAAATATTTGATGTGCTAGGAGAAAAAACAAGCTCCTTTCTTTTCCTAGGGAATGAGCAAGCTGAAGAACTTCAGTTTGTCAGTCAATACGTTATAGTGCCTTGGAGCTGATGAGCTGCTTTGAGATGCAGCAGTGGAAGACACCAACTTTCTCATTTGGATTACAATTAATTTCCAAATTTTTCTTAAATTCTACATGAATTTTGTCACCTTTAATCCTACTCTGAAATGTGAAATCATGAAAATTTTGAAGTACTAGTTTAAAATTCTCCACTTCAAATTTTTTAGGAAGCCAGGGTTCAATTTCCTAAAAAATTTAAGTGCTTGTGGTCATGATGCCTTTTCCTGGTCTTCAAATCAAGAGTCAAACATGGTTAGAAGGGGAAAAGGGATTTTAGCTTGGTATTTATTTTAAGGATCCTTAGGTGCACACGTCCAGGTCGAATGCACTGAAATACACACTGCAATGCACACCCCCAAAAGATCTGGTATTTCATTATAGGTCTTACTAATTAGCATATCTATCAAAAATTCCCCAATGAGAGGCTCGAATGAGCCCCTCTCCCCAAGGAACCTTCCCCTGGATGGTTCTATCTTAGTTTACAAAATGTGTTCTGGAGAGGACCTTGGGATCTGAGGCACACTGATCCCTAACTACAAGCTTCTAAAATGTTTAGACTCCTAGCTTGACAAACAAGACAAGAATGTAGGCAAAAAGCACTGAGAATACAGAAGTTGTAAAAAGGTAAAAAAGGGGTATAAAAGAAAAGGCAAAAAATCATCATGACATCAGTCCAAGTCCTGGATAATATTGTGAGAAGGCAAACAACAATTATTTGGTGGGGGATAAAGGGTTTCTGTCTGTAACTGTTATCTGCGTTTTATACTTTGCGAAGTCCAAAGATAAGCCTGAATATCTCCTGTTATTAGACATTTTTGGCTATCTGTCTTGTCAATCAGGAAGCTTTAACACACTCAGAATTCATCCTTATACCAGTTATTTTATTATAAATTTTTATCTGAGTACAGCAAATATGAGGCTGTCCACACTGGCCTAGACTATTTTAATTTAGAGTGTTACTTCTCATTGTAATGACTGTGGATACAATCAGACAATGCAGAAAGCTCCATATCTTACCTGCATGTTAATACCTAGACTGTTCTTTTCCTCACAGTTATTTCTTGTGCTGAAAACTAAAATGGATGAATGGTGGGGGCTTTTTGTTTTGGTTTGGTTTAGTGGAAGGGCTTTTTTAAATTTATTTTACTTTAATATTGTTCTCTAATAAATATTTTTCATCAGCCTTGATTGCTTTGAACTTTTGAGCTTTATCCATATAGGAGTTTTTTATATAATTTGTAGACGTTGCTGAAAAACCTTAGGTGAACTAGCAATGAAACTAATACCTGTAAGTGTCCAGTGTGGAACATATATAAAAGAGTTAAGGTTTGTTAGGATATAAGGCACCAAACAATAGCAGCTTTCCTTCAAAACACGTTACTGCTGAAAATGCACAAGTAAATAGATTTTGCCTGGCTGAGAAAGGAGTAACAGACTGTTCCAAAGTATTGAGTAGCATCAAAATTAAATTTCTAGTATGTAGACTTAACATTATGCTCTTTTGCTCCTTAAGTCAAAGCCTTTTAGTAAACTTCAGCTGTTAACAAAAAAAAAAAAAAAATATACAGGCACAAGAGGATAATTCATCCCAGATTTCTGTGCTGAAGACTCACAGGCTAAGATGAACATGGAGGTCAGACGAGAAACAATGTTATCTTTAGATATTTTGACCAAAAATAAAATTTCTTGGATTTAACACAATGCTCTAGCACTAACCTTTCCACTCAAGTTGCTTGAAGTTTCCCTGTTACAGGATAAAAACCCCTGGCATAATGGTGATCAGTTCTCTTCTGGGATGTGAAAATCTTCCCAAGGGAAGAAAACTCTGTCACCAAGATATGGCCAGCTGGTTGTGTCTGGCCCAGAATGAGACAGGTAATGGTGTGGCTCTCTGGTGGAGAAGGGCAGAAAATGGCTAAATGAAATCCCATCTCAGGATGTCAGACACCAGGGATCTGATATTTCTAAATGTGTAGTGGGCAGAATAAAAATCCTGAGTCCTAGATCCAGATAGTAATTTGACTGGAAGATTTTTCATTAAAATTTACACTGAAATTAACATTATCTCTTGACAAATTTTAACTTTTTCATACTACTACACAGTAAAATTTTTTTTTGTTTTCATTATAAAATTTTGGACTGTTTTAATATACATTTTTCACTCCCATCCATACAACTCACTAGAAAATATATTTGGCTGGCCATTAAGCAGCGTTAGTAAAAAAACGTGCAGAAGGAATATCCTCATACTCATAATAGGTCATAAAACTACCTATTAGAAATAACATTGACAGGTCATCAAGTGCTGTTTAGAAATAATATGCAATTAAATGTGGACATATTAATATTTTTCCATCCTTTTCCCTTTCCATGCAAGTTTATTTAGTAAATGATAAATATAGAGGCACTAACAGCCTGCACAGCCAGTAATATATTGTGTGCCTGCCCAGTCCCTCTTGTGAACGTGTTCTACCCATTTAAGCAGCCTGCACACCAGGCTGATGGCAGCTACTTATCTCCCTTCATCTACCAAAGATAAGGGCATTTGGTTCTTGTTTACATGCAGGTTTACAGAGATAATTTCTGCAAATGATTATATTTTTTATAGGTTTTGACTCTGCAGCCTAAATGTATTCAGCTTTCTTTCTAGAAGAAAGCAAATTAGAATGAATCAGAAAGAACATTCTGGTTTCCTGACATACTGAAAATATTACTGGAAAACCACACTATACATGTATTACAACTCAGAATCAATTTGATCTTTATTAGAACTACTCTAAACTAACCTCAGGAGTCACAGAAAACAGTTCTCCTGGAAAGAGAAGATTTTTTTGCACAAAGAAACAGACAGCTTTTGTACTATCTGTCAGTAACAATGGCAAAAAAAGCAGTGCCTAAACACGGGAAATGCAGAGTGTTGCTGCACTAAGTGTGATTGTACAGGTATGGTTGCACCAGGCCAGCCTTTACAGCCACCATCTCAGTATGGCTGTGATTATACAGGCAAGTTCATAATTGGAACTGAAGTAGTAGTGGGAGAAAATGTATTTTATTTGGTTGGTTGTGATCCTCTCAAGTCCTCTTTTCATGAATACTGAAGTGTTTGACCTAGTATCAATACCCAGAACAGGAAAATTTTACAGCCCAATATGTAGAACATTTTTGAATAGTTAATTTGAAAGCTCCATTTCTAATTTATGGTTCTAATTTAATTTTTTTTACACAGGTTGCCCATTAAGGAAACAGAAGAGAAAGGCTGTACTTGCTGTAAGTGATGCAGTGTAACAATATATTCCACAGCGCAAATCTTCACTGCTCTGTCTTTCCATGGTCTTCAGACTGAGAGTTATTCAAAAGGGACTCGGAGTCTGGATCTCAGACTGGCATGAACTGCTCAGACAAGCCAGAAAATTTCCTAATTGTGAATAGTTAATTTGTTTCATGCTACTACTGCCATTAGATATTGTTTCCCCAGTCCTCTTCTGCTTCAATTTTCTATGACAAACAGAAGTGGATAAAGTCAAAGACTGCTTATCTGTATGTGGTGACTACAGTGGGAATTTCTCTGACTTCACGCCTTGAATTTAATCTCTCCTCTCATGAATCACAGCTTGATGCTCAGGTACTCCTGGATGACACCCGTAGACTCCTTTTTGTTCACATTATTACCACAGCAGAATAAAGGCCTACAGTACTTAATTTCTTGTTACTGTTGTTTATTTTTATTACACTGAGCACAGAAGCCCTGACTGCACAAAGGCACCTGTACCTTGTTGTATGACCATATGTGAAAGATAATCTCTGTGTCAAAGAACTTGTGCCATAAAGTAAGATGGAAACAGCAAGGAAAAAGGAAGTAAAAGTGACATACCTAATGTCAAAAATATTCCTGTAGACCTCACTGTTTCTCTTCTTGAGTCTTATCTAAGGCAATTATATAAAACCTGGAATAATGTGTGCACCAGATTACAGTTGCTATATTACAATTACTTTGAAAACAGAGGATGTTTCTACCCACAGAGTAATCTTTCAGAGAGACTAATGAGGATGTGTATGAAACATCTGCTGCTTGCCTTCCATTAGATGAAACACTTCTGAAAATGGGGAAATCCCTCTTAGTCAAAGTAAAATAGGATTATAATAACAATGATCATCTGTGAACTCTAAGCCAAAAGCTAGTGTGGTAGACAAGTTGAATGCCATTTTAAACATCAGACACTGAAAAGACGCAGAAAAACCCGTTACATCAAACAAAGACTCCAATGTTAAAGGAAGCTGTATGTAATAAAAGATGGACTTGCTAGAAGGTTGATTCCCATTGTAAATAGAATATGTTATATATTCTTATTGGAGATAACTTTGCTGCACTTTCATGCAGAATTTCCCTAAAGCTCACTGAAACTAACTCTGGACTATAGTGTCAGTGTTAGACATGACCTACGGGAGACTCAGGAAAAAGAAAACTTGACTGCTGAATGAAAGTGCAGCCAAACAGCTGCCCCTGCCCAGCAGATCCACGGGTTAACACGGTTTGGGTAGTGCCTGTGGCCAGGGATGTGCAAAGAAGGGATGAGACCACCACTCTGGGCAGCTCTGATGAGCAGCTCCCCTTTACAGAGGCAATGAATAGACACTGCCTCTGGCATGAGCTTGGTTCAGGGCTTGAATTTGTGTCCAGAATCTGTCACAGGATCTGATCACAACATCATTTCTGTTCCTAATGAAATACATTGTTGTTCCATGGATGATTATTTTCTCCTAAATACTTCCTTTCTATCTTCTCCTAGGAGGAATGCAGGAATGTTGTTGCTGAAATAGCCTGTGAAATTGAATGATAATAATGAGATTCATATTAGCTAACTGATTCTCACAGTATTCTGAGATACTTTGGAAAAGGGCTGGAACCCTAATTTAGCAATATTTGTTTGCTTTTTTTTTTTAATTGTGATAAATATCCAAACAGCATATTTTATTTTTATGAAATCCACTGATTTTGAATATTTCTCATAAACTCTCCCTAAAAATAATCTTAGCATTGAAATTATGTCTTTCAGCAGCTTTCTGAGTAGTTCTCTAGTTTGTTCAACAATTATTACTGAAATGGCTGTGATCTTAGGAACCCTTATTCCTGTCTGACATTCTTTCCCTGTGACTAATTATTTTTCAGACTGTTTTAATTGCAGGGTGTAGGAGGTATTTTTTTATAACTGCTAGGTATTAGAAAGGGACATGCTCTGCAGATCATTAAATGTGCTACCAGGAATAAGCATTTTTCTGAGACCAATGACATTTGTCAAAATTAGTCAGTGTGTTTGTTGAGGGCAGGAGGCCATCTCCAGAAAATGTCTCCCAATAATTGCTGGCAGGGTAAGAACTGTTAATTATTTAACGTGACATGGAGACCATAGATCTTCTCAGAAGAAATGGATTTCTTTTTTCTTTTATTTACAAACAGGATGCATTAAAAACCTTGAGTTAATTGTATTTATTTTTTAAACAAACCCAGACTGAGAATTTTTTTGGTACCCTGCAAGCATTGCTAAAGAAGAGGCAAGTTAGAGACATCAAAATGTTATGCATATTTCATGGCTTCCTATCAGAACATAAAGTGATGTAAAATAAAACTCTTAAAACATTTGGACATCTATGCTGAACTTAAACTAGGGCAACATCACCGTGTACTTTCAAAGTCATTCACTAATGAGACTACCTATAAAACCTGGGTCAGAGGTACTGCTTTGCAATGCTGTCACTTAAAACTTTTGCTTTCATTCTACCTGATTTTGGCAAAACAAAGGCTCATGCTCTCCATGACTGCCCTAAGCCCCAGGTGACAAGAGCACGTCAGGAGTGATCAGGGGTCTGAAAACCTATGAGCAAAGATTGAAGGAATTGGGACTTGTAGCCTAAAGAAAAGAATATTGAAGAAAGGACACAATAGCAACTTTTCTAGGTATAAAGACATCCCTGGAGAGAGCTACCTCTCTGTGTCCAGGGTCGATAGACAAGAAATAATGGGATCACATTACATATAACAAGGTTCTGTTCAGAAATAAAGAAAAGATTTCTGAAAAAACCCAAACTAACAAAAACAAACAAACAAAAACCCCAGTCAAAGTGATGCATTGGAATGAAGGGTGTCTAGTGTAATTTGAACTATTGCTTCTCAGAGGTAATTTAGACATAGTAGTTCTTGCCTTGAGGGATGTGACTTCATCAAGGTCTATCTTTTTTTCCTTTTTTCAAGGAAATCCACCTGGGAACCAAAATAGCCTTTCCCAATGAAAATTTAAGCAGACCAGGTCTGATTCTAGCAGAATGCTTCATTTTTGTCACTTTTGGGGGGGTTTGCTTAAGTTTTTGGTTTTCGGTTTTGGGGTTTTGGGGGGATTTTGGGGGTTTTTTTTTTGGTTGGCTGGTTGGTTGGCTTTTGTTTGTTTGCTTTTGGTTTTGTTGTTGTTTTTATTGTTAGCTTGTTTTGTTGCTGTTTTGTTTTCAGAATAATCCTCATAACCAACTGAAGAGTTTTGTCTTTGGGAGGGTCCAAACCACTTTGATCACCAGTAAGGGGCTTGGTATTGCAGATCATTACAGAAGGTCAGCAGCGCAGTGCCAGGCACCCTGTGGTGCAAGCATGCTTAGGATATCCCACCTTGGTTTACCCCAGAGCTCCTGGCATTATAAAATCCTGGAGCATGTAATTTGGCAGCATTGACGGCTGTATTTGGGTAAACTCGGGGCCAGGGCCCGCGTTTCTGGGTCCAGGCCGTGGCGCGGGCGGGCGGCGGTGCCGCGGTGCAGTTCCCGGGCGCGGGGCTAGATGGCGCTACAGCCCGCAGGGACGGGACCCGCGCGCCGCCGGCTCCGGCCGAGAGGCGGCTTGGAAAAGGGAACACCGGAGATGTTCTTCGCCTGTCCTGCCTCCTCCATCACCTCCAGTGGAAAGAACACCTCAGCTTCCTTGCTTACTGAAAGGATGTTTTGTTCAGATTTGCCCCGCATTACTAAGCTCGCACATTTTGTGTATTTTCACCGTGTTTTCTATTGACAACAAGGCTGACTGAATGTATTTTGATGAGGAGACAATTTACCAAAAGCTGGCATTTTGGAAAGACTAACATTATTCAGGGAAAAAAATTACAGAACTTTTAAAATACTTCATTTCAACATTTTCAGGGGGTGGATCTTTTCTTCCTTTCTCCTTTCCTTTCCTTTCTCCTTTCCTCTCCTTTCTCCTCTCCTCTCCTTTCTCCTCTCCTCTCCTTTCTCCTCTCCTCTCCTTTCTCCTCTCCTCTCCTCTCCTTTCTCCTCTCCTCTCCTCTCCTCTCCTCTCCTCTCCTCTCCTCTCCTCTCCTCTCCTCTCCTCTCCTCTCCTCTCCTCTCCTCTCCTCTCCTCTCCTCTCCTCTCCTCTCTCCTCTCCTCTCCTCTCCCTTTCCTTTCCCTTTCCTCTCCCTTTCCTTTCCCTTTCCCTTTCCCCTTCCCTTTCCCTTTCCCTTTCCCTTTCCCTTTCCCTTCCCCTTTCCCTTTCCCTTCCCTTTCCCTTTCCCTTTCCTTTCCCTTTCCCTTTCCCTTTCCCTTTCCCTTTCCCTTTCCCTTTCCCTTTCCCTTTTATTCCCAAAGAGCATATTTACTTAGAAACTTCTTCTTGCTTTCACATTTACTTGTCTAAGGTTTACTTGACTGGAGAAGGGTGAATTATTCACTGAATAAAGTGAAAAATATCTAAAAGTGTAGAGTGGGCACTGCATCAAAAATGGTTTGGAATGGTTCAGATAAAGTAAAAAAGGGGTTTTTTATATTTTTCCTGGTTTCACAAAGCAAATAATATAATCTAACACATATTGTGTGGAATATATTATAAATTGAAACTCACTTTCCCTTGGTTTTGTTTTCATCCAGTATACATGTTCCTTATTTTCAAAGTTACAGTAACTACAATCTCCAACACATTTTGGTGTGGTTTAAGTTCATCCTTTGGTGTCTGATGAGGGTTTTTTTAAGAGACCAATGCAAGTTTTAGGACATATTGAAGAGAAAAATGTTTTGTCAAGGGAATACATTAAGAAGTTTTATAAAGCCTATGAAAAATAAAAGTTAAAATTTACTGCATTTCCTATGGGAAAATTTGTGGTGTCAGATAATAGGTAGTACTCACTCGAGGGATGGAATTTATTCTTATAAATAGGACTCTCTAAATGAGTCCTCAGCCATCCTGCACTCGAACTAGGGTAGGAGGTGACCAGATTTGTAGAAGCTGGCTGCTCAGCTTGGCTCTCTGCAGGCAACGGGATACACATCATAAAGTCACCCCAAGACATATGAATAAATCAAGTATTTACAATAAGAATATGAGAGTTATTCTCAGAGTCATTACCTATTGTTTATATATTATGTAATTTTGAAAACTACTTAAAATTATAAAAAGCTGAAATCTCATTTGTTTGATGGCAATAAATTCTGGAATAACAACACTTTTCTGAGTAGTTTGAGGGAATTTAACATTAATTAGAGTTTTAATTAGGTAAACAATAAGATTGGCTATATTTCTGTGGAGACAAGCTGTAACAAACTTCCTTGTAAGTCAGATTCAATTAACTTACAGCCAAAAGAGCATGAAACCACACTCTGATTTAACAAGCCGAAAGTATGACCAAGTTTCATTCGTAAAAGAAAGTGACCACACTACTTCCATCATCAGCATTATTAGATAGCATCAGTTGATTTCTGAACCCTTTATCAACTAATTGCTTCATTTTTTCAGGTACAGAACTAGATGGCCACTTTGCTCATATCTGTATGTCTCATGCACCACTGAAATTATCATTCCTCTCCCTCTATGATGTGGAATATGTGTCAAAGATGGGACAACCTAAATAGCCACAAGAAGAAAATTGCTCAGAGAAATTCATATGATGAATGACCACTTACTGATGTGAGACTTTATCTTGGCCTGGTGTTTCCTGTGACCATGTCATCCAAGAGAGGGAACAGGTAAACTCTGCTCATGCTGGAACCTGGCCAAGCATCACTTATTGATGGATACCATGGTTCCAAGTCCAAACAGGGCTGACAAAGTCATGTTGGGTTTAGATTGGAATTGAATAGCATGGCAGCAGCAGGTGTTTGCCTGACATACAGCAGATGTGTCTTTTAACAAAAAAGATTTAATCCCTTTGTGATTAATGAATTCTGTATTCAGCCATGGTCGTATTTTGTTTATTGTGTCATGAAATGTGACAGCTCACACGAGAGTCATTGTATTCCAGTAAGGTCAATGCAAACTTTTCCTTAGCTATTTTGTCATCACTTCAGTCAAGAGACAGTGCTCAGATCAGTTGAAGACTTGAATATGAATCTTGATTACTTTAAAAAAAAAATTATAACAAAATAATTCTTAACTTTTGCCTGGGGAAAAATCCATGGGTTTTTTCTTTGCTCTGTTCCCTCTAAAAAGGCATGTCAGTTCTATACTATATATTTAATAACCACAGCATGTTCACCAGAGCATGTCATTACCCCTCAGTCCTTGGTTTTGGCATGCTTTGCCCCTCTTGTTGTGAGTTTTCGCCCAAATCACTTTGCCATCTCCATCTGATTGGACAACCTGTCCTGAAACAATCACTTCAGCCACTCTTGGCAAAGCCCTTGGTAGAAAAGAATCCCAGTGTGGACTTCTGTCTCACTGACTATTTACAGATTTTATGTAAGGAATGTATGTACTGTGATAAACAAAGACCCAGCAGAACAAGGACTAGGACATGGTTCTCGTTTACTGCTGGCCAACTTACTGCTGCTGGCCAAATGTAGTTCTCATTTAAACACTGAATTTCAATGTCAAACAGACACTTCAGTGAAAGGAGTCTAGAGCTATGTTCCTCTCTTTCCTTTTCCACCCAAGCAGCAGCTAGTTGAGATATTAGGATGCCTCTTCTGGTGTCTGGGCATGAAATGAGTCATGTCCTGAAGAGACACACTCAGGAGCAGAGGAAAATATTACACCCAGGTCTGTGTCTGCCTGCATGACATCAGGGTCATGGAGGGGCGGCCAGCAGCAGAGGTTGGGGTGCTCCTGCATGGACAGCCCTGAGATAGCAGCTTCCCCTGAAGAGCTTTAGAGAGAGCCAAGATGCCCAGAATGGGCAGATGAAGCTGCTTGTGAGCAGCCTCACAGGTACTTTATTGACAGTGAGCTGTTAGGCAGAGGTGGCTATGGGCTTTGCCTCTTTCACAGACAGTGCAGTACCTATGTTGGCATTCTGAGAACCACAGCATTTGACAGAAGAATTTAAAGTGTGTGGCTTGGCATGTACGACCCAAGCCCAGGGATCTACTAAAATGGTAATTCCACAATGTGAGGAAAAGCTTACCTCTTAAAGATGATGTGGCTATGGATGATCTGGACCTTTCACAAGAAAGGCCTTGATGGCTTCAGAAAAGGTTCGTGTATATAGACTTTCTACTCAGCTGAGAAATTTTCTGTAATGGCCTTTAGGGGTGTGTGTTTATCAGTCACTCTTTTGTTAGGTGTAATGTGAGCCTTTTTGAAAAGAGAACATAATGACTCTTGATATTTACTGTTTCGCAGAGGTTTCCATGAACTCTCGATCTGTTTGAAAAGTAAGAGTTATCATGATAAGAGTTACTATAAAAGTATCTGTTTTCAGAGTATCAGGCATAGGTCAAAAAGAGAAAAATTCTCTTTTCTGTAAAAATCAAAAATAGGTCTGTTGATAAAATGTGCCTTAGATAAATAAAAGTCCAAAATTTAGAAGAAATTCACAGATTAATGTATATGTGTCAGAAGTCAAGCTGGGTTACATATCACTCACTTTAAAGAGTTTTCCAGGGATGCTCCCCTTCATAGACTGTGAGAAAACCTGAGATTTTGTTTGGTTTTTGAGTTTTTGTAGGGTTTTTTGTGTGCGTGTGTGTGTGTGTCATTTCCACTACTGGTGCACTGCAAATGTGCAAGTAATAATCAATACCTCCACAAGTTTAACTTTCATTACACAAGTTGATGCCTGGAGCACAGACATTGACACATTCCTCCTGAAATATTTCACATAGAATTAAAATCTTCTCATCTCAGTCCTGTTCCAACGTGCATTTTAGCTCCATACTAAACTTGAAAACTTTGAAAGAAGAGATTTGCTTGGTATAGTTTTAGATGCTTTCTATAGCAGGAAATAATAGTGCTTTTAAGATGCAGTGAGCTGTCTGCAAAGCACATACAGAGTCTACCCAAACCCCATAATATTAGAGCAGTACCATGCGTTATTTAAAAGCTAGATCTATCAAGGTCTGCAGAAATAGTGTCAGAAAGTCCTTCACTGGTAGGAAATGTAATCACCTCTGAAAGTGTGAAGCCCCAGAAATGCTGAGCTAGGGAATTGCAAACTTTGATTGCAATCTCATTATGAGCAAGACTTATTAACTTCCATACTTGCAAAGTGAGCCAAATGTCTTGCATTTGGTTGCAAGATTGCCACTTGCATGCTGTCAGGGAAAGAGGTATCAACAGAGGCATGTGAGGGTTCAGCTCTGAGCTGTACCAGAGAAAGCTGTAAAGACACACAGCTTATTTACATTAAAATATTTTTGGAGTAAGCTATGCAAACAACAGTAAAATATGAAGAAAGTAAATGGTGAGCAGAAGGTGAGCAGTATGTTTGAGAGCTGTGAAAGAACTGAAGGAATGCCAGGCTTGAATTAATTTCTTATTCACTATGTTTCCTAGCTTAAGAATAGAATAAAAGTACAAACCACATACATCTCTTTGAAAAAGAGTTTATTTTACTTTGAGAAGTAAAATAAAAGCAATTAGTCTGAGCAGGAAACATTAATGCCTGGGAAATAGTAAGAGGAACTATTCCACAGAAGAAGGAAAGCATCCTGCAGATGACCTCAGAATTGCTTGTGGAAGACAGAATGGGATGGGTGATAGTGAGAGAGAGGATTGGAAAGGGGAAAGACTTATTACTTTTCTCCTGCAGTTTATTCAGTGTAAAGTAAGAATGCTGCACACATGCAAAGTGCTCTCTTTGAAGGGCCAGGCCTTGGCAAGGCTAAATCTTGGAAGATGCTAAGCTTCTTGCACCTTTTGTTGGCTGCACAGTAGCTGGGCATGCTGCAGCCCTTTTTATTTTGCAGCTGGTCTCTGGAGAATGATGAAAAAAAACCCAAAATCACACCAAACAATATCATAACAAAACAGGAGAAATGTAAAACAGGAAAAAACTTTGAGCATATATTGTCTCTTTCACAACTAGATCTTCTGTCTGCTCCCATCCTGTCCTGAACAAATCAAGCTCATCAATTAAGCAGAAGGATGCTCAAAAACAGTACTGGAATTTGACTCACTGCCATAAAAACTCAAGTCAAATTTTCTGTGTACCAGACTTTGTGTTAGAGCTCCAGTAGGAAAAAAGGAAGAAAACCCTTCACAACATTAATCATCTCAGGATCCTCCTGGTCTTTAAGCACTTGTAAAACATGTGGTTGAACCGAGACATTCATAATTCAGTGAGTAGTTTTAGCGAAATCAGAATGGCTATTTTTAGAAATGCTTAGCAACTGGAGCAAGGGAAAATCTTTCCAAAAACAAATGGATTGTCTTTTTCAGAAGAACACTGCTGGCTTTTCTGTACTTAAGAACCACAAGGGTCCTTAAGCAGAGACACAGAGGGATGCAAAAGCACTTTTACAAATACATGCACTATTAGTAAATTACTTTTTATCCAGGTATTGCCTGGATGAATGGTTTAACTGTGCTACCACCCATGATGCCCAGAGGATAGCAGGGAAGAGAGCTTGTCTTCTCAGGAGTGTTAGTCTTGGTGGCGGTCCAAGTGGCACTCTGGCATGCCAGGTCAGGCAAGGACATTTCTGCCCATAAGTGATTCCACATTCAGCTCATGCCAGTAGAGCTGGTTTATGAGAGGGCTGGTTGTGGAGAGTTCTGCCACCAGCACTTTGGATAACTGAATGTATAAGCCAATTGCACTGTTCATTCGTGATTTTCCCAAACACGTCCAAGGAGTCATGACATCCACAATGAAAAATTGCATAACAGATCTGGGCAGCAACATCAGGTATTTAAGGTCTGGGTTCTTGCTTTGTGTTGGACCAAAGAGCAATGCTCTAAAAATGTTTTCACAAAAGCAGAAGTGAGCTGAGATGTCTGGTGTGAGGATTCCTCATTTCAGTATGTGCCAATGTACAAGGTGCAGAGCCGTGTGATGGAGAACTAATTCATTCCCCATATGGAGTGCTCTTGGTCAAGTTAACTGATCACAAATACCTGAAAATGAAACCTAGGGTTCATAGACACCCTTTATGGATTCACTCTGGCCAAGGACACACCAGTAAGAATGCATGCAGGCTTCGTCTGGCATTTGAAAAAGTTTAGATTAAAAACAAAAAAGCATAGGATCTGATGAAAGTTTTCAAAGCAAAATTCTTCTTCAAAACAAGGTATGCCCTTAAATGTTGAGGTTTTTGTTTCACTGGAAGAATTTCTACTGTGAATGTCGCTGGGGGTCATGCAGGTGAAGGACTTAAACCTTTTTTATCTATGTCCAAGAACAGAGCTAATACACAGGATGCTGTCCCAGGCTTATTCTTTTCTCTCTTAGTGTTTGGCTGACTGGAAGCTTTCCAGTTTCAGGCTTAGCAAAAACATGTTAGTCAAATGAATTTCATCCAAAATAACCTAGTCAGGTTTAACAGCCATGAAATTTCTTTGATGTCTCCACTGTGCATTACTGTTTGTAAGAAATGTAACTACGCTTCAGAATATTTTAACTACACTTTTCAATATATAATTATTTTGGTTTGAAGTATGTGAAATCAATGGCAGTGCTGAAAACAAGTCTCACTGATTCAAAGGTAATATGTAGTACCTCATCATTAAAATGTGAGCAGCAACTAAAAGGGTGCCTACAAGATGAAATGGGGAGTAAACCACAGATTTCATTTTTGAGTTAGCTCATGGTTTTAATTATGATTTTTATCAAAGTCTTTTCAAATAGGATATTTATTGCTTGAATATGATCACTACATATTAGATTTACTTTAAAAAGAAGAAAAAGTTTACATTTTAATGTATGTCACAAAATACATCATCAGGAAAGAGCACTAGATTTATTCGCCCTTCATATCCTGCTTTGCTGACTTCTACTTTTCTCTAGCAATGCCTTATAACTGATTGGGGTATTTTTCATCTCCTTTATAAACAAATAAGAGAACATACTTACACTTTGAACTTCCTGGCAATAAGTTTTGTAACAAAATTAAGTTTGATTGGCCCATTTCAGGAATTCATTAAAAATTAGATAATCTGTCTTGGTTTCATGTACAGGCTAGGAGTTCTGTCTAAAATGCAGTAGTTTTTACATAAGAGAATTGTAGGCAGCTAACTGAAAAGGCTTTGGAGTTCAATTTATTCAAGTTTTACTTGCAGATTTGACTTTGGAAATGAAGGATCCTGGCTGGGAAAGTCACTGAAATACAGAGGGCTGAAAACAAAATTCTTTGAGCTCTCTGAAACAGTTCTCTGTTTTCTCAACCATAACAGCATGATGCTATTAAGCAGTGTCTTTGATCTGCAATAAGCATATCTAATTTGAATTCACTTGAAATGACTGCTAGTATCAGCTAAGCCTTTGTGCATCTTCCAGATTGCAGGAATATTATAAAGAATAGCTTCAGCCCAATCAGGAATATTTGAATCATATGCTTTTTCTCTTCAGCAAATGTCATGTGCTACAAATGACAGCACTTCAGGACTATCACTAAACCAAAAATGAAATCTGTCATTCACTCACCTGTTCTGGGCAAAAAAAAAAAACAAACCAGTTTTAAGAACCCTATCTCCTGTGGTAAGAAATTTGCACAAAGCAAAATATTGTATCATTAAAATTTCCTCTGGAGGAAATTACTCAAATGTATTTTTCCATGAACATTTGCATATAAGTATTATGGCATAATGAATATTACCTTACCCAATACACCCAGACTGCCAGGATTTCTTCATGATACTCCTGCATCTTAGTAAATAACATGGAAGAAAAAGAAGTAACTGATGGAAATTTCCATACCTTTCTACTATTTTATCATACAATTTTTAAAATTCTTTCAGATATGTGCCACACTTTTCTGTCAAAATAAGTAACTCTTAAATATTAGCAGGCAATGCTTATTTTCTCCTGTCTCTTTTCTCTTTCCAGTAAGGAGATTGTTGCTGAGAACTTTGCTACTTGATCTTTCTGTGACCCACCATAATCATCTCAGTCTTCTGTTTTCAAAGCAATTCACTTCCATCAGTCACTGCATTAATGATCTGTTTCAAGCTCACCCTTGAAAACAGCATTAACTGGTGCTCATTTGTTAGAGACACACATTGTAATGTGGGGCCTGATCCAAAGTCTGTGGCTCGGTAACCAAGGTCTTCTCAAGATCTTCAAAAGATTTTGATTGGGTCCCAGACCTTTTTCCTCTGTAAAAGCCAGTGCAGCACCAATGAGTAGCTCCTGTTAATATAACCAGTGCAGCTGTTACAATGCCAGAGAGGGGACTATGGTGGAACAGCTCATGGAGGTCAAGAATGGAGGAGACCATCTGTGCGTGCACCTTTACTTTCTTGAGAAAATTAAGGATGAATCTACAGGACACTACAAAGCTTTGGCTGTGGTCTTTGGACTTGACTGTGAAGTCAGCATACAAAGGACTCATTCAAATCCACCAAACCAAACAGCACTGCAGAGTTTTCCTAAAAGTCCTTCCAGTTATTTATAATGCAGCATCTTTATGCCACAGAGGATCTCCCTGTTTTTTGGCTTCTTTGGTGAGCAGAAGATCCTTCAGGGAAGCAGAGGAAGTCTCCCCAAGATCAATCAGTATTCCTATTCTGAAATCTCCCTTGGAAACAGGCAATCTTTTCTTACATGGCAGAAGAATACTTAAGAGAGCTATTACATGTTCAGTGTTGACAGGCATTCCAGACTGATGTGGATACTTGCCTGAAACATACCTAGTATATAATACAAAATTAAACTAATGTTTTTTAAAGACTAATATTGTCCTGCTTGGAAGTAGGGAATTCTGATTATGAAAAGCTTTTCTACTCTGATGGAAGAAGAAATCTTAATCTTCTGAGTTTCCTAAATACAATTTCATAAGAAACATAACAAGAGGACTTTTTTGTGCAACAAATTTTTATCCATATACAACCTTTTTTCAGTTCATTAGCTGGCAAACTGAGCATCAAGGAGCAGCCTCCCATATCCTGTATTATTCAGAATGCAATATACCAGAATTGAGAACTTCCTTTAAAAACACAGACAGAAAAATGGAAACTGGCAAGAAAAAATGTCAAAGGAATTGTCTGCTGGGGCTTCAGACAGGGCTGGAGGCTCCATAGATGCATTTCAAAATCACTGCCAGCTGACTAACAAGCCATGGGTCTCCAGAAGGACCCAGGAAGATTTTCGTACCCTAGAGACAATGCTTAGTGATGGTAAATTTTTAGAGCATCCATGATAGAAAAAGAGAATAGTCTCATTTCTTGAGAAAATTTGTAATAATTCTGCTCTCTCCTCTGTTCTTTCATAATTTTAAATTTTTAAGAGACTTTTAACACAAAGATGTTACATGCTAATACTGTAAGGTTTGTGATGAGTAGAGGAGAGGGATAGACTAAGTCTTGGTACCTAAGTTCTGGTTGTGGTTTGAGCTGATTTAAGATTTCATACTTACAAAAAATAGAATTTTTAATTTGCCTACTGAGGGAATCCATGCTCAGGCATTTTATATTCTTAATTCCCCCAAAAGTTCCTTTTAAAGTTATTTAAAATTATTTTTGTTTCACTGTGGTAAGTCATGCCATCCTCTAGAAACAGTGATAGCACTTTCCTCTTTCCAGACCTGATCAAAACCATTCCTACAGCAGTTGCTGTGTTCGAACACAGAAAAGGTTTATGGCTACACTTTCAATGCTATTCCTCTTCTAAGACTCCATGGAAACAGGTTTGATTTTTTTTCTATCTAGTGACTACCCAGCAGCAGGATAGGGAAGGAGAAAAAAATACTGGGGTGGCATATAATGCCCTTTCCTGCTGCTGTCAATAGTCCCCAGGAAAAAAATTCCAAGCAGCATATTCCACATATTTTATGGTGTAGGCCACCAGTGACTGTAGCTAAGCAAAGTTTCAGTGGATTTTTCTTACTATGAGGTGGCAGAATTTTGGGGACAGCTCATTGCTCCTCTTCAGCGCAGTGAAAATGTGCCTTCACAGCAAGATCTTTCCTTTGCCATATTGTCCCCAACAGACATTTCCAAGAAAAAATCCTCTGATTTACTCAGTAAAATTTGTTTCACCATAGAAATATGGTCATCAGCAAGATGGAGACCATGGAATACCATTCTCAGTAATGAAGCACGTAAGATAATGGAAAGAAGTGTGAATGATGTGTTTTTTCCTAGATAGCAGTCTTGGCAAAGTGTAATTTTTTTACTTTTTGACCCAAGAGGAACAATGAGAAATACAAAATGAAGTCTGCTGCCTGATTGGTTGACACTGGCCTGGGGAAGGGGCACAGAGTCCTTCCTACAGATGTCCCTGGGTGGGCAGCTGCAGCTCTCGCAGGCTGGCTCCTCAGCTCTGGGAGCAAACCCCAAGTAAAGATGACAGGAGTGTTAGGGGAGGCAAAGAAGAGGGAGAGGTTCTTTGTATAGGTTCCACAGGCGAGGTTTGCTCCATAGGCAGATGAAGGGTCCAGCGACAAAGAACAGTTTGAGGGTAGGGCCCGGGGTTCTTAAACTCCATGGCCTAGGCGTAGAGAGAAGAGACACAAGCAATTGGATAGCAAAAATGGGATGGGCTAACAGGGAAGTATCCAATGGGGATAACTTGGAGGAGGGACTTATAACAATAAACCAATAGGGCACTGAATTGGGAAGAACTTTCTAGAAGTAATGCATAGTCAAACAGGGGGAATACATATGTATAAGTATATACATAAAATTGGGTGGGAATACACAAACCAATCAGTATCAAAAATGTAGATTATGAACACAAGGGACTGTGGGAACTCACCCTAGCCTGGGAATGTGCTATACCTTGGTGCGTGTCCACCAGGACACAGGGTCATTGTGATTACAGCCACACACACTGCAACAATTGATGTTTTAGAAAGGCAGCACCAAGGGAATAAGTTTACTATTAGGGATGTGCAAATTGAGTTCAGACCGCAGACAGGCATACACCAGTCTCCTATTAACTGTGGTGCTCCTCTGCCAGTGAGGGCACAGACTGGCACAGATCATAGAAGAATAAAAAGGGTCTGTGAGTAGTTGCGTATAAAGTCAAAGGCCTTTTCCTTGTTAAATACAGAACCAGAGTACAATTTGGCACAGACCCAAATTTTGACATTTTAATTAGAGATCTGATTCTGTTTCTCTGTACTTAGAAGCTGCTAAAAGCTTTTTAACTGACAGACAGAAGCTGCAGCACAGGAAAACAGTCTGAAGCACATCAGGGTATGGAGCTGAGTGAAGAGTTAACAATGCCAGGTCTGTGCTAGTGTAGTTTGCATGGAAGCCAACACCAGCCCTCTGCCATCCTCTTTCCCTCATGTTGCATCCTAGCAGCCCCGGGGGATCCTTGACTGCATTCAGTCCCTCTTTCCTGTCACCTGCCTGCAGGCTCCAGCTTCATCACAGCAGTGCCCTTGCTCTGGCACCCAATACCTATCACTGCTCATTATCAGTAAGAATATTTGGGAAGAAAAAATACATCTCTTTTTTTTTAGTTCCATTGAAACAAACAGAATAAATGCTTTGCCAGAACTTCTCAAAAAATAAAAAAAGTAATAAAAGAAATCAAGGATTTAAGGAGACCTGGGTAGTGTGAAGGTGCATGTATTTTTTTGTCTCCATTGCTCCTACAAATAGTTAAATTTGCAACAACCAACGTTCTGTAGTATTATGAATTAAAAAAGAGGAGGAGAATCCTCCTCAGCAAGACAAATCTGATGACATCAGATTGGAGACCTCAGTTATGTTTGCTGAAATAACTGCAGTAAGGGCTCCATATAGATGTGCCTTGTGACACATGGACCTGTGCTAAAAAGTCCTCCATTGCACATATGGTTCCAATATTTGTTTGAAATTGGCAGTGTTTCAATTTCAGATGAAATCTCAGGCACTGAAGATACACTCCAAAGCAGATGAAGATTTCCAGCAAGTTTCAATAATACGTAATGAAACTACTCTCAAGCTACAAAGCAGAGAACCAGCATACAATGCACTCTACTTTACAAGATCTTCTTTGCTTTTTAATGCTCACTATAGGAAGATTTAAAATACAATCAATTCCTTCTTCTTCAACTGCAGAACCTCTGCAAGAAATGCAACAATCTCTTTTTCATGAAGGTGAAGTTGAATTTAAGGAAACAAATAAAGAGTGACATTATCACCAAAGAGATAGAGCAACTTTGAAGTGCAGAGGCTTCCTATATTCAGAACAGAAGGCAAAACCTCTTGTTCCTTCAACTTTTAATTCCTTACATGGAAATATGTAGTATAGTTGTTTATACATAACATTATACATCTACATTGTACATAAATAATAATTCAATTACATCCCTGAGGAAGTAGGCACTGAAGCAAGAGATCTTTGAGGCAAGAAAGAAGCAATTCAATGAGGCTCCTATTTAATTATCCTCTCTGCTGGAGTCCCTCATAAAACTCAGCCAAAGAAGTTCCTCCACCTTGAATGACTTTCTTCTACCAGCAATATCAAAAACTGCCAGTAGGCAGAAAAACATTTATATGGCCAAGAGAGAAGTAAGATTTAGTGGAGAAAGCCCCTGCACACTGTCATGAGTCAGATTGTTGACAACAACAAATGTATAAAAATATCAAAATAAGGAATAAATAGGCAATATCTAGGAGGATCTTGATTCTTCAGGGGAAAAAAAAGTGACTTTTGGTTTCTAAATACTGTTTTTTCACTCTTTTTCTTATCCCAACTGGTTTTTATCTGAGCCTTGTTGAATGTAAGACAACTACAGTTTATGAAAAGTGTGAGTTATTGCAAGACCTACTAGTTGGAAGTATTATTTCTGCTTTTAAGTCAGAGACAAAATTCATTTTTTTCTGATCCAGATGAGACTTCAGAAAAGAATTACTTATATATATTCCAGAGACTTTATTGGAAGAGAGAGGTTGTTTATAAGTGGGCCACTTTGGTTAGAATGGAGATCTTTCACCCATAGATAAATGCTTTCCTGTAGTATCTGCCTGAAAAATAAATGTAGAGGTGTCTTGCTCCTAAGACTTTTCCAGATACATTTTCATTTGCCAGCAGCAAGCACAAAGGCATTTTTGGGAAGGCACTGTTACAAACACTGATGTAAGTAACCTTGGTATACATAAAGGGTGTTTTGCTGTGTGGCATTAACATTTCTGTGTCCCACAGGGGTGTGAGGGTCAGGTGTAAAATCACTCCACTTCAGCCCCTATGATTAGATCTGTGTCAGAGAACTGCCAAAAACAACTGCAGTGAGGCTGTTCTCTGCAGGGATAGCAGGAGCTCAGCACCAGCTGTGTGACCCAGGAGATGTGATGAGCTCAGGAGCAGGAGCCTCAGCCCTGCAGCAATCGCTCCAGCCCCTGCTATTCTTGTGGCACCCGGACTAAAGTCTGCATTTCTTTATGCAAGAACGACCTGGAGAGATATTTCCAGTCAAGGAGTATATTGGTGCTTAGTAATCCCAGCAGTGAAGGGAGAAATTAGAAAGATATTTGAAACTGGGGTATTACACATTCAGGTGAATGCTCTGAGAAGGATAAAAATCATGGGCACAAATGTAACCTTTCCTTATGCGTGGTACAAACGAGTCTGGAGAATGCTTACTGGATGAATCCTTGGGGGACTTACCAAGAGTATCTGTCCCAATTAACAAGTATATACAAGGTATAAATTGTTGCCAATTCTTCTGCTGCTTCACATGCACCTTGGAGCAAAAATGCAGATTCAAAAAGCCATTGGGCATCTTCAAGTTTAAGTAGGAAATAAACAAGATTTTTAAAGATGTCAAATGCACCTAAAAGCAAATTTCAATGTCCTAAGTAGTAATTAGGCAAGCAAACCACTGTGCAGACATACATCTAAATAGTTCAAGCAGAGGAACCGCTCCCTTTAATACAGCATATTCTTGATGAAGTTGCCAAAATGAGACCTTTCGAAATTCCTTTAAAATGTTGCCAACAGAAGGGACCAAGAGTCTTCAGAGCGCAATTAGCCATAGCGCAAGCCCTACCAGGCTGTCATTTGCATTATTCTGCAGGGCCTGGTGGGAAAGGGACAAAAACCCCCCTGGCAAAACAGGTGAGGATGTGAATGCACATGTCCTGCCGTGACAGCTGTGTCCAGGCTCTTCTGCAGAGGCAATGCCAAGTAGCTGACTCCTCACAAACAGGCATCCCACTTCACATTTAGCATATGGGGGACCTGTGTGCGTTCCTTATGCTTTCCCCAGCTTAGGCCCCCCAGCATTACCTGGATCTCCATGAGGGAGTGTCCCTGTGCAGTGGGGGTGTAAGTCAACATGCAGAAAAGATGGAGGGCACAGAGTTTCATTATTTTCAACCATGTCACTGTTACCACACTGCTGTTAGGTTTTCTGATCTCCAAGTGAGATGCAGCAGCTTGGACTAGATTTACTTCTTCCGACTAACACTAACACGATAATTTCTATGGTGCTACTGTGTATTTGAGCTGATGCAAGTGGCTGAAAATCAAGGCCTAGGGCTCAAGCCCTGGTGTGATTACTTCCATGCCTCAGTGGCACCCAGCAGTCTCCCCGAACAGCCGCAGGTTGTAAGGCTGCCACACGTGTTCTGTTCTTCTCAATGGGCAATCCATTAACATTGCTGTCAAGGCACAGCTACAGCCTGGCAGCAGTGAAAGGCCTGACACGGTAGCCCCAGCCCTGTGCTTTATATTTATGAATGTGAAGCCTAGTAAGGAAACGCGAGTTTGTAAGATTAATGAAGTTTTCAAGTTCCCATGAGCTCCACAAGTAGGATAAACCTTGCTGTTGAATCACAGTAAAGTTTTAATTGACTAAATAGACTAATACAATCTATAGAAATGGCCAATAACTTTGGAACAAAGCACCACATGGAGCAGGCTGGGGAGGAAGATAAGACTTTGCTGCCTATTCATTATTTATCTTTTTGATTATTTCTAAACGAAATATAGTGCTATAATAGAGCTTGATTATCATTGTGCTTTCCACATTCTGTTTACATTAAAAATTTAAAAAATAAATCGATATAAAAGAATTTCAAATACAGTGCACTGGAAGAAAAAGAAACAAACCCTTTTGTGGAGGAATTATATTCTTCCTGAAAAAAAAGTGACTTTGCATGCTATGAATAGCAGACTTTCAGTAAGTCACCTAATAGACTTTGATAGAATTATAATTTATGATGTATTAATTGGACAAAGCAATATTAATATTTTATCCCAGAAAAGGTTACCCCAAGCTTAGAAAAAGAATATATTTCAAACTTTACTTTCCTCCATTCCCAGGAAAAGAAGTCTTGTTTATATTGTCAGTTGGAGAATGGCTCCTAAGTAGTGAGTTTTCATGGTACACTTCATTTCTTGGGATAATTAAACTCCTCTACTTGAAAACATATTTGTTAACTGTGCTTTCTCAGAGAAAATATTTATTATTACATCATTATTTGAAACAGCCTTTCAGCTTGTATAATACAAGGATTTGACAACTAACCATAAGGAGTCTTCTTATAACCTTCTAGCAGTTTTATGAGAGATCAGTTTTGAAAGTGTATTTAAAATTTTTACTAAATTTCCACTTACAATAGTAGAGAAAAATAACCACACCATTACTAAAATTTATTTAGCAATTCATACACACCCCATTAAAAGTTACTTTTTACATTCCAAAATGTTTATCATACATGATATGTACCTCAGAGTGTTTTTTACCAAGTATTGAAAAATGCATTAGTTTCCTCTTATTAAAAAAACCAAATCTTTAAATCACCAAAATCCATTTCTTTCAGAATGCTATTAATTAAAAAAAACCCCACCAAACCAAACCACAAACAAATTCAGCTAGATTTTTTTTTTCATACATACATAGCTCTGATAAAACAGGTAAGGAAAACTATGCAAAGTGCCCAACAGAATACATTAAAATGGGTTGTCATTATTCTTAAGTCCTGATAATGAGATAAGTAGTGTTCAAGTCAATTTTTCTACAATTTGCAAGAACCTGTTTATATTCTAGAAACAGCCTGTGAAAAGTTTGTTTGCAATTAAGTCCATTGGTGTTCGTAGGACAAAAACCTTTTTCAAAGAGAATATATATCAGTCATAGACATATTTTCTTTTTCCTGTGGCTGTGAATGAAACTTAAGTATTCAGCCTTACCTACTCTGCATACTTAAAAATATAGAGCCAGACCCTGTGAGTGTCATAAGGAAGGACTAAAAATATATTTCAAAGACCCACACACATTTTCAGATTTTGCATTTGCCTTTTGGATTTTGACCTTTTAGAAGCCACAGTTTCACTGTACTTCTGAGGACAGAAAACTTACTAGCTACTAGCTACAAAGAGGGAGTTATAATCACATGACTTCAGGAGCCTTGGATTTTAGAAATACACCAAATATCTTTACTTTGCAGTGTAATTGGATTGATGGGAATGCCATCAGGACAGCAGAGAACATAAACAGGGATATAAATACAAGGAATGACCTGACTTCCTACTTCACTCTATTCTATTTTAAAGCTCTAATATATCAGATCAAAGAGCTACTAGGCTCAGGTGGATCTTCATCCCCTGTCATGGATATATTTGTTTTCACCAACCCTCACTTCAGTTGTGTCCTCAAAATTTAAGGTTACATTGTACTGGCACAATAAAAAAATCTTAATTATACTGTTTGCAATTTGAATTATTTGTTTCTCCTTCCACTAATACCTGAAACAAAGCAACTAATCCATCAAAACCAAAACATCGGAGATGAGTAATAAAGCCAGCTGTCTTCAATTTGCCCACTGCAGTGTGAAATTGAACAAATGCAGCTTTTTTGAGGGGGAGCTGTGTTCTGTGAAGAAACCCCATTTTATTAACATATTAAATGCTCAGGAGTCACACAAAAAAGAGAGTCTGTCTTTTTCTCTAGTGATATCAAGGTGTCCATTGTGTTTACAAACACCAGTGGTGCAGAGCCTCTTTCTATAATTGAGGAATTGATGAAAATACCTGACGGCATTTGAGGTCCAGGGCATGATTTTCTTTAAAATACACCCTGAAGGTACTCAGTTTCTTTTGTGGTTTGTCACCCATAAAATTTTAAAAGGGAATAAGTTGTTGTTCCTTTAATGTAGCTCCATACTGTGTAAAGCTTTTACCCCTGGAAATTTACCTGCTTTCTGTTGGCAGACTTTTCTCTCGCATCTGTAGGAATCAATTAACCCCCACAGATTTTACATCAGAGTTTGCAGGGTGGATGAGAAGGAGCAGTCAAGTGCTAGGTTTTATGTCCCTTGTGTGTCACTTGTCTTCTAATCTAGTTCAGACAAATTAACTGAGATCATTTAACTAGGATTTACTGATGCTGCACAAAGTAAAATATCTCCCCCACTTCTACTTTTTGTTCTCTCAATTTGTCATACCTTACTCCTTTTTTTAAGTGTTTGCTATAAAATCAGCAGAAATGAAATAATTTCAGTTCTTCAGTTGTTAACATGTCCTTCCCTGCTCTGACTAGAGCTCAGGGTCAGGAAAGTTTCTCTAGGATATGAAAAAAAAGCCTGCATGGGCTAAAGTGAGATCAGGAGGTGGAAAATAGAGAGTGAAGACACTGCCTAGCTAAACCCTTGACCTCAGTTCTAGGATGACCTGATTTCAGCACTTTGTTTACAGCTCAGGGTAGGAGAAGCCTGCTTATTCCATGCATTTATGTCTTTGTATTCTTCAGTCAATGGGATGGAAGACAGGGGCAGAAGATTTCATTCAACCATTGCCTTTAGCCTTTGGATTTGAACCACTGAAAATCTAGGAAAATTACCAGTCCATGGATCAGACATTAGGGGAATGAAAAGCCATATTTACCAATAAATTTCATTGTGGAGAAACAAGTATGGACTTCCCCAAATCCTCAGTTTATATATTTCATGTAGAGGAAATATTATGGCCCTCAGGATGTATTTATCTAGAGATAGCTAAATATCTTTTTTATGCTGTTGCTTACCTCTATTTTGTACAATAATTTAATTCAGTTCTTTGTAGTCTAAACCAATTTCCTCCACCACAGAATTTTATTATTTGCTGATTGTCTCTAGGTAGCTTAATTACTGGTAAGAGGATAATGAAGAAAACCTGGAGCCGATATTTAAGTAGAGTGGAACTACTCAAGTGTAATCAGCATTTTAAATTTGCCTTTTAGTACTTTGTAAAGACCTATAACAAAATGCCTCCTTCCCTCCTGCCTTGCCTATTAAAAGGCTGTCAGGAGTTGGTGCACTGCAACTAACACCGAGGGGCAATGTGCCTGCCAGAAGGTGGGGGGTGGGCGGAGGAGAAGGGAGGCTTGCTGCTGGCTGGGCTCTTCTGGGGCTCCATTTGCATTATGCTCTCATAGCATCTTCACTGAAATAGAAAAGCAAGAACACTGGGGTCTTAAAAGGTTTCCTGGTGTTTCTTTTTTACTTCAAGGAGACCATTTTGAGTTACTGTTGATGTCCTCAAATGTTCTAGCAAAGTTCATTATTTTCCATCTACTTAAATAATTTCAATTATATCAGCCAGACTTCACTCTTGAAAGTTTTGTTTTTCTTCCTTGTTTTACAAGTGGACTTCAAACCAGAGCTGACTTCATTTCTAGTGACAAGAAAACTCCCTGTACCCTCTCACACATTGTGTGAGGGATGTCAACCCCAGCAAGCAGGAATAGCCCAGGCACTGGCATGCTCTTGCTCATGGCTGGATCAAGGAGGCAGCACAAGTCAGGAGGGACTAGGCCTCCCCAGTCTGAGCATGTACAGGTTAGAGAGCAGAGGATTTAGCTCTGTGCATTTAGCTGTGCTTTCCTCTTACCAGCCGATTCAGAAAATGAGTCCTGACCTCCTTCCTTGACTGTGTAACTCAAAGGGTTAAGTTGAAATTTGAGTGATAGCTTCTCTTGTGCAATTTCTATTCTTTGTGGTTTGTATGGAGTAACTTAATAGCTCAGGCCCCATAGATGATGGCAAATGATGCTTCATTTCTATGTAAAATTGAACTGTCAACTAAAGGTGTTGGAATATACTCATTCACTGAATGAACCAAGAAACATTTAGGGTCCTTTGTGAGTTTAAATCCTTCTGGAGAGAAGGATAATCCCTGTTGCCCTTATCACATGGGGATATTCTTTGCATTGGTTAAAGCAGAGGAGGAGAAGAGTGCAGCCCTGCAGCCACTGCCATCAATGTGAGGTTCAGGCAACTACAGATTTTAGGGGCAAGTTTCTGACTGCTGATGGCTCATTGTATCTCCCCAGCTCAGCCCAGACTTTGGAGCTGAACTGCCTCAGCAGGATCAGAGTGTCTCCTCAGCCTTTATTACCTGGTAATAAGGTGGTTTGACACTCAGTAATACTTGATGCAATTTTAGTTCTTGGCTTTCCTTGGAAGGAGTCGCAAGACTGATTGCTCTTAGAAAGTAAGGTGACTGAAATGAAATGCTGCAGTGCTAATCATAGTGGATTTAACTCATTGCCACTGGGCCTTTAAGAGACAGGTGCATGAGATGTCTCTCATGCTGAGCCTCATACCCACAGTAAAGGGACCATTAGCCCTGACTGTGTTGCTCAGCTGACTCCTGTGGAAACAAGGCCAAGCAGGATAATGTCAGCATCAGATGAATCTTTGGTCTGTGAGCTGAATCTTCTTGAATTATGGTGCAATATACATCTAGAACATAATCAGTATGCACCATAAATACCAGAGCCATAAAAGCATCCTTGGCTGAATCCTGTCATGCCATATTAGCCACAGAAAGTGTCCAGAATTCAACAGATCCTTGTTGTCCCATGTGCCCCAAGAGTTAATTTGGCCTCTTGTCTTTCTTGTCCTGTTAACATTTATTTGCACCTAATAAGGCATGAAATAATTACTTGTGGTGTATGTTCTAACATTTAATCCCATGGTGTCATATTTTAATTGTACAGAAACAGGATCTAAATGGTTCTAATTCCCTAAGGATGTGGTTATCCAGTAATGATCGCAACCCTTGAAGCTCCCTTATTACTTTTATTGAAATAAAATTCTTCATGACTGAAATACTACATAATTTTTAAACTGCATCAAAATGAATTTGATGGCTTAAAAGAACAGATTGCAAATTTAGTTCATACAAGACTGCCCATAAGTAATACCTTACAGAGCACTTTCACATACCAAGTCCCCTAGCTATAAAACGATAACACTTCAAACACTCCAGAAATGTGGCTGAGGGCATCACATCTTTATAGGCCCCCTGAGGGGTCCATGAGGCTTACACCAGTAAGTATGGTTTGAGGCTTCAGCCTTTTCTATGTATATTATATAGCATGTGATCAGATGGAAGTGAAGCACCATTTGCTGTCATCTACTGGGCCCGAGCTGATTAAGTCACTCCATGCAAACCATGAAGAACAGAAATCACAGAAGAGAAACTATCACTCAAGTTTCAGCTCAGTCCTTTGAGCTATACCTCACTGGTAGCACAGACTAGAATCCAGCCTCTACTTCCACAGGAACATAATAAAATCATAAAATAATAGAATATTGGGATGGAAGGGACCATAAAGATCATCTGGTCCCAAGTCCCCTGCTGTGGGCAGGGATACCTTCCACCAGACCAGGTTGCTCAAAGCTGCATCCAGCCTGGCCTTAAACACTTCAAGGGATGGAGCATCCACAATTTCTCTGGGCAACCTGTCCCACCACTCTCACAGTAAAGAATTTCTTCCTAATATCTAAACTTAACCTACCCTTTCATTCTGAAGCCATTGCCCCTTGTTCTATCACTACACACAATGTAAAAAGTCTCTCTTCATCTTTCTTGTAGCCCTCTTTAGGTACGGGAAGACCACAATCAGGTCTCTCCGAAGCTTTCTCTTCTCCAGGCTGAACAATCCCAATTCTCTTACCCATTCCTCATAGGACAGGTACTCTACTGCTAAAGAGGCTGTAGCACCACTCTCCCTACTTCTCTTTGGACTAGTCAATAATTCTTGCGTCTTCACAGATTTCTTATATACCCTCCAATTCAACAGAATTACATGTATGCTTAAAGGCAACCATGCAATTTAGCTGATTACTTCATTTATAAACCAGTTTGTATAACTGTCCGTAATCTGAAGTAAATTCTCCATGCCTTTGGGTAAGAAACTATTATCATGGTCTTCATACTACTTTCCTCTAAAGTATATATAATATATATAAGAATATAATAATTTCTAATGCTTGGAATTGATATGTCATATTACATATATTCAAATTTTATAATGCTACTCCCTAGGTTATATATTCATGACAAATCAGCTGGAGGCAAATTTTTAAGCAGTTTTCCTTTCCTTCAAACCTACCGAAACCTTTTGGCCTCTCCCAAAGAAGGTAAAAATAATGAATAATACACACTATTTCTGAAAATTGATGCAGATGGGAAAAGAGAGGGTAAGCAAAAGCTACTAATCAAATCTCTAAAATGTAGCCCATGGTATACCTACTAGACAACAGTCCCTGGTTATGCAAAAAGCTCCTGAATTTAAAATATAAATCTCTGTAAATGAGAAAAGGTTGCTCTTAAAAAAAGAATAACCTTCTTGGCTCTGCTATTTAATGAAATAATGTGCCGTATGATTTATATCTCAGTCTGGTCCCGTTTATAACTCTTCATTTTTACTAAGTAGTTACACATTTTACTATATACCAGCTCAACAGCATACTTATGCTGATCATGTTGGGTAAAATCTTTCTGCAGATTTCCTCAAGTGACTGTTGTGACATTTCGTAGTTCGTATGGATCACAACTGTGGGTTCAGAGCAAGCTGTGAAAGACTTGACATAGTTTTCACTGCTTCACAAATCAATGCTGTCAAGAGCAAATCTTGACCTTTATGCAATTTTAATTAATTTAATAAAAACCTTTGGCATGGTGAGTAATTTAGAGATGTATGGAAAAAACTTGGCTGTCTAAGTAGTTTCTTTCAATTTTGACAAACACCCATGATGGAAAGTGAGTAAAGGTCCATAAGAGTCTATCAAACCTGTCTAAAGCACTCAGAAGCATTTAAAGTCCTATCCTGTTTATTCTGTTTTATACACCAAAGCCAAGCAAGGTGAGCTGCAATCTAAAGAATAACACCACAGTTTACTTTCAGACTGCCTGCAGTTGATTTAACATTCAGCAGACTACATATGCAGTCTAAGGTTAATGAATAGGGCTCTGCTGTTCTAGCAACTTTGTACTGTTGGTGTACTAAGTTGCAAGAATTTTTGGTGCTTGGGGTACTCATCTTCTATTTCGGCACACCTACATGTACTGACTTGAAATCTAAGATGATAAAAACTGTGTCAAGCAACTCCCTTCAAGAAGTAGCTATCCATAGAGATGAACTTGTAGAGTAAATTTGCATAACCTCGAAGTGTTTTGAATAATATGCTAACTTTTCTGGTTTTCTTCCATGCGTATAAGGTAGCATGGTCTCTCACTGATTCAGGAGGTGCACCAGTGAGATACCCTGGTCAGATCACCTAAGTGTTATGTTTCACTTCCTCATCACCCACTGACCAACATGGTACAGCCAGCTCTCAAGTGGTAAATCTTATAGCATGCTGACTGTCTGTCCCGTGGTGTTAATGGTGATAGCATGAGGGAAAGTGGATTTAAAATGAGAAATAGGAGATTTAGGTTAGATATTAGGAAGAAATTCTTTATTGTGGCTGTGGTGAGGCACTGGAAGACGTTGCCCAAATAATGCATGGGTGTCCCTCCCTGGAAGCATTCAAGGCCAGGCTGGATGGGGCTTCTGATCTAGTGGTAGCTGTTCCTGCCCATGGCTGGGGGCTTGGAACTCGATGATCTTTAAGGTCCCTTCCTACCCAAACCACTCTGAGATTCTATGATTAATGACACAGGTGTGATAGGCCTGCTGTGTGATTTGGACACAAAAGACATGAATACTGACTTCATGTATTACAAGCTATATTTTTTCTGCTTAATGAGAGTCTTTAATGTGGATAAGACTAAGTAGAATTCAGAATAGAAATGTTGTGTTCTCTGTTGCTGGATCATCTTTTGCTTTATCATCTTTCCAACATGCATGATGCAGTTGGCTGGAAGTAGTCTGCAAAGAGCACAGAGCTGAATCAAAGAGAGAGCATCACTACCTACATATAGAATAGTACACACTTAGGTTTGATTTGGGAAAGTTAACAATGATTTAACGTTCTCACCTGCTCAAGTTTAACACAGGGTTTTATAAGGAGTCGGATGTTAGCTAGCATTTGAAAACTAATAATCCAGACTCCAGGCCAATGATCACAAATCTTGCAATCACATTGATTAGGAACAAAGTGAAAGCCTGAGAAGACATGAAGTCCATTCTTGTGAAAAAAGCATGCCTGAGCACAGGATTATTCAGGAATATCAATTCCGTATAAAATTTCCATTTCACCATGCTTAAATATGAGGTGTTGACATGCCCTTATTTAAAGGCTAACAAGTAAAGGCTGGTATTCTTTATATTGGGACCATTCAGTGAACAAAATGAAGAACCTGAAAGTCCAGGACACCTAATTCGGCATGTATTCTGAGACCTGAGTTTCACTCAGAAGCTTACAAGGAGCTATTTTGCTGAGAAAACTGATGTTAATCACAATACTGGTTTGGGAGACTTCTTTTTGTTATTACACTGTGAAATTGCCAAATTCTCTTTGGTTGCATATAGCAATGTAACTGTCTAATAAAAGCAAGGTTAGATTTTAGGGTGAGATTGCATATCTCCAGATCAAGAATTTCACAGTACTTGGAGAAATCTGATTGCATGTTATTTGGTTCTAGGCTCATAGACACACACCCCAACAGCTGCAGTGGCACTTGTCATGGGAACGGGCTGTGGCTTCAGTCACTCACCTGGGAGCTCCGTGCTCCTCATATACAGAAGCAGAAAGCATTCTTCAGTTTTGCATGCCTTTATCTTACATCTTCAGGCACTGAAAGAAGCCACCTGGAGTGGGGATTTTTTTAGGTTCTTTAGAGAGAGAAAGGAGTTTCTATGTAGAAATCTGCTCAAAGTAATCTTTTTAAAGCTATTTAGAAACTGTAGTTTATATTAAACCCTCAAATTTGAAAATAGCAAGGGCTCATGGCTAGTAAGAATTTTAAAGCAAAAAAATTTGCTTTCCTCTGTTTGCTGGCACATCTCTCACCTGCATGGGTGGGTGTGTGTACCTGTGCTCAATTCAGAAACAAAATCCAGTGTGAAAACTGGCAGCCTCAGAATAGGCTAGAACATCTCTTGAAAGAAGTTTTTGAACCTGATGCAGCTGCCCTGAAAGGAAGAAAATCAGCATGTAATTTTAAAAAAGGGGTTTACTTTACAGCTTGAGTCTTAAACTGAATTTCAGAATCGAAACAGAAGAAAGGCACTGATTCTATCCTAATATATAACTCTACAAGGCAGTTGTGATCCTCCTGCAGCCTGTGGAGTGACATTTGTAAGACTAATAAGACACATGAAAGAGGAATACCTATCAGAATGCAGTTTTCACTGAGGCTTCCTGACACAACCAAAATGCTAATATGAAGCAAGGACGTAATTGACTCTTTAGAATGCATGTGAAAGACAGTATCAGATGTATTGGATAATATTCTGGCTCTGCTCAAGTCAATGAGAACTTGTCTCTTAAACTTCAGTGGGTTCAGGATTTCATCAAATATATTCATCAACAACACAATTCAATGATTTCTTTCTGACTTGTATCGTTTTTTATTAAAATTCCTCAACTGTAATAAGAATTTACAGCTAACTTAGAAATATTGGAACATGATTTTTCAGTAATGAACTACTCTTACAAATATTATGAGTACTGCTACTTTAAAGTATGAAGGCATTTTAATTGGATTGTATAAACTGAGTACACAGCAAAGCTTCCAAGGAAGATGAGAAGAATGAATGCAGAATGGTAATCCTTTATGTAATCATACACATGATAGATTATATCTGGGTTTCTGGTAAGAGAAAGGCTGTTGTAGACAGCTATGGGAGCTGAACACATTCTTTTCCCATCTCTGCAATTTTCTTGATTTTTAGAAAAATAGGGTACAAATCAAGAGAGTCAAAAATCTTAAAAATTCTCATGAATAAAATATTTGAAAAAAACCCCAAAACCCTAGGCCTGCCAGAATAATTTTTTAAACAATAATTCAAAATTCTTATAACTGACAAACTAACTGAAATGTTGAAATTAAAGAGCATGCTGATCTAAGCACACCATATTTCTCTAAATGTCAAACTTTAAAATGTCATATGTTTCCTTAAAATAAGGAAGATATTCAGAAAACTCAAAATTATTCTCTTTGAAAAATTACTCAATAAGAAAAAGAGATTAGAAACTTCATGGTTATGTCTAAGGGGCTTCTTGGCAAGACCACTTAAAAATGAAATAAAAAGGAAGACTTTGGACACTTTCTCACATCATAACTTTATTGAAAAGCTGATGAAGTTAAATGAAAGGTAAATGAAGTACTAAATAGTTAAGTGGACTGTGATGTGGATTGAAAACTGACTGAAGAGCCAGCCCAGTGGTTTGTGACCAGCAGAGTGACTTCCAGCTGGAGGCCAGCCTCCAGTGCTGGGCTCCGGGGGACAGTACAGGTGCTGATACTGTTTAGCATCTTCATAAAGGACATGGACTCTGGGACAGAGTGCTCCACCAGCAGGTTTGCTAATGGTACAAAACAGGAGTGGGGGCTGATAAACTACTTGGGTGTGCTGCCATCCAAAGGCACCTTGACAAGTTGGAGGAACGGGCAGAGAGGAACCTCAGGAAACTCAGCAGGGGAGGAAAAATCGCAGGCACCAGCCTTCATGGGGGGCAGGAATGCTGGCAGAGAAGGACTTGGCTATCCTGGTGAGCAAATAGTTCACCAGCAATGTGCCTTGGCAGTAAAGATGGCCAAGTGCATCTTGGGCTGTGTTAGGAGTAGAGCTGACCGCAGGTTGAAGGTGTTGACAACTCTCCTCTGTCCACACTGGTGAGGCCACACCTGGTGTGTGGAGCTTTGTAAAAGAAAATGAACTTTCTGGAGTGAGTCCAGTGGAGGGCCACAAAGACGATTAAAGGAGTGAAGCACCGTTCATACAAGGAGAGCCTCAGAGAGCTGGTACTGTTCAGCACAGAAATAAGAATGCTTAGAGGGACCTTGTCCATGCATAAAAACAACTGAAGGGGAGAGTAAAGAAAAAGGAGAGAGGTGGTTCTGGGTGCTGTCCAGCGACAGGACAAGAGGCAAAGGGCAAGGACTGAAATACAGGAAATTCTGTTTAAAGATAACAAAACACCTTTTATTGTAAGGGTGATCAAACAGGTTGTGCTGAGACATTGTGGAGTATCTGTCCTAGGAGATATTCAAAACATGACTAGAAACAGTTCTGAGCAACCAGCTCTTGGTGATCTTGCTTTTAACCAAGGACTGGACCACAGGATTCCCAGACGTGTCCTCCCTCCTCAGCTGTTCCTATGGTGCTGTTTCATGGCTTGCTCTAAGAGCTGAAGCCCTATTCTTAAAAACCATAACTGCCCCATGAGTTAGGTCCAAATTCATCAGCTCTCCTGGATAAGTTAACAGAAATAATTTGAGTTCACAGTGCCAGGACCATGTCAGTGACAGGCAGCTGTGTAGAAAGAAGACACATTTTCTGTGCATCTGAAACTTAGGTGGTTTTTCTTTTAACAACTTAATAGCAGAATGTTGAGACAAACAAATAAACCTGCAAGGGACACCTGCAAACATCACTGCTAATCAACATGTTCAGGGTTGGCTGCAACTGGAAAAACTACAAACCAGAGGCAGCATCGAGTTTACTAGCTTAAAAAGAAAAGGTTTATTAATTGTTTTCTAAAACAGTCTCAGATACTCAAGTACAGCCAAAGGATATTAATGAAAACTAGAATGGCCACTTATTTCTGTAGCAGAAACCCTGTTTTCTTCCCATGCTTTTGTGGAGGGCTTATAAATTTCAGTGATAATGTTATGATTGGACTTCTTGTCATCGAAATTTTTACCAGAAATCGAGATTTAAACTTAGTTCATTTGTCACAGGTATATTTTATATCTCTAAGTTTTCCCCTGGTATTACATGATGTTTTAAGGAGGTCTTATATAGACAGCCATGTCAATGAGCAAACTATATAATTACACATCCATATTCTTGTCTCTTACATGGCTTCATGGTCTGTATCTATATTAAATGTTTACCTGTTTGAAACATGCAGTCTAGGGCACAGAGCTGTTCCTTTTTCCAAATTTCTACTGGGAAAATTGGACTAGTTTCTGAATAAACTTTTCAGCGAAATTGGTTTGCTTTCTGTGACAGTATTTTTCAAGTTTGATTTTTAGACGGAACAATACAAATCTCTGTAGTTCCATGCGTTGTGTTTTCAAGAAACACAAAAGGAGCTTCTAGGGATTTGTCTGTACATATGCACCAGTCAAAATTCACTAAATAGAGCATGGCATGAGCTACAGTTAAAACACTCCTTGAAAACTTCATTACTACAAGGAGAAAAAAGTTCTGTACACTTATGCAAATCTGAACATTTTATTACATTTCTGCAGGCATTTTGTAAACAAAGAAGGAAAAATAAAATATGTATTCCTGAGTATTTGCAGTGAAAGCTCAGTACAAGTGATACCTCTGTTCCTTTAATGTTATTCACTAAGAAAAGCAAATACCTAGAAAGCTGAACATACAGTAATTTTCTTTATAAAGAATGCTATTATGAATACCGCAATTCTATACAATATTAAGATTCTTGATAGTGTCAAAGCTACCTGACTCAGGGGGTTTGTATTTGACAAGAGAACATAACTTCAGTTCATGCCATCCTGCCTACACAAACATCCTTTGACTGTCAAAAATTTCCAGAGCTACTTTTACCACTAGTGGGCATAAAGTCTGACCAGAAAGAGTAGTTCATGTTTATATGAAATTTAGACTTGTGTACTTCATAATCTTCAACTATAAATATTGGGTTTACCGTAGAGAAATGGAAGTTATAATCAAAGAGCATGTCTTAAATTGAAGAAAAAAACCACAAAAAATTGGTTAATACAGCCTGAGGGAAATAAAAACCAAAAGTAACTGGGCCAGTCCCAAAGTCAGAAGTACTTCAAAGAGGAGGGAGAGTCCTAGAAGACTGAACAATTGTAGGGATCTTTCTTGCTTAGACAGCAGCACTCCCTGTGCTGCTTACACATCAGTGGTAATGTTACGTTTAGACCATTGCCTTCAAGAGAGGTCCAAATGTTTTTAGCCAGGTGCATTTAGGATGATTTATCTACAGTTGTGAAGTTAAACTAAGAATAATAGAATATCTTGTAAAGAGTAACTTGTCAATATAATTACAATCATGCTATCAAGTGGTAAAATAGATCTTAAAAAGCTGGGACCATTACTACTCTGAATTTCAAAATAAATAATCACGATATGAGTTGTAAACTGTGACCTCATCCTCAGTGCCGTTTAGCAGGTCCCTGTTCCACTGACCAAAGTACCAAACTAAGCTATGAATAGCCTTTAAAGGTCAACCATCTTGTTGAACTAAGTAGGTCCAACCAACCTAATGGTACCTTTTAAAGGTTAAGCTTTCATTTATTTATTGCATTTTTCATGTATATTTTATTTAAATATTTATTTTCTTCCAAGGATTTCACACCCTCTTGAAATCTGATTTTGATTAAACAAAATTAATACAAAAAGGCATTACTGGAATGTGTATCTAGAAACAAACAAAAAACCCCACACAAGCACAGAAGATTTTTATATTTGTGTCATGTACAAAATTCTGTTTGCAGCTCTGTGGGAAAACAGGCTCTAAGGAGTCACAAACTATTTATCCTATAGAACACAAAGATGCTCTGATGGCAACTTCAAGCAAGCAAAGGCATGTTGTGTGTTGGCTAGCAAGTGACGGCGGCTGCCTGCAGCTGTGACACCCTCATCAGTTTCACCAGGCATTTGAGGGGCACCTGTCCCAAGGGCTGTCTGTGGGAGAGGAAGGGGACCAGAATCAGCTTTTCTGAGCAGAGCCATAGAGACCTGCCGCAGAGTGGGAAGCACAGTAGGGCAGTGTGCTCCCTTCCTCTGAACAGACCTGCCCTCCTAGTGGCACCGTGACCTGCATTTGAACCCCTCAGAAACAGAAGCATTTGTCTTCCTCTAAATCCTCCAAGGGATGAAACATAAGAAACATTTCACTTGTCAGGTCTGTTTACTACTTGTTGAAGTAAATGTAAATCTGATGTTTCTCTAACAGGAGCTGACGGCTTTATTTTACAGTGACATATCCATAGACTTCTTGGCATTTCTTATTACTATTTTGACACTAGAAGCTCTTTCCTGTGATTTAGTGTCAAAGCAGTAAGGTCATCTTGAGCTATTTAAACACTTGCTAAATAGCAGACTTACCAATAAGAGGCAATAACATTATAAGTAAGAAGTGTTCAGATATATCTCACCACAGGTACCCATGACTATTTCTCTGGAGCCACAGTATCTCTACAATAATATTCATTAAAGAAATATATTGCTAGTGATTCAGTGTGGATCCTTTAGTGAAACTGCATTTTATTAAGGAATAGTTTCTGCCATGAATGAATTTACAATTTGAATAGTTCAAACATGTAAAATCAAACAGCACAAAGCAACAGAGAAAGCAGAGTAGCAATTACTGATCGTTGCTTGACCACTCTGTATGACGTTTTAATTCCAAACAAGGGACCCCCTCCTCTGACTTGAGTGGTTGCTCTTCCGGCTCTGACAACACCATATGGAAAGTTGCTGACCAGCCAGAAAAGATCAGAAGGCTTCCACAGTCCCTAAAATTTCTGCCCCTGGAAGGATTGTCCTACTTACCCTACACGGCAGTCCTGCATCTGCTGATTGAAGACTGACTTCTATTTAATAATTCCATTTGTTGTTTTGACTTACAGGGAACTAATTCAGTTTAACTATATGGCAAATTAGCTACTTACATTTTAATTATAATAGCATTGTTAGTTGTCCTTAAGAAGTTATGCCCCTATGAAGAAAATTATGCTTTAGGAGATATTTCACCACTACATTTGCAAAGGAAAGAAAGAGGAAAACAAAATCTATAGTGGGCGCTGCTTTGCCTGAAAGGAAACAAATAAAGATCCACAGGATCACAGGTTAGCTTTCTGATTCTGCTAAACTCTCCCTTTAATGTGCTTTCTAAAGGTTAAGACCAACTAGGGCACACTGGACCTCTGGAACAACCAAGAATAACTTTGGAGTAGCTCTGATCTGTATTTGGCTGTGGAAAGGTTTGTTTTAGTTCAGAAACAATGTTTAAGTCAATATATGTCAAAGCTGTGACACTGCTGTTAGAAGCACAAAAGTTGTCATAGACATTCGTGTCCTGATTGATTTGAGATGTGGGGCTAATTTAAATGATTCAGAGTGTTGCAAGGACATCAGTCTTGGGGCTTCTTTGTTGCTGAGAGTTTATATAATTTTATTCTTAGTGGACTCTGTACAGTCTCTGCAGTATCTCGTTTACATCTGGCTTGACTCAAATGACTGTCACATTAACTGGAAAAGCAATGTAAAAAATCAATAACTGCTACAACTCTTTATCACCACCACAAACTTTTAATGTTTGCTCTCAAAACTTTCTTTCTGTGTGCAGTTTTATGCATCACTTGATATGGATTTTACCTTAAATCTTCTAAGGCATACCACAAGGTCTTCAGCTGAAGTGCACTTTGAAGGAATAATTATCGCATACAAATGAATTTTATGACATTGAGATGTTCCAGACCCATATTTATGTGTGTGCATTCTTGGGTATTGATATTCAACCTCTACATTCATCAGCTAAGCTGTTTACTTCTACAATGGCACATTTCTGTCACCTGCAGCTTCTCATCCTCTTCTTCTGCATCCCAGTTGGCAAGTGCTTTAACTGTCTGTACATCTCTGGGCACTTTTTTCTGTTAATTTTGTTATGATAGTGCTAAGGGTTGTGGGCTTGCAGAAAAAAATTTCTGTTGGCTACCACAGCTGTTGCATCAACTTGAGAAGGAAACTCCTTCCAGATGAGCCATTCTGTAGGAACAGCTCTACGCTGGCTGCATGAACAGCAACATGACACTGCTAATGCAGTTGTATGAACATGCAGTGTTCATTCTCTGTAAATATTTCAGATAATTCTGTACAGTGTATGTTGCACACGTACAGAACCTTCTTTATCCTTTTTTCAAAAAAAAAAAAAAATGAAACGGCCTCTGTACTATTTGGAGATTCTGTGATATGTGAACATGTTGCTTAGGTTTAGCAGAAATTCTCATATTTGCCAAATGAAGTGGAAAACTCTAAAGATTTCCAAGCTAATGAATGCTGCAATGCCCCAAATCGTTTCATACACACTAGAAGCCTGGGTACCAGTATGACTAAGATCCTGGTTTTTTTCTGTTTGAAAATGTCCTTGTCCTTTTCCACTGTTGTAGGGATTTTTTCCAAAGTACTTTCACTAACTCTTAGAGGATTGCTATAATTTCTGGTGATTAAAAGTTCTTAGGTGCAACAGTTAATTAGTAAAAAAAGAGCTTGCTACCAGCTGCTAGTAGTAACTTGGTATATTATGAATATCTTTCCTATACTTTCAACATCTATGCCCTGAGTGTGGTGTGTCCTGGAGTGTCTCTGAAGACATCTTCCATATGAACAGTACACACAAGATCAAGTCTTAACACATTTTAAACTGTTCACTGATGTAGAGGATAATCTTGTGTGATGCAAAGTCTCTGAAAGTCATATTGATGTCTGGCCATAAAGTATTGATATCGATCAAGAACTTCAATAAGAACATCGGAAAGATCACATCATGAGGCAAGGTTCACTTTATTTCCAAGGTATTTTATCAGTTTCGTTATCTTGCCTGATGATAGCTTGTTATTTTTAGAGAGAGATATAGGATAACATTGGTTTTCATGATGACAGAAGTCTTGTAAGTCACCTTCTTTCTTCTGATAGGCAATGAATAATTACAGGAATAAAAGAAATTTTTTAGAAGGGTTACTTGCTGGATATTTTGTGATGCAGTCTTGAAGAAATTATATAGGAAGAAATATTTCTGTACATGAGCTCAGGTAATGTTTATCTTCACAATTTTTTTTGTCACAAAATCATTATATAGCGTGATGCCAGCATATCTGATGATCTTTAGGTTTTCTGAGAACATGCAAAGATCATTTGTTAGGACTTCTTCAAGAACCCACAGAATGTTTTCTAAACATATTCTTGTATTTTCCTGTCATATAATTAGCAGACACACGTCCAGAGAACAACTTCTGGACCATTGCAGTGTGGACCTGAAGCAGGTGCTAACCAGATATAATCTTCTCATTCCAATCCCATTATTTTTGTCCCAAAACGGTGTCTCCATTGAATCACTTTCATCATCTGCATCTCGCACAGAGAAGGCTTATTAGTGACACTAGATCACGTCAGGTTTCTTCCTCCTTCCTCTGCAAACTTCAACACCTTTCCTGTTATCCTCTGCTTCCTAAGTGTCATCATAATCCTGTGATCAACCAGCTGTGGGCCATGTGTATAGAGGTATAAAAATTGTTGCAGATATGTTAGTAGAAACCTATTATATGCTTATTATTTTAATTTTAGAAGGAATGGGGAACACAATCATTACAACAATACTCTTCAGCATAATTAAGAAGTTCCTTCTTACATGTTTTCTTTATTTTTTTTCTCACTTCAGTTTTTACAATTAATTCATTGCAATATTAGGGATGTCAGATGCATACAGAAAAAGTTGAGGACATATTTCATCCTATACAAGTTTGTTCCTCTATAAGTTTTCCTAAATATACTTACTCCTACAGATGACAGTCAGTATTATTCATGTCAAAACTTACTCTTTATATTTCAAAATTCAGCACCCTTTTGTTACATGAGAGTGGTATTTTTTACTAAGCTTGTCTCTTTCTCATGATGACATTTTGTTTAAATAAGAAAATCTGTATAAAGTGACTTTGTGCCTATGGGTGAATTTATTTGAAGTGTAAAATGTCAGACTGGCAACAGCAATAATCCTGTAAATTAGGTATGTCAAATAATGTACATGTAGACTTGTGATTCATCTAAGAGTGGAAGAATTTCTATTTCAAGAAACCTGAGTCATGAGTTCCCATTTCTTAATTGGTACTCTTGACAAAAGTGAGAAATATACCAATATAAAAAATTTATAACTCAGAAAATATTGAGTCTAGAGTAAAACTAACACCATCTCCCAGTTCAGCAATTGTCAGAAATAAAAATGATGTCTCTATACATGAAACAGAGTTCATCATCAAACAGTAATTTTCTAATTAGCAACTGCTACTAAACGATGTCCAGGAGGTTGCCTAGAGTGGTGCATAAATGCATTTACATGCTGCTACATGAGCTGTGCTGTAAGATGGATTGTGCTGCATGACCCAGTCTAGAACAGCCTCTGAGACAATCTCATCCCACACCATCACCTCTGAGACCTGGTGCATTCTCACTTGTAAGACTGAAATTGACTGGGGAAACCATGGAGCCAGAAGGAAAACTGGGTGGAATGTGTATGGAGAAAATGCCACATGGCTGTGGCTGCTATGGCTGAAAAATCACCTTGTCACCAAAGCTGGTCTCTTATCTGTAACCTTTCCTGACCCCTTTGCTGGGTAGTACAAAGGGTAGTGCTGCCTCTCAGGTTCTTCAAGTTCACTGCTGAGATAGGCGCTTTCTGCTCTTTTTTGGTGAATGTGGGATGGATTATCAAATATCAATTTGAACTATTTAAGTTTGATGTGAAGGAACTAAGTTACAGAGTGCTTACCTAAGCAGTTTCCCTAGAAATTCTGAAGGGCAGTAAGGAGTATTAGTAAATACTGAGCAGCATGATTTTTTTTTTCTAATTTCATTATTTCAGCTAGAACATTTCAAAATTAGAATTTTCTCTATAAAAGGAGAAGAAATTTTGTCTCAGTAATGAATTTAATTGCAGCTATTTGCTCTAAGTACAGTGGCAATAATTTTCCATCCTGAGAGAAGATTCAGCATTTTCCTGCAATGCTAAAACGGACTAGGGCACAGTTCAGTTCCTATGGAAGTTTTGCCACTTTTTACTCTTTATTTGAGTCTTCTCCTTGGTGTAACAGTGTCAATATGTCTTTATACACCTATCATGCACTCTACTATTTGCATATGTAGTATCTAGAATACTACTGCATTGTGTTACTCTATTACTGTTATATGGGTGTGCTGTTACACTGTGCTAAGCAGCACATTTTGCAGTGCTTTACCTGCCACTTTCTGCACTGAAATGCAGAAACTTCAGCAGTAACTATTCTCTCTTACAGAGAAAGAAATAGCTTTGTTGGATTTATAGGTCACAGTTAAATTAAAAATGCTACTGCCCAAAAAGAAAGGAAAAAAGGTAAGAAATTTAAATTAGTTCTTATTATATACATATCAAGTTAATCCTGTGGTATACACAGGAAATACGAGTTTTCTCCTTCTTTCAAATTCTTATGCTTCCTGAGGAATAACACTGTTCTCAGGCAACACTAAGCAGCTATTGCACAGTGGTTCTCTATGAACTTTCTCATGGACTCATATCATTATTGTCATTCTCTGCATTTGAGGAGGTAGGCTAATTATAGTAGGTGTATACACCTAAATTAATTGGGAATTAGCTACACCCAGCTACACTGGTACCACCTGGTAACATCACATGGTCATGTCACTTCATAAAGATTAAAATAAGCTATGGAGAAACATTTTATCCTGAACAGAATACTGGCCATACAAAAGGTCTCTAGCTTTAAAATAGCTTAGTGACCCTTTAGAGGATGGGACAGAGGATCAGCCCCCAAAACATCAGCACTGAAAATCCATAACTGAACCTAAATAATCAATTAAATGACAGAAGTAGAACTAGTTTGAAGTTCAAACACACTAAAAGAATACTTCTGGATAGGAGAGCTGAAAGGGTTTTGAGGCATCCTCAGTCACCATCACCAACACAGGGACATGCAGGCAGCAAAAGCATCCGTCAAAGGAATCTACATGCAGCTACTACACCTCACTGCTTGTTGGGCACAATGCAAATATTTTTCTAAAACCTTGATGTCTGCAAACCTCCCAAGTAAGACTTACAGGTGAAGGAAGCTGTCCAAACGTGTGTTTTTCCTCTTATCTTGTAATTAATTAGTCACTTTGCACAGGCTTGTTTCTGTTTATTTTCAATGTCAGTGTAAGTTTTCCAAGCTCTGTTAAAAATTAAATATTGTCAACAACAGAACTAGAGACTAAGTATATCTCTGAGTGACCCTGGTTGCCTACCCTCTTTCTTATGTGTTAACAAGTGGAAATATTATTCAGAGTTGACTATTAGCCACACTGCATTCATATACCACCTGAATTTGTTTTTCAGACATTCCTCAGTGTTCAGTGGTATGAAGTACATCACATTGTTTGTGAAGAAATCTCACCTTTATGATCCCTTTCATTTCTGCCTAATTGTCTAAGATAAGAATAGCTTGCTGTGCCTGAGGGGGAAATTTTCCATTACTGCTGAAAAGATAAATGGTAGAAAGCAAAATGAACTTGGCTCATTACAACCTCCTGAAAAAAAGGCAAATTGGTCTTCAGAAATGATATAATAGAGCTGACACTTTTAATAGTCTGGAGTTCAAATGTGGCATTTTATGTATTTTTTCCATAAAGTATAATACAAACAATTACAGATGCTGGCAATAATGAATGGTACTTAGTTTCTTTTACTAGCTTTATTCTGTAAGTTCCAGAGGGAGAAAAATTGTTTTACCAATAACCATTTTAATGAGGAGAGAAAGGTTACTTTTAAAGAAACATAACATACATTTCAGAGTGTTTCTAGTCTTAATCTCTATAATAATTGCACTAATGCATTTTGATCTACTATGAAAGTGCATAAAATGCTTAGCATGGTGAAAGCCAGAAAACTTATTTGATATTTTAAATATCTGATGAGCTTTGCAAGACAGGTCTGAAAAAATATTTCTTTCTTAGTACAGAACATAGTTCATACTAATGGTCAAGCTCTGAACTTGGGATTCATTTAGATCAGTTACTTCTAAACATATAATAGTTGTGCTGTGTATCATTAGTGCTTAACAGGTAGACATTGATTGGCTGGAGTACTGACTAGTATCACACAATTTCATCTGACAATGGAAACATTTGAGTATCGATACAGCAGAACTATGGACCATTTAATTGAAGTAAAGGATGTGTTAATCTCAAATATCCATACTGAAAAAAGAGGGAAAGCTTATCTTTTTATTTCAGAGATAAGCTTTATATTTATGTATCACATAAATTTACTTTGGTATATTGTTCCAGATTAACGGAAAGGAGCTTGCAAATCTATTGAATATATCTATATCAAATATATGTAAATATATATATACCAAAAAATATATTAAAAGACATGTATAGTGCTGTCAATCTGTGCACCAGTTCAGGAGCACCCCTAACTATTTAGATAAAAAAATCTTGACTTCAGCAGGATTTAAAGTCTGGGTTAGGCAGGTTTTTAAAGCCATGCTGAACAGAAGATTTGACTTGAGGGCATAAGATTAAGATGATTTTTCTGACAGTTTAATTCCATTTGCTCACAGGTCTGCATCTGACAGTCATTTTTCTATCAACTTCACTTTCCAAAAACAAACAAAGAAGAACATCTGGAAAGTGTTGTTTGCACACAATGCTCACGCATACAGCAAAACTTTTTGTTTTTTCAGTGGAGATCAGGTTCACAGATCAATATTTGCCATGAACATTTTGATTGTACTGATTAGCACATGTTGTGGGAAATGCCTGCATTTGTATGTAGCCTGAGGAGAGATTAATACATTGCAGGTACTACCTAGGCAGAATGCAGTAGAATGAAAACAATAATAATTCACAGATATTCAATTATTGCCTAACACAACATTACACACATTTTTATGGATACTTATAACTAGAACAACACAAGCTCATTAGCAACCAGAGAAGTATTTTAAATTATTTTATCAAAATTATTAATGCTACTTTTCCAATCTTATTGAGGTCAAGTGTGTGCATGCATTTATGTGAATAAAAAAATAGATAAGTTCTGTACAAATAAACTTGTTATGTCACCTTGCTTATTGAATTCTCCCTCTTTCCCACAAGCAACCTCTGTGCTGTAGGAGGAACAAGGTCATACCCACTGATACAATTTACAATCCTTCTATGTACATAGCTCTAATGGGAAGGGGAAGGAGGTCCTGAAGGCTGTGGAGTCTATTTCTGCTTTCATGTCATGTCTGGTTGCCAAAAAAAGCATCCCAGGAGGTGCCCCATGGCTCCAAAGATGCCAGGTGCCCTTTTTCTTTCCCTCTATTCCACATTTCTAGCCTTTGACCTCTGCCTTCCCTTCCTTCCCTTCCTTCCCTTCCTTCCCTTCCTTCCTTCCTTCGTTTCTTTCTTTCTTTCTTTCTTTGTTTTCAATTTTTCAATTTTTTCTGCCTCAGAATTACACTTATTTTTTTTTAGTTTCTGTGTTCTTGCTATTTTCAGGCAGATTTTCCTTTTTTAAGGTGAGCTTTAACATTGTCCTGCAGGTTGAAACTTAGATACACTGGAGCCAGAATAAGAAAAACAAACACAACAAGAAACAGTGACTGCTATCTATGTTAAAGAGGGGTTGTGCATGCTTCACTCTGAAGGTCATGCCAACACAAACCACATCACAATTCTTTCAAACACTTCTTGAATTTGCACTCTCTTCAGCAGCGGAGGTTCGGTTATTTAGCAAACTTCTTCCACAATAAGACAGGAATCCTTGCCACAGCCCCCGACTGATGCAGCAACACAACTGCTCAGTAATAACTCTAGATACCACCCAGCACATTGATACAGGCTTGTTAAAATCTGGAGGGTTTATTTCAATAACCACATTTCTTGCACTTGCTTGGTGTATCATAATGTCCTGGGTTGCAGTGTATTCTATTACCATCCCCATCAGCTGTTAAAATCAGGTGGGGCAGTGTTTCCTTGCCTCCTCCCCCCAGACTATCTTTCTGTTAATTGCCCATCATTGTCCTGCCGCCTGACTCAGAGATAACTCCCTCCGGATTATCTTCTGTTAATGAGCCTAATCAACACTCTGCCTCATGACTTGTTACCCCATTGTGAGATGCTCCACCCAGAGGGAGGAACCAAGCATCCCAGCGTGGATATAAGCTGAGGCTGAACACCAGAGACACCGGCTTCCCACTGGGTTTCCAGAGGACAGGAGCTACACAGCCACCATTGGACTTCCTGAGGAAGAGCAGACTGTTTTACTACAGGATCACTGCTTCAGAGGACTGCAGCCACCATTCTACCAGACTGCTACCACCACCTTGCCTAACAGGGTGTCAGGTTGTACCTTGACTCTGTCACTTTGACAGTGTTTTCTTTTACCTTTTTTTTTTTTTTTTTTTTTTTTTTTTTTTTTTCCCCTTTTCTTTAATTGCCATTAAATTGTTATTCTGACTTAGTGCCTCCCACTGGTTTGTTTTCAAACTAGTACACTAATTGACATAGATTTTCCCCCCACTGTTACCAGATTTTTGGAGCTCCAAAAGAGTATGTTTCTTCTAAGTCAGAAGTCAGATCCTCAGTATTTATATGTAAGATAAGTGTCCACTCTGCAGTGAGATGTGTGACTGCAGTGAGCTTACATGTCCCCAGGTCATCTTTCAGAGAACCTCTTTGAATGCAAATAGCCATCCTGCAGGCCGATTCTCCCTCTCTCATTCTCCTGACCAGCTGGACACTGGTCACCTTTGAGCTGAATACTATGGCATTCTTAGCACTGTACTGTACCTAAATCCTAAACTCTCCGGAGCAGCACTGTAATTAGTGCACAATCAATCCTGTGCTAGTGTTGTCCCCACATGACTAATCCAGACATCCAGTTTTCAGTTCAAAGCTTGCTTCTTACAGCCAGAGGAGTTCAGTGCATCTCAACATTTCCATATATACCTGCCTTAAATGCTTCCTCAGTGTTCACTGGCAGGTTTTTCATGCTCCATGTTGAACTCTGTACTGCCAGCAGCTGCACAGGTACCAGTCTGAACTAGCTGACAGCTACCCAGGGTACAGCTGCAAGGTGACAGTCACACCTTTGGGTTTCAGTGTCAGCACGCCTTGAGCTGACAGCAGTGAGAGAGGAGGTGACATGAGGCAGAGACCAAGAGTATCACCCCTTCAAACCAGCTTTTACAGTGTGTGAAACTGGCCTAAATTTTAGGTTTTAGAGTTTGTTTTCAAGGTGAGAGGTATACAGAATGAACTTTTATGCTGATTCTACAATTCCTCCAGTCTTCCTTAAGGCACAGATTTCTGTTCAAATGGTTTAGTGATACTATCCATCAGAGGGTTCAGCCTTTGCAGTATGTTTCACAGGAGTCCCTAGGTTTGACTCAGGAGCAATATATCACTTTAGTATTGCTTTATAGCCTGTTGTCAGCTGTATATTTATCATATTTATGTATGTATTGGGAAAGAATATGTGAAATTTCTAATAATCAATATTGTATTGAATGTAGCCAATAGAAACTAAAATAAAGAGGCATATCAGTGAAAGGAATATCGTAGAAGTAGTCATCAAGAAGTGCTAAAATTAACTGTCAATCTTAACTTATATATCTTATCTTATCTTATCTGGTAAACTTCAAGTTAAGCGACAAGTTAGAAACTGCTCACATACTTACTGAAATTCCTAAGGTTGGAAGTGTTAACAATGCTCAGGGCAAGGAAACTGTCCACCCTTTCCATAGCCTTCAGGATCAATGATCTGCATGACAGACTTCATTTTTCTTTCTGAAGTTTAAATCCTTAGCAATACATGTATTGTAGCCACTACTCTGCAGATACACTGGAGCCAGGTTTAAAATAACCTGTTAAAGGACCTGTAGTAGGTCATCTGTAGTAGAGAGTAGAAACAGCTGGACCTCTGTGTGCACTATGAGTCTATAGGAGAAGCAAAATAAATTAGCAAGAAACCTGGTCCGTACTAGTGTCACAAAATGCATCTACAACAGGACACTGCTGATAGTAAAACTTGCCAGAGTAAATGTAGTTTAGGGGTGCTGCTGTAGAAACACCTTCATAAAGATTCAAAAAATGTGTATCTCCAAATTTTACTGAATAGGGTCCTGATTTGAAAAAAAGAAACCCAATGAATTAAGCAAGTGAGAACACTGCCAAAAGAAAGCATAGGATAAGATACTAAGTACTGTGTGGAATCAGATCTACCTTGCTGTAAAGCTACAGAACATCAAGTGCACCAGAACTTCTAGCTAAATTATGATGGGTCCCTGGACAAAGCTCTTTGCTCCTCTGATACAATAAGAAGGGGCAAGGTGAAGAAAAACACTGAGTTGCCTGGCAGGAATCTCCTTTTCTAGTTAAGTAGGGGTAAGTTTGGAAGTTCTTCATATAACAAACTCCAGAGTCTTCCTAGGAACTTGCTTCGTTACATGATCAAATTAAATTTGAGAAAAAATAGGATTATTGCTGTAGCTGCTAGGTTTTGCTTAGCAGGCTGTGGCTCCTGAGAGCTCAGCGGGGGTTACCCAGGGCACTGCGACCCGGTCACATCCCACAGTCCATTTCAGACGGCCCCGTGACCTTGCTCTGGTCAGCTACAACCAGTGATGACAGAGGAGGCAAGAAGGGTCTCCCATGAGGGTAAGAGATGACTTTAATCACATCTCGGGCCGGGGACCCTCAGAGGCAGAGAGACCACGTGGTCTGGGTCCGGGGGATTTTGTCAGGGGTTGGGGTACAGGAAGCAATAGGGAGAGCCCAAGGGGGTGGCCAAGGCTAGGGGCGGGGGGGAGTGGGAAGGGGAACATGGCATCACGAAAGCAGTGGGTTAACAGGCTACCAAAGGTTGTAATTTAAGAGGTAAGAAATGTTTATCTGTCTAGTTTGAACAACTAGAATAAAATTTTTATAGAAATTTAACTTGGCTTTTGCTTGTACTCATAGCTGTGAACAAAGGTATAATTGATTTCCCAGAGATGCACACCAGCAACTTCACAATCTCTGCTCCTTCACCTCTTCCTCCTTTGGGTCAGTATCTTGTTGAGGAGAATGGACAAGTGTCTGTTTACGTGGTGGAAACAGGATGGAGCAAATCCACACTCAGAAGAGTCATTTCTCCTGGGGAAACAGTTCCTCACAGCTCAAAACTCAGCTTTCTATGTAAAATAACCAATATTAGTGCTTAAAAAAAAAGTTGAATCAGTCCCCTTTATTACTAAACAGATGAAAACTACCACAGTTGTTTTTATATTGTTATTTCATATGGTAAATAACTCTATTAAGCTAGCCCTATAAATGTAATAAATCTATAAATTGTTTCCATCACCACAAATGTGCGAAAAAACCTTGAAAGAAAAACTAAATAAGAATTGTGATCCTTAATAAATAAATGCTTCATTCTAAACACACTATTCCAGAAAATCCATTTCATTTTAACATTCTTGTTCTTTTCTCTGCATTTCCCTGTCCTTAACAGCAAGGTGCATCCATCTAACACTGTTTTGTAAGGACGGATTCTTCTCTGCCAACATAATAAGAAAATCTAATTTTTCTTTCTTTCCATGAGAGCAACCTATTCCAAAGGCTGAGTTTTGAAGTGATCTCAAATGGAGTGCTCCTCTACCCATCAGATTTCTTCTTTTGCAAAATCAGTTCATGATGTGTTTCTGATGATGAAAGATGAAGGTAACTAACAAATCTGTATGATAGTCTTTTTCTTGCAAAACAATAAATTTCCTGAATTTTAGTTTTGTTTCAAATGGCCTGAAATCTTCATAATATATTGTTTTGTAGGGCCAGGTGGGGGAGAAACTCTGAATTCAAACAAGAGGCTATTCTCTGATCTCAAATGCAGATATCACTGTTGGAAGCGCTTATAGATACTCAGGTGTAGAGTTTCCTGAGGAGATGAAAAATGTGTGCCCAGTTCTGTATCCTGAATGCCCAGCATTTCAACATTCATTTTCCAGTCATGTGCCTGAACTTCATGCTGTAGAGCATTTGGGATCCTTTAAAACATTTGGACATCTTTGCTCCACTTTGCATAAAGCATAAAACATTGTCAGTAAAGAAGTGAGGTTGAAGAGCTTTGTGGTTGGAAGAGTCACCAAAGGTGGATAAGAACTTCCTGCCTGGCTGCCTTTGCTGAACAGCCTGACTTGCAGTGACACAGTGTCAAGATGCTTCTGGTAACAAATACATAACTACTTCTTGCTTAATGGGACAGTTGCACCGGCAGTATCTGCCTCAATTCCAGGATATTTAGCTTGGAAAAAGCATATGACTGTCTTCTCTCTTGGCAGGGAGTACCCCTCAGGGAAGGGAGGGAACAAAATAACAGATTCTAGTTTTCTTGAGTGAGTGTTCTCATGGTTCAGCACTAAGATAGCAGGGAAACATCTCTTGGTTTTTTTTCACTTGTCCCATCATTTTATTTGACTCTACATTCTGAAGAAGGAGCAGTTCTGCCATGTTGAGCTCCATGACTTTTCTTGCTGTGGTGTAAAGCAAGTCAACATGTTTTAAAAGCGTTTTCATCTAGACTGATTTAGGCCGTTGAACTACAGAATTAATTATTCACACAGCCCTATTAAACAGATAGGCAGATATAAACAGCTAAATTACCTGCTCCTTATTATTTGTCAAATAGTAAAATTTAAAAAATATTTTGTTCCAGCATCTGTTCTTTTCCTTTTTTGTATGTGCTCTCTTGGTATCTTCTTCCAATTTCCATTTATCTACTTCTCCAACCACACCTATTCATACACTTTTTTTTGTACTTCTTGATACAACAGTAGCATATTAACATATTTCTACATTCTATTTCACTTAAGTTCAGTCTTGTCCCAGCACTAGTTTTTCTCTCCTTGATTTAAAAGAAAGTGCTAATTCTGACTTTATTCATAAGTGTCACAATGGCGCAGTTCTTTGGTATGGATAAACGTGAGTAAAAGTGTGCAGAATCAGGTTCTATGCAAGGACAAGTCCTGCAAAGCTAAAGCTGTAGCTAACATGATATATTTCAGGAGACCGGAATAGGAAATTTCACCTCAAGAATCTGATTAGCATACAAATGGGTGCCAGTGACACTGACCAAGGTGAAAAGCTGGTTCCATGAAGAAAATACCAAAATTATTTACTGTACATCCATATGGAATGTAGGGAGATGAGTAGTTTCTTTGATTTTTTTTTTTAACATAGGTATGAAACAGGTTTACTGTTACTCTTTAAACACTGCTGCATCCTGCATATCCTTTGACATTACAAAACAGTTTTAAAGTACCAAAACTATAAAAAAACCCCAAGGTGGACAGATAAGCAGGAGACAGCCAGATGTCACCCATGTTTCTGTTTCATTTCTCCACTGCTTCAGTTCTTTTTAATGTGTTTACTGTATACATACCATATTGACATATTTTGATTAATCATCAAAAAGAGGACTGGATCTTATGCTACACATTCCCTGAGATGAAATTTGGTCAAAGGATCGTTTCCAAGAGAAACAACAGTGTGAGATTTCCATGCGGAAGTCCTTCAGTCCCACTTTTGTGTTTCAGAGAGATAGGAATAGCCTAATCATGCATTAGTTAGCACATTATTTTTTAAAAATTTCTTCTGTTTTTTCTTTTTCCATTTTTTTTTCTTCCTGCAATATAAACTGAGTTGAAACTGTAGCTCTGTTTAGAAAACTTGTGTCTTAACATCTCCCTGATGTACTTGACTGCACTCCAACCACAGCTCTTCATGCCCTGGTTTTCCTTCTGAGATATGGTTTCATAACAGTGAAATGACTGTTTTTAGGCACACCATGTATTACCTCATACTATGAGAATCAACCTCAGCTGGCCATTTCAACACCTTTGCATTTCCAGAGAAGTGCAGAGAGACCATATTGTTAATAACTGGAGTCCATTAGTAACTTGGGAAAGCATCAGAAAGGAATTTCTGTTGCACAACACAGAAAGGATGGGTCACATTTTAAAGACCAGGATCAGCAAAGCGAATTTAGTTACAGTTTCTATCTCAAGTGATTCTGTATGCAGGTAAGTTCTTAAATCTGTATATTTATCCTAGTAAAAATATTTATGGAACCCCTTGGTCAGTTCAAAACCCTCTAGGAAGAATCAAAAGCAAGAAGGAAGAGCAACTATCCTTATTCCTTGGAGAGCTCTCACTCAGTTTTCCTACAGTGCCATATAAACGGTATTCACTTCTGCATATTTTCTTAGCAAACCTTGAGACTACCACAAAATGAATAAAGAGGCAATGTTCTAACAGCGGTGTGACCTCCAGAAAGGGCTTTCTATCACCTGGGACCTTTTTTTTCTCATCAATACAATGAGATATTTACATTGGGAGACTATAGCTGTTTCTTTGTTTTTCAAGTTCTCCTCATTAATATCCATAGGAAAGTCTCAGCTTCTTTCAGTGGGTGTTGACATTTCTATTTCCAGAGGCAAGAACTAACTCTGTGATCTGCTTAGGCACACATGGACCTGAATTCTGCCTTCAGTGAGATTAGAGTGAAAGCCGTAGCTGTGTTCAGCATAAATAATTGAGCAACAAGTAGATATTTTCTAGGTATTTCAGCCTTGAAAGACCTCCTGATTACCCCTCTGAAGATAGAATACACCAGACTTGGTGCCAAAGCCCAAGCCAGGAGTCCCCGTGTAATCTGAAAAGCTACAGGTGTCCCTGCCTTGGTTTGTTAACATCACAGGACTGACTTAACTAAAAGAGGGCCCCTTCATAGTAACTCTTCTTGTGAACATTAGGTCTCATCCTATTTGGTTTCATCATCAGTCAGAGAACACCTGCTCATTGTTCATTTATGGCAGTCTTCACCTCCAACACAAAGAACCAAGTCTTGTATTTACTTTTTACTCCTACCAAAATTAAGAAGCTTGGAGCTGTTACTGTTAAAATTTCACATTTCCTCTTTTGGGTTTTTTTTTCTGATGTAATAAAAAATCACATGACTTTATGCAAACATATGCACATGTGTCTTCTGGAATAAAACTAATGCTCAAAAGACTTTTTTAGTTATCTAGGCAGTATTAAAAGTGATAACAACAAACCAAAAAAACAAGGAAGACTTGTCTTTGTATTTATGCAGCCAAATAATGTTACTGAAATCTCAAGCTATTATATTGCCTGCCTTATCTTCTTCCAATATGGAAAATAGATTGACTCTGATTAAGAGTGCTATTGAGGATAAGAATATAAATTAGTGGATATAGTTAACAGGCTTTGATGGATGATGCAATACATATTTTTTTTTTACTAAAGCACGGCTAAAAATAAACTCTCCAGCTTTAGTATACCATAATAGTAGTTCATGAGCAACCTGTTTTCTCACATTAATTTTAAGCTGGCAGGCTTCCATTATATAATGTTGACTTTGGAGTGAACTCCTTCAAATCTCTCTTGAAGGCATTAACTTTCAATTTCAAAACTGCTGTAGAGGAAAAGAGATATTGGATCTCCTTGGAATAGTTATACTGTGAGAGCAATGTTGTTATTGCTCCTGGGTTAGAATCTATACTGAGAAGACTCAAAGCCTGTTGGGAACATCTTGCATTTAGACTGAGCTGTCAGTACACTCTACTCAGAAACTGCTGTAGAAAATGAATAGTGAACCAACTATCTTCATTACCAATAAACTGTCCACAGTACTAAAAGTATGGGAGGGCAAAAAGCTATGAAAGTGTTCACTACAAATAAATCAGTAATTAGAAGCAGAAGTGTGAACATTTTTGCTTTAAAAATTTACGCAGTAAAGTGATGAAATGGCTATCTTAATTTTTTAATCATTTTAGGAAACCTTGATATAACTGCTACAGGAAGAGCCCAAAAGTCATCATAAACTGTTTTTTGAACCTGTTACTAGGCATATTTGGTGTTTTGCGAACTGAAGACTGGAGGCAGAATAAGTGACAGCACTCAGAACACATGGGTTACGTACTGGCCTTGCTGCAATTCCTAGACTATGCAATATCTCCTCAAAACTCCCTCTGGTGCACCAGCATTGGGATAGAAGACGGTGCAGAGTTCCTGAGGGTGACATTTACTGAACTGGCTGTAGACCAAGAGGCAGTAAGACCACACCTCTTTCACTTAGCAAGCTGCTAATTACACCTCCTGAAGAAGAGTTTCTTGGCTTGGGATCAGCCCTGGGCTGCACACCTGCGTTGCTGGGGCAGGCCTGAGCTAACGATACTCATGTATGGCACGGCATTATGCACCCCATCAGTCTGGGTCTTGCATGAAGGTTTGTTTCTTCATCATGCTTCACAACATAACATGAATATTTTCTAAGACCTCTCTGATTTAAAGGGAGCTTGACAATGCTCAACCCACCACAGCATTTTAGACATCTTTGTGTCAAACAAATATTAACATCCATAACCTGTTGAATAACTCTTAAAATATCATTATGTTAGTATTCTCCAAATTCAGCTTTCCAAAGTAACAAGATTTTTTCTTCCCCCTCAAAAGAAATATCGTAAGAGGCTTCCCATGCAATCCCAAGTGACTGGCTAGTGGTAGAAGCAATGCAATACAACGTCCAACAGGACATTGTAAATCTCAGGGCTTAAAGTCAATAATGCTGGGTACTAAAGTCTTCCCTTACCTTTTTTCACTTTGTAGCTATGCTCAAGTTTGCAGCACAGGCAACCTTCAAAAAGTTGGAAGATCAGGGAAGCCCTCCTAAAAGTTCTCTATTGTGCTATTGAACCACCTCAGAAATAAATACTTTAACAATATAATATGCTGCTTCAAGGTGTTACTAATGCTATAGGAGTCTACAGGTATTCTTTGCGAATTAAGTTTGTCAGAGACTGTCACATTTCTGTCACAAATGCAAAAACTGAGAACAAGCCTGCTGTAGCTTGCCATAAGTATCGACTGTCTGCAGGAAACTGACTGTGTGGCTTAAAATGTGGGGGAGGTGGGATGCTGAAGAGGAAGACTAGGGATAGTTTCTTACAGAGAAAAAAATGTTATATAAAAGAATACTGTAATAAGTGGGAATACAGAAAGAAAGAAAAAAGAGCAATCCAATAGGGCATAGATAAAAAAAACCTAGCACATATTTTAGATGCAACCTGGCAGGAAAGAGAATACTAATGTGCCAAAATTAATATACTGCAGAGAATGCCAGTTTTATTCTGCCCATTCATCACTACATATGTTTTTATATCATGTTGATAAAAAATGATGCTTTTGTGGGTTTAGTGATACTCCTGGAGGAAAGTTGCACCAGGGACAGAGAAGTCTGAATAATCAAAACATGGGAGATGAGAAACATTTGCAAAGCCCGTCTTTCATGTTTTGGGAGGAACACAACAAACTACTGGGGAAATCACTCTCAAAAATATTTATTAATGACTGTCTCCAAAGGCTTTCTAGACAAGGTGGCCCTGTGTGCAGGAAAAGATGGAGATGCAAACCCCACCTTGCCCTGCTCAATCTGAACCTACACTGCCCAATCCTGCTGCATCTTTGATTGTGGACGCATGTTGCCTTCTGGCTCTCCCTCCTTCCCCTTTAGATCTCACTGCTCCCTGACATCTTTTACAGCTGCTGTTGTGATTAATGGCTAACTCACTTCAGTTAAAATGAGTTTTCTTAAATTGTTTGAAATAACACATGTAGTATAATTCCTGTCTTAGTCTGTTTCTTCCTAACATAGGCTAGGAAGCAGTTAGGCAGGTGCATCACATGGCAAATCTAGAAAGAAAATTACACTGGAAGGGGTTAGACCAGAAAGAGACAAAGTCCAGGAGCCATAGTCTCCTCAGCTGTAAGGGGCAGGACAGTATCTTAGACTACATAAACCCAGGAATTTCCCACCCAGGCAGTCCTTTTGGTCCGGCTGGTTCATTCTCAAGCATCCATCACAAGTAACCACCCTTCGGCTGCACTATACAACCCCTGACTTGTATCATGTGTCAACGGCTCAGCGATGGGATCCAACTCAAGATTAAACATAAGATATTTTCCATTTGTTTCCAGTCTGTTATCCTTTGGTTTATCACCAAAGAGTATAGCATATAATAAGCCTTTAATTTTATTGTTAAGAGGCAATTGCAGAAAATAATCTGTAGATGAGGGTGCCTACCTGAAAAGTCAAACATCGTGATATGCCAGGATTTGATTTGAAGATGGAGGATCTCAATACTTAAAACAACCTCTAAAAACCTGAACTTTTGGAAGGCAAGATTGAAAGTGTTGTCAGTAAAGCAGTTTTCCATCAGAATTACTCATAACTGTCACACAGTTACAAGCTTGGTTTGAACAAATGTCTCTAGAAAGGAGCACGAAACCAATAAAAGATTTTCTGATTGTCTGCTTTGCTATGAGACAGTCTAAATCTGAGGCAGCCAACTACAAGGCTGTCCCTGTAGCAAGAAAGCTAGATTTTTTTTCTGTGGAGAAATTTGTGCATGGGTGCACACATGGAGGCTGTGTGTGTCCCAGTCAGAATAAAACCAAATTTCAGAATATTGTTCATACACAATGAAATTATTTTTCTCAGAATTTGTTTGGTGTGCAAACTGAGGTGCCAAGATCCAGTCACTGAGATGCCAAGATCCAAACAGTCCTGTGTGAGCAGACTAGGACCTTGGCATGAGAAGGGGAACCTCTTATGAAACACGTGGTGGTAAGTGTCAGAAATAAGTAATGGCTATTCTGAGCACATCCTATATTCCCATCTCCTTAGAGCTCATTGCCAGAGTAGAGATGCAGCACACCTCTCTACTGTCCATGTGTATAAACACAGATGTAATATCCTACCCAAAAAAATTTGCCTTAATTTTGCATTGCAAGTTCTGACTTCTCTTTAGGGCATTCTCTGGCATTAATTATACTCTCCCTGTATATAAATGACTCACATACTTGTAGGAAGAAAAGAATACTATAAAGACCCCAGACCACAATTCTGTCCTGAAAATGTAACACTTTAAATAACATAGTTAATATGATTTTAATACTTTGTGAAAAAAATAATATATGACAGCAAAAAAGAAATCCTGAAAGCTCCTTCCTCCTATAATGATAATCCATCTCCTTCAGAAATAATAGCAGTGTTTTCATGATGGTGTTAAATCTATCCTCTATAAGCTACACTACAATTTGGAAGAGACTAAAGAAACTGAAGATGTTTTTAACCATGATTTTGAAACAAAATAACCTCTACTTATATATGTCTTATTCTAACACTTGCTCTGGCAGTGAAGGATTTGTATTTTTGCAGTGGCTCAAAACTTCATGCATTAACAATGGAATTGTGTAAATTAGAGATACAAATTAGGAATGCAAGGTGTGAATTCAAGGTTCATAATCATTCCAAGTCTGTCCATCATGACTGGTAGGTGATCCATTGTGGTCTCAGAGCTGATCACTTGGCCTATACTTTAAAATATTTTCCCACAGGTTTTGCTACTTCTTAGACCCATTCTACTCTGGTACTATTCCTTTTGGTAACCCTTCTGGAGTTCTTACTATGTCACTTAGCATATGTGCATTTTAATGCCACTGAAAAACTAAGGATTCTATATGAATCTGATTTGCATTCAGTTACTTTTTAATGACCTCATTAGCATTCCTTCTTTATCCTTCAACAGTGACTATTTAAATCAGAATCTTTTTCTTTTAATTGAGTGTTGTCAAAGAGCTGGGAGGACTTTGGGTTATCTCTCCAGACATACTTTGGAAAAAAAGTCAATGCTACTGTAGCTAGGTTGCAGAATTCATGGAAACATAGAAGGGTTTGGGTTGGAAGGGGACCTTGAAGATCAGCTAGTTCCAACCTCCCTGCCATGGGCAGAGACACATTTCACTAGACCAGGTTGCTTAGAGCCCCAGGGATGGAGCATTCACAAGTTCCCTGGGCAACCTGTTCCAGGGTCTCACCACCCTCAAGGTAAAGAATTTTTTTCTAATATCTAATCTAAACTTACTCTCTTCCAGTTTGAATCCATTCATGACTGGGTTTCTGGGCAATTAGATATCTACCTGCTTCTTAATCACCCCAGCTGATAGGTTATCATTATGTACTATTGCTGAAGTAACTTTTTCTACTACTTCTCCCATCAAGGGAATAACCTCCAAAGTACAACTGTGGGGCAATGAAGTCTGCAACTCACAAGTTAGAATCCCCTCAGCCTGTCTGTTGGAACATGAATTAAGTCCAGAACTAAGCAGCTGACCACCAGTTCAGTTCAACAGTGTCTTCAACAGACACAAATTCTCTAAGTCACTATTGTCTCTCTAAAACATCAATCTCTAATCCAAAATTTGGATCCTCAAAACCTTTACTTGGCTTCTTCCTGGCTCTTGGGACACATGCATGCTTTAGAGAGAAACAGTTCCCCTTCAGTGAAACTCCTGAGCGTGATAATGCTGAGGAGGTAGTTGCCAAAATACAGCAGGATGCATATAGCAGATGTTCTTCTCCCAGTGATCCACAACTACCAAAATTCCTTGCACCGATCTTGGCAGTACTTGGTACTCTCTCCTCTTTGTCAGTAGTTGGTGGCTAGACATTTATCCAGCAAATGAAAACCCAGAATCAATTCCATCTGATAGCAGGAATATCTACATCTTTCCTTCCAAAGAAAAGATCACCACCAAGCGCACAACAGGTGTGTGATTTACCTAATCTTTAGGGTCTGTCATAGGAAAATTTAGTGTGGGCTGAGGAAAACAGCAGAGCAACTGGAACTCAAAAACATACCTTGCATACTAGCCTAGAAACTCAGTCCTATTCTTTTAAGGTTTGTTCAAACCACTGAATATATTAGGAGAAAGGGCTGTCAAAAGTACTTCCCAAATTTACTCAAATGCTTGACCAAATACTAGACCAGTTGTGATTTTGGATATTGTCCCTAGTGCAGCCAGCAGCTTCAAGCTGAGACCAGAAATAGGTGAAAGGATCTTTTTGCATCCATGCAAAGCTGTCTTAGGTGGCTGGATAATTATTAATTGCTCTGGTTCACCTGGGCCATTGTAATTTCTGTTTGCCTCAGGAAAAACTACCGTTTCCTTCAGGCTGTAAACCAAACCAAGCCTCTTTGTTATGTCCTTGCTTGCAGTTATTTTGTAGGACAAAAACTGTGGCACTCCCCACTCTGAGTACACTGCAGTTTGTTAGCTCGAGGGTTGCAATGTGTCCTGGGTGAAATGTATTAACTGCAGTTACAGTTCCAAGGAAGGCTGCCATGTCTACATAAATTTATGGTTATTTTTTCTAAATGTGCTGTACAGACAGACTTTGATATTATGATCTGTTTTCAATATTCATCTTTTTTTTCAAAATGTCAAAGCAGAGGGAGGCCTTCATGGTTAAGATTACAGCTACATTTGGACTGATTTTAAATGAATAATGGAGAGTATGTATCATGTTGTCTGGGAATAATGTTAGAGCTACTGAAAACTGGGGCTTCTGACTCACAAGATTTTTAGTGCTATTATTTAATGACTGAGTTCCAGGGAGACAAAGAACATCTTCCAGCTGAATCTGGGTAACTGCAAAGTCAGGCGTGAAAGAGGCTGGAGCAAAGACAGCTCAGCACAGTGCAGTGCTTTAATCTATCTTTTACAACATTCACTAGAGAACTCTCAGTCTATATCACCACATCATTCCTGGACTTTTTATTTTGAGAACTACCTAAAACACACTGGCAGCCTAAAGTGCAAGGATCATTGATTTTTGCTAACCTAGCTGAGGGCTTTAGGCTACAGAATTAGACTACTAAGTCACAGAGCACTAAGCTCTATACCTGCAAGACACTGCACCTCTTATATAAGAATTTTCTAAGTTTTCTGACTCAGAATCTCTTGTGCAGGGATAACAATTTTTTTTTGCCTGAAGAAGGGCCATGACAGGGTCCTTTCATGGCAGACGTAATACGGATCCTTGGTTAGACAGGCTGATCTAGCAAGTTTATAATAAAAATATGACATGAGAAATACTGTTTCCTGATTTGTAAAAATACATGAGATTTTGGAATAAATGTCAAAATAAAAAGATAATCTTATTTTGAAAATGGATCTGTTTGGTTTACCATAAATCATAATAGTTTCGAGAATTATATTTTTATTTTGACTTTTAAATATAAGTTATTAATATTTCACTTACTAATATGATGAAGGCCAAGTCCTTTTCCAGTAAAGAATAGGATCATTACACTGGAAAATATCAGCATTGACTTCTCAAACTTTTAGCAATTGTAGTTTCTGAGACAGGACATTTACTAACAATAAAACAGTTTCCAATCACTGTGGAAGGTTGCAAACTGCCTCTACTTTAATGCACTGAATACCTATATCTAGTTAAGGAACTATCCCATCGAGGACTTAGATCACTCCTCTCTTACCAAAACTACACATTTCTGAAAGATGTATCTATAACTTTTTCCACAAGCCAAGCCCATATGCAAAGAAGAATGAAAACCAAGAAGTGGATTTTAGAACAATCAGGTAATATTCTAGATCTGACAGCAGAGCTGAGGGTGAGACTGAACAACAGAATGTGGAGTCACTAACATCAGCAATGAAGCACCACTTTGAGAAAGACATGCTTTTGGTGACCATTTTCATTTAAAAAGCTCAACGCTTGAAAATTAGTTTTATTCGCAACAGCTGCCCTCTGAATTTATAAAACAGGCTTCCTCAAGTGATCAGCATTTTAATCTTTCCTCAATAAATGTTGCTAAATATCACTGAGTGCTTCAACAGACGGTCGAGTGGCCCTGAGTTTTTGGGAAATTAAATGAAATTGATAAGCTTTTTTGTAGATAACTGTGAGAAAGACTGATACGTCACAGCACTTTTGGTAAGAGTGAGGTACAGCCTTCGCAGCTTGACAAACACCGTTACACAAAAAGCAAAAGAGAATTACATATTTAGGGTAATTGATAAAAGAGACGCCATTGCCACTTATAATTTGTTCCAGTTGCATCTCACAGATTCACAGAATATTCTGAGATGGAAGGGACCCACAAGTATCATGACCCATATAGGGATTGAACCCACAACCTTGGTGTTATTTGCACCATTATTAGAACCATGGTCTAACCAACTGAGCTGATCTCAGCTCATTAGTGATGGAAAATTAATAGCTCCAAAATGCCCATGAAATTATATGGTGATCTTGGTTCAGGTCCCAGTGTCAATATGGTGGTCAGAGAGCACACCTTGCCTCCAGGCAGGTATGGCCCTGCCTGGGTGAAGCACAGCTCCTCAAGGAGGGGCAGGTCCCAAGGGCTACCTGTCTGAGAACATAATACATGTGTTATTATCTTTCACAGACTTTGTCAGTTTTTCATTTAGTGGTATTTTAGCAATCCCTTGAGAGATGTCATACCAGTTCTCTTGACCAATCCAAGTGATGTGTACTTTAAGGAAAGGTTCCTCTCCTTCCAAAATATGCAGTTTTGTTTAGTGCACAGTCTAACTAACCCCTTACTCATTGAATTTTACTAAATAAGTTCTATTCCAAATGTACATTTCCAAATATAAACTACACCAGAATTTAGACAACAATCCCATGCCATTCCTTCTTTGTTACAGTGCGGATACTGCAACATGTGTATCAGACAACGAGGCCTGTGGAAAAGAAATATATACAGACCAATTCTTGATAGATGTTTCAGAGAGATGTTTATTTCTCCAGCTGCATGGCTGAGGATCTGCCGAGGAACTGAGGCAATCACGGGACCCGAGGGTCCTTGCCCGCGCAGGGGAACACAAACCAACCAGTGAGGAACGAGGCTGAGCAGGGGCAGGGAAACCCCGTGCCTCCCCCTAGGGCCCCTCTCCCAGGGCTACATGGCAGGCAGAGGGACCCCGACGCTTCTTCACTGTATTTTCTATATTCAGGAAATAATTTCTGTTCTAAATCATTACTTTAAATGGTTTTTATTTAGTGTCAAAATAAATATTTCTGAAGTGTGTTCAAATTTGACAAACTTTCAAGATTATTGTATTTTATTTATGAATCAACAATTTGTGTATTTTCTAAACAAAAAATAGAGATCTAACTCCAGTTCTCTGTGAACAACTGTAGTGCACTCCATTGCACTTTAGTTCAGGAACTGACTAGCAGAACTTCTCATTACAGAATAATAATAATAATGGATATGTACATTATCAGCTATCTATGTTGCATATTTTAGACATGATTTAACTTGCACATGGATGTACTGGCATCTTCAGTGCAGGAAAGTGAAGATAGCATACATTTGATCAGTTTTGAAGTGTTTACAATGTCTAACCTCCTTGAACACTCTCAAAATATGTAAAGTGGTTTTACAGTGGCCTTGATTCTTAGTAAGGTGGTAAATATTAAATTGACCATATTGAGATAGTTTGACTGCAGTCTTTCTACATTAAATTAAAAAAAAAAAACATTTTAATAAAGCTTTCCCCTTCATTTACTTTTGATGATTTCCTATTCATGCATAATATAGGGACACGCACACACATTTATTCTTTTCAAGGTATTTTGCTTCAGTTCATCTGAAAGATTTCTAATCAGTTTGAGTTCATTTGAAATAAAATGGCCAAACTAGGCTGAAAAATGTTTCCAACCGGCTTTAAAGTTGTGTGTAAACTACACTTCAAACTGAGCAGGTGCACCTCTTCATTGTAGACACTTTCCAACTCAAAGGATAAGAAACACCATTTTCCATGTATACAGGGCCCTGGGCACAAGTCCTTGAAAATGTTGTCCTTAAAATTTATTCTGATTTCATTGTAGCTTCAGCATAATGCATTTACCGACATGCTTTAGTACAGTAAATGCCTTTTGGGCCATCTCATTCCATTCCATAATTGTTTTCTGGGGAAACCCTTACCCTCTACTTGATATATGCAATACAGATGGTTGTAAAACTTGAATTTTATTGATGCATAGTAATATCTTTCTCAGCACCCTTAAAGAAAGTGACATAATTCTTTAAGACATAATATTACGCTTAGGAATTGCTCTAGAGGGTCATCAATCTTTTGTGAAACTCTTCCAGCACTCTGCTAGTGTTAAATAAACCATGACTAGAATGAAATTCAAAATAGTTTGAGTGATTTCTGCAAAATGTTCTCCATTTGCCAATTATGTAGCACTATATTTCATCCTATCAGTTATTCATTATTCTTTGCTAAAAAAATACAGCAATGGCAAGGGATTTTTGTGAGTTCCAGAAGAATTGCAGATGACCCACTTCTTGAAAACCAGGTATTATTTTATAAAACATGGCAAAGCTGATAACTAAGTGATGATGAAGTGGTATTTGTTTTTAAATTTTGTTTTCTTGATAAGAAACAATATTCAAGCCCAGTGGGAAGAGGGTTTGTTCAAAGCCATTTTCTAAAATGTTGACTGGGTCTTCTGAGCTTATGCTTAATTCACAACCCATCCTGATGGTCCTTAGCTGGTACCAGAGTTCCAAAAGGCAAAACACAAAAGAAATAAGCCTAATCTAAATATGTTTGTCTAATAATAAAAAAGGCCATACTCATGTCAATGTTCCTTCTTCACAAATCTGTTTGAAATACTTTATTTGCTACCATGTTCATAACCTTGCTCTACTGCCTCCTCATGCCAAACCTTTCCTTTAGATTTGTCATTTAGCTCAAAATCCTAAATCGGGACTTTTAAATACAGTCTGAGTTCAGCCGACTAAAGTTCATTTTAAAGCATTCTAGGCATTTTTATAGTTGGGGGTGTTTTGACTTAGATTCAAACCTCAAAGGAACTTCCTGTCAAGTCTCACATCCCCAAGAGCTCTGACCCAGCGATAATGATGTTCCCCCAGGAGCCTAGCTCTTCATTCCGCAGATTGAAGGCATTATCCTGGACCTTGAAGAGCTCTTTGCCCATACAGAAAGCTGAGTAAGAAACCTGTTTAAGGCTCCAATGTGATGTTTAACGTAGAAAATAAAAGCAAGGCCCTAAAATAAGTTAATAAGGTGGGTGCATGTGAAGGCAAAGGATTTGTATTACTTTTTCTTTGCCATTCTCTTTTCTGGCCCCATAGGCAATCTTGTCCCAGTTTAACAGGGAAAAAAATCTTGATGTTGCTCACAGTATGTTGCATACCAACCTTATTACCACTGAAAATCAGAGCACACTGACATAGAAGAAGGTTATGTTTTGAAATATCTCCATTTTGTTCAGAATTCCCTTACTAGTTGATCTCTCACTACTGTCTCTTTGATATGAAGACAGAACAGCTATGAGAGGTGACATTTTCTTCTTCTACAGTAAAAGATGGTGTGGTCATTCAGAGGTATGATTAGGTGTTGTGCTTTGATTTCCGTGCTCACTGAAAGTCTTTAAGCTGTCCTCCTTAATATTAAACATTCAAAAATAATGAAGAAAATCTAGTTTCCTAAAGTAAGTACACTATAAGAGACAAAAAATTAAGAGAACATGCGAAATAACTTAGGGCAGTTTCTTTAAACTATGGAAAGGAAATAACAAAGTTTATTTCAAGTAAAACAAACTATGTTCACTTCTTGTATTAGCTTACGTCAAATCAATTCGAAGTTTAACTTGTGTTTTTTAAATAGTGATTTTCCATTAACAAGGCATAGATTGAAAAAAAAACCCAAAACTTAAAAGCTCTTACCATTTAGTCCTTATTATCCAGGCTTTGATTCCCAGAATATATCCACATCATGCAGTGAAAATCTACTGAACATTTTGAATAAGCCCCAGTGTAAGTGCTGGTATGGTGCAGTGTTTGGTCGGGTTATTCCCCACTGAGTGATTAAAGTGCTCTCAGGACTCAACCGACACCTCTGCCTGTCATTTCACTGGGTGCCACCTCCTCTACATCCAACTGAGGCATCTTTGCACCAGCATCCTTTGGAAAAAGTACACTCATGCCTTTGGTGGCAGAGAGGCTGGAGCACAAGAGAATGGCTGTGGCTGGGAGACCATGCCATGAACTCAGGTCTGAGGAGAATCATAGGGAATGAGAGCTGATTAGCAGACCATAGAGCTGTGGGGAAGACAAATAAGAGCTTTATGATATAGCTTCATAGAAATAGAGAGTTTGAGTGTGACTAGAGGTAAATGTGATGTTGACCTGAAGTACTGTAACTTCTTTTTAATTTTCCAAAAGAAGATTCCATAAAAATCAAATAATTCATGTTGGACAAACCCCAAGTTTTAGTGAGCTATATTTCAGTTGAAGATGTTTGACCAGTTCTAACAGTTTATAAAATTTACAGAGACATAAGGAGTGAAGTTCACCATCTGCTACTGTAAATAAAAACTCTTATTCTAATGTTTAAAGCTAATAGGGCAGCTGTCATTACATCCCTCACACATGATTAAATCAAAAGCCTACAGCACCTGTAGCACCAACACTTTACTGCAATAACATGTGAGACTTGAGTCTGGGAGGGATAATCTTTATTCTTACTATAACAGAGTAAGGCATGCCAGCACTGCAGAAGAAAAATTATTAAAAAATATTTATATGCTAAAATTTCTTCACCAGAGAGAGAGAGAGGGAGAGAATTGTCCTCATTAGATGTGCAAAAAATGACCAATAATGTATTAACCTATTATTCACAAGAGCTACTAGTTCAAAGGCATAATTTCTTTCTTAAGAAAATAAAATAATTATTTGTGATATACTTTTTGAAGCTAACTGAGTTGACTTAAAAAAACATTCAGAATCTCCCTTTAATGAATGGACAATGATTTTTAAGAGGAAGCTCTTGAGAAATTTTTGAAGCTTGTCTCTTGTGCCTCCAAGTAATTAATCTACTTCACAAAAAAATACCTCTCTTCTCTGAAAGTCACCGCCTAATTAAAACTCATAGTAGTGTGTCCTTTCTGGTTATGGCTGACTTTTTCCAAATTGTAAGGAAAAAAGCTGTATCTGTAGAGCAGTATTTTTTACCCTGGAGATTTACTTTCAAGAAAAAGTCTGAGGAGTTCACCTCACTAGATGAGTGTTCAAAGCTTGTTTGAAATACACCTTCAACTCAGTGAGTTTGGTTTAGTGCAGGTGCTTTTCCTGCTTCATTATGTCCTTGATTATTTTCAGCATCATGACAATTTTGATATTAATCTTTCTACAAGAAGGTGAAATACTGGTTAGACTGGTTCAAAACTGAAAACAGTTTTAACAGAGATGAGCCTGATTTTTCACAGAAAATAGTAAGCTGTTTAAGAACTACACTCAAATTTTCAGGTAGAGACTAATGAACTCGTCTCAACTGAAACAGATGGCACAGCCTATTTGCTAGTCTATTAACTTTTATAGAGCACTAAAGAATCATCATGAAATAGAAGAAATCCAGAAAACAGGAAAGACTACTGAACTAGATTTAGAATGTATTTATCATTTTTATTTGATTTATAGGGTCTCTTAATTTTGTTACACAAAGGATAAGGATACGTAAAGATTTTATATATGTATATGTGTATATATATATATAAAGTGGACAAGTCAAATAATGTCATAATGTAGAAAATATTTGTAAGCAGAGTATAAACAATCCTGAGCTGTGTGCATTTGAAATAATTTATGGAAGTTACAACCTGTGATTAAATGGTACTTTGAGGTAAGTAAATTTCACCATGAAACCACTTTCAAGTTATTTAAGCTACTTTGTACATATATGTAAACTACCTCTATAATTCTTTCAGAAATGTTATTCCATTTTTCAATGTAATCGAGGATAAAAGATGGCTGAACTTTCCTTTTAAGTTAAGGAAAGAAAATGACTGTTTTCTTGCGTGTAAAAATATATGACTAAGAAAAACTAGCTCATGAGAGGCTCCCCATTGTGTATTTCATGTTGAGTGTAATTCAAAGTCTCATTATAAATGTTTGACCCAGGGGCTGCTGCTTCCACTCAGTTGATATTCATTCACTCAATGAGCCACCTGAAAGAGAGTAATTTAAAAGCTGCCGTGGGATGCCTCACTATATGATATATTGTAAGATTATTTCTGTTTGGAGACTCATCCTTTGTTGCTCTCAATAAGAAGAAAAGTTTATATGCAAGAATATCTATAATTTCTGAATCACACACTTCCATTTGTAAGGCAAAATACATCTCACAAAACCAATTAAGCAGTCAGATAGAGGAACCATTGTGTAAATTATCAGTAATTTATAAGTGTTAACCATCCAAAATATTTTCATAATTTTTTGCAGTATTCAGTTACTAACATAATTTTTATTTGATACAGTTAAACACAATGGCTGATCACATTCAATTCTTTTTGAGGGCCCTTAAGTGAAATTGAAACCGTTATTAGAGTAAATTAAAATTATTCAGAATTTAAAAGTTAGGACAGGATTTCAAAGATAGTTCCTACAAATGAAAATGCTTCTTAATAAGCTTATAACCACTTCAAAGGACCACACTTATATGATCCACATGAAACAAGGGTTAAGAATTATAAATTTGATTTTCTCTTTATCTACTGTTGTGATTTAGGAATGGTAGCCTCTAACACAGTTCTCCCACCAAGACTCCAAATCAGCCTGCCTCTCGCTCCATCCACCTTCACCCTCCCCTTTCTTCCCTGGCAGGATGGAGTTGAGAACTGAAGGCACAAAAGAGAAAAACCGTGGGTTGAGATAAGAAAAACTTACTGGAAACAGCAATGAGATAAGAAAACAATCAGTAGCAGCAGCAATTTTAATAGCAAGAGGTATAAGACAAAGAAATTATTTACACAGAAAGCCCACGACAAACACCAACCCCACCACATTTTCTCCCAACCAGAAGGAAAACTCTCCTCAGAAGCACAGCCCCTTACCCCATCCCTGGCAATGACATGAGGGGGTACCAAATAACATCTGGGCCTTAGCCGTGCCCCCCTCCCAGCTGTAAAAAATTAACCCTATCCTGGGCCAAAACTCGGACACCTACACATACCTAAAACCTGCAATATCTGAACCTACCCCAAAAAAACTTCTCACATGTGAACAGGTAATCCTAAAGTATTTTACCCTGTTAGGAGAGAACTATGTCCATTTTTTTTTTTTTTTTTAGCCTAGTAGTAATACAATCAGAATTGCAGCACCAAACACCTAATGTTAGGCCTGACTTGAAAACATGCTTAAAAAAAATAATGTAATAATGAATAATAAAAAAAAAAACAAAACTGATTCCCTACTAGATCATTTTATATTTTCATCATGCCATAATATCTTATAAAACTTTCCCCAACTAGTTACAACCTTACAAATCACCATAGTTATTTGATAGCATTCATTATGAATTACTACATGAAACTTTAACTTCAGGGAATAAACATAGGTATTTTTTCATGTCCAAAAGAGGCAAGGCATGAAAATTGAACTTATGAGTTGAATCTAACCTGAATAAAATCAATAAAAATCTGCAAAAATCATAACACTACTCACAGAAATAGAATTCAGTAGATAATTGTTCATTTCTAGGCAGGATGTTTTCTGTCTGGGTCATTTTAATGCAGATATCAATAGTTCTTATCCCATCCTTCTCTACTAGTTTAGAGCAATTTACTGTTACCCATTGTGCTGGTTTTGGCTGGGATAGAGTTCATGTTCTTCAAAGTAGCCGGTATGGGGCTGTGTTTTGGATTTGTGGTGGAAAGAGTGCTGAGAACTCAGGGATGTTTTAGTTACTGCTGGGCAGAGTCAAAGCCTTTTCTGCTCCTCACCCCACACCACCAGGAGGAGGCTGGGAGTGCAAAAGGATCTGGGGAGGTCACACGCAGAACAGTTGACTCCAAGTGGCCACAGACGTATTCTCTACCATATGGTGCCATGCTCAGCAATAAAACTCTGGGAAGGTTGACCAGGGGGATTACTGCTCAGGGGCTGGCTGGGCATTGGTGGTGAGCAACTGTTTTCATTTGCATCGCTTGTCCTTCTTGGGGTTTATTTCTCTCTTTGTTATTTCCTTTTTGTTACAATCGTCATGTATTATTTCCATTATTAAACTGTTCTTATCTCCGCCCACAATTTTTTCATTTTTATGCTTCCAATTCTCTCCCCATCCCACTGGTGTGGAGTGAGTGAGTAAGTGAGTGAGTGGCTGTGTTTTGCTCTTAGTTTCCACCTGGGATTAAACCATGACACCCATCTTCTTAAAGTATTATGAAGTTTATGAAAGCAAAGTTAATTTCTCATTTGATGGACAGCTGTAGGGTGTGAAAATCTGGCTAGAAGTCTCACAAACTGTACCATTCTGTATGTACTGGCAGACAGCAGGCAGAAGCAGGAATGACATTTCAGAATGCCATATATTGTACTTCCCAACTGCAATGACCAAGCTGCATAGTTAAAAAAAAACCAACCAACCAACCAACCAACCAAAAACAAACAAAAAACCCAGAACAAAACAAAACAACTAAACAAACAAACAAAAAAACCCCAAAAAACCCAAAAAAACCCCCAGAAAAACCCCAAACAAAAACCCCATAAAGAACCAAACAAACCAAAGCACACAAAAGAAAACCACAAAAAAATGAAAGTCATACTTAAGGCAAATAATTTCAGCATTAGAATGAGAGAATCAGTTCTATTAGCACATGCTTTGGTGCATACTGTACTGCAATAAAAGAATGAGAAAAGCAGGAGACTAAAGTGTATTTCCCACTCAGCAAAAAGGTTAAGGAAGGAAACCGAATACTGACCTCAGAAAACAAAGTAATATTTTTCTTTTTTAAGACAGAAAGTCTGGAGAAATATGTCAGCAGCTTTGAGTTTTTAAACAGGCCAGGAAAATGACAACAAAACAACATGCATGCTTCCAAAGAGACCTACCAAGGCAATCAATCAAGTGCAAAAAGCAATACTGAAGCAGGTGCAGGTCCTGGAAAATCACAAATGAGTTTATGAGATGTGATATTGCTGACGTCACTGGAAATAAAACCCAGAGTGAACATAAGGCATCCACTGTGATTGTAAATAATAGTAAGGACTGAACTTTTGAGAGACAGTTACTTGTAAAAGCACAAACATTTCTCACAGTGAACCTCAAGCAGCGGATTGAACTGATTTGCAAACAAGTGGTCAAGTTATATAAGCTAACAAATATGTGCTGCTCTGATGGAAATATTTAAATAGGGAAATGGGGAAATCAAGGTTAAATTTGATGGGAAAAAAAAAAAGTCATTGCATTTGGCTTGGAAAAAGCGGCCTGAAAGTTGCTTATAGAAAAGAGAAGTTGAACTAGCTCATCCTACAGCTGCAAAGCAAAATCAATTAAAAAATGGTGGTATGTCAGAGAAAGTGTTTTCAATTTTCAGGAATACTACAAATATTTTCTAAAAAGCATACAATAATTGCTGTCAAGTGTTCTGCAGTGTTATGAAAGCTGAATTGTTGGAAATGCCTCTAAAAGGGCAAAGTCAGAATATAAAGATAAATCAAGCTTTCTTACTCTTCAAGTCCTGTTCCTTAAGCTCAACTTTCACACCACAGGGAGAGAACCAGTGAGCTACTGCTACTGCAGAAGCAAGGACCAAAGGGCATTGGATCTCATGAAAACCTTTCAGAAGTGTTCAGAGTTTAAAAACAAGGGTTTTAAGGTTATTTTTTCAGTCTCTGTCTTTTCACAATCACAAATGAAATTTTTGTGGAAGTATTTTCAACAATACATTTGCTTTCTGGTAATACTGTAATGTGGTACTTTCTTTGAGACATTCTATGGTTTCGAAATCTTAAACCAAATGTTTTTTGCAGATTCTCCTGTTACTTGAATTATAGCCACAATATTTAAAGATTTTCACTGGATGAACGTCAGAGACGTGGTCAACATGACAATCCACAAATGTCATAAGAAAAAGGGCATTTGAGTTTTGAAGCCATTATAATTATTTATTAAAATTGTTATGAGCTGCTTGTACCTAGAGATAGTTAAAAAATGTTGCAAAATTGCTTTTTCTTGTCTTTCCAGTCTAAAAATATACTTGGATTTTTATGTGGTAGTACAAAATGAATGAAAGTTTGATTTTCATTGAGAGAGAAAATAATTTCATGATAAACATTTCTTGTGATAGCTATTGATCTTAATAAGTACCAATCGGTCCCCTTCCAGCACAGAACACTCCTTTCCTTCAAAACAGAATTGTTAACAGCTCTGATTTATTTCCCCATCCTTTCATGTGCAATCAAAATCAGATGTCAATCTCAAGAAATAACTAAGTTACTGACAGTGTTAACAGTGACACATCAACATTTTTAAAGAAGGCAAATATTATATCAGATGTGCTGTTTTATTTATAGAATATTGGTCTTATTTTCTACACTAATAACTGTAGAAGAGGAGAAACGTGAAACATTTCCAGTGTTTATTTTTTATTATCTTTTTGACTGAGTAGCTAGACTGGAAATGTACTAAAAGCAATTGGGTGATTTAAATGCCAAGTTTGAAAATTACTTAGCTATTTTGATGGCTAAATATCATAGAAAATCAGATGCAAAAAGCATCAATTACCTTTTCCAACTCAAAAAAATTCCTCAAAAAAATCCTACTCAGAAATTCCTCAAACACTCACCCTATAATGAATTCATTTTTATTCTGAATGTTATAATTTATTGCTTGGAATTACAACCTAACTCCATATTCATCTACCCTTCATATTGCTTCAGAACAAATAACTATTATTCTTTTCACTTTTTAATAAAACATAATTTTTCCTTGATTACACTTGAAATATGACATGGATATGAAATAATTTAGGTAATTGGCACATAACCATTCCTAAGAGGAAGTGTGGGCTACATGTGGTATATACTTCACACTTTCTAGTCAGTATATCTTTAAATTTATGCTGGCAGTCTCTCACAAACCTATTTAGGAATTTGAAGATTGTTCTAGCTGTTTGAGTGTGACAAAAATGGTGGGTTTCTCTGAGTTATGTGAAAAAAAGATAAATGCATGTAGTCTTAACTTCAAGGAAAATCACTGCTTAAAATTGCTGCCAGGATAAGACCTTTAGTGAAGGAACTTGTTACATCTGATAAGCAGCTGTCACTTCAAGAACTTTGAGTATACATGGAAGAAATAGACTTAAGAAAAAAAAAAGGAGGTTAGAAGTTGTGTCCTTGTCCTGAAAACAAAGACTGGCCTTGAACCTTTTGTATCTGTCTCTGCTCTGGCACATGTTTTGGCTTTTTGCACTGTCCTGTCTGGCTGTGTTAACCAGCTCCAACCAATCTAAACATTTCTCAGTGACATTATTAGTTCTGTTGTCATTGTCAGTCTGCAAGTGCACTCCAGTACTTTTCCTTCATTCTTAGATAACATGCATCGTAAAAACATTTCCATTGTTCTAGTTCAATACACTCAGCTTTATTGCCTGCTGTTAGAGCTGTGTGGGAAATTCTTATTGAATCAAGCTTTTAGTACAGAAAACCAAGAAGATATTTTCATAGTGAAAATGTTCTTTCAAACTCAAGCCAGGTTTTGGTGGGGTTTTTTTGGTTTTTACTTTTTTTTTTTTTGTAATATAAGTGTTGGCTGTTATCATTCTTTGCAGAGCATGCTGGATATCAAAAATAAAGACTGTAACAAGCATTCCACTCTCAGGTATGAGACATCAAGCTCATTTAGATTCCTCTTCATAGTCTCACATGACTTTTCCCACTTTCCTCATGATTCCAGTAATTTCTTGTGTCTTATCAAATCATGTATTAAACTGAAACTTTGCAGGACTTGGAGTGTTGAGTCAAATTTGCGCCTAGGGAGCTTCCCAGTCTGCCACTGTGGTGCTGAGGGCAGCTACTTAGAGTTCCAGACATTCACTGAAGATAGAATTAGGTCTTCCTGGTCTATCATAGGAGCTGAATGAAATCCCTGGTAGATAGTGAAGGTAAGAATGAAATATATGGTAAAAAAAATGAGTTCAAAGGAATGTGTCTTGGAGGCATGCCACATCCATTTTACAAAATTTTCAAGGGGATGAGATCTAATTGGTAGTTGTTTGAGAAGAATAATGACAAAATGATGGAACTACCTTTCCCTGAAAATGCTAGAAAGTTGCAGTGCTTTCTTGCTTAAGAAGAGAGAAGTGAGCCACTCTTCGAAGGAAACTATCTATGAGACTAGAATAGTAAAAGCATATATTGAAATTAAGAGGAAAGTGTTTATGAGAACTGATAGGTATGGGCCACAGTGTTGGAAAAATGAGGAAATTACTCAAATCTCAGTATAGCCAAATAAAATCAGGGTGCCTCAACTTAATTAAACATCAGTGCTTCAGAGAGATTTTCTGCCCACTGCTTTCTCATTTGTTTTCAGAAATGAAGCATATATTTTATTCCCATGCTGGGGTAAATTGTGAGTATAGTGCAGTTATATTGATTTGTACTATCATGGAAAAAAGTCCTAGTGAAAGCTCTTGGTGAAAGTTCAGAGTCTGCCAGAGTTTTTTCTGTGGTACATATCATGTTCCTTCTCATACTTTTTTTTTCTGAAGGCTTCCCTCCATACAGTCAGCTTTGTACTTAACATTAGACCAAAATACAACCATCCCCTATGTCCTTAATATGTAGTAAGAGATGCTGATGTTTGTCTCCATATACTTTCACCTTCTCTTAAAAAAACTTGGTGTGAATGAAAAGAGGGGAGACAATCCTGTGTGATCAGGTTGTGCCTGGTAGGTTAGACATAGACTCTGTCCTTGGTAGTGGGAGAACCCTTAGCTCAAAAGACCTTGTCTGGATTTTTATGTTCTGGAAAGCCTTATCTTTTGGCCTACAGCAGGTACAAAATTGGAAAGCACTGAAAATGACATAAAATTCTTTACTGGTCTGATCACGTTTCCAATGACAGAAGAGCAGGAAGAGACTGATGTGAAGGAAGGGTTGTGCAGTATGTGCCTGCTGGGGGGTTCCTTACAGCAGTGCATGTTGGAATGTGGATTACTGTCACACTGAGGATACTGGAAAAGATTTAACACGCTTCTAGTGTTTTAGGCACTGATATTAGGTCTTCCTTGAACACAACACAAACTCCAAAATTTTTAAGTTCATTAATTGGAGCACTTCAGCTATGTTAATTACCCCTCATTTGCAAATTCCAAGCAAAACCCAGGTATATTCTGCATCCCCTGGAGTTCACAGCAGTATTTTACAACCTGCACTGAAAATTATTTTGAAACAAAAAAAGATTCAAAGACATCGGAGAAAAGTCTGTCTGAGTGCACAAGGAAAATGAAGGGCTTTTGCCCTTTCATATTTTTGTTTGCTTCCAAAGTTTCACAGCCATTAGGAATACTTTGCCCCCTTGAGGCTTTTGCTGGCTCTTGGCAGACTGGTATTTTCCCTACACAGCAGGCACTGACAGTGACAAGTGAGAGCATTGACTCTCTGCTTCTGGCTACCTGCTGCCTTTCTTCTCCTGTTTCCTCAGGAACAGAGTCTGATCTATGAAAATAAAGCAAGAGGAAATTATTCTGCAATTAATATTTTAAGCCCTGTGCCTTAATTTCCATTGCATTTTTAATACTTCCTCTTTTTATTTAAGAAGGGTCTTTTCTAAAAGTAAGATGCCATCTTACTATTTTGTCTGCAGAGCTGGGATAGGTGATTTCTCAAGGGAGTGTGGAAAATGAATTATGACTGTGCATTTGCTGGGTGTCTTAAAACTCAAAATTCTTCAGCCAACCAAATGCCTCTGTTCAGAATAACAGATTGTAAACTCACGATAATGGGCAGTGTCTTTTTCCTCTATCCAAGGAACAGGCTACAAAACCACCAAAATTCTTTCCCAGGCTCTTCTGCAGTTTCTGAGCTGTGACTGCACAGCACTTTGAATTGCTTTGTCCCTGTCCTAGTGCCAGCCATCAGTCCTTTTAAAGGTTGCTGTCTTCTCTCACGTAAATCCTCCCTTTAGCAGGAGGAGTTTGCATTAGTACAACCAATCTGTAACCTGACTTTGGTTGAGGTCTGGTGGGTGTTTGCTATTTAGGTTCAATGAACAATGCAAACACCAGCCACCCAGGAGAGTGCTGTAAGAACATCCAGATTACTTATTCAAGTGATCAGTCAACAAAGAAAGGGAGAGTTACAAGTTCAAACCTAGACCAAGACACCTGTCATAATCTTCTTTTTAAAAGCAGAACCCATTTTCAGCATGCTCCGTAGAGAAGGTAAAATAACAATGGTAAGGATTTATTAAGGAATATGGGATAGAGGCTACTAAGGAATTTGGGAGAAAGGACTTTTGGTTTGATGTTAGGTTTGGCTTTTTTCTTTTTTTTTTTTTGTTTCGTTTTCTGGTGGTTTTTTGTTTGGTTTTTTTTGTTTGTTTGTTTGCTTTGGTTTTTGTTTTTTTCTTATTCTGCTTTTGTTTTTCCTTGTAATCCTGTTGTAGGGCCTTTGACTGTTAATATTTAAATGAGCAGTAACACTTTGGGAAGATTTTACTTCTACTGGCCTGTGTGTAAAGAGATGCCTGACCATCAAGGCCATCAATGTGGTACTTCTGAACCACACAGTAACAGTATTTTTGAAACCCGGTCAAAATACTTGGCTTGTCTCATTTATTCAAAATATTAATCACATGAACAGCAATGATCAAATTCACCTCAGGCAATGCAGGCAAGGCAGGAAATGGTAGTCAATGAAGTGATAATCACAATGCAAGGAAAAATGCATCTGAAAAGTAAAGATAATATCAAACAACAATTTTGCCTCTTTTTTTTTCATTTTTCAGTGACATTTCAGATTGTTTTTGCATGAAATGAACTCGGAGGCTGGCAAACAGGCTGCAGTAAACATTGAAAAACAAGTGAAACCAAGAGAAACAGAACAGTGGAATAGATTTAAAAAGGCAAGAAGTAAAAATCTATAAATAAGAAATGAAACAGAAAGCGATTACAAGGTAATATAGAGAGGACATGGCAGGAAAACCATCACCCTTTCCCTTTAGCATTAAAAAAATTCATGCAACAGGTTCCCGAGCCCCACAAGAAAAAAATAATCTTCAGTTTGAAACATTCCCTAACTGCAGTGTTTCAGCAATGTCCCATCCTAATCCATCTAGCCCTGTTGCTATTTTCTACTTCTTTGTCACAAACCTTGTGCTATAACAAGAATTCTGCCCCATATAAATTCAATACAATTACTTCCAAATGTTGCTGTGATCTTCAGTTTATTCTGCTCTCTCAGAGATAGCATTTTTTTCCAGTCCACAGCACATCATCATTTGAATATCTGACTTCAGCCTACCCAAATTCCTACCTGCTGTCTCCCCTAATCTCAGACTTTTTGAGTGATTTTCTTGTCCCTGGTTCCCTGCATCTTTCTGCTCCTTCAGTTTTGAAAATATTCTCCTGGTCAAGGGGTGATATCTTGTGCTTGGGTCCTTCCCTCTTGCAAACTGTGCTTATCTCCCAGCTCATCCCAGGCTTGTGGTTTCTGACCTCAATAGAAAAAATAACAGTTGTCTCTTTGGTTTGGGAAGGAACAGGATTTCTTTATTAGACTTTTCCTTCTCTGGGAACAGAGCTTATGTTATTATGTTGTCTGCCTCTGTCAGAGACATCCCTTCCCCCACCTTTTCAATCAGTAAGCCTGTTTCAGTCAAATTGCTTCTTTCAATCAAATCTTACACAGGGTGGATGTATTTAAAAAAAAAATAACAAACTTCCCAAGGTTCCTGACAGGGAATTTGGGGAGCTAAAGAACATCTTACAGATGCCTAAAGTGAAGGAAATCCTTCAGTGTAACCCTGCCGGTTGTTACTGGCGTTTCTACACTAGAGAAGATTTAATAAACAGGAGCTGTAGAGACACTCGAATTAGAGCTGCTGCTTTCTCAAACTTCTAATCAATCAGTCCTGACTCATAAACCCATGCACCATCATGTTTCGTTATGCTCAAAGAACTTCCTGTCCTTCTTTAATGAAAACAGTAACTTTCTGTCTGCTGGAGTTAGCTCTGCAGGAGCCGGGACAACTTTCCAACATCAGCTCTTCCCTTTACCCTGAGTATCATGCACGGAATTTGTGTAGAGGGTGAGAGTCAGCCCAGATCTCTACATAATATAATAATAAAATTGGGGAAAGTGGCCTGCAGTTTCTGAGGATCAGATCTAGATCTTGGCTATCTATTTGAATAAAAATATCAGTTTCTTGCCAGGAAATAATTGTGCACATTGGGATTTTTTTTTTATGATGTCCTAGTAGCTCAGCATATCAGTAAGCAAAACAAATTACAAAGGTTCCCCCTGCAGTACATGTTTCACTTTTCCTTCCAAAAAAGCATAATATGTTTACGAAATTAGGGTACTCCCCCAAAGGGCCTTGATAATGATAGATATATGAAATAACCACTGTAGGCTTTGAAATCAATGTTGCAGAAGATAAGGATTCAGCTAGGATGTAGCTCAGTCAAACCTGATTAATTTGTGCCTGCTTGTGCCTAAGCAACCAAAACTTTCACTGGCAGGCAGTGCAAATGACAAGCCACTGCTTTGGTAGTCTGGAGGGGATTCTTGTTAATATTTATGAAAACAGTCTGCAAACTGATTATGTCTAACTAGGTCTGTCTGTACTACCATTATCTTATCACATCCCACAGGGATACAAAACCTCAATACTGAATTAATCGTACTATGACATTTGGAAGAAAGAAAAAGGAGAAACTATTCTGCTGGCTGAAACCACTGGAGATTACAAATTGTATTTATGATTGTTGTTTGAGAAGATGACAAATACATTTTAGTAAACATCTGTCAATAAACATCATACTATTTTTTTCACAATATTTCTCTGCCCTTTTTCTCAAACATTTAAAGATGCTGGTCTCCACTGAAAACAGTTTAGCAAGAAGCTGCATTTAACTGGAGCTGACAAGGTTACTGACTTTGCAGCAGTGTAAAAATATAAACGGTAAAAATGAAAGTGTAGATATGATCAAAGCAGTATGAGAAATTTGAGGCATTACAGTACCAAATTGCCTGTTATTTTACATAAAAAGAACTTCCATAGAAGTTATAATAGAAAATAAGCATATTAGTTATGTAATATATATCTGCAAACTGACTCACAGTGGAAACCATGGCCCCTTTCTGTGCACATGCGTATAAATGTATGTGTGTTTTCCAACAAATTACATGCTAATACCTTTTAACCAAACCTGACAGAGGTAAAGGTTTTAAAGAAATTAATTCCTGCCAGCATATTTAAAGCAGGAAGTTAAGCAGAGAACTGAGAGCACCTGTTAACTTCCCTCGAGGGTTGAGCTCATCCCTTACTTGGCACTAGAGAACCCAGGGATGCAAGAGCTTATCTAGGACCTCGGAGCAAGGGGGAAGGACCTTGAGCAACTTGGCCCTGAAAATCTAATGACAAGACAGAAATTCATTGTCTGTTCTGTTCCTCGCAGAACAATCAGACACTGGTTTTGTGGAGGATTGTTTGTTTTCTAACCACTGGATTTTGAGTGCTGTTTCACAGCAGGTGGTGCTGTGAATAGGAGCTTATTTTCCCATGTGTGTCCATGCCTGGTACAGGTGAAAACTTAACTCAACACTGGAGCCCCAGCATAAGTGAAGCTCCAGGGTGTTTGGGCATAGATGTCCATGTGCATGCAGGTAGCTGAGGAATTTTCAGACCAAAGTTTGCCTCCTCAAACTGTAGCCACACTGTAAGAAAATGTCTGGATTTTGAATATGGGTACCTAAAGCCTACACACAGTTAATTCTAGAAGCTGCAGTCCTTTTATTTTTTTTTTCATAGTTTTATTTGAAGGCAACATTACCTGAAAATTAATTTACTTCAATTGTTGGCATTCTGATAACGCAATGGAAGATAGATACACTGACTTCCCAAAAAAGGTTCAACGTAATGCAAGCCAAGTACAAGTGAGAATGAAAGCAAGAATGTTCCAAAGCTGAAACATATGGCAGAGAAATTACTCTACAACCCTTTAGAGCTCAATAGACAATAATACCCTTGTTATAGAGATTTTAAATAATTCTGTGCAACTTAATTTCACCCCTGCTATAAAATGTAAAGGTTGGTTTAAAGTGGCAATAGGGTGGTTATCATTTTCTACTCACTTCTATCCATTACTTAATGTCTACAAGTCAGAAAAATAAAAATGGTTCTTCCAAAAATTTACTCAAAATTATTTTACAATATAATACCAGCTGATGGAACACTTTTCCATGGAGAGACTGACTTCCTTCCATAGAATCTCCTATTCTTTTTTTTTTTTCCCCATTAAAATGTTTTGGTTGGAAACTTAATTTGTTGATGACAAGTGGAAACATTCAGGTGAAACATTAATGAAAATAGAAATGTATATAATTGTTATTTTAGTAACTCTGGCCCTATAGAACACCTAATATGTCCTACACTCCTACATCTTTAGATGAAATCTTAGTCCAGTGACACAATTGAACTGTAGAAGAAAGTTTAGTGTTGAATCAAAATTGATGTTTTGCTGTTTTCTTTTCCTGCTGTATGTGATAAAATTTCTATTCTTTTTCTGGCTACTCCTGTGTCAGCACAAATGTTATTTCTTGACATGACTTTCCTATACTCGAATTAAATTTTTTAAAAAATTTAGATATTTGTAAGGAGTGATACACTGACTTCTTTCATACAAATTTAATATGAATAATATTTATTCCCTCCACCAGCACCTTAGGACATGACTCATTATATATAAAGTGTTTACTTTCTCAATCCAGCCTCTGCATTACTGTACTTTTTTATGTGGATAGGCTAATATTGCCAAGTGAACTTCCATGCCAGGAAAGGAGTTGGAAGTCTGCCTCAGCTAGAAGCCATTTTGCAAAGCTTTAGTTGTTGAAAGCAGGAACTATAATTTTGATTGAAAACAATCAATGTAAATTCACATGCTGCTCTGGTGTGGAAGGGACACTGGTAGAAACAATCATTTTCTCATTGATGAAATATTTAAATCCTTTTGCACAGACTTCTTAATTTTCACTCACATATGGGGAAGATCAAAGTCAGGTTTGTTTTGATCAAACTAGAAGACGATGAAGGACTTACTATAAAGCACTTTGATATAAAAGTGATAAGAGTGTTAGAACTATCTAGGAAGAAGGAGATGGAAAAGCTTTGAATACTGACTTGTTGTTGGGCCAGATTGTATTCATCCCTTATAGGAAGTCTGCCTTGAGCTTATACTTTCCACAAAATATTAAAACTTTCTTGACCAAGAGCTGACTTTAAGGAACACAGGGGAAATGCATTTTTAAAAGCTTTAGATGAGAACAGAAACAGGTTTTGAAGCGTATATCTGTGACTTATCCTGATATTATGCATCCAGTGATAAAAATTCAGGTGGCTGTAAAAGGTCTGACCTTGGTTACTGGAGGCCAGCTACTTAACTTGCAGTTGAGTCTACTGCTGAGTTCTTCAAAGAAATTGAATGAGGAAACTTTGTTTTTCAGATAGTTTGAACAAAAATGCAGTCAGCTTGAGAAGCGGAAAAGTAATGTTCAGTGGACATCAAGGGATCCAGAACAGAGAAGTAACCATAGTCCTACAAAAAGGCATGCTGCTCAAAGAACTAACGTAATTCTCATTCAAAGTAAAGTCATAGCAAAATGGGGTTTATTAAATAAGAAATTGAATTTCATTTTCAGTTGATGGTTAGTAAGAGGTAAGAACATCTTGAATTTTCAAAATAAGGTCAAAATGTACTTGATTTCTTGTCTTTTAAACTGCTTCCTTTTAGTATCAAAACAATTTAAATTCCAGAAAGGTTAGGCAAACTGCTTCACATCTTGTCTTCACTGACCTAAAGGTATATATATTTTTCTTTGTCCTTTGGGCTGAAATATGAGTGTTTCTCTGTGTGTGAGTGAAGATAAAGGACTTCAGCTTTACTGTACCATGGATTAGGAAGGGATGAAGTGCTGACCTGGTGAATCAAAGCCTTGCAACATTGCAGTGTCTTCTTCTCACTGTTTCCACCATATTTTTTCTAGCCACAGAGTTCCTCAGGGTTACCTCCAGTGAGGATTTCATATTCTTTGGTGCTGAAATGAGTCTACAGGAACTCAAAGAGGCAAGAAGGATTTTACCTAATCGTCTGAAACCTGGAGCCAAAGTGCATTCAGTATTCAAAAGAGGATTTGGAAAAACAGAGGTAGTGTCTTAGTCATAGGGAGTTTTTTCCATAGTAAAAGGATGGTGAACAAAAGACAGGAAAGGCAGATAGAGTAATGGATCAGGGAAACTGTGTGGGCAGGAAATAGAATAAAGAGTAATTCTAAGTATCCACATACAGGAGCTCTTGGCTGAAATACGCCTGGAGTGTAGTACGCTGTCTTGAATACTTAATCATCACCTCTGTTGAAAGTTCTAACAGTAAAATATTTGCAAAATCTAGATAAAGGTAGATTAAGTTCATTCATTATTGCAGTCTAAGATAGTCCATTCATTTCTGTTCTGCAAGACCTTCCATGCGAGAAATAAAACAAAGATTACTATCACTCTAGCACTGTAAAAGTCTTGTGTAAGTTTTTATTTTTGTAGACCTGAGATCAAAAACTTCCTTCTCGTAGTATTACCACTAACAACTTCTTAGAGTACACTTTTTTTTCGTCTGGAAAGAACTTACCAGAGGACCAACAATTTATGCATAATAGTGGATATTTTTGGCCATGTTAAAATATTTAACTATGACTAAACTAAGGAGCCTGCAGATTTCCAGTGTCTGTTTTTACATAACGTAGAGCAGTTCCCCCATAAGCACAATTCACAAAAGCCTCTCCCAGAAGAATAGCACTGGACTGTGCTTTCACTTTGCAGGGTATGCTCAGATCCTACATGCTCTGCAAGATTCAAGATCTTTTATTCTGTATGTAGTTTCTTCACAGAGCACTGATCATGGAGCAGATTTCTCCACTGGGATTTGCCTACGCCCTGCATGCAGCTCCACCTCCAGGTTTCAGTTTGGTGTCCTGGGTCTCGACAAGTCTGGGTTCACTGTTCCAGCTTGCTGCATTGCCTTCCATCCCAGGCAAACACCAGAAACACCATGGCTTGTGCTTACATCAAAGCACAGGTGAGCCCGAGTTTCTCTCCAGATTATTCACAGGTTCCCACTACTTAGCCACAGCCGGAAATCAGAATTTCTAACAAAATTCAAACCTTAAAAAGAAAATCACATGGTGTCATTTTCTACTGAAAACATTCTCTTTAGCTTTGATAAACATATAAATCAGTGCACTCAGTACTTGGGCAAACTGCACTGAAAACAGTACAGCTGAACAAATCATTCCAACATTAATTTTTAATACAAGTACATAAACAGAATCGCCTACTCTGGGTCTTGCAAGCTCACCATTTCTACAGGGACAGTGAAGAATCACAGATTTTAAAAGTGTCCTGCTGCTGCCATCTGGCCGCCAGCCGCCCACTGAGCCAAATTGGCACTTCCAGAGGCAGCAGCCAGTCAGGGGAGGATCGCCTTCCACAAGTGCTGATTTAGTGCCTTAGGAGACAGATTGGCAGTGACTTAAGGTAAAAAACTCTGGAAAGTACAGGAGTACGAGAGAAGTGAAAGGAGAGGAAAGTAGAAGGACAGTAGATAGACCTGCAGATGGGTCACAGCATAGAGGAAAACAGAAGAGAGTAAGTGAACGGCAGTTTGAGATGACTTTCAAATGGTATCAAAATTATTCTAGGATGGGAATGGGGGAAGGCAAAGTCTGAATTTCAATTTTGTTCAGTGTCTCTGACTCTAAAATAGTAACACCTATATGCTTTAATGAGATTTTCCAGGCCATGAAATTTTGTGCTCTATTCAAATAAACACTTTTGCCTTTAAATAAATATGCTGTTTTACATAAATGGTTTTGACATCACTGTTTTGCAGTTCCATTATGTGTGCTATTCAGGGATAACAGCAGCAAAGTAGTGAGGGTGGACAAAGTTCAACATCTGAAATGTGGCATCCAAATAAATGTCAATTTGGTGAATTAATTCAGTGCTGGCAGTTCTATGTTCGGGTGAGTCAAATGACTTACCCCAGCTGATGCAGGTGAAGCTGTACATGCACAGAGAGGGCCTCTGAAGTTGTGGCTGTTAGGTTCTTGTTGAGTTTAATTCAGGTCACTGGTGAAAGTCATTTAGCGTTGTCAACTGTTGAGAGTTGCGAAAAAGCCACCCCACAATGTGACACCATTAGTTATTTCTTCTAAGAGGAAAAGTCTTATTAAAACAGCAGGAATGCTGCAGTGTAATCAGACGTGAAGTGCTCCATGCCTGCATAGTGTCAGCAGACCTACTTTGTGCTATGCCAGGCATGGCTCTGCCTTCCTTCCCCATCCCAGTGACATTTCTCTCTGCATGAAGTCTTGTGTCTAGCTGAGAGATTGTTGACATTATAACAGTCAGAAAAGTTCAGTTAATACACAGCAGACCACTGTGTGAAGGATCTCTCTTAAAAGGGAAGAGGCTCCAGTTCCTTGCAGTTGAGCTTGAATATGTGAGCTTGAAACTGCTCTGCTCCATCCTGAAAGGTCCAAAAATGTTACTCCTTGGCTTAATTACTCTTAACTCATTGGAGACTGTCATATGATAAGAGTTTAAGCAGTAACATTAACATGAGGATCTCCTATGTGCTATTCCTACTTGTTTATTTCTGGCCAAGACCACAAAATGTTGCTCTCTTATCTGTGATGTATGAATAGCCAGGACCAGAATTGGTGTCTCTTTACCTCAAGCCCCACATTAGGAATTGCCAGGAACTACATTTCCCTTGATTTTAGATTTGGTTGCACCAGGGATAAATCAAACACTAAAGTAAAAACATTATCAGTGTTTTTGACAGGCATTTAAGGAGAAAAATACTTCTTATGAAAAAGAACAATTTCACATTTCAGAAAAATTATTTTTGAGTTTCAAAGGCATGACAACTTAAGAGCTCCATGCTGTTGTGATCAGACTGCTGGTGGTAGAAGAGCTTGTTTACAGCTAGCTCCGGTCTCTCTACATGACACTGGAGATTGCAGCATACTTGTATCAACTGCAGCCACTGAAAATGTAGTGTCCTCAAGCACACCTTTAAATAGCTGTTTACTTGAGGTTTTCCCATTTTATTGTTTGCTGTTTTCTAGTTTTCTAGTGTGGAGTAATTCTTTTGGTCTTTGAGAAGTTGGATTAGCAGTTCTTTGGTGAGCACTTCTAGGTGGGGATATGGATGTCATGAAGATGAGAACAGCACTCAAGTTTCCCTGATCCCTGAAAAGAAATGCTTTAACCACTAAACTCTTCTCTAAGTCATGGAAACTCTGGGCACTGCTATCACAAGCAAACTTGCACATTGATCTGAGGTTTCCTAAAGCAGCTGGCTACCTTGAAAAGTTGGTGTGGTTTCAGGCATGTAATCCCTTGGAGCCCTTTGAATCACCTGACATGAGGAAACTTCCCATTCAGCTGAAGTGCAGATGATGGTCATGGGCTTGCCCTGTGTGTAAGAAGGGGCTGGAAAGAACTGGAAGGGCTTTTCTTCTATTCTCAATTTAGATCACATTCCTGAATCAAGGATTATCTCACTCTAAAAAAGGGTAGATTTGGCTTTTTTTGTTACTGGTTTTATTTTTAAAATCTTACTTTCTTACAGTTATGTAACAAGTGATGTAGAGCAACATCTCAGAATAAGAACAGTAATCTGATTATGAAAAACAGTCTAAGTATACCTCTTGTAAGCAATCTGCAAACTAAAGAGAATGTATTAAGAAAAGTCATATTGGGTTAATTATACTTTGGGCAATTGCCTTGAGGAGAAGTTTAAGACACATCCTCCTCTGGAGTCTGACAAAACATCTAGCAATAGGCAACTCCCTTTATGATGTTCAGACTGCACAGCTAGGCATGCTAATGTACCCCACTCCAAAGACCCTTGTGCTATATTGTATAAAAACCCAGAATAGGAATGGATGCCATTCTTAGATAGAATTTGTGAACTATATTGAAATTCATACAATTAAATTTCTTTTCACTGGAAAATGTTTTTCTAAATTTTGTTTAATATTTACCATCTGTTACTTTCCTCTGTCTCCAAATGCCTGTGTCTCCACTCACTCATACAATTGCCACTAACACCAAAGAAATTTCTCCTATGAAGTTTAGGAATTTTTTAGCAAAGATTGGTTCAGTCGATATTTTGTCACGTGGGTTAAAATCTGCCACAGACAAACACATTTGGCTGCAAAAGAGTAATACAAGAGCAGGTTATGAATTTCACATCTTTAATCCCTTAGCTTCTTGGGTTTGAACAATTTAACGACTTAGCTTTCACTGTAATGAAGAATGCTGTGTGTTCTTTGTCACAGTGCTGTGCCTTCTAAACAAGAATTACTATTCCTGATTGTTATTTCAAACGTATGCTCTGGGTGCCCAACTTATTGGCAAAACCTATTTAAGTATGGAGGGCTCATCATCATTGTCACGTTTCAGTGTCTGAAATAGCTTTCATAAAGAAATATCCATCTGGTCCCCTGCTTTATTTTATTCTTTGCTTATTTAGATCATAATTACAGTTGTGGGGTATCAGGGTAACTACAATTCAATATTGATCCTATGTGTAACATCTGTTGAGAGTTCCTGATCTGAATATAATTAGGTAGCTTGTTGTATTTCATTCTGAGTTAGAGCATGTTCTTGTGCAACAATTTCATGTTTCTCAGGTGGCTGGTGTTTTAGCTCTGAAAATGGCACTTTGTCTTGGAAGCAGTAGCTGAAATTACAGTATTTTATAGTTCTCAGACTTTTACTGACTTTGTGGACTATCATGAAATTACAGTTGATTTTTAGCTTCTGTCTTTCCAGATTATTTTCTATCCAGATGCAGAACAGTTTCATCATGTGTGTTTGAATGCTTTGGCTATGCTCTGATCAAAGGAGCTGGGGCAGTAGTTTACCGTCTTGAAATGATACCAAATTCTGGCCCAGGAGGACTTAGGGGTAACACTGTGATCATCCAGTCCAGTTCTGCTTTGCAGTCTGCCTTTACTTACTGCACTGATTACCTCAGTATAGGGAATTCTGCTCTTCCACTTAAGTGGGTAGTGCTGCTCTGTAGCACAACTGAGTTATCAGCAGAGGGAGAGATGAAGGGGAGATTGTTTTACACAGTCAAATGCTGTTTCTCACAAAATGCTCCTGTCACACAGCTGGTAGGGACTTAGAGAGCTTAAAACAGTGTTTTAATGTCCAGAATCCACCAGCCGGAAAGAGCCTTCATGGAAATCTTTTAAAGCTTCATTCTTCACAGCGTTTTCTTCATTGTTCACAGCAAAATATATTATATTTGGGTATATCTACTTCTGCAGTGGATAGTGAGAAATTTAAGAGTTACATATGATATTGAGATTGTGACCCAGTGTAGAAAATGTATAGGAATATTTTTCAGGCCAACATTTCTTCTGTTCATCCTTTATTAAGTTCTCACACATTAATTTTTGTCCCTTTTTCTTCTTAAGAAAATTACCTCTGAAAAATTTTAGTTTGCAAACAGTATATACAGGTCACACAGACCTCACTTATCTGGTATCAGCTCTAGAGATCAGATTTAAATATCTGAAGGTCACATAGATCAGAACAAAAATTCCAACAACACATCTGCACACATCTGGTCAAGAATAACCACATTTTACTACAGACTGTGGCTCTTTTCAAACAAGGTTTACTTTCATGATATCTATACTATTAGTCTAACTAAAAAACATTCAGACAAACAGAGACAATGTTCCAAAATATCTCTGTGTTCATCTTTGAACTGGAGCTGTTGTGCTATTTCCTTCATGTCTAACCATATATTCTCATTGGGGCTGCACCACTCCTATTAATAGTTTAGAGAACTATGTGTGATAATAAAATGACTGCAGAGCTTACAGACACAGCTTCTGAATAATCAGGTATTTTTTCACAGTCAAACTTTGCAGAAAAAGTTTCCTGATTTATTAGACATTTATACAACACATTTGGTATCTCATATATTTATTTGGATTTTGCAAGACATTTCCCTTGCAACTGAGAAATGTAATTAGCACTCAGGAGAAGTGAATGTAGTTCCCGGCTTTCTTGCAGGGAAGGCATTCTTCTGGATGGCAGGAAGAGATGAAGTGCCACATTCATCTAGCTGTGGCTTAGCTCTTACTGTTGTTCTATGTACAGATTAATGAGAAATCCAAGACACCTACTCCCCAGGGTTCCCAGACATGTTGTACCATCAAATGCAGGTAGTAATGACACCTAGGTCAGCTGCTGGCAGTAGTTGGTTGGCTGACAATAGATTCCCTTTCTTAGGGGACTTTTTTTCTCAGGGTGTGCTGTCTCTCCAGTCCTGAGCCAAGGGATAATGTGCATATACATTGCACATGCATTTTGGGCCTCAGCTTTTGGTCATTTTTGTGCAGTAATTGTTAGCAGCAGTTTCTGCAGACTGAGCATTAATAAGTATTTATTACATAAATAAGGAATATGAGTTTAATTCATATGAAGAAAGGTGGAAAACATTTTGGCAACACCCTTTTGATTGCTGTTTTTCATGTTGTGAAAATGTGGCAGTGTTACTTTTGATGGATGTTGTGTTTTGCTGGAATGTGCCCTTTCTTCAAATGATTTTATATTTTTCTGTTTGCAGGTCTTGTTTCTTTCTCTTTTGCTGTCTATTAGAGTAAATACATTCAATACAAGAAGATAAATTGAACACTGGGAAATGTTATAAGTTCTGGGCAATATTTGGCCATTTATCAGTGAGACAAGAGATTGTCTTTTTTTAAAAGTATAAAGAAAAATTATTGATTTGAAAAATGAAACTTCAGTCATCCTTTACTGCTTTAGTTATGCAGTGTTCCAAAGTCCTCTATTGGATTAAAAATGGCTAAAAGGTTATTCCCTCTATTTGTCAGATCTTTCAGTATTTGTTGCTTTTTTAAAAAAAATTTAAGTGAAATTGAAGCCTGAGAATTGACTGTCCACATTGCTTTTATGCAGTTCAATTTACTCCAAAAGGATGAGAGTAAGGCAGACTCAGAACAGCAGAGAAAGTGGAGAACCAGTCATGCACCTTTGTACCCTTTGCTCACCATTAACTCATCTGTATTTCATCAGTGAGGGTAAAACCGATATATTTTAATGAAAAATCAGTTAAGGAGTAACCCAGTGTAGCTCTAATGAAATCAATGAAATAAAGTGGAATTTAACCATAAAAAACATACATCAGACTTCAGTTGTCAATTCATTCTACTATATTTTAATAACTCTAATTTCTAAGGAAAGAGACGCACGGCGCATAGAGCCAGGTGGTTCTCTCTTCCTGATTTGTTTTCTTTATTGACTTTAGTGGAGTGGGGGTGGCATCCATGACTGCTGTGGATGGTTTGGACTGACTCACATATCACATGCATCTTATGTTAGATTTTAAATAGACTCCGCTTGATCTATTAGGGAAGGCATTTTGAAGGATGTTTCATGTAGTGAATGGCGCCTATCTTCTTTTTTGATGTGTCTTATCACATAGCTGGTAGCAGGTCAGTTCCCCAAATCATGGAAATTCAGAAATTGTTCCTGTGACATCTGTTATCACTAAGTACCAAAAACTGAAGCAGTGTTTCCTTTGAATTTGCTGAGGGAAAAAAAATTAAAAATCAGAAGGATGAGTAATTTAGTCCTGAAATTCTTCACCCATATATTTGTAGAATATGTCAAGGTGACCCACTTTTCAGCTACTCACTCATACTCAGGGGACCAAGTATCTCATAATAGGAAAGGAGTTAGATGGTGATGACTGGAACTGAATGAGTTGTGACAAAGGAACAGGCATTTGAGAGGACAGTAACTAAGTATGCACCATTCAATATTTAATCTAAAACAGGGCTTCCCCATGAATTTGCCTGAATGGCAGATGGTGTGAAAATGTAGAGAGTTGTAAGGAAAGGCTATAACAATGTTCTGACATAAGAGATTTTCTATTTTCATGGAAGTAGGGACAAATTTCCCAATGAATAAAATACAAGTAAAATACCACTCAGTTACTGAAACTGCACTAAAGTGTGTGTAGAAGAGAAAATTACATTTTTCCACTCTATCAAATTGTCTAATAATAATAGCAGCCATCTTTTAAATGCTACAAATCAAGCTGTCACTTCATATCATACAATTTGACTGGTACATTTCCTTTTTCTTTAGAAGAGCCTCATGGGACTAGGGTGGAAGAAGAACTGTCAATTTATGACAAGAAACATTTCATATTCAAAGTTGCAAAACTTGCTGTAGGTGATGAGATCTAGAAGAAAGCCCTCCATAGTGTTCCCCATGAGATTAACAAACAGTGAAAATTGTTGATATCTCACATATTAAAATTTATATGACAAGGACAGTCCAGAGTATTAAAGCAAAACTGGAATTTTCCAATAGTTTTATTAAGCTGAAACCAACTTCCCTTTCTTCTGTTACACAGGAGCTAGAGGGATTTGAGATTATATCCTTTTATTTTATGTGCAGCTACTGTCTTTTAAAGAATGTCTGGAGAAACGAGATTAACTTTTAAACACTGTACTCCTGGTCTCTCTTTAATATGGCCTTTTCTGCAGAGTCTTCAAGACTGTCAGCTGAAGAGCAAAATTCAGAATCTTAAAATAATTTAGTCTGGATGGAAGCTTTGGAGATCATCTGGTCCAACCTCTGACTTGAAGCAGAGCCAACTTTGAAGTCATATCAATCTTCAGGGAATCCCTAAGTATTTTCAACAGTATATTCAGAAGTTGCTCACCTTTCCCATTTAAACTAATCTCTATAAAAAGGCAATTCTGTTTTGTAGCCTTGAAGTAAAAAATCAAATTAGAAGCTAAAATACCCATATGATATCAAATTCCTTCAAGTATACAATAAAATTCTTATATCTACATGCTATTTTTTACACAAATCATTATGAAATTTACTCACTTGGCTGACTATTGAACACCTTTTGTTGCTAGGGAAAAAAAAATTCATGTAGCTGGAGAAAACCAGGAAGGAAAGGATTAGAGTGCTTTCAAGCTATTACCATTAAGAGGCCTTGGCCACCATCCTTTGCTGCTCTTTACGGCTGATTACTACTTCCATATGAAATATACATTATTATTATAACAGCTCTGTTTGCTAGGGGGATGAGGGAGGTGTGTTTGTTTTCCTGCATGTTTTTTATTTCTGAAGTAGTTACCTTTGTACCACAAGAACAATGAATTTGTAGCTGATTTAAACATATTGTTTGCTGTTTTTCAGAAACATTATTGACTGAAAATGTCGATGACCATGAGTCCCGCTCTGTATGTATCAAATTTATTTTAGTTGTGCATTGCTTTGGAAATATTGATTGCATTTGGAATTAAATCCTACTGTGCTGTTCAAGCATTCAGTGAATCACCTGTAATAAATTTGATTTCAGCACTTGTTTAACTATAGTATCTGAAAAAAGAAAGAAATCAATGGCATGTGCCAGTTGACCTTTAAGTTAGCAAATGTAATAAGGAAATATTGTTTAGTAACTTCAGTCTTTGTGCTGCAACTATTCTTGAACACCAAAATGGCAAAAAAATAAAAAACTCCCACATTTCAGCTGCTGTAAAACAAGAAATTCCTATTCAATTCACTGACTCGGAGCCTGCAGAGACTGACTTTTTACCCAGACTAAGCATTTTTGATTTGTGTTTAAGTTTTCTGTATACTCTGTGTTCAAGGAACAACACCATTCTGTTATATGTTCATTGTACTGTTAAATGTTTGTTTAAGACTTTACAGACTTTTCAGCTAATAGAAATTTTGTGATTTTTTTAATAGACTTCTGCATCTGGGTCTTTTCTCAGAGTTAAGTAGATACATCTACAAGTAGATATACCTAAGAAATGGATATGTGAGGGAGTGTTACAAGATGCCTACTTCAGACAGTTGTGTTAAAAATGAAGTGGCAATGCTGACTGAAAAACTCCACTTCTCAATTGTCTTCTTCAGTGTTGTGTACAAGTAGCCATGAAAACACTTCAGAGCAGTAAAAAGTTTGTATTTATTAAATACAACATTTTGACAAGCTTATTTTCACCCCGCACTCCAAATCTATCATGTCACATGCGTTTCTTCATATGCACAAGTGTGCAAGTCTAGATCTTTAAAAAAGGCACAAAAGAGATATTTTTAAGAGAAGAATATAGAAGAAAATGCATGAGGGTTCCTAACTATTTTGAGGAGTGAGCTGATTGATATGCATGATAAATAAAAGGACTTTTTAATGAAATGAGCAGGTAAAGAGTCAGAATCCTTGTCTGCACCTGCCTGCAAAAGTCCCAAGAGAGTGTGGATGCTATAAACAGAAAAGAAGAACAAAACTGGATGAGATTTGGTAACCAAGCCGCACTCAGCTAGAAGAACATTTCGTGTATTGATAATGTACAAAATGTTACTAACTGTCTACTTATCTTTCAAGATAAGCAAGTTTTCATTTAAAACAGGCAACTTTTCTACAGCAATAAGTTTATGCCAGTCTGAGATTCCATGCTGACTTTCTGCAGCCTATGATTTTCAAATAAATTTTAACACAGAAATTAAATGTAAAACACTAAATATGATCCAATGCAGCACAGTGACATCAATGTCATGGCTACCAAATTCAGAAGTGGCAGGCTGCATATTGCACCTGCAGTCCAGGATCACTCTCTCCTGCACTGCTCTGATCCTAACTAACTTGAGGTAATTCCCCTGAAACCCATGGATCTGCTGCCGTGACAAAGCTGGGTGATGCATGACCAACTCATGTCACTCACTCTTCTGTGTCAAAGCAGAGAAAATCCTAGAGATCTCTGACTCAATCCTCAAGGGGAATAACTCATGTGATTGATAAAAAGCCTGCAGAAGCTCAGGCAGATTTAGCTGGAGCGCTGAAGACACTGAATGCTTCAGCTGCCCATTCTACTCCTCTGCAAGTCTCTGTCTAATTTATTATTAACAGTCATGCAACTCTGCCTCCTTTGAGGTCCACACTGATGCACTACACAGCAAATAGGGCAGCTCATTTTGTTACCTTAGTAGGACAAGATGCCATCAGAGGACCCATCTTGAACCAACCATCGCTAAACACTGCACAATGCTTCATCTTCTGGCATACATTTCTTCTAGTGAGAAATACAGTTTGCTGTATTCATGTGACAGAGACTTGTTAACTAAAAGGGATTAGCCAGTGCTGTGTTATGTTGTGTTGTTATGTTACCAAGCCTCTACATACCTTTTGAAGCACAGATATCCATCTGTCCTGTCTTCAACCAGAACAGAGTTAATTTCTTGCAGTAGTCATGAGAGGAGGAGCCTGGAGTCATTTGCCTGTGGGGAGTAGGCTATTCTATACCACCTCATGTCATTGACAGGGGTGGGGGAAAGGGACTCTCACTCTGGGGAAGGAAGCTGTCCCTTCCAGTGGGAGAAAGCGTGCCTGGCAAGAGCTGGTTGGTGTTTTGTCATGGGCTTTCTGTGTAAATCATTTCTTTGTCTTATACTTTTTGTTGTTATTATTGTTTCTCTTACTGTTTGTTTTCTTATCTCATTGCTTCTTCCAGCCAGTGGTTCTTATCTCAACCCATAATTTTTGCCTTTTTTGCTTCCAATTCTCAACTCCATCCCCAGAGCCAGAAGGGGAAGGGGAAAGAGGCAGTGAGAGAGTGGCATCTGGTTTGGGGGAAGAGTCTTGAAGGGGGTACAGAACTGGTGAGGACTATTCCTAAACCATGACACCATCCCAAAACAATTCATATACCAGAACTTGACTGAGGGCATTTCATGTCTCATGTGAGTGCAGGAACCACCACCACTATTACAGCTTCCACTGTGGTAGGCAGTACAAACAGATCCCTTGACAACCATTCTCAGTAACTGGAGGCATATTGCAGATTGGAGCAGTCAAGGCTTTCATATTTGCACACTCACCCCATAGGGTAAACATGTGCCCTCCCAGGTCTAAACCAACCACCCATTCTGAGGATTTACATTTTTTTTTACTTGGGCAGCTAGTGAAAATTGAGTTAGTTCTGTATTTTTATTATTTATAACATTAATAACAAGTCATGTTAAGTTTTCCAGTTCTGTGTACATATGTTGAGTTCTGATACAGCAGATCTTTCAATGAGTTGGAGCACTACCAACCCTATTAGTCCCATAAAAGGAACAACACTCAGAACATCATTCTCTTTTAATACGCTGCCCACGATAGTCATCATTTTCTGCACTGAAACAGGACTGTTTAGAATAGCCTGCAAACCACAACTTTGAAAAAACTGTTTCTCTTGTACAGGATAGATGTTGTATAGGAGAGCTTTATCATCTCTGCACAGAAGCTTTTAAAAATTTGTCTCTCCTTTTAAAATGCAATTATACCTGTACACATTTTTTCCTGTGAGACTGTGAGTCAGATTATAAAGAATACTCACCAGAAAGTCACTCTCAACATCAGGCTGTACGTGACAAAAAGGGGGCCTATGCATGGGGAGCACTTGTGGAAGAACATTTTGCCTTATTCACTGTGTATAAGACAAAAAGAAGTGTGGCCTAATTAAGAGGAAAGAGGATTTAGGCTAAATATTAAGGAAAAAAGCTAATTTTTAGGGTGGAAAAAACACCAGGACAAGATCAAGAAACCATTAGGCCAGGACAGCAGTTACATAAGACAACATCTGCACTGCTATTAGTGTTCAAACTTTATGGACTGAGAAATATCAAATCCCTTCTGATGACCTTTCAACTTTACTTGTTAAGTACTGCAATAGCAGAGGCTGTACAGTCATTCATTTGAAATCAGTAGGCAAAGTAGGTGACATCACTAATTGCAATGTTGTCTTCTATGACAGCTTATTGGGAATTTAGGCTCTGGACATGGATGTGGTATTTATTTTATTAACTTGAGTGTTTCAGAAGGCATTCAGAGACATCATTGTATATTTGCTAAAACATTATTTTGTTTTTAAAAAATATTCAGTCTTCATAAACATATGTAGAAACTGGGGGGACAGGGAAGAATATTGCCTGTGCTTATTTTCAAGTCCACTTAAAGCTAATCTCAGAAGTCCTTAGGCTCTCTCCTGTGCCACAAAACAGCTATAAACTAGCTTAACCAGTCTTTTGAGAATGTTGTTACACAAGGGAATTGTCAAAGAGGCAGCAGAGAGCTGACACAGCAACTCTTAGAAAAAATGCCTGCCTAAGCTTTCAATGCCTAAGATGTTCCCAGGTCGTCTTCCCAGGGGCAGATTTTCAGCTTCTAGGTGTTCTGACATGTAAAATAAACTTAAGCAACATTTGATTTGCCCCAAATGACTGGGGATAAAAAAAAAAAAATATCGCTATGAATAGTGAAGCAAAACTAATTTTGAGACAACTCCAAGTCCATGCAGGAATAAATTAACAAATACAAGAAACAAAAAACCTTCAGTGTTTTAAGATAATGTTATTTCTGAATTTATTTTCACATATGAAGAATCAAATCATAGATCACGGAGTGGTTTGAGTGGGAAGGGGTATTAAGATAATCTAGTTACCACCTTCTTCCTATGGACAGGGACAGCTTTTGATAGACCAAACTTCTCAGAGCCCCATCCACCCTGGCCTTGAATACTTCCAGGAATGGGGCATCATCAACTTCCCTGGGCAACCTGTTCCAGTGTCTCACCACCCTCATAAGAAAGACTTTCTTCCCAATAGCTAATCTAAATCTACCCTCTTTCATCTTAAGGCATTTCACCCTTACAAGAAGTCCCTCTCCATCTCCCTTTAGGTACTCAAAAGTTGTTCTAAAGTCTCCCCAGAGCCTTCTCTTCTCAAGGTTGATCAACCTCAACTGTTTCAGCCTGTCTTCATCAGAGAGGTACTCCAGCCCTCTGATCATCTTCGTAGCCTTCTGTGGACTCATTCCAACAGCTCAGGGTCTTTCCTGTGTTGGGGGCCCCAGAGCTGGATGCAGGTCCAGGATCCAGGTGGAGTCTAATTAGTGCAGAGTAGAGGAGTAGAATCACCTTCCTCACCCTGCTGGCCATACAGCTTTGGATGCAGCTCTGGACACAACTGGCTTTCTGGGCTGTGAGCACACATTGCTGAGTCATATTGACCCTTCTGTCCGCAAACACCCTCAAGAGTTTCTCCCCAGGGCTGATCTCAATCCATTCTCCACCCAGCCAGTATTTGTGCTTGGGATTGCTGTGACCCAGGTACAGGACCTCGCACTTGGCCTTATTGAACTTCATGAGGTTCACATGGGCCCAGCTCTCAAGCTTGTCAAGACCCTCTGGATGGCACCCTTACAGTCCAGTGTGTCAATTCCACCACACAGATGGGTGTCATTGGCAAACCCGCTAAGGGTGCGCTCAATCCCACTGCCTGCATTGCTTACAAAGATGTTAAAAAGTGCTGGTCCCTATCCTAACCCCTGAGGAAAGCCACTCACCCGTGCTCTCCATTTGAACATTGATCATAACTCTTTGATTGTGTCCATTCAGCTAGTTCCTTATCCACCAAGTGGTCCATGCATCAAACACACAACTCTCCAATTTAGAGACAAGGATGTTGTGTGGGACAGTGTCAAATGCTATTTACCAGTCCAGGTTGATGATATCTGTTGATCTTCTCTCATCTACCACTGTGGATACAAGTATGCAGCTAGCAAGAATTTCTCTTGCTTCTTTCCAGTCCTGTGAGATATCTTTCTCTCTCACAGCAGATATTAGTAGAGTTCTATAAACTATGAACACCTGCGACCTTGCAGAGCTTTGTTTATAGTACAGTAGAAAAATATTTTGACAATGGATGTTTTAGGATTTTAGCCAATCATCCTCAGGGGTGGCTGATCCTTTGACTAATTAGACTATGAAGAAAAAAGTCTATGAAAGAGTTGTAGAATAATTAAATAGAGGAATCTTGCTGCACAATTCCTGCCTGTTGGATCTCTCTTCTCCTCCCTAGCACTTGCGGGACACTGTGATACACCACTGCTGTTGCTCCACCAGAGAAGGCCTCCAAATGTGTCAGGCACAATTTGCCTTTAGTGAAGCCATGTTGGTTGTTGCCATTCACCTCTTTATTTACGATGTGCTTTAGCATAGTTTCCAGGAGAATCTGTTCCATGATCTTGACAGAGATTGAGGGGACACTGACCTGCATGTGGTTTCCTGTGTCTTCCTTATTTCCATTTTTAAATATGAGGGTTACTTTCCCCTTTTTCAGCCAGTGGGAACTTAACTGGAATGTCAAATATCATGGATAGTGGCTTCACCACTTCCATGGCCAGTTCTCTCAGGATCTGTGTATGTCTTGTCAGGTCCCATGGACTTGTGTACCTCCAGATTCCTTAAATGGTTTCAGATCTGGTTTTCTCAATAGAGAATGGACACTGACATGGCACTTCTGCAGAGTTGGAGGCAGACACTGTGATTTTGAATGTGTAGTTTCATCTGTGTGATCAAAATACCAGCTATTTGTGTCAATCTTAAAAACTTTTGCTGTTCTTGTCACTGCTACAAGAATGACCCTTAACATGGGGTCTAATTCGTGTCTAATTTGTCAGTGAAAGTGGTTCTTTCCTTACATTGCTCTGAAGGAAAAGCTAATCAACTTACAGGAACATTAACAAACATAAGAACAAAACATAATTATATAACTTTTTCTCCTGTGAACAGTAGTAGAAAAGAAGAAAACAGTCTGTCCAGGTGAGATCTTGTTGATGAATGGAACTACTGCCACTTAGTGATTCCTGTTTTAAGCAGATAATGATTTACTGTGGTTTATTTTAGGGAGCTGCAGTTTCTCATAAATCTGTGAAAACCTGCCCAACATCCTGTTTTCTTCAGGCCACACAATATCCGCCAATTTAGTACAAGAAATAAGAAATAAGAAACAGCATATGAGTGATAGGAATTTAACAGTATGTTTGAGCAGGTAAAGGTGGGAATGTTCTGACAAAGCTCCAACTATCTCTTCAGAATACAGTGGAAGTAATTAATGAAAACAATCTCAGCAAGAAGAACAAGACTCCGCCTCCTTCTTTAAAGCTTCTGATTAATTATTCCCTATTCCCTTTCCATTTTTCTACTTTGGTTTTCTAGGACTTGGATGGTAAATTCTTATGACTGCTGATTGTTGAGACTATTATGATATGCTTACCTCAGATACCAAAACGTTTGGGTGAACTACAAGCTTGCTCCTCCTTATAATGCTTAATTACAGTATTTTGCTGGTTGTTCATAAAAATCACATAATTAGAAGACAGATTGTATCAATTTTTAGCACATATTACTTGTCGAGAAAGTACATGACTCAGCCTTTCTAGCTGCTCTCCATCCCATTGCTGGAACTGCCTTTTCAGAAGAGACAGGGAAAGCAATGCCTAGAAAGTAATTTTTCACCTCAGTATAGAGGCTTTGAACTTAAGCTTCAAAGTCTGTGCTTCCTCTATGAAGTAATAACAGCGTTCATTTTTTATAGTGCTACTTACCAGCTGCTCTGAAGCATGGTACAACAGAAAACAGTATCATTAAGTCCCAGAAGAAAGATAAAACATTTGAAGCATTAAAAAAAAAAAAAAAAAAATAAAGTAATGACAGACCAAATAGCACCTACTAAGCCACCCCAGAAACTTTTTTAGGTAGTGATCCTTAGCTCCCCTACTCAACCACGCTAATTACTTTGTAAGTTCACTGCTCGTTGTTGAGATGGAATCCGTATTCTATTGGAAAAAAGGGAATGAGGACAAAGTATGCAGGTATGAGAGAAGTCAGCCTCTGGGTTTGAGTTATCGCTGCAGAAATGATTGTGTACCAGGGTGGATAACTTGATGTAAAATACTAGTAGAGACAACACAAAATTTGCATGTTACTATGTTATTGTAGCAGTACACCTTTAAATCCAGTTACTAAAGAACATCTTGAGTAGCTACAGCTTGCTAGGCTGCCTATACACTGCATATTAAGAGCTTTCACCATTAAGAATTTGTATTTATGGTAACTAGAACTGAATTGCTGATTGGTATATTACATTTTTTGTTTGTTTTCCATAAAATCAAAAATCTGTCTTAAAAAGAGTCTAGAATACAGCCAGTTGATGAAAACCTAAACCAACTTCTTGGACATTTCACAAATGGCCAACAATTTCAGAAAGATAAAATGACTGTTTACTTTGGCAGTAACTGCTGACTCACATCGATTGTGGCCCAGCTTTCTAGAACCACTGAAAATGGATTTTAAGAGCAGGAATGCAGAGAAAGTGATTTTTGCCCAGCACTTTGAACTTAAGCCCTGTGATGTGTTATCCCACTTCAAATGGTAATTTTACAATCATTCACTTTTCAGACTCAGAAACTCTGACTGCATGAGAACGTGTGAAAACCTGAAAATAAAGAGACAAATCAATTTTGAATGGGAATGCTAAAGAGTGCAATGTATTGGGGCATAGGACACGGCCTGCAAAAGACACATGGATGAGGGAATGCAAGATCTGCGGTGATTTCTGAAGTCAGTACAAAAAAGGGGGAAACTAAAGGCCTCTTTTTTTTGTATTTTTTTTCCATTCAATTTATTTACTGTTTTCCTTCAACATGTTGAGAGCAACAAGACTGGAAAAATGTGTTTGCCACAGGTTATGTACCTTTCATTCCATGCTTCTTACAACTAATAACCACAGTGCTATACTTACAAAATATGTACCTCCAGTCCTAATCAGATAGTTCTATTCTTAAATTAAATTAGTAATGGAAAGCCACAAACTGATACACATGGGAATAAAAAAATGAAATATCCTTTCATCTTGCTGAGCTTAAACCAAGCACATTAAACTTGGAAAAGACCTAAGGGTCACTGCAAACAGCAGAGACTTAACAGAGGACAAGGCACTGAAAAAGGGACAGACTGTAACACTGTGGATTTCTCTGTTTATTAGTAGCACAATACCATGTGCTCTCTAAAGCATTAAATCACTAGTTTTTCTAGCACTTGTATCTGTAATCATTCTCTGACAAAAGTGGAAGCTAAAAGTCGATATCCAGTGCACTTGTAGAAAAAAGGGAATTTACAGTCAATATATTTCTATATTTGAAAGATAATTTAATACAACACCCTGATTTAATCTGAATAATGAGAGCTGAACAAATTTTTTGTTCATGATCATATTTTAGACTGCGTCAAATGAATTTCCAAAGCAGTTTAAACTAAACAGGAACAAATCACTTTTCTTCCTGCATAAGACAGGTCACACAATGAAGATGGGAATAGCTTATTCAGTAATAACTAATACAGGAACAACTTACATATAAATAGAATAAACCTTGATCTGGTAGCCTTTTTTTCCTACAATATGTTCCTGCAAGAGACATTAATCTTGGCAACTTTCAATCTCTGAGGAGAACTATTGTCATTCCCGTAAGTACTTTTAAATTATTCCCAGTTAACCATAAACTAAACTATAAATACACAATTAAGGATTAACAACACCATTTATCAGACATGACATACAAGCCTTCCATGCTGTTGTGAGAAGTACTCAACATTAATGTCTATTTGGAACAAAAATCTTCTACATATTTTAAGCAGAAATATTTATGATACAAAAGCTAATGATTCTTATTAAAACTATAGGTGACATCAGTGCTAGAGCTGAGAAAGCTTTGAATGATTTTAGATAAAGTAAGATTAAAAGGATTAGTATTCTTTCTTGGGGCAAAAAAAGAACACTTTCTCTGAAACACAGCCAATATCCAAGTGAGCAATGTCTTGTGATCCTGAGATAACTGCTGTCAGAATTCTACCGGTTTTTTTTAACTTGACCCAATTAAAAGGGGAAAAAAAAAGAAAAATTTAAATATGCAAATTTCTACTGCTATTGTTTTCCTAATGTTAAAAAATAAAAAAATAACAGTTTTAATTAGGTTCTACTGCTTTGAGAAATTACTAGATAAGCAACCAGATTTGGTTAGAGAAAAATTGCTTGGGGATTAAATTAGGTACTAAATGTATTGCTGTTACATTCTATCTCTAGTAGACCTGCATGACCTTCTGCATAATCTCTTAGGCTGCAATGTACACTAACTTCAGGGAACAGGATGAACCTTCAAAAATGAGATATCGGCATCTAACCCCTTAGAAAACATGTGTCAGTGACTACTGATAAACATAAAATTAGGCTACCTTTTTAAAACTTTCATAATCCATGCAGAATTCCTAGGATGCTGAAATAACATCTATAGATAGATGCTGTCCAAGGCCAGTTTTCTTCCTTTCCTAATATGCAGCTGGAGTGACATGCCAGTAGAGCCCTGACTGCAGAAACCAGTGTTGGAAAAGAAAATTTCAGGATGCTGATCTTGCAAGGACTGTGGATGATACAAACACTGCTGTTATTTCTTGAGTGAATCCCTTAGTAACAAACAGCTCTGCCTACAGAATAAGGATATGCCGTTTTCCCTGTGTCTGCCTTGTTAACTTGATCAGATACAAGCATGAATTTTCATATTGCTGCAGTCATGATGGAAGGGTTTGTTCAGAGGTCATTCTGTGAGATGGATTTGCACAGTGCATTTCCTCAAGGAGAAAATTGAAAGCATTCTTAGCACATTGTCAGTATTGCTTGCAAAACACTGAATGGATGTTAAAGAGTAATTACCACTGAGCCAGAGTTTATGTTTGGCTGAGAAAGCTTTTAGGAATGACTGGTGTCTGAAACCTAATTTTTGAAGAAGTTTGTAAGATTATTTTTAGCATTAATAACCATAAATTGAGAAGGAATGGAGGAGATTATACTTCATGCTAGTTACAGTCTTTCCCAGATAACATAATCTGTAGGAAGTAGACATCAGAAGTCCTGTAAAATATGTAAGGAAGTCACACACTAGTCTGCTCAGTGTACCTATTCAAGAATGCTATTATGCCCAAAGAATGTGAAGCAACAATCCATGAATGCCTCCAAATGCAGGAGGTGCAATACTGGCCTCATTAAAAGTAATGGAGTTTTTGGCTCTGCCTTCAGCAGGGTACAGATTTTGCTCCAAGAATACTTCTCTCAAGTTTTTAATGAGGACTGCAGCACCTGTATCTGAATACTTTTTCTCTCTTCTCACTGTTTTCCATATGGACCTGCTACAGTTCAACCTTTCTGTTGGGCATGTACTGTATGAACCACAGGAATTTATTAAAAAAATCCAATTCGTCATTTAAAAAATAAAGAAGCATTCTTATTTTTTTCCATGATGAATCACTGAGTTTGCTGGGCTTCGCTAACTACTAGTCTACTGGATTTCCAGACAGAATTGTTTCCTCTTAATATTTATGACTAAAGTACCTGTATCAGGTTAAACCTGTAATAGGAAATCATATTAAGTAAAAATACATATGACAATTCATATCCTAAACATGATGGCTACCTGCCATTATATTACCTACACCGTTCTGCTATGGGCTTGCTGTTTTAATACTTCATAAATCACATTTATTATCTACTGCTTATTAATAAGGCAAAAAGCTAAAGTGAAAACCAGTGCAAATAAACTGTTTACCAGTAATGGATTTTTCTCCTAATGAAAATCCTGCTTTGCTATAAGCAAAATTAAACAATGGCCTGTGGAAGGATTCCCTTCCATTCAACTCTGGGGACCAAACTAAAGTTCTTCATGCAGGACTAATGTTTCACTGATAGAGTCCTAAGAGCTCTTTAAAACTTGGCATTTATATCAAGTTTAGCTTGTTCAAAAATTTTGTTTAAAATACCAATCAGAAATATTTTGCCTTAGGATTTCCACATTTCATTTTGCAATATAAGAGCTTCACTCAAATATTATGCAATGATCTGTCATACTGGCATCATTTTTACACAAATAATTTTAAAACTGTGAGTAAGCATTGATCTATCCATTTTCTACTTATGAAAAACTGATATTGGGATATTTCTGATCCTGGATTGCATGAATATGCCTAAATACCAGTAAAATTACAGTGGTTTCTATCAATATCTTTTTTATTGACACAGGTAATATAATTTTTTTTTTTTGGAAGTGATTATAAAAACAGTAGTCGTTATTAGCTTTTCTTAGTTATTTGAACAATAAAATATTTTCCTGTGTATACTACAGTTTAAAGAGCATGCTGTTATAGTGTATACAACATGAAGTTCAGAAAGGAAAAGATTATACGAATGGCAAAAATAGAACCTTCCCTAGGACTTCTTTTAAAAACTACATCAGTTCATAATTTGGATTTCATAGAGTGACTCTCCATCTTCTGTTTATACAGCTAGAATACCTATAGGTAAAACAAGGCATTGGACTGTGTACTAGTTTGAAAACAAACTAGTGGGAGACACCAAGTCAGAATAACAATTTAATAGGGAAATAAAAGGAGGGGGAAAGAAAAAAAACAATAAAAGCGGATAACACTGGGTTAAACTGACAGAGTTAGGATACAACCTGGCACCCTGTTAGTCAGGGTGGTGGTGGCAGTCTGGTAGAATGGTGGCTGCAGTCCTCCCAAAGTGGCGATCCTGTAGAAAAAGAAGGGTCTACTCCTCCTCAGAAGGTCCAGTGGTGGCTGTGTAGCTCCTGTCCTCTGGAAATCCAGTGGAATGGCGTCTCTGGTGTTCAGAGTCCCAGCTTATATCCACGATGGGATGTTTGGTTCCTCCCTCTGGGTGGAGCATCTCACAATGGGGTAATGAGTCATGAGGCCAAGTGTTGATTAGGCTCATTAACAGAAGATGGTCCGGAGGGAGTTATCTCTGAGTCAGGCGGCAGGACAATGATGGGCCATTAACAGAAAGATAGTCTGGGGGGAGGAGGCAAGGAAACACTGCCCCACCTGATTTCAACAGCTGATGGGGATGGTAATAGAATACACTGCAACCCAGGACAGACTGTTTTATGCAAGGTATCTTTTAAAAAATGAAACAATGACATATCTATCAAGAATCTCACAATCTTAAATATTGACAGGAGACAATACAATGTTGGTTTTAGTGGTCATAAAACTATACATAACCAGTAGCCCACCGCATTATTTGAAAGCTATCTCAACAACAACTGCAAAAAATGCCAATGCATCATCTTTTAGACTTCCCCATGTGCATCTCACATTTGTAAGAGCTAGAAATCAATTAGAAGAAATTAAAATTTTGAAAGAAGAAACTTAATAAAACTAATCAAAGTTATGTTTTCAGACGTCAAGACTTCTAGAAGACATTAGCACCACAACGTGCATATATGTTCCTAATTCAACACCAAGGAAGAATGATTCAAAAGGAAAATACCATAAGAAACCAATGTATCCAGAAAGTATGCAACCATCAAACAGTTTGGACTCTCAGTTTTGATCTAGAAGACTTTTAAATTTTGACATTTTTGATCTATTGTTCTGTGATCATGTGAAGTTCTCAGACATGAATAGACACAGCTGCCAGCTTGAAGTCAGTCTGTCACCACAGCAGAACCCAACATAAGCTTCCCATGAACCAAATCCAACATATGTTTTATGGTAAAATTCCAAGGAATTGAAAACTCCTTTCTACACGAGGATGGCAAATTACAGGGATATTTATTTATAAATATTTAACTTATTTGTCTTTTGGACACCTTAGAATAACCATTGAAGTATCAAAGACAGCAGAAAAAAATTACAATTCTGTCTCCACTTTCCAGTCTTCAGGTATTGAATATTTTAGGAATATCCCAATATTTTAAGTTGTCAGCAAATTCCCTACAGAGGCATATAAATCTTCATTTCTAAACTAAAGAAAGGAAGCAGCAGGAATGGCTGGCAAATTATCTGAATAAAGTTTTTGTCTTGATGATATACTATGAATCAAGGTATCTTCGAGAAAATAATCCAGTGAAAGATTCCCAGGGCTAAAACTGTTCTTTGGAAAAACAAGAAAACTACCGGTTGTCCTTCCAGGATATAATAAGGACAAAGAACAAAAAACACCCTTAGTCACACCTACTATATTAAAATGCTTTTGGGAAGCTGCTTTGACTTCACACAATGAAAAAAAGAATAATCAGTGGGCAATTCTTGAGTGTAAGCATTTAAAGGACCACATAACTCACAGCACACTATTTCTGAGCTTTTGTTACGATTGTCCTCTCACTGGGAGTGTTAGTGGAAAGACTCACAACAATAGGTTGTAACTGCACTATTACAAATTGCCATATCTTCAACTTTGACACTCTATCAGTTCCCTGCAATGTGTAAAAACAAAGCTTAATATCCCAGTACTTAAACTAAGAATCCCCAGCCTTGTCATTATTGTGGGCACAATAGCAAGCCTTCTTGGAATTGGCCATCCAAGCCATGGGGAGGCTTGGAGTTAATTACATCACCATAGACAATAATTTTCTCCTTGTGGTGGTAGTTATCTCTTTCCACAGTTGGTTCTCTTTTTTTGTTGCTTTGTGATATTCCATTAATCACAGCTGCATTTAATCTGTGTCATGTGATTCATCATTCTTTATCCCTGCAGCTATTTCCATCCTGGACTCTGATAAACTGCTAATTTGAGTGGGTGATGTCCAACCTTGAATATCACAATGCCTTGTAGCACACCACTGAGAATCAGCTACTACAGTCACACAGCCCAATATTTTTAGTAAGGCTAATTATTCTACAGCCCCTGCTCGTTTGTTGGGGTGGAGATCATCTGAAATGAGCAGATAGAATTTTAAATATGGGCTTGACATGACAGGACAGAAAAATATGCGGAGTTTTTCTAATGTGAGAGTATGCTTCTTCTTTTCTTCTCTCTTTTTCTTTCCTGTCTTCAAGTCTTTCAAGTTTTTTCCTGACATGACATGAAGCTGACTATATTTAGTGGACTGTGGAGAGGTGAGAGGAAGGGAGAAAGGTTTTGCTATTTCAAAACATTTTTTCACTGCCTTCAGTCACCTTCTTCTAAGTATAATACAGCTGAAGAGCTAGGGAAACATTTGCATAAAAGTAAAATGAGACCTAAAACGGGTATAGTATTTAACACCATAATTTGGAGAATAAAGGTACTTCAAAGAATAATATCTCTTGATTTCTGTTTTAAATTGGAGGATTTTTCAATGATTTTTCAATTTATACTTGTGTTAAAATACAAGTACCAATAGTGTTCACTCAGTGGGAGCTGATAACTCAGTGTGGTGTGTATAAGAGGAGTGTATCAAAATGCCAGAAAAAAAGTACTGTTGGATTTTTCTTTTTACCTTGAGAAAGAGCCTGAGGACAGGTGTAAGACACTGACTCACCCTTACTACGTGAAAATTGTAGCTCACGATGGCTTTGCAATAGGACTGGCTGCACCAGCCTGAACAATGCAGTAGCTTTCATGCAGGAAGAAAAAGTTTTCTTCACTATTACTTCAGTCTGCTGTCTGAAGGAGACAGAGGAGCAGGTGAGAGACAGCAGCAGAAAGTGTGATGCCATTGCTCTGCTGACATTGTGGCATTCCTGGTAGGGTGTGATTGGCAAACTTTCTGTCGATGCAGTGTTACAAATGGCTCCTAGGTAAATCCTCCTCTGAGTTATGAAAAGGAACATGGCAGAGGGGCAAAAAGGGGCTGGCATAAATGTAGAAATACCTGTTCATTACCAGAGCTTGGTGGAGCACATGGCACACTTCATGGTGGCAACCCTGTTTGGCTACACCCAATTTCAGACTGGAAGAGATTCAGCTAGGTGTAAGCTGACTCACTGGTAGCCTCAGTCTGTGAAGCTTAAATAAATGACACCGCAGAACACAGTTACACTCTCCAAGTTTAGAACAGTTCATGCCACCATCAGCCCCATTTGCTCCACTGCTTCCACCCTACCTTACTATTTTTGCTTCTTCTAGAGAAAGATCTCCGTTTTCACCAAGGATGGGCGTTTAAGAATTGAAAACTTACCATATTGTTTGCTGGTAGAAACACTAATAACTTTTGAAGAACAAACAAATGAAAGATACATATTCTATACAGAAACCTTATGAACACTTTGGTTTTGTCTAAACTAAGTTTAAAGTGTGAGGACAGCATGAGTTAATTAGGTTTTGATGAGTCTGCTTGCTGAGAGATTTCTGGTCCAACTTGGACAGCTTAACAGATGCATCAGGCAGAATACCTCTTCTTCAGATTTCTAAAGAATAAAAGTCAGCATGACAGCTGATAGAAGTTAACTCCAGCTATTTAAAGTTCAGTCAAGGTAAGACTTAGAACCAGATCTTAATCCTGAAAATGTTTTTTTGGTTTATTTTTACTATCCTCAGATGACACCCTGAATATCAGCTAAACCAGCATATTTCTAATGATTGTCCAAAGGTGTGCACTCCTGCGGAGGCCAAAATTTCCACCATTTGATAATGTACTTAGGGAACAAGTTTTAAGCCTGTGAGAGAACTTTCTTTTCCCTGTTTGGTGACTATACCACTCATAAAAGTTTAATGTTGAAACAGCCATGCTTTGCAATGAAGTCTCTTGTTAGGGGCTTTCACAGGATTAGCCAACTATAACTTTAGGAGGAAAAATTAAATTAAAAATGGGATCACTTAAAAAGAAAACCAGTTCCTTGCCATTGTATTGCCTGTAGTGAAAACCACTGATTCAAAAATATGCTCTTTGTACAGAGGCTGCACTCTCTGCACATAATCTGCCATGGTTTTGTCAAAAGCTGTGTCAACTTCATAAAAGATTTTTTTTTTAACTTAGTTCTCTGTGAAGAAGGAGTATTGTTCCACCTACTTGATCAAACCCTGAGGGCAGAAGAACAACACACATTTTTAGGCATGAAATTTCCCCTTTCAGTTCTCCAAACCAATCTCAGACTGACAGACCCACAAGAGCTAGAGAGACAGTCTCTGTTCCCCACTAACCTCTTGGCTGAATCACTTTTCCTCATAAGATTTCTTCTGAGAGCAAGGATATTTTCTCTTCTATCTCACCATATAACAAAGACAGAATATTTTATATGCAAGGTTGCAGAACTGATCTCATGCAGTAATACTTCAGAGCACCTTCATCCACATCAACATTTTTCCTCTGAGACTTGAGAGCTTCTTCAGAGACACCTGGGAGATGCAGGGAAGACTATGAAAAAGGCACTTTAGCCGTAAGCATAATCTCTTCCAGACAGAACAGCCAAACTACCTTTTCTCTACCACTCCATTTACTTTCAGAGGCTGTAGTCCTTCTTTGTTTTTTTTAAGGTCTTGCAGCTTCCTGCTTTTGTTGGAAATGCTTGCTGGGGGAAAAAAAAAATAAATCAAGTTCCCTGTCATTTGCATGAGCACTTTGACATTGTGTGCAAGTGCATCCTGTGCTTAAGATGCCTGTCCTGGGGTAGCCGCAAATCCTGCTTGAGCTCCTATGGGAACAATTTGGAAAGGCTCCTTCATTTTATGACAATGTGCCAGAGTTGACAGGAGCACTGAACAGATCTCTGAGACAGATATTATCAAATGTTCCTCCTGTAATCAAGTCACTCATATACAGTCACTTTTAAAAGGCTTGTGCTGACTCAGAAATTTTTGTTCAAATTTCTCTGCATCTCAGCCTCCCTATACTTAAAGAAGATATATTCAGAAGCGAAACATTAAGGACTAGTTCTTACATTTTGTTTTATGAGAGCTAATATTATTACCACCATTATATGACAACTTTTTCAATTTGCTATTATTTTGCACAAAAGGCTAAGACTCTATATAGAATACAAACATTACATCATTTATGTGAAAATTCCATTATACTATTTTCTTATTCTGGTTGCAATGCTGAAGCAAGGAATCAAAACATATAGAAGGAAGAATTTTGGTTAATAGGATAAAGTAGGTAAGGTCTTATTTTATATCACATCTTCCACTAGTTAAATAAGATGCCTGACCCTAATTACAAGTGTAGAGGATTAACCACAGATGCTGAGCATTCTCCTAGAACATACACACCCTTCTGCACCTGCAGGTCATTGTACAATTGATCAAGAGAAAGAGGTGCATTTCAAGACACCCTCCTGCACTGTGGAAACTTGACAATGCTCCACAATTAACGTTAAATTTCTAAATGACTTCTCACTTTTAAAAGCCGTATCATTGGCACATTATTAATGCATATGGAAAGTCAAGGACAAATGTAATATAAATTGACAACATTCTTCACCATGATTGATGCTTGTTATTTTGCATAACTTGTTTATTCTTTGGTGTGTGTTTGTTTTTAAGAATGTCTATTCAAGCCAAACCCTTGAGGCATCAACAGTAGCAGTCTAATATCTCCAAGGACATATTTTATGCTATTAAAATCTCACAGAGAATAGCACTATAAAACCAACTAAATTAGATGAGCACTGGAGTTCCCAGGAGTGATGTAGGCTATACACAAATCTAGGTAACCAGCAACTGCCCAAATAACATATATTTCCTTTATTAATAATGTATATATATTTTTAAAAAATCTACTGTCAACAAAATAACACCAAAATTTAAATTAATATATTAATATTTCTGAAAACAGGTCAAAGGAAAATGCAGGCTTGTAAGACCAATCAATTTATGCATTTAGGTTTTGATTGCTAGAACTGTTATCTGTAATCCAGACTAACAGGAGAGTACATGTTTAATTGAAAAATGTTATAGTCCTGCTCTGCTACCATTAAAGTGAGAGGGACAGCTCCTGGTGTTCAATCTCAAGCCTTCAGTGTTCTGCATAGTCAGACCCAGAGTGCTTAGCACTCTGCAGGAGTGAGCCCTTCATAACTGATTGTCTTTTCAAATACTGACACAAGGGAAAGTCAATACATGATTATAAGGTCAATGTAAATGTAAAAAAAGCCCACAGTTTAGATTATTACACATAGCAGCCGTACAATTTCAAAGCAGCAACAATTTGGTTACACAAGAGTCATTTTTAGTATGGGGCTCTTTGTTTTGTCATAGGCCACGATATTTTCTGCTTCACAGCTGTCTCTCAATCAATCAGAAAGTAGTTTGTATTTTCATCCTCTGAGAATCTTAATTTTTTATATTAACAGACATCTATATACACTTTATAATTTTCATACATTTTTCATCTATGAATCCCAAGATGCAGACATATAGAGGTAGCTGGATACTGACTTTAAAATAAAATTATTTCAAATTTTGTTTCATTTTCCACTTACAGCAGAGAAAATATATTCTGCCAAGTTAGATGAAATTTGGCTATATCATAAGAACTCACTAAGTGCAGCTACTGTAAATATGGAATATATGAACTTGGATGCAGATGACATTATACTGTGGTTCCTTTCAGACTTGAGGTAATCATATATACAACCCAACTTCTTATTTATTTTTCTTTACATTCAATGATAATAGATATGGCTGAATTATGCGTTTTTTACATGCTGCATGAATTATTGCTTACAGTATAAAACCTGAAGAATTGACTTAATGTTCCAGGTAATGTCTAATTGCTATTATTTTATAATTTCCATCAATCAAAGAAGAGCCTTGTGACATTGGCAGATAATTTTTGTAAGTTATGATAGGGAGTAATGAAAAAGAAACTGACAAATTAAGCAGCTTCTGTGGTTCTTGTTCCTTTGGTCCTAAATATTTATTAGCTGGCTCCACAATGGATCTGCATATTGTTATGGGAATATAGAAACTGATCCTCAAAGGTGGTGAATGCTTTAAGAGTTAGGACATGTGAAATTAATTATTCACATCTCGAAAGGAACAAAAGACGTTTTCTCAGGTACAGTAATAAGAGTGTTAAACAATGAAGATGTCGGCAGGATTCTAAACTGAGGCAGAGCTAACGATCAGTATTGTAAGCCTCAGGTTCTGCCCAAAATGTTTGCAGGACTGAGCCTTGCATTTTACATCAATACTGCTTGATCTTTGTCAGTAATTAGTGTGAAGTGTGAGGTGGACCTTGTCACTATGGATAGAACACTTGGGGAAAACAATACTGTGGATATTTGTTACTGCAGAATGAGGACAAATTTTGTACATTTTTATTTAAACTAAAGGGCAGCTGAAGTCTCCTAGTGGTCCTGATCCTGTAAGAGTCCAGATGAGAAACACAGAGGGAATAGCCCACATATCATTTCTGGCCTGCATAAATTTCTTCTCAGTCAGCTAAGAGGAATATTTATACGTATCCAGGTTTATCATGCAGATAGGCTGGGATTCCTCTACAAGGGGCTAGTGACACAAAGCTATTAATAATGTTGCAGGTGCTGAGTTAATTTTAAGCATGATTCAGAAACGTCAGCATAAGAGGAAAAACATAGTTCAGGTTGCTCTTTTTGCCCTATGTGGGGCAGAGAAAGGGAAAAAAAAAAAGAGAAAAAAAATGTGTCTGGTGTCTCTCCTGGAACTAACAGGATGAAAGTATTGATCAAAGACTCTTAGTCCTTTCCTGACAACAGTTAAACCACCACTGTTTTATAAAAGCTGCCTGTGCAGGTGCTGTTTTCCCTTGCAGCAAATTCCCTCTAGATGTGCATCCCAGTGTGCCAGGCTCTGAGAGAGCTATTTTTGGATCCATATCTCAGTTTTCTCCGCTAACAGCTAAACTCATATCTGGTCACTCTGCCGTGAGAGAACACCTATTTTTCATTGCCATTTTCTCATGCTGCCATGGTTGGACTTTTGTGAAAAGAAACAGATTTTATAGACAACGCTATACTAGAAAGATGAAAAAAGGCCTCTCTATTGCCCTGGCAACTGTCATCTGCATTGCAAGGGTTTTTCATTTCATGCTTTTATACTCACTCTTGCAGTACAATCTTCAAAGGTGTTTCATAACAACTATTTTCAGCCATTATATCCAGTGGAAGTTGCAAATGGCATAATTACTCATAAGTTTGTCCTTTTGTTTTCAAATATGCCTTAAACACTTCAGTGCTCAAGAAATAATACAGGAGTAATACATTATGAAAGTCAAACCTTACACTTGGTCATCCGTTACTGATCTTTATACACTTATGCTCAAAACAGTGTCTGATTTACGACATTGTTTAGCACTGAAATATTTTCATCTCTTTTATTCAATTTGAGAAGAAAAAAACCCACCTCCACAAAATCTATTCTAGCAGTAATTTGCTTATCTTCTCCTGCTCATTCACAGAATGATATGGTGATGTTAAAATAGAGACCCACATATTACAATATTATTACTACAGCTATATTACAAAATAATAATAATATTCACATAAAAATCCACAATATTAGCAGTTGAAGATATTGAAGATACTGAAGGGCGATTCAGGACTGCCTGAAGCAGCCTATAGTCTCAGCCTAAGCATTTTGGTGCTCAGTAGGACCTCTCACTAAAGGCTAGAAAGCACCTGTGAGGACTATCCTGAACCTACCCCTGCAGCAGGCATTGCCTTGGCTTTAGGTGTCATTTACACAGCTCAGGACAGGCAGGCTGTGCCAACTGCAATAGCCTTTCTCAAGTGTTTAATTTCTATCTGACCAAATGATACGGTTACCCTTTTAAGTCCCTCTTAGGTCTTCCATAGAGAGGAATTGTGACACCAGAAACACCCAAAACATTCAAAAGGTCTTTCTTAGGTAGATTATATGGAAAAATATGTTCTGAAAAGTCCTAATAATATCTTTGAAACAGCATTACAATACAGCCCATTGTGTTGATAGTCCATATACTAACCAGTCCCTAAGTAATTGTTGACACCATAGAGTTCCAGAAGCTCTGAAGGGAACTTACCAGATCATTGCTTATGGTGGAATCAGACTTAGCATTTAGAATATTTTCATTGTCACTTTCCAGCTCATTAGCCTTTCTGCATCAGAAAAAATACTAATATCCAGCCAGGATGAACTCATGAATCATTTAATTTGTTTCAAGTCTGTTCAAATAAAATCAGGAGAAAAACTGGATGGAGACTCTCAAATATTTATTTATAACTATCTTTGGTATAAATATAATGATGATTTTTCTTTAGTGGTGATTATGGCTTACATTGATAAAATGGCCCTAAAAATTGAGGTAGGAACTAAGAAACAATACTTCCAATTTGTTGATCAAAGAACATTCCTCCAGAAATGTAGCAAAGGGGGAAAAGTGGCAAATGTCATACCTGAATGAAAGCAAAGGCATTTTACATTAGCAGAAAGTAATTACTCACACTGGAATTTGGGAATAACACCCCCCTCTACTGTGGTATTCCTTCAGACAGACATATTCCTTCAGACACTTGGGCTCCCGTGCAGGAGTAGGATGCCGGTGTCTGTTTAACGAAACAAAACTCCAGTAGTACAGTGTTCCCAATGTCATATCAGGCTTGTGACAGAGGAAGCCAATTGAATTGTTGGTACTACTTTTTGTACTCCAAATTTGTTGCTCTGAAACATCATCAGCTGGTTTTACACAGCCCCTGTGTAATTTGTCTCACTATAATGCTCCAAGGATTTGTCCTGGGCAATAGGAGGGAAAACTCAACTGAACAATACTCTCTGCTCAGGTGGTTACAGCCAGGAGCAGGTGTGTAATCTTCAAAGACCTGCTCCTGGCTGTGATAAAGATTATTCACTCTGACTTGTGGCTGAAAAACTCTCAATAAAGAACCAAAATGGCTTGAGTAAAGATGAGGTGAAAGTCAGAGGGCTGAAAACCTGTTCAGTCTTTAACTGTTAAAATCTGGAGTGAAGCGGCATGGAAACTTCCTTTTACAGGTGAAGAGATACTCTTCAAGAAACTTGAGGAATTGAGGTATCTAAATCTTATCACTTCTGCTAAATACAGAGGTAAAATAGTTACGGAAATTAAAGGGTTTCCTCCTGGGCAGTAGGTGCATATTCAGCAGCTGAGCTTTTAAGGAACAAAATATTTTCCAAAACTTGTGGTGATAAGTGGTTAAGCCCTTGTGGTGGGTGCCTAAGCTGTGTTGCTTCTAGCAGATGATGTCTGTTCAGTCAATTAAAGCTCAGCAGTAGCAGCCTGCTTCAACTCTGCTGACCAGGCTTCACAGCAAAGCACTTCTAACTGATATCTTTTCAAAAGGTAGTAAGTTCCTCTGCTGCTTTTTGGTTGGTTTTTTGGAGTACGTACTAATATAAAAGAAAATTTCAGAGCTATAACTTCTGGTCAAAAGCCTAGCATATAACTTCTTTTGATCAGAGCATTTAAACTATTTTCCAAAGAATTTCTGGTTACTCTAACCTCACACTTGTTTCCTTTAAATGATACACAATGGCATCTGGAATGGAAAAAGGGTGACATCAAGGTGACACCAGTCATGTCAGGTGAGATGACATGAAAAAGTGTCTCCCTCACTTCGCATACATTGCTGCAGAAATATTATCTATCTACAAAGAACCATCTGAAATCCAACAAAGAAAAATACAGGGTCCTGCAGCTGGAGAAGAGTAACCCTGGGCACCATCACAGGCTGGGATTTGACCTGCTGGAGAGCAGCTCTGCCAAGAAGGACCTGGCAGTCCTGGGGGACAACAAGCTGCCTTGTGGCCAAGAGGGCCAATAGTATCCTAGGTACAGGTCGAGGGAGGGGATCCTGCCCCTCTGCTCAGCCCTATTGAGGCCACATCTGGAGTGCTGTGTCCAGTTCTGGGCTCCTCAGAACAAGAGAGACTTGGAGTTCCTGGAGCTGGTCCAGGGGAGGGCTACAGAGATGAAGGGACATGAACATCTCTCTTATGAAGAGAGGCCGAGGGAGCTGTGCCTGTTCAATCTCAAGAAGAGAAAACTGAGAGGGGACTGCAGGAACTCATGCCTTCTGATCAACAAATCAATATGATTACACATAAGCACCTTATTGTTTAAAATACACTCCATTCACATCCCACAACTTTGACATAATACCCTACTTATACATGTTACTCTACTTATACATCTCACAGCCTTTACATGATACTCTACCCATACATTTTACAATTTATCCATAATACAGTACATATACACTTTGCAACTGCTGTGCATGAGATTTCACACGGCTTGATTGGTTTCTCTATTCTGTCTATGAGCTCTGCACACACTTTTCTGATAATATGATTGCTTTTAATCTAGTGTAGCACAGTCCTTTTTTATCTATTCCTTGCTGTCTTGGTAGTTAGCTTCTTCTTTCTCAATTCTTTTCCAATTTAGCACAGATTATCTTTCAGCCCTTGATGAATTCCTGAGGACTCTAACAGGTGGGGCTCCTAATCCAGGCAAGCAGCGTCAAGGTGATGACAACAACAAAACCCATCCAGTGATCAGCAGCCAAGTTAGTCCAGGAAATCCAAACAAGACAGCAAAAGACAGGAAACAGACATAAGCCTAACCCACCTCTCCCCTCGAGCCTTCAGACTGGAGCTTAAAAACCCTCTTGGGACTGATGTGCTGCAGCTGAATGAAGGTGGAAAGACCGGGTGAAGGTAATTCCAGCCTGGTCCCACCCTGAGGGCTCTGATAAGAATAGCTAAAGATGGTTTGGGTGGGGCACACTGTCAAGGTTCAAACACCTTACAACAGGGCACCTCATCAATGTCTGTTAGTATCTGAAGGGAGGATGCCAGGAGGATGGAGCCAGGCTCTGCTCAGTGCTGCCAAGCAATGGGAAAAAAGTCAATAGGCAAAAACTGATGCCCAGGTAGTTACAGCTGAACATGAGGAAGAATTTCTTTACTGTGCAGGTGACCAAACACTGGAACGGGTTGCCCAGAGAGGTTGTGGAGTCTCCCTTGCTGGAGTTACTCGAGAATTGTCTGGATGCAATCCTGTGTCATGTGCTCTGGAATGGCCCTGCTTGAGCCAGAAGGTTGGACCAGGTGACACTGTTGTCCCTTCCAACCAACCCATTCTGTGATTCTTTTATTCTGTGATAGTGTGTGCTATTTGCAGGTTTTGATTTTGCAACATTACCACCAATCTGTCAAGTCTCAAGGAAAAAAAAGAAAAAGCAAAAAGGGAATCAGTAATCCCCTTTTCTGTAAATAGTACCAGTATTAGATTAGTTCGAAAGCTGAAGAAAACACTCCAATATTTACAAACTGAATATGTTTACATTGCATGTTAGGAAACATGACCAGATTTCACTTTGCTGATCCTGTATTAACAAAGATTTTGGTTTCAGCCCATAAAGAAATCCACTGAGTTTCAGAAAGTGTAAAATAGTCAGAATGTTATTCTGTTTTTTTCTCAGGAGACTTTTATTCCACACTTATAGCAAGAAAAGGCAGAGAAGTTGGACAGAAGTGACTGGAAAATGCACTGAATGAGATTTAATTTTATGGGGATTTAGGTGTCTAATTCTCATAGGTTTCTTTGAAAAGTATCTATTTAATAAATGTGTTCAGTAAGTTAAGACCTCTGCATTAATGTATTTTCAGACTATGGAACCTTAGACCATCTAGTCTGCCTACTTGTATTTTACCAGCTATAAAACTTCCTCTAGTAACTCCCCCAGTAGGCCAAATAGTTTGTGCTTTGTGAGTAAATCTTTGGGGGGAGAGGGAGAGATGAGGAAGAAAATCCTTCCTAGAGCTGAAGACATCCACAGACAGAAGACCTACAGCTTCACTTAATAGGTATTTCAACTTCACTTGATAGGTATTTCTACTTATTACTCATTCCCGTGGTTAAATTATGTCCTTGATTTCTCAACTGAATTTGTGCATTATCTCTTTTTAGGCCTTTTATTATAACTTTTTAAACAACTTCGGAAATATTATGTGCTACCTATTTTTAAATTACCTGTTGTTGGGTGATATCTTGAATGAAACTGTTGATATGCTAAAAAAAATAAAATAGTTATTCAAGGAGATGTCAACCTACAGTTTTTTCACAGTATTCAGAAAATCTAGTATTCCTTCTTTACCTATTTTACACAGACATGCTTATCCTGTCTGAATAAGCAACTTCTGACCATGCAAGAGGGACTGAAGATGCCTGTGCAAAAATTTCTGGAATGGCTCTTGCTATTCACAGATGTAGCCAAAGCACTTTATCTCTATGAACATTCTTGCCAACAAAATTTCCCTAGATGAGTTTTTAAAAATTATATAAAAGAACAGAGAAGCACTGTGGACACTCTCTGAGTAATATGTTGTATTTGTGTGCATATTTTTCACAAACTGTTTAAACAGTCTACTATTTGCTTAGTTTTTCCTGATACTGGCACAGTTGTACATTTGCCATGACCATGACAAATTGTGTAGACACACAGGCCAAAGAGCTAATTTGGACTTGAAATACTACTACCACTACCATGCTCTGAAACCAGATGTAAATGAGACAGTTCTGTCACTTGCTACCAGGAGCATCCCTTGCTAAATCAATAAAAAGTTACTCTGCCAAGAAGAGACAGCGGGGTATTCCCCACTTCTGCCTACTCAGGGGTAAAATGATTTTGTTGACTCTTTCTCCCTTGTAGCAGTATCTTGATACCTTCTTTTCTGTCCTTGTACAGGACATGTTACTAGAGCTACTGTACTAAAAACCAAGAAACAGGCTAGGAGAATTGAAAAAACACATTGTGAGTGTCTCAGAATTTCAAAATAGCATGATTTCCAGTTTCATGTGTAAAAAAATTTTTTGAAACAAAATTTAATCATGTGAGAGTAAAACATATACTTCTGCAGAAATTCCATGCCAAACTGAAAAGTAAGTGCAAATTAGAGGATGTGCTGTGTGTATATTTTCCTCTATTAAGTTACACTTTTTACAGCTTTTCTTCCATCCACGAAAGAACTATCAGACTTTGAAGTGCTATGGAAAATATTATGCACTATGAAAGAATTTCAGCCACAGGCTTCTCTAATTACCTTCTCCAGTGATCTTTTTAAGTTTCTTCTTGCTCTTTCCCATCCTTATCTGCCACCTGGCACTCTGCCATTAGCACTGGAAAAGCAGCCCAAACTTGCCAACAGCATTGTTTGAGTGACAGGCTGTGAAAATGGAAACACTCCGCAAACACATCATTTTCCTCTGGAAAAACAGAATTTGACATCTATATATTTCTTGAGGTTCTGATGTAAACTCTTCTCCATGGAGCATAAGGCTATGGGCAGTAATTTAGTCCAGCAGGTCTAAAAGGGTTTTATTGAGAAAAAATAATTTCAGAAGCAAAAGTGCCTTCCTTCCTTCCTTCCTTCCTTCCTTCCTTCCTTCCTTCCTTCCTTCCTTCCTTCCTTCCTTCCTTCCTTCCTTCCTTCCTTCCTTCCTTCCTTCCTTCCTTCCTTCCTTCCTTCCTTCCTTCCTTCCTTCCTTCCTTCCTTCCTTCCTTCCTTCCTTCCTTCCTTCCTTCCTTCCTTCCTTCCTTCCTTCCTTCCTTCCTTCCTTCCTTCCTTCCTTCCTTCCTTCCTTCCTTCCTTCCTTCCTTCCTTCCTTCCTTCCTTCCTTCCTTCCTTCCTTCCTTCCTTCCTTCCTTCCTTCCTTCCTTCCTTCCTTCCTTCCTTCCTTCCTTCCTTCCTTCCTTCCTTCCTTCCTTCCTTCCTTCCTTCCTTCCTTCCTTCCTTCCTTCCTTCCTTCCTTCCTTCCTTCCTTCCTTCCTTCCTTCCTTCCTTCCTTCCTTCCTTCCTTCCTTCCTTCCTTCCTTCCTTCCTTCCTTCCTTCCTTCCTTCCTTCCTTCCTTCCTTCCTTCCTTCCTTCCTTCCTTCCTTCCTTCCTTCCTTCCTTCCTTCCTTCCTTCCTTCCTTCCTTCCTTCCTTCCTTCCTTCCTTCCTTCCTTCCTCCCTCCCTCCCTCCCTCCCTCCCTCCCTCCCTTCCTCCCTCCCTTCCTTCCTTCCTTCCTTCCTTCCTTTTTTCTCAAATACTGCTCTGCTTCTTTCCAAAGGCAATTTTTGATTTCTCGCTTTTGTGTGTTGATGAAGTAGTTGCATGTATGGTTTTCTAGTCACATATGATTTATATACAGAACTCCTGAGAATAAAATAAAAATCACTATTTGTTAACCTAAAGATTTGCCTTAAACAGATAGATACCTGCATTTGTTGATTATAGCTTGTTAACTCAGCTAACACATTTCTTGAACTATTTTAGAAACAAGTTTCCATAGGAAAAAAAATTCAATAAATTGTTATTTCTAAAAGTAATCTTTTTTCTTTGACCCAAATATATCACATACAATAAAACATTTGCAGACATGATATTGATCAGATCCAGAATGAAGTTTCTTATAAAAAATCAGTATGTCTGTTGCCAAATTTTTATATCACATGGAAAACTGTATCCAGAAACCCTGCTCTGTTTGGTTCAGAACAAGAGTTTGAGGCCAAATTTCTGACCTCAGCATCATATGTTTAAAACCAGAAAGTACCCACTGACTTTTTTCAAAGAAATTTTTCCCCATATAATTCTAACATACTTTCTGTACAAAATTAAAACAATTTCTTAAAATCTTTGCTTTTTCATATAAAGAATAACTTTTCTCTGTGCAGTTCCAGTTACAAAGGAAGTCATTACAGCAGCCAGTTAGATGGCCTTGTAAAGGTTAGTTCTATACTCCAAGAATTGACCACACCTCCTGTACATTGCAGTAAACCAAAAGCCTATTGCTTTGCCCATGTTTTTCAATGGTATTGCTCTTTCATCTTAGTTACTAAATGCTTTGATGCCACATAGTCACATCCCTCACTGAAAGACAAGAACTCCTATTTCTCGCAAGTGATATTTGGGAGAATATGTTGGGATTTATATTGTATCTGTGCCTCAAAAGTCATTCCTACTATGAAAAATTCAACTGTAATTCACTGTACAGTTTTAAATGAAAAAAAACCAAAATAGAAAAACCAACAAACTTTCTAATCTCAGCATCTCTTTAGTGTCTTTAGTTCTTTTAAAACCAAAGGCTCTCTTAAATCCTGTGGTAAAGGTGTCTTCCTTGACATCTCCTTCATAAATTCACAGCACCACCAACCACCACTGAATTCTAGAAGTCAGTGCAATCTGCCTGGATTCAATGGAATCCGCCCATATCTATAATTGCAAAATATAACCACATTTTTCCTTACTGTGATTAAAGGCTACAGTGACTACATTGAGCAGATTGCTTCTCCCTTTTCCATTGACTTCAATCCCTTTGACAGATGTGTGCAGTTGCTGGTAGTTCTCATGGATCTTGTTTGACCAAACTGTCCATGTTAACATGAAGGGGAAAAATCAGTTAAAATTTAAAAAAAAAAGCTGGGCAAAAAAAATTACAGGCACTGAGCTCAGGAACACGAATATAAATTATTCCAGAATAAGTTAGAGCAGAGACCAACCTTCTGCATTCCCTAAGTGCTAAGTACTATTTCCATGAAACACTTAGCTTCCAAACAGCTCAGGATTAGGTGCTACTTTAGAGACTTTATCCAAAGTAATAACACTGTTACAGGAGTCCAATATTTTTATTAAAGAGCTGTTGAGAAGATAGGAGAGTCACTCCAAAACCGCTGAATCCAAGAGCAGCTTTTCTCCTGCATGCAGGACAGGACAGCACAGCCCAGCTCCCTTCAGGTATGTGCACCTTAAAGACTAAGTACCATACGACTTCTTCTGTGTGAAGGGAATCTATTCTTCCTTTTTTGCAATACGTGGAAAGTTTGGGGCAGTTGCCTTGGTGCTGGCTGGACTAGTTTAATAAGGTCCTGCAGTGTTTATTAGCTGAGAGAAACAGTTATGTCTCCAGCATTCCGGGGAGTTTATTTTGCCAGGAATTCCTGCTCACACAACGGATTTCAACATTCCTCTTTTAAGATGGGAGCAAACAACTGAACCTACTGAGAGTACCCTTTGTCAGAACTTGGTAGTATTTTTCTAATAAAACACAGATGATTTATAATATGTTCACATGGGAGACATATTTGGCATATAAAGCAGTTTCAGCAAAAGATTCTTGGGTCCCAGAAAGAGGTTTCTTGTGATTTTACAACAAAGATCTTCTGTTACTGCTCTGAACAGTCAGGGAAATTTTATGCACAACTTTAAAACAGTAAGATATTCTCACTGGTTCATAGCCATAGCCTCTTTTTCTGGGTGTACAGCAAACCCACAGTAAGTACAATTGTTCTACCATGAGACAAATCCCTGAGAATTGCCAGTGAGCCAAAGAACAACAGGGTATCGATAGCTACATCCATGTTATGGCTGCAATCATTCATTTGTGTATCACTGGTTCTATACATAAGGCTCCAGCACAGATTTTGGGAGCCAAAAATTCCTACATTCCCAGTGGAGGCACTGGCAGGACAGGGGGGTCTGCATAGAACTGCCATTCTCACAGGAGGGCACAGCTTTCAACATCACTGAATTTTCCTGGACAAAGACTGCCCAGACAAGGCATTAGGCATTCTTTGTCTGTCACAGTCCTACTGTTAGTTCTCCACTACCTGACTCAGCAATCATGGGTATTTTTGAGCCTCTTTATCCTCACACAATGCAGTTGAATACAGAGCCAACAGCTTACATCCAGTCAGACACATTCAGGGATTCAGGTGAGGTGCAGGAGTAACCATCACAAGAGGTGGGCAGGAGGAGGCAATCCTCAAGCAAAGATGCAGTAACTTTGAGGAAGCCTCACTTTTTAGTTCTTTTCCTTTTTGACAGGCTTTCAATGTTAAAGCAATAATTCCCCTCACATCTTTCTTTGTGTGTGTGTGTGTGTGTGAGTGTGTGTGTATTTAACTCTTTCAATACTCTGATAGAACTGCATAAGGAAAGCAAATTTACTGATGTAAATGGCTCCGATGTCAAGATAAGCATCCAGGTTGAATGGTTGATTTCTACCCCTCTCCCCCAGTAAATTCTACTAGAATGAATAAATACAAAAACTCCAGTATGTCTGACCTCACTGAGGTCTTGATCATTTTTACTTTTTGGCTTACCTTTTCTTTACTCACTTGAGCTTCATAACACAAAATATCACCAACAAGAGCAGACCTTTAAAAATGGAAGAACCATGCATCAGCCATCCCCAGTACCAAAATCTGTTTGAAATGAGCTTGAGGGAAAACACTTGTAATGCAGGCTGAAATCATATTTCTTAAGTAAAACACAGACTATCAGAATAATTGACTTTATAACAAATAAGAATTCATGCTGGCAAAATTACTTTCTCAATGCTCACCAAAGAGAATGGGGAAAAAACTGTTCCTGTGGGATAAAACACATTGATCATTTTAGCAGGTTTCATAAGCTGCGTGCTTCATATGCTTTTTGCGTTACTTCCTCCTCTATATTTATATACAAAATATACACAGTGAAAAATAAAGCTTTTCCAGATTTCTGAGGAACAATAGTCATGCCATACATTTTAAATGTGAATTTTTAAAATTATTTTCACTTCTGTTGTCTACAGGGCTGAATATGCTTTGCATAGCATTTCAAAGCATGGCAAAAAAACATTAAAAGCAAGCCAGTTACTAAAAGATGTAATATAGATTGAATCAGACTAACAAGGAAATAATTTATTGCAGTACCTTTAAGATCAAATTACATCAAAACTTTGTGGTTTGTTACTTATGAGTACTCAAATGGGAATCAGTTACTTTTGCTGCGCACAACAAAGCTCCCGTGAAAGAAAACAGTCCATGTGATCTACAAAAGTCTGCCACCTACAAAAGAAGCCTTTAAACATGGCAAAATGACAGTTCATAGGTTCAAATGAGCTCGCATCATTAATTTATTTCTGAGATAAATCAGTAATCCTTCAGCAACTCATCAGATTCCCACACTCATCAAAGTACATGCATGAAGCATGAAGAATACATGGTCTGCTATTTATAAGACAGACAGCAACTGAAAAATGTTTCTATGCCAGCAATAAAAATAATTAATCACTGTGCTGTACCATTTTGTGTTAGGCACCACCACTTTATCACCTGTCGTAGACACTCCTAATGTCTTAGCCAAACAACATCTAAAAGTAAGACACCCAAATATTTCAGTTAAGGTCTTAAGCCCAAAATTTCCCATTAAACACTAAGAGAAGCCAAAGACTGACCAGAGAATAAGGACTTTACACAACTGAACTTCTGAATAAACACTTTACAAAAAAGAATTTCTTGTGAGATTTCCTACCTATTGTACATCATCTCTCAGGGGGAAAAGTGGAAATAATAGCTACATATTTTGCCCAGATTAGAGCACACCTCTAAGATGTTGAGTCTACTGCCAAATGCCTTCAAATCTGAGGTATAAGAAAAGCAGAGGAATCATTTAATGAGAAATTTAAAAGTTGCTACTTCACAGATCAGTTTATTTTTTTGCAATTATTTTAAACAGAATTTTTTCCATGTACATTTTATAAACCTAAGAAACATTCTCAAACAGGTCTGTCATTGCAATTATTTGGAAACCAGTGCTTTAAGACAATAATGGGAAGGCAGTAAGGGTAATAAAGTTTTAATATAACTGTAGTGGTAAATTTTGAGGTAGGAATTGTTTATACGAAAGCTACGCAGTCCATTTCTTATTTTTAATGAACTCCAGAGTTAAGGTAGTTTTCTCCCTCACCATTTCAGCATCTAGTACTGATAGCTCATGCAAGCGCCTCTCACTGTCTGTTTGATTTAATAATTATCACACGAACTAACCATCTTTGAATTTAAATGTGGGGGTATGCATAGTATGAATAGGAATGCTCTTCTCTAAGTTATTTCAAATACCGACTTGACTGGAAGGTTTAACATGTCTGTCGTGCTAGCAAAATTCTAGGACACTTCTGTATCTGTCATACTGCAACTTACTAAATTTCTTCTCAGTTTTCTGTGGAACTTTTCCAACTTTGGCTGAAAGTTATTCTGAAGAACACTCGTTTGGCTTTAAAAATGTACTCAGTGGCACTTACATTTGCATCTGTTAACATTCTCAGTGTGCTGAGTGCCATTCCTAAAATACCACAAATGAATAAATTCATGGGAGAATCTTGGGGATTTTAGAGACCTAAATTTTAGATCGTCTTCTACATTGTGATATGCAGACTTTTCAAATTAGCCATCCTAGCATGGGGACTGTTAAAAGCTCAACTTGGTGCTGCAATTTCCTTGAAGAGGAATTTTGATAGTCAGTGTGGTAGATAACTCTGAAAGAGAGGGTAATTTAAGCTGCATTTCTTGTTAGTATCCTAATGTTCTCAAAGATGCTCAACACCAAGCTCTTCTTCCAAATGTCAGGAAACCATCAAGTTTTTTCAAATAAAAGAGGAGATGATAGGCAATAGTTTGGCACTGGGATTACCCCCCACTAGTGTGGGAGCTGAATGCTGCAATGTCAGCTGAACAGCAACCTGGCTTGGGGAATTTTTTACTCACTCCTTTCAGAGGTATTCTGCTTCAATCAGAACACAGATTCAGGGCTCTCCAGAAAGGCAGAGATGCAGCAATGGCTTCCACAGAGTATCTTCCTCCTTTAAAATGCTGACACCTCACAGGTCTACACCTTCACCTTCCACACTTTCCCCTTGCCAGCCAGTTAGCCCTCCTTCATTATAGTAAATGTAAATAATCCAAATAGCCCACCTTCACCATCACAAATGGAAATAATATATTTTCTTCATCTGCACCTTTTCCCTTCCTGCCTCTACCCTCCGGATATTCCCCACCAGTTTGGAAAGTGATTCAGTGATTAGAACATTTATTGGCACAGAGGCAGGAAGCCAGCCCTTGCACCTCCAAGTGATTATCCTGAACTGCAAGCAATAGATTCATGTGAATTTTCATTTTCTTGTTCTGGGCCAATGCACTGTTAATTATTTCATGCCTGAGCACATCTGTTGGTTGAAGACTTCCAGGTAAAGTAGGTGAAAATTTTGTGAACCTTGGCAGGGCTAAGGCCTTAATCACCTGCCAAGTATCTCGATGCTGTGAAGACTTTGCTGGCTATAGCAGTGCACCAACACCTTTCTCAGGGGAAAGCTGATGCAGAAGAAGTTTTAGACACCTGCAGGGTTAGGAACAGATTTTGCTCATGACAGTGGGTGTCTGCAAATTTAACTAGATCCACTGTCAATCTGGCTCCCAAGATCTCAATCAAGTACTTACAAATGAGACAGTAGGACACCGCTATTGCAATTTGTGCACATGAAAGGTTCAGCTTCATTTAAATACAGAAACATAACTGAGGAATGTTATTGTTCTACTTTTTTCCTGAAAATCCACATAATCACATTCTTCATCTGCATAATCTGCCTGCCTTTCCCCAGTGACTGATGCAGGAGCTGTCCACACCAGAGGAGCACTCCTCAGAGCTGAGTAATGCTCTTTGGCAGTGATTGAGACATCCGGAATAAGAAAATGGACTGTCAGCAATACAATACTCATGATATGTTCCATCTTCTGAACTTTTTCCCCCAATGTCTTGCAGTGAATGATGCAATTATAATTTTGGAATCTCAGGCATAGTGATTGAGTGCTCAGCTTCTCATTTTCTCTGGCAGCTACTCAACTCCTTTGTCCAATTATGGCAGAAACCAAATGAATTGCAAGTGAAATAAATTTTCCTCAGAGCATTTCCATATTGTCAGTATATGCTTCATGTTCTGAGGACATATTAGCACCATTGTGTCTTTCAAAGACATTATTTCAAATTGCTATTTTCTTCTGAAAACCAAGGAGTATGTAATTACATCCGAAGAAACACAAAAGAAAGTAGCCTTGGATACAGTGTTCTTATGTCTTGAATATAAAAACTCAGAAAGATTGACTGAATTGTGTTTACATCACTTCAAAAAATTTGGATATTAAATTTACAATTTTAATAAATGTTTTTGTGATATGACTCATACTCACTGCTAATTCTCATTGTTTTGAAAACAGGCTTTTTTACTTCTTTTTGACAAAATATGTCCGATATCATAGCCACTGAAGAATATGACAACCATTTTCTCAAGCTGGTAATTTATTCTAGTAGCATCAGCTATGTTTTTTTCCAGAATTTGAAGGAATTATGTTAGTGTAAATTTAGTGTACAGGCACAGGAGAAGCTGGCATCAAAACTTCACTGTAAGTTCTGTTGAAAAGGGTTTGAAATGAATTAGACATAAACAAGCATCACAAAGTAACAATCTTATGGTCTTTGCTGAACAAAAAGGTATTTCCAGGGATGTGAGAGATTGAAGTGTTAAGAGTTAATGACTGAAACAATAACCCGTTTGCAAAAGCAGAAGTAGTTTGCTGAGACCAGGTTTGAACCCCTCAATCAAAGGAGAGGAGGAGAGTTTTTGGAGGTGTGGTGGTGAAATCTCTAATCTGCACAGCAGCAGCAGCAGAGAGTGTGTGTGCCCATCCCATCACCAGAGCATGACCACAACAAACCAACTCAAACCTGGAGTTTGAGCCAGATAAGGGAGAAGACTGGTAAGAAACAGATCCTGTAGAGGAGGAATAATGGTTTTTATCATGCCAATGTCCTCCCTTACACAACTGGCTTAGGTATAAAACTCCCCTCCAGGTGAGATATCCAGACATTCACAGGTATTCATCCCTCCTGAAGGGGCATAACTGGCTCAACCACATGGAAACAGCTGTCGTGTTAGGAGGTCTTATAAACTGTCAAAGACCCCTGAAGTGCCCCCAGACTCATTTTTGAGCCTTCGTACAGAGGACTACCTGTGATCCACAGTGTTGCATCAGAGAGTGTCAAACTTACCTGCAGGGGAGTTCTTTGGGTGCTCCCACCTGAACCTGAACATTTATTAACCCATTTGTGTTTTGGGGGCCTCCCCCTCCCCCAACGGATCGAGACCATGACCATTGCTTTGATCAATGGACACTGCTATTGCAACAATCAAGTCTCCCTGCTGGATCCATGGGTGGTAATATTTTTCCTCTCCACTCTCTACTCTTATCCTTTCTCTTTCCTTCTTTTCCTTATATATTTTCTTAAGTGATATCTTTATACTTTTTTACTGTTGCATTTCTATAGATAACAACCAAAATGGCTACATACCTCCTTTCAGTTGCAACCAAATTTTTCTAAAATAAACCTACATAAATAAATATATATATATATATACACATACATATATGTCGCTGTTGTCCGCAGGGACGGTGTGAAGAACAACACAGAATCCAAGTCCAGGATAAAATGGGATCATTTAATTAATTACAGACTCATTTATATAGCTTGATTCGCAATAAAGAAATGACATGATTAGCCCATCAGTCAACCACCTCTCAGAGTGATCGGCTGAATGCTACAACACCATTTCAAAATATTATTCTCAATGAACCAAAACAATATCTACAGTATTCCCACAACAGCCTGCACCTGCAAAGTAGTTTACAAAATAGCAGATAGTTTCTCAGCTAGTTTGAGTGAGAATGGAGACTTTCACAAGAGGCTGAAAAAAGCTGGGAAAATTTCTCTGCCATCTTTTTTAGCAGCTGCACATATATATCGAAACACTGTTCATTCAGTGTAATTTCACTCTAATCTGCCCCAAACAAAAACCTGAGCTACCCTCTCCCTTCACAGGTGGGTTGTAACATGTGTACACATGACTAATTCAGTGGACCTGGAGAAAAAGCAGCACATATAGATTAGTCAGAATATCTGTGTACACAAGGAGAAGTGGTTTCCTGGGTCATCAAATTCAGTCCACCATGGTTAATTGTAATTCTAATATAATCTGTTATAAAGTTTCAAAGGTCTAACCTTAAGTGATTTAGGATTTTTGTACACAGTTTTTATTAAAAAGGTGTTCAATAATTTCTATGGAATGATGATAGGAAACCATTTTATAATTTTCACAATAAATACATGATGGTAAATTAAATTCTGTTAGGTTTTGTACTTATATGTCCTCTTTTCAAATATCCTTTCTCCTCTTGCTTTTTTCTCCTAAACCTGTTATCAAGAACAGCTTTATAATTTCTGGTATATTATGCTAAGGGAGTTAACTTAGATAATTAACTAATGTTGTTAGTAATTGATTAGATAGTAACTAATGACAGTTAGTTATTCCCCAGAGTTCTCTAGTAATCATTCCCAGTATTTGTTTCAGTCTAGTGCCTATATCTCTGTCTGTAAAGAGTAAAAAGTATTATAGATGTAATCCCCAAGACCTCATACACTGAATATTTTACCTAATATTTTACAGCATCAAATCTCTTTTTGTGTCCGTAGAGCATTAAAAAACTACCTGTATCCATTTAACTAATAAAGAAAGGCTCTTTTTCTCTATCTTAGGTGAGTCAGGAACCCTCAGTTTATATTACAAACTGCTCTCACAATACTTTGTTTTACAATTCTGGTCTAAATTTCTCATCTTTACCATCATCAATAGTCCACTCCTCTTTGTAGCTTAGATGTGTTTCTGAACACCAACTTTAATTAAATGTACTTGTATGAATTTAGACCAAAAAAAAATAGTGCATAGAAAATATTGCATCAGATCAGCACCAAAAATGAACTTCAGAGAACTCTGGGAGCTTAATTGTTCTTCAGTGTCACAATTAGTTGTCCTTGTTTGTCAGCTAATTTTTATTCCTGTGCTGTCCTTAATATTTCTTTCCTATTACTGTAAGAAGTTCAGGCTTAGGTTCAGATCAGGATTTCTGTAAAGGAGAAATCATTTTTAGTAAGGATAATCTATCAGCTTAAACTGGTAAATCTATAATGCATTTTATCTCAATTTTGTTTAATTTGTATCTATATCCTTAAAGATTCTTTAATGCAAATTGTAGCCTGGATTTACTGATTTTAGACTAATGGGTCTGTAGTGCCTTGATGGCTTCCTTACCTTGCTTTTAACACAAATGCTCTATTTGTTACACTTCAGTCATCTGGTATCAATTTAAATAAATACTAGAGTTATTTAAAACATTTGGAGCCTAATCTGTAGTTTCACGTGCTAAAGCTCTTGGTCTTCTCAGATGGAGATATCGGATCATCACGTCCCTGTTTAAGCTCTGCACCTTAGATCCACTTCAAATTTATTATTTCCATCTCTTGTTTCCAGCAGCCATTCTGTCTTTGCACCATGTCTATCATCATCTTTAATTTGCAAAGAAGGACCTGAGGGTCCTGGTGGGCACAAGCTGTCCCTGAGCCAGCAGTGCCCTCGTGGCCAACAGGGCCAATGGAGTCCTGGGGTACATTAGGAAGAGCATTGCCAGTGGGTTGAGGGAGGGGATCCTGCCCCTCTGCTCAGCCCTATTGAGGCCACATCTGGAGTGCTGTGTCCAGTTCTGGGCTCCTCAGGACAAGAGAGACATGGAGCTCCTGGAGCTGGTCCAGGGGAGGGCTACAAAGAAGACTAGAGTATCTCACCTAAGATAAAAGGCTAAGGAATTTGAGCCTGTTCAGATTCAAGAAAAGATGACTGAGAAGGGACCTCTTCAATGTCTATCAGTATCTGATGGGAGGGTGTCAGGAGGATGGAGCTAGGCTTTTCTCTGTGGTGCCAAGCAACAGAACAACAACAAAAAAAAATGCATAAAATAATGCACAGGAAGAAACATGCTACTAAACAGGCTTAAATTTGGATTAATAGCAGAAATCAGTGTGCTAATGATGTTAATTAGAGTATCATAGTGCTTCACAACTGTGAAAGGTTATTTGCTATTTATTGCATACAATATAAAAAGGCCATACTTTAATGCTTAGATAAATGCTTAGTCTTACTTACATAAACACGCTAACTTCAGTATAAATGTGTTGAACTATCTAAATACTACTGACCAGACTGTCTAATCAGAAATCATACTGCTTTTTTCAACTAATGAACACAGATATAGAAACAGAAGAGATATATGAAGATATAATCTAAATTTTTGAAAGGAAACATTTGGAGCAACATTTTCTATTATTACAGTCATGCTGCCAGCACAAGGCTTGAACTTTACAACATACTCTTTTTTTTTTTTTTTTTTAGATCATTTCACTTATTTTCAAAAGGTTGAATCTTTAAATATATGAAAGACATTCAAAATATGTTTTATAAATCCATTGCTGACATTCTAAATCTCTTTTCCATCGACTGATTATAATCTTAAAAAAAAGAAGGTCTTTTTTCTGTTTTTAAAGCAAATTATAAACTGGTCATTTTATGCTCTTCTGGATTACAGCATACAAAGTACCAAGAAATGTTTTGCATATGTCAAGAAGCTTTTTCCTGGATTCTCTGAAATAGCAAGAAGTTAGTGCCATCTATAGACAGAATTTAATATTGAAAAATAATAGGAAAAAAAATACAGGGTCAACAAACCAATCATATCAAACAAAGTAAAGGTCACTCTATAGTATAAAAATCAATAGAAAAAAATGCCTCAGATCTGCTCATTTTTTTCAGTTTTTCTAAAAACGTTTTAGCACAAATGATGACTTGAATCTATAATAAAGCAATTTAATATTCTTTTAAGTAATCCTGTGAACTCACTTTAGTACACCCTTGTTTAAAGTAACCCAGCATTGGTTACACCATTCCTGAGTCATTTTGCTTTTTATTGTTTCACTTCTCAGTTGAGCTACCTTCCATTGTTATTATAATAACTATTACCACTTTCAAATCTTATCTTGCAAAGCTTAAGCACCTAAGTCACTTTAATTATACGAATAAGCCAATTAACTTCAGAAGTTATTCACATGGTTTGTCTTGCAGGAACATGCTCATAGATCATAAAATTGTCTGTTCTATGCATCTTGTTTCCTTTAGCTGCAAAGCTTCTCTCCTGGTTTTCCACGAGGAGCAAAATGAAATATATTTAATGTAAAAATAGCATTGTAAAAAAAATAAAAAGGTACGCTGGTAACCAACATCCACCTAAATACCTGATGAGAATTAGAATATTGCCAGCAGAACTTTACTTTATAAGCTGTATTAAATAACCTAGTCTGTAATTTAGTTGGTGTAAATGTACATGTAAATCTGTCTTCTCTTATTTTCCATCTCCATTAAAAAAAAAAAGTTTGCAAGTCCAATCCATTTTTCCAAGAAACACCTTTTTAATTAAATTAGGTTTCAAATCTAAAGCAATGTCAGATTGCCAGAAATAAAACTGTGATACAATTTGTTGAAGTTTTACAGAGGAAAAAGCATTGCTGTTATTGACCATAAAAGATCAATATTTTCATTATTGTCAAAGGACCAGCCCTCCTCCAAGCCCTTTTGGGCAGCCTCCTTTCATTAAATCTCTATTTCTGTCCTGAGAATGAAGAGGAGTGTAGGGCTGGAAATACCCAGCAGAGGATTCTGCGCTCATGTCACAGATGTGCAGAGCAGCAACAGGGCAAACAGGAGCAGAGGGTGCAAAATATTCTGTGGTGTTTGCAAAGCAATAACTGCAAGCTCCCTAGCTGCATAAAATGTATCACATGAAAAGAACATACCACATGGAATAGCTAAATGGCTTGTTTGGAGCTGAAAGGTGAACATATTTGGACAGGAAACTGCATGTTGTAGGTGGAAAGCTCAAATATCTCAAAGTAGCTAAAAAATAGATACTTTCTTTTTAATAAATTATCATATAATTGACATTAATATGCCAAAATTGTATGGTACATCTGAACTAACTTTGATGCCTTCAAAGGGCATGCCTCTTTATTACTGCATTCAATTCCATAGCTGGTGTCTTAGCAGCATTTCAAGAATTGAATACACACATTCACATACATACATAAAATGTATAAACATATATAAAATGTCAGGAATGCAATTGCTTTAAAATGTCCACATTTTTGCTGTGATAACAAAAATGAGTATGATAGTAAAATATGAAGCATTACAGCAGACATTTAAATTATTTAGTAGAAGGAAAACAGTTTCACAAAGAGTTTTCTTTCTGTCCAGTTCAGCACAATTGCGACCTGTGGCAAATAGTTTCTAAAAGGAATTAGGTTGCTTGAACTTGTTTCAATGTCAAGCGTATATATTATCTCTTTCCTTCCATTTTGTCCAAGTGCATGGACAAATTTCTTTCTTTACTAACCTATTCAAAAGGCAGATTTGTCTCTAATAGTGCAAAGCTTTGAATTTTCTTCATCTCATGTGAGTCAAAGAAAATGTCATAGTGTCTCCTCGGATGCTAGCACAGACACGTGTGGCAGAGCCATACATCTACTGTGACTCAGCTCAGCAAGCTGGAGTTTGGCAAAGAGGCATGAATGAACAAATAACTACAGGCAAAGCTAAAGGCAGTGCCAGAAAGAAACACAATCTCCTGAGAATCTGATGGTTTTATTTATTATTGTGTCTAAAGCTTTTATGATGTTCACCTGCATCTGCAGCTTCTTTTTGGAAAACTCATGATCAACCTTTATTTTCCATCTGCTTCAGAAAACAAAGATGGTGGGTTTGAAATGGAGAGGCCTAGGTGTAATTCGGGGCAGTCTGATGAGAAAATTAAAACAATGGACTTGATACATTTTTTGATTCCAGACAAAGAAAAGTCTCTTTTTATCCCTCACTTAACAGTTCTGTTTTCAGAAAAATTCAGAAAAAATGGCTGAAGTCCTGGGACTCTTACAAACCTTCTGCTGCCTGGATAGTATAGGTAGACAGTTCCATACATTTCATCTTCCTCTCCTGTATTCAAGCCTGGGAGATTCACAGATAAATATTTGTCAAAGAATTTTAATATATTTTCAACAGATCTAGAAATCTGAAGTAAGTAACTTCCATCCCCTTTTTTTTATGTACGGCATTGATTCCCAGTAAGAGTACTGCTCACAAGTGTGAACTTTAATTTCCTTTCAAATGAAAAATTATAAATAGATAATTTTTCAGTATGCTTTTGTTAAAAAAAAAAAAATTCTTACTGTAAGTATTTATCTAGAAAGAAACAAATTATCAAATTACACACATGGGATCTGGAAGAAAAGAAAGAATATCAGAAAGCTTATCAGTTTTTAAATGTCTCAGTCAAGTAAAATTGCAGTTTGACTTCAGGCTGCTTTATGAAGTATAAAACCAAGGAACTGAAGACCATGATCCAACATTTGTTGAGACTGATGAGACTTTAGGCATGGGAGCAGGCCACAAAATGTCACATCTTTTTATGTACAGTTTTGAAGTGAGACAGTAAGATAAAAATCTCATATTTAGGAGGCATTTTCTAAGATCACAGTCACTTGGAATGCTATGAATAGCAGAAGAGCCAAGCTGAACACAAAAAGAGGACGTATCTTAAATGAACCAGCTTTTTGATAAGGGTTGTGAAAAAATATTCAGGAAAAACAAATCAGTAAAATATTTTCAATTGAATTTGCATTTTTATATTTTTTAAACAGAGGTTGTAACAAAGAGACCAAAATACATCTTATTGGCAATTGGGCCATCAAAGATAAACATTAAGATAATCCAGAAATAATTCAGTAATATATACCTATAATAAATATGTTCATGGGACAAAGATTTCCTCTCAGTACCACTTGAATTACATGAATTAAGTTTGAATATTTCCCCACAAATTGCTCACATACCAGCATGTTGGAGTGAAAGCTTCTCTGGACTCGGGCCCAGAGGAAAGCCAAAGCACAAGGGTTGTATTAAAACCTTTGGATAAGCTGAGATCCATGAAGTCACACCAAAGTGAAACAGAAATATAGATTTTTTAACTTTTAGTAGAAATATGTGCTAAGTGCCTTAAACATTAAAAAGCTGCAGCAGAGACCTTAAACACAGTTCTTACTGCAGCAGTGTTACCTTTTCACAGAATTCTTTACTTTAGACAAAATATAGATAGAATTATACTGTTCACATTTTTTAGATAGAGTGTTCACATAAACAATAAGAGCTGATAGAAACTATATATGCAAATCTGTGTAATACCTATGTAACACTTGTGTAAGACTTAAGACTCTTAGAATTAGACCAGGATAGGTTAAGAAAAGAAAAACTAGAATCATGTGTTAATCTTATTAGTCAATTAACAAATATAATCCACACTTTTTCTGTAAGAAAAAAATTGTAGAGAAACTAGAACTAGAAGAAGCAGCTGTTTTGTGCCTGCTGTTGGCTGTTGCTGCTTGGCTTTATCATGTAACCCCCTTGAACTCTGCCTTCAAGAAAGCTGTGAGACTATGAAACAAAGAACTTAGCAGAACAGCAGCCTCCTCTGCTCTTCTACCCTGGTCTGAGAAGGAAGGGTATCCCATCAAAAGCCCAACACCAGTAGAGCAAAAGCTTATACCCCCTCCTAAATTATAGGCTTTATTGCATATCTGTTGCCTTGTAAAAGCAATTTCAGATCTGTGTGGATATATGTATGTTTATAAGTAATAGTGCTAAATGAGGGGATAAAATAATTTGATGAAGATATTAAAAAAGAAAAGCTAGGAAAAATATTTGGTGAATAAATTGAATATAACCAAATTTCAGGGGGTTTCAGCTTTTTTTTTTTTTTTAAGAGGAAAAAATGAACCAATTTTGAAAGACTCAGATATTTCCCTTCTGTGGTCTGGAGTTCTTGCAATATAAGTTTATTTACTCTTGTGCTGTTTTGAATTTGTATGAGGCCATTTATACCATTTATGAAATCTCATATATTACTGTGAAGCACATAATGTGGTTATGTAAAATGTGTTTTAGTTGCCAAGGAAAATAGAGAAAAAAAAAAAAAACCAACAGAAAACCTTGGTGTCTTTGGGAGATTTTAGTATGCACTGAGCTTTAGAGGATGAATACAAAGCCAAATCCAACCTGAATGTTTTGGGTTTGCCCTGAGGCCTAGAAAGAACTTTTTTCTTTATGTACTCTGCCTCCACTTGGAGCTAGATGCTTACAGAATATTGAGAAGGTATACAAAAAAAAGTCATCAACAACAGCCTTGTCTAACCTCAAAAACACTGATTATTTCTACAGTCTATCTATAAAAGCTTTGGTTTCTTCTTACTAGAAATTAAAGGAACTGATAGAACAATATAATGTGGAATAATGTGCTGCTGGATCATCCTTTCCCATGGAAATGGATTTAGTCAATCTTTTACAGCAAAAGCTGTAGACTTTTACTCAATAAGAAAGTATCCTACCTTCAAGGTCTGCAAATTCATGTAAAGAGAAGTTTCAGAGAATTTGAAAAGGTAAAGTTATGGAAGGACATTGAGGATTATTCTGTGTCCCTTGCATGAAAAAGCTTTGCTGGAGTTGCAGGAAGGAAAGCAAATATGTCTGGAAATATTATATTATCTAGAGGTAAATTGGATATTAACTGGGTCAAGCTTCACACAGCTGTAATTCTGCTGTAGGAACATCCAGGACACTGTGTCAGCACAGCAGCAACTCTAAAACACTGACTCTCTCACCCATACCAGAGAGCAGCAGCCTCCCTTTGGGGCATGAGAAATGCAATCCTGCAAGAAACTGCCTCATCAGCCCATTTTAAAATACAAACAATGGAATAACTAACCAATTTGGAGTCCAAATAATTAAAATACTGCTCACTGTTGTGGAACTCTGTGAAGGTAACCACCTACAGGAATGCCAGTATTTACTGATGTTTCTCGTAAAAGTACAGACAGAGTAGTAGCTCTCTTCTCATTTTAAATATTAAGAAAATAGTCCATGTGATGGCTAATAGTAGGAGAGGACATTTTTTCTTCTTATATCAAGACATAAGATAAAGCATGAATACTTACCAGACAGAATGTTATGCTCAGGGGCTTACTGAAGTGAATGGAAACAACTATTTTTCTGCTTTTATTATGTAGGAATATTGCATAATTTATAATAGAGTTGTTTTGATGTGCCATTTCCAGTATTAAGCCTAACAAAGATTGCCTGCAATTTTCTCTCAAAATCATAGAATATCACAGAATATTTCATGTTGAAAGAGACCCATAAGGATCATCTCCCTTCTCCTCAGAGGACAACTTAAAACTAAACTGTATGATGAAGAACATTCTCCAGATGCTCCCTGAACTCTGAAACGTTTGGTTCTTCATAATGCACCACAAGATGGTCCATGTTTTAAAGATCAGCCATGTCCTGGGCAGTGCATATAACTACTCTTCACCAGGGCACAGTCTGCAGAACTGGCAGGGTCAAACCCAGGGCCAATGGAAAGTCCTCGTCCAGTTTTACTAGTGGTAAATACTCCACTGGGTTTGGTTGCTGAAGTCAGTTCTACTGCTGGAAATTGAGACTAATCCTACCAAATATGATCTCTTGTAAAGCAATGCTATGAAGCCAAAGAGGGTTCATAAGTATTTTGGAGAATTCACTTCATGAGGAAAAAAAATCACAGGAGGCTCAAGTAGCAGTAATGTCTTTTGTTATCAAAAGACACTTCTTTTATCTGTGAGAGAAGACTGCTTAAGAAAATGGAACTCAATAAACAATTTGGGGCCAAGTCAAAAGATGGATAATATGTTTGCAACTCATGCAGTTACTGTTTTGAAGTTATCATCAAGTTCAAGATTGTGAATTAAACAGAAAAAGAGGGGTTTTCTTTGAATGATTAAATCCAGCTTAGATGACCCACTGTCTGTACCAAATAGCTTACAATTTCTAATGTAGTGAAGATAGACTGAAAACAAAACCCACAGCCTTAAACACAAACATTGTAGTGTAACAGAAGAGAGAGGGCTCAATCTGATCAACGTCAGTTAATAAAACATGAATCACACTATACATAACAGTTGCAAATTTCTGTATAGTACTTTGCAGGATACTGTAACATACTGTACTCTGAAGACATTTGATTCTACACAAAGAATAAAAATAAGCATGCTAAAGCTTTTGAAGCATTGATAACCAAACCCATATTTTTTATTTATATGTTAGCAATGTTGATTATTAAAAACATTGAGTTCTGTGGGTCATTTCAAAAATCAACCAAAGGCAGTGCTGCTTTCTATTTCTGAAAGTCATTTTATTTAGATTATCTCTGTAATCATTTAAGGATCTGCATTGACACTGTAATACAGACACTTAGGCTATATTCACTATTGAGTGCATCATTCTCATATAAAACAGAATATGCCATGTATTCCAATGAACCTAACCTATATATCTACCTGACTGAAGGCAGGGACACACCCCTTTGCATTTCAGATACAGGATGAATTCTTGACGCAGTAGCACCAATGCAACTTCCCCCTCCTCTCTTCTCAGTAGTCTCTTAGCCATTTTGTCCTTCCCTGTTCTCGTCCAGGCATTCAGCTATTTTGTTTATGGCTGCAACAATCCCTGGCTGTCTTGCTTTACGCTAGTAAAATTTCCTTGTCTGGTTTATATATATTTTCAAGGCTCCTAAGAAACTTGATGAAGGACAGATAGCAAAAGAGGCCAGACCACCAGTCAGTGTAAACTGGATAGCTCTGTGGATTTGCATGAATTAAGATCAAACTGTACTGATTCACAAAATATGTTTTTCACGCTGGGACACTGTTCTTTGAAATTCTATTGTGGCTGCCCAGACTCTCTATTTTTTGCATGCATATTTAAAACCAGTCATTTCTGTTTGCTGTGCATATTCATTTTGATATGCATTTAGAGCCAAGGAGACCATCTGGATCCCCAAATAAAATGCCTGGAGTCATTCATGTCCACTCAAAAGTACTATTGGTGTGAACAAAGGTGGAACCTATAATTTAGTTGTCAGGTTTTGTTAATAGGTCTATAAAGTAAAAATTATAGGCTGATAGCATCCTCTGTTGGGAAAATTGCCACTGAGATATTCTGAAGTCTCTAAAAAAACTGAGGGAGAAAAGTCCTGTTAATACAGTGGTGCTTTGGGGTAGATAGATTTCTTCCCAAATACTGCTCTTGAAGGGCAAATGCAGATGTTAATATCCCGTCTCCAGAAGAGATGTGTAAGCTTTTGGGGGAAGAAAAATGGTAGTTAAACACAGACACCACTTACATAGGGATCTTATTTATTCTCCATCATGAAGAACCTTGACATGAAATTTGAAGTCTTCCTAGAAGACATGCTACACTCTGGTTATGGGAGGGAAGCACCTGGAAAATCACAGAGGCAGTGCCATGGAAAAGGTCAACAAAATCCTTCCTCACCTTAAAAATCTACCAAAATGTGCTTTAAACCAAAACAAATATTTACTAAAAATACCGTCAGGTTGCAGCAGCATGGTCCAAGGCTGAGCCCTGCCAGCCCAGTACCAAGACCTGCTCCCCTGCTGCACACATCATTCCTTGGGGGGAGCAAAAGTTGCCTCCTGTAGTGCAGGAGTTCATGGGCTTCCCTCTACTCTGGTAAAAGAACAGAGGGAAATGGTTGTTCTTATAGAAATATTAGGTATTTACAAAAACCTTTACGTTACAGCTATCTATAACTCCACTTAAGTATTCTCTTCAATATGTCACTAGGAACATTTAATGTTACACACATACATATTGTTTACGTCTAAATGTGTAAAATTATCAAAAGTGATTTTTTTTTCCCCAAAATCAAATGAAAAGGAGAGGGAAATTAACTTTACAAAGTTCAGTGCTGTGAAATGCTAAAGACTTGCAGTTTATAATTAAAACTCGAGTCTTTGGCAATAGACCCTTCTGTGTAGTCTCACAGGTAAGATACAGGGCCTGAAGGGGATGGCACAGCTCTGAACATGTGATGGAGTAAATTCCTGTAGTCTTTAAAGTCTGTAGTAGCTATCTCATCTTTTTTAAACTGAAGTTGAGGGTAAGAATATTCTTCAATCCATTTTTATCTCTACCACTTCTTTTCTCAACAACCCTAGTCTTCTTATAAGTTTTAAAATCAAATGAAAGATTCCATATGGGATGAGTGGTACTATGACCTCTCCGCAAATGCAAATAACCTCCTCAAAGCTACAGCAGTGAGAGGGACAGGACAATAGCAAATACCTTGTATTATTATACCCTTTTCTCACTCATCTTTAGATATTCTGCTTTTTCATTTTCCTCCTTCTTTTTCATTCTTCAATTCCCAGTTCTTTATTTCTCCAGCCATCTGCTACTTCTCTGTGGTTCTTATGTACATGAGAAACTGCATCACTGTTCTCAGTAAAACAGGAGAAGTGTTACAAGCAAATTACGCTACAGAAGCATGCTCACCTGGGGCCATTGAGGAATAGAGAAGCTTCATATATTACTTAGTGGTATTTAAGTACCTAAACACTTACCACAACAGAAGTCTACATGGTTTATTCATACACAGATTTTTCTAGGCAGTTCACTATAACTACTATCCAAGCCACCCACAACTATGCAGCAAAACTCCACATCATTGTACAAACAAGTGTTCCATGAAAAGCAATTTCTCCCTGAATCCTCAGGGCTTTGTGGGTTTTTCATTATTTATTTATTTAAATGGTTTAACAAATGTACTCAGATGCCACAGTGAAAGGCAAGATATGCGAAACAAAGTAGAGTGTACTTTGCTGGAGAAAATAGAAGTTTAAGATCAGATGCAAATATTAGCAACAGATCATCCTCTTCTTTCCATTTTATCTAGACTGAAATTGATGTGATCAAACAGTAGCAGTTACACGGAAGAAATTTTTTTCTGGACTGCAGGCAGAATGATAGAAAACTGCTTTTTCTGTTTTCTTTTTGGGGTTGATACCTCTTAAGATGCACTTCTCTAAACTTTCAACTGGAGCATCTCTGAGTTGGTCCATTTTTCCTGATGTCTGGAGAGGACGTTTCAAGAGATAAACAGTTGAGAAAACAACTTTAATATGATCTCACAAGCCTAGCAAAAGGTAGGAATGCTATACTGTACTGCTTTCAAGTGTTCAATTTTAAAATTTGCAAGATTTCAGTTTGATAATGTCTGTCTTTGAGGAAAGAAGGGACAACTTACCCGGAATTTTCTTAAATTTTCCTTTAAAAACATTCTTAGAAAATTAGTGTTGTTTATCCAAATTGCAAAGTGAAACTGAATACAACTACAGAAAAATAAAGACTGCACATTTTCTCATAGTGATTAGGAAAAAAAAGTGGATACAAATAAGCAAATTATATAGAATTTGAGATCAGTCTTTAAGAAAAATAATGATCACCACTTACTGATTCTTAATGTCTTGACTCATTTTGTGTCCCCTAAATGCCAACTTTGCAATAGATAGGAGGATTTCATAGCACTCTTGCTTCTGTGTAAGACTGCTGTGTTTTATTTGTAGCTGGGTGAGCTGCACCCCATTTACTCAAAGCCCTGCAATTTAAAGCCCTCATATGTTCTGTGGGCACCAGCTTCAATCTCTGCACCACACATGGTCTTGGAACCCATTAGTTGTAACAGAGAGCATTTCATGAGTTCCAATTTACTCATGCAAACACAGAAGGAAAAGACTATGAAGGGAGCTTTATCAAGCTGAGTCTCACACTGTTCTGCTCCCTTGACACTATCCACACATCTAAAGGCACCAGTCCATATCTAGTTATATATATAGTGTATAAATGTGACCATATTCTGCCCAAAATTTATCCCACTGCCAACATAGGTGTCTACACCTTGGTTCAAGAGTTTCTAAGTTCACCCATTTTTTGTTATCTGTAGGACTCCAGCACGGGCAAGGAGAACACTCCCTGTGGTCATGGCTAAGACCAAGGCTTGTGTGGTCAAATGGGTCTAAGCCAAAAAGTTTTTGAGCATCAAGGGTCTTTCACAAAAAGGGAAGCAGCAAGATATGTCACTCCTATCCTGGAGGCTGGTGAAATGTCTGAGCAAAGAGGGAAGTGAGATTTCTTTTTCTGCCTTGGGCCATCCAGGTTAGTCAAGAGCAGGCACCAGGAGAAAACAGAAAGAAAAGGGACGAAAGAGTACATCAGTTAAAGTCCTGAAGAAAATGGAGACTAGGCATGCAAATTCAGACTGGCATTGATGGATAAACAAGCAGGCAGCACACGAATGAAAATGATGGAGCAGAAATGAGTTGGGTTTTATAGCAAGCCATCATGTGCACTCTCTAGGAGCTGACTTCTAGGGCATCTGTAGCCTCCATGACTTAGGGAACGTAATGGTTCCTCTCTTGAAGTATTTAAAACAACCTGCCTGGTACAACTCAGCCTTCAGTCTCAAAAGAAATCTTTTTAGTTGGGTGCTAGAGGTAACAGATGCTGTAGGAGATTAGAAAGGTGTCCCCTCCCACCTGCAGTGACTCCACTGGCTTCACCAGTAGGGGCATCTACAGAATAGAGGCGACCCCAGTGGTGACTGACACCTATGACTCCTTTCTCACTGTGAGGCTGCCCTTCATGTCCAGAGTAGGCAGGGGAAGGCCACCACGCTATCTCAGGAGAAATATGAGAGAGCTGGGGTGGTGGAGGAAGGAGAATAGTCTTAACAGAAAGCCTACAATAATCCCATCACCTAGGGGTTTAGGATACTCTTAGCATCCTAAATCCACCAACATGGGTTGTGAACACCATTCATGAGAGGGGAGATAACCCAGAGATATGCTTTATCAGTCTGAAAGAAAATCTCTGTAGGAACCAGTGGCAATTCCTATCCCTGGTCTAAAACTTTGCCTTCCCATCTTCCTGTTTCCTTCAACAGACAGTCAACTCAAAAGAATTAATACCTGAGCAGAGACTAAAAAACTAAGTCAAGAATTACGCTTCAGTTCCTAATCCCACCATTTGACTTAATCTGTGGCTTTTGCTAAATCACCAAGTCCCTCAGCTTTATCCATCTATGAAATGGAGATACCACTAGTTTAATGACTGTAATGCACTTTGAAAAACAGTGAACAAAATATGCAAAATAAACCTGATTTTTTTCTTTCTTAGCCTTTATACTCAAAAGAATAATTCACAATAAATAATTTATGCAGTGACATTAACTCCTTTGCCTTTGAATGTTATTCACTCACGATGTATTTCTTTTTCTGAGTTATTTGTTATTCTACACTGCTAAAATAATTCCCATAAATATTTATTGGTTTATGGGCTGTTCATGAAAAGTTTATTCAGAATATTTATTACATGAAATGTAATGAATTGGATATATTTGGTATATCCAGTCTCTGCTTCCTGACTAGAGTAATGTAATTTGTTGAATCAGGTCTTTTATGTAAATTATTTTGCTTGTACATCAATTATATTTTCTGTACATATTCTTACTTATAATGTAAGTTTGAGAACATCCCTAGCCATCAACTTATTCACCCAAAAACAAATGTAGTTTTAAATCACAAATGCAGATAAAGAAAACCTCCATTTGCATCTGATCTTACACTACCTTATTCTTCATGTACAGAAGATGAATACAAAGTTAAAATATATCCTGGTCTTTTTTTTAAATTTAAATTAAATTACCATTAACTTCTTTCACGTAAAAGTAATTTAACGTGATTAAAGAGAATACTCTGTGGATTTATATTTTCCAAATGGATTAGCAATAGATCTCTTGGAATTCATCAGGTATAAGAACGAAGCTGTAAAACAGTGATTTAAGTAAATGCAGGGAATACCAAGAGGATTAAAATGAGATCTCTACGGTCAATAACATTGCAGTGTAGATTTTATTGTAACATTAAATCTTTTGAAATATTTACAGAGAAAAAACATACTTCAGCTCTGAGACAAATTATAGAACACAGAAGTTTGAGTAAGTTATGATTTACATTTTCACTTACCTGAGGGAATCACTAATTGCTAGAAACTGTTCATTATTTAAGAGGTCTTCAAGTAAAATGAGAAGCAGGGAAAAATTCTGGGTGACAAGTAAGGCCAGTTTTAAATATAGCTTTGTATTTCTGTTTTTGTTTTCTAAAACAACTCCTGTAATAATATTTCAATGATAAAATAAATGCATTAAAATATTTTTATGTTGCAGTTTCATCTTAGTTTAAAACTATAGAATAGCTAGCAAAGTAATTAACTGTAAGGACATTTATATTTTTAATGCTCACAGTATTTTGTAAGATTTTTTATTTTCTTTTACAAGACTTTAGAGCACATCAAGGAATAAGAATATCTCATGGGTCATAATCTCCAGAGTATCATCTTTCTGCATAGCTGCTTTTCTAACATCAGCACAGTTCTTTGAGGACAAATTTTATTTTTAGTCTGGTGAAAATCTCAGTTAGCATCTTTCAGGGTAATGGACAAACGGATAAGCTCTTTGGAGTCTTACTCTAAAGTTTTTGTGAAGCATTCACACATTTGTATGCCTGTCGACCTAAGGGTCTTTCTGCCCTCTTCCTCCAAAACAGGCCTTAATTCCTGAAATTGCTACATTTGTACAGACACAGAAATTCACACACACAGAATTTCAGGTATGGGAAACTAGCGAGTATCAGGGTGAAAGTCCGAGACCTGCTAAATATTTTAGCTTTAAAATATTTGTCTGAATATAAAAGCTACTGCAAAAATGTTGTTTTCCCTGATAAATTTTAGGCTCAGCTATATTTGGATGAGACCTTACAGTAATTGTATTGTCAAAGATGAAGTATGCTAATTTAATTTAGTACAAAGAAAGCTCTAAACATAAATTCCCATTTCAAGTGTTCATAACTTTTATCAAATATATTATCTCAAAGTAAAATTAGTTTTCTCATCTCTCCAATTAAATCTTAAACAAATCTGCATTCTTAGGCATTTTAAAATGACAAAGAAAGCTAAAAGACTCTTAATAGAAAGTATGGCTGTGGATTAAGGTCCAAGTATAACCTGTCCCACTAATTCTAAAATATACCAGACTTGAAAGGCATATTCTCTTGACTATTTTTTGCTGCTTTATATTCACTGACACAAGGGTACTCTTTAGCAAGATGATGTTTCCTAAGGCATAATAAGTGCTGGCAAACTCAAAAGAAACAATGACTACAAAAAACACATATATTGATTGTTTCAGACAATAACACAAGCAAGCATTGTCTAATCTTTCTGCACTCTCATCCTCTCACACAAAGCAACATGGGCTAAAAAAATCACTGGAAAATACAGAAACAAAATCTGCCACAGACACCTCAATAGCTATGCATTTACTGACTCTTTCACAGATAGGAACAAAGATCAGAAATTTCAGAAAGTTCCTAAATATAGCATTGACTAGCTATGAGACTACTGAAATAGTGTGTAAAGGCCACTGAGTTTAAAAGCTACTGAAGTGCTGTCTGTAATAACTATGCCTATGGGACATCCTTAGATAGAGATAAATCACAAAATCACATTCTAGCACTATGCAATGTTTTGTTTCTATTTGAGGTACAGCTCTTTGGTACCAAACAGAAGACACTACATCATGAAAGTATATCCTGGCACTGTGATTAGCTTATGAAAGAATTGCATCATGAAAAGCAAAAAGAATTTTCCCTGAGTTCAGTCTCCTGTGTTTAAAAACAAAGCTGGTAAATCCAACTGTATCTGGCAGCTCCCAGAGCAGTTGCTACATGATAGTTGTAACTAGAGCATAAGACAGTGATGGATACATAGCCTGCTGTGGATGATTTTGGAGAAAAAAAATTGAACTGTTAAGAGGGTTTTACAAGGCTCAGAAGGTTTGGGATTTTAAAAGCATAAAACCTTCCCAGCTGCACTCAGTGGAATTCCACAGCTCCTCCTGCTGCTCACAGCAATACATTATTTAACACATGCAGGGGAGAAGCTTTTTGAGAAAAACAGGTTTTACATACCAGATGCACAGTTTCCTCACATGTATTTTTCCTCAGATTGCCACAGACAGCTTCTCACTAGCAAGGAATGACAGCACTGTCAAATTGAAAAGACTTTGCAGAGAGCCTATTTGGCTGGTCTCAGACTTCACTGCTTTCTGGTCTTCAGTATACTCAAGCTTTTTATTTTTGTCTTTAGGTTGCCTGTATGGGTACTCATTCTATTCTTAATTACTGTGTTCTGCTGTATCTTCTGTGCTCCCTTTGTCTCCTCTTTTTTAGGGCACCTATTTTAACCTACAGCCCCTTGGGGACTTATTGTGGGTTGATTAGAGCTTCTGATTTACAGTTCTGGCTTTTTTTGCCTTTAAAAACGCTCCCAAAGTTGATTTTCTTACTAGGCAACTGTTTTTTTCTGTCATCACATTTAGTGGGCTGCTTTTTTTTTTCTTTTTTTTTAATTCAGTCAGCTCTCAACAGGATATTAGCAGGTTATGACAGAGAACTTAAGCATTCAAAAATCATAGCTGTTGATAACAAAAGTCACAAGTTTGGCTGGGTGCATTTAAAACTGTAGTAAGTCGACTTTTGCAAATAGCACCTCTAAAGAGCCACAAGAAACTGGCAAGCAGCATTTACTCTGCCAAGCTCTGCAGGGCACTGTGTTGCAGCAGGAAACCTCAGCAACAGTGATTCACAGCTTGGATAATCCACCCCAGGCTGCAGGGGATTAGGTTTTGGACTGTTCAGTCCATGGAGCTTGTTGATAGAAGCTGGTTTTTCAAAGTACTGGACACAAATGAAGTCAAAGCAACCATGAAGAAACAGAAAGATTGGATTCTTGGACGTGTGGTGGGAGATTAGTGGGCACACATGATTTCTCAAAAGAGAAAAACAAAAAGAAAACCATTTTTCAGCAATGACTTTTATCATTACTTAAAAAACAAACCAAAGCAATATTTTCGAGCGAGGAACTGAATCGACATCTATCTATCTATCTATATTCTATTTCATTGCTTTGCTGTAGTGCTTTAGCCAATAGCCACTAGGCAAATATGAAATTAAGTCTGAATTGCATTTGTGCAGCCATGTTTGAGCCATTTCTGTAAGATCAGTCCTGTGCAATGGCAGAACCACTTAAATACTGGGGTTAACTTTTTGTCTGGACCTGCCACTGAGAATGTCTCTGCCACCACTGAGGATTGTGAGTTAGATAGAGAGAGAACAGAGGAACAAAGAAAAAAAGTGTAGACCTCATCCACAGCCACTGGCTCGAAGGGAGCTATACCTGCTTGAAGAGGATGGTGAGGACAGCAGTGGCACAGGGCCCAAAGCTGGAGATACAGACTGGCACCTTGTTAGGTAGCAGACATACATCAGCTCCCTCTTTTCCTACCGTCAAAGGGTGAGGAGGTGGTTGGACTCATGGATGCGCAAGAAGAAAGGCAAAAAATTAGGAATTAATCCAACCCCTCGCCTTCAAAAGCCCAGGGCCATCCTCCAACTCCACCTCTGCTAATTTTTCCCAAATCACATTCCCATCAACCTTTCCCATCCCTATACCATCTTTTGCTGAAATCTCACTCTGCGACAACACTGAGCTTTCCTTTCATGAGACTTTTTACTCATCTTGGCCATAACCAAGAATGAATTTGGATCCATATTTGCTTACAACACAGAAAAGGCTTGATCCAACTTTTATGTAGCCACAGAAATGAACCACATACCTCTGTTGGTTCCCAAATATTACTACAGTGTGTACTGTAAGAAATCCTAGGGAGATCAGACATAGATGGCTCATGCAGTACAAACCGCCTAATTGCTAAGCAACTAGAGGAGCTGGGTAAGCAGTATCCCTGGTCAGCACCTCCTCACTGCTAAGCTGAAAAACTACTTGTGGTAAGGAGCCATTCCTTTTGTTTAATTTTTGGCGTTTATCTTGAGCCCAAGCTTTCATCACCGTTTTTTTCAGTCACAGCCTCTGGATTTCCAAATCTGTGGCTGTAAAACTATATGAAACAGAATACTGGAGACAGGCTACAGAAAAAATGGGAATCCTTGATAACCAGCATTCCCTAGAGTTATTACAGAAGTTATATGCACTGCTTGCTTTTTAGTAAGAATATAATTTTTTTAATATATAGGAAAACTAGAGAGAAAGATGCAGGGAGAAGCCAGACAGACTGGTAATCTTGTAGTTTCTTATTGCTGGTAAACTAGGCATATTCTGAAAGCCAACAGGTTAAATCAGAGCTAGAGGTGTCATTAAGGATCAGTGATTAGTGCTGGATCATTTATCTAAATGAATGGCTGAAAAAAATTAATGGACTCAGAGGTAGCTCTTTGGCTCGAGCCTTCATGACCATCACTGTAAAAGTCATACTGAGCATTACTGCATGCTCAGGTTATTTTAAAGGGACAAAAGCACAGAAAACTATATAGGAAGCAAGCAGAGTTTCCCTCAAGCTCTATCATTTTTAATTTTTCAGACAGGATCATAGTGGTTGGCATCTCTTTGCAAGAGTTTACAAAGGCTATTCCTGACAACAAAATGCATGCACAAGCACCTCTCGTATCAAACCAAGCATGTTTGGGGAGCAACCAGGAATGAGGACAGAACCTCAGAAACTGGCAATTGATATTTCATCAAGTGCAATATGCCATGGTGGCTTCAGTAGAAGTTGCACTGTTGTTAATGATAGCAAAATTACGTTGCAGGTAAATACTTTTGACCTAAACACATAATATGGAATTGAAGCAATTCCTGCAAAAACACTGAGTATGTCAGTGCTTAGTGGGTAGAGTCTGTGGAAATTTCTTCAATGTCAATTTTCAGAAAGAAAACAGATGCTCTGAAACATTCACTCAAACAGGCCTTCTCAGCTCATTTAAACTACAACATTTTTTACTTCCACAAGTCAAGATATCGTTTCATTGCAAGAAATTTCTGTTACTTCACATGCTTTACAATACACTTGGTGCAACCAGAGAGATGTCCTATACAGTGTTGTGCCATATTCCAGGGTTGGGCTTTTTTCTTCTTCTATGAATATGAGACAGACAGCTTAATGCAGCATGAAATCAATTGAGTCAGACCACAGCTGAGAGCTGGACCACACAGACACAGAAACTGGCTAATTTTTTTTGTTCTGTACATCACCCTGTAAAATAATAAGGCCAAAGCCACACCATATTCCCTAACTCCCCATCATTTTATTATTTTCCTCATTTTACTTACAGGCAGAGATCAATGGCTTTCTGTACATTCTTCAATGGCAATGTTCTCCATATACTGTAGTCTTGCAATCCACCACATGGTAAAAAAATACTAGGGATCTATTTGCCAGCTTTTAAGAGTATTTTGAGTACTTTGAAGGGCATTCAAAATAAATTTAATAGGCTTTCTAAGCCAAAAAATAAATTATCACTTTAAGAACATTCATAATTTTCAAGGTGTTTTGCCATTTTACATCCTGTTTCGTTTTAAACTAAGTCTCATTCACAGTTATATTTACTAGTCTACTGGACTTTTTTGTCTGTAATTTGCATAGATCATCCTTTAAAAGATGGTCTGTCACATAACTTACGTTTTTCCTTATACATAAAGAAGATATTCCAAGGATGTTATTTCCTTAAAAAGTATATGGAAGTTCTTTTAATTCACCCTTGAAAACAACAATTAAATGAGTAATAGACATTTATCTATTACAATGTATTCATTTTCTGTCTTGTGCCTAAAGGACATTTTTGCTATGAAGGTTCCTATGTAGTTATAAGATAGAGCACCACCTTTATAATATATAGCTTTAATATTTTTTGATTTTGTTATTTTAATCTAAATTTTTAATCATTAACATAATCTAATTAATAATCTAAAGTTCAAAATGCCACAAAAGAAAAGAAACAACTTATCTCAACAAACGGTGTCTACATAATTGCAAGTGCTAATCTAAAACCAGGATGAAACAGAAATGTTTTCTAAATATTTGCCTCAAATGCCTTTTTGGCAAGGAAAATGATCATCTGATGTTATCTTCACCTACTTTGACACATTTAATTTTCCAGTCCTTTGAATTATCATAGTCTTTCCTTGTCTGAAGATAGCTTGTTTGTTGTGGGTAATTACTCTGAGTGTTAACAAGTTTTCCTGATAAAAAAATCTATACTGTCAAAGAAAATAATTCTAAGGTATCCTGATCTAGTGGATTTGGAATGACAATACAATAATTTATGAACTGCTATCATGATGAAGTTATAGGGTCAACTTGGCAGGAGTTTGTATGGAAAAAGAGAGAAGAAAGAAAAGATATTGCTAATTTGCCCCTTCTCAGAATACTCTTCTGAGGTTCACTTGTTAAAACTCTGAACTCTCCATTTTAACAGTTATGCCAACATCACCGGGCAACCTAAAATCTGTCTTCCAATTACCAGAACAGTAAAAATTTTGAGCAGAATCAAACAACTGCAGGAAAACTGAAAAACAGGGGGAGGCCCCCCGGAGTCACCAGTTGCCTGGGATAAGCAAGCTGAGGTGCTGTTATGGCCCAGTTTAAACCCAGAAAAGCAAAGAAAGCTAAGTGCATAAACTGGAAAGAACTTAGAAGGTTCAAAATATTCCCAGAAATGAGATTAAAACCAAACAAGGTTAGATGTTGATGCCAAAAAATGGATGTATTTTATTTAATAGTAAAAGAGGCAAAGAGAAGGGAAGAGAAAAGAAAGAAAGAAATGAAAAAAACAAGTGTGCGTGGGGGGTGGGGGAACAGGAAGAGGTGACAGGGGTTAGGTGGAAGCATCCAAGGGTCCCAACGACGTCTCGTTGCTCCCCTCCATCTGCTCTGCTGGGGTGAGGGTCCCCCGTCGCTGCCGTGGCCACACCGCCACAGGCTCGGCCACGCCGCCACACGCCAGCACACCACACGCCAAAGAGTGCAGAATCCCGTGGATTAATGTACGCTTTGGGCCAGGTGGGAACACCCACGTGCCTCCTCTTGCAGGGGCTGGCTTGACACTGTCCCTTGCAACACTGAGGGTCTGTTGCATCATCTCTGGTGCTCTGGTGCAGCGTCTGGGGACCCCTTTGAGGGGGGCCCCTGTGATGGGCCATGTCACCCCCTTCTGCTGTGGATAAGCTTCCCCCCCCAGTGAGGACCCCTCAGCTGGGCTCCCCTGCACAGGGGAGGATGGGCAGTCACTGCACCTCTGACCACAGGCTTTTCCCAGATACCCAAAGCCTCTCCTCCTCCCACCCTTTGGTGGAGGGTCTGTGTGAGCCTGGCAGCTGATAGCCCTGGGGCTGTGGTCTCCACCTTGGAGGTGTTAAGCCTGTGCTTTGTGAATGTCCCCAGCCCCTGTTACTTTATCTTATCTTCATCAGTGAGCAGTGTAAGGCCTCAGTCAGGGTGTGGTAGTCTTCTTTGCAGCTTTTGTAATACAGTTTTAAAAGTCCTTTAAGAAAATGTTTAAGTCACAAAATATAATATTTCATTCTCTGACAGGTGCGCCAAGCTACTCTGGCTAGATGAAAAAGAGCAAGCCCACCCCAACACAGGCAACACTTCCTTCATTACTTTCTTTAAACAAACAAGATGGAAAAAACATGCTTTTCTATATCTCTGGAACAGTTTTAGTAGGGGATGAGAAAATGAGGCAGATCTTGTGGAGGGCTGTGAGCCCTTGGCACAAGAGCCCTCTGCACTCCCTTGGAGAACAGAGGCCTGAAGGCAAAAAGACTCTCCCCAAAGATAAGCAACCTTCCTCTTGGTCATGGTGACAAAGTGAACCACCCCCAGCATGTGTTGTTTCTATATGGTAATAGCCTGTACCCAGTTGGCTAGTTGGTTTCTACCCCACTCCCTGCCTTTCCCATAAAAAGCCCCTGTTTCTGCCCCTAACCCAGGGAGCCTTTGTCCCTGGCCTTTCCTTCACAGGGGCTGCTGGACAACAAAAGCCACCTCTGTGGAACAGCCAGACGAGGTTCCTGTCTCTCTGTCCCCGAGCTCCCCTTGGGTGATTTCACAAAGAGCTGAATCAGGAGAGCTGGTATCACTTGTAGCAGAGAAGTTGCTACACTTGCTGAATTCCCCTGCTGCCCAGAGAGGCCTGCCACCACCCTTGGAAGAGTTGTTCCGGGCAGGACACTCTCTCTAGGAAGGTCACGGCACCAGCATCAGACCCCCTGCGATGAGATCTGGAGCTGTCACTTGAGAAGAGCTGCTTTCCAGTGTTGAAAAGAAATCAGAAATGACAAGATTAAACTCAATTGTTCCACTATTTCTAGTCAAGCAAGATTTCATTAGCGATCTCTATACTCCTCTGCAGATACTAACTCTGAGAAATCCTGATAGTTTTAGCAGATCTACTTCCTAGAACACCAGCTACATCTTGCCAGGTGTACCAGATCAATATACGCATTCCACTGTCATTCAGAGAAAAATCAATACATCCCAGTGTGTGAAGTGGGGAGTCAATAGAAGCAGAGTCAACCACATGTACTTTATTTGTTGAGAATCGAGGTCAGAATTCAGTCTGAAGAAGAAAAAAAGTTACTCTCTTTCATAAGTGAAAGACTTCAAAAATGTGATCTGGGGCACCTTGCATGGAATATAGAAAGGTTTCACACACAACAGTAGGACTTTTGTTTTGCTTCTGTGAAAGAAAAAATAAAAATGAGGACCATTGCATAAGCAGGCTTTTTGGAAGCATTTTTTAAAATGGTAAGTGAGAAGTACCAAAGCAAGAGCAAAAGTATCTGTGTATTTTATTTTTTAAGAGGAGCTACACTTTTGGAGGCAAAACTGAATTTATAAAATTTGAGGGGAGAGAGTGAAATATTTCATTATCATAAATTGCAGACTGTCAAAAAAAATAGTAAAAAAGGTGTCTGGAGCTGTAAAGTGAAATGGGTAACAGAAGCTTGTAAGGGACAACAAAGTACAACTGGAACCACCTAAGAAGCAAGTATCCAAAAGCGCCTGAAGGGGAACAGAATAGCCTCCAGCTTCCTTCTCTGAAAAATCCAACTTGGTGTTATATCATCCATGCTGACCTTACTGCCAACTGCCATTAAACGCTAAACGTTGCGGTGACCCAGCCCACTGCGGGGCTGGGGGAGCGTGATGCCAGTCAATCCCAGCCCATCCCCTGGATCGAGTTTCCCGAAGAGGCAGACTCAGAGGGTGGGTTGAGGGGTGGCTCAGAAGCCTAAGATGCACCCCCTGGGCGGAGCCCAGGTCCAAGCCACCTCCCCCGGTTTGGGAAAATTCCCGGTTACTCAGTCGTTCATTGGTTCTCTGTTATAACTCCCGCCTCTCAGTTTCCCCAGTGGCTCTTGTTACATTGTATCCTCCCCCTGGCCTGTAACTCATTGGTTGGTTTCCCCTTTCACCGTGGTTTTCAAACTCTCTATAAACTGAGGACAAGCCGCCTTCCACCACTTCCGAGCTTGTTTGGGTTGTGAAACTTCTAACAATAAACCTGTTAGGAATCAGACCAGAGCATCCTCTCTCTTCCTGTGTCTCCAAGCTAACGTGAGCCGGTACCATCGGCTCCTGCCGTGTTCCCTCTGCAAAGAAGCCAGCGAGCTCAGCCAGCAGCTCTTTTCCTGATGCCGAAGTCGCTTCTGCGACGCACAGAAGTAACGCAGTTGGACTCTCTCTGACCTGGGGCATGCCAGAGCTCGTGCCTCAAGCACAAGTACTGGCGTTAACTAAAGCTGAAAGTGATCCTTCTGCTCTTTTTCCATTCTTTCTAACTATTGTTTTCTTGTCCCATTTCCAACATGCCACAGAGAAGCATTTTTCAGGGCCAATCCTTAATGCCAGTTCAAATTAAGGATTTTTCATTCTTTCAGGATTAACCCAGAAATCTGTGCTGCCAGTCTTGCCCTGACTGGATGTGAACAAGGATTTAAGACAATACATCTTGATGGAGCTATGCAAGTTTAATGTACAGTGCTCATTTGGGTGTTGTCTTTAATTTGTTTTGGATCAGGACAGGGTATTTTGATTGGCAGGGTGCATTTTGATTGTCTTGTTTCCCTTGAAAGGATCGTATTTTCACAACCTTCTTTCATCCGTTCCAAACGCCCAGCATTTAGATCAGCTTGGCTTGCATTTTTAAGGGTAGTTCACTTGGGTTGGGTTACTCTGAACACACATTTGGTTATAGTCTACTGAGAAATAATGTGAGTAATTTACTGCTTCTAAGTTATCATTTGTTAAAGAGGATCCAAGCCTGGAAGTGTTTTAACTTGGAAACATTGTAGATAGCTGTGGAACGGACAGCACTGTCTTTTCCAATGGTCATTGGGTGTGGGTGGTGTTGTGTGCTAGACGCCCAAGTCAGTAACTTTTCCATCTAGGAGAGGTCATTCTTGCCTGTGTGTATTTTACAGTAATGGAGGAATATGAACCACAAGAGAGTTCATGAAGTGTGTGTCAGCAAGTAAGAATGGGAATATTTTTATGGAAGTGGAACCTAATATTGTTCTCTTATGATGTGAAAAATGTAAAAGCTTTCAAGGCAGGATTTGTCTTGGCATGACCTTGATCTTAAAACATCTATATACTACATACACATCAGTAAGGCATTCAGTCTGTACTTTCCAAAATTCCCCTTAGCATTATTTTATATTTACTCAACTTTTTATCTTTCTAGACTACCAAAAAACTTTCAATTATTTATTGCAAGTTCTCACCACTATTTCTTTTCCTTGGCACTACATTTCATCCAAAATCCTCAAAATAGAGTTGCTGGTTCCTGGTGATTTATGTAATTTGACTTTCTCAAATTATTCTGTGCCTTTCTCACCTTTAAAAACAAAACAAAACAAAACAAAACAAAACAAAACAAAAAAAGGGCAACAGCTTTAATGTTTGTTGACACATTCTGGTACTTCCATACCTGACAACAAAAATATTTCTCACTCTTTCAACAATAACAACTATGGTAAAACTCTCATTGACTTCTCCATTACCCTGAACTTTTTGCTTTAATTTTTTTGTGAAGGTTACAAAAATAACATACAAACAAATAAACAGCCTGGTCTTTAATATTTTTGAGCAATTTGTTATTCTTGTGTATTTTGGAGCTGTGGTCTTTCACTTAGATCTATCAAACACAGCCCTTTCCCTAAGCCTTTAATTTAATAAATTATACTTGGTATAATGGATTGTAGACAATAGGTTTTGGCCTTAAGTGATTGTTTTCAACAACAACCATCTTGCACCATGAATAAACAGAAGCACTTATTTGTTTTGTGTTAATTTGGGTGAAGACTTCTCTGTCCTTTGAACTGCCACCTGGAGGTAACTGTTCCTTTGAACTGCATGGGCAGCACTGGGGAAATGGATACTTCAGCTAAGGGGCTGAACTTGGAGAGGGTGAACACAGGCTGTGGGTGAACACTGAGTCCAGAATTCCTCCTTTCCCTTTATTATTTAATAGTGACCCATAAGGTTTTTCTGGCATTTTCACGTGTTGCAACAGGAGTGACTGATGCACCAGGACAGGCCCCTTAGTGAGCAGTCTTTCCTTTCCCCAAAACATGTGTAAGATGAATTACACATCTTCCCCTACAAGTGTCTTCATCTGTAGAGTTCCCACATAGATCCTCATTGAACCTTTTGGTCTTTAATACTTAAGGAGACTAATGGGAAAGGGTATGAGAGAAAATGATTTTAGGTGCCAAACATGTCTTCTGCACTCAATTACATATTTTATTCTCAGTTTATGCAGCTGTGAAATCTTCAAATGTCAGCATTGACATACACCTCTGGATGACAAATCCCCAGTAGCTGGAAATGTGTGCTTATCAGGATGAAAAAGAATTTCACATTTAACTTGCTGAGAAATGTTCATCATCATTTCCAAGAGAGGACAAGTCAATCTAACTGTTATATTTGTCACTGCCAGGCTTGGTTGCAGTTATTCACACTAGCTGATGTGGAACACGAAGAGAAGCCGCATGTTCTAGCTAATATGCAATACATCTGCTTCCCTTTGCCATAGCTTAAACAACCACAGTCAGGAACCATGAACAGGTTTTTTTAGGTTTTTGTCCTAAGTTTCAAGTCCAGTAATGGACCAAGCCCCAACAACACTAGAAACTGAACACCAAGTTAGTTTCATCTAGAATAATGCAGAAAATTAAATTTATTCTCATAATCAGTCTCCAGAAGGAAATAAAATTAGCTGAGAATCTAGATGTATTTGGGAAATATTTCAGTGTTCTTTTTTGGAAAAGTTTTCCATCGTAACTGATGTATACCATGTGAATTGACATGATACAGACATTGACAAATGCCTTTCAGACCTTTATCCCTCCCCTCCCAAGCATGATCTTAGTTCTACTTGCCTGTTAAAGAAACATTATCCCACTGATTTTTACCTAGAAATTAATGGATAAAGTGGGACTAAACAGCATAATAAAAATGCAAGCTATGTAGTTTTTGATCTCTATGACATTAAATTTACAACCACCATCACAGAGCAAAGCCAAATTACTGAAGGCACTAACTGGGAATCTTCATATGGTTTCAGGATAAGTTTCAGTATGGAATATTTTCCATTAAGATGTTAGCTATATCTCCCACCTAATCAGTACATATGACTACTACTCTTCCTTAACAATAATTTTGAGGTTTTATCTGTGTAGCTTTATGTTCAACAGTTAACATGAAAATGCATTCAAGACTTAATATTTTCTGCCAGCAAATTGAGGTGGTCAGCAGGGAAAAATATCCTCATATCAGGTGCTAATTACCTTCTAGTCTTTGTTTAATGCCATGAAAGGTCCTTATACCCATAATTTTTTGATCTTTTATGGATTTTGATTGAACAAAAGGCTATAGGCAATATTTTCTCAACATCTTTTCATGGCAACTACGTCATTGGTATTTTGTTACCAACATTATTTTAGGTTTATAATATGCAACAGGCAAAAGCAAAATAAAATATTTTTTTTTTTTTTAAACCTGGGAAAATAGTGGTAATGTCAAATGCTAAAATGTTTATTGTGTGAGAATCCTGGCTAAATATTAAATCTCTCCTGGTATATCAGTGGAAAATCTGACACTTTCAACAAAACCAACCAAATTGCATGGCAAACAAATGCATATACGGCTGTTTTCTAAATTGTGCTCCTCAAATGCACAGCCTAGAGCTCACGCTTCACAGGCACAGAAGAAGGGAAAAAAATAACAGGTTCATTTGACTTTTCTCCTCATAGACACCATTCAGAACATAACAATGATAAAGTATACTGTGGAAAAAATGTCTTTTTTTGCAACAATGGCTTAATAAAGATGTGAGGAAAAAGTGAGCAGGATATATTTCCCTGCTTCGTATCTCCAAGTCAATACCTTTTGAGGTCGCACAGTTCCTTGTGGTACCACTCCAGCACTCTCCATCTGTATTACCTTGTCCTTCAGAGTCTGTGTGGCAGATGGTGCACTCCCACTTTGGGAATCTGCAGCTCAAAGCAGAGACATAACAAGATCAAAAGTCTGCATGCAGCACACTATAACGTGGCTATGAGCAGAACTGAGAGAAAAGGCTGTGAAAACAACCATCCCTCACATATTTATAGTAATTAAAACCACACAGCAGTACTTAGTTACATTATGTGAAGGGACCAATCTTCATGGTGTATTCACTTTGGAGTGTTAATTAGAAATATGGTAAATTTTAAAAAATAACTTTTTTTTTCTGGCCTTTATCCTAATAAAATCATCATGGAAATGATTGGTTCACCGTGAAAACTTTTTCATCATTAAAAAAATTTGTACGCATTATAGAGAGCAGAAATATTTTTATAAGCCCTGTTTATTGAATTTCTTTAAATGCTTTTAACCAAAAGAAGCAAGCTTCAGATGTGTCTCACACCATGACAGAAGCACTTGTTAGATCTTTTTCAAAAGCCCCCTAATTTTAATATGACAATTTTATTGATTAATTGACATAGCCAAAAAGTGACTATATTTTCATTTTGGGTCTAACAGAGTAGTAGTTCTCAGTATCTGCTCTCCATCACACTAGCTAATCAGTAAAGGCTTCGATACCACCAAAACGATGAGTAAATCTTCCACTGCTTAGTGCAGAGATACACATTACATATGTTTTCTGGAGAAAGAAACAGAATCTGCGTCTACAGCTTCTTAAAACAAAAACTGGAAAAACAATCTAAAGCATGAATTTAATCTCTTGAGCACCATCTAATGACCAAATTGTAAAATCACAATGACCAAGAAGTACATTGGCAGCTGTGTTAAAAAAAGGATGAACTTTTTGACTCAAGCTGGTCAAGAATTTCCATCAGAGGTTTTAATGGAAAGGTGCTTTTTGATGAAGTGTAAAACTCCATGAATAGCATTCATTCTGACAAAATTACTGAGGAAGTTCTTTATGAAAATAACGCCTATAAACGCTAACATTTTCTTTTCAGGAGATTTTTTTTCCAACATAACCAAAGAAGTACTTAGATGATTAAAAAGCCTTATTGTTTTTAACTCTTCCCCAAAGAGAAAAAAAACCTATTTCCTGACCAGTTGCAAGTTAGTGTCTTCCCTCAATATTTCCAATCCTTCTCTTGAACTACACTTGCAAAGTTAGTTTCAGGTATGTTACTGCCAGCATAGTATTTTACACTTATAAACAGTCAAAGTACATAAATAAATAAATAAATAAGCAAATGAAATTACAAGTCTGTCCAAAAATCAATTATTTCAGCATAAGGTAAAAAAAAATCAGCATATCAAAAAGCAGCTATGATGAGTAGTAGGAAGTTAGTATTAAGATTACTTATATTGGGCACATATAAATTCTTTACTTAGAAAGGTCAGTCCTAAACAAAAGATTAGATTGAAGATCAGGAAGAACAAGGAAAAAAAGGGGTGAGAAAGGGTGAAATAAGGAAAATATGAAAGGGCAGAAAAGGATGTACATCAGAAAAAAAAAGGGAAGAAGGATAGAGCAGCAAAGTCATTCCACTGAAGAAGGACAGCAAAGGAGGCACTGCCACTGATGCTGGATAAAGGGCACATCATACATATTTTAGAATTTTTAGGCTACAGTGGAAAGTCTAAGGTGTTCAAAGCCCGAAAAGGCCAAACTGAGGCACAGATGGGGTACTCAACATGGTCTAAATATAGAAAGATAATCTTCCTAATAGCCTTAGAGATGTTTCAAAGGGTGGTTTAGTTCAGGTCAGGAATGAACATTTCTCAAGGCAATCTTTTGGTGGTGCCCACTTAACTTTGATTCACATTGTGGAGTATCTCAGAGCACACAAACTGCATTTCTTTTGGATGAACTAGCTGAACAGATGCTGTAATGCTTTGAAGTCAAAGGCATAGAAGCCTCTGGGTCTGATTCTGCAAGAGCTATACCAGCTTGGACTCCACCTCAGCAGAGGGGTGCCAAGAAATTCAGGCTTTTCAGAAGACTATCACAGGCTCAGAAAACCCTGCAGAAACAGCCTTTCACACCACTGTCATCAGGAATCAGCACTCCAGGCACAGCTGCACCTGGGGACTTGCCGTTACAAAAAAGCTCAGAGCTAACTCCTGGAAAAGTCCTCGTCCTGAAAACGTGGACATTTTCCAGTCAGTATTGGTGGCAGCTCTCTAAAAAAAACCCACCTGTCACATTTTCACAAAAAAAAACTCCGACACTCCAAAAGCAAATAGTTGCAGAGCAGCTCTGGATTGCAGCTCTTGTTTGAGCCCAGCACACCCTGGCAGGAGGCAGCATTCCCCTTGCAGCAGCCGGCTGCAATGCTGAGCCGTCTTTCCCAGCCAGGCGCTCAGCTTTATGAATACCACTTTCAGTCCAAATATTGGCGGCCATCAGCCCAGTTCTCATGCCAATGCAAAAGTTGTTATTCAGCGAGTGGGATGAAACTAGGTAAAATAAGGGCTTGATTTACAATCAGCTTTCGACCTAGCTTCACCCACTGCCTGTGTGTGGCACGCAGGGCTCGCCTCGGCAGGTGTGAGCAGCCAGGAGTACTTGTGTGGGTACGTTTGGGCAGTGGGAGAGGCCGCCCTGAAAAGCAGGTGCTAATTGATGGGTGTTAGTGCAGACACTTGGGGCAGAATGGCTCAGTGTTCTGCTCTCCTGGCGTACAGCAAGTGGGAACAGGCGGCAGCCGCCATCAAGCACTTCATAAAAACACCACTCCGTCCATCACGAGGGCCCTGAGACCACAACCAGCCTGGACTAAGGGGCACTGGCTGAGCTGCGGTGGGAAGTTTGCACAGCACCTGCCTGTGTTTTATCTGGCAGAAGTCCCCATGGGCAGGCCCCATCCTTCATAAACAAACAACAAAGAAAGTTCATGTAGACTTTTGTATTTTTTAATATATATAGGTTGTGTCCAAGGAGAAGTGAGTGTTTGGGCTAAGTCTGATTTCCCACTTCTGGCTGTCTCAAAGTGTCTCCTGTCTCCTGCAAGCACACAGGGCTCTACCACTCGCCCAGCAAACCTGTCCCAGTGGGAGCAGTGGCAGGTGCTGCTGCCACCGACTCAGAGGCTTCCAGCCAGGAGCACACAGGGGGCCAGGCTGCTCCCGCAACTGAGGGGTCAGGAAGTCTGGGAAGGCTGCACTGCCAGGCATGCTTAGCCAGGGCCCCTCGAGTCTTCCCCGGAGCACTCCAAATCTGATGTCAGTGCCAGAAAGGAACAATAAAAGAGGAGAGACACGCATGAAGATGATTTCTTTCAAGCCAAGGTTTTGTATGAGATCTGTTTCTTTTCCTTTCCCTTCTTTCAAACATTTTCTAAATATTTGTCAAAAGGTATGGGGAGGGTTTGAGACGACCTGCAGAGAGGAGAGGGTTTGCATTCACTTCTGAAAGTGTTGACATGCTGCAATTCAGAAGGGAGATGTCCCACTGTGAAAACTTTTCCTCCTTAACTTCAAAGCTTTCCTGGCAGTGGAAACCCTGATTCCAAATATGACCAGTTTGCTACTGTCCAGGGTAAGGGGGGTTTGGGACCACACAGAGACAAATCTCCAATGATTCTACTGCCTCCAGATCCTGGTTGACTCCTAATGTCCCTGGATAGGCTTTGCAGCTCTACTGCACAAGAGTCAGAGTGCCACAGCAGTTCCCATTGCATCCAGGGTCCCAACTGCTCAAGCAGATGAGTTCCCTGGGCTTACACAGCTCCGATGCATCAGCACTGGTCTAACCTAGTTATTCACCACAGAGAAATGGGAACCTGGGAGGCTCTCAGACTCCACTGTCGTTAATACTTTAAAAAGTTTTTGAGCAGCTCAGAAGACTGAGTTTCTCAGAAAAACTGCTCCTGACAGTTGGGTTCCTTTTGCATTATATTTAGGTCAGCTTAGCCCTGAAAGCATCCTCCTAAGGCATGAATATAGAGGGAGACTAAGTGAACAAGAAAAATGTATTTATCAGAGGTTGTGCTCTAGGAATAGGGATTTGGGTATCTCAGTCAAATCTGTTGCTTAATTTAGAATTTCTGTCCAGAACACTACTAGAGAAAGTACATAACCAAACATACCAGTTCTACCATCCTTTCAGTATTTAATCATAAGAAAAATGAAATCTGTTTGTCCTTCAGGCAACTCCTGAAGAAAATGAATGCTAAGAAAAAATGCTATCTTTAACTGTGCCATTAGTTTATTTAAAGTCATTGTGTGAAACATATAATGGAGTAAAGCATCACACAGGTATTTTTTGATGCAACTCTCAAAGATTTACTGAGCCATTACTTCGACAATTAAAAAAAAGCTCTGAGAGAGTAGAAGTAAATCTTGCAGCATGGTGCATATTTTCCATGGTGGATGGCAGCGGTGTTCCTGTACATCCAGGGGTTATGCCAGGACTTCTTCCTCCATGTTTCAGTTAGGTCACATACAATATCAGGGGAGCGATATGAGAATGTCTTAGCAAGATAATCACAGAACCCAATCAGTTCAGCAGCTTGTGTCATTAAGTATTAAAGTGATGTCTTGAAATCCTTCTAAAAATTTGATACTATTTGGCATGACTTCTTTTCCCCTGTATTGCAACATGAACTACACAGCAGTTAAATGAGATGGTCCCTGACGACTGCAGCTAAAAGTTTCATGTCAAAAGCTGACCTGTGTTTTTTTGAATCTGACACAAAAAAGAAAAAGAATTAAAATATTTTAAAAGTACCCATACAACAAGTAAGGGACCAAAGGGAGTGTTCAGCTGTTAAAGAGCCGACTTGCACAAAAGGCCAGTGTATAAACCAAGACTAATCTCCCCATGCAACATACACTGTATTTTCAAAAGTCAAGTGCTCAGGTCTCTACACTGCCATGTGCATTAGAAGGAGTATTTGTAAGGTGTTGTAAAGCTCACAAGCTTAGTTAAGCAGAGGTGTGTGGTCTTTCAAAGTGTATTCCCAGGATATAACCGCCCTCCTCAAGAAACTCATTTATCATTGTGATGGTTTCACCTCATTTGAAGCCAAGTTATTGTCACCCTTAAAATAATGTACCTTGACAGGAAAAAATGAAATTCATGTGAAATGTTATACAGTCATCACACTCTGGAGTCAAAATATAGACTATCGTATCAAAACATATAGCAGATGAAAATGTTTTCTGTGAATATATTTAGGTGGTATTTGCTTGTACCACAGACTTCTCTTATTTTCTCCTTTCCTTTCCTTTCCTTTCCTTTCCTTTCCTTTCCTTTCCTTTCCTTTCCTTTCCTTTCCTTTCCTTTCCTTTCCTTTCCTTTCCTTTCCTTTCCTTTCCTTTCCTTTCCTTTCCTTTCCTTTCCTTTCCTTTCCTTTCCTTTCCTTTCCTTTCCTTTCCTTTCCTTTCCTTTCCTTTCCTTTCCTTTCCTTTCCTTTCCTTTCCTTTCCATTTTTAAATATATGTAAGTACTTAGGTCATGTGCATGTGGAATAATACATGTCCTATGGTTCAGTGTCATTAAAGGGAAGTGTACATGCTTCATAGCTGCCTCAGTATGGCAGCCCAGGCTTTTAAAAGGTTAAGGAAGGCTGAGAATATGCAGATGTATTTAATAGGTAGTGACCTTTTAAATGATTTGTCACTCCCTAGCGCACAGTTATATTTCAGGTGTTGTGAGTGTGCCTAATCTTGTCCTGTCCTATTCCACAACTGATGTTTGCACTCTGGAGTCTCTTAAATCTTTCTGTTCAATCCCCCATCCTCAAAAGTCATCGAGGAACCAGGGTGGACTAGACTAATGAAGTTCCATGTGGAGATGTTTCCAAGCTAAAGCACAGTCTCTCTTAAGAAAAGCAGGTTTCAGATATGCCTTTTCAAAACAGTGCAACATATATGGTGTGCTCTGAAGGAGCTGCGTAGGAGGTTTTTTTTTTTGGCTTTTGCTGTTTTGCTGTCATCCTTTGGCCCCAGGGTCTTCAGAATTTATTATGAAGGTTTTGGATTGTTGTAATTTTCCTAGCTGTTTGAGCTCTTGCATTTATTATTTACTAAACAATTAAAATCAATTCCAGTGGGAAAAGATGTTGTCTTTTTATACAACTATTTTCACCCTTTACTATTTTTCAAAGCATTCTTGAACTTCATCTGACTTGACTGGGAACATGCCATAAGGCATAAGCCCTCCATGGGCCTGTACCTGTCAGAGTCAGCAAGTACTTCCTAAACTCTACATGACTTCTGTGTTTCCCCTTGTTGCAGTCTGTGTAGCTTAAAGACAAACCTTCATATCTGTATTTAGGCTTACATTTAAGCAGCCTGAATATTGTAACCTTGTAGGTCTTAGTGAAGTCAGAAGAAAAATCTGGCCATCTTTAGGTGACTGGAAATGAGCTTGGATAGGGTATGAAAGTGGCAGGTGACATCAATAATGACAAGTGAGATACACATAAACAAATAGGAAAAGGCTCAGGTGGATATTAAAAAACACAAACAATAACGTTTCTCCTGCCTTCCTAACCAAAATATTTCTTTTTACATGTCTTTATCTTACCCAGTCTGTTTTATGGAATTGTCAAGCACAGGGAAAAACAACTTGTTCATTTTTTAAATTTGGATACTAACACAATCAGAAGAAATAATTATGCAAGGGAGGCAATGGAGGGTGTTGTGTTTAGGGTCTGTCTCAAAAACTAGACCATTCTTCTTTGCCTAATGTTCAGTAAAAAATAAAGTTATTTAAAATTTGCAAAGTTTATTAGCAAAAACTGCTGCAAATCCTGTGTATGTAATATACAATTTTGACAGAAACAGTTTGTTTTGCTGGAATTTCATTCCGAGAAAGAGAACAGTACTTTTGACAATTTCAAAATATGCCTTGAGGCTATATTCACAATTTAATATTTCAAATTTTATTCTGACATAACTTTTCATTTATTTTTTCTTAGTTTACCTCATACTTGTATAATATATGATCAAAATCCTGCCCACACAAACCATAACAAAATTAAATGTTTCCATTCTGTCAAGTGAAGAACCATCAATCCAAAACTAGAAGACATTTGGGAAGCCTGGTTTCTAGAAAATGTTAATGCTCCAGGTTTTGTGCCAGTTTAATACACAGCTGAATGTCAAACCCCTTTGCAAAACAAAATTCTGTTTCTATGGAACAAAATTATGTAACTGAAAATCACAAAATCATAAGGCCTGGTTAATAGAGAAATGATGTTTTTCTAAATATTGAGTTTAATACTGATCAAGGAGTCCATTTTCAAAACTGGGCACTATTCATATTTAAGGTCCATCCTAAGCTGAATATGTGCATTTTTCTTCCTCCTTTAGTCCAATTTCTCCTCCAGCTTCTAAGGCATGCACTAAACTTCTGATTTCATTAAGGAAAAAGTCCAACAGAAAAAATTTAGGATCGTTCATTTACCATGTGATCAATTCTAATTTATTACTTTCCACGTAACAAGTAAGATGACCAAGACACATACATACTATGCTAGATAAATGTCTGTTACAATTTTCCACCTGCCTCCCACAAACAGTTTTCTCTCACAGAGGAAATATTGTCCCCTTGTGAACAGTTCTTGTATTTACTGAAGGACATTCAAATTGGTCCCAAACTGTTAATCCATGCAAAATTTAATTACTAAAGAACTGGAAGCAGCTGTAATGAGCAACTTTAGGTGTGTCTTGAAGCCTCCTGACATCTCATCAAACCTTGTATTTCCCCAGCTCCACACAAATTAAACCCTTTTTTCTCAGATGCTTTTTCTCTACCCCTGTATAGATCTCACCTGAAGCTATTTTCCTTTGCTAATCCCGTTACTTAAGAGCAAGAGATAACAAAGCTCTAAATATGCCGAAGGTGATTTCATACATTTGATTGCACAGCAAAAGTAGTACCAGCGGGCATAGAAATATTCCACTCTGGAGGGTTGTTGAAAACAGCATTGATAAGATGAAGGTTATTTGTATAATATTTACTGACACTGAATTTTAATGTTAAGCCTACACTGTATGTCCTAAAATGAAGAACAGAAGAACTAGTGGGCATACAAGAAAGCTATGAGACAGGAAGGGCTGCTTCTACCCTTGAGAAGAAGATGAAGCAAATCTGGAATGAAAGGCAGGCACGGATAGAGGAGATTACTAGGCTGTTAAATAAACAGTAAATAACAAGAGGAGTGTTGACACAAACAGTAGAAAGTATGTTCCCCAGTCACAGCCTGCAAAACACTGATCAGGGAAAGGATTTGGTGATGACTGTTGACAGACACTTAAAACCAGCAACCTGATGTCTGGTAGCAGTTTGGAAAGCAAGCAAACATGGGGAAGTGTAAACAGAGGAACAGAGCACAGATTTCAATGGATAACTGCATCCTGGTACAAAGGGCTGCTGTGCCGCTCTGGGCAACACGTAACAGGAACCGAGGGGAGGTACAAATGAAGCAATCAAAACCATGAGCTTCAGAGCAGGCCCCTACAACTGAGAACTTCACTGATTAGGGACAACCCACAGTAAGGAAGAGCTCCCTTGCACAAAGCAATTAAGGGAAAATACCAACTCGAATAGCTTTAAATTGAGGGAAATTTAAGGCAATTCAGCAGAGGCAACATGGTGTTGTCTGGTCATAACTTACAGAACATATACTGAAAATCCCTGAACTGCTTTCTGCAGAGCTGCAGCTCTTCCTGTACAGCACAGCACAAATGGGAGCACAGCATAAATTCCTGCGAGCATTTTGGTATTACTCTGTGACTCATGGATATGGAATTATACAGCGTGCCTGGGGAGCCACAGTGTGTAGGCCATACCTTTGCTCAGAGCTGTACCCTGCTCTCATGGAGCAGATTTGCCCTTGCTGAGCAAATTTGGATGCTCTGTGGTGTTTGAAGGCACGTCTTCTCAGTCATGCACCCCTAGTTGCAGAATGGAGATTTTAAAATTTATGCGTAGAATATCGAAATTGAAAAGCAGTATCTCAGGAGGGAACTCTGCTTCAGTTCTGTTACATGCTGGCTATGCTTATATTAATGTTATGGTTTAGATCAGGAGAATTTTCTTTTAAGAGACTCATCTAACAGCCTGGCCCCACTTACCACGCGTGAGTCACATTGTGGAGCAAACTCAGGGCACACAAACTGAATTCCTTTCAGGTGAAATTAAACCTTGAGACCTCTATCAAACCTCTAACTGCTCACAGGATTTTGTTCCAGGGGTCAGAGCCTTTACTGAAGCTGAAGGAAACCCCTGAAATTAGAACCTGAAACACCCTGAAATGGGTATCAGGTCCTAAGCACTGATTCTTTTGCCCACCGGATTTGCTCCTGCTGGGCTAAAACTGCTATGATAGCTGTAACCTGTCTCTATTTTGTAACAGCAGCTCCTCACCGCAATTCCTGAGCACACTTCGGTGTTTTGCCCAGCAGTGTTTTTCTCCTGCAATGGCCCTAACTAGTTGGGTGGGTCGGTTGACCTATGAAAGACATATCCATCCCACTGCAAGGGGACATTAGGGAAGAATTATTATCTTCATTATCCTTTGTCTTTTGAAGAAAAAATAAAAAGCCACAAATGTGGATTGACAAGAAAATGTCAAAGTACTAGCCACACAGGTCAAAGGAAACTGATAAGCCACTGAGCTTCTTTTCCTCCCCAAAGTATTATTACTGTGTAAATACAAACCATGCAGATGGTTTGGCTATTTGCCAGTTCCACTTGGGTGTGAAAAGCAGCTTTCATGGTTGAAAAGCTGTTTTTCTGAACCACAAATGCCCATGGCCATGCAAGAAACATCTATTTAAGATCTGGCCCAAGTAGAACCAGACATAAAAGAAGAAATAGCTGGTGGGGTTCTGTGCCACCCTGAAGCTACCTTGTTTTTTATTAGTCCCTCATAGACATGCTAGGAAACCCTCTGAGACAAGCTCAACCCCTTAGCTGGCAGCTACTGTCTGCCTACAAAATACGATTACTCAAAGATGTATTTTATTATGATGCATTTTCATAACTTCCTGTGCTTAAAATAGCTTATTTTCAGCAGACTTTTTAGAGAGGTCCTATTCATTAATCAAAAAGAAAAAATGCCCTGGAGTGAACTGTGTTCCTCCAAAGGAGCTGTAAGAGCAGGTTATTCAAGAACTAATTTGCGGTTATAAATACTCTGAAGTGCAGGGCAGGAGTATCTGCGTGCAGAGCACATTAGGGGCTGATGGTGCAGCTGTGTGGAAATATTTCCCTTGACTTGTGTGGCATGGGGCTTAGAAAGTATAAAGGGTAGGAAGTGAGGTGGAACTGGAATTCAGAGTGATCAGGGTCTCTCTGCACTGAGAGCACGTTGAAGAAACAGCTGAGTACATAAAACCTCATAAAGAAAACCAAAACAATGATATTCCCTATTGTGACTGTTTAGTCTTTCTGTAGAGACTCATGAGGTCTGGGCTATCATCTATTTTTAATATCACTTGACCTGAAAATTTATGCTACCATCTGGAGAATGTGAGGATTTCTGTGTTACAGACTTAATACTGTCAGGGAAAGAGAGGGGGGGGGTGGTAAAGGAGGTACATTACAAAAATGTTTAAATGTTATTCAGCAAATGCCACTCATTACCTTTTTTTCTAAAGAGAATCAAACACAAATATATATCTTAAATTGCAAAACTTTATAATATAGGTTGAGATGTGAATTCATTTGTATTATCTCAGATAATATTTGCTTTACATTTCTTTGTATTTCAAGGCATTTATTACCTTAGAAGACTAAAGTAAACCTTCCAGAGGTCTGCTGCTAATTTTTCTTTTCCATAATGAACTGGAAATTCTAAATGCAAGAGGGAAAACAAAACGCTATTTTAAAACTTTGTAATATTCCTCATGTTAGTACATTTATAATGCTTTGTTTCTGGAGTCATCTTTGAATTGGGAGATTGGTTTTTAAATCATGGGATTTAAGCATCAAAATAAATAAACTTCACTTTTTATTTTTTCATCTTCAAGAATTAAATGCTCATGCTTCAAAACTTCTCTGAAAACCTGACAGCTAGGAAGCCTGTAATAATTGCAATTGCTGCAATATTAACAAAACAAACTATATCATTAGATTTGCAATAAAGGCACCAAAATTACCAGATAGTGAAGGATAGTGAGGCAGAGCCCCACACCAGAGCATGTTTAGTGTGGGAGGGGAGGATGCTGGACCTTGTCCACTGTAAGGGCCGCTCCTGGCCCTGGGGTCCCCAGCAGTGGTCACTGGCCCATGAGGCAGCATCCCTGTCTGTATGCACAGGTGCTGAGGGAGGGATCCTCACCCCCTGCCACGGGTGGCATGAGTCACCTGTGCCCTCTTTGCTTTGTGCAGGATCCCTCCAGTGCTGGGCACAGCCTCGCACTAGTTGGCCCCTGGGTTCCTCTGGGCCCACACACTGAGCTGATTTTTTGGCAGGATGGGGAAGGAGGTACTGTTTCAGTGCCCCTGAGATAATGTGAGGGTCTGGCTGCATCCCACCAGTGCGATGACAAATCTGAAGGTGTGTTCCCTATCCTGAAGTGCGAGGCTGTCCAGGGTACACAGCCTGCTGCTATTACCTCAAAACTGTGTGAGATGGAGGAGAGTAATCGTGATGCACTGTCGTTGGTACTTCTGATTGGGAACTATCTTAAGGTGAAGTATCCCCTGAATCATTCTGAGGGTTTTCCTTGGGGCTGGTACACTGAAGCGCCCCAGGAAAGAGTTGCCTGTAAAACATAGTTCTAAAAAGGCTACAATAATATCAATCTTAAATTAATGCATTGGGACACAACAATAATATTTTCTATATTTGCCTATTTAATATTAATGGAAGCTTGATCTGAGCCTCCAACCAGGGTAAAGCAAATGATTTTAAAAATGTGCATTTTTGCATGTTGGCTTTCATGAGGTGTGAAGCTGAAGAAAGGGATATAGAGAAGCTGACCTCCAGAATCAAGTCTAAACCAAAATTAATTCAGACTTTTTTGATAGAAATTAGAAGAGAAACATTAAGATCCTGGGCAGGAGTCAGAGAAGCACATTTGATTTTCAACAGTCAGGTTGTTTAAATCCTCCTCTACACACACATATGACTGAAAATTGGCTTGATTTTTAGAGCTCAGGGTAGCACCCTGCAAACATGCAAGAGATGTATTTCAGTACTTCTGGAAGTCAGAAAATATATTTAAAGGTTGGCATTTGGAGCTAATAATTGGAAGACCAACTAACTCAAATTCTTCAACACCAAGCCTTAAAACAGTCATGAAATAATTCTGTTAAAACATGGTTACTGTATAGCTTTTAAAAACTGTTTCAAGATGCCAGTAAAATGTTCACTGATACTTGAAAAATCTCAGCTGAAGTTCAGCTCAGCACCTACAATTTAATTTCCTCCCTGTCTACAAACAGGCAGCTTTAAAAGTCCCATTTTCTCCATACATAGGTTTTAATTGGCCACAAACTAATCAGAAGCTATATTGTTATCAATGGAGGCCCATGGGGTAAGAGACAGGCATTTTGAAACCCAAAGTGATCTTTTCCGTGGTTCTTTCTCAGATTCCTCCCAACTGTGACTGCTTCCTGCCTGTCCACTCCTGTTAGCCTGCAGCTTCTCTTTCTTCACAGCAGCTGGTAGGATTTAGGCATATTTTCTCCCTTTTGCCATGCCCCTTTCACCCTGCCTTTTCTGCAGCTTTAACTCTTACACATAGATAAAAGGGTGAGAGAGTAGTGGCAAAGTGCAGTAATTGAACAAGGGGCCGTGCATTGTGAAACTCTCTGCTGACACAATCTAACCATGAGAGTTAAACGGCTGATCCTCCTTATCTAAATAAATATGCTGGCTGGGTGAATGAGATCTTACTTTTTTGCAGACATTTGGTGCTCTGGAATACTGGCAAATATGGTATTAAAACAATCCTGATGCCTGAATAGAAGAAAGGTTTTTAATATTTTCTTTAACCTGGAGAAGCAAATCTGTTTTGCTCTGACTGCTCATCCAGCAAACACTGTAAACACCGCATCTGCCACCTTCCTGTTAGTCCTAAGGTCATGCTTCATACAGCATAATTCTTAGTATCATTCTGTTGATGCACATCTGACTTGTAAGCTGTACAGGTTCTGGAAATTTGTAGCTAGATAGCCCCAAAGAATTAAAAAATATATATTAAAAGTTCTTACTGCTCTTTTCAAAATAGGAAGAGTTATTTACAACAGAATGTAACACTCCTGTTTATAATTTTCCCTATATTCTATGTTTCCTACTGCAAAGTAATGACACAGGACAGTACTATTTTGTTATTTCTCTAGGTAGCAGAATGAAGACAGTTTAGAGTAGAGCTGCAATATACACAACTGTATAGCAAGTTTGCATGTCTATTTGGTTTTTTTTCCCTTAACTATACTCTTACAAAATATTGCAGAAGGGCTGGCAGTACAGGATACGCAAATCAGGTTCTCCTGTTGCCCATGCCAAGGTCTCTGCCAGCATACACCAGAAGCATTATTTCTTATTTCCACTCATAAAAAGTGAGAAGAAAATAATAACTTCATTATCTAAAGACTGCACACATCATAGTGCTCTTGGAATATCAAGGCACATTCCCAAGAGACCTTACTGGGAGTTATTAATGTGACTAATGTGTTTCTATATCAGCTGTTTGTTTAACTGAGCATTGCCACTGCGTTTTGCACTAGCTGCTCACTGCATACATAGATGTTCATTGTTCTGACTCCAGGCTTTGTTCCCTTCTTTCACACATTGAGAAAGTTTTCCACAAACTGAGTGTTTATGTGTTGAGTGCAGTACTCCATGGACTTTAGGGTCTAATGGAGTGTGAGACGGGGCCTGTGGTTTTTCATCTTGTTTTCAGCTGTACAAACATCATGTACTTTTCCCTTCCTTTTAGAGGCCAGTCCATGGCCTGCTAAAACACCAGCACACAGCAACACAGTTGCTGAGACTTTACAAGTCAAACTGGGTGGACCTGATGCCATTCACCTTAACACCAAACATATTGACAATGTTTATTTTCTCTGCTCCAGCCTCAGCTCCCAAATAAACATATCAGTGGCTGATTTTCAGTACTCCTATGAAGAAAATCCTAAAAGAGTATCTCTCTCATTGTCAATAACAAGTATGAACTGCTCTCTCACTAAAAGTAGGGGTGGGGGGAACAGGGGGCAGACGCACACAGTGAAGGTGTAAACAAAGGAAAAGATTAGTTCCTCCCTTATAAGCCTTTTCAAAAACCAGTATTTATTTCAAGACAATTTTTGATACAAGCAGGGTCCTTGCTTTGCCTTTACACTTTACACTTTGTGAAATCCCAAAGGGACTTGTACTGGGTTGGTTGGTACTTCGTATATTTTTTAGCATGCACACCTTGCCTCTGGGGAAAGCCATTCATTAAATTGCTATTCTGGGATGATGACATACAGATTTACTTTTCTCTTCATCAAGAAAATTCTGTAGCTGTCTAGAAAAAATTCTCTCTTTAATAGGACAACTCTAGATGTGCTTGAACCTTTAAATTATCAGGGGAAAATGACTACCAGAAGTCAGCATAGATGCAGCAATACAGCAATGTACAATTCTAGCTAGAAAAAGGAACATCCAATCACAAGTCTGTACTTTTGGCACAAAGACGTCCAAAATCCATCACTGTTTTACAACACAAGCAGCAGGCAATTTCAAGCCTTTTTAAATGGAAATTTTTACGTAGGTGTTCAGAGATAGCTTAGTGAATGCAAAGGGAGTTCACATTCTTAATTGCTAGAGAACAAACATCTGTTTTAAGGAATGCTAATTTTAGTGCCTGTCCACACCATTTTCTATCTCCAGATTCCTTCAGCAGTATCTTTCCATCCTTTCAAACACATCCATATAGTTATCAAGAATGGTTAATATGAATTACATACACAAGGCTTTTGACTGATTATGACATAGTTGTGTAATTACATGTGTAGATTGAAAATGACAAAATGCAAAACAAGTGTCTGAAGTTTTCTGTTTAATAATAGTTTCTGTATTCATGGTTCTCTTTTTTATATCTTTTTGGGGCTATGATGTGGAAGCTCTTCAGAGAGATGACTGACTGTCACCACTACCTATTCTGTCTTGATAAATATTTTCCAAATTCTCACTAGACATATGTTATAGTTCTGTTATCCCTTTTGAAACAAATTCATTCTAAAATTAATTAATTTATTTAAAAACTTAGATCTCAGTGTCTTTCTACATGGTTTTATTGGCCAAAAAAAATGTATTGAAGAAGCAGGATCACACCATACTAAATATCTGCACCAATATAAGATTTTTTGTGCCCACAAAACCACTAAGGATTTGGAAAATGGAGCTACCAGCCACAGAGACAGATTTCATAGCACTGTACCACCCCATTTAGTCAGAATTAGAGTAACTCAGAGAGCCTGGTTCTACAATTCAGAAATTTTAAAAATAACTACAGCAAGTTTAAAAAATAACTCTGTAAAAGAAGTTCCTTCCTTGGGTCATGTGTGGTGCATTTGTGACACTGCAGATGCAGTACTGAAAAACTACTTTAACCCTTGCTTGTGGTATTTTGTCTCTTAGGTTCTTTACCCCACTAGTCACGAGAAACATATTTTTGGGACTGGATTTGTGGCAAGTACTTTTCAAATGCTTCAGGAAGCCTGGCCTTCCTCTGCAGGGAACACAAACTGAGAACAGGCAACCAGATGATAGGAGAAAACTAAATGAAAATATAAAAAAGTCATCACAAAAGAGGTCATCTTCTTCTCCTTCAGGCATTTATTTTAAAAAATGTACGTAAAAGCATAAACATGTTCATCTCTCTTCCTTTTCCCATAATCTCTCTTTCTATTTTAGTGCCTTCCTCTTCCTTTTTTCCATTTTTAAAAATAGGAAAGCTAATAATAATAATTGTATTCAGCCCAAAATCTTTCAAACTCACTGAGTATTGGCATGTTGGTAATTAAGGTCTCAGCTCTCCCGTTGTGACTTTTATTAAAGTCAATTTATATCTGTCAAATCTTGGCAGCCCATGAAAATTCCCAGTGGGAATACTAGGAGCAGATTTCTCCCACCATCATTAGTTGTGTGTCATTAATTTGATAATGTATCGCAAGCATTTGATAGCCCTAGAGACTGGCACTTTCAATCCAGGGCTTCTGTAATTGGCAGGAGCTGTTTAAGAGCAAACACATTCATCTAGACCCCAGGTGCACACATACAGCCCCACTGAGCCACAGCCTTGCTTGAGGATTTACTCTCATGCCAGGTGCATGTTTTTACTCTGTCTGAACTCAGGTATGTTTTGAGGATTACCACGAAATTTGTCTGGAATTTCTACTTGAATGTTTTGGGGTACTTTAGGTAAGAATTCCAAAACTGGAGAAGTACTGAAAAAGGTGTAGCTGTGATACTAATACACTCCAAAACAGTATTAGAAAGCAAAGATTTCCACAGATAAGTAAGGCAATGTTTTCCAAAAGCTTAGCTTTTTCCTGCTTCACAGAGGAACAAAGATGGAGCCTCTGTAACACCCTTCAATCGGCAGAAGTACCATGAAAAACCATGAAACAACTGTAAAGCTAAACTGTTTTAATCTTTTGTTGAATTTTTCATCCCTAATGTTCAAGGCTGAGTGACTAAATATAATGTTTGTATGCAGGAAAAATAGTTACTGATTAGCAGCACCACAAGGGCTTCTTAATTTCAGAAGGCACATACTCTGCCCTCTTCCTAGTTAAGCCCCATGCTGTGGGAAACTGATTTCACAAACTGGAACAGCTCTCAGCAAGACAAGTTATGGGAGACAGATTAAGATCTTCCTCCACTACTGACCTTCAGTATAGTATGAGATTATTTTATAATGAAGGTATCTAATCTCAAAAGGAAGACAGCATAGGAAATGACTGCTTACTGAAACTAAGAAGGAGGCAGAGAGTTTCAGTTTTCATACCCCTTTTAAATTCTTATGTATGGTGTCCTTTGGAGATATTTTACTGTGTCCTCATTTCCCTAACTGGGAGTGAGGAGAGAAGAGAAACTGTTTCCCCGTGTTTCTTTCTCCTGTGCCTTCAAGGCCTCACAGCAACTCCGAGCTTGAGCTTATCCTCAGCTCAAGATCATTAAAAAGCTGAGCCTGGCCCAGGATCTAAAGGGCCACTATGCCCATTATAGGCAGAAATCAGACTTTATTACACTCCTTATTCCAAGAAAGTAACTACTAATTTCCATTAATAAATTAAAGGTGTGCCTGATGGAGAAACTTCCTGAAGTACATCTGTCCCTGCATCAAACTTTCTGTGTCCTAACAAAATCAATGGCAAGTACCGGACAAAGTGTTTGGATAATTTTGTTTCAAAAGGCAACTGTAGTACTAGCAGGGCTATTGACTTTAAAGTTAATTAGGGATTTTGAGTGTCCTTTTGATTCTTGAAAAGCTCTACTCACCAGCAACTTCCCGCTCTTTTCCTCAAGGCCACTCAGAAAACAAATTTACTGGTTTTCCTCCCACTTGTTCTACATTTTCTTACTGTGGACATAACTAATTTTCAGCTCCTCTGATGCCAGTGTGAATTGGTCTGTAGCTGAAAGATTTTTGAACCTGGATGCAAAGGAAGGGACCAATCCTACTGAAGGCAATATAACTCCGCAAAAGTGATTCTCCTTTGCCTTCAAATCCTACTGTGAAGCAGCAATCTGCAACGACAGACATCTACTATTTTTCCAAGAAGTGCCTCATGCTCTTGGTCTGGGGAGAATAGGGGCTGAGCAGGGAGAACTGTAGGCTGGGAGATCTGGGCATCACCACCCTGTCCAGGGGCTTCTGCAACAGAACTCCCATCTCTACCATATGTGCAACAAAATCCCACCACTTCCCCAACCCAAGGATCTGTGTAGCCACAGGACTGAGGTGCAGGTGGCTTTCCCAGGCATATATGGAGTATTCTGATAGGAAAAGACACAGAGGCCATTTGGCAGCTTTCACCCTTCTTGTGTCTCACTCCACTGCCTGCATCTGACCTTTCACTGGTGACTCCCTGCCGCATCTGGACTCCACCACGCAGCAGAGGGCCATTGTGCCAGCAGTCCTCTGTCCCACAGATGTTCTCTGTCTCATTAGGAACACGTCCTTATTCCTTGTCACACTTATTTTCTTCCTGGATCACAGAAGCTTAAACCAGCACATTTTATAGAAATTCAGTTGTTTTTACTAGTGACATTGAGGAGCAGCGTGAGTTTCTGTTACAGTTAACTGGTTTCAGAGATTTTAAATAATTTCTTAGGATGAAGAAAAGTGAAAGGATTTTTAATGTGAGAGCTAGAATTCAGGCACTCAAAGAAAAACAATTTATTTTTGATTTGTGTAACACCATAATCGTGAATGACTTCATTGCAGGAAGAAAAAAAGAGTTTATTTTTTTGATGTGTTGATTTTCCTGCCCCTGCAGTTAATAGATACATTTGTTTAATAAAGGACAAGACTAGTCATTTTTTGAAAGGAAAAATGGTTGATAAGTTTTTCTGGGGCTATAAAAACAGCCATCATCCACAGGTACCTGCTACTCTTTTGCTGAAGTGTTTAACATCCATTTACTAAGGATTGATAGTAGGACCTCCTAATGGATACGCTGACAGTTTCTTGACTACATTTCTGGCCAAGCATCTTTTTTATACCTTGGCCTTAAATATAATGAATCATAATTCTTACACATTGAAATGCTGATTCCCATCTAGTGGGTTTGTTTTGGCCAGCTTATGGGCTTTTATAAGTACTGCAAAATCACACTGGGTATATAACTTTCACTGTGACAATAGGAGGCTTTAATTCTGGAGAGTGCAGATCCGGAGTTATTCCACTGTACCCAGTGGAGTAGCCGGAGGTGAGGGCAGCAGATATTATTAAAATTTGAGAGGGTACTAAATTAATTTCTGATTTGGTAGACCCCCTAAGATGAGTGTTGTTTTTGAAAGAAGTAGTCTGGGACATTATGAACAATGTGTTATACAGCAGAGCACTTACACTATATGGCTGTTACACTTTGCATTTCATGTGAAATCACTGGATATAGCAAGAAGTGAGCTGCATCATGTAGTTCAATGAGAAATTATCTTATAAGATGCTTATCTCATGTTCAGACTTATTTGAACAACTTATTTTCTCTTATAAAGAGACTGAGAGATTTAGTTGCAGCTTGAAATAATGCCTTACTCTATAATATCCCTCCATCTCTGTTTTCCACAGACCTAAAAGTATATTTTTAAAATGCAAACTACATAGGTTTTGCCTTTTGCTCTTGCATGTAATGCAGGGTCAAACATATCACTGGCACTAAAGTAAACATTCATAATGCTAACCAGACAGCGGGTAAAATGCTAACTCTTCGGTGGGACAAACAGGCATACTTTCATCTCTTGTTATACAGGGGATGCTCTATTGCTATTCTTTAAGTCATGGCATCAAAGGAAGCCTGTAGGTCTTAGGAGGCTGCTTCATATTTCTAGATTATAATCCTCTTTGCTCCTTTGTGATTTGCTCAGAGCTCCCAAGAGAACTTCATAGGAAAACATATTTTTTAAGCTTTTTATTAGAATATTTTGCCTATCTCATTTACATAGTTCCCTCTCATTTCTTGTCATTTGGGTGTAGGAGTTTCCCTATTCATCATTTCAACATAAAGAATTTCAAAGTAGGTTTCAAGAGCATAGTTCACATCACTAATTACTATAAAGACCTAACCTTTTAACTTGCCTGTTACTTTCCACTGTCAAATATTTGCCAGTGTTTTTCAAAAGGTATCATCATCTTTCTTCTTGCTATTTGCCAGAAATTAAACTTTGAGATTAAATTTAGATTAAAGTTGTCTTCTCTTAACCAGAAAAAAATTTATTCTAATCCTGTGTGCAGTGAAAGATCTTTTTTAAAAAAATACAATTGTCCTGCTCTTATTTTGAATTTTCAGGAGACAAAATAGCATAGCTATCCCATTTCCAGCCCCTCTCAAACTGTACAAACCCTCAACAGAGGATTTCCACTCAAAGGATAATGATCACGTGTTGCAAGCTGATGTGCCAATATGCTTTGTAGTGCAAATGGCGTAAATCTGTGTTGTAGCTGAAGGTCATAACATAATTGTAGCTCTGTGTTTTCATCTTTAAAAAAAGTCTCAAATACCACAAACCTAGGAAATTAAAGGGAAAAAAATAAAAAACAAACAAACAAACAAAAAACACCAGAAAACACACAAAAATTACCCACCAAGATGAAACCTATGCTAGAAGGTGCAAAAATTTTAGCTGGAAAAATCAAGTACTACTTGAAAGTCAGGAAATGGCAGCTCACAGTTACCCTGTGGCATATCAGCACATAATCACAGACTGCTTCTCCAGGAGATCCCTCCACATTCTCTAGGAGGGACTGACATGCAGCAGAGCAGAGTCAAAGCTTCTTGAATTATATTGAAGAGCTTGATTTTACGAACAAAACAGCATCCATACCTGGATGTTTCTTTGTTACTTTATTAGGTTATACAAGATAAAAAACAAACCCAAATATTGTTCAAGAACACACGGTCGATGGTTTGTTCTGCAGGACAAAATTTGAGATGAACACTTTACAAGTGTGGGTTAGATGACAAAGTATCAACCCATTCAGGAACTGTGTCTGACCACCCAGTTACAGCAGAGGAACGGGAAGGGTGTTGCAGATGAGCATCCAGGAAGTAGGATCAAAAGAGATGTATAAAAATAGGGCTGCATGTGTGTTGCAGATGTTACTGGAGTTTTGGGTTCCTGATCCCCTTGTTTGTTTGCTTTTAAAATATCAATGACTTTTGTAGGGCATGAGCAAGGTGATAGTAGTGGAGATACACACAACAGTTGCACCAATTTCACCAAAACCAGAAAAATCCTGAGACTGCATTTCAGATTAACAAAGAAAACTCACAAAGTACAAGGATGAAACAACTTTAAGAGGGACAGAGATTTCTTTTTCCCTGTATAACATCTTTAAGGAAACACTAGGCAGCCTTATCCTTTAGTTGCTGTATATCAGCAGTAGAAACCTGCAGGCAGGGAGTTATGTAGAAAAATTTTAACTGTAGTTGCTATAAATTTGGACATTTTGAGAGAGGTTTAACTTATGTATGTTGAAAGGAAATTAAACTAGAACATTATAAATTGGTTTTCTCATCTAGAAAAAAATGTGCTTTTGGGTATAAGAGCATGGATGCAGCCATTTCGAAGCACAATTTGCAGTATGCTGCTTCTACACATGGATAGGAACACAGAAATAAGGAGAGTGTAATAAATGTGATTATAAATACAAATTATTGTTTCCTACATCTGTCCCTCAAATTCAGCGTGGTTTTGGGTAATACATATCAGATCATTGTGTTTAATAACCTAAAACAAAACTTTGCTGTCCAAGCCAAACTAAAAAGACATGTTAGAAGACTTTCTTCATTCCTCATCTATACTCATTTTAAAGTCTGAAATCCTGTTATATTATATTATTCACCTTGAAATATTATTTAACTTGAAATACTATTCCATGATTTTGATTCAGCATCTGTAACAAATTGTCCTTGCTGGCAAATTTAAATCTGTTAGCATCATTCATTTATTTTTCTTAGCAATGTCATGTAGAACACATATATTTGGTCATGTGTGGTGGAATTGTATCTCCTCAAATGCCCTTTATGGCCTCATAATGTTTGTGCAAGTCACACTAGAATATACATGACTACTTCAGCATTTACTGGCTCCTGAGTACATGCAACACACCAGTTCTCACTTCAAACTATAGCCATTATAAATGCAAATACAGTGGGTTTGTGCTCCAATGTGCCATCACTAGGCAGAAATGAAGGTTTTCTACAGTTGTATCATGCCAAAGAATAAGAGAATTGGTATGCAAATCTAATGACTTGTCAGATTTGATACCCGAGGTAGGCAATAGGTGTATCAAAGGAAAGCACTAATCCCCCAAAAAAGAATTAAGTTATGATAACAAACTATATTTCTGCCACAGCAATGATTTTACTAAGAAACGATCTCCTTTCTACCTTATTCAAAGCACTGCCAAGCAAAAACAGGATCCACACTTACTTCACTTGTAGAGCTGTTTTGGGAGTGATGCTCAGTACTGCTGGCATTGATATCCCTTGTTTAGCAGTGCTGTTCCACTGCAGGGCTGTGGCTTGTGCTTTGTATTGAGATCAGAAAGAGCACCTCTCTCACAGGATTGTCATCTTCCATGGCCAGACTCACCCTGCCTGGTACATGCCCATGGCTGACTGTACCGTGGTCAGTAAAAGACAAAGCAAGTAATTGGAAATTTCCTGCTAAAGAGACTCTGATGAGAAAAAAATTAACAGGAGATGTGCAAATGCTTCCTTTTTGAACTTAGTGTTGTGGCTGAGCCTATTGATTCCTCAGCTTGTTTCTGTTCTCCTGCTTCTAATAAGCACTTTCTGTGCAGTTGAAGCAAGTTTGACAGATAGTTTGTTCATCCAGGATGGTTTCATGAATCTCTTCTACATGACAAGTTTGTTTGGTGAGTTCAGTTAATTTGAGTACAGAGTTTTCAGGAAGAAATATCAGCCTAGGACCATGCAACAGGCAAACACTTAACCGTGTGTTTAAATTCCATTCAGCAAAACACTAAGCCTATTTCTTTTGTTGGAATGTAACCACATTTTTATAAGTTCATGAGACTTTTTTTCTGAATAGGTACACATTCTTTAAATTACAATAATTTAAATTTTGGAATTTCATGTTTAGATCCCCAAAATAAAAGGAGGGGGTGAGGGAAAGACAAGTTAATTTTTGTCTACTCTTTCTTTTTAGCTTGAATCAAGTAGTTTAACATCAGTCACTACAGAAAATGATCTCCCTCAGATCATTTCACAAGAAATCTTCTAAACTGAGTCATGACTGAATCTTCATAGTAAAATGAAAAGGGAAATCTTAGAAAAGATAAGAAAGAACCAGTATCAAGATGGTACATCTATTTGAATCAAAGCAAAATTTCTCAGGACAAGCTAAGGGGATTTATTTAGCTTGGCCAGCTGACAGACAAAAGTGCGGCACTGCAGCAATTCCTATGTATTTCTCTCTTTTTGATTTTTTTATCAGTCTTCTTGATTGATATAAATCACATAAATTATGCTTTGCCAGATATCAAACATCATGTCATACAGACAGCCCTTAGCTGAGGAAAACTGGCATCCGCTTGTCTGACTCCACAAGTAAGAGAAAGTATAAATAAAGCATAAATGATTAATTTAACCTTCTCTCCCTGCCTCCCGTTAACAGCTCAAGGACCCACAGCACACTGTGCTCCTGTGATGTACCAGTGCGGTAGAGCCTTCAAGACTGTGGCTAACCCCTTTCCAAGTACAAACACCTGTAAAAACAAAATTAGCCCTGCCAATATGTCTAAGAAGAAATGCTTTCCAGTAGGTTATAGATATAATATTCACCCCATTCAGGGGAATCCAAACAAAACACAAATGTCTTATTGGGGCAAGAGGATATTAAGAATAATAGACAGATTATATGATAGTTTATTGAAGGCAAAGGAAGAGACATTAGTCATAGTTTTGTTATAAAATGAGACTTAATCAAAGAGGAATGGGTTAGAGGTCATGTGTTCTATTTGTGCTATTATTACTTTTAAATCATTGAGACTTCCATGAGTGGCAAAAGAAATGATCCTGAACAGTAAAAAACAAGCCAGACCTTACTGGAGCACTTCAAGATGAGCCAAGAGAATCCACTGCACGAGCCCTGCTGGCTGTATGCTAATCTTCTTTTTATGTCTTTTTAACAAGGGGTGATTGCGATCTAAGATCACCTTTGCCAGAGAAGTTTGTCTCAACAAACCGCTAAGCTGTCTGTGGTATTCTTAGTGACGTGCAGCAACCTGAGCAGGATATAACTTATCACAGAAATAACAGTGTTCTTTTATGCTCTTTCTTTTCATTTCATTATAAATTTTTTAAGTCAAACAAGATAACTGTAGTGCATGTGTTCAATTTTTCTTCTAATGTATTATGCATATTAACTTCCAGATACCTGGTTTTATGCTGAATGGCATGGGAGAGAAGCTGAAGCCATTCTGTAACACTGAACACAATGTGATTTACTGTAATAACTGTGCATTGACATGGACAATAAATTTCAGAAATTGCAACCATAGCTGCACCTACATATTTTGTATGCAGAATTAAAGTTTTGCGTGTTTAGGCCTTAGAGATATAGGTCAGGATAAAATTTTCAATGTGTTTGTTTATAGACGAAAAGTTGCTTCCTGTAATAACAGTATTAGAATTTTATTTTAAATCTAAACCTATACACAAAGTTACAACAGAAAATTGTTTAGAGCATTTGGATGAACTTAGTATATAATGCTCTTGAGAATCACATTAACACTTAGAACAGAAGGAAAAAACCCCTTTTTTTCCTTTCACACTTATGAAGCCTCAATGACTTAAATGTAAGAATTATACAAAGATCTCAAAATACCTGATAGACATCAATTTTCATATCAAAACTAAATTTAAAGAGCAGGTACTTCCTTGTATACAGTGAAAAAATATCTTGACATTTACCTTAAGTCCTCTGTGAGGTCTATATGAGATCACAGTGGTGACAATGTAAAACTGGGAAAACCTTTGGGAAACCTTTGCGTTCATATGGGCAGCATCTCCCATTCTCTTATTTCCATAATTGCTTCCCTACCACTCAAATGAATCTAAGGAATTAGAGTTCAAAGAGTTACGTAGTTATAAATGCTTTTTCTCAGCCCTCCAGGTAATTGTTTTGTCCTTCATTTGGGCTATCAACCTTTAGGAACTGGATTTCCAGTTTGAGGGTAAGGCTCTTTAAACTACTTCTGCATCTCTGATAAGTGCTTGCAGAAGCACTCACAATCCACATCAAGCATGAGGTTTGTACCTGTCCTGCTGTGCTGTCCTTTTCCTGCTTTCATCAGCTGCAGTCAGATTATCCCTGCACTGTACACATTTTTTATGCTCTTCACTTCATCATGACTTCAATATTTTTAAGAATTTATTCCCCCAATTGGTACTAACTTGCCCTTCATACAGGAGATGTTAGTGAGGCAAGAAAGCCTCTGACAGGTATTTATTTCCCCAAGCCACAGATTATCAGGAGGGGACAGGAACCATTTAACCTGTTACTGGGGGGAAGAGCATTTGGAAGCAGCTAGAAGTTTCCTTTGGTTTGTCACCAGCTCCAGCGTTTGAAGATGTAACACACCTCTGAGTGTATTCACCTCTGTCCTGTGGGGACCAGCTGAAGTGTTTCCTGTCAGGGTCCAGTATCAATAGCACTCTGAGGGGTCTCAGTGACCCCTATAGCCGGTGCTCAAGTGGACAAGCAGCCAGATGGTCACACATTTCTGCATTCTTTCACTGTGTTTTTCCAGCATTAGATATACATGGTATCATCTTTGTCTTGCAGATCTAGGGGGATCAAACCCTTGAAGAGCAACTTATTTACATGGCAGGAATCAACAATGGTAAATCTGAAAAAATTAAATGGATTATCAAGGGGAAGAAAAATCTGGAGAGGTTTCAGGAATTTTCTAAGTTTCAAACTCTTGTAAACAATAAGCACATAAACTGCTTAAAGCCATTGTCTTCACAGGGATAGAAACATTAACATTTATATGATATGCACTCCAAATAGTCATCTTAGAGCAAGCAATCAGTATAATCCTAATAATTTGCAAACAAAATAAGTGCTATATTCTGCAGATCTTCAACATAACCAACATTTGTTCAAAAAGCTTGAATTTTGAGGACAAACTGTGAACTCCATTTAATGACTCATAGGTCTTCAAAAGATTGAAATGCCAAAAGGAAAGAAAAAAAGGGGAGGGGAGGGGAGGGGAGGGGAGGGGAGGGGAGGAGAGGAGAGGAGAGGAGCTCAGACCACAGACACTGTCTGCAGGCCAAATCTTTCCTTTATGGACTGCAGGCTACCATGGTTAACCCTTCAAAAAATGCAGTAGATTTCCCAGTGCTTACAGAGGGCAGAGCAGGCACGCTCTGATGCTGGTCAGAAATTATTCTCATAACCTCCCCATCATAGTGCTGAAAACAGTTCAAAAACATGGAAAAGCACATGTGCTACATGGCACTAGGTGCTACAAGTTCTGATTGCATGGAAGATGACAGATTTATGGTGTCTTACATTTGAGTAAGAGGAATAGATGGAGAAAAAACAGTTTAGGATCCTCCAACTAGCCAGTGCTCTATGAAACAAATATATAGCAGTATTTAACAGAAGGTAGTTTTTAATTACAGTGTCTAACAGAAAGTATACAAAAATGTCAGTGTGAGTAAGAAAATCATAGTTATCTGCTCTCTCCCATGACCAACTGTATATAAAAAACCCACCCAAAACCCAGTGATGGGTAGATCCACTGGTGAACTTCAGAGACCCCACCTGGCTTAGCTCTAAAGTTGGCTCAACCAACTCCCCTACAGGATCTGGAACCGGCTTTTGAGGCTAGGATTTGTCTATCTGGGAACTGCAGATATTTAAGAAATAATTACTCATCTTTGACTTTCAGTTTTTCAATAAATGTTGCTTGTTTCTTCCCAGGGAGGATTCAGTTTAAATAGATATTGCTTAACTTCTCCTAATGACAACACATATTATTTCCAGTGCCAAGGTCTACAACAAGAGGACAGATTGTAGTCTAACTTGTTCACTCTTGTATATCTGTTCATTCATAAATAGTTAAAAGTCTGAAAAAATATTTGTAAAACTATGTCTGATAAAATGTATTTGCAATTTCTCATTTTCTCATGTCATGTTACACGCACTCTGCCTTTGTTCACAACTGCTGAATGTATTTTATTAGCTGGAGGTGTGTCCAGATATCAGTTTTGGAGAGTCTGAAAAGCTTCACTAAAACCCTGGCATAGCACATTTGCCAAATATTGTAGATTCATTACAAAGTTGAAGATATCCAAGCTTGAGACATTTCTCTCCTTTTTCTATCATCATTTATGGGCTCCTTTCATCTCCTTCCTCCTCCTCTGTGCTCCTCTACTCCTTTAATCTCTCCCCTGCTCTTTCTTTCCCCATCAGAACAGGAATGTGTGGACATTTATCTGTGTCTTTGCTAACATGCACATTCTTCCATTCTCTCTCCAACCATTTCCTACCTCTTTGTGAACAAAGGAAACCCTCAGAAAAAAAACACTCAGAATCTTCTCGCATAAAATTCAGAGCTGAGTAAAACTCAGCATTCTGAACGCTGTATAGAGCCCAAGGTTCAGAAGTGCAACAGTTTTCTAAATGAAATGGAGAACTGGAGAGAAATAAGTTAAAAGAACACAAGAAACCTCCCTACTTTGGCACAGCCCCTCCTTGACCTGGCTGTCTGGTATTTGTAAATGTTTTCAATCAATTTCCCTTTTTATCATGACCGCTCACATTACCTAGCTGCAATTTTGCTGTGAGCAGCAGTACATCTGTGCACCACAGCATGCTGAGGCCTGAATCTCTCTAATTAGGAACTTAACACCTCTAAAACGTTCCATATGGGCTCATCACAATTAGAACTTGCTGCTATTTCCACCATGGCTGCGTTGGACTGAGATGGCTTCACTGCGTGACCTGTGACTTCCAGGTGCCTGTCTTGGTTTTCAGCTTCCTCATGCTCCTGAGTGCTTCTTATAACATGATTATGTCCTTTTCTGCCCCTTCTAGTCTGTTCAGAAATGTTTCAAAGCAGAATATTTTCTCTTCAATGGCTCGAACAACAATTGAAAAAGAAAAATTATTACTTTGATTATGGAGATATAGCTAGATAGACAGCTAGACAGACAGACAGATAGATAGATAGATATAATGAAAAATAAAGACAGGAGATATGAGCTCCTGGGCTCTTCCATCCTGGGGGGCTGCAAAGCTGCCAAGCAGGGCTGCCTGCAGGTCTCTAGGAAAACTGGCTGTACACCTTAATTCCGGGATAGAAACTTGGGAAAACTTGTCTGCCTTTGGGTGACCACTAGAGGGAAATGTTGCTCTGTTAACGAGACCACTTTGGAGGAATTTTACTGCATTTTTATCTTTTTTTTATTTTTTTAGAGGAAATATGTAAAACATATACTCTACCTTTTATAATTTGTTCACTGCTTTATACAAGAGAACAGTTTGGACTTAAATATTAATTTTCTTTAAACAGATTTATACATTTAACACAGTCCAATTAGTGGAACAAGTTAAGCTTACTGTCCTAAGTGCATGAATCTGTCCCTTCCCTAACTGAACACCTTTTGCTATCTGATTCGTTTTTCTTGCTGAAGGTTTACAAAAGGAATATAGATTGAGTTTCCACTCTCTTCTAAATACAAAGGTTTAAACCTATGAAATACTTTTCTTTCTCATTTTCACAGTTAAAGTGCTGTGGTCTCAGACTGAGAAAATTTCCATTAATAAAGTTACGGGGTTTTTTGATTAAGGATTACAGCCCTTGTTTCTAATTCATTAAGCAATTCATTGAATCATACTGTAATGATAAATCATAGTGTGATGTTCCAGTGTATACAGTCATTAAGCACTTTGGAGTGTGTGACTTCCTGATATGATGTGTCTGCATTTTTAAATAAACACATGCCTATATTCTCCTGTTGCTTGTATACTGCAAGCACCTCCTGTTTGAGTGCCCAGCACAGCAAGATGAATTGGCTAAACTCTAACAAACAGCATGGTCGGCAATAAAATGTCCAGAGAAAAGCAATAAGATCAGGGATCCCCAAAAAGTTGAAGACGTTAACAAAAGAGTTTCTTCACATGAAACATGAAATACAATCAAGAGATTGTATTGCAGTGCCTATATAAGCATTTTTTTTTAAGTGCAAGTGCTAAGAGTCAAGTATGTGGTAATACTTTGGTCTTTTTTAAAAGTATTTTTTGAAAATTATTCAAGGTGTTTCATAATGAGAAGTAGTTTTTACAAACACTAGTATTCTTAAAACATGTTCACATGCATTGAATTGCTTGAATCATGACAAAAAGAACAAGTAAATATAACTCAAGGGTGCATAATTTCAAAGGACTTATGGTTTATTGTTGGAGGAGTTAATACTTTTTTTTTAAGTTTGATCTTAAAACTAAGAATTTGTGTTCATTTTTTTTGTTTGTTTTTTCCATTCTGTAAGTGATTAATATATTTTCTGATCTCACTCAGACAGCAGCCCTAAATCATCCTTCCACAAACTGTTTCTGAGCTTGCCTAATGCTACAATAAAGCCATCTTAGTTGTGTTATGCCAAGCTACTGCCAGGTATAATGAGAAGCTTTGGAAGTAACATCCACAACTTATGAAAGCCCAGATTTTGTTTGTTGCAGTATTTTGTGCCAGAATCATCCAATATGCAATTGAATAAAATTTATGAAACTTGATGTTTACCATCACTAAGTAAATATTATAACACACAGTAGTAAGTGTTGATCACTCAGTAACAACTAATGTTAAATGATGGAAGCTGTTAATTGTTGATTGTAATGAAAGAAGGTGGAGGAATTTTTTTTTCATATGATGAATAGTTCGTCTTTGTTATTGGCTGAATACACATGCAAATCGTGTATTTCCATTGCTTCTCACCTTGAAAATATTACTCCTAATGTCTATGACAAATACTTCAGTTTTAAGAATATGCAGGATTAGCCAGTGTTCTAGGAGAGATGGAGTGAAAAGGTAAATGTTAGCACAGGAATTCACCCCATTGATCAAAATTGCTTTTTGAATGGTGCCTCCTCTACTACCTTGTGTGAGCCCCTGCCTTGTTTCCATCAGGCTGCCAGGTCCAGAGGACAGTCAGACCACACTGGTCTTTTTAAAAAGATGAAATAAATCTTTTCTGCAGCATATTTGAGGAGTGTCAATATCTTGATTTTCATAGGCTTATTATTCACATTGCAGGTAGTTTCTGGAGAAAATCATACTGAAATAAGTGGCTCCATCACAGTGGGGGAGTTTGGTCTTTCATTTCCTGAGTTTGGATCTTAAATGCTTTTAGGCACTTACGTACCCTGGAGACACTTTTTACACTGTTCTGATGGGCACAGTACAAACACTAAAACCAACAGATTAAAAAGCAGTACTCCTAGTGTGTGTGATTTAAATTGCTATAAGGATAAAAACTTCAATTTGTTCCACAACAAAACTATACTGTTGCTAATCTTTTCTTCTGATCAGTGTCATTTATTGCTTATATTGGTCTGGTATATTAACATCTCTGTTAAAAAGAAAGCATAATTTTAAGTGCAAAATTGGTAAGGATTGTTTCTGATCTACAGCTCAGCTATAGAGAGTGTACTTTCTGTAGCATGAAATCTAAATGTAGAAATTGATATTCAACAATTTCTGTGAATAAAGTTATCTAACAATCTTTATGCATCTTTATACAGTGGGAACTCTGGACCACAGGATGAATTTTGCTTATTCTTGGAACAGAAAAAGGTTAACAAAATATTACTTGATGCACAAGTAAAATCTTATAAACAGCAATGATAGTGGGGGGGAAATGACTCTTGCAGTTCATACAGGTAGTATGATGCAATATGCATCACCAGAAGTTGATGCGTTCAAATGTGTTCAAACATTCATCCAGGCTGGTCCTTCCTACACATAATTCAGGACAATATTTCAAAATGTTTGTTTTAACTCTAATTCAAAATGACCTTTCTATGACAGGTTGACCAAGACAGTCCATCATGCCACTTATGGTTTGGTCTCCATTAAGTCCATACCTGCATAAGCAGAAGAGATCGCATTTTAATTATTGCTGCGAATTAAGTTAAACAATGGAAAATAAGTTGCAAATAGGTTCTGTCTACAAAAAAATATTCAAAATTTGACCAGGGGAGGTTTTTTCCTAACTTGGTATATTTGAGATAACAAAAATGCACTATGCACAGCATTAAATTATGCTACTTCTTTCCTACTGAAGATTTTCAATTTAAGTTTGATCCATTCAATTATTTTCCTGCAAGACAACCATCTAAATTATGTTAGACAACTGGAAATAAACTGAAAATAATATTATTGAAAGGAATATTTGGCTAGGTTTTCAGTGGGCTGTTCATATTAGAAAAACCCCACATTTTTCATTTTAGTTATAAAACAAGCTACTCCCAGATCTTTTCCCTGGACATTGCAAAGCAACCATCTACAACATGCTCTGAGACTGACAACTTTCTTCCATATATAGGTAACATTTTAATTTTCCCTAGACCGCATTTGAAGTCTTGTTATAAAATGTGTAGGGATCAAAATCCCTCCTTCTGAGCCAAAACATTAAAAGCCAAGTGTTTTAAAACTTAAGATGACCGAATGCCAGGCAGATTACACACCTAAAGTTCTATGCAGATGTACTCCACAGGCAACATTTAATCTCTGTTTGGGTACGTCTGAGAGGTCGGAAGGAAATCTTTTGCCTGGAAGGAGAAACATACAAAGTGCACCTACCTTCTGTACATCCATTCATAAGCTCTGTACCTGGATATAAAGAAATAGGAATACATAAATTGATTATAGAGTCTAGTAGAAAAAAAAAAAAAACCTGCCTTAATTTCTCAAACCAAGGGGAAAAGTTAACATCTCAGGTTATTTCCATCTTCTCCAATGAAAACCACTGTAGCATAAATTACATTGGTACTAAAGTATAGTTTATATGTAGGAGTAGCTGAAAAATTCAGCAATTGCACAAATTGCAAAAGAGGCCTTCCTTTCATGACAACACAAAATAGTATTAATTCACATCAAGTTAGAGAGCCCACATTCAAGTCAGTTGGTGTGGCAGATGGTATATTCATGAAGATGGTATATTCTTATATATATTTGTGGTGTATTCATGGGGGGGAAAGACATACCCGATTCAAAATGAGTTGTAATGCTCTATGATGGATGGACTTCATTCAAAATAAACATTTCTCAAACACATATTCTTTAAACATTGTCTGTGTAAGTGTAATGTCAATGGTTTCCAGAAGATTTGTCTCAAATGTACTGAACAGATGCCCTTCATGAATTAAATGCACAACCATGAAGGAACTCAAGGCTGGCATAATGTGAACCTAGCACTTCAAGAATGGACTTCCCGTACCTCCACAAACAGGATGAGCTGTTGGGATGGAGAAACTAATCTAAAATCTCTGGGGAAAAGGGAATTATGATCAACAAACATCATGGTCCTGGGACTGTTCCAACTCATCTAGGAAGCATTGAAAGTGATATCAGCATTCTCCACTTGAAAACTTCCAGATTCAAGTTTCTTCATTTCACTAGGATTGAAAGACTAAATTGAAAGTTTCCTCCTAATTTCAGTCCCTACATGAAATTTGTTTCAGGTAATTTGTTTCAGGAATTAAGAACAGGATCAGAGGAGGTGACTATTGTGTCCCAGCTCCTGAGTGAACACTCCTAAGGATGTTATCTAATAATGATATAAATAGGTCTTATGTATTGCATTGGAAATCTAACATTTCTTTCTCCTTGCACCCAAAATGTTGTAGTGATAACTGAAATACCATTAATGTAACAAAAAGATGTCTCTCCCACAATGTGGCAGCTGGTCAAGAAACACAGCTGCTAGGAAGACTGGCTAAAGAACTTAAATAAAAAGGTCTATAGCTTCAGGAAACCCTCATTATTATGGAGGCTCTGGAGCTGTCAGCTGAAGGACAATTCAACTTACAATCACAACTTGACAGAGAGAAGAAGAAATTTCCTCTGAGTCGTGCCGAGCTCGGGACAATGCAGCCATACTACAGTGAACCTCAGGAACGTATCTGTCACAGAAATGTCAGGTTACTTCTTCCTGTTCCCATGGACCAAGAGCTCCTGAAGGAGACATGTGTCCAACCTTTCTGCTCTCAAAGAAATTGAATACCAAAATCCTAAATAACCTTTACCTTTCTCAGTATTTATGAATGAGAAGTGTATGTTTGCATTTCTCCACTTGTGTTACACTTTAATATCTATGGAACAATAAATATCCACTTAAGGACTACTATACTGCATCTAATCTCTCCATTTTGACAATTCATGGAGTGAAAGCGAAGTATTAAGAGCTTATTTGTGTAAGTCAGTCCTCTCCACCATTTCTTTTCCTGGCTCCCATAGCTCTGGATCTTACTGGGCACCAATTTCTTGATGGTTCAATGCATACACCAGTAACAAATAATCCCCTCTACCATAATGCTCTAACCTCTTACACTCTTCACCACTAAAATGTCTTGTGGCTGGCTGTACTCCTGCGTGAAAAGGACACTTTTTCCTGATTTTGGATTTATAAATGGTACTTCTCCTGCAATTCTGCTGAACTCTGTCATATCTCTCCATTGCTGTATCTTACAGATGAGAGATATGGAAGTCATTCCATGTGGATGCTATCTTGAATTGACCATACTTTACCATCATCAAAACCATTACTCTATGACATATGCACTTTTTTAGTCCTGACTGAGCCAAACCAAACTTGCTGGTTTTCAGATTTTTGCATGAGCTTCTAGGACCAGCAATTTAAAAAGACCTCTTTGAACATATTCAATAAGTAGAATCAAGACGAAACAAGTGTGAGACCATAATCTTAGTTTTATAAAGTATACACTAGTGTTTAATCTTAAATATAGAGTTAGATTTATGGCAAAATTTTTAAAAGTGCAAAAGAATTTTAGATGCAAAATACTCTGACTTTCAGTGAATGCATGGTCCAAAATCACCCAGACACCTTTGAATAACTTATGCATAGGTCCTCAAACTTATATTGTAAAAAATTTAGGACCTTTTCAGCTGCAGGAAATTCCTCAACTCTTTTCCTAAAAATGGACTTGGCCTGGTGCAGAAAGAACTTTCCTCCAATAGAGTCTTCTAAAACATATCTAAAGTTAACATATATTAGCAAGAATGTTCAGAGAATCAAGAGGTCTACTTTATATGCATTCCATTATTTGCATATTACTGTTAACTGTCAATGACCATTATATTAATCTCTTTCTCTGTGTATATATACATGTACATGAAATATATCATTCTTATGAATATTCCATAATATCTGCAGTTTTTCCATTTTACCAAAATATTCCTCTCAGGGGTTTATGGCCATTGGGAATATAAGCATATACATAACACTGTCCATCTGCCCCTGTAAAACAGCACAGGCAGAGTGCCAAACATGGATTTTGGAGCAAGGAGTTGTTCTCCTCAAAACGTTTCTGGAGACCCATTGTAACAATGAACCCTCAAAATTAAACCTGCCCTTGAGGCTCCAGGGAGTGACACAGCTGCTAGCACACTTTACACTGCCTGAGCACCCTCACCTGAGTGTGGCCCAGCAATTTTCTGGTCTGCAGCAGTAAGGACAGATATGTGGGACTTCATGATGCTCATAGAGAATTTGCCTTGTTTGACTGAACACTGCACTTCTTGATCAGTATAAAGAACACCACTGAAGTTTCTGTTAGTTATGACTATTGACAAAATGCAGTTAAAAGAAAGAAATCAAATGATCTACATAACTGACTTTGATGTGTGGACCATACAAGGAACACAAGAATACTGACATCATTTCATGGGATACCTCGTCTAGACTGTCAAGGGAGAAGTCACATAAAAAAACAAGCCTTTTTAAGTTTGGACAGAACCACACTTGGGATGACCCAGAAAAGTCATCATGTTTCTTTCTTTCAAACAATACCTCTGGTCTTTTATGAGATTACATTTAAATTCCATGGCCATCCTAGCAGAAGCACTGTAATTTTTACAAAGTGCTGAGTGGCAGCGATTGCGGTTACCACTCACTGCTCTGTGTTTCCAGGACAGTTTGCACCAAGCTGGCTGTGCAGCACAAGCAGCAATGGGTAATGCTTTGTGTCTCAGGGCAGGCACAGACTGAAGACCCTACTTTGTCATTTGATCTCAAGGAATGCAAACTTTTCCAGGAGAGAAGCTCACGAATGCTCCATAAAATGGTGTCACAACTGGCCAAAATGCTGGATAGCTCTGAAGCAGTCTCTCTTGTGACGCTGCTTTCATACTGTCTCACAAACAGCCGTACCCTGTCAGCAATAAGATCTGCTGCATGTTTCCAACCATAACACTTAACCATTGTGAAAGTGTAAGCTAGCTGCAGACATCTATCAGCTCAGACAAACAAAATAACACTTCAGTGATCTGCTGAGCTGTGCTGATTAGTTGTAAACTTTTTTTTAACCTTTCAAATAATTCTTCTACAAACTACTCTGAGCAACTTCCTCTCAAATCATGTTTTCAACACATCACTTTAATGGAATTCACCCACATCAATAAAATTATCTTCTCTTCAGTAACCAAGGATATTAAGGATTAAGAAGAGAGAGAAAAATTCAAGAGCTAGACAGATGCATATGGAACAAAAAGCTCCTACCCACACATCTTTCCAGCAAGAAATAAAGATATTTACTTTGGGTGAAATCCCACTGGGGACTATCACATCCCACTTACACCTGCCTTTTGCTATCTCTACTCTTCAGGAAGATGCCTCAGTGCCGCAAGACACACAACAGCTCAACCCATGGTACTTACTGCTAAGTGAGTTGGGACTGGAACTAAGAGCAGAGGAGACCAAATTGTCATAAGGTATGATTAATGTGCTCTAGCCTCAATTACTGGTGGAAATGCAATGTAGAAGCTGCAGAGGAAAATGCTGATGTCTTCTGCACTATTTTGAAACTACATCCTTCTGGTAGCTGACACTAGGCAAAATGTCCCCCAAAGAACGAGGGCCTGGGAAACAGTGCCTGAACATGCTCATACCAGTAAATGGCAACTTCTATCTGCCTGCCTAGAATCCATAGCAGAAATATGTGGTAGATAACTTTTCTTCAATGCTTTCAAACATACAGGACGTTCTGCAAAGTTAAAAATCTCCAGAGGAAAGATGATCTTAGAAGCGTGAATCCTTATGTTCACTGAAAAATGTGAAATTGTTCCAAATGTTCCTGTAGCTTAAATGGACATAATCCATGTACTTCTAGCATGTACTTTCTATGTAAGGCTGCAGTTCTGCAAGTTAGTGAAACAAGTCTGCAATTCAAGCATGTTGGTGGCTCTACAGAAGTCAATGGGCCACAGAGCTACACTGAATTAGATGTACCTTGTTAAACAGACTGCTGCATGGGCTGAAGACATGAGTAATAACCTATCTTTCAGAGGCATTTCAGTGCAATAATCCGCTTGAGCAGCAGCCATGGCCCCTGGCTCTACAGAAATACAAATAGAAACAGTGAACAAGAGATGAGCCCCAAATATCTAGGTCAGCACTGAACAATATAGTTTCAGATACTCTAATAGGGACTTTCATTTTCATTCTTACTATCATAGTTTGTGATATTAAATTATTTTGGTTTCCTAAACATATGAGGTTTATGTGGTATTGCTGCTGCTGGGCTCCTTCTAGCAACATTTGAATGCAACAGCCATATAAATACATCAGAGGGGTTCTCTTCTACAAGCTTTCCAGTTCCTGAAAGTTTTGTTAAAACAAGCTTCTGAATAGAAGAGAGAGCATATTGATCCCACTCACACAGTGCAATGTTATCCCCACCATTTGCTAGACACCAGTGAATCCGCACGGGATCTCAGCCTTCAGCATTAACTCTGCAGGAAACCAGGCTTCATTGCCCCTGCCACTCACACAACTATTTATACTTCAGCTCTTTCATTCACACGTCGCAATAAACAGTTTTGCCATGACTCCTTCTTTCACATGGCTGTACTTGACCCTGTTCAAACACATGCACACACAAACACACACAGTTTGTGTGGAGAGTCCAGATCCCTTTTTCAAAAAATAAATAGCTATATAGATATATAAATGAAAACAACAAAAGAATCAGTGATACAGGACAAGAGCTGAAGATCTGCGTTGTGGACTGGATGTCTCAGCACACACCTCGTGGTGAACTGTGTTGAAAACAGACTTCTCACAAGCTCTTCCCACATAAGTTACTGAGATTTAGATCCCTCAGTCTGATATGGCTTACTGTACTTGTGTTTATTTGTGCAGTGAGAAGTCTACAGAGGTAGTATAAAGAGTTGTCAGCTTCATGGAATGCTTTAAGTTGTCGCCCTCTTAAAAAGCACATTCCTACCTGGACTGCCGCCCCAGAGCCAGCATCCCTGGAGGCCCCTTCTATTGTTGCAGCGTTAGTGTCATCACTCCATTAGGAGCCCACCGGAGGCTGTGTGCCTAATTCAGAGAGTGCACCTGTACAAGCATAGAAAGAATGACAATTCCTGGCTCTGCTTTGGTGTGAAGTGCTTTTTTGTAAAACAAAACAAACTATTCATGCCATGATGAAAAATAACTTCTGCTGTACCTGTCAAAGGATCAGTGGATGTTTTCTAGTGAGTGAATGAGAATTGGCTGGTCTTTCTTAAGCCAGTGGAAAAAAGAAAACAGTTCATGCAAGTAAATATATATAACCCAGGACTATACTTTGCTGTCCTTATGCCAGCTAAACAGTATTTTACAGAAGATATAAGCCATGGTGCTTCTACGGAATATTTACAGGGAACATGCAGAGGACACCATGAAATTATCTGTGCACAGAGAACTGAAGGCACTTTTGCACATTTCCATCTCCATGGAGCTGAGCTCCCCACACCTACTCAGGGCTCATGGCTTTTGCACTAGCCTTTCACGGCTTGGGGGCCACACACATGCCACACTCCTGCTTTGTTTTAGATAAAAAGCAGTGTGTTTGAAATTGTCTGAATTATGTTTCAATCCCTGGTGTCCTACAGGGAAGGGCAATTCCATGTTCCCTTGCAAACACTTAGCAGGAAGTTGATGCTACTGAAAACAGAGTCCAGGCTAGTCAGTCCATTGGAGTTAGCTGTCAATAGGGCTGATAACATTTCTAATCCTAGTGCTCAGCCAAATGTACAAGGTGATTCAGCTTGTTTCCAGTTACAAAAAAAAAAAAAAAATAGGAGGCAATGAAATCAGGCGTCTCTTTAATGCAACTTGGTTTACAAAGATGTTAAATCCTTTCTTCTCCAGACTTTTCTCCTTGCTCTATGTAATTGTGCTGGATAGGCATGGTACTCTCCCTATGCCCTCATCAGTTTCTCCCACAGATTCACAAAAAATATCTAGTAAAATGCCATTCACCTGCACATATATTATATGAGCCTTTGTTCTGTAAAATGAGGTGGTGTGAACGGATATTGCTAATTCAGCAGTATTGGGGGGGGGTCACTATTTCAAGAAAAAAAGTCCTTTTAGTTCTACCTATGCAGTTATCCATAGTTTCAGACAGAATTCTCAACCAGGTAACACCTTAGAGACTCAAGTTAACATTGAGTAGACACTAAAATCTGGATTTCCTTTTAGATACCACATCTTATGGTGTCATCCAGAGTGTTATCTCATTTATTACAAAAAGGTTACAATATGGATAGCAAAAGCCCTTTTCTAATAATTAGGAAACTTGTTTGACTGTATTTTAGATGCAGTGCTATATAATCTCCTTATTTCCATACAGTAGGAAACTCAAGTAAAATGTTGGAATTCTAACTTATGGTCAAAGATCTTGCAGCAGCTTCTCAAAAGGTGCAAATATTTGCCTAGATTATTGTATTTACAATTCCAAAAATATTTCTTCTGTTGAAGGTCTGTGTACAAGACACTACTCCAAACCATTTTTAAGGGATTTTTGACATAAATGAAACTTTATGCTGGCATGGCAAGTGAAGTACTTGATTAATAAATAGTTTCACTGTTTTCAAACACATATTCCATGCAGGCTCATTTGAAGAAAACCGCAAGTGGAGAATGCTTTACTGCTTCCAGTCACAAGGGGGTTGTGTATTTCAATCCTGCTTATACAGTCAGCTTACTTTGGAGCTCTGGTAGGAAAGAAACATGACCAGGAGAAATAATGCTACATTCAGTGACCCTGCCCTTAGAATCAATTGGCCTGATGGGAGAACTTTTTTTCTCTCTTTTGCTACTGTTTTCTTAGTTTTTAACCTTTTAATACTTAATATTTCTTGAAAGACCATCTTTAGAGAAATGTCTACTGTTCAGAGACTAGAAGTACTGACTGAAATGGCCTTCTGACACTGTAAATGGGAAGGCGAGACGTATCACAGTTGATGTATACGTAATGTACATGTTCATAGTCTTTTAGAGATGTTTGGGGATGATTTATTATTTTCTGATTTAAATATTGGTGTTTAAGCATACAGTTGATATATTTATGTTACAAAGGGATTGGTCTTCAGCCACTATAAAAAGTGAAAGAAGAGGACAAACAGGTCTAATGAAATCTGCAGAGAATTCAAAAAGTCTTGAAAATCTAGAAAATAAAACAATATTAATTTCTAATAGGCTGTGGAGTAGCCACCCACTAGGCTTGGATTTCTGGTTGTAGCCCTATCTCTAGGGTATTTCAAAATCTGATCGAACAAAGCAATAAATTTCATTTAACTGCAGTTAAAACGAAATGCAAAGATCATTACTTATTTTTTCTGCATCCCATAAGCCCTTACTGTCAGGCAAGGAAGGAGTGGAACTGCTTCAGTCATTGGTGCTGCTTCCTGGACGGCTGACATGTAGACAAGATGGATTAGCTGGTGATGATCACTGACTGCTGGTGAAGCTGCCATTACCTATAGGGTATATTTAAAATGACAATTTGAGCAGCGTTTTATAAAACAGCTTTTAACTTTGTACACACACAGTAGCACTGATAACCTTTCTGTCCAAAGACAAACATTGAGCATAGTTTATTATGGCAAGGTAAGCAACTCACTGCCTGTCCAAGCTTCATGCACAAAATGAGTCTGCCCTTACAAGTGCTCCTGCTTTTACTTCAGCCTCCCAGCCACACACTGGAAGTCTGGGCAACTGTGCTCTTTGCCTACATACATGAAAACAGGACAGATTAACATAATCATGTCTCGTCCTGTCATACAGCTGCTTCACCCTTCTTTCAGCAAGGGCTAAATCTCTTAAGATTCAAAAGCAGAGAGCCTTCCCCTCTTAAACTAAGCAACCACTTGATATGACCAAACCACGGTAAGTATGCTGAAGCAAACTGGTTACAAGCAATGACTAATTTCTGCTTCCAACTTCCTCTCTTTCTCACTGTTCTCAAGTATTTACTGTTCCCCACAGTGATAACTTGTTTCTTTAGAAATGAATCATTACCACTGAATTTGTCTCAAAAGACCATAATTATAATGCACATTCTTTCCACTTGCAGGTGTTCTTCTGAACCACAGTGCTCCAGAGACAGGTCCATAATAAAATAAAAAGTAAAAAGAAAAGGAAAAAAAAAGATTGGTTTTTTGTCTGAATATGTAGACATATTTTCACAATTTCTATGATCTAAGCTGTAAAATAAAAATGTCTGACCAAGTACTGGATAAATTTTGCTATTTCATGTTTTGATGGACTCACTAGAGCTTTAACTGATTGGTTCTTGGGAATGGTTCAAGACTTCTAGCTAAAATACATACCAGTAACATCAGTTTTGACTTCAAACATCCCTTCTAACCTCCACATGGCAGTATTTCAGAAGACAAGGTATTATCATCATCATTAAAACATACCAGCTAAATGAAAGAAACAGCTCATATCCAGCCTGTCAAAAAGCAAATCAAACCTGCACTGGGATGTTTCTCTACTCTCATTTTGCTTGAACACACACCATTACCTCACCTAGTCAGTGGTAGGTGCTTTATTTCAATGACAAAAGATTTTTCTTCCTGTTTTGTCTACCTGTTACCACTACTGGGTTTACCCTGTCAAAAATCTTTTCACTCAGCACTCGTGGGGTTGCATCTGGATGCTGCATGCAGTTTTGAGCCTCCTCGTACAAGACAGAAGTTAATAGCCTAGGAAACATTCAGCAGAAGAGAGCCATGATGGTGGACACTTGTTCCAGGAGGAGATGCTGGGGAGCCAATGTTGTTCAGCCTGGACAAGGGGCAGTATCAGGGAGTCCCAGCAGCAGCCCCTACCAGTGCCACAGGGAGGCTTCAAGGAGAAGGCGCTGTCTGGAGAGCAAGTAGAGGTCATAAACTGAAAGAGGACAGGTTCAGGCTTGATGAAAGGAAAAAGATTTCCACATGAGTGCAGCAAGGTAGTGGAGAAGGTTGCTCGGAGAAGCTCTGTAGTCCCTACCCTTAGGGGCTTTCAAGACCTATCTGATGCAGCCCTGAGCAGTCTGCCTGAGCATGAGCTGACCCTACTTGGAGCAGAAGGCTGGACTGAGCACCTGCCAAAGTCCCTTCCTTTGACTTGGTGTCTGAGTCAGCCCTGCAGGTTTAACTCTCTGGTTTGAGGCTAAATTCACAGTTATCTGCCAAGTGAAACTCAGCACATTTGATAGAGAAATCATGAGAATACAATAAACACAAAATCTCATCATGCTCTTGTTACTGAGACACTTTTCAGACTACTATCATTTTTGAAATGTGGACTTTGGAAAATCTGAATATTTCTGAAATAATGTGCATAAGCTCATATGCATTCTTATTTAAGGGACAGTTCTTTCTTGGAAGGTTTCCCATGAAAATAATATTTCATTCTAGTATTTTACATAAATGAAATTCCCTCTTTATAAGAAAAAATATTCAGGATAGAACAGGAAAATGTCTATCTTCCTTTTTTTCCTCTTTTTGGTGTCATCAAAATACTTCTGAATCACTCTCCTGTGAATATTAGGAAAATCAAAGTAAACGTCATTCAAAAGATTAGGGATCTTAGGGTTGTAATCGGCTTGCATGACTTTGCATGCCCTAAGATGGATTGTTATGTGGTCAGTTTGTTTTGCATGAGTACATTAAAACCAGATGTGAGTTGCTGAGTCACCTTTGATACAGTAGCAGAATTATGCTTTCCAGGAAACAAATGATCGGCATCCATAATTATATTTTCTAAAGCCTAAGATAAGCAGCCGAAACCAGAAAAGGAAAACTTATATAGTTTCTGCTAGACATAGGAGGTTAGCCTCATGCTTGATTCAAGCATATAACTCTCTGCTTAGCAAAGCACAGGCTCTTATAAAAGCAAAAATATCAGTTGAGGTCACATAGTCAATATTAACTGTATAATCTGAAATCATAAAATATGAAATTTATGTCATTGCAGAGATTGAAAACATACCCTGGTTTCTTTTAGTTTGTTCTTGCTTGTGTGAATTTTCATCCAAGAGAACAGGGATAGCAAATTATTTTTTATGTTTAATACAAAGTATAGATATATATGTATATATATAGTATTGAATATATATATATATACACAAATATATATTTATGTATGTATCTAGTAATGAATAAGAAACTGTTGAGGAAGGACAAAAATTAAGGCTCAGAAGAACAAAATAAATGAACTGACAAGTCTGTGAAGTCAGGTCTTCATTTTTTCACGGATCAGGTGTCAACTTAGACCAGGATTTAGCCAAAAATAATTTCCAAGCATAACTCCACCTCTTCAGAAGCAGAGCTGTGCAAATCATTACTACTGACCTGCTGATATTTCAGCTGTGGAGTCCTAACTAAAGTTTTGGCTTAAAAGTTAAATACCACATCAATATCCAAGTTGATATATGACATTTTCTATACCTTCCTCCAGACAACCCAGGTATAGCTAGAATGATGAGTAAAGTGTGCATAGCTCATAGATGGACAGAAACAACCCCCTCAGAATAACCATTATCTCACAGATTAAGGCTCAACTCAAGGAGGAATTCCACTTTTAAAATCTGACATTTCAAATGAGTGGATAGAGGCTTGTTCCTAAGGCATTTGTTCTATCATGGGTGCAGCTCACAGGTCTGAGAAAGAAATGCTTTGCTGACTAACCTGGAGAAATAATTGTAGGCAGAGGCTCCTCAGTCAGGATAACAGCTACCATTCATGAACATGCATTTTCCACTGGAAATTGTTTGGTTTGTGTAGTCTGAGATAGAACCACCAACAAGTCACTTCCTTGAACCTGGAGGACATTATTAAGGAGGGTAAGTATGCCTGCACAAAATAAACCATTGTTTCTCAATTTATGGCAAGATTTAGCCTCCAATCACAAAGCAGCAGGGCAATTGCTAGAATGGCCACAGAATTTTCCTTATCTTAGGAAAGGAAACCTTATTAGAACACCTAGTATCTTCTCCAAGCAGACTGTATTTCCTCCTTTGTCCTTCTGCTTATCCGCTTTTAATTGTCTGTAAGAAGATGAGTTGAACCAGGGTTTTTGGATGACTGCAGTTGCACAGCTGGTGAGCAAACAGATGTTCTTGATCAAACAGAACGTCCTTCTCTAACAGCTTGGAAACTACTACTACTGCTTAAACTATGCCACATACAATAAAAATCTCTTAAACCATACCTACCTCAAGTATTCAGTAAATATTAAGTAGAAAAACAAAAACAAGAGGTCACCATATGCGGACCATTCAGTATTTATTACTAGATAACTTGTGGCAGGATTTAAAAGTCATTTATAAAAGCAAGGGTAAAGGAAAGCATTAGATTGAGAACAGGGATTTAGACAGAGGGATACTGAGCTTTGCAACAAAGCCTCAGGCACCCTCTCACCAAACAGACATATTTAAACTCCCTCATACAACATGTGTGGAGAGCAAAATGCCTCAGGAGCCACCAGACTCAGGAGCCATTCCCATATGTCTGTTAAATTGGGGACTGTGTCAAACAAGGTGAGAGAAAAAACCTGTTAATACAGTATAGGCTTAAAATGGACACTGAGCAACTCTTGGCTTTCCAAAGTAATAGTGCAAGATTCCTTCAGAAATGGAGGACTCGGGGCTCCCTAATAATAGATACTTCAGGTGTGTAAAGCAAGAGGGAGCTACATGAAGGGTCCTCACAAGGATGGTACCTGAACCTGTAGTACGTAAAGAAACTCCTGCTGTCCTAGGTATGCTGTCTACAAGATTCACTTGTAATTTTAGTCCTTAATTTATAAATTTTATGTTCAAGTGCTAATTTTCCTGTCTGATTTCAGCTATAAATTGTTATTTTTAGCTGCTTTTTTCATATGTGACATTTGTTTTTCATGTTTTTTCATGTTTTGTATTGAATCACATAGCAGACTTCAGTCCCCTTGTTGGACATAGTTGTTGTAACCTGGCCTGACATAAAGGTGATTAAAATTTAACCCTTTATTCTGTGTGATTTTAAGCTTTGCTGAGGTATGAATCTCCTTCCCAATGCACAGTGAATTTCACCTGGCCTGACTTCAGCTGTTGCCCAAAGTCTGAATAACAAATTCAAGCTACCTCAATAAAAATCTGGTTTTGAATTCAGAAAATTAATCGTGAACAGATTTTACATGCTCCCACTAGTTCAAATCTTATTTTCACTTTGGGTTTTAAGAAAAATTACTATAGCAGTGTATAATATATAAAATGAAACTGGGAAAAAAAAATTGGTCAAAAACTCCAGTAATATCATGTGCCCAGAAAGTAATCCTGAGCACCAAAAAGAAGACAACACTGCAACTTAATCCAACAGGAAAAAAGGAAAAATTAAAAAAAAAAGAACAGTGAAAGAAAAGAACTATTTAATTTGTTGTCACACCAAGATTAGTCCCAGAGCTGGCTGTCAGATTATCCAGAGTGAGAGTCAAGCACTGCAGCCGACGGTATATTGAACTAATCTTATAAAGTACTATGGAATAACCATAAATTAGTGTGAGTCTGCAAAGAGTCACCTCATGAACTGCAAAGAGGTCTTTTCATTTTGGTTTTGTGTTTAAACTTCATTCCTTTCACATCCTGGTTTTTTTTATTTTGTTTTAATCTGTGCAAAAGAAAAAAGGCAGAATTATAACTTCTGCACTTCGCAAAGCCTGTGCCCCTGTCATACCTGTCCTGAGAATGACAACCCAGCATCACAGGAGAAGGGCTGCCAAGTACAGCAATACCTTGTTGTTTGAAAAGATAGTTTATGACAGATCTAATAGATTTAGGTGAATACTATATCCTGCAAGCCAGAAGAATGTCACAAACTTTTTTTTGTCTCAGAAGTAAATTAACTTTTTTTATCCTGATACTTGTAGCCAGCGCACAGCCAGCACACTACACAGTCATATTGAATGTGGGGTTTTAGAAGCTTCTCACATCAAACATAATTTTATATTATTTCAGGATATAGTTGCTTTTTTGAACATATTTTATCTAAAATATCTTTAAAGTATTTACCTGGTTCCAGTCTCTCAACTGCTGTACGTGCAGTGCTCTCTGCCTTATCCTCTCCACCACTGAATCTGAACGTTGATGAGTAGAAGGAGGCTGAATGTGCCCTCAGATATCAGCAGATGGAGGCATGAGCAGGCAACATGCTCAAAGGCAGTACTGCTACTCAGAGAGACCCAGCCAGGCTAGAGGAATGGCTTCAAGACAAGAACTTCATAAAATTCAACCAGAACAAACACAGCATCCTGCATGTGAGAGGGACTGGCACCCCTGCACCAGCACAGGCTGAGGTGTTACTGTCGGGGGAGCAGTCCTGCTAAAAAACACCTGGGAGTCCTGGAGGGCAGCAGATATGCAACAGCAGCAATGTCAAAAAATATATGGGACTCTATCAGGATCACAGGGAGCAAAAGGATTATTCCTGCTCTGTCAGTGCTCATCAGGTTGTGCCTCAGTGCTGCTTCCAGTAATGGCTTCCCTAATACAAGAAAGGAATCCCTTGGATATGTTCAGGAAAAGACAGCCACAATGGAAGGGGGCTGGAACAGGAGCACTTGACCTGAGAGTTGGGCTTGTTCAGCCTGGGGGACCCAAGAGCAGCACACAATACCTGAGATGGCACCAGGGACAAGGAGTCAGGCTCTTTATGGAGGTGCAAAGCTAAGGAACAGCAGAGAGAGGTCATAAGTAATGTTGGTCTTAGTCTTTCCTTTCATAAACCTTTATGACTTAGTGTCAAGGGTCTTCAAGTCTAATCCACTCTCCTTTGTTTTACTGAGACTGTCTAAGGTCCTGACATTTTCCTAGTCCTTATGTCCCTTTGATCAGATACTGGCTCTTACAAATCATGTCTTTAGCAGTCATCCTACCTTCCCATAGTTCAGTTCCCTTTAGCTAAGACCCAAGCTAAATTTCCAAATCACTCTTTGCAGCTTGTTGGCCCCCATTAATTGTCTGCTAAAGATGTGTTCATGTCCTGCATGTGGTGTTGTTGCACATGTGACTGTATTTAAAAGCCTTTTTTTCCTTGCATGATTCCTCTTCAGACCCACGGAAGGATTTTCCTACAACAGACAATAAAAAGTCAAGCAGCCTTTAAAATACGCCTCCTTTCTTTCTCCCGGCATAAATTCCACATTCATGTTTTGCTTAGTTACATAACCTCCTCTCCTCTGAGTTTGTTTACCACTCTTACAGCTTTTCCTGTTTATTCCTCAGGCTCTTAGCATTTAAGAAAAAACTTCCTAGTTATTTAATTTGCCCTCTACTCAGGTTAGATTTGGGGTATTCATATAATGCTTTGGAACCACTTGGAAAGAAAAACCGTAACTCCACATTTTAAACTAATTGCTTGTTGTTTGAGACAAAATCTTGCAAGAGGTTGGGCTTTTTTCGAATTACTAGGCATGGATCTCGCTCTAGCTTAAACATAAAACAATTCAAGTAGCGATAAAAAGAAAGGTGCTAGGTGAAACTAGAATACATTAGTGGGTCCTAAACCTAAACTCAGTTTTGAGAAAAGCCACTGAAAGGTTTAGACACAAGCAAAAGCAGTGCCACAACTCAATCAATTTGGATTTAAGTCTTAAATCTACTGCTTTTAATAGCAGCAGCCATAAGGGAGAAGGTTAAGCTATTATAAAATATACATCTGGGGATTAAACTACTCACTAACGTCTCCATGTTAATTATACAAATAGCTCCATGGAAGTCCTTTCGGTCAGGCACATTCAGTGCTGCAGAGGTAAAACCCCTTAGGTATTATTGCAGGAGGCTTTATAGCCATCATAATGTAATGGAAGCTTGCTCCCTTCATTAATTCGAGGTATGACTTTTTCTAGATGGCTTGCAGGTAAGTGGTGATATCAGTGTGGTTATGCCACAAGAATATGCAAGTCAGGAATTAGGAAAAAATATCGCCACACACCCCTTGCTAATTTTGCAACTTCCTTTTAAGCTGTTGCACTGCAACCTCATAGCAGCATGTGCTCCTTTTTTTGTCCAGTTCAATTTTCTTTCTGAGTTGTGAGATCTTGGCTGAGTAGAAGAAAGGTGGCCACTTCTGCATGAAAATGAGTGGGTTTTGCTGATCACTGAAATGTCGACTTTGCTCAGGAACGTGAGAGTTTACATTTCCTAGGTAATGGGCACCAAAACCCCTGAAAACTGGGGTAAAATTATATGCAACTTTTATGGTGCAGGCCTATGAAGCCATTTATAAAAATAAGCTGGGTTTTATATGATTGGTAACAAAAATACATAAAAATGTTGTTTGCCCCATATATTGGGAAATATCCTGTCTTGGCACTCTGCAGCTGGTGAGTCATAATTTTACAGTTTTTACTAAAATAAAAATGAAATTAAAAAGTCCACATTTTCAAAGAAGTACAGAAACATAATATTTATAGAAGATCATAAACAAGTACTCTGTTAATAGCTGTTGAACTTTGTTTAAAGAATAACAGACTAACATTTCCAAAGTACTCTTTGCTGAGATTGAACAGGATTTTATTCAAACTGTTGCGGTAACTAATGAAAAACAAATGAGATTTCCAAACAGTTTTGACTGTTAGGGGTGTGATGGCAATATCATTGCTTTTTGCACTTACAGCTGCTGCTTACACTGAAACTACCTATTTAAAACATAGTGTCATTTTATACTTGAACTCTTGATCTGCAATACTGAAGGGCCAGGCATATTGAAGCCAGACTGGAATCAGTCTGATGCAACCCCAATTTTGTCATTGTGCATGAAGGCTCTTTAGCTTCCAAATTTACTTAAAACTACTGCCAGCTCTTGCATAAAAAATATCATGATGTTTTTGAGAGGCTGATGCTTACAGAAAATATAGCAAGAGTTCTTCTTGTGCTTGTCTAGTGCTGGATGAGGATCTGGGCACAGACTGTGCAACTCCTCAAGTCCCAAAAGCCATTGGTGTCTCATGGAAGTTCAGCAGAAGGGACCTGATTCATCAGAGAGAAAAAGATACCAGCAGCTGAAATAAACCTCTTCTATGGCATTTCACTAATACACTTGAACAGAAATTAAAATGAAAGTTTTTTAAAGGCCAAAATTTTCATTTTGCTACTGAATTCAGAAATTTCCACAAAACCTCCACATTCTGTCTATTGTTAATTTCAACATTATTCAGAATTGTTAAATTCAAACAGATTTTAGCGTTTTCCACATATAAATATATTTTATGTTGCTCAATATAAAAAAAAAACTAGTGAATACATTTCCAAACACTAAAAAATCCAGGTGGAAAAGCACAGATAGCTGATGCCTCATCATCTATATAACGAAAGGTATACAGAGAAAAGTGTAAATATTGATGATCTGAAGAAACTGATCTCATCTTTTTACCTCTATATTATTAAATTCCTGGGTAGTCTATTTTTCATGTAGACAGATCTTGTAAGTGTCCAGATTTTTTTACTCAAATGGATATAACAGAAAATGGCCTCATGAATTATAAACTTTTATAATTTTTTGTCTCCATTTTACAGCTCAGACAGCATTAAGAATTCAATTTATTCTGAATCCTGAATTTCAGACCCTTCAGATCCACTATTTGAAAGTGGACCAGCCTCTGCTTTAGAAGAGCCAAATTCTTTGATATTGAATTCAGTAGAAGTTTATCACTCAACAGTAGTGAAGTCAAATTTCACCTACGAAATTTTTTCCTTTTTAAAAAAGAACAACCAACCCACTACCAACAAAAAAAAATTTAAAACAAACAAACACACACAAAAAAAAAAAAGAAAAAAGAGCAGAAGTGGAAAACAAATACCAAACAACTCATCTAAGACACTTTAAATGTTTTAGATAAAGGTCAGGAAACAAACATGAAAGGTTGTTGAAAAGACAAGTGATCCCTGAGATTAGCAGGGCTAATGCATTCTGGCTATGTCCATTAAAGCTCCAGGAGGGAATAACCAAGCTCATACAATATTTTCATATATTATTCTGCAAATTAGGGCACATTTAGATTTCATTAGTTCCTTTGCAGATGTCACTCGATCCTTCCAGATTCTCAAGTCCATCCCTGCCTTGATTTATATTTGCCATAAATATTTTGAAGTAGGGCAGATGTGACCACACAGACCCTCACTACTATTTAGATGGGGGCTGCATCTACTGCTGGAGACAGATGTGTTTGACAGGAAAATAATCTCAGTCATCTTACTGTACTAAACCTTGACATACTCCAAAGCTTTTTAAAACACCTGTTCTGCATAGCTCTGAGCAAACCTATATTAAAAAAAACACAATAAACAAACAGAAATCACATAGAGGAAAGGCTAAAAGACAGTAACTTTACTCTTCCTTGGATACAAACAGTGAGAAGAGTGTTTAGCAGAACATGAAGTGTATTCATAGCTCAAGTTTTTAAGCATGTTTTTCCTCCATGTTGCATCTGAATTTCCATTTAACCATTCAGAATGAAGAAATAATGATAGCTTAGAAGAATTAGAGGATGAAATTAGCCTGTCCTGTTACATCCTACTGAAAATTTTGATGATAGAGCGTTAATACCGATTGAATAGTGTATTTGTATGTAAGGGAGTGAAACTCAAAGTCTAATCCAAATTATAGCCAGACTTATTACTTGAGTTATACTTGTGGACATGCTGCATACAGAAACGACTCTGTGAAACACCCAAGGCAAAGAAATCCTGCTTTATAGTGCATATAATCAGAAAAGTAAGGAAAGAAAATTTAAACTGTTATTTAAACAACTCTCATTCCAATTACTACTTTCCTCTCTGTCAGGGCCAATTATTCTCACTTGAGACATGACTAGCATTTCTAGAGGGTTTTTTTTTTTTTTTACAATGTATAGAGTGCCACACAGTCACTTTGAAAAGCCTGAAAAATAAATTAAAGTACACAGGAAAAGGAGACTTACTAAACTGAAAGATATCCTCTTATTTTGTCATACCAAGGCACATTAAAATACAGAAGGACTTTACAAGCAGTAAAGTGTTTTGGACATGCATTTACTGTGCCCCTTAAAGTAACAGAGAGCATTTCTTCCCTAGCATGTATGCCTGACAAGAAAGCAAGTCCAGGAATATTTTCTTTCTTGTTCAGAACAAAAAAAGTTTAAAATAGTGGTACTGGTTATTAAACGAATATGACATGTTAATTATAATGTCAGACTATTGATAGTCTAGAAGGCTCCATTACTCTTACCACGAACAAATATAAGGAAAACAAACAAAAAGTGGCAAGCAGTCAAAACATGAGATTGTATTTTTCACTATATTTTACCTTATTTATCTGAGAACAGTTTAATTTTTTCTTAACCTGCCATTAAACAATTAGAAATTTGCATTGATTCAAGACTTACCAGGGAAGAGGGTGTTTGCCTCTTGGCTAGCAGATAAGGACCTGCACACTGGTTGTCCATAGCTTTCTCATTTGCTTGGTACTCATTCTAACCAAGTAGAATAGAAAATTTCCAAAACCATATGTACCTGGAGATCTTGTTTTGCTATAAGTCTCCCACTTGTCTGACTCACACAGACCAGGGCTGCATAAATGAACCTGTGTTCCAAAGGACTCCTTCATCACACTCCATCCTGCAGGCAAGAAACACAGCAGGAAGCTAGATTTACTATATTTTATTTTAATGAATAAAAAGCACTGACTTGATACTTGTTACTGCAGGTTTTTGCCTGAAGGCCTCCAAAATATTTTGATCATAGCTTATTCATTTGCATTATTAATGGAAGCACTGTCACTCATGAATTTACATCTGCCCTCATGGATATAGAAAAGCTGTGCAATCGATAGAATTTCATGCAAAATACTGATTTTACTTCTTGAATAGTCTTCTTCTTTTTCCTAGGTATTCCCATCTCCTTTACTACTTTCTTCAGTATCTGTGCCAATACAAGTCGAGGTGCCAGCACTGTTGATTAGTCAGGTCAGGCAGAACCCTCCTGGGGGTTTCAGAAAAACTCTGGCTATGGAAAGCTAACAGCTTGGGGGTGACTTTCCCTGCAAGATGTACCCTCATTCATACACTTCAGCCATTGTATTTTTATCATACTAGCTCAGGAAAATTACAACTGTTTACCATCATACCTTTTCAGGTTAAGCTCAGTGCATGTGCCTCAGAGTCCTGACCATATAATATTCACCTTAATGCTCTGTGCATTTCTTGCCTCAATTTACCTACAAGCCTAAATTTCTAATTTTCCTAAATTTCTCATGCATAACACCAGAACTGCTTTCATAGACCTTCATCCATAGAGCTAGTCAGAAATATGAAACCAGGTAAAGTGCAAGACTTAAAAAAAAAAAAAGTTTTCTTCTGAAATTCATCCTAGAGTGAAATTTTTAAAAATAAATAGAACAAAGAAAAAAATAATATGAAAATGTGGGGTTAGATAAGGGATTGAAAAGTTACTCTTACATTTAGACATTAAAATTGATTGGTTTAGAAAGCCAAACTACACCACAAGAAAAAGAAGTTGTAGGATTATTTCACAAGCAAAGAAATGTGCACTAATTCTGCTACCTTTCACACAAGGCTAATGTATTTGACCTCACAGCAACACAGTTCCTTCCTGAGGTGGCTGCTTGCCTATGTACAATTGACCTGAAGTGGTAACTTCATGATTTTGTCTTAAATTCCTTTCTTCAGCTGATTTCACCAGTGTATCAATTCCTGTAAGGGATTCTCGCTCAAGACAGGTCACACTCTTCTTTATTCACCTGATTTCAAACCCCAGCTCATATATATACAGTTATGATCTTTCTCTGAGGTCCATATCTGAATGTATTAGTCATTTTCCTCCTCACTTTTCATATCTACAGAGCTCCAGATTCCTTTCAGACTCCACGCACTGGGGGAAGGATTCTGTCATTTCCAAAGGAATGCTCACAGGAAAGGCTCAGCTCTCTTGGCTCATCTTCGCTGCTGCAGAACCCATGGTTTGTCATTCCTCCCATTTCTCAGTCTGGCAGGTACTGGGATTGCAGATCTAAAACTAATGACAGCTTTATCTCCATGACAGAGGTGAGGAAAGCAGAGTGTACAAGTGCATAGTTCAATTTCTAGAAAGAATTGTATCAAAATTGCAATAAATACAGTTCTGACCATCTTCACTACAGCATAACAGAGAAGACATCTCTAAGTACCCTTTGTTAATCTCACAGCTATTTTTGGAAGGGAGGATATATGTGTAGAGATAAGTGAGTTCAGTTCTCTCTCAGTTTGCTGTCTATTGGACCACAAAAATTATCATTCTTCTGTCACTCCTATCTTTGTCTTGATTGTGTGGTTTTTCTTCAGTATAAAATAAATCTAAATAAAAAGGAAGGCAGAATGCAAGTATATATTCTGGTCTCTTTGAACCTCAGGATGGCCACAAAACTGAGAATTAATAACTAGGTATTAAAGAAAAATCCATCAGCAACAGCAAAAGGTAGAGATAGGGTAAACTCAAGGTCACATCCCTAAGAAGAACCTGGCTGTGATACGATGAATTGATCTGCAGTGTGCACACACACGTGCACATGCAACCATCTGCCAGGTACAATTTAAATTTGTGCAGAATATTGTAGGAAAAAAGGGAAAATATATGAGACCCAGGACCTTTTTTTTTTTTTTTTTTTTAAGGTAATAGTTGCAGATGAAGCACAAGACATTCTAACAGGAGTTTCCTTAAACAATAACGACTTTATTGACACTTTAACAAGGGGAAGCACTTCTCTGAATTACAGCCTTATTTAAACATTACCCAACAGACATGGTGTAAAGTGGGTAAGAGGGTTTCTGATAGTTCTTACAAGACTATCAAGGTCTAAAGCCAATTAGAGTACTTCTTCTAATTGAAGTAATGAAATTATATTTTTGCTGCCTTGGATAGCGTGTCCTGCTTTTACAACAAATATTTATAGGATAAATCATTCTGTTAGGAAAAGGCGTGATTCATCCTGCCCTAGGCAGACATCAGTGTAATTGTAAATGTGAAATTCATAGTTACTACCACTGGTAAATATTTGCACAGAACCATTTCCTGTTCCCTGACTACAAAAGTCAAGTTAGTGCTGAAGCCAAAGCTTTCTTACAATTACCCTGCTGATATAGCTGCTGAAGTTTGGGGAGAAATTTGCATGACTGAGATGAGCAGAATTTGACTGGTGATTAGAAAAACTGAGCTGTTCTATAACATGTCCTCGATAGCCAGGGCTTTGCAAACCAGCAAATCCAAGACAGTCAGACAAAAGGTCAGATGTTGTACCCTTCATTTAATGGATTCATACACATGTTTTGTGACTTCTTCTACTTTGATTCACCATCTTCAAGAATGTTGTGCCAGCTGCACAATAATGCAGTTGCTGACCTTTTTTTGCCTTGTTTTATAGAATAATGGTAAAATGCCCATATCTGTGTTTACCTTTCAGTCAAGCACAGTATCTGCAGGGTTATAGGATTTACAACCAAGCTGAGAAATAGAGAAAAAACTCAGAGATAATACTTTTATTTTAAGTACCATCTGACTTACTCATTCCTGTTTATTTCTTGCTGATGGACCTGACAGCAAGGGATTTATATTGTTATTTCTTATGCTGATTACTGAGGGAACAGGCTGACTGTGACCTGAGTTCTCCCCCCAGCTTCCTTTCTATGTCGTTGTTTCCTGGTAGTTTCTCCAATTTAAGAAACTGAAGGAAGTGAGATTTGGGCCCAAATGTTCTCCTGCATTTTCTGTTTATTTAAGTGGTTTTTTGGTACTGCTGAGTATAATTGTTTAGGGATAGATTCTCAGTGTAAACTGGCAGAGAGCCTCCAAGTGCTGCATAGCCATGCCAATTTACACAGTGGAGAATTTGATATGATCTCAGTGGAGGGAGCATAATGCTACATGCAACAGAAATTCAAAAGTCAGAGAGGGGCAGACTGGCAAAAAGCTCAAGAGAATGAGAGGGGGGAAAAATCGTATCAGAAAATCTTGTTTAATAACTCTATAAGGGGCCAGCTGTAGGTAGTGGGGAAAAGACAGTGAAGTGTAACAGACTGAGTTATTCTGCCCCTTTGTGTGTGTGAGGTTGGAGAGAGTGCATATGATTCAGCTTCCTTGCTAATGCTGTGAGATGATTAAACAAGATATCAGTCATTGTCTCATGTACTGTGAATATAAAAACGTTCCTGCCAAGCACTTCTGTTATGCAAGTCTGAATTTATTTTACAGTATAAGTAGGAAAATAGTGCAATGAAAGACTCAGCATGCCATGACTACACATAAATTCAAAGGCACCATGAACCACATTCAGCAACACTTAGATTAGATTAGCAGACCATTACCAACCTGGAGATCACTTGAATCTGGTTTATACCTGCCATGTGTCCTCACAGTCTATACTTAAATATTTACAGAGCAAAGCCAGTGTGGCCTTTTCTGTTTTGCTATATTTCTATAAGCAAAGCTAATAAAACCGTGGCACCAGAAAAAAAAAAATAGGAAACTCCCACTATGGTAGCTGGTTGAGATCACTCAAATGTCTGTGAAGAAGGGAAAATCCTCATTAAAAAGCCAGGCATGTCCATCCTCACCATCAAACTGCAGTCTGGAACACCACTGTTTAGTTCCAGCAGTTCTTATTTGGAGGTTGTCAGGCAAGCCAAACTATAAGCACAAAACCTGCCAGCCCCCAGTGATCAAAGATGGGGGACATGGAAGAGAAATAACAATTGTTTTGTCCACCTGGAAATCTTGCCACTACAGAAGCTGAGCCAGAAGCAGAAGGAAGACTGTGCCAGTCAGAAGAATCTGAGCACCCCATAATAATTAAATAACTCTTGATCACTCTAATATGCAGAATAAGTAACGTTCTGGGTAAAAGATGAACTATTCAAGGTATATTTAAAACACAACTTATTTTATTCTTCAATGCAAAGCAACATTCAAATCTTCAGTTCTCACCAGGACTTACTAAACAAAGAACATCTGGTCAGTCAGTAAATACTGAAGATCCAGTCACACATGTAGGAGCAGACAGAAATGGATCCTCCCCCCTGCCCACGTTCTGCCCTGGCTGCCAATATGACATTTCCATCCATGAAATACCAAGTAACCATTGTACAAACATTATCAGTAATGGCTCTCCACTACATTGTGCAAGGCAATAGTAAGTTATATGCCCATCCCTATCACTTCTCTTGTCTGGTACTGACTGCACCACAAAAAACTGACGTTTGTTGGATGCACCAGTCACAGCTTCCTAAATACATTAGACATGCAGTGTAGGCTAGATGAATAAATTCGATAGCATGGAATGTGGAGAGGAAGCCACATTTATCAGATTTGTGTGCTTTTGAGAACAGACCATACAAATTAATTCTTCATGTACAGATGCAATATGGAAATAGGAAATTTCACAAGAAATGTCATCTACATTATTTGGACCGGAGTCCATATCAGTATATAAATATATTGATGTATCTATAGAAAGATATACATACCCTGTATGTAGCCCCTATTTTCCCACTTTTGAGGAAAGCAGGCTTTCAATAATAATGTGTTTTACCTCTCTGATGGCTGAGGTATTTACAAAATAATCATCCACTCCCAAAGGCCAGAGAAATCCTTCCTAAACTTCTATCAGAAAGGAGTGATAATGTTCCTCATATTTCAAATATAGAAAACCATACAAAACATCAGTTCATACTATCATCTTCCATGGCTGAACACCACTTCATATCCAAGGGACTTCTGAGCCATCAACAGGATTACCAGGGAACAAATGATAAACTATCATGAAAGAAAAATGTGAAACTACGTTTCTGTTACATTTAATTATCAGGGCATTTATACTAGCACAAGTGAACTTTAGAAAAGCTCACCAATTTAATTTGAAAATCAATGGTATAATGGCACTGGAATTATGTCCACCCATTGGAAAATCCCAAGAGCTCATCCCTTTGGTAGTAAATGAAGCGCTGTGACCAGTATTACACAGTCTCTACTGTTTGCCACGACAGTCCAATTTAATTCTAGCAAAATAGATTTAAAAGACATTACAGTGTTGAAGCTCCTGTTCAGTGTTTTGCCTCACATCTAGAAATTTTAAAATTCAACCATCAAAGTATCCAAATAACACTCTAATTATGACCCTAAATAATGGAGCACATATAAAACTTCCCTGGAGAAAATGGGTTACATCGGCCCCTAGACACATAATCCCCACTATTCCTGGCTCCAGTCAAACAACCATCTCTTTGCTGACATGTTGGATACCAGAGGCTGAAGGAATGACATCAGACAAAGACTAGCAGAAATATCAAGGCCAAGTTGGATGAGGCTATGGGCAACCTGATCTAGTGGGTGGCATCCCTGCCTGTGGCAGGGGGGTTGGAATTAGATGATTGTTAAGGTCCTTTCCAAAACAAATCTTTCTATGATTCTATGACTCCACAATTATTAACATAAGAAATATTAAGAAATTAATAGTCACACTGTCTGGACAGAGCTCTATGCAATCTTCTACTAGGAAACATGCCACAGGCTTGCAACTTTTTCCCTTTAATGGGAAAGCACTACCCAATTTCTTGCAGCCATCCTGCAGGCACCCTTTGTGTTCATCCCCATAAATCCTGGGCTACCTTAGTCAAGAGGAATGGGAAACAGGCAAGTGGTGAGCAACAGGACAAACCTGTGTGAAAAGATAAACTCACCTGCAGCTTTGTATGTTTACAGAAAATAAGCTTGAGATTCATTTAATTTCTCTTAGAAGATAGCACAGGTTCAGAGCAAGAGGTTTCCCATAGGCCCCATGCTCTTCTGCTGATCACAGAAGGATATTTACTAAAATAAATGTGTCAGCCTTTTAGAATGGTTTAGCTTTTAGTATTCAAAAACATTTTATCAAATATAAGTATGTTGGTAGAATTTTGTTCGGAAATGTTCATTTTGATAAAAGAGGGCACTTTTTAAATTTAGAAATTAAATAAGTAATTCTCATGCTTTCAGAATGCATGACTTTCTATCATGTGAAAAACAAATGTCATTGATCTATCTTCATTTAGTGTGGAAAAACACGACTGTATTTATGTTAACATTTCTAGTGAACAATGAAACATTTGAAAATGAACAGTAGCTTTCTTTTTTGAGCAGGACTTGAAATCAATTGGAGGGCAGAATTTTTGTATTAATGTGTCAATGAAGAGTTACTGCTGTAAAACAAAACAAAATGTATATATTTTAAATTATCACCACTACTGGAATATCAAACACTGTTAAAATGCAGCCTTTATTGCTCTTTAAATTTGCCTAAATAAAAAAACAAATTCCATCCCAAAGATATTCAAGGATTAACTAGAGCTTTCCTGCAAGAAATAGTTTTGTGGGTTTATCTGAAATTATGATGGTTAAAATGCAGGACCTTTATGACCTGCTCAATGGCAGGTTTACATTGAAACTGTTATAAATTATTACAGAGGTGAAGCCAATCTAAACAGTCCAACATAAATATATCTGCAGACATACTGGCTACTACATATTCTAAACACTGTCTGTATATGAATAAACAGAGCTTTCTAAATCATTTAAGAAAATGTATTTATTCATAAAATCAATAATATTTATTTTTGTGTTTGACAAAAAAGGTCTATTATACCTAACTTATTGGAGCTTGAAAACTTTTTTATGGATTCTTATGTGGTTTTCCTACATCTGATAATGGCTGAGAATTTTAATTTTTAATTATGTGAATGTTTCTAATAGTTTTTGTATTTGACTAATCCTTATCTGTTTAAATTGTTTTTTTATTAAATTTCACAAGTTAAACATTTAAGTAAACATGCTGTACAGAGCTACATTTATTCAGTGCTCTGTCAACCAAAACTTTTATCAGACTGTAAAACAGACATAGGTAATATTGGGAAACAAACCCATATTTGTGTGTTTCTACTTTCATAACAGCAATAAAAATACATATTTCAGTTCATACTATTATAATAAGCAGCATTTGTGGTAGGAAAGGAAATGTGAGATGTTAACACATGACCAGACCCAGGGTATTCCATTTTTATGCATGAAACCATACAGGAAAAATTGCAGACTCAAATAAAGTTATGTATAATGACACCATTTGTGTTGTTTCCTAATTTCATACAATATTTAAAATATTATATCACATTAAAATTCCTCCTGCTAGCTTCCCAAGATGACTCCCAAAGTGCTTTGCAAGAGGCAAACTCTGTGTTGCATTAAAGAAAAAAAAACCAACATGTAATTACGTATGCAAAATAGACTCCTGAAAAACTATAAAACTATAGAAAATGAGAGAAAAGCAGTCCTAAGATCTGCTACACTTTGTCTTGCAATTTGTTTAAGAGGAACATGACAGAAATACAAAGGCAGCTGTGAAATAATGTAATGCCAATTTATTTCCATTTACAAACTGAGTTAAATCCAGAAGCCTGAGATTTTGTGTGGTCTTTGAAATTCCTATTGTTCATTTCTTAATTATTGCAAATTTGTGTTCTCTTTCCTTGTTTACTGTATAAATACCCTGTAACTTTATCCAATAATCATAGCTGTGGCATTTCTATACCACTTTACTACTTATCTCCAGAATGTCCTTCAGAAAGTTCCCCCTTGTACCTGCTGTACTTTATGAAACAAAAAAAATAAAAAGAAAATAACGCAACCTTTTTATTCTGAAAATAACACAATTGTAGATTTCAATCCTTCATGTCCCATATATTTCCAAGATCTCAGCTATACTCATCTGCTTTACCATGAGGTGCTTACAATAGCTATACATTTTCAGAGTGCTAACAGGAACTGGGAGCTCTATTCTTGCAGCTTCCATATATTGCCTTTGGTTGCTCCCATTGGAGAACTCCCCACTGATGCTGTTGAAGGTTTGTGGGGAAAAGAGTTTGATTCAGTCTTAAAAGAATTAACTAGAGAGTTTTCCATGTTCTGCTGAATGGCCAGGAAAGGTCTGAGGAAGGTAATAGCTCTTTCGGGTCAAAGCTGCAACCCCTGAAGAGCTGCTGGATAAAGTGTGTTTGGGGTCAGATTTCCTTTGATAAAGTAGAGCAGTTACAGGTAAGCTGTAAGACTGAGAGAGCAGGAAAGAAGTGTTTTAAACAGGAAAGGATCCCTCCCCTCCAGCCTGCAGAGTCTGGATCCTGGTCTGAACATCCTACCTGCAGAAGTCTCGTGTCTCTACCCAGGTCCCTCAGCCAGGGTGGTTGGTCTGGGAGAGCCCCAAAACATGGACACAGAGGCAGAGCTGGCACCACTGCTTCCCAAACCTCCTGCTCTACCTGGAACTGCCACATGCGGCCCTTGAATTTGATAAAATGATTAAATAAAATTGTGATTACAGTGGATCTTTGCCAGCCCACAATCTCTGGAAGCATCAGCAAACCAGGACAGTCAGCTGTTTCACATGTTTAACAGGAGGCAGCTCATTTTGGCTTCAGACAAAACCTCTGTGACGGGAAGCGGCCGCTTTCCACACACGGGCCAGCAGCAAGGGAGGGATGGTCCTGCTTTCGGCAGGTTTGATAAGTGGGGTGCTGAGCCAGGAGTCACTGCTGCCTTCCCTCGCTACTGTAAGCCTGGCTTCCCCAGGAAGCTGCCTTCTGAGATAGCACTGGCTGTAGAGTAAACAACTGACAGCATTCCTGCAGCCCTCACTCACTACTTCATCCCCCTGACAGGAAAAGGAGTGCAACTGGTGCTGTTGGGGAAATAAAGATTCATTTTAATCCAGGCTAATACAAGAAAAGAGTAAAGAAGATGAAAGATGGGAAATAAAAAGATAAAGCTAATAAGCAGGACTCGAACTGAAGACCTTAAATTTAAATATAAAATGTGTTTAATTAGAAGAAAGAAAGGTAATCAGAGTTGATTGAAATAAGAAAGTAATATTAAAGGAATTTAATTTCTTAGTAAATATTCTCCAATTGTTTAATGAGTTTATTTTGTGGATGTAAAATATAAAAATGCCCCCTCAAGGGAGGAAGAAATTATTTTATAGATGAAAAATAGTAAGAAAAGCAAACAAAAAGAAGCAAAATTTTTAAAAAATCAGAGGAAATAAATAAGAAAGAAGAGATAAATAAAAAAATTTAAGCAAAAATAAAAGCCTGGCTTTATCTGTTCTCTAAGGTTTTAAAAAGAGTACATTGCAAATAGCATTTGTTCCTAAATTGCCTGTGATGTTAATTTAGGGATTAGTTTCCTTCTCGTAGGCCACAGATACTCTGAGTGTGTTCTCCATTCCGTGGCAAAAGCTGTGGTGTTCCCTGGACAACTGTAATTTTATCATATTTCCAAGAACCAATTATGTGTGTAATATAACCAACTGCTGTTGGTGTTGAATTATGCAAATTATAAGATAGGCAGGATATCATATGTGTTGTAAGTGATAAAAAAAGTTTTGTTCAGATTTCTGTAGCTGCTGTGCTGGTTGGTACTTTTTGCCTTCTGCTGTCCTTTAAAATCAGCTCAGAGGTCAGCCATCAGCTACAGAAATATGTTAACAAACTTCAAATGTGTCCACAGTTACACTGGCAGGAGCAGGATTTCAACAAGCCCCACTTTTCACTGACTGATTTTTTTTTTTTCCTCTGAGTGAAATGTTGCATAATTTAAATGTTTTCTGATAGGGGAAAAAAACTGTGCAAAAAATAAGACTGAATGTGAGCCAAGTGAAGGCTGGCAGGGAACTGTCTGACTGTAAATGCTCATTTGTCATCTCAGGGGAGTGTTAACTCCAGCACCTGGTTACAGCAATTTAAATGTCCTCAAGGTAGTTCTGTCATAGCTGACTTAAGGATAATTTAAATCAATTGTTAATCATTTTAGGTTTCATTTTGCACTGGAAATTTCTCAAAATACAGATATTTCTGTAAGGTTTAGTTGCCATGGGATTTTTGGTTGAATCTTTTTGTAAAATAAAACATTTCCAAGTTTTGGTTGCTATGTCACTTTTTCTCTTTTGTTCTCCCTTCCTTTTCACTATATCTGCCACTTTCTCTGGAATGACTAATGTGGTTGTATTTTTAAAATCATCACTACAGAGACCAACACTGTAACACTGCACATCATAGAGTGTTTCTTGTTTAACAGACGTGCAAAGAAGAGAAATCTAGAACACCTTCGTTTATTTTTAAAGTGGCCTGGAATGAAAATTACACGTTAATGAAAAAAAACCCTAAAGTACTGCGAAAAATAATAATTTTTTTTGCAGTAATTTCCCTGTTGATGCAGCCATAAGACCAGTCGAAGGCAAAAAGAATAATATTTATGACACCTGGCATATTCACAGGAATGATTCTATTTAAATAGATCACAACTGTGTTTCAGTTACCTAACTAACCATTAACCAACACAGGTGTTGAATCCTTTTCTCCTCCAAACATCTGACATGATAATATTTAATCACTCTACACAAATAAAAATTAGATTATTTATTAACAAAAACTCTGGCAGTTCCATCAGTGAGCAGACGTCCTTCCTCTAACACTTGAGCATGTTATTTCAAAGGACCCTGAGGTTACATTTCCAAAGAAAAGGTAAGCACTAACACAGCGAACAAGCAGTGTTAGCTAATGTGATACATCTCTATATCAAATGATACTTACAAGTGATCCTTTTGTGACTTTAGACTAGGCTGCCTGGATGCAGCTTTTCTGCATCATGAAGACCTTGAAAACCGAATAAAATTTGGCCATCCAAGAATTATTGCAACCAGGCTGCATTTATTCTTTGTTGGGAGGAGAAAACAAGTAGGTGGTCCCAACAACAAGGGATAGATCTCTGCTTTCCTTGGCTAGAGGATTTGGCAATTTGAAGTCTACAATGGAAAAACAAAGTTTTAGCTCTTCTGGAATGAGTGAGATTATACTGGCTCTGGGATTTCTCATTTTATGGGTTTTTTTCTGTATCCAGGAGCAACAGACATCACTGCACCTGCTGTACATGTGCACATCCCCATCAAGGGCCAATAATATCCCATATTCCTTACAGTCAATCTATAGACTTCATTTTCAGTTTGACTTTTCCAAATCAGAATTTCAGTTTACTTAATTTGTTGCCCACAGCCATACAGTTAAAAGTATAAATGAATGATGGAAGAGACCAACCGATCTACACTTCGAAAAGTGTTCCTGAGACAATAGTCACGTCAAATGAAGTATGGAAACTTTACCCTCAGTTTTCTATATACTACTGTTTGAACTTTCAGTCAGTAGCTGGCAAAAGAACTGAACTTAAAAACAAAAAAAAAAAGGCAGAAACTTTGATTTTTTTCTTTACAGAATGACCTAAAAATCAGAATTAATCTTCATAAGCTCTTCAGTTAAAGGTGAGTCCTAAAAGTCATAGAGTCTGAATGGCTGAGAGGTTTGTCTAACTGAGCTACCAAAATCACCGTGGGTCACAGTGTATTCATCTGACTAAGTCTAGTTTTACAAAGGTTCTTCCTTACCTGAGTTGGTCAAAAGGCTGTGTCAGATTTCTAACATAAAATGTGTTTATTCTGTGTTTCATGGAAATAAATCTGACATCATCAGTCAATTTTCTGTTTCTTCACACACCAATAAATCATTTTGTCTAATTCACTCTTAATCTGTACCAATAAGTAAATGACAAAGATGTTGTGCCAGAACTATCAGGACACACCACCACTTTTGCTTTAATGTAAAAGGGATTGTCACAAATTTCTACGTATAGTAATATAAAATCAATATTGTTATTTTATAGAGAGACAGCAAATAAACTAGAGAAAGTAGAAATAATAAAGAGGTAGAAATCATTTAGAAAGCTCATCAGTAATCAAAGTGTATGATACTGGGAAGGCAATCTTTAAACCACAAGCATGAATATTTGCAGACAGTGCCATGAAGGCACATGCTGATGTGCAAAATACTACATTTTTCCATAATTAGGTATTTGAGGACTACAACTATCATCCAAAGGAGTGGTCCGGTTTTGAGAAGTAAATGACACCCAGCTAGACAAACCTGTCTGGCATTTCTGATTAATTAATGAAAAAATATGTTCAAAAAGTAAGTCTATTCTATGTACATGCACACACATAAATACACAGAGACTGGCAATGAATTAAAGGTGGGACAGACTTTCCAAATAAAAATGCATAAAACCAAAATTTTCAGTTGATATGTAGATTAATATGCTAAAAAATTGTTTTACTTATATAAAAAATGTCAGTAAAAATCACTAGAGGGTATGCTAATACCAGTTAGTAATAATCTAGCATGGAAAACAGCAAAAGAAGCTACACCTTGAAACAGGAAAAAGAAAATAGCCATGGGGGTCACATCTGTGGGCTCTGCACTGTGCTTCTCTAGAACCTCGGGGCAGACAGTTAGGGTTCAGTTTTAGGGTTCAAACTTCTAACAGGAGGGTTTGGCTTCTAATGTGCCCATATATGGAGGAGAGTTTGAAAGAATCTCACTTCAGCTATACCTATTGCTATCTGATTACTGCCTCTTTATTGTGCTGGATCACAGCACTTGTCACGCAGTGCTTGGCAATACCCTTTTCCCACAGTACCTACTCAAACAGCGGCAGGGCCAAACATGCATGAGACATGCTCATCCTCAAACATGCAAAATCCCGTTTACTTCAGGTGCTTATTTTCTTAAAAAATCAGTGTGTACTTAAATGCTTTGCTGACCTGTGAGAAAGAATTAAACCTCATCCAAGAGTGAAGTCTAAAAGGGACAAGTTTTAAGAAAGACACCTGCTACACACAAATGCTCAGTGTTATACAGGAATGCCAAGCGCTCAGTGTTATACAGGAATTTTAGTGAAAGTATTGCAAGGAGTAAAATATAATGGGAACCATGCAGCCAAAGAAATTAACATTCTTCCAACATACAGCATATTTCAAGGCTTCTAAATCTTCCATCACTGAGGCAGCTAAGTTGTATTTACCTTAGCCATAGCTATATTTTCATTGTTTCCTTTTGATAATCAAATAAAGACCTCTGGAAAAATCACAAATTCAAAAAAGAAAATCAACATTTTTAATCAAAGGATGTTTCTTTCCTGTGAAACAAGTATTTTCACAACTCATGTACATATATTCCTTTTAAGATTTGTAGGGTGTGAGGGATTGTCCAACTCAGTCCTGTCATAGCAAACTGTTCTGTTGATAGTGCTTATTAGAGGAAGTTACATTCAATGCCTGGGATCGGTCGGAAGAGTCAAACTGTAACAAGCTTACTTCAGGGTTTTGATTGAAGTGTATGCTGATGCTTAATTAAATAGATTTTGTATTATCTCTTTGATGGAGCAGGTAATATTTACCCAACCATTGTTTTCTCCTGTCTGTGCATTATAAAATTATATTTATTTATATACATATGAAATATATATATGCTCATATATAATGCTTATACTATATATAACATGTATTATATATATATATATATATATATATAGGAAGTTATTGATAAATTTTAGTCTTGATATTCTAGTGCTGCTTTCATGGACCTGTAACGTAAACCATATAGATCTGCTGAAGAATTTAATTCACACCACCTGGGAAATTTTTGACCCTTACCCAGCAGTTCTTATTGATGAGGCCAGATTTTAAATTTAGTGGAGATATTGAGAAAAGGAAAGTAAGCTGCCTTACATTTGTCCTTCTAAAAGTTTGTACAGGACCTGGTTTATACCAGGTTGAAACCAGTTCTAGGATGGGTTCCTCTCATTTTCCCATACTGCAGTTCTACTCTTTCAGGACTTCATTTTGGATGGGAGAGAACAGAGAAAATCAGACTATGATGGCCAAAAGATCACTGAAGAGCAGAAATGCATTTTCCTTCTATTTCAGTAGATTTCTAAGCATATGTAATTATGACACAGTACAATAAATAGGGGATGGGAAATATGTAGAAACCAGTCATGCAGGGGAGACCGAGGATTACCTGATATCCAACCCCACACTGAAATTTCTGATGCACATCTTCCTTAGAGAAGATGTATATATCTTCCTGTATATTACCCTTTCACTTTAGTACCAGTTCAACCAGAATTTTAGACAGGCCATCTCTGGCCCATTTTCATCACCACAGCAGTACTGAAATATCATTTTAATCTCGTCCACCATCTTAGGCGCTTTACTGAGTTCATGTGCAGTTACTCCTGAGATGCATTGTTACATGTTCTGCAGCTCCATTGGAAAAGCTGGTGTCAATATCTATTACTGTAAAGTATATTGCAGATTTGTTCTGAAGCTCTAATCAAATTATTGTATTAGCATAGTAAAATTTACATTTTGTTCCATAATCACGGATATTCAGACACATTAAAATAGTAATTTAGAACAGCAAGATACTTGGTTTTAACAATGGGGTTTTGGGTGTTATATATATCTATAAGTAAACAATGCAGTTTTCCTATACAGACCTGAGAGTTAATGGTAGTCTTCAGAGATAACTCTTTTGTTTAAAGTAATGCTGCATTTGGGGGTCTTTTTCAAAAAATAATTTTTCTACTAAATCTATAAAGTATTGGTGATGGCCAAAATATGTGCATAGTTCGAGCAGAAACAATTGTCAAGTTTACACTGGTTAAAAGTCTGACCAATATCCCAAAGCAACATTCTGGGAAATATGCAAATGATTTTTCAAGTTATTTTAGAAAGAATGGTATTTGACTCAGGAAGTTTATATTTAATACAATCTACAGTGGAGTTACAGTGAGAACTTCACTTTAGCTGATGGATGATAAGAACGAAGTGCTCCTCAGATGAATTGAGCTTTGTGTATATATCCACAAGCTATGCAAGACAGCTTATTTCACATGAAATTCCTACATAATGCATGTTTTCATCTAACATCAGTCCCAGTCCAGTTGGATCCTAGATTATCTGGTCAGATTTTTCAGCTGGAAAAATACAGTGGTAATATTTGCAAATATTGACTTCAGTTCAGTCTCTTGGAGCTTAAGTACATGACACAGTACACAGAGATAATGTGGGAGGTAGAGCTTCTTTCTGGGAAGTTCAGAGTTTGGTATTTCTACAGAGTATTTGATTTTTTTTAAATTCTATTTTGTGTCAGAATAGGAGAATGCTGTTCACAAAGTGAGCATTGATATTTATGAAACAGAAAATACCTGAAAAACATTATCCTCCAGAGTGGGAAAACCAGGAAGTGGTGTTGTCAAAGTTAAAGTATTTCACTTCAGGTCTCAAAGCACCTCTGAGTGAGGGATATTTTCACCCAAAAAATGTTTCAGATTATCAAAATTCTTCTTATATGAATTTTAATAATTTAAATTAATGTTGTAGTGAAGCTACTGTGAAACCTGACCCAAAGGCATACAAAAACTAAAACACATAGAAATAGTGAAAAAAAATTTAAGCATTTTTGAATGACATGCTTGCTTTGAGTTTCTTCATCAGGGGAACATGACTTGCTCTCCTAAGCTCCACTGTAACAGAAGTGATAAAAATGCTAACACAGGAAGTGATACTGCCCTTTTCCTGTTCTATGAATCCATGTATACTCCTCCACTGAATTCTGTATATTCTTCTACTGAAACCTTGTACATGATTATATCAAACAAAATGTGTATCTTCAGTTTGAAAGATTTTTCAAGCTTTTCCCTATATGATTTTCCATAGCTATTTGTTACGTTTTCCAGCATATACACTCACATTATGTCCTTTGGCATACCATATTTTTCATTAATATAAATACAGCTATTGAAGTACTCTTTCACTGTATGAAGCTTGAAAGAACTTGGCAATGTTCTGATTTTCATGCACTGGAGCTGCTGTGATGCTAACCAGTGTTGTTTCACTGTTGCCTTGTGCATCTTCCTTCCTCCACCAGTCTTTGCTCTTAGACAATGTTAGCAGAATGGACAGTGCTTAATGAATTGCCACGTTTCAGCGACAGAGTACTGACCCACCATTCACAGGTACTAGTAAAAAATAATATAATAATGCTAACAATAATCCGATTACTTCTAACTCCAGCTAATAGAATTCATTTTATTGGATTTTGCCAGAGCATTCTATTCTTTTTTTTAATTACTCTATGTTATTAATTTCCCAAACTAGGTTTTTAAAATGCTTTATAAATTATTTGTAATGCTTTTTATAATAGAAAACTATTTAAAAACTATTGCTTTTAAAAAATAAAAACAAGGGAACTTTAGTTCTTACAAGCTTCTTATTCATTGCAAGCTTGTAATTTTTAAAAAACAAATTTGTATACATTCATATTCAATAACTCTAAGGTACATTTTTGTCTTGCTGTTCATTATTTTATCTCTTAACAACAGAAATACATGTTCTATTGTGAGAAAAAGTGACAGCAATGGATGCTTTCATGGATCTGTCTTTCTCTAGTACTGTGTTAGAAGGAGCTAATAGTCAAAAAAATAAGCATGATGGATTGGAAGAGCAACCACAGACAATTTATTGTTCTACTTAAAGCACGAAATTCTTAAAATTCAAATTGTGGCAACTGAAAAAGGGCCTTGGATTCCCCAAAATACCACTTAGCATCATGTGAATACCTGTGGTCTTTTGTTGGTTTGTCAGCTTTGTAGTCAGCCAGAAAAATGTCTGGCAGGGGAAGGGGAAGTGCAAGCAGGGACATTCACTTGGGATAAACCCCAAGCAAAATACTGCTTTAAAATTTCAATTTTAAGCTTAAAATTTTGCCTTGTTTGAGTCAAGAGAGAATCTTATCTACATTTCCTCCTCAGTTTCTGGAGGAGACAATTGGGGCCCCACACTATCTCCCACTCCAGGGTTTTGGCTGTGACAATGGTTGTGACCTTAAAAGGGAAGAGCCAGTCCTGACCAACTCCCTTGCTGGAACTGTGGGACAAGACTTGCTTGGCTCCTGGCTTCATGAAAAATAAAAAGCACTTACAATTCTTTCTGTTCAGAGGTGAAAACACTGACTTTTTAGACTTTTGTAAGAAATTCTTTTCCACTATCCACTGAACCCCCTTGCTGACATAAATGTGTTCACAAAAGTGTTTTCTGGGCCAATATCAGTTTAAACAAGTCCTTCTCCCCATGTCCATTTTTGTTTCCTTCTTCATTTGGGACAGCATAACTGTTTGCATGGTGACGCAGCAAAAATACTTGAAACACTGAACGGGGTAGTAAGTCTCCAAGATAAAATTCTCCCAAGCCAGTGACTCAGTCAAAAGGGTCAGTGACTCAGTCAAAAGGGTCACATAGAGAATTTACAGCAGCCCAAGCACAGGGGTGTTGTGGGAACTGAGCCACTTCCTACAGCAGAGGAATCCTTTTTTTTTTAATCTCTTATAATAAGTTTTCTAAACTTGAGGCATTCATTTGGATCCACAAATAAGGACTTTCACCTTCTAATTCAAGGCATGCTTTCTGAAACCTTGGCCATAATGCAAATTCAATGAATAATTTAGAGTAATGCCAAACCACCAATTTTCTAGAACAATTTAATTAAACAATAGGCTAAAGAGGGACATGAAGAGTATTTAGTGTAAGATACTTTATATTTGAATTAATTCTGTGTGTGGGAGAGTGCTTAAGATATTAATTTATTGTACCTGTTAGCAGCTATGTGTTGTCTTAAAAAACAAACTGTGGCATAGAATTTCAAAAGCAAGGACTGCAGCTGGAATTTCTATGTAGTGGTTCTGAGTTTTTGAGCATAATTTTAAAAGGATTAGCTATACCAAAATATTTTGTTAAAGGGGACCATTATACAAAAAATGTTACCTGTAAAGGAGCCCCAGGAAGACAGCTACCAGGCTTGCTGCTCAGCTGGTGAGTTTTATACTTTGGCTGTGAGGGATGGAAGAGCTCGTCACCCAGGCATGTTCACAGATGAGATTTTTTAATAATAGTGGTTGCCTTTCTAAATAACACATCTGGGCCTAGACATGAGTGATGTTTGTCACTGCAGGAATAGACCTTAAACAGTTGTTTTCTTCCCATTCCGTTGAGAAGGTTGGCTTAACTGAACATTCAAATGTACATTTCCTTCTGCCATGAGGCCTGAGAGCTGGGATCTTGTGGGGTTTGTTCAATTTATCAGTAGACAGTGACATTTTTTTATTAAGACAAACATAAGGAACTCTTCTACAATTTATGATCACATAATGGAACTTGTGAATGACTCTCTTGCCTCTTAGTAAATGGAATATGTGGCACAAACATAGCCTTCATTTCTCCCATCTCTACAGTGTTTACTTAGAGTTCAGTGAGAAGAGGAAAAAGTCATTCAGACTTTGTTTTTTATTCTTTTTACGTTTCTGTTTTTTTAATTTATACCTTCTATATAAAAACAGTATTTCTACTTAACTGCATTTTGTAAGAGAATAGAGAATGTTCTTAGAGAGAAAGTGTCAGCTTATTTCTGTGTGGGTACCTGCTTACAGAGTAGTTCTTTCTGAGTTTCTATAGCAGGGAGGGAACTTAAACTAAAAGAGCTACAGGGAAGCAACATGGTGACATGGTATGGAGGGATGATTTTCTTTTTACTGCTTCCCTGTATGAGTGGATTGCGTACAGTGTTATCAGGCAGAAACAGAATGCATGCAGTTATTAGTGTATTCACATTTCCTTTCCCCCTCCTTGGCCTTTTCACAATTCTATTTAGCTCATTTTCTCTTTGCTAGGTGTTACTGTGCATCAATTTCCATGCCCTCTGTCTTTGTCCATCACCTTTCCTTACTTTCCATATATCCTGCATTGCAAAAATCAGGTGTGGTCTCATCCCAGAAACGGTCCCTCCATCATACTGGCTGTAAATGCTGTGTGAACTTCCAAGGAAGTTAAGAAATGGGGGAAAAAAAGAAAGTTTCAAGGCATGGGAATTGCTTCCATTTTACAAGAGAAAAAAAAGACATGTGAGGATAAGAAGAGATAGTCTGACAAAGCAGAACACTGAATGGGGCAGAAACTGCAGGGCAACTGCTGGGTTGGGTTTTTTTCCAAATTAAATGCAGAATGGCAGTTGAAAAAAATGAAACAAACCACACAGAATAACAGAAACTCCTTTTCAAGAAATCCACAATTGCATAATTTGATTGCCAGAAAATATCACTGAGGACATTGGCTTACCAAGGTTAAAATATACGAATAATAAGAATATTAAATTACAGTGTTCAACTGGAAACAAGAACAAATATCCATTGAAACCTCCACAGAAATTTCCTGAAGAAAATAATAGAAGTGTCTTCTTTCCAAAATTTTCTATTTTTCTGAAGAAAATTTAAAACTTCTAAACTGAAAAAGATTAACAGACATTTTCAGAATATTTTTAGTATTATTATTATTTTAACAGTGGTGGACGTTTCATTACAGAAAACACATTCCATCTGCAGAATATCAAGTTTTCCATTGTAAAGCAGAAGTCAGGCACTATGTGACAGCAGGACAGATTTTAAGTCTCTCTGTTACACCCTCCTCCCTGGCAGCTGAACACGATCAGAAATGAGACCATGTGGGCCACTAACCCCCTTCAGCACAGTGCAGTTCCCATGCTCTAGATCTAGAAAGTTTCCTATTATTTAAATATACTCTGACTTCTATGCACAACATCCAATATATTACACATATTGTTCTAACATACACATTTTGTTTTACAATCAAGCAAATTTTAACTCTCTACCTAAATATCTGTCTTCTGTTACCATTTAGAGGATCAGACATTCACTTCCACCAGTACATACATAAATGAAGCTGAAAAAACCCTGTACAGAGACTGTGAAACATTATAACTCACTTTCCTCTGTTGCTCATCCATTCCTTTATATATTTCCTAATCTGTGCATAAGAATAGGATTTTTCTCAGTTTAGTGACCAAAACCCATTTCACACACATTTAAAGCAATACTTTGAAAGAAAAATTTAGGGCTTTTCTGTAAAAATGTAAAATTATAATGTTTTACAGCTGAGCTTACTATGCTCATGAGGGTTAGAACATAATTTTATACAAGAGAAAAAAAACTAAGGTTTGGGGAGAGCAATATTTTCCATATTATTGGGTACAGTGGGACTAGCAAAATCAGGAAATTCATGTTTTATGAGTTTAAACAAAAATCAAAGTTACCTGGTGATGCTAAACATCACTCTCTGTTTAGTGGGGTACTTCTAGTAAAAGGGTCTAAAATGTTTAACAACTACAACTTTGAATTTTGTGTTTCTTTAAACTGCTATAAACTAAGCACCTGATTCGGGGAGAACAACTGGTATCAACTTTGTGTGAGCTTCTTTAATTTGCTTTTCTTTAAGACTTTTTATAGTCAAGCACTTCATATACTGGGGAAAAAGTTGTGCGGCCTTTATATTTACTGATTATTCTACAAGCTAAAATCTAGTTCAGTGAACAAGGGAAACTCAGGCCCTCAGATTCCTTAGAAATCCTTCAAAATCTCAGATTCCTTAGAAAAAGAAATCTTTAATTTGCTCTTAAAATCTCTGATCTATGTTTTTACTCCAGAAGAAATGTGCATTGTCCTGAGTAAGTTTTCTTAGATTAATTGCAGATCAGAATGCACAGGAGATATAACTTGTCATATTTTGGTAGCAATCAGTTCTGGCAGTGTTTGATTAATTGCCAATATTTATTAATTCACAGTGTACCTTAGCAATGTACAGAAATACTAACTTTGACTAGTACTGGCTTGAGAGAACATAAGATATTGAAAAGCTATTTCTTGTTTAATCAAAATGTAGTTCTGATGGTTTTTATATTTCTACAAATCAGAGCTGTCCATGTTCAGCTGGAATACTCTTTTCTCACATACATTATTGATGAAAGCTTTGGAAAAAAATCCTTACTTGATCTGTCAGAGTTAATATATGCTTGTTCATTTATATGCTTATACTTTATTTAAAATTTACCTTTGGATCTCAAGAACTCTCTATTAAAATAAAACCAGCCACTTTATTGAGTAAATCAATGATTCAGAAGCCACAAACAACACTGGCAGGATTTTAGCAAATATGTTGATGTCACTTGAAACAGTAAAGGAGAAGAATATTTCTTTTTGTCTACAAGGAAAAATAAAAGTCATGTATAGCAATAAGTATCTTAAAACATTAAAATAATGCAAAGTTTCTGAAGGAAAACTCTATTGCAAACTGACATTCAACTCCACTAGAATTACCAGGCGCAGGTTTGTTTGGTGGGTTTACACTAAATATACTAGGGAACAAATTAGAGCTAAAAAAGTATTAAGTATACATGTTCTTGTATTTCTTTAAATCCTTTAGTACAGCTGGTCTCAAGATGACCTAACCTAACTATTTAGAAACAAAATATTGTGACACTTAGACATAAATGGAAAAACAGCACAATCCATTTGGGGCTCGGAAGCAGCCTCAAACTTTATATGAACATCCTCATTAAATAGGCCCAGTGTGGTTATCAACTTCAGCTCCAGAGCAAAGCTGCACAGATGAAGGATACATGTTCGCCCCCTTCTATTGCTCAATTATTACATACACATAAATGAAGAGTCATGACAGCCATTAAGATAAAAGTTTTAATTTGTTCGGCCAGTATTTCTCTAGCTGCTTGACTAGAACTTTTTTATTATGACATACCCTGTGCTAGAGGGCACAAGAGACCGTTTTGATTGTGCAGTTAAAGGAACCTATTAGAAATATGAAATCATTATTTCTGGAGTATTTGAGACTTTTTTTTTCCTGTGGACAGCTGCTGGCTGTAGAACTGAGAGAAATTTAATTCAGGAAAATATCCTGAGTAATGGAGCCAGAGAGGATAAATCAGAGTGGTAAATATTGCTAAGCCATCATTACTTGCTAAATAGATATTAGTCATCTCTATTTTTTTACTGCACGCTTAAAGTTCTAAAGAGTCATTGCTTGTGATACCTTCTTAAACAAAACAGAAAAATCCATCCTCTAAAACCAGAGAAGTCTGCCAAGGTAGCCTTGAAGCTCTAGTTTAAACCCCTGAAATAAAGAATTCCACATTTCAACGATTTAAGTGGAAATAAAATAAAATCCAGGCTCAGATTTTCCTCCAAGACTACACTGGTAGGGAAACAGATAAATAAAAAGAGAGGGAAGTGCTCATTGTAGGGAAGATAGCATGAGAAAAATATTTACAAACAGTGTGTAAAAACCCAATTAAAAATCTAAGCATCCAGCCATAAATGATTCATGACTGAGGACTTTCTACGCATTGTAGAGTTTATATCTGTGTAGAATTTAGTCCGGGGCATGGCTGTCTGCACATGTCTTGCTCCATCTGGGATATTCTAACAATCATACTTTATACTGGTCTCTCTTTTTTTTCCAGAAAGACGAAGCATAGTCTTGTTTGAAATATTTGTCTTTAGAGAAGTGCAATTTCATTAAAAATGTCCAAATATAAATAGAGGAATCCTGGTCATCAACCTTAAGTAGGTGGTAAAATTAAAAGCACTATAAAAGTAGTTTATGTCCCTACATCTCACTAGTTTTCCTCTTTTGCATTAATAGTCAGAGAGAGGAATCCATCAGATCCAAAGCAATGAGTGTTATTTGGGAAGAAACAAGTTGACTCTGGGTGGAAGATGGAGCAAGAAATCTAAGAAAGATGTTTGCCATCAAAAGGGGTCTCAGACTGAAACACTAGGACAAAAATCCCTCCTGTTACCAAAATAGTGACTTCTGGCAGATAGCAAAATGCACATTGAGTTCAGATATGTCTTTACCATTAATTGTAGCACAGTGCATGTCTCTTTTCACTTAATTATGGCAGCCAAGGGGATAAGGCACCAAAGCCACAGGGCAGAACCAAGGCACAGTTGCAAAGATGAGCCTCAAATGCATAATACCTGCAGATGCATATCAGTCAAAAATGATAACTGGCCAGATCAGATTTCTGTTTATTCTGTTTCAAATGAGAATGAGGGGCTGCTAATTAGGAGGCCAAAATGAAGGTGCAAACCAGGGATTCTGAAAGTCTGAGTAAGCACAAATTATTCAAGATGAGGTGTAAGGAATCAATCCTAAATCTTAAAAGGATTATTCAGGTAGAAAAAAAGATGTATAAAGCATAATTCTTGTTGTAATTTTGACAATTAACAACCAGAGGTCTGTCAGCCATCAGTTCTGAAAAAATCCAGATGATGTATACAGTGTGCTACAGACTAAGAAATGAGTACTCAGGAAAGACCAGGAGCAAAAATTATTGGAATTTATATGCAAGCATATGAGCTAGAGTATAATGAATAGGTAATAGAAGAATGTTTTCTTTCATATATATTCATACAAATAAGAGCAGAAGTAGAAATTTGATGGATTTACATGTACTGATGAGTTTAATAACTTTTTAATATTTCTGATCCAGTTCAGAGTATATATATATCTATTAAAGAAATACTTGTTAACAGTGCACTGGTATGGTATTCTCTATGTGGAGCTGAATGATGCTAATAAATCTGCAAATATTTAAAAACTATAATTTAGATTTACCCTGTGTAGTGTTTTTGGGTAAAAGTTGTTTTCATCTTAAAGAAAGCACATTTCTAAATATATGCTACCACATGCATTATTGTACCTGGTGAGGAAGTGCTCAAAAAAGAACACTGTAATGTCCTTGATGGCTCAGATGGACATCTCTGCTACCTGAACTTACGAGAGGTATAGTTACCCCACTTAGATGAGAATCCAGGCTGCAAGCTCATAACCAATCCAACATATTGTGGAAGTCCAGTAACGCAGAAACAATGTGTTGTAATGACCTATTTACTTAGAGTTCATTATTCAGCTGCCAGACCTCCCTGCACTGTCTTGATAGAGCTCCAGATGGAATGTGTATCTCAGCCAAGAGGCAAACTGAGCTGTGACTTCAGCTGTTAACAGGACGTTTTTGTTTGTGAAAGAATTGTTTTTCTCTGTCATTAAAAGGCACCTAAACAAAGAGTCTGTGATTTCGTAAGTGGTGATGTAATGTGGTGTGAGAAGTACTTCTGACACAGTGACTTTTCTGATTATAATGACATGCTGAATTGTTACTTCATCATCTTTTGTCTTTAACTAACAAAATATTTTTTAAAGAGCTGCAAAAAATAAATTTTAAAAACTCTCTTTCTTTTTGTTTTTAGCAACCTATTCAAAAAAGAAAGGTACCATCAAAAAATTCCCTTGCTTTATGCCAGGAGCAAAGATGAAGAACTTTTGTTGTAACCAATCACAGAGAAATTACTTTATAGCAAAGAAATTAGTTCATTGTGCTTTGATATATATTTAACCATGAAAGGGCTACTTATAGTACTTGTGGCCTGAAATCATCATATCAAATAATACCTTGGGCAAGTTCAAGCTCTGTCATCTTTCTGGGAAAAGCACCCTGAAGCTACAACTGCTAGAGTCACCTCTAGGCAGTGCAGAATGCACATTTCAAATTGTGTCTGATCACAAAGATGGCTGGGATGACACAACACTCAAAAACCAAATGAACAATCAAGAGTCTGCAGCAACATTTGAGAGAATCATTAAAAAATTGCAAACCATGAAAGAAAGGAACAGAACAAACCAACAGAGAGAGCAGAACAAAGAGTTGTTCATTCTTGTATGTCTTGCTACAAACACAAATATTTTGCAATATCTGACCAAACACAGGTGGATGTTTTTTTCCATGGACCTAATGAGACTCTTTCTCCAATACATCTGTTTTTTGACTGTATCTGAAAAGATATTCTCTCCCCACTTCTTTCTCTTGCAACATATTTCTAAGCAAGGAACTTAGGATTCCCTACAATCTACACTGGTGCACCATGGTGAACTGGTATTTCCTAGTCCAAAAGATGTAAGCACCAAAGCAGATGAAGAAATACTTAGAGTAAATACCATCCAATGGAAAAAAAAAAATCGTTATTAACCAGCTCATTTAAGCTGGGAAATAAAAGACTCTACATGTCAGTGAAGGATCTGGACGAGTGTTAAAACACAGACAGCACTTGCAGTAAAAATTTCTCTTTTTTAAGATGTTTAACCAATTCAGAAGTGGGACTTTTATGGTTACTTAGCATATAGGGGACTGCATGCTTGATGTCCAAGTCAGCCTTCTGTTTTGTAAGTCTATGTTGTACTTAACATTTTTTTTCTCAACCTTGAAATTGTTTTCCTCTTAAAGATGGAAATATCCAGCAGAACGCTCATAACATTTATAATGAGCTGCTATGTATCAAAAGGTCTGCAAATCCTTAACAGACTCAAACTTGAAATGTAACTTGAAATAAAATGCAGCTCAAGTTTATTAGCCAACATGCTAAATTACTCATTTGAAGTAATGTATGATTCTCAACTAAGCGAAGTTTGGGCATTTCTCTTTTAAAGGTCAGAAGAAGGTTACATGGTCTCTTCAAAGAGATCCTTATTAACATGGTTGGATTGACATTGAGGATAACCATGTACTTTAAGTATTTGTATTCTTTATTTATCTGTTTATACTTTTTTCCCTGGTGCCTTTCCCATTCTGTCGGCATATTAAACCCATTAAAAGTACATATTTTAAGCAAAACAGATCAAAAGGATCATAAAAAAGACACACCTCTTAAAAAAAATCTCCTAAAATACATTGAACATTGTAAAAACTGTGAAACAAAATTATATGAGGCCAGGAAAAATATTTTATTTCCCTGGGAAAGTAAAATCTTCAATTACCTGTTGCTTATGTTGCTGAAGCACTGAACAGTATTCTCAATTTTAATTATGATAAATAACATTATTATGCATTTACATTCATCTTATCTTCTTTCCAGGGTTCTAATGGCATTGATTATGCTTATGGCAAATTTTCAGGTGACTTCAGAAGGATCAGGATAAAAGCTGATGATCACTGCTACCTCCTTTGTTTGTACATGAACATCTGGAAGATTGTAATGCTCTAGTGTCAGTGTGACATTAAAGTGTACAATCCCATGTCTAATAACCATGTTCAGCAGTCTAGGATCATATTTTGGAATGTCTGGAGTGGGGCAGGGGGGGTGTATGTTTTCAGAGGGTGAGGAATCTCTTACCTATCACAATGCTCAATGCAAATTAAACCAGCTGCATTTAAACCCAGACTTTTCAGCCAGGTTCTTCATGTTTAAAAATAATTTTTTCACAAGTTGATAGTAGTGGAACTTCAGGGGAGAATTAGTTGAAGCAAAGTATAAGCAGAGTAAAAACACACAAGAAGAGTTGGTTAAGTAAAGCCCAAGTGGGATATTAGCCTGGACTTCAGAGCCACAAATGGGAACACATACCAAACAGAATATAAAATCATATTTGACTATCATGTTTAAAAATCCCAGACTGGACTGTCTTTCAGTTACCGAGTCTGTGGGGAAATATACAGTTACATTTCATTACAATGCTAGTCAGTAGGGCTATGTCTCCAAAAAAGGATTAAGTCCCTCTCCCTCTTAGTTCCATGGCTAATGAACACATCAAGTGAGTCATTACAAGATGTTACTGTTATTCTGTGGCCTGGCTACCTCAAGACCTTCATGGGTTTCTCTGTTCATGGTAATGGGGGAAATTCTCTAACCCAAAAAATAATGTAGAATTTTTCCTTCACTGAAGCCATTTTTGACCCACAGATACAGATACTTGTGATGTTTCCACATATAGCTCTGACCATCCTATTCCTTTCCCCAAGGCAAAACAAGTCCAGACTTTGCTAGTTTAAGAGCAAATGTAAAACATTCCTCTGTATAAAAATTTTCCCATGTAGGGATAATAAACCACAACATTTAGGGATGCTAAACCACGAAAAGGGAATATACCGGGATAAAAAAAAGTGGGACTACTGAAAATTTGGAAACCATCATAGCAAGGGAAACAGAAATATGAGAATTGTCATCATATTGATGTTCATGCTTGGGAGAAATAAAGTCACTCAGATTATATACTCAGTCAAAAATATCTATATCACTAGAAGTTGAAGGAGTTACAGATTTTGTACCATTCAATTTTAAAGTGCATAAATTAAGACAGGATGGACTAAAGAAATAGGACTTTGGTTTGGTGTTGTTGAAATAGAAAAAAAACCCCATGTTTATTCCTCACTGTCCTTGTCTTTTTTCCTTGCATATTACAGTATCTAAAATCTTTAAGGTTGAACTAAAGCAAAATCCTTCCACTAGATTCAACAAATGTGCAGCTACTGTAAAATTAAAGCTTTCTGCTTCCCCCTTTGATGATCTGATTTCCCTGTAAATGATAGTTTGCTTTTCTTACTTAAGCAATAAAGGAATCCTGCATACTTAATGCATTCTGTGAAACTTCCCATGTGGATCTGTGTTTTTGTGGATAGACGATGAAAAGGTAGCCTGGAATATATCATGACTTTATCAGAAACCCAGAGGGGTAATATGAAAACAAAAGGGTGGAATCCAGGGCAGGTGCAAGTGCAATGAACACTGGTTTGCTTTGCAGATTGTTACTTGTTCTTTGTTTAAAACCACGGAAATTGGAAAGGAGTCAAACAAAATCAGGAGATGTACTATAGAAAGTTGAAAATAATCCTGGCTTCAGTTTGCTTTTTAATCAGCAGCAAGAAAGTGGAGAAGTACTTCAGATCTTCTCCTTATCTTGCCTTCATTTGCAATGATCTTTTCTGAAAACAAAAGCCTATATTTCTCCAGAACATACTGTACCCATTACAAAATCATGGACAACTACAAATGTTTCCATAAAACACAGTAGCAATGGGCCACACTACTGGCAGTAAGCACTCAGCTGAGAAAGAGAATAAACACCTTTAGGGCATCATTTGACTTTCTTTGAGCTGTGATTCTGCGTATGGTCAGCAGGGCAAGCTCTGCACTTCTAGTGGTGCAGGATGATGTGGGACAGATTGCTTGTCAGTAAATCAGCCCTGAATCATACCCATCTTAGTGCCTAAACAGAACAAAGTCATTGCATATGATAAACCTGCTTATTTCCCCATCATCAAAAAGCCATTTCACTCAAAATTTGTCCTTCTGTCTGCTCCTGACCATGCCCACCCTCTCTGAGGCACATTGAAGTACTGTTCAGTACATGAATAAATAGAAGGCATACTGATTTGCAATTTTCCTCCTTGTCTTTCCTCCTTTCCTCTTGTCAGAAGAGCCTGGACAATAACTTACAGACAGACACAAAGCAAGACCATTAACAAGATGTAGTACTCAGTAAGACCCAAATCCAGTATGTAGCATTAAAACTAATTTTTATATAATTTCATTCAGGTGTATCATTTTCTGACACACCTAAAAAATGGTAATGAATTCTACCATAAAATTACACCCCCAAAAAATTAATTTAAATTTTTCCTTCCCTATTTATTTTGAACCTAATGTGAGATTTTTATATGATAAAAATCGGGGGATTTTTAAAAACAGCGGGGATACTGCAACACGTGTATCAATCAATGAGGCCCATGGAAAAGAATTATATATGGACTGATTCTTGCTAGATGTTTCAGAGATGTTTATTTCTCCAGCCGCATGGCCGGGGCTCTGCCGAGGAACTGAGGCAATCACAGGACCCGAGGGTCCTTCTGCCCGCGCAGGGGAACACAAACCAACCAATGGGGAACGAGGCTGAGCAGGGGCAGGGAAACTCCGTGTCGCCCCCCCAGGGCCCCTCTCCCAGGGCTACATGGCAGGGGGAGGGCCCCAACATATGATAATGTTTATTTCTCTTATTCTGGGAGTGCCTTGGTGATATGCTCAACTGACATTGTCTCCAATCATTATACTTCAGTTGCCTCTCTTCTAGAATAAGGGGTCCTAGTCTACTTAAATATTCTTCACATGGAAACTATTCCTTATTTTTCAATATCCATTTTGTCATTCTCCCTATCTTTAGCCTTTTTTCTACAGCCTCACTGGGGAGACCATGGATGCACATGGACAAAAGGAGAGTTCCTCTTTGCTTCTCTAACCTTTTCTAATTCTTAGTAATTTGTTTATTCTTCCTATTACTGCTGAATATGGAGCTCACTTTCTCATACACTTATAACTCTTTTCCTTCTTTTCAACACTTAATTCAAATCCCTCCCCTATAAATGTAGAATGAAGACTGTTTCCTCACATGTGACTCTTACCATTGTTGGTGTTAAATTCCTTTTCTGAGTTTACTACATTAGTACTCAGTATCAAGAGAGCTTCCCTCACCCCAGGGTCAAATTTTGCTTTTAATTCTTATGTTTTTTTAGCTCCATCAGCAAACTTTGCCATATCCCTACACTACCTCTGTTCACTAGCTCTTTAGCTCAGCCTGTTTCAGCCATAAATCCTCAAACTATAACTGTATCCTGGGGGAAAGAAACACTGAGGGGGAAGACCTTAAGAACCACCATGGATAACAGTGAAAGAATTTAATATATCAAGACTGGGAAAGAAAGAAGATGGGAGTCAGCCAAAGCACTTGAGAAAGAGTAACACCTGGTCACTAACAGTAACTAGGAACTAAAAAGCTAGAAAATGCAATTATATTTTAACTCTGGGATTCCTTGTATAAGAATAAATATGTATAAATATAGATACTATATTATGTTATAATTATACTTACATATATATAGGTACGTACGTATGTACAAATTATTTATAAATGAAGCTACTGATCCTCAGAGGAATTCTCCACCCAGCTATCAAATGGTGACAATTTTTACAATTGCCTTAAAATTATTCTCTTACGATGCTGATTTTGTCACTATTAAAAATATAACACTGAAGTTTAATTGCTTTTCATATGCAAACATCTTTTGAAATAGAGGTAGAGATGTAAAACTTAAATGCTTTCTTATAAAAGTGTTGAAATGCATTTTGAATTTGCCTTCTAACTTTAAATTAATGTAAGCATTCTGAAGAATAAAAACAGACTGTTGCTTTGGAAACCAACATAGACTTATCACTGGGTGTTCAATTCAATACCTATTAGTGCTTATACATATGGTATTAATTTTACATTAATTCTGTCAAAAATGATATCATACTCTGAACGTCCAAATTATGACATCACTAAAACAACTTTGCTCTTCGTGGGTTTGGAGCATGACTGTGCCAGAGTTGACTAGAATTTATTCATGCGGCTGATTCTGACAAGCTCTTTTTAATTAGTTCATGCCCTCATAATGAACAAGAGTCCGTGTTTTTGAAGATTTGCCAGAATAGTTTCTATTCTCTTCGACTTAAGTGCCAAATGCATGCACTTCTTTATACTATTTATACCTTTGCCTATAATTACTGTTCCCTAAGGTGTGATTGTCCTATTTCATAAGAGTTTGTGCAGCTGCCAACATGAAGATGTAAATAAATTGTAATACCGTTGCTATGAGGTGTAAAAATCCCACAGCTCATATCCAGACCCTTGTATAATAAACTCAAGTAAACATTCCATTTCCTGTAAGCGATTGTGGTTTGTGACTAGATTTTAAAAAGCAGTGCAGTAAGTCATCACTCTTTTAATGATTTGCTGAAAACAAAGTCATGAAAGCATGAAACAAAAAACCAGCTATTTGTAAACATCTATTTTTATGAAGGAGAAATATCTGCATGCAAAGCTGAATGCTTTGTTGTTATCTGATAGTTTTAGGAATCTAGCCTCATTTCTATTTGCTAAGAAAAATTCTGAGATGCTGCTGATATGCCAGAAACAGGAGCCAAAGACTTCTGTATAAAGGTGCTCTGAAGATCACTTCTTCACTATTTTGAACTTGCTGCAACCCTTGCAGAGATGTTCTCAACTCCCTGTGATTTTTAAGATGCTGTAGTTTTGTCCATTATGAGTTGGACACCATGGCCAGAGGTGACCACAGCAAAAATTTTTTCAGATCTATCTTTCCAAAGCAGTGAAAGGTCATAGAGCAGGAGGCCTTCCTTTTATCACTATTCATACCCCATATGTGGAGGATCCACAAAGGATTCTTTCAAAGGCCAAGCAAGCTGTTTTCTCCCTTGCTTTAATAAGGAAAACATCCATGCTGTACTGAGGAATATGGTTTGATAATTTTTCCTCAACTCATAGTGATTAAACAACCATTTTACTCCTCTTTTCCTGTCATGGGTTATGTTCTACTCTCTGTCCTCTAAACCACTTTGCATCTAAAGTGTTGACATATCATTTGGTATGAGATTATTTACACCATGGCAGGCACATATCAGTAGGAGGCACCAATTCAGTATTGGTGACAGGCACACTGTGAAGATTAAATGAAAAAACATACCAGTGCTGACATCTTTTCAATAGAGAGGTTTTGTATATGTTAGCAGAGCAAATAAATGAAATATTGGGTGCTGGTGGGAACAGGATGAGCACACAAGTCACATATGTCTGACTTCATGAGTTAAGTTGACCATGGAACAGCAATAAAATCTTCAGGCCACTTTACACCAGCAGGTGTTTTACATCATGACACAAATAAGCTGGTTTACCCATGCTGCAGGATTTTTAAGCTCTTTGCGGGAGTCACTTTTCTCAGTGCCTATAAAGCCATGTTGCCTAAAGATTGCAAATTCACATGCCCCAGCTTCACCTGGAAAATGCAGTTAAAACTACTATTTTTAGCTGGGCAGTTGAGGCTTTCATGAGGTTTGGACAGTAGATCAGGAGCTGGGTCGTGACATTGAATTGCAGCTTGGTACTAACCTTTCTCAGGACTACAGTTGACTCATTTTACCAACTCCCTAATGTTCTCTCCCTCTTTTGAGCATGAAGTGGCCATGGTGAGGACTGTGTGTGACCACGCACTTCTGCAAGAGCTCTTCACTGGGGCCTCAGTTGTAGTTGCTGTTGTAGGCAGCAGCCCAGTACAAAATATTTTAAAACATTAACCCGCACCAACATAACTTTAACTTTTAAACTCTGGTACTTTATATTCTAGCAAGTCTAGCAGAGATAAAAAAAGGCCATATCCTGTTGGAAAAGGGGGAATCCCATCTCTACCATGGTATAACATATTTCTGGTCCTAATGAACTGTGGGTTATTGAAATTTAAACCAGTCATTAATCCAGGACTGAACATTATATGTCCTGGGAATCAGTCCAATGTAATTTGGGGGTGGGAGGGTGGCTCAGAATTCCAGGTTTGTGAGGAAAGCAAGAAATATTTTCCTGGCAGGTTTGTTTAAAAAAAAAATGGCAGCTGTTCTTAATTGCTGGGAGGGTCAGATTGTTAAAAACAATCCCAGTGGAAATGGATTAGTGTATGAGAGGATGTCAAGGTGCAAGATAAGTGAATTTAGTCTCTAGTCTGATGGTTTATTTTCTGGATAGGAACTCCGTGTACTGCGTGTATGCACACGCAAAACACCCAATGTTATGGATTGGTGTGAAGGCATTATTGTTGACATGACTTTGGAATGACAGCATTATTCATGGAAAATAAAGCTGTAAGTGAGTTATGCAAGTTACAGAAACTGAGTGCAAGTAAGCTCTTTCCATCAACACTACAGGCTGTATGTTTCCTCTAGGACATAATATTTTTCATGAAAATTGTTCTAGAAATGTATAAGCTATTTAAAATGGCCATGTGTTTTCTCTCTATGTTTCTCTCTCTGGAAAGTCAATTTTTATCTCAAAGTGTATCATGAACCTGTATCCTTCAGAAAACAGAATGATTCTTATATATTAGCAATCTCAAAAATCAGCATATAAAACACAGGACCTGGAGTTTGTTCACATTGGAATATTATTATATCCTTCCAGAAGATACTTCAATTAATGTTGTTTCCATTATCAGACTTGTTTAACAAGGCCTGGCTGTACATCACATCCAAGCCTTTCAGATTTCAGTATCAGTTCTGTTGAAAGAGGTCAGGCTACTGCAGTGCAGAAATCTGACTGAAGAAGATTATATTTGTCTAGAAACAGGAACAGTATTTACATAATGTAACTGAGGTCTTACCATGATGACATTCAGTTTTTGGTTCATCTTATGCATAAGGACCATCAGGCACAATTGGAGGAGTTGTCTCTGTCAGATAGGGATAGTCCTGTTTAAATGGTCAGTGCTACCAGGAGGTTAATAAATGGGGCCAGCATAATGTCTGCATTTGGAGCCAAAACCAGAGCCTGCTGGTAAGATCCTGATACATTCAAGTACCTGCTAAATCATTCACTGACCTGGCTGGGGTGAGGCAAAAGGGCAAATCTTCAGCTTGATGCTGCTAGACCTGCTCTTCATCCAGAGCCAGGCAGCAGTTCCTGCCTCTTTTGCCACTTTCTGCTCCATTTCTTCTCTGTGTTCATGCCATGTTGGCCCTTATCCAGGGCTTCCTCATTTTCCCTGCAGCCTCTCATGAGGGGTTTGGTTCTGCTTAAAGTAAAGCAAAAAAAATTAGGAAAGCAACTTTATCATTTTTCCTACTGATTATTCTAATGAATTCTTCCACTTAAAGCCACCTGCAATTCTCTAAATGACTCAAGTACTTTTTAAACATTTGCTGCTGTTCCATGTTTCATCTTAGAATCACAGATCACATGAAATTGTACTTTCCTGCTAACAGTTCCACTACCCCCTTTTTTCCATTTGAGTTCTTAGAAGGCCTTGTGTACTGATGCTTTCCAGTTTATCAGTTTATTGACAGTGAATTCCTTTGATTTTTTTTCAGATATCCCAGCCTTACTGATGACTCCTAACACAAATATTGTTTACAATTTTTCTCTAATATCTATATTATCCATAATTTCTCAAGGATGACAAAATTATTAATCCAATTTTTTTGACACAGTTCCCAACTGAGACACATACAAACATACTGTTAGTATTTTCAGTTGTATTTATGACTCATCATCTTATACCTTATCTTTTACCTCAAGAATTCCCGAATTTCTTAATATCTGGTCCTTTCCTTGAATTAGACTCTATTTCAGTTTTCTGAAAGCTACCATATTGTCTTAAATAACATCTTGAACCTTGCAATCTAACTGTACTAGCTTCTAAATGGCTTTCTATTTTATATTTTGTTAAGATGCATTCATTCCTCTGTGACTCCTGGGATGCCTAAGAAGCCTCCATGCTGAGTGTAAGGATTTTAATTTCCTCACTTTTGACTGTTGGGTTTTTTAACTAACTTTCCCCTTGAAAAAATTTCATTATCAAAAGTTTAGTGTCACAGTCCCACATTTGATTCAATCACTCCCTTGAGAATGTTGAACTTAATTATACTGTGGTCACCATTAATTAGTGGCCCAGCGATAGTTACTTTATGAACCAACACTTGTATATTACATAGGACCGAGTAACATTCCCTCATGTGTGCTGTAGAACCAACTGCTATAAAAATTATAGTCTGAGAGGTCAAGAAGTTCTCTCTCTAAATCGTCCATTGGAAAGGATAAATTTCTATGCAGATAATTGAAATGCCCCATTACAACCATTTCTCGGTCTTGGTTGCCCTACTTGCGCCTGCTGACACTTCACACCTCAACATTAATAAAATGTTTTTGAAAAGTAGGAAATTCTGTCATAGGTTATTAAAACAGGAACATGTGCTTTCGTACTGACTTAAATTCCAATATCAGAATTCTCTTCAGGACAAAAGGTTTGAAAATGTTGGAAAAAAGTGTAATATTCCTGCAAAGTTCTCAAGCAACATTGCTCAATATTATTTTAATTATTGGACTGTTAATAGCTCAAAAACTGCACTAGTATTCTAATAAAAAGAAATATTTTCCTGCATCTATTGTATTAATTCTCCCTGTGCTGATTTCTGTATTCACTGAATTCTTTTCATTATTATGGTAGAGTGTCACATTATCATCATTATAATATATTACTCTCCCTACAGCTGACAGGTATCCTCATACTCTGTAAGAATTTTTCATGCATATACTAATATGATAAGAAACCTCATTCACAGATGTTCAAAATACAGACATCTTATATTAACCTTTCCAGATAGTCTTTTTAATTTCATACTCTATTTATTGAAAATATGTCTACTTTTTCTAACTATTATCTCAGATTGTTGTGTTGGCAGGGGGAAAAAAAAAGAAAACCTATTCGTTTTTTACTGTACATTTGTAACATAACTGTAATTACATTTTGTTTCCTGGAGTTAAAGTTATTAAATTGTTTAAAATCATTTCTGTACTGATGACTTTTTGTTTTGAAGTACTGTTCTGATGCATCTGATTTCAGTGATTTTAGACACTGGTATATCCAGTGAGATTGTGGCCATGATCCCACTAGGAAGCAGTCAGATGCTCACAAAAACAGCAAAGATACCATTTTCAAAAGAGATGGCTGAAAGATCAAACACTTAGGGGAGCTAGACTTTTACCAGACATGTCTGACGTGCTGACACACCACAATTTGTAATTTAGAGGACTCTGCTGATTCTGGTACATGGTGTCTTTCCTGTCTAATTCAACTCTGTGACTTCACAAGGCCCAGCAAAGGTGTTAAATCAGGGCCTTTCACCCCCTCAGATATAATTAACATATTCTACAGCCTAGCACAATCTGTTTAAATAGAAGAAATCAGGGCAATGTGATAGAAATGGCCCTAATGATGTCAGGAGAACCTGGCTGACTGATAGCCCTATCTCTGGTGGTCTGCAATGTTCTGTGGTATATTTTTCTACTTTCTCTAAAATTCTCCACATATGACAAGTCATACGTAAAATTATTAGCATAAAACCTTATAGTGAGATTAAAATTCAGGAATTTGTCCCTTTACGGCTACTGTTTGATACCTAGTCAGTGAGAAAGTACAGCGCTGCCTTCTAGATTCTGATAACAAATACTTTGTTTTGGGAATGTTTATATCTAAGAGGCTTCATCCAGCCCAGAAAACAGGTAGGTATGATTTAAATTTCAGATTGTGAAATTCCTTCCAGAGTAAAAAACACACACACCTCCCAAAAAGGAAAAAAAAAAGAGCAGAGGTTTGGATATTAACATTGGATTTTAACAATATATCTTACAAATGCAGACAAAGGAAATAAGTCCAGTGATGGTGGAAATTCCAATGTCTCAGGTGAAAATATGCTAATACAGTTTTTGGATATGGTTTTAATCTTTGCTGAAGAGGGAATGGAAAATTAAGAGGTTCTTGGAAAACGAAGAGGTTTTGACTGAAGATCAAGACACTGACTGCAAAGGGCCTGAAATTCTACAAAGGCAATTGCCAGCTCGCATCAGTGAGAACAAGTAGAAACAAACCAAAGAAATTTATCTAGTTACACTGGCAGCTAAACTTAAGAGAGAAAGAAAAATGTGTTTCTTCTTAAATTTTGTAATTACAACACCTCAGCAGCTTTTCTCTTTCACTCTGGCCCCGATTTTCCATTCCCTTAAAATATTTTTATTTTCTTTTTATTATCTTTCCCTTAGTTTTTGCATTATCAAAGGAGTCCAAAAGTGTCTTTGTTTTAATTTATGTAACAAAGGGGTTAATATTCCTGATGTTTTCTCTGCTGAGATGCCGAACAGGGTCACCAGATGTGATTCATAAGTTGTTCTTGCATGAGGCTTAGCAAAAGCACAGCTGTGGTTACACACTGGGGGTGGAGGAAAAGGGGAAGAGATCCTGACCCCATTGGAGTCAACAGGAGTTTTACTATTTACTTCCACGAGACCAGAATTTCACCCCAAGTACTACGTGGGTCTTGTTTGTTTTTCTTTATTCAGAAGGATCCTTACTGTCACTATTGCTAGATTTCATAGAGATTAGATGTGAATCAATAATGGATTTAATTATTATTATAACCACCAATCTACAATATTAGATGACAAGTAAAATATGACTAAAAGCTTTGCCTCATGATGAAACCTTGTTTTGTTAGAGAAAATGGGGAGGTTCATCCTTTTTTTTCCCTCAAAGTATTTTTTTCCTGAAAAGATATTTGCATCTGAATAAGAGCATCAGAGAAAAATAGTTTGCTCTAGTTTAAGTCTTCACACACTCCCAAACTCTCAGTTTTCTGCTTCACAATTTTACAGTGTTTTGAAAAATAATCTAAATTTTTGATTGGCAGGAGCAAAGATTTAGTTGCCTCTAACACTATATGTAAGACCTTCACTGAACTTGGTTCCATGTCTGTTTCTTAAATATGAAAAACTCAAAATTTAACACAACCAAAGACAACAGAATCTACTTTTACCAGTGCTTTCACGCTAAACCGATTCTATGTACGTTTTTATTAGCTAAACGCAAAAAATTTAACTTAGCTGGAACTGTGGCTAAAGTAGATTCAGAAAATCTTATAAATACATGCATATATGAGTAATATAACTGCAGATGAGAAAATCATAACTAAGGTTATGTTAAGAGGGGACTTAGATTTTGAAAAGGATCTTTCCTACATCAATTTCTACCACTTTGCACTTATGTGTAAACTAGTCCATGATGGTCATTTCCTGTGGTCTTAGCTGTTCCCATTTTTCTATCTTCAAAAGATAAGGCTTTGATATGAGATCTTCTAATTCCTCAGTGGAAGTGGGTGCTCCATGATCTCCGTAAGTATTGAACAGGCACACACATAAGACTGGAAATGTGATTATATAGGGACACACTCAGCCTGGATTACTAGTTGTTGTCTTGTATACTTGAATTCAACTACGAGATTGTAGACTGCAAAGCAGATAGATATGTTCATCTGCTTTACAGAGCTTTATAAACTACAGTGACATTTTTTCTGCTTCTGATTTCTTGGCTTTAACAGGAATGAATAAAGTTCATTGACAACAAAGGGCATTTTTCTTAACAATAAACATTTTCTGTCCAAAATGTACAGCCTGATGGCAAAAATAGAGTCCACCTTGGAATACTTTCACAAAATATTAGTACATGTCAATATCTCTTATATATTCACTAATTTACTTTACATGCAAATATCAGTACAATGTTTTCACCTCAGTACTCAGGATACTACTTCTTTCAAACACAGACACAAATGCAATCAACGCTCATTAGACAATTGCTGAAGGGCAATCATCTAATCTTCCTCAACCACACCCCAGGTAACTGCAATTACCTGAAGGTAGTTGCTGTCTGTTTCACCAAAGAATGTGAAAACTGGAATATTTGCTTCCAATGCCTGGTTTTCTAAGATCATTGAAGAAATATGCATATTTCAAATATATACATATATATGTTGCTGCCTGTTCTGAGCTTCCCTTCCCCCTCCCAAAGACACTTGCCTCTGCCATGTGCTCTGAGCTCCTTTGTTCTAAGCGCGGGCAAAACCAAATGTAACTCAGACTCTTTAGCAGTGTCTGATTGGCCGGTCACCCCGGGTCCGCCCCCAGTCCGCCCCTTTCCCCTTCTCCTAATAAAAGAGACGATCGAGGGAGGGCCCGCCCTCTTTTGGCTCTGCTGTCTTTCTGTGAACATCTCTTGTTGTGTGTTTCTTTAGAAAGCTTCTAACTGCAGGAAATTGAGCGAGCAGGGAGCTATATTTCTCCCTCTTTGCTTCTGCTGATGGTATTTGCTTTGCAGCTGGTACAGGTACTGATTTTAGAGCTACTAAAGTGCTAGATTGCCCGTGCTACCTCTCTAGGCTGCTCGAGGCTTTCTAAGGCATTAAACCACTAGCCTAGCCGGTAAAAAGCTGAAAAGATACCTTCCTCTCTTTTATATATATATATATATATATCTATAAAATGTCTTCACAAGTATATTAAGCATGCATATAGCTGTTCTGACTCTATAACACTAAACTTTCTAGCCTTTGAAAAAGAAATGACCAAATGCAAACTCCCTGCTTAATCCTGGACCTTTGCTAAATTCCAGGTTGAACCTAGGAACTGCTTGAGAAAAGTATATGCTGACCAGAGCCAAAACAATTTAGGTACTGTTCTAGCAATTTAGCAATGTAAATGTCTGATTTCCAATATCCAGGAAGTTCCTTGGCTCTCTTTAATTTATAATAATGGTGGAACTGGCATTTGCTTGTGTACATGCACCTTTTCTGTGACATAATAACATATCAATTTCTGTATTTCAGTAATAATCTGCAGCACAGTGAACACCAGACCCTTCCCAGCAAACTACATAAAAGTTACTTCACAATGACCCAAAATCAAGTCACCACTTAACCAGATGGGATAGTTTTAATGTTCTGAAATTCAGTGGATAAAATAATCTTTGGCTCTTACATAGTACCATTCATCCAAGCATTTCAAGAAACTTGGAGGCACTAAACAAGGAAAAAGTTTCCTTTGGGAGCAGCTGGAAGACTGTGTAAAGAAAGCAGTTCAAATCATTATAAAAGTTATTAACAACAAGGAAAAAATCTGCTTCCAACAGAACTGTTAGGCTCTAATGTGTTTCGTTCTTGTTACTACACTAGTTTTGTTGGGAAATAACAATTCACACTTCCTTCTGTTACAGCGGGGATACTGCAACACACGTATCAGACAACGAGGCCCATGGAAAAGAAATATCTATGGACCGATTCTTGATAGATGTTTCAGAGATGTTTATTTCTCCAGCCGCATGGCCGGGATCTGCCGAGGAACTGCTCAATCACGGGACCCGAGGGTCCTTGCCCGCGCAGGGGAGCACAAAACAACCAATGGGGAACGAGGCTGACCAGGGACAGGGAAACCCTGTACCTCCCCCAGGGCCCCTCTCCCAGGACCACATGGCAGGGGGAGGGCCCCAACATCCTTCTTTATAATAAGTATTTTGTCATCATGCAGGCAAATGTAATACCTTAGTTGTTACTTTTCACACTGAAAATTTATTGAACAAGGAAGAGAGGACAGTGTAAAAGACTGAGATGTTGTCCTTCAGTTTGGTATCTGAGCTCACCATGGAGACCTGGAGTGCAGAAGAAGGAAATACTTCACCATCCACTCATCTGGGTCAGATGAATCTGTTACAGTGCCCAGAAGAGGGATTTTTAAAGGTATTTACATATGTTTTGATGTAAGATTTTATTTCTAAAACATTTTATTCTAGCTCTGGGCACCATCAACCTCCAGTTCAGTCTGATATTTTGTGGCAGGAAGGACCATGCTAAGATCCTGTCCAGGAAGGCTGAGTTTCCAATGCTGGATCATTGGCGTCAGGGACCGCCGAGACACATCATCCATGAAGGAGTTATTGCCTGATGGTGGGTGGAGGAGCAGGTAATCTCTGAGGACAGGAGGGAAGGTGGCAAATAAGCAGCAGTGGCACATTGCATCAACCAAGGAAGACTTTTGACTCTACTCCCAGTGAGGTCATGCCAGTGGATAAGTGGAATGAGCCTCAGCCCAGGCAGCAGAAGCCAGATTTTATTTTCCGTTGAAGTTTTTACCTCACAAATCCATAGAAAGTCATCTCCTCACCAGGAACTTTTCCAAGGGGAGAAGCAGAGGGCTGGTTCTCAGTTGAACGAATGCATGTGTCTGCACAACTCCTTTTTGAGTGGCTTATTTTCCTTTTTTCCCTCTTGCTGTTCTATAGCAATGTCACACTCTGTGAGTGTACATGCATGTATTTGTAGAAACCCTCACTTTTGTAGGTAGTGTCTCTCCCTTCAGCAGCTACCCAAAGCCAGGAGCACACAGGCACTCACTGCATATGCAGTGTTATCTGCACAGCACAGAGAGATGCTCCAACCCAGCCTTGAACCAGGCAACTTGGGCAGCATGTGTGTTCTGGCCTGACAGATAGAAAACTTAATAAATTGCAAATGTGTAATCACACTACTTACCCAAAATTCTCCCAGTTACTTCATTTATAATGTTTTACTGGCTTCCAACACAGCATTTTATCTTTCCATCTTGAAGACCTTTGTAAGACTATTCAAGACACAGCTGGTTTCTACCTTTCCAATGGCAGAAATGAATAAAGTGAAGCAAGTTCTACCAATGCAGTTATAAACAACTCAAAAATTTTAGTAGTTTGGATGAGATTTCTGGAAAAAAAAATTCAAAAAAACCCAGCAATATATAAAAATAATTTTCCTTATAATTAATAGTATATTATTAATGAGAAACCCTAACAAAAATGTAGTCTATGGTTTCAAGTTTCATTTGACTTTCAGCAAAATGTATAGTCCATGTTTAACCCTCCTTTTGTCCTCTTTTTGTCAGCTATTATTTCTTCAAATGTATGACATTGTTAATCTGTGTTAAAGATTATGGAGTGATTTCCATTTTGATTCTCTTTTACAATTTGTTTGTACAATTCTAGAAACTGCTTATTACAGCATGCATTTCCCAGGCTTGTTTTGTGTCTGAATTTTACAATAATTTTATCCTCAACTGTTCAGCCTTTTTTTTTAAAGATAAGAAAAAAATAGATGAACATTACATCATGTACGGCAACACACAAAGTAGAGCACCACCAGCAACACTTTAGGTATCAAGTTTCACACAACAAAGAATTAAACAGTGGAAGTTTTGAACACAGGCCAGTGTGAAGGCCAAAGATTAAAAATGAGATAAAGGACTCAGACAATCTCCCAGAGGATCCAATTTTGGGGTAATCACTAGCTGACAGGATCTAAGACTGGATCAATTCATATTCGCTTCTTCCCCTGTGGATTTGCTAGTGGCTACTGTCAGCATCAGTATAACTCTAACTGAAAGGATTCTTTGGAAGTGTTACATTTGTCTTGAAAAGAGCCATCACTGGGTAACGTGCCTATATAAGATAACTTCCATGGCTAAAAATAAATGTTCTTGAGAGAGTAGCTATGAAATATGATTAATAATAGCTGAGCAATGGAATATATAAATTCTAGAAACAGTCTTCATAAGTGAAGGATAAGTTTTAACAAGATAAAGCTTTATAGCAACCAACAAGCCCTTAAATGGCCAAAATACTTATGAATCATTTAAAATATCTGTGGCCAAGCAGGAGGGTTCATTTTTTAAGCTCTGAAACTTCCAGTAATTTTATATGAAATTTCATAATCTATAACCAGGCTTGATGAGTCCAACAGGTATGTGCTCAGTTCAGCAGTTTTTCCATTACACACTTTAGGAAGTCCTATAAATATCAATCTAGATGACGGACAAAGCAACCTGGATACACTTAGATTAAAATGAGAATATTGAGTAAGGACCTATAAAGGCTATTAACTATTAGGTTGTGTCACAACCCATACGCCTCTCCTAGGATGACCAAGGATTCCTCTGCAATTTCCAAAAACTTCAGGGGACTTTTACCCTGTAAGACTCCTCCATGATGGCAGGAGATACTAATGTGCATTGGGTGAGACACAAGTTCTCATGGATGGCGTTGGAGGGGGCTACCATCAGAGATACTGGGTTAGGAAAGGACAAATGTTTGTAATGCTGCATCTCATTTTCCAACCTGTCAACCAGTTTTATCAACCTGAGTGGCCCCGTTAATTTTTTCCAAATCTAATATGTATTGCCATTCTGAAATTCAGCTCTGCTTATTTAGGGAATCCTGTCATATTTACTGATATACTTACTGGGAAAGAAGCAGAAAAGACAGAAAGTTTCCACAAAATATCAAGGTCAACTTCAAATGAGTGCATTGACTGAGGAAAATATAGGACTTAAAATAAAAGATAAAAAGTAAAATATCTGCCAATAGCTGGAAAGAGAAAACACATTTTGTGTGATGCTTTCTTGTTGGTGGTGATTCAGCACTCAGGCAGAAGGTTAGGCATGATCAATTAATTCCAAAAAGGTGATCACACAGCATGTACTCAAAACAGCCCCAGTTATTGCCGTCAGCTATTGCTCCCTGGTTTTGGAGATGTGGTTTAGGGGTGAACATGGTGGTGGTGCCAGGATGATGGCTGGACTTGATGATCTTGGAGGTCTTTTCCAACCTTGACTATTTTAGATTTCATGATTCTGTTACCTTGGGGAGGGGAAGCCTTAGACTTTTTCTTTAATTTAATTTGTCTGTGTTTTCTCAGCTTGTGTAAGCTTTAATTCTTATTAGAGTTATCAATCACAAGAGCAATATGAAAGTGGATCAACATAGAAGTATCTGAGCTGTGCAAAAAAGAGGAGTGGAGAGTAGGAAGAAAATGTTAATCTTTGTTTGGTCACAGTTACATGACAAGTCATAGTCTCTATTACATACAATACACATAGGGACTGGCCATAGTAAATATATACAGTTTCAAACTGAATGGAAAAAGTTCCTTGATCTCAGAAACCTTCAAAGAATTAAAAAATTATCCCGTTCTATCTTTACAATGTTGTGTAAAAATGGACAATCATTATATTTCTCCCTGTGAAAACATACAAAAACTTGTCCATTCATACAGCAATATCATTTAGCTTCAAGCAGGTATGTGAATATAAGTAGTCTTGAATGTGAAAGTCTTGGATTCAAGTCACTACTTTTAACTATTTTTTTTGGTGGATTGCTCTCAGTGACTCTTGATGGAGAAAACTAAATAACCCCTGAATTGGGACACTGAACCTTGCTTTGTTCCTTTCTGTGTGAGTACAAGTTGGTTATTTTTCTATAGCTGGTAAGTCTCTGTCTGATCTTGACTCAAATGTAATCAAAACTGAAAACATTTCGAAGTTCGTTTTCCCTCACACTTCCTTTTATTTCTTATAGAGTAAAAAATTTATTTAAACAGTATTTTTAAAATAGTTACAACAAATTCTAACCAAACTGGCTCTCAAAATGAACAGATATATCTTAGTGGAGTTGAATCACAGCTATAGTTGGGAAAGACAATATCAATAAATTCACTGGTCCTGCATATAAGACAATTGTCAAAAGAAATAATCTTCCAAGAGTCCTGAACAAGGTAGAAAAATACAAATAACTAAGAAATAGTAGGGGGGACAAGGAGGAGGAGAAGGAGGAGGAGGAGGGAATGGTGACCTACATGAAGCTGAGGAAACATTTTCTATATGTCTGAAATAAGGTGAGAAAAAAAGTAGGGAATTTCCTACTTATGCCTTAAGTGAATGCAATAATATAGTATAGCAGCACTGAGGCTGAGAACTTCATTTTCACTTTACGTCTAGAAGAGAGTTACTTTGGAGTGTTATTATTCCCAAAACTCTCAGGAGAACTGTGGCAGACAGGACTGGGCCTACAATCTTGAATGCCATTATTTGAATCTGTCTTTTCTGTGTCACACTAGTTTGAGTGTATATAGTATATTACCTTTAATTAATTGAGTGTTTATGTGTTAAAAAGTTATTCACTTGTGCAGAGAGTGATTTGCTGGGATTTATGATGGGAACATTTTATAACAGCAGCATGTGTTTCCCTACAATTTGTATAGGTTCATTCATTATAATTTTTCCTGATGTTTTGCCTACCATATTATTAACTTCCCCAAAGCAATGAAATAGCAGCTTGTCTTCTCACAGCAGAGAAACGAGAGGAATAATTATGAATGTGGAAATCCCAGTGAAAACATGCTTCTATTGAAAGGGCCTAGTGGTCCAAATAGAGGCCTGCTGGATTTATGAAGTCTATAAAAAAAGCAAACATACAGAAAAACAGATGCTTTTTTGCTTCCAAAAATCTTGGAAGTCCTACACTTAGGAAAAAAGGGGGAAGGTAACAGGAGAGAATGTTACATTTAAAATAGAATCATAGAATCGTTTAGGTTGGAAAAGACCTCTAAGATCATCAAGTCTGTTAACCCAGCACTGCCAAGCCCAGCACTAAACCATGTACCTAACATGGCTTATGCTGCCATTAACAAAAATTTATATTTTACTGTAGGCTACAAAGTCTGAATAAATTGTCCAAGCTTCAAGTCTTTGCCATGCATAACTGTTTAATTATTTAATTATTTGTTAGTGGAAATTTTTTTCCAGGCTGTCAGTGAGGATGTAGAGGGAAAGCCTGTGAAATCAATTCCAGAAAATGTTGTGGATCACTGGTTATTTTACAAAGATCCAAAGCTGACAGGACCACCGCAGTCATTTGTGTTTATTGTTCAAAAGGGTGCTTTTTTGGACCATCCCTACCGAAACCAATCTTGTTTAAGAAAAGAGTAAAGGGGGGTTGAGGGGACCAAAAAAGCAGGAGGCAGAGTAAGCAATGAGCCCTCTCCAAGCCCCGCTTGAGGATAGCCTTCCCCAGCACTGCCCTGGCCCTACCCCTCGCTAAGGCACTTTGTATTATTACATGTGCACTCTTCATTGTTTTTTCTCACAACAACCCGGTCTGCTCCTGCACTCCGTCGTCCGGGTGGCCACTCATAAAAAATGTGATTTACATTCTTGTTTCTCTCTTGCCACCTTTTCACTTCCTGTTGCCTCTGCAGCCCATACTTTGCTTGCCTTTTCTGTTCTTTTAATCTGAAAACTGAATTTATGTACATTTTATGCTTATTACTATTACATTTGTGCACGCAGCAGAGGAAAAAAATTAAACACTGTCATCAGAATTGTCCAAGTTTTTCTTTTTTCAAATAATGTATAGATGATAAATTATTCAAAAATGAAAAAGAAAAAGATTGCTTTGCTGAAGATGACAAAACAATTCAAAATAAAAGCAAAGAATTTTATCTTAGTTGCTTCCTATCACATTCCAAAATTTTTCACACCTAAAAATAATCACATCCAAAGTATTATTACACATAGACTACAACAGCATCCTTTGAAACAGGCAGAAACTCTTTTCAATGTCATTGAAAAGCAATGCAAGAAATCAAGGATTGGAGGTGACACAGAGTGACAGTGGATTTGATAGATGAAGTCATGGAGCTTGAAAACATGTGCTCACCTTTTGCCAGGACCAAACCTCAAACAGCCAAATTCAAGTCCTTTGAAAGACCTAAGACAATTTACCCCTACTGAGGAGCTGCTCCTGTGAATATAAATCCATGCTATAGCAGAATAAAAGGCTCATTTTGTGCTAATTCAGTCCCACTCAGCAGCAAAGCCTGAGCAGAAAGATCTGTCATCAAGTTGAAGCTCTCTGACTGGCTGTACGCTTCTTGCTGTAAATCTCACAGATTCTCATAAAAGCAGGTCCATCCTGAGTTCTCATTGGAGACTAGAAGTAGCCCTTAGCATTTGTAGAAATAGGCAGCAGATATGGCTGTTTGTTCTTTATTCCCCTGTCTGCCTTAAATTCAGATCCTGTTTTCTCTATTAGGGTTAAGGAAAGAAAAGCGATTAACTGGAAGAACATATGAACAAGTGAAGAGATTCAGAGTTCAAGTATGCACAAAAGATTTGGCTGCTCCCCTGGAATTTATTTAAATTGACCTGATTTTTTTTCAAAGGTAAAGAATGATACATCATGCCCACAGTCTTCCAGCTGGTAAAGCAATCCTCCTCTGTTCCCCACTCCTCAGAGGCAGTCTGCTCTCTTACCTGAACATTTCTTTTTAAAGGGTAAACAGTTCCAACACCATCAGTCTTGCAGGCACACACCTTTTAGCTGCACGGTGCTTTTCATCTGCCCTCAGTACAGCTGAAGGGGAGCACAGCCCCTGCAGCTTCCAGTGTCTGAAAAGATTCAGAAATGTGCCAATGCCAGACCTGCCCCATACATACCATACAAATTTTTCAATATTCTCACCTCAACATTACTTCTCTGCAAGATGATGAAAAGGTCTATGCCTATTTCAGCGCACGGCATTGGGAATTTACCTTAGGAGCCAAAGCCATGAGCTCAGAGCTTGCAGTCAGCAACTTCTGGCTTCTCGTCCCAGCTGTGACACTGATGTACAGGATGACACTGGGGTAGTCATTCTGTGAGAATCTTTTTTATGCTCCTTAGTCATAAGATAGGGTTCCTTGTTTTTCACAACTCTTTTGGGAATTAGTTACTTACTTCGGTGTGAGGGAAGGGGAGAATTATATAGGTGATAACAGTTATTAATTTATAATAGGAAGAAATAGGGAAAAATGCTTCAAACCCAGGAATGATCAACTATTTTTAGTATATCAGTAACAGTAGCACTTGTGGGACTTAAAATCAAGGCAATTAAAAGATATTTTTTAATCAGTTCTCATGCTTCTTTTGTAAAATAGTGATTAAAGATTCTTGTTTAAACCTACATCATAAATTACTACAATTAAGTGATTAAGTTAATTCCCAGGAAACATAGCTAACATAGTGGCTATGTTCATTTGTATTACATCAAGTGATTTGGTGGACTTTAGGTTCTACTTGATGTGAGGTACAGAAACATCACAAAGAAATAGAGGTGGAAAAGTCCATCGGTACCAGGGAAAGGCAAGAAGAGGTCTAAATGTTCCCAGACAGAGTACGTGACAGAGTTTAAAAACAAACAGGTTTCCCTGCCCCCTGCGCAATCTTCTTAGCTCCAGAAGAGCCTTGGTAGAAAATGTTAGTACTGTTAAACTACTAGGTTTAAGCTTTAGCTAGTATATTTGTGTGAAGTTACACTTCTGCAAAACACTGAGTGTTATTTAAAGAACTTCTTGCAAATCAAGGTACAGCAAGTATGTACACTTGCAACCATAAGCCAGGGAACAAGGGCTCTCACTCATGGTTAATGGCTTCAGTGGTTGGGCTGCAAAGAAGAGAAAAGTAAGTCTTCAGAGGGATATTGAAAGATTTATAAAATCATGTAAGAAAGAAAGGAAAAACATTCAGAATCTCTCCATGGAGAAAAAGAAAAAAAGGAAAAATAATCAGAAGCAGCAAGTTCAGTGGTTATCAGGACTAAAATGAACTTTTTCTTCTCTGCTTTGAAAAATCTTCAAATATAACAAATATTCCTCAGACTGAAACCTCTTTGATTTTAAATGTTTCCCAGTGTCTTTCTTAAGTGTTTTGTTTTAAATGATGAAGTTTTTATAAATAGTGGACACATAATAAGCTTCTGTGGGATTTGGACTTTATCCCACAAGTGAGAGGAAGACCTCATAACTCAAGGAGTGATGAAGCCGCAAGAGACTTATGAAGGTTTTTCCGCACTAGTGGGATTAATTCCATATTCCACAGATGCCCATTATATAGAGGTTCTCTGTTTATACTGCAAGGAGGTAAAAAGATTTTTTTTTTATTAGATTAAAATGTCAGGGTTGAATATAAATGGCTTAGTCAGAAGAGTAAAAGAACAGCTGCTTTGTGGTGTCACAAAACATCCAGAAAACAGTGACTGGGTTAGTGGAGAGACATGCATTGAAAATGGTTTTTGTAGCAAGGAGGCATCACTACAGATCACTTGCTCCCTCTAATAGTAAGGCAAGGAGCCCTGATCTTTTGAAGAGGATTTGTGAATTGGTTTTCTTCATCACTTCCAGCATTCAAGCCCCTGTTTCTACTGCTCTTCGGCTTTGCTGCTTCCTAACATTGACAGGTCTCCCCAATACACCAAGATCACTTACAAAGGAAAAGGTGAACTTACACAAAAATTGGCTGTCCTACTTTGACTAAAATGAACCTTTAGTTCAACATTTTGCAACTCTGGAAAACCGCTGAAACTAAGCTGACTATGTCCTGGAAACAAGGAGTGTATTCCATATGAATCAGTGATGCATTTGCTCAGCAAAACCCCCAAACACTGCCTGTTTTTATGTTAGACTACTGCCTTGCTGTATTATGCCATTATTTTTATATAGCAGTTCTCCTCTCTGTTCTGAAGTATTTCAAGACTGGATATAACCCTCAACATAAGAAAAAATCAGACTCATGTATTTACATAATCTGTTTTCTTGGAGATATTTCTCTTTTTATGAAACACTCTTTATCGTCAAAACAGGAAGGCTCTAAAGCACAAATTTTAAAAACAGATTTTGGCTTCAACTTGAAGACCAAAAGCTTTCATTAAGAGACTGAGTTCTCTGCAATACTAAGTTTTAAATTAAAACTTACATTGTTCACTGTTATTGTAGAATCCTCTGTATTTTTCATGACATTAGGCAAAACATTTTTGTTTATGTGGAGCATAAACACTCAAAGTAACTTCTGACCGTACGTGCATTGCAATGTGTAAGCCCCGAAGCAATGTCTCTCTCTGGATTTCATTCAGCATGGAGCAAGCTGCCTGCAAACACTGTATCATTCTGCCCAGCTTTTAAATACCTGGGAAAATCTGTCCTCATTTGTTAAATCCAGCTGCTGCTTATGGGTTCAACTGAAACCTGCAGCTTGAAATATCCAAATAAGAGGGCCATGCCTGAATTTCAAAACCCAAGCAGCTATTTCAGAATGAAGTCTTGCCATAACCACAGAGCACAGACCTGCAATGAAGACTGGAGTCAGGGGCCATCTGGCATGGGGCTGCAGAAATCCAGATCATCCTGCTGGTTACTGTTGATAGTGCTGGGCAACTGTGAGAACATACCTTTCTTTAATACTCTGTCTGATGCTCCTTTCAGAAGAGCCCGCTGAGGTGCCCAACCTGTGGTCTGGTTCCTGTTGCTCCATGGAGAACTGGTGAGCCACAAAGGGCTGGCTCCCTCCCTGCTGTGAAGGCAAAAAAATAAGAGAAAAAAAAAATAATAATAAAACACAACAAAACAGAACGAGAAGAGCAGAAAGGGGGTAAATAAAGTCAAGAGAACAAGCTGATGGCAGGATTCATGCTTTTCAAAAAGGGAGCATGCTTCTGTCCAAGTAAAATCAAAGTCTTTTTTAGCCATGTATTAGCAATTATGCTAATATTGCACAAAAACATAATTCCTGCCATAACCACAACTGTGTAAGAGGCAGTGTTCACAACAGCCTCTCCTAAGCATGGATTGTGACCCATAAGGCAGCCTCTGTGAGCTGTACTATCTCACTAAGAGCAGATGGGAGACTCCCATCCTATGCTGAGAGCTTCAACACCTGTGCCAAGAGTACTAGAAACCTGGAAAATATCTGGCCCTTCCTGTGATGCCATCTCACATTGCAGCTCGATCTACATCTGCCTTAACCACAAGTCTATAAATCTGAGGCTCTGCTCTGGGTAGGATGCAAGGAAAAGATCCTTTTAAAGGTCCTTTTACCCTCTACTTCTCATGGATCGGTATTTTGAGGTCAAGTATTTTTAAATATATTTTTTTAGTACTTTACATACATATCTGCTTGCCTACTTAAAATAGCTTAAGAAATATTTTGGGCACAAAAACACAAACACATCTTTAATGAAGTTCTGGAGTTACCTCCCCATCAATGACAGCAGTGTGGAGAGGTGCTGTGGTAAGTTTCTAACAGGGCTCTGATTCCCCATGTCAAAAAGAACAAAGTTAAAAATAGCATAACTTGAAGGAGAGACAAAGAAAAGAACACTACAACATCAGTAAATTTCTCCAATTTCTCTCTAAAAATTTTGTCTTTACTTTTAAGCATAAGTTTTACTAGTCTGTCTCAAGGAAGCTAACTCTGAGTTTAGTCGAGAGGATATCTTTAACAGGATCTGCACTGTGATGGAGAAAACTGATCAGGAACCCAATCAGAAATTAGAAACTGGATGAAGTTCTATCAACTGTATTCTATAAATCATCTTCTGCACTCTGGACCTGGTCTCTTCTGCCATACATTTTTTGCATGATGGTAATTTCACAGCTTCTTTACGGAGTTCTTCCAAATTTATACTAACACTGTGGAAGCCTCTACTAATATTTCTGCATGCTTTCCTACTAGGTTGAGGCAGGGAGTGCAAAGTTAGATGCAAAGAAATCCACAATGAAATCATCCTCTCCCAATATGGAAAGATTTCTACACCTAACTCGTCCTATCCAATTTTTCCTACACGGGAAAAACACGCTGTAACCGTTTTCTTAAATCTCCTTCACTGGAATGGCAGTATGCCTTCACAGGGAAGCAGGGAGGAGGGTGAAGGAAGATGACATCTTGGAGATTGCAGTATCCTCCCCTTGATTGATGTAAGTGCTCCACTGGGGGTATGACTTCAATTCTTTCCTTGAAACATGAATCAAACGAGGCCACAAGCAAATAGATTTCCCTGTCAAACATTTCACTTCCTGCAGACAGTTAAGAGTTGATGTGACATGCTGTGCACGGTTTATTTTTGCTTTTGGGCCAACAAATTGCTGTACTGTTTTCCAGGCCCTTAAACTTGGTTTGTGTTTGCTGAAAGAAGCGTTGCAGGCACACTGGCTGCGAGTCCAGTAGGATTTCTAGCACACTGACTGATCCTAAACATTCAGCTGAAGAAATGAAAGATCAGTAAACCAAATTTGGGCCAGAGGTGCATGTGTTCCTCTTTGCTAAAGACCTCAAAAGAGCAGACCATGGAGTTTCTTTAATGTCATCATATTTGTTGCATCATCTAGTTTGCCTTTTAACAAAACTATCAACTGATGCAATTGCCTGACTTGTGCATACAAAAAATAGAAACCCAGAGAACACTCTTGTTCTGCCATTTTTTGTCCCCTGGCCAACAGGCATTTAAAACCTGTGCAAATTCAAGCATCAAAATAATTTCTTAGTGAAAAAAGCAGGACAACAAGCAGTAAGTCTGGCTCACAGACACAGCGGTAATAAATGGCAGAGCTAGGAGTAGTCCATACTCTACAGACCTGGCTGTTCACTCACTGAAGTAAATGAAATCCAAATTACTTTGAATGAATTTTATCCTAAGTTCCCTGTGGTAAAGAAGGGGAGAAAGAGATGCTGTAGAATCACCTGTGATTTTGCTGATTTGTGGGACAGAGATCATGACCCACCTCATAACAATTTAAAGCAGCTTTTCTTCTATCTGCAGGCTTTAAATATCCATTGAACCAACAGCAGAGCAGCATGGGTATAATACAAAATAACAGGACAAACTTGTTGAATGACTGACTCAGTCAGGGTTATCTGAAAGTTGTAAGAAGCAGTCCTCTGTCTGATAGTGGCTGTGATTATTGTAGGGCATACTGCTGGCATGACAACATTAAAGAAACACTGGGATCGTCCTACTAATGTGACATTTTCCTTTTGATTCCTGTGGTACTAAAATTAACAGAACACACATTTTTGCAACATTGTGGTACAACTATAATAGAGCAAAATATTTTTTGAGCACTACAGTAGAGGACAAAATATAGAGTTCAGAGGTAAAATAAAAATTGAATACTTCATTTTTCTCTGACATCCATGTGTTGAAAACAAAGGTTGATATAATACAGTCCAAAAACCATTTGGTCTGGCCTTAGTTTTTTGAGGAGCATCTCCAGACCAAGACCTGCTAGTTAGTCAAGTTGCCTTGTATGTATAGATAGATATCTATTTCTGAATTTTCCCCTTAGTAAAGTCTTAGCAAAAAAAAGTCATATGTAAAAGCATATCATTCAAAACATGCAGACATAAAGAACAAGACTTCATAGAAGGTAGTGAAAATATTACTACTTATACCAGTGCTGAGCTGGTTCAGTACCCCTGAAGATCTTCATGAACTTTGCAAACAGCTCCTTTCTCATTCAGTCAAGAGGCTGAATGCGTAACTAGGTCAGACGCGCCATAGCAAGGAAATTGCTTCTTGGTATTGGTAATGCCAATACAAATTTTCCGGCACAGGAATGCCAACATGCTTCAGACTTCACCTGGGGAGGAGAAGAGGAAGTAATTTGGTTTCTACAGTGGTGCAGCCCTGGGCATTTTGCAAAGATTACCTGTGATACCAGCTGTGGTAGCAGTGGTATTTGGGAAGTGGAAAACTGTTTGACACAGAAAAATATTTCACTGCTGTCATTTCTCTCCTCTCTATCTTCCTGAAGTGCAGAGAAGGAGAAATGTCAGAGGCATTTTGGGATAAGAAACTGCCTGTTTGGCTACTTTGCCTCTTCGTGTTTGACTATTTTTTTCCTCCCACTCCACTCTGTGTTTCTTTCCACTCTCATATGTTGTTTTAACACTGATGTCCCTAGGTGCTTAGTTTTCTTCAGCTGGTTGCCGTCTAGTTGGAGGAAAAAATAAACGAGCATACAATTTTCTGAATCAATGTTATAACTGTCACACTGCTAATGTTGACCTCCTTGTTTTTGATGTCAGTACCACAGACTGCTTTAGAAGAATCTCTTTATTGCCTGAAAATACATAGTTTGATCCCTAACTGCTCCTTAGTAACTCTGACTTCTGTTTTCTCCCTTTATTTCCATATTTTTGACCATTTTCCCTTCTTCCAGGGACCATGAACATTTTACTTCATTTATAATCTAGCAGTGGCCAGAAATGTCACTCACCTCTGCATCCACATTTTTCTAGGTGAGTCAAACATAGATACATGCTGTTCCTGTCCTAAAGGGTGTTGTAATCTAAAGCACCAAGAGCGGTTGCTAGCAGATTCTGTATTTTAAATTTCATAGCCAGGCAGCATAACAAAGTGGCTGGACCAGCAGCAGTACATGTATCTTCACATCTAACATACAAATAATATATTTAAGTATATTTTTCTGAATATAGTGATATATAGACACATTTATACATGTTTAATATCTTCAGATAAGACCATTTCATAACAGCCTTATCTTTTAATCCTAAACTCATACCTCTAGGTGAATATCTTTTTCGGCATTCATAAATTATGATTCAGTAACTATTGATGTAAGAGTAGCAATGGGAAGTTTAGAAAGCCAATAGGGTATAAACTGTGCCAGTAACAGAACAGTGTTCCTGACATCTCTACAATATAATGGGGAAGTATACATAAAACCAAATTAACCTTTTAGAATTTTCATGAGCAGAAAAGGATTTAATTAAGGAAGTCAAGGTTCCCTTCCAGTTCCTTCTTCCAAAAAAACCTGAAAAAATCTGGTCTTTGACCTTTATACATAAAATGAATTCTACATCATATTTCTGCATATAGCTCTCTAAGGAGAATCAAGTTTACACTTCCCTCCCAATCCAAACCATAACAGTACTTAATTAGGTGATAATTTATGTAGTACTTAGCATGAACGTTTGACACTTGCTGAAATAGGCAGCATGAGTGTACATATGTTATCACCTGACTACATCAAGCAGCAGAGCCTATGCATTGGTCAGGTATCTTGGGCTTTATAAGGTATCAAGTAACATTTATAACCCTGTTGTGCCTAAATTTCTAATAGGTTGGACCTGTCTCCAGTGTCCATTAATATATATGCCTGGATGTAGTTAAAGCACTGGTTATAAGATCTTCAAAACAACAGCAGATAAGGAAACCAGATGTCAAGACAATTTGCAACAGGGCTGTCCAGAACTGTGTCACTCTGCTCAGCTTTGAGTGCATCACTGACAAACATTTAATTTTTGCCCACCCAATATGACTAAAAACATGGAATTGAACTCTTTTCCTACCAAAGTTATACCTTGAATAATTATAACTATACTAATCCAACTTATAAAAATTGTACAGAGCATTTTTATACAGGGCTTTTTTCTCTACCCATGCAGTCATACTGCTCTGTTAGGTTGAATAGCAACATTTTGATGGAGCTGCTATTTTTCTAAATGGTCAGATTATTTTGGTTACAGGTAGCTCATTTTGCTTTGGATGGTCAAAGCCGAACTCTCAAATTGTGAAAGATTTGATAAGAGAATAGACATTAATTCACAAATTTTCTCTGTTGAGCAGCTCTAGTAAACAACAGGTAATATTGCATCCCTAGTTTGGAATCGAAGATGCTGAGCTACCCTGAACATGTCTAAATAGAGAATTGTACCCACTTTTGTAATTATACTTTCCTTCTCTCTACCTAGTAACAATTAATGGCATCTCACTTAGTGTTGTGAAAATAAACTCAGATCTTATATGCACATGTTCAGCATGTTAAGCAAGCATGTGTCATAAAGAGATAAAATTAAATTAACAAGTGCTGATTCATTGTATTCTACTTTGGTTCACATTTATTAATTAGGTTTCTTACATCAATTTTGATATTCTTATTTACCTTCACTAATAATCACACTGTTTATGAGAATAGTAGAGACAGTGTAATCCTTTGTACTGTTTTTTATAAATTTCAGAAATTTCTTTACAATACCAAGAAAATACAACAACCATCATACTTCCCGTGTTCTGCTGAGTTGTACCAGAGTGGTTACAGGCTAGTTGACTTTTTTTTTATGTTGTTTTTTTTTCACAGAAAGCTATAGGTCAGCCTCTAAAAAACTATTGTCACCATGAAAAAAATCTGAAATATAGTGACAATAAAATGAAAACAAAATGTTTAGAGAATCAAATTAATGTGGTGGTCTTTTCTAAAATAGCTTTAAGTGTGGTTAAAACACCAGTACTCTTCCACTATTCCTCTGGTAGAATATTAAATGTACAGATTAAAAACAGTTTTTAAGTAATAAAGAGTAAATAATTCCATTTTATAGTCAAAAATATTAATTTAAATGGACTTTTGAATTTTTTACCAGTCTTTGCTAGCCATTCATTTACAGATAAGCTCCATGTAATGTTTTAAGACATATTATACTTAAGCACCTGTATTTTTGGTAGCTTAATTCAAAATTGACTCCAAATGCAAATTAAATTAGGTTAATGTAAATTGCATTGCTGTGTCATGGTTTCACCCCAGTCAGCAGCCAAGCCCCACACAGCCGCTCGCTCACTCCCACCAGCAGGATTAGCAAGAGAATCAGAAGGGTGGAAAATTCATAGGTTGAGATAAAGACAGTTCAATAGGGAAAGCAAAAGGCACACACACAAGCAAAGTAAAACAAAGAATTAAGTCACTGCTCCCCATGGGCAGGCAGGTGTTCAGCCATCCCCAGGACAGCAGGGCTGCATCACACATAATGGAGACTTGAGAAGACAAATGCCATCACTCCAAGCATCCCCCCCCTTCCTCTTTCTTCCCCCACTTTATATACTGAGCACAATATCAAATGGTCTGGAACACCCCTTTGGTCATTTTAGGTCCCCTGTCCTGGCTGTGTCTCCTCCCAGCCTCCCAGGCACCCCCAACTTCCTCCCCAGTGTGGCAGCACAAAAAGCAGAGAAGGCCTTGGCTCTGTGCAAGCCCTGCCCAGCAATAACATCTCTATTATCACAGTGTTCAGAACAAACCCAAAACACAGCCCTGTGCCAACCACTGTGAAGAAAATCAACTCTACCCCAGCCAAAACCAGCACATAATGCACAGGATTTTTTCATTAATCAACAGTGATGTTGGTTATGAAATAATTTATCTCATCAGCCATTTTAACAAAAGCAAGAAATACTTAATGAGTTTGCTGATTTTTGTCACAAGTTAAACATTTCATAATAAGTCATCAGTTTTTGAAGAAGGAAAACTATGAATTGAACCTTGTGTTTCCATCCATAGACTTCACTGATTTGTCTTTCACCAACAAAAGAGGCAGAATGAATGGGAGATAACCTTGAATGTAGTGATGTTGTGACTAACAAACACCTGATCTTGATTCTGAAATTCCTGCAACTCCAACTCTGCCCCAGACTGTCCCTAGCAGGGTCTGGTTCTCCAACAGCTTGCAGACAGCATCGTTTTTCACACTGTGCAGTATGATGCCATACTGTTTTGACTACAAAACAGACCCTTGTTCCTCTAAGCTAAGTAATTTTAAAATATGCAGGGCAACATTTAATTAATCCCAGCGTGTATCCTTGGATATCCTCTTCTTTACAAATCACAAATTACTAGCAAGCTAGGGTTGTAGCACACCACCAAGACACCGTCAAATGCCTCCCAGACCGGTTTGGTTTGCTCTTCTCAGTTACTAGCCAAAATGCAAGAGGGAAATCCAGCTACTGATGCCATTCAAGGCAGAGCAGACATTCCCTGGTTATTTTAAATAGTTATTCTTGAAACTGATTCTAATTTTATAGAGTATCTGTGAATAGGGAAAGACAGAGGTTTAGCATTTTTTACCAGCTATCAGACTTCTTAGGATCTCTTCCCCATACAGACAAAAGAAGCTGGGTTATTCCTGGGTATAGACAAAGAGCCTGAATCATACTGAATTTCACCATGTTAAAAAAAATAAAAATAAAAAAAAATTTAAAAAAACAGCTACTGTGAAGAGTGTTGAGAAGCAAGGGCCCATTTATATTCTGTCTAAAATTTAGCATAAGACCACAAAGCATAGAATTCCAGGGGACTCAATTCAAAGCAAAATGTTTAAGCTTCTTCACTGAAGAACTTTATGCATGGCCAGAGAAAACAGAGAACAACAACTTTCCACAGTGTTTAGCTGCTTTGCTTGTGCTTCCATGATACAGAGGCCAAACATACAGTAATTTTAACTGAATCAAGTCCAAGACTTTTCTAAGTGTATCCACTGAAAATGAAACCGACCTTGGGGAGAAAGAAGAAATGGCAGAGCAGTGAAAACATCTTGTGCCTTAAGGAAAAGCTTAGAGAAAGTAGCAGCGGCTCATGCCTCCTCTCAAAATAATAACTAGGGTTATTATTTACCAGACAGAAATGACCTTTCTTCTTGCACAGTAAGTCTTTGGTGCCAGCAAAGGCAGACAAGGTAACTAAATAAGTGTTCTGAAAGAGAACAGGAGTGAGTATTCAGGATGATGCTAGTACGACAGGAAACAAGAGCAAGAGATTCTCTTTCTCCTTCTCAAATGGAAATGATGATTTATCATAGGCAACTAAATAAGAAAAAGAGTGTATGTCAACAGAGAGCAATTGGTAGAACTTCTGGCAAGAGAAGGGATATTGAATCAATAATGATGGCAATGGCTTTATTTTAAATTCTAAAATTATCCTTGCCGTACTCAAAGTATCATTTTTATAAAAATTATTAAATGGTATTAAGAATATATGGTCAAAATTCCCCTCAAGCCTATTTGTTCATTCCCAAACAAAAAAAAAAATAACTACAATGCAACATGTATTTTCCAACATTTGTCTAACAAATGGACAGACTACATTACTCACCCAAAGAATCACCTCCCATGAGTTATGTCTCTTTCCACTTCACTTCTTTCCTTTTTATCTTTAATTTTTCGTGAATAAATCTTAAAGGTATCCTACATTTTCTTCTTTTCCTTTCCTTTGTCAACCCCTCTTGCTCTCTGCCACTTTCTCTTGCAGGAGGTTCATATAACTTTCAGTTCACCTCCTCTCTCCCCTCAAGAGAGGGAAAAGGTGGAAAGGAGAGAAAAAACTTCCTTTATTACCTCTTTTGCTAGATTCATTGGCTTGGGCAGGAGCATGTGTCTTGAGGTACCAAACTCTTCACACATCTTGATATCCATGAGCATGGAAATGTCCAATCCCACCACAGTGTGTCACAGCAGTTGAACTCAGTTGTTAATAAAGCTTATGATCTGCTGCAAAATTCTGAATACTTGAACAAATACAAATATGCTTCATTTTCACAGGTTTTTCTTTAGTGATTAAGTTTTCCCTATGTCTTTTCTCCTAATTATATTTTTTCAAAGCACACCAGATAGTAATTCTGCATGACAGTTTTATCACCTGCATAACATTTCAAATGAAATGTTTTATTGCATTTGATGTTATTTAAATACTTACCATATACTCTTCAGTCCTACAGGTTTCAATGTGTTCTGGCTATATTAAAAAATACTTAGTAGACAGTTGGGGTATGTGCTGGTTTTTTCCATTTTAAGTGTTTAAGTGGAACATATAGTATGTTGCAAATACATTTCATATACATATATAGTTCTTTATGCATTGTTAAGAATATATTTTTTGAATTGCCATAGTTAAGCTTGTCACATTTTCCATTGCAAACTTAATTTTAGGGTTTATAACTTCTCCATAAAATATGTCCTTCAGTAGGAAATGTGACATTTAATTCCCCAGCTGTAAAGAGGAGGTGAGGTTTTTCCTTACAAAAACCAGATTAATAAAATAATAGTTTAGCAAACATTTATAGTAGTCAGAAATGAAGTGACAAAAAAGCCTTTGCAGCTTGGATTCCTTCTCTTAGACTGCTAAAAAGGCTTAATGTAAAAAAAGTCCAACTCTGAATTGGAATATAAATTTTTTCATTCTAACCGAAAATAAGAGCTTTCCGATATCAACTATTACTGATTAGAGTTTGAAGCACTTTTTGACTCCACCACAAAGCAAATGAAATAGTATTTATTCATTGCCTGTCTAGATCACTAACAATTTCAGTACTCAAACATAATAGCCCAGACTAATTAAAACTTTTTGATCTTACTAAATTAGAGCTAGCAAAATAATGATAGTCCATCCCTGATTGTATGCTTTAAATTTTACTTCTTATACCTTTTTGTTACTCTACAATCCATGATAAAAAAGGATTTTTCATCAGCTCTACATATGATATACTAAATAGTGCTTGCCACTATTTCTGTTTCTAAACAGGACAACAAAATAAGAGTATAAGACAAATCATACAAGATAAAAGCATAGATGAAATTAAAAACTCAGATGGTTTCTTGATAATTTATATTTTTCATAGAGCAGGGATACTTTGGGAGTGAGTCAAGTATCAGAATTCTAAGCTTTTTCTAAGCTTTCGGGTTCAGGCCTATGCATGATAACTGCTATTTTTATAAAAATTATAAAGCCTTATTTTCAATTTCTCACATACTTACTTCCAGCAGTTTTCCTCAACTGCAGTGCTTTCCAGATTAATCTATCTCTGCATTGCCAAATTTTATGACCTTTATTGCAAGTCACCCAACAAGTGTTTTCTCAAAGTTCTTTTTTTTCCTGAGCAGTGAGATTTCAGTTTTCATTCTTTCCAAACATAGCAGTATGGTTCACAACTTGATTTAAATAAAAAAACGTTCAAAAATGCCCTGATTTTGAGTCTTTAAAAGACAAAACAGGTCCTATATTTATTATATCAAAAATTCCCCAAACTCATAACATTCCAGACTTGATTGATGATTTGTGAATGCTTTCAGGTTAGCAATGCTCTACTATGTGTTCCTCAAATTCCTGTCTGACCACTACTACTGCACCAGCTACTTGGTCTTTGATCTTTCTTCCACAAATTTTACCCAGCATTTTCAGGTTTATAACTGAAATAAAATAACTTTTTCTTTGACTCAGGACTTTGTTGTACCTATATTCTAGCTAAATTTTAAAATGGCTCCCAAGGTCTGTGGTTGCTCCACTTCATGTGGATTACTAAGCAGGAACTGTGGATTTTGTCTCTGTTGTGCTTTGTCTTGTGCTTTTTGTCATTTTTACATTACAAAGAAATAGTACATAAATTAACAGTTAGATCTGTGTTTTGCTCATGTAGATGAGCCCAGCTTTTCTATTTTGTTAGAATCACATTTTTCTTTAGTTTCTCCATGACATAGCTCCCAAGTCATACAATGTGTTTACATTAATTTTTGCTTTTCCTTTTGGCCTCTAACACCAGGAAATTATTTATTAATTTATTAACAAAAACACAAGTTCTAAAAAATGCACTAAGAAAATTAGAAACTTTCTAGGAAGACAAGATTTGTCCATAGTTTAATTTTACACTGTTGGAAGTCATCCTCACATGGGATGTTGAATTTATAATGAGACCTGACAAACATGAAGTGGAACATCAGAAGAGATTCAGCCTACCAATTGCACATCACAAAGCCCTCAGTTTCCTGATTTTCCATTATATGCTCATGGACCATGTTTCATCTCTAACCAACCATAGTAAGTGTATATCATTCCTGATTTAAAGTCAAATTTCTGATTGCTGCCAAAGTTGCAGTTCATGTGGTCAATAAACAGAATCTTGTTTTAGTATTCTAAAAATTCTTTAGGGAAGCAATTGGGTAGAAAAAATAAAGCAACATCTTATGATGGAAATGCCTGAAGGAACATATCTGGCCATGAGCAGACAGCAAAACAAAAGCCACACTGCTAGTTGTAGATAATCTCTGTCCTTAATAAATACAGGCTAAACCAGAATTAACACTTCTTACTTTGCCCATGAAATTTAGTCACTCAAACAGCTATATATTAGACTTTGCTTCACATGAAAATTACTTGGACTACTTCAAGTTACATGACCGAGATCCCTTCCTTGTGGATGATAAATAGGCAGTTCTAGGATTTGGGATCAAATCACCATCCAGCTCTCACTTCTTGGGCTATACCTTCAATATACTGCTATTAAAAGAAATATGGGTAAAGTGGGAAGTAGCAGAAACATTTTTTTCCATTTCTCCTAAACTCTTGAAATACAGACTTTTGTCTGAACAGTGGAAGTCTACAACTTGACTCTACCCATCTAAGCCATAACAGTCCTAATAATATGTGTGTCTCTGCAAAGGTGTCTACAAAAAAATGGAGATATTTTTGGTACTTCTAGGTGATAGTGCTCGAGAGTAAGAAGTTTAAACTGCTGGCATGATGTCAGCATCTCCCAGACGCTGCTTGGGAACTGCTTAGAGAATAGCATTGACCAGAGGTTTTTCTCAGTAGGGCAATCTCCTTTTCAAGGGAGAAAGGAGAAAGTTTAGCCTAAATCATTTCTTAAACTACCTCTCTCCACACACACACAAGTTCTGAAACTAGGTGTGGAACATCAGCTGAGAAATTGGCTTTTTGGCTTTGAAATACCACATCTCAAATCAACACCTTGTGGAAAAGCAGAAAAGAAATAAGTAAAAAGAAAACAAAATCATCAACAATGGAACCACAGTGGTTTCCACCAAGTAAAAAAAAGGTATCTGTGACACGATGTTATACAACCATGATGAGAAAGTTTACTATTATTAAATTTCTTACTGTATTATACACTTAAAAAAGGCATGAAGTATTTACACAGCATGACTGCACTTTTATTTCTTCAAGGGATTAATTTAACACAATCCAAACAGATAAGTGTTAAGGCTGATCTATCACTAATTCTTTACAAACCACAGATTTAGCTTTAAGAATGGGAAGACAAGTTAGTCCCATTCCCTACCCAAAAACAATTCTTTGGCTTTTTAAGACTGATGACTAATATAAGGAAATATTTGTTCTCTCTTTGTCTCTTTCTTCCCAGCACTATCACCTATCACAACTATGATGAATATAATTATTGCAAGTCTAAATGAAGTGAGAGGAAAGGTAGAACTTCTTGAAAAATAATTAATTTTAAATTCACTGGGAAAGTGAATCTAGGTTTTGTTTCCTATGAAAAGCATTAAAAGAACTTGTGGACATACAGTAGGATGTGAACTGTAATAAATCATACTCTTAACTCTGCTATTAGTCTTCTTTAATTTTCCATTTAATGAACAAATGATTCATTTTTCCCTTTGGAGAGCTACAAACTATTTAACTTACAACTTACAACTATTTAACAAGAAATAATGTTAGAAAAAAAGAAATACCAGAGTTGTTCCACCTTCTCAAATAAAATTTTTATCCAAATATCATACTTATTTTCAGACAAAAAAACCAAAAGCCTGAATTACTTTGGGGTGCTTCTGTAGTTTTTAGTCTTGTAAATTCCCACTGACTCAAGTGGAAGTTTCCCTGTAAGGGGACTGGAGGGAAACAGAGGGAGGACTTCTCCTTTAGACTTCAAAAATGTTGGTCTTGCACATTCTTCTCCAAAAATGTAATGTGCAATACATTTATTTATATTAGTAACCAAGAAACAATATTTATTTTGGAAGACACCGGGTTTCATTACTGTGAGCAGAAATGTGGTATTCACCCACAGCTCTGGGCTGGGCACTGAGAGAAGGTAGTTTCAAGGCATTCTGAACTGGCACTTCCCAGTGGAGTTGTCTGTGGTGTCATAACGTGAAGGCAACACAGCAACGCCTCTGCATAGCCACAGTCACCCTGTCAGGCAAGATCTGCCCCATGAGAAAATATTAGAAATATGGGTCCTCCTTCAGGGTTTCATTCCTTAGGAAAAAACAATATCAAAAGGTCTTGTTTTGAGAGGGAACCCTCATTTTTTCCCTTCCTTCCATGACTTGTAGCCTCTTGACCTACAAATTTCTAGACGGAAAAAGTTATGTTTTTCAGAAGTTGAATTTTGATACAAAACATATTAGTACAATACTGCCAATCCCAAGCATTCAAAAATCATGAGTCAGACACCAAAAGTTATGAGGCTGGCTGGCACTTCAAGTTTAAGAATAAAGTGTCCTTTGTTTTGTTATTTTTAGTCTACAGTATGGTCACATTTTTAAGCTTCTGTTGGAAACCATGAAAACAGACACTCAACCATTGCATTGTTTTATTATTTTGAATGAAATTACATTGTTATGTAATACTGAATTTTAGCAGCTCAGGCACTAAGAAAACTACATGTTGCATGACTAGTCATAAAAATCACCCAATTTGGCAACAGTTATTAGTTGTGCAGTTATAGTCTAAACATTTTGGCACCCATGACTTGGCACTGATTTTAAAATGTCTACTGATATGAGTTATAAAGACATCACACTATGCTTCTGTTCCTGGTGACACGAAAAGATTTAATAGTCTGTATCCCAAAAATGACAGCAAATCACACCTTTTACTCTTTGAAATGATCCAAAACCATATATCAAGTCGATACTCATGTATATTCCTGAGTGGTTTCAACTGTAAGCCTTATGCCAAGAATACCCTTGTGATTTGGATTCTGAATTGAGTGAAAAATGCCTCAATCAGATCCAAACAAAATCTCAGAGAAATTTTTCCTTCAGACTTGTAATCTTGTGATTTGTGCAAGAATGCAGGAGGTTTGGGTCATAAACCCAGGAAAGAGAAGTTTATCGATTTCTGTCGCACAATCAAAATCCTAAACAGAAATCCTTGACTAGATTTAGCCACAAATCTGCAATATATAATTTTTATATTACATATATAAATTACTGGTCTTCTTCTGAACCACTCACTACAGAGAAATATTTCGTGATTCAGAACCAATGTTGAGAGTCAGATGACTGGATTTGCTCCCTTTATAGATCTGAGAAGGCTCATTTTTCCAATCCCATGACATTCCTGTAAGGGACTGGGAGACTGCCCAGATGTGACCAATCTTATTTGCAGAGCTGGGTAAGTGTTTGAGAATGCCAGCTGTACGGTGATTTTACTGTCACTGTTGATAGGTACAACATGGACTGTAGAAGTACATCATCATAAATGATGTGATTCAAACTGGCTCTACTGTTGTTTACTGTGGACACTGGGCTCCACCGGAAGAGGTCTACTAGACGAGCTCCGCACTGGGCTGGTTGCAGAACTGGACTCCATTATATGCTGCTGTTAGAAAAATACTGAATTTTGTTGCAAAAATGGAAGCTACCATGCAAAGTGACCGTCTGACATTTATAGCAATTCCCATGGGACAGACAGGGTCCAGCTGACAGACCTGTGAGAAACACTCACAGAGCTCAAGAAGTAGATCTGGTGATGGCTAGATCTGCATTCCGTGCTGATTGCAATGTCATGCTACTACCACCTGGAAGAAAACCAAAAGTGTCATTTCTACTTTTTAATAGAATAGATAATGCAAATTTACTTGTTATTTCAAATTTGATTTAACCATCTTTTTATCAGCTTACAAACACTGAAGCTGACAATTAATCAGGCATTAAGCTATGATCAGGACTCCACGATTGTCCTTTGGGCTTTCATTTTTTTCACTCCAGGATTTATTTACTGAACTTGTTGCTCTTCAGCCTCAAATCAGTCAAGATCTTTCATTTGTCTGCACTCCTGCTCCCCCCAGGATCCTAGAGGTTGTCATTATTTAGGTCAGGCAGGTAAGACAAATGAGGAAGAGGCATACCTTATCCATGAGTTTTGAACCTCTGTGAGACATGAGGCTCACAGGGATTCTTATAGGCCTTGAGGCCTGACCACTCCCTACCTCATGTCATCCTTTATGTTACTGACCCTGCCCCTCTTCCCAACACAGTTCTAGTAGTTCCCTTAACTGAAACTGTCTCAACTCTTCTCTTCTGTCCATTAGTGTCTTCCTTTGACCTCTGATTTCATGCCCTGGTCTGACCACTTTTTTCTGTTCATTTCCAGTGTCCATTTGTGGTTCCAGTGTTTCTTTACCCCATTATTTTCTCCTCCAACCACTTCAATTAGGTCTCCCTTTACCATACATACCCAAATGTAGCCTGGCATCACCCTGTCAGCAGTCTAGACACACCTTTCATGGCGGATACTAGAGGAGGGAGAACTGAAAGAACCAAAGAGAGTTCACAAATAGAAATTCCTCAGGACAGTCTCTACTCCCCACTCTCTACAGTGGCAGCTGCTGCCCTTGCTCTGCCTGCTCTGCCTTCTCTCTCCCACAGAAAGGAGTCAGATCCACCAGGAGCCTGTCGGACCAAGTTCATTCAGTGCATCAAGAGGAAATTAAATCTGCTAACTTCTCTGTTTCTCAATAGAATTCAGGTTACTCTACTTAAAAGTCAATATGATTATTTAACATTTTGTTTTAAATTGGATTTTGATATTTTGATCTGACTATAGGTTCCTCAGGGCCTTTCCAGTCAAGTAATTAACAGGATAATATTCCCCACTTAAAGTCTTTGTAGCTGTAGTCTTATTCCTTGCTATGAAAAATTACTTTTGGATCAGACTCTAGACAATCTTTTTTGATTATTTATCTAAAACTAAAAGCAGGAAATGATTCATTTGATTTCTGCCAATACTGGAGTGTTGCCACTTTTAGCTCAGGAAGAGTAGGCTTCCTTTGGCAGCCTTTGCTTGCGTGATGATGAATGAAGTTCTATGTTTAGTACTTGCTAAAATTTTATAGAGTCTAAAAAAGCAATCTAAACATGTTATAGGGAGTGGGTAAGTTTTTTCAGATAACTATACCATAAGTTCTCATGCTGTGTCCCAGCAATACCTTCAATACATACATAGAGGAGGGATTCTTTCCAAAAAAAGATCTTTAAATACTTGAAAATGCACTATTTGTCATAATAAGCAAATCATTCCCCCAACGTGAATACACATTAGCAGTAACATTACATAGAGGAAAACATAAATGCCTCTCCTTGTCTTAATGATATAGCACCCAAATTTCATGCAGTCATTTGTCACAAGAAAAGCTTAGACCACCATGGAATGGGCAGTTAAACAGCACAATAAAACCTACTGTAGACCTAACCAGCAACTGTTACCTACTGACTAACAGAAAAGTCTTAGAAGCCTTGACAATATAAATATTTGTCTGCACTAAGAGTTATAATAATTCAATCATGATACCCTAATTGTGGGGAGGGAATTAGGCAGAAATGATGCATTTATATCTGACGAAAGCATCCAAGTATCCTTTCAAAAATAACCATAAATTTTACATAAATTGGTCTCACTGGATGGCGCTTGTCATTCAGACAAACTTATTTTCAAGGTCTGAATGTAAACAGACATGTTTGAGTAATTCAGGATGTTTTTTCAAATATTTTCTACTCAAATTCACTGTCCTTAACTTTGTTCTCACCTGCCTTTGTTCTCCCCTTGCATACTACCTACCTTTGTGATTTGATGGAGCATTTCCCCCCAGTGTTTCCTTTAATAACTCCCCAACAGGCTTCTGAAGTGGCATGTTCAAGTGAGCCAGTTTTCATGTTGAGAACATTCATGTACCTTCTCTACCTCCAAGTGTTCTCAGATCTGGATGGGTGCTCGCAGAAGACTTACACCTCTGTGAAGACTGTAGCTGCACTTGATGTTCACTGTGCTTCCAGACTTTAGTCAGGAAGATATTCTTGAGCTAAAGGTACTTTTATATAAATATATAATTTTAGGAGTATTGGGCATGTATTAAAACAAGAACAGTGTTTTTCAACACCAAGTTATAGGTAACTGTTTTGTTTCAAGGGCAAATTAACATTATCATTTACACTCTACCATTCACAGTGAGCAAATAGCTTGCCTTGGGAATGTAAATGGTTTAGAATATTAGCCTATTTTTGTTACTTCATGAAAGTAGCCTAAATGTCTACGGTTAATTAAAGATTTTGCCTTTCCTGACCTCACCTGTGTTTGTTTTCCATGTGAAGATTTACTTTACACTCTGCTTAATGACATACTTTCCAAAATTAAGCTATTTCCAGGACAAATAATGTACAGCAGGAGTGACATTATTCTGTAACTACACCTCACTAAAGTTCATTCTCATGCAGAAAACTGGGGAAAGAGAATGAAGAAGTACACAGAGAAAGAGAATGACAATGTCTGCATATCTATCCTACTTCCTTTAAAATTGATTGTGGAGCCTGGTTGTCTCCTTTCGGTAGTGCATAATTTTGAATAAATGGTCCTGTCTGATACACTACATCAAAGGCACCTTGTATCACACACATTTGAGACTCCCAGTTCAGAAGGTTTTGTTATTTTACCTTCCTTTAAACTACTCAAGAAGCATTTGCACTCCTGGAAGTAACTGTCTCTGGTATCATCTTTGAGCTGTTCTTCTGAGAGAGGTCATTAAATAAAAAAGAAAAGATGCTAATGGAATATGCCAGGACTAATAAAAGATAAATCTGTGGGGAGTTGGGATGCAAAGATGAGAAAATGGAGAGTTCATCTAGGGCCACATGTAAGGGCTGTCTGGTGCTTTGGTTTCAACCACACGCAATATTGGGACAAAATACAGATAATGGATCATTTTCACTATCATTCCACTTCAGTTTTCTTTTTGTTCTGCAACAGTCAGGTATAAAGAATCTCAAAGGATTTAACATTCGAAATGTACATCATCTGCAATTCTATACTTTTACAATTAATACACTTTTTCTATATCTTTTAAAAATATTGCCTACATCATACAAAGAGCTAGGGTCATACAGAAAATATTAGATTAAGTAACTGGGCCTATATATTACAGATAACAAGAGCTGACTTCCATAGTTGTATTTTAGAGGTCAAGTAAATAAGGAAGTGGAGACCTAAAAAGTGATGGTAACAACAAAAAATATAGAGGACCATGTTTTCAATGTGAGGACAGATAGCCTAAAAAGACAATTTAGTGTTTAAATATCACTTCTCTTGAATAGTTTAATGTCTGGTTTAGATTTAGGGATCAATGTAGAATCTCTTCAAATATACGAGAGCTTTGCATGCATCATAAAGCAAACTGTAAAGGGGTAAAAATTTAATTTTTAAGAAAGCCTTTGGTGTCCACCTTTATGACCCTCAGTCTCTCAGCTCTCCCCCCAATGGAGAAGACAAGCACTCTCTGTCAATGCATATGTAAGACATTTATAAGTGAATAGGATCCAAAAGGCTTTGTCTCATTTCCCACTGTAACCATTTTCAGATACTGTGTGGACTACATGGGATTTCCCTCTGTTCTGTTGCTGAAAATCCTCACCTCTGTGGTATGCAGACTGAAAAATCATGCAGAGTTGACCAAAACTTCAAGTGGACTTATGGCCATTCCCACTGATGGAAAAACACAAACAAAATGAATGCAATGAAACCAACTGCTCCCCAAAGACTCTGCTTTCCTCTCACCTCTTAACCCCTTTCTCCTCTCTGGCTGCCAGTCACTTTGAGTTTTCTCTTTCCTAACTCAAACTGCCACAGAAGAGAGTCTTAGTGGTGTAGCCATGCATGTTTCTTTCTCACAGCCAAGGTTCCCAAATAGGACCTTCCTCAGGCTGTGTGCTATTCGTCTGCTGTTCACTGCACTCTCAAAGGAAAAGTCCTTCATAGCCCCATTTCCATCAGAGACCAATCCACTGATGTCTTCCACCTGAGAATTCAACACTGCAAGATCCCATTTTTAGGGTTACCTCAGATTGGTTCCGCCTCCTGCTAAGGAAATGAGGAACGATCCCCAAAGCTTTATTCAAATCCTACATTTTCTCTTCCAAACTCTCCCCAAGCACAACAGCCCTTCTTGCTTCCTTAAAATTTCAGATTTGCTCATCCGAGATGTTCCTCCACTGTCACTTTTTTCTCCCAGCTACCTATCCCCAGTGGCAGTTCATGATAGACCCATTTGTTTCTCAAGAAGACAGATTGGAAGAAAGGATATATTTTCTTTGTTGTTTTCCTGTTATATCACTGAGGACAAAAGAGACTAAACATATCAAAGAGCAAGAGGCAAGCCCTGAGAAAAACCTTTACTGTGTTTCCTCAAAACCAGCTTTTCAAGCCATTCCTTGATGATGCAAAAGTGTATTTACACAAAAGACCTAATTATGAAGTTTTGTAGCTCTCTGGAATACAAAGAAATTTAAAAATGAAAAAATCTGAGCTCACCTGCAGTATCTTAGTTGCTCACATCAGCTGGGGTAATCACGTCTCATAGTCAATTATATTGACACTTAAGCGCAAATGAAATTCTGAGGAAACAATGCAATACTAGAAAGATTGTGTGCAGGGGTACTTTAGATAATTTATTAAAGAAAATTAATATCTAGCACATCAGGTAAGTAGATTATTAGCAAATTTTCCATAGATGTACATTAGTATGCATGACGATACCCAGTGGGATTGCATAAGGTGTATTAGAAGACAGATTCTCTGTATATGTACGCTCTGTATATCCAGCAGTTAAAGATAAAAACTGAGAAAATCAAATCACTTTTGATTCCTTCAGGAACACTTTTTGGGGTTACAAAATATTTTCCTGAATAGAGGCTTAAACAGCGAGAACAGCTCAAATAGCTTATCAGAAACCTCTTTCAGCTGTGTAGCATTTTGAGAAGCAGCTTCCTTCTACAACCAGCAGCTGCAGAAAGATCTTAAAAATAAATAGAAAAGGCATTTTTACACTGATGACCTTGTCTGAGATTACATCATGTCTCAGTTACCATGAATGCTGGCTACAGCTTTGGTTTCTGTTGCGTCTACTTGGAGATACATTTCTGTTCTGTATCAATAACATGTCATGTGTGTTCGAGCCAGGGAAGATTTGCTTCTTACTTCCATATTTACTGTCAAAGCACTGGACCAGGACCCTGAGTTTCAGAGAGACCATTTCCTTTGCTGATGGATCTAGCACACCAATACAAGTTTTCTCAGCCTTAACAAAAGAACAGGATAAGGGTTAATTCTGTGCTATAATAGGCTATTTAGACAGGCATAGCCACTCCACCCAGGCATAAATGACACCAACTGTAGGGACAAACTGTCTACAACGCCCTACCTGTGCACTGAAGTTACTTCTATAGAAGCAAATTCATGTAGTATTTAGCTACTTTCAACTGCAATATACAATACTTAGCTAGAATAATGATCAAAAGAAACAGTGACTCCTATGTGTTTTGTCTTATACACTTGTAATCTATCCTCTCAACTTCATTAGGAGTTAGGCTGATACACACAGCAGACTTCTGAATTCTGGATTTCCTATGTTTCTTATTACCTTGCTAATGTATACATTTCCATCAATGGGATGAAAATGTATATTGGAGAAAAGAAGTAGATGTGCAACCCATAAAACCTTTTTTGGGAAGATAGTGGCTATGACATCATATTCTTCTGCAGTCAGCAGATGTTTCAGTAGTGTGAAAAATATTTATTCTAGATGAGATGAGAGGGTATCCATTTATTGCCTTCATTAAAATTTGGCTGTATATGTGTCTCTTTACATGCAAAACAAATTTTCCCACTGACAAGACTGCAACCTGCCCTGTTAGAATAATGCTTTTAGACTCATATCCTGGTATACACATGCTGCCATTTCACTGATGAACTTAGACTAGGAAAATGCAGGACAAGGTCAAAAGACCAAGGAAAATTTATGTCTGGGAAGAGATAGACATTACCTCCATAACAGCACTTCACTTGAGGTGAGCAGTCTGTTTTGGGAAAATGCTGGAAGACTGATCAATCATACACATGGGGCCTGAACCTCTTGTTTAACTCTGAGGTTTCCAAATTTCTCAAAGCCTGAAAATCTCTTTAATCTCTCCTATTAAAGTAGTTTCTGATTTTTTTCTTTTTCAATTTTTCTTCCTGACTATAGAAATGTTTAGACCGAAGACAACAGTACAGTGAGCTCAAAGAGCTCTTTACCACATTATTCTTCAACTGACTGAATTCACCAAAATTCTTTAAGATATTCCAGGTTTATTCAAAGCTATTCTTCTATCTGTAGCTCTAAAAAGGAGCATAAGGATTCCCAGTAAGAATGCCAGTTGCAGCAGAGGATTTCTCTCTGTCTCTTTGCAAGGATATTTTTTCACCTCTAGCAGTGAGACGAATCTCAAATTCGTCTGTTAATTTATAGAATTCTTTATTGTGAATGATTTAACTTTTGTCTTTCTCATACACAGAGCAAATTTTCTTTTTTCATAAATGAGATTTCTATGATGTATTTTTACATTCTTCCTCCAGAAAAACTCTTGCAGACTATTGGTATTACAGCTAACTTTGTCATGATTCAACACCGCCATTGTGGTCTGCTTTGCTCCAACACAGAAGAAAAAGGCCATCCCTACTACAAAATAAAATTGTATTTTGTTGATTTTTTTTCTTTTTTTTTTTTAAGGGAAAGTATATCTCCCTCCACATTGAAATTGAGATATGAAGAAAGCTTCATTCCTTGCTGCAACACTTAGCTACAATCCTTGAGCCATCATTTTTATTGGAGGACAATCTGAGAATTTCTGCTTGCAGAACAGGGTTCCCTACTCAGATTTAGATGGGTTTGTTTATGTACTCAGGACTAAAACTATCACATCTTCATTTCTCAGATGGCTTCCCCCTCACTTTCTTTCCAGGAGAGTATTTTTTTTTCGCCCAATTCAGTGCTTCATTCCTACCAAGTCTTTCTCAGAAGAGGCTAAAAAGAGGATCTTTGGCAAAAGCTCCCATGCAGAGCATGCACTCCATAGATAGAGACGCATTGCTGCACAAAACAGATACAGAAAGGCTACTTTAGCATCAAAATAGGCCTGAATAAAATACTTGGTTTGGGTTTCACTGCCTGCACAGTTATGGATTTCATATATTGTGATAGAAAGATAAAATTGGACAGAAATTCTTTAACAAGCTCCGACTTGTTTTTTAGATGTAGTTCTGAAGAGCGGGAACATATGGAACTGCTTTGTAGACTCTTCTGGGCTAGACATCTGTTTGCTGTCTGCGATCGCAGTGGTGTGGGTGTTCACTTCAAGCACTAGATAATTTAAATAAAAGACAGAAATAAAGTACATTTCTTCAGTCAATATTGACTGTTACAATATCACAATCTCTAGGACTGCAGCCTGTAACTCTCCTCCCCCGTTCTCAGTTAAGTTCCTACTTCTCTTTCCAACAAAAATGTGAAACTACTTATGCATGTTAAAATAGCCCTTCTCATCTGGGAATTCCAGCAGCTAGCATGGTATCATAGAGGCAATTCATGATTATGGGATTTACTGACTTTCAGACATTTCCTTGTGAGGTAGCCTCCTTGTTGTAATTAAAAGCCTACATATTTACAAAAAGAGACCAGCATTAAGCGGAAACACCTGAGACTTTTTCAGACAAAGCTCATCCTATGAAAAACTGCTCTTTAATGTCTGCATAAGAATCCACATAAATGTATTTAACTTCAATATTGGTCTTATCCTCCTGGTGCTGCTGGCACATGATTATACTTCCTCTACCTCCTTCATCAAGTGCAATCACTGTTAAAGTTACTCTGGAGATATGCTTGGCAGCTCTAGGATCCTGATGTGAAGCTGCATTATATATTTTCCAGCAGTAGCACCTAGACTTGTGGGTTGGCTCCTAAAATGAATGTAGTGGCATTAGTTGGTTGTTTCTGTTGATAGATGCCTCAGAGGCTGCTCTGCTGTTTGTTTACACTCCATACTAGATTGATTCTTGAGTCATTCAGGCTTTTTAAATTTTCCTTCTAACTAAAACATGAAAATAGAAATGTGAAACTTAAAATGCATGTTCAAATGGCCCTTCTCATCTAGAAATTTTAGAGATTGGTATGCCATTCTAGAAACATTTACTCATAATTTGGTTTGGGTAGCTAATGATCCTCAATCAGTCTAAAAAAGATTATCAGTTGTATTAAAAGCTGACACATTCTACTGTCCAAATAAGATGGAGGAATAAACAAATTCACAAGAGATTTAAAATATTGAATTAGTAATAATTTTCATGATGAAAATAGCACTAGCTGTCTTTCTATCAGAACATTGAGAAGTGCTAATATTTCTCTTAAAACCTTAAAGTTAGACTATTTATTCAGATTTCTCATAATATGAAAACATTTATCTTCATATCTATCTCCTGCTACAAAAACAATTTCCTTTCTAAAGCCACTAATTTCATCCAAGATTATCACTTTAGAAATATAATTTATATCAAGCTACCTGATGTCCTTTTAAGAATAAGTATTACACAAACAAAAGTTGACTTGAAATAATATTTTTAAAAGCTGCAAAATTGAACACTAAACTTAGGCAGAATTAAGTTGATTATATAAATGTTGTATTGCTCTCTCCTTATTTACTTGAATAGCCCTTTTTCAGAGCACCTGAGCTCATTGAGTACACATTTAGATGGTACCCACTGAATGTGTAACTGTTCAAAATTATATTTCATCTTTCTCTTATTTGCTACTCACTTTTCAATCCTAGATCAAAACATAGTACACCAGTATCCTCAAAGAAATATCTAATGAGATTTTAATTTTGCTAAAATGGATTTTGAGTACCTAAATCTGTCTTAAGCATGTCATCAGTATTTCCTGGTTACTCAGGAGCAACTTGGAACAGTTGTGGGCAATCCTCACACCTGCCTCAGCTGGTGTCTGAATTCCAAGTGACCTGTACTGGGTCTGGTTGGGGTAGAAGTAACTTCCTTCATAGCAGCCTGTATGGTGCTGTTTAGAAGGACTAAAACAGTGTTGATAACATGTCAGCATTTTGCCTGTTGCTCAGCAGTGCTTGCACAGCACCAAGCCTTTCTCTTTTTCCCACTCTCCTTATGCTCTGTCCAGCAACTGGGTTGCAGGAGCACAATGGACTGTGAGTTGACACCACCATCTATGCTGAGTCTAATTGCACAAATTGAGTAGTCCAGATTGTACAATGTCATGCTCAACAGTAGGACTGGGATAGCAGAAGGAGGAGTAGGATTTTGTCTTTCTACTTCTGTGGTAGCCATCATTCAGAGAATGTTTGGGCATTGGTCTGTTCGTGGGGCTGGTGAATGATTCTGTTTGTGTCACTTGTGGGGTTTTTTTCTCTTTCATTCACTTAATAACCTGTCTTTATTGTGACTCACAGGTTTTCTCATTTTTTCTCCACCTATTCTCCTATTTATCTGATTAGGAGGAAGGAGCTAAGAGAACAATTGTGGGTGCTTGCCTGCTAGCCTGGCACAACCCACCACAGAAACACATTGGATGACATGAGAGGTCTCACAGGACTGTATTTCCACACCTGGCCACAGGAATTACAGCAATATCTAACCTGTGTAATATTTCTCCCACAGCATGTCCATCTTTCCTATTCCCTGCTTGACCACATCAGGGACGTTTGCAGATACCAGAAACCTCCTGTTGGTCGCCCTATTTGATTTGCCTTTCCATGGAGTGAAGAACTCAGTTCCTCTAAGTCATGAGGGAACAGGACAGAATTCATTCATCAAGAACTGGAAGCACTCCAGGTTTCACAGTATGGGCTTCAAATTGGCTCAGTCTGAGTTTCCCTCTGTAAACTGAAAGCAAGATACCGTGATTAAAAATCCAGGAAAGTGAATAGGTAGTGCTATGAGTGCCTTCAAAAACAATTCAGTTTGAAAGAGTACCTCTTTCAAATTAAACAAATATTCAAATTCAAGGAGGGGAAAAAAAGGCATTTAATTCTTTAGGAACAAAATGAGTCTGAATTTGAGGACTGAATTCTATTAGCTAAACCCTTTAGTACACATGAGGTCTCTAAATCCAGATATAGCTATGTCATTCCATTAAATACTGGATTCTAAGTGCATAACATCCACCAAACCTGGCAATGCTTGCTATTCTGCAGCACAAAGATATGGACCATTAGAGATGTACAGCAAAGTATTCTATATGGCTGACTTGTATCAAAACATTTCTTTTTTTTTTATTTTAACAAAAAGCATGAAGTGCTTGTTGAGATAAACTGAAGTTTTTGCTGCTCTCTAGATCTGACTGGAGGATTTGTTAGGTGCCACTACTGTAGTTTCAGCTTTGTTGGAAAGCCACAGCAAATTTTTACCGACCATCCCAATAGTCTGGTATGTAGCCATTGGATCGGATTCATATCATAGCAATCATGAAAGACCCCCCAAAAAAATCTAGACATCAATTGCTCCAGTCCATATGAGAGTGTTTTGCAATGTATGGACTTTTACAAACCTTTTACAAACTTTTCACAAGCCCTTCAAAGCAAAGCTCCTTTGCTTCCATCTTCCTTGTTTTAAAATACAGATTAATATACCAATTTCAGCTAAATGTCTTTCCCTGTATAAAGATGAGGCTATAAAACTAAGAGATGTCAAATATAACATGACTAATTTGCCTCCTAAACTACTCCAATAAATGAATAGTTATAAAAACAATGAACTTCTGAAAGGAAATATACTGGTGGAAAGCAAAGCCAAATATTTTAAGCATTTTTTCATCGTGAATAGCTCACCTGAGTCAATGTTGAGTGAAAGATAACACTGTAAATCTACTTTTTCCTTTTTTTTTGTTTTTAAAGGCTTATAGCTCTTTTTTCTTTTTTTGTGTTGTAAGTGGAACAAGAACACAGAAAAGTGATCTAATGAAGGTTCTTGTCTCTGTCAAAGTATATAATAAGAAGCAAAGCTTGCAGAAGTAGGTGACATCTTTTATTATGCCAATATTTTCTCTTTCGATGTCCTTAACTGCCATGGCTACAACAACGTTTATACAAGAGAGAAAAGGATTTGCTTATTGCCTTGACACCTGAGATATATGAACACTATTGTTGAGGGGAAGGGATAGATTCAGTACATGTACAACTATAAACAAATACTTTAATACAAAATTCCCTGTGGATTTCTGCACACATATTGCCACTAGCACTTTTGCAAAACTGACATAAGGGAAAAAAGCACTCATTGCTAGAAGCAGAGCATAGTAGAGTATTAAAATTCCCCATATTCAAACACTCTCTTCTTTCAGGGCTTAGTGAGGTCACAGCTGGGAATATGTACAGTTTCTTGGAATTTTGCATGGTATATCAATTAATCTTATTAAGGAAGTGAGGCATAGAAAGACCTCCAGATCAGCAGGAAAATTGCTGAATTTCATAGTGCTGGCTCAGAGCACTTACTTAGGAATTGCTGTACAGCAAAAGAGCTGGTTTTGGTAAGTAAACCAGTTATGAAGGAGGAAAAAAGAGAACTGAGAACTCAAGCTGATGCTGAACAGCATGAGTGTGAAAGTTCGGTCAGTACGTACAGTGCTGTTTCTTCATATAAAGAAGAAACCAGCAGATGGGGAAACTCTCCTCTTTGGCCATCAAAGCACTTCATATATTCACAGTGTGAATTTACACAAATATTTATGTAATGAAGTACAGCAGAGCAGTAGCAGTTAATATTTGTTACATTCCAACAGCAAAAAGAAAAGGTAGCGTGGACTGAAACCAGTCTCTCATGTGTTCTAATCAACCCCTTATCTTATTCCTATTTATTTAATTGTGTTGGTTTTCATAATGTCCCAAGAATGTTTAATTTTTGGTTCTCCAGAATAATCAAGGAAAACACATAAACAGAAAAAATCCATGATCTGTGACAAGCAGATAACTTTGTAATTTTGTTGACTCTTTGGTGTTTGTTCACCTTTTTAAAACAGTAAGAAAAGAAATTATGGAAGGAAAGTGAATGTTCAGTGATGTAAACAACTTTCAAGAATCACGTTAGCTAATAAATTTCTTCGAAATAAGTGCTGTGGGTTTGGTATCTGTTAAGAAATTCACTCCCTAACATGGACCTGTGGTTCGTTTTTCATTATGAAGCAGTATTATAATTGATTTTGCATGAAACTTTAAGAATTACTATTTCCTGTTCAGTGCTTTTATTTTCAATTTGATAATAAAACACCCATAAAATTTAAAGGTTTTTTAAGGAGAGGGGGTTTAGTACTAGCACCTGGCAACTATATGGAATGTATACTCAAATAAGAATAAAAAATTGGCATTCCTGGAATTTTTTTGCTCTGCCATTTGTACATGGGGTTAGGGAGATCAGTCTGTGCACAGGCAGTGGATGTGAGAGTGAGCAGGGAAAGGTTCCAGCACTACTGCTTGGGAAACCACCTTAGAGATGGAGGGAGCTGCAACCAAGGCTTACTTTCAGCAGCTTTGAGAGCACTCAGGCTGGTACTGCTGAATCCTCTGAAGAAAACCAAAACAATAAGAAAAAAATATTCATAATACCTGTATTTCAATGGATAAGTCTGCTGAGATTTTAGTCAAATCATCTTAAGCCACATATTCAAAAGCAACAAGCACTGTTTCTATCAGCTCAGTGTGTTCTCTCTGTGGCACTTTGATAGGGCATAGCTTTTCAGAGTGCTAGGACTAGAAGAGTTCGGAAGTCATGGGTCCAGAAGCAGCTTTGGAAAACCTTGGATTCGGGTCTTTGAGACCGCTGAGTAATGTCATCAACAGGAGATGTCATTCCAGAGGCAGTGAAATGTCAGGCTGTGAAAGCTTAAACACAAATATATTGTTGTCAGATCATCTATAAAATAAGGTTAGATGCTATCATGTCACAGATGTAATTAGGTTTAGATAGTAGTTACTTGTAAAAATCCAAGTTCTTTAAATAGAAGCGTAGTTTATTAGCATGTATTATTAATATTATTCAAGAAAAAGAGCTAGGACAGCGATTACAGTTTATTGTACAAGTTCAGAGATCATTTCTAAATTAGATCTCTACTCACTGACAACTTAAAAGACTAAACATTGCAAAACCTGAGATATTTCCAGCTTGCTTGTTATAAATATTCAATACACAAATAGATAGATTGCCCAAAATTTTCTATGAGAAAGAATAATATAAATTAAAAAAAATAAGGAAGACAAACAGAAATGGGCAATTTTAAAAACTTTTTTTTTCCAGAGACACTGTGCAACTCACCTATTTTCCAATTTCCCAGGATCTCAGATTTGTCTTTATCAAAAATAGAAAACGGATTTGTTTTCAAAAACCAAGGTGTACACTGACTCTTTCATGCTATATGCCTTTCTACTCCTGTGGTCAAGTACCTTGCAGTTATTATTGCTTATTTGTTCAAGTGGTGAGGAAATATTAAATATCACAAGTTCTCAGCAGAGACTGGACAATAATTATCAACAGATGGCTGGCAGTAGAGTTTTGAGAGAGAGAAAGAAATTGCCCTTCCTTCCAAAACAGCCCTCTATGAGAAGCTGTAAGCAACTTATTAGTGATAGTTTTGGTTAAAATCAGATTTAACTGCCTGCTTTCTAACCATGTTTTTTGTGTTACTTTTACGCTTTCTTATTTAGCTGTGATGAGCAAGCACCAGTGCTGCATGTCTTGACTTTCTCTTAATGATGATATTTACATTTGAAAAACATGACAACTCCTCATAATTCACTCTCTTATTAAATGCAATACCACTGTTGGGTAATTAGACACGTACAATTTTACAACAGTGTCTTAAGCTTCCATACTCACACATCTTAAATGACTCCACAGAAGATGTGGACATACACAGTGGGACAGATCCTCCACTGTAGCTATTGACAAAGTTAAGGTAATTTATTCCAGGCTCCCTTTACATGTGATATGTTTTTTCAGGATAAACATGTGGTTAATCAAACCACTGGACCCTGAGATATTTGCTTAACAGATCAGCCCTTCCTTAAATATTTTTAAAGGATGACTGATTTGCAAATACTGGGAAAAAGTAAAGACACTGAAATTGCCTTCACACTCCATTTTCTTTTGTCTTGTATACCTGAAGGGATCCATCTGGGTACTCCAGGTGCCTCAGCTTGAAATGCTGTAGAATCCCTAACAAAGTAATCCATAATGGTAAATCCCCAGGATCTCCACCAGGTTTCTGCAATGAAAAAATAAAAAAAAAGAAAGCAGATGTATTTCTCTTACTAAATTTGGTCTTTGTGTGCTGCTACAGAGAAAAGTGTTTTAGAGGTCATTATAGGAAGCTGATGCTCCTTATGTTGCTATGTTTTGTAGAGAGAACACAAGCACTCCCAAATCATGGTAGCAATTCAGCTGTAGTTATGTAATTATTGAAATAAGCTCCTGAAGTGCATTCCTACTGGTTCACAACTGCTTTGCCACATAATATCACACAAAGCTGCCTAGAAGGCTGCTGGAAGGAGGAAGAGTTTGTGTTCAGCAGCCACAGGTGCTCAGCACTGTGCTTTACTCACACCAGCAAGATCCTATGCTGACAGAGACCCTGGTGCCACAAGGGAAGCCTCACTGCAGCAGCTGGTACTCATTAACATCACAGTCCTAAATGACAAAGGCTTTCATGCCACAAACCATGTCCAAAGAAGAGCTTTCAATTCACCCAAGGTCAGTTGCATCCTCCACCCGTCTCTCCCGCCTGGGGAAGACCTGAAGAACCTTTCATTTTAAGCACCCCAGTCTGCCAGCAAGGCAGCCTCGGTTTTCATTCTCTCTTGCATTTGCATCACATTTCTGGAATTATACAATGTTTATTCCTATCTCATTGCAACAGTGACAAAATTTTTAAAAATCTAAAAACCCAACAAACACTGAGCCATGAAATTTGTACTTAGTTATTGTGAGTTTATTTCATCAAAAATTGACATTTTTTTTCAGAGTCCTGCTAGGGACATAAGCACTCCCCAGCTCTCGGACTGGAATTCTGCTTACAGATGACTATCACTTTAAGAGACTATTTTAAATATAATGGCTAGAGTATGTTTTTATTAAAATCCACTTAAAATTAACATCAATATCACAAAATAACATCAACGAAGCAATAAACTAAAGGTCAAAGTCAAAGTCTAGCCTGTGCAGCTGGATAAAACTTTCTCCAATTGTTTCTTACTTCTAAAATGTGACTAATGAAAGGAGAGTCCCCTTTCTACCTCACTTTATGAGTTACTTAAAACATAAAATCTGCCTTTTCTAGTAAAAAAATTTCATTTCATTCTGCAAAACAAGTTAAATATCATATTATGGTTTGCTACCAGGAAACTTTAGGGCTCTCTGAATTTTCACGGTGCAACTAATATATCACAAATCAATAAACAAGTAACATCCAACAAATAAAAATTTTCGATCAACTTAGGTACAGGATTACATATATTTTCCTTGAAAATCTCAGTCATTAATATGCCTACACACAATGATTATCAAACAACAGTTTGGGGAGATTTCTGAAAAAGTTCTACCAATAACATTTTTTGTTAAATTAAATTTTTTAATGTGTCACAGAAACATTTGTTCTTGCCTTTTTCTAAGTATCATAAACTCAGATGAAGCATTAACAAATTTTTTAAAAATCAGCACTTTTACCCTAGCTGATGTAATAAAAATGCTTTCATATTTTCATATAAAAAACTCAGGTTTAAGATATCCTTTAATCACTTAGTTTGGTATTTTTACATGTGTTTTGATAAAAAAAGGTCTATCCAACAAATTTCTGTCTAAAAATACTAGTAAGCTTGGAAGTTGAATGTCATATGACTAAAAAAAAGGCTTGTTGCACTAACAGAAGAGGGTGGAACAGGTAAATGTGAGCAGTAGCAGATAAAAAACTGCACATTCTGGACCTCATGCAAGCACCATGAGCACATATGCACACACATACACTCAAACATGGATTTGGACTAAAACTTGCCGAAATCCCTACCCAAGGCTAACCAGCCAAGCCTGGAAGGCTGTTCTCTTTCACATAAAAATAGTAATAATGAATAAAAATACTTGGAAGTCCTCCAATACCTTATACAGCATAATTTCTGTTTCTGCTCCCCACATATACCCGCAGGCTTGCTCCTGCTCTATAGTTCCTGTTCTCCCTGGTTTCTCACCAGGGTAATATATTTGCACCACTGTGAATGAAAAACAACATTCTGAATTATAAGTGCAAAGGAAATCTGTGCTCCTAAAGCCTTCTTACCTTTTCTTGGGCTACTACATTTCATCACCCAAACAAAGATCCCATTCAGCATAGAATCATCATCCCACACACTGGACATGAGGCTTAGAGTTAGGTCACCTTTTTTTGGCTCCATATTTCCCTCATTGCCTCATGTGACCTTAGACAATTAATTCAGTGTCTGGTATCTCAGCTTCTCCGTGTTCTAAGGGCTGGAGGAAACACTTCCATGCCAGTAGATTTTGAGATCAAAGAGTAGTTTACACAAAGCAGAAATTTAGTACCTAAATCCTAAATTGCATCTGAACAGGCTCGACTCTCTTCAAGTCCTGGAGACACCTAAATATTCCAGCTGCACCTCTGTGTAACCTGGAAGCTCCCAATGTGTGTGGAGGTCTGTCTTACACACCCTCCAAGCTGAAGAGATTCGTGGGTGTTTCCTGCCTCAGCTTGATCAGGCTTCAGGTTCCATCCTCCTGTGCTTCTCAGCCAGGACACCCTCCTGGGTGGGATAGAAAACTTGGATTGGTTTCCACCAAGGCTGAGGAGAGCACTGGGCAAGTGCCAGTAAGACAGGATTTCAGGCTACCCTTCACCTCCATGTTTCTTGTTGCAGTTTCTATGTCCACTGATGAGATAGAGGTTTCATTCTCAGGTATTTCACAGAATCAGAGAATAGTTTAGATTGGAAAAGACCTTTAAGATCATCGAGTCCAACTGTCAATGCGACATTGCCAAATCCTCCTCTAACCCATGTGCCTAAACACCACACCTTCACATATTTTAAATGCTTCCAAGGGTGGTGACTCAACTACTTCCCTGGACAGCCTGTTCCAGCACTTGACAACACCTTCCATGGAAATATTTTTCCTAATATCCAGTGTAAACCTCCCCTGGAACAACTTGAGGCCCTTTCTTCTTGTCCTATCTGTCATTTGTTACCTGGGAGAAGAGACTGACCCTCACCTGGCTACAGCCTCCTTTCAGGTAGTTATAGAGTGACAAGGTCCCCCCGAGCCTCCTTTCCTCCAGGCTAAACACTCACAGCTCCCTCAACAACTTGTCATAGAACTTGTTCTCCAGACCCTTCCCCAGCTCCGTCGCCCTTCTCTGGACACGCTCCAGCACCTCAACGTCTTTCTTGTCATGAGGGGCCCAAAACTTAACGCACAATTCCATGTGCAGCTTCGCCAGTGCCAAATGTGTGATTGTTTCCTATAAAATCTTGTTGCCTCAGTTTTATCTGTGCAGCTACAACTTAGTCACAATCATCAGTACAATCATGAGTCCTAAATGAGGAGCTAGTGCTTCTGTAGCTTGTAGTATTGCCATGCTGGTTGATTTAATGTCTTAAAATAAAATCGTTTCCTCAACTGCATGTTGAACACAAGATAATGACTGAATATTAAAAGTCCAGCAAACCATTTTTAAGAGACATTTAACATTCAAAAGACAAAACTGAAGATAAATTAGTTCAGTCTGTGAACTAAAGATAAATTAGAATTCCTTACAAAATCAAGGATGACTTAGACCATCCCCAAAGCTGTAAGGTAGTTTTCACTGCTCTTCCACAACTCCAGTCCTATGCGTGTGATTAACTATTAAAAATAAGGTCATTGACTATGTGTATTAATGTCTTATGCTAGACAGAACGTCTGTTGCATTGTCTTATTTCCAGATGAGCAGGTACTGACTAGATTGCCCTGTGCAGCTGAAATGTGAAATTAAGCCAGATGCATTCTTCAACTTTAGGTACAACACAGCTCCCTTTGAAAACATGGCAACCCAAGTGACTATAAATGTGTTACAGTCTCCAGGGCTCTGGAATAAATCTTCATGTTTAAAATAGAATTAGCTATTCTTCAAACAGCATGCCTTGAAAAATTATTCTCATCTAAGAGGGTACAAATGAACTATTAATGAGGTTTCTGTAGGAAAACAAAAAGAATAAATAATGTGAGAATAAACTTACTGCAACAAAACACGTGCTGCTCTGACTTTAAAATTCTTCTGTGAACTTGTGACATACTGTCTTTAGATGCTTACATAAAGAAATATTGAGTGCTGTCCATGATTCTGTTTAACTACCATTAAAAAGCCATTATTCAATAACACAAACAGCTTAGTTTCACCTCCTCTAAGGTTGGGGTTGTTCTTAGTGGGTTGTTTTTCTTTTTTAAGTCTGAAAAGAGGACAAGACACAGCTACACTGTGTGGCTGCTGGACAGGAGGTGCCATTGTGGCTACCAGAGTTTTATTTATCCTTAACCCTAAGAAGCAGCCCTTTAACCAATAGCCTGCTCTATTGCCTTTCCACTGGAAATTTAGCGCTGTACTTTACTCTATTCCCAAGATGGTTTTTAATGGCTGTTTCTTGTTACAGAGAAAAAGCTTCTTCTGGGTTGGGCATGTTTCCAGTGCAACAAGTAACAGCACTTACCAGGAACTTATACTGAAATCTTTTGATTCTCAGAGAAGATTCACTAGTACTGGCAAGTCTTTGTGGCAGCTTGCTGGTGTTGCTTAGATGAATGACTCATTTCTGAAAGAACCAAGTGGGAAAAGAAAAAAAAATGCAAGCTGCACATGGAGAAAGAAAAGTGTTTTTGCCACTGGACATAGCTATCTAATCTAATTTCCAATAAATATATACAGTAATAGGTCTAACATGATTCGTAAAGTGTCATAAAGACACAGTTCCTGAGAAGTTGTAAACACACACACACGTACACTCACACAGATGTGTGTGTGTGTTTACAACTTCACAGACATCACACATGCACACAGATCTAGCAATCACAACCTGTTGCTATCAAAATGAATAGCATTAATCATTTTTAATGGTCAAACTGTTAAAAAGATGTTCTAACTGATTACTGGTGTAAAATAAAATAAACATTATACATGCAAATCTTATTTCCCAAAAACTGAATCACTTTTGTCAGGTATTTAACTTAAACCAGCAAAACAGACCATCAAGAAGGCAACATTTAAATGGATGCCTGCAGCAATGGCCAGTCAATGGCCTCTTTATTTGTTAAAGATGGATTATTTTAAATAAATTACAGAGCACTTGCACTGAATAAACAGAGTCTCAGCGGCTGTGGCATGCTATACATGCTTAATTGAGCCACAGAAATCCTAAATGACTACTGAGCTGTGTAATCGCCTTTGATTTCGCTGATAGGACCTGATTCTTTAGGTAAAAACCAAGCCATTGAGGACTGAAAAGCAACACCACCTTGAGGAAAACAGAAAGTTTAATCTGGAATATATACTTATAATATTTTGGAAACCACAGAGATTGAGTGTTCCAATAACTGAACACAAGGCAACTTCAGAAGTGAACGATCTGTGTGTCATTTTTATTTGAGCTTGATATGTTAAATGTCCCAAATGTTTATGTTGTATAAGCCCACTTAAACGTTGCAAAGTGCAACAGATTCATTGGCAAAATAAAAAGTAAAGCTTTTTTAGTCTTTCTTGCTGTCTTTTTTGCATTGATACAGCACACTATATGCACACAAGTACCCAGGGGTTTTCTTAAGTAATTGTGTAATTTGACCGCTTTTGGGGAACCTGTTAATATGATTTACTTGGAGTGTTACCTATGGCTTCTATAGGCTGAAGTAAAACATCAGGTCAGAAACAAGGAGCAGATCCTTTAACCCTTACTGATAACAGTGTTCATTTTGAGATTGTGTATTATTAACTCTTGACGTTCCAGTCTTTATGTAACTCAGCCAACAAAAAAATCCCGTCTGAAATAAGGCTGTACTTCGTACACAAGACTTACAGGAACAGACCCTTCCCTTGACATAAATGAATCCTGACCTAATGACATATGGAATTCATTTTGACAGAAGCTGAGACCTTAAATAATATTACTTCCATTTGTCAATATCTCTGGAAAATGGTTTGACATTGAGAAGCAGTTTGAAAACTACCTTGAATAACAGCAATTAAAAGAGAGATTGATACTGTTGGGCACTTTAATAGTGACTGCACACCTGGATTTTCTCTAAAAAATTTCAACACCTACCACTTTTTTTAATAAGCAAGTGTAAAAATGCTCAGCTGAGAAATACTTCTCTTTCTAATGAAGCTCAATGAGCTACATTTGCAGTTTCCACAATTACACTACATATTTGAAAAAAAAAGATATATGAGTTTGACCATGTTGGTAAAACAAGTACCTGTCAACATCCAATTAAAATTGATGAGCATTTAAAATGGAAATTTTATTCATACACAACGAGGTCAAGAAAATTAAGAATATATTATTAGATATTCTAAAGTACTCTGATGAATGCTATGAATTTTTTTGAAAATAAGACCAGGCTGCTTCATAGAGTCACAAACTAGTCAACCAAAAGTCCTCATCAAGCTTTGTCCAAAGCAGATGAACTGTTCCTGTGTGACTTTCAAAACTCAGACGAAGAGGCTGTAGGGGAATTTGAAGATGATCTTGGTGCAGTTTTGGTTATTCCCTCGATATTTTTCATAACATGTAAGAGAAGATCCTGCTGTCATGAATGTCAGCCCTTCCTGGAGGGAAAACACTTGGCCTGCCTCCTGGGCCTGAGCAGCACACAGCAGGGATGACACAGCAAGCAAACACAGCTGCCACAGCTCTGTTTAGCATCATCACTCAGGGAAAGGAGAAAACACTTAATGTTCCCCCCAGTTAATTTCTTTAGTGGAATTAATGGGAAAAAAAATCTGGAATTTATTATGTTGACTTGTGAACATAACAATAGGGAAAATCCCCCAAATATATGAGAGAAATTTGCAAGGGCAGGAGGATCTGCATGTCTTTCTCAGGCTGTTCATACCAACCCAGGACATAATTATATTTGTGTTGTCTTTGGCAGTACACTTTTTTCCCTTTAGCCACAGAGACACATTCTCAGGAGGCCACCAATCATGCAGAAACCATATGGTAAAGTCAGGTATAAAATTCAAATAGCCTGGTGCCACGCAGTCATTCCCTGCTCCAGCCTGGGGATTACAGAGCAATGTGGCAGCAGGTGGGACCAAGTCTATCCACTTTTTGTACTATAAGCCTTGTGGAAATAATATTTGTGCCCATGAACCCCAGAGCTGAACTAGACACACTTCTGTTTCCTTGGTGGCCTAAAAGTAGAATCTCATGTAAGCAATTTGGACTGGTTTCCCTTAGGTCCTTTTAAAACTTTTTTTTTTTTAACTTTTCTCTTAAATATGGCTCCATGCTAGCCAGAAACCCTTTTGACTGTGTGTGCTGCTAACTCACAGGCACATCTGGCTGGGTTCAAACATTCAAGTGCTTTTTATGGTTCCCTTTGGCCAGCAAGCACAGCATCTTATAGGGACATTCATTGAGAGGATTCCTCTGGTCTGTCCACAAGCCAGATGCGCTCAAATAATAGAGACACTGATAACAAATCTGGTAAGGAAAAATTTGCAGAAACAGGAGAAGAGTGATTGTACCTCCCACAAATCCAAGCAGACCTAAAGCCTGCGCAAAATGGAGACCCAAAACTGTGCCACACGTGTAAGGAGAAATATGTTATAAACGGTTAACTGAGACTTAACTAAACCAGGAAACAGGCTTGAGCATTAAAATTCTAAGACACAGTTAATAGAAAAGGCTCAATAGGACACGAGGGAAACAGCTGGATGAGTGCAGAAGTATGCTAAACCCAGGAAAAGAAATACTATAGTCAGTGTGACTGCTGCAGAAAAAGCAGCTGTCACACTGAAAAAATAATAGGAAACTTACAGTGCTGAACTGACCAGGAACAGAGATCACCAAAGGATTCTGCAGAGAATAGCCTGTAGCAAGCTGAAATAAGGAATCAAAAGGCTACTTGGGTACCAGCTATCTTTTAAGTGAGAGAACACTGGAGGAGTTGCTGAAGAACTTGGGGTGTGGTGTCCTAGATCCTGGATATAGCCCACAAACTCCAAAAGTGTAAAAAGTGAAAAGAGTGCTGAACCAAAAATCAAGCACTATACATAAAAGCAAATGGGATAAATTAATTCCTTCCTGGTGCAGGAATTCCTATTAAATAGATTTTTCTCCTATGTTCATAGTATTTCTAACAAATCCTCATCCATGTCCAGATAGGCTTTACAGTCTGAAGAATCCAACCCTGTGAAAGAATGCATCTTCCACAAATCAAATCCTAGAATAAATATTGTGAGATATATTGAGAAGGATATGCTACATTTATTTATATAGTGTCTTTCAGGCCAAAACATTTCAAAGTGCTTAACTAATTATTGATCAGCACAGATGCCCTCACAAGTGTATTCACTGAGCAAAAGGTTACAGATATCCTTATGTGAGGAGCAGCTATAATTAATTCAAATGTGAAGGAGGAACATACAAGCTGTCTTCAGAAGTGGGGCAATTGGTAAATGTTACACTCCCCTCATGCAACTTCTCTGCCTGTGTCAGCCTCAGCAGTGGTCACCTTTTTAAGTCAGTGGGGAATTAAGCAGCATAAAAATAAACAATTTGTGAAGGATGTGCAAGGATGAGAAGAACAGAAACAGAGTTTTAAACATTATACCAGGCAAAGAAGAAAAATATCACTTATTCAAATCTTACTATCATTATGGATACCTTGCAGAAGCCCTTACAATAAGGAGGTCTTCATTTTTCTGTTGCATAATATTAGCATTCAGACTTTTAAAAGTAATCAAAGGTATTTTGACATTGATGTTTCCAATTTCAGCACCCCCCTTCACATACTGCCTACCAAAATCTCTTCTTTATGCTGACACACATTGCTCCATATATGCTTTTCTGATTCAGACAATCTTGCAACAGTTTTGCTTTGATCTCAAAAGGAAAGCAAAGAAACCACTACAAAACAATGGCATTCAAACAAGGGAGTTAAGCCTTCTAGACACAGATTGCTCAGTCTCCTGCTAAGGCTGTTTGTAAACAACACCTACAGCTAATTTTAATCTTCTCATATTTTAATGGATCATGACTTTAACTTATTTTTGACTGTCAATTGCTGCCATTTATATGTTTTATCTTCTTTTTTATCTCCATTTCCACTAACAATGATACCAGAGCAGCACTGCAGCCTACAGGTATAAATAGATTAATAATTAGTGAAGATCCTTCTCCCTCCTTGTAAGCTGCAGGTAGCATTCTGTTTCAACCTTCGGCAATGCAAATAAGCTGATGTTGGCAGTATATCATGAGCTGCTCACCAGTCATTTCCTTAATGACTTGCTAATTTTCCTCTCCATATCCTCCACATGACATACTGGAACCTCATATAGTTGTGCAGGGCAGCACAACTGAGAATGCAGCCCATGTACATAGCCCTATGACTTTGTTTTTATGGCAGTCCTTGTTTCTCTGTTTTCCCCTTGAGGAAACTGCTTGTAATTTTTAATTTAATCTTTGATGGTGGCACAAATCTAATTGTTTAGATATTTATCTTCTCTATCTACTGTTTCTCCTGCTAATCTGCAGCTGCCTGAATTCTGTCATAAAATAGAGATGAATGTTTTTATTTTCTGTTCAGCATTTTATTCATTTGATTTACTCAAGTACTATACAGCTCTGAACCCAATCTTTTTTACTTTTTTCTTTTTAATTGAGAATAAAAGAACTTGTATCCTTGAATTTACCCTCAGAACATTGCTTAATACATGCAGAACACAATGTAATCTTTCTTGGATTTGAATACTGCTTTCAATGAGTTTTAGAAGCATTAATGGCTGAAAAGTACCATTGTATCCCAGGGTATGGCAATCTCCTTAAACCTCCAGAAATAACAAGAACATTGTTTTTCTTTTGTATCATAACACTGGGATTTACCAGACTAATATAGTAGGACTCTCATTCTGAAAATCATATTTTTCCTATCTATAGACTGAAATAACCGTGCTGTGCAACCACAGACCAAGGAACTCGAGTTTGTTTTGACTCAGTAATACCATATGCTCTGGATAGAAAGTCCTTAAGGCTGTCCTTGCAGGGTGTGTGCCTATGAAGAGATTGCCTGGAAGTCACTGCCTTGTTGACAGTGAATTTACTGATGGCATAGCCTCAGGTTTCAGAACATGGAAGAAGACTGGGGTTGTACCAGCTCAGGGCTGCGCAGTGGATCACACCTTTCAGTGCGCAGAATCGTGAAATGGAGCTGTCAGCTGAGTGGGGACTCCAATGGGTACATGCCATAATTAAACCCATGGGGGTTTAATACTTACAGAGTGCTTTTCCTTGGTCTGGTGACCAAACTGAAGAATATTATTAACAATTAATTATTTAAATATGAATAAATGTTTTAAAACAAAACCTATGTGCTAGGTCTCCCTTCCTGCATACAGTGGCTGGCATGGTTACCTGGAAAAGAAGAAATTCAGATTCAAACCTTCTTTCTTTAAAATCTCTGGAGAGCCTAAGTGGTTGAACTACATGTTATTTACACCTACCTAGGGTACACATTGCTTTTTGATTTTCACTGGCACTTGTTAGTCTTGGGTGAGCAATGTGTCAGATACTCATACTACATTGTACCTGAGCTGGCTGTCATTTTGCTAGCTTGATTCTAGGGTTAGAACAGCAGAGCCAGTTTTGGTGACTTCTGGCAATTTTTTGTATAATCAGATGCACAGCAGTACCATCAGAGGAGGACATAAATTCACAGCACATATGGTAGCAGTACTGCAGCATCCTTACCACCTTACACCAGATGGTGTTCAATCAGTAGTGGGAACTCGGGGAGAGAAAGTAATGAGTTTCCTTGTTGCTGAAAGGAATTAGAAATAGAAAGCACAGTCTGCATAAAAACTGAAGAATTAAATCATTACAGCTACAATACCAAGAGTAAGTATATGCTCAGAGCAACAGAGTAAGTCCAAGATGTAAATTTCAAAAAGAAGAAGCAAGGCTTTTTTATGTTCTGTTTGATTGTTTTTCTTAATTCTTAAGTTTTAAGAACATAAACATCTAATACATGAAATGCATTACTGAATTCCCCCATGCTACTCAGATCACACAATAGTCTCTTACAAGCCAGTATGTGCTACTTAATGTGTTTTTAAAAGAGCCGTCAGTGGAGCAAACCACATTCTGGTACATGTTCAACTGCTTTTGGAGTTCAGGACAGGAGATACTTTTTTTTTTTTTTGAAGGTAATCTAAGGCGATGGAGCACAGCCAGGGAAACAGCCAAGAGAATGGACAAGTAACATAAGAGAAACAGAAAGAGCTGGCAAAGACAAAACACAAAGGAAAAGGTTTGGTGAACAATAAATGAGAGCCAGAAATACAAGGATTTGGAATTGATGTTTATTTTATTTGAGATTAATAGCAAGAAAGAACCTATAACTGTGGTACAAATTGCTCAATGCCCCATGCGGTGCCAATATTATGCCATTCATTATACTTGCAGGTGTATTATTTCTAGTTCCCCAGATAAAAAAATATTTTCCATGTATTCTTTTGTATTTTAAAATGTATTTTTTCACAGCTATATTGCCAAAGGTTCTTATTCTTCCAAACTCAATAGCAACTAATCATTTTCCTGGCTGCAGACTGGGAGTATGGTTACTATTTTGCACAGGTAATTCTTCCATTTTTATTAAAGGGCCACTCTAAAATTTTGATCTGCCTGTATTTCAAGTTCTTTCCTACATGTTTGTTTTCCCCTGTGAGAAAGGTCTTTCTATTAAACCTTACTCATGTTCCTAATTACAAACCTGGTTTCCTTCTACTGGGATGAAAGGTTTCTTATTATCAGTATTATGTACTCTGTTCTCAATGAAAATTTGGAAAATAAATCAGCGAAACAAAGTGAAATCTGACTTATCAGCATCTTTGCCTACTGCTTACAGCTGCTGCAAACTTGCTGCTATTGCCTGACTTAATGTTGCTGCTCCACGGAAGCTGTGGAGAGGATTTAGACAGAGATAATAGTGTCAAAAGTCCAGCAGTAGAGCAAACGATGCTGGAGGGAGTTGCTCCATGGTCTGTGGTACTTCTGATCCCCACTCCTCATACCCACTGGCAGAGAATCCAAATTCTTGCGGTTCCTGCAGTGGCTTAGCAAAGCTTCTCAGTGAGGAAAACGACTGAGCTCCAAGTCTGGTCTGAGGACACTTGTCCTGCCTCCACAGACACCCTCATGCCAAAGACAAAAGCCCCACCTCCAGCCAACCCAGGGCACAGAGAGTTCCTATGTGACACCCAGCAGTCCTGTGGGCTGTGATCCCATCACGTGCCTGGTGGGCACATCCACATGAGGACCCTCCAGGTCATAAGGTATTCAAGCTTGCTAAAAGCTCATGGGAATGATAGCCTACAGTGTTAACCTATTAAATTCAGAATATTAAGCAGGCAACTACCCCTTGAGAAAGTTTTTTTGTTTGTTTTAATTAGTGTACCAACTCTTTATTACTGATTCTATCAGACACAGCCCAAGGAGCCTTTTCTGAGTTAGTAGGCAAGTGTCTCAGCTTTGATACAAGATCTCAGCAGAACTAACTCCTGAGTTTGGCTTGGGTTTGACTTCTGTAAGTGAAGACATTTAAGATGGTGGTGATTAATGAGAGGTCACTCCTTCCTTTGGCAGTTAATCCTCCAAACTGAGGAAAAAAAAAAAAATTATGTTATTGCCTTATGCTTTCCTTAGTATTTTAAAAGAACATGGCCATGACAGTGTGAAGAAGTCCAGGCTCATTCATCACCTTTTGAAAAGAAGTTCTTTAGACAACATCCTGAGGAAAAAGGGCTTTTAACATACCTCTAGTTACTTTACCTTTTCAAGGAAATGAGAATTTCTTTTCTATCAATAATCTACTCTCATAGTCATGTCCAAGGAGGAGATTTTCTTCAGGCTCCATCCTACAAAAATGTAGTAAGGCATTTATGAAGCAAACAAACTACATAATGAAATCTGGCAGTATGTTTTGGTATACTGTTACATGCACCTTACATGAAATACCATTTTTGGGGAAAAAGAATTCCAAAAAATCAGTCCTTCACCTGTTATTTCCTCTGTCTCTCATGCACACTCACACAACCATACAGATACACACATGAGCTGACTTGCTTCTATAGACCGCAGACATCATCATCCCTTTTCCTCCTCACCCTCCCTCCATGCTGTCCTTGGAAGATCAGTCTTCTGCCATGCCAATTTTATCCCTTTGATTCACTCATTATTCTGAATAATGTTGCTTTTCCACAGCACTTTTAGATCTTAACACAGGTCTGGTTATCTTACATACCACTGGCCCCTTGCTTCCAGATAACTTTATAATTTCACAGAACATTTTCATTTCTCAGTGGATGAATTGAACACATGTAACAGCAGCCAGAAACCAGAAGTAAACCCCACACAGACTGATCAGTCTGCTCTCTGCAGACCACCAACAAATTCTCTCTGAATTTGTGAATGTTTTGGATTTAGACTTTGTGAGTTGCTGCCTGTACAACACAAGGTTTGACAACTCTTCTTTTTGTATCCAATAGGAAATTTACTCCAAATGAAACTAGACCTGGAATCAATACAAATAATTTAGCACGACCAAGTTTTCAGAAAAATAGAGCTTTTGAGGAAAATGCTGCTGAGTGATCACTTTGTAGTCAGTTCTATGCGGGCACAGAACCTCATCCAGTTTTGCCTTTCCTCCATTCTATGGTGTTATAAAAATCAAAACACACAAAAATAAATAAAACTCACTCCTCTTCCCATTTCCAGAAATGCCCATTCTGGCTAACAGAGCGATGCAGAGTAGAAGGAAGTATCAGGTCCCTTACACAAAGATGTTTCCTAGAAGGCAATTTTGAATCTAATTTCAATATCAGGCACTCCTTTCCCCATTTAAAACATAGAAAGAGAGAAAAAAGTGTTTAAGCTTAGCAAATCAATGCTACAACTTAAAATCTGGCGATGCTAGTCTTTCTGCTTCCCAGGAGAGGATTAATTTGTTTCTTCTTATTCTTTGCTCTTTATTATTTCAATTGGAGGATGTAAAAGTGCTATTGAGAGTTTTGAAGGATAAACACTTTATGTGGTAACTGTGTAAAATAAGAATAAAAGTTATTGAGAGTGCAGACATTTTTATCACATTAATGTGAGCTATTAATGATAAAGGAAATTCCCTTCATCTAACAAGCACTGTGTTTACAAATGTAAAAAGAGATGTTTTAATTCTCACCATAAATCTGAGGAAGTTAAAATCTTAACCTCAAGGTACTTAATATAGTTGATTCTGAATTTAAAGGGAATGTTGTTAACATTTATATTGTTTTTGTTACCTACAACACAGAGATCGGTTATTTCAATATTCATTTCATTTTATAGATAAGGTTTAACAGGTATTTCAAAGAAACCTACATGTAATGAAAGTGAGGTCAAGTCATACCTGCTATAAAAGAAAAGGCTGCAAATTTCTCTACTAACACAAGTAATACATGGAATTGCACATGACCAGAAAGCCACAATCTTATATTTTAAAAATCAGACACAATTAATTTGACAGTATTAATTTAAGAGAGACAAGTTAAGACAAGGCTGAGCCATTCTTTCTTTATGACAACACATTTTGTTGCATTCTTAGCACAGTTTTCAGCAGAATTTTTTCTTTAAAGTCAAATATTCCCCAGAGTTGAAAGACTCTCCACATTCAGTGTGGAAAGAGTAGGGTTTGGTGGCTGGGTATGGAGATGTGCAGTTCTGTCACTAGGGACTGCCTTTCACACCTCATTCTAGGCAAGAATGTCTGCTATTGGATGTATCTCAGTTTCTGTAAAATACTCATTATTAACCACTTTACTACAGCAAGGAAGTGCTCAAGTGCATCTGTTATATGACCAAGACTGTGCCCATCAACTGATAAAAGTGTAGCCAGCATCTCTCCAAGGTTTTGACAGATTTTCATGTGCCTGGATGGTCCTAAGGATTCACTCATATGTTTAGGGGATTTGGCTGGGCTGAGAAGAGCAGGATGAGACAATGAACAAGTTTCCCAGCTAAAGCAAAGGGAAGCTCATTAAAACAAGAGGCTTTGTGGCAGGAGAGAAATCTGAGACATGGTCAGGTACACATTCCACGTTTCTAAGATGAGTCTCCACCATTTCGAGACTTTCAGTCTTGTCTCCTAGTGTTTCAAATCTGTGAATATCTGAAAAGCATACCTCTGGCAAGTACTGAGATATAGTCTCTGAGAATCACTTTAGTTGTTAACTCAACTAAAGTTTAAAACCAATTCCTGCATTGTTGCACGAGTCAAAGTTACACCTAAACCTATAATGCCATCATGCCTTTCAGGAAACTCTCAGAAACTGAAGCAGAAATTTCTTCTGCCAAAAAAGAACTGCTTCAGAGCCAGGAATCATGCCAGGTCAGTAATGTTCACTGGCATTGATGTATTCTACTAGGGAACATGAAAAGCAAAGAATATAGAACTCTTAAGAATGTAATATCATATCCCCTCATCCAAAACCTCTTCCACACTAGATAACACAGGCCACGATTTTAATATATTTCAAGATCCTTTCTCCTTTTAAAAATGATAAGTTTTCCCACTCTTCCCTATGCCACTTCCAATATCATGACCCTTTTTACTCCAAGAGCCTGTCAGGTTAAATGAATGATACATTTAACCATCCACAGTGTCGCGGGTTCGGTTTGTAACCGGGCAGAAACACCAATTTAGTGTAGTGGTTTGGTCCAAAATACTCATTACTGTTTATCTGCTGTGAGATAAGAATTAGGAGAAATGCAAAACAGGCACCAAACTTGAAAGAATATAAAGAAGTTTATTAACAGACCTAAAAGAAGAAAATAAAATTATACCACCTTCAGAACTCTCCTCCTCTCCCCACCTTCCTCCCTTCTCCCACTGACAATGTGAAAAGACAACCCTTAAGATGTTCAGTCTGTTTACCACTTCCATAATAACCTTGTTCAGTCCATTTAGAAAGAGAAGTCTCTTCTTGCTCATGCTATGAAAACATTATCACAACGAGACAGCCGCCCACTTCCAAATATTGTTCAGTCCATTTAGGAAGAGGAGTCTCTCTGCCTGCGTGTGAGTCCCTTCCCCCGACTTGCAGCTTTTCCTGCAACTGCTTTCGAGGGTCCACTCTTGAAGTTTTTTGGGGTACAATTTTAAGGTTGAGCCGTTCAGAAACAAAAACAGAGGCCCTTCTCCTTCCCTGGGAGCAAAGGGTCTTCATCATCTTCATCTTTAGGACTATCTCTGGGAGCATCTCTAGGAACTGAGGTTTTCTCCTTTCTCATTTGGAGCAAAAGTCCTCATCTGGTTCATCTCTACGGACTGAGGTTTTCTCCTTTCCCGTTTGGAGCAAAAGTCCTCATCTGGTTCATCTCTCCCTGTCCAAACTTCTCATGAAATTACAGCTGCGTCAGCATCTGCCTATCTCAACGCAGGTGCTTTTGCTTACGAGCTGAACACTCCACCCCCCATATCTTCATGAAATTACAACGGGATACTCTGATATATCATAGCTTCACAACAGAATTTCAGCTTTAAGCATCTCCTCTCTCTCTTCCCTCAGGTTTTCAGCTCTTCACAGCAGTAAAAGGGTTAATCTCACCTCGGCCTTGCAGCTTTGCAGCTGGAATGTTGAATTTTTCTTATCGCAGTGGAGAGGGGGGAGAGCCGAGCCGCTCCGGCTGCCCACGGCAAGGCAGTGGGGGGGGTTCCACGGCTGGAACAGGTCCATCGGCTCCAGGATGGCCGTGGCCCGGCCCGGCCTGGCCCAAGCAGGGCCTGGCCGGGCCCGCTGGCCCCCACACGGGGCCCGCAGCCACCTGTCCCAGCGCCGGAAACGAGAGAGAGCTTGGAGGGGGAGTTTGCCTATTCTTAAATGTGGATCACAGAGGTGATCACAACTTTAAGTGGCTAAGAGAATTGTCCATATTCAAACTGGCCAGCTGATAGCTTCTATCAGTTCCCAGAGGAAACTGTAAGCACCCCTTAGCAAGGACGTCCCTTCCGGGACTATGCTTGCTAACCTATGACACACAGCAATTAAAGTGCATGGCCTGAAACCAAAATTTTCTGAGTTTCAATTGCAAATATTTGTATAGTTTAAAAGGTAAAAAAATTACTTAGCAGTCAAAGTTTCATAAACAACTGGAAAAAAAATTGTTGAAGAGAGTGTTTTATTTTTAATTAAAAGTCCAAATAAAGAATAAGTATATTCTACATTTCTCTATATGTGTATCTCAGCCATGTGTTAAAAAGAAATTAAGTTCAATAGAAAATGGCAGTATAAGAATCACATTCATTCTGCCCTTTGCTCAGGCACGATGCCACATAAGTTTGATGCCATAAAATTTAATTTTTTTCATTTTGAATGATTTACAGTGGACCAGAACCTATAAATCAGAACAGTAACAGGAGTTATGAATAGGGATGTATGTTTTTCCAAAATGTCTAAATGAAATATTTTGAAACATGGTAAAAGAACTGCACAGTTCTCCACCTGGCAGCCATAATTGAAGTTAATAACACTTGTTTAGACATAAGGAAACTCTTTGACACCTAGACTTTTTTTTTTTTTTAAATAAAATGATCAAACAGTCATCATCTAGTCTTAAGAAATCAAAGCATTTAGTTCTGGCAATATATTATATGAAGACAGTCTTTCAGCTATGTTTCCACCTATGTCTAATAATTTTGAAAGTACACATCGATTCCTTAGCATAATTCCTTATTTTAATCATACACCATATTATTAATCTTACTGCAGCTCTTAGGAGCCATTACCATAATGCCAGTGATAGGCAATATAAAACATATTCTATGAAGAGGCTTTGATAACCTCAATATGTACTATTGATTTTACAGCATTTCAGATGCGTGTTTAGATTTTGCAGTCTCTCCTTTGCATATGTCACAGGCAGCAGATGATAAGGTAAAAGTACTTACTTCCCCACAGCCAGTTGCACCAAGCCTTGGAATATTCCTCTTCTTGTCCATGATGGCATTCAGAAGGCATAACATCATAAATGAATAGTTTCTTTGTTCAAGGAAAAACCTTTCTTAAAGAGAATGAAGCCAAACTGGTAAAAATTTCTCTGTTCATTTGCTAATTCCTTCTGGGTCTAGTTTTTCCAGTGTTCTTGATAAACCTAAGAACAAGGGAGCAGGGAGATTGATGAAACCCTCATCTTCTGGTCCTGAATCTTCAACCCAACAGACTTGCTGACTCCTGGAAGTTGTGAAATACTTTGTCTCTTTTCCTAGAAGCCTTCTATGACCAACCCCTCATTGAGTTCTGGGTAGGAGAACGTCTAGGGTTTTCGTTAGATGCTCATTTCTCTTGTTTCCCCAAGACTCAGGAAAGAAGCGCATCTACAGGCACTCCTGTGGTGGAGAGCTGCTCGCTTCCAACTACCTCTATCTCCACAGTGGAAGGGAGGAATATTCCAGACGATCAAACTGCTGACTAAAATCTTCAGGAACAGGCACATCACAACTAAGGTTTGTGCAGTGAGAGAAGGAATTATCCTCATATTTAAATTCAGGCTCTTTTATCACACTTTCCTTGCATGTGTGGCTTTTCCTTCCCTTGTTAAAATGTTTTTATTTCAACCCATGCTCTTCCTCACTTTTTTGATTCTCTCCCCTGTCCTGCTATGGGGGCAGTGAGCGAGCAGCTGTATGGGGTTGAGTGGCCAGCTGGGGTTAAACCATGACACCCATCTTTATACCATGCAGGCTGAAAATTCTCACTGGGAAGATTAACACTTCTTTTCCTAAATTTGTTAAATAGATCACATTAATAAATAAATCACTTAAATGCTTTACAGAGTGCACCAATTCAACATAAGGTGAGACTATAAAGCTATTAATTTAGAATTAATGTCTTGCCTTGATCAAAAAATAGAAAATTTGTAGGCAAATTTCAGTTATGTTGGGAACAAAGCAACCTAACCAGTCACTCAATCAGAAGGGTGTATGCTCAGGAATTTGCATTAAACCCAGATAATTGCGATTTCATGTGTCTTGCAAAGCCTGAAGCACATTTATCCAGTAGATGTCCACATGAATGTGACTTATGTTGATCAGCAATAATGACCTACAATCATCATAAGATTTTTTAGAATTGTTGTAAAGGATCTGATCCTTCATGGACTGTTCAGATAAAATTCTTGTAGATTTCAAGGGGAAAGGAGGATCTGTGGCATCCTGGCAGCCCAAGTAGGCACAGGGCAACATCAGATGATGATGTCACACACCAGGTCTGCCTTTATTAACCCAGGAAATACCAATCCATTTATATCTCATCATCTTAACCCTGAACCTCTAGGTAATGGTTTTGCCCTGTATTCCCTCCTTTTCCAAGATGTTGTCCTGTTCCCTCTTAACTTGATTTACTCTACTTATTTCAGCTGCTGACTTTGGCACTTTATTCCAGCTCTAACCAACCACAGTATAAAGACGTATGCCAGAGCTGCTCCGGTGAAGAGTGGCAGAGGACCCATTCACATAGCTCCAGCCCAGGTGAATAAGCTCCTCCTCACAAACCGGATTAGAAAGATTTAACAAAGACCCTCGCACACCACAGCCAAGGATACCCACACCTACTAAGCCCAGGACAAAAATCAAGGCTAAAATACTATCAGCATTTGATTTATTATTTGTTTTGGCTGTTTTATTTAGAAGAAAAATCAATCAAACGGAAAGGTATATTTTGTAACCTCACAACCCAAACAGTGCACTTGCATGCAGCTGAGAGAAACCCTGCATTTTGTCACTTGAAAGCCTTCCTAAAATTTTATACATTTTTCATTCAAAAATCAAACACCAAATGCATGTGCATAAAAGCCACAGTCAGATTCCTCAGCTGGGCAAATTGAGTTTGTTTTTCCAGTTTCAACTACAGAAACCTCCTCCTCGTATAATTCTCTTCAAAGTCTAAAATTTGTTCCAGTGATAATTGCTGAATTTATGTGTATTTAGAACCCAGTACTTAAATATAACTGCTACATTGGGTGAATATGTATAAACACTGTGCCAATTTCTTTGAATAGGAACGTAGTAAATTACTACTGATTATACAAATACTGATTAAAATTTTAAGGCAAATAAATAACGAAGAGGGATGTTATTTATTTGTCCAAATGCTCTTAAAAGTGCAGTCATGCCAAGCACAACTTCCGAGGAAAGCAGTGGATGGAAATACAGTGTTATGTCGGTGGATGGCCTGGACTGAATCACTGGGACAGCAGTGATTACTGTTTTAAGGTTTGCTCCATCTGTCTCTCTATTTTCCCTTGTTCTCTCTATAACACTATAAACTGTGCTCATACCAGGAAAATTCTGACATTAACTTTGCTCTTGCAGCTCCTGTTGAGCTTACTTGGGTTTTCCTTTTGCACAAGCTGATAGAAAAGTGAAGATGCAACCTGTAAAATCATGGGAAATATTCTCGAATCTTGTGCATTGCTCCTTCATGCAGCATCTGCACGTACCTTCTAAAACCTTTGGATCCAAATGCAAATCTGCCTCTGAAAACCACTAATGCCTCTCCTAAACACTGCCTTCAATCTGTTTTGCAAGGAAGGATATTGACAGATGAATAATTTCTGCTTAGGGCTAGGCAGAGAATTGTGATTTAGATGGTCCAAGTAAAAATTTCATTTAAACTGACCTGATCCTTGGTAGACTGTGGTAGTAGCATTTAGCATACACAGAGGGTAAAATTATTGAAGTTCCACACAGTTCATAGTCGAATCTCAGGTGACACCAGCTAGTATAACTTCAGTTATGCTGACAACAAGGACAGGAGGCTGATTTGCATGAGCTGATGCTATCAGAGCAGAAGCAATTGAAATTATGGTAATATTGCAAACAAAAGCTGGGATCCTGGGCTAACGTACATCTGGACATGGATGAGTTATGTAGTGTCTTTGCATCAGCTGTGAAACTGATCCTTGTGAATGTCACAAATCATGATGGCCCATACAGAGCTGGAGGGCTCTAGACAGCATTTTTGTATTTCTCTCTATACCAACATCTCTTCATACAAGCTCAAAGCAAGGTTTCATTGTGCTCTACACCATAGATGCATCTCTTCTCAGGTATATTTAGTCCCATTATGTCCATCTAGTTCCCTTTTAAAAGCATCCTAAAAAGGAACAAAATGCTCCAAGCCAGAAGAAATAGGTACAGGCATTTTTATGATCATGTTTCTAATGTGTTTTTTTAAATTAAATTTTGAAACTGAATCATTCAGAACACTCTAACATTTTTTTGGCAATTGAGAAGGAAAAGCTAAACCACAGGAAAACCTGTTATTTATACACTGATACCAAATCTCATTCACAGATTTTCATGCAGATTTTTATTAGAAACAGGATACACCTTAAATTAAAGGAGCTGCCCCTGCCCATCAGCCATAGAACAGTAAGGTTCAGCTCACACTGGAGCTGACCTTTTACCTTCACATGTGCTTTTTATGGATAAACATAGCAAACCCATAGACATTGCTGAAGCAAAGCCTTTACTGACGACAAAGGGAATCTATAAACGCACATACAGGCTCTAAATATTAGATAGGACCATTAAAACCCTAAATTACTTATCTGCTACTTCACATGAAATACACTTTTTACCACACACAATTTCTTTATTTTTGCCTTTTATTTTCTTGTTTCACCAACTGTACTGAATAAACAGAGACAACCTTAATGTCCCAAAAACAGAAGTAAAAATAAAACTAAAAATTTAACTTGAAACTAAAAGGTCTGTCTGTATTTACTAGTTCCCCTTAAATAGTGATCAGGTATATGGATCTATTATCTATAATCTGTAAAAAAAAAAAAAAAATTAAGTCCAGTTTCTGCACTAGTTTACATGGTTTTCAGCCCTGGAAGTACTCACCATTTCTGTTTTTTAACTACACCATTACTTAATCAAAATATTTTAAACACAGTCATAGGAATAAACAAAACCAAACTGAAATGTTATGGTGTCTAACTTTTCTGTAGCTCTCTTTGTCTTTTATTTTTAAAAAACTGCTATGGTACAAAGCAGATAACAAAAATATGATGTCATTGGGGAAATATATGCTTATTTTTAAAGATTCTGCTGGGAGTCTCTGGGTATGTAGAACTGCTCAAACTGAAACTCAGGTTTTGTCCAGTTGATTTCTTGTGAACCATAAACCAGATTTCACTTCTCTCTGGTGTTATTTGTAGAAATACATATCAGTGAGATCAGAAAAATATTCTACATTCTGTTTCTTAAACATATCCCAGTAAGCAGTCTGTTATATTTCTACTAGTGGAACATATTAAGTTACATTTTAAGTTTCTGCCAGCTGGGAGCTCCTTCATTCAAAGTAGAACCCCAGTTTAGCTTCAGGCTAGAACTTAGTAATAATCATGTTATTTTAAGGATATAATTTAGACTTTCTACAAATTCAAAGTGTTGAGTTAACCATGTTCTGTTTATTTGTGGAATATTTTCTGACACCTTTTTACACAATTAATCTACACCCTCAATTTTGACCCTGGTCCTAAGAATAGAGGCCTGACATACATAGCCCATGCCACCTGTAGCATAACGTATTATTTCACTCTTATCCCACTCATAGATAACAGTTTTCTGAAATAAAAATGGTCATACTGAAAATCAGCTGCTCAACACTGCCAGTAGAAACAAAAATGTACAGAAGTGTAAACAAGAGAAAAGAAAGGATGAAAGAAATCATTAACAGCCACCCACATCTAAAGTCTCCGACACCATTTAAGTGGGTAAGGACTTTCTTTTAGGTTTCACATGGGCAAGAATTCATCAACATCCAAAGGCAAAACAGGATTTGCATCTCACCCTGGCTAAATGATGCTATCAGTAGCTCCTACAGTCAGGGGTTATGCACTCCTGCCATATGCATGACCTCCAGCCTTTTCCTTGACTCAAACATGAAACAAAACCAAACAAGTGAAAATCCAGTTTATCCTCTCAATAACATAACAGACACTTGTTCAAATACAACAAGGAATAAGTGCAAAAACCAAAGCAAATAGCTGGGGAAATGCTTGCATAATTAATAAAAATATTGAAGAGCTATTTTTTTCCAAGTTACTGTCACCATCATATCACACTTGTGCTTCTGTTTTTTACTAATAGTGAATCCCAGTCAAAACAGCAGAGATTAATGGTCCTGTCTTTCCATTAAAATCCAGTCTCAGCTGGTCGTGCTGCAGCAAATGGCAATACTAACAGATATAGAAACAGTACCTAGAGTCTGCCCCCCTTTGGCAGTCTCACCATTTTCACAAACCACTTAGTACACAGCATCCTGGTTGCTCTTTGTGATGGTATCAAAAAGGTACAAATAAGTTTCAACAAAGGGTTTCCTTTAATTTAAATAGTAACTTAAATTTAATACTTACAATATAATAGTAATTTTCATACAATAGGTTAACAAACAAATGGGGTACTAAATCTGGCATTCTTTAAGATCATTCAGACAAATTAAAGAAACTCTCCAGTCAGCAGTAAATCTTAATCTCTTCATTCCCTTTAGCTTCTTCACTAAACCCTATTCCCTTTTACTTGGTAGTAAACTTTCTAATATTTCATTTTCATTTAAGCTAGAGCTACTGAGAGACCTGTATGAATAAGAAAACTATTCAAACTAAGTAGCAGCTCAGTATTTGTCTGTCAGAAAAAGGAACTAATCAAAGTCATCCCCACTTAGGGCACTCTAGTGCAGAACAGCATGGGCATAATAATGTATAGCAGCTTTTGTACATACATGACAAATGAAGCAAGATCTGATTAATTGTTCAGCAGTTCTAAAATGGTCTGTAATTTCCTTCACATGTCACTCCATTAGTTCTTAGCTCCTGAACTTGCCACTTAGAAAAATTACTTGTGATTTGCTGAGTAAGAAATGTGCATTTCTATTCAACAGAAAAGTTTCCATCTCCCAAATCTTGAAGTATGTGCAGAGTGTCAGATCCTATTATTGCTTTTAGATTGGGATTCTGTTTACAATTGTTAACATTAACTCAGAAATGCACAGAGAAAACTCAGAGAAATTTCCATGGAAGAACAGTGAAGTAAAAACTTGATCTCATAAGGATTCCTAGCTTCAAGTTCAGAGAAAGCCAAACATAGGCCACTGTTCTGGGATTAAAGTATCAGAAGTTTATATAGGAGCAGCCCAAATGAACCTTGGGCATTTTGAGATGTATTTATTTCCAAACCTTAAAGACCTGGTTCAGCTGTCCTGTCTGTGCTGTCTCTAAACTGAGAGTTGAAAAACTCATGGGTGCCCAGGCTCCTAATTTAGGTTCCTTGTTTAGGTGTTTAGAGCTGGAGTAGACAAACATGGGTCTTGGAGTTCAAATGAGTTGCTCAGGTACAGACTGGTCTGAACAAGGTCAGAAATGGAAACAAGTTGGGAAATCCTAGCTGTCTTGTACTCATCACAGAATCATAGCATCACTGAGGTCAGAAAGGACACAGTCCTGAGGCCTCAGCACCAAATACTGGCCAGAAGTTCTGAGACTTGAGCATGCTTAGTGTAAAAAGACACATGAAATATAAACTGTCCAAGTGTTACAGACCATGAGAAATCTGCTGAATGGGCTTTGCCTCTAATACCTTTATATCTTATACTGTGGTGCCCAAAACACCAACACATCAGTATCTTTGCCTGAAACTACAGTTCTCCTAAAAGAATAAGGAATATATGAAATAAAACAAAACAAAACCAAACAAAAAAAAAATTAATGAAAGTAAAATACATGGCTTTAACACAAATAGTTTTTCTTAAAAAAAAAAGGCAGCAAGGACTCCATTAAGTTCAATTCAGATTTTTTGACTACTATATATTTTACATAAAAGTTGTTTAAGTAGAATTATTGTCAATAGCAACCTAAAACAGACATGGCTATAAGCTGTGCCCAAGGAGGGCAGTCCCACCCAGCCTCTTGAGTGCTGGAGCCCAAGCAAGGGTATTTATTTGTGAAATGGTTTATACGACCTGGGCAATCTGACATTTTAATGATCTAGCAGGTAGATTTTTGCTTGAATTGTGCAAATAGGCTTTTTGGAGAGTGGTTATAGCAGCCCAGGAACAGCTGCTCCTCAGGCCTGTAGAAAGCTTTTATTCCACAGGCTGGCCTCCTTTCAGTGAGGCCCTCTCTTTAACCTGCAGGGATCATGCAGGAAACATAAAAGTTACTGAGGCCTCACTGACCTTGTCAAGGCCACGTGTGGGAATTTTTAATGTTTGAGTTGCTTCAAAATTATAGCAATTATTAGAAATATTCCAGGAAAAAAGGACTTTTTTTTCTTCTGCCAGTTCAGATTTCCCAACTGAAATTGTCATTTTCAACTGCTAGTCCTTTAAAAAAAATAGAATTATAGACACTCTTTAGTCACTGGATAACAGATGTTATAAAACTTTGTGGCACTCAGTCATAATTAAGCCAGGCTTAATATGCATCTGTCAGAAACCATTGACCTTTTCTGATGATGGCAGGGAAAAGGCTTTGATACTCTACTACACGTTTAAAGCTTTTTGAAGGAAAAATGTCAAAGGTTTGGGTGTTCTGGCAGGAAATTACCTCTTGCGCTCTTAATGACAAATGTTTTTAGCTTAATCTAAGTAAACAATTAAATGGTGTTGCTTCAGTTGGGATTTCTAATCCAAAATAACATCTTTCCTATGCTTCCCTAGCAATGAATTGAGGAATCGTAGAATTTATGTAATTTTTAAGGTGACAATCTAGCAGAGCAAAGGAGTAAAATGCAACTGACAGCTTTCACACACAAAATGTGGAGATAAAGGAAAATTTGAGTAGGAAATTAAAAGAAAATTTGTTTCAGGCAGAGTTTAACCATCTGACTTACATTTGATTTTGTGGACAGCACAAGGACAAGAGACTCACAAAGCTGTTTGAGAAAAGGATAGGTAACTCATCAGCAGTCAGCATTTGAAACTTGTCACACAGCTAATGCTCCATATTGCTCTTAGGTCTCCTGCCATAAATTTTGGCAAAAACTGGACGTCAGGTACCTGCTATAGATCCTTGTTTGCAAAGTCAAGACACTGACTAGAACTACCCTGAATGTACAAGTAGCTAAAAGGTCTCATCCTGCTGGTACCACCTCACCGTGGAGGCATTCCATGAGTCTGTGAGAGCTGAGAGGTGGGCAGATGAGAAGGCAGCACACAGAAAGGCTGCCCAGTGGCTACAGCACTAATCTGACATCTCTGCAATCCCAGCTTCAATCTCCTCCCTGAGCAGGCTAATGGTGTTTTCTGGAGCAAAAGAATTTTAGTGCAGATTATGGAAGCTCCCAGGCATATAGTCATCCAAAGCCCCCTGGTATCAGCATTATTGGAGGATTCATGCCATGAAATTCCCTTATGAGCCCAGGCCTTAATATCTTCCTGTGTCATATTTCTACATATAAAATGTTAGTAATATTCTTTTCCTTCGGGGAAGTGTTGCAAGGATTAATGAGTTAAAGCTGAAGAAGATGTAAGGGAGAGTATTAAATGCTTTCAACAGAGAAAAGCAACATTATTTTTTAAGTGCTATCACTTTCAGAAAGCCAGATGTGTGCCTTCATTACTGAGTTTATTTAATAAAATTTCTAAATCCTGCATTGAGGAGTTCCAAAGAACATTTTAAAGGTCTTATTTCAATATTTTACACTCATTTAATCTTTTATCAAGTTATTTTTATTGTCGTTCAAATGTGTGTGTCTATTCATTTAGATACCATGCTCCTAAATATCTTGTGGATTTACCAGTGCACAAGAAAAAGGTGTTTTCATAGCTTGATTCTTTTAAGCAGGTTACTGTATTCTTTAGCTTCAAGGAGAACAGAAATTTACCTAAGCCCACAAAGAAATTCAGGCTTAAAAGCTGTACAAAAGCCATGACAAACAAACAAAAAGCCTATTTGGGAGATGATGGAACATAATCTTTTCCTGGTGCATCTGCAGTGTAGACTGCAAGACAAATGGCAGTGAGTAAAAGATCAAATAACATTCCTCATTGCTCAAAACAAATAAATAATCTAATACCAAGGATTACAGATCAGATTGTTTAATATATATCTCTCCTTGGCCATTGGAGGAAATGTACATGGGTAGTGTTTTATGTTTAGCCTCACAAAAATTTGCCCCAAATGCAGGGTACTCTGCATAATCAGATTTCAGCTTTGAAATAACTTTTGCTTTCCTATTCCAGAAAGGAAGTCAGTGCTTCCCAATGCTGCCCTGGGAATGGCATTACTGCACCTACCTAAACAACAAAAACAGAATGGAAAATAAACTCACGTGAATGAGAGAGGAAGGTAGAAGCAGCAGCCCCAAGATAGGAAAATAAAAACACCCTACACTTTCAGATGTGGCAGGACTTGAGTTAAAGGGACAGTGCCAGGTGTTTCAGTCATCATTCACATTCTGTGGTTTGACAGCACAAAATATTACTTGTTCTTTTGTATTAATGCGGCTTTAATGGGGGTTTAAACCTCTCATTTCCACACTGGCAACTTAAAATTTTGAAGCACGTTTCTAGTTTTTAGGAAAGACAGTGAAAATCACTTCAATTAAGGAAGTGGTGTTCAGAAGGAAAGCCATGACTCTGCTTCTGATTTGGCTTTTATGCAATGACATATAGATGTTTCCATTAATTTCTTCCCTTTTTTCACTATTAAGCTTTACTGTAAAATTTACGCTATCTTTATTATGAAATACCAGGCCTTTCTTCTTAAAGCTATTTTCCAGTTGAAATAATTGGTATGGTAATTTCATCTGAAAGTAATTTCCTGCAACGAGATTCAAAAGGGCATCAGAGATAATATTTTCTCCAATTAAACATTACTATATTGCATTTCTTCCTATATCTGCAATTTCTAATGTTAATTAACCATGAAAATATTTATTATCAATATTTTTTGTTTGTATAGGTGAGCCCTGTCACTGAAATATAATGTTCTTCCCATTAGACCTATTCTGATTTTCTCCAACCAGGCACACAAAGGGCTCAAACTGGTAATTACAGGAGCTGTTGACATTGTTTTGGTTCAAGACCAGGGTCTCAGAACTGCCACATTCCCATTTCCTATCTCTGTCTCAAGAACTTGCAGGCAGAAGTTGCCGAAGAAGCCATTAGTCATAACTTTTAAGTCCAGGTGAGTAATCAAGACTTGGTCACCTCCACCTTTATTATACCACTGAAAACTGACTTCATTTTACCTTTATTTACCTTTACTTCCATTTTCCCATACCTGTCCTTTTCCCTGCTTAGTGCTACTCCCTTCCTAATTTATGAAGCCCAAGAACATTGATGGACAATTTCTGGGTTCATTCCATATTTTTCCTCTTTATTTAATTCCCTTATTAAACATCACTTTCTTTTCCCTCTACTTTTATGGAAGGCTCAAACCTCCACACTGATCTACAAACACAACAGATGGTGTGGAAATTTGGACCCAAGCCCTGCGAACAGCTTCTCTTATGGTCCAAACTAAATGCCCTGATCTGGCAGGAATTCAGAAATCCAAACAAGAGTGCTGATCCCACAAGACTTCAGCACATATCACACTGCGAGGAGGCGAAAGGGCCGCTTTGCTTCCATGTCCTGGCTTCCACCTTCAAAGTTAAGCATGTACCTTAGCTGCCAAAGGGAAATTGCAGTCAGGCTCTCATTCACTCATGCTAATCCCTTACTGCTGGAACAGCATCTCACTTTCTGCCCAGAGATCAGGTCCACATACAGGGGTCAGCAACCCTCTGCCCATCCCCTGCTCAGGTTGTACCCTGAGCTCTGCAGCTGCGGAGAGAAAGATAAGGACCTGCATGTGCACAGTCAGGACAGAACTGTCACAGCTAACAAGGGAGCATTGGATGGAGTTGACCTTACCTCCAAAGGTTGTTTTGATTTTTTTTTTTCTCCACCTGGAGGGCAATGATGGGGTCTAATATTTATCTGAACATTCAGTGAACACTCAACACTTTGTCAAGACTTGGTATGAATACTGAATTCTGAAAAACTTCAAGTGTACCATGAAACTGAAAAATTCAGTTGCATGCTGAGAGGGGTGCCTGGGATGGAGGGCAAGGTCATAACCATGAGTGATAGAAACTATAAATCTTGAAAAATCGTTGTTTGACCAACAAATATTCTTCCCTTGATGTCCATTAAATTTTACAGTGCAGGCAGTGCTCAAAAACCCAGAAGTAAATGTGTTACGTGCAGACCAGCCTCGATGATAAGCTCTTGAGAGGGAAAAAAGCTCTTCAAAGAAGATGATGAAAGGCTTAAATCTAAACTGAGATGTTTCTTACTTAAAATCAGGCAGATTCAGAAAGAACCAACCACTGCTGAAGGGAAAGAAAATTTCTCTAGGGGAAAAATGCCAAAGCTTCTTTGTCTGAGCCTGGCTAACTCAGGGAACCCAAAACTGTCTGGAAGATTTCACTGGCCACACTGTGGTTTATACCCAGCTCTGATGGAGGAGAAGAGGTAGAGAGGTATTTTAAAAGCTTTTAAATACCTCATTGAGGGAAGGAAGGCTTTTGATTTCCCATAAAGGCCCTATGGTTAAGAAACAATCACTTCATTCAGACAATCCAAATTTCCACTGTTCACAGAAGTAGCTGTGATGAGACAAATCTTGCATGGCCTGATTGACCACATGTTATTGACCTGAATAGGGTAGGAGATTGATATGATATGTGATGATATGATGATACGATCTGTTGGCATCTATCCTCTATCATCTATCCACCCATAGCTGTGGGTGAAAGTCTAGTGCTGCATCAAGGAGTTCTTCTGAGAACTGCAGGGCTGTTAGGCAGGTTATGAACCACAGGGAAAACTGTGAAGGTCTGTTCCTTTCCCAAAGCCAGCCAGAGGCAATTGTTGTACTTGCTGTGGGGCACCTCATGTCAGACACGTTTTGTCCCAGGCTCCTCATCCACAGGTTCTCTGAAAGGGTCAGGGAGCAACTCTGCTTTCACACAATGTCTCAGGAAGCAGATGGTACCACTCAATTTCCCCACATCCCTCCATTCTGCACTGACTGTGTTAAAGACATGGATGGTAACTAACAAATAAGGCTCAGTGTTGATAAGCCTGAGGCAATTTTGGCTGAAGAGAATTGTGTAGCTATTGTAGAACACAATTCCATTTAGACATCCTTGACTACTTCTACCTTCTATGACAACATCTTGCAACCTGTGGGGGTTTCTGTCTCCACCTGCTGCTCCAAGTCAATGTAGCACCAGCTACCTTTTCCTTTTCTTTTACTGTGCCTGAGATGTGGCCCTTTCTTTCATAAATAAATGTAGACCCTTGACCAATTTATAGCCTACAAACATAACTGAGGGAAAGCAAGAGGGAAAGTCACACTAGGTAAAGGTAAAGATGAACCTCAGTCCAACAAAGGGAAATCATTAATCAGCTAAAGAACGTAAGTTAACATGTAGCTTGCCAAAAGCATTTGATTTCCATTTGTCTCTAAATAGTAAAAGGCTTCACACTGCTCCCTATGCCATCACAACTATGTAAGTAGATTTCTACAAGGGTTTTCAAGTTCTTATAAACTCATCTACTCAATTATGTCAACAAACATACAGCAGATATAGGAAGTCCAGTGTACTTGGTACCCTACAGATACACAGGGATAGAACTGCCACTTGGACCTACCCAGCCACTGAGTAAGCTGTTTTAGCTCCTAGAAACGGCATTTGAGCAGTGGTCTGGAAATTGGGCTTACTACTTAACCATTTCCAGAGGGAGTCAAGGTGTAAATGTTTACAGGTAAAGCCCCATGAGACTCATATTTCTCCCTTTGTTATGTTAGTGGAGCTGTTTTGAGCAGAAGTAACTCGAAGTCTTGCTCCATATAAAAGAGAAAGGTTATCTAGTCAGAGGGACATCCTCAATTTGCTTCTTTCTCTTGGACCAATGTATCAGTCCATTCACTGGGAAGAGACTGTGATCTTACACTGGCTTTGTAACCACAAACAGCAGAGAAAGGTACAGAAAAACTAGGACTCATGTCTTTTTCTCAGTGATGTTCTGTTACAATTTTCCAAGTAGGACTCAGATTTCTAGGTTTCTCCTGGATTACGTGTCCCTGAAAAAAAAATCTCAGAAGCAAGAACAAGCAGAAAATTGGCTTCAGTCTGAGAAGTAAAAGAGAGGAACTTTTATAGCCCTCTTCAGTTAAGGTGCAGACAGCAGTTAACCCTAAGTTTCTCTCCCCTTGCACATAAGGGGTCATGGGTAATCACTTATGACTAATTGCACACTTGTGTCAGGGAGATGCCTTTTCACATCTGGTTCAGATAATCCCACAGTCCTGAAATGTTCCACCAAATGTTGCAAAAAAATACAACCTGTGCAGTGTAACAGCTGGCGGATGACCCGAGCCTGCAGACTGACACCTAATAACACATTTGTACCCTGCAAGAAGATCTTATTACAGCATGGTCATTTTACATGATGAAGGATTATCATCTTCAGGATGAGAATTCCACCTTTAAAGTAGAGCCATAAACATTTGAGGAAATGCTGACTAAAAACTGACCAATGTGTTATAAAGCCAAATGCCAAACTTGGGGCGAGAGGTCAGGACAGGGAAAAGGAACCTCATTATAAAGTTTGAGTAGCAGCTTCCCAGTCAGGGGTCTTAACTTTCTGACACATCCACAGCTTCAACCTGCCCCATGATTCTTTTTCATAAAGCACCCCCTACCCACCTCAAATGCCTCCTTTCTAATCTCTCTACAATTTTGTCAGAAAGATTAAGAACATTTAGATATGACATTCCAGACATATGATAAGGGTGGAAATTTTTTTTTTACTCCCAAGGAACTTGTGTTGCAGATTTTCAAATGGCTTCACCAAGATATCCTATACTTCATTCATCAGTGCTGAAAATACTTTTTCAGTCTTTCCCAGTGTTTTTAATTATTCATTAATAGTAAACTAATTAGCTCTCACTGAAGTTTATAAACTTACTGCTTCAGAAGTCCGATGCATGGTGACTTCTGTAGGTATAATACAAGCAGTATACAACAGGTTTTGTGCCCAATCATAGACTACTGAGTTTCAGTTCCTAGCACAACCTTGCATATATGACATTCAGGAAAAGTGTTTCTCTGCACCACAAGCACTCTTCCAGAACATTAAATTACTAATGTAGATACATCCTTTGAGAAAAGGGTTTCCCTAATCTCCAAAGACACAAGCAATTAGCCTTCTCAGTTTTAGAATACTTGTCTTCCAAGATAAAACTGTATTTCTACAGATAGTGTATTGAAACATATATAAAGATTTTGTAGTGTATCAGAAAGAAAAGTGACAAAACTGATGGAAAGTATGACAACTGTGGGGCGCTTTAGCTCCAGGGTGTCAAATGTTCAGTTTATCAGTGTGGTTTTTGTATATTCAGTGAACTATAATCACAGTGGATGTCTAGAGAGACAGAAGTAGCTCCAGAATTTTTAGTGTATGTGGTTCTGCATTGAGCCACACAGTTCAAAGCTGCTGCCCCTTTGTTTGTGCGTTCTAAGCGTAAATTCAAACTGACTTACAAAATTAGTTGTTGACAATACACTATGCCTTGCTGTTTTAAATACATTAAAAAGATAATATAACAACAGATGTATAAAATTCTGTACTGGTCAAGAATTATTGATTTTGTGAAAGTGAGAGGAAATAATGTGCAAAGACTCTTGCACATTAATAATAAGTTAATAATAAGGTAATAATAAGAATGAGTTTTAATAAATTTAAAATATAGGGAAAGACAAAAACTACATCAAATTCCAGAAAAAAGGTATAGCAGAGAGGAAATAAAAATTAAATAAATCACCAAAAGTGAGATGTAATATTGTAGTCTCCAGTTCCCTCTACTCTTCCTTTCACAAAACAGTCCTGCTGGTTATGCAGATTTTGCCTGTGTTACAGATTAGGAAGGCATGTGTATGAGCAGTGGTCTGGGAATTGGGCTGAAAGAATATCCTGAAACTGGGCTGATATATCCTGAAAAACAACCTTGTCTGGCTTTAAGTACCCAAATTGCCAAGCTGTTGTTCAGAGCACTGCATCCTCTATGCTATGAGGTCAGCCTTGACACGTTAGCTGAATAACCCAGTTACCTCCCTGGTGTTCTTGTAGAAGCATCCCAGATTCAATTCATCTGCCTGACACAGTCATATGAGAGTGTCACAGGAGAGTTCTGACTGCAGTGCACCTGGCAGGCGCTGCCTCCAGAGAGGGACAAACTCAGGCCAGTACTGATGCATACCACAGTCCCAGGATGCCTCATCTGGCATGCACTGATGCTGACTTACGGCCACCCAATTTATGGGCTTACATTGACACAGTTTGGAAAAAATACATATTTGGGTTTGAGTCCAAAATAAAAAGTCAATACAGTCAGCAAGATTGAAGTGAGCATTAGAATTAGGTATGATGTTCTAGTCAAAGTCGACTTTATTAGTTAAAGAAATTTCTTTTAAAAAACACACACACACCAAACTGAGTCTTTTCTATTAAAAGGTATGGAATAAAGGCATAAATTTTTGTACTAATTTGTAAGATGTTCTAGTCAAAGTCGACTTTATTAGTTAAAGAAATTTTTTTAAAAAAACACACACACACCAAACTGAGTCTTTTCTATTAAAAGGTATGGAATAAAGGCATAAATTTTTGTACTATTTTCTGTTTTCATGAGAGACCAATTACATTTAAATGCAAAACGTTCCTATTTGCTGTGCCAGATACTGTTTCATGGAAGTGGAAGGCCAGCCCTTCTAACCAGAGGAGAGGGATCAATATCTGGTGAATGATGCTTCCTTTACAAGACCAATAATATGACTCTTGGAAAAAAAAAAAGAAAGTGCTTTTTTTTCTATTAGTATAATCAAGTATAAATTCCACCATTTAAAAGCCTTAATGTTAGAAGAGCCAAAATCATTGCAAAAACATTGCGCAACATGGACAAAAGTAGATCTCCAACACACAACTGGAAACCTACACTAATGAAACCAGCTGGGAGTTCCATACATCCTCCAGCACATGGGTTGTGTGTTCCACAAATCGTGAACTGCAGACGTAGGATAAGTCCTAAAAAGTTTATGTTAGGTGAGAGTCCACTTTATTGGTAGCACTGGCAAGACTCCACAAACCAAATCAGTTTTGCATAGTGAAATACCCTCCTAGAAACAAAACCCAGCCCTAAAGCATAAACCATTTTGTCAGAACTACACACTATAGACTAAGCTGGAGAGCAACACCTTGCACACTTAACTAAGTTAAAAAGAAAACAAAAATAACTTTTAAAAAACAGTAAGGAAAAATTAGGGAAAAAAAACATATAATAGTTATATAATGTAACAAAAATTCTGCAGTTGGGACCCTGCTCATAATCCCATCCCTTCAGCAGCTCTGCTAAGGCAGAACGTGCTGGCAGCTCCAAAGAGTACACGTGTTTATTCACATCATATTGTGCACTCTACCTCTTATTCGTGCTAGAGTATTTTATGTCTCTGGAAAATAGAACCTAAAAGGCCATGAAGGGAGCAGCTCTTCAGGTTTTTTTATAGCAAAAGGCTGCATGCAAACACACTAGACACATTACCAACACCTAGCTATTTCAAAGAGCCCCTTTAGAACCTTCACATTGAAATACGTCAGAGGTATAGGTACATCTTTTGCGTACAAAGATTTAGAGCACTATTTTTTTGACTGCTGTGAAATATGATTTTCCTTTTTCTGATCCTGGAAAGGCAATGCAAAGGAAATAAAAAAACCAAACATAAAATCACTGAAAGGTTTGTGTTGAAAGGGACCTTAAAAAATCATCTAATTCCAACGCTGTTATATGCAGGGAAATCTTCCTCTAGATCAAAGCTCCCTCCAGCCTGGCCTTGAGCACTTCCAGGGATGGGGCATCCACGACTTCCCTGCATAACTTTTTCCAATGCCTCGCCATCACAGTAAATAATTTCTTCCTAATATCCAATCTAAGCCTTCCTTCTGTCAGCTTAAAGCCATTACATCTTCTCTTATCCCTGTGTGGCCTTGTAAACAGCCCCTCTTCAGCATTTTTACAAACTCCCTTTAGGTATTAGAAGGGGCTCTAAGATCTTCCTGGAGCCTTCCCTTCTCCAGGCTGACCAGGCCTCAACTCTCTCAGCCTGTCATAGGAGAGGTGTTCCATCCTTCTGATCATCTTGGTGGCCTCCTCTGGGCTCACCCCAGCAGGACCATGTCCTTCCTGTGCCGGGGACCCCAGAGCTGGATGCAGCACTGCAGATGGGGTCTCACCAGAGCAGAGCAGAAGAGCAGAATCCCCTCCCTTGCCTGGCTGGTCATACACCTTTTAATGCAGCCCAGGATTTGGTTGGCTTTCTGGGCTGTGAGTGCACATTGCTGGGTCATGCTGAGCTTCTTATCAGCCAACACCCCTGAGTTTGTCTCCTCAGAGCTGCAGTCTATCCGTTCTCCACCCAGCCAGTATTTGTGCTTGGGATTGCCCTGAGGTGCAGGACCTCACACTTGGCCTTATTGAACTTCATGAGGTTCACATGGGCCCAGCTCTCAAGCTTGTCAAGACCCTCTGGATGGCACCCTTACAGTCCAGTGTGTCAATTCCACCACACAGATGGGTGTCATTGGCAAACCCGCTAAGGGTGCGCTCAATCCCACTGCACATGTTGACAGCAAAAAAAATTATTTAATGAAAAACCTAATGATGGCTTAATACAAAATTATTTCAACTGGATGTGAGGGCTGTGGTTCCTGTCATTTTCTGGAACTATATAAGTAAATAATTGCATCATCCAATATGGCCTTTTTATGCTAATAAAGCAAAGGCAGCATAAATTTGCCTTAAGAAATTCCTAGATTTCAGGAGTAGCAGAGAGTCAGCACACGGAGAGCCATGGTGCCCTGTTGCATTGGCAAGCTGGGAGGATGCTGGTGCAAGTTGCCATTTCCTCAGACTGTTCTAATTTGTGCCCTGGACTGGTCCAGACTCCAGTTCTGGCCTAAGACTTTTTTTTGTCATGCTCTGTCACTCTGGCAGTGGAGATCTTGAACCTTTAACCGGCATTACCAGCATTTTAGTTGGAACTAGGAACAACTTCTTGATCTCACCCATGTTTTCCCAATTTGGCTCCACAAAAGGAAATTTTAAGAACCTTTATGAAAACCAGGGACAGGCTGGAAAACTTTAAAAAATGTGCCTTAGTCCCAGTGGGTGTTCTCTTGTTTTGTCTACAACCATGATATACAACTACATAAATAGAAAACTCCAGATTGAAAAACCTCTCAGCCATAGGTGTCCTTGCTGAGGTAATCGGGTAAAATACAGATCCAGGTTCATGCTCATCCTTCAAGTTTTGTTTAGTGGTATTATTGAATAGGTTTAACAATGTTCCCCCACCCTTTGCCCTAAATTTTGGGTACTCTTGGCAGGTAGATTGGGTTGCTGTGGGAATATTTGCAGTGGAAGATAGAATTTTTTCCTATATATTCCTGTTGAGACCTTCAATAAATTAAATTCGTGGTTTTGAAGTTTTTCTGCCTACTTGCTACCATAAGTCTCTAAATAGAGCCTCTATAGTTTTTTCTGTATAACCCATCTTAGTGTTTATAAGGTGGTAGAAGTTGTGGAACTTACCTGCAGGCTTGCCAAGGTCAGTGTATGAGCATAGCTCTGCTTTATTAGAGTTTGGAAACATTCCCATTTGGAGGTTCATTTTCAAATGTATAAATCTCAGTTGGTAAAACACCATGACCTTCTAGCAGCTTCTAAGCAAAAACCTACACTCACCTCATACATCAGCATAAATCCAGCTCATATCAGCTTTTATTCCTCCTCCTTCCACAGCTGGACCAGGGCTCAGTGGGAAACTGCTGAGTTTAACATCTCAAGGGAGCACTTTGCTTTGCAGTGGTTGCCACTGTAGCAGTGTGGCAAGAGCCATTTTTATCTTTGTAGGTTTTTGCCAGAAAATAAAAAGATCCTAAAATTACTCTGAACTCCCAAAAATAATTGCTATAGCAAATAATTCTGAGCTATAGAAAATGTGGTAAAGAATTGCTCTGCTTCTTCACCTGACAACTGAAGGCAATGAGACTAATTTTTCTTATGTGATTTCTGCAGAGCTGCTACAAATTAAATTAAGAGAAACTTTGAAAAAAAAAAAAAATCTAAGACCAGTTTTATTCCAGCAGGTGCAGGGAGAAACTGTTTGCACCTTCATGCATGATCAAGGACTACTGTCCTCTGTGATGGCTCTTCTCTCCACCCCAAGAAAATCACACCACACTTACACTTTAAAACACGCTTTAAAAGTCCCTTGAACTCAGAATCATCCCCGAAGAAGCTCCAGAGCTACCCATAAATCTTCCTGGAGGATGTACAATACAAGCCTTGTCTACTGGTACCAGCCAGCTTGGCTTAGGTGATCCTTATCTGAGCCAATTCCACTAACTCCTTGGATTGTGGCAGTCTCCAGAGGAGGAAAGACTGCAGGCATCTGCGTACTTAGTCAGAAATGCACATCATGTTGAGGTCAATGTGGGTGGGTGTTCTTGTCAGGATCACACTCAGCCAATTCATATCAGGTGTGACTGAAAATGTGAAAATTCTACCATGTTGCCTCTTAGGCTTGGAATTCTTCCTTGTAAATCTTGAAGATGAGGTTAGAATTTACTTCCACTGATGGATTCTTTTATACAATCAGGTAAAAACCGAATGCTTGCACATTTTTCACTTCCAGAAACAAACAAAAATAGAAAGAAAGAAGAAAAGAAAGGCTCATAAAGATGGTAGCCAAGCAATGCAACTAAAATGTGGCATTTACAACCTCTTCATTGCCACCTATAACCCAACATGTTCTTCAGTCCTTGTGACTGAATCTCCTCATGATAAGCTGTAGGCTGTGTCCACTCATAGTATTGTTCAGGGCAAAATATATGCTTTTATGATCAATACAACTGTGAAAGAAGGACAAAGGACAAATACGTCCATTAACTCTCCAATGTAGAAACCATTTTTATTCTATTTTTCCACAGCATTCTTGTAGAATGTCTACTTATAATACAAAAAAATGTTGGGAAATAAAAGAGGGAGACAGGAGTAAAAGAAATTTGTAAAAAAGGAGGCAAAGTAAGATAAAATAAAAGAAATTGGAAGTGCGGAAACCTACAAAACATAGGACACCAAGGAGAGGAAAGACGGAAAGGGGGCAAGCGTTGCACAGGAACCCTCACAGCCAGTGTAAAGACTGGTCAGTAAAACTGTGCAAAGATACTTCTAAATCTTTGCATGTGCGGAGACAGTAACACTAAAAGTGGTCATGAGCTGAGAGAAGGTGACTCCATCAGCAAGAGCTCTTGCTCCTCAGATTGTGAAGTTTGGAGCAGGAGCTCCTCCACCTCCTCACCGCAGCCTGGAGCCAGCCATCAGCTCCCCCAGCCCACCAGCCCCACACAACACAGTCACTGCTGGGAGCCAGAGGAGGCCTGTGCAGTCACACACACATGAGCAGAGAGGGAAACTTGTAGTCAAGGCTGTTGAAAGCATTCTTTTCTGAAAAGCTTTTGTTTTTAAAGTCACAGAAATCCATGTTCCCTGCACTATTCTATTTCTTCTGCCTCCTATGAACACCAGCATACACTCAGACAGTGTTGTGCTAAGAAGTGCACTCCTAACATTCTGAATGAAAAGATTAACTTAAAGCCTCCCAGAATTCCCTAAAATCAAAATACTCTCGGACTATTACCCTGTCAGAAACATTACAGTCAACTGCTCAACAGCAGTATTATGGATATAAAATAAACAATAGCATACTCTATTAATTAGTTTACAAAATGCTGTGCACACTCTAGATTTTCAAAAAAGACAGTTTCCTACCCAAAGAATCTACTTCATGGCATAATGACAGCACACTGGGTAGAAATGAAAATAGATTGAGAAAGCAAACAGCAAGAGAGGCACCATTAAAACACAAGCGAGACATTCTACATTGGCTAGGGATAAAGTGGGAGACAGAATAATAGGCCTTCTAGCACTGAATCTACACAGCTATTAAAAGAAAGTTTTTAATTTAAAGCCAGTTCAATTCACCATAGCTAAATCTCACTGAATTATGGATTCGTACAAGCCAGATATTTGTGTGCGTGCTGCCACTTGTGTAATGTACACTCCAGCCCTAAGTGATTACTGGATCAGCCAGCTGACATATGGGAAATATTTGCACAGAGCTGTGACACGAGGAAGTTTGTGGTTAAAAAAAAAAAAAATGGGGGTGGGGGGGCGCAAAAAAGGTGCTGTTAGTACAGAGCCTGTGCCACTCCAGCTGAGTGAAGCTAAAGTTTCACTTGGAAGTTTTCCCACCAGAACTTCCATCCTCTCAACAGTGTTAGTTAGAAAAGTCTCTTGCATTCATAATGCTTTGCTTTCACAGGAAGAGAGACCTATTGCAACAGAGCAGCAACTGCATCTCTCTCTAAAACCCTAACTATTCAAAGAAGTATTACCAACTGAAATATTACTAAATGAAAATAAGAATCATCAGGGGAACTCAGATGCTCAGCTCTACTTATGTTTGCAAGGTCTATTTAAGAGGAGACATCTCAGCTGCTCTTGCTAGCAGTGATGGTGACATATTCAAGTTTTTTTCTTTTTCTGCTGAGAGTGCTACTCTGCCATGCTGCAGTGCCAGGGAGTGCCAAAGAATAGCAGTGCTGCCTTCTTAGCCAGGCTCAGGTTCCAGATCATCCCAATCACTGACTGCTAACCACCCCAGGTAATTTTTGCTACAAGTCACCTTGAGTTGCAAGTCCTCTCTGGGTACGCACTCAGCAATTTCATTTCTCCCTCTTTCTGTTCTCTGGGCATCTTCAGATGGAGATGTTTGCTGTGTTCAGTGGCTGCCATGCTGCAGCTTGCTGCTACACACTGTTGAACTGATGCCATGTTTCAGGCCAGAAGTGGCTGGCTTTCAGTGGTGGGAGAATTAACACATTGTATAAGGGAGCTAAGCTGTAAAGCCCTTTTAAATCCACCTGAATGATAATTGCTTATGTAGCAAAGGAGAGAGAGTTCACATTTAGTTTGTCCTTTCTGGTGTTATTACCCCAGATGCTGGATTATGTTGCAGAAAAGGCACAATTTTGTACCATGAAATACTAGCTCATTTACATGCTTTGGGCCTCATCCTGTCTCGTTTATTCAGCTTATGTCAGAAGGACAGACACAGAGAGAGGAGCTAGCAGTCCTTCAGGCTACATCTTTGCCAAATAGGTTTTTGCCATTACTGAATTGCTTCTAAGATACAGCTTCTACTCATATGACTAGCTTTTAGTAGGGAGAAAACTGCTCAAAATTCTTCCAATGTTCTTCATGAATTCAAAATTAAAAAAAAAAAAAGATTTGACACTTCATGTATGAGATGAACCAAACCAATTCATGGAAATGTACATCCCATAACTAGGGAAAGTATTTTGTTACCATTGGTGTTAGTAGCTTATGAGAACTGACAAGATCACAGACCACGGTGGTGTGGCTAAATGCCTGCAGAAAGAAAAAGGCTTTTGTAAGTTTGCTGGAAAGAACCTACTTGCAGCCCTGACTTCTGACTGAAATGGAAGAAATATTCTACTTTCAAATGTGAATCAAAAAAATATTGCTAGCATATTTCTCTTCATCAGCCAAATGATTTGTCTTATAAATACACTTTTTTGCTAATTCCTCAGAGGATGACAGCTGGGTGGTAGATTTATACAGCTAAGAAAAAATTTTGAGAGGAATCCAAGCATTTTGAGGCATCTGAACTTTTCCAAACTTCCAGACCTTTACAGCTTCATTCCTCACTGCTAAACATACAGTAGATCCTCTAACAGTGTCATTACAGCTTGCCATGAATAAAACGACCCAAACCCTACATGTTTAAACTGCTGGGAATGTAAATCAATAATATCTTGTGATTTTATCTGACATAAGAGTCTAAAATGAATTAGCTCTGAACATTCAATTGTTATTATTAAGGATATTCTTTCAGGCAAAAAAGATGGCATAGTCTTTGACACTCTCATCCCCTTAGTTTTTAAAAACCAAAAACACAGTAAAGCTTAACATTTTCCATTGGTTTTCTATAAGTAAGGGAAGATTCAATGGATAACATGCTGGTGTGAGGCAAAACTCAGTACTAGAAATCATGAAATATTCAAATTCAAATTTTTATGCTGAATTCGGAACTTAGGAAAAGCTATAAGTTAGTATGGGCAAGAGAGTTTTGAAAAACAAACCAGGACATCTTCCTATAAACAGAACAATTGGCATAGATATGCACACATTTACACACGAGAAACAGAAATAAAAACTAAGGAAATTATCACTGTATCTCTGGCCTCACTGAAAGAAATATTATAGATGTAGAAGAAGCAAAAGATACCAGGATTTCCAAGTAAAAACCACCTGTGTTTAATCTGAACAAATGCAAACAAATATATTTGGATCACAGGCAGACTGAATAAAGCCTTTTAAGTTGTAGCTCCAAGTTTCTTAAGAAGGGCTGACAGCTTACAGAAACATCTGTAAAGGAGTTCCAAACCACCTCGGGAGAGCTGTGTTGAACAGTGTGCTCACAAGCATGATCATGTCAGAGAGAGGAGTGCTCAGGTGATTCCTGCCTTAGGTGTCAAGAGCAGCTGAGCTCTGGAAGCATAGACTTCAGTGCAGGCTGTTCAAGCACAGCTGAGGATCAGGGTCTTCTCTGTGGTATTTGGAGTTCACACTTTGTTTACTACTGTTATCCAAAAAGATTGATTTCGCCAACAGTACTCAATTGCTTCTACAGCTTTGCTCGAGTTCAGCTACTGGTATGTATTACACTGTAGGTATGCACAAGGAAAGTAGTTCAGCACAAAAAATTTAAAAAAAAAAAGTGTAAGGCAATCAGAGAAGAGCAAGAGAAGTCCCTTGACTAAGTGACTAAGGATTGATAACAAATATTTTCTGTAATTTTTTTTCCTGGTTCTGAAGTCAAACAGTAATGACAGATACACATCAAGAAAGACATAGCCCATATTCCATAATGCTTATATTTTGTATCCTTAAAAATATCCTGTAGTTTTTACCACAAATATTAATTCCTGTCCTAAACACTCTGTAATCTTGCTCTGTTCTTTTAAACAGCAGCCATGTTTTGACGCAGGATCGCTGTATTCCAAGGGCGAGAAAAATCAATGCACTACTGTTTAAGAGGTCTGTAGACTGCTTTGAGAACCAACCAGCAAAAGTGCCCTGCCTTTACTTCATTATTTATTGTTATTTTGCAGAGGTGGCTATAAAGCCTGCTGGAATTCAGTCCCCATGTGTGTTTGAGTACTGGGCTCTGTTCATGGACAGAGGGCACCTCTGTCCAATTAGGAGCTTTCCAAGGGAACATGGCAGAGGTATTCACTCCAGGGATTGTGTTTTATTTACTTTGCTTCTTAAACAGAAATATCAACTGTTTTTCCACTGCAGGACCAAACCTGAAGATCCTCATCATGTTGGAAGGCAAAAGAAGTCTATTTTCTAAAATATCTGCCACACAAAGAGGTAAAACACACAAAAGTTCTTCTTTGTCAATATCAGTAATACACATATTAAGAACTACAGAAACCATGTGCATTTCATAAGTTGAACCAACTTATAGTTGTTTTCCTTAACAAATATGTATCTTTCAGATAAATCTGTCCAGGGATACATGACGCTGAGAACATCTCAGATCTCATGGATTTATTCATAAATGATACATTCCAACTACTACATACTACACCATGAGTTTTGAGTAACTTGTTCAAAATCCCACTTTTATCTGTACTAGAGTTGGAAAATTAGCTTGTTTGCCCAAATTAAAGACCCAGGATTTAGCTAACCTGACCAGCTCTCTTTTACAGTGACAAACATTTGGAAAAGCAGATTCAATTCCATGTCATTCCATTCCATTTCATTTCAGAAACCAAATCTGTAAATCTTTATTTTTCTATTTGCAAAATGCAGCTGACAAAGAACATTGCATACAACCATGTTTTTCATGATCTAGGACTCCAGAGAGTAGTGACAACTCTAGTGACAAACTGCTGTCATCTGACTGTCATCGCCATCCTCTAGTTAGCAAACACACATTAGCAAACTTTCTAGGAACTTGCCAAGAGATAGGCCACAAGTCACCAGTAAAACAACTTGAATGAAGAATTCTAAGATTGCCTACTTGCTATGTAGGGACCCTTTTAAAATGCAGGATTTCTGGAAAGAACTCCTGGACTCTTGCCTTTAGGCTGGATAAACTTGTAAACCCTCTGACAGAAAGGGAGAAGCATCAAGAGATAAACAGGGCTATGAAATTTCAAGGTATTTTAAATTATTTCCCATTATTTTTTACCTCAAGAAAGACTCATGTTCATAGCTAGAGATTTTAAAAATAGCTGAGTAACTTCCTGGCTGAGGGAAAAAGAAAGATACAATTCAAGTTTATTGGCTGCCTAGCAGACATTACATTCTGGTTTGCTCTGTGCTTTTGCACAAGCAGTTTCCTGTATGTACACAGTCATAGAATCAGAGAATACACTGAGTTACAAGGGACCCATCAGTATTACCAAGTCCAACTCCTGGCCCTGCACAGGAAACCCCAGGAATCACACCATGTGCCCAAGAGTATTGTCCAAACACTTCTTGAACTCTGTAGGCCTCTCTGCTGCTGTGACTTCCCTGGGGGGCCTGGGTGAAAAAGTTCTTTCTTGGGTGAAAAGCTTTTTCCTGATACCCAACCTAAACCTCCCCCACTCAGCTTCATGCTGTTTCCTCTAACCCTGTCACTGGTCACGAGCATGAAGAGATCAGTGTCTTCCCCTCTGCTTCAGTCCAAGATGTGAAAGTTATCCTCAAATTAATTGTTCCGTTATTTTGGTGCCCAGTGCTTTAAGGAAGCCACTGCATATTCTATCAAATCCTACCCAGCTCTTCAGATAAATCACTACTTTAAATATTCAGCTACTTTGCCACTCACAAGAGCAGAGGCTGAATCCACTGGTTACTGTTTCATTAGTATCCATTAATGGCTGTATCATATACAACATTTGTAATGAAAACAGTAGCTTTTCTTGTGGCTCTTTTTTTGGTTTTTTTTAATTTCAGAATACCATTACCAGAGGACTTGGGAAACTGCTGAGTTCAATCCCATGCAATACCATACAAAAGAAATTAATGTATCTTCTATGGTCATTGGAAGAACACAACTGTAGAAAACCCAGAAGAGCAGACTATTTGAAACAGACTGGAAAGGACAAACCTACATGACTTCATGTTGTGTTGAAAGCTACATTTGCGTGTCATGATGGTTCTTCTAGATGTGGCCACTGCTGGTATTTGAGACATGGTGCAGAACCCATGCAAAACCCCACTGGGAGAGGGGACCAAACAGTTGTTTTCTCTTTTTTGTGCTGCTTAGGCATATTCACTTGGCTTGAAATAATCAAGCAAGTTAAACAGATTCTTCATCTCTGCCTTAACTCTTCACTCCCAAAGCTATCCCCAAAGCCAATTATATAGAACCCTATAAGGTAAATATCCCTGGTTGTACAAAAACAAACTCACTACATGTTGTTTATTTTTATGAACTGCTAAGAATCACAAGAAAACTCACTTTCTTCAAACACACTCAAGTACAAAAAATGGTCATAGGCATAGGCAAAAAGTTGATACAAAGGAGTAGAAATTTAATCAATCACAGAATTCAGAAGGAAACAGATTTGACTAAAGCATGACCTAGTCAATGCTTACCAGACTTACATTCTCAAAGTAGCATTCTAAATAGTAATATGTAATGCTAACAAGGAACATTCATCAAAAAAACACTGGAAACTGAAGTTCTTTTGGTCACTCACAGTTAAATATCCTATTTGAATTTCTAATTCCTCAATTTTTACTCAGACAAAAGCAAGGATATGCCCCACTCTCTGAACCAGTTTTGTCAGGAATTATTGAAGAAATGTTTATGCAATGGATATTAAGGGTTTTGAGGGAACTTTCACAACCCTTGTTTCCTTTTTTTACCTCTGGAGGGAGGTACCTCAAGTCAGATCCCATAGGCAGGGAATACCAGAAGCTGGGTTGCAAAGATTTGGCTTTGCTGTAGTAAAGCTGTGATGTTACATTAATTTTTTCAGAGCAGGACTAACAGGAAAGCATGTGTGGGGTCCCCCACTGCAAAGGAAAAAAAAATAGAAAATCTCCAGTTGGAAGGCTCTGTATGGATTCTAGGATCTCACATCTCGGTGAACGTGTCCAAGTGACCAAACTCACAGCTAGAAACAGTAATTTAATCCTCTCTTCCAAACACATTTTAGCAACATGTGGAAGCCACTAAGTGGGTTGCAACAGATAAGTGACCACACATAACAAAATGAGACTCATCAAAATAGTTGTAACAGACTGAGAAAAACAACAACAACAAAAACTGGAGCAAATAAAAGAAATTAACAGAATGAAAGGCAGGCATATTAGAAAAGCCTGGGAAGTTTGAGTGGAATCCAGTTCACCTTATTTATGTAAATTTTTTTTTTTAAAAAGGATGTCTGATTTCAGAAGACCCGTCAGCTTTTACATGAGCATGAAAAGGGCTTATAGGAAACAAGTATCATCACTGTCTAGAGCTGGTGTCAGAAACCCCAGTATCAGAGCAGAAAGCTTTCAGCTGGCAGGGAGACTGAAGGGAGTGAGTGTGAATAAGTAAATCCTTCAATGACTGATCTACCTACTTAGTACTAATCGGAGTTATTACAAGAAAGCAGAGAATCAAATCCATGCCTTTCTGAATCCAAATGATTTTCAATAGAAACGCTCTGCACAAACATTTATAGAAGTGAAAGGGTGACTCACTGCTTGCATATAAGTTTGTCTAGGAAATGATTGTCTTACTTTGCAGAGTTACATTTTAAGTAGGTGGTCTCCCATTTTTGAATTAATATTTGCTTCCTTTTTTTTTAAGGCAGCTACACAGCCTATAAAATGCTAAGGCTTGTTTCAAAGTCTTGCCATTCTGCACTGTTTAAATAGCACAGCTCTAGAAACCAACACATTTTGAACGCATTACCCACCCACATTACTAGTCATTAAATGAGCAGCTGTGTCCCAAAGTCTCATGCCGACTGGAGGAGTTTGGAGATCCCAAATTCGGTGTGGGACCTACTGACCCACATTGCTCCTCATCTGGTGCACTTACATGGGAGATGAGGCCACTGTTTCAAACACACCTCATCACCTCCCTTTGCTTCATTCTTTGTGCTTTTCACAGGGTGACCTTTTCAGTCACCTGCACATTTTCGTTTAGAAGTCTTTGTTTGTTTTCTGAATAGCTCGTATTTGTGGCTCTCAAGCGTGTGCCCTTTGACTCCATCTTCCCAAAGGACAGCCATTTTGGTCATACCTACTTGCTTTTCCTAAACCACAATACAACACTCTGAGTCCTATGATAAGGTGGTTGCTTCTCCTGCTAATCTCCAGACACACAGCTCTTTACATCTGTTGCTATCGTGTCAAATCTCTTTGGAGGTGTTTTACCAATGCTCGTTTTCTTTGAGCATAACCAAGATAGATTTCTTCCAGATTTGCTCAAATCAAAAGGACTTTTTGCTTTTTCCTCTCTTTAAGAATGCTTTCCTGATTGTTTAACTGTAGAAAACTGCATAATTAATAAATGTCTGCTTGTATGATTTTGAGGTAAGAGGGTAACAGTGCTGAGTGCCACCAGAGATACCTTTGGGTATCCCCCAGTCTACAGTAGGAGAGCTATGTCTTCCCAGGGACACATGAGACCTTCAAAACTACTGTATGATGCCTGCCAGCCCCACAGAACTGTCATACACACACCCTAGGGAATCCTGATAACATGGGTGCCTGTGGCTGTGCAGCAGAACTGAGCTCTGTCTCTTATATCAGGCTTTCAATATGCCATGCAAACAAAATCGGCTGAGGAGCCTTCATCCCAAGGAGCTTACAGCACAAGAATTTATAGCTGCAAGACTAAGGTGTAACATAATGTCTGTTTATACCCTGAAGACTACAGAAGATGTAAGCTGGCCAGGAAATAGCAGTCAACACAAACATTCAGGGAGTAGAGACAGCAGGCTCTAAACCAGAGAGGAAGAGAGTTCTTGACAGTGAGTGTGAATCTAAAGGAAAGCTAAAGGAAACTTGCAGAGGGGCTGCATGGAGAGATTTTTAATAATTAAGAGGAAAGACAACAATTATCTCTGGTTAAATAAGAGTTTGCCATGACAACCTCCAGATTTAGAAATCTCCCTGCAACTTGTGGATACTTCAGATTTGAAAGATTGATTAACAAAGAAGAGGGATCTCCATGTTGTTATGTTCTATGTGTTATGTGTAAACATACATATACAGAATGTCTTTTCTTCTTTTCCCTTCAGGTTCTTATAAATCTCCCTCTCTCTCTCTCTCTCTCTCTCTATATATATATATATGTATAACAAATAGTGGTTACAAGTAAGTTTTACATTGAACAAACCCATAGTAGAACATGAAACTGAACCCAAAACCTGAGTGCACGGTCAATAGAACTCCTAAGCCCTAAGATAGAATAAACCATCTCCCTAATACTGTTTTGTGCAGAAGCACACACAAGTATGTCTAAGACACAGGATTGAAATATCAAGACTCTATTCTTAGCTATGCCAAAGCTTTTCCACCTGACACTAAACATTATTTCCAGATAGCTTAAATCATCACAACTACATTGAAATCATTAATTCTTGTTAGCAATTATGTGTACAATATTCAGACCTCAAATTTATAATAAGCATGCTAAGCTGAACAAAAAAGAAAAAAAATTCACGTTCTGTGTCCTTGTTTGACATAATAAGACGCAAAATTTTTTTTGCATTAAATAATATTAATGGGAATTTTTAATTATTAGGTTGAAGACTGTCACCTATCACGCTTGATTTTTCAAACAAGCTGACCATCTTTGGCTTGCACTGGTTTCAACCAGAGCTGCACTCCCTTAGTTTGTATGAAAACTTCACACCCATGTAAACACAGGAGTAACAGAGAAACTAAGGACAAAGCAAGACACCTAAAAGGATAGAACTGAAACATCTATATATTACAGTAATCTAAATTTGATCTTCTTTGTATTCAAATTGACATTGAGAGGGAAATCTTGTCATGTTTTGAAAATAGCTCTATTGGTAGCTGTAGAAAAGCTGTCAGAGGTACCTGGCCTTCTGCTGCTGGGTCACTCTTGCGGAAGATTTTTGAGCCAGTTCAGCCTCCCACTAATAACAAACAGATGTACTTAATGCTACTGAATGTAAATATTATTCTAACGCACTTTTGCCTAGTTTTCCATGAGGCCTTATTTTGAACCACACATGCTTGTGAATCCCCCTGCCCAAGGGTTCTGCAGGTGGCCTATCTCACAGTGCCATTAGAAAGTTAATTACCTACAAGGGAAGTTTAAACAAGTTGTTCCAAAAGCAGTGGAACTAATAAAGCCTGGTTTCCTAGAGATTTGTGGCTTGCATCATTCCCTGCTCTGTAATGCTACAGTCCAAGCCCCTTTTCCATACTCCTTTGATAAATTCCCCTCTCTGTGATCCACACTGCTCCCCTCCACCCCTCCTGTATCCATCAGCTTCAGGTCAAACAAGAGGCACTGTGCTTGTTTCTGAGCACTGTGCATGCCACTGGCTTGACCAGGATATGTGTGCTGAAGATTTTCCCTCCATCCCTGTACATCTGTATTTCCTAGCTCTAGTTTTCTCATCATAAAGAGGAACTTCACAATTTTGAGAAAACAGTGCACTTAAATTCAGTAAAAATGGCCAACAAGTTCAAAAATCTCTTTAGAATAAAACACCTAATCATACTCAGTGAATTATTTTATTAAATATTTTCCTTCAGAAATTTAGTCAGAACTGTTCCTTCCTCTCATATCATCTGTGTATATTTTCCCACTGGTTAAAAGGACATTTCATCTCTTAATCTTCTAACTAGTATCAAATCTTTAAGACCATTCCAATCACTGTCTTCTTCATCTCAAAGATAATTAGGCCTACAGAAAGATAACTGCATGCCTTCCAAAATTTATCAAGTAACATGTAATACTAAAATTAAAATGAGAATTTTAATTTTTTACTGCCACAGGGAATGAGACTACAGTCTGAACCACTCTCAGATACCTGAACTCTTCAAGGACCAAAGTGTTTTATTTCCTTTTGATAAGCCTGTCCCACAGCTCTCATAGCATCTTTTCTTCACTAAGGAATGGTCTAAAAGTGTAATTTTCTTGGACTTTCTACTCAGTCCTCCTTATGACTGTTGTGAATACCATGGGTCTGTAATCTATACAGCGCAAGTTTCCTAGCCCCGCACTCACAGAGAGATTAGACTTTTACAAGAGAGACCTTTCTTAATAGCAAAAATAATAAATGTACCTCCTAAAATAACATCTGTGAATCTGGCCCAAATCACCCAAAGATATTTTTTCTATCACCCAGTAACTATAACATGCATGCATATTACTATCCCTGAGCTCTCTGGTCCCATTTTGATTAATCTTTCCCCAGGACACAGAGCCTTCCAAGACATGAATCACTTTGCTTGATTTTGTCTGCACTTTTCCATGTCAGCAGTTTTCCTTCCCTGCCACATGATGACAAGAGCAGCATGCAGCTTTTGTTGACTGCCAAGTGTTACACTCACTGTCACACGAGTAGGAAAGGCAGTGGAAACAGATTTGCTTTGTTTGAGGATGTGCAGTGACTTTGTAGGCTTTTCTAGCTTCATCTATCAAAATACAAAACCTCAGTTTCCAAAATACCCCACAGACCATGTGAAGATTTGAGGCAAAATTGCTTTACCACGTGTTGGTATGACACAATTCAAGTGTCATAGTGGTAACTTCACACTTGCAACACCCTAGGGTAACACCCATTTCTGAAGGCTGATACCATCTGAAGAGCCTGACCCTAACACCAGAAATTCCCCGTGACACACTCAACCTCCCCAGCACATTTACCTCGCCCTCTTTAATGAGCACAGAGCTGCCCAGCTTCTTTCCAATGCCCACCAATTTCATATCAGCCTTGCCCTTTGAATCTAATCTTGCCCCTATTTTGATGTGTTGTTAACTCTGCAGCAAAGCTACACCCTTCTTTTGGTGGAGAATACGTTAAATAGTTTTTCATGACAATAGTCATTAAAGACCTATCATGAGTCAAGCCTTTGGTCAGGACTTTGTTTATTCTGCATGAGAGCTTCAATGGAACTTGTTCCAACTGTGTGCATTCATCTTACAACTGATGAGAGACATAGGGAGAATTTTGTTTTGACCTTCCTAAAATAAACACTTTCAAGAAAAGAGATACAAAATAAATAGCAAAAAGATTGTAAAATATTGAGGAAACTTGGAATGTCTTAGAAGATTACATAGTGTCTTCCCATGCAAAGGGATTAATTTCTTTTCAAAATCCTCTTTAAACTGTAAATTATCAAATAAATATCTATTTCAGTGATTATTTAGAAATTTAAAAACAAAAGGATGAAATTACCAGAGAGAACTATTAAAGGAAGAGGAGGTTAAGGTTCTAATTCATTTTAAAATCAGTCCTAGCTGAAATCTCTGGTAGGATGTTGTAAAGAAACACATGGGCAGCAGCCGAAGAATCGAACCCACTGCTCAGGGTCTGGGAAAGATGAGTTGTGGGGTGGGCTGCAAGACCCAGCCAGAGACACATCTACCCGACATATCACAATGTCCTCCTCTACCCCATGCTCAGGCAATTCATCTGGTTCTGCCCCTGGTGGCTTGTGATCCAGCAAGGAAAAGGAGTGAAGATATTTTCCCTTGCAGTTTTTCCCACTTCTTCAAGGAAAAAAGAGAGGCTGAGGTGAGGAAGAGGTGGGAAGAGAAATGAACGCCTAGTTGTTCTCTGCAACGGCGGCTGTGAAGAAATAAACAACTCACATTACTCACAAGAGGGGGTGAAAGGAAAGTGGAGCCAGTCTGCACTAGCTGGATTTTCCTGGCTCCAGCAAACCCCTCCTGGAGTAATATATTGAGCCACCTCACACCCTTCTCTCCTTTATCTGAAACAAACTGTCCACTCGTAAGAAGCATTTTGCCTTCCTTCACAGACCTGTCCCCAGCTGCTTCACACAGGTAAGGGAACAGAGGGACCAAGAAGTCCGAGGCACAGGCAGAGACTCATCAGAGGAGGAAAATAGCCACAGGAGTCACAAGGAGCTGAAATTCCGGTACCATCCAGGAAAGAGATGGGAATAGGCTGGCTGCACTGTTTGCAGAGAGGTGCCCTAGCTGTAAAGTTGCCAACTTTCCTTTTGACCTGCAACAGAGCTCGTGGTGTGGCTAACACACAGCAGGGAAGCTGCACAGGGACTAAGGAAAGTAAAAACACCACTTCTATTTACTCCGCCAGATTTGGATTTGTATGGCAGGGTGGCAAACTGGGAACACATGGTGTATTTGCCGTAGTTTTTGCAAACACAAGTTGTTTGAATATGTTTAATCCAAAACATTTTATCAGTTTTGAGAGGAAACAAATAGAGGCAAAATATGCATCTTCTTAGAGGCTTACATTTGAAATATACAATTTCATGCACATGGAATATTCAGAATTCTACATCTTTGCTTTGAAAATCATAGGTTAGATGATGCCCATGCTAGAGCTCTTTCCTTTCAAAAAAAACAACAAAAAAATAAAGCTTCCAATTTATTTTACATTCTTCTGCACCCAGTACAACTTAAAATTACCTTTCCAACTCTTCCACTTTTTTCAGAAAGATTGCATACTACCATCTATTTCTTTATGCTTGCAGTAACTAACAAAATGGTATTGCAACCAAACTCACAATTTTACATAACCCCCCAAAATTATGGAAAATACTGTGAGTAGTGGAAACTTCCAGGAAACATTGCTCTAACATGCAACCACCAGATGACTGCACAACACATTTATAACTGTTTTAGGAGGGTAACTTAAAATCTGAATCTAACCATTGTGATGAATTATGGTATTTGAATTGTCTTAGAAGGCAGCTTTCTCTTCCACTGAAGATACATCATAGAGGAAGGATTTATGGAATTCACTTTTTATTCAACCCCAGTTTTTCTTAAAGCAATACAGACAAATACACAAACTCCAGGTCAGCCCTGAAAAGTCTGCAGCCCAATGGAACACAGTGGCAATGCAAGCTGAACAGAGGACATACTGGGAGGAATGTTGGGAGCAGCTGGCATGGGCAGGACACTGTGTGACCCACCTGCTCTCAGGTCACCCTGGCCTTGTGAGTACCTCCAACACCAGCTTCCTATCCATAACCTCATCAGAGACTGCCAAACTAGGAATCCCACATCCAGGTCTCAGGCAGGGCCAAATAACGGCCTGGTAAGCAAATGAAAAAACTCATCTCTCGGTCACTTTCTGCAAACCCATTGTTTGGCACCTTCATTCATTGTATGGGGTGGCTTCTGGCCCCTACCTTGAATTTGGAAATTTCTCTTCCAAAGAGTAGCGCCCAGAAGTCAGGCATAGACAATGCACAGGAACACTGAATCACCTCTTTACCTTTGCTTATCAGTAGATAGATGACTTTGGTGTCCAGCTCCACTTTTTCAGACATAACTTAGGCATCAAGAACCACAAGATCCATTGGTCTGCCATAAAGTTAGCTCTAACGACCTCTACATGTTTGAAAAATGTGTTAAGTTCCTTATCTCTGAGTTGGCTTTTGTAAATGTTTCCTTCAAGCCATTGTGGAGACAGGCACATGTGAGAGGACCCAGCTGAATGAATTTTCATCCATTGTGTGTGTGTCTCAGCAGAGCAGCATAAATCAAACCCTCATTCTGTTAGAGATCCAGAGATTTCAAATCTCCTTTCCTGCACAATCTATTATCTCTGTTAGTTACATTACAGCATTGTCAGATATCCCAGTATTGACCAAGGCTTTGTTTAACATTAGGATCCCACGCAGAAGCTTCCTACTTGTTGGCCAAAATTTACAAGAGAGGGCTTTGACCCAACTCAGTCTAGCAAATGTGTAGACTTTATTAGTGGGCCCCCAGTCCTTCATCACAATATTGCTGTGTTTCAGCTAACCAGAGTCCATGCTACGATCATCAACATTGTACTTTCCAGAAAGAAAATTTCCTGGGAGTCCTTTTGCAGTCTAGGGCCAGGATGAGGCAACTTGCAGTAGGAAAAAAAGAAAGGCTTAAATGTAGCTCACTGGAGCTGGCCAGTGACTGAAAACCTGAACATTCACAGACAAAATCCTGGCCCTGTTAAAGGGAATGAGCAAATTCTCACTGATTTCAGCAAGATCTGGATTTCTCCCAGATGTAGTCAGAAAAATCTTTAAAAAATCACCCTCGAGACTAGGTCAAGCATTCACATTCCTGCTCCTGTAAAGAAACAAAATTCTCTCAACCCCCAGAGCATGAAAACCACCCCTATATCTAATGTAATTGCTTTTATCTTCAAAAGCATAGCAACTAGTCCAGAAAATGGATCAAGAGTCTTGTTAAATGTTAAACAAGTTACACTCTTCTGTCTCTCCCCTATGTTTCCTCCTGTTTATTTTAAAAAGGAGCTTTATAATCCAAGAACCTAATTCCCATCCTGCAATGTTTCCAGCGAATGAGTTATGGGCATTACTAGGCCGATAAAATACTTACAGGATTTCAGAATTAGTTTTACCTTTTCTAAAATCATCAATTCTTAAAATAAAGTAAGAGGAATATCCGGTGGAAATGTGTTTTATCAAAAGGAAAAAGGCTGCACCTATATTTAGTCCCATTCAATACAGACAGTTTCAAAGGAGTACTGTAAGTAAAACCCTTAGACAACACTATATAAACACATTATTTAAGCTACATTCTGGATCTGATTAATTATAACAGGAGATCAAATGTTAACAACTTAAGAATCTTCACTCCCAACTACACATATGGAGTACTTTAAAAAGTATTATAATTTCAGAGTAATAAATAAGAGCTCTCACCTAAATTATATGAACATTATCTTTTGATTGCTTTAAGGTGAATGAACAATATGGTTTTTATTGCAGGCTCATTTGGTAGAAGTTGCCCATATATGGCTGCTGAGAGAACCAAAGAGGAAAATTATGTCCTTTGTAAGAACATTTAATTCACATTCCTGTTCTGTTTTCTGTACAACAGTTATGCTTATGACAGGTATGCATTCCTGCAGTACTTACAATGTGTTTTTATATGAAAAAGACATTCATATTCATCCTTAGCTGAGAACATGTCTTGCGTTGCTGTGAGTGTTACAATAATCCTGTTTCTTAGGAGAATAAGCCAGGCCAACTTTCTCAGTATTTAAAGTCCGAATTCAATTTGTATCCTTACCATTTTGCTTCCAGTTATTTTCTCAAATACTGGAAAACTTCCACTAAGCTCTACTTCTTACAAAAATATATTGAATGTTTATTGCCTGATAACAATTACAGCAATTTTCAGTATAATTAGAACTGCCACATCCTGTAGTCACCAATTTAAGTGAAAGGGAAAAACCATCTCCAGTCCAAACCATAACACAGATAGTCCAAGCTCATTCCAGATGAGAGAGAGCAGAAACACAAGCATGTGATCCCAAGTTACCAATATAGACTTTTATATGCCTCATATCACCTTATAAAATTCAGTAATGGAAGTGAATCCTTTATTTGAGGTTTCAGCTATTTTCCTTTTTCTTTCCCTTTTTCAGAAGCAGACATACTGCACCAGAGTTTCATTTTGAATTAATAGTCAAAGTGATCGACCTTAAGGTGGAAGACTTACAAGGAAAGCAAGCCCAGTATTTTGGAAAAATTACAGCTGTAAACCACAGCAGAAATCTACTTCCATGAGTTTTCATGGTGCAAAATCAGACTTTTGGGAGAAACACCTTTTTCTTAACTTGTATGAATGAGTCTGGCATCAACCAGTAACCTACCTGTTTTTTAAGAGTTCAACGGTACCCAGACCCTGAATTTGGGTAACTTCAGACCATGAAACATGGAAGGAGGGGAGGAACAGACGCACAGCATTGCTTTTACTCTTATTTCAGTGTCACATTTGAATCAGAAGTAGGCAGGATTTGTACCAAGCCACCACAGCATTCTGGTAACGCCAAAGATATGTCATCTTTATTATGCCATTGCATCCACCCTCCATTTAAAAATGGACACCAGAAACCAAACTTACTTGGTCTTATGTATTCTGATGGCTGTAATAAAAAACAAAGGATGCTCCAGAATTCAAAATGTCCACTTCCCTATAATATCTGTCACATCTTTATCCCATTCACCACAAGTAACTCAAAGAAAAAGTTTAACTTTTTCATTTACTTTTCTTCAGAAAGCAGCAATTGAAGGGTTCATACTATTTGCTCATTGACTTGTAAAATATTAGAATTTTTTCACCTCAGAACTCAACTAAAGTTTCAAAACAAACTTACTTTCTACTGGAAACATGGGGGGAAAAGAAAAAAAAAGAAGACCCAATATTTTATCTGGAAAACGGTTAAACGAGAAAAAGGTTTTTTTAATTGTATTACTCAAAGTAACCTTATTTTTTAGATAAGCTCATTTGTTTTCCATTCTATGTTGTTGTTTTCCAACAATAAATGTATAATCAGAATATATCTAAGGAGCTGAGATTGTTATTTCTAGATCTCGCAAGGGAAGAACTTAGATATTTGATTGGTGTCTGAGCTCAAAAGAGCAGTGACTTGACTTAACCAACTTCTTTCTCCTGAAATGAGCCTTAAGACATCATACCTGCACTACTCTCCCACTCTCTCCCCTACCCTCCCCAAAACCATGCCATTGCACAGTGATATCACCAGGCAATCACCTCATCTGAAACATGACCTTTCATTTCAGCACCTCCATTATCCTCTTTGCTTGCTGAAGTTTCCACTTCTCACCAATTCCCTTTTGGTCCATGGGCATGCACCATGCTTTCTTCAGACATTAACCTCATGTTTCCTCATAAACATTCAGTTAAGAGAAACCTTCAGAAAGAAAGGCAGATGATATGCTAAAACTCAGGAATCTGGGGTCTTTTGCGTTCTTTGTCTTACTGGTGGGGAAGACAATTTGCTGTAGGTCTGAAGATGTACTGTATTATTCATTGGCCTTGACCAGCTAGGAGCATATAGATATTTCTGTATAATACTATTTCTATCTGGAATACACTTGATATTTAAAATGTATCTCACATGGTTAGGATGGTTTGTGTAGAAAACAGATATGAAATGCTACAATGATGATGGCAGCATTAACTGCATGGAAAACTATCAGCTAACTTTTCTACATTAATTTTAATATTTTCAATACTGTGTCAGGATGACTTATCACTTCAAAATAGCAAGTGGATATCCCTGTGGATAACCACTTTTTAGATTTCAACTGCATGAACTCCATAAGAAGAAGGCAGCAAACCTTCCAAAATGTTAGGTGAGGTTTCTAAAAACATTTTTGTTGTTAAGGAGCTTAAACATATATCTTTTGAATTTGCACTTAAACAATTACAAAAAATATCATAAAGCAAATATGAAGAAATGTAAAATGTTGGAGTCCAATATCTGAACAAAGTTCAAGCCCTGTGGAATATGCTCATTCTTTTAAACTTAGCTCAGGATTAACAAGTAACACTAGTCAGAGCCAGGGTGAAATATGGAAACTGTCTTATTGGGAGATGAATGGATAGCACAAGCCTACAGAAACAGGTCTGGACTTTTTGCTTATATAATGGATCAACCAGACAAAAGCTGTAGCACCAGGTTAAAGGTACATATTTATGAAACAGGTGCCACCTTCCTCCTTTTCCCCTGGTCCCAGAGCATTTCTAACACAATGGAGTTTTGTCTGCTGCTGGTTTTTACTGCTATTACACTGTAGGGAATTGAAGGATGTAGCTCTGATTCTTTCACCTGATGCAGAAATCTTTGGGAGAGAACCAGCCCTCCAACTTTTTTACTTATTTACCATATACATGATTCTGAGCTAACAACAGTTCCCTGTTTTATTCTCCCATCTCAATACTGCTCAATACTCAATACAGAAAAAAAAAGAAAGCATATTTCCTGTCCAGCTAAGCCCCGAAAGAATTATGATGTCTTTGGCCTTCTTGAAACTAGGACAAGGCAAGAAGTCCTTTGAGGGTTTGTGAGTCTTGTCACAAAGACAATGACTCAGCTCAGAAAGCATGAGCGGTGGTGCTCCGTGGGCTGTGCAGTGTATCCAGAACTGTGTGCCTGGCCCTGAGACACTGGAGAGCATGGCTGGCCCATGGTCCAGGACAGCCTCAGAGTACTGTACTCACAGGCTGGAAGCTCTTGTTCTATCAGCTGCTGCACAGCCTGTCCCCAGCACATAGGAAAAGCAGGATCCCACCCACGGTCAGCAGAAACAGGCTCACCCTGTTCATTTCAGCCACAGCACATTGTCATAAATCCTACACACTGTGTGCAGGTGGCCAAGTGCCTCTGAATGCATCACCTGCTGCAGCGAAAGGTAGAGCCCTGTCTGTAACTGGAAATGATGCCCCACCTGCCACAGCTCAGCAACACCAAGTACAAGAATGGTTGGATTAGGTGAGATGATGAGCCTCCACCATGGAGCATTTGCTGCAGTCAGTGTCCATGGGCAATGTTCTTAGACACGTGGTTTAAGCTCAAGATTGTTCTGTGTGGAGAGTGGATTTGGACTTACCAATCTTAAGGGGTCCCTTCCAACTCAGGCTATTATTAATCCAAGGGGCTGGGACTGGGGTGACTTCGTAGCTATGGAAGAGATGTTATTCAGTACTCTAGTCCAGTAAATGAGCTTCATATCCTGTAAATGATCCTTTCATGACAGAGATGATTGACACAAGCCCTGCAAGGTCTGTCATTTCTAAAGGTTGCTTTTAAAGGGAACAAACTGCTGGGAAGTAGAATCAGCTGGGACAATTGTGTCTCAATATAAATATTTTGCTATATTATGTGGACTGTCATTAACTCCTATATGAATGAAAGTTTCACAAACAGAGGTTCCACCTCCTTCAAAAAAATAAAAATAAACAGCTATGGGTGAGCCAGGGTAAAATTCACATGGTAAGCAACAGAGTTCAATGTGCTAAAAACCATTAATCATGCTGAGATCAACCAGTGCTTTACATATTTCCTCCCCAAACTCTGCCTTGTGGGTGATCTGTCTCCTAACAGGTTTTGTATCGCTGAGTTGTAAAGCGTTCCTGATTAATTGTTTTTGGCACTCAGTCCAAAGCCTTGAAAGCCCAAGTCCCTGAAAATAAAAAGCAGATCCTTTCTTTAACATCAGTGTTGGACACAGCACTGGAACACAGTCTACACTGTGTGCATAACAGGAGAGGAGTCTATGGCCTGCACATTGGTTTGTCTGTGGTATCAGGGAGGCATGAGGCTGTCAGCAGTGTTTTAAAGCAAAGCCACTAGAGAAAGGAGAGCACATTTGAAAGAAAGGCTATTGATGTTAAATTTATTCCTCCTTCACTCTACCCCAATAATTGTGGAACTCGTTACTGACCCTCTAGCTCCCACCATGAGACAGTGATCCAGTACATCGTTTCTGCTGCCCTGTTATGTCAGGCCCCTGTCCCCCTGCCATATGGTCCTGGGAGAGGGGGTCTGGGGGGGAGACACGGGGTTTCCCTGCCCTGGGTCAGCCTCGTTCCCCATTGATTATTTTGTGTTCCCCTGTGCGGGCAAGGACCCTCGGGTCCCGTGATTGAGCAGTTCCTCGGCAGATCCTCAGCCATGAGGCTGGAGAAATAAACATCTCTCTGAAGCATCCGTCAAGAATCGGTCCATAGCTATTTCTTTTCCACGGGCCTCGTTGATTGATACACGTGTTGCAGTATCCCCACTGTAACAAATGGTGGTTAATGCGAGCAGAACGATCCCCGATCCCTAAGGACAGTGACTGATTTGTGAGTAAACTCTGGATTTCTCTTCTTGTTTTTGTTTTGCTGGTCCATCTCTAAATTATGGAGGAACCGTGGAAAGACTCTTGGCTCTCAGAGCCACATATGGACATTTATCTTAAACTTGAAAAGATTCTTGAACAACGGTTTGTAAATTTTAGCTTAATTCAAGCTCAAAAGGAACTGAAACATTTCCTTTCATGGTTGTTTAAGAACCTGTTCTATGTTTCTTGGGATTTGATTCTTACCAAAGACTTTCGGAAGACCATTTGGACACAGTAAATTTAAGAGTCAAAATATATGCCGATGGAAGAATATTTTTGTGAATATTATTTAATTACCGAGACGGTTGAGCAATGTCAGCTGTGTCCTTGTTGAGTTAAAACTACTTCAGGGACCGCGCGACCGAGGCCACGTGGACCAAGCGCTCTGCGAGCAGCAGCGAGGCAGTTCCCACGCGCGGGCGGAGCGGAGTGAGCTGCAGTGTCGGCAGCAGAGCGAGGCGCGGAGGGAGCAGTGGGACCCGGCGGTGCCTGCCCGGCCCCGTGCAGCATGTGGTGGAGCGAGCCCCGTGAATGCCTGACTGAGAGGGGCAGCGCGCGGCCGACGGCCAGCGGCGGTGGTGGCAGAGCAGAGCCACCCCCAGCTGAAATGCACACTGGAGCAGGGCGCGGGGGGGCCGCCACTCAGGGGCCCGGCCAGACATGGGCGCAGCCCCAGGCAGCAGCAGCGCAGCTGAGAGCAGAGGCGGCGGCGCACGAGGAGCTGAGCGGCGCAGCCTGGCCTGGCCTGTGCGGCCCCGAATGCGACCCCAGGAAGAGCGCGCAGGCACGAGCAGCCCCAACAGCCCCGGCAGCCCTGACAACCCTGGTAATTCCAACATGGGAGCAAGCGAAAGCGAAAGAGAAAGAAAAAATGCAGCGAGACAGAAAACAGCAGCCACTTGGAAAAAGGAAAAAATCACCATAGCTAAGGTTTTAGGGATAGTAAAATGGTATAATGTCAAACAAAATTAAGGTTTTTCACAAGATGTGACAACCAAGAAGACATATTCGTTCATAGAACTGCTATTAAAAAGAATAACCCTGAAAAATACATCCCAAGTTTGGGAGACAGAGAAGTAGTGGAGTTCAAAATTGTGCAAGGTCGAAAAGGGTTACAAGCAGCAGAGGTCACTGGGCCTGATGGTGTTCCTCTAAAAGGCAGTATATATGCTAAAAATCGTAGTCATGTTAGACAATATCTCCATTATAGGCCCCCCCTACAGTCTCCCTTTCCTAATCTCACCTTTCCCTTTTACCCTATGTCCTGTTACCCCCAGTGTATTCCCAATCCATTTTTTCACCCATGGTTTCCCTCACAAAACTATGCCTTTGCCAATTGTTTCCCCAAAAATCCCTTTCCAATGCTGAGTGGGGGATGAAGAGGGGGAGGGAAGAAATTAACTATTGTTGTTTAGAGTTCCAACAGGTACAAATGGAAGAAACCCTCTCCTGCCTCAGTTTCCCCACAAAGCATGCTCGGAGAGTCCTGTCTCCCTTCTGTCAGCCTTAAGATGTTCCAGAAAATCTGTTTGGACATTTAAAGGCTCAGGAGGGTGGCTTGTTTTGTTTTGAAACTGTCCTTGTTATCTCATGTTTATCCAGTTGTTTTCAATGTTAAGTTTTAAATCTCTTTTAGCTAAAAATAAAACGGGTGAAATGTCGGGGTCCCTCCCCCGCCGTGTAGCCCTGGGAGAGGGGCCCTGAGGGCACAGACACGGGGCTTCCCTGTCCCTGCTCAGCCTCGTTCCCATTGGTTGGTTTGTGTTCCCTGCGCGGGCAGAAGGACCCTTGGTCCCGTGACTGGAACAGTTCCTGGGCAGAGCCCCGGCCATGCGGCTGGGGAAATAAACATCTCTGAAACATCTAGCAAGAATCAGACCATAGATATTTCTTTTCCACGGGCCTCGTTGTCTGATACACGTGTTGCAGTATCCGCACTGTAACACTGTTACTCTCCCTGCCTTTCCTTAACCTCTCATTCTCATTAGTTTCCTCACACTTCTGACAGAAATGTGCCTTATTCTCCACTGTTTGAAGAAGAAGAGCACAAAACCCACTCTGGCTTCCATCCTTTGTCCTGTGTTTTCGACAGTTGCCATGAGCAGTCATTCTGAATTCTTCCCCACTGACCTCATTCTTTACTCAGTCCAGTCTGACTTCTCCCTTGAAATTTCATCCTTCCAGATACAGTGAAGCACACCTCCTACCTGAATCCAGATGTTCTTATTCCACCTACAGTCCCTCAACTTTCATCTCTTTGTCATGCTTCTCTTTACATCCAGCCTTCCTTTGCTATTTGTATTTTGATTCGGCATTCAACACACCTCCTTCCTTTTCTCTTCCACTTTCAACAAAGAATGCAAACACTCCATCTTCGGCATATGCCCTTTCTCTTTCAGTTTCCATACCTTCCATACCACCCTAAAATTGCAACCCACACAAACTTTTTGAGCAGAATCATTTTATCAGCTGTGTGTTAAAGAGTCATTACATCACAAAATTCATTAAATTACAAATTCATTACATTCAAAATAATTAGTACTGAATTCTGTAATTCTGTAAATAGCAATGTTCCTAGACTGCAGAGAAAACAGAGCCCCTTTTTTCTTTTTTTTCTTAGTCTCTTCTCATATAGAATTATTGTCTGAGAACTGCCATGGTATTTTTAAGCAAAAAGTATCAAAGCAATGTATAATTCACTGTCATATGGCACTGTTATGGTATGCCCTACAGTTATACCTCATCCACACATACTCTGTCATAATTTATTTTGTCCTTCATAAAAACACTCAGAACTTCCTAAATTACCCATAATCAATAACATAAAAGGACAACTCTTCTATTCTCAGAAAAATAACACTTCAATTTATATCCCCTTTCAGGTGTAAAAATAGTACTATTTAGTACTATCATTTACTAGTTATTGTAGTACTATTGTGTCTCATGGCTTGGGGTTTCAGTGTGTTTAACTACACAGTCTAATTTTTCATAAAGCTTGTAACCTGAATTGAAAGATCATTTCTCTTTTTGTTTTTACAAAGGTCAGTAGGAATCTATTCCTGGATTTCAGCAGAAGCTTGATCAGACACCTGTTTTCTGTGATACTCAGCTTCATTCATCACTGTTATCTACTATTTATTCTTCAGCACTTGACTAGGGTTGTGATTAAAACACAACTAAACTAAACAAGTTAAAGGAAGTTAAGAGACATTAAAAATCATCGCTGTTTTAATTAAATAATATATGCAAATAACTGTTTATAACATAAGAAAAATATACTCTGCATAAGAATTAACAAACAGCAATGAAGAAAAATTTAATGAAATTCTGCATCTTCATTTGAGCTGGAATTTGTTTAAATACAACATACAATCATTTTAGAAAAACAGTTATGGATTGTTCAATGTAATTACAGTTGCACATGTGAAAGTGAAAAAGCTTGTTAATATCGGGCTGTGAGGATCAGCTCCTTCATTCCTGTGATTACATTCATTTAGCTATTCCAATTTTTATTTGGTTATTTGTCCATGTCATGTCTATCCTTTTTTACCATTAAATGCTCAGAAATGGAAATTTCTATTTCATGTTTATAAATAACCTAGCACAACAGGATCTCAGTCCTGCTTATGAGATTCAGAAACAATTTGACTTCTAATTATAGGGACTTCATACTCAAGGCCAGCCACAAGTACAGTCCCATTTAACTCTAATTAAATAGGTCTGTAAACAATATTGCTGTCAGCCCCTTGTTTTTGTGACAGAAACTGTAGAATAAATGAATGCTTTAAGCGTTATCATTTCCCCTCTCGTGTACAAGACATGGATGTTTTTATGTAGCCTCTTCTGTCAATAAATTGAATGCATTATTTAATGCTTCACGGAAATCCGTGATCGATGTTCCACCTCAAAATTGCTAAGAAGCTCTGTGTTGGCCTCTAACCTCAGCTGCCCCAGTATCTGCTGGGGGTAAGTGGATGCAGCAAAAAATGTCTTGGTCCTTCGAGCTTGCCAGTGAACTGATTTAGAGCAACCCACGCCACATCTGACTAGCTGTGACCCCACAGGGCTGCCTGCCAGCTGGGATCTGCCAGAACATCGTGTGCTTTGGACATTCCCCTGTTCCCACAGTAACATTTCTGTCGGGGGGAATGTGCTAAGCAATGAGAATACCCAGCTGAGGAGATGCAGCAATTTTCCAGACATCCACAGTGCAGAATAAAGGCGCTCAGACTGACACACTCCAAAGCTGTTTGCAAAAGCAAACACTCTTATTCCAGGACTGAAAGATCACACAACACTACACCAGCCGTGGCTCTGAAAGAGAGAAGGGCAAATGTTGCCTATGAAGGCATTTCTATTTTAATTTATAGGATAGCTAATATAAACAATGCAAAACTGCAATTGTATTCAGACAGAGAGCAACTAAAATAAATCCAGATAACAAGGATTTGTGGTTTCAGAGCACCGTTCTGTCTTGAAGCAGTATTATCTATCTTGTCCACGATTTTACACGTGTATTTAAAACTGTCCAACCATGGAAAAATTATTTTTATAAAATCAATGTATACAAATAAATGAGATGTATTAATGAAATATTTTTTTTTATCTCAACTATCTTTGCAAGATAAAATACATACTTGGGAGGGGCCTAAACCAACACCCATCTGCATATTAAATTATGTGTTTCTTAAAAATAACTTTTTTTTAATGAGACTTAAAAGTGAGGCTCTAACTGCCAAGAGCACTTAAAAGTCCAAACCCATTTCCAAAGAGGACCTAATCAACTACCTTGGCTCATTGTCTCCTGCTTGTTCACTTCCTGTCCCAATCGAGTAGCCAGGATTGCTCAACAGCATTGGGTGGTTATTGAATTCCTCTCCCATTGATCATGGTGCTCCAGTGCTGGGTTTCCGAAGCTGTGAATAGTTTTGCAAATCCCTGATGAAATGCAAAAAGCACTTTGGGGGGAAAGTTGATAAATGAAAGCTCCATAAAACTTTTTTGTTTAGCACAAGAGCTTAATGGAGCATGATCGTGGTGGGTGGTGTGCACCTTCGATGGGGGGTGAGGGGCAAGCCAGAAAACAATCTTGCTGAGAAAAAGGAGGAGGCAGAGACAGTAAACATGCAGCCATGGGCTTTGTAAGAGATGATTTCTTAAACAAGCATATTCCAGTATGCAACACATATTTTCTATTTCTTTGAAATTGCATCTGCTTTTTATAAGATTATTATGTAAGAAAAAGCCTATTTGCCTGAGTATGTGGTTACACATTTTCTACTGACTTCACAAATTGTTCAAATTTCAGTATTTGTTGGCTTCATTATAGACCAGTGTTATTACTGGCAGCTAGTATAAGGTATTAAAAAAACTTTTTTTATTGTTACTATAGTGTGGCATTAAGGATCAGAAACTCATCTGAAATAAGTGAAAGCTGAAAGGGCAGGAGTCAATTTACATTGTATTACATTTTAAAATCTTACTAAAATAAATCCTATTTTTCCAAAAGGTCAAGGAACCAACAGATCCCCCAGATGTGTGATGGCTTCTGAGGTCTCCTCAATTAGAGCTCTCTGTTTCAAACCAAATCCTGACTGATTATTCTGCTCAGTTGAAGAGGCTTCCTTTGACTGGCCTTCATGCATTAGCTCACTTCCTATCCAAGGCATTTTCTGAACTCATTTAGGGTTGATCTTCCCCCATACTTTAATGTTTTCTATTGGTTTCAATCTCATGCTAAGTGAATACAAGAATTTCCATCACAGTCACCCACAAACATAAACAGTAAGGAGGAAGCCACAGCGTGATGAGCCATGCACACGGAAGCTGAAGGGTTTGCGTAGGTCAAATCAACAACAACTGGCCCTATTCCTGACAAATTGCCCGCTGCTGGGTGAGATGTTCCAGTGTCACATTTCTGCCAGTGTGACACGCTCTGACAGGCAGAGGAACCAACAGATTTCCACCAATTGCTTATCTAAGTGGTTGCTAATCTAATTTAATTGCTCAACAAATTGCTTATCTGAGTGGCACCAAGCACCAGGCAGTCCTGTGTCAGGAATGCAGGCTCCTTTGTAGCATCAGAGAGGGAACTCATACAGCATTTTGAGGAAACTAGAAAATCAGAAACGACACCACTCCCAAGTGAGATAGGTTAAATCTCTGTTCATTGGTTATGTTTTTACTTTGTTTCATCAGTAAACTGAAACAAAAAAAAATGGTTTATAAAATCTCCAATTATACACTCAGGTAAATGTCTTCCTTCAAAATACTAAACTAGAATTGTAGAAGCATGTGAAGTTTTAGGGCAGCAAACCTGTGCGTACATTCATCCTGATTAACTGAGACCACAGAACACACCTATATGACTTAACAAGCAGGAAAATTTCAGGCTGAAAAGAATAAAGACATACATGAGTGTTACGTGAGCTGTTGATTTTTAAGACTACAAAAACATCAATTATTTTACTGCCTTTGAAAGTAAAGTGCTCAAAGGACATGAGAACTGTTTATAATCCAACTGCCCTGAGTACATACAGGGGTTCCCTAACTTTTCAGTGAGACACCAAGTGCAGTGGCTGAACTATTTCACTTCATAGAGTTGCACTGAGTGCTAATGTCAGCAGAAGCCACTGTGCACCCCTGAGGGCAAAACTCATCAGGTCTACTCTCAGGTCAGGACATTCAGAAAATTCAGGTTTAAGGTCAAATGTGATGGGACAAAAGGACAGAAAACAAATCCAAGAAGCCAGCAAAATGAAGCTTTCATCTCAATTTATGGCAGCACTATATGCAGACTATTAGAAAGCATACATCCAGTTTGCTAAGTTTCACTGGGGGAGAGGGAAGGTCAGTCAGAGTAAGTGTGAGGCTTTCTGCAGCATTACTAGCCTGGGTAAATGTCCAGTACTTACTGGTTTCACTAGGTTTGACACACCATCTCTAATACAATTACCTACAGCATTGCCACACTCTTGATAAATTGCCACAACATCAGCTCTATTCTTGGGTAAGGACACAAGACCCTTGCTGAGCCCACTCTTCATAAACCCTGCACAAGAGAAAAGATGATCCGTCACCCATCGGTGTCACACTGCAGTTGTACAAATGACAGGTTATTTTGACACCTACTGGCCAACTCCACGTACAGCATTGTTAATTTCCCAAATTCCCAGGCTGAGACAGTGCCAAGAGAAGGCAGACGTTTAAACCAGACCCAGTAAAGTAAAAACTATTTTTATTTCCTTTTAGCTTTGTTTGTTTTCTACTGGAAGCCAATGTATGATTGGAAAGTGGAAAGGCAGGACTGAATGCTAATCCTAGGCTAGTCTGAATCACAGCTTTACTTTAAAATAATTTGAAAGGATAAGGATAGGGGGAGGAGAGGCAGGAAGAAGAACATAGGGAGTGGGAAGCAGGATGCCGCTTGGAGAATGTAACATTTACATTTGTAAGCACTGGTGTGGTTAATGGCTCTAAAATAGCTCTTAGGCATTGATGCATGAAATCCATTGCCAGGTCCAGGTGTTGAAAAAGGACTTGACCGATAAGAAAAGGCTGGCCAGAACTGAGAGCACTACCAATGATATAAACAACTGTCATTTGGGGGAAAAAAGGATTAATCACCACTGGAAGCTAATCAGAACACCATTGCCCCTAAATACCGTTAGAGGATTATAGTATCGGAATCCATAGAGAGAGAAGGTGCTGTTATATTACAAGGCAGTTAAAAAACATCATGAAAGTAAAATCTAGGGATTCAGCATGAAAAGATTAATGAACCCTACAAGATTTTGACACTGGGAGTCAAAAAGCATGGTTACTGTCAACTGTCCTGACAGGCTGACACAAGTACAGAATCAGCAGATGCAGACATAAAACGATGATTCTGCCCAGTTAGTTGGACCTACAAAGTGAAGAAATTATATTAAAGATCCAGAAATTATAGTACTTTTTAAGAGAACAACAGAGTGCATTCATTTAAGCACTGATCCCTGGATTCTCCAATCTTCTTTGCAAGAGATTCCACACCACATTTCCCTGGCTGTGCACCTGAACAGAAAAGGAATCCCACAGTGCAAAGCAAAGCAAAGTTCAGAGAAATGCTCAGCTGAAAGCAGAGCAAATTTTCCAGCTTTCTGCTGTTCCAAGCCAGTCCTTCAGATTTAGCTACATTGTAGACAGCTTAAGCAACAAGTCATACCATATTTTTTGCAAGTAAGGAATACAAGCAACATGTTGCAAGAAAACAAGCCAAACATGCTTTCCAATTTTTTTTTTTAACAAATGAAATTTAACAGTTAGCACTAGAGTCACCATATGTCACATTATGCACCAAGGAAAGGTGAGAAACGGGCAAAAAAGATAGATTCTAAAGTGTTGAGACCTAATTCTACCCCACCTTAGTCAGCTAGACTTGGACATGCAGCAGCTGTTCAGCTGGAACATTGAAGAATTAAATTTATGATAAGAGATGGAAAAGTTTTTCCAAGCTGAAAAGTTTGTGAAAAATCTTCCTGGTGAACACCGGTAGTAAAAGGGATCAAAGTCTTAAAAATTTTTCTTTCTTCCCTCTTTTATTATGCTAGGGGCAATTTAGTTTAGCTGTGCCACTAAATGGAACCCTGTCCTCCATGGATAAGGAAACTGGTTTGGACTCAGCATGGTGATTGCCCATATAATACAGAGAGCGCAGATGTTTTCATATGAATTCCTGCCCTTCCTAGTCCTATTTGTTTATCACTCTCAATCTCCATATTTATTTTTTTCAAGAGAAGCACTCCATTACCTTTTTTTGCTTTATGTTTTCACTGATTTTTTTCCCCTGCCCCTTTACCATACTCTTGAAATGAAACGTGAACCTAGTAATATTCAAGATTGAGCTGAACCTTGAAAGTGATGACATCTGAACAGGTTTCAAATTAGACAAAATGAATTCTTCATTCAATTGCACAGGAAAAGACATCAGCCTTTTTAGAGAGATATGGGGACTGACTTATATTTTCAAACAGCACAGAACATTTTTACAATAATTCTGTACTGTATTTGGGATACTGAGTCATTTCAGAAGGATTTTGTACCCTACCGTTTAGAGAGGGCCCAGTGTTCAGAGAGCTCATACAGAGTTCATATTTTACACGAGACTCAGAGAATACAGTAATTTTTTAGGCAATCAGTTTATCAGTTAGTATCACCTCTGTGTGGTTGCTATAAAAAAAGCAAAGCAAAGCTGCAAACGAAATACTATGAGAACACTTTTTGAAGTTTGTCTTTATCTGGCCAAATGTGTCTCTTCAGGCTGTTTCTCCCACTGAGACAGGGAATAGGTTTTTCTCTCCTCTGAAAATTATAGTCCCAAGTCTCCAGTAACGTAAAGCATTGCAGTGAGAGTGATACAAGCATAAATATGGATACAAGAGGAATTACAGCGTGAGGATTTAGCCTGTGCCTGTAAGCAAGGGCAGTCATTGGCATCTGCAGAGTAAGAGGTGCTGACTTCAGTTCATGAAGTGTTGTTAAACATATTTTCTTTGTATTTGACTTTGCTGCAGGGAAAAGAATTGCTGGATGTGGACATCAGTGTGTTAGGTGTAGCCTGATCCTGAGCGACCATGTACGACCTCTGTAACAGAAACATTGCAATTCCAGGATCAGACAAGAAGGTACAGACAACTGCAGATGTGCAGGGAAAGCATAAAGAAAGCTGAACAAGTCATCTTGAAGGGCAGAAATCTCAGCTGCCAGGTGCTAATACTCTTTTTCTAGGCTTTTTTGGGAAAACAGAATTTTAGGAGCTGATACTTAAAATTCATCTGCATGTAAAGCCAGTGTCAGTCTCTCCTACCCAATAAAATGACTAGAAAAATTCTTGAGTTCATGCCCTCCAGCTAGTTCAGCTAAAGAACTAGAGGGAGCATCCACTGCATCTCATTTTAGCAGTGCAGAATCAAGGTCCTTGAAACTTTATACCGTCAAATGATGAAGTTAAAAGTCCCTGGTAGCCATTGAGCCTGAGGTCAGATATTTCCCAGCTGCACTCCAAACACAAAAATAACTTTTATCTTAAGCCTCCCATGATACTTCAGATGCCTTAAGCAAAATTCTCCTCTTTCACATGCAAACTGGGTTTCGTCTCTGCTGGTTTTTGCTCTCCTCCTGTGGGCAGAGTTGGTGGGACTCCCACTTAAGCAGAGCAGGCAGAATAGCACAGCCAAGATCTCTTGATTCCTCAGGAAAAGAAGTTGTATTTTAACAAGGCTGCCCAGGAAGATCAGAATGGGTATTATTACAATTGACACATTCAGCTCCCTCCAGCATCAAGAACGCATGTACCCCATTCCTGTTATATACATGGAAGAACAGGAAGATTGTGAACAAATTTCGTGGCTTCATCCCCTACCTCACCAAGACTTCATCCACTCAGTTTATCATTAACAAACACACCACACTTTTGCTGGATAAGGAAAGATACAGCCCTGTATCTTCTCACATACCTGAGTGTAATATCTCAGGGATGGGTTAAGAACATCCAAAAGCACTTAATAAAGACTTTACTTCCAGTGATGAAGGGTACATGCAGGTACTGAAGAGAATAAATACAGGAATGACAAGGCTAGTGTAGCACTAGCATTAGAGTTGTATGCTACTTGCTCTGCAGCTGTAGTTTGAAGTAGAAAGAAGCCATGTGTCAAGAGAGGGAGAGAAGAGGGAGGCAGTAGCTGGCCAAACTAAGGCAATTTTACAGCTGTATGGGTTGCAGATATATATGTACATATATGTAAAACAAAGGAAACCCCAGAGCCCACTTTTCCTTCCACTAACTATCTGGCCTCTGAACTCTGATCATCTGCTCCCCCTACAGCTATAGTTCTCCTGGCTTATTTGAGGATTGAGTTTCAAATTATACATGTGAAAAACCAGACTGAAATCCCATTTTACCATTGGTTTGATCACTACTGTCTGAACTATAATTCTAAAATATAGTGACTGTAATGTAGTTATGCTTCTTGTTTGTTCTTTGTAGTATAATAAGATACAGAAGCCAGGAACCCACTGTATCACATTGTGCAAACATATCCCTGTACAATTCTCCCTCCATGAGTTTACAATTTAAATACACAAGGGTTGAGCTATGTTAACACTACTGCTACTTCCACTTTTTTTTTTAAACTAGGCTCTGAAAGACCTAACACCAAGTTGACTGTACATGTTATAAATATTTTCTAAATATTATTTACCCAAGGGGCAGGATAGCAGCTCTGAAAGTATAAGTACAATGTAGAGCCACTTAAAACACACACAACTTTCCCATGCCTCTCCCTTGCAATCCATTTAACACAAACACCCACTACTCTTTTCTCCTAACACCTTCATGTTAAGCACTTCCAACAAAAAACAGAGCTTGCCTTTACCTTCAAGGCACCACTTACAATCACCTCATTCCTTTGCCCAGACAGCAATATCTTCTAGCTGCCCCATTTTTTTACTGTGGCTTTTTTCCACACTACCATAAATTTAACTGAACTTCCAACTACACATGGAAGAATCTCCTTAAAAATATTTCTGTTGCAAACTAATTTCTCCTTGCTACATTTAACAGAGAGCAGTTTCTGTACTGTGCTAAATTACCTTTTTTTTCTTAGATGATACCCAAAGACAGCAGGTCCTGTAGGGCCTACGACTGAAGAGGCTCCAACGGACACATGTTGTAAGAGAGAAACAAAGCTGAAGTTTATGATAAATATAATGCCACCTTCACTTCTGAATTAATTCCATCTTCTTCTTCCCAAGTATGTAACTTGAAAATTAATCCTTCCAGTGCGTTTCCCAGCGCATATTCTCTTTCCACCTTTAAGCACTAAACTGAATGAGCAAGGGACTGGCTCTGTTTTGTATCTCACACAGAACTGAGCAGTTCTGTAATTTGTGATGAATATGTGGAAGTGAACAAGGGAACGTACCACCTGAAGTTTCCATTGCAGACCACTGACTAAATTCACACCCAGACATTAAATATTGATTTCCAGAACAGACTGGAATAGTTTCTCCCTCATGACACACTAACAGATCTCTTGTAATTTAGCTTTTTTCTTTCAGGAATCATATTTAGACTTAAGGTTTAAGTAGTTGAATGAAGTTGCATAAATTTACGATCTTGATGGAGATTCTCACTTATTGTAAAAATGTATCTTTTCTTCCCCTGTTAGAGAAGCTATTGCAGTCACAAATTACTTAGAAGTGATTATAATAAAAGAATATCTCAGAATCATCTTTCTGTCACACATGCATTGATTAGGAAAACTTTCCACATTTTAAGCAGTGGCAAGTTCACCCTTATTGCCATCAGTGGCTTCATCTTAATATATTGAATTGGAAATTACAGATTCTGGTGATTAAAAAGATCCAGAAATTTATTTAATAGATATTTAATTGCTGTAGAGGCTACCATTTTAAAGCTATTCATCATGTGTTAAGTAGTTTATTACATGTAACTAGCCCATTCAAAATTCAAGGAGCTTTGATTTCACTAATATTAATATTTGTCCTAAGTTACTACTAATGATGGATACCAGTTTGAAACGATCTCTTTTCCTTTATATATATGACCTGCAACCACCCAAGCTGTGAGCCTGCTGCAGATGCACCAAAGAATCCATCTTCCAGTTACAGTCATGTCTAGGTTTTCCTCTTTGCTCTATAACTTACCAAAACAGCTGTAGGAGTTTGGCAAGAAACAAGCAATGTGACTTTATTGTGTCTTCTAAACAGTGGACTATTCAGCCAAAATAAACTTTGGCCTTCTAGTAGCTTAAAGGCAGTATTGGCACACGTAAAACAAAACATACAACAATACATACCACAATGAGTGCCAGATGTTCATGGGAGAAAACACACAGCTGTTGGGCTTAGATCACCTGAATTCATTTTAAAGCCAAAGACACCGGTCACCTTTGTTGAGCTGTCAGATTAACAGAGGGACTGCAAAGACTGGAAGCAAGGGTGGGTCGTCTCAGTTACACTGAAGAATGCCAATTTATGCCTCATCAGCCAGCTGTCATGTAAAATTCCTTATGATAGACAGAGCTAAACATAACTCATTTGTCTTAAATGTACTGTTATGTACTTTGAAATAATCTAGTTATAGTTACTCTTCTATCAGAAGTTGAATGTTTCTCAAGTCATCTGCAAAACCCAAGTGACCACAATTCTTCTGTTCTATCCAGAAATATCATTGAGCAGTTCAGAGAGAATTTATTCAGGAAAACTTCACCATCCCGTGAATTACAAGCAAATGGACTGCCAACCCCTGAATTCTATATAACAATAAAATAATAGCTAGGAATTATTATTATCCTGCATACACAAGCACAAGATAAATACTGGGTAATACATATCCCTGATATTGAGCTTCAGTAAACATTAATAGATTACAACAAACAAACTACTAAAGGTGGAGTTACCCTATTGCTGAAAGAAACTCTGGCAAAACTAGTCCCCAGAAGAGCATTTCCCTTAAAAGGATATATAGCTACAGGATTTTAAGTCATTTTGATGTAAACCAGTTGTAAGATTAAACACAATATTCCATCCCCAGTCCTGAATTACAGTAAAAGTAATAAATATTTTCCTCAGTTTTCTGAGCATTCAAACAGCAGGATCATGTATTCTATAAGGATCCAGCAGTTACAGTGTTTGGATCAGTGATCTAAAATTCTGATAGTTTGCACAGGCACAAACATAAACTATTTGTAAATCAAAATAACCAACTGAATAGTCTACTTATAAGTCTATTTTTATTGATATTTATCCTATGTATGTACCCTGTGGAAGACACTCAACAATCTGTTGTGTTTACACACATTTCAGTTCTTTCTCTGAAATTCGGTTGTGGCCAATTCCACAAGTACGTTTATCAGTAAGTTTTATTTTCTCATCTTCTTACTATTTGACAAAATCATCTTTTGCCCCTTTTTAATTACATTAATACATAAAATAAAACTCCTTTTGACAAGATATTCTTGCCCATAGTAAGCAAGTATAAAGATGTACCTCTGATTACACAAAGAAACAAAGTTTGGACAAAAGCAATCCTAACTGGCAGCCATCGTTCTACTTAAGATATGAGACAACATCTGGGATGTTTTCTCTTACTGAAGACAAAAGTAAAATTCACGTGGTGCTAGCTCACAAAAGATTTGGCTCCCACAGTCCACACATCAAGTTTCTTCTTCTTGGTGTCCACATGCACATTCGTGCTGAATTTCCCCAGGACAATTCTGTAAATTGCAAAATTATACACCTAAGTTTTTAAATTTTGTTTCTCTTACTTATGACAACTTACTCTGGCCTTACTTTGAATCAATATGCTCTAATATTTGTCTGATAAGCAGATTAGGTCATGGTAGAAAGTTCATCATGCATTCAACATCTTCTGACAAATTTAAATCAGCCTTTATGGAAAGGAGAGTCTATGAGGCCCATCTGCTTTCCATAGGGTATGAGAGCCCATGAGATTCCTATAGTTTCATATTCTGCTATTAGTTAAGGACTTTATTGCTTCCTAAATAAATACAGCAACTCAATCCATAAACTCACCACTGTATAACATATTTGGTACGACAGGCCTGACATTACCCATCTGAACACGATTGCCAAAAACAGGTGAACAATTCTTCCTTCAAAGCACTGTATTTCTACATTCACTGAAAGAAACATTGAGAAAAAAAATTAAACTATCATAAGGAAATATAACAAATATCTTAAATATTTTCATTGCTGTAAAATCTCACGGGTGGTTTCATGGAAATACCCTCTTTTTATTAAGTCTAATAAGTTCAGTGTTTCCTAAAGTCATTGCCTCAACCGAAGAACTTAATTGCTATAATAGCACAAAACATTTATTCACACATCTGGTTGGAATTCCTTTTCTCTGACAAATTTAATCAGTGTAATTATCTATTTGACAGACACATAGAGAAGAAGAAACCTCAACAAGATGTAATTTACATGCTTCAATTAATCTTTCTAAAAATTTGTATAATCTAACAGATGGATCAAACTTTATGCAAGTATTTGACCAAAAGCTATAAATCAAATGACATGTTTTCTTTCAGGCAGAGGAATTAATATTGTTTCACAGACTTAGACAAAAGAATTGTTAATCTTACAATAGCTCCCTTCCTCATAAAACTATCTACTACATAGAGAATATTAATGATACAGCATTCTTAACCATGGCAAAGAAAGTATAGGTTTAATACATGTTATTCTTGTTAAATCATTTTCTTTTATTAATGTAAAGAACTTCATAGCTTTGTACTACAGCAAATTAATTCACAGTGACACTGATATACAACCAGTAAAACTCCCCTAAAGGCAGACCCCTCAGCTACCATCTAATCTCACAGCACTCTGTCAAAGCAGAGACACTGCTCTGGTTTCATATTTTCCATTGCATTTTGAAAAATGCAAAAAAATCGTGATATGAAAACAAAATTTGACCCAGGGAAGTGGTAATATTCTAGGAAAGGCTCCAAAAGATGATTTGTGCTGTACAGGAGAGAGGACTATGTCACTGGTGACCCTCCCTGTCCCAGATGGCACCACAGTACTGCCTGTCCCTGGCCAGTGAACTCCTGCTGCTTGTGTCTGGAACACTGGCACCACGGCGCTGGGGCTCGGCACACCTGCAGTCGGCCCTCTGAGAACTGCTCTGGGTGTATCAGCTGAAAGCCTCTCAGTTTAGATCAGTCTGGACCTCCCAAGCTGCCCTCAGAAGGAAAAGTAAACTCACAGCTTCACCCCCCACTAACCAAAACACCCAGCAGCTGAAGTGCCATGGTCTGCAGCAGGTCACCGTGTCACCACCCTCTCACTCTCCCTTTACACCCACCTGGCCACACTGACAGCAGCACTCAGAGCCTCAGCACCCACAGGAGCTCCTGCCATCCTCCCCTGAGGAGTGACACACCTGACACACAGCAGGTCTCATCAAAGAAGGGAGTGTTCTTGCAGCTGAGTGCCTGCAGGCCCTATGAGATGATCAGAGCTGCTGCTGCCTTGTACACAGTTGTTGCTGATCAGCTGAGTGATGGCATCTTCCTACAGACCAGCTCAAGCAGCTTCAAACAAAGGGAAGAATTAAACTTGCATCTTTCTCCTGCTATGAGTGGAATGCCAAATTCATTTATTATTTAGGCAACCTTCAAAATGAAGCCTCTTTCAGTAGCAGAGCATGCTACCATATTGCTGTCACAGCATGCCTTAAGTTTGGGTACCTTGGAGTGACAATACTTCTTACTCTTCTAAGCACAAGTGAGAAGACGTAGGAAGAAAGTTTGTCTGTCATAAAAACGCAGTCTCTTGGTTATGACCTTCAGCATTCTGCTCTGTAAGAAGTAATAGGAGCTTTGACAACAATTAAGGAGCTGGCAACATGCAGCGCAATGCAGACAGAGTAGTGTAGAATTGGGTGGGAGCAAGAATTTCATTTAAATCTTCCACTTGTTAAATACGTCTTTCCATCTGTCTCTGAGTCAGCAGCATCCCCCTCAAGGCTGACACAAAGCTCAAGAGGAAACAACACTGCTCCAAAACGTTTTTGAACTTAACCTATCAAGCCAAAATTTAAAACCATCTGAGGTTCACTCAGCTCTAAAAGAGAGGGTGGGAATATTCCTTTCTGAACCATGAGTGGACTTCAAAGGTATACTCTTTTCACTTCAATGTGAAAAGCAGACCTAGTCCTCTAAAGCTACAAAGCCCTAATGCCCTTGATGTCTTAAAGATTATTTCAAATCAAATCAAAATTAATACCAGATGGAGAGGGGCAAGAAGGCCAGAAGAAGTGAAAAAAAAATTAACTTTCTGTTTTATCTGCAGTTATTTTTGGCATTTCATAGCGGTACTTTAATTTCTTTACCCTTCAGTCTGCTATGACTAACTAATTCCAAGCTTAACTGGTAGTGACTATTGGCAATTTTGGTCACTTGTCAGATAATCACAGCAGTTAATTTTTCCAGATTTTTTTATTTAATAGTGCTGGGCAAATACATAAAAATTTATTTGCAAATACTATTCCCTTGTCAATTATGTCTTCTGCTTTTTCATTGCACTGGTATATGCAACCTGCTTCTTTACTTAGGCCCTGGATCCTGCTGGAGCTTGTGTCCAGAACTTGCCGCTCACACAGAGCCAGCCAGTGGGATTGTGCGTGAGTCAAAAGCTATCTCATGCAAACCATGGATAAATGTGGTCAAACTTTGCATTTAGAGAAAAAAAAAAAAAAAAAACTCTTACTTCACAGTGTAGAAATAGCTATTACAAATTCAACTTGGAAACAGAGAACAAGATAGCACATTTTTCAGTCTTATGCTTTCCATAAGGAAACAAAAAGAATAATGTGCAAAACCAACAAATGATCCTATGGCATGAAAAACTTGCAGTAACCAGCATAAGAAAAAAACCCACAGACTAAAATTAATTTGCACAGATTACTGATGGAACTTTAAGAACATGAACTCATTCCCAACACAACCTGTTTGTGGTAACTTGAATAATCTTGAGGGATATATTTTAAGAAGATGAAAAGGTCCCTTTTTACACTGTTGCTAGTTCAATCTAACTGAAAACCCAACAAAAATGTAAGATAATTTGCTTTAAAGTCTACTAAACTTCTCTTGGCAGACTTGGCTTCACCATAGCTTATTTATTTATGCATGTATATTATATTCAACATATATATTACATTATATTATACTCTATTATATTTATTATATAATATAATATAATAATCAAGACAGCCATATGGAAAAACATTAAGGCTCCAAAACCAGAAACAGGAAAGTTAGCAAAAAAGGCAAAGTTGCCTGTTCCACCATAGTGCCATCTGCTCATGCCTATACATTTTGACACCATCTCCCATTACACAACTGCTTACTCTTTCCCCTAAAGAAACTCTCACCCAGATATTGGATGAGATACTTTCTCCCTTCCTCACCCAGAAAGGTGTGGCACATTCTGTTATATACTGCCTGCAAGCCCTGCTGCAAGGGCAGGATTCATTTCCTCAGTGGTGAATGCGGTGTTGAACATCCCCATAGTAACTGACTGCTCCAACCACACGTGTATTTCCACAACACCCCTGTCTCCATCCTCCATCACCCTGCTTGGTCCCAATCCCTTTGGCAGCCAGTTGCCTTCCACAGTTCCATGCCCCAGTCACCCAATTCCTCATGCAATCTTGGTCTCAGCCACACCTAGAGAATGAGATTTCTATCCAAGTCATAACTCTGGCACAAAAAAAATTAGAAAAGGTGGGGTTTAACCCTGACTTCCTTGAATTTCTTCTGATGAGCTCCTCTCCAACTCCTGCAGACCCACTCAAGTGGAGAAACATCAACCCCAACAGCTAAAATTTAGCAAAATTTTTTAAAACCCTGTGCAGGGAATTGGAAGGGGTAATTTAATGTGGTAAATCATTACAGAAGAAGTTACAGCAGTTCTGCCAATAATTTTTATAAAAGAAGACACCAGTTTCTAGGAAAAATGAATTTGAACTGAGGAAAAAAAAGAGCACATGGGGTTAAAGACACCCCCTGGAGAGTCTCACAAGGTTAGGTATACTTTATTCTGCACCACTTTAAGGGCCAGTTCTCAGCAAAACACACCAAGGAGAGAAAGGTCATTTTACAGAAAGCAGACAAAGTTAACAGTTGTAGTGAGAAGTGTTGTTTATGTGTATTTTCTAATTCAAAAAGCAAAATATATTACATCTTCTGAATCAACTCTTGCTATCTTTTCAGATTTGAGGTTTTTTTAAAAAATAACGGTAATATGAAATTACTCTTCATTACTGGATTCGTTGGGGGGGCAGGAGTTATGTTTAAATACAGTGTTAAAACCTCTGGTCTCTACAGTAACTGGAAAAAATATTCTTGGAAACTTTCTCCCATTAAGACACATTTTGGCAGTCAGATGAACACACACGTGCATGTTGATGAGTTGGTCAGTCACAAAAATCAATCCAGATTCTCATTACTAAGGCTTTGTTCCTCTGCATCCCTGCCTGCAGGCTCTCCTGGACCTGACACACAAAGCTGCAATACAGGATGTGACCTGGATAATTCAGGCAAACCAGATGTGGGTGCACACCTGGGATCAAATATGTCTCTTCTGCAGTATTCCAAGGTTGAATTCTATGATCTTGGAGGTCTTTTCCAACCTTAATGATTCTATGATCTCTGAGCACCAGCTCCTAAGTGGAGACCATACAGCCATGTGTGGAATACTATGCTAATTTAAATCTTTACTGTCCTAAAACCTAATGGTCTGTCCTCTGAAGAGATGCCTCTCCAACACTGAGTCAGAGTATGACCCTGTCACAATCTCTGCATCTCAGAGTGCACAGTCTGAGTGCAGATGCTCAGGGCCAAGACTGGTGGCCTTCGATTCAAGTGCTTGAGGCTGGAGACTTGTCTGGACTCCATCGTCACCGCTGTCCCTGGAGCTCCCCTGCTGAGGACAGCACGGCAGCTGAGCTCCTCTGAAGTGCTCCCACGGCCAACAGCAAAACATTTGCAATTACACAGACTGAAAAATGTCATGGCAGCATAGACATACTGGCCTTCCACTGTGCAGTATCATCTCTGGTAGCAAATCCCTGTTACAGGTATGAACAAAACTAACCTTTTCTTTTATCAAACAATTTATACAAGAATTGCACCTGCAGTGTCAGCTTCCAGAGAACTTGCAACAATCAGGAGCATTCAGACTCTGTGAGAAGACTCCCCACCTCCAAACATCATAGAACAAGGCAGATAATTTTTTCCTACTTGCAGCTTTAAGACCAAGTACAATATGTCAAGTAAAAGAATGAAAAATTAGCAGCACGCTGACAAAAAAAAAAAATTGACTGGGCTTTATTTCAGTTTTATCAAATCCCAGTGAATTTCTGGAACATTTATTCAGCTGGTCTGGATAAAAAGTAATATCTTAAATATTTTGAAGTATCATCAGATGTAAGACTCTCTCATAAATTACAAATTGAAAGGTCAATAACTGTGTGAGTGTAAATGGTAACCAATTAGAAATCAAAGGCAGGAGTCCAACTATTATGAAATCCATCTCCCGACTCTATAAAGTAGGAGATTAAGTACTGTGTAGCTCCATGGACACTTAGTCCTCTATTAAACTCTTAGTCCTTTATGCATCTATTATTTATTAAAATTTAACAAATGTTTTGAAGGCCACATCACCTTAGTATAGAAAGAACCTTGAATGAAGGATCTTCTGGTTTTTGTCCATAATTACTTTATAATTAATACTTTATAATTAATACTTTATAATTGCTGGTAGTTTTAACACTTTCTAAGAGGTACTCTGCAGGTGGGGGACATAAACCCTACTTAGGGTGGTGCTAGCCATCTCCTTGGGTTGTGATGTATTGATCTGAAGGAATGGAAACACTCTAATCTCACTGCACAACAGGTACAGATCTCCTGAGGTGCTGCTGCACATCTGCAACAGAACCAGAGAGAAGTCCAGACCTCCTGGCCCTGGTCTGAGAGCTCCATCCACAGCTCTCCTTTTAAGTGCCTGATGAACAGCACTTAAACAGAATTCCTTTCTGATGGAGAATCTGCCTAGGTGTCACCATTTAGCACTGAAGTAGGGATTTTTTAGTCAATTACACAGAAGTTCCTGTACAGTTAATGCATCCTCTGACCCTAGCAGTGATGGCTCAGGTAACGTCACCAAACATGACAGTCGCGTGCCCAGCTCTTGCCTCCTACTCAGACGGTGTTGCAATGCTATTAATTTTCTCTTTTTCGTTTCTTTTCTTCTTTGCCTTTGTTTTGTGAGTTGTTTTACTCACAGTTTGAATTAAAATACAGGAGACTGGGAGTTGATCTTCAGACTTAGATGTTTATTATATCTTATCTATAATACAGCTGCACAGAGTGTGCCTCCAAGTTAACAAGGTGAAAATGGCTCCGAGTTCTAACTTCCAAGGTCTTTTAAGGTCCAAATTACCCAATTATGGAAAGCCAAGTAATTTATTTTTACTTATAATCCAATAACTAACTATTCATGATCTGCATTGTGTGTGTTTTGACCCAATACCAGAACACCCAGATTTGTGAAGAAGGAGAAAAGAAGAACAAATCCACACCCTAAATACTCCATATTGTTACATATATCCCATAAACCTGTTTTTTCTACATCTCTACATATTCCACCCAGTGATACAACTTTTAATTACACAGCAACAACATCAGTGTTATCACACAATTTGGGAAACCTTTCCCAAGGCTTCAGGTCAAATGCAGTGTGCTTCTGAGGATCACTGTCTGTCAGCACTGAAAGGGGGAAATTCTCAGAACTCAGAGCTCCAACACAATGCCACTGTTTTAACTTATTCACGTTGAAAATATATCGCGGGCATTACTATTCCTACTACACATGAATGTACCATTCTGAAGAGTAGGAATTTATGGACAGACTCCCTTTTGCTTTCCCTGGGAATCCAGGAGGCCTTGTTTGGTCTCCACCTTGAGAGCTAGAAATAGAGTGGCTACTCAGCTTTTACCATCTGAATAAGTAATTTTAATGATTTTAAAATTCAGTGTCAACAAGCATCACAGATCACAGAAGAGTGGGCTGCCTTTGTCAAAATCCAACCTACAGAGTTTTTCATTTCCACCTTTAAGGGTGCACCTGAAGCTCTCTTCACCCTTATCTTTCTGCATCCATGTTTGGCTCCTGAATCCTACTTACAATGAAAGCTCTTTGTGACAAGGCCATCATTTGTTTCTGCATTTGAACAACATCAAGTTTTGCTAATTCCAGAACAATGTTAGTGTTTTAGCACTTTTTGATAAAGATAACAAATAGATAGTCTTCTGTTTCCCCTAGGAAAGAAACAAAACCCTCTGAAACACAAAGGGGAGAGGAATGCCTAGATTTGATTGATTTGACCAAATGTATATCATTTACATGGCATCATAACTTACATGGCATAATCATTTACATACATGACATACTTACACTGCAAATACAAACTAACTAACTAGGGATCGCAGTTTCCATACAAGTGGGCAACCTCAGCTCCAGTGCACGTGGGCATAATGACATTAGTCAGTGACAGCCATATGCTGAACACATGATTCTCCCACATGGTTGCTCTTGATCCAGGAACAAAACTATACAAGAAAGCCTCTAACCAGTATGGAGTCATCTATGCCAAAAAGTTACAGTCCCTTCCTCAAGTCACTTACCTTCAGATGGAAGAAGAGAATAGAAAGGTACACTGAAAACAGCAACTGTTTCTTTTGTGAAAAAAGTGCCAGAAAACCCAGGGAGAAGTGTAAAGTGTTTCTTTGCAACAGATTTCATATAGGCTGAAAGGGCACTCTGCATTTCCTCTCTCTCTCTCCTCTCTGCTGTTCAAGAAACCACTGAAGAGGTACAGAAAAGGGGCAGGTCATTTTATGCTTAAGGTAATCATCTTTCTTCATTGAATTTTATAAGGAAAACACAAACGATTTTATATAGAAAGAAGTTAAAGATATCAGTTTTCAAAACTTGAGGTAACCCTAGCTCTGCAACCAGATGCTCAAGTATTTGTCTCATTTTAGGCATCTGAAATATCTCCTATATGGAACACAGTCAGACCTGTCTTTTGGTGCCAGATGTTCTTTGATGAGACAGCTCATTTGGAAAAAAAAAAAAAGGAAATTCTTGAAAATCATCATCTGTTGTGTTTATGCCATTAACAGCAACATGCAGGGGAAAAGAAACAGTGGTTTGAATACCTAGGAGCCCAGGAAAGGATGTGTTTGCAGACTGGCTTTCTGCAGGTGGAACTGATGTCAAGAGGAGGCCAGATAGAGGTGAGCAGGATGAAAAAAAGGCCACTTTTCTTTACAACTTTTGGATGGCCTGAGGACTGCAGGTCATCAAAAGGTACACATTTTCCCAGGTCTGTGATTCCATGAGAAGTTGTCTTCACCTAAACACTGACCAGTGGTGCTTCTATGCTCCAGCTCACTGTCACCTCAGCCATGCTTAAAGAATGCATGTCAGGCCACCTTGATCCTTTCTTCTAAAGCTCCTCTTCCATATTTTTAAGCTAGATCATTTTCTCAATCCAGATTATAACATATAAATAATTGTGCTGCCTTAGTGACAGTGGAGGGAGGATTTGAAATACCGTAGCCTGATACTACTGAGAACATCCAAGTGCTTTGGTGAAAATGACAATGAGAGTTGGTTTGCATTCCCATTCTGCAGCCATCTTCCCATTGCCCTACTTCCAACTGCAGCTCTTATTGTGTTGGGGCCCTCCCCCTGCCATGTAGCCCTGGGAGAGGGGCCCTGGGGAGAGACACGGGGTTTCCCTGCTCCTGGTCAGCCTCGTTCCCATTGGTTGTTCTGTGTTCCCTGCGCGGGCAGAAGGACCCTCGGGTCCTGTGATTGCCTCAGTTCCTGAGCAGAGCCCCGGCCATGCGGCTGGAGAAATAAACATCTCTGAAACATCCATCAAGAATCGGTCCATAGATATTTCTTTTCCACCGGCCTCGTTGATTGATACGCATGTTGCAGTATCCCCACTGTAACATTATTGCACCATGTAAATAAAAGTAGGTGGTGAGTTCTGGTCATGTCATTTCTGCTCCACAGCAAGCAACATTCCAGTGCTCTGCAAGGCTCCTTGGACCTGCTTTATTTGCTGTGTTGATGTAGTCAACGTAGCTTAGACACAGATATATCTAATATCTACCATTAATTATTGCAGGTGTTTGCAAGTTTTAGCCACATAATCTAATATATACTTCTAGCAGTACTGAAACATTTGGCTTCAAACAGTAAATACAGAGAGGTGAGGAGAGAACCCAACATCTAAAACTTTGCTAGCACCAGCTACCAAGACACTCATTATGTGCACAAATGTATGGAGGCTCGCATATATTTATATACACACAGATGTAACTGTGTGTGTGAGTAACACAACGTCCTGCGGGCTAAAATACACAGGGATAGAAGAAATAGCCCAGAACAATTGAAGCTGAGGATGGCTGCCAATGTGAAGGGCACAACAGAAACCACTGCTCCAATGAGTGGAACAGTTAAAGAAAATATTTTTAAGAAGTGGTTTTGGTAATTTTTTGGTTTTTACAAAAATAATCAGGGAAAGCAACAGACCAGAAAAAAAGACTAATTTTTTTTTCATTAATTTAAAAGAATCCCAAGACTCACTAATATGATTAAAGCATACTCAGGCCTTAATTCATCTATCTTCAGGCTTTGCCAGAATACCTCAGTGATCACTTGCATTAGCCTTCAGCTGCCAGCTGTGTCTTCTGAGCAGAAATAGACAACATCTTTTAATGTGTATGGCTTGCATGATGTAAACAGTCAACTAACCTTGCTGGGATAACTTTTATAAACTTGAGCCTATTGGTTACCTGAAATACACCTTGTCCAGGTCCATCCCAAATATTTAGCTACATGAGGGACACCACCAGACTGTACACTTGCACAATGAAAGCATTGACAAGAATCCTAGAAAATATTGCTTGATGTCTCCCATGTCTAAACAAGGAACCAGTCAAAGCTACCACTTCACCACAGTACACAAGCACAGGACACTCCCACAAATGTCCACGGCAGCCCCGCAGGATGGAGCACTGTGGTCTGCCTGCAAAGAGTTCCAGGACATAGACAGCTTAAGTGGTTTGTACAAACACAGGGAGCATTTGCAGCTCCCCCAACTCAGAGCCAAAGATTCTGCCAATTTCCATTGAAAATGCTGGTCTGCCATATCGAGTTCCAAATGAATTCAAAGAAATTGTCATTTGAATTTCTTGGTGACTAGGTGTCAATTAGACAAACAAGATCCTATAAACAGGCAAAAAAACCAATTCACCTATTCACCAGTTTTCATCACCCAGCACTTCTGCCATGCTGGGGGTTAAGAGCAGAGAAATAATCACAAAGACCAGAATTATCATAGCTGCTTATAGCATCTCCTTTAAATGGATACTGGAGCACCATACCAAATGCTCCTCAGAAAGTTGGCTAATGAAGTGCCTGCACAAGGATCTGGATTCGAACTTTCTCAAAGCTGCATCAGAAACAGTGTCCAACCTGAATCAGTATGGTTAGTGAGCCTGTACTGCAACAAGCTTCTCAACCAAAGAGGAAAAGACTGCCCACCGCAGGACACAGAAACATCCAACCTGTTGTCACAACTAGAACAACTACAGTATGTTTCCACCCATCTGAAAAAAACAGTAACAATAATTAAAAAGTCAGTTGGTGTTTTATCCAAAAGACAGAGGAAGACATTCAACTGCTGCTGACATGCACAAATCAAACTAATTGTATCTCAGTCAATTAACTCACACTTCCTCAATTGCAATATCTGGCTGAAGCTTCTCCAAGCCTGCTCAGCTGCACTTCAGTATCACCACTACCTGCCACCTCAGTCTCTTCTGCTGAGGACCTGGCTGGCACCAGGTGCCCTTGACAGAGGACACTGGGAAGCCACCTCATCAGTTCAGCAGCTGAGCATATGGAAACAGTGTTAAACTCTGAACTTTCAAAGGCTGGCCATTTAGTTAGGAAGATTACCACAGGGAAAACGCAAAAGAGAGCACCCTCTTTAAGACTTCTGATTATATTCAAGCTTAATTGGTACAAACACCAGTTGCACTTTTGAGAACGTTGACTACAGGCTTATTTGCACCCTTGAATTTCAGGGTGATACAACCCGTAAAGAGGTTCAATTGAAAAAATTCCATTTCCTTTCTCACATCAGTGTGTGATTCCTGGGGGATATGATTAGTTTTCTTGTAGTTTATGCTAGGTTGTGAGCTCACTCCCTGTTATAAATGGGTTGTCTGTATAATTGTTACCAATTACATGCAAATTGCTCCTAAACGGCACAGACAGCCCATTTGTGCCAAATGTTGGTTTACACTTTGCTCTCTTTCCAAGACAGTGGAGAGATAAAAAAGCAATTGGATTGATGAGTGGGATGTCAAAATTTCTCTCCAGTTTCCATTATGCAGTTAAACATTGCCTCACCGTTCTTTGACAAATACTGGAATATATCCAGAAATCACACTTCATTTTTTCCAAGATGGTGATCAAATACCTCCCCAAATCTAAGAAGTACCAGCTCTTGTTTATCCTCCATGTCAGATCTGCAATTCAGACACTACAAATGGGAACTTGATATGTTTTCCTGCACTATCAGTCGGAATTCAGTTTGCAATGAGACTTGTCAAGCACCTCCAGATTCTTTTGTTTCTGATTCATTATGGATCTGAGGAGCATTTGTTCCAAAAACAGCAACTTGCCCAATGTCAAGTAAATGTTCTGCTCACAAAACTAAACCACATTTCAACTTTTATTTTTTCAATTTCCATACTATTCATGCTAGAGAAAATACCAGAAAAACAACTGACTGTATGAGAAACATTTTTCCATTTTTTTTTCTTTTTAACTTGGGAGTGGCTTTAGTTTATACCCTTCACAATGGGTAGAAAATTTAAGAAACAACACAGAAATTCCCGAAAGAACTTTAGCCTCAAAGGCATTTATTTCAATGGAGCCAGAATTTCTGTGTCAGCAAAGTATGACAGAATGTATTCAGCTTCAAGTGTCTACTTAAACAGCATAGACTTCAAGGGAACTTAAATACATGCTTAATTTTGAGCATATGCTTAAGTGCTTTTGGTGAATAATATTGAACCACAGCATTCACTTCTTTTTTAAAGGAGAGAATGCTTTCCAAAGCAACATTTACTTTTCAGGGCACAGTGTGTGTCTTTTAAATCCCCCTTTGATGTTTCTTGGTCTACTTTGTTTTTAAAAGCTCACCAGAAATCAAAAAGGATTAGTAGGTCATGATCCTCCAAGCTACCTGGTATGGATCAGCCCAGGAAAGGACAGAAATGGAGTTTAGCTAGCAAAGAAAAAATGTTCGCCTGAAGCAGTTTGCAGGACGTTTTCTGAGGCATTAATTAATTAAAACTGCTTTGGTGTTTTATTTTCTATTTATAATCATTATCATTCTAAAGAATAAGTAAGAAAAGTAGAAAGCAGAATACAGGATATTTAGCAGATAATAACAAGCAAATATGATTATTAATGTGTATTAAGTATCTTCAACTATGCCAGTGATATTTCATACAACATAAGCAGTTTTTTCCACTCATCCTTAAAAGAAAAACTTTCCTGAACCAAAGTATATTTACCACATTTTGTTTTTAAAATGGGGACTTGAAGTAATATTTTTTTAAAAACATTGATTGCTAGTATGACACTACAGAGTAGAAGTAGAGGAAGTCTTGAAAGTGATATTAAAAAAAGATCTGGATTACTACTTCCTCCAGAATTCAGTGCTCTAAATGTGGTATCTGAGCAAACACAAGTTCTTGACTTCAAATCTATATTCTTCTCCGAGGTTCATCCACTAGGAGAAGGACTGCTGTGTAGCAGTTAAATACAAAACAAACCTGAAATTGGTACCTTCTGAGGTTTGGTTCCGACCAGCCTTTGAAACAAGATTGCTTTCAGTCAATCGGTTATTTCAGCACTTGACATCACCCCACATAAAACAAGGCAAATGGCCAATTAACTAACTGGAAGTCTTCCAGTTCAAAATGGTGCCAAAATGAATGAAGATGAAGTGGAGTAGAAAAAAAAAAAAAAAAAAAAAAAAAAAGAGTTTAAATTGGCTGAACAGTCAGCTCTCTATGGGAAGCTGAAAATAGAAATCAGTTCATGGAACTCAGGAGCTTCACTATCTTCTATTTGGGGAAGATCAAACTTCGGCATTTGCAAGTTAAACAGGGATCCCCAAGGCTTCTAGAGAGTACTTTATAAAAAGAGGTTTTATATAGGACCTGTGTATTTTGCAAATAAAACTGCAGCACATAAAATTCTAATCACATTCTATTCATAGCATCTGAAATCAGAGTATAAATTTGCTTCCTACGGATAATTATCTGGACTGGAGTTTTAATCTCATATGTACACCATTACCCCTACGCAAACATGGATATATTTTGGCTTTTTCTTTTCAGAAACATTCAGCTATTTTGACATTTTAAGTGGTTATGAGTTGGTTTTAAATAAAGGCAGCCTAAAGAAATCAGATTATATGTTAAGCAGTAGTATTTGAACTGAGAAAGAAAAGAATACAGCATTGTAGAGTAACATCTTTGCCTGGGAAATAATGTGCAAATTCCAGAAAGAAAAGTAGTTAATCGTGCCAGCTTTGTAAATATAACTTCTATAGAAGTCAATGCTGCTTTAAATACATCTATTAGGCCCCTCTTACAAACTGTTAAGCTACATCAGAAATGCATGCAAGTATTCTAAATAGGAAAAATTCCCCTGCAGAAAATTTCCCATTATTATAAACTTATTTATGTTACAGAACAGTGCTTTAATCTTCTGTCAAAACATTAACATCACAGTACAGTCCAAGTTAGATATACCAATGTTTACCTTCTAAACAGTACTCTCTAGTATGACTTTGTAAAAATGTCAAGAACATCATGAAACAAAGATTATAAACTTTTGTGGAAAAGCAATCATATTCCTGACATAAAATAACTGTAAAAAGGAAAGATACAATTGCAATTTATCTAAATTGCCATTCTCACAAAAAAGCAGAATAACCACCTCCAAATATTACAATGATATTTTTCTTTACAAAATTATTATTAAATTTTGCCTATCAGGCTCATTACCAGGTGCACCTGCTGACAAGTAAATTTGCTCTGCATTTAGAAGAAGCTGCCTGATTCATAAGGCCTTTTCTTCCAGTGAAAATCAAGCAGCAATTTAAAGAAAAGGGAATTTTCAGATGCCTAATGATGCAGATAGATAGCACTGACAATTTTCAAATTCCTCAAAATAGCACATTTCACATAATTTCCTAGTGATCTTGTATGTGTCTAAAACATTTAAAAAAAAAGTTATTTTGGTTAAAAAGCAGCTTCATGTGCTTTTATGAACTGTCAAAAGAACAACGTATTCAGGGAGATCATGAACTCATCACATGTTCTGGCACTGACAGCATCTGGTTGTAAGGGAAAATACCTTCACGCTGTTGTTTGTGAAACAGATTCAATTTGACTCCACCAAACTTTAGAACCACAAAGACAAGAAGCTGCATGAGTCTAATAATGCTTCAGATCCGTGTTTTAAAAGCACTGATATTCTACCACGCAGCCAGACACAATGTAACTACTGGTGTTCACCACATCACAGAGACTGACCTTAGCGAGGAGCTGAACTTAGCAACAATCTTTAACTGCAGAGCTGTTACTGAAATGATTACTTGCAACAGCTCTGAGCAGGCAGATCACTTCACCAGTGTGCATCTGTGTAAGATCAGGGCCTGAACATGTTTCTTCCCTTCATCGGGCCTCAGCTTCAGGAAAAAACATGCTTCACTTGTCCCAGCCCACTCCCTATGTCAGTGGACATTAAGCATATGTCGCCTCACTTTTGGAGAGCACTGCATTTTTTACTTCATTACTGTTTGCTGAATTGCCTTCAACGAGTTCTCACCTTGGAAAAAATTTTAAGTGCATTAATATGGCACAATTCAACTCTACTATACATGAATCACGTGAATCAGTAGTGGTAGGATGTTACTTACAGAAGGCAACCGGACCCAAAGCAGTGGCTCGCTTGCCTTCCCTTACACACCTCTCTAACTAGATTTGTGTCTATCCATCCAGTCACCTTGCCTTCCCTGCAGAACACTGTCTACTCCCTCTCTCCATGCTGCTTAATCCCCCAGAATCATCTCTGACCTTTCTGCTCTGCCTGAGGAACTTGTGCCATAGCACCAGCAACAGCACTGCTCAATCTTCAATCACAGCTGCTGCAGCACTTCAAAGGCAGCTACCACAGCCAAGGATTTAGACTGCAGCTGGAATCAGAAGGCTCAAGGTGGGGTCCCCAAGGCTGAGCAAAAAGAGCAAAGCTCATTTGTAAAGATTAAAAGGTGGACAGGTAATGGATCTCAATGGGGCAGGAAGGGTAGGGAAAAGCAGAGAGAGTGGAAGTCAGTATACAATACAAAAAGCTGAGGAGGTTAAGAGGGGCAGCAAAAGGAGGGGCTGAGGGCACAGAAGAGAGGAGATTCCCAGTTAGCGTAAATAATACAGACGTACATTAGGAAGAATGAGGGCAGCTTGGAAACATAAACAACAATATCTTCAGAGGAGGTAGGCCTTTAACACAGCAGTTGGTGAAAGATCAATAGGAATACAATACAAAAGGATGTACAAGTCAAAGACAGCTAGGAAAATAGGCACCAAGAATAAAAATTGTGATGAGACCAACACACAAAATCCATCTGTAAAACAGCTCGGACTGGGACACATATAACATCTTTCATACTATAGGATACCCAAAATGTAAAAGCAAAAATTTTTTATTATTCAAGGTAGCAATGGGCTCTGCATATCATTGTGCTCAGCTCCTCAGAGGGGGAAGTTCTTGTTAATATTTGAACATACCATCAGAGTTCAGGCCGCAAACACACCAAGAAATCTAAGGGTTTAAAAAAACTTCCCACCTGCCTTGGAGGCCATAAACTTGTGAACTGAGTAACTACTTTAGAAAAACTCTTCAAAGAGAAGTTCTCATCTGGTGCTAGTGGAAGAGAGTTCCCCTTACAGCTGCACTTAACTATACACTAAAGCAAGCGGGACACAAACTCCATGGGAAGGAGCAAGAATACAGACTGTAACTCTAGAATAAGTAATTTACTGCGAATCACACCTATGTTAGTGTAGAATAATCTTCTCAATATCTAGGCTTCTTTCTTAGAATTTCCCATACCTGAATGCTAAACATTACACACTAAGTCATATCACAGAATTATATGTGTTAAGCTAACAAATAGGACTTTTTGCCATCTGCAATCTTTTTTTAATATAGTTAAAATAGTTTAGCTACTTTATTAAATTACTAATTGTTTAATTGCTCCAACTAGTAAGCACTTGCTTGAACAGTTTAATAGTAACATTCACTTGAAGAACCTCATGATTTTCACTTGTGATATACAAGCTTCCCTCAGAGCCTCATTACTTTCTGAATCTCCAAATGCTTCCTCATGGTGATAAGAAAGCACATTCTGGAGTTTAAACATGAAAAGATTTCTAGTTTGGAATTGAGACAGCTTAATTTTTTTTCTCTCCTTACCTTTCTGTTTCAAATGTGCCAGCAGAGAACTGTGTGCACAGCTAGAAAAGGAACAGGGAAGAAGTGTGAAGTTCACAGAGCAGACTGATTTTTGTCATTTACTCTCAACTAGAAAGAAGAGTACCAGGCCAAAAGTCATTCTGTTAGTTATTTAAAGTGACTGATGCAAATTGATCTATCAACAGTTTCTAATGCATGTTGAATATATCACTCATCATTTACAGACCAAACTGCTGACTGAGATTCATCCATATTCATAAAGATATATAAGCCTATCTTTTACTGCAAGAAGTAATGCTGATGTGGTAATAAAAATACACAAAACCACTAGCATTTTTCAGAGCATCCATGGAGACAACTTGAGACATCAGAAAAGGTATTTTATAATAACAGCTTTATTTCAAGCACTGTTTCTCACTGGATACAATTTATACATTTTGTGCTAACTATATATATTAATGGAACACTTTCAAAATTATCCCTAGATAAAATATATTATATGTTTAAAATTATTCCAGCAACAGCTTTTCCAAGTAACATTTTTCTGAGTGTTAGTTCAAATAACTGGAGAAAAAAAAATTTAAAATGCTTTGGCAAAATACACTTCCATGATGATGTCTTTAAAAGCATTTTGAATGCAGGGCTTCCTCATCCATTTTTGTTCTGGTATCAGTCAAATAGACAGGAGAAAACATAAACACAGTTATACAGTTTTATTTAAATATAATTTAAAAGAATATAGACCTTAATTTTTCAAATGTGTGGTCTCACACATATTTGAATTTCAGCCAGTCAGACAACTGCCTGCTGCTTCTTAATGGACAAGGGTGCAACATGTTTCCGAAACCTCTAATTGCATTGTTGCGGTGGTCCCTGTTAAAGTTCCTGGTAATCCCCGAGCCTGTGTCAAGGCAGGAGGACTGCACAGGTATCAAACCAGAGAAGAGCAGCGTGGTCATTGAACCGCACACATTGAGCTTCTGGGAGGATTAACGCTTCTTGTCACAGGCTCCTGACTGTAGTTGACAATATCTGCCTTCACCACCCTCTGTCATAAAAGAAAACACAGTAACAATCAAAAAATACAACCTTCATGCTGGCAAAGCATTCAACAGATTTTTACTGAAATATGAAGGGAAAGACAACAAACAAGCCAGGTTTTTTTCCACTACCTTACAGGAAGCTTTATCAGGCGCTAATTCTGATTGTAATTTTCAGTTTATTCATACTAAGGAGAAACAAGTGCCTTGGTAGTTTTCACAACACTACAAAAGGAATAAGACTTTCTTGCTAAAGCAGTGAACACAGTTCTACTTCCATGAAAATTGTTCTGTATGAGAGTAATAAAGCAAAATTTATTTGCAAAAGTTGTGCCATTCATTCTTTAAGAATAGCTGCCTAAATTGTAACTGGAAATTGTACCTAAGTTTGCCTTTTTGTCTTTACTACAAGCATTTCATCAGAAAACATGGACAGAATTCAAAGCAAATTTTAAATACAGCCATATTTTTAAAAAGCTTTGATAGGCATACTGGCTAAAGATTACATTAACATAAAAAGCATACTATATTTATTCTCCAATACAGATCTAACAGATATTACCCGTTCTATTTACAAAACATTTGATAAGACTGATGTTCTCTCCTACATGAGGAGACGAAAATGTACAATTTTGCATCCATTTCCATCTGAGACAGCTTTGTAATATTTTGAATGTACAGCACTGAATACATGAAGCATTTCAAAGTTTCTACCAACTATCTGATTATTAGAAACACTATATAATTAATTGTACACAGAGTTCCAAAATAACATGTTGAGTATTGCAAGTGCTTACATATACAAAACACAATCTTTCAATAGAACTTACTTTAACAGTTGTTACTTCATGTAAAAGCAACGCAGCTTATAAAAAAGAAACAAACCGAGTTTTCCATCAATACCTGAACTACTGCATTGAGCAGACTTTGCTCTGGCAGTTGGAAGTGTGATGCTGGTTATCTTCTTCAGGATATTTCACTAGTTCTGCCCTGACAACATGCTGTTAACCATGTATCAACATGATGGATAGAGGGCAAGGAGAAGAATGTAAAAAGAAAAGAGAAGGAAAACAATGGAGAGATTAATCAGTTGAAAAGAATGAATGGATAACACAAGATTATGCAGAAGCAAAATGAAAGTGCATTTTCAGGCCTTAGGCTGATACAAGAGCAACACGTCTGGCTGAAAGCAGCACCAGGGCTGCTTCTCGAGCTTCTTCCAGGACATGCCCTTTCAAAGCACCAAAGTGAAAGGCTCATACATGCAATCAGCAAAAGTGTATTAAAGCTAGAGAAGGGACAGAATAAAAAGGCAGGGAATTCAGTGGAAGAAAAGATGACAATGGCCTATTCCTCCTTTAAGTCAAAGATACTTAAATATTAAATACTACATTATCAGCCTGTAACAAATGCATTAGCTGTACGCATGCATCTTTCCCATTACATAACTATCACACTATACCTAAATATATAATCCAAAAGCAGTGACCAAATTAACAACCTCACATCAAAATGCTGCAAGTTTTGATTTTTCTTTGCTTCATTTAAAAATAAAAGGTTCTCATTTTTCCCCTAAAGACAAACAAACAAGACTGTTAAAAAGTTTTCTCATTATTAATATAGGTAAGGGATACAGGGTTCTCATTATTAATAAAAGGTTGATAGAAGGTTCATGCAAAGGAAGTAAAACTCATGGAACAATTTCAGCAAAGAAGCAGCAGAGGAGGTAAGTCTGCTATGAAAGATACCCTAAACCAGTTTAATATTTTTTTCTTAAATACTTCAACTTTCCTACAATACATTTTCAAGGTTAAAAAGAATTAATAAAGAATTAAATTCTATCATTTTAAAGGAAACAATATATAAACTGGATTAGGAATATATAAACAGAATATGTTAAAAGATTACCTCTGTAAATAAAACCTGTATGTCAAGCAAGCAACGATAATTGAATAGGCTGGTAAAGGACCTGGATTTATTAGCTGCTGAAGTACTCTTCTTGAGTTTAATGGATCACATTCATATTATCTTATCTAGTGGACAACACTCATGATTCACTGGACTCCTGGCCTGATGTTATCAAGAGAAAGGTTGCCAAATTCCATGTAGGGCAGTAGTAGGAGTTTTAGCATTGAACAGCGTTATCTGACCTCACAGGACCTAGTTTCTTCATACCAATCTTTTGACTAGAGCTAAGGGACAAAAAAAAAAAAAAAAAGTCTTGCAATCAGTAAGCAATTAATTGTTTCTCAAACATTGGTCTAAATCCCATCCTGTAAACACAGGCAGGTTAGTGACCTATGCTTAGGTACACTGTAGCAAAAAACTGACGATCATAAATTACTTCCATTTTCTAATGGAATTTCATCCAAATAGGAGTAAAAAAATATCATTGCAACATTTCTTTTATTAAGTTCATGGTAATTAAAAACTTGGGCCTCTGCATCAGATTCTATGTCAAGTGTTATCATTGCCATGGTTCAAGTCACTGTCAATAATGAGAAATAACCTTTCTTGGTCCAGGTGTTCTGTATTCAAGATCTGACTTATCTGCCAAACATTTTATTGTACAAAGCTGGCGCACACACACTGGTCTGCTGAACTGGCGTTTAGTTAGAGACAAAACTACACATCACTTACAAAAATGCTAGCTCTTGCCAGTGCCAAGGAACAAAGCTGTACCCCATGCAGTTTTTACACTACGGTTGAAAGTAAAAAATACAGAAAGAAAAACATTTGATTAGTAAAGGAGCTATTTCCTCAAATTTCATCAGACCCTTGCAATTTAAAAGGGAGAGTATTTTGAGGACTAAAATTAAGTCAGAATCGGCAATTTTTTGATTTTGGAACTGTTCCATTTCAAAAAACATGCTCTACTTTCCAGTCACGCATGAAGAGTAATCTAGTTCTTTGTTTCACCACAGTTTTGTCCAAATAAAGGTTTGATTAACAGTCATCTCAGCGTGTGAACAGACAAGGTTTAGTCGCTCTAGCTGAGATAGTTTAAAAACTTACCACCCCCAAATGTCTGTCCTATTCCTCTGCTGGAGATCACTGCTGCCAAAGGAGAGCTGGTGGAATGTAACGTGTACTTGCACCTCATCCACTTCAGCACAAAGTCTGGCAGCTTCTCTTTAAAACAACTTTCAGCAGCAGTTTAAATTAAGCTGCTCAACTTCACCCTGATGTGGCCAAAGCACATGATCACCTTCCATTTTCTGATTCTGACGCGAGAGCAACACATTCCAACAAAAGGGCAGTAGCAAATAGCTTGGGCTGCATTAATATCTTAAACTGCTGCAGCTGTTTTCTAAAACAATGCAGAGTAAATATAATTCAATTTCTAAGGCTTGTTCTTGCAGTTAATTAACAGAAGTTGTGCTGCTAATTTGAAGGCAGCTGAGAACCTCAAATACTTTCCACAAGAGCTTCTGCAGTTCTGCCAGTCATCAAAGTTTAAAAGTCATGAGCCAAACGCCACAAATTCACACAAGTTAAAATAATGTGTTTGGGATTCCTATTACTTATTTCTATCCACCTATGAGTCACTGCTAAGATCTTCCTAGACTGTGACAATTATAACTGACTCTAAACACAAAAGATAAGATCTTCAGGCATAAAATCGAGTGCTAGAAATAATTTTAAAGCATATTCTCAATACTAGACAATAAAAAAAACACACGTATAGCATTTGACTGTTGGCATCTTACACAAGTTCAGTATTTAATCTTATACTTTGTTACCAGCTAGATGGAATGAACATATCTGATGTTCTCTGACAAACAGATTCAAGCAACAACCTTCGCTGTTTTCAAAATGAGGAAATCTCACATTACACAAAATATGGAAAACTCAAATATATCATGCAGTGTGTAAGTAGTGCATATTTGTAAAAACTACAGTGGCTTTTACTCCTTATTTAAAGATTAAATCCAAGTCAACACTTGTATACTTTAGGGATGAGTCACATTATTGTTTTTACTGGATTATTTATAGCATTTATCCAGCATCCATCTATCCACCAATCTAATTTTATAGCCCAATAGCTAGAGTACTCAATGCCTAAAAATTTTAAGGAAGCCTACTTAAACCTGATATTATTTAGACACAGAAAGTTATGTATTCTTGAGTTGGGGCTATGTGGAGGTTCCTACTCTAAAGTAACAACCTAAAAACAGACACTCTCCTTAGAATGATACAATTTCCCATATAAACCTATTATCAGTCTCTTTTAAATTTAAGGTATTTGCACACCTTTCTACAGTCTTACACCTGAGGTATGGAACACCACTCACAGCATAGAGAGGTCTAGGACTGATATTCCAGTGCTAGCTAAACAACCAAAGGAAAATTCAAGAACTCTATGTGCTCAATTATTTATATGCAAATAATCACAAAGCTCAGAGTAATAGATGGATGGTACCTTAGTAGTAAAAGAACATTGAAAAGACACACTTAGTATTTCTCTGCCTGTAAATTACAGCTTTTTGAAACTACTCTGCTTGTTAAGTATGCTCTGTAAGTATATTTTACAGTTTTACTGTTTGCAATACAGTTTTCTAGTTAACCACTTCAACACAGATTGCAAACACTGCTGTGGCAAAGCACTTTCAGAAATTACATATTTATTGTATATTTCAAAAAGCAGGAGACCAAGCTGTACATAAGAAATGTTTTACCATTTATTTTAAATAAACTCATTGACTTATTTTGGGGTACTTGTTCAACACTGGTAGGGAAAAGCAGTTCCAGGATATTACACCTCTAGAATAGCAACATTTGGGTTCACTAAGTAAATTTAAATAATTGTAATCTCAAATGTCATTACACAGGGTTGCCTCAGTAGTATAATCTTCTTTTTCTGAGGTTTCTGAAAACTGGGTTGTAGAAAAATTTTTCAGTTTAAACCCATGCATATATTATCATTAATATCTTCCTTGCTACCTGTATATGCATACATATTTAATTTTTAAACTCATTTTAAGCGCTATTTTTAAACAAACATCCTTAGAACTAAAGTTTTTCTTCATTTTTGAACATGTTTTTTCTTGTTTCAGAGAGTTGATCATGATGGATAAATAAGAAATTATTATATTTTTAAAAAGCTGTTGTGAAATTAAATAATTATCTTCAGAAAAATAAATGAACATTGATTTAAAGAAAAATTATAAATCTGCAACAAGATAACTTTTAATACTAAATAAAATACTAAAAACACCCATGTATTTGTGGAAAATCACCTGTGATTGTTCCAATTCTGCTTTGTTTAATTTGATGCCGAGTATGTCAGCAGCAATTCTCTGAAAACATAGGAAGACCTATGGAAAAAAAAAAATTGCATTTAAATGATTAAAAACAGACGTCCTTGAGGTTCTTTCAAATATATCAAACCATTCTTGAACTGTAAACAATGATATACAAGATTATGACCTGTGCAAAACAGATCTTAAAATAACCTCATCTGGTACTTTCAATTTTGTTTAAAATTTTGGGAAAATAACTCAACAATGGTACAAGGAATGAACAGTATGCTGGATTGTTAAGCAACACTTCTACTCTGCCTCCAGAGACCTAAGTTTAAACAAGCTTTTACACAACGCACCTCTCAAATACTACTCTTGGTGCTATAAAATATAAATATGGGTATTCACTAATGTTTAGCACAAAAATATATTATCAGTGTATTGTGAAGTAAGAGATGTAGGTTTCCAAAACTGAGAACAACAGAACTGTGCATCGACATCACCAAAATCTCTGCTACACATGTTCAAAAAATAGCAATATGAAAGAGTTCTGAAGAATCTTACAAAACATATCCTGAATAGAAGTATCTAGGAACAAGCAAGATGTTGTACAGCCTGCAGCAGCAGCCTGGCAGTTAGACTTCGGACATGGTTTTACACATAATACTGGGTGGCAGTGCTGTCTTAAATAATTCCTTTAATTTATCTCAAGACAATCCACTTACCTTACTGTTTAGGTAAAACTGCATTTTAAATGTGATTAAAGAACATGACAGATGTTCAAGAGGAGCAGATTTAAGTGTGCACTGCTGCTGAACACTGTATTGCCAGGCTACATGTTGTATTTTATCTGCAGGGCGGTTTGTCTGAGTTCACTCACAGTCTAAATTACTAACAAACATTGGTTTTCATCATGTAGCTGCCACCCCCAAAAAACAAGATCTATGTACATGCTCTCAGTCATTTTCAGTGAAAATTCAGAAAAATACTATTTACACAATCTCTTCTTCCACCTGAGATGGAAAGCAGAAATAAATTAGTGGCTCAACCAACAAAGTGCGGTAGTTTCCAAAACAATTGCTCTTTCTCTCAATTCCTTGGTCTAGTACTGGTCTGTTCTACCAACATCTACACAACAAGAAAGGACTTACTCAACAGAGATTCTGAGGCCCAGAAACCTAGTTTAACCTACACCAAGCTCTCAGGTGCTCTGAGCTACATCACCTGCCCTGAGGACACTCTGTGCAAAAAACATCAAGCACAAGTGCAATGCTTCAGTTATGTGATCTGATGGACAGTAACACAGTTAGTTATAAAAATCTTCCATGAAAATTTTTCTCCCGAGGAGACTTTCAGAATTTTCTATGTACACAAAATCATCTTCTGCAAACAAGTCTGTTGAAAAGATCTGATGTAAACAAAACAAATCATTTAACTGAGTAAGAATCCTGTAGTCTATATTCACAGTTGCAACGGATGCCCTCTTCTTAAATCACTGTCTAGGATAAACACTCCATCTTTCCTGCACAACTACCAAAGTACATGAAGATTTTGAAAGATGAGTGTGCAGCAACAGTGAAAGGGCTAATTCAAATTTATACTGAAATTCAAAATGAACTACTGAAAGTACTTCTTTTTTTAGTAGATATTTAGGCAAAGATTTCCGGTTAATGTTTTCTAGGTATGTTCAGATTTAATTTTGTTTTTAAACAGTTAGCTATGAAAAGTAAAATCAGTATATATAGTGGAACGCTGATGTAATTAATGACTTAATTTAAAAGCTGCAATAAAGATTCTGTCATAATTAGCAATGATAAATGTATCAATTATGAAATGAACTGATTTTGGTGGTCTCCTTGAGAAAAGAATACATTTTATCAGATGCACATTTTATTAACTGCAGTATTATGATTTTTTTCTTCTGTTTCTAACATAAAAAGCCTGTATTTTCACACTTTAAACAAAAAAATATGCCAGGGATTTAACACAAACTATAAAGAGAATCAGGACTCACCGCATTTGTAACAGCAGTATTGTTAGATTTTACAGAAAAAAACTATTACCTTACAAAATTAGGCAGTTCACTGCACAATTTTAATCAAAGACCTTAACAAGTGATTCCTTTTGTGGACTATACTTCCCTGTACTTGAACAAGGTCTTGCTGTTCAATAACATAAAAATAAACTTTCATGTCAACAATAATATTAAGGAGACAGATACAAGACTTTTATGGCAATGACAAACTCATTAGGCATGTGACAGAAATCCAGCAAAACAATACAATATGATTTAATTTGACTGGTAGTGTCAACTAAAAAGAACCTTTTCTTTCATACACTTCCAACTAAAACAAATAACCCAGTTAGCTCAGAGTCAAAAGACTGTTCAAAAATGCACTCTGCAAAGCATCTGCTACAAATGCCAGAATGTTCAAATTTCAATGGACCTGCAGAGGCAATGTCTCTCATGGCTCAGGACTCATATTAAAAACTTTTATTGCAACAGGGTCTTGTCACATTATTTACCAATTGTTGGAAATTTCTATATTGATGGTCTATAGATGGGACTCCACCTGGAATGAAGAAATAAATATTTAACTACAGGCTGACAGCAAACAGAGATTTAGCTGGTCTCAGTTCTCATGCTGATGTATAAGCCACACCATTTCCATTAAAATCTGTACCTCAAACTGAAAATCAGATGAGAAACCACTGTAATTTAATAACAATAATATGCACTCATACAAAGATCTACTTTTCATGCAACTAAGGGAGGCAAAAAAGGGGCCTGCAGCACTCCGAGTTCTCAATGGTTTGTTATGTGAAGTATAACAAAACTGCTGCATCTTGAAAAAAAAAACAGACATCTACAAGTTTGGTTTTTTTCTTACTTACAGAATCTCCTGTCTTGGCTGACACAAAATGGCTACTGAAATTGTTTTCCTGACAAAATCGCTGGTGCTTGTCAGCTTTCACTGTGCGCATGTGCTCCAAGTCAACTAAAAATAAGTTGAAGAAATGAAAAATTATTACACTAGAGCCCATTTTTTTTACCCAGCTTAGAAATTATTCATCGAAAACACATCAGATGTAATACTTTCCTTTATAGCGGTATACAAATGCAAGTTTCTTGCTCTCTATAATCATTTGCTAAAATAAAAGCAATGAATTACCTCAGACTAATTTTATTTGCAAAACTAAAATGAAACCACAATTAAAATTTTATGGTCCCATGCAACAAATTCGTATCTCAAAGCACAAATTTATTTCTGGATACACTCAAATAGAGTTTGTAATAACTCTACTGCTAGCTACATACAAAAACAAGACAGAACTAATATTCCATATTCTGTTTGCAAGCAAGATGCATATTGGGGATTCCAGTGTAACCTGAAGACTTTTACAAAATAAATTCACCAAGCACATCTAAATTCACATATTTTTCTTAAGTAAAAATGTAAATAAGTTATAAAGAATTTTACTGCAGAACATGGCAAAGCAAAAACATTCACTATAATAAAAAACCGAGTAAGAGCAGTGATGCTTAGTTACTTACATATGAGGCTTTCAATTCCACAAAGGTGTGGTTCAGAAAATTTTTAAAAGAAAAATGCACATTTCAAGACACACACATATTTTCATTTTTATCACTTTACAACCACTGGAAGCAGAGTAAAGCTTTCAAATGGTATTTTATGTTGCAAAGCAGTGGTTGCTTCCAAAATCTCACAGAACTCAAGTCTTGTGCAGGTTTTATTGTGTACATTCCAGTCTCTCCAATTTGATCCTAAGGTAATTGGAAACTATATTGAACAGTTTCTCTTTTTTTTATTGCATTACGGTTCCTATAAGGGTGTTGACTCAATGCAGTCAAATTATAAGGCAAATATATTCAGAAGGATTTAAGGACAACCAGGCTCTTTGAGTCAATACAGGAAAAAAAACTTCAACTGATTTCCTGAGGAAGGGACCCAACTGACTTGTAAAAACTTGTAAATTTGCAAATCTAGTAAGCCTGCATAATAGTGTCATTTGATTATCAGCTGAAAAAATGCTCTACTACTACATAAAAGGCTTTATTTTTAAATGATATTGGAGGTCTTTAATTTGTAGGCTCTGGAGATTTTCTCTTGGAGATTTTTAGTCTAACAGGGGATTCCTACACCCCATTTATACTGCTTACCTTGGTTAATGTGGAGGTTTTGACACATATTACTGTTCCTTGCACATCAGTAAGGCCTTGTTTGTAAGAACAGGCCTAAAATCATCCAGTTACCACAAGCATTAATTTGTGAAGGACTAAAATACTAAGCTATTAACACTAACGTTTCTAGCACAGATTTCCCATAATACTAAATGTCCACTATATAATAAAGTTTCATTAAAAAATGGAATAACAAATACATTTAATAAAATAAAGCCTGAAGTCAATAAAAATTTTGCTAAAAACTCATGCATTTAATTTTTTTCTCTGAAAAATGCCAAGATAAAAGATAGACTCTTTTGAAATGTCTTTAAGAATAAAATACAGCATACTGCCTAAAACATTTCATTATTAACTATTATTTTTATGCTTCACATATTAGCTTTAAGTGCAGCTTGGAAAACAGAACAGTGAGATTACTCTTTGGGGAAAAATAAAAACATTTTTTTTTTATTTTCATTTCATGACCTTTTACAGGAACTTTAACCCCACCTCCAGATTTCACTCGTATTTCTCTGACTGTACCTGAACTCCAAAAACCTACACACAGTTATGATACAAATAGATAAATAGATAGACAGTATGTACACTATATTCCTTTAAAATACCATGACATGTTTACATAAATACATAAAGGCACATTCACTAGTTACAATCTCTCTCAAACTCTCTTTCCCAGGAAGGAAAGAATAGAGAGTGTACAAAGAAAATAACAGGCTAAAATTGATTAATTTCCAGGAAGAAAATGCCACTGACATATTGGAAACCATATCCTCAAATGCCTCTTATTTTCTATGAAGAAACATCAATAATAACACACAGTTAGTGGAGTACATACTTTACTACAGAGGAGAAATTAAAGCACATGAGATCATAGAAACAAACAGACTGAAAGTAAAAAATCAAGGTGTAATTATGTTTTCAAACTTTGTGTACTTCTCAGCCCTTTTCCCTGGTCACAAGTCACTTTCCACCTCCTGAATGTCAGGCTGTCTGCTCTGAACCGTACAGTCACTGTCATGCCAGGGAACTGCCAGGTGACTGTCCATGTACACATTCAAAGCCCACAGAAAATGCCAGGTTAATTCATGTTACATTAGCTCTTGGTGAAAAAGGGCATGGTTTTAGTACAAGAAAAGAGTTTCAAGTGTTAATAAATATTTAACTACCCAAAACTGCAGTCTGAATTCAATGAAGGGCAATGATCCTAAGTCCAATTCCTTTGCATTGCCCACAGGCCAAGGGCATAATCACAGAGTTACTGAAGATCAGCTAAAGACAGTGAATAGTTACCCTCCAGTCCTTTTTCTTTAACATCTGACATTGGTCAGCTCAACAGGCAGAATTCTTAGCACACCGGGAGATAAGTCTTGCCCAGCTTTTATTTAGACATCACAGCAAAAAGACTTTAAGGAGAGCTTTGGAGGAGAAAAAGGATTTTCTAAAAAAGATGTTTATAAGGAATGCAGGGACTTTATAGAAAGAAAACTAACAGCTGGCCAATGTGGACTCATACGATGAGCCAATTAACAGCAGGAATAGGTATCTTGGGATGAAGGATGATACAAGAATGCACTTAAGCCATGAAAAGTTTAATGGCAAAGACAAATAAGTTTTGGATAGAAAGAAAGTGAATAAGATACATAAATACAGTTTGATTTTATAAACCAGGAAAATGATCTTGAAGAATATTCTAAACGACTAGATAACATAGCAATGGCCAAGAAAAAGGAATTACTGAAATTAAGATACAAAATGAGAACATTTTAACTGTGTCAATGGCTATGATATGCCATATCTAACAAAGGTCTCAAAGAAGGAATCCGAAAATTTGGCAACACATCAAACACAAACATTTAGAGAAAGGCCCAAAGTGACGTTTACGTGCCAGATGGTACAGTCATCCTCCTCATCTTTAGGGAATGAGAGAGAGGGTAACAGCAGGGCAAAATTAATAGCTTCATTTTTACCAAGTAGAATATAAGCTGATGGCTAGAGATTCACAGTGGGATGTATAAAGGAGACAAAAGGACATAGGACACAAGTTAGAAAAGTAGAAAGAAATTTAACTATTTGCAAACAGTGACTCTCTACAGCACACAAATGTTACAAACCAGTACTTTTGGTCAAGGGCCTGAATACAAACTCTCCTATCTACATTAAAGTATGTTTTTGGATCATGAAAAGCTAAAGCAAGCCCAAGATGTGTAAACTTTGGAGAAGGCCATGAGGGTATTTCTTTGATGTATCATTTCAAAAATTCTATACATCTTAAAAATGGGTTCAACAGGCAGAAAGGGCAGTTAAAAGTATAAATTACCAAAGCAATAGTTAAAATGTCAAAAGAGTACATTGCTAATTCCTTGGCTAGAATGGAATGACCATACTTGCATTAAATTGAACACTTAAATATAAGTATATGAAAACTTGTATCAGGAGAAGCAGAGGAACATCAGGAGCAATGGGGGAAAGAAAGAGAGATATAGGTCATAGTATTGCTCCCCTGGCTAGCCTGATGAGGACAGAAAAAGGAGGCTCATCAGCTTCCAAAGTATATTCAAAGTCCATTTCAAAGAAAAGGCATTCACAATATAGGCTGTTTGCGGTTTTGCTCATTTTTATGCCTGAAATACACACTAAAAGCCTCGAGCAACAACTACAAAAAATACATGGCTGCCAGATAGTCTCCAAAAATTATTGTCATCTTGCTTATCCTCTCAAGAGCCCATCTTGTTGATTCTCTAAAATAAGACTAAACATTCATCTTTAAGATTGTCTACTATGAAGAACCATTTCAATTACACATAGCAAGATAAACTGCTGTTCCATAACTAACAGGTTGATATACATCGGTATGTACAAGTATCCCATAAAGACACCAACACAAAAAAAACAGATTAGAAACTTCAGGAATTCAGACATAACCCTCAGCAAGGCAAACAGATCCAAGTGAAAATCTCCCCTCAAAGATTGAGCCAGCATAGATCAACTGCTGTAGCAAAAGTAGGTAAGACTTACTAAGAAGTATGCTTGCTTCTCATGAATTCCAGGGAGTTCCATTTTGATTTATAGGTGAGACTAAACAGAGATCTAGTAAGGTGAAAAGAGAAAACAGAATCTAGGAGAGAAGTATCAAACTCCCACAGAAATCCCAAGGATACTCCCTCTAAGGCATTCCTGAAGCTATCCTGAAGACTTCTTGGAAGAAAACCAACTCTCTCCCAGCCAAAACCAGCACAGCAAAAAAGAAAAAAACAGGTAAGAACAACAACACTGCAGAACTTAGGTAAGGGAAAAGACATAAACACCACCATGGCCATCTCTGTGGAGAGCAAGTGACATTTCAAAAAAGAGAAGGACAAAATAGTAATTTTAAGTTATAACCAGAGAGATTAGATTAGGTTACATCTTCAGGTGATTTATAAAAGAATTTTCACTAAGTACCCTTCAAATTGCTATTATACATCAATTACTTGCAGTGAAAATCTCATGGACAATGCTAAATCAAAACGGAAAAGGAAACCATAGTTTTAAATCCTGTAAGGCTAGCTATCTATCCTATGATTAAAAAGTTGTGAGGAAACACTTGAGACAGCATAAATTGTTCTTCAAAGTCAAAACTCTATATGAATTTACTTGAGAAATTGAGAGTAAGTCACTGAAATTTTAGTTTATTGCACTGTAGCAAGGGAATAGAAAAACCTTAAAAAGTACCAGATGAAACACAACTGGGTGCTTTACCATCTACCCACACCCAGACATTCAACAGCAATTCCATCTTGATTGAATAGTTCTGCTGCTTTTGACTTGAGACTCTGAAACCACTAATGGTAAATAAGTTAATGTCAAAATTGTTTCTCTTCCACTATTTAGATATTTGCATCATTCCATAAGTTAAAAAATGGCCTGCAATGAGCCACACAGCACCACCATGCACAGACGGTCATTTCCATTCCACTACACCATTAAACACTACTTTAACTCACCTGCTTCTCTGAAATCCAGGAGCTAGGACCAATATAATTAGCTCACCCGAGTTTGCTGCGAGGAATAAAGTGTGATATCAAATCCCAGAACTGTATTGTCTTAAAATTAAGGCAATAATAAAATACATGTAACAGTTTACCCAATACAGTTGGTACAAACACAAAGCCAGGAAGTACTTTAAAATATATATCATCAGTCAGAAGAATGACAAATATCCTGGTTTTAAAACCATATAAGCAAGTAACTGCATATACTCTAAAAAGACAACAGAACATCATTTGTGCAGAATGTAAAGGCTGCTACTCATTTTATTTATCTCCCTTTCCCACAGGAAAAGGAGATAGGACTGCCAGTCTCTTCTTTCATAACATCACTGGAGAAGAGCTCCGTGGAAAACTACAGGGGTTTTTTAAGTAGGAAAACATCCATTTTGCATGAATCTTTCAGGTAATTCTGGAAGAAACACAAGCAGGTAACTTGTACAGCTACTTCCAAGCAGCTGAGAAACTAGTGACAGTACTTGCTGAGGATAGTATGGACAACTGAGTATAATGCATGTGAAACAAGTCCGACTGTTTAATAATTTGTTGGCCTTTCTCCTGGATCGTGAGATTACGTTTGCAAACTGTAAGCTGTTTTCAGTGATTATACCAGTGATAACTTATCCACTTTCTAAACCACGTGTAGGGAAAGAAACATGAAAGAGATAGTTCAGAGTTTCAGTAAAGGAATGCCTCTCCACCCAAATCTGACCATCTTCCGCTTCCAGACCTTGAATTGTAAAAACTGCAAAGGATTCCACTGCAAAGGGGCAGTTCTCTTTAAAATGAACTTCTTTTTAATTGACAACAGTATTTTCCATTAAAACTAGTAGTAACACATAAATGAAGTTACAACTCTCTAGTTTTTTAGTTATCTTACATATTATAGCTATTTCATATTTCAATATAATTTAGGGTAGTTTTAAAGTTATGAGTAAACATCTTTATTAATCTACGGTACCACACAAAAATATATTCTTTTATAGTATGCTGTGAAAAATGAAATACAAATCTTTCTGCAAAGTATTTGCAGCTGTGCACACAAGGTATACAATTACATAATGTTTAAATAATGAGCTATCACGATTAGCCCACACAGACATGACAAGTAAAATGCTTTAATAATTTATTAATTTGATTTACATGTGCTTAAAATTATGTACACATTTTCTCTTCTGAAAATACTCCAGGGTCATAAAAAAAGGGGTCTGTATATGACAATGTCTTTTTCATCCTATTTTTGGTATAATTTCTGACTGATTTCTTAAGAACAAAGCTAGCTTGAGCACCTGAAAACATAGTAGACTGAGGACAATACTGTTAAACAGCATTATCTTCATGCAGTACATGCTGCTCAAAAAGTACAGTCAGTTTAATTCCAGAACGTGACAGTTCTGCTTCCTCCATGCATAAGCAAACATGTATGAAAAAGGGAATTAAAAGAGGGATTTTTCCAAGAGGTACCAAATATCCACTATTCTAAAAAATAAACCATAAATCAAGCTGAACATCGAGCAACATTCTAGGCAACATTATTTACTTCCCAGTTTATCAGACTTCTGTTCCATAGCATGTCAACAGAGAATAGCTTAGCATACCCCACTGCTCTGGCCAGAAGGAACCCCCTTTCAAGCCCTCTTCTGCCATAAGCAATATTACCTGCTTTTAATCCTAATTCTACCATCAAGAAAAAAGTGAAATTAAAAAAAAGGGCAACCAAAAAAAAAACCTTCCCTAGTTTTTTATTGCACAGCTTACCAGCAACCTACTGCTTTTCCATTAAAAGATGGAGCTATTTAATTATGTCTTAGATTTTAAAGAGTATTTCAATAGGTTACTTAGAACTTCAAGCAACTGCACTTTCATTTTCTATCCAGACACAAAGGTTCTTTCTGTGTAAATAAAAAAAAAAAACACCTAATATCCAGTTATTATTATCCAATATAACCAGATTTATACAGAAATAACAATAAATTAATTTGCCAATAAATTGTACCAGGTCTGCAGCGCTACCAGAGTGTGCATCAGCTAGCTTTTTGAAAATCTGTTTTGATTTGGTACTTCTAAATTACTACAGCACACATTCTCGCATATTCAATCCCAAATGTCAAGAGTGCAAACTGCAGGTTTTCATAGTTAATTTTCTGTTAATACTTTCAATCTTTTTCTCACACTAAAATTGTATAACTGCCAAGAAAAGAAAACTCTTTCATGGAAGTCCTGAAAACCATGCCCCTACTCTGATTTAAGGAAGCTCAAAACGAAATATAAATATAGTTCCAGTACAGATTTTCTCAGTAATTTTTTTAGGTTATCAAGAAAACATCTAGAGTGTTGATCTGGTTATACTCATGTCAGACAAACTATGTGTCACATTAACTACCTCCAGGAAGTTATTCCAAACACAAAATAAACTGTTTATGCCGCTTCTCAGATAGATAGCATGACAGATTGTTATTAACTGAAGACAGATGAAATACATTAATTTGATTGCAAGCATGTGTTTACTTTTTCACTGTCATGTACACTCTACTGCTGGTGCTTTCCTATGAGGACATAGTAACAAATCAAATGTTGTATTAAAAGACTTGCTAAGGCAGAATAATAGCTGGTGCTGCACTTTAATACTTAAAAAACTACACTTAACATTTCCAGATACAACAGGAAATTACTGGTTTCAGAAAGAAAAAAAAAAAAAAAAAGATAGCTTAAAACCCCTTGTAATTTACACAAAACACTGTAACACTTCCTCCTCCAAAAAAATTAGAAATATCAGCAAATATGCTTCTCAATTACAATAATGAAAAATATAGCTTTCTAAATGACAAATCTATGATCTGAGCGCCTTCCAAAAGACAAATTCCTACAGATACAAGACATGAAAATGTATGCCTAATATGGGAAAAGAAAGGTGAAAATTCCTAGGCCTCTGTTTAAAAACAAAAAGACATCATGTCTTTGAATGAGGTTTACCTGGTTTTATGCACACCTCTCATATAAGCCTCCACTTATTTGTACAAACCTTATGTGGAATCCTCTTTCTTGTCCAAAAAATGACATACAAAGACAAAATCTGAGCTTCTTGGAATAAGAATATTTCACACATTAAAATCAAATTGATGAGGCTGACAGTTTGTTCTAATATGGGAAATAATAAAAAGAATGTGTTTACCATGACAGGTTCACTGATTGGCATTTATGAAAGTATTTTATAAAAATATCCCATATTGAATGAGACTTTCAAATACTGTTAAACAATAAACAATTACAGCATTTTTGCTAAAGCTCTAAAACACAGTGGTTCTTGTGCATCTTAGGTTAATGAGGTTAACACTTGCAAGATTTAAAGTAGGTTTCAACAGAAAACAAGAAGAGCAGCCAGAAGCAAATGCCTCCATCTCAGCACATCAAGTGCAGAGGACACAGTGTGACATGATTCTTGCTTAATAACAAGCATTTTTAATGTCTGGTAGATGGCAGGTCATTTTTAAAATGATGTTAAGTTTTGCAAATACAACAGCAGGCATCTTTTCATACAAAAGTAAAATTTCTTACGAAGGTAAATCAATAAACCCAAGTTCCTTTTCAAAACTAGGATGACAGATGACTGGCTTATACAGCTTGAAGAGACAGTTAAAGAGAAACTAAGAATAATTTTTTTCTCAGCTAGACATTTCCCATTTTCATTTTTAATAAATTCTTGGCAGAAATTCTTGCAACCATTTCTCATTTGACTGAAAAGACTAAGACTACACTGACAGCTGGAATCTGATCCCTTCTGTTAGGTACCTGTACCACTTATCCCTACCCCTAATGGTGACATTCTCGGAAACAAGTATTCAGAAAAGATTATATTATTAAACTAATACAAATTTGAGTCACCTTGAATATTATTTTAGGATTAAAACATAACTGGAACTACTCCTTTTTTTTTTTTTAAAAAAGGTTATCATAAGACCACAGAAAGCAAGAGATGTGGATGAAAGGCATTGTTGATTTTCCTCTCCCCACCCTGCAACTCTAGTGGCTAAGTACACTGAAGATCTATCAAGGCAGCAGACAGTGAACTCAGAAGGCATTAATCTAGGCACAAAGAGTTTAGATGTCATGCACAGACCTCTGTACAGATGAATGTACCACGTATCTCTGTTTATTGCAGCGTACAGACCTACAGAAACACCTCCTTAGGGTAAGCGCAACAAACCAAGTGGGGCTGTGAATGAAAGAACATGAAACACTTTTGTGAATTCTGGTATGGAGAATGAACAACCTGGCTTCAGCAAATTAATGCTACTCTCTCAAAAGTATCATCTCACAAGACTTTAATGTTCTCTAATTTGCAACCTTTGGTTAATTAGTTTTTACTTTCCACAGAAAAATATATCCTAAGGTTACAAGCTCCTCCTGGAGAGAAGACAGTTTGTTCACTGTTGCTTTTTATCCAGTCAGTCAGATTCTTACATGGCCCCAGTGCCAATTTACAAGCCCTTTGCAATTAGTAATAGATCATTTGCTGACTAATTTGCTTCCCAGTAAATTAGGCAAATACCATTCTTGTTTTTACAAACGGAAAATGAAACACATATGAAAAGATCAATTTAATGCCTTGCTAAGATCACAGGGACTTTCACTGAACCATCAATTTACTGCTTTGTGCACTAAATCATCTTTCATCTTCTTTTACACTTGTGTTCAGGCTTCCTAATCTTTGTGCCAATGAGAAATTTAAGTTAAGTTAAGTTAAAGGTGTTAATTTAGTCTCAAACATCTTTATGAGTAGCTATTTCCTAGAGACAAGGAGAAATGAGAAAAAGCCTAGGACAGGAGAACACACTCCAGCTGGACTTTTCTTGCTATATTAATTCAATTATAAAAATCACTGGGCATGCACAGTGACCAGCATAGGACAGGAACACAGTTGAAAATGTTTACTGAATGATGCTGAGAAAGCATAGCATAGCACAATAAGCTGTGTTCACACAAACCATAATCGCCAGTGCCCAGCACCCTGAAGATTAATTCCAGTCCCCACAGGCACACTAAAACACTGGCATTAGACAAGGGTATGTTTAATGAAATTATAAATTATACAGCAATAGCTTGCTTCTGACTTGCTGACAGAAAAAAAAGAAACTCTTCTCTGATTCAACATGAAACTATTTTTATCAGGATTACTGGAAGTTTAAAGAAATGCTTAAATTGATTTACCTGTGCTACTAGTGACAAATTGCTGGGCTCAATAGCTTTTTTCAAAAATAAATTTCCTCCTTTTATCATTAAAGGTAAGTTTTAGGACCGAGGTGAAAGACGTGTAAAAAACAAAAAGCCTATTTTCCCACTAATCCAGCTAGAGATATCCTTTGTTTTGGTTGAATTTAACAATTCCATAAGGTCAACAGAGTGTAAAAAAAAAAATACAGTAACGCAATTTCTGAAATTCCAAGTTGAATGAGTATTATTTTAAGTGTTCTTTAGTACATTATTGAAGACATAAAGTTGCAATGTACTAAACATTCAGAAGATGGTGCTAGTCCAATATATCCACAAGCCATGGGTGGATCAGCTTTTCTTCATCTCTTTCAAATATTTTCTCTAATTTTCATGTATCTACTACATCATCACTGAATTTATCAATACCAGGACAAGGTATAATCATCACCAGTTAAATACTAAGGGGACTACTAAATGATACCATTCTAAAATTCACGATTTACTGGATTGACAGGCATAAAATATAAAGCTCACTGTAACTTCATAAACTCAAGGTCTTGGGATCTTTATGAAAACTCATACAACATTTCTTGCATCCTGCCTTCAGTCACTCACATCTGTCTCTTCCTGCAGTCAAAGCAAGACTTTCTGGTCACAGTTTCTGTTGGGGTGGATCCCCACTGCAACAAGTTTCAAGACTTACTGATGCCAGCACCAAAGTTTGCAAAATCTCACCTGTCCCACTCCTGGCTCTTCATTCCCACCTTCACACCACAGTGTAACTACTCCCTCCTCACCTACTTTGGAGGCCATGCAACTCGCGTGAACTTACGAAGCTCAGTGAGCTGATCCACGTTAAAAATAGCCTTTTCTTTTTGACCGATCTGTTTAACCCAGATCAAGTCTCAGATCCGATTTCCATGGAGCAGCAGTGGTAAATTCAAACTGCAAACATGCTTCACCCCAAAGCCAACTGATTGTGGACCTGCAGCCTCCTTGAGCTTGCAAGGGCTGAATTCCTTATCAGCATTGAAAAGGGCTGGCAGGTTAACAAATTCAGTCTCATTGCTGCATATGAAAAGCTAACCTTTTCATATTAAAGGCAGGTATCTACTTATTAAGATATTATGCAGTCTGTAGCTATAGACAGAAATCAAAACTAATTCCATCTGCCCTCTCCCCACCAAACCCCTACAAAATCTTGGAACCCATTTCCAGTTCTGCCTATAATTCAAACATTATACAGTCCCTTCCAGACTACATACAGTTGTACAAGTAGTTTCTTCCAAAAAATAGTAAATCTGGACATATTAAAACATCAAGCAAAAAGCCTTATCCTTACCTAACCGTTCCTAAAACAGTCTTTTCCAAATAATGCATAGAACATATCTAAGAGTAATATATTTCATGAAGCCATGGAAATGAACTATTAATACCAAACTTATTCCTATAAAAAACATTTACCTAATAAATAACAATTTCTCAGAGGACCCATGCCAGCATTCTTGATGGCTACTGCTGCATCCATCTACACAGTTTCCACAGGTATGCTTCTGTTGACTTCAGGCCAACAGCTACGTTTGGCTACCCTCTCCAGGGTGATGCTTTATCCAATACTCTGAATTACTAGCTCCTACCAGAGCCAGCCCAGGTCAACTCCGGGGCCCTTCCATGCCTGATTCCTTTGTGCTTCCAGCAGATGTAATAAGGAGTTGGAGACGCTTAGTGCTTCTCCTACATACCCCTCTGGGAACTCGCCCACAACAAAAATTATAAATGAACATGAAATCATTCACTGGGATATAAAAGCAAGCCTTAAATGTTCAAAGATCAGGCCAAGTTAGTATTACTGTTACTACAATAAACCTCCAGCATTAAGCAATTTCTAATATCAGTTCTTCTTCCAAAATTTTTCAATGTAGAGACAAGATTGGCACATATCTGAGTGAAATTATTCAGTTACTAGGCAATTTATTACTGCTTAACTGTTCCATGTGCATCAAATCCTGTTAACAGCAGCCCAGTTTTTCTTCCATTTGGAAGCTTTTGTAACTAATTATTACCAAGCCAAACTGATTTCAAATGGCAGTTAAAAAATTAATACTGCAATTTAACCTTATATTAAATGACTTTTTATAAGAAAAGAAAAGTAAGGCTGGCTAGTAAATAAATATAACATACTTCAATTAAGTACAAAAGGAGAAATTAAACCCAAGCACATTCAGATCAATGACAGTAAATTTATCAGCTAATTCTTAAACTGAACCACAGCATTTCAAAGACTACAAAGAACTGAATTCAAACTATTTATACTTAACAATATGACTTCAGAGCAGACAGTAGAAGTGGAGCTGTACAAACCTCTTACACATTTGCCAACTCACATATTTCATTATCACAATCTAGTCATCCAGGCAAAAAAACCCACTGTCCTTGCCTCCAAGTAGAGTGAGCATACAGCTCATTTCTCACTGACATAAATTTCTATCATGATGTGAACAGAACTTCATTAGATTAACAGAAAGCTATTATTGACTCAGATATTGAGGAAAAGCTACAAAAGCTTTTTCCGAAACAAATTTAAAACATCAAATAGTGGACACACTAAGATGCATTATACTAATATTGCAACTTTACTGTATTAACCAGTCTCAGATGAGCAGAAGGAACCAAGTCATCAGGCTAGCCATAAGGGACTAAACAAAAATCATCAACAACCTTGTCCAAGATTTAAAGTGGTAACATGCATAAAGGAACCAAGGGAATAAGAGAAGTACTTTTACGCAGTTTGTTACAAATCAGGACCCATACTCTTTTCAGAGCAAATCAGCTGTCTGCCTATGCAAAGCAATGCAATTACCTCTGTTTCTCTCTCACACACAAACAGAAAAAAAAAATTAACCAAACCAACCTCACACCAAAAAGACTTTCATCAAGAAAGTAATGGTTCAGCAGAAGAGGCAGGCCGGAAATCAGTTACGAAAATGATAGTTTCTTTAGCAGCTTAAGCTACTGGAATTGCAAATCAAATAGATGGATATGGCTTTTCCTGGACTACTGGCTGAACATTTCCAAAGGTTCTCATGTGATAGTACCACTGCAAAAGAAAAGGAATCCACATGTTCATTGAAAAATGAACTCCTCTTCGTTCTGTTCATTTGAGGCTGGATCAGTGAATAGAACTCACACCGTGCAGTGCTACCATGACTGCAGATGACAAAAGAGAAAGTGGGTGAAGTCAGTCACAAAACCAGACCAGGCTGTGTTGTGAGAAATACATCACTGAGAACAGCTAAACTTCAACACATGTATGCACCCTCGTAAGTTTTTGTCAGTATTCATTTTGATTTGAAAATATTAAGCAAGTAAGTTAGGATTCAGCTGCAACTTCTTTTTGTAAACTTTTTAACACTTTTTTTCTAAAACTTCCTAAAACCAAAGGTGATTTTAAGAGTTTCTGTTTCATTCCATTTTTGTTGAAATTAGAGAAATCAGCTACATCTGACTTTAAGCAGAACTTAGTTGCTGAAAGCATATTTTCCCAGACTGTTTGGTCAGTCACATCCTCAAACAGTGAAACAAACTCACTCTACTTTTTATCATTTGGAGTCCTCAAGGATCAGCAGCACTTCCTTTGCTAGGTTTGAAAAAGAAAGGGAGAATATGCATCAAGAAGTTAACAAGTCCCTTGTAAATAACCCCAAGGCATCATCTACTAAAATTTTAGCACAGCCCTGATGATGATCTAATTTCTTTGTGACTTAGAACACTCCTCCTCTTCTAATATACATTAAGAGTTTCTGCAGGCACAACTGCCATGGGTGAAGTTTTCTGAATTAGGATAGTAAAGAAACTTTAGTTAATGGTTAAACATTTGTTTAGGCCATCACTGACTACTCTTTGACAAATTTATGTCAACATCAATTCCATTTAAAACATATTAATAAAAATATATTAAACAACACACTAGATTTCTAGAGCTTTTCAGTATCACAAATTTCTTTAACATAGTCTAGGCAAGAAATAGGGTTTTCAGAAGAGTCTGTGAGATTCACACAGCTGAACTGGTTAAGAGCAGATACTTTGAAGAAATACCTTGAGGGCCTAAAATTAATCACCAGGGACTACTGAGATACTCAGTACTTCTCCTCGTCCCCCAGACTTCTTAATTTCTTTATCCAAAGACAATTGTATTGAAAAATAAATGAGACTGTGGAGCAACCACCAGAGTACAGAACACATTCTCTCACCTGCACTGTTCCAACAAACCTGCTACAAAGTAATACACACAAATACAGCTACACAACCTAAGGCACTGAAGTCAAAATTGCAAGGACGTTTGGAGGTGTTTTGTTCACTGTTCTAGAGGGGGTTTTGGAGCTTGGAGTTGGGGAGAAGGAGTTGTAACAGCTCAAGATTGTGAATTTACGATTTTCATTTAATCCAGTAGTTGAATGTCTGGTATAGCCCATGCCAGCAACTTCCCTTAAAGAGCATTCAGCAGCAGGTACTGAGGCAGGAAAATAACAATACAACTACAGTGATCACTCCTTCATACACACCCCACTTTGAGGCAGCCTGAGTTCCTCAGCCTGACACTCCAGCTCCAGGTTGCCAGGAACACAGCTGAAATGTTTTATAGACACTGGTGGGCCAGCCCTTCACAAGTTTCTGCAGTTCCTTTCTGAAGCCATGTGCACTTCTGACTTCTACAATCAATGAATAGGACTTCCACAATTTAGTTGTTCACAATGTGAAAAAGTAATTTAATCTGTTTATTTTAAGCTTGCTGCTTAATAAAAAGGCATGAGATTTCCTCGGGTTTGTATTGAAAAGATGCCATATAATTTTTCTCTACCCTTTCTTCACGGTTTTATACACCTGTTTGTTTTTTTCTGACTGCAAAGGAACTCAATCTATTTTGTAACTCCTCATATAAAAGCTTTTTCATTCCTCTTGTCATAATTGCTTTCCTGTGTAAAATGGGATCATCTAAATCTTCCCCAATTCTTGAGGATCATTCTGAGATTCATACTCAAAATTCTAATCCCAGTCTTATCAGAGCTTTGCAGTTTGGCACCAGGGATACACACTGTGTTAGAAGGAAATCACTCACTTGGCATTTTGCTTGTCCTGCTTGTTTCTTCTTTTCATTTCAGAAATGATAGTAGGAAATTTGTAGGGAATTCAAACTAAACAACATAAAAATGGGACATCCAAGAAACTGGAAGTGATAAGAAAGCTTTTTGGGTTCTTGCTTTCTAATAATATGAAGTCACAACATACTCAGACATATAAGGAGAACAATGGCCAAGTAACTTTAAACAAATTTACACTGCAACCCAACTCATCTTCACCAGCTGCCTATGAAAAGGAAACAAGGGCAACTTGCAAAGTTGCAAAAAGAAAAAAAAAATTGCAAAGACAGATGTGTTAAATGAAAGCCACACCAAACCTTTGAACATGAAACATTTGGCTGCACACCACAGGCCACACCATTGGGAGCAAAAGTGATACTGAAGGTGTTTCCACAAGTGTGGAAACCCCAACACAGCAGCTGGAAGTGTAACAAAGCAACAAATACCAAGACCAGTGACGGCACCAGTTATGACAGCCTGTAATCTGCTAAGATTAAAAGTCAACAACCCCAACAACCTCAATTAAAAAAAAGAAAAAATCGCAGCTTGGAGAACACTTCAATAGCATCTCTGCTGCCACACAAAACAATCAAAGCCTACAGCCACCTACCTGACATGCTCCCAAACCGTCTGAAGACAAATCCACATCCAGATGCATGCTCTGGATAGGCACTGACACAATAAGCTTGAGCTAAGTGAACTCAGTGTGTCCCTACCACAAAGTAACCTCTTGGTGGGACAAGTCACACCTGCTCCAAGTACCACCAGACATCTGGGAAGGCTTTGCAGTGACCATGTCTCGCTTATGGAAGAGACCAGCCAGGAGAGGATCAAAGAAAATTGTTCAAACAAATTCCAGAGATATGTCTACATGGTTATTAGGTCACAGAGAATTTTATATTCTAGCCCCACCACCACAACATCAATAAAGACAAAATTTTCTTGAGGGAATTACTTTTTATTTTTTTCTCTTTCAGAAGGTGGATTGAACAAGGAATAGTCTACATCTGATAAATTCTCTGCCTGTTTCTGTCCAACTGATTAATCAGATTTAGTAACCCCAACTGAAAAAGAGAAATCCTATGATTACCTCAAAATACTTAAATCATGAGCAGGACTATAATGCCTGCAAAATACGGCACAAGGGAAGTATTATCCTTCTACACTTGGTCTTGGAACTTGGGAATTTCAACGAACAAGATCCGTCATTAGAATCAAATGGGGACAGATGTACTTACATGGTGGGTGGGCACGGGTGGACATCAGCCCCTCCAACCTCTCTAATGAGCAATTTCCTCAGATTCAAAGAAAAATTTCATAAAAAGTTAAAGAGAAATGGCAACTTGCCTCCTATTACCACTGGCCTAACTGCTTGGGCTGCTGGTTCTATAAAAAAGGGTTTTTTTCAAAGAAAATAATTGTTAAAACCATTTGGCTGAAAGTGAAGAGCTATTGAAAAGTACAGTCAAACTGGCAGCTTGCTCTTAAAATTCCCCCCACCACTTTTATAAGTATCGTTTTGCTTGTGGCTTTTAACAGCTGTTCACACACGTCTAAGCTAGATGTGAACTTTTATTTTCCCAAAACTAAATGGGAAGCTTTAAACAGCATCTGATTTAATTTTTTTTTAATTAAAAGTGGAGGTTAAAAGGACTGTGGAAATGGATGATGCAGCTGTGCTGATGCTAGGGAAAAGAATTCCAGAACAAGAAGTGAGGTAGAGTAAACACACAAAGTAAGTTTCCCAACACTAAGTGCACACCACACTCAAATGATTTTATTAGCTGAAGAGAAGTTAACTCCATGTTTCTTCAGAAACATTTTCCAAAATTAAAATAAATTGTATTTTGCAAATATAATAGAATTGTGATGTCTACTATGCTTTTCCCTCAGACCAATCCTAAAATTAATTCCAGAATGAAGTGGGTTCACAGGTTCCAATGTTATTCCCAAATTAATTTAGAAACTCAGAAACTCAAGACACTCAAGTCAGAACTAGCTCACTAATATTGCCATATATTTATTGGTTTGGTTATCAAAAGAATTGAACTTCCCCTGCATTTAGATGTTTCTTGGAAGAATTAAACATTTGGAGTCACATTTGCAATGGTACTGAGAGACTGAAACATGAAAGCAGGCATTCCTGGGGCACTTTTTAAAGTACTAAAGCAACTACCAGTCAACTAGGCAACGGTTTAACCACATTTGAAAGTGTCACCAGACAGTAGTCTCCATTTCTAAGCACCAGTATACTCATAAAAATTCTGCCTTCTTGGCCTAATTACTTAATAAACAGCACTAGTTACTAAATTCAAACAAAAAACCCACAGAAAGAATAAAAACGCCACAGTTTATTTCTATTTGTACATGTTAAGCACAAAAGCACACTATGAAAACATAACAATTCTGGATATCGACACATATTAAAGGTCTATTCTACTAAAGCTCTTAAAAAAAAACATAAAAGGAGTTCTAAGGCAGAAAATTCATAGGATTATGAAGGAAATGCCACATTAATTCACATGGATTATGTACTCTGTAGATGGTAACAGCTCCAAAAGCAATCTTCTTCAGTACACTAATAGAGCTACTACCTAAACCAAAAGAATTTAGTAGTTCATCCATCAAGTTTATTCAAAGAACTTCTATAAGATGTCTAATACAGTGAAAAAGTATGCAAAGTAAGCTACACTTCTCAAAACATAACCATTAAAAAAGAAAAAGAAAAGAAAAAGAAAAAAAAAACAAAAACAAACAAAAAAAACCTTGGTGTCTATATTGGGCTGATGAAGCAACACTTCCAGGTCATCTATGGATGAAAACAAAGCCAACAACACTAAGAGCATTCATTCCCTTTGCACCAAGCACCAGGGACTAGGTGTAAAGAGTATGAAGAAGATGAAAAAGTGGAAGAAGAGAGACAAGTAATCCAGCCTGGACAGCAGAGCCTAAGAGAGAGAGGCAGATGGAAAATTACAGTGATGCAGTCATTTGTTTGCCTCCCTTGTCCACCCACATACAAGAGGGTCACTATAAATATGAAAATCTGAGCTAATCAAAACCAGAAATCCAGAACATTCTAGTTAGGTCTAATAAAAAATATTGCAACCTGGATCCCTTCCTGGGTTTCCTCTGGGACAATATCCTCTGGGATATTGTCTTTGATGATACAAAGCCTTGATTTCTGTTGTGTTAGCTCCTTGCTAAATCCAAGGCACAAATCAAGTTGAACAAATGAAACCCCAGTCACAGGTGAAACATTTTATGCAGGTGCACATAAATTACACTTGTGCACTTTAAGAAATCAAAAGTAGAAAATAAAAACTCACCACAGGTAAACACAATGATATAGCAAATATAGCATAAATGTTTCTGACCCTTCTACAAAAAAAACCCTAATGCTTTAAGAACTGATATTAATATACCATATACCACTTGCAGATAAAATGATTCAGAGTGAAAAAATTCACGTTTTGTATTAGAGCAGAAAGGAAACTTAAATTCCATAATGATGAAGATTATAAGTCACTTTTTGATTTAGTTCCTAATAGTACTGTCCTCAGCACTACAAATATACATAAACTAACCATAAGAGTATCACTCAATGAAAAGACAGAAGGAACTATCAGTGACCAATATACATTTTGCTGAAATATACAGTTGCTTAATATTCCACAAGTGAGCTGGAGAAAAAATTGGCCAAGTAACTTCAGAAATGGATACACACTACCAGTAGGACAGAGATGCATCCATGCTATAAAATGCTCCAAAATGGCTGGCATAGAAACAGAAAATGCCTTGCTACTACAAGAGATTTCTTTGTCCAAAGGTTACCAGAAATCCTTTCTTTTCCCTACTGTCAGTTAGTATGAGCCTAAACTTACGAGAAGGTAGCTCCCAAAGGTACACAGAAATTTTCCTGTCCTGAGAATTCTTAGCTGGAAATGTTCCCCCTCAGGTTAAACAACTACAAAAGCTTTTTTTTAGGTCTTGCAACCTAATAAATAAGGCATAACAGAGTGAAAGTAATCAAATTCAAATGAAAATAAAGCATTCAAATGAGAAGTAACCATTTCCATCAATAAAGCAATATAATCTGTTAAGGACAAGGAAAGTGGTTTTACTGCATGTTTTCCCAGTGTTCTTTCTACACGGTGGTTTCCTAATCACAGACTTTGTCAAGAACCTGACTTTGCTTACCAATGGCAGCAGAGCTTAGGATGTTAGCAGTCAGTACTGCTTTTCAGAAAAATTGATGGCCTTTCAAAATGATCTGTTCTAGTTCAGTCTGAATTACTGGACATGAAGTAAGAGGCAGAGAACAAAATATTATGACCTGAGCTGTGCAGATCAAGCCTAATTATAAAACAAGGCTTATGGCTAAAATCTCTGAAACAAATCTTGGTCATACTGACATTAAAGGCCAAACAGTACCACTGACAATGGAACTAGACACTCAGTTTTAAATTTATGATTCTTCAGTTCCTTCTCAAAGCTGATCAAATCTTAAAGCTGTCAATATGACAAAAGAGTAGGGTACTACTCCATGTAAACATCACAATTAAAATAATCTTTCTACGATCATTTACTTCAAAATTAAGAGATAAGGGGAGTTAACAGTGTTTTGGTGACGGTGAAAGACCAAAACAGTGGATCTGTAAGTATGTTTCAATTTTAGAGAAACAATATACAAGATATTTTTCTGAGCAGTTTGCTTTCTAGTGTCCTGCTTCCATTATTAGTTCATTGCCATGCTCTAAGCTTGAAAATATGAAGGAAACTGAAGTCTTGTTTCAGTGCTTTTGAAGGCAATGAGACTGCTTGGAACAAGTGAGGATAAGTGTATACAGTGGGATTGTGACGTTGCTATAGTGCTCTTTCATGAATAGTAATTACTCTGCAAGTGTGTAAAGCAGACAGGCCCAGTTGCATAAGGCTCAATGCAAGTTTTATGAACTGCAGAAAAGCATGATTAGTATGGGGGGAAAAACATGTTTCACACTTTTATTGTAAAGAACATGAGAATCTCAGAGAAACTGCCAGAACAGATGTTCATAAATTGGGCCCTTAATCTGCAGCACTTTCCAGGTTTTAAGCTATATCCACTGGTCTGTAGAACATATTCCTCTCTTTTTAATATAATTCTTCTGTTTAGTTTTTTTAATAAATAAGTTTATGACTTTAGTAGTGTTGCCAGCTGTTCAATTTTGATTTACTGTCAGAGTCTGCTTTAATATATAGTGGCTTTTGTGGCTTACCCATATAGATTACATTTTAAGCTTCAAGATATCACTATAAAGCAGCTGGAAAAAGTACTGGCTGTGCTCAGAAACCAGCATTATTGCCCTAGTGATCAACCACTGAAACATGCAACTGCACTAGCAACCATTCTCTAATAAACTTTTGTATACACCATTCCCAAAATAAAACTGCAAAACTTACAGAGTAAGTTACAGAGCAGGTCATCTTAACACATGTACTTTAAAAAGCCAGCCCAAGAAAACTGCAAAATTATTAATTAGGAGGTATATTAGCTGGCAATAGAGATCTCTACAATGACTGCTCTTTATTCTTTCATTATATTGTTTCCTTTACTTCTACTGTGCAGCTTGAGACAATATAAGAAATAAAATATTTTGGAACTGCTTTATATAGTGCTTTCTAGGAATTTTCTTTAAAGCAGTGTTTACTGAATATTACTGGGAAAGAACTGTCAGTACTCTTAACACTGAACCATTTTCAACCTCACAGAATTACAATACAAGCAGACTAGGCTTCTCTTCTCCAGCATCTGCAAGTACACAGAGTAATGTTATTAAAATAAACTACCACTACAGTATACTTAGAATTAAACAATGAATTAAACTCAAAAACTCTGGAAATTCTCTACAGCTGAACTAGTTCAGAATCATCAGTCAGAACTACTAGGGCTTTTTTATTGCACTGAAAATTACTTTTTCTGCTCAAAAAGATTCCTTTTTCCATATAAAACTAACTCCCTAAAAAAAATTCCAACCAAGAGAACAAAACAGTTTGATTCAAAAAGATCAGTATGGTGCCTCGTGAGAAGGGGTTTTTTGCTTGTCTTACACTGTTATTTTCCCCTAAGTTTATATTTGCCAGTTGGACAGTATCCATGGTGCATTACTCCCATGAAGTCCTATCATACCTAAGGGGAAGGCAGACCTACAACATGGAAGATATAACAGGAAAAATAAAACAAAACCAGCCTTTCTACCCATAGCATCAGGAGCAAAGCTTGTAGGAGAATGAAGAAGGAAGAGAAGCATAAAAAATGCTCATCCCTTGAGCCATCGCAGTGGCACCTTCACAACAAAATATGTCAAGATTTTCCATAATGCTTTCGAAGGGGGATTGAGAAGTAGACTCCAAAATGCCACCATTTTCTGTGTCATAAGCAGAACATAAAAATATTTTTGAAACAGTTCAACTTAACAGCATGACCAACAACTCCTATCCACTCCCTTCTGCATGCCTACAGCAATTACTTTCCAAAGTCTCCTGTAAATGTATAAAGTAAGATTTTAGGAACTGAGTGTCTCTCTTTCTGTCCACAGTATCAAAGGTGTGCTATCTGTACAAATCTTGGGTTCTCCAGCCTTCAGGTTAAATTATCTACCCCAAAAAAAAAGCTTGGTTGCAAAATCCAACAATTTAAAGTTACTCTCAATATGCATACTGACTATATCCCTGTATTTTTCCAAAGCAAGCCTTTCTCAAGACCTTTTACTATTCTGTGTGTTTCATTCAACTATTTAGTCTGCAGCTTTTTTTAAATTACTGTTTGTTTAGCATTTGAAACAAAAAGCAATGGTCCTGATGGCAGTTTTTAAATGGTATAACCCAGGTATGATTGAGTTCTCCAGTCAAAGTCAGAAAGAGCTAATGTTATTGCTCTTTCTGTACATATATTTCAAAACTTTAATGAATTCTACCATCACATACTAGTATTATACTAGTATGATATATTCCTGTTACCACACATAATTAGGTAAATGTATTGGACAATACTTAACAGCCCAAGAAAACCCTCATAGTATACAGATAAAAAAGGTAATCCAAAAGAATATTATAAACTAGGGGCTAGCATGAAAACACCAGAGTAAACTTGGAGGAGCTCACTAAATGTGCTCTAAATTTACACCCATGTAAACAACAGAAATGTTTATCTTAAGCACTACTTCTGAAAAAAAATAGATTTAAAAAATCAAAAATGTATCATGAAAATTTCATAGGGAACTCAGCATTTTTAAAACAGAAACTATGTGCAATGTACATAAAATAAAGCCCTCCTCTATTAAGACCTTATTTTAAACAAATAAATTAGATTACTAATTTACCATTCATCCTGACTGTACTCCACCCTCCTTAACCAACACATTTCAGTAAATCTTAATTGATTTTTAACTGAATTTAATGCTACAGGGTCTTAGATCTCTCTCTTGAAAACAAGCATTTTTTGAAGTTACCCTCCAAATCACAATGGCTGGAAGCACAGAGTGTAAATAACAACAATAACAACAATAACAACAATGCTGTCTGCATTTAACCACCAGGCTTATCTGAGTGATCTGTTCCATACTGGCTTAGTAGTTACTCCCATGGTAACACCTTCACGGTCTCATATTACACACACAGAAGTAGTGAAATATCTTTTTTTATTTTTTTTTAAATGATCTATAAAACACACTGAAGTAGATACCAGAACGAAACTGCAGCACAACTGGTACCTCATCAAGACATACCTTCTCAAATACTGGAACAATGAAGAACTCGTAACCGTAAGTGTTTAATATGCTTAAAGCTCTATCAAAAAAGCCACACATTTAGCAGAGTACACATGTTCCTGTACTGAAATGGGCATCATAAATCCACAACATCTCAGGAATGGAGCTGTAACTGTGGACTAAACTTGAAACGGTAGCATTAATTTCCACTTCTCTTGCAAAACTCCAATAAACATGACAATTACACAATTAAAAAATATATATACAATGCATTTCCCATAATTCTTCTTCTTTGTTCGTAAATCTGCATGCACATCATTTATACTATACCACTAAGAGAATGAAGGTTATCCATTATGATTATTCCCCATATTAGCACAGACTATCCCTTATTCTCTAAATTGAACTGGAATAATAACTGCTTACTTCCAATAAGAGGTTGGTTTTCTTTTTTTTTGTTCACTAAAATAAATAGAAAAAGTTTAAGTTTTTCCTGCTGATTAGGAATAAATTTCTCTTCCACACTTTCTGCCCATATAGGGTATTAAATATATTCAACTACTACATGCATTTCAGTTGAAGTTGCAGAGTACACATAAACACTGTACAACTGTTACTATATTAATCAGTCTGACTCTGAAACTCTGAAGCTTTAAAAAAAGGTTAGTTTACTGACTTATCTAGCTTTTAAATAGAAAATAATGCTACAATAGCGCTTGTCTTTTTCCCCATTTTGTCCAAAATCCTAATATTAATGCCCTATTCACACTCGAAATTTGGTTATCCTCTCTCATCAACTTCCTTCAATAATAATATATGAGAATATATTTCCACAGTAGCTAATGGAGACATTCCTACAAATCAATGTGCTGCAGTGATACAGAAATAAAAGCTTACTTCACTGTAATGATGCTTCCAGACTTCCCTCAAGTCAGGTGGTTACTTGCAGTTAATGATCTGTGACATACCACACAAGTAGTCCTAAAAAGACTTATTATCCACTGCATGTGCAACAATATTTGCTTTATGGATGGCTAAATGAATGAAGACATTCAACGTAACTGTAAAAGTAAAATCAAAAGAAAACTTACAAGTAACATGTTTTCTTTGAGTAAAAGAGCTGTGAACATTTTCCATTAATACTTAACCTTTTGCTGGAGCAGTGCAACCACATATAATGCTTGAATCCATAAGGCCCAAGAGCTGCTCAGGGTTAACACTGATTAACTGTGCCCAATCAAAAGTTGTAACTTTTAAAAATTTCAGAGAGCTTCCCTCCACTAATGAAATCAAAACTGCATTTATGTCATGTGGCAAAGATAGGAGCAGGACCACTGGCAAAAAAAAAGAAATTCTGTCCTGCTTTAAAAACAAGTATTTTTTTCAATCCAATAAAACAGACATGAATTTGACTGGGATTTAAAACTATGTATATTATGCTCCACTGACTTCTATTAATATACTAATAGAAAAGAATAGCAAATTAACCTAAAATAAGCTCCAATCCAACAGCACAATATCTCCCATGACTCTCAGACTGTGCAGACATTCACACATTTTCTGTTTATAATTTTTTTCATTTACTAGACTCAGCTTTTGTCCACCATATGTCCACTGTAGATTAACTATTCCCTTAGGTACAATTAAGGGCTTTCCATTTGTTGTAAGAAGACCTAAGTATGAAGGACGCAGCCAGAAAAAACATTTCTACCTAAACCAAAAACAGAAGCACATTCAGCCTGGACTATAGTTTATGCAGCATCTTTTTTATTGGACGTATGTCTACATTGCTAAATAAACTACAGACAAAATCCATGGAAACAGTAAGAGATCTCTCACCATTTCATTTGTGTATTATTATAAAAATATGATACATATACTGTTCTAACCTTTGTATTTAAACAGTTTACCTCTATTTGCATTTTTCGGTGACACCTCTACAGATTTTTCTGAATTTAAGCATAACGGTTAGGGAATGAGAATATATTATTTACTGGCACTTCTGTCACACTGATGTTTGAGCTCCAGCTACACTAACAACAGTCTACCAGGTCCTTGAACTTGGTTGTGGCTCTTGGTTAGTCATAGCAGGCAAAACTCAAGTGCATAAAACAAAAACCTCAAGTGCAGCCTCAAGATTTTACATGTAGGAAGAAGAAACCAGTTTATTCATAGTCACTAAAATAAAAAAAGTGTAGCATAAGAACTGCTTATTAGTTGGAATAGCTCACAACTATTCTCACTTTCTTGTTAAAGCACTGTATAACCCAAATGAGAAAATATCTTCTGCAAATAGTTCGCACATACCTAAACTGGCCCAGTTCAAATAAATGCAAATTCATTAATTTTCATAGAACTACACCTGTTTAGGTGTATCAGAGCTCTGTCTAGCTAAAAAAATCTCAAACTTAGACAAGTGGTATGACAGTAATATATATTCTGTGTGCAAGTCATGTATATTGTTCAGCTTCAACCCTGTAATGAACCCCAGATTGAAAAAGCAAGCTCACTACTAACTAATGCTATCTGGTTTAAGACAGGCATTTGATAAGGATTATTAATTATCTTTTCAGCAGCATGAGAGAAAGGACCTTTCTAGTCTTTTTATTTTTTTTTTATGGGTACTCTGGCAGAGGCCACTCGGTTTTTAAGAGCCACCATCAAAACCTACACTGTATACATGCTTCAATAATGGCTGCAGCACTGTAAGAAAGTCCAGAAGTCTAAAAATTTGCCTTTAATCAGGTTACTTATCAGCTTCTGTGTTCACTGCCTTCCCCCCTAAGAGATCATTTTGTGAAGGATTCTGAAGAAGGCTCGAAACATGGGCTGATTTGCAACCCCTTGCAACAGATACATTTAGCACAGCAAATCCCATGAAGACCGGAGCCAGAATGGAATACATATGCACAGGTCTTTGTGATCTTTCCTGCCAGGTGTTTTCCCTTCACAGCAAATAGAATATGGCAAGGTAAATACTACACAAGAGCAATACATGTTCCCTCTTTTGTTCTGTATAATGTTCTGTGAGCTCAGATCCTTTCTAAAGAACAGTACTTGAGGCTCAAGCTCTACTAATCACAGTTTAGTAGACTTGTCCACATGGCAATTTAACAGACATAATTAAATAGATCTCTTCAGCACGGATGGTAGCCAGCACTATTAATGTTAAGCCAAGCATGATTTAGAATCAAAATCTTGCAAGACAGATGCTTTCTCAGACAAGCAAGGTAATTTTCTCACTCAAATTGTGTGTTTCTACGTTGCTCCCACTGCTAAAGTAATACAGAGCACATAGAGACACTGGGTTGGAAATACAATATTATGGTGAATAAAAGATCATTTGTGCCGGTAGTTTTCCCTTCCATTAATTAAAGTTTGTTGTTAAAAGTAATTTTTAATAAAGTTACCTGACCATTGAAACAAACAAATCCATAAGACTGCAATTTTCTATTAATCTTACAAGTTGGTTGAGACAAACATTCTATACATACTTTGAAACAGGGTATCATTCTACATTTATTCAAATGAGTTGGTAAATTGACTGTACCACAGGACAAGGTTTTCTTTTTAAGGGAGTCTCTACATATAAGTAGTTTACCCTCCAATCCCAAGAGCATGTGTAAGGCTCAAGTGACCAGACCTGCTGTCAGGCATACAGGAACTTTAGTTTAATCAGGCATAAGACTCTAAAGAACGGGGGTCTTTGGATTAGATGCTCAACACTTGTCGTAATTACAAGTGAAGGCCCTAAAAAGGGCAAGCCCACGGCAAGCAAGAACAGAAAACCGGGGGAGGTTGGGAGGGATAAGAGAATGAATGCATAGCTCTGAATTTTAATAAGCCAGAATATCAAAGTGAGTATTAATGAAGAAATTTTCTGAGTACAACTGGGGAGACTAAGTATATAATGCAGCAACAGAGTCTAAAAGCAGACTGGGCAAGTCCCATGACCAGCCAGATTCACATTAGTACACTGTACACCAAACATTAATTTGTATCTGGGCTGGAATACGTTTCTTTCTGTGCTCAGATAAGATAGGCAAAAACATTTTATGTTGTATGTAAAGGCAAGTTAAAGGGTACACTGAAATGTAACCTTTAAACTTCACAATGTAACAGCATACCACTTCCTGTTCAGAGATAGCACTCCAAGATCAATTAATCATGGCTAAGACGAACAAACGGTCAACATTCTTAATTACTGTTGATGCATTCTCTTCTGTGCCCTCATCTGTCATGAAGACTGTTTAAAAATCTGAGTTATTAGTCTTTATTGAGGAGTGGATCTGGTTAATATCTCTAAGAACAGAAATAATTCATCTAGCCACTATACACCGGTACCTGATAATTCCTACCCCCTATATAAGCTACAGATAACCACCGCCCTAAGACCATCTTGGTAGCTATAAATCAAAATGAGTATAGCTCCCATGCAACCTGGGTTAATTTTTGTTTACAATATATCCACTGAAAATGCTGGTATGACACTTGAGGAGACTGCTTATAGATTAGTGCAAAAGAAAATACATCAAACAGTGAAGGTAGAAAGGAAGAAAACACATCAATCATACAAAACACAGTAAACCCTCTCGAATTCACACTTAATGACTAGAAGATCCATTGTGATCACTGCACTTTATCAATAACTAATTTAAGCAAAGATGCTAAGTGCACAAAACACAATTTATTCACTTGATAACTATAGTTTCATTTATACTATACAAATCAAAGTATTTGACAGAAACATAGCTACAGAAGTTTTAAGTTATTGCATGGAAACTTGAAAACAAGTTAAAATTAACACTAAGGTTTACTCCCCAATTAGCAGTGCAACTCAAGTGGTATTAGCAACACAGAAATAAGCACACTTCAAATATACTTTATTTTAAATAAGAATAAAATGACCCAACGTAAGTTACTAGGAAAGTCAAGTTTAAGATTCAGTATCAGCTGTAAAGTTCAGGATTATTAAGATCTTATGACTTATAATTAATAGGAAAAAATAGTTCTACATCAAATTTTATAATTCCTTCTGTTGTTCACCAAATGCACCGACAAAAACCTGTGGAAAGACAGAGAACTAACTGGTAATTGAACATAGGTGCAGAAATCAGGTCTGGGCAAGATCTTGATTCAAATCAGTTTTCTACTCTCTCTGGCCAAACATGTAGGAAAGGCTATGAAAATAAAAGAAAAAATGTACAGGAAGGAAAAAAGAATGAAAACTGAAACTAAGCACCCAGGAGGATTCCAGCCACCTTAAATAAAGTACTGGCTTTACAACAGACGTCTGCATCTCTGAAGCTCTTCTTCTCCCAATTATTTTTAATAAATTATTTAAATAAATTAACTTTTATTTAATAAAAATTAATTAGGGCAATGACAGTCCTTCATTTTAGCTACTACTGAATAACAAAAAAAAAAACAAACCCCAAAACAAAACAAACAAACAAAAAAAAAAAAGAAAAAACAAAATAAAAAAGAGAGGTGGGAAGGTCCAGAATTTAGATGTCAATTCATATCACTCTACTGTTTTCAAATAAATCTCTGATGGATGAGAGACCAGCAACTGATTGGAGCTTTTTAAGTAGAAATAACCTTTCCAATGTTTCATGAGTAACTCGTAATCTCTTACAATCATAATAGGACATTTTAATATATTGACACCACTCTGAAGTTAATTATCATGTTTTCAACAGACACAGCAGCTTACTGTGTTCATGCTGCTAATCTATTGCAATGTACAATAAACCAGAACAGTGAAAACAAGCACTGATTCATTTAAATCAGCACTGAACAATTTCTTCAAGTTTTATGGAATACTCAAGAGATCCCCACAAACTTAACATTTAACAGAATGACTACAAATTGATACTAGAAACCACTAATTAATTATCTATAATATTGCATGACTTAACAGTAGTAAACAATTATGCACCATATCTGCTATATATTAAATAATTTACTTTCAATGATAAAATTACCCAAGGAAATTATTTTCCTTTAATAGAATTCAAGTGTACAGTTTTCTATATCATACTGTGTAGAAAAATATTTTTGCTTTCTTCCAAGCTATAACTTTATTCATAGAAAGAATCCAGGTATATCTCCCCAAAATGGAAGAAACACACATGTATTTCAGACAGTATCAGTATGAGGAAACAGACAAAGGACAGCCTAAGCCCAAGTTAAGGAACTAACTTTAGCCCAAAGTTTCAAAACAGAGGCTGTTTCCAAATTCTTATCAAGGTATCTAAATACTGGCCCAAAGCTTTCCAGTCGCTATGAATGAAAATAACTGCATACTTGGCAATTTTTAAAAGCTTTTATCAGAAAGAAAGCTAAGTGTTAGAATAACTTGCCTGTGGATATTGACATTTCTAGTCTTTCGGTGAGCTTACCTGGATATTTTCCTAAAAGCAAAAGCTCAAAAAAACCAAGTGCAATCCTGAGACAGAAACCACTCGCCGGAGTATTTCTCCTGAATGATGCATGAGGTCAAGTAAGTTCATCAATTCATCAAATGGCTTTTCCTGGCTCTTAACCTATTATTGCTCTTGCATTGTATATGAGTGTCTTATCACTTACGAAGTAAAGAAGTTGAACAGATTCTTCCTCAATAATTTGTTAGTACCAGTAGTTTTATCTTTTCATAATACGTGAGAGTCAACACCATGCTTCTATATAAACACCTTGTTTTCTATTTATGTAACAACAGGAACCTGCCTACAGTTTCCTCTCACAGGCCACTAATTTTTTAGTATTGGGGTGGAAGCCTTCTTAGGTATTCTTATCCTACTACAGAATTTAGAAAACCAATACACTTCTAAAATTTAACTTTTATCATGCTAAAATAAAAATAAAGCAAAAAAAAAACCCCTCTGTAAACAGTATCCCCTGCATGCTCAACATGTGCAACAGCAACAAACATCCTTAGCATCACATGAAATCAATATTTTTGCTGTTTTTCTTTATACACAGCTTCTGAAGGAAAACAAGGCAGCAAGCACAGTTCCTTCAGCTGCTGTTTTCATAAAATTAAAGCCCTTTCACTAGTCACTGTCAGCCTTTATATGAAAATTCACCTAGGAAACCAGACTCTATTTCCATATGCTCCCAAGGAAATGCCTGGATATAAAAGATTTGCAGGCATGTATATGTGAAAAACAACAGAAATAAAATGCCTCAAAATGGAAACCACTGTATCATTTTCTACATCTATTGTGTCAGTTCAGCAAAGGAACATTTTTTATCCTATGTTACAGTGTATCTTACTGCAAATACTTTGTAAGATTTACAGAATTCCAGCTGGGAAGTCAAATTCTGGGGCAAAATAGAAACCACTGAAAAATATTTTTAATTCGAATTTCAACAGAATCTGTATTATTGACTCTGGTTTGCTAGAGTACAATACAGTCTGTGTTATACTTTCAGAAGTGCTATATATATATTGTAACTCTAAGACCTTCTCTGTTTTCTTCACAGGAAATTAGTCTTTCCCAATTAATGTCATAAAATGTTACAGCATCACTGTAGCAATACTACAGTTAATGGTTCTGAATGAAAGCGTTGTCTCTACATTGTTTTCAAATGATTTTAAACAATTCTAACTTGCTGGATAAGGTCCTTTTCTCAGGTTTGTTCATGACATGGTCACTGTAATGTGGAAACAAATTACTTGGAAAGTGAAAAAAAAAAAAATCAACTTCTACCACTTTGTTTCCAAAATTTTTATATGTTGCTTTTATCATCTTCAGCAGAAAAGGGGGTAAGAGAGCCAGGATCAAGACATCAGTTATGCCAATAAGGATGTTTCTATTAAGATATAAGATTTACTTGGAAACAGGGGAACTGGGAATCCATCTAACTAGGAAATTAACTAGGTGATGATTATTTGTATTTTGGGGGTCAGAGAAAACTGTTATATCATACTGATGTGATCACAAAAAGGAGAGGGTAAAAAAACCCCAAAACAACACAAAGTCACCTGATGTGTATACAGGTATGTTAGAGACTGAAATATTACAATTTATGACTTAAACATGAAGGACTTTCAAAACTGTATTACAAAAGCTGCAGAAAAGACTACCACAGCCTGAATGGGGCTCTGAGAGGCCATGGACTGCTCACTGATGAAGATAAGATAAAGTAATAACTCAGGGCTGGGGACATTCACAAAGCACAGGCTTAACACCTCAGGAGTAGAGACCACAGCCCCAGGGCTATCAGCTGCCAGGCTCACACAGACCCAAAGGGTAAGGGAGAGAGCCTTTGGGTGTGTGTCGGAAAAGCCTCTGGTGAGAGGCACAGTGACTGCCCATCCTCTGCTGTGCAGAGGAGCCCAGCTGAGGGCCCCTTCACTTGGGAAAAAAGCCACATCCACGTGAAGGACAGAGGGGGTGACATGGCCCATCAAAGCCCTCCCCCCCAAAGGTGTCCCCAGACCCTGAACCAGAGATGATGCAACAGACCCATAGTGTTGCAAGGGACAGGAGAGGCACCCAGCTGTTCCCACCTGGCCCAAAGGTGTATTATTCCACTGGACTCTGTACTCTTTGGCGTGTGGCGGCGTGGCGCGGAGTGGCCACAGCGACGGGGGACTCTCACCACCAGCAGAGCAGATGGAGGGGAGCAACGAGACATCATTGGGACCCTCGGATGGGTGATGTGCTTCCACCTAACCCCTGTCCCCCCGCTCCCCCATGCACACTTCTGTTTCTTTCTTTTCTCTTTCCTTCTCCTTGCCTCTTTTACTATTAAATAAAATATATCAAATTTTTGGCACCAACATCTAACCTCGTTTGGTTTTAATCTCATTTTTGAGTGTATTTTGAACCTTCAAAGTTCTTTCCGGTTTATACAGAGACTTAATTTTCTTTGCTCTTCTGGGTTTAAACCGGATTGTTAACAAGGTAACATAAAAAAAAGTCTGATAAGCAACTCCTAAGTATTAGGCCTAGTGCATTGTGTAGTTTTTTAAACATTTACCAGTAGTTAATCCGGCAGTCTCTTAACACACAGAATCACGAAATATACCTTTTACTACATCCAGGAATGCTTCCCAGTTCTCCATTCCGGATGCATGCCATAGGTATATCCTGGGGCCCTATCAAATTCAAACACGGGAGAGTGACGTTGCTCTCTACTCCTGTGTGCTGCTCTCCAAGCAAGGGAGAGAGGGAGAGAGCACAGGGAGAGAGGCTGCAGGCTAGGCAAAGTATGATGCAGCAAGTCCCATAACCTATCTGTGCAGAGCCAGAATCCTGAAGTATACCCAAATATGTCATCTGTATGCTGCAAAAATACACAAGATAGTATTTAGCTGCATTTGCTAAATATATATACCTTATGTCGTTTCTTTAATAGCAAACCACATCCAGAGTATTTCAATTAATATGTAAATATGAGTAACTTACTTTTATTTCCAACCAAGGCCACAAGTGGCTGTGTTTCTGATTCTTCATTCACTTTTTTTACCACATTATACCAGTCTTCCAAATTTTCAAAACTCTGGCCATTGGTAATATCATAAACCAAGAGAATACCCTAAATAAAAAGACATGTTTAAAATGTTACAGATTGTAAAAGGATTTAACATGGTAAGATTTGCATGAATCTAAATTATTATTATCATAAAATAGAGCATTAACAATAATGGCAGCCTATCATTTGAGGGTCAGTTAAAGGAATTATAAATTTCTATAGTATACACGTTATTACAGCATTTGTCCTGCATTTCATGTGTTCCAAATTCATGTTAACTAAACTACAATGGTAGAAAAAAATGGCAACACAGTGAAGAGCACAACTGGTTAGATCAGAAATATTACGAACTGCATATGCTTTATGAAAAACCCAAAATAGCATTTCACACTAACAGGAAGATAATTACACTGGAGAAGGACTTTTATTTTAACTTGTATTAGTTGCAGTTTCATTGTTCCCTTGTTCAGGAAAAAAAAAAAAAAGGCAGTTCAATTTTACATTTCTGCAAACTGTCTGTCATGTTTCTGCTATCTTTCGGTGATAAAGGTCGGATTCCATTCCTTCAGTATTGTAGAAGATAAATAAGAAATATTGGTGAGCTTTAAACTTTCAAAAGAGAACCTAAAGACATGGTCAGAAGTCAAAAAAGGAGTCCCATATATTTCAGAGGTTTTGGGCCAAGATACAGGTGACAAATACTCAAAGCAGACAGTGATGATGATTGCTCTGCAGAGGCTGGAGCACTTGTTTTATGAGGAAAAGATGAACAAACCCGAATTCTTCAGCATGGAGAGGAAGCAGCCCTGGGAGGACCTAAAAGCAACCTTCCCATACCCATGAGCCAGGCTCTTCACAGTAGTGCATGGCAGGATAAAACTCAATGGGTATAAGCTGAAATAAGAGAAATTCAAATAATATCTAAGGAAAAGCTTTTTCACCATGAGGAAAATAAAGCAGGTTGACCAAAGAGGTTCTCAGTCTCCATCCTTAGAGGTTTACAAGAAGGAACTCAATAAATCCTTGAGCAGCCTAGTTCCTTTTCTCAGTTGACCCTACTTAGAGAGTGTTTTACTACTCACCTCCTAACATCATTCCACCCTGAACTTTCTTAGGAATCTGTGATCAATACAACATGTAGCAACAGGTTTAACTCAATGCAAGAAGATTATAGCAAGGATACACACTAAAAACAAGCAAACAAACAAAAACAAAAAGATCCCTATGGAGACTGTAAGAATAGCAAAGCTCTGAAATACACCATCTATTACAGTTACCAACCTGGAAATTTTTGAAGGTTGCTGGAAGTCATTACACATGGATAGCTTTGAAGGAAGGCAACAGATCCTACTGAGATTCCTCCAACTCCTACTTTCCTATGACAGCAATACCAATCTATCTCTTTTCTTCCAATGTTAACAACTCCTTGGCAAACTTGAGTTTTTTTCCTTATACTTACATAGTTGCTATTAATTTCTGAGGAACAGCTTTCATCAGTTCCTTCAAGGAAATTAAGAATTATGACACCCCACTTTTCCCTTGCTATCTTTCCTTCTTTACCAATCAAATCTAATATTAAACATCCACTTCACTCTTCCAACTTTGGTACAATTTATTCCTTAATATCTTGCATCTCTAAGTTAATCTCAGTTAATTTCTCCTATTTTTATAACTACCCAAATGTCTGGGCATATATGTAACTGTCTTTCACAATCTAAGTTCTGCTCTAACAAGGTCGTATTTGTGTTACTAAATGCTCAGTGGAAAAGAGGAAACTCAATCTAAAGGATAGGTATGGTACAGGTTAAAAAAAAAAAGCCAGCCATAATGCTGAAAGTTGTAAATGAGAAAGAGCACACAGCAATGCTTCTTTCACCAGCTGCTGAGTTCTCTCACCAGCTTGCAGAAGAGCAGACTATCTAAACCATCTTCAGCACTAATCAAAGTTAGATGAAAAAAAAATAAGAAAGTGTGAGCATTTAAGGTTAGCCAACTCTTTCTAACTAATTCTTCATCAAAATGTACTCTGCTTCATGTCCTCTAGACAACTGTAGCCTACCTACCCCTTTGGATGAAAGGGTATTCACAGTGGATTCACCATGGAAGAAATCATTTAACAAAGTTTGTAACTAAAGCTGACCTAACTTCCTTTTCGTCCCTTTCTTTGTGATCTAAAACACTGCTTCTAAAGCACATTCTTCCATTAACCATTTTTTTAGTCTTTTCAATATTTGCCACACTTAAGAAACAAAGATGGCAGGTATAACATCATAGAGATGCAAAAAAGGTAGCATGGCATCCAGGTCATAAAGAACACTTTCTGCTTAGATTTTCACCACAACAGCACTCTACAAGCAACTTATTATGACATAGATAATTAATGAAGGACTGGTTGTAACCCCATGGCTAAAATTTATTTTACCTTTATTTTATTTAACAGAGAAATCCCATAATTGCTTTCAAAAAAATACATCATATTTTCCACAAACTTACAGTATATGGAGTACAGACCAAATAGCATAAAAGCTGTTGTTTCCCTATTATGTGTGAGGAATTAAGGAGGAAAATTAACACTGGCACTTTTACACAAAAGTAGTGTATTTCCCTGCCATGAAAAAGGTTTGAAACACATGGTAGACAACATGCCAAGAACAGCATACTGATTCTCTAGTCTCCAGCAACGTGGCAAATAGTCCCTGCTTGCATAATTGCACTCTAGTAAGAGAGAGACATTTTGCCTACATTAGTGCATATGTGAGTGCTTTTTGTTTTGGAATTATAGAGCATTTTCAAAAATAGGTCACTGGAAACTGAGAATATTGCAGAAATTATTTGCTGCTCCCTGGAGAAGGTAGAGTCTTCAGTACTCCTATTAACAAGCCAATTTATGATGTAGCATATGCCAGATTTTAAAGATAATTTAAACTAAATATGTGGGTAGGGGCAGCAATTACAGGTAAGATATGGGAGTGGTTCTGAAAGATTTACCATGCAAACAGCAGCAGTGTTATTTCAAAACTGAACTGCTAATATGGAAATGTTGTAACCAGGCAATATATTCATACTGATAATCAAAATTTAAGAGGCGTTTATGTCAAGTTTGTGTCAAGACTTGTCACAATAAAAGGAAGCTGGAGAAAACAATAATTAAAAACTTACGTTTTCTTCTTTATTTATCCTCAGCTACCCTCTTCTTATGACTGACTTTTGCATCAAGAAACTAAATTAACTTTCAAGTTTTCATTAATAATATAAGTCAGGCCAAAATTCTAGAGTATTTTTTCTAGTCACAGAATATTAATTTAGTAAAGAGCAACTTAATTGTTGCAGAAATGTGCAGATGAAAACAGTTTTTTGCAAATGAAAGCAGCTTACAGTCCACATATACTTAACCACTGCTGTCTTTGCTGATACTGAGGACATAGTCACTCAGATAGATACATGTGATTAAGTTGCCATAATTGAATGATTTACTGTCTATCAGTACAGCTGTGGCAACGGACTACACAATTACTCTCAGCATCTCTCAATTCTGAGATAAATGTGGTAGTTTTAAAGAGCTTTCAGTCAGTGTTGATTATTAACACCTTTTATTTATAAAGAACAAAGAGCTCTTTTTTCCCCACAGCTTGCAGAGTTCTTCTGCCCCATGACTGAAATTCAGCTACCGAGATGGGATGCAGCAATTACATTGTTCTAAATAATCAACATCAGAGAAAAAATGGGCAGGGGGAAAGCAACTGCTTCACAACAGCAAGTGAATTGCAATTTCTCCAACTGCAACCATGCAAGCAAATTATGCAAGTTCTCATGCTCAAATCTGCCATTCTTACTTTTAAACATGGCACAAGAAATAGGGGATCTCAATCAAAATATGGCATCTTAGCAATAACCCAACAAAAAGATCTATCCTAGAGAATTGATTCAGGTCTCATTAGGGAGAAGGAAACCTCCAGTGGCAAATTTTTGCAGTGAAGTATAGACGGATGCTCCACTTACTCTTCTTGATATCCTGATCAAATTTCAACCAAGATCAGGTGAACTGTGGACCATAATCTTTTCAATTGCTGTAGATTCTCGAAACTTCTATCTCCAGCTGGCCATAGGATTTTAGAAGTAGGCCTACCATACACATAGATTTCTGAGCACAAAAACAAGAATTCAGCCACTTATGATTTCTGAATCTCACAATGATTGAATAGACAGAAATCTAAACAAGGTTATGGGCATCTGCAAATACTGAATAAAGGCACAATGCATACTGTAGGTATGTTACAAACAATTCCACCCATGTAGTTTGAATTATTTAGATTTAAAGAATACACAGATGAACACAATTTCTGCAACAGATCCAAATCATCTGCTTTATCTGTAAGCTTGTGTACTTTATAAACCAGATGTTTAAAATCCCAGCTGCACCACATATGCTAAGCGCTACACATCATAGCCACATACACTTTCTTTGTAGCAACCTTCACCCGAATTATTTCAATATTTTAAAGGCTTTCTTGCACTGGGGAACCCTAAACTGAATTTGGAGTACTGAACACAGACTGAATTTTGGAGTACTGAACACAGTACTCCAAACGTAGCCTCAAAAATATCAGACAGCATGATATTCACTTTCATTGATTTGACTACTACATTCTTACTAACACAGCTCAGTATTCAATTAGCTTTTACTGTTGCAAGGGTGCATTGCAAACTCAGATTCAACTGGTTTTTACCCCAATAAAACACCCATCCAAAACCTTTTTCCTCCAAAGCCATTTCACAGAATGACTGAGGCTGGAAAGGACCTCTAGAAGTCATTTGGTTCAACGCTCCTGTTCAAGCAGTGACCATGTCCAGACAGCTTTCAAGTATCTCTGAGGATGGAGACTCTACAACCCCTCTGGTCACCTTGGGCTAGTTCTCAGTCACCCTCACAGTAGAAAACGTGCTTCTGGATGTTCAGAAGGAATCCCCTCTGTTTCAGTTTGTGCCCATTGCTCTGGTCCTGTCAATAGACATTACAGAAAAAAGTCTTCCTTGCATCCTTCCTGCATGGATGTATATATATTGATTAGCCCTCTATTCTCCAGGTTGAACAGTTACAGCTCTCTCAGCCTTTCCTCATAGGAGAGATGCTCCAGACCATTAATCAACTTTGTGGCCCTTCACTGCACACTCTCCAGCTGATTCCCAGCTGGACAAGATTATTCTGTACCAGGTGCAGGACTTGGCATCTGTCATCACCTGAACCTCACAAGGTTTCTGTTGGTCCACTCCTTCAGCTGGTCATGGTCTCTCTCAGTAGCAGCCCCACCCTCCAGCACAGTGATCATTCCTCTCCAATTTGGCGCTATTCATAAACTTACAAACAATTTTTTGTTTCATTGTTAAAAAATTAGTAAAAGACACAACAACAGTACCAACCCTTAAAAAATAAAACTTATAATCACGTACCAGTAAGACATTGAGCTATAGACTTTTAAATCCAGCTGTCCATTCAGATTTTCAGTCAATTTATGGTCCACTCATTCCACCTGTTATCTCTACATATTGTAACAATATTATGGGAGATTATACCAAAGGCCCTGCTGAAGTGATCATAAATGACATCCACTGCTCTCCTCTCCAGAGCTAACCATCTAACCACAGACAGCAACCAAGTTGGCTGTGTACAGTTTACCCTCACCAACTCCATGCTATCTCTTCTCAATTACTTTCTTGCTGTTTTGTTGTCCATTCACAGGAAATTTTATCCATGTTTTAAAGGATTTTCCTTTATAAACTTGTTCTACTTTGCCTTTCCTTTTCTTATAAAAAGCTGCAGATGTTCAACATGAAATAAGCTTCTGCATAGAAATAAGCTGAAAGCAGTGCCTTTCCAAACTATTCATGGCATTTCATGAATAGATGAAAATAAAGACAGTTTTATGTGTCCTTAACAGGCACTGTTAAAAAGCGAATAGAAAAGTGTGTTAGAAGTCAATTCTGATTATAAGAAGCCTCTTACAGACGTTGGCAATACATGCCAACACTGGGAGAGAAAAATCACTAGTACATTAAAAAAAAATTAAGGTTACAATGAGGACTGGGGGAAGATAAAGACAAAGAGATTGGATGTAGGAGCTTTTTGTTAATGTGTCCTGAATGACTGAAAAAAGAAATCAAACTTTAGTGTTATTGATATCAACTGTTTACCCACTTTGGGCACTGGTATTAACTTTTTGACCTGGTATTTTTAGTAAGAAACTCCTAAGTTTATCACCAAATTCAATACAGACAAAGCTAATAGCCTTTTATTTCCTTCATTAAATTTACTTTGGGCATATGGCAACAATTTGTGATTAATCAAATTCCCTCTGTCTTGGAAGCCACTTTCTCCTATTGCTTGGTAGATCTGTAACAGGTCAGCAAATCATTTTTTATTTAAAAAACAAGAATATGTTATAAAACAGATGCAACAGCTAAAAACATTCAGACATTTTTTTGAAAGTGACAAAATGTTACATTGACAAGTTTGTCTTTATCCAATTAACTAATAAATCCCAGTCTCTTTCACTAGCCATTCCTGTGTTGTATAACACTATCTAATAGCACATGTTATGCCTATTGTTCTCATTACAAACTACAAATTAAGGAACAGAGTACCTTTTAGGATTACTCATGCTAAGAAGTTTGGCATATATAATACATCCTCCTAAATCTCAAAATGACTCAAGATACAGTTATAATACTTAGCTCTTAATCCTACCATCCACTTTAACTTGCTTAGTTAACCTGAAGATAAAATTAATTTCCACTGAATAGGAGTCTGCAAAAATATTTAGCTACCTCGTTGTCTCCTTTTGTTTGCCCTCTTATAACCCCAGTTGCATGCATGAGTTTAATGGTGTAGGATTGTTCTTAATTTCCTCCTTCTACCTTTTCCCCCCAGGAGGCAGCTGTTCTGAAAGCAACCACTCTATCTACCATGTGGATATCCAAACAGCCTTTACTATTTACTATGATTGCTTTTCTTAACTCAAGACACAAAGCCTGGAAACAACCATCTGTTCTCGAGAGTTACTCAGTTATATAAATGCACACTCTTGCTTTGCTTTTTATGTCAACTCTAAAAAATTAGCTACACACCAAAATTAATGTATTAATATCAATTAAGTTTAGATTGAACAGACATTCAACATTTTTGAGATTTATTAAACAACCACCTAAAAGCCATATATATGTATGTATAATTTTAAGAACAAAGATTCAATTAATTTTATATCATGGCTATAGATACAATTATCAGCATTTATACTATACCTGAGCTCCATAAATATATTTATCCAGCATTTTGCCTCCTATCGTTTGTCCCCCTACATCCCAAACTTGAAGAGTAATATTCAAATTTCCTGGAAAAAAAATTATACAGATATAGTGTAACTTGGAAAATTTAGACACACATATATTCAACAACAATAGCTTTTAAGAAGTATACAAGAAATAGGAATTAAATATCAAACCAAAAATTATTGTATCATTTGGGAAAAAAGTCATTTGTGTCCAGCTAAACTATTAACATACAGTAAAACTACAGCTAGTTATTAACATATCTAATATTAACAGAAAATAATTGGAATTGCATAAAGTATAACACTCCTGACTAGAAATTACATAACATATTCCACTGACAAAACATGTAAAACTTCATAAAGAACGTTCTGTAGTGTGGTACTTGGAACTGAAAGGTAACACAATGAATGCCAATTTATCCACATTATTTCATACCGTGTGTCCCTTCCTCAGCCCCTCTCCAAATCTTCCTTACAATCAAGAAGCGAGAAGAATTTTCATGGTAACTTCATTTTGGTAGTGATGCTACCAACAGTACTACCAACAGTAGTATACAGTTACAGAATTATACACTTGACAGAGTAAAAAAATAGAAATACTGACACACATCTAAGTTGAGGGTGCAAACCATGATTACTTCCTCCACTCACCACTTCAAAGCACAAAGCTAAATTGGACATGATTTACATAATTTCATCTTCGAAGAATCTACACCAAGAATAGACCTTCCTTTCTACTCTAAATGATTTTTAAGCTATGTTGCAACTGTTAGCAGGTTTTTAAAAACAAAACTAACAAAAAAATCACTGAAAATACAGAGTATTTAATATCCTACAAATCATACATATTCTGCAAGCCAACTCAGCAACTCACAGATCAAAAATACACACAGAAAGGTATGTCACCATATACATATAAATATATTAAAGTATGATTTCTCACATTTTGCATGGTAAGAGCCGTTTTCAGAACGGTACTGATTACATGGGAGCACCAAACTCTAAGATTAAGTACTGACAAAATTTTTTCTAATCCACATATAACTCACATGACATGTTAATACCAATTCTACATACTCACAAATAATCACAACTGCCTATTAATTTTACTCCTAGATGTAAAAACATGCAACAAATTTCACATCACAACAACTGAAAATCAAGTGAAAATTAACACATTATTTTGGGTTGCTAAGAAAGACATATTCTTACTTCAACCACTTTATGTAGTTGACAATCTGATTTTATACCACGTGATCCATAGAGCTGTAAATTTATAACTAACATGCTCGCATTGGTTACACAAGGGAATGTGCTCCATGGAAATGTGAAATCAACCAGCAAATTGTAACTATACAGCTGAATGTATGCTACTCGTGGTGTTACTTTTATAATGCACCTTGCTTTAATCTAGTTAAAAGAGCAGATTTCCAAAACTACTACCTTGGTCTCAAAAATATAGAGATGAATGTGAGACAGTACTATTAAGCTACACTGAGTTTTATGTAATAGTAAGAGGATTTCATGGAGAGCTTAGAAAACACATCATAAACACTCCAATTCAATAAAGGCAACCTTTTATAGTCAACAAAAAGCTTATTTGTTTTGATAGCACATATAGTAAGTATTAATTAGTTAATTATTTTAAAAGCTTAGAACATAAATGATTGCAAACAATGCAGGAAAGTCTTCCATAAAGCACCTGGCATGGATAAACTAATGCACCCACAGTCTGAAAAGACTATACATCCTCAGTGGGTAAACAAGCCATGCAGGCTCAAAGGCTCACCATGCTGCAGTATTCTACCCCTATGTATTCTACTGGAAGTCACATGTCATTCATGTCAGCTACTCTGAAAAAAAAAAGCCCTTTATAAATACTATCACTTTTAAACAAAATAATTTTCAGATGCCTAATTTTGTGTTCAAGTGCTCTAAAAAATTTCAACTTGATTTTTCCTCCTAAGGAAGTAAGTATGCACAGCATACTGGGCTTTGTATCTGGATAATTGCATGGAATAACATGAGAAATTTTAGTGCAATAAGTTAAATTAAATAGTCTAACTATGACTGTCCAACTAAAATATCTCCTATTACAAATTATTTACTCTGCTTCATTAACAACAGAAAAAAGAAACAGGGGGAAAAAAAAGATTGGTATGTTCATTTAAAGTGAACTCCTCCTTAATTAGGACCTCACTAACTATGAAATTCATACTGATCATCTCCTGTGCAAAATGCTTCATTTTCCCTTTTATTTCAATTAGGTTCTGTAATATTTGCTTTGTGCTCAGATTGATTCTGGGGGAGAAAGAAGGATGTTAGGATTATTCTGACAAAAAGAAAAACTGCAGGCAATTTACCTAGCAAGTGTTTAATTAACAACTCTGATAGTAGCACATAAAGTTTTCTGCACAAAGTTTGAAATCTTTTATTTTTTCAATTTAACAGGAACATACAAACATACAACAAAACAAAAAAAACAAGCATAATAAGACAGTTCTTAGAAACAGTCTTAATACACCAATAAAAATAACTGAAGAATCCCATCAAAATAACATGCAATACACTGATAAGGAACAAGAAAACTCCAGCTCCTCTTTTGTCTGTAGAAAATGCACACAAGTGTAAAGCTGAAATACACGAGGCAGCCCAGTGCGGGTGTGTAGACTGCTTCTGGTATGAACTGAAGCCACTGGGCTGCTGCAGCACTGACCCTGCAGGAGGACACTTGGTGCACTGGTTAACCTTATTTGAAGCGCTGCACAGTCAAGATGGAACTAAAAACACAAGTCTGACCACTTTTTACACCAATGACTTTTAAAAAAATCCTTTTAACAGAAGAATCCTGTTTACTGAACTGCACCCACAACCTCCCAAAAAGTATACAACTATGGCTCTTAAGAGTCTCTATCAGCAGACTCTCTGACTAACAGATACACTATTTAAGCACTAAAATCTACACCATGGTTGCATCCAGACTATACAAGATTCTGCATCAATAAATATGATGAAACCGATTTGCACTTTAAAAAAAGTATTTTGAACAAACTGCATGAGGTGAATTTTTCATGTTGAACACTGAAAGTCACATTGTTCAAAATTTATCAAAGGATTTCTGATTTGTATTAAACTCTATTTTACAATGTAAAGTATTTAATATTTTCACTGCAAAACTGCATTAGTTACTAAAACAACTGGAGACAAATGCCACTTTTATCTTAAAAAATAAAAAAACCCCAGAAAAACAGTACTTTATTTTATAAGTTGTAATGTATTTCAATGTGGCCTAATGTAAACTTCTGTGCAATTCTAGAAACCCATAATTTTAACTTCTGGAATCTTTGTTTATGTTGAAGAAGAAAAAAATCAACTACTGAACCATAGTTATTCATCAATTCTCCTACTGAATAAGTGAAATTGAGTCTTTTTTTCCTACTGATACACACATAATTTCTGTGCAGTGGTATGAATTAACCTTTCGAGTAAACACAGCAGCTCTGCAAACCCAGAAATAATCAAGAAATTAGAAAAATGCACTTACTAAAGTAACGTTTCCCATTCCAGTATTTAGAAATGCTACCTCCCTCCCTCTCACTCCCCACAACTAGTCCAGTTTACCTATAAAACAGAGAGCCATATATACCTAAACACATATATAGGCATAGGCAAAACCAGAATGATAACCTACAGAAAAATGTTTCTTCCTGAATATGAATACTAATGCTACTGTTTTGAGGAAAACAGATGTACAGACTTTTTGGGGCTATTTTTACCTGCATTCTGATTTTATTACAAAATAAACTATGAATGAATGAAATTCACACACAAAATAAACTATGAACAAAAATGAATGAAGCAATAGTTGATAATTTTCCAAATTTTCTACTCAACAAGAATATTTAGAATCCCAGCAATGTACTAGTAGCTTCTGTATGCTTAACAGCTGGAAAAAAATTTGCAAAGTACAAGTTCTCAGCATGCACACTGCATGATTTGTGTACACATTCCACTTGCAAGTACTGCTGTTAAGTATTATGCACACTGGTATTTTTAGAGGTATGAGCAGGACAATAAAAAAATTATTCTGTTGATTTTATGGAGAAATAAGCACTGGAATTTGGTACTTTATCACTCACCAGATACTAAAAAAGTACAGCAAAATGGCCTAACCATAACAGTGAATACAGGAGTAGTGTGAAAAGATTATTCTGTTTCACTTAAGAAAATATATAAACATAATGAAGAAATTATTTGCAATATATATTTTTAAAAAAAGTTAAAGAACTGCATATATTTTCTAATAACTTCAGGTTACAGATAAAATGCTTAATTTCTGGGTTTGCTTCCCTCCCCACCCTTCACAAGGAGAAGACAGAACTATAGAACCTGCATCAACTTTATCAAATCTCACTACAGCTTTTAGTAATTACATATACTTTTTCTAACTTCTGATTTCTGAATCCAGAAGTAAATGTTTTTAATTATATACTTGCATATTTAGAATATGAGCACACAAAAGTCAGTGAAAAGACATATTTTAAACCCCAATTGTTCAGAGACAAACTTAACCAGCAATTATTCTTTTTTAATTATTTCTTTGCATTTTCCACACAGTGTGCTGCAACTGGCATCTAAATAGTTTCTTTCCTGTCGTGAAGTGAAACATCTTGAATGCTCAAACTGTATTTTTATGAGTGCCAAGGGACCCTAAATTTTAGTGGTCTATTAAATACCAGCAATTTCATGCTGCCTTGCATAAAACAGCATTCGCATATTAGACCACTGTGAGTCCATAGCTGCATTATGTTTCTCTCACACAACTCAAATATGAATTGTGTATTTCATTTAAAAACATACATATTTCTTTCAAAATACATATACTTTTTCAATTAATATGTTTAAAGTTCCATTTCATTGTTGTGTGTTACACTAACCACATGGAAAGTGAGTGCACTCAAGCAGGGATAATAAAATTCATCAATATAGATAGCATTCCTTTTATTTGAATTCAGTGCTTTACTTAGAGACGTAAGTTGAAAATGCATAACTCTTTGTCACCTGGCAAAAATGTACAAACAAAATATTCTCTGAACAACCTAATTTACTTTGCCATAAAAATCACTGCACTAACCTTATTTAGTACACATTACTCTGACAAATCTGTTTCTGCAAGTCTTACTGCCACCCAACCTTTCAGTGTTAGTTTTTATTCTCTTACCTGGCAATAATATCCTTTTCAAGAAGAAGTCCAGTCCTATGGTTTGTTTGTACTGTTTTCCAAATGTTTCTTGAGCAAAACGTGTAGCTAAGGATGTCTAAAACAGAACAGTATCAAATTGTCATTTTAAACAGCAATAAACTTTATGTTAACCCAGAAGTATGAAATACAGTTAAGCACTTTTTAAATCAATGAATGCTAACAGTGTTCATGGACTTGGATTGACAAGTGCTCCAGTCAGTTTCAACATAATAACAGGAGGTGGCAAAGGCTACTAATTTATGCAAAAAGAAGCAAGGTGCCTATTTGCTTTGATTTCAAAAATACTGTAACAGTCCTATAACAAAATGTTACACAGATTTTCATAAGGTATCATTAGTATGCTCAAACTGACACAAATGTAAGTGGCACTATCTGTACCTGAAGATCTTAGCACTTTTAAAAAGCATTCATTTCCAAAACAAGGGTCCTCCCCTAGTAAAGAACACCATGATCCCAGACCTCTTTCTGGGAGGGAATAGAGATCTGCACAGTGCAGAATCCCGCAGGGGGCTCCTAACTGTGCCAAGATTTCTGCCTCTGTACATCAGTTTCAGGATCAGGGATTACAGGAACTCTGCGATGGGAAGGGTACTTTCTTGCACACAGAAAAAAAAGCTGAACTCATATAAGAATGCATATTTAAAGAATCATTCCTTTCAGCAGAACTTTGAAAACTTATTTCTTCAGATCGTATTTTGTGGATTTATGAAAGCAAACCAATACATTGTTGACATAATAATAAGCTTTTACTATATACTGCTAAAAAGATACAAAACTAACCTAGATTAACTACTGAAGCAAGGCATTTATATTCTGTCAGTAACAATTTTGTGGCAATTTAAGGTCTCCATTCAAGACAAAAATTAAAAAAAAAAAAGGTGGGTGGGAGTAGAAAAGGAAAGAACACAAAAAAGCCCACAAAACAGAAAAGGAGAAAACAGTGGTACAATCATAAATAATACGGAAATTTGTATTGTGAAAAAAATTAACACTAAATATTAAAAATTATAAAATACAACCCACATCAAAATAGTGTACACTTAAAAATCTCTTGTTGACATGACATTTGTAAATATAAATACAAATTAACTACAGAAAAAAATAATCTAAATATTTATTTACCTATTTAGAGAAGGAAAAATACTAAGAGGCTAACAAAACCCTTACACTGTCTGAGAAAACTCAAAACGGGCCAGAAGGGCTTTTTCTTGCCAGTTTTCCATTCATCAAGACCTGAAGAGATGAGTTACTCCAACTGTTATCAGAAATTGCTGTTAAGAGCACATTAAGTCAAAAATGCAAGAGCAAAATAATGCCAACAGTTCTGAGATATGAGAATAGGCAAGGTCTATGAACAGAAGATTATAACAAAGATCTAAATTAGGCTAATGATGTCGAATGTACAAACTTTTTTTTTGCATTAAAACATGATCACCAGAGCTCCAGCATTAAAGCTCTAGTATGAATAGGCAAACATTTATTCAACTATTAAATTTCCTTTTAAGTAAATAAAACAAGATTTACTGTTTTCATGTTTCTATATCATATTTATATTCCTATCACTCCCATATATATAATGAATTATATGATATCAGAAGATATGTTTAGGAAACAATCCAATAAGTCAGTTACAGCTTATGGCAACATTTTCATTTACTTCACTGAACTCAAGCCCCAAGAGGATTAAAAATAAATAAACAAATGGGGAAAAAAGCAAGTAAACTAGAAATAGCATGAGTATGCTTATATATTTATATCACTGTGGAAAGGGGGAAGACCACAGAGGATGAATCGTGAGAAGATTCATCGTGCCTCAGGATGAATCGTGCTTCAGCTATGTGACAGTAATACTAACAACACACACAAAATAAAATTCAATACAGATTCAGACTGCAGTATTGAAGAGTCAGTAGAACTGATTCATTTAATCCCAACAGTTAGCATGTCAAGATTACAAAGACATTATCTTTAATCTGTCATGACCTTAAAGATGTAGATGAGAACAAGACGGCTGCATGAATACACCATTCAGTCTTCTTGAAATGTACCTTTTTGGAAAAGTAACTAGAGCCTAGAGTACAGGTACAAGGATCATTTGACTATATCATCAAATTCTATATTCTTCAACAGACTAATTTAGATCCTCATTAAATAAGTAACCACTCCCTTCTTGTTTTAAAGGCTCAGTAAATATTAGTTTATCATTCCGTTATACTCAATGTTCCCTGAGGACTTCTACAGGTGTTAGTAAAAATAAATGATATACATTCAATTAACAGCCAACCTGTAAGAGCAGGAAGTAATCAACAGCATGGCAAAGTCCACTTAAACAGTTTTTCTCTACTGTGCTCTTGAATGCAAAGGAATTTATAGCACAAAATCATTGACTAACTCCCTTTTAAATTTTTTCCTAATAAATGTTAGAGCTCAAGGAAGGTGTTGGATTACCAGTCTAGGGTCCTCTATTTATTCACAAAACAAGCATTTATCCACAAAATGCTAAGAGCAACAGTCCAAACTTCTTTACAACAATAAACAAAGAAGTTACGTCAATGCATATTCAAGTACCTTTACAATGCAAATACTCCCTTCAAATCCCAGAAGTGTTCACTGCCATGCTTGCCATAAAAGATTTTGCTCAACAGTTTTAACTGAGAGGATATGTTGAATATAATCTATATAAGAAATAATGGAAGTTAAATAATGGTTCAGTAGAACTGTAGTTGTAAAAATAAATAAGTAATCAGTGATTGTTTTTTAGAAAGGTTGCGTTCCATACAATTCCACCCCTTAATGTTGGGGTCAGAGAACAGTACGATAGCACAAAGGCCTTGTTCCTTTGCCCCTCTACCAAGACAACCAGGACACCAGCTTGCAGGGCAGAATTTCCAGCTAAAATTCCATCAGTTTGGAAGGTTCATACACTTGCCTTAAATACTTCAAAGTGAAGGTCGACATCCTATTCTAAATATCAATACACTATTGAAGGCTGGTGTTAAAAAGCCCCTCCTTTCAGACAAGAAAACGTCTTTGGGTGCTAACGTACAGCAACCAAGATAGCAGTAAAAAAAAAAAAAAATACAGTATTCTAAGCGCAAATTACAATAGGATATTTGGCAAGGTGTTTTTGAAAGAAGCAAAGACGGAATTCAACCTTACATGAAAGGCATGACAGTTTCTCACTTCTGTTTTTCAATGTCAATAATTTGGTATGAACTGCTGACATGCTGTTCCTAAAGGCCTACATAATGAGTAAATAGGAAAAAAATCAAACAATATCTATGAAATAAACTGAAAAATCAATAAATTGAAGTAAATTGAAAGTCAAACAGAACAAGCAATGATAGCCATCTCTGAAAATGACTACTCACCAGGGCAACCAGAAACTTGTAGAGAAAACCCCACTAATGACAACTCTTTGAGTAAAGTCCTACAGAATAAAGTTTTGAGAAAGCAGTGATAAAGTGTAATATCATAGTTGGAAGAAAGAAAACTAAACCCAAAATTCAATTAGATGCAAGCACATAGTTCTGAAGCCATGAATTTGCACCAATGTACGAACTTCAGCCACTAATTGAAAATCCACTTTCCAAAAAACCACGTCTCTATCCCTTCCCTCACTCCCTTCTAGAACGTCAATGCCATTATCCATGCACAGCTACACCCATCCCTCAGTTATGTCCTATCCGAGTGGCAAAAATTTTAGGACAAACAAAATAAAAACAAACACTAGGCTAAATAATGAAATGCTTTAACTGCCATAAAAACACACAGCTGTCCAAGCTGATGTCCTTCCATCCCACTCCTAACTACTGATGCAACTTTGTTCACTGAAAAAGAGAAAATTATCATAACTTCTTGACATTTGACGTAGATCTATTTGATGCAGCTGGGCCAATCAGCACAGCACACTTCATTCAATTTTCCATTTGCAAGACTCAACAGTGACAACAATATTTTTGTCACCATCGATGAAGTTTTTGAGCCTGACTGTAACAAGACAATTCAGAATTGCCACAATGCTTAAAAATCTGGTATCCTAAAAAACCCTAAAGTAAGCAGGACACTACTTTTTATACCAGCCTGTTTTAGCTCCTGCAAACTCCCATACCAGCTTGAGCATTCATTCTTTCATTTTCATCATCCATTGTTAACAGAAGGAAAAGGTAGGCTGTTTCTGCTACCACACTTCAGTCCCAGCTACAACAGATAGCAAATAAACAGAACCTCGGCACACCTATTTTTCAGGACCTCCCTTCCCATGAATAGCTCCAGGATTTGCTTCCACAGGCCCAAAACATTTTTCAACAGTAGCAAATCATAGCATTCTACCTCAAATCAGCATCCTTGTATATTTCAGTATTAAGCCAATCTGTGCACAAAAAGAGTAGAAATACTTGGATCATAACATTTTTTTTTCAATCCATACTAGTAATGCTGGTTTATTTTAATGGAAAATCATTTCGGCTCAGGAAGAGAGGGCTGATTTAAAACTTAGACATGTAAGGCTGCTGTGTCTATACGTGCCCTTCCTATACACAAAATCAAAGAGCCAACTGCTATTAATAATTGCTGTTTATTTTCATCTCACATTGTCCCCACTTCTGATTGCTTTTTAGATTTTCTTAGTTTGTCTAGTTCATTAAAATCATTCTCTATTATCTTCTGACTAACCAGTCTTGCTTCCCTCAATTTTCTTTTTCACAGTTCACCATTACCTTACCATCTCTATTTTATTCTAAGAGTTTTACAGATTCTGCTCTGTCTCACTTCTCTTATGCTTTCTTCCATTTTTACTCTTCTCTACTTGAGTTTGCTCTGGCAGTGCTTATTGCTACCCTTAAAATTCTAGGTCTCCAATTATCCATTCAATCACCTCAAAACAAATGACTAGAAGCACAGCCTCCCCGCCTTGCCTCACAGATAGAGTAATTCCTTGCTAGGGTAAGTACAAATACTACCCTTAGCTTGAACTGACACTGATTTGTTTTTAAGCTGCCACTAATCCTTGCACAGGACCAGAGTCACATTGCTTCTAAGCAATAGATGAGGAAAACAGAAAGCAAGTTTCCACCTGACCCACAACAACAATTTTTTTTTCTTTTTCAGAGGGGGCAAAAGACAGAAGTCAAATGTGAATACCTCATACTAAACACAAGATACAGTATTCCAGACATATCCCATCATTTTCTACACTCCTCCAGTCTCATGATCCCAGAGTGACAGAGGAAGAGAAAAACTAACACCTTGCACAGTAAAAGAGATTTTAAGTATGCATGTGTGTAAAGACCAGCTACAATCCAGATGTGCAAGCCAGGCAATTTAGAGTTGAAAACACATAGACATACACGTTTTAACAAGTAAGCAGAACAAGTAGCCAACAAAAGAGAGGAACCTCAACAATTTAGTCTTCTGAGGTGCTTGAAATAGCACTAGGTACATTTTATCTTCCCATTCCATGACCCAATTGCTTCTCTGTTTTTACAAGACCTTACAATAAATCTGTTATGTCATGTGTGTGCTGCCAGGCCATTGGGATGGCACGAAGGAGCCTCTATTACAGCATCATCTAGGGGGGACAGGAGGAAAAGCAGCCCACCAGAGTATTGCTGCTGTTCATGCTCAATAACCTGCCCTGGAAGCATGAGATTCCTAGAGTCAGCAGGAGATGCAGTGAGTGGCAGCTCCTGTGAGAGAGGTAGGAACCACCAGGAATATACATCAAAACTCAAGAACGCTTGAAAGCCCACGTTTGGCGAGAGGGCTTGCCACAAGCTGCTCAACAGCAGTAGTGAAAGGACTCTTCAGTTTTAATTAAAAACTCCTGGGAAATGCTACCAGTGAAGCAGCACTTTAGCTGTCAATTCTGTGCATTTATTATGCTCTCATCACACAGCTGGTTGGAATTGCCCATCTACTGACTCAGATGAACACAATACCACTTCAGACTGGGCTTAGAATTGCTGGAAACATAAAAAAATGTTTTGTTTCTTCACAGAGCTCTGAATAAGTGAGCAAAACCACATGTACTCTCACTAAGAGCTTATTCCTATTAATTTAAGGCAGTTCATTTAAATATTCATTTAAACTTTTCATATGAACTGTGAGTCAGGCAGAATTTCTTCTCCCTATAATTTCAGAAGTAAACGACAGAGGAAAAAAACTGCATACTTCAAGCACACAATAAATTTAAGTGTATCTCACAAAATTATTTGGGCTCCATATGACAATAGATATGTTCAAGTGTATAGTTAAGATCAGTTACTACTTTAATGGTTAAGAAAGCAGCCCCTCTTTTGCCTTCTTTGGTCTCTCCTTCTCAAAACTTCTCTTTCACAAAGAGAAATTTGTTGGATTATTGTTTGATTGTTTTATTGTCTGATTATTGTTGAAAAATAAACTTTTATAAACAGGATTTCATTATGGTGATTATAGATAGGGGGAAAAAAACAAAATCATAAAAGTTACAAACGAAAACTAAATGGACCCAGCAGTGCCTTTTCAAACTCTGGAATACTAACTCCGCTAGATGCAAACTGTTCTGTCCAGCTCGGGAGGTTGGTAGCTCTGCATCCGAAACGAAGGGCACCTGCAGACCCTTCTAAGCGACCTTCCCTGCTCGTCCTTTCGAGGGGAGCCGCGAATCCACGTGCTCCAGCCCGGCCCGAGCCCTCCGCGCCCGGGGCACTGCAGCCACCGAGAACGACTTTGGGCTATTCCAGCGACTCCAGCCAAGGAACTCCTGCCTCCAGCGCGCCATCAGCAGCGCACGGGGATCAGAAGGAAACTCCGTCAGCACCATAGGAGTTACGTTATTCGCCGCTCCTTTTCTTACGGCTCAAGAAAATTGGATTACAGTCGTGTACGTCTATTTGTTGACGATGCCTCCTCGGGTGCGGAAGCCCCGTCAGAGGGTCTGGCTGCCGGGCACGGCGCGGATACCGGCGGGAAGCCCGCGTCTCCCGTGCAGGGCCTGGAGCCCAGGGGGAGCAGCCAGCCGGGTATCGCGACAGCGGCTGCGCGACAGACTGGAAGCCGCCGCGGGCTGCTCCTTCCTCAGCAGCAGCCAGGGGCAGCGTGAAGGGGAAGGCCGGGAAAGGGCTCGGGGCACCGCGGCGAGGGAGAGGAGCTGCCGGCGGGGCCGACACTGACCTTGCCAGTGGTGCCGTCCCCCAGCACCACCAGCTTGAGCTGGCGGTCTGGACTCTCCTCCTCCTCCGAGTCCGACATGATCTCTATGGTCCCGGCGAGGATAAGAGGCTGAGAGCAGCCGGGAGGAGCCGGGTGCAGGAGCGAGGACAGGACAGGGGAAAAAGCGAGCGCCGCGCTCACGAAGCCGGCAGCGACGGAGAAACCAGCGCCGCCATCTTCGGCGCGCCCGCCGTCGCTATGGCCCGCGCGGGGCGAAACCAACGACAGCGCTGAGGGAAGGGGGGGAAAGCGGTAGATTGCGGGCGGAAGCTACAGCGACAAGTCCAGCAGCTGCTTCGGGACACACCCACTTCTGCCCCCTCAGGGTGATGAGATGGTTCAGCCCGGCTCGCGGCCGCACGCCGCGGTGCCTTGGGCTCCGCAGTGACGCCAGGCGCGGTAACCGAGCAACGGGGGGCGGGGCTAGGGCCCGGGTGTCCCGCTGCAGGGACGGGGCCGCCCCGTGTGGGACTGCCCGGGGAAGCCGCTGGGTGTGGCTGTGGCAACTACGTTGTAGAGTCGCTGAATGGTTTGTGTTGAGAGGGTCCTTAAAGATCATCTCGTTCCAAACCTCCTGCGATGGGCAGGGACACCTTCCACTATCCCAGGTTGCTCAAAGCCCCATCCACCCTGGCCTTGAATACTGCCGAGGATGGGGCATCCACAGCTTCTCTGGGCAGCCTGTGCCAGTGCCTCACCACCCTCACAGTGAAGAATTGGTTCTTGATATCTAATCTAACCCTCCCCTCTTTCAGTTTAAAGCCAGTCCCCCTTGTTCTATCTCTACATGCACTTGTATGAAGTCACTTTCTGGCTCCCATACCCCCGTTAGGTACTGAAAGGCCACAGTAAGGTCACCCTGGAGCCTTCTTTTCTGCAGACTGAACAATCCTAGTTCTAAGGACACCACCACTTTCTTACACAATCTCAGAACTTTTCTATCCATATAGGCAATCAGTAAGAAAATTTACCGAGGTAGCCCTTGGCAGGGTAGGCTGAAAACCTAGCTGAGGTAGCTGAATTTTAGGCTGTTACTTTATCACGCACCATGGCCGGGGAGAACAGGCTATAGACTCCTCTTTTGCATCAGCCTTCCCCGTGTTTGAAGACTGCCAGTGTCCCTTTGGCCTGTCGTCTTTCCCATAGACTAAACAACTCCTCTTCAGTCAGTCTTTCCCTGGGTTGTCTTTTCTAGACTTCTGATTATTCTTGTTGCTTTCCTTTGGCCTCTCTCCACTTTCTTGCAGTACTGTGCCAAAAACTGGATACAGTACTTCTGTTGAGGCCCTGGGAATACTGAGTAGAGGGGAAGTATTACTTCATGTGTCTTACATACGAGACTCCTGTTTATATATCCCAGTATGATGTTTGTTTTCCTGACGGTATGACATTGCTGACTCATACCAATCCTGATTTACTAAAAAATCCTCTGAATCCTCTCTTGTTATTGGCATTTCATAAATGTTGAAGCTTTATTTCTGTTTAACTGTAGTGCTTTCTGCTTTTCCCCATTGATTTGAATCCTGTGTTTCAGGCTACTTCCATAATTTGTCATATAATATTATATAATATTATATATATATAATTTTATAATATAATATAATTTTATTTATAATTTTGTCCTCCAAAATGCATACCAGCCATCCCAACTTGGTTACATCTGGAACTCTGAGATCTATACTCTATTCAAAAGTCATTAATAATGATATCCAATAGTACCAAGTCTCTGCAAGCCTCTATTTGACATATTTTTCCAGTTTGAGTGACAACAATTCTTTGGTCATCATTTATATGACAATTTGAACAGAGGCAGCTGGAACTCTTTAAAATATTGACGTATTTTACTGGATTCAATAACAAGCTAAGAATTTTTAGAACAACTTTGTATAATGCCTGCATAGAGATCAAACCTGTTTCAGTCTCTTTCAGGTTTTCTTTATGAAATGTATGTCTGAAATTTCCAATATTATGAGTGCACTGTTTTACTCAGTCCTCAGCAGGATTAAGAAGTTCCTTGTAAATCATGTATTCATGTGTTTGCACAATTGAGGCTAAATGCTTTCCCAATGACATTCTGGGGGAAAAAAAAAAGGAGGGGGGGGGTGGTACACCATAAAGTACTTTAAATTCTAATGGAAAACGAGACACACACCTTTGTCACTCCATACTTTGAATCAAATTAAACGTGTCATTCATTAACTGTTTTCCACTTCAGATCATCTTTTAGCCTAATTGTACTGCAAGTTCTCTTAACTTGGCACTTCAGTAGGATCAGCATCAGGGCTCAGCTGAACAGCATTTCTTGGAAGGAAGAGCAATAGGGACAAACGTGAAATTTTCCTTAATGATTTCTGACCTACTGAACAGTTGTACAATTGGCATTAGACATTTAAAAGCTTCACTTCTCACTCCAGGGCAGACACCTGATTGATAAACCAATGTTGGTGGAACTGCTCATATTTCTGAAATTCTGCCTCAGCCACATTAAGAAAAAAGTACGAAATATTAATTTAAAGCTTTCTGATGCTCTTGAGGAGAAGTAGGTTCTATTTAACCCACAAGATGAGAAGCTGTGTGTGCAAAAGCAGAATGATGAGAGAGCAAGGTGCTCCAGGTATCCAGACTATGTGTATTTTCATTTGAAATACGACAAAGAAATGTGTGTGTTCTAATACAGATCCCAAAATTTAATTTACTTCTTAAATTATATTAGTTTTTCCTTCTCAAATTACCCAAGCTTATTAAAAATCAGCATCATCATCTAAATGAACGTGCAGTATAGAAAAAGCTGTTTCATCTTCATGGGCTTAGATTTGTCTTGACCCTGTTTATCTGATCTATTTAAATAAGCACTTAGATACTAAAGCATGATTTTGGAAATAGAATGAATACTTGGTGTGGATAAACGTGTGCTTGCTGTTGACTACGAAGAAAAATGAATGGAAACTACCCCAGGAGATAGTAATGCAAATGGACAACTCAGCCCCCCAAAACCTCCCTGCATAAGTCTATGAATGATGGGGATGTACTAAAATCCTTTTTTATTATACAAAAGATCAGTGTACAAGAAAAAGCTGCCTGGTGGAGTTAATGCTTCAGCAATAATACTACCAAAGTGTGTTGTTTACCATTATTTAACTTTACTAGCATAACAGAGCAAACAATCTGACTGCAAATCTTTACACATCTTGCTTGCGATGTTCAGCAAGTGCATTAAGAGTGTGGTGTAATTTTACGTAGAGAGATACAAATTTTTGCTACCAACACATCCCCTCTGGGAGGCTTTCAAATTGAACTAGTTTTGTCATTGCCTTCTTAACTAAATATGGATAGCATTTTACAGATGAAATGAAGCTAGTCTTGAACTTTTTGATACTTCACAGTTGAAAAACACTGGAATTAATAAACAGAACACTGCTGTAAAAAAAGAGTCATTGATGGCAGTGTACAAATAATTTGAGACTTACGCATTTTTAAAATACTAAGAAAAAAGTTCTTGAGCAGTTACTTTGAAAAGTATCTGGGTCACTTTTCAGTGAAAAATAAATATATATTGTTAAATAAATATGTATTTTTTATTTGACATTCTGTCTGTATTTTGATAGTTGCTCTTTTGGGTTTTTTATTATACTTGCTATATACTTTATATTATTTCTTCATGATGAAAATTCACTGCTAATCCACTGGTAATTGAGAATATTAGGAATAATAACTGAGATGACAACAATTTTAAAATTCCCATATTTCATTAAGGCTACAAACAAGAAAGTAATTGCATCCTCATTCTCTGTCAAGTTTTGGCCTATTACTTTACTTGACCATTTTCTTCTGAGTTAAATCGACTTCTTAATATGTGAAACAAATGGTATAGATAGTTTTCTATATCTGTATTTCAAAAAAAGTGAGGAAACAGCTATGTGACTTCATTTCAATTCCCCTCATTTCAATAGTTCTTGATCAGTAGAGCTGTGGGCATTTGAAAACCCCTCTCAGGAGTCCATGGAAGGTTGCTGAGAAAAGTAAACCCAGAAGACTTATATTTAAGTTACACAGACTTTAACTTGAGGACTTCGAAGAGTCTGTAAGATTGTTTGTTGCTGCTGCTCTATGCCATTACTATATCTTCCACCTTTATCAGCTGGGCAGTGAGTTTAATAAATGTTTTTACTTATTTTAGTTCTTCAGGGTATCACTGAAGTTGTTTCAGTTCAGTTCTAGTTGCAAAGGCTTGACTACTTAAAGGCTTGGTAACTCTCCCTAAGTGGAGTCACTGCAACTGCTGAATGAGTTTTGGGGAGACAGAAGTAATAGAGTGTGACAGGAGGGGCCAGAGATGTTTAGGAGAGGAGACAGGCAGTGGTGGGGAAGTCAGAGCTTTTATGTAGGTGAGGAAGAAGGGCTGGAAGGGGAAATCTGTGGGAATTTCTGAGGGTCAGAGACAAGTGTGGGAGTTTTTAGTATTCACTCTTCTTAGTCCACATCTTCTGTGCAACATCTTCCTCCATCTCAGGAGACACAGCGAGGCACTCAGCTCACTCCTCATCTGGGTCAAAAGGAACTTTCATTCCTGGCACCGGTGAATTTTGTGCTGCTCTTGGATGTCACTAGTTGCCTCCTTCACATTTTCCCCAACAAACCCCTGGTTACATTTTTTCAGTGCAAGCCATTGTTTTTCATTTCTGCTCACGTTTTGAGCTGGCAGTCAGAAATACTCTGGTTTTTTTTTTCTCCTGTCATTTTGTTCCAGTGTAATTAGAAAACCATTTTTGGTAATTCATTTCAGTTTGAAGAAGAAATAGCACAGTTCCAGTTTTGGTTCCTTTGCCCCCTTGTTCTTAAGTTGCCCTGACTAAACAACTGTGGCATACACAGTCAACCGTATTTGCAAATGCAAACTGTACAAATGCAAACTAGAACTCTGTGAATGTGGGAGGGGTTTTTTTAGAACATTCTATAAGGTTGCATTCCCTTCATGCAAGTATCTACAAAAGCACCAAAAATTATTACCTACGTAGGAAATAGATGTATGCTTCTCCCAAGCTCTGAGAAAAAGAATGAATCAAGCTGAATGAGGTGGAATCTGCGCTGAGAGTAAAAGGAATAGCATGTGTGAGAGCCTTCAACCTTTTTGCCATCCTCTTCAGGAATGCAGGGTCATTAGCTACTGAGTCATCTGTGCTGTCCTTACAGCGCTTGATGGAAACAACACATTTCTCAGAGTGATTGACATGAACTGTGTCCTCTGTTACCAATACAAGACATTCTTTTAATTTTTGTTCTGCTTTTTCTTCCCATGATTATACAACAATACTCATTCTCTTTTGAGTTTCATTCATACCAATTTTTCTGTTTCCAGTCTCTGTAGCTGGGATCTGTAGATGCTCCTCTTCTTCAAGGTGGAAATTGACATTACATTTGTTTGAATGAGGAAAGTGTCCTTGAAAAGAAAAATAAAATTGTTGCCACAAAAGTGGAGTGTGCATTTAAAAAGAAAACATATTTACTTCCATTATAATGTTGATTTTGCCACCCATCTCTGGAGCAGAGTAGAAAGCAGCTGTTGGTTTTAATTGCACTACAGATTTGCAAATAAAACCCAAACTGTTTCTTCTTCATCAGTATCATCTCTAATGTCTTTACCAGTGTTTTCTTCTGCACTGCCTGATGACTGTGCCTTGAGTGAAACTCTGATTAATGTGGCTGACTAGCCGGACCACTGAGTAGAAATGGTAAATAATGACTTGTTTTTATACATGTAAAAACCAGTTCCTACTCAACTTGGAAATCCTTGCTTTTGGAAGGGCATTCTTCCATCTTGCATCCTGCTAACCTAAGGTCACTTAAGGAGTAACTGTTTCAAATGCTGTTGATTACAGTGATGTAAACGTCTGTGGCCCAGACACTGCAGTGAACAAGACTTTCCACACAGGAATATGGTTAAGCTGAAGGCCGCAACTTTTATGAACTACATTCCCTAATAAAACAGGGAAGAACCACTAGCCAGCTGCTCCCCACAAACTACCCAGTAAAACAGAACCAATGAGGTTCACCGAGCATGAGACGGTGGAGGCCAAGCTAAATGTTTAAGAGAAAGCTGACCGCATCCTCCCTCTGGCAAAAGTGACCAAGGTATGTGGTCCCACTGAAACTATCTCCTCCTACATTGTCTGTGCTTGGGAGGGGAGAGAAAAGAAATGTCAGCAGTAACTTTAATTTGTGTAAGGCGCTACCTTTTTGCCTGTATTGGGGAAAGAGAAATAGCTCACTGACATCTGGCTAGTACTTAAGACATGATCAGTAATTCTAGCCACAGCTAACATGAAAAACACACACTGGAAACCTACTCTCCAGTTGTGTGAATGGACAAACAAGTTCTCTTGTCTTTTCACTAGCTGAATTTACTAATAAAGCCACATCACGTTTTCAGTGTGGTAAACACTTTTTCTCACTAAAGCACACTATCCAACTCAGAGTATAAAGGCCAGCAACAGCCAGGCTAACAACAACAGTTACAGAAAGACAAGGGGTCTTCAGAGTAAGAATTATTTTATAAAGGAATTACATCTAACTTCTACTGAGACAGTCATGCAAATTTGGAATTTCCCACATGAACACAGACGATCACTGGGAACTCCTGTTTCTTGTCTCCAAACCTCAATGCTTGTTGGAATAATGGAGAAAGCTGTCTTTCTCACAGTCTTGACCTGTTACCAGTTCAAAACAAAGTCTTTTTTCTTTTTTTTCTTTTTCCTTTTATAACAACATGGAAAATCCAAAATTGTTTTCTAGCATGTACTGCATGTTTGGAAGGACTCACCTGAATCACTGGTGTCCTGTTGTCGAATTCCTGAAGGAAACCATCGAGTTCCATCACAAAAGTAGGCAAGCCATTTGCCCTCACCACTCTTCCTGGAAGTTTGTTCTAGAGCCTGGTGGTTTTTTTCTATGTTGTGTGTTTACTCTTACAATTCTTTCCCCAGTCCTGCTGATGGTGGAGTGTGCAAGAAGCTGCATGGGGCTTGGTTGCCAGCTGGGGTGAAACCACAACACCCCACCTGACAGAGAAGCTCCCACCCAGTCACTTGCTCATTCTCCCTCAGCAGGAATGAGGAGAGAATCAGAAGGACAAAATCAAGAGATGAAGGTTGAGATAATGACAGTTTAATAAGTGAAACAAAGCTACACACACAAGCAAATGAATTTTTTTTTTTAAAGGGAATTAATTCCCATCAGCAGGAAGATGTTTAGATACTTCCTGGAAGGCAGAGCCTCAGCACGCCTATTTGGGAAGACAAGTGCAATAATCTCAAACGTCCACTTTCCTTCTCCTTTTCCCCAGCTTTTTTTACTGTGCACAACAATTGCATTTGCTTTTTATCACACAGAAATCACATTTCCAGTAGATCTAACAGCCATCTCATTCTCCTTTTAAACTTTTAGCTATTAAGTCTCATTTTCCCCTGAAGATTTAGTTGCTAGTTTCCAAGTGCATGACTTTGCACTCTATATGGCTGTATGACATCAAGGGTTTCAGGCCACAGTTATCCAGTTCTCTTGGCTCAGTATCTTGAGTCTCTGCTGTAGCTTCCCAAAATCCTCTTACCAGTTAATCAGCTTGATCCTGCTTTTTTTGGGCAGCTCATTAAGAAATGCATTACACGATGTTGCACCTGAAACTTACTGCTCAGGTAGCCCACCCCCTGCAACCTGATACTTCTTCCAGTAACATCCATTATAATCTTCTCTTTATCTAAGTCTCCCATCTTCACCTTATCTACTTATTTCCACTTTTCTGCCTTAATGTGTAGCTACTCTTCATGAAAATCCACATAGTTTATATCTACCTATGGTGGGTTGACCTTGGCTGGGTGTCAGGTGCACACCAAAGCCACTCTGTCACCCCTTTCCTCAGCTGCCCAGGGGAGAGAAAATACAATGAAAGGTTCATGGACTGAGATACGGGCAGGGAGAAATCTCTCACCAACTACCATCATGGGCAAAACCAGCTTAACTTGGGGAAATTAGTTTTATTTATTACCAATCAAATCAGAGTAGGAAAAAGAAATAAACCCAAAACTTAAAACACCTTTCCATCATCCCTCCCTTTTTTCCCAGGCTCATCTTCACTCATAAATTCTCTAACTCCTTCCTCCAAGAGGTGCAAGAGGATAAGCAATGGGAGCTGTGGTCAGTTCATCACACACTGTCTCAGGGAGGACCCCTCACACTCTTTCCCTGCTTCACCGTGGGTTTCCAAGGATCACAGCTTCCTTCGAGGATCTGCCTGCTCCAGCATGGGGTCCTCTAGGGGCTGCTGGTGGATCTCTGCTCCACCATGGACCTCAACAGACCACCTGCCTCTCCAGGGTCTGCACTACAGGCTGCAGGGGGATAAATCTCTGCTCTGGTGCTTGAAGCAGCTCCTTCCCCTCCTTCTTCACTGACCTTGGTGTCTGCATGTTTGTTTGTCTCACATATTCTCACTCTGTTCTTCAGATGCACTTGTGCAGGTTTTTCCCCCTTCTCCTTAAGTCCTAGAGGCACTGCCACTGTTGCTGTTGGCTTGACCATGGCCAGTGGCAGGTCCATCTTGGAGCCAGCTGGTATTGGCTCTGTCAGACATGAGGGAAGATTCTGGCAGCTTGTCAGAGAAGCCACCCCTGTATGTCCTCCCGCACCCCCCGCTACCAAAACCTGGACATGCAAACCCAATACACTGCCATGTCTAAATTGCCCATGTCTAAGAAATCTTTCAGCAAATCAACTGTCACATTAATATGACACATGAAGTAAACCTGTGTTGCAATGCATCCTATTTTTCACTTGCCTAGAGGTCCTTATTAACATTCTTTTTAACTTTGAACTATATGCCAAAAGAAATCCCCTGGAAATATGTCAATTAAAGCCAGAAATATGTCAATTATTAAAATACAATTATATAATTTAATATATATTAAATATATATTAAATTATATAATTATAATTTTATAAATTATATAATCTATCAGTCTGTGAAGACTGTGTGAACAATTCAGAAGAAGACAAACTCAATTTTCTGAATAAATTCTTAATTGCAAATGCTTTTTCAAGCCTCCCATGATAGTGAATATATCCCTTTCAACACTTTTATGATCAGCTTCCACAGCAATAACTATTCACTATTGATCTTCATCCAAGGAGCCGCACACACATGAGTTGAATGAATCTTGACATTGGAAACCCACTGCAATCCCCTTTTTGCCAAGTCTAGATGACCTGCTCAAAGTCATATATGTTGTCAGCCTCAAAGGCAAGAAAAGAGCTCAGAGTTTCCTACTTTGACCTCTCCAAATATACTTTTATCTCCAACATTAAACTGCAAATATTATAGTCATGACAGCGCAGTTCTGTGTTCACTGGGGCACATGCCAACCATGCTTTCAAAGTGCTCAAAGCTAATTAGTTCCCTAGACTCCTAGACTTTATTGTACTGGTCACTGTAGAGCATCTACTCCTCTGCTTCTCCACTGCACAACCTCATCTATAAGTACTTGGCAGCTGGAAGGTACTGATGATCCAGTACAGTTGTCTATCATATTGTATAAAATTGTCTCATTGTTCCTTGCTTGTGCCCCATGACTGTGGCAAATTGCTTTCCTTTTTCCCTAGATTGCAATTTGCAATTTTTAAGGAACAAATATGATCTATTGGCTGTACCTGTGTCCATCACCTAGGGAAGTGAGATCCTCATGTCTGACTACAGATTTTAGCTGCTGTGAATATTCAAACAATGCAGTCAGGTGTATAGCTCATACTGGGGTTATTTGATGTACACTTTCCTGTGAAACTTTCATGGGAGAGGTAGGTTTGCAGTGACTGCAGACACCCAAGACTGATTTTCTTGAGCAGACAACTATTCCAGTCCAAAATTATGTATGTGTGAAATATCTGTGAAGTGTCATATAGTATCTTCCAACTCAGCTATGTCCTGTCGTTAGAGTCTATATAAGATACAGTACTCGAGAGGATGAAGCCTAGTGTTTCCTCCACAAACCAACCAGCCAGCTATCAGATGTGCCACTTCATTGCCATGTCAGCAAATAAAGGCAAAGTACTAACCACCCTAGTGTGCTTCTCCAGAAAATGATCCCCATCTGAATAGTTTAATGTAACATCTTAATCAGCTTTGAAATGTCTTCTGTGCCCAACAGGCATGCGTGTCAGTACCCGCTGTGGCAGAGGGCTCTGACTGTGCTTGGGACCCAGCAGCTGCAGCAGTTCAGGATGTCACCATCCACACCCCCTCCATGGTTTGCTACCACCATTGGCAGCAATGAACGTGCACCCACACCACAGCCTCACCTGAGCTCATCTTCATCAGCGACCTGAGCCATGACTTGAGCAATCAATCTGGATACAAGTCCCTCCAGCTACTTCAGCCGCTGTGACATCCAGCAAACTGGAGAGCTGACGTCCTGGCTGGGAGCTGGGCACCACAGTCCAATTCATTAGCTGACCTGTTGTAGCTCTAATAAACATGCTTTCTTAGGCATTATTTATATCATTTAGCACAGTAAAGTTCTCAGTGTCAATGTGTCTCAGCTGGAATGACAAAGAGCTAGTATTTCTGCTGGTTTTTCTGTATGTCTTTCTTATTGCACATGACAAACTAAAATCACAACTAACTCCCAATTTTCCATAGGGGAATTTGAGCAGTAGAATTACATCTCTGGGATAACTGATTTTCAAACCCCTACTTTGTATCAATTTTCTTCTGATGTGGTATCAAAAGTTGTGACTCACTCAAACTGTTTTTCCTCAACACTAGCTTATGTACTTCCAAATAAATTTCTTCCCAGTAAACTTTACGTCTTGAGGGCAATTCTATTACTGATGCCAAAACTGTAGGTGGTTCTGATGGAGATGAAGTAGCTTTGTGGTATGATAATCTCAGATCTACATCGAGCCAAACCATAGAGATGTATTAGCAACATGATAAATATAGAATACTAAGGAAGAGAGAGTTAAGAGAAGCACACCAGGAAAAACTGAACGAAAACTGTGACAGAATTTGCATATCTAATTCTGTACTCAAGTAGACCAAGAAGAAATTAAGGTTGCAATTAAGGTTTTGAGAACATGCAATTATTACTAGTGAAAGATTATGTATTATTTTCTGTTTCCTGAGAATTCCAACACATATACTTTTAACATCTTATAATGGATCTGTTTCTGTTGTTTTTACCTTACTTAGGTAAAATTCTTGCCAGTTAATAACACACTCAAAATAATATTCAGTTTGACAATATATTCAATTAATTGAGAGCTTACTCAGCTTATTACATAAAGAAATACTATAAAAAAAAAATCTAGACTGCTATGAGAATTGAGATTCAGACTTAGAATTAGATATGGTGTCTAATCCTTCTCACCATTCAACACAATTTGAAATGTTTGAAGTGATTTTCTATTCTTACTTGTAACTAGAATACATGTTTGTCAAAGGAAATATGATATTTGAGTTGCTAGTGTTCCTTTTAAATGGACCAATGTACACCCACAGACAGACAGACACAGACAGTATGTATCTGTGACTGCTGGAGCACATCAAGTGAAGTGGCTGGATTTTAGATCCCTGCTGGCAAACACAACCTGTTGGATGCTGTGCAATTCTATCACTTCACTTTGGTTCTTCAGTGGCAGTTGTAATCTTCTGAAAAAAAGAAAAATTGGTCTCATAAATTTCTGAGCTGTTTGGCTGAGTTCCTGTAATCCTTTGCCTATACAAAACTGCCTTCTATTTGAGCTTTGTTATCCAGTAAAATATTAGCAAAGTTCTCCACTGATATAACTTTGTCATGCAAGAACTTTTCCAAGATATTGCCTGCTAGATCTCAGCTTTAACTGGTAGGCATTAATATGTTTTAATTTTCCTGAATCAGGGAATGTCTGTCTCAAGAGCAAAACAAGGATCCTTGAGCCAGACTCTTGCACTGCACATGCAAAGAAATTTTTTGAGATCAAAGGAGAAAATCTGGCTGGTGTGAAGGGTGGTATCACTGCTAATCCTGTTTTATTTTCTGCCTAGTGAGAATGAAGAGCAGAAAACTTTATACAATATACAATGTAAACATAACAGAGGGCATGAGCCTGTCAGCCTATCATTGACACGAGACATGCAGACCTGGATCCTGAGAAGGATATTTTGTGAGCAAAGGCAATAATGAGGTTTTGAAAAGCACACATTTAAGAGTAGTGGATGCTTTAGAGCTGTGCTCCTACAAGTTGTGATTTAAAAAGCTGGAGGCTTCAATCTGAACCACTAAAATTCAAAATGACAGAAACTTACAAAATTTTATTGCTTTGCAGTTAATAAAATTTACATTTACATGCTGTCAGTTTGAAATGCTGAATAACTCATAGTTTAGAACACTGAACACCAGTTTGAATTACTCTTCAGTTCATTGCTTCCTACTTACAGTCTTTCTCAGATACCCAGAATAATCCTTCCATCACACACTTTTCCTATCTCTCTTAGTTCATCTTTGGCCCCAAAAATATCTTGACTTTGAAGGAAGGTCAGGGAAAGAAATGCATCTTGTTGCCATTAAAAAAAACTCAAACAACCTAGGCATAATGAAAAGCTCCCTTTCTGCTTGCTTAATGTGTTAATATAAGAACATTAAGGCCAATATACCATCTACAGCTTGGTTGCTCTGGCTGTTTGGATTTTTTTTTGTTAATTTACAGACTCAATTATGCAGACTCTTAACTTCACAACATTAGTGGGTGAGAAGATAGATGGTTAATGAAAAAACACAGAGTAGGAAACTTCTGGTTTATATGTATCTTGGGTAACATTTTTAGAAGAACAAGGATCAAAGATTGTAATTTGAAGAAACTCTCAAGACAGGAATAAATGTACGTGACTTTAGGGCACCCCTAAAAATTATGGGATGGCTAATATCCCCACAATTCTGTGGTCTGTTCTAAACCAGAAATATTAAGCCAAATCTTTGGCTCTATATAATAAAAACAGATTATCTAATGGTTTGCAGTGGGAAATATGAGAAAGAGCATTCATAAAGATTCTGTAATAGTTATGAATTATAAAGGCTTCCTCATTTTCAGTATGAACTGAGACCCCAATAGAAACTGTTAGATATTTATTCACATGCCCTCAAAGGGACTGCACATGGACATTTTTAATTAACATTATTTGCAAGACCTTACTCAAGTTGTTCATTATTAATTTGACATGTTTTGAAGTCCTGACCAGAAAGTTTTCATCACTTACTCTAATGACATCATTCTTACATGATTTTAATACTTTTAAAGGGTTACAGTGATTTGCAATCTATACTTATTTTAATGAAGAAAGAAAACAATGTTTAAGTAATCAAGGTCATAACATTTAAAAAAAAAAGTCAGGAAGCATAAAATAAACTTTGGGTCATTATCTTTAGCATGCCATTAGACCTTCTCTGTAAGAGAAAACAAGTAAAAAATAAAGGCACCATTTGACAGCACTTCTGCATTTCCAGAGATTCCCATTTTGTTGCCATTTTGCTCTTCTCTTTTCAGCTGCCCAAAATGTTTTGACATTTATTACTGGATATAAAACAGGTATATCAACTTCAGTTCACCTCCATCTGTCCTCACTGGCCAGATGTCTGTGCCCATCAGTTCAAATTATTAAGATAGGGTAAAATGTCTTTTCCTTGCCTCATTTGAATGCTTTTCCTTAGCTTTTCTCTCTCATGCAGTTTTAGCTATTGAAGCCAAACCTGCATGGTGTATCTGCAGCGATTTGTCTGAGGTTACAGCATTGGAAGCAAAGGCAGAAAATATGCAGTAAAAATATGCAGAAAAATATGCAGAAAAAGTTCATGTTTGTGTCTGCAAAGGATAAATAAATTCTACTACTTTCTTCCTAGAGAATGGTAAACATAACTAGAAGAAAAGCACCACTGAAGAGACCTGAGAGTACCTGAGAGTTGTACCATGATAGAGACAGAGAAACCTGCTCATCTTCATGAAGATCTGACAGGCTCAAATATGCTTAAACTTTGCTCTTTAGCTAGAAGCTAAAATGCTGAAATTTAGCCTTTAAAATAAAACGGGCGCTTGGCACCTCCCTTTGAAATAATGTGTTTAACTGTCTCAGCTACCTTTTATGTTCACAAATAAACATTTTCGTTGAAACTGGTTTCGTAAATAACAGCTGGAACTGTAGAACACAAGATGGCAGTGTCAGACGCCACGTACCAGCAGGGGACTGTGGGATGGTTCAGCGGTCTGTCCCGAGAGAGGGGACAAGCAAGAAGCGCTGAGGTCTTTGTCCTTTCTTTAATACCCCTGTGGAACAATTGCTAGGAAGCGAGGAGACCTTTCTGTTCCAACAACACCTAGAAAATACTCTGCAGAAGGAATAAAGATACAGTACCCTCTGCAGAATAGGTTTTGCTCCACGCAATTCTCTGAGATCTCCAGATCTCAGAGATCTGGATAAGGTGGTGTGTTAAGACATAAAGTAATATGTATCTTACAAAGTTATCAAGGAAAAGGAACCTTCTGTCGCTGGAACAATGCTTTTCTTTCCTTATCTAGCAAAGAATGAACACATAGGTTCTTTTTTTTCTCTCTCTTTTTTTTTTCTTTTCACAAATTTACATACCACCAGTCTCTAGATCAATACACATAGTGAGAGGCTAATCTTTGTCAAAGACATACAGGAAAATTAATTTACTAGTTCTTGAATGCCATGGTGTTTTTTCTGGTTTTAGGAAGCTCATTATAATCAATAAGGGCGTGCATGTGGAGGCCAGAGTGGAGAAGGTGCGAACGTGGTCTAAACCGTGGCAAAAGCCCCAGACCGAAGCTGCCTGAAATGGAGCTATCTGATTCCAGACACCTGGCAGAAGCTTTAGGGGAAAATAAGCTTTAAAGACCCTTTAATCAAACCTGTATGCCCAAAGCGAGGGAAGGTCATTAGCAATTACTGTTCTGCTGAATTTGAGGGATTCTTACTGGGGTGTCCATCATGACTTCCTCAGTACTACCGAGCACCTGAACCCCAGTCCCGCTCCCAGTGAGGGATGTGGGTCTATTCCTTTGCATGATGCAGTTCGGACCCCCAGTCTTGGAACTACGGGATCCCCCGGCTGTGTGTTGGGCCCCGCCCGAGCACGGGCCGTTTCAGCCCAGCCTGCCTTGCCCGGGCGAGAAGCCCCGCTCCCGGCAGTCAGGCGGTACCTGCTGACACGCAGTCGCTCTGGCTTTTTTAGTATGTACTGGGCTGGTGATTTTTTTCCCATCATCTTTACCTTGAATTCGAGGGCTGAGAAAGTATTTTGTTTAATTCTTGGGGAAAGTACAAAAATACCTCAGACGTGCCTTGGAAGTTTAACTGGAAATAAACCTCCTCATCAAAATACCTCGCCGGGAGCCGAGAAACCTCAGACAGGCAATCCCTCTAGTCCTTATTTTAAAGTATATTGATGGCTAAATCCTTCCACTTGCTCCGTTAAAAAGGCTGTGAGAACCCATTTCCTGCTCCTCAGCTGTCCAAAGCGGGGGTCGGCGTGTTTGCCCTTTGCGGGGCCGTTTTGCTGTGGTGGAAGGTGCAGCAGGGCCGGGGCAGTGCCGGGCGGCGGCCAGGCCGGATTCAGCACTTTCCCGATGATGACAGTTCCCTCTCACCACACCGAGCAGCGGCCATGGCCCGGCGGTGTCCCCTGCCCGCATCCCTGTCTCGTCCCTCCGTCCTCTCGCCCCGCCGCGGCCGGGAGCCGCTGTGTCAGTGCCCAGGGGGGAAACGAGTCCGTGAGTGGGTTTTGTAGAAGCACTCGGGGGGAGCAGCCTGGGGACTCATCCCACCAAGGGTACTGAGAAGGCCCCGGTAATGCCCCGACGTTCTCCGATGTGTGATCCTCACCCCGGTAATCACCAGCCCCGTCTGTCCCACTGGAAACACGCGTGTCTGCATGACCCTGTCTGGGCTTCTCTGTCACTCTGACTGCTCATTGGGCTGCGTCAGGGAGCATTGCAATGCGGGGGAGAGTAGCACAGGCTCAGGATCTGGCTTTGTCCGTGTCTGCCCGTCCTTCCAACTGTGACTGGGGTATCCACTGTCGGTTATTCCTGACGAAGGAAATGTTTCATGTGACTCTTCGAAGGTTAATGCAGCAGAAATACTCAGGGTTTTAAAAGCAGACGATGCCTGCCTCTTTATAGAAAAGTGAAGTTTCTGCCTTGCAGCACTTGGGCACGAATGTTGTGCCATCGACGTTGCAGTGGCGCTTCCGTCCTGCGGGGATTAAAGTCAAACAACGGCGGCTTCATTCGTTTATTCACAAAAACAAAAACGAAAACAACTAAACAAACAAACAAAAACCAAATAAACCAAACAACCCCAAAGAAATCACCCAGGGTGAATCCTCTCACTTCCTTTTTGACAAACGAGACCCAGCGCAGGGGCTCATCTGACCGCAGAGAGAGTGGGTGCCCCGACGGCCGGGCCGAGTCCGGCGACCGGCGCTGGGGCTGTGACGGAGGCGCGGAACTGCCGATTCTGCTTCCATTGGCTGCATCGGGTCCCACGGAGAGACCTTACATCGGGTGCATCTAATTTCTAGGGGACCTGCGGAGGTAAATACCCCAGGAAATGTGATGGATGCAATGGAAATGCACTGCGCACCCTATTTGCAGCTGAACCTCCCCATCACGCTTTGCTGTCTCCCACAAAGGACAGTTCAAGGCCATGGGTCGTGGCGGATCGAAGCATAAATACACGCGGGTTTTCCTGGCTGCGATGGTGATAGGAGAGGCGGGAAGGGAACAGCCCGCATGGGCGGCCCTGGATGCCGGATCAAGCCGCTTTCCAGCTGGGATTCCTCTGAGGCGTATGAGCGCCTCGGGGGCGAGCACAGCCCGGCTGCCCCGAAGGGCGCCGGGGCGGGGAGAGGAGGGCCCGGCTGCTCCGCGTGGGACTCGCTCCTGCCCCCGCCGGCCCGCCCCACGGACACCCACGGCCGCCGAGCTGCCGTCCGGGGGCTTGCGATGGCGAACAGCCGAGCTCCGGCGGCCTGGGGAAGGGCCGGGGGTGCCGGGGGGTGGGCGGCATCCCAGGTGCCCCGCTCAGAGGAGAGGGGCTCGCTGCAAATGTCATCAGGGCCCCGCTCGTTTCAGGCACATATGGTGGGTGGATTTAGGTGTCAAAAGCCGGCGAATTAGAAATGGTAATTGTCCGTCATTATGGGTGAAACGCGATCTATCACAACAACTGGAACATGTCTGGGCGCTAGCAAAAATAATTTGAATGATTAGCGATCATTATGGATGTCAAGCCGCGTCCATTAAGTTGTATGAAGAAATTATCCTTGACGTGCGAAATCAAACTACAAATACACAGGCCTGGCATTGAGAAGACCCTCCCTGCCGGGCCGCGGGAGGCCGGCAGCAGCCCCGCGGGGCGCTGGCAGGGACTGGGAGAGGCACTGGGACTGCTGCGCTGCCGGGGCCGGGCCGCCGGGCGCTCCCTCTCCGCTGTCCGCAGCGGCCGGTGACGAGGGCTCTGCCGCGAGCTTACATGGCCCTGCTCACGGCGAGGGGACAAGGGACAGGCGCTCGATCGGTCAAAGAAGGTTTTGCAGGGAGCGGGAGGCAAGAAGCAGAGAACCGGGCGGGATGCGGCAGCGATGGGAGGTTGTCCCGAGCAGCCGGCCGGCACCTCGCGGAGGTGCAGGAGAGAAAAGATGGGGAGAGCTTCTGAGATATGTCTTCTGCCAGGCACACGCTGCATCCTCCGTAGCTGCTCCTGTCCTTGGCATGAGGGGATGTCCGGGGATCCGTTCCCCTGTCCCGCGGGGTGCAGCGGCCCCGGCCCCTCCGCGCTCTCCAGCCCGCAGCCGCTTTCCCCCGCTCGCCCCCGCCGTGCCTGCCTGGCCGAGGGCTTTGCCACCCACTGACAATGACATTCTTCCCGAAGCGAGGTCGATTTACAAGTAGCTTCCATGTTGCAAATCTTGCATATATTATTTTCTAAGATAAAAATGTCGGGCTTTTCCTTTTAAAGTTCGCCCCGTACAGAGGGCTTGCAATAGATATTTTTTCTTGCATCTTCGTTTCTGTTCCTTCTTTGTGAAATAATTTGTTCGCAAAAACAAAGTGGTTATTTCAGTATCTTTTGGAGGTATTTTGGGTAAAACTATGTTATTGTGTTCCCACGAGCCATGACCTGACACGGACACGTAAACACAACTTCCCAGTGGCAGCGAATCCACGCAGCAAAAAGCAAAGGCTCTTTGAAGAAGAGCCGAAGACCGAAGAAACCCGTCTGTTTCTTCCAGACATTTATTTTTAATCGGGAAAGTTAGTAAAATTTCAGACAAATCAAAGGAACCTTCAGAGTTACTTGACAAAATCACAGTCTGCACCCGTGCAGAGTGGGGTTTAGAATTAGCAAATGAGCACATGTGTTCTTTTCTTGTTCTGGTCGGTGGGAAAACGTAGTGTGTCCATAGAAGTTCCCCCTTTGCCACCATTTTTCATTTTTAACTGAATAAAGAGAATCGCGAATCATTATTATTATTGTTGTTGTTGTTGTTATTATTATTATTGTTACTAATATTAGCTAAGTAAAGACTATTTGTCTTATGTGGTCAGTGCCGCCGTCCAGAACAGATTGGCAATGCCGCCACCTCGGTAAATCCGCGCACGACACGGAGGAAAACGTCTCCGCGGCTTCTCGGGGGGGTCTTCGGGGCTGCGCCACCCCGCCACCCCCCTGCTGCCGCCCAGTATCGCAGTAGAGTGCCAAAAGGAAAGTCCCAAACACGACCTGTCCCTCGCTTTCCCCTCCTGAGCGAAGAAGCCCGGCACAAACTCCGCCACCGAGTCCTAGCTCTGCCGACAGCCGGCAGAACCGCTTCCCTCCCTCCCCTTCCAGCCTATCCAGCTTTATTCGTACAGTTTGCAAATATGTATTATTCCCGCAAAAGCCAAAAATAATATTAGTCCTCTCCACGCGCATTTCATCCCTAATTATCACTCGAGTCCTCTGCGACACAAAGCGTTTCTTTGGCCAGTTTAAGCGCAGCGCAGATCCGTGGGCAAAGTGATTTACCCCGACCCGGGAGACAAACAGCGGGGGTTTCACCGTCGGACTTTAACGGAGAGCGGATCAGCGGTGCCGAGCGGGGTCCTCAGACCGCCGGAGCCGACAGGCAGAATAGGTGTCTGTAGCAGCGGGCAGAGGTGTTTTTCAGAGCCGTCACCCCCTGCAGGATTTGCTTTCCCCACAGAGCAATTTAGGAAACAGCGCCGTAACCCGCGCCCCCCCGACAGCGGCTCCTGTCCCGTGAGCGCTCGCCCCAGCGCCGGCCCCAGCCACCCCTCTTCCCGGCGGTCGGCGCCCCTGCTCGCACGCTGATACCCTTCAGGCCCGGAAAGCTGAAAATCAGACCCGTCTTTGCCTTTCCACCCGTTTTATGGTTTTCTATCATTCTCGTTCGGTGTGGAAGCATTGTTTTACTTGTCAGTCGGCCGTGCATGAAAAGGCTGCGTGTGGCCTTCCTCCCACGCTTCTTTTCTTTTTTCCTTCTTTTTTTTTTTTCCTAATAAAGAAAAAAATGTTTGAAGTACCTATATACATTTTTATTATTATTAATAGATTTATCCCTACGCTGGTGGGAAGGACATCCTTCACCAGTTCTGGTGGCTACCTGCACCCTTTTGGAGACAGCAAGGTAGTCCCTGAGGGTCGCCTTCTGCGCCCCTTTCTGTCTCTCCCAGAGCCGAGCCACTGCTGCGGGAGAGGAGAGACTTCTTGGCTCAGTTTCTGTTTCAGCAGAGGATGGATGTGTTGCTAGCTGCCATTAGTGTCCTTCGGGAGCCCAAGCCGTGGCCTCTTTACTACCGAGTCAGATTTTAGGCAAGAAGCCACAGGCGCACCTGAGAACCCCAGAATGGCTTAACCTGCAGCTCTGCAGCCACCACTCTCCGCTCTAATTTTTTTCAAGGATCACCCCGACTACCGCCAGCATCACTTGGGATGGTTAACACCTCTAGCGGCTCCGGAATGGGGCAACAGGCCTGGGGAAACCCTGGAGAAAGAGCCGGGGATTGTTCTTCAGCCACCCCAAGGGCCTCGGACCGAGGAGCCAAACCCCTTATCCTCTGCCATGATTTTCCTCTGTGGGCCGTAGGACCTGCCTAGGAGGCAGTCAGGGAGGTGTCTGCGGCTGTGGGTGGAGAAGGGCAGCCCTCGTCCATGGCCTGCCCCAGGCAGCGCGACATCCCCCTCCCGGGCCGGCCCGGGCGTGAACTCGCCCTCTCTATCCGCTCCACCCCTCCCTTAAAAAAAACAACGAACAAAACCCAAAACAAAACAAAAAACCCACACCACAAATATTAAACGTTCTAGGAAAAGGACAATCCCCACCTGCGGGTAAGAGTCCACCCTCTCCCGCGGTCCCTCGACAAGGAACCGGCCAGCCGCGGTGCGGAGCCGCCCCGGTGCGGGTTAATGCGGCTGCCGGGGAGCAGAGCGGGGCGGGGGTCCCGCAGGCGGCAGCCCTAGAGGGGCCGGAAGGCCCCGGACAGAACCTGCCGTCTCACCGGCGTCTCTGCTCGCCTTCGGAGGAGGGAGCGCTGTCCCGGAGCGGTGCAGTGTCCTGCCACTGACGGCCGTGACACCCGGTTGGGAAGCGTGTCATTTGCTCCCTCGTTATCCTTGCTCCCCGGGTAATTATGTTGTTTCCCGCAGCAGCGGACAACGCGAAGGAACAGTCCGCTTTCTTGCGGCTTTCGGAGAGGTTGGGAGAAGTAATGTATCCGATTATGCGGCCGGGACAAAAAGACCTGCCCTTTATTTTTCCCATCACCTCGGGAAAAGCCAGGTTGCTAGATGAAGCCACTTTGGCAGTGCCCTGGATCTCCAGAGGCCGCGGGGTCTGGCTTTCCGGCCGTCCGGAGGAGCACCCCTGTCCTTGTCTTAGGAGCCCTCCCAGAGGAGCGGCTGCTCCGGCGGTTTGGTGCTACAGACCCGGGAGAGCCGCTGGAAAGGCGGCCGGGATTCCCTGTGGCCCCGGCACGGGGCTGCCCTCGGGGCGCGTCGCCGTCGCACTGACAGGAGAATTGGAGCGGAAAAAAGCCTGCCAAAGCCTGCCGGGGAGAGGCCCTTAACCTCCGGACACCTTTGGCCCCTGCTCCCGGGAGCCCCTGGGAGGCTGGGCAGGTGCTGCACCGCCGGGGGGGCTGCCTGTGCCCCGGTATCTTCTGCTGCTTCTCCTCATCCCGGGAAAATGACGCTGATTTCTACCTGAGTATGTTAGCGTGTGTGTGTATGTGCGCAGGGGGGGACAAATCTACGTGGTTTCCTGTTTTATTACCCTGCGAGCGAGCGGGAGGTAGCTAAATATAGGCAGCCTCCCGGTTGCAGAGTTGGACTCTGCGACTGTGCGACTGTTTAATACACAAACACAAGCACCAGTGGAGACATATGCAAAGATATACACAATTTACATTACATTTCAACAATCGAATTTCTTGTAGCTGCGGTATTTCCCCCCTCTCCCTCTTGTCTTTGCAAGAATTTTTTTTTAGGACTAGAGCTTGCCCATGGTGAGATGGAAAATGACTCCCACGCCCCTGTATAGATGCGGGGTTTGTGAGAGAGGCCGAAATTGGGACACATTGTTAGGGAGATTATTTTTACGTTGAAGCCGTGTATGTGCTGATGAGCTGAATGTGTGTTTGAGGCTGTATGGAGAGAACATGTTAGAGCCCAGGTTTTGCTGGTAACTTAAACGCCGAAAATACAGAGTAATTCCTTTCATCTTGGTATAGTTACACGCCTGTTACTGGGGATTTTGCCATTAAGAAAAGGTAAAGGATGCAGAGAGTTTGCTTTATATTTCAAAAATCAAAATTATAAAGAAAAATAGGAATAGAAATGCCTCAAATTCCGGAAAAAATCCAGTTAAATTATCGATTATATTTTTCCAATATCAAATACTGACGTTTCTCAAATGTCGGATTTTGTCAACGTCAAAAGAAGACACTGTCGATGCATAAATATTCAATATTAAACACCAATACTAAAATTCCGGGCAACTTTACTCAGATCAACTTTTCCAGCAACTTCTATCTCGAGTAAAATGCACATCAGTTTTACCTGATTAAAAGGAAAATAGTTTGACACTTTGAGTCCGTTACCCGGTGTTATAACCTGAGGAATCTCGAATAACCATCGCTTCCCTTTCATATCAGAAGGTTCCCTAGAGCACTACATCCTTTAGCAAGCACGAATCAAAATAATACAATACGATGACCTACAGGGAAAAAAATTAAGGCTTAGAAATAGTCCGCTCCCTCGAACAGAGAGCCCGACAGGAACCATAGCCAGCTTTGCCAAAGCCATCCCCGCCAGGGACAAAACCTCCGCTGGTGCGAACTGTCCCATCGAACCTGAGACGGGAGTCAGCGGCTCGATGTCTTGTACGGGGCTACAGGCAGAGAAAAAAGCAAACTGCGAGGCAGCAGTGGCACATCTTTACCTCCTGAAGTGTACGAGAGCCCAGATTCTGCCATCCAAAAGTTTCATTTTCCCAGGAAGGAAAGTGTTGGGAATGTCGGAAGGAAATAGTTACAAAAAAAAAAAAAAAAAAAAAAGAAGAAGAAAGAAGAAAGAGACAGGCACTTCGGGATCGGGCCAAATAAACGTCAGTCCTCCTGCATCTGCCAAGGGACCACTACAAGGGAACACTCCTTTCGGCAACAGGACCGCCAACACACCCAGTGGAGCAAAACCAAACCCAAAGCATTTCCCCCGGTGTCATGACAGCTGTTGGCTTTGGGAACAGAGAGCTTGTCCCCAGCCCATGCTGGGGCTGGGGCAGCCCACGGGGAGCCACTGCCGCCCCTCTCCCTGCCGCCGAGTTCTGCTGGGGGTGCCAGCCCGGGGACATCGAACCTGCGGGGTGCCCGAGCCTGGGGACAGCGAAATGACAGCAAGGGAGGGTCGGAGTGAGAGGCTGACAGGGAAACAGCCCGGCTGCATCTTGGAGCTGCTGGCAAGCACAGCGGCCGGGAAGCGATGGGGAAGCAGGGGCTTCCTGCAAGCCACTCCGTGCCCGGGAGCCGCAGCGAAAGCCCGTGTGAAAACCAGCGGGAAAGGAAAGAAGCCGGCGGTGATGAAGAATCAGCGGCGCCCAGGCAATGCAGCCGCCTGTGAGCATGGTCCGGCCAGGGCTCCATCGGCGCAGAGAAACAACTGCAGCCACCACCGGGTCAGGTCCCACAGAGCGCCACTGCCCGGCCCCGGACCCCCAGGTGGAGCTGCCCACCCCATGGCAGACTGCCCTCCCCTTCGGGCAGTGCTGCCGAGGGCCGCAGCTGACGGGGTTGAGCCGCCAGCACCGTGCCGAGGGCCCGGGCCCGCAGCAGAGGCTTGGAGGAGATTCAGTCCAAGGAGGGAGGCTGCCCCAAACGGCTATCGCGGCTGTGTCGGGACACAGACAACCTCGGCAGTTTCGTCGAGGACTGCGAAGCCCCCTCTCGCAGCCCAATCCTGAGCCCGCGCCCCCGGTCTCCCCGCCAGACTCCAGCAGAGAGAAAACAATTCACCGACCCACACACTTTTCCCGGGATCCGCCAAGGTTTTAAACTGTCACGGCCCGCGGTAGAGGGGCAGCAGCCTGCACCAGGAAAAGCGGTTCGAGCTCCCAGTGGCTCCTCCGACTGCACCACATCCTCACCACAACAGGCAGCCGTAAATTCAGCCAGCGATCCTGGCTCTCCGGCAGATGGGGGATCGCTCCATCCGGGACAGGCGTTACCAAAGAAGTGATTAAGGCGCCCGGCCAGAGCTCCTGGGCCCCCTCCATCTCCCATTGAGGGAAGGGGCATCGGCGCTGCACGGTACAGCCAGGCAAGGCGGCCCAGATCTGCGACAGACTCCACGATTCGCACCACCTGCCTCTGTGCAAGCGGAAAAAGGAGGGATGTGGTCTGAACCACGGCCTGAGGTCTGCTGCGTGGAAAAAAATATCACTGGGGAAATCCGTGTCCTCTCTCATGAACGACACAAGCAGCAGAGGTAAGTGTTAAACTAAAGTTTATAAATTAAAAAAAAACCAACAAAACAAGTACAGCGGGTAGCTTACAAACATTCACAATTCATTTGTAGTAAATAATCTAGTTGAGTGCACAGTGCCATTAAAAGAGAAATAGAGGGGGGGGAAAAAAGAAGGGGAAAAAAAAGCAACGAGTTACCTTGGAAGAAAGAGACTGTAATTACATTGCTGAGCAGATCAGAAATCCCTGCCCCTGGAGGAGAGCTCTGCAGAAGAACTGTAAAAGGCACTGATGGTATTAAAGTTTCCCATTACATCGATTTCTTAAAAAGCCTGACTAGAAATATTCACATTGAATATAAAAATAATAACAACAACTTTAATACATCTGGAAAGTGCGAAAAATCCATAACTCCTCCCTCCCCGAACACGGAAAGATCTCAGGAAAAAAAGGAAAACAAGAAGTCAGGAGTTTTGATATATCTCACCCTTTTGTGACATATTTATCCTTTGCCAGGGATCATGGAGTACAGGAATAACATGGGCAACAAGAGCAGGGGGGACCTGAAAGAGGGTTCCTTACATTCAGCACCATACAAGGCACACTCAGTTTGCAACAAGTTGGAAGACCAAGGACTCAGACGACAAAAATAATCTTCCTTACAATCCACTGAGGGAGTCCTTGATCTCCTCTTTTGAGCTGCATTTGGTTTTGCGGATTGTACTTTTTTTTCCTCTCCTTTGTTTTCTCTCTCTTTTTCTCCACACAAGATCGAGTCTCTACCGATCCGAAGGAAAATAAAACACACAAACAAAAAGTCTACACCAAATACACTGACAACATGGATACCATGAACAAGTTGTGCCAAATTGCAAGAGTCCTCAGCTGGCGGGGTGGGGACAGGGTGAGGGTCAGGGTGGGGGTGGCCGAGAAGTCCTACGTTGAAAGAGGAGAGGGCGAGGAACCATCCAAAAATATTAATAATAAAAATAATAATAAAATAATAATAATAAATACTGTCCGAGGCACTGAGAGCTGCAGCTGGGGCTCTGGACTTGAGAAGCTGAATGGATGGATTCATGGATGGGGAGGTGGCAGAGGGAAGATGGGTTTTCTGGCTGCCAGTGTGTATGGTGGGGGTGTCGGTGCCGGGGGGGTATGTATGTGTGCCTCTCACTGGGTGCCGGCAGCTGCAGCGCAGGTGGACAGAGCCCACCCGGGAAGGCAGTAGTAGGGGTAGTAGTAGGATGGCTGAAGGGAGAGCAGCGAGGGCGGCCGCAGCACCTCGCCGGGGTGGTATTGTCTCTGGTCGTCGCGCACCAGCACCTTGACGGCCACCTTCTTGGCGGCGGGGGCGGCGGCCAGGAGGTCGGCGGCCATCTGCCGCCGCTTGGTCTTGTAGCGCCGGTTCTGAAACCAGATCTTCACCTGCGTCTCGGTGAGCTTCAGCGAGGCGGCCAGGTCGGCCCGCTCGGGCCCCGACAAGTAGCGCTGGTGGTTGAAGCGCCGCTCCAGCTCGAAGACCTGCGCGTGGGAAAAGGCTGCGCGAGAGCGCTTCTTCCGCGGTTTCGGAGCCGCCGCCGCCTCCTCCTCCCCCGGCAGCAGATTGCCGCACTTGCCCGCTCCGTCCTCTTCCTCCGGGGGGCTGCGATCTGCGGGCAGGGCGAGAGCACGGCGGTCAGGGCAGGCAGGAACCGGGACAGCGGCATCCCCGCTCCTCGAGGGGCCCGCACCCGCGCACAGGCGGCCAGGTGCGCTCCCTGCGGCCAGTCCGCAGCGACGGGGCGAGCGGAGAGCCCGCCAAGCCGCTGCCCGCCCCGTCGCCGGAACAGCCGCCGCCCGCAGCCGGGGCTTCTCGCTCTCCTTTAAGCGACGGGCGCTCTGGCGGGCTGCGGGCTCAGCCTGGCCAAAGGCCCTCCCCGATCCGCCCTCCCTCGCCCCGCGGGACGCGTTTTGGGTTTTCTTCTCCCCCCAACACAACCGAGCCTGTCGCACAAGCGACTGTCGCCCTGGGGGGCCGGCGGAAAGCCACGATCATCTCCAGTTCCCAGCCCTCCGGGTCATTCCCGCCCTCCTCGCGCGGGTGCGGAGAACCCGCCATCGGGGCCGCCCCTACCTGAGACGGCGGCCGACATCTCGCTGTCGCTGAGGCCGGCGGCGTCCCGCTCCGCCGCCTCCGGTGGCTGCGCCTCCCCCGCCGCCGGCCGCCCCCCGCCCGTGGCTTCCGCAGGGCGGGCGCGGCCACCGGCGCCCTCCTCCTCGGAGCGCCGCTCGCCCTCGGGGTCCTCGCTGAGCGCGGAGTCCGAGTCCCAGCCCGCCGGCGTCCGCAGGGCCGGGGCGCGGGCGGCGGGCGAGGCGCGCGGCGGGTCCTCGGCGGCGCCGCACAGCCGCCAGCCGCCGGCCGACCCCGGGGGCGGCGGCCGCCCCGCCGCGTGGCGGGCGCGCTCCTCCTTCTTGTTGAGGATGGCTTGGATGGAAAAAGGCGTCAGGGCGTTGCCGCCGCGGACGGACATGGCCCGGCGACGGGCAAGCCCCGCGGGAGAGCAGCGGACCGCGCCGCGCCTTCAGCTAGGCGACCGCATCGCCGGCCGCCGCCGCGCCGGTGCCGGGCCCTGTTCTGCCGCCGGGAGGGCGGGCGCCAGCGGGAGCAGCCTCTCTGCGCCACTGCCGGCCCGCCCGCCCATAGGGCCGGGGCCGCCGGGGCCACCGCGCTGCGCCGGGCGCCGCCGCGGGTCCCTGGCGGCGCGGGCGCTGCCTCCGCCCCGCTCTGTCCCGCCCCCGCCCGCCCTCCGCTTTTTCTGCCGGCGGCGCTGCCATCCCTCACGGCCGCCTGACAGCGCCGGCCCCGCGCCTTCCCATTGGGCAGCCCCCGCGCGCCCCGCCCGCCCATTGGCTCCCGCCGCGGGGCGATGCGGCTCCGCGGGGCGCGCGCCGGGGCGCGCCGCCTCTTAACCCCTTGCGGCCCGCGGGGCACCCCCGCCGTCCCCAGCGCCCGCGGCCGAGGAGACCATCGAAGGGACGGTCCCTCTGCATAGCAGAAAGCGGCGGCTTCCACCTGGAGAGTGTCGGATCATAGTTCGGAGGTGTTTCGGGTGTTTCCCCCCTCGCCGCGCCTCAGCAGAGCGCCGCAGCCTGGCGCCGGGAAAGGTCCCGTCCCGACGGGAACAGTCGCGGGGACGGGACCAACGCCGCAGTCTGGCGTGCATCGCTGCGTGCTGCTGGGGAAGAGCCTCGGAACTCGCTTATTTGGAGTCTGTCGGGGGCCGAGACGCCGCGCCGGTACGGGGCTGTGAGAGCCCAAGTCCCCGGCCGCTCGCGCTGTCAGGGTAAACGCAAATCAGGCTCGGCCAGATTTGAAAAATGTGCTTTTCACCATTTCGTTTGTTTAAAAACATGGTCGGGCTCATATTAAGTATGGTCTTCTGTCCATGGGGCTTTTAAAGCCCGTATTAGGAAAGCAATTTCTCGCAGATTAAACTCTTTTCCCTAAACCATGCTTTGCCTAAAAGAAAACGGCCCTACACAAGAAGCTTTTGGAAACTATTACACGCACGTGAATTGTACACACGCGACTCATTGCCAAAACAACAATATGCCCCCCAGCATCATGCTTTTCTATTTTTCAAATATTATTGGCGTTCTCGGAGCTAATAAAAATACCGGCAAGGGTATCAAGCAGGTAGATGAGAAATGAAACGCCTGCGCTTCACGAACACGGGTGTTTGGTGCTGGGAGAACGCGGCAACAAAAGGAGACAAAGCATATAAGAAAGATATCCGCAAACCCGCTTTGTTCCATGAACTAAATTCCCAGGGTGTTACCGGGCTTCTCCACAGGCGTATGGCCACCGCTAACACCTCCCTACTTGATCTCACAGAGATGAGCGTCTGTTTGCAGTAGACTACGAAGCAATGATAATTGATTATCAACGACTCTGGCATGAATTAAATGTTTTCAATCATAATTCTTACCCCCAAACTAAATCAGTAAAATAAATAATCTCTCTTTCATACATAGCACGAAGCTGGAGAGCACCTCTGCATGACTAAGCGAGAACTGGATTTATCTTTCTGAACAAACTCAGACCGTTTTAATGACCTTGCTTGGACTCACCTTTTACCTAGGTATTTCCCAGGAAAGCCATCGCTTTGCCACCGAAGACTTCGGTGTCACGATACACTAAGAAAATATCCAAAGGGGATTTTTTTAGAGCTGGAGGTAAACAAGAAGCATCTAAAGAAGCTGAGAGAAATCCACTTACGAGAAGATACACGGGGGGCTAGGAAGGGTGCCCTGTACGAGTATTTTAAAGGCTGCTTAACAGCCAAGAGATGAAATTTGGGATGTCGGAAGAGATGCGTGGCCTCAGACGCGGGCACAGAGGAAGGGCTCCGCTCTTCCAAGGGGGAAGGCTGGAAGTGCGGGTCGTGGGAGTCGTGGTTTGGGTTGACGGCCAGAAAGCGGCTCGGGGCACGGCGGAGACGGGGAGCTCCGGGACAGGGAGTATCTTTTGTCGGGCTCTGTTCAGGTGCGGCAGAGCGCCGAGAGCGAGGCAAAACGGGAGGCTGCGGGGGCCAGCGAGCGGCGGGGAGGAGGACGAGCCTCTCCCCCGGTGCAGCCGATCTCCGAGCTCTGGCACAGGGAGTTTCCAACCCACGAAGACCCTGATTTACAGAGTTTCGTGCCCAAACTGTTGAAAATACCTGCAGATGGTTTACAGTGGCTGTAATTCTTTGCCAAGTTACTCAGGTATCATACACACACACACACACACACACCCACACACACACCCTCCTTTTCTTTCTTTCTTTCCTAATTTTTTTTTCTCTCCTCCGCCTCTCGGGTGATCTCTGCACCCTCTTTCCGATCAGAAAACCTCTGTTTGGAGGAGGAAATGCCTGAGGAAGAGGCCGGGAGGAGAGCGAGCGGCAGCGGGGGTAAAGCGCAGGGGAGCGGCGGAGGGAGGCCGGGCAGGGCCGGCGGGCCGGGGCCGTGGCGGCCGGGGGCCAGCTGGGTGGTCCCGCCTCGCCCGGCCCCCAACCCCGCCGAGGAGACGGGCAGTGGGAGGGAGGGAAGGAAGGAGGGATGGATGGGGGGAGAGCGGCGGCCCGGCTGTGCACCGCGCTGGCCGCTCGGGCGAAGGGCTGGCAGCCGGCTCCCGGCCGCGCTCCGCGGGGCAGCACCGGAGTGGGCGGCCTGCGGAGGGCACAGGGCCCCCTCCCAGAGTGTGAAGGGGAAACCGGGCGCAAACTCTCCTCGTTGAAAAAGGCTCGGAGCGGGCATGAGGACGCAGCGGTGAGGGCAGTAGAGGGGCAGGACAGCACCTGAAACGGGGATGTCTGAGGGGGCACGATTCCCACCTTGCCTCCACCCTTGACAAGAGCTGCACACCTCCCATTACTCGCCGTCTGAAGCGGCCAAAAGCCTTGATACACCGTAAGATACCGTAACACAGGGGTCCGCCGTTTCACAGACTTGTATTACATTGCAGCGGGGGAAAGCCCAAACCCCGCCGAGAGCTGCCTCTCCCCGCGCCCACCGAAGGCCCCCGGCTCCCTGTCCCGGGAGCCCGGCTCGCTGCCCCTCTCCCTCCCGCTGCCCAGCGGCGGAGCCTTCCTGGCCCTGCCGGCGGCCGGGCTGCCCCACCTAGAGGCGGCCTGGCCGCACTGCCCGGCCCGGGGCTCCTCTCGGGGCTGCGCTCGGCCCCCGCACTTACCGGGGCGCCCGTCGGGGCCGTGGTGACAGCGGGGCTGGGGCGGTCAGGGCAAGGAGACACGGGTGCCAAGGCACAGCCCCGGTGCCCGGTATCCAGTGACAAACCACTGCGTGAACTGGACAGCTGGAGGGGAGCCTGCCTGGCTGCAGTGTGAGATGGCTTCTCTCAGCCACCTGAGCCGTTTTACTTCCCAGGTGAGAGGCAGCCCGCTCACAGAAGCACTGCATATGACATGTGGGGTGATGAAATGGGGAAAGATGTGTTCTGCTCATAGGCAGCTTATGAAAGCCCTTTTATCACATGTGAAAGCACGAAGAAAGGCGGCTGCAAAACCTTAAAAAAGTCTTTGTAAGGAGCACACACTTTCTACATAATACATAACGTTGTATAAAAAGACCCAGATGATCCCCTGAGTGGGAGTACATTGCACTGGGAAAAGGAAACGTTATAACTTTTCCTTCAGGGTAGGATTTGCCCAGTATGGGAAAATAATTAGTGGTGTAATCTCCATGTGCCAGTTCTGGGGCAGAGCCAAGCTAGCACAGTACCATTTCTGCCTTCCAAGCTCTTCTCAGCTCTGAGGCAGGCCAAGCAGTTTCATGGCCAGGGGCTACCACACACTGCAGCCCTCTTGGCAGCACCTCCCAGAGCCTGCATGGTGGTAGGTAATACTTTTGCCATACCTTATTAGAGGTGATTTTTTTCCCTAGATACAAGCTGTCTCCCTGAACTAATTTGCCTCCCGATATACTCAGAGCAATGCAAATCCTTGCTGAGTCTCCTGCTGGGTCTTCCAGGGGCTTAGGTGGAAGATGGCAGTGGTACAAACAGTACTTCCTTCTATAAGGAATTTTAATCCCTTGTTGGTAATGGGGAAGATTTCATTCATGGCTTTTACCTCAGCTGCGCTGCTCTCTGGCTGCACAGAAAAGGCACATAAACATGTCCTGGACACTTGTTTTGCAGGAAAATCTTAGATCATCTGCTTTTAAACAGGTTTTGACTCTATTTCTTGAATAATAACAATTTATTTCCAAAAAATGTAGCTGTAACTACACAGTAGGTGACAGCTGTACATCTCTAAACCACATTCCTGTCAAGATTTCTCCATGTATTTCATGAGGGACCTCATACAAGTAACTGCTGCAATATTCAGTCTCCAAATTCCTTTTTACAGTTGACATAAGGACCCTGTGTTGTTGCTGAGATGTCAGCTGTAAGATGCTTCCAGACTTGAGTGAGAGAAGAATATACCTTCTACAATTAAGAGAAAAATTGGAATGATTTTTAGAATTCAACCGAATATGTGCAAATATAATGCTGACAATGAGAACTTTGTTCTCACTAACTTGACAACCTTTTAGCAAATTAGCTCAGTAGGTTTTAATAGCTGCTTTACAATCCCCTTCTCTGCTCATATTCCTCATATGGGGAAAAGCTCACGTCCTTCAGGCCTGGGAGGCTCAAACAAAAACACTCCTATAGGAGTTTACAACCAAACTGAAAATAAGGCTTGAATCTTGCTGGTTGCATATATACAGTGACACAATTTCTCCCAGTTTTATTGCTCAGAGATGCTGTTTCTGGGAAAACCAAACCAAATCTCCCTCTTGTTGCTTCATCTTTACGCTAACAAGTGAAAGCTTAGCATGCAGAGTACTAAGCATGAAAATAAACCTACCAACATTTCATTTCACTGCATGGCAGTTTCCCCTGAATTATTCCTCCTTGCAAGACCTTGAAAAGGAGAAGACACATGGGTTGTCTAACCACGTTGTGCTCCCAGGAAGGAGTGAAGCTGCATGGTTGTCTCTGATGATTAATGTCAGGAGGCAACCAGCTCTGTACACGCTGAGAGTCCTGTCCCACAGTTGCCTTCAGGCACCATCAGCTTTTGAAATATGCTGCTTTTTCTAGGCTAGGTTTCCTACTAAAGAAGTAAATGGCTATATATTCCTCATTTTCTGATTAGTTACCTGTAGGATAGCAATACAACCTGGATAAGAATAGTTTGTTTTACTAACAAAAACCAAATTAGCATGTGCAAATGGCCAGGTGCTTCTTACAGTAATTAATTAAGGCTTTTGTAGACCCTATATTTAGCTTCTAATCTGTTTTATTTGCAGTCCCTGATAGAAAAATTAAAGTAGAAACAGGTTGAAATACTTATGTCATATGTGTGAGTCATCCATACAGTGTATCTACTTGTTCTGAATTTTTCCTTATAATTTAGTAGAACATTTTAATGACTATTCACCATATTACAGTAGATGTGTTTACTGTGTGCAAGTCTCTAGACTTTTAGGAACACCTCTAGCACAGGTTAATCATTCGATGTTTATTTGATACAACATCACATGAAGTCCTGGTTTCCTTTACCACTGCCCTTCCACCTATACGAAAGTAATAAACTTTCCTAATTTTTGTTTGAAATAGTTGAGCTCACTGTTCACATATTGTGGAGGAACTTGGTAATGAAATCATTACCAAGTACCTACACTGGGGTAACATTTAAATATTTTTATTGCTTCTGATGCTTAGGTAAATCAAGTGAGCCTCTCAGGATACTGGCACTGCTTACACTTCTAAAGTGATTTTACCTCTTTGTCTGACAGTCACCTCTTTATTGATAGCAAGTCAATAGTAATTTTATATTAATATTTCTATCTCTTTATTATTCATATCAGGAGTAGACACCTACAAAAGGTAGAACCTGGTAGTGTTTGGAACTTATCAGTTAAAAATTTACACAGATCATTGATTTCAGAATTTGAGAATTTGAGATCAAGGACTCATTTGTTTCACATCCTCCTCACACTGAATATGAAGCCTAAACCATGGAGATAGGATGTGGCATTTCGCTGTGTGTTTTGGGCAGTCTCCTGCATGCAGTTCTTGCTGTTGGGATCCTGCTCTGAGGAGCAGACCTGACTCAGGAGCTCCTGTCCTGACTCAGGTGTCTCAAACATGGTGTGTTGCAGAGATGAGAATTGTGGAGTATCTGTCCTGTTTTGGATCCAGGCCTGTGTGATTGACTTCCTGCATCTGAAGGGCAATCAGAGGTGTAAGAGCACCAGCAGTTGCACTGGGTGATGGGTCTGGTCCCCAGGAATGCCCATCGTGCTGCCCAGCAGAGAAGGAAGCCAGGCAGTTTAGACCAAGAGTCTCACTCCATGTGAGACTCGGTTCTTTGAAGGGACCCCTGCCTCTGTGAGAGCATTGTGACATGTCTGGTGGAAAAAAGGCCCCCAACTCTGCCTGCTGTGAGACAGGAGTCCTTCCCTGCAGCTGCCTTGCAAGCTCACAGTGCTGGCCTTGCCCTATAAGCTGTGGTGGAGCAGCCAAGCCAAGCAGTTTGAGCATGGAGAGCTTGGATCCAGCGTTGAGATTATGAAGTTAGAGCAATTAGCAGGTTCACTGTGTGAGTTGTTTCCACTGGCAATGATTTTGTATGTACAGTGACTGTATGTTTCATCTGAACACAGCTTTTACATTAAATCACCAAGTCTTTTGGCTTTCTCAATGAGAATACAAATACTTACATAAACTTCACAAATAAATTAGTGACTCTGTTTTGTTCAGTAAACCTGCAGATTTAACTGGCTGCCTGAAAATTACAAACCAAAACCCAAACATGACACAAGTTGTCTGCAGGCAATACAGGTATTGTTCATATTTTCTGAGTGTTTCTTAGAGGAAAGAGACTTTGAGTGTGCCAGTTGTGGATGACTACAAATAAGCACCCTGTCTTGTCCTTATGATGCTCAATTCTGTTCTCTCAGAATTTCTGTCTTCATTAGTATTTTTTTTGCCTAATTTTAGATGTTCTGAATTATAGGTTGTCTCCTGAGTGGGTTCTCTGGGTATTCCTGTCATAGAAGTAGCTATTTCTAGAATTCATTCTAGACATGTTTTGGAATTTACCTAACAGAAAAAAAATGTTAAGACAGGTTGATGCCTTAGGTGCATCAAGGTGGCAGATGACAAATAAAAACGTGTAATATGACAAAAGCAGTTTGGACCCTACCCCTTACATGAGCAAGTGTAAACAAGATGGTTGGAAAAGTAACCAGTACTAAAGGATTTCTGTGACTTAGTGGAAAACTCTTGTGATGTGAGTTGGACAGAAATGTAGGTAGACAAAACATCAGTTATGGATTCCTTGGAAAACTAAGAAAATCCTTTCATTTCTCCAGGTTTTCCACAACAAAAGGATGCAGAAATATGTTTGCAAGTGAAACGGAGAAGTAGAGGAGTGCTGTCTGGAAGGAATGCTTCCAAGATGGCAAATTGTGATATCCTGCAGTATCAATGAGGTTATTTTTGGCAGGACAAATGAGAGCTTTCTACTCTCCCTGCTTTGGAAGGTGGGTAGTCTGTGGTGTGACCTTTTGGTGCTTTATAGTATCATCTGTATTTTGTGAGAGCTGATTAAGAACGCCATGCTTTTATCCATGTACTCCTAGCATTTCAACCCTGTACAGGAGCATAGTAAACTGCCGCCTGTAGGAAGCATTAAAACACAGTCTTTGTTGTTCTCAACTCTCATATCTCCGGAGGACTTCAGATTTGTCTGTATTTCTTTCACACACCGTACACTTTGTGCAACACCTCTCTGTCAAAGATTGTTTTGCACCAGATATGCTCCCCCATCAGGAAATATAACTCAATAAAATGAAGTGTTATGCTTCATAGCTCCAAAAAGATGTCTGCAGTATAGTCTTCTGCAAAAGAAGCAACAAAGCTGTTGTAGTCCAAGATCTTTGTACTGTTGATGATTTGGTCTGGCTGACCAGAAATTCCAAACATGGATGGTATATATGTCTATGGATCAGTCATGGATATCCATATCTCTGACTTTACCCATAGTTATTGTGCAGGGGACAAAGATCTCCCAAAGGCAAAGGACCTTCATGTACAATAATATTTCTTACATAGGGTTTAATTTATCTATTTTAGTATGACCTCGACAGCGAACTGTAACAAACCTCTGCATGTTGACCCTGAATCCCTGTGAGTTGTCGGCAGCTCTGGAAGAGCAGCAGCGTACTGGAGGGAAGAGTGGACATCCTGCTGTCTGTGGAGGATAGGGAAGAACTTCCACCTTCCAACCCCAAATGCCTTGCTCTTTGCACTGCATACAGCCAGGTGCACCACTACAGCTCCTGGGGCTACTTTCTAATACATGGTGACTTCAGAAGCAGGCCTGGGCAGCTCAGGTACCTGCTTTGGGATAAGGTAACAGCTGCTTTTACAGAGAATATATTAAATGTCAGAACACCTGGATAATGAAACAGTGAGATCCTTTCAGTGAGGAGGAGGCAAGTCTAGCAGCAGAGGAACTGAAAAGACAAGTCAATGTCATGACAGGGATCTGTGCATTGTTTTGTTTGAATAGCCCCAGCCCTTTGGACATGTGGTAGTGATACTTGTGAGCATCACAGCGCCATACTCTTGTATTTAATAAACTTTTCAAAATGTGTTGATTCTGAGACTCATGATAAGACCAGTTTATGAATATATTGGGTTGCTGCTGGCTGTAGCTCACTTAGACACATATCCTTTGTCATATGACCAAGCATCTGGGCCCCAGCCAACATTGAAAAATCCCCTGTGCATTTTCTCCAAGAGGCAGAGAGTGTTCAATAATTTCCTTGAAGAACAGGTTTTATTTTCCCACCTGCTGGCTCAGCTGCTTTTTGATGTTGAGTCTGTCCCAGTTCTTGCTGCATCCTGGAAGTGTGAATGGTGACTCTAGTCACATTAGAGTTGACTGAAAGAAATGAGGAATAAGGATGGCTAAGGAAAAGGGAATTATGATTGCTTTACTTGATATTTTCACAACTTCTCTCATCATATTAACTCTCACAGGTTAGTACAAATAAGGTAAAGGCCCCCTAGGTAAAGTCTAACCTGGTTCAATGTCAGTACATCCATGTACTTTTTTCATCCACAAAAGTTCTTGGTCATGGCAAAAAGACTGAGAGGAGAGAAGAATGGAGCTGAAGAAAGGACTTTTTAAGAACTAAAAGGAGGACAAGGGCAAAGGAAGAGATCACATATATATGTGATTCAAGAGTATGCAACAAACTGATGAGGGAAAGGGAAAGGACAAGGGAAAGGATAAGGACAAGGGTAAGGGGGAACTGAGGTCTGAGGGATCCTGTGAGAGAACTGAAGTGCATGGATGGGAACAAATGGACATTGAGCAGTGAAAGACAGGTTGGATGAGAAGTGAGGATGGTGGGAATTAGACTGGAAAAGTGTTAGGAAGAGGGGGCTGAAAAATGAGAGAAATGAGAAGGACCTAAGCAAGGAAGCAGAGTGGAATGGAATGGAATGGAATGAATAGCTTGTGTTAAACCACCAAATCCAACTCATTACACTTGAGAAAAAAAATGTTAAATGCACTGTTCCTGAATAAGTTTGATGCGCCTATAAAGATAGACCCATGTTATATGGAATTTAATATTGCATCTGGAAACAAAACTCTGGGTGGGTTTGGACTTATGCATGGTATGCTACACAGCATTCTCATGGATATGGAGTTGAAGAAAGGTATTTCTGCTGAAAGTGGTGAATCCTGCCTGTGCTGTGCAGAGCGGGAAGCTCAGGAGGAGCTGGTGGATGGGTGGCTCAGGATACCCAGGAGTGGTGGCCCCAGGACCATCGCACGCGAGCCCTCCTTGTTCCTCTCTCGAGCACTTGAGGGTCTTGCCTAACCTGCCCCAGGCTCTGGGCGCTCCAGCCGCAGGAAAGGGATCCTGCCTGTGCCTGCCTGTGTGCGCCGTGCCTGCTGAGCTACCTGGCAGGCACCAGTTGCCATCTAGTGGCTATTGTAGGACTCTCTGTGCCTGGAAAACAGTTTTTTCCAACCAAATTGCAACCCAGCAACTGCTTTTCTAGAGAAGATTTGCACGATTTGCCCCCAGAGGCTCTTGAGTGACTCGCTCAGAAGCACAGGGTCTGACGCTGGGAGCGAAGAGTGGGCGCCCCTCTCTGTAGCACCCAGAGTTTGGCCTTGCTTTGCAATTAGACAGGTTATTCACCTGCCTTCTAGGTGTGCATTTTACAGAAGGAGAAGGCTGGGAAAGTGCCAAAAGCAGCCGAGTGCGACATCAGCCCTGCTGGGCTGGCTCCCTTACTGGCAAATGGGAGCTCAGCAGAAGCGGGATCTTCACTTCTCACTTTTGATTCTGGCCAGATTATTGGAATAGGTTGGAAGTTTTTCATCATTATATTTTAGTATTTTCTCCCTTGCTAGATCCCAACCAGACCAAGACAAAATACTCTAGCTGTTGGGCAAGCACAGAGCAAATATTGGTCCAATGGGTATGTTGCATTGGCTCCAGACCATTCCTTTCCCCTGGTCCCTGAGAATTGAAGACATGATGCAGATGGACAGTTTAAGACTGATGCCCTTGAGTGAAAAAAAAGTAATTTGATTCCTTCTCCTTTCAGAGAGCTGCCAGTCACTTTCCATTTTTTCCCTGAAGAAAAGACATGATAAATGCTGAGAAAATTTGAGAAAGGTGAGAAAAGAGGGAGAGGAGTGAAGGAATGAGATCTGTGAAGCACTCCCACTATTCACTGGTGTCTTTGAACAATCCCATTATCTCAAGAAATCAAGTGGAAGAATCTTAAGAATTAGGAGAATTTGGAAAAGTGGAGTACCTACTGTCCCCATTATATTACTCTCTTGAAAGGGAGACCACCATGAAGGAATGGAAGAATTTTCCTTCCCTGTCTCATAGAGTGCCTCAATACAGAACACCCCCACATCCTTTACTGTGGTAGCATCTCCTTGTCTTTGTGTTCACTCGTGATGGATTGTTCAATTTTGGGTTATTGCCACTGTGGTATACAATCATCACAGCAAATAATGTCCAATTGTACTCTAAGTACTTATCACTTGCACACTGAGCATAGTTTTGTTTTCAGAAGAAAAACTTCCCCAGTTCTGAAAATACGACAGAACTGTATGAACATCCATCATGAGGTCGTAGAAGTAACTGGACTGTATTTTGTTCGTGCAAGAAAAATGGAGCTCACAACATGTCTGTACCAGCAAAGCTTTGTGCATGTGTGTCCTGGTTTGAGACAAATTCAGAGGAAAACATCTGAAATGTATGTATCCTCTAATAGAAGGCAGATTTCAGCAGCCCCTCCCCCACCAGGTTCAGAAAGAAATTCCTCAGAGGAAAGTGAAAAAAACTATTTATTTAACAAGCAGGGTGCATGCAGGCACCAAAAAAAAAAAAAAAAAAAGAATGAATAATGTTAAATAATAAAACCTCTCATGTAGAGAAAACCTGAGTCCTTTCTGTAGAGGTAGCTTTGCTCTCTCTGGAGTTGGGGTGCCCTGGGCCGAGGTGTCAGGCTTCCTGGTGATGTTCTGGTGTTGCTGAACAGTCCAGAAGAAAAGAAGAAGAAGCCAAAGTCCCAGGGACAAACTTTCTTGCCTTAGCTAGCAGGCTAGCTAAAAAAGCAAAGAATTTTAGCTCTCTGTCTCTCTCCTGAGAAACAGAGATGAAAGTTGGGAAAAAGCAGGAAAGTCCTTTTCTCCACTCTGCTGCAGCAAGTTATCTGTGTTTTTGAATGCAAGCTGCCAAAAGAATCCCACCGGCTTCCCCCACCCTCTCTCAAAGGTACAGAAAGGCACAGGATTCTTGTCTGGGCATAGAGCAGGCAATAGGGGATGCAACATCATAAAGTCATCCCAAAACAATGTGTTACATGGCACAGCTGCCTTTCTTCTTTCTTGGATGCACTTGAAGAGGATCCTTGTGTCTCCAGGCTAAGGCAAACCAATATATACCTGCAAAGCATGGCTGCAGGGCAAAAATCTGAAGCTGTTGTACCAAAAAAATCTCCCCACCATAGATGTTTTATAATGAAAAGAACCCCCAACCTTTTTTTTTTTTTTTTTTAATGCAGAACTCTGTCCTTTATATGTTTATTTGAAAACAGAAGAAAACTTTGCTTTATGCTTTTGCCTAAATTAAGGACTTCATGCTGTCCTGCCTTGTCTCAGTTTAAGACAAGTTTAGGAGGAAAATGCTCTGGAATGAATGTCTCCCCCAAAGTCAGGGTTTTGGCACTCCCCTCCCCCACCAATGCAAAAGGAATTTCTTGGATGAAAGTGAAAAAAACTATTTATTTAACAAACAAAGTGCCCACAAGGCACAGGAAAAAATGAATAACGTTATATATTAAACCTCCTCTCTGCAGAGAAAGCTGGTGGATTTGGAGTTCCCTCTGCAGCTGGCTCGGCCCCTCCCGAGGTCCAAGGTTGGGATGCGGCGTCCCCGCAGCCTCCCTGGCGGTCCATGGGGTCCGATGATCTGATTCTCGGATCACAGTAGGCCGAACAGTTCCAGAAGTAGAGGAAGAAGTTCTGGAGGATTTTGGTGTGCTGGTATGGGAAAATTTCTTGCCTCAGCTACCAGGCTGGCTAAAAGCAGGAAGGTGCTCCCTCGGCTCTGCAGCGGTGAGGACGCGGGGGAGTGTGTGAGTCCTTGAACACAAACTGTGCTGAAGAATTCGCCTGGCTTCCCCCGCCTTGCCTCAGACCCAGCGTAAAGCTGCGGAACCCGTTTCTGGGCATAAAGCAGACAATAGGGGAACACAGTATTATCATAAAATCACCCCAAGACATGCCTTTTTTTTTTTTTCAGTGGGAAAGAAGGAAGGAAAATATATGAGCCACTGAAAGTTGAGAACAAAAACAGCTTCGATCTTTGAAAACAGAAAAGTAACAAAACTAGATCAAGCAAAATGCAAGTCTTAAGGGAGTAGGACCCTGCTATAACGAGATATGGTCATACAGGGAATAAAAGGCACAAATTGCAACAGAGAATTTCACGTTAGAAAAAATTCTTTAAATCTAATCAGCAACAAGAGTTGGGTGACACAGGAGTGGTGTGTGTGTGTTTTGCCATCACTGGGAATCTGTAGGATCTGGTTAGACATCACATGCTTGGAACAACCTGGAGCAACCTGCCCAGTGGATCAGTCAGTCTTTTCCTCCCCCCATGAGAGTGGCTATCGTGTGGCTGACTTCCAGAGGTGTTGGTGCCAAACCTGCATAAAGAAATGAACCAACTTCGCACAGCCGCCAGCCCCTCTCTGGCGGTCCCATTCCACCCAGCACTGCAGGCAGCAGGGTGTGGAAAGGGCGCAGCCTCCAGGGCCTCCCTGGGCTCAGCGGCCCTTCATGCTTATATCTGCTGGCTCCTCTTTTCCACTTTCACACCAGTTTCTGTCCCCGGGCCCTCCTCTGATTCAGAAAAGGAGGTGGCATCTCACTGGGAGTAAATGAGTACCATTTTACTTTGATTAGATCTTCCCCAAGAGAGTATTTCCTGTGATTGAGGGCCACATAGAGTTCTAAGTTCAAAATTAGTTGAAAGAAGTTTTATCATAAGTTTGACTTTTTTTTATTTGGCCTTATATTGCCTATTTACTTAGCCTGAAAAATCCTGAATAAATAGAGTTAAATAAGCACTATATTACTGAGCAATTCTTAGCTCTTGTTTATATAAAAAGAGCAGAGTGAACCTATCATTGTCTGAAAGGAAAGTCACATTCCAGATCTCTGCTTGCTTTGGGCACCAAAGCGGGAATAACTATTTAATTTTAACATTTTCAAGTTTATATACTGGAACTGATGCTGGAGTATCATGAATGTGATCACAGAGCACTTTTATTTCATGTATTCCTCTTTATTCATTCATTTTAATGTATGTTAACTTATATAAATCATTGCACAGCATGTGTAACATGTTACAATGAAATCTAGAAAAGAAAAGAACATCACTGGAGGGCTGAGTTGTACTGTTGACAGTGGGACTGATAGCTTTGATACTCCTCTGTTGTTCATTCTCAGTTACATCCTCAGTACATGTACAGAGGTACAGCCAGTGCCTGTGCTGTCTGGCTGTGTGATCAGCAAAGGAGCTGTGTTTAAAAATACGGCTCAATTTTGGCTATTCATGTGGTTTGCAAGGGTCCAAATTATTCTGAAATATGTTACAGAGCTTTTTCTACTTTAGGTATATTCCCACTGGCTAGTTAAGCTGGATAAGAGCTACTTTTTGTGTATGGCTTAGCTGGAGCCACGTGTAAGCATTGTCCTTCCACAAGGAAAAGCCCCAAATGATCACCAGGACTGCAGCAGGTACTTGATCTCCAAACTGAACTGACAGAAAGGCTTATGTTTCCCCAGTGGAAAGCAGTTATTTTCAGTGTATTTGGTGACATTAGGGACCAGGGCTCTGAGACAGCTTTTCTGCATTTCAGGGGACCTCAGCTTGCTGATATGAGATGTTGATGGTGAGGGCAGAGATGCATGCCTTTCAATTGCCAGTATAACTTGTTGTCAACCCTAAACAAATACACAAAATAAAAAATAAAACCTCATTCTTGGTGATGCATTTTCTTTTCTAGAAATGTTTTATTTTTAATAACCTTCACTTCAGCTGTTTCCCACCTGATCTAGTTGAAGTTGCCCCTGCTCATTGCAGGGGGTTGAACTAGGTAACCTCTAAATGTCCCTTCCAACCCAAACTGTGGTTCCTTGAACCTATGAAAACTGAGCTGGCCTGGCCTACACTGTATTTCTAGAAAGCAGCAGAAGAAGAATTTCCACAATGCAGAGGCCACAGAAAAACCAGAGGCCTGTGATAATAAAAGGATTTATATTAATAATAATTACTATTGTGGTATGTTCCTTGGAGGTAGATATGCATTGTGTGTCACACCACCTCAGCAGGAATCCTTCATGGTGCTTGGGGAAGCAGCCAGCCCAACCAGGTGTCTGGTGAGATGTTGGACAAACAAGTCTCCAAAGTCTGTTTAACACTTAACTTGGGTGGAAGGGGATGCCTCCTCTTGTTCAAGGGCCACAGGCAGGAAGTCTACCTTGAAATTAAAGGCCTAAACATTTATTTTTGACAAGCATTGAATGAGATGGTGGTACACATATGCCCTTAACATCCTTTTCCTCAATATTCCATGGAGTGGAACAGTCAGCTGCAATGTGGACAGTGAGCCCTGCTACCTTAGCTGCTGCTTCAGCAAGGAGGGCATGCCATGGAATATGAAATATCCGAACAGGAGAGAAAGTAGCACCCATTGTTGGATACCCTACAGCCTTGTCTGGCTGAGACGTGTGGGTTTAAGTTCCACACACTTGTCCTTGAGGAGCTACAGGCCAGTGCTGTCAGCTGTCAGGACAGCTTCTTCAGCTTTGTGGATTGCATCTGAGGAGCTAAGTCTAACACTACAGGAATCTCCGATGCTTCATTTGGATTCCTAACTTCTTCAGGGAGCCAGCTGGCCTAAATTCAGATGTTTCAACAGTAAGTACAGTTGAACCTTTAAGAACAGCCTCAACATTTACGTCAGTTTTAGAAATGGGGCTCCAGTAGCTAAAGAACCCTGGAAAATCTTGTCCTGTGGCAGAATTTAAAGTACCTCTCTAGGGGAGAACCTGTCACACCCCTTCAAGCCATTTCTCTGTTAAACTACCCGCACTGCTGAGAAGTGGCACAGCATATTGCAGCTAGTCTAAATTAGTCTGGCTTCAGCTTTCAAAAACTGCATGATCTCTTCCTGATACATGGTAGGCAGCAAGGATCCCTGAACAGTTGGATAATCCATCCTTGCAAGAAGCTGCTTTGTTTTGTCACTAGGGAAGATAAACTCCACAAATTACCTCACTGTTCACTTAAACATCAATTATTGATACAGGGGTATCATAAATGCGTGGGAGAGCTAATGGTGCACCTGGATGACCAACATAAGGGCACTCAAATCCATGGTACAATGGCAAGGTGATTTCACAGTCCCTCTCTGCCACATGGACATCTCCTTTGTGCAGGCAGCAGTATTTGCCCAGTTCCATCAGCAGCTGGTGTAGTAAACTGATCACATTAAAAACTCATCTGCAGTTTTGTTTTGTAGAGGTAGTTTCAAGCTCCCTGACCCAGCAGTCTGTGACTGTACAACACTGGCATGGAGGAAGGCACTGGCTGAGGGGCAGAAAAGGGAAGGTGAAAAGTGCCTTGCAGTCACAGCCTGACCATGCAACCCCACCCCTGGCTAATTAATTGCACAATCAGTGCCAAAAATCTATTCCTGCCCTACTAAGTTACGGCCATCTCAAATCATATTTTTCTTCCCTGATTGCTTGGCAAGACTGTTCTGTTCCTAGCTTTAAATACAGCTATCTAGGGACTTCCAGCAAGACATTTGTTTTTATTATGTTTTTCTTTTGGACTTTATTCACAAAGCCAGCAAGGCTAACTAAAAAGCTGAGATTTGAAAGAGGAAAGGGGTTTAAATGAGAAATACCCTTTCAAGGAATTTTTGGTGAAACATCTTGAAACAGAGACCTGAATGGAGATAGAATTTCCTTGCTATTTAAACTTCCATGTTTTAGTAGAAAAAATCCCACCCTGTTTGAAACAGACCTCAGATTTTGAGAAGCTGATGGAAGTAATGGAGTGTGACATACACAGCTGGGACAAGGAATATACTGGAAGAAGCGAGCACAGTATCTTTAAGAAGTTGCCAAGACCTGCAGAAGGCTGCCATGGGCAATTTCCCCTGAACTGAAGCTACAAGCAAATGAAATAGATGGAACGTTGTTGAGATCGAAGGTATGAGTCTTCTGAGCTGTATACAAAATGGATGAGCAGGCAATTATAAGGATACTGGGGTTACCAAGAATTTGGAGTAGGCGTATACTGTATGAATGTGCAGTCACCTTTGTCAAGATGGCCCCATTAAATCTTAAACCAGAAAATTTTAATGGGAAGAGAACGAAAGTATACCTGTTGCTTTCCCTCTTTTCAATATAAACAGGTACAGCTTCAAGAAAAGCAAACACTGCTTTGGAATGGTCTGTAATATCACTCAGTGCATCCCAGATTCAGGCCAGCAACTTTCTCTCTTCAGACCAGTGATGCTCAGCATCACAGAGGTGCCACTACCTCTTCCAAAAGCAAGGGAGTACCAAATGTCTGTGGTGGCAAATGATCTTTTCCTAACGCACAACTTGATACAGGTATCAGACTTTGGCCATTTTTACTGTAGACACCCAGCCTGGTGTTGGACTTGCATCACAGTGGACATCTGCTGATTGTCACTCCAACCAGGAGCACCTGCTGCTCTTGGTTGCCAAGTTTTATGGGACAAATTTTACTGAGTTTCTGGAGAGATTAAAGCAGCTCAGGACCTTATACAGGCTCTGAGGGATTGGGGCCAGAGGTTGTTCTGTACAGGATGGTCTTGGAACACAGGTTGAGAGAGAAGAAACAGGAGATGTATATTTGGGATGGATGTCACAGATTAACCACTGCCTTCCTCAAAAGAGAAGTAATGTGTTACTAGAGAAACTGTTGGAATAGAAAACAGAGGCACTCAGAGATCTGCCAGCATCAGCAAAAACCTTGCCCCAGCTGCTGAGTGCACCTACTGAATTCGGATCAGGCTCTAGAGGGAAATTTCACCAGTTGTAAGACTTACAAGCTTGCCAGACCCCATCTCAAAATGAAAACTGCAAACTTGTAGCTGGGGACTCTCTAGCTGGTTTTAAAAAAACCCACCACAAAGAAAAACACCTGAATAAAATCCATTTGTGTGATTTAAAATCTGTGTCGTACATAACCCCACAGTATTTCAAGTTGAAGACAGTTAGGAGGTGTAAATAGCCTTTAAGTAGAATGCACTAGAAATATGAAGAGATCCTGAGAGCTAGCCAACAGCCAGCTGGGAACACAGGCAGCCGAAGTATGGCAAGCAGGACTCAAGGTCCTGTTCTGTAAAATGCAGCAGGAGGAGTTGAACTCCATCTTCCAGCAGCACAGCTCTGGTTCACTCAGTATTTTAATATTCAGAGAAATGAAGTTGTTCCAAGAGAAGGAACTGGAAGAAAAAACAGCCACTAAAACATAAAAACCAGCCAAGTGGTTTAGAAATTTACTGGGACTGCAGCCTAGCCATGTTATTGCACCAAACGGCCCTGAGCAAATATCTCCACAAAACACTTTCAGGACATTCTGTTTCATCACAGTGCAGGACAGTATTTTTCTCCTGACCTCTCTAACTTTGCATGGACTAGGAAAGTATCATTGCTTTATACGTATGTCAAGATTCAGGGTGGAGTACAAGCCTAACTTCTGAACAAGATGGGTGTGTCTGACTGTGGCAAAAGACAGTTTTCTTCACTTCGTTCCTCCCTCACTTCGCAACTGTCTTTGATGGGCAATGATACCCTAATGTGGCTGGTGTGGGGTCAGTAGCTCTGGCCCATGAAGCTGTGACCGGTCCACAGAGATGGTCCCGTGGAGGATCGTCTTCCCAGGGCCCGGTGTCGTCCCTCAGCCGTAGCCAGAGTGCCCGTGCAGAGGCTGTCAGCTCTCTAGTGATTGTCAGCTCGTGATTTCAGCTCAGCTCTGCTGGGCAATCTCCAGGCCAGACCAGGGAGAGAGAGATGAGAGACCCGTGTAGCTGTTCCACATGGGGCAGCTTTATTAGTCCGTACCCAGCGAAGGGGAGGCCAGTGACGAGCTCTTTGCTCACAGGGGCAGAGGGCTAGATCTTACAGGGATACAGGGGGTGGGTGTCAGAGAGTAAAGGCCAGTGGGCTACAAAGGATCTGCATAGGGTCTCCCAGAGGATTCTGAGTCTGTCTTCTTCTCACCGTAACTGCAAAGTGGTTGCCTTTCCAGGGAGAGTCCTGCTGGGCAGTTAAGCAATCTCCTTATCTCAGCAGACCTCTCTCCATGGCAGGGGCTGGACATACCCCACAATACCCAAGATGAAAACCAGGTGGGAATTGCAGGACAAACTGTCACATAAGGAGATAAAATCCTAAAGTAGCTCCAGAGGTGCTTTATGGTTTTGTAACTGTGCATTCTGCAAGGCCAAAGAGCGTAAATACTTCTAGCTCTTCCTGCTCATATCTAACCCTTTAGACCTGATTGTCTTACATTGGCAATATTTAGACACTGTATCAGCAGTAAATCCAGTCATCATCATCCACATAATCAGTGTCAGACTTCTCGTGCCTGAGTTTTCTCTCTACTACTCTGCCACACTGTGACTCCTGCTGCAGCCAAGGAAAAATGATTCTTCTTCCCCTCCATGTCTTGTACTCAGAAGGGCTCTGGGAGACAGAAGGTACAAAAGAACTGGAAACTGTAAACAATCAATTCAGTAGAATGGTGAAGGTTGGAAAAGATCTCCAAGATCATAGAGTCTAACCCTTGATCAAACACTGCCATGTGAACTCAACCACAGCACTTAGTACCATGTCCAGTCATTCCTGCAACAGTTCCAGGGATGGTGACTCCACCACCTCCCTGGGCAGCCTGTTCCAATGCTTAACCACCCTTTCACTGAAGAAGCTCTCCCTTATGTCCAGCTTGAACCTCTCAAGTTTTGCTTAACTACAGCAAACCAGTACTGTCCCTGTAAAGCATAAAAGTAATTTAGATGATACTTTGAAATAACTAAGCAAAAAAATGAAGAAAATTCCCAGTATGGATTGACAGTGATGTGGCCCAGCAGAAACATCTATTTTGTTGACAAGAAAGAAGCTGTCAGCAAGTGAAATGTCCATCAGCTGAAAGTTTGTGGAACTGGCAGTTTTTATCCTCCCTTTTAGTGGCTGTCCTGCAGAAAGATAATTCCTTTAATGCCTTCATATCACAGAATAATTTAATCAACGATCAAAGATCCATTGCATAGACAAGAAGATGTTCCCAAATATTATTCCTAAATGTTATCCATCACTAGGGGGAAGGACAGTAGACCACCTCCTAGGAGCTTAGCTTTGAGAGACTGACACCGATCTTCAGAGCTGTTTTTCTGCTGAGATCAGACAAGAGCCAGTCAAAAGGATCTGACACAAGCTGGAGCTTTGTCAATCACTATAATCCATCAGAAGAGCTGTGCCTGTGAAACAGGCAAATATGAGCTGTCCTGGGGCAGGACAGGCACTACCAGCAGAGAGAGTAAATGATAATAATGTACAGCGCAGTGGGGAGGCTTCCTTAGGAACCTCCTGAGCAATCTCATTACTGAATTCATGTGAAGGAAACAAACAGGTGCAGGGGAGGACTCCACCTAAAGTCTGGAAAGCACTCATGGAAAAACAAGCATTTCAGCCTGTTTAGCCTTACAGAACAAAGGCTGAGACAAAATCTACAACTTTGGTCTGTGCAGACTGCAGGGGGCAAAGGGAAAAAACAACCAGAAAACAGGAAAGGTTCAACTTATCCTACAACTGTGTATAAACGTCAGTATTAGCAATATATAGGAATATATCAAACAGTATGTTAGCCAGGTATGTACTAATATGGCAGCAGAGTTACTGTATAAAGTAAAAGGAGTTAATTTTCAGAGCAAAGATATTTTCATCTTTCAGACTAATTCGCTTAGAAAAGCATTATGTGTGCACTTGCTTTTATAGTGTACTAAGGCAGGTGAACAGTTACACACTTTCCCCACTGTTTACATACCTACAATATAAGCACTTGTGAACATTTTTTAAAGGCTCTAACCAGGTAAAGCTTATAGACATGACTCCAACCAGACACATTTGTAAAGACAAGTTCCACAGTCAAACAATTAAAGGAAAATAAAATAAGGCAACTCAGATTTTTGGCAAACATTTTATATTTTTTATATAAAAATCTCAGTAAGAAACCTAGCAGAATATCTGACGGAAACATCTGCCTTACAACAAGTTGAAAAAAAAAAACTCACAAAAAAAAGAGAAATAAAGGAAAAAAAAAGTAAAATTCCAACCCCCAAAATAGTTTTTCATTATAAACCAGAATATCAACAAAACACTTAAAATAATCTCAGATTGTTTGGCAATTCATCACATCATAACAAGAGACACATTTGATCATAAGAAAAATTCAACTTTATATACAACTTCACTTGAACATTTGCTCTTACCAGAGTTAATATACATTAAAAAAAGATTCTGGCAATAATACCAGCTTCTATTTTTAATACCTGTGTATAAAATGTAACATAAAATGCTGAAGCTCTATAGTTAGGAGAAGTGATGTTTGATTTCAATGGGTCCCTCTGTTGAAAAAGATAAATACTGAAAGAACAGGTGCTTAGTTGCAAAAAAAAAACTGTTCCATTTTAGGGTGGTATTGGTTGACTTTGAATAAATCTAACCTATTACTATTTATTTCTTGAAGTTGGTAGTAAATTTACAAGAGAAAATATAATCTAGTAAGATTACATTTTAAATGTCATACTTTGTCACAAATGTGAACAGAAAGGAGCCAAGTCCCTTTCACTATGCTAAACTACTTTAACGCATGCGAGAAAAATACTTTACCAACTGTCTGAGCATATTTTAGAGAACTTCAGATTTTAGACAGCCCTGGGGGAGTGGAGGGGAAGTTTCCTACCGACATCTGCATAGAATGTAAAATATATAATTAAAAAACCCTAAGGTATATACTAAAGTTTACAGACCAATGCTTTCCATATAATAAATAAAATGTCCATCATTGATTAGATTCATACACAGAGTAAAATACAACCTATTTTTACAAGTTTATGTACAAAGTGTATTACTAGGCACATGGGTGCCTTATGGGTTGGAAGCATCTGCATTAGCACGTCACATTGGGAAACTCCAACTTTCCAAGTCAGTGATAAAATATATAACTACTTTGTTTTTCATTCAGATACAAAGTAAACTTATTTTTCATCTGAAATAAATGTACATAATATTCTGTATAAACAATAGTTTATAAAGCTGTTTAAAATGTAACTTAAAAGTACTGCATTGTTTAACTTAGAGCTCTGAAACAAGCACGTGCAAATCCCTTTGCTTTAAAAAAAATAGAAGCACAGATGTTTGTTTTCCTTTTGACTCTTCCAAGAACAGTACTGGCTGGTAAAGATTATCGTTTTGCTTTCTTTACTGGCGTCTCCTCTGTTTTCTGCTGGCCTTTTCTCCGTACCACTGTTGGGCTGTCCTCCCTTTTACGCTTGGCAGACTGCACCTTTAACCTGAAAAGCATATTAATAATTATTTTCACAATGGTAGAACCTGTAAAACAAAGAGCAGTCAGGCACAATTCTGTTCAGAGGGCAGAGCTAAATTGTCCATCTCTGCTGAACTACAAGGATATATTATATAAAAGCTTACTACTAAAACACACTTCTTAACAGGTTATGGGGTATTATTTCAGTATGCTGGAGAGTGCTCCATACGTAGAATCTGGGGCTAGAATTCCCCTTCTTCCTTCTCTTTTTCTGGAAAGGTTTGTGGATTTATAACAGAACATAATGGCCTTCATTACCCTGTACCCTGTCTCACAAAGACAGAATAGCAGCAATAGTGCCTCAAGCCCTGCACACACAAGGGGGAGTAGAGGGCAGACATCACATACCCTTACCCCGTGAACTCACACACCCCATCTATATGCTCACCATATTCCAGCTGCAACTAATTGTAAGTGGGCTTAAACTCTTGGTCATTCATAACCACACAAAATAATGGAGCTGAGGTGAACTGCGACAGCCATCAGCACACAGTGCACACGTTCCCCAGGTTCAGCCTGAAGACACTGGCACATTTCAGAGAGGACAACAGCAACACGTGTTTGGCATGCAATGCATTTTACAGGTAATCTACAAGATGCAGAGCAACTGTCCGTCACATTTGTTACTTATTCCCTTGGGATTCTGCACTGTGATCTCAGCTTTACAAATTAAAGAGAATGCCAGGAAAGGAGGGAAAGGGAAATATATTCAAAACTCGGCCTAAGGGCTCTCAGAGTTTCTCCTCTTTTTATCAGCTGATCTTAGATCTTTGAAGCATTAGAATCACATAATCATATCTAGCTTTAACCTGAACTACCGATGCTCTTACCCTCTCACCCAGGAAAGAATCACAGCTCAAGTTAAAATACTACATAAACAGCATTTTCAGATTCTCCCAAGAGGTTTCCAAGGATATAAAGAAAAAAATCTAGCCTTCCAAATGTCAAATAAAGGAAGAAAAAGAAAAAATGTAAACAGAAGAAAATCCTTTAAAAGCTTTTATATATCACAAAAGAACAGAACAAAACTAGTCTGCTGTTAAGATTTTGAAACAGTATGTTACATATAAGGAAAGGATCACTGCAGTGGTTTCCAAAACAAATACTCAAAGCAGATTCAACTTTAATACTTACTGTGTCAATGGAGGAGATTTATTAATTTTTGTATCGCTTGAAGATCTTTTTTTTGCTGCTAGTTTCTGTCGTTTTCTAGGAGAAACTGAACTTGGACTGCTGCCTTTAGAAGTTGCACGTGTGGTTGGCTTGCTGGGCTGTTTTCTGTAATACAAAAGAATGATGAATTTATATATAAGAAAATACTTTTACCAAGTCACTTTCTTCTTGCATTCCAAGTGAAGATAATTAAGGCTACATAGTATTTGCAACAAGTAAATCAAAGTTGCCAAAAGAAACAGTGAAAAAAACGTATTTGCCTACTTCAAGACATACTGCAATGCCAAGCTGTGCATTTTCATATCAAATGTAGAATCAAAAGGCTACTTTACTGACAATATTTGGTATTTCACAAAAAAACCCAAAAAACCCATTCCAAATCTGCAATAAATTTTGTACATAAGTGTCCATGTTCAAAAGAATATCTTGTAGTATGAACTCGCTCATATGAGCTTCAGTACCCACAAGTTCAAAAACATGAAAAACTGGTTATTGGCAATTAATTTAATAGTTTAGAAAACAGGTGACTTAAGTCAGAGAAATCCAGCAATCCTGAAAATGAAGAAGCATCCCCTTCCACAAAATTATTTCCAAATGCTACTTATAAAATGCAGACCGTAAGCAGCACCTTAAGGTAAAGATGCTTTGTTGCAATCAGAGCTAGAAAGGTAGCATTGGAAATCTGAGACACAACCCAAATCTATAAAAAACAGATGTTTCCACAAGCAAACAGAATAAACCCACAAATATCTAAATCTTTATTACAACTTTAGAGTTAACAATTACGTGAGACTAAAGGAAGTCCCTTTGCCTTCACCAAAACAAAACTGTGGTAATGGTAAACCTTCTACCTGTGGTAGTGGTAAACCTTCACAGTTTTTATGTAAATCAAGAATCATGTAACTACTTTCAGACTCAGATCTGAAATTATCAGTTCAAGAGCACTATGTGTTTGCCCAAAGGCAAACATATAATATACACAATATAACATATAATATCTGGGAGTGAAGTAAATATGGTCAATTGAAAGTAATCTCACCACTAACATAAAAAACCCCCGGACTCCAATTCTCTTCTGAAAGACAGCAACATAAATCAAAACTTCCCAAAGCTGCTATCTTTCATTGTTTCCACAATAAGATCAAGAGGATGAGCTCTGCTAGAAGTCAGTTTGCCCACAAAAAGGCAGACCTGTGCTAAAGCAGATGAAGAACGGCTTCCTGAGAACAGAACTCTTGCTACTACACATCTTTTGCAGCAAGATTGCAAATCACCGTACTAGAAATTCAATCATCCACTACTGCAGATTCATGAATTTAACTGGGACAGTACTTAAAGACACCAACAGAAGTAATTATACTTTCACCTTGTTCCAACACCAAATATCCAATGGTGAATTGTACAGTCAACACAGATGTCCCATTCTACCCATCAGAACCAAGCATCCTTAGACTCAAATTCTAGTGAGTCATCACTAGGATGAAAAGTGCCAACAGGATCAATTCTTACCTTGTTACATATTCAAGTATGCTTTTTGAGACCCTAACAGTTACCCCCACCTCACTTTTGTCTCTTCATTCCTAGAAAAGTGCTACTAGAATTAAAATCAAAATTACTTGGGAAGCTCTTATCAATTTAAAGCAAACAAACAGAAAAAGTCAAAAAGAGGAAGTAACAACCTCTTCTGCGTAACACAACCGAGAACAATGTAGAAAAAAAGCTTGTTATTGGAGTCTCTACAGTTACCTCTGAGCCTCTAATCTTGTGGCTGATCTAGTTGTGGCCCCAGAATGTGCATCATCATCTTCCTCACCGTCCTCTTCCTCACCTTCCTCTTGCTCTTTTAGTTCATCTTCAGAAGATGTTAATTTCCGACGTTTCTTCTCTGGCTCCAGTGTTTCTGTCCATGTAAAATTTTACACATATGCTATAATTTTCCAAAAGCCCTCCAAAAGGACATGAACACTTAATTTAGAAAAGGTATTCTAGTCACAAATCCCATTTTCAGTAAGTAATTTTCCATTTCCTTTATATTTCAGCATTTTTAATTCACACTTCTTTGACTAAATCTTGCTAACGCATTCACCACAGTTTACTTACACAGCTCATAGCCAGAATTCATAGAAAATTCATGAGGCTTTACAGAAGCATCTGGGATGTAGCAATTCTGACATGAGATTACAGCAATTTACACATATTTACATAATATTTACACTAGCTGTAATTCAATGATTTTTCCTCAAGAAAGGAAAATTGAATAAAGCTTATCTTGTTGCTATTAGTAAACAGAAAGGCACAGCAGTATTTTCTTATTCTGTTAGGAGTAGCATAGCTTTTACCAGTTTCCTCTGATTGAACCAGAGAACGCCTGGGCTTTCTTCCCCTTTTACGCACAACCATTTCTGCTTTCTCAGTTTCATCTTCCTGAAAAAACAAAATGGAACCAAGTAAGTCAAGAACTATCTACTTTCATAGAAGACAGACATTTTTCATTACATACTGCTTGTAAATTTACAAATTGCACTTACGTTTGTTGTTTCTTTCTTATTAGATATGTCTGTACCTAAAAAGAAAGAACAAAACTTAATCCTGAACTTCAAATCTTTCACCAATCAATTTAAAAGGGAATTCTTTCATACTCTCTCAACTTTGCATAAACATCATAGTAGCTCAGAAAACATTTAAAGTCTTTTTCTAATTTAGAAAATAGCTTTGTTATACTTTGTTATATACAGAAACTGGGATAACGATTAAATTTTTTTTTTTAAGTACTAAGGCTTTATATGACTGACAGTATTTATTGCTTTGTTGCATATGCTGTTTTGTTTTAATGGAAAAGCGAAGTTACTTGCCCCTTTTAACTACTGTCAACCAATTACAGAATCACAGACAAATTTGGCTTAGAAGGAGCCTCTAGAGGTCACCTAGTCCAATCTCCTGTTCAAAGCTTGGCTAAATTAACTGATCTGATCATACTGGGCAAGACCTTGTTCAGTCCAATTTTTAAAGTCTCCAAGAACATGGTCCCTCCAGTAAATCTGTTCTAGTGCTTAACTGTGCCCATGCTGAAGCACGAAGATGACCAAGATGAAGCTCAAGAAGACACTATTTAAAACCTTTCTAGTACCTGGTATGCAAATTACATGACTTCCTCTGCTGAAATACTTCTTACTTGCAATTCAGTAATTTTTACAGGCTAGCCTATACACGTTAAAACAGATTTTTAACTCTACATCCCATGTCTCAACTTGGCTTCTCTCCATGGTTACCACTTCTATCCTAACTCTGTGATGAGAGAGATTATTTTACAAAGCTTTTGAACTCTGTCAAGCAGAATTATCTCAACAACACAAGGATAAAAATCCTTAGCAATAGAAAAGAGAAGCAACCTAAATAAAAGCAAGTTTTTGTATCTTTTTTTCCCCTGCCATAAAATTCCTGTCTAATTTCTGAAAGCTATATGAAAGAGGACACAAACACTAAAACCCTCACCAATTAGACTGACAGAACAAACAAAAGAACATCAATGCGACGGATCTAAAATAGATCTCAAAGAGCAGAAACATATTCTAAAACTCACACGCAAGCATTTTGGAACTCCTTTGTAAGGTTATGGGGAAAAACTTTATACAAAAGCAAATGAAGTACAACACAAATATATTTAAGTATTAAAAAAGTAAGTGAAATAAAACATAGGACTGTCCACTGTATTAAGTTCTTCACACAACGTAAGTACATACATAATACAAGCTGCATGTATTAGTTCTGTTTCGTTCAAAAGAGATACTTCAAAATTCTGGTACATTTTGGCAAATTTGTGGCAAAGGGGTTTTTGACTCAAGAATAATCCCATCTAGATCCATGACATGCCTTTAACAGACAACCCTCTGTAAGATACGAAAATGTAATACTTTTGCCTAAAGGTAAGTATAAAAATAGTAAGACATGGTATCTAAAAATCTTACTAATTTTAGAGCAGCAACTGCTGATTAGTGCTAAGTAATTAGTTTCAAGTTCAGTGTCAGTGTTATGGGAGGATGATGCCTTCATAAAACATATGCCTCTTAACTGCATGTGCTGTAGTGACCAAAAATAAATCTCTGCATCCCACTCCACATGTGGCTGTGTCCCTATTTCAAATCCTTATGCAGAACACCCAGAAATTACCAGAGTAAGTGAACTGCACAGAGGGATTCAACTTGGCTTCCTTCTCATTGCAATTTCAAGGGTTTTCAAGCCCTTTATGCATGTGAATACTAATATAGGATGAAAAGTTTAATAGTGCATTCTTCCACTTTATACACTTCTCTTAGCATTGCTGTATCAACAGCCTTGTACCTGGAAAATGGAATGTTACATAACACACTCAAACTAAGTACACGGTGAGGTGTCTGTCCTCTTGGATAAAAAACAAAGTAGAATGCACTTTTATTTCATTCTCACATTCTTGTCTGTTCTCTTTGCAGTTCACAGAAGTCAAGTACCACACAATGAGCTAACCCTTCAGAGACAATTCTGAAGCATATGGATTAAAGCTGACATTTTAACAAATGTGGAGAAAATAGGAAACAGTCCATATGTGCAGTGCAGCCAAATTAGTATCTCTGTAGAAACCTAAGCTTTTGGACACTCCAGAAAATTTGTTTTCTCAGATTTGTTACATGTTTGTTTGCATTTGTTTACAAACAATTTTTAACCTACTTTTCAGGTTCACCTGCTTCCTGAAATAGGTTTTTAAAGTTTGTTTTATGAATGGCCATAATTAAAAAGACACATTTAAACAACCAATGCAGTTCAGACTCTATACACAAGAAAAATTAGGAAAGAGAAACAGAAAGGTATTTCACTTAATTGTATTTTAGTTTGAAGCACTAAGAGAACATCTTTGAGTCAAGCTAAGCAACCATCTTCCACAGATTTTACAGCAGTTGTGAAAACGGAAGAAGAAACATCCCCTCAAGATACCTCTAAGCTCTTTAGATAGATATCAACAGATAAACCAATTAACTGAACAAAATTTGAAATTTAATGTAGTAAGAGTGATTGATAGTCACTGTATGAAAGAAAACACGCAGAAATGAAAAACAGTCACTAAGAGCCAGTATGATAGGGGTACCTACCTTCCTCTGAAGCTTTGCCATGTACTTAGCCCACTCAGTCATTTGGTATATTCTGCAATGCATTATTCAGCACTGAGTAGTGCTGCTGCATCTTTCAACTAAGTTCTTATCAAGCTGCTCTTTTTTGAAAAGAAAAACTTGGTAGCAATTTGGGACAAGTCTTCACTTCATCTCTTACTTCAGACATTTTCATTCATGAATAACACTGACTGCCAGAGATGATATCAGGATGAAGAAAGTGATTCACATGTGATTTTTGTGAAAACCCTCTTTACTTCTTCCATTTTTTGTTTTATATGTTGAGGCAGATATAATTTTCTTACCTGTTGGAGGTGTTTTCCCTCTGCTTGCAAAGGTAGGAGACTGCAGCTGAAATGAAAAAAAAGTGGGTTACTTAATTTAAAGAAAATCAGAAAAATTCAGCATTGTATTACATAATCACAGAAACTTGCTCAGATTCATTGCAGAATGAATCTGTAGATCTAGAACATGTGAACATTCTAATGAGCACACAAAGTTTGTACTGAGTTTAACAATAGGATCCATTTTTCTGTTTTGATAAAGAACTGAAACAAGTCAAATCAGCCCATAAACCAATCATAGCGCTTTCAGTAACCTGACAATAAAATAATTGCAATAAAAGACACAAAAGATAAAAGCAGTTTCAGTCAAACACATTTCTGAGTATTTAGTTATCAACAAAGAAGTTTTGTACAGTCACTTTATGTAATCCCACATACAGATTTACAGAACTACAAACCACCACAAATTTTTTATTTACTCAGAATGCAGAAAAAGCTATGTATAATTACACAATGTCCTGTGATGACTGTCCAAAAACTTCAGTGCTTTCACCACCAAATGACTGCAGTAGGATGCCTATGATTCCTCTGAAGTAGCAACATGTTCCCAAAGCAGCCCTGGGGAAACTGTCATGTAAAGGTATCTCACCTTAGAGAACCCCTGTCTCAGATGGAGGGCAGGTATCACTCCTCCCTGAGCCAGCCTGCAGCTGACACCAATCACTCACTCATCACTAAGAGGTACAAGACCTTTAAATACTTGAACCAGAACAAGATGATTCTGTTCCAGTACTGGCACTGAGTACAGTGCCAAGGTACACCTATTTTTGAGGGTGATTTTAAAATTTGTTTTAATCCTTAACTGGACAAACCCTCCCCCCCCATAACAACCAAACAAAAACCAACCCACAATACCAAAACCAAATACCAAAACACACACCAGATCAAATTACATTTCATTAAATTAATATTGAAAAAAAAAAAATCAATTAGGAAAGACTAGGAATTCTGAAACAGAATTCCAGCCAACCTGTAAGAAGGGACAGGACTCAAAGGGCTGCCTGAAATACAAGGACAGAACAAGCAGAGACAATAATTCCTGTTATCCATAAACTAGGTAAATTCCCAAGATCTCCAACAGCCATGCCAGCTGATGCCTCACCAGGCAAGCAGGAAGAAAACATGTGTTTCAATATAACTTTAAAATAACCCCTTTTCTATGCAATAACACTGATTTTGAAATAGAGGAATTCCCTGGAGAGAAGCCTTCAATGGGAATAAATCCACCTGGTTGTACTCCACAAACATGCCTGACCCATTACTGCCCTGTGCTGTAATCCAATTGGATTGCAGAAACAATGCCAACAGAACACTTTCTTAGCTGTCAATGTCCTTCACAGGAGTTAGGAAATAAAACTACCACTGAGCTTTAAAAGACAGAGGTATGTTTCATGAGCTCCTAGGTTACACACCACTATGTGTCTACCTCTTGCATGAACTGAAATGTTGCAATATACATACTATTTTATTTTACAGCTATGAAGAGATACTATGTGCTACTATTATGACACATTCAGCAGAGGGGAAAAAAAATTCGTTTTTGAAATAAAGTCACCCTTGCTCTTCAGGCCAAAATTACTCTCAGCACGAACTAAAAGACACACATGCACACCACCAAAATTTCACCCTGCACACAAGCATATATTGCTATCTGGCACAACACTTAAATTTGTATTAAGTGAACTAAGCATGAAGCTGATAGGTAACTTGCTATGTTCTGACTTAACACAATATAGATGAACTTTTTAATCAAAATATAAAGAGAGACTATTAACCGTTTTTGTTTGCTTAGACTGAACTCAATTATCAAGTTTCCCATAAGATGTTTCTGAGATGCTGTAAACTGTTAAACAGGTAAATGGCTCTTGAAATACTGTGTTTAAATGCACCCAAACAAAATAAAGGCACTTACATTCCCAGTGCTCATATCAGCTTTTGACTCCCCACCTGAGGGAAGAAATATGAGTTCAGAACTTGAATGTCACTATTATCCTTGTTTTTTCACACAGGTATTATGAACTACTTACCACCAGGTTGTACTGCTTCAAGAGGGTATTTACGAGGCCGTCCCCTTTTGCGTTTCACTACTACAGGCTGATTTTCCTATTAAAAATAAAAGACAAAAATATTTTAGCTACTGTAACTGGCATTTGAGCAATACAATACTAAGACTGCTAATTGAATTCATAATGTGACAGTGGCAGAAGTAGTGATTTTCAGTTAAAAAATAGATGAGGCAAGTTTCATAGGAAGAGACACTGCCTGTTATGAATCAACTAATATAGGTGAAAAGAAACAAGACAACTCCCAGTTACACAAAACACTCTGTGGCTTGACTCAGGCACAAAGCATGTCTGAGAATGCAGTGCCTCCTGCTCCCTTAGCCCCAAAATCTCTACCACTTGGTCTCACCAATGCTGCTGGCTTACCCCATAAAAGAACTCCAGACTTTACATCCCATGAGCACGTTTTCCTAGTGCCCTATAGCTCAGTATACATCCTGTAAGTTGAGCAAGTGCTTCAAACAGCTAATACCCTAATTATTGTGATAAACAGATTGCTGATATTCTCTAGATAAACAGGATCTTTAGCAAAAAAAGGCCCCTTCCTTTGAAGTTTTAAGCTTTGAAAGACAACTTTTAAATAATAAATACAGTCAGATGCTCAGATTGTGAAATCCCCAATAATAGATTTTCTCTTATATACAAGGGAAGATTAAATGCTTCATTCAGCATTTACTGAAGTTTAGCAGTATCTCCCCCAGAATGGTTCTAAGAGACTCAAACCTCAAGTGAACAAACATAAAAACGTATTCCTTAAATTTTCTTTCACTTCCAAATTTGAGGCAAAGAAAGCAAATGATGAAAGCCAACACCTTTCTGAGATCAGTGTCTATTTCTAGAGGCCAGCATCAATTTTAACCTCTAGGGTTCAGACATTTTTTTACAACCCATACTGTAGAATATCACAAGTATGTGCCTAGGAGATAATATAAAGACTTTAAAAATTGTTCAAAAATAGTATTTTTTAAAGCCAAGTCATATTTGTTAATGAGTAAACTGTCCATATCAATTAGAAAGTTTTCAGAAAACATGATTTCTATATAATACAACTCTATGTAATTGCTTCCTAGACGTTTTGTAAGCACTACTAAGCATAGCAAGGGAGTTAGTCCTACTTTGGTAATCAGACATTGATGTCTTATGGTCTGTGAGTTTATACTTTGTGACAGAGCTACATAAGTCCTTGGTACTTTACAGTACCAAAAAGTTTTCACAACTATTTCTTAGTAGGTGAAGGCCAAGTTTTAATATTGCTGTCAACAAAATACAAAGTACTTATCCACTGCAAAGATAGAGTACTGTGAATCTGCACTATCTCAGTGAGTTATCATGAGTAAGACCACTCACCTCTGGAGAATTTTCATTTGATTCTAGACTGCGCTTTTTCTTTTCAGACATTTCCTGTTCAATCTTAAATTCATCTTCACACATACAAAATAAAATAAATAAAGAAAGGAAATTGTATACCTTTGTTTTATTAGGCAAAGGAAATGTAGTACAAGCCACAACCTCCACACTGAAAACGTTATTTCATTCCTTAGCCCAAAATTCCCTAAAAACACCCATCAGAAATCAACACTGTTTGCCTTGTAGCAACAGTGTATTGGTCTGCCAAAATGATTCCCTAACACCAGATGAGTTAAGAAGGTCTCCTATTTTAAGGTAAAATCAAAAGCTCACTATTGTGGCATACTATAAAATGGTACAACAAATACAAGCCCCTATTCCATTTTCTCACATGTTCCATGAAACAGGAAGCTGAGGATACAAGCACATTGCAGAACAGACTCATACTTGTCATCTTGCTCACATGAGAAACAAAGCTATTAATAGGTTAAACTAACATCAGGGAAGATTCTCACACTGTTCCCAGAAAGACAGACTGAAGTAACATTAAAACAGATATTAATAATGTGGATATGCCATCTTTTATTATTTATTTTAGTGCAATGAAGTCAATTACAACAGTGCAATTTGCACTCTTTTCTGGTTGGTTTCTCTACAGAAACAAACAAAACTCATTTGATGGTTATGTCATGGATTTTTACACAGGACAGCTCTTGCTTGTGGTCAGAGTTAGGAGATGTTCTTATCATATAATGCTGATTGTGCTATTTGCCTGCCTACCTGTTTATTTCCCATTAGTTTTCCTACCCAAGATACATACTGAAGCAGTAATGGAGCAAATGGGTGGTAATACAGCAGAAACATCAAAACTTCTTTCACCATTAAAGAAACTAAGACTAATGCATTATTTGATAGCAGTAATAGAGCAGAAATCAACTAGAGAATACATGCAAGTATATTTGCTGGGATCAAGTTCCCAGTTTCTCTCAAAAATCACTCAAATGAAATGAGCATTCAGTATGGGTTCAGAAAATCTGCCATAATGGGCAGTTTAATTACCTTTTTCTTCCACAGTACTCCTAGGAGGTGTTTGTGTTACATCAATTTCTTTGGACACTTCTGCTGCATCACCTGAAATAACTTCCTACATTATTTTGAAACAAGAGAGAAAAGATGTCTTACCACACATTGAAGATCATTGCCAGTTACACTAAAAAATTACCCCACCCTGATACATGAGTAGTTATTTTACTCATCAAGATTTTGTACTGCATCTTAAAAACTTTGATGCTGAGAAGCTTCATCACAAATTAATGGGTGAGACAGTCCCAAATATACTGCATGTACTCCTAAAAAGAAGATCTATTTTGCCTTAATTCCTGTTTTGATCTAGCAGGAATCAGTACAAAGTCAGAACTTGAGTGAAGTGCAATACCCTCTTGAAGATCTCAGATCAGTATGTCCATGTTGATGCTGAACTGACCGGACAGCTGGGATCCAAAAATGCTCCATGAGATCCCAAGCTCCTACCTATTGTTCAACTCCGTCCTCTCAGCCTTCCATACCTCAAAGAGATTCAACACAGACCCCCGCTTTTTGTTTTTATATTGTCTCCCCCACTGAAACATATAATTCTCTAGTCAGTTCTTTTATATTCAAGACAATGCAAAAGCAGCTTATTTATGGAAACACCTCCCAAAATAAATTGCTGGAGAAATAATGACTTAGATTTTAATCTTATTTACAATTGCAGAACATAAAGAAGTTCTCGGAAAATACCTTAATGTTATCAGGTTTCATTTTGGAACACTGACTTTGTTCATCATCTTTTAGCACATCCTGAGCAATCAGCTGGTTGCCTGTAAAACCAAGTGACAACTGAAATGTTAAAAAAGTGTCTTCTGCATTTGTCATCTTTTCATGCCACTTTTATACCAGCTCACTATTACTGAGATTCAAAAGTCTGAAAAGCAGCATCTTACTTACAGATGAACAGATCGTTATTCTAACCACTCTTTGAAAAGGGAAGACAACACAATAACAAAAGAGAATTACATGTTTCTTGTATGTTACAGGTGTGGTTTGTTTTGTTTGTTTGTTTTTAAAGACAAGGCCAAAATTGAAATTTGGTGGGACCACATCAAGAAATAGAACATCAACCTTAACTTCAACTCACCCAGAGACAGGGAAAGCGGTTAATGCTTTGTGGGACACTAATGAATACATGACTTCTAATTACTCACTTCATCAAATCAAAATTCTTAGAAGAAGAATAAGCTGTTAAAAAAATGCTATTATTAATTATACTAACTCTTTTTCTAAATTGTTCTGATGCTGAAAAGACAAAAGAAGTTGAATCCAGAGCCTGAAGAGATTTTACACTGTCAGTCTTGTAATTACTATATCAACAAAATGCCCAACTTATTTCTATGTTAACTTTGTCTAAACTTAATTTAAAAATGTTATGCCATTCAATGGACTGAATTTCTTCTCACCTTTTGCTTCCAGACAAATAAAAGGCTACCCTAAAATGTAGTTCTTTCCAACCTAAGAAAAGGAAGCATCCAGCCCCACAAAGTCTATTGAATGTTTAGATTTTCCTCCAATGATCAGCTCCTTATCTTTAAAAGGATAAAACTAGTAATTTTTCTAAACAAAAATGTTTCTTCACTTAAGATTGAAAAAACTACTATAATGCTCTTCTGTGCAGTAATTAAATTTTTAATAATATTTTTATCAAATATATTAACTGTAATATTAGAAGTTGTTTTGGGAATATAAATTGCTTTGGAGTTCGGAATTTCCTATATACCATTCTTTTCTCAAAAATACCATTTTATGGCCTAACCACAGTAGAACTTGGTTTTGCCACAGAAAAGCTTTGCACCAATTTGTGTACTTCTGTATCACTTACATTTTTCTTTCTCCATTGTTTCTGAAGATTCACATTGTATTCCTCTAGATCTATGTTCTTCAGTTACCTGGGTAGCCAAGTTTTCCACCTACACACAAAACACAAAGAAAGATAACTTCTTTTTTTCCATGAAGTTTATAAACACAGAAGGGAGAAACTTTTCTCGACTTGCTACTTTCAAGTACAACATACATTAAAAATGGAAAGCAGCAGTTTACAAAAGGAATTTATTCCTAGAACTCAAGTAACATTACTACTACAGAACAGCACAAAGTATCATATTTTCAGTATTGTGGTATTTTCAGAATTTCTGACTGATATTTTTACAGAAAAAGTCTCAGAATTAAGCACCCTACTACACATTTTAAAAATAGTTCATTGCAGTAAATCACACAAAATATTTCTGGATTTAAAGGACATTTTCCTACATGCAAGAACAATAGAAATGTCGCCAACCAGCATTTCAATACAGTAATAAATAAATTTACTACTCAAGTGTAAGCAACAACAAACAATGTCAGCTTGCTACCCGTATTTAATATCATTTCTGCTCCGTAAGATACATTTTACATTTGCAAGTTTCCCAGTTATCCCTCTTAAGTCTAAGTTCTTCTGAAAGACCTCAGACTGCATTAAAATAGGTTTCTAATTGTGATCAAAACCTCCAAGAATAATCCCTATTTTTTTTCCTCTACTGTCATGGAGATCAATCAAGCTTATCTTTTCTGCCAGTTAAGTCTTGAAATAGTCACAGACTATGGAACAACAATACAAGATTTATTTACTGGCAGATTATAAAGAATAATTAGACATCAACCTACACAGCTGCAGAGTCTCAGTATACATAGGCTCTGCATATACAAAAATAATATTTCCCTTCAGAGAATATTTAATGTAAATAGAAGTAAATTCAAGTATGAGAAAAGCAGCACAGATTTAGAGAATAAATTTAAAAACTAAGAACTTACATGAGAAGTTTCTCTTTCTAAAGGAGTATTTCTCTGCAGCATATCTATTAAAAATAATTACAACACAATCAGAAAAGCTAAACAACAGCAAAGTATCACAGTATCCTCTACTTCACCTCCCTGAAAGGATTCTAGAGAACCTGAAACTATGTAAAACTTACTTTCAATGTTGGAAATAAGAGACAGCCAATCTTCTCTTTAACAATATACTCACAAAACAAAACAAGAATATGAATTTCTGAGCATAGGATAACTAAGAATCACTTTATGGTTGAAATACAGGCAATGAAGGGGCTGTCATCTTTGAAATTTATGGTGACTTTGACATTTCAAATACAGTTCTACCATTTGAATCAGAATTTCATCCATCACAGTCTTAGATACTGGATCATGGGATGAAGTAAAATGTGATTGAGCTATGCTGTAACATTATGCTTTCAGAGAACTGAAGTTTGCATAATTGTACTAGTGAGATCTGTATCTGATAGAATGCATGTAAGGAAATTGTCCAATTGCTACACTCTACTATACTGATGAACTACAGCCTCAGTCTTCCATATCACAAACACAGGGAAAATAATTATGAGAGTTGATGAGTGGTCTGAAGTTTTGAAAGAATTCCGTAACTTCCAGTACATAAAGAGAATTATAAAGAAGCTGCTCTATCAGGTGTTCTTAATATCTGATTCATAAAAGCGATGAATTAAGATCTTAATTTTTAAAAGTTGCTGAAACATTCCAAGCAACTTTCCTTTTAGCTACAGTAAGAACATAAACCTAAAATCCAATAAACCCACTTTTTTACATAGTTTTATATATTTTGTAGCTCATTTCTTAAATCTACATGTTTTAGCAACAATTCTTCCACAGCTACACTGCTGAGTTGCACATCTTTCAATTTTTAAAGCAGTGTCAAATGAAGAGCTAGCTCCTACCCACTCAAACAGCAATGATTTGTTTACATTCCAAAGAATCTTGGACTACTAAACTACTGTGTCTGCTGTTCATATTCATGACAGGATGCACATTTGTCTTTTAAACAACTTCCTTTTACGTATGTTGAGCTGTATGTATATAAGCATGCATATATACATACATGAGAGATTATTGCAGAGGAGAAAAAAACCTCTCTACCAAGACCTACAAAGCATTAGTCTTCAGAATGTGTCATACCCAACATAATTTACGCAACAAATGGATTTTTGTTAAACATTTTACAAGAAACAAGATTAATCTCAGCTAGCTCAATCTGCACATTTTAAGTACTGTCTATCTGGGTGACTGAGTGATGGGAAGTGGCAGAGTTTTAAAGGCACTTCAAAGAAACCTCACAATACAGAAAAACCTTTCTGAATTTTAGATCTGCTGTCCTGAAGTCTACATTCTTCTGACCAGTTCTCAGGGTTTACATCTGCTTTCTTGTGAGCAGAGCATGCCTCTTACCACTCAGCTGAATACACACCACCCTATAAACAAGAATATGAATCTGAGCTACCCTGAGAGTAAAAACAAGAATTACAAAGTTTTATACCAATGCTCATATTTCACCTTACTGCTATTTTTGTTTTTCATTTGGTAAATTACTATTTTGGTATGCCTATTTGGTATGTCTAAAAATTTAGAAGTGAGCTTAACAGTGTGTCCTTTCATAGCATGTAGGCTTTCAGCTGCATTTCTGTAAGAGCTTTCATTTCTGTAAGAGGAAATGCATCTCTAACCTCCCCAGACAATATAAGCAGCAGTAACGCTGGTACCTCTTGGGATTCATTTTAGTTCTGCTTGTTATTTCAATAACTGAGGATTAGCTCTCATCTGGTAGTGTTATAAACATCTTTGTAATGCATCTGGAGCACAAAATCCATCCCATTTGATGGGCACAAAGCAGGCATTTGCTTCTGTTTTAACAGGAAAGCCAAACAATTGCAACGCATGATTTGGTTTTGGAAAGAATGGATTCTTTTTTAGTTTTGGTCCCACTGAAGATTAGTTAAAGTACATGGAAAAGGAATTACTGAGCACAGATCCAAGCTGACTAATTGAGGTTCCTAAGTTGATGATTACCTACTTATAACTGCTCTTCAAATTTGAGTGGATGGCCACAAATATTTTAATCTTTTGGAGAGCAAGAAAGAAAAAAAAACAACAGAAATTTTCTGTAAAGTCTCTGTGACTTGTCATACAGTACTTACTATTTTTATATCCTCACAAGGCCTGTCACAACACCCTAAAACCAGGATATTCTAAATCTGTAAGAAAGAAAGCCATTCCTTGGGGAAGTTTCTGTATCTTTCCTGGACAAATGTTCTTCTGTATTTATTGATTTTAAACAGAATATTAGCAGTCTACTTTTTAAAAAATCCTAAATTATAAAATCCTTTCCTACTTTCAGCATATCATGTTGGAAGAAAATTCTGACCCTCCTTTCCCACAAACCAAATTCAAGCCCCCTTGAAGTACTAGAAACATTTAAAGATTTCTGAAGGCTTTCTTCAATTCCTCTATATGTCACATATAACAAATCTGCAACCATCCCGTCATAAGTAATAGTCCCTTAAGCATGAAATTAAGTTGCTATCAGCATAAAAATCACCTTTTTGCAATTCTTTAGTTTGAAGATCCACGCATCCCTCTTCACTTCTTGCACTTTCAGGCTGTTGTGACTAAATACAAAATCAAAAGAAACAAATATTGCAGATATTCAGAACAAGTATGTCTCACTCTGCTCCTTCGTATCATGATGAACATCGTCTTATCATAAACTATAGAAGTCTTCAAAAGCTTTCTTATTAAGATAGTACATATATTAAGAAGGAATAGTCAGAGCTAAGTTCAATAGTACAGAACTTAGATTTGACCTTGGAGTTAATATTAGTACCAGAGGTTAGCTTAAAAAAGCAGATTCCAGGCATTCAAGGTGCAACACCTACTCTGAGTTCCAAACACAAGCAATAGTGTAGAAAGGTTCACCTACACAGGGAAAAAAGGGGTCTGCAATGTATAATGAAGTACAATGACCTCCCTTCAACTTGTGTTTTGGGTGGATTTTTTAGGTTTGCTTGCGATTTAAAAATAAAAAAAAGAAGTTGCAGATCAGCTCAAAGTTACTATTGCATAAATAATGCTACATGGAGCTAAGTGTACCTAAGTCTGATCCAAACATTGTAAACGCAGATACAGTTCCACATTATGGCTATACTGACTCTACAACTCTGTTATACTGGTAAACAGTACAGCTGTTTTCAAGTGGAATTCAACTCTCATCAATAAATCCCACCAGACTGAAGCTGATTTAAGCTTTCCTGAAGTCCACCCTTTCACAGATGCTTGGGAGATTCTGAACCACCTTATCCCTCGAAAACTTATTCTCAGAGCTTGGCAAAATATGTGGATGCACTCCTGCATCTGAAAAAGGAATTAACCCATGTGGAATCCTGCCTACTATGGATCACAGCCCAAACCCACAGACAGATTCAGCTTTGGTCTTACACAAGCTATAGGTGACCATGAGCCCAAACACCCTGCATTATCCAGGGTGCCTCACTGTTCTGTGACAGGGCTGCAGTTATCAGAACAGAACAGCAGCAAGTGTTGCTCGAACACACCGCAGATGTGAGAGTCTCAAGAGTGGCCAGGAAGTGATGCGATGCAATGAACAGCAGTGTAGGTTTGTTTACTGGTTCAAAGAACTAAACCAACATCTGCCAGCTCTAAGAGCTGGGGTGTGGATGGCTATTTTACAAGCACTATCACAAGCAACATGTACACAGTATAACCAATTTTTAAAAAACCAAACTTGGATGTCACGGTCACAGAAGAAGTTTGGCTGAAGGAGGGAATTATTCCTAACACAGAATAACATGGATAGACCACAATTTAAATGCCAGCTGCTTAGAAAACTACAGCTGAATAATCTCAAAAATCTTTCAAAGTTCTCCAGTTTAAATGCTACTTTTGCTGCACAAAAATCAAAAGGTACAGTAAGAAACCCTAGCAAGATGTATGAATAAGCAAGAAACAGCACAGTAAAAATTTTCAAATAACATAAATACCTTGCCAGTTTTCAAGGTACTTTCTAGTTCTTCTGCCAACTTTGGTAAGGCTGCATCACTGCCTAATGGAATACAAATATGTTAAAATTATCAGATTACATTATGCATTTATCTCATGCTATAGCAAAATGCTGTTTCTCAGTACTACCTCATGAATACAGCACATGAATTTAAACCCTTCCTGTGGACAACAGAAACAACCACCAGTCTGTTTACAGCAAACCAGCTCAATAAAACCCCAGCTTGGCATCTGCAGGAACACAAGTACTTCTGTGTTTTCCTTAAATACAAAAGGCTTGGAAAATATGGGGTATCAGGATTTACCACAGCTTACTTATGAATTCTGACTTTGGCTTTTTTTCTTGCTTGCATATGAATTCTAACTTTGGCTTTTTTCTTCCTGCTTTTCTTCCAAAAAGAAACCACCAACGGATTTTTTAGACCATTTGGACCATTTCGAAACAGCAAACTACCTCTGTATTAATGAATGCAGAGCTAAGAGTTAATACTAAGGATATATTTTGTTTTAAGTGACAATTAGGTCTAAATCTGTCAGCTCTAGAACCACAATCACTGAAAATGTCCAATTTCTACAGAAACTGAAAACTCAGTAGCTCCTGTTAGCATCAATAAGATTTCAAAATACCTTAAAACCCCTTCCCATTTCATTCCCCAGGGGAAAAACTGTATGCTTACAACATCTTAAAAACAGGCCATGGCAACAGCATTGTCACACGACTTCTACAGCATTTTTGGAAACCTATTTCAGAAACCTGTTTAGACAGCTTTTCCTAAACAAATAGTTATAACATGATAATTCACCAATGCTGCATGTGAAGTGATTAAATTACGGCTGCTGTTCACGGAATAAGTACCATTACCACTGGTACTTACAAAAGCTACATCAATGGACAACAAGGATTAAGGCAAGCACCGAGATAGGAATACTTTACTGTGTAGCATTTTACACTTCCACAGCTCATGTTTGTCTCTTGTATAAACAATAAATAACATTTTTCAAGTTTACTAGATCGGAATCTTTCCTAGACAAATTCCTAAAATCCCAGAATCTGCAGAGAGTGCTTTCTCAACTCAAATATCAAAAGAACTAGAGAATAAAGCCAATCTTTGAGAAACCCACATTATAAAATGCTTTTTGAAATAATGCCAAGGACAGACACAAGAAGGAAAAGATTTTAAAAATAGTACTTGATTAGCATCATTCCACTTCCTGTGGTATAAACAAATTTTTCTACAGTTTAATTTCTCCAAAACTTATAATGAAGTCATAATCTTGACTTCATTATAGCATCTACAGAATTCATTAATTTTCAAAAAAATTGGTGCTTCAGCTACTTCGGAGGGTCAAAGAGGTGCAAGGTCAAAAATAGTAGGATGTTCATTACACTGTCTTTTAGGAACCAGCAACCATGCAAGTTCATTTCAAACGTTAGCTTAGAAGAATGGATCTGGATATAGTGTGTGATATACTTAATGTCATATACTATTATTTTCTATTTAAAATATACATCTACTGCTTGCCTAAAATACTTATCTAGGATGACAGTCTAATTCCTTTGTAACACAAAGCAGAACAATTCCAAATGTATTCACAGGACAAAATTAAGTGTAAGACAGTGAATCTGAACATGACCACTAAATAATCATCCAGAGAAAATCTGCAGTTATGAGTAAGGATGTCCACTCTTAACCTTCAAAATTACTATGAAGTTACCTTCCTAAAATGATGAACATACATCAAAATGAAATGCATCCTCTTTCCTAAAACACTTTCTTGAATTTTGTAACACGTTAAAAACAAAACCTATGTGTAGCTCCACAGTAATTACTCCTTGCAAATCACTTTATATATTAGCTCATAACTTGATGTCAATGTATTTTAGTAATTTTTTGCATTCTAATATTTGTTTTCCAACACAACTCAGGTGGTCCTATTCACCCAAAATCACATGCTTATTTGTCACCAACTCTTAAATGTATTAATAGCCATATTGCAACTAACGAAGTGAGGTATATTTGAACAGTACAAGTTATTTCTAACTATAATGATGGTAAAATGCATCTATTTATGACAATTCATAAACTAAAAAATTAAAAAAAAAAAAAAAAAGAAATCCTCACCTGAATTAAAGGTTGCATTGCTTTTCTGAAAAGTAACTTCAATGCCAGTATCATCTGTTTTGACCAAGCTGGTTTTGTCATCACTGTCATATAGCTCTTCTACATGCAACAAAGGGAGGTCCCCTTTTTTCCCTAATTCTGCTTCTATTGTTACTTCACTGTGGTTGGTGTTTACAGTCACTTCATTTGCAGAAACTAAGGAAAGAGCCTGTGTCTTAGGCAGGGGAGTCCTTATTTCAGAAAAGTCACTTTCTAAAACCACGTTTGAGTTTAATTTATAGCTTACATTCTTAACAGCTTCACTCTCTATCACTGCTTCTGAAATTGTACAAGAGAGTTCCGATGTAACATCCTCATGCAAAACATGTTCCGATGTAACATCCTCATGCAAAACATCTTCAGCTTGTTCATCGTCCTCACCTGCCTCTGGGGAAGGACTCTCAGCAGTCTCTGTACTAATCTCCACGCAGAGGGCCTCATCCACACTCATGAGGTTCACTGCATTTTCACCCGTTTCTGTGATTTCACTGTCTACTGTGGCCTGAGATGCTGCCGATTCTGTCCTCGCCCCACTCTCACGTGTCTCGTTCTCTCTCCCAATAGCAAGCAAAGAATTCTCACTTTTTTCGGGGCCTGTAGTTGATAGGATGCATTCAATCTGGTTAGCAGTATTAAAAATTTCTTCACTTTTGTCTTTTACTTCTGTACTCTCAGCAGCAAGTTGACTTTCTTCTATGACTGTAAAGGTAAAGAGACTATCACATTCTTCCATTGCGCTCAGAGTGATCACTGCCCCCTCATCCTTATCTCCTATATTTGAAGCAGTGTGTTGATCTTCACTGTTAGTTGCAACCCTTAGCACAGGAGCTCCACATTCTCCCACAAAAATCACAGAACCTTTGCTTTTCCCATCTGCATTGAAAGCAGCTAGTCCAAACTGCTCATCTACAGTTGCAGTGGTCTCCACACCTTTACATTCCTCTGATGCATTTGGAGAGAGAACAGCATCTTCATCTCCTGCTACAATGAGCTGACTTTCAGCTTGTGGTGCTGCACTGATCAGGACTATCTCACATTCTTCTGTCATGCTTGTAGTGATCATAGCAGCTTCATATCTTCCTTCTGTTTCAGAAGCACCGAGTTTGTTTTCATCTTGCATAGCTACACTAGACATAGGAGCTTCAAAACATTCTGCTGTACTTGTAGAGATCATTAATGTTTCATTTTTTGACTCCATGTCTGAGTTATGTTGAATCGCCTCTTCTGTGACTTCACCTGACATTAGGATTACTTGTTCTTCCACAACACTTGTGGAAATCATAGCACACTCATCCTTTTCTTCCTTACCACTAGCAGTTGGGTGACTCCCATCACCACTGTTATCATCTCCTCCTGTACTGGATTCACTAGGCATGGGAACCTCATATACTTCCATATCTATGGAAACCATAGCATTCTCATTTATTTCTTCTGTTTTCACAGAGGGGAGCTGACCATCATATTCAATAGCTGCACTTGACATAGGAGCCTCAAATTCCTCCACTATACTGGTGGAAATCATAGTGCACTCATCTTTCTCCTGCTTACTGCTAGAAGTATTCACACACTCTTTAAACTCTGTAGCTGTGCTGGGCATAGGCACTGTGTCTTCAGTGTCTATTAAGATCATAGAGCTTTCCCCACTTTCATTTACTCCTGCAACAGCAAGTGGACCTTCTTCTGCATCCATGGCTGAATGTAAGGGAGCATCTTCCACTGTGCTGGTAGAGATGACATCACCTTTCACTTTTACTTCTCTGTCAGAAGGAGTACGAGAAGTTTCATCTTCCTTTGGAACTGCACTACTTACAGAGGCATCAAGTTCTCTGCTGTCAAAGGAAGTCATGGCATTATCATGTTTGTCCTCAGCACCAAACTGAGTCTTATCTTGCACTGCCATAGCACTAGTCATGGGACCCTCACACTCCTCAGCATCTGAGGGAAGCAAGGTACCTTCATGCTTTCCTTTCTGTGCAGCTAAGGCACCCTCATCTGCAGCACTTGCACTGGTTACGCTGCTTTCAACAATGCCTTTGTAATTTTTGCAGTCTGTGCCACAATTAGCTTCTTTCTCTACACTTGTCATGCTGTCGACAGTAAGCTTATTTATATCTGTGCCAGCCACTCCTGACTCAGCTTCCATTTGTTCAGCAACTATGCAGATAATGGAACTTTCACCTTCTTCTGCACCTATACAAATTAGTGCATTTTCACTTTCCATTCCTGTACAAGTAGAAGCATGCTCATTTTCTTCATTTCCTCTTCCTGTACTGGTCACAATGTCCTCACCTTCTTCATCCTCTTCTTTTGAGCCTGTACTAGTCACAAAACCTTCATCATCACACAGACCAACGCTGACTGTAGTGATACTGGCTTCTTCCTTTGCCCTTGTACTGTCCATTAGACTTTCACATTTTTCAGCTTCTAAACAAACTACAAATCCCTCATTGCTGTCTTCTAGCCCTGTGCAGACGGCTGAAATTTCAGCATCATCTTCTGGGGTTATGCCTGTGCTGGTCACTGTGCTTTCACCATTTATAGTATCTTCAGATTTGTCACCACTAGTTCCAGCCATGGCACTGTTGTTTGTGACCACTGCAATACATTCACCAGTGACAGCGCTTTCTCCTTGGGTATCTGTACCAGTCACAGAGCAGATGATGAAGTTATGACCTCTTTCTTCTGCACCTGTGCAAGTCACAGTACCTTCATGTTCTTTTACTTGGCCAGCTATCACACTGCCCCTAAATTCACCTGAATTATCACCACTGGTGGACCCTTCACCTGTTTCTGTCCCTGCACTAGTTACAGCTCCATCGCTCTCCATTTCACCTAAGCACGACACAGAACTTTCAAATTTGCCTGTATCTACACAAGTTGAGGTATTTCGCTTTTCTTCAGAGCCTGCACTAGTCACAGCGTCATCTTTTTCTTCTGTCCCAGCACTATTCACACTGTCTTCAATTTCTACTCTGCTTGGGTTCACTGAATCCTTACCACCCTCTTCTGCATCAACCATGGTACAGTCACCATTTTCTTCTCCTTCTGTACTTGTTAGGAAACTTTCACTTTCTGCTAATCCTTCAGTGACAACACTGCCACCACCTTCTTCAGCTGCTGCAACAGTACAGTCACCAATATCTGCTCCTGTGATGAAACTGCAACCCTCACTACTTTTTACCCATACGCCTGTTGTGAAACCTTCATCAGCTTCTATGCTTGTGCAGATTACTGTCACCTCACTTTCTTCTTCTGAGCAAGTGGTTGTAGCATCACTGTCCTTTTCAGAATGTGGTGCACCCTCAGCTCTTTCTCCTCCTGTACTAGTTGCCATTGCAGTGCTCTCAGTGATCTTTTCTGTGCTAGTTCCTATCACAGTGGCTGGAGTTTTTTGTAGGCTGCTGTACAATGAACTAGGTTTACTACTTCCTGCACTGGTACCTACAGCATTACTTTCATTTTTGTCTTCCATGCCAACCACATTGGTCCCTTCTTGCCCACTGGCAATAACAGAGCCTTTGAAAGTTTCCTCAGGAACTCCTTCAGGCACTAAAACAGAGGAAGACTGGATCATATAATCAGTGTCATGCACCTTGTTTTTTTCCACACTATCCATTGTGCTTCTTTCTCCCTTTGTGGAGGGATCTGTATTCAAGCACTCTCCCTCTTTTATTCTTAGGGTAAGTTCTTTTGTTGTTACATCTCCACGATCTTCAGTTATGTTAGACAACAAGTTTTCCTCTTTTCTTTTTAACTCCCTATCTTGAGAGCTTTCCGACTTTGCTGCTTCATTGTAATCTTGACTACATAACCCAGCTGTACCGTCTTCCACTGCCTGTTCACCAGACCGGGACACCTCATTATCTTTTTCTATACTGTTTGCCATGATGGTGGTGTCACCATCATCTTTCATGACAGAACTTGGCCCTGCACTATCTTGCTCCATGTATACAACCTGTGCTGTATCATTCTTCAAAAGGAAAGCATCTTCCAATAAGGAAGCCCCATCTGAATTATGGCATTCTTTAGACATACTACCTAAAGAATCTGTAAAATCCGAGATATCCATATCCATGGACTTTGCATCAGCAGCATCTTCCCTTGAAGAATTAATTGCTAAAGGAACATCATCTGAATTAGAATTTATCACAGTTTTTAAATTCTTTGGTCTTCTGCTATCTTTTGAAGCCTGATCTTTACTGGCCACATTCTTTAAGGTTCTACCACTTGTTTCATCCACAATGCTCATTTTAGAAGCCCCTTGTTTACTGGGTCCTTGAGCCATAGAAGCTTTTTTGGACAAAGTGTCTAAGGCACCAACTTGTTTATTAGAAGTATCTTCTTGTTCAACAGTTTTTTCAGCTGCAGGCAGAAATTGCGATTCACAGGCTTCACGATCTGCCAAGCTGTGTTTTAACTCCTTATTTGAAACAGAACGAGATACTTTTTGTTTTACTGCACACTTGGCATCTCTGGCTTGGAAAGAGTTTTGAATGTTTTTTCCTTCAATGTTAGATGCTTCCTGTGCTTTTGTTTTTTTCAAATCAAGTTCCATCAGCTCTTCCGCATGACCAGAATGCAAGCCATCATGATTCATAGCTGCCTTTTGAGGGGCTGGAGCCTGGCTGCTTTCAGTTGTGCTAGCTGATTGCTTTTCCTCCTTAAGTAAATCTTGGTTTGATAAACTGCCTTTTCTGTTTTCACAGGATACTTTCTTGCTTTGTTTCTTATCCACTGCCACTGTGACATTTGACAATCTTTCATGCCCACTGTCCATTTCTTTAGTACCCTTATCTTCCAATTTGATGCTCTCGTCCTTCTTCTTTACTTCTTTGTTGCTGTGCTTTAAGTTTCTGCTTTTATGACCTTCAGCAGAGAACCTTCTTTCTAGTTTGGAATTACTTAAATCTTTATCACCTCTGTACTTCTCTTTTACAGAGCCTTTTTCTCCAGAATGTAACTTAACTCTGTGACTAAAGTCTTTTTGTGATCCCTGAGTTGACTGTGGGCCACTTCCAAGCTCAAACTCAGCACCACTATCCTCCAAACCTTTATCTTCATTTCTGGATTTGTGTTGTTTATCTGAATCATTGTCTTCCAGGCTCTTATCTTTGTCTAGTTTCTGTCCAGTGTCTTGTTTTGTTAATTCCTGTAATTCTGCTTCAGATGCTTTGAACTGTTTATTATGACTCTTTGACTTGGACTTTAACAAAATCTTGTCTTCTGCAAGGCTCTTAGATCTTCGTCTATCTTTATGAACACCATCTTCATGTTTTATATTACTATCAGAGTTAGTTGATTCTATTTCATGTTTATCTTCTGAGTAGCTTTCGCTTCTTCTATGTGATGCTGAAGCAGGTTGCTTTGAGGCACTTAGGGAATCCTTCTGTGGCTTAGAATCACTCAAGGACCTTTTGGTCTTGCATTCTGCCCTTGAGAGATGTCTGTCTTTTTTGTTTTCTTTCCTCAGTAATTCTTCAGCTTTTAAGGTTGATTCAGAAGGGTTTTTTCCATCCTTTCCTGTTACTGATACTTTCCGTTCACTTCGGTGTTTACTTTTTCTTTCACATTTGTCATCTGAGGAAACCTTTATTTGTTGATTATGTTTCTGGCCACCATCCTCTCCTTTCAAACTTCTCTCAAATGAATGAAGTTCAACATCTTCACCTGACTTGTGAATACCATCTCCTTTATATTTGTGCTTTAAAGAAAGTTTATCTTCTAAAGCAGTTCTTTCCTTCTCATTTTTATCTCTGTAAGACTTGGCTTCTTTTTTGGCAGAATTTCTCATATGTTGAATTTCTGTGTCAGTATCTTTTTTGGGGTGTTTTTCATTCTTAAATATGGATTTCTGCTTCTGTGGTTCTTCACTATTGACTTCTGCTTTATCCAGTTGTTTTTTTGGATCCCTTGTTTCATTGTCCTGCTGAGTTCCTTCAGCCTGAAGAGAAGTGGAGGTTCTTCTTTTATGTTCTTTTTCTGCCTTAGAATCACTTTTGCTTTCCTCAGTTGAATGCCCCCATTCTGAAAGTCTTCTAAGTTGTTTAGAGAATTCGTTTTTCCCATGATTGTGCTTCAATTCTTTGGAAGAATTTTTTTCACAAGTCTACAAAAGAGATTTTTTTATATATGTAAGTACATATTACACAGTTCCTTCACTTATGTGATTGAACAGAACTGGCAAGCACAAACTCTCGAAAAAAACAATACGCTAGGGAATACACTTAACGTTGTAATAAAAATTCACCTACAATAGAGTCAGTCAGAAAACAAAAATTGCCAGTTTCATTTCAACTATCTACTATTGTGGAAAAATCCAAAGCAAAAGAAGTTATCCTTAAGCAGCCTGTCTGAACTTTATTATCTTTTCTTCATAAGGTAATTTTTCTAAAATGACTTAAATTGATTTTTGAATAGACAATCACAATTTCAAGCACTCTGTAAGTTCCTTCAAATAACCATTATGCTGTCTGGTAGAACAAAACCGTAACTAAAAATTCAAAACAAAACACAACAACAAGACCTAAAAAAAATAAATCTAGACTTCTACTTGAACTTCCACTCCCACCTTTTTTAATTTAAACAATGTTATTCATAGAATTCTTGCCATAAAAATTTTATTTCCTTTTGTGTTTGGAGCACAGTCAGTTTAACTTTCCAGTGAGAAGTTTAAACAGATCAAGCTGAAGTCTTTGCATATAAAAAACACTGCTCTTTCTTTAAAACCCAGCATACTTCACAGATTAGGGCTCAAACTGCATCTCAGGTTCTACTAGACATGCATCAACACTGAATATACAGACCATATTTCAGTGGCTATTGGAATTCAAAAAACATTACTACAGTGATGTCAGATCACTAATACAACTGAAGGAACAGGCAGGGAAAAAATTACTAGTGAGAACAAATGCAATTGTATGCAGTTTGGTGCGGACATATGAAAGAGTACTATTAGAATTAAAAGGAAGATCGTAAGGTTTATTTTTAAGAGACACCTACCTCATTTGTCTTTTGCATTTCCTTAGAATCTTCTTCAGATGGCTCATTTTTCTTTCTGCAGCTATCTTCAGCATGCCTGAAATAGGTATTTGGACAACTTAATAAAGAACAATCAGTACCAGTCTAACATTACTTTGTAAAATTTCTGCTTTCACAAGAGCTGAGCACAAGAGAGAAATGCTCACTAAAAATACAGAAACAGAACATGATCACCAAACTTCTAACCAATTTGCCCAGGCTTTTTTTGCTTGTAAAATTATATATCAACTTCAAAAATACCCAGAATACAAGTGCTTTAAAGCAGTATTAGTATGACATTTGTACTGCTGTTGTCCCGTAAAATGTGTCAGAGTTCTCCTTGCCCCATATTTACCTGAATGAGGACAGTTATGTACAAAGGTACGTATCTACATAAACATCAATCTAAAGATGAAGCCAACTTGACTCGCCTACTAGATGCACAAACATGTAAAAGGTCTCCATTCTCATGCCTTTAATACCATTCTGTGAAAAGCCACATAAAGACTCCTACTGCAGTCTGAGATGCCATGTATTTAAGCAGCTATAATTTTTCTGCCTGAATTCCACGTTTATTAGTAACAAAATTATGCAAATATTTTAAGAGAAAACTGTTAAAATGGATAAGGCTAAGTACAAAGTTGAAAAGAACCTTTCCAATCTGCAAAAACGAATATTCAAAACCTTAACTCCTATTGAGTAAATAATAAGTACCTTGAATCCCTTTTTCTTTTTCTGCTCAGGGCCACTTTTTTTTCCAAAAATTTCTGTTCTTTAAGCACATCCTTAATGCTGGTACCAGTAGTTTTTGACTCTACATTTTTTGATGAAGGTTCTTCTAAGTGCAAGCCACTTTTTCCTAAAATAATACACAAATGGTGAAATACATACACATAATTTATTAGTGTTTCAGCTATAAACATGACAAAACAGTACAGAGAGTACTAAAATGTAGCAGAGAATAGCAGTTATACAGGTGTTAATTGAGCCTAAGCAGTGTAATGGATATATGAAAAAGCGAAGAAGAAATTCCGTATTAATATTTTGCATTATAATTTTTTCTGTTACATCACTGTTGAGATGTTGGGTTACTAAGGGAAGGAAATGACTACAGACTTGTATGACCATTATTCAAAGCTGAATGTTTTATTCTATGGAGAATAAGTGAGAGCAGGGTGGTGTGGGCTACTCACAGTTCTTCTTCTCATACCTTTAGCATTCTGATTTCCAGTTTTTAGGGATTTTGTCTTTTCTGCAGCCTTCTGTTTACGTTTTTCTTCGAGTCTCTCTCTGTTAATTTGTCTTCTAAGGAGTCTTTCTTCTTTTTCTTTGGCCTAGAGATACAAAACCATGGAGAACAATTTAACATTAGGTCAAAGAACGTTCTTTGACTATAAATATAAGTCTAAACCCCATAGAAAACAAAACACTGCAGCTTAAGGCCAGCAAAAACATAAATACGCCTTAGAAATCATACAAAAGTTAATGGAACACTCTAATATTTTTGTGAGGCGAAATTAGCTGAGTTCCAGAATTTCACTGCCAATCAAGACTGCAGACTGAAGCTATGAGACGTTCTCAAAGAATGTATGTTTTATTTGTATGTATATACAATATATACATAACATATTTTATACACATGTATTATACATGTAACATAAATATATGTACCCGGCCAAAGGAGAAAATCTAAAAGAACTGCTGCTCCCTCTTCTCTGTGCTGGCCCTTCTGCCACAGAACAGAGTGCATGTGCTTAAATCTCTGTTTCCATTCTCAATGGCTGCAGACTTGCTACAAACTACTGATTTCATGGTCAGCAAGGACTATGTAAAGAGCTGGTGTAATGAAGTAGCCTCCAGTACTCAACACAAGCCTGATCTACTAAAAACCTCACTGAAGGCAGGCTGCAGGTACATATGGGTTACTTTTTTCATCCATATTTTATTTTGGGGGGAGGAGAAAGAGAGAGAACACACTGTCATTGCTTTCACTGCCAGAAGCCTTCAAACTATAATCAGCAGAGCAGAGTGCTGTGCTGGAGAGCAGACTGTGCCATACTGATGGAAACCTGAAGAAAGGGCAGCTATAATACAAGAGGAAAAAAATCCCTGAAAGGAGAAGAAACAGAAGACTCCCCCTCACACAAACCACCACCAAACCAGAAGTGGAATTTCTGCCCTAAAAAGTTTTAGGACCAGAATGTGAGCAGCAGAAAACCGCAGACTTACAATGGACTGACGGCGCTGTTCTACAGTTCGTTCATCATCAGAATCACTGAAGTATTTGGAGTACAGGAAAGGCTTGCGAACATAAGCATGGCGAACGGGCTTGGCTTTCCCGTCACTCAGCTCGTTAGCATGGGGCTTTGTCTTACTTTGACTGTTTTTCTCCTCTTCATCTAAAGAAACGTTAGTGAGCATAGAGATATACTGATAAATTAGGGCAGTGCTTCCAACATAACTTTTGAGGAGGCAAAGCTACTCAGAATGTATTAACAATTATTTACTCTAAAACCATAAACAGTTAAAAAATTAAACCCTTTTAGCATCCAAATATCACTAGATTATGAAAAAAATCAAAGGTACATTCATGTGTTTGTGTGCATCATTCAGCCAAAAAATTGCATGACACAAACCTGGTAATAAACCAGGACACAACAACTGGGTTTACCCTCTTGCCTGTAATCCCACTGTCCGTTTACATACAGTACTTAGTAGCTAGCTATGCATGAGAAGTCAATACAATTTCTGCTATGTATTAAATTATAATTCTCCCCACACCAAAAATATCGGTACAGTATTTGAGTACGTAAAAAGTAGTTGGCCTACTGAAATACATACACGAAACACACTGTTGGTTACACAGATATAAGTATTAATCAAGTAAATATAAATAAATCTATTTCAGTTCTATCAAGATTACTAGAAATAGTGCAATACTGTACTAATTATTTGTATTCCTGAAACATACTTGAGGTTTGTTTTCGTTTCATAAATAGTCATAACTGAACATAATCTGTCAAGTTTCAAAGTAAGACCAAAGCCAGAGAACAAGTAATTCAGTGCTTCTAAATTATATTTTGAGAGCAGAAAAGGTAACCTGTGAGCATATTAGAGAGAACTCATTCAGGTACTAAGGCATTCCGCATTATAAAGTGGAAAGTGTTATTAACCACAGAAATCAGTTGGAAGTCTGTCCTAGATAGGGAGAACACAAAAAGGCAACACACTCAGTGAAGCAACTTGGTATTTCTGAACTTTTAAAGCTAGATCCATTGCTGCTCTTTCTACTGCGGCCAACTTCCGGAATACTAAAGCTCTAAACCCAACCTGATGTACAGAGTCAGCTACAGCCACTACCTCGGGGTCACAAAGCACTCCAGTGTTATACCAAGTTCATGGCAGAATGGAGAGGAAGAAACCCCACAGAACAGTGACATTCACCATTACGTGCGTTTCTCATCTATGTAATACTGTAGCAGAAAAAATATTTAGAATGTTTAGAATATACCAAACGATATTATATGAATAAAAATATTCAAAAAGTAAATCCACTACTCATTTTTTCCAACTGCACAAACACTATCCAGTTCGCATTCAAATTCTCTCTTACAGGTAAGTATAACATTGCAAACCCTCAAATTTATGATATGGTACACTCAACAAAAGTATTACATACTCCTTATTGCTAGTTAACAATGTAATTATTTTACCACCTGATGTGATCTCCCCCTCTTCAGTACTGTCAGAAATTACAGGCTCCTCTTCGCTCTCCTCTTCAAAGGAAGAAAGGTCACTGGTATGGACAGAGCTGACCGTGATGTCACTGAGTACATCCATATCTGAATCTATTAACGCATTTTCTTGCAAAGGAAAAAGTAAAAACAAAGAGCTCTAAGGCAACACACTGAGTTTGTGAAACTTTTCTTACCAAAACATCAATTTTGTCACTAACAAAACTACGTTAAGAGTTAGAAATAAGAAAACAAAATTTTAACACCTTAATAAAATAACCAGGCTAACTCTGGTTTACTCAAAACAAAAATCACTCTGAGGAAGAACTACGAACTTTAAATGAGGACTGAAATTATTGAGAGAACTTGCCAGATTAAGATGACCAATCACACACCTGAAGAATCAAAGGTCATCTGATTCCTAATTCAGGTACCTCAGCTAACAGTCCAATTGTCACTAGCAGACAAGTTTGCCACAACTACCAGAAAACTTACATTCCAAACATACTGATTCCAAATATTCTAATTCAGCTCCTGAATAAATTTAAAAACCTTACTCCTTATCCACATTTTGAGGAAGAGCATTGCCCATACCATACCTTCTTTAGTGCTTTCAGCTGTTTTATGTTTATTGCTATTTTTTTCTGGAACTAACTGTTTCACTGGTTCCGACTCTTTTGCTTGCTTTTCTTCTTTTGACTTTGGAGTATCATCACTTTTCTTTGAATGATCAGACTTCTTGTCAAGCTTTTCCTTCTTTTCTTTTCTTCTTTCACTTTTTTCACTGCTGTCTGGTTTCTTGTCAGATTTATCCAATAATTTACTCTTTACCTCTTCACTTTCCTGTTGAATATCCTTACTTGTAAAAGTCAAAATATTAGTATCCTTTGCTGTTATTTTTATTTCTTCACTTTGGCAGGGAAGCTCATTTAAATCTTCACACTTTGCAAGTGTTTCAGCCCCTTCTCCAGAAAGGTCACAAATTGCTTTCTCTCTGTCTGGCAAGTCCTCCGCATTTCTCTCTTTATCAGTGCTACCATCCACACTCTGCTGAGATGAGAGTTTTTTTGCAAATTTGTCATTGTTCTTGGGATTTGAGGTCTCTGTTGAAGCCCTGGCAGCACTTGCTTCTTGGTTAAGAGAAGTTATTGTTTCCAAAATGGACATTGCATCACTAGCTACATTAGCACTTGGAGCTGTAGCAGAGACACCTTGAATAGTAAAAAAGAACAGAGTTTTACTTCACCCTAGTTTCTGTAATTCTGTTGAGATAGAACATTAAACAAGTGAAAAGAAACAGAATAAGCACTCTCTATAAAATATTTATAATTAACTAAAATATTTGACAAATTTTGTCTTGAGAGATTTTGGTTAAAAAAAACAACCAAACAAAAAACTCCCAAGAAGTTGCATTCTTGTGGCAAACACTACGATTACTAGAGATTCATTTTGCTCTGTGACACACCACTGCTCCTGAGGTGTGCTAAAGAACATGGGGATTGTCAATGGCAAGGACATTCTGAACACAGTCCTTGTTCAACTTTACCAACATCCTAAGTAGGATGATGACTCTGGATAATAAATATACATATACAATAATATTCTACATATATGCACACAATGCAGGAGGAAATCAGTAGCTCACACCTCTAGTATCTCCATAAATGTCACGGAAGATCGACTCAGCATACTGACTATATAACAACAGGACTATCAGAACTATGTTATCACTTTTCTGTCATCCCAGAACCAGTTCTGAAGATGAATGACTAAGAGTTAACTGGACTAGCACTAAGAGTTGCAGCTGGCTTAGTAACCCACTTCACAGGAAAAAGGCTGGGATTTAAATAAAAGTTACAAATAGATGGATGGCTGTGGAGTCTCTTAGAATAGGAAAGAATGGACAATTACCTGCAGGAGCGTTTAGAAGTCAATACAGGTAATATTAGGACTTTAGCAATCCAAATTTTATGGCACACAGCAACGGCACACGTAACTGTCTATTAAGCAATTTTTTCCCTGTCTACCAATGAACAAGAAAGTTGCATCATTCTTCTCTTACAGTTATGTCTTATCTGATCCTATAATACTGAGACCAAGTTTTCTCCCCACAGTAAACTGATCCCTCATAATCTCATGACAGAGTGACGTGGTCATAACAGGGTGACATCTCTATTGCTTTCTACCTCTATACATAGACTAAGAGACAAATGCTATGGCACAGTGCCTAGAGCTCACCTTGCTAATATTGATACTAACAGTGTTATGGTGGTAGCAAACCTAGTCAATGATTCTGCTCTCTCAAACCCCATTTTTTTGTTAATAGACTGCTCAGAGAAATGGTAGAATACCTTGTACTGTAACAGAAGCATCTGCTTTCTCCTCACTTGGAGATGTACTGGGGCCTGCCTCCTCTTTGTGATTCAATGTGGCTAAAAATTCATGGACAGCTTTTTCCACCTGAGGTCTGAATGTGTGGTTGATCTTTGGGTCCACAACCTGAGAAATAATTCTGTCAATTCCCGATTCCAACATTCCAGACCTGGAACAAAGTTACATAAATTAGTATGAAAAATTAGTTTCCAAGAATGTAGTAATGAAATATGATCATTGAGATGTGACATAAACACTCATGAGAATCTCCAATGAAGCACCAATGTTTTCTGAGCATCCCTACAGCTATGAATTTAGCCTGTGCCTTATCCATAAGAAAAAATGTGCTAGAGAAACAAAACAGTCCAAGCACACAGAATTAACACAATAAGCAGCCTGTTGTTACATCATTACTGGTTACACCTACAAGTGTTATCTAACTGCAAAAACCATTTGTGGAAGAAATTTAGAAGAAACCCTATAGTATCAATTTCCACAGCATAAAGAGATGAATTATAGAAGGCATGAGGTATAAATAACTACTAAACCACTCATCACTACCCTAAGTTACTTTCTGCCCAGTATAAGGTGGCAAGTTCTGCAGCTTTATGGAATACATTTAATCTTCAGTAAAATAAAATAGAAAAGAAAACCCACAGCTATAAAGCTTATCTGAACAGACTCCTGTAGTCTTATGTGAGATGTATGCTACCTCTTGTCCTCATTGCTTCTTTAACAAGGAAAACTGCTCCCCTCCCTACAAACCAAACAGTCCTCAGTACAAGTTATCAACGGTACCACCACAGCATGACAGAGTAAGTTTGTTCCCAAATCCTTGGCTTAATCCAATTTAATGACCAAACTCATAGTACTCTGAAGAAATTTCCTAATGTTTGTTATGAGTCTAACATTTGAGAAAAGACTGGAGGAATCTCCATGAAATAACGTAATATCAAGCTAAACTATCTGACATAATTTTAACAAAAAAGCAATTCTTAAAACCTCTTCTCTGCCCAGCTAGATTTAAAACAATTTTTCTGTTTTGTGACTTTAGCTTTGTACTCTGCAGTTTAGTTTGTCACATACTTCTCCTTAAAACATAATAATTGCAATTTTATTAATACCTCTTTAAAACAGAAAGTAAAGGCACCCTTTAGCTAGAGGGTTATATTCCAAGCCAAAATCAAGGTTTCCACCCCTGCATAAACTTGGATCAGATCAAAGAACATCTCCAGTCTAATTCTGACTAATACTGATGGTGAGTTACTACCTCAAGTAATACCGCATTTTAAACACTGAGAGGGGGAAAAAAAAAAAAAAAAAAAGCTTTTTCAGACGTTTCTTCGAAGAAAGCAGCCCACTTTACATTAACCCAGAGCCTTTGTCATCTATCACAGTACACAAGCATGTTCAGAGAAACCCCAGAACTGTCACTTACTTGAGAACCTGCTGTCTAATGTTATTTCTCAGCTGGTTTTTGTTGAGATGAGGACTCCAGGTATGAGTTGCCAAATGATTGGAAACAAAGTTGTCAACGCGCTGTCTCAAATTCTGGTAGGCAGGCTAGAAAGCAACAGCAGAGATCGGACTGGAAGGATTGTATAAGTGGTTGGTTATCCTTCCGTTGGCCAGGCTAGTACAGCTGGGAGCCCCATCGAACCCCCTCGGTGCTCTGCAGGCGCAGCCGCTCCCGCAGCCTTGCGGCGATGGCAGCGCGTTAAACGCTGCCCTGCCAGACCCTGCGCGAACCAGGTGTGTGTAACCGTGCGTGCACGGCCGGCCGGCCCACACTCCCCGCCGAACACGGGGCTCCGGCTTCGCCCCCGCGGCCGCGAGCGCAGCCGGAGCCCCGCGCGGGCCCAGCGGCCGCTCCGCACCTCCGAGCGCGGAGCGCGCTGCCCCGGGCCGGGCCCGTCCCCGACCTGCCGGAGCCCGGGGCGCCGAGACCCCCCGAGCCGCCGCTCCCACCCGTCCGCCCGCACCTTGGTGTCCACGTCGGCCAAGCAGTCGCGGCGGAACTGGTCGAAGAGCCCCTGGCTCTTGAGGTGGTTAACGATCATGGAGACCAGCTCGGGCTCGGCCGCGCCGCCCCCCGCGCCGGCCCCGGCCCCCGGCAGCGGCGGCGGCTGCTGAGGGGGCGGCGGCGGGGGCGGCGGAGGCTGGGGGTTGGTAGCCATGGGGGCGGCGGGGCGGCGGCTGCTGCCGGCGGTGCCGGCCGGGCCCCGGGACGGGGCTGCTCAGCGAGCAGCGGCGGCGCTGACCCCGGAAGCGGAAGGGGACGGCGGGAGGAAGCGGCGCGCGGCGCGGGGGGAGGCGGAGGCGCCGCCGCTGAGAGCGGCGCCATCGGCGCGGGACGAGCACTGGCGGGGCCGCGCGCAGCCGCCGCGGGCCCTGCACGGGGCGGGGGGGGCGGAGCCGCTCAGGGCTCCCGGGCCGGTGCGGCCCCGCTCCGCCGGGCCGAGGGGGGAGAGAAGAGGCCGCGGCGGCGCTCGGCTCCCGCCCGCCGAACCCACGGCCCCCCGCGCGGCGCGGCCGCCGCTGGGCGCTGCGGACACCGCGGGCGTGCCCCTCTCCCTAGCCGCCCCGACCGCCCGGCGCCGCTGCAGCGCGACCGGCGGCGACCGGCGGCCCCGCCCCGCGGCCCGCCCCTTCCTGCGCCGGCCGCCATCGCGGTGCGGGCGGTGCCGCGCGCTTCCTCCCTCGGGCGCGGGGCGGGGCCGCGCGGGGTCACGGGCGCCGGGGCCGGGCGGACTCTGCTTGGGACGCCCGGGGGCTGTTCCTGGCTGATAACGGGACCTCCCCTACCCCCCGGGCCTGCCTCAGGGGCCGTCGGCGCCGCACAGCTGGAGGAGGCGGTGATGGAAGATGATACTTAAAACACTTGAATTTCAGCTTGCCACCTTTACAGATCAGCGCATTCTCACGTGCTCTTGTAATAGAAATGCTTTCAGCCCACCTCTTGTTTCCTGGCTACCTTGTTAGGCGTTTTTTTTTTTTCATGTGCCTCGGTGTTATGGTCACATCTGTCCAATGTGCTGAGGCAAGGAAGATTCAGATCAGATATTAGAAAACATATTTTTCACTATTCGGGTGGGCAGGCATTGGGGTGGGTTATCCCGCGAGGTGGTGGAGTCACCGTCCCTGGAATTGTTTGAGGCATCTGGATCTGGTGCTGTGTGATACAATTTAACCTGTAGGCCCTGCTATATGTGTTTACAAACTGGTTATGACTACAGTTGCTTTTGCATTCTCTTTTAGGACAGTCTAATTTTACAATATTTTTCACATGTATTTAATATAAGAACTCTCAGCAAGTTTCTTAATATCTTCTAAAGAAAGTAGATAACACATATTTTTTAGTTCCAGATGCAGTTCCTAAACTTCAGGCAACATTTAAATGTCTGAAGAAATACTAAGAAATGAGACAAACAGAAAGGAGATGTATATGATACTGTGGGAGCAAAAAGTTTACATGGCTGCAGGAGGAGGCTGGACAAGTAGATGAAAGTACAAGTCACAAAATTCAGCGAAGGTGCTTGTGGCCCAGAAGGCGCCTGCTCTGTGGGCTACTGGGGACTGGGAAGGTTTTTTTTTTCTAGCTGTAGGCTTGCTTTTTGTCCCTGAATATGAGAAAACTCTAAGGCTGGGCAGACCCACATCAGCCATTGCTGTCAGGTCAGCAAGCCACACAGCTTGTGATTTCAGATTAATGTATTTTTGTCTCAGGTTATAGTTGATTAACTGGGGACATAAATGGCATGATTATGCCTCATCTGAAGCAGAAATTCTGTTCCTTAATAGGAATAAAACACTATGATGAATTTGGAAATGTTGTTACTGCTAGTAGCGTAAGTAAAAATAAGCCACTGGCAACAGCTCACTCTTCCCTTTCTAGACAGTGCTGCAGAAATCTTATTCTATGGATGCCTACCACAGGCATCAAATTTGGAGTGGCCAACATGCCCAGCTGATTCTATGAGTGTTCATAGATTAAACTCTCTTGCAGTCAGTTCATACCACAATTGATAAAAGCAGTAACTGAACTTGATGGGTTAGTTGATGTTTTCTGGTTTTTGTGTTTCAGTGAAACACTTTCTTTGTTCATGCTACGTATGCTGATAATGAATCTGAATTTATGAAGTATCTGAAATCCAGGTGACAGCTGGATTAAGAAAATAAAAAAAGAAGGTAAAAGTCCTTCACTTTGTGTGGGAGTCAAGGATTAATCTGAACAAGTTTGGTAGTGATAGGAGATGCCGTTCCTCTGTGATGAACTCTGTTGCAAAATTCTATGCTCTCCAAAGATAAAAGTATTGCTGTCAGTATTGAGATTACAAGGGTGATGTTCCTCTTTGACCACTGTAGTCTTTTACAGACAAGGGTACACAGAAAGTGGAGTTCTTTAGTAACATTTTGAGTTTTCTAGTAAAAATAAAGACTTTTCACCAGGAATAACTGAAATGCCTGAGCAGATTCTTGGATAGTAAAAGCTCTAAAGCTGCCCAACACCAACAAGAGATCTGTCCTGGATGAATTGCTCACTTCTTCCTCTACATATGTGGTAATATGTCTGTGCTTTGCACCATCTGTGTTACCACTGTGGCTCCATTCTCTGAAGCTTATTTTATTTTAGTATGTAGCTTATTGGTATGTTGTTTGTTATGGCACGATAAACCCCAGAACTGTGGGTGCTAAATTGATTTGTTGTATAAATGTGCATTGCCTGATGGATATTTCATTTTTGCTTCTCCCTGTGCATAAACAATATACTTTTATGGTTGTCTCTAGTTAGAGAAAGCCTCAGATTTTCTGCTGCTTACTGTTATGGGATTTTTCTAAAAAGGGCAAAATTATTATGCCTAGGAGCAGCACTAGTAATCACAACCTAGTCCACTCTGTTTTGGAGCAGCAGAGAAATGGTGCCAGCACTGCTGAGGTTTTATGCTTCATCAATAACAGCATATGTGGCTTCAGCTAAGTTGCAGCATGAAATGCTGTAGTTGCAAGACTGAAATGTAGCCAAGGCACAGACTGTACCTTCAGCTGTGATGTGATCGGAGCAATATCCATATCCTTACGTGGGAATAGTTGCAGTAGATAAAATGTTCTTGTACTGCCATGAATGGAGGATATGATTCTATCACCCTTTTTTTTTTGGTATGTAAATAAGAACATTTGGATAAACTTGTTTAATAGCATGTGCTTGAAGTGCTCTTTCTGGCAATGTCTTGGAGTGACTTTATGATGTGTATCCCATATCGCTGCCCTATGCCCACATGGCTTCACAACCATGTTTCTTTCCAGGTGTCAGTCACGTTTTTATTTGTTCAAACAAGTATATACATGTATTTATATTTTTTATTTGGCTGGCAAATAGGCCCTGTGTAAAATGTGAAGCTTGTTGGTTTAAGTGAATTATCTGTAAACAGCAAAATGTATTTTGCTTCAATGGCAAGCTGCCTGTCCTAAGTGTTTTCCACAGGCAAGCCTTTGGCAAGTGCAGAAATGAAAACAGTGACTAGACAACATGTTTTAAAGTGATGAAAGGAAAGCTTTTATTTGGAGTAGGCTGTCATGACCTTGCACTGACACCTCTAGAACTTTTTGGTCACTTCTAAAGAGATTCCTTGAGCAGAACTAAGACTACCATGAGACCCTGATTCTCCCGCTGGAACTGAGCAGGATGATTGTTGTCAGTGATGCTTAAGTCCAGTAGAGACAGACATGTGGTGGCTCCTCAAATTGGCCAGTCAAATAGATAGACTGAAAAATACTTGTAAAAATACTAAAGTTTTCATGCTCAGTAGCTAATACTACTGGTTGTATTTGCTGGGAAGATGGTATGATTCAAGTTTGAGAAAAACTTTTGATGTCTTATAAGTCACTTTTCATCAACCTGCATTTTTTTAATACTTTTTTATTGATGTGCAGAGAAATTAACTCATCTTTGTTTATGTAACTTAACATGGTAGAAGCATTTAGTTACAGATCGGAGTATAACTTTATCTGAAAGGTTAGGATTATTTTTTCCAATGTCAGAACTTCAATGTGGCACCAAATTTGCACATAATGCTTTTTAAAGTGCATTATTTTGAAGGTACAGCTATGCCTCTTCTCCCTTTGTTTATTTTATGTCTCTGTCAAGGCCAAGAAATTGAGTTTCTGGATGTCTCAAGTTTTTTGAGATGAATAGAGCCTGTTTAGAGGATGACATTTGAGAGCAAAGAAGACTACTGTCACAAATAACTTTAATACACAGAGTTACTTGATTTGTTGGGATTTTTTTGTTGTTGTTGTAACCAAGAAAGGAATCTTCAAGGGCAGATGGAGCCTTGACCTGCCTGTGAGAGGAAAGCCCATCCGTGTGGCCACGGCTGTGCCTGGTGGTCAATGCTTGTGCTGTTCCCTTTCATAGCAATGAGAGAAGGGACAGGCACACTACAGCTTCCTTAGCTCTTCACAAGCAATCAATGACTAATGGATGTAATACTGTTGGGATTGTTATTGGCACCTAAAGAGTTGGACATCTAATTCCTGCTAACGTGATTGATGATCTCAGCATATCTTTTTTTTTCCTTTTTTTTCCCTTGCCCTTTTTTTTTCTTTTTTGAAATGTAGGTTCTTTCATGCTGAAGAAATACCACTTTATTTCTCCATTCTGGTGAAAAATGTTAGAATGAGTTACTGTGCTCCCTTTAATAGAGTTTTTACTTCAGTGTTTGTTTTTGACTGGAAAATACATGTTTTTGCTATTTGTGTACAGGGAGACAGAGAAAAACTTAATGGAAGCTTGTTCTCCAGAGAGAGCACAAGAGATTATACTCTCTTTCTACACTCTTTCAGTTTTGCCTAAATGTAATTTTAATGGTAAGGTAAAATGGTACAGCTTAAACATGAAAGCAGAGTGAGTGGATACACAAAAGCATGAGACCTTTTATATCAGCATTCTTTGCTGACTACAGCAAGGTGAAATCAAGGTGGAGGCATTGCTTAAATGGAATGCATGAAGCTTAAAGTAGAGCTGATGGACTGAATTTTGCTTTAATTTATACCTAGTGTAGTTCCATTGAAGTCAGCAGGGAGATGGATCAAAGCAGGACTTTGCTGCTAAATAATAGGGTGCTCAAAATTGCTCGTGCCATCATTTCTGCAACCTTGGTTGTAATCCTCAAGTAAAAAATAGAGTTATTGTATATAGCGCAAATATAGTATTTTCTGTGGAAAATTTTTAAGGTGTTATTTAGGAAAATAACAAAAATAAAAAAAAATAATGTGGGCTTTTGTGTTGTTCTCTTGTGTTGGGGGTGCGAAAGGTCTGGAGGAATAGGAATGTTGAGTCACATTTCAACAGCATTCATTTAGGAGAGGTGGGGTGGAGGGAGGAAAGGAGATGGGTCATTTTGTTGCCGTTGACCTACCTTCTGTGCTTGGTTCCTGGTACTGCTGTGCAATTAAGAGAACGCTGTCCAAAGTCATTGGTAAGGTAGGGGTGTGTGGAAGGAGCTGGTGTGAAGGTGGTGTAGGTGAAACACCGCCCTGCTGGGTCTGGCTGCAAATTGAGGCAGTAGCTCAGGTGCAATCAAGGGTGCACCCATTCCCAGTCTACTGCAGATCCCACTGGACACCCCAGCAGCATACCTGGCATCCTCGCCTGTCTTTCCATCGAGGGGGCAGAGAGGAGAGTGTTGCCCACAGGAGGCTGGCCCCACTGTAAGTTCAGATGGAGTGTCTGAATGGGAGTTGAGATTTACTGCCTAGCCAGAGGAGTACCCCCAGACTATTGCACTTCAAGGGCTGCCCTTGGCACTTGTTCTGAAGAATGTGGAAAATGTGAGGGAAAAAAATCTTCAGCGAAACAGGAGAAATAATAATGCTTGCTCAAAATCTTTCCCCCTCACCTATTGATTTGCACAAAGATGATATGAATTTAATGTCTTTAAGATTTGTGCTTTTTGCCAGATTTCATTAAAATTGGCCAACCGTTTCAAAAGTTATGGGGCAGGGGTTGGAGAAGGGCTGACAAATAGTGAAATAATTGTTTTCTGGGGAAAAAAAATAATTGAAGCCTGGATCGACCATGATATATTGTAGGTGGAGATAACCAGCTCTGAAGCTAGTCAGAGACCAGCTGCTTTCTGAATAGGAACTGATGTAGGAATCACACAAGGGGAAACAATCCCAGACTCATGCTGGGGAGTGTGAGAAGTGCAAGGTTTTCTGTTTTATTTGTTTAACCAGAAGAGAATGGAAAGGCGAGGAGACGTATTAACTGAGGGCGCACTAGCCAGGTAACAAGAAGCCCGGAGGTCTGGCTGCACCCTCTGTGTCCGCAGCTCCAAGGAAGAGTGTGAGCTCCTCACCAGAAGGAGCTTGTCCTGGGCTAGGCTGTTGGTGTGTGCTGGCAGAGGCAAAGAACGAAGGAAGGGACGCTCCATATAGGTTCCACAAGCAGCTTTATTTGCAGGTGAAGGAACTAGGAACAAAGAGCCAATTTTTGAAGAGGGTCCAGGGATTTTATACTCCGGGCAGGAAAGACAGGGATAAGGGATCCAGCCAATGGGATAAGGTGAAGGAAGCGGGATTTACAATGAGGTGACCAATGGGAATAACTCAGAGGAGGGATTACAGAGGGTAGCCAATGGGGTGTCGAGTAGGACAGGAACTTCTAGAACTAATACATATTTAACTAAGGGAATGAATATTTACAAACTTATACATAAAACAGGGCGGGGAGAACAAGAACCAACCAACATAGAACATGTAAATAACTGCACCAAGGGGTGATGGGATCTCACCCTAACCACAGGACAGTCCTTAGACATTGGTGCATGACCACCAAAGATTGGCTTCCGATGTTTCATCTGGGGTCAGGGTGGCTGCAGCCACTTGCACCACCACAATTAACAGTATTACCAGTGCTAAGCCCCAACATCCAAGCATCCCAATTTTGATCATACAGTAGGAAGAGAGGATTTTAAAAATTTATTCTCATGAATGTCTTGGGGTTTTTAGCTTTCATTTGCTTTTAGCAAAGTTTGAAACCTTCCTGAAATGGAGAAGTGTCATGTTTGCATCAGCAATGGGATTAGTAAAAACACATTTGTGCTCAGTAAAAAGGAGCTAGTGAGGCTGTAAAGGAGGAAGACAACTTTGGAAGAGCCTTTTTTAAGGGTATGCTGGCTGGAAGGAGGATGGGTGGCTGAAGCAGCACTGCTGTGCAGAGCTGCTGGATCCAGCCGGCTTGGGTGCAGCCCCTTCTAAGAGGAGAGGGCAGGACTGCACTGTGTGCAGCCTCTTCTGCACCTCAGGTATCACAAATGTGGTTTTTTTTATATTTTATCTCTTCGTCTTTGTTGCTGTGTGTTAGTGATCATCAGCTGACTGGCTTTGTTAATGTCATGCAGCTTGTTTAATAAAAGAAATTCTTAAGAGAGCAGCATTGCACTTCAGTGGATTTATTCTGTAGTTAGAAATGCAGATGCTTTGGTAGAGGGAAGGGAATGCTTCTGCATGCTGCAGGGGGACAAGGTGGTTTTTGGCTTGCTGAAAATGTGTGTGAGGTTCGGAGGTTAGTAGCTGAGGTGTCTAACCTGAGAAATGAGAACAATTCTTCTTGGACCTCAGACTGCTCTGCTACCCTCAGGTGATACACACAGTGGGATGTTCTGCAATGTTTATCACTGATAACAAAATATTCTAGTCCTGCCAAGGCTGCTGGCATCAAAGGAAATGATGTAAAGTGGTGACAGTTTTCTCATTCTGGGTGTTGAGAAAAGATGAAAATTTGTTTCTTTGACTCTCCATAAGTCTGAATTCCTTTCCCAGGACTGTTTGATTTCTCTTGTGAGAAAACAGAGTCTGAAATTTTCCAGAGTTTTGATTGTATTTACTTCTGTCCGTTAAGGAAAAAAGCACTAGCTTCCAACTCTTCCTCCACTGAGACAGAATGAGCAATTGCCCACATTAGACAAGGACACTTTAGTCTTCCTTTCTTGATTTCTAAAGTAAAAAGGAGTGAGAAAATGAAGCTGTGTAGCTATTGAGAATGCTAAAGAGGAAAGGAGCTTCTCAGGACTGCTACCTCCAAATCAGTCTGTTAGATTGTCCCACAGTTTACCTATTCATATGAATAGAACAACTCCATATCCTGGGTTTGTGCCTCTCCTTGAGCTTGGAAGGTATTTTTTTCAACTTTGATTTCTGAGTGATTGTTAATATCAGTTTTATTAAAGAACTAATACAAAGGTCTCCCTGGCAAGATTTGGATTTTTTTTATTTTTATTTTTTTTTCTATTTAAAATGTCCTTCTGTGCTTGCTTGTTTCAGCCAAATTTGTGATTTATTGCTTGTTGAAAAGAGTCTGAAGAGACAAGCTTATAAAAAATATGATGTACACACACTGCCCATAAACTAAAATCCTATGCAGCATAACAGAACTTTCTTTACAAGCCTGCAATAAAGTATCTTGAGAGAGAAAGGGAGTCAGGAGAAAGATACATGAACTTTCAGAACTCAATAAAGACTGGTAATAGTGAAAGTTTGTGAAGTCTGCCATTCCTGAAAAACATCTATAGCACTAGATAATGCCTTGTCTTTTCCTAACACAGTTCCATTGCTTGTGGTGGTAGAGTACTGCATGTAAATTAGACTGGGATTTTACCCTTATATAGCAGAGGAGGGAAGGACAGAGTTACCATATGCCAAATTTCTCTCTTTGCCTGAGGGAAGGATTAAAATAACTTATTAGACAAATAATCCAAAACTGTGGGACAGGTGAAAGTATTTTTAGATTCTCCTAGGATTGTATATTATAGATTACTCCTCTGCTTTTAAGCCAGGCAGAGTGAATAGGGAAGGGGGGGCCTCTAATATCTCTTTTCTGTATAAAGCTATTCTCAGATTCTCATCCTGTCACAAAATAGCAAAGAGAGCCTGCTAAGAATTTCAATGAACCAACCTTCCTTCCTTCCTTCCTTCCTTCCTTCCTTCCTTCCTTCCTTCCTTCCTTCCTTCCTTCCTTCCTTCCTTCCTTCCTTCCTTCCTTCCTTCCTTCCTTCCTTCCTTCCTTCCTTCCTTCCTTCCTTCCTTCCTTCCTTCCTTCCTTCCTTCCTTCCTTCCTTCCTTCCTTCCTTCCTTCCTTCCTTCCTTCCTTCCTTCCTTCCTTCCTTCCTTCCTTCCTTCCTTCCTTCCTTCCTTCCTTCCTTCCTTCCTTCCTTCCTTCCTTCCTTCCTTCCTTCCTTCCTTCCTTCCTTCCTTCCTTCCTTCCTTCCTTCCTTCCTTCCTTCCTTCCTTCCTTCCTTCCTTCCTTCCTTCCTTCCTTCCTTCCTTCCTTCCTTCCTTCCTTCCTTCCTTCCTTCCTTCCTTCCTTCCTTCCTTCCTTCCTTCCTTCCTTCCTTCCTTCCTTCCTTCCTTCCTTCCTTCCTTCCTTCCTTCCTTCCTTCCTTCCTTCCTTCCTTCCTTCCTTCCTTCCTTCCTTCCTTCCTTCCTTCCTTCCTTCCTTCCTTCCTTCCTTCCTTCCTTCCTTCCTTCCTTCCTTCCTTCCTTCCTTCCTTCCTTCCTTCCTTCCTTCCTTCCTTCCTTCCTTCCTTCCTTCCTTCCTTCCTTCCTTCCTTCCTTCCTTCCTTCCTTCCTTCCTTCCTTCCTTCCTTCCTTCCTTCCTTCCTTCCTTCCTTCCTTCCTTCCTTCCTTCCTTCCTTCCTTCCTTCCTTCCTTCCTTCCTTCCTTCCTTCCTTCCTTCCTTCCTTCCCCTCCCTCACTCATCTCCTTTTTCTCTCTCTCCCCCCTCTCCATATCTTTTTAAACTCAAGTTTAACTGCAGTTAGAATTTGCTTCTCACAATTACATTCTGTTGAGATACTGCTCTGTGTACTTGTGACGCTATCTAAGATGGCTATTTGCACTAGCATATGAGCAAGCTAGGAAAATTCAAACAGTGTATTAAATGAACAGGGATTTTGGTAATTTAAAAATATTAATTTTACGCATTTCCTTTTGCTCTCAGGCAGACAAAGGAAACTTAAGTTACGGATACCAAAATTATTCCATATATTCATCTAGGCTTATTCTATTTTTCATACCAGCTCCCCAAAGACACATTTGTATAAACAGAAGCATGCTAATTAAAATTGCCAGGGAATCATGATCTGTTTAAATTCTCAAAGCACAATTTTACTTTTAGCCTTCATATTGTGATTGTGTAAAAGAGCGAAGTTTCTCTTCGAGGTTTAACCATAATGAGGTGAAAATTTTTGTTAAGTATTTGCTATTTGGCTGCATGCTGCTCTTATCTCTGCTACCATGCACCTGATTTCCTTTTCTATCTTGCCTTTGTTCATTTGTAAATCTCCAGCGGTCTTTCATGTTTCTTAAAGGACTGCAAAACTCATTAAAACTTTCCAATTGTTTATTTCCTTGTGCTTTCTCATTTAACCCTCTTTTCACAGTTCCTGCAGTTTGACATAAAATAACAAACTTTAAACAGTTCAGGCATACTACTGTCAGTACCAAAAGTATTTGCAGGTCTGTTTATTCCCAATATTTATTTCTTCTGCTGATGTATAGGCTTAGTTCTGTTGATTTTTTTTTTTTTTAATCTAGTGTCTTAATTTCCCAAACAAGGACCATTTAATTTTATTTCTTCCAGTCCTTAACAATGGTTTCTACATTTTTTCCCAGGATGACAGTTCTCTTATGGTTTTTCTCCTTGTGTCTTCTTCAAGATGCTGTATCGAAGTCTTCCATTGAGGACACCTCTGGAACTCAATAGCTACGTATATTTGAACCTTGTCTTTAGTGAAAGAAGCTCTCCAGTGTTTATACAAAGGGGCACTTTCCCTCCAATATCCAGAAAACTTCAATTTGTTGTTGGGGGAAGTGTTCCCACATTCTGTGTAAGAAGAGATAGGCAGTAATCCACTGAGTTCATCCAACCTTCCTCAGTCCCAAATTCACCTTCACAACAAATCACTCTGTGCGGTGGTGCGTGACTTACACATTTTGGCAAGAGTCTGAAGCAGGCAGAATTCTTAGGCCCTTGTCAACAACACATATAATAGCCAATTTGGGATTTTTGTGTGACTTCCTGCAAAATGGCAGCTCTGAGACAAACATCAACAGCTTCTTTAGTGGGTGATAAATCTGTTGGCTAGGAGGGAGGGCAGGAGGAAACAAGAGAGTAGATGGGTGAATGGCCAATATGTACCTGTACAAAATAAATTACTTGCTTAAAAGTCAAGAATACAAGTTAGCAGTGAGAGACCAGCAGGTTCAGTATATATGCTTGTGCCTGCAGCACAGAAAAGTTCTTTTCACTTTAAGCATTATTGCAGCAACAATTTTTTCACAGTAATAAATTACTTTCTGATAATTTGCAAACTCCTGGTTTTGCTTAACATACAGTTTTGAATAGCATAGCATAGAATAGAATAGAATATCACTGTTGGAAGGGACCAACAAAAAACCCTCTCTCTTACTAGTTCAGGGTTGAACAAAAGTTAAGGCATGTTGTTTAGGGCACTGTCCAAAGGCCATTTAAACCCTGACAGGCTTCTGGCATTGACCACCACTCTGGGAAGCCTGTTCCAGTGTTTGGCCACCCTCTTGGTAAAGAAATGCTTGCTGATGTCTGGTCTGAACCTCCCCTGGCACAGCTTTGAGCCATTCCCACGTGTCCTGTCACTGGATACCTGGGAAAAGAGATCAACATCTCCCTCTCCACCTCCCCTCCTTGATGCTTTAGGTTTTAACTTTTATATTTTTCAAATCCTGTACTGCCTAGCATGTAACTCTGAAATTTCATATGGCCTGTTAGCTACTGTTCTCTCATGCTAGTTAGACATAACAAACCCTCTCTAGGTTTGCACTTCAAGGACACCTTGTTGTCCCAAGCCCCAATATATGTAAACTGAAGCTTTTGAGAGGAGGGGCAGGCTTGGGGTAATTACATCATTAACTGAAATTATAACTGGAGAATTAACCCTGATATGCAAATGGACCAAACTTATAGAAGTGTGAAAATCCTGTGACCCAGGGTCCGTCTTGGGTGAAGGCTTTTGGCTCCCGAGCTGTACCTTTGAAGGCCCTTCAAATAAATACCTACTTTTATTCTCTTAATCTTGTCTAGCCTCTGTTTTCAGGTAGCTACTTCAAGGTATCATATTCAGAAAGCTGCAGAGAGCAACGAGGTAGCCCCTCAGCCTCCTTTTCTCCAAACTAGACAAGCCCAGAGTCCTCAGCCACTGCTCCCAGGACATTCCTTCCAGCCCTTTCACCAGCTTTGTTACCCTCCTCTGGATGCATTCAGAGACCCGAACACCCCTCTTGAACAGTGGTGCCCAGCACAGCACGCAGCACTCCAGGTGAGGCCACCCCAGCACTGAGCACAGGAGGACAGTCGCCTGTTTTGACCAGCTGGTTGTGCTGTGTTTGGTGCACCCCAGGACAGGGTTTGTCCTTGGTGCTGCCATGGCCACTGCTGGCTCACATTGAGATGCTGTTGGCCAGCACCCCCTGACCCTTCCTGCAGGGCCACTCTCCAGCTGCTCCTGAGTTGTGGGAGAAAGGGAGGGATTCCTTAGGAGGGCTGGGAGTTCCTCATAGTTCCTACAGCGTGGTTTAATGCAGAGCTTGGGTGCTGATGACATGGTAATCGTCCACACAAGGTCTTTTGGGGCCATACGTAAGTAATCTCTCTCTAGATGTGCTCTAACTTTCTTTGTGTGGTTTGACTGTGTTCTTGGAGCCAGGCAGACTGATATGGCCCAGCTCTAGTGTCCGGTGGCCTTTTGCAATTGCCGCTGAGCACATCACGCTGCGTTTCGAGGCTGGAAAAATGTGACATTTTGCTTTCAATTTAACTCTGAATGAAAAAATCCAAAATCGGGGGGGGGGGGGGGAAGTAAAAAAGAAAAGAGAATACCAAAATTTATATTTCAGGTTTTATATTTTCACATGTTTCTAGTAGTGTGTACAATGCATGCCTTGTTGGAATAGACTGTTGTGTTTCAGAAAGAAAACAAAGCAAGTATTTCCTTGAGTATTTATTCTCTCTTGCCAGTATGGAAAGGAATTAGCAGCATAAAACAATGATGCCTGGTCTCCCTGGTAAAGTATGAGGCCCTGCTCTGATGTAGTTTGATTTCCTCCAGATTATCCAGCAGTGATTATTTTTGGTATTTAAGAGCTCTTGTTTGAAGCCTGCTTCTGTGGTTGAGGCATTTATAAGGTCCCCATGCATAACTTCGACCGAGCCTGGATGTCTCTGCGAGTCCTCGGCGCTGCCCTGGGTTCGGCCAGGAGGTGGCAATCTCTACTTTCTGTCCGAACTTTGGGAAAGTTGTGCCCCCACAGCACCAATTCTGTGTTCAAAGAGCTGCGTCTGCTCTGCGTCGCGTATTCTGACTGGCAGCGTGTCGAGATCTCATTCCAAATCTCTCTTAACATTTGAATGCTTACTTAGTCATCAAAGTATTTCTAAACGCAGAACTTAGAAAGCCTATTGCTTTATAAGTCATAGTTGTTCCTTTCCCATTCCCAGCTCTCAATTACAGACAGAAACTCCCACAACTCAAAACTCAGCCATATAAATCGAGTTGTGTGTATCATATCTTTTACTGTGAACCGCAGACATTAATTAATATGCCAGGTCTCAGACCTCATAAACTTCATGTCCAAACACCCAGACTTAATGTTACTTATCAATATTTTAAATTAATCTTGTAAACAGGTAATGGAATGACAAAAAAACCCAGGTATTTTCCATGTCTGTTGTTAAGTGTTTGCCTCACTTATTAGGTCCAAGCAATCTAATGTCCTTTCCTTGTGGAACAATTGGCCAGTAACTGTACCCAAGGTCAGCAAGTCCTTGAGCTCTCTGCTGTGTAAGTGGAGTGTTGCAAAGCAGATCTAAGGTTCTTTCATTACTGACATTCCCTCTCCCTGCCCCATTCTGAGACCTCCTTTGCATACCAAAATGTACAGCAAGTCATAGTTTCGTATGAAAATGAATGAATACTGGTTTTTTTTTTTTTTTTTTTTGCCTAATCTTTGTGGGATATTTGAATTTCTCTTTGAAATTGGGAGAGACATATGTATAAGTCTTTTCACAACAGGTATTTTGATCTTAGCCTTTCTGTCTGAGATACACAAGCAAGCTAAAATACCATGATTGCTTGTCTACTGGCAGTGTCAAGAAAAAATAGGGTTTTCATTGTTTAACTGCCATTTGCTCTGGACTATTAATACCTAGAATTTCCCATTTAAATACAGTCTGTATTCTGGCAGCTTGAGAAAATTTGATGAGGATTATTAGGAAATTAAGTTACAGTTAAGTTAAAAAATTATACTGAGGGCATGCAGGCAGTCCACCCGAACAAATGAACCTGCACAGATTTGTTCTGTCTGGTGATCAGAAGCAGAGTATGAAACCTTATTTTTGTTCAGTTAAAGACTTATGATGAGAGCTTTATGGAGTTTGTAGTTACAGCAGCAGATAAAGAAAAAAGTGCAGGTCATTACATTTTCTAGTGTAACTTCTCAAAGAGAGTTGCTTTTATAAGAACCTCACCTGCTTTGTTTATGACCTGCCTCAGTGCTCCACCAACACTTGGGTGTATCTCTGTGCTGCTTGTGACAATGACCGAGCATCTACTGGCAGCCTGGGAAGCGCTGCTGGCTTTCACCGCAGGCAGGCAGCTGGAGGTGTCACGCAGGAGCAGGGTCACCCATGTTTAGAGAGAAATAAGAGCATCCTGTTAGCCCTTGGCAGCCTGAAAATGCACCAGGTATTGTGTTGTCCTTGAGTTCTCATAGCTGTGCTGGGAGCTGCCTTGCAATTTCCATATTGTTCCTTAGGTAGTTGTTTCAGGTGCTTGGATGCCATGGTGACGACTCCTGTCAAGACAGATAAGTAGGAAGGGTTGCTGACTTAAAACCAGTGGGATATTCAGCCCTGACATAACTGCTGTTCTGAGGCAACACTTGAACAACAGATGTTTTAAATACACATTTTTGGCTAGAGAGGTTCTACAGTCTCCGTCCTCAGAGGTTTTCAAGGCCCAAGTAGCTAAATTCCTAAGCAACCTGGTCTGATCTCACAGCTGACCCAGCTTTGATAAGGAGGTTGGCCTGGAGCCTGCTAGAGGTCCCTTCCAGCCTGAGTTGCTGTGGTCATGCACATAGACCTCTGCAGTGCCTCTGGCCTTGAACTCAGCCAAGCCTTGCTGTGCCTCTACAAGTGCTGGCCCTAAGACGTCTGCAAGTGCTAGTCATTTCCAAGTTGTACTTCAGACAGCACTTAACCTTCAGTCGTTCTGTGAGCTGTTATCTCGTATTACTGTTGGGAAAACCATGAATTAGGTGACCCTGGCTGAAGCCCCAGGGAGGCCTCCATGAAGGCTGAGATCAAGATTTGGAAATGCAGCTGGAGAAGGAACCATTTTTCCAGTCCAAATTCCTTTCCTGCTTTGTACCAGGCTGAAATCTGGACATTTCAAAGAAAAGATAAAGAAAGGCTTTTTTTTTTTTTAAATCAGATCCAAGAATAACCAATAACTGGGAGGTGCGCTGACAGGACATGTATGAGACAAGGTTACCATCTCTGGGCCAATGAGACACACCATGGAATTTTTGACCATCAGATATTCTGGGTTTGCCTAGTCTTTTTATAGTGGTTACCAGAAGCTTTTGCATCTTTTACAAATTTATTTGGCTTTCTCCCTCCTCCATGCTTAAAAAAAAATTATCTATCTATCTATGTAGTCCTATTACATTTTTCTGTTGTTGCTAACCTGGCTTTTTATCAGAACATACCTTTTGTTCAATTCCATAACCTCATCTAGTTGGGAAACACCAGCTCCTAATCATGAGCCGAAGCATTAGACAACATAGTCTCTTTTGCAAATGACATTGTTTGAACTGAGTGGCTGATGCAGGTGGAAATCACAGTTCACTCGAGCTGGGAACTCTGGTTATCACTGAATGAAATCCAGACTCCACGGAGTCTAGCAGAATTTGCATTCAGTTGAATTAACAATCGTTAAACTCAGTCTTGTTCTCTTTGTAGTTGCTTACAGACATTTTATGCTGTAATCATTTCCTCTGAGGGTAAAAAGACAAAACATCCCTCTTATTGGAACAATTTGCCTGTAATGCAAAGCAGAACTACCCTAAAACAACTGCTCTTGACTTTTACACTTTTTTTTCCCTTTATTTTGTATTTTCCTTTCAAATGTCATCTTGGTACAAGAAATTTTCTTCAAAAAATTAAATAAAATAATAATAGTTATCATCATCATCATATCCTTATCATCATGTTCAGGCACAAATTCTGTCTAAGCAGTAGATCAGATTCAAAATCTTAAGTCACAGCAGTGTTTCCCTTTTGAGAGTGTCAGGCTCCACAGAGATGTTTCAGAGTGTTGTGAGCTCCAACTAAATGTGCAATAAAATGGCCAAAGGTTTTTCTCTGGTATTGGGACCTAAGTAAGACCAGTGAGGTGTAATAAAAGAGGCTCACAAAGAATAGATTGTGCTGGACTTCTCGCATGTCACCCCTTGATAAAAGCAAACTTTTGGTATGGTCTTGAAGTGAAAGCTGCTGGAGTAGAGACTACCTGAAGGAACTGGAAGGCAGACATCATGGTAACAGTCATCAGTGCTGGAGAAAGAAGTACCAGAGAGATCAAATTAAATATTGTTCATGGGGCCATTCCTATTTATTTCCTTCATTAATACTTTCTTTGAAACATAGGGAACCATACTGGTTGGGCAACACTGTTCACACAGGAAGAGGCTGGGATATAGGATGGAAATGAGGACTGGAGTAAAAGAGATGACATTCATTAGCTCAAAATAAAATACTGTTCAATTCTACTGTACCTGAAGTAGTTGTCATGAGGAAATGCTTGAGGGAGAGAAAGATCTAGGCATACTACCTAAATAGATCATGAATCCAGTTTTCTAAGATGATTAATCTGTAAAGAAACCACATGTTGTGTATTAAAAGAGGTGCTTCCAGGGAAGACAGGGAGTCCTCCAGAAAAATTAAATCCTGAAAAGGAATATGGCTGTTCTGTATAGCTACATGGTCATAAATAGTTCTATGACTGGTTCAAAACGCTCCTGTAGTTTCCTTTTAAAAGTAATGCCATTGAGAACTCAAGACCCAAGTTTTTGCAGAAAGCTTAATGGAGACAGTTGCCTGTGGAAAGGAGACAGATTTGCTCCGTGACTTACTAACTATTCTTTTTTTAGAGCATATTCAGGAAACTTTGCAAGATGAGCCCTGCAGAGTTTCATGAAAATTTCTGTCCTACCGGAGAACAGCAGCTTGGCTAAGCATGAGGTTCATTAACTTTTGGGTGACCTTTTCACAGTAGATACATGGCTGTTGCAGAAGCAGGTAATGAAATGCTGATAATTTTGCAGAAAACATTCCATAAATGTGGCTAGAGGCATCAATATGAAATCTGAAGAAATAGGTTTCCTGCTCCTAACTTGGAGTTAAAAATGAAGCTGAATTCAAAGACAAATCAAATTGTGCAAGATTATTAATATGATTTAAAGAGAACCAGTGTTTTTGGAGGTTTTATTTTGTTCTTAGCATGGAGACATGGTATTTTCATTAAATGGATGAATAATAAATGGATTAACCTGTCAGGGAGGAAAATGGCATACTATGCTTAAATTCTGCAGCTATTTTGGGGAAGTTGACAAATGTGTGAGTGGAGATTAGGCTATTTTTCTTTTAACCCTTTCTTCTCCCTCCAGATAATGCCTGTAACTCCAAGTAGAAAAAACAAGTCAGGTGCCTGCAGAAGGGTAGGGTAACTGTGGATGTATATATATTTTTTCTTTTAGTGGGAGCACTTGCTTGTAAATAGGAGGTCGCATATTGAGTCACCAGGGATTACAGGACCATAGGAACAGAGCATTCTGTGCTATGGCACATCTGATTATGTCCTCCTTGGGAAAAGGTGCCCAGGTTTCATTTTTTGGTAGGGCTTACCAGTTAAAAGTATCTATCAGTACACCCCAAGGATTAGTTTTGTCAAAAACTTAAAAATCCAAAGGAATCCCTTGGTTTGTATGATCAGAAAATGAGCATAAACAAACCAGAAATCCTTAAAATACACCAAATCTGCTGCAAATTGTATTTTTTAAATGCAACTATTTTCAACTAGAAAGGTTATTACAAATTGAAGAAGTGAGACCTCCAGCCCATTTTTTTGTTTGTGGTGGGTCTGGGAAAGGCTGAGAAATTCCAGACTGACTCATGAACATTTTTGTATACAGCTTCTCAGGAGTTCAAGCAAAGAAATACATTTGTCATCTTCTGGTCCTATAATAAGAAGTGTTGAAGAGCTATCCTCCACCAGTGAAATTCCATTAAAGGCATCATAAGTACACGTGAAGACTTTGTGTGTTTCAAGTTTGAGAGTTCAGAGGCCAGCTCTAACACTTGGTGAAGAAATACACAGGTCCTTGGGGAATGGATCTTTCTCTCTATATACCCCAGAATTACCATAATGAAAGCTTAGTATTTCCACTACTGTAAAATGAAATACCTACAGCCTGATTATAATCAAATTACTATATTAAAAATATTTATATTTCTGCTTTTTAAAGTTAGTCTAAAATATATAGCTGATATCTCGATTCTAAAATAGAGACAATAATCAGAGGTGGGACTGAACCCACCCTGACCTCTGGAGATAATTGGGTTGAAGCTCTGTGGATCAGCCTCCTCAGCCGATGTTTTCAAGCATGAAAACAATGGTTTTAAGATGGGAAGGAGAGGAAAGGGGATTATGGAAATCCCAGTGAGCTATCCTAGCTTTCACATTAGTTATTTGCTTTACTTTTCTAGAGTGTTTCTGTGGAGAAAATGGCTAAGAAGTATTGCAGGTGTCATCTTTTGTGATCAGAGCATGATCTGTAACTTGAATTAATTTAAGAATTAGTTATATAGTGATAATTGGCCTTTTATAACATTTTATCTGACTTGCTATTCTCCTAGGAACAATTTGGGTTGAATTGGTTGCAAAGAGTTAGTAGCCTTACGGGGGGAGCCTGAAGCTTCCACTATTTCCTTCACAAGCATTTTTCTTGTTAGATTAAAGACTCATAAATTTTATAACTTCCTAATTCAGAGTTCTAAACTGCCATCTCAGAATATCGAAAACAAACTGAACTACATCCAGTGCCTGTGTAAATGTGCTCAGCCACAACTTAAGTTACTTGAATTTTCTTTGTGAAGTAGAGCAAGGGCAGATCTATATAGATGAATTCAATAAACCTGAGCCTCTCTGCCCTCACAGGTGGGCCGTATGGCAATGTTAGTAGCTTGGCCATTGGTTGCAGTGCTTTAAGCTTTGTCAGGATGCTCTGAAGATCAGAGATGGTTCATGTTCACACGATTCAAAGTTTTGTGAGTGAATTTTGGGGACTGGAAGGTAAACACGGGCCAAGCATTTACTTTGGGCTGTGTTTGTACCATGTGTTAAACCTCAGTTTGGGCTCTGGACGTTGGTCTAGCACCAGTACTGAAGCACTGGTATTCCTCCTCACCTGGGAAGGAACAGGTACCTCTAACACATATGATGCAGATGTAGGTTTTAGTATGGTAGAAACCTAGCTCCATACTGATTGTTGGTGCATATTTGTAGATCTGAAATTTGTTCTTTGCATTTTATTTCTTTTTCCTTCTTTACAACAAAAAATGATTATAGCCAAGGAGAATATTTAATGAAACTAAGCTGAATTCTGACTGTACTGAGTTATTCGCCAGGTTAGATCTCAGGGCAAGGACATTGTCTTTAGTGCAATGATAGATAGGTGTTTAACTTTTTTTTATTGCCTTAATTGTTATTTAAAATAATTCCTAGTTACTACCAGAATGAAATTCTTTAGGAATACTCATTGTTAAACACCTTCCTTAAAAGTTAGGAAAAAGGTGCACAGGAGATGTTAATATGATGAGTGCTACAATACTTTATAAGTGCTTTGTGATGACATATCAAATGTCATTTGTGGATGGTGGCAGATACTTCTTCTTTAGTTTTAGGATACACCTGGAGTTGATCACAGACTCCTTAATGTGCCAGAGCAGGGAGGTGGTATTGAACTGGAAGTATAGGTGAGTGAATAGAGAATAGAAAGTCATCTAATACTGTGATGTCCTAATGGACAGGAGTTGGAGAAGACAGAAGAAAGCAGCAGGTGACTGTAAAAAATACAAATCCTATTTAGAAAAGGATTGTGGAGTTCTGCCACGTGTAAGAGGGTGCATGTGTGTTTTACAGTATTTGATTTATAGCAAAGAATGGAGGAAATTTTCTCTTTACCATCCATGACTCATTTTAGGAACTGAGAAAATGAAGTTCATTTTCCTTCTGGAAGTTGCTTCTTCACAGCTGAAAATCCTCCCTATGGCTCCCTCTTTGTTTCTGTTGCCCTCTGATTCTCATGCTCCAGATTGCAGCCTAGTTGCCTGGCTGAAACTGGAATTAGTCTTCTAACCACAAATAATGTCAGAGAGAATGAGGTTTCACAGTGTTGTAAACTTGCACAGGCAGTGCCAGATGGCTTTTACAGTCCAGTTTGGCCCATGAGCGTTTGCTCGTGTGAGTGTGTGTGTATTTAAAAAAACAAAACCAAAATCTAGTAGCTGCTGGTAACTGGACCATCTGGTAGCTGTTCCATCCAGTATAATGTAATTTACTTTTTTGCTTTTCAGGCAGGTCTGTTTTTAAATGGCTTATTTTAATCACCAGAAAGCACATATGTGCCAGTCAGTCGTCTAGTAGATCCCAGCACTCTTCCCTCTATGTAGCCTCCTTCTGTCAGCTGGGGTTTTCCCCAAGATGCCACTCACACTGATATCAACTTTGTCTTTTCCCCTAGGCATCTTCCAGCTTTACATATGCAGTGCATTTTTTTTTCCAGCAGAAAGCAGTTTCTGTCTCTATCATTTTGTCTTTGTAAGGACAAAGTCTATTCTTCCTAAATACTCATATCTTGTTCACTCTTGCCATTGTTCAGCCTTATTCTCTCCTAGTGTGAGATCTGATCTCACCTGACCCCAATGAATGCTTAAAAAATGTAAACAGTGAAACCCAAGTTTCTTATAGCCTTCCCCCTGTGTAGCTGAGCTGGTTACAGAGCTGTGCTAGTCCCCAAAGCAGGTGCATGGAAAATCGTGCTTAACTGCCTTTATCAGTGGAGAAAAACATTTCAGTAAGCAGGTCAGGAGGAAGGCGTAAATGGCCATTGGCTAGATAGCTCATTCTGGGTCACCCCTGAGCAACCTGAGCACCTGAGGCTTCAGAAGGTGCTATTATTTAACTATTTATGCCCTTACTTAGTGGATTGAGTGGGATCCAGGGTCAGGAAAACAACTGCTAAACTCGATGTGCTTTCCAATTACTTCAACTATTTTCTCTTGCTTCTTCACGTCGTATGTGCATTTAGTGTCCATGAGGTAGTGTTATTACACACTGCCTTCTGGTGGAAAAAGCTTCCAAAATGGGGATTCTGCTATTAATATTCATGTTAGTTTTTCCCAAATATATATAGAGAAAAGGACTGAAATTAGCTACCTGCTGAATGTGTGCAGATACCTTAGCCCTTTCTCATCTTTTAAAAGCACGACAGATTTCAGATTCTGCTTACCCTTTTAAGAAAACCACAGCTGTAGGAAATTTTGTTAATGTGGCACAGGGTAATCTGTGTTATCTTTTTCTTTTCTTCCTGACTGTAATTTGTATAAGTGAAGTACTGGGAAGGGCTTTTAAACAGGGCTGTACCTTTGGTGTGCTCTCACCCTGCAGCATCCCTGCAGTCTTGGCGCTGGGCTGTGTGATGCAGAGGTTGTAATGCGCAGTGTTGCTCCTAAGATTTAAAAACTCTGCATTACAGCTCACCCGTAGGTTTGTGTGAACTCTATCTGCCACCCCAGTATATCCTTCTTAAACTAAAGGTGATTTCTAACCATGAGTGGGGTGGGTGGTGAGTTGAAGTAGAAAAACAAGAATATAGAATCCTTCATTTTTAGACAATCTCTGTAGGACAGCAGGTAATAATAATCTGAATTTGGTACTCTGCCAATATTTTCTCTGTTGTAATTTATGTAGTTTCATTTTAATACATTAAATTAATTCTTTAGCCTAGTCAAGTGATGAAACATTTCATTTGTTCACATGAAATGTATTTCATAATATGCATTTTTAATTTGTGCTTCCTCTGAAAAGCTAGCATGACTGTATATTCTGCCATTGCAAGCAAAAGTAAAATACATGGTTGCAGTTCAATGTTTTATTTTAAACTGTATGATATTGTATCTCTTCGTGTGAAGACAAAGTTCATGTTGAATGAATGCATGATTAGATAATTATCACTTGAAAAAAATATCCTAAGATAGAGCTGTATGAAGTCAGTGTTATAAAGAGGATTCTCAGCAACAATCTTCACTGTCATTAAAGAACCATGGCATTACTATGGAATAGGAATGCTTTGTTTTCTTATGCCTCACAGCATTGTCCAAGACAGTCAGCTGTGATCAAGAAATTGTATTGGCAACGTATTTTATCTATCACATTGTACCGCTATTGAGGCTGAAAATTATAGCTGATTGATTTACAGACAGGATTCATAGATATTTTCATTTATGAAAAATAGTATATCAGTAACTCCAAGAAAAATACACGTCCTGGTGCATTTACTGGCATCTGGAAGAAATCTATGGGCACAGGTCCATTGCTTTGTACAGGTGTGAGCTCTTGTCTAGCAACTGCATAGGTGCCTCCCTTTCATCAGTAGTTCATTCCAGTTTTAGAAGAGAAATCCAGTGGTGTGAGAAGCCACCAGTTTAAAAATGTGCTTCTACTGGTTTTGTGGTATTCATGAGCAAACCAGCAATGGTGCGTGACCCTAATGTATTGTCAATAACAGTTTCAAGACATAAAACCAAATTTTCTACATCCACTTTAATAGGGAGAACTGAAAGGGGAAATATGAGGTTCTGACTGCCTCTTTTTGCAAAACATGCAGAAAAAAAGAGTCTACTCCAGATCTTAAATACATTCTTACACAAACAGCTCTCAAATGAAAGGTCTTAAAGTAATAATCACATCTATATTTGTTCGTCAAATACAACTTTTCCAGAACTTGAAGAAGAAAACAGTATTTGGCAGATATATCTGTGCTTCCTTGCTGCTGTTTGTTTCAGCTGCATACAGGAACCCCAGAATAAAAGAAGCACCATGTAGCAGGATGTTATCTCTGATAAATATATAGGAAGCATGAAAAAGGTTGGCACGCTGACCATTCCAGCACTCTGCAGAAAACAACATGAACCTGCACAACATAGTATCTTTTCCCCAAACCAACCTGCAGAAGTCCAAATAAAATTCAGGGCTTTGAACTTCATGCTTCTGACCTCTGATGGCTGGGGTTCAGTTTACACACAGTGTAAAACTGTGACAAGCTTTGTGATAAAGACTATGCTCAAAGTCTCTATGTCTCCAGCAAACAGAACTTCCTACAGATAAAGGTTATTTTGGCTGTGTTGGGAATAGAGGTTTCTTGGCAGCCTGTCTAAGATTAGACCAAGCACCCACAGCAGATGAGGATAATCACAAGCCTACTATCTTCTACCTCAAGTGCAAGTCTTTTTACTTGTCTAAGAGGCATAATTAAATGTAGACATGATGTGTAAACTCCTACCAAAACCAAACACTGAACACGTATACACGTATGTATATATGGTGTTTCAGGGGATGTGTGACTACTGTCTGTCATGTCACCCAGGACCTCAGCTAGAACAGCTGGAACAATACTGGCCCAGCCCAGCTGTAAAGCAAGACTAGAGGGACATAGCAAAGGGCACTGTCAGTAATAAACAGCATAAGAAGACTTGCTAAGGAAGAGAGCCTGTAGGGAATTGACTGTACTTAAATGGAAGAGAATGAGAGAGTAATGCATAGTCTGGAAAAGAATACAAAGGAAGAGAGGCAGAAAACTCACCTCCATTCCTCAGTGAGTTGTTCCTTTTCCCACAACAGATCAATCATTTTGAAGAATACTTATTGAGTGTAATAAGGACAGGTCCAACAGAATGCTAAGAAATACCAGTGTGATTGGGGTATGAAAAGAAATAAGTGTGGGCAGGTTAATAAAGACTGACAGTGTGAGACATCAGTGGTTGTGACACCTGAAACTGCCTCTTTTGATAGTGACAGTAGCTAAATTTTATTTTGCATGGTGGAGTGTTGCTGGTGGCAGTATCCCTTTTTACTCCTGTATGCATAGCAGATTCCTTCTCTTTCATCTCAGACCTCCTACCACTCAGACACTTTGTGCAGAATCCTGTTTTCCCGCTGAGCTCCCATGTTTGCTCCATGTTTCCAGACTTGGCTTTCCTCCCCCAAGACCCCACACTCATGCCTCTCTGCTCTTATGTTCCTTACAGCCTGGGTTCCACTCTGCAACCCCAGTGCTTCTGCTTTCCCTCACCCATGCTCTACAATACCCCTTCCCCCCCATTCCCTGTGTCCCCAAGCTGGGATCTCCCTGCTTTCCCTGAGCCTCCTCATTGGGGTGTGAACCCCTGCAGGTCATGCAGAAACCCAGGGCACTGCTTTTGTCAGCAGATACATGGGGAAAAGCTGAGAAGGAAAAGCTGAAGAAGGAGATAGAAAGTAGCAGGTTTTACCTGCTCCCCAGAGCTGCCCCCATGCAGGCTCTTGGCACACCCACAGGATAGTGGTGATTTTAAATTTTTTTGTATTTCCAGAGGAGTTTCTATCATAACACAGATGACTAACCTGTTATTATCCTTCTCACAGAAGAGCTTTCATATTCAGATGATAAAAATGCTGGAAAAATTTCTGACATTTCTATAATGAGGTATCATTCTGTTTCACATCCTAAGACAGTTTGAAAGAGGCAGACTATCAGTTATCTTCTGGGAAAATCCTACAGACAGTAGTTCAGGAATTTGTGTAACTATTTTACATAGTCTTCTGAGATTTTTTTCCTGCTGAATCCCTCCTTGCAGCTTCATGAGGGTGGTGCTTTGCCTAGTTTTCTCCTTTCTGTGTTTTTTTTCATCAACAGGAAGAAATGAAAAAAAAAGGTTAGCCCAAAAGAAATGTAAAAGGAATGTTCCTTTATCCCTTTGTGTATAAACAATACCATGCATTATAAATGTCTTACTTTAAATTATGCAAGAAAGGGTTGATCCACTCCAGCAGTCACATCCCTATTTCATCCATTCTGTGGATGGTTAGAACAAGAGGAGCTGAAATCAAGCATTTCTTCCAGTGAATTACGAAGAATGTCGGTTCTGAGCCAGCAAGCTATAAAAATGAGCAAAATGATATAAGAACCTATTAGAGGTAGCAAGAGATAATGATGATAATATCCATAATGTACTGTTTCTGCCACTTCATTCTGTATTAGAGACTGTTGTTGAGAATGATCTGCCTCACCAGGTTCCTGTCTGTCCTGCTTCTCGCCTGGCTGCAGAGACTTGCCTGGCTCAGTGTACTGTTCACTAGCCAGACACAGTAAATCAGAACCACTCCAGTGAACCCACAGCAGCATGTGCTGGAGGTAGATGGTACAAAACTATACTTTTTCATACAGCATCTGCCAGATAAAGTTTCCAAGAGATGAACCGATAGCAGGGCCAGTCCTGGTGATGGCCCACAGCACTCTTTCCTGGTTGCATCCCCAGAAGAGAAAATGTTATCTTAAAGCTGTAATGGAAGCAGATAAACCTATTTTCTTTATTTTCTTAAGCCCTAGAACCAATTGTTTTCCTATCTGATTGTTTCAAAGTCAGTATTTTCTAAGGGGCTTGGTTCCATAGAAGCTGAGCTTCTCTATTTCTCCTGGGCAAGGCTGCGTGTGTATGTGCCATGTAGCATGCACACAATGATTACTTCTAATCAGAGAGGTTTTGCACTTATGTGTTGAGCACAGTCACACTGTGATCCAGGTATGTGTGCAGAATGTCCAGCAAAGACAGTGGATATAAGCAACAAAACCAAAATTGTCGAGCTCTCTGTGCAGACGTGCAGACGCTGTAGAGTCAATCCATGCAGTAGAAATTTACATTTGTCCAGGATTTCCACATAGCTGCAACCACCACTTCTGACTGAATTTGCTAGGAACTTTGTCAAAATGATTATTTTCCTTTATTTTTTTTTCCCCAGGGCTAGTGGCAGCTCCATTAATGGCCAGGCATCTCTGGAGGAGACGATTCAGCCCAAAGGTGTCACCAGCCCCCCCCAGGTGATCAAGAAAAGGGCAGAAATAAGGGACAGAGTCTCCCACTGATGCCAAAATTTCCTCAAAAGGTGAACTTTGGTAGTAACTGAAAAACTCATTCTCTTGACTAACCTGGTATGAAATTCTTACAGGTTCTGTTAGGTAAAAGTCTGCTAGGAGAGTGTTTTGGTGACACTGACAGGGAGGTTATCTGAGATCAAGAGCTCACTGTACCTATGAAATTGGCTGGATTAGGGAGTTCCCCAAATACTTCAGCTCTCTAAGAGGGCACAAAAGCCCTAACTTGTTTTACTAAGATAAATTTGGATTACAGAAGACAGTTCCAGGAGAAGTTCTTTTATTTGCTTGCAATAGGCTGTTTTTCAGCCTATATTTCAATGTTTGTTGTATGCCAGGCATCCATTAGTTTTATCTTACATGCTTATAAAACAAAGTAGGTTAGTTAAATACCTGTTTTGCAACAATGTAGCTATTCCAGTAGCATTTTCTTTAGCAAGAATTTCTAAGTGAAAATAATGCTTTTTGATGGTACTCATCTCCTCTCTCATCTACTTCATATTATGCAGGTAGCTCCATGCTTAAGCTCATAAATCCTGCAGAAACTTGGGATTATTCAAAAGAAACCTGTGACAACCTGGGAAAAAGTGCACTTGGTTAATAGCCTAGTCTTCATCTAGTCCACCTCTATGCTCAATAAAAATATAATATCCAAAGTACTATTCCTTTTGTGCAGATTCTCCAAAGCATTAGGGTAGCCCAGTGTTAAAGACTTAATTGTGGCAACCAAAGTGCTACTAAAGGTATCTCAGCACTGTAATGTTAAATGCTGCTATGTTATACCATGGTATGTATTTGAAAGCAGCTCATGCTTACTTCTAGTTCAAGCATAATTTTGTATCATTGTTCTGAAAAGTAACCGTATTAACTTACAGTTAAGACCTTATCTTTAGAAGAGAGTAAAACAGAATGGGAAAGAAGCTTCTTTTAATTGCTGACCTGGCCAATTCTAGTTGAAGAAAAAAATAGAAAAATTTGACCAAATATGACCAGATTTTTAAAATTTATTTCTTTCATTTAAGTGAAATTTCAATGAGTATTTATTTTAGACACAATTGTTTCAAATCCAGCCCCATATTTATACAAAATCTACTGTAATATATTAAAGAAAAATGTAATTAGCATTAAAATGTATGTGACATTGGTATCCAGTCAGTCTGAAAGATAGTGAGAGAAAGCATGTTCATGCTTTATTTTGGTATTATTTGTTTCATAAGGGACATAAAAAGTATCATTAAGGTATGTATCATTAAATTCTGGATTTATGTCTCCTAATTGTCTGGCTAAAAGGGTCTTCACGTAAGCTGTGAATACAGGCTGTGTTTATATTACAGTATGTAGTACTGCAATACACTCCACGTTGCTCGTATTCAGATGTCTACTCCAGCTGCAATCCAACTATGTCTGAGGGTAAACCCAGAGTTCTTCCTGCCCCTCTGCGTGCCCTGGCTGTTTCTTCAGGAGAACCTCAACCTGTGTGCAGGGAGAGCCCCAGGATTCCTCTGGGCTGATGACAGAGTGACCTGGACTACAAGACACCATGGATTGCACTGTGGTGCTGAACAGACATGTCGCAAATCCCTGAGAGAGACTCCTTGAGACAGTGAACTGTCTGACCTAAGGTATGTGTCCGAGAAGCATGAGATAAATTGTTCCCTGCAAGTGTTTCTCCTTGTGTTAACAATATCTCCTTGAATAGGCATTTAATTTTCAGGCAGTTGAAATTAGAGAAGGTGAAACTCACCCTGACTGACTAACTGTGTTTGTTCAGTGGCCCACTGAAAGCATGAAAGAGACAAGAGTGAAATACATGACTCTGCTGAGGTTTTATTGCCAGTGACTCACTGCTGGGTATCCTGGGGCTGGATGGTCCTGGTCTGAGAAATGGGCTGTGTAAGCATCAGGGATTTGAGTGCATTTCTCTTGACAGCCCCTGTGAATGATCCAAAGGGTGTGCTGTCTTCTGTGTTTGGGATACAGATTGCCAGGATGTGTGGCCTTGTGGGGCTGAACCAAGGAGACAGACGAGGGACCTTACAGTGCCAGTCCTGCTGGGAATTAGGTGTGAACTCAGTGCTGAGCTCTTCATTTCTGAGCATAGCTTTTCACCTAGAAGCAAAATATTGCATGCCCTGGGGACTTTACTATTTATTTGCAGCTGAAATGCCTCAGGACTAGATAAAAGCTTTAAAAATCTGTATTTTGGATGTGTACAGTTCTTGGGGGCTGAAGCCCTTAGGTTCTTTCTGGGAAGCTCCTGCAAGGGCAGTTAGTCTCTTGTGTTTCTTCTCCATCCCTGTGTAGTACCTGGCATTATTATCTTCTCACAGATCAGACCTGTGGAAACTTGTTGGAGTCCTTATAATAACCTCTTTATATCTTTTTGTCACCTGCAAATAAGTACTGACATTGCCTTTCACTGCTTGCAATCTGAAGCAATAAATCAAGTGCACTGTCACACAAATCCTCTTGGTTTTGTCACTGTCTGAATTCAGCTCAGACTGGATATTATTTCTGGTTTTAGACCAAATACAGCAATTAGATGCTTGCCACACTACTAATAATTTAAGACTTAAAAATATCTATCACTGTTACTGCAAATAAATGTTACCCAGTATGACCAATGCATGAATGACCTTTTAGGGTGGAGAGAAGCTGTAAGACAGAAAATAGTATGTTTTATCACAGGAGAGGCCAGCTACTAAAGGATGTGCAGACCCACATCAGTATCTAAAACTACTATTGGTTAGAGACGATGATCTGATAAAACATGGACATTAAAAATGCCCTCAGTTGCTGTCCTGCTGGGTAAAGGCATTTCAAAAATCTAGTCACTGTACTTATGATGTGTCAGGACTTCTGGTACTCTGTTTCCCTGTACTATTCTGCTAATGCTTGGGAAAGGTGGCAGGGTAAAGCCATGGTGTCTTCAGCTATTCTGGACCAAATCCTGCAGCAGTGAGAGCCCGTGCTGTTTCCCTCAGTGTGGCACAGAGCAGCTGCAGTGTTTCCAATGTGTAATATCCTACGGAAGGGAGGCAACAACTGAAGAAGAATGCAGCCTATGTGTGTTTTGTTTGTCCAACTGAGTCACAGCCTGGATGTGGCAGTGTATCTGGTAGAGGCTGGGGGCTTTTTTCATGCATTCTTTTCTATCAAACATCTGTGGAACAAGATTAATATATTTAGCTGCTCTTCTATTTTTTTTTTTAAGAAACGAATCCTTTCAACATGATTTCTGGTAGAATCACACTGCCTAATTTCCCATGTTTGAAGTGACCTTTTCCTTTGCTTCTTTCTAAATGAAATTACTGCAAATTCATTATTCATAGCATCAAGGCACAGAGACCCAGTTGTAGAAAGTCAGGAGGTTGCTTTCTTTGAACATCTTTTGAAATCCTCAGACTCAGCTTGTATATACCAATATCTCATGATAGTGTCAGCAACTTTGTTCTAGCAGAGTACAGTGTAGGCTGACTTGGGAAGGTTGGGAAGCTAACCATTACGGGTATGTGTTTCTGACTAAGCTGATAACCTTTTCCTCTGCCATGGTTAGTCCTTGATTAAAGTTTCTGGAAGCTCCACAGACTAGATAATCAACAAACATGCAAATCCTTGGCCATTAAAAATGCTAGCTTGCTTGTGGGTACACAGGTTTTGCAGTGACCGCCTTTTCCTGCTGAACGTAATTCTAGAGCTCAATTACTTTGTATCTGTGAAGAAAATCCAAATAGTGATTTCAAATGATGAATTATCGTAGCATTCATCTACATATAACTGTATTAATGTTCTTTAGGTTTATTAGTATTCTCAGAGAGTAATATTCTTCAGTTTCAAGGAAATATATTCAAAGCTGCTTGTTTCCTACAGCACACTGATAAGAAAAGAAAATATCACCAGTTTCAGGATTTAGCTGAGAAGTTTGGTTCACATGAACAGTCACAGTCTTTGCATGAGGAATAGGCAAGCTTTTTTTCTTTTAATTTGTTTTCATCTCTTAGGAAATATTGGGGATGTGAGTAAGACTAGTGTGACGTTTTCAGTCTTCTAATAATAATATATATATATATATAGATGTATGACGTTTGTGTGAAGCTTTTCTTAGAGACTTCTGATGCAAAAGTGCAAGAAATTCCTCCAGATTTTTGTCCAGCACTGCAAGAAAATGTGTCTTTATTCACTTTTGCATTTGCAAAGTTAGGACTGTCTCATATGGGATTGTTTTTCTCACTTTCTAAGAAGAAAAAAAGCTAACTTAGATTACCCACAACATGTGTTAGAGATCTAACCCTGAGTTAGATGAAGAAGGGGCACCATTGCATAAACAGCCACTTCAAAAGTCCATTACAGTGAATTTTCTGTCTAGCAGGTCTGAATCAATTTTGGATATGTCTGACAATTAACGAAACCAGTTGATCATTATTGTACCAGCTTGATATTTTTTACTTAGTTCTGTTACACTGTGGTGATTTGACCCTGGCTGGATGCTGGATGCCCACCAAAGCCACTCTTTCACTGCCCTCCTCAAGTGGACAGGGAAGAGAAAATACAGTGAAAGGTTAGGAAGCTGAGATAAGGGCAGGGAGAGATCATTCATCAATTACCATCACCTCCATGGGCTGCAGGGGCACAGCTGCCTCACCATGGACCACAGGCTGCATGGGAATCTCTACTCCAGCAGCTGGAGCACCTCCTGCCCCTCCTGTTGCACTGAGCTTGGTGTCTGCAGAGCTGTTCCTCTCACATGTTCTCACTCCTCTCTTCTCCGGCTGCAATTACTTATGCCCAATAACTTTTTTTCTTCTTAAAAATGTTATCCCAGAGGTGCTACCACCATCTCTGACTGGCTTGGCCTTGGCCATGGTGGGTCTGTCTTAGAGCCAGCTGGTATTGGCTCTGTTGGACATGGGGAGAGCTTACAGCAGCTTCACAGAGATGCCCCCCCTTCCATTACCAGAAATTTGCCCCACAGACCCAATGCATACATATATGTAAGTAAAGGTAACAGAATCTTTGCAATTTGTAACAAAACCACACCATTTATTTTTTATTTGTTGCTTAACATGGTGGGACCATGATAACTGTCACTCTTCTTACTTCTAACATACACAAAACTAGTAATATTATAATACAAAGAGAATTAAAACTGTTTTTGTGTGCCAAAGAAGTGACTGCTCATTTTTAATAAGCCATCTGTTTCATTTAGAAATTGTCTGTTTATAAATTTCCTTTAGTCAGCAAACTATTGGCTTCTTCTAGTAATATTGAGAAAACCCCACAGGATCCACTAATAAACTGTATTCTCTTTTCACTGTGAAAAAAGAAAAAAACAAAGATTGTAGAAGAAGTTACAGTGTGAGGCACAATATTTGTGGCCAGATGAAGCCATTGGGAATTGGAGGAAAGTGACAAACCTCACCAGCACCATGCTGGTGGGACACATGAGTGAGAAAAGGAAAGGAGAAGGGAATCTAACTCATTACAGTGATGGTCTGTATCTCCCAAGATACTTCCAGGTAGTTCCAGTAGAGTGCTCACAGAAGGAGATTAAAAAAAAAATACAATATTCAGTACTGAAATGGCTGTGAAAGTTTCTTGTTCTTGTGCCATTTTGGAGAGCAGGGGAGACACAGCAGAAGATCATATTTCAGTGGTTAACAGCTGAGTTTCCATGAGAGTTTTACTGGACAAAGGATACTGATGGTGTGTTTGGGAGGCTCCTGGTTCATGAAGTTTGCAGCACAAATAGGAGAGCACATACCAAAGAGGAATAAGATGTAAAGGGCAGGACCACAAGGGCTGAGAAGCAAAGAGGGGCTGCAAACATGTTCACTTCTTATCAAAGGGAAGGTTGAGAGATGGGCTTGAAGAAAGGGTGCTTAAGGCATAACAAAGATGCCACATGGTTCTTCACCAAGGCTCTTGCTGAGGATTTTCAGTCTGGCTGAGAAAGGCATAACAAGATGACTGCAAATTGACATTAGATAAAATGAGTCCCAAAGAAGATGCAGTTTTTCAGCAGGGAGAAAAGGAATAATTTATCAAGGAGTGTGGTAAATTTGGCATTTCTTGATGTGTTTATGGCAAAAGTAAAGTACATCTTTTAGGAAAATATTTAATCAAGCACTCAAAAGAAGTTATACAACTTGGTTGTGCAATGGGTTTTGCAGTGTGGTTGTGATTATTTTTCCTTGATTTTGGAGCCAATGAATATATGAAGTTCCCCATTTATTTTCTTTCACAGAAGGAGAATAAAAACCCCTGCATTGTCCCAGCATATTCATTGCTACTGCTGTTCTGCATTAAGAAATGCCTTTAACAAAATCTCATTATTTAGAGTTTCTGACAGTTGCCTGCAGTGGTCAGACTTTATTCCCTTTCAGTACAGATTTGTCTGAAAATATTTAGTTTGAGACTGGTTGGGGGTGGCAATTATTTGCTCTTGAAAGTTAATATCATTCTTTATGATTGTTCTGTGCATGCTTTCCACATGGTCAGGGTCTGCCATTTTTGGGGCAGAGAGGGTGCCCTGTGCCTCAAGTCCTGTGCTGTGCATCCCCTCCTGTGAGAGCCCCTGAATGTCCCTGAATGTCACCCTGGTGCTCTGCTTCTGGTGTTCTCCTACTGTTTGTAGCACAAAGGGTGCTGGTATCTGGACAGCCCATGCACTGCTCTTGCAGGGTCACAGGGAAGCACTGACCTGCAGGGCATGACCACTTGGCCACTCACTTACTGAGGTACTTGAGGCCAAACGAAGGTACTGGACAAAGCAAAATAAATGAAGTCCTTCCAACTTTGTAGTATAGGAAGGCAAAGAAAATTGTGTTTGTCTGTTCTGGCCACAATGAAGTGACAAGATATTCATAACATTTTAAAAGGTGTAGTGGTCTCGTAACAGAATATGTAATTCCAGTCCTCCTATAAAACTACCCAAGATGCAGAAAAACTTACGGAAAGTAGATTAATCTGTTAACTTTATAGGTTTTGGAAGTAATTTCAATAAAATCCTCTTGGTTTCTTTATTATACTAGAATCTTCCCTAAAGAAATTGGTATTTTATTATGATATTTGTCTTGGACTTTCAAGAATTGCAGTTTTAATGTACCCAATTACTTTTGTTATTAAAAAAGTCAGAAAGAAACCTGATTAACATCTTAGAAATTCTGACTGTACTATCCAAACAATTCCACTTGGTTAGCAGAAAAATTTGGATCCAAATTTTACTGGCAGCCAGCAGACTTGTAATTGGGTTAAAAATAAGCAGGGAATTAGTTAAAAAAAAAAAACCAAACCAAAAAACCTAAATCATTTACTCATGCCTCTGTACATTTTGTGCCATAATATAGTCTGATTTGAAGGTTTATTTCTTTTTTATTCTGAAGCGGCTTTGATAAAATTCATATGGTAGATGACACCCTTGTTCTGCTGTGGGAAATGTGGGAAATCAAGTTCAAAATTCCCTTACTGCAATACTTTTGGGAAAGCAAGAAGCCAGGCAGTAGCAAAAGGAAGATCTTGAATGCTACCTTAATTTAGACGTATGCTGTAACAGATACGTTAATTTAAATACTTTCCACAATGCAATTGATTTCTTTATTGAATGTGAATCTTAAATCATGCCTGCTAACATAGCCCATTAAATGAGATGCACAATGTGGCCAATTTAATGTTCTCCTAGGAGCTGGGTGGAATTTTGGCCCCATGGAAGTCAGTGGGAGTTCTGCCACTGGCTGCAGAAGGTCCATTTTTTTCACAGCAGTTTTGAATGTGCGTGACTAGTGTGCTTGATTTTCAACCTTAATGTTTGGTTTTGCACTTACATTGGAAAAGAACATTTTAAATCCTATCAGGAAGGAAGCCAATGCATGTTCTTAAACCTTTGGTATTATTTCCTTTGGAAGAACTAGACAGAGAATAATATGTATTTTTTTTTTATCTGATGGCAATATGCTGTACTGAAATGAAAAGCATTTCAACCTGAATTCAATTTGATGTTTTCATACGTATGTGTTTGTGAGCATGTGTATGCTACTGACGTTATTTCCTATTGACTTAAGATACAGTTAAATATGGGTGACAGGCACGATAGGACTTTCTTTGTAAACCTTTGCTCATTAGGAATTGAAGGCTGGTAAGAAAATCTCTCCCTTCTTCGGTTCCTTTTTGGTCTCTGGAAATTCACAGCAGATGGCCTCAGTTCTCTCGTTTGCACCATTCTGACTTCACTGACTTAGATCATAGTAAATCCTGATTATCCAGCTATGAAAGTGGGACCAGGACCAGCATTTTGGCAACTGGCTCTGACTATAAAAACGAGAACTCAGTACAAAGCAGCAGTTTGTGACTCTAATGAAACCTATGGGATTTTTGCTGTTTACTTCATTGGAATCTGGATGTCACCAAAATGTGGTGTTCTTCTGTAGTCACCTCCATTCATGTTCTGGTAATGAGTGACGGATAAAATATCCCAGGCGAACAAAAAATGAAAAAAGACATCACTTGCCAGTTATAGAGCAACCTGGTGTAATTAGGATTTGCAACCTTTGCAAAAGTGGGTTTTGTTTGTGTGATTTTTCACTTCTGTGAGGGGGCAGCAGTGAAATCTATGCCCAACGTACCATAGGCAAAGACCTGATCTGACTAAATAGAACAGCGGATTTAATTTCCATTTTGTGTAGGAGATATTTAGCATCTCTGCTAAGCTGTAATATGGCACTGTGCTGAAATCCATAAATGCATAACTTTCCTAAACTGCAAATTTAGTTATACTGAATTTGCTAGGTTTCCATAAAATTGCTGTAGAAGCTTTGTGGCAACAGCATTCTACATAAATGCAATTTGCAGGTTTGTCACTTTTTCAGCTGTATTTTCCATCCTTCTCATCTTTGTGTTACGGAGAGATACTGACTTTGTGGAATCACTGCAGAAAGTTATAAATGATTTATGAAATGAGAAATCCCTGCTCAGAGCACAGAACTTAATCTATGCTATTTGCTGTGAAAGTCAGCTCAGCTGCAAGCAGAAAAGCCCACCAAATCCAGAAGCTACAGACTAAGAAAACTAAAGCAGACTCTAAGTATTTTTTTTTCACTTTGTACCTGGGATAAGCCAGGGCATGGTACTGCAAGCTGCAGAAGGTCATGGGGAGGGCAGACATTCACAGCTTGGGTGTGCTGAGATGTTCTACACAGGCTGTGGGTTGAGGAGACCCTCCTTAGCTGAGAGAGGAATTTCTGTGCCTGTGCTTCAGTGGGAAGAGGGGATACAGAGAAGCTGCAGAAGAGGCAGTGGGCTTAATTCCCCCGACACTGCATGGCCACTAATGAAACAATACTATAAAATGCCCCAGGATTTTTCAAGTTGAAGTGTCTTTGTGTGTGTAGTGCTTACAGCACTTGTGTAGGATCACTTGTCAGCACAACACAGTTTATCTCACCTTGTTGGATGCACAGAATCCACAGCTACTGCTGCCATCCTGTAGGATCCAACCCACTGGAGAAGTAGGTGCTGCAAGAGCAAAAAGTAATCCTGAAAGGATGCAGTGATTTCTCTCTCCTCACCCATAGATTTTTTAGACTCCTGCCTAAAATCTGCAATTCTGCGCTAGAGTTAGGGAGGTTACCGTTAGCTGATTGTGTCTTTCTGTAAAGAGGGTATTTTTTGCAGTTGTTGTCTAAAACTTTGTTCTCCATGAAAGTTGCTTTGGCAGAAAGATACATTAGCCCTGCCTATGAATAGGAACAATCAGCCATTTTGTGGTACAAACAGCTTGCAAGTAACTTTAGTGCTTCTTAAGAAACAAACATCTCTGCCAAACATTTGTAGTGGGGAATGCAATATACAGGTAAGAGCAAGCTTTGGCTTATCACACTGTTTATTTCCCTTGTTCTCTCTACTCTGCTGTGAACTCCTTGTCCATTGTGGATATCTGCTGAGAAGGATGGTGAGGGGAACTTCAACTTCCGTAATCCCAGATTCAGACCTGGGCAGGAAGAGAGAGCAGCAGGTCACAGGCTGAAGTGGTCAGATTCTGACCTTGGCTTTGGTAAGAAACTTTTCTGGGAAGCTGTCTCTGCTGATGCCCGTAGTTGCTTACTGCAGGGCTGTCTGTGGCTGCAGACTCCTTCAGTAGCTGCTGTGAATCCCAGAACAGCCTCGAGTCCTGAAGGATGAAGTGTTTAAATGTGTGCAGAGGGTCAACTTGGAAAGACCAGGATTTATTTACAGGACAGTTGGCCTGCAGTCTAGCACACAGAGCTACTGCTTATATCCTAGGTAAAATAGATGACTTTGCACTTGGCAAGTGCTACAGATATTGCTAAAGAGGTGTTTCTTGGCTCATTCATTCCTCTGCAAGGTGCAGAGGAACTGTGGCAGCTATATAAAGAGTTTGGGGAAAAATAGAGACACATGAGTAATGGAGTAGTAAAACTCAGTTTAGCTCCTTAGCACTTGCAAACTCACAGCCAAGCCCTGCGGCCTTAACTTGGGAAAAAAAAATTATCTGGAGAAATCAAAGGGAGTTTTAACTTAGAAAGCCACTCTACTACTTGCTTATTCTAGGGGTAGGTGTTCAGCAGCAAAGTTCCCTTTCTTTGGCTATACGAGCTATGACTAGGGGCAAGTATCTCCTCTTAGTATCACTAGTGATGCAAAATTAATCAGAAACACAATTCTAACAGTTAGAAAAATCTGCCATATTATTAGAAACAGCTTCTAAAATGCTGGACAAAACTATAATCAACTGCTAAAGCACGTCTTGGGGAACTAAAGGGGTTTATAAATAATCATTAGAATAAACTGCTCCCTGCCGTGAGGCACATCTCTTATTATGTCTGCTATGTCCCTTTCGGCTTTCTCAGTGCATCACCAAGCATGGATTAAGGTCAAATAAATTTAGGATGAGTGAACACAACAGTCTTGCCTAAGTTTCTAAAAATGTGAAGGACACAATATTGTGAGTGAACAAGTGCAATGTATTCAATTCCACTAAAATACTCAGATTTCAACTGGTTCATTAGACCCTTTCTCAAGAAAAATATATTCCCAACATCACTATGCCAATAAATACACCTATATAATGTTTAGAATAATCCATATAATTAATATAATGAGGAATAAATGTGGTGGAAGTGAATATGCATCCTCATATTTTTAAAGTACTTTACTGTTTATATTTTTTTTTTGTATTTGAAATTATATCAGTTTTATCAGGAGATACTCCAGGTCTGAGCAAGAAAGCAATATGTTACATAATATAATTCTCATGTTTATTGACATTTCTCTTAAAAGTTAGACTCCTAAACCAGCTTTTTATTGTGCGTGCATTTTTTTTCCAGTGTGATGTGGTTTTTGACTCCCTTACAACCATGGCATTAATGCCCATTCTAACTTTTAGCTTAAATAGATCCTCCTGATGCTTATCCTTAGAAGTGTTTCCAGAAAGCAGCTATCTCCTGGTCACTGGCTTGCTAAAGCCAGGCTTGTTCACCTTCTACTCTAGAAGAGACTCTGCTCTCCAGATGGGATGATGTGAAGCTGGTGGAGGATGCCTATGGGAAGTGCCTTCAGCAACACCAGAGCTGAAGGAGGGAGGTCTTAGTCTATACTGAAGGAGGATGACAAACCTGACAGCCATGTGGAGAGAATGCTGACCAAACCTGAAAAATTAAACTTGATCAGAAAACATAGATTAATTAGGTGCAAGGAAAGCTGGTGGGAGCTTCCACAAACCTAGGCAGAGAGAAATAAAGCACTAGAAGGGGAAAAGAAATGAATGCGAGCAGGGCAAGGTGTCAGCTGCAAGCAGAAGGAAACCTGTTTCAGTCTCTGCAGTAAAGAAGAGTGCAGTTTCCCCAAAGAAGAAGCCTCCAGACGGCTCCCTGGGCTTCCTTAGCGTGGGCAGAGGGACGCTTCCGTATGGCAGCACGCTCTCTGTGCAGAGAGGAAACCGCAGGCTCCCCCAAGGAAGGCAGTCATTACTTGCAGCCTGTCTCTGTTCTCGGGCGCTGTGCTGAATGCAGTCTCCGTTCTGTGCTGCTTTTCAGCCTCGCTTCTGAGCTTTGTCTTCCGAGCTTTTGCTGACCTCCTACGTATTTCGTGTTATCCTCTGGTTTCTCAACTGATGTTATTATTGATGTACCAGGATTTTTTTGAGAATAGAGTCTGCATGTTTTTTATAGCTCAGTCTTGCATTTTATAATGGGTACCGCAGTGAGCAGTTGTTAACTGTAGATGCTGTTGTCTGTTCAGCAAATTACAACAGTTTTTTCTGCAGTTTCTAGTAGCCAGAGTGGTTAAGGTGCATAGCTAAAAACTATCCCATGCGATAGACAAAGACCAATAATGTTTCCAGTGTTTGTTTGGACTGTTTTTTTGTTTTAGATTAGTAAAATCTACTTTATGATTTTGACGGTAGAAAGGGAACTGATTGCAATAAAAGCAGAACAAGATTTATAGCATGTTCTTATAAATAAAGGCACGCTGCTCTGCCAAATTATGTAAGATGTGGCATGACACATTTTTCTGTTCCTCTCATAATCTATGGTGCCATATGGACTTAAAAAAATAGGACTATTATATGGATTTCTGCAGCATAATTGGCATTGACACTTGTATTGATTGAATAAATGAAGTAACATGCACAGTTCTGACAATCTTTGCAGATTTGTAAGATTACAGACGTGATGGTTCTATGTCAGCAAAAAAGTCTTTAGGAATTTAAAATGAAGCCACAGCCAGTTCATTAATATACATATGTTTGAAATTGCAGCCCTAACAATTGAGTTCTCTGCAGTGAATGCTATAATATATATTGTCGTGAGCTATATGCCCTCAGATCATTTCTGTGAATTACAAGAAAATTATGGAGTGGAGAACATTTTATTATTGTGCTTTTCATCCAGGGATACAGCCTTTCACTGATGAAAATTGAAAACACTGAAAATTAAAATGTAAATTCATTTATCAAAAGAAGAGAAAAAAATTGAATCCTGAACTTTAACTGCTTTTGCATTTTACTTCTTCAAAAAGCAATTTTGATATTTACATCTCAAAAGCACAAGTAGTTAGACTCTGTAATATCTATTTGGATTCTTACTAATAAGTGTTTTTTTGTTGCTGGGGGTCTGAAGATCTGTTTTAGTAAAACAGCATGGAAAGCTGTGTGGGTGTTTATTTGTGTATGTGCATATTCTGAGAGACAAACAAAATAATTATACATCTATTTAATGTTTCTCTCCTTTCTGTTAAACACGTTGTTTTGTGTTTTTTACAGGTCAATGCCACATTACAAAGGATGTGAGTTACTCATGTCTTTGTAGGGAAGAAAGAAAAGACAGGGAGCAATGCACACTGGAAGCTCTTTCCATGAAATTTAGCACTTAATAGACAAGAAAAATGCATAATTTAAGATTTACTTAAGGTGAATTTTTTTTCATTTTAGTTTCAAAAAATATATATTGTTCTTTTGGTTGGCATCCTGACTTAACCCAAGGATATGTTAACAGCCCCTAAGAAGAAGCTTGTCCATATGCTGAAGAAGACTGTGGGCTCGGTTTTCTGCAGAGGAAGAGTGCTGCATGAAGCATGGGAGCAGGCAGGCCGTGCAGCAGAGACAACCTGTGCCTCTGGTGCTGCTGTATAATGTAAGAAAATAAGAGGTTCATTGTATTACCTGGAGATTGTGCCTGTTTGTGCAGTCCTTACTGTATACACAGTCAGAATAGTTGACTCCCTGCAGCTAAAATCCATCCAAATCCTCTACAAGTGGCACAGGTAATGAGTAGGTAAAGCTGTTTTTATAGCATTTTCGCTGCTTTTGTAATTCTCTTCTCTTTCTTTTTCTTAACTTTGGAAACATATTCTTTTTGGTGGACATTTTCTGAACTCCTCCATGCTGGGTAACAGTACTAGCTCCCCTAGATATAAAAGACAAACCTGACAGACTTAAGGACCTGATGCCAAAAATTCCTGCCCACATATAAGTACAGAAGAGGCGCCAGAAGAGAAAAGGAGCACTGTTCTTCCTTCCTTGCCTTTCAGTAGATATTTTTGAATCTTTGGTTGGGCCATGTCTGTCTCTTCTTGTGTTCCCCATTGTATTTGGAAGACAATTTTTCTCTTTCCTTAATATTTTAAAATAACTTTCAAATTCTAAGGTGATAAGTAAGAATGAGAAACATACAGAGTATTATACATGGCACAATATCTATCACAGAATAATTGGCACCAAGCAACAGGTATTGCCTTTTAGGGTCTCAGTTACTGAAATTGTTGAGAATTTTGCTGCAATCATATTTCAAAGAAAAAATTTGTCAAGCAAAGAGATTAAAAAAAATATATCTATGCTAAATATGTTCATAGCATTTTTTAGAATAAAAGAAAATCTGGTTTTATTATCTTTATTTAAAAAAAATTACTCAAAATTGTTTGGCTGGGTTTTTTTGGCAGGAAAACTTTATTTTTGGTCCTATTTAGGTATCTGATACTTCTTTTTACTTTGAAAGGAAAATTACTTCAATGTTTCAGATGCCAAATGGTTGAATATCTTGGGCTATCAAAACAGAATACAGCAGTTATGATCAGAAGCATTTTGCTTTAGCATGTAAGCCATTATTTCTATAAAATTATTCATATTCTTGGAACTTAACAGGCATATTTGGTGTATTTATTTACATCTTTCCAATGTTTTATGCATTTCTTGTTTCAGTTTTATCTTTGTTATTTCTGTTCCACTGTCTTTCTTGAATTTATGATTAATGTTTCTTTAGGCAATGAAACTATACATTCCAGATCAAGAGTTATGCAAAGACGCAGGTTTTTTTGAGAAATAAAATGATTCAATAAAATATCAGTATTCACAGCAAGTTTTCTCTCCATGCAAGAGATGTTGTAAGCAAAAGTTAAGCTTAGACCAAAATAAAAACTGTCCAAAGAGTAGAGAAAAATGGAACAAGCAATAGATGCTTGTGGAAAATTCCAGTCACTACCTGGATCTGGATACAATTGGTGAAGAGGACAAAAGAACTAATGGCATGGATTTAATGGATCAAGTTTCTCTTCTGCAGTTCATCTCTTCATTAATGGCCCATGAAAAGTGAAGACCAAGAGATTTGGACCAAAGAGCTGCCAGAGACTAAACCAACCATTACCTCTTGAAGGATTGCATCATTGATGCTTTAAATTAAAATTTTATTGCCATTGTAAAATGTCCGTGAATTACCCAGAGAAAATAAAATATATGGTTTTCAGAGAGTGGTCATTATTTTTCAGCTAAATAAGAAGTGTCCTTTCCCCTTTGGAGCAGTGTGAAATGGAGCCCTCTGTAGGTCTTCCTCAGCTAGATTCCTGGCCAAAGACTTTTCCATGCACATCTGGTTCTTTGTTCCTTTTGAAAGAGATGAATCAAGGTTTGGGTCACATCTGCAGGCCCTACTTGAACAATAAAATAAAAAGAACCATATTTTTTTATGGAAGAAAGTAATTTTCCAACTGATCTAAGAAAAAGATGGGGGTTGTTTAGCCTGGGAAAAAGGAGACTCAGGAGGGACCCTTATTGCTCTCTACCACTACCTGAAAGAATATTACAGACAGGTGGGGGTTGATCTTTTCTCCCATGTAACAAGCAATAGGACAAAAGGAAATGCCCTAGAGTTGTGTCAGGTTTAGGTTGAATATTAGAAAATATTTCTTCACTTAGAGGGTGATCAAGCACTGAAACAGGCTGCCCAGGGCAGTGATGGAATCACCATCCCTAAAAGTGTCAAAAAACGTGTGTGTGGTGTTTGGGGACGTGGGTTAGTGATGGACTTGGCAGTGCTGGGTTAATGGTTGGACTCAATGATCTCAGAGGTCTTTTCTAACCTTAATGACTCTATGATTCTATGATACTGTAGTTTAGTGGTAAACATGGCAGTGACAGGTTAGTGGTTGGACCTGATGATCTTAAAGGCCTTTTCCAACCGAAACAAATCTGTGATTCTCTGGTTCTGTGTTACAGCCTTCTCCTGCATCTAGCATGGGGTGCCATGGGAGAAAACACCACTGCCTCAGACTGCTCTGTACCTACCTGCCTTACATCTGAAAGGCAAATACTTAGAGACCTAAATACTGGCATGGCCCACAGGGGTTTGGGTCAACAGTTTTTGGGCTACAATCCCCTAACAGGACTGTTAGTGGCTCAGTGACCACAGTGGGAGGGAGGCCCTCTCTGTGGAGAGCGGCTGTTCAAGAACCAAATATTCTTTGTGTGAAAGGAAAGGTAACATTTTAATGAAGATTCAGAGGTTTGGAGCTCCATATTGTGGCTCAGGAGCATTCAGCCCTAGCTTCAAAATATCAGTGTGCAAGGGAAATACCTTAATAATTGCTGGATACAGTGGTACAGCTTAGCTCCAAAGACCTACTTTACACTGGACAAAATGGCTCTCACAGGCACTCAATCACAAGACTTCCTGTTTCTGAATAACAGAAATATCCTCAGCTGAGAAATTTGGTCACTGATAGTATCCAGGCAGCTTGAGAAACAGCCACTTCTCTGTGAATAGCGGGGAATGTAGCATTTGCAGCTCTTCTGTTCAGGAATGAATGGCACTGCTTTCCAGGACACAGTGTAAGGATCTCTGGCAAAAAAAATGTTATACAGGTGCCTAAAATCAGCAAAACCAAAGTGCCTATACTGGGAACTGTAATTTTGAAATAGTTTTCTTGGCTCTCACGTACATATGGAGGAATCTAAACTCCACGGCTGCCTGATATTATATGGTGTGGGGGGTTTTTTTGTGGGTTCTTTTTTAACAGTGAAAGTTGGATCACTTGTGAAGAATCTTAGCAACTCCATCTCACCTTCCTGCCTGGGAAGGCTCAATCCCAAATCTCTCACCTTTCCCACATAGGAGAGGCCCAACTGCTACGATGTTGATGCAGAAGCTGGAGTGGGGTGTGAGGGGGCAGGAAGTATCTGTTGTCTCTGTCTGAAGCTGTTCCACTGCACAGAAAAACATTCCCGAGTAAAAAGATCAATCAGGCACCAAGAGGAAATATGACTGTATCATCTAGCAGTTTGTACAGTCACCTGGCAGAAGAAAATCTACATACCACCCAGGCTCTTTCTGCATGCCTTCATATGAAAAAAACACTGGAAAGTATATATTAAAAATATGATGCCATGATCTTTCCACTTTTTATTTAATTGGATTGTACATAAGTACTTTGCATGGGAGGAACCCTGTGCACAAGTATGAAGCTTTTCCTGCTGAATGGAAAGATAAAAACATGCTCAATAAGCTACTATATGTGTCTCATAAGCTAAGCTCCAAGTTGACCTTTGATCCCACAAAACAAAGAGCTGCTTTTAAAATATGTCTTAATTGCAAAGTATGAAATCAAAACCAGTTGTTGGTGGCAATAACTTCTGTGCATCCCTGCTATTACCTACCGAGAAAGAAAGTGCAAGCAGCCTGAGAGACTCCCTGGTAGTCTATGCACAGCACAACCCTTTCAGAAAAAACTCAGAGAAATTAATAATGTTCCTTCTCCCCATGTCTGTCTTGTCCTGTGTCCAGCTGAGGCCTGACTACTTATACAGCTGAGAAATTCAGATCTCAGTGCCTTGCTGGTTTTGTGCAAAGATTTTATTCAAGGTCTGCTTCGTTTCCTGGATTTGAGCCTTCTGTGCTTTACTGACATGCTTTTATGGCTGGACAATTCCCAATATCGAACAGCAGTATGCAGAGATTTTTGTGACGTTAGGAAATGAATCTGAAACTTAACAAACCATTGTTTATCTCATTATATGCATCTTCAGAGAGCCAAGAGCAACCTACACAGTGCCACTGTTGTGTGTTTTAATTCACAGCTGATGAAAGCAGATTGTTGTTTACAGCAGAAGCCCTGTCCATGGAATGCATCCCGCCCTGCAGTGCCCTGCACTGCCCTGTGCCCACAGGAGTCACAGGACCTGCATGGCTGTGGCTCCCAGTGTAGCCTCAGTGAGCACTGCATCCTTTATGTATGGCTAACAAATTCACTTAAAGGAGTGTTCACTCAGAGGCTGGCACTTTTTTCCCCTGTTTTGTCAGACGGATGAATGTCATGGCAGCCAAGGACAGATGAAAGTTTGAAATATTACAAGCAGAAGCCTTTAACTAAGATAATATAAAACCAATTTTTGCAAGCATATCTCTGAGGAGGAAATAGGCTGGAGATTATAATAAGAATTTTTTCTAGCTGTAAAATTTTGTTAAGATGCAAGCAAAAAAGAAAGCAAACCATCCAATAAACCTATCAAACTTAGCTCAGTACTGAAACTCCAGTGTTTCTTAAGACAATACTGCTTGAAATTGCAACATCATTCAATTTTAAGTGATTTGCATACCAAATGCAAAAAAAAAAAGATTAACTGGAAGCTTCCCCCCTACACCCCTCTGAGACATATGGTGAGACAACAACAGAAATGATGGATGTAGTGGATGATTGCTTGCTGAACCAGTGTGTGAGAAACTATGCTAGGAATAATTCATGTCAAGACATGGTCTTAACTAAAAGACGTATTAAAAACAACATCTTGACAGGTTTAATATCTTACATGATACACATAATCCGTGACTTCTAATGCATGCGATTATCTCTAAACATGATTTTCAGTAGAACTTCAATTTTATGAGAAGATATCAAGAAATGCTTGATCTAATGTTAAATCAACCTTTCACAAAATAAAGGAAACTTCAAGTCATTCTAAGATATGGTATGGCCTCATCTTTATCTAATACTGCTTCAAATCAGTAGTGATTCCCCAGAGAAAGCAGTGTAGCAATGGTATGAAATAAGTGAAAGTGACCCAATAAACAGGATAATGAGGCATTTTGGATGAAAACACATTTCATATGAACAAAGGATTTAGTGCTTTGCCATGATTAGAACCCACTGACTGCTAATACAGCAGACGTATTTCACGTGTATTTCTGTTGCCTGTCTTTTATTAGAGTAAATTTTACAATACTTGAAGTGACAAAAGATTAAGTTGGATGTTTAACAATTACGAAAATCCGGTGATGTTAACAAGTAAAACTGGCATTGCTTACTGCTGTGATTAATTTGTGGTTGTGGTGAGAGCTATGAGATCAGTAACAGCGGCTTCTAAACTGACCACTTCGACGTACCCCACCATGAAGAGAAATCCTGGGCGAGGGGATGGAGGACTGAGCTGGGATATATGAACTGCTCCTCACCTAGCATGGCATCCTGGGCACACCAGTTTTCCCATGTCATCTCTTGTTTGTCTCACAAGTCGAGAAAGCTGTCCTTGATTAAAGATATTTTAAAGTATTTTGCATAGTCATTGGCCTATGAAATCAGCTAATAATAAGAAAAGGCTACAAAATGTCTTCTATTCCATAGTGGTTTTCATCAAAGGACAGCATCCTCGAGAACTGAAATACAGAGACCTGGGATCAGCATGCAGAAGGGCCAAGTAATTAATCTATGTTTCATACAAGAGATGTTCAGGTATCTCTGAGGTTAGGTATAAAGAAGATTGTCTCTTTCACTCTCATCTCTCTAATATGTATGTGCATCTGCTTTTTTTTTGGAATTAAATTGGGTCGAACTTAGCAAATGCTATAGAAAAAAAAAATCTTATGCATCCTGTAGTGACATGGAGTTTAACAGATGCTGACCAGATGGAAGCAGCCATTTTTTTTTCAAAAGATGCAGTATTGTTGGTTGAAAAGTATGCAGTTTTGTGGATTTATAGTGTTGCCCTCTGAAAAAGCTTGCTGGTTCTAACCTGTGATGTTTTTATCTTTCCATAAATTAGGCAAAGGCTGAGATTTACCTCATGATGAAAGTATAACATACATTCCTGCAAACTAAGAAAGTCATAACATAAGCCCTGCAGTAATATTCAAAATGCCCAGTGCTCTCTTATTGCTATTGTTGATCAGTTTACAACACTTGAAATAATAGAATCTGGATCATAAAATGGCAAATAAAAATTATTTCTTATCTCTAATATGTCTTTCTATCTGGCAGGTAAAATCCCAGCTCCCCATGTCTTCTACGTGAAAGGGTGATTTTTTTCTGCCAATGGCCATCTTGTCAGCAGCTTCTTATTAATACCTATAATCCCTTTCTTTGATGCCTTCTGACATCTCATAACTTAAGGAGCCTATATTTCTGTGCACAAGCAGTTAGGCACAGCAACAGAAGGGAACACAGTTTTGGTGGCTCTGACGAAGACAATTTGATGGCCAACAGCTTTTGAAAAGTCTCACTTATCTGTGAATCAACCCTTAAACTTAACTGATTAGTGGAAAAGTATGCAAACTCCCAAAGAGTAATAGGGAAGCATGGAAATGGAAAAGCAACAGATAACTCAGAGTAATAAATAAATCAATATCTAAAGTGAAATAGTATCAGAGTATCTATAGGTTTCTGAAGAAATCCAGGTTTATTGAGTAGTCTCCAGCTTGCTCACTGTCATATGAAGGAATAGTTAAGTATTTGGTGGTACAAACTTTGCTAAAATGACCTCTTTACACTCATGCAAGAGATGAAAATTATTTCTATCCAATTCTCAGAGGGAACTTAAACATTCAGAAATTAAATTTTGGAATCTGCCTTTGTAAGGAAATATCAATATATTGTAACATTTGAGAGGCTAGTTCAGTCAAACTTATGCCTTTTCCTGGTCTTAAAATCAAGAGTCAAACATGGTTAGAAGGGGAAAAGGGATTTTACCTTGGTATTCTCAGCTGGTAACTGTGTGACATCATCTTGGCTTCTTTCAAGTCCACAGAATAAGTCACTTTACATTGTCGAAGTGTCTGACCCTAATTAACCATAGAGCAACCTGGGGAGATAATTAGGCTGTGGGCAGACACAAGCACAGAAAAAGGCAAAAGAATCATGGATAGTAATGAAAAAAATGTTTGTTAGTTGAACCACTGGTAGAGGGAACCTGAGTGACAAACACACTTTGGTTCATAGGTTGGGGCAATATGTAAAACAAGGATTAGACAAAAGTTTGCTTCAGCTTTGAATTCCACCTTCAAAATTATTCAGGTCATTACTTCTTCCATATGAAATAAATTGAGGGATATCTGCATCAGTAACTTTTCTATTCAAATGTGAAAATTTTGATTATTTTATTTTATATTATTTTATTTTATTTTATTTTTTCCTCCTCTTGAACTGTGGAAAATAACATGCAGCATGAGATAATTAGATCCCACCAGAGAATTTTAATTCTTTTTAAGTTACCTTGCTGAGCACACGAGCAAATGGTAGCACTTCTTATAAATCAAAGACTAATAACCCAAAACAAAAAAGGAGACTCAATCCTCCCAGCTGGAGCAGTGAGGCTGATACCTTTTTGTTTAGGACCTTAATAAGCTGAGATGCCCCGTTCTTTCAGAGGCATTTCTCTGTGTGTCAGACAGATTCAACATATCAATGAATTTATAGGTGAGCTGAATCCAAGCTCAAATAAAATAGGAAATAGAAGTTCAGACAGCAACATCTAAGCAGTGAGAAAGTACCTTCCTATTTTGTTTCTGTTTCATGTAAGCTTAGAAGACAGGAACAAACAGAAAGAGGTGAAGAAGTAACAAAAAATGGTAGAAAGGTAATGAGTTCCCTGTTTAATGCACTCAGCAATAGCTTGTAGACAGAAGATTTCTGAGTGCAGTGGATGTATTTCTGTGAAATTAGAAAGGAATAAAACCAACCCATTGGTGTGGTCCCACAGGATGGGATACAAAGCTGAGGTACATCAATAAAAATTGAATTAGATTTACAACTCTGCCCTATTACCTAATTATAGCACGCTTGGAGATATATGGTAATTTATCAATAAAGAGAGACCTATTGAACATGTTAGTCATAGATTTCACACTGAAGACTATTTTCATTAATCAAGCAGCTAGATAGTTACCCTCACCACTTTACTTTTAAAGGAAGGGGAGTTAAGTTTCTCCTGTAGAGCTGCTTGTCTCAGTGCCCAGCCAGAATATACATGAGTCAAGAAAAAAACATTCTTTGTTTACATGCAGACCACGTTTGCAACCTGTGTTAGTCTAGTGGCTCCAGTGAGTTTACAGCAAGCTGGAAGTTGGCGCTGCATGTTGCATTCTGTTTCACCTATTTGCGATGTGAGCAACACCGATCCTACATACAAAAAGCATTCTTTAAGTTGCAAATAAACCCACCAGATTCCTAGTGAAGGAGACGTAAAGGTTGCTCAGGCATCTTTGCTTCTATCCCTTTGTGTGTGATTTATGATATAGTCTATAATGATGTGACTAAATGTAAAAATGTGCTGGATGGAGAAAAGCACATGACCACGTATTTTTATGCATCGACCGCCAAGAGGATGGCTGTTTGGGTCAAACTCTTTTGTGACTTTTTATGAGTGCCTAGTATTTCCATCAGTTTTCTGCTCAAGTACTATCGTGTTCTTTTGAAGACTTTTTTCTGTGAACTAAGGACAAGGGAGTACAGTTCAGCCAGATACACTGTGGTTGTGCATCCTCTCTCTTCCATGCGATATGGAATGTGTGCTGCATCTGCTCGTGGGCAGGTGCTCCCTGCCCCTATTTATTTTCCCCAGAAAACCCTCCACTGGGCAGCCTTCCTTGTCAGCATGCAGTAGGTTGGCCAGTACACACCTGGACATTACCTCTGTTCCCTCTGCCACAATGTTCCTCCAAACCCATCATTTCACTTTGACAGTGGCAATCTCAGAGCTTATGGTCTGTGCCAGGGATACAGAATAAGAGAGCCATGCCAGCACTGGAAAGTGATAGGGCAGCTGCTGCAAAAAGTGAGTGTAGGGATGATAGTGAAGAGAGTAAATTGTCTGGGACACAAAATTTACAATTGTAGTGAGGATTTGTCTGCTGACTGTTGTTGTATCATCCATCAGCTATTTCTGGCCTTAGGCAACACCCATGCTGTTAGCTGTTAACAACTTCAGTCTGCTTCCGTCTACTTTAGTTCATTGCTATATTTTTGCTTCAGTAAGTTTCAGCACCTAAAAAAAGTGAAGTTAAAGATGGATGTGAAAATTTTATTTGTGGGTGATTTATACATGGGGATTCACCCAGAAAAGTGTAAAATGTCAACAGCTTATTTATTTTCTTCTTGCTGTGTAAGGTTTGGCTGCACTAATGAAGGATTTCCCCCCCTCCTTAGAGTATCACTTTTTTTTTAAGCCTGAAAAAGCATTGTCTTCACAACTCTCATTGGCAAACTTGCTGAGGGTTCACTCAGTCTCACTGTCCACGTCACCATCAAATATGTTAAACAGTGCCAGTCCCAATACCAGCCCTGAGGAACACCATTGGTCTCCAAGTCAAAGGAAGCCTGTGTACATGTTCCTCTTTCAAAGGCTTTTAAAAATACATTTCATCTGAAATAGTGGGTAGAACAAGCCCAGAAACAGTCCAGCAGCTAGGGTTGAAGTGAAAAAACACTTTATTTTGCTTCTTGCTTTTCTTCTTTTATTGTGCGGTAGGAACCCTTTAAGGTGGACATCTGAGTAATGTTTTGACTGCAACTTGATACATTTTCATTCTTCCATCATCATCTGCTGGAGAAAAATAGTTGGGTAACTGAGTATAAATTTCTCTTGAAGATGGCATTTGCTGGGGCAATAGCACTATGAGGCACAACTCTATAGTTGCATAGAAAGTTTTACATTAATTAGTTCAATTTCTTTTCCTTCAACATTTATAGCTGAAATAATTTTCCCAAAAGCTCTAACAGAACATTCTGATTCTCCGCTAGCTGTAATGCTATCATTCTTCAATGAGAGAACCCTACATATTTTGCAAGTTCTTAAATCCTTGCCTATGGAAAGCTGGGCTGTTATCCATTTGTAATGCTCTTGAATTCTGGAGACGGAAAGTACCTTATCCCGTGATAGGGCAATGGCACTGGCTATTGCCTATCATTTTATTTCCACCTGGAGAATTGTAAACACCCATCAATAATGACTAAAGCAGAATACTAGAGATCCCTAAACATTCGCATCTTCCACAGAGCCCACAAGACTAAAAGTAATAACTAAATGAAAATAGTTCAAGCTGTTTCTCCATTTAGAATGCTTATTTCATCCTAGTTTTGATCTCTAAGATGTTTAGGTTAAGTCTTGTTTCCATTTTTTTTTAATGCATTAAGCACATTTTCTGTCCTAATACACAGTAGCTGTAATTGAAACAACTACTGCAAAATCTGAAAATTTTGTGCATGTGCATTGCCATCTATCCATGGTCTGTAGTTTCATCTTTCAGAATGGATGTGCAGATGAATGGCAGCTACAGCCCCTTAACAAAACTAGTCCTTGTCTTTGAGAGACTATGAAAGTACAGTTTTAAATCTGGGTATTCTTGTTTTGAATGATGTATGATTAGTTTTAATTTTGGCCTTAGCACATAAAATTTATTTGTGAAGTTTTAAAGCCCTCTCATATTTTCATGTCATTTCCAGTCATTTACAAACATTGATCAAAGGAAATGCAGTCCTATACAAACAAAATTGTTGTTAATTTTTGTCTCACTCCAAGAGTTTTTGTATTGCTAATTGCTGGGTTTATGAACCAAAGCTGATTGATAGAGAGCATTGGATGTAAGATACTTCCTGGTGTAACGCTTTAACTTTGGAAAGTGCTCTGCCATTCAGCTGTGGAAAGCTAATTGAGAAGGGAACGTTCTGGTCTTTCAGCACAGAACAGCTCCAGTGTTTTGACTGCTTTTTGCCCCTAATTGCTTTAATTTAATGAAATGTCAAGTATCAGAAAGTTATGGTAGACCAGCATTCCTGGTTCCATGGGAACAGCACACCAATCCCAGCCAAGCATACTAGAGCTTTGTGTCTTGTCTCTGGCAATAGTGACATCACATATCTAGGGAAAAATTTGAATGTTTACTTACAGGAAACACTGGTATGCTTTCTCAGAACATTTTAGCAGCCTCTCACAGCTTTCTGCTCAGAAACTTTGTCAGAAAGAGTAGGTATCTCTGTGTTGAATGGACCTCAACAGATTCTTCTGCAAGTGTACTGAAATGCATTTTTTACTAACTTCTAGCAGCTGCAACATCCTGCAGGAAGTCAAATAGCAGATAAAATGGTTTAATTTTAATGCCAAAAGACCCATGCCATTTGATTTTCTTTCAGAATTTAATTTCTCTTATAATTTTGGTTTTCACTCTATCTTGGATTAGGATTTTTTTAATTAAAGACTTTTCTGTACAAGAGAAATCAACTGCATGCCTGCATGCCCAGCTGTATTTATGGGATTATACTATTTTATTTGAGGGAAAAATAAGTAGTCTTATGATTACAGATAATTTGCTGTAATGCTCTTAATTTATAGCAATCATTGGGAATAAAGATGGAATAAAATAACAGGCCGAAAAATCCTGCGCTGTAATCCATATAATGAGCAAATTGAAGAGAATTAATGTCTGAGTGTGCTATAAATTTGCTATTTCCTGATTTTTAATCATTATTGTTTGTAACCTTGGTTACATGAATGCGAATTTTTATATGCTAATATTATTTATATTACTTGAAATCTTATATGGCAGATTTTATAGCTGCCTAGTACCTCAGTCAGCCCTAGTAGAGAAGAATCTCAAAATGGGACAAAGTTTATACTAAGTTTTAATGAGCAGCACTAAGAAGTCCAAAGACATCCCACGCTGTTTCAGACTTCTGGGTCTGAAAGTGAAGTTGAATACATCACACAGCAAAGCTCGCTCTTTCAGCTGCTGAGATTTCCTGATTTCTGAAGCAGCAGCTTTCTGTGATCCCGTAATTTTCTCTTGAAAGTTAGAAGAGAAATGGAAATGTATAAAAATTTTAAAGTAACAAAATACAAATTTAACAGAAAGTCATTGGAGAACTTTCGCTTTTTCAGAATGGTTTTGTCCCCACTGCAGAGCTGACATGTGAATGCATTGGTTATAATCCATACATTGAAAATTTGTAACATGCCTCCAATGTCAGCTGATAATGGCAAATAAACAGCTCTGGTTCATAATCTAGATTTTTTTTTTTTTTTGCACAGGGCAGGGACTGAATTTGAATTTCAACATATGCCAGGGAGAAAATGCCCACCACGATGCTAGAACTACGTAGTGCTTGCTATCATCAAATGATGTGAGGAGCTGTAAACTGTGATTCAAAGAGACATGAGATCATCTGTGTGATCACTCAAATTTAAAGAAATAGCAGGATCATATTTTTGGAACTGTTATCTTCTCCCACAAAATATACATATTGTCCTCTCAGCACAACCTGTCTGTTTCTGTAACTCTTCTTATGACAGAAATGCATATCTGTTACTGCAACAATACAGCAGGGAACAGGTACTGATGGCTTTACACTGATGTCATATTCATCCACCTGCTTTGTCCTGAAAACCTGTAATCTTCAAATGACTGACGGCACCAGAAACCTTGGGGAATTATATCATTACTGAGGCAAGAATTTGATTTCTGTCCAATTTGTTTGCTCTGTTTATTTGCTGAGCAGCAGACCAGTCTGGATTGCACAGCAGGGCTAGATTCACCCAAAATGTGGGAGTGATGTGCACTTGGCTATAGACACTCTATCACCTCACCTGGAGCACACCCTCTGTCCATGCAGGCCCACAGTAGCTTTCTTGGAATAACCATTTCCACACACTTTTTAACAACATTTCCTGAGGCATTAGGGATACAAAGATCCCCTGTGACCCATGGCTTGCAGTCCTTGCCTCTCAAAATGACCTAATGCTTTCAGGGAATGGGGAAGTCCTGACTCAAATGTCAATTTTCTAAGTAGGCTTTGATCTCTCATGTGCCAGGCAAATGGCGATCAGCCATTCTCCATGGGTATCCCTCCTGTTGGAGCTGTTCGGCTAGCTTCGATCCAGGTTAATTCTAAGTTAAATAACAATTGGTCTGACTGAGTCTGTACCCTCTGGTAAGTGTACTCAGCTGAGATCTAGGAAGCTGAGGTCTCAGTCCCTGCTAAATGTTTAATGCTGTGTGCACAAAGGATAGCTCCCACAGGAGGAATCCCCAGCATAGAGGAGGCAAAAATGAAATCATCCAGAAGAGTGGTTTGAACTCAGCTCTTTGACATTGCAGGGATACTCTAATTGGATTATCAGATCCTGTGAGGTGGAACCTCCCTTGCTTTTTTCTCTTTCCAAATGGGGTAGAAACATTTAGCTCCAGGCTTGTGGATTGTAATCCCAGGCAACAGAATAAGCCTTCACAACCCTTACTATAACTGGGCGAGCTGATGGTCAGCACTGTGTTGGTTTTAGCTCTATTTTACTCCTGACTCCCTGTGTTGTGGATTGCTCTACAATAGTCTGTATTTCCACAGCTGGAGGCCCTGGGCAACAAGTGGGAAAAGCTTGGGGAGCTCTGCTTCAGTCTCTGTTCAGGAAAATCCTGAGAAATCTGTGAAAGGAAGTACTGAGCAAAAGAACAAGTAGAGACTTCAGAGTTATCTGACTCTGGAAACCAGTGTACATCAATAAGAGGGTGAAATGAAAAAAAAGCCTTCTTAGTGTGCTGAGGAGAACATACGGGAAATATTTCCTACCAAACACTGCACTAAGTAACTCATGACCATTTATTTGGCTATTTGTATTAATTAATATTTAAAATAATTTGAAAGATGTCTGTCATGAAACCTATACATCCTTTTGGCTTGTATTTCCCAATTGTTCTTATTCCATATACTTTGATTAATATCACAGAGTGAAATTGAGGCATATAAAAATGTGTTCCTTTGAAATGAAACTAAACTGGAAAGCACTCTCCCAAAACACACCTTGCCCATTCTCATGCTAGAGCTGAACCTATAGGGTCAACCTAGAGTTGAGTAGAGTTGAAGTCAAACACCGAGACGTGCATGGTGCAGCACTGATCTGCAGATCCACTTCTGGTGTGCTCATAAAGCCATTTCAGACTTCATTCCTCCTACAGCCAGCTCACCAAGAAGCTCCTTGTGCTGCTCTGAGCACCATGAATGGACATGGTTTTGCTGAGGCAGCTGGGGACCCTGACCCTTTATACGGCCATTGCCTGGAAGTGACGATCGTCCTTCCAGTCACCTAAGGCAATCGAGGTGAGATGCTTTCCTCCCTTGTTCCCTTTCCCTGCACATGACACACGGTAACAGCCATTTTTGGAAAGGTGTCTACTGTGGCAACAAGTTTGTTCACGTTCAGAATTGCGTCACCTCTCCAAAACTCAGCTGTGCCAGCTGACTTGCTGCCCGGCTGCTGCGGTACCTCACTCTGCTGGCTGACGACCTCCTGTGTGAACTTGACAATCTCCCTCTTTGTGTTAGGTTTAGATGCTATTCAGTCAGACTTTCATTTCTTAGCTGCTCTTTTCTTTTTCAGGAAGAAAGGCACAAGATAAGAAGGAGGAACAGATCAGCTTCCTTGATATCCTTCTTAATTGTATGAACCCAAATCAAGTATCTTCCTTTTTTTTTTGCTTTTATCTAGTGCAGGTATTGAATGAATAAAATTGAATCTTGAAGTGCTGAAACAAATGATTAGAATGTTATTTAGCTATCAGGCACTCTTAGGGGTCATGGGATAATTAACGCATAATCTGACTGCAAGTAGCATTTAGAGTTATTGTATTGATATTTTTTATTCTTTTTCTATTGAAAAGAACCTAAAAAGGACCTCCCTGCCCCCCTTCCTTTGTGTTGTAGAGTAGCTACATGTACAGAGTGCTTTTGTGAAATGAGGGAGTTTTATGATCAATTCTAATGTGATCTGCCATTGATGTAACTAAAGACTGTGAAGGCAAGATGACATGTGGGTGGTATTAGCAGAATTTATATTAAATTAAAACAATATGAATATTTAGAATAATGTAATGTAGAATACTTACAAACTTTTGTGCAATAGATGCATGGTTCTGTAGTTCAACCATTGAATAAGCAATGAAAAGTCGGTTAAAAAAATAAGTAAGAATGAAGCATCTCTTCACCTGGTACTGACATATAAAATTGCAAAACAGAAAATATTACATTATTATAGATCTTTCAAGAGAGTGCATCAGTATTGGAACGATTGCTAAATCTTACATTTGGGCTGAATTCAAGAGGGCACAGTGTTTTAGAACCTGATTATGTCTCCTAACTTGCTCTTTATCTCAGTGGGTAGAATAGAGGTAATAATTAGGGAATTAAGCTTTGCTCACTCAGTCATGAAGTGCACAAATTCACTTGCTGTTTCATATTTATTTTCCAGCTGGAGGAGTTTAATTTATTTTGCTTTCTGCTGTGCCCACACCTGACCGACCAAAGCAGCTTCAGGAGAGTCCCACTGATCTCTACTATTTAACCCCTGTATCTCTTCCTATTGCTTTGCAAAGCAGCTTTCCTTGGAGGCTTGTGCCAGAGATCTTTAGATACAGCTTCAGTGACTGCCATCCCTGTTGATCCCTGAATGTGACAGCACATCCATAGAGTACACTCGCATTCCTTCCAAAAGGACAAGAGAGGAGACTAATACTGATGGCAGGGTCTGGTCTTCATTCAGCAACATGTAAATTTTAGGTGCTTTTACCGCCACAGTTTCCCATTGTCAGATTCTTAGGTCATAGTCTTTTTGCTTTAGAAATATGGGAATGTTGCTCCCAATGGGCAGAAATAATAATATATCACTGAGTGATACTGATGAACAACAACGTGTTCCTTTTTAATTACTATTTCCTGTCTGAATCCAGAATATTTCTGTGGTCCCTGTTGGCAAATGCTGTCTGTGAGAAAGTCTCTGCTGTCTGTCACAATACAGTGTTATCTTGTGAAGGGTTCCTTAAATATCTGCAATGTCACAGAGATTAAATGTTCTCTTGGGAAACTCAGGAAAAGTAGAATGTCAGCATCACCTTTCATCCAAGTGAAAAGTTGAATGACATTTCCAGTGATACTGATTAGAGCATCTCTGAGTGTGAAAACAGAATGGTGATTTCAACATCTGCAGTGAAATGCAGAGGTAGAAGCAGAAGATTGTGAGTGTAGACAGCATTTCATTTCAGAAGAAATTTAAGTCTGAGAATTATGAAATCTCTTTCCTCAGTGTACTTGGGTCTCATCACTGGGGAGCTGGATTTTTCTCTCTCTCCATTTGCACAGGTAAAATTGTGGGCTGAGGGGACCATGCACAATGCTACCACCCTTTCTGAGGTACCTTCTTCCATGCAGTAATGCTAGGGAAAACCACTTCATCTAGAATGCTCCTGTGCTGCATAGTCAAAAAGAACACTGCAAGCCATCTGTGAAAGTCACGACTTTTAAGATGCCTTCATCTCATGCCAGTTCATACTGTAAGACAAGTCATTAGCAGCCCCAGAAAACTGGATCTCTGTCTGTAAACACAAGTGAACTGCTATTGTATTAGAGAGCTGACTTCTCTCTGTCTCTACCACAGCCACTTCCACTGACTCAGGGGTATATGTATGGAAGGAAGGATCATATCTATCTTGACTGATTAGCATAGAGTTTGTTTCACATCACATATTTTATGCAAACAGTGTCCCTACAATGCTTCTTACATTAAATAGAGAAGCAGAATGAAAAATTACCAAAGAAGGTAAAGAGGAAAAGAGAATGGGGAATGGTATCCTGAGTTCTGCTGCAGATTCTCCAGACAAGAATCCATTTTAATTTTTTTCATAGAAGATCAGAAAAGTGCTGAAATAGGGAGTTATAGACAGACTGCTTTAACTTGCAGAGCTGCAGATGAGGTTTTGGCACCAGAAATGGTGGGGGTTTTGCCAACTCACAATGAAGATCACAGTGCTAGGAAAGGAGAAACAGAGAGAAAAGGGCAGAGAAAGAGTCTGAAACAACAGAGAAGAGTCTGAAGCCAGTCTAGAGAGCATTATTTTAAAAGTTCTTTGAGTGTGCTCCTATCATATAATTAATATAAATGTATCTATTCTTTTTGAAATACATTTTTACTGCAATTCTGAAGTAATAAAATTGAAACAAGTCATTTAACAATAAAAGAAATCATCTTCACATTCTAACTTGTTATAACTCAATTTGACTTTATTATTAATAAAGTAGTAATTATTTTATTACTTAAGATTATTACTAAAATAATCTTAATTAATGTTCTGATTTTCTGTATCTTTGCATAATTGGTAGATGATCTTCTGTGCACTGAGCATTTTTCACTTTCAAGATTATCTCTGGGTTGAGCTCCCAGGCACTCACTTGATCTTTTGTTGTCCTTCTTGACCTCAGTCTTCACAATCAAATGGCCATTTAGATTCTTATGATTGCAGCCTGAGAAAGAGAATGGAGGGGAGGTTTATCATTAGCCTGGCCCTTCTGTAAACCCATATTGTTTCTTTGCTATTACAGAAAGAAATTGGGGTTGTAAAAGTCTGCATTACATTGATCGTCTACTGGGGTTCAGAGACATAATGGGCTTTATTTGATTTCACTTACACCGATGTAAATTAGAAGGAGCTGCATTAAAGCTATCAAAAGAAGCAGCTGCATTATACTGGTGCAAAGGAAATATTAAGACCCCCTGCCCCTCCCACAGCAGCAACATTTTCCCCATTTCTCTATCCTCATCTCTGTTGAGTTAGACAGAGCAAGATTGTTACACCAAAATAGCTTTTCACATTTTTGTATGAATATTCAGCAAAATTTAGTCTAGCAAACTATCAGGATGATTACTTAAATTTTATGCAGGGATCACTGCAGCAGAGGGATGTGTTCTTGCCAACAGCAAAAGCTTGGGAGCAAACAGAGAAGGGAACTGACAGCCTGGCAAGATGCCATTTTTGTCTTCCCTGATTTGCTAGGACTTCACTAGTGAGGCAAGTTAGATTTTTTTTAGAAAACTAGATACCCTATTTATGACTTACAAGATGCTTCCCTGAAAATCATTGATTGCAAGGGCTTTGGTTTCCCAGGGTGGGTATTGGCAGGTAGCAGGGGAGAGGTTACAGAGCTGCATGAGAGGCACTGCCTGGCATTGTTGAGTGGCAATAGGAGACGGCATCTTTCAGCTCTATTTTACTGGTGGCATTAGAAACAGATTGGGTCTCATCTAAGTCTGTGGACCTGTCCCCTCACCTCTGAGGAGGTTTGAAATCCAGTTGTGGTTCTAATGGCTTAGTCAAACTCTTTGTGTCTACAGGCAGGGCAAACTGTCTGGGATTAGGGCTACAGAGAGCTGCTGTTGAAGGAACTGGAAGAAGGGTAGTTTCGCAGGGTTTGCTTAGACGCTAAGGGTCTGTCTGTCCTGTTGGTCCTGAAATATAAATAATAACATCACCTCTTTTGCATTGGAAATTTCTTGTGGAGCCTGTGTGGATTTCATTATGGCAGAATCAGGAGCTAAGGGAATACAGGAAGGTGGGCCTATGCCAAGGTTTTACATAATTTTCTAATATTTGTAACAATGTGGAAATGAAAAGTAGGGTTGGTTTGGATTTTGCTGTTATTGCCTTTTGTAAGGCACTCAGCATGTGGGTCATGTCACCTGAGTTTAACTATCAAAACCTCTGCATCTAGTCTAAGCCAGTCACCTCATCAATGAAGAGGGAAAGGCATTCACAGGCAGCAATTAATCTAATTCTAAACTGGGGGCCTGAGATAAGTGATCTGAATACCACTCTAGAGGAACCTATCTGACAAAAGACAGAGCAGAGATAAAGAGTGCAGACAAATTAATTTCAGACCCATGAAGTTAGGGGAGACAAATCCATTTGAGGTCATTGATAATCACAGATATTTAACAGGTGTGGGAAGTACAAATGGACCTGGATGTTATTCTGTGAAAAAACAACTGCAGATTACAGTGCAGGCTGGTGAGCACTAAAGAACTGATGTGCCATGGACACGCTGTGAAAAGCTTCCTCAATGCTGTGGCGTGGTGGAATAGTCTATTGTCCCTGACTGCTTGTATACCGTAAGGTGATTAGAGAAAAGATACCTAGCTGGCTTTTTGATGCAGAAGAAAGTGGAAAGAACTCCAAAACAGAGGTGGAAAGAGACCTTTATAGGGCCTAAAACAGATGCTGAGGAACTCCTTGCTTCCAGATGTTGCAAGGGTGAGAAATGTTTCACAAAGGGATTAGACAAATTCCTGGAGATTCAGGCAACCTTTGCACAGAACTAATTGTACTTGAAGGCCAGTGCCAAGATCCATGTCAAAAAGGCTCTGAAACCTGTATATCTGTAAAAAGTAAACTGAATTGTTTTTCTTTTCAAACTGACTGCCTTGACCACAGTCTGTGATTGCAATCACGATATTGAAACACCTGGGCTTTCCCTTTCTGGCTGCAAGACTCTTCCCATGTTCTTATAGCTTCTTATGCCTAGCGGATCACCTATACCAACAAAGCATTTGGCTTCAGACCCTCCCTTTCCAACAAGGTTGCAAGTGAATTTGGACATCAATGTGTCACGATGTTGTCACACAACACTGGCAGCTCAGAGAAGCATGATATAAAGAAACGGATTTTGATGGTTTATAAAAAATATCTCCTTTTGACCGCTTTTTTCAGGGAATCACAGAACAGCATTTAGGTATCTTCTTTTGTTGGCAAAATATTGCTGTGTTTGTTGAAAAAAATGGTAATCTCTACTATAGCCTGTTCCAATTCGGAAATACCTTGGATTTTTAATGTTAGGTAGTGACAATAAAGAAGATTAATCTAATCACAGAGATTTTGTCTCATACAAAACTGTGAATGTTTTTCTTCCTGTGAATTTCTTGCTATCCAGATGTAGTCACCAGGGTTTCCTAGCACTGTTGTTGCTTTGTTTATATGGCACATTAGAGGTTCTTTTAGCAATACACATTGGTGTTGGTGTTTGTGTGGAAAAGTAGATTTCCTCTATTTTTAGAAACAGAATTCCTCTTTTGGTAAATATCAGTGCTTGAGATAAAATACTTTTGTCAGATCTTCATAAACAATGAAACCAATGAAACTTTAATTGGATTATTCCTCAATTTGTCACTACCTGGTATTTCTCTTTTCCCTAAAAGAATCTTAATTTGTGCTTGGAGGGAACCAGCCTATTTTAAAATCCAATCTTCCTCCTCACATAATATCCATTTTCTATGAATAGCAGTATTTATTGATCCTTCTTTAACTGAAGCTTATTAATTAGAGTGATACTTGTGAAGTAGCTGCCCTTAAGCAAGATTAGTGTGATCTACAAGTTATTTTTCTACTAGGTTTAATCACAATTAATTATATATAACCATTTCTTATAATTCTCTACACACTCCTAGGCTGATCACATGGCTTCATCCAGCACTTCTTAATTTTTTCATGTTGGGAAATGACAAGCCAGAAAAAATTAAAACCAAGGTATTAATGAGTGATTTCTTTTTTTCTGAGCAATTTTTCAACTAGATTTGTTTGGTGACCAGAAACACATGAAGCACCCTCATGGGGGTCAGCAAGTGACTGCCTTGCCAGAAAGGAGTCTGACGAACACAGCCAGAGCAGCCAGAATTCCTGTATGACCTTTGAGCTTGTGTACTGTATCTACTACCTTTTCTAAAACATAAAACTGTAGTCTGAAAAATGTCCATAAAGATTTAGACCTTTGAAGCACATATACTTAAATCTGTAAAAGTATTTAGATGCCTAAGACTGCAATAGCTATTTACTTTTTACTGAGATCAATTATTGTCTAATAGGATTCTGGCCCAACAAAACATTTAGTCACTTAATTCTTGCTTACTTTTAGATCACAGAATGTCCTGAGTTGGAAGAGACCCACAAGGTCCAGCCCTGCACAGCACCATCCCCAAGAGCTACACATGTGCCTGAGAGTATTGTCCAAACACTCCTTGAACTCTGTCAGGCTTGGTGCTGTGACCACTGCCCTGGGAAGGCTGTACCAGTGCCCAACCACCCTCTGGGTGAAGAACCTTTTTGTAATATCCAACCTAAACATCCCCTGACACAATTCCATGCCATTCCCTTGAATCCTGTCACTGGTCAGAAAGAATGGATCAGTGTCTGCCCCTCCTCTTCCCCTCACAAGGAAGTTGTAGACTAGGTTGAGGTCTCCCCTCCGTCTCTGCTCCAGGTTGGACAGACCAAGTGACCTCAGCTGCTCCTGGTATGGCTTCCCTCAAGGTCCTTCACCATACTTGTGGCCCTCCTTTGGATGCTTTCAATAGTTTAATGTCTTATATTGTGGTGCCCAAAGCTGTCCACAGGACTCGAGGTGAGGCTGCCCCAGAGCAGAGCAGAGCAGGACAATCTCCCCCCTTGCCTGGCTGGTGATGCTGTGCCTGATGCCCCCCAGGACACCCTTGGCCCTCCTGGCTGCCAGGGCACTGCTGACTCACATTCAACTTGCCATCAACCAGGACCCCCCAGATCCTTTCTGCAGTGCTGCTTTCTAGCACCTCATTCCCCACTCTGTCTGTACATCCAAGGTTGCCCTGTTCCAGGGGCAGAATCTGGCACTTTCCCTTGTTATCTGTATTTAAAGACATTGAAATAGCTTGAGAAGTGCAGTTTGTGCATGGTGCCAAGAAACTGAATCATGGTATATAACAGCCAAATCTTGGGAGAGATGACCCTGAGCCCTGCCTTGCTCCAGCACTGGTGCTACTCTGACAGATGCCCATTCTATGTGTGGGAAAAATCCCTTTTCATACATGTGTGTATGCAGGGGCAGGGGCTGAATTAGTCTTATGCTGTCTGGGAGAGCTTAACTGTCTCCCTGGAAGGTCCACTACCTCCACAGACAAGCACTAAAGCAGATAAAAAATAGAACTTAGGTGTGCTCAGGGGACTGTGGCAATTCAAGCTACTGTGAATTTAAACTATGAAGGTCAGATCTCAGGCTTGGGTTTAGAGAATTAGAATTACTGGCTTTTTCATGTAGCTTTGCATCTTTGGGGCCAGGCTCATGCCCAGGACCACATGCAGCCGTCTGCTCTGTGAAGTGTTAAGGCTGGGTGTCTTCACTGCCTGCATGGAGAGCCCTGCATGACTAGCTCAGGTACAGGCATCTGCTCTGCAGGTGTCTGCATTTTGTCAAATGAATCCTGAGTCCTGGCTTGGTGTTAGGTGGGTAAAGTCATGACTTGGATCGCCTCCACAAACACCAGTCATGCACTGTAAGTATAATGCAAATTTCAGGATAAAAGAACCTGACAAGGAGAATAATATGCACAGGACTTGGCTTTCATTTGCCCTAAACCTGACTTACATTACAGAGATGTTAATAAAGGTGCCTTACACATCTATTAAATGCAAATTAATCACAATTTAAAACAACCTGACATGGCCTGAGTGATATATGGTGGCTTTAACGTAAAGGACTAAGGAAGGTGCCACTCTGGCATGCTTGTCGTTTCAGAACAGCCTGTTCACATGGCAGCCTGCCTGTTTGGATCTGATTTTAGCAGATTTCTGGACCTTCCACTTAATACAAAGTGTGGTTCAGTGCACCAGGAAACTGGCACATTTGCTCCCTGTTTCAGATGAGTAAGTCAAAGGATAACCATTATCTCTGAATGTGGGAAAAGTGGAAGGAAATGGTGTGAGGCTGAGCAGCACTCAGACTCTTATCTTCCACCTGTAGCTGTGGTGAGAAGCAAAATCAGGTAATGAACAGAAACAGCTGCTGGAGACCTCGCACTCTACCATATCATTGGCCCAAAGACATGTCCAGCAAACAAAAGCTGGAATATGTATAGAGTGGTGAAAGGGAAAGGATGTCTTTTCTCCCCTTTCCCAAATTTGGATAGGCTTTTTGGTTACTAAAAATAGGAAAACCAGGATAAACTGGAAATGCAATCTGTAACTGGAGCTTGTAAGTAGAAGATGACTAGCACTAAATTGTGGTTTTACAGACAAAGGCTTATTTATTGCTACTGACTACATAAAAAAATTGTGGCACACACAGAAGCCAAACTCCAGATTTTGTCATGCTTAATAAAATATTGAATTAAGCAGAAGTGAAACTACCTGTCATATCTAAAAGATAGTCTCAATGCCCTTTCAATGCTTTATTTTAAGACCAAGTACAAAAGGTTTTCACCTTACATAATTAACTTTTTATCATTAGGATTCAGAAAAATTGAATTGTGTTGGACACAGGTCACCATAATGAGAATTTAATGGATCTGTATTACTATGCAAGTTAAGCTTTGAATATGTGCTAAATGCATTACATTACCATTGACCTATGCAAATTTCCGTCTCTGTGACTCTTTTTTTCCACTGCTGCTGCGTTAAGACCCCCTCTTTCTCCTCATCTCCTTAAACAATGATTTCCTCATTTTCATATTAATTGCATCAGTTAACTGAGATAATGCTCCCACTGAAATGAGCAATAGGATGAATCACTGAAATGGTGCAGTTATTCTTTTTGCTTAACCAATTTCACAGGACCTTCACAAAGAACTGCCTTAATTTGACTTTATATAATTGCTTATCATTAGGCACAGCAGCCCCATGAAGTACCTTTATTTATTTAAATCTCATCTCTGATTGATGGAAAATTAGTCAGTTGCATATCTGAGGAACACAGATTGTTCTGCTACCAGGCAACTTCGATGTAGAATACCCTGGAGAACTTCAAAACAAGCAACCGCTAATGCATGCTGAATATAAAATACAGGGAAACAAAGTGCAACAGCTAATGACATCCAGGAGTTCCTGTAGAACAACTGTGACAGAACTGCCTTACCTGCTCCTCACTAAATTTTCTCTATGAAAAAGGAAGGACAGGCAGATGTTGTTCCAGAAGAGATTATACATCTGGCTTCAGCCACAGATATACTCTGCCTGTTTTTAACATTGATGATGCCTGTCTATCACAAAGTGTGAACATTGACGGTTATAACATCCCTCCTTTTAAAATTAACAATGTGCCCTACATGGTTTGGAATTCACTCAGAAAGCTTTAATCCACTTCTCATTTTTAATATTCTTAAAGTATTTATTCAGGACAGCTCAAAGGAATTGTTCACGCTTTCCTTCTTTGTAAGGAAAAGGGTGTGTGTGTGGGGAATTAAAATTTCTAAGGCAAATTATGCTGTTATCATCAACTGACATACTCAGAAGGGATCTAGAAAGGATGCCACCTCCAGCATAAAAGAAGCCATAGCATATTATCCTGTCATGGGATTTGAGTTGAAGGATTGCCTCCAGGTCTCCTCGAAGCACACTGTGTACTTTTGTCCCTGTAGATGAGACTACCTGTCTGAACTAGATATCAGCAGTCATTAAATCCATATAGTCATAATATTGTTCTTTCCAGACATCAATACTGTGATTCATTTTTCCCCCTACATTTGCTCCTACTCTAATTTTACATGCCAGTCTGCCATCTCCCTCCCCAGCAGAAGCCTCAGTTAAACTTTCCCTTCTTGCCAGGCTGTTGTAGCTCCTCAAGAGCACAGCACCCAAGTGGCCCTTGGGGCTGGTGCCTCAAATCATCTTCACCCACCAGCACCTGAGTCACAGAAAAACTCCTAATGAGCTGGAAGCAGCAGCAAAGAATTATGCTGATTATTTCTTCAATGTGTTGCACTTGGAGCTGTATTAAATACAAACTAAACAGAATATTGTCCCATGGGCTTGCAGTCAGAAGTATTAACCTTCGAGTAAATGTTGGGAGGGTTTCAATTTTTTGGGAGGGTTAAATTTTGGTTAAATTTTGTTCCTTTGAAATCCCAGGTAAATGAAGTCGAGTTTTGTTTTACTTTGTTTCTGCTACTGTGAGAAAAGAGACAACTCTTAGTTAAATAAAAAGTTAAAATAATTTATTGAAAACAGAAAAATTGAAAAATTACAGAAACTAGAAAAATATAAAAATTTGGGATCCTATGGCTTGATAAATGGTATGCCCCAGGAACGCAGGGATCTGAGATCTCCTGGCTGAGACAGCACTGGACCTCAGGTAGAGAAAAAGGACTTGCAGTGCTGGGCTGACTTTTAGCTGGTCCAAAAGTCATGAAAAATTTATTAAAGGCTCCTTAATAGTAGTAAGGCTTTTAATGCCCAGCACTGATATCCACCAGAGCGAACCTGCAGAGAACTTCTCTCTGTACTTTTTGAAGTCTCTCGTTGTTTTATAGTGCCTTTGCTCCGCCCCAGTCCGCCCACAGCCTGCCCACAGCCCACCCACAGCCCGCCCCTTCGGTTTAAAGTGATTGGTGCTTTCCCTTTGATAGATCATCTCTGTCCACCAATGGCTCATCGTTGTCAGAGGGGTGGTATCAGTTGAGATAAGGGTGCTAAAATACCTTCATTAAAATTCAGGTTGCCACGGAGCTTGCCTACAGGGTAATGGCTATGGGGCTAAAAATAGCTGCTGGCTGTCAGAACTGGGGTTTTTGGAGTTAGCCTTGGAACCAAAGTGCAAGTAAAAACACCTAAAAAAGTATTAAAATACATCCAACACATCTTAAAACACTTGTAAAAGTATACAGTAAACACAGGAAAGGTAACTCTTATGGTGTACAGGTGGTTTGAAGTTTGAAAAGGGAGCAAGTTGGTGATTTTTAACTGGGGAATTTTTAACTGGGAAGGGTGCAACGCTCTTAATAAACTACTTTGAACAATTGAAAACACTGATAATGGAACTTGATTTTTGTACCTGGGCTGATGGGTTAATTTTAACATTCAATTTAAAAATATTTAACTCAAAATTAATTAATTAAAGCACTTAATATGCGAAGACCAAGCACAATTAGGGATTTCATGTATGACAGCTATTTTATCTATGCTCAAAGTACCTGCAGAAAAGAAAGTGGTCCTTTCCCTGGCCTGGCATTATACACGTGATCAAGAAAATTAGATTGATTTTTGAGAGGAGACTGGGACCTGAAAAAGTAGCTTTTCATATTAGTAGTGAAAACCAAATGCAAATTTATAAACATTACACGATGTTTAGGTTGAACTACGTGTTTGCAGGATTTCATGCTTCATTACAAAACAGGACATGCCCTGAGAAACCCAGACATCTGTTTTATTGACTTCATTTCAAAATCTGGAATAACCCCTGATCTCAAAGTTGGCAAACTCTCAGTAATGGCCACCTAAAGGTAAGTTTGAGAACTAATGCTAATGAAAAAGTCTTATGTGCTTGCTTCCCAAATGCTGTCTTGTTCAAAGTTTAATTGAGCTGAATAATTTTTTTCCTCGTTACTTGGCACACTGCTTCGCCTGGTACCACTGATAGTCTCATACATCAGGGGTATAAACTCATATGTCAGTGTAACCACAATATGGGGCCAGCCCAAGGCCAGGGCTAGACCTGAGCATGCTTTTTATGAAGATGATGTCCTTATCAACACTTCCAAGGAGTTTTTGTGCTAGTTAAGCTGCCCACATCCTGGCTGCCAGGGAATGTTATGCAAGTCTTTACCTTCCTCATGAGTTTTCATAGCTCATCCTTGCTTGTAAAACAATTTGCTGTAAAAAATTAGGAGAATATTTCCCTAACTGAGTACAAAACATGGAGCAATTCCAAGAGGCAGGTATTTGCAATTAGGAGATGGCAGTCTTAGGTACGCCTAAGTACCTCACTGTATATTGTCATTTATCTGTAGCTGCTTATTTTAGTCTAAAATGGCTAAAATTAATACAGTTGCAGGAATCTTTCCCCCACAAACCCTTAACAGCAACAATAATGACTGTGTTAAATCAAACCTCATTGCAATGTAATGAAGCCTGTCTGACATATTGCAGGTATGATACTAAGTAATTTCATAAATTATTAAACTGTAATTGAAAGTAATAGTGCAGATTACTTTTTGACACACTCAAAAAAAGGACCTTGGCATGAAAATAAGGGCTGTAGCATGACTGATTGGAAATAATGATCAATATCTTAATTTTAAGAATAGCCACAAGTTCCAAGTTTAAAATCAGAACAGGAAAAAAAATTGAATTTTTTACCACTCAAGCTTCTCTTGACACTTTGATTTCTGTTTAAGTATAGAGGACAAATGGAGATATATTTTACCTCACAGAATGGGAAGCTGTAACAAATTTGGGTCAGATATGCTGAAATACTTATTGAAATATCAAAATTTAGGAAAAATATACTTACCTAGATAATTTTTAATATTTAGGAATGCATTTTCACTCTGCAACTTCAAAGAAACTAGTTTCACTGAAGAACTTGCTGTTATATAAACTGTATCATTTTATGCCTCTGGACATTTTGTGTTTCCTGTTTCACATCAGTTAGAGCTTAGATGTCATTATATGTGTTCATTTGTGCACATGCTTTGTGAAACCAGCCATACCCTTGCACCTCTGCTCACTTAATTATATTTACTCCAGATCCAGTGGCTTGATGCTTTTAGGCAGCAATTTGAAAACAAAGTCAACAAACCTTTGGATGTATTTTTAGATTGTTTAGCTTGGGATATTGTGGCCATGAACTGCATTAGAATAAAGGTATTTATTAGATTAACCTGATTGTTAGTACATTTCATGTGGTGCTTGCAGGGACTTTTCTCACAAAGCAATTTTTGGTTAAAAATCAGACGTTCTAAAGGAAAAATTCAGATTCAGCTACACTTTTATTGACATGCTGAAATGTCAGGGAACACATGCATAAGGGGGAAAAGATAAAGGGGCACTGTAGCCCAGTGGTGAGGATACCTGAACAGATACAGAAGGTCACAGGTTAAACCTCCACTCCCACCAAAATGATTTTTCTCATCAGGAGATGGAGTTCTACCTTTCAGTAGGACACACGGAGTTAAAACGATTGTCTTCGTAATTGCATGGAGACCTACAGTATAAAATACCCAAGTCATCCCACTGAAGACACAAAAAATATTGCCTATTTTAATGCAACTATGCTTCACAGTTTCTTGCTCACTTTACTGGGTTCCCTAAAGTGAAGCACTTTTGGTTCAAGGACATCTTCATCTTTAGCTCTTGTTTATTTTTCTTGTCACTGGTCTATTGCTCTCCGGAGGAACATTAAACATCTCAATGGCATGGCTTACATGTGAAATATACAGTTGGTTCAGCACAAAGGGCTTCATTTTAGGGCTCATATTAGTGTGTCCCTTGTGAGTTGATATTATGCCATTTTTGTCCTTAGATCTTATGGGGAAAGCTATCATCCAGTAAATTGCCTTAGTCAGATAAACATTACCAGATAGATCTCTTCCTGCCTCTCTCAGCAATGGGCTCTGCAGAAGGAAAGGTCATTGTTCATTCTCTTTCAGTTTATCCTGCTCAATTGTTTCTCATTGTATCAAGACAGAGTCAGTTAGCTTTTACCAAGGTGAACTTAGAAAATAATAGTAACATAAACACAGAGCTTAAGTGAACCAAAATATTTGACAGTTCAGGGAGAGTGTATTGACTCTTCCAGGAATTTTCTTCATTCAGTTGAATTATGCCCAGTGTTCAGGAGTGTGTAAACCTTTTCCACCCCCTTGGTCTTCTACTTTTGCTCTACAAAGCCTGTAGAAAAGTTTTTCAGCCTTCCTATGATTTGGAAATGGCTTTGTTCTATGTCTGCCAAGGGGTAAATCCTATTTCATTGTTTTTCAGAGTGAGAAAAAGGATAAAGGGTTTATAAAGGAAAAGACAAAATGAATAGAGTAATCAATTTTTGACTGTGTATAGCTTGTCTGTCCATAGGCAGAGTAATAACTCTTAGTATGGCAAATATAATGACTTGGTCTCTATCAGCAAGGAAAAGTTGGGGTGGAATAGGGGTGTAATTTTTCCTCTCTGCTCTAGCACTGTTGTCACCTGGTCATGCTGAATCTCCAGCTTACTGCTGTCCTGGCCATGCAGACCCCAGCACTGCCTCTCTTGGAGGCATTTCTAACTGGATAGTCTCAAATGCTCCTTGCCTGACTTGCTGAATCAATGAAGATTTCAAATTCTTCAGCATGGTGCAGAACCATTCAGGCCATTACTTGTTTCTGGACTGAGGTGGTGTAAGTGCACTGTATTTCAATGCATTCAAAACTCAGAGCATTTTTTAAAATTGAATTCCCTTTAGATGCTTCTTGGTGTGACATTTGAGGTAAAATCAGCATCAAGCATGGCCTTTTTAAAGAATCTAGCAAGAGCAGTTCCTTTATGATAGGCACTATTTCAATGTTATTCATTTGTACTGGAGCCAAGAGTTGTGCATTTGAATCTGTTTAAATGTAATTTGGATTGGATCAGTTTAACCCGGAGACCATACAGGGTAGACTGATGCTTTCATATTATCAGTGAGTCATATATGGATTGCAGCCACCCCTAAATATCTCAAATAAAGCTTGAGGTTGCAGTGTGCATTGGAGTAACAGATGATGTGACCAAGGAGCAGCAGCACTTACCCAAATGAGACAGACCATACCTCAGTGGGGTTTGTGAGTGCTAATGGGCATGAATTACACAGACAGCCCCAGATCAGGCTTTGAGCATGTGCTGAAGACTATTTGACTGTTCTCCCTGATCCTGCAGGGATTAGGCTGATTAAGAGAGCGAGAGCTTCCAGATGCAGGTTTTCTGGTAACCTCTCTTTTTGCTACAATCCTTCCTTTTCTTTGGATGTGAAAGCAGTACCATAGCCACAAAGCTCAGGCTCAGCCCCAATGCTGGTATCCCTTTCACCATGGAAGGCTCACTAGACTCTCTTCCACAGGTCAAGTTTGATTTTCGATCCTAAAATGGAGAGAATCATGAGAACTATGATAGCATTTGGCATTTCTCTTTTGGCATTCAGTTGGGCATGACTTACAGAAGTAGTCTAGAAATTCTAATGGGGAAAGCCTTCTTTCCTTTTCCTTTTGAACAGCACAAACATCTCAGACTTTTAGGTCAATAGTTTGTTGGACCTGCATTATCCTCATACTTGCTACTTCTGCAATTGGAAATCCAAGCTTTTCTGAAAATGCTTGCTGCACATTTTCATATCTTCTGCACACATACAAGAGCTCCATTCAATCTGGGATGCTGCAAGGATTGTTTCCACTGGCAAATCAATCTCTCTATGCTCAAAATCCTGTCTTCAATCCTTTAAAAAATAGAACACATTCAACTGTTTCATTGGTAACTGTCTGGCATTCACTGGAAGCCAGTCAGGTTGTGGGAACTGACCTTGGGCAAACTTGGTTTGCTCTGTGCTCTAGCTATTATTTCAATCCACCTTTTCTGAATTTCTCCTTAATTCTAAGAATCAGAAGGAAACTAAGTAGCAAAAAGGCCTATGCAAACACTCATCTCAAACCCATACTTGCTGCACAGCCTGTGCCTGAGCAGTGCTCTTGATCAGGAGAGGTATTCAGCTGCCTGCAGAATTGCTCTCATGTTGGCCAACAGGCCCATCAGTGTTCTGCTTTGTGGTTCTCTTTCAAGCCCCTGTGACACAGTGTGTACAGAGAAAAAGATTGCTGTTACCAACATTCATATGGATCTGCCTGCCCTGAAGTGTGTCTCAAATGTAAGAGAGATGCCACACTGAATCAAGATGAGGATTTACTATTCTGATATTGTGACAATGACTGAAACCAGTTGCTCTGGAAGATATAGCTGCACAATAACTGAGAAGTGAGGTAGGTTGGGGATGGCTTCTGTATCCTGCATTCTAATTTTTCTTGCAAAATACCACCCTGCTTTTATAGGAAGTAAACAGACCTTTTCTTCCCAACATCAGGTTGGAAAGCTCTCATCTTTGTCTAGAGTTCAAGGTGGATATTATTAATCTCTTTCCTGTCTGGATGACTCAGAGCTTTCCTCAGACATCATTACTGGGAAAAAAAATAAAGTATTGGAACACTTGTAGTCTGGGTCCAGAGCTGAAATGAATTTTTTTCATCACTATAACACAAGGTAATTGCATTGCATACATTTGTGTTGTCTTAGCTGCAAAAGGTCAGTCAGATTGTTGTGGATCTCCTTCAGTTGTGTCTTGCCAAGGTTGTGACAAATGGTTGTAGTAAGTCTCTCTTACAGTGCTCAGCTATTGTTCCAAAGCAGAGAAAATACACCTACTGCACTGAGCCTTATAGCCTCCAAGTTTCTATCATCCTCATAGCATCTGTCCTTAAATATCACCTCTGTGCTTGCTATGCTTTTTCAGCAGAACTTTAACACCCTTAAAATCTCATTAGGTGCTCAGAATTTGGTCAAGGCTCACAGAATCACAGAATATTCTGAGTTGGAAGGGACCCACAAGGATCATTGAATCCAACTCTTGAGTGAGTGGCCCATACTGGGATCAAACCCATGACCTTGGCACTGTTGGCACCATACTCTAATCAACTGAGCTTCACCTGGGAAGGATCTTGGTCAAGCTCATTTAACTGCTTTGGCACCAAAGATTTTTTCAGATATGATGACCACTGACCCTGTCCTCTTTTGCCAGGGTGTGTAGAGCTTCTGTCACAGCTCAGCTGTTGGCCACAGTTCCCCAAAAGCTGCCACACAGGGGTCACAGGACTGGGAGCTCAGTCCAGAGCATGCCAAACAGGTTGGTTAGAATATGACTTTTGAAGACACTGGATGGAAAGGGGAGCTCAGCTTCTGGCAACATTTATGTAAGTGCTACTGAGGGGAATCCATAGCCACAAGCCTCTGTGCTTTAGACCCTTTTTCTCCATGCATATAAGCAAGCAGTGGGACACAGAGTTTGCCTAGAGAAGCTGTGCAGTCTCCATTGACCCACATGGATCTCCATATTTGAGATCCATGTGGGTCAATCCACAGTCAACAGTGTAACTCTGAGCTCAGCTTTGCCTGACTCTCTAAGCAGAACGACCCCGGGGTGTGCTTACCCTGGTAAGCAGAGCAGGGAACACAGCCTATTGCTTGGTGGACACCTTTCTTCAGGAGGTGGTAAAGGAATCTTCCTTTGGGGATGTGTTCCCATGAGCCATTGACTGTCATCTCTGCTCTCACAGCTCTGGGAGGAGCTGGGTCAGCATGTGGCTGCTTGCCTACCAAAACACTACTCACTGTCTGCATGGCCAGTGTGGGGTATAAATACTTTAATCTGTTTTCCATCAGTAGATGCATAAGGAAGGTCACGAAAGCACAGTTCTGTGCAATTTTATTACTTAGTTTGTTCCTCTTGCCATAAAAGATTGAATTTGGTATCTCTTTTTACCTAAATCAAAGAGAAAAACCCAAGAAAAATTCAGTCCAGCATAATTTTTGGATAAAATTTCAGATACATCCTTTTTGAGAAAAGCAGGAACATTTTTTTTTTTTTCTGATTTTTCAGAATGAAAACTGGGTATGTTAGGCAATCATGCAGGCACGACTAGTTGGCAGAGCTCACCTGCAGTGGGCAAGAATGCAGATTAAATTGCTCTGAAACTTCTTTTGTAATATCACGGCTCTATGGGTACATAGAGCATGTAACCAAGTCTCCATAGGCACAGACAGGCACAAGGTGGAGAAGTTTGAAAAAGAGATAAAACATACAACCTTTTGAAATTTATCTGCTTAGAGTACAAGGTAATATATAAAAGAAAAATTCATTTTCTGTGTTTACAGTTTATGTTAAATGCCACTGTAGATAGAATCTCAGTTACAAAGGCAGACGGTTTGGTTCAGGGTGATTTGATTACTAGCTTTTTTAATGGAAATGTCACTATTTCAAAGCAACAATGCTGAGTATTAACTTCAGGCATGTCATGTGGCAACAAGTTGGACTAATCTCTTCTGTCACAACAGGTTTGGTTTTTCCTTTTTTTTCCCATTTTTGGTTTAAATAAAACTAATAAAAAATTCTCAGCAGTTGTGCACAAATAGCAGCAGATGGGGCAGGAAGCCTCTGCCTGCCCCCACTCAGTAACAAGAGAGGAATCACACAGGTGACAGAAATGCTTCAATATGATATGACAGATCATCGTCACTGCTCCATCACAGGTTTTGTAAATCCCTGGTGACAGGCTTAGGGCAGCCAGCTCACAATCACCTGAGAGGCTGCTATGCTTTAGTCATTTGAAAGTCTAGAGGCAAGAAGAAGAAAATAATTGAACTGATGTCATTAATGACTATTTGGTTTGAGAAAAATTCTCTGATACATATTTTTGTCAGGGAAATGACTTTGTCAGGCTAAATGCTTACATCCCATGTTTCAGCTCTGAACACTGATTTATAGCCTAAAAAAGCAAAATTGCAACAGAATTAAAAGACATTGTTTATGTGAATATTTGCTTCTCTGACAAAGCTGCTGGAAAGAAACTTTAAAATGACCTTTTCCTTCTGCGTAATAAATAATATCTACCATTCATAATGGTGTAGTTTATTTTCATTACATGACTGGAGGTTTTGAGTTTCCTTTAGGAACACATCAGGTTAACTTGTGCACAAGGCTTTTGCAGGCTTGTCATTGTTCTGGCTCAGTCACAAGGTGAGGCAGTGAGTAAGGAGCTTTGGGGGTCAGATGCTCCACCTGACCTTTGAGACCCTACTTTGCACAGGTATTACTCCTCAGCAACCTTCTTTTGTCCCTTGCAACATAATCTCTGTTCAAATATTACCATACAGGACCAGGCTGTTGTTGATATAAACATGTTTTAAAAGCATTTTTGTACAGTTATTTTGTAACTCTTATCTGTAAGTCCCTTCAATGAAATTTCAGAGAGTTATTCAGCTGTGAAACTACGCAGAGGAGACATTTTTCTCATCCTGGGTCAGCATTTTCTGACTTTCTGTAAACACTCTCTCACATGATGCTTGTTAATAGGCTTCCTCAAGCAGAAAATTCTTGGCAGCCACTGGAAAAGTTCTCCAAAAGACTGATTACTTTCCCTTTGCCTGAGGCCAGTTGCTGATCATGGCCCTTACGTAGCATGACAAACACAGTTAATATCAGAACATGCAGCCAGGACTCTGAAACACTCAGTCATGCACCAGTTAAAGCTTGGCCTACCAACACCCCAGGAGGTATATTAATATGCTGCAACCTGTTGATACCAGTTCCCAGGAGTTTTAAAAGAGGTGGGGGGGATGGAGGATGAAGACAGTGAAGGATGAATGTAGCTGGAGTTCACCCAAGGGCACACTGCCATGGTCTGAGGGCACTAATGTGATGGACTAATCCTGCCAGCCCCTCCTGATGGGTTTCCAACCCTGCTCATGGCCCAGGACTACGTTTCAGTTCAACTGGCCCCCAACCAATATCCCATCCAGCCCTCGACCCTGCCCCAGGGACATGGCTGATTCCTGGGCTGGGGTTTCCCATGGCCACTCCCCAGCTGCCCTGTCCCTGCTGCAGCACTGGGATGTACTACAGCTGGCAAAGCCCTGCCCTGCCAGCCCCTGGAGCCCTGCCACCATTTGTATACAGGAAGCTCCTGGGATGACTTCCCAGACTCCATCACTTTTTCCCTGACCTAAGAACACCATGCACACTTGTATCATAACAAATTGTGCCATCTTATTTTCTGAAGATGGGCTCTAGACAAAATAAATACAGGTATTTCTGGGAGGAATCAGAATGTTGTTAATTATTAGTGGTGGTAATGATCCTGCATGTCTACTGTGCTAAGCAGATGGATCCCTAAGCACTTTGCAAATGTTGCTACTTGTGTTAATATAAGAGAGAGTTCAGTAAAGCTGCAAAAAAAGATGAAATGCTGTAACTATAACAGCAGGCAGTGCCACTACAATAACTCAAGACAAATGAAATGTTAAGTGACCCTCTGAAGTATGTAGGGGATGGGACAGAGGGAGGAAGGTGTATAGACAGGCCTAGTGGAATTTGGCTAAAACAGCCCTGCTGGGTAAAAAATTGTTTTGCAACAGTTGTTTCAAAGTATTTCTCTTTGCCTGAGCTGTCACATTTAAATTCTGTCACAAAGCTGTCTGGTGGAATTTTAGAGTGGAAGTAATTTATCTGGAGCCAAAATGGAGGTAAAACAAGTATGCAGATAATAGTGGGAAATAAACCTCCAACATACTCTTCCCAGGCCTTTTGGGTGAGACATTTAATGTTTATGAGCAAAAAAACCAAGAAACAATATGTAAGTGGTAACATCCTTGCATGCAACAACAAAATTAGGACGAGAAACAAGATCATGCTTTCAAACAGAATTTGGATGATAGGATAGGTTTGTGTGACCCAAATTTCTGTGAATTTGCACAAACTTATAAAATTGTATATGACAATGTCTGTTCACTAAACTCTGACTAAACAAGTTCAAGTTCTCTGTTCTCTGTATTCCTTACCAATCTTCTAGGCTTTCTTTATTGTGGCTGAAAAATTACTCAATTTAGAATTGTGTAATAAACACTTCCTCTATTCTCAATAAAAGACACTATCAAGTTTTACAAGGAAAGCAGTGGCATGGGCTAGATATGTCCAGAGGAAACTTTGCTGTAAGCCTTTAAATTTTTTTCCCTCTTTGATTTCCAGACTTTAGACAACATTTTGACATGCACACACAGATGCTGAATTTCACCTTCTTTGTAAAACAACTGAACAAGTTACAACTTAGATTCCAAGAACCAGGTGCATTATTAATTACTGACAGACAGAAAGTTCTTTCAGCTTCATTCTTGTATTTCCCTGTCTAAATTTTTTCTCAGGATTCCATGTCTCATCTTTGCTCACACTGATGTTTCAGTAAGACGCCTCAATTTGGATGTGTCCTGTTGAATGCAGGATGGGAGACACCAGCTTCCATGTGCAGGCTCTGGTGCATTGTGCTCCTGGCAGCTATTGAAGTATTGCTAAGAATGAAACATAACTGAAAAGATAGCTCAGAATGAAAATGTGGCTTTGCACAACCAGGGTGGACGATGAAATTAAATGCATGTCAAAGTAAAGTGATGCATGTAGGAAAGCTATCACCCAAATTTCATTTGTAAAATGAGGGGTTCTGACCTAACCTTTGCCAGTTTTCAAAGAGACTTTGGGGAAACAATTGATAATTCCATGAAAACGACAGCCCAGTGCTCAGCACTGAACAACAACAACAAAACTGCAAATGTTAAGAACTATTGGTAAAGCAATAGAGAACAAAACAGGGTTCATTATGCCTTTATATAAATGCATGGCATGTCTGTGCCTTTATACTGTTCTGTTCTTTTCATCTCAGAAAGAATATAGGTAGCACTGGAAAAAGGTTCAATTGTCCTTGATTGTCAAGGCCTATCAATATATGGGATGTGTGCTGTGCAAGGAATAGCTAAGTAAGCTAAGATTCTTCTTTCTGGAAAAGAGACAAATTACAGGGGACATACTAGAAGGCTATAAAATCAGGAGTGAGGTGGGGAGGATGGATGGGAGTTGATGGTTCACTGTCTCTTCCACTATAAGTACTAGGGATCATCAAAGTAAGATAGTAGGAACAAGCTTCAAAACAAGCAGAAGTACGTTGTTCTTCATGCAGTAGGTGATATGTCAGTGACACTGCCTGCCAAGGGATGCAGTGAATACTAAAGGTTTCGGGGGGAACAAGAGAGAATGGACAGGTTTAATGGAAGAGAAATACATTGGGGAATATACAATATGCAGTAGCCAGGCTTAGTCCAGAAGTCCCTGGGCTGAAAATAGATGGTGACTGGGAAAGTGTAATGGAGGGCTGTAGTCTAGTCTTGAAATTTGCTTAATTCTTCCTGGTCAAGCCCTGTAGGGCAGCTGGAACCTCAAATCCTGCCTTGGCTCTCACCAGTTCGGCTATTCTTATGTTCATTGAGAAGCAATAACCTAGCAAAGGGAGGATTCTTCAAGTCTGGTGGACTTGGAAGTGCTAGACTAATGGTTGGGCTTGATGACGTTAAAGGTCTTTTTTCTACCCTAAATGATTCTATGATTCTACGGTTCTTTACCTCTTTTCTTTTTTTTTTTTTTCCAAGTAATGCAGTTGCTAGACTGCATTTAACTCCAATTGATCTATGTACTAATGTACCCTTATGTATCAGACCAATGCAGCTCCTTTTCCCTAGGTGTTCTTGTGTCCATCAGTATAAATATGTCCATTATGTTCACAGTCCAATTCCTCCCTGTTGTCTTTTTCCTATCTGTGCTTTTCATGCCTGTGCTATGTCATTTCTATTGCAAAACAATGGAAAGGCCTTTGTATTACACAAGGAAATCTAATTTGCTTTCCACAATGGACCTTAAACTGGTGATTGATGTGTTTCAGTAATTAAATTCTGCTACCTGCAAGTTGCTGAATGTAAGATTTAGGAAGACGGGGAGAATGGGTGAAAATGGAAAATATATTAGCAACTTTCGTCTCTTGTGCTGCAGTGTTCAATATTCCCCCCATTTATGTTTGAACAGGAGAACAATTTTCTAATACATGAAGATAACCCTATATATTGGGAAGGAAAAGTCTGATAATTATACTGCCTATTGAGAGAGGAATGATTGAGCACTGGGTGCCAGCATACATTGTCTCAGGAGAAGAAAGAAGCAAAAATTGTGAGTATTGGACAAGTCAGAAGTTATAAGGAAGCTAGAATCCTTTGACAGTAGTGGTATATTTTAACTCCACATTGTTGTTAGATCTCATGCCATTCTCAGACAGCCTCTACACAGCACAAGGCATCACTGTACGCAGGTACCCAATGTAAATCCTGCAGATGCACACACACAGTGGAAAGCTTAACCCCGAGATTCTGCTGCTATGTGAGCACTAATGTGTTTTGCTTCTCTGTTTTTCTACTGAAGTTTTCAGTGTCTCTGTTCAGAAGACTGCTCAGTGCCCAGCAGACTTACCTTCATATTAAGCAACATGAATGATAAACATTACATATTGTTCATTCTTTTGTCAGCCTCTCTGTAGAGAAGAAATTGTGTGTGCTGGGTGGTATTTTCTTTATGTATTGGAACCTTAGACAGGTCTTTAGTAGATGGACTTCCCCCATTTGAGGTCTTTCAAAAGGCTAGATGCCCTGAATTATGTGTTACAGCTACAAGTCACCTGGAAGGTACAGCCTTTGTGCTATACCCTCATACCTCACCAACATTGTAGCTGACAGCTAAAAAAACAGGGAAATACCTTCTGGCCTTCAAATCTGCAAATAGCTGCATCACTTCGCTGACTGAAAAAGTCTTAATGGCCAAAATAAATGTCAGGATGCAGGATAAATTTGTAAGCACTCCACTACTGAGCTGCACTGTAGCTTGGTAGGCTTTCTAGTGTTCATTTTGTGTTCCCCTGACAGAACACCATCTCTAGAGCCCAGAGATCTTTGGTGACTGGGACAGATAGTGAATATTCAGCTTTCTTTTGTGGGGCTCCATAGCCTTTTCAACCAGTAAGAGGGGCCTGTGAAGCCAGATTGGAGACTGAATCCAAGAACAAAGTGGTGCTGGATGCACTCTGCAAGCAGGGTTCTTCCCATTGTGTTGACATGTTTATTTTGTGGTAGCTTAATATTCTAGCTGATGTTCTAATCTAATTAAGTCCATTGTCAGTAAATTGAAAGTCATGATGATGTGACTGACTTTGGGAGGCATAAAAACTAAAATGTTTGACATGTCAGGATATTCACATCTTGGAAATATGGTGTTTTATGAAAAGTAGAAATAACCACCATTTTTTTGAGTGGTTACAATGTTAAGGACTCTGCTCTTCTTATTCACAACATGGGGTTTGTTTCTCATCAAGTTCTCAGAACTCTAATACTTGTAGCTAACAGCTTCTAAGTGAGGTATAGACCAAAAGCTACAGTAGAAAACTAGCCAATGAATGATTAAAAATTATATATATATTACAAAAAGTTAAAATCTGCTTGTAGATATTTCTGAAGGTTTCTTCCTTCCTTTTCCTATCCATGCTAAACAGCTTTTGAAAATCTAGTTTTGTTTTACAGCTGACAGAAAGCAGTTGCATATTCTCTTCCTTTTGATAAGTAGAGTTTTTAACCTTGCTTTAGCAGAAGTTTAGCAAGAGAGGACTCAAACATGAGTGCTTCCTGCTGCTGGCTTGTAAGATAGTTTGATTGTTTTTGCTACTCTTTTTTGATATTGCCTTCTGGGACAGCAAGAGCAAAGGTACAACTTTGGAAGAAGAAAGGTCACTTCTAAAATGCGTATTGAAACAAGAAATACTCATTTGTTCATACTCACCTGGTGCAAAAGAACTCTCTTTTCTTTTTCTTTATACTTGCAGTAGCCATTTGACATTGTTATTACCTTCTCTTTATTTTAAGTAATAGTTACAGCTGTCACAGGTGGTACTGCAGTAATCATGATTATTCAAATGAGAGGAAAAATATTTTTAGTTTAAGATAAAACCACAAGCAAACAAAAGGAAATAATATGAAAAGCAATCCTGATTCCCTCCCCAATGAAATCTTTATTTGCCTTCCATAAGCGCTCAGACAGCTTACTGTGTGCTCTTGATATTTTTGCTCAGAAATTATCTTCTGCCCAAATGCATTTTATGTCATTTGATAAGCAGAGTGACAAAAAGTGCTTTGCAGCTGGGGCTATTTCTTCAAGGACAACTGAGAATGATGTAAACTAGCATAACTCTCAAAAAGCGTGGGTTTTAGGCAGAACCATGAAAACACGGGACACAGCACTGAAAGGAACTGCTGAGGATGAGGTCTGGGGCCAGGATACTGCAGTCTGCCACGTCACATCAGGGACCTGAGCCTACACCCATTTCTAGCCAATATAGATACATTTATTCTGGTGTCAATATTGCTACTTTAACCAGCTTTTCTCCTTCAGACATACTGGCCCGTCTCCCGTGATATATTTATTAAACACCATATTACTAAATTTAATTTCAGACTCTCTTTTGCCAGGGCAAAACAAGCCAAAATTCCATGTCTCTTCCTGTATGGCTTGTCTCAGCTCTCTGTCTAACAGCATTCTAGGTAGTTCCACCTGTAGTAAATCTGGCAGAGCTGGGCCTGCAGTGCATACACTTGTGTATACCCTCTCAATAACTGTGACCCTTTCTTTGAGTCCAAGGACGGCTGACTGAGGGACAGAACACCCAGAGGGATGTGGGAAATACAAGTCTGAGTTTATACTTCCAGTTACATGGTGTGTGATTTTTCTTTTCCAAATCAAGAAAGTCAATGTCTGATAAAAAATGTTTTTGGTTGATAGACTTAGTCAACAAACATAAGACCCTTGGATTCTGTACTTGCAGCAGTACACACCTAACTCTGTGTATTTACCCAATAAGTTCAGCAACAAAAAGAATCATGGGAAGAGTATTTTGACAAAATGGGCAGGTGGTCTATAAAGTATTTGACACTTCTCTGGACCATTAAAGGCAAAAAGGCTCCAGAGAATTTGGAAAGAAGGAGCAAGAGGTACTTCATGGCAGTAGTGCTGGGAATAACTGCCCAGTCCATTTGTGGCTAAGGAAGATGGTAGTGTCTATTAAAGATGAATGTATTAAAAATAAGAGAATTTTTCAAAATTCTCCTAAAGAGCTGGCTAGAAATATATCACAGAAACCTACACAAAAGACTAAATTTACTAAATTCATGATGATACTAAACCAAAAAACTAGGGATACCATAGAATACATAGAGAATGGCTAACCTGCCATCCTGTCATCAGAAGAAGGTAGAAAGGCAGAAAATCTGATGAAAGTTTAAATCTGAAAAGAAATAAAAGATAAAATATGTAAATATAAACCAATATGACTTTATGGCAAAGATGTCGTGTGAAGCAAAACAAAACAAACGAAAAATATTTTTAATTCAAACTTGGTTTATCAAGATAGATGGACTATGAGAGCGCTGCATTTTACCATTATTTTAAAAATTGCTTCTTTTAATATCAGTATTGAATATGTGAAATAGACTTAAACAATGGCGAAATAATAGACCTCAAGGAATCAATGCACAGAGGGAAATGTCACTGAATGGGATTTTTCAATGGGTTTAAGGGTTAAAAGTCCTGATTCCAAAACTGTTTTCAAAATATGCCAAGACTTGTCATCTGGGGATGTATACCGTGGAGATCACTGATGAGAAATGAGGATATTATTTTAACTTCCATGAGGTAGAATAGGATTTATGCTAGAATAGCACCTTTTGTTCTGGCACCTTCATGTAAAAAAAAAAAATTGAGAAATTGGAGACTGGTAGAAAGATATGAGAAAAGCAGAGGAAATGCTTCACAGAGAAAAACCCAGCAAACTCAGCTGGTCTACCAGACACAAGGCTTGGTGACAGTGTATAAATAACTTAATGAAAAACCAAAAGATTTTCTAAAGGGCTTCTCTGGAATCAATTCCTGGAAGCAGAATGCAGGCAAAGCAATCTGAAAAACACAGTGCAGTTTTTTAGTAGTGATTTCCATTACAGCAGATAATTCTCAGGAGAGGTGGACTATTTTCCATTGCTTAGGATACTCATCAAGATTTGATACCTTTGTAGAAGTTATGCTTTTGTCAGAAACAAGTCTTTAGGCTCCATGTAAAAGTGATGTGTAATTGGCCTGTGATACAAAGACTAGACAGTCTAATGGTCCTTTCTGGGTTTTAGTGTAATGAATCTCTAGATGATTTTTAGAGAATTCTTGTGCATGTAGTACTGAAATACATATAAGTTACTTGGCTGCAAAAAAGGTATAAAAGGGCTGTACACAATTCAACCAAGAAATAAAGTGCCCTCAAGTCTCAAGAGGACCCTTTTGTAGAAACAGCAAGAAACATCTCTTCCAGCAGCTGAATAAAGACCAGCTATTCAAAAAGATGAAAAATTAGCACCTTCTGTTGCTGTCAGTAGGTCAGTGTAACACTTGTGGCCTACTGAGTGCTCACCTGTGAGTCAGTTTAAAAGACTTCTGGGCAAACAAAGGCTGTGCGTCAGAAAACCACGAAGCATTTCTGAGACAGCCAATCCAAATGTACATGGAGAAAGATGGGGAGAAAGATGATCAGGTGAAAAGGGGAATGTCTCTGGACTTATGAAATGACTGGTTAATACAAAAACATTGTGTTCGTCTTGCAAGGATATTGAATTTAGCAGGAGAATTAGCGAGAGTTAAACAAAATTGTATTTATATAAAGACACACATCACAGTGAGAGAAAGAACATTTCTTTAAAATAATTGATTGATTTGTTTTCCATCTTTCACCAGGAAACTTGTCCTTATTAAAAAAGAAAAATGTGAGTGTTTTGCAAAATCTGAGTTCCATTCAATATCCACTCCCTCCTTGAATGTCTTGTCACACTTTTTCCCTATAAATCAATGATCTTTAAGACGTCCAAGCTTTAATCAAAGGAAATGTTATTATTCTGCAGGCAGAAGTGCTTGCAACATGCCAAGGGGTGTTTGTTTAAACTTTAATGGATAAAGTGTAGAGACCATGTTTCATTAGTTTACAGACAAAATACATTTATTTATCATTAGGTGTGAAGCCAAGAATTCTGTAAGCTTGCTAACAATTCTGATAACTTCCAGATAAAATTAAAGGAGTGGTCATAAATACCCCGAGGCTTTAGATTATTGCCTGTAAGGAAAGGAGAGTCTGTTTTTTTTCTTTAAAAAAATCCCAAAAAAGACCAAAAAGAAAAAAAGGCCTGAAGTCTAGAATTCAGATTCAAGTTAAAGTTTTAAGCAATATAGACTTTTTTGTGGGCAGAAGAAACTCTTTGAATTCAATTGGAGATTTCACGATTTGTGGTCAAGGACTGAGGGACGGGGGGAACAGAAGAGTTATGCCCCCAAGGTGCTGTTTCCTCCAATATTAACTGAATCATCTTAAGCTTCCAGTTCTAGCAAGGCAGGTTGAAAATTCTGGATGAAAGGTCTTTCTCCCAAGATTTCAGGTACTTTCACTGTGGATTGCACCCCTTGCTTTGCCTTGCCTTGCCAGTGTTTGGATCTCTCAGCTAAAATCAAGACTTCTGCGCTACCAGTGTTCATAAAACTAGAAAAGACAGTATCCAAAGTGTTCACATCAACAAAACAGAACATTATTATTCAAAGCAGTATATTAGTCTTATTTGCAAATGAAGGCCTGAAGTATGTAGAGAACTGAAGGGCTTGTTTTTAATACCACTGTTAATGCTTTTCTTTATGCAGGTTCATCTGGGGCCAGGTCTGGTTTTGCATACACTGAATAACTATTTCAGCATCTCATTAACACACAATCAGCCCTGCTTACACTGAGCTGCTATTCAGGACCTGTTTATTTCCTGTTTCTTTCAGAAAAATCACCTGCCCTACCGAGCCAGGATATTATCATCTAATCCTGTCACATGCAGCTCCTGTGGCAGAACAGGGAACTGAACCCAGACTCAGTACCTGAGTACTTCTTCACTCACAGGGTGATTTTTCCCTATGGCTGTGATGGTGACTACATGGTAATGGTGACGTAGGATAATAACGTCGGCGTCCTTCGGCCAGCTTTGTTTTTGACTAAGTCATAGTTCAGCTCCTGTGCTCAGTTCATCTGCAATTAGTCAGCTTCGCATAAATATTTACATGACAGGTATCCTGATTTGTTTTTTCCTTCCCTGCCATATTAAAGGCCAAAATCACAAACCTTCGTTTGACACTTCTGGCTGAGCGAGCTCCTTGGCACATTTCTGCTGAAATCCCACATGCACACGTGCTCAGTTGCAAGTGCTGAGTAAGCAACCATGATTTGGATGAAATACTGGGCCTGGGGCGACAGAAAACTGCATGGATTATCTAGTCGAATTGCAAATTCACTTTCAAAGGTACATCTATAGCTGCCAGCCATACAGCAGCTTCTGTTCTCTGAACTACACTTCCTCTAGTTCATGTATTAACAGTTGGTTGCTTACCAAATTGTACTCTTCAAGGAAAAATGTCTGTTAATGTCTCAGTAGAGTCATGACCAGGGTAATGAAAATCATTATTCATGAATAAATTATGCAACAACTAAAAAAAATAATCTATCAAATTGATATAATTGCCAAAGAACATTTGTTCCTTAATAAAAACAGCAATAAGCAAAAGTATTGTACTTCAGCTTGGAAAAGTGGCTGGAACCTTACCAAATTTAAAGTTCTGCCTCAATATTTGTTATGATATTCACTGCAATTTGTTCAGTTTTCAGTTCTGAAGATGAACAAAAGTTGCTCCTGAATTAAGCTGGTGTCAAAGGGTGTTTAAGAGGCTCGCAACAAGGAGCTGAATAATCATCACAGGCAGCTTCTAATGGTGAGAGCATTGAAAATATATTCCTTTCAGGATCATACTCATCATCATGCAGAAACAGTGTGTCCAGCAGGACTAGGGCAGTAATTGTTCCCCTGTACTCAGCACTGGTGTGACCACATCTCAAGTGCTGTGTCCAGTTCTGGGCCCCTCAGTTCAGGAAGGACATTGAGGTGTTGGAGTAAATCCAGAGAAGCCCAACAAGGCTAGTGAAGGGTCTGGAGCACAAGTCTTATGAGAAGCAGCTGAGGGAGCTGAGGGTGTTTAGCCTGGAGAAATGGAGGTTTGGGGGGGGCTCTTATCACTCTCTTCAACTACCTGAGAGCAGTTTGTAGCCATGTGGGGGTTGGTCTCTTCTCCAGGCAACCAGTGATAGGACAAAGGGAAACGTCCTCAAATTCTTCCAGGGAAAGTTTAGATTGGATATGTTTATATTAGGAATATTTTTTTTCATTAGGTGGTTATCAAGCATTAAAACAGGCTTTCCATAGAAGTGGTGGAATGCCTGGAGGTATTTAGGAGACATGTAGCTCTAAGGGACATGGTTTAGTGGAGAGCTTGGCAATGCTGAGTTAGTGGTTGGACTTAATAATCTTAAAGGCCCTTTCCAAGCTAAATGATTTGATGATTCTAAAAGTCTATGATTCAAATTATAAGACATAACTCACTAGGTCAGTACCCTGATGTGTTAGGTGCTGTGCAGGGTAAATGTAGCACCTGAACCCAAAGGCATTGACACAGAAAATAAAAGATAAAAATAAATAAATGTGGTGAGAATCTGACTAGGTTAGTTGGAAAAAGAATAAGAAAGGGAATAACAAAATAAAAGCAACTGTGAAATTCACTGTTCCTTTCTTTGGACTATTTCAATTATGCAAAAAAATTTCTTAGAAATAAGCTATCTGAGAGGGAAAGCTGTTAAATAAAATAAAAGCCATTCCTCATATGAATAATTTAACATATTTGTTCATTCTTTTAGGTTTTCAGGCCATCAAATTTATCAGCCCTTGTGGTAAAAAAAGACCTTTAATGAAAGAGCAAGGAACCAAGTGAGTCATATATATAATAGAGAAACACAAAATTGTGGTAAATTTCCTTCAGTCTTTTGTTGCCTACCATCAACTTTATGGCCCTGACAACATTAACAACAAGAGCCAGCACTCTATATCCTGAGATGTAATTAAAATACACACAAAGCTCTGGGCCTATATACAAAATACACTGAGAAATTCATGCAAATTGGGAAAAACTCAGTACTACATTATGAAAAGCTTATTCATACCAATAGTCTTCCTACACAGAAGCTTTATTCTTAATTTTCTCTCACCAAATTACTAGAGAAAGGGGTTTTGTGAAAAAAGCTGAAGGTCACACTACCAAGGCAATATTAAACTAAGGGGAAAATGTGTTGCAGAACTGAAGACATTAGCATTTAAACCAACCTGATTTAGATGATACAGATGTAAAACTTGATCTTTTCATACAGTAAAGCCTCTTTTATTGTTACCAGCTGTAGCACTGCATCTTCCTATTATAAATGCTGTGTTTACTCCATTTCTCTGTGCGTAAGTTCCTGCTTGGCACAGAGCTGGAATTACTGTCCTTATGTCCCTTTTCCCACCAATTGCTTATGTTCAGAGCATGCTGGGAAAGGGAACTGTCTAAGCTGGAGTGGATTCTGGCTCATCCTGCTTAGGGAATGGCTCCTTTACTGCTGTAACCTAAGTTTAGATCCAGGGCAAAGAAGGGTCAGGTATCTGTGCTCAGAGCTGGGACAGCACAAGACAAAAATTATTTAAATGGCAGGTGTAAAAACACTTCCTTGTGCACGTTTTCCTATTCAGTGTGAGGAGGGAGAGCTGTGTGGCAGGAGAAAGAAAGGGTGATGCTTTGCCTGCTGGCACTGGTCATCCCTTCAGTCTGCCCAGATGCACATAAAACCCCAGCCTGATGCAGAGGCTGCCAGATCTCAGCTTTCCACCTCACTAATATCTCAGCGTTATCCCATGGCATTGCCTCACTGTGTTTTTGTCTATGGCCCGATACATTAAAGCCTTGTGCTAAAATCTGCCCAAAAGAATCTGCTTTACACTGTGAAAACAGTGTGTCAGGACAAAGTACCCATGCCAGCTCAGTACAAAAATACCTCTTTTAACCCGGAGATGTGTCTTCTAATGATTTAAGCTCAAGAATTCTGAGTCATTCTTTATTTCTCTAAAATAAACAAACAAAAAAATCTAAATCATGGCTTAAATAACCCTTTATTAAATAGTTGACAAACTGGCAAAATGCCAGATTTTATTATAGATCCTAAATGACTGTGGTTAATTTGTGCTGAGATATGTTTTCTCTCATCTCCCCTGAGCATTATCTAAGTTCACTGCCTTATTTGGTTGTAGTTTATAAGCTATAATGTTATTTTAGCTTGAAAATAGGGACAAGAAAAATGACTGCAACAATCTGGGTATGCATTTACTAGCTGCTCTGCAGATAAGATAGGTAATACTGGCAACCTTTGGCTTCTTGTGACCACATTTTAAAGTAAAAGATATCTACTGTAAAATGCACATATCTCTGATAAAGTGTGGTTTTGAAGGAACAGAGAAGGTCAGATGTAATTTGATGTCATATTACGCCATGTGTTGACTTAAGAAATCAGAGGTGCAAATCACTTAATAAGATTACTGTAAGATGTACAAGAGCAGGATATTTCACCATGAAAAGTCTGCGGGAAGATTCAAAATACATTACCAAATAAACGCTGATGCACATGTAAAATGATTTTTGAAGAAATTTGCTTGAAGTATTAGCTAATATAAAGAAGCAACTATTTGCACAGGCAAGCACAATTAGGAATTGTTTGAGGTAACAAAAAGATTTAATTAGGATAAGTTTTTATTTCCTTTTCTTTTTTTTCTCTTTCTTTTCCACTTAAATTAAAAGAACTAACCCCTAAGCTCCAAAGCAAGAACCTACAAGACATCCAAATCACAGTAAGTCCTGTAGATAGCAGGAACAGTAACTGCTTATTCAACATCATCAAAAGCTTGATGCTGAACAGGGTGCCATGCGCTCAGCTGCCTATGGAACTTGAGGGATGCGACAGCTGCCCTTCACAACACATTTATTTAAAGTATTTTTGGAGGGGTTGGTGATGTATGAGGCATGTTTTACTCCCTGTCCTTCTGGGTACATGCAAGAAGATGTGAGCAGTGGTGGTGCTGGAGAAGCCAGGGGGAACACAGTGCAAGGTGTCTGACATGTGCTGAAGGACCAGGTCTCTGTGAACATGTGTTTTTATTCATTCATGCTCTACACATGCAATAGATATATTTTTCTTCAGAATTAAGCAGAATCCAACCTTTCTGGAGACAATAATTTCCATGCACCACAAAATATTACCCAGTTACCTCTTCTCTGAGACCAGTAACTTGTTCTTTGTTGAAAAGTATCAAGCTTCAACTTGAAGACACATGTAAAGGGATAATATACTAATTTCCTTAATAGTTTGTTATATTTTTGCTTTAAAAAAAAAGTCACTTTAGGTTTTCATCAGATTAGCTTTTCACCAGGCCTAGGTTTCTTTTTTCTGCACTGAAGAGCACCATAGCACCAGGTATTTCCTCTGCAGGAACACACTCATACATGCATGTGAAAATATGAAAGCTGGGTATTTGATCATGTCTTCTTTGGGGGAAGAAGTCTGGGTTTGAGGTCTGAAGCATTCTTAGGTGACATCAACAGCTTTTCACATGCTGGGTTAAGAGGTCATATATTTAAGTGGCCTTGTATTTAAAATGTACTCTCTGAATTCTGAAAATGACCTGCATGGAGGACGAGACTGAACTCATGATCAGTGCTACAGTCTTTGCAAGAGCCAGAGGTGCTGAGGGAAGTGAGAGATTAGTAAAAAGGCACATTTCATAACCATAGTGTGAACCTATTTTTTTATGAGTTCTCCATCCCTCAGCATACCTTCAATGTCTTCTTAAGAAAAAAACCAGCACTTGGTGTCTGACACAGCAGATTGACATCCCTTAAAGATTTCTATAAGCACTGAGCTGTTTCTCTTCTAACAGTAGGAGGCAGGTGGGGTGTTTGCAGTCCTGCTTATTGCTCGGCTTATGGGAACGAAGCAAGTCCAGATGCTGTTGACCAGGCAGGGTTTTGTATCACCCTCTGAAGTGTATGATAAAAAAAAAGTGTATAAATTGGATAGGATTTAACATATACTTTCAAATGCAGCACTTGAATTGTATTTTACCTTTTCTTCTTAGCCAATCATAATGTGTGAAGAGCACCAGCAGTGAAACTGCATTTTGTGTACTCACTGATGGGTGGGGAACTTATCAAAGGAACATATTTCTGGCAAAACAGACCTGCTTCGCTTAAGTCTTAAATATGTGAAAGAGGTTTCCTGATATTTTAAATATTCTTTAGAGATGTACAATTCTATGCATTGTGAGCTGCTGCCACTGCAGATGAGCAGAGGTATCCTCAGCCCAACTTTTCTGTGCCATTGAGTTCAAGCTGCAGAAGCAGCTGAAACTCTGCTGTAGTGCCTGGCAGTCGTAGGATTCACCTTCTAGTCACAGAAATCCTACACTCATAGCCTCATATTTTAAAAAAATAGATATTTCAAGGAGCCTCTTCAGTCCCCTGGTGCTTAGTTTCTAGTCCTGTACTTTGCCTGTATATCATGTCATTGGCATAAGCTCATGTACAGCAGTCACAAAGCTAGAAAAGGAGGCAGTTTGTAGGTGGCCTAAAGTTTCTCCAATCTGTGCAGCATGCACACATTTTAATGTGTACTAACACATTTGTATATAAATTTTATATATGCATACCTATGTATACATGTGTTAATTTGAAGGTCCATTGTTAAATTCTTTGAATTTACACTACTTTGAAGTGTATTTGTTGCGATGATGGAATAAATTGGGAAAATTATTTTTCATCCTTTCAGTTTCTGGCTGATTGCAGTGCTTAGTGACCAATCCTCAGAGAAGAGATCCTGTCTAACACAGGGCCAGCTGCCCTGTGTGCCCTCAGGTCATTTGTTACAGGACCCACATTTTCACAAGCCAGCCTGATTCAAGTTACTGCTAAGTTGCGAGGGAAGATTTCAGCCTGTAGACTTTGATCTATACCTATGCAGAGATATATCAATTAAGCGTGTCAAAAATTTCCTATTCTTAATGTAAAGGTCCCATATTTTCCCCCATGATTTTCCTGAAAGGTTCACTGAGGAAATTATTGACTTGTGATATGTTTGCCATGAAGGTGACTTGCACCTGAACATGTGTCTGAGACATTCTAGGCACTGATTATTCTGCTATAAAGCATGTCCATATGCAAGCCCAGGTTTTTCAGATACATAGCATTTGCTCTGATGTGGTTGCTAGACATCTGGAAATCCTGGACACCTGACTAGACTTCAAATTCAACCTGGCTAAAATAGCCAGGAAAAAATGAAGGTTTGTCTGAGAAACTGGCTCTACAAAATCTGCCTTGATATAGCTTTACCATAAGAAATCAAAGAGTAAAACATAAATATGTAAACAGGAATACAAACCCCCACATTTTTTCAATGTGTGAAAATTATTTTTCCTGCAAGAAGGCTTATCTTCCTCGAGAAACTGATGTAAGCTCTACTGTGACTCCCCAGGGGATCTACTGATATCAGCAAATCCACCCAAAAGCAGTCACTTAAGGAGTTCCTTGGCATTTTCCAGACATTTGAGCTTCTGGGACTTTTAGTCTGAAATCCTGTTTCCAGACATCTGACCCCTGGATACTGTACAGCCCTTGAAAATGTTTATTTTGAACTCTGAGACCCTCTTTACTGAGGCTACTAGAGGACTCCTGTACAACAACAGTAATCACCATTTCTCTCAGACTGGAATCAAAGACTGCCCAATTAGGCTGCAAGGCAGTGTTTGTGTATGAATTATAACTAATACAGAATTGAAAGAGAATTGTTCCATTCCCAGGTTAAGCAGTGCTGGCAAAATTAGCAAATGTGATTCCTTTTTTCCCTCAAGGCATGAAGCTGGAGAAAAAAGCAAGACGAGAAGGAAGCAGCTTCTGCATTTTTCTTCTAATCAGCCATGCGTATTAGTGTATAAGGCAAGACAGGAAGGTAATATGAGAATCAGGCAAGCAGCCAGATGACATTGTGTAAAGCATCTTTGTATAACTGCCAGCTAGTGTCTTATAATATTGAACACTGAAGTTTCTATTTAGCAGTGTTGATTGAATGGTGGGAAAAAAATAGTCCAGGCAAGGATAATGTCTGTAATCAGCACTGCACGATTGCTATTGTCTATGCTTGGTATATTTAATGGAGAAGCTAATTACCATGTGTTCATTTTTTATTACGTTTACTATATTGCATAGAGAAGTATTATGATTTTTTTTCCCCTCCATGGGTTTACAGAAAACAAATAACACAAACAAAACCATGATGGATCCCCCTCTCCACCCCCAACCTTAATTAATTCTCATTAGGACCACCGTTTTTATTTCCAAGAGGAAGTCAGAAGCCGAGGATAGCATGCCTGATGAGCTTGCTAGCCTAGCCCAGTGTGTGCTTGGACTGGGCTGCTGATGAGTTTGAATGTGACAGGAAGGAAACTGCACAAGCCCAATGCACAGTCGTTTCATTTAACTTCTCTGAGACACATTCATATACCTACCACTTCCCATGCAGCTTTACAAAAATAAAAGGGCAAAGTACTCCTGAAAAATAGTGGACTTACAACTTCTTTCTGCATGGTTGGAGAAGAGCAATGTTGTAGATACACACCCCAGGAATAACATGACAGTGCCCTAAAAATTTTTAATCCAGTATTAGAGTAGCTAGGTGGGAGAATGTTGGTCCCTCTCTGACCCTCAGACCATCCTCTGTGCCTGTCTAGTGCAAACCATCTGGCTGAGCTCACCCTCTTTGGGCTGCTGTCGTGGGGTATCAGCACAGGCAGAGGCCCCTGCAGGATACCACCTGCAGCAATGCCTCCTTTTAACCAAAGGGCTCATGGGTTGAGCCCACCCTTGGGTCAAAGCCTTCTGCTCCTGGAGAGAATAGGGCACCCACATCTTCAGAAGGTGTCTTGGACACCTACCAAGGGACTCTCAGTCTTCCTTGGTAAAACTTTTCTTTGTGTAAAATACTTGAACAGCTGCTGTGAGAGGGACTGGAACTTCGTCCTAAGGGTAAGTTGGGAGCTTGTCTGTTGATTCCTTTTTCCCCTCTCACCTTTCCAGTGAAACATGATCTTAGAGGGCCTTCTTTGAATTGTGTCCATGTGAATTCATATCTCACCTAAAGTCAGTGTATGATTTTCAGTGAGAACTGTGCCTGTAGGGGCCTGATTTTTAAGTGTGCTTGGGAACCATAAGATGGTGGTGGTGATACCAAGTAGAATGTTTCTGAAGTGCCTTTGTCTCCCTAACTTGCATTGGAAAGCAGTTCTGTATAGCTCTGAGAAATGTCTGATTTGCATTGACTGTGCTTGGAGGGTTAACAGAGGCGTTAGCATAACCTCTGCCAAACTAGTGTAACTCTATTGAGCCTCGTGAACTGCTGTGTGGCCCCTGGGAGAGGTTAGGATCCTGCTCAGGTCCTGTTACTCTTCCTAGAAGGATCAAGTTCCACATTCATGCTGTGTTTAGAGAATGCACAAGGTACAGTGTCCCCAGGAGCCTGAGCAGCAATTGTCAGATGCTGATTAGACCAATATTAACACCAAAGCACAGCTAAAAAAATGTCACTCAAACTGAACTGAGTGCTGATTTTAACAAGCAGGTTCACAAAGTATGGTCCTCCCACACTGAAGTAAATAGGAAGATGTTACAGTATTTATAGACTGGATTTCAGAAAGCAGAAACACCTAATGCACTCCGTTTATTAGGCATGCTCCCTAGTGCCTGCAAATTGCTGTATATTTCAAGCCTTATTTAATTTTTAATACAGCAACCTGTTATGTAATCAGATGTATTTTGAGGGAAACTTATTATTGCATCTTGCAGTCTGACTGGTTTCCCTGTAAGAGTTCAGCAACCTATTGCATGTGGCTTTTATGGACAGGATCTCCTCTCCTTTTCTCCTGCCAAAACTGAAATTAGAACATCCTTCTCAGAGAATATTAAGCACAAAAAGCAGTGTCTGACAGAGTGGTGGGTAAGGAGACAGATTACTTCTCTTCTACAAAGAGAGGGAGTGAAGACTTCTTCATCTAATAATGAAGATTTTGAGGTAAAAAATTGGCTGTTCATCCATATGGTCCTCTAGTGCTGCCACAGAGTTAGACAAGGTAAGAAGGAAAGACCAGATGAAGATAAAGCATTTGATAAAGCATTTCAGTGCCTGTGAGACATGACTAGAAGGTCTCTAAAGAGTTTGGTTGCTCCTAGGCTCATAAAACTTAAAACCATGAAACTGAGATGTAAGACAGACCTGGCCTGGGATCCTACATTTCTCCTTTGCCCTCTTATGCTGTGGGAGATGGGATTTTGGAGGTACGGGTTTAAAGATAATGTGCCCTCTGAATTCCCTGCCAGATATGTCACTCTAAATCACTGAATTTCCTCTTCTATTTCAGTACTTTTCTGCATATCAGACTACATTATAGAACTATCTCATAAAGGGGAAGAGGATAGGAAAAGTGATGCAAGACATATCTACTTTTGAATGCAAAACATTTATCAGTATCTATGTGTGGTGCTACAAGTTTTGCTACATGAAACTGAATATCTTGATGAAAACACTATCTAAAATTAGTAAAGGTAAGAAAAGCCACAAATTCAATAAAAAAGCCTGTGCTCATGTATTGCATACTGTGATATAGTTAAAGAGAACCAACTCTAAACTTATTTTGAATACAGCAAACAGTCTAGTGAATGTAGTTCAGGCTAAGTTCTCCCACTACTATGCCTAAATAGGCCATATGGGATATTTCCTTAAGCATTTTCTTCGTTTTCCCCCTACAGCTTGCAGAAGAGGCCAGAAGACAGGCTGAGAACATCTTTCTGACAACAGACATGGAAAGGTGACCACAGGGGTCGTCTGAAAGCTTATTCCTTCATAAAAGGCCCAAACACATGTGCTTCTATAATTTTTGTCATTGTTTTCTTCAATATGTCCTTTGTTATCACTGCAGTCCAAACACACAATTAAGTTGCTGATGTCATGTAACAGAACTACAGAATGCCGAGATTGTTTCCCCGGTTGTTTTGATTTATTTTTTATTGGAAGAAATCTTTTTCAGTAAAAGCAGATCTTTTATATGTGAAAATGTCCATTACTTCAAAAACTTGAAATTCCATCTGTGGAAAAGACATTTCAATTGATTCTTTCTCTCAGCTAAGGTATTTAGGAAGCAGAAGGTTACAACAAGAGTATAAAATGGGGCCACACCTCAGACTGAGTCCTATCTGTAGACACTGACTTGGTTATGCAGGCAGAGGGTTTACACAAGATCTGTAAGTAGCCTGTAAATCATGCATCTAAGAATAAAACCTTTATGATGTTGGGGTCCCTCCCCCTGCCATGGAGCCCTGGGAGAGGGGCCCTTGGGGGGAGGCACGGGGTTTCCCTGCCCCTGCTCAGATTCATTCCCCATTGGTTGGTTTGGGTTCCCTGATAATGCCAAGGACCTGCGGGTCCCGTGACTGAGGAGTCCCTGATCAGAGCCCCGGCCATGCGGCTGGAGAAATAAACATCTCTGAAACATCTACCACGAATCTGTCCATATATACTTCTTTTCCACGGGACTCCTGGTTTGAAATATGCTTGTTGCAGTAATCCCCGCTGCGACAAACTGGTGGAGGAATGCGAGCAAGATACCGATCCCTGAAGAAAATTCATGAGTAAAATAACCACTCTAGACCTCTCTCTTCTCATCTTGGTTTGGATATTCTCTCTGGACTATGGAAGAATCGTGGGAAATGGGGCTCTCTGAGCCACAGAAAGAAATGTACCTAGAAGTTAAAGGAATCCTTGAACAACAAAACAAAAAAGTAATGGAACCGGGAGATCTAGAACTTTTTTTCAACTGGCTTTTCAAAAATTTCTCCTATATTTCTCGAGACTTACTTTTTGATATTGAACCTCCTGGATCTTGTCAGGGGTGTTTTTGGGACGAGATCTTGTGGGAGATGAAAGATTAAACAGAACATGTATTAGTGATTGAACCCTTGCGTGGATCCATGGTAGTCAGTGGAGCTATTCAAGAGCATTTATATGGTCCTATTAAAGCAAAGGATGGCCATAGTCCTGCGGCCGAGGCCGCGCGGCCGCCATCCCTGTGGCACACACCGGCAGAGGTGCCTGCGCTGGATGCGCCCGGCCCCCTCGGGAGCGCGCGCCTTATGGCGGACCCCATCCCTGCCTCGGGGTCCCCGGCCACGCGACTGCGAGTGAGGGAGCGATGCCGCAGGCGCCGCAGGTGCTGTGGGCCACGAGCAGCCAGGAACCGGGGGTCGGCGTGGAAGCCCACTCTGAGCACACGGCTCGGAGAGCCCTGCGGAGGGAGAAGCGGCGGTTTCCACAGCGACACGAGAAGCCGCGCAGCGCAGCACCGAGCCAGAACGGGGCCGCTCTCAAAGCAGCGTGGAGTTGGCCGAGCGGAACCGCTCACATGGCACGGAGCCAGCGGCGATGGCAACGCGGGGCCGCGCAGAGCCCGGACACGCGCCGGAGCAGCACCGCTCGGAGAACGCGGAGCAGCCGCAACGCGGGGGCCCGGCCGAGACGTCGGAGTCGGCGAGGCGGCGGCCACGCGGGACCAGCAGCCACGACGAACACGCAAGCACGTGATAGGAGGAGTTGTAGCCACGAAAGTCACAGGAACTGTGAAATGGTACAATGTAAAAAACAACTATGGATTTATAACACGAGATGATACAGGGGAAGATCTATTCATCCATAGAACTGCCATTAAAAAGAATAACCCTAAAAATTACCTGCAAAGTGTAGGAGATGGAGAAGTTGTACAGTTTGATATAGTGCAAGGAAAGAAGGGTTTACAAGCAGCAAATGTTACTGGGCCTGGGGGTATTCCAGTCAAAGGCAGCCGTTATGCACAAAATTATAAACAATATCCATCCCTGCAATTTCCCTACCCACAGCCTACTTTCCCCTTTTACCCTATACCCAATATGAACCCCTTCCTAAGTTTGCCCTATCCCCAGTTTATTCCTAATCCGTTTTTCACCCCATGGCTTCCATATACAATTCCATTTCCCTACAATTCCTCTCCGATGCCGAGGGGGGGATGAAAAGAGGGAGGGAAGAAATTAAACCCTCTCCTGCCTCAGTTTCCCCACAAAGCATGCTCGGAGAGTTCTGTCTCCCTTCTGTCAGCCCTAAGATGTTCCACAGAATCTGTTTGGACATTTAAAGACTCAGGAGGGTGGCTTGTTTTGTCTTGAAACTGTTCTTGTTATGTTTATCCAGTTGTTTTCATTCTCCTTTTATTAAAATAAAACGGGTGAGATGTTGGGGTCCCTCCCCCTGCCATGGAGCCCTGGGAGAGGGGCCCTGGGGGGGAGGCACGGGGTTTCCCTGCCCCTGCTCAGATTCATTCCCCATTGGTTGGTTTGGGTTCCCTGATAACGCCAAGGACCCTCGGGTCCCGTGACTGAGGAGTTCCTGAGCAGAGCCCCGGCCATGTGGCTGGAGAAATAAACATCTCTAAAACATCTACCACGAATCTGTCCATATATACTTCTTTTCCACGGGACTCCTGGTTTGAAATATGCTTGTTGCAGTAATCCCCGCTGCAACATTATGATATCTTAGAAGAGAAACAAAAGTCCAATGAAAGTCTAAGGAAAAGCAGGAGGGTTTTCTCCCTTACAGCACCCACCATCCCAGGGAAGATCCCCTGCAATCATAAAGATTTGTCTCCCTCTTTTGAAGCTTGTGATTCCTGCTCCTCCCCTCTCTGGATGGGTGAAGTAGACCTCTGGTAATATTTACCCTCTGTTCAGCACCATATACTGATTCAGAGACAGAAGCCTGCTGTAAGACAGAAGCCTGCTTCTTTCTCTCAACTATTTAACTCTCATTTCTTTGAGGAAGCTTACTTGTAATGAGTGTAAATGGAGTGGTGTAAATCAGTCCACCAGATTGGCAGTAGACTGGACCACTGTAGATAGACTAAGGGTTTAAATGAGTAATGAATTTACCTTTTTTTTTGTCATCCCCTTTACCCATCATTAGCTCTGGTAACCCTTCACAGGTAGATTCTTAGATCATGGCACAGGTTTATTAAATCCCCTTTCACTAAGGGCTAAGCTTGGTGTGGCAGTTGGGATGGGCTGAGAGCACACAAGCAAGCTGCACTGACACAATCTCTTGTTAAGGTGTGGTGACATTTTGGACTGAAGACCACTCATCATCTTTTTTGATATTAAAGCCTAGCACAGACAGACTCAGGAGGATTGCTTTTTCTTTGTTACCACAGACAGGAAGGCTTGGCTTTTGCAAGGTATTAAAGGCTCTGATACAAAAAGACAAAAAACCCAACAACTAAACCTTCTTCAATAAGAAAAAAAAATCACTTCAATTACAGGTGATCTGGCCCTTTGAAATTTATGGCCTACACTATGTTTGATTTCCTGCTTTCTAAGGTCTTGCTAGTGCTGCAAGGCATGTTTTTAATCAGATTTCAAAACAAATGCAGTTTATTATAGAGCTGGTACTTTGGAAAGGATTAGTTCTGCTCTGTCACTTCTGCATCTATTAATTTTTATTCAGTCATCATGCAACCAAGAATACTGTATCTTATGGATATATTTTAAGGCAGTAAAGTGGTGCACACTAGTGGTCCCATTAGTGGAAAGTGTTGAATCTCGTGCATTTCTAAGCACTCCACTCTAATCTTTCTACCTCTATGTATAGAAGACATTAATGTGTTGTTTTAATTTGAGACTCAGATGCTCAAAAAGCTCTCATCAAGAACAATTTCCAGGCCGTGCAAGATAGAGGAGATAAAATAAAGCACTAAAAATAAATAATTCAAGACAAATTTTATTCATTATGCCATGTTTTCTGTGGGCAATGGTTTGTGTAATTTCTCCTACAGTGCCAAACTGAGCAATATCTCCTTATGAAGGAGCTTAGCTTTTTGCTTCACACAAAATGTTTGATTTATGTACTTGAGTCCTTTTATCAAGTTAAGTTTAAATCTGTCTGACTGTCTCTCCTTGTTTCTAACACCTTAAAAAATGTGGGAGAAACCACTCCCTTCAATGGACACACGAATTCTCAAGCGTCTCTTAGGAAAGGAATGCTCCACTTCTTTGCTTTTTAATCAAACATATTTGGTTAATTCTGTTTGCATTACTTGCAAGGAACTTGGAAAAACAGCTTTGTTGCCAGTGTGAAATAGTGAGTTCCTTTGAAGTTGTAAACTTCTGGCCTAGACTGACCTTCTTTTCACATGAAATTTACCTTGCATGGATCTTACATACCTTCCTTTGGGTAGGGAAATTGCATGTGTTTTAAAACATGCCGGCTAGCACATTTCTGATTTTTATATGTTAATATGATTAATAATCATATCAAATAATAAATTATTAACACTTGGAATATAAAGTAACCCTATATTTTCCAAGCAGGTTTCTAAGTACCCCAAATAATTTTGAATATGCAGAGTTACTGATTTCATTCCACCTACTTGTGGCTTCCTTCTTTCCTTCCTCAAATATTTTTGTCAGGTAGACAATTTTCTGGCACCAAAGGCCATCTGAAGCTTGTTCAGATATGAAGAGGTTCTACAGGGTAAGGCTTTGGCCTATGGCATATTTCTTACCAGCTAAGTAGAAAAAAACTGACCCTCTACAAAGATGGAGCTGGAAATTTTAGGGCCAATAGCAAGTTCAAGGCATATGAGGTAGGGCTTGTCAGAGCCAGAGCAATACATGGTGCAGGGGCCTGAGCACTGTTTGAGAAAGAAAGTCAGAGAAACCAGAGTCAAGTGACTGAAGAGCAGAAAGTAGTGATGAACATTGCTTTTGGGCCTGCTGGTGGATGATGGGACCTGGATTTCTGCCCAAGACTGTGGCTGTGGCAGTTGATTTCCAATACGATCTGAAGAACACAACATTGCAAGGACCTCAGTATTAATTACATAGTCCAAAAAGAAGAAATAATGGCCAAGACATGGGGCTTTGTCTTAATGAGACAAAGAATAAGATAAAAGAGATTACACTTTGCTCTATGGCCAATGCCACAGTAATGAGTTTGCTGCAGAGCAAAAGGAAAGTGGGAATGTATAGCTTCTACTCAACAAAAGCCTCTCATAGACAATTCCATCCTCATTACAGTTTCAATAAAACAGTAACTTTCACTGTCTGTCCAGACAGAGAAAATTAAGCACTTCTAAAGGCTTGTCTGTATCAGGCAAAATGGCATCTAACCAGATCCTGGGGTCACCCTTAGGAAGAAATTAAATTACTTCAGCTGTAAGCCTTGCATGGATAGACATGGTGGAAAGCTGATCTCTTCACTGGAACTGTTTCAGGGAAGAATTCTGACACCTGGGTCAAGCTAGAAACAGGTAACAGTTTGTGCCATTACATCCATCTTCCCAAGAGTATTTTTCCTGTGTTCAGTTACTCTTCATCTTTGACGAAATGTAAGATTGTTGGATTTTTTTTTTATAAAGGTTGTAACACAAGAACAGCCTCAGGATAGTTTCTTTGTCTTAATCTTTATCTCTTTAACACAAGCCAATACCTTGAGCAGGACTGCTCCCTTGATACTCTGACTGAAACTGCGTAAACGCTGTCTGGCAGTCTTTCTTGGTGAACCAGTAGTCAGAGTGTAAATAAACCCAGCTGAGAGCTGTGCAGCCCTTAAGAAGAACCCCAATAAGTTGGAGAGATGGGCAGAAAAGAAGTCTGTAGTTCAACAAAGGCAAATGCAATGTCCTGCACCAAGGGAGGAATAACCCCAGGCACCAGTCCAGGCTGGGATCTGACCTGCTGGAAAGCAGCTCTGTGGAGAAGGACCCGAGGGTCCTGGTGGACAACAAGCTGCCCGTGAGCCAGTGCCTTTGTGGCCAAGAGGGCCAATGGTATCCTAAGGTGCATTAGGAAGAACATTGCCAGCAGGGAGGGGATCCTGCCCCTCTGCTCAGCCCTGTTGAGGCCACATCTGGAGTGCTGTGTCCAGTTCTGGGCTCCTCAGGACAAGAGAGACTTGGAGCTCCTGGAGCAGGTCCAGGGGAGGGCTACAAAGATGATGAAGGGACATGAACATCTCTCTTATGAGGAAAGGCTGAGGGACCTGGGCCTGTTTAACGGAGGAGGGAAAATTGAGAGGGGACCTCATCAACGTCTGCCAGGAGGATGGAGCCAGGCTCTGCTCAATGCTGCCAAGCAATAGGACAAGAGGCAATGGGCAGAAACTGATTTGCAGGGAGTTCCACCTGAATATGAAAAAGAACTTTACTGTCAGGTGACCTTGCACTGGAACAGGTTGCCCAGAGAGGTTGTGGCGTCTCCCTCACTAGAGATATTCGAGAACCATCTGGATGCAGCCCTGTGCCATGTGCTCTAGGATGGCCCTGCTTGAGCAGGGAAATTGGACTGGTGACCATCTGTGGTCCCTTAAAACCTTATCCATTCTGTGATTCTGTGAAGAAAATATTGACTTTATACCACGTTACCAATATTGACTTTACAAGACACATGTTCGCCATGGGATGGGATCTGTTGCCCTTGATGACAGAGTCCATCACCCTTGTCTTTTGTTAAACAAGTCAAAGAATGGTAATAGAAAGAACTTTTCCTAAAATCCTACAACACAGAATTCTCCCATGCCATTTTGAGAATTACTGTAATTTTCACAAAGACTTTAAGCATAACAAAGACATAATTGGGGTTTCCCAACAGACTTAAAAATAGGCCTGCTGGATACAATTTAAGATTTTGTTTTATTCTAGGATTAAACTGAAAGACATTTCTTAAGACAGAGACTGGGAAAACAGTGAAGAAAAGCAGCATTTACATATTGGACATTGTAATTATAGGACTGGTACTGTAAGTTTGTCATACAGAAGACAGAGGAGAGGTCTATTCTCTTCCATTTGTCTTGAGAAATTTTTGCCTGGAATAATGTGTCCATTAAAAAAACCCAGTTGAAGAGAGCCCAAAAAAGAACAGTAAAAATATCAGATAATCTGTCAACAAGGCCTGTGAACGCATTAAAAGAATATGCTTTTGTACAGGTCAGAGAAAGCAGGATAGATGTGGGACAAGGTAGCAGTCTTTGAATAACTAAAAAAGTTATTACAAAAAGAGAACAAATTGACTAAATTGGCAGCAATGAAGATTTAAGTTGAATGTAAGAAATAAAACCAAAGAGGCTGTAAGAGAATCCTGTACAGTAGGGGAATGTAAAAGCAGCCCATGCACACTTAGTCTGGTCAAAGTGTAAGCTTAAGCCTGTTTCTGAGGAGGAGTAGGTGGCCACTTGTGGTCCCTTCTTCCTGGCAGGTTTATGAGTCAAAGTGGCAGCCGGCGAACTGAATTAATGAGCACCTGCCAAAATCACCTCCGGGAAGTGCTTTTCTTATCAATCATCTAGAAATATTGTTGCTGTTGTATCACACTGATGTCGAGTTTACTTTCTGTCACTGACTCAAACTCCGTGATTGCTCCTAGAAAAGTGTGTTCTTGGAGGACAATTCATTATGACTTCAGAAATCCAAAGGAAGGTCTTGTTTTAAGCTCCAGAAATGTTTTTAACTGGCTTTAATCCAACTTTTGAACCAGCTGAGATGTGCCTCTTGCAGGAGTTACTCCTGGTACTTATCAGCAGAGGAAACACAAGATGAGCAGGACTGATGGGCATTCAACAGAAAAAACAAAGCAACAAGTATTGATTGCCACCACTTATCAGGAGGCAGTGTCCCAGGCCCAGACATGCCAGTCTAGTGTCTAGTCTGGGAGGTAGGTGCTTCTGATGAGACATTTGTAGCGTAATAAGAAATATGGAGTCTCCTGGTTTGCATCCAGATCCAACATTTGGGTAACAGTGATGACCATAATACTAAGCTGTAGTTGATTACAGTGATGCACTTATACCAACTGGTCTTTTCTTATCAGCGTCTCCCATTGCAAATCTCCACAGAGCTTTATAAAGAAAATAGCATTTTGCAGGCTTTTTAAGCTGGTGTGCCTTTTGCATACAGCTCTATGCACTCATACACCTCTCTGTAACCATTGCTTGCAGTGTTTGGCAAGGTATATAAGAGATAAGGTTTCATTAGGCCAACTATTTCAATTTGTAGAAATTGTTCTCATAGGCAGTAAATGCTTTCAGGCTGACAAGCCCTCAGTCGGTTCCGAGGAATTAAGACCTTTTCCTTCAGCTATGACACAGAAATTCAGAAGTATCTTTAGGCCTATTAGTCAACATTTTGCAAGGTGATGTCAAGGCAATATTTTAAAGGCATTATTTTGTGCTTTCCCAGCTAGTGGTTTTCTTTATCTGAAGGTTACTCAGACTGATAATGTATGGTTGACCTTTGGTTTGGGAAGGGAGAAAATAGACCCAGTATCTTCATCTGTATTTGCTTCCCCATTAGCATTTCCTTTCTTTCTAAATCACTCGCAGGTCTAATGCTGCCCTTACTGTTGAGAAAAGACAGGCTGGAGAAATCAGCGGGTGATCAGGGAAGCACTTAAAGGTGATGGGCTGCTGCTTCAAAGAGCACTTGCATAAATAAATCTGCATCAGAGGGCAGAAAGGAAATGAAGCTCAAAATGTGGCTGTCTGCCTACACTCCCTGGGCCTACAGTAGTGTTAACTGCTAAGTGGGAACAGGCAGCAGTGATTTTGCTTTTCTATCTTCTCTTTGGACATGCAGTGGGAAACCAGTGAGTTCATTCAATAGAAAACCTGGTGAACACTGGCAGCAAGAGGCATTCCTTTTACCCAGGTGATGGGAAATACTGAAAGGACAGACTAAAACTTAACTTCCCCTCAAGCCCTGCTGATGTCAGATGATCTCTGGTCTCCCTGGTTTTCTTCCATCAAAGTCACTGCTCAGCATGTAAAGCACTTTGCAGGAAGGTTGTTTCAACATAACTTTTCATATTCTTTACATAGCTGGGTGGTTCAGATGGTTGAGCAATGCTTTGAGGTCTCTGGCTTCATAAAGGCATCAACTCTTTCCAGATGCAGAAGCAACAGACAGAGGCAAGTGAGCTTAGAACTGCTACGTACAGAGCAAAACACTACAGAAGATGCAAATGGCATGGGAAATAAGACATGATCACGGACAATTCAAGTATATATGACAACAAAATTATTATTAGAGCAAAAGCCAGGTGAAGGGAGATGATTAATAATGACTGCAGTGAGCAAGAGGAAGAGCAGTAGGAAGCAGGAAGTGCAAAGGACCAAGGGAAAAAGACTAGGATTGCTCTGCAAGCTGGCACCATACTAGAAGTAAAGGGGTACACTAAAGACAGCAAGAATAATTTAAGGAAAAAGAATAAAGATTTTCAGATCTGGACTGGAAGAAACAAGTCTGATTTGGAGAGCACCAGATATTGGCAAATTAATTAATCAGGTAGTAGAGCTGATGTAAGCATGCCATCGATTAGACCGGACATTGATATCATACTGAACACCATCACAGAGCAGGATTTCAGTTCTCTGAGTTCCTAAAATATTTCCTTCAGGCTGTACATGATTCTGCATTTAAAGAAGAAAAAGAGCAGGCTTGCTTTCTTTTTTTTTCCCTTTCCTGAGCTTTGAAGTAAGGTAAAGTCACTTCATTTAGTTTCTCTCCCATGGCTTCCTTCTGGATGGCTTTTAAAAGATACTTTTTAAAGTACTGAGGTTTAATGATCTGACACTGCTCCCACTGAAGTCACTGTTGAAATTCCCCTTGACTTCAGGTTCTAAACAAGCTAATGAATAGGGTGAAAAATAAGTACAAGATACATGAAATTGAAGCTATAACCAGTGGGGATTTTAATTTCAGTTCCAGTAGAACAAGTTCTAAAATAAAAATAGAAGCCACTATACCCATTTCCTAGATGACTGCCTGGATGCTCAGATTCCTGGTCATTCTGATATCAGCATTGTGACCACTTATTTGCCTTCTGCCACTCAATCAAATAGAGAAGAAAAGGTCTTGGTTTCAGTTCAGGAGAGAATGAGACATTTTTGTAATAACAAAAAATTGCAGTGCTGAGCAAGCCACCTCCACCAGCTCCTTTTTTGTTTTGGTCTACTTTTGTTCACACATGTCCTGGCAGATGTGAGCACAATTTTGTGGGGCAGAAAACACATCAAAATAACAAACTAATATTTTGATCAAAATATTTCATGATGCAGCACCCTTCAAAGGATAAGTTTCCTTCCCTGCTGTCTTCATGTCGTTCACCTACACATCATTGATAGTAATGGATGCGAGATATGTTAAAACAGAGAAAATGGAATAAAAATCCCCAAACTTTCTAAAAGCTCTGGATTTTTAATTTTCAAAATAAATGAGGCATCACCCCTGAAGTATAGATGAAACAAATCTTACAGGCAGACTTATGATTACCTTGTTTTTCAGTTCATGTTAAAACCCCTTGATTAGTGGCCTCTCTTTCAGGCAGTTATTTAATTTAGTCATTCTCACGGTCAGTTGTGTGGGCAGTTTTTATAGCTGTGATGAGACACCCACCTGCACTTTTCAAATTAATTTTCTCCAATTACTCACAAGCAGACAGCAAGTTTGGGATGCTTATGGGTGGTTGCATGTGGGCATTTAAAGATAAAAGAAACAAGTAATTACCTTTTAGTAAGATTAGTACCTTCCAAATGCTTCTGGACCTCTGCTCCTTTTGGCTACTTGTTCCTATCAACCTGGCTAAGAAGATACATATTCTTCATTAAAAATTTCACCTATCTGCTGTGAACCATGAATTAAGAAAGAGGAAGAAAGCCTTCCTCTGTCATGGAGGGGTAGTGAGTCAAGGAAGGTAGAAGCCCAAAAACCTGCTAGAGCACGATACTAAACAAGAGAAGTAAGTGTGCTAGATGATTTTTTTTTTAAATACATGCAAGGAACTATAAAAAGTCAATAATGAATGGGCTGAATAAATAGTTGCATGCAGGATTCATGCCATTGCCTCATTAAGGCATCTGCTGATATTTGCCAGCTCACAACAGCAGAGTTAATGCAAACTGTGTAATTTCTTTCCATATTACCCTTCCAAATAATAGACATTACTCTTAATGGGAATATCACAGAAATGAAAAGCCAATGGTAAGTGAAAATTTCACAGTGTTATGGTGCTAAAGCAGTGTCAGCACCAATTTAAAAGTGTTTCCATTTAAAATTTAATGAATATGGTCAGACACTGGAAAGCAGCATAAATGCTGTGCTGGTCAAGCAATGTCCAGTTTTCTTAATTGGCTTCTGTCCATTTCAATGGGAGTCCTTCCAGTCACTTCACTGGATGGTACCTCTGGTCCTCAATGCTCCAGTGTTATGTGCCTAGGAAATATATTAGATGAGTGGTAAAAGTTGTCTTGTATCCAAGGGGTCATTTACTTCTCTCTCATGTAAAGAGAGTGATTTTCTGAACATGAATAGACTGGGTTTGTGAATATTAAAAATTACTGTTATGCACTCCATAATTTATCACTCAAATTGCACCTTCAGCTATATTGGGTATGCTCAAGGATCCTCAAAGACTGTGTGATTAAGTACTCAGTAAGTTAACTAAGAGCCTGGCTTCTCATTTCCTCACATCTGGAGGGATCATTTACATTCGTCAGATTTATTACTTATTTCTAGAAAATTTGCAAGGTCATAGCATCTAGGAGTCTGAAGTTACGTACCTGGACCTAAACTACTTAATGGTTCACAGGCTCAGAACAAAAAAATTCATCCCTATCTCAAGGAACTTACAGTCCAAGGAGAAGGAGAAGTGAGAAAATGGGTGGTACAGAAGGTCCAGGAGTGTATTGCTGGCTGGTATAACAGGAAGTAGCCTCAGCACTTCAGCAACAGATGCATTTGCCAAATCTCTGTTTTAATGTTACTGACATCACGGCAAAGGTGCTTTTCCAAGAGGCCTTGAGGGAGACCAATGAAGGAGCTTTAGTGTTGTGTTCAGGGAACAGATCCTGGGCCGGGGAATGAGAGCTCCGGTTTGAAAGTCTACCAAGAGATGGATTGCAGGCTGGCAGCTGGAGTGATCAGAGTGGGGAACAAGCCTTCCAGCACCAAGTGAGCAATGATAGATTAAATTGTTTTAAAACCATTTGAGACCCTCAGGTGAAAGACACTATATGATTACAAATAATCTTGAAAAAGCAAATGCTGAATATAAAGCTGGCAGTGGTGTTTCTGGAGGAGGCAGGGCATGCACCATCGCTTTCACTGATGCAAGTCTGGTCAGCTTGTTTGTCCTGTACAAGTGTTCCCTTTCCCCTCCTACTTCTTGTTATCTTTAATAATTAGAAAATGAAATAAATTTAATACAGTGAATACATTATTTTTTAAGAAAATGGAATTTCTCCTGATCAGTAATGACAGTTATTACAGTTTTTATTTGAACCTGTCTTGATTTTATTTTTCTGATGTTTATTTGATCATTAAAATGTAGGCTAGTGGGAACATGAAGTAAAATCAACAGTGTACCTTGAATCTAAATGTATCTTTTGAACAATAATTTTTATTTGGGACCAAGAGAAAAAGGCATCTCAGGAATCACAATCTGAATCATATTCTGCAAAATGTGTTTGAAAAGAACAGATTATGTATTTCAGAAATTCCTGTGCAAATTCTGCCAATTTTGATATCTGTAATCCTCAGGAAACCAGATTTTACATAGCTCTACACCACACACATTCCCAGGACCAAATTGCTCCAGATGACTCCACTCCCAATCCCAGTAAACTCTGCTCCATTCCTTCTCCATACCTTCTCCATACTTTAGGCTGAACCTAAAACAAATTGCTCTGAGCTGGATAGGCAATGAACTTGACGCATGGTTATTCGCTCTGTAAATAGACCGTTAAGTCCAAGGCAAGGGTTCAACATAGATATATGCAGTCATTTTTATGCTTTTGGCATTATAATTCATGTGCCTGCTATGTAAGCAAATGTGCAGAAAAATGCATGGACATATTTGCAGAAATCCCTGACCTTCTAAAATGAATGGGAATCTTACTGAAGATTGTAGTAGAAATCGGTCTCTCATCATTCCTTGAGCTGATTACCACCAGTCATACTGGTGACAGTTTGCCACCCTCCTGGTTTCCCTGGAAAAGCAGGATTGATAGATAGCTGTTCCAGTACCAACAACATCAAAATTCTGGTGTGGTTTTAAATGTGTTTAGCCATCATTTCCTTCTCCTGGTAAGATCTTGGGTGCAAGATAAAGTAATTAAGTGTTTAATGAGGTTGAGAGAATGATGCACTTGTCCGGGTTTCATGTATTAAGCTTTGAGCTGTACAGAGAGGGTCTATTCCTGATAGAAAATATATACCTGTAATTTGCTAATGACTTAGTGGAAATCGTGGGTGCTTGATCTCTTACACAGCCTCCACTTGGGGTGGCCCCTTGAAAGCCCTAGATTGGCATGGCTGAGAGAGCAAGCAGTTTGTGTAAACCATTACCTATGCAAACTTGTCATTTTGGCTGATAATAAGAGACAGTGGGAAGAAAATAATTAGACTAACCATGCTGAGTGTCCTCATCAAAGCAAAAAAAAAAATCAAACCTATAAATATGAGTGGGGTTTTTTTTGGTGTGGGTTTTTTTGTTTGTTTTTGGTTTTTTTTTTGTTGTTGTTGTTGTTGTTGTTGTTGTTGTAATCTTCAGACTAACAGAAAAAGAGGCAATAAAAAACCAGAGATTTATGTCAGACTGGAAGTCCTCATTATCAACCCACTATCCTGAGATGGAAAAAAGAATTCCTGCAACTTGATTCTTCACAAGTAAACTCTGATTGCTAATTATTTGCTAAATTTCCTGCTGATGTTCCCTGAGTGTAGGCAGGCTTGATGAAAGTTTCTGACGCTTGTCTTGTCAGCAGGAGAGAAGAAAAAGTGGGCCAGATTAGTTCAGAAAGGACCCTCACTGCTCATCACTTACATTTTCACTGAACATGCATTGACACTTGTCTGCCACCAGTTCACAGCATCCCTTCCACCTTCCTTCATCATGGACATTTGAAGTACAGCTGCTCAGCTTCTCTAAAAATGTATGGCAATAAAAATCTCTGAAGCAAACAAAAACTGATATCCTGTCATCCATCTTCTATAGTCTCAAGAGGAGAGGAAAACTTACATGTCAGAATATTATTGTAACAGGTACAGTCACCTTTACCTATCACCTCTCCTCACACTCATCAGCCAAACTAAAAGTAATAAATTACTGCTGTCCAGTGTTATTTAATCTTTGGTATTCAGAAGTTTCCCAGGACATTGCTATCTGGAGACCTGCTGGGACAGTGTTTCCAATACTTCTGCAACCATATGATCCACCTATATAGAGAGAGGCCTGTGGTATGAGACTGAGGTGAGTTTTTCAATGACATTGAATGCTAACTGCAAAATTGCATAGAAGAAAAATTGCAGAGGAGGAGCAGGAACTGGAATCTGGGTTTTTTGTGCCACAGGGAGGCCTCTGTACAATCTAAGTACATTAATAATCACACCTGGTCTCCTTTTCCTTCCTGAAGAATATTATTCCATATAATGTGGAAGGGTTTGGAAATTAGACGACATTTCTTGTCCTCCTCTCATTTTATGTCAACTACCATAATTAGATCACAGACTTACAGTTATCCTTTTTTTGGAAAAAAGAAGAATCAGTATTTTGGGGGTTGTGTGAGTCATCATCTAGGCACACTTAACACTTATAAATCCAAGGGCCCTGATGGAACGCACCCATGGGTGCTGAGGGAGCTGGTAAATGTTGTTGCTCTGCCACTCTCCATAACCTTTGAAAAATCATGGAGAACGGGAGAGGTGCCTGATGACTGGAGGAATGCCAGTGTTACATCTGTCTTCAAAAAGAGCAAGAAGGAGAACTCAGGAAACTACTAGTCAGCCTCACCTCCATTCCTGCAATGGTTATGGAAAAGGTCATTCTGGAGGTCATCACCAAGACTATAAAAGAAAAGAAGGTCATCAGGAATAGTCAGGATGGATTCATCAAGAGGAAATCACACGTACCAAATCTGACAACCTTCTGTGATGACATGGCAGGATGGATCGACAAGCAGAGAGCAGTGGATTTGTCCACCTTGACTTCACAAGGGTTTTGACACTGTCTCCCACGGTATCCTTGCAGATAAGCTCAGGAAACGTGGGATAGATGAATGGAGAGTGGGGTGGATCGAGAACTGGCTGAATGACAGAGCTCAGAGGGTTGTGATCAGCGGAGTAGGAGTCCTGTAGTCCATGGCGTTCCCTGGGGATCCATAGTGGGTCCAGTCTTGCTCAGTTTGGTTATCAACGACCTGGACAATGGGATAGAACCTTAGCAGGTTTTCTGGTGGTACAAACCTGGGGGAGTGGCTGATACACCTGAAGGCTGTGCTGCCATTCAGTGGGACCTTGATTGGCTGGAGAGTTGGGCAGAGGGAAACTTAATGAGATTCAACAGGGGCCAGTGTAGGGTCCTGCACCTGGGGAGGAATAAGTGCAAGTACCAGCACAGGCTGGGAACTCACTTAAGAGTAGTTCTTAATAAAACCCACTATCTTTCCAATCCAAATAACACTGAATCTTCACTGTACCTCAGAAACAGTCATATACATAGTTATACTATCCAGGTACATTTGAAGATCAAATAGAAAATATCTGAAAGGAAGTCTGGCATCTGATCTAAAACCAGATTTGTATCATTCTTAAACAGAAAAGTTGATTACTTGTGAGTTTGTAAGGAACCTGTTATGGTTATATGAAGGCTTCCAAAAATCTTATGCTATCCTAGTAGTTTTTTATGCCAATAAGATCAGTCAAGACAGATAAAACAAGCAACAAAAATTTATAGCACTCAGGAAGTGTCAAACTACTGAGAAGTGATGATGCAGTGAATTAATGACTTAGTTTATTATATTTTTTCCTCATGACTTTGCATTAGAGAGGATAGCTCTATAGACACAATTTATTCAGATCACATAGTGTTCAGTGCATTAGGTTTAATGGGCTTACTTCAAATGAGATTAAAGAAGTCATATTTTAAAAAAAAGTATGCTGGAATGATTAAAAATACCTAACTTATTTTTATTTTCCTTAGCTTTTATGTCTAGAATTTCTACTGCCATGAGAATTGAAAGAACGACTTTTTTTTTTTACTAGTTAGTGTAATTTTGGAGGATTTAGAATACTGTGCTTTCCTTAAAAGCAATATATCATGTATTCTGACCCTTCTGAAGTATTCGGAATTCAGTCTACTTCAGTGCCATTACTTATTTTCTGGGTTGTTAGATTATTTCCAAGTATCATACCATGAAATAAAAATGTGTAACCCTGTTCAATATATAAACTTAGTGACACTAGGGGTGAGAGAATCAGAAGTTGTTGGGGTTTCAGTTTAGTCTTAGTTTTTTTTCCTGTTAAAGGAATTTTCTCCCATATGCATGTTGCTAGGGGACAAATAGCTGTACTTAAGAAAGACAAAAAGGGGGGTGGGGCGGGCCTGGCTACTCCTTTGTCTACACCTGGGTGTGGGGTCAGTTCGCTCTGAGCGTCCGGAGAGAGAAGCTGCAGAGAAAGGAGCTGCTGCTGCTTTCTTTTTGGCCGTTCTTTCTTCCTGCTGGAAACAACGCCGGGACCCCAAAAGCCGCTTTCCCTGCCCTGCTGGAGGCCGAGCTGTGGCTGCCCTGCCCCGCTGCTGCTTCGAGCTTCCGCTACGCTGTAGCCCTGCTCGCCCTGCCTGCCTGGGCTTCCGTGGGGTTTTTTTCCCATCTGGATACATCTCGCCTGCCACCCGGGATTTGCGTTCGTCCCTGCCGTTCCAGCCTGCCGTTCCAGCCTGCTGTTCCTGAGAGTCCGGGATCGGCTGCCCAGGGGTTTGTGAAGCTCCTTTGTCCCATCCCTTCCCGGGATCCCAGGGCACCAGTGCCGCGTGCTCCCCGAGCTCGCTCCGGAGCGCCCCCTGCAGCCGCGGGGGAACCATCGCACCTGCCCTGCTCACCGGGAGCCGCCAGCGCCCCTGCCGGCTGCGAGCGGAACTGCACCCGAGGGGAAAGGGCCCGAGAGCCGAGAAGGCTGGGACTGGGTTTGTGATTGTTTGCTGTTACTGCCAGAGTTATTGCTGTTTGTTTGACTGGTTATACACATATAGATATATAACAGTAAAGAACTGTTATTCCTATTTCCCACATCTTTGCCTAAAGGCCCTTGATTTCAAAATATAATAACTTGGAGGGAAAAGGGGTTATATCTGCCACTTCAAGGGGGGCTTCTGCCTTCCTTAGCAGACACCTGTCTTTCAAAACCGAGACAGAAGTGCAGGTAAACAAATAAACAATGAAAACTTGTGACTATCTCACAATGACCTGTTCATGTGTTATATTTAACTGCAACTTCTTGGCAAGCTCCTATTCCTCCTGCTGAAGGCATCTTGTTTATCTCTGTTCTGGAGGCCACATTTGAAACTAACATAGTTTTCACAGAATCAGAAGGTTACATGGATGGTTTCCAATGTTGAGGTCTGTATGAGGCAGGTGATGCTTAAATTTATGATTAAAGAGCTTTCCTCTGGAAAGATTTCCTTGAAAACTTGAAGCAAGAAAGTGCTGCAACTTTGAGACGGAGAGAACAAAAGAATGGGAATTAGTTATTTTAGAAGTTTGCTTACAAAATGAAGGCTTTGTCATGTGACTGAAACCCAAGCACTAAAATTCAGACAGAGTTTTTGCCTTAAAGCTGCATTCTGCAGAAAAGCTCTCTAACAGAACACCTCTGACGGAAGTCTTGGCAAAGAAAGAACATTATTGTGATCTCACTTTGTATCAGCTCTTGCATTCTTGAATTCACAATTGAAAATCTGTGTAAAATATCATAGATGAGCAGCCAGGCTCAAAAGTTACTGGGGCATTATGGAAATGCCACTAAAGCCACTGCTTGAAAAAGCCTGGTTTAGTGCATCTGCATCTAAAGACTTGCAGCATGGTGCCGGGTATAATCATGTATGCTTGAGAAACTGTCTATAGTTTTTCAGATCCTCAGAATGCATTCATTCTTAAGATCAAGAAAAGCATTAAAAATTATATATTATCATACAAAACTAATCATAAACTTTTGTGTTCTGTTGATCATTCCTGTAGAGAAAAACTTTTCATTCCAGTACACCAAAACCAAAATGTTCGGTGTATGTCCCTCGACACTGCCCAGAAGGTGCTAAAGGGAGAGTAAATATTTAACTCGCTTTTCCATCCATCTCTTTGAGGCACAGCATGGTCCTGTAAGTCCCCAAGTTCTCTAGCAGTGACCACAGTCTTTTTTGGGCTGCCCTTAGGAGCACCTGGGGGACCACATCCACACGCTCTGACCTTTCAGCTGTAAGATGTGACACACCTCATCAGGAAATCTGTGTAAATCTCTGCATCCAAGCATGTGTCTCAACCTGTCCTGAATTTGTAGGGTGTGTTTCTATCAAGGTAAGTTTTGGTCTCACCTACCACATAAAGATTTTGTAGTCAATCCTGCAAAGAAATTGGAAGGAAGCTAATTCTTTTGCTACTACTAGAGCCTTTTATTTTATTTCCTTTGTTGCCTAGAGGAGGTTTTGTTCCAAGCTAAGAAAGACCTCAGAGCCCATTATTTTTTCCCTGCATTTTTCCCTCAGGGTTGATCAAAAGTTCAGCGCTTAAGATGAGGAAAGCCACAGGGTTCTTGGCAGAACTGGCCCACTGCATGACAGCAAAGTGAGAGGCACGGGTTTGCTTGGTTCACTGCATACCGAGTCATGCCACATCGCAACTAGAAACTATTACTGTATCTTAGAGGAGAAAGAAATGACTTCTTAATTTAAAAATGACTTTCTGTGTTATGAATTTGACAGGGAGGATGAAGGACTAGAAGAGATAAAGTGTCAAACCGCTGAAAAAAATAATTTTGTAAACATGAAATATTGATCTGGCGTGTATTGTATGAGTGCTTGCTGTATGTGTATGTTGAATTCCAAATGTTTCACATTCAGAAAAGCTAAGTTAGAAAAATCGCTCACAGGGATATATACACAGAAGTCCACAATCTGGGCTGTCTGGAAAAGCATGAAATGTGTATCTAGACAGGAAGAAAATTCTCTTCCATATTGCTGAATAAGGTTTTGTGGCCAGAGTTTTGTGTGAGGAGGATTTAATGCTATCTCAAGTATCCTTGATCTGCATTTTTATGGTTAATTAATAGAGCTAATCTGACAAGTGCTTTCATTGGAATCTGTCTTCTGTTTTTTCTCTTTCCTTTTTGCTAGACTTCAACAGAAATTTCTTTTGCAGTCCTGAAAATGGGAACATTTATACCCATGTCTTTTTATAACTTCATAATTTAAATGTGCTACATCTAATTGTTTTTTGTCTCTGGCCCTTTGACAACATCTTTAAGAGTTCTCTATATTACCAGACTTACACAAAATGGTCATACTCTAAATGCACAGCAGACTCAGAAGAACTTAATTACAGATGTGCCATTAAGAGCACATTGATTTTCACTTAAGAGGATTAATTCTTAGCTTTTTATAAATAATGTGGTGCAACCTGCTCAAATTTTCACTTCTACCTGTATCTCTCACCATTAAAAAAAAAAAGTTTTAAGGTCTCTCTGTTTTTTGAGGCTCTAGTGTTTTTGCTTTCATGCTTTTCTTTTTGATCATGAGGGCTAGAAAATATTTCTACAGATACAAACATTTCAGATTCTAAAGGAATAAAACAACTGAAGAACTGATAATTTGAGAAAACAAGTGTTGCAAGACTTATGAAAAAGCACAGAGAGCTGGCAATGTACAGGTCAAATACAATGCATGTATTTGGGTAAATCTTCTAATTAATTGAACAATAAAGATTTTCTAACAGACCACATGAATTTTTCATGGTGAGGGTACAGTTTTGTCACCATTGTACAAACACTGATATATGTTAATGTCAGTTATGTACTTTTTATATGCAAATAATGTAAGCATTAGCAATACAGTCACAATTACACCAGAATCAATACATTATAGAAATTTTGAAAGTGTCTTAATTAACCAAAAAAACTTTGCTACTTTTTTATAGGTGGATGCAGAATTGGAATGATGGTTACCTAGCAATTAAGACAGAGCTTTAACATAAAAAACCCCCATGACTTCAAAGAAAACATAATCAAAACTATAGCAATGACAGCCAAGATAAGGGAATGTTCTGCTCGTGGCTGGGGAGGAGAAGGAAGTGGGTAAAGAATGGAATCCCCATTGACAGCGCTTCTCACCTCTAAAGAAGAATTATTCTTTCCCCAAAGTGTCATGATTACAAGACAAATCTCAGCATCATTCATTTAAAGGATGCAGCACAACTGTTTGCTAAAGCATTATTAAACTTTTCATTCATGAAGGAAAGGAATGATTGCAAAAGTACTAAAAATGATAGCAGATCCCATTCATAATGGTGAAGAGATGATGGCAGCTGGGGTTGTGACAGTTCAAGGAAAATTTCCCTCAATGCAGAATATTTCTTCGCATAAGATGCCAGAATGCAAAGTCTGTACTAGCATGGATAATCTTTGGAATGAGAAAATCACCATCTCTCATCGAGGCATGTCTGCTGGGGTTGGTGCATGATGACCTCTGTACCCTTGTTCTTGTTGCTGGCAGAGACAGGAAAGCAATTGCACCTCCCTCTATCAGTCAGCACTGCAGATGCACATCCATGACCCAGGAACTTCAGGCAGGTATTTCCGTCCTGGAAACAGAGCCTTTGTGCTGCTTTCCTGGAGGTGGCACAGTTCCTATCCAGGCACACAAAGAATGCTTCATGCTCACTCCCCTGGGAAGACCAGGTGGAATATGTCCCTAAGATACTTCCTCCCCCCGTTTTACAATTACAGTGAAGATCTGGAGTGGAGAGGCAGCAGTCAAATTATTAATTAGCACTCTGATGACTACATCTGCATTTTTAAAATTTCATTTGATTTGCATGGGCCTGCAGAGTCAGCTGTTAAGCTGTAATTCAGCTGAGTTAAGTGTTTACTTGTCGTTTTTTAGAAGAGGGAGAGAAAAGATCTAACAGAATTGTATCTTTGTCATTAGACCTAGGAAAAAATACAAGCCTAAAGGCTTCATTCATTAATGAAGTGCCAGGGCCAACATTACCAAAAGAAACGAAAAATCTTTTACAAGTAGGTGAGGAGTAAAAAAATGCTCTTCAGAAGTGACAAACAGATGAATGATGCACACTGACATTTCACACATTCACGTTAGGGAGGAAATTGGGTCTGAAGTGCATCTCTTGGTTGCTGATTGGCTATCACTAAAGAGAGGGGGGCACTTCTATCTAACTAATATATGATAAAATTTCATTGTACGTTCACAAAGGAAATGGGATTTATGATTGAAAACAGCAAATTTACTGTACACTTAGTGAGTGTTTACTACTGTAGTGACAGTATGTATGGATCTTTAAGTAAGTATACTCTGATGCCTTCTCTTTCCAAAGCACTCGGATTCCAGATTCCCTCCCATGCACAGCTGATCCTTCTGGATGCAAGGCATCCAGAAAGTGCTGCTCTGAAAGCAAACTCCTCTGACCAATGCTGTTTAACCCATGATAGTGCATTCTGCCCACTGCTGTCTTAAAATAGATGTTAACAAGCATCCTATAAGCTAATGACTCCTTCCTGTAGTCAGCTGAATCAAAATCAGAAGTGAAGACTAGAAGATCCTGTCAATTGAAAGCCAAAGCAGGTTTTCTGCTTACATTTGGAAATGTAAAAGTCCTTCTGCATTGTCTCCAAAAAGTTACTGTTGCAATACGCATCACGTGGGCAGCTATATTTTTTTGCCTTGTATTAACAGGACAGCAAAGTTGGGAAGATCCATGGTCTGGATTTGGGAGACTGCCAATAATTTCTGTATTCCTGGATGAAATTTATAATTACTGCTCACTCCCAAGTCTGATCTATAATTTGGGTGAATGGCGAACTCCCACCTCTGAAAGGTGATATTTAAAATAGATAAATGAAATTCTTCCTTGGATAAAAATGAAAAAATGAATCTTTTCTCAGGAATCTGTGCATGTCTTCATTGCATTAGGAATTAAATCCTTTAACCAAACATTTTGTCAAGAAGATCCAGATAGTACTGCTAAAGTAAACAAAAAAAATCATAGAATCATAGACTGATTTAGGTCGGAAAAGACCTTTAAGATTATCAACTCCAACTGCAAACCTAACACTAACAAGTCCAGCACTAAATCATGTCCCTGAGTGCCACATCTACACTCTACACATCCTTTAAATACCTTCAAGGATGATAACTCCCCATGGCAGCCTGTTCTGGAGCTTGGCAACTTTTTTGCAAGACCTTTTTGCTAATATTCAATCTAAATCTCTCCTGGCGCAACTTGAGGCCATTTCTTCTCATCCTACCACTTGTTGTCTGGGAGAAGAGACCAGCCCCCACCTGGCTACAGCCTCCTCTAAGGTAGTTGTAGAGAGCAGTAAGATGTCTCCCCAGCCTTCTTTTCTCCAGGATAAACACCCCCAGACCCCTCAGCTACTCCCCATAACTCTTGTGCTCCAGCCCCTTCCCCAGCTCTGTTGCCCTTCCCTGAACTTGCTCCAGCACCTCAGTGTCTTTCTTGTCATGAGGGGCCCAAAACAGGATTCAAGGTGTGGCCTCACCAGTGCCAAATACAGGGGAACAATCACTGCCCTGGTCCCACTGGCCACGCTATTTATGATAAAAGCCATTGGCCTTCTTGGCCACCTGGGCACATCCTGCTTCATGTTCAGCTGTCAACCAGTAACTCCAAGTCCTTTTCTGCTGGGCAGCTTGCCAGCCACTCTGCCCCCAGCCTGTAGTGCTACCAGAGCGAATGGCCTAAGTTGTGTTAGGGGAGGTTTAGATATTCGAAAAAGGTTCTTCACAAGAGGGTGGCTGGGCACTGGAACAGGCTTCCCAGGGAAGTGGTCACAGCCCCAAGCATGCCAGAGCTCAAGAAGCATTTGGAGAATGCTCTCAGGCACATCATGTGAGTCTTGGGGATGGTGGTGTGTGGGGCTAGGAGTTGGACTAGATGATCCTTGTGTGTCCCCTCCATCTCAGCTTAGTCTGTGATTCTGCAACCCAAGGGGGGGACCCAGCACTTGGACTTGTTGAATCTCATACAGTTGATTTCAGCCCATCGATCCAGCTTGTGCAGATCCCTCTGCAGAGCCTTTCTTTCCTCCAGCAGATTGACACTCACACCCAACTTGGTGTCATCTACAAATTGGCAGAGGGTGCACCCAATCCCTTTGTTCAGGTCACTGATAAAGATATTAAAAAGGACTGGCCCAAATAGTGAGCCCTGAGGACACCACTGATGGCTGTAACTCCACCCACCATCACTCTCTGGACCCAGACATCCAGCCTGTTTTCTACACAGCAAAGGGTAAATCCATGCAAACCATGGACAGTTGGTTTCTCTGGGAGAGAACTGTGGAGACTCACTTCAGCTGTGGCATACCTGTCATTCAGTTACAGGATACAGAAGTTCCAGGCAAAAAAAAAAGGGTAAATATTCTCAGGGCTCCTGATGAATTCACAGTAACCTATGGGCCATTCCAAAGAAATGCTATCTGATTTTTCATTAATTGGAGACTTTTCTTCCTAGATTAGAATGGGGGAAATTTGGAATCCCAACATTTTGCAAAAAGGGAAATGGTCTAATGCCAGACTAGAGTTATAAGGATAGCAGTATTCATTATTGTAAAATGTTCAAATATTGTGGAAATAAAAATTCCTAAGAATAGACATTAATTTGAAACTGCACCATGAATAAACTCTTTCATTAAGAATACAAAGTTTTCCTATAAGTATTGCAACAGGGACCTACATGGACCAATTACATCCTCATACTTACGTGCAGTATCACGTTGCTCATTTACATTGAAATTAATCAGATTTACTCTCAAATCCTTACCTTCAGCACTGATTCCTAACAACACATCATTTATACACTTGATTTTTCCTTACTGAACTGAGTTTAGGAATTCAAATTCTCAGATACTTGAATATACAATTCATATACGTACAGCACTTTTGATGAACATCATTAAAATGCTTGTTCTTTTTAATCAATTGCTCAAAAATCAGAGTGTTCTTGAGCTGTAACACTCTGTTCCCCTTTGCTTGGGCAGATAAAACTACATGGGACAGAGAGTATGTAATTATTTACATGCTTATACCAGAAATAATTTTCTAAAGAGGTTACTGTATTATGAGAGTATTTAATGAAGTACTTTCAGCTTTTGTGCAATTAATGCAAATTTATGTGATGATCTACTATTTTGCCAATCACTGACTATGTGCATTTTAATTTTCTATCATTCTTTTTTTACTGAAAAAGGGTTGCTTGCATTATACTCTTGACTGAGTTTAAATACAGCTGCTTTGAAATTTGCAATTTGTGTTCTGTTCTACAATTCCAAAAAACCAAAAAGAAATTCAGAATGGAAGGAAAAACATCTCAAAATTTCCCTTGGAAAGGAAGACTGGGTGAGGAGGAACGACTGAGATCTCTTTCCTTATTTGACTTAAGGACAAAGCTATCTTGACCACAGGTATTTGTTCCAACTCCTTTTCTTTTTGGTATGTCATGCAATCAGGAGACCCTGGTGCCAGTGACTCTGTTTGAATGAGAAAGTTTTTGAGGAAGAAACCCCAGTGCTGTCACAGAGCTGGTGACTATCCTAGGTAGCAGGTGCAGTGTGGGCATGGCATAAGTCACATGCTCTGGCCTCAATGGGCCACCAGCCCTCTGCAGCCACAGGTGGAAAACGTGTAGCTTTCAATGTACGTGCTATGCCTGTTGCTCAGGGCCTCATGTGGTAAAGAATATTGGTATTTATACCCATGTACAGGGATGTAATGGGACAGTGAGCAAGGTCTGAGTCACAGTGCTGAAATACATTTTAAAGGCAGCACAATTAAGTTGACATTAGATCTTTACTCATTGTGACACAACGTTAGTATTTTCTATTAAGGGAAAAAAGTACATATTTTTGCCCACCCTTTCTTCTTATTGCTTAACCTGGAGTATTTCCATTCAAACAGGATTACAATCCAAACCTCCTTCCATTTTTTTTACTGCTTTGTCTTTCCCTCCATTCTTCTACCTCAGGCACATGAAGAAAGCCTACCTTCACATACAGTCAAACCCACTTTTTACAAGAGTAGTTTACTCCCTACAGCCATACCACTACTCAGGATACAAGCTGATAGCCATAAAACATTTTTTTTCTATTTCCATAATTTTTCCTCTCTATACCAACCAGATCTGCAGAGCTTTCACCAAGCCTCAATCCCTTGACTAACAGAGCAGTATTTTGCTATGATTTTGTGGTCATGGAAACTAATGGACAATGCATTGGGTTAGTTGGTTTTTGCATACAGATCTAAATTATCCTGATGAAGTACACTAACCAAATAAATCCATCTTCCTTTAGGTATTTGTCAGAAACCGGAAATTTCCTTTAAAATATCAAAACTGTGCATCAACTGAGAAAAAACTTCTTTCCACATTTTAAATACTTGCATCTAGTTTGCTGTAAGATGTTTCTTTCTCTTCTTTTCCCATCAATTCCTAAGTGAAGCAAAGATAATTTATTTTCTTTACTGGTAACACAGCCACTCCCTTTCCAGCCCTTTCCCTGTGGGGTGAAAGCAAGTCACTTGTCTCATCTGACATCCTCCAATCACTTGTACTTCCTTTGGCACTTTTAATTGCGTCAGAATATTGCTGCCCATCTCCAGCTATCCAGCTCCCTGCATCTTCCATATATTTCTTAACCAACTCACATATATCTTCTCTCCTGTTGCCCCTTTTGCCAGGGTATTTGCATAGTAAAATCCTTGGACTCTTACAGATCCTTCCTTAAAAGATTGCTGCAAGGCTTATATTATTTCTCACTAGTCTGGCCAGGAGTAGACTGAGGTCACTGCCTATTATCCAGGCCAGAAATATCTTATCTTTTTCATACATTTCCCTTTGGTTTTCTATTCTTTATTTCGTCTTTGCAATTAAAGTGCAAACTTATTGGAGTGGGAGAGGTTTTTGTTCTCTGTTTGTGTAGCACTTAGTACAAGGCTTTTGGGACATGTGAATTCCTAGACCCTGCAGTAATAAAAGAATAAACACTTACAGATAGGGTAAAATAAGATAGTGAAGGCAGAATTATCTCCCAAACAAACATTATACATCGCAGAAACTTAGGGCTACCCTCAGCTTCAGAAAAATGCAGTAATATTAGGTCACCAAGCAATGTCTGTCTGTTTGGACAACCTTAGTCCTGGTGTGACACTGTGTAATAACAATATGATTATGGAATTATAGGGATTTAAACTGTCATTGACTCAAACAGATTCTTTTTTTCTGTCCCCTGAGGACTATCAGAGCAAGAGCAACGTCCAGGGGTAGCCAAGGAGAGATCTCCTGAGGATTCCCTCAAGCAACACTTTTCCTTTCTCTCACTGATAAATTAGAAACTCACAGCTCTGATGAATAACAGCAAAGAAGGACATAATTCCTAAAATAATTACTTTGAAAATGTCCTATGGAAAGACTTCAAAGAATTCTGATGATATATGAATAATGAAGAGTCTGTATTTTATAACAGAAGTCATTAGGGATAAATAAAAGTCTGACAGAAGGTGTAAAAAGTACCTATTTTCAATTAACTCTAACTCAAACTAAATAATGGATTTACTTGTAAATTCTCAGAAAATCCATTGCATACTCTGTAAGTACTGTAATTTTAGGAACAATGGAGCATATTTTGTGCATAGTAAAGTGACTGGATCCCTCCTTTAAGTGAAAATTTCATTTCAGCCTCAACTTTAGAGCAGTGCTGGGCACCTTCATAATTCTCCTCCTTCACTCTATCTGCAGACTGAAAATAGAAGATGAATAGGAGCCTACAAGGAAATCTGATATATCATCAGGGGAAAAATCTTGACATATAAAGAGAGTTCCATGAATCATGAAAATACATTTCAATAACTAAGCTGGAAGGAAAAGAAATCCAACCTTTATTGGCCAATTATAAAACTATAAATGACTGTACTTTTGAGAATGCTCCTATGGCATCAGTGGAAGTTTTTAAGTAAGCCTGATGAAATCCTGTCCTTCTTGTGTTAGTTTTCAGCACAGCTATTTCAGCACAGACTTTCCATGCTGTCTGATGTTGCTCTCATACTGCTGTTTAAAAAATTTTCATTAAAAGTTCTTCTGGAAATGCACATGGTTTAAACATGGTTTATCAAAATGAAGAAAAAAATTCATAAACACCATGCATAGCAATCCTGCAGATTTCATCCCCACTTCACTTCCTTTTCAGGGTGGTCTTCCAAAAACGTTTTCATCAGGAACAGGAAGAAATTATATGTAAGCATAAAATTGTTATCTTGCAATTTTAACATGTCTCTAGATTTTTGACAGTTTCTGCATATTCTAAGCAATTATTTAATCTAAGTACAAGCTGTACAAATTCTAATGTCTTTTGCACTATTGCACATCTATTCTATTGTATGGATTGTTCTTTACAACGTGGATGGAGCTGTGATAAACTACAGATTTAACAGATTTAATCAAAGACTATGCATGTAGCAGAGGACAGTGTTTCTGTAGGAATCATAATGTTATAATTTCCTGCTCTTTCCAGTATATGGCTCTAATATTTCATCAGCATATGGCCCGGGTAAGCTTTTTTAATGTTTTAGCCTGGCTTTCTTGGACATTATATCAAACCTCTGTCCTTGTGCTGTGGATCTGCTTGTCTGTCCCCCTTCCCTCACTCAGAAACTGTAATCTGAACAGGAAAGCCACAGCGCTAATGGCAACCCCAGATGTTATGCAAGAAGCTGTGTCTGAGCTGCAGGAAGAGATCCAGCCTGGTACCAAGCAAAAGGCAGTTTGGAGGTGGTGGTGGTGCATCCTGTTTGGCAGGCCAGTGTTAATGTGTGTGCATGGGACAGGCTGTGGGCACACAGGCAGCTGCCAGCCACCCACAGATGTCCCCTGGAGCAGGGCATGCCACAAGGGGCATGAAGGGATGGAGTGGGAAGGCAAGACTGGTGGGCAAACACCTTGAAAAGAACGTTTCATTGTTCTTTTGGCCACTGAGTAAACTGTTGAATTTTGCTATGCCAGCTCCACAGTGACAGTGGGACTGAATAAGACCTTCAGCTTGTCCCAAAAGCATCCAGGATTCTTGTGAGATCTCCCACCTAAGGTATTTCTAGATCCAAAGCTACACAGCTTGCAAGACCAGAGGATAACAAAGGCATGAAGTCCTTTGATATCTATATATCCATGGCTGTGTGTTATTTTCTGCACTCAGTAAAGGTAAATATGCATGTAATTTGGAGCTGTATTTTTTCTTGATTATGAAAGGGTTAAAAAGAAACTCATTTGCAGCACAGAGGCAGAACGACCTTGTGGGAAGCATTCTGGCCTGTGCCAGCAGTTCTTTCTTCCTTTCCACATAGCTTCTAATGGAAAAGTACTGCCTGCCCTCTGTAAATTATTAATTTCTTCATGTTATCAGATACCGTTGATAAAAAGACAAGTGGCCCCTGTACTGACTGTCTGGGGTAAAATGAATAATTGCTGATGCCCTTTAAACTCTGTATAGGTTTTCATCTACTTTCTACTGAGCTTGGCTTTGCACTGTGCAATGGACTGTTACACACTTTTAGCTGCTCACAAGTAACTCCCTATGGAATAAACCATTACTGCTTTCATTTTAGGTGCTGACTTAGACGAATGACTTTAAATTACTTACAACCTTCAGCTGATCTAAGATGTCAAACAAACTTTAAACTAGTATATGTTCAAGGATGTGTGAACCTGAAAACAAGAAAAGGCGGAGGCGCTTTTTCATTAGTCGCTGCTTCGTATGTGAAGGAAGGTCAGCCCCTGGAGCAGCTGGGCATGGAGGCAGCACACACTGCTGCTCCAAGTCAGTGCTCTTAGCTATTATTAATACAAACATCTCAAAGCAGTACCTCTGATAAAAGCTCGATAAAAGCTACTGAGATTAGGGATCATGTTAGCTAGTGACGATAGCATAAATTATCAAGTGGAACAGCTCCAAAATATAGCATAAAGGGACCCATTTAAGAGGGATTATACATCAGGTTCAAAAAGAATGAGGAAGTGATGAGAATAAAAGCACATAGCAGGTCCAACAAGTGGTACTTTTTGCAGGACTGCTGTACCTCAGAAGATTATATTTAACTTTTCAGGATAGGCCATGGAAAGCAAATGAAACTGCAATAGGCACAACAATAAGGATGATCAGCTGTCTAAAATGCTGTAATGTACTGAAAATGGCACTTAACGCATATTCATGAGGGGCAGCAGAGTATTCCTTACTGCAGAGAAATGCATTAGGACTAGCAGCAGGCAGTCTAACTACTGAGGATTTTCTCCACAGCATTCACTTTAGTTCTTCAACACTCCTTCAGAGGTTATACTGCCTCATCATTTGTCATACTACTGCTGAAAGGTAGGGAGCATTTCCAGACCAGTTTATGCTCTTGATCCTCCGAAGAAGAGAAATATCAGGTAGCTTAGTTGCACTCATGTCTTCCACAGGGGCTGTCAAAATGAATGGCGGATCAAAATCGCAAACTAAATTAAACTTCTACTTGGTTTTCCCTGTACATTTACATAAATTTTGAAGGACTAGGACAATGGTGAACCAAATCCTATGCCATGAGGACTTGCAATGCTCTTTATGAATTTACCATTCTTCCTTTTAAGCATGGTAGGTTTCTGTGGAGCAACATGGCTTATTCACTTGTGTTAGCCTTACCCTAGCTATTTGTTCCCAATGATTTTCCTAAGCATGTGCCAGAATCAGATGCTCTACTTTTCTGGAACCACTTAAAACTGAGAAAAATTAGCTGTTTGAGTATTGTTGTGGAGGAGAAAGTCCTGCAGACATAGTCCTCAGAAAAAGGAGCATCAGATCTAGTTGACATTTATAACACTATTTTATCCACTTTACTAAGCAGGCACATCTTCTGGCAAATTAAGTGTGCTTGCTAACAAATTGAACTTGTAGGAAATATAGAGCTAAAACAGGGTTTTCTGTAGATGGGCCAATGTTCTTTTGGTGGAACTACAGGAAACAGCTTGTAAAATTCTCACAATATCTGTTTCTACATCATACCCTTAAGCCCTGTAGTTAAACAGCTAATGAATCATATTTACCCTCAAAATAGTATGGTTTTTGAGTTCAAACTATTAGACAGTAAAAAAGAAAATTCTGTAAACAACAACATTCAAAGCAGATCACAACCATGAAGGTCAGTAGATTCACTGAGTACTGCTTTGGGGTATGGGTGGACAGAGGCAGAAAAGCAGGGAGTAAACGTGGGCTCATATATATGGTGCTCTGAACTGAGGATTGGATGTGCTCTTCTGTGTTGAGAATTTTCTGAATTAGACTCAGAGCAAAAGCCTTTTAAGCTGCTTGGCTCCAACCATGTTTCAGAAAAACAAGGTTTTATATGTTTTTCTTGTAAGTAATTGCCATAACACCAACGACATTGGAATTAAATTCTTGAGAACTTGGAGGCAGTGCCAAAGCTTTGATTTTCAACCAAAAATTCACTCAGATGAAAAAAGAGATGATAACACACAGTGCCATTGTAAATGTATTCCTCTTTGCAGAGAGGCCCAAAAATTAAATGGATGTGTAAAATGTCTTCGCTTTTCCATATTTTAGTTAGTCTGTCCAGTGGTGTTTGTAGGAAATTCAGACTGTGTTGTTGCACTGGTTCCATAGCTAAACGGAAGTTTCCTATACCTTTTCTTGGACTTCTCATGAGCATTAAATTTCTTTAAATGTTTATTTGTCAGCCTCAACTGATAATGTTGCCAGTAGAGGTATGTGCACTAATCTCCTGGCAAACTGGTTTAGTGTGTACTGCAGGGAGCCAACATTATAGTTTAGGCAAACTATGCAAAAGCAAACTACTGTCACCTTAATAAACCCCAGAAAAACCCTAACCTGTCAGTGAGGAGGATTCCTCAAAATCAGGAAAATGAGAAGCTGAATAAGTTAGTGGTTATTTCATATAACAGATGGGCTGGAAGCTGCCCTCACCTAGAAATGGTAGAAACTTGTATCTACCTTCTCCATTGCTTGTCTGAACTAATCACAGAACCAATTAGTGATGAGATTATTGAACCAGATGCTGTCTCTGCTATCCATTCGATTCCTTACCCCTTGATTTGAACAAATGTAAGACAAATGAGAAAGCAAAGGAGATCCTATTGGATTGCAGCACCACTGTCATAAAAGATTATTCTTAAATTGTTTATTGAGTCTAGAAAGAGAAAAATATTTGACAGGAAGGAATAAATGCTGCCAACATTGATTGCTTCACATTTCAAGGGCAAATTTGAAACTGTACTTTCATCATCAGAGAGATGTTCTCATAAACACCTGCAAGAGATATGAAAATCTGGCTGCTGGCATAATTAAATAATAATCTAGAAATGCCTACATGCTGCGCATGGGAGGTTGTGGTGTGCAAGGATGGTGTGAAAGGAAAAGAAAGAAAAGCAAAATGGACAAGAAGGGCCACAAGGACTAATAAGTCAGCAGAGAAAATAAAAATTGTCATAGAAGTCTCCAGAATTTCCTTTTGGAAGGAGTATTGGCAAGAAAGAGCTATCTGTAGAAGAAGCTCTGGCTGATAAACTGGAGGTAGAATTCTGATATTACATAGTCCCAGAAATGAAGATGGTTTGCTTGTCCAAATATGTGAACCCTGCCCTGGCCTTGCCAAATTCCTTCAGGTGCATCCCAGCTCCCCATTTGTGGAGCTGCTTTCTTGCCCACACAAACCACCTTCTTTACTGTGACACAGCAAACATGTCAGAATAGGACTACTTTCTCATTTTCAATTCCTCTGTCAGCTGCATTCCTAACTTTAAGACTTTGTTTTCTCCCATGGAAAGTCTCAAGCCTGCCCTGATGCCTGGTGTTCCTTGGCACTTACCCTGCCATGCTGTTGCTGCTATTTACAGCTCTCCTCATTTTCTTTCTTCAAATATCCAAATAAAACAGAGGTTTCCATGTGTGAACAATGCAATGTATTCAAGGAAAAACCAACAGTAATAAAAGGTATCGGATCACTCAAAGGAAAAATAATGGATTAGGGGAGAGGATGGAAAGAAAAACTAGATTTATAATTTTTCTCTCTGAAAAGAGAGAACAATCTCCTGAAAAAAGAGAAAAACATAAATTGTCCGTAAATTAAAATGTCAATGACTTATTCCCTGTAGAGTGCATGTCATCTTTACTACAAGTATTTCTGATTGTAACATACACATTTCTATGACTGCTGTCTTCTTTTCTGTTTGTCTTTATACAAATCTACTGAAAAAATTCTCTTCAAATATTCTTCATATTCTTCAAATATGAAGTTTGCTATGGAAGTTTTCCTAGCTCAACATGTTTTGCTTGCCAGCACTTACACAGGCAGCCTTTGTGAGTTAATTATTCCAGGTGGCTTAATTCTTCATGACAAATAACAGAAAGGTAGAAAAACACTTATTATTTTTCTAACCCTTACAGAAACTGAGCACTCGGCTGCATTAACTCTCGTGTGACTTTTTAGAGACTGTAGGCACTTTCATGGCCGGAAACAATCTAGTTTATAGCCCAAAAAAGAGACTGAGACAATCCTTATGCTGAAATCAACAGCAAAGTTCTGTTTATCTTTCTTGATCGGCTGAAGTTACTCCAGTGGCTCAGGCCTGGAGTTCAGAGCTGGCTTGCTCAGATTCAAACCATAAATTATAAATGGCTCCCATGTGACAATAACATCACTGAACATCCTCAATGGCCAGTGCTTTGACTGTGCAGCCCAGAGGGAACAGTGTTCATCTGGATGTTTGCATCCGAGCCAGCCCACATTTTAGTGATCTATATAGAGATAGGATCTACTGAGCCTCTGCAGCTCCAAACGACAAGGAGGACACAAGAGCTCATGGAGATGCTATTTAATCTGAGTATGTTACTAGTGACTTCAATACACACATCAGTGCTGTGAGATAGAGACTCAAAGACATAGCACCTTGCTCATCACGTGTATTTGAGTGCTTAACTTCTAAGAATACAAAAAAATTAAAAATTAAATACATAGGTATTTTCTGCACATATGAATCTAACCAGACTGCTTATCCTTTTCTTTCTCTCTCAGATTTTTGCTAGGGATAAAGTTATATTTGACCATCAAGAAGGGTTAGAAAAATTGTGTATCATCAGTCCATAATTCATCATAGCCAGTTTTCAGTCAAGCACTTGTTTGCTCTGATATTTTTATTACATTACTGCCCACATTATTAATGTTGTTTTCAATGTAGACAATTTATATTTGTATTAATAACAGTTAAGAAAAAGTGCCTCTACTGTAATGTTTCAGAATGAAGTTGACATCACAAGTTGACAATGCCTGAGATTCTCAAGATGAAATGCCACAATGTCAGTTTGGCAAAAATATTTGTTTGCAGTTGTGCTCTGCATGATCGTTTATTAAAAAAAGTTCATGAGCTGAGCAGATGTACTCAGTGTTATTGTATTATGCAGAAGAAGTTGCTGTGCTTCAGATCCTAGAGAAGGATAGGAACCTTAAATGAGGACAGGAACACCAAGGATATAAATGTCTCCTGGCCCAAGATCTGCAATAATGAGTAACAGTGGGAGTTAAAAACTCTTGACCTGCAATTCCATAGTTTTCTATTAAAAGACTTATTTTGCTTGATTTGAAACAGATCATATTGGTCAGTATCAGACACAGGTCAGGATATTAGATGGTCTGCTGGTCTTTCATGATATCTAACTCATAGAATCATATCACAGAATCATAGAGTGGCTTAAGTTAGAAGGCACCTTAAAGACCACCTAGTTCCAAACCCCCGACCGTGGGAAGGAACACATTTGCCTAGATCTGGTTGCTCAAGAGCTCCATCCAACCTGGCCTTGAACGCTTACAGAAATGGGGCATCCACAGCTTCTCTGGGGAACTCATTTCAGTGCCTTGCTACCTTCTTGGTCAAGAATTTCATCCTAATATCTAATCTAAATCTCTCCTCTTTTAGTTTAGAACTGTTTGCCTTTGTCCTATCATTATACACCCATGTAAAAAGCCACTTTCCCTCAAAAGATTATAAGTCCCCTTTAAGTACTGGAAGGCCACAATGAGATCTTCCTAGAGCCTTCTCTTCTCCAGCCTAAACAACCCCAGGTCTCTCAGCCTGTCTTCATAGGAGAGGTGCTCCATTCCTTGGAAAATCTTCATGGCCTCTGCTGGACCCTCTGTAACAGGTTCATATCTTTCTTGTTTTGTGGCCCCAAAGGAGGATACAGCACTCCAGGGGAAGTCTCATGAGAGCAGAGTAGAGAGGCAGAATCACCTCCCTTGACCTGCTGGCTACACTACTTTGGATACAGCCCAGGATATGATTGGCTTTCTGGGATGCAAGTGAATATTGCTGGGTCATGTTGAACTTTTAGTCCGCAACCACCCCCAAATATTTCTCCACAGATCTCTCAAGGAGTTCATCTCCCAGCCTAAACTTATGTCTGGTGTTGCCCTGACCCAGGTGTAGCACCTTGCACTTGGACTTGAACCTGATTAGGTTTTCATGGGCCCACTTCTCAAGCTTATCTGGTCTCCTCCTCTGTGACTGGGTTCATGTGGTGGCCGGTGAACATACATTACAAGGGACAAATTCTCAGTAAGATGGGTCCCTAGTACCACAGAAGCCACTTTGTTTTGGGGTGACCAAAAAGGCTTCTCCCAGGATGCTTGTTCTGTTATGTTAATCTATCCCAGTTTGGATTCCCCAGTTGGCATTAGCCTCCACCCCTCATCACTTCCCCATTGGTCCCCGTTCCCTAGTCCTGCCTTTTCCCTGCCCCTGGATAAAACTGTGAGCTTTGGGACCATGTTCGTATTTGCCTCTGCACCCTTCAACAGTGTAGCAGCAATAAATGCTCCTGCCGGAACACACGCAAATGCCCTTCTCGACTCTTTGCTACCGACTAAAATACTGAACCCACCCGTGCGTCTGTGGGTGCAGGCGGGACCCCACGGAGCCAGGCAGGGACAGTATTAGTTTCCCTGTGGTTTGGTGCAGTCAGAAAGATCTGTCATTTGTCTTCATCTCTGTGGAAGGCTTGTAATACAAGGTGATTCAGGGCAGCTAGTGGAACAGTAGTCTGTGTGTGACACACGCTGTAATCGGTTCCTTAGGACACAGAACAACTCAAAATATGACAAAGTTACACTGGCACATAATAGTGATTGACTTAAAAAGAAAACTTTAATGATAACCAGTTAAAAACCCTCTCATCATGAAATTCTATAAACTATTCAGTAGGGGAATTTTAGGTAGGCCAAACTGGTTTTTCTGTCAACAAAATACCCATACAAATTTTGTTAACAAGTGCTTAGGGCTGACCTGGGCAATTTCTTTCCTTTGTCAAGTTGAAGACCGTGCTAGCTGTTTGTTAGAGAAGAAACACATACTTTTTGTTGTGACTGCACTGACTCTTATACCACTGTGTGCTGTTTACCAGGGTTGCTGAACTCCTCACAGCTCAAAGAAAAGATTTGTACACTACTTGCAAAAGTAACTGTAACATGCAGGGCTCTTTGGAGGCAAACCTAGAAGCCAGATGACATATAGCGTGTCATGATTTATACCCAGTGTGGGTTATGCCTCTCCATTAGAGGTAGTCACAGGCCAGGGATGCAGTTCAGAGCTTTCAACTCAAGCCTATACAAAAAGTCAACATTTGTCAGACTGGTGCTTATAACAAATGTAGTTAACTAACATTAAAGTGCTATACACAACACCACGGAACATTCAGATACCCATGCTAAAATAATCTCACCTCCACCACTGCACAGGGCTATAGGTCTAGTATTCTCTATCAAGCATTACATATGTTGTATAATTGTGCTGCACAACTCTGGCTGGTTTTTTTTGGGTTTTATTTTTTTCTCTTTTCCTCATGACCTGTATCAATGAACAGTTTAGCACTTCTGTCAGAGATCCTTATAACCCTAGGAGACAATTATTATATTACAAGCCTATAGGTGAAGGTTGCATTGTTTAAGTCCTAGTCGAGGTCCTGGTAGGGGATAATTCAAGCTCTTAAGTGCCCTAAAAGTCTACCAATGTACTTGACAAACAGATCTGGCTATCACTAATCAGTAGCGTGTAAGTGCTCTACTCACAGTTATTCATGTAAAACCTACTGTAAGTCCTAATGTCCATTTGGTCACTAGCCATTAACAATGAAACAGAATCACATGAAAATTCATATTGAAAGGGGCCTCAAGAGGTTTCCAGACCAACCTCCTGCTCAGACAAGACTCAGTTGTGAGACCAGACCATGTTGCTTAGAGCTATATCAGTTGGGTCTTGAAAACCTCCAAGAATGGAGACTGTGCCATCTCTGTGTGCAATTTGTGCCACTGCTGGACTGGCATGGGGAAAATGTTTCCCCTTACATCCATTTTGAACCTCTCTTGTTTCAAAGTCTGCTGTTCCTCATCCTCCAACCATGTGTTGCTGTAAACCACCCAGATCCATTTCCTTGATGCTGTGCCCATAGGTAGCAGAAGCTGCTGCTGAGTCCTCCCACAACCACTCTCTCCAGGCTGAAGCAGCCCAGAACCCCCAGTCTTTGCCTGCAGTGCAAGCACTCCTGCCCCTATCATCGTGGCTGTCCTACGCTGGGATTGCTCAACTTTGTCAACATCTTTCTTATATTGTGAGTGAGACAAAGATAAGACTCAGCTGTCAAAGGTGTCTATAATTGGGGTGCTGACCTTCAACTCTTCTGTGGGAATACTTAAACTAAAGCAATCAGAACTAGTGATGTGGTCATGCCTTAAGTCAGTGCTCAAACTTGCTCTCATTTGATTTACAAAATTAGACTTGGAAAGTGACAGTGTGGTTCTGTCACTATAAAATGATCATCTCCTGGAGTTTCTGTACAGTATCTGAAATGGAAAACAGAGCTCCCAGCTATGTATCACAGCGACAGCTCACAAAGCCCTCAGTTCAGTGGTAACAGAAACCTTTTAAAACACTTTTTGTCAACAAAACTCCTCAAAAGCTTTCCTAATAAATCCTTGAGGGTTTCCTTGCAATAGTACATGACACTTTTTTCCCCTCTAAATTAGCTTTCTAGTGAGTGGCCTACTGCTGAACATCTAAACATTAAAGTCAGGGAAAACTAGGAGGATGGAGGGGCAGGAAATTACTCACAACAGAGGACAGGCTTACCTGATGGTAGTTTTGTGTTAAAAACCACTAACCCCAGAAGTAAATTGATTTGGTAGAAGAAACAAGTGAAGAAGCAAAGCAAAAAAAGAAAACCTACATTTTAAATTGCTTTTACTTTCAGGTAGCTCTAAGTGACAGTAGTAAAAAAATGATGCAGCTCCCTGTCTGACATTTCAAATGTCTCCACTTCAGCACTGGGTTTGTCTTATTTGTGTTTACTTTTTATGAAAATTCCAGAGAATGCTTTTGTTGGTAGGAAAGTTTGCCAAAAGAATAAACTTCATAAGTGGAAATTCAACTCCAGGAACTCAATGGGGCCTCATTTTTGACATTCCCAGATGCCTGAGAAGAGCAGGTTGAAAGTCATGATCAGCTATCTGCACCCGAAACTTGCTTTGAAGAGTAATAATATCCAATGTGAAACAGAAATGGTACCATATTCCCTCTGTGGGAAATAAAACCAGCTCCGTCTTTAATGATAAAAACACAGTAAACCCAGGTAACTAACTGTATTTCTGAACTGCACATTTTGCAAACAGTCCTTACTATAGGCTGTATATCCTACAAGATATCGAGACTGAAGACATCTTCACCTTTGCAGACTACTGGATTTCACATAGGAGCTATGCTTTTTTTCCCTGAAATATTTTTCTCTTAAATTTTCTCTGTGTTCTGTGTTCTCTAGTTCTGGGCCTGATTTTGGAAAGAAAGTAAAGCTTATTCTTTCTATGCCCTTCCTTTCTTTTCATAGTAAGATTTACTTTCTTGAGAATTTCTTTTTGTTAGTTTTTGGGTTTATTTTAGCACTGTTTCTGTTTACTTGGGATGCATTTTTCCTTTGGACTGTTTTTCCCTCTTCTCAATTATATCTTCTTCTTTCATGCTGTTTTTCTTTGCTCAGCTTTCCATTTCATTCCCTTGCTAGTATGTTTGTTTTTCAGATTCTGCAGCTTCTTTAGGCTATGACTTCTATCAGCCTCTGGTACTGAGAGGGATGATATACAATGGCCAGCTCCCCTGGGATTACTGTTTCAATGCACTGAGAATGCACCAAGGACTCAGGCAGACCTAATCATATTGCACAGTTTGATTGCAGTGTGATTACCCCTGGATGAACGGTTGTTTTCTTTCTCCCACCACAGAGAGCTAGGTAGTCAGCACTGAATAAGAGAAAATTTGAATGACATCAGACAATTGAAATACTTTCTAAATAATGGATCCACATCCTGGCTATACAAATTAAGAATGCATTCCTATTGTTGTTGAACTCCTCAGGAACTATACAGAGTCCTCAGAAAGGCCATTTTGCATGGGAGCAGATGTGCAAAAGAAAGTATTTATAGGAAATTAACTTTTTCCCCCCAGAGTTCTAGAGAGATGTAAAATGGCAGCATGGGAACATACACCATAGTAACTGCTCTAACTCAGAAATGTGCTTTATATAAATACACTCACAAGAACAGATGCTTAGAGATGCATAGGTTATGTCTTATTTTAACATGAAGCAAGCTGAAATCCCCACTTCCTTGTAGGAAAACAGAAGAGGGGAAAATACTATTAGGAAAAGGCTGTTATTTGTTTCAACTGCAAAGATTTCTTTCAGGGGTGGTTTTCTTTTGAACCCCAACTGCACATGCACATTTAGACCTTACATCTCTAGCCTCAACACATTGGATAAAACACCATGCAAGAAATAAGAAGATCACAAGAAGAAACAAAGAGATCACTCCTTGTCATCTACCAGCACCAGTGACAAGTGCCCTGGGCTATTGCACCCCCATGAGAAGAGGGGAGGGGAAAGCAGCAACAAGTCAGGAAGGTGGTGGTAGGATGAGGGTAACCTTGATAAGACCATATTTTTAAACACAGTGGGAGAATGGTCCCATCGCTAATGAAGTAGCACAGAAATTAAGATATATGATTTTAATTCTCTACTCCAATACCCACTATTGCAGTAGTGATGGGAAAATCACAAGATTCTGTGTTTTTACAATATTTGGGTGCCTGACTGCTACTAATTTCAAGGGAAATGAAACGCATAAATGTTTCTCCAATATCTCAAACTTGGTACCAAACCTTTCCCCTTTGGAACACCGGCTGCTCTGCCTCCTCCTATGGATACTTGGGAATGAATATGTCAGGGAGACTACATGGAGCTGCTCAGCATGCAGCTGGTGGAGATTGTGTTCAGCATCTTAGGTGCCTTGTAGAAAGTACAGCTATGTGTGTAGTTACCAGGCATGAGTGTGTAGAAATGTCCTTTGCACCAAGCTCTCCCCAGACATCCTCTCACACACCTATCTTGTTGATGGGCACACTTTGACCAGTTGCAACCTACCCAACAAATACCAACTGCCTTCAGCAGAAGATTTCTGGGGTCTTCCAGTAAGAATTTATTTATTCCATCTGCCTGGTATCAGTCAAATCATCCTGTACGGATTCCTGGATAAAAGGAGCTGACAGTGCCAGCAGGACGTGCTGGGGTCTGTCATTACTGCCTCTGCTGTACCTTGTATCACAATGTGCATGTAGAGAGCACTGATCTTCCAACTGCAATTTATAGAACGGTCACTCACAGCAGAAAGCAATGTAAGTGGTTGGATCATCTGGCTTTGAAGCCATTCACACCCAAAAGCATGAATGTAGGCTATGCAGCTGGGCAGCCTGAGGGAAAGCCAAGTATTTTTGTCACTAATAAATCTGTGGGCAATTGAAGTAATACCCAACTCTTCCTTCATCTGGCTCCTGTCTCACAAACATCATAGTTTTTGAGGAGAGACTGAAGTTGAGGAGCAGCCCTGACAGTTTTTGTGATGAAACCTCATCAGATTGCTCGTCAGGCTTACCATCCAATGCAGGAGAGAGGTGTGGTTAGGGGAGCTGATGGAACATATCCCATAAAAGACAAAAGGAACAAGGCGGAGCTACGCAGGATGCTAAGGTGAGAAGTCAGGTCTGCATCCTCTCTGACACAGGAAGGGCAGTGGCAGTCCTTGAGGATTGCTCCTGCTGAAGGACTGTAAGAAGACAGGGGGGACCATGTTGAGGGACCAAGGACAGAGGTGACCCCCAGGGAAATTGGGCTGCTACAGTCAGAATGAGACAGAAGAGCCATTCATACCTTCTACATTGTTCTTTTCTCCCCATCCCATGGAAGCAATATTATCTTGGTGATTTCTGTGATTTATTGTGAAATTTGGAGCAGAGGAGGTTGTCACAAATTTAACACTTTGACATCACAGTGACTTTTATAGGAGCAAGGAGGTTGTAAAGAAAAAGCACAACACTGCTTTCAATGCAGTAGCTATGGCAAATTAGGAAACAAAGTGAGATATAGATAAAATTCATATGACAAATGGGTATTTCTATGAGAGTGTTCAAAAGAATTTTCTTTGCAAACAAGATAATCTTAAGATGACCATGCTGGGAATCACAGTTTAAAATAAATAGTAATAAAATTTAGAATTTATTTGTGAAAGTCCAAGTATTTTATGCTTTTTCATAAACACTGCAAGCACAAAAAAAAGAGAGTTCATTCCTTTTCTGAGTATTTTATTATTGCTTTTCTAGAACACCTGGGTTATTTCCTCATTCTGTTTAAGACCTTCCAACATCTCTTTATCTAAACTCAGAACCACATGGGATCCTACTTCCACTAATCTATCTTTTGTGTTTAGTGAAAGCTGATAGCAAGATAGGGAGAAGAGCTAAGGACATGATTTTAGGGAAAAGCGATGATCAAAATATTTGGTGCACTGTGTGGAGCAAAAATTGAAGGGTACGATTTAAAATGCTTCCCTAACATTCTGTATGCTGTCGACTAGATAATGTATACACAATAATGTACATTATCTTCTTGGGCACCGCAGTGGCAATTTGCCACATTGATGCTATTCAGGTGTTTCAGCAAGATCCTGGAATCACAAACTACAAGACAACTCTCAATGGTGTTTGTTACAAGCTACTCCTTCAACATGAGACTGCACGTACTGATTGCTTTTAAAATGGATTCGGGTTGCTTCTGGTTGTGCAAAGAGATTGATTCCTATGAAGTGAAGTGAGAGAGCTCTGCTGTATCACTTTGTAAGACTGATGTGACAACATGACAGACATGGCTTCATATGAACACGTTGCTTATTAGATTATGAACAAAGCTGAATGCTGTCATGTGCAGAACATATCTCCTCTCTAAAAGAAAACCTGACTGCGCTGGGAAGCAGCAAGAGAGAAGTAAGAGAGATCCCCGGGCATGTGTCACAGAAGCAATACACAGGGGCTCCTGGTGAAGATTTTCCTCACTCACTGTTGTGTTTGTCCATATTGTGTCTTCTTTTTTATGTAGATCTTTGTCATACCTTTTTCCAGTCAAAAATCTCTAAAATCTACTTATGTTAGTGAGGATAATTTGTCCCTTAGATAGTTAAAAAGAGTTAATATAATACAGGACAAAGATGTTGGCAAGTCAGCTCCTTGTCTTTGGAGGGAAGTTGGAACTCTATGAAAGATATGTATTTCATGTAAAAACCCAGGAGATAATTAATTCATAAAATTAGTGATTCAGATAAGCAGCTGAGCAGAAAACAATTTAGTACTAGATAAAAAGAAATCTTGCACAAAGTCAGTTATAAATCCTACTTTTACTAGAACTGAAACTAGTAGCCCTTGCAGGTGTCTCCATTCCCATGGGAACTGGGGCCAGGGCTCTGCTGCACTGTCTGCACCACTGCCCCCTGCCTGGGGACAGCCCTATCCCATTCCTTGGCAGAATGCAGCCCCCTCATTCTAATTACCTGGCACCTGAGTACTCGTGGCATTACAGTTTCTTCTAGATTGCGCTTTTGGGCATAACACCTAAAGCCCATTTAGAAGCAGTTAGAGGCATATCTACACCAACATGAACATGTCAGTCCCATCTAATTGAGTTAATTAACTGAAGCACTGTGTCACTCTGATGTGGCGTCTGGGTCCAGAGCTCACAAGCTTGCAGGTATTTAGGATCCCTGTATCCCACTCCACTATGAAGTTGGATAGACTCTACCATTAGTCTGAGCCAAAGATTTTGTTTCTGCATCCTACTTAAGTTAGTTTTTCTATTATTTATTTACCTCACTAAGGTACACATCCTCACGAGCATACATCCTCATTATTGTTCTGTCCTTGTAGAAAACATTCACCAAGATGTCTCTGCTGCTTACAGATTGTATAAAGGACTCCTGAGTGGCAATCAGCTGGTTTCTGACCTTACTCTGAAGTGAATAACTACTAGCAGAGCCACTGTTGCACATAAACTAATGGGAGTGAGAGCCTTCCTCTGGGTCTCATCTGCACTCCTATATAGTTTACCCTCTTTACCATCAGTGTGTTTGAAAAGGGATTTTATTGCAGTGATTCCAATACTATCAAACTCACCACTAACATTGCCACTGCCACGAACCTTTGAATAACTAGCTCTGAGAAGTGCAAATGGGACCATTCATTAAATTGGCCCTTATTTTCTGTATTTGTTATTCATAGGTATTTTCTGAATAATTTGGGTGAGTAACATTTGAGCTATAGACTGCTTACAAACCATCCACTCACAGTACCAATGTTCATTACTCCTGTTATGTGACTTGGGTGCCTAAATTTCTGCTCTTTTATTTTTAAACAGAAGAATAGCAACAAGGAAATATGACTGAATATTCACAGCAAGCATAATTTTTACTAAAATTCATTATTTCAAAACATGTGTGTTTCAGATACCTGAGAGGATCTGTGTTGTACTCTGACAGGACTTACACCCTGCTCAACCTTCCCAGAGACCTTACATTGACAATTCCACCAGGTTTCCCACTCAGTGGTGGTTTTTCACTTCCTTCAGGTCTGAAGATATTTCTTGATGTGAGGCAGCTAAGAAATTGTTACAGATATATATTAGCAGCATGCATGCAGCTCTTTCGCAAATAAAGAAAAAGTTGTGTGCTCTCAAGCTCCTCTGCTTTTTTCTTCTCACTCCATTAATCTAATAAAATATGTTGTCTCTCCTTAGAAACTCTATTCACTTTCTGAGGGAACAGAAGGAAGCCAGGGTATTTGCATATTGAACAGAATAGAAATTGTTGCATGATGCTCCCCAAAGAGCAGATGAAAATAGGAGCATTTATTTGCAGCTGCCAGTGGAACAGAGAGATATGAAACTTTGTTAGTACTTTGCCAGAAACTGGAAGTCAGTGGGGAGCAAGAGCCCTGAGGGCTCTTCCTGACACATGGAGCAGATGAATGGAGGAAGCAATACAATTAGAGAAACCATGAAATGTTTGGAAATGCCAAGGACTAGCAGGCATTACAGGTCAATGCTCTGGACTACCAAATGCCCTGGAGAAAGGGAAATGACAAATTCTGGGAGTAGAGCTGAGCTGTAAGAAATTTGTGGGGTTCCAGGGTTTTTCCAATTCAATGTGTTTCTAATGAAGTAAAATCAGAGTACCCATGAGGATGTAGCCAAAACTGTTAGCAGGAAAAAAATTACCCCAGTTAAAAATCTGCATCAGATTCTGGATTTGAAGGGGTTAAAGAGGAAAGGGGTCTGGTTCCAGGCACCCAGAGCAAGAACAAAACTAAGAGCATGTGAAAAAGTGGCTCAGCAATGCATCCTTGGCAGTTAGAATTGATTTAGTACTGAAAATGTATTTTCCTTGTGATGTGGTCAGAAGCAGGGGAGTAAGAGGAACAGAAATGAGATAAAACCAGAAAGTTTTAAGAAATATGAATATGCTGTGACAAGTCAGGGACTATAATTTGTTTGTTGTGCAGAGCAGTACTTGCCCAAAGGAGGGGATGTGAAGGCACTCAGTGCTGTGACACTGGCAGCCTGTGGCTCAGCACCGCTGGCAGAGAGTTGCTTCTGGTGCTCACATGCTCCTTCCTCTTCTTCAGCCAGCACTACAGTCAGTGACTACTCCTCAATTTCCATGCAATCCTCCCATCACTACCCTTTACTGCTGCAGGAACAGTGTCCCTGTGTCAACTGAAAACTTAATCACTGTTAAATTTCATAAATTTTGAGGTAGGTGACCAGCTGTCCACACATTTGCTGTGCTCACATGCAATACAGGAGGTTTTAAAGGAACTTCACCATCTTGTTTTCAAGATATGAGAATCTATTCTTTGTAGAAAGGTTTGTCTTACTGCCTGGGAAAGTGGCATAAGACTTTACGAGCTGATTTCTACTCCAGACAAAACCAAGGACCTTGTTTCTCTCAGGCTTATCTCAGCTGAAAAATATGGCATATTTCAGTTTGCACCTACGGAAATATGATAGCAACCTTAGAGATGTCAGTGTAAAGACTGTCTTAATGCAGCTTTAATATAGTTTGATATCACCATCTAAAGGATCATAAAAGAAAACTGTACATATACAAGCAAAACCTGAATGGAAAAGATGTGCAGAAAAATGCTCAAAGATGTTGTCATGACAACAATGAAAGTCAGTAGATTACCACTTAAAAGCATCTGTAATTTGAAGCTTTTCCTGGGAAAAAAAGGAAGCTGACTTGTTTGACATGTGATGAGTTTATAAGAGTGAAGTGTGTTCCCTTTCTGGAAGAAACTGTACCATATTTTAAAAATTTTATGTTGATATAATTGAAGACTAAAAGTGGCAAGTGGTGCATGGCATCACAACTAAAGGACTCACATCCCCAGCAATTAGACTGAAATAAAGTAGTTTCTAAATTTTCTAGAAATGTAATTTCCCATCTATACCTGAAAGTTTTCATGGAGAACTGCCATTGAATACATTATAAATAAATAAAAGAATTATTCTAGAACTGAGTGGTTCACAATTCTTCAAGATTGTTTTATACAAAAGTAGAGAGGTTTCAAACAATCAAAAATATTCAAGTTACTTAGCAATCTGATATCAGATAAACATGGAAAGCAGAAAGTGATTTTAGCCAGAACTCGCTTGCAGTGAAGATTGTGCAGGAGACAGACCTCCCATCTCATGAAGGATTTTGTACTTTTCAATCTTGACTTGTTCCGAATCTAAATAAAATAGAATAAAATATAGAAAGGAGAACACTGAAAAAATTTCCTTTTATGTTTTATAGAAACATTTCCACTTGCTTTTACCTGTTTTATTTTCCCTGTTTTCTTCACGAGTAATTTCTCTCCCCCATCCTTGGCTATGTCTATACCAGTGACCTGTCTTAACCCCTGGCTATTTATTTTCTCTTCCTAATCTCTTTATTTAGCTACTCACTCACCAATTCAGTTATTGCTCTTCTTACTCCACTGACTGAGCATTTTTGTCAGAGCTCTTACAGACTTTTATATGTCTTGTTCCCTCACCAGCTCTCCATTCTCGTTCTCTGAAGTCTGCCAGCTATGTTGAACCTGTCAGCTGCACCCTTCTCCAAAGCTTGTTCTTTCTTCAATTTGCCTGCTTCTAAGTCCTGCCTTATAGCAAAAAGTCCTCCTTTTTCCCTCTCTTGCCATCTACAACCAGTCTCTCAGTCTCAACCACAAATATAATTGCCCCATTACATTGACTCATTACACTGATTGCTCTATTAAAGCCTCTTGTGTCCAGCTACACCAACAGGGATGACTTATCTTTGTGTCCATCAATATTTCATATTGATGGACACAAAGATAAGTCAGCCCATAGCACAGTTTTCATGGCAACAAAATGGAGGAGAGCTACCACAGTACAGTGCAAATTTCACTTCCTGGTTCCATAGTTTTCCAAAGGCACCTTTTGTCCTAAAGCTGTTAATCAAGAATTTTCAGGTTATGGATGAACAGAAGATTATACAAGAATATATATGGAGGTCTCATCAGTTTTGCCTGGAATACTCTGAATACTGTTGTACTAGTTTGAAAACAAACTAGTGGGAGATACCAAGGCAGAATAACAATTTAATAGGGAAATAAAAGGAGGGGGGAAAAAAATAAAGGCAGATAACACTGGGTTAAACTGACAGAGTCAGGATACAACCTGACTCCCTGTTAGTCAGGGTGGTGGTAGCAGTCTGGTAGAATGATGGCTGCAGTCCTCCCAAAGTGGCAATCCTGTAGAAAAGGGTCTGCTCTTCCTCAGGAGTTCCAGTGGTGGCTGTGTAGCTCCTGTCCTCTGGAAATCCAGTGAGAAGGTTGTCTCTGGTGTTCAGCATCTCAGATTATATCCACGATGGGATGCTTGGTTCCTCCCTCTGGGTGGAGCATCTCACAATGGGGTAATGAGTCATGAGGCCAAGTGTTGATTAGGCTCATTAACAGAAGATGGTCCGGAGGGAGTTATCTCTGAGTCATGCGGCAGGACAATGATGGGCCATTAACAGAAAGATAGTCTGGGGGGAGGAGGCAAGGGAACACTGCCCCACCTGGTTTCAACAGCTCATGAGGATGGTAATAGAATACACTGCAACCCAGGACAACTGTGCTATGGCCAAGAGCTCCAGCACAACACTCTTAGAACCTAAATTCAGAAAATAGATAGAAAAAGGAATATAAAAAGAAGATACTTGCCTACAGTCACACAGCAGCCCTGTAGCAGATTGCTTTACAGCCTGCTAGAGTCCTGAACTACTGACTCATACACAAGGAATATAGTTTTGTATGCATGGATTAATGTATTGTCCTACCAACTCTCCACAAAGCTAAGGAGAATAAAAAAATAATTTTAAGCTTCCATAATCCATTGCTGAAAGCATTCTTGGAAATAAACCCCTTGTTTTAGCATTTATTTTATGCCACAGCTCCTTCAGGGGCAGATTTGTAAAAATGCCCAGGCATCTAATGATGTTGACAGATTTCCAATTGCATTTCCAAAAGACAGAATGTCTATAAATTCTGTCATGCAGATCTCTGTAACATTTAGGGCCTACATTAATTTCCTTCGCTCTAGTCTGAATTTTTTCAGTGTTATTTTTTTAACTTTGTCTATTTACTTTTTTTCCAAATATTATGTAACTCTTGAGAGCAAAGTAGTCTTATAACACTGAATTGAGCTTTCAGAGTCTCAGCAAACCTGAGAAGAAATATGTACATTGGGCCCTTCAGGAGAAAGAAATCTTACCCCACAAAAATAAGACTGATGGTCAGAGGACTGAGGTGTATACTTCACCTCTGTGCCAGGGCTCTACAGGGATGCATTCCCTAAATTGGAGATGTAGGTATTCAAAAATTATGAACAGGTCCTCAGCCCACTTGCTGTAGAGAGTTTGCATGCAACTTTCTACCATGGTGCATTACGTGTGGTTGTTCTGCCTTCTTAAGCAAAGGCATTTTGGCACCGTGTAAAAAATCAGTACTGTGCTTTGCTACCTAGTGGTCCAGATTTTCAGTCCTGATTGCCAAGAACTGCATGGCTCAAAGGAAGTATCTTGGCTCCCCACACAACTGAGAACCCAGTGGCTTCAAACGAAGGTGCCTCTGGTTTACATGATGCAGGTGTTAGCTCTCCCAGGGACTTAGCAAGCTGGAACACGGTGCAGCTGCCTAGCCTGTCAGTGGTATTGTAAGGTTTATGCATTATATGAGATGCTGGGAAAAGGTATATTCTTTGAAACCTTCAGATGACAGCTTCTCCAGGAATGCAGGGAATGATAATGAGTATTCCTGTCCCCATCAGACCCACTCCTTTCCTCCGAAGCACTGCAGTGCTGGTTTGGTGATGTGTGCCTCAAGGAGCAAGGGCTGTGCTGTCTCCCTTTGCACAGCTGGCTGTAGATAGCAGGAAAAAACAGCTTGTAATGGGGCTGTGTCGACACTCAGTGAACAATCTAAACCAACTGATCATCTCTTGCCTGTGTCGGGTGGAAAGGGAAAGTAATTAACTCTAAGCCCAAACCCATGCCGTTGTTTTCATGGTGGCAGCACTGGCAATGTATCTGTGCTGCTCATTTAGAACAAGTAGCAGCAATCTTCTTCCATGTCCTGACTGGGCACTTAAGCAGTGAGGATTGGATTCAACTGTGTCATACAAGCACTGCTGCTCACAGCATCTGATGGCTTTGATGTTAATGATACAGGAAGCTGTTGCTCTCCATGGTGAGCTGATGTGCAGGGAAAGTGAGATCTGTAAAGATGGGATTCAATTGTGGGAACTTTGTAGGTGTTAAATGAACCTGCATTGGAGGGCTGCCAAGGGAGGAGATGCAGGAAAATCTGATGAGAGATACCAGGCATGAGAGTTAATTGTGTTTCGGAGGTTGGTGAAAAAGCTAAAATTAAACCATTATCAAAGAAAAGCCTTGGACAGTTTGTTTTAAAACAGAGTTAATGGCTGGAGCCTGGAGAAAACCTAATTAAAAGAGAAGAGAAAACAAATGGGGTTTAGGACTGTGGCAGTGCATTCAGAAACAGTTTTATATATGGATTTTCTCCTGTTCCCTGCTGTATTTCTGTGACTAGAAGACCCATTAAGGTGAGGCTCATTAAAAAGGGTTTGTAGCTATGTATGAGCAAGGTGTTTTGCATAGGGCTGCAACATGAAGCCCCATTGCTAATTTTCATCATGAGAACAGACTTTTATCTTGGAGGTGGTTTTGAAGAAAAGGTACCAGCCCCTTAGAGCTTCATGCCCCAGGATTTCGGCAAGATCAGAGCTGCCAAAAAAATGGAGCAAACTGTAAGCACTACAACTGCCTTGAGATGGAACACTACAACTGCCTTTTCCTTAGCTCTGTGGTGATGGGTGGGAGTTAGGGTTTACCTGTCTGTACTCCAGATGTTTATATCTTAACACATCATCATGACCTAATTTTATATCTGAATAAAAGAGATTGGCATTTTCAAGTTGTGATTTAGCTGGCCTAGTTAGATACCTACCTTAGGATGACATGAATCACACCCTGAACGGGCTTGTCTCCAGTGACTTGTTGAAGGAATCTAGAGAAATAGTGTGGCGTAACTACATTTACACTCGATCAGATTTAACACAGTGCTGTGAATCACCTGGAAGGGAGATTTACTGTGAATTTGAGATTGTTTCTCTTCTGTCTTCCTCAGAAATACAAGTCCTGGAGAGAAGCAAGGATTGCTTTTCCTTACCGCTGTGTTTTTCACTTTCTGTGCTCAGTGGGGGATGACACAGTTTCGAGAAAAAGTTTAGCCAAAATTTGAGACTTCTTATGAGTTCTTATGCTGCCTAGAAATATCTCTTGTCTGCTAAAACATGCGTGTCTTCCAGTCCTGGCCATGCATAAGGCTCACCCTGCAACTTGAGTTCACAAATTCAGCCTTATACAACCGGCATCCACCTTGTATCAGTCTGGACCACCAATGCTGTTGGATAGCTCCTATTCAGCTGCCTGCTGTCATTATGGTTAGGATTAGGATTCAGAGAGCCATGGAACCTACACCTGCAGGAACACTGGGCCTGGAAAAGGCATGGCACTGCACCAATATTCGTCTCTCAACACCATCCTAATGTGGGCCAGCAACAGTGCTGGGGTGCTCAGCCTCATTCCTCAGCTTTTATTAGGATTAGGGTTTGGGTTCAGAGTGCCACAAAGGCTGGAGCTCCAGAGTCACTGGGGATGCAAAAGGCATGAGACGGAGATTTCTACAGGTTGTTGGCAACCCCAGGTTTCTGTTGTTGTCCCTAGGAGGCAGCGTCTAACTGCAGTGTCTGGTGCCTGGGCACACATTCCTCCAGGGCTCCTCGTCCAGAATTGCTGAGGTAATTGGCTCCTGTGGCGAAGGAGCTTGTTGGGGATGCATGGTTATGTGCTCCTTGTGGCTGCCTTGCTGCTTACCCTGACATTGCCATAGCTTATAAAAGCCTGCAGTCTACTGGAGTGTTTGTCAGCTCCTCTTCAGTAAGGCTGGGACCCACTGTCCCCCTTTTCCAGGGTCTGGGCTCCAGCTGTGTGGTGTAGGGGATGTCTAGGGGGAAACACAAGCACAGGATGGGTGTGTTGGTGATGCTTCCCCATGGTGATCTCCCAGCCTCAGGACACATCTGGCTCAGGAACCTGAGGGATGAGAAAAGGTGTGTGCACAGCTGGAAACCCCTGATAGATTTTTCTCCTGTTAATTTTTCTGATGGCATCCATGTAAACTTAAAGCATCTAAAGGTGCCAGTGATCCCCAAAGACTACTCAAGCTATTGCTCTTCAAAGCCTTACCTGTCCCTTTCTGTCTCATTTTTACCTTTGACTGGTATAAGAGGGGACAAAGAAGAGCTGCTTTATAGCACAGTTAGGACCATACCCACTAGAGACACTGTGGCTGTTTCCATGGGTTTTCTGTAGCCTGGGAGGTTGATGTTGGTGTTTATAGTCCCAAAGTCATCATCCTGGTCACCATTCTTTTAAATCCTATTGTGCATTTTCTATAAAAATGAGCTGCTTGTTCTTTGTGAAAGCTCTATCAAATATATTGTGCATATATCTGGCTGGCTGTCACAGGTAATCTGCTCTTTTTGCTAATGGCTACAGTTCTCTGAAATTGTTTTGCACCTCTAGATTCTCTTAATAGAAGTGTTGTTTGCAGTGTGCTCATTTCCCATTTTATTACCGGTGTAATGGTTCCTTTGCAAAGATTAACTGAGTCACAGGGCCTCTTAATATAAGCAACTTCATAGCAGATGAAAGAGAAATTGATATAGTTTATCCTAGATCTAAAAAATACTTCAGATGTTTATTTAGTAAGTGGTGGCATGAATAACTTAAAAATACCCACTGTGCAACGTCAAAAGAGCATCAGAAAGGTTACAATGAAAATACCCCAGATCTCATCCGAAATCATTCTTATCATATAAATATTACACCTTTTTCTTATATTTATACATAGTTTAATTTGCTACTTGCAGACAAAAAATCCTGTCAGAGACTTTTCTGGTTCATACAGTATTAGAGTCAAGTATGCCTGTCCATATAAAATTTAAAGAAAAGGATAATTTCTGTTTCTAAGAAACCGCAGGACACCCTGATGCTTATAAACTGTCCTGACTGGTGACACAATAGCAGAAGAGAGAGCAGTAAAGTGCAAATCAATTAAAGTAGATATGCCTGAGATGGCTCTCTTTGCAGTTGAACATGGCATTCACAGACTGTGCTTCATACAGGTGGTCTGAGTCCAAAATAAGAGTTATGGTCCTTGATATATGCGAGAGCAAATGGGTCCCCATGAACTTTGTGTCACACTCTGCTGTGTGGTGTTTGTTGACAGTTGATTGCAGTTGCCTGAGATGAGGATTTCCAGAAAGCTTCAGGTCTTCATTAGAAAATGCCTACAAGAGAAACGCATGCCTTATTACACAGTGCTCTGTTGCTCTGACAAACCTGACTTTCCCATGCCCTCCATGAGTCCTCATCCCTTGGTGGGGAGGGCTACCTCATCACTGCAAAAAATCCTTATTTTTTTGGTCCCAATCCTCTGTGAGTGATGTAGAAAAAAGGTAACGGAGGAGTTCCTGGCTGAGAACATTGTGCAGCTCTGCAGTATGATGGGTGCGCAGCTGTCCACACGGTTAGCAAGGCCGGGACCAGAAGATTCTACTGGAATAAACCTGGGTCCTTAGAGAACGATTCTTGTAAGGCAGCTGATGAGAAACTAATGTGATGCTTAAATCTTCAGACTTAGGATACTAAAGCAATAACAGATGGAAACCTTAAATCTCAACACTTATCTTTATTCCATGTGGCAAACTATACACACACACACACACACACACACATACACACAGAGTGTATGCATCTGAGCTAACGTGGTTACACTGCTATATTTAGTTTGCATATATTTCATACTCTTGCATAGTCTTTCCATAAAGGCTAATAAAACCTGTGGAATTGCTCAAGAAAACATTGAGAGCCTAATTATCTCACTAGTAGGCTTCAAAAATTGCAGTTTTTGGAAGAGACTGGGAGATCTAATGTATCATGATTGAAACAGGATACAAATTTTTCCAAATTTCAATGATGCTTGTGTTGTGGGAGCTGAATTGAACAGATCTATTAAAGAGAAGACATCAGGAAAAAAATTCATATTTATGGTAAGATCCCTACTTACATTAAAGGCTGGTGAGGACTAGATGAGACGCTGAAAGCAGTATCCATGTGAAATATCAATTGACATTTTTATACCTAGGAACTCCATCTGCCATCAGAAGAACACCAGGTATTTTGTTCTCAGAGTTTCTGCAAGCTGTGTTACCTTCATTTGCCTGTCTCATATATTAAGTAGTACGATGAAACCTCTTATTCATGTTTTCATAACATACTAGTGTTTCCATCTACTGTGTCTTCTTGCCTAAACCTGTGCCTCCATACACAGAGAGGATGAGGCTCCTCTAGACAGCAATAATTGAAAACCTTTTCATCTTTGTTCTTTGTAGTGGCTCCTACTTTGTTTACCATACATTTTTCAAACCCTCTCCTACAAACAGAATCATTAATTTTTCATGGTTTTTTTAGTGGAGCTTATTAGTAAAGACTTTTAGCTTTTCACAAACTTTCCTTTAGTTTCACAATGCTTTTGAAAGATAAGTACTATCAGCTGCATTTTGCAATTGTCAAACAAAGGTGTGGAGCAAATAAAGCAAAAAAGAGAATAATTTGGTGTGGTTTTCTTCAAGTATGTAATGTGATATGGTATTTCACATGTTTGGAGTTCTTCTTCTTTTAACGTCCACTGCAGCTGTGAATCTTCAGTTTTTCACCTTCGTGCCAAATTTCAAGTGTCTTCTCTAAGGACAAGAGCTTATGAAAGATGAGGTCAGAAGCATTTCTAACACACACAAAACCTAGCCTCATTCAGAGAAACACTGTGAATGGTTAGAGACAAAATGCTCCACAAAACTTCAGTCTGAGGCAGTCATGGGACATATAACATTTCAATCTGTATTATTAGGATTTGACAATTCACATGCAAACAAGAACATTTTACTGCAGTGTTTAGCAACCATAGTAACAGCTGATGCTTTCAGACAAAGAGCACTCTAAAAAAAGTGCTGTGCCTGATAAACTAGGGGTCGTGTCGACTTCTATTTCAGTCCTGAAAAAAAGCCTTGTGCCGTGAATGCTTCTCTGTTCCTTACAAATAAAAAATACTGCTTCTCAAACCTGTAATAAGATTGTGTTTTTTATAAGAATTTTCAGTTTTAGACCAGGTTTGGAAATTTCATTCCTTTAAATATTTTAGAATTTTTTTCCTGAAATTCAGAGATTTAAGTGAGAAAAAGGTGGGTCTAAATTCCTCCAAAATTTTGCTGCTGGCCTGGAAAAAATGAAATATTATTTATACTAGGACCTTTAAGAGTGTTCTTATATCTTTACATTTTCTATACAATATTTTCCTAACATGATCTTTTTTTTTGAGCTGAAGAAGGGTCTTGCAAGCACCTTAAGGCATTCAAGTGGGATTTAGAGCACATGAATTCATTTCCCGTGCCTGCTTAGCAAATGCTCCATGTGGTGGCTTTGCTCTGCCTCTGGTGCATTTTCCTATCTATCAGATGGCTACCACAGTGTAAAAACTGCCAGCCTGCCACCTGGCAGGTTCTACCTAGCTGACATGGCTTTACTCTCGCCCTGTCACCTGTCACCTGTTCGTGGGGTAACTGAACCTGCCAGTTCCACACCATCTCGGGTGTGATGGGCTCAATGGACATGTGCCTGGCAGGTGACCTGTTTGTGCATCACAACTGCAATAGATCTCAAATGCATCAGATTTCTCTCTCATGCACAGAGAAAAATGCACATACACAATCTCTCCAACACATTCCAGGCCCACTGGAGATAAGCACAAGTGCCATGCACGTAGTGTCTAGTAATTTTTGAAGGTGTCTGGATCTGGTTTTGTGCTAGGTCTGAAGACACCAAAACTGCTGATCCCAATATGGGCCTCCTTGCTTCTAACAGAAATCAAATTAAATAGAAAAACCAGTTATTATTTTCAGTTTTAAATGTGCTCATGCTCTTAGAGATGAATTATTTGAAGAGGCAATAAGACTGTGTATCTACAAATACTTGCACACAAGATGCACTTAGTTACTGGGCTGAAGGAAATAATGGGTAGGAATTTTGGTGATATTAATTGCAGAATCACAGAATGGCTGGGGTTGGAAGGGGCCTCTGGAGCTCATCTGGTCCAGCCCTCTGCTAAAGTGGGTTCCCCTAGAGGAGGTTGCACAGGATCGTGTCCAGGTGGGTTTTGAATATCTCCAGAGAAGGAGACTTCACAACCTCTATGGACAACTTTCTTCAGTGTTCAGTCACCCTCACAGAAAAGAAGTTCTCCCTCATATTAAGATATGTGCCACTTGCCCCCCATTCTGTCACTAGGCATCACTGAAAAGAGTCTGATGAACTTATCAAGGCAAGAACAAGAATGATGACAAGAATGAAAGAGAAAAAAGTGGTCCATTTTAATGATGCTTGAATTCTAGAATCTTAATAACAGTGAGAATATTTCTATTAGTTACAAAAAGAAAGGATCATTTTGACAGTAAAAACTTATACCCCTTATTCTTAAGTTGCATTCTTTTCTTTTTGATAAAAATATCTCTTCAACACCATTTTTAGAGAGATTATAAATAAATCTATAACACTTTCCTACGTACTGTACAGCTATATTACTCTAACTAATCTTGATATAACTATCAGGAAGTGAGTTAGCTGTTCACTCTTTTGTATTTAATGGATCCCAAGTCACATTTTTCCTGGATAATGGAAATGTGATGAGTATTCTGACAAATTCTCTTTATATGAATCCTTCTTCATTTTTACACAAGAAATAATGACAAACATTTATACAATCTTACATCTGAACTAAGTAAATTAATTCAAGATTTCCACTCTAAATTTCTGCTTATGAAGCCATGAATATATTTCCTGCTCTCTTTATTTCTCCAAAGGGATGCCATCCATTCTCTCACCATAAAAGCTGCAATCTAAAGACCGTTGATAGCAGTGTGATTGGCAGCGTGATGCTATTTTATTGGCATATGAGGTTAAGAATATAACATGAAAGTGAATGAATATATTTGGTTGTTTGATGTCCATCACTTAGAAGCACCAATCTTAATGTTGGCAATTATGGAATTTTCTTCCTTGCTGTCACACAAAACAGGTTTGATTTTTCTTTCATTTATCGTAGCTGTATTCTGTCACTTTGCTGAAGTTATTCTGATTTCAATGTAAGTTAAGAATTAGATTGAATTTGGTTTTGCCAGAATAAATTATTCTCAAGGGACATGACCGAAGTTCAGAGAAAAAGAATATTGAAAGACTGTCCTTCGATATGTGCTGGATCAGGCTCATCACAAACTTTAAAATTCTTCTCCACAGAAGTCTCTAGAGAGCCTTTGAGAGAGATTTTGGTGGAGTCTGATGAGCTTTATTGGAAAGACCTGGGACCTTTCACAGTCAGAAATCAAGGGATCTGAAGGGGAAGCCAAGAAAAGATGATCATCTTATGCTGAGGAAGAATGACCAGATCATAGCCTTTTATTATTATTACTATGAATGACTGCTGGACATGGCTTAGGAAACAGATAACAATGTAAGAGGCTGTCAAACGCTAGAGTTAGCACGAGTTACATGACAGCAGGATGAATTTCATGGGAGTTTAGAGGGGATTGTTGGCAGCCGTTTGAGGCTGGTACCTTGCAATGAAAACAGTGCACATCAAAAATATCATACAAGGCTGAAATGACTGAGAAAACTGTAAAAATGTCCTTGAGTTTGTGTATTGATATAACAAAAATAGGATTGGTACAGAAAAAGTAATTGCGGATGAGTTGTTTATTTGTGAGGAGACTGGGTCAGGGAAATGAGAGGCTAAGTAACTGGAAAAGGAATATAACATAGTAAAAATTATATAATCCTGCCAGGCAGCCCATGCTTGATTTCTCCAGTTGAATCAGGACAAAAAATGAAAGCATTTTTCTTAATGTATGACGCACATCAAAGCCACTGCCACAGTCAGGACTAGAGTGGGGACAGGATGCTTTCTCTTGTGTTTAAGTGCTCACCCAATGAGCAGACTGAGCTATCAGTGCCCATCCCTTATCTGATGGCATCAACCATCTTCCACCATCTACTCACCACTTCCTATCATTAATATTTTAATAGATGATGCTCATACAGTGAAATATTTATTGAAGACTTTGACCAGCATTAAGATTGCCAATCTCAAAGTGCTGCATGCACCCTGGGACTCCCATGGTCAATGATGCCACCAGCCATCATTTGGATAAACACTTCTCAGGTGTCTCATGCCTTGGTCTACACTGGCCAAGACATAGTTCATCACAGAGTGTCACGCAGTACTTAAGGATGAAATCTATAATTTTTTTTTTTTTTTTTAAAAATCAGCCTACAATGCCAAGTAATTATGTCTAAATCTTGGTCTTTTAAAAGATGGTTGCCCAACAAAGTATGCCCTTCTGAGTGTATGTATGAATATTGAAAGACCCCCTGCCCTGTAGCCAAGTATTTTTAGATATTTGGAAAAATAATCCAAAATCATGACTCTACAGTTTTTTAGTTCCTGTGGAAGCACTCCAGCAGAGGGAGTGCATGCTACCCTAAAAATTACTAAAGACTAGTTCGATCATATTGGTTGAATAATTTATTGTACAATTCTTATCTTTCAAATAAATTATTCAGAAAATATATTTTTCCATTATTCACTAGTGTCTAGTGCTCCTGGAATAATTCACACCTACATTAATCACAAATTTTACTCAGTGAATTCAATTATTATTTAAAATAAAACATCCATGCCCAGAACTGTGCAAACCACAGAAAGTGATGCTGAAGACAAATAAAGACATCATCAGTTAGCTATTCAGATGACTTATTTGATACCATAGAATATGAACCTCTATATATTCATTTTAATGATGGGAGAGTGTATCAAGACAAACATAAAAGAAAATATTTGCCAAAAATGTAAAAAAATGAAGAAGAGCACTAAGCTGCTGCTAACATTGACAGTGACCAACTATCCTTAGGAAGTATTAGAAGAGATACTCTACATGTAAAGATCAAGAGAATGGCATGGTTTGTCAGTGAACACAAAATGCTACTTTAAAAAATTTGGCAATTAAGTGATGTTGGTGTTAGGAAGGGAAAAAAGTTTCATTCATTGTATTTAGAAATGAATCAAATTAGTAGAGGTTTTGTGTCAGATTTTCATAAACCCTTAGTCTTGGGCTGTTACTGCAATGAGAGCTGCATATTAATCCCATTAGGTGAGGGATGAAGAGCTGCAAAACAGGGTAAAATTATACCCCTTGTCAGCTTTTTCCCCAGATTTTAATGTCGCAGAAAGAGGTGTTATTTCACAATGAATCATAGAATCATTTAGGTTGGAAAACTCTCCAAGACCATCGAGTCTAACTGTTAATCAGCACTGCCAAGACCACCAGTAAATATGTCCCTAAGTGCCACCTTGAGGAATGGGGTGAGCCTCAGCCCAACCCAAAGGCTTACTCCTCTAGAATCCCCGAAAGCAAAAAATTTGCTTTGAGGATGATTAATTTTCATTGTGAGTTCTGTCAGCGATCATAGGAAATTAATCCCAGGGATCAAAATCTACTTCTATGACAACAGGTCTAAATCATCAGGATTTTGCACATTAACAAAGTTAGTCTACACTTATTTAAATTTTGTTGTACATCATGGCAGAGGTAATTAATGCTATGACTGATCAACTTATTTGAGGATTTTATGGATACTTTCAATCATTAATCTTTGTGTCATGACTTGTGCTTGTTTTTCACTGGGAGAACAACATCAGCAGGCAGTTGCTGTAGAAGTAGAAGGTTCCAGAGACACCACACAGGAAAAAAAAGATAGATTTTTTTTTTTTGATTTTGTATATATTAAGGTTGTGGGTTTATGTTGTATTATAGTCTGTCTGAGTTAAATGAGAATACTAATTCCTGTTAAATTCAAGTTTTTAAACATATTTGGGGTGTTCTCACTTACAACTCCAAGTTACATGAGGAACAGACTTTACATGGAGATTTGGTTTTTAATATCACAACAAGCATAGTCTTACTTTTCACCTGTGCCTAATGGAATCCTGCCCGCCTCTGAATACGTTACCAATGCTACATCTGTCATTAAACTCAAAATTTTTAATATTGTCATGGCCTGCTTTCCTTTTTATGTTACACTAGGAAAAGGCTAAGAAAGAGAGTATTTCCTATAGTAATCTGTGCAGGCAACTTTTGTTGTAAAACACCCTTCCCTAGCCCTACCCTTCAAGTGCTGGGGTTCCACTTTTCCTGGATAACACCAGGTGCTGATCGCACTTGCCTTGATCTTGCAGCACTGCCTACAGCCAGTATCAGTGGGAGGCTTGTGAGACCAAGCTCAGACAATACAAGTGCAAGATGCTGTCCTTAGAAAGGCTTAGGGACAGGTCAACACGCTTGTTTGCATTCCAGCTTCAGTGACCTTGGGTAGGGTTGGCATGGGACCGATGAACCAAACCTTTGTATTTCAGGCTATTGCCCACTGCCCCCTCCCTTATAGTATCAAAGAGAGAGATTTGTGTTCTAAATGAAGCAATGACCTTTGATCTTGCTTTTTAATTAAGCACCTAGCTAGAAGGTTTCACTGGCCATGTTATTACCTGTGGGTTTATTATTAGATATTAAGATAAAGGATTCAGAGTATATGGTCCTGGTCCTTTATCTTTTCTCACAATGCCTTAAAGCTTGTTTCTGTCTGTAATTTTAAAGACTTTATGCCAGTAATAAAATCCAAATTAGGAAAATAATGGCTCAACCTTATAAAGAGGTTGGGCTAACTGGTATCAGTGTGGTTTCTCTGAAGGTGGTAAGCTGAATTTGTCCTGTGGTATCTCAAAGAAATAGGCTTATTACAAAAGGGTTTGTCATTGAATAAAAGTCAAGCTAAACGAGACACCAAGCTGACTCTAACTTACCAAACCCTTCCCACAAATGGAAGCTTTGAAGTATAATGAAAAGACTAAGAGAAGCCATAATTACATCTTGTTTAACTTGGCCCTTTAAACAGCTACCCCTATAACTTGCTTTTTTTCTTCACATGTCTGCATACAGCATTCAGCTTAATCAACAAATGATTAAAAACCAGATCTATACTTTATGCTTCTGCTTTGCTGAATATTACACAAGTACTTAAAGTTAAACATATGTTTAATGGCTTTAAGGAATCAGGATTTATCTCCTTTTTCTTAAAAAAGGCCTTTCTTTTTCCTTTTGAAAACGTGGTTGAAGTCATGTACTATATACCCTTGTGGGAAAGAATTAATCTTGGACTGGAATGTATAGGGATCATTGTCCTAATAGGATTTAAGCAATTTTTTCTTGCTTTTCAGTATTCACAGTGTCTGGGAAGAAGTGAGTTTGCATGGTTATTTCCCATATTAGTTTCTTTTAGAAAGGTGCTCTAATGGGCATTTGTTCATGGTGATTACACAAAGTGCTGAAAATAGGATTAGTACTTTTAACTACCTTTTAGAAGATAACTGACTGTCATCAAGTCTTGGTGCTGGGTATTCTGTTCTTTTCTTTCTTTGTATCCTACACTAAACCTCTGAAAATCTCAAAAATAAGCAGATTGATTACTTAAAGTCCCTGACTTCTTTGGTTCCAGTCACTCAGAAGGCATCTGTTTGTGCTATAACTATCTGAATCTGGATGTTTTGAGATAGTTTTAGGAAAGTGCTGGAGGAGGAGAGTAAGATGAGGAATTAGCATCCAGGAAAAGCAACTTGATATTCTCTTTAGGAGAGAGTGGCATGGTGGATATATATTCAGGTTACAGAAGGCTTGTCCCACTGATGGTGCTCTCATTCACTCTGAACCAGTTAGTTCTTCTCCTTTCCTGGAGTCATAAAAGCTGTTTCTCTTGCTCAAATGAAACATCTGCAGCATGAGATCTGACTATAACCTGAATACCACTGATAGTAGGCTCCCAAAAGATAATGAAATTACTTCACAACATTCCCATCCTAAAATCTCTTCTCACTGAAAGCAACCTAAAAAATCCACTCATCACTTCACACTCTAGATTTCCTTTTTTGGAAATTCGATGTATTTTTTTCCCCAAGAAAAATTTAGAAAAAAATTGGGTGCCACAGTATCAAGAACAGCCTCTGATACTCCAGATTTCCTTTCTGAAATATGATGCCTGTGGTATGCCCAGATTACATAAATTTCCATGTCCTGTGTATAAACCAATTCAGAACCTCAGGAAATATATTCCTTTTCTTACCCACAATTTCTTTGCCATCAATGTGGCTTGCAGAGGTGAGAAGAGCCAGTGAATTAATTTTTCTCTGAGAAGATTTTAAAAGTGTGTGAGTTTCAGAAGTCCCCCCTCATTCTGGTTACTCCTGCTGACTTCATTAGCTTTTCACCCTGGTAAATCACAGGTCAGTCTCATATTGAAAACTTGCTCCCACACTGTTAAGTAATGTCCTTGGTGAGAAACTGCAATTAATAAATAACAAACAGTAAGATGTGAAAGACAATGCATATCCTGAAAGAATAGAGCCTGAATTTTGTAAGCAGCTGTACAATGTATTTCCAGTTTCTAGAGGAGAAACTAAGACGGATCCCCTCTGTCCTATATAGCTGTATATTGCTCCACAAATTTATTGCAAGAAGTTGTTTTTTTTTTGCCTCTGTAAACAATTCAGATAGATGTGAACAACTTCCAAATAGCAACATAAGTTTAATTCATCTGTCTCAAGTGACATAACATATGTCACTAGTGCCTGCTGCAGAAGCAAGGAAGTCTGCTACATTGTGTAGTATTATACTTTACAGCCATGCAAACCATGTTGTTAGTACTATAGCATTCTGAAAGAGGAATATATGTGGCAACTATGGCAAGCCTTTCTGCATCCACCTCCCTTCTGCAGGGTGTAAAATTTTGCACTTATTTTGTGAGGGGGCCTGGTAGGAAACTACAAATTCTTGGAAAGGAATGGCTTACTGTACCTTTTCTAGGTGAAAAATTCTTTTGAGGTCAAAAGGCAGTGTTTTCTTTCTTCACCTTTTCATTTTTTTATCTGCTGTGAATGTAAAATGAGATCTGAAGGAGAAAAGTGAAGTTGTTGATTCACTAAAATGCTGAGTCTCCTTTCTGAAAAATTAAGCAATTTTTAATAGAAATTCTACCTCTTTATTAGTCTGCAGAGTATAGTTTGGCATTTGACAATGTAATTGTTTCAATGAAAAAACATAAAATCTGCATTCGGAGCGAGATCACATTAGTGTAGTGGAGACATTTTTCAATGAACTCAGTGGGTGACACTGACCAATTCCATTTCTACCATAAAGAAATGTCACACAAACTCAGGTTCTATAGCTAGCAAAGCAGAAATTCTAGACTGCTATGAAACCAACGGCCAAGCTAACCCACCTCTTTTCAGGGAAACTTGAAGCCAGACAGATAGGAAGACCTTAGGCATCTGTGATAGCCTTCCCACTACCAAATCTGTTTCTTAAAAAGTTATGTCAATATTTGTGTAGTATTCTCAACCAAGAACCTGAACCTGTTGTCCAGCCCTAGAAACAACACAGGCTTCTTAAATTGGTATACAATTTCAGGGTCTGCCTATGTAGATAATAATATTAGCTCTTTAGAAACATCATACCAAAAGACTTACTCCTAAGGTCAAGTCATGGCATGTGGTGTCTATCATCTATAAAACTTAACATAATATTTTAATGTAAAAAGCTTTTCAAACAATTTAAAAATATTGAGATCTAGGAGTGGAAAAGAGCCTGAGGACATGATAGTTCCACTTTAAAGAGTCAAACAAGATATTGAAAAAGTAAACTCTCCATTTAGCCATTTCTTTACAGAGGGAGCCCCAAAACTATTTATCAGCAAGAGATGACAAAAACAACTACAAAGAATGTATACAGCCCTCCACACTGAACAGATGTTTTACCACTTACATGCTGCAATCCTGAAATTTTTAGGATTTCTCAGACGCTGCAGAAGCTGTGAGGCCTCACTGTTTATTGCTCCTAGTGGATATAAAATCAAATAATGATTTGTTTGTCATTTAATTTTATGGAAAGTTTTACACTGTCTAGCCCACAACAACTGTGTTGATCTTTCAAATGAGACATAAAACTTGAGGTTTTAACCACTTCTGTTCATTAATATCCCTTGAGGATGTGAGGCTGTTTTCTTTTTTCTTGGAGGGGGCAGGGGTGAGGCTGGTGTTTTGTTTTGGTTCTTTTTTTTTTTTTGAGATTAGGAGTATTAACCTCCTGACTAAATTACTGCTATGGCAATTACATTATTTTTACCTCCATATCCTCCTGCAGCTTCAGTGGAATATGGGTTGTTCTTCTTCTGATGTGTTGTGCAATGCTGGTTTGCGCTATTAAATTATTTCCTTAAGCGTGCCCAAAAGTTTCTACTGGCAACATGTAGCCTAAATTTGCTTATTTGGCACTCTCTGTACCTTTTCTTTCTGACTCTTCAGTCTGGAGTGGGGCCAGACCCATTCAAAGGATGGGTGCGGAGAGCACTGCCCTCCTCCTCCAGTGTAAGCAACATCTTCCTTGAGCAAGGACTTAGGAATGAGCATTACTTTGCCATTTGTGAAAAAGGAACAGATTTCATTTGTCATATCATATGCTCTCCACAGGTTTCAGAAAGAACCACAGGGGAGAACAAAAACTAAGGGCAAAAGATGATGGAAGCACATAGGAAACCCCTCAGCTCACTAATAGTTTCTGTGTTGCACACCGGCTGTTTTTCAGTTTCCTTCTTTTCTAGAAAAGGTATGGGAAGGGTCTTTAAAAACAGCCTAAAGGACTGAACTGCAAAATTTACATTCAATTTCTGTGAGAGTAAAGCACCTAAACCCACAGGTCCCTTGGAAATCCTAGCTACTGAATATAACAGCAGGGAGCAGAGCCAGGGGCTCCATGTGGTCTTCTGGGAATTAAACTATTGCCAAACCTTTTTATGTGTAAAACACTCAGCTCCTGCAATGACAGGAGCAGTACAAAACCTTGAGTAGACAGATAATAAACCATGATTAAATATAAATGACTATCCTTTCTTTCCCAAAATAAATGGTGCTGACTTTACCAGTTTTGAAGGATGCTCTTTGGCTTGCTCTTGGGGCAATGGAAAGTGATGATAAGACAAGCAATACAACAAGTAAAAATAAGGTGACATTGCACAGTTTAGAGACACTGCTGTAAGAGATACCTTGGCATGCACAGAGAAGTCAGCCCTAACTAATCTGCGGATGATGGTTCTTATAAAGTTAAGGTACAGGCAAGGAGAAACTGTTTTGGGGTTGTGACTAAGGACATTCTGACTAAGAACATGACCAAGCCACTTCTGCCCTTTATTTGGGGTGAAATGATCACCAGGAACAACCCACCAGTGCTATATCTCAAGCCTTAAAAGTGTCATGAGTTAGAACAAACTACTACTATGTGCAAAGAGTGTTTATGATTGACTGGAGGGAGGTGTAACTTAAACACTGATGTATTCTGTGCATTGGCACAGATATTTGTTCTAAGTTGTTCTGTTTAGATGAGTTTTAATTATACAAACTTGATTAACAAACCTGTTGATTTCTCTACTGGCAGTTTCAGTTTTCTCAATTGCAATTTGCAGGTCACCAGTTCATTGTGACCCTATAAATGTTTTTATCAGCTTATAGAGCTGATAAAAGAGAGAGAAAATAGTGTGGTCCTATCTGGTCAGCTTTGTCTTCAGAATTATATATTTTGCAATAGTATAAGTAGTATTATTGGGCAATATAAGGCATTTCTTTCTTAAAGCAAATGGCAAGAGAACAGTTTTATTTCATTTATACAGTATTATTTCATTCGACTTGGCTGGCCTTTGATAAAATCATTAACCTCTTCTATGTTAGAAGGATAATAATGTAAGACAGTATTCCTGGCAAATTAAATGTTATTGATATTGGAGAGCAAATAAAAAAGTTAAAGCACAGCCATCATTCATCTTCTCTGCAAGTAAAAGCAGAGTAAAGCATGTTTTGTGTTAGTATAGTTTGGATAAGTTATGAGCAACTGTCTGCAAGTGAGTGATCCAGAGTTCTTTGAACTTTGTCCTAGGAATGAGGGTCATAAACTTCCAGACAGTGTGTGGGACTCTAAACCAATAACCACTGAATGGAAACACGATTGAGTGAGAGCCTTTGTTGGAGAATGATGTGAACTAATATTGCCAATTCTTTTTCAAATAAGGCCCAGTGTGCTTTTTAGCAAAAGTAGGAATGTGGTGGAGACTTGGTTAGGTGAGGACACCATGCCTTTGGGTGTCCACTGGGATTCTTGGTTAGTTCAACAGAGGCACGGGGAAGTTAGAAGGGCCCCTGAGAACTGTGACAGTGATTTAAAAATCTGAGCGCAAAGAATTCCAGCAGATAATTTAGTTCAGTTTATAAAAAACTGAAGGTTCCTGGCAAGCTGAACAGAATCTCTAATGGATATTCAAGGATGATAATTAGCTCTTTAATTGAGAAGCAATATTAGAACTGAAAAAAAGTTCTGCAAGATAAAATGAATGCTAGTGCTGGATATTTTTGATAAAATTCTCTATATTTGAATTAAGTAAATTACGACAGTTATACAGCATATGTTAAACAATGCATCCTGGCACAGGTACTCCTTCTGGTTCAATTAAGCAATTAACAATCTCAGAAATCAACAGCAGTATCCCAACAGCAAGTGGTAGGGCCCCACATGCATTCCCCTCCACTCCTGGGATCCCTAACTACTCAAAGAACTTTGGAGCTGGTGTTAAAATCTGGCTCTCAATACTTTGACACTGCCAGTGGAGAGCAAGTCCTTGTTCTTATGCATGATCAGTTCAGAAAGTAAATCCTGCTGTTCCTGGCACTTTGGTTAATAGCCTTAGTCCCTGAAGCAGAAAATATGTGAGCACAGATAGATTTACCTGTACTCACACAGAAGCCACTTTCAAATTTGTTAAGATGCAGATAGGAGATGAGTGGGGTGCTCAAAAGCTGGAAGCAGATTTCAACCTAAGCACATCACTCAAAGTGCTCTTTTGAACTTGGCCCTTAAGATAGGGAGAGTAAGCAGTCAGATAAACTCCTTCTGCTCAGCCTCCTGGATGAATTGATTTTCCCCAGAAAACATTCATGGAACAAACACTACTGGAGATATCAGTGTATGTGTGTAGTGGTTTGGTCCAAAATACTCATTACTGTTTATCTGCTGTGAGATAAGAATTAGGAGAAATGCAAAGCAGGCACCAAACTTGAAAGAATATAAAGAAGTTTATTAACAGACCTAAAAGAGGGGAAAAAAAAAAAATTATACCACCTTCAGAACTCTCCTCCTCCCCCCACCTTCCTCCCTTCTCCCACTGCCAATGTAAAAAGACAACCCTTAAGATGTTCAGTCTGTTTACCACTTCCATAATAACCTTGTTCAGTCCATTTAGAAAGAGAAGTCTCTTCTTGCTCGTGCTATGGAAACATTATCACAACGAGACAGCCGCCCACTTCCAAATATTGTTCCGTCCATTTAGGAAGAGGAGTCTCTCTGCTCGCATGTGAGTCCCTTCCCCCAACTTGCAGCTTTTCCTGCAACTGCTTTCGAGGGTCCACTCTTGAAGTTTTTTGGGGTACAATGTTAAGGTTGAACCGTTCAGAAACAAAAACAGAGGCCCTTCTCCTTCCCTGGGAGCAAAGGGTCTTCATCATCTTCATCGTTAAGACTATCTCTGGGAGCATCTCTAGGGACTGAGGTTTTCTCCTTTCCCGTTTGGAGCAAAAGTCCTCATCTGGTTCATCTCTCCCTGTCCAAACTTCTCATGAAATTACAGCTGCGTCAGCATCTGCCTATCTCAACGCAGGTGCTTTTGCTCACGAGTTGAACACTCCACCCCCCATATCTTCATGAAATTACAACGGGATACTCTGATATATCATAGCTTCACAACAGAATTTCAGCTTTAAGCATCTCCTCTTTCTCTTCCCTCAGGTTTTCAGCTCTTCACAGCAATAAAAGGGTTAATCTCACCTCGGCCTTGCAGCTCTACAGCTGGAATGTTGAATTTTTCTTATCGCAGTGGAGAGGGGGGAGAGCCGAGCTGCTCCGGCTGCCCACGGCAAGGCAGTGGGGGGGGTTCCACGGCTGGAACAGGTCCATCGACCCAGGATGGCCGTGGCCTGGCCTGGCCTGGCCCGAGCAGGGCCTGGCCGGGCCCGCTGGCCCCCACACGGGGCCCGCAGCCACCTGTCCCAGCGCCGGAAACGAGAGAGAGCTTGGAGGGGGAGTTTGCCTATTCTTAAGTGTGGATCACAGAGGCGGTCACAACTTTAAGTGGCTTAGAGAATTGTCCATATTCAAACTGGCCAGCTGATAGGTTCTGTCAGTTCCCAGAGGAAACTGTAAGCACCCCTTAGCAAGGACATCCCTTCCGGGACTGTGCTTGCTAACCTATGACAATGTGCTTGGCTGGACATTTTTTTAAAGTATTGGCTGCTTAAGAAAGGTTTGCATTTATTAACCTGCCACAGAAAATTTTTGATGGTTTGGGAGTATCTTTAGGGCTTTGCACAAAGATGCTGGCATGGCAACCACCCATCCAACCCAAAAAAAGCACAGCTAGAGCAGTAGTCAGTTAAGAAGGTCAGTTAAGCAAGGTAGGTTCTGATTTTGGTCGTAATTCTCTACTGAAAGGCTAAAAGCACAGAGGTCTTCTACACTGACATGGTTTTTGTGTGTTAAAAGAAAAGAAACAATTCTGCAAGCAAGACTTTGGGCCACATCTATTCTCTGTGATAAACTAACAGCATTTTCTCAACATTACACTGAATCTATATGACCTTCATAAATAATTCACAATTATTTTCAATAATATCCTTATGATGAATAAATCTATGGCAGCTGAGAAATGAAGTCAGCTACTTACTGTATGCACTAAATACTTGAGATTTATCTGGGTGATTTGTTTGGTGTCTGTAAAATTCACTGGCTGTGAATTTTATGGTATTGCCTGAAGCATGTGTTTTCTATCAATACAGTGGGATCAGATAATCATTGACAGTTAGCCACTAAAATTCAAACACATCAGCTGCTGTATTTTAAGAACCATATGTATAACTTGCCAGTGCAGGAAGTACCTGGAGCCAAGTCCAAGAAGGACTTTGATGCCAAATATGGAATTTAGGCAGAACTGAGGTAGCTAGACAGAAAAGTGTAATCTTGAAAATCTTTGTCTAAGCTTCTGTTTAACCCAAGGGGTGTTAAAATTCCCTCAGAAGCTCATTATTTTCATTTTCAATGTATCTGGTCTTGAATAATGCACTACTTAGAACTGCTGCAGTAGCAGTCTTTATCCACAAGTTAATTAACATTTTGGTGTGTCATTCATTCCTGCATCTAACCATAGTCCATAAGCTGAGTTCCCCTGCCTAAATCCTTAGAGGGGCCTTAAGACACTAGCTAAGGCTGACCCGACTAGAAGGTGTGATTATTCTTTCTATTTGAATATGACCACTGGTATCTTTTTTTCTTTTTTCTCCTATCTTAATGGTCACAGTACTCTTGCAAAAAGGTGCCAATCCGGGCTCTGCTCTCCTCTCAGCCTCTCTAAGAGGCTGAAGGCCAGGAAGGGTCAAGGGTTTGTTGGTGACTCAAGACACTCCCAGATCATCAGACTTTAGTCTTTTGGGGAGTAGATATGCTCCACTAATCTGACTGTAACTGGAACACAAGACAGAGAAGAATTCAGGATTGGCTGGGAGATATAAAAAGCAAGAAGAGCCTCACATTTTTTTCTGAAGGCTATGGATATTCACCTGATTTCTGTTCTCCAGAGGCATCACAGAGTACTCATGAACTCTAAGGAAGAGTAGATCAAGTCCTTAAATATTAAATATGATACTACCTAAATATTAAATGCTTTGGTCTTTAATTCCTTCTCTCTTACAACCCTCATGTTCAGGTATGTGTTCATGGCACTCAGTGGGGGGGGTCCTGATACAAGACTGCAACTCAGGTAAGTGGTATGCAAGGGAACTGCGGATGATGGTGCAATGTTCAAGTTTCACCAACTGCTCTACTCAGATTATGAAATGTGAGGCGTCCACTAGGTTTCTATCTTACCTGTGGACTCTCCCATGAATTACTCCAAAATATAATAATTTTGCACAGGCACTCATTCCAATTTTTAATAGTAAAGCAAACAATTAGAAATCACTTACACTGCTCTTTACATTTTCAAAGTGCTGAACAAATATTAATTCAGTTTCTTCATAAAACCTCAGGCTCCTTGTGATACTAATAGGCTGGCTGAGTCATACCTTCATATTCATAAGCCATAGTTTTTTTTCCCAGTATGTCTCAGAATTTATACAAATTGATTTAACAGCCATTTGTTTAAAAGAACTGCAGCATTTCCAAAGCACAGGTTTACATTATTGTACTTACTGTATGAAATTAAATTTGCAACATTAAACTGACAAGATATTTTTTATTTTTACATAAGGTTGGAACATCTTCGAAAAATAGTTTTTACATTTAATGTCTTTAAGTGCTGTAAATGTATCTTTCTCAGCTGAAAATGTATTTTTCTCAGAACATTGGAACCTTATGCAATAGACCAACCTTATGCTAAAAATCCCCCAAAACCAAAACACACGACTTAGAAAAACCAGAAACCTTGTCAGTGTCTTGTTGCAACCTTTCATTTCAATTGATAACCAGAAGAGCAAAAGCATGGACTTTGAAGATAGCAAATTTCCTTGAACAAATGTCTTACAATACATTTATTTTTATCCTGAAATGTGTGAAAACACTAGCCATGGTTTATAAATATGAAGGTATGACTCAGACGATCTAGTAGTGTCACAAGGAGCCTGGGGTTTTACCAAGAAATGAGACTGACTTATTTAATCCTTTTCCAGTTCAAGGCCAACTTCAGCTCTCAGATATGCAATGTATACAAACAGTTGCATGACCTGAAATCCCCAATAAGTAGGTTTTGTATACAAAGGATGGTCAGATTTTCAAGCTCTATTGTAATCTATCCATTATGCTATTGAGGCTAGAATCTAGCACTTTGGGAAAGCTACTTTTAAAATAAAACATGTCAATTGTTTTATTGGTTTTGAAGTAACACAACTGCTGGCTTACAGAACAAGCAATGCATAGCACCTACTCTGACAGGCTGAATGACTGTTCTATACCACATCAGGAATGTTTTTATTCAAGGACAGTTCAAAAGGATATAAAATTGGCAGAAAAAAATGTGCACCTCACTTGCACCCTTTTGCACATGAAATTGAAAGTGCTCCCCACCACCCCAAAAGCTGTTAAATGTTCACAGCCACAGGTGGGGGGAAAGCCTGTGAATTCAGCTCTGCACCCAAAGCTATTTATGTATTTTATTCAATGGTTTTTTAGAATGAAATTCATAAACAGTGTCTAGTACCCAAGATTATTTCTCATCCTTCTAGTGCAGTGCCTTCATCAGAGGTATGAGATAATCAAGTTCCTTCTTTGTATTTAATTTGATCTTATTTGTCTTGCATTCATTGTTGCCAGGGGGTCCTACTTCATCAGGACAGATGGACAGAGATCCCACTGGTATTGTGTTTCATTCAGCTAAAGCTGTCCCCTGGATATGGGAGTATTTCCAAGAAGACTAGGTGAATATGTTAAATCTGCCTCATGATCCATCTGTCTCTTGGCTTTCCCCAGCATCTGTCTGTCTGGGTAATGACTCTTTCCTCTATTTATGTTCAATTTGCTGGAAGTTTGAAGGAACAACCCCTCCCAGCCATTGCTTTTCCCCCTTCCAACCACTGCTTCTTTCCATAATAACATAACTCCAGAAGGAATGGGATGAATCACAACCTCATGATTCTTAACCTTTAGGCGTGTGGAAGCTTAATGGGATTCACAGCTCTCAAACGACAGCCCTAGGCTCCAAGAATGATGGATTGGTTAAGCATGCATCTAAAAGTTAATCTGCTAAGAGTCAGATCGCCAAAAGGTCACACATTGTGCAGGAGGAAAAATATGTGCCCTAAATATAGGTCCCATAACCTGGGTTGAGTGATGCAGCTTCCCACTGCTCACCCCTGAGCCTGCTTCTGCAGTAGGGTGCCTAATGCCTTTTTTTTTCAGAAGCTACTACTGAGTCAACCAAAGCTTTGGAATACAGTAAAAGTAGTCCCATGTCCCTTTTATTCAGTAAAAGTTAGCCAGTTAAATTATTCACAGATGATGAAGGAAACCTGCCTTCTTCCCAAGGAATGTGAAACCACAACGCCCATCTACCATTGGGAAATGCCCAAAGCTGACAACTTAAGGAAATCTATGGATGGAGGTATTCTTAGCCCTTTGCCTTTGAACTCTCCCAGACTGCATAGGTTTAATTAAATATCCATCGAGAGAGATAATAAAAAAAAATTGACTTATATTCAAGTCTACAACTTTCTGGCTAGGACATTCACCTTAAAGGGATGAATCTCTGTTCCCAAATGTATGCAATGTAAATTAGGAAAACTGTCCTTTGAAGTAGAGCGTAGCAGTCTAGTTTTATTTATCCTTGGTGAAGGCCTTCACTATTAGCCCAGAAGCTACTCTCTCCCTGTGCCTGACCAAGTTAATGCTACTTTTTTTTCCCACCCTAAAATAAAAGCTTCAGAAAGAAGTTTAGGGAGTTTACCTACCGATTCCATTTGTCAGAGTGATTTTTCAAAAGCACTTTGTTGGCTTGGGAGCCTCAATTTCACTAGATCTGCTAATTAGAAACTATTTCTAGAGTGGGTTGAATTGAGGGAGTGTTACCATTCCCAAGACTAAAATAGAGTTGACAGTTGCTAGGATTTCCAAAGGATGGGCCCTTGATGAAATATTTACGATTAAGCCTCAGAACATTATGTGAAGAAGAGATGTGTCACAAGGCATGACACAGCTGGCAGGTGTAGGGGCTCTGTATGAGCTTGTAGCATACAATGGCAACTCAAGTCCAACCCAAGTTGAGGTGAAGAGCAGAGGAATGCAATGAGTCACAGGGATGACATGAACAGCCCTGCCACAAACTCAGTTACTGTGGGCAGTGTGTTTGTGGAGTTACTGTGTCCCCCTCCTCTGCTCCAAGGCTTTTCAAACAGCACCTTGGGTGTGCTGCTGTTAGCTACAGAGGTGTCAGGCACCATGATAGGTGAAACACCCACAGAACACACAGATTTAAAAGATCATGGAACGTGCTAAGAAGAGCCAAAAACCAGAATGCCATTCAATATATTAGTCACACAAAATTTATGAAACATTTGGCAATAGGAGGGTGACCGGTAGTGTAACTGTCATGCTTTATATTTGTCAGGATTGTCTTGATGTTACCCGTCAGTCTGGTACAGCCCGATTTGGAAGCTCTTTGAGCCAATATTTTTCTCCTTATTTCAGGTAACACAGTGATCCACCTCATGCCTCAAGATGCTACCACAGTATTGATTCCATCAGACCAATTGGTCCCAAATTAAGGACCACAGTGTCTACAGGGTTGTTAATCTACTATTGATACTTGTATCTGGAGTTGCTTGAAAATATTTGATCTACAAGAGAGTCAGAAACAGAAAAAAGGTTGATAATTACGGCATTAGATCATCTGCTCTGGAGATGTATTCTATTGACATTTTCTTTTCAACATTTATTATCACGTCTTTCTTTCCTTTTCAATATTTTCTTTTTTAACAACAGAATGCCAGAGTAGTCCAAAATCTCGTCTTTCATTGGTTATCAAACAATGCTTATATTAGGAGACATCTGCTCAAGTCCCATTTCCAGCTCCCTTTTCATGTACACATCCTCAATATTCCTTGAAGCACAAAAAATCTTCCCTACTGACTTTGTCTTTTTAAAATATTTCTGCTATAGAAGCTTTCTCTTAATGCCAATAAAAACAACTTAGATTTGAGGGACCAATTGCAGTGTCTAGAAAACTGACTCTGAGAGGAATGTGCACTCAAAACATGTCTTGAATGAATTTATTATGCTAACATATGTTAAAACGGCCAGTGTTGAGAAGAAAACTCTCCACATCTTCTTCTCTCATTTACAGCACCCGAAAAGATAAAATTTTATTCTAATAAATGTGGTGTGTTTGCAGCTGCAAGTGGGGTAGAATCAAGATACATCAAGTAACATAGACACTAAAAGTGCAATGAAACAGATGGGTACAAAAGTGAATTTTTATCATGACAATCCATTAGTGTTTTGCAGCCAGGCAGAGAGAAACAGTGACCTGGAACAAATCAAGAAGAATGATGCTTGACTTATGCTTCCTTCTGCAAAGTATGACCCATATACATAGTTTTTAATTAGAAATGTATTTTATTTATGGGATGATGAGCTAATTTCTGTTCATTTTTATAATTCATTAAATACCCAGGTTAAATTACAAATAAATGGGGAAAGAATGGGCTGGCCTTTGGACCAGCTACAAAAAAAATCCCTGTGAAATAGAGAAATCTATCAGCACATAGCTGTGTGTTGACTAGTTGCATAAGCCACCGTTATCCTCAGACAACCTTGACTAAATCTTGCCATCAATATTTAAAATAAGTCTAGCACAAGCCATGTTTTTAAAATCCTAGGCGAGTCATCTAGAAGACTGATTTTTTTGTCCCATAAATGACCTCTGGAAGAAAAAAACACATGCACAGCACTTTCTTCCACAAGTGGAAAGATGTTCACCACATATAGGACTGGCAAGCAGTGCACAGGAAAATACATTTACTTAAAAGCACTTTAAGGGAACTTCTGAATGAATGCAGCAGTGCTGTCTAGAGGAATGAGTCCATGGGGCCAGGTCCCTCTCTAATTTTAAAAAAGAAGCTGCCCTGTTAATTACTGTGTCTGACAGTGGACACATAAATGACTCTGCATATGTGTTTCTGTAGTTGATCTGCTCAAGTGCAATGTCACAGGCAGTAAGACCGAGCTCTGCAGGATGCCTTTGGTGGGGTGTAACACTACTGTCTAAAAGCAAACCTCAAAGCTGGCACCACACTTTCCCACAAGCCCTTATGTTGCATTGCTTAGATCAGAAGATTGAACACTACATCAAATGTGCAATATCACCAGCCTCTCTGTTGCACATGCTGTGATTGTGCTCTCACACACAATCACATTGTGCATGAACACTGCGGTCAGAACAGCTCACAACTGAGTAGAAAATCACCATGTGTATCCAGAGCCTTTGAAAACCCACAACAACTGCAATCACTTATTGATTTATACCTTTGAAGCTGGAAAGGATTCGCAGAATCGCAGAATGGTTAGGGGTGGAAGGGACCTCTGGAGGTCACCCAGTCCAACCCCCCTGCCAAGGCAGGGTCACCTAAAGCAGGTCACACAGGATTCTGCAATAGTGTTTGCATCAATAGTTAACATTCAAGTTTCCACATTTCAGTGCCAGTCTACTGCAGAGGTGGCTGAAGCAAACTGATAAATATGAACCATTTTGTCACTCAGATTGCTTGAAAATTTTGACACTTAAATATTTGCTTGTAATTGTTTTTGTTTTGGGCTGAAAGGGCTCATGCATTTTTTGCCAAGAATGTGGATACCCAAAAAGACCATTTAAAGTTTCAGCAATTTCTGTCTCTAAAACTTTGAAATATCAACTGGTAGTGTCTTACCAGCAGATGGCTGGTGCAGGTATTATATGGACTGAAATAAATATTGATCTGGACTTGTGTTAAAGCAACGCCCAGCCACTGGTTAAAGTGAGGTGGATGAGAGTGAGAAGTGGTTGCTTCTTGAGTGAGATTGACTGCAGAAGTATCCTTTAATCATGTGAGCCTGTGATGTGTTGCACTTGGTTGACCTTGACCCTTGTGCTCTGCTGTGTCTGGAAAAAAACAGGTTCCTCTAATTATCAGCAAAGTGAATATATTACCATTTAATCATATTTCCCTTGAAATGGCAACTTTGATTTCATGGTAATGTTTACTGTTCTACACTCACTAGTTGTGTCAGAAATCCAAGCTCTGGTGAGCAAACCCTCTAAGCTTCGCTGGAAAAAGCTTTTGAACTCACTGCTTCTTGCTCAAGAGGATGAAAAACAAACCTTAAAGCTGCCAATATTTATGTTTTGGGGAAACCAATTGAAAAAGAGAAAGAGATTTTCTGAGCTCAGAACAAAAATAGCATTAAAAAAAGCTTATTTTGTTTTCTCCCTTTGAAAATTCCCTTTTCATTTTAATTAAGCTCTCACAGGATTCATGGTGTTGGAGAGTTTTCAAAGAAACAGAGAACTTGCTTGCCAGGTTTTTTTGTCTTTTTTCCCCTCTGCTAGCTCACACAGCTCTACTTGTTGCAAATATTTATTTGCTCTGAGAAAATAAGCTGAAGCAGAGGAATTGCTGGGAGTGTTCAGAAAACCTAAATAATATTAATAACAATTTCTCCATATTATAGAGGGAAAAGTCCATAAGATTTTTCTGTTGTAGAAACACTGATCCAAACTGGAAAAAATTTGCTCCAATTTAATCTTTGTGTTGCCTTACAGTTGTAAACCAGGGTCAGAGAAGCTTGAATTTTTTCACTAGGAGTAGAAAGATATAGCTCTTGCAACAACACATTGATTTGCAGTAAATTCTATGTAGTTTTGGCCTCAATTCCACAAACATCAAGCTGGTCATTTCAGATATGTGTTGCCTGAGGGGCTGACAAAGACTTTATCTCTTTCCCAATAGCTCTGGCAGCTACTGTCTTCCCAGCACAGGACCATGACTTTTCTCTACATTTGGGATTTGGCTACTGAATACACCCAGAGAGGCTCAGCAGGGCTGCTCAGCAGCTACAGGGCTGGGACTTCTCCTTGACTCCATCCAAGAGTACTGTGTTTGGTGAGCCCTGAGCAGGGCTGCTAGGGCTGACATCCCCTCTGCTTACAAGTCACAATATGAGCAGATCCCACAGCCTCACTGGCCATAAAATTACAGACAGAAGGTCTGAGGCCTCTAAAAGACTGACTTTCATAAGAATGTACAGGACAGAAATTAAATACCAAACCAGAACAGAATGGTTTCAGTTGGAAAAGACTGTTAAGATCATTGAGTCCAACTGTAAACCTTACGCTGACAAATCCAGCACCAAATACATCCCTAAGTGCCACAAGTCTTTCACATACAGCTGGGGATGGTTACTCCACCACTTTCCTGGGGAAGTCAGTTTCAGAGCTTGACAACCTTTTTGATGAAGAAATTTTTCCTAATATCCAATCCAAATCTCCTCTAGCATAATTTGAGGCCATTTCCTCTCATCCTGTAACTTGTCTGGGAGAAGAGACTGGCCCCCACCTGGTTACAATCTCCTTTAAGGTAGTTTTAGAGAGCAATAAGATCTCTTCTCAACCTCCTTTTGTCCTGGCTAAACACCCCCAACTCCCTCAGCTGCTCCTCATAAGACCTGTGCTCCATGACCTTCCCTGGCACTGAGGTAAAGGCTGGCAGGCTTCTAGTTTCCCAGGTCCTATTTCTAACCCTTCTGCTAGAGGGGTGTCTCACTGGCTATCACCCAGCCAACTTGAACCCCCTCAGGTTTTCCAGGACTGCTAACTAATGATGGCTCAATGAGCATTTCTGTCAGTGCACTCAGTCCCCTCAACCCCTCAGATCCCACCCAGCCCCATTAACCTGTGTGTATCTTAGTGGTGTAGCAGATCACTGATCATTTCTTCTTGGATTACGGAACCTTCCTTCTGCTCCCCATCCCTGTCTTCCAGCTCAGGAGGCTGTGTACCCTGAGAACAACTGGCCTTACTATTAAAGACTGAGACAAAGAAGGCACAAAGTACTTCAGCCTTTTCTCCATCCTGTTTCCCCCTGCATCCAATAAACAATGGAAATTCTCCATCAAAATTCAGTCCATCAGGATGCTTCAGGTTAAGTATTACTTAGATGTAAAAATCTTTATTATATAGCTTGAAAATTTCTTTGTGTATCAGCTGCTAAATGTATAAACTTCTCTCTTATTTCCTGTGACATTCTGCTTAATTTAACAGGAATCATATTTGTATATGTAGGAGTAGAATTTGGTCTAATTAGATATTAGAAATGTGGTTGCACTTGACACTTACACAAGGCTCCAGTCATACTCAAATCTCAAAGCTCTTTACAAGACAATGAAATAGAACCATCACCCTCTGCTGAAGAAAGAAAATGGCAGAGGAAAAAGGTGATGCCTCACCTAACTGGGTCTTCTGATTTCACTGCACTGGTTGACAGGACCAGGGCAGCTTCATTCCTGAATTAGGGAAAAACAGTATGACATGACTCCATTTATAAAAATCTGGGACAAAAAAATGGCTGCTGGGTTTAGAAATAAGTTTTTCTAAATTATCTACTTCTAGTTATGTCTTGGGAAAAGACTATGTGTGAAAGGTTTTCTATGACTAATGTTTCCAAACAATATATTATATTTTTGCATGGCTTTTTTTTTTTTTGTTCTTTCTGAGGATCACCCAGGGGGATGAAGCAGTTTGATGTAACAGGAAAATTTCATATGTTTTATCTATTTCAATTTACAACACAAAACAATAAGTCCTTTTCTGGCAAAATGTTGTTGTTACAACAATGGAAAGACCTGGCCTTAAGGATGGCAATCAAGCATGTGCTCGGGTCTCTTCTCCCCAAAAATATGTGCACACATACATGTACCTCCAAGGGTATTGTCAAAGGCTTGTGTCAATTTGAATTGTTATTAATGTTTGCAATCTAAAAATAAACCTTTTTGGCCAAGATTGAAAGATCTTCAGGCACTACTGAGTAATGCGCTGTGTGCTGCAGCATGTAAGTAATGACTGAAGAGTGTGAAACTCCAAACAAGCCTTTGCATTAAGATGAATAGAACAGCAGAACTCGCTGAAGGGTTTCTGTATGGGTGAACACAACAGTGTGTTTGAGATATATCAAAAGCAACTGTTGTATATTTCACACTTAAAAGTGAGGGCACAATGTATTGCATGCGGTACCATGCAAGAAAGAGTTTTTTAAAAATGATGCAAGATAAAATGCCTCTGAATATTAAAACCAGGCTCAGATAATGGAGTTATACTTTTGGCAACTGACTGATATGCCAGCAGGAAACAACCTGAGGAGAGAAGGTTGAAATTAGCTCCTGTCTCTGCTAATATCTTGTCTATAATGAGGTCCCAGATTTTTCCCTTTTGTTTGTTATTTAGCAGTTCATCTGAACAAATATCAATGCTCACAGAGCATTCATAAATTATTACAGCCCTTTGTCTGAGCATTTGTTGTTTGGGATTTGCTTGCTGAGTGTGCTGGTTGATCACCTAAGGACACATCTACATTACACAATGCCACGTCATGGGAGAAATAGCCAAGATAGCCCAGGAAAAAGGACAGTATGTCTGCCTGGCATGGTGCCACTCTGTGTACTCATTCAGCTCCCAGGGGGTGTATAAATGAGTTAGCTCAATTCAGTTGGCACAGCTCTGTGCTGACCTGGCTGTCCTTATCCCAGGACTGGAACTGGCTTGTATGGAGGTAGGTCAGTCTAGATAGACTTCATCTTCCTCATTTGGCTGACCTCAACTTTCCTTCTGCACTTTACTTCCAATAAACACATTATTTTCCCATTAATTTCTTTTTTGTTTCATAATTAAACAATAATCCGGCCTAAAATTTTCTTTCTGTGCACATTTAGAGAAAAACATCTTTCCTCAGTTGACGAGATGGAAAAAGTGAACAAAAAGAGTGGAAAAAAATTTATTTAAAATACAATTAACAATTCACAAACTTTCTTATAAATGCATTTTCCCTATGTTCACCCAATGAGTCTTATGCTTGGCAAAGCTTGCTTAGGTCTTTTATTGTTAAATATACTACTAGTAAACAACATGAGATAATTCGTCCAGTTAAAGAGTAATGAATAGACACTACATTGTACTCATCTGAATTTCTAGCATTTTCCTTTCCAGGTTACAAGGCTGTGATAATCTAATCACTCTAAACTACCCAGAATTACTTTTCTTTTACAACATAAGTGAATCTGAACAGGAAAAGGAGACTGAATTTTTTGAATGATCTATAAATCATCCTGCCATGAAACTGTTCTGGCTTCTTACTGCTCCTGATTGAAACTATTTCCATGAGTTTCCAACTATGTCCATGGTTTATCAGATGGCATGAGACCATATGATCGCTGTGAAAGAATAAGTCAAGGCAAACTTCATGTAAACTTACCATGAGGCTAGTTTGCTCATTTGTGCTGTCTAAGTGTGAATCTTGATGGGCTTGAAGCATTTGGCACGGAGGGTGGCCTTTTTCATTTCCAGAAGGGAATTCAGGTAGGACTGGAAGAGTTCAGGCCCTATGTATTAATACTGATGAGTTGGGTGTTTAAAGATGTCATCTCAAAACTACTGGGAACTTTTTTTGTACCCTTCGTCTCTGCTGCTTCTTTAAGGGCCTTTTGCAAATGAACCAGAACCCAACATGGCCATTTGCCAACAAAAAAAAACCACTAAAAGTTATGTAGGAAAGAAATCTCAAAATACATTATTTCTTGTCACACTCTGTGTTTTTCAGCATAGAAAATGAAGCAGAGGGCAAAAATGTAGGAATATAAGATACAGACATAGTAAGGAGAAGAAGAAACTTGAATGGAACAAGAAAAAGTTTCCACAGAAGAAACCTAGGAAGAAAATTCCTTCACAATCTCCCAAGAAAACCTGACAGAGAAGCATATTTAATGGCACACATCACAACAGCCTTTTGCCGCAGGCTAGAGAAAAGTAAGACAGATAAATGAGAGAAATTTGTATCCTAGAAGGGAAGGATATTTGTATCCTCCCTGCAATCTGATGCTGGAAAGTTTCGTTGAAGGGCTGTTACTGGATAGACTAACAAGCAGAGAAAAGGGGTTGCTTAGGGACAAGAAGCCTAACATGAACATGCACAAACCAAGAAGCTGAAATAGCAAAGATGGAGTGCCCCATCCCTGCTCCACTCCAGGAACAGTGGAAAGCATGGGATTAAACTGGAGGTTTCATGAAAATTTCTCCATGCAAGGAGTTTTTCTATTACTCCTGACTTTGCCTGGCAGACTCACGGACCCTACAGTAACAAGTAACAGCATACAAGTTGGTGTACTTAATTACCTGGTATGTGCCTGCTTGCAGGTAGCTGCACTGGACAATGCTGAGCCTGAACAGATTCCCGTCAAAGGGCAGGGACAGTGTTTAGCCAGTCTAGAGCATGAGCAGGATCCATAAATTGCAGTGTGGACAGAAGGTCTCTCCATTCTCCCTCAGGTTTGATGATCCTAGGACAAATTGAATGCTTGCAGAAAGAAAAACCTGGAAATGTACATGTATCCAGAGTAAATGAATTTTAAAAAAGCAAATTAATTCTTCTGCTTCCCTCAGTGCTAGTAATTAATACTTCTAAACCAAAAAGAATGTAATACATATGGATTAAAAACATGGCATACACTGATGGACTAATACAAGCTGCTCTGTCTAATGAGTATATACCAAATCAGCTGAAAAGTAAAGGATGCCAGGTTCACCCCTGGGTTAGTTCCATTGCTTGCAGTTATGTTGAATTACATTGGCATTGAATTTAGCCCTTTTACAAACACTTCACCTGTACCATAGTCAGCGTTTTCTCATCACACTCACTTTCTTTCCTGCAGTAAGCCCTAAAACAAACAATAAAAAGTAGTAGTAGACAAAGAAACCGCCTTTTCTCATACACAGCTCGGCAGGCACAAGTAGCAAGGCATCAGCTAGCAGTTCTCTTGGTTTCCATCTGCCAATTTCCTCCCTTGTAACATCAGCCTTTTCTTTGTTCACTCCAAGATTTGTGATGTCTGAGCAAGTGTTTCAGGGTCCAGACTCCAATCTAAACAGACTTTCTCTGACTAGCATGGGAATTGGTATGTTTGTTTGTTTTCCTAAAAACAAGTCTGTAGGGTGTTGCAGTAGCTTATTTTATACCACCAGCTAAGAAGTGTCTGTACCCTAACTTGGTTACACATCATCCTCAGGAAAAAAAAAAGAAAATAAAGAACAACAAATAAACCAACCATCCCCAAAGGACTGTCATTTCTGTTGCTTGCTGAGACTCCTGCAGCCTTGCTAGCAATGATTGAATGACAGCTCATCTCTTGGTGTAGATTAACCTTCATTTTGATGGGCTTCAGTTCTTGCTAAGCACATCAGCTTACCTGAGATACTGACTGGAATATTGTCAAGCATAAATACCATTTCATCTGTGGGAAGCCACACAGCATGCGAGGGTGAATGAAATGTTGTTGTTTTGCAGCTGGTGAGCAAGTATTTCAGGACCATAATAAAACCACTATTAAATGTCAGTATGACTGCACTATATAATTCTCACAAATAAACAATCACAAATAAAAAAACCCACCACAGAGCAGATTCAGCACTTTGTCCATTGGAAACAGCTAGCAGTACACAACAGCTGAAAATGGTCTATTTTTACATCCCTATCAATAGAAATCTGAGTAGCTGCTAACAATGTTCCACCCACAGATTTACAGCTGCAGTTATTAAGATAAAATTTCACCTATCACTATTATTTGTAGCTCTAAAGGATCTGTCAGTGTAGTATCTTGAAGATTAGATCCTTTCAGTTTACTCCCATGATGTACATATATTTCCACCCAGTTTTTCCCAAGCAGGAAACACATCTAACTCATTTATTGTGGTGAATTTGGCACCAACCCCTGTATTTAAGTTGCTCAGCATTACTGACTATAATGGGATTGTTGTGGCCTTTCCATTCCTCCGCTATTTGTACCCAGCTTTCTGCTGAGATGAATACCTCTGGGCTACAGCTGCATCTTTTCCACATTCTGCCATATTTCCTTAATCTTATTGTTGTTTAATGTATTAAAGTTGTTAAAATAGTCATTTCCATTCTGTGTGTTGCTGACTTAAGGCAACTGAGTCAACAGCAGAAAACAACAGACTAAATGTGTGAATATCCTGTAACTAGCTTTCAAGGTTACAGATACTTTAAAACTGTCTTGTGCTTTATGTCCAAGGCCAAAGCACATTACACAGAACATTCATCCCTTGAAAGACATGCTTCTCATCACCACTTTGTAAGGATACTTGTTGCATATTCAGTTCTCCTGCCAATGTGCATCCTCTGACAAAAGAGCCTTTTATTTTCATTCTAGATTGTAAGGAATCTTAGTCCAAAAGTCAAGATGTGATTTGCTTTCTGTTCAAAGTTTTTCTGTATTTTTTTGGCTGGTGAAAAAAAAGAAAAATAAAAAGAAGAGAGATGTTTCACTCTTTAAAAATTTCAGTTTCACCCAAGGTGTGACACATTCTCTTTAACATATCCTCCTCTGGAAATGTGTCTTTTAGCCATAATATTCTCTGTTCAAATAAACATGATGGGATCTCACTCACACACAGAAATAGAAGCAAAATAAATATTTATTAACCAGATGCTGAAGCATAGCATTTTCCAGCTCAGAACGAGTTTAATAATCCCTGCTGATTTTTATCCTTGTGGAGCTCTAAAAATCATTTGTATCCTCTCTCTGTCAGCATGAGTGGAAGATCAAGATGATGTATGATAGAAAGGAAGAAAGTTTTCTCTGGGAAAAAAATGAAATTAAATAAAATGAAAGAAAAATCTATTATTTCCAGAACAGCCAAGCATGGATTTTTTTCAGTATCTAAGCCAACCTGTGCCTTGTTTACATGTTTCTCATTACAGGTCAATATTTAAGGATATTTTATCATCACAACATTGTCTTTATTATTCAGTAAAGCATCAAATGCAGCACCCATTGCAGGGACCTAATCCCACACTGTAGTATTGCAGATCTGTAAAAGATAAAACCAATCCTGGTAGGGGGTATAAAAAGGGTCTGGTAAATTACCCCAAGTTTCTGTTGTCAGAGTGGATGTCAGTCTGAGAGATGGTCTCATCAACCAAAGTAACAACTGTGCTCTTTAAATAATCGATGCCCAATTACAGTGATGACACCCTCACTGCACAGCTTTACATTGGTCTTTTGCACAAAACCCAGGAATCAATGAACAAGGAGAGAAAGAAAGAGGGGTTTAAAACAGACAAGCTGTGAGCACAAAGAAGAAAGATGAAGGTTCCAGGGTCTCCGAAGAACAAAATATTTGTTGAAAAACTAATACTTTATTGTTTGTCATAGACATGAAAAGAGATACAGGTAGAGGCAGTGCTGCACCACACTTTTAAGACCTTCTCTGCATTATTATCCAGAGTTTTGGTCAACCAGGAACAATAATTTAAAACTGCAGTGGGAGGAAAAGGGTTTTTAGGACATGACCTGTCATCTTTATAGTTTGGTTTCAGGAAAAAATTTCCTTGAAAGTGCTAAGTGGCTTCCATCGGGGCATGAGGAAATCTTTACTGAATTCAGAAGAAGAATTGATAACCACGAGTGCACTGGGGTTTTGGACCAGTAGAAGAGGAGAACCTAGTTGTTTCATGATTTGAGCTTAATAATTTTGTGGAAGGGTGATGCAAATCAGTCTTGTATGATAGCAGTTACTGGCCAGTTTTGTTTTGGATCACTCAATGGTCTTCACTAGGTTTCTGAATAGTTATGTTTGTGAATGCTGTCTTAAAAACTCCTTGCACTTTATACTACTATACTAATTTTGTGGACCTTTATGGAGATGATGCTAGTCTTCTAAAATAAGATGGGAAGCCTAAAGCCACATATAAAGCCATCACATACAAACCTGGCATAAGTAACCAAGACGCGTAAGATAGAGCTCTTCCCAGACTGTTTTGAGGCTGTGTTTGGAAATCACAGGTAGACCTTCATTTTGCAAGGAGCTGTAGCAGCTGAAGATGGCACCATTCTAGTGGACTGCAATTGCTGCACTGTTCTTGTTCACACAGGTTTCCCAGTTGAAGGGGTCTGTTAACCACATCTCATGTGGCAAAGTCAGGCAGCGACTTTGACCTGCCAGCAGAGGTGAGTTCGGTGGCTTTACCTGTGGTCGGGTATGAAGCATCTGAAGTGCCCCCAGCCAGCAGAGCTGTGGGGCAGTGCCTTCTGACTGGGGATGCAGGGACAGTACCACTTCCAGTCAGCAGAGTTAGACCTGGGAAACAGCATCTGATTGTGGCCTTGAAAAACCATTTGAATGCACAGACAGAGGGTGGCTTGCTGTGTGCCCCGCAGAAAACAACTGCTGAAAATATCTTGACTTGTATGAACATTCACAGCCTGTGCTTCCTTTCCTAGAAAGGCTGTGAATTTAAAACAAAAATGCCTCTAGTGCTACATTAGACACTCAACAATTGCAAACCCCCTGCTCAGTTGCCTCTATATATCACCATATGTTTTCCTACATCACCATGACAAGGACTTATCTTTTGAACACTGTTAAGGACTATGTTCTGTTGGTTTTGAGCAGCACAACTGGCTGATAGTACAGTTTATAAAACTAAGATAGGGTATGCCTAGCCTTGCTCAAAGGTACTTCAGCAAGCCTGGACCTGTGTTCTTGTAACAGATATCCTTTTTTTTGTCATGTTACTTTGTAAAACTTCCATGGTAGGCTCAAAGACTTTTTGTGCTTACCTTTCACTGACATAGTGTTTCTTTATCCCAACAGACTAGTTCAAAGCTGTTGTACAATGCAGTCAGAAAGAATAAATTTATTTTAACAAAGTTTTATTTTCAATATTAAAAAACCCCATAAAACTTATACATCTTATACTGAGTTAGAAAGCTTTTTCTAGGTTTCAGATTTTAAAAGAGAAGACAGGACAGAACAGAAGTGATCCTCACTCAGTCTAATGTGTGTTTAAAGACTTTTTGGATGTTCCAAGAGTGCATTCATTGTTACATTTAGTTAAGATATATCTAAGTTAGAGTATTTGTACAAAACTTTTGTAGACTTTAGGAGTGAAAAGAGCTTAGATAATATTCTACCCCAAACTGAGTACACTAAAATCACTAACAACTAAGCCTTTATGTGCAGAACCACATTCAGCATTCTAAGAAATGTATTTGAAATCAGCCCAGTGTATTTAGTAGTACTTCAGCATTTCCTTCTCTTGTAATATTTATTCACAGTTCTCAATACTTCCTGGACAACAGAACTGCAGTTGCTTGGCATTCCTAGAGTTTGGCAGTTGCATCTCTCCTGCTCTGCAGAGGCACATTCATTTTTCTTTTGTATGGATCATCCTGCCTCACATACATCAGATATTTACAAAGCACCGGGGTAGGAAGTTTGGCTTTTAAGCATTCAGTTGACGCTGTTCTTTGTAGATTGTTCTGTTTCAGCATCCTGGAGGTGAGAGTGTGTGTCCTCTGGTATTTTCCTCTGCAGGAGAAATGCCCTAATTACCCTAACAGGTGGCTGGGTCCCAGGCAGGCTGACTGTCTACTGTTTTCTATGCTGTACCACTGTCTGGTCAAAAGCCCTCTAATTGGACAGCAAAAAATTAACAGTCCTGATAAATCCTGCTAGATGCTGCAAAAGAGGTTTTATTTTTAAAAAAGCCTGTTTTGTTTTGTTATGTCTTGGTTTTTGTACATTAATTTGGCTCTTTTATTTGGTTGCTTGCCTGGTATTTTGTTGAAAGTAAGACACCAAGAGCTTTCTCTGAAGATACCAAGGGCTTTTTGTGAGTTGGTCACTACTTAAATTGCCAGGAGTCAAATGCCATGGGTATTTTAGAGCCTTGATACAGAGCTGTAAAAGAGGCATATTCTCATCTCTGAACCAAGCCCTGTTTTCAGGGACCCAGGAGCCTCCAACAAAGAAGTTCTTGCTTTTGATATTCTATTGTTGATTTTTTCAAAGCCTCAACTGCTAGTTGGCCTGAAGGGAATACCTCACTTCTTAAGCTCTAAATGTCTCAGTTCTGCCACAGAAAAGCTATCTAGCTGGCTCATTGGTATCATCTTCAGAAGCTTCTGGAGAGAACTCAAGATTGACAGGTTCACTTGCTGATCGGGGTTGTGATCTCCACCTTGTTTCTAAGGATTTTTAAAAGCCAAACACCCACTGTGCTTAGCTTTTTTTTTTTCCCCCTGTCCTGGCTATATATGTTCTGAACTATAAATATGATATTCATACACAAATGACTAAGTCCTTTCTGAATTTCATTACTTTCAGAAGCAGCATCTATCAAAGTCATCTACAATTAAGCACATTTCACACACTGAGTGAAAACAATTGTCTTCCATAAAAGCCCTCCATAAACTGAAAAAAGCCATTAAAAAATGGCTCCTTAAGCAAAAATTACTGGTGTTTGCAATGCCTGGTACCACATTTCCAGGAAGAAAGAATGACAGGTTGATATTTTCTAACTTTATTTTCTCTGTAGAAAAAAGTTTCATGTAGTTACTTAACCTTCAAAAATGTCTGAAAAAAGAATACATGTTGGGGAACTCTTTTAATTTCTAGTAGCAGTCTTCGGTTCCTGATGTGGGCTCGCTGTTAGGTGATTTTGTCTACACACTGATCCTGTGGTGGGTCTAAGCAACAGACTGAAGCTTTCAAATTTCTAAAGGTAACAATTTCACTAATTCATTTTCACAATTTTCTCTTTAGACAAAGGAATGCCTTTAGTTTTCATGCAGGCCACTCAGATTTCCTCTTTTTGATCACTCTGGTGACGTGGTCATTCTGTTCTGACAGAATGTACCTAGTCAGGCCCTCTCCAAAGGAGAGGTTAACAGATAGCACGAAAGCCACGTAAGGCTTCAGACACTATTCCTGTAACAGCTGTAACAGATTACATATGTCTGGACACATATGGATAACACAAAAGCAGTTCTGAGAAAAGCCCTTCCAAAAAGTTTTTACATTTACCTCCTGAATATATTAAACCATTTGCAAGAAATCTTGGAATGCAGATAAAAAATTCATATTCAAATAAGTCATAGAAATAATCTTTAAGGGCAATATCAAGTATTTTGGTACCTACGTAAATTTTACCACTAATTCAGAAACGATTTGGCAGAAATTTTTTAAAGACAATGCCATCATAACCTAATGCCTTATTTCTTAGTGAAAACAACTATGCATCGTGCTTGTTCACTAATGTGTTGGGTTGACCCTGAGTTGATGGACAGTCTTTAAGACCAATTACGCTTCTCACAATTTACATATTTAAACCGCACAGAAAGGCGGGACTTCCCCTTTTTGGTCGGAGCTCGCCTGCTGGAAGGTGGGGGGGCTCCGAGCCTCCCGGCCCCGCTGGGCCGGGCCGGGGCCACTGCCCCTTTCCCCCTTTCTCAGCACCACGGCACGGACCCTGGGTCGCTGGGGGGGACTGTCCCAGAGCCGCAGGCAGCTAAAACCAGCCATGGACTGCTCACAGCTAAACCCATCCAGCGCAGCTTCTGGGGACAGGCGGGTCCCTCTCCTCTCCATGCGGAGCCGGCGGAGCCAGCGGGAGCCGGCAGAGCCTCCTGTCTGCAGCCAGCACACTTCGTGCTGAACTGAAGAGGACACCGTGCAGCCAGCAGCACAGAGGGAGCGAGGCTTTCCCCACCGTCAAGCCCGAACAAGAACACCCTTCAACATGGCGGTTTCAGAGTCAGAGAAAGAGAAGTGAGTCACGTGGGACGGAGCTGGAAATGGCGACAGGAGAGAAGAGGGCGGTGCCGCGATTCTGGCGCGCAGCTTAAAAGAAACCTTCTTGCATGCCGTGGTAAGAAACCGTAATACCACAAACTGTTTGTCTCTTTAATCCATTTGAAAAACATGGGGGGATGGAGTATCCTCGTGTGCCTATGAAGTTTGTGAAGAGTGCCTATGTCAGGCTATATAGAAGTAGTGAGAGGCTGTTAGAGACTTGTGGCGAAGAAAAGCCTCTGTGTGCAGGCCAAAATAACTTATCCTTAAAAAGATGAATAACCCCATGTGATGGCCCATGTTTTGTAGTATGAAAGAACTGTGAAATTCTTCATGGGAGAGATGTTCTACACACAGCAGACTGTTTGTTTCCGGGCGGGTGTGCTGTTGGTGGCAGTTTGGGAACCACGTGCAACTGAAGGAAAACCTTTTCTTCCTTAAGCATAAGAGAAAGACTTTTCAAGAACTGCAACACTGACTAACATCCCATGTTCTGTTATCCCTTGTGTGAGCTGGATAGAAGGAGAGAAGTGCTGGAAAGGGGGGGGGGGGGGGGAATTTACTTTAATTTTGTTTTGTTGTTTTCTCTTTACTTTTAATTCTGTTAGTAATAAAGCTCTTTCATTGTACTGCAACTGTTTAAGGTTTGTGCCTGCTTTGCTTTTCTCCTAATTCTTATCTCACAGAAGGAAAATAAGTAAATAATGGATATTTTGAATCAAAACCACTACATTTAATTGGTGTTTCTGCCTGGTTTCGAACTCAACCCGCTACATCAATGGTGGAGAATGCGGGCAATTAATGAGCGCTGTGAGATGAAGATTAATTAGGAGAAAATAATAAGCAGAGCAAGTAGAAAGTTATAACATTAAGTAGAATAATAGAAGAAATTTGCTTTGTAGTAGTGGTAAAAATTCTAGGGGTGGAGGTTTATGGAATTTGTTTTCTTTTAGCTCTGGTTTTGCTATTTTAAGTAACTTTTGGATATGTAAATTTTAAGAAGCGAGGGGTGGAATGTGTTGGGTTGACCCTGAGTTGATGGACAGTCTTTAAGACCAATTACGCTTCTCACAATTTACATATTTAAACCGCACAGAAAGGCGGGACTTCCCCTTTTTGGTCGGAGCTCGCCTGCTGGAAGGTGGGGGGGCTCCGAGCCTCCCGGCCCCGCTGGGCCGGGCCGGGGCCACTGCCCCTTTCCCCCTTTCTCAGCACCACGGCACGGACCCTGGGTCGCTGGGGGGGACTGTCCCAGAGCCGCAGGCAGCTAAAACCAGCCATGGACTGCTCACAGCTAAACCCATCCAGCGCAGCTTCTGGGGACAGGCGGGTCCCTCTCCTCTCCATGCGGAGCCGGCGGAGCCAGCGGGAGCCGGCAGAGCCTCCTGTCTGCAGCCAGCACACTTCGTGCTGAACTAAAGAGGACACCGTGCAGCCAGCAGCACAGAGGGAGCGAGGCTTTCCCCACCGTAAAGCCCGAACAAGAACACCCTTCAACGTGGAGGCTTCAGAGTCAGAGAGAAAGAGAAGTGAGTCACGTGGGACGGAGCTGGAAATGGCGACAGGAGAGAAGAGGGCGGTGCCGCGATTCTGGCGCGCAGCTTAAAAGAAACCTTCTTGCATGCCGTGGTAAGAAACCGTAATACCACAAACTGTTTGTCTCTTTAATCCATTTGAAAAACATGGGGGGATGGAGTATCCTCGTGTGCCTATGAAGTTTGTGAAGAGTGCCTATGTCAGGCTATATAGAAGTAGTGAGAGGCTGTTAGAGACTTGTGGCGAAGAAAAGCCTCTGTGTGCAGGCCAAAATAACTTATCCTTAAAAAGATGAATAACCCCATGTGATGGCCCATGTTTTGTAGTATGAAAGAACTGTGAAATTCTTCATGGGAGAGATGTTCTACACACAGCAGACTGTTTGTTTCCGGGCGGGTGTGCTGTTGGTGGCAGTTTGGGAACCACGTGCAACTGAAGGAAAACCTTTTCTTCCTTAAGCATAAGAGAAAGACTTTTCAAGAACTGCAACACTGACTAACATCCCATGTTCTGTTATCCCTTGTGTGAGCTGGATAGAAGGAGAGAAGTGCTGGAAAGGGGGGGGGGGGGGAATTTACTTTAATTTTGTTTTGTTGTTTTCTCTTTACTTTTAATTCTGTTAGTAATAAAGCTCTTTCATTGTACTGCAACTGTTTAAGGTTTGTGCCTGCTTTGCTTTTCTCCTAATTCTTATCTCACAGAAGGAAAATAAGTAAATAATGGATATTTTGAATCAAAACCACTACAACTAAACAAGAAGCCTTGACCTTTCCTGCCTTCATTAAGGATCTACTGTGATGCTCTTGGCCAGCAGCTGGCTGGCTGTATGAACAAAACTGGAGTCCTTGCAGAATATTGCTCAGTTTTATAATCATATTTGGATCTAAAGGTTATAATCACATTTGGTTTTCCAGAAGTTTACAGTGACCTTCTCCCACCAGGTATATCATTTAGGTGTGTGAGATGGAAGGCACTGTAAAAAGCTGCCCTCATAGCATCTAATAACTCTGGAAGTTTCACAGAGGGTCAGTAGAAAGTCAGGATTCTCAGAGCAGATTACAAGGTGTCCAGGATAGCTTAGTTAGCTTAGCTCCAGACATGTTCAGACATGTAAAATCATAGCTATAAATTTGTTTGCTAGCCTTGAGTTTGCTACACAGAGGCATTATCTTTCTCCAAACAGATCTTCATGATATCTGCAAGTTCAGGTCACACTCCAGCCTCCCAGTCATGCTCACACAGATTTAACATTTTGAGTAAAGCTCCTCTGTCTTCGGTAGCTCTTAAAGGTAATAAAACTAATAGCAGGAACTCTAGCTGCATGAGTACTCTTTAATACAACTGCTAATGCATCCAGGGCAGAATAAAACTGGTGGGTAAATTCCTCAAGTCTGACTTTACTTGTGAAGACCATTTGAAAGTAGGAGATCCCTTAATATTCCAGCAGCAAACACTAGCAAATGCTCAGAAAATGTTTACAGCATGTAAATAGCAGCCTCCAAATAGCCTGGGTAGAATCTCACTTTTTCTGCTTGAGGTGTGATTATCTGGTGAGAGAAGTTTCCTGGTTGAAGGGATAAAAAATTGAAGCCTGAGGCCAGTATGGAAAGCTTCTGGGTCCAAAGAAAACCTTCAGCTTGTTTTCTAACTCCCACTGTCACAGCCACTTCTTTCACTGCTTTTAGTAGAGGATGTAGGCTTCTTTCAACATTTTTGCATCCTGTTGGTTGCAATGAGCCAGCTCTTTCTGGAGGTCAAATACGCTATTTTGAATAGCTTAACACCTCCCTAGAAAACCTGTCTTTTCTTCTCACGTCATAGACTTAATAGCAGCCAGGTCTACTTCAGACATGCTCCCAATACACTTTTGGCTTTTCAAAGTATTAAAAATGTGGAAAGTAGCTTTTGGGCCTCTAAAAATGCATAATTTTCAATATCTTCCTGAACTTAATGGGATTTAATTCATGCACAAAATCTCAAATTTATTAGTTTTGCATCCATGCCTTCATGATAAAGTACCCACCATAGCCATTGGCATGGTGAAGCCTTGCACCCAAACCAGGTTTGTTATTAATATCTTCACGAAATTTGAAACACATTCTTCACTCCTAACTTTTCATGAAATCTTACCTGCACCTATATGCTGAAATTAAGTGAGTTCATGTTAGCTTCCTACATATGCTTGACATCTGAGTAAAGAATACAGTTGCTAGTGATTTTTGGATGCCTTCTGCTTCTGTACTTCAAGTTTGACTTCCTGAAATGGCATATAAATTTGTAAAGGTTCACATTCTTCCTCTACTTTTATTTTATACAGCTTCTGTTTTACTAACATAAGAACATTGCAAGAAATGATCAAATGGTTATGTCTCAGAACATTACATTTTCCTGAGGTTTTTGACACAGCTTTTTTGCCCTGCTTGAAAATTCAGGTTTTTTCATAATGACTCTATTTAATATTTTTTACCAATTTAGATCTGTTTTTCCTCAAAATCAGTAATAATCACATTTATTTATATTTATTTCTATTACCTACAGTAATATTTCTCAAACATTATAATTGTTATTTATGTGGTTTATAATTTTTTTAATCCCAGCTGACCACTATAGAGTCATCACAAAAGTTAGGGTAAAAAAATTTTGCAATGGAAAAAAAGAGAGGCAAAAAGTAGTATTGGTGTGTTGTGTCTTGAAACTGAAATGTCTTCTTAGGTGAAATCACAGCTACTTTATTGTAATTGTGGGGAATGCATTACCAGCTCACCTCAGAGAAAGAAAAGGTATATTATCTGGATGTGTGTGCCCAAAAATTAAAGACTCTATCCATTAGGATTAACTTTGAAACTTCAAAACAGCATATGTTATAGAAAAGTTTGGAGAAATTTCCTTTCCTCTCTAAGATAAAAGCAGAGTTGTACATAATATTCTGTGTTTCAAAAGATTATTAATTACCTTCACAGTCAGATTTTTAACTCGCTGTGTTAAGTTTCTTAAGATTGTTTATTCCCTGATACAGTGAGCACAATGCAATAGACATGTAGCAGCACCAGGAAAGATGATGTTGTAAATTCGTATTGGGAGCGGAAAATCAAAGCTGAGTTTCATATTCCCATAGCAGTAGCCACTCTTTCAGAATAATTTTTACTATAAAAGTCTCAAGAAATAACTGAGAAAATCCCGAATTAAAAACCAGACAGAAGTCCTATCTGTTTGCCTGTTACTGCCCATAATCCAGCCATTCTCTGCAGCTTTCTTCCAAATACCTGTACTCTTAATGAGTTGCTGCACAAATTCCACCTTCACTCCAATTTAGGAACCAAAGCAAGCAAGTTGAATCTTGCCCAATATCTTGGAGTTTGACAGGAGATCAGATCTCTGTTAGTATTACATTTTACTTCAAAAACAAGAAGAAATTTTATTATGATACATTGCGATAACTGAATCACAGCTCCTTTGTTTATGTAGATGTATGCATGCATGTAATTGATCACATTTTCATAATTTTTACTCGAAACTTCTGCACTGCCTGTATTTTTACTTAAATCTTTCATCCTTGTTAGAATAGACTTTTAAATAAGCTGGATCCTGCAGGCCGGGAAGTACCACTACTCAGTTGGTTTCTACTTATTATACTTCGACCTGGACATTTAACACTGGCTATGCTCAATGACCTCTGTTCAGACCTGGAATATCTCTTGTGCTTTCGTGTTCACACTGCCTCCTTTTCCTACTTCAAAGGACAGGTACTACATTTGCTCTTTTGCTGTCTGCAGGTGCCTGTTTCATGGAGTCTCAGAAATAGCCTGTACTGGCTTTAAGATTTCTTTAGTGACTCTCACATAACATTTATCAAATATAGCCAATTTGAGAACATCCTTTTTAGCCATATACTGTGCACTGTCCTTTATATATTCCAGCCTGAGATAGAATCCTTTTAGCTGTCAGTATTAATTATGTTAGTCCTGTACTTGCAGATGACCTTTTTAGTGAGAACTGAGTAATAGAGCTACTAAACACTTCAGGCTTCTCGGCATCCTTCAGTGTCCCTCCCTGCTGAGCAACAGAGAATATACCTTCCTGGTCTTATCTATTCACTACTGATAGGATGTTTTCCTGTGATGTCTGTGTTTCTTTCTCTTCACATCTCCTTTGTGCCATGTACACTGGCACTTGGTTCTCATGGGCAAGTATCTACCACATCTCTGAGTTTCTTGAAGTCAGTCTTCCTCAAATGCTAAATGGTTTTGTTGTGCTGCTCGCTCCCTTATGAATCACAAGCTCTTCAATTTTGTTCCTTTAAATTGTTTCTCTACCATGTTTTTAATCACTTCTGTGTGGCAGTGCAAGTGGCTGCAGTTACTCTTTCTCCTGAGGAAAACTCAGACAACCAGCTGTGGTGGTTAGCAACCCAAGTTTAGCGTGTAACTTTCAGTCATGGTGAGAACCCATGATTCCCTTGCTTTTTCTTTTGCATGTTTTCCCCTGATTGGTTAATATTTTGTCTCTTTGTTTTATGTATAAAGTTGTGTATATTCATTTTCCTTCTTTAATATGTATTAGTCCTAGAAAGTTCCTTGTTCCTTGATGTCCCATTGGATCCTTCCCTGAGTCCCTCCTATGTGTTGTTCCCATTGGTTCCCTTCCTGTCAATCCCATCTGCTTGTCTCTATCCCATTGGCTGAGATCCCTTTCCCCACCTATTCTGTACCCAGTATAAGATCCCTGGACCCGCGCACTAATTGGGCTCTTCGTCCCTGTGTTTTCACGGGAATAAACCTGTGTGGAGCACATATGGAGAGTCCCCTCTCTTTCTTCTTTACCTTTGCCTGCGTGCCTGCTTAACAGCGACAGGAAGATACAGCCCCTTTTGGGTGAGGAGCCCTACCCTGTTTTCATTGTGTGCTGGGCACTGAGTGCCGCCTTCCAGAGGAGTTTCAGTGTTGATCTCCGGGCTTCTTTGTGTCGGCACGTGAGGGGTAAACCCCTTCTGCCAGCTCCCAGTGGCTGAAAACCCCTCCACTTCTGCCTTACTACTTAGAAAAGGCTGCTTTCCTGGTCTCTAATACATAAAAAAAGAAATGTTCACAATGCACTTAAAGCACCTGTTGGTCGGTTCTTGTCCTCCTTTCTCATTAAATGACAGGGTAATTGAGTTGCCCTCATACCAGTTCATGTGTTTCAGATGATTTAGTTTGTTGCTTACAGAAAGCCTGGGATTGCTGGTTTTTCTGGCTAGGATGTTTGCTTCCACAGTAAATTCACTTCTAAATTCTTTTCTCTTCTAAAATAGTTCTTGAATGGTAAACTTCTGAGATGTCATTAACATCATTTTGTCACAGCTGAATTGTTAACTCCACCCTTCATGCACTACTAAGCAGGCTTTCATCCTAACCTGCTGAGTGAGATTTAATTTAGAAGAGGTAAACTGTCATCTAACTCCAGATATTTCAGGGCATTATGTCTTTTACCCATGGCTGTGTCTTTTCATAGTACCAAAACTTCTGGCAATAGCAAGAACACAGGGTAATGGAACAGCTACTTTTCTCACAGCAGCCATCTATACTGTAGGTAGTTAATTCCATTTGCATTTATTTCAGCTGGGAAAGTGTTCTTTAAGAGCTCTGGTAGTGTTAACTATGTTGGTTTGCCTAGAATAACATTTCAGGATGAATCACAGTGAAGGTTGCCAAATGTTTTCTTGAAACCTATGAAATTTCTGAGTGGTTTTTGACAGTTAGTGGCTATCTTTGATGATTATTTCTAAGCTGGAAACCTGGTCAGCATTTCACAGCTTGAAATACAGATCCTCTGCACTGGGGTTCAGCTTAACCGATTTCTTTGTTCTAGTTATAATTGTTCTGTGGTAGACTTTGTTACTGAAAACAATTTCACATTGTACATTGTAAACTGAAAAATTGCTCTTGCTTAATGAAGTTTTTGCTTCAGTTGCTATGGTTCCCATCATCGTTAATTCATTACCAGAGAACAGAAAAACAGATAAATTAGAATATCGTTGTCCTGGCATAGGTAACAAGAATCTAATGAGAATATGAGACTTGGCAGGGAAGAAGAATAAATAAAGAGCTATCATTCTTGGTTTCAGGTTACTTGAATAGTTCAGAATAACAAGGTATCAAAATTCTTATAAAAGAAATATAAAGGAATAGTCTAAGTAATGACTCAGGTGGACTGTAAGAAAATTATCTCTATTAATTTATTGATTAATATGCTTAATTTTACTGAATAAATAGTGTCTGAGAAAAGCAATCCTTTCTTTTTCCTCCAGAATGCTTTGCAGACTTTTCTGTGTTCCTCTGGGACCCCACACTATGTATTAATAACAAACAGAAGAGAATAAAGTATACGGTGTTTTCCTACAAAGTTTTGTATATACAAGAATGACTTTAGGCATGAATATGATAAAAGATTATAAATCAAAATAGAAAGGAGTCTTGTTGGTGGAATATTAATTAGTCGTGAAGGTGTTACTGCTTCTGTGCTTGCAATCTGCTTGTTCTCTGCAGCACCTAGAAGCTGTAGCTGAGCCTGGTCAACATCATATGATGTATCCACACAACACAAACCATGTGATAATTTCCCTAAAAGATTTTATTTACAGTTTAAAAGCAAAAGAGGCGATAGTCAAAAAAAAGCTGAACAATGAGATTAACTCAGTACTGTGTGGCTGCTGATTGGTGGCAGTTTGAAATGAGTTCTCCTGTTTCTGTGCAGTGGGAAACATTTGAAATGTGAAAGTTAAAATGAAACTCCACTTAAAACTTCATCTTTGATGAGAGCCTCATTCCCATAGGCCTTTGTTTTAGTGAAAGATTTCTCTTAAAAGTGGGGGTTTTCCCCCTTGATTATTTTGAATAAGTCAGAAACATAAACTAATAGCCTTTTGATGAGCAACTGGTCTATGAAACATGAACTCATATTTGATTCTTCCTGTAAGCCTTCCCTTAGTTTTTATGAAAATACCATTTAAAATCTCTGTCCATAGATGCTTTTTCTCCTCACTCAGTTGATCCTGAGATACAGAAAGACTTCATTCCCCTGTAGCCTCTACACTTTTTCTCCACTGATGAGATATGCATTTACTCTGAGATAGCCACTTCTTGATTCAAATCAGGCACTGCCTGTAGCCTGCTCATACCTGCTGCTTGTTAGTCTTCATCTAGGCTGTGTGGCTCTCACGGGAACTCAAGCAAATCTCTTCAATCAGAGATGGTATAGACCAGAAAACAGTTCTTTAGTGCCTGGTAAACATCACTGGCTCAGAAATTCTTCTGTAAATAAGCAACCTGTCTTGCTTAAGGAGTATATACTGTATTGGGATGAAGTGAGGAAACCTTTAGCATTTCATTAATCCTTTGTGATATATGAAATTGTATTTATCACCAAACTATAAAGAAAATTATTGCCACAATGGTGGTCCTGTGCAAGAAGGAGATGAGCAATAGTAATTTCTGACATGGAAACATAAGAACCCAGCTGGGAGAGCTGCAGAAGTCAGCCGTGGCCTCGAAACCTCATCAGAAGATATTTATTTGCCGTATCAGTGACAGTGAATGATCATTCATTTTATACTTTCTTCCCAACATCCAGGATTTTATAGACTTTATTTTTTTTTCTAGGCTGAGGAATCCATTTGAATCTTGTAAGAAGAAATCATGTCAAACTGTTTTAACTGGTTGAGCGATAAGGAAGAAACCATAGAAGCTATATATCTTACAAAAACTTTTGATACAGCTTCACATAAAATTTTCATAAGCAAGTCAAGAAAACTAAGTGAAACCGCTACAGGGTGGATACAAAGCTGTTTTTAATTTAATGTCAGAATAGAAGGATGTCTAAGTAGATTTCAGCCAGTTTGTCCTGAGCCCAACCAATATTTTCACTTATGTGTTGGATGAAGGAATAGAATATGAATTAAATCTGCAGGTGATCCAGAACCAGCCAGGCTGTAATGAGATTGAAGAACAGGATTAAAGTGCAAAATGATCTTGATAAATTGAAGAAATGTTCTGAAAAAATGGGACTCAATTCAATAAGGACAAGTACAAAGTTATATATTTTATCAAAGATTATGAACTGTACAAATACATAATGAGGAACAACTCGCCAGGAAGTAGTTTGGGAGAGGAGAACCTGGCAAGACCAGTGAGTCACAAACCCAAAACACCATTATTACTGTTGAAATGCAGTATCACTGGGGTGTATAAGGTACTCAGGGAAACGTCATATAGGAATGAATCTTTCTATGTTAGTCAGCATTGATAAAAACTGTCTTTCTTAGGGAGAAAAGGAAAGCAGTGAGTTGGAATTGAGGTATGACCAATGAGGAGGAGTTTTAAGAAATAACATTTTTAAGTCTTGAGGAAACTGGAGAGAAGTGCAGTAGTGTTTAAATATGTAAAATAACTCTGCAAGGAGAGAATAACTCTTTCCATATGTTACTTGTGAATGGCTGACTGCATTTCAGAGAGAATTGAACTCTCTGAAATAATCTCTGAAGCAAAAAAAGTTCCAGTTAAATGTTCACAGATTTCGAGTTGGAAGGGACCCACAAGGATCATCAAGTCCAACTCTTAAGTGGATGGCCCATACAGGGAGTAAACCCACAACCTTGGTGTTAGTACTATGATCTGACCAATTGACTCAGGGTCAGTGTTAGGTAAGACTTTATGATGTAAAGGGTAGTTAACTGCTTGAAGTAGTTTGAGAAACTGCAAGTAATATCACTTGAGCTTTTTTACGAAGAAGTTTGACAAATACAGTGTTAGACAGAGGTCTATCAGGATACTTTTGATATTCTTGATCCTTCGTTTTTTGGATGGATGGATGGATGGATTCTGATGGCTACCTCTGATGTACTTCTCATCCTTGTTTCCTTGCTGATCTATACACATAGGAAAAAACCTGCAAGGTAATGAGGAATGCAGTACAGAATAATGATACAAGCTGGCAAGATGTTGGCTGCATTTTCCTGCTTAGATAGGAGACGATAATCTGCAGCTCTGAAGCCTCAGCTCAAAAAATATTCCGTCTTGAGCTGAAAATTGATATGAAAGATGCCAATCTGTCCAGTAAGCAAACAGGCATCCCTGTATATACTCTCTTCAATATCATGCATTACATGGATTTGATTAATAACAAATGCTACAATTTATGTCAGCAATGAGCTACAGCACAGGTAACAGTGCCTCTTGCTGAACACCTACTTAATACCATAGACAAGTCATCTAGTTCCAAGAGAAACCTAGTCCAGGATCTCCAACAGAATTTGGATAAGACCCTGCGTTGATGTTACCACAATAACCACTTCAATTTGATGACCACTAGCAGGTCTCAGAATCATAATTACATTTAATACATTCAAAGGAAGAATGTTAAACACAAGATTACTAGGTTTTTGACGAGTATGCATGCACACAGCCAAGAAACTGTCAGCAGTCCTCTTTGCATTCTTCAAGAGACATACTTGCTCTGAGAGTGCACCCCTCAATTAGGTCTGGGGGATACTAGAGTGTGAGACTTTATTTCTTTCCTTTGTGTCAAATCACCATCAAATGACCTCAAAACTTGCACATTTTCTTTGTTCTGAATTTCTTTGGGACAGTTGCTTGTGTTGACAGAACTGCTGCCTCCTAGATAGAGATGGTAAGGGAATGGTGGGATCAGTAGGACAGGGAGCCCTCAGTGTGTCCCATGATAGAGTCACAAAATGGGGTCCTGCTGATCCCAAAACAGCAGCTTTCTCAGTTGAGCTGAGAGAAAAGTATACAGGTAACTTTATTAGCATATTTAAAGGCTCTTTAAAAGAAAGCATTTCAATAACAAGTACAGTTTGTTTTAGAGACAAGCTAAAGTTATCTTCATCAATCAAATCAACATACGCAGTATGCAGTCAATACTTGTACAAAGTGCTACCTGCCTGCAAACAAACAAATCATACCACTACCCTGCCACACAGGAATGCACTTAAATCTAATGAATGAAGAAACCAAGGAAAAGATAGGAAGTAAGAGAAGGACTTCTGTAAGAGAGAAGTGAAAATTATGTTAGCCAAGGATTCTGTCACATCAGTACAAAAGCATACATTTGAAAGTAGTTATATATTAGTTGTACAATGTTGGAGAAACAACCATTAGAATTAAAACTTCAAGACTTTAGACAGCTATTTTCTAAACCATGCAAGTCTAGTGCTCCAAACAGAGACACTGAGATAATGAGAATTGAGTTGTAGTGACCCTGTAGGGTCTGACATTTTGCTTCCTAAATTTTACAAAAATATTAGGATTTTAAGGTTCTAAAAATTTACCCCAGCTCCCTGGATAATGTAGCCCATAAGATTTTCCTGAATTAACTCCTCATTCAGATCCACTAGCTACAGATAAAACGAGGGATTTCTCTTGGAAAAAATAGTTCAGTTACTCTGACACCACCACACCACACACTCCCACTGAACTACCAGACATTATATCTGGTAAATTGTTCCAATCACTGGTTCAGCTTAAACTTTGAATCATTTTTCTAGTCTGAATATGTCTATCCAACAGCTATGGATCTTTTTGATTATTTGTCTGATACATTGACTTGCACTCTATTTTCAGAGTTTTCTCTCTTTCAGAGGTTCTTGCAGGCTACAAAGAAATCAGGCTGAGCCAGCTCATATTTCCCATATAGCAAATTGGTCCATTAAGATAGCAAATACACAGAGTTCTGTTCTGTTTACACAGGACACAGGCAACAAAGTCAGTCACTTGGCACTCAATATGCCTCAGCTTTCAAATCTATAATTACTGCATTTTTATCTTTCTTTTTGTATTACAGAATGTTCATGTTTAAAATTAAAAAATTTCCAAGGACCAACAATGTCAAAGTTGACAATTTATCACACCTGACTGAAATTGACCCCCCCACCATAGTGTGCATTTTTGTCACACACCCATTATCATAGAAAGAATCTTAAAGATCCTCCTGTGTTTTTCTTGTGATCTAGTGATCTATGTCAGACACTCCACTTACTGGTTATTGAAATTTGTTCTATAGGATCACTTACTCTATCATGAGTAACTCTGTTACTGTTCATGTTACTCTGAACCTTCCGCCTTTTGGAAGTTTTCTGTTTTTGTAATCCAGCCTTTTCCTCAGAAGAAAGCTTCTTCCTAATGCAATGGACGCTAAGCGTTTTTCTTGTTTCCTTCACTATGGGCATTATTTCTTTATATCAGACATCATCATGCAGCTATTCAACTTGAGAGTTTTCAGGGACAGAAGATCACAGTGAATTGCCTCACTACCAGGCCCCTTCAAACTCTTCACCTGTTATCATGTAGAGAAGTGTCATTTGTGCTAATGTGCAATTTCAGTAGTGAAAATTTTCCTGCCGACCTCAAAATGCCTTCCCAGAATGATGTCATGAGACTTGGCTTCAAGAAGACAGCACAGTTTGTTATTGTCCAGTCTCCTTTACAAGCTGTTCTTTCCATTCCTTTTAGCATAGTAATCTTGGACTGAAGGGTCTTTCTTGGACCCAGCTTTAGCATCTTGCAAGTGGCCCTGAAAGACAAGGTAGTTTTTCTGTTGTGCAGTTCATTTGATCAGATGCATCTGCAAAGAAATCCTCTGCAGTTTCCACTTGAAACTTGTTGTACTTGGATATTTCTAAATGTATATAATTCCTCTTAGCCATCTCCTTCTTGGAGTCTGCAAGCATTCTACTTCCCTGCATTTCCACCATATTCAGTGTCACCCATTTCACCTCCAGTATTTATGAACTCCTCCTTTTCTGTTTTGGCATCCTCTCTTCAAATTCTTTGTTCACCTTGATTCTGGCTGGCCACATACTATCTGGCCTGTCTTTGATTTCCTGATGTTTCCTGGTATCTCAGAGGTTTCATGGCCGAGTCAGCAACTTTTATTACATATGGGAGGAGCAACTTCTAGTCTCACCAGGCAGGGAAAGCACAGCACCAAGACCACCTGTTTTCAGCATGGTAATAAATATTAACTGTGTGTAGGGCAAAATCTGCTCAAATATTTTCTAAACCTCTTTCTAAATACTCCTGTCTGCTGCCCTTGTCCCTCCAATCACAAAGCCAGTTGAGGCTTCACAAAGCAGTTGAAAATAGATCAAAGTTCACAGCTTAGCTCAACCTGCTATTTGCTTCCAGTGATTAAGAATTTAAAAGTTTAAACCCCAGGATTGATATTAAGCCTGTAGGATGCAGCAACATAGTCCTTAGAGAGAAACAGGTATGCTCTTTTCCATCCTATTTAGGATCTATGTAACCTTCAAAGATGCCAAACAACTCTTGTAATTTCACTTGAGGGGTGAGAGTATTTCACTAGAGGGTAGATTAATTATTTCCCATAAAAAGGACACTTAAACCCGCTATTTTTCCCTCAAGATGTATGTGCATATTCTCACATACATCATTATATGCCATAAACACTATGCATATATACATAGGCATAGCTATGGGAACCATGAATATATAAAAGAAAAACACATAACTGCAGTATTTTTGCAGGTACAAGTACTTAGCTGCTCTTTGAAGGTCTGTCTCATAAGTCATAGTGTTTAAGGCAGATTTTTTTCCCCCCAGACTGAAAAATAGGTATAATTATCATAAAAGGCACCACTATTTCCAGTGTACCTCTGTGAATAAATATCAATTAATTCATGCATCATGGAATGATAATGAAATATTATAACTTCATCTGTGATAACAGTGTAACTTTTCATGCCCGTTCACTTGCAATCATCCTCTCTAGATTGCTAATTATATGCCTGAAGCTGTATTTAGTGGAAAAGATTGAACCATTTGTTCTTTTGTATATTTTGTCAGAATAAGAATAAGCTTGTATGAAATATCTTTGGACTTTTTCACACAGAAAAAACCCCAGCACTCAAACCTACTGCATTGTTTACTTAGCATAACCATAAAATGCCTCAATTCTGTGTGCAAAAACACTCCTTGGAGAACATGGGTCCTCTAACCACACACCACACTCTTCTTGTAAGTCATTGGGCGACTGTGTTGTTATTATGCCAACACACTATGGCAGCACTACTAAAGAAACAGCAGCATGCACAGATCTTACAGTTTTTCCTGGATCAGCATCATTGGCTCTATGGTGTCCTCGCCTCACAGCATAGATTTGTAAGAATACTTTTTACTTAAAAAGAAATCATGGGAGCAAAATCCTCCTGCCCCTTTACTTGTGCACAGGATAGAGCTTCCTTGTGCTAGCTCTTTAACATTGAGTAAAACCTTGTACCTCGGTAATCATATTTCTTCTTAGCTCCAGGCTAGTTTTGTCAATCCCCTCATTGTAGAAGTTAAAGCTTCCAGATTCAGTGTTCAGGCTTGATGTATCAAGGTTTGACTGCAGGGATGAGGCTCTGGATTTAGTGGTGGATCTGTCTCTATGGTGACTCATAGAAATTGTGGTTTTTGTGTTACCTGCAGTGATGGAAGAAAATTGAGGCTGGACACCGAAGGTCAGTCTGCCAGGGGAAATGGAAGGAGCACTGACAAAATGCTAGGTCCTAGTTACACAAAGGGCAGAAGAGATCAGGTGACTGTAATTCTCCCCACTGACCTTAAATGCTGTGAAATCACTCTATCATTAGTGATGATTTAGCTGAGACCAGTTGCAGGGATATGCACATTATTTGACTGTCTCTCTGTATTCTGAGGGATGGACTTGGTTGCAGAGGGAAGTATTTAAAGACTACTTTATGAGGTATCTACATTTTTGAGATATAAACAAAAATGTGAAATCTTTAACAGAACAGATATCTTTCAGGTATTTTCATTTAATAAATTAATCTTGCAAACTCAGGTGTTTCTTAAATCTCCAAAAATATCTGCTGTTTTAATCTCAGTGGATATGTGTAAGGACGGCGAGGTTGCTGCACAAGTAACAATTTAAAGGAGGTTGAGTTTTCAAATCAGTCTTCTTACAGCAGAATTTCATGCTTTTATGTCTCATAACATAATTTTCTCTACACCTGAGGTGCTCTCAGCATGTATAAATGCATATTCAATATCTCCTGTTGATCGATATAAAATGACCTCTGCAATATGACAATGGTGCATGTATAATTCCTAAACAAAGCGCAGGGGGCTGGATGACTTATGTGCAGAGTTTACAGGATTTGGTCTTCACTTCTCAGAAATGCATTTTGAAGCCAATCATATCAGGAACAAATGAAAAGAGTTGTCATCTGTCATGAATCTGGAAGCCTGTAGGGAAGAAATCTGTGATCTTTGCCCAGTTTCTAATGATTTCAAATCACAACTGGCACTAAGCAGAGCATCTGGTGATGTTGCTGCCCCTCACCCTATGGATGGAGAAGCACAGTAAGGAACTACACTGTAGATAGCTGCCCCTTCATGCTGCGCTCACAGCGTCAGGGTGAGAGTGTGTAAAAAGTTTACAGTCTCCCTTTCCTGATGCCTTAGCATTGCAGACAGTATCATTCTGCAGCCTAATGTTCTACACGAGCCCTCCTAGCTTTGCAAAAAGGGGCAACAATATTAAACATAATCACCAAGGTATGTGCAAAGGGAAACTGTGCAACCATGTAGTTTGCAGCTCTAAAGGAGAAGGAAAGAAAACTCAATCTTTTCACAAGAGCAGACCTCTTTCAAAGACCTTTTTTTACTTTTACCTGCTGATTTTTAGCAAAATAATTTTATTCTGGGCAGCCTGTTCCTGGAATTGGCCTCATAATTGCTAACTTTATCTTCTGCTGCCAGTGTCTATTTAATCAGCTCCTTGTTGCATTCACAGCCCACACACTGACGCAAAATCTCCTCCTGTTCTGATTCTTCACCTATTAGAGCCTTGGCCCAAATACCTCTCTAATGCTGAATGAGCAAACACCAAGTCAATTTGAAAGTCAACCAGGCATAACGCGCTGCAGAGAGTATTTCTCTGCACATTCCCCCTTTGCATTTCAAATATAATATAGCCTAACAATATGGCCTGAAAGATGGTGGAATTCAATAGCTACATTTAGGTACCCTTAAAAGCAAATACTTTTCTTGTGTATTAAAATACCCTGTTTAACTTCTTGCATTGATTTATTGACAATGTAAATGAGACTATAAATTTAGTGACTCAGAAAAAGGAATCAGAACCCAGTGTCACCCTCAGAACCCACCTTCTCCCTAGGGGTGCTGGCCATCAGCATTTTGGTGCTGCAAGCCACCAACACCATCGAAAATTGAACTGTCCTACTCAAGTGTAAATTTGCAACGTTAGGGTTTCTAAAATTGGAGTTAGGTACTTGTTGGGGTCCCTTCCCCCTGCCATGGAGCCTTGAGAGAGGGGCCCTGGGGGGGAGGCACGGGGTTTCCCTGCCCCTGCTCAGATTCATTCCCCATTGGTTGGTTTGGGTTCCCTGATAACGCCAAGGACCCTCGGGTCCCGTGACTGAGGAGTCCCTGAGCTGAGCCCCGGCCATGCGGCTGGAGAAATAAACATCTCTAAAACATCTACCACGAATCTGTCCATACATACTTCTCTTTCCACGGGACTCCTGGTTTGAAATATACTTGTTGTAGTAATCCCCGCTGCGACAGGTACTGCCATATCCACTTATGCCAGCTCTGGAACAACTACATTGGCACCACAAACCCAGCTTTAGGTGCTCAGAGACTTTGAGAAAGTAAAGCATCTCGGTGCCTTGGGCTCATCTAGGCTTGGAAAATAGATGAAGAGCAGCACTCCACAACTGTGTTGAGACCATTTTGTACTCAGGTGCCTGAATTCCTTCTAAGGTCCAGCTAAGTCCTTGTTTAGACATGGCCTTGAAGCTTAATTTTAGGTCTCCAGGAATTTGGCGTAATGCCAGTATTTTGAAGCAGAGGAGGAATTTCTGTACCTAATCCAGGAGATAAGGCTGTGATATGTCATCCAGGAATTTACAGAGACATGCCCAGAGCTGGTGCTGGGCATCCAAGGCGGCTCCCTGAGAAGACACATATCTTCCATGTACTGCAGGCTTGAGCACAGGGCCAGACACCTTTCTCAGACTCAGAAGCTGTGTCAGAGGTAGCAGAACAGGAGTTAGATTTTGTGGCTGCCAAAAAGCCAGATGAGTAGGAATCATTTTGGTACGCATCTGTGAGAAACTGAAGCAATGCAGAGAGAAATCAGGCTGTTGTGTTTACCACGTGTGTACTTCAACTGTGCATGAACAAGCTGCCTTCTATTGTCTTGCTGCAAAATATATTATTTCCCCAGGAAAAGGGTAAATACTATATTTCCAGGTGGGGAAGCAATAGTGTGCTGGATTGGAAGGGACAGCTGGCATGTGTCCGTTGTGGCACTTTTCCTCTGCACAGTTGTCAGGATGCAGCACAATGCTGGCTACTGGAGTAAAACAGAATTTTAATGAGCAGGCTGCAGGGAGAGAAATAAAACAGATTTGTCTCTATCCAAGTAATCAGCCACCAAACATGCACATAAAATTAATATATGGCAGAATAATGAGTGTCTGTGGTCTGTTCGAATTTTTCTTTTCACTGATAGTCTCGTATAAAATCTAACCTATGCATCTATGTGAATGCAAATTTACCTTGAAACCAAAATCCCAGTCTGTTAGTAACTATCTTGTTGTTGCTGTTAGTACTCTCTGTTGCTGTTTCACACCTTACATTTTTTTTTGTTACTTAAAAAAAAGCTCATTTTATGTAAACAATCAATTTATGTGGCATTTTTGCCTCAAATCCAGGCTGCATTTTCAGAGAGTTTATTACTTTGTGGTTTCCACTGCTTACATGAAGAATCAGCTCACAGCGTTTGCTTGGAGAACATGACAGAGCCCAAGATTTCTTTTCTTTTCTACATAGTCCAGCTGTGCCAAGGAACAACCCTGTAAGTGGGACCTCAGGGAATCTGCACAGGATGGCACATTGGTGGGAGGTGGGGTCTTCAGGCCCAGCATTGGGGCACAACCTTGCTGCCAAACAGATAATTTCCACTTTTAAATCCTATGATAGTAAATAGAATTATGACATTTTAAAATAAATCAAGCATTAGGTACATTATTTTTTATTATTACCATTTTTTGCAATATGCAAAAGGGAGGGTCAGAGTGAGGAGCAGGGTACTGTGCTGTCAGCTCTGTTTTATACCTGCTACAATGGTAGGGCTGTAGGGACCGGAGACCAACGTCTTTGGTAGAGCTTATAGAGACACTGATGAGAGAACGAGGTTGGATGGAGAAACCCAAACAGTAACTTTTAATGCTTCCTTCTGCTGTTTTGATGTTACAAATTCAAAATGCCCAATGCCACAGACAAAATGGGAACAAAGCTGAGTCAGAGTAGGAGCACAGGGGTGAAACCCAGACCCACTGAAATACTGGAAAATGTTTCATGGACTAAGAGCAACCATTATTTTGTTGCATATGTGTCTCTTTCCCTAGACTAAAGCACTGCTATTCAACAAACATGGGTAGCAGCTGAGAAGCCAAAATAAAGGATGGTGAAGGGGAAAATGTACTGCATTCTTCAGAGTTGACGCTGGGATTTCTTAGTTACTTTTCCTGGCTTCAACAAATTTTATTACACTGCTAAGGGGCAGGACAGGTCTCAGACTTCTGTTCCTGCCTTTCAAAACTGCAACTGCAGCCATACAAAAATCCCCAAAAAACAAAAAAACAAAACACCAGTTATTTACCCTTCTTCTCAGGTTCCTGCCTCTAGCTTGGGCCTTTTCCTAGGAACACCTATCTCAGCCCTTTGGGTCTCATGACTTTAATTTCCTGCAGTCTGTATGTACTTTCCTAGGAACACTCAAAGGCAACGAGGAAGTATTGACATTTTGATAAGGAAAGTGCAGAGATATAACATGCCCCACAGAGCAATGTGCTGTCAGCCAACTGTCTGGCAAAGGGGCCAAGCAGCCTCCTACAACAGTGAGTCATTTTTCTTTCCACCACTTCTTGCTCATTGCAGTGAGAAAAGGGGAAATGAAGGGCCTGATCCAGAGCTTATTGATGGAACACAGAATCTCCCTCCTGGATTTGGCTTCATCATGGGTTTTGGCAGCAGTTCAGTCTTTAACATTTTCCACTCTTGAAGACATGCTAGCTGCTATTAGCCCTGCTGACAGGTTCTTCCCGTTCTTTTTTAACCTGCAATTCCTTTTCAGTTGGAGTTGTCTGTAGGGTAACTAAGTTAGCATTTTGCTCTGGGGTAACATTTTCATTTCCAGTGTAAAATCTCATAATGAAAGTAGCTTACAGCCACTTTCTCCTTCCTTATGCTTCTGACTCTTGTGGAGGCTTCATAACTACTCCATGAATTGCAGTGCACCAGGACTCTATCCCATGACCTTTTGTACTCTTTTGTCGTATTCCAGTGTCATCTTAACTCTTCTTTGTTTTATTTAGTGTGTGAGGGATTGGTAGACAGGAGCACTTCAAAGCCTCAGTCAGGAATGAACGCCCCTGCCCCAGCAGATAGTCTCTGCTCTGACAGACATGCCTCACAAAACAGCAGCAGCTGCATTTTGTGATGCAGCAGGACATGTTGCACCAGCTGCTGTTGGCACAGGGGAGATTGAGGCGTCTTAACATGCCTCTATTTCTTCTTGTCAACCCTATGTGGGAACCAGAGTCCCATCTGGGGCAAGTTCTAACAGGAGATGATAACAAACTACAGAATGAAAAAGAAGAAATGTTCTTTTCAGGTTATGTAGGCTAAGAAAGAGACCTGGTCAAATGCCCAATAGGAATTTCACTTCCAATGTTAACAGTCTTTATACCAGGATCTAAATGTACTCCTTCTTCTTTTTGTTGAGCAATGATTTGCATATTATAAGATGCCAGTTCTGCCTTGGGATAGGACATTGCTGGAAGCCAAGGGGTCATTCCTATTCTTTGTGCAGCACAAGGAAGGAGGTGAGCAGTTGCAGGTTTGATGAATAAGAGGTCATGATTTGTTTTCAAGAGGTGGCATTTATTCTGGGATGTGCAAAGAAAACATCTTGCATCATCCATGTCCCTCAGGACTTCCTATGTATTGGCCTAAACTTAGCAGGTAAGCATGTTTTGCCCAGTGTTTGGAGAATGCAAAAGTTGCCCACACACCACGACTCCCAAGAGAACAAGAAGAAAGCAAATGAGGAGAAAAGAACAGGGAAAAGAAAAGCCTATTGCTTTGTACCTCTATGAAAGGCACTGAATTCTAGTATTTCCTCTCTGTTGTTCATGTCTTGTTGTGCTGTCTCTAATGTAGTTTATAAACTCTTCAGTGCAGACACCTCCTCGTTTTGTTTGCAATCATAAGATGTTCTTTGAATAAATTGCTAACAACTACAACTATAATAATATTGGGCAACACTGGTGTTTAACACAGCTAAAGCAGACAATGGGGAGTTCCCTAACCCAGAGCAAAGAGGTTAGAAGGAGCTTACAAGTGCAGCACAATTAAAAGGTGCTAATATTGTTAATTATTATTAACACTTGTATTTCTGCAGCAGAAGGAGATACGAGCAGATTCAGATCCCAGTGCTGCACAGTGTTGTTCAAAAGCATAATAAGATCATTCCTGCCCTGTAAAAGAATACATTCAAAGATTTTCTCTTGCAGAGCATTCACAGATGAGGGAATATTACAAGTCTGAAGAGCAGCTTGCAGGACTCCTAGGCAATGCAGACAGAGGAATAATAATGTTCCTATTACACAGGTGGGGAACATGGATATTTGCATCAGCTTACAAAAAAAGACCTGAAGCAGCACAGTGAATCCAAATCTCATGATGTTTAGTTCTGCACCTTAACTACAAGGTTGTCCTTAAGTTACTGATTATCAGTGTTGAGCATTTCTAAAGATTTCTTCAGTGTTCAATCTTTTAGCCAGTCAAAACCAAGCAATCTAAATTTAATTCTCTTGAACTGATACTGGATTCAATTTCCTAAAAGTTTGAGATATGAAGCATAATGCTATGTATGTAGGGAGAATAAAAGAACAACCTTAAAGATAAAGTTAATAAGACACAGATAGAAAATTATAGTAAAATTTTTAACTGCCATCTTAGTAAAGGATAATGTTACACTGCACTGAAATCTGGATCAGAAAAATTTTATTACATCAAATATTATATGGCTGCAGGGCATACCTGACTCTTCAGGTGACATTAGTTATTAGTTTTTGGGAACTCTTTTCCAGAACTATTTTGTTTAACATACACATTTTTATTTCAAATATGTTTACAACTCTTCAAATGCACATTTTTTTTTCAATTTAATTTTTATTTTTCTAGATGCTAACATTTACTCTTGATATTATTTGATAATATTATCTAGAAAAAAAATGAAGTGCAATATTTTAACAGTATAAGATACACACATGTGAGAGACTTCATGTTTTGTACAAGCCTGGAGGAAAATAATTAGCTCCACAATAATTTCCCCCATTTTAAACTCCTGTTGGGACAGCATTAAAATGAAAATCTAAAGAGGCCATATCTTTTTCTACACTTTGATATTGCTAAACCCACCAAAATTGTAATATGGTCCTTGCACGCCAGACCTCCTCTTCTGTCTGATCTCTGAGGATATAAATTTATTTCTTGGATGATTTCTTATTGCTGACTCTGCCTGTACCAGCTCAGGCTTTAATGGCAGAAGATTCCTGGTTTAATCTCTGGTGGGTTAATCAAGATGGTGGCCAACATATTAATACCTGTTGTTAACATGAAAAATTTTATCAAAATACTGTTTTCTTTATACTGTAAAGCAAGCACTGCAGAGGTATTAAAGGCTAGTATTAATATAGATTTTGGAACCAGTAGTACTACCCACAAGACCTTCCAGAATAGGTATTTTTAATTATTTGATCATCACTTATTTACCTACAACAGCAGGACTCAAAGACTCTTAGGTCTTTTCCAACCTAAATAATTCCACAATTCTATGTGCCTCAACATCCTCCATAGTTGTCTTTTTCCTGCTTTTTGTGGTTAGGCCAATGGCAATGGAGAATCTGGTTATCTTTGTGGTCTCCAGACTTCCTTGTGTCTTCCTAGGACCAGCAGCTGACTGTGCCTTTAAAGGTGCAGAGTCTCTGATCTCTAGGACATGTGAAGAAACAGCCCCTGCCTAATAGCAGGGTTCAGTGCACAGAGGTTCAGCCATGCAATCAGGAGTGCCTTCTGGGATCTCTCAGCTGTGTCATCTGGGTCTTGATTCTCTTAATGTTGACCTAATTTTTGAATTCACAGGAAGCACCTTCAGGAGGGATGTTCTGTGCTCACCTGCACATTTGGTATGCACCTTCAGTCTACTGTGGATTTGTGTTTGAACACTGTGGGAAAGGTATGCTCCTGCATAATGTATTTGCAGCTTCTTGGTGACAAATCTTCTTAAGTGTCCTACAGACCATACATGCCCCCAGAAATAATGCAATTCCATACTGTCAACATGACAAAATATAAAGGGTGTTCCAGTCTTTTTCCAAAGTTGGGCTACAATTTTAAAAAATTCTCCTTTCTGGGGAAGAGCCTTTTCCTACTACTTCCCACTTTCTCTCCAAATTCAGACCCCAAAGCAGTTTTATTTTACTAGCTCTTGTACATTTATCCATCTCATGGTGGACACTCTGCTCCCATTACTGTTGCTTGACACTGTAGTCATCCTACACTTGGTAGGGGTGAATTTCTTTTTACAGCACTAGGTCTTTGCAACCTAGTGAATTCTGGAGTGAAAACTCTCTTTTTGTGGTATTCTCATTGGCATTCACTCGCTTTCCAGAAAGGTCTGTGTACAGCACAAAAGCAGACCATGGGTTTCATGCAACTAATGCATTTGTCTGGTATGCAGAGACTTACTCTATGTGGGAGGTAGTCCCTTTAAGGTTGTCTTATTGGAAAGAAACAGGACCTCTTACATCACAGTACAATTCCTCTTAGACAGGTAAGATAGGTCAGATGAATCACTACTTAAAAGTGCCTATTTCTGACCACAGAATATAAATTGAGTCCTGGGTGACTTGCCTAGCTTCTGGTATCTGCATCGTAGGTCCATTTAAATGAGATGAAACCCTCTCCTTGAGCCTATTGACTCTCCTGATCACTTGTTCAGCTCTTACTGCACATTAGATATGGTGACACCTACTAGCATGCTTTGAATGCAGCATGCAGTGCTTTTCTCATGAGGATTTCCAGTGATTCATCATCATCCTGTACATTGTTCTGACCCCCAAGTTAAACTGATGAATATATTTTTCTTTAAAAAACACACCAAATAACTCTTTTTGTAAAGTAGAAATTCTTCCACATCTAAGAAATCCACCAGTAAGTTGTTTAGTGTTCTGATTACTGGACATCTTCATTTGAGACCAGTCTTGCTTCTGAAGTTGGGGACCCTTTGTAGAAGAAATGCGAGTATGCTCTGGCCAGATTGATAATAAGTGGCAAGACATAAGTTCTGTCTGCAGTAATGTTCCACAAGAGCAAGCTGCTGTTGCAGATGCAAGAGCATGTCTCTGTTCTTCCCTAGATGAGCTTTGTGACCCCCCTTTGAGTGCTGCCTGCCAAGTCAAATTTCAGCTTGAACAGTTGAAGCTTGGCAGAGAGTAAGCAACAGAAAGTGGGATCTCTTCAGGGCAGTGGCTAGATAACATTAATAATAGACATTGCTACCAGCTCTTTCCTAGTTGATTGCTGACAATACTTTATTTGTGGTCATTCCTGTGCTTAGTTTAAAATGAGAGATTCCTCATAATCCTTGGTGATTTTCTTGGATCAGTTAGATTGATGTGGTTACACTGAAATACCTTCTTTATAGGGAATAATTTCCTTCCTTAACTTGCAGAGTCATGGTCTGCAATGGAGAGACATAGGCTGGCTCCATTCTTGTAATCATAAAGGTGAAATTCCCAAGTTCTGCCTCTCCTGTTAAGGCCCTGAGGCAAATCATCCTGAAGCAGTGCAGCAGGACCTAAATGGTGCAGAAAGCTTGGGACATATCTTCAAAGTACCCAGGTCCTTTTCTCCTTACAGACCTGGGATTGCTAGGTTTTTTCTTGGAGGATGGAAAAAAACCAGTTTAGTTTCCAGTTCTTCTTCTTACTTTCAGCAATGCAATACCTACAGCCTGCAAAAGTCTTTGAAAAATCCTTTGCTAATCCTGACTTTTTTTTTCAGTTTGTAACTATCTGACTGATTTATAACAGTTTCAAAGGGAATTGAGCACCCCATCTATTATCAATCAAACCTTGTCTCTTGCTAAACTGAAGAAAGACTATTCCAGCTCTATGGCTGTTACTCACCAGGCACTGTGTACCAGCAAAGATATTAGAGGTCTTGAACTTTGCAGAGAGCATTCTCATAGCACTCACTGGGTTATGTACTGTTCCCACAAACTCCCCATGCATCATGATGAGAGTATGCTACACTCATGCAGGACAGCATTATTTTCAATTAAATTTTAGGCAGGCAGGGATAGGATAATATATTTTTATCCAGTCTATTACTTGTAACATCAGGTGCATCAAGGAGATGGAAGAAGCTTCAGAAACCCAGGACTCCCAAACTAGCCAGTTTTCTCAAGTGACTGAGCGTGGAATTCAGTTCATCAGACTTTAATCTAAAAACCACTTAAATTAATTCCTAGAATTCAGATAGCTGAAATCAGGTGAGATGAATTCCTTCCTAATTCTCTCTTGGGACTCCTAAGTTCCTAACTTATGGAAGTAAAGAATGGCAGTGCTAGAGCAAATGAGCAGTTTAGTAATCCCATGTTTCCATCTCTGATAGTTACTAATATCATACCAATGTGAAATGTTTGAAAAAATGAATCATCATATCTTGGTTATTTATCCAGGTCGATTTTTTTCCCCAGTTTAGTTTTTTCTTTAGTTGTGCTCAACAAATCTATAAAGGACAACTTTCTTTCTGGGAACAAGGCAAGTGATGAACATGCCTTAAAAACCAGGATGGCTATACCTCCAATAGATTGTACTCAACTTTGTCCTCACAGCAGTTGGTGTGCTACAGGCACCACAATTCAGCTGAATTGATATCATAGCTGCAGCAGAGTCCTGCACCTCCTGGAAGTGAGCCAAAGTCAGAGACCTTACTGACATGAAGGATTTACACTGGAAAAAAAGTGATTAAGTAATTTTGATACTTGTAAATTCAGAGGTTTTTTCCATATAAAGTTTTAATTCATCAGAAAAGTGATAATTTAACTTTGAATTTCACTTTGGAATAAATAATTCTTTATTGAAATGCTAGATTTTTTTTTTTGAGAAGTAAAATTTCTAACTTCAAGCACCCCAGATCCTGCTATTTTATCCTAAAATGTTGCAGGATGGAAACACTAATTGCTCATGATTAACTTCTCACCATTTTATTCATATGCTTGACCCTATGCAAACTCAAGTTCTGCAGCACTGTGTAAGGAGGGAGTCTCACAGGCCAGTTTCTGAGAAATGGCTGCGGAGAGGCTGGGCTCTGACCTAGCTTTCTTCCCATTGTCTGTACATAGCACATGGAATGTGGATAGCAAAGCTTACACTAAACTTGTACATTACATTCAAATGCAACATGGAATCTTATTTTTGCTATAGGAAAAAATCCTGTTCACTCATTCCAGTGGTGAAATCTGCTGCTTTCAATGTGATTTGTCACCTGGAAAAAACACTGGAGAAAGACAGCACTGGCTCTAGAGCAAACTGTTGCCCTTCTTACCCCTAAAAGATGCACTTTTGAATGCAATCAAAGTAGGTTTCAATGACATTTGACTCTATGTTTGTGTATGGCAAAACAAACCTATAAAACTCTACTTACCCCCTCTACTTCCCTCTTGATTTACAAAGGTGGAAACTTTCAGGATGTCTTAACTATAGACAATAAAACACTTTTCAAAAACACATTAAGAGTGTCAAAAACCACCTTTGAGATGAGTAACATCTTTTAAAGTAATGGGCTAAATCAAACCAAAACCTTTGCTGACATTTTGATTGCGTTTGTGTTAGTTGGTATAATGAAAAATTAACTTTACACATAAAAAATTTATTGTAGCCTCTTTTATTGCCTAGGAAGAAAAGTTTAGTGTAGCCAAATGAACAATGCTTCTTCATGGGTTGTCACTTTATACACTTTATTATTGTAACTTATGGGGATATCTGTAAGCAAAGGAGTGTTATTTATTCTGCAGTACTCCCATTTGCTCACTCATTATGGTCATCATGGCTCTAAGTAATAAACTTCATAATATCACACATTAATGGGGTTATTTAAACTATAACCACTATAAGTTAATGTGCAAATGCCTTGCAGTTTTCCCATGTTTACTCACAATTTTTCAATAATGTTCAAGACGTGCTCTGAGTCTGGGAAGAATCACACACTTTAGTGCAATAATGTATGGCAAAATGTATAGTTATTTAATAAATCTAGAAGAATTGACATTAATGTCTGTGTATCATTGGGTGTGCCCATTCATTAAAATGATTACTTGATACTTATTTGTGGGAGATAAAAGATATTTAGTGCCATTTAATGCAAATTGCAAATACTTGCCCACAACAGAACAAACTTTGAAGAGAGAATATTGTTCAAGTCTCCCTTATTTTTCTAAGAGTTAGCAAAAATGAGAAGCAGCTAAACTGCAGTTACCCAAAGGCAAGAACTCTGGTGATTAACTTTGTTATTGCTTGTTATGTATTTTGTTTTGCATGCTACCCAGATCTATAGATCCATAATTGTCCTGCATGCTTTCTGCTTGAAGGCTCTTTTGAAAGAAAAGCTTAAGAATTTAAGAATTACTAATAATTTTTGTAAGAAACTGTTATTTTCTGGCTGCCTTAAATGTACACTGAATAATTTTTTCTTTATTCTCAAAACCAGAATGTACATGTGTGATCAATAATGTAGCAAGTATCTGAATATTGAAAACACAGATTTTTCTCTTACCTAGTAGAAGTAATCAAACTTCCCACAATGCCATGCTTTTGTGCTGAAATTCATAAACTTCAACCTGACTTTTCAGATGATAATTATTTTGCTTTATGAGTTTCAGATACCATCACTGTTCTTTAAATCAATTTTTAGCCATCTAACAGAGTACAAAACAGCATGTATCAAAAAGTTGATCTGATGAAATTACATCACTTTCAAAAGCAGATGTTCCCATTATTAAGAAGAAGCCATTGATTTTTCAGAGTACTTCCTGATCCTCCTGATAATGACAGCTAGAGATGAGGAAACCTCTTGGTAAAAGTCAGTGATGTAAATTTGAAACACCATTTTACATGACAGATGATAGCTATTAATTTGTGAAGAGATGTGTGTGCTGTAGGGCATATGCTTATAAGTGAAAAGTCCAGCACCATCACAGCTCAAGCTTAAGTAAAGAAATAACTGGTTTGAGGGGATACCTAGTGCAGCTTGAAGGTCAGTTCCTCTCAAGTTTACATGGCTTGCTTGCTATGGCCCAGTTTGAGATTTGGATTCTACCTCCTCCTGCCACCACCTTTCCTTATAACAGATAATAGGACAGGATCTTCTGTTTTGAAATGACCCTGAAAAGTTCAGACCAAAGCCCTTTTAAATTCCATTATCTGAAATGCAGAAATCCTCTATGAAATGCTGCCAAGCATTGCCATGGCAACATGATGTCACCTGATGACAGAACAAGCATTGTAGCATTTAGCTGAGACCATGTTGCTTCCTCCATGAGCAAAAAGGTGATTTTGAAAGCAGGGACTCATCTGAGCAAAGGAACATCTGCAATCTAAACATTTCCACTCATCTTCAGGGAGAGAAACCACTTTCATTCCTCATCTCTGAACAGGGGGCAGGGTATAAATCACAGTCAGGAGACTTGATAACTTTCATTATCAAGAAGGGGAATGAATGGAGGATAAACTTTTATCAGTCAGTATGTGGTTTAGAGGCAAGTGAGCAAGGGAGCTGGGAGCCTGACTCTGCAGTCTGGCTGGTCCTCAGGAGAAGCAGATAGGGCACTCAGCTGCTGCTCAGGGACTCAGCTTGGGCTCCACGAGCATGGCTCATTGTCACATTGCACACATTGATAATATTTCACTGTATTTAGCTATTTGCATGCAGTTCTGACATGCATTAAATTATGTGCTTTTCCTTTGAGTCCCTGGCAGATTTTAGACTGAGCTTTAAACTTGTGAGGGTGGATCCTGATTACGTGGGTGCACTACTTCACTACTATGGGCCTCAGCCAAGAAAAACCTCCCAGTCAATATGCTTTTCCTCCAAGCTTTTAATAGCCTCCAGAGCAAGGCAAGTACAGAAATTACCCATGAAATCTGCTACAGCATGAGAAAAATAAGATATTTTGGCATGGATTAGAGGTGAAGAAAGCAGGAAAGGGGCTGCTGGAAATCTTGGCCATTAGAAGTCCCACATATGAGCAATTGCAGCATCCTCTGGAGAAGTGTAATGCACATACATTTTCCTTTTTTTCTCAATGTGTTTTTGGCTTCTTTACTGTTTCCAATTCTGGAATCCATGAGGGCCCTCAGAGGTGCGAGGCAGAGCCAAAACTGCTTTACAATGCTCTGAGGATTTTTTGTAAATGTGTGTGTCAAAGTTCTCGCTAATTTTAATCAGAGTTCACAGTCTTTGTGGCATCAGTGAAACTAACACCTCATAATGACACCCAGGCAAAACTGCAAGGCAAATGTAATTTCAATATTTACAGCAAATTTCAAGCACATTTCAAAGCTGTGAGCCAGTCCTCCTTTGTTGGGTTTTATTTGGATTTACACTGAGAACACTTAGAAAAGTTATAACTGGGATATTAATCTCTCCCATTTTCTTCCAAAGAGGTCATATCGCTCCCCATCAGTTGTAGTATAAATAAGAATATATTTGAGTGGAGAGGATCTCTAAAAATCACATTTAGGAACTCTTGAAATCATACAAGATTTTAAAGCATTCTTTCTTGTGCTAATATTCTTTAAGATTCGCTTTTCTAGAGAGAACTAAAAATATGAAATTTAAATACATTTTTTCTGGCCTTTCAGAATCCTTGCTATTGTGACTTTCCCATTGCTCTTCCCTTGTTGATTTAAACCCAACTAAATTTAATTGTACATTTTCTCCTCACACTGGGTGAAAACCAGTCTCTGAGTTCTCTGGGCCCAGCACCTCACCATGTCTTTCCACACCATATCATTCACTTTGTAAACCTACTCAGCTTTATTTTAGACTCTGCTACAGTGATTTGACAACCTTTCCAGAACCCAATTTTTCTAATAATTAACAATTGTCTCCTAGACTCCAGTTTGTGTATATTCACACTTTTCTGCTAAGTCCCATTGAGTTTTCTCATCAAAGCAGATGGAAGTCAAAACCTGCTCTATTCCTACTTTTCATCATCTGTCTTGCCTGAATATAACTATTTTTCGATACATAATTTTGCTTCTGTACATGTTAACAAGGCAATACCCTTACCTCTCTAAGAAGTGTAGATGATTCTATCCTATACTTCAGTGGCAATTTTTTGCAGTAAAACTGAGCTCTTTTCCAGGGTAGACTATAATTCCCTACCACAATCTTCTGGGATGAAGTCAGTGAAGAATAACCTGGGTTAACTCAGTTTTACACGTTGGAGGGCACTAATTTTCTTTGAAATCAATTATGATTATGCCTTACTTCTTAAGGATTTATCTGAGATCAGTTGCTGTTCAGCATCTCTCAAGTGCAGGTTTTGTATAAAGGTGCAGAACCTTGGATTCAGGCACCCACTGCTAAGGACTCTTATTTGGAAACACTTGAAATGGGGATTTAGCCCAGAAGGAGTACCTCAGATGGTATATATACTTCTATGTTCAGTGACAGTGACAAATGTGAGGGCATTGGGCAGCCAAAATCAAGGGGTTTACCCTGTCCAGGGTGGTACCCTGTCATGCTAATGGTCTGTTGCAGGTCCTGTTTCACTGGGCAGGAGTTACTGTTTAGCTGCAATCATTTCACAAGATTGTTGAGTTAACATTACATGAATTATACACGGTTTATAAAATGATTATTTAATCAGTGGAAAATTAAGTTCATAGATGTTTTCAAAATCTGAACTAGGACATTCATCAGCAGAACTGCTAAATTTTTAATCAAGTCTGCTGTGCTTGATGTAGCTATCATTCTAAATTGCCCTCTCTCTGCTGGTCCTCTTACTGCAATATATATCTTAGCATTATCCTTTCTCATTGTTAATTGATTTTTTTCAGCTCAGATTTAAGGAATGCCATTCAGCGTTTTCATCAAAGGACAGTCTTACTTACTTTTAACAGATGAAATTCTTTAAATATTAGGAAGAGTGAACTGCAAACTTCTTTGGTTCCTTCTTACAGGCAACTTTTAAAAGGAAACATGGTAGAGGTATAAAGAGTAAGGAGTTTTGCTTGTCTTGAAGATGAAGAACAATTTGCAATTCCCTGGTCTGGATTTGTTTTGGAATTTGATTCCTTCAGTCATTTCTGGAAAAGTTCTAGATGAGAAGCAATGAGCAATACAGTTTCTCCAGGTATTTAAGCATCTCCCATCCCAACAATTCAGTTGCAAACAAAATGTTTCCTGTTCTGTAAACAGGAACTCTCTTTCATTATAACCATGAGAAAAATATGTTCAAAGAGAAAAAAAGCTCCAGAGAGTTTACTCTCTGTATAGCCTTAAAGTCTAGATACCACCCCAGGAAAGAGAGAGAGAGTAATGTCTTCTCAGCTGTAGTTTCTCACATGCCACTGAGCAAACTTTTTAGGAGGGTCAATACCTGAAGATGGGAAGCTTTTTCAGGTAGAGACACCTTCACTTCATCCTCTCACTGTACCTTAACCCAGTCTGTTTCTAAGGGAATTGGGATGCATGTAGAAAGCCGAGAAATCTCATCTTTACTCACCTGAACAAACATTTACCTAAATCTTCTTGTAAGCATTAGGTGTCTGCACAAGCATATTATGAAGCTCACCGTGCATTTTTAAGCATCCTAAATTTGCTCGTTGTCAGAATAGGCTTCATTCTTGATTGGGACTTCCACCTATTAATTACTACTTCTGAATAGCATGACTTGTCATACTAGTCCTGTAGTCTAAAGCCCAGGGTCGTTTCTTAGGACAGCCAGGACTTGAATCTGTCAGTCAATTCAATGCAAGTAAGAGATTTTTACATATGGGTATAACATTATGGAGAATTATAAGACAGAAGTGGGTTGTGAGCTGTAAAACCTGCCTGCGGAGGCACATGGCAGAACAAAGGAGCACATGGCAGCACAGAGGCTTGTCCCCACCGGACCCTGGGGGCAGGAGGTGTCACAAGGCAGACTCCTACAGAGAGGAGCCTGCTGGGACCTGACAGAAGAGTGAACAAGTGATCACCCATAGAAGGAAGTGTGTGTTGCTGATGTGGCAACATGGGACAGGTCACGCCATATAAGGAAATGCTGTGCCTTAGAAAAGTGTATAAAACCAACTCACTCCTTTGAATAAATGATTCAGATTCCCTGCTGGTCTGGGTCTGAGATTCAGTCACTGACAAATGGTGCCCCGTGTGAGGAATTTATTATACGCCTATCTGTGCGTCCATCGGTGAGCCCCATGGGACTTGAAGTGCTGCTGCAAGAAGCAGGAACACTGGCCAGTGATAATCCCTACAAGTTGTAGGTGAGCCATGGGGGACATAGGGGATGCAGTATCCCAGAAACAGAAAGTCCCAGAGACGTTAAAACGGATTTTAAAGAAACGTGGCAAGAAAGTTGAGTCTACAGATTTGAACAGACTCTTGTTCTGGACAAAGAACTGTGATTCAATTTTAGATAGGACCAATATTTTTGATCCTCAGACATGGGACACTTTAAAAGACGCATTGTGGAACCGAGCTACACATGGCAATGCAGCGCTGGCGGAGGTTTTGTGTCTGTGGAGGACTGCGTGTAAGGCGCTGACAGCACGTGGCACCCAGAGACCAGACCAAGAGAGATGCTTGTGCCACCGCAGCAGCCGTGCCAAGCCCTTCTGCGCTGCCAGCGAGCGACCAGTATGTCTGTCGGGGCTGTGGGAGGAGAACCAGAGGATGGCTTCTCCTCCCCTGACACATTTGACCCTGGTGGAAAGCCAGACGGTACTGTAGAAAAGAACGCGCTGCCCTGCGCCACGCGGCATCAGCTGGAGCCGGGTCGCGGTGAATGGCTGGAGCCTGGGGGAGCATGTTCCCTCTCTGTTTGCCTTCTGCAAGAGTGCAGCGGTGGCAGCAGATGCGGTGAGGGGAGAGCATGTGGTGCTGGCGAGAAGCTGCACATGGCAGAGCCGCACCGCGGTGGTGAACGCATGGCAGTGAGCCTATGGCAGCGAGCCTATGGCAGCGAGCACGTGGCAAAACCACGCCGCAGCCGCGCCTGGCAGCTGTCCCCATGCTGCAGACGGGCGGGATCAGCGGCACTGGAGGCTGGCAGGGCTGTGGCTCCGCTTGGCGCATGGTGGGGACTGCAGGCAGCTCTCTGCATGTGAGAGGTGAAGAGACAGGCCAGTGGGACCTCTGCAGTCGTGGGAGCCGCGCAGCCAATGGGACCCACGTGGACGGCCAGACTCGAGCCACTACAGCCGGGCTCCCGTCTCCTGCCGCTTCCTCGGGGGTGGGGGAGCTGCAGCATTCAGCATTTGCACCAGCTTGTGTGGGAATGGCTGCAAATTAAGTATGACGTTCCTGCAGCTGGTCCGTAGAACTCTTCTGTTTTCGTTATTCAAAGTGTTGACCCTATCTCAAAGATTGCTTTTTTTACCACACCACCTTGTAATACCCTGCATTGTTCTAATTGCTTTTTGTGATAAATAATAATTACAATTTTAAAGCTATTTTTTTAAGCAAGAATTAAGCTTGTTACCTTTTGAAACCTTTTAAAACCACTTAGAGAGTTAATGTTATTATAATTGTAATTTTCCAAAGCCTAGATTTATATATGTATTCTGTGAAACAGTAAAGTATTTAAGCAGTTGATAATATTACCTTGCTTATTTTTACTTGATGCACACTTGTTGTTGTATTAGATGTATTATTTTACTGTTCATAGTAAGAAAACTGTATGTTATGTTACACATTTTCCTGAATTTAATAAGTTGAAAAATGTTCATGGTACATACTGTTAGAACAGAAAAGGGGGAATGCAGAGATGGGGTGTGCCCCCTGCGAAAGACTGTAAAGAAGTTTACATGTTCCTTATTTTTCAATTGCATTCAAAATGATCACAAGATACTAATAAAGTTTTTAAGCAGTTTTATAAGTATTTTAGGGAAACCTTCTCAGTCACGGCTTGAGGCTCTGGCCAAGCCCTAGCCCTGGCTGACTAGGGAATTAAACCATCAGACCCAGGTGTTTCTGCCCTAAAAGTGTAATCGAGTAATTTTGACTTGCTAATTTGATCTTACAAAAGCTGGACCCTCTTTCAAAGTAAACTTGAAAGTCTTGGCTTGGAAAGACTCTCTTAAGTCCTTACTGTGGAACAGGACCTTCCAGCAGTTGCAGACTCTGAGTGATGGTAAAAGTTTTAGACAACTTTTTGTTTCTCAAAGTTCTGTATTCAGTGCCACAATTCTTATTTGTAAAAAACAGAAAAGGGGGAATTATGGGGAATTATAAGATAGAATTGGGTTGTGAGCTGTAAAACCTGCCTGCAGAGGTACATGGCAGAACAAAGGAGCACATGGCAGCACAGAGAGGCTTGTCTCCACCAGACCCTGGGGGCAGGAGGTGTCACAAGGCAGACTCCTACAGAGAGGAGCCTGCTGGGACCTGACAGAAGAGTGAACAGCAAGTGATCACCCATAGAAGGAAGTGTGTGTTGCTGATGTGGCAACATGGGATAGGTCATGCCGTATAAGGAAATGCTCTGCCTTAGAAAAGTGTATAAAACCAACTCACTCCTTTGAATAAATGATTCAGATTCCTTGCTGGTCTGGGTCTGAGATTCAATCGCCAACATAACATAAACAAAAAACCCCCACCCAGTTGTCCATGTGGTAAAATTTTTTCATGTTGTGTTTCAAAATATACCAAGGCACAGTTACAAGTCTGTGTTCCTCCCTAAATGATGGTGGAAATTGAACCTAAAAGGTGGTACAAGATGAATATACACTTCATACATCAAAAGATGGAGAGACAACTATAAATACATGCATATATGTATTATAATGCTATTTATACCAAAGAGTTTAATGATTTTTTGATGTTCATCATGATAAAGGTGATTAAATCATTGACATGAGCTAATAACACAATGTCAGCACTATAGTTTCTTTAAAAGAAAGAGGGATTACCAAAAGAGAAAGGAAAAATATTATTTAAAGTTCTAAACTACTGGTCATTCGTGAAATGAGGCCACTCCTTCACGTGTTTATCTTGAGTTTGACTGTGCACTCTGAAAATGCCTGTGTGAAACTTGCCTAGGATTGTCTATTATTTCCAGAGCAATTTGAGAGCTAGATGCTTGGGACAGCATTCTGCAAAGTCACATGAAACCATCAATGACCATGCTAACTACTGGATTTAAATGCTTTCTTGGCCCGCTCCAGCAAACCTTACCATCCAAGTACCTGCAACTCTCTCTGATACCAATGTATTCAGCGTGAGGGTCCTCCCCAGTGCGTGCTGAAGTCCCAAACACGTGTCTACTGGAGGGAAGGTGTCCCAGTTGCCATCAAGATGCTCTTGGAACATGTTTTGGCCCACACACAGTTTCCTCCAGTGTAAAACCCGGACCCCAGGAGGATGATGAGTGACAAGGACAGAGCTGGGCACGGCCAGCATATGGGGAGCAGCAAGTCAAGTGGAGCAGACTGACTTAATCTAGACTCAGCTGGTAGCATTTGGTATCAAACCAGAATTGTATGTGGGGGGGGCTCAGATAGAAATTAATGTGCAATTTCATAAATTCCTTCAGGAATTCTAGAAATGCTCCTAAAAGCCCATCAAAATTTTGAAGGTTTATCTCAGGCATTTTCATCTCCCACTGCCCTTCCTGACATACTGAGAATCTCCCCTGTCTTGAGAGAGGCAAGTAGAGGTGCCACAGACTGCGAATAAGTATAGGTGAGATGCCAGAAGCCTCTGAATCCCCTGTAGGTTGTTAGGCAGGGTTTGGATGGGGTTCAGTATGCTGCCTCTTTTGCATACATCTCTCCTTATGCTGAGTTTTACCTGAGAAGCAAGGCTTCAGAGTAACAGGTCTGTTACTCTGAGGTGCCTGAGTTGCTAAGGAGTTGCCTCTTGCTCCTAGAAATTTGGGCTGCATGATGCCTGCATTTCATCTTAATATTGTCAGTGCAAACTCGTTATATGTTTCACCCCTGAGGCTGTGGTTCTGGTGATGCGGTGTGTGTATCTGTGTGTACATGCAGAGAGCCTGGGTGAACATACACTGCAGTTTAGGCCTCCCAGAGGGAGCTGCTGCTGGCACTGCCATGTCAGAAAAGCACTAACTGCTTAGAAAGACAGGTACGTTCACCTCCACTTGGTTCTGCATTTCAGATGTCCTCACCCTGTGTGAAGGAACATTATAGAGTGAAGTTATTTTTTTAGCCAAAGGTTTTGCAGCCCATCTATAGTTTGTTTTACAAGTTGCTGGACAAAAGCATCTCAGTGTGAACCAGCAGTGGCCATGGCAGCACCAAGGACAAACCCTGTCCTGGGGTGCACCAAACACAGTTGGTCAAAACAGGCGACTGTCCTGCCGTGCTCAGTGCTGGGGTGGCCTCACTTGGAGTGCTGCGTGCTGTGCTGGGCACCACTGTTCAAGAGGGGTGTTCGGGTCTCTGAATGCATCCAGAGGAGGGTAACAAAAAGCTGGTGAAAGGGCTGGAAGGAATGTCCTGGGAGGAGTGGCTGAGGACTCTGGGCTTGTCTAGTTTGGAGAAAATGAAGCTGAGGGGTGACCTCATTGCTTTCTGCAGCTTCCTGAAGAGTGGAAGTGGAGAGGCAGGTGCTGATCTCTTCTCCCTTGTATCCAGTGACAGGACACATGGCACTGGTTCAAAACTGAACCAGGAGAGGTTCAGGCGGGACCTTTAGAAACATTTCTTTGCTGAGGGGGTGGTCAAACACTGGAACAGGCTTCCCAGAGAAGTGGTTGATGACTCAAGCATGTCAGTGTTTGAGAGGCATTTGGACAATGCCCTTAATAAACATGCTTTTACTTTTGCATAGCCCTGAAGTGGTCAGGCAGTTGGACAAGATGGTTGTTGTAGGTCCCTTCCAACTGTAATATTCTATTCTTTTCTATTCTATTCTAGTCTAGTCTAGTCTATTCTAGGTGCAACAGAAAGTGCTGTATTAGTTAAGAGTTTCTGAGCCACACAATATATTTTTGTAGAAACCAGCGTTATTCTGGAGGTTAGAGATGTTGAGATGCATGTGAATTTTGCTCTCAGTTGCCTTCCAGATGCTCTGTACTCCTCAAGTTCTTCTATTTGTCCCCATTCTCTTAAACTTTGTATGTCTAATGTAACGAGATAGAGAAAATATTCAATAGGACAATCCAGCATCTGTTTTGAAGCAATTCTTCTCCAGCAATATATTTTGAATACCATGTTTATTTAATGAACATATTTCTTCACAGTTTTGTTATTAATTTGGCTAATATAAAACCAGTGAAAATAAGGACCAGATGCTCAGCTGGAATAGAATTTGCACCAGCTAAAAATCTAACCAGGGCTACCAAAACCTCCTACAGTGAAACACAGCTCAAAGTGTCAAGCCACAAACTGTTATTTCACATTGCTCTGAAACCATGAAGAAAAATAAAGATATGCATGGGTTCAATGGAGATTTATAAATAAACCTTCACTTACTCAAGGTATTTCATAAACCATTTTTCATATTCTGACAAATCTGAGATGATTTTTAAGTTGCTAAAATAACAATCATGGCTTGAGGGTTATAACAAAACTTTTGCCTTGTTTTTTTACAGATAATGGACTAAGATTAATTTTACTGATTCTTATCCACTTCCCTCCACTTTGAGTTTATTCTGCATGGAGTCCAAGAATATATATATAAAATCTCATATATATACATATATATATGACAAATGCTGCTTATTCCTACTGCACACCTAAGATCAGATGCACCCAATGTATGAAGAAGTTTTCAAATGAAATAGCTCAATCACTTCTGTATTCTGTAGGTCTTTTTTTGGCAGTACTACTAGCCTCTGCTTTGCACATGTATTCATTTAATGATGTCTCTGTTCTTTAAATTGCCATTTGTATTGCTGATTTTGTTTCCATGACAATAATACATTTCTTTTGGACTCTTTGTATTAGTTTGTTGTTGGGGTTGTTATTTTCTGTGTTAGTGATGGAGTGTCTTCTGTTTTTCCAGGAGGCTGCATTCATCAAGATGGAGAGCAGCCAATTATTATAGATATTTTAAATTTTAACAATTAGGTCCCACTCCTGCAAAGACTTAACCATGTTCCTTACTTTAAACATGTGATCTGTCCCACTGAGCCCAGAGGATTAGCATTAAGCACATGTGTATATCTTAGCACTTTTAGAACCCAAATAACATTTGGTTTTTTTAATATTTCTGAACCTAAAGGAATTGATCTGGTGATAATTAGACTCTAAGCAGTTAGTTTCAAAGTGAATTGCTGATTACAAGAGGATTCATCCTGGGGCAAAGTTCTGAGTAGGGACTTAGAAAGTCTGAGTCAAGACCTGGCTCTTTCACAGCCTCATGAAATAGGTTTGAATAAATCACTGCATTTCAGATAGACCCAAAGTCGTTCATCTTCCTAATTCCCTTGTTTGAAATGTTTGAAAGATTTAGGTGCCTTGATGTTCTTGCACATACATAGATAAAAAACCTTGCAGGTGATTGCAGTAAGGCAGGGTGCTACTCCTGCAAACAATGAACTTGCAACATCTATCATGGTGTTAGTGTGCAGGTACCCATGCCTCAGTATCTTGTGTCTCACAGAATAGGGCTCGCTGGTTTTACATGTAAAGGTTCTTGCAGACATGGTCTTTTTACTGATGGCGTTGATTACAGTTTAGGCTGGCTACTAGGTTCTGTGGTCACGCAAATTCATAATAAAAATATAGAAGAATAATGGTAAAATCAGTATTTAGCTACTCTTTTAACATATTCTTGTAAGTATGTGGAAGCTATGCTCTACAGCTGCCCACATTCATATGTATTCAGCAGTACTGGGGTAATTATATCATTTGTATTCCAGAGAATTATGGGAGTCTACAGCAAAGTTTCCTGCGTTCTCCTCACATATCTCTTCAGCCGAACATGAGTCAGACCTGCACTGCTTATTAGAATATTATTAGCATAAGTTGTTTTACTAAAGTAGTAAATAATTCATAAGGAAATCTGCAAAAGCAAATATGTTTGCCACTTCCCCCATTTTCATTGGGCTTGAAGAGACTTGTTCACTTTCTTCAAATATTTGGTTTAAAAATGTGGTAACAGTACATTGTTTTCCATTCCAGATGGCCTGTGCATTTTTTTTCTTTTCCCAGTAAAACATGTGAAACTTGATGCCATGGTGAAAGCAAGGAAACATATAGAATACTAAGGTTCTTAATCTGCTCTTAAAAGATAGCAGGACATATGAGATAGCATGGATCTCAGCTTGCCAGTACCAGAGGCCAGGTGCAAGGTGTTTAAACAGCTACTTTCCACTGAAGGTTCGTTATATGCCTGCACACAGGTTTAAATAGAAACAACACAGTGACACAAAACAATGAAAGTCAGGAGCAAATCCCCACTGTAGTGGGCTCTGTAGAAAATAAAGGGATACAGTGTTCACCAGAGCATTTACAGTTTTATCCTGCCTTTTTAGTTTAATTTCTCGTGGTACTTAACATTCCAGGCAGGCACACAGCTATGGAATAAACACTGTAATGACAATATAGAAGAGGTTTGGATGCTCTAATGGTATCATAGCCCTTTTTACAGAGTTTCTAAAGGTTATAGTATTTCCAAAGAGTAGGGATGTCTCCAGACCACTGAGTTTGACAACCTAGCATATGCCCAGACCACTTGCAAGCCCCACACAGCATGTCATCTTTCTGGAAAGAAAGAGGCAAGCAGCACAAGCAAATCTTAAGCAGGCACAGTGTGAGCAGATGGTGTTAATTCCAAAGTCAACTCATACACCTAAATTTGGTTCCTCTCAGGAGGCACAAACACACAAGACGGTAGTGTGAGTTTGACCTGTCATTTCCTAGAGCTGGTTTGCCCAAACAGGGATGAAGCTTTCAGCTGTTGTTTGAAATGTCAAGTTTGACTGCACCAGGGTTAAAGCCTGCCATAACTGAATTCAGGTCAAAGCTAGAAGACTAATTTGTTCTACCAATGAAACACCCACTTTTGGATTGACTTTTATGTACCAAATCCTCACAGACAACAGAAACATCAAGAATTTGGGGGGAGAAAGAAAGATAAAGTCAGCATTTTGAAAGACTTATGTTCATATTGCACCTGAGAGTAAACATTATTATATTATATATTATATTCTAAACATTATTAAAGAAAAAATAGCTAATTGGAAAACACGTATTAACTAAAGAGAGTATTTCTGTAATCTGAGCATTTTAAAAGTAGCCAAGGACTTCAGTAGTCAAGGGGTGACTCATTTGCGTTTTAGCAGGTGAGATGGTAAGTCCATCTTAGGCCAGGTGTCCAAGTTCCCATGATAATGGACAGAGGAAAGAAGTGTCTCCAGAGGCAATCCACTTCACTTGAGACATGAGTTTGGACCCACTCCTCCTGATAAAGTTTATGTCTCCTTCTGTTGACTCTGAAGGGGAACCAAATTACTGTCTTGTTTGAGAACTTAGCTTTTACATGGCTAACAATAAGTCATTTTACCATCTGTAAAAAAATTATATACTAATTAATAAACTAGGATTTTTAAAATACAATTCTTTTCAGTTATGTTCTCAACTGAAGCCTGATGTGTGTCTGATCCAAACTTCATGACATGAAATCTTTACAGCTTCTCTTCCGCTGTAAGTTTGTACAGCACACTTCAAGACACCAAGCACACTGCTATCAGACAAATAAAAAGAATAATAAAACTCAATCATGCTTGTATATATAGAAGGCCAATCAATGTAAACACAGGGTCTCTCTAAACAGAAGAAAAGCGGAAGCCAGATGGCATGAAATCATTGATAGCTGTTTCATAAACTTTTCCTGCAATCAAATCTAATTGAAATAACACTAGATTGTAGGCTTGAGCAGGTGGGCAGCATACACAGCTGTTTCTGCTAGATGATTTCCAAAGAATACATACATAAAACATTTCACAGGGACTGACATACGGCAAAAAAGGGTTACCCCAGATGGAATGCTCTCTTTCAGACTTTATTTCACTGACAGATTTCTGAAGCCTGCCTCTTTAAAAATATGGGCAGAAGTGGTTTTTGGGAATAGTTGAACCAATTACAGCCATATACAATGCCATTGGGAGCTATGGCCTGGTGATGAAGTGTCTTCCATGCCAATTTGTATTTGAAGGCAAGGAAGAGCAGAGGGGGACCTCCTAGTGTCCAGTTTATTGCTTTGCAGTGAGGTAAATATAACTAAATCACCTCTGACAGATATTTCTGTTTCATAGAAATTTGCCAAGAAAATATTTCATCAGTTTCTTTGGTAGTTTATTCCAGTTTTCCCTGCACTTATAGCTACATCTTTTCCTAACGTCTAATCTACTTTTTAACACAATTAAGCTAATGGCCATACATGGTCAAGGAGAGGAAACAGTTAATATCTTTTTCTGTTTTAATCTTTTATATATTGACATATTTCCAATATCCTCTCTCCTCTTTCTGTCCTTTTCTGTAGACAAATACCCCATGGCAGAATTCCTGAAGACTAACAAATGAGCCAGAAGAACCAGGCAAGTCTTCCCAAAGAGGTCCAGCACCTGAAACAGGCCTGACATTTTGGACTGAATTTTACTTTGAACTTTTGTTTGCATTGGAAACTGAGACTCAAAACAAAATACTGAGAAAGGAAGGAAAGTGGGAAAGAGCACCTTATGTGGATCAAATGAGAGCCTGAAATAAGTCAACTGTGTAGGTCTACTACCTAGTGCATTCTGGCTAGATGATATAGTGAAGCTTCTACTCTTCATTATCTTTATATAAATATACTACAAAAAGATTTCCATGGTCTTTTCTATTACTATTTATACCAGAATCTGTGTATTTAACACTTCATTCAAAAGGATTCAAATCTGCCACAGTATCAGTAAGAGCAATCCAGAAATGATGGCATAAGTGAACTCTGGTTTCTCTTCAGGTTCTATAAATCTCTTGCCTTTTACTAAAGATTTCCATGAAGAGGAACGTTTTTTTTATAGCAGCCTTCCAGTACTTAAAGAGGGCCTCCAGAAAAGATATGGAGGCATTCTATCAGGAACCGTAGTGATAGGATGAGGGGTAATGGTTTTAAAATGAAGTATAGTAGATTTAGATTAGATATTAGGAATAAATTCTTAACTGTGATGTTACAGCAGGGATACTGCAACACACATATCAGACAATGAGGCCCATGGAAAGAAATATATATGGACTGATTCTTGGTAGATGTTTCAGAGATGTTTATTTCTCCAGCTGCATGGCTGGGATCTGCCGAGGAACTGCTCAATCACGGGACCCGAGGGTCCTTGCCCGTGCAGGGAACACAAACCAACCAATGGGGAACGAGGCTGACCAGGGGCAGGGAAACCGTCTCCCCCCAGGACCCCTCTCCCAGGACCACATGGCAAGGGGAGGGCCCCAACACTGTGAGGGTGGTGAGATACTGTGGATGCTCCATTCCTGGAAGCATCCAAGGACAGGCTGAATGGGGCTTTGAGCCAACTGGTCTAGTGAACAGTGTCCCTGCCCACGGCAGGGGATTTGGAACTAAATGGTCTTTAAGGTCCCTTCCAATTCTATGATTCTAAGAATAGATTTACATGCAAACTATGATATTTAATAATTTGATCTCTTGGAACTGCAGGAGTCTTTCTGGATAGTTCTTCTAAAGTGTTAGTTCTGAGGTTAATGGCAAACGGTGTTCCTTCCCCATCCCCAGTGTATTAGAAATGTAACATATATTGGTAATATATTAGTGAATCCATGAGTAGAGGAGGAAGAGAAAACATCATTATATCACTACAAAAAATCCTAGTCAGAAAGTCCTGACCTGCAAGGGTGTCCTAGGGAAGTGGCACCCTGCGGTCATCTTCCTTAGGGGTTTGGCTGTGCCTGTCAGAAACTGAGCAACACAGCCCCTTGCTCCTTCTCATGCAGTTGCAGTTACAACCTTTAGTTTCTTCAGAAATCAGGTACAGTTCTCAAGGGAAAACCCACACTCCTCAGAGAGAGAGAGAGCAGGAAGAAATCATCAGCAGCCCCAAGTAGTGGGAGCAACTGTTTGCAAAAGGCAGTGAGAATCAAGCCCTGGGGTGATATGACTCTGCAAGAAATAGATGAGTGTGAAGCAAATGCTTTCAAAAGAAGCCATCTCAGCTCTGTGGCAGAGAAAACTGCAACACACAGAAAGAATCAGTGACAAAAGATTCAAAAGAGGCAGTTGATTTGCTGCAGGGGAGAAAACAAAGTGTTTACAAAGATGCAGAACATTAAATCATCAAAGTGTTCTGAAAATGTTTCAAATGTAATGTTCATTCCTACATTTGTATGTAAAGCACAGTAAAGAGAAAAAGATGCAGCCCTTGCCTTTAAGGCCATTTGGACTTGAGCAGGTGTAGCACGTCAAGTAATAATAATAGCAAAACAACAAAGAGGGAAAAAGGAAGGACTGCAGGAGGAATGGGAGCACAAGGATCATATGTAAGTTTATACAATTGCTTTGGCTTACTGGGGAAAATCATCAGCTTGTTTATTTGTTTACAGACTTGTTCTCCATCTCTTTACTTGCCTTGAACTGAAGTAGTTATTTCAGGCTGCTGAAGGGGTCTATTTTGAGTGCATTCTCATGAAGGTTGATTTATGCGAAGAGGTTTGTGGGAGGCAAAGGAGTGAAGACAAAAGGAGGGATGAAGATAAGGAACAATAGATGCAGAAACAGAGGGGACCTGGTGCAGATCCTAGCACTGCTTTCAATAATAGCTTGTACTAATATAGAGCTTTTCAAGCATAGATTTTGAAGTGTTTTAAATTGAAGTCTGAATCATCTTATTCATAATATAACAGGGCAAATTATGTGTTCATGGTCACTCAGCGGAAAAAAAAATGCACTGTGGCCAGGCAGAGGATTCACAGTCCCTGAATGCTAGTGCCATGCTGCCCACAAGCCACACTGCCTCTCCATCAGCTTGGACTTTCTCCTGTAATGCATAGCTGATGTATTAGAAATCAATTTATCAGCTGCTTTCTCTCTAAATTACATGCTGAAATACCACATCAACCCATTTGTGGGGAGAACTGACTTTGGTGGTAACAAGTAAATAATGCAGGGATTTACTGGGGGATTAAAGAGGGTTTAAGCTCTCTACTCCTCCTTATTATGAGTACTCAGTGTAAAATGGTACCCAGATATGTAACACAGTCACAGCTAGACCAGAGACATATCAAGACAAACACGTGTTCAGGGCCACAGACAGGTCCCTCTCAAGGCCAGATACAATCTGTTTAAATAATGGTTTGCAATACACCTTAAGCAGACAGGTGATGTCTGAAGTCCAGACATTTACCAGCCTGCTTGAATGTAAGAGAGGTCAGAAAATGCCACGCTTGTGGATCCTCTGAAAAGTGCTCTCTCAGTGTTATGGATATGCCAGCATGTCGATACACATATGACCTTTTTTTGGCATTTGAAACACGTAAATTCTGCTGACTCCCAAACCGCACAGAAAGTCTTTTGACCTAGACATGTTCATAGGATCACAGAATCACAGAATGATAGACTGTCTCAAGTTGGAAGGGACCTGTAGCTGTTGTTTGAATTATTCCAAGTTTTAATGTTCTAATCGCATGTTAGTTTATACAATGAGCAGATGTGGTGGTGCATTCCCCCCACTCCCTCAGGCCGCACTGGGATCTGAGAAATGCTCATTAGGCCTCAGCCTTGACAAACAGCACCTGGGCTAAGCTCCTCTTGAGCTTATCAGAAACACTGTCTGCTTCCATGAACTTATGCTAACAAGCTCCTGTTTTTAATGAACAGCCTGGGAAACTTGTATTTCTTGCCTGAATAACAACCCAAGTGGAGTAACGTTTTTGTTACCGAACGTTCAAAGAAAGTTAACAACCCGAATTGTGGCCAGGATGAAAAATTATCATGACTAGAGCCAACCCTCTTGCGACCCTACAAACAGTGGTCCTACATGAGACCTTTGAGCTTTCCTGGACCACAGTAGGAGGTGACCAGCAATCTGCCTCTGAGCAGGACATCTCTCAGAGCCAGCGAACTCTCAGGTTTGGTATACTTGGAAAATCACTGCCAAACAAGGATGGTGGATCCTGGGCTGATATCCCTCACTCTTCGAGGCTTGACCCTATGGCCATTTAGAAGATGCAAAGGCATCTGGCATGAGTGCTTCACTGAATTCAAGGGGAATTATTCACAGGTATACCTTGTACATACTCTTTAGGTCTGTGTGCATGCAAGTGTAAGTATGCCCTAGCAAATGGAATGCTGCTCTCCTGGATTCTTAAGTACTTTACATTTGTAAGTTAGGCCTGTAAGTGAGTTATTGTTGTGCTATAGTAAAATCTACATGAAGTTTTTATTAAATTGTTTAACTTGAGCTATCAGTTAAGTGCTGTTAAGTTCAAGTGATTTTAAACCTTTAGGCTTAAACTGTTGGTCAAGTCTGGGGCTCAGTTTAGCCTTGTGACTCAACAGGAGGGTCTTCCTTATTCCTTTCTATCCTTACACTTTCCTATCCTTATCCTTTTCTCCCCATGCCTCCAGCCTCCACGTAGGTAATTTTTGGGTTGATTTTGGTTTTAAATACGTTGATTTTAGATATTAGCTGGCTTTTTCTCTGTGTGCTTTAACCATCCAGTGAGTACTAGAGTGAACCTTGCCAATGAACTTTGTCGTGCTTTTGCTTTTTTATTAAACCTGCTTTTGCTGATGACTCTTTAAGCGACCTTAAAACACTCATTTGCAACAGCAGAGAAATAGTTTAATTGCACAGAGTACACAGTAGTGTTCTTTTCTAAAATAAAATTATCACATGTCTAGTTCAAGAAATCTTTTCAAATGACAAAAAATCTTTGATGACAACACTTGTTATCACAAGCAGATGTTATCTATTTAACCAACCATTTAATATTGCTTGTCTTTTATTTGCCCTCCCTTCCAAGTAATACAGTCATATTATATTTTAAAATGTCACATTTTCAAAGATTAAATTATGTCTTTTTGTGACTGGACCATGCACATTTATGGTAACAGTATTACTGTAACTCTTTGCCATACTACAATGGAATTTCTGCTTGCCTGGTTCATTGCAGACCCCACTCAACAGCTGTGCCGCAGATGTAGTCACACATTCATGTGCAGTTGCTTTGTCTCAGCACTGTCTGGATTTCCATACCTTAGAAGATGTTCCCATTTGTTTTTAGAATGAAATCTTGCCTATATCACATCTAACAACTCAAAATTGGCCCAGCATCATTCACATGAATAGATCTACAACTAGTAGCACAGTACTCCAGTACACTGGTTAATCAAGGTACACTGCTTATTAAAAAACCAAATAATTAACAGTGTAAAGGTCACAGTAACAATTTTAATGTTTATATCTTTTTTACTGTTGATGCTAGTCTTATCATGGAGCAGTCTAGAGGACATCTTTTTATAAATGTGAAATTTCAGTGGCTTGAAAGATTTTGGTTTACATTTGCTTTGACCTCCTAAAGTAGTGGTAGGAATTTTCTCTGCTGAGCTAATTATCACTTGAAATTGTTTTGAGCAACTATAGATCATCATCATCATCATGTTTCACTGCTAATCAGAAAGCTTCTACAGCACCATATAGCAGACATGAAATGCACAAACTGTAATACATCTATTTAATGGAGCAACAATTATTTTACTCTTTGTGCTTATCAAAAGGTAACTCTAATGAATTCCACCCCAGCTTTGTGTGATCTTATAATTACATGGTTCAGGCTCCACATTAGCTAATCAAATGGTTTCTTCAGAAATTTTACAATGATTCAGACCCTAACTCACTGAAGTATTTGCCTAAAATCAGGTTTACTCAGTGGCCACTGGAACCAACTTCACTGGCTTAAATGTATGGCTGAACACATACAGGTTCTCCACATACTTTTAGGCAGGCTCTGGTGCTAGTTTGGTGAATAAAGATCATACTGTGGGGCCAGCTGCTGTATTTGGAATTAACATATTAATTGCAGCTAGAAATTATTATTTAACATATAGTGTCAATAGCATAAGATTCTGTTTCAACACATCCATTATATAATCCAAAAGCAAAGAAATCCAATGAATAAACTCCCTAGAGCTAGTAGTCAGTAAAATATGTCTTATATACATATTTCCAATCAATAACCATTTTTTCTCTAAAATCTGTGGATTATCATATTCTTCTAGTGTCTTGTTTTAATGTTTTGTTTCCAGCAAAAGATCTCTCTCTGCAAGAAAACACAGGAATAATGTGTATTCATGCATCAGCCATTTAGCTGTTAGCAAACAGAGATAATGGCCATTGGGAATGTGAGAGCTAGACTACTTGGCTGCTCTGACAAATGAAATCCAGGAGTAATGAGTCACACTAGATGTGATCCTTTAAAAAGAAACATTGGCAAACTCTCAGATTTTAAAATAACATTGCTGAGATCAAGTGGAGCTGTCTTCAGCCATGATGAAAAAGCTAAAAATGAGTATCTGACTGTGCAGATAATTCCAGCAGCCTGGAAGCATTCATTTGTGCAGCAGCCCAGCCTGATAAGATGCTCCCACTGATGCTAATGCGAACTGGACGGTGCAGATGCGTATTGCATAACCACTGCATACATGGCATGTTCATTCATACACCGTGGTTATCAGCCTGGAGGGATGATAATGTACATGCCTGTGAGCCAGCCTCTGCTCTGGGGGATTTTGTTTTACTCTGCATTGATAGGCAGACTGCAGAGTGCTCGCTTTCCTGAGCAAGGAAGGCTGAGCACATCTTCCCCAGCAATTTTAGCAAATTTAGTCAAAGGGAGAGTGCAAGTATGTCACCCGCCAGTAATGGTTGAAAGTGGATCCTCTTCAGAATACATAAAATACACAAGTCTCAAGCTGGATTTGCAAGATGGATATTAACTCAAAAATTGCCTGTGTGATTTGGCTTTTTGTGGTAATGTGCCGTTTGCATGCCTTAGTCAGAAGTAAAAGGCAAGATTTTCATTGAATTTTGCCCATTTGCTCCACCTGAATGTGAGCTAAACCCATCCACTGCTCTAAAATTTTTGAAAACAAGCTTTTGTCTGGTACTTCTTGCTGAAGGAAAAGTTTTTATGACTTCTCTGCAACTCATGATGGCCAGTTTGTGATTCAGGTACACCTACAAAAAATATTAGAATAATATAATATCTCTCATCTATCTGAAAAAATAGTACATGCAGAAGTTCAATGCCTGCTTAGCTTTCTAGTTCAGCAAGAAAACCTCAAACAAAGTTCAGGGCTATGGGGAAAAAAAGTCTACCTGTCAGCATATACCTTTTAGGCTTTGAGGAACCACACATTAATCAGTAGAAGCAAGGCAACGAGCAGAAACAAACAAGGTGAAAAATCCCAGACACACTCCAGTTTTGTCAAAGTGGACTTCTTACAGAGATCTCTTCAGGCAGACTTCTTTTGACTCCTAATTAAATGATCCTTGCTAGATGAAATCAAAGCTTGCACCTCCCTGCTCTGCTTTGGCAGTGTACAATGCAAACTACTAACACTGCTGACTGAAATAATTTTATTAGGCAGCAGAGAATTTTTTAAATGCTTAAATTAGAATCACAGATATTCATACTTTTTCAGCATTATATGATTTTTTGTCTGTGTGTGGGTATCAGGAAAGAAATTGTAGGCATACAGTAGCACTGGGCCGTATTCTGTAGAATATTGGTATTTTACACATACGTCAGATTACAGAAATGGATTTGGGAAATACAGAAACAAACGATGTATAAAATGCAAAGCAGAAATGTCACTGATCACTGATATAACTATTATATCCAGAAGGCGGCAAAAATTCAGTTTGACTCTCAGGCAAGTTTGCAATACTTCCATTTTATCTAGGCTACTTGTGCTTTCCCAGCAGAAAATTCACATTAAATAACATTCAGCAGAGAAGAAGAGACTATGCAATAGTGGAGTCTCTGTAGAGGTTTTATCACCGGGAAATTGGGTTGCCTGAGTTATTCATGACTTGGTATATGGCTGATATTTCAAAGAGAAGTAAAAGAAGGCATAAGCAGTATTCTTAAAATATCCTTGCATTGTTTCTTTGTATATATTTCTTTAGATTCTTTTTTTAATATGAGGCCAAATGAACCAATTACAAGGGAAGAAAACTTCATAACCAGTACATTAACCTCCGCATGTTTTCTGTAAGGGATCGGATTCAACCCTGCTAAAATCAATAGGAGCATCTCCTTTGATTGCACAAATATCTATATTTTTAGTTTTCATCCTAATTTATTGAAAGTGTTTTTCAAATGCAATCGTTTAGGACATTACACAACTAGAAAGAATTCTCTGCATGCTTTTGCAAAGCCAAGGATGACCCCTGGCATGAGCAGAGAGGTAACAGCATGATCACCAGCTTTTGGAGTGAACATTTTAATAGCAGATTGGGAATGAATGAGTATTGTGTATCCCTCTACTTGAGATACCTGTTTCTACCTGTTGTCCACAGGAGAGAAGAAGGGACAGAGGATATATTTCCATAATGAGAGTTGTCTTCTTTGTAGGGTCCTTGCCAGATGCAGATATGATCTGGTAACTGTTTGAACTTGTTGGCATGAGAGAAATATCCCTGAGGGAGCAGGAAATTGATGGCAGAGTAGAGGTGAAATGGCCAAAAGGGAAAATATATCAAAAGTAAATGCAATTTTTCATATGGTTTTATAATTTATCAGGAAAAAAATTGGATAACATGATCCTGTGATATGTCAGGCACATGTCAAGCGAGATAGTTCTTTTGTTTTGGTTGACAGCTTGTCAGAAATAGTGATTAATGATTGTTTCTTAAGGACAGAAAAACTAAAATTCAAGCGTAGGACTATCTCAGCCAAACGAATACACACATTGTCAAAAATGAAGACAAATTTGGAATTATATGAAATAAAACCAGAAAATAACTGAAAGAGTCATCCAGTCATTTCTCCACTCTGAGACTGGATAAATTATTCTTATGCCATTTCTGATAGACATTTGTCCAAAAATCTTTTAGGGATTTCTCAGATCGGATTTCCAGTGCTCTCCCAGACTCTCTGATCCAGGACTTCATTTTTCTTCTTCCTGGAAAAATCTTCCTTATGTTCAACTAGTATATGCCTTGCCATAATTTAAGATAATTTCTTCTTATTCAACAGACAAAGGGAAGAGTTCATTCCCCTCCTCATCTAAGCTTTCTGTTTTTTAAACTTCCAGTCTTTGGACCACAAATATCCAACACCTTCATTTTTCCCCAAATGTTCCCTCTTAATCTTCATCATTCTCCATGCTCTCCTTTTGTCTCTCTCCAGCTAATCTACATCTTTCTTGTTCTCCATCAACCAATGTGTTCTGTCTACAGAACACATACTGAAGACATAACCTCACTCAGAAATCTTACTGTTACACCACAAGAGACACTTAATGAGTAAACACACATGTATCTGTCTCTCTTTTGCACCCAAACGTATTTCTATCGGTGACTCATTTTAAACCTGAGTTCCTTTCTGCAGATTTGCTGCATTACCCTCCAGCTTATGTGTGGTTTACTATCTGTGCGAAAAGGCAGAGCACTGCATTTTTTTAGCTGATTGAATTACATTCTATTTTTCCAGGCTATTTGTCCAATTTATCAACACTGTTGTAGTTCTAATCCTGTTTTGTCATACATATATTGCCCAGCTGGTGCTCTCTGTGAACTTAATAAATGTGTTCTCTATCCTGTCTTGAAAATCACAAATGGAAGCGCTGCATACTGTTCAGGATAATTCTTGTAAACACCTAGTCAAACTATCCCTCTAATTTGATCAGGAATTAGTGACACCTACTCTTTTAATACACATCTCTCCAATGAGCAATGCACTCACCTAACTATTTTTTTAATCTAGTCCATGTTTCCCAGGCTTGCACATAAGTGTTCAGAGGTATACAGAAGTCAAGATATATGGCATCTACCAATTTTCTTCCTCTTCAGAAGGCCTGTTTTGCTGACATTGTACAATCATTCATTTAATTATCAAAGTTCATGTTTCATAGCAGAAAATCTATGTGACTAAAATTAAGTTCTGGCATAACCTGTAGAATGGAAATCCAGAAGAATGAGGTAGCATAGCAAGGCTCTCTCTTATCTAAGTCCCCTATGCACTCCACTGTAAACATACTTTTAGAAAATTTGCAGGCACTAGAATACATTGTCTCATCAATAAACACACTTTTTCTTCTCAAACTAGAGGATGTACCTTTTTAGCACCCTTCAGGATGAAAAGCACTTAAATGATCACACATTGGTCTGGAAGACTCCTAGAAGACCTAAATGAAGTGATGAATCAATTGCTAGTTTAAAAAAATACACCCCTGATACAGTTAGTTTTATAAAAGGAGCACTAGGTGCCCAAAATATGGGTATGAAAAATTCCTTGGAAAAATACTCTCTTTATGGTGCTAGCCTCAATAGAGTTCAGTGTCCATTATGATTAAAGTTTCTCTGAATGTAAGATACAGGACCGTAACGGAAGTGAAATATTCTTGCTCCCCAGCAACATGTTGAAACTTCACATAAAGAGGCAAGCTAAGGGAGTATAGATATTGTTGAACTGCATCAGTTTCCAACTGAATAAGCAAAACTCAACAGCTGGGTGCAAGCTCACAAAAGGAAGCTCTAGTGGCAAGAAAAGAATGGTGTTTTACAATTTACAGTCATATGGCTGAAACGCTATGTCAGTTTAGCAGTTCTATTCAAAGCTTCTCTTGACCTCTTGAAATATGGACAGAAATTCCAGTGAGTAGATGTCTTGATGAGTTTATTTTTACATGCATTTATTTTTACATGCATTTTTCCAACTTGGTAAAGACAACAGGAAGAACAGCAATACTTCTGATACCCATCTTAATTGCTGCTAGTGATGAAATAAAAATATTATTTAAACCATTTTAGAACCTTAAGAAGTTTGACTTCAGTGTGAGGTCCAAGACTGAGAAGGTTAAACAGGAGGGTGTTCACAAGTCTAATTTCATTGTAATAGCATGAAATGTCACTATCCCACTCAGTGATGCAAAACTGGAACACAGTGAATGGTATTTCTTCCCCTAAAAGCAAGGGATTCACACAGGTAAACCAAACAAATCTCTTGGGGGAGGACTGAGAGGGCAAACAGACAATGAGTTGGGGAAAGGTAAATCAACACTCACTGATGGAAAAAGTTCAGTAGGAGAACATCTTGTCAGTAGGTGTTTTCCTCCCATGGCTAGCTCTGGCTGCAGTGGATAACTGAGTTTTCTCTACTTTGCCTGTCACTTGTTGGAATAGTTATGCTTGAAGTACTTTTTAGAAAATCCTAGTCAAAACCCCCCATTTGTGACAGCAGCCCTTATATTTTCCTTTGAAGCTGGATCCTTGAGGATCTTAAAAATGTCTTGGAGTCTTTCAGGATACCTGCATATGCCATAACATTTGCAATAACAATCTGACATGAAGGTGAGATGAATCTGCATTTTTAGATGTTCTAAAAGGAGTGGGTACTCTACCTTGACAAAGTGTTTACAGCTCTGGTGGTAGGTCAAGAGGTTTTTACTGGCCTGCCTACACAGTCTCTTGGCCACTTCAGCTTGATTTATCAATAAATCCCCAAAGCTGCCTCTCTGCCACTGCATCTCTGCAGGGACTCTGACCTACTCCTAATCTCAGAAAGATCTAGCCAGTGTTTCCCACCTTTAACAGAGCCACAAAACCAAAGCCTGTTCAGAGGGTTATCCACACAGCTGGAGGAAACCCCTTTTCCCACCCATGTCTTCTCACAAACAGGTCACTGTGTTCCCTCTGATGAACGTAACCTCTTCAGCTGAGGTCAGCACAACACTTTTTTCTTCATTTTTTATCAATACAATGTAATTCAGTCAATTTGGGGGGGGTCACAAAGCATAAGGAAAAGAAAAAAGTCGCTCTGGACACCTTGACATGTAACAGCTCCAAGTGAATAGTGAGAAATAGAAATATTTTAAAGATGTATGCAGTTGTCTGTAACACTGAATCCATACAGAACATAAAGATCAGCCCAGGTGTCAGATGAGCTTACTGTTTCCTTTTATGTCTGATGCTTATCTCCTTTCACTTGTTCAATATTTGTGATTAAAACCTTTTCCTTAGTTCTTCTCCAAATTATTTTCCACTTTCCTGAACTGAAACTACTGCCGCAAGTCATAATATTTAGAATTTGTCCATAATATTTCATCAACATGTTTTTGGATGTAATCCCTATTAAACTGCCTAGCCCCTCCCATTCCTCCTTCATGGGAAATGCCCCTTGGCCAGAGAAAGTATTGATATTTCACAGAAGAAGAGAAAGCCTGGAACTGAAGGTACTTTGATTTGGGGGAACTACTGGGTAGTCACAGACTTTCCTCATACACCCCCTTTTCCTTTAGAAGCCAAGTATTTTAGCTATACACAAAGTGGCCTTTACAGCAGTTGCTGGCTTTGAAGGTACCACCCACAGCTCCCCAGCTGAGGGGTCACCCACCACACCCTTTGGGACATGGAAGGATGATTTCACATGACAGCCCCATCAGGAACCAGAAGGGGTGAGTAAAACAAGTGAGTTACAGTGCAAAACCAATACCCCACTTCAATGTCACAGTCAACCATTCAGCGTTTATTTATTTATTTATTTATTTATTTTTGTTTGACAGGCAAAGATCTTGCTTTTCCAAAGAAAATGTCAGCAATGCTAACGATGCAGAAAAGACCCACCACTTTCTGATGAGACTAATGGTAATTATTTGCCCGCAAAGCACATACCCTGTAGTGATGCCATGAAAATTTTTGCTTTTTCTTTTATACCCCTGTTATACCTTTTTACAACTTCTGTATTCTCAGTGCTTTTTGCCTACATTCTTGTCTTGTTTGTCAAGCTGAGAGACTAAACATTTTAGAAGCTTCATATCTAGGGATCAGTGTGCCCCAGACCCCAAGGTCCTCTCCAGAACACATTTTGTAAACTAAGATAGAACCATCCAGGGGAAGGTTCCTTGGGGAGGGGGGCTCACTTGAGCCTCTCACTGGAGAATCTTTGATAGATATGCTAATTAGTAAAACCTATAATGTTATACCCAATGTTGAAAGACACACACACACACACACACACTCTCTCACGCACATACTCAGCAGGGTGCATCTCGATGCATATGACCTGGACGTGTGCACCTAAGGATCCTTAAAATAAATACCAAGGTAAAATCCCTTTTCACCTTCTAACTGTGTATGATTTTAAGACCAGGAAAAGGCATCAGTAGAAAGGAAATGGGGCCCCTCCTTCTCATCTGAGTTATTTCAGATAAGTCACCACACACCTCTACAAATAATGATGGTGGAGCAGCAGAGTAAACACTGTAAAAGAGTAAAGGGGGTTCATGTGCCACCATCAGAGTTGTTCTACCTTTTGTTTTTAGTAAAGACACCCTTGGTTTTTCTTGATGTTACTTAATGGGAGAGAATACATGAAAGTCATCAATTGGTCTGTCATTGCTGGTTATTGTCCCGCCAGCATGGCATCTCAGAATAGACATATTAAGTATCCTCTCTTTTTTTTCCACCCAGGGTAGTTGTGCTATAGCTGTAAACAACTTTTCATATATCAGTGGTTGACTCCTGTGGGAATACTGAGATTTTAGCATTCAGTGTGCCAAGCTAAGGAGTGAATTTATGCTTGTGGATTTATACTGTGAAGACTCAAGGAAGTGAGACATGATTCACTCTTGGTTTGGACCAGTAACTTTAGACTACTGTTCAAAAAGGCAAAAACATATGTCTAAGCTGGTGTATCATGAAAAATTAAAGGCAAGGAATATATTTGGGAGTGCATGTTATTTTCACTTCTAGCCAATTTCAGAGCCTTTGTACTTTATTCTAAGAATCACAATCAAACTTTACTCTTGATTCTTTCCAAAATGATTCCTCTCTGCAGAAATACAAGATACATTTTTCAGTTTTGTTTTGGGCTGCCAATTTCCTTTCACTCTTAACAGCAGCAAATCTCTAAAAAAATTCTCCCACACTCAGTGTTTTGCTGACCAGCCCTTGAGGAATACAGAAGAAGAATCAAGAATACAAAGTGGTTTGGCAACACAGCAGCAACTGTGGATCCATTTGCTTCTGAGCATGTTTAACAGTGTGCTCCCTGTGGGGGTTACAACAGGCCCTGCAACACCAGGACAGTCTCTCTAGACCTAATATTCAATTTACACAGAGCGTCCAGTCTTAATGAACCTTGAAAAACAGATATCACAGAAATGAAGACTATGGCTGTGGTATCCCTGTGGAAGAACAAAAGGAACATGAATTCCAGCTATGATCTGGACAATCCTATTGGAGGAAAAAGTGAAAAATAATTAAGTCCTCTTGGGCCTGGAGTTCCTGTTCATTCACACTTGAAGTGTTATTTATGGCTCCATCCTCTCAAATTCTTTATTTGTCTGCACTGGGTCTTTCAGCTTGCACTGTTTGCAGTCTTGCTTAAGGTTGTATTGAGAGAAATGCACAATGGTAAGTGTCAGCACCCCTTCTTGGCAACACATTCAGGTTTCCTTAGGATTAAGTTATCCCAGAAACTTTAGTTGGCATTACTTTGGGCAAAGTTTAAAGATGAATTAGAAAATGCTCTAACACAGAACTAAATGACATTGCCAGAAATGTTGTTGAAAGCAGAAAATCAAAGATTATGCTCTGGGATATCTTACTTGTTAAAGATGGAGAACATCTGAAGTGACAATTTTTATTTTGAGGGAAAAGGACCATGAGCTTTTTGGTTAAACATTTAGCAGGACTCACCATCTCAGCCTGCAGCCTGCTAAGAGTTCAAGGGCCAGTGCCTGGACTTACTTTAGATCTTCTCACAGACATGACTGGAAATACAATTTGCTGACAAAAAACTTGCATGGAGAGTGTGAAAAAGAAGGTGCATCCCAGCACCTGGACTAGCAGCTGTTGGGTATTGCAGAAAACTCTGCTAACTTGTACAAGCAAAAGTAGTACAAGATCCCACATAAAAGTCAACAGTTATAAAAATCTGTTTAAGTTCCTTTTTGTTGGGTAACCAAGGATGCAAACAAGGATTCACAATGGATATCTCTTTTTAAAAATCACCAATATAGATAAAGATTAATAAGTGAAACTGCAAAGACTAGCAGAGTTAAGAGAAACATATTTTCCTGACATCTGTTGATTCCCACATTAAAGACATTTTTAAAGATCTGAAAGGTTTTCATAGTGCCTTTTACAAGAAACAAGACAAACATTATTACAAAACCTCAGTTTAAATCCTCTGCTTCTCAGGTAACTTCAGATTGCTCATGAATGTAAATCACAAAGATCTGCAACAAAGATACCATTACGCACCTTTGTAAGTTTTGTTTCATGATGCGTCAGTGGTCTCAGAATTTTTTAAGTGTCAAAGAAATAGTTTAAAGAATAGTGGCTCTTGTCATTTTATATTAAATATCTGCAACAGGTTTAGCAGCTGAAAGTCATGGGATTATCCAGCTTTACCAACCCTGCTGAGTAAGCTGAATTACAAGAAAGCTTTGTTTCTGATGGAAAAGGTGTCACCATGGCCCAGCAAATCAAACATATCAGGATTTATGTTCCTTCCTCTGAGTTATAATGGTCACTTGCAGCACTACATAAACAGCAAGGAAAATACTCTTTTGGCGGATGCCCTAACCTGCATGAGTGGAAGCCTACATAAAAGCTTCAGAGAAAGGCCTGATTAAAGCTGAGCACATAGAAATTTTCCCCTGGAGACTGTTGGTGTCAGCAGTTTTGGATAATCTCTGTCATATTGGTGGTATTTGTATTGCATTAGTGATTTACATAGTTCAGTACAACATCAAAAATGCTAGCACAATGTGAGTGGTTAGTGTTTTACATCTGGTAACTCTATCCCAAAACAGACTTTTAAGAACCACTAATAAAAATGGTTAATATTTAAAAAATTATTCAGAAAAATAAAGAAGGGTTAAAAATATTGGAAGTTGTAAAAAACCACCAAAACCTGAAGTCTCAGATATGTTTAGAAAAAACAAAGTGAACTTTTTTATAGTTGAGTGGTACACAGGAACACAGTCTTTGCCAAATTGTCTGCTGATTTCTTTCAGTCTTCCAAAAGATTATGAAAGTGTATAAAATGTGACCTGAGTTATGGAATGGAATGGAATATACACTTTTTAAATTTGCAGCTGACACGAAGCTAGGAAGGACTGTGAATAAATTGGGGGTTAGGATTCGAATTCAAAAATCATCTTGAGAGGTTGGAAGAACGAGCTGAAAAAACAAAATGAAATTCAGTAGAGACAAATGTAATAAATGCAACAAATGACCCCATCAGGAGCATTGCATCCAGCTCTGGGGCCCCCAGCATAAGAAGGACACAGACTAGAGCACATGAATGTGGTCCAGAGGAGGGCCATGGAGCTGATCAGAGGGATGGAGCACCTCTGGAGAACAGAAGGCTCTGGGGAAACCTAACAGCAGCCCTCCAGTACATGAAGGGAGCCTACAAGAAAACCAGAAAGGAATTTTTGGAGTCACGTAGTGATAGGACAAGGGAGAATGACTTTAAACTGAAAGAGATTTAGAGTAGATGTTGGGAAGAGATTCTTTACTCAGAAGGTGGTGACGCACCAAAACACATTACCCAGAGAAGCTGCGGATGCCCCATCCCTGGAAGTGTTCAAGGCCAGGTTTGACAGGGCCTTGAGCAACCTGGTATAAGGGAAGATGTTCTTGCCCATGGTGGGGAGGTTGGAACTATATGATCTTTAAGATCCCTTTCAACCCAAACCATTCGTAATTCTACAAATTTGTGAACTCTCAGGCAGACTTTCAGATAGAAATCACTGGCCGCAGGAATCAAAGATAAGGAACAACTAAGTAGGCAGCAGTCCTGTAGCCAAACAGATGCTTTTATTGTGATCAGGTCTCTCTCAGGCATGCCTCAGGTTTGGTTTCAGGCAATAACTTTCTAGAAAGCTGGAAGCCAAAGAAGTGTTGCAGAGGCTCAATAACAATTAGAAGTCAAGGAAAGGTGACCCTGAGATCAAAGGGGGTGTAAAGAAGAGTAGGCGGAGGAGAATGATAACAGTTTTTAAGAGTGTGAAAGGTTGTTATGAAAGGATGAGGAGGAATGTCTGGTGCTCATGGACACAAAGCATAGAAAGAGAACCAACAGTTTTAAATTACAAAAAGTGAGTCAGACTTTATGAAAAGTACTGAAAAATTTCGGAATAGAAGATCACTGAAAAGGTTTTACAGGTGGAGGCCAGGGGATCTCTAATATTAGAGGTCTTTAAGGACATCGTACTGCTGAAAAACAGCCTGTCCTGACAGATATCTCTCAGGAATGACTAATCTGGAGAAACGGACCTGGATGTCCTTCACAGTCATCTCCTTGCATGGGCCTTAGAATTAAAAGAGACAATACAACTATTGAGTGGGTAATGTGGCATTACTTTAAGGAAAGGGCAGTGTGTCTCGACGTTCAGGAAGGTAAATATTTATCAGTGTCTTCTGAATGATGCACAGTGATTTAGAAGTACATAATGCCAGAATTTCTGGCATCTTTTTATTGCTGGCTATGCAGTCATTCCCTCTGTGAAAATAACCCAGTTGCTTAACCTCTTGGTATCAATCTGTCGGTTAAACAGCTATAACTCATTGCTATCATGAGGCCATGAGTTAGTGAATGCTTATGCTGCATCCAGAAGATTTGGGATGAAAGGGATATAAAACTGCAAGTAATGATCCACTATTTATTATTGCCACGGTTCAATAAATACTAGTTGGTTCCAGTTTTCTTAGGAAGCACTGGTTCCTTTACAGTAAGAATCTGAGTTTTGGAGGAGGTTCCAAACCAAATTGAGCTCTTTTTGAGCTTTAGATAACAAAATGTCAGCACCATTATAATTTCCAGGCTACTGCATGAGACTGCATGAGACTATTTGCAAGGATTAGCAGCATGAAGACCAGAGAGCTGGAGATCCCTGACCTCTGCAGCAATAGAGCCATAACTCCTTGCTTGTCTGCTGCCTCCTCTCCCGTAACAACCTCCCACCTACAGCAAACACAAGCTACAGTGCTGTGTTGATCAGCTGTGAGCTGTGGACAAGGTCAGCTGCATTCCCAGGAGCTCCCAACTCATGAGAATTAAAAGGCAGTGTGATCTCATCTTTTCCACCCCAAAGAGTGGTCTTGTGAGCCCCAACAGCACCCCATCATTCTGCTATCTAGCAGATATCTGCATTGCACACCTATTATTGACACTAATGTCTCGGCACCCGAAAGGGTTGTATCCACTCCACAGATTCAAGTAGTCATGACAATGATAAAGATAAAACTGTTTATTTTCCTTGGCTGTCACTCTTCAGGCTGTAAAGGACTTGCAATTTGTATTCTATATGGTGCACAGGTTTTAGTTATTTTTAGATATTTTTGACTAAAAGCCTTGATCTTTAAAATAAACAAAACCAGATAGAAATCTGAAATAGGATCCACATTGACACCCATGTGCTTTGGGAAAAAGAGATGCTTTGGCCTTCCTGAGGCTGAAATCCAGAGCACTGAGGCAAGTTCCTCTTCTTCTTACACAGTTTTTAAGAAAAATAAGGTACATCACAGAAATCTTCAAAATAATCTGCACTTTCTCCAAGGGTAATTCCCAAGGCTGAAAAGGAAATTTCCTGTAACTCTTTACCAGGAAATCTCCAGGAAAAGAGTAATCTCCTAAATAGAGCCCATTTCAGGTGCCTACAACCTATACGGAATTCATAAAAGCAAAGAGCCTGTGACCTTTCCTAAAAGACACTGAATGGAAGTGGCTTCCTTTTTATTATTTTTTTTTTCCTTTTTAAGAGCATGAATAGTGACAATATTCTTCTTTTTGTTTTCCACAGGGCAGTCCAGTGCTGATGCACAAGTAAGGCAGTGATACCAAGGTAACACAGAGTGAACTCGTCTCTCATCACGCCGGACAGAATGTAGCTATTCCCAATCCCTCTTTCCATGAAGTTATGCCTCTGTGTTACTGTAGCATCCTGAACTAATCCCCTGAGCAGGGAACCTGTGCAATGCTGGCCTGGCTCCACCTTCCAGGTTGCTAATGGAAACAATATGCAAAATGGTCAGCTGGTTAGAAGCATGATGGTTGTTTTCTAAGGGAGGGTGGCGGGGCTGAGGCCACTGTTTTCCTAGCCGAAATATAGCTCTTGAACCTATTGAGAGCAGTCAGAGGGTACATAGCCTAGATTTTTTCTCTATGTCCTCTGCCTCCCTAACTGTCAGGTTAAAACATTCTCTAAGAGGGAAATGCCACTGCATTTTTTGCACAAACAAGAAGAGAAATATTCAAAGCTTGGTTGAAATATTTGGTGTATTTTCAGTGTAATCCAATTTCATATGCCTATATCCAGGCCTAAGTGGAGAAATCGACAAATCTGGTTTCTGAGGTATGATGAATTTGAATGTGATCAATATACCTTTTCTCAAACCTGAGGTGCATGTGGGCATGGGTTCAAGAGAGTTATGGATGCCCAGGAGAAGGCGAGTGGGTGCCCATGACTTCCAATCTCCTTCAGGAATTTGTAGCAACTGAAGGGAGGACTCAAGGTCACGGTTTTGTAACACAGACACTGGTGTTAGGCCTACACCTGATTTTATGCAGCCCAGCCTTTGCTGAGTCTGCTCTTAGTTGCTTATTTTTAATTATCTTTATTTGTCAGATGGCAGAAACAAGGCAAATGTGGGTAAGTGGCTTTCCCAAGCCAAACTGTTCAGACTGTCTGCTCCACAAGTCAGCTGAAGACAAGCAAGAGCCGTTGGATTTAAGTTTTTTATTTAAGGATTTAGGTATAAGGAACTCGATGAACAAATCTCAGAATTGTCAAGAAGCTCCCAATCCCTGGCCCAGCATCCTGCTATCCTGCCAGTGTCACTGTTCCCATGGGTATGAGAGAGAAAGATGATCATTCCAGTGAACCATTTGTGGGAATTTGAGCTATTAGAGCAGTTTTACTACTTAATTTCCAGGACCAGCCACTGAAATTAAAGCAGAAACAAAACAAAAAACAACCCTATCCTTTCTCATGCGATTCCCATACGAAAGCAATTGTTCCCCCATGGTCATCTTTACATGGATTGCACATGACAATACCAACACACTCAAATTAAGTAGACGTTTGGTATTTCCTCTTTCAGGAAATGAATTTTTCATAAGTTATTATAAAGTATTTTATTGAATGAAATCTTAAATGTCTTCCTTGTAGTGCCCCAGTCCTTGCCACTTTCTTTCTCCTGAGCGTTTTGCTCTTAGCCCATGAATAATGAAACTGAGCAATTATGTTCAAGCAATGCCTCCTGCTGCAAAGCCCAGAAACTAATCCGATGGGGGTTTTCTCTTTCACTTTTGAAAGTCTGGGCACCCCTGAGGGGAAGAAGATGTTATTTGCCCTTAGTAATCTGGGTAAAAGGCACACTGGACATTTCATATTGCTCTAGTTGCTCACTTTGCTTAACCTTGTAAAAATTTTATAGTAGTCTAACCCCCTGAATTTCAATTTTTTTTACCCACTGCTATTGTAGTTACTAGTGAGGAAATGTCAGCATTTATTTATGGTACCACAACACTATATGGTTCCTTCATGAGCTGTATAATTCCAGTACTTTTCACCTCATTTAAAAATTTGTTTCAAAGAGACCTTGGATAAATTTTGCAGCGCTGTTGTTGTGAACACAGAGGTGAATCTACTGACACAGCTTCAGCAGATGCTTTTACTACTGTTCATTAACTTTAGCTCTGCTGCCATCAGAATTATATAAGGAACATAAAGGAAATTTAAAAAAAAAATGACTCATGCAATTTGATTTTTGCTGTGTCATTTCCCTCTGTTTTGCTCTTGGTACTTCAACAGGCTGGCAATCAAACAGACTATTGAGGTCACAGCACAGAAATGAATGGCAAAGGTTCAAAGTTCAAAATGCAATTATCTCTTCCATTTCCAAACAGAATTGCAGAAGTAGTGTCACTGAGGCTGTAACAGAAAGCTCATTTCAGCTTTTGTTTTGCTTTAACTAGGCAAAGATGTTCTGCCCTCCCCGTTCCTTGTTTCTTCCCCTTTCCCACCCCTCTTCCTCTTCATTTTCGCCTACTCTGCAACTTTGTGGTGAGGATTAGAAGCATTTATTTTAGAAAAGGAGTATATTTCATGTGTTCAGTTTGAAAACAATTAATGCCTCATTTGATATTTCATAGGGTACTTGATTTTTCAAATTTTCCTTTGGTTTTCTACATACTTGCTTAATCTAAAGCCACAGTCAAACTTCCTGTTCTTCTACAGATATGCCATAAAACATGGGAAAATCAGCAATTAAAACACTTTTTTTCCCCCCTTACTGCTGCACTTTATGAGCTTGGGATTTCCCACATGCATTTCCCATACACCTATTGGGTTGCAAACTGAAGCTTGCAGTTGGTCTTCCAAGTGAGCTTTTAGTGGAGGAAGCTTAAAGTTGTTCAGGATGATCCAAATAAGGAAATAATACAAGACATAAAGGAAGGGCTTTTTTTGGATACTCACAGAAAATACAATTCAGAAAAAAAAATGGTTTTGACTTCTAAATACGTTTCTTCATTGTTGTCTTCACACTGATATTTTTTTTTATTTTTTTCCTCCCCTAATTTATGTTTTCCCATTTGTTTTTGAGGGAATCTGTTTCTAGTGCATTTACATTCCTACAGCATATCTCTCCAATAATTCATTAGTATCAAATTGCTTTTCCCAGAGCAAGCAAGTGCTAATTGCACTTGTTATGCAATTGTGATGAAAAACTTAATCCAACACTATCAAAACACTATTGAGCCACCGTGACTCCATTGAACTTAGTAAAATACTTTCTTATTTACTCCAGTGAAATTGCAAGAACAAAAAGCCATATGGCCTCTTTTGGACCAGGTTCATTAAGGAATGTGAGTGCTACAGGTCAGATGTTACAAAACATAAATCTTAGGCAAAACGTTCAGTTTGGAATCCGTATGCTAGGACATAAACTCTCTACATGAGCCCACTGCTTGAGAAGAGTGATTGAAAAAAGAAAAGGTTCCTGGATTGGAAGCTGTTTTAATAGGAAACACTACGCACAGAAGTATTTGAAACATCAGCTTTTCTTAGAAGCTCAAACTCCTCAATTAATTTAGAATGCAGAACCTCATGTCCTCTCTTGGAAAAAAATCACTTTGAAATAATCTCAATAGTCTTTAAATGTGGGTATTAGAGGAGAATTCTTTACATAATAGACCTTTTTGCAACAGTTAGGGTATGAGTCTCATGAAGACCTTGTTCCTTTCTCCATTAGAAAATTAAAATCAAAATTCACATACCAGAAAAATAGTTTATTTTTCAATAAAGAATATTCAGCACAGATATTGTAAATGCATATGTCAACATATAGTGTAAAATGTTCACATTTAGAACAATTATCTTTAGCAATCTTATTGGCAACAGGAAAATTCCTTGCAAATTTTGAACATCAAATGATGTGCCTCACCTCTCAGGATATAATTAACACAGTTCTATAAGATTAATATTACTTACAGAATCACAGAATCTTCTGACTTGGAAGGCACCCACAAGGATCATTGACTCATAGTGCTCATGTAAAAATATGTGCCTTTCCCAGTATTTTTATCTCCTGCAAACTCAGTGCTGCTGAATTTCAAAATTTTATGTTCGTTTAAACCATCAACCATCACCTTGGTTTTAACTGTATTGCTGGCTGTGTGGCAGAATAGAGATGTATCAAATAAATCACCTATCTTTCCTTTCAATCATTGCTCTCAGGTTCTTAGGGGACACATAGATGGAAAATGAACAAGTAAAAGGAAAGGAGGAGAAATAAAAAATTCAGGTCTGTTAACACTCATAAATCCTCAGGCTTTTCTACAGATTAAAGGCTCAAGCTAAGGGGATAAAATTAATCTTAAATTTAAGACAAGTCACTTTTCTTTTTCACATCACAGTATTTTTTGTAGCAAAAAATAAACATTCTCTCATTTGTTCTTCTAAAAATTTTCTATGTTGAGTGATTTTTGCAGAGCATTTATCTAAAAACTTTTAAAGCTATACTTCTTGTCAAACTCCTAGTGGAAATTTTACAATAGGTAGAAGATAGATACACAGATAAATAAATGATTTAAACGAAACAAGCATTTACTAGTGTTGCTCAAACTTCAGCAAAGCCAGATGTGAGGTACCTGCAATGTAGATTGCACGGTCCATCAAGATTCTGATAGCTGAGGAAAACTTAATAAACAGTGAAAGCTAGTTATAACCTGGAAAGCATTTGGTATAAAAATCTTAAATGAATCAAAATAAGAATAACTGAGTTAATTTGTGGACATGGAAGATGCCTAGGAGAACATTGAATTTCTTGACACAAGTTTCCTTTTTTCATTTGTGTGGCTTTTAAAGTTATCTTACCCATAATGCAATGCATTTTACTCATTATATTTAAATTTACCTCATCTAAAACGGTTTTAAATTGGATCTTAGTTTAGATTGAAAAACGCATATCTAAGTTTTGAACCACCAGATAGATCTAATTTTACGTTTAAATTGCATTTCCCAAAAGCCTGAGAGTGTTAAATTCTGAGATATCAGTGTTAGCGTGTCGGTCTGCAGCCTTTTCACACTAGGGAATTTCAGGAAAAAATTCCCAGCTGTGGTAACATTGGTTCAGCTGTGTCAGCAGGAGCTTGATGATTTGATCATCTTTCCACTATTAATACAGAAGTAAACTATGTGAATCCACTTTCATTATTTTTTTTCCAGTTCAAAAACTAAATGCCTTGATTAAAAAATATTCACATGCCCTCTTAGAAATTACCTGAAACTCCCAAATATGTCCTCAGATAACTCAGACATTTTCATAAGGAAATATTGTCATTTTCTTCACAATACTTGAGTGAAGTAATTTTCATGACTTCACATTTTGTCAATATGTTCCATCTTCCCCTATGATGCCTCATGATTTCTTTTTCAAATAAGTGTTCCATCATAGGAGCTCTTGGCAAAAGAGAATTTTCATAGGTAATGAAATTGCAGAAATATGTACAATTTCCCAAGAATTTTAGACTTTATTCAAGGTTAGAACTAGATGATCTTTACGGTCCCTTTCAACCCAAACAATTTTATGATTCTGTGATATTTGAAGTGCAAGTATTCAGAAGAGATTTATGACTTTCTGAAATCCTTTCCTCCATAAATGTATAAAAATATGGAAATAACCTTACTGTAAACAGTTTTGATGGGTAATTTTTAGCCTCTCTGAAAGTCCCTATTCTATATCCTAGGTAAGGTTAAATGGTGATATTATGGAGTGGATTTTTTTATATAATTTCCTCATATGTCCAAGGCCAGTGATATAAACTGTATCTGAAAACACTTTACAGTATTAAATAATACAGGCTCACAGCTGCTATAGCTTTATAGAAAGAAAACAAGAAAGAACAGCTATGCTCTGAAATAATACTTCCCAAACGATACTGAATGGACCACGTGGAGGAGTCAAGAAAGGTGATCAAGGAGTTCAGGCACTGGAAGTGGAAAGACACTGTTCTGCGGTTGCTTTGCAGCCTCTTGAAGCCAAGAGGTCTCGATGTGGATCTGTTTTATTCACTGATGGAAATATCTTCATCCAGTATTGCATGATGTGAATCTCAGCAAAACAACAGCTGGTGGGAGCCTTATAAAGATACTGGTCTGTGCAATGGTAAGACAGACTGGGAGACTTCTGCTGGACAGCCAGCTGTGCACCCCATTTCACTCTCAGTCTGATGCTCATCCCCTGGCTGTGAATGCACACAGGGACCTTGACTCACAGCAGAGAACAAATCTAAATTAAAGACCAAGTGAGCAAGTTGTGTCACAGTTCAAGCAAATTTTCAGAAGAGGTCTTTAATTCCCAGACCATGCTCATTGTCATTGACTGCGATGGAACACTGCAGTAAGGACAGACAATCCTAAATGGCGTGGAGGAAGTTTCATCAAATTACGACAACTTCATGCTGAGAGTCCCTGGCTATTTTCTTATACTGAGGATCTTTGTAAAAGATGTCTGAGGATTAATCCTTTTCTCTTTTTTCCTCCATGTTTCTTTTAATACAGGGCATCATGTATCCAGACCAAGACCTGTCAGTCAGGGGAGACAACTGGATGAAAGGACAGTACGTTAACAAGAGATGCAAGGCAAAACTGGTGCCTGTTGCTTTTGCTGGTAGCATTCTCTGCAGCTTCGAGTAAATTGCTAGTCATGCAATTAATTCCTTTGTCCTGTTTCCACACGTTTGCCCAAATAAATGTTTTCTCTAAGTCTGAGTAGTTTCCTGAAAGGCAACTTAACCACCTGAAGTTAAACCTGTGTTTCCTGGAATGGGGTGGGTCTTGGACTTCCACCTGATTGTGAAATGCATACATTACTGTTTATTTCTATTTATTTATTTTTATATGCAGTCAGTAGAATTTGATGTAATCTGAACAAAGAAAAATTAATAAGCCAATAAAGAAAACCATGTCTAAAATTCAACAAAGTTGCAAATTTTTATGACCATCCCATTCCATGCCAGCAGAGTGACTTTGGTAGAGGTTTTTTTAACTCTAATGGGCATATCCAGGCTCCTGCCAAAGATGCTACATGCCAGATGAGTTGCTGCCAGGTAATAAACTTCGAAGGACTTGCTATTCAGAGGAGTAAAAGAGTTTACTCCCACACTACGTTTTGTGATTTTCTTAACAGATTCATTGCAACCTTACAGAGTAGCTTCATCAGCCAAAGAGCACCTTCAGTGCTGTCCAAGCATCAGAGATGGATCCAAATGTCCCTGATTATGTAAAGTTCCCATTTTGACCTCAGATGGCTCAGAACAACCTCAGCATTCTCTTTGGGATCCAACAAAACTCCAGGGTTTCACTTGGAATATGCCACAGTTGGGAGCACAAGGAACGAGCCACAATATAGAGAAAACAAGAGGGGAGAAATGCAATTTTCTGTGACTATGTAAAATAGAATTTAATCAGAGATGCTAAATATAATGCAAAAAGACAATACATTGCTTGGACTCAGATCAGTTCAGGAAAGCTTTTCAAAACATGCACCTACTTGATACACGTGCTTATATTCTTTCCTTACTGGAGATATCTTTATGAACCAAGACAGTAAAGTACTCAGACAACCATAAACATTCATTGAATGTGAGACACAGACAATCTGCTTCAAAATGTGAAGAGTAATTCTGCAAAGAATATCCTACAGAGTACAAGGAGGTAGAAATGCAGTACATTTTGTGTTGGGGTCCCTCCCCCTGCTATGGAGCCCTGGGAGAGGGGCCCTGGGGGGGAGGCACGGGGTTTCCCTGCCCCTGGTCAGTCTCATTCCCCATTGGTTGGTTTGGGTTCCCCAGTGTGGCCAAGGACCCTCGGGTCCCGTGACTGCGGAGTTCCTGAGCAGAGCCCCGGCCATGCAGCTGGAGAAATAAAGATCTCTGAAACATCTACCAAGAATCTGTCCACATATACTTCCTTTCCACGGGACTCCTGCTTTGATATATGCTTGTTACAGTAATCCCCGCTGTAACAATTTTGAGTCAGCAACAAATTATTTTCAGGAAAGCAAAAATTTGAAAAAAAAGTCAATTCTTTTTTAGCTCTGCATTTCAGTTAACTGAAAGAAAAAAAAAAGTGACCATTTTAAATTTATGTAAATCATTCTTAAGAACAGTTTTGAAAGGAAAATTGAGAAGTCTAATTTGCAAATTGACCTGGTCAAGTATGTTGTTTTCTAATGCATTTTCTGGCATGTGCCTTTGTCAAAACACACATAAATTTATAAAACTGTTTGATTTCATAGTATCTTCAATTCTCAGTGAAAAGAATTTTAACCCTATTTCATTCAGAAATACCAGTATATATAACCAATAAAAAAACTACTTCATCAGTTTCACCTCAAATCAGGTTTTCATGAAGTAATCTTTAAAAGAATATATTTAGAGGTTATTAATAGAAGTCTCATTAATGTACCTGCTTTAAGTGATGTTTTTACCTAGATATCCTTTGGACAACTTTTCTCTAACCCTTCTTCTCTGGGCTATAATAAATATTCACTCATAAAGTAAACGCTATTCTTTGGCATATTCTATTATTTGTATATGTAAAGGTTCCATCAACAGTGTTATTTTAGCAGTCAAAAGTATAGATGGGAGATACTGTTTTGATAATACTCCCCTGTGGGATCTGGAGCAAATCACTCTGCAATGCTGCTTTTCTGCTTACAACGTTAAGTCTTTGAAAAGAAATTGTCTTTCACATTGTATTTGTATACTGCCTCTCAGCTGAGACCTCCAGATGCTACTATAATACAAAGATTAAATAGCAGCACTATCTGCTAAATAATGAATACCATAAGCATGCCGATGAGACATCCATTTGGGATGGGATATTAAATATCTTTCCCCGGGCCATGTGATTCCTTATTGCCAGAGAAAGTATGGAGAGAGCAAGAGCCTTGTGTCTAGCAAAGGGGTGCATGAGGACTCTTGCAGGGTCTCTGCTGGGGTATTAGATTCTTGCTGTGTTTGACCAGGTATTAAGAAAAGAGGCCCCAAAGATCATGGCACTGCTCAGCCAAGGGGCAAAGTGTAGGATCTAACAGCTATCTGAGAAGGAGACAAGAGGACTTGGCCCTCCTTGGATCCAGTGTTAACAAATTAGTCTCAGGGAGCATTCCTGGGCACTGGAGAGTAGTCGCGTGTACCAACTGAAGAGCCCTGGCTGTGCACCTGTCCAGGGCCATCCAGCAGTGTCACAAAAGATCCCCAACCACGATTCGTTAGACCAGGAACCATTCATGGATCAGGAGCCACTTGCAGTTAACCGTTTGCTTCCTGGCAAACACCCAGTTTCAGAGGAGAAGGGAGGTACATGTACAAACATATGGCATCTCCCGCCAGCCACGCTCAAAGGCAGCGATTTGCCCTAGGCATGTTAAATCTCCTCATACCTCCACTAGAACTTGCAGAGCCTCTGAGCTCAGTCCTGCATTTAGAACACTTTGAAGGTCAAACCATGTTTGACTGCAAGGAGATTTCCTTTTTATGTTCATTGTGCTGGTCAGAGGATTGCTACTCCATTTCTCTCCGGTTTACCTTCACTGGCTGTCGAGAGACATATCATGACCAGAAGGGAGCTATGTGCATCTCCAGGACAGAACCAGCCACCCTGTTAATCACGTACCGTGGCACACAATGGTGAATGGAGCCAACCTTTGCTGCACAGTGCTCCTCTAACAGAGTCCTTGTGTGTGCTCTGACCGCTGTCATCCTCAGGCAGTTGCTTGGCAACACCAGCATCTTTGATATTCACTTTCCAGGCGTTAGGTAATAAACTCACCAATGAGGATACAGCTGCCTAATTTCCTCTGCTGAAAGCAGCAGAGGGTAAAGTGAATCTATGGTATCTTAGTGATACGTCTAAACAACTGCCTGAAGACATTTTCTTTTGTTACAAATTTAATTCATCTGTTTCAGCTGACAGGTCCTTTACCCCTTGTTGGCTGCCTCATGTTTGGGAATAAAGAGAGACAGAGCACATGAGGAGCTGCTGTTTCTCTCTGTGCATCAGCATACCAAACAGCGCACTATCTGGGAATCAGTGCCTGCATGCCTGGCTGTCCCGCAGGAGGAAAACTACTGTCACTGGTTGGACACAGGCAAGCAGTACAAACTGAACTGTGTGGGACGATAAGTAACCATCACATCTCCTGACTGGGATGATGATACTGGAGGAAAAGGTGAAATGCTGAGATTTGACAGGTATCTCCATCTAACGAGCAAAATGAGGGTCCAGGTTAGAATACACTTCCTTCCTCCTTTCTCATGAAAAACACAGTGTTTTTGCAGGGAAAAGAGAGTGGAGGAAATTAATATAACCTATTATTTTGAGGGGTTTTCAGCCACTGGGAGCTGGCAGAAGGGGGTTTTACCCCTCACGTGCCGACACAAAGAAGCCCGGAGGTCAACACTGAAACCCCTCTGGAAGGCAGCACTCAGTGCCCAACACACAATGAAAACAGGGTAGGGCTCCTCACCCAAAAGGGGCTGTATCTTCCTGTCGCTGTTAAGCAGGCACGCAGGCAAAGGTGAAGAAGAAATAGAGGGGACTCTCCATATGTGCTCCATACAGGTTTATTCCCGTGAAAAGACAAGGACGAAGAGCCCAATTGGTGCGAGGGTCCAGGGATCTTGTATTGGGAACAGAATAGGTGGGGAAAGGGATCTCAGCCAATGGGATAGAGACAAGCAGATGGGATTGACAGGAAGGGAACCAATGGGAACAACACATAGGAGGGACTCAGGGAAGGATCCAATGGGACATCAAGGAACAAGGAACTTTCTAGGACTAATACATATTAAAGAAGGAAAATGAATATACATAACTTCATATGTAACACAGGAAGACAAAGTATTAACCAATCGGGGAAAACATGCAAAAGGCAAAACAAGGGAATCATGGGTCCTCACCATGACTGAAAGTTACATGCTAAACTTGGGTTGCTAACCACCACAGCTGGTTGTCTGAGTTCTCTTCCGGACAAAGAGTAGCTGCAGCCACCTGCACTGCTACAATTATTAGCTCATCAGAAATAAGTCATCTAGCCTGAGTTACACTCTGGACTACTTAATGAGTCGGTGGAGAAGATGGATGGTGTCCCGTAGAGGGGAGGAGTCTGTCTATCCTTCCTGACCACAAAGAGAGTCTAAATGAGGATGCGAAACTGGACACCTAACCTTAAATAATTAATGTTAGTTGAGTGGAATTCCACTCGAATTTCTATAGATAACATACCATTCTTTGGCTGGGCAAGCAAACTTTTCCTGAGAAAATTCAGAGGAGAAAAAGACTAGTTATAGAGCAATCTGTTACCTGCTTCTGATCTTATAACTCCACTATAAGCAGACATCTGGAATTTTGGGGGAGAACACCAATGGGTAGAACGGATCAGTGCTAACTCCAGAGAGGAACTGTTCTACTGGATCAAATGAAACATTTATCCCTGTTTTCCCCTTCAGCAGGGGCCAAATACTGATGCCTAGGAAGAAGATGTAGCAGTAGGATACAGTTTTAACACTTGGCAGCCAGAAATTCAAGGACCTGTTTGGTCAGAGGCTGTATCAATACGTTTTTGCTTAGGAATCCCATAGAGCCTTTTCTTCCAAAGTAAATTTCCTTCATAAGAAGACCAAGAAGGCTTTGTCAAAAAAGCCATTTGGGATTTCCCCATTTTGAATGCTACACAGAGGAATGAGAGAATGAGTAGCCATGGATTCTGATAGAAAAGGTGGTGAACTCCAACCAGGCATTGTGTCCAAACTGAAGGATGGAGCCAAGGTGAGTACCACTCTGCTGGGTCTCTGTGTCTTGGTGTAGCAGGGTTTTGTTTCATAGTCTTGAGTTCATAAGAGAAACCTATTCCTCCCTGTTATATAATTCTAAGAAAATATTTAAGGTTGCAGGTTGCTGTGTAAATGTCACATATTACTTTTGCTAACATCAACATATCATTGAGACAGCTGTTTGATATTCAAACTAATCACAAGGATAACACACTGCCTGGGATTTCACTAAGTGTGCTTAGCAGGGATTCCCCATTGCATAAATGAGACTATGAATGCAGGCATGAAAAGCTGAGGTGATGAAAAGAAAGATATCACCTTCAAATACTGATGCTGAGGCACGTGTTGCTAGCACAGCATTTCTCTCCTGACATTTAAGGAGCACATTTCAAGTTCTGAGAGGTGCTAAGCATGAAAGTTGCAGCTATTTCTGACTGAAGAGTACTTCAGAGCTCTGAGATTGTTGATGCTCTCTCCTCGCAGCCCAGAGCAGAAAAAAAATCTGCCCCTCCCAATGCAGTGTATATCTGGAGAGACTTGTAAAAGAAACAAGTTTCATAGATAGCCCCAGCAGTGAATGACCGAGCATCCTACCTTGTACCAGATGAAGGGAAATGTCAAGCCCTGTCAGTGCTCTGCTTATGAGGATGGACAGCAACCTCTGTCTGTGCAGCCCAGCAGAAATTGTAATTTAAATCTCTTTTACAGAAATGAGCAATGCTGTCAGAAGCTACATCCTACCTTTCAAGTATTCTACCACTTTTGGAAACCAAGAACCAGATTTGACAATGGATTTAACACCATAGTTTACAATTGCTTGCCAAGCACCCACAGTTGCACTCAAATTTGTCACCCACAAAACCTACCCTGGTGAGACTATGGACTCATATGGGTGCAATGAGACTCACTGAGATGGCAAGATATGATTTTTAATTTATTAAACTCAAATTCTGACAGCAAAAAAAAATCTTGCTTTACAAGGCTTGAATCTAGAAGAGCAGAAATGAAAATTATTCTTTACAGAGCAATAAAAAGGCAAAAGGATGAGGAAAAGCAGACATTTAGGATGTTCTTGTTGGTGGAACAACATGACCATGAGGGGCACAAGATTTGAGGCCAGGCTGGAAGTGAAGAGAAGAACAGAGTCATTCAAGATCTCAGAGGCAGGGACAGAAATACCGAACTAGATGAAAGGCAGTGACAGTAGAGAAATTTTATGCCTTCATTGATGATGAAGAAGAGACATCATTGTACTATTTGCAGTTGAATGGAGGGGAGTGGCTAAATTTACTCACAGCAGAGTTGTTTTCTATTGCTGTTTCTACAGCTGCCATGCTTTCCTTTCACTTCAAATTGACCCTGCACTTTTCTGTAATAACACCAAGAATGAAATTTTTTCCCACGGTGAGATCAATAATAGACAATACTAAGTGACACAAGTCATAACCATCCTTAGAAAGCCACAAACAAGTGAAAATCTAGTTTAATTTACATTATACTCTTTGATAACTTATGTACTGTGTCCTTTTATTGATAATAGGACAAAACAGAACATAACATAGCATGTGACAGAAGAATAAGAAGCCCATACAGTAAAGTCAGTTTTTGAAGGCAACACAGTCTCCATTCTAGGTGCAATACTCTTAATCTTGGGTTTGAGAGGTGACCAGAGCTGAAGGATAATCATATGGTCCCCCTTTTACTGGTGCCTGCACACGGCACAAATACGAGTTGCTCTCCAATTTATACCACAATAAGAAAAATGGACAAGTTCTCCATCTCTGCCACCTTTTCTCATGGGAAGGTGAGTCACTTTAAGGGATGGAAAAGATGTTTGACTTTTAGAAGTTGCTGGGCCTGTCTCCTTGAAGTCACACTCTCCTGACATTCTCCCCTTGGCCAACCAAAACCACGCTGTCTAAGCCCCCTATTTACACCTGTTGCAGTACTTTCAACTTTTGATTTCATACAAGGAGCCAAGAGTCACAGCTGCTCTGTAGTAACTCTGTAGTCCCTCCATCACCCTCAGATCTTCCTGAGTTAATAAGCAGTGCGTTGCCTAACACTGCAGTAGGGCTGTTGGGTCAGATCATGGGCATTTACTATGCTGCTCTTTTGGGGTCTTGTCATTTTGTTTTCCTATACCAGGAAGTGCCATCTTCCACTCCCACAGACTCGTGCCTCGCTGTTTGATATTGTAAGATGAAATTATGATTTGAGGCTGGATACCACCAAGGATTTTATAATCACACTGTCCTGGGATTTCTATAGCCATCAGAATGTGCCACAGACTTTATATGCTATCTCAAATATATCTAAAAAATGCACTTATCATGTGGAAAATCATTAATACATGAGTTCAAGCGGAGTGTGAAACATGGAACGATGATGATTAGATAATGACTCCATTATCTGTACAAATGCAATGCTACTGCAGTAGTTCATCATAAAATAACAAATCTGACATCTGCAGCTGAGATTTTCAAAACTGTCTAGGGGACTGAGGTACATAGTCACCATTAATGTGTCTATGTCCCCTCCACCACTTAAAAAATTTCAATCTATTTTTTGAGAGAAAATAATACGTGAATTACAAGATAATTTCAAGTCTGAAGGTCACAGAAATCACAAGGGATTCGTGGTGGCCTTTACCACAGTAAAATATCAAGCACAGAAGCTTTCACGGGAAACTTATTCCGCCTCAAATTAAAAATTAAATCAGAGTCTTCAAAATTCCTTATGTTAGGAACAGTGGACAATATAGTTTATTAACAGTTTCATTGCAGAATGTTCATTTATTTTTCTAAGGTTTTTTTACAGAGAAGCCTCTTTTTACATTATTTTTTACCATAGCAATGTCAGACTGGAATAGTACAATTATTGATGTGGGATAAGAAGATGTAAGAGCTGAAATATTTTCTTCTGGAAAATTTTTACATTAATTAGCTACCTTTGATAGAAAGGCCATCTTTTCTGAATTAAGATATCACCTACTTAAGATGTCACTTGTACTTCCAGTGTAATCAAATAATAGACTTTTGAGATAAAAATTAATCTAAACATGTAACAAAAATGAATAAATGTTACTTTTTAAAAACAAAATTAAAAAAAATAAGACAGAAACAAACAAATCTTTCCTCAAGAGATTTTTTTTCCCCAAATGAAATAATTTAATTTAAAAAAAGAGGCTTGGAACAACTATTTCTTTGCAGACAAAACATTTCCTGAGGTGGACTTGGAACTGGTGATATCACTTAATATTGAAATAAAATATAAAATTAAAATAGGCATAAATGCATATTAAATACAACTTAAAATTAAAATATTTCATAAATGAAAGTGAACCATTAACTTATTTTATACATTTACATATCATATACATTCACACATGTACTGTTTAAAAAGAAGTTAAATATAGTCTATCATTCAGAAATCAACGGGGAGGTGGTTTAGATATAGTGTGATAACCTATTGGAATGGCTGCTGTGTATTCAGCTTTCCTGTCCTCTATCAAACACTTGCAAATAGAGGTGCAATTTTGTGTCAGTCACTACCAAAGAAATCTCTCCATATTCTTATGATGGGAAATTCTTTTACTGCAGACTTACTACAGGTGAGCATATCCATTGAGTAATGGGAAACACAAAAACTACAGGAAAGAAAACAGATGGGTTTTCCTGGTATGCTGAGGAAGTATTTATGAATGTCAAATTTTGCAAAGTCACTGCATGTCTAGAAAGCCACACATAACTTCATAGCTCCTGCTTCTATTCTTTAGCTTGTTAATTGAATGACTTGGTAAATTCAAGTAAATTAAATATCTGATGAAGGATGGGTCATTGACAATATACCTCTGCCTTCAGAAAAATATATTGATGAACTGCAGATGAAGATTAAGTTCACAGGTGCCAAAGTAAAAAAAAAACCTAAAATAAAAAATAGTTTGTCAGCTTTGTAAGTTACTTTGGAGACGTAGAACACACTTGTAGGCATGAACAGTAAAATGTTCCTTGATTATAGTCTGCCTCACAGTTCATTTGCCTGAAAATCTCTTGGCAGCCATCTGGATCAGGTTTAAATAAAATGTAATACTAAGCCACTAATCTGACAGTGATAAGCTTCTGACAATGATTATTCATTAGTTTATAGGGAGAGTACACCTTGAGAGGCAGATGTGAGTCCTTTCTTTCAGACCCAATTTCATTGCTTTGAATATATTGGAACCACTTCAGAACATAAGGTTTGCTTTATATAAAGAAAAAAAAGCTACTTTAATTAGCTTGACATCTAATTGTTTCCTAATTGTCAGAAGTTGCCCCAAAGAAAAAGAAACAAATTCATTTCACAAGGCTTGCTGCATATGCACTGTCACAAAAAAAAAAAAAAAATTGTTGTTTTTAACTTGATGATCCAAAGTTAATGAAATGGTTTGACCTTGTTTCAGAGAGAAACTGTTCTGAAGTAGGGGGATACCATTTTACTGTTTAATAGAAAACTTTGGGGGGGAGTGTTTCAAAACCCTTAAGTTTGACTCAACTTTGCTCTCATAAATTAATCTTACAGGATCAGCCAATGTAGAAAGCCCTTTAATCATCTGGGCCTAATTCAATGTCTTTTTAAGTCAAGAGAGTTTTCCATTGACTTCCCTGCTCTTTGGATCAACCTTTAAATTTACTCAAGTTAAGATGGGAATTTAGGGAACGGGTTTTACAGGAACCTTTCTGCTTCAGTTTCAGGAAAGGTAAGACAGCTTCTCAAGTAAAGTCTTGTATTGTTAGTCTATGCCTTTCCTGCTGTGTGCGAAGCTTAATAAGGAAGTGAGTTATAAGAAGGCATATATCCAGATGAAGGATTCAATTGTACCTTCAGCATGTTTTCAGATAACACCAAGTTGGGTGGGAATGTTGATCTACTGAAGGGTAGGAAGGTTCTACAGAACCATCCCACAGGCTGGTAGCAGAGTGGCTAGAAAGCTGCCCAGTGGAAAAGGAGCTGGGGGTGCTGGTTGAGAGCAGCTGAACATGAGCCAATGTGTGTGCCCAGGTGGCCAAGAAGGCCAAAGGCATTCTGGCCTGTATCAGCAATAGTGTGGCCAGCAGGACCAGGGCAGTGATTATCCCCCTGTAGTGGGCACTGGTGAGGCCACACCTCAAACCCCATGTCCAGTTCTGGGCCCCTCACTACAAGGAAGACATTGAGATGCTGAAGCGTGTCCAGAGAAGGGCAACAGAACTGGAGAAGGGTCTGGAGCACAGGTTCTGTGAGGAGCAACTGAGGGAGCTGGGGGTGTTTAGTCTGGAGAAAAGGAGGCTCATGGGGAACCTTATTGCTCTCTACAACTCCTGAAAAGTTTGTAGGCAGGTGTGTTGGTCTCTTCTCCCAAGGAACAAATAGCAGGACAAGAGGAAAAGGCCTCAGGTTTTGCCAGAGAAAGTTTAGATTGGATATTATGAAAAATGTCTTCACCGAAAGGGTGGTCAAGCACTGGAACAGGCTGCCCAGAGAAGTGGTGGATTCACCACCCCTGGAGGTATTTAAATGATGCATAGATGTGGCACATAAGGACTAGGTTTAGAGGTGGACATAGAATGGTGGGTTAACAGTCGGACTTCACAATCTTAAAGGTCTTTTCCAACATAAATGCTTCTATGATTCTTTTAGAAGCTCATGCTTGAAGTAGTAACGCACTTGCTTTTCTGCCTGCGCCCAACGGAGAACTTAATCTGCTGCTGAAAGCTGAGAGGCTTGGAAAGCTCCAGCCCAAGAGCAGTTGCTGCATTTGCAGACTCCCCTGCTTAACCCCACTGCATTCTAATGCATGAACTTTATTCCCCATGGCACAACCTACATGACAGTTAGGTCCTTCATGGATAATTCAAGTGCCAGCAGTTCGTGGGAGCAATTTGGAATAAACTAGGAGAAGGGATATTCATATTGGTTAGTGAAATCCTCATAGGCAAAACCATCTTCTCAGAATAGAGGCCATGCACACCATTATCTAAGTGTTGTCCCTGGTAAAAATTATTTATTTATTTGTAGTACAGTGGCATGTAGGTGGTCCAGCTAAGAGTGGGAGCCTGCAGAAAGAAACTCATTGTCCCAAGATCTGGACCAAGAAACTCCAAGCTTAAACTGATGTATGGTAAGGCAATCAGTTTGCTGTCGTCTGGTTAGACTGGGACAGCCTCCGAGAGAAATAAAATGACTCATTTCCATCTGCTGCCCCACCCGCAGTCCTACACTGCTTTTCATTTATGCTGACCTTTTCTTCACTCTCTTAAGCTTCCTTTCTCCCTTCCTTCTGCTTTTCTTTGCACACAGGGGTAACAGGCAAGAACTAAGCTAAAAGTTTAGAGTCATTGAACATACATCCAAAGTTATTCTCTCAACTGTTTGCAGATGTGAGGAGAAGAGTCACAGGAACTATATGATCTCCTGGGATCCAGGAAAATACAGGAACATGGCTGGATCCAGGCTGGATATTTTCCTCAGTCAGAGGAAATAATTGTCACACCATGGGGCTAGAATTACCCATTGGAACTAACAAGAGACAACAACCCTTTTGGCTTCCCTACCAAGTACACACATAATGGGGAACTGCTCCTTCCTCTCCATCACCACAGGATGTTGCTTGAGACATTCAGTTTTAATCTTACTCTGATGCATGCGGTTGGTACAAATTCTGCCCTCAGCCCTCTCAAGTATTAACAACACTGATGAAATTACTCTGGGGCTGTCATTTTTCATCTTGATATTCTTATGTTGCTGATCTGCATTGCAGCACTTTTCTTTGCTCCCAAGGACTCAAACTATGCTTTGTAGTTATAAGAATATGCAGGAATGACCTGCATAACCAGAATCAGCAGGGGACTGACCTTTAGCACCCTGGGAAAAGGAGAAGCCAAAATTAATCTTCAAACCAAGTTTCTTTCTTTAACACAGAGAACCAGTGGGGAAATTATTTGTGGTTGCTAAGGGAGCTTAGTTAAGTCTAACCAGAGCTCTCTTCTGAACACATCCTCAGCACAGCTAGCCATGAACTTGGAAGTCAGTTTGAGAGAACTTCAGCTGGAACCAGTGCTCACAGAAAGCTGGTTTCAAGACTATTGACAGACACACAAGACCACAGTAATCAATTCAACTAGTATAAAACAAGACTGATAAAAATTTCTCAAGGGTGTGAAACAGTTATCCTAGATGGGTCATGGAGACTTTCCTACTCCTACATGACATCTTCCAGTTTCATAAGTCTCCTATTTCCAAGACTGAGAGTGATGATGGAGTTGTGCTGTTCTCATTATCTGGACAAGGCAGCAGTAGTTGCTCTACCTGGGAAAAGAATGGAACTTTGAAGTCAGTGTAACTTCAGTCATGTACCCTCATTCTCAGATCTACTCCTTCTGACTTTGCAAGATCTATGATACAGGCAGACCTAGGAAAGCCAGCAGCTGAGGCAGAATTTGCCCATTAGACCTCAGAACTGTTGTAGTACTCTTTTTTATATGCAGCATATAAATTGCAGAATAAAAAAATAAAGAACAGGCTCCAGAATGGGATGACAATGAGAATAGGCTACAGTGGGGTGTAAAAAGGAAAAAGAATAAAATTATCAGCGACTAAGGAAAAAATTACAAGTAAATCCATGACAGGAGGTTATACTCCTGAACATTGCAGCTTTCCCAGAATTTTTACGCAAATAATTAGAAAAACTCCCCAAAGCAGAGAAACTTCTCAGTAAAGAAGTGATTGTTTCTGCAGTACATGCCAGAGTGCACACAGTTTAGCCCTAAGCCACTGTTTAGCCCTAAGCACATTATGTGCCCTGCTGTGCTTTATGCCAGAGCAAATCTACCTGCCTTAATGCTGTGAAGAAAATATTTCTCTCTTTTCCAGAAATCTCATCCACTGTTTGGCACTAATATACTCTGCCTTGATTTTATCACAAGTCCTCTACACAGGAGTTTTTGGTTCTGCCCAGACGCCTGCTATCAGCCCCACCCATCATCTCATAAACACATCTCTGAAGCCTGAAATAGCTGTGGTAGTAGTAGCTCTGCAGACATCCTGGAGTACTCATGGTCAAAAGACAGCAGAAATCATGGGATGGCCAAGTAGATCTTTCTGCAGGTAATTAAACAACTCTAAGATCTTCTTTTCAGATGGATCCACAGTTAGAAACAAATGCTTTGTAACTGGTTTTATAGGATGGAAATCTGTAGGACAATTTTGGCTCTGTTTTCAACAAAGTACAAGGAATGTGGTGGCAAAAGGAAGCTGCCATTGCAGGAACAGCCAGCTCAGGTAGTTACTGAGAAAGGGATAACAGAACTCGAAAGGCTGGTGCAGTTAGAAGCAATTGTTTCATTGGGCTTTCCTTAAAACAACAGATAACTACTAATCCTTGTTCTATAAAAATATATACACAGAATGGATTTGGTTGCAGGCTTTTGATTCTTTTGAACCAACTCCTAATGGCTGTGGTGATGGGCCTGCATCCTCCAAGAAGGGTCCTGATTTGTACAAAACTTCGTGGGAAAGAAAAAAAAGAATGTCTAATTTTCCTGTCCTCTCTCTACTTCTACATTGGCACACTTCCAAGGATCACTTGGAACCAATAGAGCTGGCTATGATTCAAGAGCCCATTCACCCACACACAGAGACAAAAAACAGATTACACAGCAGAGCAACAAGACCAAAGACCATTTGAAATGGATTGCTCACTCAAAAGGAGCTGCTTCTTGGAAGGGACATAGCTGTGCTAGTTAATCAGTACTGTCGAAATAGATGTCTTTATCACACCCTGTTATTTATTTTGCAACAAGAAAGCAACAGTACCTGGTGAAGTTTGGGAAGAAAGCACAACATTGCAAATTGCTTTTCTAGAACTGAAGAGAGCAGATTTATGAAGGAGATTGCTCCAAAAATGTACTGCAATATAACATTGGGAGTGAAGGAAAAACAAAATGTATGTGTAATATTGCTGACTACACTGCTGACAGGGCAGTTGTTCTGGAGGAAATAATTTTTACAGCGCAACTGAATAAAAAGCCACCAACCATCTCCCGAGATCACATAGGTTAGAATACAAGATCTTTGACATATAAATACAAAAGAAACTTTCCTCTGGTGGCAAAGAAAAAAATGGAGAAAAACCTCATATTAAAAATTAAATAATGCACCTCCAGTATTGAGCCTCAGGTAATCTACATTACCGTGTATCACTGATGAAGAGTGCTAGGCTCCTTGCAGCTACAGGTCTTCCAAAAGAGCTGTCTGGGGACCAGAGGTCCATTTCTGTGGCAGAAATAGGTGTTCAGACTTGCTTGTCCTTACTGGGCTATGAAACACAAAGGAGTAGATCAGACCTGAGCTGGAAGTGGTATTTGGCTATGCTTAAACTCCATCACATGTGCTACAAGCATGATGAGGGAGTAATTTGTGGGTTTGGATACCAAGACCTATCTGGTCCTGGAAAAGCTACATAAAATACTTGTCTATACAAATGCATATAAACAGAAGTATAATCTCTATCCATCTCTACAGTTTACACATTTATGGCATGAATGTCCTGGATATTTCACATCCTCTGCTAGTTGTTCCTTATGAAGTTCCAGATTCAGTAACTCAGCCACCAGATTTTTAACTAATGAAATATCTATGTTTGAGCACATGTAATTTTTTTCCAACAAAATTTGCTTATTGGTGAAAAATCGCTTTCTCAGAATGAAAGAAGTATTGCTGAATGTAATGTTAACAGATATGACAAACAGCTAGGGATTAATTTTCTGAAGTTTTTATTTTTTTTTATTTCCACTGTCTAATTTTAGTATTTTTATTAAAAAAAAAAAAAAAACAAACCAAAAAACCACAAAAAGGTGTTGCTTTCTCACTTAGATATGAACTTTTCTTGACAATATCTGCAGTTACCCCAGCTGAAAACTCAGCCCCACACAGACGCTCGCTTGAGGTGAGAGAATTGAAAGAGTGAAAAGGAGAAAACTTGTGGGTTGAGATAAAGACAGTTTAATAGGTAAAGCAAAAGCCACACACATGCAAAACAAAATGAGGAACTCATTCACCTCTTACCATTGGCAGGCAGGTGTTCAGCCATTCTCAGGAAGGATGGGCTCCATCACACCCCATGGTGAAAAGCACCATCACTCCAAACATATCTCACTTCCTTCTTCCGCAGCTTTATATGCTCAGCACAAAGCCATATGATCCGGAATATCGCTGTGGTCAGTTGGGGTCAGCTGTCCTGCATGTGTCCCCTCCCAGCTCCTTGTGCACCCCCAGCCTCCTCACTGGTGGGGTGGGGTGGGGTGATGAGTAGGAAAGGCCCTGGCTCTGAGTAAGCGCTGCTCAGCAATAGCTAAAACATCTCTGAGTTATCAGCACTGTTTTCGGTGCAAATCCAAAACATATTCCCAATACCACAAAGAAAATTAACCCTATCCCAGCCCAGACCATCACAAGTATAAATATTAATTCATCCCCATTCCTGTGCCCTTTCTCTCCCTGCCTTTTCAGTTCTGCAAACACATTAAGACAGTAAATTGCTGTACATATGTTTCAATGAGGATATCAACTAGACATGTACTATCCTCCCTCTGATTCAAAATATACATATTTCTCTTTGTTGTACTTTGAAAACTGAAAATTAGTCCTGGTAATACCAAAACAAATACTCTGTCTTCATACTATTATGAAAAGAAGCAGAAGGTCCTTATTCAGTGTAAGCTTCAGTTTCAATAAAAGCAAAAGAAGCAGAAAATTACCCAGATAATTTTTTGTGTTTCACCTTTGTCCTGCCTTTCAACAAGGACCATGACCTTGAACATGTACCACCTGCATATCAGAGAATAGCTCAAGGAATATGTGTCACCTGGAGATCTTCTAGTATTATGGAGTGAGAACAAAAACCAAGGTTAAACACTCAAATATTAACAGAATAAGCTGTGAAAAAAAAGGAGATCCAACCAAGAACTAAAAATTTGTGAAACAAAAATTGAAAACACCTTTTAATTTCTCATTTAAGAGTACACAATCAAATTCTCAATTAGAAGCATGATATAATTCCTAGCATGACTGAAATTTGGTTGGAAAGCTGTATTTCACAAATTTCATAAATTCTTTATAGGTAGAAATAAAGCCCACAGTTTAAATGTTCTCAAACTCAGTTTAACACTTACATTGTTTTGAATAATTCATTTATTAACTCTTTCCTTTGGTTTCTAAACTCACAAAGCTGTGGTTTGCCTGGAATTCATGCACTGGATCACAAGTGCAAACTGCAGACAGGCATGGCAGAGCAAGAAGGCAGTGGCAGCACAGGATGGAAAGCAACCATGAGACTCCAGATTCCAGGTCTTCCAAACATTTCACTGCACTCCATGTATTCACAGTGGCTTCCATCAAAGCATGGCCTTTCTGAGGAGTCTGGGTGCTTTCTGCAAAGAGATCTGGCCTGGGTGGATTTTTTTTTTGGGAAAGAGAATGAGAAAACATAAAAGTTGTCAGAAAAGAAAACTTTATATATCTTAAATAGGGCATCCTACAGTTCTTCTGAAAAAAAGGTTTTGAGAAAGAAGTTGAGAAAGTGCTATTTGGAAGACATTTACTGCTTTTAGCTGGAAAACTGCCCTGGGTTGTTTGAATCTTCATGTTTCCAGGCATAGAGCTTTTTCTAAATTTCTAACCATGAGAAATACTATAAACTTTGCTTTTTATAGCCTATTCTTTCTCCTATAGCCTATTCCTTTTCTCCTTGCCTCCACTAGATCCCAGAACTGATAACTGTCTTGTCTGTGTCCCACCTCTTCCCCAAGACTCCTCCTCCAGCACACAGACCTTGCTCACCTTTCCTGGGGGGAACCCCACCCATCCATCCTCCAGCCTCTCTTGGCAAGGCTCCCAGCTGACATTTTGGCCCCTTTCAAATGGGGTTAAAAAATCAGCATCAATTTCCCATGAAAGCCAGAGAGTGAAGAAGCACCAGCAGTTTTCTAGATCCAGTGATTTTCTTTTGTTGGATACCTGTAAACTACTTTTTTGGTTTTAGGGTTTTTTTGGGTTTTTTTTTTAGTTTTACTATCTGTTTCTATGAGAACATTCATGTCTTCTGCTATTGTGAAAAACAGATTTATGGCTTAACTTAGACTGAATTTCTGTGAAAGTTTTTAGCTAAAGTATCTCTGGAAGAAATTATTCAATGAACAGCAAAAGATAACAACTAGTCACACTGAATTTACTGAATAGTTTGAGACACAATAAGCTTAAAGTAGTCCTCCTCCCCCCCCCCCAATAAGTTTGATATTTAAAGAAAACTGTGTGCTTTTTTTTTTCACAATTGTTTGCCATTTAGAAAATTTTGAACAAACTTATTTTTAAACTAAAAATAACCCAAACAAACAAAAACCCCCCAAACATTTCAGCAATGCATTTGCAAATAATCTGGCCAAAGAAATTTAATTTACCTTAAAAATGTTTCCTTTGCGCACTAAACCAAAGTTATTTTTTCTTTACTTTCAGAAATACCAGCAAAACAAAAGATTCACTATTTACACAGCTGTTTTCCTGACACATATGCCCTAGTCTCATGGCTACATTTCTTATTCCTGGCTGGGCTTCCCGAGAACATTCCACTAGTTAATAGCAGTAACATGGGTCAATTCAGGCTTGAGGTAGGTAGGTAGTGTTTAGTACATTTTCACGCACTTTGTTTCAGACTGAATAGATTCCATTTTATTATTTTATCAGCCTCTCAAAACTGGGATAACATTTTATGCTGCAATCTGTTCTTTGATTTGGATGGAAGGTTCAAGATTACAATAAAGGTACTAATGCATATACTAATACAGGTTTTCTCCTTTAGAAGGTTTTTTCACTTCCTTACCATTCTCATTATTCATATTGTTATTAGTAACATTCTCGCAGAAGTCTTTTTCGTGGCCTATCTTACTGGAATTTCCCATTCTTATTTTTGGTTATCTACTGCATGCATCAAGCTTTTGGGCTGCTCTAAACTTTTCCCATAAACTGTGGCTACTGTGCTCTGGGGTAAGATACTTTAAATTAAGTTTACCAGTTTTGAAATTTACTTCTGCTGATGCTGTGGGGTTGGCATATTTCACTAGGGTTTAATCTTAAATGGAAAATAGAGACCAAACATTTTCTTTAGCATTTAATGAGTTTCACACCAAAAAGTTCTTCCTCTTTACACCTTCATAGCTTATCTGAAATTTATTGTTTTTTTCTCTTTTGCACCTTCCCATTTTAAGTTCTCTGAACACTAAGCTTATACTCCAGTCATTCTCACCTTTCACTCACCTTCTCTCACTTTATGTCACCATTTTGTTTTTATTCATCCACTAGACATAATTCTTTGATACCATTTGCCTTTCCTGTTTCGCTGAATGCTTTTCCTAGTTGAACTTCTGTACTGGCTTCTGATGTGTCTCCTGTCCGTCTCCATCTCTGTATCCTCTGTGGAGTTTTCTTGGCTCTACCTTTTCTACATTTCTGCTCATCCTTATGATTCCCTCCTAATACCTCCAGATGCATATCTACTGACATCATCCTCACTTCCTCCAAACCCCAGAACTACTACCCTTTGCATGACCAATTTGAGTAACCACAGCAACGAGATCCTTGCCTGCCTTTGTTCACTCTAGTGTGATACTCGTCATCTTAGTCTTTTCTTTCCCAAAACTATTTTATTGAGTTTGTAGATATGATCAGGACAGTGGGTTCCAAAGTACTGAAAAGGCATTTTTGATAACATCTACAGCTTAGCTTTAAGGCATCCTTCCTGTCTCTCATCAAAAATCTTGCTCTCTTTTGCTTCCTCTCAAAGGGACCATGCTTATCAAATGGATCACTGCTCCCAGAGTATACGCTCCCCATGCTTAGCCAGGCTGATCCCTGAGTTTCTCACCAGAGGACTTTTACATACTGGGTGGAACATGGGCCAATAAGTAGTCTGAGAGCTCACAATAAAGGTAGCAAAGTAATAAAGTAGCTTAACTGTAACTTAATCATTGCTAACAAAAAATGTTTGTTTAAAAGGTAACCAGAAAGCAGAGGAACTTGCTGTATCACCTAAAAAAGGAGAAAGAAAAAAAGGTATCACTACTCTATATCTTCTGTCTGTTCAGAAATGGAAGGAGATCTCACATGACATTTAGAACAAATATGATATTTGTTTGTCCAAAATAGATGATGGAATTCTGCAGCCCATTCCTCAAGCACATCTTGCTGAGAGTGCCTGAGCTGCAGGACACCACTCCAAAGGTGACCTCATTGTGAAATCTGAATCCAAATGAATACAAAAAGTATTTGTTTATTGAAATATGTTGTAGCAGTTTTCAAAAAGTGACCCAGGGAGAATTACAGCAGTGGGAAAAAGATCTATTTTAGTTACTGCTCAGCTTGGTATATTATGCATCAACCTAGGGCTTCTTTTGCCAAGGCTTTTAAATTGTTTTAGAGAAAAACCAAATGAATAAAATAATATATATTACCTCTACAGAACCATTCTTTTCCTCTCAGTTATATCAGGATAAATTCAGAGTAAATTCAATGAAATCAATGGTTTTATAATAGTGTAAAAGCAAACAAATTGAGCTCAAGCTTTTCATGTTTTATTTGCCAAGTGTTTTCATGTTATGCTGGAAAATGGACAGTGACAGGATGTACAGGTTTCGGGAGCCCTTTGGCAGGCACCAAAGAAGCCCTATTATACCCCATGACAATGCAGCCATTTGCAAATGCTACCAGAACTGTACTTCCTAGCCAGAAGCATAGCAGCTCCTCTCACTGGTTTGTTGTCCTCACGTGCATACCTGCTACATTGTAAGGAAAAATGCATCCTGAATGCTTCCTTGAGGTGGCAGTTGACTTTTTTTTCCACTAAACCTCAAACATGAAGGAAGAACATTAAACAGAAACTGCAAACAACTGTCACCTACTTTTCCTCCTTCCTTCAAATATGGGCTCAAACTCTACACATTTCCAGAGTGCACAGGATCATGGTTCCTTTATTCAGTCAGAACAAATAATCTCCTTTTGGAGATAATCCTTCAACCTTGCATTAAATTACTTACATTATTTATTAACAACCTATGTTTGCTGAAAGAATATGGAGTCATTTATCATAATTAATTTCATTTAGGCTTAATGAATCAAGGGGCAGATCAAAAAATGACCTTGAGCTCTGTAAATGCAACTTCTTGAAATGATGGGCTCTGCAATCTCAGTTTTCAAGATTGAAAGTGCTCTCCAGATTGTCACTCCACATGAGGGTGCTGCCACCACTGAACCACCCCCCTCCAGGGGTCAAAAAGCCGTGGCTGCCAGCTGCAGTGAGATGCCAGCACATTGGCAGAGCTGCCTGGAGGCTTCTGTGGAAGAGTAGTCATTGTATTGGGTTTGCATAGGAAGGTCTTGGTAGCAGGGTGAGCTTACAGGAGTGGCTTCTGTGAGAAGTTGCCAGAAGCTACTCCCATGTCAATGGGAAAAGCCAATGCCAGCTGGCTTAAAGATGGACTCAACAGTGGCTAAGGCTGAGTCCATTAGTAACAGTGGCAGTGCCTTTGGGTTAAGGGGAGGGGGAAATGTTACTGCATAGGAGCAATTGCTGCCCGAGAAAAGAGTGAGACTATGTGAGAGGAACAGCCCTGCAGACACCAAGGTCAGTGCAGAAAGAGGGGAAGATGCTCCAGGCACTTGGAGCAGAGATGCCCCTGCAGCCCATGGTAAAGTCCGTGGTGAAGTCTGCCCCCCTGCATCACATGGAAGGCCATGGTGGAGCAGAAATCCACCAGAAGCCTGTAAAGGACCCCACACACTGGAGCAGGTGAGTGCTTGAAGGAGGCTGTGACCTTATGGGAAGCCCACACTGAAGCAGGCTCCGGGAAGAACCTGTGTTCCTGTGGAGAGAGAAGCACAGGCTGGAGCGGGTTTTTCTGGCTGGACTTGGGAACCTGTGGGGGGTCCGTGCTGGAGCTGTCTGTTCCTGAAGGACTGCACCCCATGACAGGGACTCAAGCTGGAGCAGTTCATGAAGAACTGCTGTAGCCGGTGGAAAGGACTCACACTGGAGAATTTTGTGGAGTACTGTCTCCTGTGGAAGGGACCCCATGCTGGAGCAGAGGAAGAGTGTGAGGAGTCCTCCCCTGAGGAGGTAGAAATGGCAGAGACATATGATGAACTGACTGCAGGACCCATTCCTTGTCTCTCCCACACTGGGTGGGAAGAGATAGAGAAGATTATGAGTAAAGTTGTGTCTAGGAAGAAGGGAAGGGTTGGGGGAAAAGTTTTTTTAAGACTTGGTTTTATTTCTCATTAGCATATTCTGATTTCATTGGTAATATTAATTGTCCCAAGTTGAGTCTGGTTTTGCCCATCACGGTAGCTGATGAGTTCTCCCTATCCTTATCCCAACCCATAAGCCTTTTGTTATATTTTCTCTCCCCTTCTAAGTTGAGGAGTGGAGTTACAGAGAAGATTTGGTGGGCACCTGGTGTCCAGCCAAGGTCAAACCACCACATAGTTTATTCCTCATTAGGACCTAATGCAGAGGTAGGACTCTGTTCCTGGTTAAATAGAACAATGACTGCCCCTTTCTTCTAATACAGCTGCAGGAGGTGTAAGTGCCCACTTTAAATCAAACCCATCAGCTGGAGAATTTGGTTTCACCTCTTCTCCTTTTAGTGTCCTAAAAGACTCAAGCACAGGGATGTTCACTTTTGGTTTTGCACCATGCAAAAGAACAAGAGAACAACCAGACTGGAAATAAGTATGAGCATGATTGAGACCAAATTGCTGTAATTGGTATGTAGAGGGGAGGACTGAGTCTGAATTTCACCTTGAGGCATTCAAACAGCTGTAACATGTACAAATGCTATCTTTGCAGGTTTCCTACAACATCCACATTGTAATAACCTTGTTTTTCCCTGACTCTTCTGATTTCATATGACACATACCCCCACAGCCGGGTGAGACGAAGTTCATTGCAAGCTACATATGGCCAAGTTGCTGCCCAAGGAACTCTGCCAGATGGTTACTCACAAAATGAAAAGAAAATTGTGGTCCAACGAGGCAGACTAGGAGGAGGAGTCCTAAAGTAGTTGTCATAGGAGGGAAACAGACTTCTTCAGTGCAGCCTCAGCTGTCTTCGAGGCTCATCTCCTTTGCCAGTGTTGACTGAAGTTGGTCAACAAGGCTCAGAAGTTATTGGAGGATATGTCAACAACTTGCTTACCTACACTTGTGTAAAACCTTACAGCACCTAAATGCTGAGCCACTCGCAGTCAGCAAGAGCTTTCCTGTTATTGAGACAATAAAGCGCAGTGATCTCCATCACATCAAAGAAAGTTTCCAGTTCCATTGTTCATCTCATTTTGTACACCTTGGACATGCTCCTTCCCCACTTAGCACTCCATCTCTTTCCCCAGGAGAAGTTAGAATGGAAATAGAGACAAAGTCTAAAAGGAAGGAGATTGTTACTATTAACTCTTGTTAGCATATCTGGGCATCGGCCTATCACCTGCTGTTAATGTACTGAAACACAGAATAAAGCTGCATTTCTGTTAAAGACATTGGGAGCAAAATTGGACAGAAGAGTGTCAGACTGCAGTTTTTCCATTCTTTCACACAAAATGTGAAATAACATGTTAACTGCCTTCTGGCCATACAGTAAGCTTCCATTAAAATAATTACCATATGGCTCTTTTGGGGACATGGTAGGTTTCCTGTTATTTCACGATCCTTTCAGATGAACAGTTTCACAATGGACCCTACAGGACTTTGAAAGGATTTTATCAGGTTACTGGATTAGGGCTTTGATAGAGATTCTGAGGAAAAAGCAGGTGGAAATAACAGCTCACAGAGTGGCTCTGCAGAGTGATTACTGGGCTATATTCTCTGTTCAAATGGGAAGAGGAAATCCCTTGAAATAAAAAGTCTGGCTGCTGCTGATTAGCTGACAAGAATGAAATTGAACACTATGCACATAAAACTGTATATGTGCAACCAACAGATCCATCATGTCAGCAATTCATTTTCTTATGGTAGCATGGGCTTGGAGAGAAATCCATTAAGGCCCAAATAAATTAATAGCACAGAAGAGAAGTATCCCCTGTCTTGCCTGGCTTTCTATACACATGGCTTACAAGTCTAGTTTGGTGTTATTTTTTTTTTTATATTTATCCCTTCCTCATTCATTAATTTTACTGCATTATATAGTGATAGGGACCCAAATTTTTTCTTTTTTTTCTGTTATCAGCACATAACTTACATCAGTTTCTCCAGCTGCAGGAATAACATAGTAAGAATATTTTGTATATCTATAGGTACCTTTAAATCTTTGGGTGGTTCCAGTTGTACCTGGAGCTTATAACAAGGACTAAGGGCAGGAAAGATTGAGGGTGAAGTCTAATTAACAGTCATCTAAAACATCATTACATCAGTAATTTTTTTTTGAACAGCCTGTATCATCTCTGTCTTTCTCTCCAGTTTTTCTCCTTGCAGAGTCGTTGAAATGCATTGTCTGTTGGAGGACTCCAGTTGTGGTGGTGACGGTACGTTAGGTGGCAAGTCCCATGAAGCATGCTAATATGCGCTAATCTTTTAATGATGATGAATATTTGACTCTTTGTAATGGGGGTATTTTTTTTAAAGAGGCTTTCCACAAAAAAAATCATCACAATGGTTGTCACAAGTAAGCTTCCCTCCCCTCTGAAAGAACTGACTGTAGTGGAAAAGATAATTACTTAGTTCCTTTATCTCCGAATTATTTGTAATAAAACCTGAAATCGCACCACAAGGTCTTTCATGAGGATGTCATAAATTAAGATGCATCGATGTATTTGGTGCATCTGTTCAGCTCTGCGCTCCTTTGTCTTCTGCAAATAGCGCAGCAGCTTCAATACCCAGCAGACAGCATTTACGCAAATGATGTCGTGGTCTGTATCATTAATATTCAGCGATTGTCTGTCATAGACACCTTACTGTACATCTGTTATGCAAATTTATGTTAATTTTTGCTCACTGACAGCTGCCTTGGTTCCCTCCCTAAAATGATCTTTTCCATTTTGAAGTTTGCAATCTGTTCCCAAAAATGTTAATCTAACAATTAACTGAAATTGCTAAACAGAAATTTTACATGTTATGTCCAAAATAGAAACCAGTGTTTTTAAATAGATGGTGAATCTTCTCTTCACATCATTTGTTTTATATGTGATTCAGAGAAGGGTAAACATTGATCTTTGCACAGTCTGTGTTGGGATAAATGACAATCTCCCTATACAATAATAGGTTTTGCAGGAAATAATGCCATTTTCTTTTCACATAGGCCATCAGCATAAAACTGACTTTCCCATTAAAAGCTGTTCTTTGTACAATTGTTTTCTACTTAGACTTTTGGAAGTTGAAAGGTCACTCTTTATTAACACATTATTCATTTAAACCTTTTATTTTAAACAATATGACCGTATTTCAAATAGAGGCAGCAAGCATTTAAAAAATGTTTCAGAGAGGTTACATCATGTTACTGTAATATACCAGGAAAAGTGAGATATGGTCATTTAAGTTAGGTTCAGACTGATGGGGAAAATGCTTTCACCCAGTGTGCCCACAGCAGGAACCAGACAAGTTACACCAGATATCCTATGTGGAATCAGTGAACATCTGGACAGCTGGTGTCCAGGGAGGGTTTAAGTCTGTTTGACATTAGGAAAGGTGCACAAGAAAAGCCTAGGCATAGAAATAGTATCCACCTTAAACCAAAGTGCAAGCAGATTGCTCTTTGTCTCTCCAAGTTCTCAGACTTCCCTTTGATATGGAACAAGAGAAATATTGACAAGAGCCAGGGACAGCTTCAGTCAGGCAAATACCTGCAAGAGATGTCAGAAATGCAAGGGTAGCTGGTGTGAAATGGAAAGGGACAGGTCATAGCCACTGTTGGGAAAGGGAATTAAACAGGAGCAGGTGCATTGCGCATATCGGGAAAGAACCTCTATGTGTCCATATACTGAGGACAGCAGCTTTAAAGCAGAAGCCACTTAACTGCATTGCCTGACAGTGTATAGGGTCATGATGTGATAGATTTTTCAGAAACCTATGGCCAAATCAGAATTTGACAGAATAACACAGAACCCAACTATAAGCCATAGAGAAAGACAGACTGAAAGAAGTTGAGTTTAGATATTAGGAACAGCATTACAGTACACCACAGATTCAATATCAGTCTTCACCATAGAAAATACAGCCAAGATACCTATCCAAGCTCTATCCTTATCAGGAAATAAAGAGCACACTATGTCAGGCTGATCTGTCAAAATAAGAAGAGTAGGAAAATTAAACTGATAAATTAAAGAGCAGCATGTCACCTGACTGATGGCAACCCTCCAGGAGATCTCTTAGAAGCATAGCTGCTGTTTCTAACAAAGAATACAGAATAGCTCATTAAAAAACACAGAATGGCAGGGTAGCAAACATTGCTCTTTCCTTCCCAAAAGGGAAACCAGGGAATTCTCAGAGTTATGTTATGAATCTTCAAAAAAGTTTTTGGAACAATAATTCAGACAAAAGTAGAAAATCACCAAAATGAGAATGCTGTGAGGCCAAGCTGACAGAGCTTCTAGTAAGGAAAATTGTACTTCTCTAGTCTGTTGTAATGCATCAAGAGTGTAAAACAATGGATGATGAAGATCATTTCATAAGTAAGTTCACTTGAAAGACAATGTATTTAATTGAAAAAGTATTTCCCCAGGAACCAATTAGGAAAAAAAAGTAATCATGAAAGGAAATGGAATACTCTGCTGTAGTTCAGAAAGTGATTGACAAAACGGCAGCAGATAGAAGTATGTAACTTACTCCCAAATTAGAAACTTATAGTGAAAAATTGCTGAGCTGTTTTGGAAACTGCAGTTAATAAGGCTGTTTGGAAAAGAACTAAACAGACATACCAGTATTTGCAGGTAACAACACTTTGTCCAGATGTCCAGACAACAAAAGAGCTTGACAGATTTAAGAAGGACTTTAAAATAAATCACAAGGCAGCACTTAAAAGACAAATTCAGTGTCAAGTACAAGATAAATTTAGGGACATGGGAGACCTGACTACATTTCAAGAAATTACCTGAGGCATCAGGTTCTACTATTTACTATTACAGGCAATCACATCATATAACTCTCCATTAGAAGTTTAAAAAGTTCCAGATTTTTTTTCTAATCAGAATTGTTATGCACATTCTTTTGATAAACAGTCTTCTCAGAGCAAAGTTTGCATTATTTCAACACTGGAGTGTATGACAGAGCTTACAGCTAAACAGAATGACTCATAAAAATTAAAACTAATTGGCTCTTCACCTGCCTCTTCATGAAGCACTTTTATAGTTAAAGTAGAACTTGCAATATAGTTGCAATACCATTATAGTATCCTAACACAGGGGAAAAAAAACACAGTAAGAATTTTTTCTTTCACATTAACTGACATTGTTGGGGATGAGCCATTTTGCAGTAATTTCTTTTTTTTTTTAAGGCACCATCAGAGAATGGAAGGACCCCTCTTTTGTCATCTTCATACTGTCTCCTGTGCATGTATTTCAGCATTTCAGCCTTCATAAATAGTTTTCCTGATTAATTACAACATCCTGAAACACCTATTAAAGTTTTGGGGGTTTTAATTGCAAGAAATTGGCAGGGGACACAGAGAGCATACCAGAAGTTGTCTGTCTAGCATCACCTGCAATGTTGGACTAGTGGGATGACAGCAGGAGTGGTGAAGGCACAAAGCTATTAAGAGCAGTGAACCAGCCCAAGGTTACTTCATCCACCTGGCACCCCAGCAAGCACATCTCTTCCTGCTGGATGCTGTTCATCAGTCCCAAAGCTCAGGGCTATGTCGCTGCACTGTTAGCTTAGTTTTGAAGTTATTTCAAACTTTCAGAGTCCAGAAAGGTTGTTCTTAAATTGAGGTCCACAGAAAGATACAGATTTCATTGTTTGAAATAGTTCGGTCACAGTAGTTGGAAGAACAAGGTGCCAAAGAGCGGCTACCGCATAACTAATCTCAGAGCTTAAATCAGATCTCTTTGGTGACTGAGGTCTTCCAGAACTGATTTTTTCCCCTTGGTGACACTAAGATTACATGATGCCTTTTTATTATTATTATTTTTTAAACACACCAGCATTTTACTGTCAAATATCCGAATCATTTGTAAGGAGAAGAAATGTGATGAACTGCTTTATTTAATGTCCTTAAAACCTTGACAGTATTTTTGTACCATGTAAACCTCAAGGTGCTGACTGTAGGCTCAGCAGGAGCTCAGGGACTATGCTAGGAATTTCCACATATAGAAATGAGCTAAGACAATTTTGCCATTTTGATTTTCTCTTTCTTCCCATTTTTTGGAATGGAAACAAACATTTCAATGTTACCTGATTTAAGAAAAAAAAAAAGATATCAGAAAGTTATGATAGTCTGATTAGGGTATTTTTTTTTCCAGAACGCTTACACTGCATTCTAGTTTTCAAGTTTCTGAACATCTTTAATATATAGACAAAATAAGTTTAATCAGAAATGTCTCCTTTAGATAAAATAAAAAACCAAATCAAAACGTTGTCCCAAAATTGGTGAAGCAGTTAAATTTAATTTTAAATGTTTTAAATGAAATGTTTTAATTTCATTTTTCTTGTTTTCAAACTGTGTTTCATAGATATTGATTTAAAAAGTCTTAATGAATCATGTTTCATTTGAAGTGGTGGAAGAGAATTTCAGAGGAACCCTTGACAGAAGTGTCCTGAATAGCTCTTTCCTCTGGCTTGAGATGATGTGCAAGAAATTGAGGTTTGAGCTGCCTGTAACCAATATTCTGAATCTAACTGAACAGCAAGAAGTCACATCCTATACCCAGCCCTTTGCACATGCTTTGTATACAAATACCAACCAAAGAGAAAGCCCCAGTAGCCCACTAGCTTTGCAGGCCCTACACCTTAGAGAAACATGGCAAAAGCCTACCCCAAAAGTGCAGAGATGAACTGCAGTTCTTGGAAAAACCCGACACGCATGGTGGCTGTTTACAGCTTTCCCCTTCTGTGGCTGGTGGGCTGCAACTCACCCATGTTCCCTGGCATCCCTCACCGCTGACCCTGCAGTGTCATCCTGCTGCTAGGCTGGCATTGCGCAGCAGCTTCTGGAGATGGTATCTGCAGCCGCAAGGACATAAGGGCTCTGTTTGTTTTAGGAATGCTGCTGAACCAGACAAAACCACTGTTATTTTCACTTTAACTATTCTTCATCTTGACATCTACCTCCCCAAGACAGAATACACACTTAGAAGACAGACTTAATTAGATTTTTTATTTCTAACAGCTACTAGTGCAATAATAATATTCTTGTCTCCCTACTCACATAGGTCACAGAAAATAAGATTGGAGGGATCTGAAAAGATTAGAAGTCTTCTAAAATATTCACAAAAGCAGAACTGAGGTCCCCTCTGAAGAGTTGCATTCCTTTACAGGACTGAGTGACTTTCATCAGTCATTTTATTGACCAGTGTAGAAAAATGTAAGTTAATGCGCATGGAGAAAACCTAACCAAACACACATAAAATCTGGTCCAACACCACTTCTCTGACTGATGCTAGTTAGTAATAGGATCATGGGGTTATAATAGGCAATTTCATGGATCTATCACCTCACTGATTAATAACAATCAAGCAAGTCATCTAAATAGTAGGACTCATTAGGAGAGGAGTAGACAAGAAGAGTATATACACAATCTTGCTGAATAAATCCATGGTTTGCCCGTGTCTCAGGTATTATGCTTTATACTTGCTCCCAATTCTTAAAAAGTAGAAAAAAACAACCAACCCAAGAAATACGCCATGAGGAACATAATGGAAAACCACTTCTGTCTAAAGAATATCTAAATAGACTAAGGGTATTCAGCCTGTAGACTAAAAAAATGTGTACAGTCATTACTAGGATGAGTGTTTGAGAAGTGTATTCTTTATTCCACTGCAAATGTTCAGGAGCAAAGAGAAGCTGAAGTTAATACAAAAGAGTAGATCTTCATTCCCTGGGTGCTGGATTGTGGAGCCCTCAGAGAAGCCATATCTGCTTCAGAAAGACTCCAAACTAGTAACTCCTGAAAACTGTGGATAGAGAGGGCAGGAGCATGTAGGCCTATCCTACTGTTCTCTAGGTCACCTGTTTGTCTCAAGTGCCAACACAAGAAATTAGGGAAGAGAAAGTTTAGAAGCTCAGGTATTTGCATCAGATAAATAAAAGATCTCCATGCTATCCACAAGACAAATGAGTAAGTGTGCAAATTAGCAAAAAACCCAAACACAAAGTATTTAGGCTTTTCAGCCCTCAAGACACCACAGAACATTTCTAGAAACAATCAGGCAAACTTCCCTTCAGATACAGGACTGTTTGTTCCCAGTATGACAACACAGCTCTTCATTTTACCCTACTCATCAAGTCCCAGCACCAAATAAGCCCCCAGTGTGCCTTCACTCCCACTTTAATTGGCTGCAGCTATGTTCTGTGACCAGCCAAAGGCTGACAAGCATCATCCCAAAGAAAACCCCTGACCCCCCCCTTCCCAACTCTTCAAAATCCCACTCACAGATGAAAAACCTTTAGTCTACACTATCATCTCATAAGCCATTTCACCTGAGAAAAATTCGCACCAGCTCTGGTGCTGTTGGGAACTCCTCTCAGCTCTTGCAGTGCCTCTGCTTCTTATGTCATTCTTGTAATTTTCAAAAACAAGTGTTTATCAGAATGTGATCAGCTACAGGAAAATCAAATCTCACATGTTTCAAAACTGATTTAGCAACTCAGTAGCTAGCATTAAAGAGAAAAATATGTATGGAGATTTGTCATAAGTGGTAATCCAAGAGATTTTTGATCATTGGATTACATTAACCTTTTCCTTTCAGTCCCACTGATTCCAAATCCAATTAAATAATTGCCTCTTCCTTGTATTTAGATAAAACTTTTGTGAGTCTAACAACTGTCAATGACTTGTGAACTGCTGCTACTTGTATTTCATTGTTTTGCTTCTTTAAAAATGCCACAGTGATAAAGAGGAACAGAAACAAAATTTGAATAATTAATTAATTAATATGTAGGGACAGTTTAAATTCATGAGTGTGTATAATCTGGCACTTCCTGAGGTCTTACTGAAAATGACACTCTACCAGAAGTAATATCAAGGGGAAAATGATGCAAAATGACTTCATAGTTGGGATCAAGTTATAAATATCTGCTGAGGATATATAACAAATGCTGAACCTTCTGTGCCTGTAACTGCAAATTGTGATGGTTCATGGAAAAGGATACCTTTACTATCAGAATAATGCCACTTTAGGAGATCTTTTTGAATGTTATGTATATATATATGTGTGTGTATATATATATATATATATATCGGCTTAAAACTATCTCCCTACACTCTTTGGAAAAACTTTCATTAATCTGCACAGAAGAAGAAGTCAGGATCATAGTTGAGCAGGAATAAATGACATTTTGATCTATGTAATATGAGGATATACAAAGCATAAATTGAGATAATTCAGCTGTGCAGCAGTGTGTGTAACTTTAGAATTTTGCCCAGAAATTTTCATTAAATTGAAGTCCTTCTCAAATGCCAAATATTATTTGGCAATAAGTAGAAGTGCCAATGAAAAGAACAAATAAACCCAGAAAAACTTTTAAGATTAATTATTTAAGCAGGTGTGCAGGTTAGAGAAAATCACAAAGAAATTCCCCCTGAGAAAAGGAATATATTCACCTCGTTACCTGCCTGGGTTTCTACATTCACACCTCTTTGGTCTTTGTTTTACATTAACTCTAGTAAGTATGGTTATTTGTAGCCAGGTAAAGAAAAGTATGAATTTATGCAAAAAGAATGCCTCTGAAAAGCCAGTTTGTAGTATTTCAAGCTCATTTGGGGATTTGCACCAAGATGTGGATCCTAGAAGCTCTGCTCGGATCTTAGGAAAGGGAACACTTTGGCAATCTGTACCTTCATGAGGAGCACAGCACTGTCAAGCCATGTGCATGTTTCTCGAGCACTGCAATTTTCATAAAATTCATCAAACCTCCAGCTGAAGGTAAAATGACTGAATCCAAGGTTTAATGTAGATGTCTTGCACATTTCCACAACATCATATTTACATTGAAAAGGTCACAAGCTGAACTTTGTAAAACACAGCAGATCCAGTGTGGTGACTCATCATACTGTTGGCTAATCATTTTTGCATATGAATACACTGAGTTTCCCTTGGCTGTTTTCATACAAGCCTTGGGATAACATCAGGTGGCACCGTCTGCTGAGACAAAATCAGCTGTAAAAAAGAGGAGTATAGACATTTATTCCCAGGACATTTTGGCTAAGCCATCATTCCATAAGGAACAAATAAGCACTTTCTCAAGTTTATCTGCAATCTATCATTCTGCAAATTTTAATCTATTAATATTTATTCTATTTTATCATTCTGCAAATTTTAAGCCTTAGTTCTCCATGGTAGTGGCAGTTACAATCTCCCATATAGACTGGTCCAGGCAGCCCCACAGCAGCTCAGAAGGAATGGGATTACTGAAAAGATGTTCTTGAGAGTTTTTTCCAATCATCTATTTATACTGCTAATTAATATGAATTTTCTGCGTTTTCGCATTCATTACTGTGGTGCCCAAACACCTGGATACAGACAATACATTATAATGTGGCTGGTTATTGCAAAGTCTTTCTGTAAAATCAATTAAGTTGGGCAGCCTCTACCATATGATTCGGTTTTTATTATTATTTTATGGCTCAATATCAGAATCTCTTTATTCTCTGCAGCTGACTTCTTTTTTTGGTTTGCAGCTGACTCAAATGAAACACCTGCAACCATTACGGATAACTGTTGGAAAGCAGGTTTGAAGTCAAAAGCCCCACAAAGTCAGAATGTAGTGAAAATTCTTCAGAGGACAGCAATAAACATCACTTTTGCACAAGCCTTGTGATTCTGTGTTGGCTAAACCTGCAAGGTAAAATCGCAGTCCACATGACCCTCTGGTTACAGCATGAAAATGTTTACAACCTGGAGTCAGTCCTGCAGAGATATTCAACAGATGAGCCATTAACAAAAAATCTTGCTTCCATGAGGAGTCTTTCTACTGTCAACTCTATTTACTGTCACTGTAACATATTCCATCATTCCGTGGAAAGTGTCAGACATAAAAATAAAGTGGAAATCTATAAAACTGGTTTTGAGTCAGTAAAAAATGTCAATTTCGTGGCAGTCTTTATTAATCCTATTAGCTGCAGTACTTTGGAAGCCACAGGATTTCATAAGACTCATAATGCTAGTAGCATTCAGTAAAAAAAGACACAAGAATCCCATGTGCATGTATGCAGAGAAACTTAAAGAATCAACTCTGTGGCTGACATCCAGTTATGCCAGTAAGGTCAAAGGTGATATGATTGAGAAGGTTATGCAGTCTTATTAAGCTGGTTATCTTCTCTGTGATACCACCATGGGAAATTTTAGCGATGCAGTTTAGCGATGCAGCTTCATATCTAACGTTGACTTGAACGATATCCTCTCCCTCACCTATGGGCTGAGCTGTCATGTTGAAGGAACTGTGTCCCCCTTATGTATCATGTCACGCCTCTCTTCTTAGTGAAAGAGGAGATCTAATCCAGCTAATCAAATGTAGTTAAAAGAGCATTCATTGTATGAAGTGTGTGAAACACCTTTTGAAATACTTTTCCTGCTGTCAGAATCACTGTTATTGTTTTGCTTTATGGGTCATTCAGATTTACAAATTTTTCCTAAATAATTTTGCTGCATGCATAAATGGCCTAAAGGCTATAAAATTAAACATCTTATAATTAGAAACTTTACAGGAAAAGAAAAAAAGATGCTTTCTCTTCAGTGATGTACTTAGCTCCAAGCATGTTGTTAGAGACTTAAAGATCACAATTGCCTCAAACACTGTTAAGATCACCAAAGGACTTTGCCCGCAAAGCAAACTGTGCAAAGGATCAACTAACTGCTCAGTGACAACCACCAAGGCCCACCCCCCCCAGAATCTGCCTGCTGGATTCCAGGAATTTGGACTATGAGAGACTGAAATGTTAATGGTTAATGAATCAAAACAATCAGCCATTTGAGAAGGCCAGGTTTGCACACTCTCCCCCTGCCCATCTGAGGGGAAGGAGGAGAGTTTTTGAGTGCATGGTGGTGAAGTCTCTGGTCCACATATCCAACTCCCAGAAGTTACAAGCTGGGTTTTGAGCCAGATAAGAAGCAAAGCCTGCAGAGGCAGGATGGTGCTTTTTACCATGCCAATTATGCCAGTAGTCTCCCCTCATACAACTGTCTCAGTTGTAAAACTCCTCCTCTCATTCCCGCCATCCCAGAAGGCTAAATTCACAAGGGACATTAACAGGTAGGCTTGAGGGTATTCCACCCTCCTGATGGGGCATAACTGGCTCAACTACACTGACATGTCATGTCTTAGAAGGTGTCACAAACCATCAAAGACCCCCAAAGTTTCCCCAGACTGATTTCTGAGGCCTTCCACCAGAGGACTGTGCAAGATCCACAGTGTTGCAAAAGACAGTGTAAACCTCTCCCCTCCAGGGGAGGTGCTTTGGTGTTCCCACTGTACCTGAGGGTATATTAACCCATTGGACTCTGTTTTGCAGGACCCCAAGAAGCCAGGGCGAAGAGGACCAATGGGACTCTGTCTGGATCCTTGCGGCAGTGACTATTTTCTACTTAATCTGTCTCACTCTCTTCCCGTCTCCCCTCTTTTCTATTTCTTTCTATCTCTATCTCACATTACTGTTAAATAAAATCCATTCTATTGAGTTCAGCATATGGTCTCATTTGCACCTTAATTTGGGTAGAAGTATCTCTAATAATCAGATCTTAACATGTACAATAAACTAAAAGTCTGACTGTGTACCTTTTCTTCCCTTTGGGGAACATTTTTTTCACATAAGTAACTTCATTTGTTTACACTGGGACACTACACATTCCAAAGGCAAGTGTCAGAAGAGAGCAGTCCAGCTGAAGCTGCACATGAGATTACAGGCTGTGAACTGTGGTTTATTAATTAATTTTGGCAATGTGACCCAATAAGTGCAAAATAACAGTAATGTGAAATATGATACATAAAATCTGACTAACAGCAATTACTCTAACTGTGAATCTCATCTCACAGAAAGCAACAATAAGGGATGTTCAGCATCCCAGGACACGTGTGGTTAACCTCAGCTAACCAGGTCAATCTTCCTATACTCTCTGTTATGTTGATAGGGAAGGATAAGCTCATCCAGACCATTATTCTAGAGCGAAATCCCAGTTTTTCTTATTTTTACTTATCCCTAAGGACTCTTTGTGTCCGTCTCCCTTTCACTGTACACATTACAGGAAGACACTTAAACTTAGAAAAGTGCCTCTTGTAAGTACATATCATAGATCTGTGGCTGAAAGGAAATTCCAGTACATAAATTAACCTACATTACGTAAGAATCTACATGTTGAATGTCAAGATAAAATATATAGATTGACACCAATGATGCAGAAGAGGATGCAAATGAAGCACATATTCAGTGGCCTTTTTTTAAAAAAAATAGCAAACAAATGCAGAAATCAATATCCACTACTATGGAAAGTTCAAAAATAATTATATCAGCACAGGGAAGAGGGCCAAGGGTCCAGGCATGAGGTTGCCACAAGCTGCCCACGGCTCTCTGGGGCCGGTGCTACACTGACCTGGGATTTGGCCCAGTCAATTCCGGGGACAAGGGGAGGCCACTGGGAAACCTGAGGCCCAGGAAAGGTACTCAGTGGCCACCATATTTTGTGATGGCCAAAGTGCCAACCATGCAGACAAACTACGTCAAGCTCTTTGCCATAAGGAGCAGAGGATAAGCTGTGGCTGACTTTATTTAATACTATAAAAGCAGCCCTTCTTGAAAAGACTGCAGCATGGCTGCATAACGTGATATCAATTCTCATCCCTGTGTCTGTTTCCATGTCTGTCTTCACAGGCAATACACTCCTGTTTCAACATTGTTATGTACAGGTTCACAACCAACATGAAATAAAAAAAAAAATACCTCACCTTAGTCCTGCCCTTGACAGAGGCATATTTAGTTAGTACAGTGGCTGGAGTATACCCTTATATGTAATGTATTCCTATTAATAACATTCTGACTAACAAACAGCTTTATTTTATTGCCATGATTTCTGACTTTCTCACAGTCTTTAAAAATATGAACTAAAACATTTCACTCCAAGAGTGGTCAAAAAATATTACTACTTCAATACAATATTGCAGGTAGTAAATCGTTTCACATATGAAAATTAATCTCTCTGCTTGTTTGGAGAAACATATATTGCAAAATAAAATCACAAATGTGATAGGAAAATCTTCACAACTGATACCCCTGCCTGCTTTCAACTCATAGCAGAGGTACCTAGTTCAATGAAATCTGCTGGTTTCATGCAAATACCAACCACAGTAAAAATGACATTGCTGGGATGCCGCACACCAGCAGAGAGAGAATGAATCTCTATTACCAGCCTCCCAGTAAGCAGCCCCATGTGAACCTCATGAAGCTCAACGATACCAAGTGCAAGATGCTGCACCTGGGTCAGGGTAATCCCAAACCCAAAATCAGGCTGGGGAGAGAATGGATTGAGGGAAGCTCTGAGATATGGGGTAGATATGGGTGGATGAGGGGTTGGACATGACTCAGCGATGTGCACTCTTGTCCCAGAAAGCCAGCCATATCCTGGGCTGCATCAGAGTGACCAGCAGGTTGGGGGAGATGATTCTGCCCCTCTACTCTGCTCTGCTGAGACCCAGCCTGGAGTGCTGCATCCAGGTCTGAAGTCTTCAGTACAGGAGGTACACTGACCTGTTGGAGTGAGTCCAGAGGAGGGCCATGAAGATGATCACTGGAACACCTCTCCAATGAGGGCAGGCTGAGAGACCTGGGCTGTTCAGTCTGGAGAAGAGAGGGCTCCAGGGAGACCATATAGCAGCTTCCAATACCTAAAAAGAGAGTATAAGAGAACTGGAGAGGGACTTTATACAAGCGTATGCAGTGATAGGACGAGGAGGAATGACTTTAAATTGAACAAGGGTAGGTTTACATTAGATATAAAAAAAAAAAAAAAAAAATTACTGTGAGGGTGATGAAACACTGGAACAGAGACATTTTGATGCTCCATCCCTGGAAGTGTTCAAGGCCAGGATAGATGGAGCTTTGAGCAACCTGTTCTATTGAATGTTGTCCATGGAAGGGTGTTGAAACCAGATGATCTTTAAGGTTCCTTCCAACCCAAACAAATTTATGTTTCTATGATTCTGTTAAATGGGATATGCAGGGTTGATTCTGGGCATACTGACTTCATTTGTGGTGTTTGCTTGGTACAAACTTCAGAGAAAAAGACAACTCCAATCTGGCACCAGCTCCATTGTTCTAATGGAGCGGAACTTTCTCTGAGGAGACAAAGATTGTCTGGGCAAGGACTTCCTGGAAGCTTAGTCTGAGACAGTCAAGACACATAAAGTCTCTAAGCTCTACAGTAAACGTCAACACATTCAGCTTCAAGTGCAAGGCGTAAATCTTTCCATCTGCCTTCTCTAACAGGAACACAAAATAACATGCACACTTAAAGAAAGAGGGGAAAAAAAAGACTCACATACTTTTCAGCCCACATAGATCTAACTGAAATACTTGGATGGTCTGACAGTAATGGTGATAGAAACTTAGGGAATACGGCGGAGTTGCAGTTCAGGGTGGAGCAGTGCTCCATGTACCCATGGTTACACAACTGCCACCCTTGGACACCTTCCCAGGTGGCTGGAGATAACTTCTGCCCTGAGAAGCCCTGATGCATTGGACAGACTTCCGTTCCTGAGCCAGGACAGAGCCACAAGTCAAGGCCAAAAAATGGTGCTTTTGGAGGAACCAGTTGTCTTGAGGCTTATGATAGCTTGATCACATTCTAAAACTCCTAAAAATTATTTTCCTAGTTTCCTCTGCATCATCATTGACTTGGATGATAGGATTGACTAGGTGGGCAAATGAAGGTAACAATTCTAGGAGTAACAGGTATCCTGTACTGTATTGCTGGCAACCGCCTTTTAGAATAGGATTTGCTCTGAGTGAGCTCATGCAGCTCCAAGCAGAAGATAAATCAATGCAAGCAAAAAACAAAAGCTAAACCACAACCCCACAGATACCCCTTACCCCAATGTGCAGTACTTTAATCAAGATGTCAAGGAATGTAGGGTCCTTTATGGAAAATAGTGACCACACTTTGTAGCTTTCAGGGAAGACAATAGGGAGGGGGACACCTGGCAGCCTCAAAGTCCCTCCTAGTCCCACAAGAATGACCCCAGTTTCAATATCTTACAGCAGCAGGCCAGTTAAGTTGGACCTTATCAATTCTCCTACACCCTTGAGAAGGAAGATTGATAAAATTGCATATTATGCAATCTAAATAAAGGTAATAATTTTTGTTAAGTTGAAACTTACCATCAGGAAAGGAAATAAAAGTGAAGAAAGCAAAGCAAGCCGTCACAGACAGTATCTCACTGCCATGTACAGTTAAGCTTAAGGCTATGCATGCTTTCACTGGTTTGGTATGTTCTGAAGGAGGAAGAGTTTACAAGTTTGTCCTGCTCACCGTGTGACCCAGTGCAGGATGATCCACCCTGCCTCGAAGCAATGCAGAGCAGCCCTGCCAAGCCTTATGCTCAGATTCCCTCACCAGCTCCTCCAGGACTGAGAGCACAGCACAGCTACTTCATTTCTCTCCTCTGTAGGATGTCAGTACCATGATAAAGTGTTTTGGAGCTTGGTTTCTTTTTCCCTCTTTTTTCTCTGTTTTCTGAGTTACTTCTCATTCTTTCTTATGGGATATATAAATCCAGCCTTAATGGTTTATTCCTCAAGCACAAGGGACTACCAGATAAAATAACACAAACTAAGGAACATAGGCCAAGTATCTGTCCCAATTTTCAAAGTGAGTTTCACCATAGACTGCTAAGGGACTCGGACTTGGCCCTATTTCTGCAGATATGGAAAACATTAGTGAAGCTTTAGAATATGCCTGGGGCTCTGTCCTAACCTCTGCTGAGCAGCTATAGGAAAAATGTAGGAAACATAAATTTCTCCTCTGCTTGTGAGCCAGGGCATGAGACTTGTCCAATGAACCATCTGTGACAGCACATATTGAAGGTGCTGTACATTTTCCAAGCTATCACAAGATATGAGTGCAACCCCCAGCAGCAAGTAGGGAAAGGCGGGCTCCTCGAGTAGGAGCACAGCACATCCCCTAGGGGTTTGTTGCCAAGACACACAGTCCTGGTGGAAGCTGACAGTATCTCCAATGCACAGGAAACATTAGGCTGTGCTCTTGTTCTGTTCTGTTGTACGAGCTAAGCATTTGAGCTCGTACTTCATAATTAACAGAGGTGATTTATTCTCTCATTATCATCACAGAAGCTTAATCAAGAGCAAGGTCATAAAGAAAGTCCAAACTTCTACTCATTTCAAAAATCTGGCTTGGGCATTCTGCTACATATTAGGAATAGAGCTTCTTTTCTCCATAGTCTGAGCAGAAATGGACTGTTCAAAGGAGAGAGTCTAATGAACTTCATTTGTATTTTCCCTTCTCTCACAAAAACTGGGAACATATGTCAAATCAAGCAACCACAGCAGTGTCCAGGATCATGGTTTTCATTTTTCTGGAAAAACAGAACAGATGGAAGGCCAAATAACCACATATATTCATTTTTTCTGATTTTCTATCATGGGTGTGTAAGAGGTTAAGCATTATCTTCCTTCTGTTGTTTGCTGGTTCAACTTTAAGGAGTTTGATGTGATATTATTCTCATAGAGTTGTGTGTGAGACTGAAAACTCAGCTAAGCAATAGGAAAAAAAAACACCGCAGAGTGTTTGTGCACATAACTGCAGTAACTGCAAGAGTTAAAAGAAGGTGAGAATTGCAATGGTATAATGCAATTTTGCTAAGGGATGGAGGTTAAAATCTCTCCATATGGTTTGGTCTTATTTTAGAGAGTGATGCATATAGACATTGTAATTTCAAACACAAGTGAAAAGGGTGATTTCTGCATAACAATATGTCACTTCCTTCTATCCCAGGCTGTTCTGTATTCTGACCATTCTGGCATGACCTTTCTGGTGGTGAAAGCAAGCAGCTCCCTGATAGCATGTGTGAAGGGTTTAGCTGTGCTTGGTGTTCAGTATAAAGATCCAGGCGTGTCGTTTTGCCATGGCAAATTTAGAGTGAAAGAATGGATTAGTCATGGCAAAAATGCTAAGTGTAGATGAAACTCAGCAAATGCAACAGGCTTGTTTTCCAATGGCTCTCTGAGGCTCATGTAATTCTGTTTCTCAGAGAGAGTTTTGCTGATGATTCGTTTTCTGTGGGTTTTGCTTTTGAACATGAGGGTAGGTAAGAGTTTGATGGATGAGGCAATGAAGGCGAGCAAAGACCACCATAAGATTAGTCACTTTCTGTAAAGATAAAGGACATTTATTATTCACATCCATGGTGTCTCAAAATTCTAGTCAGGGACCAGAACTTTTTGTGGTGGATATGGCAAAGACCCTCAAAAGCTTAGAAATGAGGTTTAAGATGAAAGACCACATGGCTTTAGGCAGATAGTCACAGGAGTGTGAAAAAGCAGAATCATGGACCCTGGTCTTCACAACCATTTCCAGCAGACAAGTAGTCTACTCTTTCAAAAATGGTGCATCAGAAGCTCGTACTGCTTCATTTTGTCTGTACAGAGACACTGCATTGCAAGGGGGGTTGCAGGCCACAACCAAGCAATTAAAGCTACGGAGGACTACAGGCTTCTCTGTAATAGATTTGAGCTTTCCACTGTCATAACTGAAGGAGAAAAATGGGCTTTTAAATAGGGATCAGTGATAAATAATAAATGTTAACATTTCAAAGAAAATTATTAATCAGTCAGAGGAAGCAATGTCTCTAGGTTTCAAGCACAAAATATTAATAGATTTCAAAGCCAGGAATGTACTTCTGAAAATGATGGGGTTTGGCATCCACCAGAGTTTCATTCAATTTGTCCTTTCAAAGTGTTTTGTCTTTCTCTAGCATGAATTGATACAGGAAATCAAAATCTTGTAAAATAACTGCAGTTATGTAAAATTTGCTAACATTCAGCCACTGCTTCCCAAATTTATGGTTCATCACATCTACTCAGTTTCTAGTAACATGTCTATTTATACTCCTCTGGGAAACGCTTGTGCCTCCTGATCAAATAAATCCAATAAAATCAATTTCACATGCAAATCACAGAAACCAGAAAAGCAACTTCACTTGCAAACCATTGGAACCCTTAAGGTGCCATGCAACATAATGCCAGTCTGTGCTTTGAAGTATTGCTCATGAGACTTCCAAGATGCTGGTGATCCTCTGGGTGGATATTCAGCAGCATCCAACGGCTGGCAGGGTTACCTGTTGCTGATCGGAAAAATCATTTGCTCTGCAACCCCCTTTTGTCGTTATCCTGGAGCAAAAGAAAATCACACAAACAAAACCACACACAGACACTAGATAAGCAAACACATACAGAAACACTGTAAGATAACTCTCACACTGTGTTTAAACTGTGCCCATCTTTTATCTCTCCCACCACCCATGCTTTTTCTCTCACACAGATGCACACCTGAGGATAGGAGTCATCACACTTATCTTCATTCATCTAAAAATTGTCTGGTCTAAACTGATTACCTAGGTTCCCTCTTGAGCTTGTGCAGGGAGAAAAAGCAAGTGGCAGGCACATCCAGATGGCAATTTACTAGCCTGCATTAATCGGTCAGGATGGGATGAATCAGCTTTTCGAAATGCTCTTCTCTCTCCTTTGCCTGCAGATGGAACATAGACAACTTGGAGAAGATAACTGATAAAGTTAGGTAAGGTGATTCCCACTCCACAAGTAGGTATATTCTGGTTTTGGAGACTATGCTGGCCTTCGTTGGGATTTATCACACTAGAAGAAGAGACAAATCTTTCACTGAGACAAATAAGTAGAGCAATTGGAATCTAATCTGAGCTCAGACTGCACCTTTTTGCTAGTGAGAAAGTGTTTGGAAATCATCTTCCAATTTTCATGCACCAACATGTTTTCCACTTCAGGTTAGAACTGGAAGTGGTGAAATAGCACAAGAAAATCAACCTTGGCTCTGCTGCAAAGCAGCTCCTGTGGGGTTTTTTCCCAGGCTGAAAAAGTAAAGGATGTTGAATAGTTCCGTCAAATTTTGGGCAACAGTCCACACTTTGGGGTTCAGCAAACAGAGCAGAACACTTGTGAGATTCTTCATGGTCAAAGATTGCCTAAACAGTTTTTGAAACTGCAGAGTAGTACAGTAAATAGCAGACCAGCTACAATGCAAGACAAAGCATATAGAGAACACAAGCCTCAGTGCATTAACTCTGTGTAATTCATGGACTTAGTCATTATTTACTACAGCTCTAAAGAGGCTACCAACAGCCCCCTCAGGAATTAGCACTCGCTCTGCACTCGTAGCAGCAACATTCATCCAGTTAAAGCCCAATATACCTCTCAGAGAAGATGAAGCAGAGTGTTACGGAGATGGAGAGTTGTTTAATATGTGGCCCCATGCTCCACACTATTCAAACACTTTCTGGAGAGAGGACTGCTCCTTTCTGCCTGCAGTTCCAGCTAGTGCTCAGTACTGGGGAGCTGAACACACTGCAGCAGCAGCACAGAGGTATAAAGGTCAAAATCTCCACTAGTCTTGAGTGCCCATTCTAAGATAGCTATCACCTGATATTTTCAGAAGACGCATCGCTATATAGAATTTTCCACATAAAAGAAACAAATTTTGTCAATTTAACTCATGACAATGAATCCACAGGACTTTCAAAAAGCAGACCTCAAATGCTTTATCCTAGCTAATTGTTTCAAAAAGGGGAAAAAAAAAAATTTTTTAAATTCATGAGCTGCTGTAAAAGGTTTGGTTTGAATGTCTTGCTTAGCATGAAAAGAGAATGTAATGGAAGAGAGAGACAGAGATTTCTTTGTATTATTAGATAAATGACTTAATTGCAAATCTTTCCTCTTACTATAGTTGATGCTTTTTTTCCTCCCATTTCTGCAAAGGCCCTATGGAAAACATTTCATTAAACAAACTTTTTAGATTTCAGTCCTTAGACTATTCACTATATTTTAAATGTGAAGCTGAAGAAGGGTTCAAGACCTTACCTATAATACTTTGAAATTCTGCTCTACAAATCTTCATGAAAATAGTCTTGCAGTTGTCTGGGTTTTTTTCTTCTTATGTGTCTCCTTTTCCAGACAGAGAAGATACTCTCAATGCGACTATCTAGCTTTTCAAAATTTTTCATTGTCCCTTTCTTCTTTCACTCTTCAAAATCCTTCAATAATTCATGTTGTCTTTCTCCCTGATTCAATACCATCTAGACTCTGCCACATTAGGTTAGGAACAATCCCTCTTCATTTAAGAGCAAAACTAAAGTCTCTCAAGACAACTGGTTAGGGAGTCACAGCCATCAGTGCTGCAATTTAATATCAGGTCTCCCTTTAAATAAATTGTCATTACAGCTTTAGGGTTAAGAGGCTGAGCCATACAATTCATATTGTCCAATTACCTTAACTTGGTATTAAATAAAATCCTCAAATTTTATAAAACAGCAAGTTTTCAAGGTTCAGCTTAGAGGTGCAAAGACTGCCCTGTCCCAGTCTGATGAGAAAGCTCTTGGACTGATGGTCACCTATATTTTGTAGGAGAAGGGGACTGTAGGCTGCTTAAGGAGAAGCGAGGTGTCCATGGCATACCCTGGTCACCCTTCTATTAACAAATCTAACCTATGTCCTTAGTGGGTATCACCACTACCAGTGACTCAGTCAGAAGAAAAGGTGGAAATTGATTTCTAGCTTCAGTTCTGTTTTCTAAAGAAAGGATATTTCTAGCCTCTTTCTTTGTGATTAAGCCTTCGACATGCAAGCTGCTAGAAAAACTGATATAACCAGATTGTCAGGATGGAAAGAAACAAGCAGCTGGGATCCCCATCTGCTGCAATAAGAAGCTAAACTAAAAATCCTCCCAACATATTCATCTGAGGTAAAATGAGTCAATAAAAATGTATTTTTATCTGTAGAAGAACCCCAAAAATTCTCTAGTTTTCCTCTGCTTCCCTTTTCCCTACCTCTTTAAAACACACTCAGGCTAGTACCATCCAATATGGACAAGGTTTTTAGCCAAATCCATATGAACAAAATCCAGAGCGCATAATTTATGTTTCATGTCAAGGGCATAATTTGCCCTTTGTCTTCAATAATACTGAAGAAATGTGTCAGTTGTGTTTTTTTTCTTCTGGTCTGTCAATAGATCCCTCAATGGCCACTTCAGGATGATGGAGTCCTTGGTGTCACTGAAGCTGTATTAGGGCTTTCAGTGCAGCCTCTTTCTCTCAAATGCTAGTCAGAAGAACAAATAAATGGTAGCACACAATTCCACTGACTGTGACTGCAAAAACTGAGAAATAAGGAATATTATTTTAAACCATAGTTTGAAATATAATAGAAGAAAAGTTTGACTGGGGAGATGTCATTTCATTTTAGGATGGAAAAAAGCAAAGAAAACCAGGAGGAAATTGAGATTTTGAAATATGTATAATTAAAAAAAACCTTCTTGACATGTAATATCAATAAATTTAAAACTGAAGTCATGTGACCTTCCTGGCTTTCTTATTTTAATTACTTTCCTTTTTTTCATAAATAATACATTTAGCTTATATTCATTTTTATGTATCTTTTTTTATTCTATTCCTTCTATTTTAGTTTTTATCTTTTTTTTACTAATTAAAATATTTTATTCTATAAGTATAAACGACTTCTGATTTTCTACTTCTTGGTCTTGTTTTAGTGTTCTTTCTCTCTTAATTCAGTACATTTTTTTTGGATGTTTCAAACTTCAACAAAAACAAGGGAATGATGTCTGAGATTTAATTTTTTTCTAATGGAAGCTTAGAATGGAAGGCATTTCATTTAAAATTAATTAGGAATTTTAAGATATTAACCATGGGGATAATTTTATTACTTCATATGCTTGTATAAGGTTACATCAAAATGCTTATGACAGAAAAAAGAATGCCAACTTTTCTCCAGATAAGACACTTTCTAATGCAAAGCATTACTATTTTAACACAGAAAGAATTTTAATTGAAGTAATTGTAATATACAAAGACCTTCACCCTGCTCCTTAGGTCTCAAAACAGATTTTCTATTTGTTTTGTAAATACAGAAAAGCTGAGAAAGAATACAAGACAGAAATAAGAGAGGAAAGAAGAGAGTGCATCTTCAGGGTACATACAGCTTTATAAAACAAACAAAAGAAAACCAAGATGCCTGAGACACCCTGGCTGGAGGAGCCTTGGATTCAAAGACATTCAGCTTTGTTTGGGAAAAAAAAAACCAAAAAAGGAAAAAAAAATGCAGTTATTCACACGTATTACCCTATCAGTGTACTAGATGTTACCAAAACCTCACATCAGACACAGATGATGTCTGTAAGATTATGGCATTAACTTCATAAACATCAGAGTAACATGGTTCCAAGGAGGATGCATAGATACTGGTATCATGATTTTAGAATAGTTCAAAGTACAGATATATTTCTGCTCTTTCATATATTCCTCATGGCAGTTTTGCTATGGGGGTGCCATTTCCCCTGTTTTATCCCCATATCCAACAGCTTCAGCTAAACGCCTTGCTCAAGTACTTTATCTTTGAAGGAGGGTTTGAGGGTCAGCACTTTGTATGTATTCATCAGTCCTGAGCCCAAGCATCAGGAGGCATCCCCTGTGTACCCCCTTAGTAGGGGACGGCCGGTGTTCTGCTAGGCACCAGCAGCAGCAAGCTCTGCCCCGGGGCCAGATGGCTGGGGGAGTGTGAGCCATCAGCAGTGAGCCTGTGTCTCCACTGCAGCACCATTTGTGGTGTCACACAGCCCACCAGCCCCTTGACAAAATCCCAGCCAACGAGCACAGCTTGAAGGACAAAATGACAAAATGACAAAAAAAAAAAAAAAAAATCCCAAAGAGGCAGCACTACACCATGGCTTATTTGCTATGGCAAAAGCAAGTTTGAGGGGTATAAATAGCAAGCAGAACTCTTCTCTCTAGCATTGAAGGCACACTGAGGGTTTTGTTGGTTTTTTTTAAAGCTCCCTTCAGATTTGGTGCATGAATTATCACCTCTAATAGCTGATAATTAAACCACTTCAGCAAAGCTGTGAAATAGAGAGGACTAGCAATAAAATCTCAATCTCACCTGGCAATTATTTTGAAACTATGCTCCAAATAACCAGATAAATAAATCTGTGTACGTCACAGGCAATTCTCTGCAGGCTGACAATTCCATAAATAAACACACACAGATGCACATATCCATAACCACATCTATGTGTATAACCTTCAGTGAAATATGGAATAGCTCTTTAAATGAATTGCACAACCGAGGAGAATATGATAAAACTAGAGGCTTATGGAATAATCTCTCTTGAACACTCTGTGACTGGCTCAAGAACAAGATCCAAAAAGCTAGATAAAAAAAAAAGAGCTAATAAGCAGATATTTTACATTTATGGAATCTTAAAAGTTATCTGATGATCCTGCTCATTGTTCTGTTCTAGAAATAAACAAACTGTTCTAGGGACAAGTATCGATTTCACCATTAAAATAAAACTATCCATTCATAAATATTAAGTGATGATATTATCTCTTTCCATGACTGCCTTCTTATAGGCAACAAAATATAATCCACATCCAGGAAAACAATAAATAGCTTTAGCAGCTACGAAATCTACTCATCCCTCACATCTCTTAAATGGAAAACTGGAAGGACATTTTGGGAAGCTATCCCACGACAGAATAAAGAAAAAGCCCCTATAAAAGACTCTGAAGTGCCACAGACAAACTTCAACAGACAGAGAAGTGACAGCAGAAAGTATTTCAGTCCTTTTGATCTGATGAAAAATGTCCTCTGTGTTTCTTGTCTTCTAAAAAAAAAGTTTTTGTGCTCTAAAGTAGAAGGATAAAACAAAAAAAAGAGCACATCATACAGTACTGTGAGAGCTCCATTAGGAAGCTTAACATTTAGAATCTTGTAATAAAATTATGGGTTAAAGCTCAGAATTACCCTGTACTCATCCCTGCTTAGAAACCAGCAGGTTTGGCATTAGACTCCCTTTAGGGAAGGAAGTAAAACACTTGATGGTTGACAGTGCGGTTGGTAAGTTTATAATCAGGTCCAAGGACCTCTTTCACTATCTTCGCCCTCTTCTTGAAATTATGAAATTTGCTTTATAATTATGTTTCCAAAACCTGCTGACTTTCAAAAAGAGTTGTGAGTTGTAATATTTTAAGATGCACCTGCATTGCGTTTCCATCTCTTCTTTGTAGGTATGACAGATAAAAAATTTTGTTTGTTTTTCATTTACACAAAGATGATATCTTCCTATAGCCATGTAACACAGGAACTGGAGCTGCAAAAACTTTATCATCAATGTTGAAAAAAATAGTCACTCACTACAGAACGGGGTAGATGGGATAGAATCTATGTTGTGTAAAAGCTCAGTCCCAACTGGATGATGCCATTTGTAGAGGAAGGCCGTCTGGGCCAGAATGAAACATAGATCTGCTTTACCTCCATATGAGACTGCTCTTTCTTCTTGATGTAGTGTTACATATTTTTTCCCTTGAAATACTTGAGATAATTTATTTTTGTTAGTTATAGGTGTACAGAATTGCCCCAAGTCAAACTGTAGTGAGGAGAAAGGAAGCAGAAAACAACAGAAAGGGGAATATGCATGAATAGACAGAGAGAAAAATTATGATTATATCAGTTTCATAGATTTTTCTGGAGATTTTCTTAATTTGCCCAGGCAGACGAGTATCAGGCCCAACAATTCATAGCTATTATTTGATTCAGAAATGTCAGTGCAGAAAGGAGCAGTGGCAGTGAATAAAGCTTTTTCCCCAGTGAATCCATACATATCATTAGAATTGAACTCTTTATTTTATAATCAGCACAATCACTAAAATCAAATATAAACCCAAATGCTTTAGATAATGCCATCATCACTTATGATAGTCATGTTTCATGCAGTAGCTTTCATTATAGTGTAGGCAACGAATGTTTTTGTAGTACCAAAACCTCCCACTCTATAATCTACATCAGAATCAAGGAGATAGAAGTTTTCAAAATTTCTCCAGAGCTGACAAGGAGAGAAGAACAGTGAGAACAGCAAACAAGGAACATTTCAATTTTGAAAAACTCCTGCAAATTTTGATTTGTAATGAAATGCAGGCTCCAGATAAGTCCTAGTGCATCAGGAAGGTTTTTGACTCGAAATATCATATTCCTAGAGAATTTGGACATATTTAAAATTTTAAAGTCATAATTCAAGCAGCCGTTTGTGCTTGTGAAGAATGAAGAGAATGCAAGTTGTACAGTGGCACAGCTTCTGAGTAATTTTTTTCTGGAGTGAGTGGAGATTGTTTCTAGGAGGTAGGCTGCAGCCTATTTTCACTTCTACAGCTTTGGTAGAAGTATTATGTGGAATACACTCTGGTGTCATCTTTTAGTTGCTTTCTGACAGGCAGTCTATTGTTATTTAATTCACTTTCCTCTTTATTAAATGCTGAATCCCTGTCACAAATTAATGGATTTTAGACCCATATTATTATTTTATATTTCATGGTGCTATCTCATAAAATAGAAACTCAAGTTTTAAAATAAAAGAGGGCAAAGAAAAGAAAAATAAAAAGAAAGAAAAATTACAGAACAAAAAAAATGTTCAAACAGGTCTTCTTGTCTCAGAAGACTAAGCATACACAATGATGAAAAAGTTACAATATAAAACAAGGTACATTAAAGGAATCCCTGAAGCAATTTGTGCCAAGACTTCAGATAAGCTGTGCTAATAAAAAAATTAACTGTGCTGGTAAATTAGACAGAGTTTGATAGGTTTTACAGATGGGGCAGTAAAAAGTGAGGTGGATAGTGAGATGGCAAAGTCAGCCCTAAGTGGATTGTGAGAAGTTGCAGCTACATCTCACAATATCAACCATCCAAGTGGTTAAACATTAGATTAAATTCAGTGCTGCTAAGTTCAGTGCATGTGAGAAAAACAATTTTAACTGGATGTATACTTCAAGAGCTTCTAAATTACCTAATAAGCCTCAGGAAAGAGATTTTAGACTCATTGTGAATGCTCTTGGAAAATGTCAGCTCAGTGCCTACTGATAGTTACAAGAGCAAAAAGCATCATCTGTATTGTCAGAATAAGATAAAGAGCAAAGCAGAATAGAAATTACTATGTCACTGTAGAAATCAATGGCACACTCATTTCTTGGATTCTATGTGCATTTTTGGTCCCACTATTACAAAAATTATAGAGTAGAGATGGAAAAGTACAGAAAAGGGCAATAAAAATCAGATTATTGAATGGCTTTTTGTGGGAAGAGAGACTAAATAAAGTATGACTCTTCAAGCAATGAGTAAGGGAAAATATAATAGTCTATAAAATCAGGTTTTGCCAGTCTGAAGTTGCACAGGCAACACATTGACAACAGGTCATACAAAATGTTATTAGGCAGTAGACTTAAACTTAACAAAAGGAAATGCTTTTTCAAACAGCACATAAATTGTAAAACTCATGGCCACAGGAAGTTCTGAAAGCTGAAAATATAAATTGGTGAGGGATTAGACTGGCTTTTACATGTAGCAGTATGAGTGTGAGCTCTAAGGCCTCAGCTGACTGCTGGGAAGCAGGAAGGAAAGGCTGGAGAGGATCATTTCTAGTATGACTTTTAAGACTGGAATATTCAGAGGTGATATTTTCCTTTCTGGCATGTGCACAATAAAAAGCATTATGATGCATTTTCTTTCTCTTTCTGAAAAGAATGAATATTAAAATATTCTTGTTCCTTTTAAGTCAGAAAAACTAAGTATCTGGTTCTTTAGCACTGTTTCAGGCTGAAATTGTCTTACATTACTGCCTCTTGCAGAACAGAGGAGTGAATGGTCCTTTTGGTTCTTAAGTTCTTGCTAAATATCTAATGAAACAAGGCCCAAAGAATCACAGCTTCCTTAGTTTTTTTAAACAAACACTGAAGGAAAAGTAACATTCACAGTTCATTGAAGTACAGCTTTCTGAAAATACCACGTAAGAGTTTTCTTTCTTCTCATGTAGCTTCACCAGTTTTTTATAACTCACAGAAGCTTTGTATCAGTCACAGAAAACACATCTGAATTGTATAGCTCAAAATGTTCTGGTATTATACAGCAGCTAAATCCAAACTCCAGTGCCAGAGAAAAGGTCAGCAAAGAAATGTCTTCCTTAATGGTATCATCAGGTATTTTTACTTCAAGGACCTTGTAATGTCTTGGTTTTTATAGTTGCATAGCCAGAAATACCTTCAGAAAAAGTGTGAGAAAAACATTTTCTTAGCTTCCTGTTACCAAAAGAACAATAACTTTCTTATAATTTATGTTTCTATTTCTGGAAGTTTATGGTACTGCCTATGCTGTTCATAACATCAAGTAAGTAACAGTTTCTCTGCCATTTCTTTAGTCTTTTCAATATACTGGTCTTAATGGAGGCCCTAATGGATCCTAAGAGTACTTGTGCAATAAATATGTCCTGCTAGCTATCTGATGTAGGTTGAGTTTCCCTGCTTTAAGATCTTATTGCACTTTTTCAAGTCCAGCAGCTATAAAGTCTGGACACCAACCCAGCTGAGTGTGGTGCCTGCAGTAAGTCTGGAGAACTCATTAGGCAAAGCTTGCAATGAAACCATTGGAACTGAGTGCAAAAGCATTTATTTCTGAGTTGTGGCTTGAATCCAGTCTCTTTTATAACAGCCAAGGCTGTTGCTTACCTAGGTCTACATGTAAATAAATGCCGTTAACTTTGAAAGGTGGGTACTGAAATGCTGTTATACTTAGAAGCTGTCTTTATATTTTAATACTTTTAAATTATATAACAATCAAGAAAGAATGATATGTTTTTCTATTGTTTTGTTTTCCTCTATGTACAGCTTGCAGAGGTGGAGGTACTGGGCAAATGATAGCAAAGATGAAAATTAAAGTTTGTGGAGAAATATTGGGTTAGTTGCAGATTTCCTCCACATCTGCCTGTGGAGAGCTGAATGGGGGAGCACCCCCCTTCTGTGTGCAGCACCCTGTCAGTCTGTTGTTCCTGCTGTCCCTCTGAAACCTCATGGGATGATCCATACCTCCATCTGTGGTGTGCACAGTCTCATCTGAGCAATGCTGCATGGTTAAAGCAGAGAAAGACACTTCTGGGGCACAATCGCTGACATTTTAGTTGTTTACTTGAGGTTAAGATGAATAACACTCTAAAAGCAACTATTTATTTCTACTGACTTTAAAGGGAGTCTGGGTGACTTGCTCTAATATAGCTATCTGTAGTGTAGTGCCTACAGTTATGTGAAATGAATCCCCCAAATTTCTCTTCCTTGCTTTCGTGCCACGGCTATACCCACCAAATCTCTACTTCAGTTTCCTTTATCCATATACTCTTCCCTGAGTGAAAATTAAGTGTATCAACTCTTCTTTACTGTGAGTCTTGTTCTGAGACACAAAACCTCAGCAGCTATGTCCCTGCTTTCACTCTTAGCTCTGCAAAAAATAACCCATAATCTTCACATGCTAGTCTGGACTCAGTTACATTAGATTTGATGCCAGTTGCTTTGGTTTCCTCACATGTTTTCCAGGTGGCTGCCTATGCCCGTAAAACAAGAGAAAACAGCATGCCCTGTAATAATTCCCATTCCCCTAGGGGATTGGTTAGACAGGGTCTGCTTTTTACTTACCTTAGAGCATAATTCTTCTGTCCTCGGTCATGGACACAGTCCCAGTAGTGTCCAGGAGAATTACTCTCTTGAGTTAATACTGCTGAACCCCTGTTTCACTTCTCTTTAATCATGCTAATCTTCATCTTTTATTCACTAACTGGTAACAATAGAACTGTAAGCTCTGCCTTACCTTCATCTAAATCTTAGGCAATAATATGTAATTCATTTAGAAATTCTAGAGAAGATGGATGGTTTAACTCTTTGTTTCTGATGCCATGGATGAGTTAGTCAGCTGGTCATTCACATATCAGTGAAGAAAAAACTGATAGGCAAAGCAATTTCTTCTTTTTTCCCCTGTTAGTGTATTATTTTTCTGTCTTGGAAGTAATTTCTTGTCCTGTTTTGTGCAATACTGTACATAAAAGTGCTCTCCAGACATCACAGTGTTTCACTGGGTGGCAGAAACAAAAAGGCTGATTTTAAAACTGCTTCTATGGCCATTCTGATGGTCTGTCAGGAAGCCAATACTATTCAACACCTATATGACTGATTATACCTCAATCCCTCACCAGACAACCAAACAGATGTCACCACCAAGGATGCCCAGTGGCTGCTGAATAACATTTCTGCTGCAGTGACATGGCCTCAATCAGGACGAAAGGGGATTTTCTCAGGGAGGTAATTACTTCTTACTGATACGAAATCTGGATGCTGAAAACAGTGAGACTCCTGAACAGTGTCTTAGAGGGAACAAATTTAAAAGGAATAGAAGCATCCAACCTTACCCACAAATAGTGAATCTGAGCCTAGCAACAAATATTTTGCAGAACTAGGCTGAACTCTATTTGAGCAAATATCTTCTCAAAGTGTCAGGGATGACAAATACTGTATTCTTGACTGCACTAACACATTATTCAGTCAACATAACACATTCGAGTGAAGAAATACTCTTTGCTTTGAACTGATCTGCAGAAATGCTACCAAGACTCAGGCATGGCATTCCAGTATATTTCTACTATGTTTTGCATAAGCCATTTCTAAGGAGAAAAAAACCTTGTGAAATATGAAATTTACACTAAAAACAATGAGTAAGTTGATAGTTCCATGACTTATTGCAGCATTAGAACAGTAACCTGTGTGTTTTCCTGCCTCCTTGAAATGCATTGTGATAAACATGCTGAGTTACGGTTAATGATAGTGATATGTAGTCTGTTCACACAAGAAGAAATGTATTCCAGATATACATCTATCACAGGCTTAGCAAGCTCTGGAAATAAAAAGACATTCTTACTGCTCTGTAGTCAGGTTTCTTGCTAGAGACAAGAGTAGCATTTTAACTATCTTCTGAGTCTCTACTTTATTTCACCCTGTTGCAACTTTGCAGTCTCTTTTTCTCTGTCTAGCCTAGCATGGATTTTTGTTTGTTGGGGAAGTTTTCCTTTGTTTTTAGCCTCCCAGTAAGCTCAGTATGGTCAACAGTTAAATGTGTAAGGTTTGTTTATTTAGTACTTTGGCTACATCCCAAGTAGCTCTTAAAAGGTAAGTTTTACTACTTCATTTATACTCTAAACAACTATTATTATTTACAAGGATTTGGGCTAGAGCTGTTTAATGTTAATGCCTAAAACATCATGAATAAATCCATACTGAGCCCCCCTCCCCATAAAGAGACTGATTCAGAGGAAGAAAACTTCCCCTGAAGACAAAGGTTGCAATCCAGTCTTGTCCATAGGAGCAAGCATATAAACTCCCTTGAACTACACCAGAGTGAGTTGCCTCAACTTACACCAAATAACTGTGACAGAACACAAATACAGCATTTCAAGCCTTAGAAATTCATTATTCCTGTACCATGCTTTGTAGAACAACAGATTTTTTAAAAAATATTTGCCATATTGCAGTGCCTAAAGATAAAACAGTCCCTCAAGGTGTAAGTATATCTGCAGAGTTTTGCATTATTGAAAAAACCTGTCTCTGCATAGCACATGAAGGCTGTTGTTGCTTTGGGCCCCTCTGTTGCCTGAGTGCCCTTCAGGCTCCCTTGCAGGGCAGGGTGCTCAGTCTGAGCCAGGGTGACAGGAGCTGGTAGTCAAGCAAGGAGAAGGAGCCCCCAGTGCACCCAGACACTGGGAACAAAACAGACTGCTGGACCCTCTCTGCACACTCTGAAACCTTTAAATCAACTTGCTGTGGTCTTCTGGGATTGCTTTCATTGTGGAGAGGTCAAGCTGTGAGTTGCTCTCTTTCCCTCCAGTTGCTCACAGGCTGTGGTGGTCACTTCTGTAGGTGACCTCTGCCCACTTAACTTTATAGTCCAAATGCACCAACCACAGCATTTTGTCTGCCTCTGTCTTGGGAAAATAAGTGATAAAGGAGTCCTTGAAAACTAGGCTCTGAATAGGACCAGATAGCCTTTTCATGAAACTTTGTACCTCAAAAAAGTCTGAAGGACCAAGAAACTGAGACATGGGAAAAGAAGGCCTGTAGCAGAGTATATAAAGGCCTGGTTTGCTTTAGCATTGACTTAAACTGGCTTTGAACCAGGCCCAAATTGTACAAAGCTGTTCGATGAATCAGATACTTAAACAAAGCCAACTGAGAGGACCTAAAGAGGCTACATGCAGGAGATATCGCCAAATTCCACACATACAGCAACGTGCAAATATAAGAGGCCAAATGTTTTCTCAGAAAAAAATCTGTATAAAATATGTAGCTTAAATCTGGCCTGTCTTACATGCTAGGCATGAATATTTTGGTTGACTAGCGCAGAGGAAACCTACAGCTGTCTAATTGCAGATCTCTGAGCTCATCTGCACTGATTAGGAACGAGACAGTGTTAAGATAGTGGCCAAAGACTGGTCTTTCAGCTAACATGTGAGACACTGTGTGCCTTCCTGTTAGCCTTGAATGATCCCTGATGTTGTGATAAAGAGGAGCAAGGAGCATCTGCCAGCTCAGACTGCATGTCCAGGCACACAGATAGTACAAGTATTGAACTATGACTGTGACAACCGGGGAGGCCAAGTCCAGTTTTAGCTTCCTGCTGTAGGCCCAAAGGAATGTGACATTTCTTTTTCTGTTTTTTCTGAAGGGTTTAACAGCTCCTCCAAAAATTCCTTAGGAGCATGTCCTGCCACCCACTTTTGAAGGTCTCACAGAGGGGTCATACATGTCACTCTCAGACATGTATTGTGGGGCTTCAAATGCTGAGGTGTTGGGAAAGGAAGGTCTGCACAGCTTTGGGATCATGGGTGTCCACAACTTGTTCAGCTTGTAGGTGTGCAGAAGTCATTGTAGGCTTGGACATTTTACCATGAGTTTGTTTTGCACTAAGTGTGGATGTACTGTTACACACGTACATATATGTATGTATATACTTCTAGTAAATACGTGTTTCCATAAACATCTACAGCAGAAGGGAATGCCATTATGATAGCTGTGAATCAGTGAACCAGAGTTTTTACTGCCTCTGCTACAAACCAGGTAATGAAACATGCTGTCTTTACAGATACCAGCATAGCAAGGGTGTGGAAAAGTTAATAATGAACTTTTAGTCTTTGTTTGCTAGTAAAGAAATTATAACTTGACTGAGAGCGTCAGTAACCACTGCTTAAAATTAGAAACTTCATCTCCAGAAGACCTTTTCACTCTGTGACTGGAACTATTTTAGGTTTTATGCAACACTGTTTAAGACCTGTTTAAGGAAGATACTTAGGCCAACACAGCCCTTTTTAAAACCTGGGTGCATAAAAAAGATTCAAATTGTGAATTGGCCTTGAGGACTTTTCAGTCTGAGCAAGAATCTCATACAGCCTTCAAGATCTGTTGGTAAAGCTCCCTTTGGAGCTTAACCTCAAATCGCTGGTGTAAAAAGCCTGAAAGGGACACGACGACTTTCTGACAGTCCTGAGTTCAAAGAAACACACAGAGACACCACTTACACATCGTCTAAATTCCACATGGAGAGTAGTTCAGTGAAGAATCCTGCTATGCTGCAGTATAACTGTGCATCTTAATACACCATCTGAAGAAGAAGTAAACTTGTGTTCCTTCACACTAAGTAATTTTTTGTTGCAGATTAAGGGAAACAATTATCAGAATTACAGAAGACACAAAGTCTTTATGAGAGATCATGGTTGTTCTGCAAGGAACACCTAAAATCTTGAGCAGTATCAACACTGTTGCCCCTGCATACAGCTTTACACTAATGTATACACTGAAAATTGCAGTTGTGTAGCTGACAGAGTTAAATCCTCACATGATGCTATCTGCTTTGACTTAAATCCCAGTTTGGACAGATTCCAGTAAAGAACATAAAAATTATGACTCAATGATTTCCATTCTTCGCATTCTTTTGAAAAAAAGATAAATTTCTTTTGGTGTTTTCCAAAAATAAAATCAGTCATTCAACGCAGGTATTTCCAGAGACAGAAGAATAAGGATGCCAACATAAAAGGTGCTGGTAAAATGTCATCTAACTAAACATAAGTCTCTGTTAAAAATTTTTCATTTAAATTGAAACAGGTGCTGGGAAGGGCATTAGGATGAAGACAAAGGAAGTTTAAAATTTCCTGATTGTTCTTTTTGAAAAGAAAAATACATGTAAAAAGAACAAGACATCCAAGGGATTCTAAGGAGTTAAAGAACCTTTTCAGTACAGATTAGGGTGACAACATCTGTGAAAACTTTGCATTGCTTGAGTTTTATCCTAAGGAGTTAAAATGTGACTTGAACTGAAGAGGCTTTCTGCCTGTTATTACTATTTTTTATTATTTGCTCAGTGCTAACAGAGTGTTCTCGACTCTGCATGGCACAAAGATAGCCCCTTCCCTACTGAGTAGAGGGGGGCTTGTAAGATTTACATCTATAATGTGTAATTGATACTCATATACTGTTATTAACTCTATTCTTATAGGCTCTGCATACAATGGAGCATTATTAGCAGGGCTTTGAAAGAGAAGTTGTGGGTAATTTGGCAAACTCTGAATGGGAATTTGGCTTCCTGCATGTTTTCCATGCATATATTGTCTGTCCATGTCTAGTCTTCTTTCCCCATTAATCTAATTTCTTTCTGATTGTTCTTTGCTTCAGAGGTCTTAAAAAAAAAAAAAAAAAGCCAGAAAAAAGCAAAGGACAGATTTAAAATTATTTCCATGTCATCACATGGAAACCAGAAAAATGTTCCACAGTTCACATAAAATAAGTTCTCTTTTTAAAAAGGTAGTCTTAAAGAACTGCTGAAACTTCCCGGCTTCAATTTTTTTCATAGAGCCACTGTTTAATTTACAGTAAGTCAAGAGGCAGGAGGGATGATAGAGTTAAGCTCATGCTGTTGAGAACAATTATCCTGGTGCAGAGACATATGTAGCCCCAGAAGGTTGAACAGACCACCATAGCTTAAAGGCAGTAAGATAAAAGGGCACGTGCTGCGTGGGCCCAGTGGGAGCAAGGCCACAGCCTGCAAACAGAGCCCACTCGGCTTCATTTGATTTGTGCCTTGCTCGCTGTCCCTCCCTTCTCCCCCCCTTTTTTTTTTTTTTAATTTTGATTTATTTAATAAGACCCTGGTGCATTCATTGGAAAGAAAAAGAGAATGGTAGCTGGGACAGTGTGACAGCATCAATGTAATGTTTGCTACAGTCAAAAATAGCTGGGCCAAGACTCATGGCAGCCTCTCTTTCTAAAAGATTGAAGATACTCCAGCAAGAGGTACAGTAAAATAGATGAAGTCAAGGGACATTTAGATTCTGCACCAACTGAATAGCAGCAGCAATTATTCTTTTTTTTCCCCTGTCTCATTAATCATGCTGGTTAATTGTTGGGATAATGATTTCACAAGTTCATGTAGTACACAAAAGGATTATCCTTGGATTGTGCATAGCGCCTGGCATTTACTTCTGCATATGCCAGTATCTCTGCATTAAAATGTGAGGATGTTTTTCATTCTACTTTTTCCTATTGTCCAATTTTGCTAAAAAATGAATTGCATATTGTTGTCAAGGATGGAAATGAAGGAAGAGAGAAAACTGAAGATAGCAAGTAATAAAAGAGATCTCATCTCTTTTCAAAAGGAAAATAGTAAAGGACATAAAGATAGAAAAGTAGGAAAATATTTTTGTTGTTTAAGTAGCATTTTCATACCTTTAAAAAAGTATTTAATCCTTTTTTAGGGTCTAGGTACTTCCTCTCTTTTTTAAAAACAGTGGAATTTTTAACACTTCTTGTCAGCTGAGTTCAGATTTCTAAAAATAAAAGGCTATCAAGACCTGTTTATGTGATTTCAATCCTCCCTGTCCAGAAAATTGTGATACTTATCTGTCACTGAAGCTAAAGGGAAATTGCTTATGGATGCCTGTAAGAAACCTATCAGAATTCTTAAGCAATTAATGCTTATTTATAAAAAAAACTTACATGTTTTTTACAAACTGAGAGATCAATTAAATTCTGTGTTAGCCCTCTCATTTTTCAGATTGATGCCAATTTATTAGTTTTACTCTAGTCTTTTTTCTCATTTGCATATAGAATTTAATTTTTTTTTCTCTCATGAACTGTGCCAAACCCATTCTAAATATTGTTGATTCCCATCTCCAAACTGAAAGGAAGATACATGAGATTTCTCTCCACTATTGAGATCTTTCAAAACCTTGTAGTCTTCTAGCAAGGTCACTTGCAAGGCTTTATTTTTTGCAATGTAATCACTCAGAGAAAGACTGATACTTCAGCAATGCTGAAGCTTTCCCTTTTAATTCTGAAAACTTGCATATTTATTTGAGACATAAAATTACCCACCAAAAGAACAGCAGATAAAATATAATTTGGTTTCTCATATTTGTACCCTTTTTTTGCTTAAAAATGGATGTTAAGCAGATAAACAGTGAGTTGTTGCCATAGAAGTATTTTGTGATGTCAAATATGTATAACTTGCTCTTCCCTCTCTCTCATTGGAAAAGCAGCTGGCAGTAATCCTCACAGCTTATTCTGCATGCTTTGAGCTGCAGTATGAGAAACTCTTTTGTGGCATTTTCCTAGCCGAATTTTTGTAGCTCCTTATTGTAAGAAAATGGCCCGGTCTGAGGCAAAGCCAACAATCTCTCAGGTTGGAATCATAGCCATATGTTTGACCAGAGCTAGGAATGGAAGACTGATAAAAAATACAACCCAAAGTGACCTGGTTTTGGCCTCTGTTTTGTAGTGGAACCATCAAGGAATCCTTTACTTTCCTCATTGACATAGAAGTCCATTTCACAATGCAATGCAAAAGGTGAAATTTATTTTGGAAGTGGTTTTAGGGTGCCCTGTTTTAAAGTGTCCCCTTTAGATGCAACCCTAGACTGAGTATCTAGAATTACTCCCTCAGTCAGAAACAGTCTTTTCTGTTTCTTGTAGTAACTCCATGTCAACCTTCCCACTCAAAAAGTATCAAGATGTTAATCTTTTCAAAAGGAGAAATTCATGTTTCATCTCAAAATGTTGTCATCTCAAAATGACAGCTTTCACTTTCCCCCCTCACTGTCCCACTGCAACCATCAGATCAGGGAAGATAAGCAGCACCTTGTGTTCAATTGGGAGTGTCATATCACACCGACACATCACAATAATAAATATCTCCAACTTCCCTTCATCCCTAAAAGTTGCATGATCTTGAACTGCAAATAAGTTTGAAACACTGCAACCAGCACACTGGGACTCCATGAGCAGGAATGAAGGTTAAATTCAAAGGCTAAATTATTTATTGCAAACTATTTGCTTAGTTCTGGCACTGAATAACAGTGGAACAAATGGAGTTGTTAGATGCAACACGTATTAAGAACAAAGGCTGAAATCCCATTTCTGGTACTCTATGCTTAAATTTCCCCTGTGCTTTAAGAACTGCAGTGTTAGCTTTTCTCTCTCATTAAACTGCCTCTCTTCTCTATTGAACCTAACTTGTACTTTTTTTCCATTTTCAGTTTACCTAAAAATCACACGTTCTGAAACATTCAATAGGTATAATGAATGAAAGCAGAAATGCTCTATGACACAGTGTGTACGGTTGTACAGACTGAACTGTCCAGGCAGGTTATCACATTGCTACTATGACAATATGCCATAGAAGCTGTAACTCATTCAAAATGTAGAAGGTTCGTTTGCTTGTCACATTGCAGGAAAACTGCAGTCAGCGTGGACACAACACTGGAATGGTGGTGAGCAATGACTGGGACCCACCACCACCAGCAGCCCTGCACCCACACTCGTGGTCCATCCCACCCTTTTCCATGCAAAGTGTCAGCACAGCCTGTTTGGTCAGCGAGGGCACTGCTGCTGGTTTCTGGGTGTGGCACCTCCCCAGCCCTGCACCCCCACCTTGGAGCTGCTCTGTGTACTCCAGCTCAGCAACACTAGCTGAAGGTGCACAACGCTTCTGCAGGCCCCTGGGAAGCAGGAGGAACACTAGGTCGCTCAGACCCTTCTTTCTGCTACTTATGAAGCTTTCATGCTCTGAGTTATTTTTATATACTGCCTCGGCATCTCACAGCCAGGGGAGTATAACATTTTAGTCATTTAGAGCCGAGCTCTGCCCTTGCTTACACCCATGCAACTCATGGCCCTGGGAGAAAAATATATCTGCCAACAAAGCATCATTCAAAGTTCCATTTCTTAAAAAAACCCACCAAAACAAATAGAAGGATTTTGCTGCAAATGAAGTGTGGTCAGACAAGTAATACTGAGCTGAGATTTGAGTGAGTTATGAGCTAATTTGCTCTGATAAAGTGCATTATGAACATGGTAGACTACAAAGGCTACGGCAAGCTGGGTCAGTTCTCTAGTTACTTCAAATTCATGAAAATAAACCACATTTTTCCACTTTTGCATGCAAATGGATTCTTTCTTCCTCCAGTTCTCTAGCAGTAAGTAGTCATAGTTACAAAGCTAAATTTCTTGTGGAAGAGCACATGAGTATTACCACACATCTTGTCAGTTAAGGCATCTGAAATCCTATCCTGAGGACCCTCAGTTACACCAACGCTTTTAGAGATAAAGCTCTCAGGTGTCCTGCATCACCCATTCTGACTTTCTACTTGGGGAAACATCCCATTAACCTCAATGTGCTTTTTTTTTTTTTAAATATGTTTACCAAACAGTAAAGATTCTAACACTTACAGGACGCAATAAAGCGGTTTGAAATTCCACTTACAAATTTATTTTCCCACCTGTTTTAGAATAGGCTTCTTTGCTAAAGAAAAACCTCAAACATTAACATTGCTGCTCTAGGCTGTGCATGAGTTTGTAACAAAGTCATTGCTTGGATCATATAAAAGCAATCTTTGGAAATGTCCTTAGCTCTGTTTCCAGGACATTCTTAATGAGAAGAAGTGTTGCATATCCAAAGGCTTGAATAAAGCCTCAGATCAGTGTTCTTTTAGCTCTTCCCAAGACTAAGATATTCACATCCATTTTCTGAACAATTGCTGCAGGTTAATGCTGCAGAACAAAGGTGATGAGAAGGGAGGCTGCTCTCCACCGAAAGCTACCAGGACCTCACACCAAACTCCAGAGGTATGAAGCCAAATACCGTCTGCCTCAGGTTAGCAGATGTGTGCATGGGAAACTATTTTTTTCAGCTCACTGGTTATTGCTGATCTCTTCAGTGCTGGTTGCATAACTGATGTGGCCAAAAAGCGGAGCTGTCTGTTTCCTGCTAGAGCTACTGATGCAAAACCCAGCAAATGCTAAACTGAGTCAATTATACTGTTGCTCTGTTGCCATCATCCCGTGTTTATTCACTTGTGGTGCAATCTGGCATAGCACTGGCATTCGTTCTAAATTATGACAGCCTTTACTTTCATTTTGGTCTAAAATTCCTAGTTCCAAAGAAATAATTTGTAAATTTGGTAGTTTTTCACAGAAAATATCTTCTGTGAGTCAGACATTTATTTTCAGGGTTTTCAAACACTTCAGAGCTCAGGAATAAATTAACAAGAAATTGAAAGCATTCAGAATTCCTCGGCTGAAATTATTATAATATTTTAACAAGTTTGGAGTGTTTTTTTCCCAGTACTTGGAGTGTTTGTAGCACAAGTCAAACATATTTATAGAGTCATAGAAACTGTGCTTGTAAGAGACCCCTCTGTGTGTCTCAAGACCATTTTTCTGCTCTGAGCAGGCTCTTATCACCCCGAGGGCAGGCTGGTTGTGCCCTTTCTTAGCTGAGCAAGCTTGCAAATTTCCACAGATGGAGGCTCCATAGGTTTTCTGGGTAATTTGCTCTGGTCTTAAATTACAGAGTTTGTAGCAGAAGTCAGACATATTTATACTGTGATAGAGAAGTGATAATCATTTCCTAAATTTAGATGGAGACACTTAGATGGTTCATGTTGTCAGGAGACTGCAACCAGGAAGAATAAATAAACAGCCAACCAGCCCATCCCCACAAACCAGCTGGATAGTGGGGATCACTTCTAAGTACAAAACAAAGGTGATCGCTACCCTCCCAGCAGTTCTGCTTGTTTTATTTTGATTTAAGATCCAGCCTAGACCAACGAGCAAAATCTGCACTACAGAGATAAATTTTACTCTCACAGAATTGTAATCTCTAATGAAAGTAAGAAACTGGACTGTGTCAGGCTATTTGTAACTGCATTGACATTTCTGCAGTACTTGGACCACAGCAGTCTATCTTATTTCAGTATAACAGTCTGCCTTTTCCTTTACTCAACACTCAATTCCTCTTTTTCTGAATACTTTTTGTGCAGCTGTAATGGAAAATTAATTTCAGCATAGAACTGGCTGTATTTAGTGATGAAAAAATGCAATTCTTATGTATTTATACATTCTAAGAATGCACACATTTAAATCCATGTGTTTGTATATATAGTGTATATAAACATGGATCTGTAGATAAAATTAGTAATATAGAGATAGCTATAAATAGACATAATTATAATTGCTATGCAGTGTCATACTTGTAACAAAAAAAATACATTCATTCATAGAGGAATATCTAAGTATTTAATTATGGAAGGATTTACTTATGTTGTCATTTTAAAATACTCATTTCCAGCAGCCATAGAGTTATTCTTTCTAATTGTTTCCTTTTTTTTAGCTTCTCTTTCTTTCTCCCTTTCTTAGTTTTCTCAGATGTAAGAGAGCTGCCTCCCAAGTGCATTGAGCCACATTTTGAAATCACCTACAAACTCGTATTAGGTATCCATAGTCATTAGGCGACTCTGATGGAACTGTAATGAGATGGCACTAACTGATGGATTAGACATTCTACTCAAGATGAAGTGAATGCAGTAATCTTTGAGGTGAAATGTGCCACAAAATAACACAACACTAATGATATTTCAAGATTAAATGTGTCTTTGTGCCCCACTGATCAAAATATACTGATTCATTAACAACAAACCTGATTGCTACCAAATGCATGCTACCAGCACAGAGTTTCTATTGGTTATTCAGTATTCATATGTTTGAGTAGATACGCTTTTGAAGAGATTTTAGGTAGTTTATGTTATTTAGGATGGAATTACTCTTTATACCTCAAAAAGCTGAAGTACTCTCCCAACTGAACAGTGTTAACAGCTCTCATGTTAAGACTTAAGACTTCTAGGGGCACATTCTGCACTGATGCTAACCTGGGAACCTTGGGTTTCCCATCTCCATAACAAAGCCAGTTGCCGTCTCAAGAGAAAGTGAGCATGATATATCTTTCCCATCGGGTTGTATTTGTCCTTTCTATGAAAATCTCATGACATACTCAGAAGGCCATACGTTTACACAGTGAATGATGGGCGAAGTGACAGCTATGAGGACAGCTGTATTCATTTTCTCATACTATATTTTCATGTCTTTCAAGACCTTTCAGTGAGAAATCTGAAACTTTATGTCACACATAACCTAAATACAACACATTGTAAGATGGAAGTTCTTATTTCTATGGATATTGCTCATTAAATCTGTCCTTTTAAGAGAGAAATGTTGTTCTGCTACACCTTGCCTGATACCTGAGTGCACATTTTGACCTAAGTGCTACAGGCTTCATGACGACAAAGTTCTCTCCTTGCAGAGTTTTTTCAAAGAACTTTTGGGTCAGGTTTTATGCTTGTGGCTCATGAATAAAAGCTTTCAGTTCTTCCTGTAACATTTGACTCAAGGTTAATCATTATATAATATGGAGACACCTGAGAAAAAAAGACTCCCCTGCCTATACACTCTCCAGAATACTTTAAATTCTAAAATCCTTCTATTCCTCATCAAACTCCCTAATTACTCAATTAAAACTATAGAATGTGCAAGATTTAGTTTGCAGTAATTAAAACACAGTGAAGCCTTTATAACCTGATACACCTTAAAACATCCTCCTTTCCATTCCTTTTTTTAACTCAAAAATCTTCTCATCTTTTATCTTGCTCATCATATCTTAGTCTCGTTGATGGTACCTGCTGCCTCAGCATGTACTGAATTTACATAACATTTGCTTCTGTCCCCTAAGTCTCAGTGCACTGTGCGATCCAGCACTGATTTCAGCCTGCCAGCATCACCTGGTCAGCAGGACAGTGCTAGCTGTTTTCAGACCTAGCTAGAAACAGATAAGACAATAAGCTTGAAGCTTGCTTTCTACTTGTCTCTTATCCCAACCTTGCAGTAGAGGTCTTCCTCAAAATCTGAGAATCCCCTGCTCTTTACAACCAGTTCAGGAGAGCCCTGCCTGGGCTTCACACCTGTGGCAGACATTGACCACCAGGCAAGCGAAACCATTTCCAATTCCTCTGCTCCCTGCTGAGGTTAGTGCAAACCAACACCCCAACATATACCAAGGTAATTACCAATCTACAAGAGCAAAGAGTTAATTGAAAATCATAGGCTCTTTCAGATGGTATCAAGCCTGAAATTCTCCAGAGGATCCTGAAATAGTAATTACTCAGTGAGCACTTTTCCCTGTGCTCTCACCCCCTGAGGGTGACCTTACTCTACAAAAAAATCCATCCTTCTCTCACGTGCTTTATGCATCTTCCCCGTGGAGTATGCATTTTATGTAACAGGATGATTAATTCTTCATCTCCACATCAGGGAAAAAGAGTTCTTTGAACAGGCAAAGCAAAAGGATTGGGGTGATGCAGTCTGCCCTAAAAGAGACTTTCATGAGGCTTTACTTTATTTTTGTGCTTTGAGATGTTGTTATTTAAATGGACTTGTTGCTGATAAGTGACAACAGAGTGGGTTTGTGCATGGTATTTGAAGATAATTGTTTTTCAACTTGTCCCCCTCACAATTTAATTCCTGCTGGGCATTACATGGTAGACTGTACTCTGTATCTGCTCTTCATACCACTTTTACCTGTTTACAGAGCTACAGTGTACCTGGCTCTGTTATTAAAAGACTGTCAGCATTAATGATAGATGGGAAATTCAGGACCATGTAAACTATAGCTGTTGCATTGGATTTAGTGCCCCTGAAAAGATCCTATTCCTGTGTGCCCCCAGTTTACCTTCCACTTTTCCTGAACATTTAGCCAAGAGTTTTCATATTCCTACTTACAGTCAGAGCTCTGTCTCAGTATGGGAGCATTGTCTATAACCTTATCCCATACAATTAAAGGAGCATAGAAAATTAGGCATCAAAATTTGCATATTTATAAGTAGCCTGAATGTCAAGATCAATGTCCTTTTCTGTCTTTGAATAGCGAATTTGTAGGTTCCATCTTAGTGTAGGAAATGCTGGTTCTGTACACAGAGCAACAGGTGAACCAACCCAACCTGTTCTTTCCCTGCATGGTCCCAGAAACCCATCCTTTCTTTCACAGTGCTTCAAACACAATCGTTTATCCTGGGTCACTCCTTGCTGTAATCAACAGACCATTCTTTTTTTACCCTTCTTCAGCTAACAGTAAATCTTTTGTGAATCAGTATACTCTCAAACCCTAGAACTGTCCTGGTTTAGGACTACAGAAATTCTAATGAATGCTGCTGATAGAAGATCCTGCAGGTAACCATTCATTTCAAAGATACCAAAGATACTTTCTCCAAACAAGTTCTTCTGTGGGTGCTATCATAGCTAGACTGTTTCCAATATGTTCTTAAACTTACTGGCATTTCCAAATGATAGCTCTCAATGCAGGGATGTCTAAAAAAATAAAAAAACTTTTTAAAGTGATGGGGGAAATCCATGGCAGAGCAAGAAATTTAGTCTAAAACTCCTGATCCTCATTGCAGCCCATTAACCACCACCCTATTAGAAAAAAAAAAAACCCAAAAGAACAAACAATGAACAGGCAGAGGAGTAAATGCACCAGGAATGAATTATCAGTGTATGGTAAATTCATTGGAAATTTGCTGTGCTAACTCAAGTAACTTAGCTCATTAACCCCTGGGGCCTGTTCACTTGTTCTTAGACTAAATTACTTTTTTCTGTCTGCTTTATTATGATGGAGTTTATTTTTGTTTTTTATGTAATTCTGGTACAGAATTGCCAGCAGGTTGCTAGTGCATTTATAGATGCATTACAGGCAACAAAGGCGACCCATCTGTTCTATCTCCTTGTCCCCACATCTGGGAAATTTCTGCATTCTTCACCTGGCATGACTTACCACATGACACAGCTCAGTGCAGATAAACACACAGAAATGGGAGAAAAGTTCTTGGTTTGTCACATCAGCTCAGTGTCAGCATTTCACACAGCCAGGACCTACTCTGAATAGACCCTCCCTGTTACACTCAGATCAGGTATCTATGAGCAGTCCTTACTTCAGTTATTGAAAGAGACTGCCCACTAAAACCTAGGAACACTAAAGCCACCCTGGGTAATGTGTCCACCTTAGATACGTGTCCATCGTGCAGAGTTAAGTACAGGTCACATTTCACCATTTAAACCTCATTGTATTTATATATTGTATTTAAATTTTGTTTATAGCACTACATCTTCCAGACTTTCCATTAAAAAATATCATTTGAATAAATAAATATAAAATTTTTAAATTAAATATCAAAATTTTGGATGGAAATGTACAGCTTCTTTTGGATTTTACTTGAGAACTTTTGAGATAGATTATTTCCACATCATAATTTTCACTTTCATAAGAGAACACAAGGCAGATAAAACAGTGGCTACCAAACAAATCATACTGGTGACACTGAAATAATTTTTGAGGGGATATAATTATGAAAAACCCCTGTGAGATTTCAGATTTCATTAAAATTCACAAACTCATGAGCTGTATTGAAACTTTGGTACACTTGTGTGATAATTCTGTTTTTTCTTCCAGTTCTTGTATGGATACTAGGCTGAAAGATTACAGTAAGTAAAATATTAGGCCAAATAAATGAAGGTGACCTTATGAAAGGAATGTTTTGTAAAAAAAGATTATTAAGAATTTATTATGGGAAGAATGGCTGGTGCAAGGGCCAGTTTGAGGAAGCTTGTGGTCATCATTACTGTAGTCTGGCCAAAAAGCTGCCTTAAAACCTATATGCTCAGCACATCAAACTGTGGTCATGTGGTGGGCATTTCTGGAGGTGCAGTAGAAGAGAGTCTCCTGAGGAAAAACATGAGCTGAGTACTAGTTTGAGCCACTTTTATGGGGATCTATGAGCAGGGGAGGAGTGCATCAAACTGACTGGGTCTCCATTTTCGAAGAGAAGTCAGGAAATGGCCAAAAAGTCCTTGGCAAACTTCTTGTTTGGTTAGGGACCCAAAACTGCAGACACAGGCAGCAGAGCACAGGCTTAGCTTTGACAGATCAAGTAATTCAAAGTCAAGAATCCACTGACAAGCCTGGAGACAAGTATGTACATAATCTTTTGCAGACATGCATTTAAGAGGTCTGTGCTATGCTACTGTGGACCAGACACAGATCTTCTAAGAACAAAAGCAGTTTTATGGTGGGAATGTTCATAAAGAAGTCAAATTTATAGGAACATTATTAGCTGAAAGGATGAGGCATAATTTACCTTCTTGTGAAACTTCTCTAGGACTGTAGTGACCTAAAAGACTTTAGCTGTTTTGTTCTTGAAGCTTGGTTCGAGTGTCTTTGTCCTTCAAGTGGGGTTCTGCATTATAGAGTGAAAAGTAAAGTAGATTTTCTGGTCTAGAACATTTTTATGTGATGTGTTCAGTGTTCTAAGTCTTCATTTTGATTTTGTTGGGTGCAAAGTTAGCTTTAAAACTGTCTTTCTTCCAAAAAAAGGCAATGGAAGATATGGTTCTATGAGTTTGCGGGACATCATTAATTTATCTGAAGAGAAGTCATGAAAGTTCAAACTGAGGTCCTATACATAATAAGCCTCATGGCTGTGAAATAATTCCCAGTAGACTGTCATGAGCAGTATTAATGAGCCCCCATTATTAGTTTAGAAAACCCTTAGTTGAACTCTAATTGCAGTTCCAGTCATTAATTGCAGTAATTAACATTAAGGACTGTAAAAGCTTAATAAACAGCTTTTCCATTAATACATATGATGCTTATAGTGGAATCAGGTACATAGAGAGCCATACCTGTGGATTGCATTTGAAGCAAGAGCAGTTTTCAAATAGTCCTCAGCTTGTATGATATTCTTTGATATTTATGGAAAAAGAAATCATAACTATGAGACTGAGGAGGTTTCTTATCACTGGTAGTATGGTATTCATCTCTCCATCTGTTCCTATCCATGGTGCTACACTACAGGGTTTTTTTGGGTAATGCAGTGTATAATCTTCTGGGACAACTTGGTTGCTCTTCATTTCAGCAAATAATCACACTGATGACAATGATTGTAATGAGAATCGAATTCATCATAATTTGAACCAAATGCAAAGCCAGGGAAGAAAACAGCTCAACTAAGAACAAAACGAAAACAACCTCAGCTTGATGCATAAGTTCGAACAGATGTGGAAAGAATAAAAGGATGGAGGTGATCTTAGAAGTTATCATTACCTTTTATAAAGCATAACCAAACACCAAAGAAACCACAAACCACTTTAAATGAATAGACATAATCAGTTTAGTCTTTTTACTTCCAGTAGCATACAAAATTTAGAAATAGTCCACTGTGGAGAATAAAGGCAGTATTCCCACCAGAAAGAACAGGCAGTGTGTCATGTTGGCTTATTCTCACTTAAGAGAAATGCATAAATATCCATGAGAATATGATTACAGAACCCATAGGATGATATTAGTAAGACAAATTTAGAAATGAAGGTGTTAGGAGGGAATTTTTGCATTGGCGATCAACCAATTTTTCATCCTAGTGAGAAAAGCTGTTTTATTTCAATGGTAGCAAAACTAAAGCCCTTATGTAGCAAGCCTCTTTAAGGTATTTTTAATTTCTTCTGTAACATGTAAATCCTCCCATTTCTTCAGAGAAACAATTATGTTAATTCTAATGTCCCTCTCAAATTCCAAATGGATACTTGCATTTTTTCTACTTATGACACAATTGTGACAGGAAGAAGCTTCATTCACTTGTAGTATCAACTATCATGTATTTTTACTATTAATATCTTGTTACACCTCACTGCAGAAACAGTTGAACTTCACAAGTGGATTTAAAAGACTCCTGGACATTTTTTGTACATATATGTATAGAAGTGCTTTGCTCTTTAAATTATATTGCTGTAAGATAATTTTAATTAACTCATAATTTTGAAAAAATTATTTGTCTGGCGTTTTGGAAGCTGGGATGACTTAGGAAGTCATCCCAGCTTTTCCTCCTTGAAAAATCTGAGTAAAGTACCATGTGCAATAAGAATTTATAGGCAGATCCCAGCTACTGATAGAAAGATGAAGTATACGGTCTTGCTTTTATTCAGTTTCTGTGAGAAAAATATGAGAACAAAAATGTTTTTATCTAGTTTTAATTCTCAAATTCACGTCCAATACAGAGATATAGCACCTTTTTACTCCATTAAAAAACACCTTTTTTCCTTCAGGCTTAGGGTGTTAAATACTTTCAGATTCATCACTACAAAATAAAGCAAGTATATCCTTCATTAAAATTGATTCATACAGTGCCAGAATATAGTGTCATAAAATCATCTCTTGAGAATGTGTTCTGATCTTTCCAGGTGGTGTTGTCTCTTTTCCTTGATATCCAACAGCTTCCTAGAAATTATGTCACTTAAGTGGAGTGCTTTTGTGCCCTTCAGAAATCTTACTGACTGTAAACTAGAGATGAAATGGACATAGGAGCTAACAGTCTGGGTTGATACAGCCATCATTATATACTTCATTTAAGTATTAATTATTTATATTATTCCCACATACGGATTTCTATCTATACAGTGAACTTATTTCCTTCTTAGCTTTCTGTGTTTGTAATAGAATTTTAAATACTGAAGCTAATAGCAACAAAATTCTATTTTCCTGCAATGTACAAAGCAAGGTGTTGGGGTGGAAAAATCTCGGTCATGATCTGGTGACAGGGTAACATCTATTTTCAGTGCATTCTTACAGAAGCCAATTTTCTAATGAAAGCACATAAAAAGAAAGTTACTTTCATTACTGCCTCAGGTTATATCATGATATAATATCAGCTGAATTTTTTTTCTGGTAATCCATGACAGTTTTGCCTTGGGCCAGCCTACAGACACGATGAACCTTGTGTGTTCTGCACAGTGTGGGTATAACCAGGCACTAGCAGTTCCCCATGTACCTAACACCCACCTTGGATTAAGGCGCTGCTCTCGTTTGTCTTGGCCTGGAGAAAAAAAAACAAGACCTTGCAATCTTTCTGCTCTGACTATATAAATAATTCCAATTATTTTGGGATCACATGATTTAAAAAACTATGGGAGCCCTAACTTAGAGAGCATCTGACTTTTCAGATATCCAGAAGATCTATGGAATCATTGTGGATTGCAAAGTGAATTAAAGTCATACCTATGGAGATATAGCTCAAACACTGCCTCAGGTACAAGACTTCTAATGGTGGCCACTGATTTAAATTTTTTAGGTCACGTACAGACAGAGGGTGTGTAAAGGCCAGTTTCAATATAGTGCTAACCTGGACATACAACTGCTGAAAATATATCTGTGCTTAAATTAGCAAGGAATGTTGTACAACAGGACCAAATCTGCAGAGCAAAAGTTTTGATGATGCAGAGCAGCACCCACAAACACTCTGACCATGGTCTATTTTGGAGTAATTCTCTTCTAGCCCCATGGAATGAGCATCTATTAGTACTTAGAGCAAATTCAGGGCACTCCCCAAGCCCATCTTTTGGTTTTGTTTCACCTATAGGGCATTTAGTTCATGTGCTCAAAATCACTCTACAATTGATTACAAATGCAGGAAATGAGGGGCAATCAGAAGATTTTCTTAGAAATTTGTTTCTTACATCTGAGAAAGAAAATAAAATGGTAGTAATGCAGATGTGTCCACTATTGATGTCTATGCAGGTGAAGACTGTTTTTGTCCACATATTTTGGCCAAACCCTAAAAGTTAGTATCTTGGATGGCCCAGGAAAAGGCTCCTTTCCTACTGATGCCATTAAAAAGCCACACCTTCAAAGCTATCTTTGCATTGTTTTTGATCCATGAGCCTGAGAGGCAAAATCCTGTTCCCACCAAAGTCAACAGAACATTTCCCACTGATATTCATGCAGCTGGGATTTTGCCCAAGATTTGTGTGAACCCAAGCTAACACCTCTTTCAGCAAAAAACTGGAAAAGACAAAGATTATGAAATGGTGCTTTTTCTATGTGGTAGGTGGCTGGCTGGCTGAGTAAACTGCAGGTGCCTCAGCAGGAAGATGCTGCAGACTAGCAGAGGCTGTGCTCTTAGGATTTGCTTTGGACTCCAGTGGTAATTCACACCCCAGTTCTCACAGTCAGGGATAGCAAACAACACTGTGTTCAGAATCCCACAGTGCCAGGGCTGAATTCAGTCCTACTTGGGTATTCAAGCAAGTCACCTCAGCCTCTGCATCCTTCACTGCCCACCTTGTATCTTGGTGATTTCAGCTGTGAGACCAACTATGTAAGGTCATTTTCCATGCTTCTGTGGGGGAGCTTTGCACAGTAGGGAGCTCTGAGCATGACTGCTGCTGGCCTGAAACAAATACCAGCATCAAAATAGGTTGTTCTCTGAGAGAATTGCTGTTCCTGCCTCTCCTCTGAGCTTCCTCTGAAGTTTCTCATCTTGCAAGAAATAAAGGACTAATGTCATGGAGGGGAATATCCTGTCACCCAGGAGAATCATGTTTTTTTGAGACTTATCTACTCCTTATCAGTGTTGGCACTTATGTTAACTGAGCACTGATCAATGGTAGTGGAACTTCATGGGAGCTGTCAGTTGCATTGCACTGTTTTACTTCAAAAGTTTTCTGGAACTGTATTTACTTGATATCCTACTTATCTTTCCTCTTCTTTTTCTTTAACAGTTTTTATTCACATGTGAGTTTCTGGCAGTTTCAATATGTTAAAACCCATTTAGACAACATTAAACCAGAGAATTCTCCACTGTATAAATTTAATTCCAATTACTCTTATTCCCTTGTTGTCTTCTGGTTATAATATGAAATTTGGCATATTAAAGATTTGCTCAACAGCTGTAGAAACTGTGATAATTAAAGGAAAAATTAATCTGTTTTATTTTGATGTTTCTTTTATTATATTGCAAGTATGAGAATTTTCTTTTCAAGGTAAGAAGTCATCAATTCTCATCTGTCCATCTATCTATATATATACTGCAGCATCACACTTCTCTGAGCACCTTCCCAAAATGAAAATATGAAAATAATCTTTATCTTTCTTCTCCCCTCAGCCTGTAGAAGAAATAGATTGCCTGATTTTAAAGTCAACAAGGACCACTAGATTATTTAGTAGGAGATCCTTGATCAAGCCTTACATCCAGGCATGCCGTTATTGAACACAAGGATGTGATTTCAACTCAGGCTATTCCAGACAGGCAGCCAGTTTTGATATGAAAGCTCCAAGAAATGAAAAATTCAGCACTTCTTTCAGCAGTCTCTTCCAGTGCATGCTGTGTGCCTTCCTTCTGGCTGAATCTGCAGATTTAACTTCTAGGTGCTATTCTTGCAGTGCCTTTTTCTAGCAGATTAGAATTCTCACTAGCAGTGGTTTTCTTTTCAGAATGGCATGCATGCCATCAAATCAAAATTTATGTTGGTCTCTTCTGGACAAATTAATGGGATTTAAATCTCTGTGTTTTCCTTTCTAAGAGAACTTTTGGACTGCAAGTGGGATGCATGGATTTTCTTAAGTCCTTTTTTAAATTATGAGATCCAAAACCAGACCCAGCAGCTTGGTTTGGCACCATTAATACAAGCTGAAGTACCACTTTCCACCTCCAAATACCTGTTCCTATTTTGCATATTCAAGGATACTAGGCCTTTGTCATGATTTTAGGCTGTGGGTCACAGGGAACTGTTTTGTTGGTATTTTTTATATATTTTATATATTAGGCTTTATTCCTAAAGCATTTGCAGTCTATTTGCACAGTCATTTCCTCAACTTTAGCTGTGAAGGACAGATTTCTACTATTCCAGTCCCTAATTTCTAGTAAATGTTCTAGCAAGCCCAGTTCCTGTGAAAGATGTCATATATTGACTCTTACTATGCAGGACACTTTAATTTCTAGAGGAAAACTACAAAGAAAACTTAGTTCAGGCAAGTTTAACTCTTAAGATACTTACGGAGATGAGCATATACTAAGCCAGTGTGACTAGAGTCATGACTGGAACAGAACACCTCACTTTTTAAAAACAAGGGGTGCAAATCCCTCCAAAATTATAATTAAAGAAACATTGACTGGTCTTGCAGATATTACCCTGAGCCTTTCTCTTCCTTAAACTTTAAATCGATATCTTGAGTATACAAATATTTATCTATATAAGTACTTTTCATTAAAAGTGAATTATAGTATACTTCTGCAATTAATTAATAGCTGTCTTAAGTAGATATCTTATAATATTATACTAAATAAAGATAATCAGTCATTCTTTGGAGAGTGCAAGTTAGGGAATGTCCTTAAAGATAAGTTTAATTCCAGGTAAACAAGATGTACTGTAAATGTTCCCTTATACATTCATTTGACATCCAAACCTCTGGAGAACTTTTTGTTCTTTTCCTACTTTGCTCTGCATCCATTTTACTTCCCCTCTGGTCATCCATTACAAAGAGGAATTGGATTGCTGTGCTCAGACACCACTGCTGCAGCACTACCCCAAGCTCTCTGTTTCTTCAGAGTGTAGGTTCAATTCCAGTTGTTTATTGGCTTGCTCCGGGTTTCTCAGAACACCTGCTTATGGCCGATTGCAGGCTGACTGCACTGTCAGCTGGAGGTCTGGGTCCGGAAAGGGCAGGAGAAAGCCTCTCCCTGGGAGTAAGCAGCCCAGCAACACCACAATTACATTAGATTCCACAGTGTCCATTAATAGTTAATAACAGGCTAAATTTTCTTTCCCTAGTTGGATTATGAACATAAGCAGAACAGCGTATAGAAAAAAAAAAAGCCACATGCGAGAGTGAAATATTTTTGGTGTCTTAGTTATCAGAGTAGATAAAAAAAATATGAAAACTTCATTTATCCTTCTCTGGGTTGCAAATTTGTATATTGGAAGATTTTCACCCTGCAAAAAATCTCAGTCCAAGAGACTATTTTCCACCTAGTAGAAATATGAGTACTGAATGAAACCTAATGCAAACATGGTTAGTATCTCCTTACCACCTGATAATTTATCCTTAAAGGGCTAGAAAAAATAGTGGTTGCAATGCTTAGGCATGCCTAAATTACGGGGAAGGATACAGAAGTTCCATTTTCTTTTGCCACTCCTGATAAGATCCAAGAGAATTAATCTGTGGAGAGACACATGAATATCGCACCTTCCAAAAGCAATTACTTTTACTGAGAAAAGTTGTTATAACAAAAGTTTTCTACTTTCAAAGTGTTAAATCTGCCTTCATCTGCACACATCTGCAAAAGAAAAAAATAAAAACACTGAATTACCAGATTGATATTACTGATTTAATATGGCAAAATCCACATTTGACTTTAGCCACTTTGGCACTTGAGAAAAATTTCCATGATTAAACATCAAAGTCTTACTTCAGTTGCCAAATCAATGTATAATTCATTGTACAGCTTGATGTAAACAAGGCACACAGCACTTGTTGGGTCTCAAACACAATTCATTGACATTGAAGGGCCCTCCCAGGTATTTCACTGAGATGTCAGATATAACTTCATAGGTGGACTTTGAAATCAAGTTTTGATCTCAATGCAAAAAGAGAAGTCATAAAGAAACCAAGACATTTTCTTTATGACTGTTCAGCCTTTCCTGGAGACTTGGAAACAAGTCCTGGAAGCTTTTCTTTTAGCAGTTTGATTCTCTGCTGCAAGGTAATGGTATTAAGGTATTAAGGGCAAAGGAAAAAATGGGAATAAAGAACCCCAGTAAAAATGATCCATTTTCAGGAGGGCACCATACATTCTTTCCATTTTCTTCCTCTCTTTTTTTTTTTTTTTTTACAGTAGCAAACTATTTTACTGTTTCAGCATCTGAAGGAGGAGATGCAGCAAGGTAGGCTGCTCAGAGGACTAAGAGGACCTCATCTACCAGGGTGTGCTGTGACCATCGGCTTGTGCAAAACAAACTGCAAAGCAGTTGTAAAGCTGTTACATTCCTGCTGGTAGTATTGCACCCTGACTTTGCATTGCCTTTACAGTTTGACTATGCAAAGAGCAGGAAACAGCATCAATCAAGTCCTAGTTCTTTCACCACTTTGCACGTCTTTACTGTAGTAGGAGAAGCTAGACAAACTGTGTTGTGAAGAAAAGAAGCAGCGTGGAATTGTGGGGGGTCGTTTTAATGAACTACTCTAAAAATATTCAAAATTGGTATCATCTGCCTGGTATCACCTAAAAAAAAATAAAAATCATTGAAACACTGTTTTGAAGAATCTTAACCACATCGGTATAAATCCAGAAGCAGTAGTATAAGAAAGTGAGATTTCTTCAATTATTATTGGACAGTTGAAAGAGAAACATTTAACTATTCTTAACTTTTCATTTAAAGACAAGAATGAGCTTTTTTATGTTAAAATCATGCAACAAAGTTAAGATTTTCTGTTATTTTAAAAGATACCACTGTATATGTTAAAGGGTCATTGGCTTTTCTGTCAATGAGTTTGTTTACGAGTAATAATCTATATGTCAAGATGACTGAAGTCGGTGTAAAACTATTAGTGACCAGAAAGAACATTTATACATTTATACCCATGAAACAAGTCAAACTTACATAATAGACTTGCAAAATAGGATGAAAAATGTATACATTTATACCCATGAAACAAGTCAAACTTACATAATAGACTTGCAAAATAGGATGAAAAATGTATACATTTATACCCATGAAACAAGTCAAACTTACATAATAGACTTGCAAAATAGGATGAAAAAGTAGAGGGACTTTTTACTCATTAACAGAAAAGAAACCACTTCTGACATATGAAAGGGTTCTATGTCACTTGCTTAAGATGTGTAAACAACAAAGTGATCTTGAATTGTACGGTGTTTCTGGTAGAAGTTAAAGCCAAGTGGCCAATTTGAGTCATTTTATGTCTTTCAGATAAATAGTTGTGAGGTACATCCTTTGAGCCAGACAAATGATCTGAGACAGTTCCCAAAACGTGTGATTATATGTAAGCACCAGCTTGCTGTTATGATGATTCAGTCAAGAACAATTGTGAATGCTTTTATGAGTTCTGCAAAGCTATTAACCTCAGCAGAGTACAAACCAGTCATTTTCTTAAATGTCATAGTTCTGAAACCCTTCCAACCACTCTTGTGTATAATATGATGAGCAAGTCTTTGTATATTGGACCAGATAGTCTAGAAGGACAAAGTTTCAGGCTGATGGGCTACAAGGACAGGGGTAAGCAGTGAACCTCTACATGGATGAAACTGGAAACTGAAATGAGTCTAAATTCAATGACAATCAGATCTGTGAAACGTCTTTTCTGGTTCTCTGGGCTATCTGAACTGTTGAGACAGTGTAGTCATGTTCTGGCATATGATCCTTTTAATTACCTCAGGATGTAGATTCTGATGTTCGGATTTCTGCAGCCAAATAGAAAAGGGCTGTGCAGCATGAAGCTCAACTTTAATTTCAGACAGGGGCAGAAAAAGCAGCAAAAGACAGTAAGACTATCATTACTCCAAGAGAAGTGTCAAGGAAAGACTCCCACCTTGCATGTTCATGTAAGACAATGACAATTAAACAAATAGGGAATGTAAAAGAGATGGTCCAGGAAAAAGCAAATGCTGTTACTGTCTGTATGCAAGATGGACTATTAGGAATGATTAAATGTCAAAATGTGATAACACAAGCTCCTTTCATTTGTCTCTCTCGTAGAAATCAAAAACAAGAAAAGAAAGACAACATTGTGTGTGGGAGCATGAATAATGGACTTACTGAAGACAGAGATCATGAACTTATCACAAGCTTAGAGTTTCTTAACAGAAGCCACTTATGGAAATGAAGGTGGCTTAATGATGGTCCACATTAAAATGTCATGTGGCAAATATTATACAGAATGGATGAAATAATATATATGCATATATATAATAGACATAAAAGCATAATTATGCACACTGTTTGATGACACATTTGCTTCAAAGCCAGTGAGCAGGCAGAAAATGAGATATCATCATGAGTATCACTAGTCTGTGTGAACGAGAAGAGTTCCCCCCGACTAGAACTCCTGAGAATGTGGCAGTGGTGCTATAACCCCTTTCTTATTGGAGAGAAATATAATCCTTAATGCCATGAACTTCTGCTCTGTCATCAATGATCTCCAGATTCATTATGCCACTTTGCAGTTTCAAAAGTAAAACACATGAATAGGAAGGATTTATACATATATATTCAGCCATATTTTTCTCCTTTGCAATAAGTTGTATTAAGGGTACAGACAGCTCTTAATATTCACCTATGTTACAAAAATTTTCTCATGTTAAGCCTGTGTCATTGATAGCTATGCATGCAATGAAACTTGAAAAATAATTTTCCCATAGGCCTAATAAAAAAAAGCCCTTGTCTACAGAACAGCATGACTGAAGGGGAGACAGACGTAAAATGGGAGAACATTTCTATCTGACTTGCTGCGATGTCGGTGTGTTGATAAAGCAGGTCAGTGACGAGCACCCTGTCTCCCAACCACAGTGAATGAGTGAAGAGTGAATAGCAGAAAGAGCACAATGACTTCCCCTATAATTCCTTTGCCTCTGCCTTCATCGAAGTGACTGAAGCTGGAGCCTGCACAGCCACAGCCTCAGCCTCTTTTTCCTCCTCCCCTTTTCTTACCACTCTTTCCAAACTTGGTAGAACAAAGACTGGTGCTAGAATCACCCAGATCAATGACATTTTTCAAAGAGATTGAGCAAGCATGTAAAATTCCTGCAGTCAGTATGCACTTTATAGCTTACATAACCTTGATTGACATATGTGAGGTGGTTTGGTGGGCTGTAATCAACTAGGAATTAGGCTGATTTTGAGTTTCACTCACAGATGAAGGGGTTGGATGAGAAAAGTAATTTTCTTCTGCTTATTTGTGCTTTTCATGAGTGGAAATACCTGTCTTGTTTGTAAAGACTGTTCGTAGAGAGCTGCATATTTACTATTGCTTCCCAGTTCCATAACAGGCATGGAAGAAAAGGCTTCAGTTGCCTGTGTTTTGCTGCTTTTCAAGTCTGGGGCTTTGCTTGACTACTACATTAACCCACACATTCAACGAATGAGATCCCTCCAGCCAGCAACAGCTCACACACCAGACTCGTGTGTTGAGCAATATCTGCTCTGACTGCAACCTAAGTAAATACACAAAATCTAGTTTTAATCTTGGTAGTTTGTGTTCTGGTGCAGCAAAAATGCGTTTACAGAAAGGTGCATTCAGCTCCCCAAGAGCTGAGGCTGTCTGGAAGGCTTGCTCAGTGTTTCAGTGTTGAAATTCACCCCACTATCGCCTCATTTATTGGCTTGTGTAGTTAGATTAATTCCAGCTTGGTGTTTTGCCAGAAAACAGTGCATTTTGTGCATCATTGTGCCATGAAAGTTTACTCCTGCAGGGTAGAAATACTTTCAACCTGAGCAGCTAGCTCATCTGAGGTTTATATCATGGCATCATAGAATTTTAAGGCTTTAACAGGACCATCAAGATCATCTAGTCCCAATCCCCCCTGCCATGTGCAGGGACACCTCCCACTAGACCAGGTTGCTCAAAGCCCCATCCAGCCTGGCCTTAAACACTGTCAGGGTTGGGCCATCCACAACCTCCCTGGCCAACCTGTTTCAGCATGTCACCACCCTCAGAGTAAAGAATTTCTTCCTAATATTCAACCTAAATTTCCCCTCTTTTAACTTGTGCCCATTGCTTCTTGTCCAGTCACTACAATTCCTGAGGTGGAGTCCCCCTCCAACTTCCTTGTAGGCCCCCTTCAGGTACTGAAAAGTTGTTACGAGGTGTCCACACAAACTTCTCTTCTCCAGACTGAACAGCCTAAACTTTCTCAGCCTGTCTTCGTAGGGGACACGCTCCAGTCATCTTATCAACCTCATGGCACTCCTCTGGACTTCTCCAACACTTCCTTCTTATATGGGGGACACAAGAACTGTACACAGTGCTCCAGGTGGGAGTCCTATAAATGACTGCTGCTCACAAAGAAAAAATAATTGCCCGGATTCACAAAATCACAGAATCACAGAATCACATAATGATTGAGGTTGGAAGGGACTTCTGGAGATCATCTAGTCCAACCACCCTTCTAAAGAAGGTTGAACAGGATCACATCCAGGTGGGGTTTGAATATTCCCAGTGAAGGAAATATTCAAGCAGTTGCCCACAATCTCTTTGTGCAGCCTGTTCCACTGTTTCTTCACCTTCACAGTAAAGAAGTTTTTCCTCATATTCAGATGGAACCTTCTGTGCATCAGTTTCTGCCCTTTGCCTCTCGTTCTATTGCTTGGCACCACTGAGCAGAGCCTGGCTCCATCCTCCTGGCACCCTCCCTTCAGATAGTGATAGACACTGATGAGGTCCCCTCTCAATTTTCCCTTCTCCAGGTTAAACAGGCCCAGATCCCTCATCTTATTCTCATAAGTGAGGTGCTCTGGTATAATCTGGTATATAATTCTGGTATAATCTGGTATATAATTCTGGTATAATCATCTTTGTAGCCCTCTGATGGACCACTCCAGAAGTTCCTCATCTTTCTTGAACTGGGAAGCCCAGAACTGGACACAGCACTCCAGTTGCGGCCTCTCCAGGGCAGAGTGGAGAGGAATGATAACCTCCCTTTACCTGCTGATCAGACTCTTCCTAATGCAATTCCTGGTTTGGCACAGCCTAAACCTTTATGCATTCATGCTTTCCTGGTGTCACAATTTCTACTGGGGACTCAAAAGAGCAGTCATATTTTTCTGTAAAGAATGGTGAAAATATCCCAGGATGGCTCAACTTAACAAGTGCTAAGAATGATTGGATGTTATTAGCACCATGCAGAGAGTATTTCTTAAATACCATTTACCAGATGCAAAATGTCTGAAATAATCATAATTTTCTTAGACTAAGAATGTTGTGTCCCACTGAGTAGGAAACACATGTAGGTGCAAAAGGTTGGAGAGGTACACAACAGTTGATTTTAGCCCCTTTTATATAGATATTTGAATACACAAGCTCTAAACAATCCTAGATTTTATGACTACAACTTTTTTTAAGAGAGAAACGTAATTTCAGTTTTTCAGTCAAATTTATTTTATATGTTCAAGCTCTAACCTTCACTTCATTTGCTGAATGGGTGAGTCATGACTCATTGACATAATCTCTTCAAAGTCTGACAGCCTGGGTGTCTTCCCTAATGATATTGCTTGTTTTGTGCATTCATACAGTGACAGTTGAGAAAAATGCTTATTCTTTGAAAGGTCAGTGTACAGCTTAATCTACATCAGAGCAATCGGTTTCTGCAGAGCCCATTGCTGAAACATAGTTTTTAACCTTTTTACATCTCAGCTTTTCAGTCTCCTTTTCACTTACTGCTCTCTGGGCTGACACACCAGCGATTTGACATTAAAGTTTGAATCTTCTCTCCAAAATGCTAAAATTGGTAAGGTCAGGAGTATATCTGCTCTTCCTTATCCTCAAAAGTATTTTAATGAAAGACCAGCATTACACAGCTCAGTGCTAAAAGGATTACAGAAATTGCAGAGCACAGCACTCCCAACCCTGTTTTATGCAGAGAACCAAAGCCAAAAGTGGTTTGTTTTGTTTTTTTCCCACTACAAATAATGTTTGCATCCCATCATTACTGGACAGAAGCCCAAGAGGTCTATCTATCTACCCACCTGCAGTTTTGTTTTCCTGCCATTTGCCATCAGGCTCTAGTCAATAAGCAACTCAGGGCAGAAAAGAACTTGCTCAGTGCAGACTACACAATCAGCACTGAAAGCAATGACATTAACATTCCTCTGCCTTAAGGCCTTTGAAACAATATTGTGCTTTTGAGAATGTTTCATGCTGAATATGCACACACACACCAGAGGAATACATACTGTTGTAAAAGCATACTACTTTGCTGTTGCAAATTTACTCAAGATAGCTAGAGAAACCATTTATGTGGGCCAGACGTAGATGTGCAAACATCTAATAAGACAATGAGCAGAAAGGCAGTGAACCACATAGAACCCTACCACATGACTCGAAATTTATTATGTGAATTAAATAATACAGTTCAAAACCTTTTTACATCACTTTGCTGTTCTCCCTTGGCACAAGAGAATGAATTAGACAGCTGTCACCTTGTCTGTAAATAATGTTCAAAGCTAATTTCTTTGAAGATGTTCCTTTATGTGCACTTCAGTAAGATGAATGTAGATAATTAAATATTAAGATATTTAAATCAAGTTGAATATAGTTAGTAGCTGAAGTAAATTACTACCTTGTACTGAATCTTTATGACTTGAAGCTGCTTGTTTTGTTTTGTTTTGTCTTACTCTATTCAGAAAGTAATACCAATGAATTGCGATTAGTACTGGATAAGATGTTCAGATGACAACCTGTTTTTTTGTCAAATAGGGAACATTTTTCCCCTGATTTGTGTCTTGCTGGACATGGCATAAGGTGAAGAATGTGAGGATCACATTCTAAGGCGAGATTGTATTCCGTGCTCTCTACCTGGAATAAGTTACTGAGCAAAACTGTGGAGTGAAAGCCTGTCTGAGGTCAGGGATAAAAACCAGAAGCAACACTCTGTACAAAGAGTAATGCCAAGGAAAAAGATGACCACGAGGCAGAGAGAAACATCAGAGAAAATGCAGTGAGATTTCTAATAGAGATGCAATCGGGGCACTGGTGTTTAATATTCCAATTCTACATACTCAGTGTCAAAGGGAGATTTGTCATTGGGCTTTGCCTGATTCGTTAAGACTTGACACACCATGGCTTTGCCTTTGCAGGAAGAGATGCTGAGGTAGCAGCACCAGAAATGAGCCTGTGCTCCCAGCTCTGACAGACCATTAAGCTATGTTTGCTGGATTTACTGCCCAGACTGTCAAATATGTTTGTCCCATGACAAGGAATATGAAGCATTAACAGATTGGAAAATGGTTCAGCATGAACTCAGGAAAGTAAATATGGTTACTTTTTACTCCATGAATTTTATTCCATGCACTTGAGCATTCACTGCTTAAGTATTTCAGAGACACAAATCACTTGCATCCATAGCCCATCAGTGTGACCTGAGTCTACAGCAAACCAGATATATCTCACTAACTAAAATAAAACTTAATTCATACTTATTGACATTGACACTAAAATGGAGAGAAGAAGATGGGCATGTGTATAAGCTCTCAATTGAAGAAGAGCTATATAGAGGTAAGAATGACAGAGCTGTCCAGAAGTGGCAGTGTTTTTTCCCTATTTCCAAGCTGTTTTGTGTAGCATACATTGTTATATCAAGTCATCCCACATGCAGTCTGGTTTGTTTTGATTTTTTAAGAGTCTTGCACTCCATGGATCAGGAGTTAGGACATACTTAAAGGACATACTTAAAAATCAGAGGACAGAGTCTCTCCTACATTTGCATCCCGTTTCTGCTACTTGTAGCCTGTATGTCAAAGGAGGAAATTAACATGGGTAACATAAGGGTATGGTGAAAACGAAAGGATTGTGTGAAAACAAGACATTTTCTGTATTCCTTAGCAGCTCATTTGCATGCAACCTAATAATGTAGTATTTCTTCAAGCATATATTTTTCTTGTAAGGAAGATGTAGCCTCATTTTGGAACAACACTGCTACACTGCAATACATTTGCAGCCTTTACATTTCATTAATTAAGTTATTTATTAGAGAACTACTCTATAAATTCCCCCCCAAACAGGCAGTAAAAAAAAAGCATATACATGCATAGTGCATAGCTGATTTACAGGGACTGTAAACTTTAAGCTATGTAGCAAAATAATGATTCCTTCAAGTTAGATGGCTGGGTTTAGTGACATGTGTACTAAACAGGATTACCCCCTGCAAACAGATACATTGCAAGTTGCCATTGCTCTTTGCAGTATAAAAACTGCCACAAACATACTGAAAGAGCGATCTGTTTTCTCTTTTAGCGAGCTGTTCTTGCAAAGTTGTGAGGGGAATAGCAATCATGTTTGTAATTAAAGATAACGCACAAATAACACACAATTCTGTGTTATCATTTTATCTACAAAACCCCAGAGTAAAACAGCAAAAGAAACACATATAGGGCTGTTGATGGGATATTCTCTGCCTGAATTACATCTCAGAGAGAGCAAAAATTTTGAGCATGGGTCCTAACAAAAATCAAATAAGATTCCATTTACTGCTGCTGTCTGCTCAGTACTATTCTATAATAGGTGTCAGAAAAAAAGTGCTGAAATAAACTTCGCCGGGACAACCATTACCTACAATTATTTCCTAGGAAGGTGGGGCTGCCTGTAATCTCCACTCACTGTCCACAGTGGTCTTCAAAACCTCTGAGATTATGGAAGCTTTCAGGTATTCCTGTTCCACAAAGGCCCGTCCAAGGGTCTGATAAGCTCTCCTGCTGATTCCTGTGAGCATATGGACAAGAGGGGCCCAATAGAAAGGTGTGTTCTTTTTGTAAAACATCAGACTTGTACGTAAAATCTGAAAATTAGTTCTGAGAAGCAGCAGGGAGGTGTTAATATCTTTCAGAGGGAAGGAAAAAGTGATACATATTATCATGAAATTTTAACTGAAGATAATGTTTTAAGAAAGGTCTGCTCTTTCACATAACCTCTTGGAACTTGAGTATTTTTCAGCAAATTCTCCCCACCATGGACATGCCTTGCTCATGAAGCCATGCAGAAGCAGGAATGGCTTGGTGAGGCTCTTAAGTCTGTCATACTACCTTGGCCCATGAGATTGGGCTTTGGTCTGGATATTGTCCAGTCTTCAGGCTGGCTGTGTACACAGGCCTGTGAGCCCATGTTGTCTTTTGCAGAGCCAAGGCTGCATGACGTCACTCAGGAGTAATCCCTTGGTATCCAACTCAGAGAACAGACTAGATATTCTTATTAATAAGGATCATCTTACCATTGTCACCTCTCACTTTTCCCACATTAAATTACCGTAGCTGTCCTTTCTGATTCTAAAATCTATTAATTTATGACCCTGGAATTAAAATTTGTCAAGACTTTGGAATATTTAGATGAAGGATTTTTCTTCTGATCCATCTTTGTATTTTAATATGATGAGAACACAGTTTTTCCAGTTATTTCAGTAAGGAACCCCCATATCTAGTGTTTAACTGGGAAAATACAAGCAACAGTTCATTACATTCCAATTTATAAACGGCCCCTAGTAAGTCCTGATGGAAGCCTGGCATGGGTTTTCACAGGAGCACAATAACACTCTGGTATGTAACATCTTTTAGACACTGTAATGGAAAAGACCACGGCAATTTTATGTGGACTATATGGAATCTAATGACATACATAAAATGTATGAGTAGAGCACTGTCAATGAAACTCTGCAATCGGATTATTTTTCTACCAGGCTCTAACTCCTGCTTCATGATGCATAGCGTATATCACAACCTAGTATTTCCCAGAAGAGCCCATAACAGTGAGAACTATTGATTAAATGTTAACCCCTTGACTCAGAAATTTGAAATTTCACAAAGTGCATCCCATTACCAGAGATGGTAATATGTTGAGAAAGATCAACAATTCCAAGATGTTGCTGTAATATGCATTTTTGTCTGTAGATTTGAATTTATATTTAAATAGTTCAAACTTATTTTTCACTGCATATGGTTATAAAACAAACACACTTTAAAATATAGTATTGGATGTTAGTATTACATGCACACACATATTTATACAGTAGTGACAAAATATTGTTTGTAAATTAGCAAATAGAAATATAAATATCAATCTGCATATGAATTTCAACATACTGTTATGCTAAATTGTGTATGTGTGTTTACATGCACATTTACATTAGCAGTCTATAATAACTGGTTATTTCCATATATAATTATGGGAATTGCATAAATTCTCTAATTATATAAATGTGGATACAATGTATTTTTTTTTTTACTTTAAAGCAAGTTAGTTTACTCTGAATTTCTTCATTGGTTTTGAAATTCAGCTTCTCCCTGGCAATTTTTTTTTCCCTAAAACCTTGACACCTTATCTGTAAAATAAACTCACGTGTTTTTATTTTTCTAATGAAATATTTATGAGACATAGTATTTTCTTTATCTAAAGAAAATATATAATTTAAGTCAGAAAACATTCAGCTCCTACAAACATAATTGGTGAATTTAGAAATAGGCAATTCTCAAAATAATCATTCAGATGAAAATCTCAGGGGTTCACACAGCAGAGCAAAACCTCAAGGCAAAAAGCACTGGAATTCTCTGTAATGCTTTCTCTGAGTGGATACTTTTGATTTCTAGGTGCAACAATGACTTTATTTACAGTGCCTTATACTAATGATGATGTCAGCCAGATGACTTAAAAAAACCCCCTAAATTGTAGAAATTATAGAACTCAATCAAAATATTGGGTCTTTGTCCACTTACTTTGTTTAGTTATTTTTTCTTCATTGCATAAGAAACTAATATTGCTGACTGTAAGCATTACAATTAGTTTCATTAATGCTCTACACATCAGCAGTCAAAGATGCTTAAATGTCTTCTTTCACTAGAAGTTACCCCTTAAATATATCACAGGATAGATGTGTCTACATTTCCCAGTGTCACTGATTCAAGACACAGCATAATGAGTCAGTGTGTAATACACTGTTGTATCAGCCTCAGAAATATTTGTAGGACATTCTAAAAACATCTTTAGCAACATGGTGTTGCAGTCAGGGGCTCCATACATCAAACCCATGTTTATGCAGTAACCCATAAGGTTACTCCTTTGGAAAGTCCTTACCAAGGTGTAGTCCATGGCAACAATATGATGGCTTTCATTTATCAGGAGCAGTGTAAAACCCAAGCACTGTACTAAATAAAGAGGAAATGTATGAGAAGTCCTGCAGAGTTTTACCTTTCATTACAGGGAAGTTCCACTGTAGTGGAGTGTTGGGGTCCCTCCCCTGCCATGTAGCCCTGGGAGAGGGGCCCTGAGGGCACAGACACGGGGCTTCCCTGTCCCTGCTCAGCCTCGTTCCCATGGGTTGGTTTGTGTTCCCTGCGCGGGCAGAAGGACCCTTGGTCCCGTGACTGGGACAGTTCCTGGGCAGAGCTCCAGCCATGCGGCTGGAGAAATAAACATCTCTGAAACAGCTATCAAGAATCTGTCTGTCCATATATATTTCCTTTCCACGGGACTCCTGGTTTGATATATGCGTGTTGCAGTATCCCCACTGCAACAAATGGTGGGGAATGCGGGCAGAACGATCCCCGATCCCTAAGCGACTGATTTGTGTGAGTAAACCCTGGAAACTTTGGATTCCTCTTCTTGGTTTTGCTTTGCTATTCCATATCTAAACTATGGAGGAACCGTGGGAAGACTCTTGGCTCTCCGAGCCACATATGGACATTTATCTTAAACTTAAAACGATTCTTGAACAACGATTTGTAAATTTTAGCTTGATTCAAGCTCAAAAAGAACTGAAACACTTCCTGGCATGGTTGTTTAAGAACTTTTTCTATGTTTCTTGGGATTTAATTCTTACCAAGGGCTTTTGGAAAACCGTTTGGACACAGTTAATATTTGAGTCAAAATATATGCCGATGGAAGAATATTTTCGTGAATATTATTTAGTTACCGAGACTGTTGAGCAATGTCAGCTGTGTCCTGGCGAAGGGAAGCCTGGCTCAGGGACCGTGCGGCCCAGGCCACGTGCACCGAGCGCTCTGCGAGCAGCAGCGAGGCAGTTCCCGCGTGCGGGCGGAGCCACGCGAGCCGCAGTGTCGGTGGCGGAGCGAGGCGCGGCGGGACCCGGCGGTGCCCGCCCGGTCCTGTGCAGCGCGTGGTGGAGCGAGCCCCGTGAACGCCCGACTGAGAGGGGAGGCGCGCGGGCGGCGCGCGGGCGGCGGTGGCGGTGGAACGGAGCCGCGCCCAGCCGAGACGCGCGCTGGAGCAGGGCACGGGGGGGTCGTCGCTCGGGGGCCCGGCCGAGACGTGGATGCAGCGCCCGGCATTGGCAGCGAAGCTGCGACCAGAGGAGGCGACGCGCGGAGAACTGAGCGGCGCGGCCCGGCCCGGCCCGCGCAGCCCTGAACGCGACCCCGGGAAGAGCGCGCAGGCACGAGCAGCCCCGACAATTCCAACACGGGAGCGACTGAAGGAGAGAGCAAAGACGCAGCGAGACAAAAAACAGCAGCCACTCAGAAAAAGATCATAGTAACTAAGACCTTAGAGATAGTAAAATGGTATAATGTTAAGCAAAATTATGGTTTTATAACAAGGTGTGACAACCAGCAAGACATATTCGTGCATAGAACTGCTATTAAAAAGAATAACCCTGAAAAATGCATCCCAAGCTTGGGAGATGGAGAGGTGGTGGAATTCAAAATTATACGAGGTAGAAAAGGGTTACAAGCATCACAGGTCACTGGGCCTGATGGTGTTCCTGTAAAAGGCAGTATATATGCAAAAAATCGTAGTCATGTTAGACAGTATCTCTATTGTAAGTCCCCCCTACAGTCTCCCTTTCCTAATCCCACCTTTCCCTTTTACCCGATGTCCTATTACCCCCAGTGTATTCCCAATCCGTTTTTTCATCCATGGTTTCCCTCACAAAACCATGCTTTTGCCAATTGTTTCCCCAAAAATCCCTTTCCAATGCCGAGTGGGGGATGAAAAGGGGGAGGGAAGAAGTTAAACCCTCTCCTGCCTCAGTTTCCCCACAAAGCATGCTCAGAGAATTCTGTCTCCCTTCTGTCAGCCCTAAGATGTTCCAGAGAATCTGTTTGGACATTTAAAGACTCAGGAGGGTGGCTTGTTTTGTTCTGAAACTGTTCTTGTTATGTTTATCCAGTTGTTTTCATTCTCCTTTTATTAAAATAAAAACGGGTGAGATGTTGGGGTCCCTCCCCTGCCATGTAGCCCTGGGAGAGGGGCCCTGAGGGCACAGACACGGGGTTTCCCTGTCCCTGCTCAGCCTCGTTCCCATTGGTTGGTTTGTGTTCCCTGCGCGGGCAGAAGGACCCTTGGTCCCGTGACTGGAACAGTTCCTGGGCAGAGCTCCGGCCATGCGGCTGGAGAAATAAACATCTCTGAAACAACTATCAAGATTCTGTCTGTCCATATATATTTCCTTTCCACGGGACTCCTGGTTTGATATATGCGTGTTGCAGTATCCCCACTGCAACAGTGGAGTTTATGGACTTGTGACTTTATGGAGTGTGCCTTTGATTTCTTATATTTTATCTATAGCTATTCAATCAATTGCTTTAATTTACTGTCTGGGCTGGCTGCAAGTTATTGTATATAAGTTTTGAGTCCTTGCAAGCATTGCAGGGCAATATTCATTGCAGAGAATAGCTATGTCTGACAGCACTTTATGGGATCTTGTGCCTATCTATATATGTGTGCCCCCTCAGCCAGCATTTCTTGGGAGTGAGGGATTATTTTTGACACTATGCAAAAAAGAAGGGAATAGTGGTCAGAGGCCGTTTTACATTTTTACAAGTCTGGATAAATTGTTCATAAGCATACTGTAAATATTGAACATTAAAAAGGTCCAGTTTAATCAATGTACAAATTGCAATGAGTAGCAAATATATAGGCAAAAAAATAATTTGATGTCACTGCACAAATATAACCTGAGATTTTGTCAGAAATGGTATCACAACAAAGAGTTGGCATTTCCTACTGGATTGCTCTGAAACCTAAGCTAGCTGGACAGCATTGCGCAAATAGGGAAACCAGGCACACTGTGTCTCAGTTCCTTTTCTTCCTCTTGTCCTCTGTATTGGGAAATCAACCACATCTTTTGTAGTCACTAAGTCCACTGTGCATATGGAAAGGTCAAAGGCAAGGCATGAGAAGAAGGGTGCATTTCCCAGTGTGGACACACTTTCTTGGCCTGAGCCTGTTAGACCTCCACTGCCTCATATGTGTAACAACTAGAATGAGAGCAGGTGCCCTGGCTCTCCCTCTCCTGGCTTTAGACTGCCCAGAGGATGGCCACCTGCCACTCTCTCCTTCCATTTAATAAGTAAGGGTTAAATTATGTACTTGGAAAGCAGGAAGACTGGGGATTTAAGGCCCTCACAGCCATCAGAAAAACTGCTTTTTCCATTTCCCCGGGAAATGTCGAGACATGTCTAGAAATATCCTTGGAAAGTTCTCTAAACATCAGGCTGTGATTCAGCTGGGATGTTTGGTTCTCCATCTGAAGCTGTGATAGGCATGGAAAAGTGATGGTGCTCTAAAGAGAAGGTAAAATGCAGGAAGGAGCCCAGAACTCTGAGCTCTTTGCTGTCGTACTGCACACAGAAAAAACACAAATGTGTTCCAGAAAGGAATAACCTAATTCATCAGGAGGCAAACACAGGAACAACTTCACCTTGCTCAGAAAGTCTTTAAATCTGATTGCTGGGAGGAGATGCATGTATAGGCATCTTAGGATAGATGGACAGAAGGGTATTTCCATATTTATATTCTTTATCATGCTTTTCCCTGGACTCTGATTCAGAACAAGGTGCTGGGTTATGTACACCCCAGGTTTGAACCACAAGAGCTCTTCTAATGGCCCTTCTTCTGTAGAGGAGGTGGCTCTAACTCCCAGTCCTCTTTATGAGATTTATATTAAGTAGTTATTGACAGGAGGGAGTGGAGGATATGAGACAGCATAAATAATCCTACAATCAAGATCTACCTCAAGTTAAAGCTGGAAATATGCACAAGAGAAACAACTATGAATGAGGGGAGTCAGTTCATTCTCAGCACTATAGGAGATCTTAGTGGTCTGTGTGTCCTTTGACATATGCCAATACACGCCATTTTGGCTAGCTGCAGTTCTGTGCTGCACGTTTCTCACACGGAACATACAACATTCATTTCACATAGACTGCTAAACAGCTGACAGATGATAATGACTTCATGTCATAGGTGACCCAAAGGTGAAGATCTCCATATCTCATTACACAGCCCCTTAGCTGTCCAGTAATCCCAAGTACTTTTTGCCAGGCCCACTCTTTTACGTGTGGAAAGAAAGTATTCAATCATGTGCACTATTTCTCTCCCTTTTCCAGATCCTTCCTTCAGGATGGGAAGCCCCTCAGGCTTTTCAGGACTGAGATACCATATTTGGAAGGTTATTTTCATCAGCTTGTAAAGCTTGAACCAAGCATCACTACTCCCAATCACACAGAGCTCTAATTGAAACCGTTCCCAGTAGCTCTGTATCTACATATACACATCCTGATTATGACAAAGCTCATGAATAATCACTGGTATGAACTTGTTCCTCATTGTCACAAGTTCAGAAAAGCAATGGGGATCCAATGGCATCACCCAATGCCTCTGCAGGGCAAAGATGACAAAGTTCCCATTTTCTAAAAATAATTACATAGCCCAGTGTGAATTTGTGCTGCAAAGGACACCAGGATGACTCACAAGCACAAAGATTATGAAAATGTATTCATGCTGCAGCATTAGGATTAGGATGGAGTGAAGTTGTAAATATTCAGCTTCACTTCAGGTTTCACCTCAGCTCTTCAAATTTCTGGCTAACTCCATTTGCAGAATTAACTCGGCATTGTTGTTTTCCTAAGCACCAAAAAATACTCCTTTCTAAAAGCCTTTAAATGTGATGCAGCAAATTCTTCTGCTTTAGGTGCTGTGCTCTCCCTCCCTTGTTAACATATGTGGTTTTCAAAGGGGGAGAATATGTCAGGCAATTTCTCTTTTCTGACCCTATGAATCTAAAATGAGATGGTTTCATTGTCTTTCTTTATTCGCACTGTAATTGCAGTTCCTGGTCTATTTCTAGAATGCACCTCTCTGGGGATCCACACACAATCACAATATATTAGAATATTTCTATGCTTTTGTTTTCTTCATGGCTCTTGTAATGTTTTCTTTCATATTCCTGATGCTCACTGGCACATACAGGAGTACCTCCATTGAAGTCAATGAAATGTCATTTATTTTCTGCCTGCTGAGGATTTGATCCAAAACCTTTAGCTTTATCTGCATTGTACCACAGCTGAGCAGTTTATTGTATATTTTGCTCACTTGAAGAGCAAAAATACATGTAGTTGTATATGTAAACTTCCTATAAAATAGTCATGTAAAACTTACGACTGTTATTATACAACATAAAGGGAGTCTAAATGATGCTAAGAAGATTATTTTCAATATCCTTAATTGACAAAACTAGCGAAAAGTATAAAATGAAATTTTGTCTCAGGATAGGATGGAGATCAAGATCAGTAACATCTGTGATACTTTACAAGAAAACTGAGGTTCTTCCTATTGGTCACTTCAATCTTCCATATAAACATTTTTGATAGCGTCAGCAGGTAGAATTTAGGTTAAGATCTGGTCAAATTTTTTCTATATGTTTTAAGAGAAATTTGAATTTTTCTGTTTTCAGTAGAAGTGAATGCTTTGGAGACATTGTTATAAAAATAAGCTTCCTACCTTGAAAATTATATTTAGGAAAAATGCTGATTTCGGTTGCAAGATACAGCATTTTTCTCAAAATACAAATATTTTTACCTGCTCATTATACAGTTATAGTTTTTTATTATTGTTTTTCATTCTCAGTAGTGGTTCTGTATGTCATATCCTGTAATGCCTAAAACTGATATGTCATAGAAAAAAGCATATGTTTATAGATATAGATATATACATATAAATTCAAAATGTTACTCTGGTCTCTTTCAAAGGTACTAACTCCAAGACAAAATGTTTTAAATCACAGTTGTTTTCCTTGACAGCTTTGATTTAAATGACTACACAATTCACAGTGTCCTTGTGCTTCTGCATACTATTTTCCAAGAAATTGTTTTGCCAAAAATTTTTTACCAAATGTGTTCAAGCTGCAGAAGAGGTAGCTGAGAAATATGACTGGAATAATATAAAAAGACTAATTTTTTGTCCCATGAAGACAGCCAGGCAATGGAGCAGGCAGTCCAGAGAGGCTGTGAAATTCCCATCCCTGGAGACTGTGAAGATTTGACTGATCTCACAGCTTTGGGCAAGAGTTTGCACTGCAGACCTCCTGTGGTTCCTTCCAACCTGGGCTGTCCTACTACCCTCCAGTCCTAGGAAAGGTGAATTATGTTGTAGAGCTACCAATGCTTTCCAGTGTAACCAAGGAGTTACTGTGGTAGAGATCAAACTTCTTTTCATTTTTGGTCACTCACAGAACGTTGTTTCTTTACTGCAGTCATCAGCTGGCACTGCTTTAACTGGATGGATATATGAATGACACTTCTGAGAAAGGTACAAACTCCAAGCAGTCACTAAAAAGTCTTCTGGAAGCCATAAAAACTACAACTTCTAATCCAGAAATTCTAGCAGACTCATGAAATATCATTAAGAGTGTGTTACTGTTACTATGATATATTGCGATCTATAACTTTTTTTTTTTGAGGGGCCAGAAAGAAAGCAAGAATGTAGCTATCCCATTAGGGGAGAAAGAACAGACAGGCTCAGGAGTTACTGGCCTGGTACAGCCCTCATTAAATCATGTGCTTCACAGATATAAATCAATTTCTAGTAATGCAGCCTTCCAAAGGCTTCCAAATTCCAAATCTTACTACCAAGATTTTAATATTAAATGTGAACCATTGTAAAGAAATACCCCAAATTTATTATTTTCAGCTTCAAAAATGCCTGGCTATTTTGTGCTCTGTCTTATCTAATATTTATAAAAACATCACATGACCACCTAGAAATTATTTAATATGATCTTAGCAACAGTCCAGGATGCTCCAGTTCAATGCGCTTGGCACCTTTATAATCTTTGCAAAATGTTGTGTGCAAAAAATACAAAACAATAACTATTGAAGTTTGTGTAAGGGTTTTGTATTATCACCACAATCATGGTTCTGTTATGCTCAGTGCTTTAAACACACACACACACACACACACATAAATTCCCCATGCCTCAAGGATTTGAAGTCTAGTGACTGCAGGGCAGATCATCAGAGTGATCTGGACACCTAGAAATGCATGGGACTGCCCACTGCAAATTTCAAAAGGAAAGAAACCTGGAAAGCACCACTTCTGACTTCAGCCCTCTAAACTGTCTTGCCTAAACTAGTTTTCTAGACTTCTCTCCTTCCACGGGCAGGAGATATATAGGCAGCTCTCAAGGCAGACTCACTACATCCTTAAACAAGTAGCATGAATCACTTCCTGCAGCACCCACTGTGTGTACAGGTATTTAAATTCTGAAGCCAGATGCAGAGACGTTTCTCATGATTTTGAGGGAAGGCATCTAAAATTAAAATGAATTTTTAATCAAAGTCTCCCATCTGTTTTTTTTTAATATAATACAAATAGCAATATTAAATTCTGAAATAATAGCAGAAATCATTCCCCTCTCATACCTTTTCCTCTTTTTCTTTATTCTTTTGTGAAATTTTTTAATAGCAGAAGTGAAATCTATTATGTTCTAGATCGAAATCTATTTCATTTTTTTCTGCCTAACTTTTGGAACTGTCTAGTTTTAAATTTTCCAGGAGTATAACATTTTGAAATATATTGGACTTTATAACAGTGCTCACAAGTATACCTGGAGCATAACAATTTCCAAAAAAGAAGGGAGTGAGGGAAGATATAGAAAGAAGTGGGAGGGAAAGGCACAGATTATTCCCACGGACAAAAATGATGAAATGCTACGTATTCCAGTTTGATACACTAAGAAAAAAGAAGAGGATAACAAGTTCAAAACAAAAAAATGTTTCACTTCAGACCTTATTATTTCATCTGAAAGCCAGATGAATAAGCCTTTTTTATTTAGGTATGTGTCTCCAGTTCACAACCAGAACTGATTCATCAACTTTTTATTTTATTTAATGTTAAATTTACCATTTATAGCTAATATGAGATACTTGCAAGAATTTCCAAAGACAGTAAAAAATTTTCCCACCCAAATGCCAGGCAATTCAAAGAGATGTGTGGGACCTTTGCTGGCCAAACTCGTGCCACTGACAGACTGCCAGCAGACCTTTGGTGCAAAACTAATCACGCACAAAAGACCAGGAGAGTAGACAGGGCTCACGCAGCTATTGATCTACAGCCAGCAACTCTTGTGTTTGACAAGGTTCTCTGCAGCTAAATAAGCCACAATCAGAGCATTTAAGCAGATATTTAGATTAAGGCATTGGCCCCAGCATTAACAAGGCTGTGTTAAGGTTAAATTCAAGTCATCACCACCACTTGCTGTTTTAACAAGTGCTGTGTAATTCCCTAAATAATCAAGCACTAAGCAGGTAAGGTGGTGTTCAAAGCCACAACCTAGAGTCAAAAATTGAAAGGATAAATCTCTGAGAATCTCTGGGCATAATTGTATGTAATGTATAATGGGCTTTCTGCAATGAAAATAAGCAATTTTGAAGACTGGATAAACCAGGGAAATGGCAGTTTGGGGGACCATATATCATCTCAAGCACTACAAGGTCCTCTGTGATTTGAAGTGATTGTGAATGAGGTGTCTCTCATTTGTCATGTTTAGTTTTAAATCTGTGTTCATTCCCACTGTTAAGCAAAGGCAAACGTTGATATTTGCAGTGCAGGGTGTCCTCACAGAATGTAAAGGGCAACTGAGGTAAACCACTACCAGGACACAAATTATTTGTTGAAAATTTCTTGGCTACAGCATTTGTTTTAAATGTGTGTCTTACTCCTTTCACCTCAGAGCAGACTGAATGCTCATCAGTGTACTGATTATTGATCTTGTGCTCATATACTGAACAAAAGCACTGTATTATCACAGAACTTTTTCTTGCCTTTATGGTGATTATAACACACTTTACAAAGTCCATGTCTCATAAGAGCCTGTAAAGCTTTAAGGCATTGTAATGATCAGGGAAATCATATAAACAGAGCACCCAGGAGTTGAGGAATTGAGAACATTTACAAAGAACTAAGCTTAAAAATACATTTTGAACATCACAGAAAACCTCTTTGTATCATGTTGTTTCTTTCTCTGAATAAAGGTAATAAAAATTCACAGCTGTTTAAGTAAAGCACATTTTAATATCATAGTCCACTGAGCTCCATAACACCATCTTGATTTGATTTCTCATGTTCCACATTTAGTAATCACCCAGTTTGTTCTCGTGGGTAATAGAAATAGTATTTATGGGTGAGAAAGGCTGCAAACAACTCCTGTCCTTGAGAAGCCATTCACTGTACTTGTATTCCTCATACACTATGCTCTGTCATATTCAAGAAGCTTCTCACAGGTACAATAGCTTCAATTGTAGCTTCAATTCCAGGGGTAAAAAGCTTTCCTTTTTCAAACAGAAAATGCACCATACCTACGTTTTACTGAATAGCTTCCAGAAAACAATTTGCTGAGCAGTTCTGGGTCATGAGTGCACAGCCACATCCTCAGTATTGGAAAAAGATATAAGAGATGCTTAAAGGATTGGAAAAATATGATATAGGGACAGTTGCCTAGGGTTTAAGTGTAACAGTAGTTGGTACAGAGAAATAAATCAGATAATGGTTCCACAAGAGATTGTGTCTCTATCTGTGTGGCACAACTGCAAAAAGGCATTTTAATATATTTGGCCTAGCAGGCTGTCTCCTGCCATGGAATAAAATTGTTCAGTCAAGATCTCACATTTATGGAAACCTTGGCTATTTTACCTTTCTCATCTTTTCCTCAATCCAGATACCCCCTTGACATGTTGCTAAACCTCTATTTTCCTTGATTTGGGGTGAAAGGAAATGAAACCTAGAAGGAATAAGATATTGCTCAAGAATATTAGGAGATAGCATGGCAGAAGGAATAAAACTGAATAGTAGCAAATTGAGTAGATAAATTGCAAGTCAAACATAGCTGATGAATCATGGTGCAAAAATATTTGTAGCTTGATACCTATGAGAAAAGAGATGTTTTCCTCATTACCTTGTCTCTCTAGCACAGTGTCAGTATGCTGTCTTTGCAGTAGGCTGAGTATTTTTAGGGAATTTATGAGCTGGATCCTATGTTCTTTATTAAAAAGATAAATGAATAAGATGTAACTGATCTACACATTCTGTTGAAAATATACTTTTCATTCTGTTGTATGGCCTCTGCTCCTCCTTCCCAATCAGACAATCCGTGACTGGTTAACATTCAGTGGATAGAGGCTTGGATAAGTCATGCCCTCTGCATATTGACATACCAGAGAGAGGGTAATGCTAAAATCCCATAAAGTATCTTGACTTTGCTTTTCCAGGAATTCCTGCTATTAAATTTGTTTTGAGAAACCCCAAGGACAACAGGTACTCCTACAAATGGGAAAGATACACCAAATACATTTTTTTTTCATTGTATAAAATGAGACATCTGCATAGAAAATCAAATGGTGTAAATTGGTTTCAAAAAGACATACCCTGATGGGGGCACATGCACTACTTCCCATCCAGTAGGTCCATGGGTCCATCCAGAATCCTGGATAGAATCCTCAGAACACAAGTGCACGGGTTTTTGTTTGAAAGAAAAAATCAGAACTGAGTGTTTTACACTTGTAATATTACTGAAAACTCCTTTCAGAGAACTACTTATAAAACAGGCAAGGTCAGATAAGCTTAAAGCAAGCAGCTGAATACCCCAGCTGTAGAAATCCTGAGGCCATCCCTTATACAGCAAGTTCCATTAAAATACAGATTATATCAGAGAAGAGATGTAGCTTTGTACTTTAAAACCTGCCTATTGTGCAAAAGGCATTAGGATTATATCAGTCTAGCTGAGGGGTTTATGGCAATTTAGATGATGGCAAATTATTAATGTAGAAGTACCTGTTTTATCGAGAATATCACTTTGCTTTTTTGTCTGATTTTCATCCTGTGCCATATGTACAGCAGTTGATCAAAGGCTGTGAAGGCATTATCTCTTGCCTCACTTATCATTTCCAAGAAAAGATGAGAAGGAGGAGAAAGGAGGGACAGAAGATGATGATCAGAATAGAAAAGTTTCGAAGTAGATCAAATAAGACTGTCGTTAATAGTTTCTCTTTAATGAAAGGCATCATTAATCAGCTGTAATGGTGACTAAGAGTGTTGGTAAAACAGTAAATAAGCTGAAGAAAGCAGTCTCCAAGAATAAATGTATGCTGCACTGCAGCAGACATGCTTCTCATTAGTTTAACTCAAATGTCACTAGTTAATGGGGAAAGCGATTTAGCAACGTCCTACATGGTAACACTGTGGTTTCTTCATCAGCCTCACTCTGGGGACCTGACCAGTGTACCTGTGCAACATGACAACAGCAGATATGCATTGATGAGTGCTTTGAAGACTGTAACCAAAACCAAACCAAACAACAAAAAAGGGCCCAAACCCACCAAAAAAAACAACCAAACAACAAACTACCAAAAACCAAACAAAACACCCCACAAAAAATCAGTCGAATGTTACAGAGTTCTGTTACTGCCTCTGCATAAAAAATTGCCTTGCTTGAAGCCCCGCCACAAGGATTTACACTGCAGTACAGCTAAGGAACAGCTGGGAGACAAGGGGATCAATAGCATCAATGCTGTTGGTGCAGTGCCTGCATGAGTCACAGCACCCATGCCTGGCACCAGACTGAAGCAATGCACACCACAGTCTCTCCCTGCCTGCAGCAACCTGCCCCTCCTCACCACCCAAAACCTGTGCACCTGGCTGACTTGCGTCCTCTCGCCAAGGGAGGACTCTTGAGCCCGGGCTCTTTAAGCAGAGAAACTGGCTTAGCTTTTCAATAGATCCTTTGGAAAGTTCCTACGAAAGCCTGCCCCTCCCCTTCAGAGTGTCACACACAGTTAATGGTAGTAAAAGTGTTGTATCATCCTCCTCTGCTGCTTGCAGAGACAGAGCACAGAGCTGATAATAACCTGTCCTGTGGCTCCTGTGTGGGCCAGTGGAGTGGGCTGGAGCTGGAGCTGAAGCAGAGACACATCAAGAAAGCAGAGTCAACATCTGGAAAAGTCCCTAAAGCTAGACCAGGAACCAGAAAGATTTTATAGCTGTACCAAGTTTGCTGCTGCCAAAGTCAAGAAACAGGACCAAGGGGAGTAATCCTACAGCTCTGTTTTATATCTGTCTCCCGTATCTGCAACATCAAAAAAGCTCCTATTAATTGCTAAGAAAATTATCTTTTAAACATTAATGAGAAGACTAAATGGAGACATTTTGCATTTATTTGAATATTAAAAATAAGAGATATTCTAGTGAATCTAGTAGTCTGAATCTAGTGAATCTAGTAGTCTAGATGAATCTAGTAGTCTGAAAACTTAACGTAGTGCAACAATAAGAAACCCCCAATATCAAATATTCACCTATGAAATCGAGACTATATTTCATCCAGCCATCAGTATTACATTTTAATATACGGAGGGACTTGAAAGGCCACTGATGTGAATAGAATTGCTCTGGAAAAGCAAACTTAAAACTATTTGGACAGAGATAAGCTGGTAGGTGTTTTTCACCCAGAAACATGTGCTTTTTGAAAGGCACAAATAAGTTCTAGGAAGCATAAGAGGTTAAAAAAAATCCAAATTGGTGAGTGCTGATAAATTAGGCTTTGCCTTAAGTATTAAATTACTGGTTTTGCTCCACTATTAAACTTTTTCAGAGTTTTTTCGCACATAGGAGAAGGACCCTTTACTAAGGAGGATTAAGACCTCAGATTTAGGTAATTCCTCCTGCTTTGCTTGTTGCTACTGGAACTTCAGTGAATTGACACCAATTCCTCTGAAGTCACTATTCTGTGGATGTAAGGGAAGCAGGAAAAGGCTTCAACACAGTAACTGACAGGCATCATCTAGAACCTTTTAGTCCCTTCCTTTAACCACAGAATTTGCTTTTAGTAATACTGAAGCTGAAGGACAAAAAGTGTATTCAGATCAAAACTTGACATAAATGAATAAAGGATATAGAAGAAGCACAAGAACACCCAGATACTCTCCCTAAGGTATCCTCTCAGCTCTCAGCAATCTTAGTGTCCTAAGCCAGTTATTGTGTTTTCCTCTGTGTTTAACAGCCCTTAAGGATCTTCTTATTTCCCATTAATTCCATGAATTGCCTTTTGCAGCCACTTGTACTTTTAACATCCGCAACATCCTGTGGTAAAAAGGCAAAAACTTCCCCAGACAAGCTCAAATTATGCAAGCTTTAGAAGACAGCTAGTGAAAATGTGAGAAACCATAAATAATTTTTTCCATGTTTGCTTTTTTCTGTCCTTTGCACAGTTTTGTAGTTTCCTTCACTAACTCCTTTTCCAAGTTTAGACATGCCAATCCAGTTTATCCTTTCAAGAAGGCAGAAACCCTTATTAGAAGGGCTTGATGTTCTTACACAATATTTGCCATTTTGCTATTTCCCTAGAGACGTCTAGGAAAACTGGGATTATCCAGTTGCATTATTTTTGTTCTATGACTAATTTCATTTTAATATTCCTTTATTCCCTTCATATTTCTGTCTCTTTTTTTTTTCTTCTTTTTTTTTTTTCTTGTAAAGAAGATGAATGTACAGGCTGAGAGATTTGGGGTGGTTCAGCCTGGAGAAGAGAAGACTATGAGGAAACCTTAAAGCACATTCCAGTACCTAAAGGGACCCTAAAAGGGAGCTGGAGAAGGACTTTTACAAGAGCATGTAGTGATAGGACAAGGGGGAATAGCTTCAAACTGGAAGAAGGCAGGTTTAAATTATGTATTAGGAAGAAATTCTTTACTGTGAGGATGATAAGGCACTGGAACAGGTTTCCCAGAGAAGTTATGGATGCTTTATCCCTGGAAGTATTTAAGTCTAAGTTGGATGGGGCTTTGAGCAATTTGGTCAGGTGAAAGGTGTCCCTGCCTATGACGGGGTTGGAATGAGATAAACTTTGTCTCTTCCAATCCAAACCATTCTAGGTTTCAATGATTCTGTGAAAGTGAGAAGAGTAATTTGTTATCCCAGACCTGTGCAGCTGCCTGCCCCACCTCTGGGTGCCTGTGCTTCAGCAGGGACCTTCTTGATGCAGTGAGAAGATGCAAGCCTCAAACAGCCCCCAAAGCCACAACATTTCTACTCAGTGTTTTATATTAATAATCTTCAACAGCTCATTATCAAATTACTCAGCTACTTTTTAAAAACACTTTTAGGTAAGAGCCGAAGAAGAGGCAGTTCTAGCTGCCTTTACAGATATTTCTAATTAGTCACCAAGTTTTCCTATGAGAACAAGCTCGGCTAGAACATTGAAGTGGCTGAAATTCAGTCATTCCATGTGCCAAAGGAAAAATTTACCCTTTCACCTCCAACACTAGGGAACAGTTGGTTTTCACAGAGAACACGCAAAAAGTCATGTCCTGCTGATTTGGTTTACTAACTGTGCAACTAAAAATATTCTTTTTGGCCTGTCAGAACAGCTGATCTTGTAATTCACTTCAAAATCCCAGTGACTTGCACAAAAAAATGCCTGTATACTGAAGAGGTGAAGAAAATATCTGACTGAGCTGCAGCTGGAGAATATGGCTTGCTCCCACTGTCTTTTCCTGCACATTTGAAAAGAGAAGTCTGCTGATATTTATAATTGGAACCATATTTTTGCAATGTGCTAATGCTAAATGCATGTAGCAGATGAGGGCTTCTGCCTGCACACAGGACAGTTGTTGGCCTGTTGATATCTGCACTCAAAAACTAAGGTAAACTGCTAGCACCCAGAGATCTGCCTTTATCTGGAGGCATATTTTCTCTCACATACTCTGAATTAAAACCCTGAAGAAACCTTTAACATGTCAAATAGGAGGAATTATTACCCTACTCTGAAAAGACTCCTTGAACATTTTAAACTCTTTTGTGTCTTTGCCAGTGTGAGACCAAAAAATAACCCCAACTGCAAATCTTTACTAAGTAGCACAGACCTAAACCCTGCCAAACTGAGTTGGTAAGCACTTCAATGGACTCAGGAGTAGGGGAGTTGCTAAAAGTATCATCTAAAGCATCAGAAATGGTACTATTTCCATGCCATTTTATTCTAGGTCTTTCCATTTTCTTCAGCTGTGCTATACACTGGACCAGCAGGCTTCTTTGAGAGCCACTAGGAAAGAGAGGAGTTAAGGCTAAAAAGCCCAGAGTCTGAAACCTAAATTGCTGCAATAACAGCTGTTGACAAACACAATAGGGAAATATCCCAGAAACCAGTTAACCAACAGCATGCAATCAACCAAATGTATGGATTTTGCTGTCAGAGGTTGAGACATAGCCATCCTCCCTATGATTAATGCATGTTTGCACTTCAGTCAGAGGTCCTCCTCTTTCTGTCCATTTTTGGACTGCTCCAGTGCAGTCAGCTGCACATCAGAGTCTGTCAGGAAAGATCAGCCTGGCACTGCAAAGCACCCAGCTCTATAGCATTCATCTCCATTTTGTTCTTCTAATAAAACAGTCTTGGGTTTTGTTTAATTTGGTAGAATTCAAATCTAGCATTGTCATCTGCCAGAGATAGATCCCAAAGAGTAACATTTCCATTTAAATGCTTTAAATGCCACATACAGACTTATCTAGACGTCTGCCTGTTTTGTTTTGTTTTTTGTTTCTGTTTAGAAGGAGAGGAATGCTTAGCTCTATGAGTTTATGGTAGCAGAGAGGAAGAGGCATAGTGCCAAAATATTTCAAATCAGATCACCATCATGAGCTCTGCTATCTCAGAAGGAAAAAAAAATATTAATGTTGCCTGCAGGTGGGCAAAATTCAGTGCTGCCAAGAAAAATGCAAGCAAAACTGCCTTTACCTCTAAGAAAAGTGTCTCCAGCTGCTGCATTATGGTACGAAACAAGTTCCACATGTCAGATGAGGAATGCAGTTTGGTGCTGAAAAAAAGAAATGGCAGGCACCATCTGTATTCTTATAAATTCAGCAGTTGCCTAGAGAGTTGCTGCCATTGAAAGAAGATTGCTTCTCTTCTATTAATAAGGAAACTTGACAAGACTGAAAAGGACTTGAAGGAGCTGTCATTAGAGAAGTTTACATTCCACAGCATCTCCCAGCAAAGAGAATGCAGCACTGAAACACATAGGTACTCACCATCCTGTGACTGCCAAAAATTTCCAGTAAATAGACCTAGTTCTTGGAGAGAAAAGGGCTGGGGCAGTAGCAAATCTACATATTTTTAAAGCAATATTAGGTACTGTTTGATTTCACTTCTTATAAAGACTTCAGAGAGGGTCTATCTGTAAATAAGGGGATCAAATGTATACCTCACAACCCTGTATGCAGCAGTCTTGAAATCTATTCTGTGAAATCAGGAAAGTCTTGTTCTGTAACCTTGCTGTCAGCACATGTAACACCTTCCAAGGCAAGGACCACCTGTCTGTGTCCACGCTCCTCCAGCCAATAGGAAATGGCATGAAATGAGAGGAGAATTAAAAGGATTGGTAAGGAAATCTGCAGCAACCACAAGATGCAGCATTGTGCATTGGTAGATATACATTTGCTTGTGGATGTCAGGGAAGAGAAGGGGGCTGATGTCATGTTCAATGGATTCTGTGGCTTTCATCCACCTGGGCTGCCTGCCTGGGTGCCACTGCCTTCTCCCCACACAGTGCCATGAAAGAGAATGAACTTCTGCAGAGTGGCATGGAGGTGAATATGTCAAGCAGCTCATTAGCACAATGCTGGTGCATTGCTCATTGTTAAGATGCCAATTCCCATTTTCAGCCTGGAGGGTATGCAAAGGGCAGGTAAACAGTTAATGAGCACATTTCTTTGAATTGAGCAGCTGATTCTGTGCTGAACTTTTAAATCTTTTATAGCTGTGATATTTCAGAGTCCTAAAAATGAATCAGAACATCTGACAGGTATGCCATGAAGTTCCATATACACACTGTGCCAAGATTTAGCACTGAGAATTTACCTTCTGATATGCTGACAAAGGAAAAATGTTTTATGCAGAGGTTTGTGGGCTGTTTTGCACCTAAAAGAAAATGGTAAAATTGAGCTTTTTACTGTTTCTTTTCTCACATAAAAAAATTATATTGAAATACATGAGTGGTTTCCCAGTATTACCACAAGCAAAAGGTTACTTCATCAATAAAATAATGTTGGTGCTCAAAGGCTTAATATATACATTACTGACGAGGTAGCGGTCAAGGTCAATATTGAAATACAGTCAGCAGTGTCCCAAATGTTAAACTAATCCTCTATTCTTACATTGCCCAGTTCATCTCAAAGTCTTTCCCTCTCTGAAAAAACAGGCAACACTTAACCAGCCTGAGTGATAGCTACAATTGAAATGCAGCCCCTTTGCTGCATCTATTTACCATCCTGCAGTAAAACTGCACACTTTTGTTGACCAGAAAATCAGAAAAAGAAGTAGCAAATTTTCCAAGGAAATTCTTATTTTCCAGAGCCAAGAAAAACAGAGAACCATAGAATCAGAGAATATGCTGAGTTGGAAGGAACACATTAGGACCATCGAGTCCAAATCCTGGCCCCACACAGGACACCCTGAGGGTCACACTATGTGCTTGAGTGATCAGCACTTGCCCATCCACTTCCTCTCATGAGAAAGTTGCAACTGCAATGAGGTCTCTTCTCAGTTTCCTCTTCTTCAGACTGAACTGACCAAGTGACCTCAGTTGCTCCTCATAAGACTTCCCCTCCAGACCCCCAACCATCCTCATGGCCCTCCCCTGAACACTCTCTAACAGTTTAATATGTAATATTTCATTTTGATATAAAGGAGTTTTGTGATGTGGTACTGAGAAATGCTCAATCTCATCTAGACACCTGCTGCTGCACCCCAATCCCTGTTGCTGCAGTATGAGATCCTCTTTCCTTCAGTGGACAGAGATATTCTGACTATGAAGCAGACATTTCTGTTCAAATCCATATTTATAAGAAGTATCCAAAAGAGAAAAGAAAAGAAAAAAAAAGGTAGACGTTCACAACAAAATTCTGGCAAAGAGAAAATAAATATTTCTGTCCCTTCCTTGATTTGAGTAAATGTACACAGAGAAGCAATTAAAAAAGGCTTAACTTAAATTGGTTTTCCAGATGAACAACGGTTTGGATAGCAGTGATTGCATATATAACATTTATCCCTTGGGTTAATGATACTCTCTTCCAATTTTCCTTAATCCCATTACAAAGTCAATAAATATTTCTTTTTTCCTAACACTATTCTCCAGCATTGTTTAGAAAAAGGAGAAAGAAGAGGAGAGGAGAGGAGAGGAGAGGAGAGGAGAGGAGAGGAGGGGAGAGGAGAGGAGAGGAGAGGAGAGGAGAGGAGAGGAGAGGAGAGGAGAGGAGAGGAGAGGAGAGGAGAGGAGAGGAGAGGAGAGGAGAGGAGAGGAGAGGAGAGGAGAGGAGAGGAGAGACTAAATTTAGAACTTGAGTTTGAGGAAGTTGGAAAATCTTTGTATTAAGATTGCTCATCTGATCTCAAATTTCCTCTCTCAATAGCATTTCAGCAGTTGACACCAAGTGTCAGAGCCCACATGATGTGTTGCACCTCACCGAGGGACTCTTGGGATAAAGAAATTAACAACATATAGGAAAAACTTCCAGTAGTGTCCCCTGTATCCTACCACCATACAAATGTACTCCTAGGCAGAGCTGCTACAGCTCTTAGATGTTGGTGGCCTACCACTGTATTGTATTATAAACCACTTTGAAATCTTCTTCTAAAGATTTCAAGATTCTCATTTTTCAGCTATTCATCTTTGAATTATGACAGAAGGAAGGTCCTGGCCACTAGGTGCTTTTCTCTGACTACATATGTAATTTGCATATATATGTGTGCATGATCTTGTTGATTATATATATATATATATATACACAAATACATGTAGCAGTTCTTTTCAAAGTTACTTACTAATACACTAATTATGCAAATTTTTTAATCAGGTGCATTTATAACCATAATTACAGCACATAATCCATCCCTGAGACAACTTAATGGATTGGACAGAAAAAAGATAAAAAAGATCTGTCTGATCTCTTTCATCTTAAATATTTTAATGTCTTTTGTTGTTCCCATTGCATTTTGCGCATTTAGAAAATGTCTATCCAAAACAGCACTGTCAACTTTTTGCACATTTTTTAAAGAATATCTCTGTTAAAATACCATCAGAACACAATCTGGTTTTGTTATGCCCGTTGACAATCAACAATGCTTTTTTTATTCCTTGAACTGTGCTTATCAGCTGAACCACAAATGGGAAGCACAACAAATGCTTCAGAACAATGCCATCAGACACAGAAACTTTATGATTACTCCTGTCCTACCAGCTCTTTATGAAAACTGCAGGTCACAAAAGATTAAAATTCTGCCTTGACTGGGTTCATATTTTAATAAAAAGTGGAAAGGGGGCAGGGAGCCTTGGGAGGATCAGATTAGCTGTCTACAGAAACACTAGTTAAGTATCATTAACTCCACTGAAGCTATTCATAGTTAAAGCCGAAAAATGCCCAAGTTGACATTCTTTCCTCCCATGCTGTCGGGGGGGAGGTCAGAGACAAGATTTTCCACTTCATCTCCCAGTTTGCTTTTATGTACAGGCTCTCAGCAAGCTGCTCATGTTGCCACAACAGAGACCTTGAACCTTCAAAGCTATCTACAGAGACAGATCCTTATCCCTGATCAATATGGATCAGCAAAGAGGCACAGACTATCTACACATATCTGTTTGCAGTACTGGAACTTATATTTTCAGTGACTGAATTTACTTTTCTAGAAGGGCAGAATGTCACTACCAATTGGTGTCTGCAAAGTGAGCTAAAAATACCTCATTTTCATAGAACAATAAGAATGGGGAGATGCTATCATTGGAGAGCCAGTCATCACTGTGACATAGAAAAGTCAGCTGTGCACCCATCACTGAATCCTTTTCTGTGCCAGGAAGAAAGATCCACCTAAAGGTAGAGGAGGTGATTTTTCTCCAGGAGAGAGAGTTCTGCATTAGGTCCAATCTGAATGAATACCAACATGCATGACCTAAAGGGGGAAAAGCTACATTAGTTTATTTTTCACATAATGCTATGCAGTGATGAAGGACAAGAATATTTTGCAACTCAGTGCAAGAGCAAAGACCAGAAAAATACAAATTTGCTTGAAAACGTGCCATCCATGGGAAGAATCGTTCATTCTGTAGGCACTGAAAAGGAGGAGTGGAAAATCTGAAAGGCATGACCCTGATGGAAATTAACGTTGTAAGCTGGAAGTTAGACACAATTAAGATGCTTAAAATAATTCTTAAGACCAAAGAGTCTTGGTTGAAATGTTTTCATCCACTTTTTCCTCAAATATTTTTTGAAGGGAGGACCTTAACCCATCACTGGTCAGAGAAGCTGCCTCCAACAGAGACGGCTGCAGAACCAAAGGCAAGATTATGTTTTCAATTCAGCACTGCCCCAAACTCCATCTTGCAGCCCAGATATTTTCTTTTAGATGCTAAATATCATTTGTTGAGGGGTAACAATTTGCTCTTCTTATTGCAGATAGACTTTTGCCATGTGACACCTCACATATCAGCATTATTTCTAGAAATTAGGAATTGAGGAGTTCATGGTGTTCACTTGATGTTTTTTCTCTAAAGTAACTTGGTTTCCAAGTGTATGCTTCCACTTTGCATTCAAGGAAGATGTAAGCTTGTTTCAATAAGGGTGCTGATAGAAGGACTGCTTCCCTCAAAGGAGTTGTTTGTATTAAATATGTATGGGCTGACTAAAGAAGATCCATAGGCAATATTAAAGTGTTTTAATAACTGGAATGTAAGGACAAAGAAGAGGAAGTGATGTAGGTGCATATTAATGGCAAAACCAAAATGAAATAACACGATAAAACATCTTTGACCTTTGCTTGTGACATGATGTTAATGCTAGACCTGAAGACAGCCAGCAGGGAAAAATTCTGCATAGGCTAAGAAATGCTTCCTATGAAACTCCCTACCCACAGAACTATACACATACTCCTCTCAACTTCTTTCTCTATATATGTGTTTGCAGAACCAATATAAGATTCACAGACTTCTACCAAAACTCAGTTGTTCAGATGTGATTTATGGAACATCAGCAACTGTGAATATAGCCTAATATGAAGCAAGACAGAGCATGCCTCTGCTCTATCATTTATGCTGAAAGCCTGATAGTTGCAGGGAGGAAATGGGGTCAGTATCCACATGGTTAAGAATAAAATACAAATCAAATACATTCATGTTGCCTACTCAGCAAAGCCACTCTGTGTTTTACTTCATGAAAACTCACTCAGTGTTGATTATAAACATTGCAGCATTGATTATCGAGACTACAGACAAGAGGCAAGCCATTAAAGCTGAAGGGATGAAAACAAAATTCCTAAAAACAGTCAAAGATAGAAAACAATTATCTCTGCCTGGCTTTTGGGGACACAACATTGTGACACACCATCACATGTGAGTGGTACATGGGCTCAGCTGTGATAATATTTCTGTTCTTTTTACCTAGGAAGTAAATTCAGATTTTGTCCAGCTGCTATGTCAGATGGAGTTTATTCAATCTGAACAAGGTGGGAGCAGGTCTGTCCCCTCTAATGCCTTTAGGAAAAGCAAAAAGAAAATTCTGGAGCATAGTCCTTGCAAAGTCCCCTTTACTTTTCCTTCATGGGGATGGAAAATGCTGCCCTCTGCATACATACACACAGTCTCATACATGAATCAACCAGTGACTCATTTGCCAGGCAACCTGGGTGCTGGGATCTCTGCCAGAAGATGGTCTATCCATCTCTCGTGCCCAGTGCAGGACTTTTGGGCCTAGGGTCAAGCTATCCATCATTTTCAGAACTACATATCCCATGATGTCTTAGCTTTCAAAGCCAGGCAGCACTGAGAGGCCGCTGTTTCACTGTGGCCATAGAAGGTTTCTTATACACTTATTCTTCCATGGTGGAGAGACACACATCTCTTTGGTAACTCTCTATTGCTGGACCTACATCTCATGGGCATAAAAAGACTTCCTCAGCTTCCAAGCAGAAACAATAATGATGAGTGTCAGCTAAACCCCCCAGCAAGGTCAGACGGAGCAGGAATACTTTTGATTTTAATTTTATTTTAGGTATCACATACTGGACATTTTCTTAATTTTTGTTCCATCTTCATTGTAATCAACCACAAACAACCTCCAGTAATCCCGGCTGCACATTGCTACGAAGTTTTCTTTACCGTCTTTCTTGTTGGCTGTTCCCAGTACAGTGTATGTTATTCTTTTCAAAACAGGCCTTGAGCTCACTCAAGAGTATACAAAGGTTTGGCTTTTTTCTTAAGGGAGAAATGCAGAATAACTCCTTAAAAGTAGAGATCAATCATTAAAGAAATTCTTTACTGGATTGTTCCCTCTTTATGATTAGCTTTCCTTTGAAATAAGCAAGGAATATCTCAATCTGAATGTCATTTCTGTGATTGTCTCATGTTAAAACCACAGCTTAATAACTATGGAAGAAAGCAAATGGGAAGAGGCTTTCACACAAACAAACAAACAAACAAGCAAACAAACCAAAAGAGTTTGTCTTATTCTCACTAGCAAAGAGAAAGAGAATAAATTTCTGGAGAAAAAAGGCAAAAGCAACACTTCATTGTAGGTCTTCTCCTTTCCTTGTGGCAAGCAATTAAAATTCTCCAGTGGTGCATATTCTAAAATCCTAAACAAGTCCTTCAGAGCATCACTTGTAGCCTGTAACCCTCACTCCTATCTCCATGAGTGTTCCACATCTGGTGATGCAGGTTTCAGTTCTCTTCTGACTGAAATCATGGGGAATTTCACCTGAGCAATATCAGAGTAAGCAACGGGAGCCAAGGGTTCCTACAAGTGTAAAACCACTACAGAGCTCCATGATAGACCTTTCAAGTGGCTCAGGAACTACTTAGCCCCCAAAGAGCCAAAATTAAATTATCTTATGCAGAATACCCCCTATCAGTACCAAGGCATCTACTGTTTGTCATTTCAAACCCACTACCCAATCACAACTTTAACACAAGATTTTGGGAGTTTTGCACACCAATATGTTTTCCACCACTCTTCTTTTCTTGTATAATTCATCAGGCATTAGTGGAGTTTCTTAAATGTCCCATACTATTACTTTGCCTGCAGTCCTCACATAAGGAAGTAGAGAGCTGGAGAACTTTACTATCAAGATCTATCTGCCAGTCAGGTCTATCTGAATGGTCAGGCAAATCTTTGGTTTCATACATTCATAGAAGCACAGAATAGTTAATGTTGGAAGGGATCTTTAAAGGTTATCTGGTCCAATTCCCCATACAATGATCAGTGACATCTTCAACCAGCACCACATCCAATCTGAACTTGAATGTTTCAAGGGATGAGGCATCTACCACCTCTCTGGAGAGCCTGTTCCAGTGTTTTGTCCCTCCCATCATAAAAAAATTTCTTATATCTAGTCAAAATCTACTCTATTTTAGTTTACAACCATTACCAGTTGTCCTGTCGCAACAGGCCCTGCTAAAATATCTGTCTTCATCTTTCTTACAAGGGTCCCCCTTTAAGCACTGAAAGGCCAGAGTAAGGTGTCCCTGGAGCCTTCCCTTATCCAGGCTGAACAATCCCAACTCTCTTAGCCTGTCCTTATACAAGGGGTGCTCCATCCCTCTGATCATTTTTGTGTCCCTGCTCTTGAAATGGTTCTTCTTTCTTGTGCTGAGGGCCCCAGAGCTGAGCACAGAACTCCAGCTGGTCTCATGAGAGCAGAGGGGCAGACACACCTCCCTTTAACTGCTGGCCATAGTGCTTTTAATGCAGGCAACAGTGTGGTTGTCCTTCTGAGCGGCAAGTGCATATTGTCACTTGGCAGCTCATGTCCAGCTTTTCATCCATCCCTCCATCCATTCATGAGCACCCCTAAGTCCTTCTTGGCAGGGCTGCTCTCAATCTGTTCATCTCTCAGTCTGTATTGATAATGGGGGTTGCCCCAATCCAGGTGCAGCACCTGGATTGTGTACCTCATGCAGTTCACACAAGCCTATTTCTCAAGCTTGTCCAGGTCCCTCTGCATAGCATCCCCTCCCTCAGGTAAGATCAGGCTTCTGATGCATTCATCTGGTTTGGCTAAACATTGGCATTATAGCTGCCATTTCTGTGTCCTTATCATGTGGGCTGTCATGACAGGCAGAGATGAAAAGTCTAAAGCCCACGGCTCTCTCACAGCCCAGGAGATAGGCTGATAAGAACTAGTTAGACAAGCTGGCAGGAAACACAGGGCTTTTTTCCTGAGATTTTTCCCATCTTTAACTACATACTAAAGTGCCCAGAATCAAGATGTAAACATGCAGTAGGGGTCCAAAATTAATCTTCTGTATATGCCATATGGAAGCCTTGTAAAATTTATAGAAATAGGTCTTGTGTTAAACTGAACCAGGTGGGTGTTGAAATGACTAGGATCTGCATATGATTCAGTCTCGTAGCAGTAAAAAATATTCCCAGCAAGCTATCATTGCTGCACGTCAGGGTAGATCTTCCCTGAATGCCAGACAGAGGCTTTGTGCAGAATCTGACTGCAGAACAAGCATGACCAGCCCAAAGCAATTCCTGCAGGCACACAGCTTCTGCCTTTCCTGATGGCAGCGCAGTGCGGCAAGCAAGGGGCTGCCGAGGACACATCTGTGCTGTGCCCCTGGCCTCAGCCCCATTTGCAGCCATTGCTGTTCTCTGTTAGAGTAGCCCCAAAGCTGCAGGGGTTGCCTTTGAGCACAACAGCTTCCCAAGAAAGGCTGTGCTGTGCCCATTCGCTTGCCTCCTCACTTCAACTCTGACTTGCCTGGCTGCTCCTTGGCTGGACCCGGGCATCTGCTTCCCTTATGGCAATCCTTGCCTTTTTCTGCAGCTCTGACCAACCTCTTTGTCCTGGTGTTCTTGAAGCCAATTTTATTGTGCAACTTTCCAAAGCTCTTGGGCAATCTGCTTTCATTCTCCCACTTTCTTTTCCTTATCAGTATTTATACTCTTAACTCCACTACCTCATTCTTTACACATGGCAGGTCCCTCTTTCTAATGCTTGATTACTTTTTGCACTCACTTATTCAGAGTGACCTTTCTCACTCCTAGTGTATTTATCGCTAGATGGCTCTCATAACCCTTGGGCATATTGTCATTTATCTTTCAACCCATTCAATACCCTCCCCATCCAGTTCATCTCTGCTTAGTATCTCTTTTGTTCCTCCAAATACTGTGCTGCTGGAAGCAAAATGTTTTAAACACTAAAAAAAAAATTAATTAATTAATTGTTGCCTAGCTGCTTCCCTGCTATTATGTTTCCAGTGGTTGTATTTCGATAAAGAAAGAACAGTCAGATACTTTCAATTTGAATTACTTAAGTGTTAGACTGGAGAAAACAGCAGCAAGGCAGGAGTTGCAGGATAACACAGCAGAGGGGCTCAAAGGACAGCATGGCTGCTGCAGTTGCCATCCAGCTGCCAGCGCAGGAGATGGCACACAAATATCAAATGTCACCTGACCTGTCTTTGTAAGGCAAGAACTGATTCATTCCAGGGAGTCTGAACATACCTTTTGGATCATAATAACCTGTGATGTTTCTGAAACAAAGCTTCACAAAGTGGTGCAATCCGAAAATCCGCTCCTCACTTTTCCTCTCATGAATTATGAAGGGAATTAGTGAAACCTCAAATTGGAAACCATATGTTCAGTTTTTGATTACAACTTGTTCTATTTACATACAGCTAAATCTGATGCTAACACACTGTTTTCAAAGTTCCCTCATGAAGAATGGAATAGACTTTTAATGATGATGAAGAAGCATCTTTTCCACCACAAGCAGTGCCCCTGAACCAAATCTGTTGACAGTTTTAGTCCCTTCAGTATTTCTATGGCCATGACAGACAATGCTTTTTGAACCCAATTTGCAAAGGATAACTACAGGATGGATTCCAAGAGCTGGCAGTCTTCTCCTTTGTATGATGTCAGTCAAATTGGCTTCTTTGCTTTGTACAGAAAGGTAAAATGAAATCTCCTTTTCTTCACACTATAAGATATAACCCTAACAGTCAGTTACTACGGATTTTCCTGCACAACCAAGACGACAAATGCCAAAGGGAACCTATGACCAGGAATAAAGCATCAGCCAGATGCATTGACTCAATTGTGTTACAATAACCCATCCATTGCACAGAAAGTGCATTTTCAGCACTGGTAAATGGCACAGTCTCAAAATATCCATCAGTCTGAATATCGTGTTACATATTTACTTTAGGTAGTTTAATTCCTGAAAGCAAACCTTAAAATTTAGACACACAGTAAAACAGGTATACTTGCACAATGACTGACATCCATCACCGGGATTTTAGGGTATTAAGATAAAAATGTAAAGATCAGTGGAGAAAATACCCATTTTTCAACATTTGGTCAGGAAAATAAATAGTTCTGCAATTCCTTACCTAGAAAACCAGCAGTACTTAGTGTGTGTAGCAGTTTATTGCCAACAAACATTTTTCCTACTGAGAAGCCAAGGCAATCCACAAGTCCTGCAACGCTGCAGGTCTGCTTCCATTTCAAGAGGTGAAAAATACACTTTGCCTCCTCCCAGACCTGAGAGCAGACCTTGCCATCTTGTCCTTCCTGCAGGCAATATTTTGGAGACTTCCTATGCTTAAATTAAGCAACATAGGTTAGTGTTCTTCCTGTCTCTTCTGGGCTGGTGCTGAGCTTCATGAAATATTGAGTCCTGAATTAGTACTCCAGTGTTGTATGCACCTCTCAGGGCTGTTGTTTCAGGCCTGCAGACTCCAGCATGCACCTGCTTGCAATTACATTCAGCTCTCCAAGTATTCCCTTGCAACTACAGCAGATAGAAAATTGTATTTTATCATGAATATAGGTTTAAATAGTGATCTAATCAGAACCAGGGCTTTAAGCAAGGGCATGCAGTACCTGTGCTTTAGTCAGCAGAGACAGCTGTGCAACACACAGGCAACAGTAAGTCCCATGGCTGTTCTGTTTTCCTACTCTTACCCTGATATACTAGTTTGCACTATAATTGGACAGCAGCAAGAGAAATTCACATGACATTTTCTCTAAAGCACAATGAACAATGACAAGCTACAGGCTTCATTGGACTGCAACTCTGGGTGAGGTATTTCAGCTGTTCTATAAATAAATTTATTTGTCAATTTTTTGCCATTCTCATTAAATGAGAATTTTACCTATTTCATGAATTTGAAATGTGGGTTGGATCAGAAGTGTTAAAGTCTTGTACCATGTTTCAAAGTCTAAATAATACAGTGAAAACAAAGGACCAGTGTAAAATAATGAAATATTAATATCTTGTTTGAAAACTGTGTGATTCAATCAGTGCTGCATTCATCTACTGAGTTACATGCATAGAATCCTCAAATCAACTTGTTTCATTCTCTGAATATGTGTTGGCTTTTTTTTTTTGAAAGGAACTATACCCCATCTGTATCCATCGCTTGTGATCGTGATGGGATGAAGTAGGTTAAACTAAGGGAGAAAGTATTATGCTTTTCTTCCTTCTGTTTGGCTTGTCCTTTGCTTTGTGATTTCCATAAACCTTTTCACTTTATTCAGCTATTACTTATTTCTAGGGGAGAAAAAACAAACAAGGAAGAAAGAAACACTACTAAGAGGTGGTTTCTTAAAGTGAAAACAGGGGACTAAATTTAAAAGCCCATGTGAGTGACCCTGTTTTAGCTGCACCCAAACCCAATCATCACTCTGTGAACTACCTTTGTATTCAAAATACCAAGTTTCCTTGTCTTCAGAGAAAACAACCTCGATCATGAAGACCAAGTCTGGCAGGTGCTTGGGTACAAGGACAGTGGCAAAGCAGTGGTTAAATCAGGATTTGAAGCAGTTCAGGTTTCAAGAGCTGTAGGAATTTCACATGTATTTTAAATGTAAACTTAGGAAGTCCCAGACTAATTTTTATAGGTTGAATTATTTAGAAAATAACGTTTCCTCTCGAGGATTCTCTCCATAGGTAATTGATAAATATTCATAACCCAGACTCCCTGTTAATGAAGATTTTTGCCTGGGAATAACAATTAAGAGTCTTAGTCAAAATCCTAAGTTGAAAATAACTGTCATTCAAATGTTATTGTTTTTGAGTATGTACAAAATATTGCTTTCCAAGATCCAAAGAAAAATCTTTGCTGGCAAGTTGTTTGAAACAATGCCTAACTAAACATGAAGCGGCTTGTCTTAACAGCATACCAATGAGGTGTAACTGGCAATAAGGTGTGACTTGTTTAACAAATTAACAATATGTTTCTCTAATAGGAAATTTGTTGCTCCATATTCAGCATTGAAGATTTGCAGCTACTTAAAAAATCTACAGAGACTTTCAACATAATTAAGGTTAAATTTACTTTGAAACTCATGACAGCCATATAAAAGCAAACCAGCAATATTGTACATCTGGAAAAGCACACTTTCATGAAATTCTTTAAGCCTTTTGTTAAAGATACCTCATTTACTCCTAAAACATAAATGAGAATTCATCAAACTATGAGTAACACCCATGTCTAATTCTGAGGGGTTTTTGTGTTAAAGAAATCAGATGTCTTAACCTTATCCTTACTTAGTTTTTAAAAATCTCTGAAGATTAGAAGGAATTTGAGGTTCTACAGATAATCATAATTAATTCCATGCTAAGCTACTGATCTGATCCTGTTTTTTAATTCTACAAATTACTGCAACATTTATCAGTTTTCCAGAAGTGGCTGTTTCTGAACAAGTTTGGTCTATTCGTAGGTTTCTGTACTTACACAGCTAATTAAACAGATGCATCTCTCTCTCTCATCCAAGCAACTGAGATCTGATGGTCTCTGTATCAACAGGCTACCTGTTTTCAAAGCCTGCATCTTCCCCAAAGCATTCCAGCTGCAGAAATATTTGATGAAGAACCATATACTTGAAGAGGATTTAATGGAGTCATGTTACTTTAAAGTCCTGGAAAATGCTCTTGTTCTTGCTATTGGTATTTTCTTCAAACATCTGTATGCTATAGGATGCTGAAGATATATAAATACACTTCCTAACTTTGTAGCAGAGATGGGCATTATATGGTATAAATCTAAACACATTCAAAGAAAATATGACGTGTTCATAAAATGCACCCACGAGACCATCTTCCAACTCTAATTGCCAAACCAATCAGTGTTAAATTTCATAGAATCCTAGAATGGTTCTGGTTGGAAAGACCTTTAAAGATAATCTCATTCCAACCCCTCTGAAAGGGGAGGGGACACCTTCCACTAGATTTGTTCAAAGCCCCATTCAACCTGGCCTTGAACACTTCTGAGGATGGGGGATCCACAGCTTCTCTGGGCAAACTGTTCCACTACCCTCACGGTAAGATTTTCTTCCTAATTGTATCCTTTTTCCTAGCAAAACTGTGTATTTGAATGGATGTAGATCTCTGAAAAAGCCACCTCCATATCAATAGGTCCATTAGCTGTTTACAGAAAGGCAATAAAACTTAAAAAAACTTTGGAACATCCACACTATGGAGGAAATGAATAATCAGAAGAAACGCAAAGGAAAACCCACTTTGGAGTACACTATCATGATGGGTCACCTGAGGAGGTGAGGATTTCTGACAAACTAGAAATGCATCTTCCACAGAATGAGAAAGTCTTACAAATGCCTTTCTATTAGTGATCATTTTAATTTTGTTAGTCTTTACACAGAAAAACACAAACTAGTTAAGAAATTCAACCCCTCCTCTGAGCTGTCTGGATTTTTCTCCCAGATGGCTTGTACTTCTAAATCTCCTAAGCAACAAGCCAGCTACAGCTTTCCATCAGAGACTCTTCTCACCCTACATTTATTTATTGTTTATTTAATGAAGTGTGTCCTCAACATTCATTTCCATTGCTGAACAAGAACTCTGCCTTTTCTCCTTTCATCCTCTTTGGGTTATCCCACCCTCCTTGGCATGTTGATTCCCTCTACCTTTCCCTATAACATCTCTTCTCAGTACTCTTTAAATCCTTTCCAGCCTTTTGGTATCACTACAGGGACCAGGCTCATCTCACTGCTCTTAGAATAGCAGAAGCCGTAATGATGAGCTAAAACAAGACCTCTGCCTTAAAGGTGATAAAATTTAGATAAATTAATACCAGCACAGGTGATCAGAAAGGATCACAACATCATCAGCACAGCAGCTTGCTTCCCCCTTTTAGTAAGATTTAGCATGGTATGTTTAGTGTACTTTGAAGACTCTTGTAAGTCACAGTGCACTTAATAATAGCCTTGTTTTATGTGAACACTTTTTACTTCAGAGGAGAGTGAAAGATCATATAATTATCTCATTGGCCCAGAATCAAACATTTGCAGGGAAAGAAACTTTAGGAAATGTGGACAATTTTCAGCTTTTTCAACAAAAACCAAGAAATTAATGTTTATCAGCTGTTTCACTAACAGTCAAAAGGTGTTTTCTGTTTAACTCAGCCAAGGTTGAAGAGTTTTTAGTATTTAGGATACCAAATGAATATATAATGCATCAAAAAATGCTTGCAGAATAATGCACATTTTTCTTTAAGTCAACTTTCTTGAATTTGAGATGTTATATTTTTTTTAAAGCTAATTTTTGAGGCCAAATTCCATGTCAGTGAAAGCAACATGGACTGAAACAAAACCAATTGTGTCTTATCATGAAGCCAAAGAAAATGCACCACCGTCTCCTGTTTCTATTCTGGCAATGAGAGCTGAATGGTTATGGGGGGCATAGCATAGCTGAATACCTAGCAGCAAAAATAAAAAGGTAATACTTGGATGCACTCCTATTCTTATGGAAGATTATTCTATTTAATCCATACATACAGATAGCAATTTTGAAACCATTTGAAATACTTTTAAAAGAAAAGAGAAGTTGTCCCTTGGATACATTTCCACAGAAGAAAAAAGAGCTTTTATTATAAATCATATTAAGTATTTGGAGCAAAACCAGCCAGTGCAGGTTCTTTTGGTATGGAAAAGAAAAAGGATTATTCTAACCCCATGAATGTCTGTCAGAGTTGAAATCATAACTTATTAAATCCTACCGTTCCTGCTAACTGTAGGAGATCTCCTAATTACAATATTCTACTGATACTATTAACTTTTATGAACTTAAGACCAAGTTTGGCTTTCAGGTATATCCAAGTAATTCCATGGACATCTGTGGGAGCTCTACAAATAAAAGACAATATTTTAGTCTCACAGAGGAGATTAGGCAAGTCCATACTGTGCTTACATATAGTAAGACAGACACATAGACTTGTAGATAAATAAGTTTCTTAGAACCCCTCAGAACTATGTATCAGAGCAACACAAACACGGTGTTCTGGAGCTCTTGGGCTGAAGAGGTCCAAAACCAGAAGAAGCTGAGTGTACTGCTCGTCCACTGTAATGATCCCCTGTCCGTCCTGGAGGTGATACAATTAGTCAGCAAGAACTGCATGAGTATATAGTTGGGTTTTTTTTTTTCCAAGTCTTGGTCCCCAGAGATTTGATCTGACATAGTACAATGCAGCTCCAGACTTATGTTGTCTTGGCAGAGACATACTGTTTTGTTGGCATTTTCTTATCTCCTCCATAAACTGGAAATGTAACTTAACGTCATCTTAAGATATTTTTTATGGATTTACAGTGACAATTTTGTTTAACCATGATTTTTAAGGGCAATGTCATATAATCAATGAGATACAAATGCCTCCTCAGGGGGAAAGGTGTGCATACTTCTCTGTGTGCATATGTTCACAAATGTCCCCGTGTCTGTGTGTATCTATACAGGTGCACGTGCATGTATGTAATGTAATCATGATGTCATAAATATTTTAATTAAAAAAAAATAAAAAGGAAAAGTTTCAGCTTTCCAATTTCCATTGTTTCCCTCTATGTATTTGTGTGAATGGAATAATAAAACAGAGCTACTGTATTCATTCTGGAGATTTCTAAATCTAAATTAATAAAGATTCTTTGCAAAACATGCCCTGAGGTCATCCTTGAGTAGACAGTGTTGAAACTTCAATGCCAGATTAATTCTCAGGCCAAATGGATCAATTCTTCAAGCTTGTCAGAGATTGTTGTCACAGATGATGTTTGATGCCAATCAATCTTTATACATTTGCAGCTAGAAATTGAGCAAGGAAACAGATTCTTCCAGAAATACTGCATATGGAAAAGCCCATAGGATGTTTTATAGCAAGTCAACAGGATCATGAAGGCCTCATGAATCGCTAAACACATTAACAAAATGCATTACACTGCAAAATTTCAATTACCTAGCACCATAGGAGGAAAAAGTTTGAGGAAGGTATCTCCCTGCTGATCACTGCAATTCCCTCTGTTATGACTTTGATATTGCTTGGTTTCTAAACTCTTTTCAGCCCTTAGCACTTATACTCCTCTTATTTTAAAAATCAAAAAACCCTCAATTTATCATGGAGAAGATAGAGGAGCCTGAAAGCTGAACTGACCATTTCTGTCTTCATCACATCCCAGAGTGCGTCAGCTGGGCAAAGCAGAGCATGCTGGTAGGAGACAAGATGTTAGTAATGAGCCAAATGAAGCCCTGGTGTGACTTCACTCGCTTCATTTGAGTTATCCCCAGGATAAATTTGTCTTAGCATACTGAAGACTCTCAAAGTTGAGCTGAAGAGAATAGCAGTGCATGGGAAAATGGCAGTCCTGTCCTGGTTATTTGAACTGGATTGTGAATACAGTGAGTCTGGTTCCAAATTATGTTTGCAGCTTGGTTTTGATACAGTCTCTTGAATCACTTTTACAGTTCCAGAAAGTGTGGCATGATCCAGCCAGCAACACTGTATTAATAAGCAATGAGCTATGCAGTCCTGTCAAAACAAGCTCATTAGTAAGTTGGCTGCTGCGTTTTTGCAACCACTAGCTAAACTTTGGCAATATAAACAGGGGCACCTACAGGGAGGTCCCCCAAGCTCTCTGTACTTTAAAAGATTTAAGGACTTATTTTTGAACATATAAGTAGGACTCAGCATCCATTTTCAGCAGTGCAAGTACAAAATAATTTTAGAAAAGTCTCACAAAAGGTTTATTGCAATGATTATGTAGAAGGTTTCTTCTCATGCGATTAAAAAGAAATCACATAATATAAACAAAAAAAGGATATATTGTCAGGCTCATAAAACCTGACTCTGGTTTTTCAGGACTGCAAACAAAGTAAGACACTTTGATGCTCTGATGATTGGATGGTAATTAGAGGGCCACACAAGTTCATAATACATATGAAGAGCATAATACATTAAAAGTCCCTGCTTATGAATAGCTCACTGATGGCTTCCCCAGTGATTCAACCAAGCTTGTGCAGGAAAATTAAAGGGTACTGTGCCTAGCCTTTCTTTGCAAGACTTACAGTGACCTGCCCAGACTACCCTGGGCAAACACCAGTAAGTTCTGTCAGACATTTCAAGCAACAAACAGCTGCTAAAAATGACTAAAGAAATTTTTTCCATGATAGAAGTTCTGAATGTATTTATTTGTCTTTGTATAGATGTATGCATATTTTAAAAATCTATTTATATTTGAAGAAAGTTGTTAAATTTCATTCATCACTAGCCTTTGAATTTCAGAGGCCATAGCTGTCCAACCCACTGACATCACTTTTCCTGTTGTCTGCATCTAAGGGTAGCATCTTTTTCTATATCACCAGTAAACAGCAACAGTAGCCTGGGTGGCTTTTGAAACTGCCTGCTTGGCCAGGAGGCAGGTGAGTGTTTTTCTTGCCTGCAGACTCTGCCTTCAGAGCTGCAGGCTTTGCCACCTGAAAGCTGAAGTGCCCAGCTATAACCCCTCTGAAAAAGAGCTCTTTCATAGCATCACCTCCACTGGCAAGTGCCTCACCATGAGGAAGCCATACTTGTGCTCTGTGAGCAGACGTGGCTTACCTGAATGTATTACCTTGACCTGTGAGAGTCTAATTAGTTACCTGCCTGCTGTGGAAATGCTCTCCAACAACAAAAAGTGGCTTCAGCCTCACTATTCCATTATGTATGTTGGAATGCAACATTTTTCAGGTATGTCCACCAGACATACCTGTCTGCAATAAGAAAACATTGGTGTCTGTTACTAATTTCTGGTCCCTTTTCCACACTGCATCTGCAGAAGCAGGTCCATGTAAGGTCCACTGCGGTGAGAAGAACAGGTGAGAATCAACACTAGCAGAAGTCAGAATATGTGTTTTTATCTAAGTCCATGCTATACAATAATGTCTACTTCCTAGTTTGCTGTAGAAAAAGGAACTGGGCCCTTTTAATTTCACTGAATTACTCAGAATCTGAAGGAACAGTATTAATTTTAAAAACAGAAATTAAAAGCTCCCTTTTTGAGAAAAACAGGGACTATTAATACTACTTTCTATCTGCAGTCCTGGCTGTAACACTGTGATGCCAGCAGTTTTTGTCTAACATCCAAACTGTGTAAATGTATATATTTTTTTCAATGGCTAGTAGCATAAAAGCTTGTATTTTGTTCTATTATGTAAACTTTCCCATTCGGGTGACAGGCAATTTATTGCAGCCCTTCGATGGACTGTAATGGCTGTAGTAACTGTGCAGTTAAGTGCTGTTTCTAAAAAGTAGAACTGGCAAAATATTTAATGAAGCATTTGGCTTTCTGTGCGACGAGATGAGAGCACCCTGTTGTATGCCAAATCAATCTGATTTTGCACAATTTATCCATTCAAGCAGCAATTCTGGAGGCTGGAGAGCCAGAGGAGCTAAGAGACTAGATTTTCTAGGCTGTACAGAAAATAGTACTTCCAGATGTAATTTCCAAGTACTACAAAGTGCCATTTACTCTGGGAGACGTGGATTTGCAGCATGATTTGAACAAATTCTGTGGGAGCTCTTCAACCTTTGCTGAAAATTGCCAAGATTTTTCTCCAGTGTTACTGCTGCTACTATTTGTTTTACACTGTTAATATCAATATTTATCACTGCTAATTCCCTAGAAAATTTATATTCTGCAATCATACTATGCAAGGTGAGACACACAGATTGGGCAAGCGCTGAGAATGAGCAGCTAGTTCCACATTATATGTGTAAGAGTGATGAAAAGATGTTTATATATTTTTTTTTCTCTTTTTTTGGATGTGGGTGTGTTTTGTTGTTGTTCAGTGTTCTTTTTTGGCCAATTTTCACTCCATGTGCAGTTTAAAGGCAATTCATTTCCACGCATTTCAAGAATGACAGGGCCAATATATCACCTAGTATTGTTAAAGAAAATATTATAATTATCCCTTCATGCAGACACCAAAAATCATCCATAAAATTCTTCCATAAACAGCTGTAAGAAAGAGTAGAGAATCATAAAACTCTTAGTACATACCATTCTACTGAAATAAGAGCTGATCCCAGTGGGTCCTGGATCCCACAACTATCTCAGATTTCTGGCCCTGAATTATCATCTCAGGGCAGCCTTTCATCAAGTTTCTTCATACAAGACTTCACTGCACATTAAAAATGTGCCTGGGAAACACTTGCAGTTCTCAAAATCAGCTCTGCTGAGTGGAGAAGAAAAGCCATGAGAGAGCAGCTGAGCTCTGACATGGCCACGTTCTCATTCTGAGACAGGAGTAATAAAATACTGGTTTTAGAGGCAGCACTGTTGTCACCTGTAACCACTACCTCTATCACCCTTAGAAGTCTCTCTTTGGCCAAAAAAATATAAAATGATATAATGGGTTTGATATTTTTAGATGGTGTCTCAGTCTCCTCCCTAATGCTGAAAAATTGGCATCAGTTTGTGTGTTGATAAACTCAGAGAGTGGAGTCTGAGAAGAACACAGTTCGAAGTCATAAACTATGCCCTGTTGCCCATGGAGCAAGCAGGGTCACAACCTCTGGGAGTTTAGAAACCCTTTCCAGATCACACCTGAGGCACACAGTACTATGGAAAGGGCCAACACGTGACAACAGCAGCCACCAAGGCTACAGTGAGGTGAGTGGGCAGAGTAATGTCCTCGTGTGCTACAGACACAAATGACAGAGCAAACAAAGCACTTGGCACAGGAGGAAATCCAGCAGCAAAACCAGAAACAACTCACAGACATGCTTCCATCAGCAGACCATGATGCTAACTTAATGTATTTTTTTCCTAGGAGTATCAGGAAGTGATACTCTTAGTAGCAAAACACTGTCTGAGGCCATCCAGAACTGATGCCATACGACCCCTCTCTAAGGAATTTTCATGCCAGGCAACTGCTGTGATGGGTACTACCAAAGTCACCTTTCAGCTTCAGAGCATGATGGTAACTTGTCCTTGGCCAAGAAAGTTGTTTGGAGATTACACAGAGTCCCTGCAGCAGCAGCAGCAGAGCCACAGGCAGGAGAGACCCTGGATTTCAGCTGGGGTGTGACTGAGGCTGTGGTAGGGCTGAGTCAACTCCCAGGCCCCTTTAAGCTAACAAAGCAAAACAAAATTTTCATGGTGCTGCTACCTCTTGCTCTTTCACAGTTCCTAGGATCCTTTTTTTGTTCTTGTTGATTTTCTTTTAATTGGGAAAGAGATGGTATTTTTCATAGTGTCATAAATTTTTAAGTAACCCCTAAGCTTAATAAAGTCTTTTCTTCTGCTCCATGTTCATAACACCTGCATTTAATCAAGCCAAACAGTCCCTTTTTTCCACCTTTTGCACATCACTCCTACATGTGTTCAAAAGAACCTTTGGTACTCTACCTTTGACTAATTCCTTTATAGCTGTTCTTTGTAGATGCCACCAGTTCAATGATTGTCACCCAAGATAAAAACATTTCTGGATTTGAATTCTCAAAAACAAGCCATTAAAGACATACCCATGCCAAGAAGCAGGATGGAAAACAGAAAATAAAATAAAAAATGTCCTGCAGTAATTAAACTTTTACTTTGTTGCAGAAAAGATATGGAATTAAAAAGAAATTAAATATGGATTTCTTTTGAATCCAAATGGCTAACTATATTTTTGAAGAGGTTTAAGGTTCTGCTGCATTCTGAAAAGTCATTCCTTGTACTTCTTATAAACATTTCTTGCTGGTGCATCTACAGAATTAAGTCAAAACTATATGATCACTTCTGCAGGGTACTTTGTTGTGGGACAACACACACATTTCCTCCCAGTGGGGACATATCGTACCCTAAAAAATTCACATGGAAGTTGAAAAAGAAGAGTTCTCAGAGAAAAAATGGGATCTGATCTTCTCATAAACTACATTAAAAAGTATTTTACCAAGTTATTTTGCACACTGAAGCAGATACCAAAGTAGAGATACATAAGATTCAGGGGATAATTGGCCAGGAAGGGAACTCATTCCCTCTTTCTGGTACAATTTTAGCAGGAAGGTTAGACACAGCACAATAAGTCTACAGGTGGGTATCAAATAAAAGATGAGGCAAATGATGCCTCTCTAGAGAAGGAAGATCAAAAAGAATCAAATGGCAATAATATAAAGCACTGTAAGAATAAAAATTTTTATTGCTTTTTAAAACATGAATAGAACTGAAAAACAGAAATTAAACACAAAAGTAAATAGCAGCCAGCTGTTCTCTGCTACAACCACTGAATCAAATGGCCTAGGTATAACTGGGGTAAAGATTCCAATCCACTTTGAGAAAGTAAATCACCTGAAGGGTACAAAAACATTTCAAAAACTTAAGCTGGAAGCAGTTGTGAATCTATCTGCAGTCTGAATTGGTCTCTGTTCTCCAAACAAGACATTTCTCAAGCTATTGTGAGCTGTGGGCAAGATGCACTATTTTCTTTTGAAAGATTCAGACCATTCTCCACATTCATCCAGGAAAGTTACCAAGCTGCCACAAAACCTGCAAATATTTCAGGAGGAACAAAATGAATAAGAGTCAAAAGATGAAATTTAGGAGATGTATTGTGGAAAAAATCGGCTACAGCATTCCCTCGGTCCTGCTTCATCCAGTCCAGATCTGACAACTGAGCTAAATTCAGATTTGCCTTGTTTAAAATCAATAGGTCAAATAAGTTAATAAAATGCACCTCATTGTTACTCAGTGTCTCTGGATTTGACTTCTATGCTTTATTTCTGGCGCCTAACAAACTCTGCCTGCAGTAACAAGACATTTCTCACAACTACAGTCGAAGTGTTTTAGGATCTTTTTCCTAACTGAACTAATTATTATTGCACAAAACAAATGATGCATTTCTATGCATTCTCACATATTTCTCAATCAGTTGCTTGAGCATTGGTATCCTTCAAGTTAAGCCTAATCATGTCATAAATCATAAAAGAAAGGATTCCTCTAACTGGCAAGACAGTTTTCTCAGATTGTCTATTCTTTAATTATTATTATTTTTTATATACACATAAAAACCATCCAAAAGCTTCATTGTAAAGAAAACTATAGCACGTGAACAAAAGACTTCAATCCTATCCCATTTGTTCCCACAAAGGTACATTGTCTGATTTGAATTTCATATTGGTTTGAGTAGCATGGTTCCCATTGAATCATGATATACTCTGGTGTGAAATCAAAGCAGTCTTGTAATAGGTAGCATAGCCAGAGGGGACTAGGGAAACTTAAAAAACTTTACATCCATTGTTAATTTCAGTTCATCACTTGCGTTATTAGCAGCAGCTGTTCTACTACAAACCACATTTTCCTACCCTTTAGGTATGCAGTGCTGCCTCTAAGTAGCTACAATATGTTGACGTAGCCTGTGGAGAACAACTGATTGCTATCTAAGATTGCTGAGGAATACTGGCAAGGTCCATTTCATCTTCTGTCTTGCAGAGGAGGTTGCAAGTTTATCCACCTATTTATTCACAAGTGACCTTAAAAATATTCTTTTCAAACATTAGTAGTGCTACTTCTTCACATCACAACTCTAGTTAAAGTCCTCTTCATTCATATCCCACATAGCTTGGTGGCCCCAACAATGTATTTTCAGAGCATATATCTATTCTATGCTATAAACATTAGTAAGTAACCTTTACTGATCTATCCCACAGCTGAAACAACACGATGTGTTTTCCAATCAGTGTACAATTTTCACTACAAAAAGTGACACTCAGAAAGAACAAGAGAAGCAAGAAAGGGAACTGAAGACCAATGCTCTTCTAACAGATTCCTGAAAAGCTTTCATTAAAGGGAAAGGAGAAATGTAATTGAGTTCAATTCAATTTGGGGGTGAAGGTTTGGTAGGCTGTTAGAAGAGATTATATTTAAATCATTTTACTTTGTCCATTTTTAACCTAAGTATTTTTATATCATGAAATAAAAATTCTCATTGTTTTCTTGAGACATTTCTATTTTCATTTCTAGACAAATAAATATTGTGCTGTAAGCCACAGCTGAATTGTAGCTAAAGAAGAGAGTTTTAAATCTACATGGACCCCAAAAATTTTGGCCAATAATAAGCCTATAATAATTATACAACCAGCGTATCAAAACCAGTCATACTTCCCATCTCTGTCATTATGAAAACTAAATTTTTTCTCACAATTGCCTTTCCCTTCCTTGGCAGAAAGACTCACTATGCTAACCCTCAAATTTGAAGTAACATTGCAGTGGAAGGAAACTCCTAGATCACCAAGTAAAAGTTCCTGCTGCCATAGATAACTCTGATAATGTCATCCATAAACTGTTCCAGCTCCATTCCCACTTGAAGGCCTTTCCACAGCCTCAAAGCTCTCATGGTCAGAAACTTTCCTCCATTATCCAGACTGACCTTTTATTCCTATGTGATGCCTTTCCACACAAATGTATTTGCAGACAGTGTTCATATATCCTTTCTCAGCTTCCATTGTGTCAGATTAAATAATCCTTGCTCTGCCTGTGCAAATATTTTTTGATCAAACCAGGAGGATCATTTTAGACAAAAGTTCCTTTACCTAAGTTTCCTATAGCTAAGCAAACATTTTTCCTCTATTCATTTTAATATCCTTTCCCAGTTCTAACTTAGTTGAACTTCCAGCACTATTCTTTTTACACCAGTAATGACTACCTTGAAAAAGCCAGGTTTATTTGCTTGTTACTTTTTCTCCTCACTATAGGTTCCCCATTTATTTCTAATCTTTTTTTTCCTGATCTGTAAGACCTAACTCTAGCTTAGAAAAGAGCTTTCTGACAGTTTGCATTCTTCTGACATGAATAAATTCCCAGAGTCATTTGCACTTCGCTCCCAAGTTCCTCAGCCTGGGCTGACAACATTCACTTACTCCTTTAACATGTTGGGTTCCCTCTTGAAATTGTGAATCTTGGACTGAGTTCCCTTTGCACCACCTTCTTTGTAAATGACTAATGTCCAATCTAATATTGCAGTGACCAAATATCCCAAGATCTTGTGCTACCTAATTGCACTATCTTCTCACAACTTCACCCCCTTTAAGAGCTCAAAGTCATCTGAGTCATCGCTTGCTTGATGCCAAGATTACCTGGTAATATCCCAATGTGAAAGTGAGTCACAAATTTTCCCCACTCTCTTGTACACCTCTTCTGAGCCGGTCTGTAGCTCTGGATCTCAGGGAGTTGTCATCCTCAAAGAAAACTTCATTTTATTGAACATTGAGCAGGTGTTCCACCACTTAGCTTCCCTCATGCTGATTCTCTGTGCTCTCTTCACCCTCAGTTCATGCTCTCTGCTTTTAATACACTGTCATCTTGTTCTCTCCTGGAGTCTTTATCCCTAGATATTTACAATTTTTTTCCTCTCTTCTTGTGAAACTGGCTTCTAGTCTTGTTTTCTTTCCTGCTATGTTATCTTCTCTTCCTGTAGCTCATCTTCTCTCCTCAGTACAGAAAATATTTTGTCTGTTCCTTAGACACAAGACTGCTCCGTTACCCAAGTTCTACTTCTGCCATGGCTTTAAGTGTATGTACTTCTATGAAACATCTCTTCAATGGGTGTTTGGCTGTCCAGTACACTATGTATCTACAAGTTCTGACCTGCCTTGCAGTTTCGTCTCCATTTTTCTCCTTGCTGTTTTCAACTCTTTTGAATTACATTTTTATATATAGCCTTGAATTTTCTCATTCAAGAACATAATGCTGCATCCAGTTGACATCCAGTCACTAGTGATGTCCCCCAGGGATCAGTACTGGGTCCAGTCCTATTCAGTATTTTTACTGATGATCTGGGTGAAAGGATTGTGTCTATCCTTACTAAATTCATGGGCAACACCAGGTTGGGTGCGAGTGTCAATCTGCTGGAGGGCGGAAGGGCTCTGCAGAGGAGAGGCTGAATAAATAGGCTGAGAACACCAATATGTGGTTTAACGAGACCAAGTGCTGGGTCCTACACTTTGGCCACAACAACCCCAGGCAGTGCTACAGGCTGGGGACAGAGCAGCTGGAAAACTGCCCAGGGAAGAAGGACCTGCAGGTGCCAGTTGACAGTGACTGAGCACGAGCCAGCTGTGCCCAAGTGGCCAAGGCCAACAGCATCCTAGATTGTATCAACAATAGTGTGGCCAGCAGCACCAGGGCAGTGATTGACCTCCTGCACTCAGCACTGGTGAGGCCACACCTCAAATCCTGTGTTCAGTTTTGGGCCCCTCACTGCAAGAAAGACACTGACGTGCTGAAGAGACTCAAGAAAAGGGAGACAGAATTGGTCTGGAACAAAAGTCCTATGGGGAATGTCTGAGGGAGCTGGGGTTGTTTAAACCGGAGAAAAGGAGGCTCAGGGGTGACCTTATTGCTCACTACAACTGCCTGCAAGGAGGTTGTAGCTAAGTGGTGCTTGGTCTCTTCTCCCAGGTAACCAGTGATAGGACAGGAGGACATGGTCTCAAGCTCTGCCAGGGGATATTTAAAGAAGTTCTTGTATTTTGGGGGTAAGTTAACTGGCTTTTTTTGTTGCTTAGTGGTTTATTAGGTTGCATTTCATCATTTGTAGGTTCACAGGTTTGATCGTTGTTCTTTATGAGGAGTTCTAGTTATCATTTCTGGTTTAAAGGTAGTTTTGTATTTGAGTGGGGTGAAAGGTGAAAGGCTTTGTAGCTAAGGGATTTAGGTTTCCTGTCTTTAATTGCTGCTAATGAATACTCAGCTGTTGAAATGGAGAGAAAAGTAATAGAAATTGAAGTGACTAGTGACTGAGAGAGCCCAAAGAGCAGCAAGCTGCAGGACTTATCTGGGCATTCATGTGTTTTGTGTTTTACATGTTGACTATGTGAATAAACATCAGGCCTGTGATGTCCATGAGGGGTTACATGGGGAAATAACTTTTTTCATGAAATGACACCTGAAATAACTACAGAATCATAGAATCGGTTAGATTGGAAAAGACCTCTGAAATCATCAAGTCCAACCCATGGCTCAGCATGTCAACTAGACCATGGCAAAAAGTGCCACCTCCAGTTTTTTCTTAAACACCTCCAGGAACAGTGACTCCACCACCTCCCTGGGCAGCCCATTCCATGTTTAATCACCCTTACTGCAAATAAATTCCTCCTAATGTTCTTCACCATGGCCAAGTCCCACCCAGACATCCCTGTTTACTGTGCTTCCAGCACTGGGGTTTTTTATGATATGGAAAACCAAAGTGCAATACAGAATGTCCAAAAGCATTGGGGGTTTTTTATACATTTCTTTATTAAATGGGTAAATACCCACTTGTGTCCAAATTTCCAACTACATCTCAACAGCAAGCAGAAGAGATACTGTGGATTCAGAAGTGCAACCATATGATAAAAACTATTAGGAAGATAATGGTAACCGACTTTTATAACAACCATAGTTTAAACAAGGACTGTGTTACCATTACAGAGAGAAAACAGGCGACTTTGGTGACATCTTTGTGCATACAAATGAGAAAAAAAATAGCCTAAGGCCCATTTTATTTATTTATTATTGCCGTCTAAGCCATTATGAGATGCTGTGAGTTTCCACATAGCAGAGTCACACAGTGCAAATGTCATGAATTCCTTTTCCTTCCTAATTCAAAATTAAAAACATTAAAGTGCATTAAATTCAAGACATTATAATTTAAATGGAGATTTTATAAAGTCACTTTGGTAGTCAAGGCTATATTGGTATTTCTGTCCTATTTTTTAAGTGCTTATAAAACAGCCATAAATACTGCTCATTTTGGAACCTGCTATCCAAGTTTTCAAGCCACAATTGATCACTCATTATATCTTTTCCTGAAAATGGGGATCAGATCAATCTTTCATTTGGGTGAGGTGAGTTTTTGGATGTCAGTTATCAGAAGCACTGTGCCAGGATAGAAAAAATACATTTTAATGAAGTTCTAATGTAAAACAAAACTATTAAAATAATGCTCTTTGTAGTCTGCAAGAAAACAAAACCAGAACCCAAAACAATTGCTATAGTTTCTCAAGATATAATATACATTTGTAGGTTTTGGAAACAAGTTAAGAGCCAAGCCAGTAAAACAGTGAGAACATCTTTAGCTTGAATAACTGCTACTAAACTTCCCAGCTGCTACAGCTCCTACAGCTACTGAGGAGCTCTGTATCCACCAAAGCTGGAAGCAGGCAGGCTATGCATGCTCAGAGCATCTTTGTTCTGCATTTTGTTGTCCTGAATTCAAGAAACCAGGCACCAATGCCACTTTCCAGTCGCTGATCACTCCCTAACCAGGCTTCTCCACATTTTGAACCACTCTACTGGGTGGAGAAAAAGAGTGGCGTGAAGACTTGTATTTACAAGTTTTTTCACGTTTGTTTTTTTTCCTCAAGTTTTTTTTTCTAATTTTTCACCAAGCAGACTTTTACAGCAGATCCAGGAGTAAAGCTGTGTTGAATAACTTCAAAACCATCTAACAGAGGTCAGGAGAGGAGGATAGGATTATGGCCGGCTGCAGCACCCTCATGTTTGTCTCCTTTATTGTGCTGCTCACAGACCTGCTCAATCATATGGGAAAAAACTATCTTATTGGTACATGAAAAGCAAACATCTCTGGACAGAGATATCTGCAGCTGGGAAGAGGACATTTATATCACCAAACTCAACTTAGAAACACATTTTTCAGGAAGACACAATAATATTTAGAAAATCCTGTTCAGTTCTTACAGAGGACCTCAGGTCAAAAATCACAGGGCAAGTAAGGGACAGAAATTTAAAAAAAAATCTCACTAAAACATGTGTGCTTGTTAATATTCTTTCTATAATTGTTATATATTGCTGTTGGCATTAAGAGGCCTCTGAATGAGTTTGGTCTCCACTGTATTCAGTGCTGCCTGAATGTAATGAAAATAAGGGCCACGGCCAAAGAGCTTGCATTTCAAATCCACTGATCAAAGTATACACTAGCAACAATATGCAAACTTTCAAGGTTTATTAACACCAAAACCAAAAAATTAAAAAATCTTTTAGAACTGAGCATGATGATCTTTTGACTCTGAATCTGGATTAGTTTTCAGTTTGGAAGACAAAATGTATTTTAATAAAGTCAAGAACACTTTCTACTCTCTAAGGAGGTATGCATTGAAGTGATTAAAAAATGGCTCTGTGGGATAGTGAGCTTTCAACTGAATAGGTGAAGAATCTTATTCTGAGATCTTTTGAAATGGAACAGCAGCTTGGATAAATTGATATCTCTCACAAAAATATAACAGTGCAGTTAATTAACAGATTCTGATACACAAAAAAATAAAACATGACAAATGATACAGTTTCAGGACCGCTTTCAGGGGTTTTTTATAATCATTTTTTGTAAATATAATGTTTATCTTATAAATATGTCAATATGGCCCTAAGAAATGTTGAACTGTAGGGCCAGTCAAATTATCATTGAGGATATACTCTCGTCTATTGCCCTTTTCCCTTGTTTGTGGTTTATTCTTGATAATAGTTTTAGTAGATAGTAGTTAACTATGTACATCTCATAAACTATTTACTTTGTCTTAAGATTACTTAGTGTATTCAATTGTTTACAAATATTGTTTCTATTTCTTGCCCAGATGCGTATTTGTTTGTTTGTTTTAAACTGAGCTCTAAACAGTTTTACTATCACCTTGCAGCTATGAAATGTGTTTGCAAGGTTAGAGAAGTGGCTATATTGAGAAAAGTAAATTAGCTTTCAGTTGATTTTTCTTTTCAGAAGAAAAAAACTAAATTCACATGTCACGAAAAGGTGGAAGAGCTGCTCATAACAGAGAATCCTCTTTCTATAGGGAGATTGTTCAAATTCCTTCAGTCTAAGAATTTGTGCATGCACAATTTGTTTAAATATTCTCTGCCCCACTCCTCCTTCAATGAGGATAAGGCTTCCTTGCTCTTCTTGTTCATCCATGAAGCCCTTCTACTACTTTTGCTTTCTTCCCTGCTTGTCAGGCTGGACCATTCTTGAGCTTGGAGGAGGTGATCTTGAAAATCAACCAGCACTTAGGGACTGCTCATGTATTCAGTACCATGTCCTATGGGACCCTTCCAAATAGGTCTTTGAACAAGACAAAATCTGTTACGAAGTTCAGAATTGTGATACTGATCTTGGCACTTCTCCCACCTCTCACAACCCTGAATTCCACAGCTCATGGTCACTGAAGACAAGGTTGCCCACAACTTTCATGTTTGTAAGTATCAGGTCTGTCAGGGTGTCTCCCTTTGTTGGCTCTTCTACCAGTCACATCAGGAAGTCACCATCCCTGCGCTCCAGAGACCTCCCAGATTACTTGTGTCCTGCTGTGTTGTGTCCAGCAGATATCAGGGTGGTTGGAGTCTTCCATGAGTACCAGGGCATGCAAACACAAGACTTCTTCCAGCTGTCTGCAGAAGGCTTCTTCTGTTCTTCCCAGTCAGGCTGGCACTAGCAGGCACCCCGCTCAAAAACACCCACATTATTATTCCTGCTAATCCTAACTTGCAAGTTCTGAGCTGTCTCATCATCCATGCCAGGGTAGAGCTCTGTGCATCCCTGCTGCTCTCAGACAGAATTCCCTCCATCCCCCGGGATGGTCCTTCCTGAAGAGCCCCTATCCATCCATGGCAGCGCTCCGGCCGATGCTCTGGTTCAGCCCAGATCTGTGCTTGCATGAACACAAATATGCTGTTAAACAACTGAGCCATTCCAAGGCCTAAGGCACCATAAATTTTTGTCTAAGCTTTATGCCCCTTCATGAATTAGGGCAATTCAGGCAGCAGGCAACATTCTTGTTAACAGTTCATTTTCTCTCAATCTCCTGTCAGGAAACAGCTTACAGGTCTTCCTGATGATCCTCTAGAAGAAATCATAGTTACACAGAGAATTTTACAAACAATAAATTCCTGGGGAACAAAAGAAAAAAAGACTGAAACACTGTTGCAGGACACCGAGTCAACAAATAGGAAATTTTATTGCTGTACATGCACCCTCATTCATTGTCTTTCCTGGTCCTGGTATAACAGCGGTAGAGTGAAGTAAGTGCTGTTTACACACATTTTCAATCATGGCTTAGGTCAGTTCTCCATTTCTGGAGGGTAAGTGCTCTTTGGAAGCTGTTTAATTCACTGCTACCTGAGTCATGGCCATTTGCCTATGTGATACACAGCATGGTCAAGAAATGCTTCCTGGATACTTCCTACATCAACATGTGGAACACAGACTCTGGTGACCTCATACTTCAAATTCTGTACTCAAAAATCTAGAGATATTTATGACTGAATGGCCTTTGGGGGGCGGGGGGGGATTAAATACACATTGTTGCACTATTAAGCGGTTAAATACTTACTGTCCCAAGAAAATATGGGAGTAAACATTCAGCCTATGCAGTCTCCTCCATCATATGTCAAAGCAAGCCATAAAAATTGACCTGCAAAACACCTCTAAGTTAGTTTAAAAAAACTGGCTAACTGCAAATAGCCAGCTAAGAAAAAAAGCACTGATCTGTGGTGAGTGTTCCCAGCTGCTTATCCTTTACCACAAGGCACAAGTGAAGCTCTTTCCACTTGGATGAGAGTAACCTCTTGCCTCGTGAAGGGATGTGCTGCACAAACCCCACTCACTCACGCACAACATCAGCAAAGGAACATCTCACTGCTAGGAGTGATGACAGCCACATCTAGCCCAGCAGTCACTGCACTTGCTCAGTGTGTTTACAACCTTAAGCACACGTATTTTACCCAGGATTATTATTGTCTTGATTACTGTACAGAAAATACACTTTCCTGGACCTTTTTCTGTTGAAATATATCACATTCACCCGTGATCATAAACATGGAAGTCAGCAAGGAGTGTTGCAATTATCACAGTGAAAGAGAACATAATTTCATTGATCCCAGCACCCAGTCCATCTGCTACCACCAGGATATGGTGCTTCAGAGAGCAAAAAGACACTGTTCTTCCTCTGCCCCCCACTGCCTATTAACTTGCAACCCAAACCCCAAGTTTGGCAATCCTTCTCGTCACAACAAAGGTTACTGCAAAAATCTCAAACTTTCCTAATTTAGCCTAAGAGCAGTGATACATATTATAAACTCCAGAAAATACTCCAACATTGTATTCCAACACTGCTCTGGACTCTTTGAAGCTCTGCACCTTGCAGACTGGCTTGCAAAGGAAACAGAAAAGTAGGATTAATAAGTGAGCAACAGGTAATTTGTACACAATGGTGGAATAAAGCCTATCTGGTAACATAAATTGCTTACAGAATGATCCTCTGAAGACAAGTAAAAACACACAAAATAAATGTTTAATATTTGCTTATTAATGTCTACAGCTTTTTCCTGACTGACTACAAAGAGATGCCATTTAAAGTGGATATACCCAATGAGCTCAACTCTGCAACTCTGCTGGTTTCTTGTACAGTGCAGAGTGATCCTAAACTGCAATTTTTTCTTTTTTGATCTTCAAGTTTTAAGCAAGAAAAGCATTTTCAAGCATTTTTTGGTCTTTTAATTCAGTTGCACTTTCTGCTCCCTATGGTTTAAATTATTCATAGCAAATTGTGCAGATTCAGATGTCAGCAAGTCATTGGCTAAATAATAAATTCAGTAGGACTCTGCAGCCTCTCTCATAACATATCAGAAACATCCTATACCCAGGCAGGAGTGATCATTCATTTTCAAGTAACATCTGAAGCTGGACTCATTCTTTAATGACTTTAAGGCTACTTAATGTGCTAAATGAACAGGTATTAGATGGTCATGTTTAAAAAAATTGGTTAGATCTGACTGTTATCCCCAGCTGAAATCAGTTAACACAAGAATACATGGGCCTCTACCCCAACAGTGCACTGTGACAGAAGGACCCCTTATAAGGGGTGAGGAAGAGCCTTCAGGTATTGTCTTTGTTGGAAGCACAAGCTCACCATGTGCCATCACAACCTCTGCACACCCTCTGAGGACCAAGCTCCTTAGGACACCTCCATCACCAGTGGTTGTCTGCAGGCTGGCTACATGGCACCTCTGGAGACAGCTGGTGGGCCGGCACGTGAATTCACAGCCCCTGGACACTGGTCTTGCTGAGAGCTATAGGCATGTGCTCAAGTACTTTCCTAGCACATGAGAGTACACCAGGCTCACAGGAGAAAACATATAAAGCAAATCCTCCTATCCAGAGGGATTTATAATCTGAAAGACTGGATGGACATTTCAGAGTGTTTTATGTCCTGGGACACGTTAGAGGGAGATGGGAGAATGTGAAACAAATAAAGGGTGAAAAATAATTTTCCCATTAATCAGTTTAAGGGCATAAAATGACATCCATATATCATGGATGCCTAATTCTTGTCTCTAAATAAGGTATTTGTATGGGAACATGGCCAGTTAGGCAGCTGCCTGGTCACCCGTGGATGAGAGCAACTGATTTATGTGAGCACACTGTGCATTTACACACATGAATTACACATTTACTCAGACAGTACATGTCTGGGTTTGAAAGCCCAGATCCCAGCTTGCAAAGAACTAGGGGAGGCCTCTGAACAAATAATTGATAAACTAAAATCCTTTTGCTGTCAGATGGGCTGGGGATGCCCAGTGTAACTATGGGAGGTATCTCACAGGCAGCTCAAAGAGAACCTGACCCCGGGTAGCTGAATACTGTTCCCAGAAGTGGCTGCCTAAGGTACACAAAGAGAAGCAGAACATCAGGCTTGCTTTATGTATCAGTCTTTTTCTGTACCCCATGAGTCCATGTTTTCCTCACAGCCTTGTCTAGTTTTGAATAAAATACAAAATTATCTCCAAAATTAGACCAATTGATGCACAGAAAACACTCTGAGAACACTGTTTGACCCTAACCCATGACTGAATGCTCACAACATATTTAGCTCAACCATTTGCAAGTTTGAACAAATGCTCTACTTTCCACTAGTTTTGCAAAGTGCTCCTAAATTTAGCTCTGAGTCAACACTGTACGACTGCACACTTAAGTTAACCTGCATAGTCAGCTTATAAATTTTTAAGAAGATTTTCCTTCTCTAACAGTGAATGTAAATGCAAGTTGTTTGAACAAAGGCACTAATTTATCAGTTATAACAATGAATGCACCTCTTTGTCTACTTCTGACTGTGAAATATGCATTTGTCATTGAGATAAATGGAGATTGATGACAAAAAACATGTGTAAAATGCAGACTAAAAATCAGAAGTCCAGAACAGTCTGGTATGAACTGCCATTGCTCCAGCAACATCAGCGGTATTACGGCCATTTTTTGTAGCTAAGATCTGGCTGTTAGCCTCTAACATCTCAAGATACTTTTGTGATGTGCAATCCTTATGAACTTTCCACATAGTGCTGACTTTCTTTTGGTTTGGAATAATGAGAACACATTGTTTATGCTTTCACTCTGTCTACAAATGTGTCTCCTGTGCAGTCAACAAGTTTTTCTTGTGCTTATTGGTATTGAAGTTATTTATGAGTCTTCACAAGTATAGGCTTGTGTTAGAAAAAAGAGAAGCATCATTGTTGCGTCTAGTCTTGACCTACAATGCAGAAAAAAGAAAAGAGCTTTATTTAAGAAATATTTGGGGGAAAAAAGGCAGAATGAAATAAATTAAATAATGGATATTCCATGAAGGACCTCCATAGAAGTAAAGGGAAAAGACACGGGAAAGAAAGAGACAAAGAAAGAGTTTAGAATAGTGATGCCACATTTTCATAAAATAATAGTTTACTCAAAGTCAGCTTGCATGTGTTCTGCACAAGGTCACATTCAGAATCACAGAAAAATGAGCAAATACCGCATTTGTGAGAGCCTTCCCTCATAGTGTCACTGTGTTCTGAGCACCTTTGTGGGATCTCTGATGTAATCTAAGGCCCCATTGAACCAAATGCTGTGTTGACAATGACCTCTCATAAGGGGTTTTGCAGTGAAAGAATCAGAATGGACACACTTCTACTCTCAACACTACCCGTGACCCATGCATGCAAAATCCACTACAACCAGTTTTCTCAACTCCTAAACTTCCTGCCTTTCTTCCAGCATTGGTGATTGCAACAACTGCAAAAAGTAGACCCTGCCCTTGCTTTCAATCCTGTGTCAAATAATTATTCCTGTCAAATAAATAGAGCATTTCTTCAAACACAATTTTTCTCATCAGCTGTCTCAGCTGGACTTATTCTTACTTACTGTGCAGGATCTTTCAGTGAACTCCAGTAATCTATTTTAAATTTATACTCACTGACAAAATTTAATTAAATCCTTTTCTATTATTAATTTTATTATTATTATTTAATTAATTATATGCACTGTTCCCAGAAGTGGCTGCATAAGGCATGCAAAGAGAAGCAGATGAGATGAAGAAGAGAAGAAGATGAGACACCCATGGACTTCAGCAACACTGATCAAGTTCTTTGACATATACAAAAAAGCAGAGAGAGAGAAAGTGTAGATGCATGCAATTATTCTCCTTTTCATATCCAAATTTATGACTAAGGGAATAAAAAGGGCCCCAACCATCTTGAAGAGGTAGAAGGGACAAGAAGGCTCACCTGTTCTAGTTTTGAGATGATCCACTGAAGTCAGCTGGATATCCCACTGAGATACTTCCATAGGAATAAACCCAGATTACACTTCGTCAGGATGCACACACTAAGGAAAAAGAGCACATATCCTCTGCTAATTGAGCACAGGAAGAGAAGGTTTAGTTGTAGAAAAACCACAAAAATATTTCCACCTACCTTTTAACACAGGGAAACCCTAGGAATCCTGTCTCATTTTAGACTAGGTGAAGAAGTACTACACTGGGTATATCAGCAAGCAGCAAAGGTACCTTCCTCAGCACTGATGGTCAGAAATGCATTTTTAAATCTCCCAAACCTTTCCCCATTATATGCTGTGATTTCCACAAGAGACCTGTCTCAGAGCACACGAACCAGACCTCTTTCAGATGAAGACAAACCCAAAGATGTGTTTCAGCCACTAACGAGTGTTCAGCCTACAAGACCAGGCTGTAACTAGCACAAAGTCCCCAAAACCGCACGTAGCACAGAGGTCAGTGCAGGTTATTTCACTCAGCAGATCCACTCCTAATGGAGCACAGTACTTGCTAATGTAGAAAGAGTCATGTTCAACCACTGCACAAAGGGACAATGACAAGTGGGGACAAGGCTGATTATAGTCAGCCAAAATCAACTGTCAAGCCCGAACAAGCTTGTGATGAAGTACAGCTAATGTAATTATCACCTTAGGGTCCACAGAGAAGGGCACTGATAGAGTAGAAGACAAATGGGCCGGTAAGCAAGAGTCAGAGTAAAAAGCAAGGATTCCCGAACTGAAGGCTGTGATCAAGTCAGCTGTGTGGTGACAGTGAGAAAAACTGCAGTTAGTCAAAAGTAAGGTAGCGCAGCCCACAGAATGTAAGAGAGCAGTTACTTGAGCAAGGAACACAGTCCATTGTTTATGCTAAATAACATAAACTGGTAGTTCCTTAATTCCTTTGAAAGAAATAACTATGAGGAGACCCATCTTTCTTTAAATTCTCTATTCCGTTTTGCCCCTGATCTCATATTACATTTTCATCATGAAGGCTGCAAGTTTTTTTCTGCAATTCCCAAGACAGGGATGTTGGTTTTTGCTTTGACATTACTAGTAAACCACACATGAATTCATAACAGCTCCCACATCCAAAGCAGACCACAGAAGAAATTACCCTCACACAAACATCTTTTTTTCCTTGATATCTGATACCGTAAACCTGTTACTTCCCTCATGGATCAGAGGTCTTTGGGGAAAAACAAAATGGACAAGAATTTCTAAGGAAAAAGAAAAGTACAGTTTCTACTGGAGAACTTTTTAGAGTTTTTATTGCATTATAAAGAAGACAAGAAAACTAACCATAAAGCATTGTATTTGTAGGTCACCTTTAAAGAGTAAATAACAATTATATATACTTCATCATCCTGAGTTCTGCATATCATGTTGATGTTCCTCAGTTCATCTGTCTTTCATACTGAGAGGACTCATCCATCATCTAGTCATACACAAGCCTGTCATATGGGGGTGATAGAAGTTATCTTCAAGGTAACTCACTGACACTTCTTAATTAAATATCTTGAAATATTGCATATTATTTTCCTGTACCACCACTGGAGACAATGGTAATTACATGGTGATTCCCAGAAACATTTTATGAATCCTCAATTATTGTGCAACTAGCTGGATTTGACATTAATGCTGCTAGTCTACAATGAATTATTTGTAGTAAAATATTTGAAATATTCAGCCACCTTTTCTGAGTTATCCAAGACTGTCCGTTCTCTGAAGTTACTCAGTTTGTTTATGCAAAATATCCAATGACTAGATATTTGAAAAATTCCTGATGATTTTGACTGGGTGATTTCCAAGGTAACAACAAGTTGCAACACATCCTTAAAACAGCCATCCTAAATTAATAAATATTTGCTCTTATAAACATTCATAAGACGTGTGAACTCAAGGACACAAATTCCTCACATTTTCATTATCTTTCTTACCAAAAGGCATACAGATGTAGCAAGTGATGCTTTATTAGGTGAATGTAGGGCCTGCTCTGCAGCATCCAGAGCCTGCCAAAGAATTCATACATTTCTAGATTTCCAAGTATAAGAGTGGTTCACATTTCTGCCTGTCCAACTCCTTCATGAAATTTTGGTGCCAACCAGAAACTTCTTCCAGGGAACTGACAGCCAAAAAGCATTTTTAAAAATACAAATACTCTTGTCCCCCTGCAAATCTGATCATTTGATGAGCATTGCTTTATATGCTCATTCCAGTTACCACATCCTGTTTATTGTCGGTGCTATTTCTGACCATGCAATTTATTGATATTTATTATGTTTGTTACAAATGGATCTTGCAATTTCTCTGGAGTTTTCTTCCTCTTGTTTCTTCCACTGAAAAGTGCAGTTCATGCCAGGGTGTGTCACAGGCAAGGTGCTTTCTGGAAAGACAAGCAATGGATGAGGCAGTTCAGAAAGAAATTAGCAGACAAGGACAATATAAAACTTACTTTGATACTTGGAAAGAGTTCTGTCCTCCTAAAAATTCAAAATCTCATTTTATCCCCTCATTTTCACTAATTATAATTGCAGGACATAAATCCACACTAGTGTCCCCAAGGGTCTCCTCCAGATATTTTGCTTCCATGTGCTGTGAGGCTATTTTCTCCTTTCAGTTTCCATCTCTCTTATTCTCTCTAACTCCTGTTATTTGCTTTACCACTTCTCTGCTAAGCTCCAGGTCCCAGCAGACTCTCCCCCTCCAGTACTTTATTTGCTTTAATATGCTTCTTGCCTGAAAAAAATGTTATCTGGTTTCCTCCACTTCCACTAATTTTCTTCTTCTCTTCATCCTAAACATCACTATTTCCTGAAGCACATTAAGCCAGCTGAATATTTAACTGCCAAAATACAGTCTCAGCTATGCACTTCATTTTTCTTCTCATCCCCTTTTTCAAATGTTTCAGTGTTTTCCTGCTCTCATGGCTGAATTACCAGTTTAAATATATCACCACTATTGTTGACCCTGGCAAATGAGGATATTGAAACACTTCTGCACTGCCCATGGGTTCTCTGCCCCTGTCACTCAGCCATCAATCATGAAGTCCAACCATTGTGCTCCACCAGATCGTGCACACAGCTTAGGGGGCTCTCTCTGACTGTCATCAATATTGCCCATCCTTGAAAGACCTCAGCCATGTTTTGAAAGGTATCTTCTAGATGTTTCCTCTGCTAAACCAGTCACACTCTGTGTTCCTAATCCCAGTACCTTTGCCACAGTGTCTGCTTTTACTTTACAGAGTGCACCATGACTTACTTCACAGAGTACAGGCAGGGAATACTTATCACCTGCAGAAGTGTTATGATCATTTCCTTCTGACATTTTATGCTATTAAGTGGCATAAACTATGATGAAATGTCATCATTCAAATACAGCAACAAAACAAAGCTGACTCTAAACATAAGCTGACTACAGAGTGTGTGGAAAACGCCCCCACTTTATCAGCAAATAGTGGAAAAGTAGTTGATAATTTATGTCATAGCATTCAAAGTTTCTGAAGTCATACATTATTCATGGAAAAAGCCATCTACTTGTGTCTTTAAAAAAGACACACTAAAAAGTACAATGTTAAAAATAGATGGCATTTTATTGGAGATCATAATTATTTAAAAAGTTGGCAACAGGGCTTTTTAGTTCCTAAAATGACCTTTCAAGATTAAATGAGGAAAAGAAAAGCTTCTCTGAGGAAGAAGCTGTGAAAAACTCCAGTGCATAAAAAAGGCATTTACCTTTAATCTGAATTTTAGTATATTCTCCAATGAGAACAGAGACCAGTAAAATCACATTCAGAAGTACTACTAAATAGCAGTGTAGGTCTGCCGAATGACAGAATTTGTAACCTTGTTGTGACCAAAATTGTCATGATACATCTGTAATTGGGAAATGCAAACTTTTCCTGGGCAGTAAATGAGAAATGCACAAATATATTGAAGATCATAAACATGAGCAGAGAGCAATCCCTGAGTACCATTTACCTGTCTCAGTGTTGCCACATATATTATCAGTAAACAGATTTGCTTTCATTTCCCTTAACCAGTGTTCACTCTTCTGCTTACTTTCCCCCTAAGTAAAGACCATGTGAAAATATTGGTAGTGTTGCAATTTAAATCAACAGTAAAAGCATAATTAGAAGTGCACAAACAGTTGGCCAAAATTACGCAGGAAAGGAGTTAGCAGTCCTGCACTACCTTTTGAGTGACCCTTCCCTGCACTTATTTCATTGTTTCAGAGGTGTGTTCTGTGTGGTCAGTCTCTGGTGAAGGTGCTGGGACTCCAAGTATGACCTTCTACATTTACTGGGCAAGATCCAAGGGTGGATGAATGAGAGAAACCACCAGTCATGGGATGACCAGGATGGTATGCAAAGATGTGATGACAACTGATTACTTAACCCTTTGCCTTTATCCTTTTCCTTCCTAAAGCAGAGTCAGCTCCTCAGAGGTGTTGCAGAAGAGGTAGAACTCAAAGAGCATTAGAATGCACAGCAAAAGGAAGTAGCTTGTTCCCTTGTTAAGGCCAACTCCAGGAAAGTATCCTTGTTCAGAGAGGATGCTAAGTGCCTTGTTAAAGAGGTTGGTGGGACTGAAAAAAATGCTTGAAGTTAAGCATATTGTTAAATGCTTTCTAGACTTAGGCTATTTCTGACTAATGCCACGTTGTTGGAGGTTTCATTCCTTGGAGGCAGTGCAAAAAGACACACAAAGCTCTTGGCTCTGCAAAGAAGGGATAACTCTTTGTCCCAGCGCACTTCTCCTCTGCATGAAGCGAGTTCCAGAGAAGAAACCAAGTATTTCACCTTTATTTAAATTTATTCTCCTGTTTATATTAAACAAATCTAAATCAGTGCATTGATTACATAACTACTTTCCTCTGGAGCAGTTGCCTCCTGTTTACAGCTGACTAAATGGGAGGTGGGAAATCTGTAACAGAGCAACTTCAAAAATGAATGAGAAGAACAGAGGTGCAGTGAGCAACTCACTGGCTCCAAAGAGAGCTGACTTATAGAAAGATAAATCTGGGACACAATCAGCATGTTCACAAAATTCAGTCTCCTGCTGGATAACTAAAAGGAACAATATTGTCTAGCGAATGTCTAATATCCCTGTTACCATCAGTGATCAGGGTAGCAAACTCTGCAGGCAGTAGAGACAATATGCAGGCAGTAGGCACAGCATGTGTGGCTACAAACATATACTACAACAGTAGAATAATAACTTTAACCTCTGCCTTCAAAAAATATCACAAATTCTATTTTTTTTTTCTATTCCAATAGGTCGTTATTCACAGGAAACATTCTGCATGAAAAAGTATAAACATGGCTTTAATGCAACAATATTGCATTGTCAGCTCTTGGTAATAGGTTTAATTTTAACTCAGGAAAGCCACAAAAACAAATCAAGCTTTTTGTGTCTCTTTGCATTCTTATGGTTACAAATGAGATTTCCAGCAGCTTGAATTCCAGTGCATGGTGGCTGCACATTGAATCATTAATTACCTACCTTCTGGTAGAAAAAAAATCAGATTGAAACCCTAAGCTGTGGTTTGTATCTTTTTAAAGAAATCCCATCTGTTAGTTTCTATTCCAGAACATTTAGAAATGCTTGCCTGAGGGGAAAAAACCCTAAAAGTAAAAATGTCATTGCAGTAGTAGGACATGGGGTTACCTCCCACTATGTTTTAAATTCAGTGCTGCAGTTCTGGCCCTCAAACCCATCTTGTACAGTGACAGGTCTGAGCTGCAATACTGAACTTACACAGGTTTGGGGAGCCAAAACTTTATGTTTCTTCACATAGGTCAAAGCACAGCTAAAAAAATGCCTGTAGGGAGTGGTTAAGAAAAAAGGGCAGATGAAACCAAAAGGGCACTTAAGCTCTTTGTAAGAACATGAGGCTTTGAAAATATAAAGAAAACATTATCATTTAGAACAAAGAAGAAAGTTTCTCCTGCAATTTATGTTGGCGTCTGTGCCAGGGAGAGCGCTGAGCACTCAAGGGTCTCTGTGCTAAGCACTGTGTAAACTCACAAGTAGATAGTCCCATCTTTGGAAAGTTTTCAGTCTAGGCCCTTTCCTTCTCTGCCTTTTGCACATATCAAGTTATGCCTCCTCATTTAATGGCAAAGAAGTGCTGTCAAGCTAGATAAAGCAAAATGCCTGCTGTGCTTACCATCTCTTTCAGAACACATTTTATAATCCACAACAATAAAGTATAATTTATGCATTTTTATCAAACTCTGCATTATTTTAATAACATCTGCAAAGATCAGATTGCAATATGTTCTCGGAGATATTGTTTTGCCCTGAGTTCATAAAATGTTATATTTTTCAGTTAGATCTCCTGCCACAATTTTACGTGCAGTTATGAGTAATTTTTTATCTATTTTGCCAGATCTTGTTTTGAGTAGTAAGAGTTCTCAAAACCAGATGATTTGCAAAACTTTCTTTAGTGGTCTGTGAATATTGATTTAAAGCAGAACAGAATCAATGACCATAGCTCATTCATTGGATGTCTTTCTTGAAAGGACATATCAAAAAAACCAGTCTTTTCATAAGCTTTTAATTTGTTTAAGTAAACCCTGCTGTGATGGAGGACTGTGCTCAAACGAAAGCTTTTCCAGCTTTTCTATAGATTGTGCTAAAAAGGATTTCCCACTGAAAGATAGACTATCCACTCTTCTCACAAGCAATTTTTTTCTCTCATGAAGGAAAAGCAGGCACCTGGAGCAACCACTTGGATCAGTTCAAAGGTGAATAGGTGCATCCTTTATCCCTGTCCAAATTAGTGTTGTATCGCAGCACTTTCAGGCATTGGTGAGACTTCCAGGGACTATCCCCAGTTTCTCAGTGCTGCTGCTCCAGGGCTCTTCCTTCATGGATATGGGCAAAATTCTCATGTTCCAAGCTCCTGAAGTAGACTGTGGAAAATGACTGAAGTCAATGGTTGCTAGCAAAGTGGCCAGGTCATTTCAATGAAAGAAAGAGGTGCTGGTAGTCTGTAGTTCTGCTCAGACGAAACCCCCTGAGACGGAAATAATGTTCGCTTTTGGATCAATAATTCAGGCAAGAGGGTTTTCAGCAAAACCTGTGTAGAAGCCAGAACTGCTTTTGCAGTGAAAACTTGCTCAGGGCCAGTAGTCCACCTCTCATTTCCTATGCAAAATCCATTGTCCTCCAACTGATTTTCCAGGGAATGATCAGAACTGAACAGAGTCATCCTTTATTTGGGGCTATTTAGCCTGTGCTGCTCAGTGAACCTATCAGGATTTTCCTTCCATTAAGTCAGTCAGGACTCCACCAGAACACTAACATAAGAGGCCTGTGGCATGATATAGGAACATTAATGTATTTAACAGTTCATTCCCGTCTCACTCTCCCCACTCCCCATCACTAATCTGACACTGTAGCAACCATGAACCTTACTTGAGAGACCAGGTGTTGTCCCCGCACTAGTGTGCATACACTGAATTTGCACTTTTAATTAAGGAAGGATTAGCTGCTAGTTTGCACTAACCACTGAGACAACTTCAGAAAAAAAAGTGGCTTATTAAACAGGTATTTAAGACAGCTACTTTGCTTTATGACTCATACATAAACAAGTATAGGACTTTTTATTGTACTAGAAAGTGTAAGAATTGCACAACTAAAGTTATCTTCAAGGAAACTATATTAGGAGGTTTTGAACTACGGGAAATACAAAAAAAAACCTTTCCTTGCCCTTTAAGATATGTTCTACACACTTCTTTCATTCTTTTGAATAATAAAAATCCACACATAAATATGTTTATAAGGAGGTAATTCCATCCTCGCATTCTGAGCCCTATAAACGAAGGCAACTTCTCTTTCTTTGTTACAAATATCTTAAGATCAAGTTATACAACTAGACATAGTTGAACATATATTTGTGGTTAAGTCCATTTAAAATGATTTGGGGATAGGAAAATATATTTGGAATGTACTGCCGGTATCCAAAAATGTAAAGTTATAATATCCCAATGGTATAAACAAAGTGAGAGTAGGAATTTATATTAGGCTGTATACTGCAACAAGGTCTCACAGGCAGAGAGCAGGAATAGGTTAAAAGTGGAAGAGTGCTAGGGAAGGCAAGGTAGAAGACGAGTTTATGAGGTGACAGCTCTATTTTGCCTAAGCTCGTCTGGAGGTGAATGGAGAAAAGAGCTCTCTTTCAAAAGGGCTTCAGTATTTCAAAATGTATTTCTGCTCCTAACCAGGTTTTACCCTTCCATCGGCAAGAAGGCGAGGCTGGCTCCAGGGTGACATACCAGGAGCACCAGCTGCCTCCGAGAGAAGATCCTATAGAAACACCTACCAGGAGAACATTGAAATTCAAGGGAGAGGGGGAAAACTGAACAGATAAAGGTATAAATGCACATACGCATGCTGCCAACTGTGAATGGCCTCCATTGTTCCTGATCCCACTCCTTTATTCCCTCCATAAAAAAATTATGAGACCCAACTATTCATACAGCATTTCCAGAAATTTAATAGACCGTATAGATTAAACTCTGAGGGCCAAGCACTGGTGTCAGATACACCCAATGAAAGCCCATCTGAGAACAGAATTTGGCTCAGATTCAGCAGGCAAATGAAAGGTTTTTTCCACTTTCAGAAGAAACCCAAGTATGTAAAGTTTATAGGCACTAGTAGGAGAATAAATCAATTTAAGTCCATGTCACACCATTCTTTACAGTTTTGTAACAAGGTGTACTTTGTTAGATTTTAATCTGCATACATTTGAGACAGCAAAGCTCTTCAAAATCATCTTTTAATGGCATCGCAATTTATAGACAGTAACTAATTTCAAACTTCATAGCACTTGGCTTTTATGATTATTTCAAATCATTTAAATGCAAATGAATTTCCAGAGAGAGAAAACATCAAATGCCCTTGAGTGGCAACATGTAATAGAACTGCAAGCAGAAATCACAGTAGGAATTTGAAGCAGTCTGATAGGGTTTGATGGGAGGTCTGTATAAAAGTGTTTGCCTAAATCCAATTTACATTTCATTTCACATTATATTCTATTTACCCATTTTGTCATTTTAATATGACTTATTTACTTAATCCTGCTCTGAAATCCAATCTACTATCAAGAGCAAATGTGGAATTCTGGTCAGGATAGGACTTACAGCAATTTTGCATTTTAGGACAATGGTAACACAGTTTCTGAAATAGAGCTAGCTAGCTTTTCCCCCACAGTTAATAATGTTACAGCACCACGCAGCCAAAAGCATTTGTGCATGCCTTAAATAATTACACTTCTTTCAAGCTAAGCAATTGTTTGCCTACTGACAGAGTAATATTTCCTGGGAGGCATTGCTAAGCTACAGTACATACAAAATATTTGGACACAGAGTGCTGAGAAAGATCTGAACTATTCTTAATGTGATTGCACTCAGAAAGATAAGAACTGTCCTGGAACTCCCCATTCAGCAGCAGTTACAACAAAGCACCACAAGTGGGGTTTTTTACAGCCAGATGGATTTGCAGGAGGCAGCAAGAGCTGTTCTACCTCTAGTGCTTCCTGTCCTTCCGGATAAGCAGTGCAGGTAAGGACCCAGCCACCGTTTGTATCTTGGTATCATCCATCCTCTGTCAACATCCAGCCTTTCAGTTACAGAATGCACATGTCCTTTCTATTTTACCTGAGATAAAAAAATGTAACTGTCCATGTATGATTGCAAAGTGACCCAATGGATTCTGCCTTGCCCTATCCCAGAGCGAATTCTGCAATACAGCAGGCTAAACCATGGCATTTAGCAGCTGTAGGCAGGCAGAGGCGACGATGTAGTTTGCACAGCTTGCGAGGGGATTTGACCATGGCGTGGGCCAGACTTGCACATGTAACCATGGTACACGGGTCTGTTCTGAGGAAAGGAGAACTCCAGTGACCACACCTTCCATAATTCCTCCAAATACCTGTTTTCCAGGCCCAGTATTTGAATGAAAAGGCAAAAATACATCTCAAACTCCCTAGTTCCAGCACAGGCCATACACAGTAATCTGCAGACCCCCTAGTCAGCAGGAGGGGAGAGTGGGAGAACATGATTTTGTGGTGCTGCTGGTATCTGAATATTTTCTCATTTTCTAGAGACGAACTGCACTACTTAAACTACTGTAACAAAGTAAAAAATTTAGATCTCACGTGTTTTCAAAATCTGTCTTTTTAAAGATAACAGAAGACACAAATACCTTCAGATATTATGGGCTATTCATCATTCTGTGCCACATTTCCAGCACATAGTTTGCAGAAATCCATGAATATTTTCATTTCTTATCAGATATAAATTACTGATACAGTCAGTACAATGTTTGTTGGTGAAAACTCCTGTAGAGTAAACTGAGTGATGGATTTGAAGGAAAGTAAGAATAAAATATTGTGCTTGGGATAGAGAGATTACTAAAATTGTGCTATTCCAACAGTAGCCAATTTCACAATCAAGATGTCTTTTCTATTGCAAAGGCAATTTTTATATGTCTCCTGCACATAAATGTCACTCTTTTGTTTATTATGTGTTTCTTTTTCATTTATTTCATTAATTTTGTATATATTTTCTGTGAAAAAACTTCTAAGGAAGTACATTTGTCCTCTGTTTTGAGCAATTTGTCTTTTGCAAGGGCAATATAACTGTGCAAAAGCAATAATACAAGGCCTTTTATCAAAAACTTATCAGCACTGTTCAAACAACGAGGCAGTTCATTAGATTTGAATAAGCTAACTGCTGGGTTAGCTTTGGATCTAAAGTTTGTCAGGTTAGGTGCTGGCTATTTTATTATTTCATTTTTCAAACTTCTCAGATAAAGACTGGTACATTGACTAGCAGTGATTAAACAGTAACAAACCTTTAATAAAGATCTTGAGTCTTTACTACTACTAGGTCCACTTCTACCATCCACTAGTCCAGCTCCCCAGTTGGCTCCCAGGTCTTGGTGAATGACCCCCTCCCCCCCCCATTTCATCAGTGGGAGTTTGCTCAGAAGCTCTGCCTGGGAAATTTCCCTTTGGAAAATCCCAGGATGAGGTCTAGGGAAACAGTCCCTTCCAGACGCCACACATATAAAGAGCGATGGCCAGGCTGCAGGAAGTTTTATTCCCAATTCCATGGTCTTTCCCCAGTGCTTTCTGTCCACACTTCTTCCCTTCCGTGCCCTGCAGCTGCACCCCTAGACACATAGCCTGGAGTGTCTGGCCCTGAGCAGCAAAAACCCAGGGGTCAATACCATTTCACCTGGCAGCAGGATCCACCACAAGAAGGGGGAGAACCAAGCACTGCAGACAAAGCCATTATTTGCTGAGATCATCAAATCACAGTTTGCTGAGGTTTGCAAAGTACAATTTTTTGTAAGGAGATGTCAGTCCCTTCACTGCGAGGTTATGCTGCATAGAGACCATAAAGGGCATGTCCTCAAAGACACCTCTGGATCCTGACCTCAGTCTCTCTGGCTGTAAACAGTCTTAGGTTTCATTCAGTTCTGCAGTGGTGAATGACTTGCACAGCGGTACCACTCAGCGACTTCAGTGGAGCTGCCCCAGGTATTTGCTGTGTGCATTCAGCCAGGTCCCCTCGCAGGCAGGTGAAGTTTCTCAGTGAAGAGCTAAAATCCACTGCCAGAAACTTTTACAACAGTAGAAAATACTCTTAATAAACAAAATATGTGGAACATATGTCAAAACCAAAATCTGTCAGAAAGCAACATAACTCACCTTTCCTTATTCACACACAATACTAAATTCCTTCTTTAATTTCTTCCCTTTTCTACTACTTTTTTTTTTTCCATGGACCTTCTGGTAATACCTGAAAGCCCCTATTTTAACCTTTAGTTCCTTTTCTGTGACAGAATTAAGATTTTTCTTCCTGGAACTGTTGATAACATTTTCTGAATTTAGATATGGCTGTTACATGATAAAAGAAATAATAGAAACTTTCACTGTGAATTAGAAAGTGCAAAAAAACCCCTGGACTTTAGGCAATACACTTTATGCGCTTACAGCACACTTCAAAGCCAGGAAGCACTAGTGTTAACATAAGAACAGTTGCTTTGCAGACATCTGATACCGTTCTCCCAAACCTGCTGAGTGCACTGCTTTTTTCCTATGTTTGTTAAACACCCATTTCCCTGGATGGCTTAGTATCAATAGGTCATTTTACCCAAAACATAACCACTTTCAACAAGTTCTATATTTTTAAAGCAAATACTTCAGTGCCTTTTATACTGCAGGAAAGAAGGAAGAAAACACAACAATAATGCAATTGAACTATAATCTTAAAAAGCAGCATGGCTGAGAGACAGATTTCTAGTTTTATGAGTTGACAAAAATCAGAAGGAGAGGGGGAATGTGACTGTCCCCTTTCTATCTATAGATTAAATATGATGTGGTAATAACAAAGATTGAAAGAAGATGCTCGTATCAGAGCCAGAACTGAGCAAGTGTCCTACATCCCCACAGTGTGAAAATAAGGCAGAGACTTTCATACAGGACATATACACATCTCATATGTATACTACATTATTTACAAAATATTCTTTAACGTTTCCAGCTGACATGAAAATTATTAGGTTGCAAAAAATATCGGTTAGCTGCTCTTCATTGCAAAGATTTCTGGAACGTAAAGACTACTGAGATTATGGGGAACTCACAAAGCAGTTATTTACCTAGAAAAAATATATTTAAAAAATAAAAAAAATATATACAAAATCTAGCTCTATGTAGATGCATGTGGGACTACACACACACACAAAACTAGGTATTTAGGATAAGAATTAATATTCACTGTCTGGAAAAATATTCAACATGTTCCTCCAGTATAATCATCTTTTTAAATATGGTAGGACCTTTTTGCAGGTCAATCACAGTTTTCCGGCAAGCTGTAATTTAAATCAGCTCCATTCTGCATCTAATGTGAATATTTCACTGAAAAATAATTAAAACTAACCACACTACTTGTGTCTCTGCCTGTCAGATACGGACCACTGTTGTGCATGCACATTGCTAATCTCAGGAAAGGAAACCTTGCAGAAAGGACACGGAGGTGACAAAGTAATTGCCCTCAGTGGGTAATTTGAAGAGTTGTAATAAAGAGGTGCTCCCTGCTCACGCTACCTTCATCTCACCTGAACTTCTATTTGGTGACTCACTTTCATTGCCTACATCACCCTTTAGGCTAATAATGGAAATAGATAGCTCTCCTGGCAAGTAACAGTATATCAGAGCTATCGACTGTATCTCTACCTTTTCAGCACCAAGATGGTTCAGTTTGTTCATCAAAAGGGTCTCAGCATGTTTAATCTCTTTTATCAGCCCTCCTTCTATCTCAAAGCTTGCAAAGGCTCCTGCTCCTGAAATTGCTGCTTTCATCTGAACCAATGCCGTCATATTTCCCCTTTCTACAGAACGATGTTTCGATGCCAAAGAGAGGGAGCATGAGAGAGAGAAATAATCTTGGCATTCATTCAGATTGTTGTGAAGAAAAAGAAGGGAAAAAAATCCAGACTGCCAATGGGGATTTCCTCTGTAATAAGCCAGATGGCATCATAGGATGCTTGGGGAGACTGTTTCTGTCTAATTCTCTTCAGTAGCAGAAACTGCCAAGGCCTGGCCTTTGTGGTAAAACCAGTGACTAGCTATTTTATATTCTTTCTCTTTGCTGTGCATGCTGTCCCCACCTGTCACTAACGCCTTTGTAATGCAGTCGGTGCCTGATACAAGCTCCTTCCCCTCCTTTCTCTCCCTCACTTCTGGACTCCAAATAATACTTCCTTTCCACCTATACCAGCAACATGGCTGCAACATTTGCTCTATATCCCAGTGATGTCAACATAATTTTTTTCTTCAAGTGCAAAATATTTCACATAGCATGGGGAAAACCAGCTGTGAAATTTCTAAAGGTTGCCATCCTGGCAAAAGACCAAAGCAGGGCTCGACATAGGGAAATGGGGAGCTGGTGTTCTGTAAAATACAGGTGTTCAGTGGCTCAAATGTCAAGATGGACATTGAAATGCTGGTTGGGGTTACAAGTATTTTTTTAATCTCTATTTATAAATTTTATTTATATATATATATGTAGCTTTTTATCTGCTTCTATTTTTTTTTTCATATTTGCAAAACTTTGGTGTTTCTGTTGCATTCTGAAATGTGAGATCAATCTCTCTGCATACCAGATGGATAGCAGAGACTGTGTATTCCAAAAATATGGAAAACCTTATAGAAATCTTGTATGTGACTGCTAGGGTGTTTTTGGTTCCTTAGAGACAGATCCATAAGCTGTCAGCCTGCCTTAAGGGCTTGTATATCCACTGTAAGGACTAAATTGTTTTTCCTCTCCAGAAGGAGTCCTATCATGTATTCAGCATGGAGCAGTTAGATATTTTAAACTCATTCTTTGCTGAGAGCAAAGTAGCGTTTTCTCACAACTTTCTGAAGCTGCTTCTTTCTTTCTGACATGGTTCTTTGTCTCCAAGTAGTCATGATGTGCAGATACCACTGCAGCAGAGTAAAGAAATACATCCCAGAGTATCGTTTCATAAAGGCAATAGAGCTGCTAATGGCTGCTGTAGCAAAGGCACTTACAAACCTTTGAATGCTGTGCTGGTAAGGAAGGCACAGAGCTAATGCAGAGATGTCGGCTGAGATACAGACAGTACTGGTTGGCAAAAACAGGACTGCAAGAGTCACAAAAATAGCAACATTTATAATCTGATCACGACATGTTCATTGATATACTGTCAACTGGGATAATCTAAAGACAATCAGAAGTTATTTTCTTTATCTATATTTATATATTCTATATCTATAAAATAGCAGCAAACAGGCTTAACAGAATTTTTCTAAGATGTAGTATTTCACTACTTCTTGGAAGGAAAGCTATGCAGATAGCTGTCTCATTGAGCAGCTGATGAATGTTTCAAAATATAAATGTTGGTGTTTTTTCCCAGTTAAACAAAGATGTACCATTTCCACATTTTTGGATGAATAACAATAGTCTATATCACAGTGGGTTTACTCTTTCAATATATGAAAAGAAATCTGAGGACTGTCAACTGAAAAATGACAAGCAACATCCCATTCCTCTCCCCAGCAGCTTTCCATGACTCTGACAGCAGAACAGAAACCAAACCCTGAAATCAAGCTCAGAACCATGGCAGGCCTGGTCCCAAAGCATCCTAGGAAGACTGGAGAGAGCCTCCACCGATGCTGCAGCTAAGCCTAGGGACAACATTTGGCAGAAAGGGTCTCTCAGCAGCACCCAACAAAGGAAGGCATGGCCATGGATGGTGCACTGTGCAGTGAAGCAGAAGGATGGGCTCCCCCACCAACCAGCATGTTGTACCCTAAGGGGAAGAGCCCCAACCCCCCCACCAGTTCCCTGAGTGGCTCCTGTGCCCTCAGCACTGCTTTTCCCAGCTCCAATCCTGCCACACTAGTTGCTGGTGCAGGAAATCAGGATTTCTTGACGCTGGTCTAATTCTGGAAGAGAGACCAGCCAGGCAGAACTGATGGGGCCTAAAGATAGCTTAACATCAGCTCTTGCAGAATGCTCTCCTCTGCTACAAAGCATTGCAGCCAAGGCATAACCCAAAATCCAAGCCAGGACGTTTGAACAGGGCAGTAACAACAAAGCCATTTTTTTCTGCTCCCAGCTGTGTGTTGAGCGTTGTTTTGTGTTATGACCCCACCACTATTTGGTACAGATTGCCCATCCCTGTGGTCAGTATTCCCTGCTGTGGTCCCCAGGACCAGGGCAAGCTGGCGCTGCCAGCAGCCTGTGCCTGACTCTACAGGGCTTTCCTGGGCCCCAGGTGATCCCATGTAGTGTCTTGGGAGTACATCCAAAGGCGAGAAAAAGAAATCCTTCTGCCCAACAATTTTTAAACCCAGTATAGGACACACCAGACTGACCTTAACTTTGAGTGAGATGTTTATTTCCATTCTGGTGAGCTTTATCCTAAAAAACAACTCTGAATTTGCCCTAACTCAGGTTTACTTGGGTTAGAAGTTACAGATGACAGCTGGGCAGGCTTCAGCAAAATGATGTGTTTGTTCATTCTCATAGAGTTTTGGTTAATTAGGCAATGAAAGATGTAGTTTAGAATCAGGATAATAGGAATAGCTGTATCACAGTAAATTAGTGGGATACTTCAGGGACATTAATGGAATCAGATGCCAATATCTGTGTTGGTTTAGGAAAGCTCTATGTTTTGCCTCCAAAAATATTCTTTGCCAATAGCAGTAAAGTTCATGTTGTCAGTTCCATAAGATAGCATTTATTTTCTACATATATATATTTCTACTAATATCCCCATACTATTGAGCAGCTGTGAATCCTTCCATACTCCAGGCATTTGTGTGTCCTACTCTATAAAAACAATGTTGATTTGGGAGGCAGTGACCATTAAACGTAGAATTAAACTCTGCTGTGGGATATTTCTCTCCTGACTACATGACTATAAAAGTAAGCTTTCAGGAAATTTGGAAGCACATTGTCTCTGAGGCAAGAAAAATCTTTTGTGGAACACAGGATTTTTGAAAATTATATATAAACATATAAATGTATAAATGGCTACTCTTTGACTGTATTTTTGAGCTGGGCTTGCCTGTGGAGACCCTTCCATGAAAGGATACTCAATAGAGCTCTGATCTTGATAGCAACTGTCAAATACCTGGGAAATGCAAAGTGTCTCCTGGAAGGCCGAATGCAGTGAGGAGAAGGAGCTCACGTGGAAGCTGCATTATCACAATTTTTAAGCTGCAGTCTCACTGCTCTGACAATGCACGTAATTTTAATCTGTGAACACAGTACCATGAGACCTCTTATCAATATGTTCCCTATGCAAGTGGAAGCTTAGAAAACTTCAAAGCAAGTTGATAAATTTCCATAAAAGTGTTGCCAGCCCATAATCAGATGGCTAGGAATTCCCAGTTGCACCAAAGATAAAAACTGATGATATTAATTTGTCCTTGTTTGAACCAAGCACTCATACTGAAATCAGCAGTACTCATGTGTACTAATATCAGTCCTTTGCCTGCAAAAGCTATTTTTCTGCCAGTCCACAGATTTAGGGATTTTCTTCATTTCTCTTTCAAAGAGTGAAAATTAAAAGAGAACATAAAACAAAAACTCAAAGGACTCCATTCCATTTAGATTGAAGTTGTTTTTAATTGGCAAGCCAAAACCTGCCTTTGGCCTTTATTTGATTTTCTCAAAGTCATAGTCTACTGCTTCCTTTTCTAAAATTCAAAGGCAGTACCTACTGGTGAAATACCACACTCTTACTCAGTTGCTTCCAAAGCAACTCTGCAAAATATACTCTGCAATTTTTCCAAATCTGGAAACTGAACATTTGTTTTATGACTTGTTCCCACCAGGAAGAATCCAAATCAAAACCTTCCTCCCACCTCAATTTTGTGTTTTTTCCTTTTCCATGACAAGTGCGGGCAGCTGCAAGCCTGAGAACATGGACATTTCATGTAACTGTGTTTTTTTAAGCTGGAAAGGCTTACACCATAGGAGAGCTAATTAAAGTTACTTTGTAGTGGAAAAGAATGTCACAGAAACACCCAATTTAACTGAGAAGATAGAGAAACATAAAGACAAAGCCAAAGTCTTTTTCTAAACTTCCTTTAAAGAAAAATAGGATTCAGACATTTTCTGCAGTTTTATCTAGTTCCCTTTTGCCCCCCACCCCCTGTCCCTGAATTATTAAATTAAAGGCCAGAAAGCCTCTCTTTGCCTGATTTGCTTATCTTAGCTGATTTACGTAGTTACCATCTGGGGTTTTTTCTTTGTTTGGGGTTTTTTTTCTGGATAGAAATGCATTTCAGAAAGCCTTTCACCTTGACAGGAGGGCACCCCGGAATGAAGGATCCATCTTCATTCCCAGCAGGTTGCTGCCGATTGTGCCCTGGTAGAAGTGCATGTCCTTCTCTCAGCCCCCACACCCAGGTGGGCAGAGCAGGAGCACCATGCCAGTCAGGACTCAAGGAGTGATATGGGAATAGCAGCACTGCACAGCACATGCCCTGCATCACTCAGGCACAGCATGGAAATAATTTGGCCTGGCACAGCACTGTGCAGGTGAAATCGCCGCTCCTTCTGCCTCAACCTGGACATGAACGTAACACCACAACGTCAGACAGCTGCTACAGCAGACCCTGCAGTTCCAATAAGCTTCATGTAGTGATTTAATTTTTACAGTTGTTTACTTAGAGGCTTCACTTTTAATAATTCTGAGAGAAGGATGAAAGCAAAGCAGTGGAGCCTCCAGCATTTTCTGCAGCCTCTTTTCTGTACTGGCACAAAGAGGAAGAAGGCATTTCTACAAAGTCCTGATTCAAGTATAAAAATAAAATTTACATTTATCATATTTGAAGGCAGCCAAGGAAAACTGACCTCATGGTATGAGCTCTAAGAAAGCTCAGGAGGGAGAAATTAAAATGATTAGTAGTAATTACCACCAAAATTATAGTACTGAATAGGACAGTGCCTAATAATGAGAGGTCGCAATTACTAATGCACCCTTCTGTATGCTCATTTGTCTTCTCAGTATTGTAGTCATTTGTGTTGTCCTTTTGCACAGCAGGATGCCCAGTGCCACACTCCTTTCTCTTCTATAAGAAGTTCACAGTAAACAAGGATTCAACTGGTTCAGAGCAGCAGTTTGTACCCTCAGAGGGCTTGGAATAATATGGGCTTTACTTTCAGTCTCTTTGTAAAGAAACTTTACTGCATCTGAGCTTTATTGTCTTTCACTTTATATGTTACAAGGAAATGCAGCTAAAAGGTGAGAAAAGCTGCATTAATTTATATTTTCACCAAAATAAATGGAACCAGAATCTAACTTTCCATTCTTCTTAAGGCACATAGGTTTTGTGCACATTGGGAAGGTTTATCAGTGGATTTTACTGATGGAGCTAATTCATAGAATGGTTTGGGTTGGAAGGGACCTTAAAGACCTAGTTGGACCTAGTTCTAACACCTCACCTCAGGCATGGACATCTTCCACTAGACCAGGTTGCTCCAAGCTCTATCCAACCTGGCCTTGAACGCTGCCAGGGATGAGGCATCCACCCCCTCTCTGGGGAACCTGTTCCAAGACCTCACCACTCTCATTGTCAAAAATTTCTTCTCTCTATCTAATCTAAATCTGATCTCTGCCAACTTAAAGGTATCACCCCTTATCCTATCACTACATGCCCTTGTAAAACGTCCCTCTCTTTTTTGTGGACCCCTTATTCAAGTTACTGATGGAGCCAATATAGCTAGGACAAAACTAAACCCTTTTAGTGACATCACAGTATAAAAATGTTTGTACAACAGTACTATCCACACAAGAATTTTTATCAAACTAGCTGTCCTGATAATTTAATGCACTCATTTTTGGGACTTACAACTTGAAAATCAGGATTGCCTAGAGAGGTCACCTACACCATGTGCCTACTCTGATACGTTTTTACAGATTCATGGTAATTCTGCAATTTGTTATATTGGTCCAACAGCAAATCAGCACAAAGGCATTTTGTTACTTAAAACTTCTTAATCAAAAAAAAAGGCATTTTGGGTCAACCCTTGTCTGCTTAATCAATATGTTTTCTTTGAGCACAAATATGAAAGCAAACTTCAAAAAGTAACATTAAAATGATAAATTACATTATTCTATTCCAGAAAATTCATAACACATTATAGCAACTCTATTTAAGCCATTTTTCACAGCCTGATCTCGTTCAAATCAATACTGTCTTGAAGGACATTTTGATTTCAACATCACAGCATTTTCCAAAGGACAAGTATTAAAAAAATGTTGCCACAGTTAAAAGTGGACATAGCATTAAAAAAAACCATAATGAGCACAGTGCATTATGTTGTTTATAATCTAGAGACAACGACATAATTTTTAAAAAATTTTGGAGTCCAAGACAAGTTATTCCTAGGAATTGCTATCTGATATAGTGTAGAAAAACAACTAACTTTTTTCCTTTCCTCTTATAGATCTGTAAGTGCCAGTTCAATCACCTCCCTTCTGGAGACTGCAGCCTTCATCAGAAGGCTGGCAAAGCAGGCTGTCAGAGCACTCTTAATTTACTTCAGGAAAAATCAATTAAGATAGCTTAAGTGACTTTAACTGGGAAATTGCTGGGGACAGTAATCACCACTGCAGACAGTGATGAGTACACAAGAATGGCAACTTCTTCCATCAACATATTTGTACCAAAGCGGGCATGTCTCCATTGCTTCAACATCTGAGCCAAAGCCCACTCAAGTCAACACGATTTCCAGAATTAAAAAAGTAGAATTAACAATCAAACCATATTCAATATTTGGCTAGGAAACAATGCTTCTCAAAGTTTTCCTTTGTCATGCTTTTATACATACATATATATATATAAAAATACACATATATACATATATAGTTGCCCAGGCACTCTTGTGCTTGAGTAAACTACTAGATTGAAAGAGAATGTCTTGATAAAGTCAATATTGCGTGTCTGAATCAGTACTACAGAAAACAACAAATGTCATTCTTCTGCTTCTGCCACTTCAGCACCACTTCAAAGGTCACTTATTCCTTGAGAAGCTGCCATAAATAGCCTGCATCTCATACAGAAATGTTCTGCCAAAATATTAACTCACAGTTGCCTTATATTTTCACCTTCAGTCATCAATACTTTTTGACAATCCTTTGCTAGAACATGCTTTCCATCTTAACACCTTTTTAATTCCATGGCTACATCTTTCCCCATACTCCCACAGTAATTGCAGGACTCCCACTAGCATTTCACTGACACAGAGAAGTGGAAAACACTCTTCCCAGATGGGAAACTCTCTTTGTAGTGATGTAGCTCCTGTTGACAGAGCTGTGCTTCTGACTATTCCTCCCCAAAAGTTAAACTACACCAGCAAAGCCTTTTTTTTTTTGTTAGTTTAAAATGAGTCCACATTAGTGCTACTGACAGTATTAAAATAGTGGGAGGAAAAAAATTTACATCCACACCCAGTAGTCAATAGGAACAGAGGATTCCCCTGTGAGACATGGCCTCAGTTAAGCAGCAGCTTTGACTCTGTTTTTCTCACGCAGGCAGCCTTGAAGAGAAACACAAAAAGTGTCTCCTGTGAGCAGTACTACAAATAGGGCACCTTGTAGCATCATTTGCTACACGCAACAGCCTCTGCACATGAGGAAATGAATAATCTCAGGAGAGGCAAGACTGGTGCTTTCGCACATATACCAGCTGAACTACACATCTCAACAAGAAGTGCCCATACATGCAAGAACCAGAGAGAGAGAAAGCAGGAGGGAGAAGATATAATCTCCTCAAGCCTCACTGCAGTCAGGCAGTGAGTACTGCAGATGTTGCAGCACTGGAATCCTGCTAGATTTTCCCCAGCTGCAGAAACCTCCCTCATCTGCTGCCTGGTGGAACTACTATACAAACAGAAGGGCTGTCTTCTGCACATCACTGGTCTCTGACCTCCGTGGGTAAAGATGACTTTACCACAGCCAGCACAAGCTTCCAAAGATTATGGAGGATGTTTTCAGAAAAAAAAAATCCTAACAAACACTGGAAAACATTACTGGGCAGCATAGTAAACACTGAGCTGGAAAAAGTGAAGGGCTTTGCTTCAGGAAAAATACTGTGAGTAAAAGAAAAGTCAGAAGAAAGCAGCCATTCAGAAAGTGTATTATTAGGTGCAGACATATCTTCAGAATACAATGAAGCAAGTACATAGATCCATATCCTGCCCCTTACTAGAGCAAACACGAACCTTGTTGGTTCAGAAATATAAAGGCCTAGAAAAAATTAGATCTCACTGGATGAACCAGGTATATAATAATTACACTCAAAAAAAGCATTAAAGATGTTTCTTTGAAACATTTCTTCCAGTCTTTTCACGCTTGCAAAAATTCCCAGCACTAGAAATAATCTAGGCAATAAAATTCGAGATACAAACCCTAAAAAGTATGCTACCCAAGGGATGAATACTGTAATTATCTAAAACCTGTTATGGTATTTAATAATGTGTGGCCTAGCTGGAATCAATAGGACTAACTCAGCAGGCAGACAGCAAAACCTGTACCTTAATTTCTTTTCTTAGTAAAATTAAAAGGCTCGCTTTCTGTAGGATTTTCAAGGTCCTTGTAATCTTCAGACTTACCCTTGAATTTTTCATTTTCTTCTGCTACTGAGCAAAGTCTTGTTTTCAAATTGGCAGCTTTGTACATTGCCTCAATGAATGATTGCAGCAACTTAAAGTCTGAAATGAAAACAGCAGCCATTTAGGGGCAAAGCGAAACACAAGTAACAAGTAAATGTATCATGTAATTTCCACTGTCATACAGCTCCTCCCCTACTAAAGGCCCTTTACCACACTCTTTGTCTCACAATTAATGATGTATTTTCTTCTTGTTCTTCCTCCTTCCAAGAATGCTGCTAAGGTTCAAGGCGCTTGTGGGGACAACAACATCACAGTGGAAATATTTGCGCTAATTTCTCAAAATGACCAAGCTCACATTAAAGATATCTTCAAATGCATCAATTCAGCATATATTTCTATTGTTTTCTATTTCCCCTGTTGAAGCTGGTTAAGCTGCTGGAAAAATTAGTTGAACAAGTGGAAAAAGTTGAAAGCATTTCGTTATAGCTCCTCCCTGTATTCAGCTTTGGTATTGAGTTTTTCTGACTCAGTTTTGCTGAATGAATGGCTAACTTGAAACTTTTCAGCCAGTGATTAGTCACAAGTAAGACTTTTATACAGTTGAGTCAGCTCTCACTCACCAAAAGATTCAGAAAATTCTGAACATTGGCATCTTTTGTTCAGATTAGTCTCAATATCCCTGATCTAGGCAGCTAAGTCCTCTGTGCAATGTGGTAAGCACTTTGGACTGCCATCTACAGCTCTATTGCAGATGTAAGCCAGAAGAAAAAAAAAGTCTTAAATCTCACCTCAAGGTGCTTCTGAGAGACACAGCATCACAGACCTTTTACTAATTTAGCTATTTTTCTGTTGCTTGTCATAGACAAGGGTGGGAACACTGTGCTACTCCCACATACATACCAGACAAAAAATGGCCATAACTGATGACCCTAGCTATGTGGTGAAGGAATATTGAAGACTTATGCTCCAATTTCCTACCTCAAAATTTTTCACTTGTTGCATAAAGAAGCCTTGGAGAAGGAAGCAAGCCCACGTCTCCCTTTACCCAAGCAAATGCAGGTCTTATCAGGCAAGAGAATCCCATCAAGGCTTGCTTTCTTTCTGGTTCAACAACTGTTGAATTACTCCTTGAGATGTGGGGATGGTGCCAGTGCTGCAGAGTTTCCCATAGATCTAATCCTCTTGAGGTGGTAGGAGCTGGAGTCCGAGGAGGAGACCATCAAGACCCTGCAGACATCGCTGACATTTCCCCAACTCACATAAGTGCTTCTGAGAACCCAGCACAAGGCCCTGAAAATAGACTCACAGATCATTAGGGAGCCAGCAAAGTGCCTGGATTGATTGTACATGGATTGATGTTTTCTGAGAACTGCTGCAAAGGAAGCAGGTGGTTGCATCTGCCAGCTGCAGTTTTTTCCAGATTCTGCTTTGAAGCCAGGATGAATGTTGTTCCAATAATCAAGTATGCAGGCTGCAGAATATATGACTAGGATGGGTCCTAACTGGAAATGATGGGCTGCATTGCTTTTGCAGGTGGTGGGTCCAATGTCAGCTGGGCTTATAGACAATCTCATCTCTTGCAGGCTCCTCTGAAGTGCAATGCAGTTAATATTGCAAATAAACTGGGATTCTGGTCGCACAGCAAGAGGAATGTGTCCAACTGGCAGAGAGAATAAATACTTCTCCAAACAGGCAGTAATCAGTTAACATTACTCTAAAACAAACATTGAGAAAGCACAGCACTTTAGCAATTAAAGGTCCAAATTTGCAAAATTAATTAGTGTTTCCCACAGCATAGCACTCTACTTATGAACAGCTCTATTGTAAATGTATGATGCTCTAATATGAAAAGAGAGCATTCTTATGTTAATTATCTAATTAACTAATCTGGGCACAATTAGCAGCTGAAACAGCACAGCGTTACACTCTCTTCCTTCTTTCCTTCCGGATTCAAGATTGCCTTTAAATACGTACTTTGGAGTGGCAGGGGACCCTGGTGATAGAGCTTGCTACCACGCTAAGCAGACCTTGGTGCCAGCAGAAGTTCCAGTGAGTGGGCACTGAAACAGGAGAGGCAGTGATATCTTTGGCACGTAATTTAGGAGGGGTAAAGTCAGCTATTTAATCTCACCCCTAAAGCTAGCCAGCCCTCCAGGGAAGCCATCCTTGTTGCTTCACAGAAAGTCAGCATGAAATGCTCAAGAACACAGTTGTCTGTTCTTCTGTCCCTTTGGAAACCCAACACCACTTCACCAGACCCCCCTGAGAGCAGTATTTTCCAAAGGATGGATCAGTCGCTATTTTAGAGCTCTGAAAATAGAGAGTCTCTTTCATTTCTACTTTGCTGCCAGAGTAGCTATTGACTTCACTAAAGTTTACTGTAGCATGAAGAGAATTAGTGAACTGCGTACAGATCTCTGACAAGAAACTTACCAGGGAGAAGAACATTTGCTGAAAGAGTCTAAATCCGCCTCAGAGGATGGCTTAGACAATGTCTCAAAGTCCTGACTCAGATTCCGTCACAATGATCCTAAACCAGGGATAGAAACAACACAAACATATTCATTTCAATATTTTCACATTTGTACATTTCTACATCTGCATCAGATGGCCTTTCTTATGCAGGAATTTGGGTTTGTGTTCAGTAATTAAAAAGGGCAGGAAAAGGTAACATAAGCTGAGACTAACAAGTTCTATACTGAATTGTGCAAGTTCTATACTGAAATGTTGATCAACTTAAAATATTTTTACTTTATCTTTCTTTGGGATGTTTTTCTTTTAGAACTCTGTTCATCTGCTAATTTAGGATATTCCATTAAAAAACGTTTGGGTAGGTCTACTTTAATGCTCTGCCTCTCCCATTCATTCAATGCTATCTGACAAGGACAGGAGTAGTAGTCACACACCTTTGCCTATGCAGTGCAAGGCTGGTTTTGAGACAGTACTGATCCACTATGCATTATAGAATTACAAAATAATTTACATTGGAAAGAACTAGAGTAGTTAATCTAATCCAATACCAGCAAGATCTGCTGCACTAAATTAGCTTACTCTGGACTTGTCCCCTTGAGTTCTGAGCATCTCCAAGGATGGAGACTCCAGCATCTCTCCAGCCAATCTGCTCCACCTTTTCCTGCTCTTCCAGTGAAAAAAATTTCCTAATAGCTAACTGGAATTTCCTGTCCTCCAAGCTGTGTCTTTTGCCTTTTGCCCTTTCACTGTGAATCTCTCATAAGAATCTGGATTCATCTTCCCTACAGCTTCCCAATAGGTCGCTGCAGGCAGCCAGGAGACCTCCCTTCAGCTGTTCTTTCTCCAGGTTAAATAAACCAGCTGCCTCAGCTTCTCCTTCTACATTGCTTGCTCCAGCCCCTCACCAACCTGGTGACCCCTCCCTTGGACTCACTCTGGGTGGTTGATACCTTTCTTGTGCTGAGAAAGACTGAACTGGACTCTGTGCTCCCACTGCCCTCTGCCCAGTGCCACGTCATGGGGAATGATCAGTCCTGCTGGCTGCTGGCTGCTGACTGCACTTCTGCACAGGCAGCTTCACAGAGATGGTCTGGGTTTGGAAAGCTGCAGCACTTTGGTGGACAGGTTCTGAGAAACCTGATCTAATACTGAGGTTGGCCTGGCCTTCACAAAGCAGGGGTGTAGTAGGCCAACTCCAGATGTCCTTCCTGCATAAGCTCTTATGCAGGTCTGTGCATCTCCTCGGTGGGCTGCAGTCACTGGCACCCCCTCCAGCACAGGACCCAGTCCCTGTACACAAAAGCCCAAAAAGTAGATCTACATGGACCAGAAAAGACTTTACCTGAAGTCTGAGAACTCTAGACTTATCCCTGCTTCATCTCAGCACTGTTCACAGCATACTCCAAGGGAATAAATGTCACAGGGAGAAAGTGAATCCTCTCAGCAGTAGCATTGCACTGATGAAACTCCTAACACAAGCAGCCAAAAGCTGCCTTGCACGCCCTTGGGTCCAAGAAGAGGCACTTGCATTTGTCCATACTCTGAGGAGTCATAACCAGAGCCTGAGACTGACAGCAGCCCATGTGCAATGCAGGGGGAGGGGAAAAAGGCTAAACAAGAAAAGAAAATAAAAGAGAGAGGAGACTATTCCCAGACACCATGACTAGGTCATGTATCCTCTGGCATGTATTGTGTAAGTTAGCTCTTACTTAAAACTCTCTCTTAGCTCTTATGTTAACTTGTTCATAGAGGGTAATCTTGTGAATGATGTGCTTCTGGCATGGCAGCTAACCTACGAAAGAACTTGCCACATTATGTTTCCTTATGGAAGGAAAGGGGACGGATTCTTCCAGGACCTTAAAATATAGTGCTGGGTACCTATTAATAGCTTTTGTCAAAGTGAATCATCATCCTTGTCTCTTAAACAATGACTCATGAATTAGCCACACAAATAATTGCATCTATTGACCTCTACAAGCAGAAATAAAAAAAAACAAAACCAAAACTACATAAGCTACATAAATTTCCATCATATCAAGAATTAACCCTAACTGACTAATAGGATGACAAAAAGAACTGCCTGCCTTTGCTGTGGGATAAATCAGCAGACTTAATATATGTTACCAAATGCCACCACATTTCCATGTGTTTTATTTGAGCCTTGCTTGATTTGTATAAACCCATAAGAACCCTTCTGATACTCTCCAGCTGCCTCAGAAGGTACCATGCCATGCTCTTTACTACACTATTTCTAAAGCATGTATTTGGGGTAAAAGAGCCTTTTCTTATAAGCTGCAATGAGGCTAGACACTTAGCAGTTCTCCAGTCAAAGTTAAAACCTCAAATCCCAACTCTTTCACAACACACCAGGGCTCCAGTGTTCATGGTGGCCTCCAAACAATAAAAGAATAATTGTCCTACCTACTCATAAGAAATTACTGTACCAAGAATGCCAGTGAATGCTTTATAACATGCCTGCATTGCAAGAAAATTTTCTCCTCTTTTGATGAACAGACAGCCCTGGTGCTTAAGGAGCACAGCCCCCAAACTTCCATCATATCTACATAATTTGCCAAATCAAGTTTTCAAGCTAGAGGCATGTATGACCTACTATGGATTTTACCACTGTATAGAGCATTTGGAGCTCCACTAAGGACACCATGGAGTCAGTAATGCATCTGTCTACAGACAGAAAGCCTGTTTTTTGTCTAGAAACAGCCATTTCAGAATTTCTTCTTTATCCACACAGTTATGGAAAATATGTAGAAAAACAGCACCCTGTGACTTACATTACAAATTGCTATTAAGCAACAATCTTTGAATTTTGCTATGTGCTTGCAAACTTTTATCATCAATCCAGAGGAAAAGTATTTATCATACATACATAAGAGACACTCGTGACCTGCTTATGGATATCCCCACTAGCTGGAAAAAAAGACACCATGCAGCATTAATCAAACATACAATTTTCTGGTTTATTTCTTGAGCGCAAGTCTTGACAACGTTTTTTTGGGGAAAGATCTTCATGAAATAAGTTGTGAAAGTACTGAAATTCATCCTCTTTTGGGACCTCTAAGCAAGTGTTTCCAAATTCCATACATTAACACATCCATAGAATTTGTTACAAATATTACTAATTTGTGCCAGAAAGTTTACAACAAAATGCTGGCTGGCTACCAAACCACTAACTCTCTAGGACTGGCTTAGGGACAATTCAGTGTGTTATTTAATGAAAGAGAGTATATGGCCTATGAAAGCCTGTAAGACTCACTTCACAACGTGGTTTGCTCACTCAGTGATCTCGCTTGCCAGCTCCCTGCTCAGCATGGAACCCCACCCAGGCCAGCTATGCTGAAACCACACTGTCACTGAGCCATTGAATCTCCTTTTTGGCTCAGATGGTCTCAAATTGCATTCAGATTCTCCATTTCAAAATAAAGGCAAACGGTGTGCACAGACATCACTCTTTATATAGGATAGCGTGCTGATGCCCTGGTCTCACTCAGCAAGCAATTATAAAGACTGCATTTAGTGGTAAAGTTGAACTTCTGGTTATGCTCACTGACACTTCATTTTAGGGTTTGGGTTTTTCTCCTTTTTCTGAGAGGAAGATCAGTGCCATACTTTCCCTTTCCATACTGTCTTTTATCCCAAAATACTTCCCAGTTTAAACATACATTTACAGATTTCTTTTTTTAATATGTTCCTGAGCCATGGGAACTGTGGTGTAATGTGCAAAACATCACTGCTTTGAAGTGGGGAAGCATTGAATATTGCCTTTACCTGGAACTACAAGGGTAATTAAAGTAACTGGAACATCAGGTTAAATAAAAACTCTCTATGACCGAGGAAGATTGTTACTGAGTCCAAATGATCAGATCCCTCTTTAAGATTGTCCACATAAAGTTTATTTGTATAAAAAGATACTGGTACTTTCCACATTTAAAAAAAAAAAAAAAGTCTGCAGGTCCTTTCAAGGTGCTTCTGCACTCAAAATCTATGCATGCTGATTCTTCATGCAAGTTAAGAATCGTATTTTTGCAGAATTCTGTTTCCTTGAATAAGCTAATAAGCCCTCCTGCCCATCCCCCAAGTGCTCTTCTTTGATTTAAGATTACAGCTAAGTTAGTTTCAGGATTATTTTACAGCACAGACCAAAAACTGTGTCAAGGAACCAATGAACACATAGGAGTTAGTGATAAGTTATCATGTAACCACTATAAAGAGGCTGTGCATTTTGCCTTTTCCTCCTACCTTTGTGTATTGTCTTATCTGGCTTTTCAGAGGTTTCATGGAACAATTAAAACTATCATCTTAATTTTTCAACATCTGTCACACTGCTTGTGCCAAGGACTCTACTGAATGGCAACTCCTGTGAGCCTAATGAAGATTTTCTACAAATCTTAAGATTTGAAACATAAGTCAGGGATGACATGGACGGAAATGAGCAAAATAACTACCAATACCTCATTGTTACTAGCATTCAGCATGGGAACCTTCAGCAGCCAGAGGGGAGAAGATACAGCAATCCACATTCAGAGTAGTCACCTGCCTCTTTTGTCTCCCCTGTTAAGTCAAATTTACTGTTATTCTTGTAGTTTAGATACTACTGGAATAACAGTGACTTTAAAATACACATGTTCTCTGGTGCTGTTAACCACTAAATTTTTTTTTGTCTCTATTTCACTAACACTTGTACAAGAGATGAAGTCATCCATGGATTTGTGTTCTGCTTTACTAGTGTTTAAGCCGTATGTTGATATTGATATTTTGGAACTGAGACAATAAGCAAAACAGAATCTATTGCAGCTCATCTTAAAGTAAAAATTCTCAGTCCATAAAAGTGCAGAGTAATACCTCTTAGAGAAGGAGAGAACTCTTGTAAATGCTGCTCCCACCTTGTTCATCTCCATGCCTGCATGCTTCCTCCATTCTGACAGCCTTGGGAGGAGAGTGGTGTTTATTTTACATCAGGAGGAACATGGGGACTAGATAAAGTGTTGCAGTGCATGTGGCAGTGGCCACTGCAGCAGAGCATACAGAGGACTGGTGCACAGGCCTGCAGAACACAGAGGTCGGATTCTCACCCCGTGGTTACGGCGAGTTTCCATGTTCCTAGTGGTTCTTAGTTTACGTGTTTTAAGTTTATTTGTTCAGAAGTTCTCCACCCAGTTTTATGTATAAGGTCATGTTTATGCGTTTTCCTTAATTGTCCATGTATTAGTTCTGGAAAGTTCTCCCTCCTTTGATGCCCCATTGGTTGGTTCATGTAACTCCCTCCCTTAAGTTATCCCTATTGGATATTCCCCTGTTGTCTCCTCCTTCTCAGTTGATCCCTATTGGTTGTTTCCCTTTGTTCCACCCCCATATAAAATACTGGGATCTGTCTCACTTCTTGGTCTTTGTCCCTGGACCCTCCACAGGCAATAAACCAGCTGGAACCTACACAGAGACCCCTCTCTCATCCCTTGCTTCTGCCGACGCTTTTGCACCATCTTTGTTTGGGGCTCTCTCCTTGCAAAGGAGCCAGCTTTCCCTGCCTGTTGCAGCTGACAGCTTTCCCTGCCTGTTGCAGCCGACCCCTGCCTGCAGCAGCAGAAGCCAAGGATGTGTGCAGCTGCACGCTGTGCTGCCTCGGACGGCCCCAACAGTGTCAGATGAGAAAGGGTTGAAAGGCAATATCTGCTTGCATGGTGATGACTATCTCTTTGGATTGATTTGATTAGTTCTCTTCCTTATCCCTGGAAATGGACAGCTGAAGTGTTGTAACCAGCTGGATTTGTGCAGTCATGCCAGAACTGCAGAAAAGTTTGCTCTTTTACTTTGTGGAGTTGCCCAGGCCCATCAGCTCAGGCCAATTTTAGACCTAAATGTGAGAAGCTGGGTTGTGAGAGTGAGGAGATTTCTGCAGTTAGAAGTAGCAGAGGGATCAGGGTAGTCATGCCTGGGAGAGACACAGGTCCTAAATACAGACATCGTAAGCAAGCTTGGCTTAAGGGGTGCTGTAAACCCCCAAAGCAGGTATTTGCAGGATTCAGCAGTAAACAAGGCCAGCTTTGGTGGAGCTTGTTGTCAGGATAACTGGAGAGACAGCAAAGCATATGTGTTGGGCTCTGTGGGAGCCAAGGGACTGCAGACAGGGCCAGAACGAGAACAGCAACATGGGTGTAGAAAACCAGCAGGGTGGAGTCCAAAATATTACACCAAATAAGAATGGGCTGGTGGACATCATGTAAAATGAGGAAGATGGTAACTTTGAAAGTCACGGTGCATGTCTAGCAGTGGCAGGAGTGCTTTCATGGCACCAGCTTTCAGGGATGTTCTTTAAGCCATTTGTGCTATGCAATGGACATTCATACCCTATTCAAATATTCCTTCCCCACTGCCTTCTTAAAATCCACTGTTTTCCCTAATAGACAAGAAGAGTTTGAAAATACCTTCTGCTGTGTATCCAGCAGTCTTGTGCTTTCTCCAGCTATTTCAATAATGAGGGAACAGAAATAGGGGCAGGCCTGTGACAGCTACTGCTTCAAGTGACATGGGGCACACAGGTTGTACGAGGCTGTGCCAATGACATTTTTCTTCCCACTTTCTCAGTCCTGATACCTGGTAAATCTGCATCTGAGATAAATAGCAAAAGTACTGCCATAAAAACAATTCTCTGTACCAGAGTGATATAGAAATCAGTGGAATACCCATTTTTCTTCATAATTCTTTTCATCTTTATTTCCAATCCAAAATAAATAAAATTTTAAAGATATCCTTGAAATTAATGAAGTCTTTCTTATCCAACTCAGCCTGCAAATAGTTAAATTGAGATTTATGCAATTCATCATGGCTCTGCAGCCTATCATCACCCAAAGAAAACTTTCCCTTATAGGAGAGGGGAAGTTTATGTAGCTGCAGTCTTGGATTACATTGATTCAGTCCTGAGGCAATACAGATGCCAATTATATGATACACATACCATACATCTTTAAATTCTCTGTAAAACAATCCCTGAGAAATAATTGTTATTGTCATTCTAGTCAGGCACTGAAAATGCAGCTAGCACACTTCCTTACCTGTTGATACAAAACTAAACTTTTGGTGTGTCTGGTAACAGCTTCATTCTTTTTGTGTATTAGTTACGGTACAGCAATCATGGATTAGTCTGTAAAAGGACTTTAATTCGTTTACTAAGAGCCTGTCAGCCTACATGCTTCCATGTCATATCGCTTGAAGTGTTAAAGTGACTTCTCATCTTCCTCCTCTTTTTCTCTTTACATTAAGATTTCATTTGACCCCTCTGGGTTTTCACTAAATTATTTGTGATCAGTAAGTGCCAATTACTCTTATGCAAAGAGCTAAAAAAATAAAAAAATTGAATTTCACTGTAAAGAAACAGGATTTTCTTTAAAAAATGCAAATAATTTTTATAAAGGCATAAAAATTTTTGTCCTTCAGTCTGTAGAGTCTGATCATTAGAAAACTAACCAAGGCAATTTCAGTTGGTTTGGGCTTCTTTTTATAATGTGACCAAAGAGTTTTTTCAAACCCTTTTACCCAGCACAAATTGACTTAACCAGTTCTAAAAAGTACCATTTTGCCTCACGTACTAATTGTGTAGACAAAACTATGTGATAACTCAGTTAACTCACCTTCACGTTAATGTCATCCTCGCCACTGTGGTTGCCACCAGTCTGTACCTCTGTACCCCTCCCCAAGGTGGCATCATAACCTCTTCTAGTACACAGAGACTAACCAGTATTTCAGCTTTCCACGTGATTTAGGTCACAACAAACTTTAATTAAATAACATTTTTCATAGAACTGTCTCTAAACCTTTAAATCTTCATGTAATAATCATGATTGGTAGCCTACAAAGTACCTCCTGTTAGAAAAAAAATGGTGTTAACAGATCATTAAACCTATGTGAATGAAATTAACAGATGCATAAGGAAAAAATATTTGTACAGCCATACTCTCAATGCTCTCCAATTTTTTCTGAAGACAACAGTAAATATATCCTCATTAATGAACTCAAAAAGACTTTGAACCTTGCCAAAACATTACTCTGAAGATCTTACTTATCATCCTAACCAAAGACCTATACCAATAACTAAAAGTAAGACAACAATATTCTAATGAAAATTTCTCACACTTCCCTTCCTTGCAACATCCCAACTTTGTTAAAGTCATCTCAGATGTAAACCTCCACAGACCAGGAACCTGGCCATGCCTGAGGAATAAATGTAGGACCTGACAACACATCTCCACCGTCACCAGCATGGATCCCACAAACACACGGCCTAGGAATTGTATAACCATGGAACCTTCTTTCCTCATTGAAACCACCCTCGTGAAACCAAGTCGTCACTGTTCCCCAGAGCAAACTCAAATCTAAAATAGTACAGGACAGTAGCATTCAGGTACCAGTAGGAGACCACTTTTTACTCCCCAAAATATTACACCATTGGTTTCTTAATCCTGTTACTCAAGAGAGAACACGGGCCTGGAAATAAAAATCCCTAGTTCTACTGGTTATTTGAAAACCATGGATTCACTAGAGCTACAAGGTTTATATCATGTTATAACTTTCCCTGGCTACCACACACTTGCTATTGCTTCTTACCATGGACAGCCCTGACTCTCTATTGCAGCCTTCAACATTTCTTCTTAGTGATTGCTGAAACAATGTCAGCCTCACCTGAAAATTACACTGACTACAAGCAGACAGACTGAGGTGTGATTTAAGCATGCTTTTATGCACATGACTACCTACAAGAGAGGCAAAGGAGACATTCATGTTAGGAAAACTTCCCGTACTATAGTTCTGAATAAAAGAATGGGCATCGTATCATGAAAAAAAATGGGAACTTTGAACAAAGAAATTACTTAATTCAAAGCTTCAGGATATTAATATTCTAGGGATTTTTATTGTATTCAAAGTAACAGAACTTGTATAGTCTTTGGAAAGAAAGAAGTTTTTTCAAAGGAACACCTGACTCCATAATTTCCTTTACCAGCAGAAAATATATTGCCAAGTGTTTATGCAAAAAAAGGAAGGTAACAGTAACAGAGCTGGATAAAAGGGATCATCAACATTAGCTGGCTTTCTAAAAAAAGTCCCTCCTACTGTTACACACAGGATATCTGATCTGGGAGCTACTGTAGGATAAAGCTGCAAGGTGAGTCCATGTTAGGCAACAGAAGAAATAACACAGAGTGACAAACACCAACATAGAAGGGAGCTATTCCAAAGCACTCTGTTAAAAACTATATAAGCTCATTCACACTTCGAAGTCTAATCATTTGGTTCATTCCCTCTGTTCTATTTCAGCCAGGATATCTGTAAGATGTCTACCCATTGTTAAATTGGTAGCCTTCTCTGAGCAAAATTGATCCTTGTCATGACTACTGCTTTTCCTTTATCATTCAGGGAACAAGTAATTCTGAACTGTATTATGGTGGGCTTTCTGATTTGAATTTTATTTTCTGGTTGTCTTTGTTTTTCGTCTGCTGTCATGTCTTTTCCTGGGGATATATTTTGCCACTTGGGAAATTCTGAGAAGATAAAACGCTGTGTGATTCAAAATTCTTAACAGTCCAGAGCATGTGTGTTTGCATTTGTGGAGGTTCTGTATTTATTCTCTGTCTCCCTGGAAAATCTCCTAGCTTTTTATTTCTAGCTCATCTGAGGCACTTCATTTGTAACATGCTACAGGCTTCCAAAGACAGACACAACACAAAAAGGGAGAGGGAAAATGCTGAGTTCATCACCATAAATTATTGATGTTTCTTCTACTTAACTTACTCATCAGGATTCATTGTTAATGAGGTGTGGATTTTAGTTTTAAATTTGCCATGAAACCAGATGATCTTTAAGGTTGCTTCCAACCCAAACCATTCTGTGATTCTGTGTAGCACTGCAGGCATTCAATTTGAAGCACTGCATTAAAGAGGATTTCTCCCAGTGTGTGTCTCTGGTTCCATTTTCTGCAGTAGGTCTCTGCAACTGTGACTTGGCAGGCACTGGTGGTATTTATCCAAAGCACAGAATGCAATAGGAAACAGAAAGACAAGAGGAAGATTTTTATTATGTAACTGATAAAATACAGAAACAGATGCTGTGCAATTGCTCTGGAATTAGTTGATTTATTTAAAGGGTTAATTGACTCATTGTATTCCTATGGGGTAAACTGGAATTCAGATGAATTGCAGTGATCCAGTGTCTGGGAGCACCAGGAAATATGCCAACATAGACTACTGTTTCCATCTTCCAGTTCTCAACTAGTTTAAATTAGGGTCAGATGCTGCTGCTATTGTTGTTCCTGATGCTCAACTCGCACTGCCTTTAGCAGAAACAGAAGCTGGCTTGCGGGCTGGGGTCAGTACTGGGATATTCTCGGTTAAACAGCCCAAGTGAAAAATGGGAGGGAGGTGTGAGTGAGCTGGTTTGGGTTTACCCCAGCGGAAGTTTCCACCAAAGCATGCTAAAAATATAAAATGGGGTGAAAAATTGATTTAGGGTTTTTCCAGAGGGCTTCAGAAGTGGAACCTTCTGAACTGAAACCTGTGGCAGCTTTATCCATGGGTGTGGGAGGATCAGGCTCAAACCAGTGCAGCATCTTTTTGAAAACTCCACTTGCCCCTTTGTATGCTGAGGCTCCACTGGACTGAATGCCTCTTTCATGGATCCATGTGTCACCTACATAACTCCTGATACAGATATCAGCCCCAGACTACTGGGCAGGAAAAACAGTCCAAAGAATGAGAGGTTTAAGTTCAAAATCCTAGTCCATCACTCACTACCCCAGGACCTTGGGAAACCTGCATTGTCTGACTGTGCCACAGCTCCTTATGTGTGAGTTAATACTTGCAGGTCGCTGTCTTAAAGATCTATTGCAGAAATAAATACATGATAGCTTGTACAATGGGTACAAGATCAAATGAGTAGCTAAGACAGGCAGCCATGAACATCCTGGGATTCTTTTCATCCTAAATCAGGCAAACTAGCAATTAAAGTGGCCTTTTTCTGATACGCAGTAAAAAGGAGTAGGGGAAAAAAAGAAAAAAAAGAAACACTTAAAGAGCTGCTCCTAAAAATATAAAATGTATTTTAATTATGAAGGGGAATTAATTTTAGATTGACTGAGGAAAATCTCATGGGGCATTCAGCCAGCTCATCCATCTCCTATCACCAGAGAATTTCAGCTTTCCAAACAGCCCTGTAACATACCACTTCTTGGGATCTTCTCTGAATACCTAGCTTATTATCTTTTGACTCCTTCATTATCTGTCACTGACATAAAATGCAACATGTACTCCTAAGGAAATTAAACACTGAAGAAAAAAATGTATTAGGCTATCTAATCACCCTTCCTCTCCCCTTTCCAGGATTTCTCCCTACTGTATCATCTTTGCCCTTCAGCCACACACAAAACCTTGTCAGCTTTCCCACTGCTCTTTCCCTTTCTGTTCCTCCATTTCCTGCCACTTTGTTCCTTAAATTAAAAATATGAAAATATGTAGCAATATCTGAATTCAGCTGTCTGGGACAGTGTCAGGTGAGTGAGGACATGATGCTATTCAGACAGTTTATGGTCACTATTAGCCAAAAGGACTGAGTGCTCTTCATCTTGGTCTCCAGAAGCGTGATTAAAACTCATAGTCCAAGCTAACTCAAAAAACCCCCACATGGCTCCTTGCTGCTCCATCCCAATGCTGATGCCAGTGCTCAGGCTCAGGCTCTGTGCCTACAGCAATGGAGAATCTTTGGAGAGTGAGATGCACCCCAGGTTTTGCCACTGGCCTGGAAGATGCCTTTGAACAACTCTGTCTACTCCAGTACTTTGTCTTGTGTAAGGAGATGCCCTTCATCAGCAACCACTGCATGAAGTGCTGGGTGCTGGTAGCACTGGTAACACCCACAGCACAACACTCTCTAGTCTAATCCCAGTAACTTCATGTCTGTTAAATGCCCTTATTCACCTCAGTTTCCTCTTATTTTCTGCAGTACCTATTTTTGCATTGCTCATTTCAGTTCAGACATCTCTCTGTGTTCTAAATGATCTCAAACTCAACTGCTGCCTTCACCTGCACACCCACCTCCTGCTGTTTCACCAGCTGCTTCATGAGTAGCACTGCTCCGACAGCCAGATGAATGGGCAGAAAATTTGCTTATATTTGCTTTTGTAATACATCTGAAAGTTCACCTCTTCCAGTGGCACAATCCCACAACACTCTCCTGTGGGTGCCCCCCTCCGTCATATTGCATGGTCCCTAAGGACTTCTCCACACTGTCTGGATATTGTGTAGTGCCCTTTGACAGTGAATGTGAGAGTGCTCTCCAATGGAAAGTGAATTGAAAACTGTGAATTGTGAGATTTCTTGAACAGCAGCCTGGGACACTTCAAACTATTCTTTATTAAAAGTATTTTTTAAAATATAAGCATGTTAAAAAATTCAGCAGCTGCAGGTATCAATAGCAATAAGAAAAATGAAAGAAATCAAAATCATCAGCATAGTTTCTAACTGAAAGCAAAGTGTTGTTCTAAAATAGTGCTGTGGAGAGCACAGGGATTTTCCTTTGCTGAAAAAGAAGATTGGATTTTAGAACTGAAAAAACATATGAAGAAGACAAAATCTAACAAACAAAAACAAAGTAATTAGGAAAAATGCACCAAGAAATAGAACTTTAAATATCTTCCAAGAATTGCTACATTGACCTTCCAAAAGTTGATATAAACTAGACCCACTCCAGCTGTGGGGTAGCTATTGACTCTTGCCAGCTGAGGATCTGGAGCAGAATATGTCAGCTTTCTGATGAAATTATAATCAGAGTGAAAAAGGGCAGATTATTCAGTCCTCCTCAATAACACAAGAAATTATTCACATGGATAGTAAAAAACTGTTTCTAAAAATAGGAAAAGGTGCAAAATAGTGGGTGGGAACCTATGCATTTCTCCTTTTCCAACACAAGGGTTCTGAGGTGCCTCACAGCCCAAAAAGCAAAGCAGCACATTTTGCTCATCCCCTATACAACAAACTTGCTGCCAGTAGCTCAAGGCAGGACAGGATCCATTAGCAGAGCCACTGAGAATAAGCCTTGGGCTCTCACATCACACTGATGTGAGTAAGTTCATAAACATTTGGGATATTTGGGGATAATTTTTACAGATGTCCTCATCTTGATTAAATGCATATTTTTGTTAATATGTTAATTAATATCTATCAAATATTTAAGAACTGCAGATTTAGGGCACAGTCACGTGATTAGGCTAAAAATAATTTCCTGTGGTTTGGAAGGCCTTAAGCTCTATTTGCAGGGATTCTGTTCCAAGTACAGTAACACAACTTTGATCATGCATGGCCAATCCTGAATTCCTCTACTTTTTAATTATTTTGTGTTTCTGCTCCATAGTTGTTTTCCAGTCTGCTAAGATCTGCTGATCCTCTTTTGAGAGTATTTTAATTTATTAATGTGAAGAGACCTTGTAAATTCACACTTAGTGATTATTAATTTCCCTTCTGCTCTAGACAGTTGTGTATAGGGTGTCTCATTTGAAGATATTTTTTTTAATCTCTGTTTGTCTCATACTATTAAACGCTTGTCTTCACCATGCAGCCAAATCTTGCTATAAGGATCTTGATACATGGGAGCCCAGAGTTTATGCTTGAGGTGGTATTCATGGAATATGACAAGCTTAAACATAGCTCCCTGGAAAGACAATACACACCAAAAAAAGTAGATTGAGCTGTAGGATATTGGCTGATTATCCAAAATGTATAAATATTGATGTAGCAGGTTGAGAAATATGAAGGGAAACTCTGATCAGAAGTTGCACAAAGCTGCTCTAGAGCCGAAATCCTACTTAGGTAGTGAATGTGCTGCCATCATACCCTCCTGCTCTCACTCTCATTCAGTTATCCCTGGCTGCCAAACAAAATAAATGGCACATCTCTTGTGAAATCACATCTACATTAATATTTTTTCACTATTTTTAAATTGTCTTGTATATATTGTTGCTCTTTAATTAGACATGGAGACAACATGGCAACAGATCAAACTGTCGGATGGTTTCTGAGATTCCAGATGCTTATGTCAGTGTCATTTTCATTTCCTCAACTCCCTTTTTGCAATTTAATTTTTGAATTACATTTCTGAGGCTCCCTGCTACCAAAGCATCCATCCTTAACACTACTCCCCACGTGAAATAAACCTAAGGTGATATTGCAGCCTCTATGCCATGCTTGCAGCCTTGCAATTACGGCTGACACTGCTCCCAAAATGGAAAGTATGTTTATAAGTTTTTTTAAAAAACAGAAAAAGTTCTGTAAAAACATCTTCCAGATTAATTTTTTTTCATCAGATATACACATAAAGAGCCTCCTAAGTTCTGAAATTGGCAAATAATGATTAAAAATTCATCATCTCCATATTGGCTCAGAGGACAGGGGGGAGAAGGAAAGTAGGAAACCAAAAATTAAAAATTACTATTCCCTAACATTTCTATTTTAAACAACAAAATATTAAAGAAAATATTTCTCAAAAAGATAACTTCCAAGGTAAAAATTTCAAAACAAAAATCCAGTTATACCCCCTTCTCCTCAAGCGAGTTTTTGCCCTTTGCTCACTCTCATCTTCTACCACTCTGTGTCCACCTTAAATTGCAGCATGCCAACAGCAGAGATTTGCTTTGTCCTGATTGTTCTATAGACACAATGCTGAATATAAAAATACAGCAATAGCAGCTTGCTGTTCACGCATGTTCTGAAGTGTCATCTCTTTGTCTGAGACAGAGGAGACCAGAATTGTAAGATTATCACGGAAAGCAAAGCCGTAAGTAGGAAAACATAAGGGCCAGTGTAGCTTAAATTATCAAACAATGTGGTTTGGGCGGGGTTTGGGTTTTTTCAGATTTGTTTGCAAGCCAGAGATAACCACATAGTTTTACATCACTAAATCAGAACTTTCAAAGCCAAAATAACTTCGTAAAGTACTTAAAGGCCACAAATTTTTTTGATGGATTCTCATGAAGGAGAATGAAGGTTAAATCCATACAGTTTGCTTTGCAGGTTTTTTTTTTGCTTTTTTGATGACAGAACTGAAGAGTCCTGTAGAATTTAATGATTGAATGAATACATAAGTCAATGTAATATTATATTTCTGTGAAACACTATATGTAGATGAAAACAAAGTAAGTGCCAATGTCAAGTTCATCTCTGCCCTGCCTCCCCTCTGCTTCCTAAGTCATTACCTAGTATTTATTTACAAGACTGGAAAAAAAAAAATACCTTGGAAAAATAAAGGCTTTGTGCTCAGGTTTCAGGCATGAAATGGTGTCCCACTGTGTCATTTTGGATTTGAGGTTTAAAAGCTTACAGCATGTTTGCTTGAACAGTCCCATTTTTTAAGAAGAGGAATTTAGTTCTTTGGAATCTGACAGTCTCAGAAGAGCTGCTCAGATGTTTTTATTAATTAGTTAATATTTGTGCAATGCTTAAAGTATCAGGCGTTGTATAAATGTTAAGCTATGGAATTTGGTCCTACAATTAAATGGCAATTATAAACAATGAAAAATACATATTTATATATTTGCTAGGAATTTACGTAAGTATGATATATTTGATAGCTTAGAAGAGAGCTCCTAATCTATCCAAAGCCATATAAAGTTTAGGGATATGGCTAACAGCCTATTTAAATAACATAGCAAAAGTCATATTTTCCCTGGTGTTTCCATGTTAGTCTTCAAGACTCCGATTAAAAGCAATTTAAGAACAGAACTTTCACATCTGATTTTCCCATGCAGTTGCCATCTACTAGACCTCATACACATGCAAAATAGAAATTTGCCCCTGAAATCACATTAAGTGTGCAAATTAAGAAAAAATAGACTGGACACACTCAAGCTTGGCTTAAAACTTAAAGTCCTGAATGCTTCCAGCTCATCTGTTGACATTACAAAAGATACAAGTATCAAAGAAGCAGAAGAAAATGCTGAGTGCCTTGTTACTTTTCCTGGCTTTTTCTTCTACATATGACTGTCAGACTGTTAATGAAAAGACTCTTAATGAATCAACACACTCACCACAGTGTCACTAATGAACTACTGGTAACTGGAAAAAGAGACTAAAAATATTATATCTCCCTTTAGTGCAGAGTTATATTATCAATATGCTGTAGCCAGAACTGTTAGGCTGAAAAATGCATTTACTTAAGAAAATAACATCATGAAGCAGAACCCGGGTAACAACAGCACTTCTGTTGCCAGAACACACTTGTAGTTGGTGGGTGGCTTGTATAACTTGAGCGCTTAATTAAGTGTGTTTTTCCAATAAATACATTGGACATTAATTTTTACTGATGGCTAAATATCTGCTAAGTAGCTATCCTGTTTCTTAGGCAACCAGGCTAGATTTTAATAACTTGCAGGACAAAAGAGCAACAGGCCAGTAGAGTCTGGTAAGGATGTCAGCATTGCCATTATAAACCCCATTTTAGCACTGGGGAAGGGTACTCTAATTTGAACATTAAAACATGCTGGGCATAGCTTTTATCCAGGAGTGATTTTCTGGTTTCTGTTTTTCTAATAAGAGCCATTTGCATCCATTTGGAAGAACCTTAAATGTATGCAGCTTGCAGGGGGGAGGAAAAAAGCTTAAACAGAGAATAATAAAAAAAAAAGAAGAAAGTGCTAAACCAGAGTGGACTTAAGGGTTTAAATGTAGTATTGAGCCTCAATGTTTGACTCAGAGAGGCTGATGCCAGCAACAGTGAAGCTGAACAAGGATGGGCCCAAGGTCAGGTGGAACCTTCAGGACAGAGGTCTGTGCTGTAAAACCTGGAGGTGCTGATTTACAGTGATGCCATTGTTGGGCTGGGAAACCAGAGGCGCAACATGCTGCTTGTGATGGTGGGCTAAGGCAGCCCTTTGGAAGTAGAAAATTAAATCAAATCCCTGGTCAGTCTGTAAATCCTAAGGATACAGTACTCTCTCTCTTCAGTGGGGTTTGTGTGTTAAGTTCCACTGTTGTAGGCACATTCTAATTCCAGATCAACATAAATTTAAAATAGCCTTCACTTCCTTTGCTAAATATATTTTCAGAAGTTTTATGTGTGTTCTGGATCAGCTATGAATCACCCATTCCATATAAGAGCATTTCAGGTATGGAAGAAAATGGTTCTCATATATTCAGTAGTTCGATATATATTTAAATCTTGTAAAGTTGTTTGTAACAAACAGTTTTATAACTAAACTACATTATTACTATGAACTCAGCCAATAATATGTGTTTTAAAGCTACCTGGGTACAAGTTTACAGCAGCAGTTCAGTCACCATCCACATCTGTAAAAAATAAAACAGTATAAGATAAATAATGCATGTAGGAGAGGCTGTCAAAATTCATTCGGGCAGTTCCATTTTATACACATTTCATTTCCTAGATTTTAAATACCGAAATATTGATTTATATTGTCATGGCATCCTAAATGTACATAGAAAATAGGCTTCAGAGACCTTACAGACTTCCAAATACCCTCAAACAGTACAGATAATGCGGCTTCTATACAGATATTCTTATTTTCAGGGCTTTTTCTTTCTTTTTTTTCACTTACCTGTACTTCTAAGATCTTCTACATATCCTTTTTCATACTGTTTCAGGCACTCTGTACTCCTTCAGGGTCACATCTGAAATTAGAAGGCCAGGCAGTTACTTGTCACCCAATCTCCCAAGAGGGCATGGAAAAGAACTATCCACAAAAAACCATGGAACTGCTCTCCTGCAAGAGACTGTGCTTACAGACCTTGTAGTGAAAAATAAGTCCACTGACACACAGAGAAGGTTCAGTCCTTTGTCCATCACTAGAAGAAGCCAGCCACAACATAAGAGGAACTGAAAACCAGAATTTTTCTAAGTAATGTTTATTCAAATTTTCCTACTCTTTCTAAAAAGGCGGGAAAATTATTGGAAATATTTTAAGTGGTAAGTCCACTCAGTCCTCAGCAAGTCCATCCATTGCCTTCTCTACAGGATTGCTGCTTCTCAGGGGCACTGACTGCCTTCAGCAGCATTTATAGACACGTGGTGGGCCTCAGCTGCAGATACATGTGGTGGTTCATAAGGCATTATGTCTTTATTTTCATTTGTTGCTGGAGAACAGAGTCATGCTATTCTCATTTCAGAGAAGGAGAGCAGAGGCACTGGGACTGAGGGCTTGAATCAGACACTGGTGACAGTGGCCAGAAGCCTGGCAAGTATTCAGCAGGGCTGCACCCCTGGAGGGCCATCCTCTGCCATCAGCCAAACCTGCCTGGCAGACTAAAAAGCAGAGAGAGCCACTGGGTGTAACATTCACATGGTTACAGCTTTAATTTTGCCAGCTCCATCTAGTGTCACAGTGGGCAAAGCTCCCTGAAGCTCTGGTGCCAAGCAGAGGTTGAGGTGAAGCCTTCATAGCCATCTAAAACTTGCCATGCAGCTATGACTCTCACTGCTTTTCCCCAAAGCAGGCCTTGGTGCCCGTGTATGCCAAGTTGAGGAACAGTTAGACACTTCCCTGGCTATTTGCTTAGTAATGAGAACTCTCATATTATTTGGCCACATTTTTTGCAGAGTTTCTGCCTCCTCTGTTTTACTGTCAGAGACTTGATAGCCAATTATATCCTTCAACAGTGAATGGGAACACTGTTCATCATGTCTACATTCCCTATCAGCACTTAGATAAAAAATCTTATATATTTATAAAGGAGAAGAGAGTAAGTCCCATCAAAAATGACATGCTGGGATTTCAGGAGGAAACTTGAACAGCTGCTGGATGATATAACCTGAATAAAAGTAATTAAAAGAAAATGAGTTCTGCCCTCTTGTATCCTCCTGACTCATGCCTCATTTTCTACTTCAGAATTTAGGAAAGCAAATGTCTATTTCTGTGTCCATCACCAGAGCGACATCACAGCAAGTTAATTAGAGCACATGAACAGAGGTGCTATTTTTTGCCTTCAAATAAAGATCTTTCTGTTGCATATGAACATTTTTCTTTCTGAAATACAGAAAGAAACTTCTTAGCTACCAGCTCTTTCCCAAAGGTGTATAAAAATTATGCTTTTTCTACAGCTTGCAAGCTTCACGATTAGAATTGTCAACCGTGATGTATTAAAGAGGAAACAGTCAGACTTGACTGATCAAGCTTAATTTAGCCTTATGTTTGTGTTTCTGAAACATGGTAAACAATTTTTTAGCATGTACATGCTCACTGACTTGCAGACAAAAAACATTTTTTCTTATTTGAATAAAAATGAAATCTACAAACTCATGACCTGTGTATTAATTAGGATTTTTATATTCCATACTGCATTGATTCAAGGACAGGCCTAAACACTAACATTTATTTATATGCCTTGATAAAGAATATCTCAAGCATTTACCACAGATAAACACTGTTGATGCTAAAAGCCATATTTCCCCCTCAGTTTGGTGTCTGTGTTGTCATGTGGAAACAGCAATTTGTATTATATGGGGACTTCTCTTGACTGCAGGATCCAGAGTGCCCCTCTGAAATGTTTGTCTAAAGCTGGATGCCCAAATTCGTATTTAACAATCTGAAACCGTTGAGTGAAAACATTATTCAAAAGCAGATTCCATTGATCATAATTCTTCACTATCCAAGCTCTTTTTCCCTTGGCCTTTCCTTACCTTTCACTCCATCCTCAGAAAGGAGGCCCAGCTGCACCCAAGGAAACAGACCTTCCACATAGCTTAGTTAGATGTCTTGGTCCGTTGGGGGATTCATAGCAAACAAATATCACCAGTAATTTATAAAAGGAGTTATGCATAAGCAGTCATAGGTCAGGCAGCTTGTCCTTTTTTTTTATGGAGATAATGGCCCACACTACTCCATCAGTTAGCATTCAGAAGGAGGACTCAGCTCTAGTTTTTATCTTGATACTTTACTTACAACCTAGCAGAAGTACTCAAAGGAGGCCTTGGATTATGGCTTCTGTCTGTCTTGAAGTCTTAGGGATCCTAGACCAAGTGATGGTCTCAAGCAAGGGCCCACATTTCTCTGGCCAGTGATCCAAAAACCTACAAAAAGCCATTTCCAACTGGGAGACCACATTAAACAAACAATAGGGTGAGAGATACAGTATATGGAGAAATGCTGTTAAAGTACATGACCAGATGAGGAGAAAAAACAGAACCATTGTGATAGTTTTATGGACTTTGTGAATATATTCCTAAGTGTCACACCATTTTAACATTGCTCTGACAGGTTAATATGTGCAACTTGTCTCCAGGGGCTAAGATTAAGTAGCAACAAGCTGAAGGGAAAAGCATTGCCAATAAATGGTGAGAAAATTTTTTGCAAGCAGTCTTTCTCTAGGGGAATACTTTATTTAAGTAAAAGGGAAAAAATTGCAACATGTACATGATTAAAATAAGACTCACAACAGGCAAACTTTATTTATTATTTTAACAATGTGACATGCATCCCCAGTTACTTTCTTTCCAAAAGTAACATGATTTTAAAAAATTCCAGCGCTTGTGTGCTTGATCTCCCTGTGGCTACTACCCAACCCATGGAAATATTTGTCCTACATCACATACAGGGGTAGTCCAGGGCAACAAGGCATGGCCATGATCAGGAGAAAAGGACTTCAGGGAGCAAGGGATGCAGGATCATCCCAGCAAAAAGCACAAGGCATAGGTGGTATCTGAGCTCTCCTAATGGCAGAAGGACTATTTGCTCTACTACCCCAAGATGGGCAGTGCCAGGGCTGTTCTGAGGGAACTGAGAAATGGAAGGAGTGAAAAGGCAGGAAATGAGCAATGCCAGAGTAGTACGAGTAACGCAGTTCTTGGGCCACACCAACAGTACAGATCCATAGTGATGGCAGGGATGCTATGAGCAAGGACCAGGACTGAAAGGCGGGAACACCAACAGCCCACACTGAGGGTGCAGGGCAGAATCATGGCCACAGTCACGCAGGGACCACTGGGTGTGGCAGCACAGGAGCCATCCAAGAAACCTGCTCCTTTAGTAACCCATCATAATTGCTGTTGAACATGTCCAGCTATTCTGAAACATGAGTGTCCTGAACAAACTGCTTTCATCAGCTGAGGAGGCATATTTTCCAGGTTCTCCCAGTCAAGCCAGCTCATCTTTATGTCACTCTTTGATGTAAGGGTAATGTGTTTTTAAGAGACATTTCTCAAAGAGGGAAGAGCAGTCATTTGGCACATGAAAGAGAGCAATGCCGTGACAATAAGGGACCGCAGAGCACAATGTGTAGCAAGAGCAGAAGGAACACAAAGGCAGAAAAAATAGAAGGTACCTTGGAGTAGAGAAAACAATAAACAGCAGAATCCATAGACAAAAAACCCCAGTAAGGGTCCAGGAGACACACTTGGGCAGTGGAGGAAGTAATAGAGAAGGACAAGAGCATCAGCCATTGGGTGGTTACACAGGCTGACAAAAAAGCACAGCGCTGCCAAAAAAAAAGCTGCTGAGTGGCCTTTGGGCTGGGGAGGGAAAGGTGGGCTCACAGGAGAGGGCATCACCCCCTGCAAAGCACAGGGCAGCCCTTGTCCTTCACTGGGCTCAGGTGGTGGGTGACAAGTCTGACCTGAACTGCTGCCAGGAGTGTAGTTGTAATGTTGAATTTAGATGGGAAAGTAATGAAAAGCAGGAGGAAAACATTTTAGTACCATTAATTAATTGGTTTCTGTATTATTTTAAAGTTCTTGGATGTTTTTTTCAAAGACAACTCAGCTTTATGTTTCTAGTAAATAAAACTCTCCATTTTGAAGCAGCCACTTTAAATCGGAGTGGAAGAGGAAATCAGACCCCTAATTCTGACCCCTACTCTTCAAATCACCAATTTTTTCCACAGCAAGATTAAATGCACCGTTGTTGTTCTGCCAGCCCTTAACGCAAATTAATGACTTAAATTACCTTTCATCTCACCTTATAAATTCTACCTTGAAGCAGCAGAAAGCCCAAGGGCTCTTGCATAACCAGATGAAGACAAGTTCACTGCCTCAAATCCTTCCCTTCTTGCTCTACTTTACATCAATTCTTTATAAGAAGAGGTCTCCAGGGCTAACAAAGGAGCTGGCCATGCAGCAGAAGGTGCCGTGGGACTTTCAGAGGTAAAAGCCCGTCTCGCGGTGACTCAGTGCACTCCATTAGTCCTAGGAAACGCAGGGCGCATCGAATGCAGCAGATGTGCCCTCACTTGCCAGGCTTCAGACAAATGCAATCAAATCTATTTTAATCATCTATGAAATGCAAATGCGTTCCACTTGCGCACCCACAAGATCCATTGTCTTCCTCACTGAAGCATGAGATAATGCCAATTAAACGCCGTTGCTAACTTAATAGGTGTTCTGATTGCCTATGGGAAATTATCTTTACTTTTTTATTAGTAGTAATATAAGTAGTAGTATTTCACATTGCAAAGATTTTTAAATGTTTTAATAATTGCACTTGGGTTTGTTTGTGTTCTCCCTTCCACCGGCTCAGTGGCCAGCACCTATCCAGACTGAGCAGTGAAACCTGTGTTTGCACTCAGAGAAACAATGCTGTGTAATTCCAAGTATTAAAAATACTCTTCTCAACTTCTTCTAAAGGGCCCTAAACAGAAGTGACAGTTGCATTAATCTGCTGGCAATTTCGCTCACACATGCAGGCTCCCGTATATGCACACAGCCCCTTTGTTACTCTGCTAGAAATGGCCAGGCAGCTGTAAAGATGTTTATTCTCAGACCCACAATGAAAAATGTTTGCAGTATGTATGTAGCCTACAAAGTCAAGAATGATAAGCATTTAAATCAGACTGGCCATGCAAAGTCAATATTTCGATATCAGAGGAATTGATTCTTGATCTAATGCCAGCACTGTGTACTCAATGTACTGCAGAAAAATCCTCGCCCAGTCTTCCTGCCAGCACACTGTTAGGGATGACAAGCATGCAGTTATCTGATAGAGCAGATATTTGTTCCAAAAGACGATTTTCATTTCAAAGACAAAACATGAAAAGAGCTTACTTGTGGGGAAACCAAATACTGTATTCTCCTCTTGATAAATCAAGCTTTAGAGAAATAATGCCAAAGAGAGCAGGATTCTGAAAAGAACTTCTGTAGCTCTTTTCATGCTTTTTCAGCTACTCAGTTGGCTTAACTCTGCCAACTAATAATCTTGTGTTTTCCTAAGATGTGTTGAGAAAGAGTTTATTTGCAAATAATTATTTAGTGATAAGGATGCATGTCTGTTTGCTTTTAAACAGTTCCTACAAAGCTAATTAGGGGGTTTATCATAGAACACAGGGTTCTATATGGTTTATACCTTAAGCTGCTAATTATGGGATTTTCAATAACATCTCTTTCTTTCCTTTGCAGAGAACTAAGACAGTATTACTAAACAATAAAAGCCCTGTTTCAGTGAAAAAGGCGACATTTCTTCATGTCGCAGTCTTGTCAGTTCTCTCATCGCTGAATTTACATAAAGTAACCAAGTATGAGTAATAACAGACAGGAGAGGGAAACATCTTCACACCCTTCGAGACCAGGGACTAACACAATAGTCCTTTTATACTCTGGAAAGACATCTTTGCTACTTGGCCGCAGACCTCCAGATACACTGTCTAATTACAGTTAGCAAGCAGCATGCCCTTGACACAACACAGAATAAATATAACCTGCCCTTTCAAGTGTGTCACTGTGCTCAATGCTTATGTCTTCACACTACTAGCCAGACCTTATACAAAGAAACTTAACCATGCCTGTACCCACAAAAATTAAATAGTATCACATTGAATGTTACTTTATTTTAGCAGGACATCAAGAGGGATTGACACCAAATCGCTACCATCCAGCTCCATTAACTGAGGGTCTACCTCACTCACAGCTCTTCCTTGGGGCATAATAATTACCTGCATTCTTTATTTCACTGCCAGTCTTTTATAAAAGTGCAAATATGGAGTGTCCATACAGTTTCAAAGAAAAGTTAAAGGTAGACTGTAGAGAAAATTAATCATAAGCATATCAGGACCTTACTGGGATGCAGCCCAATTAAATTCAATACACACATCCACTGTGGAGGCCATTAATAAGCTGCTAAAAATTTCTGTGTGTCCCTGCTGGGCTTTATACAAAATCTTGCCCCTATAATGAACTCTGCAGGCTTTACAGGTGGGATTTTCAGAAGTGTTCAACACTGATCCAGATCCACTCTCCTTGAAGTCAGCAGGAATTTTAACCATCAGTGTTAGGGGGGGGGTAGGAAAAGGTCAGCCTTGAGTGCTTTTCAAAATCCCACCCCACCAGTCTGCTTAAGCCCCACGGAACTCTGAGGGGAGAGAAGTTTTGCTGTATTTATAGCACAGAGTAAGGAGTCTTCATATACAATGAACATCAGATTATGTGCTGCAGAAGAACAGAATATTTTTGCGTTGTTTATCTGTCAAAAGAACCAACCTTCAAAAACAATACATAAGCCTACGTAAATAAACCAATCATTCCTACCCAGGGAGTGTAACTGTTTGTGCTCCCTTGTATAGCCTAGAGACCCAATACAGCTATTGATCTGGTTCCTTAAAGAGAAAAACGATCAAAATCCAGAGTTCTACACAAGACTAAAATGCTGGAAAAAAAATATAAAACTTAATAGAAAAAGGCCCTGAAATTTTGAAAACTGCTTGCAAGGTTCAAACTCTCTGATAGACTGTGGGAATCCAGAGGAAATAATAGCAGTACCACTAGTAGGTTGTTGATTCAGGCTTCAAATTAATTATAAATTCATAATTAATTATGAAGTGCTACCCCTTGCTCTGCTTTCCTGTGGCCTGGGGAAGAGACAGATTCTCAAAAGCTCAGAGTCAATTTCCGTTTTATTTTTAGCCAGTCAACCTCACAAAAGGTCTTACCTACAAGTTGGGAACTTGCTCTTTTATATTCCATTCATGTATAGGCTAATCAGCTGGTGCAGTGATCTGTGACACTTAAATAGAAAAGATGCATATAAAAAGCAAAGGCAGAGCAGAAGGGGCCCAAATACTCTGCCAGGGCCATGGCAAGGGCAAAGCAAGAAGGGTGTCTGCACTCAGCAGCTCCTGCTGCTGTTGTGCCCTGAGAAATGGCAGCAGTGCATGCCCATGGATGAAGGAGGATGTGGCAGGACACTGTGGGGTGGAAAGCCACAGATTGCCAAGGCATCCTGCAGAGATGGGTGCTCATGACCTTGTTTCTCCCAGCAGCATCCAGCTCCAGCTGGGAAGTGAAGAACTCACTTGCTCCATGGTGCAAATCTGATGCACTAAGAGCCAAATCTTCAGAGGATGCTCGTAGAGAATCATAGAATGGTTTTTGGGTTGGAAGGGACAGCTTCCACTAGACCAGATTGTTCAGAACTTCATCCAGCCTGGCCTTGCTGGGTCTTCTGTCCTTGCACCTAAGCCACACTAGGAGATGGCAAAACATTTGTTTTTCTCTGCTGAGTTTCTAGACTCTCTGCACTTAAGAGCGTTCCACATTGGTGTTGGTTTTTTATGTGTAGTTATTTTCTAGCCTTTCCACTAGCACACATCTCACTAAGAAGCAGGATCTGTGAGGAAAAGGGGTGGTGTACTCCAGCTCAGCAGATTGAAATCATCTTTTGTTTCGGATCATTACTGAAAGATGGAGTGGTAATACAGTTTTCGCTTACAATTACAGATCAACATACAGTAAGCTAATTAACCTTAAAAAACTTTCAGTGTCCAGTAAACACTGATCTCTAATCCATTAAGTTTATTGCACTTCAGGACTGAGCAGCGTTGAAATAAAGTACTGTCCTATGAATCAGCAGCCTTTTGTAGATGACAGGAACAAAAATTATCCAACCATGTGGTATTTCCAGCTCACCTGGAATAAATTAGTAGTAATTCTGAAGAAGCATAAAAGTGGTGGATGCTTAGAATGAAGAAATGGGCATCCATGTATGCTAGGTCTGGCCTCCACTTTCCTGTATAATCTCAAGAAAGTCACTTATCTTGTTTTAATTTTCAAGTTTAGAAGGAATATATGGAGCTTCTCATGCTTGCCTGGTCTTCAGAGTAGAAAATTGTCTTTAACATATGTATGTACATGCACTAACAACATAGTCCTGGTCCCGATTGGAGCTGGTGGCTATTATCTTAAGAAAAATCAGTAAATAAATCATGATGTGTAAGAAAGCCACGTGATCTGAACCCAATGGCACGTGACCAGAAGATGGCAATATTTGAACCAGAGGACTGAGGCAAGCGTCCTTATGGGTCATACACATCACAGGTCCCCCAGGTTACCCCCACCTAACCTTCTGTCAGTGATATGAAACCTCCACAACCGGCTGAAATCACCTTCTGAGCCAGGAGTAGGAGTAGGTAATTTAGTTTCCATGGTAATGCAGTTCTGGACCATTCTTAAACAGAAGCTGCCAAGTATGACAAATGGTAGGTGCTGATTTTTTTATGTGAACAGCTATTCACTATGAATTGAAATGAGATTGCCGAATTCACTTTCCTTGGGAACTGGAAGCTAGGGTTCAAAAGCTATTGTTACATTCAAGCCATAGTCCATAAACTAGCACTTTAGCCACCCATCTCTAGCTGCAATTAGAAATTTTTAAGTCATAGAATAAAAATGAATGACTCAATATCAGAGTTGTCAAATATATGAGACAGATTTACATCAAGCAATTCTAAAATGCTCTGTAGCCATGAATATAAAGGAGAAACATATGACAAATGACTCTTATTCATTCCTCATGGGGAAGAAATTCTGTTTTAAGCATTGCTGAATGTTGTGCAGTGCTATTATATATATGTAATATATGGAATCTGCATTAGGATAAACACATGAAATGATAAGGGCTTGAATTCAACTAATTTTCCTTCCATGAGCCACCACTGTATAATATGCCACAGTAGGTTTTGCACTCTGCTAATCGCCCCAAACAGTACGTATTGGTGTTGGAGAAATGCTGTGTAATACTGTAATTAGTAAAATGACAAATAAAAGAGGAAAAGGCTTTTTTCGATTTTAGTCTTGTTTCCTTCAGAATGAAGCATTAGGAAGAAAGGTTGCCAAGATCAACTGTTATTTAACACCATCTCTGCATAAAAGCAGCCCAAAAAGCAACTGTTTTGCCCAGGCTGGAGAAATGGGGGGAGGATGATCCGCCACTCACCACCCAGCTGAAAGGTGGGTTAATAGGGTGCTGCTGGACTTGCCTGCAGTGGCTGCATGGCTGGGGCTGGATGGGCTCCCCCAAACTGCCCCAGCAACCCCAGCAGCCAGATGGCATTGAAGAGCCATGAGGATTTACGTACTGGTCCAAAAAGAGCTATCTGTGGCCTGTCTGCGAACCAGCAGGTTCTGCATGCAAAACCCATACAAAAGTGACTCCTATAAAGGTTCTTCTTCATATTAGTGATTCTTCCTGCTTGCAATGCTACCTTTGACAAACACAAAGAAGGGAACAAAGCATTGTAAGCATTGGGGGAGAGGAAAAAAGTGAGGCATTCCCAGCTCATTCATGTTGAGAAGGAGAAGAAACTCAGCTGAGAAGCATTGTGAAAAAACAACATTTTTCTGCCTTTATAGCACCCTTAAAAAACTCTGGTACTCAAAGCCTTTGTGAACATTCATTAGAAGTTCTGCATTAAAAGGGTAGTTTCTCCCCAACATAACCTCTGTTCCTTCTCTGTGAAATGCCTGGAAATAAAGGGTGCTCACACACTGTTTGTATTTTCGGCATTTACATAGACACAGTTGATAGCACCTGGATTGAGATATGGGCAGGTGAACGGGTTTGTTTGGGGTGAAAATGTGGAGTGGGCTTTCAGAGGCAGGGAGGAGAAAATCTGGGCACAAAAAATGGCGCAGTGGCTCTTCTGGACCCTCCCCAGAGCAGACATGGACTCAGCACATACACCATGAGAGTCTGCCAGCAGTGCCTGACCCAGCACCATGATCCCCCAGCCTTGCCAAGACTGGCAGCCTTCTGCCTGTGCCCTGCCAGTTAACCTGCCCTGCATGTTCCCTGGAGACACTTCAGTCTCATTTATGACTCCCAGGAAGCAGTGGCAGGTCTCACGGGAGACCTGAATGCTACTGCAGTGGAGTGGTGCACTTGCTATGGAGCTGCAATGAGTATGATTTCCGCCAAAAGCTGACTGTCAGTCTCATTCGAGCAGTTTAGCAGATAGCTGAAGCTGAAAGGGAAGTTGGTTCATCCTTGCTGTGCTAAGGAAATGGGTGGTGGCTTTGGGTGTCAACCCAACAACTTCTTTAGCGAGTCGCCCGGACCAGGGGTAGACAAAATTTAAAGGACTTAATACTATTTTCAGAGCAGGTTGGTTACTACTATTTAGAAACCAATCTCTGCAAAGAAGAGCAAGTTTTGTGCTGGCTGTACTCATCACCAGACACTCCTGAGTTCTGTATAAATGACATCTAGGAGGCAAGAATAGTGTGGATTACACCACTGTCAGGGAGTTTAACTACAACACATGAACTAGTACACAGGTATTAAGAGACATGACTTCCTAATTGCACTGGGGCCACTGCTGGTCTTCACAGCTTCTGCAGGAATTCCAGAACCTGTGGTCACTGGTGTAACATGTTAGTATTAGGCAAGCCTTCTTCAGATAACTCACATTGTGCAAAATGGTTGTACAATCTTTAGTTTGCTCTTTTCAGAAGTGGAGGACTTTGTTTTCATCCTAATGTTATGGGTTAAAAGATGGCTGCCTGTGCCCCTGTGTGCCACAGACACTTGGGAAGGGTGCTGAACAGGTAACTGGGGACAGCACGTGCAGCCCCACCATGTAATTCCTTCCCTGCACACAAAGAGGGAATATTTGTGGCCTGCTGACACATAGCACTTCAGAAAGTCAGGAAAATTTGTAGGACAGTGAGTAGGTGCTAGAAATCTTTACCTGGAACCTTATTGACTATCATGAGTTTTACTTCTATGAAATGCTCTTACAACTTCATCCACTGCCTCTCCCCTGCCTCAGCTAAACAATTTTCTGCAAGAAAAAGGGAGCAGTAGGAATCTGCACACTGCTTTTCTTAGTGGTCTTTTTCATTTAACTTAGCCACTGGGCTTTATTATGCAGCCTGCCTGGGACAATGCATTGATAGTCTCATTCTACCAGTGTGACAGAACAACAAAGAGCCCAGTATGTGCTGAAATATGCACTCCCCTTGCTAAGCCTGTAATCCTAGCTTTGATATTTTTTTGTTTAAGCTATCAGCACAAACCTAGTGAGAATGAATCGGAAATCGCACGCTTAATTTCGTCTTCTGCTTGACTTCCATCTTTGATCAGAGACTGAAGAGAATGGGCTGAGGGAAGCCCATGGCTTCCTCCACAGATGATGTTAAAGGACAGTTTGTCATACAGAGTAGCCTCCATTTTCTTGGTCATAACCACAAAATCCCTCCTGTCCTTCCTGTAATTTCCTCAAGAAGGACATCAAAAGTGCAGATACATTTCCTGAATTTGGGCTGCTGCTGCCATTCTACTCTAGACCTGCTGTGTCACCTGCTGTGACCTTTCCTCCAGATGCAAACAAATCTTTGAGTTATGGCCCCAAAATGGGTGACCCAGATGCAAGACTCAATGCAGAGGGGTTTCAGTGCGTTGCTCACAGCACCACCACAGATCTCCTCTGCCACCATCCTCCAGCCTTGGAGTCAGTGTGCCCTTGCTCATTTGCCTGATATTCACCATGGGGACGCTGCCACTGCTGCAGCTGGGAGCATCCATCAAGCTCTCCCATTGCTTTGACAGAGCTTGAAGGAGTTGCCAGACTACAGCTGCTGTTTTCCATTCTTTGCTGTTTAGAAGCTGTTTGCTAACTTTTAAATGAACTTCTGATGCTGATCACGCAGTCCCCACCTTCTCTGACTCTGCAGGATGCCAGAAGATGGACAGAGGGTCATAGCCCCGAAGGTGGTTAATCGGTGCTTGTGTGAGACCCTCTGGCCAGCTCACAGCACCCTGATTGAGTGAGTTGAGCCTGAGGTGAAGCAATTACTGTAAAAATGAGACAGATCATGTGGAAAGAAGGGTTAAGGGATGAACGGTGCACAGCTTTACTGCAGAGGGAAGCAGAAAGGGTGGAAAACACACACCCAGGGGACTGAGGGGCTGTAAAATCTGATCACTCTTCTGCTTCAAGGACATTCATGTTGCAAGATAAGGAACGGCAACCAACACCAATCTGGGCAAGCAAGCTTACCTTCAAAGTGTACGTGAGCTTATCTCCCTGCTAAGGTCAACAGAAAATTCCCATTGAGCTCATGAGGGCTTGGATTTTCAATTAATGCAAGGCTACTAGACTTGATGTTCACTTATGAAGCACTTGTAATTATTAACTTATCTCTTCTCTGACTACCAGTTGACTTCTGAAGGGAGATAATATAGCATAGCTTAAGACTGAATGTATATTTGTACTTTAAAACACCATTCTCAGTGATATGAATTGATGTACCATACTCTTCTGGGCCAGTTTAAGAAGCAGCATGAAAATAATCTTACTGGACACATAAAAATGAACTGTAAGTCTGCATGCTGGAATCTAGTTACTATACCATTTTACTTATTGTTAACTTAAAGCCTTTTTCTGGTGTTAATTCATAACTGTAACACACTTTCCAAAGACAAAATGCTAGGAGTTAGTTTTTTCCAATCTTTTAAAAATGTTGTTTTACAAGCAAGATTCAAATAGTCTGCACCTGATGTTTCTAGGACCCTGAGAAGTTGCAAAACTCCCAGTGTCTCAACAAGTTGCTTTTTACAGCAACACTGTTAAGTGTTCAGAAATTAGTTGTTTGTCTCTTCCTCCCATTGTTTTTTAAATCCTTCCTTAAGTATTAAACTCCTGTGAACAGTTGTGCTTATGCTTTCAGAGTTACAGAAGTCACTGGGTACTACGATGAAGGACCAATTGTTCTAGCACAGAAAGCTCCATACAGAGCTACAAGTGAAGAACACTTTTATTCCCCTTTGCAACAAACCACTTGACGTCAAATACAAAAATTATAGAAGTACGGCGGTTCCCTGGAAATCAGTGTGACCCCAGAAGCAGGATTACTAGAAAACTACTGGAATATGCAGTACTTTCAAAGATGAACCATGAATATTGTCAAAGGGCAAAGAGATACCTGAGGAAGCAGCTAAGCACAAAGACATTCCAGAGTACCAGCCATGGAGGCTGGAGGTAGCCAAGAGCGGAGGTGCAGGCTCAGGACGGGAGAAGTCAGAGGGAAAGGGAAGTGCTGGAGATAGGCTGACCAATAAGCCACACTGGCAGCACATGTGGCACTGCTGATAAGTTGAGCCAAGGAGAGATGGAGATCAGAAGACAACACTCCAGGAGGCTGGGAGGTGATGTTCAGATAAAAGTCTGTCAGCTGTGTCACAGGGTGAACATAGGTGAGGGTTTGGCAGCACTGTTTTGGATCATTTCAAGGAAAAATAGTGAGAAATTGGGTCAGCCAGGTAAAAAATAGTCTGCAGTCAAGAAGGAGCAGATCTCAGAGCAGATCAGCCAGATCTTGGTCACAAGTGAGAGAAGAAGAACTACTCTCTGAGACCAGTTGATGAAAGCCCCATCAGCTTTAAGTAGTTGCCCAAGTGTACAGGGAAGGAAGAGAAGATGTTGGAGCATGAAAAACTGAAAAGGAGATGGTCATTTATTCCATTTAAAACCTGCTTTTTTTCTGTAGCATTCCTCACACAAATACTAAGCACTAGAGAAATATAAACCATTACCTCTTTTTTATAGGTGGGGCTTTTGCACATAGGAAGATGAAACAATTTCCCTAAAGTTACCCAGCAGCTCAGTGGCAGAGCTGACAAATGAACTCAAGGATCACAAATCCCTGTCCAGTTCAGGTTTTGAACCTTGTTCTCCATTTGCAATTAGTTTAACAAAAGGAAAAACTGTGCAAGTTGCTTGTAATTGTCCTAAAGTCATACATATAATCATCTTTAACTGATGAACATGTTTCCTACCCTTTGTTTATGCTGGTTATTCATTAGTGATCATTTGTGGTGTGAGAAGCCAATCTTACAGCATTATTTTTCTTGATAACTCTGATTGGGTACCAATTTTCTTGAAAAGCTAGTAGCTAAAAAGGATGTTCATTCCTTCATTCCCCAAATACATCAGAGTAAAATCTGTATTCTGCACAGGTGCTTTCGACCAGTCATCAGAAAGCACGTGTAGTTGTGAGCTAAACACTCAAAATCCAACAATTATTTGCGATGTCTATTTTGCCACTATTGGGCTGAAAGACGAAGTCAAAAGAAGAGGCTGTTCATATGCTGTCATGGGGGAAATGGAAAGAGGCTGGCAATCACCCTAAAATGCACAGAGGTTTTTCTCATATCATGCTGGAGTATGTAGGCTCTTGAGCAATGGCCATACTCTGTAAAAAGCCACTTTAAAAGGATGTATCTTGACTCTAATGCATTGCCTATGCTGTGCAAGAAAGTTATTTAGGAAAGAAATGAAAGAAAACGTCAGAACATCAGACAGTAAAATGAAAGGGCAAACTTGGGACTGCATCTTGCCATCTAAATACTCTCCCTCGTGTCATGTGAATGCCCTGCAGTATCCTCCATGATCCCAGCCACCTCTCCAAAAAGGCATAGCTCCTCTCATGGGTTCTGTGCTTTCTGCATATACAGTGCCTTGCATCACATCTAGGGCTTTAAAGGCCTGATCCAAAGTCTATTGATTCCATCTCAATGTCCCAAATCAAGGCTGGAATAAACACATTCAAACATTTCTTTTTTGCTTCACCTTGAATTTCATGCATGCTTGGCCCACCAGCCAGCCTAAAAATCACAAACTGCTGCCTGTAACACTAATATTTTGTCCACAGAACAAATGCTATCAGTCTTCATTGTCTCCACAGAAAAAGTTTTGATTTTTCCATTTCTTCTACAAACAAAATGAACATATAATTTATGTTTGTGAGCAAAGTGATTTTATGGTATTTCTCTTTGTTGACAGAATGATTGGAATAAAATTACATTCTGTTGACAAAAAAAAAGTGATGAAATGTTGCTTGTGCATGTTAGGAACAAAAGAGTTTGACAAAAAACACAGTTTGCCAATGGGACATAGTAAATGTTTTAACAAAATGAATTCTGTCTGTCTCCTATTTGTCCTAGGAATGACATGAGAAGTTTTTCCAAATCCGCTATGTCAAAATAAAATATAAAAATTTTACCTATAAAAAGACTAAACACTACTTTTATAGAAGCCATTCCTTCTAGTGCTTTAAGCCATATTGCTTTAGGCCACATCTCTTTTTTCCAGAATTCAGTAATTTTTAATAGAGATATGTGGGATCCACATGTTTTGGTACCTATCCATCCTATACACCACCATTAATTAACAGTAGTAGGCTTTCACATTTTTTTTGATTTTTGGTAAATTGGACAATGAAGTAGAACTTTGTCATTTTCAGGGATACTAGATATGTTTAAAGATAACAGCATTTGTCCTTCAAAGTCATCAGGCCTCTGACAGCAACACAAGTACTCACATAATTTAATTCTTTCATAGCCTAAGCAACAGTCTGTCAGCATCTGGGAAATGTGTGCCAAGCTATTTTCTCTTTGAACTTTGATTCCTGACATCTTTACATGGACATGAGCTCATATGAGGATGGACAGAAAGGGAGGGGAATCTCTCTTTGGTGGGCTCAAGTGAATGAGCTTAGACAAGGCTGATTTACCCTTGGTAGCAGAGGGCCTTTAGGTTAAAAGAAATTTGATGGCTCTACGGGGAGTGGGATATAAAAGCACAAGGCTCGGAACAAAGGGAATAGACTTAAGTCACCATCATGAAATGGTTCAGCAAAAAGCAAAGAAAGAGCCACTATGAAAGGTTAAAGTGCAAAAGAACAAAAGCAAAGGTTGAAAAAAATTATGTAAGCATCAACATATTAACAACAAATAAAACAAAAAATAAAACTTGCAGCATAAACAGAGCCATCTGCATTGATCCTTCCTTTCTTGCTGATCTTTATTAGGCCCAAAGGCTATAAATCAGTCCAGGACAAGTGCCTGCTCCTGGCCAGGGTGATGGTGAAGAGCATGAGCTTTGCTACAGAGCTGGTGCGTGGGACAAGCTCGAGGGACAGACTTGGCTAGTTTGGTCCCTGGGATGTGCATAAAAGGTTGCCAGTGCTTCCAGGGCTCAGGCAGGCAGTGAAAGGAGTCAACTTTCCTTCCAGACAGACAAAAATGAAAGAAAAACATTGTAATCCCATTAGCACTGGTGGATTTCTGTCTGATCTTCCATCATGCAGAGGAATACCATCCCCACTGAAAGCACTGGGATTTTGGCCATACCCCACAGCATATCAGCGAGCTAGGACATGAAGCACCCTTAAATCCATTCAATTCCCTTGCAGCTAAGTGAGGAGATACAGAAAGGACACGGAAGGAGTCTGGCAAGATCCTACAGTGCAGACACACTTTCAAATATTCACAAGTTTGAGCTTTTCAAGTCACTGTGGCTTCACACAGTCAGAAGGACTGCAGACCTGAGGTCTGGACTTTAACATCATGGGCTAAAGAAATCTGTGATCTTGGGGCCACCAAAGACCTTGTCAGACTTTTTTCTGGCATTCCAAGGTCATGGTAAAGTAAATGATGTTTAGTTCAACTGTGTATGGGTTAAAGATCTGGAGGAGATCTGTGTCTGTATGGATTGGCCAGTCTGCACAAATATTAACATAAAAGCAGTAATAGAAATTTACATTTATCAAATGTCTCTTAGAGCTAAAAATGCAATTAATTGCACTGCTTGCAGGAAGGCTTTTGTTCTTTTCTTCCCTCCCTCTCTCCTCCAGACCCCCCCCCCAACAGTGAGAAGAAGGGAGCTAATGTGGTAAATGTTTTTTCCTCTGATTTTTCCCTTACAAAAGAATAAATGATATTAAAAGCTGAGAAATGTTCAAACATAATCAACACACACATACATTCTAAAGAAAATAGCAAATTAAATGCAAAGCCTATGCTAATGCATCATCCAGGTTGCGATTTTAATTGCAAAAAGTCAGGAAATGTAAAGTTATGGTTCTCGCAGTAATCATCACTCAGCCCCTTGAACACAGGTAGGATTTGTATTCCAGGCAGTGTGCGGCGTTAACTCGAACACCAGCGTACATATGCGTTCTCTGCCTTCATTACAGTTGCTGGGGGAACCATAATTCTGCATTTGCTGACTTTTGCTCAATTAATTTTTCTCCTTATTGCTGTGCTACAAGATTCTTGCATTTAATTTCGCTGTATTAAAAAAACAAACACGTAAAACAATAAAAAGAAACTGGAAATTTCCATCGCATATTAAAGTAAGGAGATAATCCATTCTGTCTCTGCATCCTAAGGCTTGTGTAGGACCACACAGTCATTTTAGAACACAGGTACATGAATAATAATAATAGCAATAGTAATAATAGTTAATAATAATCACAATAAATGCACAACCTGAAGCTTCACCTCATTGTGAAGTGAGTGCAAAAAGGTCAGGGAACTGGCATGCTCTGGACAATGCCTTTTTTCAACCCACTGTGGTAACTACTTATATTGCATTTCTTTGCAATGAAGGCCGTGCTGAGGTCCCATGTTCCCACCAAAGCTGTCTCAGATGTGTTTCACCACAAAAGCAAATGCTGTGCCCCCACAACCTGCTCAGTACTTCAGTACCTCTGAAGATAATTTTGTCTTTAATCCTCCAACTACATGCTGGTGGTGGGATATACCTTCCTGGAAATCTCCCTGGTCAATCTGCACTAGCAGCCATAAAAGTAATTAATTCTAGTGGTCTGAAAAATCAGTTGGAAAACAATGCTTAGAGTAGGTATTTTCCTACTCTGTAACAAAGGAGTCATCACTCTCAGCTTCTCCTCTGAGAATATATATTTGAAGGCACACTTGGAAACACACTAAGTAAGCCTCACTAGCATTATTGATGTGGTCTCTTTGTACCAGCAGGAGTCCCACACCATTGTGACTTGTCCTTACCCACCTCTCATCCTCCTCTGGGCTCCTGAAATGCGCCCACAAGGATGTATTGGATGTTTCAAGGTCAGATTTCCAAAGTGGCTGAAAGATATGAAGATGAATACAAACCCACCCAGAGTTTAAATAACTGAGCACTTGGTAAATCCCACTAATCCCACCTTTCTTTTAAAGCTCATATATATATAAAATCTATTCCTAGGAAAAGCCATAGCCCAGAAGTCATCATTCTCATGCAAACTGTCATGCCAGGGGTTCTCTTTTTCTCATAGCAGTGGGTCTGCTGGTCAGACAAATCCATTAGCCCTAGCTAGAACAGCCCTCACTCAGAAGATGCATACATGTAAGTCTCCTGAGCTAAGATGTCACTATTGCCTCTCTGATAAATCTTGGCATTTTCTTCTAAAATTGTTCCATATTTTATAGCTTTATGTTAGCTAATGTGCAAATGGGAAACACAAGTGCCTCCTGTCCTCTGTAATGTCTCTTATAAACTCTCATGATGGAAAGAGTGGGATTTGTGCTGATAGACCAGCATAGCCACGGGTGAGCACTGGCCTCCAATTTATAAAGAGCTATCAGATATCCATGGTGTGTTCACATACTGTGTTTATTGCCAACAATATGGGAGCTTTTACCTTGAAAATACATGAAACATTTTCTAAATATAGCTCTCATTAGTACTTACTTGTTAAAACTACCACTTTTTGTTATTCAGATCTTTCTTCTTTCCTCTTTTACCTTTTTCCATTGTAAAGAGAAAGGAAATAGACTTTTTAAGATGGCAGAGAAAGAATTATGGAGAAAAATTCCCATGGGCCTTTGGGGCTTTTCTGCTCCTTCTCTGAAATACGTTTATTTGGTTGATCTGTAAGCCTCTAGGTCAGCCTGTTCTTTGGACTTTGAATGCAAAGAGCACATCCAGCCAGAGGTAAGAATCCAAGGTCTCTGGCAGAAAACAGCATCAGACAGAACACATGGCAGCTCCTGAACATGCCAGAAAGAAGAAATGGTGTTGCAAAAAGTGCAAAGTTCATTCAGCTCTATTTTTGCTTTTTGCCAATTTTCCCAAACCGTAGTCAAAGGAGTCCAAATTCTCTGTGAAGTCATGTCAAACCTATGGCTGACCCACAGCATTGTACCACTCCTTTCACTCATTTCGAATACAAGCATGATGGTCACACAGTAAAAAAATCAACAGAGGTCCCCTGATCTAAAAGATGCAGGAATCTTTGCTTTCAGGCGTATGCAACATGCAAATAAGACAGTGAGCCAGGGAAATAGGTCTAACGTAGGTCATGAAGAGAAACACGGGTTAGCAGTCATGCAGACTTTGGACATAGTGCTGTGAAGGGCTCATTTCAGTGGTGAGGAACCCCCCCACAGTGGACCCAGGGAAGTTCCATCACAGCAAGGAAGAAGTATCACCTTCTTGCTCTTCTTATGGAGGAAAAAAGCTGAATTAGCTGAAATATGTCACCAATAGAAAATCTAGATCATTAGTGGAGTTAAGCAAGTAGGATTTTTGGATGTCTTACAGGAATCAGCTTTTATAAATATCCATGGTCATTTGAGAGGACCACTGGCAGCCTTCGGACTATTAAAGAAGAGATCATGGAAATCGGTATTAGGTGCTACCTGGAGTATGGTGCTTGCCTAGTGCTTTGTAGCTCAAAAGAAGGAGGCAGCAAAAAAAGAAATAAAGAGTCCAGAGGTTCAAGATGAGTGAGAAGAGGAGGATGTAGGCAAGGTGGTCACTCAGGCTGGGTGCACCCAGGAGGAGGCAAACACCAGGGGCACATGAGGAATGTGCAATAAATTGATAGATGAGGGCAGCAAACAAGTTGTGTTTGATATTCTCAGGACAGCACAAGATTTTCACCAAAAGCAAATGGAAGTCACTAGTCACTAACAATGACACTGTAGACAACTTGCCACAGCTGGTGCATTGAAAGGTTCCCAAAAAGTGACATGGGTAATACAGATTTATATGTCAAGAGGGGGAAAGATATAGGAGGCACCAGCCAGCTCCTTCAGCAACCCCCTTATGAATAAATTGTTTCTCTTACTACTGGTTGTACCTATTTTTATTTAAAATAGACTATCCAAGGACAGGCAGTGTATACCTGTGGTGGAGTAAAGTTATTTGGAAACTTTCCTATCCAATTTCTGCTTCAGATTTCACTTTGAAAATCTAGCAATTCAAAAAGAAACAAAAGCATCCCACCGAATGATATCAAAGGACAAAGTTATTTCGGGAATACAATTTTAATCAGTGCAGTACCAGCATTTAAATCTGCTGCCGTACTGACATCAGTGGGGAAAAAAAATTAAAAACAAGGAGTCCAGAGGGACTGGCAGTTTTGGAAATTAATCTACACCTGTGTCACCTTAACATGGGATTACTGCAATTCACTCTTGATGCAGAAATTGTGGGGGAGCAAGAACTGTCAGCTCGCTTATTAGGATGAGTTTCACAGTGAGTGACACCTCTGCTCTGTGATGTGTAATGGCTAACAACCAATTTCCATCTGACTCCCTGCATTAGGGACTCAGCAAATTAGTGACCTCACTTCTTATTTTCATGTGAGTCCATGGTGTCCAGATTACTGTGGTGAGAAGACAAATGAAATCAATAGAATCTCTGTACCCAAACAGATTTCCTATCAAAACAGAGTGGCAAGGGAACAGAAAGGGTACAGCAAACATGGGTGACAGCTCACCAGATATGGGTGACGTGCTGAGTACACCTCCTTGTCACCGAGGGACAGGAAACCAATTCCTCTGAAGCACGCTGCTACTTTATCTGTGTGTCCTCAGTGTTTCCCTGCCCCAGGGACAGACAACAGCCCAGGCTGTGGCTCAGCTTGGAGCTAGAGCAATGGGCAGATGTTACTGGGACCATCCTCTGGCTCTCCAGGCAGGGACATATCCCTTCAAAAGCATCTCTCATCCCACACCAGCCCCCTGCTCACCACTACCCCCCAGGGAGGGAGCAGCCACCCTTCTAGCCAGGCTAGAGGGATCCAAAAGAATCACTTGGACATTGAACCTGCAAAAGTAGTACTACACTGCAGTGTAGGCAGCTCATGGGCTGACAATCACAGCCTTTGCTACCATGTGCGCTGATGCTTCTTAAACAGCTATGCAAATCAGGACAGTGCTTGGGTAAACTTTATTTGCCTAAAACACTGGCTTTCCAGAAGATAAAAATCCCTCTGAAAGCAAGAAGACACTCATATTTGTCAGAAGTTGTTTCTCTCTTCTTATTGTTGCATGTTGTGAGGAAAGGAATTCTTTATCCTTCTTCCCTTATGGTTTTTTTTCCTTTATCCTCTTCCCATAACTCTGAAGTAAAATCTTGGTGTTTTCCAACCTAAATCTTCTGTTCATTGGTATTTCAAATAAATTGGATTTCAAACTGAGCTCAAATACCCCCACCCTAGAATTTCCCAAAAATTTTCAAATCTTTTTTTTGACACTTCAAAATGAAACATTTCTCTATAAAATCCTTCTGAGACATCTACCCAATTCTGAAAGGCTTGAACAAACCACAGGTGAAGTAAAAAGTTGCACTTTGAATAATAAACAAAATATAATAATATTGCAACAAAACCAATTTTCCCATCCAGTTTTTCAGTAGGGTCATCTCTCAACCCTGGGATATGGCTATATTTTCTTTAGGGCATAAGAGAGCTGAGCTGTATCTGCTAGAAGCAAGGTGACAAAGTAACACCACCTCTGTGAGTGAAATGAGCCGTGTCAGTAAAAGTGTAGTCTGAGCCCTAAAAACTCCTGCCAGAAGAGCTGTAGCACTTTGGGTCCTCGCAGCACATGGCAGCCTGGATGCACTCAGTGCATCCCCCAGCACAGGCAGGTGATGGGAGGCACTGAACACACACCATTGTGTGAGCAGTCAGGTGAACCACCACTGCAGCTGATGGGAGCAAAGCTGTGTCCACAGGGGTTTGTTTCAGTGCTCTGCTGGCCCTGAAGGGCTCTGCTGCCCAGGCAGAAAGAAGTACTCAAGCTCACCAGTAGGTTTTCTTCTTGGAGAGATGCAAACATCTACAAACACCACCTCCATTGACAAAATGCTCTTGCACAGACTAGCTCTCAGTCCCCTTTCCCTGGTGGGAGAATTGGAGGCATTTTTGTGTCTGCAGGATCCTTGGAGATGTAATTGTAAGAGACCACCTTGCTGCCAAGTACAATATTGCTGCAGCCAATAATCATACTCAGGCAGATTTTAGCTCAGCTCATGATCATTTTAAGCATGAACCTGTCTTCACAACCCCTCTGGATGACAAGGGAAAGGTGGAGGCAGCAAAGCTAAGAGAGCTGGTGGAGGTGACTGAACAAGCTGCAAGCAGGGCTGCCACCAAGGAGCTCCAAGCTCCCAGCCCTGCTGCTGGCCAGGCTGCCCTGAGCCCTGGGTCAGTGGTGGGAGAGCAGAGCCACTGAACACCTACACATTATCCATAACTTGTCACACAACTGCTTTTGTGAAACAAAGAAAATTTCCACTTCCTTGATTCTAGGGATATGAATCAGGTTTCAGGTGATGGACTGGCTTTTTAACTCAATTTTGTTCAAGCTAAAAGCTTCTTCAGAAGGTGTTTGAGTATTCAACCATCTTTTATCTAGTGCTTTCATACAGATATATAAACCAAAGATTGGCAGAAAATGGCAATTTTTGTTTGAGGCCTTTGACTTATAGTGTATATGGAGAAGTCAAAGAGGAGAGACAGTGGTTTTCCATCACCTACCATCCCTCCATCCAGGCTGAACTCCCCAGTCCCTGATCATTGGCGCTACCACAGCAGCTTCCAGGGGACAGACTCTGAAGCTACAAACCACAGAAACTCACAGACATGTGAAAACAACAGGACAGGATAAAATCAGACAGGTACCCTTTCTGCACAAGAACATGATGCAACTGAAAGCTGACAGAGGAGAAGTCCTAAACTCTTGCCAGCATTACTTACAATTCACAGGCACCTGGATAGCTGTTACCAATCTGGCTGCCTCTATGTGAACTTCTGCTAAATAACCCCACAGGTGCCAGCTAACACCAGAGATTTCACATGCCATTTGAACAGAAGAGGGTCAATAGTCAGCCAGCAGAGCTGATGAACAGCAAATCACCAAGTCAGTTTACTAGCAATGAGCTCTATTAAGTGACTGTAATGTAGTTCATAGCCCTGGAGTAGTCTGTCCCTCACTAATCTAACGGCAGTATTGACAAGGATCATTTACACAGCTTCCCTTAAAGGTTACCACTATTTGTCAGGACTCTCTGTGCTCCCGATGTGCGTGTGGCCCTCGTTTACATCCCAGGCTTGCCCACCCTCATGGCAGAGCCACGATCCCAGGCAGCCCCGACTCCTCTACAAGGTCACGCTGCTGCAGCTGGGCGCCGGGTGTGCACATCCTCTAAACATCTGCTAGGGATTAACAGAGACAGCACAAACCTATCCTAAGGGCTGAACTAAGGGAGAGAAATCGGCTGTTTGACAGCAGTACCTTGCCACCAGGTATCAGTTAATCTGCATTAAGCCTACCCAGCTGTTTCTCGTGGACAGTGGACATACTTCCCTAATGCTCGGCCATGTCACAGAGTTGTAGTTCTATGTCCTTGATCATTAAGCGCAGCCACATCTTAGTTTTGCATGTTCTTTGTAAAAATGAAAAATAAAAATCACTAGTCCCTCAAGCATCATCTCTGAGCTTTAACTAGCAAGAACTAGCCCCTGGATTCTAAATACATGGATCTTTCTGGCTAAAATGTCTGCTTTTCAACCCCATTCTTTCTCTGTTTTATAATGACGGTCTGAATTGTGCAAACATCACTGCTCTGTTTGGATAAAGTCTCGTCTCTTCAACATCCAGCTCTGTCTAGAAAATGAAGGAAAACCACAGCAACAAAGCCCTCCTGATGCAAATGAGAGGAAAGACAAGAAGAGCTAATGTGGACAATGGACACTTTAAACCCTCTCTGCACTTACAGTGTAAATAGATAAATCAGAGAAGCACTATTTGAAGTATAAAATTATCTTGGTCTTTAAAAAATAGCTTAAACTGCTTAAAAAACCCCCCAAAAAAAAAACCAAAAGCTGTTGAAATTCTACTTTGCTTCCCATCTCAGTTCACAGACACAGCCAGATGCTCCAAAGGTGCCACTTATTGAGATAGACACTTTTTGAGAGAGGATCCAGTGATCAGGGCAGTCCTTGGGATGTAATCCCCAGCAAAGAGGGACGAGATTAGGAGAGAGACAGCGAGGGAAGGTCTCACACCTCTGGTTCTCTCCAGCCTCCCAGCATTGCTCCATGCTCTCCAGTGGACATATTGTTTGAGACACTTGTGTCTCTGAGCAGAAACAGGCCAGATTTGCCCCATGTTTGGAGGTGCTTTCTGGAGGACTTGCAAAGCCACTGTGTCATGGATCTTGCTTATTCCTTCCCGCAAGCAGCTGCCATGTACCTGCTCCTGCTCAGCTCCAGGGCCACCAGCTGCTTCTGCAGCTCCAGGTCCACATGTGACCTCGTGGTGGAGCTAAACCAGGATCCTGGTGCTTGGTGAGCAAAAAAATATAAAGCTGACATGAACTTTCAAGCTGAGTAGAGGAGCTTGCCTGCCTGCCCAGGGCTATGCATGGTAGGCATCCTTACTCATAGAGGGATCTAAACCTTTCTACATCTTCTGCACAGCCTCAGGGAAGAGACCAGGTCCTAAAGCCACACCACTTGTTCCAGAGCCCAGCAATCTGTGATTACTCCTTCCCAATGAGTTCTGGAAGGTTATTATTTTCCCATTATTTTCACTTTTTTCTCTCCCATACCACAAGTAGATTTAAGGGTCACACCAGGGAGACAGATGAGGAAATCTGCCCAGACAGTGTTACTCTAGTGGGAGCCAGTCAGTGCTGATTCTGCTCCTACTGAGCAGCACATAAGAATAATCATTAAGTTCAATAGATCAAGGCCACACAATAAAAGACGAAAAGATTATCTCCCTTTTCCATTTTCTTCTGTTAACACAGAAAAAGGTACAAAAAAGAATTTCTCTCTATTCCCAGCATTTGCGTGAATGTGTCCTCAAATGATCAAAGCATGGATCTCTGACACAAAAGCTTTTGGGCCAAATCCAACAATTAATAAAACCTTCACTGCCCAGATGAGGATTCCCACCAGAAAAAGTCATCTGGTCTTAAAAACTGGGACAGCTGCTGCAATGGTATCCCAGCCTCCCTTCACAGAGAAGGGTTCACTGACAGCAAAACCTCTGCTCTGTAGCAAGCAACTGAGAAGCTTTTGGATACCTGGCCCCTCCAGGACCAGGGAACTGCCTGTAGGTCACTTAAGTACTGAAAACATGAGTTGAGCACAACTGAGAAAGCAGCTATTGGCTTTCAGTCACTGTAACAACCCTTTTCTTCCTCTCTAAAAAGAGAGTACTTGCCTACTGACATCACATACTGTTTGGGCTGTTAGTTTCAGGAATATAAACACATCCACATCCCTGTCCAAATATCCTCTACCTAATTAACTAGTACATTTATAAATTATTGCCCAACAGAGATGCTGAGACTGCCAAGTCAAAGTCTCCAAAGACAGGAAATGCAGAATTAAAGCTGGTCACTCACATGCTGTTTTACTTCAAATACAATTGCTGCACCTGGAAAGAGCTGGGTTATGCAGTGAATTCAAATGTTGTCCATGGCAGGCTTTCCACATTTGTGGCGAAAACCATGAGGAGAAAATACAGAAGATTAGAGATAGAAGAGAAATACTTCAATTGCTTAAAAAGAAATGTCATTTAGAGATAAGACTCCCTCTGAGCATATGCCTGAAGGACCCCTTCTGATATTAGACAGTGTTTTCAGACCAAGTTGCATGAGAATGCTTGGTAACTCATTTCACCTTCCTAGTTTTCCAGGGGTCAGACACAGGTGGATAGTCAGCAGTGGCTATGGAGGGGATATGCAGCAGTGAGGAGGAACGCTGCTGGCTGTGGGTGAAGACGCCTGGAATTAATTCTGTGTTCTGTGGTCCAGGGCCTCAGAAAATACAATAAACAACAGAAAGTACTTTCAGAGAGCTTGTGCTTATTTTCTCAGTGACAAAATGGGAATTATAAGATCACCCAAAACTCACAGGAAAGCTGTGAAGATAGTAGATTAATGCCTATAATGTTTCTGGTGACATCAGAAAAATGTCCAAATAACAAAAAAGCCAGCTCTTCACAGAGTGAAACAAGAGTCCTGTAGAAACTGCAATGTGAGGTCGAGCATTCCAGCCTCGAAAGCCAGAGCATCCAGGACTGGAGCTTAGGAGGCTCCCCCAGCATGGGCCCAGTACAGGTGTGCACCGGCTGGATGAGCTCCCGCCGCTCCCAGCTGCTGCTGCTGCCCCTGCCGGGATGGCCATCCCGGGCACCCAGCAGCACTGCCTGATCCGCCTGCCAAACATTCCCCGGGCCTGAGTCAGGCTGTGGACCAGACCTTAGGGCTACACCGAGGCACACAAGGCTGCTAAATCTGGAAGCAGCTCTATATATCAGTGAATGCAATGGGCATTAAGCACCACCAAGCTTACAGCTCAAGGCTAATGTACCTAAATGCATCCGTTCACTCTATGCAAAGTGCTGTGAAGATGAAAAACATGAGGATATTATTTTGGCAGGCACCAGGATCCTAAATGCAACTCTATTTTTCCTACTTCATGCTGAAGTTGTTAAAATTCTTCAAATATTAAATGTCCAGCCCCACTTTTAGGGTTGACTTAAATGCGGTTTCCAAAATATGTGCTGAATATTATTCATTTCTCAGAGAATCAAAAAGTTAGAGGCCCTTTGATGGGGTTGCTTGCATTTTTAAATCACATGCACATGCACTAGTTAGAAGACTTTGGCAATTATGGTTATATATGGCAGTATCTCAGACAAAAATGCACAATGCAAATGCAAAATTCTAGATGTTTATAACTTCTCTCTATTATATTTTTTGTGCCTTTAACCTAAATCTCTCCTACATAACACATCACAATACCAGTGACTGAAGAAATTAAAAAATGAAGCCCAGAATAACCAAAAAGTGAGGAGAACTGCAGTCCACTACCTTCCAAAAACCAAATTCCATTACACTCATTAATGAACACAAGGAAATAATCCTCCCCCAGTGTTAAATATGGATCTTATCTCGTATCTGGGTCTCAGAAAAAGGATTCAGCAACTTCTTCAGGGAATGTTTATGCTTCAATATTTATCACCTAATTGATGTTAGCAAACTAAACTTGTAGGAGCTGATGTGGAATAAACTAGGAGTCAGAACACTTGCTCCTGGAAACAACATACTTGAAGATAAAAGACAAATTTGAACAAAATTTGTAATACAGTCTTATGTGTTGGAATATTTATTCACCATTCAGGAGAGAGTCAGACTTCCCACTGACAAAGCTAGATTGCTAGTGGCCCCAGACCACAGCATCCACAGTAGAAGACTTCCATGTTCTGCCCAATGCAGTTTCTAGACCAGCTCTCAGACCTGGCTCTCCTGGTCAGTCTGAAGTTAGACATGCAAAAACACAACATAAAACACTAAAGTGCCTAACATTTTGACACCCAGAGCTCCTTAGAGCAAGTGGAGACTTTAGCACTAATTTATACCAGGCTTATACAGATGGGTGTGGGCTCCTCTGGCTGGCAAGGACAAGAGCCAGTTATGGTTCAGAAGTGTTTAACTGTGTTGTGCCTGAGCAAACATGCCCTGCCTTTCAGCAGGATGTATTGATTCAAGCACAGCAATGTACTAATGTCACCTATACAGCTGTGGGATCACAGCTGGCTCTTGTGTGGCCAGCTCAGGCCACAGGCAGAACACGTATGTGTGTCTGCACTTGTCTTTAGAGGCATCCTCTAGTTTGCATGGTGGATAGGAAGCCACCTAGATTATCTCAGACAAGTCAGAGAAAGATGCAAAGTCTAGGTACTTAAGAGAGTCTAGGTGATCCCACACCAGAGGACATCTTCTGTTAACAGTGCTTTTGATCACACTTGTTCTTTTGTATTCAACACCCGAGACAGGCTTTTCCCACAAAATACAGAAAGAATACAATGCTTCCTCCTCCCCCACACTGCCTTTAATCCTCTATTCTTGTGACTGAAGATTTTGTGTGAGAGGTAAAAGGACACTTTTTTGCCCAAAGTCTTCTAACCCAGCTCCTAGCATTCAGCATAGCAGTCTAACCATGAATGTATGCAGTGGGAATTTGGAGGGCTTGCTCTGTCCCTCCTTGTAAAATTGCTCCTCTTTTCTTGAAGCAGTTATAAATCTACTGGGGCAAAGCAAGAGTGGTTCAGCTAGATTAATTAGTTTCACACTCAGCTGAGGGTAGGGGCAACTTAACAAAACAAATTATCAGCCAAAGTTGAAAAACATAAATTATTTTGAGAACACCACCCTGAGGTGGAGTAATTAGGCTTTCCTGGGAGAGAGAGACAACTCTGAGTGCCAGACAACAAGGAAGGGATTTAAATGCAAGTTTCTCATATCTCTATGATATTAGTGTCACTAATGTGACAGTCTCCCAGTGAAGGAGAGTGTGGGTATTATTTGCCGCTCTCCTGCACGTGGGGAGAGGAAGACTCTGGAAGCGTCTTGAGAGCGGGACTTACAGGCTGCAAAGAAGCCAAGCATCTCATTTGTCATCCCAGAAAAGTCCCAGCATGCACTGGGATTCAGATGTGCAAAATCTTAGCTCCACTCTGAGTTTGCTGCCGCCACCCATGTGCCAGCCCTACCACCACCCAGCTAAGACCCAGCAGCACAGAGCCCTTTCCTTGCCTGAACTCTCTCCCTCAGTGCTTGTTTCCCCACTGCCCTGACACTGCCTGTCTGCCCTGAAAATAAGCAACACCTGATGATAAACTTGGATTCTACCTGTCAGGGAGGGACTGCAGCAGCTTCCACATACAACCCATCCTGCTGGGACCACCTTGCTTTCAGTAGAGCAAGGAGGACAACCTTTCCTCTGTGTCAGGGACCTGTGTATGTGTGGCTGCCTGGCCCAGGGAGATCACCCCCCACTTCTTCACAGCAATGTGTTTTGGGGTACAGGCAGTCTCCAGCCTTCTCTTCAATGCTGGGCACATTCAGCCCAAGCAGAGATACGACAGAGAATGTTGTTCCAGGCCAGCAATGCAGACAATGCCTCAAAGTTCAAAAGTCTGTGTGCATGTTTACATTAAACAACATCATCTGATAAAGTGAGCTGCTTTTCCTCTCTCCTGTGCTCTCTCTCTTTTCTCTCTGGTCTGTGATTTTTGTACCCCTTCTGCTCAGTGTCTGTCGGAGCAGCAACAGGAGGGCACCAAGAATAGCCCTCTAATCTCTACTCATTTCTTATCCCTCTGATACCTTCAGAGGGAATGGAGGATGCCTTTGCATTCCTTTGATCCTCTGCCCGGGCATGCTCATTTGAGGCTACATCTCTGTTCTGCAGCAGAAAGTGTTAATAGCTTGTTTTGTTTTGTTTTCACATAGTGACATAGTTTTGTCATATGATGGTGTATGTCATTTTTGGTAGCATCTTCCTTTCAGGTCCACAGGGTCACTCGTGCTGGTTGTTTCAAATTTTTGAGTTTAAGATGTATCTTCTGCAACTTTCAGAGTTTTCATTTTAAGATGCTTGTTTCCAGGGGTTTGAATAATTTGCAAGGGAACAAAAGAAGCAGCCAGGAGCATGGAATTTGGCATTGACCCAGCCCTTCATTCATAATAAACCTTTAAAAAAACCAGCAATGACTCAGCACTGGCATAATTCACTAACCAGAAAGACCTGCTTCCCAACCTTAAAATTGCATTGGTAGGTACTTAATCACAGCAAATAGCATAGTGGATACTTTATTTTTGAAAGCATATGCTGTTGTGTTCATCTCCTGAAATTGCTGTAACACATGGCCTCTCATTTAAAATATCCTTGTCAGATATAATTGGCAAAAGTCATCAGATGAGGCTCACATCATATAATTAGATGTATTATATTAGGCTGAATGGGTTACTTTAATAGTAATGCCACAACATATGCTAACAAGATGTTTTAAAATATAAACAAATTCCATGACCTTCTTGAGGCAATAACTCTAATTCTCTGTCATTTAGTTTTGGCAATAATCTATTAAAAATATGTTGGGCAACTTGTTTGGGCCCTTCTGAGCCTCCTCATCCAAACACACCTGTTGTTGCAGATACCTACACCCACACAGCTTGGCTCAGCCCTCTGCTCAAGCACCTCCACCGGCACGGGATAAGGAGGGGCTGGAGATGAGAGGCTGTGGCCCTGCTTCCCACCTCCAGCGTCACACTGGGTGGTTGCAGTGTCACGTAGCCAAACCGCTGCACAGACTTGCTGTTATTACAAGCTCCCCAGTTCTTACAGGCTAAGGACCCAGTCCCCAGTCCTTGGATGCTCATCCATCACATTAGGAAAACAAGTTATGTTCCTCCTTGCTGTTATGCACAGTACTATTGCTAATAAACCAAAACCGCTTTTTGCTTACCTAGTGGTACCAGGGTACTTCATCTAAAGGGAAGAGGAAGCCTAAGTTGTACATTTGGGAAACACCGTAACGAAAAAAAGGCAGTGGCCACATGGTGACTCACTGCTTCCTGATGATATTCTAGTTTTTGAATAACAGTGTGGGTGTGGCTGTCTGGTTTTCAGGTGGGTTTTTTTAAGTTAACGATCTGAAGACGCCCCTTGGTTTACCCAGTGATGCTCCTGGCTTCCTGTCGGTGTCACAGTAGAGATGAGTTCATGATGCCTTACATGCCTCAGTTTCTCTACCACCCGTGTTGCAACATCAGTACTAGGAACCGAATTGAAATACTGGAAGGAAAAATATAGCCATCTATTTCCAGAGTTACACGTTGCTGGGCTGTATCCACATACAGGATTTTTAGGACTAAAAAGGTACAAGCCATTTCCTTTGGCCTCCACTTTACCAAGAGTAAAGCTATTATTAGTCTGCTAACTCATTTCCCAGGAAAGACGTGCCTATTCGCAAGGCTAATTATTCGAGTAAACAATCACACCCCTCACTGGCCCAGTTAGGCTGTTGGAGAAGCCGGGGACAATTTCTTACACGCACAAGTGGCCCTGCGTACGCAGTGGCCCTGCCCCTTGTGTCCGCCCAGGAGGTCCTGGTCCCAGCAGGTGCAGGTATTGGGAGTCACCCACAGCTGCCCTCTGCCTGCAGGATGTTTCTGGGATGCACCCACAGATGATACCATATTATATGCACACAATAAGGTAGGGGGAGAATTCAAAGTTTTGTCACACTCCTTTGAAGCTGAATGTATTTAACAAAGATGATGAAAGGCCTTGAGCGGAAGCTGTATGAGGAGGGGCTGAGGTCACTTGGTCTGTTCATCCTGGAGGAGACTGAGGGGAGACCTCTCTGCAGTTACAGCTTCCTTGTGAGGGAAGAGGAGGGTCAGGCATTGATCTCTGGTGACCAGTGTCCTGAGGTAAAGGCCTGAAGCTCTGTCAGGGGAAGTTTAGGCTGGATATTAGAAAAACGCTCTTCACCTGGAGGGTGGTTGGGCACTGGAACAGGCTCCCCTGGGAAGTGGTCACAGCATCAAACCTGACAGAGTTCAACAAGTGTTTGGACAATGCCTCTGCGACACATGGCGTGACTCTTGGAAATGATGCTGTGCATGGCTGGGAGGTGGACTCTATGATCCTCGTGGATCCCTTCCAACTCAGCTTATTCTGTGACTCTGTATTGCCAAGCTCTGCTTACCGCATAGGTCTTGACAGCTAGACCCATATTCAGGCATCAAATTACTGCCTGCAGCTTGTATTCAGGTCAGCAATAACATCACATAGGGACAAAAATATTACACATAACCTTGTCTGACTTCAGAGAGAAAATTATTTACTTCTAAAGACAAACTTCTTCCCTAAGAAAGCACAGACTTCTTTTTGACACAGCTTGGATTGCTCCTCAGTGCAAGTTAGACTGATTCCTGTCACAAACATAAGAATTACACAAAATTAGGATGGTTTGTCCCACAGGAAATTCTAATTCAGCCTGATCTGATTTTATCAAATCAGTAAGCAAACCTGAATTTCCAAAATGAAAAACACTAGACACAGAAATATGGAAGTGGCAGCTCCCAGAATGGGCAAGGCAGGTGGGTACAGTGTACAGTACTGGCCGCTCCTGTCCCCCGTGGTTGCGGCTGATGCTTGCAGGGGATACACTGAACACAAGGGCTCTCCATCTTCCCCGGCCCAGCCATCTGTGACTTAGACTTCAGCACCTGAGGGATGCAATGTGTTTATTTGCCACAGAGAGACTGACCTTTCCTTTTTCATTTAATACCGTTGAGGCCATTTATATTCTTTATCTCCATATCATTCAGTAACAATCAATTCTACATAATTACATACAGTGTGGAACAGATTTTCCTTGTGTTTATATTGCATTCTATTTAATAATTTGTGTGGGTGACTCTGAATCTGTTAAACTAAGAGAACAGCATGCAATCTGCATAAATTTCTTTCTAATATCTCTAAGGTTTTATAAAAAAATGCATTATTCCATTCACGGTACTTTGTCTTTTCCAAGCCAAAGAGTGCTAAACTACTGTGACTGTCTTACAGTTTTTGTTTTGAGTTGTGTCTTTTGTTTGTTTGTTTGTTTTGGATTTTTTTTCTTGATTTTTCTTTATCTTTTTTTTAATTAGACCAACCAGAACTATTTCTAGTATATGAGATGGGTTCATGAATTTAAATAGCGATATTATTATAGTCTTATATTATTTTTCTCACCATATATAAGCTGCTACTTACCTTTATAATTCTTCTGAATACTAATACAAGATGTATCTGAAAATTATCCACAAAATTTCCAAGGAGTTTTTTGTCTGAATTGTAATAATTGAAAGACACCTCCTCATTATAGATTTAAAACTAAGGGGTTTTTTTATTTAAGTTTTGTTTTCCTCTATCCTAACAACTGTGTATTATCTGGAAAGCTGTCACCTTGTTATTTCATCTGCCCTTTCTTGATTATTTGTGATTGTGTCTAACACAAATCCTAGGATAAGTTGCGTGAAAATTAAATGAATGATAATTTCAAAAAAGCTTCTTTTCAGGATGCTGAAATATTTCACAGTTGCATCTTTCAATGATAATCAGTTTTGCGATTTTGTTAAATTATATTTAATGTTTGTGAAATTTAGCGTACCCAAACCCTTGCCTCATTGCCATCAGTGTCCAACTGCATGTGTAACACTGTGCCCTGCTGCTCTGTGGTACACATCTCTTAGCAGCCTGACCCCTCCCAAACGCAGCCAAATGTCCAGTGATGCCAGGGGCTTTGTTAAAGGTTTGCTGTTTCACAACATTTATGTTGTGAGTCAAGTCCAATCCTGTGGTTAACACTCTGGGGCATACTAAATACAAAAAGCTAAAGTGACACTAAAAGGATACAAACCTATGTAAAACAAAACCCACCAAACAAACAAACAAACAAAACGTTTCACGGTTTTGTACATACAGAAACTCCTTCACTCCCACATGCTATGAGATGTCTTACTCATTCATCTCTGTGCTTTCTTCAACAACCTTCCCGTGTGGAAAAAAAGACACCTATCCCAACACCTTCTACAACAAGGAAACTATTGTCTCGTGTGCTTGTTTCTTATTTGAAACTAGCATTGCTTCCTGAATTCATGGTGAATAGTTTTATTTTCCAGCAACACGCATGAGCAAGAGTCACAAGAAAAGCCCATGACCCTGTGGCAGTGACAAGGCACTTCTGGGCCCTGTTAGCCAGGGATGTGATCAGCAGTTCCCTCACTGCCAGAAATCGAGCCTTGGCCTGTGTGCACAAAAAAACCCCCAGAAACCCAGCCAATATCCAGCAGAGAGTTAACCATTCCCTCACCCCACCTCTCTCCATTGCTCTCCTCCTCAGCTCTGCTCCCAGGTCAACAGGTAAACCCCAAATTTCTAATACTGGTGCAGGTATTGGAACTGGATCTCTGCTGACACTGAGTGCAGGCACTTTTTGACTGTGAAGAACTTGGGAGTTTTCTGGCTCAGGCAACAATGGAAAGTGAACTGAAATGTAATGGGCCATAACGACACTGAAACATTTGGCCATTCAGAGCCTATCAACACGTGATATCAGGCAGTGGTTTAGGATTGTTATTATTTTATTTTTCTAAAATAAAACAATGTTAAATTTAAGTTTATGTGCAAGGGATTGCTTGGCAGTGATAATAATATATGTATCACTGTAAAAGGTAATTAATTTATTCCCAGACACCTTTCCTCCCTTCAGTCAATGTTATTCCTTCTTCAAGAAAAGTGACATCCTGACCCTGCTGAAATGAATGCAAGAACTACCTGTAGTTTCAACAGGAGCGGCCTTCACCTTGCACAGGATCAGGAAAAGACTTGGCATCAGCCTTCAGATTAAAATTCAAGAGTTCCTGGCACTCCTTTAAAGTGCACATTATTACCATGGTCCCTGCTCCACATCCATCCATCAGCTCTGCTTATCCCACAAGTGGTCTGTAAAGACTTCATTTTTTTTAAGCAAAAACTTCTGTCTTCTCATCCACTTTCCACATTTGGAGTACTTGAGCACCTTAGCAGGTTGTCTGTCCAGCTTTGGCAGCCTCTCTTGGAAGCCACAGAGAATTAATCACCTGCCAAGGAGAAATTAATCACTTTGTTGCTGCCTCCCCCATGCATGATGCAGAAATTCAAGCCTTTGGCTCCACCAGCAGCAGCCACAAGCCTGTTTCAGTACTGCTTCAACTCTCCTGCATCACCTGTCCCACCTTCTCTCTGCTTGCAGCTAAGCTCATGCTATTATAAATTGGTATTAGTGATGGAATATGCTTGGTTTTGCTCCTGCCCTTTCTGCCAACAAGGATGCACTGTGACTAATACAATCTCCAGCTCCAGGCTGAATTACTGCGATTGAACTACATAGGGAGGCTGTGCCAAGGCTTCGACTTCGTGGCCATGGGATAGCTCCATCTCAAGCAGAAGGGAGAGTGCCCTGGGGGTCTACTCACTGCTTCCTCAGTATATTCCCCAGTCCATTTCAAAAACTAGGAACTTATCAACAAAGTTAAGCTGTAGCAGAGACCATATCTCCAGCTGCAACTCAGCTGGCAAAGGATGCTCCATTGGCAAACACAGATAAAGTATTTTTAACTTGTGAGGTCAGCTGCAAAACAAGAAACTGAACAAGACGAGAAAATTCCAGAATTTTTAGGAAAAGATATTATATCTGATTTTCAGAAAATAACTGAATAATATAGCTGAATAAGTCTTTATTGTATGTCATGTTTTTCTGTCTGGTAATTCATATACTCCACATATTGTTAGGATCTCTGTTGTTTTGTTGGGGTTTTTTTATCTAAGGGGTCTCTGAGAGTGTCTGGGAAAAGCTTAACTAAAAACATGCATACTTCAGCATGAAAATTTACAAGGATATATAAAATTGAAAGGTTTGGAATCCCTTACTATATACATTATGTATACACAAATCAATATAAGCACATTATATATTTAGCATTCAAAAATCATAATGTACTGGAACAGATGTTGCCTGCATCATCCTAATTCAGCCTCCTTGTGTGCTTCATACAACTTTTAATTATACAATTACTTTCTTTTCCTGCACAAACCTGCTGTTTTAAAATTATACCGAATTAATCAACTCTGAAGTTAAATTGAAGGCGTGTAAGGATGCTGGCTATTATCCACAGGACAATTCCTGATTTTTTGTTGAAGAAATCAGGAGGTACATAGTGAGTGAAATATAACTGGTTTTGTGGAATTTCATCTTACTTGAAGAGAGAGAAGGCTTGACAGAGTCCAGGCTACCACTATCTCAGTAGAAGTGACTTTCCAAGTTCCTTGTTGAGTAAACCAAAGCACATGATGCTAACACAAAAGGTGGAAATTGAAGAAGGAGTAAAAGATATTTTCAGCTCAAGATAAAGATGTTTGGAACAAAATGAAGTGCATCACTATGACACCTGGAGAAGAGTTCACCAATAGCCTCTACCCCAGTCAAATGAGCATTGGCCACAGACAAAAGGGACTGAGATCCTCAAAGGAGCACAAAATCATTCTAGTTATCTTGTTACAAGCTGGTAACTAAATCCTCGATAGTAAGAACTTGAACATCCTGGTAAACCTCCAATTTAGGGAAGGTTTTCAATGAGTACAAATTTCAGACAGGGGTGCTCTGTCATTCTCCATTCCTAGATCATGGACAGCTGAGAAGCACGTGCCTTGAATGCCCCAACTGCACAAGCACAAAAAGTCCAGCCTAGGCAATCACAACAGAGTGCAGGGTGCTCATTTCCTCAAGCATCTCCCAGCTGAATGTGCTTCTTTGGAGTTAGCTTTCTTCAGGGTGGGTGGCATGAGGTTATGTTTTGGATTTTGTGCTGAACACAGGGTTGATAACGTAGAGATGTTTTTGTTATTGCTGAGCAGGGCTCACACAGAGCCAAGGCCTTTTCTGGTTTTTGGTACTGCCACACTGGCAAGGAAGTTGGGGGTGCCTGGGAAAGCTGGGAGAAGACACAGCCAGGACAAGGTGACCCAAAGTGATCAAAGGGACGTTCCAGGACCATGTGACATCATGCTCAGTGTATAAAACTGGAGATTAGAAGGGGGAAAGGGGACATTTTGGAGTGATGGCATTTGTCTTCTCAAGTCATTGTCATGTGTGATGTGGCCCTGCTCTCCTGGGGACGACGGAACACCTGCCTGCCCATGGGGAGCAGTGACTTAATTCTTTGTTTTGCTTTGCTTGTGTGTGTGGCTTTTGCTTTCCCTATTGAACTGTCTTTATCTCAACCCATGAGTTTTCCAGCTTTTACCCTTCTGATTCTCTCCCAGATCCCCCTGGTGATGCAGTGAGTGAGGGGCTGCGTGGGGCTTGGCTGCTGACTGGGGTGAAACCATGACACCACGAAAATCTGCACCGATAGACTGCATAGTGAAGTGGGCTGGGTGTCTCTTGTTGCCAACACCAAAGTGTCCCTAAGACATTTTATATGTCACTTTTCATCTCAGAACAAATTGTATCCATATGAAAGGAATTCTGCCTTACATTTCAGTCTGCCACAGAAAAACTGATCAGAGAATAGAAATTGACTTCTGCTTAGGCCATTTAACAGATGTAATTATGTGCAAACAGAATTATACGCTTGGCTCTTTGGAAGTTCCCGGTTCACAAAGCTGGGAATTGTTATGCGCAAAATCACCTGGAAGATGAAATTTAAACAAAAAAATCATTATAGCTGGGAAATATTCAAGAAATGAGATGAAAAAGAATATAATAACTATATTTTATTACATATAAATATATATATATACATATTATCTATATAATAATAAACAATCCTAATGAACAAAATAGTGTGATTAACATGTCAACTGCTTAAAAAAAAAAAAAGACAAAACAACCTTAAAAATATGGATAATAATTTTAAAAGACTGAAAGCTGAGAGTAACAAATACATACCAGCTAACTGTATAAGAACTGTAGAAAGGTTAGCAGCGGAGGCAGAAATACTCAAGAAGAAGGAGATCAAGGTACAAAAGGTTAAAGCATATGGAAATTAAACTGGTCCAGCTAACTATGTAGTCTCAAAGTGTTAAAAGCCGGTGGAGACGGTCATCAGACCTTTAATATTGGTCTTCAGTACAGCAGTCATTAAGTTGCAGCTACCTGGCAGAGAAACTGGATGCTACCCCAGCAACTGCAAGAACAAATGGGATATCCCTCCTGCTCTGACAGGAGCACCGCAGAAGAGCAGATAAAAGACCTGAGTTTACTGCTAATAGTAGAGGTAATAAAGAGCAACAGGTTTATGAAAAGCAGATAGTAACAAACAATATTGATAACTTTCAAAAATTGGAAGTTTTGTTGATAAAGGCTCCACCATTGAAAAAATAATCCTGAATTTCTCTGATATATTAAGCACTGAGTCACATAAGAAGCAAGAGGGAAGTCAAATCCAGGTTCACGTGATTAAATGAGAAAGGAAGTTAATTCTTTGATAGTATTAAAATTTATATGGAAACAGAGAGAAAGCAATGTTTCTAGTGAGTTTTCTCTGGGATTAGGTCATAGCTTTGTGCCATTTAATATTTTGGAAAATGAAAAAAGCTCAACTATTTTAAGGGAAATGACAGAAATATTAGAAGACTATTGTCTAACAGAGAGTAACTGTTCCTCAGTAAAGGACTATGCAGATAAAGGTACAGATAAATAACCATTTTTGAAAGGAAAAGGAAACATCAGTGGGATAAAAAGCAGAGGGACCATAAGTTCAGTGAAGAACTGATGAGAAGGAGATCAAAAGTATCTTCCCAGGACAAGGACTTCAGTTCTCGACAGAACTGGAAGAGCAGTCAGACAGCAATTTCACCTTTGGGTGGCTTCTCTCTTCTTCCAGGTCCAAAGCAGAAGTAGGTGCTAAATAAATGAAGGCAAGTGAAAGATACAAGCTTTCCTTTTGGGGTCACTGCAAGAGAAATTGAATACCTGCTTTGAAGTAAATATATAATTTTTAAAAAGTAAATCCATCCCACCTACAGAGAACACCATTCTGGAGAGAGGTCTGGTCCCAGGCACCCAGTCTGTCTCATGTAGTAGAGCAGCAGCAGGGGCTCTGGCAGGTGCTCCCTTGGAAAACCTACTGACAATTGTACATGTTCAACACTCCCATAGGGAGACCCTGTCTCTGCAAATTCTTACTTGGCAAACAAGTATTTCACTTGAAAAATGCACGATTTGGAAGATATAAGGAGATGCATGATTTCAGGAAGAGAGGCAAGCTAAGAGAGTCTAAGCAGCATTGGAAAGTGCTAGGCTAAGCTAAAAAAAGGTAATTTAAAAGAAAGTATCATCGCTTGGAGAGAAAAAAAAAAAATACACAGACTGACCACATCAATGCTCCAGCCATCTGTAACACACCTTCTCCAACATGGATCAGACAAGCACAAGAACACCTTGAGATCCTGGACTATGAAAAAATCACCATCCATAATTCGACTGTCTAAAGCAACAAGCTTGTGAAAAGCGTGCTGTGGACATAACAAAATACCTTTTAAGAGTTTGAACAACAAAATACAGAGCTCTCAAAATGAGTGACTTGAACAGTGGGTGGAAAACAGTCATTCACAGATGTCCTGAAGGATGGTATTGGGCACAGTTGTTTACAATCATGTGGCCCAAAACTAGAAACCAGAGAGCTTTCCACTCTCTGCAGGTGTTATTTAAAAAAAACAAAACAAAAAAAAAACCACAAAAAAAACCCCCCAAAACCCTTGCACCCATCCACTCATCTAGGAAAGGCAGCTGTGTCACAGTGAGGGCACCAAAAGGTTCACAAGCTCCCTGCAGCCCATGTTAACTGAAACAAACCACAAAACTGCTGCCGCTTCTGAAGGGGCCTGGCAAACCTCATTTTACCACAGAAACTACGGAGCTTATTTTTTCAGCTTCAGATGTACAATTTGCAAACTGAATGCAAACCTCAGAAGACTCAATTGTTGCAGATACACTCTAAAGTATTAGAAATACGTTGTGTAGGATAGACAAGAGCTAGATATCAATCAGATTAAAAAAACCAAAACAACTGCTGCAAGTCAGATTCATGAGAACTCTGATTTGAAAGCTACTGCTGAGGTACAACCCTGTAGACTCTTGCCCATTTTCAGATCAAAGAAATAATCTCATAATCTGAAAAGAAGCAAAACATCTATTTGAAGACATGAAGATGGTTAACTCTGAGGTACCATGGTATCGTAAACATATGAATGAAGCCCTTTTGGAGATTAGGCAATCTAAGAAAGACAAAGAGTTACCAGGATGAAGATGGTCAGGTTTGTTGCATTCAACAAGTAAAGCAAAAGAGCAATTTACTGATAGTGCTCTTTTTGTTGGTTTTGTTCTGACATAGTGTTCACGTCCCCAGATCCAAATCCTGTCTCTTCTTCACTCTTCCTAAGCAGCTGCTTCCACTCTGAGAGTCTGAAGTTAATGGGTAGGCGATGTGAGGTAGGCAGGATGGACCCTCCGGGCTCAGTTCAGGTGCCTCACCAGATGCACACGGAGCACATGCAGATTCACGCACTGGCCTTGCATAAATCTCCACCAAGCCTGGTAGGTTTTCCAAAATGTTGTATATCCCAGATTCTTCAAAAGATACCTCTTCAAATACTCCTTTTTCATCAGCAGCAAATTTACTTTCTATTCTATTTATCTTCCCTTATCCTGAGAAGAGTTTTGGACTGAAGTATGTCTCCTGGAAAGCCAATGATGAGAACAGCAAGCCTGAAGCACACAGCAGCAAGAAGATAGGTCAGCCCAAACTGCTGTACCTCAGCACAGCTCCTGCCAGCCAATAACCACCCTAGAGAGTAAAGATGGTCCAACCTGCTTGCAAAAAAACATTTTCTCTTTACAAGTAGTTTGCAATGCAAAAGTGTGCCATAGAGGGGAGGAAACTTTTCACAGAAACAAAAAGATTTGACTACTGGAATTTATTTAGGTCGACACCAGTGGGACTTTCTCAGAAGCAAGGAAACTTTTTGTGAGCTAAATGTTTACCTCCTTTGTGGGAGCAGCAAATTAGGTGTTTACTCCTTCAAGCAGTAACAGAGCCAATACACCTGTTCCTTCCAGATTGTCCCTGCTTTTTTTTGGCATGTGATACCCTGAAAATGGCTCCAGTGATCTGCCATGGGAGGGCCAGGAGGTTTGAATAAAACAGGTTGTAGCATTTGTTTCTCAAGTACTAAAAAAAACACCAAAGCAGTTAATGGTTGTGCTGGCTAAGAGAATATTAATGCTTATTGCATGCATTTTATTAATTCTGGTACCAATCCCACAGAATATTGAAATTAGACTAAAATAAAAAACTGAAAAAATGTGGGTAAAAACAAACATGCCACATATATTTATGAAAAAGCCATCAATCTTATATGGTTGTGCCTTTCCTCATGGGGGAGGGGATAGGATCAGAGAGATGTTATCCACGGCCTGATCCACCACTGCCCATGTGAACCACCCAGCCCCAGTTCTCACCCCTGGAGAGGACAGAGTGACAGGAAGGGCATTTAAATCCCACTTCTGATCGCGAAGTGCAACCTTGTGCACTCTCCCCACAAAAAAAACAGCAGGGAAGAGACTGAGGGGTGGGGACAGTGTAAGTGTTGGAAACCCCACTTTGAGCATCTGCATTTCTCTGGTGGCACCTTGCATCAGCTGTCACCAAGTCACCACAGACTGGCAGGTGACATTCTGTATATTTATGTATATGGAAAGCCCCAGCTGGATTCAAACAATTTTGCCTACAAAAGTGATGGGCTGAGAGCAGAGGACATTAAACCTGAGGGTTTAGTTCACAGTCCTGTGGAAAAAAATCATTGCTTTTCTCAGTATCAGTCCAAAAATTCCTTCAGTGTCAGAAATGGTGCTGGGTTTATGCAGGCAACCCAGCTCAGCCCCGGCCAACAAATCTGCAGAGTAAAGACACAGATTTTAGAAATATAAAGGGCTTATGCAAAGGAACCAGACTGAAAGGTGGATTGAAATTCCCTTTTTGACCCAACACTCATCACATGCCTTCTAATCCCATTGAAGCATCAAGTGCCTCAGCCCCTGGGAGGTGGAAAATGGTAGCTCATCCTCTGGGCACATTGGCACCCAATGGAGGTACAGCACTGGCCCTGCCACAGCCAACACACCTGCGCAGAGAAACAGCTTATACCAGCAAAAAAAAAAGTTGTTTCGCTGTAGGAATTAACCACTTTGCTGAACAGATTACATTATAACAACAAAAGGCCTTTTGATGGTAGGACTGAACTCACAGTAGGGATTTTGCTGTTGTAATTATACTTCTGCCATGCCAGCAAAACTCTTTAAGCATAGACCAACTCCCTGCATTTTTACCTTTTCAGTTTAAAAGGTTACACAGAGGCAGAAGTTATGAAATGGGTTGGCACTGGCATGGGGAACAGTCTAGCCCCCTAGAAAGCAATTCATCTTGCAATGGAGAAGGCTCCCTGGAGCATTTTCCCAAAGGAACCACAGTGATACACCAGCTCTGGAGGTGTGCAAGGGAACTGGAAATTGTGGTCCAAGAGGTGTGCAAGTGTGCTCAGCTTGTAAATATTTTTTTAATGAAGACTTAGGTTGGTTTTTTATTTAGAGTACCTATTCTGATAATGTTTGTATCTACTGTGTTAATAATCTGGGGAGGGGGTGGGGGATATTAACTATAGAGAAGAGATTCTGCAGTGATGAAATGGCGTTGCATATGCAGATCAAAACAAATTGTAATCCTTTGGGAAAATCTGACAATTTAAGTGCTCCCTATTCTGGGATGTGCCAATTCAATAGCATACATGCTTCTCATATATAATGTAATGCAAGAATAAGAAACTTAAGACGCACTTAAAGACCAAAAAAAGGGTGGAGCTCCTTGGCAACATCTCTAATCCCTTGAAGGCTCTGGCATCTGCTGAGTCAGGCACTCCCTCTCTATGCTGTAGTTTACAATCAGCCACTTGAGTCACAGCAAGTTCCTGACTTCCCTGTTGGAACTACACTGTCATGAACTACAGTTGCATATTTTTAGGGATTGGATACTTTTATTTAATCTCTGTGTTTTTGTTGTTGTTGATCAATTATAAATATATAAATATTGGATAAATAAATTAAAAGGAAAAAAAAAATAAAGGAGTTCTGAGCTCTCAGCTCTCAGTACAGCTGCAAGAGACTTGTTCTCATAAATGCTGTCCTCGAGCCACAAAACACACTTCATTCTTCATGAAGTCCTTGGAGCTGGAGAAGCATTTTGCAGACCAGCCATGGGATCCCCACATGAAGCATCTGGAGGCAGGATTGCATTAGCAGAGCTCTCTGCCCTGCTGGAAAGACCTTGCTCCCCAGCAGCAGACTAATTAGCCAGGGTGGAGCCCCATTCTGATATAAATCCATGCTAGCCTGGATGTCTTTCTACAGTGCTTCCCAGTGGCACACAGACAGGGGATGTGGCCTGGAGCCAGTCACCAATCCTGCCTTATTTCCTCATCCAAAAATTGAAGATGCAGTCTGTCTGCCAGCAGAAACTCCCATTGTGCAACTGAATTTGCTGATATTTGCAAAGCATTTAAAGGTGTGTCTTAATGGGAAAAAGTGTGTCCGAACTCCAGGTAGGTCACAGGAGTAAACCTGTTTCTGATTTTAGCAGACAAAACAGCAGTGAGCAGCATTTCACATGCACAGAGTTGAGCTAGGAATTCTCTTTAATCAAGTTAAGTCAGGTTTCATTCCTGCCCCTGCCAATTATTTAAATCCCATCTACCCACAAAAGCCTCCAACCCTGCTGTGGTGGAGCTGTTGACTCACGTTGTTTCTCAAAAAGGGGGTTACAATGCACTGACCTGTAGTCAGCACTGGCGTGGATAGGGAGTAGCTCCACGGGAATGTGTCAGTGTATCCTCTGGCACATCCCTGTGCTGCCATTGCACATGCCAAGCCCACAGAGAGATCCCAGAGAAGTTTCCTGGGAAGAATTAACGTAGTGGGTCAGGTAGAAACTGCTCCAGCCATCAGAGGATGTGCCACTAGAAACCTCAGGAGAGCACGATGCAGGTAAAGCCACTGAAGCACGGGGTTACCCGAGTTATCACAATGCCCCTTAGGCTCGTCCAGTGCAAGGGGATTTGCTCTAGGCAATTCTGCATCAAAATATGCTCTGCATTAACCCAAGCCAGGCAACTGAAACCATGACCCCGTCTCTCTGCTTCGTGAGAACATTAGAGGGGAAATGCTGAGAAAATGCAATGTGACTGTTCATGGAAGAATGATTTCTGTCTTTTCTTCAAAATGTTTCTTGAGTTTAATACAAGCATCAACAAACGTAGCTATTAAGATCCCCTTTTCTCATCAGCAGTGTTTCTATCTCTAGGCGGAACTTGATATCTGCTTAACAGTGCAGAGCAAATTTATAGGACAGCTTAAGGTAGGAAATAATGAATTTCACTTCAGCAACTGATAGCACATAATTGCGTGTAGCTACAGTTTGTCACTCTGAAATGCATGATAATATGTAAGCTCTGGCGTTCAGTTCTTATTTGCCTCTTATTGTTTAAAGAAATAGAAAAATTAGAAATATTAAAAAAAGAAAATTAGTTCCACTAATTAAGTCACTTCCAGTTCAGTGAGATTCTTCATTACTTTTTAAAATGTATTTTTAACCTGTGTTTCTTAAAATGTAATTTTATGTGCTTCTTTCACAATTTTCTCCCACATTCTTTCTGTATTTTTTATTTTATTTCCATGTACGTTACATCTATTTCTTTCATCACAATATTTTCTACAACTTTTCAACAGTTCTTCAGCTTTGGAAACACTACAGAATGTCAAAAGAAAATGAAAAATATGTATGTTTAAAGAACCCCTAAACTCTAAACTTGTATGTAATGCCTTTTAATGATAGAAAAGCTTAAAAGAAAAGAGCAAAATTTATAAAAGCTAATATTTTTGCCACCAGTTTTATATTTAAATATTAATCCCTTAAATATTAAAAAGCCCAGCATTTCATTTAAGGTTTGGAGTATAAAACCACATATTTTTATTTAAAAAAACCATCTGAATAAAAGCATTGAACTTAGTCTGAAAACAGTGATGTTTATTGCTGAGGGCGTGGAAATTAAAAGCAGTCATGTTTACTGAGGAGCTGACTGTAAGGGGGCAAGGTCATAATTTGCACATAATTACTGGTTTGCACTATCGTTTAACCACTACTGAGATGAATATGTTTTTCTTCCTTCCCTCTTCCTGTGCAGAAGTAGTGTTCAGCACACTTCTTATGCATTAGATGTTCTTGTGCAAATCACTGCTTTCTGTGGTTTGTGATTCAATAGCAAACATTGCTCTCACAAACAAGGTCTGCATCTAGAGATAGCTCTGTATTTTTTGATAATATTTTCAGTTAGTAAGAATGTGCCATCAGCACATAATTACAGACATGCATGCTATGACAAACAAACATGAAAATATGGTTGACTACAGTAAACCAGGAATATTTTAAATATGGGGTGTGTCTGCCTTGTATAGTATATACAGTCACACCAGTCTCCTTTGCATCAGTTCGCACAGAAAATATCCAGCCAAGTATTCTGGGCGAGCCTATAAATAATATTATTTCCCAAGGCTGAGAACTATATGCTTCCTGGATAACTTTTGAGGAGTTTGAGTCATGATTTTCAGAACTTGCTTCGTTAGTGCTGATTTTGACAATGCAGGGTGTCCAGGAAGAGGTGAGCATCCCCACTCTGGGAAGCCGTCCTCAGCTGAGGAAGACATCGAGTGCCAAGAAACAGAGGCGCTCAAACTTCACATTAGAAGTTTGACCTTTATATCAAAGCTATTTTTAAAATAGCAAGATTTTGTTTCAGCATTTGATGGTGGCATACCAGACACTCCAACTAGAATAAAGCCATATGTACTGGTATCAGGTGTTGTGTGCCCAGGGGAGAGTTACTGCCAGCCACCTGTTCAGTGGCAGCTCTTCCTGCCACAGCCATAGCTCACCTTAACCATGATGGTCTGTTGACAGGTATTTCAGAGTATGACCCACAGTGCTGCAATTTTTTGAAAAATAATGACAGAATGTTTGCTGCCTCACTGATATCTCCAACCTTTGTTCCAAGCTCTTGCTTTCAAGGAAAGTACAAGGTTTGAAATGGATGTGGGTTCTTGGGACTGTACCCGCTCCTCCTTGGCAGTCTGTGTGCTAGTCTTGAAATGACACACAAAGCCTGAGCTTCACATTCAAAGCCACCTACACGTCAAAATTCACAGGAAGGTAGTTTGCCTGGGCTACCCAATCTTCTTGGCTCAACAGTCAACATTTTAATCACTCCTCCAACTTGCATTTATACAGAATTTCTAGAGACGGGATGAGTTCCAAGCTGGGATGAAATAAATTCCCAATTTCTCCACAAGACAGAACACTATTCTCTCCCTGGCTCTGAGAAGCTGATTGTGGGTGAGCTGGTGCAACCCTCCCATTCTTCTCCAGCTGCCTGTGCCAAGGGCAGAGTACTGTGGGGGGTATTCACACAGTGCACTCCAGAGCATCTCCCTGCATGCAGGCTGGCGAGATGGGAGGGTGGGTGGCTATTCATAGAATCATAGAGTTATTGAAGTTGAAAAGGACCTCTAAGATCCTCGAGTCCAACTGTTAACCCAGCACTGCCAAGTCCTCCATTAAACCGTGTCCCTAAGCATCACAGCTGCATCTCTTTCAAATACTTCCAGGATGGTGACTCCACCACTTCCCTGGGCAGTCTGTTCCAATGCTTGACAACCCTTTCAGTGAAGACATTTCTCCAAATATCCAATCAGGTGCTCCTGTTGTTCAGCTTGAGGGCCTATCACTTTTTACCTGAGAGAAGAAGTCAACTCCCACCTCACTACCACTTCTTCTCAGGCAGCTGTAGCGAGCAATAAGGTCCCCCCCAAGCCTCCTTTTCTCCAGATTAAACAACACCAGATGCCTCAGCTGCTCCTCATAGGACTTGTGCTCCAGACCCTTCACCAGCTCCATTGCCCTTCACTGGACTTGCTCCAGCACTTCAGTGTCTAAGTAGGTCCCCTTGTCGTAGAAGAAGATCAGGTTGGTCCAGCAGGACCTGCCTTTCATTAACGCATGCAGCTGGGCCTGATCCCCTGGTTGTCCAGGTCTTTGATGTTGGAAAGTCATAAGGAAAATCTTGTGCAACCTTAATTCAGCCCTCTTCTAATCTTCAATTACAAAATCACATACTGTATTTTCCTTGGGACCCTGCCTCATTCAGTTCATGGAATAGCTGGTGTTCACTTAATGAGCAACTATTCAATATTTTATTTTCTTCTCACTCAGTGTGTTGCCCTAGGCATGATTTACTAGATGTAATTCAAACCTAGCTGTGTAGCCAAAATTATTAATTTCAGCGCAGCTTTTTTTCCTTTGGTACTCATCCTCACAGCACTCCTGAGTGCTACACAAACAGTAAATACTATATTTTCATAATACCACAGTGAGGGTGTTTTCATAATACCCCAGTGTGATTAAATGGGGAGGAGGGGGGTGGAATTATCCTCACAGGTGTGTAGAAAAGGCAGAGAAATGCAGAGGAGACATTACAGTCCAAAGAATCAAAAATTTGTAACACTCTCTTGACAATTTCAGTCCTTTTAAAAATTCTTAATATAATTCCAGTCGAGTCAACCTGTATCTATCAGTGCTCAGAGATGGAGGAGACCTTCTAAACCATAGACTAGTTCCCTCCTATCACAGGCAGCTTTTTAATACTATTATCAAATTGGACCGAATAGGAATTGGGTTTCCTTGAATTCCTATTAAAAAGCTGAGAACTCACTCCTCTGGTAGTTAGAAACCATTTTCTAATTTTCAGCCTAAATTTATTCATAGCCAGATTGCACTCATTTGTTCTTAGGCCAACATTGTCCTTCACCTTAAATAGTTCCTCTCCCTCCCTGGCATTTGCCACTACTGATAAATTTAGAGTGAGCAATCACATCTTTTTCTCTCTCGGCATTTGTCTTGAGGAGCTAAATGAGCTACACTCCCTAAGGTGTCTCTCTCAAATTAAGCTGCCAGGTCCCCTGTTGATCCTAAGAACTGCTTTCCACACCTACTTCAGCTCGTACTTATCTGCTCTGGGCATGGCTGACCAGGCTCATAGGCAGCACCAGGCCTGCCTGTATTCACCCAGAGGAGGGTCAAGAGGCAAAAGGGTAACTGCTGGTAACCAAATGAGTTAACAGTATTTCTCTATCTGCCCTGGAAATGATGTGTCTCAGAATCAACCTGAGATTTCCACAGCTACAGCTCATCAGTAGCACCCCAATGACTGAAGTCTACCATCACATGCCAATTGTGCTCCTTTTCAGTTTCCAACAGAAAGTCACAGCATTGGTTGAAAAAATGCATGCATTTTGTACTACTGAATTTCATTTCGCTCCTCTCCTCCCAGTCCTCTGGATCATCACTGCATACCTCTGCTCCAGTATCCCAGTCCCAGCCTGGGTGGTGATGCCACCCACAAAGTGTCGGTGGCTGACTCCACTGGCAGCCTAGTATACATACACTTGTACACACAGGCGTATATGAAGTTGGTTTTTGAACGTGTCTGCTTCTGAGATCAATTTTAAACAACTCACCAGAAAAAAAGACCAAAACAGAGCAACTATTAGAAAACCACAGAGATCAGCTATGAAAGCTCGGAACATTAGACATCCTGATTTGATATCTTTTGAAAAATTCCTGTACTCCATGGCTGTCAAATGTTGGTCACCTATTTGACATGAAATAAATTATATTTTGATTTCTGAAAAGATTACACTCCATTAAAGGTAAGACTGCTTCAGTTATGACTTATATATGCACCTTTTGGGGATTCATGTGTTTTTCTTTAAGGTGTGAATTGATGTATGCAAGGCCATTTGGAGTCATCTTTTTTCATTGAACATCTATCTTAGAATCACATACTAAAATACTTGGTAAATAATGACCAGACGAATTGAACGCAACTGGGGAAACATAATCCAAATTTGACAGCAAAAGAGAATGCCTAGGCAAGAAACCCAAGGAGAATAAAAGCAAGGTAGTAAGCGTGTGACACCATGACTTAGCTGAAATAAATTGCTTCCAGTTGCACAGACTGCTTGTTTTTCTGGCTAAAAAATATGCATATTTCAAGCAGAATACAGTGAGGAGGAGGATGCTCCCTACCCACTGCCACCAGTCCCCAAACCTGGGGGAGTGGCCACAGCAGGTTATAGTGGAAGTCACTGAGCAGCTGATAACAGAAGACTGACAACCCTGAGACCATGTCAGACTTTGCACCACAATCCTCTCCACAGATAACAGTCCTGGACAAGCTGAGGGGACCCAGAGGCATATACTGTCAGATTTAGGCCACTTTATGGATGCTCTTGGGAGTATATTGCCTGCAAAATGCTCCAGAGACTGGTGTAAGCAAGAAAAAATTTCCAAGCCAACAAATAATGGTGATTTCAGGATAACTTAGATAACCTCCAAGGTGTAGGAGGGATCAGATTTGAGCTGGAATGATCCAGCGAGGCAGTAAATAAACACTATGTCTCGCTGACCCCAGGAGGGCTCAGCCCAGATACATAGAAAAAAGTTGCCAAATACCCTTTGGAGAGTCGTAACCTAAATTCACAGAGACATAAAACAAGGAAGAGGTAATACATGAAGCTTTCTGTGAAAAGGGTGCATTGTCACATGTACGTGGGAAAAAAAAGAAGACTTTCTAGCATGCAGGGGAAGAAAAGCAACAGCCATAAGAGAGGCTTGGGCAGAGCAGAGGGCAGGTACAAGTGTGTAGGCAGTGGTGAGAGACGAGGTGCAGGAAGGAGCAGTGTTCATGCAGGCACTGCAGGTATGAGGAGGCAAGACAAGGACTGGAGTAGGGTATTGGAGAGGGGGAACCCTCTGCTTATGGCTCCTGCACTGCTCCCTGAGAGTAGCCCAGTCTTCATTGCCCAGTGGGGTTAATTTTGGTGCCTTTGCAAATACAAATCGAGCAGATCCAATGAGCTCCTTTAAAGCAGACAGTTCACCTGCAAAAAGGCTTGCACCAGCTTCACTAGATCAGGTTTTCTAAACTGCTGCTTCTGGGCAGACAAAGTCTGGGGAGGTAAGGAGAGAAAACATTTGGTCCTGTGATACTCCACTGTGTCTGACAGAAGTGTATTTAGTCTCTTCCCAGTAAATAACACCTATTTTTGGGGCAGAAAAAAACTCAACTGTCTGACAAAGCCACACTTCGTATGCCCCTTATTCTTCCTTGAGAAGTATCTTCAGCTGTGAATACGTATATATACCCTAATGACAGTCAGCTGTCACGTCTGTAAACATACATTTACCTCCCATTAAGGGTTATTTGCCCCTTTTTGTGACCTTTCACCAGCTTTCCATACCCTGGCCATGTGGCACAGATGGTATAATCCTGTCAGGCTAAGGCAGGTGACAGTGCTGCTCAGTGTTTAGTAATCAGTGACTGTAATTAGCCAGACTGGACTCAGGCTCAGATAATAGGGCAGTCAAACAGCTGCCAGTCAGGAGGCTTTTCCTGTGGACTGCAGGAGATGGAAGAGAGGATGATATAAAGAGGCCATGCATTTTTCCAGCACACTTTATACAGAACAAGTGATAATGTTACATATGGTGTTTTTCATTTTAAAAAAAATTCCTTCCAGAGTGACCAATAAAGTGTGTTTCATATCACAAGGAGCTTTTAGTTGGTTTTTAAATCTGATGGAGGGGTCTGGAGAGTGTTTAGCAGCACCAGAGTTTTTTCCTATTTGGAGACTATCTTGTCATGCTTTCCTTACACAGATATGTTCATATACACACAAAACATGCATGGATGAAGCGCTCCAAGTTCCTGATCCCTAAAGCAACTCCTTTAACACAGAAAAGTGCTAAGCTGCTACTTGTTTGCATTCAGAGATCAGGATTTAGACAAAATTAAACTTAGTTGTAGTGAAAATAAAGAGAAAAAAAAAATTAAAGAGATGCCATTAAAAATAGGGAGGGTATTGAAACTATTGACTATAGGAAGTTATCAGAATAAACTTTTTACTGGTTTTAGTTCTTTTTAGAGATCTCAGAGATTGTCCTTATTTCTGATCTTGTGTCATGCTACACGTTTAGATGATATGTAAGGTGCACATGCTGTATTTAAGAGAAGCAAGCAGTGTGCTGAACCAACCATATTTTCATGTGAGAGATGATTCACTGTCTCCTGGATGGTAGAAAATTCTCTGTCCTAAGCAGATGCTCATGTTCACAGTCTGTGAGGGTGAAAGAGGTTTTATTACCAAAGAGGCAACCAGTCATCTCTTGCAGGGAAAGACTAGCATTCATTGCCTAGGAGGGCTTTTTTGCCTTGCTTCAATATTTCTTTCCTATTTTTGAACGTGTGCCTGTTATTGCAAAGACACTAATAATGAAATATATTTCATTTTAAATTATGCACACATCACAATTAATCAACTTCTCCTCATCCTTTATTGCATATATTCCAACAACATTTCTCGCTCTTCCCCTCCAAAATTGTGCTATTTATCTGTACAGAACAGATACCTTAATCTTTTGTGGGGAAAGCAGAGAATAATTTCAATTTCCATGCATTTATGAGAAGACATTCTTAAATAGGCCAGTGAAAGAGATATTGCATCTATAAATAAATTATTCCAAGGCGGGCAGTGGGATGGGGTTACACACATCGCCATTGTGCGGGGAGGCTGCAAAGCCTGACCCGGGAGTGCAGCTGTTGTCTTTGTGCCGGGTACTCTGCCTCTGCCATTGTTCCCCTGATTACAACAGGCACGTCGGGGGCGCGGGGAGGGCAGGCGGGGGTGAAAGGATGGCTGTGCATTGATAACGCCTGGCACTATCACAGAGGGCAATGATAGGCTTCTCAGCTGCGGCGCTATCGGGGTGTGGGGCTTTGGAGCGTGTGCGTCCCCCCGCCTCCCCTCCCTGAATCAGCAAGTTCGGGAGATGTGAATGTGTTCACCTCCTGCGTGTGCCAGCTGGATCTTACCCAGACACACACGGGATTGTGTCAACAGATGGTGTAAACGGGACAAAAAGGACAGTATTTCCAAACTGAATATATAATATCAAACAGGTGTGGAGGTAAGGAGATGGTAATGAACAAGGAACGCCGAGCTGCAGAAAAGGGTGTCCGTGCTGCTCGCAGCAGAGAGGTGGGGAGGGAACTCATTGCTCTTACCATGCGCCACTCAACAGGAGGGGAAAACGGCCGTGATCTCTCTGCCACTGCCATTGACCCCAGTAACACCTCAGCTGCTGCATAGCCTGGCCCCAGGGAGATGGCAGGGGTGATGTCCCTGCTGCCCTTTCGTCCCCTTCATCATCTTGTTTCCAGCAGCACCTCTGAAAGCCTTACACAAAGGTGCTTGGCCTGTCAGCATCCTAAAAGCCGTGCTCACCCACTCCTCCAGTTGGGGCAGAGGCAGGCCAGGAGGACAGGGGACCAATAGCAGAGGTGTTCCCAGCTCCTGTTATCAGCATGCCTGGGGCAAAAAGGAGAAATACCCCAGAACAGAAAAGCCCGAATTAGTTGGGCTAATCTAGGATGCTGCTGTCATCACAGATGCACTGGGGACATCTGAGCTGGGGTTACTGAGCATCAGCATGAAAGGCATCCATGTCACAGGAGGTGTTGTGTGACCCAAACCTTGCTACAACGCTGTGATTGATTCCTATTTACCCCTGTGGACCTCCTGACACCTAGGATAGCTGCCACTTACCCCACCATCGACCTTTAGGGCTGCATAGTACACCTGGTGTCATAAGCCTGGCCATGGGAAGGGATACACCTGCCCTGCACCCTTCAGGAGAAGCCTGCCAGGCACACAAATGCAACTGGGTTATTCACCCCCAAAAGATGTAAAACAGCCGTGCTTGGCACCAGCCATGGAGTCGTTTATGGCCAAACTGCCTGTCCATTTGTATCCCAAGACATGTCAGAGAAAACATAGTAGGGTTTTTTCCCTCACTGACTGAACTGGGGTACACAACAGTTCACCATTGCTTTGTAGATTTTCCCCTTCCTAAAACCCAGAGGAAATCCTCCTACTTCTCAGCAGATGCTATCTGGTCACTCTGAGCTCCTCCTCAGCTGCTGAAAAGAAGTATTCATCTTAAACCTACTTAATTTTTATAACCCTCTCTGGTTTTTCCATTTATTTCCAATTACTGTGGGTCTTGCTATCTGTCAAGGATAGGATCACACATCTGTCTCACTGTTAAAACTGCTAACAGAGACCAGGAGTAAGGGATTTCTGACATGAAAGCCATGGCCACCCATGACAAGCAGGGGTAGAAACTAAGATGCCTGTTACTGTGGGACTGGAACATATTCATTTGATGCTGCTTTGATACTTCAGTTGCTGTCAGATAGGTACCTACAACAACACAATCTGAAAACAAGTTTACAAAGTAGCCACACACTGACTTGTATATTCCTACATTCTTTCTTTTGCTCATCCCGAGGTTGTAATGCATTGTGTACAAATTCACCTCACAGATATTCTTGTATTTTACTTGCAATCTGGTACACATCTGTTATATGTAGATGAGCTTCCTGCTCTCATCCCTTTCAAATTATTCTCTCCAGAACTGTGTTCAGCCAAAACTGAGCATTGCTATTTCCCCATCCTCTGTGATCTGTCAGCTGCATTCAACACAATTAGCTTTCTTGTTCATCATGCAATCCTGCCCTCATTTACCTGGCTTGGTCATTTCCTCTTCCCTAAGTGGGTCAGTGAGAGGATCTTCTTGATTCTTCCTCCAGTTTTCCATGGAGGTACCTGCAGGTGCTCACCATGGCCCCATTCTCTTTTTCCAGGTTCATGATACCAGCCTCCACCACAGGCACCTATATTTCAATCAGCTTTCTCCCAACACACTCTTGTTTAACATCTCTCTGTAATTCAGTAAAGTAATCAAATTTAAGCTACTGGAGAACCCACCTTAATCCTCTTTTCTTCTGATGTGGCTCCAAGAGTTGTAAGAAGACACTAATATACACAGGCTAACACCCAGTATGCTGATCAATACTGTATCAGTCTTAACTTGTATTCTCTCACACATCTCTCTCTTGTCTGACATGTGAAGGTCTCTGTTTGTACATCACAGCTGGGGCCTCTGTCCCCCATTGTCTTAATTATAGACTCAATGTGCTGCAGATATATAAATCATGGAAATTTAATCAGGCTTATTGCATCCTTCATCTGGCAGCACAGACTGAAATGAAAGCTGTGGTGAAATAAAGGCTATTCCAAATGAGAGGGAATAGCAATGCTACATTATGCTCTTGAGAATTTTCCCAAGATATAGCATCTCTGGGGACCCTCTTCCCCCACACACAGGTGCAAATCCCAACTCATGCTCAGTCATTTAAATAAAAGTTACAGTCAACATATAAGACACAGGACCCAGGCTGACAAGCTGCAAGTGGTTTGTTTCTACAGAGATGAGAAGGGAGTAAAGCACATGAGATGGTCCTGGGGATGCTCACAATGTCTTTCAGAGGTGAAAAAAATAAAAACAACAGGGTGAGAACATGGAGCAGGTGAGCACCAGCAGGTGCATGGAGCAAGTGGGCTGGGCTCCTGTCCTGCCCCGCTCCCTATGTCCCTTCCTTTACAGGCTGCTGGGATTCCTAGCTCCTTACCAGTCTCTCCATGGTGCTGCTTTCCACATCCTTTGCTCACCCACTCCTTGCTGATGGCACGAAGAGGGGAGTAGTGGAGTCTCTGTGTTCAGACCCATCCCAATGAAAGACCAAGCATGAAACAGCAAAATGCCACGTCCACAGCCAGATTGACTAGTCAGGGCACAGTAAATACTACCACTGGAGTAAGTATTTTAGCAGACGTGGGACAACTTGTTAGGTCATTTCCATTTGCTTAATCATATCCTGTAATAGGCGTTAAATGGTAACATCTCCTTACACTGACGAAAACCTAACTTATCCACAGGCTATTCCCTAGTAGAAAATTGAGACTGGTAAAGTGAATCCACTCAGCATGGGGTACAGCTGTAGGAAAACCAAACACATATCCAAATTGTGATGGGAAAAAATCTCATCTTGATAGAATTTGGGTGAAGTGTGATACACATTTGTTGTCCAAGGGACAGGGCACACTAAAGTTTTTCATCACCCTGCATTGCCTAAGCCTGCATGATTAGCACCTATTGAAATCAATTAGTTTAATCACAGTAATATCCTCCAGGTCTGGATGGTTTTGTAAGATGAGCCCCAAAACCTTGCCTCTACTGGGAGAATTACCCATAACTGACATTGACTACACCCTAACAGATGCAGATGAATAAGTAAACACATTAAGCTGCTGAGGTAGAGTAGGACAAACAGCACTCGGCACTGCTTAGTAACCACTCGGTGTTACTCATCTGCCAATGTGTTGACTGCTGTTTAACTTGTTATGTCCTGATTGACACTTGGAGCCAAGCAGTGTTCAGTCTTTGTTCCTTTGGTGAGCAAGGTATGAAGCTGGAGTATCTGTGGTTTTCAAAATAGCATTTAAAAACAAAGATGAAAGAGTTATTATAATACAGCAGAGTATAAAATCGATGCTGGAAAGTTATTTTAACTTCAAAATGCTCCTATGAGCATTGCTGTATGGGATGAAATATAACACAGACTTTAGACAGTATTAATAAGTAAGGATGAAAGCAGATATTGTGCAGAAATTTGGGGGATAAAAAAATAAAAGCAGAATTAAGTACTAAATCAGACCAGCAGAACTGTCAAATGTGTTAGACTATATTCACAGGCACTCGTGTGACATTCAGGCACAAAACATAAACATTTATTTAGTTTGAGTAATTTTGCTTTTTAGAGTAAAAGGGTTCCTTTTTTTTTTTTAGGAAGAGGAGGAGGGCTTTTATCTACAGTCTGGAATTTTAAAAGTCTTATACCCTGCAAGGACTGTTTGAAGCAGTTCCAGAAGAACTGCTTTTCATTAGCAAGTGCTGACTCAATGATCTGTAGAAATGTATTGAGTTCATCAAAAAAATTAAAGAAAATTATTTGGTTCTACTTCTAAGAAGTTACATAATTTCAGTTGGACCTCATCACTTAAATCACTATATACTATGTTTCAAATATGTTATCACTTGAAAGTAGAAATAATAAAGGCAAAACAAACTGGTTTGATTTCATTGAAGTCTTTGATAAAGATTTCTTTTGATGACTTCAAATAAAGCAATTCCCAAATGCCATTTCTCAGTAAATTTTGAAATTCCAAGGTTTTTGTTTAAATTTCAGAAAAAGCAAAAATTAATAGCATTTCTTAAGGAACATAAATGTTGAACTTAGGCAAATGCTGATATAATTGTGCCCAGCAGCCCAGGGGTTTACTTCAAGTGAGCAAGTGTTTGTGTAGTTATATGTAGGTATAAGCTTGAACACATATGATCTAAGTTTGGACATAAAGTCCAGAGGGCTGCCAGAGCAGGGCAGTTTTTCAAGCTGCTCTAATATGAACCAGAATCACAGTTATTGCTTTTCTGGAAAACAAGTGAGTCTATACTTATACTTTATCCCACTCTTATCAGTTGGGTAGAAGGGGCTAAAAAGACACTAAAAAGGCACTCTGGTTATACCTACACTGATAAATAGCATGCTCAGGCACATTTACCAGCCTTGAGGCTCTGCAATATGGCTGGGTTCCATGCTTTTGGCCTTTCTCACCCACCTAAAAAGGATGGTGTGAGAAACAAGCATCTATCTGTATCAGCCTTATCAGATAGCAAGTAAAAGGTAGCATTTGTTTACATTTCATAGCAAGTCACTGTGGTAAAGACATTACTCTTTATGCACTCTTTCAAAGCCTGTGATTATCAAGTTAGGAGAAAGGAGTTAAAATCATGTCCACTCACCACAGGCTACAAGAGAGTTTGAAGCCAGCAGTTATCTACTTCAGAGAGGTTTATTAATGTCATTTTCTTGCCCATGCCCCCAGTCTGTTTTCTGTTCAGCCAGCCTGCAGCAATAGTCCTGAGAAGCACAGATTCTTCCTCTCATCCTGTGTTCATCCTGATTTCTTAAGATTTAGTTCATATCAAGCATTGACATGTGAACACATAAGCTTATCCCACAGTCATAAACTCTTCAGATTCAAGAAGTACCATCTGCTCTCAGTAAAACTACCTAAACAGCCCAGCTCCTCCCCTGATAAATTCTTCTGGTGCTGCTACACATCGTAGGAATGGTCCTACACAGAGCAAAAGTCTACCTGGCCCAGGAGCCAGTCTCTGACAGTAATCAACAGCAGATCCCTAGGGAAGGGTATGAGAACACACAGTCATGGCTTTCCCAGAAGATGTGTTTGGAATCTCCTATGCCAGCACTAGTATCTTTGTATTTAATTTTTCTCAATGGGATCTTCTTCCATGGATTTTTTTGTGTAGTTTTTTAGCCACTGCTAACTCACAGCACACGTAACATACACCAACAAATTGCACACCTAAATACGCACTGCATAAGGAAAAACAAGGTAGCTTTGAACTGCTTACATGCTGAACTCATAGACACCTAGATCTTGATGGAAAGAGGTAAGGAAGCAGTAGTCTCCCTATTATTTTCTTCAAAACTTAAAAAAAGTTTCTTCAAAACTTAAAAAAAAAAATGTGAAGGCATTTCCATACTTTTCTTGTTTCCTTTCTCTGAACTGTCTCCAGTTCTCCACTACATTTTTTTAAGAAGAGGGGACATGAACTCTGTAGAGATTTATGCAGTTTCTTTTGTTCTCTATTTCTTTTCTAATAATTCCTAACATTCAATTTTCAATTTTTATTGCTGCTGAGCATTAAATTGGTGGTTTCATCAGAACTATTCATTAAAATTCTGACATCTTATTCCTAAATGGTAACGTTCAATTCAGAGCCCAACACTACATGGAGAGTTAAGACTGCCTTTTTTCATGGGTATCACTTATATGTGTCTACACTGAAGTGGTGATACCAAAATTTGCAACACAGTCAAAACTTCAATTTCTGCAATAAAATAAATATTTTCAAAAATATAAAAACTGGCTCTTATTAAGAAATACTCATTTGAATCTATTTCACTGAAGAATTTTTCAATAATGATATTATGACAGTGTAACATAAAGAGACCTCTATGCATCATTTTATACCACTTTGTTTGAGCAATATCACTACCTCAATATTCTAATGAGTCATCATGGTATCTTATAGCCATGATTTCTTGAGAGAAGGGAATAGAAGAAAATTCCACCTTTCATTAACAAAAATCAAGTACATTTCAAGCTATCACACGTATAAAAGTTAAAGTTTAAAAACGTGATAGAATTGCATGGTCAAGAACAACAGTAAACAGATTAAAAGAACTTTTTTTCATTTTTACATCCTTTTAAAACCTATTTTATGCTTTGCGAAGCACAGTTTTTAGCTGGGTAACAGAATTACGATGATGAACAAAGGACACATGTATAGGTACTGAAAATCAAATTTATTTACGATGGCAATGTGTGATATATTTCTGAACTAGCCTAGAGCTAATCCAGTTGGCTTGGGGTTTTTTTTAAGAAATCTGGAAATGCTGTCAAATTAATCATATCATCAAGATCACACTAGTTCTTGAGGACGAAAAGATTTAATATATTCAAGGAAACACCAAACAGACCACAACAATTTAATAGCAAGGAATGTGGTGGTAAAGACTCTGATGTTGGAGATTCCTATTTAAGACCTGATGTTGATATTATCTCATTATCCAAATGAGCGTTCTGCCCCACAGGCTCTCAGCTAGTCTACGAAGCATTGCTTGGAATCTCTCTTCATGGAGCTGTTCCACAATTAGATACCAAGATCCTGATCTGAAGCACTCTAGTAAGAAAAACAAAGCATGAAAAATACAAGCATTGGGGAAAAAAACATTTTCTATGTTTCTATATTATGGCATATATCTACAGATGGATAATACTTTGTCTCTGTAACTTCTTTTTGTCTTTTGGATCAGGAATGTAAATACTGTGATTTATATTAGAAATTAATTATCATTCAAAACATACATAGTTTTAACAATTTTAGGGTAAATCCTACACTCATCTAAGTATGCACAACTAGCTAAAAAAGAAGCCCAAAAAGAATTGTTGGTTGTTTTAGAAACTCCTGATTTTCTAACTTAAGTCCTTTGGAAGTACCACTTTTCTTAAAGAACATTCAAAATAATTAATACTTTAAACTTATCTTGAGAATAAAGAGATTGTTTTCTATATCCTCATAAGCAGTAAGCATTGTAAGATAATATGTATGCACACACCCAGTATTCACAAAATCTTTTTTTTCTGATATTTTCCCTGACATGATTTGTTTTTAAATCATGACAAAGGAAAGATATTTTAGGTAATCATTACATTGCATGGCATATAATAAATGTAAATCATCTTATTTCCATCCAACATTCACATAGTATATCATCAGCATTGAACAGGATCTTATCCAGTTACAAACACAAGAATTCATGTTTCAGGTCTTACTTCTAGTAAAAGGCAGATTACCTCTTGCCATCCTGTACTCTTCATTTTCGTTTTATAAAAGAAGCCCTTATTTTATCTTGCTGTCAATTTAATTATGAAGTGTGAACTGCCACATTTCTAGTACATGTTGTGGTCCCTGCTCTGATCGCTTCATGATTTGCACTTTTAATAGTGTATCACTGGAGAGAGGTTGGCATGAAGACAAACCATGGCAAAGCATGCATTCACTCCTTGCTTTGGGACCCAGTGGTTGCTAATTGAGCTTGATAGCCAGACAAATCAGTGAAGGCAAACACCTCCCATCTTTTTCACGCAGTGAGATTTGCCTTCTGGACACCTGTCTGTCACCTGAAAGAGGAGACACATGGCTTGCTGAAGAGGGGTAGGGGAGAGGGACAACACTCCTGTCTGTATTGCCAAAATATTACTTTGGTGAGACTCTTGCAGGGGTATAATCTCTCATAACTGCCCCACCCCAAGAGTCTTGTACACTTCTGTTCAAACGCCAACGTGTGGAGATACATTAAATGACTTCTGCAACTACCTTGTTTTCCAGAGATGTCTTTAGCAAGTCAACCTGAAACTTGCTGTTGTATTATTTTCATGAACTGTTTTGTTGCTAGGAGTTTACTTAGATTGGTTAAGTGGGTAAATGTGAGAAACTTCTTGACTTTCATTTGCCCCAGCTACCTTATTTGTTTCTAGGTGGCTCCTGGTCCACCCAGCTGGCCACTGCCTCTGTGGTGGGCTCATAAAGCACTATCAACACTCAGGTGCATATAACATGCATTATTTATACAGTTCTCTGATTAGTATGTGCCTCCTGCTCTCCTGTGTCACTTCACCTATCCTCCAAATTACAATGCAAGAGTACATTTAAACTCATAAAAAGTTCTCAGCTATTTTCTCTCAGGATGAGAGGTTGTTTTGAGATCAGGTGATGTTGTTTTGAAATTTCCAGTGTTGAGTGGATAATTATTGAAAGTGTAATAGCCCCACGGATTTTAGGTTTTGAATTTTCTGACCCTTCCAAGTAAACTAAGCACCAAAAACTGAGAAACAGGAGAAGCTTGGATGTGTAAAACATCAAACATTTATTTCCCCTTTGGATTTTGACAGAAGCTTTAGTAAGTTTGAATTTTGCCTGCATTGCTTCAGTGTGTATACAGTACAGACGGTCAACAGGTAAAATAAACCTCTAACTTTATTTTCAAGTCCCAGCTTTGTACTGAAGGTGGAAAAGCATCACTAGGAAGAAAAGCTGGCATGATAATGCCTCAGAAAGAGATACAGCACCCTGCAGCTCTGTAGATGTAAAATTGATTCTGCCATAACATCCATACGTGGCAGTAAATATGAACAGCACTACTAGCTGGTGGGATGGGTGGGAAGGGTCACCACTATTGCCTCGTCCTCCCATTTCAAGAATCCTAAGGATATTAATAGTGGCATATGCCAAGTGGCAGAAAGAAAAGGTTCTGTTGAAAGTGAATAATCAGTTCCTACATAATAATATGTTCATCTTCAGATTTTAGAGAGAGCCTTTGCAGAGTCACAAAACTCTGAGATTTAAGTGATACAAACACTAGGCACTCTAAAAGCAAGCTAGAACACTCTTCCCTTCTTTCAGAAGATCTTGACCTTACTTCTGGAAGTACACCTGTGTTTCTGTGAAGAGAAAGTTTTACTGTATTATTTGCCACCTACCATATGGCTGCTGGACTTTTTCATGAGCAAATTCCCCGTGTGGCTGTGGGAAGATTTTACACAAGATAGGAAATGACTTGTAAAGTATTTTGACAGAGATTCCAGATTTGTGAGTATATATTAGGTTCTACGTGACACTATCTAGAATAGGCAGAAAAGTAAATTACTTTTATCTATTATATATGCAAGTGTACAACTGGAATGACAAAAACTATCTTTGCCTTTTGGGATGAAGTAAGAGAATTAATCTTTTACTTACCGTGAGACAGTGTTACAGAGCTGAAGGGCACAGAAGTATTAAATGTGTTAGGCAATAATTACAAGCTAGAAATCATGTTGAAGAATATGCATACACACATGATTTTCTGTTTTAAAACTTACCGTGGTGCAATATAAACCTAACTAATACACACACATAAGATCTTTAAATCTAAACATAATAAATGGAGAACTTGGGTTTTATCTATTTGGATTCATACACAACCCAAATGCAACAATCTGGTGCTGTCTGCACCTGTTCCATACAAACACAATTTTTAGAACAAGTTGCCCACCATTCATTGTTTCCATATTATATGGCAAAGTTTAAACTAATAAAACAAACCCACCCCATTTTCAAATGGAGTACACATCATGGCTCATCTCCTAGGATGCATTATAACAGACAATAAACTAACTTTGTCCTGGCAATCAACTAACTCAAATTATTTTGGGCTTGGTGAAGGAAATTAAAGCTTCAAAACTGTGGCACTTCTACATATCAAATTAAAAGACCTGTGATTGAACATACTTTATATAGAGAGGGAAAAGCAGTTTCTATAGCCAGCTGCTGGCAAGCCAGGGAAATAGAGACCAAACCAGCTGACAGTCAGTGCCAAAACATAGAGCCATTTTCTACTAAACAGCAGGGGGGTAGGAGACAGCATCTTGAGGAGCAGTGAGGTCAAAAGCAATCCTGCCACAAGCACCACGGTGCCCTGAGCTTGCCCTCACTGTTCAACCACACCAGCTGTGATTGGGGTGCGGAGGGAAGAAGGGCTGCATCTGTGCAAGGAAATCACTGCAGCTTCTGTTTCCTTCCCTGATTTTGATCCCATTTGCAGTTTGATAAGAGAACTGCCAAGTTGCAATCTCATAGCATTCTATATGTATCAATCAAAAGGAAAAAAACTGTCAAAAATTAATTCTGAAGAAAATTCATCAAGAAAATAAAGGCCACACAGAAGCAGCCTAACATCATAAGTGTGTATTTTTAAAGCCTTTGTTTCGAGTTTACAAGTTTGGTCTTATTAAAACAAAATACTCTCTTACTGTTTTCCAGCCAATGCAATTTCTAGATGAGATGAAGCATAAGCAAACAAAAAGTCTATGGTGGAGTGATTGGCCAGTTCAGACCATGCTCCAGGAGCATTCCTGAGTTCCTTGGAGCTAGGAAGCTCTTGCACAGCAACATCTATGGACAAGGCTCTCTCCCAACTCTGGTGGTACCCGAGACTCCCTGACAGATCAACATACAATGACTGACTGTGGTTATTCATGTCAGCTCTCTCCTTGACCCAGATACTGGACATATCCTGGGCAAGAGACCTTGCATTCCCTTGGTAAGTCCAGCATGCCAGCAGCACTCCAGATCACCTCCTCTGCATAACCAGCCATCATAAGCAAACCCTTTGGTTTCTGGATTGCTATTCCATCTCCCTACAGAATGATGAATGCTTCAAATCTTGCTCTGTAAGGCATTTCATGGCTGGGGACCAAGACTGAAAAATTTCCAGAGAAACCACCACGGTCAACAGTCACACAATGAAGCCTACACAGTAAAATTAAAACTGACTGTGGGGTGAATAGTTTTAGGGCTTTCCTGAGAACCGTTCCTGAAGATCTCATAAAAATTAGAAAAGTGCTTGACCCCCTTTCATCTCCAATGGAAAGCATATTTCTTCATTCACATACACATTTGCATATCACACTATATGTCATTATAGGAAACAAATCAGCAAAACAATCCCACATTATTCTAATATGCACATTTCTTTCTCTGTCGAGTGGATAATTAAAAAACCAAAAAGACAGATGGGAAGTCATGCTTTGTTTATTACCTTCATGATAAGGTTTTCAGATGCTGTGGTGGTAAACTTATTTTGAAGAGCAAGCATTTACTAGATCCTATTATTCTACAATTTCTGTGGGAGATTTCTTGTCACCTTGGAAATTATGTATTTGTTTCTAGAAAGAAAAATTAGCTTTATTCAGAGGTTTAAGTAATTCGGATATATAGCAAGCAGCATCTAAAACAAAAGTCTAATATCAACATCCCCAAAAGTAGATTTTATGACTGTTAAATATACATGTTGCAAAAGATTAGATTTACTGTTTTGCTTATATTGTGTTAGTCATTTATAACATTTGGTCACTGAGCAACATAAACTTATTTTATGGTTCTTTCATCCTTTCTCAAAAGGATTGCAGGCTCCTAGTAAGGCAAACTCAACACAAGAGTTTCTGGGATACAGGCACTGCACATACAAAAGTAGTATCTCTGATGGATAACATTCTTTAAAGGTCTTTTCATGATCCATTAATTTATGAATTACACAGCAGAGTAGGCATTGTCAAGGGCCTAATTTCAGTTATATGTTGATCTTTTTCCCTTGAAGCTTTTATCCAAAAAGTAAGTAAGACTAAAAATAACATGCTCCCTTAGACTGACTCTGACAGGTCTTATTAAAGAATTAACTGTTTTATTCTTTACTTATCAAAAAGTGGGCAGATGGGCCCATCCTTATCTGTAAATAGGAATACACACAAAAAAAATCAAAATATTAAAGAATAGTTCTAAGGCTTGCTTCATTCACAGCACAGTTACAAAAAGCAATTGCCATGGAATAAAATTTACAGTAAGGAATTAAGTATGTCAGATTTCCAGGAAAAGCAGCCTACCTCCACCTTGCCAAACCTAATCCAATCCAGGTAAACCAGAAGTAAGTTACTACAGTCAGGTTATTTAGAGGTCGATGAGAAATCAGTCTCAGGCTTCACCTTACTTGAAAAGAACATATGTGCTTTTACTTATGGCTTAAAAAAGAGACCACCAAACAGTGAAGAGCATGATTATGGAAGTATTCTTACTCCCTAAGTGCTGTTCTCCCCAAGGACTGAAGTAAAGGTAAATTTCATAAGCCATCATAAATCAATTTTATAGATAATAGCTCAGTGTTTAGAGCTGTTATTTCGCTTTTCTCTCCTCTCTCTTTTTCTTACAGCAATAAAAAATCCAAACAAACAAAAAACTCAACAGTCCTCAAAAATGAGAGGGAGAATCTGTTAGTAAGCTGAAGAAGTGGTGTCATGGTTTAGTAAGAGGTGCTTACAGCTTCCTCTATGACTTAACAGAACAAATCAATTGGCTAGTTTGAATATTGGCAACTTTTTAAGCCACTTAAGAAGCTTGACATGCCTCTGTGATCCACATTTAAGAAGGAACAAACGCCGGGAAAGGTCTCTTGCCCGGCAAAGTTCATGTGACCAACAGCGATAAGCGATCTCCAGCTGCAAGGCCCGGGTGAGATTAACCCTTTAGTGCTGTAAGTTTCCTCCGGAACAGATGAAGCCTGCAGACATCAATCCGCTCCCAAGTCGGAGGAAGAGGAAAGGCGGAGGCAAGAAAACACCATAGAGACACCAAAGTCAGTAAAAAAGGAAGAGCTGAAACCCTGAGGGAGGAGAAAGAGGAGATGCTTCAAGCCTAGAAGCTGCTATTCTGTTGTAAAGCTCTGGTGATGGACTACGATACATCAGAGTACCCATTGTAATTTCATAAAACATGGGGGGGGTGGAGCATTCAAACTGCAGTTGTGAGCAAAAGTATTTGTGCTGAAATAAGCGAATTACTGTAATTGTGAGCAAAAGTACTTGTGCTGAAATAAGCAAATGACAGTAGCTGTAATTTGATGAGGACCCTTGCTCCCAGGGAAGGAGAAGACCTCTGTTCCTACAGATGAAAGTGATGAGGACCCTTGCTCCCAGGGAAGGAGGAGGGCCTCTATTCCTAGAGATGAAGATGCTCCCAGAGATAGGTGAAGAGAACCTTTGTTTCTGAACAGCTCATCCTTAAAACGGTACCCCAGTAGCTCAAGACGGAACCCTCGGAAACAGTTGTGGGGAAAGCTGTAAGTCGAGGGAAGGGACTTTCACATGCGAGCAGAGAACCAACCCGAGCGGCTGTCTCGCTGTGACATTGAAGCCATGAGAGAACTTCTTGTGGAGATGTCTCCATAGCATGAGCAAGAGAGACTCCTCTTCCTAAGCGAACTGAAAAAGGTTACCATAGAAGTGGTAAACTGACTGAAAATCTCAAGGGTTGTCTTTTTACATTGTCAGTGGGAGAAGGGAGAAATGTGGGGGGAGGAGAAGTGTTCTGAAGGTTTAGTCCGACTTTTTTTTCTTTCTTTTAGGTCTGTTAATAAACTTCTTTATATTCTTCTAAGTTTTTTGCCTGCTTTGCTTTCTCCTAATTCTTATCTCACAGAAAGAAAAGTAAGTAATGGATATTTTGAACCAAACCACTACAAGTAGTGATAAAATTCTGACCTCAGGAGTTTTCAACCCAAGCAGCAACAGTAAGCATTGCTGCCAAACAGAATTTGGTTGGGTGCTTGCAGTACAGTATTTCAAGCAATCCAGATTAGCTGCAATTAAGAGATCTGTTTTTTACTGACAGGGTGTGGCAATATGTAAGAAACTCATGGTATCCTGAGAAGGAGTTTCTTAACTTCCTTCTCATTACATTCAATGGTTTCTGTTTCACAATGAAAAAGCATGAAAAAATGCTGACAATATTTACATTCAAATTTCTCTTGCAAATAATTATGGTCTTTAGTGTCAGGTAAGATGAAAACAACACAAACTTTAATATGACCACAATCTTTTTTAATTCTGAAAGAGCAGAACCCTCTTTTTCTTCCACACATTACCCTACAGGCATTACTTTACAATGTGTAGTCAGATCTTGGTTTCTTGAAGTTCCCACAACATTTTCAGGCATTACAGTTGATGGTAATGTTCTTGCCATAAGTATAATTGTAATCAAGAGATGAGATATCCATTGAGCCATTAATTTAAGTATAGTAATTCTTTTATCTTTTTCAGTAAAACTTACAAAACTAAGAGCATGGTTTTGTTCAGAATCAAACCCAAACATAGCTGTTCCATAGTGTTGTAGTTGGGCTCTCCAAAGGGGTTTCCTTACACGTCAGTAAATCTGTGACAGGTTGAAAAAATAAAAAAAGATTCGTTATGAAGGTAAAATTGTCTGAAATCCAAAAGATCATGAAATTTTCTTGAAACAAGCATAAACATGAAATTCTAGGGATAAACGGGAAAAAGCTGCCTAAGCACACCTGGAAACATTTCAAATGGAAATCATGGATTCTAAGATATCTCTGAAATATCCAGTCATCAGCATACAAGTGAACCAAATGCAGTCACTACAGTGTGACTGTGTTATTTTATCAGCATATAAGACAGATTCATTTCTTACATACATGTTTTCAGTCCCCATTCACCAATTTAGAACTGATCTAATTAAATTATTTCAAAATTCTAATTTGTAGTTCAGTTACAAGATCAACTTATTACTGCTTAATAATGCCTTAGTCTTCAGCTGAGCATGGTAATAGACTGTGTGTGTATTCTGAGACTACAAGCACACATGAGAAAAAAAAAATCTTTAAAACCTCTGTGAAACGGAGTTGTTTGATCTAATGATTTCTGCCTTGTGTTGGCAATGGGCTGCTGGACTGCACACAAATTCATCTCCACTGACATGTGGTAACCCATTAGGCCACTGTAACTCAATTTCATGTCTGACTACATAGAGAGAATTGAACTGACAGTTTGAGCAAAGTTTCATGTTGTCAAGGTGACTACAATCTTCCTAAGGTAATAGATACTTCTCCAAAATGGAGAACAGATTGAGCATTTCTCTGCTTAAAGGCTTTATATATGCATAAATGTTAAACTGCCCATTTTAACAATACCAAGATAGTTAAAATGGTACATCTGGTATTGTGTATTGCAGTAATGCTGATATGAACATAGCCATTCTGGTATAGTTACTTCTATACAGATGAAAAACTACTTCATTATTAGGCTTCTTCAGCTCTGTGTAATTATATCCAACTTTACAAGCTGTAGCAGTTGTCAAATAGTTGGACCAGCACAGAAAAACACCCCTATCTGTTAATTAAGCAAGATCATTTTTAGATCCATCTGTGAAAATATTCAGGTAGCATGTAATCTAGCTTTCTTAGCCATAGCCTGACACACTTAGAAGTCTCTATGTGTGTAAGGAAAGTATAGATGAGAAGCTGTTTCACTTGCAGATAGCAGGCAGAATTGTGCTGTTACAAAAGCAGGAAAAAACATGTGAAAGGTAACAGAGAAAAGTCAGCTAATAGGCTTTGTCTGAACTCCAAAATACACAAATGAGTCATCTCCATGGAGCACACTATGATGACATGAACTAACTCTACAAGAAAGTGCTGACCTAGTGTGGGAAACAAGAATTGCCTCATAAGTGATTGCCAAAATTCTAGTTGTTTCAAGAATTACATATTGACAGCTTAAGTTTTCGTCTGCATTGAAAGAGCCAGCATGTTTTTGCTGTTCTAAAACTAAGTCCAAATAGTTATGTTTAATAAAAACTTTAAAAAGTCCACAATTTGCTGAAAATATGGGAAAAAAGTATTCACACTGCTGCTCTTTTCTTCCGGAATCACATCGAGTGTGTGGTTTGAAGGCATGCATCTGTTTGAAGGCTGAATACTGGCATATTGCTGACATAACATGTAAGACTTTTAAAGGGGTCCAGTAGTGTATCACCCGTCATTGGTTCTAGTCCCACTGCTAGTCACTTTTGAAATAATCCAGTGCAACAGACATTGAGGCCATCAATATTTTTCCCATTACCACAATGTAGAGACCATTTGGATAATGACCACTGCCCCAGAAGAGCAAGGACAGATTTCTGTGCCATCACGCTTTGTCCAGAAGCACTGCATGCACTGTACATTATTTGGGGCTCTGAATGGCAGCAGGATCAGGATTACCAGCCCTCTGTTCACCCAGCAACCACTGGAAAGCAGTGTGGTTGAAGGACTGGGCCTTTTCCAGCTGCTAAGTCTTCCTCTTCTCTACATGGAGCAGAGACAAAGTTCAGATGGAGGAAGCAACAGAAAACCCACTAGGCGCTTTGGGAAAAAGAGAAGAACCAGCTGGGGTTTCAGAGTCAAGCAAAGAGAAAGGGGTAGGATGGTCACCACCAGCTGTAGACTGCATTCATGTCAATGCTAAGCTGCATGCAATATTTCTCTTAAAAAATGCACTTTCTATTTCCCTCCAAGGGCATCTACTAGTGCATGATAAAAGTGTGGTGAGACTACGAGAGATTACTTGGTTGTACCTACAGGTCCAAAGATTTTCTGGCAGCCTAACAGTGAACAGGTAGAAGAAACAGCATCAGAGTCATGATAAGCAAAGCCCAATGTAGATTAACTTTATTCTCTTGAGGAGGTGTGTGAAGTCTAGATTGGAGGCTGAAGAAGTAAGAGCACCTCTTTAGACATCATAAAGAATTCTGCCAAAGTTCTTCCCATCTCCAAGGAGGACAGGAAGGAATTGCCCAAGAGTAGCCAAGACCCATAACAGACTAAAACACATTCAACTCACCCTGAGGAACTGTCCTCCAATAGGATTTTAAATTTCAAATAGGATGCAACATGGGAGCTGGACATATCAGCCACTTAAAACTTACCTTCATAACTTCTGTCAAACACTGGGAAAAAGGGAGAGCTGGGGGGAGCTGGCTGTTCTTCTAGTCTGGGTGGATCATCTAAGGGGATAATTTAGTCTCTGTGATATCTAAATCATGGTCTATTTATTTTAAATTCCAATAAAGGGCTAATAGTGCTAATTACAGTAGCAAGGATAGTGATGTGGCTATTCACACACAGAGAACTTGGCAGAGACCAAACTCCTCTTTCACACAGGTCAGCAAAAAAAAAGAATGTGCTGCACTTTGTCACATCTCATTTGGATTGCCTTCAAAATGCTGAGCTAGAGGCAAAAGATACCACAGTTCATTTCCAATTCCACATCTAATCCTCTCATCTTTAATTTATTTTAAAAGTTTAATCATAAGTTCATAAAGCTCAGATATAAATTTTTTAACAAAAAAAATTAAGCACCTGCAGGTAAGGTTTTTAGGAACTCATGGTTGGCCCAGGTTTCATTATGAATAGGGACTCTCACACTTCACCTTTCTGCAAATGCTACTGTGATAAAATGTAACTTTCATTCCCTCCCTGTTGCTTCAGGGATGTGTCATTTACAAAAAATAAATAGAAGACTTCTATCACAAAGAAACCGTGCTCTACTCAGGGTCAGTGAAAAGCTGCACCTCGCTCTGGAGTTTCTGGCAGCATAGTAATAACTTTTCTGCAGAAATTGTCACTAACTGCTAGAAATAGTACAAATAATAAAAGTATTTGAGATATTCTTAGTATAGAAATAATGTAATATTTGCAAATAGAGAAACCTTACTATATTTAGGGTGTTCAATTTACTTTTAGTTGATGAAAATTATGATATTAATAGTTCTTTAAAGATGTCAGCCAGCTTTGGAATGCCAACTGCTATAGTGTTCTTGGATTTCCAGAAGTCAAATGTTCCGGAAGTCAAGACCTCTCTCTAAAGGCTCTTAAAGAAACTAAGTTATCAGAAGGATGAAAATTCCTTAGTAGATAAATGTAGATAAATGATGTGTTGGAGAATAGTAATAAATTGTTTTCTCCATGGGAGAGAAGTGATCAGATATCTGCACTAGAAATTGTTCTCTTCAATATATTCATAAATGATCTGGAAGAGGGAATTAATAATGAGATGGTAAAGTTTGCTGATGACACAAATTACTCAAAATAGTCAATACCCCAAAAGGTCTCATTATACTGAACACTGAGTGATTCAGCAACAAAAAATGTGGACAGTATTTAATAGCAATAAATGCAAAGTAATACACATGGGAGGAAGCCTAACTGTACTTACACAGGGACAAATAACAAACAAATAAATAATTTAGTATCGCTTCAGCAAGAATCTCAGATGACTTGTTGAGAACTCTCTGAAAACATCTGTCCAGTGCTCACTGGCAGACAAAAAATGTAAACTGAACTAAAAATCATTATGTAAGAGTGAAAAGTTAAAAGACAAAATATTACACCACTGTATAAACCCAGACTGCATCCACATCCCAAACACTTCACCTAAGTCTGAATGATCCATGTCCGAGGGTTTATTAGAAGTAGGACTGGTGTATGCTAGACAACATAGATGAATAGCAGTATACTGTTGTAACTGTATGAGGGTGGATGAAAGTACTTTTCAACTTGAAAAAGAGATGAAAAAGAGGATATAATTTTATATAGAAGTGAAACTAACATAGATAGTAAGTAAGGAACAGTTGTTCACTATTCATCCTACCATAAGACTTAACAAGCACCAAGTATCACAGTTTTAATCAAACAGAAATATTTTTCCATACAATTCACAGCCACAGAGTATAGTCTATTGTTACAAGAATGTTGTTACAAAAACATAAATGGGTTTAATAAATATTTGGAACAATCTATAGAGAAAGGGTTCAGCAAGGGATAATAAATATATGATGCACTTAATCTACAGTTTAAGTAGTGTGTACATTGTGTACAGCTGGAAAATGGGAAAAATATCACTCTATGCTTGTCCTGTTCACACTCCTAAGAAACAGTTAAGAGACTGTACTCTGTTCTGATTTAGGGTGGTCATTCTCATCCTATTATTTAGACCTAAAAGCCACAAGTTTCATAATCTAATTATATCTGCCTTCGAGAAACAACTTAAATTTGACTTCTATTTTCAGCACCAGGCAGGAAAACCATTAATTCTCTTTTGCAATAAACAGGGGCTGAGCATTTGCTGGCACAATGATTAACTCCTTCCTGCAGCAATTCTGCATATTCTGTACTGCTGCAGCAATCACCTCTGACTGCAGAACAAACTCCGCTCCCTACTTACTCTTCTTCACCCGACTGTATCCAATTGATCTCTCATCTTTCTCATCATTATATTTATCATATTGTACTTTCCTGATTCTTGCATATAACGGAAACTTCTGTGTTCTCTCAGACAAGTGACAGACTATTACACGTAATATTTAGTCACATTGCATTGTATTTAAAAGCAACATATCCAATTCCTTTACATTCTGTAGTACAATTTTATTTTCTGCACTGATTTTAATTCAGCTTTGTCTCCCTGAACATTTCAGAGTGTGAAAAAGTACAAATAGTTTCCAGGATGTCATATATAGATATATCCATAGATAGATACACACACATATATATGGGTAAACCATTTTCAACATCATATTCACCAAGCTATTTATATCAACAGTTTTACTGATCGGATACTCACATTCATTTTTATAGTTAGGAAAATGCAGTTTTAATTATAAAATCAGTACCCATGTGGGTATTTGAAGCCGCAGCTCAAAATGGAAGAGCTGAGTGAGCCACAGCATGCTCAAGCTCTAAGGCAGGGCTGTGCCTCAGCACCAAGGAGAAGGAAAGGTGAGCAAAATCAGCCCTGTCCACTTCTCTCCCCAAAGCAGGCTTTTGCACAAATTAAATTGGAGAAAAAAACCAAGAGCTATAGATAATGACTGAGCTTTTTAATAGAGCTTATATGCTTCACTTCCACAGCCTTTTAATGAAATTTGAATGCCTAATTCTTCTGGGTTCTTTTAAAAACCCCAGTCTGCATCACCAGATGCATAAGCTATGACTGAATGCTTTCTTTTAACATTTCCTAGTCACAGGGCAGAAGAACCACATTCTGTATGAATTATAAACTGCATTTACAACAACCAAGTGAAGTGCGGGAAGGCCTGGATTCACACAAAATACACAGGATGATTTGTGAGAGATGTAGTTCCCAACTGGCCTTCAGAACATAGATGGTAAATGAATAAGCATCAGAAGACTGTTATCAGAATAAATCAAAAATCCATTTCCAGAAACTTTAAAGCCTTTAAAATACTGAGCTTACAACAATAGAAAGTGATACAATAAATGCATATTTAGCTTCTACATCTTTTTGCATCAATGAATCCAAATCTGCTCTGCAAACCTGCATAGATATGTTTGTCACGGGCCAGAAGCTCTGTGAGCAACAATGGCCAAGAGGAAGGGTTGGTGGCAGACACCTTACAGAGCAGCAGTCCTCCAGAGATGCTCCAAGAACACAGGCACTCTAAAGAACATCACCACCATTCAGGCTGACCTAGTTCAATTTACTCACTTTGAGTAAACAACCTTAAAAGACAGAGGTTCTCTGACACCTAAGGAAGAAAATGGTCCTTCTAAATTCTGTATATCCTCTAGAGTCTGGGGAAGGGACGGTAATTTTTAGGGTTGGAGGCTCTTACAACAAGGCCAGATGCAGAAACTAAATAGGGATACCAGGCAGTGCACAAGTCTAATGTGTTTTACGTATTATTTTCAGCACATCTATATTTTGAGAAATTGATTCTGATGTTTTGAATCAATGCTGTGTTAGCACACTCTGCTTCTTCATTTTGATAATTAATGGCAAGTTTCTCAAATGTTGGCTGAAAATTTTCCTAGGCAGATTTGTTCTTTTTTTTTTAGCTTGGTTCGTGACAAAATGAAGCTTGCGTGCATCACACCATCTCTCTGTCATGTTTGTTTAGCTTCAAGTGAACTGAACAGCGTAGTCATTTTTTAAGTAGGAAAATCTTACAACAGACCTGTGCAAAATTCAGCACATCATGGAAGGCAGCTCCCAAAGTCATTAATTTTTTTGCCAGCAAAGATGAGGAGCAGTCAATTAGGTTCATCCAGTAACAGCTGCTGACCATGCTGGACACGTACAGGTTGGCCACCTTGCATGAATGCATCTCCAGAACAGCATCTCCTGGGTCATTCCCAGTTGTTAGACCAAGCAACGGTAGCTAAAAGCCACGGAATGAAGAAGAACTAGGGTTAAGTGAGACACCTCATGATGAGGACACAGAGAGATTGGAAGGTACCATGGAAGAGAGCACTTCAGTGGGACGAACACAAATGTATTGCACCCCAAAGAGACAAAGCCAGAGCAAACCAGTTCTTATTAGTTCTGCCATTCAGGGAATGATCTGGATCTGTTGATCTTCATCTCTCCCAATCTATCTATCTCCAATTTTCCAGCTGGACTTATCTTTACTTGCAGCTCCTATGTACAAACCCCAATAGAGCCACGAAGAGCTATAGATAGGTACTCAGCCACCTGGGAGACAATGGGTACAGGATAAGCCCACGATTGAACATATATGTATCATAAGCTAATGTTATATGTGATGAAAAATGACATATGATAAATCATAGAATAGATGGTTTGTCACAGGTAAGGTGACTTATGCAGTAAGCCAATACGTTTATTTACCTAAGCAAGTGCCAGTTCCACTTGCGCACAACAAGCAGCACCTGAAAAGGCGTCCCTCAACTGGACACACAAAAAGAATACATAAGGGCTCATATCAGATGGAGGCTGCCTTTTCTTCACATGCTTAAGACGAAAACATGCTGATGTTGATGAAACAGCAGGTCTAATACTGTCCCTCCCTGGCTCTGTGGGGTCCCGCCTGCACCCACAGACGCACGGGTGGGTTCAGTATTTTAGTCGGTAGCAAAGAGTCAAGAAGGGCATTTGCGTGTGTTCCGGCAGGAGCATTTATTGCTGCTACACTGTTGAAGGGTGCAGAGGCAAATACGAACATGGTCCCAAAGCTCACAGTTTTATCCAGGGGCAGGGAAAAGGCAGGACTAGGGAACGGGGACCAATGGGGAAGTGATGAGGGGTGGAGGCTAACGCCAACTGGGGAATCCAAACTGGGATAGATTAAGGTAACAGAAAAAGCATCCTGGGAGAAGCCTTTTTGGTCACCCTAACATGAAGTGATTCTTGTGGTACTAGGGACTTGTCTTACTGAAAACTCTCTGTCCCTTGTAATGTATGTTCACCAGCCAACACAGGTCTCTTTTCACAACTTCGCAGGATGATAATAGAATAGGTGCCTGTTGACAGCTTCCCAAATGGAAAGGAGGAACTTTTTAAAGCACAGGAGTATTTTCACATGCATGTAAGAAAGAGCAGTTTAAGAGCAGAGACACCTGCCAGCACAGCCACCAGGCAGAACCCTGGCAGACCTGTTTGCCTCTTAGGAGATGATGAAACGCAGCTTGGCTTCCAGTATCTTGTGACATCCCCCTTCCACCCACTGCCATTTGTAATTCAACAGAACCGAAACAATAAGCAAGTCTATTCTATCCCCTGTCTCTGACAGTGCAATATTAGTAAAGTTTCTTATTTTTGCTTTGGAGGAGCAGGTTTTTTAAACAAAAGGGGTGCTGCAGAAGGAAAGCCAGATTTGGAAGCAATGCTGCTGCAAGCACAACATACCCTTTGTCAGATGCTGCACACAGCCAGCACAGCAGCACTCGGGAAGCCTGTGTGGCAGCTCTGCAACTCCATCAAGCATCCCGACTGGCATCAGCCCATTTTGAAAAAAGAAACAGTATTTGTGAGCTATAACTCTTACTGCAGCAAAAGTAAGCTATAATTCAGGATTTAAACCTGAACAGACAACCTGCTGTTTTGTATGTGGCATAATGGTTCACCTGTTTACCAGTGCTTCCCACAGTGAACTGATTTATGCAAAAAAAAAGAAACACCCAAACCCCAAAAAAGCCAAAAGAAAACAAAACAAAAATCTGTTTTGAAGAAATTAAGCTAATAAGAATTCCAAAAAAGACTCTGATGCCTCTGCCTCAGGCTCCAATAGTAAGTGAGTTGTTTACATCAGATATGCCCAAATGATCATCATTACGATCTCAGATATGCCTAGATCTCATAATGAACAGGATAGAAAAAAAGAGCTCAAAGTCCTTGCTACCCTGAAACTGTCTGATTCCCCAGCCAGATGGAAGATAGCAGCTATATAAAAGAGAGGACTTCCCTGCAGAGAAGTGGCCCAGTCTCTCCCAAGGTTTTATAACCAGCCATGCCTGCCCCTAAGGCTTTGGAGAAAAATGAAATAAAAAAAATCCAGAATTAACCTAGGGAATCAGCTTCTCGCCTTCTGCAGGAAGCCAGCTGTAGCCCTGAAGCATAACACTGAGATATTTTAGTCATTGTCTTAAAGCAGAACTGAGCGTGTGGAACACGTTAAAGGCAATGAGAGCTCTCTGTTCTCTTCAACAGTTTATAAAAAAAGGGAGTGACAAAACACAAATACCAATTCACAGGTGTAAGGATTGCACAGAACAAATGACCTCTGCCGCCATCCACAGAGATGCTGCCAAGCCTGTTCCCAGACTCAGATTAAAGTGTATCCAATTGGATTAAATTCCTAGCAATGGCAAATTTACCACCTACCTACACTGGGAAATTATTTCTACATGTAATCACCCTCACTCCATCTTTATAGTGATTGAATTTTTTAAGCTTTGATTTCCAGCCATTGGATCTTTTCTGGCTTTTTTTTCTGCAAGACTGAAATCTATACTTGATTTAGTTTTCCTTTGCTCCTAATACATTTGTAATGCCTTCTTATTGTCTTAAGCTCTACTGGCCAGTAATAATTCCTTATTACCTTTATTTTCTCCAAAAAGTCATTTACATTGTGTAGATTCAATTTTCATTCTCAGTTATGCCCCTCTTTTCCATACTTAACATTGATTTCTTGTTTAATTATCACCTTTGTGCCTTCTTTATTAGGCTAGCTTTCCTCTCCAAGGTAACTTACTTGTCTGCTCATTAAAGCATAGCCTTTAGAATACCCAGCAGGATTTCCCTGAGAAGTCCCACTTTCTAATAAAGCTTTCCCTTTTAGCACTTGGTTAGGGAAACAAATTTTTCTGATGAACTGGTCAATTTTATGTTTCACATAGTTCAGCTTTGGTGCAAAACGTTTGTTTCCACAAAGCAGAGGTACTGCAGTATCTGAGAGTTTTTGGAGATCAACAGCCAACACTGCTTGGTGCATCACGAAGTCCAACACAGATTTATTTCATGCTTGATGCAGACAATTCCATATTACAATATCCTTGACATTCTCCTGAGATTAGATTATTCCTAATGCTGTTCAGAAGTAGTTCTCATTCTGGATTTACTGACGGCAATACATCTTCTCCTCACACATTGTGAACAAATCCTAGAAAGAGGTGCTCTCCATTGCATCAGAATTTGTCCCTGTGTACCTGTACCAAATGCCCACCAGTCTACAGTCTGCTTTGCTGTTAGTGTAACAGACATAAAATGTGTGCCATTTTCATGCTACACTAGAAATGCCAAATTAATTACCCTTATTTAAAAATTCTGGGGGTTTGAAAATATCTTTAAACAGTAATATGGAAACATTACTCCCCTTTAACATACTAATTAAATTAAAGTTAGTGTTTTTCATCCTTTGAAATCTGCAAGTACAATATACTGTGGAGAACTCAACTGCACAATTTATATTGTGCAAGTAAAAGACCAGTGATTTTGTTTGATGGTTGGTTTTTTTTTATTCTGGTACTTGGATTGCAAAATCAAATAAGAGTAGCAATGAATATTGATCCACATTTTATTACTCAGTACATCAAACATTATACCCAAGCTCCTTTTGTTAAAAAGCTATGGTACTTGAAAATATTTTTAGGTATTTCCTGGCTCCTCTAAAATAAAAAAAAAAATAGATTCCTTGTCTCAACTCAAGTTACTATATTGCATAAATGAAGTTATATGAGGTACCAAAAATAATAAAAAGGCCCAAGTCCCACTATTCTGAATGCTAATAGCATTACTGTAAGTACCTTTTTTGAAAAAAAATTAAATTCGGGTAGCTCCACTTACTCACCAACACCACCAAGATGGAGCCACTCAAGTCACAACTAATCACTTAACTCCAGGCAAGTTCATTCACACCAAAGGAAAGAAACCAAACATAAGGACCTTGTATGTCATAAGGATCACACTGGAGCTGGGGAAGCACCATTTCTTTTCAAAAGTTTTTGGGAATTTCTCTGGACTTTTGCATTTGTGAACCAATGAGGGAAGGGAAGGGAAGGGAAGGGAAGGGAAGGGAAGGGAAGGGAAGGGAAGGGAAGGGAAGGGAAGGGAAGGGAAGGGAAGGGAAGGGAAGGGAAGGGAAGGGAAGGGAAGGGAAGGGAAGGGAAGGGAAGGGAAGGGAAGGGAAGGGAAGGGAAGGGAAGGGAAGGGAAGGGAAGGGAAGGGAAGGGAAGGGAAGGGAAGGGAAGGGAAGGGAAGGGAAGGGAAGGGAAGGGAAGGGAAGGGAAGGCGAGGTGACAAATGAACCCCAAGGAGGTATGACACCTGTAGTCCCTAGTCTAAGAAACATCAGAAGCATATTAAAAAAAAATATTATTGTGGCAACATATGAATTTGAAAGAACTCCAGAATATGCTGTGGCTTGTTACAGCCTCCTCCCGAGGGCACAGCTCAGGGTTGTGAGCAACATAAGTCCAGCTCTTCAAAAGAAGGAAAGAACTAAAACCAAGTCTCCCATACTGGGGGTGAAGGCTGAAGTCACTGGGCTTTAGGGTAAAACCCTTTTCTTCCAGAAGCTTTGTGAACTTCTGTTCCTTGCTTTCATTATATGTGGTCAAAAAGTAAATAGTGCTACTGAGGGTAAAGGGATGACAAGCTAAACACAAGGCAGCCTGGTGCTCTTGGCAGGAATGAAAGCAGATGGTGTTGTGGGCTTCCTCAGTATGTCTGCAGCCAGCAAACAAAAAAGACATGGTAATGCCAGTCTCCTCAGCACTTACTAGGTCATACCTGGAATATTGTGTCCAGTCTTGATCCTCTTAGCAAAAAAGACATACTAAAAAATTGGAGATAGTCTAGCAGAAGGCCATCAAGCTGATCAGAGGACTGGAGAACTTGACAGATGAAGAAAGCCTGAAATAATTGGGTTGGTTCAGCATGAAGAAGAGACAGCTGAGGGTTGAACACCATTTTTTTAACACTTAAATGGTTGTTACAGAGAGGATGGAGATTCTTTTTGGCAAGATGCCCAGTGCCACAAGGCAATAGGCTGCTTCAGGGGAGACCCACTTCAGTTTAAGAAGAAATTCTTTACTGTGAGAGCAACTGAACTTTGAACAGGTTACCCAGAGAAGTTGGGAACTCATCAGCCTTGACAGGGCCCTGATTATCTCATCTAAGGTCCTGCTTTCAATAAGAGCCTGGGGCAGATAATCTCCAGAGCTCTCTTCCACCCCAGGTTTTTCTATATGATTCCATAACTATCAAGGTTTTGTTCTGACTAGAAAACACAAAGCAAACAAAAATACTCAGTGCTGCCAGAAATACATAATTTTCAGTTAGAACACCAGACAGAGAAACAGACCTGCCATGTAGTTTTAGTTAAATTTAATCAATGCCTTTTGTCTCCACTCACCTTCACTTAGGGTTTTCTAAGATATCGCTGTAAGCTTTGTCAGTAAATACACAAACAATTTGCTGATTTTTGATGTCTTGTATGTTACACCTGGAACTGTTGATAGGCATTCATTCAATGCAGTCCTATTTATGTACAAACTATATATAAATTATATGCTGTTTCCTTGAACCCAGTAGGAAGCAAACAGCAGGAGACAGTTTCCTTACTCACAGTTTCAATCACTTCTTTCTCAGGGTCACATTGCAAGCAGACCTCAGGCTGACGGGCTTCCTTGCTCCCTCTTCTGAGCATGTCTTCAGTGCTCTGACCCTTGCACAAATCCACACAACCACAATAAAATTGATCTCACTACTTTCAGAACACCAAAAAAGTTCCTCAGATAGTCTAGCTAAGGCTTTACCATGACTAGCACTACTTGCTCTGGAGAGAACAGTTGAAGATGGGAAACTACTGCTAACGAAAAAGAAATTTAAATATTATGTTTCAGTGTGCTTGCATAGCAGGCCTAAAACAGCTGCAGAGTGATGGGGTACAAATGCAAAACTACATACTTGTATCCTTCTAAAACACTTACCTAACCATTTCATGACACCATGTAAAGACCTCTATTCTACATTAATTACAAAATAAATAACTTAGAGTTCTACTGGTAACCAAAACCAGATTCATCTTCGATTTGCAATGTTTCAAGTGACAGCTCACAGGAAAGACTTTTTGGACTAATTCTGCTCATTTACCTCCAGTGAATATGTTGGGGGAACATACAGGGATATGCTCTGATGAAAACAAAGAATCAGTACCAGGAAATTCTACAGGTGAAAAACAGGAAATAAAGAAAATGGCATAGCCATGCTTTCTTGTAAACTGCTTCACTTTGATTCACGCCAATATGACAGATGTATGCTTCATTAATGATAAAAAATTGATTATCCATGTTGAAAAAAAAAGTAAACAATATTTGCAAGACTGAAGGCTGTATTTTCAACTCTAAAAGAAATCATAGCAGATAAAAAGAATATAAATAAAATAATATAAATTATATATACATATGTATAAAAATAAAATAATATAAATAAAAATAAGCAGGAGCGAAGCACTACCATTGTGTGCAACACTACTCAGGGCAAACCCAAATATTCTGGTTATCACAGTAAGGTATCACCTTGCTGTCTCCTTCTAATAAGCTTGCCTTGAAAAACATATTATCCAATGGAGGCCCTTGTAAATTCTCTCTCATAAAAGGCTTGTGACAAGAAATATGAAAAACAAAAACTTCTCCATGCTTCAAAAACAGCAAGGCGAGAGCACGCTTTTGTTCAGCTCCTGTTGCAATTCTCTCATTAGTAATTGTCACTGCTGACAACCCTGACATCCTTACTTAAGATGATGTTTGAAAACTTGAAAGAAACTACAAGAAAAACTGGTGATACAGAAATCTTGCCTTACAGTTAGAAACTAAGTTGCCTCAATGAGATTTGTTTAACAACTAAAGAGGGCTGAGATGCCTTGATCCCAGCCTTTAAGTATTTTCGTTGGATACTGTCCAGTGCTAAAGGCTTTTTTAATCCAGCAAAGATTGAACAAGTTAAGTCAAAGCTAAATTCAGACCACAAATAAAACACTTCACATGAAGAGTGAGTGTTGGTATACAAGTGGTGGACTCTTTGTTCTCTGAACTCTTTAAATATGAATGAGACATCTTTCTAATAAAGTTCACCTTGGTCTTCAAGCAAGACATACAGTACGATGCTCTGTGGTCAGTGCTAAGGCTGGACTGGATTACATCACCAAAATGATTAAGCTCTTCTTCTCTTAAAGTCTATGCAGCAATTACACTGAGACATGCTTGTAATTTACTCTAAGCACATTTTGTAAATAATTATTAGTGTTACTACACCCTTACTGACCTACTGAAAGTTATTTTCATGTAAATGGACTACTTTTGTAGAGAACATTTTGACTACTGTCCTAGGACTCACATATTTAGGAATTAAAATTTAACTGGGACATAGGAAAACTCACATATAGCAATTCAATGGCTGATTTCATCAGTGCTAACTGCTGAGGTCCTACAGAGACTAAAAAGTATTCAACTAATTCTCCAGTGTCCTATTTGCCTGAAGCCCCAGCTGCTTTTTATGGGAGCTAAGAATCTCTAATATTCTACCAGAGTTTAGCTATTACATATATTAGTTTATGAGGCTCAGCAAAGAACAAACCTTGTTTATTAACCTTTCACTAAACCCTTCAAAAACTCAAACACTGGCGAGGGAATAAGAACAAAAATGCCCATGAGTGTTATCAGGAAATGTATATATTTATTACTTTCCAATTTCCCCAGCCCTTGGTAACCATTGAATTTTCATTATTTTCATTGATTTGATCACCTCCTTTTAGTTCAGAACATGAATAAGCTGAAAAGCAAAGAGCCAAAATAAAATTCCCTTTCATAAAGCATTTGTCTCCATACAGAATTCACTGGCATAAATACGCCCCTATAGTTCTGATGGTATAACACCCCATGTGGATGCTTGAATTCTACAGGCATTCATGCAAGATTAAAAAGCATCCACAAGGCATAATTATACCCCTCTAGTCTCTGGTAAATTTCCTCTTATAAAGACGACCTTTCGATGTTGAAAAAAAGAAAGGTTATTTGGGAGGAAAGACAGAAAGGAAAAGCTCTTCGATTTCCTAATGTAGAAATTTTATGAGGTTTTCTGCTCTTTAGTCACAACCTACTATATACGCATGAAAAAAAAAAGATTACCACTGTGAAGACAAAGATTCCTTGGACGATTCGTTTTGACTGACCACCAGTCAAAGCACACTGACCTGAAATGATATCACAATTACTCAAAGTCATGTACTCAAAGTTTGCGAATTTTTAAAGATCTAGGTAACCTTCCCTTTTAATATCATGGGTACAATTGATTTGTGGCATATGTGTTCCTCAGCTCCTGTAAGATATACTTAAGCAGGAAACTGTTTTGTGCCACTGCATAAAAATGGATCTGAGCTCTTGATGCCATAATGAGAGAAGAATAACAAAATTACAGTAGGTTTTGTACTCCCTGTATAAAAGATGAAGGCAATAATTCTGCTCTTTCCTTAGTTCCTTCACCTTGTAGCTACATGGTTAGAAAGCACAACTTCCAGTGCTCAGTTAGATAAAACTTACAAAAAACTTAAACATATGAAAGTAGAGGAGTTGATGATTAAGACATTCAAGAAATCATAATTCTTTTATTGAAACCTGGGCATAAAGGGTTAAAAAAGTTAAGAGTCTACTGAAATAAACTAATTTTAACTCCACATTTCCCTCAGGTTCTCATTATAGAAGTAAATTAAGGTTGTCTGGATGGCTTTTAACTGTGTATTTTCTTCTTTTAATATCTATCATTTTATTGAAATGCAATATTTTTCCTACATTTTCTAGGTTTCAATTCTTATTTTTTATAGCTAATGGACTTCAAAAATATTGTAACATTAATATTCTAATACATTTAGCTATTTCATAGATTCTTGGCAAAGATTTTTCTTGGATTTCTTTACAATTATTAAAAATGTTATATATGAGCATTAAGAAATAATCACATGGATAATATGATTTAGTAACTAAAATATATGGGGCAAAATTAGCATAGTGCTTTTCAATGTCTTTGTATCATCATAATTGCATGAATGTTCAAAAGTCACGAAGCTTAACATTGATTTACAATTGATCATTAGATCAGAGATGTAAATTATTATGAGAGGACTTCAGATTTCTTGTTTCTGAGTCCCACCTAGAGCTAGGCATATTTAGAATGAGGAAAATAAGTGAAAGCTTCAGTAGAGTCACTCTGCACTGTTCAGAAACATAACTTAGTAGGTTAAAAACCAAACAAAAAGCCAGGGGTGGGGAAGGCAGCTAGGACATGACTAAAACCAGCCAAGTGTTGAGAGAGCCTTCATTTGCTGTATGGCAGAGCCGAGTTCAATTCTGCACTGTGTCCAGGCCTGTCCCTTTTCCCTCCCAGAGGGACAGCCTCATCACCAGACCAGTCTCATCATTCCAGCCATGGATGATGGAGCATTTCTTAAAAGATGCTGCATGCCCTCAGCAAATGGGAAGGAGAGCATCCTACCCTCAAGCAGGCCAGCTGCTCCTGACTAGCTAAACTCTGATATCACAATGGCCAGCCCAGAGCTGTTGACCCCACCTTGGCTCCTGGATATATCATCATAACTAGTCACAATTATATGGTTAATGTATTTTTTAATTTTAATCTGTGCTTCTTCAGCTCTAGACTGATTAATTTTAGTTCTATGGTGTGGATACAAAAATGCTGCTAGCAAGGATTTTCTTGCTACTTTCTAAGTCCGTGAGAGACTTTTCTCTCTCACAGAAGAGGTAGCAGAGTTATGTAAACAACCAAACACCTGCAGCCTTGAAAAGTCTTGTTTATAGTATAGTAGAAAAATATTTTGACAATGGATGTTTTAGGATTTTAGCCAATCACCCAAGGGGTGGCTGATCCTTTGTCCAATTACACTATGAAAAAAAAAGTCTATAAAAGAGTTTGTAAAATAATTAAATAAATTAATCTTGCTGCACAATTCCTGCCTGCTGGATCTTCTCTCCTCCTCCCTACAGCTGCAGGAAATGGTAATATACCCTAGGGCTTCTTTTTTTTTTTTTTTTTTTTTTTTTTTTTTTTTTTTTTTTTTTTTTTTTTTTTTAATACTATGGTAAATCTGAAGACTCTGCACTGGTAATTTCTGAGATAATTCCATATTAATTAAAGCAGAAAATTTCTTACAGAATCAGTTGAAAATAATTTTACTGAAACAGTGGGTGGTGGTGTAAAAGTAGTGGGCATCCGTCTTACACTCAAAGAGAAAATAAGGTCAAGTACAAGAGAATGTATTTTCACATATAAATCAGATAGGTTGCCTTTGGTTTTTGTGCAACACAGATGCTGTGGCTCAGAAGGGGAACCTGTCCCTCTACCACCTTTTAGAGTTTAATAAGTAAACTTTAATAAATATTGTAGCAACTGAAAGCAATTTTTTAATAGCCTGCTGAGGTACAAACATCTACTCCTTCTCTTTAACTTGCTATGTGGTCTGTACACCCCTCCAGAGGGGCAGACCTAGCTACAGACACATACTTGCTTCTTCCTGCTGCATCGGGGCTGTTTATAGGACTCAATGAATGCTACTTCGAAGCCTCCTTGCCCAAAAATTTCCAGAGTTTCCTTGGGTCTCCTGTATCGTCTCCTACATACAGTCACACTAGAGTATGCAACCCTTCAGAACAGATTATTCTATCACTGGAAGCACCATGCAGTTATTCCTAGCACAATTCAGGTCCATGAGCTTCTGGAGATCTAGCCAACGATCACTGAAATAATTCCTTAAAATTTCAATGTGCCTCCTACACCACAATATTCAGGTACATAAATATAGGCTGAACATTTGTCTAATCAGTAGAGATGTTTCATGTATTCTGTAAAGCAGAACCCAAACTTACTCCCAGAGCTGTGAACAACACCTTCATGTTTAATCAACAGCAGCAGCTGCATCTGCACAGTGCATAGAAAAGGAGATGAGAAAATACTGTGTTCTGGCTATAGTAGCACACACTGCTGCACAAACCCTTCTCCTGCTCACATGACATAGGAAAAACCAGCAGTAAAATCTTAGCACTCTCAGAATTTTGGTTTATGTTCTAGTAATGTGACTAAATTAACCAGCCATATTATAAGGACTGTCAAAAATGTTATCTGATATGCGAGCGCATCAGCAACAACACAAGCTTTAAAAGCTTCAAAGGCATTTTGAGAATTAAACAAAGATTGACAGTATCGCTATTTTGTAGTGCCAACTTTTTGAACACTTCGCATTTGTCAAGAAACATATGATGGTGTTGGCAGCAGTTCCCAGTTAGCACTGGTCCCCTTTGTCAAAGCCACTGCCTAAACAAAAAACTAGGTATGGTCTCATCGCCAACAAATTCGAAGTGTCTCTGCTCCGCTGGGGAATTATTGCTATCCTGTAAAGGAGATGGAAAGTGTGCAGGATTCTGCAGCACACACAAAATAAGCTCTTCAGGGTTTTTTTGGCTGTTCACATGAGCCATTCTATCACTTTTCAGCAACTCCAGCTTACATTATATCTACAGACTTACAGTAAGATGAGATAGTCACAGTATTTAAACCTTCAAACAATCTACGCTGCAAATCTGCCAGCCTCCTGCTCCTCAGAACGTTTCATCTCAGCTAAAAATTATCAGTTCAGAGGGATAAGAGCACAGAGGTATACAGATGACTGTAATGCATTCCACCAGACAGGCTTTATGAATTTTTTAGCTGAACTTTCCTCTGTCCTTGTTGTTCTTGCCAACCACATGCAGAACATTTTAGAGACAACAGCAATTCCTTGGAGGTTTACATGCACTATTCAATTCCCAACAATAAAAAATAAAAGAAAATCCTTACTCTAAACTGAGTTTCATCTCATATTTTCCTTCATCCTAAATTTTAAGGAGCATCCAGTACTTGCACTGCATAGCTGAGAAGCTAGCAGAAATTGCCACATTCAATTAGCACAGTAGAAGTAGCAAACTAGAAATAGGATTTCATTCACTTTAATTCACTAGTTGGTTGCCATAAATACTCGTCTGTAAAACATGGAATTCTGAATACTCTAGACATTATTCTCCTTTCATGAAGATTTTTGTTTACTTTGGCAGTGATTCTCTTGGGAGAAACTCTAATGACTTCCACTACCAAAAAAAAAAAACCAAAACAAAAAAGAAACAGAAACTGCCACTAGCAAGCAAGAAAATATTAGTCTAGTGTGCTGGTTAAACTCCAGGGCACAAAGGAGAAAAAACAGAGTAGATCACTGCTGTGCATTCTTGTGACCAGAACCTATACCCTTCAAGTTTAGCAGGCTTTCGTGATGGAAGTTGGGCTTTGAGTAAAGGAAGAAAGCTGCCCAGCTCCTGTGAATTTTAAGATTTTTAGCTTTAAAAACAAACAAACAAAAACATAACATGGGGGTGTGAATAAGAGAACAAAGTAAACTATTTCAATTACTGGTGTTAACTTTTCCCATTGCTTTTCATTTCATTTCAACACACAGTGATCTAAGAAAGGGTTTTTTACCCAGTTCTGTTATATCTGGATAATTAATATTTTTTCTTTTAATGAGAAAAACCACCAGGAGAAAAGGTAAGCTCCTGTGACTCAATAGGTTGCTCACTGCTGAAAAAGACTTACCTATCTCCTTCCTAAGGGTGCATGACTATAATTTTCAGAGTTTAAAAAAATCAAGAACAGGAAAAACAGTGAATGAAGCACATTGATATAAATCTTCAGACCTCTTTTTCCTGTGAAACGTCAAACCTCATCATCTGTTTTTCTATATGAATAACCTCCAGTCCCAGACTGTTTACCATGTTTCCATGGGAGGAAAATGTCATTAACAAAAAATCAACTTTAAGGTTAAGAGGAAGCAGCTCTAGCAAAAGTATGTGAATCATGTATTTTGTTACCAGTTAGAACAATGTTCTGCTCCTGGAATGCATATGCAAGCCCATTTCAAAGTTTAAGCTGAGCAACAAAGCAGACATGTCACAGACCACAGGACAGCAGACTGTGTACTTCCCTAGACAGCCTGATCACAGGGAGGATTGAGCAGATCTTCATCGGAACCCTTGCAAGCACTGCAGGACAGACACAGCTACCTAAATACAGAGGGCTAACAAAGAGCCTAGGAAAAGGAGTAGATGTGGAAAGCGAGAAGGAGTGGTAAAACAGCAAAGAGAAAACAAGAAACGGATTTTAATTTTTTTTTTTTTTTTTGGTAGCTGTAGAGCTTTGGAAAAGATGTTAAATGGAGTAGTAAATCACTGCAAATGGTGAAAGGCCTATAAATATTGTGTGCTGTGGAAAGAACAATTTGTTGCATTACAAGCAGGCAGTGAGTCTCTACTATTCTGAGCAAATCCACAAAAGGTTTTTTGAAGTCAATTCTATCTGTAACATTTACTTTTATCGTAACATGCAAAAAATCATCAAAAAAAGCTGTGTTTAGTATTGGAATGACAGCAAAGATACTTCTCATATGTACATCGAATTGCAGCCCATATTCAAAATCACAGCCATGGTGATTTTCCAACTAGCTAATAGGAAGGAAAGAGCAGATTCTACCACTAGTCAGAGCTATTTCCGTTGTGTACATTAGGCTCCTGATATTCTTGTGTTCATGTTCATTTACAAAATAAGGAAGCGCTGAAGTAGCTCTGTGCACTACTATATATAGTAGTATATAAAGTCCACATACTATATCTAAATTTTTATCAGTTTCATGATTTATTGTGTGTTCACAAAAACCGTAACACTTGTTAAGTGGTATCTGATCATGAAAAGAACAGACTTTTTAAAGAAGCCAAACCCACAGACTACTCTGAAGTGCACAGTATCTCAGCACAATCACATTCAGTTCTTATAACTGCTAAAGGTTTTATTGTTCAAGCAAAAGAAAGAACCGTGGGCCAAAATCCCTTCTCATATAATAAAATCCTGTTCCTAACACTGGCCAATAGTAGATGTTATTCTCCTGGGTTAATAAAAGGAAAGAACTTAAGCTCTGCATGGCAATTTCTAAAAGAGATGATAACCACTGAGAGGCAAAACTCAGAAGCCACTACCTTGATGATCGCTTTCATGTCACCCAAATGGCAGCCAGAAGAGCTGCTCTGGAATCCTTACAGTTTATTTTCTCTTTATATAGTTATAGCTATTTTATATAGTTTAATGTCATTTGTCCTTATACTTTCTACTCTATAGCACCCCTGGTTAAATTTGCCACACAAAATTTAGCACCCACTGGATGATGCAGAACACCAGACAAATAAGGCGATCAAATAAGATTTCAGGCACCAACAAACCCCGGACAGCTGTCAGCCCCAGCTCTACCACAAGCCTCCCAGGTGAAGTCAATGTCTGGCACGTTTGTTGGAATGAATACACGGAAGCAGGTTGATTAATGGCTGCAAAAACCATAACTTATGTATATTTGGTTCTACCGTACTGACAGCTTGTTTTGCAACATCTGTTTTTTCCAATTTACATATTATGTATAGTGATACTGCATATGGTTTGGCATTTGTAATGTTTGTTGTCTAGTCTAAGGAACTCATCCCAGCTCCGTGACTCTCTAGCTTCTTCAAGTCACTCAGATGAGGCATGCCAGCATGCTCTCCTCTTCAGGCAGTCTCGCTTCGGTAACAGTCAGGGAACATGGAGTCCAAGCCTCTCAGTACACCCTAAGGTCTGGAAAGGCAAATTTAGGGAGTTCCTGTGTTGCAAATAGGTGAGGTACCTGAAGGAAACATAATACATTCTTAGCTTGCTCTTACACATTTGTTTAGGCATTTATTTTCAGACACTATTACCTCCCAACTAGTCTAACCCAAGAAAGCTCTCAAGTCTCCCCTAGAAAGGGACAGCTAAGACAAAAGAAAGCAGGAAGGAATCGAGGGATTACAAGGGAGAGAAAAACATTACCACAAGAGGGTGTGAAGGCCAAATGGTCAAAAATTGAGAAACTGGAGACTGGACAGAGAAAACAAACTGCCAAGGGCAGGCCTCAGCACCTCTTGATGGCACCAAGGTGCCAGATAAGAGGCTTGATTTGGTGGAGCAGAAGCCAGAACTTGTGGCCTCAGCACACACCAAGCAGTCTCGTATCTGAGGCAGAAGAGCCTGCAGGACGCTTGGTTTGACTTGGTACAACTGTTCTTGCTTGTATTAGAGTCAAGTAGCATGTGCCACAAGGCCAGGGACCACCAAAGACCTACTGGATTCTGCAGCAAGATAGCCAGAACCTTTCCTCATAATCAGCAGAGAGAGAGATCAGGTTTCTCTCCCTAAAAGTACTTTCGTTAGGGGATAAATCATCCTTTGGTAGCACTTGTGTTTGTTGAACATTAGACAGCTAATGCAGAGTGGACACTTACTTTTTACATGGTTAAAACCAGATGATCTTCACTCTGTGAAAGTTGTTTTAAGAAACACACGCAATTGGGGTGAGTGGCTACCCTACCATATCATACCAGAGATAAGAAGGATGTGAGTACTCTTGTTTTTCAGTCAATTTAAAAAATACTCACATACACCAAGAAAGCTGTTTTGAAGGAAGAATTGCTAGAATTTGGGCTTAATTTAAAGGTGACGGACAGAGAAACTCACTTCTTACAAAAAAACCCCCCTTCAACTGAATGAGTTTCTACACACTTTGTAGAAATAGGCAACTGGTTACAGGAGAGTGCAGTGCAGCACTGCTTCCACCCTTGCTAGACATCGCCTGAGAACGCCCCAGGTAGAGGACAGCTTTTGTTCAGGCTTGCAAACAACTCAATGTCAGGTGTATGACAGGAACATAAAGGGAAGCCAGATGCTACCAGTTCTGCAGCTCTCAAAACTAGTGTTTATGAGGACTGTGCTGTGAAGCAACTCACTCTTCAGAGAGGAACCAGTACTCAGCCTGCAACATCTTTTCACTGTGTGATCATCTGTAAGGCCTTCGTCTGCACTCTGGATTTTTTAGCCCTTGTAAGACTGCAGAGTTCTTGAAACAAATGCCAATATAATGAATAATTCTGGAGTGCTAAGCCACAATACAGCAAAGATAAACATGTATCAATTATTGTTCTACGCTGCAAATGCGTTTTCATGTTAACCCTGCAAGATGGCACGGATTCCCCAATACATACACACACAGGTTCGCAACCACATCAGAGATGACTGCAAACGCTGAAATATATTTTTTTCCTCTATGTTTTATATGCATAGAGAAAACATATACAGATTTAAGAAATAAGAATTGTTACACTGGGTCAGACCAAAGGTCCATGGGGCAGGTGGAATAAAGCCATCCAGTCGCTGATAGTGGGCATGGACAAATGCCTAGAGAAAAGTTAGATAGGTCAAGCACATAATGACACTTTCCCCATGTACTCACACATTCAACAGCCGCATATGAATTCTTCCACTGCTGAGCTACAGCCTTCCCAGAGCACAAAGAGAGGCCGCTTGTTTTAGTCTTTTCAGGGACATATACATCAATGTTGCATCTGTACGTGCCAAACTATTTATTTGTTTCCACTAAACGGCTGCCAAGAACTGTGCTTCCACTGTATGGAAAGGGTAAAACCCCACCTTTGGTACTGGAATACCTCAGAGGGCACCACCCCGTGCCACCACACCCCAGCAGGGGTTCCGCCCGAGCTCCCGTGGGCCTCTGAGGTGCCCAACAAACAAGGTTTGCTGGCAGGCCCCGGGCGTCTGACGAGGAAGGGGTGACGAGCCCAGGTTCCTGCCGGAGCTCCGGCACGCTGCAGCGTCCCACGGGACAGGGACAGCCCCGTATCCCAGAGGGAACACGGGCACACGGCGCGCCCCGGACCCGCTGGGGTGAGCGGGGCCCCGCGCGGGGCTGGGCGGGGCCTTGACACCCGGCCCGTCTCGTGCCTCCGCGCTCGCGCTCCACCCCCCCGCCCCGCCCCGCCCCGCCCGTGGCGCTCAGTCGTGCGTCAATGCAAATGAGCGGCGCGCGCGGCGAAGGGGCGGGGCGATCCCGCTCTGCCCCCGCCCCTAATGAGCGCCTGACGGGATCGCGGGCGGCAGAGGAAAGCGGCGTCACCGCTGCCCCTGCCCAGGCTGTTGGGATAAAAGCCAATCGCACCCGCTGCCGCAAAACGAAGTAAAATATCTTTATTTCAGGTGTTTGTCCCTTCACGGTAGACAGGTCGTCGAAGCCCAATGAGTGCCTTCCTTACCCAAGCGGCCCACAGGGCTGTCACCTCCCCCTGGCTGAAGTGGTAGCACCCACCCGGCTCGTCGGCGCCGGGGGGGGGGGGGGGGGGGGGGGCGGGCTCCCGGCCTAATGCATTATTCATGAGGGAGCAGGCCCATAGGCTCATTACCAGGTCGGCCGGGCCGGGGCGGTGCCTGTGACGTCACTGTGACGGCTGTTCCGGCTCTCTTAAGGGCGCCGCGGCGACTCCGAGCCGGCAGCGGGGCTGGGGTGGGGGCGGTCGGGGAGCGGCAGCAGCCTAGCTGAGGAGACCGGGTCGCCTGCCCTGTGGAGGTACCGGCGGCCTCCTCGCCTTCCCTCCTTCCCTCCCCGCCAGTGCCAGGCCCGGGAATGCCCCGCTCTCCCCCTGCGTTGCGGTGTGGCGGCTGGGGGGTCGGACGGAGGAGTTGCTGTCCGGAGGCAGTGACCTGTCCGGGCGGATTTCTGATCTAGTGGATCCCTGTGGGTGCGACTGTAGGCGGGAAGGGCCGCCTTACCGGGGGTCCCAGTAAACGAAAAGGAAAAAGAAATCTCCGATAAAAATGGGCTCGTATCAAAAAGCTGCTATATTTTTAAAGCAGTACAGTGGCGTTGATGGCAAAGAAGAAAGCTTTATTCTATAAATTAGCTGTTTTGGGACTTGCATAGTGGTTTGCGACAGGCGGGTGTTCAAACTCTCCCCCCAACCCTTCGCCACAAAGATTAGTAATTATCTTTGTCTCTTTAGTGTGCTGGGGTGGGGGGTTCACCTCTGCGCCGAGCCGGTGTCAGGGGAGCTCCCGCAGACGGCCACCCCAGCCCCTGCCCACCGCCGGATCCTTCCCCTCCCCGGAGCGGCCGCAGCCGCCTCGCCTCATTCCTCCTCCTCCTCCTGCCCCTTGCTGCCCGCTGTAGCCGGTTTGTCCGGCAGCCTGTCCGCCGCTGCCTTCCCTGTTTCCCCTCAGCGGCCGCTGCTGCGCATCATCAAAACATGCAGGATGAGCTGCTCCTGGGGGTGACACAGCAGCAGCAGCCAAGCAGCGAGAGGCTGGGCAGCAGCCCCGCGTCGGGACACCCCCCTCTCGGCCACCCCTCCTCTGACTTTAAACCCTGTCTCAGCCCCCACCAGGATTTAAACAAGCAGCAAGCGCAGCAACCACAGCCGCCGCCTCCTCAGCTGAGCCAGAAGAGGAAAGAGTTTAAGCAGCAGCTCAGCAGCCCAGCCCAGCTCGGCAGCAGCCACCCCCTGAATAACCACCACCCCCCAGACTATCATCACCACCCCCCTCAGCAGCAGCAGCAGCAGCAGCAGTTCAGCCACCCCACTGACAAGTACCAGCAGCAGGAGCACAGGCAACAGCAGCACCTCCAGCTCCTCAGCGCTCACCCCCTGAAGCCGCCGCGGACGGGGGATCACCCGCACCACCGGCCCGTCGGCCCCGCCGAGCACCAAGGCGGCGCGGACAGGGGGGGTTCGGAGAGGCTCGCCCCTTCCTGCCCGGGGGGATCGGCGTCCGCGGACCCCAATGTGGGGGTGGCCGCCGCCTCCTGCGTGAATCCGCCTCCGTCTCCTCGTCTGCAGGCGAGAGCCAAGCTGCCCCCCATGGAGTCCCCCCCGAACAGCCACTTACTGGGCAGCCCCGGGAACCTCCTGCCCGGCGGGCTCGGCTCTGGCTTCAGCAGCCTGCAGAGCCCGGAGATCCCCAGCCCCCATCACCAGAGCGGGGGCGGCTCCTCCTCGGCGGCTTCCCCTCCTCCTCCGCCGCTGCCCGGCTTCGGCACCCCCTGGTCGGTGCAGACCTCGTCGCCGCCTCCGCAGCAAACGCAGCAGCCTCCGGTCTCCAGCGGCGGTGGCGGCGGCGGGCAGATAAGCGCGATGCCGCCCCCCAGCCCGGAGTCCGAGACCAGCTTTTACCCGGGGATCCCATCATCGATCAACCCCGCTTTCTTCCAGAGCTTCTCGCCGGTGTCTCCTCACAACCCCTGCGCTGGGCCCTTCAGCAGCCCCTTCTCGGCCGCCGCCCCCCCGCCGCCGCCGCAGATGAATTTACCTCAGCAGCAGCAGCAGCAGCAACAGCAGAACCGGAGATCCCCTGTGAGCCCCCAGCTCCAGCACCAACACCAGGCGGCGGCCGCCGCCGCCGCTTTCCTGCAGCAGAGAAACTCCTACAACCACCACCAGGTACCGGGCGGCGGCCTCGGCGGGGAGCCGCGGGGCGGGGAAGGGGGACACGGGGGGGGGGAACGCTGCCCTCGGCTGGCCGGCCGCGGCAGCCGGGTGGTTTCGCTCTCGCCGGCGCCGGGCGAGGCTGCGCGGCGGTGACAGCCCGGCGGGGCCGCGGCAGGGCGGGGCCGGCCCGGCGGGAGGGAGGGCACCTGCGCCCCCCGCCCGGTGCGGCGCCGGGCGGCCGGAGGGGTCGGGCCGGAGGGGGCTGCGGGCAGCAGCCGCCCTGCGCTCGGCCACTTTGCCCGCCCGTTCCGGGTGGCGGGTGCCGGGGTAGCTCTTCTGGCCCTCCTCGGTGCGCCGTCGCCTACCGAGGGATGCCGGATTTTTTTCGGGACGAGAAGAGAGGGTTTGCTCTTAAAAAAAGAGCTCAAACGGCCCTGTTGGTATCTGTGAGTTTCGCCGTGAAAACGCCCCCCTTGTCTCCCCAGCCGCCCGCGGCAGGCGCGGTGTCCCCGGAACAATGAGCTTGACAGCTCCGGCCGGCGCCGCCCCCCCGGGCAGCCCCTTCCCCAGCCGCGGACCGGCCCTCGGGCGGGCTCGGTCGGACGGGCACGGGTCGCCGAGAGGAGAGTCGTGCGAAAGTTGACACCGTACTGCTTTTTCATGGGTTTTGACTGACATTGCTTGAATGGGTACGAGAGAACAGCGCAGTGTTTCAAGTTATGGTAGTTCTGTGACCGATTTTAATCCGATTTTAATCGAGGGGTGTAACGATCCCCTGTTAAAATGGAAGTTTACGTTTTTTTACTGGATCAGAATATTATAAGAAATCAGTAAGAAGGAAATCGGTGTTAGTATTACCAGCTGTTGCATAATAAGCCCATTTTGCTCCAATAATTTGCTCAGTTATGAAAGGCTGAAGTTAAATAGGCCTCATCTTAATTTTTTTTCATTCTAGTATTAAATCCTGTCAGATTTGATCGGCGGAGATTCGTTTGTATCAGAACTGGAATCTCACATTGTGTGCCTGTTCAATAACTGATTTCGATGCATTATGCTTAGGAGCTAGTTGTCCTTAACGTCTGTAATAACCTTCTTAAAGCAAATTCCAAGCAATTCTCCAGCAGTGAGGTGTACAGGAATTTTAAACAGTGCCATGACAGCATAGCTAGCAATATTAGAGGCTTGTTAACATTTGGCATTATCTCGTAAGGTTTGTTTCATAATAGAGTACCTGCCTCTCCCAAAATTCCAATGCAAGCGTTCCAAGTTTTACAACGTAATTATCTATAATTATATAGAATAGGATGTTTTCCTGGTCGCTTGACCAAGAATGGTTTTAGTGGTTTTTTGGTTTGTTTTCTGGGGGGTGAAGGTGGTGGGGGTGTTACAATTTTATCATTCTGTCTTCAGAAAGTTTTCTTTTACCTAATATATAACATATTGACATGCTTTAAATTTTTATTAGAATTGCAGCTTGAGGGTTGCTTGCAGCTAAGCTGAGAGATAAAAGTACTGTGTTTTCACTTCACAGAACTGAATTTAGAATCGTCACACGCACCCCCATTCTATTTCTGTTTGAGAAAAAGCGTTTCCAAGAACAGTCAGATTTGAAACTACTAAATACATTTCTTCACTGTCAGTCATGCTCAGTGGGTCCACCTCTTGGTAATATGACAACCACTATAGGTCACTTTTCAGCAGAAGTTGTAGCTTAGGAATAAAAACTTAATCCTTTAAAAATCTTCTTTCTAAAATCTTCTTTCTTCCATTTTCATATTAGAGAATATAGTGCACTTACTGTAAGTGTATTTACATACACTTGTATAAAAGTGTCTTTATGTAAGTGTAAGATACACGATACCTAGATGGGGAAAAAAAAAATTATAGAGTACACCCTGCAGAATCCCATAGACTCATTACTCCAGAAATTGGTCTGTTCATGACTCCAGAAGTATTTGAGCAGTGGCTTCAGAACAATGCATTTTAATGTGGAAATGTTAAGATAGCTCATTCAAACAGATTCTCTATTCAGTAGTCAGTGCTGGTTTTGCTCTTATATGGTAATACTGAGACAATAGTATTTAAAATACTTGGGAGGGGGAATTAAATCTGCCATTTAAATTTTTAAATTTCTACTCACTGCAGTGAAATACTACTCACTGAGTAGCAATAATTATTAGTAGAAATATGAATATTATTTTAATAATTTTTAAATCTTTTTAAAATTCTTCTGTTACTTATGCAGAGATCTCATCATACAATATCAAGTAATGTATGATAAAAACTGGTCTCAGGGTTTTTTGTGACATGGTTTTACACCCTGGAATTTGTCTTCTGCATAGCTTTAAAAATGCTACGAGGTACTAAAATGATAATCAAAATTGGTTGCATAAGGTGTTTACTGGGGAGGCATATGGGGGAGTAGGAATGACTTTTTTTTTAATGAAGCTGTGTTTTCTTCCTTGCCTCAGTAACTAATTTGCATGTTATCAGGAGAGAATGGTTCATAGAAATCTCTGCACATGGCTTACTTGGTGGTTGGTTGTTTTGGGGTTTGGTTTTTTTTAAGTAGAAAAGCATTTCAAGTATTTTCAAAATAATATAAATTAATCTTTCTTTTTTAGCCTCTTCTGAAGCAGTCACCCTGGAGCAATCAGAGCAGCGGCTGGAGCACGGGAAATATATCCTGGGGAGGAATGCATGGCAGAGACCATCGTAGAACTGGAAACATGGGAATTCCAGGAACTATGAACCAGATCTCTCCTTTGAAGAAGCCTTTTTCTGGTAATGTCATAGCTCCTCCTAAATTTTCTCGCTCTACTCCATCACTGACACCAAAATCGTGGATTGAAGATAATGTTTTCCGAACTGACACCAACAGTAATACTCTCCTTCCTTTGCAGGTAAGGATGGTATACCTGGTGTGTTCATAGTCTTGTATAGCATTTTTACTTCATTCATTTTAAATGAGAATTAAACAGTGGTTGCAGCCCTGATACTTGGTTTGAAAATTGTGTTTCTGTATTATTTTTGGTCTTAAAATAATCCCCATGTGTTCAGTGTATTCAGCAATATATGATCCTCACAGTTGAATAAGAATATTGATTGTCAAGAAAGATGCAAACTGTAGGCGCTGGTGAAGCAATAAAACATAGTATGTTTAATCCAGCAAGTATTTTCTGCCTGTGGTAATGCTTATATTCTTACAAATTCCTTTAAAACTCAAGGTTTTTTTGTTCGTTTGTTTGCTTGTCCTTGTACATAGGTTTTCTTACTTTTGTAGATGGTTCTCGAGTCTTTGTCATGTTTGTCTTTTGCTGGTATTTTAGGGTGATGTTTGTGTGTGAGATCATTTTCCTCCACATTTTAGCACCTTTTGTTTTTGTGTTGTCTGGAAGCCCTGTGATTTAGAAGCGTTAAACAGAAGGATGTGTCTTAGAACTAAAGATCTGGATTCACCTCCTGAATTTTGCCAGTGACATCTTATGTGACTTTAAGTCATTTAACTGCAGCCTCAGTAACCTCTTGGTAAAATGTTATTTTTCCTATTCTTACCTATATTAATTTAGTCATTCCTTGTTAGCAGAGGCCTTTCGTTTGTCATAATCGTGACCACATTTGAGCTGTATTTGCATAAATGGCAGTCTAACACTTATGTAGCTGAGGTAGTCGGAAGAGGGTGCTCCTTGGGACCGGATTTCCCACTAGAATTCTGGTTTTTCTTACCAGTTTTCTGGTGAATTTGGCACAGGAGGCCATGTCCTGACTCTGCCCAGGTGTGCTCTGATACTTGTAGTGTTTTTGAAGCTAACGTGACTTTCGGACATGCCGAAATTATGCTCCAAGTACATGCATTTGCCCATACTGTGAAAACAGGTTCCATTAAGTAGCCTTGCTAGCTAAAATATCGTAGTAGAATAATCTTTTATGTGGGTAGAAAGATGGGGGAAAAAAAAGCTGTACTCTTCAGGAACTGTGTTGTATTAAGTAAAACCTATTAGAGATTGATAATGCTTTGCAGTGCAGGGCAGCAAAAATAGTAGAAAGTAAATGCTGAAATCTGTCCCAAAGATGTTAACCTAAGGGACAGATACAAAAATATTAATCCCATCATACACTGAAACCGCTGTGACACACACACTGGAATTCATATGCAGCTAAGCACAAGTTGTGAATGTATTTGCTTATGCAGTATGTCTTACGAGTCCATATGACCAATACTTTGAACTTTCAGAAGCTTCTACAGTGGTTGTCTAATACAGATTAACTCATTTTATGTGTGAGCAAGTGTCTTGTGCATTTAGGCTATCATGTAAATAACTTCTGTGTAATAGGGTAGAAAAGAAATCCTTGCAATTTAACTTTATAATACCTTAATATTTCTGTGTAAGGATTGGGGGATTTTTTAAAATGTCAGAGTGAGAAGTTGGGCATTCTCAATCATTGGTCACACCTATGAGCGCCAGACCCACCAATAAAATAGGCCTGTTTGGATATCTTTATGCTGTTGATCTGTCTATGCTTAAATCTCCGTGACATGTATAAAGTCATAGTTGCAGAACACAGTAAAAATAAACCTCTTTGAAGGGTTGCAGTGTTATCTACTGCTATTGTGGAAACACTAGATGTTTCCATAAATTACTTTGCTACACTGAAATCGTGTTCTTGTTTTTCAGTTAGTACACTATTGCTATGTGATTAATTCCTTGTGATGACTGTTACATTTTTCAAGTCATAATGAAAAAGTTAAACAGAGCTTGGAGGTCGTGCTTCTTTTCATCAGGCCTTGTTGGCAATTGCAATGCTGTCAAACACCCATCTTTGCTGATTTGCGCTGTGCTTGTCTCCTTCCATAAAAGGCTGTGGTATTTAGATTGAGAATTCTTAAAGATACAGTAGCAATTTCAGAAAATACTGAAAAATAATACTAATTAAATCTTGTGCCATTTGGAAAGTATAGCACAAAAGTATTTGTGTGTGTAGAAGTTACCTATCTCTTCCAAGCTTCCACAGAGCAAACACATTTTAGCATGCATGTTGGATACATACTGCATCATTTACAGTTTTGCAGAATATTTGTTTCTTTGGCCTAACTGCAGTTAAAATTTTGTAGGGGAGGGGACAAAGCACCTCTCTTCCAAACTTCAGCTAGCTCAGACTTAGCAATTAAAAACAGCTTAGAAAAGCTAGTGCTCTCAGAGACTAACTTTGTGTATATCTTTAATGTTCAGCTACCATTTTTTTAAAATGCTAAATATTTTTGCAAAGTCCAGATAGCGTTCAGCATGTCGTCTGCTGATCCATTTTCTGAAAAACATGTACCTCATACAAACAAGATAAACCACAGAGGAATTGTATCCAAGCTTGAAGCTTTGCCGTTCCATCAAACTTTTTTATTATTTGGTATTGGCATTGATGTGTGGTCCCCGGAATAGAAGTGACATCAATTCTGATTAAAAACTGCATAACATTAAATTAATATACCAGTGACAATGAGTGTCCTTTACTGATAACTGAGTAAACTATTATGAGTATTGCTTGTAGGGATGAAAGCAGATTTTCTGTACTTCCTCGTTAAAACTGAAACATATCCCATGTGAAGTTGAATTCACAATGGCCACATTAGTTGCAGCAAAGCCGCTTTTGCTTACGAAAGTTATGAAAGTCATCCCTTAGGATTTTTAAAAAGTTCAGCGGTTTGTTTTGGTTTCAAGTAAAAATAATTAAACATCATGGCAACACTGATTTAAATGTGAGCAAATAAAGCCTATAGCCAAGTTTTTCTTACGTGGCTCACTGTGAGAAGCTGTTTTGCCTTTCTCATGATTTTGAGATGATACTAACTGCATCAAATAAAGTTCTTTCATAGACATAAAACCTTGTAGACATAATTTTTTCTGAGTTCAGTCATACTGCTTCCACCATTATAGGTACTTCATATAGGGAAGGGTTGTTGCCTTGTACTTGAAACATTAAAGGAACAGTTAGAAATCTTGTCAAGTATTGACACCGTACAACTTAAGCATTTAATTGAGGGGCTTATTTCTCTCTCCTTAGAGAGAATCTAGGTTCCTTATTTAGATAATCTAATTCTCTAGAAGAACGTACCTGGCACCACTGACCTTACACAGCCCTTGGGATTGTACTTTAGGCACTTACATTGCATTTCAAAAAGTCAGAAAATATGAATATTCTCTTTTATTCCCTTACCTAAAGTACAAAAAAACCCCAATTATAGGGTACAAAGCTGAAAATATATTTCTAAACCTTTTGATACAAGTGTTTTTCCCCAAAAAAACATGCTCCAGGCATTTCTGTAAAAAACCACAAGGACAGAGATCAGTGTTTTGTATATCCATTTTTTTGATTTATATTTCTTGTACAATGAAAATAATTAACTATTTCTAAATTTTTATTTTTTTTAAGAACTGCAGTATCCTGTTTTGTTTGCAAGCTTAGTTTTTCTTACCATCCTGCAAATAATCTTACTAAAACACGTTAAAAATGTTCAATACTAGACATCAGTGTTCAACTATTTTCATTCTATGAAAAACACTGCATTCTATGAACAGGAATTTAATTTCTGTGTCCCTTTTGAATTAAGGAAATACACTGCGTGTCTAGGTGGTTTTCACCTTGATTTGTCCTTCCTGTTTGTTCAGACAAACAGTGTGTAATGTTCATGGTCCTAAAAGCTGAGTGTTGTTATTCTGTGTTTAAACATAGCTCTCCAGCTGGGGATTGGTATGGTAAGGTCGCATCTTGTACAAATGCAGATTTTTCTTTTTGAAATGTGCTCAAGTTTTTGAAGAAAGCCAATCACATAAAAAACAAAATGTGGTTTAAAATTGTATGTCACAACAGGTGTTAGTTTTAGGTACTTAATTTAAGCTGCTGTCCTGTTCTTCTGCCTTAGAATCACTTCAATTTGGAGAATTTCAAATTTTTGATATGACAGTTTTAGTACAATTTAATACCACTTCACATTTTCAATGGCTGATCTAGATGATACACATACCAGTGAATATTAGGTGAAGTGCAAGTTGCTAAAGTTGGATTCTTAATGCCATGTTTAGACTCCTAAATGTGTGGCCCATTTTTTCAGAAGTGCTGAATATTTGGCAGCTGATGTTAAACTTTAAGGCATTGAGATTATCTAGCTGCAAAGTTTTCTTACTCTTCACAGCAGTATAATTGTCCAAACACTGATCTATAAGGCAGGCTTTACCAGTTTATTTTTTAATGAGGCTATGCTGGAACAGAACAGTTCAGGGTTTTTAATGCAGTGGATTGATTGCCTGGGACTGATTAAAATGACACACACAACCAGATACTTGTGTTTGAGGACCATACTGGGGATATCTCTAATTGGGGAAGGCGGTCTATGACCATGCTTTTAACTTCAGGTTCACAACCTTTGAATAAATAGTATTAGGAGCTGCACAGATTACACATTCAAAGGACTCAGTTAGTGAGAAGTTTGTGGTGCTTACCATACAAATGTTTTTATGATTTCATATGAACTTAGACTTTCCTCCCATTATTTAAATTTGCTTCAGTTATACAGCTCATTCTATTAATGCAATACAAAATCAGAATTAGTAAAATTCAACAAAATATTTAACAACCATGATAGTATAGCAGTGATGTGTATGCTGAGTATCTTATCTCACCTTGTTCTCTGCGTTAAAATGAGTATGTTCTCACCTAGGATCCATCCAAAAGTACATTTGCTATATGTGCTGATGTATTTGCATTTAAGTACTCAAGGCTGAATAGATATTTCTAGATTTGGGGCAGGGCTGTGAGAAACCCAAAACTTGAGTAACATCCTCCCTTTCAGGTGACTAATGTCCCTTTAGTTATTTCATTGAAACTATTAAATACAAATTTTCTAGATTTGCCTTGAAAGTCAAGATTGCCAAGACTTTAATCAATCTCCATAGTCTGGTGTCTGGTTGTTTCCAGGTTATGAATACATATTCTTGAGCTGAAGCACTTCAGTATTTTAAAATGCTTATGTAGCTGGGAAGTAGGTGTGTCTTTGCCAAAGGACTCGTTTGTGGTGCATTTTAGGCTCAATTTAGTTAGCTTACGTAGCTGGTTGTGTCATTTTAGCTTTAAACACTTCGTTGTCAGGATGACCGTTCACAGATGTCTACCAGACATCTTTAGTTCGTCTTTACCACTAATGACACTGTGAAGAGTAACCAAGCAATTTTGGGTGTCTACTTTAAGCCTTCCTCCTTGCTTTTTTATAGAGCTAAAATTGTAGTTTCAATAGGTTTTCATATTAAGTTTCTCATTTACAGTGGTTATGGTTTCAAAAAGGGGCTTATGGTTATAGTATATCCTCACTAAAATGAGAATATTGAAGTTTAGATGTTAGAGATATTTTAGAATATGTATGTAGGAATTGTTAGATTATTACTTCTAACATTAACACTGAATACTATATTCAGGTACTTTTTAAAGTGTGGATACTTTATTACTAAATCAGCTGTCACTTTCTAGAAAGTCTTAAAGCACATTTCGATTCAGGTCACGTTTAAGGTGAAAATGATGGAACTTGGTGAAAACAGTGGAGCTTGTTAACATTTTAGTTTGGGAAGCAATTTTAAAAAGGTTTCTTTAATTTAGCTTTTAACAAACTCAGTTAGTTCATCAAGGTCAAAGTTAGAGTTCTTTTTTGCAGCCAAGACAGACCATACTTGAAATGACTATAAGCTTTATGACTTCTGTCTTCAGCTCCCATCTCATGGTGCTACATTTCTTTAGAATATGAAGAGACGTGTCAAGATCATACCTTAAAGATACTACCATTTACAGATTTTAATACCTATGTTAGCATTCTAATTTTTTACTTCAAATAGTCCTCCAAATCAGTAGTTTAAAGCATGTGTTCAAAATTCAAAGGTGTCAGACTTCTTAACTATGAACTAATGTTTGTGGTTAAAAATTAACAAAACTATTCACCACTCAGTAGCTTTGGTCCTTGTATTTGCTTTATGCATAAGAGACAATATATGAACTTAGAAGTGTGAGTGCAGTTTCTGCAAATGCTCAAACAGGATAATCTTTGCATAAATTGCACGGGTATATTTAGAAGTCCTAAATAGAATATGCCTAGAAAAACTGTTGTTCATCAGTTTAGTATGGAAACTTGCTCTTCAGGGAAAGCTGCCCTCCTCCCATTTGTGCATATTTAGATGCATGGCTTGGGGACTACTTCTCAAATGCACGCTCTTCAGGTGTATTCTGCATGACACTGTCAAAAGCCCGTTCTAGCACTTGTGTTCTGTGGGAAGGGTACTTTGTGCTTCTCCTATTCCTAAAATAACTACCACTTTTCTGTAAACTTTCTTACACGGACAATTTTTTACTTAACCATATCGCTCAGGCAGTTGTACCAATCTGCTGTACAAATGCAGTTATGATTCTCATTTGGGAAAGGTAGGTCAAGCAGGATGCAAGTGTTTAGACAGCTAAAAGTAAAAAACTAGTCTGAGAATTTGTAGTGCTTGGGAGAAGGTAACTATCAGCTCTGAGGGAAAAGAGCTAGCATTTTGTTGTGACATTCCACAGAGATACAGACCTACTGACACAGCAAAAGTTCACTTGGTTCTTAGCACAGGACTGATGAGCCACAGAGCTGAAGGAAATGAAAAATACTTTACAGGAATTCAACCTTGACAAAAGGTGCTTTGGGAGTCAGGATGATAGAACACATGTATTAATATACATGCTTAGGATTGGGAGTTAGGATGATAGAGCACATTTATTAATATACATGCTTAGGTATCAGGGCCTTTTGCCCTACTGATTATCTTTAGTTTCATTTTTTCAATGTGGTTGATAAGCATTTACCTTCAAAAACAATCTGGAACTATCTTTAAGACAACATGGAAGTAGTTCTAATTTTTGGGACTACTTCTATGTTGTTTTAAAAGTAGGTCCAGGTTGTTTTAGAAGATAACTGTTTATCAGTTGCGTTGAAATAATGAAGCCAAAGGTAATCCTAATTCTTGGGACTGTTTCCACATGCATGGAGATCTGGAGCAATCGTGTTCAGTGGTACTGCTTTTCGTGCTTGTCCCAAAAATTGACCAAAACCATAATGGAAGTTTTCTGATTTAGTTGTGCATGCTGTTGTAGAATTGTACCCTTTCAGCAGACCTTTCTAGAAAATACTTGCTGGTGTGTGACTTACATTACTGAAATACTTTTAAGTTCTGATTTGAAATTAAAGCTTCCTATTTGCATAGATGATAACTGTTCTCTTCAAAGATATAGTGTACATATTTGGGAAGCTCAAAACAGTGTTGTAGCATTATAAAGTCAAGAGGCACGAAGATTTAAAATGAACCTTGTACCCAAAGAATGACCTACCTTTAGAGATAGTTACATTCAGATAATGTTGCTTCATAGCATGCAATTCATCAGTGTCATTTGCAATAGAGATTGAAATTTTGAAGCAGTGATTACCAAGATACTACCCAAACTCACGAGTGGGTAGCATGATGTGTGGGTAGTGGGATAGCAGAATGCAATTCCCATATTTAAATCCTGCTGTACTTAAGTGTATTCACAACATTTTTATATTGTGCTGTGCCTGCCCCATTTTATGTTTCCACTGCCCAGAGTTAAGTAACACAAGCCAGGGAAACAAACCACAAAATTTCTAAGGTGTAAAAAGGATGGGAAAAGCTTATTATTTCTTCTCCTTCTAGCAGAGCAAGACCTTTCACATTAGATACACAGAACTTTCAAAATACAATGATGCAAGGGTGAAGTTAGAATCATTGCACCATGTCACCCAGTGGAGCAGTTTACAAATAAATTGCGAACACATTACATGTTTTCCTTTTCCATTTCTCTGTAAGATTTAGGACCAAGTAGTCAGTTTTAGGAATGAACCGTGGTTGACCCTTTTCTTACAGGCTCCTGCTCCACAGAGTGTCATTAAGTCTGTAATAATGACCATTTCCCAGACAGTCATGTGTTACCTCAACACATATTTATGTAGCAGTGATAAAAAAATAAATAAGAAAATATGTAATGAACCTGTAACAAAGATAAAACACCATATACTGTTCAGTCTGGTTTTTACCAATACTAGTTCTTTTCTCCTGTCAATTACAGAGATAGCAAAGCATGTTTTGTCTTTACTCAGCACTGGTTTTTGCAAGAGCACTTACTACCTACCAACTAGTGCCTTAAAATGACTTTAAGACTTCATTAAAAATCCTGATGAGATACCTTCTGAATGCTAGGGGACAGTAGGGAACAGATCCAGCTTGGTCAGTGCTCACACCTTCTATAGACAGCAGGTTTGCTGTGGTAAGCTAGTTCTTTTCATTGTGCTATTGAGAAACAAACCTCTAAGGGCATGGAGGCAGATTAGTTGCTTTAGTTTAATTTTGGTGGTTCTCAGGGTAACTAAAGAACTAAATGAAAGCCAGCCAGTCCCAAAATAAAGGTTGCTGTGAGCTAAAATAGTGCTGGGGACTTGCTGGCACACTGAAACCAGGTTGAAGACTGCCTAATGACGTGTCAGTGGCATTTGGTCTGGGATACAGCAGGAGACAAGAGAAACCTACTTTTTTTAATGTATCATTAAAATTGTCAAGGGCTTCCAGAAATACTAATTTGATTAGATCCTTTATTTTCTAACAGATTGCTTACCCAACAGGAGCCCATTACTCTTAATAATTGTTCGAGGTAGAAGGAGGTGGGGAAAAAAGGCTTCTGCTTCTTCATCCCAACATTGACTAAACTTTCTGAGAGATGAATGTAAAACCCTAGTTTCATCATGGCAAAGCTGATCATAAGTCATAGTGTGTGATTCATAGAAAAATTCTGTTCCCAAGTTTGCTTTTTTACTCCTCCAGTGTGAGGAATACCTGCTTGCTGAGGGACGTAGTTTGAAATGAATCTATGGTTCTGCTAAACCATCACAGAAAGTCACAGTAAGCGTGGATCATATACCTTTTGCCCCCATGGTATACATACTAAGTGGATGGCTGCATCTTTAGGGAATTTCACCAGTCCTGGGATGTATATGATGTATTTCATCCTACTCTGCTGAATTACAATAGTGCAGACAGAAGACAACAGTAAAATTAAGGCACGATTATAGGATTTAAGTGCAGTACAGTCTAGCCAGAAGCCTTGAAAGTAGAAGAGATTATAGTTTTACACAAACTATTTTCAGTTTCTGAAGGGTATCCCAGAAAGACCAAAGAATTTAGAAGTTACCTTGTTTCTGCGTGTGTAACTTGGGTGTATTGGAAAACATGGGAGAAAATGTCTTAGGTAAAACAAAATCAGGGAAAACATTTATAGTTCATTGCAATAACTTTTATTACTGTGAGTGAAAACATATTTAAAGACAGTATGGTAACTTCTTAATATTCATGTGTGAAAGAAATTGTCCTCTATAAGGCTGATAATCTGTTAGTATGATTTGTGACATTTTCTGTTCATAGTTTAGCTTCAGTTTTCCACCCTTTAACCATTAAGTGCTGACCATTTGTAACTCAAGTCTTTGTACGCACAGGCCCTGAAGCCAGCAAGCACAGCCTTGGCAGGGGCTGGTGGCTCATGCTGGCCTCTTGGCCAAGCACCAAGAAAGTGCTCTCTTCTGTGTGACATGACTGCCCTTCTTGTCCTGTACTTCCCCACCTTCCTCACTATTTTACTTGTGTGTGAAATGAAATTGAACTCTTACAGACATTAGTCTCCTTCATTAATCAGCCTAATGCATAACTCTGCTGTGGATCACTAGAACTGATTCAAGCAGTTCTGAAGGAAACAGGCAATCACAGGCTGTCAAATGCAAACACAGCATTTGTTCACACTGCCTCTCTAGTTTTATATTTGGATGCTGTTAAAATTACTGTTAAGAAAATCAGATTTTACTTTGTATCATTGTCCATTTCCAGAGTGTCTGAGTGGGCAGCTTTTAGAAGGAATCTGTGTTTGCTTTTCAAGTTTTTTGTTAAAAATTACAGAATTTGTATTCCAATGCTAAGGCTTTTGTTTTTTTTTAGGATCGAAATAGAATGTATGACAGTCTGAATATGCACTCTTTGGAAAACTCCCTTATTGACATTATGAGAGCAGAGCATGATCCACTTAAAGGTATGTTATTATGCTAAATAAAGAAAAAAGGGTCATCCATTCTGCATATTTGAATTAATACTGATTGTTAATTTAGATTCTAGGTTCATATTAAAATGGCAAATGAACTATTTTCTCACTGGAATGAAAAGTCTATCTTAAGCTGTCTTTTACTGAAAACGTTGTTTCACAGTTACGTAGAACAAACCATCCCTAGTGTTGCCAGTTAATTTTCCCTTTCTCTGCCGTTGAAGCTGAAAAGAAAACTAAAGTCCATTGATAAAATCAGCTTTTGTCCTTTTAAATATTTTTTCAAATCTACTGGAGGATACTAATGCATCCAATCTGAAGAAGTCCAGAAATACAGTTGGCTTTAGAATGCTGGTTCCTCTTACTGTTCTGGGCTCTATTAAATCATTTGGCCATGGCAGTTAAGCATATAGCTAGCGTCTGTGGGCTTCCATTCTAACTCCTTTGTTCATTGTGCATTAACTCTTGTCAATTCTGTTTTTCCATACTTTCTCAGGTAACATTTACTATTGAATATCGGGGCAGGGAACTCAAACCATTTTACTTGGACTGGTCAAATGTTAGTTCATTTGTGGTGTTCTAATTAGACTAACACAGTCTAATTTTAAAATTATCCAAGTCTTCAGACTTGCTTTGTAGAAATTAAATCTCTGCATTGAAGCAGAGACAACAACAAAAAAACAAAACAGGGTTTTTTTCAGCATTATTTACTCCCTTCCATTCTCCATTTCTAGAGGCTCCTGTACTTATTATATATTACATTAGCACAGAAGGGCCTGTTGTTCTCCTAATTTGAAGGACACCTTGCTAGTCTGCTCATGATTCTCTTTAAGATCTGTGTAATCAATTGGAAGACCTGCAGCATTCAGATAGCATTTAATAGTATTTTAAGATTTAAAATAGCCAAAAGTTTGGAGTGTTTTCCCGAGCTGCAAATCACTACAGAGCATCTGTAAGTATATAGCATTTACTTAAACAGTTAATTTTCTTTGACTTTAAAGTAAGTAGAAGCTGAAATTAAACTTTCATAGGTGTTTTTCAGTCTGATCTCTTCTTTCTTACTGCTTAGAGAGAATTAATTCCACTTCAGCAATTTTATCATTTAAGTCCATTATTAAATTCAGTTTCCATCTATTCTACATGTTTGCAAAACATAATTAACACAAAAGGTTTGAAACCTGTAAACAGCTAGCCCAGTGGTAACTGCTGTGTGCTAAAAGCATGCATATCTCATCAAAGACAGTGTGACCAGGTGTATCATTCCTCTTACACAGCATTCTTGCTTCTATTTGCCACACTCAGGTGGTGACTAATACATCTTGCCTTGTCTGAAAGCTGCTCTTAGGCATAAAGGTAGAGAATGCAGATCTTCTATTGCAATATTTGCCATTGACACCTCTCACATTCCTGAAAATGAAAACCAGTCTGTTTCTTCTTTCTATGCACACTGACATGACAAGTGGAAGTGGTTGCTCGATTCCCCCTGCCATCTCACTGTTTTAATTTTGGCTCTGTAATTCAGAAGAGATTTCGGAGGCACAGTGAGCACAGAAAATACCAATTTTTATTTTTATTCATCTCTTCGTACTTCATTATGTTACAATAGATGAAAATTGTGTATTTCCAATAATAATTTTCCAAGGAAAGTAAGACAAGACAAAGCTTTAAGATTTGAAAGTTAATTTGGTTCATACGTAGATACCTTGAAAAACTTAGTAACTGTTTCCATCTGTGCTTTCAAGGGACATGAGAATATGGTGTCAGTCTACAGTTAAGAGATTTTTTTTTTTTTAACAGTTTCACCATCATGTTCTTGCAGTGAAAATTCTGCTAAGTTTTATGTTTGAACTAAAACAGATGGAAGCCATAGATAGTGATGAACTCAAAGAAAACCCATTTTTCTGTTCGAGTGCCAGTGAACAATGCACATGCCAGCTGAATTTAAATAGAGTAATTGTGTGCTGCTATTTAAGTTGATTGGATAAGATACTTTTTCTCTGTGGGTGTGATTTCAGCTGAAACAGCTACGTTATTAACAGTAAGGCATGAGAAATGTTCCTTATGGACTGGAAATTGGAGGAAGTGACCTCGTGCTGTAATAGCCTTTTAGTTCTTCTCTACTCTCTTCTGATTTTTTTTCACCATTAATTGGCATTTCTGTAATTTCTGAGCAACTTTAACTTCTTTTTTTTCTTCTCCCTGCCAGCCATGAAACTCTAACTTGGTTATATCAGTCTTTGTGACTTTTCACCAGAGAAAATCTAACATTTACTTAAAACTCCATCATATTTGCTTGCAGAGTACAGAGGATTAAGAATATTATTGTTGTTATTAATATTATTATTATTTGTTGCTCTTATTAATATAGAATATATATTGTTGTAATTAAATGGTATTTTGTAACTAGAGAATATTTTTATGACAAGTTCTCAAGTAAATTGTAGCACACTAAAACAATGCATCTTTTATATCTGATCATAGCAGTAAAATGAAAGTCCCTGGAATTTTAAGCACGTGTTTCAGATTTAGCTGCTTACAATATCTGGAGTATGACTAAGCATCTTGTCTCACATTTTGCACAATGAAGAACAGACAGTCTGTGACTATCTCATAGCTTTACGTTTTGCATGTCAAGATCCGTTTTAGGAGCAAGTCAAATTTCATCACTTTTGCTTTCATGAACTTGAAAAAAACTATTTCAAATATGATTCACTGAAAGCTAAGTTTATGCCTGCCAGAAAATTGTTTATAGATGACTAGTTTTGGCTTCACTTAGGCAAAGTTTCATCATTACAACAGACATGATCAAAAAAAAAGTAATTTTTAGCTTTCGATAAGATGTTTTCAAGGTAGGGTAATAGGGAGAAGATGTTTGACTTCACTAGTCATTTCAGCAGAAATACTGCTCGTATTAAAACTAATCCTTCCCATGCAGCATTCTTGAAATGCATTTCATAACAAGATCTTAAGTAATGTTTAAAATTATCCCATCCATTCAATTTTAATGAAATATCTGAAGTTAAATTAATTCATTTTTATATCATTGTTCTTAAATACCCTTTTTATTCTTATAATAGTCCCTAAAACGATTGAGAGAAGAATTAAAATGCTGATAACCTGACATATATAGGTATTGCTAGTATAACTCTTCAGACATACCACTTGTGTACTTACTCTTTTTTTTCCCCTTCTTCTCCCCCAAATATCAATGCATTTTGCTGTCAAGAAGCAGGAAAGTCAATGCTTTTGGGCTGAAACAGTTTATGGGGAATGCTTAGAAGCGGTGGTTATATTTTGTATGCAATATCTATTAGTACTGAGGAGGCAGTGATTTAATGGTATTCCTTATTTGCTGTTTTAAACATCTTTCTAGTAAAGACTCTGGCACAGAGAACATTGTCTTCCTTTGCATATGGAAAGTTTTGCTTTCAAAGACATTTGTTTCATATTTTGTGTTATGAAGCTCTAAAGTTTAAAGCTGCACAATTTCTTCCTAGAGTAGTTCAAATTGTGCTCAGAAAAGAGTTTCTGAGGCTGAAGAAAATAAGAGAGGAAAAAATTCTCTCCCTAGTCACATAAAAGGCTTTGAGATCTTACATACAGATTGTTTCTTCTTTCTGTCATAGAAACTTTTTTCTGATAAAAGAATATATTTAAGACTGAGAGACTGATTTGTCTGAATAGATGGACTATCAAAGAGAACCCATTTGGCCTCGTTCTGGCTTGCATAATTCATACGCAAGCATTGGAAAATGCAGTCTCCAGGCTTTCTGTAACTAGGTGTAGTCCAAACATGGGTTTGTGCTGTTGTCTTAACTGCGCTGATTCCAAAAACTATGCTTTTTGAAACTGCTGTGATCCTCAGCCATTAACGCTTACTGGGAAAAGCTTGACTTGGAAGCTTTTTTTCTTCGAGTCAGGAGATCCCTTGAAAAACAAGGAAAAAGGGTAAGGAATTTTTGATTCTCAATCTCTTCATACAATAAATGAAGACTTTTTTTAAAAATGGGGAGAGTAGACATGAAATACCAAACTTGTGAATCTGTGAGTCAGTAATGTTTAAAACAGTAATGTTTTAATATATGGGGATTCCTTCCAACAGTTTAGTTAAATAGGAATAGAAAGTATGCATTTCTAAAAGTAGATGTGAATTTGCCTTAAAATGAAAAGTGAGTAAGCCCCACTACATATATATGCTGAGAAGTTTACAAAAATTTAGATTTTCATTGCCCCTATCAGTAACATGAGATTACAGAAATGTTGCTAAAACTAAGTTTGTTAGTCTTTCCTCATGGTTTGGATTAGCAAGACTTCTAATTGGATTCAGTGGATAAACTGACCCACCAAAATTTATTTGAAGCTTTTTATTTTTTTTCTGTCCTTACCGAAGAATGCATTGAGAAATATGCACCAGGCAGGCAGTTCTGTTAATTTTAATTACATTTAGATAAGGAAGAGGAGGTTAGGTTTAATAGAGCTCTAGTTGCATAAGAAGTGTCAGGCATACCTGCTTCTTAGCAATGTTAGTTTCAATTTAATAATTCTCATGTATCATGGCTAATTAGCAGTAACATGGTGAAGTTGCAAGTTCAGGTTTGCACAGAGAAAATTTTTATAACGTGATGATCTTTCTGATACAGAATGGCAGTGTTAGGCATTGTATTTGTTCCAGATAGTAGCAGCTTATAAATTTTGGGTTCTGTAGAGGGATAGTGAATTAATTACTTTCCATTTTTCAGGAATGGACTAAGTCTATTATTTAAATATTAGATATTCTCTAACTGGTAGTTGATTTCAAACTGCTCCATCATCTTTATTATTAAAACTACTTTTTTAAGCAGGTGGAGGCCACTGGAACTGCTAGAAGACCATTGAATGGTTTATACAATTCTACATTATTGATATTGAAGCAGGATGGGATTAGATAGGATTTGTGCCTTGTTCTTAAAGTGGTGTCTTTTTTTTTTTTAAATGTATCAAAAAAAGAGTGAAAATAGCCAGCTAAAAAGATGTATGTGATAGAAGCAAAGTAAATTGTTACAAGATGGTACTCGATCTTCTGTATTCTACATACTGATATTTTAAGTGAGGTTTAATACAGTAAATGTCCATTTACCTAGAATAACCTGTTAAAAAATACTGTGATCTGAGCTCTGTATAAAAATGAACCCAGTTTCACATGTGAGATGTTCTAAATTTATGTATGTCATGAAATTCAGGTGGACAGCCTAGAAAACAATGCATTTTAGTTCAGCAGATTAATCTGAGGGATAAGAATCTAAATTAACAATATAAATAAGTAGCAGCGATTGTGTTTTGAAAAAGTAAGTAAACATTCTATGTTTAAAACGTTCTTAAAGTTGTAAGTCCGAGTATTAGACCAGGTAGCAAATACAGGGGTTTAGTTCATCAGAATGCAGTTAAGTGTGATTTCATTGAAATAATCATGTAAAAAGACTTAGAAGTATCAGTACAGCAGTGTACTGAATAGTATTACTTGTTTTCCTTTTTAGTCTTGAAGTCATTTATTATGAAATCAGGATTTTGGGCTGCAGTGGTGGGCTCAGATGCCTGATGCACTCCTTCCCTTCCACTCAGTGAGAAGTCCTTCATTATTTCAGCTTGGTGTCCGTGTTTCAGATGCAGCTTATTTGTGAAGCTATAAGGGGCGAAAAAGCAAAAGAATGCAAAAGTGGAGTTGTAAACCTAGAATTTACTATTTTTTAGAAGTTTTCTTCCCCAGGTATTAACACTGGTGGGCTTCTCTCTCTTTCTAGGCCTTAAATCTGGCTTTTGTTTATGAAGTAATTACAGGGAAAAAAAACCCTGGCCTTTATCTCTCTTTCTAAATAGGAAAAGAGGATAAATTCAGATGGGGAGAAAGACTGTAACCACAGACTCAAGGAAGTTCAAGATAATGATGTCTCACAATTTCTTTTGTTGTTTTAGATAGATACAGCATTCTGATTTGCAAGGAACACCTTATATTGTTGCAAGTATTTCTATAGCAGTGTATGTAAACATGATATGACAGTGATCTTGTGAAATTCTTGCTGCTAGACAAATGAGTATTAGCCTTGCTAGAGCAAAGAGCTAAGTATAGGAAAGTTGTTGTACACCAGGCTGAGCAAACCAGTGGCAGCTCCCAGATTGCAATTTAAGGATGCCTTTTTCCCAATTCTTTCCCTATGCATTTCCCAGCATGCATTGCTAGAAGGGCAGAATTTTTATAGTTCCAAGAAACAGCAGGTATTGCTGTAGATGTTCAGTATGACAGAAAAATGTATTAAAACTGGACATTGTGAAGACAAGAGACATAAAGATAGAGGCTCCTACAAATGTTTTTGTTTAGCATTTTGCCTAAGTATGCTCAAAGATTCTGTAGAAGTTAGAGAAGACAACAGAGTCCTTCTGGGTGGCATTCATCTGTCCTTCTCCAGGAGCCTGCCCTAGCCTTTCAGTGCTTCCAAATTCAACAGAAATTTGTACTTACCTAATCTGCAGGTGTTCTGATACCATCCATTCTCACAATAATAAAATCTGTGGGAAGAGAAATAGTACATAGCTGTATAAAAATCTTCTTGCCATAATGCCTGTAAATAATAGGGCTGAACAAAATTTCCTAAATTATCTTAATCTTGCTATTTTGAAGTTTTAAATTTCAGAGTTTGCAATGTGTGCATTTTCAAATTATTTTTTGGCAGAAAATTACCCTGTTGGTTTCTAAAGGAGAAGAGCAAAAATTAAACCGTATTATTTACAGATTTACAACAAAAATTTTTTTTATTCAACCCCAAAGGTGTCCCTTGGGACTCAGAAATATTTCAAGAAATTTCTAGTCTTGCTGCTAAGCTCATGGGTTTACCAGCAGTAGGGGACCAAACACAGTATGATAAGACTTTCTAGACAGCCTTAATATATAGATTGTTGACTTGGTTTTCTTTCTTTTTTTCCCCTGTGGTTTCTTTTTCTTGGTTTTCTTTCTTTTTTTCCCCTGTGGTTTCTTTTTCTTGCAAGCCATCTACATATATATGACCCTGTAAGCATGTGTGAGTTCTACATGCCCATTGCTTCCAGACTGGGTTCTTCTTTATGCCTTTACAAGCATTCCCATTTCCTTCAAAAGATTTACCTGTTAAGTGAAAGTATTCAGATATATATTAGATATATATATATATATATACACACACACATATATATGTATGTATGTATATACATGTATATCTGTTCTTCAGATTATAAGCAAGCAAGTATGTTTGAATAGCAAAATAGATGGCAATGCAGTTTTTTGCACATTAAACCACAGTTTTTCCAAACACAGCAGCTATTGTAAATGTCTCTCTAGGTCAGTGTGCACTACTGGTATGTTTGCAGCTTCCTGTAAACAGAAGAAATCTCCTTTAATAAAAAGGAATTTGTAGTGAACAGACACCTCAGCTGTGCATTTTAAACCATTCATTTAACTACTAAAGTATAATGTGCCACCAGTGTAGTAAAATGCAATTCTTGAAAAATTCTAATGTCAGGATATAAGGTTTTCATATAATTTTTTATTCAGTTTAAAATGCTGAAAATGCTAACTGTAATAGTCTTTAATTTTGTTGAATCTGTAGGTAAAAAACGGCTCTAATTTTGCTAGACTTACTGAAAAATATTACATACCAGGCTTATATGAAGTACACCAAGATGCAATCATAAATCAGTTAATAAAATTTTCATGCCTTGATTGCTATTAACATGATTTTTCTTAGATTGATTCAGTAGAGAAGCACTAAGTTGTAGAAATGCCACTCTTAAGTGATGTGCATAGTGCAGTTATTCAGAGTCACTGTGAAAGAGACGACTAAAGCAGTCAGCACTATTTCTGGGTGTCATGAAACAAAGAGTGGCTTTATCCTATTGGAGCTGATCCCAAAGTACACTGCAGATCTTATGACCAGAGAATTAAGGTTAAGAAGTCTGTTCTTGTCAGCTTTAACTTGGGTCAAGGGTATTGTTGGTTAATGTGATTGGAGTTAAATATTACCTCTTTATTTCCCTTAGGCAAATTCTAAGCAATGATTTTTCATTATTTTTTCTAACATAATAGCTAAAAGCTCTGCATTTGTTTCGTTCTTTGGTTTTTGTTTTCTTTTAAGGTCGCTTGAGTTATCCACATCCGGGGACTGACAATCTTCTGATGTTAAATGGTAAGTTCTAATCTTATAACAGTTTCTAATTATCTCTAGCTTAGCTTAAATCTGACATGTTGGTGTAAAATTATGCTATTTTATTCTGTTCCTGAATTACTTGCCTCTAGTCTTCAGCGCCGATGGGACTGTTGCCATTTTTTGGAGTTGAATGGCAAGAGCTAATCTTGCAACAGCCTTTCATTATATCTAGCTTATTGGAAATCTGAAATGCTCATAATGATGCACTATTCTTTTTTGTTCTCAAGCAAACCAGGGGTATGTTTTCCAAAGAGCTGTAAGAAATCTGTTATACTGAAACAGGAATTAGAAAAATAAGAAGGCCAGAAACACATGTTTTTCTGTACTGGGAAAATAAAGAGTGAACTAGACACTTTGTATTAGACTCATGTGAAATAACTTTTTTTTTTGTTGGGGTTTTTGGAAGTGGCTTTGTCAAGCATGTGTCTACCGTGAAATATGCTGAAGTTAGAGTTCATGTTCATGTTCCTCTCCTAGTAGGTCAAACTTCATGAACATCTGCTATTCAGTGAAGGCGTGAACTTTAGCCTTTGTTCAAGGCTAAAGAAGGAAGCACAGCTTGGTAATCCATCTAAGTCAATAATAAATCAGGGGTTTTGCACACAATGTTTTCTACATTTGGAGAAATTAGAGCTGTAGTGCCACAGCTTCTCTAGATTAGAAAACATGGAAGCTGTTGTACACAAAGGAAGTACACTTGTCATTGACTTGATGAATCTAAATGTTAGCAGTAGAGATATTTTTATTAAAAATATGGTCAGTATATGTTTTTTCAGGATTGAAATTGTGTGGAAGGGGTTTTTTGGGGTTTTATTTTTAATTGCCTTGCCCGTTTTGCACAATCATTTACACTTGTGCAAATGGATGTAAAATTTAAACAAATATGTATTTTCCCTGTGTAACACCGAGTAAATGTTTAAAATCTTAAGGAAATTAAGGTTTAGCTTTATACCCAGTAAAGGAAAATACTGCACAATGGACATTTGAAGAAGTAGATGCTTTGGTATTGAATGGGTAACTTTAGGATAATGGAATATCTTGAAAAGAAAAAATAGGTACTCAACTATTGAAATAAAATCAGTGTTTAGCCAACACAGTCTTGATTCCTCTACGCTGAGTATCAACGTGCTTGCTGTCACAACATATACAACATTTAACTTTTTGTATTTAACTACAGCTTTAAGACCTATTCTGCAAACTGGTTTGTTCAAGTGATATATGTGCAGTTGTCGTTATCTGCTGCTGTACAAGGAAGTGTTAGATGGGAAGGTATTAAGAGAAACAAATTCTTCAATAAGATGGGTGCAAGAAATTAATATTTTAATTCTTTTTATTTTTACTTAGAATGTTGAACTTCTCTTTTTAGAGTTTTGCATGCTGAAAAGCACATGGGAAGTATTCTAACTCTGGAATAGGTAGGAAAAAAGGGGTTTGTTGTTACCATGGACGCTAGGAAAACACAGTGGTACCGGTCTATCGTGAAACCTTACCACAAAGCTAGAAAGAACATGCACTGAAGAATACCTTGCTTTTAACGCTGATGTGGTTTCTCTTGTACTTTGAAAGGTAGCACTTAGTGTGACTGCTGTCCTCTTAAAAAGCTGCAATATTATTTTCAGCCTTCAGTAGGTGAGATAAAAATAACAGTTTGAGTATCTAAAAGGTGCTGCAGCACATAATGTTTAAAATTATGCCCTTTAGAACTTAATTCAGAGCCTTGTTGTAGACACCTATTCTGTATCACATAGCTGGAGTCTGATGTGGCTGTCGGTGCAGGCCAGTGCAGTCGGGAACACTCTTCAGATTGGTGTGTCTTAACTGCAGCTTCGTACAGCTCAAGAACAGAAGCACTGGGAACAGTTTTTTGGAAGCTCCAGCTGCTCAAACTCAGCACAACCTTTCTTTCGTAGCAGGAATTGAGGGGCTTCCTCCAGATGTGCAGTAATGAGAATTATGGTTTGAACACCTATGAAGTTGTAGACTTCAATTTCCTTCTCCATTTAGGTGGATTCAAGCTAACATTTCCCTCTATCCCTGTAACTGATGCCTAAGAGGGAGAATTGGGAGAAGAAGAGTTGGTAATTCAAATACTCACATTTGTCCCTTAGTTTCTCAGTAAGTACTGTAGTAGCTGTGAGGAGGAGTAGGAATACCAGACCTTCATAAAAGCAAATCACAAATATTTTTAAACATCCTCAGTATGCATGCACTAATACTTAACACTGACCCGCTCTGAATTTTAGCTGGATTAATTTCAGTGAATTGGTATCTCTGGATCCCAGAAAGGTTCTGGCGTGAGCCAGGCTGAAATTGTACAGCCCTTTTAAGACAAAGCACTTCTAGATAAAACTTTTTTTTAGGTAATTTTTCCTCTTCTTAAATGATAGAATTTTTTCCAAGTCATTTAAAGTGTGCTTACTGAACTGTACCTAATATTAATATTTACAGTTTTCATTATTTAAATTAATGAAATTAACCAAAGGAAACCTGATTTATGTGTTTTAATAAATTATGTATATTATAATTATATATCTGTTTCAGCTTAAGCTGTAAAAAAAGCAATGCATTTTTAATGACTGTTATCTCTCAAAAGTCAGAAAAAAGATACTTTAAAATACCTGAGTGCATCTTTGTCAGCTTAGAGAGAACATTTTTGAAGCAAATAATAATGCAAGAGTCAAGTTTATTGGGATGTAGGGTGTTTTTCCCCATTACAGGGTTCCCTCCACCTTCTGTAGTTTTAATGCATTGAATTTTTTCAGTGGCTATTGAAATGTAATTCCACGTTTGATTAGTTTAGCAAGGGCATATTAGACTTCGTAGAGATACTATAAGTGGTTGTGCTTCTAAAGAAAGCTGGTTTACTTCAAACAGAAATTACTAAACTTCCTATACAGGAATTGCTAAATGAGCTTCTGTAGCCTTTTAGGCATGCCAAGCTTGAATGGTCAGAGTGATGTTTTTCAGCCTTAAAATCTATGAAGATGTTATTTTTAAAGAAATCTAAATGGAATTTGGGCACCCGAATCCAATAGAATAAAATGGGAATTAGGCACCTACCCCTTTTAGTCTAGACTCTTGGAAATTGTTGCTATAATTGTTTATGGATTTCTTTAAATTACAATTATTAATGGAAAAGGCTGCATCATGTCTGTCGCTATTCGATCGTTATGTCGGAATGTTAATGACAAATAGTATTTTATCTTTCTATAAACTTCACAGTTATCTTTGTAAGAAGTTTGCCTGGTAGTTTTTTTCCTGATATACAACATAGTATTTTTAATTCAGCTCTGTCATTCAGCTGAGTTACTTCAATATGTGCGTATCTTATCTCTGGTACATATTGGAAATATGTGTCTGAATAAAATGAAACAATACATTTGGTATCTTTGTGGTAGCATTGCTCACATAACGTACAAGTTCTACTGTCTTGATGTTAGATAAGCATGCACAGAAAATGTATTTACTTCTGTCTTAAATTTGTGAGCTGATTTACATTGCAGAAAGGGGGATTTTAATTTTTCCCATGCATATAAGCTGTATTAGTAGGCAACTTCAGGGGTATAGAAAAATAAGGTTTTAGCTAAAAAGGGAATATCTTTGTTGTATATGCAACAAAGATATTCCCTTAATTTTGGAAGGTTCCAGTGTTACTGGATTTCATTTTTGTTGGGCTTCATTATAATTCTTGTATGTGTTGCCTAATTTATATTTTCTAGAATAAATGTGTCTTTCATGCATTCTCACTCATTTGAAATCCTTCCAAGTTACTGGCTAATTAAAATACCCAGCTTTATAAACTAAAAGACAAATTTCTCTATGACTTACTATTTGGACAAGTTAAGGAAAACAGTTTAATCTCTCCTGTTTTGTTGCTGTAAATCAATTATTTGCCTACAGTGTCTGGCCTCTTCCAAAAGAGCTGTCTTCCCTGCAATTATTTATCTATAAACATATGCACTGATTATGTGTATGTTAGATACATCTGTGTAATCTGGATGTATAGATAAACCTGTAATTAAATGTATTTATACAGGCGCCATGCTCTGTAAGGTGTAAAACATTATATGCATATTATTCTAATAAATACAGAAATTCTGCATTTTTCTAGATGCAGAGTAGCACTAGATCCCTCCCCAGAGTAGTTTGTAATCTAAATGAGCAAGATGGTTAAATTTTAGGGAGGAAGGTTTGCGATACAAGTAAAGTAAGTGATGTGACAACATCAGGTAGTTTTTCTCCTGTTTTCCCTGATTTCATTGTTTCGCTGAAACAAGAAATACACAGATAACTTTGGTACATCATTGTAATTTCCATATGTATAAATACTGCAGCATCTACCATTTTAAGTTCAACTGCATTGGGGTTTTTAACATTTTAATAACCCTTTTTTTGATTTTCCTTAAAATTACTGTTGCCTTTTTTTGAATGTACAAAGAAAAATACTTCACTTGTTCTGTAACAAAATATTTTTCAGCATATCAGCTTGTCTTAACTGTGAAAATGTAAGAAGATAGCTGAGCTGGTTTGGTGGGCTGAAAGGGGCAGAAGAGAAGAAAAGCAGTGTCCTGACACTTGTGCCTAAAGATGAATATTAGTATGCATCACTCTGTTACCCTTTGAGAGAGACCACAGCGCTGCAACCATTGCTGTGAATGGGATGCACTTGAATTTTCCTGCTTACTCTAGTTTTATTTGTGGATGGAATTACAGAGAAGAAAAAAAAAAAAGGCGTGTAGGGGTTAGGCGAGGGCTTAGTGACGCTACTGCTAATGCTATGTGGGAGTCACTTTGGCCAGGAGTCAGAGAAGATTTGTACATGCTGCAACACTGACACAGAGCTGCGTGTCTTCTGAGGGCCTGGCTTCAGGGACAAAATGTGTCTGAAGTTCAGCATCAGTCTCCCCAGCACCTAGTGAGAGAGCTGGTCACACATAAGAATACACTATTTTGTGGATTCTATTTTGATGTCGGAAATCTAAATGAAAGTGTTTCTACTTGGTTAGATACCCATGTCTCTTTCAGAAAGTGGTTTTTTTCTGTTTTGGCTTACTAGTAGAAAGTTGGAGGATCTGAAAACCTTGAAGCAAAAACTGTTCCCTTCAGTAATAATAATTTCAGGTGAGAGAGAATAAATGTAAAAGCAAGTTCAGTGCAAGTTGGATAGAAAGATGATGACTGTTGTGTAAAAAATAACTGTTCTAAGGGAGAAAAAACAAAGATTTTTCAGAATTCTGTAAGCAATCCACTGAATTTCTAGTCAGAAGAGATCAAGGTAACAAAGGAAAAAAAATGTTACATTTAATAAAATTTTTGAAAACCCCTAATCAAATAGGAGGTACCAGGATATAAGTGTTTCATAATATGAGAATGGAACAATGAATGACATTTATGAATCAGTGATTTTATGCGTCTGTACGTATTTCAGTGGCCCAGAACAACAGTTGCTTTTAGGAGAATTGTATGTACAGATGCCTCATAAAATCACAACAATAATGTCAAGACATGGCAGTCTGTTCCTAAATGTTGCTATGACATTATGGTTAATAGTAACATTATCTATTTGGATACTTAACCTATACTGTATAATGATTAAAGTATTTTTTCTCAGATACCGAGTCTGTGAAACAGGAATAGAAAATACTTTGTGGAAATGTAACTAAGAAATTACACAAAGCTTAACAGTTTCTGTATTAGTAATCTGTCTATTTTTAGTTTTTTAGCCTTCAGGCAGAGAAGCAATCAGTATGGTCTTCTGAACTGTAGCTACAACCATGATCTCTTTAAGAATCTTACAAAACTCCAAAGTTAGGAAAATCTTGGATTTACTTGCAGTCTGTGCAAAATTGTTGCTTTGCCTTTGTGCAGTGTTTTTGATACAATGCTATTTCTTGTGACTTGTGCCCTGATTTCGTTTGCTACCACAAGGCATCTTTTGTTTCAAACAAAACCTTGCAGTTAATTTTCTGCTAGGTCTTTTCATGAAAAAGGAAGGTCACGGCTTACAGCATTTGCATTGTCACTGCAAAGGACTGCACAAACTGTTCCATGTGGACCAGGATGTTTCTGTGATTAATTTAACACTTGCTACATGCTTTTTACAGTAGTATTATCCTTTTTGCAATTTCATTACCCTCTGTGTGTTATTTAGGCACTTGTGTAAGATACAAATTACATTTTGAGAAGAATTGCAAAGTTGCCATAATTAATTCATCCATAATTAACATGAAGTGAAGATGATGTTTAAAGATGTTGAAATATTTGAAAGAATGTTCTTTACAGCTGGTGCTAACATCAATTTAGTAGTAAAATAGTATGGTATTTATGTGAGACTTCAATGCATTCTCATCTACAATTATCAGTACCAAGTACAAATGCAGATTTTTACTTACTGCTTACCCACATGGTTCTTCGTATCTTAAATATTTTAGTATGTGGGCATGATACAGTTATTTGACATTTTACAATTTGTCCTTTGTTTGCATGCAGCGAGGAGTTATGGGCGAAGACGAGGTAATTCACTTCTATTTGTTACAGTTCAATTAATTCTGATCTGTTACCGATCATTATGATTAATTAATCCAGATTGTTGATTGTAATTGCTTATCTGCATGTTGTCTTAGTTTGGGGAAGATGGAGGGTGTGAGGGAAGGAGGAGTGCAGTCTGGATTGTTATGATCATTGTTCTCTTAGTGTCTGAATTGGAAATATTTTAACCCATTAAAAACTGCAGTTCTAATCATAATTTAGTTCATGCTAATGGCTACTGCTTGCAGTCATTGCCCCCTTTAAAAGTATACAGTTTGCTAGTTGTCCTTCTAACTCATCTCCTTTTGCTTCTGTAGAAGCAGTAATGTACAGAGTAAAAACTAAAAGCCTTTCATAAACTTAGCCAGAAATCTAGTAGACTGCTCTTAGAAGTAGTAAACAGATCTTCATAGTATAAGCAAATACATGCTCACTAACCTTGAAAAAGCTGTATGGTTTTAACTACAATAGGTTGTGACCTGAAGTTATTATAAAGACCATGTAAAACATGCAAAAAAAAAAACCTGCCAAGATCTTTGGTAGCTTCTGGTATTCACCACATATACATCAGTTCATGTGTCTGTCTTGGTTTCTGCATTGGTTCATAACTGATTGCTTGGTAGCCATAATGTAGAGAAGGATGATGATGTAGATCATGGTCAGTGGATATAACAGTACAATTGTTTTGACAATTCCTGTCAGATTCTGCTTGTTTTGTTACTTTCATAAAACAAAAAGAAACAAGTGTTTAGAAGGGCTTATCTTTTTTCTTCATATCATCAGGAGAAATGTGAAAGCCTATTGAAATGGAAAAACAAATCACCATTTTGCTTTCTTTATCTGAGAGACATTTAAAAGTGAAGAGGATGGGGAATAAAGTATTAGGAGTCATATAGACCGTATTACTCTGAAAGTGTTTATCCATTGTCCTTCATGCCACCTTAGCTCTAAGAGGAATATAGTGCTTTCGGCAAACCTTTACCCACATTAAAGTAAAACTGAGCTCTCTGGTATAACTTCAGAACATGTTCTCCTGGTTTTATTTGTAAAGAACAATTCTCATTGTTCTTAGATTTTGACATGGGTCTGTGGGTAAAAATAAATTACTCTGAGGATTATTCTGTGACTATTTTCCCTGTTATATACTTGTTTATATTGTAAGTTTTATTGTCTAAGAAGCACTTCTTATAAACCAAGATAAATTAAAGTAATTTTAGGTTTAAGATGCTGAGACTAACTCTCCTGTATTAGTAGAATGTCTTAAAATTTCCACTTTGCAGTTTCCTGCAGGTTCCTGCAATATGAGTCTTACTTCTTCCATTATTGCACTTACTCCTGTCACTGTCATTATGGTAACAGCTCCATCTTCTCCGTCATTCACATTAGTAATTCAGAAATTCATTGCATCCCCCTTTTTTGGTTGTGCAGCCAAATCTTACTACTTGTTCATATACATCTTTAAAATTTGATCATTCTTACTTGTCTTCATAACTCAAATTCATATCCCCATTATGCAGCTGCTACAGTCTTCTGAGATTGCTCCTCTTATGCCTAAATAGGTGATACGCAAGAAGAATCTGCTTGCCTGCTTCATCCAGCTATGTTAGCTTTGTGTCTCCCTTGCTTGCTCACTTTTCTGCCCCATTGAGCACCAGCTACATGCTTCCACTTTCTAAGGCACTCTGCTGATGTGTTACAGACCTGTTGTGTCCTTACGATATGCTCCCCACTAGTCATTCTCAAACATGCCTATCACCAATTCTAATGGAAAGGAGGAGCCTACTACAGCTTTCTGCGTTTGCTGTGCTCCTCTCCATCAGATGCCTGCTGAAGACACAGATATGCCACCATAAAAATGATGTAGTTAACAGTCTTTGTTACTTGGTACATTCCTGAAGTCCTGCTTTTAATTCTGTGCTCCTTGTGATATTTTATGATATTTGGTTGTTTTATATCATCCTATGTTTTCATTCAGTTTTTCATTGAGATACAATAGAAGGGTCACTAGGCATTACCATAACATAGGTTATTTGTCATAACATTTGCTGTATGTTCTCCAGCCTTGTCTTTTAACCACCTGATTTCTCAGATGGTCTTCTGGAAATGAAGGGCTTTCCTACTGCTCTCAGCCCCAGCTGGTCAGCACTGGATCTGCTGGTGTTTCTAACCAGGCTTTTCTGGTAATGTCACCCTGAGTGGGGAGAATTAAAGACTGCAGTACTGCTTACAGCCAAAGTACTGCAGACTCAGCTGTCAGGGACCTACTGCTCCTGCCTATGGGTTTTCAGTGGGTGAATCTGGAAGAAGTTGGCCATTTAAGATTAAAAACTAGCTTGTTTCCCAAAAGTGTGCTGAGTTGTTTTTTGGTTTGGCTTCTTGCTTCTTTTGGGAAAACAGTTGAATGAATTAATAATTATTTTTTAAGTGAGTGGCAAACAGGAAAAAATGGCATTTCAGAAGAAGTGGTGATGTGGACTATCTGTTTTGCTTCACAAATTCCTTCTTTTGGGGCTTTTTGCAGTTAAAAGACTGACTTCTGATTTTGAAACTGCCATTAATCTTAATGTTGCTGACCTAAAGCAATAAAAGATTAAATATGCCAAGATGAATATCCTGGTCTTCTGAATTTTTTTTTGTTTGGAGTTCTATAAAATTTGTAAATGTGAAATAGGGAAGAAATAAATGTAAATATGAAATAGGGAAGAATTACCATATTTTCACTTCCCTCTGCCCTCTAAGTGTCTGTTTGGGTCAGATTGCATTTGCAAAGCCATCCTGTGAACTTCCAGATTTTACACTTGCTTTGCAGGGTAACAGTAAACTCACTGCTACATGTTAGGAACCACCACAAGGCTTGCCTCCAAAACTGTGGTAAATTGAGAGTGAGAAGGATAAGTCAGCACTGTGACTCATTTTTCAAGTGTTACGTTTTGCACATTTACTAAAATTCTCTTACTTTCTTAGAAATTGAATCTATTCTTAATATCAGCATCAGATACCTTTAGAAGATATACCTGTTTGAAACTTGTTATTGTGACCATAATGTTTCTGTTTCCGTATTCAATTAAAATTTAAGGGTTTTAGACATGCAGTAGTCAGTCATTCAGGTGGAAGAAGTTATCAGTTTATTTTGTAGCTAAACCAAAGGCAGACTAATGAACTTACTTAAGCAATCTGTAGTATTTTCTCTTCATAAATAATACCCTTTGTTTAAAATAAAATTACTACTTTCCTGCCGGATGCAGCAGAGCAACTACCATATAATATAGTATGAATTATTACACTTGGAGTGATGTCAGCCTGCAATCTTGAAATTCCATTTTGAAGTTTAATTTTTTCATTCTCTTAATTTTCTTTAAACTAATGACAACTTTTCTAATGTCTTCATATTTTCATTTTGACTCTCCAGACTGCTATTCCCCCATTCCCTAAAATTACACAACCACGTACTGCCACAAAATTATTTTAATGTACATTACTATCTTTTCTTTTTAAGGCCGTTCTTCCCTCTTCCCAATAGATGATGGCTTGCTGGACGATGGTCATAGTGATCAAGTTGGAGTCCTGAATTCCCCTACCTGCTATTCAGCTCATCAGAACGGAGAACGAATTGAGCGTTTTTCTCGGAAAGTGTTTGTTGGAGGTCTTCCACCAGATATTGATGAAGGTGAGCTGCCTGAAAACTAAACAGACTTAAGTTTGGAGGGAGAGACAAAGAGAGGTCATGAAAAACCTGACTGAAGTAGTAAAAATAAGGCACTCAGCAAAATAATGTGGTGCAAAAGGCTATAACTATATGTTCTTTATATAAGTTGATGGGTGTGTTGAGCTTAATATCTCTCTTCCTGGTTTTGGGATGGTGCAGTTGTTTCTGATTCTGCACTTGCAGATCGCGGAGCTGCATGTAATGCCTGGAGTGTGTGCTCCTGCTTATCTTGCATATTCCTTTCAAATACATCTTTCCTTTCAAATGATCTCAGCCCCCCTCTATCTGTGCCTGCTTTATTTTGTATTAATAGAAAACTTCCACTCGTAAATGAATTTCATATTCTATTTTGCTATTACCTGAAGATCTCAGCAGTGGCATAGAAACGTTACTGTTATTCCTGATGAGAAATAGAGAAACTTAGGCAGAGCAAGGTCAAGTGGCAGAGCACTCTTGATGCATAGAACAGAGACTGTACTGCAGAAACTCAGATTGTTAAGTGATGCAATTGAAATTGCTTTGTACACCAGTGGTGATTTGAAGTAATTGTGCTGTTTAATAAGAGGTTTCTCCTGTGCAGATAAATGTAAATTGCATGTTAACTTTCTAACGTAAACAGAAGTCCCTTTAGGAGGTTCATTGTAATCCTAGAATAACGTGCAAACCAAATAAGCTGACTGTGTTTAATTAACTTTCAGACATGGAAAGACCGGATTTTGGTTCCATTTTCATTGAGATGCTTTCCTACAATGTACTAAGGGATTTATTTTAATACACTTCAGCACAGTTGTCTGTAATACAAATGCTAAACAAAAACACATGGAAATAACATTTTATTTCTTTCCTCCGTTTTCATTTGAAGACCGGAGGATATGACTGAAAGAAATTGAGCATATTTATATTTGTGTTGCTGCTTTTATATAGTTTGGAGTATTTTTTTCTCATGGCCAAGGCTTTTCCAGTCAGTGACATGTAGGTGTGGCTGGGATAGAAAGACATCATAAAGTTGTGCAGTGGGAATAGTAGATCTTGCAACAAGACTATTCATGGTTGTTAGAAGCACCTCTAAATAGACAATTTTAAATTTCTGTCTCTGATACATGCATAGTACCTGCTATAGGACAGATATCCTGTATATATTTCCTATCTGTAGGGAACTGTTAGCATATTTATTGTGGTGTTACTTGGTGTATAAATATCTACTTACAAAGCTCTGAACTGTACATCACTAAACAGTAAATTGATTTGATTTCATCCAAACCAGATTCTGATTTGAATTTAGGGAGGTACCATGCAAGTTTTCATGAATGGCTTTAGTTGCCCATATGCTTCTGAAATGCTGCTGTTTTTAAGTAATAAAAAACAAATGTAAGATTAAAATCACCACAAATACATTATATAAATATTAACACCTTGGAAGATAACATCTATTTTAAGTTTTTTGTTTATGAAACTCTAAATTTTGTTCTTTTTCCAATGAAATGTCAACCTTTGCTAGAAACAAAGGTCTTTGCTTGATAGTACTTTTTCACTGAGTTATGTTATTTACTTTAATTGCAACTATTGTACTTGTTTTTAGATGAAATTACTGCCAGCTTCAGACGATTTGGGCCCTTGGTAGTAGACTGGCCTCACAAAGCAGAGAGCAAGTCCTATTTTCCACCAAAAGGTAAGAGTTGGAAGGTTTTGATCTGTCACTGAGTGCAAATCTTGCTCTGGGAAACTGTCTCATCTTTTTCCAAAGGGTATAATTTACAGTCCCTGTGAACAGTTAAATCCATTTCAGTGCAGGTTCAGATATAGTTCCTTTACATACTGAGTCTAAAACCTGTTGTTTTGCACCTGTGCCTGATCAGGTCAGCACTGTGTAGTTGTATGTGTCATTGATCATCAGTTCTGTATTTGCATTTCTGTCTAGTTTCCAAAACTGAAATTCGGTCAAATTTTTTAAGACTAAATCTTAGATAAATCTTTTCCTAGGAAGTTAAAGATGGGAAGCTGAAGGATGCATTTGGTTATCCAGTCAAGATAATCACATACTTTGCATCTTTCACTTTTAGGATGTGAACTTCCTACTGAAGCACTAATCTTTTTTGATAAATGATTAAATATTGATTTTTTTTAAAACTATTTCTAGTGTTGCTGTTAGACTAGATTTTTTTACTATTACTTACAAAGCATTGGAAAAACCATTCTGTAGGTTAAGTAGTTAAATTATGTAAGATATCTGTACGTGTACAGTCATGTATTTTTACATATAAAATAAATGCAGAAGTGTGATCCAGACTTGAAAGCAATGCAGAGATTATTGATTTTGTAGAGAAGGCAGCAATTCATTCTTTCTGTGGAATGTAGGAATGACAAATGTAGTATAGTTCTTCTGTAAACTGATTCTTTATTTATCTGTGCATCTATGCTGGGGAAAAGACAGGATTATTATCCCCGATGGCCCCTCTAAAGAGTGGGAAATGGAATTGAAAGCATTTGAATAGCATTTATGAATGCTACATGGAAATTCTAAGACAAACAAAGAGACTTTGGCTTTTTTGATTGTCAGCCCAGCACACAAAGCTAGTGTCAAGTTAAATTTGATTATCTTAAAGACTGCATCTCTCTTCATAAATTACCAAGAGAAATTCTCAAGGAACTCTTTGAAGAAGATGCATCTCACAGAGTCTGTGATGAATATATAGAAGACAGAAGATGTAATATATTCTTACCTGAAAGGAGTGGATTCTGGCATTTGTTTCCAAGGTGATAGTCCTGTCTCAGCATATGAACATCTTGAGGATGTATTTCCAGATTTCCGTATTTGATGAAGCTTTTTGATATAGTTGGGTTATTTATAATTACCACAGTAAGAGAAAAAAAAAACCCCAACTATATTGTAAGCAGAGCTTCTTAAAAGCAGAGAATCAAATAGAAGAACTTAAGTGTGTTGATCTAATCAATTCAGGAAACATTTGCAACCTAAGTGATAAGTTGATTTCTCATGATTAACTGATCCTTACTTGAAAAATAATAGCATTTACTGTTCTTCAGTCTTAACACTTCAGCCTAATTTTCAGTTTGCTGCATTATTCAGTATTTTTTGTAAATAGCCTAACACATTTAAAATGGAGTGTAGATTTCTCTTTGTAAATACTCTAGAAAGATACAACTGCTGACTGGTAGTGTGTATGTGTCTCTTTTGTTCAATGCAATACATATGACCCATGATTATTTTGTAGAGGAATTTCATTAAAAATTGTCTTTCATTAGTATTACTTGTGTGGACAGACAAGAACCATGTATATATATATTAATAAGGTGTCTGAAGCGGCTAAGGATAGGCAAAATAAAGCTTTGAGATCAATCAGTAGCAACCAGTTGAGAAATATATACTATATTAGCTCAGGGAATTAATGTTATTATTTTCAATCCCCATTTTCTAAATTGTCACTCTGCATGAAATCAATTCAGTGCCTATGTTTTTCTTTGTTCAGTCTCATTAGAGATTTGCTGTAGTATTGGTTTCCAAAGACATCTCAGAATTATGTCATTCTGGACTGATTCATGTAAGTCTTCTCTGTGGTGAAGAGATGCAGCCTGGGGTTTTTTTTCTTACTGTTGTTCAGTTTTTCAGGCTGTGCTTCCTTCCAAGCTCTCTGCTTACAGAAGGTCCTGAGGGAAGGCCAAGTTCGTAATAAGTGTTTCCTTGCTGAAAGAAATTCAGAAAGTGTCTTGATCCATCAAGGCTGGCTGCCTCCTGAGAAACACAAACTGCTTGTTCTTAACTAATTACATTTTGTGTTGGTTCACCACAAAATTAGACCCAAACATAACAGGAATTTTTACAACTTCACACTGATCTTACAAGGAAGCTCTGTTCTGAATAAAAAACTCTGTTGAGTTCAAAGTACAAAGTCTGTAACAGTGATCTGCCAATTGTAATGTAGAATTCCTTCCTTTCTTTCTTGCCACTGTTTATCATAACTCATGTTATTACGTAGTTGGCAAATACACTTATTTATGAAACAATACACGTGTCCAAAGTAACTTGTCAGGTTGAGGACTCCTCCTTGTGATAATGAAGCTCTCAAAGAAATGGTGCCATGAGGATATGGAAATACAAAAAATGCCTTTCAAAATACATCCAGTTGTTTGTGTCCTCTGGGCTATTTATAGTCTGTCTCAGAGGATAATCTGATTTAAACAGGACAGTGTCCACAACCTTTTCTAACTGGTTGTTTCTGCTGCCTTGTATCAGAACAGTTGTGCAGTAGCTTCTTTCTTCAAGGTTCCCAGTTGCTAACTCAGAACTGACTAGCTGAAAAACTTAGGTTGGAAATGTTCTGCTTCTGGTTTCAGAAGCAAACCCCCAGGTCCATACAAGTTCTGTTGAACTTGTTACCAGCTAATTTGATCACACTGAATAGGATCAAACTCTGGATTCAGGCAAGTGACTGTAGGTGTCTTCATGTGTGATTAGTGTCTAAGCTTCCTTTAATCGATGTGAATCTGGCCAGTACAACCAGTAGAGTATAGAGAGCAATTCAGATCACTGTAACATAAGCACATTGAGCTTGATTCATTTATCCATACTGAGGATATCGAAAAGTTAGATACATGGTTTCACAAATATAGTGCAGCACCACATTTTTTTTACTTTACGTGTGTTTTGGAGTTAATTCTCCATCAAAGATGGCTAAATGTAAAACTGAAAGATGAGTTATATAGATCTGTTGGTTGTATTAACCTGCAGCTTGGACTGATTCTTTCTGATTTAAGTTAAGGTGCAGCATTCTCTGGACAAGAATTGCACTATACTGAGGCCACTAAGTGTCCTCTGTGGAGAGTCTGTCAGGACAGTAGAGGAACCAACCCCAGCACAAAATACCACTGCAGTTACTGGTATGTCACTACATGGGCAGTGCCGTGCTGGCTTGCACTGATTTTCTTGACTCCTCCTCTAAGCCGTTAGTGACAGGATTTAGCTGGAGGCTGATAGAACCTAAAGCTGCTCTCTGATTCCTACACAGAATATGCATAACAAGAAGCATCCTTTCTCCTTGTGGTAAACTTCAATATTATTGTGAAATAAAGATTTTTTTTTTTTTCCCTTGCTCAGAAAATCATGTTTGCATGAATCTAGTGTAGAATGCTTTGCTTTGGATTTTGCTTTTGGATTGTTCTTTATATAATGAATACAAAAAAATTAATTTGGTAGGACTCTTCAAACAGCTAGGCCTTTCAGACTTACCTGATGGGCTTTCTGTTTCCAGTGCTCACCAAATACATTAAAAAAATACATAATTTCTTGGTCTTGTTTTGTTAAGATAAATGGCAGCTCATGACTCAGTACAGTGTCTTTAGAAATCAGGAACTGTAGCTCTAAAGCCAGTTACCTCCAGAAAGACTTGTCTATTATTTGATGTTATTTTCTGAGTATGAATATTACCAAAGTCACCTACACCGATTGCCTTCAAAAGTGGGACTATTGCTAATAGTTTTGGTGTTATGCGGAGGAATTTAGTTAAGTGATAAACACCAAATCTTGACTCCCACAGAAGATAAAAATTCTGGTAGAGGTGCACATGAACAAGTGATTTTTATAAAACTCTTCCATCTATTACTTTTCACCTTGTGAAATACGTACAAAACATAGAACCTTTGTTTCTTGGTATGAACATGACCTGCTGCTGTTGGTATACATGATCCAAAGCCATGAAGCAGCTTTATTCAAAGAAAACTATTAGAAAGGCTTTGCTTTTTCGTTGTAAACAGGCTTGTATCGCTATTGGCTGTGAAGCTGTTCAAGTTACGAGACTAATATGCTACCCAAAAAAGCCAAACTAGGGAGTTAAGCTGTCTCACAGTACAGTAGAACACCTCATACTCTTCGCGCTACCTCCCCCACGTTTCACTGTGATGTGTACTTTCTACCACACGTGCTAATTGCAGTTCACAAAATGACTAGTAAGGCACTTCTTTATCATATTTATGCATGTGGCTTCCACCACTGCACTGGCTTTGCATCTACATCTACAGTAGTTAGTGAGTTATGGATGTTGAGGTGAGAAAAAAATCCAATAAAAGCATATATTGAGAAAGCAAAAATGAGTAAGAATAACATTTGTGCCATACAGTTGTTGGCATGTGGTAGGTGTAATAACAAGAATAGCTCTATTTATGATGTCTGAATGAAATGCTAAAGATAAGACTCTAATTTCCCTTTGAAAGCACTTCCTAGCTAATGTATATAGGCTGATTGCCTGCATAACTGGTATTCTTTGGAGAAGTCTGTGGCTAATGTGTAGTTGATCTGTGCCGAGAAATGTACCCTGGTCCAGGACAAGTGATGGAAAGTAGTTTTTGTGCAGACTACGCAAGTCTAGGTTCTTTGGGAGGGATTCTCTTTTTTTGTACATGGCTATAGAATCAGTAAGGTTGGAAAAGACCTCTAAGATCATCGAGTCCACCTATTAATGTAACTGTGCCAGGTCCACCACTAAACCATGTTCCTAAACACTACATCTACACGTATTTTGGACACTTCCAGCGATAGTGATTCCATCACTTCCCTGGACAGCCTGTTCCAGTGCTTGTCCGTTCTTCCAGTGAAGAAAATGTTCATAATACACAGTCTAAACTTCCCCTGGCACAACTGGAGGGGGTTTCCTCTTGTGCTATCATTTGTTATCTGGGAGAAAAGATGATGACCCCCCTGCCTCACTACAGTCTCCTTTCAGACAGTTGTAGAGAGCAATAAGGTCTTCCCTGAGCCTCCTTTTCTCCGGGTTAAGCACCTCCAGCGTCTCCTTATAGAACTTGTGCTCCAGACCCTTCCCCAACTCTGTTGCCCTTCTCTGGACACGCTCCAGCACCTCAGTGTCCTTCTTGCAGTGGGCCCAGAACACATTTGAGGTGTGGCCTCAATAGTGTCAAGTACAGAGGGACGGTCACTGGCCTGGTCCTGCTGGCCACACTATTTCTGATACAGGCCAGGTGCCACTGGCCTTCTTGGCCACCTGACCACACACTGGCTCATGTTTAGCTGACTGTCAAACTAACACCCCCAGGTCCTTTTCCACCAGGCAGCTTTCCAGCCACTCCGTTCCCAGCCTGTAGTGCTGCTTGGGGTTGTTGTGTCCCAAGTGCAGGACCCTCACGTGGCCTTGTTGAACCTCATTTGTTGGCCTTGGCCCATTGATCCAGCCTGTATGTGGGGACCTGAGAAAATTATCTTCTCAGCCTGGTTTTCTTAAAAAAAAAAAACCTCTTTATTTTCTTCCGGGCTAGACTTAGGGAGCAAGATAAATTGCATTCTAAATCATTGAAGGTCTAGAGCTGTGGAGCAAAACTACAGACAGACCAGTTTGATGGTACAGACTATACCCTAACTTTATGTCTTCAGAGGGGGAGTAGTACAGCTGAGCTCATGACACAAGGCTTTCTGAGGCTTTTAATTAAGTGGGATAAACCAAGACATGTTTTTCAGATGAGGTTGAGAGGGCAGTATTAACTATGGTTTTTCTACTGCTTTCCTTTCCACATCAGGAGTGGTTGTAGGAAGTGACCCTGAGATTAGCTCAGTTGGATTGAGCATGGTGCTAATAACAATCCAAGTTGTGGATTCAATCCCTCTATGGTCCGTTCATTTAGGAGATGGACTCAGTGATCTTTGTGTGTCCCATCCAACTCAAAATATTCTGTGAAATATGTAGTAATCCTTATCACTCATCATCAAGGTCTTGTATTTGAACTTTTTATCTTTTTGTAAGGTACTGCAGTTAAGCATATTAATAGCTGCAGACACAGAGGTGGTAGATTATATGGAGGCACTTATCATCCTTATGTATCTGGACCTACATGGCAGTACCTTTGATTTGCATTAGGATAAGAACTGATGAAAAATCAGTATCTGGAGAATCTTTGTATGTCTCATTCCTTAGACAGTATCTTGTGCAATTAACCCTGCCTTTGATTAATCAAGTTCTTGTACTCCCATCGTTCTTGTACTGAGCTCTCCATTCAAACTGGAATGTGTGTGCATGGCTTCTGACCAAGTAAGGACAGTTACATGGAGCTTATCTCACCCATGCCAGTCGGCACATGCCTCGTTCACTGAGGGGTTTTTTTTGCATGGGTAATACATGCATTTTAAATTCTGTGAAATATAGTGAAAGATATCCCCATTAAAACAGATTCTGAATTTAAATTGTGATGGATTTTCTTAAGTTAAACAGGTCATCATTAAAAAAAATACTTTTCAGCAGTGAAGTATGGGCTTTACAAGGAAATGCTTCAGCTCAAGCCCAAAGATTCCCTATGAGATATTTGTTACGAAACTAAATAAGATTTACATAAAACTATAGAATACATAAAATCCTGTCATGTATCCCTTTTATGTAGCTGTGATGGGACTGTGGTATGAGGGATAAGAAATAAGGTACAACTTATTAGAAAGACTAGTATAGACCTTAGAGCTTTTTCTTTAAATCCTGTTTTTGTTCCCACACGTCTAAAATCAGTTGTGCATTTGTTTCTCAAATCTTATGTTGTTAATGCACTGATTCTTTAATAGTCTTCAAGATAGACACTATCACCTTTACATTGGTGACCTACAGTGTCTGTTTGCAGTAAGAAATGACTGGTGGTTGCATAGCTTCTCTCAGAAATACAGAACATTTCCAAAAGACTTGGTAATGCGCCCATGTTGCCTTTTCCCAAGCCTGCTCTAGAGCAGCTGCTTCAGCATTTACTTCTCCATCAAAGTCATAAAACATAACTTTGTGTGAGAATGCTAAACTTGGTAGTAATCTCATAAAGAAATGTGGAAAGAAATATGGTCCGTAAAGTTTGTTTCAGTATGCTACCCTAATTGTGGTATTGGGTTATTTGTAAAGTAACAAATTTAGTGTATCTCATACTGCAACTGTGAAATTAATATGTCAAGTTCTTTGCTTGTCTGAACCTTTGTTTTTATGTGGCATTAAATAAGCATTTTAATTCCTGTTTTTGTAGTGTTTGAAAGGTTTGCTGGGTCACTTACGTAATAAAATACTTCGATCTAATCTCTAGAATAGAGATTAGTGCTTTGTGCCAAGTTGGATTTTCATTGTATAATGTCCGTTGCAGCCAATGAATGATGTTCAGACTAGGCTTCCAGTGCATGATAGAGTAGGTATATTTGCTTTTATTTGGTTATTAGTCTCTTCTGACAATTATTTTATAGATTGAAGTTCTGTTAATTATGGCAATGTAGTACGTAGTTAAAGAAGATGACTAATATGTAAGAATTGGTTTGACTTTCTTTTACTTTTGTATGGAAAAGTGACTGGAAAAGATGATTTTGCAGAAAAAAGATGAGAGAAAATATATCAGTTGGTTTGGGTCTTTTTCCAGGTTACGCATTCCTCCTGTTCCAAGAAGAGAGTTCTGTTCAGGCCCTGATTGATGCCTGCATTGAAGAAGATGGAAAGCTCTATCTCTGTGTTTCCAGCCCCACTATCAAGGACAAGCCAGTAAGTACACAGTCGATGGCCTGCAGGCTATAGCTGCCATCTGTCTAAAGCAACAGTGGAAATTACGAAGATGGAAAAAATCAAAAGTAAACTACTGTTGGCAGAACTCAACATCTGGAACACTTGGATTATTTTAAAATTGTTGTATTTTGAATTAATAGGATTAAAACAAAGCACCTAGACATGCTAAGGTAATGAGGTTATGACTGAAAATTTATATAGGCTGATGAACGTATTTCCACACTGTAGTGAAACTTAAAGTAGGATACTATTTTCTTTCCCAATTTAATAGGTTCAGATCCGTCCCTGGAATCTCAGTGATAGTGACTTCGTGATGGATGGTTCACAGCCACTTGATCCTCGGAAAACAATTTTTGTTGGAGGAGTTCCTAGACCATTAAGAGCTGGTGAGTACAATCTGTGGCAATTCTTAAAAGTAAGAAATTACTGTAAATAATTTGTACCATGCATAATTTTTTGTAGTTATGTATGGATAGATATAGATACAGATATATGCATACAAAAATTGAATAGTCTTGGTAGTTTTAACCGCAGTACAATATTATGTGTTCTTAAATTTCTCTACTATATGGCTTTGGCCGTAAATCACAGTTCATTGTTGAGATTTACTGGAAACTGTTACCTCTCTACAGCTGTGGAAAATATTTTGATCATATTAGCAAAACCATAGTGTATGCTATGTCACAAAAGGCATTAAACAAAGAGTTTGTTTTAAAATAATGCTATGGAAACATCTCTGCCCTGCTGTGTGACTATGGAGTGGTATTTGTACCTTCTTGTCACTGTGCATTAGCTACTCTTCTGCAGCTGCCAGGTTACACGCACAAACACAGGTGATGGAGTACTTGAACAAGAAGGCATACAAGAAAAAGGAAGAAATTCAGAGAGCTAGCACAGTCTTTATGGCACAACATTTTAGGAGATTGCAGGACTCTTTCTAGATTCTTGCCAGAGGCATGAAGGAAAATATAAATGTTTCTATAGATGCGGAATGGTTGATCTACAACCTGGACCAGCTGCATTTCCAGATTGGCTGCAGTAGCCTTTTACGATGTTTTAGGTGGCTTTCTAGTAAGTAGGTTGCAGTGAAAGTTGGAAGTAGAAGCATACCATACAGTGGTTCAAATCTGGTTTTTTATTAGAGTGGCTTCAGGACTTCATTAGTCTTTCATAGTTTGTAATGCATTTTATTCTTAGAGAAAGATGAGCTTTTAGATGAAAGATGTAAGAAAACCAAGAACCAATAGTACAAATTCAGGATACAAAGGATCTTAAATTTTTCTATCTTGGACCTGCAATGCGCAGGCTTTTTTGTTATTTTACTTCTAAGACTCTCCTTTTGACTGTAATACAAGCTCTGTAAATGAGCATAAACACAGTATGTTCCAACTGCAGATTAATTTTTCTTTAAATTCAGTCCAGTGCTCCATATTACTGTGCTGAATGTCTGTGATAATTTAATGGATACATTCTTATGCTCAGCTTGCAAATGCCCTGTATATGTGAAAATGAAACTTTTATGGCATTGTGAAATAAGAATAATGACTTCACAAAAGCAGTAAAACTTAAGGAGTCTCTTCAAACAGCTATTGAACATCAAGGACTGCTGACATCTCTATATCCTAATACAGAGGATATTAATTCTGAAAAAAACAGTGTTTTCCACTCCAATGAATTGCAACTGAATTCAGTATAATCTGGCAATCAGAGGATTGCCAAGGTATTTGATCTGTAAAACGAATTTTTGTTTCTCTGGACTTCAGTATGGTAAGTATAGCACTGTAGAGTTAATCAAGCTCTGTGTGGCTGATGAAAAGATGCTAACTACACCTTTAAATTCAAGTAGGGTGTAGAGCATTAGGACAGCCAGAGAACACTTGTACCAAGGAATTTGTGGCATGTGGATCTATTTTATATAGCTTACATTCCAATGCCTGCCCAAAAACTTTTGCTGTAATCCCCTGAAGAAAACTGCCCTGAATTCCAGTTCCAGGCTATGAAGAACTTCCAGTTCCGTTGTTCCTTGGGTGTTGTACTCACAGTGTGAGAGATCTGTCTGCTGAGTAATTAATAGCTTACTTGTTTCTTCAATATTTATTTTGAATTTTGTTATTACTGTTCCATTGGCTGTTCCATTGGCTGTTGCAAAATTAATAATTAAAATTACCTTTTCTAGTATTTTTAGACATGACCATACTAAGTTTGCACTGTAAGAACAGTTTAAATAAACACTCTTTTGTTTCTTAATAGTGGAATTGGCTATGATCATGGACCGTCTCTATGGTGGAGTTTGTTACGCAGGAATTGACACTGACCCTGAGCTGAAATACCCAAAAGGTGCTGGACGTGTTGCTTTTTCCAATCAGCAGAGTTACATTGCTGCCATCAGTGCTCGGTTTGTTCAACTTCAGCATGGCGATATTGATAAACGAGTAAGTTACACGGAAATTAAAAAAAGAGAGTTATGCCCTATAAAGAAACTTCTCAGAGTGTGATAGCATTGCATGTGATTGGCTTTCAAGACAGCTTCTACATTTTTTTTAGTATTCATGTAATTCCACTACTTTCAGGAAATACTGTGAATGACCCCAAACGAACAACATGTTTCCACAGAGCAGCAGTTCGTTCCTTTGACGTATGTTGGACCATATGTTTTTCCAAATCTGGAGTTCCTGGTTTCATTGTGTATGGGCAAGGGGCTTGAAAATCTCTTTCCCATCTTCTAATGAAACCAAATACTGTGAGAATTCCTCTGTCATTCATAAGAAACTCTAGCATTCATTGGCTTCATATTAGCTTGATACTTACAGCTGCCCTTAATTTCAGCCATAATTGTCAGTGGTCAGAAAGTTGGTCAGGGTCAACACCTAAAATACAAAATTTTTTATTTTTTCTGTTTGAAAGTCTTCTTAGTACTTACCAATACATATTTCTGTTTGCTACAGATGCTTATTCCTAGCAACAGTAAAACTAACTTATATTAAGAAGACTAGTGAACTTCATAACTCCTAATTAGAAAAGAAAACTGGCATCTAAATTATGTCAGTTTTAAGGGTCCCTAGTTTTGATGTCAAGAGCTGCAGAGATAGTCTGGCATTAATAGGTGTTCTTAATAAAAACAAAACTAAAGTCTTATGGGAAGAAGAGTTGAGTAAGTAAAGTAGTTCAAGGTCCAGTCTCCTCTACACATCAAAGACATGGAAAAAAGTAGTACAGTTAACAGAAGTCTGCTCTAGGGAGGCAGCATGTGCTTCTCTCCTTTCAAATCAGCAGAGTAATGCAGCTTCACGGATGTGTCTCAAATACTGCTTGCCTTATGAGCTGAAATCCCCAAATATGGTCCTTCCCAGAGGATGAGTGGGTGTGGATGTGGGTAGTCATCTAGGCTTCAAATTAAGATGTGATGGCTATGTTTTGGTCATGGGATTGCTCTCCTTGTGACTTGCAGCTATCATTATCTTATAACTCTGCTTTTTGAATAGTTGCATAACAGAAAGTATGGCCTTGACACTGTGATTGGGTGAGGAGAAATAAAACTGTTAATCATCTTGCATTTGAGTATTTGGACAAAATCAAGGAGGCACCAGAATCCAGAATTTCTTCTCGAGGAATGCTAAATGGGTCATTTAGTTTCAGAATTGAGTATTATTTAGTGTGTTTCAGGAACTGTGTAAAGGGCATTTGTCTGTGAAGTCACCTGACTTGAAAATTGAGACATGGGTCCCATCCAAATTACATCTCCCTTAAAAGTGGGAGACATGGATTTGTACCTTGTAGACCATGGAGAACTTTTATCTTTGTCTTCCTCCTCCCGTGGGAGTGTGTCCTTTGCAGTAGAGAGGTACATGGCAGACTGGCAGTTCCATCTTGTAAGAGAAGGAAGGCACGATCCTGCCATTGAAGGCTGCACTTCCACATACCTTGTTCTGCTGTTTTGTGGGTTTTTATGATAGGTCACCAGAGATCTTAAGGGCTCTTGGGATGCCGAGCAGGCATCTGAAATGGCAGTGCTTGCTGTTTGCAGAGAAAAGGATGTAGGTTGTGAATGGGTGATGTAACACTGCAGTTCTTAAGGCAAGATGGACTGCAGGTCTCTTGGAGCTTGGATGGGGGGAAAGAAAAACCAGGATAAAAATCTACCACAGATACTGTATCTGAGAAGCACAGTATTTGACTTACATCCACTGAGACTTAATTTATAAACACAGTACTCAATGGTTTCTTCAATCACCAAATTACCAAAAAAAAAAAAAAAACCAAACAAGTACCAAAACAATCCAAAAAAACCCCCACCAAGCATAGTTAATATCTGGAGGTAGCTGTTCATGTGTTGGAGAGGTTGAGGGCGAAAGGAAGGATGATCTAGGCTTTGTCTTTAAATATCTGAATTCTTAAAGTTTCTTTTTTTGATACAATTTATGTTCTTTCTTTAGTGTTGCTTTTTTAACACTTGAAAAATTAATTTTTTTACTCAAGTGTTCTTTTAAATTTGGAATTTCCAAATTTTTATTAGCATCCTCAATTTTTCTCATTTTAAAAAATTTGTGCTACTCCTGGGGTGTTTCACTGGCTAAATACAGCAGTGCCAAATCATAACTATTTTAATAAACTTGTCTCTAAGTCCCATGGTGGGGAGAGTTTATTAACTTCTTTGTTTATCTGAGAGGGGGGTTAATCTATATTTTTTAAATCATCTTCTTTAATTAAACCATAAGGTCAATCCTTATTTCTATAATTACATATATTTATTACCACCCAGTTATTTGCATTAGTGAGGAGGCATAGAGAAGAGCATTATTTTAGGGAATATCTTGAATCTTAGCTGAAAGTATGAAAAAGGCTATTTTCAGAAATAGTTTTTTACCTCCATGGAGTTTTTACACTAATGCCTTTTCAGGCTCTAAAAATATTCTGAAATCATTATTATTGCAGATTTATAGATGAGCAAGCAGTTTGTATAAATCTGTAAACCGCTGGTTTTGTAAATGAGGAAGATATTCCTACTTTGGATACTGCCTTCACCTGAGGTGTTTGTGTATGTTGGCCAGGAAGGTAATAAAGTATGTATTTCACAGAAGTCCTAGAGGCAGAGCCTGTTCTGCTCTTTACCTCAGCATTGCCTTTCCGTACCAGTTATATTCAGTTTCTGTAGGTCTGCTGTCCTTTCACATTCTTTTCATAACCAGTTTTGTCTGTGTAAAAGTATTTTTCAATTGCTAAATTTTGCAGTTCACCTGTTTATCCTTCGGAACTTCCATTTCAAAGTATTTACAGCATTTTTTTGCACATACCTTTTTCTACCTTAATTGGAAATCTTAGTGTCACAGTCACTTGACAAACGTTGTCTGTGATCCTAACTTCTTTTTCAACTAAGTTCTCCCTGTAGCTTCTCTTCGCTTCTTTTGATGTGTAGATATATTTAGTTTTCTAACAGATGTTTTTCTTCAGCAAAGTACTCCTCATCCTGTTTTATCATATATGAAAGCTCATCTCCAAGCATTTCTTTGAGCTTCCAACTCCAAACAATTCCTTAAAATATTGTTAACTTTCATATGCTAGCAGTCTGCGTCCACCTCGTAATACTTCCATTCCGCAAAGTGTTTCTCTAATATCTTTGAAATCATCTTCGCACTGATCTTTGTGCATTAGTGCAGTGAAGCTTGAAATATATGCTGCTTCATGCTTTCAGCAATTCTGAGCCACTAACACAGTTACTTCATCAGGTACCTGTATATTGGAAAGTTTGAGTGTAATTGATGATAAGGCAGGTCATTGTAGTGAAATAAGAAGTCGAGCTTGTACTGAATATAGATTACTGGAAGAAGCATGCTCTGACATTTCTTGGATGGCCTCTACTTCTGAAGCTAAAAACATGAAGCCTATTTGGCTGTAAAACTTCAGAGTGGGGAGCTGTATGTGCAAATTTTTTCCTCTGGAGATACACTGAAAAGAGTATAATTTTAAAGTTCTTAGTATTTCGGGCATATTCTGTCTGAATATAGAACATACAGTCAATGTCTGCATGTGGTGATCTTCTGCAGTATTGGTATCTAAGGAAGAAAATCTCGTGCAGCAGTGAGGAAAATGTGGAATACAACAATACATTCCTTAATGATTGAGTCAACTCATTTTGTGTTTTATTATGAAGTACTTCTTCCTGTCTGATCGCAGTCTGTAGCAGTTCAGTTATGCAAAGACATAATGCATATTTACCACTGGACTCCAGCCACTTTTCCATTCTGGCACTCAGATGAGTTTGGGAGAGAGAAGCTGTGTAAGAAAGGTGTTTGTAGCTGTCTGTAGACATGCATAATGGCCTTTAAAAAATACTTTCAGAATTGTATTGGATACATATTTCCTGTACAGCTCTAAGCCACAGAAAGTACTAGATTACCGAAATTGGTAGGGCCAAATTTGACCATATTTTAAAAATAGGGAGTGAATTTATGGTGAACAGCACTGCTAAAAGATCTGCATTACAGCTTGCAAAAAGTACTTTTAATTTGCACACAATGTAGTACATACAGAGATACTTGTATTTCAAAAAAAAATTCTACATTAAAGAGTTAGTCTCATATGTTCAGTTATTGTTTTGCTAAACCATATAGAGTTTTCATATTCACATCCACTTCGGAGACCTTTGGGTGGTTTGGTTTTCTTCTACACATACGTCCATAATATCACTTGCAAAGAACGCTCTTCCAGAATTAATTAGGGGAAGTTTCTGATGTAGATGTTTATTACATGCACAGTGGATGTACTTCTAAAGATTGGCCTTGAAGTGTTCTGCAGTGTGTAGGGGTCTGTAGATGATAAATGATAGTAAGTAATAACTGATCAGTTATATAAAGGCATTAATAGGATTGATTTCAGACTTCAGGGTTTCTTTGGGGGTTCTTTTTTAAACCAGAGAAAAAGGAATGCCTTCATACAACTTCAAGTGGAAACAGTTATTAACTGAATTGTTCCTGTTTCACTCCAACAGGTGGAGGTAAAGCCATACGTGTTGGATGACCAGATGTGTGACGAGTGCCAGGGTGCGCGGTGCGGTGGGAAGTTTGCTCCTTTCTTTTGTGCCAATGTCACTTGCCTGCAGTATTACTGTGAGTTTTGTTGGGCAAATATCCACTCTCGTGCAGGACGTGAATTCCATAAGCCATTGGTAAAGGAGGGGGCTGACCGCCCACGTCAGATCCACTTCCGCTGGAATTAAACATGGTGAACCAGCATCTGCATAAGGAGAGAAGGGTGCATGTGGCTTACTGTGTTTGAAGATACTGACATGCAGAAGAAATAAGTGCATTCTTCTGCTTTTCACCCCAGCTATCAATACATGCATCTTTATCAGCAGCCAAAACACTACAAGCCTCTTGTTTTTCACCAAAACCCTACATCTCAGGCTTACTAATTTTTGTGATATTTTCATGTTAAAATAAAATGTTTTTTTGTATTTTCTCCAAGTTATTTTTATATGTAAAGTTAAAACTAGATATGAGAATGTTTTTGCGTAGGGGCACACAGTCTGCTGCTATATTTAGTGGGTGAAGCGTGCACTTATTTCTAAACATGGGTTTTTAACTTCAAGATCTGCCCCAGTAATTTACCAAAGGTAGCAAAATAGTGAAGATGGAATATGTCTGCTACAAAAAGCTTATTTTTATTGTTGTTGCTATTTTCAGTGTATACATAAACTAAAAATTAGGGTTGATTTTTTGCTCTCCATTTTGACTTGCAAGAAATAATACCTCAAGATAATCTGATTTATTAGCTATTTTTAAACATTTTTAATCACAAGCTGTATTAGCTTTGCTGCTATATAGGTGTTATGTGTAATGCCACCTATTAATACGGGATTGAAACGTTTAAGACACACTGCATTACCGATTAAATGCAGGCAGCACAATATGGCCTAAACTGCCATAGTTTTAGAATGTGAAAAAATTGCATGTTTACTTACCTGTATACACCATATGCATGCACTAGAACTATTAATTAACAAGAGGTGAGTTATTGCAAATGTTCAAAAAAGGCTCTCTTGAAACTAGGTAGCATGAGCAAATTTACAAAATTTCTTACAAAAAACAAACTTGCATGCATTATTGTGACTGAAGTAAAAAACTGTCCTACATGTGTACAATATGCAAATTAGTTTTAGACTAGAAAGTGCAGCCATTTTGTGACCTGGTCAGTAGTGGAATTCAATTTTATGCAGACTGGATGTAATATTGTAATCCCTGTGCAATTTTGTGATGTGTGCTTCTACTTAATGTGGCGTGATGTAGTATAGATACAAGTTTGAGTAAAAAGCTAGCATTTAAAAAGTTCTTTTAAGCCCCCTTGATTGTTCATGGTTAAGATTTCCTCTACAAACCAAAGATGGCCAGCACACTGCTAACCAGTCACCAAATGTGAAACCCATGACAAATGCATACAAAAATAGACATATATGAGAATGCGTAATGCTTTAGAAATTAAATCCTAAGTAAAGTCAAAATGGAGAAGGTGTAATATACAGACGGCTAGTTGCATAACAAACTAAATTTTACCTTTAAGACAACAGTGAAATTTGGCTTAAAAAAGCCTTGCTTACATGTTTGACCTGTGTGCGTTGTGGTCTTCTGTCAAACCGGGGTCACTGTTGCATGAGAAGTAGCTACTTGACAGTCAAGGATAGTCTTTTTATTTTAATGAAGGAGTTCTACTAACGACACTGCTTGCAGATTTTGAAAAACAAATGTAGTTAGGACAGAGGCAATATTTAACTGAACACTAAAAGAAAATCTTAGCAGTGTTTTTGTCTATCTCAGAGCATTTTTAATGCAACTAGCCCCTACTTTTTAATGGAACAAACAGTTATTCTGCAGCCTAAGCAAACACTCAGCAGTAAATGCTGTAATGCAGAATTAAGAGCCTGATGCTAGAGTTGAAATTACAAGGGTGTTGTTCTTTGCAATCCCTTGGGACAATCCTTCATGTAAGCAAAGTGTTGATCTTATGTTGGTTGTCTACAGTGTGCTTTTTTGTACTGTACAATATGTGGTTCATGTCTAACTGCTGTTTTATTGTGGCTGTGGTTCAAGTTTTTAATGTTTAAAGTTGATGCTGTTTTAAGAAGAGCTTTTTACTAATTTATTTGTCAATGTTCCCTATTTGTTACCTAACCATGATCCTCCAGATTTTTTGGAGTATTCTTTTTTAACCTTAACCCTGCCAAACCTTGATCCATTTTGACATTTGTTATGCACTATTTTTATATCTCTGTGAGAGATTTTTCCAACAGTCAGCTATTTTAAGGCACACTTTTTTTGACTGATGACATCTCCTTTGCTATACCTCAATTTTTGGAATTTAGAAAAGAAATCAGTAGTTTTGCAATGTTAATTATTTAGATATAATTTAATTCTGCAGATTTTTTTAAACTTTATTTTCATATTTTCTGCTTAATGTTTAAAGTTGAAGAGCCTTTAAATATATTAAATACTGAACACTAATATGAAAATAGTAAAAAATTGACATAATTGGAGATGTTGAAAATTGCTTTCCCTGTTTAAGTGGAACTACGTAAGTAAGTCACAGGGGGAAGAAACAGGGATGCCCTTCTTTGGCATGGGTAAAAATAAATGAAATGTCTGATTTTACTTGTCACTTCATTTCTGGAGCAATTCAACTTATGGTTATCATACCCTGCACCACCTCCTTCTTTTCTTTTCTTTTTCTTTTCCTTTTTTTTAATCTACTAAGTTCTTATTTTCTAACTGTTGAACACTGTATTTGATTATTTTTTTTTACAGATCATATTTATTTTACTATTTTTGTAGAAGATTGCTAGTTAGTTTGATTGTATTTTTGTATTTTTAAAGCTTCTTCACTTTTGTTCCCCAAATGTGCATATTGCTGCCCATGAGTATGACCGTGGAGGAAAAAAAAAAACTTTAAAAATCCACACTTTTTGTTAAGAAGGAAACATTTAGCATTTATATATTTGTGTATGGAAAACACTTGATATTTTATCCCTGTTGCATCTGGCTGCACAAAGCCTCTCCTCAAAGATGCTACAAAACTTGAATATAACACATTTTGGAAGGCTGACTAACCTCGATTCTGTGTTGTGATGTGCAATACTGTTTCTAATGTTTGTATAAAAAAATAACAGTGTAAACCTTTTTAATGCAAATTTATTTTTTTCATTGCATATTTTGCAGATTTTATCCACAGTGTCATTTTTTACTGTCAGAAAAGATACCCCTTTTGTCATTGCAACTATTTTTTAAATCCAGAAATCTTTGTACTGATGTAAATGATTGTAGTTATTTTGGATAGTGTTTTGCTAACAAAAGGAGAGACTTTTTTCATGCATATTTCTATTTTGTTTTTTTGGTTTTTATTTTATTTTAATAGTAGTAAAATACTTGGAATAATTTTTCATATTCTTGTCATTAATATTATTTTGTATTTTTATGTGGAAATATATAATTTTATGACGCTAATTGCTAAAGTTTATTTTATGTTGAATTATTTTTGGAGCTGAAATCTTTGTAATATTAAAGCAACTAGTTTCTAATTCCGAGTTTCTGTATAGAATCGCACAAGTGGTTTATGGAGTGTTTGGATTGTAATTATAAATGGTTCTTTGATATGCAAATTAATATTTTCAGTTGATTTTATTTTGTATTCCTAATGGGGTGTTAAAGCAGTTTTTTATTTTTTTCTAAATAAAAAGAGAACCCATGCTTTTATGGACACTAGGTAATCGCCTTCAGCTTAAAATTTTTTTGTTAAATATTTTAGTTTGTTTTACTGTTATCTTCCAGGTGTCTAAATCTCCAGTCTGTCTGTTGTACTGGTAATTTAACTCTGTAATGGAATAGTTTGCTGCCAACTATTTATATTAAGTAATTTTTAAATATTTGTAATATTGTTGACTGACTAATAAACTATTAAGTTATTGGCACATTTCTTTTGTAGTTTTGTGTCTTGTGCAACTCTTTAACAAAATGCAGTTAATTATTAAAATGGAAAAGCAATTACTCAATCTCATGAGGAAAAACATGAAGGCTGACTTCGCTGCAGATTAAAGTCCTGTTACTTATTGTACCTCTCCCAGATGACTGAAAGAACTTCTAAACCCTGCAAACACAGTGCATCTTACAGCTTTTTTAAGCAGGACTCTCTCTTGGGTTTCATTGAGAATTATACTCACTTTTAGATATTCCAGTTATTTACTCTGCTTGACATCCCCCATGCTCCTGCCCTTGGGTGCCCCCACTATATCCTTTCCATCCCTATTTCTGCAGATTTGGGTCAACACAAATCTGTATCTACCAGATTTGGTACACTAGAAAATTCCTTTCCGTGCAGGGAATTCTCCTGTGTGATTCACTGAAGGACTGTCTTAGTGCTTTTTTTTTTAGCAAAAAAATTTGCCATCCTTCCTCATGCAAAGAGGCTCGAGTTGGCTGAGGAAACAAGGCCAAGATCTGGATCAAGAACAGCAAGCGTAGCTAGGTCATGATCAGTGCAGGTGAACTGAAATCTTACATAATCTTCCACCATTGGTTCTTTGAACTGAAAATACAACTTTCCAGGTCCTTGCATTCATTATGGGAAATACAGACCTTTTTCTCTGCTGCTTTGATTGAACAGTCAAAGTTTCATTGTTGTCACTGTGGGTTGTTTCTTGCCTGTGCCATGGAAATACCTGCTTTCACTCAGATTTCTCTTTTCCTTCTGCTTCCCTTCCTGTTGCTTTATTTCCTTACTCCAATAGAATTTTAGGGAGTTTCATTTGTAGCATCCTTCTCCCTTCAAGGCCTGCCCATACACCTTTCCAGCCGTGAGAGCCAACCGAGAATGCTGCTGGCCCTTGACTGGAAGTCTGTAACACCTGCATGGGTCAGTGCAGCTTTAGAGCCTCATGGAAGAGCAACTGCCTTTGGGAAAAGGCAGCACTGGGGACATGAGGCACTCACAGATCAATGGCTCTGACAGAGCAGAGTGCCTTGCTCAGCCTTGACAGGCCTTTGCAGGAGCAGGTTCTCCCACCTCTCGGTTGTGTCTTTGCCTGGAGGTGGTTTGGCAGGCACAGGTTTGCCCTGAGCTGTGTTTCAGGCTGGTGACAGAACTCTGGTGCCCAGATGTTGCTGAAGGCCTGTCTGCGCTCGGCAGCTGCCTGAGGAGATGCAGCACAAGGGAGCTTGAGCTCGCACTGAGCATGCACTGCTCTCACCGTGGGTATCCCACCCACTGCGTAGGACAGCAAGCTGCTCCGGTAGGGGACAGGGACTGTGGCAGTGCTGGCTGATTGTCTTAGAATCACAGAATCATCATAGAATGGTTTGGGTTGGAATGTTAAATGCCATCCAGTTCCACCCCCTTGCCATGGGCAGGGTCACGTTCCACTACACCAGGTTGCTCAAAGCCCCATCCAGTCTGCCCCAGACTTCCATTGTCTGACCACCCTCACAGTAAAGAATTTCATTCTAATATTTCATCTAAAGCTGTCTAGCTGTCCTCTTTCAGTTTAAAGCCATCACCCCTTTGTACTTGTCTACTACATCACTGTTTTCCAAATTACCACTTAGTACCTTTTGTTTGTTGTTTTTTAATCCAGAAAATCTGCTATTAAATCCAGTGTATTGACACATTGAACATCATATTAACCATGCTTCTGTGCAGTGTTCCTAAATTATCCCTGGGGAGCTCTAAATCCATCACAGCTTCTCAGCTGTAAGAGGAGAGGGAGAGCAGTGCCACATGTGGTAGGTGTGAATGGCAGTTCCGTAGCTTTCTATTTTTGGTGATGTTGGAAGAGTTAAAAGATTTGTTTCCCACAGCAGTGACAGTAATTGCACTGGCTTGTTTTACTTTTGTTGTTAGTGGTAGGGTTTTATATGCCATCACTTTCATCGGCGCTTAATTGTTGGCAGAGAGCCTCAGCTGCCAAATTACCTATTTGCCACGTGAAGGGCTATTATGTCGTTTGCCTTCTGAAGAAGCTGTTCCATTCCAGAGTTAAGGCTATGTTGTTTTTTACTTCACACAGGTACTAAACACTTCTCCATCTTGTGTTAAGTATAAACAGAAGATCAGGTTGTCCTTCAAACCACCGAGCGTGCTGGTGGGAGAGAAGGCTGCCGACAACAGGGAGCTGCCGCCCCAGCACTGGCAAGAAGGGATTCTGAGGTAGCACAGCAGAACTGGGCAGAGATTGTTGTAGCTATGAGAGCCACCAGCTGACCTGAAAAACAAGCAGAAGTGATCCACCTGCCAGCACAGTGGGCAACGGGAGGGTGGTGTGTAAAGCTGTTCTATTTTCTTTAAATAGAAAGTATCATAGAGCAGAGGTCTAGGTCAATGTTCTGGCCACAAACGGCGTCTGCAGTAGCTCACTGATCTCTCACAGTAATCACGCTGATTTTTCACCAGGAGCTCTGGTGAACATTGCCTGAGATTTTACCCTCCATACCTAAAGGGCTTTGTACAGCGGAGTATTGCTGCACTGCTCCAGAAGGCAGGCACTGGGGCAGGCTGGCTGGGTAATGCAGGGAAGAGGGGACTGGTGGGATGTTCTCTCCACATCTCTCATTTTAACAGGTTCAGATGTCTCTCAGTTTCATTTTCTTTCCATCTGCTTTACCCTCAGGTTCATTACACCCTGGTGTTGCAATTTACCCAGAGTTTGTGGACAGATGAAGACTTAATGGGAATTTTATCTAAGTATATCTTCTGCTATGCAGAAGCCTGATGCAGAGCAGGGACTTGAACCAGTGTACTGACATTTTGATGAATTCACTGATCACCCACTGCTTGTGCTCCAGAGATAGAAGATCCGTAGTTTACTCCTTTCTGTCAGAATTAAGACTGCTTGGTTCACTAAATTTGTTCTCTCTGGCAGATGTGCAGCACAGCAAAGGGAGAAGCTGCTCTCCACTTAACCGACCAGAGGGCCTGGCCATGATCCCATCTCCCTGCGATGGGTGCCCTCCTGTGGACATGAGGCCACAAAGGGGAAAGTTTGGTAAAGGCCCTGTTATCTCCAGGACATGAAATGATATATTCAAGACATTACTAGGACATGCATGTGCTCCTGGATCTGTTTAAATCCTGTATCTGTAGTTTCTAAAGCAGGAACTATCTAGCTAGCTAGCTCAGATAGAGCATCTTATTTCCTTCTTTCTTTCCACTGAAGACTTTCATCCTGCTGTACTGAACTTGACAGCAGTGTTGGGAGGTGCAAAACACAGGTCATCTAGAATATTGTGTCTTGTGGGAGGAGGAAAAAAACCAACATAAGGAGGTATTATAATTTCACTGTTGTGGTGTGCAAAACTGTCAAAAGAACCCTTTGTCCACACCCCACTGAAGATGTGAGGCTGTTGCCCACTGAATTGGTTGCCTCTGGGATGGAAAGTATTTCAATACTTTGAAAATGTGCAGAGATTTTAATGTTTAACTGGGGAAGGTGTACAATATCTGCCATAATCAGAAAGTGCACCCACAGACAAGTCAAACATGACTTTTTTGTCTGTGTTTCACAATTGTGTGAAAAAACAGTTACAGCGAACACTGTCCACCTCTCATGCAGGAGAATCCCACAAACCTTATAGAGGACATTTCCTACATATGCTTTTGGAATAGGACTGGCAGCAGCTTCAGATCACGCGTGGGCCTTCCCCCAAGAACTGAATTTCAACCTTTAAGGTTAAATTTGGGTTAGCATGACACCCTCTGTCTAAGTTACCCATTTTGCATGAGAACATGGTCGTTTGGCCAAAATTTCAAATGCTGTGTACAGTGATCCTGTAGGGACACCCATGAGAGAAAAGTGCTTCTGGGAAGGACAGCAGTTTTATACTGAGTTCTTTAATGCACATGACTAGTAGTTGCCTGAAATGTTACTTCCTTGTACAAGATAAGAGTTTCTTTGAGCAGAATTCAAAATCAAACAACATGTATTACAATAAATACTGTCAGGGAACTTCAGATCTATAAAGGTAATGTGGTAAAAATTGGAGTCTAAATGAATATTGAAAGGAAATGATTGAAAAATAGGATTTCATTCACTATTTTTTAATAACTTATTCAATGCTAACAATAATCAGAAAAAAAAGTGTTTGGACATCTGAAAATTCAGAGATAGCGTCCAGTGGTTAACTATGTCATCTCCATTCCTAGCCACAGGTAGCTCATAGCTGCAGTAACAGTTTCATTAAATTCCAGGTATGCCATCCATCCTGCCCTCTGCTTACCGGAGCTTTGCCACAGCTCCTGTTCCAGCCTGCTCTGGGAACTGAATGCACCCCAATCCGGGCAGGGCCAGGGGCTTTTTGGTAAATCTGGTTGCACTGCCTGCTGACATCAGGCTCACACTTCCAGCATCTGGGAAATAAATCACTTCATCTGATGGTCTCCTGGTCCCCAGCACCGGTGAGACTGTATTGCTTTGATTGAGACAAGTTGCTTTGATTCTGCTATTTTGCTTCATGGCTGGGGCAGGGACGAGGTTTGGGAGCTGGGTGTGGGGACAGAAGGGGGAAAGTTTGGCAGCCTCTTGACTACAAGTGGAGAAACATATTTTGTTCTGGTGTGTATACAGTTACGAATTCTGATTTATCCTAGAAACTAATTTCTAACTACAACCCTCAGCATAAATGAAAACTTCCCTGTTGTGTTTAAAAAACAAATCTTATCTACGTCCCTGGAAGGCAAAGCCCAATGCTGGCACGATAACACACAAGACAGGTTGAACTAGTTTGGTGCAGCTGAACTTGTGAACCAGAGCTGGATCTCATCCCACCACTTTGACGCATAGAAGGAGGAGTCACATGACTCTCCTCACTAGGCCGCATAAAAACACCCTCAAAGACAGTGTCTGGAGCCTGCTTAGACCAAGGGGGCTGAACATGACACAGGAGCTGTTTCCAGAAGAAGTAGCCAGGTGACAAGTCTGGTGACAAGAGAGGGAAACCTACAGCCATGTACAACGATGGGATCAGTGGGAATGGCTGCAAGCCCTCCAAAAAGTCTTCAATGCCTGTATCCAAAGGGCAGGAATGACTATGGCTTTGACACATGCTGTTGATCTCCCCCGGTAAATCTCAGTAGCGCCAACAAGACTGCTTTGTGTACTTGCCTAAAATTAACTTTTCTAAATATCTGAAGAGTGTAAGTGATGGAGAAGAGGCTGGCTCCAGGAACTGGCACCTGGAGATGCCTCTGTCAGGTCCTTCCTTACCATGCACCAATCCAGTCCCACCTGCAGACAGTTTCTATTGGCCATACTAAGAACTGTCATGAATGCTTGACCCAGTGCTGGGTTGGCCAGGGCACGGATGTAAGATGAAGCAGTTTTACCTCATGCTCCCTCTTTGGATGGGACAGAAGTGACTCTGACTAGAGAGACGCTCAGAGGTCTGGCCTTGAGCTCTCTGTAAGGGCCTATGCTGCAGAAGGCTATTTGATGTCTGCTTGCTCAAATAGAAAGCTGAAGACTATAAAGGTTCCCCAGCTTTCCATAGTGAAGCTGTCATTTAGGCTGTTTAGCACCAAAGATTAGATTTGCGGTGTTTTCCAATAACCTACTGCATCATCGTTTACTCACATTACTAACACTCCAGCAGATTTCAATGACCTTTGCGAAAATAAAATCAGACTAGATTGACATATTTGCTTTAGAAGATGCTAATCAATATCTATTTTGTTAGCCAATATGGTTATGTCTCCTGTTATTGTGATTTATTTCGTTTTTGTTGACCAAAGGTGGTTGAATGGGTGATAACAGTACTGGAAGTGGCAAGGGTTAATAAATTCAGATGAGGTTGTCATCTTATTACCAGAGTGCAGGAAGTGAAGCACAGCCATTTAATTAACCTAGTCGCAATGAATTTTATGCAACACGCAGTTAACACTTCATCTATTAAAACCACGAAGCAGATGGTAGTGAGCAGTTTTGTCTGCCATAAATAGAGTACCAATTTAAATTACTTGCTGCACAGGATTTTATTGGATGAAATTATCTAGATATTAAATGGTGAGATATTTAATAATCTCTTTCTTTTAAGTCATGCATATATGAGACTCTTGGTCCAATAGTAGAAAACTCAATTATGTCCATGAAATCTCCAATATGGAGAGCTTAAAAAAAAAAAAAAAAGACAAAACCTTGATGAATTGACATTTCTTCAAACTCCAAGGCCTTCGGTCATTGTCTGTGCTAGAGAATATATATCCCATTATAAAGTTTTACCCTACTTTTCTCTATCTGCGTAAGAGATTTTTATTATTCACATAAATGGGTAATCCTAGATGACTATTAAAAGGCCCCATTTCTCAATAGACCAGCAGTTTCTCTCTTGCTCTTGAAAAATGATTGTGATAAATATTACCAAATTTAACATTTTCCTTTTCATTTCCCACAGTTAGGAAGAGTTATGTGAGCACATGACTCCACATATGGGCAAGGGGGCTGTATATCAAAGGCACTGTGGGCAGCTTGGTGCCTGAAGCTGAGTAGCCGCTTTGCTTGCCTGTCTTTTATCCTAGGGAGGAGAATGTAAACTTTAAAACCCCAACCAACCAAACAAGCAAAACAAAACACAGTTGTGTGATATGGCTTCACATGCACATAGCAATTTAGACATTTCTGGAACTTGCCAGCTCTTGAAATTATTTCATGCACAAAATTGCTGCCCTCATATAAAATACAAGGCAGAGGAAGAAGCAAATAGGCTCTCCTAAAATCATGATTGCCTCTGGACTGTGTGAAATCCATTTCGTAGCAGAGGAACAAATGTTTGTTTGAAATCAGAGCAAAATCCTGGGAAGAAAAGCAAAGCCTGAGCCAGCAGAGCAAGTAGGTCACTGCACGCCCAGGACTATGCAGCTCCCACAGTCCTAGGCAAGGGCAGAAAATTGTCTTTCCACCCTTCAGAGAAAACAAATCTGACCGACTTTCCTTCGGCATTCTCCTTCTGCCTCCAAAGACAGAGGCTTGTCAACAAGGCTGTGCTTCTGGTGAATAGGGTTCATTAAGCCCGCAGAAAGCCAGAGGGTGTGCATTCATTTGTTTGAATGACTCTCGGAGACTCCTTTATTTGAATGACTTTTTCCTTAGAGAGACAGAAGGCAAGTGTGTCCTTTGTCACCTCCTCTGATTGCTCTGTCCACTGAACCGCTAGCAATAGCTATCAGAAAGTCTCCAGAGACTCGAAGCGTCACAATCCATGACAAAGGACATAAATTGCTCTTTTCACAGATGACATCCCGCTTTATCTCAGTAAAACACAAATCTATGTTCAATGCCTGAAGAAGTCCTGGAGCATTACTCCACTGGAGCAAGGCTTCATGGAAATATGACTAAATCAGAGGTGATCCTTACACAATCATCCAGGGAGGTTTTTTTACATTTTCTATCCTATTGACCTCCAGCAGAATTCAACTATATCTTGGTACCACCCCCACCCTACTTAAGCAAACTGCCATAGTCTTTTTTCAGCCCATCAATTCAGGAAGGAAGGACTTCATTTGTTACTGAATGTACTGGCACAGGTTTAGCTTGGCTGTAACAAAAATGAGTTACGTATGGTCCCAAATGTAAGTAACATGCAAAAGAGACCAAGAGTAAACTTTTTGAGGCACAGTAAAACCGTAAGAAAAATGAAGGCTTTCCCTGGTGGGCACATGGGATTAGCAGTCAATGTTACCTGCTCTCTGGGGAGGGGCATGCAGAGGTCCCAGCACCAGCCCCTCTGCACGAGGAGCTGTGGGGCACTTGACAACTCTTTATTCCTTCATGTGCGTTTTGTGACCAAGGCTTAGGGACTTCTTGAGGAGGCAGGCAGATCTAGAGATCATCCCATCACTTCTGGGAGAAGGACAATCACATTACCTTTGGGCAGCCACACTCACCTCCAGGCTGCCACAGATTTCCACAGCACTGGGACACAATGCTTAAAAGGTGGGAAGGAGAGGATTGAGGAGCAGAACATGGCTTTTGTTCAAGCGGACAGTGAAATCAACTTTGGAGAGTTCAAAACTAAATTTTATTTGGTTTCCATTCAAACATACTATGAGTTAATTGCTTCCCAGCAATTGCTGCTGTAGAGAAATGGACAGCCAGCCAGGTGGAGGAGACAATGCCCTAAGTCACAGGAGCTGTCACTGCTGCAAGGGGGATCTCTGCCCTTAGGCATGTTAATACCCCAAGTTTCAGAGTGGCAGCTTTTAAGCTGCTGTGATTTTCTGTCACTCCATGAATACCAAAGCACATCAATATCCACAGCCTAACAGTTTCTCCCCTTTCATTAAGCATCATTAACAGGGTTTCCTATGACAGTAAATAATGAAACACTATAAAACAGTTTAAAATATTGATTGGACATTGATGAATATTGATTGGAAATTGGTATTGATTGGATATCGATGCTTTTGTTCAGATAGGTAAATATTACGGGTCAGTCTGAGATGCTGATGCATTTCAAGGCAAAATGACCAGCCTAGGCCGACTCAGGAGGTCAAAGTCAGGCCCAGAAACAAACTCTTGTCTCCTAACTGCCAAGTCAGTGCTTTATCAACAAAGTGCATTGCTCTTTAGTATATTCATTTATAATGCAGATTAGGTAGATGAGAGGAAAATTTAATCATTTAGAATGACTAATAACTATGCTAATGTGTTCAGATAAAATAAGCATTCACATATGCTGAAAGCCTTTATGGTGTAATAAACTTCTGTTATCTTTTGAGGCGTGCAGTACTTTGATTTTCATATACCAACTCCTTTTTATTTCAAGTGCTATAAAAAAATGGTTTTTTAAAAAGATTGCAAAGCTTGAGACTCCTGAATGCCATTTCAGTAGTGCTTGTGTTAAGTGCTGACAAACTACTCCGAACAGTGGGCTCAGGGGGCTGGGGTTTCTTTGGCTGGCCGGGGTTTTTCCTCCCTGAAAATGTGTGTCAAACTAATTTGAAGACTTGCACTTCAGAGATGGCAAAGAGCTTAGAGGGTATTGATTTCAATGAGTTTGAAACTGTGTGTGTACAGAAATACTAATCCCCTTTGGAAGTTACTTTTATTTTCCTGCATATGACCAAACACATGTTTTGGTCCCCTAAGTTTCTGTTGTTCTTCCTCGTAACACAGACGCATTTATAAAACATTTTAACAGACCTGGTTGCTAATCACATGCCAGTCTCTGGCACCATGTGTGACACTCACAGTCATTCCTCTGGCTGCAGTTTCTTGGCTACATTCTTCCCACTGCACTCACAGACTCCACAGTTTCAGCTGTCAAGGTGCAGGTCAGGCTGGATGTTTTAGGAAGCAGATCACTTTTGCCTGAAAACATCTCCAGGTGATGCTGCAGCCAGTACAGGAGGTCACCCCTGGCGCCTAGCAGGCTGCTCCACCATGGCATGGTCTTGCCAGCCTTGGGGAAAAACATGATGCTGTTCTTTACTCCTGCACTGCACCATTTTAAGTTCTCCTGTATGGAGCACTTCAAAAGCAGAAAAGTAAGTGAGAAGTCATGGGAGAAAATAGTGTCTGAGTGATACAAAACCCAAAAGAAGTGAGCATTCACTATTAATTTTAACCTGCACTGATAATAATTTAAGCCAGTTTGGAAAAAATCAACTGTCTTTCAAGAAAAAGAAAATATAGCAAACACAGTAATATTATTTGTTTAATCTTCTTCCTTTGAGAAGAATGAAATATCAAAATACCTTGTCTATCAAAGGAAATAATTACCTGGCAGAAGGCAATAAATGACCACATATTAAAAACATCATCAAGAACAATAGAAAATCTTGGGGCCTGGTTTTCCCTTACAATAGGACAACAAAGAATAAAATTAAAAAGCATAAAGCAATGGTGTCTCATTCTGGATGAAAGCACAAGCCTCACCAAATGCATTAAAACAAGGAATGTGCCCTAAAATAGGAAATGGGGCCTCTCTACCCAGCTGACTTTTGTGAATGAGTGCAGAGCGCTCTATAAAGGGATGGTTGCCAGCATGAGGAAGGCAAACGCTGTGGAGGGCATCATCAGGGAAAAATTAGCAGATGTGTCTACTGAAGCTGGGGTAGAAAATAGAAGGAAGGCTGACTAGGAAAGTGCAGATCTTAGTTTGTCAGGCAAAATTGCCTACCTGTTCCCATCTCCGTGGAGATGCACGGGTTATATTTGGTACTTGAGATTCTGTCATTCGCACTCCACTGAGTATTGCCTGTGAGAACCTGTATTTATATCACAAGGTTAATTAGTCATGTTGGAAAGCAGTGCTGCAAATGGACAGGAAGGGACAGACATGCCCAAGTCTTTCCTTAAATACTCACTGCCGGTGTTTTCTAAGCTCTAAAATTCAGCTTCCAATGGCTGTATTCTTTATGCAGAAGAACTATGGAAAACAAAGGGCGATGGGAGGATTTTCAGTATTTAACATTTCCCTGCGATCATGAAAATAGCCAGGAGGACTAACAGCACTGGCAGGCAGAGGCGAAGCTGCTGCAGGAGCTGGGTGTGTAGGAGCAGTCCCAGCACGCCATGCTGGGTGCCTCAGGTGGTGAGGAGCTTTACACAGACAACTGGGTTACGTTCCTCATCCTGGCACAGGCTGAACCACTGTAGATAACAGTCCTCATCTGCTTTTTTCAGCTCCTTAGCAGAAATGTCACAGATAAGTGCAAGGTGTGAGTATTTAGGAGGAATATTTCCTTATCTTTTAATTAAGAATGTACAGAGGTGGGTTGATTTTTTTTTTTCTTTTTGCAAGGTAGGTAGAGTAGTAGATTTTTCCAGTCTAACCTTTTATAGGCCAGGCATGTGATATGTGGTAAGAGCCATGAGAGGCATTTAAATTATCTCTTTTGAGACCTTTTCATGCTTATTTTAGTTTCAATAGAATTGGGTCTGTTCCATATGTCCTGATTCACTACAGGATGCTTTTCTTGTCGGAGGAGTGGCTCTGTTTGATCAAGATGGTACTGACCTCATTTGTGAAATCAAGTATCAACTCAGTGTATGGGGAAGTGTTTCCCTAGCACAGCTTTTAACAAAAAAATTTTTAAAAGAGCAGCTTAATACAGGTTCTATTAAGAGTAAGCCAAGGGGGAAAAAGAACAAACCTTACGTAATGTCCTATCACACAGACATTTGATTTTCCATTCACCTGATAAAAATCTTAATCAGAAAAAGCTCTCGTCTGAAATAAGAGCACCATGGTATTTTTAACAGTCTTAGTCTTCCATTGACGTGAGAATATAAGATGCTAAAATCATAATAGTAAGATTGGATAGCTCTTGTTTTTATTTCTGTGAGTGAGAAAAATTGTTATTATCATCTGCATGTTATTATGCCTTATTCACAGACAAGGAAGCCAAGGGAGAGATTTTGCTTCATCACCACTGACCAGACATTATCAAGGTGTATACACTATGTGAACAACTCAGGCCTCCTTTATTTTAACAACTGGAATGTTCACAAATGACCTGAATGATTTAAAAAAAAAAAAAAAAAAAGAGTGAAAGATTTATCTGAGGTGTCCTTAATAAAGAGCTGTAAAAATATTGGCTGACTGCAGTCTATGACTATATTTAGATATACATTTCCCTAAAGAATGCAATCACCAAGGTAAAATATTAACAGTTGGTTTATGGTGTTGACATTTTGAATTTATTTCCTCATTCATGTGCATGTGGAATAGGACAAATAAGTACCTGGAAGAAGAGAGTTGGGGATAGGCTGGGGAGGGGGCTGTGTGTCCACTCAGCAAGAGGGTATAAGACACTCTGCCCACCCAGGGAAACTTTGGGAGAAGTGAGCTACCCCCTGTGGCCCAAGGTTGTCCTGCTCAGGCAGTACAGACACACAGAGATAAAGTGAATCTTTACCCTGGGCTTTTTCACCTGGAAAAATTCCAGCAGCAGTCATCCGGCACTTGCCTGAGAAAGCGCTTCTGAGGGGCACACAGACCTGTGCCCCCCACGCCCAGGCCTGTTGCTGGGGGGACAGCACACGCACCTCCCGTGCCTGAAAGGAAATGAGCCCCTGGAAAAAACACAGCACAACTTCAGCCAGTGTGCAGCCATCAGCAAAACGTGCCAGGATGGGCACATTTGAGCAGCACAGCAGTGTTGGCAGCCGTGGGCTGGGGGCTTCTGTTGCCGCCCCTGCCAGCGCCAGGCCCCGGCGCGGCCCAGCACACACGGGCCCAGGTGGCACGGCCTCGCGGCAGCTGCCATCCAGAAAAAAGTCCCAGGGAACGGCTTTCTGGCACGGATGGGTAGACTCTGTCTAGCCTGCAGCAATGAACATGGATGGGAGTTAGCTGGTAGGAAAAAGTGAGCAGCAGCATTTTTTGGATCAGCAGCTGGAAACAGAGAGGCCACGTGGGCTGTTTCTCAGCTTAAGCATCCTATCCGAACTCTGCTTTTAAAAAGAGAAAGTACAAAACATGCCTAAAATCTGACAAATGGTGCAGAAGACTTTCCAGAAAAAGTACCTTGAGGACATCTTTGTAGAGTCATCCACTCATGCTTTGGGAGGCTATGAGTGGGGCTAGGGTGTATTTCACATGGTGCAGCACTGCATAGACAGTAAAGGGCATTTACATTCTTGTGCAAAGCATCCAGGTTTGACCATTGTTAGAGGCAATATAATATTCCCCACTACAGATGTATCCATGGCACATTCTGCTATGGCAATTTCTGTTGCAGTGAATTTCCAGAAATATGGGGAGTTGCATTCATACTGGAGCTATGGCAGCAATAGCCATGGCAATAGCTCCTCAGAGTTGCTTGTCCCAACTGTTAGAGGGATTCTTTCTGCCTTGTTTTTCTGTTGCTGTTTATAAATTTAGGAGATGCACATGATTAAAGTGTCTAGATCTGGAAATCATATTTTAATCTCAGGGTGTGTGTCAGAAAGAGATAGGCAGAACAGATTAGTTTCTGAATTAGTGCTGGTAAGAGTTCTACAGACACAAATTTGCAGTCAAAAGGATAGTATCAACATTTAATTTAAAAGCCTCTTTAAGGAGTTTCATTGCCATATGTTGAAAATCTAATCTTTAAAAGAGACAATATCTAAAAGTTTGGCTTACTTCTCAAGTGTGTCAATTGGTATTTTCCTTAATTTGACCTATTTATCTTAAAACATTTATAATCTGTTAGGGGGACGTTCATAGCTAAATGTCCAATTTGGTTTGTTTGTTTTTTAAATCTGTCACTCTGTTGCCAAGAAATTAAAGAAACAGATGCCACTCTTTTTTGAAGGGCTCCATTAAATACAATGTCTTACCCACCATCTGCTGGATCTGCAGCAGCAATTAACAGCTACACACTATTCCCAGAGCAGAGCTGACAGCAATTGATGGTGCTGGGATCCTGGCAATTTCTCCTTCCTGCTCCTCACCCTCTCTCTTCCAAATACCTATAATACAGTATTTCTGCATAAAGGAATGGGTCTGCCCAGAATAAAAAGGAATGAGTGATTCCTTTTTCTTCAAACTGTTGTGGATGAAAGTCCTCCCCAGGCATTACACTTTTTAAACAAAGAGCATATTCAACAATAACAACTGAGCCAATAGATGTCTGCAAAGGCTGCATGAGCAAAGTTTGTCTGACATCTTTTGGAACAAGTCTCCTCTGCAACAGTGTGCAGCTGTTCTAAGGAGCCAGGGGCTACGGCTGCACACACGCAGGCTCTTCCCATCTGCACCACTGGTTCAATCCCACCTGACTGGGAAGCTGTTGAAAATTCCTCCCTCTGTGTGATATGGGAATAGCTGGGGAGGCTCTGCCTAGTGAGCAGCCATGAATCATGAGCACTGGGTGTGATTCATGTTCATTGTATGACAGCCAGGTAACTGGCTTTGTACCAGTAAACCCTCTTGGAGATTGAGTCTTTTATTGGCAAGTGGCACTCTTAGTCACAGGACAACATGATGTGTTTGGATGCCCTTTACTGACTGGGGTGTCAGCCTTCAGCCTACAATCCAGTCCTTTCAGCTGAGCATATTGATTAGTAGCAAAGTCCAGTTGTGCCAGGGAAAGTTTAAATTGGTCATTAGGAAAATTTTCTACACCAGAATGGTTGTCAAACACTGGAACAGGCTGCCCAGGGAAGTGATAGAGTCCACTTCCACTCCCTGGAAGTATTTAAAAGACCTGTAAATGTGGCACATAGGGACAAGGTTTAGTGGTGGACTTGGCTGTACTGGGATAAGGGTTGGACTTGATGTTAAAGGTCTTTTCCAACCTAAACAATTCTATGATTCTGTGATTACTTACCTTGGAACAGAAGAGCTTCCCTGGCCTTTTCTTCAATGTTTGCGGTGATGGCACTGTGGCTTTCCTTGGACTACTGGGCCTGGACATTAGTTTTGCCCTCCCTGGCTTCAGGGGGATTCTCAGGGCACCAGAGAATGCACTAGAACACATTTTTAAAAATCTGTGTGTTTGATGCTCCAGGTTTTTAATCGATGCAGAAGTCCACATGCAAATAGATTAGCCAGCCTACTCCCTTAGCTACTGGCACGCATTCTCATAACTCTCCAGTGTCAAGGTCTTCCTTAAAAGACAATGAACTTCCTCCAAAAGGTATATTTGTACAATCTGAGAGAAATTCTAGATGCTGCAACAGTGTATAGCTTTATTTTCAACAAGTTGTTTGCACTGCTGTAATGGCAGAAGGATTTCTGTGCCTCTGTCTGTCAGGCTCGTAGCCTGTCCTCAGCACAACTGCTTTCTTCAATGAGGCATGAAGAAAATAAAGGAACGTCAAGGTTTAACATTTCAGATGCTCAGCTTTGCCACAGTGTCAGGACAGACAGGTGTGCATTATTTTGGAAATTAAAATTTCCATCCTGATAATAAATCTGTGTAGTAATTATCCTTATTGCCCTGTATGGTGACTGTCTGTAGAGGCAATCTGAACTTAGAAAAGGCATCTCATAAATCAGGTGAGATTTAAAATCTTCCAAGAGTTTGTAAATCTTCCCAGGATTTAGGGATTAATTGAAGAACAGACAGCTTAATACATTAACCTTTCACCTCTGCAGTCCTGAGCTCAAAAGCTGACTTAGGTCAAGAAGTAAAACAATAGATTGGTGATTTTGTCCTAGTCCTTATGAGTGCTGGTTAGCACTGCCTGCAGTGCCCTGTTCAGTCAGCAAGGATTTGCTTTGGGGGGTTGCATGTGTCTTGTCTGCTGCTGGCACTCCATTATGAGATTACTAACTTAAGTGTTAAAGGCACGTGCCAGAGGAGAACTGTTAGTAGGCTATGGTGGCTGTAAAAAAGGTCAGAAAGCATCAAGGACAGTCCTAAGTAGTTTGTTTCCTAAAATTGAGCCAGGTCATTGAAGGGATTGCAGGGATGCTGCAACAGGCGAGGATGGGAGGGAAGATCCCCATCAGCCCTTCTGCGGCTCTGCCCAGGCTGGTGAACGCTCACACTCATTGTCACTCCCCACACTCCCACCCCAGTGCTGCCTGTGCCCTTCTCACAGGGCTTGCCAAGAAAGCAATTTTACAGGGACGCAGTAAGAGAAGCTGGGGTGAGCAGGCCTTCCTTAATTTCTTTGTCTGTGTCTGAACACAATAAAATTCAGCAGCATGCAGCAACACAGACCATCCTTCTCCCAGTTTCCTTTGTCTTGTGGAAGATGGGGACACTGCAGAGGTTCTGGATGTACCCTCAGCTATGTGATAACAGGGTGTTCCATCACTTGGCAGTGACCCTCAGCAGCCTGTCCTTGCTGCCTGGGAGCCAAAGTCTGCTTTACAGAGATGGTCCAATGCTGAAGGTGAAAGTGTAGACAGCATCCATAAAGGTGGTGGCTTCTGTGAGTGGCCAGTGGTGGTTGAACCTTGCCGATGGCCCCAGCTTGTCAGCAGTACATTCCCTGTGGCTTAGCACTGACCACTGGTGGCAGAATACAGTGTGATCTGCACCTGTGTCAAGTCTGGGGAGAGGGACTGAGCAAAGCCAGCGTCAGCAGCAGACATCTCTTCTGGGGAAGTAGCACTCTCTGAGTCCCAATCAAATAGCACCGGATTGGGAAGTCACTTGGTGTGACCATCCCTCTCTGTCGGTGTACAAGTATACCCTCAGATTTATGTTCCTCACAACCTTCAGATCACCCTTGAGAAATATCCATGCAAAAATAAAAATTGCCCAAGATCCCTGTCTTTGACTTTTTGACCTCTCCCTTTCTCCACAAATATCCTGTCTGCTTGGGATTTGCCAGCTGACTGATTAGATTGGATCTGATCTCTGCTCTGAAAGGACATTTGAAAATAACGTCATTTTCTGGAACTCACAAACACACACACATAATCTACATTTCCAGTGTGGGGTTGAGTTTTTTGGTCTGCTCGGAACAAATGTCATCCTGGGGGTTTTTAACCTTACAAAAATGCATTCATTACTGATGCAGGTCAGAGGTGAGATTAAAAACGCACTGTGAAATCCAGTGGTAGAAACCTTAACCATTTTTTTTCTTCCCTGGGATCTTCTCACTTGTTCAAGCTGGTTCAAAAGCACTTGGAACATATCGACAAGGGTTACATGAATGAAAACAAACCTTTGCCAGCAGCAGAACCAGACTGACAGAAACAGGACAATAGTTTTTTCATGCCACAAAAATGTTAAGCAGCATACAGTTTCATGTGTGTTTCCACTTTGCCCCTTTGCCCCTCCTGACTGAATTATGAAATATTATTTACTAAAAAACATTACAGTTCACTTTTTAAGAGAATTAATATGATCAAAGGGTTGGTTGAGAACTGATGATTGAAGTTCCAACTATTAAAATGCACATCAGTGTGCAGGGAAAATAAAAAGGCACTGAAATTATTTTCAAACCCAAGCACCAGGTGCATTAATTACATTTCATTGCATGTTGGTTTATTACTGTGGTCACTTGTGCCTTATGATCTGCATTCACACCTGCGTTCCATGGATATCTTGGTATTTCACTAAACAAGATGAATATTGGCCAGATGGTGACTCCAGTAGGAAGCATTTCACATAGATTTTCCTGCTCTGCACAGTTGCCTGTAAAGGAATCCTGAATGTCATGCTACACCAAAGCAAACCCATATCATATCTGTATCATTTTGAGATCAACAGCCTTGACAGCATATTTAGAAAGGATCAAATAACAGACAAATCAAGGCCTTCTAACATGGATCTTGCTAATAAATCTCGTGTGTAGCACAACGGCATTGCTTGTAGCAGCATTGCACCCTATGGGGTGACCCTGCCCTGTGTAGAAACATAATTCCACAGAAAACTGGGTCAGCTCAGGTCTGAAACACTTAGCACAGATGACTCAGTGGTTTTTTTGGTGTTTTGTTTTTTCTGCAGGTTGCATACATGACCTTTCTTCCATAGTACAGGTTAGTTAATGTACAACAGGCATCCAGCCCCCAGGAAGTGCCACAATGAGGAGTCAGGACAAGAATCCCATCACGCCTGGCACCTTGGCCTTTGACCAAAGTCAGGAGCAGTTCAGGAGAGGTGGGAGGGACAGAGACCTCACTGTGCCTCTTACTGGCACTGTCTGGCTCTTGTCCAACACATCAAAAGTTACTTGCTGACCTGCAACAGAAATAAACAACAGATTTCACATTTCATGCTGGCATAGGATCACACTGTTAAAAACTTGGACAAACCTTCTAAATTTGCAATTAACACCCACCTCAAACCCACCTCACCTAAAACACACAGCATCATTCCAGGGCATTATCCAGTACTGTCTGTGAGCTTTGCTGTTGCTGCAGGACATGTAGAAGGTTTTGTCTGTGAGAGCAAGATTTTTTATTGGGGACATCCATGTTCATGGCTTCTTTTAGTTGTCCTTCACTTGCAGATGTCAATCAAGGACTGTGACCGTAGCAACTGAAGTGTCAATACAAATTGTCACACAATCAGAAGCATTGAGTTTTCATGGTCTCTGTGGTCTTGTAATGCAATTTTCTCCCCCCTGGGTATGCTAGGAGGAGCTCAGGGGGTACACCCCGTTTTTGCCAGCTCCCTCCTCTGCCCAGTCTGCCAGGACCAAGCTGTGCCACTGGCCTGCGCCAGAAGCTTTTCTTGTTCTGGGGGTCTGGAAGAAACCTTTTCCTACCTTAGAGCAGGTAAAGGTGGGATGCTCTGAGTGTGCTCCTTGCAGAGTGTGGTCCCTTTTCTGTTTCTGACAGAGGGTGAGCAGACATGAAGGAACTAAGGGGAGAAAATGCAGCCAAATAGGTGTCAGACTGGGGCACAAAGAGGGCATATAGTGTTGGGAATGGGAGCTTGCCCTGAGAGCAGAACATAGCAATTCCCAATAGCTGGCTTTCTGAGCACTGTCCTTGATGAAGTGGGTACAGGCACAAAAAAGCCCCCCAAAATGAACACAGTCACCAAGTCAACACTGTGATGTGTACAAAGGAAGGCAGAACGTGAAGCACAGGGCTGGCCAGCTGCTGAGCTCAGCCCTGTGCTCAGCACAGGTGCAGAGCACCCACCGACCCAGATGGGAGCTGAGCCCAACCAGCCCCACAGCAGCTGCAGGTGGTCAGCTCCTCACCCTGCTGATGTGCAGGGATGACCCTAGAGGGGGCAGATACTGTCCCCTCTTACAGATGAGTTCCTTGGGCTGGTGACTTTGTTGTTCCTCACAGAGGCACACAGCACTGGATCAAATCCATGAAAACAAGAAGCCAAAAAAGCGTGAATTAACACTCCCAGCTTTCCCCCAGGCATGCTTCCCCCAAGCTGCTGTTTAAGAAGATCAATATCTCACTCTCAAGAAGTGTAGGCAAATCCTATTACAATTTGAGATTAACCATCAGTCAGATAACTCACCAGTGCAGAGATCAAATATGAAAGATGCATGTGCTATGTCACCTGTTTAGCAACCTTAAATTAGCTCACACGGGCGGATGGTGCTGGCCAAATGGCAGAACATGTGCTGCAAATGGAAATCAGAGTCAAAGCAGAATCCTGTGGGATACCCCCAGCAATTTTAGAGCAGCTATCTTATTACCTAAGCAATTTTCAGGGACAAGCAGAATTCAGACACAGCCAACAACGCTCTGTGGTCCAACCTTGGTGAAACTACTTCATTATTATTTCAGTAGTGCCTGGAGAGCTCTATCTGCTGCTCCAGTTTCTCTGCAAAACCTCTTCCAACAACCCACAATAAAAGGCATCCCTGTGAGGACGGGCTTACAGTTTAATTTAAACAAGGAACAGCAAGTGAAAGTAACAAACAACCAGAGAGATTAGAAGGGAGATGGTTGATGGAAATGGTGGAAAGCACTTGTCCCTGGAGTCCCTGTATGTGTACACACACATACTAGATACAGATTAATGTGTGCACAGATATTTCAGAAGCCCCTTAACCTGAATATAAGACATCCAGAAATAATTTATAGAAGAAATTCACTCATAGGGTGGAAGGCTGGAGGGTGGGAGATATCTGCCTTGCTCTTTGCTGAGGATGCAGTGTACACAGGTGGGTTTCACTTGGCTTTTTTCATCCCACAAGCAGCTTTGGAGTCCATAGGCAGCAGTGACATACCTGACTGGACTCAATAATCTTAAAGGTCTTGTCCAACCTAGACAATTCTATGATTGTATGATTGAAATCTCTCTTGTTTCTAAGTGTAAGGAGCACATACATTTGAGCCTTGGCCTGGGAAGCAGGAGAAATAAGAGTACTGTGCGAAGTGGCATTGACATAGTTTGTGGTATTGTCTTACAGCCATGAGCTCTTTGCTGCCTGGGACATGACTGCAGTCAAGCTGGGAAGCAAACAAATTCAGCAAAATTCACCTCAAAGGGATCTGTTTGATTCTATATTGTTTAAATATTTCACATTTCTTTTAAGACTTGCTGAACAACTACTGCATGGCCTTACTTCTTGTAGAGCCCCCAACCAGTTGCCAGCTTCAGCAAGCCCTACCCGTGTGTGTAGCTGAGGAGGTTCAGCCTGGCAAAGCCACAGGGAAATCAGCATGTCTTGAACTTCTCCTAGGGGGTTTGGATTTAAGCCAGTTTTTCCTTTTTCCTAGGGCAAACTAGGTGTGCTTAGTCCATCTTTCATCATCCTAGCACCTGGCATCACATTACAATAGGAAACAGATTGTTCAGGTACACATAATGCAAGAAGGATTCTCTAAAAGTGAAAAACAGTTTGCAGAGATACTGATGGCAACAGAATGCTTTGAACATTTCCAGGATTGTATTTGCTCAGGGCTCAGGGATTATCAGAGGAGGCACAGTAATACCATTGAAGTGCAAACAGTTGTGAATGTGACTGTTGTAATCAAAACCCAGTGCCTGTTTGGAAGTGGCACCTTAAGAAGCAAAACCACAGTTTTGAAGAGGCCACTTCCAGAAAGAATAATAAAAATTCCCATGTCAGCAGCATATGCATCGCTCTCAGATGAGGAGATTCCTCCTTTTCCCCCAGCCCCTAGGAGCACAACGTGCAGGAGTGTCTCCTGAAACCCTGACAACGTGCAATAAAAATTCACTTTGAAAAAAGAGCATCTCTGGTGATGTCTACAGGCTTTTGACTTTGCTCTTTCCTTCAAACACCCCTCGTGATGCTGAGCACACATTCTCTTGGCCTATTTGTTCCTGGCAAACAAAGAGCAAATTCCCCTGGGTACAGCAATCCATTTTTAACATTCTGTAATTATTTAGAAAAATGTTTTGATAGGAGAAATGAAAAACTGGGGCACTTCAGGTTCAGGAGAAAATTCTTGGAGCATTATGTGAAACAGGGACTTGGAGTCTCTTTATGTATGGCACTACCTCCAAAAAAAGGTCCACCTTTTCTGCTGTGGCATTTGAATCTATTTGCAATTCATAGAGCAGCCCTGTCTGCCTTTCATCACCAAGTGCAGAAGGCACAAAATTCCGAAGGGTCTGCTCCGAAATGGTGAGGGAAGGGAGAACACAAGGACTTTGCTACAGGAGCACTGCTGGCAGGACAGGTGCGAAAAACTGTCCCTTTCTGAGCTATTGTCTCATTCTGTCCTCCCGAAATCTATGGGACTTCGTATGTTAATGTATCCTTTTTGGAAGCCCTCTGACGGAAGACATTGCAGCAGAAAATATCAGAGTCCTTAGCAGGAGACTTGAGTGCTGTGAATTATATGGCCCAAAGGCACACAGGCTTGACACAGGCAAGGAACTCTGTCTCCTGCCGTCCTCTGCCCAGCTGAGAATGTCAGGGATGAAATGTAGAAGCTAAGTGTCAATTCAATTTTCCTACAAGGGTATATTTTTCTTTAAAGAAAGCACGGGCAGAAAACCACTGGGATCAAGGCTGTGCATTGGGTGCACAGCAGCCTGGGCACACACTGTCTGCCAGTTTCAAAACGGGTCACCCCCTCTTCTTTTTCATCCTCCAGTATTAGTGTTCATCGTCTGTGACACTGCTTTGTTCCCGTCTGTAGGGCTGAGCCACTGGGACTGGGAAGGTGACTGGTAGATGTGGGGTTGGGGGGCTTTGTACTGCAGAGGGAGGTGTGGGAAGGATGTAAATGCAAGGAATGAAAAAAAAAAAAAACCAAACCAGAAATGAAAGTGTTACAGCTCTGTTGTCCTCAAAAGACCCATTTTCTTTCAGGGAGACTGTAAAAGAGAAATAAAGGGGAAAACATCCCAAACTCAGTATATGCACTGCCATCTCCTGGTGGACAGAGAGCCCCGTCCCGCCCTGCCCCGCTGGCTGCCCTTGTGTTACAGCGTCTTCAGTCACTGCAGAACAAATAGCGTTGTCAGGAAAAGGCCCTACATGTATTTTGCTAGTGCCCTCATGCTAAAAGTGGAAGAGCATCAGGCCAGATGGGGTTTGCTGAAACCAAGGACGAAGTCCCGCATCCTGTGGTGGGAGCTGGGTCCATCCCAATGTCGGTCATCAACATCTATGACACCTGTGCTGCAGCTCCTCTGTGGCAGGAATGATGTATTAAGTAGAATTACAGAGCTTTCAGCAAGCGCTTCAGCCTTTAAATATAATTTGTTACTTAGAAAAATCCTCAAGTGCCATCAAAGCCACAGAAAATATTAAAACAGAAAATTAAATCTGTTTTAAGATGGATAAATTGTGGTACCAGCAGATAGACATACTGCCATTGCCAGCCAAACAGCCAAAATTCTGTGGGTTCATGCTAACCAAAAGAAATCATTCTTTTTAACAATACTTTTCATGCAAGAGTAAAAAGATTTTATGGATACACAGAAAGCAGAAAATGCATTACAGGGCTGTAGGGCACATGACTGGGAGAAAATGCAGACTGCTCCAGCTCCCCACTGCAGGGACAGCATCTCCCCCTACCTTTGCTCATGTTTCTGAGCCAACACTCCAGAAAAGCAGCTGAGATCAAAGCCATGGAGGGAAGATTTCACTTTGCCTCCAAGGAAGGGATTAAAGTATTTGAAAATAAAGTTTAGCTAAGATACCTGTGATTTGACACAGTTTTTGGAGGAGGAGTTTCAGCCCCTTTCCCTGCCCTGCAGATGCAGGTTTCAGGCAGCATTCCCTGCCTGGCTTCTAAAAACATCACTCAGCAGTTTTCAGTACATCACTACCAGGATCAGTCTCTCTTTTTAAAGTGAACCTTTCAAAAGACACCTGTCCCCAGTGACGCAGCATGGCCAAGTGAGCCTGTGGCCCATGGAGCCATTTTAAAGTTTCCATGTTTGCTTGCATCTGATGGAGCTGGTATTGCATACACCTGTGAGGAGTTGAAACCTAACACACAGTGGCACATGGAGAGGAAATATTGTGACAGCTTTTATTTCTGAAATACACTGAAGAGAGACAGAGTCCGGCAACCGGATGCAGAACCAAAAGGGCAGGGGAAAAAAGCAGGCTTGCCCTGAGGAAAAGCTCTTGTAGCATTTTTCCAGAATTGCCATTTTTCTCTCTTGCTGTTTTCAGTGTTTTCATTCTGCCTACTTCAGCCCCTGGGTAGAAAAAAAGAGAACCTTTTTAAAGAGAAAATAAATCCTTTCTTTAGTGAGATGTAGGTTACCGATATCTGCCTGGTTATAAAACCAAACTGAGATCTCTAGCTCAGGAAAATTCCAGTGCATAGAAAAGCAGATTTCTTTTGGTTTGCTGCCATAGGTTGGGTGCATCTCCATTCCTGGACAAGACAGTAGCATTCCTCAGGATCCTCAATATTTCAGCCTCTCCTTTTTGCATCAGCACTGGCACCTCATCAGACCAACACCACCATGAAGAGGTTTGTACAGGCAAGTGTCCCACACCAAGCCCTTTCACTGAGCTGTGCTGGGGAATGGGTGGTGCCCACCTCCACCTGCGCACACACACACAATACACACACGCAATACACACACACACACACATATAACCTTACACCTGATGCTCAGCTCTTCCCTCCACACACTCTCCTGAGACAGCTGAACACCACTCATGCACCAGTCATGGCTGCAAGAGCCCTGCTAGTGAGCAGACTATTTGGGAAATTTCAATGTTGCCTGCATTGGTTTCCCTGGAGAACAAATGCAATTTGGTGTGTTGCTGTGATTCTAGAACTCCTGATCCTCCCTGTCCACCAGATGATGTCTCCAGCCCAGACCAACGTGGGTTTGCTACCCAGCCACACCCAGCCACCTCCCAGGCATATGGCTGTGCCTGCACCAGACACGCACACTCCCAGAGACACAGGCTGGTCCCAGCACCACTGCTTCTGAGGGACCTGTGCTAGGCCCTGCACCATGCAGAGCAGCTGAGGAGCGCCTGGGGCTCCCAAAGGCGAGGGATGGTGCCCAGGCTGGAGCCGAGGCCAGCTGCAGGTTGACTCATCATCCTCAAATCTCCCAACAAGAGGATGTGGCTGGGTGACTTCTAGCACTAAAATCATAGGTTCATAGAATGTGTTGAGTAGGAAGGAAGGCATCAGGATTGAGTCCAACTCCTGGCCCTGTGCAGGACACCACAACAATCACACCATGAGCTTTACTAATGCATGTCATTTTGAGAACTAGCTCATACATGCAGTTGTGCTGGCAGCCCTGAGAAGCTGATGAGTTATAGAAAGGAGGAAACAGAAAAGGAGAAGAACCTTTCAGCTCTTTAAACCAAAATCTGTTGAGAGTCAAGTGATGCCATCACAGTTCAGGTCTGAATAGTATTATCCGTCCCTTTTGCTTATTTTGCACAATTACAATTGCTTTTGTAAGCACTGACAGAGATTAAGATACCACAGATCTTAGAAGAACAAATGATGTACTGCTAATTTCTGAGCATTAGAGAGAGAGGTCACATCTGAATGATTAGGTTAATTCCTGAGACCCCTGCTCATATCATACAGCTACCTCAATTAATTTAGCTATAATGGAAGTACATATACTACAAACATAATAACTGTCGTAGTTCATCATTTAATTCATCTTACAGTTATTGGATTACTTGCCCTCCCTCAGAGATCTGGTTTATCCCCAGATAAAGCTGCCTCCAGAGTGACAGGAGGGGCCCTGCAGAGCCACTGTATCCCTTGCAGCGCAGACAGTCTCAATCACTCTCCCTGCCATGACCCCCTTGCCGCACTAAGCCCAGTCCTTAGTCCCGCAGCAATGTTGACCTTCCTTACTGTTTGTCCCCTTTTCTCTCTCAAACATGCTTGTATTTTCCCCTGGCAGCTTCTTCTGATCAGGAAGAAAAGGAGGAAGAGCCCCTCCCCCATCATAGCTGCATGTCTGATCCTTTGCCTGCCCCACAAAACCTTGATGCTGCTGCGATGCTCGCTGAGAAGTGCCAGCTGTCCAACCAGCCAGTTACAAGCCAACAGTCTTGCTCCATATTTTGCAGAGCCCTCATTTTAGTGCTATTCTGTGCTGTACATAGGTACCCACTTTTTTACCATAGACTTTTTTATCTACAGATTATGTATAGGCACTACAACTTGCTGGTGAGTGTGCTGTTTGTTGCCTGATCCTTCCCTAGCTCTAGAGCTGCAGATAGACCAGTATTGTTTTGGTGTAATGGGGGCTTCAGTCATACCTGCAGCTCTGCGTGGTGCCTGTTGAAGCAGGCACATGGCACATGAACTTTCCACTCCAGAGGATTTTACTCTTTATTTTTTTTGCAGGGCAGCTACCTCAAAGATAACTCAGTCACTGCTCTGAACTCATAGACATTGCGACAATACTGCTGCTGAACAAAAGCAGGCTTTGATTTATGCAGTGGAAACAGAGTGGGTGGAAATGTCTCAGGATTCAACAGCCTGACAGTTTTAAAGCTTATCCTCAGTCCCCATAAATTATGTTTGAATTAAAAGACAGCTTGGAGCAGCAAAAAATAAATTGGGGTATTTAATGTGTGTGTGTGTCCCCATCCGTGTGCCACACTCTAACCTAACACTGCACTCACATCTTTCAGATGGATGCAGCATTTCCAAGCTTTCATGTGAGAACACATTGTACTCCCATTTTGGGTTTCTGAGACAATATTTTTCGTGCTCCCATTTTGGGTTTGTGAGGTAGAAACAGAAACCACTGCAGTTCCTGTTTTTGCAGAATGAATTTGCTTTAACCCAACAGTTTGTTTAATTTACCAAAGCTTTAGATGCTACACCTGCAAAGCACATCCTCATATAATTTTCCGACAAGCAGGAAAGAATCCAATAGGGAAATTAGCTTCCTTTTTCTCTCTTTCTTTTTTTGGTGTAGCAAAGCTGCTTTTCAGTAACGATGCCAAAAATTTCTCTGCCCAAACAGTGAGTTTACTGTGTTTGGCTTTGAGATGTGAATATTTTTACACAGTTTCTAATCTGCTATTATTTAGTAACAGTTTTTATAGTGTTATTTTCCTGCACTACTTGGAGATTGCAGACAGTTCACAGAGATTTTTAGCAACTTTTTGAGTGGCCTATTCTTTACTGTGTGCATTTGTGCTTGAAAAACTGAGAACAAATTGGGCTGGAGGATAGAAAGCCTTTAGCACTCTCGGCTGTACAGAAAAGCTTGAAAATATGGGCTGATTTCATCTGAAAGATTCAAAAGCTAGAAGGAAATGAAGACTCTCACATATATTGTATTTAACATTTTATCATTTGGGGTCGGGAATAGCTGAATTCATGAATTTTGCATGTTTGGAAGTGCTCTTGTTATAATCATAGCCTAAATCAAGTGTAAGTAGCAATAATCAGATCTAGTTTGGGGAGATCACAGACAAGGAAAAAAAACCTTAAACTACTTGTAAATGTGCAAATGAAAGCTTTCCAAATGACCAGATGAGTGAGAGAGACAAAAGAATGACGCAAACCACTTTTAAATTGGGTCTGCTAACAATTTGATCATATATTCCAGGCATGTCCTATCAAAGCAGTTACTATAAACCCTCAACACAAAAATGAAATGCACAGCACAGGTCTGCACATCTACTGCTGAAAATCAGACACCTCTTTTGATAAATACCTGCCTTTTTCTGGAGTAACATTCACTTCAAAGGCTAAACAAAAGAATGATTCAAAATAAAAACAACATCCTTAAATTTTCTGCAGTTCTGAGCTGTGTTTAGCTCTGAAGATGCAGGTTGTCTGCAATCATGCCACACACCTCAGGCTGTTGCTGTAAAACCTGAGCTTTCGCCTCTGCACAACACTTCTCTAGTTTTGATTTATTTATTTTGAACATAAAATAGCCTGTCAGTTGCAAAAATTAAAGATATTGGAACACTGCCTTCACTACATTAATAAAAGATCCTTCTAGGATCTATAGGTGATGTGTTTAGGGTGTACTTCTTTATATGTTTTAACTGAATGGCTTTTACATGTGCTGATTAATTCCATCACTATTTTAAGCTAAATGCTAAGATAGCTCACAAATGCTACATTTTTCACCATTGTCTCAGACAAATATCATACAATAGATCCACTATTGTGGAGCTTCAGAAAACCCCATCAAGAGACCAAAACAAAGAAAGGAAGAAACTGGTATAAATCTGAACATAATCACAGTTTAGGCTGAGAGCTGTGAGACTCATGTCACCCACTTGGTGATCCTACAGATCTCCCAGCAGTTCAGGATGGCTCAACTCTAAGAAGAACTGTAGTCCTACTATTGCAAACTGTTTTCTGGATGCTCTAGGCTGTTAGATGACTGCTGTGCCCATCAGGTCTTGTGCTCAGCCCCCCTCACTTCCCTGTCCTCTTCCCAGGGGTGGTAGGACACCACACCAGCCTTCCCCCAGCAGACCAGCACCAATGTGGCCATGGTGGGAGTGATGGGGAACAGATTGACCCTACAGGTCAAACTTCTTCCCCCTGTTGCTCGTTTGTAAAATAAGGATAAGCAGCTCTGTGCTCCCACAGGAGATGTCCTGAGGAAAAATAGATTAATGGCTGTTAAGTATTCAGGTACTGTGATGGGTACATTAGCACCCAACTCCCCAGCCTGCAGATGGCTGCTTTAATCCCACACACCAGTAAAAACGAGTCTTTTCTGCATCCATTTCCTGTCTTCTTCTTCTGCAGCCCAATCCCAGCTTCTCTGCCCGAGCCTTTGTGTCCCCACTCCCTGTACCTGCCCATGAGCTAGGTGTAAATGGAAATAACCTCAGCAGCACCCAATTCACCCCATTTATAGTGTGAGAAAAGTACTGTTCAGCTTTACAACAGTAGCATTTTGTAGTTTAAAAATGGCATTTCAAATGGTTATTGCAAATGGGCAGTAAACTGATAACCATATTGCTTCTTCCATCTTACTGCTTTTGTCCCAAAAGGCAGATAGCATTCTTGTTCTGCATTTAGAGATTTGATTTTTTAAATTATGTATCTTGAGGTCAAATTGTTGGGGTTTTTTTCAGTAATTAGCTATAACAGCAACCTGAAATTCCACTTCCAAAAATAAGCTGATTATTGAATTTTCTATATTATGTTACTAATTGAAATTTTTGTAAGTAGAAACCGCAACAGAGTTCTGGGAGCTTGATATTGGTGAAGTAAAATGTGTATTTGATTCCACTCAGGAGATTTTTCAGGTGCTGGCAGGTGATTGAACAGGTACTGGATTCCCATAACTGTATATCCAAAAATAAATAGTGAAACATTCAAAAGCTCAAAGTGAAACATTTAAAAATAAATGTGAAACGTTAAGACCATTCTTGGAGGGAAACAACAAGCCAAATTACATCTTAGCCTTCAGCAGCAGGACAGACGTGTGCCATGCAGCTGCTATTGCAAATACCATGGGAAATTAGCATCACAGATCTCAAAAAAAAATGGAGATGCTAACAAAATGAGAGATGAATGTATTCCTTTGAGTGCAAGGGCTTTGAAAAACAAAAACAAAATCAAAAACAAAAATGAAAAAAAAAAACACAAAAAAACCCCAAAACCAACAACAAAAAAACGCCAAAGACCCTTTCTTCTTACCTTGTTTTTTTTAAAAGAGGTATCTTCTAGATGATGCTGTACAAAATTTCCCAGTTCCACATTTCAAACCTGGCCCTGTGGTTCATCAGATAAAACCACAATCAAATCCCCAGGCAGATGCCCAAATGATAAAGTTCTTGTCCTTTTACCTGCATGCAAGGTACTGTGATGTGGCCAGCCAGTGCCTGAGCATCCAAGGGCATGCTCAGAACCATCCTTCAGCCACTTCAGCAATGTTGCTAAGACTAGTTCTTTATCTTTCTTTTATTAGTCATTCTGCTGTCATATCCATTTCCACAATGAGGAATTCATTTACCAGACTAGTTTGCAATGTTAAGGACTATGGATGGATGTACTTTCATGTTTCTTATTGCATCAGGCAATTCAGTGCCTGGGTTTAGCTCTGCTGCCTTCCCTGCGCATTAAATCCCTTTTAAGATGCCTCTTTTCCTTCCTCTGCAACTTTGACTTGCTTCCTTCTCCCAGCCCAGCAGATGCCTCTTGATCCCTGCAGGCATTTGTGAGCTCCCTGGTCCTGTCTTTCACCTTCGCACAGCCCCAGGGGCTGAAGGCTTCCCACCAGAAGGGCATGTTAGTGTACTTTTCTCACTCTGACCTGAGGCAGTCCCTGAGGCCTGTAAGTGTAGAAGATATTGCCAACAGCAGGAGACTCTGAAATGCCAGTTTGGCTTTGCTCGTCTCAGTTCTGTCCAGGCACGAAGCAGGGTTCAGATCTGAGCTCTGCTTTTCTTTTGGGTTTGTCAGTTTGTTTGTCTGTTTGTTGTTAGCTCTGAATTCTTATTCAGAGGTTGCAACAATTCTCAGCTTCTCTGAGTTTGGGAACAGCTGGGTTCAATGGTTCAGACTGGAAACCCAGGCGTAAATCATCCTTTTTATGGTCTCTTATCTTGTGTTATTTACAGACCAAGTCTGCTATTCAGCCATGAAAGCAGAAGATAGTGCTGGTGCATCAAGGTAGTTTGGCTGCCAGCTGCAGAAAAGAAAGGACCCCATGCCAGCTGGTTTTCACTGCTTTTCATGACCTTTAGTGCAGTTAGCACTGAAGTTTCCTCTGCTGTGGAATCGAAGTCTCATCAAAATGACTTGCTGGAGGGTCTGCACCCTCTCCAGCAGGGGCAATACCATGTGCAGAGGGAGAGAAGGCAGCACTGCAGTCAGAGTTCAGCTGGCCAAGACATGGCCTCAGGGGACAACTGGTGAGATAAATGTTTGACAGCCAAGATACCTTTTGTAACAGGAGGCAGAACAACTCATGCTCTGTGTGCCATGAAGGGGGACTACAGGATTGGGAAGCTCTGGGTCTCCTCTTTCACAGCCAGCCATCGCTGTCCCCACACAGTGCAGCCTCATCCTGACATCCTGCATCCTTCCCTCCTACAGCAAACCTTCATACCAGCTGTGTGGACAGTCTGGTTTTGGAGGGGTATTTCCTATATTCAGTCAAGTTTACTAAAAAAGTGGATGCTTTCCAAAATTAGATGAACTGTAGGCAAGGAGGGTTTATTCTTTGACTTTAATATGAAAGATCTCTATGCTTTAATAAAAGACACTTGCCTCTTTTTTTGGTGGCACTGACTCCAAGTCTTGGTCCTTCCAAATGCACAAAAGTTATGCCAAGAAACTGTGATGCTAAGCTTGTTTTAGGGCAGATCAGCTGACCCATTTTCACTGATGTCCTGGAGAAAACAGTTCACTATTGTCCTGGCTTCAGAAAAAAACCCCAAACCTTTCTTGGACAGAAACATGTAATTGGAATATTGGGGGGACATTGAAGCCTGCCCACCGGGATATGATGCTCAAAGCGTGCCTTGAAGGATGTGTTAAACCAAGGAGGGCACGTTCTGACCTGATGCAATTCAGTGTCTTTGCAGGTGTGTCCACCCTGAGCAGGTTAGGTGGGTGAAACATCAGTACCAAAATCCCCGCCGATGAAGGAGAAGCTTTCAGAAGAGCTCGGTAACCAAGCAATTCTGTTTTAGCGTCAGCAGTCTGAGCCTGCTCAAGCTGGCGACGCCGCGAAACACATTGGAGGTAAACTGTGAAAGGAGGACGCAAAGAACTGAAGCAATGGGGGACTGAACGGCGGTCCCAGGAACAACCAACCATGACGGCATTTTCACAAGTGCCACCAGAGGGCAATAAGAGGCAGAAAACGAGAGAACCTTGGGCTCTCCGGGGATGGGCAGCTCTCGCCTCCGGGCATGGAAGGTCCTTTGACTTGTCTTAGAGAAAAAATGTTCCCTGTGATTTGCCTTGCTCACCCTGCATGGGAATTTGGGAGGACTTTACATTTCAACCCTTCATAAAGACTTCTCTGCGCCTGGGCAGTGAACGGAGCGCACAGGTACCACAGAGCCCCTGCAGCCCCGCGCAGGGACCGGGGTTGTGCCCGCAGCTGACTTGGGAAATTCACCTTCCTTAAGGACAGAGCACAAGCATGTTCCTAAATCCTGCTCGTCTGGGGCAACACACAAGCTGCAACAAGCACAACCAGCTTTCTGCTGGGTTTGTTTGTTTGTTTTGTTCTGTTTTCTTTTCTAATGGGGTTGGGTTTAATTCATTCACAGGGAAAGTTGGTTGGATGGCTGTTGTGGGAACTGCGGCTGCAGAGGGAACCACACAACCTTAGGCACACAGGGCAGATGTGTCTGTGGACCTCTGGAGCTGTGAGGATTTTCCATGTCAGGAAGAAGGCTATCACCTCCTCACATCCGTGCATCCCCCACATCTTCCCGTCTTCGCACTCCCCTGCCCTGAGCACAGCAGCCCAGATCTTCCCTTCCCTGATGCAGCACATCTGCTGCAGAGAGGCTTTCCCCCATTGCTCAGCAGCAGACACTCCCCTCAATGAGTGACTTGGGAGCAGTGTTTCGATCATTTCTCACCATGGATTCCAACTGTGACAATAGCAAATGTTGCTTTTACATCACCTTTTTTTCTCTTTTCCTAGAAGTTTGAAAGCAGCAAATAAAGTAAGAGATGGATTTTCTGGAGTACAGCTAAGTGGACTCTTCTATTTCCTATGTTTTTTCTTTGAGGAGGGGGAAGAGGAACAAATAATTTGCTCTTGAAATAAAATAATTTAGAAGCAGCAGATGTGAATTTGTGAACTCCTACTGAGATTTTGCTTTGAATCACGAGGAGAGACGCTGGGATTTGGAGCCTCCCCCCTCACTGGGGAGTGTCCTCACCCTCTCAATGATAAAATAATCTTCTCTTTACCTAGTCTGTACAGCTGAACTTATGTCAGCAAGACTCAGAGGATCCACCCAAGAATATTCTCACAGCTGAACATCAGGGTATTTTCCTGGAGAGAGGGACAGATTCAGATATTCTGAAGCAGAACGAGTTCTCTCCCATGCTTCATGACAGTCACATTTTTTTGTTTCATTGCCTTTTAATACCAGTATTCAAAAAATTAGTATTTTGCTCCAACTCAAAGCAGCTCTTCCAATTTCCTCCATTTAATTTTGGTTTTGCTTAAAAAAGAAAAGCAAATGAAGTATTTGAAAGCAGCTGAGCCAAATTTTTCTCCCAATTGGCAGCTAAATGAAAAAAATCCATGAGCTGCAAAACTATTATCTAGACTTTTTAACCCCATACGGAAAGGTGTCAAATAAGGATGTTTTAAAATAGCAGATTACTTGTTTGTGGGTAAAAACCATACACACACAAATTCTACCACAGAGATGGAAAGAGTAGTTTAGCTTATGTGGAAAATAGAGGGAAGTGGTCAGTAAGAGAGTTACCTCTTTTTGTGTGTGCTGGTATACAAGCAGAAAGGCCAAGCCACGCTCCCTTTGTATAGAATTCCTTGGTGCACTGAGGCCTTGTGTTATGTTGGAGGGGAAAAAAATGCTAATTTTAACCAAGAAGTTATGGGAAAAAATTTGCCTCTTTCTTTCAAGTGTTGTTCAAACCCATTTGATACCTCAACCCATCTAAAAGTTACTGTTTCTCCTTGGACTCCACACTGGCATCAGGAGGGGACCTGAGGATGGGAGCAGCCTGTCCCTCTGGCTTTGGTACCACATGCTGTGGTGCTGACTCTGGATGGCTGAGCAAGTCCAGGGAAGTACACACCTGTGCACAGTGGGATTCCCTTCTCCCTCCCTCCCAGCTCACATGCCCCTGATGCCAGAGGGATTCCCCCCGCTGGCTTCATCAGCAGCTGGACATGGCCAGGGTAACATCCCGTCCAGGTGGAGGTTGCTGTTTAAAATGCCTGCTAAAAATAGCTAAAATACCCTATAAAAGTCGTTCCAGTTTTCAGGTTTTCCATTCTCACTGGAAGGACAGGCTTTTAGTGGCAGAGAGGGTATCAAAGAATGATCATTAAAGCCATGGTCGTTCTCTCCGCATTTGGGGCCATTTAGGAGCCAAAGTAATTGTGTCTCTCACAGATGAGCCTGTTATGTGTGAGTCCACTCAGGCACTTCTGGGCTAGCAGAGCAACCCTTAATGAGCCCTTTTAAATGCCACAAAGAGGCACAAAGACACATTACTGCAAAAAGAGATTGAGTCCATGATTTCTTAGCAATTCCTAATGATGTAATTCTTTTCCTTTGCAGCACTAATACTCCTGGGTTGTTTGGCTGGAGTCACTTAGGAAACTTCAACAAACTTTGGAAAACAGAACTGCAGAAATTAGAGGTTTCTCTCATATCTGTGAGGTTAATATATTCACAGCACAAGTAATTGCTGTGGAGTTAAAATGATGTCCAGAAAATATAAGGGGTGGAGAATGGGGACATTTTGGAACAAGAAAAGAAGGATATTTGGAAACTTTTAAAATAGAAACCCTATAGAAAACAGGTGACCTGAGACACAGAAAGGATATCCTCATTTTTCATCATTAGAAACAAACAAGAGCGTAATTAAAAACACATTCCAGAATACTGATCTGTTTATTCACTATAGATGGTCTGAATTAGCAATGGGTTAGGAAACATAGACACACAAGGATAAAAAAATAAGGGTACTTAAGACTGGATTTTTCCTTTTAGACTTCCATATCCAAACACAGACAAGTTTTTTAACCTAATGCTGTATGTTCTTCTCCTTGCTGGGGTGAGGTAGTTAAACAGCCCTCAGCCTTAGCTGGGAACAGTGATGATCTTTGCAGCTTTCCAGGCTTGTTACCACTCCAGCTTCTGCTGTGTTCCATGATTTTCCAAATTCCTTGCTGCTTTTCATATTATATTTGTACCTTCATTTCCAAGTGGTCAAGGCTGAGCAGCGGGGCTGGCTAAGGAGAGAGGGGAGAGGACCCAGCCTCTGGCAGTGTCCCATCCCTGGGCAGTGAAGCTGCAGAGTCCCTTGTTCCTGGCAGCAGCAAGGAAAGCGTTAGCACTCCTCTCTTCCCCTTCCTGCCGCTTTTTCCATAAACACCATTTGACCACACCTATGGACTGTTGTTGCCTTGGCCTGGCTGAAACCACATCACCCCACCAGCCAGTTTTGGGTTGCTCCCCACTGCTGCTTCAGCACCTGCTCTCCATCTGCACCATGCTTTGCTTTACCCAAGCACCAAGCTTTGCTCTGAGAGCAGTGGGGTAGGAAGGAGCAGAGTTTCCAAGACCCTTCTCCCAGTTCAGTGCTCCAGCAGCCAGGCTGGGCAGCCTCCATCTCTCCCACGGAGAGGGATGCTGAGCCACAGAACCATGGGAGGTGGCTGAAGGTTGAAGTATCTTCTGCTTGAGGCCAATAAAAACCTAGAATGAGGACTAGTAGATTCTAGCCTCTGTTTCTTTAATTCAATGAAATGTTTCCTGCAAACCTAAATCAAACTCCACTACCAGGGAAAGTTTGTGCACTCCCTGTCTCAGCAAGTGGTTGCAGTATCACTGCCTCCAGCCACATTCCTGAAAACTGGACCTGAACTGGACTGAAACATGAACTGCAGTATCTTGTACAACCCAGCATAGGCCACTATCATTTGCTCTGGGCTAGGCAGCTTGCAGAGAAGCAGGTAGTGATGCCAGGGGGTGGCAACATATTCAGCCACCCAGGTCTAACATGCTGCCTGACATGAGTGGGCACCTCCCTACAGCATCCCGCTGCAGGCAGTCCCTCCATCCCTACTCTGTCACAGCCCTTTTCATTACCTTTGATGCATTCTGAGTCCTCCAGTGACACTTTCAGCTTGTTAACTAGGTAAATGAAAGATCTAACCTCATGCTGGGAGTGCCAGGTTAATGGGCTGAATCTGCCCAGCAAGATGTCCAGCAAGCAGGAGGACCAGCAGGAGCATGCAGCTGAGCAGGACAGGGTGCTGAGGGGCCGACACCCTATTTTAGCAGCAGGGAACTGCCAGATAAGGTCAGTCTGTCTTTTGGATTGTACCCTGTGATAGCTGGCTCCCCAATGCCTGTGTATTTGAAAACCATTTTGTGCATGGGCCATCATGACCTGATCCCCAGTCTTCTCTTAGTAACTATACTCAGCTGCACGAAGGCAGCAGTGAGTCTCCACCATAGCAGCACACCTTGAGGATTTAGGATAAGCATCAAAACCTTCAGCTGTTCCTGTTGAAGTTGCTAACTTAAATTTCTGATTCTTCTGGTATATCTCTGAATGCATGACAGACAAATTTTTCTGCTAACCAAAAATAAATGTTCCAGCCTTTCAAGACAAATTGCTCATTCTGGTCACTGCTGTTATGCTTCCTCAGCAGGTTTAAGTAGTCAAACTAATTGTGACAGTACTGATTTGTTTGTTCTGAACCAAAAGTTTCATTACAGAAAGTTACCAGCTATATTTTGTTACCCTTAGTGTCAGAGAACTTGTATAGGTCAGGAAATGCATAGAGCCAGCAGCCTACTCACTTGGAAAGGTATGTGTAGACAATAAAGTTATATGAACAGAAATTTAATGGCATGGATCTTTCCAGACTTTCCAAAGAGGCTGAGCATAAATGATTTTTTTAATGCAGAATCCTTTTAGTTAAGTATCTGCTGGTAGCACAGGCTGCATCCTGCTCCACTGCTGTACAATGGGGCCATCTGTAATTAATGAAGCTTCAACCTTTCTGCATTAGTTTTGTCTAAGCTTTGGGGGAAGGTGTCAATTAAAAATTAAAAGAATCCACTTTCCATTAAATTAAAGAGCATTTAAAAAAAGAAATGCCACCCTCTGATAGCAGTTTAGCAGACGGAAGGATAGTCTAGCAGCCAGCCAGAGAAGGAAGAGCAGAAATGAATATACATGCGTATCCATATGTAGTGCTCAGTTTTCTTGAGCAATTGCCATTTTATCCTGGAGTAACCCCCACATCATTTGCAGGGGGGTGTCAGATAATGCTTTCTTCAAACTCAAGCCAGCTGTACCACAGTCAGGGAGAACCATATGGTGCCTCATGTGCAAGGCTGATATTTCTGGGTTCTGAAGATAGTTCTAAAGTCTGTCTCATGGCATGAGCCCCGAGCTGCACTTGGCAGCTGCCCTTTCTGTCTGGGAAATTCATGGATCAAGAGACACATTGGATGGGTTGGAAGGCAGGACATTTTCTGAATTATGTAGAAAAGCTGTCCCTCTTCAGGTTAGAAACTTTTTCAGTTTTGCCACTCATACAAACCGCTCTCAGCAGATAAAGTAATTGTGTATTTTTTTTAATGCTTTTTTCTTCCTGGTTATACATTTCATTAATTCAGTACAATTCCTGTCCTTCTTGGAGTTACATACTCTTTTCTTATCCAATTCTTTTTTTCTGTATTGACTAACTGCTAGAACTTCATCATGAGTTTTGAGACTGGGTAACTGTGCTGAGACTCATCCAAATGCTGTATTTCTGTCTGGACAGGTCTGCCAACATTACAGCATAAATTGTTTTGCGTGTACACTTAAAAACTCACTTTTTTGGTGTTTGAATTTCTTTTACATGAGTTTTTTCACATATACTCAAGGCCAATAGAGCTTGAAACACTTCCATAAACCTCATCTTTTAGAGGTTTGTGATGTTCTCTGCACTTCCTTTACTTTTGAAGGACTCTCTCCTTGTAAAATATGATTGGAATAGATGCACCCCTTCACATCCATGGACTTGGTGTCTTTTTTAAATAGCATTTGTCCAGGGGAGTTTTAGATGCAGATTAAGAGCTACCCTGAGCATGAGAGAGTTCAAGTCTACATCTCTTACTGCTCAGGAGGGTGCCTGACCATCAGGCTGTGCCCAAAGGACATCTTCTACCCCTCTGTGTCATGCTGCAGTGGAGAAGTTGTGGATCCAAGGGTCACAGAGTGAATACAAGACTTGTTTGCTCTTTAGCCCTGTCCTCAGTGTCCTTGTTTGGAAAGGGCATGTCTTCATTCCCACTTGTGCTTCTGGGGCTGCTTTGGTACCCATTCCTAGCACTAGGAATGTTAGTGTTAAAATAAACACAGCACTGACCCCTGCATTTGTTTAGTAGTTTGGAGCTGGAAATGTGGCAAATCTGAACATGTACATGGGCACAGCGGAGTGGGCATATTCTGGAGAACCTTGCCTGATGGCTGTGATTAAATTCCTAACTCTGTATCAGCTTATCTCTTTTTTTCCCTATTCATATTTCTGGGAAAAAAATGATAGGTTAGAGGAGATTAGACAAGGAAAATATGGAGTTTGGGTTTAGATGTGTTAAAGGAATTGGCAAGGTAGTTAGAAAGAAACTGGAGAGACCAACAGTAGAAGTTAGATCATTGTGAGAAACAGGAATATTAACTGCTTTGTACAGGGGTGATGGGATCACATAAGATTATTATTTTCCAAAAAAAGATTTATCAAAATATTGTAATATCATCATAATTTGTCAGCAATTGTGAAGCCCAGGTACCTCAGGCAACTTTTTGAATTTTACATAATCTTCAATGTCTATGGGAAATACAATGAAATATGCCCTGTTCTTAATTGCTTCCTTTTGCACCACATTTTTCACACAGACTTGGCTGTTGGCCTTTCTTTGCTAAGTGAGGGTTTCAACAAGTGGAGAAGATGGATGGCCAAACCAATCAACTCCAGAATATGAAAAGGTCAAAGCACTCAGTGAGCACACTGCGGACTGCTTCCAGATAACCCAAGCATAATGAATCAGATAACTTGCTCTTAGAACAAACAAAATAAGGAAACTAGAAAGTAGTTCAAGATGGTAATGTTTTCTTTATGACTTGAAGACCACCATGCATATCACTGTGGAGTACAAAACAGGATAAAAGTCCTTTCCTGGTCTATCCTGTTGATACAGAAGAGAACAAAACTAAATAGTTTGAATTTGCAATGATGAATAGATTTGTGTCAACATTTAAAGTAAATTAAGACTGATGTGTGCAAGCAGAGAAATGTTGTTAACTTTTTGTATGGTTATAGCTTTCTTCTTCATAAGGGTTTTAGATGAGAGGCTTGTAGAAACATGACCTCTGTATGTACCCGTAAGTCCTGGGCAATGGGCACAGCCGAGCAGAAGGAGCACAGGAGTGCTGCCATGGTCTCTCTTTGTGGTTTCTAACACCAACAGATCTTCATTGCAATAACTGAGTTAAAGCCTAAGATTTAATGTTTTGGTGGGTAGTGCTGGGGAATTCCTGCCTGCAGCATGCCAGCAGCAGCAGGGCTGTGGTAACTCCGCTGGTGCCAGGAGGGCACAGATGAGAACCCCTGTAATGGCAGAGGGGCCCAGCCACTGGTACCCCAGGGCCAGCAGAACCTGCCTTCTCACCTGGACAAACTCAGTGCATCTAGGAAGGGAAAACTGTTCAGAATGATCAGAGGAGGTATTTGGTTGCCAAATCCTCCCAAATCAGTATGTGTGCTAATTTTTAATGGGTTTCTGTTGCTTTCAGGCTTATCTTTAGTTGCTGCTCTACTGCACTTGGCAGGAGAGAAATAAATACAAGCCATTATTGCTGCACTATCTTGAATACCAAGCATGTTTACATTCCATCTAGCTAACATGAGTAGGAGATAAACTGGCAGCTTATTCCCTCTTTATTTACCAAAATAAAGGAGAGTGATAAGTGGAGACCTCATTCAGAGGAGCCTGTGGTGGCTCTGGAGGGTACATCTGTACAATCACATATGAGATAAAGACAATAATACTGCTCTGAAAAGGACACGAACTGACAGATGTGTATTTTATTTCTATTTCCATAATGAACAGTTTGTGGGGATTTGGGAGAAATAAAACCCTGGGTATTTAGTGAAACATCTCTAATCTTGTGAAGGAGCTTCACCTCAGTCCATGTAAGATCCTAACTCCACTCAAGTAAAGTGGAGGTAGACCTTGTTGTAACTTTGAGGAAGAACTTGTGCCCAGTGATATTACCCTGGCACTTTCTGAGAAACACAGGTGTCCAGCTTTGGGAGAAGAAATACTTTGATCTGCATTTGATACAAAGGCCACTCTCTCTGCTTTGGGAAAACAGACTAAGGGGTAGAAAACTAACTAGAAGATCTATACAGAGCCTTGCTTTTTGCAGGTATTGTCAGCTTACAATAGCCCCCACTCCTTTCAGGAGCCTTATAAATCTCACTGGCTTTCAGTGATAGACTGAGGTGTCAAAGCACCTTTGCAAGTCTGGGCTCTGGTATTTAAGACTCCAGCTGGAAAAATGTGGTTGAAGGCAAAGGGAAGGAGAGGCGGGGTAGAAAAACTCTCATCATGTGGAGGTGTAGGCATGTGAAGTGAAACTCCAACTACAATTTTAAGTGCAAATTTGTAGTGGAGGCAATGGAGCTGCAATGCTCTGCCCCATTAAGACTCCAAGCCCTAACACTGGGGTGATCTGACTCACTGGAGGGTGAGAAATTTAATGTGCTGTACTGCTTGCCACAAACAACATTTGATTTCAAAACAGCAAGTATACCAGAGTTGTTCCAAGCTGTTCCAAGAAGATAAGATTTAAACCCAGCATGCTAGCTTTACATTGGTGGCTAATGATTGAATGGAGGTGCAGAGCAGAAGTATCTTTAGGCAGGTAATCTCACTGGGTAAATGAGACTTGGACTGTGTTTTCTAACAAATTTAGACTTAGAATAAATTATATATTTTTTTAAATTACAGGCCCTGTTGGAATTTCACTTTGCATCTCACATAGGTAAAAAATGCATGTGTAGTTAATCCACTAGCACAGAGCTGCCTCCCTGAGGTGTGCAGCCCCAGCACCTGCCCAGTCATGTGGACATGAACTGTTCCCATGGATCCGTCCCCACCCTTCAGCCATTCACTGGATAGGCATCTCAAGATGGATGCACCAACTAGGAATCATAGAATTATAGAATGGTCTGGCTTGGAATGGACCTTAAAGGTCATCTAATTCAAATCCCCTGCCATGGGCAGGGATGCCACCCACTAGACCAGGCTGCTCAGAACTTTATCCAGTCTGATCTTGAACATCTCCAGGGATGGGGCATCCACAGCTTCTCTGGGCAACCTGTGCCAGTGCCTCACCACCCTCACAGTGAAGAATTTCTTCCTAATATCGTATCTAAACCTACTCTCTGTCAATTTAAAGCCATTCTCCCTTGTCTTATCACTACATGTCTTGTATAAAGTCCCTGCCCAGCTCTCTTGTAGGCCTCTTTAGGAACTGGAAGGTGCTATAAGGTTTCCCTGCACTCCTCTCTTCTACAGGCTGAACAACCTCAATGCTCTCAGCCTGCCTTCATAGTAAAGATGCTCCATCCCTCTGATCAGCTTTATAGCCGTCCTCTGGACTCACTCCAGCAGGTCCCTCTCCTTCATATGTTGTGGGCCCTGGAGGTGGATGCAGAGCTCCAAAGAGGGGTTTCACAAGAACAGACACAATCGCCTGCCTTGACTTGCTGGTCACGCTGATTTCTGGGCTATAGAGGCACATTGCCAGCCCATATTGAGCTTCTCATCAATCCAAAAGCAATTAAAATGGGTCCGGAGTCATCATGAAAGCAGTACCCCCTAAAAGCAGCTCTCCTATCCCTTCCTCTTCCATTGAGCTGTAAATGCCAGGAGCTAGTGATCAAAAAAACCTCAAACCAAACTGAAAGAAACAAACAATAAAAAAATCCCCCAATGCTCACCCATCACACTAAGCAAAAACTTCCATGTGTTTTGACATCTTACTTCTATGTAATAACTGATTCTTCTCATTCAGGGCCACTGGACAATTACATATTTTTGTTTACCTGGATGAAGCCAGTTTCCTGTATGAGGGGACAATTAGGCTTCTGGGTTTTAGCACTTTGTGACCTCCAAGAGTGCACTGTGCCATTTAAACCTGCTCATTCTCTCAGTATTGGGGAAAGATGAATCCTGAGCCTTTACACCCACATCTTGGCAGTCAAACGGAGCACTACATGGATGTGAATCCATTCAGCCATAGCACAGGAAGAACCCAAATCCCAGCATCAAAGGATGCTTCTCTTTTTAATGACACAACATAATAATTCCTTCCTGCCAACAAAACAGCTTCTTAGGTTCACAGATGATCGCTTTTGTTTGATTGTTCATTCAGATATTTGTGTTGGAAACATCGTTTATACTTATCAAAACCTGCTGCATCTTAAAATGTTTTGTTCAGAGAAGGGACTTAAAGAAGTAACCAGGAAAATTTATCAGCTGCTTGCCACATGAGAGGATTAAGGACCACAATTTTTCAAGGGTGTGACAACTATATTCCTTACAGCACATGCAATCTCATGCAACTCTTACAAACAGTCGTGTGTTTTGTCTTCAAGATGCAACAATCTGTTATGCAACAAATGTCCACACACACAGAACCATATGAAGACTTGCACTCACAGGTGAGCCAAGATACATTTTCTTTCCCTTTGAAATTTCCCTGAGATGAATGATTCCTTTTTTCCTAACCCCTCTGTTGGCTGTTCTGTTGTACCTGTTCCTGGTTACAGTTCCTGGTTCAGCTGATGCAGCAGGCATCCTACCTCAGCTGAGTCTAGACAAAGCCAAAAGCAAGAACATCAGTGTCCTGGTGAAGTGCTAAAATGTGCAATAGTTGCCTAGAATTGTAACTTTAAAGGGATTAAAAATGAGCCTATCACAGCGACCAGTGAACAACCCTATGAAAATAAAATCTTCCTTCCAAAAAAATTCAACCCGTGTTTTCTGTTGAAAACTTAATCCTCCAGGGCTTGCAGAAAACTTTGCAATTTCTCCTTCACTTTCACCCTTGTTTCCTGCCTCCGGCCTGGAAAGTCTGGTAAGAAAATGAAATGGATTCAACTTCTCCCTTTTAAGATTTTTGCTGTGTTGGAGCTCGCATCCCTGTCCCTGTGACAAAGCTTTAACTGCATCTTCCCCCTTAAGCCTCCTTCTGTATAACCTAAGAGTGGAAATTCCAGCTGGTTCTTTAACTTGGTGCTGTGGACCACAGAAAACTATTCAGGTGGTCTTAGTGGGCATAAAATGTTAACATCTTAGAAGAAATATTTTATTTTAATTATTGCTGCTATAAAATTAGTGTGATTAATCTTATTTACTACTTCACCAATGGCTATTTAGCTTGAGTCACACTCCTAGGAGGCAATAAGTGAGGAAGCAGTGAGGAAGATTTCCAACCCAGAGCTAGGTATGAATCAGTGACAAATCCCAAGTTCATAATTACCACCAGTCTTCTCCACAGACTGTTAGAAAACACAGGGTTTTTTTCCAATGTGATGGGCAACATTCCTTACTTCCCCCAGAAAGACTCATCAGGAAGAGGAAGCACCATCTTATGATTCCCTAAACAGAATCTGAAAGAGATCAACTGAAGGAATGAGGACAGTAATCTTTGGGTAATCTTTAAAACTTCTGTTTAATTCCCACAAGGATGCAGGGGCAAGTTTCCAGAGGTGCCAGTACCTAAAAAGATCTGCTTAATGCCACTAAGTGAAAACTAAGATACAAAATAGGAATATTGAAGTGACAGGATAGGACATTATTTCTACTTTCGCTGTTGCTCACCAGTAACTAAGTTCACCAGCAGATCCACAGAGCAAAACAAAAACACTCTGATAGAAATACTTCAGGGAAAGATTGAGACTTGTAAAATCATATATTGAAGTTTTCACAGTACCATATGATTCTGTAACAGAGTTTTCTATATCCTGGTTATACCATTTAGCACTGGAATTAAACTCCATTAGAAGAAAGGGAAAAAAAGTTTGGTTTTCCTTAAACCCTTTATCCCAGAATTAGGCAGTATTTTGTCTACATTTTTGAATGCACAGGACTCTGTTTTTTAATTGTCAATTTAAAATATGAAATACTTAATATTTCAGTGTCGTGGAAATTAGAATATCCAAACAAATGTTCTTTCTTAGCTATGTCACAAGTGGCATTCCATCGGTGACTTGCTTTTTCACAGAAGATTCATTTCCTCTTTTAGGGGCATAAAACACCTTTGAAAATTTCAGCCTAATATTTCCATCTTCACTTTCATTAGTTTTACAAGAAAATATGGCTCACAAAAGCAAAGTCACTTACTAACAACCACATGTTCCCTTAGCATCAGCAGGTCAGTTGGATGCATTTCCAAAGGTGCTGGAAGATTTGGAGCACAGCCTAGGGTAGGCTTTTCAGGACCCTCATGTCTTAAACAGAAGTTTGTTATGGTACCCATGGAGAAACTCAGAGACTGAAATTTCCCAAATCACAATATTTTATAATTTTTCTGTTTGCTTGCTTGCTTTTAGCTACTCTGCAGAGCAAAAGGGGAGTTCATAAATGTAAGTTCATAAATGCACACCATGTGTGTCAGGCATAACTGGCTGAAATAAATTCCTTGCAAAAAAGAGGAAGTCAATATGGGCATAGGCAACTCTCCTATAGGAGCACCACTACACATGCTTTACTATCTTAATTTGAGCAAAGCAGAATAGAGCCATGCCCAGTAAGTGGATGCCTTTGAAAACCATGCCTCTATTATTCATGTCTCTATTACTCAAGTCTCTGCCTCTATTATTGACCGTGTCTCAGAAGGTAGGATCATTGCCAGGAATGTATTTTGAAGCTATCCAAAGCACCAAGTTTGAAACTCTTCAAAATCAAGCAGTCTGTGGTTGTGCTTAGCCATGACCCTCAGCTTGGGTGTCCCAGCCACCCTGTGATAGGGGCACCCTGGATCACAGCATAGAGGAAGCCCTGGAGGAAGCCCCTGGACCTGTGCCCAAAGCCTCAAAACCAAGGACTGGTGACTTGTGGCCAATGCGGGGACCAGGTTCCTTTGGGAGCTGTGAGCACTTCATGTATTTGAGGCTGTCACTTCTTCCTGCATTTTGAGGCAGATGCTGCTCCTCCCAAATCCCATGCTGAGGAGACCACATGCCAAAAGCAGCATGATTTTTTCCTCTTCCCTGTGCTTTTACCAAGAAGGAGATAGCTTAGCCCATGATGTTTTCCAAAGATGATATAAACATTACCTCAGGGAGGCTGTGCCCCCAGTCCTGTTAGGACTCTGTCACACCACATTAGTCTGGGGCACAGGCTTGCTCCTTGCTCCATGGTATAAAACAAGCTCCTTCCAGAAAGAGTTTTACAGCAACCTCGCAGTTGCTTCGAATTAGAAAAATTGGCAGGTGGCCAAGGAAAGGAGTGGGAGCTTGTTCAACTGAGACAGACAGTTACAAAACTCTGTGCAAGAGCATCCAGCCTCAGATAGGTTTTCACAAAGTACCTTTTTTGTCATCCCGGCATTTAAATTTGTTTTAAAGGATTTTGAATCACCAAAAATTACCTGCTGGCTTGAATCTACAACTCTTATACTACCCAAACGGAGCATGTTGCTTTCCCTGAAAAATCAGATGTCATCTACTCAGCTGTGAAGGTAAGTTGTAACTGATTCTGCTTTCCTGAACTGACTTCTCTGAAATGCATTTGGAGAAGGGAATGCAATAGAAAGTTCTTTCAGAAAAATGCATATTTTTGCTGAGATACGTATGATTCTGTTAGAAATCAACTGTTGTGGTGTCTCAGTGAAATCTGCTTATGAATCTTCTCTTGTAATAGATGAGTAATAAACTTGGACGTTTATGCACACAACATCTCCATCATAAAGTTAGCAGACAGATTGTTTAAAAATCAAGGATGTAATTTTCTGGGAAAAAAAAATTAAATGTCTACCTTTCACAGAGTTCAGGGTGATTAAATTACCTAAAACATTTTAAAATTGTTTCTCTATCTAGCGTTAATCTTACATTCCACCAACCCAGACCAGAGACTATTTGGGTTTTTTTGCTCATGAATGATTCCATCATCATTCCAAATCTTCACTTTAACCATAGTTGCTATGGTTTCATTGAAACATGTTTTGCAAAAAAAAACAAACAAAAAAAAAACTATAAATACCAAATAAACGGTTTTGCTTCAGGCTTGTGCTTTTGCAAAGTTAAACTCCTGCATTTAACTTATTAAACTCTCACGAACATATCCATTGGTTATTTTGCTGGTGTGTTTCTTCTGCTTGGTTGGTTTCTTTTCAAGGTCATTTTACTTTTTGTGTTCCCACTGCTACCAGCAGTGTGCTTTGTGCCTATGAGTAGGCTGGCGAGAGAATGTGTGCTGTTAAATACAAATGAAATGCCGAGTGTAAGTGATTAATCACAATCTTGGTCTGGGTAGCTGAGAGTATAAGTGGATTAGCAGTTTCAAGCTCCCTTTTTTCCGCTGGGTCTCTGGTTACCATTACCCAGGAAAGGCTGAGGCAAGCCTCGCCTGCTGTCCAAAACCTGATATTCACAGTGGGGGCAAATTTCTCTCACCCACTCATTTTCAAGGAAATGATGAAGGTTTTCAGGCTGGAGTTTTAGGAAAATATGGGTGTGAGCACAGCATTACCCACAGCCCTTGGAGCTGTACAAGCTATGGAAATTCAATAACAGGAACCTGCTTCAGAAACCACACAACTATTGTATTCTATAGCATGCTGTGTTTAAGAAGCAGAAAATCCCTTCTTCCTGTCGTGCCTGCTCCCTGTTTTCCCTGACTTGGTACAACTTCAGCTGTGCTACTGGAGGAGATTCACCCTGGTGAGAATGGAGGGCTGTCAATGCCCCTGATGCTGTCTTCCCATGGATCCCACTGTAAGAAATGTATTTAAGAGTAGAGAAACACAGAGCCGGGAGGGCAGGGAAAAGAGTGCAGAAAATCAAAACTGGAAGTGGAAGGGCTGATATGCCTGCTCACTGTCATGGAGGAAATCCTAAAATCCTGTTCACTTTGAAGCTGCTGTGTTAAGTTTGTGCCGAATGGGAAGCCCACCATCACCATCCTTGCTGAACTCTGGAAAGGTGGAGCTAGGATCACCTCCATCAGGTGGGTGAGGACTACATGGTTTAGAGATTGGGAAGTGTATTCCCTCTCTCAGTGGTTGCCTATTCCTTGTCATTCCTCTACAATACTCCGCCAATCTCATGAGTGGGAGTAAAGGTGGTAAGGGCTGGTCCTGCTCCATGTTGCTTAATGATACAGGAGACAGGAGGGTTTCTGAAACTGAGTATCTCAGCCAAAGGGACTACTTCTGGCTCAGCAGCAATGACAGGGAATGATGCAAACAAAGAAGGTAGTATTTTGTTATTTCATCCCCTTCATCTTCTCCACACTTCCCTGTTGCACTTATCCATGTTCAGTCACTGTGACAAGGTGAGGAGGTGTTGTAATTGCTGGACTCTGCCTAGCAGGCTGCTGTGGCCAGAAATCTCAGTGAGGGTTTCCTAGGGCCATGTGATCAATCGCATCCCGGAGTCCATTTCGGACAGCCCCGCGATATGGCTTCGGCAGCCAGCAGCATTACAACGCAGTGGTGGTAAAGAAGGTAGAGAAGGGTCTCTCATGAGGGCTTGAGATGGCTTTAATTACATCTTGTCCCATCAATGTTCAGAAGTAGAGAGAACACGTGGTCTGAGTGTGGGGTGCTTTTGTCAGGGGCCCAAGGGTGGTCCCTGGGCGGGGTTGGGGTACAGGAGCAAATAGGGAGAAACCGAGGGAGCGGTCAGGACTAGGGAAGGGAACAGGGGGATCACAGAATCGGGGTTAACAGGCTACCACAAGGAGGTAGATGGAAACCCACACTTCAGAGGGCTGGGTTTGAGTGCCTGCAGGAGAAGTTCTTCAGTCCCATTCACAGAGCTAACCTATATACTTAGTTCTCTGCGACATGTCCATTCAGAAGTCTCTCCCATGCACTGGTAAGCCTGATTTTCAGAGTCCTTAAACAGATGCTGTATGAACATTACATAAACTGTCATTGCATGATCAAAGAACATCCATGTTACCAAAGGGACACACTACAAATGACAAAAATAGAATTTAGATTCACCAGAAAAAGCTCACAGGGAAGCGAAAATCCTAAGGCTGCCTTCTACCCAAATATTGGTAATTTAAAAAGTGTTTCTGGTTCAGAGAGGTTGCTTGTCACAGATACAAGACAGGTCAAACTCCATTTTCACTGCTGAAGTGGGTTCTCTGTTAACCAAAAGGACAGCAGAGTGATTATGTGACTGCCTTGGCAGAGAAATCTAGAGATTTTGCAGGCCCATCTTCATGGTCCTACCTGGAAAACAAAGGTTGCAAATGAGATAACCACTGGGCAGATTTACATTTTAGTTACAGATATTGGGCTTCAGCTGTCAGCAAAGGGTATTTATTTCTGCTCCCAGACTCTCTAAATTAAAAGGTGCACATCAGTAGTAGTTTCTCTGTTGGGCTGAAGAAGGAATCTAGATTACTCTGATTTCCCAATGCTGAAATAAACAGTTCATGTTCTTCATAAATTAGGATTCACCTTGCACTTCTGGAAAAGCAGTGTGAAACTATTCTTGGTTGTCTACCCTCAAGCCTCACCTGATGTTGGATGCAGAAGGGAAAGCCCAAAGTGATGAAAGCAGAACAGCAAAGTGCCTGATTCAAGTCTTCAAAGATACTTTACAGTTTCACTAAACCTTAGAGTGGGAATAGGGCAATATGTCCAAAGAGTCTACACATTTCTGTGAGGTTTAGGTGTTGCGAAGAACAGAATTGTTTAGTATAAAACTAATCACAGAGGATAATGAGGACCACTTTTAAGGAAGAATAGGCTATGAATAATGGGAAACTTCAGACTTCAGAACTTCAACCACGACATCGACCGGATAAGTTTAACCCATTGTGGTGCCTCCTTAAGTCTTTCCCAAATTGCCTTCATTATTGCAATCCCTACCCCCTTCATCTTCCTGTTGCTTTCCCACCAGCTAATATTCCCTACCTCCACCCCTCTGCTTTGCCCTTCCCGTGGCCACACTCCCCAATACCCCTGTTGGGATGCTTTCTGTTGCATTGCATTCCCCTTTTATTTACTCCTCGTTACCCCTTCCTCAGCCACATAACCCCATACCCCTGTCATCTAACTACCACCCCCTTTTTCCCAAGCTTTTAATTAATAAAGAAAGGGAAATTCAATGAGGGAGGGAAAGGAAGGTCCCCCTCTTGAAATTTCGCAATTTTTTTTTTAACAATCTTGTTTGAAAACCTCTGCAGAAGCAGCTACCCGAGCCCATACCCACACCCAACACCATGATGCCTAGCACCTGCCTCACCACTTTCTTCTGGATGCTCTTGACAACATTGGCCGTAGATGCTTGGTTGGCAGTGCAGCCCAAAGAGAATGCATAGCGAAAGCATCCATGCCAGCATCCAAAAGATGAAAGACTTAATCATAGAATTGAAGAAAGAAAAACCACCTGAGTGGTTTGAGGACTTGCTGGGACACTGGGGATTCACAAAGTGTTTAGCTTCACTGTTGAAAGTTGTGTTATAGATTCTTTTAATTGTTTTTTGTTGTTTGTGTGTGTTCAGTTGCTTAAAACCTTTGCTTTTGAGATCCCTAGGAAAAGCCCTTTTAATTAATATAGAAGGGGGAGTTGTGGAGGGCGATGGGCCTGATGGACAAGTAATGAAAGGAGTCCTACAGTGGGATAAGTCCTAGGTTCCTTTCCAGCTTATGGTGACTGAAAGGCTTTCCCCAGAATGCTTTGTTCTGGTATGTTAATGCACCACAGTTCTGCTCCCCTGGTTGGCTCCGTTGGCCGCCACAACCCTTGTTACCTGATACACCCTCAGAGTTTCTCTATTAGCTCCCTTACCCTGGACCCCCCATTGCTCTGCCCCGGGACTTCTCTGGAACCTTGCACGAGTGCGGATGCATTAAATCTCTCCTGTAGAACCCTGTGCAAAAACTCTTCTTGCTCATTGTCAGACTGTTTTAGCTGGCTATCCGGTGTGTGTGTGCCAGCATGCTGGCTGCACCAAGAGGCTTCCTTGGAGGCGCTTTTGGGAAGGTCGCAGCATGTTACCAACTAACAGAACTGCAACAGGAAACATATCCTGGCAGTGAGAGATATACAGTTAAAAAAATAATCCAGAGGGAAAGAAGGGAAAAGTCTCACTGGCTGGGATGCTTCACTCACTCTAGGCAAAGCTAGCAGAAATCTGTGGGGAGCAATTTTTCCTAGGCTGAGAGATGTGATAGTCCATATGTTGTGCTGGCTTTAAATGTATTGGCTCATCTTCAGTCTATCTACTGGATTTGTCTTCCTCATCCATGTATCACATCTTTCAGACCCAAATGGGGTGCAGCCTACAGAAATGGAAGCCAAATCTCAAAAACTTAATGGAGATAGTTGATTATGTTTGGACACCATCAGGCCATCCATCCTATTTTCAGCTGACATTCTCCCCCTCTCTTCTGGAGAGACCTCAAACCTGAAATAAGACATCCTGCAACAAACAGGAATATCTCCTTGGCAAGAGTTCAAGGTTAAGTTAAGGGAAGGGATAAGGAAGGTTTAAGGAAGGGAACTGTTCAGTTAAGGGGTTGGGTTTTTTGGATGTATTGTAATCCACGGACTTTGTTTTATTTCTCTCTCTTTTTTTTTTTTTTTTTCTTCAATAAAGATATTTTTCTTTCAGGAAAAAATGAGAGTGGGGAGAGCATTAATAGCTGAGGTGGGACCTGAAATGTTGTTTAAAAAATGTGCAATAAAAACAGGGAGTGACATTGCTATAAAACCAAGGAGAGCTGGAAGGGCAGAGCTGAAGAGATGAGTGTCCGGCCTGCTCACCCCACCTCTCTCCATTGGTCTGATGGGCCTCGTGACTGGATTCAGGCCAGCGTAGGAGTCCCATCACTGCAGCACAGGGGAAAGTGATTTGTGAGCTGATGAGAGAGAACCTCTCTTGTGTTTTTTACCCCTTGGAAAAAACAGAGAAACTTGAACTTTTTCTGGATTTGTCCAGGAAAACTCTCCCTTTTCTTGGAGGGGGACTCTCCTGGTGCTGGAACATACATCTGCTATTCTCACTAGCAGTTACGACTCAAGAATAAAAGTCTTTTTCCTTTTCAGGAGTCTATAAAAACTTGATGTTATGCCAGCCTTGCTAGCCCTGCACTGATGTTCCTGCACAGAGCCACTCTGCTGCCTTTCAATGCACCTGGGGATTGAACCTACTTCCCCAACACATCCCAGACTGCTGTTTCCAATCCTTTTTCACTATCACTAAACAGCAGAAATACAGAGAAGCATGTAGATTGCTCTTTGCATCCGTTCCCTATTCTAGACACCATGTTAGTATTTATTTAACAGAGCAATTGGCTCCTTTGAGTCTCTGTGAGTTCCAGCTCTGCAGAGATGTGCTCTGAAAGTTATCTTCCAGAGACTGTCCTTTTTTGGCCCCTAAACCTGAGATCACAGCCCTGCATTAGCAACCCTCCCCATCCCACACATCTTTGCTTGTCTCCTCCTGTGAATTACCAACCTGGTAGCCTCCTTCTCACAGACATTCAATTTTCTTGGTGTGTCTGTGTGTGTTTACCCAGGGTAAACCACTTTACCACTTCCTCACAGGAGGTTCCTGAGGAGGGCCTGCTGGCAGCCGCTCCTCCCCAAAGTTACAGTGGCTGATGGGCCATCCTGTAGCACCACAATGCTGGCTGGGTGGCTCAGGGGCCGGGCACCAGGCAATAGCCCTGTCTGCCGCAGTAGCAGAGGACGGGTGCCGAGGGAGAGCGGGAGGCTAAGCGAGGTCCAGGCAAGGCTCACTTTAGCCACTGAGGGAGAAGGTGCGGGGAGAGATGAAGCAATGAGGGACTCTTCTCGGGGGGGACAGGAATGGGTTTATTGCAGCTGGAGAGAGACAGGCCAAGAAGAGCAAAGAAAAGTCTCAGACAGGTGGTTTTCTACCCCACTGCTCAGGGTGGAGCAATCATAGAACATCCAATAACAGAACAGACAAGGGGTGTTACATAGGCAGGGATACATACAACTTAACCCATGGGGAGAGAGGTAGGCAGAGAGGGTGAGCACGGGCCAGTGGCAGAGTGATGTGGTGACCAAGGGATGGGAGAGAGGTGGCCATCGCAGACGTGCAGGGTGTCATGTCTTTCCCGCCTTGGCCAACAAACTTTCTTGCCAGACAGCCTGAGGGTGTCTATGTTGTGGCGGGCAGCTATCTTAGCGTTCCTGGGCCTCATGAGAATTAAACCACTGGACCTTTTGTCCAACAGGGTCCAGGACACCCTGGCAAGAGCCATGGCTCACCGCAACACTGTAGCCTGCTCACATGATCTGGGAAGGCACTCTCCAGCTTCTGGACACTGATTTCCCAGTGGAAAGGCCAAGACTGCTTTGGCCTCTCTTAAGTTACTGTTTGTGTCATTCAGTGCAGACATTCCTGCTAGAAAGTGGTGATACACATCTGCAGATGACCTCTGAGCACCAGCTTTGCAGTGAGGCAGCAAGAAACTATTCCAGGGAGAGGCAGCAATTTTGTTGGGAATAAGATGGTCTACGCTCCAGCAAAACAGCTAGCATAAAGGCCTGGTGTCTGGATCACAGCTCCTGCTCCTTTCCTGGAAGAAAGGAATTTTTGTTTCTTTCCCTATCTTGGGTAAAGTGAAAAGAAAATAAAGAAAAAATGTTCCATTTACTGACTCAACTTCATCGTCATCAACTTTACCATGTGTTCAAGTGTCCCACATGGGAATGCAAAGATCAAGTAATGTCAATAGTCAGACACATGGAAGCAGTTTAGGCAGGATGAGCAGGACCAGTGGTCCTGGCTAACTGTGAAACAGGTTTTCCTATTCCCTCTCCCCTCCTTCCTGCACCCCCAGAGAGAGTGAGTACTCTCGATCCAGGGTTGGCCCTTGGTGTCTCAGAGGGGCTGTGCTGCATAGCCTCCATGGACCTCCATGCTGTGCAGTGAATATTATTTGATTGTCTAGAGAAGGGGCTTCATTTCTCTGTATTTTAAGCTTTACGGATGGATTATGCTGCTTTACATTGGACCAGGGTTTTGGAAGCTGCATTGGAGACTGCCTCCAGCTTTTTAAGGAGAATTGAGAGTTTCCTCTGCAGAACTGCCTAGGATGGCTATGTTCATGCTGACAGGCCACTTACCTCAGTCCTAATTCAAAATTTCTGTTCATGGAGTTTCTCAGACAGAAATACATGACCTTGCACTGTGTCACACCTGAACAGTGCAGCCTGCACTACCAGGAGCTGCCTAACTTGTAGGACCTGATCTGTGCAGCTGGTCTAAGAGCTTGCTCTGAACCTTCCTGGAGTGTCTTTCTCTGACAGATCTAACAGAATATGCAAAAATTTTTATTAAATACAGATAATCCTTAAACTCACCTGGAGAAAAGATCCAAGAAAAAATATAAGGGCACCTTGGGAACAGGAGTTCTTAGAAACCACCAATTATCTGTAGGTACAAAAATGCTGTTAGTGAGGATTTTCTTGTTATTCTCTAAGTCCGTGAGAGACTTTTCTCTCTCACAGAAGAGGTAGCAGGGAATGTAAACAACCAAGCCACCTGCAACATTGGAAAGTCTTGTTTATGGTATAGTAGAAAATATTTTGATAGTGGATGTTTTAGGATTTTGGCCAATCACCCCCAAGGGGTGGCTGGTCCTTTGTCCAATTAGACTATGAAGAAAAAAGTCTATAAAAGGTTTGTAAAATAATTAAATAAATCAATCTTGCTGCACAATTCCTGCCTGCTGGATCTTCTCTCCTCCTCCTCCCTATGGCTGCGGGACATGGTGATATACCCTAGGGCCCAGGCCTGCGGTAATAATTATCTTGTATTCTCCCTCTCTGCAGTCATGCTCTATCCTTGAGAGTCAGGGCTTCTATCTGAGACTTTTGATTGCCAAAGGCTCAGAAAAAAATGTCTGAATGGTGTGTGTAAAACATCTGCTTCTGCAACCCAACAGGGCATATATTAAATCCCTGCAGTGAAAGTCAGGTCACAGCTGAGGTCAAATCAGTCCTCACAGTTCCTTTGGTGTATGTGATATAAGGACATGCACAGATCGGTCTGCTGTGGGTGCAGCTCCAGGGATGCCCAGGGCATATTTGGATTGCTGTATCTGGCAGGTTTTAGCCCCAGATTTCCCCTCCTGCAGATAAGGGCTTGAAGCCAGCAGGGTTGTTTTCATACCTCCTGAACAAGTTAAACACCCATGAGAAGTACTTTGATGTGATGTGTCTCTTGGCCATTTCTAACCTGACTCAGCAATCAGGAAGTTGTATCACCTCTGCAAGGATAGGCCAGGGTTGTAAAAGATCTCCGTTCCCTTAGTTAGGACCATTTTCTTCATCAGAAGGGATGGCCAGGACACTCATTGCCATCAGTGCTCGTGCTTGAGCAGCCTCTGCGTCGACTCTGGCACAAGCTTTGGATTCCTTGACATTAAGACTTGATGATCCCATAGCAGAAACAATTTCTCTTGCATGGAATAACTGCCAAGACACCCTTAAAAGGAAGGCTCTGCCAAGAGAACACTGCTGGAGATGCTCACCACTGCTCCATCCTCCCCAGGAACCATCCTGAGCAAGCCCAGGAGCAGACGTGTGTCTCCCCTGCCCCACCGAGCCCCAGTGCAGAGGGGAGACAGCCTGATCCCTTCAGACCCCATGGCCAGAGCTGGGCAGGACCATGCCCTGGCACAGAACCCCCCCATCAGAGCAGCCCGGCCAGCCATGTTCCTGTACACGCCTCCATTCCAGGCTGTCAGTGGAAGCAGATGTTTCTAATTTATCACTAAAACCAAACAACTTAATCCACCAAATATGCAGCAGTGGGGGGTGAGGAGGGGCCCCTTCACTTAAAGCTGATTTATAAATTGGACGATTAAGCTTAATTTGTCTATGAATAAGGCAAATCTGTGTCAGATACTGTTACTAATGCTTCCTCCCCCTAATTTTTGCAAGTCCTAAACATCCAAACCCTTTCAACCTGAGGCGGTAGGACACATTCCCGTTCTGCTGGCCAAAAGCATCTGGCACTGTTTCCTTTCGTCAACAACTCCAATATTTATCTATTTAGCCCTTCAGAACATTATTTGGGTGTAACAGATGTTGCAGCCCTCTGTGGCACAGGTGCCAGAGGCAGGCCTCAGCAGCAACCCTAGTGTACCCTTTCTTGCTTTTGGGAGTGTTATTTCCCCTTGGCTCGCTGGTAGTGATGCCTGGAGGGCAGCCTGGCACCAGAGAAGCCTGTGCTGGAGGCCCCTGGCAGTGGGGACTGTGCTCAGGGCTTGCACAGAAACAGCATCTTCCTCACTCCACAACATGGCTGAAGGCCCTGATGGGAAGGGTCCTGAGTCCAAGCCCATTTCAGATTAGACTGAGAAAATTACTGGGTTTGCCTATTTTGTATCAATCCTGGAGGTCATGGCTAACCTCAGATCATCTGTATTTCAGCACATGCACAGCTATCAATCCATCCAGCTACAAACCCTTCTCCTACAACCAATACAGATGTCCTGCTTCTGCTGACAGCCCTTCGAACCACCAGTTCCTACTGCTCATAGCTTGTGTCGTTGTTCATGAAAAAGGGTTCTTCTCCAAGCAGCTGGCACTCAGCCACAGCATGTCTGCCATGCACAGCAACAGTGAAGCAATAGCAATGCAGTAGCCTTAAAAAGATCTTAACAGCATAAGCCTTGTGTGTCTGTGAAAGGTAAGGGGAAAAGGCAACCCCAACCAGCAGTAGGATTGTCAAAACACCTGGGCATCCACAAAACAGAAAACACCCGGTGCAGGAATGGGAGGGCGTCCTTGTGTATGGCCTCAGCAGCCCACAGACCCCCACCCTGTGGTGCCAGGCTGGGAACACCAGGACAGCAAATTGCCCTGCTAAACCTAGCCTGGTGACAAGGGGAAAGAACAGCTGTACTGATTTCTTCAGCTACATCTCTAAAAACAAGGATTTCATTAAGTGTCCTTGCCTGGTAGACATTGCAGTGCTCCTTATTCCTCATAAGCCGCTGCCCCTGCTGCAGAGAGGGACCCAATGGCACAGACTGACTCCCGGACGTCACACACAAGAATAAGTCCCTTCAACCCAGGCATGTGGGTATCTCTACTGCAGCCATGGCATAGCACACTGCTTTTGGACATTTGGGCTTTCAGGTTTAATTGCAGAAGTGGGTTGTAAGAAAATGCAAAATAGCCTTGTATACAGCTCTCTGCTGGGGTCACTGCAATGGTGATAAGGCTGTGGGATGCTGTTGCAATGACCAGTGCCCCTCTCCTGAGCAGTCTCTTCGGCTGTAAGCAGGATCTCCTGGGGTTGTAGCAGTCAGGAAATGCTTCTCCTCCATTATTTCTATTAAATGGTAGCATTAGACAATGTACCAGAATGTCAATGAACTTCTCTTCAAGTCCAAATATCAGGTAGGCTAAAGGGAGGAGTGAAAAGGAGAACAGAAGAAAACCAGAAGGAAAGCAGCAGCAGCAGCAGCAGCAGCAGCAGCAGCAGCAGTGGGAGCAGGAATCAGAGCCCTTAGTGCTCTGCTACAGCTGCTACATTCCCATCCCTCGCATACACAATATGTATAGAGAAGCTGGAAAACAGCGGGTTTGAGAAGAAAACTGAGGACACCTGGAACAACACTGAGCTTGAAAAGAGCTGAAGCAATTCTAGTTTTTGTCTAACAAAAGAAAACACTTTTTGTAACACAGTCCAGACAAGCCTGTATCACTTTAACAATTTTAAGCTACATGCAATGGAAGCACCAGAAACAATTTATTCTGCAACACTGCAGTCTGCTTTTCAGTTATGCAGCCTTTTCCCAAATGAAGAGATGCCATTCAATTAATTTTTACCAGTGATACAGCCCTTTACTTCTTGAGAACTGGGCTGGGCTTCAAATGGTGATACACCCTGTAAGTGGCTTCTCCTCTACCTAGTTATAGAGGTGCCTTCCCTCATTCTGTACCTGTAAGGGATGATCAGAGATATCCTCATGTCTGAAAGCTTTGTACTTGCAGGAAGGAAACTAGTTGCAGCTCATTGCAAGAAAAGAACATTTTACTTTGATGTTTTAGATTGCTTGGTCTGAAATAGCCTCAACCTCACTCCAGACCTGCTGAAAACTGATGCATTTGAACAAACAAAGTTGTTTCAGATTTCCAGATATATCTTGTATGTGATATTCTGAGGCCCTGGATTTTATTTCTGCTTATTTTTTCCAAGGTTATAGAGAAGAAAGGGCTATAGATTTAACTTATGGGAGATTTGATTTGTGCATAAAGAACCATTTTCTTAAACTGTCAAAAGATTAAACATAATGTTTTTCAATCATGTTCAAGGTACATGAGCAGCAGATTTTTGATGGGAAAGTGGCACAAGATACTGATAGAAAGCCTGCTCTCTAATTCCTGGGGAGTTTATTTTGCCTTCCTACCTCTGATGAAGTAGCAGTACTTGAAATAGGTTTTGCTTTTGGCTGAAAATACATCCCACAATGGAAGAGAATGGATGTCCTTGCCTTGAAGCATCTCCAGGCTTCATCCATGTTGTCTGACCTCTGAGACAAACAGCAATTTAATAAAAAATCCTTTCTGACCCTCAGATGGAAGATCGCACAGCTCCTCAAGTAGAGGCTCAGGACATTTATATCTGAGCATGAAACTTTCTTTTGATGGGTTTTAATGTTATGTGTTTTTGCTATTCCTAAATTATACAGCTCAGTGAAGCATTCAAAAACAAGTGTTCAGCCCCCCTGGGGTATGGTACAAGGCTTAAGGATAAGCTTTGATGTGGATATAAAGCCATGGTGGCTGTCAGATCCTGAGTCATTTTCCAGTGGCACCAATGTGACCAGAAAGGGAATATATATGCTTCCACATAGTTTTGAGCCAGAACTTCAACTTCTGCTGCTGTAAACTAGCTATGCTGCCTTTGCAATCAGTGCAGCAGTACTGGTGTATATCAGCTCAAGAATTAGCCATTCAGATTTCAAGACTGAGAAGTAATATGGGCAAGATATTACACACTACAGATTTTAAAAGATTTGCCTTTTACATTTTAATGACATATTAAATTATAAAGTCAGAATTCTTCCTTTTTTTAATGTGCAGTTTGAAACATCAACAGGAATTTTCAGGTCCTGAGTCATTGCCCATTTTTCCCTAGTCCCTACACTAGCTGAGACAACATGAGTTAGTATCATTAGCATCTTGCCTCAAGTGAGAAATTGCTACAATCCTAACTTGGCTGGCTTGGCAGGCCTAAGCAGGTATGCAGCAGAGTGTCTAGAATGGGGGCTGGCAATATGGGACATCCACCATAAGGGTTGCAAAGGAGCTTAATTGGATCCCTCTAGGAAAGATAACTAGTCTAGCATACATCTGTGGCCCATGCCATATTTTTTTTGGTTTTCACTGAAGTGATCCATCATTTCCTAGCTATATGCCACATATATATATATACATATATATATATATAAAAAACACCATGGTGGGACCATGTATAAAATAGCATTACTCACCAAAAGCTAGATGTAAGATCAAAGTGTAAGGGCCATGCTTATGAGCCACTCGTTTAAATATAAACATTCTTGTCTTTCAAGAATATACTGTCTCGCCTTTCAATTCTTCCCAAGCCCTCCTTATGTATGAACTGAATTTCAAAATGAAAATTGATTGCAGGTGTCTAAAGTGTATTTTTCCAGGCCTTCAATTTAAATAAGTTACAGCAATACTCACCTTCATACAGTTTTTGATCATTATGATATGAATTCTCACTGACAGCAGTAAAGACCATGGGGACCTTTCCTCATTTCCAGAACCAGCTTTAATTAATTTGGATCCCATTTTAGACTGTCAGAAGGGCTGTTCTTTAAGGAGAATCATTAATTTGATGATCCCTAGTACAGCTGCCTACCACATGTACAGCAGCAGTGTTAGCACTTCTTCATTTTCCCCCTCTTTCAGCCTCAGCACTGGAACCTATTACATGGCTGGCATCTCATAAGTGCTGCGTTACATCAAAAAATTACCTGTAATAGCAAGGTAGCTATTAATAACTAATAGTGCAGAGAGCTGACAGCAGGTAGGATGCCAGCCCTGAGAGATGACCACTCAATTTCTTACTCTGCACAGACTGTGATCTCTGGCAAATGTCATCCTTGTGCCCTAGGTCCACATCTGTAAAATAAGATACAATGTTTTGGCTTCCATGCCAAGTAAGTATAATCAAATGATTGGGTGATCAGCTACGGCAATAACCATGAGTTTGTAATTACTTGGGATAAAAGATGCAAAAGTCCCTCTGGATCGTAATCACTGATGCATCTCCTTGCTCTTGGAGGTAATGGGGGTCAGGTGTGTTGTATGGAATGGAAACCTCTGAATAATAGTCATAATTGAAGACACAGCTGCCAGCTGATTCGACCTGCTTAGAGCAGATGCTGGATGAGATGAACTCCAAACGTCCCTTCCATCCCAAATTGCCCCTGTGACTCTGTTCTAATGCCGCACCTCTACAAATACATTCTCTCAGAGAACTGGGGACTGTGGTGCACACACCCAAAGCAGTGCTGCAGGACACAGCCTGCCTCCATCAGGGACAGATCAAGCCGTGATGGTCTGAACCGATTCAGGGCAGTTTGATGCCTCCACCAAAAGCACTTTGGTACTTGTGGCCCCAGACTCATCCGAGAAACAGTATAGGTGTCTTCAGGTGGAACTGTGCCTCCATGGAGCCAAGCAATGGCAGGTTTATCTTCAGATTAACCACCTAAAGGTAATGAAAGTTTACCATGTTGGGGAACATATATGTTCTCTAGTTCACATTTACCTGCCATTTGATCTTACATCACCACTGCATCAGTATTTCAGTCCTTCTTGCCCAGCCTTTATGTGAAATAGCAAAATTAAGCCTTGTGGTTCCTATGGACTCTCTGTGTGGCATCTCTCATGAAGTAATAAAGTGTGGGCTTTGCAAAAGCCTTGTGCACTGACATTGGAAATAATAGCTTCTGGGATATGTATTTGGGGTTTTTTTAAAAGCAGTGAGTAAATTAGACAATTTCCAGACAGAGTCTGACCAAAGTAGTTTAATGGACTGTCACATCACACCTGAGGACCTACTTTCTCAGGGTCTCAGAGATAACCATAGTGCCATAGCAGCAGAGCAGCACTCCCAGCCTGCAGACAGCACAGCACAACCAATCTCTTAGGTGGAAATATAAGTAAGAAACATAAGACTTTAATTTAAGTATAAGGATCTACACTTCCTCTGGGGGGGAAAAAAAAGAAAGAAAAAATATTTTTACATTTTTGATGTGGTTGATCATGACACAGACTTCACCCTACAAGTCTAGTATTTTTCTATCTGTGTTACAGCTCATGGGGTCCTGACCAAGCTTCCATGTTCACATTCACAATTGCAGCTGTAACTGCAACCCTTATGTTTGAAACTGTTTTCTTAGCTCTGCATAAACATCTGTGAATGTGTATACAATAACATGCAGTAAGGCAAATGACATTTGCAGTTACCAGCTGCCTTCCAGTTGTGAGGCAACATTACACATGGCTACAGCAGAGTGGAGCACCCAGAGGCTTGCAGTGCTTACACAGTTGTGGTGTGGCTGAATTGGGCTGGGGATAAATGACATCATCCATGCCTGGGGGCTGCGAGTGCACTGCCCAATGGCTTGTTGCTTCCTTAGTCAAAAGCCACATCCCTGGGGCAGAAACCGAGTCATGCCTGGGAGTAATTAATTTGCGCTCAAATTAGTACTGTGGTTTAGATGTCCCTACCAAAATCAACTCAGTTCGGCCCTCAGAAGTTAGGTATATATTCTGCTTGCCTCAAAACACTTCACAGAGCAGCAGATCACAGGTCCCAGGCAGTTTTTGAAGTTTAGCCTCGTGTAGTTACGGACAGAAAGCTGGACAGCAGCCCGACACGCCCCACTCGCGGGACTGCGGCCTGCAACCTGGGCGTGTGCGAGCAGTCTCTGTGCCAAGCCGTGCTCCTACACACCAGGTCACAAGGTCTCCAACATCATAAAACAAGGTTAAAAGTCAAAAATGCCAGCTATTTTCTAAAAATAGGAAAGATGAGCTGGGAGAGAGGGAGAAAACGCTTCCTTGCCGATGGTTTAGCAGCGGGGAAGAGGTCCAGCACAACAGGCCCACCTCAGCGTGGCCCAGCAGGGGAGTGCTGCACCCACCTACGGAAATGAGTCCTAGGGATGAGACTTGAGCCCACTGAAGAAAAAAGGTGTTCTGGTATCTTAAGAACAACACTTGCTCTCACACTAGTTTAAAGCAATAGCTTTCAAACATGTATTTTAATTAAAAAAAGAAAAGGTAAAAAGTTTGAAATTCAAGATATATGATTTGATAGTGCCTCATACTTTGAAACTGTTAGTGGAGAAAGGAAAAGTGAAAAGAGCAGGAAGAGCTGAAGGAGCCAAAATTAATTTATTATGGATTTAGGGTTTCAGTATTCAACAAAGGAAATGGATATAAATGGAAACTAAATTGAAACTGAGGTCTCTCTCATTCAACAAAATATATTACTGCTACTAGCCAGCTACAATATGGAAAGACAATTTAACTACTAATAAACAACTTTGAAGTTGTACTTGTGTTTTTGTGTCTTAATAAAGCTGGAAAAAAAAGAAGCAACAATAAAAGCAAAACCCAAATCTTAAGGTTCAAGAAAAACATTGATAACAAGTATATAAAATGTGTAGGGAATTTTTTCAAGTCCATTGTTCACACAAGGGAATAACAAAAGAGATCATTTGATCATTGTTCATTAAAAACCATTATTTCCTTAATCTAGAAATGCTTGCTAAAAGTTTTGAGGGCTTTTCTATTTGTTTCTTTTATGTTTACATTTCATAAAGCCAAAAAAATCACATTTACAATATTTTAAAGTTTGATTCTAGACTGTAAGCTTGTTTCTCTTTTTCCCTCTTTTGCTACTGAATACAATGGAATGAATGAGGACTTTGATTTCCCTTCTTATCTTCTGCTCCTTTAATGTGGTTTTTTTTCATCTTCTCTGTAAAACCTTCGTCCTTATCGCCTGAGAATTATATGACTATGTTTAAACTATTTTCTTTATTCTGGTAGATGTAATTTTTAAATGAAGCAGGATTTTTTTTTCCTGAAACCTTACATTTACCTATTTTAAGCTACAAAATCTTTTTGCTTTTCTTCTTTGTCTCACTAGTTGTTCTACTGAAGACTTGTTCCAAAAGCTATGCTTGTTTTTATGAAGTTTAGTAAGTTTAAGTAGCCAAAAGCAAAGAAAGAGAGGAAAAAGTAGTAAACAGATCTTTTGCAGAGAAAAAAAGTCTGAAAACCACTCATTTTGCTTACAGGGGATTCATTGCATTTATAATGTTCAAAATGCTAAACTTCAGTATGTGTTACATTTCCTGGCTGGGATACAGAGATGTTCCCAGAATATCGAGGTCTGAAATAGAAAACCAGCAGTAAGCTCATCTGAAGCACAAGGAACCTCAGCAGAGGGGACAGAGCTTGAGAGCACTGCCACTTGGGAGCCATGAACTGAAATAGAGAAGCCTGTCATCTTTGTTTTCTTTTTAAAACATGTGAACAAATTAAAAGCTAAAAGCAAGCATTGTGTTTTGATTTTGCTGTGCCTGTGCTAGCAGCATTGCTCTCATGCCCTCCCAGTGCAGAGCACACATGCCACAGCTCCTGCGCTCCCGTCGCCTGCTCTTATGTTACTGCTCAAGTATGCATTCAGAAAAGAGCCAGCAGATATAGTAGATTTATTCTAGTTGTTGAGGTCAAGGACTCCTTTTTTTTTTTTTTTTTGGATTCTGCAGAGAGGGAACTCTTTCCTCATAGCACCAGACAAGCTTTCTGCTTTGCAGTCTACTGTCAGTGCACACCACAGATAAAAAAACATCTGAGAGCATTTTTAAAGGATTTATCAATCCAAAGCACCGGTGAGCTATGTGCTGTCTCCAGTGTCAGAGTTAGGAGGCTTTCAACAAGGGACAATACCTGCACAAAGTGCAAGCCAGAGGCTCGAGCTGCTGCAACCTTTTGCAAGCCATGTAAGTAAAGGGCTTTATTTTGCTGAAGCAAACTGTATATTCTCTTGCCTCATAAAAACTCTGAGATAATCTAAACTTGAGATGAATTTCCTAATACTAGTAACATTGCTATCCTGCTGTCCTTTTGAATAATGCATGTATGTCAGCACAATAAATAAGTATCCTACCTTGTTTTGCTTGTGAGTCTTGTAAGGAGTAGAATCTGTAGCACCTCAGGCAGGCTCTGTTTGTTTTTCTGATCACTGACTGTTTCTGTTCTCTGTTTGTGATCAGCACAGAGACCTTTCTGATTTCTCTGATTTCTTTGATTTCAAGGACAATGAGAAGCAGGCAGGGAAATGCAAAGGCTGTTCAAAGGAAAACAAAGAGCATAAAAGTAGTTTATAAAGTGTTGTCAGTGAACCCAAAAGTGGTATGTAACCCCCAGGTTGAACTTGTTGTCTTGTAGGATTTTATGTGCTTTATAGTGAGGTTTAAGGGGTCACAGATTATGTGACTAAGAGGAACGTTAAATAACAGAAGAAATATTTTGATTGCTTTATAAAGTGCAACTTTATGTTTGATAAAATGTAATTTTATGTTCATGCTCACATTTAAATCTGTCACTTTCTGTATAGTTATCTGCAGCTTATGGCAGGGGACAGATCAACTTTCTGTGAGCTTCACAATATAATTTAAAGTCATGAAATATTTCCTTGTTCTTTATGTAGTTCATATACTTATTGGCATCAATAGGCCTGGCAGAGAGAGGTTGAAATGCCAAATTTCTCTTCCTGTCTTTGAAGTGCTCCCTGCCATTTTGATTGCTGCCAATATATATGGTGATAAATAAATGGAAGCTGTATTAGGTTCACTTACCAGGTACAGGTGGTACTACCCTGAGACAAAAATTTCATGCACTCAGAATTCTCAGTGTCTTCCTGTTCAGAGAGTCTCTAGTTCCCTTGCATTCCATATTTAAAAAGCATCTGATCCCTATGACTTTGCACATTCTATTTGGCTCACACTTTTCCCCAGTTCCCAATAACTTTTAATAGGTCCTTTCCCCAGACCCACATGTCTGAAAGGTGCAAACCTGCCCTCCAACCCTCACAGTGCAACCCTCCAACCCTGACACATACCCACAGGTACCCAACCTAACTTTATTATTGCAGATACTCCACTTCAGTCACCTCTTGCATCAGGTGCTCAGAGGAACATGGATGCTGCCCTAAATACCTTACCACCTCTCCCAGCCCTCCTCTTTCCCTTCATTTCCATGGCAATGCAAGATCAGCATGCGGAGAGAGGCACTGTCCATTAAGGGAGATGCCCACGATTCTTTGAAGGCCATGGGAAGGCCGTCCTTGACGTCAGCCAGGCAGTCAGACCTGGGTGCCAAAAGAGCAAGGAAATTAATAGACCTGCAGGGCTGGGAGATGCAGTGTGCTGCTTCCAGGGATGTTGGGGAGTCACCTCCCTGAGCGAGGATGGGGAAGGGCTCTGTTGAAAGAAGTTTTCAGGGTGATAAGGATCACACCTTGAAGGTGCACTGGCAGGAGCAAGTCAGAGGTGAACAGGGCTGGTATGAAAGTCAAACTCCTCTGATGATGGAGGAAGAGGATGTTGCTTTTCATGAGTGTTTGGAGAATGAGAAAAAGTTTAATTTTCAGCACAGAGATGGGTAGGAGGTGTTTTCTTTGCTATACAAAACTGTCCCATACCTAGCTGGTGCAACCACACTCCAGGGAGAAAACAGCAGTTTATTATACTTTTTGAATTTATGTATATTTATGTGTTCTCTTGGCAAATGCATCTCTTGAGTTCTAAAGCTTTCTTCATATAGTCCTTTGCTTTGAAGCAACAGATGTCAGTGATAAGCAGACGGTTATGGCTTTGAATTTGAACATCTTTAAATACTTTGTTGCATATATTTTATGGTGAGGAATGCACTCTGTCTTACTATGCAGAACTTATGTACTAAATGAAAAGTATCCATGTCTGGACGTTTGATGTCACTTCCTAGCTCACAAACCAATAAACCACATGTTTTTCAGGATTATTTGCTATGAGATATTTTAATCTCATTATTCAGCTCGTGTTTTCAAGTTTGCAACCAACTGTGAAATGCTCTAATCTGATGTGAGCTCAAAGAGAACAAGCAACAAAAAAAGCCAAAGGAGCTGCCCCAGTTGTGAATTGCATTTTCGCTCTGATGTATCCTGTGAGCAGGCTGAAATCTTCCTCTTGCACAATTTCCCAGAGGAAATAATGCAGTGCCTATGAAAACCAGTGAACAAAGTCTTTTGATCTTTCTTACTCTAAACCTTCATTTTCAGGAGGTACAGCTATGAAATTTGATGAGTGGAGTATCTAAGAACGTAAGATCTTAAATCAAGAATAAATCTGGGAACACAAATGGAAAGAAGAGATCTGAAATAAGAAAATAACTCTCATTTTCTTTCAAGGAAAAGAAATCATACAAACAGATTTCATCCAAATGTTTTGCTATTGGATATTAATTTACTGCTCTAAAAAAGTTCTTTTCTCCCTCTCTGCCTGATTTTCATTCCTGAAGAGTTTGTTTTATAAAGAAATCACTTGACATGACCTGTGATGTGTGAACTATTTAAACTTTATGTAGTTGATCTTAAGAATGGATTATTGCACATATTTTTGAAGGCTTTATTAATTATAATGACACAAGAGATGTTATTGCATGGACTCAGTGCTTATACAAGGCACCAGCTTGCCTTGAAAGAGGAGAAATGCCTCATTTCAACCAAACTTTGGAGTTTTGCCTCCGTCTTTAAGAAGGAATGGGGCTGTTGAAGGATTCATGGTGCTGAAGGGGTGCTAGAAGATCTCAATGGTGATGCAGGACCTGCTCTTTCCCTCTCTTTTTCCATCTGTGTCCGATTCTTCTTGTAACATTCTCCTTTCTCACTTCTTCAGGATACAGAATCTCCTAATGCCAGGCTTTTCCAGAACACAGGTTTTCCTCAAATCACCCTCTCCTTACTCCACAGCACCATGATTGCTGTTCAGCCTTTCTGGAGTAGAGAAGGCTTGGGTTGGAGAAGGGGCCTGATGGGGGCAGAACGCCCCATCACAGCTGGTGAACCAAACTGTCCACCTGTTTGGATTTCAGTTGCTAATCCCCATCCCTGCAGGTACAAATGAAGTAGCCCACATGTAAGTAAAACATGAAGGCTTATGACCCTTGAAATCTGATGCCCAAGGCTAAGGGATGTTTTCATTACTGCCTTGCACTTAATTACTGCCTATGCATTTCCTGGTGTTTTCCACACCCAGATATCTTCTGGGACTGATCATTACCCAAAACAGCAGTAGACTGACAAACCCAGTAGTTTGGAAAAGAGACCATTTCCTCCAGTTCCACTTTGAAAGTTTTAAGATCTCTTCTGTATCCAATACTGTAGAGTTAAAAAAAAAAGGAAAATTATTGAGGTGTTCTATTTTAGTCTATTATTTGACAATATCAGGTTTTCACGTTTAGAAATCTACATACAAATGAGAAGGAGTTGTGAAAACTTCTGATTGATGGGCTTCTGACAATTCTAATTATTTAAGGACTGCAAACATTCAAATACTTCAAAGGCAGTATTTTGCTACCTGACAGCAGTGTAACTCAAAGAGTGGCTCTCCCAGATAAATCCTTGCAATATGAAGAGGTTACGATCTGATGTATGATACACTTAGACTTCTCTGGTGTCTATCTCAAGACCATTTTCTCTTTGTGAAGCCCTACTATCCATTAGTGCTCTGGTACATATGCACATATACATTTAGTTTGCCAAATATCACCTCTCAGGCTCACAGACAAGAGGACTGAGGCAAGACTCAATGACTGTAGAACTGATATCTTACTAAAAGTCTGCAAAGATGCAGAAAACTGAAGGTAGTTTTCCTGAATTCTGGAAATATGTGTCCATCTGTGGCCACTCATAGATAAACAGGTTTATTGTAAAGAGGGAAAGAAAACAGCTTTTAATCCTTTCCATGGTGCTGTGTGCCTCAGCTTTCCCATAGGGTCAGAGGCAGAAAAAACCCGTCCAAACCTGCTGGAAAGCTCTCAATCTAAGTGTTGTACAAGATAATCAGCAAAACTGACCACAAAGGACCATAAGTAGCAGAACATCCCCAGATGAGCAGTGTGGAGAGCTGAGAGCAGTTACCAGTATTGTGATGCTTGTAGGGGAAAAGCTCTTGGCGGGCAAGGAAGCAGTGCAGTGACATATCAGTCTGCAGATGCTGTCTGGAAGACAGCAGAGCAAGTCTGGAAGCTGATCTAAGTGAGCTGCTGTGGTGGAGGGCTGCAATGGGAGCATGGACTTTTTGCTGGGAATCTGCTGGAACAAATACCATCATCCTTAGTTATCAACTGATGTTTGTTAATGCAGCTTATCTTTGAATGACTGCCCATTTCTGAACTTCAGTGAGGTGACTTACAAACTTGATATCTTAAATATAGCTGGAGAAAAGAGTGAAGGGGAAAGAAGGAAGGGGAGGGAAATCTGCTAGCATTCATATTCCAGAGGGAATTAATTCTGTTGAATTTTTAAGGTTTCCTCTGTGGCTTTTAAGTTATTTGCTGAAATCTGCACTTACATTCATGCAAGATCTGCATCCAGCTTTTTCTAAAATAATGTTGAAGCAGACTATGTGGTAACTAAAACAATTTTTTTCTTTGAATGTCATCTCTGTTTTTGTTTATCAGCTGGTGCTCTAGCAAGTAGTTCCTGCCTTGAGGGGCTGTTGATAGATAGTTCCCTGAGATAGCTCAGTATCTCAGCTACCTTGTCACTGTGAAGTCCTTTTAAAACACTGAGGAAAATTTCAGTGTTCACCACAAATTGATTTTGGAAGTTATTGGTAGTTCAGATCCTTGACAGCACTGAAGGTGCGTGGTGGAGCACGTAGGGAAAGTGACAGTGCAGAGAGTCAAAAGAAAGCATTGGGACTGTTTGGGGATTTTTTGGTGACAATCAGGAACCAGATTCAGACTCACATGCTTGCAACAACAAGGGCACTGCCAGGATGCCCTGATCACTGCCTCAGTGCATGAACAATCTCCCACCCACGTGCACAGTCATCAGCATGTCCCCTGAATCTCCTCCCCGAGAGGAAAAAGGGAATCCTGGAGGATTACAAAAATTCTTCAGGGTACAAGAGAGCAACAAAATGAATGTCTGAGCATCCCAGGTGGGCAGAATAATCCCCACTTACAGAGCTGAACATTTGGACACTTATATGACTGTTGTGTTGACCATACCATGGCTGCTGCATTCTGCTCCTTAAAGAAAATGCTCTGTATTCATGGCCATTCCTTATTCAGGAAGGAAAATGTTCAGATTCTCTGGTCAGGCTGGCCACCAGTGGTAATAGAACAAGAGCATATTAACTGGTAATTGAGACATTTTATCATTATAATGATGCCTTATGAGCCAGGAGCTCATGTCAATAATTATTGACATTCACCACATACACCTAGAATTTTGTGAACTTCAAATGTGGAGTCATCCTTCTTTTATTTATACCCACTTTTGAATATTAGTTAGATTTGTATAACTTAAGTGGAAATCCGAGGAAAACAAAACTACAGCTTCTGGGGATTTCTGCTTAAATGGAAATAGTTAGAAGATGAGAGAGAGATATGAACAAAATACCTGTGGGGTTTGACAGGTGACTCAAATACAATATTTTTTAAGAATACACATGAACTCAGCACATGAGGGAAAGAGTCATCCTCACAATTACCTTCCTAGTTGAAGAAAATTACAGTTTCAGGTCAACAGCATGCAGAGATGCCTGGAAGGTGTTGCCAAAGACCATCCCAACAGTGCATCTATGCTGTATATATCACATTTGAAATTAGTCAGCAACAACTATGTCATCTTGATTTGCATGCTAATAAGATGGTGTAATGATGCTCTGGAGAGATGGATGAGTTAGCTGGCAATAAAATTTTTGGCTTTCCTGAAGTACTGAAATTTCAAAATTCTGAGGGCTATATTTCTCTGACTTTGCACCCTGTCTCTTAAATAAAGAAACATCCCACTGTGGCCATATCTATGATACCTCTTCAAGGAGAAAGGGACATCACACATTTCTTTCTGAAAACAGCAGGTGCAGAAACTAAGATATGGACATTTTTTCATAGACATGAGCTATGACAGAAGTTGGCACATTATCAGCCTTCTCGTTGAGAATAAGTCTACATTATGGTTGAGAACAAGCTATGTTTCAGGGCCTACTGGACTCTGAAACAGAGCACTAGACCCTATTCCAGAAAAGTATCAGTTCAGGGAGAAATATGAAATGCCTTCTCATTGATAAATGTTGTTTCCAAGACAATCTCTCTTTGAGCTACAGGGCCATTTCCAAAATATGAAAGGATCCTGGCTCCTTGCAGACAAGGGAGGGATGTGAAAGACCAGAGAGGCACCTCTGCACATGGGATGGTGATGACTGGTGATCTGTCTCTTTATGGCAGATAAAGCAACATGTGAGTCTTTTGACATCTTTTCCCCTCAGTGTAGCCCTTCCTCACTTTTTTTTTCCCCTCACGAAAAGACTGACAGAAACCTTCAGCATCTCATCACTGAGAGAATTTTTCAGTGTAGTATTTTATAAATCGTATCTTGCTACATTTATGGAGTTCTGACCACACTTCTGCAGTCAGGGCTATGGGCATATTTGCTCATACTGATTTCACTGTAATGCTAGATGGCTGCCCCTTGTTTTAATGAGGTCTTAAACTTTTTCCCTGTTGGTCTGAGCTGGTATTTTCCAGATTGTGGGAGTACTTTCCCTAAACTAACAGCGTGTTACATATTGTAGCACTGTTATGTCTTTGAGGGCTGAGTTTTCATGCAGGTGCCTAATGCTGTTCTTGAAGATGATGCTCCAATGCAGACAGGATGTTTGGCTGATTTCTGCTTCAGATGGCTTTTACCATCTTTTCTTTATTGCTGCCAGGGTTTTCTCTTGCTTCCCTGGGGACGCCAGATGCATCTAATGAGTCAGTCCAGCTTCGAAGCTGAAACAGGTCATGGACAGCAGCCATGTGTTGTTCAGATTCTTGCATGGAAGGGAATTTCCTTTTTCTCTTGCTGGACCAATTCACTCAATAAGAACTTGTTTTAGATCAAATTGGCATTGCTTTTAGCTAACTGGAACCTTTTCTAACCTTATCCTTAATTCCAAGTTTTTATTATATGCTAAAAGAGGAGAGTTGCCTTAAAAGAAAACTGTTTCTTCAGACAGTGTACCTTGCTCCCAGCTTAAGTGATAGGAAAAGGACTGTTTAAACACAAAAGTCACAGGCTGTATCTGGTGAAAAATTAGACAACAATCAGAGGCATGCTTCTCCCCAGTGTTGCGTAAGTAGATATATAACTTATAGTGTACTGCAACATCACAGCAGGTCTCCCAAATTGAAAAAAAAAAGAAGAAGAAAAGACTGCCATACCTTGGCTCATAAATCCCTGAATGTGTTGCCTATGTTGATTAGTTACTTTGATTTGTGCTTCCCTGAACAGCTCATTTTTCCCTTTAATAAGAGTTTGGCTTGTAAATTGTCACTTGCATTTGCACCAAACAGTGCAATTAGGCTGGAGTGACAGAATATATTACATTGTTTGTTTTCCATTATGTTTATTCCAGATGGTTTTTGTCACTGACTCTTTTTCTGAGCTGGGCTGTTAATAAACATAGGATAAATCTAATGAATAAATTTGCCTGCTTAGTACAGATCTGTGGTGGTGGCTGAGATGGGGTTATGCTGCTGAGTAATGGGTTCTCAGTAGAACTACAGAAATGTCAATTCTTGCTCACTTATGAGAGGCAGACTGTGCCCATGGTTAGTGAGGGGTTAAAGAAGATGCTTACGTGCGATTTTTTTTCCTTTAAAAGACATAAATTTAAAATTTAAACTGAGGTTAGGATGAGTTCACAGTTGTGATGCTTTATTGCTTCTCTGAACAAAGGAAATGTTTTATGGTACATCTACAGAGTGAGTACCTGTTCTCAAGCTTTTCATTGCCAGGAAGCTCCTCTGTGCCCTTGAGTCAGCAGTTTCAGTTTTTGTCTTGGTTCCTGAACAAATACTTCTTTTCTTCTTCAACCATTTTGTCTCTTCAAATAGAAGTTGTTCAAAGTCCCTGACTAGGCTGGAGATGCAAAATTGATTTTAGAAAAATAACTGGAACATTTTGGAGAAAACATATGGTATAAAGAAGAAATGTGGATGTCTACAGGGCAGCAGGACTTGTCTTAATCTGGTCACTTGCCAAAGTGGTGTTGACTGGAAAAAAAAGGAAAGCTGTGACAGCAGGTCTTGAAAAAGTCATAACACTTAAGGAGTTTTCCAGTAGTGGCCTCTTAGTTTTTCCATCACAAAGGAACATAAGAAAACCCAGCATGAAATACAATATGGTCTGTCCTACCATCTTGCAAGTTTTAAAAGCTGCATGAGAAGAGGGTGCTTAGCAGTGGGATCTTGGTTAAAGTGGGTCTTAGTCAAAGAGCACATTTTTTAGAAGATCAGCTAAAAGCAGATTATAGTAAACAAATTTTGTTTCTACTAACACTTCCCACTTTCTCTGAACTCTTCCAGAGAGCTTATAAGCAGGAAGCTGCCAGCAGTGCTGCCTTTTGTCAGTACAATGGCTTCTCACATGTCTGTCAGCTGCTTAGCTGCGCTCTGAGCAACAAAAACAGTGTCTCTGTCTCTGAGGGTAATGCAAGGCAATGCTTCCCCAAGTGAAAAACCAAGTGATGAACACTGGAAGAAAAAGATGTTCATCTGGACTCACACGGACCCACTAGCAGCAGGCTGGGGGCCCAGTCAGTGCTGTGAAATGGGTGGCCGTGGGTCTCAGCCACAGTGGAGAAGGGAAAGTTTCTAGGAACAGGACTAGACAAAGAGGGGGAAGGAGAAGTAAGAGGTGTGGGAGCAATAACTCAAGAAGGCCCCAAAGGAATGGTGAGCTAAGAAAGGCTAGAAAGACATGGCTGTTTTGGTAACTGAGATATAAGGAAAATGAGGATACAGCCTGTACCCACAGCACTGGGTGCCTGGCCAGGCTGCGAGGTGTGAGTGTTAGTCTTTCTGGAATCGATTCAGGACATTCCAGTGCTTGAATTCACATAGTAAAATTAAACCTTGTGCCAGGCTAGTTTCTTATGGGGCTTAGGCTCTGCTTTTTGATTCAATCATTTAGGAATGCAAAACTCCTCTACCAGGTCTGGGCTTTAACAGCATCTTTGCTTTGCCATCACCAGACTCTTGCTGACAGTGGAGCAGATTCATGATAATGAAAGGTAATCCAAGATAGTGATAAGGTCATGAAATTCATGGCAAAAGGTCCATGTCTGCCTGCAGCTGCTCAGTCATGCTGTTTCTATGGGGCCTGATTCACCTCTGGACTGTGCTTTGCTTTCTGTGTGTCTTACCCACCATACTCTTCCTAGGCACTCCTGCATGTCCACTTGCGCAGTGGGGCAATGGTGAGTCTGCTCCACAGATGCCGAATTAAGGCTGAGTGTTTACTGTGAAATAAGATAAATTAACAACTTGTATGTCAGATTCCTGAGTGTTTCACTGGTGGGGAGGAGAGTTTAGCCACCCCCCACACCCTCTTTGTATGCGGTATCACACTAAAATGCAGCAAGGTACAAGATGGAAAGGAGAACTTGGAGGCAGCAAATGGGGCTTGGCCAGGATAGGTCTTGGTTTTTGTAATTCTGAACAATAGTTCCTACTTCTGCCACTGAAATCTTCATTTACCCCAGTTCCTGGCCCTTGGAGGCCTCCAGTGAGTTTCTTCTCATTTCATGTCTTTCTCTATCACACTCCTTTCTTTCAAGCTGACCATGATCAGATACTTTCATGTCACTTCCCTCACCCCCAGGCGTTCCTTTGGGTGGAAGATGCCTTCAGATTTCAGAGTTATGCTTCCTCTGCTCCCCGGACCCACCAATTTAATTTTTCTTAGGGTCCTTGAGTCTGGCAGTACTCTGTAATTCTCATACTGAGAGGTGGTCTACTAAGAAGGTACATGAGGAAAAACATTGTGGTGTTATTTTTTGTCCTATTAAAAAGTGGAGAAGATGCAGCAGACATGATGTTTTTGTTGATTTATTTATGAGTAGTTCCTATTCAAAGGAGTGTGAGAGTGTCAAGGAACATGGACCAATTTCTATTTGATTACTCCCTGAAAAACTGGAAATGACCATGATGTAGTCTGATGACTTCCTCTGGATCTACAATGGACCGTTCTAGTGAGAGCATAGCTCAGTCCACTTATTATACATCACATCTCAATGGACATGGACAATATATGCAGTGTGTTAAAACCCATCTGAATGCTTATTAAGAGTTCAATAGCAATGTTTTTTACTGAGGATTATTTCAAAATGCATTTTCTTTCTTCACTACTTCCATCCGCTCTCTTTTGGTCTTCTGTGATTATTGCTGTATTATTGCTGAGCACCTTGGCCATACAAATGGGCAGCAATTGCAAAGTCTTCAGTGAAGTTTGTGAAGTATTTCACCCTTCTCATTTTATTTGTCAGAGGATTTTGCTGCCAGCTTAGACTTTCTGAGTCTTGTCTTTCTAACTCCAGAATCCGTTACTGTATTTGGAAATATTTCATGTAGAGTTTTGAAAGAAAAATAATTTATTACACCCAGAAATTATGTCATGAACCCAAATTGATTTTATCCATCTCCTTTATGAAAAGGATTTTTTAGCCTGTTGTAAGAAATGTTGATAATAATTATTTGATGTCTGCATTGACCTTGTTAACACCATCCAGGATGGTATTTTAAAACTGTTAAGGAAAACTGTTTCACTTAAAGATCAGTTGCATAGCGATTTTTGTAGCAAACTCAAATAGAAAAATGTTCTAGGTCTATTATTAGGCTCTATCCAATTCTACTCATGCCATTAAAGATGATTCATAAAATACTGCACATGTGATCCAAGTCAGCTTCTGTGCTTTTAGCTTGCATAATCCTATAAACCACACCAGTGCCCATATATCACTTGATTCACATCACTACCCCCACATAGTGATGCATTGCAAAACATGCAATAATGTACTTGAAGTTGATGACCCCTTCACCTAAAAAAAAAAAGAAAAGAAAAAATATGGAAAAAGTGCCTGTGCTCTCAGTCAGAGGAGCAGAAAGCAGAAGAATGACATTACAGCATGAATCCTCCATGGAGCTGGACGTAACAGGAGCTACACCTTGCATTGAAAATTTCATGGGTCTTCTCCCATTTATTTTCATCTCTGTAATATGTTAATGTGTTAGCTTTACAGTGTAGCATGCTGCCAGAGCACTGCAACAACTGCACTCAATGCCAGATGCTAAAAAAGCTTCTTGAAATATTACTAAATAAGGTATTGTGAATGTTCTTCATGGGAAAAATAAGTCCATTCCCTGAGCAGTAAGAATAAGGGAATCTTTCAAGTCTAATAGCTGTTTTTCAAGAGCTTGTGCTTCTTTATGGTGTTTTTCTTCCCTTTCATTTAATTTCTCTAACTTTCAATCCCATCTTCATAATTTTTTTTAAACTAAAATGATCTATAATTTATTATTGCTTTACTATTGTTTGAGATGCATCTTGATACATTCAGAGGAGTAGCAACATACCAAGATTTCATTATATGAGAAAATCCCAGTATCTGAAGGCTAGTTATTTGGAAGTAAATGGTGCTAAGGGCTAAAAGTCAGTACTGTTGCTGGGTGTGTTACTATATTTCCTACATAAAGGGTGTTTTTTCCAGGATAATAAAACACTTTCTGCAGGTTGCCATGATGGCTAACTGCCTCACGCAGTCTCTGGCCAGGAGGAGAGGACTGTACTCACTAGGTCAATGGGAGCAAGACCTGGCTATGAGGGAGGGCAAGCCATGGGTCCCAAAGGATTATGATCATAATGCTAACATTCAAAGCTGGAACGCAAGATACTTTCTTCCATGGCAGGGTATTCAGGTCTGGGGATAATTATATGGCAGCATAATTAAATGCCTGCATCAGCCTGACTCAGTCCTCTCCCGAAGGGACCGTGCAATAGCCCTCGAGGCAGCACCAGCCTGTTCTTGCTCCTTATCTCCTTCCTGCCACATCTCCTCTACCACAGCAGGCTCCTACAGAAGACCCAAGGGCCTTCTCAGCACTCACCTGGCGTATGGACACTGCAGAGCTGTCCTACCTTGGGCTGGCAGGTTTCACAGCACGTGCTGGGTCTGTTGACCCTGCATGTCGCTATAGGGGACAGGGGCTGCCATACAACCCCTGTTTCACAAAGGGTAATGAATTACAGCCAGGGAGACCCAGGCACAAAGGCACCACAGCACTAGCAGAGCAAGGACACAAGCTGATGAAATATCTCTTGATCTGCTGGTCCATGTGAAGGACTCCTGGATCCTCCTGAGGCTGTGCAGTGCTTGCCATCACCTGGTCACAGTATTGCTTCAGAGAGAAAACAGATAAACCCCTTCCATCTGAAACATCTTCTGTCTACCACATTAGCTCTCCCACAGATTGGCCAAGATCACTTTATTTACTATTTAAAATCTTTAATGGAAATTGAGAAGTCTCCAAGTTCATCACCAAAATGTGCAGTGGGGACAAGCAGAAAACCTAAATTTATCACTGGAAAAACAAAGACAATACTCTTGTGAGTAGTTGGAAACCAGTTTGGCACTGCAGTTACAGCACTTCAGTGTCTTCTTTTTTCTAAAAAAATTTTTTTTCTCAGTCTTCTTCAAGTCCAATCAGTAATCATTTGTTTTGTTGGGTTTGTATTGGTCTCACAGTTTTCATGTCTCTCTCATTCACAGCCTGACTTCTCAGTTTGCTAAAGGACAGCTGATAAAACTCAGTTTCAGATAAACCAAAAATTACATTTATGCCATAAATACCCTCTGTGATTATGGGAAGACACAGTCAGTCTCTTTTCATTGGCAGTGAAATCAGTGCATAAAGTATGCTCGAATATAATTGTTCTTTGTTTTCTCAAGGATATCATGCCAAATTCTCTTTTTTCAGTACTGTCCTTATCTGAACCTTTAAACCCTTTCTTTCCAAATGATGAAAAGTAGTTCCCTGTATACCCTGTAAAATCCTCTGCCTCTCCTTAGGATATCCACATCCACTACACTCAATAAAGAGAAGAGTAAAAGGAAATATGTCATCTCATGAGCACAGCAGTCATACCAATTGCTGCAGTGAGATTTTCCCAGCTGCTAATGATTTACAATGGTATCCTTATCCTTTTAAGGACACTCAGCTTCTAAGAGTGTTCAGAAATATCTTAGTTTATGGTCTGGGCTATTGGAAGCCATTATAATCAGATTGCATATTTCACTGGTAAAATCACCAAAGATCTGGATCCTGAGGATGTACCAGAGATGTTACAGAATCACAGAATGGGTAAGGTTGGGAGGGAGGTCCTCGAGTCCAACCCCTCTGCTCAACCAGGGTTCCCTAGAGCACATTATTCAGGATTGTGTCCAGACAGCTTTGAGAAGGAGACTCCACAACCTCTCTGGGCAACCTGTTCCAGTGTTTGGTCACCTGCACAGTACGGAAATTCTTCCTCATGTTCAGGTGGAACTTTCTGTGAAGCAGTTTCTGCCCACTGCCTCTTTTCCCATTGCTTGGCAGCACTGAGCAGAGCCTGGCTCCATCCTCCTGGCACCTTCCCTTCAGATACTGACAGACATTGATGAGGTTCCCTCTCAGCCATCTCTTCTCAAGGCTGAACAGGCCCAACTCCCTCAGCCTTTACTCATAAGAGAAATGCTCCAGTCTCTTAATCACCTTTGTTTCCTTCCTCTGGACCTGCATCAGGAGCTTCATGTCTCTCTTGTACTGTGAAGTCCAGCACCAGCTCCTTTCACAGAGCTGGTTACCTTTCACAGTGGCTGCAAAGCACTCCGAGTAACTAGGAGCTTTAATTATGAATTAACAACTGAACCAGAGACTGCACCAAAGCTTCCATCCCTCAGCTGGAAGAAAGCTGGACTGCAGGTGGGGGTCAGGTCGTGCAAGTCACCATCCCCCAGTATCAGGCTGTTTCTTTGACTCTGAGAGGGTTTTGGAGAGCAGCAGCGAGGCTGTTGTCACTCAACATGAAATTTCCATTATGAATCATGCTGCAAACAGAACAAGACAACAACAAAGTCTATTTGTTTCATTATGTTTTAAATTTATGCATACTCTATCATCATATTATAACCATCACAGTGTCTCAGCAATAGCAGGATGGTGCACGATGGACAGACCAGGGCATCTCTTCCTTGCAAGTAGCTTTTAAGAGTTGTAGGTGTTTTTCTTCTCTCTGTTTGTGCTTTATGAGTATTAATTAACTCCTCTGGTACCACTGCAGGGCAGGAAATCATTGCCCTCCATATGCAAATAGAGAAATGAAGCAGATTATATGATTTGCCCAAAGCTAAAAAGAGAATTGTTATCAGCACTAGGATGAGAACTGATGATTTTTCTTAGTGCCCTGTAATGCAATTAGCAGAGCAACCTCCCTTCCCCTCATCCTCTGCTGTGTTACCCTCCACCTGCAAATGGCACTGACTCCAGCAGTGCTTGATATTTGAAGCTGCATTTTGCTGCTAAGATTAATTTCCCCTCACGATGACTCCAAACAATACATTTTTGCATCTAAGAGAAACATTAAAATGTGCATTTGAATTACAGGGACACAAGAATCCCCTTTAACCTCATCATGAGCCTGATGCTTAAGTAATTTTCCAGGAACAAGCTGATGCTACAGCAGCATTTTTTGTGCCATCTAGTGGTTGCAGAAAATCAGCTGCCAAGCTCTGTCCCAACGTGCCACCCAGCGCCAGTGCCATAGCAAATCCTGCTCCTTCTCTGACAACCCCTGCCCCGCTTAGGGCTGCTTGTGCCTCTTTTTCTTTTGCTTCTCCTGTTGCCAGTGTTTCACTTGGATGGCTGTGAGCTGCTAAAACTCTGGAAAGCTGCAGTAAGAAGTGGTCTGAAAAAAGAGATAAGTAAACGGATATTCTCAGGAGCGCTCTCAGCTTACATATATGCTGTGTTTCTGTGGAACAGGGAACACTTTCTTCACTGCTTGGAGAGTGTGAAGGAAACTGTGGGGATTGAGGCAGCAATCAATATACACAGAATAGTAGTTATTATTTTCCTGAGGAGGAGGACACAAGCAGGTGCCTTGGAGAAGGGAGCTGGCTGCTCCACTGGGCAGACCACCTTCAGGGAGGACAAGCAATGCTCAGAGAGGACCACAGGGATGGGGCTTAGACCTGCGGTTATTTTCAGCCATCTTTTTTATTAACTTCTCAAAAAACACAAAGAGGGACTAATTTCTGTGTACAGCCATGATCTTTAAAAGCACAATCAAAAAAAATAATTCCCTAGCAAGGGCAGTAAGGAAGGGCTGCACCTCACATATATGCTTAATTACTAAATGCCTTAGAGTTAAGGAAAGCCAGAGAGCACCATAAGCAGTAGTGACATTTTTCCTATGTTTTAGTATAAGAAGCATTTTGTAAGGGATTTAAGTTGCTTTTAATCTAAGACATTTTAACTGAGAATAGTCACGAGAATAAACATGATAGTTCCTAATGCAGATAGAGTTTAAGATACAAAAAGCATGTTTATTTGTCACAGTTGACCTTCGTGTTACATAGAAAGTCCAATACCATCTGCTGAGATAGTTTTGGCCCAGTGAAGCTAAGCAGCTCACCAGACTTCATCAACATTGCTTCATACTTTGCCTGTACACACATTAACACATTTGGTAAAAATATAACAGCTTGATGAGAAAAGCTTCCGTGTTTGGATTGGACTGCCTTTGACAATCCTTCAGCATCCTCACGGCCCTAGCTCAAGCCAATGTCAAGACCTTGGTAAATGAGCAGTCCAAAGACATTGAGTCTGTGCCATTCTCCAAAACTCCTTGCCCAGAGGCCGCACACCATGACCAGCAGTGGGACAGGTTCCTACTCCCACCCCAGCACAGGAAAGCTGCAAAGAGATGGTCTTCTCCAGATCCAGCTATGCCAACCCCAGCTTGTCTCCCATGTTCCCACACTGTCCCCTGGCTAGTTAGGGCTCCCCACTCCCTAACAGATACAATGCACCAGAGCAACAAGGGCTCTCATTCCCACTGGACTAATTTTGACCGAAAGAGGCCAGGAGATGCATTTGGAGCACTCAGCAGAGCTGACTGTGTGCCCAGGAGGCCAGAGTGGGCAGGCAGGCAGTGACCTCTCCCATCACCACCCCTAAGGTCATGTCTGCACCCTGTTTAAGCCGAAGAGGATCTGGGATGGCTGTGCCAGCAGAGCTTCAAGGGCAATAACCTCCAGCAGTGTGTCTTGTAATCTTCATCTGGCACAGCTTTCTACAAATAGAACATCTGTCCACAGCCTAAAGAGATGTTTCAAAACTGATTTAATTAGACCAGCACAAGCACCCATCTGGATACTTTTAGCTCTTTGGCTCTCGTTCACCTAGCAGACAACAGCAATGGATAAAAATCATTTTCACCTGCCCCAGTTGCAAAGTGGTCAAAAGGAAAGGATGATGTATCAGCCACACCAGAATCCTAAACTTTTGACAAATACACATAGTGAATCCTGATGAGGTGCATTATGAAGATGCCACCTGAGATCTCCTGCCCAAGGTGGCCACATCTGCAGAAGGGGCAGTGGGGGAATGTATGCCTGCAGCCATGCAAAGCCCAGAGTCTCAGCCCAAACAGCTGATTCCAGTGGGTCCAAAGAGCACAGGAAGGGGTTACATTGCACTGTGCCTTGGTCAGTCATTTACTACATGGGAAGCCTTCCCTTAACCTTCTGGCTCTTGCATTCCTCTACACAACAGTACTGGATAGCAAAGAATGCAAATGATTTAACGCAGTGTCAGATGGGTTAAACAGCCTATGGAAGTGGCTAATCTACAAAGAAAGGGAGCCCCAGCAGGACAGCAGCAACAACCTGAAGAGGGATAGTTACATTTTAAATTGGTGCACAGGTTTTTGCAGCAAGAGACTGACTATATCCTTAATTTATACAACTCCTTATTCCAGCTTGGGCCAAATTAAAATAAACCAACTGATTCTAGTCGAATTAAAATATCAACTAAGGATCTGGCATTCATCTAGTAAATTATTTGAAGACAAACAAACGCATGTTTGTGCACAAATGTTAGAAAAACATATCACAGAGTTTAAAAGAAGAAAAAAAATCACCTATGACAACTGAAAGCATCAATCCTTTTTCAGCACTCTTTGGAGGCTGCAGATAACCCAGGTCTCTACTAGATTCTTTTCTAAACTACTAAGAAAAGGCTACAGTTTATATTAGTTTTAATGTACCTCATGTTTATTATCCATTGCTAAAATGCTTTTTAAGAAAAAAACATTGGAATTTTAGCTAGTTTACAGATGGTAGAGATAAAATTGGTCTTTAGAAATCTGGGTTTAAAATAGGATTTTCATGGAGAGGACTGTTTATATTTGCTAATATTATCCAGTCTGTCTATTTGTAAACAGGAGTCAAAAGTTTACAAGATTTAGCCTGAGATAAAAGTAACTCAGAATGAGGGAAGACCATGAGCAATGGAATCCCCTGTTACACTGGTGCCACTTTATCCAACAGGATAAAGATCAGACAGGCCACAGCAAGGGGCAAGCAGTGAGCTGAAAGGAATTGATGCCCTTCAAAATTTTTTTGTTGTTTTCATGGAGAGACTAGCATTGGTAACTCATCAAATGGTCAGGTTGGACTTCACGTGCCCTTGGCGTTTTCCTGGTATTTAGACTAGAGCAGGATGGTAAACAGGCATGTACACAGTCAGACAGAGAGACCTCAGGATTCCTGAGCTGTCTGCTGTTTCTGGGCCGTGGTGCAAGTTCGTGGGCAAGAGGGATGCTGCACAAAGCCTCCATCTGGCCTCTCCCCACTGTGGTTTTAGCTGGCATTGCAGGTGAGAAGGCTGAGAAGCCCCAGCCATGTCCTTCTGCTCCTTGCATGAGTCCACTTGGAACACAGATATTCCTCCAGGCAAGAGCACAAAGTCCCCTTTTGCTTACCCCAGGGAGACTTGCACAGCCTCTTGCTACATTATCTGGCTACATTCACTTTTCCCTCTGAGATACCAAAAGCAAGCTGAGCTACTGACCATTTGTAATCAGGAAACAGCAGCAGCATTATGTCTGTGCCACCCACTATACACAGAAGCTCTTGGCTACCCCAGCAGTTTCCAGCTCTCCATGCTTTTGGGCCTCACTGCAGCACACATCAACAAAGCAGAAACATGTAAGGTTTAAAAAATTGTAGAAAAAAGAAAGTCCATGGCTTACAAATCAAACTCCAAACCAGAAAAACCTCTTTGGTTAATGGGATCCTCATTTTTGCCAAACCCACTCTTTGCTAATAGTCAAAGGTGAGTCATTGCTTCCCCTCTCCACAGCCAAGGGTCTCTGGAGAGGAGTCTATTTTGGCTGTGATTTCTTCTGTACAAGTGGTACCACCTGCACAGCAGCTCAGTTTCCAGGACTCAGAAGAGAGATCTTATCTTCAAAAGCCCACAGTTGAAGGGGAGGTAGCAACAGTGCATGAAGCTTGGGGCTATGCCCTACATCCCATGGCCTTCCCACAGGTTCTTCCTCTGTAACTGCTGGCCTACTGCATCCCTGCCAAGGTCTGAAGACAGGCTCCAAACAGGGAGAAGTGACTATGACATCTGGGCTCATCACAACTTCAACATTCTCAACAACAAACACTCTACTTCAGCCAGATTTCTGGCAGGAAAAGCAAGTTCCATGTCTGACATTTCCATTTAAGGACTTTTCCCAACCATCTTTTAACTCAGCCAGCTATAGCATCACACAGAGGAAAGAAGCCTTCACATTGCCACCTCCCTTCCGCCATGCCACTTTTTGGACGGGTGGCCCTTTTTGTCCCATATGACCATGGAGAAATATAAGTTCTGGAGGAATAGAAGTGCACCAAGGTGGCCCTGGCTACTCCTGGGCTTCTTTCACATGCTGCTGTACCTCTCCTTTCCCCTCACCTTCAGCCTTGTGTCTAGCAATTAAAGCGAAAAACCCAGAGGAATCCACATCCCAATAGACCGGGAACAAAGGGGAAAAGGGTCTTTTCCCCACATGCCTGTTGGGGGAAGGACAGATCTTGACCTTTGGGCTCCTGGTGCTCGTAGGAGAGCTCAGCAGTGTCAGGAGTCCAGCAAGGAGAGGAGAGCTCTGTGCTGGCAGGCACAGTAGGAGGAGGAGAAGGAGAAGGAAAGCCACCCTGACCGGGAATGGCAGTGTCACCACACTGTAACCCAGCCAGCACTGTGGCTGTGACATGCGGTCACCAGTCACACCACTGTGTACAGCTGGCTACTCATGAGGAGCAAAACAAGAGCCTGAACAATCTGACAGTCTGAGGTCAAAACAGATAAATAAACAAACTCGGTTCTGAATAATAATAAGACACATCTGTATTAAGAAATCATGATTGTTTTGTTAAAAGTGTGCCAATGAAAGCAGTATTTTTTACAGTATTTGAAGACTGTCCCTTGAGCTGTTCGTAGCAAGCACATAGTTTATGCAGCTTTGATGAATTTGAAAGGGTCTTCTTCTTCCTATAAGAGCCACTGATGTCACCTAGAAAAACATTATATATACTACTTTCCTTGGCTTTTAAGTCTAGCAGAATGACAATTGCTACAGTGGGCAGAGGCCAGATAACACAATTCAGGCAACTGCATTTTTTGCAGCTGTAGTTCTGCATTTTTGTTAGAGATGATGGGTTTGCACTGACCTGAGGACATAACATGAAAGCTGTTCTTGTGTGTCCTTCAGAATCTCACTTAGTAACATTAATACACTACAGGAAAACATCTCTTACAATTTCATGGACCATATAATGACTAGAATTTTTAATTGTAAATTTATAATATTCAACAAAGAAAAACCTGTGGCTATCATAATGTTACTGCCTTTCTGAGAAAGGTAACATACTAATGAGCAGATTAATCACTGTCTCTTAAAGCAAGAAATAGAAGAAACCAAATGAAATTATCAGTCAAAAAGATTTAAGGGAGACAAAAAGGTTTAAGGGAGACAAATGCCTTCTGTGCATAATTAATTTACAAATTTACCAATTATGAGAAATGTTGTGAAAAGCCAGAGTTTAAGCTCCTTCCAAGTTTATGGATAAAGAGTCCAACAAGGCTAACAAGAAAGCAAGGACTCAGAAAGTGTCTCAGTTTGGAAGACCTCAGCTGCAGAGGAAGCAGGAAGATAACCTCCTGGGAAGCATTGCTGTGCTGCCCAAATCCCGGGGAGGACTGCAAGAGCCTGCTACAGGACACTGCCCAAGACAGAGGGTACAGGGCTAGAAGGGCTTCTGATCATATTTACCAGAGTCCTTCATAGTAACATTAATTCCGAAACAGAGACATAATGAAATGGTTGTTATGGATGATTTCACAATTGCCCCAAGAGAACAAGTTGGTACACCAATTAATTTTATTGAGAAGGAACAGCAGTGGCTGATGAACTTCTGCAAAGACCTAGTTTCCTGAATTAACAAAATAAGCAGAATAGATAAAAACCATAAAAGAGCAGCTATGCCAATAAAATTGTCTCCAAATGAAGTGTTTTGATATTCTCTCCCATGAGCTGATAAATTTATGAGACCTATTTTTTTAGCTTTACAGTGTGTGTATAAATATATATATATTTGAACAGACATACATTCAAAGTTTTCCAAAGACAGAGGAAAAACAGAAGTCTCATAAGAAATCACAGCATCTCACAGGCAGAAAAGGAGAATTCTAAGCAGGAAAGACATGACTTCTGAGCATAGGAGAGTTTTCAATTGCAATTATCCTGTCCAAGACAGGGTAATTTAAGCAATAAACAAAATCTCAAATATCAAACTAGAACTTTCTGCAGTGCCCAATGAAGATAACTAAAACAAAGATAAAACCAACAAAACAGCTTATTACATGTCAGCTTACTGTTTACCAGCTAGAAACAAATCTAAGTACATTGTTAATTTAGGCCATCAGAGAATAGATCTGTATTAGAGAAAATTAATTCCATCAGTCAAAGTCAAGTAGAAAAAAAAATCTTTAATAATATATTTTACATAAAATGTATTCACCACACTCCAGGGCATTGAAGAAAAGCTGAAAACAGGACTCCTTTGGCTGGTAAATGTAAAGATATGTATGTGCATGCATGCATACACACATGTACACATACACTTATTTTTCTGTGATGAAAATATGCCCTGGCTGAGGGAAAAGTGACTGCCTGAACTGATCTGAAAGACTTTAAATTATAATAATTTTTTTCAGTTTTACATCTTGATCCCATGCCATAAAACTTATATAGTTTTATCACTGAAATGAAAGGTCATTTTCACCAAGGCAAGAGAAAGCTTCTCCATGTTTTATGTATTTCAACTTTATTTGCAAGTCAATACGTTCTGAATCTCTGTAGGTTTCCATTAAAGTGGAAATTGCAAAACCCTTTACCCTGATGGAAATTTGAAGCTGATATGCTCTAAGCCCTGCATGACTCCTCTTCTTTATATATATTTTATTTGTATTAACAATTATGTAAGGAAATTTCTGGAGGACAGATCATTAGAAGTGATTCTGGCATACTGCTTGTCTCAGACATGCCAGAATTTCTTAAGAAATAAATTAAAATGAAGGTCACTGTTTAAAATGCAAAAAGGCTCATTGCAGTCTGCTGCCATGGAGTTGCAACTGCAAAGTAACACTGAGTTTATTGTCATCGTTGTAAATTATATCTGCAGATACTTGGGAGAAGCTTGAGCAAAACTCCAGACACTACAGTAATGGAGAGTTTTATACCCTGATTATGGAATTGTAAAGAGGGTTCTCTACAATCACTTCTCTTTGTAGGAAATACGTATATTTTGGCATAACCCAGCACATACCAGTACCTTGGGGTGTGTTTGCACTGCAGGTGCACCCCAAGGCTGTGTCACCCATGGATATGACTCTGTGCTGCTACCTGTGTGTCCTATCTTCTCCTTCCCCAAGGGAAGCCCTGTGATGCTGTGTCTGGACAAGCCAGCTGGTACCCACCCCCTGGGCGCAGTGCATCACTCAGCTTGGGGTCACCCAAAGGGACACTTCCTGGCTGTGCGCACTAATGCTGCTCTGTGTGGTCAGACGGCTCCAGCTATGCTATTTGCTACACAGTGGCATCTCAATCAGTGTGGGGAAGGCCAGCTGGATTGGGGACATCCTAAGGTGACTCTAACACTCTGTGATTCAAGGTTAGGTGGAACTTGTTGGCAGACTAAGATCAGGGGAAATTAAAGTGAAAATGAGATTAAATTGGTTGCTAAACACTCTGTGACCTTCAGACCATCTGGGAATGCCCATTTATGTCCCATGGAGACTGTGCTGGAATCACATCCCACCACACGCAAAGTAAAGCCCGCTCCTTACCAGACAAAGGCCAGACTTTCCTACTGAAGAGTGGCATGTTGACTGACAGCTGCAGTTTTTTTGTGCTATTCCCTGGAGGAACCCAAGGAAACAAACACTTCTCAGACAGGATGGATTTCAAAAGAAACCAGTCCAATTATTTTTGCAAGAAGTTAAGTGAGAAAACACCTTCTGTTTTGTTTCTGTCAGAAATGACCGGTTATCAGATGCTAGACCTCATCTACACTGTAATGAAAAAATTGCAAGAATTATGCTGACTTCATCCATTCTAATCTCCCATGAGAAAATTGATTTGCAATACAAAATGGCACTTCACAATTGCTTAAGAAAAGCAAAATTTGAAAAGTGCTTTTGAAATTACCTGCTTTTACATCAACAGAGCAATATTACCCCTGATATTATTGATGTTGTTGTTTTACTGGTGAAGAAATAGAATCATGTAAGATTAAACAATTGCCATGGAATAGACATTTCTGGTTGAGGAACAGAAATTAGGTCTCCTGAAAGAAAACTCTGTGCTCTGTTTTCTTTCTTCCTCTCTGTGAATTTGATCAAATGCCACTAATAAAAGAGAGATTTGCATTTGATTTCAGTACATACAGAAGCAGACTGACAAATAATTATATGTATCAAATTGAAGTTATTATATCACAAAAAAACCTGTCATTCTTCTAAGTGAATTTGTGTCAGACAAATTTGTGTCAGACAAATTTCTGTCAAACAAGAGAAGACAAAACCCTCTCCTCTCCTTTCCTCTCCTCTCCTCTCCTCTCCTCTCCTCTCCTCTCTCCTCTCCTCTCCTCTCCTCCCCTGCCCTCCCCTCCCCTCCCCTCCCCTGAATTGTCCAAATCAGAAACACAGAGGAAAAAAGTTTGTCAGTGTTATTTCAACATGAAAGAGATCTTAAAACAGATTTTAGATTTTTATGTGTTGTAAATTTTTTTTTTACGTGTTTTAAAATATTTGTTTTCAAATAAGCAAGCTTGACACTTCACAGTACATGGCAATTCATGCATTAAACAAGCTCTAAACAAGTTGGACTGAGACTCTGCAAATACAAACAGTTTAACATAGAAATGATTCTCATCAGGAGACAGATGAAAGCAAGACAAAATTCTGAAGGACACAGGTTGTCTACATGGCTCAGTGAATGCCTCAGTGGGGAGAGGCATAAAGATCCGTATGGAACTATACAAACCTTGGAATACCTTGTGCTGAAAACTCTTAATTCCACATGTGTAGAGTGAACTTATGCTGCCGGACTGGGATCACCATGTTTTCTTGCTCTTTGAATAAGTACAACCTGCAACCTCCCAGAGGCCTGCAGGCACTGACATCCCTGAAATCGCTGCCAGCTTCTCTTGGGGTGTCCCATTACCCTGCCCATGGTCCAGGACCCCATTTCAGCCCTGCTGACCCCCATCCACAAGCTGATATTCTGGTCTGGCCTCGGATGCCGGGGTTGCCTCTGGGGATGGGCTATTGTTGGTGAGATCCTGCCTTGCTACCCTGTTCCCTGTAAGTTCCATCACTCCCGGTCCTAGGGAACAGCCAGCCCTTGCCCAACACAAAAACCTCCACAAGATATGAAGTTGTAGAACATCAGCTTAATCAAGTAGAAATGCAGGTCCTGAGTGAGTGCTTGCTGGGTACCAGTTGGGTGCCAGAGGTACCAAGGGTAGGCTTGGGTGGAGATAGCACTCCTGGGAAGTCTGCTGGGAGGAAGGATGCATTGTCCCTTCTGCTTTTCTATTTGTTTCAGTAAGAAAATATCAAACCATACAAAATTTAAATGGAATTTTATTTTATAGCTCCTAACTGTTTAGAGCTTTCTTTCTAATGTGCATGCCCTTCTGTCTCACAAAGAGGTCAACCTCACTGAAAATAAAAGGTCTGATTTAATCAGGAAGAAGCATACTTTAAAAACCTGTTATTACCCAAAAGCAGACATTACATAAATTTTATTCTATTTTTATATCTTCCTGGCTCCAATCTCCCGAATCTGACATTAACCATAACAATCACACATGTGACTAAACTAGGCCAAATTCTCCTTTTTCTATTCCAATATAAATATGGAAGTAATACTGTTGAAGTAATAGCTTTGAGGTAGACTCCCTTCACGAGAACAGGACTTTTCTCAGAACAGCCAGAATCAGGAAAGTATGCTGATTTTGAGGCCAGGTTTTTACTGACAAGTTGGAGCACTAAACTGGAGACCACCAGGGTTGATGTGAGAGCCTGGCAGTCCCAGAGGCTGAGGACACAGGCTAATGTTGGTGGCATTTTGAAATGCGCATGAAGTTTCAAACCTCTCATGCCATTTGAAAATGCCTTAGGCTTTCAGAATTTCAAGCCCCGCTAATTTACAGTAAAACATCAGCTTTTAAATGCATTTGTCATTTGTGCTGAGACACAGCCACTCATACCTCTGTGAGATTCAGATTCACAGTCACAACCTCTCTCGTATGTTTGACTTCCGTTTCTTGTTGAAGCTCTATCTTTGCTGCTCTTGAACATGCCAACATTACACCAAGGGTCTGAAGATGGAGACCTTGCAGCTAACTCTGGGCAGGGAATACTGCTGTGCCCCATGGATGTAGTCCTGCAAGAAAGTGGCCAGCATTGACATGGCCACAGGCTGCTCAGGCATTGAGCCCTGTCAGGTGTGCACAGCCTGGGTCTCACATTGCTGTCCTGAGCAGCTGTGTTGTCCAGGTAGGCAACACTTCCAGTTTTCCTCCTGGAAAAGCTAACAGCTTGGTGTGTTACGAGTGTACCCTCTGTACACCTAAAAGCATTGCTATCTTAACTATAACTGGTTTTGAAAAAACTTACTCATGTCAAGCCACGGACAGATTATACTCTTCCATGTGCAGCAGAACAGGGACAAGAGACTGCCACTCAGAGGAACAGGGCTGCTCCCTGACCCAGGTCACAGCCTCCACTGCTCCTCTGTCAGAGAAGTTTATGGGCACCTTCCCCAACTTGCTTCAGGAAAAATCAACTTAGTCCAATCTAAGCCTTTAAACTTCTCCTTTGGTCTTTGCCTAGTTCCGTGTAGAATGTAGTCCCTGGCTGGATGCCTACTTTTCCACACATTTCCCAGAAAGGCACAGTGCCAGGGTGATATCATTTGATGAACTTACAGAAGAAAACAATGTGCTGGGGGAGGAGTGTCGTTTTGAGGGTCTGGAAGTTTTTCTCTTCATGTTTTTCTTCTTACATGGTGAACACTCTTCTTTTGTGTACCAAAGGAACAACTGGGTGAAGGAGAATCCATCTTCAGAGGTGTCCCTGATCTAATAAACAACATTTACCTTGAGGGCATGAGAATTAAGCCATGCCCAGGGACTGCAACATATTCAGCTATATATCCAGTGAAGTTCCCAAAGTAGTTCTTGTTTTGCTGGCTGTCTTCCATCAGTCCCTCCTGTGCAAAGTGATTGCTCTCATGAGGGCAGCACTCTATGGACTTCTGCTCACAAAGCCCAGGTGGGAACTCAAGCAAGCACAAGGCACAAGCCTGTCCCCATGACTTGTGGCAAGAATCTGTGACTTTTGTTCTTATTTGTCCCCATATGCCCTGCAGTTTGATATTTTATTTTTACACCCTGTTTTTCCTCTTTCCAGGCCATCCAAAATGGTTTTCCCAGCCTGTTCTCTATTTCTCCTCTATCATCACAAGGTTGGCAAGGCAGAATGATGTAAGACAGGAGATGGAAATTTTCCTGGTAAGGGCTGGAGAGGAACCAAGAGAAGGCAGCCTGCTTGAACTGAAAGGCATTCCACAGGAGATGGGCTCATTGCTCTAGGCATCTATCCACATCTTTAGATGCCTACATGCTTCCATATGCTGTATTCCAGTCCAGATTCATAACTAACCCTTCAAATTGTAGGTCATCACTGAAGACAGCTTCTAATTTATGGCTCCTGTCTCTTTATTATATTTTTTAAAAATAGAGAAAAAATTTCAAATACCTGAGGTGTAGGGATACTCATATTCTGAGTCTTCCAGTGTTAAATCCTGGCCATTTTTCTCTACACCGCAAGCAAACATGTTATTGTCTCCCTGTTACTTGCCAACTGTAAGCAATTGGCCTCACTTCCTGGCTTTCTGTCAAAACAAATTCTGTCATGTTATATTTATTTGTGTGTTCTGGTAGAACTGGCAGTGAAACTGCTTTGCCTGCCAGCATTCTTGTTAAAATTCCCCCCAGCTGAGTCAAGCTATCTCACCAATACACACCTTGACCAAGTTCTCGGGCATTTTTCAGAAAAGCAACCTTCCAAATAATGGGAATACCTGGAGAGACTGTTTCAAGTCAGACACTGAGAAATAAAATTGCTCCCACTCTTTTGGTATTTTGAAAATCGAACATATTAAACTTCTGGCCTTGATTACAAGCACTTGACTTTTCATGAAGGTTTGAGACATGGTTGAAGAAGCTGACTGCATTCAACGTAGTTATGAAGAAGATTGTTCAGATATGACTGACTACAAACTTAAGTGAGTGAAAATGTTAAATGTCAGCACTGCTAATGAGGCCTTTAAGGATTGTTTTCTCAGAAATATTTAGCTAATGGTCCTTCCCACTGGCTGATTGATTCCTTTGGGCACCATCAGCCATTCTGGTACTGAAAATCAGGAGTTCAGACTGCTCAAAAATTGTCAGGTCACTTTCCCCTTCTTACACAAGGGAAAAAGAACAGTGTAAAGCCATGTGAAGATTGCTGGATTGTGTAGCTAACCCAAGCAGTGTGGTGATGGCCAGCTGTGGTCTTGATTCATTAGAGTAAGGCATGGTCTTACAGGTGTCACTTTGGAAGTTCAGCATAGCCCCCCTGACACAAAACAAGCTGGGAGATGCATAAAGCTGTGTCCAGCTGAAGGTGGATGATCATTGTGAAATCCATGGGAAAAAAATCCATCATTAAACTTATATTTTAAATGGCATAAAAATCATACAGAGCAAAGGAACTGCTGAGTGTGGCATGCCAAACAATATGCACCTGTTTCTGAGGCTTTGTAGAAAGGTGAGTGGTGGTGGCAGATTGAATGGCAGGTTTGAACTCTTCGGGCATGTGGACACAGCTGACTTTTCTGGATCATGTCTTGTGAGGGAAAAGACTGGCATAGCCCGGGAGATTTCAAATGAATTGTTGAGGGTGTCTCTCTCTCTGCTTCTCATCCTGACTTATTACCTCCTTATTCAACTTGTGTCTCCTCCCACAGTTCCTGGATGGGAGAGTTGGGGCAGGTCTGTGAGTCTCACGGTGAGGATTCATGGTAGCAATGTGAGGTAGTACAGGCTTTTGCTTTTGGAAAGCCAAAGGACTTATAGACTATCTTGTTCTTTACCACTAATCCATTTCCAGGGCTGCAGACAGAAAGGGCCCATAAGTATCACAACTTCTCATCTACATCTTTATGCACAAGGAAGTTAAAACACATCTTCTACTGATTAAACAGCTCTGTGTGTGTATTGGAAGTGAATTCAAAGCTAGCAGGGCAAGACAAAAGTAAGAACACAGTCAGGGTAGCTTATGACTAATAGCTACTGGCGCTTGACCTAGCTTTTATTTTTAACAGATTCATTGGAAATCTTCTACGCTTGTTTCAAAACAATGCCAATTAGTAAATTTTAGAATTAGCCCAACATAGTTGAACAAGTGAGAAATATTAGATCATATACCGGAAAGTCTCAAAGCTGGGAATTTGTTACAATCCCTTACTTTGTAAGTTTAAAAAAATGTTAATAACATAGCCTGAGTATACCAGTAATGAAATGAGATTTCCTAATGGCTTGATGATAAAGATCCTCTGCTGAGCACCTGGCTTCAATGGGGATCTAACTCACAGAGTATGTTCTCAAGGGAGATCATAGAATCACAGAACAGTTTGTGTTGGAAGAGACCTTTAAAAGTCATCTAACCAACCCCCCTGCAATCATCAGACACATCTTCAACTAGATCACTTTGCTTAGAGCTGTGTTCAACCTGGCATTGAATGTCTTCAGGGATGGGGCATTGACCACCTCTCTGGATAATCTGTTCCAGTGTTTTGCCATCATCATAATAAAAAATTTCTTTCTTCTATCTATTTAAAATATACCCTATTTTAGTTTAAAGCCATTACCCCTTGTCCCATCGCAACGGGCCCTACTAAATAGACTGTTGCCATCTTTCTCATAATTACCACTTTTAAGTACTGACTCTCTCAGCACGTCTTCATAGGAGAGGTGCTCCAGACCTTTGATCATCTTTGTGGCCTCCTCTGAACCTGCTCCACCATGTCCATGTCTTTCCTGAGCTCAGGACCCCAAATCTAGATACAGCATTCCAGGTGGGATCTCATGAGAGTGGAGTAGAGGGGCATAAGCACCTCCCTTGAGTTGCCAGCCACGCTGCTTTGGACTCTTTAGATCTGCCACCATCACAGACTGCAACGAGGTCCAGAAAAGCTTTTTGAATGTTTTTCCAATATCAAATGAATGAGATGACTTTAAGAATAGTGATGGAACAAAGGAATCTGCCGCTCACTTGGAAAATCTGTATCAGAAACCATTCTGAGCAACCTGGTGTAGTGGAAAGCGTCTCTGCCCACAGCAGGGAGGCTGGAACTAGATGATCTTAAAGGTCTCTTCCAACACAGACTGAGCTATGATTCTATGACTAGAACTGATCAGCATGTCCATCATCTTCCAGTGAATGCCTTGATGTGCACTCTTGCTCTACCTAGTGGATTTGAAACCTATTGAAATGCCATTTGCTAAACTTGGAATAACATTATTCTAACCCTGCGTTTATACCATTTTCATTATTATTTTTGGTGATGGCTATGATGAAGATGTCTGTTATTGTTCTGAAGAAGAATACCATGTGCTTATTCTGGCTTTCAGTTTTTGGAAAAATACATTGAACTCCTCAAATGTTGTTTTTCCCTGGAGAAAAATTACTTGGCATATATAATTGACTTTGTTTCCTACCCCGGTTTATGGACAAAAGTTTTTATCTTTGAAAAGGACAACCAGAAGCCAAGAACAAAGTGTTATTTATGATTCATGTTCTGCCTCCCAGTTAACTCTCTGTGAACAAATATTTAACTGCAACGTAAGTGACTCCTGAGAAAGTGATCCGGGACGTCTATTATACCCTCTAACTTCATAACCCCTGTGGACTGAAATCTCTGATTTTGACCTCCTAAATAAACCTGAAATTTCAAAAGCCACAGTCATATGTTCTTTTTCATCTTTAACATTTCAGTGGTGCTTTTAGAGCACTCACAAACAGGGGGCATGGGTTCAACACTGTACTTCCTTCCTTGGTCTGAGGAGATTCACACTTTCCAAGAGACTGCAATAACAGACAGCACCCTCACTCCTTTTAAAATGACTACTACTATGCACAAAGAAATGCAAGAGTCTGAATTCAAAGGGCAAGAGAAGTCCGGATTCTCCGGCTTAATGCATGGTTTCCCAAATATCATTTTTTGGCTACCATCATTGGAAGAAGCTTTTTGTGTTCCCCCCAAGACTAAATTCAGGCCTGTAAATATCACCTGAACATTATCACCATTTTCTCCCTAGCCCAGCTCTGTTTGCCTTACTGCATTCCCACCATTCAGCTACACAGCCCCATCACTCCCTCAGACCCCCAATACATAGATGAAAGCTCCATATGTTGTCCTCTATGCCTTATCCTTCCCAAACTGGTTCTCCAAACACAACGTCCCAGCCATCTAAGGCACAACCCTATCTCAACAACCCCATTCCCCTTACCTTCCCAAATGGCATTTTTCCCATGGTCTTTTCAGAAATACATGTCCCAGACTAATTAATTTCCTGTATGCACATGAGAAAAACAGCAGGGGATGTCTAGGAGCTGGAGACGGCTTCACGCATCAATAAGTTACTGTCCAGCCATTGACAGGAGCAGCTGTGTGAAGGTTTTAACTCCAATCTGTAAAAGATCCTTGACATAAGCAAAACTAGCAATTGTTGAGATTGTTTTTGCTTGGCTTACATGCAACCCAGTGTGGGAACATCTAGCCTACTGATTCAGACTTTCATCTGGCAAAGGGCAGGATTTTTTTCCAGTCCTTGATCCTTAGGTCATGTCTCCTTCTTATCCATCAGCTTTGTGTAAAATGCATACGCAGCCTTAAGCATGAAGTCCCTCCAAGCTGTTCCCTCCTGGCTAAATGTTTAAAGTTTTTCTTCTCTGCAGAGAGAGCTTTGTTGTGCCTGATTTAAGTCCTGTGAAAATCTGTGAGCTTTATTTGAGTATGCTCAGTAGTACATCAGAGCAAACGTCACTGTGAAGTTTGTGCTTGTAGCTAACAACTGCCTTGGAGTTATTGTTTGCTGCTCTGCTGTTCAGCATTCATATGCTAATCCATTTGTGGAGACTTCTGTGCCTGACTGTACAGCTTTATCAAATGACAGCAAAATTAATAGTTTGGTTTCTGCCAATTTGATGCAAGATATCTAAAATGAAAAGCAGAATATATATCACCAAAGAGAATTTTGGAGTATTGTTTATTTCTCTCCAAATACAATATTTTCATGGTTTTTTCTGCATTACCACTGATACCATAGCAGTTTCTAATTTTCTACTCTGTAAAATGAAGGATTCTTCATAAAGACTGTGTATGTGTACATGCATGTGTATACACATATGCTGATCTTTTCCCTGATTAATAGATCTGACCATACCACCCATATACCATTTGAAATATCATTAACTGAAAATAAATGTAACAGCTTGGGCCTTTAAATATATCAGTTAATGCCAATCAGTATCACAGAGAGGGGAATGAAAACAACAATTTCTAGATTAAAAGGCTCTGAAGAGGGAGCTGGACAGGCTGGATCAGTGGGCTGTGGCCAGTTCTGTGAGGTTTAACAAGGTCAAGTGCCAGGTCCTGCAATCCCAGGCAGCGCCACTGGCTGGGGACAGAGTGGCTGGAAAGCTGCCCAGTGGAAAAGGACCCAGTGGGGCTGCCTGTGACAGTGGCTGAATATGAGTCAGAATGTGCTCAGGTGACCAAGAAGGCCAGTGGCATCTGGCCTGTATCAGCAATAGTGCGGCCAGCAGGACCAGGACAGTGATTGTTCCTCTGTACTGGGAACTGGTGAGGCCACACCTCAAATCCCGTGTTCAACTCTGGGCCCTACTTCAAGAAAGACATTGAGGTGCTGAACCATGTCCAGAGAAGGGCAGGGGAGCTGATGAAGGGTCAGGAGCACAAGTCCTGTGAAGAGCAGCTGAGGGAGCTGGGGGTGTTTAGCCTGGAGGCTCAGGGGAGACCTTATCACTCTTTACAACCACCTGAAGGGAGGTGGTAGCCAGGTGGGGGTCAGTCTCTTCTCCAAGGGAACAAGTGACAGGATGAGATGAAATGATGTCAAGTTGTGTTACTGGAGGTTTAGATTGGGTAGCAGGAAATCTTTCTTCACAGAAAGGGTTGACAAGCATTGGAAGAGGCTACCCAGGAAAGCAGCAGACTCACTATGCCTGGAAGTGTTCAAGAAACGTGTGGATGTGACATGGTTTAGTGATGAACATGGTGATGCTGTTAGGTGGATGGCTGGACTTGATAACCTTACCTTAAAGGTTTTTTCCAACCTTAATGGTTCTATGAATCTATTATTCACTGTAAAAAAAATATTGACTGCATTTCACAGATATTTTCTCAATCGCCCATTCTATTTCTTCTTTTTCTCCCCACAGAAACCAGGGGATTCTGATTTCCTTGAATGCTGTAAATTAGCTTTGAAGGAATGGACAGCTCCAACAAAAAAGCCCACACAAGTTTTCTGAGAAGACAGCAAAGGAACTAGAAAAAACAGGTTGACTTATAGGTTCTCACCTGACCCATGATTGACTCTCTGCTAATGCAACACTAATTTAAGACACCTTTGTATATCAGGTACTGCAATTACTCAGCGTGTCACTGTTTGTACAGTTACTTTTCTTAAGTATCCCAGTATGCAGCGGGAAAGAGAAATCCAATTTCCACCAATATAGTTTATGAAAACACCCAAATACTATCTTTAAAGGTTTAAACAATTTTCGTGCAAGATATTGCAACACAGTTCATTATATATGACAGCCCACGCCAGACTTAAAAAACCCAACCTGTTAGCAGCCCATTCACACTCCACCATCCCCTGCAGGGCAGGGCAGCTGCCTGGTTCCACCTGACCGATTAGGGTGAAGTGTTTATTTGTGCTGTTTCCAGGGGGCACTGAAGCTGTAGTTCTCTAACTGGCAGCCTTTCTGCAGCTTCGGCAAGTTTCTGCTGAAGTTATTTAAACTGGAGATTCATTTGCCACCATAAGGGCAAATTTCAAAATGAAATGAAGGTGTAAGCTTTATCCTCACTACAAGCACATTCCTCTAGCACAGACTAACTCCCTCCAGCAAGAGGGCTTTTATCTGTAAAGCTTATGTAGGGCCCAAAGACAAAATAAACTATGCAATCAAAGGTTTTTGCATTGAAAAAATCCAGATTATTTTTTCACGTGTCAACAAAAAGGCTGATATTCACCAGTTAGACTATGTCAGTCTACAGATCCTTACTTGAAAGACATACAGCAACATGTACAGTGCCCAGAAAAAGCTTCAACCTGACACTTTCCTCTTTCCCTCTTACATGGATTTTGGTAATGCAGAAATTCCAGGTTCAGCTCTGCACTTCTACCTATGCATAGTGCATCACAGTGTCACTTATTTGCATATTTAGAGCCATTTGCATGTGACTAGAGTGTCTTATTCATATTTCTTTTTCCAGATCTGAGAATGTTTGTGTTGCTGTACATTACAAGTTTTGCCATCTATACAAGTGAACAACCTCTTCAAAGCCAGACCAAAGGAGAAAATTACTACACCAGATATATCTGTAGCATCCCGGGTTTGCCAGGCCCTGCGGGACCCCCTGGAGCCAGTGGATCCCCGGGGCCACATGGACGCATTGGTCTTCCAGGAAGAGATGGTAGAGATGGCAGGAAGGGAGAAAAAGGTGAAAAAGGGAGTGCAGGTATTGAATATTTGTGTAACCTAACACAGTAGTACAAAAAAGCAAGACCCTTCATCATCACTGTTATATATACACATATATGATGAAAGTGTGTATGTGCCTGTGTGGGTTTAACTGCGATGCATGTGTAAACATAGTGAGAGAAAGAAAGTATGCAGATATATTTTAGATATGTCTAATATGCACATACTGATATCAGTATAAAGAAATGTAAATGCACAACCTTCCTTCACACAGATGCTAAGAAAAATCTGGGAAGAAGGAAGCATCTGTGGTGTCAAATAAATAGTCTCACCTGTGCCATTAGCCAGGCATGAAAGAATAGCAGGTACTTAGGTATTCACTAAAAATGCTCTAGTGCACAAGTATCACTGCATAGGTAGCCACGCTGCTGTCCTTCCCATCAGCAGTGCCTGTAGTTCAGGCAGCAATAGACTGATTACATATAAAATTCTTTAACGTGTAATTAAGACACATGAAGAAAAGTAGGAACATAGAAACAAAGGACCTGCATGCTGTGAAGCCTGGTAATTTGTTTCAACCTGTCATTCCTTTTGCAAACTTACTAGAAAATTTTGAAAGTTTTTCTAGAGTATTGTGAAATTCTGACCATGTTTTTCTTGTTTGTTCAGGCACACACAGTAGCCCACACAATCATTTACTGAGGTGATATGTGCAACGATTAACTAACTTAAAATGTTTTTGAAGGTTTAAGAGGAAAGACTGGGCCATTAGGACCAGCTGGAGAGAAAGGAGACCAAGGTCAGTCTGGTAAAAAAGGACCTGGAGGATTGACTGGTGCCAAAGGTGAAGTAGGTCCAGCTGGACCACCTGGACCTAAGGGAGATAAAGGAGACCGAGGAGAGCCAGGTGCACCAGGGGTCTGTAAGTGTGGAAAGATAGTGCTGAAATCTGCCTTTTCTGTTGGCATCACCACAAGCTACCCAGAGGAAAGATTACCAATTGTATTCAATAAAGTCCTCTTCAATGAGGGGGAGCATTACAATCCGTCCACAGGAAAGTTCATTTGTGCCATCCCAGGGATTTATTATTTTTCTTATGATATCACCTTAGCAAACAAGCATCTTGCGATTGGGCTGGTTCACAATGGGAAGTACCGGATCAAGACTTTTGATGCGAACACAGGCAACCATGATGTAGCATCTGGATCCACAGTGATCTACCTTCAGCCAGAAGACGAAGTATGGCTTGAGATCTTCTACACTGATCAGAATGGTCTCTTTTCTGATCCAACATGGGCAGACAGTTTGTTTTCTGGCTTTCTCTTATACGTTGATACAGATTACCTTGATGCTTTATCAGATGAAGATGAGCTCTGAAGCAGATGTCAAATGACATTCAAACTGGAGGCCCCAGCACAGGAATTTATTTATCTGTGTGGGGAACACAAAGTTGAATGAAAAAAAATATCTGGGAGTTCATTCTCGTTTTGACTGGAACCAAATCTGAGCTCGTAAGGATGTTTCTAGAATCTAGGATGGATTTTTTAACGAACAGCAGGGATATCAAAATGAACTGTAATTAGCAAAAGACTGCATCACTCCAGGACTGACTCTTCCCTAGAATTATGTTTCTAATACTATTTAAACAAATTTAAGATACTGTACATTGGATTTTATATAAAATGTATTAAGTTGCAATTTAGAAGGGATATTTTGTATATTACATTAAAGAAAAATTGAACAATAAACTGCAATATCATCTTTGGTCATTTTAAGACAGGCTAAAATCAGATAAAATATTGAATTTTTTGAAGGAGAGGAATAAAATAGAAATGACTGCTTCAGGATGCCACTGCTCAGGTCACAAGGACAGTCCCATTTGATATTTACACCAAGAAATAGCATTCATACCTAACCAACCTCCCAATAAGTACATGAAGATTTGTACTAGCTGAGGGCAGCCATAAAAGACTAGAACAAAGCTATCAAACATATAAAGAAATTAAAAACTGGAATATCTGAAAACTTGGTGATAGTCAGCATTCAATGTGGGTATTTTCAGTGTAATTCCAAGTGTCTTTGCTATTCTTTCAAAGCCATCTACTATCTTTATGAGAAATGTGGAAAAAAAGTATAAACTTTTGCTGAAGAAAACTGTGGATGCAAAAAAATGACAGGACTCTAATCATTAATAAGAGTAAATTATATGAAACAAAGTGAGTCACATCATTAAAGCAGAAGTTATATTTCAATATGGCCAAGTGCAATGAAATAAATGTAGGTCACACACAGGATGAAAAACTGCATTCAGGAAATCAATGAACTTGGAAAAGGTACATGGGACCTCATGGATCTAAATAGGAGTAATTAAAGTAGGCTGTTGCTACGGCCCTTTGGATGTATGATAAATGGAATCAAAAGTAGACATGAATAGTAGTTACCTAGGAAGCTACTATTTCTGTCAGTGTTTCAAAAACTTACTTGAAAGTTGCAAAAAAATGTTTATACTTCTATTAATGGGGTTTACACAATAGATGTAACAAAGTCAATTTACTTTTCTTGTCAATGAGGTTAAGAGGTGATTTAATCACTGTCTGCACCCATCTGGAGATAAAATATCTGATAGTACCTGGCACTTCCCTCTAACAGATAGTAGTACAGAAAGATCCATTGGTGAGAAACTGTATCAATCCCCACTGGAAATCAGGAAACCATTTTACCAGTGGCAGCAACCAATCATTGCAAAAATATCTAGGAACATCATGAGTTCTCCAGCATTCAACACCAGCCAAGACTGGCAATATTTCATTGGGTCCTCTTACTTTCCAAGAATTTACAATCTTTTATTCATTCCAGATTTACACAGACCTGCTATTTCTAACAGTTATTCAGATATTAAATGTTAGTGGTCTGTGTTGCACAATTCTTGAACCCACTTTAGTTATGACCAAGGCAAAGGGAAATTTCTAGGTTTTTTTCTGTGTATTTGACTGAATTAAGAAAGTTACAACCAGACAAAATGACACAAAAATACTGCTGAGGTTGCAGAACCAGCATGATGGTTATGTATGGAACATTAGTCTGTGCACTCTGTATCTGTGCTCTCATTTCCTCCCACATTAGCATGCATGGCTTTGAGTACATGACTGCTGCTTTATGCAGGGAACAGGTGCAAAGCCCTGACCACAAATCAAACTGGCAATGCTTCTAGAACCATTTTTTATTTGACAGTGAGAGATGTCTGAGAGAAGACAAAAGTAGATTATTTTTCTAACTAGACATCTAATTTGTTAGTGTCATACAAGGGCTGCTTTCTGTGAAAAATATGGAAGAGAACACTTAGAGATTCAGTTTATCACCCTGATGTACAATCATTTATACATCTGCAAATTAAGGACAATATGAGTGCAAAATGCAGTCCAATCATCATTTGCAATTATGATTGATGCCAATTCTTCACAGACATCAGTGCCTATCTGAGGCACAAAGACCATCAGCATTGCTCAGTGCTGCCTGCACTGAATTCCACAGGACACAGCAGAGGATCATACCGAGCCCATGACTTCCATGAAGCATAATTCAACAGATGCAGGACTGGACCCAGAATATGTATCATGCAGGAAAAGCAACTAATAGAAGTTTTTAATTAGATTATTATGTTAGAAAATATGGAAATTATTTTATGACCTTTGAATCAGTTTAAAGTTTATGTTAGGAGTAACAAATCAGTTTTATTAGAGTTAGAAAATCTGATAAGCCCAACCTTAAGGAAAGAGTATGACTGATTTTCTTCAGACTCTAGAGAAATGTATTTGGTAGTTATAATACATCTGGAAATTTTCAGACAAAGCTAATTTTCCTCAATGAAACAGAGAAAATTTGCAGCTTTATAGTGAAATATTCCTGGTTGCAATCCTAACTATAAGCAAACTGCTCCCATGTAATAATCTGTAAAAATGAATCCAATATAGAAAAGACATTTTAACCACACCTATGTTGAAAATGACACCATGGGAATAAGTAAACCAAGAGTTATTGCTTTCCTTTTTTTAGCAATTTTAGATTTATGTTTGTACAATGATAGAGAAGTAACTTTAGCTTCCCAAAGTTTTCCCATTTGGATTCTATACTTTTTTGAGCAGTTTAATATTTTGGCATGAAGAGTTAAAAGTAAGTAATTCTGTTGAATTATTTCTATAGGTTTTGTCAAGAAGAATACTTCTACTACACATATGGACAACATATGTATACAAATACCATGTGTCCCTGCCCTCATTAAGGGTCTCAAGAGATTATCTTAAAGTAAATCATTGCTCTTGCTAGTATATTACTTGAAAATAGATCAACTTTGATGACATGATATTGCATTTGGGGTATTTATCTGTCTAAATTTGAATTTATATGGAAAATATCTTGGGCTGATGTCTTTCCACAATTCACACCAGTACATGGGGAGGTCTGGTTTGTTTCAAAACACTGTAGGATAACAAAGAGCGAAATGTCTTCAAATGATCAAATTTGAAATTAATCAATGATTTCTACACAATATATTGGTCATTCTAGACATGCCATAATGCCATATAAAATTAGGCATCCAGATCAAATTAGTCATCTAGACTTTGCCTACAGTCCACAGAGAGAAATAAGTGTCATCAGAAGAAACTCCCGGGAGGAAACATGTCTTTATGCAGCACCAACTCTTGGGCTTCCTGATCGAGGCTGCAAGAACTCATGCAAGCCTCGAACCGTCCGTACACCTTCAAACAATATTAAGGACATCAGTGTTCCTGAGATTTTTAAATAAAAGTATATATATATTTACTTGGGATATATGTATGTAAAGATAAATAAGTAAAAATAAAGTTATTTGAAACAAAACAGCTCTCCACAGTCTTCTACTCTTTCAGACTTTCTTTATACTTGGTAGAGTGACATTAAGGAAGAAATTAGTCACAGGTTCCATTGCTGAATATTTTTAACCTAGATAATTAATTAAACATTTATCTACCTTTTCAATTTTTTATGAGTGTATTACATTGAATAAATACTTTCACTTTCTTGACTACTGGTATTTGTGTTCAGATGCTTAGGCTGTTATACAAATTTTTTTTGAGCAGTAAGTCCTCTTATGTCCTTTTACAATGTTGAGGCAATATAGAGGAAATAATTAGTAATGGACATCAGTACTGACAACAATCTACATTCTTCAAATCTTTTTAATTTTACCTAACACCATTTATGTACTTTTAGAATAAGAAAAAACATACAAAATGGGAAGCAACTTACTTCATTTCCTACCAAGTAGGTTACATTAGTTGTTGCAGTTCATTTAATACTCTATTTACCTTCTACAGGTCACCCACTAGGTTCTGTTCATATTCATTCACTAAGATATTTACTATATAAATTAGTTTTCACTGACTGGTTTATTTGTTGATTTATTTACCCATTGGCAGGTAATTCATACTCCGAATTATACTAATGCTGTGCTAAGCAGTTTGGCCAGCAGGAACTTCAGTTTTATGTGGAAATGGGGATTGCTTTGTATAAGTCTTTCAGTAGCTGATGAGTCCCATCCAAGAAGTAACACATGAAAGTAAACAGGAAAAAAATAGAGTTGAGAAAGCAATATACCATTATCTTTACCAATGAGTAATGCTTTCAAGAAGAAATTTATCCCTTTTAGTATAAACTATCTAGACTCCAGCTCAGAGAGCATTTAGAGGTCATATACATTTTCCTGTAACTCATTAGGTCAACACTCCCAGCTGAGGTTACGTAAGCATTTCTGAATTTCAGAGGTATGATTCTTCCTCACATCCACAGGAAGAAATTTCAAAAATACTATCATGAAATTCTCAGTCACTGATACTTGGTTTTTTCCTAGCTGCACACGTCAGATCAGTTCATGAAAGTTGCTACCTAGTGCAAAAGAAAAATTAATTAGACATATTATATGTAGGGTATGCCCAGCCACTGCCCTGGAGGGACATCTCCTGAGATAAGGAGATTGCTCAGTCTCCCAGCAGAACTCCCCTGGGAAGGCAGCTACTCTGCAGTTACGGCGAGAAGAAGACAAACCCAGAATCCTCTGGGAGACCCTATGCAGATCCTTTGTAGCCCATTGGCCTTTACCCTCTGACACCCACCCCCTGTATCCCTATAAAGCCAGCCCCCTGCCCCTGTGAGAGCAGAGAGAGTTCGTCCCTGGCTCCCCTTCGCTGAACTAATAAAGCTGCCTCGTGCGGAACAGCTACACGAGCCTCTCGTCTCTCTCTGGTCTGGCCTGGAGGCTGCCCTGCAGAGCTGAGCTGGAATCACGAGCTGACAATCACTAAAGAGCTGACAGCTTCTGGACAGGCCCTCCTGGCCAGCAGCTGAGGGAAGACACCAGACCTCGGGAAGACGATCTCTTTTGGGACCATCTCTCCGGACTGGTCACCTCTTCCTCAGTCAGAGCTACTGACCCCACACCAGCTGCCATAATTATACACATATCTTTTAATAGCAAATATTCACAAAGAGAAAGGTGTCTTGAATTATTTGGCATTTGGATATTACTCAATTCTGAGTATAATTTTGGCATAATTTTGGCAACTACCTGCGGGAAGAGGTGTAAGCAGATTTTTCCTCTATGCAGATTGTTCTTGCAGCAGCAAGTATAAGTATAAAATTTCTCTTACCTGGCTTAAATCTCTATAAAAGTTCAAAGATCATTGTGAAGGTTAAATTAGTTGTTGGCTCTCCTGTCATCAGTGCAAAGAAATAGGTGGGGTAAATCTCTGTTTGGATGACCCTGTATTAGAGACTTTTATTAAGAAAGAAAGAATCAGGAAGTACCCATGTCTTCATATTACCTGTATCTAAGTTACTAATTTAGGTTACCCTTTAACTTTGAGATGGCAAAAGTTAAATAAGATGACTGCTCTTCAAGAACAATCTGCTAAGTAGAAAAATTGGCATAATTTAATTTGGTAATTTATATGTCTCAAAATTAGAGAAGAGATGTGGATTGATGAGAACAGAGAAGTACCCTGATAATGATGGAAGTGACCTCTCAGCAGATCTTCCATAAAGTATTGCTCAAGTTCCTCCTGGGACAACTTCAATTGAAGTAACTTGGCTGGTCTCCAGAAAATTTTGCAATGTATTAAGATGGGCTAGCCATCCTCTCATGCCTCTAAATTCAATACACTTAATTATACATAAAATATTGAAATTTTTGACGATACTGAAATGAATCCTGGAGTGATTCTAGTTACACCAAAGTAATAAATAATAAATTTGTTTCTTTTCAACTTTAAAGCACCTGTCCTAAATACTAAATCCAATACAAAATTTGTAAAATCATCTCTCTGGTAGAATAACCTTGTTTATGCCATCTTAACAAAAGGACAAAAAATACTGAATTCTTGAAAAATATAAATGAACCATGGTTCTCAGTGGGCTCTAAAGTGATTGTTTTGCAAGAAGGTGGGATTTCTAGAAATGAGTGAATTGCCTGAAGGAAATGTACCAGCAGTGATTTTTCTTTCACTACTTTCAATGAAGTGTTATCTCTAGGCTCAGAAGAAAGTGAAAAGGACTTAAAATTTTGAGCTAAACAACAATCTCTTTCATCATCTGAGAACTTGCCTACCACTGATGCTGATTTCCCTTCCATGCACTACCTGCATTCATGCACATTTTGTCAGATGTTCTGATGTGTGAACACAGACTTCCAAACTGCATGTGACAAATTACAGGAAATGTTATTTGTGATTTCTGTCATATTGGAGTCAGATGCAAACAGTTTAAAAGTAACTAGGAAGAGCTGAGTTTTTCTTTCTCGTTTGTAACCTCCCTGAAACTGGGATCACTGTAGAGTTGCACATAGTACCTAAATCCTATTCTAAGAACAGAGCAACATGTACTCTTATTCTGTAAATGCTGCATGTGGCTTATAACATTTGCTGTTTCCCTTCTGTTGATTTTACAGATTTTGACTTTGATTCTAGGCAGGCAATAAGAAGTGTATATGGCAAAGCAAGCTTAATATTATCCTCAAAGCCTGAGAAATAACTCCATTGTTCATTGTCCCCTGTTGAGTTTTAAACTGTTTTAACTCTGAACTAGGGGCCTATGATGCCACTGCCCACTCCTGGGGCATCCTACATTAAGGGCACTATAAGCTGCCATCTACTCTGCCTGTTCTTAAAGCCAGCCTTGACCATCATTGACAAAACAGTGATTAATTGCCAAGTGTGATGTCACATCTAGCAGAGCAGAGCAGCTCACACCATCTTATGTGGATCACTGAGTCTGCTGCCCTGTGTAATCAATGGCATTAGGCCGGCCTCTGTTTTTATAATGCTGACCAAGATAAATGAGTTGTTCTCCACCCCAGGAAACATATGTGGTTCAAATTCTGTGTGTCTCCTGTGAGCAGAGTCATTGTACTGACGTGTTTTTAAGCAGCTTTCCATCCTGTTAAGCAAAGGCTCCTGACTGCTCCTTTAGGTTCTCATAGTAATGTTCCTCACATAAATGCTGTTCATATTTGTCCATTATTTAAACTGTTTGTACAACTGTTTCTGATACTGGAGTATATTTTTGGTACACAGACCTATTAGCAAAACAAGATGTTATACCTGAGCTCTTGCCAAAATTTTGTATGAAGTTTCACCCACTGGATCATTTCCACAGTCCCACATGCAATGACTCTTAGCAGATAATAGATGTGTGCTGTGCATGTTACCCTAAGAAACCTGTCCTCCTATTACATATCTTTCCCATTCCTGAAAGCTGTTGTCATGTCAGATGTTTCTAGCTATGACAGTTCCTCTTCCACAACTAAAAATGCATACTCCTAATCTCTTTTAACTACTATGGTTACTTCTTCACGTGGTCTCCTTCTTAGGATAGTATTCAGAAAGGAGAAGTAATTTATCCATCTCTTTTCAGGTGATTCCAACCACTAAAACTTTGCAATTATAGACCTTCAGCTGTTATAGGGACTGTTTATATACAGACAATTATAAATAGGTCTAATAGCTCAATTTAGTATTCACAATTTTGTTTATTCTGATCATACTAGAGATATTCATACACGTTAACATAAGGATTATTTTGTTGACAATTCAGTGCAGCAGAAAAGACCCTTCTCTAGACTTGACAGGAAAGTTATAAATCCCTTTGTAGTTACAAAAGTAAGGAATAGTATATAAGACAATCCACATTTCTACAAACCATCTCACAGTGCTGACATTTCTGCCATTCCTAGTATCTGCATAAGCTGACTGTGAGCATTTAACAGGAAGATAACCTATCCCTCCTCTATTTCTCTAACAAGGGCTTCAAGAGTGTGATTCCCTTTAAGCAGGCTCTAAAACAACTATCATAGCCTTCATATCCTTATTTTTTCCTTTTTTTTTCTGCTACAGAAGTATAAAGGCATATTGATAACTCTATAAAGTTATGATTTGTCTTACTTGTTACTCTGAGCATTTACTGATACATTTTTTAAGCCTTGGGTGGCAAAAAGCCTGTTTGCCAATAACAGCTTCTGAGAGATGGTATCTTTTTTAACTCTGCTATGTTTCCTGTAATTTTTCCCCCAAATGACAAGCTAAGAAGTCTGCTGAGGCTGATGCTGATTTGTAAAGGTCACCTGTAAAGAATAATGCACCGTTGTCCCCTGATGCAGCTCCAGTAATTACTCCAAGTATTTTACTGCATTGGAACACAGCAGGCACTAGAAAAACAACTGGCTACTAACCGTCCACTTCAAGGATTTATCCCTACATGAAGTTTTCAGGGATTTTTTTCAAAGTGGAGCTAAGTGTTTCTAAACTAAACTAAAAAAAATACTTACTGGAATGTTTCATAAGGTCTGAATTAGAGGTTTAACACCTCTCTTTAGTCAACAGAGCGAACCAGTCTCTTCTATAAATGATCGGTATTTAGGAATCACTGCTCTGTTTCATACAAGTCCCAAGAAGGTCTGTGCTGCTCCCTTACTTACTTTAGAAGAAGTACACGGAAATTAAGCCAGATAATTTAGAAAATTTGGATACTCAAAGTTAGGATGAGGGACTATTTTATTGTACTTCAGCCTGAAATAACCATCCTTGACCCTGTAAAAATATACCGTGGATATTTGCTTTTTAAAATCACTGCAGTAACGGCAATGGTCTGCTGGAGCTGCATCCTCTCCATATTTTATTTATGATTTCCCTTTTAGTGTAGATGAAATTGTTTACAAAAAGAAGTTTGCCAGAAGTGTTTTAGTGGTTTAAGCAGGAAATCTGACTCTTTCTCTTTAAAAGCAGAGCCGGGGCACTGCTTTTACAGGGAGTGTGATGTTTGGCTCTTGTCTGTGATCCAAGAGTTGCTGTATAAGAAAACCCAGGTAGGAAGCAAACATTTTCCTTAAGCTCTGTTTCAGTGTCACTGCATTTTCATGAATGAGACAGATTTAAGTAACCCAAAATCCTCAAAATTATTTTCTAGGTACTATTGATGTAATAATTTTTTTTAAAGAGCAGTGAGAGAAACTTCTCTGTGTTTCTGTTGTTAGTTTTCAGTGCTTGGAAACTACCTCTGAGCTAGTGGAGAGCGTTACAGTTCTTGCATCCAGTTGTTTACTACATTTTAAAGTGTCTGTTACAGTACTTAACTTCAAGAAATGCTACCAAATTGTTAAAGAAAGCTGCCATAAAGCACTTCTTCAATGTTGTCAGTGTCCTCCATTTACAAGTGCCTTTAGGAAAGACTGTTTAAATTTGATACAGGAATCTTTCATATGCACAGCTGTGAAAAGTGGAATAAGTAACCCAAGACTCTCTTTTAAGCTCTTCTCATCTGTCAGTACCATTCTAGTTAATACAGATTTGCATAATTAATTTCTGTACAAATACACTGCAACTATAAGTACCACTGCTGGAAGCAGGCACCCTTAATGTGTTTTGGATTTGTATTTTTTTAAATTCTATTTCATATAATCATAATTGATTATATCAATATATATATCAATAATTACATCAATATATATAATCATAGTTGATTAAATTATCTTCAAATTATTGGTTAAATACATTTAGTCTTGCGTAGGTTGTAAAACCACGAGGTTGTCCTGTTTCCTCATCTGCAGAACAGCTTTTTATTCTCATCTGCAGAACAGAGGTACTTGTGTTTAAGCAGTAAAATGTCAGAAGGGGAAAAGAAACCCAAAACTCCTATGCTATGAGGAGATAAACAGTAAAGATAAGGCAAGATGCTTTTGGGGCATCAGTAGGCTTTAATCTAGCTACCAACCAGCAGTGTGTGCTAACTTTGGGTGGTGTTGGGACTGTAGCCTGGTAGTGCCATCAGTGGGACACATATGTTTATATATGTATGTGTGCATACACGGGAGATGGATGAATATACAGGAGACAGATAGATCCTGTATATTATACACACACAGAGAAGAAATATATATATCCCCTATATATATATATTCATATACACACACAGGAGATATGTAGAGATATATATATGCATGTATGTATATCTAGATAGATACATACAGGACACATATATAGATAGGTATAGCAGATATATTCAAGAGATAAATACGCGTATATATATCCTATATATATGTATGTATCTATACACAGACAAAAAAAAAAAAATGGAGATATATATATATATGTGTGTTTGTGTAAAGCCCGTGCAGCCGGCTGTCCCCCTGTCGGTCTGTCCCCGGCCAGGTCCCTGACGCGCGCTCCCGGCCCGCGCGCACCGGCGGCACCCCGCGCACGCGCGCTGGCTCTGCCCCGCTGAGGGCCGGCTCTCGCTCCAGGCCCGGCCGCGCTGACGCTGCCATCGCCTTTCCCTTCCCGCTGCAGCCGCCGGAGGCTGCGGGTCCCGCCGGGCCGCGGGCGCAGCGCAGCACCACCATGTCGGCAGCACGGCCCAGCGACGCCCCCCCGACGGTGCGCGGTGAGTGACTCGCAGCGGCGGGGCGGGCCGGGGCGGGGCGCGGGTGCGCCGGGCTGCGGCTGCCCGCCCGGCGGTGCCGAGTCCCGGGGCCGCGGGCCGTCCGTGCCGGCGCTGCTCCTTGGGCTGTGTCTCCGCTCCGAGGTTCCCTGCGGCGCTCGAACGGCAGCGCTGCCGCGGGAGGAGCGTGGGGAGCCCCGCTCTGCTCCTGGCGGGGCTTCCTCGGGCCCTGCTGGCATCCGAGGGATGGAGGGGTGTCTGTGTTTGTCAGTACCGCGTCAGCTCGGGCTTTGAGCGGACAGGCAGCGCTGCACTCGAAAGATATGCTCCTGTCGTATTTAAATATGGTTAGATTATGAAATGCCCTTACGTTTTTCAGATATATTAATGTAGACGTGCAGTATTTGTATAGTTGAACGTGAACTGGCCAGTCATCCTTGTCTCCATCCCTGGGAAGGTGATGGAACAGATCATTCCAGAGGTCATCACCCAAGCATGTAAAACAAGGTCATCTGGAGTGGTCAGCATGGATCTACCGTGGGGAAATCAATCTGATAGCCGCCTATCATGGCACGGCAGCGTGGGTCAATTAGGGGAAAGCAATGGGTGTTGTCTGTCTTGACTTCACAAGGGTTTTGACACTGTCTCCCACGGTATCCTTGCAGGTAAGCTCAGGAAATGTGGGATAGATGAATGGAGAGTGGGGTGGATCGAGAACTGGCTGAATGACAGAGCTCAGAGGGTTGTGATCAGCGGAGTAGGAGTCCTGTAGTCCATGGCGTTCCCTGGGGATCCATAGTGGGTCCAGTCTTGCTCAGTTTGGTTATCAACGACCTGGACAATGGGATAGAACCTTAGCAGGTTTTCTGGTGGTACAAACCTGGGGGAGTGGCTGATACACCTGAAGGCTGTGCTGCCATTCAGTGGGACCTTGATTGGCTGGAGAGTTGGGCAGAGGGAAACTTAATGAGATTCAACAGGGGCCAGTGTAGGGTCCTGCACCTGGGGAGGAATAAGTGCAAGTACCAGCACAGGCTGCACACTGACGTACGAAAGAGCATCTCTGCTGAAAAGGACCTGGGAGTCTTGGTGGGTGACAAGCTGTCCATGAGACAGGAGTGCCCCTGTGGCCAGCAGGCTGGTGGTATCCTGGGGTGCATCAGGAATAGTGTGGCCAGCAGGTCCTCCCCCACTGCTCGGCCCTAATGAGGCCACTTCTGGAGTGCTGTGTCCAGCTGTGGGCTCCTCAGTGCAAAAAAGACATGGAGCTACTGGAGAAGGTCCAGTGGAGGGCCATGAAGATGCTGAGGGGTCTGGCCTATTTCTCCTCTGAGAATAGACTGTGGGAGCTGTGCCTGTTTAGTCTGGAGAAGACTGAGAGAGGATCTCATTAATACAGGTGCCAAGAGGATAGACTTTTTAGTGGTGCCCAGCGACAGGACAAGGAGCAATGGTCATAAACTAAAACAAAAGTTTCACTTCAACACGAGAAAGAACTTTTTTATATAGAGAGTGGCAGAGCTCTGGAAAATGCTGCCCAGGGAGGTCTCCTGCTCTGGAGATATTCAAAACCCACCAGGCCACGTTCCTGTGTAAGCTGCTCTAGGTGACCCTACCTTGCCATGGGGGTTGGACTGGATGATCTCCAGGGGTGCCTTCCAACCCTAATGATACTGTGAACCTCATAATTTGTGCTTGAAGTGTTTCTCATGGGTATGAAGATGTATAGATTTATTGACGTGCTATTTTTACTGTCACACATGAAATACTCCACTTGCAAAGCAGGAGAGTGTAAGAGTGATGTGGTGGTGGGAAATTGCTAGAACTGTATGTCTAATCTTACTGAATGTGTTTATGGTTTACTTAAATAGGGTACATAAAAGATCTAATTAAGAGTAGGATATTAAAAAATCAGTGGAATGAAAATCTAGTGAAGTATAAAAATACTTAGTTTTTCATCAGTGTCAAGTTTTACCAAAATAAAATATATGTATTGTCCTTAAACACATTTTAACAAAATATGGTACAGGCAAAATTTTTAAAGACATTTACAATTTAGGGATGTTTCTGGCTCTTCAAGGTCTATGTACTTTTCTTCTGAATGTTTTTTTGAGTCTCACTATGCCAGCTTGTGCTAGGAAGTGATATTCTGTTGACAGATGGATTCCAAATAATTTTCAGAATTGATTGCATGGGGAAATCAAGAGACACCCTCTAGTGATGGTTCTTTTCTTTTACAGAAGCTCATTTTCCAAGAATAAACAGAATAGCTCAGCAGTACTCTTGAGAAGAAAACTAGCCTCTCATTTCCCTGTGTGATAAATGTTTTGATTTCCTAAGTATTTTGCTCTGTTACATATTCCGCTTCTGAAATACCTGTAATTTTGCAAATTTTGTTTGATCAAGTGAAAAGTACAACATGTGGTATTCTGGATAGACTGTAGCATTGGTTTACCTAATTGCAGTATAATTTATCCATCTGTTTGGTTGGGTTTTTTAAAATTGCATTTCACATTTTGAGAGAGACTATACCTTGAGCTGAAGCCTTCATGTATCTATTCAAAACTTATTTCAATTTCCCCCCCCTCCAGGATTCAGTTTGACAGATTTATAAATAATTTAAATTACTATGTTCTGTATATTACAGTTTTGAATATGCTGACAGTGCTGTGAGCTACTGTGTTGCCCATTTATAAAGTAAAAGTAGATTTGAGTTTCTCACTCCTTTTTTAGAGTGATCATCTGTGTATGAATTTCTGATTATCATTTTCTTGCCAAGTGATAACTAACCATTTAAAAAATAAAAGTAATATCCCCCTGCAGTCTTCCAGGTGCCATTGAAAAGTTCTACATTGTCTGTTTGCTCCACTATCTTTATCTGTAATGCCTGTGATAACACATCGCCTCTATTCTGAGGCCTTTTTAGTTTGTCATAGTTGTCACCATATTATGTTAAATTTGTGGTGTTAAAAGTATACCCACCCCCACACTGCTTTTTTTTATGAAAAGGGAACTGTATTTTAACACAAAGGGGAAGTAGATAATGTTTTTTATCAATTTGTCACGTCCCTCAAATAGGTGGTTTATTTTCTTCTAGCATGGAATGATTATCATTCTCGGCCCACTATGGCAAGTTTTTACTGAAACATGTCCATCAACTTCTTCACTTAATATTCAGCATAATCTCCGTACTAGTCTTTCAAGCATTCAGTCTGTCTCTACTATTTTTTAATGCAATCTGTTTGCAGAAATTCAGTATTTTACTCTAATCCAATTATATGTGTGCTTAATGCCTTTTTATCTTTCTTAAATGGAACGACATGGTTATATGTCAGTCCACTAGTCAGACTAGTAAATGAGAGTTTCAAAAGAAGAATTGCTTTAAATAAGAAGCCCATGTCTGATAGTTATTACCTTGTGAAGCCAGCACAACTGCAGTGTTGCTGTATCTTTTTCTTCATTGTTGGGTTTGTGTCTTAATGTGCACTTACGCAGTTGTTGTATCCATGAAAAATACAGCAGTGTTTCTAGGATCTATGCTGGAAGTTACCATTCCTTATTTTCATTCAAGTAACTGATGCTTGGTCACAGCATTAATGTCTGTCTTGTTCCTGGTTTCTGCATGCTTTGAGATAACATGCAGAAGTTCTGAGTCTGTCAGTGCAGAGAACTTTGAAGCCACACAGAGATCTAATGGGTTTGGGCCTCTCTGAGTGCAGATGAAATCAAGGGAGAACACTTACTAGATGACATTTTCAAGTTCTCGGGTTTAATTTCAGTTTGACTGTCCAGCAAACTTGTTAGATCTGACTGACATAAAACACGGAGCCACTGTAGGATAATGACACTTCCAATGCAAAACATGGTGTGTGGTTTTTTTTTTCATACAGGCTTGTAATGGTGATCTTGCAAAGTAATATTTTCATGGATATTAGTTTTAGTTTGTTCACTTCAAAAATATATTTTGAAGTTAGGCACAATTTAGTTGGCTGTAGAGCACATTCACATAAGCAGAGCAGAAGTTTATGTCCAGAGAAATAAAGTAACAAAACCTTTTTTTTTTTTTTAATGTGGTCATTTTTTCAAAAAACCACAGTATCTCACAGTATTTGATGCATTAAATTACTGCAACTACCAAAGCCTTAAAATGATTTTCATTATATAGAAAAGATAATGACCCTGTTGTCTCAATGAACTGATTAATTCATAAAGAATTCTGCATACAGAGCATGAGTTCCAATACTTTATGAGGTGCTTAAAGTATCAGCAGATTGTTTCTGTCCTAATTTTGCACGTTTACAATGTTCACCTGGCATGTCTGGAAATGTCTACAGACAATTGTAAAGGATTTTAGAAGATCATCTAATCTGTGGCTTTCTAGTTTTCATTTATCAGAATGGAATTGAAATGACACATTTGCTGCAATGAAATAGAATATGTTTTTGCATGCTAACTGCACAGGATAAAATGGTAGAAAAAATTCACAAGAGGAAAATCAAAAGGTAACTCTAGACCAGCTTCTCTGTTGAAAGATCTTTTGTAAGTCTTGATACTTGGGTTTGGTGGGTTTTTTTTTTGGTTGATCGAGTTTCTTTGAGGATTGGGGGTTGTTGGTTCGTTTGTTTTTGTTTTTTAACTTAAAAGCTTGCACTAGTGAAGGTTCCATAACTGTTTAAGGGACTCAGTTCCAGTGCTAGAATACCCCAAAAGTTAAATTTTTTTTCCAGTGTGTACCCACCTTTCATATTGCAATTAAAGTTCATCATTTCCATCTCCTGCAGACAGAGCCTTTCTTCTGTGTGCCACAGTCTTTCATGAGCCTGAAGTTTTAAAAGTTGAAGTTTTTTCTTGATTCCAAAAACTTTTCAAAGGCCATATTTGAGCAAATGTGACTTTCCAAGAATTCTTGTCTGTATGATCTGTACACATATAAACACTATTGCACCATTCAAATCATTAAGAAATGTTTTAGAGCTGTTAGATTGAGGCAGACCCTAAAAATTCCTGCAAAATAGGGGTTTGCACTTTGCACCTTCTTCATTCTTTTGTAAGTTTCCAAATGCAATGAATGTTTCTTCTCTACAAATACAGGTACTAAATTGTATAGTTTGGAAGTATTAGAATTCTCCCAAATCTCTTGATGATTCTGAGTAGAATCAGTAGTAGTGAGGTTTATCTTAATGTGTTTTTCTTTTCTAAATGATGGTGGACTAAAAGTGTCCTTAAGCATTTCTTACAGTTGTTCATAGTATATAATGAAAGGTAGATCTGTTGCAGTTTAAAGGCCTTTAAGTGATACTTTGTAAGGACTGGATTCTGAGAAATGTTTCATTCACTCAAATTTTCTCATGCAAGTTCTTTCTGTTGGAACATGGGACTGTGGTATAAATGGTTTCATTTTCCATAAATTTCTTTCAGAAAATACTTAATTTTAAACATGTTACCATTTTTTCTCTGTTTCAGGGTTGCCACCTGTTCCTTCTACATCAAGGACAAGCTTTGCAGAGCTTTCTGTTAGGCAGCGAATGAGAGAGAAACTAAAAGCAGCAAAGGTGGGAATCCTTCAGAAGTCCTGTTTGATTGACCTCAGTCTTACAAGTAACACCCACTTCATTTTACTTGCTCTGTGCTATGTGAATTCGAGTTGGGATATCTGCTTTTTTATTTCTGAAGCCGAAAGTGTACTCAGTTCATCAGTACAGTTATGTTCTGTATTGCTATATTTTTTTCTAAACTTTATATTTAATTTGTTTGTAATAACATAAAAGGTATTGTTGTACAATCAGTACAAGTTCCTTCTGTGCTGTTTGTCAAAAAATTTCTTACACTAGTTTGAAAGCAATGGTTTCTTTGTATGTTTACTGTACAATTTAATAAGGCCTATTAATATATGGATCTGGAAAATCACTTAAGCTGATTTTATAATTAAAAGATTCTGTCCCTTACACAAACATAAGTAAGTGTTGAGTTCCTGGGAATTACTATAGCTTTGATCTATTTCTATTTCTGTTGCAGCTAAACATTTTTTCCATTTGTTTGCTTAGACAAAAGCTGAAATTACTTTATCGCGAGAAGACCCCAGTCCACAGCCAAGGCGTTTAAAAGGCATCAGAGAAAGAAAACCAGAAGTCAGACTGGATAAAACGGTAAAAAAGTGCATTGTGTCTTGCTGTTCTTATAATAAGAAAGTGAATGTGAAACATGAAGAAAATCAAAGACTGCGCACTCTTGAAGATGAATTTCTTTTATCAGAATTATACTACTGTTTGGGAAGGAACTGTTCTGATTATTGTTTTTATTGTATATATTTAACAGTAATAATTTGCTTACATTGTAGTATAGACATCATGTGAAACCTGTCATTTAGAGGTTCATCACTTCTGTTGCTTAAGATGCCTTGAAGTATTTAAAATTTACAGTAACAGAAAGGACCACTGTAGTACAGCTTTATATAAATGTGCACAGTGCAATTGCTAAATGCTGGCTATTAACTTTATGTCATTTTGTTGTATTTCCTTGTTACTATTTTGTATTGAGGTTTTTTTGTATAAGCGTGTTCTTTGTTAGAAAATGAATTTTGTTTTAAAAAAACAACAGAGGCTCTGCCTGTGCAGAACTGGCGCTCATATTCTTCAGAATTCACAAAGAGACTGCTTGCCTGTAGAAAATACGTTCCAAAGAATTTGTTATTCCCAGGAAATAACAGCATATACCAGTAATGCCTTTATATGGAATTCCAAACAATATGGTTTAGCCTGGCTAAATTGCTTGTCTAGGGGAGAATTGCCATTTCATGTACATTGTGGGAAGATTTTTGGCAATGTTATCTTATAATAAGTAATTATTACAGCTTTCAGTTAAAGTAATACTGGTTTAATGTATTCGTAGTAGGAAAATGCAGAAGTGATACCCTTATTAGAGTTGTTTATTAATTTCATATAAAGTATATGTGAAACCTTCCACATGTTGGTTTTGTTTCTTGTACTTACACACACGGGAGGTGTTTTGTTGTTAAACAAGTGGCCATCAGATTGACAGAGTTTGAGATTTTCTTTCTGATATTATTATTTTGAAGTATAGGTGTAATAGAGGTAAATTTGAGCAGTGTCTTCCGTCAATCTAACAATTCAGGCCACAAGAGGAAGAACAGATAGAATGGTAGATGTGTTTAGGTTGGTTGAGCCTGATGAAAATCTCTTTGAAGCACTTAAATGAACTTGCTGAAGCAGCTTCAGAGCCAGTGACCTTTACAGTGGCCTGTGTGTAGGGACAGATAAGGCTTCAGAGAACTGGGAATGGATAAACATGATACCTCCTTGCTTGAAAAGGCAGGGGAGTGTCACCCATGGAGTTAGAGGGTAGCCTAGCAATAAATGTTTGAGAGAATAAAATAAATTATCAAGTGTGTATTTCAGCACCCAAGCAATGAACACCACGTTTCTTAAACAATACCGAAGAGAGTTTTCCTGATGGCAGCAGGGGTTGTCTGAGAAGCTCCCTGATTCCCTTACCTGGGCTGCAGCCCCTGCCAGCAGCACCCCTGACACTGCTGCCCAGCTGGGGCTGTCTGCCCGAGGGAAGGGTTTGCGTTGCTGCCTCCTTTCTCTCCCTTTGGACATTAGCATGTGATTGATTGCTTTTGTTCAGGAGTGCAGAAGCAGTGATCCAATCAGCAGTGAAGACAGCTACTGTCATTTAGGCAATGAACCATCTCTTCATACTCTACAGGCTATTTCTTGACCCAAAGGAATTAAATAGTAGTCAGATGTATCTTTTAAAATAAATATGTAATTAGTTTGTTACCACAGTGGCAATGTTTCTCTTTTGTTATTTTTTTTCTGTAAAAATGCAATATCTTATAACTGTAGTCAACTGTATTTTTTTATAATTCACTAAACGTATGTATATGTTTTTATGCAGTCTGATAATGATAAATTCAGGGAGATGCAAGAGGATGAGTCACACTTACCATCAAAAGTAAAGTTTGGTGATACTGTAAAAAAGCTTAAGCAAAAGTCAACAGTAAGTACCAATTCCTCCATTTCAATAACGATTATTAATTTAATTTAACCTTTATGTGGTTTCATGATTCTGTTTGAAGAAGCAGACAGAATTCATTCTTAAGCAGCGGAGGTTTTATTTAATTTACAAATTCACAAGCAGTATATGCCAATAATTGAAGTATATAAAAGGAACCTTCATCAAATATAAGAATGGCTTTGGATCATTTGATTAAAAAACCAAAAAAACTAGTAAACTATCCATCTGGACACAATTACTGGAGTTTGCAGGAAAAATATGTCTTCTGTTTAAATCCTTTTTATAGAATGCCACCAGTTGGCAGTTAAAGCATTTTACAGACTAGTATATTGATATTAGCCACAAAGTACTACTGTTAATTCTTTTCTTAGGGATTCATCCTAAAGCTAAAGGGTCCTGGGTCCTTCAGAGACAAAAGGCCATTAGAAATTTCTCTTCATATCATTTACCTGGGTATCTGCTGTATGGTCAGAATTTAAACTTTGGTGTTTCTGATTCTGGTTTATATTTAAAACAATAAGCATGTTAAAATTAGACCGGTAACCTTTTAAATAACATTTTGCAAGAAATATTCAATGAAGTATATAGCAATAGAGAAAGTTCCGTGTATCATTGACAAATTTCAGTTAGCTTCAGCATTTGAGTGAGTTCTGTTTGAGATAATTATTATCTTGTAACGAATGTTTATACATGCTGCTGGTTCATATTATTAATGGGAATATTTATTCACTTGCCCTAGTTTTCTTATAACTGCCATAATAAAGTATCTTTGTCTTCTTTTTTTAGTTCCAGAATGATTTTCCTTCTGAGGAAGAAGCATATAATTTCTTTACATTCAATTTTGATGCCGTACCAGAGAAAATCAAAGTTGGAGCCAGGAAAAGGAACGGATTAAATGAAGAAGAGGAGGTAGAAGAGGAATGTGTTGAAACTTGTGAAGATGAACAAGAGGAGGATGAAATGGTGAGAACTATAGGATAAATGTTCATATATTTTTTCAGAGTTCTGTTAATTTTATTAGTCTATACATAATGGCATCTTGAGTTTCCTAAAAAATTCTCAAAGTGTACTTTCTCAAGAGACTTTCTTAAGAAACAGATGAACTAACTAAAGAGATGTTTGCACTTAACCTACAGGATGAAGACGTGTGCCTAGTTAAAGATGATGATTTATTCATAGGGCAGACAGATGAAGATCTTCTGGTAATGAAACCTGTTGATTGTGAAAGCTACTCTGAGCAACTGAAAAGGGAAAAAGAATTTCTCTTCATTCCCAGCATGTTAGCAGGTATGAAGACTGTGCTTATCCATTAGTTCCTGGATTTTTGTATAGCATGGCACCCTTTGATCTGCTGAATAAATCTTGCATCAACTGTCTCTGGCAGCAGAGAGATGTTTAATTGCAGCTGACACTAATCATCCAGTCAAGTGCGAAAAGGTCTGACAGCATGGATTAGCTGGGAACATGCACACCTCAGCAAGTCATCACCTGCTACACTGGCAAGCATACTCAGGGCACCTCAGTTGCTCAGGGGTAACTTCCTCACTGCTGGCTGTAGAAAGTGCAAGGTGCTGGCCTCTCTTCTGCTGCTATTTAGTGTATGCAGCAGGTTACAGGTACACACATCTACCTACTAAGGATGGCTCATGCACTGTACATTGTAACTTAGACTATTTATTCACTTGGCTACATCTGCAGCTTATTCCTTGTGGCGAGTTTGTCATGAGTCATGCAACTAACGTAAGGATTTTTGGGATTCAAGGAGCCATTTTTGCAAAATCTGAGTTGGTGAATTAGTCAATATTGATCATGTCTCTGACCTTTTTTCCTTATTCCCACAGAACTACAAAGTCCTAAAAAATTGCTTTATAATATCACTTGATATTTAATATTTGAACTGGAAGAAACAGAAACAAGTCTCCCAGTGGCATATACCAGAATGGTACCAGTACAGCTTGCAGTGCAATGTCAAAATATTTGACATTGTGTGCCTCTGTTTTTTCATGTCTTGTAATTTAGTTTTGACTACTTCCTGTGTGATCCACTGTGTTCTGATTTAGGAGATAACTTTTATTGTAACCCTCAGTATAATCCCTCCATGTTTTGAGATTGCTTCTTGAAAAATACTGAGTCCATACACACCGTGAAACAGCCTTGCAGGCAGGCCTTTAAAAAGAATTCCACCTGCTGTTATTTGGCTAACATAACTCTTTATGCATGTTCTGTATTTTGTATGAGACTAGCTTAAGGAAACTGTTTATTAACAGGAGGTCTGATTAATCTGAAATTTTCACTTTCCTTTGGAAAGGCTTCGAAATGCTCAGTTGCTACTCAAGGTTTTTTACACTGTTGTGCAAGCAACCATTAATACTAAACTCCACTAAGTTACTTGAAGTATTTTTTGATGAGGAAATTTTTTAATTATCGGTTTATTAGAATTGTGACACTTCGTGACACTTTTATGAGAGATCTGTCTTGATTAAGAAAAGGACCTGTTTTGATTCTGTATTTATTTCTTTTTTTCCTATGCAGAAAAATACTGCTGACAGCATACTTAATATGCAGTGCTATTCGTTTTAAGAGTTAACAAACTAAAACTACAGTTACAAGATATTTTACATGGTTTTCTCTTTAATTTCTCATTAGTGCCTACTTCTGAGAAGATACCTGGAAATATGCAGCCCAGGTACCTTGAGGATGAAGGTCTTTACATAGGAGAAAGGCCCTTTGTATCACAGTCTAATCAAAATATTTTAGAAAACAGAATACTCAGACAGGACCAAGTAAGTCACTGCTACCGTTTTAGTTGTAACTTTTATCAGTATTTTATTTATCTTTATAAGTATCTTATTTTTGTTATAGTTAAGCAAGTGGATGGTCATTCTGATATGGGGCTTTCATCTTCAAAATGTTTGGCAGCATCAGATGTTGAGAAATACAGATTATTATAGGAGTGCTTTTTTAGTGTAACCCCATTGTCAGAACACGAGACTGGGTCTTAAAAAACTGGTTTCCTTTCCTGGCTCTGCTTGTAGCCTGCTGGAGGACAGATCACTGATCAGTCTGTAAGGCTAATTAAATATTGGTATAGATTATCACAGAGATTTTAGAATCCTTTCAGATTTTTAAGAATGTCTTATGGAAAGACATGGGAAAGTGGCTTGGATATATTTTGTCCTACTGTATTATCTTCCTATACACAGTAAGGTGTGTATTGTTCAGTATAGACTTAAACTCCTGAGCAGCAGCTGCCCTTTATATTATATTTTTTTATGATTCTTCATGTGCTTTTGTGAATCAGATTGGGAACATTTGGATCTAAAATTTTTGAATGGCCAGTTTCAACCCCGTTAGTTTTCTGGTTGACTTCATGGTGTTACCACATCGACATATGGCTCTCAGGTCAGATTAAAACAGGTATGGAATTAACCGGGTAGGGCAGCATCCTTGGACAGCTGCACTGGTTTAAGCTATATATGAATCCAGGTAATGAGAACAAAGGGAGGAATTAGGACAATATCAAACATGTGAAGCCATGGATAGCAATTGGTGTGTAAAATACTTACCTAATCTGCTTTCATAGATGTTGTTTAAGTAGTTCAGGTTGTGGAATAGAAGATTTGAGAGATGCTTTATTAAATTATCTGACCTGCCATTTAGCTCTTGTGTAAATCAAGTCTTATAATTCTTTCAATTTCAGTGATTTAAGAAAATAACATTTAAATAAGTGATGTGTTGATTTTTTTTTTTCTTTTAAATGTGTAACACTGCACGTGGAAAGAAAAACCAGTATAATCAAAATGTGAGCAGCATCTTGGTTTTTTTAATTTCAAAACTTACTTCTGGTATATTTGAGGATTTCATTTTGTTGTATTAGGAAAGTTTTGCTTATTTCAGTCACAAAAAATTCATAGTCCCCTTTTGTTCTGTATTTTTTGAAAGAATTATAATTTTGCAAGTAAATTCTTTATAAAGTAAGAAGCAATATATAATTTTGTTTTCCTTTGTAGGGGAGAGAGTGGTTTGGTGATGATGGCAAAATCTTAGCATTGCCTAATCCAATTAAACAGTCTTCTACTAGGCCTCCAATATTCTCACTTGAAGAAGGCATTGCACCAGAACTTGAAACAGTGTATAGAAAGGTAGGCATATTTCATATATGTGATTACTGAGACCCAGTATCCCAGTTCTTCTGCACCAGAAACTCCAGTAACCTGAAGGGTTTTGTGCTAAGAACCATGACTGTTGTCTACTTTTTGTGATTCCATATCTGTTCTTTAAATGAGCTCTACTTTTTTAAGAATACATTTGTTTTTTCCTGTAAAAATGCATACAAAAGGATGAAGAGTTTAGCTGATGGTGCTGGTTGAAATAGTAAAGTATCAGTCCATGACAAACACCTTTAAGTCTGTCACTAGGATCCTTGTGAGGCACCCTTGGATATTCTCATGCCAAAGTAGGGTAGTTCCTATATTAGTGTATATATAAAGTTTACTCATGTAGACAGCAACTAATTTGGAGTTATGTAGCATCAATTCAGATATTTTTGGGAGGCTGTGAGATTTTTTTGGTTGTTGTTGTTTTTCTTGTTTGTTTTGTTTTGTTTGCAGGGTTTTTTGTGGTTGTTTTTTCCTTAGTCACAGCATACCTACCCTGGCGAACAGCAGTTTCAATGTACAATCAGTACAAATCAAAATAAGTTTCAATTAAAACCATTCAGCAAGCTTGAAGCAAGCTTTAATTGTTCTGCTTGTTAGAACTCTATTACCCTCTTGGAAAATCTGACTTTTAAGACTTTTAATAGAGTGTTCTTTTGGGACATGGAAATGTTTCTGGCTGTTGCTGTTGATACAGATTTAAATGTGGCCCTTTACTTGATGATGGTGATAAATATGAAATCCACAAGCTGCATCCAGTACCACAGATCTATCTATGCACGGAGCTTTTGCAGGCAGGAGAAATTTACTGTTTTGATCCTGTAAAGATAGGCCAAGAGCGCTTATGTTTCAAGAACACCATGTTTACATGGACAGTGACATAGAAATATCTAAATCACTGTGGTAAAGTACTGAGCTTAAAGGGTCCTTTATAGGCAGAAGAATAAAGCATAAGGAATTCAAAGTTGTCATTTTTATGACAGATTGTATCTTATTAAACATTTTGATGAGAAACAGAATGTGGAAGGATCAGGTGGACTCAAGTGTGTTTCTTGGCCCATTATATCAGTCCTATAAAAGAGCTGTGCAACAGTTAAATTTCCCTCCAAATCCCTCTTTTTCCTTTTCTCGGGAAGAGACTGCAACAAACACTATGTAAGTAACAGCTTCATCTTCTATGGTACCAGAATATCTCTGATGAATCTCTTGTGAAGGATCCTAATAAGGGAGCAGGAGTAGTCAGGCTGGAAGCAGTGCTAATTCTCTTCTGATTTCAGTAACTTGAGGATATAAGCCATGGATGTCTTTTGGTTGCAGAGGGTTGAAGCAGACTTTTTAAGCTTTGTTGCTGAAAGCTTCTGTTGGCCTTCATTGGTCTGAATTTCCCTGGCATTAGAATGGGGAAGCAAGTAATGTATTTCCTAATGTACACAATCTGTATGGTCTACAAGGAGAGCTGTTCTGTGAGAGCTGCACTGTTTATCCCAGAGCTCAATTCTAGGAGGAGATAAAGCAATACTAAACAAATGTGTCAAAAGAGAACTAGCAGGCTGTGATTTTTCTAATCCAGTGTCATTGCCTTCATTGCTCAGCAAAACCTTCAGTACAGGAAGATGACTTCAGCCTCATGTAGGCTATAAAAATTCTGTTGTGTAGAATATCCATGGTAGTTTTGTGCCACCCACTCATCAATAAAGCAAAAGGTTAACACAGTTTAAGGCTCAGCATTTAAATGTAGGTAGTGCTAAATGGGTCATTTTCTGACAAAGAAAATCTTTGAAAGATACTGTTGTCAGCGTCTGTAAATCCAGTTTATTCTTTTTTTCTTTCAGGCAATAAAAATGACATCTTCTAATCAGTATTTTGTTGGACCTGGAGATTTTCAGGGGCTGTTTCAATTGGATATTGATATTTCTGGACTGATATTCACCCATCATCCCTGTTTTAGCCGTGAGCATGTGTTAGCAGCTAAACTGGCTCAGTTATATGATCAGTATTTAGTAAGAAAACAGAAGAATCTTACCAAACTTCTCACAGACAAGGTATTTCTGTTCTTTGTATCTTATTAAGACAATGATGTGACAGTTTTAGGTAAAAGTGGAATTTGTCAGAAGTTAAAAACCTAAATGAGGTTGCTGTGTGTTCAGTGCAGAACTGCATTTTTAAGATTAAGAATTTCTTTGAGCTTTGGTTTTGAATTAACTCTGAAGTAAAAGGAATACAGTAACATTTGCATAGTATTCCTTAGAGTATCTAAAATGTTTTCCAGTGAGTGACAGGTCAGACATTACAGGATTGTATACAGCAGCTCTGATAGGGAGACAGCAAAAGACATTATTCAGTGATGGAGGGAAGTTAGTGAAGTTTAGTTTCAGTTATCAAATCAAAGTGAAAGGAGTCAGTTTAATTTCACCAAGTTTTACAAAAGTAGAACCCATTTCCAGGCATGTATCTGTGACAGATGCTGTGTTTTAAATGCCTACTGCTGTCACATTTCCTGTACCACTCTTGTGGACTCTTCTGTTTTTGGCTCTATTGCTGGGTGAGCTTGACTGGGCTGCTCATGCTCTGTGTACCACCAGTCTTCCTCCCTCTGTACATTGGAAGTAATGGTAGTGGTCTTCTCTGGTGTAAATGTGTACATGAACATTAGGCATTGTCAGTACAATTCTGATGTCATCAGGCCACACAAGAATACTTGTCTGTTAAAAATTAGTTGGATTATAAGTACATATACATTCAGATTTCCATAAATTAAAGGTGATGATTTTCTACATTAAAGAACTATTATAAGGGAAAAATAATCATTGTATACAAGCTCATTTTTATATTAGTGTAATGAGGATCAGTAGGTGGTGTACAGATACTTCTGAATTTTTAAATAAAGCATTAGGCTGTAGTTCTAATGATGGACAGGTATTTCATACTGTGTCTCAAAATAATTCCTTGGTATACTTTGTTCTGTTCATACTTTTGAAGGATTTGTCTTAGTGCTCTGTGAAATAGGACATTAGGGCTATCCATGTCCTCATTAGAGGAACCTATAAAACCACAGAATCATTAAGGTTGCAAAAGACCTCTAAGCTCATCAAGTTTAACCATTAACCCAGCACTGCCAAGTCTGTCACTAACCCATGTCCCCATGTGCCAATCTGCACATCTTTTTAATACCTCCAGGGATGGTGGATGTCCCTGCGCAGTCTGTTCCAGTGCTTGACAAACCTTTCAGTGAAGAAATTTTTTCCCAAGATCCCGTCTAGCCTCCCTGGAACTTGAAGCCATTTCCTCTTGTTGTATCACTTGTTATTGACAGGAGAGACCAACATCTGTCTGCAGCCTCCTTTCAGGGGTGGTTTAACCTGGAGAAAAGGATGCTCATGATGGTCCATAATTATTGCTCTCTACAGCTGCCTGAAAGGAGGCTGTAGCCAGGTGGGGGTCAGTCTCTTCTCCCAGGCAACCAGAGACAAGTCAAGAGGACATAGCAAGAAACTGTGCCAGGGAAGGTTAAACTGTGCATCAGGAAGAATTTCTTCACTGAAATGAGGATTAGATATTGGAATGGGCTGCCCAGGGAAGCAGTGAAGTCACCATCCCAGGAAGGTCAAGAAATGACTGGACTTAGTGCTGTGGTTTAGTTGACATGGTGGCGTTCTGTCAAATTCACTTGACAATCTGGGAGGTCTTTTTCAGCCTTAATGATTCTATGATTCTGGGATTTTCTAGAATTACCTTTAGTGGCCCTTCCTAGTCCCAAAAAAGGCTTTTGTGAAAGGTGGGGGTTTCTGCTGACTTGAGGTCTTTTTTCACCTGCACCTTTGATTCCTGGCTTTCAGAATACTCCCTAGATCAGTCTTTCCCCTTGATGAGATCTGTTACAGTGATCAAAGTTAGTAAATCTCCCTCATATATCCAGGGATCCTAATTAAAATGTCATGCTGAAGAATCACCTCACAGACATGGCAAAACCCTGTAAACACAGAATCAGGACAGTTCAGGGTTTTCTGTCATTAGTAACTAGCTCTTTCCTGTCAAGGTGCATTACACTGGATGACTTGTTAAGCCATCTGTTAATTACTTTTTTGTTTGTTTGTTCAAGCTGCATGCTTTGAGGAGTGCTGTGCAATACAGTATAGAAGGTGGTGGTGATGGTGTTCCTGTCACTCAGCAAAGCATATCTGAATACAAAATGGAAATCAGGTGAGTATGAATTCATTAAATTGTTGGTTTTTAAAATTGTATTCCTTTTTTCCTTTACATGTTGCTACAGAGTATGATTCATGTCAGACTTTTAAATTCTATTATAAATAGCTCTAGAAGAATTTTGAGGATTTAAGAGTTGTCACTGATAAGTGGCATAAAACATTATGAAGAAAATACAGTTTAGGCTGAAATTTTCATTCAAAAGTGGTCTAATTTGATTACTTTTGTTAATTTCTTAGTAGCTACTTACTGGTATGTTTGTATAATTAAATTTAATTAAAATAAAGTTTCAGTAGACTTCAGCTAGATGCACAAAATTTTTACAATGCAACATAATTTTTTGAACAGACAAAACCCCTAGTTTTTTCCATCCTCTTCCTCATTACACAAGCGTTCTTGATTTGCTTCCCATTCTTAAGTATTTTGGCCATGTTTTTCCAATGGCTTAATACAAATAAAGTGGTAGAATTTTGTTTTACAAGATTACAGTTATTGTTCTTGGACAAAAGCTGGGTAGTAAAAATACATTACAGTTTTTGGCTCAGTAGTGACAGTTTGTATTATTTTTCGCAGATGGACAGTGATGAACTGTAAGTGTTAGCAGTATGATAAACAAGAAGTTATTTTGGACATCCGTGCTGAACAGCCTTTTAACTAGTAGATAATAAAAGTCTGAAACATTTTCACAATCTAAAAGTAGGCAGTAATGTATTCATTTAAAGAAACAGAAGTATAAAGTGATGTAATGGGTCACATGATAACATAATATGAAAAAAAAAAATTTTAATAACAATTCTACTTTCAGCCTTGAAATTTACATCTGCTAGACTTATGCATCCACACACTCCTCTTACATTGGGAATTATTTCTTCAGATTTTCGTTCTTCATGTACACTGTCTTGTAATACATTGGTATCTGTACAGAACATAAAGTAGTATATCATTCATTATTTTATACTGAAGGACACAGACTTCCTTCCATTGAAAATGGAATAGCTTTTGGCAGTATCTCACTAACATATCTGCTAGAGGACAAGGAGCAGGAGGTGTGCAGTTACCATACAGTACCTCAGAGACAGGAGCTCTCACCAGAGAAAGCATGAGAATGGTGATGGGAAGATTCGCTGTGGGAATCAGATTCTTGGATTTTGGCATCAATGTGGAGGCTTGCTTGATAGAAATTCCAATTAGAAAGAATATGCCTTCTATGTATCTGACGTGTTTTTCTAGATCTTGAGTGCTTTAGTTTAGTTTCATGCTGTTACGAATCTGGAGAAACTCAGCTGAAATCAGTGAGATCAGTGTTGCCTAAGTAACATGAAATGAGTTTGGCTGGTATTAGTCTAGGGCTTTTCATATCTGTATTTCTTTCTGGCTACATCTCTGTTATTGGAAGCTGTTACACATATGAAGTTCAGATGGGCTCTGGAATTTTTTGCTGTCATGGTATTCAGTACTAACTTGGACCACTTATGTTGGTAAAATCATCTGACCTGCCTTGTCTCTCTTTCAACACTGCATTTTCCTGATGATCAATGTAGAATACTCATGAGAAATTACAGACATGTAGCATGGACAATAATCTAATTGTTTCCTCCACCCTCCAATTACATGACAGATGTATATGCTTTGCATTCTGAAGATCAGAGCTGTAGTTTTCCATTGGCTTGAGAAAGAAATGTGGTCTCAATACAGAAAACTTTTGCACATTAGTAATTTCAGCCCTCCTGTCTTCATTTCCTGAAGTAGGAAGCCAACGTGTGCTGTGGATTCTATGATTCAGGTTCTTGTGGGTGATGTATTTTAGCAGAGATGATTCTCTACTGAAAGGTCCTGCTTCCAAATCCAATACATTAGATAAGTGTGATTACTGATCTGTATGTTCCTCCTGCCTTTTAAGTTTCATCTTCTAGCATCATCTGGTAGACGAAAAAGAAAAGGTTGCTACATGGATAAGTAATACTCGAACTGCTAGCTAATGAAGTGGAGAAGTTACTCATGTTGCTTTCTGAAAAGTCTGCATTTCTTCTTTGTTTACTGTTTTCACTGAATTGGCTTATGCTGTTAAATGATGTATGATGTCTTCTCTCAGCTCTAATCCAGCCTCTGTCTTCCACATTCTCTAAATATTACAAGTCCTAATACGTTAGTTTACGTCTTTTTTTTAATCACAGACTTGTTTTTCTACCAAGATAGTAGTGGAAACAGCCTGTGCTTGTGCTGCATGGACATGTACATTGGAAGTGTGTGATGGTCATTAAACATGCTAATGAACAGCTCTTTTACAATCAGATTAGAGGGTGGAAATGTGAAATACCTATTCTGAGACAAAAAAAAGGCTGTGTTAATTTTGTTTGTATTAAGAATCTTTTATATCTGTCAAAGGACTTACTACGTTACTTCATCTCTGCATGTCCTTTTTTACTGGCGCTAGAAGCACATGAAGTTTAAAACATCTTTTGTAATGTACACATGCACTAAGCATTACTTCATAGCAGCAGTGTAGGTTTCCTGGGCTGTTGTTTACATGAATTTACTTTAAAGTGTTTTTAATTATGTACAGCTGTAATAAGCATTTCCGAAAACTTTGAGATCTCTAAAGAACAGACTTAATTGAAGTCAGATTGTTCAAAATGAAAGAGACTGGAATATAGGAGGAAATCAAATCCTGCAGTCTTCAAGTCTGGGTTTTATGCTCCTTGGATTTAAACCACTGCAGCCATCAATCAACCTGAAACCCCCATCACCTGGCTTTTGGTATTCCAGTTTTTCAATCTGTTGTTCCACTGAGTTAGACAATTCCAGCTGATCATGTGCTATATATGTGTATTTATAGACAAACCAGAAGACTTCGTGATGCTGAGCAAGAAAAAGATAGAACGTTGCTTAAGACCATTATCAAAGTTTGGAAACAAATTAAATCCCTCCGGGACTTTCAGAAGTTTACTAACACACCCATGAAACTTTATTTGAGGAAGTATGTCTTGATAACACTTTTTGTACTTTATTTGCTAACAGTAGAGTTGTAACAGGATTAGTTAATTTGGAAACTTAGAATTCTGATATGCAGAAGTAAGACTTTTGAGCAGTGCTGGCACTGTTGAGCCTGCCACTATTCCTTTTGAGTCTGGGCAAGATGGAAGGTTAAAATAAGTAATTACTGTGGCAGAAAGGATTTTCTACAGACTAATGAGTAAAGAAAGTTACTATCCAGAATTAACATAATTACTCTATCTGCTATCAACTCTTAGAGTACCCATGCTAGTCTTTTTAAATAAAACACACTTCTGATATAATGAAACTATTCATGGAGAAGTAGATTTCTGTTATATATTACAGACTTAATTGTAACCCTTATGTAATTCTATGCAACATGCTGGTAATTGTTGTTTTGAAGGGAAGAGGTTGATCAGAAATCAGATGAAAAAGCATATGAAGCAGAAATTCAGGCTGAAATAAAGGAATTACTAGAAGAATGTATGGAAGAATATGAAAAGAAAATGGAAGAGCATAAAACTGAGTTACAAGACTGGAAATCTTGGAAGAAGACACAGGTTTGTTTAAATCATTCAATTTCACAGAAAAATAAAATTATTACTTAATGTGTCAAAAATTTGTCCTAATACAGAAAAAAAAAATTCAGGAAAGTTATGCATAAGTTTTATAATGTTCAGGTACATTCTGTCTACTTAGAATTTGTTGGTCAGGTAATTCTTAATGAAAAAATTAAAATGTATTAGGTTTTTGTGCAGCACTGTTTTTCTGCTATTGATTTTCAGCACTTCAATTCTTTCTTTCAGTTTGTTACTTTTGCAGGATTCCTGTTAATTTCATGCCTTTCTTGCAAAGAAAAAACATGGATGAATTTTGTGCGCGTGAGTGGGGTGTTTCTAATGAACAAGCAGTTGATGTCATCTCATGTAAATCTATGTTTGGGAATGTCTCACAATGTTCAGGAATGTCTGACTGAAAGATTTAATTAATATTCTAGCCTTTCACCTCTGAAAAGCTTTATTGCTAATAATGTATACTGTAGTTAAGGTCTCAGTTGTGCTTTAAGGGGATATTGAGAAATACAGATGCTACAGCAACACACTGCAACAGGATGATCTCTGAAACAGACTGTGGCAAAACCAGGTTTGCTTTCATAGTTAGGTGGCAATGTACTGGATACCTCAGGGTAATGGTGATTATACTTGATTATAATTTTTGCCCAGCTTGAACACCCTGGGTTTTTGGATACCAAAGCAAAATAAAGCCTAAGGAAATGCTTCAAATACAGTTTTCAGGAATCTAGTGTGTCTGCTGATACTTTCATGGAGAGTTTTTTTATGTACATGCAACTGCTATGGAAGGCATTTAAAATATTTGAGAAGAAGCTGATATGCAGGAATTGGAAATTCCTGTGGGATTTCAAGTGGGCACATGACTCATTACCATCATGTTGGTTCACTTGTAGGATAAGATGAATAAATGTAAACTGTGAAATGAAGGCAGGTAGTCATGAACATTGATCCTAATGCAAACTGTTCATCTACCGGTTATGCCTTCACAAATACCATTGTGGCATCTTTTTATTGTGCTAGTTACAAACTATCTTGAGACTGAGAAGACTGTGGTTCTTTCCTTTTAGAGAAATTATCTCTCTGTCATACCCAGAAGTGCTTTATTTTATTTTACTCAAAGTACTTTTTAGCTTTGTCACTGTTGTTGGTTTCTTACTAGTACAGGTCACATGAATCAAAGACACTAGAGGTACGTGAGATTAAATACATTTAAAAGCAAATACAAGAGCAAGAAAGATAACATAAAATTAGGCAAAGAAAGAATATTTCGTAAGAAAAATACATTAACAAGTTGTTTGGCTTACTACTTTAGTTAATGAGGAGAATCTGTTTGCTTTCTTTCCTATTATTTTGTTTATGATGTCTTAAGTCGTGAAGTGGCCAGTGCTTCCAGGCAAGCTGTACTTCCAAGTAATCTAGATGTCTGTGGAAGGAGGAGCTGTTTTGCAGTTGTTTAAAGCTGAACATGCACGTAAACACTGGAGTTCTACAATTTAGGAGATGCTGAAAGGCATGTTCTGTTTGTTTATCCTTGTTTGGCATAAGGAAGGGAAGGGATCATTCTGCTCATGCTAAAGATACTGCTAAGCTAAAAAACTTGTGCTCCAAAGTTTGTGCATCTCAGACAACTGTGTCTACTGGCTGAGTAACCTTCCTGTAATCCTAACAGAATGTACATGGTAACTCAGGCAAATGAGAACTCAGCATCTAGCCAGAATGTTCAAGAAACATGCTGATTTTGAAAGGTGGTAGAGAAGATTAAGTAAATGTTTTGCTTGGAGCACATGATGGTTTTGAAGCATATGAATGGAATGTATTGCTGAATACTGAATGTGATGTAGTTCTTTACAATGAGAAAAATCTTTTGGGTGTGTGTAATGCTAAAATTATACTGTCGTTTCACTATACATACACCATCTGTGTTTTAGCACTTGTGAATCAAGAGAACAAGAGAAAAAATTGCAGAGATTGAAATGAGTTCAGAAAGAACATTACTGTTTTTATATGCAGAAGTCCAAGAAGAAAAAGAAGAAAAAAGATACTCATGTAGATGAAGAATCAGAAGAGTATGAGTTTGGTGAGGAACGTATAAAACCCATCCCACCTAAAATGGCCAATAACCTTGAAATAGAGCAGCAGGTTAGACAAAAAGCTGACAACTGCAGAAGGAAACCTGGAGAGCCTATTCTAGTTCCTGAGCTGACTCTCTCAGGAAGCGTAACTCCAACTGAGCAGTGTCCTCGGTAAGATAAATGTTGGCCAACAAATTACCTTATTTGTGATTTTCTGTTATTTTTAATTGCTTGTTTATACAACTTCAGAAGCATGAGCGCACCATTCTGTTTAGCCTAGTGATGAAACTTCTGCTTCTGAAGGTGATATAACTTAATTCATTTTCAAGTCACATATAACCTTGTACATAGTGCCCTTAAAAATTTAATGTCTGCACATTCCCGTTGAACCTTCTGATACTCCTTGAGCATCTGCACAGAACAGTGGTGTAGATACAAAGAAGCTGGTTTCAGTCTAGAGTCTAGGTCACTGCTGGCAGTACCACTCTCACTGGCTAGTCCTTTATACTAGGTCTGTGCTGTAGATAACAAAGGGAAAAGAAAGAAATTGTGTAATAAACCAGAGATTTCACTCTGGATAAAAGAAATAAATGTGTTTGTTTTGTGTTACTTTCCACATTTGCACACGCAATTTAAAATACATCTGCTGGACTTCAGTAATTTAAAAACTGCTTTGTTTTGTACTTAGTTCACAGATAGCCTCATCAGGGAATGCTGCTTGGCTGTTGTACTCCCAGTGACTAAAAACTTCAAAATTTGAACTCAATTTGATATCATTTGTTGTGCTTTGGAGGAACAGAGTGGAAGGGAATTTTTTTTTCCTGGATAACTTCTTTTCTATGGAGTTAGCTTTAGTGGATCCAAAGTTTGACTTTGGTCATTTAAAAATAATTTTATAGTCACAAGAAGATAAAACAATCGTTAAATAATAGTTCTACAGTCATTCCTGTGTAGTGATATTTTTGGAGGAATACCATCTTTATTTAGGTGGGTTCTGTCTCCCCATGAGAAGTCAGATTTTCATTAAAAAGCAAAATAATAAAAATGTTATTAAAAATTATATGACGGCTTGTTTGACATATTTACAGAGCAGAAGTTTTGCGACGAGAAGACGTGAAGAAACGCTCAGCATTTATAAAAGTCCTTTTCAACTCCAAAGAAGTGTCAAGGACTGTTACCCGACCAATAAGTTCTGATTTTAGAGTTCACTTTGGACAGATTTTCAATTTACAAATAATCAATTGGCCAGAGAGTTTGAAACTACAGGTAGATGATGATTTATCGCAATAACTTTTAAAAGATGATATAAAATGTAATTACTCCTGTAATGCTTGTGTTTTGCTCTGCGATAGTGTCATAAAGACTGAAAAACCTGTGAAAGACCCTTTGTAAATCATCAATCTTAAGCTCCTTCCTTGCTTCTCTAGTCACAAACTTTTAACTTTGGTGCTATGTTTTTGATGCTTATGCTTTCTAGATATATCTAGAACAAAACTATATGTCGGATGGGAGAAATTAAATAATTGGCACTTGTGATTATATATGTTAATGGATTGGCCTCTTAACTTTGGAAAAACTGATTTAGGTTGCAGATAAAATTGCAAATGTTTTATTAAAACATTCTTTTCCACACAGTAAAACCATCATAATGTTTACTGGAGGGGAATAAGAAAAAAAAATAATTTGTAGTAATGTCCATAACTCCGCTTGACTTGATCACCAGTGCAGTTAAATCAAGCCACTACCACTCCCCATTCCAAGTATGAATTAATAAATGATTCACATGAATATTTTTCAAAGTTAATACAAAATATATTTAGGGGAAGCAGAATCAGGATCCTACTTCTCCCTTTATAAGATTCCTCTGGTTAGGTAACACTGGTAGTTCAGGGGAGGGTGTAAAAACCCCTTGTCTGCTTATTTATTTAACACACAAATTGAAAAGGAGAAGGAATACCATTTGCCTGGGTTAAAAACGTCTGAATGGAGGAATCACTCACATCACTCTGAGCCTGCAGCTGGCTAGGAAAGAGAGAAGCAACCTGCAGTGCTGCCAGAATGGGGACTGTGTGCCATACCCTGCCTTTCATGGTAAGGGAGAATAAGTGAGGCAGAATCCCTCCAGAATCTTCACCTGATCCCAGTGACTGTGTCACAAGCAGTTGCGTATTATACAGTGATTCTCTTTAAAGCCTAGAGCTTGTCATACTCGTGTTAGGGGCATTAGAAAAGTGAATAGGATAGACTTTTAGGAAGAATTCAGATCAAGTAAGCCACTGATAGCTGAAATATCTGCTAATTGAATATTTTAGAAAGGGAATTAATACAATTGCCCTAAATTACTTATTTCATGCTTCAGCCATAGTAAAACCTTTTCTCTCAATACCCTGCAATATGTTTTCAACTTGTCAGGAATGCACATGTAAATTTTTTCTTCTGTCTGTCATCATGGTTTTTTTCTAGATTTATGAAACTACAGGTATCAGCAGTACCACCTTGTTGGCTGAAGTGTTCTTACCTGTTCCTGAGACTGCAGTTCTGACAGGCACTGCTCCTCTGGAAGAAATAGAGTTCAGCAGTGATCAGCGTGTGATGTTGGACCATGAAGGAGTTGGCAGTGGTAGGCACTCTTGTCTTCCTCAGTTCAGCATTTCTCATTTTGCTGAAATCATGTAGCAGTAAGAGGTTGGAGGTTTCAGAGTAAATTCTGCTAAGAGCCTTTACAGGTTCTGTAACTGAGTCTTCCATAATAATAATGATTCTTATTATTGAAGTTTGCTATTGAATTTTTGTCTCTTACTACTTTTAAGCTCTGAATAATAAAAATGTGTCTATTTATTATTTGTCTTGTTGTATTAGTGGAACTTTACGACCTATAGAAGATGTTTGGGGTTTTTTGAGCATTTGAGTTAATCAGGCCTCTGACACTGCAGAGCAAGCAGATATCAATCGTTGTAGCTCCAGTGATTTTAATGCTTTAAATCACTGAAAAACTGTGTGTAGAAGTGTATATGCAGAGTAATTTTTTGTCCTCCTATTTGCTTTGTTGACAACCTGCACACACCTTTTCCCTGGGGCTTTAGGCTAAAGATGAAACAAGGGAGAGATAGGAAAAGGGGAAACAAGAAGAATACAGAGTAGCATATGGAACTTCCAAGTTTGTATAATGAATTTGAACAGCATTGTGAGATGACTGACTTGCATAAATTTGCTTTATATAAAAATACAGATAAAGCTAGAGCAGAATAGATAAAAAACTGAGGAGGAAAAAAACAGGGTAAAAAAATCATTACAGCATGTGTAAATGTCACTGACTATGATGACCAAATTAAAACTGTGTGTCAAAAGCTTTAGGACTGACTTTTCAATCATACATAATTATTTTGACTCTGAATTTCTGTTTTGGTAATAAAAGTATGCTGAATCTGAAAACTACCAGAAATATTAAATGGTGTGCATCTGTGGAGAAAAAAAAAAGAGCCTTTGTCATAGCCTTTCCTTCCAACAAAGCATTTCTGTAGGTGTAATGGAATCTTTCACTCATTGTTGTAGAACAGAGTTCTTCCCCACAGCATGCAGCAGAATCATTGTTTCACATTAACATTTTTATATAAAGGCACAGGTTATTTGACTAGTCATTTTCTGGAAGTATTTTTAGAAATGTTAAGATATGTTTGAATGCATAAATATACTACTTTGGATTTTTCCCCCTTTATAGGTGTGTCCTTTTCATTTGAAGCTGATGGTAGCAACAAAATGAGTTTAATGACCTCGGGGAAAGTATCCAACAGTGTCTCTTGGGCAGTTGGAGAAAAAGGAATCCCCTTAATTCCTCCGGTATCTCAGCAAAACACAGGCATTCCAAGGTAATAAGATAAGAATTTTCAGTGATTCATGGGAAACTGGTTATATTAGTATTTTAAAAAAATGCACTTTCATAGTCAAGAATTTTCATTATCTTTTTCCTTAAATTTAGATGCTTTACTCTCTGCTATAACCCTCTGCTGATAACTTAGGGTACATATTTGTGGTAAATATCTTTTTGTTAGAAATTTTACCTTTAACATATTATTTCTAGACAGCATCAAAGTTCAATTCAAGCTGATTAATTCAATTTTATGATTTTCTAATAGAAAGTGAATATATTGTTAAGGAATCTTCCTGTAATCATTTTGCTAAGAGCAGAAACTCCAGCTCTTTCTTATCTGGAGTGCATTTGGAGAAGCTATATAATTTGCCCTGAGGCTGAAAGTTGGTTATTGTAGATTATTTGTCCATTCTGTTGCTTTTGTATAATTCCTTAAAGTCAAGGAGATGATACATAAAGGCTGCTTTTGTAATGTCCTTAGGTACCTTCACTGTAAACCATTAAGAGTTTTCCCATACTCATTAATATTGAGCAAGTATTAATACTTCTTCCAGCTGATCAGTTTGCCAGCTTTTTATTTATTTAGAGGCTAGACATTGGCTTACAAATCACTCTCTTACTATTGTTGACCAAGCTGCAGCCATTCAAGTACTTTGCTGATCAACATACCAGTATTCTGCTGACTTCAGTGAGACTAGAATAACTTGAGATTAAAATCTAAAGATGCATTCCCAATGGCTAACTTTAAACTCTGGAGACTAATCACTGTAATAAATGGAAAAATGAAGACTTTCAGAAGGAAGTTGTCTGTGAAATACTCTTCTCTGAAACACCTTCTGGTTGAACAGCTCTCTGTGGTTTTCCATTGTCCGTTGGGAAGGTTGGAGACAGATTTTCGTGACTAATGTTAGCTTTTGCTACCCATGAGCTTTTTAGCACAATTATGATTCGGTTGGCATTTGTTCAAGACTGGTGCCTAAAGATAAACTTGATGTTACTGCTTTATCTGCTGCTCCAGTAACTGCTGGATATTTGGCTGATTCTAACCAAGCACAAGACAGATCTGTAAGTTTTTAAAGGTTTCTTGAAAATACTCAAGTAAATAGAGAACAAAGACTCAAACTAGCATCCCTAACAAGAGAAGGGGCAGCATCCACTCCTGTGGTATTTGGCTAATAACTCACTTGTCCTGGTGTTTTGGGCTTACGTGTCAAGGTTTGAGTAGCAGGGGGGCTTCAGAGGTGGCTTCTGTGAGAAGCCAGAAGCCTGGTGATCAGGGCAGTGTACAAATGGCCTCCAGACTACCTACCATGCTTCCTTTCTTGAGAATACAAGAAAGTGAGCAGGAGCATCCAGAGGATAAAGATTTGGGACTTCTTACAGGAAGGACCATAAGCAGTGCTGCATCACAAGAGAGAAGGCTGCAAGGGTTTCCCAAGCACAGGCAGTGTCCTCTTCAGCCACCATGCAGTCTGGACATGACAGGCAGAGCAGAGTGCTGGCAGCGGTCCCAGACATGATGAGAGGATGATTCAGGCCCCAGGGTCTATGCAGAAACAGCAAGGAGGGGCAGAGATGAGGGCTACAATGCAGGTCTGAAAGCACCATCCAGGAGACAGGTCCAAGACAGGAGCTAAGATACAGCACTAGCAAGGACTGTATGTTTTAGAAGTTCTTTGTCAAAACTTTTATGTTACCTTTCACAGTGTGAGGCAGTTTATCTTCTTACTTGCTAGTATGCAATGTGGAATAGCGTAGGTGTATCAGAAATGTTTCAATAAGCACCTTATTACTTTGTATAAAAGTTGTCTTCCACCAGCTCCTTCATATTTCACCTTGACTTTGCAATTGATCATTCCCTCAGTTCCATAGCTACAACTAAGAACTGTGTACTGGAATTTACTATTCAGGTTGTGGGGAGCTTTTTGGGTTTTTCTAAGATTGTTTTAAATACTTTCTTTAGATTGCTAAATCAAATGTGGTTTAGGTGTAAGTTCTGTCAATTCTGTCTTTTTAGTGCTTTAAAAAATATTGATGCTATTGCATCCATCGGTACATCTGGCTTAACTGATATGAAGAAACTAGCTAAGTGGGCAGCTGAAGCAAAACTCGATCCAAATGACCCAAACAATGCAGCTCTGATGCAGCTGATCATGGTAAGTGATGTTTACAGAGGTGAAGGGCTAATGCAGCTGTTAAACTCCCGGTCACCAGGATCTCCCCAGGCAATCTGCATGCATGCCAGGGAGGTAGCAGCATTTGAATTTGTGATGGACATACTTGTGTGAATGTTAAGAAGCAAAATATCTACTAAAATATGATTTATTAATCCATATAGTAGTGGGTTGTTTACATATTAATGAATATGATTTATTAATCCATTCACTAGTGGCAAAAAATAGGTAGAAGGGAATGTGCCTACAGATCAGTTAATAAATTAAAAACAAAATACAGATTTTGTGTTTGTTTTTTCCTTAAAGTGCAGGGGAATTTCCAGTGTGCTTGTGTGGTACTAAATAAAAAGCTGCTCATTAGTGAGGATTGCACAAAGAGATTGTGGGTGTTGTAGAAGCTTCAACTTTTCTAAACAACAAATTGAGGAGCTATTTACATAGCTGCTTAATTTACATGGCTGTTTATTTACATAGCTATTTACAAAGCTGAAGTTCTGTAAATGGATCTCCTTTACAGTACAGCTTCCTAGGTTACTCTGACATTTTACAGTTTTCATACTCTCTAATCTTTTGTTTATGATACAAGGAAATAGAATTTTATTGTATTCTGTAACATATAATCTCATATGCTTTGCTCAGCAAAACCCAACTATAAAATACTTGGTGTTTCAGTCTGTGTGATCCAGATTCTTTTGCTTAAAATGAACATTCTTGCAATATGCATGTACAACTTAGAAAAGCTGTTTTATAGATTTTTGTCACTCTGTATGAAAAGGTTAATATTTTTGTTACTAATTTAGATTACTACAAGCGGAGAGGCACATGTTCCTGATTTCTTCAGATTGGAACAGTTGCAGCAAGAATTTAATTTTGTTTCTGATGAGGAGTTTAATAGATCAAAAAGATTCCGACTCTTGCAGCTCAGAAACGAGGAGGTGACAGAATTCCGAAACTATAAGCAAGTCCCTTTACATGAACGAGAAATCAGTGAGAAAATCTTCCAGGTAGAATGTTTTCTGAAATACTTCTTTTCTAGTTTAAGTGCTTAGAATATTCGACTTGCAGTTACGTTAAGTGGTCCTTTAAAGAATGTAAAGCTATGATGACATGAAAAAAATGAGAATTTCAGTCCTTCAGTCTTTTCTAGTGTTATTTTCATCTAGTTGAAATAGCTTCCTTCCAGGGCAATATTTCCACAGCTACAGTGTGTTAAGAGGTAAATAACACAGAAACACTGCTGTAGACACAAATGTTATAAAATAGTTTTCGTTAAAGTTGAGAGACTTTTTTTTTAAAACTGATTTCAGATATAGGAAGGTAATTCAGAGATAATTCAGGCTTAGGCTTATTAGCTTTTGAGCTCTTTTTGAGGGGACTGTTAGAAGCAATGACTCTAACAAGAATTAAAACCTTTTTTTGTTTCATTAGAGCCTATGTTACAGATATTTCTGTTTTAGTATGTTGCTCCAATTACCTTACCCTGTCCTTGCCTGTCTGTTAATTACCTTATTGAAATGCAATGTGTGCATTTTTTTTTATTTGGGTTATACTTCAATTATTTTTATCTCAACTCTGTTATTAGTGTAAAGTCATGCATTTCTTTGTTCTTAGCAATTCGTGTAGCTAAGGAGCATTTTAGCGTGTTCATTGCCTTAGCAGGATCAGAATCATCTCAGATTCTGGCAACTGCTGTCTCATCCCTTCTTCTTCTGACATAGATTTATTTGAAAAACTCCTTTCTTCCTTTCTATTGGATGATATGTTTTTAAAAAATATATTTATTAATGCACTCTTATCTGTCTCTTTGCAATAAATATTATTAATTTTTACATTTGAGGTTAGTTTTATATCTTTTATTTAAAAACGTACCACATCTTTGGTATACCTTTCTGATCCAGTTTATTTTATGGACTATTTTCATTCATTTCATGTTACCATTCAAAATTTGAAAACCATAGTTGAAGAATTATTTTGATGGGGGTTGTTGATTTTTTTCCATTAAGGTTAAATTGGATAAACCCATGATTACCCATTCCAAGTTTATTTTATATGCTGTGGTCTTCAAAACTAAGTTTCAAGTGATACTGTATTTCCTAGTTGGTTTACTAGCTATTTGGCAAAAAAGTCTGTAAATTCGTAGAATCATGGAAATACTATTTGGAAAATACTGTCTGGAGATCATCTGATCCTGCTTTCTACTGAAGTGGTGGTACTGTTGCCAGCACTAGATGAGGTCAGCTGTTTATTTGTCTAGCCAAGTCTTGAAACCTCTAAATGGGAGACTCCACTGCGTTTTAGGATAACCTGTTCGAGTGCTTTGCTATCCTTCCAGAGATTGTTCAAAAAAAGAAAAAAAAGTCACGTCCAACCTGAGCCTTCCAAGTTGTATTTAATGGCTGCTTTCCCTTGTTGTACTGTCTGGAACTAGAGAGACAATTTTGGCACCTTGTTCTTTGTAACTGCCCCTCGAAAAGTTGTGGGCAGATACTGCATTGCTCATTAATCTCTTCTTCACCAGACTGATGAATTTGAACACCTTGCCCAGTGCAAGAAAGACTCTGAAATACTGGAATAAGTCCAGTAGAGAGCTACCAGAATATGTGCCGGGCTGAAGCACATGACCCACAAGGAGAGGCAGAAAGGACTAAGGTGGTTTTTGCCTAAGCAGGCAAGGCTGAGGGGGTTTCTTACTGCATCCTTCAGGTACCCAGCAGTGCAGAGAAAACAGAGATTCATCTTAGAGGTGAGATGATGATAGATACAAGTTGCTCTAAGAGACATTCCAGTTAAATATAATGAAAACATTTTTCACAAAGAACGGTATTCAAGTTCTAGAATGTATTGTCCATCAAGTTTGTAGAATTGCCATCTCTAGAGATACTGAAAATAAAACTGTCCAAGGCCCTGAGCATTCTGATTGGAGTTGTTCCGACTCTGAGAGTTCGGATCAGATGACCACCAGTAGTCTCTTCAAACCGAAATTATTCTAAGATTCTAACCTCTTCTTGTAGGTCATGTTCTGTAGGCCTCTGCCTGTCTTAGTAGCACTTTAGTGGATCCCATCCAGTGTCTCCACCTGCCTCTTGAACCGGCAGCTGCAAACTGGCTGCAGTATTTCATGTATGTCCCCTCAAGTGTCAGGCTGGAGACAGGAGTCAGGCTGCTAATTTCCCTTTGTCTGTAGGACATGCTGATCCTTATGTATCCTATGGTTTGCCTTTTGCCAAAAGAACACGTCTTTGGTTGTCATTAAACCCACATTTATTTCTGTATGGCTGTGCCAGTGCATGAAATTATTCCACCTTCAATACAGAATTTTGCCTTTATTGAGGCTTCAGTTGTCACAGTCTTAAGTTAGCAAGAGCCCTCTGAACTATGGTTCAGTCACTCATATTAACCACTCTTCCTAATCATGTATCCTTGGCTAAATTGCTGGTGGTGCGTTGAGTTTCCTCATCCAGGTCATTTGTGAAGAAACTGAATAATGCTGGCCTATAATCAATTCCAGGGGCACTTTGCTATTTAGAGCACACTAACTAGACATTGAGCTGTTCATCCTTACTGTTAGAGCTCAGACCTGAAGATTAATTTTACTGAGTACTTTTACATAACTAGCTGTGGTTCTAAAGCCAGTGTGATTTGCAGACTGCCATTAAACCTGCAGATCCTGGGAGGTCCTCTTGACTTGTAAGTTCTGGTTTTTGCTTGGAAGCTGAGTGTCAGCTCTAGCCTTTTCTTAATTTATAAGCCACTTTCCTAAACTCGTGAATAAAAGTTGCATCTCTAAGTAGAGCTTTCCCTGTAGTCCATCAGAATAGTAACCACAACCCTGAGAGATATCCCATCAACATACTTCTCCCCAAGAACCAAGTGCAGTTCTACTCACCAAGTGAGTTTTACACCCTATGAAAAGTAGTTACTAATTATTTGGAAAAGTACTTACTAGTATTAAAACACAGTTCAGACCATCTTCCAAGAATACTGCGTCATTTCTGCTTATAAAATACTCTTCCTGTTGAAGCTGCAATAAGTGACTCCACTTCCAGTTCAAATGGAATTTCAGTTTATAGCAGCAGGTCAAAGTTCAGCTTTAAAAGAAGAGAGGGAAATCTTCAAGTTATTTGTTGTAATTTAAACCACATGAATCTTGTAACTGAATGGAATTCTTGTCTCTATTTCTCTATTCATGGAAGTTTAGCATATATTGTATAAACTAGCATTAAAAATAGCTTTTCAAACTTCTCGCATCTGCTGTGGTTTACTGTGGTCCATACATTATTATTAATGAAATACTTAGCATTTTTCTTATATGTGATAAAGCACTGAACATATATTGAATCACAAACTGTAATAAATATCTTTAGGACTATGAGAAGAGAGTGAAAGAGAGGGATGTGATTGACAGCAAAAATTACCTAGATGCACACAGAGCAGTTGTTGCCAACTACCTACAGAAGGTAAGATGCTAAATATATGGACCCACCATATTCCTGTAGGCTGTATGTTGCTTCTGTACTTGGGTACTTTATTTCCATGAATACTAAAACCTGATTCATCTCTAAATACGACCTACAGACATCTTTAAAATTCCAAGTTAGGCCTGAAACTGGTGTAACTGAACAAATGGAGGTCTGTGTTATATAATGCTACTGAGAAAGATGCAATATACAAAATGACCAGCCATTCTGGATATTTCTGTCAATTCTGTAAATTCTTCTTTGCTCCGGTGTCCCAGAGGTTTGTACTGTTGAGTCCCAGGAATTCAGTGATTTCTCTCTCCTCCCTGTTTTCCTTGTTGTAGGCTGTGATGCTAAGAACTTAATTATCTCCATGAAAGCAGCCTGAATCACTTCTAAAAATCATTTAATGTAATACACAGTGTCTTGTCCTGCAGCCTGAGGCAGAGGGCATATTTTCCATCACATTTACCTTCATTGTGGTATTAGAGTAACATCTTCCCCTTACATTGATTTAATTTATTCTTCTAGTTTTCATTACATTAAGATGATATTCTCTTTAATCCTTAGGGAAAAAGAAGGAAAACATTCATCATCTAACCAAGAAAAGTTTGCAATTTCAGATTGGCAGAGTAGCAAGTGCAAAACATGGCTACCAGTTTCTTACCAGTTGTGTAAATATCAAAAAATGTATCAAATTCTAGCCTGCCAGCAAAACATGAAGTATGATGATAAGGTTGAATTAAAGTAGGACAAAACAAATTGTTGGTTAGAAAGAATACTTCATGAAAGAACCATAGAGAAAAAAATGTTTAAATCTTCCAGGCAAGTGCCAAAGTCCAGATTCAGTATGATAGTATAAAAAAATTATTTTTGACAAAGCTGTCATATCTTTGTCAGCCCCGTATGTTTGGCATGGCATTGAACATATGGGTTTTGTAGCACACTGAGTAGTAGTGAAGTAGTACAGAATAGCATACATTATAGTACCTTTGTTTGCCTCTTTTCATAGATTAAATACAAGTAGCCTTTTTAAAACAGCTTTTCACTTTTATAAATTGTCAGATGGGCTAGAAAAATAGATTGCTCATATCAGAACTGAAATTCAGTTCACTCTGAAATGTGATCTTTGTATGTGTATCGCTTCTGATGTTGTACTAGCACAGAGTATAAAGGCATTACTAGCATTAGTGGTAGGAAAAAAGGACAAAGGCAATATTCTTTCAGTCTGCTTCCACACAGTTGTTGGGAGAAGAGGGAAGACTTTCATCTTTGTGCTTCGCTCTACGACCTCAGCAAAGAAATGAAAGGAACTAAGAATTTTAAACATTTATTTGGAATCACAGTATTTGTAATACAGGCTTCATCAGTTCTGTAGTCCAGAGAATTTCTTTGATCCACATAACCGGTACCATATAGATTTCTCTACAACCTTTTTTGCAACTTCATTTAGATACTGAAAAGAGATGTCTGTTAGTGTCATTTATTGTTGTAATTGTTTCTGATGGTAGGTTATAAGCAGATGAAGACATAATTTTTTGATTGTATGTTTTCATATATTCGTCTATGAATCTAGCCAGTATGTTTCTAGAGAAGCATTATATTGGTAAAATGAGCTGCTTTTACATTCTAAAGAAATGGCTGGTGGGAAGGAATTTTTTCTTCAACTGTGACCCTCTTAGAATTGGGAAAAATGAAGAATTTGTATGTGGATGTTCTGTTTGTGTTTAACAGACAGAATGCAAATATTGGCAGTGGTTTGGATTAGAAATGCACTTTTGTCTCTTCTCCCTCCCCATTCACAGGTTCGAGAATCAGTAATCAACCGTTTCCTCATAGCAAAACACCATTTCATTCTCTCTGACCTTGTCAATGAAGAGGAGATTCCAAGCCTGGGGTAAGAGAGCTATCCTTATTTTTTGCAAATAAAAAAATTAATGTAAAACCACCAGCTTTTTTTATTTCTCTTTTGCAGAGTGTGTTGATGTGACAAACTGATGTGATTTTGTGTTTAGTATAATAGATAAACTTCCAATCACTCTGTATACCTGTGCCAGTACAATGTATTGATAAACAAAGTGTGTAAAAACTTTTTTAAGAAAAAGTCTGCTTTTGACAGAAATAAAGTGACAGTGTGTAAATAAGATTTAACAGGATATAATGCATTTCTGATGAGCTGATCATTGTCCAGCTGGTGCCAGATTGAATGTTTCCAACTATCAGGCAAGTGTCAGAGTTAGTATCATTAGTACTGGTTCTGTAGGTGATGCCTACTTACAGCCAGTGCCTATACCCTGCAAATAATGTGCAGTAGAGTTTTAACTGTCATTTTCTTTATTTTACTTCCCATGTACTTCTGATGCTGAATGTTGTCATATGCTGTTTATGTTTAAAAAAGATACCGAGTTTGGAAATTACTGCTTTTTTCTTCTAAGATTATTGTTTCATTTGTTACTTGAGCACTTTCTTTGGATTTTTGTTTCAAATCCCATACCTGTCGATTTTCACATGTATCAGTCATCACAACATAGATGACTCTGCTCACTTAAAATCTGTGTAAGTAAACAAGTTGTGCAAGTTATTTTTTTCTTTCGTGTAGAAGTTGCTTCTGTTCACTATAAACAAAGCACCCTTGTAATACAGTCGAAGTGTTTTTCAGCCAGCTGTATAAATCTAAACAGTCCCATCTGCTGGAGATACAGAGACTTGCTCTCTTACAAAAGACTTCATGCTTAGTTTTAGTTGATGTTTTCACATCACAGTAGAGAAAAATCTGAACAGGACTACAATTAGCTTTTTGTTTAAAATAAGATGCTTCATTTGTATTTTCTCATCATGAATCCTAATTCGTATTGGATTCTATTTGCAAAGTTTTATGGTTACTGACTTCCAAATAAACAGTGGTTTGTTTAATATTTACTTAGTGAGATATTTCAGTAACTCGTGATTTTGTGTTATTTTAAAAGTAATTACTGAGGGGGATTTATTATATATAAGGAAGAAATGCCATCGACTATCAGGTTTTAAATGTGATTTTTGAATGTCTGCAGTTGATATCAATGATGTAAACATTACACACATCTGCATAAACAAAACATACATCTTCATTTTCTTGTTTTCCTATTTGTTTTCTTTTTTCCTTTGGTTCTGCTTTGCCTTGGGTTATAAGTTCTGAGGGTCCCGGGTATGTTGTGGTATATTGATTCTGCTTCCTTTCTGTAGCCTCTTGTTCAGTGTACATAGCTGTGTAGTTAGATGCTTTGCCTCTTCTGTACAGAGGTTATCATAATCTCCTAGATCCCTTGTTTACAGCACTGTAGTTTAGATCTGTCTTGAAGCTGTGTAATTGTCTTGTTTGCATCTTACACAGTTTTGGGGAAAGAACACCCAAAATAGCCGAACTTTTTTGCACATTGAAGTTATAATTCCTGAAATATAAGACAGAACTGGATTGTGCAGTGCTAAACAATTGCAACATTTTGACATTTCAGAAAGTTTTGTTTGGCACTAGCAGGAGCAAATATTTCCTTTTTATGTTAGTGCATAATTTTCATGTGTCACGGTAACACTAGAATGCTGGATTCTATGCAAAACTGACTAAATATCTGGTTTATGATTATTAGTATTTTGGGACTCAGCCTCTTTAAACTGGCAGAGCCAAAACGACCGTTAAGGCCAAGAAGAAAAGAAAGGAAGAAGGTCACAGCACAGAATTTATCAGATGGAGACATCAAACTGTTAGTGAACATCATTAGAGCCTATGATATTCCAGTGAGAAAACCAGTGATGAGGTATGTTTAAATGCTTGTTTCCAGTACAGATTCATTTTCTGTCTTCTGCTGTTTTGAGGATGGATGAAGGAACGGATGTTGCAATGCAGCCATGTGTGTTGTTTTGATTCTCATAAAAAAACATACGTATATACATTTATCTTTTTATTAATGATGATAAAGAACTGATATTTTGTGAGTTTGTAGATTAATATAATAGTTTTTCAGTAGCTGTGAAATTCAAGACATGTTTTACCAGAAACTGTCTGAAAGATAAGTTACAGCTTTGACAGCATTGTAACCCTGGTAATATCAGATGAATTATACCTTCAGCTAGCCTCTTGATAAAACTCAGGGAAATTTTATTTCATAGTATCTTAATTAAATACCAAAACCAAATATTAAAAAATCCAGTTCTTCATTGTGGGATACTGTATTTTCCTCCTGAGTGTAGCATGTTGGTCTTCTTCTTGATGAACTATTTAAGTTAATAGTCCGAGCCTAATGTGGCTCTAATTTTAAAGGTGGCCTTTCCATTCAGGCACATTAAGACAATGCCTGCACTGCATGATGGTGGGTCATGTAGAGACACTGAACAGTCTGTTTCAGTTCCAGAAGCAATTATTAGTGCAGTGTTCTCTCTCTCTCCCCTCAAATGAATACACCTTGCATTTAATTCAGAGGTATTTCCAAGCTGGCCAGTTACAGAATTTAGCATCATCAGCTGTTCTATCTCTTACTGTATTACAGGTTCTGTTGCTCCTGTTAATAAGTTGATACTGAGAAAAGCAATTCACTGACAGGAAAAAGAAGATTAAAAATTCAAGCTGCTTCTACATGAATAGTTACTCTTTTATAGTCTGTAATGTGATGTTACCACAAAAAAAGTTATGTGGATGTACTATAAAAATAAATGTTTTAACATTTATTTTCTTTTACTTCACACATGGGTCGACAAAACTGTAGTATTCATATGGATTCTTTTTTGCCATAGAGGCTGTGCCTGAATACCATGAGATCTACACTGTTCACAAATTCTGCAGGGATTCAGCTACTTGAACTTAAAAACCTGTAGCTCAAAGAGATTGTGTGGGGTAGGCAAAAAAAAGTCTGCAGTTGATAAGCTCTTCAGAAAAGAGAGCCTCTGGGCACAAAGTACTCTTCTGCAACGAGGCTTGCAAGAAGTATATACTCGGTAGCCCTTTCTGGCATTTTATTTGTGTTATTTGATCAAATAAATATCTTCCAAAGCTTAAAATTGTAACAAAACCATCGGGAGTATTTCCAGAATTCTGTATGGCTATTAGAGAATGTGAGGGATTCATATTTGGTAATGAATTTTCTGTCTTCCCTGGTTGTTGTCTGTTTCCTCTTGCAGCAAACTTCAACAGCCATCGAAATCTTCAAGGTCCTTTAACGAGATGTTTGCAGCCTCTCCGTCAGCTCAAAGCCCACCTAATAGCCCAGACTGGGCATTCAACCAGGTATATTACAAAATGGACATTTTCTGTGAAGCTGTGAGCATTCCTCTTTTCCACAGACAGTAGCATTCACCCTCAGAAACATACCTTATTGGCAAGGTTGCCTTGCCCACTCCTTGATCTCCAAAAAGAGAGTAAAGCTGCAAAAGGTTCAGAGAAGGTGATATCAGATACATGGAACAGCTACTGCCCAGTGAAAAATAGTGGGGCTTTCAGCCAGAACACCCGTAACTGCAAGTGGAGGAGAAGGAATATGGTAGAAAGTCACAAAATCACAAATCATGTAGACACTGGATAGGGATTGACTACTTCCTGGCACTACAAGTACAAATGTGAGTGATGGGCAAAGGAAGCTGGTAGGAGTTAGATTCAAAACCAAGCTTCAAAAGAAGGTTGTGGTTCTTCATTCAGCAGCTGGTTGGTGCCCAGAGAACTTGCTTACATGTATTGCGGATGAAAGAGGTTTGTTTGTGCTGAAGTGGGTATTAAACAAGTATTTGGAAGAGTGATCCATTGGGAGTTACTTAATAGAAAAATCATTACAAACTTAGAAAAGTCTTTCATCTGAAAATGTTTGAGGTCTGGGAGAGTAATAGGAGAAAATATCATCTATGCTTGCTCAGTTCTTCTGTATATGTTGGCTGCTGGCTGTTTTCACTTTGGGTCCAGTACACTCGTAGTCTAAACCAGCACAGCCATTCTTATGGCTGACACTAAAACTACAATTGCTTGCTATTTAGAACTAAATTCAGCATCCTTCTGAATGAAGATGAAAGACCTTCAGGGTTTTTTCCTCATTTTCTTATGATTTTCCTTCAAAATTACAGCTTTTTGAAATGTAGAAAAGGTTCTGGCATATGCATTTGAATGTTAATGAAGGCATTTTTAATCACATTAGGGGTTTGTTTTGTCTAAATGAAGTTGCTTATCTGGCATAGGAGCCAGTTTCAGGGACAGCCAGGATTGTAGCTGTAGGCTTCTTGGATTACAGATAAGAGGATACGAGTGCGCTTTTTTCCACTGGTGGCTGGATCACATGTTCTGTTTCAGTTACTTTCCTTGATTAGATAGCCTGTGGCTTTTTCATTCTCAGGAGAAAATGTGGTTTTGTCAGTGCATATAAATACGTCAAGTATTCTGAGTACACATAAACTTTTGGAAATGGTAGTGTATAAAATATTTTTAAAAGCTTCATAAATGCTTAGAAGCCCATGAAATGCAATATTTAAGGTGTATAAAGTTATATCTGGGCTGGACCAGCCTGATCACCAGAAATTATATTTTTCTAAATACATTAAATGTGTAATTTAATGTGCTCTTATGAATTTCCACAGAGGTCTGTTTCCTTTGTTTCGATACCTGTTTATAGGTTTTGGTCCGTCCTTTTGTAGAAGTTTCTTTTCAGCGAACAGTCTGCCGGACAACAACAGCAGAAGGTCCAAGCCCCAGCTGGAATGAGGAACTTGAGCTTCCATTTAGGTATGGCAAAATGAAACCAAATTATTTCTGATTAATAATAACTTAATTTGAGCATGCAAATTTATCCACATTTTCCTGTACTGTTCAAATCACTTTTTTGATTTCTTTAACCTCTTCAGAGCTCCTGATGGTGACTACAGCACCCACAGTTTGCAGTCGGTAAAAGACGAAGTCTTCATTAATGTTTTTGATGAAGTACTTCATGATGCTGTAGAGGTGAGTTCATAATTGAAGGACACTGTACATTACAGAATATTGTGAGCTTTTTGAAGTTGACAGAACAAGACTTTTCCATGTAATAACTTTCCCCCTCTTGTCCTTCTCTCTTCTCTCTTTTATCATTCCTTATGATTTTACATCTAGTCAATACTGCAAGGTTGTAGAGGGAGAAATTTTTACAGTGCTAACCTTTGTACAAATTCAGCTTGTACCACGTAAAATGCTGCTAGAGTTGAACACATGTATGTAGTATGCTTTACTGATACTTAATGGAATTGGCGATCCTAAAATTGAGAGGCATCATGAATTGTAATCTGAATTCTGTTCTTAACCTTAATCAGAACTTTTTACTTCATTCCATATGAGTGATCCAGTTCTTGTATTTTTTACTAACTATTTTGTTACACTTTGTCTCATCTTGTTTTACAAGCTCTTTGGTGAAATAATAAAAAAACCCCAAACCATCTATTGGTTGTATGCATTAATTGATTCGAATGAGACAAAAATTGCAAGTACTAGTAACAAGAAATTTTTGTAAGCTCTCAGTGTGGGCATAACTCGTTCCCCTGTTGAATCCAATCAAAGCTTTCCTAGTCAATTCAGCATATACAAAAATAGCAGCACTCAAAAATCTTGAAAACATAACCCAAAAATAAATAATGCACACACTTCACTGAGAACAGAATTCTGTCCTCAAAACTGAAATGATACTTGATGAAGCAGAAGGAAGAAAGCTACACTCTTGAAATTTGGATGTCATTCTAGAGATTTTTTTCTTAAAATAAGTTCTGGGCTGATCATACAAGATTTGGAAATCTCTGATAGGCAGTACACATGAAAACAGTTTTTCCATTTCACAGGGTTTAGTTAGATTTTCATACCATTTTAACTTCAAAAAGCTTTACTAAATACAGGTAAAATAGTGCATTAGAAGACCAGAGCTTCATTTACTTTGTCTGAGAAGACTCTTGTGGACTCCTTGTCAGACTTCTTAAGTTCTCTATCACAGGTTATAGAGGACTTGAACCCTCAAGTGCAAGCACATTGTATCATGGACTGTGATGTGCTTATGTTTTCAGCATCTGGTGTGCCTGAAAGGTGTGCAGAATAATTCTGCTGCACTAATAATGGAACTGATACTTACAGAAAATTTTTAATACAGAATTTTTATTAATGCCTTGATTAAATTGTTGATTGAATTAAAGGAAGTGAAGCTGTCTTACAAAGTGTGATGTTGGGCAACTTTTTAATAGGATGATCGTGAAAGAGGAAGTGAAATCCACACTCGTATTGAGAGACACTGGCTGGGATGTGTTAAGATTCCATTTGCTACCATATATTTTCAAGCAAGGGTAAGTGATTTTACTTGAAGTAAAATACAGAACTGAGAATGGAAAAGGGCTGGAAATGGAATGTCAGATTTAATTATATTCTTTGTAATTGTTAGTTTATTTTTATGGAATTGTTTGAAGAGGTCTTTGAAACCACTGGGATTTTTTGGACAGATTTGGTGAGTATTTGCCAGTAAGTTCAAGGTTTTGAAGGGAGAAGGGATAAACAAAATGTACTCAACAGTGACAGTGCAGCCTGGCTTCCTTCAGTAGCAAGGTTAAAAGCACAGATTTTTAAGACGCAGTGGCTTTTGAGGTCTCTAGTACTGCACAACTCTGATAGATGAACTAGGAATAGAATCACCTAGGTAGGTGAGGAAATCTGACCAAACATTTTTTTCCACACTTCTCATGAATCACCAGATTTTCACCTTTGCCTCTCCCAATCCCTTCTTTCTTCTATTTTTAGAACTTTTAAAGGGAAGCTTTCTTCAAGAAATAGCAACAGTTAGTCATGGGAGTAATAGTAAAACATGCACTTCTTCACAGAGGAAAGACTTTTTTTGTCCAGCTGCTCATCCTGGACTTAGTATAAGGAAACTAATTCTTTCCATTGATAGTCCTATTCCATTGTAATAGTGCTGTGGGACTTCTTCTGCGTGGCAGGTGCTTTTATGTGTAGATCAAATCATCTTCTCACAAAAGTCAGAATCTTCATGAAGTAAGAAACTGAGACATCAGTTGCATTCCTAACAACACATTCATTTGCTCTTTTCTGGCTGTATGGGGCACTTCTCAGAACCTTAAGGACTTCAAGAGCCTCCCAGATTGTTTGGGTGGAGGGTAAATCTAGAGGAGTCTCATTTAATTTAAGTGCAGTGCTTGGTGATCAAAGTGGTTTTCTTGGGCTGTCTGCAAGGCGTAACAGAAAGTAATTGTCGTGGGATTCAGGAAAGCATGGGATTCTTTTCATTGCTGAGGAATTTTGGACAGTGTATGTCTAACCAGGCTTAGTCCACTTGTTTCTGCTAGATCATTAATAATATGCTCTCTTCAGCTTGGGAGGTTAATCAGTTAATTTATCTCTTTGAGGGTTGTGGTTCCCCATATAATGAAGCTTACACTGATTTTAAAGAAGGTGTAAGTAGTAAGGTCTGACCTTCTTTTCATGAGTCCTTGGCCATCCTGTGCAGACAATGTCACGTAATGTGACCACCATTGCTATAGGTCAACAAACAAGAAACAACAAGATCCGGTGCTCATTTTTAGGGAATTGTTCCATGTTGAATGAATGAAATTCACCTGAGAAGTGTGAGATTTAATGGGCAGACTTAACATTTTAACAGACTGCTTACCAATACGTATTGAAGGACACAACCACCATCCACAATCCATCTCTAAGGATTTCCCATACTGATGTCAGCCTCTGTTCTTCATACTTCTTCTTGGTCTTTCTGTTGTAGAACCAGAGTAGCTCCAGAATTCCTGTCAGATACATTTCTGACTCCTTTGAGGAGGTGTTGGAGTTTGTGATTGCCTAAGCATAGTGTGAGTGCTTGTATAGATCTTTCCAGCAGTAGAGATTCTTTGCACTTGAACAGGATTTCATATGGAATTTGAAAAAGCCTGATCAGCACAGTGGTTGTATCAAGGTGCATCTAGCAATTAAATTTCAGTAGCAAATGAAGCATTTTATCATCCTGTTCTAATATACTGCAGCAGAAATTTTGAGTGATATATTTAGTTTTCTCCTCATCAAAACTTAATTTTGTTCTTAAATGTTTGATGAGCCATGCCAGTGAGTCATCTGTTCATTTTCCACATCCAATGAAGATACCCTTTCTGGTGGCAGTTGCCTTAACTGTGTCTGAATCAGGAGCTTAATTTTTTTCTCCTAAAACTGGGTACCTTCACTGTTGAAACCTGCCCAAGCAAGTGTGCAGCCTGCCATCTCTTGTCTCACCCAGCCCTTCAGAAAGACCTTATTCTCTGTTTGTGGTGGCAGGGGGAGCTGCAAAGGGCTGGTGAGTCTGTCAGGGTACTTCCGTGGGGAAGCTGGAAAAATGGGCCCAGTTCCAGTTCCACCCAAGAAGCATCAGTAGGTTCTGCATGGAAGGGGGTTCCATCACTGAGATGCTGGAAATCATTCCCATGTCACTCATAGGCAAAGACCCCTTGGTCTGCTCCTGCCTTGAGAAGCACAGTCCTGCAACCCATATTTTGCCAATTTTTCATTTTTCCAGGTAAATAGAGCTATGTAGAGTTTGCTGTTTGAAAGAAAAATAGTGAAAGGCTGGCACTCTTTTCTTTCTCTGTGAACTAGTGTATATGATTTCCATTTTATTGAATACTAGTGTTCATAATATGCAAGAGAGGCTGAAATCAAGTTGTGATTAATATATTTAACAATATGATATCTCGTGTTTTCCCCACAGTTAATCAACATAAATATCATATTCTCTCATTTTATTATTTTGTAGCTTAAAATAACAATCAAAAGAAGAAAATATGTGGACACAAGTAGCAAATTTATGTGAGAGGGAACTTCTGCTTTTAATGAGAAATATTTCTCTATATCTATTGTAGATTGATGGTACATTTAAGGTCAATATTCCTCCAGTCCTCCTTGGCTACAGCAAAGAAAAGAACCTGGGAATGGAGAGAGGTTATGATTCTGTGCAAAATCTGAGCGAGGGCTCATATATAACACTGTTTATTACCACTGAACCACAGCTCATCCCCGGAGAGTCTGTCAGAGAGAAGGTAACTAATCAGTAATTCATCATACTCTTGCTCATTGTTTCCAGTGGTGCAGTTCTTGAGATGCATATTAATAGGTCTCCTTAGAGTACCAAAGCAGATGAATGCAAGTACAGGACCTTCATACAAATTCGGAGTGGTTTATTTCAGATTTTTTATCTCAGTTCAATTTAATTAGATGCACCATTAAGTGAGATGTGCACTTAATGCATGAGAAATAACTTTGCTCAGTATCTAATTTTAGTCTTAAGAGAAAGCAAATTTGCATTCATATCTGTGAGCAGGTAGTTTTTCCCTGTACTTTTGTAAACAGCAAAGCATTCATGTGAGTATTTGTGAACAGTGAACAAAAAGGAGATGGCAGGTGCAAAGAGTATTTTCTTGCTTCTGTGTTTATACTGTTCAAATGAGCATTTATTATTTATGGCTTCACGCATGCCTCCAGATCTTGAAGATAATTTTTAAACAGCAGCTGCTATTTTTTTCAGTTTCATTAGTAAACCAGAAGTGCCATAGACTAACAACAATAGTTGTTACAATTCTTTGCTGCAGCTCTCCAGATGCAACACATGCACTTATTATAGAAAGCGCTTGCCGTAAAATGAAAATAACTAACTAAATAATTTGCCATCCTTTCTTCCTATTCCTGGCCTGCAGAGAATTTGAAATGCTTGTGTAGTGTTTTAGGATGCTAAGCATAATTTTACTTTAATTTTATTACATCTTTTTTGTTTCTTTACTTATTTTTCCTCTCTTTTCTGCTGTCCTTCCTGAACCTCTATATAGATGAATGAAATGCTTAAGAAGGTACAATATTAACAAATCAGTTGAGATATTCGTGTTGTTCCCAGGTTAAGATTTAGCTTGGGGTTGTGCCATTCAGCAACCTTTTTGCAGTTTGTGTTACTTGACCGTGACATAGTAATTGTTTATTTGCCAGTAATACTTGCAGTAAATTGCTGTATTTAAATTTATAATGTGCCAGAGGCTGTACTTTTCTGCTGTTAATTGTGGTTGAGAAGAATCACCACTGTGTGCCTTCTCTGCTATCTTGGTGGTCTAGCTGCAGGCCAGTGCCCAGCTGTTCCTCCTCAGGTTAGTTTGAGAAGAGTAACAAATGACAAAAGTGGCTTATTTTAAACAAAAATATTATGAAGGATGAACTTTAATTGTCTGCACCACTAGAAGTATACAAGGAATTCTAAGTAGATAATTTTGACCAATCCTAATACCTTTAAAAGATGACATCTTTTAAAGGTAACATGACAAAATAATTGTCATTGTTATATAATTAATATGTGCTTTTGAGTCCTACACTTGCTTCTGGAAAATCTCATTTAAAAAATGTGGAAATTTTAGACACTTCTGAATTAAAAGGATTCATCTGAAAATCACTTGAACCTTCTCTGCAAATATTTTGGCATTAAGCAGAGTTGTTGCAGTATTATTTATATAATAATCACTGGGATTTTATGCATGATGTCAATTGTGGTTTTAATGGAGTGCTATGGGAATAGCACATACGATTAGTACCTAACCATAATTGTTTCCTTTTGACTTAGTATGTGGTGTTACATCCTTATCCCCACAGTGTTACTTGGCCATAACTTTCACTGCATTTTTCAGTGCTTTAATAAAGCCAGCTTATACATATAGATCATTATGGGCACTCATAAGTAAATGCAAATTACGTGATTTTCCATTGCCTTGACCTTTCTTACATGTCTGTAAGTAAAACTTTTTACTACAAGGCAAGTTAAAAATGCTATTAGGAAAGAATTTAACACTCTTTTTATTGTCCTCTAAGTGGTGAAATATGGCCAAATATAGTAAAGGCTTAAGTCCAAACTATAAATAAAACCGCTTTTGTATAAATTCTACTGTCTTTTGAAGTTTGATACCCAAGAAGATGAGAAACTGCTCCAGGCAGCAGAAAAATATGAAGCTGAATGTACATCAAAGTTTCCAACCCGCCAGTGCCTAACAACTGTAATTGACCTTGATGGGAAAACAGTTTTTATTACCAGATATATCAAACCTCTGAATCCACCACAGGAGCTTCTTGATGCCATCCCAAATAGATCTCAAACAGCAGCAGTAAGTACTGAGAAAAGCTTGTAAAGTCTCTGGGATACAGCTTTCAAGATGTTTGTTTGTTTGCCTGTGCATGTGCACATAAGCAAATCCCAGCTTTGTGTCTCTCCTGTACAGCTACACCTTTTGCAAAGGAAAAACTACAGTACAAAATAAAGTAGAGTGACTATGTGTAATACACGGTAAATCCAACTGTAATGATACTGTAAAATATTATTTGTCTTCTCAGGGGAAAAAAGTAAATATATTAATGAGTATTGTCCTTTAAAAGACAAAGAATTATGCCAAACCTCAATGGCAGTAAATCATATCAGTCTTTGATACAAGTTCTAAAATGAGCTAATGTTACGATCCAGTTTAAACCCAGAAAAGCAAAGAAAGCTAAGTCTCTGTGCATAAACCGGAAAGAACTTAGAAGGTTCAAAATATTCCCAGAAATGAGATTAAAACCAAACGAGGTTAGATGTTGATGCCAAAAAATGGATGTATTTTATTTAATAGTAAAAGAGGCAAAGAGAAGGGAAGAGAAAAGAAAGAGAGAAAGAAATGGAAGAAAGAAGTGTGCGTGGGGGGTGGGGGAACAGGGAGAGGTGACAGGGGTTAGGTGGAAGCATCCAAGGGTCCCAACGACGTCTCGTTGCTCCCCTCCATCTGCTCTGCTGGGGTGAGGGTCCCCCGTCGCTGCCGTGGCCACACCACCACAGGCTCGGCCACGCCGCCACACGCCAGCACACCACACGCCAAAGAGTGCAGAATCCCGTGGATTAATGTACGCTTTGGGCCAGGTGGGAACACCCACGTGCCTCCTCTTGCAGGGGCTGGCTTGACACTGTCCCTTGCAACACTGAGGGTCTGTTGCATCATCTCTGGTGCTCTGGTGCAGCGTCTGGGGACCCCTTTGAGGGGGGCCCCTGTGATGGGCCATGTCACCCCCTTCTGCTGTGGATAAGCTTCCCCCCCCAGTGAGGACCCCTCAGCTGGGCTCCCCTGCACAGGGGAGGATGGGCAGTCACTGCACCTCTGACCACAGGCTTTTCCCAGATACCCAAAGCCTCTCCTCCTCCCACCCTTTGGTGGAGGGTCTGTGTGAGCCTGGCAGCTGATAGCCCTGGGGCTGTGGTCTCCACCTTGGAGGTGTTAAGCCTGTGCTTTGTGAATGTCCCCAGCCCCTGTTACTTTATCTTATCTTCATCAGTGAGCAGTGTAAGGCCTCAGTCAGGGTGTGGTAGTCTTCTTTGCAGCTTTTGTAATACAGTTTTAAAAGTCCTTTAAGAAAATGTTTAAGTCATAAAATATAATATTTCAGTCTCTGACAGCTAACTGCTACTGTAATGAGGTTATTCAGTGTTTTGTTATTGAGTGGAAACAGCAGTATTCTTCACATCTAGTATAATAACACCAGAATATTATGAATTAAAGGATGACTTGCTCTGTTTTGTTTTCTTGCAGGAACTGGTGGCTCGATATGTTGCTTTGATTCCTTTTTTGCCAGATAGTGTGTCATTTGCTGGAATTTGTGATTTATGGAGTACATCAGATGTAAGCAACGCATTAAACAGAAGTTCTTTATCCTCTTGAATGTGATGTAGCATCCTAGTGGCCACTGTTTTTGGGGGGAGGTTGTAGTAGATTAGCTCTTGAGGTCCCTTCAGACCTAAATTATTCTGTGATTCTGTTATTGTGAGGACTATTTTTCTTTGAGACATTTATTTCAAAGAATAAGGACCAAAGCGTGAAAAAAGTTGCTCATTCTGATCTGAGCCAAAAATTTTATCTTTGATAGGTTGAAAGTAGCTAAGAATACCTTAGGGCTTTAAAGCATCTCCCGTTTTTTCCGTTATAAACCAGTCCGTAATGTCATAGTCATGTGCAAGTGAAGGGATGCTGACTGATGGAGACTTTACAACTAGACTTAAAATGGATCATTGTCATTCCAAGGAACTGCAAAAAAGACATTGCATGTAGTGTCAGCAATAATGGGATATTTAGCCTTCTCTGTCACATAAATCCTGTCATTTAGAGAATAACGGCAGACATTGTTGATCACAGTTGAAGTTTTTATCATCTCAGAACTTTCCTGAAAAATTGTCTTTCTAAAAAAGACAAAGACCCTGGTTCTTGTAATAAAATCTCAGGTCTCATGGGTTCTCACACCATTAACTCTTCATCCTGTGTGTTGAAGCAGTGACCAATAAACAGTAAAGATCAGTTGCAAAGATCTGAGAGGACTCCTTGCTTCAGATGTGTTAAGAAACATTATCAAATGTTGTAAGTTGGTAACTGCTTAGAAAGACCTTTTTTTTTTTTTTTTTTTTTTTCTTAATACCTCAATTAGCAATTTCTTTATCTTCTGGCGGGAGATGAGGAAGAACACGCCGTGCTCTTGTGTAATTATTTTCTTGGTATGGGGAAAAAAGCCTGGCTTATCATTGGAAATGCTATTCCTGAGGTAAGAAGATTCTTTCATTTGGCGTAAGTATTAACTTTTATTCTGTGAAGTCTTTGGCCCCCAGCAATGGATAGTTGTTTATTGCTGGGATGTTTTTCCAGGATATTATCTAAACATTGGTGCTGAGAACTGATTTTTTTAGAGAAACAAATAAAAAATTGAAAGTATATTTTAGTATATGTCTGGGTTTTTTCCTGGACTTCTGTTTCCATGCTTAAACTCGTAGTAGTTGTCATCATAATATACCAAATATCTGTAACCCTTGATTTGATTTTGGCTTGTATAAATGGTGCATCCAGGACAAATTGATGGAGACAGTCCCTTCATAGTGGCTCAGTCATGGATACAAGGACTGTGACAGAGTTTGTGTGGGATTTGGTACAGGTTCAGAGATTATAGGAGAGGGCTAGGGGCAGGCCAGAGATTGTTAATGGTCACACACATATGCTGATTCTCTCTCTGGCTGATGGCAGAGCTGCAGCAATAGCAAAGATAGATTGGTTCAGGCTGGACAAGTCCCTCTCCCTCTGCCCACTGTAATGCAGGCAGTGTCTGCTCTGCCTTGGGCTGCTGGGAGCCACTGTGGCAGCAGTTTGTCTCAGACTGGCCCAGAACTGAAACACTGAGGTTGTTTTGCCCCTTGGGAGATGCCTTTGTTCTCAGGGAAGCACTCAGATTTCCAAGTAACCAATACTGCTCTTTTCAAAAAGGTGGTAACTGTTTACAATGCAAATTTCTATGTACATGTGAAAGTTTTGCTGCAGAGAATTTTGGTAAAAATTTCTGTCCAGGCTGGTTTTTTAAGCACATTCTGAGATACTGCAGTGACAGGAACAGGTACTCAGATACATTCCTTCCCCTCAAAGTCTGATGGAGATGCTAGTCATTAATAAAGCATTTTGTAAGGAGGGGATTTATTCCAGGTATTTCAAGATACCTTAACAATATAGGAGTTGACAAGAACATGGAAGAGCAGTTTAGGGATTCCTGGCAGAGAATGTAGAGAGCTGGGAAATTCCTTACATGCCTGTGAGGAAGGCTGATGGCTGAGGCACAGAGTGCGCTGCCCAAGTCCTTCAGTTCGGAGATTGCCCATGGATGAGAGCTGTGGCAGTAGCCAAGTAGGACGTGTTGGTACTGAAGCAGCATCTGGTAAACATTCCTGTATGTGGAATTTCACATCTGTTTGTAGCTGAAACAAGACAACTTTCAGAATCTGTATGTTAAGAATAGCTCAGAGCTCTGTATGTCTGACATTTCTCTGCCACATTATTATGTAAGTGTTGAACTGTAATGAACCTGTAAATTCTTCCAAGCAGTTTGCCCTAAAAACCACTATCAATTTCAATTGTAAAAATTTAGTATTCCAAAGAACACAAAGCATATTGTCCTTGTAACCAGTTTTCAAACATCTTTCACATTCTTTATTTTTTTCTTTCCTAGGGACCAACTGCATATGTATTAACTTTGGAACAAAGTCAGTATGTAATTTGGAATCCCAGTACTGGATGTTTTTATGGGCAGTATGATACTTTTTGCCCCTTACAAAATGTGTACTGTCTGATCAGCTGTGATAATGTAAGTGTGCCCAGTCTTGTCACATTTCTATACATGTAAGGGTCAATAACTTGATTTTTTTTTAACCTTTGGCATCATTTGTTCATCATTGTAACTATATTTAGGCTATCATTTATTAGCAATATTATTCAATCTTAAGTAGGTTTTTCAGCTGCTTTAGATACTTAAAGATTTTTTAATCAGCATTTAGGTGGATCAAGAGATCTGTTAATATTTTTCATTACTGAGTTTTACTTACATGCTTCCCAGAGTGGATGGCCTAAGATTAGAGCTGCTTAGTTGAGGAGTAGTCATTCCCCAAAGATAATAGTTTGTAGGTGAAATGTGACTGAAAAATAAGAAACAAAGTATAAAGGAGTCACTTAAGTTGCCCATGTGACACTGGGCACAGCCTGAATGGATCAATGTGCACAACACAGAGCTGGCACCTCAGGGCACAAAAACAATACAGGTTTTCTGCCTGGCATCAAGTCTTCCCATTTATTTGCAAATACACAGGTAATACTAGTGCATGTTCATGATATATTATTCATTGTGTGGCTGTAAACTCTCCGAGATAGTGGGGGGAGAGATTGTAAGAGCTGTGCTGCTCTGGGCAGGTGAAGGAGAGGCCACAGACTGGGAGCTGAGCCTGTGCTGGGAGGGTCAGAAACCCTGGGAACTGTCCTGCCAGCAGCATTCCCTGACTCGGTTGGAAGCCAGATCTCACATGTTCTGGGGACACAAATAGGGACATGATAATGAGGTAGAAAGATGTGTGAAAGTCTGAAAATGAGGAAACAGGGCAAACTTACAAAAAGAACCCTAGGGTTTATTTGAATGGAAGCTGGAAGTTGAGTTTAAAAGTTTGCTCCTCAGTTTTTTGGAATGCCACACATTATGAGTTTTGTTACTTAATTTTCTATGTTCTATTCAAAACACAGATCATGACTTTAGATGAGAATTTAATATTCTAAAGCACATTTATTTTAAAAGTAGTCAGTTCTTTCACTAAAAGCATTTTGAGGAGTGGCAGAGTTGTTTGGTTGGGGGTTTTTTAAGCAGTACTAAACCTGCAGTTAAGAAAACTGTAACTCGATTGTTAATTGCTGGAAGAAGGAACTAAGGACTTGAGCACTGACTTGAACTGCAGAGCACAGTATCTTTCAAGGCAACTAATTCCAGTCTCAGTGAGACTGAGCAGGTGTGCTGCATGCACCACAGCCACACCACGTCACATCCAACTGGGGCAGAACCAGCTGTCCTGGAAGCATCTACACAGAACCTCAGTTACAAAGGGTCGCACACATGATTAGCACATTTACATAGTAATTGCTGGTACATTTTGCAGCCTTAGCAATAGTCATTTAAAGGTTGTTTGAACAAGAATGCTACAGTGCTTGCACGCTCCAGACTAGGAGCAGAGGCCAAAATGAATGTCTGTAAAGAAGGAGAGTGCGAGATATGGGTTCCACCTGCTGACAAAATCTACACAGGAGCTGTGTCTTGTGTGTCTGCAATCTCTGCTTGTATTCTGCAAGATACACTTAAAAGAGCAGTGGCGCCAGGGTGCAGCAGCTACCAGGCATCACAGCCACAGCTGCACTGGGCTGGGCTTTTGGAAGAATTTAATCAGAATTCAGAAAAGACTTGTGCAGCAGTCCAGAGGGGTAGAAATGCAGCTCAGAACAGGAGAAAGAATTGCTACAGGAGGTTAACATTATATAGTATTTTATTGCTATGTAAGTGGAATGTGTTCTGTAGGTGTGATTATATGCTGACAGCTAAACCAGCTTTGCTTTCCTGTAGATTTGGTTTAATGTGCAAGAATATGATTCCCCAGGAAGGATAAATTTTGATATCAGCAAACCAAAACATTGGAAGCCTTTCTTTTCAAGAAGTTTGCCATTCCCTGGTCTCCGCAGCATTCAGGTATTGATGGATCTATTGCCAACTCAATTTGAGGGGTTGAGACATCACAGACTTGGTAGAAAGAAGCAGATACTAAGTTCCTTGGACTTCTTTAGTTAAGTATATTTATGTAATAGCACTGGTTTTTAAAAAAGATTTCCCACTTCCTCCTTTAAAAAAATGAAAGCAGGAGTACTGCAAAAAGCTGATTTTATACAGAATTAATGCTTTTGCCCTCTATGTAAGATCTCAGGACAACAGTGAATAAATGGGACGTATCTTTAACAAAAATGTATCTCAAGTAGGAGCTTCGTATTATAAAGAAAATGTCGACTTTTGTCTCATGGCTAAGAAGGCATTTTTTCAAGCTGTATGAACATCCTAAGTAAAAGGCCATAAATTTCTGTACAGTTATCAAAGGTGTAAGCAGTTGAAATTTACTGGGGGAAAAAACCCCCAGCATTACACACAAATATCTAGTTAAACCTTTATCATGTCTCTATTAAGGAATATATTATTTTAGCATAATTGTAAATTCCTGTGAGCATCATCAAGGCAGAAACTCCTGAAGTTACATTGTTATATGTCTAGAAGAGATTGCATGTTTTAATATTTGTTTTATTTATTGCTAGCCTGAAGAATTAACTTACGAGCATTCGGATATGGCAGCTGCACTGGAACTACAGAGCAGGTACTTCTACCTCCAAAACAAGTGCCATCAGTGCCGATACCAAAGCAATCCTAGGTAGTCATGCCTAGACCTAAAAACCTGCTCTGAATGCCAGGAGAACGGCCCAAAAAATCAGAAGCTATTGTTTCAGGGCTTTTTAAAATTGTCTTTCTTCAATAGAGATTGCGAGATAGAAAGAACTAATCAATCATTGCTCTACCATTTCCCAAAAAGCAAAATGGTGTGGGGGGGATGAGAGGAGAGAGTGTAAACTAAAAGAGGATTGTAAGCCCATGGCCTTCCATGCAGGCACTGACAATGCAGACATTACTACACAGCTTTGTTGGCTTCTCTGCACTTTTAGTGAGCAGTAAGTTTAACCGAGGTTCTCAGAATCTGTACTGTCTGCCAAGGGAGATTAGTTCAGATATCCAATACTAGAATTGTAATAACCAGTCTTATCTTATTGCAGGATTGAAAAAATATTAAAAGATAAGATTATGGAATGGAGACCAATGCGCCCAACACGTTGGAACAGATACTGCACCTCCACCCTCCGTAACTTTTTGCCGCTGCTGGAACAAAACCAAGGCAAAGATGTAGAAAATGACCATCAGGCAGAGCTGCAGAAACAGCTGGGAGATTACAGGGTACACCTGTGAACATAAATGGCTTGTGCATAGAAGCAAGAAGTGAAATCCCTAGGATTTAGTATTGCCACTCCATGGTATAGAAGAGTGTCCTAGGCTGGTTATTTCTTCTACTATCAAAATTCACAAGAGATTTTATACCAAAGATAAACCATTGTAATATTTATAGAGTGAAGCAGTGATGATCTGGTTTATTTCATTTGTAATGTTGAAGATAAAAAGTTTCTGCTGAACATAAGAATGTAAAGTTAATTGGGTGCAGTGTTGTTTTATTGCTGCACAATAGCCACTACTGCCAATACATACACATGAGTGCAGTCTCCCAGCAGCAGCTGCTATGGGGCTGATTGGTGCAGCAGCTCTCAGGGTCAGTACGAACCTGGTACTGGTGCTGAGTAGTGCTACACACAGTCTACTTCCAGGAACCCACACAATATGCTTTTCTTCAGTCTTCACTCTCTAAAGACAGAAGAGAATTGACTGATGTGTTTACTGCAGCCACTGATGTGCCTGGTGCATTCTTCCTCCAGGCTGTTGGAAGGGCCTTCTGTTTCCCACATGGAACACCTGTGGCAGTACTGGCAACTCTGGCCAGCCCCAAAATGAGTTGAGGTTTCAGTTCAGTTGGGCAGGAGACATTTGCTCAAGTCCCCAGCCAGGAGAACACAGTGACTTAAAACCACCACAAGACAAAAAAGCAATGAAGTTCTGCTGTGTGTTTATTAATGTAACTTTATTCTAGCAGATTCTAAATAACTTCACTTTGAGCTTAAACCAAATTAAAGAGGAAAAATGTCAGAAGCTTGCCTGGAGTGTGTGAAAGAGGGAGGTGTTATCAAAATACAAACATAGTTTCTTCTATTGCATCTCCTCAGGCTGGCAATAGAGAAGATAATCTGTTTTACTCAGCATGTAAACTTTTTTAAACTATGTATTTATTCAGGTGCCTTCACCTTTTCTTCTTACATATTTTTTTTCCTCTTTCTTTTTCCCAGGTCTCTGGCTTTCCTATTCATATGCCATATTCTGAAGTGAGACCTTTAATAGAAGCTGTACACAGCACGGGAGTTCACACCATTGATGTTTCCAACGTAGAATTTGCTCTAGCTGTGTATGTTCACGCTTATCCCCAAAATGTTCTCTCTATATGGATTTATGTTGCTTCACTTGTGCGAAATAGGTAGTATAGACCAGTCAGAATCCTGCAAGAATTTTGCTTATATAGGTGTAAATATAAGATTTCTCTTACTGCTGAACTATTCCAAGTATTTAAAAATCAAATGAGAACATGATTTTTCGTAGCTTTATTTGCCCTAAAACCACTGAAGATACTAATTACTGCTAAGGAAGAGACAGCCAGCTTAAATTTCCAGTACTAATAGGTGATTTTTATATAGTCTTTTATAGCTCCCTGTGGAACCTCACACTCTTAAAAGCATTACACGTGCCCACATATAAGTGACAGTGCAGAGTAAAATGTTTCCTTGGCACCTCTTCAAGAGTATTTTTAGCTAGTTTATCTACAGCCCTTCTTCCTCTTCAAACACACTTGTAAATAAAAAAATTTTCCTGTACCTCAGTTTCTGAATTTTTATCTATGAATAAATTTCATGTACCAAAGAGCCATCAGTAAAGGCCATACTTCAATTTTTAAGAGGCTGCTTCATATCCTACTCCATATTTTATATCTGTATAATGCCAGCACCATTTAGAGGTGTAAGAAATTTTCTTAAGAATTTAAAGATGAAAGATTTAATAAATATTTATACCAAACCTTAAGCAGAAGCTCATTCCTTTTATAGAAGAATTTGATTAAATTACCTAGGACTAGGAAATACTTGTCTGCAAGTTAGCACACTTGCAAGTAAAAGATTATCAAAAGAATATTTACTAAAAATCAAATTCACTTATTAGTATGTAAGTAGTTGTGCTATTAATACTGATATAAATACATATCCTTTTCCTGCTGTTATCTTGCTAATCAAACTCTTCCAAATAAAAATGACAGTGGGTTGAGCTTAGGAAGAGCATTCATCAGGACCCTGCACTTGCTTTTGTTGAATTTCAGATGGTTCCTTTCTGCCAATCTCTCCAACCTGCCCAGGTCCTTCTGAAGGGCTGCACAGCACTCAGGGAGATCAGCCCAGAACTCCTCTCAGCTTTGTGTTGTCAGTGAACTTGCTGAGGAGGCATCTGGGCTTCATCCCAGTCACTTATGAGTAAGTTAAATAATAAGTGAGCCCAGTATTGAACCCTGGGGGACACCGCTAATGAGAGGCAGCCTTTTAGGATCTGCTGTTCAGCCAGTTCTCAATTCACCTCACTGTCCACTCATCCAACCCACACTTCTGAGTTTGCCCGTAAGGACGGTGTGGGATACAGTGTTGAAAGCTTTGCTGAAGTTGGGGTTGACAGTATCCACTGCTCTCCCCTCATCTGGCCAGGTAGTTGTTTCATCATAGAGGGAAGGAGGGTTGGTCAAACAGTGAATCCATCCTGACTATTCCTGATCCCTTTATCATCCATGCAAATAGAGATGGCCTCCAGAGTGAGATACTCCATTACCTTTCAGGGATTGGGGTGATGCTGATTGGCCAGTCATTCCCTGAATTCTCCTTTGAAGACCAGGGTGACATTTGCTTTCTTGCAGTCCTCAGCCACCTCTCCTGATCTCCATGACCTTTCAAAGATGATCATGAGTGGCCTCACTATAGTGTTGGCCAGCTCTCAGCACTCATGGACTAGTTGAGAGTCAGGGGTTGCTGCCACAGGTTCCCTCCCCTTCTACAGACCCCACTAGAAAGTACACTGTCATCACATAATGCTTTGCTGAACAGTGATGACATCTCCCAGGTTTAGTCCACAGTGTACCTGCAGCTCTTTCCATCCTCAGTTGTGTCTCTACCAGTCTGCACAGAAAATACCACCCAGCAGTCAGTAGAAGCACCTCTGGCTGCACCTTGCCAGCCTCAGGGAGGAAAGTTCTGGAAATAGATACAAGCAAGCCCACTGCGTACATTGTTACCAACAGTCTCAGCCAGCCTCACAAAAATGGTGATCCATCAACCTTTGGGCACAGTCAATGCAGCTTCCCTGAAGGTAAGTTGCTGGATCAGTGGTGTCCTTCTGTAGGCTTCAACTGAGCACTGAACATTCTGCTTCTGGCCCACAGTCAGTGCTAACCACCACCAGCTGACTCCACAGTAAGTCTAAACTCACTGGTGTTTTCTTACTTTACTCTTCAGTTTAGTGTGACCAAGATGGTGCCAAAACTTGCAGTTTATTGCAATCTCCAGCTCTGCCTGCACACCAACTTCCCAGACACCGAGAATCTTGAAAGCTACTATGTCACCATGACTGCTGTTCTAAATAAATACTACTCAAAAAAATTCATCTGTTGGGGAAGATGAAACAGGAAAACCTTGGAAATATGATTGCCTGACAAAAGATTTTGGGAATATGAAAACTACAGGCAACATCGAAATGAAAGCCACTTTTGAAATACCAGGTCTTAGTTACTGAACAACTAGAAAACAATGGTATGGCCACTGAAGATAATCCCCTCTTGATTGAACAATACCCTCTGCTTGCAGGCAGGTCCAAGGGTCAGAGCAGACCCTACTAGCTCAGCAGAAGGGGTCCAAAGAGTAGCTTTTAGAAGTTAAGATGTAACACTTTATGGTAATATAAGAACTCTTATAGGCTGTATGTAAATGCTATAAGATTTGTATCTTGTATTAGATTGGTTAGTGACAATTAGAATATTCAGTACAGAAGATGATTTATTGTATTGTAACCAGGACTTCAGACATTCTCTATTCCTCTCTTCCACTTCTACTCTTACTTCCACTCTTGCTCTTACACCCTCTCTCTCTCTCTCACCTGCTTACTCTCTTGGGCCTGCTCAGAGCTGAGTCAGGCAGCTCTGAGCAGTGCCCCTATACCCACGCCTTTACAATAAACCGACTGTGTCCCAAGACCTGCCTATAGAGATCTCTCCATCCGTCCATCCGTCTCCGTCCCGACCGAACCCGCCCGTAACCTACATTTATCCAATTAGGAAAACAGGTAAAAATTACTTTCTGTATTGTAAGTCCTAAAAATTAGGCAGGAGAAAAGAAAAACCTGTCTGCGTTCTAGAAAAGCAGCCACCTGCCCCTCCTCTGCTGGAGAAAAAAAACAGCCTGCAACTGTGCCACTCATGAGCAGGTGGCCATTGAACTTTACAACTTGCCCTGAGCTACGTTACTCATCCCTCACACAGTGCACACACACTACTCATATACGACTCCTCTCTTCCTAGCACACGTTTCACTCATCACATTGTTCTCTGCTCCCTGCCAGTCTCTACTGTCCAGAGAGGAATCTTTTTAACTATCAAAGCAAGGGGGGAAATGCATTGCTGTCTTTCATGTAGTTCAGATGAATGAAACTTGACTTTCTTGGAAGCTGTTTCAAAAATGCAACTTAGCACAGTTATGGGAACCATAAAAACAAACCAAAAGCCCCACACATACTGGACAGTTACAGCTCTGTAACCATGACAACACCCACCCACCCCAACCTCTGCAGCCTTCTGGCATGGCACTTTATACCTTAAAAGCATACATATTCAACTGCTGCATACACTTTTTTATTGGTGGGAATGTTTTATTTGAGTACGTCTTTCAAGCCCAAATACAAAACCAAATGCAAAAGGAAGGTGGCAATTTCCCTAATTTTGCAATATAAAGAACGACTTCAGGATGAGAGGAAAGGGGAAGAAAAAAGGATCCTAAAGATGTATAATTGTTACCCAAATGCAAACAATACAATTCAAATTCTCTGCAGAGGTTTATATTGTACTTACGGATTCAAAATTAAAAAAAGAAAGTCACCTAACACAAAATAATTCAGTAAAGTATATTTAAGTGCCAAAATTTGAATAAAGTGGCATTAAAAAAATCTGAAGATTTTCCCATCTTCCCCAAATTATGTAAAATAAAACCCAACACCCTTCAAGCCAAATGAGGTTGTGAGATTGTTACAACACTGTACAGTACACTCATAATTAAGATTTTGAAGTTGTGGGCAGGGTCAGGCTAGTATAACAAATCTCACTCCAAGGATTGTTAACACAAGATGCGAACTGTAAGTAAAGTGCATGAGAGGAAGCCTGCTCAGCTAAATGAAGTAGACTGAAAGATCAGAAGTCAGCGGTCATTCGCCAGAGCGGCAGCAGGCCCGAAAACCACACTGCAAATTCTGGCATCCACTGGCGGTTTCAGCATGAGGACCTGCACAAAAACAAAAGAAATGTGAAAAGAAGAAAAGGCCACTTACTTAGATTCATAATTCTCATAACCTGGTGATTCAAAAATGTCTCATTTTTTACAATGCACCACACTTCATTCAGCACCGTGAAGTCCGAAACGCTGCCAGTACTATCACGGTGTAAAAACCTCACTTGGAACAGGTATTTTTCAAGAAATTTTTGCTCCATAGCTTAGTCCCATGAAGATAACACATCTAAAATGACACGGAAGTACCATGAGCAACACTAAAAGAGCAACTTTAAGCTTGTCACAGTCAGCTTTCAGAACTGAGCATTTTTGACAATGCATTTTTAATTCCCATTTTTTAAATTCAGATGATGACATCATGGCATAACCAAAGAAACCATAACCTCCAAAACTATGTCTATGATAATAGAAACAGTTTTTTAGTCTGGAAAGTTCTTTTTTTCTCCCTGAACACCTTCATCGTTGGCCAGACTCTCACATACTCTTGACTGGAAATTCAAAAACTAAAGAGAGAATCACCTTAGTATCACTGCAGTCATCAGAAGCTGTAAGGCTAAAAATGAGCCATTCAGAAAGAAAGAACGAGTTGCAGGCACAGACAGTACAAACCAACACTGTAACTTGACCCACCTCCACTTACCTTCACTTACCCCTTTCATTTAAAATGTTAAAGTGACCATGAGATAAGAAATTATTGTATTTATTCAAACAGGATTTTATTTCCTGCAGCCATATGCCTGCTTTGAGAAACGTTTACACTCAGGTTGGCTGACCTCTGGCACCCAACAGAAACTGGAAGTGGGTTGCCGAGCCAACTCAAGCTGGTAAAGACCTAACCAGGACAACACAAATGTTCCCCATTTGTATAAGAAACAACAAGTATTTCAGGTGTTTTTAATGTATTTAGAAATACCAACAAAATCTTGTAATGAACTAGGGCACCATGCCATGTCTGGCTTTTTTTTCCCCCCTTCAACAGTAAAGTCATAATTCAATTAATTTCCAAGAACCTGGTGTCTTAAAACCAGCTTCCTACTTCATGCCACATACCAGTAAGCAATACTCTATACTGTAATTAAGTTAAGATGCATGAGACTGAATAAAACAAACCTAAAACTATAATGAAGGACAACAGTTACAGTACAGTGAACTTTTCATTGGTCAATAAACTCATTTTCCTTTTCAAATCTTTTCATTCACCTGAACTAAATTTTGATCCTCCACGTCACTTACGAGCTAGAGTTTGAAAGCTTCTTCGTAAGTCCTTTAGAAAGGAGACTCGGTGCTTCTGAACAGCTGGTTTAGCAGAGCATGTTCTGTGCAGCAGCATTTTCCAAGTCGTAGCTGACCTTCCCCAGCATTGCCACAGCTATGCAGCACAGCAGCGATTCTGAAGCAACTGTCACATTTCTAGCAAACTGCTTGTTGACAAAATGTACAGAACCACAGCATCCCAAGGAACGGAATACTCAGTATAATTCAGTATTGTTTTCCATCCTTTTCTTGCTCATTTTAAGGATGCTATTCCTCATGCTCCTAACTGGAACATACAGACTTCTAGGTCTGACCAATGCTCCATCTAGCACTACCTTCACCACTGGCAACAGCAAATGTTATCTAGGGACATGATATAAACCTATCATGCACACCTTTTGTGGTTTTCCAGCAACCCCAACTACTGCAGCAGGGACACTGAAATCCATTTCCTTCAGTATTTGTTTACGGCTCAGTTGTGCATGTGGGTTTTTTAACCTCTTTCTAAACCTCTTGACACTAACTCCTTCCACAATTCCCCACAGGAGCAAGTTCCAGAAGCTCACTACACTGTGCAACTGCTTTAAATCACCTACAGCTTCATCCAATGCCCATGAACTCTAATACTGCAAAATTTGGAGAATTATCACTGCACATTCGCCTCATCTACTGCTTTCCCAGTTCTGTAAACAGTCATGCCCTTTTCAGCCATCTCATTCCCAGATTGAAACATTCCAGCCTTTTGTGTTCAGTTCCCTAACTTTTTAGTAGGCCTCTTCTGTATCTTCTGTAACTCCGTTACATACTCTCCTCAGGATGGGGAGACCAAACCCGCATGCAGTGCTCCACAAGTGAGTGCCCCAAGGCTTCCAGGACCATGCACAGCACCCTCTATCTTGCTCTCACCACCCTGACGATGGTAACACTGGTGGCTTTTTTGGCTGCTGCTGCAAATAGGAAAGATCTCAGAATTAGCACCAACAGCTCTCTGAAATCATTATCTCCACACTGCAACTGCCAGCTCTGAATTCAGTTTCATAAAATCACAGTTTGATCATTCCCAACCACCCAGACCTTTAACCACACATAACGGCTGTAGTGAGGCTTCTCAGCAGTCCTTCTGGAAATCATCAGCATCAGTATCATTACTTGAAGACCACACAGCAGCACTCAAAAACTTGGAAATTACTGTGAGCATTTCTTACACCACAACACAAGGGAAATGCTGAGTAAGACTGATCTCACCACATAACTCTTGGGAGGGGAACAGGGAGAAAGCTGTCACCCCTCAGGTTCCTCCCCTGAACAGTGACCATTAAGCCCTTCCCTTTCTTCCTATCCTTTAGTTAGCTTTCAGTTTTTAAATTTAAACCACTCTTCCAGCAACTTAAGATCCCAAAAACTTGGATATTTCTGAGTAAATTGGATCATCTGAAAAGCTTATATGTTCATTTCCCAATTTATTAGGCACTGACTTACAAATGACATTAAGCATACGACAGTGAAATTTCACCCTTCTTCCCACACTGCATTTCTTGCCCCATGTCTAATCCTCACACCATCACTAACTTTCATTTATAGCCTGTGATAAAGAATTCTGATAAAATGAAATATTCAGGGTTCAAGCACATCTTCTGAAATCTGCCCTCCCCTGTATTCTTTCTTAGCATATACAGGTAATTCCCATAATCTGGAGGGTATTTTATGCTCTTATTAAAACAAGGTAGTAAGTGTCATTAATGGTTGTTTTAACAGGAAGGCTGTCAGTTGATCTCCTCCATCACAGGTCATTTATCTCCTCTATAAAAGCCCTAGTGCTCCTTAGTTTGTTCTTTTTTACATTTGATACAGACAGCAAAATTCAAATGCTGGGTTTGTTTCCCTGACTTTATTTACTACCACTGACCTTTGGCTACACCTCTTTGGCTTCGTAACCTCTGACCTCCCCAGTCTTTGCTATTGACCTCATTTGGACTAGACTTTGTTTTTGAATTCTCTCTAAGTTCAAATGGCCTCTTTAATCTTGCCAAAAAACACTGTCTTCTGTTTCCTTTGGAATCTCTATACGAGGTCTCCAATTCCTCTCACCTCACTGATGCATTAGGTTAAGCCATCTGGTCAACTGCATAACTTTCATATTGTCCAGTGTGATGATCATTTCAACCTAACAGTGAGGATGAATCACAGAATGGTTTGGGTTGGAAAGGACCTTTAAAGGTCATCTTGTTCCAACCCCCTTGCAATAATCAGGGACATCTTCAGCTAGGTTGCTCAGAGTGCCTTTCAGCCTGAAGCCAAATGCATCCAGGGATAGGTCTTGCACAACCTTTCTGGGCAACCTGTTCCACTATCTCCCATTTGCATTTTGCCCACTACTGCTTTTGGCACAGCCCAGTTAGCAATGCACTGTGTATCTACGAGGACACTGCTCCACACAGCAATTCCACACACTGCACGTGTTTTGAGGACCAGCTGATGATTTTGACTGAACTTTGACAGTTTTGATGGGCAGGTAGAGCAAGAAACCAGTGGCTGTTTGCAGTGTCAGGTTCTGGCTCCTGTAATAAGACATCTTGACAGGGATGATGAGCCAGTTACCATCACTGCTGGACTTAACAAGGAGCCCAAAATGTAGCCTTTTAAAACAACATGTGACAGAAGTGTGGGGAAGGAACAGCACATGCAGTGGATCATCCAGGGAACTGTATTTCACAAGGGTCCCTCTGACTGTGAAGGCTTAGTAAGTGCTACCAGTGAAGTGCTAAATGAAATGTGTTTTGGGTTCACCTGGGAAAGCAAAGTTAATCAGATTCTCATCTAACCTGCCACAGTCTATGTTACTGATTTAGTTACTTCTAAACTGGATTATTGTAATGCTCTTTACATGCACATCTGATTACTCAGATGCTTAGTGGACTCAGAATAGAGGTGAGGTCTGTTTACTTGTGGTGAACGTATAAACACGTTTGGTACTGTAAGAGAGGAGCAGAGCTATTTGATTACTCCATTTTGTTACATGTACTAGCAGAACAAAAATTAGTCAAAATTCCCTAGGAAGAAGTTTGGCATTCCACCAAGAATACATGACAACACAGACCAAGACTATGGTAAAAGAACCACTCCTGCCAGGGCAACTGGCTGCCACCATCATACCATATCCTTTCAGAGATTTGTGAGTACATTGGTAATCTGTAGAATTTAGACTGAGACCTAACTCTTAGAACACCGTGTTCCCACGTAAGTCTGCATGCAGTAGTCCACACATCTTAAAAGAACTTGCAAAGTCTTGGCTCCACTGCTGAAAGACAGATCAACTATGACCAGTGGGACTCTAAATGCCAGAAGACTGAATCATTAGAATCACAACTTTATTTCATTAACGCCCTATTTCTTTAATTACAGCACCTGAGGACTACATAATCAAAAAAAAAAAAACTAGAAACTGAATCATACTTAAATGCTGCAAAGAGCTACTGCTGCAGAAATTACGGAGCCCCATTTTTCTAATCCCAAAGCTGAAAGCACTCCAGGCTTTGAAACTAAGAATACAGTCAGAAGAATGGACACAGCTGGTCAAAACAGCCTTAGGAAAACAAGAACTCAGTGGCAAGATGTAACTCGAACATTAAACTCTTCTTGCTGAGTTCAGTGTGATCCACAACCAAATTTGTTCTAGACAAATTACATCAGCCATTAGAAGGGATGCATATTGACAGATTTGTTTTCAGCTGCAGTTGAAGGTTATCTAACTCCAGCATTGTGAAAAACAGAAGAGATCCTAAGTATGCAAACCCAAAACTGAAGTCGAACTAACAGTAAACAAACAGAAAATAGATCTGAAGTATGTGCAAATTCATGGTTTCTGGCCATAAAAACTGTACCATGTTACTGGTGTGCAACAGCAGTCAGATTCAGACCCAACTACCTCACCACAGCTGCTCTACACCTTTCTAGTCTTGCTCTACTAAAAAGACAGAACAGCAGCTGTTGAAAACATAAAAACTGCAACCAGCGTGCCTACCTATGTTGTGCAACACATGCATCAAGCCCTCCACAAAGAAATTCCAATGAAGCTGGCTTGTGTGTGAACAGTCCCATCAGGCTCAGTGTTTATAGAAAAAAAAAAAAATCTGAAAATAAACCACAGGTAAAAGTAAAGCCCCCTATTCCTTAGCAGATGACAAAGTTGTATCTTTATTATTCATGGATGGCTAAATTCCATGCTGTTGGCTCCATTTTTTTTTCTGCAAGACCGGTAAGTTTTCCAACCTCTGATCCCAAAATACACCTACTTCCCTGAAAACAATCACTGATAAGCTGGTGGGCAAAGAGAATTATGATATTATTTTGTACATGCTAACAGATCAGTAAGCTTTGTACAGCAGTTAGTAATACAATCTAAAAATGGCTTCAGATATGGATTGGTTTAAATGAAACAGCTATTGCTTTCCGTAGTTACTTTAGAAATGCCAAATGATACAGAAACAAACAGCTGTTGTAGGAATCCTGCTGCCCACAGAATGGGATAAGGCATCAGTTTCACACTGAATACCCTATCACAATGAAGTTTGAAAATATAAGGAACGAAATCCAGATAAAACTGCAGGGGATTAATTTATAAAGGCTATTTTCCATAAAGCCATAACTTCTGAGATGACACTATTTCTCAACATATGTAAGAAGTCAGACCATTACAGCCTCACTGTCCTGTGCATTTCTCTCTACTGGAGTAGCTGTTGATCCAAAGGCATGCATGATGCTTTAGAGAACCAAGCAGAACCAGCAGGCAGTAGAAGGAAGGAAATAAACAGGAAGAGGATCAGACAACTTTACAGAATAATTCAAAAATATTCTGTTTAAATAATCTCTTGAGAATACTATGGAACAGCCAAGCTTTAAAGTGATGGACTCACACACAGCTTTGGGCATTGTAAACTAATACAAAGACCTTATGGTGTATTTTATAGGGACAAAATGAAAACCAGAAATGTCTGAGGACAAATTATGTCTAGTATTACAGACAGAAGTATAAGCAGAGGATCTTGCAAGCAATCAGACGTAAAAGGAAAAGGCTTCTAACTGGTCTTTGAAGACATCTTTAAAACTCAACAAAATGCAGGTAAGAGTCAGTGAAGGATTTTAAAAAGAGAACCTTAAAATTTTCAGGTGGAAATGAAAAACAGAAAATAGCTTTTTAAATGCTGTAGTCCAGATGGAATGGAAGGAAGTAACAAAAAGCAAATGTCTCAAAAGAAAAAAAAAAGCGTCAATAAAGTGCAAAAATTATAGAAACAAAATATGACTTAATACTTTCACTTCTAATATTATAATCCAATCCAAGCGCACCATCTTTTATCAATTTCAATGGATTGATATCCAAATATCAGTACATATTTACTTGCAGTACCAAAGCTCTGGCAGCTGGTACCCAGGCTGGAGCTGAATCTCAATACGGATGCAAATTATTCAGCTGGACACCACAAACTTCCAGGTAATACAATTTTGTTTTACACACTAGCTTGCACAATCCTCTGAACTCAGTTATTATCCTTTTTTTCCCTTGCCTTCTGTTGCACTTACCTGTTTTAAATTCACACATGGAATACAAGTCACACTATGGTTCCCATCTCTAATGCTAGGAATGCTTATTGGACCTAACATAACAGACTGAATTTCAGTGTAGTAAACACTGAAAAGACTCACACCATGAACAGATCTTATGCATTTATCCAGATCCTTCTCCAACTCAGATCCATCCCTAAGTTACTCACTCAAGCAAAACCAGAAAAAAAGCTGAATTACATTTTCCATAAGGACACGTGATGGTAGGATCAAAAATATCCTATACCAAAACTAGTGCAATAGGGGAGGTTTGCATGACAAAACACACATCACTTGTTTCCCAAAAATCCCTACTTTGGTACCAACCTAATGAAGCCTCTGTCTGAGGTTATGACCATACAGAAAACATACAACTGCATGGTTTACAGTGCAGATAGGAACAGGACAAGTGTGTATTAGCAGCTATATGGAGACTTACTTTCTACCCCTATTAGTTATGCTAAACTAAGTTAAGAGATACAGGCACTAAAAATGCTTTCCTATGTAATACAGAACTGTAGTAGTGTCATGCAAAAAAAAAACCCCAAAAAATGAGGAAAACCTGATTTAACAGTTATCATTTTGTAATTAATCTGTGAAACACAGTGCTGCACAGACATTTAAAAAAAGGTGTGGTTTTGGTGTTTTTTGTTTTTTGGTTTTTTTTTTTCAAAAAATCCTTACACCAAACATCACTCCCCAGAAAAGCATCGCATCTTCATAAAAAGACATTACCGTTAATGTTGTCACAGTAGTAAAAGTGTTCATCTTTTAGAGAGGGGCATGCAGAAACTAACTCCTGCAGGCCTGCACCAGTTACAGTGAGACACCCCGAGAGGTTCAGGTGTTCCAGATGCGGCAGTCCTCCTCCCAGAGTCAGTGCCCTGTGGACACACAGAAGAGACGCGTTAGGAGCCCGCACGGCGCGGCACTGGCAAGCGCCCCACTGCATCACCCTGTCACAGACCCACTGCACCTCATACAACAAACACAGCTCTAACGAACCACGGAGTTTTAAACCTGGCAGTTCCAGACCCTCTTTTAAAGGGGGATCACCCCTGAAGCCATCCAAGAGACCTGGAAAATCAACAGATTTCTACATAAACTAACAATTCCTGTAGACAGACTTTAAGCGGGAAACGACCTTTTTTATGGATGACACCAGAGATGACCAACTATTTCAAAGAACTACAAAGCCATTCTTCAAAATACCACTGATTTTGGCAGCTCTTCCAAGGTGACGTATATTCCTCATCTCACGCTAAAACATGACACTCCCAAGTTTGGTGCATTATGCTTCCCAAAGTTTGACTCTTTTTTTTCTTAAACTTACTTTGGTCTCCAAATTTGTGTTTTCCTAGGACTGACAGCAGAGCTTCTCTCTGCCAACGCACCATCTTATTATTCAGATGGAATTCTCTAGCTTTCTTCTGAGTGCTAGACAATTTGGCTGCTGCTGCAACAGGCACACACATGTACTGCACCTGAGCAATTACTCCATGTGACCCTGCTCGCTTCTCTGTGAGCTCAGAGAAGCCAGCCCAAGTTCAAGCAGAAACAAGCTCACTCACCTGAAAAAAACCACCAGGCTTGAATCACCAAACTGCAGATTCAAGCCAGGACATAAAACTGAAGATGCCTTCAGAGCATCACTGTACAAGTTTCTCTTGTCAGCAGGCAGAAGTAGAACTGCTGGCCACAAAACCAGCTATTAGGTAACAACTTCTATGAAATAAATGAACTGGTATGTGTTTCTGTTAGGGGGTTTCACTCCCTTTCCTCAGGGACTCCAGGTACTCTTGTGACTACAAGAAGCACTTGTTGCAACACACTCTCAGCTCCTAAATACTTTCACCCAAAAAGCACCAATGGGAAATCAACAACACAACTAAACCCTTGCCATGGCTCAGTGACCAAATCTCCCTTTGCTCCCACATTACTGAGTCATGCAAAACCAAACCAGTACTAAAATAAAATACACACAGCACAACCTCATCAGCACCTAACAAAACTCATCAGGACAAGTCCACTGCAACAATCCAAGAGAAACAAGCACCTACACAAAGCCCAGATATCTGAACCACACCCTGAGGAACAGTAACACTGGTGAGTTAAAGTGTCAGAAAAACCAAAGGAGACATCTGAACAGCTGGTACACGTGAACATCAAATGGGGACAAAACCGCAGGAGAGAAAAATCAATGCCAGCAGCACCTCGCACTATTCCTCAGTTTACTACAGCAAAGAGCACAGGTATGCATGAAGTATTCCCACTCCAAGAAGCTTTAATTAGTCTTAAATGCTGCAGCACACCTGAGCAGGAGGCTGCAAGTACCTCAGCCTCATCCCATTTTCATATGAAGTAGTAACTACATTTTTCTGACAATACAAAGTATCAGTGGCAAATAGCAAACAGAAAATTCTGTAACTCATGAAGCCATCTCAGTGTTCAAGTCAAACATTTTTTTCTCCTCCTTTAACTGTTATATGGGGTCATATTTAACATGTTGTTCTGCACATACAGAATCATCATAGAATCATTTGGGCTGGAAGACTTGATATAATCACATCCAACCGTTAACCCAGCACTGCCAAATCCACCACTAAACTACATCACCAAGTGTCACATCCTTTAAATACCTCCAGGTATGCCGCTTCCCATGGCAGCCCCTTCCAATGCTTGAAAACCCTTTCAGTGAAGAAATTTTTCCTAATGGCCAATCTAAACATCCTCTGATGCAACTTGAGGCCATTTCCTCCTGTTACATGAGGGAAGAGACTGACCCCCATTGGGCTATAAAACCACCTGAAAGGGGGGCTGAAGAGTGGGAAGATCTCCCCTGAGCCTCCTTTTCTCCAGGCTGAGCCTGCCCAGCTCCCTCAGCCACTCCTTACCAGACCTGTGTTCCAGACCCTTCCCCAGCTCTACTGCCCTTCTCTGGGTATAGTCCACTGCCTCAATGTCTTTCTTGCAGTGAGGGGCCCAAAACTGAACACAGGATTTGAGGCGTGGCCCAAGAACTGCCCTGGTGCTGCTGGGCACACTACTGCTGATACAGGCCAGGTACCACCTGGGCACACACTGGCTCATGTTCAGTCACTGTCAAACAACACCCCCAAATCCTTTTTCACCAGGCAGCTTTCCAACCACTCTGTCCCCAGCTTGTAGCACTGGGGTTGTTGTCACCCAAGGGCAGGACCTGGCACTTCATCTCATTGAACAGACAATTGGCCTCAGCCCATTGAGGCAGCCTGTCCATAAATTATGTCATTATCCAGACAGGTTAATCAAGATGCTACTCCAGTTTTACAAAGTTTCAAGCATATTGGCAGACATTATGAAAAAACTGGTGAATCAACACAATTTCTTAACAAGAAATCACTAAAGCTCAAATCTAAAAGCATTAATACTGTCTGGAACAACAAATTCACAATAATACTTCAGAAGATAGATATAAAAGATTTTACTGTTATCTCTGAAAGAAAAGCTAGAAGAAGTTTTCAAGTCTAGTACTGTAACTAAGAAGCAAAGACCACTTAAAACTTACCAAAGTTTCTTCAATAAAAATGTTTCTACTGAAATGAGGCAGAGTCATTCCAGAATGGCCCAACAAATAAAACCAGAAAAAACATCCTGCAGCAAAATAGCTTGAAAATGTCTCCTCACCTGAGAGCACGGTCTGTTATCTGGTAACAGCCTGACAGACTGAGAAACTGAAGAACTCGTGCAGTCTCTTCATCTGTTTTTTCACTCCCAGAGTACACAGAGTCTTTTTTCTCTGACTGCTTAGTCCTTATTGGTTTTTTACACAGTGCAGAGGACTCTGGAAGTGCTCGAATAGTTCTTAGTCCTGTCCCAGCACAACAAAACGAGTGACCGCAGTAAATCAAGTCAGTAGAAGCACAGTGCTGCTGCCACCCTCTAGTCCTTAATCCATAAATGTCTCTACTGTAGCACGATGCAGAACAATTAATATGGGATGTTGGTTCCATAAGACAAAATCCTTCAACATTTCTGTGTCTCCACTCTGCAGCATCTTCAATGTCAGCTAAATCATCTGCATCTAGCATCCACACATAAGCAGAATTGAAGTTTTCTGAGCCATCAGGTTTAGTCCAGTGCTGCTCACCATCTCCTCCTTGAATGAGGTTTTCATTGCTGACTTCATGCAAACAATTATATTTCTGGTTGGACTGCAGAGTAATCTCTCTGTTTTTCCACAAAGTCTTAGCGTTCCTGCTTCTGCAGCTTTTCAGAACACCTCTGTTATGATGGGTTGATATGATACCCAGTGCTCTGGAAATCCTCTCTATAGCCACATCTGTAATTTTTTCACATCCAGACAGATCAAGGTGGCGTAGATTTTGACAATACCCAACCGAACACCAACTGAAATCAGGGGAAAAAAAGAAGTGGTTTGGTTTGTTGGTGGTTCAGTTTTTTAAGTTTTTGCTCAGAAATAGCTGTTAAGGCTAAATATATGAAAGAACATTTCACAAGTAAATTCACAAGTATTAATTCACATAATATTCAAAGAAGCTACCCCAGACAGATTAGATTTGATACTCCAAGTGCTCTATATATGCCTAGAAAAAATCATGTCTAGAGAAATGTGAAATCATTCATGAATCAGTAACAATTTGTATTTCTCCATATACTGAGACTTAAAAGAAATCCGACTTTGCTATAAACTGAACAAATGTTTTAATAATAGATCAGATTGCAAGCACCAAATACATAACATTTTCAAAAAGCAACCGCATTACACTCAACAGAAGCTACCAAGAGACATCTGAGTTACTAAACAGTTAACTTCTCAAAAGGCTGAAAATACTGAACTAGCAAATTTCACCCACACCCACCCCCCCAAAAAATGTATCTGAGATTCAATATTCAGTTCGAAGTATTGCAAGAGTTGTAATTTCTAGTATTTTGAGTTTCTCAAGCTTAGCAGTTTACACATACTGAAATGCCAGTGTACTTAGATCATATGTCCTCCTGTCCTTTCCTATTTCTCTCAGGAATTCTAGATGGAGTCCTGAAACAGCTCCTGCATACAATATTAATTATTCCATCATTAATTAGAAAACAAACTTTTTCATTTTAACAAGAGGTTACTCCCTCAGTCTTATCTTTTTCAAGTGAAATAGAAATTTTATCTACAGTAATATTTTTACATTATTACCTATAAAAGTATATAAGGGATTTAACTGATCTTTACCTATCCATAGTTAATGTTACCATCATTTACTTTCTGTAAGTAATTATCTATATTTAGAGCAAGACAAACTCATTTTCTGAGTTACAAATTGGAGTGTTGTAAATACAGATATATGAGGAGTGGTAAATAAGGTAAATTTTACTAGATACTGACAAAATCTCACAAAGATTCATTTCTGAGCCCTGGAAATTCTATAAAGCTTTTATTTCAAATAAACTTCTTGTACAAGCTGGAGAGTGTTGCTACCAGCATCCATGCTGGCAAGATTTTCTGTGGTGTTCACACTCCCTGAGAGCACCACATGATGTAAATGCAGAACACTGAAACACCTGCTGAGTTTCAATACCACAGTAGGACCCATTGGTGCAGGCTCTGCATCCACACACCATCCCACTGACATCAAGGACATTCCTGCAGGCCTCAGTAAAACTCAGGAATCCATAGGCAATATACCTAAGCCTTAGAGCTTTGCCTACTGCTTGATTTGAGTGTCTGAAATAGCAGTATTCCACACCCTACCAGCTGTAGCAGACCAAGGAACTTCCTTAACTGAGCAACTCCATAAAAATCTATGGACAAGTTGTTAATACCACAGCAAAACACAACTATTGTTATGGATAGCTACACACTGATAGGTAAAAAGCATCCAATAGTGAAGACAGAGAATTTTAAAAGGCCACTACAAAGTTACCTGTTTCACTTGGTATTTCAATGACTTGTTACTCTGGTTTAGTTCTTAGTCATAAGTCACATGGGAGTTCTCAACCTAGGTTCTCTTTCTTTCGTTATTGGCAATGGACTAAGAAATGTTTGAATGTTTCCCCCCCCCACTTAAAAAGCTGGATTTAACAACAATTATCTAACCTTTCAAATACAGAGTCTGAAACATCAGTTTGAGTGAGATCCAAATATTCCAAGTTGGGGCAAAGCTCCAATATCTGTCTAACCTGAAAAAAGAAAGGAAAAGAATCAGTAAAGTTACAAGTCAGTAAGGTTGCACACAGTGTCTAGAGACAACCTGCAAATTAATACTCTTTTAGATTGCAACCCACTTACACTACCCAAGCACGTCAGTTATTAATTAAAGATTGCATAGCCACAATTATTAAATGCAAGTTTCAAATTACACACCATTTTGCTGGACACTGCAGAACTGTAGGCCAATACCAGTGTCTTCACTGAGGAGCCTACAACCGGGAGGACATGATGAATTAGGCCATGAAGTAAACGTTTTTCCATTTGTGCTATATTAATGGCAAGTGAATCTTCAGCTGCTTCTTCTGCAAATAAAGCCAGAGAGAAACACTTAAAATCATTAAAGGACTTGGAAAAATATTTACTACATATTATGTAGCGCGCAGGGCTGCCCCGGGCAGCTGTTTCCACCAACTTGTTTTAGGTATCAAAATACTACCTCACAGGGCATTTCATATATATATACGTATATATAAATGTATGTATCTGTGATTTAACAGCTTAAGACAAATTTTATGTCAAGCCTAGGAGTGGATGCAAGATGATTCAAACTTTCTGAAGAGATGAAGCCTAGCCTTTACCTCCAGACACATCCCTGTAACTCCTCTACCTGCCCTCATGTTTGCTCTTTCCTAGACAAACTAATTCCAGTCATTAAAATCAGATGCCTGCTTCTCTCCTGCCAACCCCCATCCCCCTTTTTTTCCACTCAACTTGTTCCTTATAGCTATGGCATCTTCAGGAAAAAAATAACCAATACACCAAAATCAATTTTACCTACCAGATTCATCTATGTCAGCATCTTCATCCCATTCCTGGAAAGCACGACTTTCATCTTTTCTATTTTTCACCCATTCCTCATCAGGTTCAGTCTCAGTATCTGCTGCAGGACCACTATACCAATCACCTACTCACCACCACCCCCCCAAAAAAAAGAAGGAAAAAAAGTTAATAAAAATTTTTCAGCACAGCAGAAACCAGCACTGATAACTTTTCAGTATACTGTGACCTAATTTAAGAGACATAAATGAATTCTGAATTCATCTCAACTAAGGCTGGACTAAACCTTAACACAATTCTTTGTCTGAGCTTTATCCTTAAGCTTCAAAAGATTCTTGCAACGGTTTCAGTACCATCCCAGAACTCATAGCCTATTATGCCTCTCTGAGATACACCTGCTGTCCTTATTAACTTAGTAGAGACCAATATAATCACAAAAATAAGTTAAAATCATGGAATACTTGGAGTGTCTAGGTGCTCAAGTTCTTTCTGGTAAATAAATTAATCACCAGCTTTTAGTGTTAATACTTGGTTGCAGACATCTCTCTTTTCCTCTGGAATATCACAGATAAACAGTTAACCAGCCTGGTTTTAGTCCCTGCACATGACAACTCCGAGATCGCAAAAACCGAATTCCGTAGGTACCCTACTTAAGTACTACACAGTACTTGACAACATACATATGACTCAAATCAATACACAACCATTTTTCAGAACATCTGGATGAACGAGAAGATCAGCAACAGCTCTGCTGTTTTAGCTGGTGGAGCACACCCTCCCCCCGAAGGTTACTGCACAGTCACTAATTTACTTCTAGTTTGGGTATATTGCAGTGCTGGGCTCAGGATAAGCAGCTCTGCTGCCTCCCTCGATGTAGACATGCTGAAAAACAAACCACCTTATTCTACTACCTCACAGGGGGGAACCCTACTCCTCCTAAAGCAAGAGCAACTTCTGTTGAGTAGTATCTAAAAGAACAAGGTTTCTTATATGAATAACACAATGACAATGTAATCCTAACATTGTCAACTGTGGCATAAAAGTGTTTGGCAACATTTCTCATTGTCTTTAATATCTTCATATTACATAAGAAGCCTCAGAAGCCTTCTGGGTACTAGGAGGGGAAAAAAAGTTAAAAATTTAACTAAGCCTACATAAAACTACAGTTCTTTTCCCCTCCCTGTGGCAGTTAATCCCACCTGAGAAGCTTCCATCCACTTTAGAGCACTTCTGCACAAACAACTGTAGTAGTACAAACAGTATGTCATGAGACCAGATTCCTGTTGTGCCAAACCAGGTTTGAAGCACTTATTTTAAGCAGTTGCCAATTATCTTTTTTTGGTGTGGGTGCAGCACTGAATTATCAAGACAATGATGTTTCAAATGAAAATTTAAGAATTTGAATTTTGAAGCCTCTCTACTCAGTCTTTGGAAGCTCTGGAACCAAACTACTGTTTTCAGGAAGATTTACCCAAACAAAAAGAAGTAATTCAGACCAGAAAGTTATTTGATTCCTCTCTACCTTGTACAAATTTTAGAAGCCATTAAGGTTTGGCCAGAAAGATGTTTTTAGTTTTTATGTATCTCTAAAGCTAAGTTATATAAACACAGCTTTCTCTCTTAAAATCTTAAAGGCATACAAAAACTTATTAAACAGCACAGTTTCTCCTTTTACTGAACTACACTGACGTGGCAGCATTGTGAAGCCTGCAGTGCCATACTCCAGTGATTCTTTAATACTCACATAAATATGGACATAAAGCTACAAACAAATACACTCTGATGACTTGCAACTGGCCTCATTGGAATAGAGAGTATTTTGTCTTTTGAACAGGTACTTTTGCAAAAGTCACACTTCTCAATAGGAAATTCTAATTAACAGGAGAGTTTGAGGGGAAAAAAGTTATAAAAAAACACTTACTGCAGAAGAAGTTATTGAAGTAATATACCTAAAGAATCAATACTAAAACTAAAGATTCATTTCATTTTCTTTGAAGCTTGAATATAAAAAGACTAGATTGTGAGAGAACATTAGAACTCCACTAATTTTAAACTTCCTTCCTGCAGTTATGCATTTTATTTCTACCTAGTAACCTAAGAAAATTATTTTACTATAGGTGTAACAGCAGCATTTATAATTCAAAACTTCTTAGATTCTTAAATAATTCAGATATTGTATAAGTGAACATAGTATTAGCATTCATACAAGCAAAAAATGGGGGTTTTTACCTCAGTAAAACTAGGTAACTGTTTGGATACAAAATCTACTCATGAGTTTCAACCAAGACAACTTCTAGTTTCTAACTTCTACAAGATGGAAGTATGTTTTAGGGATTTTTAACATTTAATCAAGTTTCAGGACACTATCCTTGTCAGAAGGGTACACCTCACATGCTCAGCTGTCAGGCTCACTGTATATGACAACCTATACTAAAACACTCTTTTTTAGAGGCTCAAAAATTCTGATAATTGATGTGCTTTCAAAGGAGCTAAATGGAACTTACCTCTGGCCCAGCGAACAGGGTAAAGATGTTTCCACAGAGATCCAGTTTTAGCCAACTGTGACCATTCAGTGCTTACTTGACTACACTGACATAACTCTTGGGGGTTAAGGTAACTGAAAATGGTCACCATTACTTCAGGAGGGAGATTAGTAATATTTGTGGTGTGCCCTGTTATTTCGGTTTCTGAAATACAGAAAGTGTGTGTTAAGTGAAGCACAGCCTCACAGCTTTAATAACAGTAGTGGAACTCCCATTTTGATGAGAACAATGAAAAGAACGTGTCTGAAAAAATTTTAACGGCTGTTAAAGATAGGTAATAGTTTGGCTTTAAAAGGCTTTCACTGTAACAACACCTTGAATAACAACAACAACAAACCAGCTCAGTTTTCTGTTTCCCACTTTCTCATCTGGCTCATTCATTCAAAAAAAAAAGGAAATTAATGCTACTCAACTACAGAAAGATGAAAGCATTACCTGCTATAAATGAAATGCTTTAAGAAAAATGCCTTCTGTTGCAGATGGTATCTGTACCTGGTTTGCCATATTCCCAGGAAATAGTACTAGCACGTGGAACCTACCAGCTGGGACCACTCTTGCTGGAAGCGCTCAGCCTCTTGACTGGGACATGGAAAAGTTCATGCTCAACTCCTTGCAGCTGTCTTGAATTTTACTTCTAGCTTTAGCTACTAGCATTGATAATTTTAACTTCTGAATGGTGATGAGCCATTCAGGTTGTAAAGTAATACTAAGTACTAGATTAGAGACTAAAATTTGACCACTGTAATTAATACTTCAACAGACAGCAGTAGGAACTATTCCAATAGCTCTCCCTAAATGCCATACTGCAAAGAGAGCTGCCAACTATATAAAATAAGAAATTCAGAGCTTTGGTTAGTGAGGCCTTTTGCTGTTTTAAGAGATTTTTAATGTTTTGTTTCAGAACAATTTCCTTGAAAAAAAATACTTCTGAAGTAGTTTTCAGGAGTCCTTCGAATTAGCAGGTTTTACTAACAGTGGGGTTTTATTTCTAAAGTACCTAAAACTTTCACAGAGAGAGAAGCATCAGATTTTTTTTTGTGTAAGAAGCTCCAAAAGTGAGCATAATGTAAACTTAACCAAGTGATACGCTATTGCTACTTCAAAAAATATAATTACAGTTTTACTTGATGAATCAATGTATTTATTTGTACAACTAGCATGTTGCTGCATAAGTTACAGAGAATTTTGCATGAAAATGCAGTTAAGCCTGCACAGGACTGCAAGCTATGTTATTTTCTTTCCTTTCTAAAAAATGAATGCAAGACACAACATATTCTCCTCTCCCGAAGTCTAAAACACAATGATTGCAGAATTACTACTGCTCCAAAACTGCTATTCCAGCTGGATTTAAGAGCAAGTAAGTAATGCCACAAAGCTACGTCTGTCACATACATCTGTTAAGACTCAGTACTATTTCACAGAATGGACCATGATCTTTTCTGAAGGCTTCACCTGGAGGGCAGAAAATGACCAGCTGAGTAGTTCAGAGAAGTCAAGTTTCATCCAAAAAATCTGATTACAGAGCAATTTGTCAAGTTTTTCTAAAAGGAGCAGCACATCTTATCAACATCACAAACTCAGGTCATGAGAGCTCGCTCTACGTATCAGACTCACACCCCAGCATTACACTTTTGGTACAATAACTCCTCTTCCTTGGGGCATCATTTTTTTTTTTTTTTAAATAGTGAAAACTGTAAATACTGACAGCTTAGGCTGACTCAGCAGTCATAAAACATGCCTGAAGTGTACTTTATTAGTTATCCATTTATTCTAAGTTTCATCAGAAAAGGTAGTTAGAGATAAATGCAAAATAAATATCCACTTTCAGAACACACATTTCATCTCACCTATTCACATGCTGCACAGATTCATTCCCTTCCATTACTCCACACTCACAGTTCCTTTCTCATTCCTGAGAGGCCCAGGAAAGTTGGAGAATGGAGCTGGGAAGGTGAATGCTTTTAATTTGAAATATTGTCACTTGGCTAACTATTCTGTGCTATTAAAACATCAACAGGAAAAGATTACAAGGCTGTCCTGAAAACCAAGAATGAAATGCAGAGTCTGCAAATAGAAAATATCATTTCAATGGAAGTGTGAAATTAGAAGTTAATTACAATTTCCATCTGTTTACTGTATCAAATATTAGCATGGGAGGGAAGGAAGCAGAAGAAGGTTGAGAATAGGTAAACAGTGAAGTACTATCTACATTACAACCTGCCAAGATGCCCATATCAAACAGTAAAGTTTCTGAAACCAGTTTCAAAACTGGTTTGCAGATATGCCCATTTTAAAAGAACTGCTCTGCCTGTACATAACTTTAGGTATGCCACTGGTGTGGCTTTTTAGATAAAAACTGCCGTTTGAAAGTTACTTTAATTAGATGCTTCACCTTGATCTGCCTTCTCATCCACAGAATACTTAAAGACCTTCTGAAGCTCTTCTGCTTGATTCCACTTACTGAGACCTCTGAATTCTGCAGCCTCTTTCTGTGAGCAGTGCTGTGCAATTACTTTCTTCTTAATATCTTTCAGCTCTTCGTAAGTAAAGTATTCCATCAACATTGGCTGAAAAACCTAACAAAGGAAAAAGGGGAAAAAAAAGAACTGGTGCTGACAGAAATAGTCAATAATGCTACACAGACCTGCCAACACAGAATTTCCCATTTCAAATTCTATCGAAGTAAAACGTGTCATACAGTAAGTGAACCTAAGGACAGGACCATGGAAGTTTTGCATTCTTACCCTCTACTTTCTAACAGATCACTGCCGGCATCAGGCAAGCTGTTTTAATTGCTTTCCCCACCAGAAAAGGGAAGGGATTCAAGTTGCTTAATCTATATAACTTATCAAGGTACTCACACGGAAGGCAAAGTAGCAAGGAACAAAAACATGAGAAAAGATTTCCCTTGGACAGACTTCAGAAGATGCTTCCCAGTTTTCGGATACCCATAAATCATCAGACTGGCAGTACTAGTCTGTGTTTCAAATATAGGTCAGAAGATGTTTGGGAGTGTCAGTTGGAGTCATGAAGCACTGGTTTACAGGACCTCTCTTTTCTCATTTAAGTTTTGCTACATATCCATTTTAACCACTTGATGCAAACAAATCCCAGCCACAGTGGACTTTTGTTATCAATTTTTTCAAGAATCAGAATTTCATCATAAACTTCCAACATATTCAGTTTCACAACACATCACTTTCCAGTCAGAGAACTGAACAAGGACACAATAGTCCTGAATGCAAATTAGCATAGCAATAAAAACATGTAATTTAAAAACCAATGAACCTCTAAGCCATTTGTCCCTATTTAGTCGTTCCAAATCCCAAGGAAGATCACCATCACATCTAAAGAAAATTTTTACCTACCTCCTCTTCCTCTTTCATATGAGGAAGGAAATCCCTGGTAAAGGCTTCCAATCTCTCCTTCAGCTGTTTCGCATAGTTTAGCTGTTCATATTCATTCTGAGAAAAAAGCAAAGACTAAATGGTTACCCCATCTCATCCAGTCCTTCAAGGATTGAACTGTCCAATAAAGCAGTGGTTCAAAGGAAAGCCCATTATGCCCTTCCCATGCATGCAGTAGGTTTGCTCTATTTCATGGTAAGAACGTGTTTACTTAATGACGCTGACATTCTGTACTGGCCTGTTAACAGGCAGAGAAAAGTATTCCCTTCCTGCCTGATTCCAACTTATTTTCTTAGCATATATGAATTCATTTATCTAATCCTATTTTTACTTTGGAGCAAAGACTGAAATCTGCCAATCTACAATCTCACACAAAGTACAAAGTAGTAACAGACTAATTTAAGTATTTGTATGGTTTGTATATGAAGTATTCTAGGATACAACAGTTCTACTTCATCTTTTAACTGAATGCATTTTACCTTAGTTATTCTAAAATTCTAACTTCCAAATTAGAAACAAAATTTATAGTCAGACATGCTGTAGAGATTTTTACTTTGGAAATTGAAAGAACTCTTAAATAATAAAGATGTAACTGACATTTAAACATTCAAGTTAAACCAACCTCATGTAACAATTTGTTAGCTTATTCTCTGAGTTAGCAATAAGAAGCTGGTTCTGAAATCTGCCCAGTAATTGCAACATATTGAAGTTCCTCCTAACTCTTACTGTAAATGTTGTTTTTCTTTTCAAACTTCTACAACATCAAGAAACCCTGACTACTACCGAGACAAGCTTAAGCCATCAGTTTAAATTAAACTAATCACTCCCTAAAAATAGGTAAACATTAACTAAAGTTAACATATCTAAAGAGAACTAAAGAAATCTGGTTTTGCACACTTAAAAAATGAAGTAACAGAATAACACTAGCATCCTATCAGAGAAGGTGTAACACAAAGCCAAGTGTTAAATTGCCCTCTTCCACTTTCCTTCATTTCTTGTTTCATTAATGGGCACAAGATAAAATTTAAGGTTTATTATGCGTAGGGAAAAAATTATTTGTAACGTTCCCAGGTCAAAACCAAGTGTAGATGGTAAAATGGAGTCAATCAACTGCACATTTGGTATTTTCCTTACTGAAAATCTGGACCACACATACTAGAAATGCAACATGGGATGTCAAATGACTACTGGAGACTCTAGTTCTTAGGGGCAGGAAGAGGGAGTTGAGCTGGGTACCCCAAGAGAAAGACATGGAAGAATTCAAGAAGACTTCTACTGGAGAAGAACTTATATCTAAGTCACTGTCAAAAAAGCCAGCTGGAGAAAAAAATATTTAGAGTTCCTTGACGACTGGATCATTAACAGGACTGCTGACCTACAGATTACTGGAAGGAGTACATGACTCACAGAATAAAACAATGCTGGTTTTGCAAGTCTGGGAATCAACTCCATTTCTGACAATAATACAAAACTGTGCACCACAAAAAAAAAAAAAAAAAAACCTCAAGGTTTCCTAACAAAGTAAAATCGCATTATTTCTATAGCCAGAAACGTCTGACCAGTTAGCAAAACAGCCTCTATATTTGAAACTTCCATGCCTGTCTCTCCAAAACACTTCCAATTACACAGTGATGAGCATCTGTCAGAAAACACATCTCTGAAAAGAATTTTTACTAGAAATTTAGTAACTGTGGTGAATGGCAAAAGCATTTGGGTTTCAGACTAGAAAGTATCCAAAAAACATACATGTTTCTTCTTCCTCCTTAGTTTATTCACAGAGAATATTAAGATGAGTCAAGGCAAACTAATACGTAATCACAGCATGTTTCCCTCAGGTCACAAATCTCTCTTATAGTCTACTTACCTTTACATTCTTTAACCCTTTCTCAAAAAGGCTAAGCATCTCTGACAGTTTGTTGTCCGAGTGCACATTGTACACTGTCCGGCTACGCTGCTGAAGCAAACCAATGATACACTCATTTTCAATCTGCTCATGCATTTTAAATTCCTTGAATGTGGCATAAAGGGATTGCAGCAGAGCCCGAAAATCATTGTTGTTGGAGAAGTTGGTCTTGGAAAGCTAGGAGAAAGAAAAGTTCATAAAAAACCAATGAAAATCATGTCAAACTCAAGTGAAATCCTTAGAACAGGTATTAGCTCCAGGGATTCATCGCTCCCCTTACTTATAAAAGCTAAACACCTTCAGCTTTTTACATAAAATGAAGCCAGTAAAATCAAGTTGTATTTAAGCAACATACACCAAATCTTGTGAAACACTGAGGTAAACAAATGTAGATAGATTTCCTGGCAGAAGTCAATGCAATCTCCCCAGCCTGGCAGATTACTGAAAGGCTCAGCCCCTTTCCCAGATCCACATTCTTGTCCATACCAAAAAGCCATTAACATAGGCCTCTGAGCCCATCTTTCGGGATGTATTATGCACAAGGAATACTGAGTCCTACCAGTGAATACAAACTGTATCAGCAGTTAGAGAAGGTTTACAATGGAGCAAAACCTAACAAGTCAAGACAGCACAAAGTTCTAGGTAATACAACAGGGCGATTTTTACATGTGTACAGTCACCGCTGGCAACAATACATGTTAAAACTGTATTTTCCTTTGGTGAATGTAGAAAAACAGGGTCTTTTCCATTCTTACGCTTTACTCCATGTGCAGCTTCAAGAACCACAATCCACAGCAGTATACAAGACCAAGCATTCTAAAAGTAGACTTCAACTCAGAAAACAAGCTACCGGAATATTCAGAAATGGCTTAGCTACGAAGACTCTGGAATCTATAGGTTTTACAAGAAATAGGAATCTGAGACATACATATTCATACATAATACTTACATCAAAAACAACTACAAATTGAGATATGCAAAACATTTTTTCATTAAAAACCCCCAAATGTACTTATTCATTGTGACATTGCATTGCCACTTCCTGGCAGCCACCAGCAAAATGCAACTGAAACACGCTGGACACCTGCCAAGTCCTTATGCAACTCCAAGTCAGCTGTACATACTGTACATTACATGCTGTACATATGAGCAACATGACTCTCATTATGAAAGACAAATTTGCTTAGCCTCAGAAGAGAGAGAAAACAGGGTGAAGTTTAAGAGGGTTTTTTGGGTTTTTTTTCCAATACACTTTAGACCAACTACTGACAGAAGTCAGAAAAAAACTGAAGTCTGTAACGCACTGTTAGGATTTGAGGCATACATTGTTATGTATCCCTAACGGGAAAAGATCTTGGCTCCAAAGGCCATTTCTACCCTACACTCTGTGTATGCAATTTAAGAACATCCGTTAGGAATGGATTGTTATAGAAGCCACTGTAACATGAAACACTTGTATATTCACCTCTGCTACTGAGGCTTCCAGCAGATATCCAACAGACTAGGAACTGTGGAGAGGATACTGAAGTTAAGTAACTATACTTGAATCAGAAATCACTGTATCAAAAAGGTCAGCCAAAGCTGAGAACAACTGGTTTTTGAGAGGACAGGTAGCCTAGCAACAAAGCCACTTGGTCAGATCTGTAATTTCATTACCAGGACTGATGAAGTCTCATGATGGGGGACCAAGACATTAACAACTATTAACAGACAGCAGTTACTCCATTCTGAGGTCCACTTTTCACCAGCTCTAACAAGGAAAACTAGTGCAGGAGTTTAGTAGTGCAAGAAGAAAACCACACACCCCCAAACTCAAAGAATGGCAAGGGGAGGAAATGGACTGTATTAGAGAGTTTTGTTGACTCATCAAAAATATAAAGCACAGTGCACGTGAGACCCCTGAACAGGCTTAAAATACACCACACTATACCACAGCCACCAGTGCTCAAGATACTTGGGAGCTTTCTGCGCTTCTGAAGACATTACATTTAAACAGCTGTACATTACAGTACAATTGGTTCTGTGTTTGGAATGCAAACTCTAATTGAGGAGCAGTACCACAAGAGCAACAGTTTTGGTGGCTCCTGAAATTTAAGAATTATTCATAATCCAAACAGCCTGAGCAACTGTCGAAACAACAGTCAGTCCTTTGTATTGTAAAGTCTGTTTGAAACATTTCAGAGACCTATGGCTGATGCAGGCACAGTCTAGAAGTAGCCAGGAGCTTTTAAATGGAGTACTAACTTTATTTATTAAACCTTTATTAAAAGAAAATAAATGATGCAATTAAAGCATAGCCAGGCATGAAAAATCTTTGTAGGTCAGACAATCACATGCCAGTTTTAGTTGAGTCTCTAACTCACTGGACTATAACAGAGCCATTAACATAGTCAAGATGAATGTACAGACTTGTAGCAAACACCCATCTTTCCTTACTGAAAGATACTGTTTAATTTTTGTGCTTTAAGAACAGTATTAACAGCAACTGCTATTTAGACAGTGTTTCACGTTCATGACACTCAACTGAAAAAACTCCACATTCAACTCTTCCATCTCCCTTGTGCCTTTAGCGCTTTCATTAAAGAAATGAAAACTTTCTGTCTGATGAAGGCAGAGACATTTCTATCCACACGGTTGTGAATAAATAAGGAAGCTCAAGACTGCTAATTAAATCACCAATCAAAACACAGTATTTAATTTGGTTCCTGGAAGTGTTTTACACGTGTCAATGTGGAAAAATATCTTCTTAGAAGAAGAAAATTAATTTTCCAGTAACGTTAGTTTACGGTGAGTAAACTGAAACAGTTTTTTCCTACTAACTATGCCAAAAATACATTTAATGAGTGAAAAATGTTTGCTTCTTCCTTAAAAATATCCAAGCATACTATGAACCAACAAGGAGAAAGCAGCAAAGAGGAATAAAGAAAAAGTACACTGCCCTTATCAGACTACCACAGCAGTAAGCAAAGTTTATGCTGCTTGCTAACTTTCCCAGTTACAAGTATCTCTATTCCCAACTACAAGCTGGAAAACTACAAAATATGAGGAAGGAGAATAGGAGAGGAAAATTTGATTTTTCTACTCTCCCAACAGATTTCACAAATTTAAAATGGAGTAATTTCTCAAGGTTTAAAAGTTTAATGTGGCTACAAATTCACAAACCGCTTAATTTCAAATGAAGGTTTTCCCTATCAGCACCTGAATTCTGAACAACCACTAGCGTTAAAAATTCGGTCTGGAATCTAAAAAGAACTGAAGACATTTTTTTCTTCCTGGTCTTCTTGATTAGTTGTTGTTCTTTTTCATGTGTCATCACAAGTAACATTTTTGACAGACCATTCCTCTATATTCTCCTTTCCATGTATAACCACATTAAGACTTATACAATCAGCCGATAGCAACAGGATGTGAAATAAAAGACATAATATTCCTGATAATCAATGTCGATTTCTAACACCAGTTAACTCAGCAGATTTAAAACTAATTTAAAAAACAGTAAAATACTTTTCATTATGGAGCTGGTAGACCGTTCTGATTAAAAGAAAAAAGATACCAGGATAAATATCAGAAAAGAGTTTTTCACCCACAAGGTGGTTGGCAACTGGAACAGGCTCCACAAGGAAGTGGTCACAAAACCAAACCTGACAGAGCTCAAGAAGCTTTTGGACAATACTGTAAGGCACATGGTGTGACTCTCCGGGTTGGAATTCTTGCACGGGGACAGGCGTTAGACTCGATGATCCTGATGGGTCCCTTCTGACTCAATACAGACTATGATGCTAGTCTATGATTCCATAAAATAAACCAAATGATTTTTAGAATAGAACAGCACCAGAAGAAAAAGCAGCAGGCATTACTAGTCAGCTATGTATTCTCCCAGTTACATTTTTATGTATTAGCACTCCGCATATGCAATAGCACTAAAATTCAAAGGACAAACCCAGACTCTGCAGAGGTATTATCTCAATTTCAGGCACAAGAAAATGGAGGAACAAAGACCATAACAAGGTGCGCCTGTGTCAACACCAAGAGCATGCAGTTTCATGTTGTACTTAATCTGCTTGGAAATTAGGGCATGGGGATGGAGGAGGAAACACACAGAAGGAGCAGCCCTGCCTCTAACTGTACATTCCTGCTGCTTCCCTGGAATATGTGGTAGCAATTATGCAGCTGCAAGATGAACCCATCTGGTGTACTAATCCAGGGAGGAGCTGTGCCTTTTACTGGGCTCATTTTTCACCTGGCTGGAGCACTACTAATGCCCAGTTACAAGCCATGTCTTATTTAGGAACCCACAAGAAGCTCAGTTTATACTGTCCCCAAGGAAGAACTCGGGTGCCAAGGTAGCCTAGCCAAGAGAATGACCGTCCTCAGTGTCACCTCTCCTTGGCTTGCTCTCATACGTAAAGGTATACGAGGTGAACATTAAGGGAACTAACTAAACTGCTTCCCACTCCCTGTTCATGTGTATGAAGCCTAAATCAGGGGAGAATCAGTTTTCTACCCTGGGCACTTTTCCTGGAAATGGGTCAACCCAAAATAATAGCAATTAGTTAGGCAGGAAGGACAGGATATGGCAGAACTCAACAAGAAATTCAAAGCTTTCAAATGCCCTTCTTTCTGTTGTCTTCCCTACGCAACCCTGTCCTGTGTAATCTTCTCAGTTGTTTTGCAGCATCACTAAAATCTTGAAATAGCTTTTCAAAAAACCCAACTAATCAAACAAAACAAACAAACAAAGCACAAACCAAAACCAATCAACAAACACTATACTAACTCAAAGATTCAGGCACACAAAATTATTTTGTTTTCAAAGAACACTAGCAACAGGGAAGGTAAAACCTCATATTCTATTTTCAAAGGCTAACATCAAGCTGATAAATGCCAAGCATAAGGGAACAATGAAAAAACCTATTGTATTTCCATTTTTACTGGTGTCTTCCATATTACTGTCTTGTATTACAGCCACAGCCAATTTTGTCTAATGAACACCTATAGATGAGGTTTTGAATCATGAAGAGCATTTCACAATGAGATATGAATAACAACATGGGACTAACTCGATCAAGATTTTCAGTGATGCAATTGCTACAAGTGTCAGATCCCCTTGGGGTTCATAGTAGAAAGCACAGCTCAGGAAGCACTGATAAAATTAGCTAAGCCTCCTCCACCATGTGACTTCCACAGGTAGAAGTCTACCAAGGATAGAAGAAGAAAGGCTGTCACCAGGTCTGTAGAGAAGAAACAGAAATAATAAAAAATTTAAAACCAATTAAAAATCTACAAAATATATGAGCTATGAGGGCCTTGAATAAAAGCATGATGAACACTTGCAACTATGCTGTTATTTATCTATCTGTGTCACACTATTCTAGATGCCATGGAAGACCTCTTTCCTGTTTTATATCCTCAAGGATACAGGCTCCTACTAAGACCTGGTCTTCCAGCCTTCTGCGAGGTCGTACCTGAAGTCCCAAAAGAGAAATCTCCCACTGCAGTAACTCATTAAACAGAACCACAGCAAAAATGTCTTTGCATCTTTGTATCAGTCTCACTACAATTTCCTAACACAAAGGTAGACATTGGAAAAATTCACCACCCCCGTTTAACTCATCTTGGGCACTAACTGCAAAAGCAAAAAGCCAAGTCTCTCAAGAATTACAGCTTGCACTATTTAATCAGTTAAAGCATATTCTAGGATACCTGCACAAAACCTCAAAACCTGTACTAACACTGATACACTCTGATTACAGTTCCTGGATTTTTAGACGGGGTCAATTTCTTTTTTTTTTTTTTTTAACACTGAATGTGAGAGAATAAATTGTTTCTTAAAGCAGAGAAGGACAAAGGTGGGTTGTTTCTGCTCTCCAGAGCAGACTGGGAGAGAGGATGAAAGATCAGAGCACTATGTGAAGGGTGAACAGAAAACTTTTTTCATACAATGCAAGGGCAAAAACAGTTAATGAGCAATTACTTGGAGAAAAAACTGCTACCACGTCTGGCACAAGAAAATACCCTCAGGTTTTTCTTATGAAGGCAAAAAAGATATAAAAGCATCTGGTAAGTAAGAAAAAATAGGTGTTTCAATAGACAAAATTAAAGAAATGGTGAGAAGATAGCAACAAGTGCTAAGAGTGTCCTGAAAAAGGGAGTGAAATTGCTATGCAGGTCTGAAGAGCCTCAATAAAACTCCAAACACATTTTATCACTGTTGTCCCCCATTTCAGACCTCCTGTGGCACTTAAAATACATTTATTTTAAAATGTAGATATTTAAAGCACATATTCAGCATCCATAACGTAAGATGGAAAGATAACTGGTACGGCCCTTGATGAAATAAGACATGGACAACAAATTGCTTGCCTATTTCAGGATGCTAATGAGGAGATTTAATTTCCTTCCACACAAGGAAGAAATTTCCTTCCATCTTTTGCCTGCAGTGACAGCATAGCCCACCATTTGCAGACTTACTAGGACTAAACATCTCAAGTAGCTCTTTCATTCTAAACATAGGTGAAGGCAGATGCTCAATGCTACAGAACATTAATTGGGAATAACCAAATACTATGAATTTCTAAATCAACACACACTTACTTGAAACAACACTGGCACTGTACTGAAATATTGAAAAGGGATTTCAAGAGAAGAATGAATGCTTTAACAGCATTTTTTTATTAGAAACACAGATACACTTATCTTCTTGGAACAGGCATTTTCTGTTCTCAAGGGCATCAAGGGAAAAACATTTCACTTTGAAACAGTAAGTCCTAAGTTAATAATTGGTCCAGTTTCTCAGATATCAGTCCCCCTGGCTGCCACAAAAAGTGTGATCTTAACGTGGTCATATAATGCCCTGTCCAATGCTTTACAATGCCAAAACTTCACTCGGGAGTGTTTTTCACTCCTAAACAGTTCATCATACTACAGATGACATAAGAAAATCACCAATTTAACACAAGAAAATTCTCTTCAGCAGAAGCCAAAGAATGCAAGGAAGAGAATCAACAAAGATTAAAGAGAAATGCAAGTTATCAAAAGATACTTTCTAGGTGTACGGAAGTTTTGAAAAGAATCTTACAAAAAGCCCCCAAAAAATCCACCCAAAAAACAAGAGCACTTGACTGCAGGTAAGTTGAACAGAACAACATTTAGATTTCAAACTAGGAGGACAGAGAACACAGATTATAAGAGAAGAAAAGTGATACTTTCAGCCAACTATTTAACAGGAAAGGCAGATGACAACAGCAAAACAATGTCTTCTTTGCTCAAGTCTTCATGAAATAATTAATTAGGAAAAGTATTTATGGCAATTAATTTTTAGCAAAGAGTCAGAAGTGTGGACTAGAAAAGAAAAATACTAGTTAAATATTTATGCAAGTTCAATGTGTTCAAGTAAGTAGAATATGAAAAAATTGATCCAAATTTCCAAGAAGAACCAGCCAAATTACTGAACCATGAGAAATAACTGCAGAAATCTTTTGTAGAAAGATGAGATCACAGGAGACTGAAATCAGGCAAACAAAAGAAGGACCTTAGATGTTTTTGCTCAAACATGCAAAGGTTTCACAATAAAGCTGAGCTATTAAGGCAGCTGTTCCCCCCTGCCACGGTTCATCCTGTTCCCTTCTCCCATACTGACAATCTGGTTCTGGAGCTTGTTTGACCTCTTAGTGAGCCAGTTCTACTGAATCACCTTTCGATTCAGTCCTTTAGATGAACTAGCTGCTCATCAAGGTGCCAGACAAGCACAAACGATATCATCAGCAATTAACCCTTCCAGCAGCAGCCAGTTACTACATCCACTCAGTCATAGTATGAAGTCTCACACTAGTTTTGAGACGCAGACAAAGACATGAGAACAAGTCATCAAACACAGATAACTAACTGCATTACAGCATTTAAGAGTGCAGCCATTTTTCTGGTTCCTAATGCACTCTAAACTTGCTAGGCAATTCTGTAACACAAAGATTTGAAAACACGCCTTGGCTGCAGTAACTCCACAAGAGAGCAGGAAGTTTGAAATCCCACCCTGAAAGATCAGCTGTCTTGTTTCTGGGGAAGGCCTAGCCAAAATTTAATCGCAGTCTGTACATAGCCCACAGTCTTGTTACTTGAGTAGTCCCGATCCTGAAACTCTAAGAAGTAACAATTGGCCAGCACAGATTTGTTTAGAAAAAAAGAATCTGACTTCCTTTTGATAACCAAACTACTTAAAAGGAAAATGATACATGTTACAGATCATGATTTCTCTACAGTTTTTGGTACTGTTTTGGCTTACAGCAAACTAACTGAGTCTGCAGGAAATTGCAGGGTAGCTCAAGCACTTGCAAACAGTGCTCTCAAACCCAAGCTACCAGTGTCCAGCCAAACCAAAATGGGATTTTCATTATTAGCTGAAATCTGTGTTGCCTTGCTCATGACACATACAACACTTTCAGGCACAGCTAGAAAAGCTGGTAATACACAAGTGGCACATTCTCGAGTGCAGAAAACACAAGACCATAATGCGACAACAGGAACTGCCTCACTGGACATCAGCATACTGACTTGGACAGTGCGTACTGCTACATATAGGATAGGAGTCTAATGACAAAAATGAAAGGGAATTCAAGCATCAGTCCTCAGAGAAGCATGGGATTAGAGAAGCACAAAGAGAATATGCTGCTGTTAAAAAAAGACTGCAGAACAACAAATCTGCTCTACTCGGTACCAGCATTGTCCCATTCTGCACAAGATTTCAGGAAAACACAGACATAATTAGGCTGAGGTTTCACCGTAGCTTCAGTCAATCTAGTTGCTGGCTGTCACAGTCCCACTCTCTGCCTCCCACTGGCTTTAGTACTGATCTGACCAGTGGTTGCTGGCAGCACTACATCAACAGAAAACCTACCCCGCTTCAAAAAAAAATGTTTTCTGCCGGTTTAGAGCCTTTGTGAGTCACTTCAAGCGCTGATGGGAGCAAGAGAGGCAGGCAGCCGTAACAGCAGCAGTCAGATGGCTTAAACTGTAAGAGAATGGCAGCTTAGTCCTGACAAAAGCAACAAGTACGCTGAGGTACAGCAAGCGTGACCCACATAATGAAGTAAAATGAATCTGTTTGCTTAAGCCAGAGAACACATAACTAAGATGGAGGACACGGCTACAATTGCAAATCAGCACAGGATCTTTCTGAAAACGAAGAGGTTCACTAGAGATGGGAAAACAGAATCTGCTCTATTTGTAGCAAAGATGACGTCAGACATCAGGACAAGCATTTTAGCTATAAAGACTGTCTGCTGTAGCACTCCACTACCTACAGGGGGGACATCCTCAGAGCACTTAACGAATTTTCTTATCATCAGAGTAGGAGACAGATTTGATAACAGTGTGGATTTCCTTACTAAACATAATTCTACTTACTGTTATTATCCAAGTCCAGGGCACTGTATACAACACAGGTAAAAATGCCATTTAAGAACATAGCAAAGGTACAGTGAGACCTTTGCTAGCAACAACTAAAAAAGTAAGATAACCTTCCTAAAGCAACAAACAGCTTTAATGTCCAATTTACTGTTCTGTCTCACACGAAGTCCTGGAAGAACAAACTAAACTGTGTGTCTCTGTCCTAAAGGATTATTTAAGTGTCTACATACTTTATCCATCGGAAACATCAGAATCGTTCTCCTGAGAAGCAAAGCACGGATGAGCCCATTTCACCCTCGCTAAGATGTGGCGGAATTTACTTAATTCAGACACTAGCAGCAACTACAGTGTACAGGGAACCCGATGAACACAGGTAACATGCAATTCACAAAATAAAACAACCCTCAAGGTCAAACAAAACTTATAAAGAGCATGGCTTTGGAGATTATATTTGCCATGTAAGCAGAACTACAGTCTTATCTAATTACAGCATCTCAATCATACAAGAAGAAAATTCAAAAACAATCTGGAAGTTTTTCTGGTGCAAAGCTACCATTATAAAAGTCACAGACCTCAAGTTCTGAAACAGGGTTAAAGCATGCAAAATTGAATGCTTTAAAAAAAAGTGCCATTCCTTCATTTTTGCACTTCTTCAAAGGAAAAAGAGAGCAAGCAAATTCCTGTATAAAAACTGCTAGAAAATGAAAGGTTATGAACATTACAAAGTAGGTAGTTTTAATCAAATTTTCTAATACTTAGGAAAACCAGTAATTGCTCCCTAGGTAGTTTTATCAGGCATGGTAAATTTGGTCAAAACTTTGTGGGAGGCTCAATAAAAGTGACAAAAATGCCTCTCTAGGAATAAAACCCGAATGACTACAAGATCTGGAGGTTTAAATGAAACTTGTTCAGCTGCTGTCTACAACATGCTGAAACGGCTACCAGGGGTCAGTGAGGAGCCCCAGGTGTTTGTTTCCATTCAAATAAAATCCGCTCTGTTATGAGATCACAAATTTTTCTGCCGCCACAGATTAAGTTGATGGCAAATGTACGCTCAGATGAAAGGCAAAGTGAAAGAAACTACACAAGGTCTCCCCTTCTCCTCCCCCTAGATCCTGTGCTCAGCCTGTTCAGTTAGCAAAACCCGCAAAGAACAACTCTAGGTCTTCTTTAACTATTAGCAAATGGAACAGGCTCACAAAAGGACCTGGTGAATCCCAGAACAGTGAAAGGTAGCATGTGGAAATCGGGAAGGAAGCATGAACTTTCCACGCTGCTAGCAGCAGTAAGCTATTATAACTGCCTCTCATGTAACTGCACCCCTCTTTTAAATGTCTGTAGCCAATCTGGTTCTCCAAACAGGCATTTATGCCCGAAGATGGGAGGCACAACTTCTTTCAGTAGGAGTGCTGGCTGTGAAGTATTTGCCCAAAACCCTCCCACAACACTCAAAGCTGCTGCAGAGAAGTTTGCCTTTCAGGTGACACACCAGCCTTGATTACTTAACTACCCTGATGCAAGAATAAAAACTACTTTTGCCCACGAGCAAAATAAAAGAACATACCTAGAGTATCTTTAAGCCGCTCACCAGCTGAACGCTGTGCACAGAACCGCAAGCAGGGTCCCTGGCAGACCGTGAGTGGGCAGCACGCCCCGCGCCCGTGCCCAGCCCGGCTGATCGACAAACCCGGCCGGGCCGCGCCGCCCGCCCCGGGAGCGCCAGGCCCGGTGGCGGCTCTGCCGGGCTGCCCGGGGCGGCCGGGCGGGCGGCGCGCTCCCTGCGCGCTCCCTGCGCGGCACCGCCGCCCCTCAGCGCCGGGCGGAGCGCAACACGGCGCCCGCCGGCCGGCCCGGCACGGCAGCGCGGGCAGCCCCGGCCCGGCGCAGCCCGGGAGCGGCAGCGGCAGCCCGGGAGGGGCCCCGGAGCCCCGCGGCAGCGCAGCGCAGAAGTTACCGGCGGGGCCGGGGCGCTGACAGCTGCGCACTCCCCAAACCCTCCCGCCCGCCCCGGGGCAGCGGCGCGGGGGCCGCCCCGGCCCGCTACCTTGTCGCAGTAGAGCCCCACGAGCTGCTTCATGCGCCAGTGCGGGGCGGAGAACACGTCCACCTCCTCGGGGAAGGGAGCCATGTTCTCCCCATGGAGCCGCGCCGCGAACGGCGGCGCGAACGGCGGCGCGAGCATCCGCACCGCGCGTGCGCCCGCCCCGCGTGACCGCGCCCGCAGCCTCGCGCATGCGCGGCTGGCCCCGCCCCTTCCCGCGGGCAGCGGCGGCCCCGCGCCCGCCTTGGCTCGGGCGGCTCCTGCTGTGGAGTTCCGGGGTGTGCGACGAGTTTCCCCTCCGAGTTACAGCCTTAGGTTCGTTCAAGTGAGCTGCCGTATTGCACGACTCGAAATCCGATGCTTTGGCAACGCTAAGGTAGTAGCTTGTGGATGTAGAAAGCAATTTACAGAATCAGTTAGGTTGGAAAAGACCTTTGAGGTCATGGAGTTTAACCTGTGACTGAGCACATTGTCTGCTAGACCATGGCACCGAGTGCCACTCCCAGTCTTTCCTTAAACACTCCAGGAGTCGTGACTCCACCACCTCCCTGGGCAACCCATTCCAATGTCTAACCACCCTTCCTGTGGGGAGCTTCTTCCTAATGTGCAACCTACACCTTCCCTGGAGCAGTTAAAGACTGTGTCCTTTTGTCCTATTGTTGTTTGCCTGGGAGAAAAGACTGTCCCTCACGTGGCTACAGCCTCCTCTCGGGTGTTTGTAGAGAGCAGTAAGGTCCTCCTTGAGTCTCCTCCAAGCTCCCTCAGCTACTCCTCACAGGGCTTGAGCTCTGTTTTGTCTTTCTCTGGACACGCTCCAGCAGCTCAATGTCCTTCCTGAATTGAGGGGTCCAGAACTGGGCACAGGATTTGCGGTGTGACCTTCTCAAGAAAGGCCCTAGGAAAGAAAGCTTTTTTGTGTATACGGCGGTATAAAATTTACAGTACCATTTTGCTGATATTGAGACCACATTTCTAAAGGACAATTTTATTTGTATTTTGCAGCAAGAGAGACAGAGATCTCCTGCTTACCCAGCAAGGAAACCATGGGAAGCTAGGTGCTGAAAAAAGCATACTATGCTATAAAACACAATGGTTACAGAGACTGCACTGAAAATGTGCATTTACATGAAGTAAAGAAAACACTTGAAATATGCTGAGGAAGTGACAACATCAGGAATAATGCAGATGTGGGCCGATGAATTGGTGTTTGGGAGGGAAGATGAATGATGGGTCCTAAACTGGGCTGCAGCAGGGAATCTGCACCCAACCTTTTGCAGCATTTGTGCCGAACAAGTAAAGTTATGTTTATTTAATATCCAAGGCAAATGGACCAGAAACACCTGCCTGTCATACCGATCTGCTTGTGGAACACTTCAAAGTAAACAGGAACACTGGGAAGAATTGAGGATGCACATCAATTTGACAAAAGGTGTAACTGTCAGCCAACATGTAGTATAGTAAAACTGTTGACCAGCATCATGATGTTCAGTAAATGTCACCAAAATGCATTGTCAAACACCCAATAGATGCAACAGGCCTTTCTGACTGAAAACTATTACTGTACAAAATCTATGTTGCAGATATTGAATGTATGACAGCTAGCTAGTTCATAGGTGCAAGCAATTAATTGTAAACATGTTGAAATTCTGAGCAAAGTCACGTGAGTTTTTAGTTCTCAACATACTAACGCTTGGGAATAAAATGCTGGTAAAAGTAGTGAATAGTGAACTGAGCAGAAGAGATCATGTTACAAGTGTTATCTAGCTGACACTGTGCACAGTAATCATTTTATCTCTTTATCTAAGGAAATGAGGCTTAAGCAATTCCAGTATTTGGTGTTTCCTTTTCCATGAATCATTTCCACCTCAAAGGACTTTTGAACACACTGACCAACTTAGCTGTATTTGCAAATATGTACAAACCTTGAAAGGTTAAATTCTTACAACTTCAGGGTGGGAAAAAAAAAGCAGTTACACATGAGGGAAGAAAGGAAGGTGAAGCAGGTGAAGCACAGGTGTTATGCAGCTGGCTAGCCAGCACATGGTTGTATTTACTGCTTGGCTAATAAGCAGAGCTCTGGGTTTGGGCTTCAGCCTGTCTTTCACAGAGAGTGTGCCCTGGCACACAAGGGAGCAGGCAAGACCTTGTGTTACTGCTGTAGGCAGACTTTTGCACTACAAACCCTTGAGAAACAATGTTTGAAGTTCATTGCTTACAGAGGAGCTTGTGAACACGAGCTGTTTCAAGGTCCTGTTTCCAGGCCTAAAGCACATAGTCATACAGAATTGAGGTTATTCTGCCAGAAATTCGTGCTTGCGTAGTAACAGAGGATTAACGTTCTCACCTGTTACACCTTCCTGCTGCTGGAACTCACCACTCCCGTCTGATAGAAATAGAGAACATGTTGGTTCCTCATCTTCTGGGGCTTCAGAATGTAAACATATGCTGAATTTCATGGTTGGTTATGTTAATAATATTCAGTTTGTGAACTACAGTATCTCCAGAGCAGATATGCTGCCAATTTTCTGACTCTCCTTCATGGGCGATAGCATCTTTTAGGAGAGAGAGGGACAGAGAGCAAGGAACAGTGATCTGTATCCACCATGAATTGACAGACCTTGGGAGGCAAGATGGGCAGCCAGTTCGTGGCAGTGAATTACAATACTACAAGAGAAATTACCTGATAGTGGGATTAAAATACTGAATTTTCATGGACTAGTTTGAGGGTAGAATTGGTAATTTTTTCATGAATTTATATTGGGAGAAAATTCTTCATTAATGGAACAGAAAAAAATATCATGAGATTCAGTAACTGGAAGCTAAAAGTAGACAAGTTCAGGCCAGAGCTAAGGTTTTACTCTCAAGGCTGTCAAACTAGTGGAACCCTGGGGGTTGTTAGTTTAGCCATTATGTGAAGTATTTAGAAAAAACTAGGAACATGAATTAAAAATGGCTGTGCTGAGTCAGATCAGAGGCCCTTCTGGCCTGATGTTGTGTTTCTAGAAGTTGCCAGTGAGGAGAGGAAGCTCGACAAGGGTTGCAAATGGAGATCCCAGCAACTCTTGTATCCAATTCCTCTGGGATGTTATGACAGATTGTCTATCTTCTTGGAAACCCACATCTTCTTCCCCAAGATACTGTGTCTTAACCTAGTGTGTACTTGGAGATATACTCAGTATCTGTCTTTATGACTTCTTATACTGTGTATTTTAAGCAAAAGTTTTAGCTTTGATGCAAAAATCAGTGACAATTTCTGCACATTTCTGTATAGAAGACCACAACAGTGATGCCTCTCATTTCTGTTAGACGCTGAAATTACTGAGCAAAATTTGGTTGCAGCAAAGTTGAAAATAAAAGAGAATGTTCTTCCATGGACTATTGCACTCTCTAATCCTGAATCCAAGGTAGTGGCTTGAAACCATTTGATTAATGTGCTGGTGCCCTATCAGCATGGACATAGAGAGGCTAGGAAGAGAAATAAGAAGAAAAAGCATTAGAGAAGCAAAAGGAGTAAAGTACATAATTTCCTTTGTCTCTACCGTATCAGGCACAAAATTGCATATCCATTTCTGAGTAAATCTGGCTTTCATGAAGACTCTGCTGCACGTAGCAAATCATTTGGTTATTTTTCTGTCACATTTACAGCAGAAATCCATCATCAGCAATTTACTCAATGACTAGCAAGATTTTTCCCTCAGTAAAATCCACCCACTGAGCACCAGTGTATCAATGGAAACGTGACATGAGATAAATAAATACACAAAAAATAAAGAGTTTTATATTCACTGAGGCACAGATACTTAATAGAAAGAAAGAAAAGAACCAGCATGCTCCTCAGAGGTGAGAGTCCATAAACAAAATACTTGGAGGTTGAAACATTATTTTTTATTTTTTGAAGGGAAAAAAATAATGTGGTTGTATTTGCAGCAGTGCATACCAGAGAGTATTTATTCTGAAGATTAGATTGATCGTTGCCATTTGATGTTCTAACAGAGTACTTAGGGAAGAGAACCTGAAGGAGAATGACAGCAGAAGTTGAAGACATTTGTTTGTTGCACAGGATGCAAGTCTTAATCCTTATGTTTCTTGTTAAGATTGATTCATGACTGCAAGGCAGTTTTTTTCACAGAGATATGATGCACATATCATCACACCAAAATGTCACTGTCACGATCCAGGGGAGAGATGGAAAAAGAGCTGGCTAATGTTACCCCATGTGTGATACAAGATAACTTGACGCCTTGGATATTTACGCTATCACTGCTGTACCTGCATATTTTAGATTTTTTTTTTTTTTTTTTTTTTTTTTTTTTTTTTTTTTTTTTTTTTTTTGCTCGCTAGCATTTGTTTATGGCTTAGGAAAGTGTAGCACAGCAATGAGTATTAAGCGAACCAAAGGCATCCGAAGTATTCAAGTGATAAGGATTTTTTTTTCCTTCAAGAAATATACTGCAGTTCTCCTCAGTTATCACCAGGTGGCCTTAAAAGTCTCTTGTTTTTCTGAAGTGGGGAATAGTTTAGACATGAGGAAGTGATGTATCCCTGTGCTGCAATCATTCCAGGAAATAGCTGGGTTATAGTTCCCAGCAAGGTTTATTTTTCCGCCTGTGTCTTTTGTGTACTGAGCTGTAGCTAGTACTGAAAATATTAAACTGCAGGTTTCCATTTAAATTGTATCATTGAACTCTACTTTTTTTTTTTCTTTCTTTTAAGAATTTGGATTGTCAAGAATTCATGATGATGAGCCTTTTTTTCCCTCTTTTATTTGTCTCTGTTCTGTTTATGAACAGCTTCTCAGGAGTGCAGGGAAGGAAATGGAAAGGTGAAGGTACTACTAAAAACCTGGAAAATATTGTCATTGGAAGATGCTATGATTATATTAGAATTGTGAACCCTGCTGTTGGGTAAGTTTTGTTTGTGTCTGGATTAGTTTTTTATGTTCTGTACAAAATGGTTATTAATCAGAAGCCTGATGTTATGCTTCTAGCCATGAAAGTGATCCTGTTGAAGCCAACATTCTTTTAGCTGTCTGGAAATAACAAAATTACTTTGGTGGATGTAATATTTTAAGTAAAGCAGTGTAACTAAGGCAAGATTTTTAATCCTTCAGGTTTTTATTTCACATTTCTTGCCCCTCCCCCCCTTACCTTTTGTAAGGAGAAGTGCCAAATCTGACAGCATTCCTGGGAAGACCAGCTTTGCTTTTCCTGCCTGTATGTGAGGGCATGTACAAAGGGGAACACCTCACTTTATAGCTGTCCTGTGGTACTGAAGGAGACTGTTTAGCTCATCCACCTGAAAAATCAAGTAGTAAACAACTGCTCAAGTAGGATTTCCTGTGAGCTTTCATTGGCTGTGCTAATTACACAGAATTGGGGGTAAATGACACACTTCACTGAAGTGAGCACTTTTCTGTCTTCCTTGTGTTGTAAGGGCTTCAGTTAAAAGGAAGAAAGCGAGAAGGACAATGTCGTGGAGTTCAGCCCTTTATTCTGCCACTAAAAAGTTGTCCTAATAGTGTGAAGAGGTATTTGCAGAGGCACCCTGCCTGGTTTCCTGTAGCATTTGAGTTGCTGTCTTAAACAGGATTAGCTTATGTTGCAAATATCACCTCATTTCCCCAACCTCCCATTTTCAGTTCCTGTTGCAGAAGAGGAAGATAAAGGGCTTAAAACAATTTTTTTTTGCTTTTAACAAAGGCAAAACAATATATTTCTGCACAATAACACTCTTAACTTTTCAGAAGTGTTCTCTTTCAATCTTCTTATGAAGGAAAAAGATCGTCCTAATGCAGATAACAAACACAGTGCTTGAATTTCAGTGGAACAGTTAAATCTTGACAGATTTATAAACATGTCACAATGGAAGGTGAAAGTAAACTTTTAAGTGTACATTTCTACATTTCTACAATATAATATGTAATATAAAATACGTGAACTTAGTTAACGGTTGTGTAGGTAATCTGGTCTTGCAGTAGTCTCTAGATAGGTAGAGCTCCTGTAGGACTTAACAGATGTCACTTCATTTATATCTGAAACAGGACATGAATAATAATACAGAATATGCTAAAATGAGCAACATAAAGGACAGTTACTGTAGAAATTTTAACTCTATCCTTAACTGATTTGGACTTTTAGACATGTAAACGCAATATTCTGGAAAGCATTTACATATGGCTTGTGTTTATGATAGTTTTGTGATCTAATGAATTCTGGTGACATTTTCACAATATGATTTTAAAATTGAGACGTTTTAACACGTTCATCAGAATATTCTTGCTCAGGATAGCATGAAGCCAGGCAGGACATTAGGACCACTTTCCTGAATTTAGACCAGAAATGGCATTATTAAAAGAAGAGCTACACAATTGATTTCATATAATGTGGGCATATTTCTCTTTCCCTTAGATCTATAAACAAATAATGTAATCCAAACAAAATGGAAATTTCATATTGCACAGGTGCAAAACAGATATTCTAATTATTTATAGTCCTTTCTGTTCATTGGGTATTTCTTAGTTGCCCCCTGGCTAGCTTTTATAGAGACATGACCACCTGGATAGGTTTTGCTCCTGAATTTATGTGCAAATTTTCTAAAAATACTTTGCTAACATAAAGGAAGCTAGCAAAACTTGTCCTTACACTGCAACATAGTTAAAACATAAAGGTGTTTATAGGAACGTAAGAAAAACTTTCCCATGTGTTGAAACAGAATATGCAAAATGGCAGTTAAAAGAGGCATTTTACAAAATGCTATGGTCGTGTAGAAGTGAGGAATTTGAATGAAGATTATATTTGACATTTCCTAACAGGAGTACCCTAAATAACACAAATGTTCCTGTAGTGCTTTTCCTCCGTATTTGTTTATTTGTAGGATATCATGGAAGTTTCGAAAACAATTTTTTTAACTAACTAGTATGACATTAATCTGACTTACAAGTGTCTACTGAGATTAGAAGGAGTTGTCCTGAACTGCAGTCCTTCCCCACCCTGTAGTTTCAAAAAGTGTTTTTGCCAGCTAAGAAGTTTTGATTATCAGAGCAGAATAATCCTTTTGATTTACAAGCTGTTCAATCCTGGATGAGAAGTCATGGGAAAAAAAGGCAATATGCAAATTAACCAGAAAATTACTGATGGCTTCAACTGTCAAGAAAGATGTTAAAAGTTCAGTTGATCATAACTTACAAATACTAACAAAAGTGCTTCAAGTAGAAAGCTCTTTAGCAAAATGAGCCCTAAGTATACACAATTGTCAGAAGCTAAAGTATAACTGCTTGAAATCAGAAATTGCGTGCAAATCCTTTTATTAAGTATATCTATCCAAACCTTGAAAGGACTGATCAAGGATCATATTGCATCACTGAAAATTTTCAGGTCAAGATCCACATCTGCTTACAGTAGATACGGAAGCATGACCAGAGTTTACTGTAAGAAAGTCTGTGGTCTGTTTCCTGCATAGCTCATCGCAAGAGATCCTTTAAAGAGTCTGTGACATTCAGTGTCACAAAGCAGCTCCCTAAAGCACCTGTACCAGCAGAAACCGTGCTGTCTATGGATGATGCTAAATGAGCAAAACACTGTAATGGCAAAGTTTGGTTTACTTATCAGGACTACTATTGCTCAAGCTAGAGCTTTGCAATGACAGCTATTCATGTTAAGAAAGCATCTCTGTCACAATCATTATTCTACCACTGAAACTTTTTAGCAACTCATTATTAAAAAAAAATAATGCCCTAGGGTATATTACCATGTCCCATAGCCGTAGGGAGGAGAAGATCCAGCAGGCAGGAATTGTGCAGCAAGATTGATTTATTTAATTATTTTACAAACTCCTTTATAGACTTTTTTCTTCATAGTCTAATTGGACAAAAGACCAGCCACCCCTTGGGGGTGATTGGCTAAAATCCTAAAACATCCATTGTCAAAATATTTTTCTACTGTACCATAAACAAGACTTTTCAAGGCTGCAGGTGTTTGGTTGTTTACATAACTCTGCTACCTCTTCTGTGAGAGCGAAAAGTCTCTCACAGGCTTAGAAAATAGCAAGAAAATCCTTGCTAGCAGCATTTTTGTATCCACAACTCATCCTACACTTGAATCTGACATTTTAAGAGTAATATTGCCTTCCGGCACTGTTGGATATTTAGCTATAGTTTATTTGAAATGGCTTTTTGAATCTAGAAAATTTCAAAGAAAGCTTTTTCTTCAGTATTTCTACAGTGCTGGATAGCAAACTCACTGTGTATACCATACCTACTAAGATTTTTGTTGAATCATAATGTTTTCCTAATTCCACACTGTAAATGTTAATATTTTCCTTGCTACTTCTTCCTTATCTGCTGCAGTTATGACTCAGAAGACAAGATCTCTATGCTCTTCCTGAGCTACAAGTTTTTTACCACCCTGACTTCAGTTTTCTGCCTTAATCTTATATGGATTTTAATTTGGGTATTTGAAGGAGTTAAGAGCAAATAATTTTGTTGTTCAGCTTTGAAAAAACCATTTTGCTATTTGTTTGTTTCAATGATTACAGTGAGAAGAATTGTTCACAGATATGGGAAGCATTTAAAAATGCATTTATTAACAAGGATCCTTGCAGCATTCTGCCTAAGGATTATGAATTATTTATCAACCTGTCATTGCACACAATTCCACCTAACAAGGTAATAATTTTTTATGTTAACTGCCCTGTGATGTACAACAGATTTTACATGACACAGTTCAAAACTGACGAGTCATTCTGTGGCTGACTTGTGAGTCATTCTTTTTGACCCGTCTGTAGTTTATAAACTAGACTCAGGATTGATAGCGTGTTTCAATGTGTTTGGCTCCATTTATTTTGTGCAGTAACTTCTCAGCAATGTCTCTCTTTTCATATTACAGAGATTCCCCATTTTTCCTTCTGTGCTTGGAGCTGTGCCATAGTCCCTGAACTTCCTACTGTTCCTTAAGTTAGATGCTCTGGCTGCAAATGCTGTGCCTGCTATCATCTTTTGCTTTTATTCCTCACAGCTAAATCTCATGACAATTACATGTTAAACATCGACATACTGAACAAGCAAAAGCAGAAATGAGAGAGGACATTCTTCTATGCCAGAAGGCAGTAAGGGTTTGATGTGCTGGCAGTTACAAAGAAGTGTGTCAGTGCAAAAGGCGTGTTGTGCTTTAAAGCAGTTTTTCCTCTAGCACAATTAATCCTCATTTCTAAATGATACAAACTAAACCAACAAATACTACTGTCAGCTTAATTCATGAGGAGTTCCACAAACACAGAAATAACATCTAGACATACGATTTTCTTCACACCATAAGCCAACAGAGCAACGTGAGAGATTTCTGGTAACGTATATCTGGCTTATAAATATCTTCCTTTTTTCTCCTTCCCCTAAATCTGTCTGCTGAGACAGACAAAGCTAGGCCTAACCATATTTAAAACAGGTCTATATCCCTTCTCATCAAACTAGTACTGTCCCTCAAGTCACTTGTGGTCAGAATTTATGCCTCTCTAAAATAAACAACTTTGTTCCTTTAAAAAGATAGCTAACATTTCTGATTATTAGCTTGATTTTGAAAGAAAGACCAAAACATGTTTTAAACTGTTTTCAGTACCCCATAATCTCATTGTGTCCACACCCAGATGTTGGTACATTTCTTCTCTATGTTTTTTTTCCTAGTCTCTCTTCTGGGAAAATAATCAGCTACTAGTCAATCGCTTTGCTGACAGAGGACGTCGCTACATGTCTCTGGGTGATACTCTGTTTGGCTTCTTTGGAGATTTTCTAAACTGGTGTGGGCAGGCAGACAGCCCTGGTAAGACAATGAGTGCTATGTTAAACATTTGGCTGTAAAACCACAATGGAGACCGACTGCTGTGCTCTGGAGAAACTAAATTTCCTCTTACCCCGTGAAAAATCAGGGATAGCTTCACTGTCTTGTTCTCGCTTGTGTTGTGTGAATATTTAACACTGCAGTCAGGGGAGCACACAATGAAATCTAAATGGTGCTGCAGTGGAGATAAACCTCTTTCTCAGTTACCCGAACCTGGAGCTCTCGGCATCGCAGGAACAGAGTTAGAACCACTTCAGCCAAATTACTGAACCCACAGAATGTCACTGTGTAAACTATGAAGGATGGAAAGTTATTGAAAAAAATACAGCAGTCAGCTTTCCATGCTATGTCAAACGATCTTGTGGGTTCAGTGAGAAATGCACAAATATATTTAGTTGCTTTCTAAAGTCACTTTTTATAGTCGTTATCATCTCTTTGATACCACAAATCACATGCCTTCCTACAGGACTGGACTATGAATCCTGCCCTACCACGATGGAATGTGAAAACAATGCGGTGGAATCTTTCTGGAGGATGGCCTCAATCACTGTAAATAGTGTATTACTGCTGAGTTCATACATCTGCGAGTGTGTCTGGGGTGGTTCAGGAAAACATTGGCAGTTCAAAACAGGTTTAAACCTGTAACTCTGCTGGATTATTTCCTCTGGTACAAATACACTGTTTTAGACTGGCGGCAATGTTGTAGTAAGAAGAACATAACTTTAACCTTAGCTAGATAATGTGTTAAAATTCTGTTAGCTTTGTTAATATAAAGCATACACTAAGCACAGTAAGCACATTGTGTCTACTGATTACAGGTCCTAAGTGACATTTGACACCCTTGCTGGAAACGCTTTACTCACAGATCAAACTCAACAGAGAATGCCAAAATGCTTTCTTCTTGTGCTGAAGAAACTACTTATAGATATGAGAATGTAGCTTGAGTAGAACCATTGACTTTAACCATGGTCTGTTTAGTTCCTGTCCTTTTTACTGCAATGACCTGCTAGGGTGCTAGTCTAGTATTATTTTTGCAGTTCTTATATTCTTCGTGGCAAAATTCTTTCCTTGGTCAGTGTTGTTTGCAATAAAATACCAAGTCATATGACAAATTGTGAGATCTGAAAAGCACTGTTATCTATTGCAGTATGCACAACACAGCTCTGGGGTGATACATGTCTTGTTGAATGGTTCTGCAGACGGAGGAGCTTATCCACAGCCCGGGTAAGAAAACTGACTGATTTATCTGTACAGAGTCTGATGACTAGAAAAAAGAAAATCAGCCAGTTGTTTGGGTCTTCTGCTGCACAAAGCATGGGAAGTGTAGCTGAAAGAAACTGTTGCATCAAAGTCTGCCGAGTTGTGGGGACAACTGTTAATTGTCCCTAGCTGAAGGAATTAATGTGTAGTGGATGGAAACAATCCTTTCATCTCCTGCATTTTACAAACTGCTGTGGCAAGCAGGGTGAATGCTCTTTGAAAGCTGCCTTCAAGTCAGTCAATATACTGTGGCAAAATGTGTATGTCTTCAAAAAGCTGAGTGTTAACAAAATTTCTCTTCAGGGACATGTCCAAGTAGAGGATATTGTTACAAGGAGTGTACCTTTTGTCAGGCCTAGGAGCAAACTTGGTAAATTCTAAAGGGAAAGTATTTCTCCGTGACCAAGACTGGAAGTAGTTTGAAACCTATTATGGTTTCAGGAAGCAATAAAAAAAGCTTGTTGAGGAGAACAATAGCAAAGATGAGCTTCCTCTTCTCCTTAGTTCCTTTTAGATTAAGTACAGGTGTATTTTTCCTGATTCATGAGTATACACCATGCAGAAATTCATCTAAGCTTACATTCAAAATTTATTGTAAAAGTACACCCTTTAGAACTTTTCCTATGTGTCTGTAGTGACTGCCTACCTGTGGTAAAAAATACATCTTTCATTACCTCAGCAACTGTCCTGTCCAAGGCAGATCAAAAAGTTACATCTTTTAAAAACCCATAGAAGAGATTCTCCTCCTGTGTGTTCACTGAGGACTAAAAATGACCATTGAAAAGGCCATTTTATCCCTGGATAGGAGAGAAACAAGAACTGTCTTTTCCAAAACACCTACTAAGTTCTTACTCTGTCCCCCAAAACGTCCATCTCTGTACACAGCTTTCAGCTAATCGCAAAGACATACAGTCTCCTTGGGTTGATCAGGTGGTCAGCTGGGATCAAATCTTCTGCAGATGGTAATACCTGTCAGCAGGCCAATACCCAGAATCTAGTATGGATTCCTTATTTCAGAAATGGATTCCTTATTTCTGTTAATTTACAGATTCCTGTTTTCAGAAACATCTTACACACAAATTAATTCCACCGGTTCCCTGGGTTGCCAGTCTGGTGGTATTTTAACCAGTGAAATCAGCACTGAAACACAGCCTGCCAAGGAGAAAACAAAGTCAGTTACTCTGTCTGTTTTCTTTGCTGTGTGTCTTCTGGTCCATTTATGACTGAATTTGTTTAAAGAGCTCCTGTTAGAAAGAGGCTGGAAGTTGAATAATTAATAGCAGAAGGTAATCTGAGAGATCTGCCTGTCTTCCTAACCATCTCTCTGGTCTGTTTTCAAGTACTTCAAAGCCACTTTCAAAGTTTATTCAGTTTTAAAGTTTGTACACTTAAATCATCATTAAGTCACATGATATTATTTCGGTTAAGATTTATTTCTCATTTCATGGAAAAATAACTTTTCTCATTCACACAGTATGAATTTAGTTGGCAGATTTCTTTAATAATAGTCGCCAGTTCAAAAATGGGTTTTACTGAAGTCAGCTGTACATTGTTCCTCCACGGTTTCTGACTCCTCTAGTTAAAGATTTCTCCAAATTTGGGAGCAAGCTTCTTTTTTTCTGGCAATGACATATGCATGAATGAGTAAATGAGTTGGAATCTTTATTTTTTGTCATGTTTTCACTGTGTGTTGGACAGGCTTGGACACCTTGGACAGATGGTAAACCTGCTGTTGCTGCTACTGGTCTCTGGTCAGCCACCACTGTACCAGATTTGACCAGAGAGAGCAACTCTTGGTATCTGCATCCTCCTGTTCCACTTCTCCAGAAATTTAAAATAACTTGCTGACTTCATGAACCAACAGACACTGGCAAGCAATACATGTCCTGTGCTTCCATGTCAGAGCCCTGGTAGTTTGCCTGAAGGCACTGGGAGGACAAACCCACATTGTCACTGCTGGTCTCATCCAGGAAGTGGCAACTGACAGTCCCTTCTTCTCTGTGGAGATCTCAGAAGATTTAAAAGGGCTAAGAGACGCTGTAGTGCTGATATAGACATTTAAGAAGACACTTGATAGGCAAATAGCAAATTAGAGGAGAGACCTAGGCCCAGACTTGGGCTAGGCATTCAGTGAGGACACCACCCTTATAAGCTTTCTGAGGAAAAAAACCTAAAAGGTTGGAAATCATTACATTTCATCTTGCTGAAAGGGTTAGAAATCTCTGGCTTTGAAATGCCAGCATCTCACCAAAAAAATCAATCTACAGACATTAAAATCAGCGTTTGGATTTCATATCTTCTTAGATTAGATATTATGAAGAAGTATCATATGCTCTTTGTTTTGTTTTTGCATTTTTAAAAGTTCATTCTGGTTCACTTTTAGGTGAATTCATTAAATTTAATTTTCATGTTCTTTATAGTTCTAATTTTTTTTTCTTGAATCAGTTTTTTTGCAGATTATGAAATACCTAATCTCCAGAAAGACAGAATCTCACAAGTTGTCGTTTGGGTTGTGGATGATATTGAAGGACCAGATGTGTAAGTTACATCTTCAAAAAAAAATTAGTTTCTTCCTTTTGGACCTGTCTTTAAAATTTCACCATATCTTTCTGTTTGATTATATTTGCATACTACTTAAATTAAAGTGTTTTAGGTGCTTTCATGAACAAAGAAGATACAACCTGCCATAGAAATAAATTCTAATATTAGATCTGGAGCCAGCTCTTGGTTAGATGTGTGTGTGGATGTCAGACCTTGAATGAAGAGAGAGCATGAACAGTTTTACTAAGAGTCAATCTGAATTTCAGATTAAGTGCTGATGAGTGATATTTCTTTCACCTTGCCATATGCATTCTTTTCATTTTCACCCATCTTAACTGCTTAAAAATTTGTAGAAGCAGACAAATACCAACAGGGGGTCCTTTTCTCTCAATAATTAATCCAGTAATAAATTGTAGGCTTTAAAAGTGTCTTAAATTTGCTGGTAATTTAATTAAAGCAAACAAAAAATAAGTAATAAACAAATGTAACAAAACTGATCAGTCCAAACAGAATAGTCTGTTGTGTATTTTGCCACAATGCTGTGGAGTCTACATAGCATAGTTCAGATTCGCATTTCTCAGCCTGTCTCTCTAAATCAAAGAATCATACCCTCTGGGAGGAAAAAAAGCCATACAGCTCATCTTTGCAAAAGTTGGCCTTATTACAAAAAGAAGTTAAGACAAGCACTGAATGTTAATTTATCTTTCAGTTAATGGATGCATGGGAATATTTGTGTATTTTTATTAATTTTTTTCTACAATTATTTTGTTTGTCTCCTTATGCTTCTTTAGCCATGGGTATTTACTGCCCAGCAGATAAGTAGCACTGGCCTTAATACTTTATGTTGGTACAAGTTTAGAGTCTCAGTGGGTTCTGCAATATGCTAAACTTTCTTTGCTATTTGGACTACAAATTAAAAAATCAGTGCTAGAAACAGGAGCTGTGTTTAGGACTGTTTCTGGGTTTTTTCTCTCTCTTTGGTTTTTTTTTTTCTGTTATTCAACATTCCAGAGAGAGAAAAAGCTTCTAAAAACAAGTATAATTCTCATTTTTTATAACAAACTTACTCTGTAAGGACAGGTAACATCAACTTTACCACTACCTAAATAGTTGCCAAAGAATATTACAAACAAAACGCTTACAAAATTGATCTTTTTCTGTCTATTAAATATTAAATGTGGGATTATTGGTTAATAGAATCTGAAAATGCTACACTGGCTGAAGCTGATCTTCCAGATTCTGTAAACTAAGGATAAGTTGTGAAACAACTGTAATGTAAGCAAATGAAGCATAAATAGCAATGTACACTCTTCTTCTGGAGGTGTTATGGATTACAGAAGAGGCAATGTAATGGGGATTTACTTTGCTGATTCCATCAAATTCAGTGAAATTATATAACAAAAGACTTGCACTAATATTGAAATCCTTCCTCACAGAGATTCCTGTGGAATTCATAGTGTAAAGATATTAGAAACCAGGCTGAAAACTCTTGGTTATGATGTCATTTGCACTGACAATAACAAGTAAGTGAAAACCTTTTATTAATATGTTGTGTTTGCAGAAGAACCTTATCTATCTTGATTCTTACTGTTCAATACTGAAGTGCCATTAGTGTTGTGTCTTCAGGAAGGACTGATATGTTGGAGGGATGATGTCACATTTTTCAGACTTGGCATTTTTTGGTTATGAATTGAGCAAAACACTACATCTTACTGTATGATTGAGTGGAACATTGTACTTACACAATGTCAGACAGAAGATGGCCTCATATATTTGGATTCAAAATCTAAACAACAGTTAAAAACACTATTGAATGTCTGCAGAATTACCAGTTATTCACAATGGGTTTCACAGCTCTAGTCATTCCCATAGATTGTAAGATAAATTTAATGAAGTGAAGGTTTAAACATGATAATACTGTGAATTTGTTTCATTTTTTCATGGTTTTGGTTGGGTTTTTTTCGTCAGTTGTCCGCCTGAAAGGTGCTAAATAAAATGGTATTTTCACAGGTCTGTAATGTTCTTACTCTGCCTGGATAATCCTGATAATTCTAAGTGTGCCCTTGCATCGTAAGTAAGAGGAGTTCAACCTGTCCTCAGTGTCATAACAACTGAATAAATTATGCAGAAGGCAACAGTTCAACAGATCCCACCTCTGCCACCTGTTATATATTATGCATATGCAATACACAGTGTTCTTGAATTTGTTACTTACTGTGGATTGAGTTAGCAGTTTCTAGTCACAAATTGCACAGCTGTCTGTGAGCACCTGCTGTTCAAAATTAGGTGTTAATGGGTTCTCATTGATCACACAGTAACACTGTATATCATTGATGATGTGAAGTTTGTACATATCACTGTTCTGATATAAAATCTATTACAAATTTGAGGTTGCTTTCATTAATATCATTTCTTGAATAATCAAACTATAGATCAAATGTCAACAGATCTAAAGGACATTTCTCCAGCTACTGGAATTTTCAATTCTAAATTTTGAGGAAGTTTCCTTTTAATCTTCCATTTTGTGCAAAACTTAATCTCTATATTTTAATGTATTTAGCTTGGGCCAGTGAGTTATCTACAAAGAATGCAGATAACGTCCAAGACACAACTTATTAATTAGCAGGCATTACTCCCAAACTCCCTACTTATCCACATTTATCTTTATTATATAAGGAACATTAAATTAATTTATTATGTATGTCGGTGAATTCACAGTAAAGATTACTGTTTTCAATTCTGACTTTGTTTCTTAATCTATATGGTGTTGCATATATAGGTACACATAAGATACTTGAACATTTGAATGAGAACTTCCTCACTGTTTGGAATTTTGTAGCATATATAGATATATAAACACTGATTCCTATTTATATTATTTTTATGGATAATGCATGCTGTATTTCTTACTGTCCTTTCTTCCCTATTCAAGCACACACAAATTTTTGTTTGTTAATACCTATGTGATATTGCAATGATAACTTCTGCTATGAAAGTCTTGATTTGCTGTCCCTGGTAATGGCAGCAGAGAGGTGCTACACCAGCTTGCCTCCCTCTGGGGAGGGGCTGTAGTGCTTCATGCAGCACAGAAAAGGAGGTGGGTATCACCTTCAGGAACATGTGTCCAGTTTTTGGTGCACACATACAGAGAAAGTGAGTTCCCTATTCTTGCTGGTCACTGAAAACTTTTACTCACCTTGCCATGCAACATTTATTCTCACAGGCAAATTACATCCTAGCACCAGCATATAAATGTTGTGAAAATGGTGGGTTTATAGATACCACTGATAGCTCCAGACTTCTAGGCGGCAGATCATAGCACAGACTTCCTGTTAAGGCTTTGATTGGTTACAAAATGCCACTTGCACAATGGATTAAAATAGGGTTTTCTTGTTGTGCCACTGAATTCTAAGGCTTTTGTTTACATGTCAAAGGAAAATACAGTTATCCCCTTCAAAATAATAGCTGTGAACATAGTGACAATATTAACAAACTGGAAGAAAAAGCACTTCACAGGACTTTGCAAAATACAATATTGTGAGCTCTTAACAGAAGATTTTTCTCCTCTCCCAGGTTTTAAATATTTTTCCTCAAAGTTTTGTGATGTGGGTATGTTACTCAGCTGAGGAAACCTGGATGAGAAGGCTTTTTGGAAACCATTAACGTGTCTTTACTTTCAGCTAAGTGATTAGCATGCAGTTCTGCAGTATTGCTACTTGGCGTTTGCAGTGTGCAAGCAGGGGAGCAGCCTTTCCATCCATGTCGGTGCTTAAAGTAACATAGTCCCTGGTGTATTTGAAACACCAGTCTCACACTCTCCTGGGGTAGCTGCTGAGCAACTCAGCTGTTCTCATCCTCCTTAGGAAAAGTTTCCTTGCTTGTTTCCTTCATGAGCATTGTATTCTATCCTATATGCATGGCACTGCAATAAGTTTGATTCATTTCATATCTATCCCAAATCACAATAGAGCTTCCCAGTCTGAATGCAAAACTATCATTGCCTCTCTCTGAAATTTAAGTAACTTAAATACTACAAGCCAATGAATACTTACATTCTTCCCAAAATCACTTGATTCTCTGCAGTAAATAACACCACCTCCATTGAAACTAGCTTCCTGTTCAGAAAGAGCCTTAAGCAGATGCATGTAAATTATTTGATGTATCTTTTTAAGTACGTTTTCTGTGTGGATGGATCCTTGCTCTGTGATGGTCCATTAACTGACATGGGGGCAGTTTGGTCAGTAGGGGTATCACTGTTTGGAGGGTGTATCTGTTAGGAAAAGTTTCCCGTGCAGGGTAGGTGTTCCCAGTGTTCATACTTCCATAATAAACAGTGAAACAGGCATGCAGGCTCTGATGCATCCCATTTCATGAGGGCTATTTGCTATTACAAGGCTGATAGCTGCCCTCTCAGCCTCCAGAGAGTTATGTCCTGAGCCCAAAAATATCAGAGTTGGACAAGTGAGTTTTTATGTCACCCCAACTCCTGTTACATTGAGAGAGCTGGGTCAAGGTAGCAGAAGGATGGCCTAGAAGGTGCTCTAATGTACTTGGGGCTTCTTGCATAGTGGTAGTGCCCCTTAACTCCTCGCCAGACTTGAACTATGTTCCTGCTAAGTCAAATTTGGACTTTGGCTTGTTAAGGTGACACCCTGATGTTAGAAAAAACTTGTGAGTGAAAAATACCCACTAGATGGCATAGATGGCTTACAAATGTAAGCAGGAAGGAAGCCAAATGCAACCTGTTAGTGGTGGTATGTATTACTTGCATTATTGCAATGTCAGGGAGACTTAGAAGTGGATCTGCATACTGCTGTACCAAGTGCTGTGAAAATACAGTCCTCCAGGACCACTGCTGTCTCAAAGAGCATTTTAAAATCACAAGCATAAGGCTAGAGATGGCAAATGGATGTGGAGAGACAAGAAGGCTCTTGTGTGAAGGTAGAAAGAAGAGTTCTCAGGGTTTTGCAAAGATATTCTGTTTATAGAATCAGGACAGCCAAAGGGAATCTGTTGGCAGGCTCATATAAAGAAACTTCTAGCTTAGCACTTGGACCACAAACTTCACCCTTGGCAACAAACCCCTGATATTTAAAAGAATCCTAACTCAGCTCTGGGCTGTGAACATCCTGTTTGTTTTCTCTTCTTCAGATCTGCACCAGCAGCACAAAGAGGACCTATATCTTCAGACAGAGGATGCAGCTGGAACAAGCTCATGATTGTTTCTTTTGTAGGCTTTTTGTTCAGATTTGCTTTAGTGTACTAAGTTAATCAACTGAATCCATATCCTCTGTTTGCCTTAGCTGGCTATAAATTTGGCTTCAGCTAATTTCTAACTGCAGTTTCACCCTGCTTTTGGGACTGGCAAACCTGCATATTAAAACCTTGCTTACTAGATACTGGGTTCTTTTAGTATCAAAAATTATCCCACTGCTGCTAGAAAGCCTCACCCTTCATTTTCTTTTCTCTTTGTAGAAGTTCATTGCTATTTCCTCTTATCTTTATTCTCCAGAATTAAACTGAGAATAATACCCCCTGTTCACATATTTCAGAAAGAAAAGTGACACTATGCCTGTCATACATCACCCACAGAGATTACTTGTTTGTAAATCCATCCTAGCATTTGACCTTTGAAACTAGATAACTGATTATCATGTTTTGGGAAGGCAAATCATACATTCAGGTGGGAGAGATCTTAGATTGCTTACTTGATACAGGAGGCAATAGGTAAGACAGTGGAAAAGTAAACTCATTTTCATAAATGGTACAGTACTTGGGCCAAACTTAAAAGCTAGAGTACAGCAAGATTCTGGGTGCATACTTCCATACAGTATTTTACCACATAATATCAACTGCTTCATCATCCACACAGCTGTTCCTCTGCTGGCTGTTTCCTGGCCACTGGATAGCAAATAGTCAGAAATATCGGATCTAGAAAGTTCCACAGGTTTTTCCCCACGATGTGATTTATGGTATATCAAATTCAGATAAGAACCTGCCAAGTCAGACATTGGCCTGCTTGCAGTGAACTCAGATAGCAGGGTTCAGAATACACTGAGAAGAGAGCAGATGCCATCCTGAGGTTTCTTAAATTACTTATGTGAATTCCAGTGTTGCAGCTAGATGCTCCTCTAAATCACCAAGACATCCAGCTACCAAGCTGACACATAAATCTTCAGAAATAAATAGTTGTTCTACTAGAGAATAACTTCATGTAGATAATTTTTGGACATTCTGTGTTAGCTTCTGCATTATTTGTGTTTGTTTTGACTGGTTGCCAGGAAACTGGGAGAGGATGTTCCTTTTATCTCAGAGAATCTGATTTAGGGGTCCATAATAGATTTACATCCTTTCAATCCTTGATACAACTGTATCATGTTGTATGTTTGAAAGATAAAATAGTTAAAATATGTTGCTGTTGCTTATTTGTCTTGCTTCCCTGCCTGTAATAATCTTTAATTGGGTTTTAATGCAAATCTCTTTATATTACACGCCTCTTTGGGTTTGCCTAGGTCACAGGTGAGTTTAGGCTCCAGCTTGAAGGATTTTTTTGTCTGTTTCAGACACAAAAAATACTGAAACTACAAAAGTACTGAAATCAGAAGTTACAGACCTTTGAAAATCCGGGCTGTATTATGCCTCAAAATTGTTCCCTATCTGTGCTGTAACTTTAGTCCTTTGATTGGTTCCTTCAACATTCTCTTCATTTTTTATTGTTTTATTGTTTCATGTTTTATTATTTACAGCAGCTGCCAGAGTAGTAAGAAAGGTATCAGTAACACAGTCACATCTGAGATAGCTAAAAGCAAGCAATTTTGATCAATCTTCTATTTGCCCAGAGCAGATCACATCATGACACATTTTGGGCCACAGGCTGAAGAGGTAGTGTGTGTGAGACTCCCAGGTGTCGAAGCCGTCATCAGGGCTGGTGTGTCCTACCTACTGCCCTGTATGTGACAGTGTGTGTGAGATCCAGAGAGCAGCTCAGTACCATTAACCAGCCATGTGCCTCTTAGGCAACTTCCATCCACAAGCCAAGCATCCCAGCTGGCCAACTTTTGCTTTCCAGCTTATGAAAGCTTTCCAGCCTCTGCGCGTAACTGACTCCAGCAGCACAGTCCGTGCTGGCAGTTACACATGGTACCAAACACACTGTAGAAAGTGCTATATAATTCTGTTTTGAAAAAAAATAAAAACAAACTAAGTAGGATAGCTACAATTCAAACAATCGAGGTTGCTTACTGCGTAACCTTTTGTCAAGAACAGCACACTCAGAACCTCCTGCAATGTTTTCTTATTTCTAATGTTCTTTCCTCTTTTCCCATTACTTCAACTCAGTAGCAAAGACAGCAATTTCTTTTCTAATACCTGTTCAATAAAGTGACTAAACTTGCTTAAAAATCTTGCGAAGATCTGTAAAGATTTTTAGCTAACCAACTAATATAGCTAGTAAAAAAAAGCAACAAGGCAAATTTCTAGATGCATATGTTTCCTGAGATCTTCAGAGGCAGCAAATTTCAAGCCGAGTGTGAATCATTTGTTCTGAGTTTAACATAACAGTTTTAATCTGTGCAAAAGAACAGTGTGACTGGCATCTCGGAAGCTAAGGGCAGAGGTGTCAGCAAAGCAAGAAACAATAAGGTCATTTGTTGCTCCCAGAGGGAGGGAGAGACATGAACATGTCTTCTTTTTATTTCTACATCTATAAGGATGTGAATATATTTACAGATATATGTTACACCTAAGTGTTGACAATCAGCCAGGTGAGCCTGTGCTATGTCTTGAACACTCAGGAAATGCTCTGATTAGCAATGTCTTATGTAAGAGCTGTGCCAAATGGGGAGAAATCATAGTGTCCAAAGGGCATCTGCCCTTCTCCTTAAACTCATGCAAGCCTGGGAAAGTTCACAAATATATATTCAAAATGTTTCAACCATTCCTATTTGTACTAGCAGTACTATAAAAACGGCTGTCTCTGTGTGTGATTTTAAGGGAGAAAATGTTTCAGATGAAAACAATATGTATATCACTTAATTTTGAGTCCTGTTGGATGCCAAAACACTGTGTAGATGTACTAATACCCAACTATTTATGGCAAATGAAAACATCATGTACAGGAGCATTACAAGGTGTTTGCATTTTTGAAGACAGACCTGTGGAAGTTACCGAGACAAAGGCAGTATTTCCTGCTGTGCCCATTTTGTGAACCACTTAAAAACTCTGTTATCTCACTTTCTTCATTCCTATATAAAAGTAAATATAATCTCCCCTCCTACTAATCTGGTTGGTGGGTTTTTTTTGTTTGGTTTTGGTTTTGGTTTTTTTTTTTTTTTTTTGCTACATGTGTTTCAGTCATTGTATCTGACAAAAGCTGAACTAATTCAGAGTAGTTCCTTTTTCCAGCATGTATGTGCATGCACACATATACATCTGCTCACACCTGCTCTGCCTATTTTTAAATGCAAACTCTTGAGTGCTCTGGAGTAAAAAGTTATGAGAATAAAGCAAGGACAACTTGATCACCTCTCTGGCCTTTTTATACTGCTGGTGTTTATTTTTGTCATATTGGTCTTGACGTGATATTCAGCTGACATAACTATGGTTTCAATCGACAAATGTAGTGAAATGTGACCTGAAACTTGAAGAATTTGAATAATACTTTCTGTTCCATGAAATCTAGTTCTTTTGATAGTGTTATTCTCAACTGAATTACCTAGAAATAATTCTGATGTATCTTGCTTCAACAATAATGTGAAGTGGAAGAAGAGTGCTTTTAGCAGAGCCAAGAAGTTTGGTTTAAAATAGCTCAGTATGGGGAGGCACAGTATTTTAATTTAGCCAAATGTCAGGGTGGCTCAAACACTTCACAGGTTTTTTTTTTGATTTTCAGGTTTTTCCTAATTCCAGGTTCTGCCCAGTTTAAATTTACTTGCCATTTTATGTAAGAGGCAAAGAATATAATCTTATCAGATTTTGTTTATAATCTGCAGGCATCTGATTTCCTAGTTTCCTGAAAATTATGAAGACAAGCTCAGAGATCCTCATTCCATTACAGCAGCAGCACAGTTCCAGTGCAGGCTGGCAGGGAGACTGGTGCAGGAAATTGGAGCCTGGGAGTGTGGCACGTATGTCCCCTCACACCGTGCCAGAGTGCCTGTGCTGCCTGGCCGCCCCCTTCCTCCTACTTTCTCCCTTTCTCTGCAGCCACAGCTAAGGTGAACCTGATCTCAGCTCAGATGAGTTACTCTGTATTTTTAGCAGAATGTGTGAGCAGGAAATGATGTTGTTGGAAATTCTGTAAGAGGAAAACAAAGGCGGAAATTATAGCATACATTTCCTTTCAGCAGGAGGCAGTGCAGTGAAGTAAGTGGTCTCTCACCTGTGACCATTTGACTGGGAATAGCTGTGGGCTGTGGAAGCAGTAAGTGTGGTAAATTCCCTGACTGCAGACAGAGACAATCCTCCAGAACTCCTCCAGTATGTCCGGAGTGTCTTATGCTCTTAGTTACAATACTTAACAAAGAAATATTTTTAACCCAGTAACTGCGTTTGTCTGGGCATCTCTCAGTGATTAGACTTGATATGATTTGGCATCAGGCATGAGTGCTTTGATAAATAATTAACAAAGGATCTAAGTACTGTAGACAGAAACCAGAATTATAAATCAAGACTGTGACAAATGCTGGATTACCAAACTACAGGAAGATATTTTTTTTTCCCATTTGCAGCAGGTAAAGTCAGGAGTGCTAAAGAAATGAGGACTGTTCTATCTGCTACACTGTATCAGAGTACAGATGGGGAAAAGCTCCTAGGTCACTTCATGCCATTTTGAAGAGCAGCAAGCAAAGAAGCAAGTAAGTAGAAATAAGTATTGCATGGAAATTTCAATTTTCTGATACCGAAGTCCAACTGTAGGACATACTGGCCTGTGTTAAGTTTCATTTTTACTTATCTGTTTGCTTTGATGAAAGGTACCACAAAACCAAGAGCTGGTATTTCCTCAACTTAGAATGTATGCTCTGGGCTTTCACCCAGAACTTTCTGTCACCACTGCACATCAGCATGGGGTTATATGACATGTATCACTTGACATATGTCACTTGAAAAGTAATTGAGGACGGGAAGCATAACCAATAGCCTTGTAAAATGCAGCGTCAAATCCCAGACAAATATTTATACACATGTATACAAAAGCATATCTTACATAGTTGTCAACTAGAAAGGATCTTTATCGAGTTTCTTGGTTTTTTGACCTTTGACACATCCCATGAAGCCTTTCCAAGCGGCATGCCTACCCTGTATAGTTCTTTTAGGAGTAATTGTGCTGTTTGCTCACTCCTGGAGTCACAGAGCCCACTATCAACTTTGTTTCCTTGGCTGCCTCAGTGGGATGGGAGCCTTACGGGTATTTCTCTTCAGAATGTGTGAGCAGCATAACAATTAGTACTGGCTAGAAAACAAGCACTCAGTTTCATGAAAGTTGGTGAGATTACTGCATGTGCTTTTCCTCTGCACTAAATTAAACCTTGAAAAATACTTTGCACAGGAAAAGTACAGCAGCCTTATCATAAATCATGAAAAAATCCCTCATTGATAGGATGTAGCTTTGGTACAGCTCTCACTTACTTGCAAACTCGACTATCACAGCTGTTTAATTTTTTTATAAATTAATTATGTCTTTAAAAAATACTTTCTTCATATCCTGATTCAGGTAGAATGCATAAGTCATTAAACGTGGGTCTCCCACTCTGCAGAGCAGTGCTTTAAACAATACACTTTTGAATGTGTTTTTCTAGTTTGCCTTGGACATAATTTTCTGACATGTCTAAATAGAAAGGCATAACAAAAAGCAGTGAACATGATACAAAAAAATGAAGCAACCTGTTTCCCCAAACTGTTCTGGAGCTACTCCACCTCCCTCTGCACCAGAGCAGTGTGTTTGTATGTAGGAGATCTCTTGCCATGTTGCCTTGTTCCTTGACAAAATCAATTTGCAAACCCCAGCTATAACTTTGTTTTGTTACAAACCCACCACTTTGGCTAAAGAGAAAAGAAATTGAGAACTGCAAAATACAAGAAGTAGCACTGGGGGCAGCAGGAAATTCTTCAGGAACAGCAAAGGATGCACCTGTAGAAGCTGCAGGCTCTCCAAGAGAAGGGGAAGGAGCAGATGGGATGACACTGAAGACAGCCAGCAGGGGAAACAAGCACAGAAATGGGAGGAAGACACTTGGTCCAAAGAGAGAGAATGTTTTGGACCCTTTGGGATCTTTGTTTACAATAAACAAAGTAAAAAATCAGTAATTGGAGTCTGTCACCCTGTCTCCCAGAGAACAGACAGTGCTGTCAGGGCTCCAGCTGGCGACACGCGAGCTCCCACAGCCAACACGCGAAGAAGCCAGTGCTGCTCAGACAGACAAGGGAGAGGAACTAGGTTGTGCATGTCTGCACAGAGAATGATCAAGGAATAGCTGTTCCCAAACAACCATTCCCTGGACAGGAGCTTTAAATGCACATCCAGTCATATTGTTACTTATTTGTAAGGCAGTCAAAACTGCAGTGCAATTTGAAACATCTGAGCTGGACAGATGTCACCACTTCTGAGACTGCTTAGGGTATGTCTATGTTCTTGTCAGTGCATCTCACCAGTAACTTGATTCTGCTGAAATAATATGACTGTTCATAAATCACATCCTAGAAAGAAACAATTTAAAATCTGTCATTCTAGTGCCATTTCAGCAGAGCACACCACCAATGGAAAAAGCAGGGAATTAATTCAGGAATCTTAAGCTCTGTTATTGGCCTTGAAAAGTTCTTATCTCTTATGGTGTCTCCATAGCCTGGTGTGAAACAATGTCATAGAAAAGATTTGATGTAGTTTTCTATGGGATGTCTGGTAGGAGTTTCCTGATCAGGAAGGTTTTTAGAGAAATTAACATATATATATATATATAAAATTTTAAAAAGCTGTTCAAAACATCCCTGAACCATTAATTAAAGAAGAACTTCACAGGTAAACAGGCAAACAGAAATAACAATCCATACGAAGACAAACATACCTTACCTATCCAGGCAATTAGAAAGATTTTGTAAGTTAATTTACTGATCAGGAAAATTTAGCACTTACTGATAAAAGATATCTCATCAATGTTAAAACACAGTGTTTGAAGAGAGGAAAAGATACTTTGCTTCCTTTCTTCCAGTTGTGATCTCCCATGTGAAAGTAAGGACATTTGGAAGGACACAAATAAGGTGAGACAGAGATTGTATTCTAGGACTCAGGGACTCAGAGTCCACAACGTCTGCTTTACCAAATCCCAAATGGAAATAATTTTTGGGGAGAAAAAACTAATTTATCCTGACACAGCCTTGCTATAACTCTTTGCCCCAGCTTCCCTTAATATCATCAATTTCTTCCAAAAATATTAATCTAAGAGGAAGCATTTCTTAAAAATCTTTACAGAATCATGTGGATGGGCATCAGAACCTTGTTGTAAAAGTCTGAACAACACAGCTCTCCATGAGACACTTCTGTATGCTAGAGCAACAAATCTCCCAAAAGAATATCAGGAAGTTATCCAGAAAGGATAATTTCTTCTACTATCTAGAGGGCATTGTCAAGAAGATAAAGCTATACTCTTTTTTGGGGATGCACAGTGAAAAAAAAAAGGACAATGGTGAAAAAGTGAAGCAAGGGAAATTCTGATTAAACATTAAAAAAAATTACCATGAGATTTTGTGACTTCCCAAAAAGACTCTCAACTCCTCATCCACAGAGGTTTTCAAAACTATACTGAAGAACACCCTGAGTAACCAAATCTAACCTTACACTTAGCCATGATTTGAGCAATTGCTGGGGCCAGATAATCTGCAGATATCCCTACATCATTCAGTGATATTTTGGGTTTTCCAAGAATGGCAATGACTAAATGTCTTCTTTCTGGAAGGGCCTGTCACAAAGACATTGTCCTCTTTTTTATTTCATAATGCTAATGCAAAACTGGAAAGACAGCTTTATTTTTATAACATCCTCAGCCACCCATAGAATTTTAGCAGTCATACTGGATGCATTTATTTTAAAACCTGATGGCTAACATGTTTTATCAAGAACACGTAAAATTCTAATTTAGGCAGCACAAATAATATTCCACAGCATGTTGCATTCACAGTCAACCTTAAGCTACCTGGAGGTTCCTCTGATATGTAATTGACTTCAGCTATTGTCTTCAAGGAAACATTAGCTAGTTTTCCCTCTGTCTTCAATTCCCTAAATCACAGTATCTTTGGGGACCTGTCTGATAAAGTTCTTTAGTTCCACTAGTTAGTCTTTAGAAAACATTCTGTAAATCATTATCACAAAATGATAGCTTCAGAGAATCCTAGGTTGAGTCACCTCTCAGAGACAAGAGTAGCTTTGCAGTGAGCCAGCCTGTCCTTGGACTCTCAGATGTGTCTCACCTGCACACAGGGACTTGTATTCAACAAGCATGATTAAATGGTCCATAACTCAGTCTTTACTGTGGGTAGTCATTTTCTGCCCAAAACTCCTATGTGAGTGTTGTAGGCACAAAGACCCTATGAGTCATGAGACCAGACCTTGCCGCTGAAGAGCATGTTAGGTTTTTGAGTCACCTCTGCTTTATCAGTGTTTTTGAGACTGAGTCACCTACCCTGTTCAGCAGTGTCCCCCTCTTTTTCTTGGTGTTTGTTTGGCTTTTCATGTGTCTGTGGAAGCCATTCCCAGTGCCCTTCTACACCTCACCAATTTTAACTTCGATTTAGGTTTGGCTTTCTTAATTCCTTCCCTGCATCTCTGTCACACACACAGGGCCAGCTAGGACTCCTCTGGTCCCATAGTTCCTGATTTTAGAGACATCCAGGTGTTGCTACATCCAGAATGGACCCTTAGAGACACATTCACCCCCTTCCTCCCAAGTCATGTCACCTGCTCACCAGCTCACACAATCACTCCCACATTCACATTCACTGCAGCCACCAGCACCAGGGACATGGACCCACTGCTGTACTCCACCCCTGCACACACCTGTGCACACACAGACTGGAAAACCATCACCCAGGGAAGACCTGGGAAGGAGCTGGAGAAGTGAGGACAGACTGCCCCAATCAGGCACAGAGCACAGCCAGGTAAACTGACCAGCCAATTATTCATATGCAGTTGCCCTTTTTAGTCCCTTACCTGTCTGTTTTACCACTCTTGTTCCTCACAATCTACCTAAATCCCTCTCTTGTCCCACCTTTGCTTCCCCTCCTAAATGTCTTATTCTAAGTCTTCTGTAATCATGATCTGCTTTTCTCCTGTATCCCACAACATATCCCAGGAAGAAAATCACTTGCTTTCCCCACTCTGCCATTGCCTCTCCAAGCTCCCTTGTGGATGTGCAGATAAGGTTTGCAACATAATTTAACAGTCTGGGAAATGCTTCTACCTTCCTCCCAGAGAGTCCATTCCTGCTTCTGCTTGCTCTTCCCTTATTCTTTCTTCCAGCATTTGAGCTTGGTCAGGAATTCCATATTTGGCCAAGCTGGACTCCTGCCAGCTTTAACTTCCTGCCCTTTGGCTACTCTTGTGCTTTGAGATTGTCCTTGAATCAACTTGCTCTCTTGGCCTCCTTTGATGTTCGGTGGCTCCTGAACATCACATCCTGGCTCACACCCACCAGGTCTCTGGAGGAACCACAGTCATTCAGTGACAAATATTTCTGTCACACCAAACTGTGCATTTACAGTTCTGTATATGTTGTCCTTCATAAAGCCATTTTTCAACATTCTCTAAGCAGTAATTTTTGACCAATACTCTGTTCTGATCATAAAATTTCCCACCCTGCTGATTGAAATGGGTCACTGATTCCATGAGTTTTGAGAAAACTACTACTAGATCAATTCATCCCCAATAAAACACAGGGGGGCACCACTCCTCTGCTGTACCAGGTCACTGAAACACAACCCGCTCACTGCTGGTGCCCAGCAGTAGAGCAATGGACTGATCTGCCCTGAGAGGTTGGTTTTGCATATACAAACTGCAGAAGTGGGGCTGAGGCAGAGAGCTGCAGAAGATGGCAAAAGAAGCTGTGAGCATGGAGGGGGGATCTTCATGAGCAACCCAAGCAGGTCCACAGGGCACTGTCTAAGCTTCTTCCCATTTGCAGATCTGAGAGGTGATTGACAGATGGACCAGATCATCCAGAATTAAACAGCTTTGTGCTAGTGGCCTTATGTCATGGTCCACCCTGCCCTTCAACAGTACACAAGTACTGTATTTGGGAAACAGGAGGGAAAGGGGATGGGGGAAGGATGTTGATGTGAGCCTGTGCAAATACAGGAGGGTTTTGTCTTGAATCAAGAGTTCTCATTTTAGAGGTTGCTTTGTCATGTGCTGTTGTGCTGGCTCTTTCTGATTCTACAATTCCAAATCAGTGTATCAGCCTTGAGGTGCAGTCCAGCATCAAGCTCTTTATGTGTCTACTTTTCCACATTACTTACATGGAAAGCAGAAGCACTATAATATTTGTTAGATTTTATCTGTATTGTTATTTTTTTCTTTCCTTATACCCTCAACTTCCTGCTCAAGTCTTGAGAAGCAACCAGTATAGCCAGGCGTGCATGTAGGGTAGCAAAAAGGTCACCAACAAAAGCTACAAGGCACAGTGGTGACATTTCGTCCTCCCACACTCTCCTTGTGTGAGAACACATAGGAAAAAATAGTTGGTTCCAGTCGAGAGAGCAGAGTGCATTATTGAGAGGACACAGGCGTTGTGCTCGGCAGCATGGGCTGATCCAGCACTCTCGTTTCCCCACCCAAACCCCTCTGCAGTGCATGAAACAAAACAAATCAACTTCCACATGGAAAAACAGGCTGCTTACAAGTAATACAGATGAAAGAGATGGAAAGCCCCAGCAGCCTGTAGTGGGCAAACTACAAATAATGACTCACCAATTTCAGGGATGAATTCCTGTCCCCTAGGTCCAGCAGCTTGAGCCTGTTGCTCTGTGGTCATAGAACCACAGAATCACTTAGGCTGGAAAGTCTTCTAAGATCATTGAGTGCAAACATTAACGGGTCAGCTGGGTCTGCTCTTGCCTGCAGCACTCCTTGGAGGACTTGTGCATGAAGCAGCCTGGATGACTTCCCAGTTCCAAACCCAGGAGGGTTAACCCCAAAAGGTACCCTCAGCACGGAGCAATGTGTGTGCATCCACAACTAGATGCAGCAATAACAATGAGGAGAGCTGGTGTTCTGCTGCCCAAGTGGCAGCATGTACAGCAGCAGGTAATGACAATGATCTGCTCCATACCGCTCCTCCTTCCTAGAGAAGGGTAATACTCATCATGATGACCTTACTTGCAGTAAAACTAAGAATAAAGTGGCCATATTGAGAGCACTCGGAGTCACATTTGTGAGTAATATAGGTATCTGGACTTGGGAAAGTAGTTTCACACCACTTTCTATCCAGCAATTCTTAAATATAAGGATGCCTAAGGTCTAATAGCATTTCTGTTTGCACTGAAAAGTCCTGGGTGCTTAAACACAAATGCATTAGCAAGTCCAGAAGTGTCCACTCAGAGGCAGATAGCAATTCAGATATTACCAATTTTCTCAACAAAGTAGTTCAGGAGCACCCCCTCACAAAAATTCAGTAGCAGTGAGACAATGTGCATGCCCGCACACACACAGAAAGCATTTCTAGTTTTGAGGACTGGTGCATAACTAATTTCTCTCCAGTTTTTCAGGATACTCAGAAGAACCATTCAGGACTGAAATTTTAGATATTTGAAAAGCTGCAAGTGTCTAATAACAGTGAAAATATAGCTATGTGTCTTTAAACTCAATGGTAAATTTTACATCTACATTACTGATTGGTTCAGTGAACTACTTAGACATAGGTCCAGTACAAATTAAATCACAAGGAGACAGGAATTCAATGTATTAGTCCAAAGTTATAAGATAAATGCAGCAAACCCTCAGCTTTAGTTGCTTGGAGGAAGTAAAATCTATCTCTACTTTCTACACAATTTAATGCAGGGCAGCTGTGTGCTAGCAGAGCCCTGAACTTTGTATACAAACCACACAGGAAACACAGAAAGGCTATGAACTTTCAAACAGCTTCTTTATGCAGCAAGGCACAGAGAGAAAAGGAGGCAATATCCTTTCAGAGAATTGAGAAAATGCTGAAGAGACTAAAAAAGGATTATAAACCATTATGGAACATTGTAGTATCAGATTATCTAGCAAAGGTCTGACAGCCAATTACCTCATCCATCAGATAGATTTTATGATGCATCTGCACGAAGTGGTGTCAGTTGTTTCGCACAGCACAGGGTTACTGCTGTTTGCAGCCTTGCAAGTGGGAAGATAATTTCCCCTGAGCCTTGTTTGCAAAAGAAAGGAGGCCTATGCAATCACTTGGTTTGCTTGTCTGTTCCTCTGTCAGCCTTTTTCCTCCCAAATTCTTGTGAACTAATTAGCCAATTTCAATCAGAATCTTACAGACTGGGCTGCAGAAGTCTTCTTTTTTTTGTTGTTGTTTCTGTGAATGGAAGCCACACTATCCTGTTCTGAAGAGATTAACCCTCCCTGATAACTGATACTTAAACCTGAACATATAATAAAGCATTTTGTCATCAGAAGTAATCTAAGAATTTACAGGACAAGCAAGTGTAATTAGAGTAGAAATCTGTGTGAAGTAACATAAAGTGATCAAGACAATACAACTATGAGGAAGAAGAAAACTGGGTGACATCAACCAAGTGAGCAAAAAAGATTTTGGGTTGGGAAGGCTGATGCTCAGTCCATCTCCAGGCAGCTCATCTGGTAAGCAGGAGTGTAACATGTCCCATGTTCCCAGCAGCAGATATGGCTTTGAAGACAGCACAAATGGGCTATTTTTCATGTGCTTTAGATGGCCACCAGTTGAGGTTCAGAGTTAAGGCACCATTGTCTGCCAGTCTCTTTGTCTGCCTATAGCTCTAGATTAGTTGCAGTGGGGGCTGCCACCAGGAAAATAAGACAGCAACTTACAGGTTAAATAACTCCTGTATGCTGCAGTTCATGCACTGAGCCCAGAGGACAGCTCACCAGGAAAATTTACATTTTTGCAGTGCCTGCAGAGGAGGTGAAAGAAAGAAGAGCTGAACTGGATGCCCAGACACCAAGTTACAACAGCTTTTTTTGCAGGAGTTGGTGTGTGTGAGTAGATGGCACATATTCACAGCTGTCACTTTGTGCTAGCTGGTTTCCTTGTCCCAGCCCATTTATCACTTTGTTTTCAGTGTCCATCTCAAACCTTCTCTAAATGTTAAGACAGCATTTGCCCTGTGAATTTGGGAAGCAGTGAGAACGTTACAGTCACTGCTATTCCAACAAAATCCAGGAAATATCTATGTTCCTTAATTATTATAGCAGCTTTTACTCTTTTCAGATTAAGTTCTCTCATTTGTAAGCTCTTCTGAGAAGTGACATCCAGAAGTTACAGGTGTCCACGGTAGTGGGAGTGTTTAGTGGCACTGTGAATATTGTGGTTGTTTTGGAAAGATTCAGTCACACCTGCTGCACACCACCTTTTATCAGCAATTTCTACCATGAAGGATTCTTTCTCTTCTCAGCCATGCTTTGAGTGCCAGAACTATCTACATTTGACAGTAAAAAAAGAAAAGGATAATCAAAATTTTGAGTGATCAGGCCTTGGGAATAGCTGGAGGATGATCTTTTATCCCTAGTTGCCTCAAAACTATCATCCACAGAACTTACAGATAGAAGTGGGAGCTTGCTGCTTTTCCCATATGATACTCCTATGCTGATGGATAAATTGTACTGAATACAGGACCATTTTTATCAAGCTCCCTGCTGCAATACATGGTGTCAAGGCAGAGGCTGGCAATTAGGTTCCTGAAATATTTCTGATCTTTTACACCCGCTTTCTAATCACCCCACCTGAAGGTTTAGTGTAAAGGCTTTCAAAAAGGTAATACACACACCTTGAAAAGATTTGTTTAGATTTAGTGTCTTGGAAATTCACATAGCTCAAAGGACTCCAGAAGTTGGCTATCTGTTTATGAGATACAGTGCTTTCAAAAACTGTGATTTTCCTTATAGAATGCAAAAATAAGCCCCAGTAAAACAGTTCAAGAGGAATAGAGATCCATGAGCCCTTAACTGCAATCATGGGGGAAATCCTAAGTTTGGATTTCAGCAGGGTCCTGTTTACAGTACTGAATTCCTGTGGAATAAAGTCATTTAGCTTAAGGTCATTGGCACTAGGAAAACTGCTTAGGAAAAAAGTTAAATCCAGCTCACTCCACAGACCTAAGGGAATGCAAGGCCCTTGCACTGCTTTTCACCTCCCTTCAGCCTTCCTCATTTCGCTTTATCTTCTGTTCTTTCCTACCATCCCATTAAGGGAATAATGTCTCATCTCTTCTTTGCTGAGGCACTGTTATTATCTTAATCATGCCTCTTGTGGAAATACTCGAGGGCCAGAAAGTTTGCAAGGAGTGATTTCATGCTCACATTCATGGTGGGAAAGAATCTACCACCTTCTGAAACACTGGGAGTACGAGCTTTTACTGTTTTTTAGTGCTGCCTGCTCAACTCTGCTTGTCCTATTTATTCACCCTGATTAGGCTGCCAAGGCTTACTGAAAGGAAGCTTGACATTTACTCGTCTTTGACACTCCTTATGTAGTTTGAGGTCTTACAAAATCAGCAGCAAGGACACCTTCTAGAGCCTTGAGTCTGCACTCACCTTATTTGCTTATTCATTCTCGGTGAATCAATGTCATATCTGAAGAGAAGAAAAAGTTTACACAAATCAGGCTACTGAAAAATAGCAGTTTTTAAGTTTTAAACCTTTAAATTAACTATTCCATTGTTCCACTCTAAAAGTGAGTCAGATGTACTGAAGCTATGTATCTTCAATATCCAGAGCAAGCAGAGATTGCAGTGTAACTGCATAAACTGCTTAGGATAACTAGCTGGTTTTCCCAACATGGTATTTTCTTAGTTAATGAAGCTAAAATCACAAGTAGAAAATGCATGCAGAAAAAAAAAAACAAAACAAACCAAAAACATTAAAATCAAGAACTCCTCTTGTATATAATAAAATACCACACAGTTCAGCTGTCAATACCATACGTTCACATTTACAGGATGGTGAAAATAAAGAACAATCATCAGAGCCTGTCAAGGCAAAACCCATGTGCTTGGTGAAGGGAATACGGGGAAGAACTTCCTTTATGAGCTAATTCTTACAGAACTGCCTCCTACAGATCTTCCTGCACTTTGTGCACTATCAGCAATGGGGACCACAGGAGCCACAAGCAGTGTCATAGAGAGAACACTGTTGTCTCTCTTATGAAGAGATAATACTATTAGAACTGCCTGACCACTTCGGGTCTGGCAGCCTGATGTGTCCCTTTAAGACTGAGGTTTCGGTTCTGTGAAGTTCACATGATTTCTGGGAAAATGCTTAGCATACCACCTGCCAGTACAGGCTTTGGTCAGAGCACTGCATTTCTCAGGTCTTTCAAAACCACTTTGGCCTGGCTGAGATGTGTCTCAAATGTCCTTTCTCACAGTCAATCTGTTAAAGACAGGTGCTTGGTAAACAATTATTAAAAACCTATGAATAATTTTTAGTTAACATTCTGGCATTGCATAGCTTCTTTTGTTAAGATTTTGAGATTTGAGCCTTATTCGGTGTTGACTTTTTGACTAAGGAAGTAGAATTGCCCACTTGGGAAAGTACAGTAAGGAACTAACTTCCCTCTTGCAGTGAACACTTAATGCTTCCTTAGATGATTTCACACAGCCTCAAACATCCATAATTTACATACTTGTCTTAGAAATTCGTGTGACAGCTAATCCAAGCCTGTGGGCAAGGAAGAGAAGTAAAATAACCCACTGTGTGTTGATAAACTATGCTTTTATAAGTACTGCGAAGTTGATTCTGCCTTAGATAAAGTCAGAGTCAACGCCTGTCTTTTGCAAACAAATTAATTTCGGGCAAACAGACTGGGGTGGTTTGAATGAATCTTTTACTCACACGTTAGACAGAGCATTTATTTGTCGCTGCAATTATTTGAACAAGGACTCCGGGAAATTTACGAGTTATTTCCTGGGGTCACTTATGTGCGTTCCCGCCGGTAACCTCCCGAAGCTTAACTCGGGGAGGTCATGGCAAAGTAAGGCACAGAGGGCGAACAGCATCCAGGCTCTCACTTTCCCGCCCCGGTCTGGCTCTAGACCCGGCGGAACGGACGGAGCCCGCGGGGCGGGGGCGGGGGGAAGCGGCCCCGCGGTCCGGACCCTGCCCCGCCGGACCCCCGGCGGCCGCGGTCAGCCCAGGGGTGCCCGGACAGCCCCGGGGTGCCCGGAGAGCTCAGGGACCCCCGGAGAGCCCAGCGCTCCGCGGACAGCCCCGCGCTCCGCGGGCGGCCGGTGACCCGGGGCGGGCGGGGGTCAGCCCGGCCTCCCGGGCATCCGCCGGGGCGGGGGCGGCGCGGGGTGACAGAAGCCGCTGTCCCTCGGCGGAGCAGCTGCCGCCGCCCCTCAGCGCGATGCCCTTGCAGCAGGGCTCTGCCCGGACGCGGCAGCGCACCGTCCTCCTGGTGGGGATCGTGGTCCTGCTGGCCGCGCTCGTCCTCGCCGTGGTGCTGGCCTCTCTCCTGACCCATGGAAGGCACGAGGTCAAAATGCTGAAGTGGAAGGACAGGGGGACCACCAAGAACTTGCAAGAAGTCATCCTGGGAAGATGCTACAACTACATCAGGGCGCAGTACCCAGAGCTGGGGTGAGTAGAGGTCTGGGTCACGCCTCAGGTGTGAGGTGAACAGAACTGTCTCTCTCCTCCACCTGGCCGTGACCACTGGGTTTGCAGTGGCAGGGAGAAATCAGGAGCTTAAGACTCCTGCTTCGTAGAAAAATGTACAGGCAGAAACTCGGTGCCCCAGCGGTGGCTTTTTAAGGAAACTACCTGGAGAGGCAATAAAACTAACAGTAATCCTATGTCAAAACATAATAATGTTTTTCGCAACTTCCCCAATGCCTGCTGAAATAAAAGCTTGAATTCTAACAGGTTTGAGTACATGGAGGTGAAGCAATTTGCTGTACAGCTGATCTGCCAAAATCGTGTAATGTGACACTGCAGTCCTGTAACCAAAACTACACAGGAGGGAGGGAAAGGAGAAGGTTCAACACAGATTTATAGGACAGACAAAAATGTTAGAAAAACATTGAGAAGTACCTTGGGGTTATTCAAAACTGATGTTTTTAGCATGTGGGTAAGACTTCCCGATGAGCACAGACAGCTTGCATGGAGAAATAGAGGTGGATCACAATACCAGCTCAGCAGTCCCACGCAACACCTTAGCCCGGAGGTGGTCCTTGCTCAGCACATCACAGTGGGTAGTGCAACACCCCAGGCAGCCCATCCCTCCTCTCCTGCAGAAGAGATTCCATGGGCCTAGGTCTGCAATAGTGTATTAGAGCTGAGAACTGATTTTCTGATCCCTTTCTTTGCAGAGAAAGGGAAAATATGAAATAATGGGATACTGGGGCACCCAGACCCTCAGGACAGGAGCCAGAGTAGCCAGGGTCTCTCAGCAGGGAACCATCCATCCCTTCTGTGGCACCAGCCATGCTGCTTTGTGTCTGCAGTGAGCCTCTGGCAGACTTTTCCAGCGCCCTGGCCTGGGTGCTGTGGGGCTGCCCCACACCTTGGCCAGGTGACAGAACCATCCTGGTCTTTGTTGTAAAAAAGGCAATTGCCACCACTTCTTTTCATGACATTGAGCTGATGAGAACAAAGCTGATTATAGTTTGCTTGCATTTGGGTTTCTTTTGGCTTTGGATATCCTGTGCTGTATGAAAAAGCTGATTTGCAGTATTTGAAGGGTCACATGGAAAATCATGACCTGAGGGCACAGAGACTTACTCATGCTTTACATTAAATATTTGAGTGGCTTTAGTGAGGGGAAGAAAGATTCTTTTACAAATAAAATTTAAATGCTCCTGAAACTTGCAAAATCATATGCATGTTTCTAATAGGATACATTTATTTATTAAAGAAGTATACACTCAATATTTAAATCTGATATTGTCTTCAAGCCTAATAGGCTTTATTACATGGGCACATTTCATTCAAATTGGGGTGCTGAAGATGTGAAAGCCACTTTTGTGTGAATATGCTTTCAGCCACTGCCACGTATGTTTTCACTGGCAACACAGTCTGAATCTGGACCAAGAATATCACTAGGGATGATTTGTTTAGGCAATTAATTCAAGGACAACTTTAAAAGTATCACAAATCCATGATCACAAGTTTTCTAAAAAGTTTGTTATTACAAGGGGTAATATTTTGTGCTATTCATAATCCAACAATATTTAATTATCTTTGTGGCTGTGAGCTCACTTTCTTTCAGATTCAATGACTTCCGTATAGTAGGACCCTTTTTTGTTTTATTTTATTTAAGAGACAATTGTTTCCAAGGCATAGAGCACAGAAGAAGAAAAATATGCTTGTTTTGTACATCTGAAATGTTTAGAGGTTTCATGAATGGAGAATTAAATCTAGGTGCTTTTCTGGGAATCAAACCCAAGATTGCTCATTTCTGACCGCACTGAGCTCTGTGCAGTTTGTGATGTAACCAACCACTTCTGTCACTGGCGCTTTCTGATAATGACATGGGTGCCTTTAGGACACATCAAAGAGTGGGATCTTTCATCCATCTCTCTTTCATCATTAATGTAGGCCTTGGATCCTCTGTTGTATGGGATCTGTGGTGCAATTAATCAAAGAGAATAGGAACAGGGAACTTCTGCAGGGAACTGCAGAAATATGGGCAGTCTTATGAGCTGAGCAAGCTGTGCCCTATACTCTGCCAGAACTGTTGCTGCCGCTACTTCCCACCATGGGAACTTCACTATCTTGGTTAGAAATCTTTACATTTTGTCAGAAATTTGTCCATACTCTGTTCTCGCCCTTTTAATCTTACACTGATACACACATTTGTTTTAAAAGATCTGCTTTTAGGAAATTAATGGGTATTTCCTTTTATTTTTACCTTTTTTTTATATCAGAGTCAGTAAGTTCCACCTTTGATGATATTTTCTGAACATAAAATCTATTCACTGTGGTAGTTAGTGAGCGTGACATTTACAACGTTTTGCAGTGCCATATTTCAAATTGGAATAGCTGGCAGGTTTTGAAAAATAGGGGGATTGTTGACATATAACTATGGATTTTATACTGTTTCTAGCTATCACAGATGGATTTATCAGAGTTCACAAGTCTACAGCCCCCATTTAGCTCTGCTGTTGCAACTGCGTGCTGTAAATCATGTGAGAAGGCCTCTGACGGGCTAGTGTACACCTTCATTATCACAACTCTTCAATCCTTGAGGATACCTCCTTGCACTCTCCCTCAGCTTACTGGAGCCCTTACACCATGCCCAGCCAGCTGGCTCTGGTCATGCTCTTCTCTTTTCCAGTACAATCTTTGGGCTGAATCCCAGCCCAATGAGGCCACTGAAGGGCTGCTGCTGTTTGCAGTCGAGTTTTGTAACCACCTCATACAACCTGATTTTTTGTTGATTTGATTTGCTTACTCTTCAAATTCATCAAAACTCTGCATTGAACTTGCTCACCAAAGGACATTTCTTTGGTACTGCATTACAGCATCTCCTGGTAAAAATTTTATTCAACTGCCTGTGTGCAATACAATCCTCAGGTTTATTTCTGCTGCTGGCTGGCTGACTGTTATCATCTGTACACATTCAATTTCCTCAGTCTTCCTGCATAGAACCGTTGTCACGACAAAGTTCATGAGAAAGAGGAAGGGAATACCAAACACTTCAATAAAGCATTGTCAATATTAGCCCTCTTTTTAAGGACAAAAATGTGGATGGCATAGCAGCAGGCTTTAGAGGGTTTGTTCCCTGCACATAGAGTCACACACCTACACACTAACAGTAAAGAACAACATTTCTCTTTTGAATTCCCTGGAAAATACTGGCTCCAAAGCAATAGTTTGTCACAGCTTGGTAGTCTTACCTCTTTTTCAATATTAACAGAAACTAGAAGTTCTGATTTCAGTGGTCTTGTAAAAATCCTGCGTGGCCATCAGTATGGGCGGCAGTTTTGGCTGAATAAAACCAAAGGCAGTTTGAGCTGAAGAAACAATTTGACCTCAAATCACTTCGTCCTCTCCTTCCCAGTAATACGGACTCCCTCTTGTGGCTAACAAGCCGCTTGCAAATCTCACCTCCAGTCTCATGCAACGCAAAGTTTCCAAGAATTTATCCCTGTTGCAGAGTGGGGAGCACAGCGGGCGCTCAACACTGCAGGCTCACCTGCACAAGTCAGGGCACTCAGCAGATCCGTGCTGACAGAGACCAGTTGTGGTGAGACAATAACTCACCCATCACTCGGAGGATGCTGCTTATGATGGTTTGGCACCTCAGTGCCTGTTGGGGGAGGAAAAGTGGCAACACCTGTAGCCGAAGTTAACTGGTTTAGGTTTTCTCTTCACCACGTTTGAATTGGCAGGCTGAGATCAGGAACCATCAGCACTTTGTGACCTGGGAAAGGAGTGGAGAAGACACATTATCTAAAAGGTCATAGTCACTAATGCCCAAAGCATAAATGATACGTTTTTTGGATCTAGAAATAACTGATTTTACATTTGCAGCTCGAGAGAATTTTCATTCCCTGCTAATGACTGCTCCCCCCTCATATCTGCTGTTACTTCTCAGTTGTAAATTCACAGAAACACAGAATCAGAGAATGGGTCAGATTGGAAGGGACCAGAGAGGGTCAGCTGGTCCAACCTCCATGCTCAAGCAGGATCATCCTAGAGCACATTGCACAGGGTTGCATCCAGAGAACCTTGCAAGGACATACTATTTCAAAATTGTTTGAAGTCAAACCAGCTTAATTTTTGTCTTCTGACAGGAAGAGAGTACCAAGGACACAGACAGGGAGCAGTTTCAATAACACATGTAACTGCCAGGCCCAACAATGCTACTGTGCCTGAATAAGCAGTGCAAAAACCTGATGATGAAGCTGAAAGGGTAAAATTTCAATACAGTTTTAATGCAATCTTGTGTGGACACAGAATATATTTTCCCCTTAAATATAATTAGATCAACCAATGTTGTTTTTATCGTTAACAGCAAATTCTGTTGTAACAAATTTTAAGAGCCTATAATTCCATTAAATTAAGTAAGAGTTGGTGCATGTCCAGGAGAGCTGTCTTCTGACTGCACAATCATGAACACATTTTGGCTTTCTATTCCTTTGCAGCCTGTAGAGATGGAGATACATTTTGTCAAAAAGAACATATGGACCATGATTTTGTATGAGATACTATTGCATTCACAGCATAATTTCTTCCCGAAAGACATCTGGGGCTTGTTGTATGCTTACTTTTGCATTTTGCCTTTATGCTTTATTAGGCATTTTTAATCTAGTTTTCTTGTGTTTGTTCACTGATTATTAATACTTTCCCATCAAGCATGGTACTAAATACCCATGATATGATTCATTGTCACAAAAATCTTAGCTTTATTTTTTGTAGACATGATATTATATTGAAACTTACCTGAGATTTGTTTTTTCATTAAGAAAATATGCCTTACATAAGAGAAACCATTACTGAACCAGTCTTCTGAAGAGTAAAAATTACTACCCAACTGTAGGGCATTAGACCCTCTTAGAGTGCTCTGCAGATTTCTAAAGCTTCCTAATTTGATATCCATCAAACTGCAAAGGATTTAGTGTTTCTCTGTTTTTAAGAATACACTTTCTAAAAAAATCTGTTACCATTGCTGTGCCATCTTTTTTGGTCCCAGAGCAAAGAAAAGGCTTTATATGCACTGTCTGTGGAAAGGACACGGGGGCCTGGTGACAAGCTGAACATGACCCATTCAGTGTGCCCTTGTGGCAAAGGCCAGTGGTGCCTTGGGCTGCGTGAGAAGGAGCATTGGCAGCAGGGGGGCAGAGGGGATCTTTCCCCTCTGCTCAGCCCTAGTGAGATGTGTCTGGAGTGCTGGGTCCAGTTCTGGTCTTGTCACTACAAGGGAGTCAGGGACATACCTGGAACACATCTGGTGAAGGACCATGAGGATGATTGAAGTGTCTGAGATACAGAGAGGGGTTGAGAGAGCTGAGATTGTCCAGCCTGGTGAAGGGAAGGCTCAAGGTGATAAATACCAGGTGAGGGGAGTAAAGAAGAGAGAGTCAAGGTTTTCTCGATGGTATTCAGTTGCAGGACAAGAGGCAATGGGCACTAACTAAAGTACAGAAAATTCTATTTAAACATAGGGGAAAAAACAGGGGTTTTTTACTATGAGGGTGATCACAGAATGGAACGCGTTGACTGGAGATTTTGTGGAGGCTCCATCCTTGGAGAAAATTCAAAACCAGACTGATGCTAGTCCTGAGCAACCTTCTCTGAGCCAGAGACTGGACTAGATGATCACCAGAGGTGCCTTCCTTATCTTTCATCTCTTAGGAAATGCTTTTAGACTTCTAAGAGGTCCACTGGGAAACTAGGACAAACAGCAGTGAAAAAATGTTTTGGCTCATCTCTAATGGAAATGGTGTTGATATCTTGTTCCTACATGTTTGTCTCTCAGCGTTAAGATGGGCACTGTATCATCATAATAACACACTGCTTATTAAAATACCCAAATCCTAACATTTGTGTATGCTGTTAATGTTCCCCTCCCTATTTCATGTGCTTGTGTGCTGACTTTAATACCTTTTCTGTGTTAGCCTTTGTTATATGAAACATGCATAGCTCTGTTTTTCATTTCTTCTGTCCTTCAATGTTTATAGCAAGGTTTTCTTATACCATTGTTCTTCCTGAAATTGTATACAAGTGACTTCAACTGTTCTTGTAAATTTCTTGGTAGCAAAGACATCATTACTAATATTAACAATTGTTTGAGTCTTACTTAAAAGTACACTTCTCTTGAAATATGCTGTACTGAGCTTTTAGGGGGAACTGGAATATAATGTTTCGTAGGCACAAATAGACAGAGATTAGTACATGAGAATATAGAGGCAGGGCTACTGGCTATGGAGTTTGTCCTTCAAGAGAGTCTTCATTTAGTTTAAAGCTAATTTCCATAAATACTCAGGGCTGTAAGATAGAAGTCTATTTGGGTTTTATTGTCATCTCTTTCTAAAGGAAGTTCATTAGAAAGAATTAATTTTCTTTCAGCAAGAGACAAGTTCATAGGGCAGTGGGTAGCTATCATGTATTTGTTCTTGAGATAACTAATCACCAGCATATTTATTTCTGCCCTTCTGGAGTATAAATGCCACTACTAGGCTATGAAAAGCCATCCAGTTATGTGCAGAGCTCAGGCTCAGGTCTGTGTGGGAAATCTACCCTCCCATATTATAACTCCACAGACAAACCAAGGTCTGAGAGTCCAGCAGATTTAAGGGGGAGATGTCACAAGATACATTGCCTTTTGTCCATGGCCAACATCAATGGACTGCTAAAGTACAGAAATGTTGTTGAGATCTGAATTTATCTCTCACTTTGACAGTCATATGTCAACTCACCTGTCAGTTTTCTACATTGAGTTATTATAATATAAAAATTGTCATTAAATTACTCTCTATTTCTCATATACTCAAACTTTTTATATTCATTGTGCAGTGTTTAGGTATTTAATGGTGCAAGATTCCACAGAATTTCAAATATTTTTTCACATTTGGGTCAGTCTACCCACATTGCATCACTCTATTAAAATATCCTTGCAGTCATAATCTCCTTTGGTTTTCATCCCCGATACTAGAGAGAATATTATTCTGTCTGTGCTGGCCTTCTACGCGTTAATCAGAAGTATTTGCTGATGAAATACTTCTCTACTTAGTTTTCCACTGTAACTCTTTGCAGCTATTTAGTCATTCTCAGTCAGTTCTTTGCCTTCTCTCTTGTTTATTGATTTTATAGGATTGACTGTACAGGGCAATGTCTTGTGGCTGTCTAAATTATAGCACCACCCTAGGATTGAAATTATTAAATGTTTTTATGAGTTTGTTGCTGAAAAGGGGAATACTGTTCTCTCCCACTATTCCCTGCTTCAGCTCTCCTGTAACGTCTGTAGAGATGTCAGTGAAAAAAACCCATACTCAGAGGTGGTATCATTCAGCTGTCATTGCCAAGGTACGGCTAAAACTCAAGAGCTATTTAACACCTCAGAGCACCGTGAGGAAATATAACTCTGCTTATCCATAGGGATAGGAGGAATAGATCCTTTTTCCCTCTAGGGTCAAATGAAAGTCTGTCTCAAGTGTCCAAGGATTGAAAACATATGCTGAAGATGCATTCTGTCATCCCAGGAGATGACAACAAAATAAGGAATTAGCAAGGAGCTCACTCACAGTTGAACTAAATCTCTGATTTGTTCCCTTGTCTGTGTCCTGCTCACACAGACCACCCTTAAAGAAGGGATTTCTCCCAAATTACTGCATTTATGCCACATCCCAGTAGCTTTAGTTCTATTAAAAACAAACAAACAAGCAAAACAAGACAAGACAAAACAAAACAAAACAATATAGTGAAAATTCACGTTATGGGGGGAAAAAGTAAAGCTTCATTAAGCTATTGAATACTTCCCTGCTGTAACATACTTTAATTTAGATTGACATACTTTAATTTAGATCACTGTTATAGAAGTGTTTTTACAAGTTTAATATTAACATTAAAACTCTTCTAAAAATACTCTTTCTGATCAAGGGGCGAGATGCCAGCTTAAATTTATGCCCTCTATATCTGTTGATGACATGGCCCTCACTTGGAAACTTAAACTATAGAGCAACTATTACCCTCTGTCAAAATGCAGTCCAGGTGAGACTTCTGCCCTTCTGGAGGCTCTGTTCCACTTACAGAGCATCTCTGAAAACACCATCTGCTTTCACAGCTTGTTTTTCACCCAGGGAGGCTGAAACCCAGGCAGTGAAACAATCTGCTTATGTAGATGAACTCTTCACTGGTTACAGCCGCCACCTCTTGGCTCGACCCTTCCCGGAAGGGTGATAAGGCTCAGTGTTGTCCTGCAGCACCAATTCCCGACTCACATAAAATACTCTGGGAGCTATAAACCAAAGCCACAAATACTCCTGCCCTTAAAAATCTTCTTATTGCTGCCAAAGGTGAAGGACTGGTGTGATGAGGAGCTGTTACTTGCTCCAGGTCATTCCCTGTACAGGATCATACAAAGCCCTGAGGTGCACCCAGCAGCAATCTCAGTACTTTTTCCAGACCTCCAGGCTCCCCCTCTTTGCCATGCAGAATTTAATTGCTCTGCCTACAGGCAGCCTTTCCAGAAGTCACCCTTCTCTGAGGCAGGGTTCTGGGTCGCCCTCTCTATCCCCAGTCAGTTCCTCCAATGCTTTGTTTACTGATTTTTGAACTATCTAACTAGCAGAAAGCAATACTTACCAAATCAAGCTGCCAAAAAAATCAAGCATGTCATTTTCATGTTGACAAAAGTCTGTTACCTTAAGCGTTATGGTGGCAGACACTTTGCAGTAATGAAGCTAAATGGGGAACGAGAGGCTTGTGCTTATTGAAGACACAGAGATTGACAGGCCTAATTTTTTCCTTCATCTTTTTCCTTGCTGATTTCCCCCCCTTCTATTATCCTAAGGCTAAAACCAGCAGACAGTAGTGTCCTCAAACCCTCAGCAACGACAGTGTTTTGGCTGACCTCTCTTAATTCACATCTGTCTGATTTTTAGGACAAAGACACCTGATGGGAGGGTTTAGGTGCTGCACTAACAAGAAGGAAGCCGATCCCTCGTACCCACGGCCCCATTTTCTAACTCCGTGCCCTGGAGATGTGTCGCGCTGTCCCCCGGCATGAGGAACCCGCGCCTTTGGGGCTGACCTCAGCTGCTGCTCCTGGGGAGCTCCTTCTCCCGCCTGATGGCAGTGTTCTCCTTGCTTTTAGCTCCAGCTCAGCTTCACTCCGGAGACGGCCGACCACAGCTGCCTGGGCTGTCCTTGCCAGCAGCTCCAATCAATCTGCTCCAAAGCAGCAGTGAGACACGGCAAGGCTGGAAGTAGGGACGGGAAAGCTGAAGAAATAAAACCCCAGAAATGTTTAGGGCAGAAAAGGTAGCAAAAGGGTTCTGAGTTACAGAGGGCTTCTTCTCAACACAGGCATAAATGTTACTGTTCCTTGCATAATCTCTGACATAAAGACATAGCTACACATAAGCTCGCATGAAAAACAGATTGGATACGGATGTACAGATTTCACCGCTGTCTACAGCCACCACAGCTTACCAAAATGCAGCAGATAAATTGACACAGGCAAAGAGGGGTCTGATAGATGCAGAAATGTTGCTGTGCCATTTCGTTCCTTTGATGTGCATTCTCCTTCTGAGATATCTGGGCTTTTACAGGTGAAGCCCATGCCGTAGATCCCCAGAAGAGTGACAACTGGCTTTATGTCTTTGAGGAGCTATGTTATAACCACAAACATCTTGCTGACTTTTTAAAGGGTCAGATTTCTGAGTGCTTAGGTTCATCACAGTTTTGGCTTGCCGTGGTAGCAAGTGAAAAGGACTTTCTTACACAAGTTTCAGAGGTTTGATCACTGCATGGATTAGGTACATGGGCTCAGGGAACCGTTTCCAGCTCTAACTTCAGAGCGTCACCACAGAGCCACAATTAAAATTTCAGGCTGTCCTGAAGCCATTGCAATGCTTTAGAAATAAAATTCTGGACCTCAGAAAAGCTGATATTGATTGCAGGGGAGAACAGGTCTCACCAGTGAAGTGTCTCTGCCTGGAAGGGTGATTTGAAAACATGGGCAGAGTTGGTTGAGTTCTTCAGAACAAAGTCTGGAAGTAATTCTTTACTTGTAAATTTGAAATGGGTCTCATACTTGAAGCATCTCTATCAAATTCTTGAGTAGAAAACTAGAGGCAACACAGCCCGAGGGAACGCTGCCCTTCTTAAGATATTTTCAGCATTCAGTGTCAACCCAGTGCTGAACTGAGAGTAAGACATTGTTCATGGTGTAACTGAAATCAGCAGGATGAAACTTATCCTTGATATTAAACCAATTAAATCAGTTTCAATTTGGGATAAATTTGCTCCGTCATGTCCAGTTGAAGAAAAGAAAATAAAATTGTAAAGCAAAGAAAAAAAAACAGTGATTTACCAGATAGCTCAATGCCATCCCATTCCTTCCAGTGTAAGGCTACTCTTTCAAGGTTAGCCTGACCAGTGTATAGATATGCAAGAAATAATGATGCAGAAGCTGTCCATTTTTCTAATATGCACATTAAAATTTGGCTGCTGGGATAGATGCTAATGGAAATATTCTTGGCCCCAGCTTTCACTTGATAAGATTAATGTGATATTCATATACAAGGCAAATGGATAGAAATACTCAAATTTATTGGAAAATGCAAATTCTATCCCAATGTAGGGACAAATGGAGGATATGCTTTGCAGTATGTATAACATTTGGATTTAATATGGAAAAGTTTATTTGTATCCCAGCCCTTATTGTATGCTATACTGAGTTCAGGGTAGAGTCTCTGGCTCAAAAATGTCTTACGGCAAGTTCTTCAATCCTTGTTTTCCAGAAAAAGGTTGCAGTTTTCAAGTTTATAGATTTCACAGCGTTCTTTCAGTTAGTTATTATTTCACTATTACCAGCATTGCCCAGACTCTATTCATAAAAATAAAACTTGAAAAAATTAAACACAAATTTAGAGTATATTTATGTTACATATCAATGAATTTGGATTTAATATTTCAGAGTCTATAGTAGAAAAAAAGGCCTTAAATATTTCAGCATAAACAAAGTTAGCCTCAAAGGAAGAAATCCATTATGCCGAAAGAGATGACATTATGATATTTGCAGATAGGATCCAGAATTATTTCATATACAACCCAAAATACACAAACAAAAACCAGAGAAAGAGAGCACCCAAGGCCCACAGCAGAATTATCTGAATTGGATGCATTTTATTAACTGGTAGAGTGAGGATCTCTTTTGCAGAGATGGTTTTCTTTCTTTTGTATATCCAGAAAGAAAACTAAGTCAACACATTCTATGACTTGGGAGCAGCCTTAAGAGAAAAGTTTGTTTCTCCGGCATTTTTTTGGCAAGGCATATGTTCAACCTGAAATTGTTCTTGCTGGAATTTTTAGCATACCACATGCCAGAAAACTTCTTATATTGGTTCAGAAGGCCTAGAGCTACACCAGGTCTCTGCCCTCACCTCTACTCAGTGTGAGTTAAATGCGGCATACCAGACAAATATTTTCTTTCTGTGCTGGAAAAAGGATCAGGTGAAACCTTATTAACAGAGTCTACCTCAACAGTGAGACCGGAAAGAATGGCATGTCTTCTTGGAGCTGGGATTTGCAGGTCCTCAAATCTTCTCAGTGCTTATCATATGTAAACCAAAATCACAGTTCTATGTGCCCGGTAGTCTCTTGAGGATGTGAGATAAAATTTGTGCTTCATATCAGAGAAATAGCTTTCCAGTGGCAAATCAATTACTTATTGTTATTCATTTGTAAAAAAATACATGTTGATAGTTGAAAACAGCAAAAATAAAAGTTTGTTTAGCTTTTGTATTTTTTTTTTACATTGATGATATGTGCTTTTATTTCTAAAACAATGCTGAAATTGCCTAGTTTCCATAAAAGCCCATCTTTGTGACTTACCATTCTTCTGTGTGCTACAGCTAACAGTACCACACTGATTAGCAGCTGTAGAAGAGACTCCTCCGTTTGCAGGTTATGACCTACAAACTTCTGTGATATTAAAGATACAGTCTGGCTTAGCTCTGCCAGGACTGTGCATAAAGACTCTTCTCTCAGGTATTGGTGACACTGACAGACATCATCCAGTGCTGAGTTTGGTGTCTTGAAAGGACAGAACATTGATGCTTTGGATTAGTGACTCAGCAAACTGTCTTGGCATGATCATGAATCTCCTGGATGGTTTTCTTTGTGCCTCTCATGGCTGTGAGTTGAGCCTAGCAGCAGAAATGCTTTATATTGTGTCTATCTCCTACTTCTCTGCTTTGGAAATAAAAAAAAGCATGTTTTTTTTTTTGGTTTCTTAAAAAATATTTTGTATTCTGAGACCCAGCATAAAAATTTTGCCACATGAAAGGATAGATCACCAGGTACCCAGCTGTCGCCTGTGGCTGTTAACACTCTTATATAAAGCAGATTTCAGGAGTAGCTTAAAAAAAAAGAAAAGAATTACTGCCTGGAGGGCAAATCATTTGACAAATTAGAAAGTGTGAGCCATATAAATGTCTATGAGATGTGCCTGTGCTTCCAGCCAAGCCCTACAAATTATCTTTATGATACCATTGACAGTGCAGAGCAAAGGGGACAGCTGCATTTCTATAATGTCACCCCTCAGTCAGCAGGAGCCCTCTCTTTTGGATGATTCAGTGTCTCCATGTTGTAATCCTTGGTGGCAGAGAGAGGTATTTACAACTTCCCAACCCCTAAATAAAGTACCAAAGTTTGCATGTGGGTTTGCATGGTCTCTGTGGGTTATTTACACTTTGCAGCCAGAGAAAGGTTCCTCCAGGACAAAATTTAATACACCCAAGTTAAATCCTGCTAAGTAAAACATGAATTCTTGCTGACACAAGAGTGCAACAGCAATACAATGACCGTGCTCCCTGCAGCATCCACAGTTTGGCTTCTTAATTCTACAGTGATGTAACTGAAAGTGCATTTAGGCTCTTGAATGAAATAATAGTCCTGTTAAAAATCATCATTGTTACTCATCTTTATTTACCAAGAAGTAAATTTGGTTCATATAAAAGAGAGGTGTGGTCCCTAATGCAACTGGGGCTGGCTCTGTAACAGACTGGCATGACATGAAAGGAAATTTGGGATGCACCAGAGCTGCCTCAGTAGGCCATTTAGCTGGAGACCCTCCAGGCTGACGTGCCCTGTCCCTGCTCCCAGGCTCAGTTTCAGACAGCAATGTACAGTGGTACCTGATCTGGATCCTGGTTTTACATGAGCAAATCCACCATGCCTCTAGCAAAGCCAATAGCTGCAAATTAGTGCATGAACAAAAATAATCTCAGCTAAAACTCTGCTTTTGGTTTGGTCCCAAACAGCTAAATCACTGCTTTTGTTTTAGATAAAATTTATATTAAATTTAGTTTTATTTTACAGATTTTTTTCTGTAGGGTCAAACTCTCTGCAGGGAGACACATGGGCATATTTTTGGCTTGCTGTATCTGAGGGGATAGCATCCTTTGGCCATACTTTTAAAATGTACAACCTATAGTCTGAGAAGCTATTTGCTTCTCATGATTTGGTATGAATAATCAAGAAATTTGATCTTTTGGTTATGTGAAATCAGCATGGATCATTTTAAGGGATAAGAACATAGATGACATTTGGATATTGCAATAAACAGTAATTTGAAATGCAGGAGAGAGAGAAAGATGATTTGGAACTGTTTATTCCTCAGTATATATTTACTCTGCTGAAGATACTCTGCTTTTGTAATGGATCATATATTTGGTGCCTGAGCATAGTTGGAATTCTTCTAACATCTGGTCCAGAGTGTTTGACTAGAACAGAGGGAGAACCTTTCACAGACACAAATACTCATAAATATTTATTAACTATGTTTTAATCTTTCGGCAGAGATAAGGATTGCCTAAAAATATGGGAATCATTGAAAGATGCATTCATTTACAAGAATCCCTGTAATATCACAGCAGAAGATTATCAGCCTTTGATGGAGCTAGCGAGTCATCCTATTCCCTGTAACAAGGTAACAATGCATGGTGGGCTGTGGTGGCATGGCAGGTCTGGGCAGTGTTCTGAGCGGTGGGATCTCATCCATAACAACTGTGAGGGTCTGTAGGTTGGTGAGGATGATATTTTGCTTTTGCACTTATTGCCACAGTCCTGCGGTTACACCTTTGGACCCCCATAACCCTGTCCATGCCCTATTGCTGGGAATCATCCCTGTGTAAGGCTTGCCTCAAGCCGGTACCAAGATCATCCCAGTGAAGTGACACAAATGTCCCTGTTCCCTGAGCATATGGCTCTCTGTAAGGAGCAAGCCATCATGTCATTAGAGGGACACTGCTTCCAGAAAGCTGTTCTTCCATATGCAGCTCAAAAGCAAACAACAAATTTGGTATATGTCCTATGAGAACTAGTCAAACCTTTCTTTCAAAATCCTTTAAAAGCGAAACATGTCCCGTTCCACAAAAAAACCCCACCCAAAATACTTTGCAAATGAGAGTGTTCAAATAAGAACTGACCCACCAGGGTGAACTTGCTGCATTTTAATATAAACTAAAACTCCTTCGTTATCATGAACCTTCTGGTTTTCTCCTGAAAAAACTTCTGACCAGCTCTAGTATAGTTATCACTCACCAGACATTGTACCTTATTTCACAGTCACTGTTTTGGAGCAAGACAAATGACCTTGTTCATCGTTATACAAAATCCAACCAAAATTTCCTTACCTTGGAGGACACCTTGTTGGGTTATATGGCTGATAGAATTTCATGGTGTGGAGACCCCTCTGCCCCAGGTAATCAACACCTAAACACAATCCTTTTCACATTCTTTTCTAGTGATTTAGTTTAAAACCTTAACTGTCCAATATTTTGGAAGTCTGAAAATAATACCTATTTCTCAGATTAGATTAAAAACCACAGCTTTGGACGTTATTTTAACACCAAGATGTTGCTTGAACTATGGTGACATCTAGACCTCTTTACTTAGTTTGCTTGCTTCCACCCTGTGACTCCTGTGGGACAAACTGCAAAACAGGAGTGTCATTCAAACAGGACCTGGCCACAGGCCAGTCAAAGTGCTGGGGCAGTGTGCAGGTGCCTTGGGGGTATCACTGCCCACATGACTCCCGGGTTGGTGCTTAAGGCTTTAAACTGGGCTGGAATTGCTGAAAATGTTGGGCAAAGCTTAATTTTTCCATGCAATCAGACAGCACTTGTCAAGAGCCAACCTGTTTCTCACATTTGGGACTGTGTGTTTTCCCTTCTCAGTTTTCTGAGAATTATTTTTGGTATGGGGTCTGCAACTCCCTCCCTGAAAAGACTGTGAGCAAATGGGAAGACCTTTGAAGAGATGCAAATTCCTTTTCCTCTTAGAGCCCTCTCCTCATGTAGTCTTCCTGGTAGAGGGCAAATCTTTTTGCTCACAAAGCCACATAAGCCTTGCAAAAATATTCAGTCTAACCTTAGCTATTCTATAAATGTATTTTTTCTCAGGAATCAACTATGAATCTTGTCCGAAACGAAGTGAATGTGAGAGCAACCCTGGCTCTGTGTTCTGGAAAATGGCATCCAAGATGGTGAGATCTAGAATAAATCTCCCTGAATCCAAAAGCATAGAAGTGCGCTAAGTTCCTGACATTGCCAAAAAATGATATTGCAGATTGGACTTAAAACATGGAATAGTAGAAGTTGACAAAAGCTTTAGCTCCCGATGTCAAAAATCATTGTGTTGGAATCCAAGGTCCCATATTTAATGTACAGTATTTAATGTCCTTGTAGTTTGGGCATTCTTTTTGTGGACAGAGCCTGAGTGTCAGTGTCTAGAACAACCCTTGGCAGAGAGCTGGAGCTCTGCAAGTAATATTCACAATTATAGCAATCACCTTAATTAAATCACAGGACTTAAATTGATACAGTAAAATATATTTTAGCATGCTAATGTGGAAAGCAGTACCCAAATTGGCACAGAAGTTTTCCAAGAGGCCGAGAATCCCCTTGCACTTCCTGGTATAAGCCTGAAGAGCACATCCTCCCACATCAGTATCTGGCAGGGTTCCTGTGATGTCCCCACCCATAGACACATGCCAGCTCCCATCACAAGAATGAGATCCTGCTGGTCCCAGCTAAACAATTAGCCTGGCTTTGTTGAGTCAGCACTTTATGGGAACAAAGGGCCAGAGAAAAACCTGATGTCCTGTATAACTTTAATTTTACATGTCTCTCAAGGTTTCACCCTTGGTATGACTATCAGTAGGTGACTGCTCAGGTGGAAAACAAGCATTCCTGTATGCTCCAGCTCTCATGTATGTAAGAAAAAGTCTACTCACCATAAAAAAAAGAAATTGTTTTGTGGGTAAACTGGAAGTGAAAATGGGTCAGTTCCAGAGTCTGGGAGAGATAAAACCACCATACAGACTGAGCTTTTGCTCAGGTGCAGGCTTCCTTCCTTCTTGAAACTTTGCAGCTCTCAAGATCTGAGTTTGAGCCACACTATTTAAGAGGAGATGAAAGATTTGATAAGTACAGTCACCTGCATAAAGTTTTTTAAAAATTCTTTGTCTTATCAATGGATTATATATCTAGAGTAAGTACTTTATAGACCTTAGTAGACTTTAAATATTTGGACATGAGTTGTAAAGAATAAAAAAGCAGTGATTACATGATCCAGTATATCAAAAATCAAATCAAACAAAACTCAGTGATGAGTTTTAGTAAAATACCAAGAGAGAAAAATCCCAAGCCACAAAAGAACAAAGAGCATGAGTCACAAGGAAACAAGTATGTCATGGTCTGTGTGTCCTTAAACTAGTGGTACCTCTGTTCTGGCTTGACCTTACTTCCAGAGCTAAAGCAGTCATAGGATTATTGTGAATTACTACAGACAGTTGTCACTGCTGGGGCTCTGGAAAGCCCTATGGAGACTGAAACCAGCCAAGTTGCTGTACCAATCCCATGCAACCTTAGACAGTCAATTCATAGCTGCCTAATGAGGCTTTATCACAGTTTTGCCATAGACTTTGGAGGCTTTTTTTTTGCACTGAAATGTTCTGCAAAAATATTGCCCAGATCCTCTGCTTGTATTAGACAGTTTTGAGGACACCAGTGAATTCTACCAGCCCCAAGTCTGACTTGGCACTGCATGTAGGGTCAGAGTATAATGTCATTGTTTTTGTTCAGTTTGCAGAATCAGCATGTGGTGTGGTTCAGGTGATGCTGAATGGATCAATAGAAGCTGGAGCTTTCAGAAGCAGCAGGTATTCACTCAGCACACAATCATTCGTGTTTCTGTGGGGCTGCATGTGGTGTGTCTGCCTGTGAGTCCCAGTGCAGAAGGCTTTTTGGTAAATTCACCACTGGCTGATGTAAACCTGATTCTTTTAACTCCTTCTATACAGACACTGTAACTGAAATCTTTCCTAGGGTATGTAGATGGGGTATCCAGTGCCCTCTCACTGCACAAAGTAACTTGATTATTACAATTTCTTTGGTTTTACCCCACTAGACTGTGCATCCTTGGGCTGCCTGGCTGGAAGTGCAGTCTTGATTAATATCAAAAGAGGAAGAATATGCTCTCTGAGGAAAGAGCCATGGTCATTTCCCTGGCATCAAACCAAATCAATAGCCAGGAAACCAAACAGGAGAAGAGGCATTACAGATGGCAAAAGTTCAGCTTGTTTCTGTCTGCAAACAGTTTCAGAAGTCCCCCTGAAAATGAAACAGGAATGGGGAGAAAACATTTGACCATAAGGCAATTAAATAATCTATGAAAATCCATTGGCAAGATGATGTTCTCTCCACTGAGTGTAATAGCAGCACTAATAAACACTGGTATTTGGGGAGTGTACTCTCTACATCTTTCTGAGATAACTAAGAGTGTTTTGCTGTTTTGTGCTCCATTCTTACAGCATCTTTGGAAGTATTGAGGTCTTTAACCTGAATCCAGATAAAGTCTCTGAAGTGCACATTTGGCTTATGCAAGACATTGGTGGACCCCAGAGGTAAGTCACACTGGTGCACAGTGATGAGCAGTGTGTGGAAGGCATGGGGCACAGCTCACGTCTGACAGTGACATTGTCTTAAACTCATGAAATCTGCTCTACGTTCACCCTTTAGATGCTTACTCTGCAGGAAAGAATAACGTTTGTACTGTTGTTTCCTCTACTGTTTTTTTGTAGGTACTGCTAAGTTATAGCTAAGACAACTTAGTTATAGCTAAGACACAATGACATTTCCCTTGCTTTCTAGAGGTCCCATGACCTTTAAGCTCCTCTCAACCCCACTGAGCTCCTACAGATCTTTGCTATGGGTGCAGCACTGAAGTCAGAGACCAGGCTGTTTGCAAGGGTAAACAGCTGGGAAATATACTTGTCCACAGGAACAGCATAATTATCCTGAGCACAGCCATTTTTGATTGCCAGAACAGGTTGTGGAGTCTCCATCTGTGGACATACTCAAAACGTAACTGGGACCTGGGCAACCTTCTCCAGCTCATATTGGTTTGACTAGGTGATGTCAAGCAGTCCCTTCTTACCTAAATGAGTCTGTGATTTTTAACAACAAATCTGTGGTTGAAATGCTTACCATGGAATTACTGATACCAGAACAGTGACCTCAAATCACATCTGAGCCTTTCTGAGTGATCTTTTTCATCCCAATTAGATTCATTTGCAGATCTATCACATTTCAAGCACTAAGCATGAGGCTCTGTGCCTTTGACCCCTCCTTTCACAGCCAGTTCTGTGGCTCACATCGTCATAGTGCACTGCCACAGTTTCCCCCGTTCTTAAGGATCTCCATGACAGAAACAGCAGCCTTGGCGCCGTGGATCAGGAAGCAGGCTGTGATGATGCAGTGCTGCTTAGGAAGGAGTGTGGACCTTGGTCAGACAGCCTCACTCTCTGACACAATTCCAGCTCCAGTGTTGCAGCCCCTCCCTTTAGCCCAGACACCCAGAAATGTCCCCGTTCCACATGAGCTGACATACCTTCCATGGTTCACAGGTGTGCATCTATGCTGGGGTCAGCATACCAGACTTACTCTTGTCGTCCTTTGCATAAAGGTTTGGTGAAGAAAAGGACATCGACTAATCTTACATCCGTTTCCCAGACATTGCACTGGATCCTTTGTCCCATGATTTCCCAACATCAGAAAAGCCATCATGCTCCCCCTCAACAGCTTCAAAAAGACAGTGCCCTGCCAGCCCGCTTGCTGGACACATCCTTCTCCTGTGACAAGTTCATAGCAATTCCCTTTTTATTTTCTTCTTGCTTCCAAGGAGAGAGAGGAAGGGTAGCCCCAATAGTATGTATTCCTTATATCTTCTGGTTTGTATTCCATGTTGAATCACTGATAGCTTGTCAAGTCTAGTGAACAAAAAAGAGCTTGCTTTGCTTTCCACTAATGTCATATGTTAGGAACTGGATTTGCCCCCAGCAGTAGAAATGTGTCCTATGCTCTGGATGAGGAGATGATTTTTACCCTGAGGTAGCAAGTATTTTGCTGTGTCTCTGTCTGTGCCTATGACACTTGTCAAACCTCTGACTACAGCTTTGGGGCCCTTGGGCTATTAAATTAAATTAAGCATAGAGATAAAGATTTTGTAGGTATGAGAGTGCTACATGTTTCATTAAACCTTTACCTGGATGGGAAAGAAAACACAAGTTAGGGCTCCTACCAAAGCAATAGTGGTTGAAACAGCCTCTTGTCAAAATAGGGCAGCAGCAGCAGCCATAAACTGAGTCAGACAGGAGGTAGCTGCTTCCTCCCATGCTTTCTATCAGTGTCCTCCTATCTTACTTCCTATCTGAGACTTGGCTGCTGGCTTTCATGATTGGCCTTTTCTTATCACACAGAGGACTTGATCCTTTTGCCCTTTCACAGATTTCAATGAGCCTTATATTGTGCTGCTGTGGATGGAAGCCACCAGCAGCAAAGGAGCAGTTCTAGAGCACCCTAACTGGGAATGGGACTGGGTCATTTCCCACAGATGTCCTCCTGCATGAAGCTCTCATGCAAGATGCACAGCTGAACATCCCATAGTTTCTACCAGCAAAGGCCCAATGGTAGCAAAGTTCCACAAATCCAATGGACTTTATAGCACATTAGCAAACAAGCTTTTAAAGAATCTTACCTATAATAAAGCATGTGGAATTTAGGTGAGCATTTTGTACACACAAGGAACACAAGTAACCGAAGTCTTCTCTCTACAGTGAATCCTGCTCAGGTCATTCCATTCAGAAGTTAATAAGCATCTTAGAAGAGCGAAACTTTAAGATCATTTGTGAAGACAACTACAGGTAATTATCCACTCATGATGGTGACAACTTTGCTAACATAAAACTAATATTGCAGGTTAACAGCAAGCTAGAGAAGACTTCCTCCTTCCTGCCATGACATCCCTCCAGTGTGGCTGGGTCTTTCTCAGGGACTTCCAGCCAGGCTGCAGCCCTGGTGTTGGCTGGGTCTGGGGCTTGCTCTCTGCCCTATGCTTCCCATTGAGCATGTTCAGTTGTTTTCAGGGAGGGAGAAATCCAGCTGCCAGATTTTCTTCTGACTGGGCTTTTACCTAAAATAATCTGAACCAAACAGGCAGCTTTCCTCCCTGCTGCATACAGATAACACAGGGTTCCAAGGGTGGTCCTTACTTCCTTCACCATGGTTTGAGTGTGCTCTCTGTCCTGCTGCTTTGTCAGAGAGTGAGGCATGAGACACGATAAGCATTACTAATTACTATAATTTACTATTGTCAGCAGCTAAAAACAGGAGTCTGGGAAACAGCAGCCCAAGTCCTGACTTGTCTGAAATCTCCATCTTCCTGCTGAGGAAATACAAAAGCCAGAGACCCTTTATCTCTCTGTGTGGGTTCAGAGACCTTCACACAGGGCAAAATTGTTCTTTAGAGACATTAGAAAAGCAGCAAACATTCAATATTGCTCATATCTTATCTGTCAGGAACAGCTTTTCAGTGTCAAGGACTCATACTGGGATAAGAACATTTACAAAGTAAACATACATTTCTATGAACTTCTGAGTTTGTGACAATAGTTTAAGTAAGGAAAAATTGGTCTGCAAAGGAGACAAATGATAGGTCTTTAAATCTGAAGGCAGAGCAAAATGTTCCTGTCTGGGTATTGCTGAACCTGATTAATGGGTGCTCTGCACTTCGTGAAAAAATTAGCCCTGGTGTAGTGCATAAATCTGCCAAATCATGTGCTTACTTTCTCTTTGGGTAAATGGAACCTTTTACCAATACTCCCAGGACTTTTAAGTAGGTTCAGATTATTTCAGCCTATGATGAAATGGCCCATGGGGCAAGGCAGAAAGGGGAAATATATCACAGCTTAGACCCCTTGTGTCTTAGCACTGGAAGGTACCTGGCACACCCATTGCTGTATCTCACAACTCACTTCTGAAGGTAAAGTAACAAGTATGGCTTTTTGTCAAAGCTCAGCTAACACAGATATAAACAACTGGATTGAACAACATGGACAATTAATTTTATTATGGGCAGAATAATAAAACAAGAAATTTACAGGTAAAGCCAAACTTCAGACTGTGTAAGTTGGCTTCACACCCCTACACTCATTGCAAACAGAAACATGTGGGTCTGTACCAGCTGGGCATCTGGCTTTTCATGCCATTTAGCAACTGAAGCTGATCATTTTCTCTTGCTCTTGTCCATGTCAATAGTATCTTCCAGAAGTTTCTTTAAAACTGGATTCACTGGATGCATTAGAAAAAAACCTCATCATATGTGACATTCATAGCAACAGCTTTCTGTTGTAGCATTAGGGGTTACCAGTGAGTAAGCCAGATTGTGAACTTCCAGCATGGCAGGAATTCCACAGTCTGTGCAAGACATGTTGCTTCTTTTTTGCAATTATTTTTTATATTGCAGCATAGCTGACATGCTGTGAGGTCAGATCCTACTTTGTTTTCTACTGACTTGCCCTTGTCCCTTAAAAACACCTAAATTACCTTTCTGCAGCAAGATCAAAAAGAATTACGCTAAGAAAAGCCATCTGCTTGATAAGCACAGGTGTAACACGCACTTTGACTTTCACATTGCATTCAGTAACTGTGAAGTTACTCTGTTGTACTTGCAAAGTGGTTATTAAATATTTGTTTGGTTTCATTTCTTATTTCAGGCCTGTTCAGCTCCTTCAGTGTGTGCATAACCCTGACCACACAGACTGCAGGCTTTGCACCAACGGCACAGCAATTCCATGAAACAGAGTCCCCCGCACTACTGAAAAATTTCATTCCTTGTGTGTAAAGCTGGGAAAGATGTGGCTACATAGCTAAGAGTGATAACAGTAGCATGGTGTGTACTGAGTCCATAACCAGAAATCCTTGCTGTGGTACTAACAGCCAAGTAGTGGGAGACAATACCTGAGGTGTGATACTGTACACACACACACACAAACACACTCTTTCAGATGGGCTGGGCCTGTGGGCAGTGACTGAGGGCAAGTGCTTTGCCCTGGGTTTGCTCCCTCCTATACAGCTCCCCACTGGTACAGAGCAGGGACTCCCTGGGGCATGCATAGAGAAGAAAGAGACTTTCTAGGAGAAGCAGAACTTGCCCAGATCAGCACTCATCTTCCTTCCTGCTGAAAGGTTAGGTAGGAAATGACCAGGACATGCGACGCTTTCCCTGCATCCCAGTGCAACCTTCCCCCAGAGGGGGAACATTGCCCACTGGCACATAGTATAAATCATGGCTTTCCCAGGTACTGTGACACTTCTGAGCAGGTAAAGCAAGCAATGGAATAGGCAGAGTGGTTCTTGCCTTTTAATGGGTATCACAGTAAACAGCTGGTGGGAAGACAGCTGAGCTGAGCCAAGAAAAGAACAGAAACTCCTCAGAGGGTTGCCTGCACCTGTAAGAACTGCTGAGTGTGCAGCCGGGAGAGAAAATTGTGAGACTGACTCAGATAGCTCCATTAAAATCCTACTGAATATACCACTGCTGGTCAGATTACATTTTGTTCTTAATATAGAAGTAGACACTAGCCTCCCAACTTTCATAAAAGGTCCCTCAGGCCACAGCTTGAATACTGTGGAATCCACTGGAATAGAAACAAACATCAAATGGTTGCCACAGTAAGGAGTCTCTCTTGACCTCAGTTTCTGCAGTGAAAGGTGGTGCCTTGAGGTGTATAATTCACAAGCACCAACACGCCATAGTGCACTGAAACAGCAGGTTTCACTGATTTCCTTTGATTTCTATTTTACCAGTCTCAAGTGCAGTGCTTATAGCAAAGCAAGTATCTGAGGCCAGCTTGTGGCCATGGCTGTAGTGCCTCTGTGCAGTGCCATTGACACTAAGTGAGCAGAGCAGCCTTTGCTATAGATACACTCCTGGGTGCTGAGGTGAAAATGTAACCAGCAGCTGCCAAGCACATCCTTATGGAACTACACAAGCTGGTGTAACTTTGAAAATCTCTAGATAAAGCTCGTCTCTGTAATAGCAATAGAAGGCCTGCACTGAGCCTGGCTGGACCAACCCAAGACCTCACCCGCAATGTTTACAGTAAGTGAAATGTATTTTTATTTGCAAGCTGTTATGTAACCACTTAGATGCATCAACATAGACACATACCAATACTTTGAAATAGGTTGTTTTTCTATCAGTTAAAAGTTTGTATTCATGCTCATTTTTGTACTTCTTCTGTTGCAATATAAAATATTGACTGTAAAATCAAGATCTATAATAAAATTGCTGATGACAAATGTTGTTAATTCAGTTTCACATTGTATGTAACCTCAGAAAGTTAAGAAAGAAAGATTCCTAGAAGGCCAAAATCGGCCACTTCCTAAAAACAACTCAGAAATCTGCTCAAAGTATGAAACACTATATGCAACCACCCAGGACAGCAGAGAAACAGAGCCCATCCTCCCCAGGCTGTGTTCTCCATCTGATACAGACAAGTCACCGTTTTTGTAGGTGGCTGGAAGTGAAGCATCCTGAGTCTTTATCTTGAACATAGACATACATATATGTATTGTTCTTGGCCATAGTAGTTAAGAAAGATGATTGTTCTTATCAGTGGTTGTGTACTAAGATACTAAGAAGCAAACTGTGCTTTTGGAGGCTGAGGTGTGCAATTAATATGGGCAACTGTGTGGAGTAAATGATGGCTTTGTAATGCAGGTGGCTGGCAAGTCTGGGCTGCTTGGCTCACATACGTGGCAGAACATGAACAAGCTCATTTCCAACAAACATTTTTATTATGCGTGATCACACATCTGAAATGCTGTGCAGACATGCCCTACCAGACAAGTATACTTGCAAATCCTATTGCTCTGCTGAAGATTTATCAACCAAAAAAACCTCTCAAACCAATACAAAATGTTCCAAATTCACAGAAAATAAATAAAAGGAAAAATAATTACCCATTTTTCCCACTATGTGGAATAAATGTTTCTTAATATGGTTTGGAAAATGCTTGGTTTTGAAAATACGCTTTTAGTCTGACAAAGCAAACTCTCACAATTCATTCAAGGTAAATAGGCTGGCTTGTGCCTCAGGCCCACATCAAACACTGCTAAAGAGTGCTACCCAGAAACACGAGAGGAATCTGAGTTACTGTGTGACAGGGTGATATCGATGTTATCACTCCCAGAACCACACAGAGCTGGAAAAGGTACTTCTATGACCCTATCATGAGAGCATTGCTGCTCCCCCAGTCTTCGAGGCACTTAACCTGACCAGAGCCTGCAATCATTAAACTTCTTAGGAAACAAATGAAATATAGAAAGGTTTGTTTTCCTTGACAGCCAGCACTTGGTGTTACGTTTGATTACATATAATTATAGAATGGTTTGGGTTGGGAGGGGGCTTAAACATAGTACCAACCCCCCTGCTATGGGCAGGATCACCTTCCACTGGACCAGGTTGCTCAAAGCCCTGTTCAGCCTGACCACGAGCATTGAAATATGGGGAAAAGTCTGGAGAGGGGGTTTTGATTTTGTTTATATGTGTATTGGCAGCATATTGTGCGATGGCTCTGAGTCCCCCTGGACTCTGGCAACAGGGAAGTGGTTTTGGATGGAATCTGATGCAGTGGCAGCACTGCAGTGTTTATCAGTATGAGGCAGAAATTTCCCCTCGCTTTTTTTGGGCTACCCCTCTTGCAAGTCCCTGGGAAGACTCTCTGATATTCAAAACAGTGACCCTCAGACATTGTCTTGTGTAAAAGAGCTCAGTAGAAAGAACAGAAAAAGGAGATCAGCAAGCATTCAGGTAGGAAACCCTGTGAACAGGCTGAATTTCAGAAGCTTTCTCTTAACAGCAGTATCATTTACAGGCTTAAAATGACAATTAAATGGACTAAGAGGCTGATCCTTCCTTTTAAAGAGTTTGAGAGGTGTAACGGCTAATCCAAAGAAAATTCTTTGCATGTAAAATATGAAGGCTGGTGAAAAGATTAAAAACAAATAGTATGGCTGAGTGGTTATCCCTCTGCTTTGCCAACAGAAATGTTTCATTAAATTCCTGATGAACCAAGAAAGGCAAACGGTCTGGGATAATATTTTTTTCCTTGCTTGTAAAAAGGTCTTATATCTAACAGAAAAAAACACAGTTTTTTAATTTGAAGAGCATGTTTATTTTCAGCACTGCACTATGGAGCAGGAGAGGGCAGCTGCCTGCTTGCTGGTCCTCCTCTCTTGTGTGGCAGTGATTGTCCAATTCAGAAGACCCAAGAAACACGCAGAGCAGCATGAGCTGCACACCAGCATATTTCACAGCAACACAGCTACTTTGGCCCTGATTCACTTTGTTGCTGGGATTTGGGTGTGCATGGAGGGAGAGCAGAGCAGAGAGAGTTAAAATCCATGCTAAATACTTTATATAGGATTGCTATCATTTAAGGTTAGTCACCTGAAAGTACAGACTTTCTCTATAAGCGAAAGAACAAACCAGACACCTCCTGAAAGCACTTGTCCTGCTCTGCAGCAGTGAGGGCAGCACAGTAGGGATGATGTGCCCTCCAACACAAGATCCTTATCTCTCTCCACTCCCTATGAAAGTTGCCCAGATTATCAACTCAAATTTATAAAATTAGCTTCCAGGTGGTTAAAGTTGCATAAAATTAATCTCAAATATATTTCCCTGTGAGAAATATTGTAAAGCAGGAAAGGACATCTAAGCATCCTCTCACGTGCAGCAGATAAAAGGTTTTTGGAAAATATTTAAATTTCATAATTTCACAATCCATTTTCTGAGTTTCTAAAGCCACGGTTCTAAAATTTGCTGACCATTTTAGGAACTGACTGTGTGATAATGAAGTCTTCTGAGCATATCAAATGCAGTCAATTAGAAAAGCTGCTTTCTGCTAGAGAAAAATAAATTGTTATCAATCTGCTGACTCTATTTCATATCTTGTTTTCTGTTGACTGCTGAATATCCAAGACTGAGATCACATTTGCTTGATTTAGATTTTTCTTTTTCTGCACATGCCATACTTGCTTAGATTTTTTGGCCTTTTTTTTCCAATTTAGTTACAGAAGCATAGCCAAAATTGCCTGATGGAACTGCCATGGGAAAAATCTTACAATTTCTTTCCTATTGCCTAATGGAGTGAAAATGCAACAGGTGTAAATTATATTTACACCTTAAATAGCTTAAAGGGTAGCTTAAATATGAGGAGGTGGGGTTTTCTCAATGAATTTAGAAATTAGTCAATGCAAGAGTGTGACAGTAATGTTTTGTAGAGGACTGGGAAAACTGGGGAAAAACATTTTTCCATTTGTACTCTTCTTGGAATACTAATCAAATCAATAGCTCTCCATTGCAATTAGACCTGGGACCTCTGCAGCTGAGTTCTGAACCTTCAGGGAATGAACAAAAGGCCTCTCGTCTGAAAACATCAGCAAAATTCTGGTCTCTGTGGGTCAGACACAGAGGGGGTGTGTAACTCACCAAACAGTCATTTGGAGCCACATAGGGATGGATGATGAACTTCTTGATGATGAGGCCTTACACAGAGCCATAACTTTGTGCTATAAGAGGCTACATCCAGTGTTAGGTGACCAGAAGGAGCCAGCTTTGCTTCCCTAGGTCAGATTTTCAACAACATCAGTTTGTGGTTATGTGCTTGGTTTACAGTAGGGAAACAGTAAGACTAAGAAGAAAGGATAAAAGAAGTAAACAAATACAGATAACTCATTCCTTATGCTAAAAATGCTACTAGAAACAGGAAATAGGAAGACAGTTAGAGTTTCCAAAAATTTTTATCAGATGTTCCTAACTTTCATGAGTATCATCAGACGCTGTTGATACGTGATATGTGGGGCTGCTTCATGTGAAGAAGAAAAATAATTATACATGGCTTGATACATTTAAGCAGGTCCTGGGATTTTAAAATCCTTTTTTCATTAATCAACTACATTTTTTGTTTGAGCTCTAGCTGTATTGAATGTACTGTGTAGACAGGGATGAATTTCTATGGCTACTAGGGACTTGCTGTGGGACACTGGGCAAACAATCTTCAGATTTGATATTTCCTGCCTGAATGAGTGGCAAGATAAGGTGGTATTTTACAATTTTGAGATCATATGGGTTATCATAGTGTCTAAACTGTTCTTATGCCTCTATTGTGTCCTCAAATTGTGCTTGAGACTAACCCAACCTTTGCAGAGCAGCGTTGGTCTTGTGCTCTCTGATAACATGAGGCAGTGAAGCACTCACTTTTCATTACAGGCTGTTCCAGTAATTACCTACCACCATTATGGGACATTAATTTACAGTTTGCCTATATTGGCCTGGATGGATAGAGCTCTGAGCAATCTGGCCTAGTGAAAGGTGTCCCTGCCCACGGCATGGGAGTTGGAATTAGATGGTCATTAAGGTCCCTTCCAATTCAGGCCATTCTATGATTCATTCTATGATTATACTTAGGTGTTAACAACTTCCTCTTGTATCCTGTGCTAAAGACAACTTCTTCTGTGGGGAAGGGCAGCTCCTGATAGGAGTTCTTAATCCAGGCACTTTTCATTCTCTTTTCCTGGTGAACTAGAGAGATCAACCTTTGTAAACATTTCAGGATGATACATTTGCTAGAATCTGTGTCTTTTTACTTCACCCTCTCCAATTCTTTATTATCCTTTTAGTGCAAAGATTCATCTTGTATTCCCTGTGGCCTGTTGACTGACCCAGCTAGACTGAAATTCAGTCCTTACTTTTCCTGTGTTTATCACTAATGAGTTGCAATAAAACGATTGCAGAAGTATTCCCAAGTTTGCTGGGGCAAAGTTGAGAGGCCGATTCTCTGCTATATAAAACCAACCCAGTTGTTGTAATAACCAGCAGAAGTGGGTGGGCATTGAAGTCAAAATACTTGGCTGAAGGGATGTTTCAAGGAACCTCTCTTTCCAGTATGTCTTTCATTTGATCTATTTCACACATTATTTTTCATAATGTAACACCTTGGCATCAATTAACAAATTATAGTAGTCAAGTTTTTTTTCAAATTTACACCAGAATACTTTCTTATCATTGGACCATGATTAATCGATAACCAAATAACCTTTCCCTTTAATTATTAGCCCAAACATTCTAGTTTAACACAACTATAACAAGTTGATTTTTTTTTCTAATCCAGACCTTTTGTCACTCCAACCTCCTTGAGGAAAAGAATTCTACACAGTAATATACATTCAAGTACAAATTATATGTATCAAGCTTTACTTATCAGCCTTCCTTAAGGCCTAAAAGATCTCACCAGCATCAACATTTCTCTATCTCTATTTACCCGGAGAAAAACAGTAATCCTGGGAAATTAAAGACTCTTTACCAATGTCTGAGTTATTTCCTGATCTGAATACTAAGTTGAAGCACAGAAAATCATGGAAACATAGCTGTAGACCTGATGATGCTCTGCAGTCACCTTTAACTTCCCAACTCTGCTCAAGTGCCACAAGTGTGTTCTGTTCCACAAGCGTTCAATTTGGCCATAATTCTACAAATTTTTCCTGTTTATGCCATTTTATTCAGTCCTCCAGTAAAACAGAGATGTCCATAACTAAGCTAAATGGAAGGCACAGCACATGGACTGTGAGATATAACTGAACACTGAAGCCAAAAAGAGATGATCTACATTTCAAAGAAAAGGAGCAAAATCACTTAATATTTGATGTCCTTTTGGTTTGGACGGTTTGTGTTCACATCTCACAATATTGTCTCAAAGGAGCAGAGATAATTTATTGGGAGATGACTGATTTTGATCTCAGGAAGTACAGCATGACAAATCGTGCCAGTTTAAAAGTAATTGCTTTTTAATTGCAATGCTAAAAATTATACAGTCCCACACTAGAAACATACCAGTCTGCCTCTCTCAAATTGCCTTTCACTCTTTTCACTGACATAATCTTCAATTAGCTCAGGAAAGGTTACTGTGGTCATGACTTGACATGATAAAACATGATGTAGTAAATTAGAAATGAATAGGAAATTATTCATCTATCACTCCATGTATTATTTTCAGCAGCGGGTGGGTTGTACTGAATACTAATGCCTGGGCTGTCCTGTGAGCTGACAGGCACCTGGGGGTCAATGAACTCCAGGCAGAGTCTGTTGCAAAACATCCCTATCAGAGATAAGAATGTTGTTATTACCTGAATTCAGTTAAAGCTCCAGGTAGTACTGACAGGGATATTCCAGTTAATCATTACTGAGACAGAACCCAGCCTTTTGTGCTGCTTTGTCCCCAGTTCCGAGTCCAACCAGGAAACAGCCCAGCCCCACACACATGGATAGAGCAGAACCTTTAATGTCCTGACTGTCCTACAGTGGCCCAATCCATGGCATGCCAGAATTCCTGATGAATACCATGGCAAAGAGCAGTGCTGACACTGGAAGACTACAGAGAAGGAGAGCATCAGCCATTCCCTGGGCCTGCTCAAGCAGCTCATACCTGAGGAAGAGGAAACAACAACTGCAGGGAAAAGAGCCCCCAGCAGCTGGATAGGAGCCCTGTCACTAGAGAGCCAGCATTTCCCAGAAATAAGAGCTGTAGGAGGAGTGAAGAAATATGGTGCATCATTGGCAGTGATGAATTTTTATTCCCTGTGTGATTGCCAGGATTTTTGATTGCCATAGAAAAGTCAGTGCTTGGTAAAAATGATGTAATCACTGAGAGGTTTCACCATGCACCCTGCAGCTGAAGTGCAGCCAGAGGAGAGGGGGATTAGCCAGCTTCTCTGACCACTTTCACACTTAACAGTCAGCAAAGCCCTCCAAACACACACATTTTTTTGATGCTCAGCAAACGCAGCAAATTTAAATAAAAATTCATTGCTTGAATGAAATAATACATATTTATTGGTAATCGACACGCATTACTAATTATGATGATGGACTAGCATAATAAAGAACTTTTAATTTTGTAATTCTATATTTCCCTGTCATGTCTATAGTATCTTAATACAGGTCTCAACAAAACCACAGCACTTGTTACCAACTGAAACAGAACAAACTGTTCCCTACAGAAACATTTTTTCATGGGATGTTCCTGCCTGCAAAATTCACAAGATAGCCTCAGGTAAAGGCTGTTTTCCTGGCTGTAGTACTGAGCAAAAAAAAAAGCTGATTAATATTAGATTTTTACCTGACTGCTTCAGTTTTAATTTTTTAAATTTTCTGCAATTAGCAGCTTCTGTGAAAAGTATGCTCCTTGCAAGCCATAGGGTTATTTTGGGTAAGTCTTTCAATGAATATAACACAGCAGTAACAGAAACCTAAGCTGTGACCTATAGGACCTTGGACAATGGCACACATCAAAGGCACCTGTCTAAACTGCAAGAAGCACAGATAAGATTAGCATTGGTGTCACACACTCCTAGAGCTGCTGCAAGTTTTTCTCTGCTCTCTCTGTTTCCTCTAAGAAAGGTAACATCCTTTACTGTGGCTGCAGGCAGCATGTGAAATGACACAAGCCTGTCCAAAATATGTTAATATACTATGCATGTGTGGTTTTCTCTCAGCTATGTTTAAACTACGAGGTGCCCAGAATCCTGGGTGAATGCTGAAGTCCTCAGAGAAATCCAGAACTACATTTCTTGTATGAAAAATAGGTGAAGTTCAGGCAAGGCCATGCACATTGGTCTTACAGTTTATTTCCCCAAAGGAAAATCATGGTCCAACACATTTCTCTTTCCCCCTATCTCCATAGTTTTTATTGTAACAGGTTTCTGCTGTTACTAGCATCAAGATATTGAACATCCTCAGACAGGATGAGAGTGCCTGTGCAGGGTTGCTGGTGAGCTGAGCCTGTGCAACCTGCCCGTTGCCTTCGGCAATGCTGCTCGGCATGACCATGGCTGTTGCTCTGCTGCTGCTCATTATTTCCCACCTTATTCCTGTCCCAGGTCTTGCTGCTGCTGATCCAAAACACCAACACCTTGTTCCATTAGGATACTCTGTACTGCTGCTTGTAACCAAGCACAGCAAATATTTGGTTACATGCAGTCAAACACGTCCCTCACGTCCTGAGGCACTTCATCTTTCTTCATTAACAGATGATATAGAATGAAAGAGTAGTGAATAACTGCAGGTTTTTGACTGAACTGAAGTCTTAGGCGTGACTGTTTGAATATTTAATTCCATGTTTGATCCACCTCTTCATATGAGGGCCATTGAACAAAATGTCTAGCACCAGGTGCCATTACTTGATTCTATTGTTATGTTATTACTGCTCGTTGATTTTTCCAAAAATTTGGGTGAAAACTAATATTTTATAGGTACAGCTTTGTGATAACTGTGGTGTATTCCAACAGCATTTAACTTGAATTCATGTCTTCCCTGCAGTGGAAGCACAAGCAAAATTCAGCTGTAAAATGTATGAAAGAGATTAACCTCCATCTCTGGGATCTTCTTGGGATGTGGTGCTTTGCCTCCAAGGCAGGATGAATACTGCAGAGCTATCAGTGTAGTCTAGAAATCTAAAGTAACAGTGAAGCCAAGGAAGTTATTTCTTGCAAGATACAGATTTCAGTGATTTAAATGTGGATGTAGAAGACATGAAACTTTTCAAATTGTGCCAAAAATTGTAGGTTTTGCCTGTGTGTTTCAAAAATCTGCACACAGTGGTGGCTGGGATTGCTGGCTTGTTTCATTTGTTGCATCCTTTGGTCATGAATTCTGAGATGCTGACCACAAAAGAGGCACATGAATTTCCCCGTGGTTGAGAAAAGGTATTTTTGAACTCTTTTTCCAAATTGAAATTTACCTAGCAGCTCACCAGTAATGATATCTTCGTCAGACAGACTTCACTGCCTAGTGAGACATCTCCTTAAATCTCAGTGAAGCAAGCTGGATTCTGGAAAGGGCAAAGAAAGCATTTCTCATATGTCCTACTTGTTGCCAGACAGATGCATATCCAATCTGCAATAAATCCACTGGGAAGAAAAAGAGCATTGGTAATTATTTTCCTACAATGATTTTCAAAAGAAATTTCTTTTATAACTCCTGTCTGGAGTCCCTGAGGTTCCTGAATGGTCTGCACTTCGATGCGCTGCCCAGATTGTGCCTGTTATTTGTTGTTTCCTGTGCACCAGCAGTACGTCTGTTTGGTGATTTAGTACCATATGACTAAATGGAACACAGTAGAAAGAGCACTAAACATCCTCCATCAGAGCTCTGAAGCATAATTCAGTTCCCTCCATCTCGTCAACTGATGGATCGAACCCAGAAACTCCCAGATTCCATGCAAATATCTTTTCTTATGGCATTAAGATTTCAGAGGCCAAGTTTTAGAGCACGTTGATTGACTTCTGAGGACCAGAGGCATTTGGAAACACCATCACCCCGAATAAAGGAGAGCAAATAGGACCATGAAGTTGTCTAGTCTCAAAGATGTTTCTTACAAACATCAGATATCCTGTCATCTCTTGCACGCCTGCAATTGGTGGATGAAAGCTGAGGTGACTATGATGAGAAGTAAGTCATCATAGTTGGTTGCAGTAACAAGAACATTTAAACTAGTGAGAACATGCCTAAAGAATGCAAACATTTTAAGTGTTGCTGCAAACAGTGAAGTTTGTTTCCTTCTGTATATAAATTAGGAGGGATACTGTGACAGCAGCTGCTGGGTTAGACTACTGCTCACTACCAATGATCAGTTGAACTGATCATTAACACCCTTAAGAATGTCCCATCATCAGCAAAAATCAGGATCCATCAGCCTAAGAGGAGGAATAACACTCCATGATAACTGGATGACCCAGTCACAACGCCAGCCAGAATGAATATGTTTGGATCTTTTTAAGCAGACAACTGTTCCCTATCCATCAGGTCAGGTACATTATCTCTAGGTACCAGTGGGGTCATGCTGACTGGAGTGTGTGCTGAAATCCTGCAGCAGCTGTGTCTTGTATTCATGAAGAAACCTAAAAGACATAGCCTAAAATACATGGGATATGAGAGTGTGGAAAGAGAGCTGTTGAGAGATAGGCATTGATTGTGCCTCTGCTACTTTCTCCTTTGATCCTGTTTTCAGTCCTTCAATTAATTCTGTTAGCAAGCACCTAATTATTTGGCCACCTCTGACTTACTCATCAATAGTAAATTACAGTAGCTGTTTCAAAGGATAAAATTAATCCTAATGATAGCCAAAGTTACTTTTGAACTGTACTTAGGCAAGTCCAGGGCAGCTTCACTAGCATTGAATAGATATATGTCGTTGAAAACAGTACTCTTGTAAATGGGTGGAGCTCAGCAGGAAAACACAAGGCCACTCAAGGAATACGAATGCAAAGAGAAGTCAAATTCAGCATTCAAGAGATAGGAAGGATGATATGTAGAGTGGTGCTATGAGGAAAGTAAGAGAGCTTTGATCTCTAAATATCTTTCTATGCTTCTAAAGGCTGAAGCCAATAAGCTAATGGAAATGTCAGCTGTATTCTTGCCAGACCTGTCTACAGGAGCAAGTGCGGGGCAAATTCAGATGAGCCATGCAGGTATGATCACAAGTTCCTACATTACCAGTCTCAATTTTCTGTGAATTATACTTTTATTCACAACTAAGCATCACTCCTACAGAATCTCATGTGATCGATCGTTTCTTAACATTTCTGTTGCAGGTACATTTTCGCTCCTTTTAGTTTGAAAAAGTCAACTTTACAAATGTAATTTCTACTAATACTGCTCGCATTTGACTGTCTGGTATCTGTTCCCTCACAGTTTAAAGCACTCAGCTGTTGTGGATCACCCTTATAAAATTAGGTTAGAAAGCAATTCTTAAGGTAATAATAAATAGGGGGCTCTTTGTGTTTGGAATTTGGCTTTTGAACTGCTGGCGTGGACTTAATTTATGTTTTTAAGCCTTACTCACTCTGGGAGGGCAAAGACACTCCCATTTACATAGGCTTCTGTGGATTGTAGTATAAAAGAAACATCCAGCACAAGGACGTTCAAGATAAAACCACTGGATACCAAGATTATGTTTCTAATTGTTAATATGAAATCTGCCTCTCTGAAAACAACTTTTCTGCTTTTGTTTTTAAAATATAACTTTTAACCTATTTTTTTTAATGTCTTCTCTCTAAATATCACTTGGAAATTGCCTTCATAACTGGTCCTCCTTCAGACTTGGGGGACTTCAATAAATATTTTCCCAGTCCCTTGCCTATGTGAGATCACCCACACCAGAGTATTAACAGTCAGAGCACAAAGCAGTTTAAGACAGCGAAGACAGCTGCATCTGATTGAAATTCTGAGAAGAGCTTGTGCAGCACAATGTAATTACTTCTCTGGACATTGGCCAGGACATCATCAGCTGATGTCCTCACTTGTAGTGATAGTGGCCTGGGAGCTCTAGAGACCCTGTACAGCAACCAACCTGTTCACTAACCCAGATGAGGGGTTGTGCACCCCAACACCCCATCTGCAGCAGCAAGTGCAGCCCATAGTACTTCATGTGATGGGTTTTTTTGAGACAATATTTCCTTTGGAATTGCACATAACCCAGCATCTCTGGTGTTCCAACTGTTCTCTGTCTCCAAACTTGCCTCTTTAGCTTGCTTCTGTGTCATCTGCCCGTGTGAGTGAGGAATAGAGCGTCTCTGAGTTTAATGCTCACCTGGAGGCCTCCCTGTCGGACACTGAGGACTGCAGGCTTTGTAAAAGCACTGGGAACTGAGCTGCCATGGCACCGACATCTGTGGGGATTCAGCTGCTGTGGAGTAGCCCAAAAGCAGTGCAAGATTTTTCAGGGAACCACACCACCTCTAGAGTGACTCTAGAAACCACAGCACCTTCAGGCAAAAGATGTAAAGGTAACTCGTATTATTTAAATAATATTCTATTATATGTGCACTTATTACGTATAATTAGTGCACATATTATGGATGTATAGAATGCATTCCTGTTACAGATAATATTGTAATTCCTACATTTTAAGATTAATTTTAGCATCAAATGTTCTGGCTGGCTGGAACAACTCTCTTCCTTGGCATACACAAAAAACCACAGAGTACTTAAATGCGCACACTGGTGGACGGCTTTGAACATGTCACAGGCTCTCATTATATAACAAAGTCCCTTTGATGTGTGTGGTTGTTGCCTGGAGATCAGTGTGAGACTTGCATGTTCCACTGGGTTAATTAAGTTTATCATTTCCATGTGGGGCCTGGTATGATCTGTGGCCAAGGCAGACAAGTAGCATTGGCTTGATGGGAACTTTTCACTGTTCTTCCACCTACTCACTATCACTTCTTTAAAAACCAGATATTTCCAGTGAGGTTTGGAAGCAAGTTTGGAAGAGGTTCTTGTAGCTAAATAAAATACATAATTTACATGGATAGCAGCATCTTTCTGAAGAAATCCCTTACGTATCAATCTGTGTTAAAGAGATAAGCTGGGCCCTAATGCATCCTTTCCTGCTGCTGATGCCTTTTCCTGGTCTTAAAATCAAGAGTCATACATGGTTAGAACGGGAAAAGGGGTTTTACCTTGGTATTTATTTTAAGGATCCTTAGGTGCACTACGTCCAGGTCAAATGCACCGAAATGCGCCCCACCAAAAAAAAAGCCCACCCCGAAAGATCGGGTATAACATTATAGGTTTTACTAATTAGCGTATCTATCAAAGATTCCCCAATGAGAGGCTCAAGTGAGCCCCCCTCCCCAAGGAACCTTCCCCTGGATGGTTCTATCTTAGTTTACAAAATGTGTTCTGGAGAGGACCTTGGGGTCTGGGGCACACTGATCCCTAGCTACGAAGCTTCTAGAATGTTTAGACTCCAAGCTTGACAAACAAGTCCAAGAATGTAGGCAAAAAGCACTGAGAATACAGAAGTTGTAAAAAGGTATAACAGGGGTATAAAAGAAAAGGCAAAAAATCTTCATGGCATCACTACAAAGCTCTGCAAACACATAAAAAGCTTTATGATATGGCCAGTATCCTCTCTTTATCTGTCGCCATGTATTGTCTCACTGTAGTAATAGCAATGGAAGGAGCAGGAGAGACACAGAGATATCCCTCCAAGCCCTCCAGGTGTTCAGTGTCTGATAATCCTCACCTTACTAGGAGGCTTGCACTCTGCCTTCTCCTCTCTGGCTCTTTGAAGGGAGGTCATGACTGCAGCCAAGGTTCAGAGTTCCCCTGCTTGGTCACGGAGGGAGCAGAAAGAAGTTTCAGGATGCTAGAACACAGAAATGCCCTAGGATTTGCAGCATTTATGGTGATAACAGGCAGAGGACATGCATGCTCTCATCAGGAGCACCATCCAAGTGACAAGATTGCAAGGAATCCCTGCAGGCTGGAACTTGCTGAATTTCCCATCCTTGAAGCTGGATTTTTCCTTTTGAACAATTCCTGGTGTGGTATCACTCTTGGAATAACCTGGAGGAGCAAACTATGTAATATATTGAATTGGAATGCAAACCTGGCAAAGGTACGAGTGAGGTGCAGCAGCAACCAACAAGTGTTGAGCTGCATTGCTCGGGGCAGCATCAGAAAAAAATAAGGGAAAAGTGAAAAAGGGAGTGGAATTCATTATCTAGGTTCAGCTCTGTCCACACAGAGTGAGCACGGCTGTGCAAAATATGTCTTGTCTGAACACAGTCTATACTATGGTTGGTCAAATCCAGGTGAGGTGATATCAGGTGGTAGATACCTATTGGCCCCCTCAGGGGAAGAGGAGGGTGGGGAACTACTGGAAGCAGGAAGGTTGAGTTACTCAGTTCTATTCTCCTTCAAGCAGTCCAGCAATACATGAGATTAGATATGTAATCTGTCCCGTTGCCAAAGTGGTAAATGAATAAAGGAGGTTACAAAAGGAGCGGAAACTCATTCAAATGAAATTGTGTATGAAAGTGGGCATAAAATATACTGAGGTAAATAGTAATGAATAAAACTTTGAAGGAGCTGACATTCTACAGGTTCTTAGGTAGTGCTGTACTGCCAAAGCTATTTCCTAGGCATTAACATTATCTTCCTATTTCCTAGTGAATACAAAGAAACATGTAACTTTGTCCAGATAAAACCATCATATGTTAGGAGACAACTGTTGAAAAACTCTCTAATTTCAAATTTGCCTCTTCTCTTTTTAAAATAAACTAATTTTTGACTCTCCTAAGTTTGAGGAGAGTTTAAGAATTTGTGGGAGTACGTGGGGGTTGGATCTATCTAAAAAGATCATGCATCATCTAAAGCATTTACGAAATGTATAAGTATTCCATATTGCAGGAGAAGAGAAATTCCCTGAAGCTTCATGTCTGAAGCTAAAATGAATATACTATCTTCAAAATCCTATCTTTCTTCCCAAGCAAACATTCAAATTATAATACCCAAGGTTGTCTGGAAAACAAACTATATTGCTAATAAGTAAGCTAATTTTTCACACAGATACTCCTAATAATTTTAAAGTATCTAGAAGTTAGCTGGATATCTTCAAGAGCAAATCCATGCAGTTCTTGTGCAGAATGGTCTAATCATGAGGCGTGGGAGAAGGGAACCACTGGAACTCTAGACCTCTGCCTGGTTGCTGATCCAGCCACTGATTTTCTTCCCATGATTGTCAAGGTCATCCAGCCTTCCCGTACCTTGTTTCCCCGTGTGTAAAATAGGACTGATTTTTTCATAACTCACATTAACACTAAGACGGCTGAGGTTGTTATCTTTTCAATATGGCAGGACAGAGGTCTTGAACCACACAGTCAAAATTTAAACCCGTTCATTGCTTTCCTTCACTGCGGTCCTGCCTGCCCTGCTAGAAACGGTGTTAGAAAAGTCACTACCATCAAGTTCTTCGAACATGAAGTTCTGACACAATGACAACTGGTCCACTGGGACAAAGAGTCAGAGAATAGAGCTCAGCTGTGAACTTTTTCATGATGAGCAGAGGTCCTCAGATGAACAACACCAGGAAATGTTTTATTGATGTTAAGTAGCTTGACTCCAGAATCACCAAAGTTATACCGACTCCAGTGACTCTGTAAATGCCCCAAAGAAAGACTCATACGTGATTGCTGTCAAGTGATTGTGGATGTTGGCTGAAACACAAGGCTTGGTAGGTGCAATGAGACCTTAGATCCTCTTAGCCATAGAGTTGTGATCAGTGCAATTATAGAAAAGGCTGTAATGAAGTTAGACTTTAGATATATTTGCCTCAGACCCTGCTATTCTGAAATGCACCCTTCTGAAGAACAATCAAAACTATACACCCATGGAAGTAAAAAATTCCTTACTTTGGCTGAGACAGTTTTGACATCTTCACTCTCACATTAAGCCACCTTCTGAGGAAAAAGGCTGCACAGAGACCCCCTTTTTCTCCTGATGCTCCACAGTCCTTGCACAACTGCTTGCATTGCAGGAGAAATGCACCTGTGAACTGCTGAGAATGAGCATGTCTTCCTTCAGCAAAGAGCCGCACGTGAAGATAAAAGCCAGCCCTGAATGGAAACAAGAAGATGAGGCAGAAGAAATACAGTGCATCTGTGGAGAGGAACATGCAACTCCAGCACATGGGTCCAGGTGCTGCAGTCCTGCACTCCGAGATGTAACTCACATCTCTGGAATCCCGGGCTGGAATTTGCTCTGGGATATGTCAGTGGCCCGATGTGCCTGCCTGGCTGGCAGCCACGGGAGAGCAGTGCCTTCTGGCAACTCAGAGCAGAGTGATCGTGCTTCAGGCAACAAAGTCCTCACCAGAGTGCTCCCAAGAGTAACAGCAGCTAAGGGTAGATAGGATTGGACACTTTCCAAAATATCTGAAGCAAGTAAACTTCTTAAGTCAGGCCAGCCCAGTGCTCTGGTTATAATCTGGAACTAATAGAAATATGTCTGTATACCAGAGTAGACATTAATAACTAACTACTGCAGTGTATGATTGCTTGGACCAAATAAAGCTCCTAATACTTCCTCTGCATTTTTGACTTTCTCATCTCAATTATCTCCTAATGGAAAGGGGTGTAGAACAACACACAAAGTGTCTAGCAGCTGCAACTTAGCTGCCCTTTCTGTATTTATGAATCTACCTTAATAATAAAGAGCTGGTAGCTGTTTTCCCACCCTACTTGGCACCACAATGGCTGTGTCTTCCAGCCTCACAGCTATTAGTGTTGATGGCCCTTTTTACTGGAATTTTACTTTGCTGTGGGCACCAGTCCAATCAAATTTATCCTGCATGGCCTGGTAACAGCCAGTGTTTCCAAAGGGCATGCAGAGACTGGAACTTCAGTAGGAAGAACCTGCTTCTTTATTTGCCATTTGTACTTGGTAAAATACATTTGAATCCTTCTCAAACACAGTTTGCCTGACTAATAGCAGTATCCCACATTCAACTCATAACTACCCCTCTTAAAAATATTCTAGCAATGGCATATTTACAGAAGGAAACAGGCTGTATTTTCTCAAGAGACAGAAATGCTAGTTTAATTTGCTAGAAATGATCAGGGAAATTGTTTTTCATGGAGTTTCAAGTTTCTTCAAGTGGACCACTAGCAGAAGACCATGCTTCTGTGTTCAGATCCACAAGAAAAGTGTAAGTTGTATTTTACATTTCCTCCAGCTGAAGTTTCAAAAATTAGCTAAGATCAATTGTCATTATTTAACTCTACGTTTTCTAAAATCTCTGTTCTTGGAGTTTTGGCTGGGGTTTTTTGTTGTGGGTTTTTGTTTGTTTGGATTTTTTAATACAGATGTAGTTTAATGAACAGAAAAATATTAGTGTCGTCCATACAGGAAGATAAAAGAATATAAAATTTCAAAATACCATGCAGGCAGTGTTGAATATGAGTTCTTTAGCTGTTGAATAAGGGATCCAGACTTGGGCTCGTGTACCAACTTGTATAACTCATTCTATCCCTGCATCTCTGTTTACCTACCAGAAAATTAGTACAATGTGCTTCAGACTGTAGGAGAAAAGAGGGAGTTTATATTTTTAAAGTGTTCTGACATCCTTTGGTGAGATTAAAAAACTGAAGATTTGCACACTTATTGACAAATCAGAAAATCTTATTGCCCTTCATTACTATGATGATGAAAATCTAACCACAATGTAGCTCGCTATCAAAACCTGAATCTGCAAATCTGCAGAAGTATCTTTAAAGCTACTTTATAAACAGCACTTCACCTAGATGCTGTGAAAGATCGTTCTTTGACAAAGGTGTAGCACTTTCAGAGAAATCTAGTAAAAACAGAGAGATAGAGTAGGAGCACTTTTAATGTATTTTGAAGTTTATTATTTTTATTATTTTGCAGTTTTGAATGTATTTTGAAGTTTATTTTTCTTAATAACTTTTAGGTCAAAGGCATTGTACATAACCAAGAAGTGCATAAGTGCATGGCACTGAATTCATCACTTTGGCTAGCACACCTCAAAGAGGGCCAAGGAGATTACTGATACACTTCTGCACAGAGTATGTAACATCCACTGGTAACACATCCATTGGGTAGCAATCTGTGGGCACATAACATCTATAACATCTTCAGCTATGTTAAGTGTAGTCTGTTGTGTATATACAAAATCAGAAAAATATATTCCTTCTTGCTTATATACACTAATAATAACATAAGAATAAAATCTGGAATGGTTTGCAGTAACTCAGATGAGACCAGACCTTCATGATTCAGAGCTTTGGAAACACCTCCTCAGCATCGTTTGTCTTGGACCATTGTAATAAAAAAGTTGCAGAAGGAAAGCAAGCTTTCTGGACAGTATTCCTCAGCCACCTTTTTCTGGTCAATGTAATCTACATCTTCAACACAGTCTTGAGGACTGTGTTCTAGCTTATTTTCAGTCACAGAGGCATCTGCTGGAGTCTGAGCAACTTCTTTTGTGTGATGCATTTTGTTCTCTTTGGCAGGACCCACTGCTGTTAGTAAGCTTGAGTGAGTCAACCTGAGGTGAGCACTTTGTGGGCCTTTCCTACATAATTTAGATTTTAGTACACTTTTGGGGTCTTGACAGATCTGCTTCTGCTTCTTTAGGGATCGGGAGACTTGTTTCCAGTAGGATTTCTGGTTTGCTGCATACTGTGCACAGCTAGAAGGTTCACCAGAGAATTCACACCAGAACTCACTGTCACCGTGCTTGCACTGTACGTGCACAGTAACAGCATTTGTGTCCGTCACTGACCAGGTGCACTCAGCATTTTCTTTGGTTTCAAACTTGCCTTTAGGAGATGATTTTCCTCCTTTTGACTTCTGCCCTTTTTCATTTCCTTGGTTAGATTCTTTCTGGTTTTTTCTACCATGTTCTATGCCTTGTCTTCCCTTTTTTCTTTCCTTCTGTCTTTCACAGTTCGCTAGTAGCATCTGGGAGACCAGCATCAACACACAAAGGAGTCCAAAGCTTTTGATCCTCATGGTCTCTGTTCTGCTTGTTATCTGCCTTCGAAACAAACAAACAAACAAAAAGATAAAAACATTTTCACTTAATGCTGGATTACATTTGACAGTTGAAGATTTTCAGATATGGCATCGCACTGCTCTTTGATACCTATTAAAGTAATGATATCAGCAAAATGATCTGTCCTTTGTGTAAATAATACCCGGTTTAAATACCATTATGAATTATCCTTGTAAGTAGGTGTGGAGTAACTTCCAGTTACTTAGTTATCTGTGCAATGGGGAACAGAAAAATCACTCCCAGGACACGCTGCTGCCCAGTGACTGAGGTGCCTTAATTAAAATCTCTTCTGGAGTCAGAGAAGGAATTTGAACCTGGGATTTGTCAATTTCAGATGGATATCTTAAGTTATAACAATAAAGCAGTTGTTCCCACAATCTCCCATTTTGCAAAATGACTCATAAGCATTTTTGACTCCAACCTCTGGTTATTCTTCGAAAATATGCCAGACAGAAAAGAAACCATTTGGTTCAAGTTGAGGAAAACTGTTTTGAAGGCATCCTGAAAATCATTGTAATTCACTGGTTATGCCAGTATTTCAAATTTGCTGTGAAAAAAAGTTCCAGACATCAAAAAGTAACTACTGATGTATTCTTTTCCACCTTGACTGCTAAACAAACAGAACTACCCTTTTGCTTTTGAAGATAACCTGAGGTATACTGGGCTCTGTTTAAAGCCACCAAATCCAAGGATAAATGTGAAACTTCAGTTTTGAAATGTAGCTAGTTAGCAAATTATTATCAAGCTGATCCCTGCATCTGCAAATTATTATCTGCTGATCCCTGCTTATTTCTGTAGGTGTTTGTCTTTATAAAGCAGCTTTGAGAATCAAAGAGGGGTTTAAATCTGGCATTATGATGATTAAATCCCTAGATATATTTTTAGATGTTTCCATCATAGTAATTTCTGTAACCAAGTTCTTGTGTTCGAAAGCAGCAATTCATGTGCAGCCACGCTAATAAGGAATCTATTTCAACATTCAGTTACCTGCAAATATCTTTAGTTAAATAAGTTTAGAATGTAGAATACACTGGTAACAGCTTGTGTGAGCAGGCCCTACTTAGTTCTTACTTGACTTGCTTCATGCCTTATCCTATACACAAATTCTCACTCCATAAACCCCTCTTTAGGGAACCTCATATGGTATTTACACTTCTGTTGCAAACACAGAAAATAATAACATGAAAATGAATAAAGATTTGACAGTAACCTTCTGCTGCAAGTGGAACAGTGCAAAAGTAAGATAACTAAGATACATACCTTGCACAGGGCTCGGAGACACCCAAACACAGCTCCTGATGCAATTCCCCTTTTTCAAAAGAGCCGGAGCTTGTTGGAAGAGCAGTGCGGTATTTATAAAGGCAGGGACACACCTTCAGGTCTCCAGTAAGACTGTTACAACACAATAGGATACTTCAGTGCCATGTTCACTTACCTCTGACACACCTCCTTGGAAAAGTGCCAGTTCTCATTCTCAGAACAAAAAAAAGTGCGGCTATGGGGGTGACAAGGTGTGCTTGCATAATTTAGGTGTTTCTTTAGCCAAGTCCTTCCCTCCTCATGAACAACAGTAAGAACTTTATCAGATCATGAGCTTCTCTAAAACATTTTTTACCAGCTATTGAAGGATGTATCCTGCAACGCCCTTAACATGTTGCACTATCATCGTGTTCAGCAGAAATTGATAATGATAATGACAACAATTCCACAAAGCATTTCAAAGTTACCTTTTGAACCTTTTGTTACTCTGTGTCACAAAAAAGGTATTGAAGAACTTTAAAAACCCAGAATAAGTAACTATTTAAGTAGCCAGTAATACCAACCCAGAGGAGGGCCACTAAGTTGATCAGAAGGCAGGAGCACCTCTTCTGTGAATACAGGCTGAGGCTGGAGATTCAGCCTGGAGAATAAAAGGCTCCAGTGGGATTTTACAGCAGCCTTTCAGTACCAAAAGGGGCACTACAAGAGAGCCAGAGTGGGACTTTGTACAAGGCATGTAATGATAGGACAAGGGGCGATGGCTTTAAACTGAAAGAGGTTAGGATTAGATTAAATATGAGGAAGAAATTTTTTATGATGAGGGTGGCGAGATACTGGATAGGTTACCCTGAGAGGCTGTGGACTTCCCATCCCTGGAAATGTTCAAGGTCAGGCTGAACGGGGCTCTGAGCAAACTGGTCTAGTGGAAGGTTCCCTGTCCATGGCAGTGGGTTGGAGCTAGATGGTATTTAAGGTCCCTTACAACCCAAATCATTCTAGGATTCTCTGATTCTATGGCTGCATTTAGGACAGTGTTCATTATGGTGAGATGGTCATAAGCATGACACTCAGAAACACATTCGAGCTCCTGCAGAATTAGTGACAGAGAGGTCTAAGGTTCAGCTGCACAGCAATGATCTATGTTCCTCCCTCTCTGCCAGCTTTTGTGTATGTGAAGAAGTGTGCTACATCATGAGCGCTCATTATGGGACCAGAGTGAAAGAACAAGAATTAGATAAATATAAAAACACATTCAGAGCTGGGGATTGGCATCCCTCTTTGTAGCTTGGTTGCTTCTGAAGAAGCTTCTTGGTTTTACTGAAGAAATGTGAGGTATTAGTTGTATATGCTTGGGAAGTACCAGAATAAAAGAGGGATGCAAGAGAGAAAAGCAGAAACTAGTCTAAGATACAGGCAGGTATTCCTCTTTGACTCTTTCCCATTTGTATTTGGAATAATACAAAGGGACAGAGCTATAGGCAAGGCATTGCCTGGACTGGTTTGGCAAAAAGGAGATGCCAGATGTTCTTCATCTGGAAAGGGAATTTTCTTGCAGATGATGTTGCGATGATTTTTTTTGGTGGTGTTTACAAAATGCAATGAGGAGACTGTTAACTCTGTAAAAAAATCAAACAAAAACTAGGAAGAAAAAGTGCAATTCTGCAATATGTGCGGGACAGAAATGCGGAGAATGGGATGCATTTACTTGAAATCCAAAGGGTTTGATCCGTGTATCAGGACTATCTCCTAATCTATGTATGTGCAGCTGCCTTTGATGCGTTTTGATCGAGTTCAGCCATCAGATCTGCCTTGAGCACTTTTGATTGGCATGAGGATGTATGAAACTCTTCGCAGCAGTCCACTAAATGTGAAAGATTTGTAGTTCACACTGGCAAGGGATAATGAATTAGGGGCAGGGATGACTCAGGGATCAGAAAATATATGATAACGTGTCAGGTTGGAAGGGAATCAGAGGAGTATGACAATGTAAGAGGTAAGTAAGGGAGGCACTGTCATGCTTGGGAATCCTAAACTAATACCACATAGTGGCACAGTACCATCTGAAGTATTTAGTATTTAGCAGGGATCCTCAAAACTGTGCAGCTGCATTAGTGGGGCTATGTGCTGTAGCTAATGGGCCTCTCATCAAGGCTAATTACTCTGGAGACAGCATAAAGCCAATGGGCTATGCTAACCTCATGTTCTGCTACTAATTTAGGTACAGTTTTAACATGCCCAATTGCTTGGGTAAACATACTATAAATTGATTCTTTTTGACAAATGAGGGTATAGGTTCATCTGTAGGAGCTTTGAGCAAGCTGCTCCCTTGTCAAGGAGCTGCCAAAGCCAAAAACCTCACCAAACCATCAAGACATTCTTCCTACTGTGGCTGAACAATGTCTCCAGATAGGTAAGAGAGGAAGGTTACAAATATGTAAGGAACCATGGGAAATCAGACAAGGCTTACAGAAAGGAGCTGTGTGTTCCTGTCCCAGCTTTGTCACAGACTTTCTCAGAGATATTCACTAGGAGATGCCAGATGGTCTTCATCTGGAAAGGGAATTTTCTTGCAGATGATGTTGCGATGATTTTTTTTGGTGGTGTTTACAAAATGCCATTTATTGTTGAAACCAGCCACAAGGTATTGAAAATATTTAAGCACTCCACCATTCATCCCCTCCAAAATTGCCTATTTTGATGGCTTTGACAAGCAAAATAAGTTTCAATGTCAATCTCAGTTCAGCTGCCCCATCATTGATAGGACATAGCAGCCTAGTCCTACTACTTCATAAAAATGGGAGAGGACAGGCAGAGAAAAGGCTGCACAAGTAAAGATCTGCTTTCTGCTTCTTTGCTGCTCCCTCCCCAAGGCTGTGGCAAGCTGGACTTGTCAGCTCTTCCTGTCTTTAGCATGCAGAAGCTTCTGTAGAGAATTCTGCAGTCAAGTGTTTGTTGATACGGGCACTATCATCTTTGACATAATCTGTCTTGAGCCAGCTGGAGTTCTTGCCTGACATGCCTAGATGATTTCAAAATCCCAGTAAACCAAGATTTACTTATTTAGGTGCATAAAAGACAGCCTTATTCTGTGGAGGTTGGTCTGGACATCAGGCAGCTTCATTGCTATGCCTTCAGAATATCTTTTTGGTTTGTTTTTTCATTAGATATGAACTGATGTTTTGTGGATGTCTTCTACTGACCTGGGCATATAGTACATATTGATCCTGTACCCCAGAAATCCTTCTGGGAGCTGTCCTATCAGGTGATAAGAACAGTCACTTTCTTCAACTATCAACTTGACAAGAAAGTACACAAAATTAAAGTATGAGCTCAATTTCTTAGGTGCTTAATTAGCACCTAATTGCCAAGAAAATGCTGCTGCAAAAATCTGTTTATTATATGATTTCCAAGAAAGCATTTTTTTCTTTCTGTCATGCACATTTTAAAATACACCTCAGCGCCCTTTGCTGAGATGAAATGCTGTTTGCTTGTAAACTGCAGGCACAGTTTTGCCACAGAACAAACAATGCCGACAATTCATCAAAAGACAATTTGATCCATGTAACAAAAGGCAAACCTGAACAGCTAATTTGGCAAGGTAGAATTTATGAAGACCTGTTTAGTTATTAAAACAGAAAGACATAGGAAAAAATTGGCAATACTAGCAAATAGAGGTAATCATTGAGAATTACAAGCATGGATACCCAAATCCCAGTGTAAATTTTGTGTGAAAAATCTCAGTCCAGAGATTCTCCTGTGCCTTTTGACTGAAACTTCAGACAGGTAATTAGCATCTTTAAGTTCTCATCAGAACTGTTACAATTAAATGTAGACAGTGTCTTTCTGCTGTTTAAGCAATGAGAAGAAGTTTTATCCTTATTCCTAGCTATGATTCATTGGTGTGGAAGAAGTATAGTATTTCTCAGTTCTTATTGCTGCTTAAATATTATCCACACATACGTATTTTTTATATAGGAAATTATTATCCTTTATACTACTAGTTGCATTGGTGCATTATTTGCAAACTGCAGTTTCTTGTGGTGTCATCTCTGTGACATCGTGAGGCTCCTGTTCATTCGTAGTTTTTTCATAATGGAATAAAAACTAAATTTTATATAACAACAGTAAATTTTTAATTTGATTTATGAATAGTAAATGGTTGACTGAACTCCTTTGACCACCTACAAATATGGCACCATAGAATATCAGCTATTTGTCAGTCATACGTGTGGACAACAGGATGTTGTTCCCTGTGCAAATGCACAGGCAAACTGAATTAAAATGGATCCAGCATCAGTGATGTGAAGAGCTACTTACATTTCAAATTAAAGTCCATGAGTACTGCCCTGCAGCATTCAAGCAATTTTTGGTGTATAAGTACACACATCACTAATATGGAATTGTTACTGTAATTAAAACAAAGTAGCCTGTTCCTGTGCTGTTCACTAACAAAATATAATCAGGCACAGGCTGTGGGTGTGCATCATTTTGGTGGGAATACCTGCTGAAAGACTAAGCCTGTTAAATAACAGATGTGGCAGTCACACCTCTACCTCCCAGGGCAATAACCTTTTTATTGTGACTGTGGGCTGAGCTCTGGCACGGCATTCCTACCCCTAGGTAAACAAGCTTCAGGCAAGGAACTCGTAACTTGATTTCCTTCTTGATTGTGTGAGTCAAAGATTTACAGAAGACAGTAAGCCAACAGCCCTTTTACACAGCAACAAAATACTTGTCACACAGGCAGTGACACCATTGCCAGTGTTCTGCATCTCACTGCCTGTGCCCAACACTTCAGAAGAATATTCCATAGACTACTGGCCTTTCTCTGGAAGAGTCTGGTTAATTTAAAATGTGGTGATGGTTTCAGTGCACTGAGATCTGCTAATTAATTATTCTATGTGGAGGCACAATTATTTGAAAGAAGTAGAAGCAAGCTCATCAGTTAACAATTTTCAGTTACTTCCGACCTGGGGTAAAATTCGTATCAGTTAAATAAATATGAAAAAAAGCCACCAGATTCTCTCTTCATTGAGTCCTTAACACTGTCCGATTATTTCACAAGCTGGCCAAAACTGACAACTGAATTTGGCAAAACAGCATCCAAATGAAAGCTAGTATCACAAAACCCAAATAAAAAGAAACAAACGCTAGTTAATTCAAACAAGTGTTAACTGTAAGTTAATCACAGAACAACAGAAACCATATGATTGCTTTATATTTTAAGCTAATAAAAAAAGAGCACTTTACAAGATTAAATAGTAAGGGTATTTTATAGCAAACTACAGTTCATGCAGAGGTTCACATTTGCATTTAAGAACTAAAATCCTGAAACATTAGCAAATTGACTGAACACTGCTGCTTGATGCAGTGGTTATCTCTAAGTAATACTAACAGCTTAATTATTTTATCCATTATGTCCATGTCTGGTATTACTGTTTACCTTCTTCATCTATGAAGTCAGTAGTTTTTACTTGCAGTGTTTGTTTGTTTACTTGATGCATTATGTTGGCAACATTATGATAAAATTCATTACTGCCAAGGTTCTGTTCAGCAGAAGTTCAGCCCTCTTGGCTCCCAGCTCGTGCCTGGCAGTCAGCAGTTGTTAATCTGTTACTGACCTGCTCACTGAACACTGTCACATGCAGCTGGAAAAGGCAGAGTTTGCTTTCAGACCTGCAGAGCGTTGCTTTAACCCTGTAGGCAAGGATAGCAGTGTTTTCACAAAAAGATAAGTGCTTTTAATTAACTCAAGCAGATCCAAGCCCATGATGGAGCATGACCATTAGGAATGTTTCTGAAATAATGAGGAAATCCCTCTTGTTAATGAGATAATACAGACCAAAAAACCACATATTATACAGAAGACCCAAAATTTTGATGCTAAATGGAGTTTACATTTTGATGGTAAATGGAGAATGTTTCATCTTGGCAGGAGGAGGCCTTCTGAATTCAAACAAGGGAAATTTGAGATGTCTTCTCTCCCTTAATTTTATTGTGAAAGTGTGTCAGACCAACCTTAAAGAAGGTTTTTCTTGACTTTGAAACAATTCAAAGAAGTATAAATATTTGCCATTAGATAAACATGATTACCCTATTTTATACAGGATGTTAAATGCTGATGCCATGATAGAAATGATTGTTAGTATATGAAACACAAGAGTTTGTGGTAAACATATCCAAATCTAAGCAGGCCCTAAGATTTTGATTGCTTCTGATAATGCTACAGGATCACCAAATAAGAGATGGTATTTGAGAGTAAAAAACTGGTTTTTCTTCTTCTGTAGGATTTATCTTTCATGTAATACATGGAATTTAACATAAAAAGAAAAAAATCTCAGAAAAGACTCCCATGAAATAAAGGGATACTAGACTGAAATGTGTTTCAAGGTGATTTTTCCAATCTCAGGAAGAACTTAGCCTCAAAACTTGAATTTATATATTTTCATTTACTTTTGGCTCTAATACAAGTTAATCACTTCTCTACCTTAAGAACCGCTAAAGATTCTCCAAGAACAGTCATTTCAAAGTCCTGTGGTTTTATTTGAGCAGGCTGGCTGCCAGTTTTATTAGCATAGATTCAGGATATTCAGGACATGCTCAAGTTGGTTTGGCAGTCAGGAGAAACAACTATTGACTAATTCCTTAGTCTGCTAAGACTTTCACAGCTTAGAGAAATGCAAGAGCCTGTCTGTCTGACCAGAAAAGCTTCAGAAATACAGTCAAACAAAGGATGGGTCTCTTACAGAGAGATAAAGTGAGCAAAATAACAAAAAGATGCCATTGTAAATTACTGACTGCCTTGAGTCTGCTCAGGGTAATTGCAAGTCATGCATAACTAGGAGAAGGCAGAAATGGACACATCACATGAAATCACCAGACAGTATTGCTAGAACACGAGGGCTTGTCCTGCTTGCCATAAGCACTGAGCCTGATGCTTCAAACCCTTTCAGCTGTCATGAGTGCCTGAGCTCCCTTTAAAGCACTGCGGTGAAAAAGCCCCCATATGCTTTTGCAGTTGAAGAGCAGAAAAACATTTTTGCATTAAGGCAATAGTTGTAGAGTTACTTCAGGAGGATGAAGATAAGAGATGAGATTCAGCCCTCTTCTAGTTATAATCTACCTTCTCATAAAGGTAAGATTTATTTGTCTTAGTGGGAATTTTAAATAACTTAGGTATTTGTTTTAGGGTTTTTTCTGATGTATACACTGGTCAGTACTGGATTACTTCATGTAGAAACAGCAGGAATACTAATTGATGCTGCCTAGGTGAAGGGAACCAAGATCAGCAAAGGGTTTTAGAGTGGAACATTTAAAATACTGACTAGAGCAGTGGTGAAATTCTTCCACACTGTGCTGTTGTTGCAAAGTGTCACAGGACCAACATGAATGGAGTTGAAGACAGAGTCTGTACAGGCCAAGATGTGGTATATTAGAAGGACACCCTTTCCTAGCTGCTGACCACTTTTTTGAGGTTGTTTCTGGGTTTCTGTAAACCACACGTGATCTGAACCTTTTACTTTCAGAAATCAAAGCAGCTTGGATTTCCTTTCTAATTTTTCTCTAATGCAGTCCTGGTCAGAATACATGGGCTTTCAAAAGTCTGGTAATTATATCAGTGATAGCTCTGGTCTTCATCTACTCTTATGAGCCTTTCCGTAAAGCTAAAGTATGTAAATAAATTAAGCTGTATCAATAAATATACATGTGCATATATACACAGCTGATAATATAATATAATGTAATAAAATGTAATATAATGTAATGTAATATAATGTAATATAATATCATATAATATAATGATAAGCATATTTATTTATAAATATTTTTATATTTATAAATATTGTATATTTACAATATAAAAATATTGTAATAAGCATGGAATAATTCCTTTATTTCTGTTACATTCATTAATATTAGGGGTCTTTTTTGTATATTTGTTGAAAAGAGTGGTGCATATTCCATGTGGAGACAAAAGAATGGATGGTTCCACCTCAACTAGGAAACTATACTGCATAAACCCTCGTGAGTTTATCAGTGCCTGATAGTTCTGCAAAGTTTAGCACTGGTTCCAAGCACAGCAAGGTGTTTCTAGCCCTTGCCAAGGAATAAACATTCGTTTCATGCACACTTTTTAAGTACAGTGGGAAAATGGAAACAGGAACCAGGAAATTGTTCCAGGAAAAGGAAACCAGGAAAGAGGAATGGAAAACCAGGGACTTCATGGTGTAGGAGACTGTGCTGGGTCTGGCTTTTTATAGCAGCCCATATGGTGCTGTGTTTAAACTTGTAACTAGAACAGTGCTAATAACATACCCATGTTTTAGCTGTCACTAAACACCACGAAGGCCTTCTCTGTTTCTCACTGTGCTCCCTCTCCAACAAGGAGGCTGGGGGTGTGCCAGAGACGGGGAAGGAACACAGCCAGGACAGCTGACCCCAGCTGACCACAGGGATATTCCATACTGTATGACATTGCACACAGCAGTAAAACTGGGGGTGGTCCTTCTAGAGTAACCCCAGCTTGGGGACTTTCTGGGCACCAGCCTGCTTGGGGGAGGTGTAAAGTAAATGTCTTTGCATCACTTGCTGTTGTTTCTCCCCTTTTCCCTACACTTATTAAGGTGTATTTATCTCTACCCACATTCCTTCCTCTCCATTTCTCTCCCAGTTCTCTCCTCCATCCCTCTGGAGAGAGGGAGTGAGTGGCTGCTGGGAGGCTTCACTGGTGCCTGGGGTCACCCCCCACACAGACTTCAATACTACAAATAACTAACAGGAATTTTTACTTCAGTGGATTCCAGATGAAAAGGAACCAACACGGAGTTCACTCCCAGGGCTTTTTTGTCCCTGAAAATACTGATGTCCAAGCTACACTGACACTGCCTTGGCTCCTAAAGCACAGCAGTTATCCCAGGAAAGACAACAAGAAAGTGCAGCCACAGTTGTGACAACTATTTTGCTGAGTTAGATTATTACTTCTTCTTTTGAAGAAGCTATTTCAGACACACCAAAAAAGTGGTCTTGGGCTAACACAAGCCATGCCTCCACAAGGCACATCAGCCCCAAAGTGTGACCTATCCACTGACAGGATTAGCCGTAAGGTTTATCCTCCATGATCCTTGGGTTATCCTTGAAAGTTAGTAAGTATAAGCTGTGAGGCTCCAGAGCTCACATCTGGAAGGAGCTCTGAAAACTCCTGCTGAAAGCTCAGCAAGTCAGAAGGATGACTGTAAAGGTCTGCATTTCACAGCTGCTCTGTGGGCTGGCAGCACTCAGCATTTTCACATCTGACACAACCCTCTGAAGGCACAGAGAAAGGAAAAAGGAAATAGACAAATCTTCTTTGCCATTTTCATTTTAGTGATCTCAGCAGGTTCAGGTATGTAATGAATCAAAGCCACTAACAAAGTAAAAAATTTCCTGATCCATCTTTCCAAGTTCTAGTGCAACTTGTTATGGTTAGCAAAAGCTGAAAGGATGCACATACCTCAGCATTTATGATAGATTTGGGGGTTGCTCTGTTAACCTAGAGAAGATATGATGTCTCTGAAGTGTTTTTTCTTGGATCATTTCTAACTCTACAGCTCCTCCATGTGGAAATCATCAACAGACAAGAAATTAATTATCCTAAACATTAGGTATTTATACTTTTTTTCTTGATGGGATTGCAGAGAATTAGCAATATTCTAAATATTTAGGATATTTTTTAGAAGTTTCAGTCCTGTTCAGCCCGAACTTTTCTGAAAATGGGTGAAAAGCAGTGCATCAGAACGTCACTGCTGAAGGTGCAGCATTACAATTCCAATTCTAGTTTAAATTACCGCTTTCGCCTCTGACATCACATGAATTGCACCAAGCTACCTTTTACTCATTTTTAATTCTATTTGTTCCTCTGTGCCTATAGAGGAATCTCACATCTATGTCCTACTTCATGCCATCAGGGAATTCAGGGATTTTTCTCCTGTATGTGGGTAAAGAGGACCTAAGTCCTTGTTAATGGACCTGCTGGTTGGGAACAGGACTGAAAGCTGTATCCATTAAAGAACAGCCTTCCCATAAGCACTTCCCACATTGCCTTCCAACAGCCTTCAGAAACGGAGCCCTAGACTATTTAACATAAGCTTTAATTACTAGATGGTGAATATTATCTGTGTATTATTGATGGCACAGTCCAAACGACTTTGGTTCTGCAGAGGGATCTGGAAAGGCTGGATCAGGGGGCCAGAGGCCAGCTGTGTGAGGTTCAATAAGGCCAAGTGCCAGGTTCTGCACTACAGTCACAACAACCCCAGGCAGTGCTACAGGCTGCAGGCAGAGTGTCTGGAAAGCTGCCCAGCAGAAAAGGATCTGCAGGTGCTGTTTGACAGTGACTGAACATGAGCCAGCTGTGGCCAGGTGGCCAAGAAGGCAAATGACACCTGTATCAGAAATAATGTGGCCAGCAGGACCAGGGCGGTGACTGTTCCCCTGTACTGGGCACTGGTGAGGCCACACCTCAAATCCTGTGTTCAGTTTTGGGCCCTTCACTGCAAGGAAGACACTGAGGTGGTGGAGCATCTCCAGAGATGGGCAGTGGAGCTGGGGAAGGGTCAGGAGCACAAGTTCCATGAGGAGCAGCTGAGGGATCCAGGGGGTGTTTAGCCTGGAGAAAAGGAGGCTCAGGGGAGACCTTAATCACTCTTCAGAACTACCTGAAAGGAGGCTGTAGCCAGGTGGGGGGTGGCTTCTGCTTCCAGGTAACAAGTGACAGAGCAGGAGGTCATAGCCACAAGTTCTGCCAGAGGTTTAGATTGGATATTAGGAAAAATTTCTTTACTGAAAAGTTGGTCAGGTATTGGCACAGACTGCCCAGAGAAGTGGTAGAATCACCATCCCTGGAAGTGTTCAAAAGGTATGTGGATGTGGCACTTGGGGATATGGTTTAGTGGTGAACACAGTGGTGCTGGGTCAGGATTTGACCTCAGATCTGCAAATAAATGGAGCTATCCAATTCCTTTTGACGGCAGTATAGCTGAGCTCAGCAAAGCACCCTTAGACCCGCCTCATTTCAGCACCACTAAAAGCCTAAAACTGCTCCAAGCTAGGACAAGCTGCTGACTGAAGTGTTCTGTGTAACTATGGTCTACACCAGAAGAGGGGTCAAAGGCTGACCCACTGCCATGGTAGGGGGTGAGATGGGGTGCACCAGACAGGATCAAGAATAAAAATTGTAACATTTGGACAGCTTCTGAAAGAACAAAAAGATTTTTGAAGGTCAACGAAATCCATGAAATGATCTCAGAAAATAATTTCAAACCATAATTAATTTAAGCATTACATAAAATAATCACACATGGCAAAAGGCACTTTATTCATTGCTGTCTTCTTGCCATATAGACACTTGTAAATTTTAGTTTTGGAATAATCAATGAAACCTTGGCATCATCAAAGGCCCTTTCCTGTTAACTCATCAGTATGTTCTCTGTTGATACAGCTACTCCAGACCAGCTGCTTAGTATTTGCACAAAGCTTTTTTAAAATATAAAAACGCAGACTAGGTTTAATATTCTTTTTGCTCCTCTCCTTATCAGCTTTTTCTCTCTTCTCCAAATCATTGTATTTAAGGTAACGAACAGAAAGAAGTGAAGAGTAATGGTTTTAATTAAGTATAAACGTAACTAAACCAAAGAAACACTGCTACATTCAGATGGGAGATTTATATAAAACTGTGCTGGCACACATAGGCAGGTCTGTATTCACTGGGCACAACATATATATTAATGGCACACTATATACATTAATCTGCACTTTGCAGCATGACACATTTATGTTTGGAAGAACAGATATGCAGGCAGATACAGTTGCAAGCAGCAAGACCTGAGAAAGTGATGGTTTGCAGGGCAGTATTGTATCCATGTGCATCAGCCCCTGATGACAGAGCCAAATGCCTGGGAGCCCTCTCTGCATGTTTGAGGCCTAAAGCTGCGCCATGTGAGGGACAGGCTTAGTTCCCATGAGTGTACTCATCGAGCAGAATTACAAAACTGTGTGTTAAATTTTTGCTTCTGCTTAAATACACACATAGTACTGTTCAACATGCCAGTTTCTGTTGACACATCTGCTGTCAAAGGCTCCCTTACATATCTCTTTTCCTAACCTTTTAAAGACTGATGACGATACATGTCTACATCACACGGATGCAAGAAGCCACATTTATATGCTTTTTCTCTTTAAACATCCTGAATGTTATATGTTGAATAAAAGGGAATGTGGAAATAAAATGCATTACAATCTTAAACAATATCTACAGCTGAGAAATTTGTAGCTGAGAACAGTGTTCCTTTGCATAAAGTTTTCCTTTCTAGGTCTATGGACTGACAAGTGATGCACTCACAAAAGCTGCTGTAGAAAGCACACTAGCAATTAAAATATTCTGTGTGTCTTTATATGGCAAGAATAATTTTTAAAATAAATTTTATATAATGCAGAAGAAACACAGACATTAAAAATTAATTGTCTGAGGATGTCCTTTTCAGGTGGATTTCTTCCTGTCTCTCAGATATTTACAATGTACCTTTCTTCTCACAGACACTAAAGTCAGTCAGTTTTCTACACTGCTCTCTAGTCCAAGACAGTTGACTTTTCGTTGCTCAAGTCCTTGACTTTTCTTTGCTCAAGCAAACTATGCTGTAGCTGCAAGGTAGTCATATACTACTCTTTGCTATTTGAGTTAAACTAAAATGTAGATGTTTAAAAGAGCCATGATATACCCAGAATAATTTGTCTCGTGGCAAAGATTAAAAGTAATCTTTAATTTTGGATCCTGTGTTTTTTCAAAGTCAGAAATACTTATGACACAATCATCCACCAAAAAAAAAAAAAAAAAAAAAAAGAAAGAAAAAAGAAAAAAGTGAAAAAAAGAGACTAATAGTGAGGAAGAAAAAAAAAATCGCTGGTTCCTTCAAATCACTATGATTGTTTCTATTGTGCTTCAGATGAAGTATGTTCCTGCCAAAGAACACTGCTGCTGCTGAGGTGAAATATGTAGAGTTCTATAAAAAGTTTTATAGTTCCCTAAGGCAAAGGGAAATGGTGTTTCTGATTTCTTTCAGCTGCTGACTTACCCTGAGCCAAGAAGATGTCCAGATGCCATGTGATCAATATGAAGCAAAACCAAAGGATAGTGAACTGATTCCAACTATGCAAAAGATTTCAGGCCCAAGAAGGCAGGGGAGACACACGACTGCAGGTGATATTCTGTGTTGCTGTAGTTTAATGGCTCTTACCTCTCCTTGTCTGGTCTATTGTGAAAAATACCTCCTGTCATCCTGGAGTAGCTTGCCTTCATGCAGACACTGTGTGGGTTTGTACAGACGGGCTTTAAGAACAGCTCTTGGAGCATCTCTCTGGTGAGAGGAAGTGGCATGGGATGGGTCACGGGGGACAGCAGTATTTGGGGAAGGTCTTGGGGAAAGACAGACACCTTGTTCTGAAAAACCTCATCTCCACCTGCTCTGGCATTCACCTTTGGGGCAAACCCACCTGCCCATGGCCCAAGTTCAACAACGTGACTTGAAAGACTTTGGTGTCTCTCCTGCTGTGGCCCCCATGCTCCGGCAGGGTCCTGCCAGCCACCCCTCCCCTGAGCAGAGCTGCTCCCAGACAGTCCCTGAAGAAGAGCCAGAATCCAACACCCAGCAAACCCCCATCCTCAGCACCGTTCAGCACCCCAGAGCCACGGCCCAGCACTGCAGCAGGGCCCCAGAGCACACCAGGAGCAGCCCCCAGGGCCGGCACAGCTGCTCGCTCCTGGGCCAGGCAGCTCGCTCTGGAGGAGCCTGCCTGGAGGCCATGTGAATTCCCGCCACGCAAAAACAGGTGTTGCTCAAACACTTGGGCTTCAGCTTCATTTGTGCCATCTGAGGCACCAAACAGCCATGACAGGCTCAGGTAATGTTTTCTGCACACAGATGGGGAAACCCTACTCCATGGTCCTACTCCTGTCACTGTCCCCCACTGACCACATTATTCTGAGGGCACCAGATAACCTTCCCCAGCTGCAAACACACATTTGTGGATTCCCATGCTAAATTTCTGGAGTATGGAAGACAGGAGGTCATCTCAATACCTCGATGAGAGCACCCATGTGGTCTGCACTGCCTTGGAGCGGGGTGAGAGGGGAGGATGGGGGCAGCACTCCTGCCCTCCTACTGTGCTGGTTGGCAGAGGAAATGGAGAGGTCAGTGCCTGAATTTTGCTCACCATAACCTTCATCGGGAAGCTTCTAGCCCTCTTCAGTTCCTAACCACATTCTTCACTTTATTACAGCTGCATTTGTTGGAGGGCCCTCACGTTGCACCAGTAAGAGAAATAAAGGGGCAACCAATGTCACCACTGCCACATTAATTTTTACAGGCCACAGCAGTAGTGACAGAGCAATGCAGAGTTTTTTATGTCTGCAGCCAGCAGAATCTAAAAGGACACCTCTGTTTCCCTTCCTGACTACCATCATTGTGAGCCCTGAGGCAGCAGGAGCCACCATGGAAGGGATGCCTGTGGCGAGCAGCGGGTTATGCTAACAGTTTTATAACCTGCTGAGGAGGACGGCAGGGAGGGGAACACAAACTTCCACTCCAAATCAGACACCCCCTTAATTTTATGCTTTCTCTGGACATACAGTAGCACAGCTACTCAGAAAATCCAGACCTGGCCTCCTGCCCATTGTTCAAGCCGTTTAATTTGTTTTCATGATGGGAAAGTGAACAACATGTCCATGAGGTAACACCAATGTCTTGTCATCTACTGACTGCACCTCCTCCACTTCAAGTTCTTACTCCTGTTCTTGCGTATGTACCACATACTTTTCGTCACTGTAAAATGGTCTGTGAAGTCCGATTAGAACAATTCTCATTTGTAAGGGGAAAAGCAGAGAACTCCAAAAAAAACCTCCTGTGCTATGTCTGACTCCTCTTCCGAGAAGAAAGCAGAGACTGGGAAAAGCAACAGCAAGAGAAACAGAAAAAAGAAATTGACAACCATACAGAAGCAGGAATGGCAATGGGTAGCTTTGGGAAATTTTAGCTTTTCCTTTGTCCTTTTATTTTTGTGGGAGACCTCTATCCCTAAAATCCATGAAATATTAACCATGACATCTGCTGAAAAATCAAGAATGAAAAATGTAATGCTGCAAACAACGCAATGACCAGAGAACACACCTAAACAATTCTCTCGGAAAACACCAGAGTGCACTACTGTGTAGCTGTAGTCAATTCAGACTATGTTGCTTTAAACTTTGTCCAGTTGATCTTGAAAAGCTCCACAGATGGAGATTCCAGAGCTGCTCCGAGGAACCCACTTCTGTGTTTATCCTCCTTAATGTTCTCCCTTTCACTTAGTCAGAACCTCACCTCTATCAGTTTTTGGCCAGGATCTCTTCTCCTATCACATACATCAGTGAAGAGCCTGGCTCTGTATTCTCTATGGCTTTCTCATATGGATTGAGGGTCAACTATTAGGTTCCCTCCCCAAGTCTTCTCCAGGCTGAACAAAACCCATTCCCTTGGCCTTTTCTCACAGGAGGGTGCTCCAGTCCTGACCATCTCGACAGCTCTCCATTAGACTCACTCTAGTCTTTTTTGGGTCTTAACTATGTGTGTCAAATTCACAGGTTCTCCAAATGCTTCATTTTGCTTTTCTTGGAGGCTTCCCTTATCAAAATAGCAAATACTTGTGATGCTTCTATGGCAACCTAAACATGAGGATTCTGAGGCAGGCGGACACCTCACACTGCACTGAATTATCAGCAGAAGTAGCAGGCCTGGGTATCAATGGTCTCACCTGCAGGAATCCAGACAAACTTTTTTGTCTGCTGTTCCTCTGTCAGGAAAATAAAGACAAATTCCACCTCCACTTGGATGGACTTCCTGAGGTACTTACATATACAGGACTAACTAGTTTACCTCAAAGGAACTAACAGCAGGTCTCATTCATTCATGAGGTATCTCAAGATTTCACTAAACCCACCACAAACACTTCTCAATTCATCCTTTCATTAATGAATAGCACTTTCATACTCAGAAGGAAACGGAACTGTCACTACTGTAAATTTCTGGTGCTAAACACAATTAAATGGTAATGTAGCCAAAACAGTCATGGTGCTCTTACACTGAAGTGGGGTATTTCAGTTAACATCCAATTTTTAAATATTTTGAAAGTGACCATTATATTTAACTGACTTGCTCAGGGTGCATAGCATTGCCTAATGAAATGCAATCCATGGCATGCATCACCTTGGTCCCAAAATCTTCACCTCTTTCTAAAATGTGGTGCTTAACTATGATCCGGAGTATGTTACAAAAAGCATTTCATTAAAGGGGGGCCATTGGTGCAAGACTTTGATTTCTGCTTTCAACGGTGAAACTTCAGGGGGTCCTTCCAGGCAGCACAGTACAGGGAGCCCTTTGCAGCACAGCTCTACTCTACTGAAATGAGATACAAGCTCCCTGGGAAACAGCATGCTAGCATGTGTGACATTTGTCCTCTGCTGAGCAGAATTAGTGATTGCCACGAATTTTAGACTGTATCAAGAATTCTACAAAGCATCACACAACTCTGCCACCTCCTGAGCTGACTGCATACACATAGAAAAGGCCATAAAGGCATAAAGGGGAAAATGTTCTTCTGGTGAACTGATGAAACCTCCTTTTTTTCTCCTGCTAGCAGTATGGTGGGCAACCGATTCTCCCAGACTTCTGCCAGTGCAAGGCATTATCTCATTTTTGAGGTCATTACTGCTGTAGTGGATACTACTGCAAAACACTCACTCTGCAGAGTGGATTTTGCATCGTTTGTAACAGGAGTTTTAAAATATTTAAAAGCACACCTCAAGAAAACCCACAACCTCCCCTGAACATTGCAAACAGTTCCCTAATATCACTTGGATGCATTCTGCATGTTTGCAAATCAGACAATTATATTAATTTCTATGACAGTATTAGGTGAGTACGTGTACTACTACATTTTTTATTCACAGCACAAGAGCCTGGTAATAGCAATTGAGATCACAAATGAAAACTAACCACATTGGATTCATGGCAGAGAAAAATACAGCTTACACATTTTATTAGCATTCAAATTACATTTCTGCCTTGTACATACGATCTTCTGCACTGATCCTGCATTCGTGACTTGCTATTCTTTTCCATATCTTACTATTCTTTTCCATATCTTTCAAGGGGTTTGAAGAAAATTATTTCAAGTTTTTTGGTACAAGGCACAAAGTTTAATGACTGGACAGTCATGATCTGGAATTGTGTAGTGAGAATTACAAATCTGTGAGTAAAGATGGAGAAGTACTTCAGTGAACAATATCTTGCAGAAACTTTGCAAGGCAAACACAGAGCACTATTAAATTCTACAGTATGAAGTTTTTCCAGTTACATCCCTGCTGCAAAGCTCACTTGGGAACAAAAGGGATCATTGTTAAATAATAATCTGAACACAATTGTGTTGTAATCTGACAACAGGCCATTAGGTCTTGTTTTGTGTTTTGAGGAGATTTAGGCAAGTGCCCAAGTTGCCAAGGGAGTTACTTTTCCGAATATCTACTGAAACCAAACATTAATAGTGCCACTAACAGGTCCAGTAACACTGAAATCTGCAGCTGCAACACTGGTGAACACTTTTGATTTGCTATGTTCTGAAATGTATTACTACATTACTCTCTTATTTCTACTTTTTTTTTTCCTGCTGGCTGAAACTCATTATTGTAATATAAACCTCGTAACATTGAAAATATTAATATTCATGAAAACTTGTTCACAGTGGGAAAGCAATGACTCAGACCTGTAACTTCTCTTACACATTCTACCAACAATCTCTTAAGAAACAAGTGACAACAAATACTGTGACTTTATACAAACAGCACCAGCTAAAATTTCAAGAAAGCACACCAAGTACCTTTTCAAAAACCTTATTTTTATTGTTTGCACTAACTGTATCATCATTAACAGCTTTCAACTCTAACAAACTGAAGCAAGTCAGTACACACAAATACCTATGCAAGGTCAAGCAGCTCCTTGGTTACATAAATGCCTTGGTGTGTAACACGCCTAGGGGCAGTTAGTTCATACTAACACTTTAAGCACAGTCACTCCAGTTTCAAGCATTTTTCAGTGCTGTTAAAATGTTTCATTTTTTCTTTAAAAAGGAAACAGCAAAAAGATTTATAGAAATTACTCATTTTTAAACCAAAATTCTTATTTCTAAATTATTAAAATGCAGCAAGGACCATTCTTCAGCAGTAGTAACTTTGCTCTGCAAAACAAAAACAAAAAAATGAAAACAAAACAAGAGAAAACAATCAGTCACTTTGCTGTACTAGGCATAAATTATCCTTAGCAGCCTAAACGTTTGCCAGCTCATACTGTATATATTCCAATTTCTTTCAAGTTTGCCAGGTTCACTCACCAGCTCCTGGCTTTCTGAGTTGGAATGGAAGGGGTATAAAACTTATCACTTCTGCAATAAAGGGCTTTGCTTTTTTAAATGCTGGCTGAAAACCTGAGACTTATCAGACAAGTGCCTGAATGTGATCTCCTATCACCTCTACAGTAACAGACTCACAAACCAAGACAGTCCACTTGGGTTTACTCATTTCTGCAAGGGGTTTATGAACTAATTTTTTAAATTAAAATATTTAATTATTAACTAGCAGTTTTGATGGATAAGCTTTGTTTTCTCAGTTTTGGAATGTAGTTTGTTCCAACTGATACATTTGGCTGGATCTGATGCATTTGTTATTTATCTTACTTCCCTGTTGTAAATCCAGAAGTCAGCACAAGAGGGAAGGAGTGACAGAAGGCAAAAAATCAGCCCAATTCCAACAGTTAGAACTGAAATACTGTAAGATTAACAACAGATTAGGCAAACATCTCAGTACATACTGAAGACCTCACAGGAGGCTGTAAGGGAGTCCTGAACCAATACAGATCACTGGAAATTTAAGCTGCCTAGCCCCTCAAAAGCCACAAAACAGGCTTTGTAATGTTAGATTTTAGCAAGTGAGGTTAGCACCTCCCCGTCCACATCCCTGAGAGGCGCCCAAAATCAAAGCACAATAGAATTACTCTTAGGTATATTCTACTGTGCTTCCAGATTACTTTTACCTGAAGCAAATCCTTAACCCCTAAAGATGCCAATGAGGTAGGAGCAGACGCCATGCAGGGATTCCCAGCAATGCTCCCGTGCCAGTTTCATTGCTTCTGTTTCATTTTCAGACCCTTGACCATGTTGGGTTGGGTCAGAGTTTTGCCCCGCTTCTCTCACAGGAATGGAAGCTTTCTGGACTGGTTTTTCCTGGTTTGCTAGATCTTCTAGCTCCACACCAGCAGCTATTTGCCTCATGAGAGCCTCTGGGGGAGCCTTTTGGCACATGGTGGTCTTCAATGCTTCCATGGATTCACAAGCATGTGGGATCTTTCTGAGTTCCGCAGCAATCTGATTCCAGTAGATCTTTGGATTATTTCTGAAAGCACGACAGACTGATGGCTTGCCAGTGAACTCACACCAGTAGGACATGCCTTGGCTTTTGCATTCAATTCTAAGTTTCATCTCCTCATCATCACCACTCATGGTCATTGTGCAAACATCTTTGCTTTTAGTCCGAAATTTGATTTCTTCACCATTGCTTCTTTTCTTTGGCTTCAGCTTCTGTCCCAATCCTCCTACACCACAGATCACAACCAGGAAAAGGAGAGCAAAACTCTTCATGCTGAGAGGAGCAGACCGAGATCCTTGAACAACACAATCCAAGGAAGTGCAAGCAGTAAGTAAATGGCTGCTCACAATTTAAACTCTTGGTGCACAAAGAAGCCTCTTCCCAGCAAAATACAGAATATAAGGGTTGGGCCTTTTTATAGAAATAATAAATCACACTTCAGTAGGCAAGTACTCATAATTTATAGCCTGAGGGAGTGTCAAATAACCTTGGGAGTGTGAACTCCTAAGAAGGTAACAAGACAAGTCTTGTAAATGCAGTTAAATACAGAACGACAGTTGTATAACTGAGAAGCACATTCCTATCCAGGATGAACATGTCATATTTGATTTTTAACAGATATTTTCCATTCTCCAGCTGCTTTATAGCTATCTTCATGCTAGAGCTTGTAAGACCATATCAAAGTAAAAAAAGACCATATCAAAGTAAAAAAAGATTTCTGTGGATTTTCACAGTAAGGATGCAACTTTAGCACTTCTTTTGTCCGCACATGACATGCAGTGGGGATGCATGGAAGGATCAACTGCATGTTCTTTGAGCCATGGAAGCAATACGTAAGCAAGAAAAGAAATAAAGCTTGAACAAAATAAGGTATTACAAGCCTAAACATTCACCAAACATTTGGAAATTTTATCATCATTTTTCACACCACAGGTCACTCAGCCAACAGAGCAAGACATCAGAACTGACTTACACAGGTCTCAGCAGCAAGGAACAGACCACAGAGCATGTCAGACAGATTATTTGTGCTTCATTGGTTTGGTTTTTTTTTATAGATATTTTCCTCTTTATAACAAGTGAGCTGTAAAACTGCCATAAAACAAAGGCAGGAGAACAGAAATATTGTAGTGCAGAATCCTGACCTAGCAGTTTCTGCTGCAGTGACTAAAAACAGAGCTAAGGAAAAATCCCGATAACTCCCTTGGCATTCGGAAGGTCATGAGGAAAAATCCCTGCTGTGGCAATCCACAGTACTTTTCTGGCTATTAAGACCCCCACTAGGCACTTCTTCCAAAGACACGTATGCTACAGCCAGCCTGACCTGACTAGTTCCTGGAAAGGGCTATTGGATTGTTTAGTTGTGCTTCAGTAACTGTGGGGTGCTAGAAACCCTGGGTTTAAGACTGGCCTACATAATGGAACAGAACAGCATTTTGTGTATTTAGTCACTCACTAGGTAGTGCTAAACAAAATACCAAGGCAAAAACATTCCTTTAACACAGATGGCAAAGCAGAACACCACCACCACCAAAAGCTTCTTTAATAGAAGAGGGACAAGAGCCCCTTGTTGCTGCGGCAGCCCAGATAACCTGAAAGCTGCCTGCGTGAAGATGTAGCCACCTGAACAGCCATTCCACGTATCCTCAACCTTGTTCTTCCACTCAATGTGCCACCAAGTTCCCATGACTAAATACCATTTGACAGAGAGAACAACCTTGTTTTCATTCCTTCTCTACAACTATTTTAATAACATTTCTAGCAGAGACCTTATGTCTAGCTTCTTTCCATTAGTTCCTCCTCTCTCTTTCAAGGCACAGTGGTGTGGCTCCAGCCAAGTCTTAGGACAACAATGGCATAAGCCTACTTAAGACTTAAAATTCATTCTTCTGTTGTTTTCTGGGGAGTCTTCTCACCCTTCAGCCAGCCAGCCAGAATAACCTTGTTCCCCACCTCACACTTAATTTCAAGGATTTCAAATCCCTACTGCAAGCACTCAAATACCCCCTAATATTTGACAAATGTATTACACTTTGTTATGCATAACAGTACTGAGAATTTAGAAACTAAAGACATCTGTCTCTCTAGTTGTAATAACTGCTGGAGTCCAAAACAATTTAAAAATTCATTTATACCAGTTCCAGATCTCTTGTTCTCAAAGTTTTTCAAGTCCAATCATGAAAACAAATAAACTACAAGGATAAGGAGAAATATCAAAGCTTGGACTCAAATACATTTATGTGTTACAGCTATTAGGTTACCACCAAGTGTTTGTCTCACTCCCATCTAACATTTCAGTCTTGTCTGCCTGTGCTTCAGATTAAACAGTTTGTGGTCTCTCATATCAGTAGAAAACAATTGTCCTTTTACAAGGTAAGCTAGGATGCCAGCAGTGAACTCTGGGAGGGAAGTACCAGCAAATGTCTAATTCTGCTGTCAGTGCTATACAGAAACAGGTTACAGGATATTCTGCACAGCTCATTAGCTTGAATACTACCATCTTTGCTTAATTCACATCCTTGGAGGAAGCTGGAAGCTCCCTCACCCGGAGTCGAAGTTCTTTCAGTCCTTCCTGCTCCACAAGTAAAAGTCAAATATAGCAAAAAATTTTAATCAGGGTAAAGAAATTCACTCTCGTAAGATTTTAACTCAGTGCAACTCTTCTGAGAGATGTCTGTGCAACAAAACAAGGGAGAACCAAACACAAAGTAGTTAAGCAAGTTCTTTTTTATTTAAATGAACTGGGAACATTTTCTCAAATTAAAAATAGAAACTTTTAAAAATCTGCAGTTCTGAACATTACATATACACATATGCTACATACTGTCAATTAGAAATGTTTCCATTTATGACATAAAAATGAAAAATTTAAGGTTATTCTGGATTAAAGACTGGTATCACCTTTCAGCATTTCTTTAAAATTGTATTAATGACTTACAGGATTATCCCTACTTCAAGACATTGAACCCTGTTTGAAACAAAGTTAACAGTGCTGATAGATGAAGAGATACTATTTCAGATCAACATATTAACTACTTCACTTGCTGGAAAGTTTTACACTGGTAACATAGTTTTGGCCTTGTTGATAAATTCTGTTACGAACTAATTCAGCAATTCAACCATCTGCCTAAATTCAAGGAAATAACTCTAATAGTACAAATGTTAACTCCAATTGCTAAACAGATTTGAATTCCAATATTGTAAATCACAGTTTAATATTATTTAGCAAAAATACTATCACAGCCTCCAAAAGAGCCACAGTGATACTATTAAGGACATTACAGAAGTGGGTGTGAAAGAAGAAAAGGAAGACAGAGGATGTAAAGCATTCTAAAAATCGCCAACACAGGACATCCCTCATGCTCTTTATGGATACTACTGAACTCTAGAAAGCTTAGCTTTTTCACTATATTAAGCATCCCGCACATTCCCGACCCTCCCACCCAAAGTTTAAAAACAAACTTATCCAAAAAGTCCCTTTCAGATCTATACAGCAAAACCCACTAAGTATTAAATAATTAGGGGGGAAAAAAAAAAAAAGAGAAGGGAGAAAACGAAACTGCAACTGAGCTTCTCAGACACACAAAGAGACACCGTGGACCCCATTACAATTCAAATTTAGCCCAATGTAGTCATTCAAGAGCACCAAACAGCAACACTGATCATGCTGGTAAATTCATTTGTGAAGAGTATTATACAATATTAAAATCTTAACTAAACACTTAGAAGTTTTAAGAAAAATGTATATACAAAAGTTTCTGTATACAAAATGTATTTTTATGTAAACGTGTATGTACTGTATTTAACACAAATCAACAATTTAAGATAAGAACTTGAACAATTGTCAGAGAATTTCTAGGCAAAGGCTGTTAATCTAATTAATTTATATACTGTGATGTAAGGTAGAAAGCCCAGTGTAAAAAAGTAAAAAAACAAAAAAAAAAATTAATTCAAGCCTTGAACAGTGGTATTCGAGAGGCAGTGCCCTGATCACAAAATATTCTGTACAGTAGTTTATGGCATAACATTCAATAGTACATCTGGGATTTACAGTACAGCTGACATAAAACAAGTGGCTCAGGATTTGTCAGATGAATGGAAATGCCTATACACTTGGAAGAATAATGATGTACTCCCACAGATGAGTCTTGAGCCTCATTTATATAGCCTGGAAATAATAACAAAAACGAATCAGGAAAAAATTTATAAAGACTGAATTTTAATTTTCATACAAACATCAATATGACTGAATAACTTTTTATTTTCAGACCTTACAGCACACTCATGTTGCAGAAATCAGAGAAGCCTTCCTAAAACAGTAAAGTAGTAATAGATCTAGAATTGACTGAAGGTTATTACTTACCCCTTAACATTTCCAGTATGTGTTACCACTGTTCCACAGAGCTACACAAGAAAAAAAAACCAAACAAATCTGTCATATTCTTTTGCCCACAAACGGAATAGAAATACTGTGTCTAACTTAGGTGAGACAAGCTCAGTTGGCCCAAGATAGTCTCAATTTTTTACTCATTTAATCAAGAGTTTTCCAAACAAGAGGAAAGAGATTCATCGTTTTCTCCACCAACCTTTCAGGTTATCTTTGCTTCATGATCGAAATAAATACCTGGACTGCCCTCTTTTATGAATTTAATCCAGCCTCGTATTTTGCTCTCATTGGATTTGAGGTTATTTGTGTCTTTGACATGTGTACAAAAACACCTGTGTGAGACACATATACCTCATACAGCTCTCACTTGTACTTACATATCTTAGTGTTATAAAAATATTTGCATTTCTTTTCAGCAAAATTATCCAGTGGATTTTGAAGGATAAAAAAACCCCAAATCCAACCCTGTGGGATTCTTTAAACCTGCAAAAGCATAGGTGTACAGAGATCTAATCAAAGTCGTATCTCTCAAAGTATCTCCAAAAATAATTTGTAGGAAATGAGAAAAATAAAGGATAGCATAAAAGCAAAGAGTATGCTGAAATGAAAATTAAAATTAAGATTTTATTCATATGGGAATGCCATACTGAGAAATTCAAAGCATGTATGCCACAATTATCAGTTTTTCAAATTACCTCAGTTAGCACATCAGAAGACAGCATTGCTTCACACTGAATCTTTAAATTTATCATGGAAGCCCATTTTGAGTAACTTCAAATTTAGGAAAAATAAATCAGGACTGAACAAGTGAATCTTTGTGTAAAAGATTATTTTATGCTAGTAATTTTTAGGTTGCTCAGCAATGCTGAATTAAACTATTTATCAATGATTGAAATATCACAAGAAAACATGCTATGAACCTCAAGAATATTAACAGTCATATTAAGGATTCAAAGATCAGAAAAGGACTTCTAAGGCCTGGAAAATTATTAGTTTTCTCTTTTGTAAAATATTGAATGTCCTTAAAACTGACAGTCCTTAGATATGCCAGTGGAGAGCACTTTGGACTTAAACTCCTTGTCAGTTAATGTGGGGAGTAAGCACCCTTAAGTTGCAGAACAGACCGCAACAACTGTGATCATAAATATCACTAAAAACATTGTTACGTAAAGACTTCCTTCAGAAGGAGATATGGAATGAAGATTGGGTCAGTAAATAATTATTGTAAAATACAGTTCTAAATCATAATAACCATCATCATTATCATAATCATCATCATCAGATGTAACCATGAACTCTGGCAAGACCCAAACTTTGAGCTCTCTGTATTTACCTGTTATTTAAAGCATAGTGGTATCTTCTCTACACATACTCAACCTATACATTCAGTCATGAAGTTGCAAGGCACAGTGAGCTACAAATTTCAATCACAAATTTAATCCTTCCTTAAGCAACTTTCAAATTTTGCAAACCCAAATAATGAGGTTGTGTGACATAGAATATTAGCCCCTTGGAAACTGAGTCTTACAACTAGCTAATGTTTTACAGCACAGAAGCTGTAGAGGCAGAAAAGAACCACAATGTCCTCCTTTTTTTAAACATAACTTGAGCTTCTTCCTTTGTGATGGCACATCCTAGTCCTACCCATGCACAAACACCCATTTTCTATGTTCATGCTTTCTGCATACCTGGATCACCTGCCTTTTGCACAGGAGATCTCTTCTCACCATTTAAAAAATAAAACTACTCAGGAGTACAAATGCATTCCCATCCTATCACTTTCATCTGCTATCAGAGCATTTTAATAGGTTTGTCACTTTAGGACCACCCACTGTGCTGACTAAATACCCGATTCATGAATTTTGAGATCAAATTTAAGCAATTGCTTTGCTAAGTTGCAGGAAATTGTTTCCCCACTGTAACAGGAAATTACTACTATATCTGCTGTTATGTAAAGAGTATTTGAAAAATATACATCATACAGCATTTGCTACAGTGAATAATCATGCAAAAAACCAAACAGAGAATTAAGAGATTCACTTTAAAGCATGAAGAAAATTGAACATGTGATTGAAAGAGAAGCTGAAGTAAGGACACATGAAGGCATGCAGTTTCAGACTTCGTTTACCTTGTAAAAACAGGATTGTGTATACCATATAAATGCTCTTTATGATAACCATTATTACCATTTTCCGTACTGTAATAAAATAAATACACCAAGAAAGACCATGTTAACTATAAGATGTACTATGCACAATATGGCTTCTGACATGTACATGGATGATGTATTATATGCAAAGATAAACTGTGTCTGTACAACAGAATATAACTTTTCCTTTGTAACATTCAAGAGTTATGGTATAACTATAATTTTACATTTTATAGTATTTTTATATTCTCCAAAAATCAATTAATTATTTTTCTATTCTTGTTGAGTTGGAGACTCTAATATAATCTATCACATCTGATGAAACAGAACGTGTTACCTCTTTTGAGGTAACAAGTTACATTAAAAATATAAACCCTCCCACATTAATAAAATAATTTTAATAAATATTAGCAAAAATGTCTTACGTTTTCATGGGTATATTTTCGAAACTAAAAAACACAGAAAAGCAGGAGTAATTAACTAGACACTAATAAGTGAGTAATTTCAGCTGTACATGCCTGTTTCCGCTCTACTGATTTTGTGAACATGCAATGAAAAACAGCCACTGTGAAATGTGAGAAATGCAGTGCACAGGCTAACTGAACAATGAGCAAAACAAGGAGTAGAAAAGAAAACAGTAAAAAAAAACTGATAGGAAAATACGTAAGAATAGTTATCATAAAGTAAAATGCCAAGTCCCTGAGACAGAGGAACTGCAATTGAAAAAGGAAAGACTGGTTAGGAATAACTAAGACAGCAAGAAAGCAAATAATTAATTCATGGAGATTACAAATCAGGCACAATTCACCTTAACAGGTTACTTTGCAAAGCTAATAACTTGCACATTTGGAACTTATTTATATAAATGGTGCTCACAAAGTTCTGACAACCTCATTCTGGCGTAAGATTCCCACAGTCAGAGCCAGCACTATCTGCAGTCATGGCAAGTCAAGGCTACCAAAGGCCACCTGCATGAACCACTTTGCAGGCACTGACCCAAACCTGCAGCATTACACATGAATATGCAGTTCTAATCTGGCAGCACAGGTTTAAGGATCGTAGAGCCTTCACGTTAAACACCAGAAAAATCACTTTAATCCATTTGCCATTTAGCTTACTTTGGAATATATACTTACTCATCATATACATCCTCTGTATCCATTCTGCGATAGTATTTAGAGAGTTTTACAGCAAAAATTATGGCAGGAATTAGAAACATTGAAGAGCCTCCCAAACCAAACCAGAAGGTATTCTGAAACAAAAGCAAAAGCAAAATCAAGGAAAAAGAGATCATGGAGAAAACTAATCAGTAAAGTACTGAGCCCTTGCTGGATATTCTAACCATTGTTACCAAAAGAACACAGCAGAAATTAGTTCTTGCAGTTCTTGTCAAAATACGAGTTTCCAGCACTTTCTCAAGGCACTTTATAACTTGCTAACTGCAGCCCTGTTTGTGTAACTAATTTCATTATTATACAGTTGAACTGAGCTATCACCTGATGTTAAAATGATGATTTTTCAAATTTGATTTGTATTGCCTGGAGGCATTTTGACTTGGAAGTGACTCAGCTAAGTTCTATCATCAGGAAAATCATGGTCCATCTCTCACCAGACCGTTAATGGCTCCACAAAGGGGAACAGAAGCTCTGTAATCTATGAGCTAATCAATGAGTACAACATAGATTAGGAGGTTTTCATGGTTAAGCATTATCAAGATGAAACATTTCATGGTTAAGCATTATCAAGGTTAAAGTGTTTTGGCTTTGACTGCTTACACGTATTACTAGTAGTATGATTAGGATCTGGCTAAAAGTGCCATAAAGCTAAGTAATAGCTAGGAGGCTATTACTCCCCAGGCACAAACTGTTTACTTTACCTTCAATACATGCTGGCTTCTTTCCAAGCTCTTTTGGCAAGATGAAAAAGCCAATATTGCCCTTCTATCCTGCTACAAGTCATGCTCAATGTCTCCAATACACAGAAATTAGTCAAGATCTGTCTGCTGCAAGTCTAGTGATAAAACCTCATTCAGGTTTTCTAGATTTCGGGAAAGATACCTGAAAAAGTTTTCCATTGGTACTTTCCACTCGCTTCCTGCCCACACCTCACCCTTTAACCCTGCAAGTTAGCAACAGTTACAGATGAAGCTGCAGATAGATCTTTATGCTTTTCCATTTTCCATTTCAAAGTGGTTAAGAATCAGTTAATTTTACAGAATTCTTGCTAATAGAACCTTAAGTTTAGCAAAAACCTAGAAAGTGCAGCACTGGTTTGTCTTTGGGCTTGATCCAGGATCAGAACATTTTCCTTGCATAACTCTGTATGTGATACTTTATTATCTTTCTTCAGAATAGTCTAGCCAGAATAATTAAATGCAGATGTATGTTGAAAGAATTTTCCCCTTGATGCCCCAATTCTGAGTAACAAAATGTTTCTTACCACAGAATCAGCTATATAGCTGCATAAAAAAATATCTACTGCTGTATCTATCACATTGGCAATAGGCTTGCATGCTGCTACTTCCATGGCAATCTGAAAAAAAGATTAAAAAATTACAGTTTTAAGTACCTAACAGAATAAAATAAGAATCTCTAAACTTGCTTACAATTACAGTTTACTAAATTGTTATGTCTTACCCTATCCAAATTCAAAATAAATACCAGTAGGATATGCTATCAACTAAAAGTCTTTTACACATCAGCTTACTTTCTCAAAGGCTGCAGCTGAAGAGAGAAAAATAAAACAAGATGCTAATGACTTCAATTTGGACTACGCGGGGTCAGGTTCAGTGCAGTATTAGCACAAATGGGGGATTTCAGGCTAGCCCTGAAAATGATACTGTTAAATTTGCACTGCATTCCAACCAACACAACTCATCACTTCCATTTGGCAAACGCAAAAGAACTACAGGAGACTGATTTTCCCACTTACAGTAAGTACAAACATATTAAAACCCGAAACTATAAAACACACTATAAAAGTAATATTATTCTTTTTATTACTACTACTGGTTAGCTTTCTTATTTTTTTTAAACATAGCTTCTCTCAATGAAGTAAATGCACCTTACCGACTCCTTGACCCACTCAATGTATTGCTCAAAGTAGCCAATTATGGTATCCATGTACTCTTTTGTCTCCTAGGACAAATAAAAGAGAACAAAAGCAAGTTAATCTCTATCTCCATGACACCATAAATTAACGTACTTTGATCAAGTAGAGCTTACCTGGACAATAACTTGAGAAGCGTTGTTATTTATGAGATTCTGGGCAGCATTAACAGCACTAATGACATTTTTCACCTTAACCTGGAGAGGAAAAGATGGTGTTTAATATAAACAAATGCCCCTCAGGCTGTTGCAATGGCTTTACAGCCACTGCCAGGAACCTATTCTCTTGATAAACCAGTGCCACTGTCTTGTCAAAACTCGACAAAAAATGCAATTCCAGACAGAACAGGAGCTTGCCTAAGGATTCATGATCATCTCAATATTCTGTCATTACTGAAAAAAGATGTATCAGTGGTTACGTACTGGTATGTTTTCCCAGATCCTACAAAACAAATTTATATATGAGGTTCGGTTTTATCTTCCACTCTCTTTCCTTCCCGTAAATGTAGAAATACTTAAATCAATGTCTATATATACACTACAGACACACAGAGTGCACAGGAGGAAAACAGTGGGCCTTATACTACCACAACAACTCTTGATGACTGAAATAGGACTCTGCACAGCCAGAATACACCCCTAATCAATATCCTGAAGGACTGAGATGTTTTTTCAATATATGTACAACCCCATAAATTCTCTCACAGAACACACACAAAGGATGGTGTACACAGAGCCTGAAAATGTACAGATATTTCTTAAATATACTTTGGAGTCAAACATCATCCCTTTCTTAACAACACTTTACTTCATGGCTTCTTCCCTCCTCATCCAGTTTCAAATCACAGATTCTAACACATACCTAGCTGCTGTGCTGCTGTGGATAGGTGAAAACTGTAATGGGAAGCCGTGAGGTAGGTTGGCCCATAAAGCTGTTAAGACTCTGACTATACCACTAGTGTGGCTGGATTCTTGCTACCAGAGCCAAGGCAGGCTGGTGGCAACAGAAAGCTTTGCTTCCAGGGAATTAACCATCCTGTTGCTCACTCTCTGGCAGAGCGAAGCCAGCTGGTCTCACTGTGGTGCAGGCACTACTTAGAGAGGAAACATGGGTAGCCCTGGAAAAGCCTCTATGCAGATTGTCCTGGGTTGCAGTGTATTCTATTACCATCCCCATCAGCTGTTAAAATCAGGTGGGGCAGTGTTTCCTTGCCTCCTCCCCCCAGACTATCTTTCTGTTAATTGCCCATCATTGTCCTGCCGCCTGACTCAGAGATAACTCCCTCCGGATTATCTTCTGTTAATGAGCCTAATCAACACTCTGCCTCATGACTTGTTACCCCATTGTGAGATGCTCCACCCAGAGGGAGGAACCAAGCATCCCAGCGTGGATATAAGCTGAGGCTGAACACCAGAGACACCGGCTTCCCACTGGATTTCCAGAGGACAGGAGCTACACAGCCACCATTGGACTTCCTGAGGAAGAGCAGACTGTTTTACTACAGGATCACTGCTTCAGAGGACTGCAGCCACCATTCTACCAGACTGCTACCACCACCCTGCCTAACAGGGTGTCAGGTTGTACCTTGACTCTGTCACTTTGACAGTGTTTTCTTTTACCCTTTTTTTTTTTTTTCCCCTTTTCTTTAATTGCCATTAAATTGTTATTCTGACTTAGTGCCTCCCACTGGTTTGTTTTCAAACTAGTACATAATTTGGCGCCCAACGTGGGGCTTGCTCTGAGAAAAAGTCAGAATTACAATTTTGTATAAACAGAAATCTATTCACCATGGTGCTCAGCTGGTCTGCATGGGTACTGTATCTTGCTCTCTATATTTTTCCTCACATGGGGAACTACCTGCCTGTTGTATTACTCCTGTTAAAACCAGGAAATGGTATGAGAATTGCTTTATTGGTTTATTATGTCTACAGCATAATAACCTGTGAGGCGATGAATACCATTCGGAATATATACTCAGTTTTGTTTGGCTGTCCTAGTCTGGGCTCCTATGTCTGGGATCTCCTCAACAATCGCACCCAGCCCCTGGTGGGAGGAGTAGAGAGTGGTTTCTTCCAGCCTTTCAGGCCAGGCACAGCAGTTTTTGAAAATATTGAATTCCCTCTGGATGTCAAAGACGGCATAAACTTGCTGTCAGTTCTGCTTTGTCTTCTCTGCACAGCCTGCACCATGTACACCATGCTTAGAATCAGAGCTATGGCACAGCATCCTCAGGATGAGGGAGGGAAAAAGAGCAGAGCAACAAACACCATGCCTACGCAGACTGACACAGAGGAGAAGGGAACCAAAAGCACTGTCAGCGTCCCCATGCAAACCATCACTGAACCAGAACAACCTAAACCGATTGCAGTTGCCCCCGTGCAGAAGAAGAAATCAAAAAGCAAATCAGTCCGCATAGTGACTGACGAGGATGCAGCAGGACCTTCGCACCCAGCAGAAGAAGCAGAACCGGAGATCATCACTCGATCACTATCCCTGGGTGAGCTGCGTGACCTGCGGAGGGAATTCACCCGCCAGACAAACGAGTCTATCCTGACCTGGCTGCTTCGCATCTGGGACGCTGCAGCCAATGACACCATTCTGGACGGAAGTGAGGCCAGGCAACTGGGATCTCTGTCCCGGGATGTGGTCATTGACCAGGGGATCGGGAGAACCCAAGAAACCCTCAGCCTCTGGCGGCGACTGCTTACAAGTGTAAGGGACAGGTACCTTTGTAAAGAAGACCTCCAGGTGCACCAAGGAAAATGGAGCACAATGGAACAAGGTATCCGGTGCCTGAGGGAATTGGCTGTGCTGGAGATCATTTTCTCAGAAGATGAGAGATTTCCTAAGAGCCCAGATGGTGTCCAGTGCACGTCACAGATGTGGTTGAGGTTCGCACGCCTTGGACCAGAGATATACTCCCGTTACCTGGCAACGCTGCAATGGAGGGAAGGTGAGGACAGGGTGGGCGTCTTGGTGAACAAACTGAGGATTTACGAGGACACCGTCACAGCCCCGTTTCGCACCCATGTCTCATCCGTGGAAACAAGTCTTTTGGCTGAGCAAGTCCGGAGCTTGATTGAAGAAGGCCATCAGAAATTGAAAAAGGAACTTAAGGAAGAGATTTACCAGGTCTCACCAGAACCAACAAGAGTCTCTGCCATTAGGAGCCGGCGACCCCCAACCAGGGAGAGAGGATACACCCCACGAGGTAACCTCTGGTTTTTCCTTCAGGAACATGGAGAAGACATGAGTAAGTGGGATGGAAAACCCACCTCCTCCTTAGCAGCTCGGGTACGTGAACTAAAAAGAGGGACAACTACCACAAGAAGCGCATCTAGAGTCAACATTGCTCCGGTCTCCCGCACACAGAACTCCAGACGGTACCGGAATGATAATATGACCGATCCTCTTGAAGGGACCTCAGGAACGTATTCATCGGAAGGGAGCAACATGCAACATGACCAGGAATAGAGGGGCCCTGCCTCTAGCCAGGTAGAGGAAAGGGAGAATCGGGTCTTTTGGACTGTGTGGGTCCGATGGCCTGGCACATCTGACCCACAAAGATACACGGCTTTGGTTGACACCGGTGCTCAATGTACTCTGATGCCATCAAGGTATGTGGGAGCAGAACCCATTTCTATTTCTGGGGTGACAGGAGGATCCCAGCAGCTGACTGTACTGGAAGCTGAAGTGAGTTTAACTGGGAATCAGTGGCAGAAACACTCCATCGTGACTGGCCCGGAGGCCCCGTGCATTCTCGGCATAGACTATCTCAGAAATGGATATTTCAAGGACCCAAAAGGACATCGTTGGGCTTTTGGGATAGCTGCTGTGGAGACAGAAGATATCAGACAACTGAGTACATTGCCTGGCCTCTCAGATGACCCCTCTGCCGTGGGACTGCTAAGAGTTGCAGAACAACAGGTGCCAATCGCCACAGCAACAGTGCACCGTCGGCAATACCGCACCGACAGAGACTCTGTGGTTCCCATCCATGAGATGATTCGCAAACTGGAGAGCCAAGGGGTGGTCAGCAAGGCCCATTCACCTTTCAACAGCCCTATATGGCCAGTGCGTAAGTCCAGTGGAGAATGGAGGCTGACGGTGGACTACCGTGGCCTGAATGAGGTCACGCCACCATTGAGCGCCGCTGTGCCGGACATGTTGGAACTTCAGTACGAGCTGGAGTCCAAAGCAGCGAAGTGGTACGCCACTATTGACATTGCCAATGCCTTCTTCTCCATTCCTTTGGCAGCAGAATGCAGGCCCCAGTTTGCTTTTACCTGGAAGGGTGTGCAATACACCTGGAACCGACTGCCCCAGGGGTGGAAGCACAGTCCCACCATTTGCCACGGACTGATCCAGACTGCATTGGAAAAGGGTGAGGCTCCAGAACATCTGCAATACATTGATGACATCATCGTGTGGGGAAACACAGCAAAGGAAGTGTTTGAGAAAGGAGAGAAAATCATCCAGATTCTCCTGGAAGCTGGCTTTGCCATCAAAAGGAGCAAAGTCAAGGGACCTGCCCGAGAGATCCAGTTCCTGGGAGTAAAGTGGCAAGATGGACGACGTCAGATTCCCACTGAGGTCATCAATAAGATCACTGCGATGTCTCCACCGACCAGCAAGAAGGAAACACAAGCTTTCCTAGGCGCCATAGGTTTCTGGAGGATGCACATTCCCGAGTACAGCCAGATCGTGAGCCCTCTCTACCTGGTTACCCGCAAGAAGAATGATTTCCACTGGGGCCCCGAACAGCAGCAAGCCTTTGCTCAGATCAAGCAGGAAATCGCTCATGCGGTAGCCCTTGGCCCAGTCAGGACAGGACCAGAGGTGAAGAATGTGCTCTACTCTGCAGCCGGGAACAATGGTCTGTCCTGGAGCCTCTGGCAGAAGGTGCCTGGTGAGACTCGTGGCCGACCACTGGGATTCTGGAGCCGAAGCTACAGAGGGTCTGAAGCTAACTACACTCCCACAGAGAAGGAAATCTTGGCAGCCTATGAAGGAGTCCAAGCTGCCTCAGAGGTAATTGGCACTGAAGCACAGTTGCTTCTGGCACCCCGACTACCGGTGCTGGGTTGGATGTTCAAGGGAAAGGTTCCTTCCACGCATCATGCCACCGACACCACATGGAGCAAGTGGATCGCCCTCATCACACAGCGTGCCCGTATTGGAAACCCGAATCGCCCTGGGATTCTAGAAATTATAACAAACTGGCCTGAAGGTGAGACTTTTGGATTATCCTCTGAAGAAGAGGAAGAGCAAGTGACTCGTGCTGAGGAAGCCCCACCATATAATGAGCTACCGGAGACTGAAAGACGTTATGCCCTCTTCACTGATGGTTCCTGCCGAATTGTAGGCGCTAATCGAAAGTGGAAAGCTGCAGTATGGAGCCCCACACGACGAGTTGCACAGGCTACCGAGGGACAAGGTGGATCGAGTCAGGTTGCAGAGCTTAAAGCCGTCCAGCTGGCTTTGGATATCGCTGAACGAGAGAAGTGGCCGAGGCTCTATCTCTACACCGACTCATGGATGGTAGCTAATGCTCTGCGGGGATGGCTGGATCGCTGGAGAAAGGCCAACTGGCAGCGCAGAGGGAAACCCATCTGGGCCGCTGAGATTTGGCAGGACATCGCCGCCCGAGTAGAGAAGCTGACCGTGAAAGTTCGACACGTGGATGCGCACGTACCCAAGAGTCGGGCTAATGAAGAGCATCGCAACAACGAGCAGGTGGACCGAGCTGCCAAGGTGAAAGTATCACAGGTGGATCTGGACTGGCAGCACAAGGGAGAATTATTCCTAGCTCGTTGGGCCCATGATGCCTCTGGTCATCAGGGGAGAGATGCAACATACCGATGGGCCCGTGACCGAGGGGTGGACCTTTCCATGGACAGCATCTCACAGGTCATCCACAGTTGTGAGACCTGTGCTGCAATCAAACACGCCAAGCGGGTGAAGCCTCTGTGGTATGGTGGACGATGGTCAAAGTACAGATATGGTGAAGCCTGGCAAGTTGACTACATCACCCTTCCCCAAACCCGCTAAGGCAAGCACTACGTGTTGACCATGGTTGAAGCAACCACTGGATGGCTGGAGACCTACCCTGTGCCTCATGCTACAGCCCGGAACACCATCCTGGGCCTGGAAAAGCAAGTCCTGTGGAGACATGGCACCCCTGACAGGATCGAGTCAGACAACGGGACTCATTTTAAGAACAGCCTCATCAACACCTGGGCCAGAGAACACGGTATCGAATGGATATATCATATTCCTTATCATGCACCAGCTGCTGGAAAAGTTGAACGCTGCAATGGACTACTTAAAACTACCCTAAAGGCACTTGGTGGGGGGACCTTCAAAAATTGGGAAGTGAACTTAGCAAAGGCCACCTGGATAGTCAATACCCGAGGGTCCATCAATCGAGCTGGTCCTGCCGAGTCTGAACCCTTGCACACAGTGGATGGAGATAGAGTCCCTGTGGTACACCTGAGAGGTATTTTAGGAAAGACTGTTTGGATTAATCCCACCTCAGGCAAAGACAAACCCATCCGTGGGATTGTCTTTGCTCAAGGACCTGGTTGCACTTGGTGGGTAATGCAGAAAGATGGGGAAACCCGTTGTGTACCACAAGGAGACCTAATCTTAGGTGAGAACGGTGTGTAGGTTTCACTGTGTATATATATATATATGTATGTGTGTTTTAGAGTTTAAGAAGGTATTGATTTGGGATAATGTAGATGGTAATAGAATAAGGGGTGGATAATGTCCTGGGTTGCAGTGTATTCTATTACCATCCCCATCAGCTGTTAAAATCAGGTGGGGCAGTGTTTCCTTGCCTCCTCCCCCCAGACTATCTTTCTGTTAATTGCCCATCATTGTCCTGCCGCCTGACTCAGAGATAACTCCCTCCGGATTATCTTCTGTTAATGAGCCTAATCAACACTCTGCCTCATGACTTGTTACCCCATTGTGAGATGCTCCACCCAGAGGGAGGAACCAAGCATCCCAGCGTGGATATAAGCTGAGGCTGAACACCAGAGACACCGGCTTCCCACTGGATTTCCAGAGGACAGGAGCTACACAGCCACCATTGGACTTCCTGAGGAAGAGCAGACTGTTTTACTACAGGATCACTGCTTCAGAGGACTGCAGCCACCATTCTACCAGACTGCTACCACCACCCTGCCTAACAGGGTGTCAGGTTGTACCTTGACTCTGTCACTTTGACAGTGTTTTCTTTTACCCTTTTTTTTTTTTTTTCCCCTTTTCTTTAATTGCCATTAAATTGTTATTCTGACTTAGTGCCTCCCACTGGTTTGTTTTCAAACTAGTACACAGATCCAGGATCCCAGAGCAAGGCTGATGGTGCAGAAGCAGGAACATAGCGAGTACAACCTAAAGAAACAGACCACAGTGGGAGCTGGGCACGGAACAAAAGGTGGTTATGGATGTGAATCACAAAGCTCTCTTTTATCAGCTGTACTTTTGCACTGTGTTTTGTGGTTGTTCTCCCCAAGTTTTGCTTTCAAGGATTCCAGAAAAAACCCCCTACATTCTGAGGATTCTAGAAAAAAACCCCTACATTCTGAGGAAAATGAGTAACACACTATATAGAATGGTACTGAAGCCTATTTTATCACCTGACAATTCAGTTTACAATTTATACTCCCAAAAACATCCCAAATATTCTTCTTATTTTTCTTTTTACGCGGAAGAAAGATCTAAATCCTTGTTAGTTCCTCAAGGCCTTACAATCTCTTGCAGTAACAGAACAGCGAGAAATAGAAGAAAATGGTACTGAAAATATATGCTCTGCATATGCAGTAGAAGGATTTAAAACACAAAAATGTTCCTGTTGTCAGAAAGAAAAGCTTACCATAAGTTCAGATGATGTCCTCTTCAGTAACCTAATGCTCTGATTTAAAGTGCTCTATTGGAAAGGAGGGAGAAAAAAAGCTTCAAGTCATTACTACAGGTAAGAGCCCACCTGTTTCAAGCTTATATTCATGCTTTGATCTTCTATAGATTATTTTGTTATTAATACTACGTATCACACTATATACAAAAGTAGCAACAGCTGCATTAAAATTGCATTGTGGGTTTAATCATTGAATCAGTACTTCACCAACAGCACTGATTTAACTGAAGTTAGATGTAACAAACTAAGAAGAGTTAGTTGGAGGCAAGACAGAACAGTTAAACTCAGACCCAAGTGTTCAGAGGATTCTATATTGTGCAATTTCTGAAGGGAAAAAGCACTTACCCTAGCTTTAACATATTTCTTGACAGTCAGTTTTGTAAAAGAAAAAAGAGATGAGAATAATTAGGAGTTAATTAGGAAAGAACAGCACAGAATCAGAGTGGACCAGAAGACCTAGTATTTTTCTATAAGTGGGGCAGACACACTATATCAGATGCTAGGATAAACGAAAATTCTTCATGTTACGTAGAGAAAAAAGCAACACCTAACATGTAGGAGAGTCGCAGCTTGATACTATGCAGTCTGTGTCAAAATCAGGCAGAAGCAGCTCTTTCACATCTTTCATAGCATCAATAAAAAAGACTTTGGCTCTTCATATACTCTCAGGAGTTTCCAATTTTAATACTGTTAGGTAACTGCTAGCTCCAAGAAATAAAGTGTCAAAGTGATAATGGCTTTTATTACTGAAGACCAGTAACAAGCAAAAAAAAAAAGAATTAGTGATTTAGGGGGTTTTAGGGTTAGAGTTTTGTAAAGTTCTCCCCTGCTTTTTTCTTCTATTCATACATAATCACAAACAGCTATAGAAAAAAAGAGAAAGAAAAAGGCCAGTATTTTAGACAGCATTATAAAACGGCAGCATTTTAAATAGGAAAATTATTTATTAAACACATACTTTAGCCAGATTACTCTTCATTGACACAATCTGCGCTTACAGCAGTTCAGCTTTCTAACCTTAGAGGTTTGTATTTTCTACAAGTAGGTTTCAGCATTGCTTTTATGTTTTACCATAGCTTGCTCCAGTGGAACGACTTGCTGGTTATGAATCATTCGAATGTTGTTTGCGTGTCCTTTTAAGGCATTTTCCAGTGCTCCTTTTGGCTGCAAAAAATGCAATTATGCAGTATTGTTCAGTAACCTCAAAGCTTTCCAACATAGCAAAAACAATGAAAGTTACACATCCACTCCAGAACAGCTCATGCTAAAAATGGGATATAGCAAATGGAATTCCTCAACACAAGGAGGGGAAACAAGTCACTGTATGAATAATTCAAACCTCAGCAACCAAACCAGATATATTACCTTGCTTTTCTGACTTTAACATTATCAGGACAGATTTAACTGAAGAGAATTTTCACATGGTGCACTAAGTCATTTTAAATACAGAAGAATGAGCACATCCCCCTCACACTCACTACAAGCCAAACCTCACTGCAAGAACCCTGCAGCACTGCACCCCAGCTGGGACAAGCATCTCTCAGTTTTGGAAATGTGGACATCACCCTGAGGAACCCTCTGCTTTCTGAAGGATACAGAATTTCAAGTATTTTTCAGCAGTCACTTGGAAGGGCACCTGTGAAGGATATTTCCTATTTTTGTGGCTCCCACCTTTCAATCAGAAGATAAGAGTTTCTGCTCTGATTTTCAAGTCCAAATGCCTGTCTGGAGCTCATGCCCATTGCCAAATCCTATAAAACTTGGTTTTACTCTCAGATATAAGTTTATTTTCCATTTCCTTTTGGTGGCAAAACCATTTGGCTCCCTGCATACACACTGAATACACACTGCTAACTCCATTTTGGATACGTAATAATAGCAGACCTCAGTGCTCAGAGATGTATTTGCTTCCTGTGAAGTGTTCATGTAAGCATTAAGCTGAGTCACTTGTGCAGTTTCAGGAAGCTTCATGTCCTTTACTGACAAGGTGAATTCATTTACCTAACACCACATGTTGGTGGTATTGCTCCCCCCTCCATACCTTGACCCCTTGGTTTGATCCAAGTTTTATTCCATTTGCTTCTTCCAGTCTAAAAAGCTACATTCAATTTTTTGTAAGGTGCCAAAAGATGCAAACTAGACACCCAAAATTGATTAATTCCGTAAGTTTTTAGTTTATTTTTTAATTGATGGTTCTAAGAGCTATCACTAGTAAGAAAGTGAAATTATAAAATATCCTTGGAAACCAGTACCATTTTTTTAACAATCTAACTTTTGCATTACATATATTATTGGGGTTTTTTTTTAAGACATTTCAATATTACACTAAATAGCATCACAAGGAAGAAACAAAAACATACACTGTAACAGTGAACACATTTACTTATATACACAATTATTTGTCTTTTATATGAAAAAATTACTCTGTCTGATCTATTCTCAATTCTGATGCTTCCTTAAGTTTCTTCTACAAAAAATAGTGAAAGCAACCTACCAGCACAATACACTTTCCTTTATGGAACTATGTTTGAAGAACCCCAGCTCTCACTTAAACCCACAAGCTGTCTAACCTTGACATGAGTGCAGGCGTGACAGGAAAAAAACCCTAACCAAACAAAAAAACCCAGCAACAAGTATGATCAAATTATGCAAGAGGTGGAGCGAGCACACCAGGAGCCTGGTGCCCTCCTCCACTTGAGGAATGGATATCTCATACATTCCAAACAATGTGGTCTCACTCTGCTGTGTCCCCCAGCGATCCAAGCAATTGTAGCACATGTGCAACGTAACTCCTCCTGTTGCATCGCAGTGGAGGAATCTGTCTTGGGCCAGCGTCCAGACCATGACCTTCATTCTGAAAAGTGAGTATGGCCTGATCCTGACACACATAACAATCAGATAACTGAACAGTCACCATCTGTTAACACAGATCTGTGCCACTTGCAGATTCATTTGGGGGCAATGTTGTAGCAAAACCCTCTGATCACTGTCCTGGCATTCAAAAAGCCCTTCAGAGGAGACAGTTTTCTCTGTGCATTCTCCCTCCACAATAGGGCTCCAGTTCTCATTAAAGTCCTTACAAGCTGCCACAGTATTAATTTTGGTGTTAATTGCAAAATCTTCTGCTCACTAACTGAAAAAAAATTAATTCAAATAATCTTTTTCATCATGAGCTAGCCAATTTTTCTTCCAAATGGGACTCTAAAATGTAAAGACCGTAATAGGAAATACTGAAATGAAGCATTCCCCTCATTTCTCAAGCAAAGAGTGGAATTTAGGAAAATACACTTTCAAAGCAGAAAATGTACAAGAGGATACAAAAACCAATTTAAAGCAACATTTAAAATACAGCTCATTTGCTACACTGTTCTTCAGTGTTTTTCCTTACATGACATTATACCATGTATCTCAATGTTTGAAGTACGAAAACTCTCTCATATAAAGTCTATCTTGCCATGTTATTATACTTACATGGTATATAAGTGATACATTTTATGTATTATATTGCTGAATTGAACTTACCAGCTGGTCTGCTCTTGCTTCTAAATCATTAGCAAATGAGAGAAGGTCAACCTTGGTAACACTTTTATTGATCTGAAACAAGATGTGAGCAGTAAGAAAAGGAGTATGTTGTTATTGCATTTATAGACAGTTTGCACTTAACTACACCACCTACTCTGTCTACTCTTTATTTTTTTTATATATATTGACCTTAATTTCTCAAGTGCTTTTTTCCCAATTTTTATGATCCTCCAAAACATGATGTTTCACACTAAAGCAGATTTTGCTGTTTTGCCTGCTGGTAAACAAACATTTTACTTTATATTTTGTCCCAGTCATGTCTCTAGTTGACTACAGTCTCACCTCTGTCAAATATGCTGAGAAGTCTATCCCATCTATTCCTGAAGAGCTGAAATTCAGAAGATTCTCCTTCCCAATTTCATCCAGCAGAATGATTTTGCTGAGGTTTATCTGAATGTGTTCAATTCTAAGTGCTACATCTTCTGTATACTGAGAGAGAAACAAAAGAAAGTACAAAAGTAGCTTGCAACCAGCACAGATTCTGCTATAGCCCCTGCCCAAAGCATCCTGCTTTTGCTGACTCTTCATTTCCATGAAGAAGCACACACTGATTTTTGCTCACGTCAGTGTAATTAAGTTCAACAGAATCCACTAAGTAATGTTGGTGGTAATGTTCTTCCCTTCCCTGCAGTATCCACAGTACTTAGCCACTCCATGTTCTAACCAGCCTTTGCGTCTTTCATACCAATGGATTACTTGCCTTCCATTCTGTTTTAACTAACATCTCTCCAGGAAAGGTTATCCTTTAAGAATACAAAGTTCTACCCCTGGCCCTAAGTAAGGAAATCTAGAGAAGTCAGTATCTCAGTTGTGGCCAGGACAGACACTCCTCTAAATACCTTTAGTGGTGACTAAACATGATTGGTTAATGTTACCTGAACTCCTCCTGCACTGCACCCAAACTACGTTACCCACAGAGGCTGCAGAGCTATAGCTGAGGAGTCTGAAAATCTGACTTCCTTTGCAGCCTCCTCCATTAGTCCATCGTGAAAACTCAAAATAATTTTCCCTCTTAGTGAATCTTCCTTGTTCATTTTCATCATATATTATCTGGGGCAGGCACTATATCTATTAGGTGGGTATAATGCCTGGCAGAATGGAACACGTATCCCCAGGGGGCTGCTGTAATGAAGACAGGTATTAAAGGCAACCCCAAAATTAGTACAGTTCTGTAATGACAGTGTAGTCATATATCATTACAGCTTAACTGAAAAGACTATTTTATCCCAACTACTTCCAACCAACACCAGAATTTCTAGAACCAAGGTATATCCTGGATCAACATAAATCTGACTGGAATCAGAGGAGAAGACACCAATACAGGCATTTATATAAAAAGAAGACCGTCACTGAACACCATAAGCAGCCTTTGGAAAACAGACTTCAACCCTCCATGCAAGTTTCAAAGTTAAAAAAACCCATTATTATCAGCACATAAAAAAAGCACATCAGAAAATCTTCCATGGCCCACTGAGACTAGTAAAAAATACTTCATTTGTAAGTAGAATTCCTTCTTTCAGATTAGCTTGAACAGCTCTTGCCTCCCTGCAGGATGTTTTGTGAATAAAAATCAAAATCCTGTAAAACCACGACGTGCTATATGGTGTTTTAAGAGCCAATATCCTTCAGAATCATGCACTCACTCATAGTTTCTTTACTTACCATACTAATATTTAAAAGCTCATTGATATTAAACAAATGCTCTAGGTGAAGGGAAGTATAAATTCCTTTGTTTTCCTTGCAATCACTGAAAAAATACAAATACACAGATCAGCCTAAAAAACACCTTGAGGATCAAGTATTAACAGAATGATTAACAATGTTTTCTTATTCTAAGAAAATCAGTCCTTTAGAAAAAAAAATACTGATTATATTTTTTGAAGCTCAGTCAATAAGAGAAGTGATTAACAGTTTCTGAAAGATGCAAAGTATTTTATCAAATAGCTTGACTGTATTGTCATACAGTACTATGCTGACTGTCTCTAATAACTCATATACAGGAACAAATTGCTTTTGCTTGTGAATCACTAGAAAATCAGAATGTCTTTTGGAACATGTGTGAATTTTGGATGTGCCTGAAATATGAAGCATAAAAGATACCATAAAACCAGTATGTGTAAATTGAATGGAATAAAAAAGAGTTAAATATGAACTGAATTACATCTTAATCATAACTCTAATACCTGTACACTTTTTCAAAAGTCAAGTTAACATTTGGATTTTTAAAGATGATGCCAGCAAGATAGTTTTTCCAGTGCTGATTTAGTAAGTAAGGTGTATCCAAAACCTAGAAGACAAAATTCAATAATGTTACTATAATTCCAAGTTTCCTTAAGTATTTATTCATATGTGGTCTTTTGACACATAACCACATATAAGCTTATCACCCACTAAGGAAAATACAAGCAAAACAGTGAATTCAAACTCTCTGGTGCAGAAAACAAATATTAAACCTCTCCATTACCAAGGAACAACTGAATCAGAAAAATCTGTCTCCAAAAGAAGACAGGCATGCAAAGTAAATTAAACCAAGAAAGGATGAATGTCTCTATTTGGTTTGTAAGGAGGAAGTAAAACCAGATCCAAACTCACTCTAAGCGTCCTATAGAAACGACATGCCATAAAGAACTGACACGACCACTGGGACTCATGGGGATTCTATTAATTGTTTAATAACATGAATAATCTCACCTTGAATAAATTTTTATCTTCAAAGGGCTCACAGACCAATTTTTCTACATTTCCACCTGTGACAAAAGTGAGCACCACTACAACCATCAGCACCCAGGAGAAAAGAAAACTGAATCCAACACCACTGAAAAAGAAGTTTTTGCTTTATAAGAACACAGTGTGTATACATATACATACACATATATATACATACTTGGGGCAATAGTGAAGCCAACAGTTAGCAGCTATAACAGATATGAAAACTGATTGATGGTTGAAATTGCTCTGTTTCAAATACGTTCTTGCCCTGTGAAACATCTTAAATGTTTCAGACCTGTAAAGTCTTCAGCTAAAATGCATTTGAAACCTCACATTAGCATTGGGCATGCAAACTGTTTGAGGAATTACATTTAAGGGCCACAAAACCATACAATTTTCTTTTTTAAACTCAACTATCTAGCCTTGTGCTCTCAAAAAAATTTTAGACTTTCATATGTTATCTTCCCCTGCACTCAGCAGAAACTACATTAAACCACTACAAGGCACTTTTCAACCCCAAACATCCAGAAACGCTCTCAGAAGGTCAAATGCTTTTGTCTCCTTGCACAGCTTTTCTTAAAATTTTGACCAAATGTTCAAGTCTACTAAAAAGTTTTGGATTTCCCCTAATATACTCTATTGTCTGTCCCCGTTTTTACAGATTCCAAAGAGGCTTGCACAGAAATTCATTAGCCACAGCACTCACCTTACAATGGTAGATTCAAAGGTTTTATCCTTCAGCCGTGATCCTCAATGAAAGAACAACCCCAAATCCCCAAGTCCCTCAGTGAAAGCATGTGAAATCAATATTTATTTCTATTTTTTCTCTGCAGATATACCTATGTAACAAACCAAATTCTTTTCATATCTGTGTCCTTCAAAAACTCAACCAAACCAACCTCCTACAGGTGCCTTTATTCCCTTTTTCACCGGTAAGTGAAACTTACGCCATAAGAAAGTTTCCTCCAGTGTTGGAGATACAGCCTCTGGTTGTTGGAGAAGCATGTTTATCATAACCACAGGTGCCACATAGCAATCCAAGATAGTAAAAGACCAGAATCAGGACCACCATGCAGCACAGAATGAGACAACCCAGCCACCTAAGGAATAAAACATAAAGGTCTTGGTTATTTTCACACAAAGAACATGCTGGAGACCTTCAGGAGACATCATGCAATACTCTATTCCCAAATGTCCCACTTGTGGTTCTGTGTCAGCAGAGAGAAGAATAATTTGCTACACTAGCGTGTATTCTGGGCCAGCCCACAGTCACTGCTGGATCGCAGTCAGCTGCTACTGAAGGACTGGGGAACAAACGCCACAGGAACAAGGTGTTCCCAACCCCAGTTACTGCAGGTGGACTGTGCTGAAGTGTCAAAGTGCTCCAAGTGGAGCACACAATTACTCAGAGGAAGCAGATGTTCAAACGGTAATTCAACAATCAATGGAAAAATTTATGCATGTGGACTGGCCATTGGTCATGAAGTACACAGTTGCTCTTACTGTGAGGCTTACTAACATTTTGCACACCGTGTCAGACTTGTAATTGTAAATAATTATATTTAAGCTTGTAAAAACCTAGGCTTTATGTGTTTGTGCTGGACTGCTATCAGTGTATGAAACAGTTAATGGAACTTGATCAGGAGAAAAATCTTGGACAGGAAATGAACCTTCATTTTTATTAATTACATCACATAACAGTTCAATCTGTCCAGGTAGCTGGAGAATATCCATCTATTCACACATTACATATCTATCCTTTCATCCTCTCCCAATTCCCTCTGCATTTCTTTTTCCCTTCTGTTGTCACTTCTTCCAGCTTTTATTTTTTAAGTTCCCTTTTCTCTTCCCTGTACTTTTGTAGAGAAAAATCTGTAAAAGAAATATTGTAATGAACAAGCACAGCCAATAAGAAGGAAAACATGAATGCTGACAGGCATATTTATAGAAGGAGACTTATTAAGAACTACATATAATGCACTTGTAATTAAGAAAGGAATAGATAGAAAGTAATTTGAACAACTACAGGCTTATTGGTTTCATTTGTACTTGAAGTACTGTTAGGTTAGGTTTGACAAAACCGGCATTTACATGCCATGTAAATGAGATAATGTTCTCTGTAGCAGAATAAAACAACATGTTTATTTGATTAAATGCAGAATAAGTTTCAAAGAAAATATCAATAAATTTGTCAAATTAAGGCTCACCACAAAAACTGTCAGATAAGAAATGGGCTACAGGTAAGATTCTAAGCAAGTTTCTAAAGGTTCAGTCTTCTGTTCACTTTCATTTATCACAGCATTAAAGCCAGCAACACACATTCTGCAGCAGTGGAACTGATTATGACACAAACACAGAAGCAAGTATTGATTATAAAGTCAACTCAAGTATCAAACAAAATGTAGGGAGAATTTGATGAACTTGAGGACCGAAATGACTAAACTGGACAAAGACAGATGGTATGAAATGAAAAGCTTTACACTTCAAAATATGAGGTTACTCAACTATAAGAGACACAAAAGTCTCAAAGAGTATGTTTTTCTCAAGGTGCAATCAACCACAAAGACAAGTACTACACCAGTAGGGGCAAGCACAGGTGCACAAAGATTTACAAGGTGTGAAGCGGAATCCCTGCTACTCCTCCTCTGCAGTACAAAAGGTGCAGTAACAACAGATGGGCTTTAAGGCCTCTCTGGTCCTACACCCTCACGATTTGCCAGCAACTCAACGAAAACAAGACCTAGATAAAAGGTCACCCTGGCATTATGAAACAATCAGTTCCTTTGGGTGTTACATCTTTGACATCTACCTGTATCTATCGTTCCTGAAAAAGACCCGAAGGTCTACAGAGTAGAAACTACCTCCTGCTCTGTGGTGAAACAGAACCCAGATATTGATTAGCTGCATTTTTGGCTTTTACCAAAATGCCAGTACCAAACAACTGCTTTATAGCAACTTTTCTTCACTGTGTTCATCATTAATAGTTTACTTGCCTTTTCAGAACAGTAAAATATTATGAAGTATTAACAGTGGGTAGCGCCTCAGTCCTGCGTCATTTCTTGTACATACCTGTAGAAATCGTACTGCTCCATGACTGGAAAATAATCTTGAACATATGCCTCACTCTGTGTAAGATACACCATCAAATCTGCTATAATATTCTGAACAGGGAGCATTTTTGTGAAGGTAGTAATATTTGAACCAATGGATTCCAGCACACTTTTGATATCTAAAAGAACAAACATATTTCACTGTTACAGATCCATAGAGGAAATTTACATTCCATGTATGCATTATAAAATGCTATTAAGCCATTTGCCACATGTAACAAACAAGCCATAAAGACAAATGTAAGAAAGACACAAGCAGGCAACAAAAGCATCAAGCTTTGAAGTAGCACAATGGCATTTCAAAATGCACACTTTGTTTTTAGCATTCAGCTTAACGATGAAAGATGTAGATGTTGAGCCAGAGTTCTTCCTCTTTCCTCTCATTGTAATGAATGTGTCACTTTTTATCTACCCAACTTAAATCTTGCTTTTCATGCAATATTGCAAATGGCAACACTGAACAAGACAATTAGCCACTAAGTTTATAAAGGTGAAGAACAAAATCTATTCAAATTCCATGCCTTGGGAATATAACACTCTGAAAGAAATTGGACTGTCTATATTGAGAATCTATACTAGTTATTTTCAATTCTATTAAAAGAGATTACTTAATGAACTCATTCCAGTTAGTTAGCAACACTCCTGAGGTAACAATCCATTAAGCCATTTTGCCCACAGATTATGACCAATCATGCTACCCTCTACTTACAGTTTAGATAGACACTATTTAGATATACAAAGATACGATTAATTCACTTATTATACATATTGTCAATGTGTAAAATGGAGTTTCTCTATACTCTTCCCTTCTTTTAACTGGAAACATACTTGAAAGAGCAGGATGCGTAACTGCAGGCTGTAATTTTGTCGTAGGCAACACTTCCTTCTTTCTCAAAAAACAACTGGACAAGTTTTTGTCTGTTTTGATGATTACCCCTCAAATCCAACCAGGTAACAAATCACAGTTGTTTTAGAAGTTAAATGCAATTAGTTTAACAGATAAATGCAATTTTTTTCTAGTAAACCTATTTATTTTACTCAGTTTTGTAACTCAAACTCAGTTTTTATATAAGCAATGCCCCAATAATTTACAAAAAGATAAATTAAGATGTTTTGTCTGTGTTTACACATCTCAGATATGGAAAATGAGTAAATCTGCTCTAGATTTCCTAATTCAAAGTGTAATTTCCTAATTCAGTTCTAGAAAACCAGCTCATTACAGGCAACTTCACACAGTACACTATGCTGATATCTATACTGTGCTTTACTGTGCCCAGGAGAGGAAGAAAAAAAAACAAGCCAGAAAAACTTACAAGGAACAGCTGCTTATATAATGCAGAACAGGTCCACAGTGCAAGAACAAAAATTAAAACAGGTTAGTATACATACGCTGTACTACCACACAGGTACAGTCAAAGAGCAAAAAGTGTAAAGCCCGAGTAACAAAACAACTGAGACAGCCATTTAAGTTATCCTTAAGGCATATTTTGACTTCCACTTCACCATCCACTGCATTTTAATACAGCAGCAGGGGGGTTCAGCTTTTCTAACATCACACTCCTAAATATGTCACAAACGCATCAGTCAAGGAAAATTAGTTTTTCAACCAAATAAAGCATCAGTGTAAAGTGAGGATCACAGGATTTCTCATTACTTCAGCAGTAAAAAACCTAACAGATGAAACTCCTCCATAAAATACCATATGGTCTATTTTTAGATTTAATTTAGGGTCCTCACCAAGACACAGCTGCTTTCTACATTTTTGTTTTCCTCTAGCACCAAATTTTAAAAGAAAATTAAGTTCTACATTTCCATTTTTAATGATATTTAGCCAAGGAAATATTACCAATAAAAGAAAATAAAAACATTAAATAAAGTGAAAAGATAGTTTGTCCTCACCCGATAAAATGTTCCTGGTTTGATTCACCACCAAGTCTGGAGTATCATTAAATGCTGCATAACCCTGGGAATAAAAGGTAAAAAAAATATGGCATATTTCTCAGTGACAAATTGTTTGCAGGTTTTTTTTCCCTTTATTCAAGGATCAAAAGTACACACACACTAAAATGTATATGGTAATACTAAGAAAAATATGGTTTTATTACTGCATATTAGAAAAGGTGAAAGTAAAATAGGAACTCTAAGTATATTTCAGATTCAGTTTTGTCTCCAGAATATTCTTTGGAAAAAAAAAAAATCTATATTTAAATACATATGAATGAGTCACAATCATCTCAAATTTTGTTGCCTGCCAGATCTATCTCATCTAAAAGCCAGAACATACATATGAGGATTCACTAAGTGAAAGGAGTTAAAGTGAAAGGAGTTACTCTGTACCAGCCCAACACCTGTTTGCAAGTCTGTGCCTTCCAAACATGAAATGCATATTACAAACAATGAAATCCAACTGCCTCTAAAGATATTTCAATGCCTTCTTCAGTGAGAAGGGGAAAGAAGGGGTCCACACCATGGGGGCCAAGCTCAGTAGCTCATTTGGACAGAAAGGAGAAGCCATTGCAGTGGATGCTTTAAGCCTTACTCCCTGCAAGCCTGATCACTTCAGAAGCAGGAAGGCATCTCAACCCCGACACACAGCCTTTGGTTTCAGAAAGTGCTTTCTATTCCTAGCACATGTTTTCAGATTCCTAGATTTTTCAACTGCTCAAACTAAGCCATTCTTTTTCTAGGTGAAAATCACAGTGTTATTTGGAAAGTCTTGCAAAAATACTAATAGCAATTACACTTGGTCCATTACACCAGATTTAATGTTAAATATGTGCATAAAGAATTTGAAATAAATATTTCAAATAGCTGGAATACAATAAAACTATACAGAAGTATAATTTTATCAATAAAATACAATAATCAATACAATAAAAATACAGGAGATCATGGATTTTTTTATTTCTTTAGCTTGAACCAAAAAGTAGAGAGCATACTACTGGATCCACGTGTCTGCCTTTTCATTTTTTAAGGACTGTTCTTTAAAGCAGACAACTGACAATACATTTTAGATCTGTAGTATCCTGGAGCTACAATGCACTACATTCATACTTTCAAGTGCTAAATCTTGGCCAAACAATGAGAGATATCCACCAAGAAGCAGGCTGAGGTGGCAACAAAAGAATTCTGCCTGAGAAACTAAGGGGAAACAAGTGATACACATAGCCCAGTTTATTAATTAACAGTTTAAAAATCTGTCAAGAAACATACCTTTTGAACTAGACTAGAAAGGTCTATTTTAAGGACATCATTGACCTTTGCAAGCTGTGAGTTCACACCCGGCAACTAGGAAGGAAAAAGCATGCCTAAATCACATCGAAGTAGCAGTTTTGCTAATTCAGTAAATATTTCAAAGTTAGGAGAAAGGGTAAAGAAACTAGAGTGATCTGTAGTAGAATCTTCCTAAAACATTCATGAAACCTTTGCTGTACAAAAGCAAAGCCCAACCCTCAGCGTTTTTGGGAGAGCAGGTTATTTCACTGCGCAGAGCAGCACTTTAACATAGCTGCTTGACACACTGTCTTGGAGTGACTTTGTGATGTATATCCCCTATCGCTGCCCCATGTCCAGAAATTAATTTTGTGCCTTTCTGTGCCTTTAAACCGAGCCTGAGAGCAGGGAGAGACAAAACCGAGGGAACTTTCTAAGCAGTTTGTTTTCATGTTTTCAAGGACACAGAGATAGCGACGGCTCTGTGTTCAGCTGCGGCAGCAGAGCGAGAGTGGGGAAAGTACCCCGTTTGCTTTTCACCAGTTTTTTCAGCTCCTTTTTGTTTCTCTGGAGAGAGACAGAGAGCTGAATTTTTGTTTTCCTGGGAATTTGTTTTTTCCTTTTTTTTTTTTCTCTGCTGGACTGTTTCAACATCAGAATATATTGGGAGGATTTTCCACCAAGGCCTTGGCCCTCGAGGTGGGTCCACCACACCGTCCCAGCTCCAAGGAGGGGGAGAGAGACATCTACGGAAGGACTCTGAAATTTTCCCAGGTTTCTCTCAGCAGAGCGAGAGGTTTTATTATTTAGCATCATTATCGTTTTCCTGTGTGTGGTTGTAACCTGCCTCCTCTCAGAGGATGTATTTCTAAATTTGGCCAAACCGGAACAAATTTAGTCACCCCAAGACACACACATTTTATCCTTTTCTACACAGAAGATGAAAACAGTGACTGGAATTACCCAGAAACACAGAAAAAGGGAAGGTCACTTATCTCAGAAGTGACAGCACACACCAAGCCACTGAGTTGCAGAAATACTAATGGGCTTATTCAAGGCAATCACACTCTAAGAGTCCGAAAAATATTATTAAAAGATCTTACCCCACTAAAATTGGCGTTGATGTTCAGTTGACTTAATGAATTTCTGATGATATTGCAAGTTGAAGCAGCCTGAGCTGCATTGCATGCAGAGTCACTGAGGGTGTTGCTTAGGTGCACTTTAACATCTGTCAAGTTGGCATGAAGTCTCTCTGTTCCCTCCTGCAAAACCTCTACAGAGACACTCACATTTTCCAGAGCTTCCTTCGTTTCTCTGATGGCTGCAAGGATATGAAATTTTTTAAAAAATGCTTTTGTTAGAAAGCAGCCTAGAGATACACATATGAAGAGAAAGGGTATATGCATAAATGATACGATCTTCTTAACAATACTGATTTAAATTACTGCCTCCCTCCCAGAAAAACCCTCTAGCACAGAATATGTACTTTATTACATGTGTTTTATTGCACATAAGAACACATCACTTGTGCTTTCCTACAAAGAATTAATGTGCTCAGGTTGTTACTTTTATTGAGATTTCATCCACTTCCTACTTTTCTACCCTTTCCCCATCTCTCCTTCCTCAGCAGTTTCAGTAAAGAACTTTAACATTTGGTCATTAGAAACTAAAAGCCCATATCCATCAAATTGGATTTTCAGTATTTTGCTTATAATTCAACTCCTAAATCATATAGCTGCAGGATGAAAGGTAAGGAGATCATGTTGCATCAGGCAAGCATTAATGAGCATCTGGCTTTAGATTCTGTCCCAATCACACCAAACAAACAAAAGGAAATGAAAAGTACCCCAAACACTGAACAGGTGTTTAGTAGACGAAGAACCACACAGACACTACTAAAAATACACAAAGTTACTAAAATAAAGTGCACTTCACACCACACAAGGTTTTATCATGGTTTTTACCTTTGATAGCCCTTTCCACTTTGACTTCAAGACAAATAAGAGAAATAAAGCAAAAAAAAGGAGAACGATGACAAGTGAATGAGAAGGAATTCATGGGTGAAAAAAAAAACCAAAACCAAAGTGACTCAAGTTCATGGGTGTGTTCCCTTTGCTCTGTAAGCTGTACCTGATTCCTGAAAAAAGAAGCCTTAAATGGAAAAATAGTAAAGGAATATTTTCTTCAAAGGGAGAGAGAACTAAGAATGAGTAATGCCAAACTCAAAGATACAATGAAGAAATGCTGGTTAGCAGCCTCGTAATAATCTTGGCAGTGTACAGAAGAAAATCCCTGACCTGTCGAACACTAATCTGTAAATAGTTATGGCTACAGTAATTATGTAGCTCTGAAAGGACAGTTTTCCTAGCATCCCTTATTATTCAACAGAAAGGGACAGCAACCTGGAGCAGGAAATTCAAATTTCATCTCTTTTCAATGACTGCCAAAACTAAGTATCAACAATAGCATGTAAATTTTGATTTAGTTTTTAAAGGTATTTATGAATCTTAAGATGTCTGAAATCCTCAGTTTCAAAGAAACATCAAGGCATGTAGAAAAATGGTAAGTTGACTCATGCATAAAGCTATTCCATGCTGTGCCTGTTTTACCATGGCAACAGAACGTTATACAACAACATGTACACCTTTACCTCCTGCCATTGTCAGAGCTGCATCGAGTGCAGGACGTACTTCTTTTCCCAGCTGTTCTTGAACTCTGGTTCCAAGCACAGGTCCAACATCTGTAGTATGGAGAGATAAAAAAACCCCCACATTATACATGGTTCAATTTAAACTGTCTCAAACTACATGCTGTCAGACTCTTACTTAACAAATACATATACTGTATACATACATATATGTATGTTTATACATACAATTTCATATATATATACACATATGAAGAAATATACATATATAAATATACATATATTATTGAAATTTTTCTAAGGCCTGACAGTCAGAACTTAAAGTGACAGAAGGTAATGCAGGGATGCAGTTCTGCTTTAGCTAGCTATAGGCCTATAAATGAAAGTAGTAAATCAAAATATGGTGGAAAATATTCAGCAACACTTGACCACGCAGGTAAAGACACACAAGAGTTTCAACAAACTCCACAATATATATTTCACTACATTTACTACTTTTTTGGGAATAGGATTTTTCCACAATTTATCTTAAAGAGGTCCAGCATCTGGACAGGAATTTTGTGCCATACTCTTTCACTATACACTGTGTTTTCATAGCGCAAGAGAAACTAAAGAATGGGTTCTTTTCCCTTCTCCTGTTCCTTGTGTATCCAGCAACATCAAGGTCACCCACAAGCCAGACCTGCCAGTTAGCTCTGCTGAAATCCCTTAAGCATGTTAAGCCCACATCCCCAGCCCCTGCACCCTCATGCAGTACATCCAGCACAGATACTCACAGACACAGCTACCCCTGCCTCCAAACCCTCCAGTCTCACTGCCCACAAACAGAAATAAACCTTAGTTCAGCAAAGCAACAGAGAAACACTGAGCAGATTTGGCTGAAACATTTTTATGTGACGCATCCTTTAGGTGATGACCGGGTCCTCTCCATTTTCAGATCACAGTAAACTGATTTTTCAGTTGTTTTCCTTTTGATGAGATGGGAATATTGCATGGTACAAAAGCATCCCTTACTGTCAGCACTATCATGTCTGGCTTGGGATGAGAATTTTTACCAAGCAGAAAACACTTTTCAGCATTTCCTTAGGGTGGGCAAACTGAACTCATCTACAGTTCTCTAGAGGTTTCTGCTACTGTTGATTCCCTTAGAAAAAAAATCCTTAGAAAATCCCTTAGAAAAAGCACCCCAGGTGTCACACACTTAATCCTGGTATTTCAAGAAAATAAAAGCTATCTTTATTTGTTGATTACTCTCATAACAGATCCCCCTAGGTTCTGTTAACTAACATCATAAATTGGCCTTGAGAACATATAAACATTTAATTTGAAATTTCCATTTGGAGTGGCTAAGAAGGTTCAAGCTAATACTTGAAATGCAAATATCAATTTTTTATTATTATTGTCATTGTTATCACAGACTTAAAGATTACATCTATTTTTTTAGACCAGAGTGTTCCTCCTGAGAACTAAGTAGAAAGACTACTTAACTACTGCTACTACTACTTTCACAAGCATATTCAGTGTGCAATAAAGCCTCACACAGATAAGACACATTAACCTTTGGGTATGCCAAGTTGGCTGCATTGAAAACTACCTTTAAAATACATTTTAAACCTACACAGAAGCAGAGATTCTGGGCATAGAATTCAATTTATTGTAAGTGGCACAATGCCACAGTTGCACAGTTTGAGCCCAGAAACAATCCCTCATTTCATCAATGCAAACCTGTATGCATTTATTACCAACTGCTAACAATGCACCTTGAATCATAATGTGTACTGACTATGGCCAGCCCATTCTATTGGGAATTTTGGAAAGTGAATCTTAGATTTAAAAAAAAAGAAATGCGTTTTCTGGTTGTTTTTGTTTACTGAGAGCTTTAAAAGTGATGCCTCATACTGTAACTGTGCTGAAGGGGAAAGTGCAGCAGTTCTACTACAAGTTTTATCTCCTGCTCTTCAGCTGCTCATTCTGAAATGGCAAATACATTAAGCAGCTTTAGAAAGAAGATAAGCTTATACCTCAACTCCTAGCTAAACAGAGGACAAAGGTAGAACAAGAAAAATACACAGAGATCTCTCTCACTGGAACTATCACAACTGCTAGTAGCTCTGTTCCTTGATATTTGGCTCCAATTTAAAAACTGAGGAAAAATATTTCAACCAATGCTTTAAGTATTAGTGACTACTGACCAATTAAAAGGAAAATAAAATATTAGCCTGGATTATTGCATAATAATTCAATAAAATACATTTATTTTGGGAAATACTACACATTATACCATCTCTGAGACACTGTATGTGAAAAGGATTTTAGTCTCACTTATCACTGAGAATAGCACTTCCATTTGAAAACCGTATTCTCATAAATAAAGTTTTGCTTTGCACTATGAGCTAATTACATCATGTTACTGAAGCTTTTAAATACACATTGCTAACCCCCTTTAAATAAAAGTACTTACTATTTAGGTCAGAGAGTGCTTTATCCTTAGTAGTGTTGTACTGGCTCACCAAGTAGTCAATTTGCTGAGAAGAAGATGATTAAAAAAAACTATTAAAAGAATTGAAAAAAGAAGTAATGCTTTTCAATGTGTCAAATTGTCACTTTGAAACAATCAAAATATTTGTGCAACCTCTCCAAACACTGGCCTTCTGTTTTCAACTAAGTATTTTATTTGCTTAGTAGAACTGCACATTAAAAAAAATGTCTAAATGGGACATCTACTTAATTGGAATATCTCTGTGGCAAATGATTCAGCTCAAAAATATTAAGTAGCAGGAACTGCGGCCTTATGAATGCTTCAAGTCAGTCAGGCCAAGAAGGTTTTCCACGTCTTCAACTCTGTTACTTGATTTTCTCGTGGCATTAGTTCCTCCTTCATGGAAAGACACGGCATTGATGTGGTGGCAATTTTGAAACAATTCACCAACCAGACTGATTTGTATTTGGGCAGCCTCTCTGAGCTTCTCTTGTGGAAAGGAGTCAGCTGCTCTGTCTTAATACAAATGGTTTTCCTTACTCCCAAGTGGATTTGGCCTTGAGCTCTACCGAGACACCATAACAATATAAACCAGCAACTCAGTTACCACCAAATCCTGGGTTTGGAGAAAAGGCTAATAAAAAACAATCCCAAGTGGAAATCTATACTAATTTTGAAAAGACATTAAATAACCTTATTGATTTCTGCTTGGTTAAAATAATGCACTATGAATTTTACCCCAGCTGAGTTAAAGTGATGTAAAGGTTAACATGCTTGGACATATGGATTTCCAATTTTAAGCATGATTCAAATGTGTACCAAAGTGTAGCTGGCTTGCAGTCTCAAACTTTCTGTGAAATAAAGAAAAGAAGGCAAAAAATCCACCCTCAAAACAACCTATTGATCATACCCCAGTGAATCTAATTAAATTACAAAGTATGAAGTGGACCCCTTTTTTTAAAACAGGAGAAAAAAAAGTGAGTTTCTTTCTAAGAAGGCTGTAGGTATATTTTTGCTTATTTATTTTTTTGGTCTACCTAGGTTAACCAAAGGACTAAAATTTTGCAGGGCTACAGGTTTAGCATTGTCTCCAACAATGTCACAGACAAAAGGCGATTCTGTATAACTAATAGTGTTATAGCTCAATACTCAGGGTCTCTAAATCTCCTGTAACATGAACTCTTAACACAGGACTTCTTTTTCAAATCCTCTTACATGCTGTACACACCTCATACCAAGGAGTCAAGGACATCAGTTTGAATTTCAGAGCTTTATAGCCTATTAGTTGGATACTAGAACTTTCTTCAAAAAATTGAAATTCTTCTCCTTTCAAGAAATTCTTACAAATGTGTGTGTATATATGATACTCATGCACCTTGTCTGGCAAAATGACTCAGGAGATACAGCTGATGACTGCATCAGCACCATGTCTAAAAAAGAAAAGGTACTAATTCCACGCTGAAACTAAAAAACTACTTAGTGAGACTTTGACTAACCTCTGGCAAAAGTACTCAAGTCCTGACACTTTTAAATTTAGTCATTCAGTGGTTTTATTAACATTTGAGCTATTGTCCGCTTTTTTCTCTATTAAGGTGGTTACTTCTACATAACAGATTTTCTCTTCTGATGTTCCTGATTGTCAGCACCCAGCACACTGTCAAGGGGACTCTGGTGTTCTCTGATGTGACTGAATTGACCCCAGCATCAGCTCCAGACTGACCAAAAGCCCTGCTTCAAGAGGGATTATTGGCATGACCTCCACCTCTTGCCATACACCTCCATCACCCATCTGGCACAACACCACGCGCAAACAAGTTTGGGGAACAACTCCAGATAGGAAAACATTTTATGGTATCCCCCAGATGTTTCCTGTTCTCACACAGCCCTGGTTAGCAGAAAAGCAGCCAGAGTTACTGTGACTGAGATGCTACCACACTTGTGGATTCCACATAACTGCATGAATTCCATCTATTGTTAATTTATCAGTCATGTGAAACTAAAACAGATTAATAAAATTAAATTCAAATAATTAAAACTAATGAAATTCAAGGTAATAGAACTGTCAGAACTTTTTGTCCCCCTACAAATTCACTAAGAATTGAAATTGCACATTGTCTACAAATCTTCCTAACTAGCATTTCTTTTTTTTTTTTTTTTTCTCCCAAACACAAAACAAGATATGCAGAGGACTGTTTATGGGACTCTTAAGGAAAATTTGAAAGAAAAGAATTTTTCCTGTTCAGTACAGTGTGACTCAGGTTTACAAAAAACAGTCAAAAATATTCCTGGCAAATAAGTTATTGTGGCTCTGTCCCAGAGCACACAGAAGTATGCCCAAAATAAAAGGAAACAGGAAAGAGCAACAAGGAATCCAAGTTTTCATGTAATTCATTTTTTTTTATGTTCCCCTTTCAAAACCTTATTTTTCCAAATTATTTATCTTCTGCTTGTGATCTACACTAGTTCAGCAGGAGGAAAAGGGCCTACAAGCATCACAGCAGCACAGTACCAAATTACAGCTCTGAAGTTGTTCAAGGAATGCTGATCCATCAGGGTAACTCCCAAGCACTTACTGCTGTGTGAAAACATCTTACCTTGCACCATTTATTTTACTTAGTGAGACCGACACACAAAGAATAAACAAAATGCTCTAGGTGTGATTTATATTAAACAGAAAGAAAGAATAATTTTCTGCAATATTTCTTATTTACACGTCTTCCCTCCCACCCTCATTCCCCATAAAGAAAAATTCTTTACCGCTGGAGTGTCGTTAAGGAAAATTTTCAGATCTTTAAAATTACTGTTAACCAGTTTCTTTGCTCCTCGGACTTGGTTAGTTAAATGCTGGTTGGCAGCATATGCACAAAGCACTCCAACACTACAAAAAACATACATAACAGATATTTGTTAATGTAAGTGCACATTCTAACATAAAACAGAATCAAAAAATTATAGCCAGAAAAACTTCAACATTATCAGAAGAAAGAAAGGTCTCCAGAAATTTACACATTCTCTTTTTCTTAGTACAGGCTCTCACATACACCATGAGGCAGACTAAGCCAGAAGGGCCAATATTGTACTACTAATTCAAAAAAAACAAAGGAAAAGTGATGTTTACCCAAAGTCTTCTGAAGTTATTAATGTACAGCTACGAATCCATTTGCATGGGTACTGTCAGAAAATGTGTATAGCCTAGGTAAATTGTATGAGACTTAGAAACATTAGGCTCTTTTACAAGTATCATTAACCTTGACAAATGCTTCTAAGTTAACTGTGAAAAGCAGTATTTTTCATTTGATAACTTCAGCAAGATTTATTCATAATTGCACAATTTATTTACGTAACTTCATGGATCTTTCAAAAGCACACAAGTAGTCCCTATTAATGCTAAAGTAATAAGCATTTCCTGCTACTGAAACAAAAGTGAGCTAGACTTCCTGTCAGCACTAATGATGATTATTTTGTATTTGATCACCCCTTACCATAAAGTTCTCATTATGGCACGACAGATCTGCACAAACAGTAAGTAAAAAGACAATTAAAGGTCCCATAAGAGACTTCAAAGCTCTCTTATCATACATGAACCTTACCTTTTTGTTTAGATTTGGTGTAAAACAGACTTAAAGAGAAGGATGAATTTTGTTCTTAAACATCTCACATTCACAACAGCTAACCTTGCAGACAAGTACCAGAAAAGACAAGAGTAACCACCAGAGTGGTAATAGCCTGAAAATCAGGCTGACTACAAACCCATCTGATGGGCTAAGCCCTAACCCTGAGATTTAACCAGTAGAAATCTGAGATCCAGTCACCACAGGCAGGATTTATCCCTCAAGGGCGGACACTGCCTTGAGGCCGCAGTCAGGTGCTTTACAGGCAATTTCTGGTTGGCACATTTGTTCAGTCTCTTACTTTGTATTGCAATTCACCAGCTCAATACTAGAGAGGCAGTACCCTGAAAGGCCATTATGGACATCCAAACACAGGAGAAGGGAATCACTAACACAAATGGTACCGTACTCCTGCCTGACTATCAGATTTCCTAAGTTGGGGTGTCAAGAAGACTTAGATACTAGTATTTTTAAATAAGACTTAAGGAAAACCTAAACCAGGCTGTCTATGGGGAAAAAGATACATGATAAGTATAACTCTTGCTCCAAAGAATATTCATTCAAAGGAAGCCATAATACAGCCACATAAATGAAATGATGGAGAGCCAACCTAAAATAACATTACTTGTGTATCCTGGCAAGACAGAAGCAAACACCCTGATTTATGATGCTCCTCTCAAAACTAAACCTTCATCTTTATTTTGCTTTTCCTACTTTAGCTTTTCCAAACAATGTAAAGGCTTGCTCTCCTGGTAAAACTGGTCTCAAGTACAAGAATTTGTTGCTCTAAAAAATAGTCTCTGAAGGAAAAGCCTAATTTTAAAGCAGGTTACAGGGAGAGATGGCAAGACTACATGCTACAGGTCGGGTCTATTAGGATTCCTTTACTAACATTTTTCTCAATATACAAAAATATGCATGACAGGATGACAGAGTTTGACATAAAGAGGTTGCTTCTCTACCCAAAATTTCACAGCTATATCTTCAAAACTGACTACTAATTAACCTCCCTTGAAGTCACTATGGAACAAAGGGACACACAGATATATCCTCCTACTTAACCTACAGCAAATGGCATAGTTTTATTTCTACTATGACCAACACTCAAGCAGCCCCTATTATCAGCTACCTCCCGAGGAACGAGAACTGAGAATGCCTAAATACCAAGGAACTGAGTAACCTTCAGTTCAAACCATTCTACAATTCTATGACAAGCATAGCAAGTAGTTTAATTTTGGACATAGGCAATATATTATTTCTTTTCACTCTACTGTGATGGCAATTACTACCAAAACTCTTCTAGCTTTTCTTTGTTAATTAGAAGACAAACTATCTCAAGCTATCAGGAAAAGCAAACATTTGTACATTGCTGAGGCTCAGAGCTAATAACCACATCCTCCTTCTTTAGACAGAGAGTGTTTTTATGTCCTTTCAATGTTATGCTCAGAGATCAGAAAGGTCAACTGGAAGCTAACAAAACAGTACTTTGTAAGAGCTCAGCACAACCATCTTTCTCTTCAGCATCCTAAATGGAAGGAGTGGGAGGAAACAAGATAGTGGAGATACTTCAAGCAGCCAAGGTACTCAGAACAATTGTGACTATACTCAGGATGTAACTAAACAAATATACAACATGAGAGGAAAAACCTATTTATTATGTAACTGAGCCTTGAGCCAAAATTCAATAAGCTGCTATGAGGAGAAAGTCATACAGCAGAATAAGAAGGACATGCCTTTTCTTTAACAGGTTAAGCAAATTGTTAAAACAATTCTTCAGGAGTCCAATATTCCACACTCAAGATTCCTGTCAGGTTTCACAGATGGATATAAATGTTACTAAACCAGTTGTGGGGGGAACCCAAGCTTTTCCTTTAGCTGAGCTCGCAAAAAATTTCAAGTCACAGAATAGAAACCCTGAGCTGATTCGCATATTAAAAGAATACCCCCTTCCTCGCTACCAGATAATGAATTTAAGAAGATAATGGGATAGAGATTTCTGTTTCAACTTTTCCACCAATTCTTTCAGATAATGTTGATTTCCAGGTTCTGAACAACATGTATTACCAATCCTACAAAGCCAAGAGGACAAATGTGAAGCCTGATGGCACTTGCCAAGATGCCAAACACCATTCTGTTCCTCCAGAGTTGGCTTTCCCTAACATCCATCACCTCAAGAAAGAGGTTATAACACAAGCTCTCTTGGAGGCACAGAAAACTGACTATGTGTTCCTCTATTCAATAGCCAGGACATTTTCTATTACCAGAAAATTTGGTATTGCAATATATGCTTTCTTAAAAATCAAACGTTCCTCCCTTGCCTTTATAATGTACAGAACCAATGAAATTACATTTCTTTCCCAGAGAAAACATGTTTGCCTAAGCTTGCAGATGACTAGCAAGTAAGATGTCATAGCAAGCCTCTGTCCCTAAACTTTCAGTTAACATTTGAAGAAAAGCATATAATTGTTTCCATGATAAGTCTGGAATATCAAATCTGCTTAGCTATGTATTTGATAGGCTATTTCTACATCCCCTGCTATTTAGCAATAGAACCTTACTTTGTAAGAAAACGTTTATATATAAAAGCTGTGAACTACCAAAGCCACTGCATTTTTGACTCAATCTATAAAGAAGTATTTCAAACAGAAAATGACACCCTAAAGGCCTATTAAGATAAACAACTGCATATGTAATCACAGGTTTTCTGACTTCTTTCTTATACCCCTCCGTGAGGAAAGCATACTTCTCACCTTAAGCCCCACCTGCAGAAAGCAGATCTGGATGAGGTTTTTTTTTAATTGAAAGCAAAAACCCCAAACTTACATTTCCTTTACACATCACTCCAGTAAGCTGAGTCTAAAACCTCATTCTAATTACCAGAGCACTACATCAGTGGTAAAGTGAGAAGAAATGTTCATCATAATGAAAATCTACTAGCTGAAATATTCCAAAATCTACATTAACAGCATATATATGTCAGTGTGAACCTGCATCCTGACACACAAGAAAAACCATCCCCATGTTACTAGAGTTTTCTAGAGCTGTTGCCTAGATACACAGTCTATTGCAAGCTCTACAATCAGTGTCTTTCCCCTACTAATACTCTCCACTGTGCATTTAACCTGTCTTTCCCAGCCAAGGAAAGACAGTTTGGAACCATTTCTCTGTATCAAGGACTGAAAAAAAAAATTAGAAAAATAAAGAAAAAGGAAAAAAAAAAGGCTCAATGAGATAATCCCAGAATGTCTGGCACTGCAATAGAGAGAGAAAAGATGGAGAACATACACTTAGATGGTAATCCTAAAGAAGTCCATCCCCTTAGAAATCCTTACCAGTCCCTCCAGCAGCTGTCTACATGTACATTCCACAGGAGTGCCTGTAAAGCAAAGCTCTGCTGGCAGAGGCGTGGGTTCACAGTACTCTGAGGGATGCCAGCCTTGCTAAATGCATCTTCTGAAGCAGCACAGCTCTGGGTGAAGGAGTCTGTGACATTCCAGTCACTTGGCAGGGGTTTGGAAGACCTACTCCCAAAGGTGGCCTCCTGTGCTGCATGAACTTGAATTATACCCAAACAATGACAGGACCCGCCTTAGTAATTTCATTGCACATCTCAGTGTAACCCTGCATTGGTGGACATCATTCAAGTTTTCGTTCTTTTGGCTCTGTCTGCAAGTAGCCATAAATATTTTACTCGCACAGGACTAAACTCTTTTGGCTATTGTCACAGCTTATGTATTCAGCTCTGGCACAGTCCTTGAGAAGTGTGATTTTGGGAAGAACTGCAGGTAAACCTTCCACCTAAGCTGAAACTGCATAGGAACTTTGGGGGAAAGCAGGTAAATCCACAAGGAGGCTTTTTGAGTACAGTACAAGACATGTAGAAACAGTTTTAAGCAAACCTCAGGCTTCCTCCAGTATTTTTTGTGGGGAAATAGCTGCCAGTAAGACTGTCCTTTTGTGTTACAGCACAGCAGTGAGCAACCTGACATGGGCTTAAATAGATCCAGGCATGGCATCTTCTCCTCCCTTGTGAAAGAAGATCCAGGAAGGGCAGGAAAATCTCCCTTTGTGCAGTGGCATACTGGAGATTTGAGCCCTCAGTCAGTCTGGGATCAATAATTTTAGCCCTGTAAAGTTCTATCTTGCCACGCACATCGTTCACAGCATTAGAGACTTAACCAGGAAGTCGTATGACATCATCTCCACTCAACCTGCAGACTGATCTCAGGCCAACCTCTGCCTTAGGGTAAGCATCTGATACTCTTCATGTCTCACAGAAAAGAAAAAAAAAAAAAGCAAAAAGAAATTAAAGAGGCAATTTCCTTTGTTCTGGAAAGCATATCACTAGGGATCACTGATCTGCTAATCATGACCTGGGAAGAAGCATTTGCCTGTGCTGGGTATTCTTAATCCTACAAGGATAGCTGGCAGCAAATGCACAAGTTAAAGAGACCAACAAGGGGGACAATCTCTTAATTTCTCTACTAACAGGCAACATTCCTCAGCCATTATAGCCAGAAAGCAGCATCCTGCAACGTGGTGGAGAAACAGCTGGCAGGCTCTGTGACCTACCTCCAGTTTCAACATGCTGAGAGGTAATTTACTAACTTACTGTCTTGAAGGTACCCTTGAACTATGAAGATTTGTCCTGTCATCATGGCAGGGATGCACCTATAACCATACACCATTCAGTTTTCAGGTCTTCAAATTCCTGAGAGCCATGTTTGTTAGTGATGTCTGGGAGAAAAGAGCATATTCCCATATCTGATACCAGCCTGACCTCTATTTGAGCATAAGCAAGGTCACTGTTTGTCATGACACACAGTAATAGAAAAAAAAAAATTTAGATTACAGTGAAATGACGCAATACGTCCTATCTGACTGAACAGTCACTGTATAGATCAAAAGACTTGTTTCTTCTTTTAATATCATCACAAAATAGGGATAGTTGGCAGGTGAAAGCAAGAAGCAGCTAAAGGAAAACAGAAAGCCTGAAAGCAAACAACATATTTTGAAAGCAGGAAAAAGTCTTGACTGTAGTTCCTCATCACCCATTACACACCCAGCACAGGAATATGCTCTTAACACCAACAGCGCAAAAATGTCTGCAAACTCCAGGATTTACAAGGAGTGCATGCATGGTTTAAGCAACTCAGTACCCAGAAGAAAACCCATTGTTTTGAACTAGTAATATTATCTGGAGTACTGCAAATACTGAAGGAAGTCACTTACTTGCTTTTCTTACCACTACAACACTACCAAGAACAAAGCAGTGTGTGGTATCTGAGGTTCTCTATGGGATGGGAACTGAACATAGGACACAGTCTCTCGTGTTCACAACTCTAATGTAACATTCTGCAACTGCTGTTTTGAGACTGGCAAAAATGTCAATTGCCAAATACAAACATAAGTTTTTTGTTTGTTTCACACCTACATTCTGCCTAAGTATGTATGTAATGACCTGTGGATAGCAACAGTAGCAGCATTTTTATAATACAGTTACATTTTCTTTAATAAGCAATAATATTACTTAGTCTAAGAAAATAATTTCTGCACCTGTAGGCTAATACAATATTATTTGTCATATGACACTGCAAAATAAGTGCTATACCAAGGTTTATATCATTCTCTTTATCACACTTGCCTTATTATTAAAGAAGCAACAAAAAGAAATGTTGCAAAACAGCTCCTCTGACAGTCAGCATTTTTCTTCTGTCTTTGATGCATTTCCCCACCACAGTTGTCACAGCAACGACACATACAGAAGCAAAGTCCCACAAGAGGCAGTAACAAAATAAATAGCAATCCCAAGGCTGCGGAGACTATAAAACCGATTTCATAGTAGATGGCCTGTAATTCAGACAAAAATAGTGGTAATAGCAGGTATCACACAGTAACTGCAATCAATATAGAGCAAATAATTAAAAATCAAACTACAGACTAAACCATCTACTAAGTTACTGAGGTTAAGGACTTGGTATATTTTGTCAATAATTGACAACTTTTCTAACAAAATGATACATAACATTGTAGATACTGATAGCTAATAATTATTTGGCTAGAGTATTAGCTAGGCAAACTACAAGAGTGAGTGCTAAGAGAGCAGTAGGCTCACAAGAAGTAAATGTGAATCAATGCAATGGAGACAGGTTAAAAATGAACACATCTGAACTCTCAGACCACAAATTTACTGTTTCTCACATCTGTTTCCAAAAAGGCTCCACAAATGTCAGCAAGGCTAACTAGAGCAACACCTCATCGGGGGAAAAGGACGCTTAGCTTTTTCTCCTTTTTATTCAGTTAAGAGTAGAAAAATTCATATGAACCCCAAAGGGAAGTATTTCTCTGGATGATCGATTACAATGGCAGAGGTTTCTCCAAACTCCTGAATTTAAAACTGCTTAGGGACTGGAAAACATGAAGAAGCAGACAGATTTTAAGACCTCTCAGGTAAAGACATTTATTCTGCTGCCAAACAGCAAAGCAGCAGCAACTAAAAGGATACCTTCAAAAGCTGGCAGGAGTGAAAGGGAAGGATGCAATGCAATACCCTGACTTGTTTTCACACTGCAAGAGCCCCAGGACCAAGAAGCTGGGCCAGGCAGCCCTGGCACAGCCCTACATGAGGCTCCCAGAGGACAAGGTGTGAGTTGGCCACGCTGTTTCCCTCTGCTGAAAACAAAGCCCAGCTGAAACCGGACCAGGGAGGTGTCTGCACACAGAGATAGCACAGTGTGGGCACGTCCCAGGGGTCTTTCTTCCCTGAAAAATCTCTCTTCTCTTTTCCTTTCCCAATCTTAGGAGAACTAATTCTCACACTAGTACTTTGAGTCTTCTTCTGTTTTACAGATCCACCAGCACAAGGGCAGCTTGGCACCAAAAGGATGAAATTGAGGCTGTGTAACTGTCCTGCAAAGTAAGTTACAATTTCTCACAAGGTATCCAATCATGCTCTAGTTCCAGCTTTGCTGATGCCCTTCTTCACAAGCCCTAATTACCAACTGAGCCAAATACAGCAACTATCACCATTAGTAGAGCTGCAAATTTCTGCCCTAATTACCAATTCTAGGATGAAAACTATTCTTTTAATTATTATTTTTAACTGCTGGTTAAAACCTGTGCTTCCTTCTGAAGAATATGAACTACATGCTTGAAAGAAGAATTTGGCTGGATTTTGCGGAAGAGTTACTGGGGTTTTTTCTAGCTAGCTGAACACTTCAAAAATTATATGACAGCATACATTATTTTAAGATAGGTTAGATGGAAAAACAGTATTTAAAGTAACATTAAAAATGGTTATGGATGTTTTAACAGAAGCAGTGCAGACATGGTTAGTTTCTTTTCAAAGCTGTACATCTACCATAAGACGTTACCTGAAGAGTCAGGACAACATTTTCTGGCTGCGGAAGTCAAAACAAATGGAGAATGTGTATAATACACAGGCAGCATGCACAAAAAACAAATCCCATGAATAATGAATAATTAACCATGACTAGACCATAACAATTAACAACACAGAAACAATAACAAACAAGCCACGAAAGTAAAATAATGCACAGAAGCACCATTAAATAATTATGGAAAAATATTTACAATAAAACACATAGCAGCTATTTTCTGGTATCCTTGGTGAGTGAAAGGAATCCAGGATTTGTCCAACAAATCCTTCCATCTTAAAACAATGACAGACCAGTTACCTCCACACTGAGCATCTATTTCATATAATTCCCAGTATACCTCACAGAAGGCCAGAGATTGCATTACTTTGTGGTTTGGTGATTTCTTCATGAATTCCCCCTGTCATAACTGATGTGATATTCTTGACTAACTTTTTCTTCTCAGTGCTTATTTTATTTTAGTAGGTCCAGTAGCACTTTTGGGATCTTAACACATTACACAAAATATTCACCCTCAATGTTTAATTAACCACGTAGAGGTTCCATTTAAATTATTCAAAAGAAAAAAAGAAAAGGCATTCAAGAAAGACGGAATAAATCTATTTAACAGTTCTTACCTATCTTCTTATCTGTAAAACCAGAAAAACACTGAAAACTAAATATTCAATGACAGAATTCCAGAAGAACTCAATTTCCCCTTTGTTTCCACAGTAGAAAATTAATTTCTTGTGTTTTCCCCTTCATGTCTGCATGCCAAGTTCACAGCTGATAGTGCTTTCCCCTTTCTCCTAACTGGAAGAGAAGCAGATGAGCTAAAGCTGGCAAGACCCCTCAGCCCAAAGTCTGATGTGTGAGAATCAGAAATTTTCAAGTTTTATCGATTTTTTTAATCAGCATCACACACATCCTTTTGAAACCTCTACTGTACAATATTACTTAAAATGTTCAAAATCATATTTTCTTCTGTATTAATGGAAAGATAATGCTTCCCCTCCCTTAAGAATCTGGTACCAAATATGATTTTGAATCATGATGTTTCAAGCACGCAGCCACCCAGCAGAAGCAAAGCAATGGCAGCAGCAGCGAGCTGGCTCCCCTGAGCAGGCACGGCTCAGCTGCTGGACTGTTCTGGCACACTGCTGCCCCTGGCAGGGCACAGGGAGATGTTCATGGTTAGAGTCCAACTGGGAACACTAGGACACACAGCACAGAAGTGGGAAGGGCCTCCTGGGTCACTAACACATTCTACAAATAGGTTTAAAAAGTGATACAGAGGAATGACAGTAGAAATTTAACAGGATAAATAGGAGTAGCAGATTTCCTGCTCCTGCTACTGAAGGGCCGTTCTCAGTGCTTGGTGTGAGCAAGTCTTCTTTGCACATGTCCATTTCCAGCCCCCTTGCTTCTGTGCCAGAACTATCTTTTGCCCAAGAAGCAGAACCTTCTTCCTGGCGCTTCCTCTCCGTATATATTTTAAAAGACTAATCACACCCCTTATCAACTCTTTTCCCAAGCTAAACAAACTCTTCCATTTTCCTCTGAAGACCCGCAGGTTTCCCAGATCACCCTAATGGACACTTCCTGAACTCATCCTAGTCTGAATTCATTCTCCCTGAATTTGAGTGATCAAAACCACAGGCAAACATTTCTAACTACTTATCCACACCCTTTAGCGGTATTCACACTTCCCTATCTCCATTGGAAATTCTTCCAGGGGCACATCTATAGTCATGCTGGCTGTTTCACAGTTGACTCTGGCTGATGTTTCTGTCTTCTGAAGTACCCTCTACTTGTCCTGATATATTTTCATTTTCCAAATTTGTTTCAGAGTTTTGTACCGTATTCAGGTCAGAATTTGGACTGATACTGGCCTGTATCTGTCCTGCTTCTTAAGAACTCCTAATATTTTAACTGCTACCCTATAATCACATCCCCTACACAGGACTAGTCTCAGATTTCTCATGACTCATGTACTAGTTACTAAATACTCTGCTTGTGGTCAGGGATACCCCCTAGAGTCTAACACTTTTGTTCTGAGACTCTCCCATCCAAGCCCTATCTTACATTCTTCCCTGGGTATGCAGGAACAATCTGTGATGCACCACTCTCTAGAGCCCCATCAAGCAGGTGGGATCAGCAAGAGTCACTTGATGCAGCATAACAACACACACATAACCCCTCCATCAGGATGTCATGCAGAACTTATCAAGCTACTGGAGAAACAGGCTTGTTACTGGGAAGACATGGAAGCACCAGTAAGGCTATTCTGATTGACAGCAGTAGCTCAGTGTCTGTGTGCAAGTACCACACTCATCCTCCTGACAGGTACACCATACTGCAGGGACCAAAAGCAAGTCGCTCATTTGAAGCAACTTGTCCATTGCCTGGGCACAGTTAAATTCCTACTGCAGAAACTCAGCTCCTGATTTGAAAGTGGAACACTGTGCTCCAGAACAGCCCAAAACTCAGATGCACATTCCATTCCATCTACTTACTAATATATAAATAGCATATTTATAATATAAATTCACCTTTTTGAGAACAATAGCTGAAGCTTACATGAGAGCTAAGCAGTAATAGTTCTCCGTAAGTTTTTAAAATAAAAGCAGTATTTTTCAATACAAAGTGTCTTCAATCTTTGTGCAACAATCACATTACAGCTGGAATTTTTAAGTCATCCTTAACTATGAATAGTTTCTTAACAGTGGTTTGTGGAATTTTCTTTGTAATTGGTCCCACATTTTTCATGAAAATGTCATACTTGTTATTCAAAAATTTCCTGTTTGTATCCTGTTCATACAGTTTTAAAATACTAATTCCTGGTTTAGAAAAAAACACGAATTTCAAAGTCATAGTTTTCATTATTTTATGCAGATACACATAGACAATTTACCTTTTGATAATCGCCCTGTGAATTTCCAAACTGCTGCTGTGCTAGTTTTCTGATGAGATCTGAAAATAAGCAAGAATATTCCACAGTTTTAAACAACATAATTTACAAAAGGGGGAGGAAAGAGAACAGTATGAATTCTACCATTAGGTAGACAAGATGAAATTAAGAACAGAAATCAACAGCATAGGCAAGTATGTAAGTGTCCCCATAAATCTGTCTACTAACAACATCTCTCCTCAACTGCGTTTTATGAGTTCACAAGAATATAGCCAGGTTGTCTATCAATTAATCAGTTGCCACTGAAATACAGTGAAGGTTTTGCTGAGGTCATCCTCTGCACCATAAAATCATTATTAAAAGTTCATCACAAATGTATCAATTACTTGGACAATGTTTTGGCTATCAGCTTTGCTTCCCATTTATGCCAAGTACATAAGCGCATAAATATATAGACATAAACAGAGCATCAGATACATAATGCACAAAACAAGCATGCCAATGATGACTTCTTGATTGAAGGGTACAAAGAAGACATTATCTTGCCAACATTATCCCAATCTTTTTTCCCCTTTCTATTTTTATATTTTCTTTTTTGATCTCTGGATCAACAGTGAGTACGTAACACCACCAAAACAAATCAGAAAGCCTAACATGTTACTATTTACTGTGCATCGATCCAACACTCATACTAACTTACTCACAATATAAAAAAAAATACAGCAATCTCTAAAAAAAGAGTAGGAATTTAACACAACTAGTGCCACCTTCAGTAAACCCTGGCAGCTGCAACAAATGGATCCCCTTCTTGGGACATCACCAGCCTACCATAACTAAGGCTTTGGCAACCCTATGGGAACTAAGCCGGCAACTGTGGCTCCTGGTCACTGCTGTGACACCCTGCACCTGAAGGAGCGAGGCACCACCAGCTCTGCAGACCCTCTGCCTCAGAGAAGCACCAGTGGCCCAGGGCATGCTCCATGCTAGGCTGTGTAAAAGCAACAGCGTTTGGACATTTGGGAGAAATAACTGACTGAGCTTCTGGTCTCCTCTGATGAAGAGAAAGCACATTAGGAAGGAGCACTCTACACCTCAAAGAGCTCAAGGAGGAACTCTACCCCCCACACTCCCACAGAGCTGAAGTTCATCCTACTATTGCCTTGTTTTTAGTCTCCCATGTGCAAATGAACGAAGTTGATAAAAACCTCCAGTAAGCTATCCAACCTGGGGATCCATAAAGGACCTGAAGGTGTGAAAACTGACTGCTCTCCTCCCAAAAATTTAAGGCCTCTCAGAATTTATCGTAGCACTTGTGAAGTATATTCAAGGAGCTCACAGGGGCTGTGATCTCACTCCTCTCTCACCCCACACATGGCTCAGGAAAACAAATTCCTAAGCAAGCAGTGCCCGTTAGTTCTCCCTCCTCAACATCCCACAGTGGGAACATGGACTTGACTGATTGAAGAGATCCTGAGGAGCTCCTCACAGAAAACTGTATCCATGGAAAGAAAACACACAACAGCAAAGCACCAACTGCTGCTTTAAGGCAGGTAGTCCCTGCAAGGGAGCTGCAGCTAGCAAGACTGCCAATTAAAAAGTAAAAATCTGTTAATGCATCACTGAAGTGCCAAGCCACAAATCATTCCTTGGTTGGGGAGTACATTCCAAAACACTCACAGAGTGCTGGTAGTAAGTAAGCAAGGACTCTATGCTGAGGTAACCTCAATTTGGAAAGACCATATATAAAGTACAAGATAAGGCTGAATCCCACAATAAGAGAAATAAAACCAAAACATATGCAGAATAAGCACCTGGGAAGCTCAAAAGAGCTATGATCCCTGCAATTCCTTTCACGCTCTGCATCTTGGGAGTCATGAGACTGCTGAAAGAAAGGGCACACACCACTGTATGAGCAACACACAACTGATCCACTGCTGCAACTCTAAAACATCTCGCACGCTGGCACCAGCCAAGTCCTCCCTGCATTGAGACCATCCCAGGCAGCATCTGTGTTTCTCCGGAAGTTTCAGCAACAAGGAGATACAAAGCCAGGTGAGGCAAAACTGCACAAACCCCAGCAGTGTAATTCACACTGGTTGTTGGACAATTTTTTCTTCTTCAGCAGAGGTGACATTTTTTTCTTCCTGTTGACATCTATACTACATAAGTAAATTTAAGAAATATGGCTGCATGAAATAATAAATGCAGTAATTTTTTTTTTACAGCTAGATGGCTTTCAGCATATAGGAAAAGAGAGAAAACAACTCTCTTGTTTACATATTGATTCAGCTATTTAGCATTGTGTAGCAGCCACTGATGAGAAACTTTGACCAGCTTCAATCAGAATGTGATATGATGGAATAATAAAGAAAAGCTTTTGTGATCCTCAGTGCATGAAGCAGCACAGACTGTGTGCAGGTGATCAGATGCAGGAGCCAACTGCCCAGGATGCTGTGGCATCACTCTCCTTGATGCTGCTCTGAAGGGAACCAGAAGAGCCCCGAACAACCCCCTCTCATTTCTAGGCTGCTCCTAACTTCGAGGTTCATTTTGCTTTGGAAAACAGTTGGACTTGATGATGTCTGAAGGTCCCCTCCAATGTGAATTATTCTAAAGTTATCCGACAATCATAATGACTTTCTGTTGTAAATTATTTAGTGCAGTAGTGAAAACACTGCCAGGAAGCATTTAAGAAAGCAAGACTTTATTATTGACAAAAATGTCCTTTGATACATTTCCTACTGTTGGGAATTGGTACAAGAAAAATCTTAAAAGCATTAGCTTTTCCTGTTAAATAAAAATTGAATGCTTTTACCCATTCTCCTAGTTGAGCATCTCGTCCCATAATAAGTTAAACATTAAAAAAAAAATTCGCTAACATGTTACATTAAGTTTTACATACGTGTATAAACACACACACACAAATATTTATGGCCCTCTGTAGGCATAAATTATGCATATAAAAGTAACTACTCAAGAGAAACAGAATGGTTGAGATCAGAAGGTTCCCCTTGAGATCATCCAGTCCAACCTTCCAGCTCAGGCCAGTGACCGACCCCCCACAGGCTACCCAGGGCCACAGCCAGTCAGATTCTGAGTATCTCCAAGTAGAAGAGACAATACTAAAACAATCAAACCAAAACAACCCAAAACTTGCTCTGATTGCTTGTGATAGGCTTAAATTGCTCAGTGTTGCTGATTCACAGTTTTATTTATACTGTTTCCATATTTTATAGTCTGTGAGTAAAAAAAATATTACAGAAGTCAATCTAAATATACTATGACAAACTTATGCAGAAAATAGCACTTCATAACTTTTTTTGAAATTTAGACTTTAAAGGTGGTTTATCACAAGGTAAAACACCTTTAGGTTTAACAATAAACAAGAAAGCCTGAAAATAGGTACAAAAGGTTCCCACATGGACTGATTAAATTTAATAGTAAGAACAATACAGGTTTCATGCACAACACAATGGCTGCTACACAGTCCATTTTTTCCCTTAATTTTCCAGAATGTGAGACTGCCCTGCTGAATAAAGATTCACTAAAATTACTTTGCAATGATTTTTCAGAAGTAACATGATGCTTCAGGGTGTTTTTCTAACCAAGCAGCACACAGTGATTGACCAGTCTTTACCACAAATTTATTATTTCAATAGCTTTCAATACCAACATGATTAGATGTATCCCCAGTTTATTAATTTCAAATGAAATGTGGAAGCTGTATATATTCCCATTTAAAAAAAACAAATTTAGTTAGAACTGAAGTGAGAGTGCCTGCAGTTACTCACATATCTGTAGGTAAAAACAGGCCTTGGTGAAAAACCTGCCTACTCATTGCAGGAGGGTTGGACTAGACGATCTTTGAAGGTCACTTCCAACCCAAACCGTTGCGATTCTACAGGTTTTACTGCACGTTGATGGCAATCACAGTTACTACTGCAGAGCTTAAGGGTTAAATGGGGGAACATCCTGTGCCTGGTGCTGTGTAAACAGGAGCTACATGTGGCAACACTGCTCACTGTAGCACAATGAAAAGACAGCTCAGCTCACATTTTATTCCGCCTGGGATTCTGGTCTGCTTCTATGAAGCATCTTTCCTCCCTAGCTAGAACATCTCATCTCTAGCATTCAAATAAGCTTTTATTTACAATTGAATTCAGGTAACACCACACAACCCTCTCTTTCATTATTGGCAAAGTACCATCTTGAGGCTGATTTCTGTCTCAAATATAAAGGTGTTAGGAAGGTGTCATAAAAAGTGGTGTCCTTTATTTTCAAATTAACTGGATTACTTCTGAAATCTTGGCTTGACCAGTACACGTTGTTTCACAGGACCAGTAATCCTCGGCTTTAGCACAGAACACATTTCATCATTGGGGTTAAAGAGATTTACCTTGTGAGGCTCATTCACACGGCTAATCACACCACTGCTTTGCTGACTCCTTCCTGCTCTCATCACACATGCGAAGTGCCATCTGCCCTAGTAAATCTAACTAGCCAGATGAACTGTTAATTTACCAATGCAATTTGTGAAGAAATATTAAGTACCTCTGAGGATCTCCAGTTAAGAAAACATAATCACTAACTCCTGAATTGCAAGAGTACTGTGTATATACACTCAATATCTCATTACTCTGGCAAGAAAATGAGGTTATCACTAAGTGTGCTTCTTAGAATTGGTCTACAGAAAGGGGTAGCAAAAATAATAGAGATTTTAAAATAAGCTGTCTGTCTATTAAGTACCAACATAAATTAATTACAAATTCTTCTGCCAAGGAAGCTTTTCAAATCTAGCCGACAGGAAAATAGTTGGAGTAAAACCTTTGGGAATGCTATGCTTCCACTTCACTCAAAAAATTCTATTGAGCCAGTTCAGCTGTAGTGCATCTCCAGCATTAATCAAATTATGCCAGAAATTAATGTCTTTTTATGCATAATATAATGTATTAGGCTTCTATTCTGAAAGGTCTTCAAACAAGTCAATAAGAACCATGACTGAAGCACTCATACTGCACTAAAAGGAGATTTTTTCTGAACAACAGGGGAGAATTACATAGATAATACCAATGATCAATTAGTAACTACTTTATTGCTATCTCATTCTCATGTATAAAACAGTATTTCGGTCCATTCCTGTTCATCTGTAATAAATAGAGTCAATGGACTACATCCACACTGAACAGTTCAGAACTTCTCTGAATATAGGTCAATTAGTCTGAAATGAATGAATTAAAATTACTTCAAACTTGTTTGTTTTCCTAATTATGAGTCACACTAATGAATATCTCCCACAAAGCCAAGAAAACCAGGAAAGCCTTTCAGACTCAACAGAGACAAAAACCTTCCAAGTATCTTAAAGCAAGTTTTATGGCAAGTTCAGTTTATTGACATTTTAGAATACTTGCTTTGACTTGAGTGGAGCTTTGGTTGCTTCCCCAAAGCCTCAAGCCAATAGCCTCTACCAGGGTCAGATTTGGCTCCCACTGAAGAGGTCTCCTTCATAAAGTAACCCAAGGATACCTTTGGTCCCCTTTACTGTCCCTACCTCCATTACGGCTCTGCTCACTCTTGCTGTTCTAAATCCCACAGCATCGCTTCTCTCTGGTTCCACTGCAGAGCAAGGTGAGAGCTCAGGAATGCTGATGGCTGAAGAATCCATCATGCACAGTTGGTGACTGCAGAGAGGGAGGGCCCTGACACACTGCTCATCCCATGTGCTCTGTCCTGTCTGTGCAGAGCAGGAAGAAAACTCACTCTGTAGGACAAGTGGGAAGTCTCATAGACAAGGAGATCTTCCCAATTCCCACACAATAAGAGATCACTTTGGTCCACAGAAAAGGAATCTAATCCAGGCATTCACTCATATAGTCTAGACTATTCCTTTCCAACTTCAGATTGCAAAGCTTCACTCCCCTCTTCACAATATTTTCCTCAGACAGACCTGGGACACAGCCCTTGTCCTTAACTAAGAAACACCCAGCCTCCTTAGATAATTTCTCCCCCCTCTTTTTAGGCAAGGTCTCTCTCTATACAATTAACTTTTTTTTTTTCCCCATTGAGTTACTGGGAACATCAGGTTGATTCCGCTTCCACCCTCCCGTTCCTTGCAAGAGGCCATTCCGACCCTCTTGCCTTTGAGCACAGCTCCTGAACAACACACTGATCTTCCCTTGCTTCTGTAGCCCACACACAAGATCACCTATTTCCATTACAGATGTGGTGAAAGGAAATTCTCTGTTCAACCACCTGTCTATTCACGTGCATTAAAGAATAATGAGCAAAAAATCACCATGCCTTCTGGACAAGAAAAAAAGGCAAGTAAGAAAGGAACTTTGCTGCTGTACCTCACCACTGACCTGCAAAACAAAGCCATAGAAAGTATTATTCCACAATACCCAGAATAACTTGATTGAATGGAGGTCAAAACCCAACAAATACATACTAAACTGCTTAAGTATTTTACCTTCTCATCTGCTTTGGCAATCTGTCTTGTCACCCTCTTCTGCCTTCTGTATACAGTGTCCTCTCATCAGCAGGATCACTGTCCATTCCCATTCTTTGACTGCATTCTTTAATTACATGTTGTTATCCTACAACACTCTGGCTGTCACAAAATCCAACAACACACAATATGACACAAGCAAAAACACAGTAAATACATTTTTAAGGTCTCGGCAGACCGGTAAAGCATATGCTGCTTTATTTATAATTGAAAGGACAAGCTACCAGACCACCTAGAAATGCACCTTAGATTATACTGCATGCAGTGCGGGACAACGTGAGAGAGAGCAGGCAGCAGAGATGCAATATGAAGCAGATAATGAAGAGATGAACAGCCATAAGCAGGGCTGAAACTGCAGGAGTGGCCTAACAGGGAGAGCTTTAGCTAGAGCACAGGTAGGACTGAGCATGGTGGAACTGCTGAAGACAACGAATTGCACAGCAGCAACAGCTTCCAAGGTAACTAGAACGTGAAATTAAGGAGAGTCCCACCCTTCCTCACAGGAAATAACATTGGGCCACTGAAGAAATAAATTATACAGCAGTGGATCAGATAAGACTAACAGTCAATGAACTTCGTTCTGAACACAAAAATGTTCCCCACTTTCCAAAAATGGAAGCTATTAGTCAGGAAGACCAAACAGGTAATTGAAGTCTTCCACAGAAAATCTTCACACCTTAGAGCTGCCCCAAACTTGAGGTTATTACCTTGAGGTTACTCTTTAGTGCAGCCACATTTTCTGTTTAGGCACATTCTGCTTTCCATTGACATGCACTGACAACATTAAAGAGCCTGGCCAAGGAAAATGTTTGAAGAAAAAAAGAAATAGCCACAATATCGACCGTTACAGGATGCATGGAAAGAAAAACTTCTTTGAAAACAAGCTTTGCAGGGGCTTTCTAGTTGTTCCTCAGTACAAAGAAAGTTCTGTTCTTGCTGAAGTTTTGGAAGAAGAAAAAAGACAGAGAAGCCTTTAGAAAAATCCTTCCTTAGGAGGCTGCAATGAATTTGCATGCATCATGCAGACACAAAATGAAGTCGAAAGCTTTGAAGAGGTATTCCACACAGAAAACTGCATTCTGTCTTTTTCTGAAGGCAACAGAACTTCTGTAGCACACTGTTTCTGCCACGACAGCTATTTTTTGCCACTTGCTTTGTTGGCAGTAGCTACCTCAAGCTCTCCCTAGGCCACCATCTGGTAAGGATTTACAACAGATTACAAGCAAAGATTTAACTTGCTGCACTGTACGTTTGTCTGGTTTAGCACACTGCACAGGCTGAGCAGCTTCTTGATAGATTGGGTTGTGTAGACATACTGGACTTGTAACTTTGATCAAAGCAGTAAATAGACCGTATGAGCACCATTTTTCCTCTTCCTTTATCTCCTCAGGAGTTGCTGTAAACTGAGGAAAGCACAGAAAATCCTCTCTTGCATAACTTGGATTATTGGAAATATGAACACAGATAACTAATTGGGAATGACATGCTGGAGCCCTGCTGACCAGATTACCTCAGTGACTGTCATTCTGGCAGCTTCCCTGAGACTCCTCAGAATTCCCTTCCTCTGCTTCCCCATTTTTGCAAGGGCCACAACTTTCCATGTATGTTTGATAACTGGGGCATACACATTGGTTCAAAGTACTACAGGGACCACTGGCTCACTCAAAAATTAAAGCAAAAGTAATGGTTGCTACTCTGAAGACAGCTAATTAGGCCTGATGCTTGGATTTATTCAGTACAGGTACAGCCAGGCATCTTTCAGCTGAGTTAAACAGCAAAAGCAATACTTAATAGTAGTAACAATATTCACATTCACAACTGTAATCACATTTTAAAGTTCACCAAAATAAAATAATTTGGTATATTTTCAGTCAAAAGAAAGATCCTAACTACGTTATGATGCAATACAACTCATAATTTAATCACACAAGTGTTTTTAGGTAAGAAATCTATGTGATTATTGAAAAATGGTATCAAAGTAGGTTTGTGGGGCTTTTTTTTATAACCAGCAGGCTTACACTAAAATGTATATACTTGGTCTGCTTGAATGGCTCGCTACCCTCCACGCCTCCAGAGCTTCCCCATTGGCTCCCTCTCCCTAGTCCCGCCTTTGTACCGCCCCCGTGCCCTCAGATCATTGGTTCCTGATGCTCGCCCGCTCCAGTACAAAAACCCTGGACCCTGAACGGGTCGGTCTCTTTCGCCTCTGGTCTCCCTTGGCAGCAGGATGCAATAAACCATCATCCGTGAAATACCATACGGGAGAGCCCTCCTGACTCTTTGCTTCTGATAACGCGTGAGCTATCCGGCTTGAATGTGTGTGTGTGAATCCGTGCCTTACAGCTGCGCGGGTGAAAGGAGTGAGCTTGCTGCAGTGCTATACTGCACCCACCGGAACGATCCCATTGCCAGGGATATTGTCAGGAACTTCTTAGCCAAAGTCCAAGTTTGGGAGGCCACTTAACGCAGTCTGGTGGGTGCAGTACACTGGCTGACATTTGTGGCACCTGGTTTCTCTTCTAACATGTAGGTAACTCAATTTGGAAAAAGGAAGAAGTATACTCAAAAGCTTTAATACATGTATGGAAAAATTTAATATTGTTAAAAGGATTACAAAACCCACTGAAATTAATACTTACACATTTATTTTGTTCCAGCAATTTTTGAATATTGCGTATTCACTTGGAAAAGACACCACTTCGGTTAAGATCTGAAAGTTACACAGACCATCTTGAGAGGCAAAAACAATAGTGAGAAAAAGGAGAGGAAAAAATACTGACTGTCATCATTTTCAATGTAATGAAGCATTGACTACAAGGACTGTGGAAAGATCTGTTGCAAAGATCTATCAAGCTGTCCTTACTTCAGCTGACATCATTCAAGAAAAAGCCATCACTGAACAAGACTTAGGAGTTTGTTTTTCTGTGAACAACCACCTAAGCAAATTATCAGACAAACATAAGAGGGCTAGGCTGTGCTATCTTATTATGATGGTCTGTAACAAAGAAAAGAGCGGCTCAAATGACTGCTTTTCCAATAGCAGGCAGTCTCTGTACAGTATTTCACATAATTAACTCAAAATGCTCCATAACAGCCAAGATGATGAAAGACCTGAGAAGTCCCTTAGAAGGTTGTGAAAACATAATTCCAGTAAGTTCAGTGACATCTCCCCCCGTCTCTCTCCCCATCAGTTCCAGAGCTACAAGTTAGAAATGAGAATGAGGTTCAGCACTATGTGGATAGCCTGTAAAAATTAACTGAAGAGGCAGGATGGACAGCAAAGTAGTAACCACTGCTAAGCTGAGAAAAGGATGGTGCCTCAGCAGAGTTGCCTGAAAACCCATAAGATGTTTGCAGTTGCTGGTAATTTTCGAAGAGGTTCACCCAAGGTGCACATTACCAGACAATATGGCTGATCCAAAAGCTGTTCTGTCCCACCTTGTTGCTGCCTGTTCTGATCTTCCCCTCCCCCCTCCCAAAGACATGTGCTCTGAGCTCCTTTGTTCCAAGCGCGGGCAAAGTCAAATGTAACTCAGACTCTTCAGCAGTGTCTGATTGGCCGCTCACCCCGGGTCCGCCCCCAGTCCGCCCCTTTCCCCTTCTCCTAATAAAGATGGTCGAGGGGAGACAAACGCCCTCTCTCAGCTCAGCTACTTTCCTGTAAACATCTCTAGTCGTCTGTCTCATTTGAAGGCTTCTAACTGCAGGGAATTGAGCGAGCAGGGAGCTATATTTCTCCCTCTTTGCTTCTGCTGATGGTATTTGCTCTGCAGCTGATTCAGGTACCGATTCTAGAGCTACTAAAGTGCTAGATCGCCCTTGCTACCTCTCAAGGCTGCTCGAGGCTTTCTAAGGCATTGAAATACAAGCGCTAGCCGGTATAAAGCTGAAAAGATACCTTCCACACCACCTCTCACTATAGAAGATGGTGCAGATATGCTCTGCAAGTCTCAAACAAGCTATCATGCTTTTAGTGGTACTAAAAGTACAGTAATGGTAATTATCTAAATATATGCATTTCTAGAACACGGTAACTTTGCTTTTTTTCTTTAAAAATATGCAAACCCCACCAATGAAGACTCTTTACTTAGAATGACAAACAAACAAGGCCATGTTCACTCACAATACCATACGGTACTCACACCCTTCCCTTCCTCGTAGCCAGCACCTCTGGATTTAGTTGCATCCAGAACTTATCCCCTGTGCCCTGAAGCAGGGAATGCCGCTCATCAGCTCTCTGGTTATACCTTTTGTCTCCCTCTAACATCCCCAGGCAAACAGAACATGGTCAGGACAGTTTTAAGGACTGTCCATGCTGTAACTATCAGCAGGTTTCCTGAGTTCCTCAGTACTCCATACCAAATATGCTCAACTCACTTGCCAGAGATGTTCCCACAGACATCATGTAGTCATCTCATTTGGAAGGGGGAGAAGGCAGTTTAGAGTTGGCAGATATGAGCTGTCTTAATACCGCACAAATGTAAGCCTATTTAATTTATGATTATTATGAAACTCCAAGAGGCATGGCTGTCTGAAGTACCCTGCAGGAATTACCACAGCCATCTGTGCTAATGCCACTTTGAAGTGCCCTTTCCATGGAAAGTAATCCAATGCCCTCAAATTCTACCTGAGGTTTGTTTTTGTCAGTTTCTCCCTTCTGTCCTAACAGTGTTAAAATTGTAAAGTTGAACTGATGTTTTCCAATTGCTGTCAAAGTATGTTTTTTCACCTAGGCACAGCTGGCAGGCAGTATTATACCAGATCAGGGCAAGCACTGAGGATACTCTAGAGAAAGGATTCCAGATGAGCATAAAGACCAAGAATTGCAGATGATCAGCTAAGCAACACTGATTTAAAAATTACTTCTGTATTTTCCACATAATACCTGTCTGCAAAAGAGATTCTTTGTTGATGTAATCCAAAAGAAGTGGGCAGGAAGACATCAGAGAAGCCTTAACATTTGCAACTGTAGTTTTCTGTGATAGCCTCTAGTAGATAATCTATGTAAGCCTCCCCTCCCTAAAACCTATCTCCTCCCTGCCAGCAGAAAGTCCTTTTGATAAGCAATCTGTTAGCCTGCCATTTTGAATAAATCAGGGGAAAAAGAATTACTTTTCTGGTGCCTAAGAAAATTAAAAAGCCAGACTTAAATCTGCTTCAGAAATGTTCTCAGGCTGTTCCTCATTTACATGGGCATGTCATCAAGCAGAGCAGCTCTTAAGTTCCCAACATGAAATGAGCAGTGATTTTTTTAAACACTATTTCCTTAAATGTATATGAGTGGGCAGAGAAAAGAAGAGGCTAAATTATCTCATATCTTCCTGCTGCTCCATCTTCCCCTGTATTTCCAACATTACACACAAGAAATTTCTTTCAGTGTATACACCATATTACCAAGCAAAGGAGCACTGCTATCCCAGTTCCCCACCACCACTGTGTATAACACCTGTCACTGCATTTTGCAGTGTACCTGTCACACCTGCATTTTTGATATACACACTTCAGCCACTATTCTAAATTCACACTACAGCTCTACTCACAGCTGTGGAAAAACACCAGAGGGATGTGGTGAAGGCACTGACTGTCACTTGACAACAGAAATTAGCCAATCTAACAGCTAACTTACTAATGGGTTGATACTGCTCTTTCCCTCTTCTCAGTTCCTGCACAGTTCTACCTGGGCTCCCAACCCAGCTCCAGGATGTAAGCTTCAAGAAAACTAACCCACATGCATGGGGGGTAGCTATCAAACACTAGCTCAAAAAAGCAGTATAACACATCCAAACAAAAACTGAAACTTCACACAACTGGAAAAAAGGATATCCTAATTTATGTTTTTATGAAACATCATAATGGCTACAGGTACCTGTGCAAAATTTTATGGTGCTGGACTGCAGCACCTGCAGAGTCAGAGCCGCAGCACCGTCCTTTAACCTCATGCAGACATGCCTAACCTTCCTGGGAAAATCTTAAGTTTAAAAATAAAAGGGCACTACTAACTATATATAACTGAGCTTATTTCCAAGATCCAGACACATGCATTTGTTTTTGTAGGGGAGCTGTGGAAGACTAATAGGCAGAGAATCTAGCTTCACACACACACACAAAAAGTAATTCTGCCTTACTGAGTTTAAGTGAGGGGGTGATAAAGTGTTTTGATTACTTGCTTTAGAACCTCACACTCAACACAGCCAGTAAATTTCAAAAGTCAGTATCCTAGGAGCTCATCAAACCTACCCAAAACAACAGGGTTTTCCTGTGCATTTTCTATTACAGCTATACTAACTACAGATACAGTTTATTTTCAGATCAAGTTACAAGTTTCTTCTTTGAAATATCTGGGAATAATTTAATTGCTGAATACACTCACGTGCTTTATTACTGAGATAACACAAGACTAACTTGCTGAACTTCACAATCTGCAGCTGCTTTAAAGGCTGACTAGATGAGGAGAAAGAAAGACCAAAATGGGTCAGACACAGGATGTGATATTAAAATATTCAAGTTCTGACCTTCAGTCTGATTAAACTGTTCAGCAAGCAAGATTCCACAGTCAGAAAGATTTGAAAGATGTAGTCCAGATCTAAAAATCAGCTCATTTGTGTTCCCCATAGCAAACAGTACATTTAACTCTTCATACTATCTTTTGCCCAGAAAGTACCTGCATTCAACAGTTGATTTTTATGTAAAAGTTGTACTCCCACTTCAGCAGAAACGCTTACCTACAATGTAAGTCAGAAGCTGGAGAAAAGCAGTTGTAACTTTACTAGTTAAGTTGTCCTGCAGTATGTTCAGGTACCGTAGGGTAAGGTAAACAGGCTTGTAAGTTTTTGTCTCATTTCACCTAAAAATAGGAGCAGGAGCTTTATTATTCCCAGCTTCTTTCCTTTGTGAACTCCTCATATTTCTGTTACAAGACACTAGCTGTGAAGCCGAAGACTTGTTGGGCACATCCTGCTGGCAACTGGAATCTCAGATTAACATCCTCTTACTGCAACTAACAACTGTTTCCATGGGAACAAAGACAAAACTATGATAATTCATAGCAGCCACAGCATCATACTGACCATGTCCTGTCCATACCAAGTTCACATCTGAAGGTTTCCAACACAAAAGACGACAAGCACCACCTCACAACCATGAAGTGACAACTTTATAAATAAATCAATGCTGCAGCTTATGACAATTTCTACATAAGAAAAACTGATTATTTATTTTGTTAGATGTCCTCTTTCTTAGATAAGTAATAGAAGCAACTATAATTTTCCTATTATCATCTCTTTATTTTAAGTGGTATTATTAACAAGAAAGAAAACGATGCCTCTGTCTTAAACAGTCCTCAACAAAAGGAGTAGCAGCGCAATCATTACCATGGAGGAACAAAGGCACACTGAGATTGAAGTGACCTGCTGAGCCTCAGGTAGCAGACCAGTGACCAGTCTTTTCCTCTCCAGTGTTATCATTAACTCGAAGTGGAGGCTGCTTCCCTGAATAAGTTTACACTTAAGTAAACTCACTCCCATTTCCAGCAGTACATATTTGACTGGTGGCATTGAAAGCAGAATCTATTTAGACTCACTGAAGCACTGCAATCAGATATCCTAATTCATTTCTTCTGAGCTAGGTTCTTGCCATATCCAAGGAGCACAGTGCTGGTCTTAAAAGATTCAGCAATTTAAAAAAACTTAAGGTGTTACAGTTCCTTGCCCTGGTTCTGTTACAGTACTTTACGTAAGAACTGTATTTAATCCAATTAATAACTTACATATTAAATCTAAACTTAAAAGTTGTACTTCCACAAACTTGATGGCATGAACAAATTTAGAAGGGAATAAATAATTACTTATCTAGATGTAACTAAAAGCAAACCATCTTATAAAATGTTTCTTGACTGATTTTTTTCATTAAATGAAGTGATCCCTTTCAACTGTTGAGACTTAGCAGCATGAAATTAAGAATAACGTTTCCCAAAGACTCTCATGTACTTCCTATTTTGTTTTATCGTAGCAGTATAAAGCTCACACTGGCTTTCTTCCTAAAAGGCATACTTTAGACTGAAGGAGTATGAATGTTATCTTGTAACATATTCAGCACCATCAGAGCACTATTGCAAGATGACTTGCAAAGGCAGGAATATCTATATGCAATTAGACAATCCTATGACTTCTTTTCCTCCCAGCTAAGAGTACTAATAGATTAGAAAACTGAACATTGAGTACTTCCAAGTATTAGAAAAAATACAGGACTACTAAGATCAAAGGTCTAAGTGATTGCTGCCAAGGCTTGCACACAAATGATACTTTTCTATGTTGTGGTTATATGCAATACACTGGGGCATCAACCTGGAGCTAACTCTTCTGGAGCACCAGTCCCATTAGAATGATGAAGTTTGAAATAGAAACATCAAAAGGCTTGCTTTCTGTGCCCATTTGTCATTACGCTTATTTTCATCTCTGAATCAGAATTAACTCTATTTCAAGCCGGAATTTAAAAAACCAAACCAAACAAAACAACCATTTTAAATATGTAAATACACCATTAATACGCTGAATGTGAAAATAGAACAGCATATGGCAAAAGAGATTATGGGGATTAGCCAATTAAACAGTATGACTCAAACCGACATGATCCATCAAATCTGTATTTCGCAGTGAAGTATGAGGGGCCATGGGAACACGACTTCACCTAATGCAAAAAACAAAGCCAAAGCTCTGAAAAGAACCGATTTGGCAAAAAGTATCTTCAAGGAAGTAAGAAGAAGTATGAGATGTTCAAAGCTTACAAGCTAAGAACATTTACAAGCTAATTTACTTTTGGATGTCTTCTTTAATGCTGGAGTTCACAATACCTACTTGACGTAGAACTTATTAAGAGCAGTCCCACAGGACAATAACCTTGATCATAAAGTCTATACTCACTAATTATTCACATGCTTAGGACACAGGACATTAATTCTGACATACAAGATTACAGACCAAATTCTTGGTAATATACAAACACAGTAACCGTCTCAGTGAAATCAAGTTTCCACAATCGTAAGAGAACAAAATATTCAAGCAGGGCTTCAGGCAGAGTGGAGGCCTGCTTTAAGGAGCTGCATGCAGATGGCAATCCTCACCATCAGGTCTCACAGAGATGCAAATAGTTCACCCACATGTTTAACAGAAGCAAAGAGGCAAAAGAAGCAGAGGTATCCGGAAACAGTGCTTCCCAAAGGTGAGATTACTGTCACCTTCATGCAGCTGCCCTCATTACACCTTGTGTAAGACTTCCTCAGAAGACAGATCCTGCAGGAAAACAGGCCAGGATATTCTGCTGGTTAACCCCTGGGACTCTGAGCACTTGTCTAAATAGAATTCATTCATTCAAGTTCAGTTGAGCTCATTCTTCTATAGTTATGTCAGAGATGCACAAAGAAATGTCAAAAATCCAAGCAAACAGCAGTTCACAGATATACATGCATGTGACCAACCAGACTAAAGAATTTAAGGCTTTGTATTCCTAAAAGTTTAAGCGAATAAATTGAAAGCTGTATTACAAAATAATATAAACACCTTTTATACAGGTTTTATATGTTGCTATATTCCAAAAGGAATCAGTGAAAAACCGAAGTCCTTCTTAGATTTAATTCAAGGTTCACCTTGATATAACTTAAATGCCAGTATTATACCAACACATTAGCACTTTTAAGAGCTAAATGAAACAAAAAGCATGTTGAAAAGTTAAGTTGATAAAACTACCACATCCACAAAAACACTATTTCCAAAAGCACCTTTTAATCAATGAAACCTCAATAAGGTTGCACATACTTCTCCAACATCTTAAGTTTTCCTTTAGAAGGAACAGCTTAGTAGGAAATGAATGGAAAAAAAAAAGTCTCATTAAAACAAGTGCAGTTTCAAGTCTTAACCTGACAGCTTTTAGAGGAACAAGAAGCTACACAAGGCTCGGTAATGGAACTGCCCTTACATAAAACTTGACCATGGATGCACATATGTGGAAACAAATGAAATTTATTTCAAATTTCCTGTGCTAAATCTTATAATATTGTAACCACCTGTTTATCACAATATGCAAAACTCAGAGAGCTGTCCCTTATGGATTTAACGTTAAATACAAAGCAGCTTATCCCCTACTTCTATCTCATGCTGTTTCAGTTAAGAAGACAAGCCTCAAATGCATCAGTGACAGCTTTGAGATATGTAAGCAAAGTTCCGTGAAATTTCACCAACATTTCATTTTCATTAACAACCTCCTCCCCATTATGCTTAGCAGAAAAATATTATTTTACACAGAACTGTACACATTTCCTAGCCGTAACACATGCTACTTACAAAGTCCTTCATATAATTTACTTCCTAATTATGGCCTTGGTATCTACAATAGGGTGAACACATCAATAGCAAATCTGTATTTTAAACAAAAGTAGTTTATCTGCTTACCTTGAGGAAAAGAATTTGGCTGCACTAAGTACAGGAATGCATGTACTATTTTAAACAAAATTCCTATTGCCCCAGGTTCATGGTATGCACCCGTATCATACGTCTTGGCTGGTACAAATCCAAAATCCAAAGTTCCAGGAGGTGGTTTGTATATAGGCTGTACCTCTGAAATAGTACTTCCACAAAACAGCAGCAGCAGCAAACAGAGTTCCACTGCCATAGCGAGCAGTATTCATAAAACTGGAGGTAGAGATATTTGTCCGACCAAGTCTAGAAATCTTCCAAACATTCACTTGGGGGGTAGCTTTCTAACCAGGAGAATGCTGGTACACTCTCACACCTTCAATTCTTAAATGTATTTTTACTTCCGAGTGGTACAGCAGCCTCTTGTGGAAATGACTCAGCGCACCATCTCTGGCAAAAAAAAAGAAACAGCTCATTAAGGTGTGTGCAAGCAAATAGCAAAGTGCAAGACAACCTGCAATCTTCTCTGGAAATTGAACATATCAACAGTTGCAAAAGTGAGCCAGATAGGACAGGAAAGAAAAAACTGCTGAGGTTTGCGAAGACTATGTTATACTACATACACTGTACTTGAAAGAGGTGGAAAAAACAATTATGCACAGTTCCAGGTCAGTGAGTTTTCAAAAACAAAGCAGAACTTCGGTACAGCTCCAAGGGAAACAAAACTAAAGAAGCAGTGTATGAACTGCACTTCTGACTAAGTACAATATGTCATGTCACAACAATTACACAATGCTTTTAATTACCACCTGATGGTTCTATAGTCGATGACAATTATTACAAGTCATACTCTGTATTCTTTAATCTACACCTTTTAGCAAAACCTGCAATCGTAGATACTCTTAACTGTCTTCCAAGATTGAGGAAAAAATAATGTATCATTGAAGTTACCAAAACAAAACAAAAAAACCCCAAAAAACCCAAATCAACAAAACATCACCCTCTTGACAGATGACAATGGGTGTCAGCAATTACCTTCTATTAATTCAAGCTATCTCAAGGCTCTCCTTAGGAATTGAAGAAGTCAACAATTTTTATTTACAGCTTGCTAAAGCTGACTGTCATTAAGATAACTTTGGATGGTTATACATGTTTAAGAACATTCTGAATCTACAAAATCACAGGAGCCTGATCTACCACTACTTAAGAAATGTCAACAGACACACCCCTGGGCTTCCAACAAATCAAGCGACCACATCTTGATCTACAAGAACCCAGGTAAGACTCCTCCACTTCAGCGTGCAATAGCAGCCTCTGAGGAAACAGACCGAAACCAACCAAATAGAAGGCAACAGAAAAGCTGCTGCCCTTCTCTGATTTTGGAAGCTGCACACACTTGATGAGCGTGCCAGTGAGCACCACACCGACTTTCCCAGCCACCGGGCCAGCTTCTCTTTGGGATGCCTTTGGTGATCCCCCAGAGAGCCACTGACTGGGCTGTGCGGGAACTCACTGCTCATGACAAGACACCACTTCCAGCTGGGGAGCACCAAGCACCAACTGCCTTTCCCAAGCACAGCTGGGCCTCTGCTGCCCTTTTCAGCAGCACTACTCAAGAGAAATGCTTTCCGTCTCCACCTTGGTGTTCAGACCATTCACTGGCAAGGAACGACAGCAAAATAACACAAACACCTCATGGCTTCAGTCAGTCCAATGCTACACCAATACCTTGACTTCCAAGGTACTTCCAGGTCAAAGAGATGCTGAAGACAGAAGACTTAAAACCTATAGTGAGACTTAAATCTCTCCCATGCTTTACAGTCTCTGGTAAAACACTAGCTACCTTTCTGAAAACCAGTACTTTGCAAGAAGTCAAAATCACATTGTAAGCTTGTTTAGTAGTCTGTGCTGCACTCAAAAGATAGATCAACAAAAATATGGAATAAAGGAATACCAGATCAGATCAAAGACCTAGAGACAGTTTTGTTTCTCCACTGTTCAAATGAGTTAAGAGGGAACACTCGAACCTGTCTTTCCTCCTCATGGCTTGTGAAAACCAAGAAGAAGGAACAGTAATAATGCTGTGATTAGCACAATTATCCAACCCTTATTCAAAAAGGTGATGTTAGCAACCACTCTGAAATATGCTTAACACAAGCACACAGTAATTTAGAACACATAATACCGTGATTATTTCCCTATCTGGAAAAGAATGTTCTGTTAAAGATTAATGAAAGAAAAACAAAGTTCAGATCCAAAATATTAATTTTCCTCCTTTAATTTTTTACTAAGACTAGTTTTCTTCAGCCTAAAACATACTTTTAAGTGAAATTTTATCATATGCACATCTTGCTCTGAGGCTGGACACAGAAATGGTCAGAGAGTGAAAACTGCTTAGGCTGCATTTTATTATCAAATCTCCAGAAACTCTACAGCATAAAATATGACAAGACCACAACTAGGTGAAAAAAAAATTATTTTGCCTTTATGACACAACAGTGAAAATTGTGCAAGTTTGATACACTACTGCTCTGATGCCAAAATACTTTTTGCTTTTATATATATTCTTCATATATATTCATAACTCTGTGGACTTTTATTGTATAGTTACATAGTTTCCTAGCTAAATCCAGTACTTTTCCTATTAGACAAATTCCCGAAGGCCTGTTCTAACCTTGCTTCTTCTGGGAAGCAAGACCGAGCCACCTTCCCAAGACATTTTCTCATGTTTTAGACAAAAAAAAGGTAGAGCTAGTAGCAAGGAAGGGGGGGCTTCAGAGGGGATCAAACCAAGAGGGGAAATGACTTCATTAACTGTTCTTCTAATTGGGGATTCTTGTCAACTATGCTAATTTGCTGAACTTACAAAAGTGTAAAAGCCCTCTATCACGTGTGCATTTTTGACACATTTTCAGCATGAATGTTGGTGTGCTGTGCACCTGGAGGGATGTTGATTAAACAGTAACCACTTTTTATCACCTTAACCTTGTTTGGCTCTTGATTTTAGGGGCTCAAAGGCAACAGTTCAATTTGTTCTCCTTAAAAAGGGCTTTGAACAATTTTCTAAGTCAGGTTTAGTTTTCTAGAGATTTCTGAAGTACAGTTGCAACATTTCAGTGAGTCAGGAGAAAAAGCTCACACATGCTAACTGAGCCTTGATTCCAAAAGTTAAGGAAACTGATACAAAAGCATCCATTTCAGGGAAATGTTAGGTGTGGTTGTGAAAGATGAAATTGAGAAGAAGATGACTTCTCTAACTGGTGTCTTAAGGCAAAGCTCTCTGTAGTGTGCTCTGTTATCTATTTCTGCCCTCTCTCTAGTCTAGTATAAAGTTGTCCTGGGTTGCAGTGTATTCTATTACCATCCTCATGAGCTGTTGAAATCAGGTGGGGCAGTGTCTCCTTGCCTCCTCCCCCCAGACTATCTTTCTGTTAATGGCCCATCATTGTCCTGCCGCATGACTCAGAGATAACTCCCTCCGGACCATCTTCTGTTAATGAGCCTAATCAACACTTGGCCTCATGACCCATTACCCCATTGTGAGATGCTCCACCCAGAGGGAGGAACCAAGCATCCCATCGTGGATATAATCTGAGATGCTGAACACCAGAGACGCCATTCCACTGGATTTCCAGAGGACAGGAGCTACACGGCCACCACTGGAACTCCTGAGGAAGAGCAGACCCTTTTCTACAGTATCACCGCTTCAGAGGACTGCAGCCACCATTCTACCAGACTGCTAAAACAGGGAGTCAGGATGTATCTTGACTCTGTCAGTCTGAACCAGTGTTCTCTTATTTATTTTTTTTTCCTTTTCTTTAATTTCCCCATTAAATTGTTATTCTGACTTGGTGCCTCCCACTGGTTTGTTTTCAAACTAGTACAAAAGTACACACAACTTTTTTTGGTAAAATTTAAGACAATTTAAAGTCTATCTTATTGCACAAACAGGCAAATAAAACACTGTTAAAATGTTCTCCCAATATAGGAAAACAATCACTACACCTGCCATAAATAAGTAGTCATGTATTAACCAAGACAAAGTGGGCAGTTTTAAGACAAGGACACTACTGAAATTGCAAGGACACTCCGTGTGCTGCAAAAAAACCCAATATTCTGCTAAGTGGAGAAATGTAAGTCTCCAACTCGACATAGTTTTCAGTCAAGCTTTTATAAAATTCAGGTGAGTTTCCTGCAAATCAAAGGATCTGCAGAATTATGACCACATGTTCTTCCTCTCTCTTTGCTGGCAAATATATCATAGTAAACATGGTATATACAATCTTACTGGACAATTCCTCCAGATTGACACCAGTTCTTCTCTATACTACATAAAACACTAATATTTTCAGGGTTACATTAATAATAATAATAATCAGGAACTTGCAGAAACACTATTAAACCTGTAACTTAACATGCCTCTTAGCATCTAATATGTATTCAACCTACCTAAAAATAACTCAGATGTAAAAAGCTCCAAGCAGTTCTCCTTTTCTTAATATCTAAAAGAAACTTAGCTGGGAGCATATTTGTAGTTAAATATGCTAGACAAACAGCATTAAAGAGGAAAAATCTATCCATGAAATCTGTAATTCTGAGAACTGCAAGAATGACATACACAGGAGTGACACAAATAAAGAGAACTGAATAGCAGTTTATGCTAATCTTCATTGCAGCATGTGGCCATCTCATTTCCTCAGACACAGTGTGGCATCACTGCAGTCAATGAGTTACAGGAACTGCCAGTACAACTCTCCCCAAGTTCAAGTAAACAGTGAATGAAAAGAAGCTGTGTGAAACTTTGAAATGCTTACAGCAATTATCAAATAAGCTACCAATTTCATTACTACACACCCTGTGAAGTACTTAACAAGTTAAAATGAATTAAAGATTTTCATTATTCTATGTGTGTGGTTTGCAAATGTCCATTTTTAAGACTCAAGCTTTGCATTTTATTCTGTGGTTGACACTAATATTCTATACATACAAGTCACTAAGCATAACTCCTGGGGTTTTAAACACTACCTGTGGAGAACACCATCACCCAAATCTGCAGCAGCATTATCATCTCAGATATATCTTATCCTGTTATTAAAAATACTTTCCAAAACCAACCTCTGCTTTAAGTTTAACAAGGGAAGAGGAAACGAGAGATAGATGCTTTAGTTCAGCAGCTTCCATGATACATCAGCTCTGAATAACAGAACTCAGAGGCAGCATGATGTCCAGGTCTTTGTTCCAATGGGACTGGCCTCCTTCTGTTTAAACACTGCAACCCATGCAAATACAACACTGCAGTGCAGCGATGCAACGATGATTAACCCCGTGAACTGAAATTCAATCAACCAGAGGCTAGACTGCTACAGCTCAATGGGGGAGCCTGCTGGCAGTGAACCAGGATGGGCTGGGATGGTGGTAGACGCAGTTGTCCATAGGAAGCCCACACAAAGGTTCTGAGTACATTTGTTACATTTTTCCAATTACACATTTGAAAATCCAAGTCCACCATCCCCTTGCACCAGTGCCAGCAATCACCAGAAGAGAAATTAGAACAGCCACAAGAACACATTTACAGGCAGACTGAAACTCCTAAGTATGCATAAAAAACCAAACTCAGACCACCACCTTCCCATTCCAGAGACCCCATACAGCAAGCCAAGTTAGATACCGGTAGGTTAAAAAGGTACAGTTTTCTGTTACAAAATCTGCCCTAAGCGTACCAACAATTACAACCTGTTGCCACAGGAGGATTAAGAAGCAAATAAACCTAATAAGCACTAGGGACTGCAGAATAGAGCTTGGCAGCACTGAGAAAAACTAAACAAATAGCATCTTCCACATAAGGCAGCCCTGGTACCCATCTGACTTGCCTGCTATATATTCAAAACGAGTATGTGCTCAGGTCAGGAAAAACTGGATATTCAGAATCCAGTTTGCTTTGAGCAGCTTCTTACTAATTTCAAAATTAATAAACTTAAAAAGCAACATCAAAAAATCCTTCTGTTTTACAAGTCACAGCCATCTGCAAGCAGAAACACACCTGTAAAAATTCCAGGTGAGATACCTTCCCCCAAGCATAAGCAGGTCTGATTTTCAGCTGAGTGCCTAAATATTTAAAGTACATTTTCACTAACCAAACAAAATAATTTATTTAACTTGATTTTAAGTGGTGCATTTACCCCAGTATTCATAGAGCATTCCTTGTTAAATTACTTTTCAGCATCACATAGAACATTTTAAGACACAGTAAGTCCAGCCCATAAACAGGCAGCTTTTGGCAAATGTATACCGATGAGCAGTCTGTACATGTCCCAACACCTAGGTACTGCAACACGACGCACGTTTCCCACTAGCAGCTGAGACCAAGCCTTTCCTTCACCTTCTTTCCAATTACTTGAACTGTAGAGACCTCTTCCTCTAACACGCTGCCTAGTCCTTATCTGCAAACTGCAGAGGAGCGCGGGTACCGCAGCTCTGCCTCTGCGGGAATACCGACCGATGTGGTAGTTTCTTCAGCGGCTCCTCTGCATGTGTGTGCGGAAGACACAGCCCATGTTTACTACCACAACTGCCCCTTCTCCCCAGCTCTCGGATGAGGTCCGCAGCTCACTCCACAGCTCCCCTCTGCTGAGCAAAACCTTTGGCCAGCCCCTGTGGGCTGGCGCGGTCTGCCCAGGTGCACAGCGAGCAGCCACCGGCAGCACCGCCTCAGGGAACTCCTCCGAGGCGGGCGGCATACGCCGCAGCGCTGCCGTGCCGAGCGGGGAGCCGGCAGGAGCGCACGGGCCCTCTCCCCGCTCACATCCACCGCAGAGCCCGGGCTGGGGTTCGCCTCCCTACCCCCACCGCCCCTGACGAGCCGATTTCGAGGACAGCACAGCCCCAGCCCCGTCCCCGTCCGCCTACCCGAGACTGCTCAGGCCCCACTGCCCGCCTCCCCCATCCTCGCCCCGGGCAGGTGCCCTCAGCGCCCGCCCTCCTCCTCCTCCTCCTCCTCCTCCCCGTGGAGCGGCTTCCCCTCTCCCCGGAGATCTCCGGGGCTCTCCCCGCGCAGCTCCCACCGCTGCTCTCTGTTCATCTGCCGGTGGCTCACAGCTGTCCGTCCCCGACCTCTCCCCAGGCGCCGCTGCCACACACGGCCCCCGGGGAGAGAACGCGCACCCCGTGCCCGCCGCCCCGCTCTGCTCGGCGGGCGGGCCCGCCCTGGCTCCCCGCGGACCAGCCGCATCCTCCCCCCGTGCCGCAGCCCCCTTTCCGCGGCCAAACCCGTCCCTCCCGCCATCCCGCTCCCCGGCTTTCCTCAGCACTGATCTGCCCTCCGGCCGCCCCTCTGCCCCCGCCTCACCCCGCGCTCTCAGGGCGCCTCCATCGCGCCGCTCCCACAGGTCGCTCTCCCCAGCGCCTACTGAGCACACCGGGATCTCTTCCGCGGGCAGCCCCATTCCCCCGGGCACCCGCCTCCCTCGACGGCCACCCGCCCCCCTCACCCAGCTTCCCACGGAGCTCCGCCGACCCTCTCCTCCCGCGAGGGAAGGGGCCGCGCTCTCCCGCCCAGGACCTTCTCCCGCCCGCAGCAGGAGAAGGCGGAGGAGCCTTATCCCCGCCTGCTGCCCCCCACGGCCCCGGCGAAGCTGCCCCGGGACCCCTCCTCACGTACCCCCCCGCCCGCAGCACTGACCGGTCGAGCGGGGACAGCGAGCCGGAGGCCAGCACAGCACCGCCCGCTCCGCCTCAGAGCGCCGCGGCTGCTGTGGTGGCGGTGCCGCCCGCGCATGGATTACGGAGGGCGGGCTCTGCCCCGGGCCGGGGCTGCAGGACCACCCCGACAGGCCGGGATGGAGGGGGGAGGAAGAGGAGGAGCGTGAGGGGGTTTAACCCCGGCGGGATGTGCTGGGCGAGAGGAGCTGGAGATAGGGAGATGCTCTGTGCCGTGGCTGGTCCAACACGGCCGAGCGGCTCGGGCTGAACCCGCACCCCTGCGAGTGCGCGGCGATCGCCGACCTGTTGCATCCCGGGCTAGCTCCTGCCCTTTTCCGGCCGGGAGGGGCCTCCGCCACGCCGGGACCCGTGGCTGGGCTCCGCCGAGGCACATCCCTCCTCGCCGTCCCAGACGTGGCCGTGCCATCTTCCCTTGGTCACTTCCTCTGGGGGTTGGTTCGAGGTCAGGCGGGTTTGCTTTTCCCATCAGGATGACTTACTTACCCCATTAGCTTTTGAAAAAAAAAAATCCTGTTTTACTCCTCTCGAGGGGTGTCCTTATTTCCTGATGGGTTTGGCATGTTCTTTAGGGCTGTTATCTATATTCCTAAGTGTTCCCTGTTCCCGAAGGCCAGGGATTTATTAGTAAAATGAGAAGTGTTTTTCTTACAGGTTGCAGTACAGTAACATACACTTTCAAAGGCTGCTGTGCTTTCCTTCTGCGTTGTGCAGATTTTTTGTGCTTTTGATTTTTATTTGCAACTTTGGTGTATTAATGTAGTTCCTCTATTGCAATATTAAAATACAAACATGATTCTTGCCTCTGTTACTACACCCTCTGTTATTCAGCATCACAAATGCATTGCAAGATAAAGCAAGAATTTTTGCTGAATATCCAAGGTTATGCTGGTTCCTTGGAAATCTGTAAAAAAACTGATGGAGAAAGCAGTTAGTCTCCTTTTTGCAGGTAGAAACATATCAAGACTAGAGCTATGGCAGCACTCTGCACTGCTAATTTAAGCCTGGCCAAACATCGAACAGTTTTCCCACAAGGTGGTATTTGGTGTTGCTGAAGTCTACCCGTATTTCAGCTCAGGGCATTTGCCAGCAATGTACATCAAAGAACAAGCTGCCACTCTGGCTGCACATAGAACAGTTATCCTGACCAGACCTAATCTTGGCTTGTTCAGCAGGAGGATATGTAAAGGCACAACCCAAAATGGAGTGGTACAGAGCTCAGAGAAAGGCTCTTGTCCAAGTTCTTGTTGTAGTTGTCATAGGCACCCTAAGCCATATGTCAGAGAGGGACAACACAGTAGCCTTGGGGAAAACAGAACACCTTGACAGATGGACCAATGTCTTAAATTAGTCAGATAGTCTGAAAAAGAGAATTACAGTTCCTGTCTTAAGGTTCGGATGAAACTTGTTCTAAATACATGAGAATAGTCCTTCCAAATAATGGGTCATGAGTGTGCAACACTAATGAGTTAATTGTTAATGAGACAATATGGTGATTTGATTCCCTTGCTTCCATTCAGGGTTAAACCAGAAAGGCCAAGTCCTTCTGACCTCAGTGACTAGCTGACTGACTTTAAAATGCAGAGAGAAGGCATATGGCTACAGTGATAGATATCTGCAAGGGTGGAATAGTCTGTAGGGACTTGAAGAAAATGTGGGAATGCAGAGGAGAAGAGCGTGGAACAAAGCTGCAGAAAATCTTGACTTGTTGGAGCCAAAGACGTTTAGATTATTCTCTTGAGTTACTAATTTATACAAGTTATAGGTTTTCTACCATTTATGGTAGGCTACCACAGTACTTCTGGATGAGAAATGCCTGTAATTTGCATAAACAAGGACATGAAACTAGAGTTACAGGAAAAGACACTAGCTTTCAGAGAAAAATTGAACCTGAGTTAAGACCAATACTGCTAATGGAGGTATTTCTTCAGCAGACTAAGCTAATACCTATTTTATGATTAGTATTATCCATGGATGACAGATCTCCTGTTTATTTTCATGGATGTTGCTATCAGTATAAGAAAGCTTTCCAGTCATATCTGAGCTTCTCTCTACTGTTGGATCTAGCCTGAAATAAAGGTGCCTAAGGTGTCTGGAAGTGACTGAATTAAGACAATTTATATTGTATTAGGTACTGAAAATGTGTTGTCTGAGTAGCACCTAGTTAAGAGCTTGTCACTGTGAGATGGTAAATGGAAGCATGACCTCTTCAGCTGCCTCCAGATACATTGCTAGCAACCCCAAGCATGTGTCTGACCTGAAACCACTCCAAGCAGCTGGTGACCTTTCCTTGATGTTTATTCTCTGCTATCTGCACATCAGGTAGAGGCAGACAACTGTAAAGTGGGAAATACTGCACCAGTTTGCTGCCCTTTCCCTCTCTCCTTGTGTCCCTGCGTCCAAATCACAGCTGTGCCTGGGCTTACTTAGCTGCCCACTCCTGTGGGCATGGCGAAGGATGTGCTGGTCTGTGGTTTGCCTGCATGTGGAACAGTCACATTAGAGAGGCACAATGTGCAAAAACAGTGTGGAGTCTTAGCAAGCTCAGAGAGCATCAAGAAAACTTGTCCTTGAGGGAATACATCATCTTCTCTCTGTGGTCCTTTGTGCCTTATTAGGGCGATCGGGCTAAATTTAATCAGGATGTCTTCTAGCTGTTCTTTATGGCCAAAACTTTTAAATGATTGCAGCACTCAGAGCTGTGGTCAGGTTCCCAAGGCAGCTGAACCCGTAATTTCTCACATAAATGAGGAAGCAGTCTTTCAAATCACAGGACAGTAGATGATAAGGCCTCCAAAAACCTGCTATAAACATCCAAAACAGGAACAGCTGAATGAAAAAATGTGGCCCATACTCTGTGGTGAGAATTTGAAAATCTGGCTGCTTATCAATTGTCTCTGTTATCTCAGAGGAAAATCCTCAGATAACAGGAAGATACATGAGATTTAGAGCTTAACTATAATGGTTGTATCATGTTATTGATTTTTAAGTAGAGCTTGTGATTAAAGGTCTATTAGATAAATAGCCTTTTTTGTTAGCTGGAGACAAGCTAGGTGTAGTATCGCCTGAAGAGGTTTTAAATCATAACTCCAAACTTTCCACCTCCCAAAAAGAAAAAGCACAGGGTATAAAACCTCTTAAACCTCTTACATTGTGTTTAGTCTTCTTCTGGATGTTTGTTTAGGGAGAGAAGGGTGCACGGAAGTGTGGGAGAGGAGCAGCATGCCTTCCATGCACTAGGCCTATGGAGGAAAGTGATTTACATACCCTTAGCCAAGAACATGGCAGAGCGCCAGCATCCAGCATTCTGCCAGCATCCCAAAATTGAACCAGTCTATGTATCTATCCCTCTTACCATCTCTACCCATTAGCCCGATGCCTGCCCACTTTGCTCTGCTTTCTGTGGGTTACAACCCCTGAGTCCTTCCTTCTCCTCTGCCATGGTGCACCCTGCCTAGCTCTGCCCTCCCTCCTGCCACTCAATGCCACCCTTCCCTTCTGGGCTGGCTTAGCCCTTTGAATTCTGCCAGCCCTCCCAATTAGTGAATACTGCCCAGCAGCACTCACCAGCTACCTGCATAGCCCATGCCCTCCTGCTCAGCTCCCCATCGTCACTGTTTCTCCCCTCTCTGGCATCCACAGCTGCAGCCTTCCTCATCCTTAATTCTTCTGTGGGATGCGAGGCTTAAAGGATTACAGGCTGTGTGAGTTCACAACCTGAACTCCAAGCTGTGAACTCCTTGAGGCTGGAGACAGGCTCACCCAGGCTCTGCAGGCTCTGTGAGAGTAGAGAACTGGGGTTAGAGCAAGCAGGAAGAACATGTTGCTGTATTAGACACAAAACATGTAAAATTTGAAAGAATTATTGGAATCCATAAAAATGGTGGGAAACAGTATGACTGCTGTGTGCTATACTCTTGACATGTATTTGCTTAATTTCCTACTCCCAAGGAAAAATAAAATAATGAAATGGACAATGTTACTCACATTAATTCTCAGGCTTAGAAAACAATGTGACTTTTCATTGTAGACCTTTGATTCATGTCAGTTTAGGATATGATTTCAGTAAGGATTGCCTTCATTTAAATGGGAGATTTATATCACTTTAGGACGCCTTCAGAGAGTTGATGTTTCGTCAGCTACACCTGTCTTGCCATTACACTCTGTTGTGCCCCTTTCTTGTGACTGTGATAGATCTGCATGTCAACTCGTCAGGGAACTTAAAAATTATAGTCGCTGTTTTTCATCTGAGGAAACAAACCAGTAGTAGTTGCTATAACAGATTTCACAGCTAAGCAAAGATACAAAATGACTGGGATTACATGATGCATGTACTTGGAGCTTGTATCTTCTTCTATGAGCTCCGCTCCCACCCCCCCACCACCAGCCCCCACCCCCCCTCCCCCCCCAGACTCATTCTGTTTTTCCATCATTTCTGTGTTTTATTTCTACTTGCAAGCTTTGACTTTTGGCATCGTGATAAACTACAAAGTCAGGAATGCTTGAAACAAAAATGGGAAAGGTACATGTCTTTTCGACACTAGAACAAAATTAGTAACCCAAAAGAAAATCAAAATGTCTTTGGCTCCAGCAAGGCAAGATTTTCTGCAACTTCATTCCATGCTGTTCCCCACATTTCCACATTCTTTTCAAGTGCCTGGCTTGCTTCTGAGTTTGGTAATAGGTTGGGGAGCAATGGCCAACTATCACTCCAGATTTTGGTTCCAGCTTCAGCACCTCACACTGCTCAGGTGACGAAAGGTCCTGGTCAGCATCTCCAAGGTTCTTTCTGTGGGAACTGTATGTACTGAGTTGTCTGATAGCTGACATGGCCGTATCACCAAGGGCATTTCAGTTTGTTAGAATGCAACTTATGGCTTTAAATAAACACTTTCAGATGAAGTCCTGAAAATCTCCTGTACATGTGTAATTGCACCTGATAGAAAAAGAGACTTTAAATCAGGATGCTCCTGTTTACCAAACTTGAACACATGGTTTGGTGCCTTCCCCTTCAGAAAGGAGGGTACTGCCGTGGGAGACATCTGTTCTCAATACGGGTAATCCCTTGCTTGTGACCAGTTAAGCACTGGCTACCAGTACACCTGTTTCTTCTGATATACTGGTATCTTGTGGGGGACATACACGCTTCAGATGGGCTGGGTCCCACAGGCACAGGCACAGTCACAAAGTTGAGTCCTGGCTAATGAACTCATCAGAGCAGATGGTGCTAGTGGCCAGCAGCTGTATGTGGGACAGCACAAGCCTAGACAATGCTCAGGCTACTGTCATGGACAGCCAGAGATGAGAACTGATAGATTCTTCTCCACTCTTGTGGCTTGCTTATTTTGCTTATTTTTTAATGAATGCATTTGTAAATTTCTTCTGAAAGCCAGGACCTGAGATGGACTGCTTGGGAAGAGGTGAGAGGTGCTGTAATACATGGTTTCCACAAACTTTGAATCCAATAAAAGTATCTGTATGTCAGTAAGAAAAGAACACTACAGAAATATTTAATCAGCCAAACCAAGTACACACATGAAAGCTATCACAGAAGCAAAGTCATTGATCTGGATAGTCACTTGTCAGGAAAAAAAGAGATCAGTTTTCATCTCTGTGACCCTCTGACAAGCAGAAGCCCCCTCAGCACAGGGTGACTATCCCATGCTTTCCACAAAACATAATCCTACCTCAGGAGCTTAACTGCTGCAGTGACCTTCTTTTGTCTGCTTGCTCTGTAGTAAATTCTGTCTGACGTTAGTAAAGAAGATTGGTAGAAGGTTATTTTTAATATCAGTATAAAATAATCTGTAACACAACAAAACACTAGAAAGGGAGGCATCCGTTCATTATGTTTTCAGGGAGAATGACACCACCACCTACAGCATCTTGTATTGAGCTCATAAACAACATACATTGCAGGATTAACCTGACAGGACCCCTTTGCTCTAGTTTCTATTATTAACTTTACACCTAGTGCAAGTCTCCTCAAATGAACTATATGAGGTGTAACAGTTTATCTAATACAGAATATACCTTAGCTGTAAATTTATTAGCAGGGTAGCACAGGCCTGGGTTTTATAAGCCCTTCACAGACACGTGCTGAGTACCTGATCCCTAAGGTTCTTACAGTGTGAGTAGAGAGCAATTTTTATCATTGTTGAGGTTTTATGGTTTAGGTGATGAACTTTTCCCTCCCTCTCCTCAGGTTCACCTCCACACTTAAAAATCCCCCCAACATTTCTGTCCTTCCCCATGCCAAGCTTCCAATTTCCACTGAACAGTTGGGATAGCAGCCTGCTACCCACAAGCTATTACCACACAACATAGAAGTGCAGCTTCTCCCATTTGCTGCCTCACAGCTCCAGCTCCCTCCTTGGTCTTCTCCAGTTTGATATAAAACCGTTCATTATGGCTGAGCAAAAGACTACAGGCCTGATGATAACATGATCCAAGCAAATTGACATTTTTTCCCTATAATGTAATTAATTTTTTTTTTCAAGGAAGGTATTTTCAGAATTTTGTGAAGCTTGGGTCTTTCTTTCCCTGATGTTCTCATTAATTTATTATTTCCTGTATTTTACCTTCCTGTTGATAAGCTATAAGAGACCAAGAAATTGTGAAGTATTTCTACTGTTGAAGCATGTAAGATATAAAAAAGAAAAGCTTTAACCCTGTTCCTTCATCTTTCTGCATGTTAGAATATCAAATGATTTTCATATCGTAAGTATTGAATATATGAACACATATGTTGGAGGACACCTGAGGTTTGTCGCTTTAAAGTTAATCTGTAATCTTAAAATGAGCCTGAGTTAAGAGGTAACACAGCTGCATTTGTGCAGGCAGCAGAGCAAGAATCAGCCTCATGCTCCAAGAGCCACAGAGTGCCTCTTGGTTCTGCCCTGCTGCAGGCTACAGCTTCCATCCTTCTCTGCTTGAGTTCACAGTTGAGCTGATGAGTACAGCAGGGGCGCATCCATGTTGTTATGCTTGTTTGCTCTTTACTCAAGTGCCCAGTCTCTGGTTCCATAAGTATGAGTCCACATGAGTCTCCAGACTGGTACAGTTCGAGGAATAGTGAAGTCTGGGGGTGAAGTTTGTTCACCTGAGTACATCCTGCAGTCTGCACCCTTTGGCCTGGGATTAGAGGCCTGCATATACACAGAAAACAGACATTGCACACATAATCTGAGCAAAACAAAGACTAACTTTCATTAGGTTTGCTCATCACCTGCTTTCATAAAAGGGACTGCGTCAAATCCTGCACTCTTCGGTCTGCACTGCATTCTGTGGTCAGGTGTTGTTTAATAAGCTCCTTGATTTATAGGTTTTTTTTCTTTTAAGACTGAGAGGACTGTTCTGATTCCCTTGCATGTGATTCATATTCACAACATACACAAATCCCTGAAGACTCATACTAGTTTCAATACTAAGCTAGCAGGTATGGCAGACTCCTGGGAAGATGTACCTGGGTTTCAGATTAGAGTAGACTTTGGTGTACTCTGAAATGTCTGAACATCTTCTCTCATTATTAAAGACTAAAATTTTAGCCTTGACCTCGGTAGTCTAGTTTAATTTTCCAGTTTATTTTTCACTCTTTCAAACAGCCTCACAATAGTGATGACCAGTGTAGTGGCTCCAGAGTACCAGGCAATACCAAAGAATAAGGTGTGGTACAACTCAGTGGTGATATGAAGTCTTCAAGTCTAACCTCTACATCTTGGCCCAACACTGTTTGGTGCCATTTGACCTTTATGAGATTATTTAGTCTTTTCCTTTGACAAACTGAAGATATTATGATAGTGTAGCACCATTCTTGAATCTTGCCAGGTAGGACTTCTATGTTTTTCTCTTTTTTTCTGAATTATGTATTAGAAAAAAACATGTTAAATAATAAAAGAAGTTTTAAAAAAGAGGGTCTGTACTTGGGACAGGCAGTGGTCCAAAGTGGACATGACAGATAAAAGATAGGGATTTTGGAGCCAATTCCAACTAGAAATCAGCAGTATTCTCTTCAACATATGAAGCCTGCAAATCCTCCACAGCTGCTAAGGTAGAAAAGGCCTTTTGACAAATCTGGAAGCCATTATTTATTATTCTAATGCTTTATCTATAAATCTGAGCCTCACTCATATTGTGGCAGTCTTTCTGCTCTTTAATTCCCTGGACATTGAGTTACAGATATTTGAAGGTCTGAGGTCTAATAGCTTAGAGCTTGGATTGCAAACTCCTGTTGCCATTTCTCTCACTAAATGGATACTTCATTAAATTCCTCTGCATTTCATTCTGCCCATTTGATGAGGCAGTCACAGAAAGGCCTTAAAAGGGAATTAGGGGCATAGGCCAAGTGATAGTAATTTTCACCATGTTTTGGTTAAGCTTTCTCTGTTTCTGTTTCACCTTGCTCACCCGAGCATTTGCCTCTGTACAGGCTTGAATATTTGCTTTTGCAGATTTGTAGTTGTTACCCTCTGCTATTTGTAGAAAGGAAATAAATAAATTCCCAATTTGTGCTGTAGTTGTAGAAGCAATCATCCTATAAAAAGTAATCCACAATTCACTGCAGTAAAATGTATTAGTTTATACATTCTGTATGAGCTGAGAGTTGGTACAGTAAAAGCATGTAATGAAAAAGTGCACATGAGATGTGTTTTGAGCTTTCTTCAGCAGCTGTTTCATATTATGAAACATGCACAGTGCAGTGGTTTTGTAATTGGATTTAAGTAGTTTGCAGAATATCTCAATACACAGAGCAAAACCCAGCAAAATGTTATAAAAACTTGTGCATAGTAATTCTGCCCAAGAGTTGCCAAAGAAAGAGCAGACAGATCACATCAAAAATATTTCCTGCTTATATGAATCTACAAAAATTCCCAGAAATACTAGGAAGCATTCCCTGGGATGGGAATGAATACAGTTTACACTGAACTCAACAAGAGGAGATATATGTGTGTTTAGCTGTCGGCCAAATTTTAATTCTGGTATATATCAAATGTTATTAGTTTATACTTAATGACACAGAATACCACATAAACTTGAAAAATTCTTCCAGTTGAATTTCCAGTCTAATTTTGTTTATATTATAGTCATTTTGATATTTCTTTTCTGTAAGTATCTTGTCTTTTGCTTTTTACTGAGATGCTTAATGTTTTTTTTAACATTGAGGTTCTTCTGTGATGGAGGAGGGGAGATAGTATTCTATAATTGGAAGCTTAAATCACAGAATCATAGAATACCAGGTTGGAAGGAACCTCAAGGATCATCTCATCTAAACTTCTTGGCAGAGGCACTTAAAGATTTAAAGTATATTATTTTCTCCCTTTCTTTAAGAGGGGAAAAAAACCCCAAGATATTTTTGCTGCTGAAGCAAGGATTTGCAATACTATCAGGGGCTGCTGTTCTATTTGTGAGCTAAGATATCTCTCAGTGAAATGGCCCAGCTCCCTGAGGTTCTCAGAATTCCTGTTATGCCTTTGCCAGATTCACAATAGTCTCGCATTTGTTACTTCACTAAAAAGAAAAAAAAAAACAGAAAAGGGAAAATTATGTGTTTGGCCAAAATAAAAAGGAGAAATGTGCATGGCTGAAAAGCTTCAAAAGCATTTCCATAGAGCACCTGTGTGCTGAAGACTGCTGAGGATCATTTACTGCTTAACCAGGAGCTGTCCATCCCGGGGCTTGGAACAACAGACATGGGGATGGACATTGAGAATCTAAAGCCCCTCACTATGAGTCTGTCTGTCCCCCTCTTTCTCACCTTGAGGAAAACACTGCACTTGCTGCAGTTCACTTTACTGGCTGGCAAAATGGTTAAAATAAAACTTGTCTTTTTTCACAGCTTTCTGCTAACATATATTTCAGCAGTGCTTCTGCAGCCCTTTTTTGAAGAGCACTGTATGGTACAGTACAGTGTCTTGGGAAATCACACAGATAAATGCCATGTTTAGAAACGATTTTTCTGTTAAATGAGATCACAACTGGTTAAATTGCTGGATAGTTAAGGAATTCTTGCTCTTCTTGTTAGATAAACTGACTTTTATTGCAAATAGTTCTGTCTTTCTTAATCAGTCCCAGGAAACCCTATAATGTCAGTCACTATTAGCATTTGCAATAGCATTAAGAGCTTTATACAAGCTCATATTAATCTGTCTAGGTTAACCTTTGTATCCAAGCTGCCTCAGTTGCTGTATTTCAAACCTGCAGAATGTCAGCTCTTCTTGGTGGGCAGGAAGAGATTTAGCACAGATTTAGCAGTGCTTTGATCATAGTATGAAGTAATTTTGAACTTATTTGTGACCAAAATAATTTCTCTAGAGCACTTTTATTCAGTCTTATCAATTGAATTATTTAATCAGCTGGAGCAAACTTGTAGCCTCTCTCTTTCACTCCAGAAGCTGCTATGAAGACCAGATGGCTATTAAGACAGATAGTAGTGTCAAGAATATTACATTTCATTGGAACAGTGGATCTCACAACAGGAGAAATACCACAGGTGTAGAGAAACAGAGTGGGAAGGCCCCAGTTCCCTCTCCCAGCTGCAAAGTCTTCCCAGAACATCCTAAGACACTTGTCCAAACTGCATTCCAGCACCTCCCTTGAAGTCAGTGCCTCAGACTGTGTCCCTCAGGCAGTCTGGTCCAACACTTAATTATGCTCATAATAAGAAAATTTTTGTAATATTTAACCTAAATATTCTTTGCTGAAAATTAGGTTAATTTCTGTTCATTCTTCCCTCAGTGGACATGGGGAATAATTGATTGTCGTTTTTGTAACAGTGTTTGAAATACTGGAACATGCACTGAAACATGTTATCATGTCTTTTGCCTGGTCTTCTGGCTTCTGGATCAAAGCCCAGTTCTTCAAAGCTATCCTAAGAGTCATGTTGTCATTTCTGTCTTGTGACCTCTCTCCAATTTGCATGTGTCCTTTAAAACATATAGTTTCCCTGTGTAAACATGCTCCTCCAGTTGAGAGCTCCTTTCCTGACGAAAGCAACATAACAACATCCCACATCATAAAGAGCCTCTTCTTCATGCACGGATGAATCTGCCTCTTGGTAGGCACTTACTCAGTGTGTGTATTGGTCCCTGCAATATCCAGAATCTCTTATGCAATACTGCTGGTAAGGCCTGTATTTTCAGGGTTGGGGTTTTTTTGGGTGTGCGTTTGATTTTTTTTCCCCTCCTTTTCACTTTGCTTTATTTGATTTCATATATTTGATTTAGAACTTTCCCAGTTTCTAAAGACTATTTTGAATAATTCTCTCTCTAAAATGCTTGCTGTTGTCTCTGAAATTGGCATCAGTTGCATATTTTATAAGGACAACCTCCACTTATTTGTCTGTAGGATTGAGGAAAGTTTTGGAAGGCACAGAATTGGGTCCCCAAAAACTCTACTTGAAACAACTTCAAATATTGTCACTGAACCATTGATTCTAAACGTCCTGTTGAGTACAATGAAAAGAATCACACACCATCAGTATTCTTGGTTGCACATGGAGCAGGGTTAAACATTGTTTTTTGGGAATAGCACAAAACTAGGAGTAAGAGAGGTTTGATTTTGTTGGTTCGTTTGTCCCCAACTTTTAATACATATGTCAGACAGTTCTTATAACCTCTCTTTTCACTGATTTCCTTGTCTGTAAAAGCGAATCAAAGATGCTTGTGAAGTGCGTGCCTCCTCAGGGGAAGACGCTATTGCAGCGCAGGATGTCAGTGGTTGGCCTCTGGCCCTGGAATCACTCATGCGGTTGAAACAAACAGTGCTGGGCCCAGTGAACCTGTAGGACATCCAGTGTTGGTGTCAGAAGCCAGGTCTGTACCGTGCCCTGGTCTGCTCAGGACTCTTTGCTTCGATTTCCCCTTCTAGTGCCTGGCAGTGGAATGCATGTTTGTGCTTGGCTGGCACTGGTGCTGTGTGAAACGTGGCTGGAAGCAAATTCTAATTGCAATTCCTTGTGTGCACCTGGCACAAATTTCAGCACTGCTAACATGTAGCAGTCACCAGTAAAAAAGGGGGGTGGGACAAGATTGTGTTCACGGTTGTTGCTATGATTTTGTAATTCATATTAAAATAGTTGTCTTCTTTTCGTTCTGCTTCTAAGCTTCCTGAGAATGATGCAAACCAGGCTTTTAAACCTTATTTGCAGAAAAAGGTTGTGATAATACAACAGCTTGAAGCCACCATGAGATTTGGAATCATGGGGGTAAACAAAACTTGTTCCGAATAAAAATGTGCTGAAATGCTTGCGTGGTGCCCCACAGAGCACCGGGTAACCGTGCGAGGAGGCCGAGCACAGCAGCAGCCCTGCAGCCTCACGCAGGGGATGCACTGCTGTGCCAGGGACCTGGGGCTCAGCCCCGAGGGGTTCCGGGCTCTGCTCCCTCTTCAGCACAGCCTGTCAGACCCTGCCCGGCTTCTCCCTGCTCTGTGGCGCTGGGCTGACTGTGATGCTGAGCCTTCGAGGGGCAAAGAAGAAATGTAGATGATCCTGGAGGAATGATAAAAAAACCTTGATGTTTATAACTGGCTGCCTGCTTGCTATTTAAACATGCAGGGAGACATTTGATAAATATTTAAGTAGCACCAATTTATCTAGTGCTGTACATGTTTAACAAGATGAATACTAAAGAGGATAAATAGATTAAGATTTCCAAAATGATTGTGCCAAATGTGTCTTTTTACTTCAAGCCTCTGTGTAGCAAGGATGTTTCCACCAGTGTAACTATCGCTTAATATATTAAAAAACCATGTGCTTTGAAACCCCAACAAGCATATCCTGCTCCAAGGTAGCCATGCTGAACTAAGCAGTATTTTGTGCCACTGCAATACTTCTATGGTGTATCAACAAAACATCTTCAGGTCAGACCAGGCTGGGGATTCTGTGCCTCTGCTCTGGCTGTCACCTTGAACATCTTTGTTCTCACCTTGAAAGGCTTTGCTTTGAAATGAAGATGGTTTTAATGTTTAATATTTCCCTTGCACACATGCACACTTGTCTCAGCAAACTCACATGTAAATACATGTGTACATACATTAAATGCGTGACCTCTGTGTATTTTTCTCTCAGTCACATGTGCTGAGGAGTAAGTTTGAGTGTGGAAGATTAGCTTGAGTACTTCGTATGACACATAAAGCCTCCATGAATCTCTCTTGATTAGTTCTCCTACCCTGACCCTAGTACAGAGGTAAAAATATTTAATGGCCTGTACTAAATTAAGTAACACAAGACTGTGACTCAAGTATGCATGACTAAATCTAGTTTAGTGATTCTTGTGCTTGAAGTGTGTCATCAAGCTACCCCCAGAAGAGAATGGCTTAGGTAAATACACTATGGGATCAGCTTGCAAAGAATCACATCTGAATTCTTGTTTATATTAGTCAAAACCATGCAAGAGCCCCCTGGCAGAGCTGGGCTTTTGCTTCAGATAGTAGAATACCCGTAAGAAATGAAATTACAGTGCTAATATTGAGAGTTGGTCCCTTTTGTTGTGTTTTGATTGAGAAAAAGGCTGCCTCCAGCATGGCACCGTGCAGCTATCATGGCCACTGAAATCAGGCAGCAGATTCCAAATATATTTTAGCCCCTTTTTTGTGCTTTTATTTGCTTCCCCCACCACACCAGAGGAGCTCAGCTGAGAGCTGAGTGTAATGTTAGAAACACAGACTCACATCCTCCACAGAGGTTCAACTTCACACGAGTCAGGATAGCACAAGACTGGACCAAGTCTTCTTGACAGACCAGAAAGAGCTGAACTTCTGTTTCCTTGCAGTAAACATTTCCTGATACAGCTCCCACTGAAGAATGGGGCAGAGCTGCCTCTGCCCCCCACCAGAGCAGCCTTGCCCCACACAGCCGAAACCCTTACCAATTCCTCTTCTTGAAGGCAAAGGTGGCAGTGGCTGCCTCTTGTGGGGTTTTAGCTGTCCCTGTCAGGTTCCTGCCTTCAGCAGCTGCCTCTTTTGCCCATGTACTAAGCCTTAAGGCTTCACTTAAAGGAAGGGGAGAGTTTCCACATGGTCTGGTGAATTCTTTTTTGGAGCTATAAAAACCTTAAAAATGCTTTAGAAATTACACTATCATGTATGAGAAATGTAGCCTATACGTCCATATATATAAACCAGGATTTCATATTAAATGCATTTATCTTCATTCTGTCACCCATAGAAAGTTATTTTCACCATTAAAATTATGCATGACAACTTGTTTATCCATTCTGAATGCACTGGATGGGAACTAGTTTTCCCTATTCAGAGATGAACATACATCACCTTCAAACACAAATATCACATATATTTCAGATGCTTCCTGAAAGATTTAATTCCTTCATCAATTTCTTTAGACAGAATGTCAGACAGGGACAAAACTCTGGGTTCTGTACTGTGGAAAGATCTTCCTTTGGTCTTATTAACACACTGTGAGAGAGAGGCTGTCAAAGCTCCCTCCACAAATGGCAAGGAAGGGACACTTCACCAGTGAGGCAATAAAAAGCTAAATGGGAGGCTACCAAAGCCACAGCATTATTTTATTTTGGAGCAACTTGCCAGGACGGCAGGAGTCCTGGTGCCTCAGAGGCCAGGGGCTGAAATACAGACCAAAACACTGCTCTCAGCTGGAGAAAGACCTAGGCCTTCAACTAAGTCCCCCCCAGTTAATCCGTGGAAATCAAAGAGAAAGTAAAGGAATTTTCATGTCCTCTGTAATTGGAAAAATATGTAGAGGATTTATTTTATCCAGATTTCACAAGATCTGGTTAATTTTGCTTACCAAAGCAAGAGGGTCTGAAGAAGAACTCCCCAGTATGTGGCCCCTCTTGGAGACAACACAGTTTTTCATGCTCCTGCTAGGCAGAATTACCTGGGGGTCCCTCCACTGCCAACACTATGGCAATTACCAGAGCAGAGAGGCAATAGATAAAATATCAGGATATAGAAAACACTAGTTGCCTACTGGCTTCTGTATTTACAATTGTTTTGCCCCAAATACGAACACTGTAGTCTATTGCAAAGAGCCATTTAGGGGTGTGGAAGCAGAGGAAGAGCTTGGGGTAAATTTGTGCTGCTTTTGAGTGAAGTTTCAGTAGCATATAAACACTGGCAATGCTCAACCTCTTGCTGTGAATATCTTTTTTCCCTAGTCCTGGGGTGAATTTCAGTATGAGATATAGCCTTTAGAAAAACATTAATTAGTATTTCAATCCACAACATGCAGCTTGAGCCAGCTGTTCTTTTAGATTCATCGACAGCAGCACATGCCCATTTCTGAGATTTTATAAATAAATTAGACTGTGTATGTACTTGTTTTCAGTTGCACGTAAAGAGGACTCACATTTTATGTGAATTTTCCCTCCAGCAACTGAAAAGTTCAGTATTTGAACATCCTGCAATGGAAGCTCTCATCCATTTTTTTTTTTTTTTGCAAAAAACCCCTTGTGATGAGTGAGGACAGGAGAGGTGAAGGAATCATCAAAAAACCATTCCCAAATTGTCATACTGCCTTTGTAATGGGTGCTGGAAGCTGTACATGTTCATGTAGAAACTTACTTTGAGCATTATTGTCAGGCTCTTCCTGGCACGTTCTCTGTTTCATAAGTAGCAGTCAGAGTTACTAAGTGATTGTGCATTATTTACACATCAGTGCTGTGCAATTTCCATCACCCACCTACAGAACCATCCAAATTCAACAGCACACTCGCCTATTCATTATGCATAACTTCCCAAGTCTCAGATACACACTTCAGGCCATGCTTTTCTACATTTTTTTTTTCCTGTTTACTAATTTACGCCTCCTTTGCCCTACAAATATAAGTAATTAATTCTGAATATTTTATGCAAAATGAAATACTAATGGGATTTGAGTCTTTCTGATAAGGATTCAGATTTCCTAACTGGTATTCATACAAAACTTAGTCTCTAGGTTTCAAAATAGATGTGATCCACAGTGCAAAGCTGCTTAAAGACACAGAAATAACAATGCTTAAAAGAAAAAAAAAAAAAAAAAAGAGATAATAAGTGTCACTCATGCAATTTCTCAAGATTTCTTCCTGAGCAGGAAGCACTGTTTCTTCCCCAAGGAAATGACAGTGCTGAAACCTCTCCCAATACCCGTTTGGAAGAAGATTAAAAAAAGGAAAAGTCCATCCTCAAGCTGACAACTGGTTCATGCTGCAACAGTCATGTTTTTCAGTGTTCATGGTGTTCACCATCGAGGCAGCCAGGTTAAAGGCAGAAGACCCTCCCTCATCTGTTTTGGAGTAACAAGCACTCTGAAGTCATAAACCGCCCCTCCCTCCCCCCCAGCCGACCAAACAATTGTTTTAATTTCCAGTTGAAAAGAAACAAAGATATTTTTGTTCAACCTGGAGCCTTCTCTCAGTATTTTCTGGATGCACCCAGTTATGCCATGAAAAACAAGTTTTTAGCAATTTGGTGTTTCATGCTCTATGGCCACTTTCTCACTACGTGCAGTTTGGTTGACTGGGGAAATTTGAGTTTTATTTGCACTCATGTGATATTTCCACTCGATGTCATAGTCCATATCATACCTTGCCCTCCTCACTCAGCATCCCTCTATTACCCCTATGGGGGGAATATTGCCTCCAGTATGGCATTCATTGATCTGGGAGATCTCCATGCTCTCAAAATCAAATAAACTATTTCTATTTACACCATTATGTTCTAGATAATGTTTTTTTTCATACAATGGGACAAGAACTCCAAGCCTACTGATGCTAATAGCTAAAGCAAAAGTGTGGACACCTCTAAGCAAGAATGAATCAGGGGCTATCCTTTATTTGCCAGCATGCATCATAAAGAAGATCCACAGGAAGAAGGGTTGACTGATATCCAAAAACTGCAAGCCCAGTGCTCCACCTGTACCTTTGTCAAGCATCTAAGAGACAGCCAGAGCTAGTGCTGCCTTCACTTGTGCAGGACTACAGTCCCTGTTACATGAAGGAATCCAAGACTCTAATTCAGACACTTGTGGCTGTGCAGAGTTACACTGAAATCACCTGTACAGGAACTGCAGCTTGAAAACAGGCAAGTTACCTGCCAGAAAATTATATATCCCAGATGCAAAGACTCAATTTTTTCAGGACAGAATACTTACATAAACACCGGGAATTGACTGGGATTCTTGTCAAAATAACATACAAGAAGTTTAATTTGTTTTCTGAGTAACTTGCCTTATTTTATTTGGTTGGTTTGGTTTGGTTTTTTTTTTTTTAGTAGAGACCTCAGAGGAAATAGTGATCCTACTAGAAGTATTTTTCAGATATTCATCAAAAGAATTTCTGGTGACAATGGTGGTTTTTATTTCTGAGTTGGACATCAGACAACTACTGGGCAGAGCAGCACATAAACCTGGAAAATTTCTCACTGGAGTCCTTTACAGATATCAAATTCTAGCTCAGTTTCTCAATTGTTGACAATCCGTGGGGATTATATGAACTACTCTTGCTTGTGTGTTGTGCAAGTATCTTCCCTGATCATTAGAGCTATGAGGAATATTATTGAGTCTGGGAAACAGACAGAGGCAAGTCCAGCAGGATGGGTCCAGAGGAACTTCCTCTGGCAGAACTCCAGCAGCTCCACTCAAACACTGCAACAGCTTGTGCAGCACTGACTGAGTCTCCCTTCAGAGCTCAGGTTTCCAACATATGGTGGCCATAAAAGGGCACAAACAACTTGCATTAATTGCACAAGAGATAAATAAGCAGTAAAAAATTTGGAAGATCAAAGATGGAGAGCTGATTAGTATCAATGCCAGATGTTCTGGAAAAAGTGGTCCTGACTGGAAATCAGAAATTGTTGACAACCCAGTGTGTACACTAATTCACAGTTGCATTTATCTCCATCTCTTCACTACTGCCAGTGAAACAGGGTCTTCTTTGGAAAAGCAGCTGCTGTTTGGTGTGCTAGGGCACTGTCCTTGTCTCTGATGACCTCCCTCTTCCACGTGGGTTCTCCTGTTAACCCACAGTGGAAGCCACCAGGTTAAATAAGATACCATTAGGTTAAATGAAGTTATTCAGGTGTTAGACGGGCCTTGTAGCAGGAAATTAACAAACTGAGAGGAGGGGCTGGATGTTAAAAAGAGGGTCATAGTTTAGGGAGGAGAATGTGTGTGAAGCCCCACAGCAAGCGATGGCAGTCTAATTCAAACTCATTTCTTTCCAGCAGTTTCCAGGGTTTACCGCATTGAAACCGTGCCCAGCAAAGGAAGAGGACTGCTGTAGTAAAGTGGATGTGTGTGCCAGTTTCAGCCAGGGCAGGGTTAATTTTTTACAGTAGCCAATTCGGTACCATCTCACATCACTGAAAGGTACAGGAGTGAGGGACTCGCTCGCTTTTCCAGGGCAGGGAACAATGGTGTGGTGGGGAAGAGCTGGCTGATACTTTGTTTTGTTTTTTCTGTGTAAATAGTTTCTTTGTCTTATACCTTTTATTATTAATATTGTTGCTGTTATTTTCGTTTTCTTATCTCATTGTCCTTTCCAGTAAATTGTTCTTATCTCGCTCTGTAATCTCTGCCTTCTCTCTCCCACCAGATGAGGGGGGGAAGGGGAACACCATCTGGCTTGGGAGACTCTCAGTGGAGGGGGAGGTCACTAACTTAGGGAGCGCCGTTCCTCACTCACGACATCGTGTTTCCACTGATTTCAAGAGGAAGGCTATGAATCTTGGTAAGTACAAGGCTAAGCCACAAAGCTCACTTGGGCATTGCTTAAGTAGGTGCAGGTATGAGCACAAGGGAAGAAAGAAGAAGGAGGGGGCCAGGAGGACTGCCGTGGGTACAGTTGCAAATGCACACGTAGCAGGACCCTAAAAGAAAGCCTGTAAAGACAGGACTCTGGGTACTGGCTGTAAGGCTGATGAGATGTTAGAAATCCTGTTTGGTCTTTTTCAGGCTCTGCTAAACAATGCCAGAGTCTTTGCCAACAAGAAGCATCCTGTTAAAGATGCATCCATGTTCACTTTCTTCCTGCAGTTAAAACAGTCTGAAAGACCTTTCTTATCTTTCAGTGTCTTGGTTCAGTTGTGCAGCAATTCAAAGTGAAACCTATGAAGATGTTAAGAAATTCCTTGAGTTACAAATTAAATCTGCACTACGATCTGCTTTAGAGATTGTCCTTGCGTTACCATGAACAAGAAAATGAAGATGAGCGTTGTATTTTTTTCAGACTCTTGTAAAAAAGACTTCCAATAAAGCTGTCTGAAATTAAGGGAATATTTAGTGTTTGCATTAAGGACTGTGTGAAAAAGAGCATTTGTTTCAAACGGTGTTAGTACATCTTTGATCAGTTCTATTGATGCCATGAACATTTTTTGCCTTTTCTTTAATACCCCTGTTATACCTTTTTACAACTTCTGTATTCTCAGTGCTTTTTGCCTACATTCTTGTCTTGTTTGTCAAGCTGAGAGACTAAACATTTTAGAAGCTTCGTAGCTAGGGATCAGTGTGCCCCAGACCCCAAGGTCCTCTCCAGAACACATTTTGTAAACTAAGATAGAACCATCTAGGGGAAGGTTCCTTGGGGAGGGGGGCTCATTCGACCCTCTCATTGGGGAATTTTTGATAGATCTGCTAATTAGTAAGACCTATAATGTGATACCAGATCTTTTGGGGGAGAGGCAGTGTGCATTTCGGTGCATTTGACCTGGACGTGTGCACCTAGGGATCCTTAAAATAAATACCAAGGTAAAATCCCTTTTCACCTTCTAACTGTGTTTGACTCTTGATTTTAAGACCAGAAAAAGGCATCACTATAAGCTAGAGGTGTATTATATTTGGATTTTGAGACAGAAGTGTTTGATTTGCATTTTTTAATTTTCTTGAAAACAAATAAATTTGAACTACAGCTTACTCAAAGTGTTTGTTGAAGAGAATTGGTCTATCAAAATGCCTGAACAGACAAAAACTGCCTTGTTCAGCTCAAGAGAATTCCTGTGCTATTATATTTTCATGCTCCCATTCAACTTCTGCAGATGAATACTACTAGAAGGAAATGGTCAAGTTTTCAGATCATCAGTTACTGCCCTCAGGTGTTCACACAGCTGTGGTCGTTCCCAACAGCAGCTCCCCTGAAACTGTAGCATAGGGGCTGGCCTCCACTCAGTACAGTTGTAGTCACCAGATAACAAATGCTCCTGCTGGAGAGGGAAGTGCCTTCAGAGCATATCCCCCAGCATGTGACCTGTGCTGAATTTCATTCATTTAAAGAACCATTTCTAGGTTGGGGCTGGGCACAGACAGACACATTGATGTGTTGTGGAGAATGTTGCTCAAATGAAATGAAAATAGAGAAAAATATGCTTTTTCAGTAGTTACCCAACCTGAATTCTACTGTTTGCTTTCTACTACAGCCAACAGCACCTTTCAGACAAACAGAGGAGCTGTAGTAGAGCACGGCTGCCAGTCAGAACTTAAATGGTAAATATGATTAATTAATACTTTACCTCACCAAAGTGCTGCAATCATTTTAATATTGCCACACTAATTTGGTCCAATGGTACATCAGGTCTGGAGAGACCTGCCTTCTCACTTCTAATTGTACTGTTCAAAGACACAGATAAATCATAAGGTCAGGACAGAGGAAGACATATTCTTTAAACTTAGATTTCTGAATTCTCAGATATGGATTAAAGAAGGAAAGAGAAAAAGTGTTCTCTGTGTTATCAGATTATTATTCGCTCTAGAGGACTGTATGTGAGTGTAAACTCAACGACTTGTGACAACAGTTCAGCCAAAGTAAATTGTTCTGCAAGCTGTATATTTGCAGGGGGTCCGATGCTGGTCAGCACCGGTGTGCCGTGACCTTCCTAGAGAGAGCATCCTGCAAGGAACAACTCTTCCAAGGGTGGTGGCAGGCCTCTCTGGGCAGCTGGGGAATTCAGCAAGTGTAGCAACTTCTCTGCTACAAGTGATACCAGCTCTCCTGATTCAGCTCTTTGTGAAATCACCCAAGGCGAGCTCGGGGACAGAGAGACAGGAACCTCGTCTGGCTGTTCCACAGAGGTGGCTTTTGTTGTCCAGCAGCCCCTGTGAAGGAAAGGCCAGGGACAAAGGCTCCCTGGGTTAGGGGCAGAAACAGGGGCTTTTTATGGGAAAGGCAGGGAGTGGGGTAGAAACCAACTAGCCAACTGGGTACAGGCTATTACCATATAGAAACAAGGCGTGCTGGGGGTGGTTCACTTTGTCACCATGACCAAGAGGAAGGTTGCTTATCTTTGGGGAAAGTCTTTTTGGCCTCAGACCTCTGTTCTCCAAGGGAGTGCAGAGGGCCCTTGTGCCAAGGGCTCCCAGCCCTCCACACGGTATGTCAGCTAACCCTGCTGACAATCGGGTCTGCTCTAATTGCTGCCTTGAAAAGAAGCTGTGCACAGCCGAGGCAACTCGGTAACATGCTCATTACAGACATGGGAATTAGGGGTTGTTCAGTTCTTACCATGATTGCTCTTAATAAGCCCATATAATTATATGATAATATGATGCACAATTTCTTCTATGGGTTCTCTGCACTAAAAGAGCATTTCACCCTGGGAGAAAATGCTTAGTTAATGCTAAGGTGGCAAGCCTCATTTTTGCACTGCAGTCCTGCCACTCTCACAACACTTGTGCTTGCTGTATTTCCTAAGGCTGTGACTCCTGGGGCCATCTGATTGTACAACAAGCTGCAATTTATGTATTTATTTTAGAGAAAAACTCTCCAGTTCTTAGGGCTACAGAAAAAGCCTCCAAGTAACTACCACTAATAAAAAAGATGTCCTGGAGGTCAAAAGAAAGTGGCATTAGAAGCTTTTTGTTTTTTGAATCTCATGGTGTGTATCAGTCATGGTGCTTCAGACAGGGGTGAACCTGCCCTGCATTTTATCCGCGGAGAATAGATAATCCTGAAACCTGCTCTGGAAATTGCCTTGCACATTTCCTTGATGAAGCCCAACACAATGAGTAAATCAAAAGTCAACCAAAGAGTTTCTTTGCTTCAGGCAAGTGCTGTTCTTTAGGATGGACCAGTGCTATAGGTCCTTCTGGCCTTGTTCCTTACTCTCAGATTTTGGGTCAGTGAACTAGATTCCCTGTTCTTCATTTCATGGATTTCTTAAGCAGAAATAGTCTTCTATGTCCCACTGTGAGAGAACGTGCTGCTGTGAGGCTTAATTGAGATTTGTTGTTTTTGATATTATTGGCTGAAATGTGAAAGCATGATATTACATTTGCACAGGGATTTACTGCATGTTTCAAAAAGCAGAAAGGACTGTGGTTTAGATGAAAGCTGTTACAGAATTTGGGGTATACATTTTCATAAGTGTATCACTTTCAAGCAGACACAGGCTTTTTAAGTAGCGCCAGTTGTTTGCTAGGGGAGTGGCCCAGAAGGATCTATAGTATATTTCCTAATTAATTGCTTCAGATTAAAGGTTTATTTAACTGTTACTGCATTGAAGGGCAAGCTATAGTTGTGCTTTTAACTTACAACCCAAAAATTACTAATTGAATTTGTTTTAATTAGAGAAAGTCAGCTACAACTGAGGAGCTGCCCCACATAATTTTGAAGATTTTTGTAAATTGCAATGCCCTGGAAATTGCTACCATTTCCTTGATAGCAATAGTGTGGGGTGGGTTTTGTGGGGTTTTGGGTTTGTTTTGGGCTTTTGCTGTTTGTGGGGTTTTGTTTGCTTGTTTGTTTTCATTGTCTTGTTTGTTTGTTTTTGTGGAATTTGTTTGTTGGTTGTTGTTTCTATTTTAACAAGTATTTGACTTTAGGTTTTTTTCATTAGATGTTATAGAGAAGATTTGGGTCTTTACACTAAATTAGCATTGTATAAAAATACATTCATTGCACAGAAAACCTGTCAGGGTGAAGTATGTCTCTGATTCTTTGTGGTGTGCTGGTATTGCACTAAGAATACAGGCTCAAGGACTTAACTTCATGCCTGAAGTATTTTTTTTTCAATTCTTATCCAAAAATACAACATCCAAATCTTTGACACTTTGCTGGAAGTGTAAATGTAAAGATTATTGAAGTGTAAAGGAAATCAGGCAAATCTTGCAGCTTTCATCTCCTCTTCACAACACTACATCGAGGATTTCATGTCAAGATAGTGACATCGTAAGTGGAGCTGATACTGCATCTTAATTGCCTCCTTCAGGTCTTGAAAGAAAGTGGTATTTGATTATCTGTAATCAAGGTGTCAGGGTCCTAAAGCCAAACCATTGATCCATATTTATGGCTATTACACCTTAATAATGAGAAGTGCCAATCTCAACAGAGTATGCAAGAGATCAGTTTCATAAAAGTACTCATGTGCTTAAATAAAATTAATTAACATCTAAATCTTTTTAAAGTCTAGCCCAGACTTGATGCAATTTGGCCATGCTGCTACATGAGAAACATCCAAACTTTATGCTGACAGAGACAACCTAACGATAGATTTGCTTTATTGACTATAAGGTACTTCATTAGGAGCATAACATGGAAAGGAAGAATCACTCCGTTGGTTTTGTTCCAACAGAAGGTTTTTGTGAAGCATTGACAGGAGGATGGCCTCCAGTCTTGGGATCAATCTGACAAAATATGGAGAGCCTAGAGGAAAGAACCTTAAGCTACTTTAGTCTAGGAAAAGAGGTGATCAAGAAGACATATGATAACAGTCTTCCACTAAAAATATAGTTAGGAAGGATGTGATTTGTTGCTCACTCTACCTGCTAGGGTAAGGAGACAGGAAATGAATGTATCACAGGCTTCCTCTTCTTCTGCTTTTAGTAGGTAGCACCAGAATAAAGATGGTTTATTATGCTGCTCCAGTATCCTGCCAGCAAGTAAGGATTCACTCTGTGTTGCAGAAAAGAAAAAAGTGTCTCACCAAAAATCCAAATTACAGTCATCACTGCAATGAAAAAGCAGCAGGGACTGGTGAAACTTTCAGACGGGTGAGATAGAAGGGCTCCTGCCCAGGAGATGTGTTCTCTGCACCCAAGGAGCACTAAGATAGCCAAGAGTCACACAGGAAGGGACTCTGGCTGATCGACTACGGTACTTACAAAGAGCAGGAGAGAAAATAGTAGTGATGCTGCTCTAGACTTGCGAATCCTAAACCTTCTGCTCCAGGATCAGGTGAAGCCAAAAGCTTCCTGGAGGGAAGTACACAGGTGATGTTTCCAAGATGGCTTTGTCAGCCTCCGCCATGGGATGATATTGCATGAGCTGTTGAGGAAGATGGGAATCTTCTTGACAAGAGAAGCTTCTTTGCCTGTCAGATTTCCAGGATGGGGAGGCTTTAAGTCAGATGTGGGAGAAAAAGAATAACAGGAGTCCATTTGTAAGCAGTAACAGTTAAATCTCAACTAAAGCCGAAGGACCAGAAAAAATCAGGTAGTGACTGTAAATTCAAGGGAAGGACAGGTAGGAATACGCCTGCACAGAACATTTCAGATGCTTGTGGATACTGCCTGAGCTGCACACCACTCCATCTCCCTGGGACAGCAAAGCACAGGGACAGAGGGAGAGCCACAGCCTTTACCCTGTGTTGGAGGGTCATGGTGGCTGACTTTGAAAAGACTTCTCTCTCTTGTTTCTCATCACTGGACATTTAGGACATCATAAAATGCTTCAGAGATTTATCTCATATCTTCTCTATTTCTGCTTGAGGGCCTTTCGAAACATCACTTCTGGTGACAGCTTAGCACTTTTCTCCTTTTACCCCAGAGGTAATCGAAAGCACATCGATAGGACTTTGCTCATCATGAGAGTTTCTTACTTTATTCATATCACCCTTCTTTGTGGAAACACCACACTAAGACAAAACACAGCAGCACAATCCCACCATTCTCCCTACCAAATATACCACCAGCAATTTCATGGGATCTCATGAGGATCTTGGCACATAAGTACAGAGGTTTGTGAGATTTTTCACTTATCTTAGGTCTTCTCCTTGGCACCAAACCAGAAAACTCTGAAAAGTGGTTAACGAAGTTGTTAGCAGATTTCTTGTGATTTAAAAGAGCAATCTTTGGAAAAGGGAAAAAGGAAATGACAGAGCAAACCAACTGCAGTCTTCCACAGTTTTTCTGGGCACATAATCAGATTTGGGTTTTGTTCCTTTCAGCATTTGAAGAGTAATGTGATGATGAATGAAAGCCAGCATAAATTTGTAAGATCATTTCAAACCAGTGCATTTCCCTTCAACAGTGCAGTACACTGTAAGGGGAGAAGCAGCAGATAATCACATATGTTCACTTATATGAGGCCTTTGATACTCTTCTATGTGATATTCTCAAACTAAGGAAACAGTAGAGATTAAAATTGCTTGGAGCAGTTGACAAAGCTTCTTGGGAAATCCTGCTTGGGGAATCACTATTTAATCATCACACAGCAGTAAGATTCGGCAGGGGTCTCTTCATGCTCCATTGCCACTCAGTGTTTTCAATCAGTAATATTGGTCAGGTGCCAGAGAAAGGTGAAGTGCAGGCTGTGGATACACTACACAACAGGAGTTTAAAACGAACTTGACTAAGCACAGAAACAGATGGCAAAAAATTGAACCGAAGCAGCTCTAATACAGGATTTTCTATTTTAGCAGCAGTATACTACAGCACAAGTGCAGGCTTGGGAGTAATCAGGCAGTTCCATTGGAAGCATATAGTTCCTGCAGCACATTCAAACTCTCCTGGGTCAGAAGTGGCATCCTGTTTTTAAGAGGTAAATTCCATACCAGGATATGGCAGCTAAAAACTGGCTGATGTAATCCTCAGGTTCAGCTCAGCTGGGATGGAAGGTATCAGCTGGAGTTCTGTGCTCAGAATGAGCATGGGACACGCTCTCCACACAAACAGAAGCTGAACTCATTGTGGGGGTTTAGCAAGAGCCTGAAGGGAAACACAAAGCAGCCTCAGCTGCCAAGGATGCAAGAAGAAAAGAGAGGGAGAGGCGCAATCTATTCTCCATGCCAAGGATGGACAAAAAATAGGGAGGGTTAAATTTCAGTAAGGAAGACTTAAAACAGACAGTAGGAAGGTAATAACAGCATTTGCAGTGCACATATTTACTGTTCATGAACATACAAAAATGTACCTCTGGAAATGTGCACCCAAATGCATGTTCCTCCTATGTTGCACTTCATGGATGAAGTTCTACATTTTCAGAGATTAATTTCAAAAACTCTGTTTTCCCCCCACTGTTATTTATCAGCCCCCTCCTTCCTTCCTTTTTTCTTTTTTTTTTTAGTAAGTAACATTGCAGATACGTTCTTTGTAGATCATTAGCAACCATATAAATGACACATGCTTTAGAAGCCCCAGTCTGCTGAGCATTACCCACAGTGGGCAGAAAAAAATTCCCTGGTTATTTTTTCTGTGGAAAACATTATTCTGAACAATTTCTCTTCAAGACACTAGGAAAGACTTTCAAATGCTCCATAATATGCTAAACAGAATTAACAGGTTTCATGAGGCTTTTAGACCACAGCTTCTCCTTATTTAGGGTGATCATGCTATGATTTATAGCTTGTAGAATTTATAGGATTGTATTTGAGGGTTGCCAGTTGTCCTCATCCTCATATTACCCAGTAGTGAAATCAAAATGCTGATAATTTGATGCCCGTGTCACTATTCACCACAGGCTGCCAACAGCTGCTCTGGGTATGAGACAAACCCAAAGCCAGAAATTGTCTTTGGAAGAAGAAAAGGTAATTACTATTAAAATAAGACAACCAACACTTTTTAATAGCCCAAGAGCCCTTCCCAAGTGGAATTCCACTGAGAGTATTTTCCTCTACAGACAAGATTTATTCAGTCTTTTATCTTAAAAACACCCCAAAGCTGCAGATTATGGCCTGGATGAACACTAGAATAACCAATGAAAATCTGACATATCCAAAATGACAGCAAGGATACCAGATTTAAGATCTATCTCATTTCTTTGGTGTTTCAACTCTAAGGAGAATTTATAGGTAAATAGACAGACTTCAAAATGAATTATTAGACTACAGAAAGACCTGCAAACTGAGTATGAAGTGTATTGGTCTCTTACTCACTGTGCTCTTCGTGCTCTCATGGACAGCTCACATCAGAGCTAAACCAGAGATTTTTTTTTGCTCCTTACTGTGGTTGTATGATACTATGGAGCTTGTATTTTTGTTTCCCAGGATTTGCAGTTTAGTTGCTGTATCAAGAGCTTAGCACACCTACTACCCCCAGGCTCCTTGGGACAAAAATCCACATTACTGAAAACTAGGACTATGGGAATTTTAATACTTTAGAAACTAGACTTGTCAAGTCAATTAAATAAAAACAATAAAGCAAATGGTACATGTATTCAGACCAAAAGCTGAAACTTGCCTTATGCAATTTGCCATTTTGTACATAAATGTATAAATCAGGTAAATCAATTCCACAGAGTTACTCTGATGCCATTAGCAGAACATCTATGCAAAGAATCACTTATTAAATAAACATTGGGGCTTTGGTCCTTGCTTTTGAGAAACAAGGGTATAGCACAAAAACTGGCTGGAGAATTTATTCCTTCCCCCATGGAGGCCAAATAGCTCATGGTCAGCCAGTGAATAGCTGAACAGGCACCATAAAGCATTAACTCAGATGGAGCAGAACTCGCTCTACTCCAGTGTCAAAGAAATTTTAAGTGACTAAAGACAACTCAGATTTTTAGATCAGCCCACCAGGTGGGTCCTCTCCTATTGCGTTAGGGAGATTGCCTCCCATCAGTGGCTAGGGCTAAGCTTCAACACAAGGTTCACTTTCATTGCAGCTACACCTTGAGAGAGTCCAAAGGGCACAAAGCATCAACCCGAAAACAATGTCCCACAGCTTCCAGGTTAGATAAACGCAATACTTCAAGAATTGTTACCAGAAGAAACTCACTTATCACAGCTCCTGCTGCCTTGGCTATAGAAAGGTGGCTGGTGGCTATATTGCTGCCTTTAACAAGTCAAGTTCAAATCAAACCTGCAGGAAAACTTTGGTCCAGTGCTGTCACCAGGATGTACTTGGTAGCATCAACTCACACACCTTCCTGTGTTGATTTAGTGTACCAATCCTAAGAATATGCTGGATCTTAAGTTTCATTGCCACACTTCTCAGTGCATCAATTGCATCACTTCCTAAGAATCCACAATTCCACTCATTTTAAACTGTCAGCATCAAAAAAGTGATTCCTCAGCTGATGCCTTAGGTTTTAACTTCCATATTTTTCAAATCCTGTACTGCCCAGTGGGTAACTCTGAAGTTTCTTGTAGCCTGTTAACTTCTGCTCTCTCATGCTGGGTAGACATAACAAAACTTCTCCAGGCCTGCTCTCCAAGGACATTCAGACTGTCCTAGGCCCAAAATTTGTAAACCAACATCTTAAGAGGGGGGTGAGCTTGGGGAAACTACATCATTAACTGAAGCTTTAATTGGAGAATTAACCCTGATATGCAAATGAACCAAACCTACAAAAGTGTGAAGAACTTGTGACCTGGGGTCCATCTTGGGGTCCATTTTGGCAGCAGCCTCTGGCTCCCCAGGGGGTACCTTTGAAGGCCCTTCAAATAAATACCTACCTCATTCCCTTATTCTTGTCTAGTCTCTGTTTTTAGGTGGTCTCTCAAGGCATCAGAGCTACCTTGATACTTAATGTATTTTCAGGGACAGCTGACGAGGAGCCTACAAGATGGAGAAACTTTTTACAAGGGCATGTAGTGACAGCACAAGGGGGAATGACTTCAAACTGAGAGCAGGTTTAATTAGACATTAGGAAGAAATTCTTTACTGTGAGTGTGGTGAGACTGTAAGAAATTGACCAGAGAAGTTGTAGATGCCCTATCCCTGGAAGTGTTCAAGGCCAGGTTGGATCTGGCTCTAAGCAACCTCGTCCAGTGAAAGGTGTCCCTGGCCATGGCAGCGGGGTTGGAATTAGATGGTATTTAAGGTCCCTTCCAACTCTATTAGCATCACAGGCACATATTGATATTGAAAACAGTCAACAAAGTTATTACTGCTGTTGTCCAACAAACTGAGCATGGATGGGAAGAACAACCAACATAAAACCTGAGACTTCCTTGAACACCAAAAATTACTGTATTAAAAATATACTGCCTTGCAACATAGCTGATGTTACTGATCTAAGATCAGTAGTTTCTGATATAAAAATGTGAAAGCAGTAAACACAACATAACATATAATGCATGCAACGTGTTTGCCTATGCAATACAGGATTTATCTAGCAAAGCTTAAATAGAACTGCACGAGTCAGCCTAAAAAACCCTAGAATCCCAGGTAGTGCTGCTGCAACCCACATCTTTGTACTCACAAAAACCTGACTCCTCTTTCTCCCTCTCCCCCCGATGCTCAACACCTCCTTGCAGTTCATCGGTCAGACAGAACTGCCTCCAACTGAGAATGAACCTCAGCTCTGCTTGATAGCATCACTCTCCTAGACAGTGGTGATGAATGGAAGCCATGACAGCCTACACAGCCTGAAGCTGCAGCTGTGAGGCACAGGTGGGCAGCAGAATTACAAGGGCACATTTTAAAATCTGAGTTTATTTCATCACAAATACGGTGAGTGTTTTGGTCAAAATTGAGAAATATTTTTAAACCCTATTGCAATTTTTGATTTTTCTGTTATTAGAACTGTGAGCTTACTAATGAGTGTTCTTTGGTGTTACGTATTTATGATCTTTCTTACAACTCTGTTGGCAGTGTTTTTCTAAATCTGGGTATACTGAAGTCCTAAAAGAAGCCTAACTAGACTTAGGCTTGGTAGGTATGATTGATGAAAGTTACTATGAAAAAGACATACAGAAATGATACATCAAGTGTTCTCTGACAGCCTTCAGAGTCTAAACATCTTACACCATTATATACAGGAAAAACTTCCTTGAGATAAAGGTGGTCCCACCGCAGCTCCCTCTGCCAGCAGCTCAGTACTTACACAAAGCTATTTGCTTCCCTGGAGCAAAATTCAGGCAGTCCTAATTTCTAAGACAGAACACTTGCTCTGAAGAAGTTTTAAAAGCAAATTTTGTTTAGCATTTGTGAAGAGCACTCTGAAGCTATGACTCCCCAGGACTGAGTTGGAACAACTCCTGGTTTACTGACAATGGAGGAGCCCAGTTTGTAAGACAAAGTGTTGCAGTGTTTCAGGAGCTTCACAGAGTTTGATTACATTTGTGCTATAATTAAGTTGCATCCATCCTTGCTCACCACCACCAAGAAGATTCACAACTGCAGCCTAACAGCTGTGGCACAGCAGCCACAACTGGGCAAATACTGGCTTTAACAACAGTGACCTCATCAACTATGCTGGGTCACAGAAACAGACTTCAAAATGAATTATTAGACTACAGAAAATTCTGCACCACAAAAAATCAAGACAAAGTTGAAGTTTCAAACTCACTCTAAATTAAGGAGAGAGTAAATTAACAGTGTGCTTGTGATTGTAGAACGACTATGCTTGAGGGGAAATTCTGCTTGGCTGATGAACATCTGAAAGGCTTCAAAAGATTAATTAAATAGTCCTGTCAAAACCAGTTGTTTCTTAATGCTCCCATAATGGATAATACTAATTATGAATATACACTGTACTCAATGTGTGCTTTTGGAATTAATTTGGCAAGTGTGACTTTAGCTGAAAAATCACTGCTTGCCTAGATTTTATTTTTGGTGGGATTTATCAATTGAAGAACTTCATTTATTCACTATTTAACCTCTGATGCTCTTATATATATCACTGTTAAGACAGAAGGTATTTGAGAAAACCTGAATGAACAGCTGTATCTATGGATGAGAAATTTGGTGTTGCTGGTTTTATTTGTTTGGGGGTTTGTTGCCCCTCAGCCACCTATAGAGTTCTGAGAGGACCACCCAGGGTCAGAGAAGCAGCTCTGACCTTTCATTAAAGGTACACTGCTAGATATCCAAGGAATCCCTATAAATCATGAACAAAAAGATGACAATCAGAGAGCTTGCAGCAAGACGAAAGAATGAAGTGTGATGCCCAGCTGGGCCCCACCAGCCTTTGGGAGTTTAAGGGGAAGTGCTGTGTTTGCAATGCCCTCCACAGCAGCGCCTCGAGTACTCACTCCTTGGCGTTACGGTGACCCGAGGGCAATGCAGTCGCACCTCCACAGCAGGCAGGGATGTACCAGCCACACCCCAAAGCCCAGCTGTACTGCTTTAGACCCAGGCACCACAGTTCAAGTGTCAAAACAAAGCTCCAGGGGGATTCAGGCCGGGACTCCTGCCCCAGTGCCGTGAGCCATTACCCTTCCACTGCCACCACTGTGTGCTCAGCGAGGGCTTTGCCTGTGCTGAGCCTGCATTCACAGCTGGCTTTGCTGTGTAGGTCCAAGTCCAGTTGTAGTAACTGACTACATAAATTACAACTCCCCTAAGACACAGTAGTTTTTCATTCACATGGTGTGTGCCCTTAAAAACCAAATTAATAATAGGTTTCCATCAATCTTCCGTCTTCCTACAAGTGGCAATAACCAACTGCTACAGAAATAGATCTGAAGCCATGGATAACCCAGTTCTTATGCTCATTTGTGTCCCACATTTGCAAAGATCCTACTCTATGGAAATCGGAATTTAATACATTAAATACTTTGCAAGATCACCAGCTCTGAATACTAAAAAAGAAATGTTGACGCTGTACTTTTCCTTTTTTAAACAAATATTACAAAATTGAATTTTATTGAGTTTCACACAAGATGCACTTATAAAATTGATACAGAATGTCATTCAACAGAAAAAAAATGAAAGCAATTTCAAGCTTTCTTTAGCAACCGCTAAATAATTATAAGATACACCAAATTGACAGGTAATCTTAATTTCAACGTGTGAACATCTCCAATTAGTATAAAATACACCAAAAATTAAAGATTTTCAAATTTTTTCACAGCACAAGTCCTTTTCTTTTTACTTTCATCCCTGAACATAACCACAGATTTCAGCCATTACACCCACTACTCTTATGGGAGAGGCTGAATGACTGCATCAAGGAGTTCCCAGCAGAGCAGAGCACCCTAAACTGTACAGTAGAGTTCTCTCATTATCCAGTCTGCTCAGATAAGTAACTGTCCAACTGCCTCCATCTGCTGTGTTACTGCAGTCCTGCAAGTTTCAGGGATTAGCAGATACATTAAATTTTCACACGTTCATACAGCAAATAAACTTTGGCTTTCCCATTCTGACGAATTATGAAATTAGCGAAGAGCAAATTGTCTTCATTTGTTCAGCACTGAAGTACTTTTATGATACCTTCCCTTGGAAAGTAAAACTGGTGCTTACTTGAATGTCTGAAAGGCATTTTGGAAGTTAATTCTGTGTTTTAACATATGAAGAGTTTATAATTACCTAAGGGATCTCTTTTGATACAACTCTCCAGCATATGTTTTGAGCTCAAATTTAATCCATTCTTGGTCTGAGGATTCCAAAACTTCTTCTGTCGACCCTCCCAACTCTGCATCTCACACCAGAAATTAAGATGCATTGTAATGCTTAAATGCTCTTTATAGATCTAGTCCATCTACTTGACTACGACCAATCAATTACATTAAATGGATAATTATGATTTGATTGTCAGTATGAGCTTTTATAGGCATGTTCTCAGGCAAGTTAATACACAGATGTAATTCTTCTAAGAGTTAAATGCAAAATGCAGTGCAATGTTCTTTTCTGCTGTGTTAATGCCATACATACAGTTCCAACACAACCCTTGTTTGCTGCAATAACACTGCTGTTCCTTAACATTAGAAGTGCCCCTTTAATATTTTTTCCTACAGCAACAAAAAATCCTCAGCTTTTAAAAATAATTTTCTAAATAATTTGCCTTGCAGGACACACAACACATGAAATGAATATGCTTCATATTTGCCCAGTTAAGCAGAACCTTCATTATTGTGATCTTTCCCTGGCATTTAGTATTCAGATAAAATACTATGCAGTAAGTCTTTCACTTAAAGGCAAAATTTTATTCTGATTACAAGATTTTCAAGATACATCTTGAAAAGATTTTTGTTGACAGGAATAACTATCTTGACTTACTGTTTTATGTACCAATGCTTTATGCGTTTGTTGATATAAGCACAAGTTTTGAATTCTGCTTGCAGATGTTTAATAAAACACAGTAACTGGATAGGCAAGCTTCCGGTCAAGTCGCCACACATTTCCAGGAATATCCTTACACTGGAGGAACCTTCATGAGAAATAGTGTTCTGGAAGCATGGTTTCATAATGCAGAACAGGGTTATGCTTTTTTCCAGTCTGTTTTCCAGAAAATTGATACTGCAGCTCTGCCACCAGGCTAGAGACTCACGATCCACCACATTTTCCAAGAGGCAAGTTAAAGACCGCTTACTTGACCTGACCAGATACCAAGCCAAGTTACTTGTAGAAAGAAATTAATATTTTTTTGCCATTAATAATTTAAGTTTTTAAATAAATACTTATGTGCCTTTTGGCAACTGTCCATTCTGGTAGCATCTGCTGTCCCAACAGCTCAGTATCCTTAGCATATTGATTTAAAAAAAAATAAATTCTTAGTCAATTCTGTTTCCACAAATAGTAAACCTGTCTATCTCCAACAAGTCTTTCTTTGCAGACCTGTGTTTTAATTCTGAACTGTCTTGGCTTATATCTTTTTCTTCTCCATCAGGAGTTGTCAGAAATTGATCAGAATTGCTTGTTACAAGTAAAGATGGCATATTCTCCTTCTGATGCACCGGTTGACTGGTAACTGATGTAGAACCGTTTTCATCTGTGGAAATTCCTGTTGGAACAGAAGACAATTACAAAGGTAATAATGAGTTTAACACAGACATATTGATACAATGTGCAACATCCAGATTCATCCAAAGCTATCCTGAGAAAGTATGCTGCATGAAATCAGCAGAAGCAACAGAAAAATGCTTTCTGGAAGCCACTACCTCTTCTTAGCTTTACTGTAAGAGAGCTCCTTTTCTGATTTAGAAAACATATAGAAAAAAAATAGACAGAAAAAACAAATTCTCCAGAAGCTTAACTAATCAGCAGTAGCATAAGCAGCAGAAGTTAGGACATACATGCTCATTTTTGTTGGCTTAAGCAAAAAGATTTTTGACAGTCTTTGTGTGAATCACACAAATGTTTTCTACAGAAATGAACAAAAGGAATCTCCGTGGCACGAACTAGATGTGCCTAATCCTCTACATAAGTACAATAAACCTGCCTTCTCCAGGGATAGCTAATAAATGACTCATGCACTGCTACGCACTTTAATAGCCCTGGGCCCTAAAGCAGTGCTATTAAAGATGTCTATTTTTATTCCTGTCTCTTACTTCAGTGGAACTGAACACTGGCTTCATTAACCTAGGATATTGGTAAGTAATATCCATGTGTTTTTTCCGTATTTTGTTAAAACATTTAAAGAATTAAAATGCACAAGCAAATGACAAGGAGATAGTAAATAAGAAAAAAAATTATTTCCTCCTCAGTAATGATTGAGTTATTGTTTCTAAAGGAATCCGAAAAAATCTTGACTGATGTGGAGAATACTGCAGACAGCCCAAGGAAATGTTATCTGTCAGAAATGTAGCACTATCCAAATTACTACAAACACTTGTTTCTGCAGAGCATCTGTCCACAGTATGCTATCTACTACTTGAAGGTACATGGGTTACCCTCTACCATCTTATGCAAGTTAAAGGTACTGAACTTGCATTGAGAAAGGAGACAAGTAACTTTAATTCTAGAACTTGGTTACAAATGTAAGTATTTTCTAACCCAGCAGCTTCCAGATGTAGCTGGTCAGCCTGTAAATGATTACTGGTAATTAGAGCTTTCATCCCTCAAGAGCACGTTTAGAATTTTATTCTTCAAAATTTTAACTGTTTTTGTGGACAAAGGTGGAAACTCTTTAGAAAATTAACTGACAAACTATAAGCTGGCACAAAGGAGAACAGACTAATTAATTCCCTTACCCTCATCCTAATAAGGGTTGAGAGCCTCTATTGAAAAAAACTTGATAAATGGGGCACAGAGATTAACTAATATTGGGGAGCCCAGTAGTAATAATACAAAAACTGAGGAAGGTAAAATCATTCTTTCACATAATCAAGATTTCTAGTAAATAAAGAGCTGTTAAAAAAAATACAAAACCCCAAAAAACTGTAAAATTGAGCTTTTTCCATCACCAATGGAAGCTAGCAATACTCTGAATAAAATCCACAAAAGCTTTTTGGTTGCTGCTTTTTGCTCAAAATCTTTCCATTTGAGAAAATAAGCATCCCTGCTACTTTAGCTCAAAAGAGTCTTCAGGATTTACACACTGTAAGTTTAAGGCTCAATATAAGTAAGTACAACTCACTAAGTCTCATATCCAAGTGTAGTAATAGAATGTTTAATTAAAACGTATCATCACGACAGTTCTCTAATGAAATGCAAAAGACATTCATACCACATTCTTTCATCATGAAAGTAACACAGTTGAATGAATTTAAAAGTGAAAGTCTGCACCAAGTTTCTGCCTGATGTGATTTGACACATGTGAGATGTAGAGGTTTATGACAAACACTGACAGATTCTTAACTCTCCCCTTGCTGGCGAGACACTCTGACGACTAACAAGCACCTTGCATTTCAAGCTGTTCAAGTTGCTGGCAAGCCATGGAGTGAACACAATAAAAGCCTCACTGTTAAGTTCTCTAAGGCTCTCATTGAGCTTTTCCCACAGGAAGATACAATCCAATTCAGTTGACGGGAACAATGAAGGTTTCTGTTTCCTTCTATAATGTGTCACACAAATACAATAATGCCATATTCCCATGATAAATGAACTGCTAATGCTGAGGACCTGTATGCGAAAATTGTGCTACGTAGACTTGAAATGGGGTAAAGACCCACTGAAATTCCTATCTGGATTTCATAAAGCTTTTCATTAATATGTTCATGACAACTACATTTAATTATACCTATGCATAAACCTACCATGTTTTACATTGATTTCCATGAGAAATACAAACTGCTTCCCTACTAAACTTAAGCACTGTCACAGATGATGTGTAAATATTCACTTATTTGTGCAGTGACATGGCAGAGGGGCTTGGACTAGATGGTCTTTAAAGTTTCCTTCCAACCCAAACCAAATCATTCTATGATTATGAATTTAAAACAAAACCATGCTTCTGTTCCAGTGTTTCTATCACCTCTACATATCAGAGAGGGATCTTGTCAGAGATATGAGTATTTATTACCAAAAGAAGATGCTTGAACTAAAAGCAATCAATTCTATTACATTTACAGACTTGTGTTCACAGCTGTGATATGGCACAATTAAGGTCCAGCAACAGGGTTTGTGCAGCAAACATTGTCATGCACCTGGTTTAATATTAAGTTTAGTCTGAAAAAACTTCACTGAAAACAAACCAAGGCAGTTAGCCTTACCTTGGGTAGATTTAAATGTGCTTTGCTGTTTGCCAGCTGGCTTCCCTGGGGTGGCAGTCAGGACAGGATTGAATAATTTCTCCTCCATTTTTGCTTCCTTTACATACTGACATGATTTCCCCAGCAATACAATGCTGTTAAGGACTTTGAGAGATATTAACCTGGAAAAAAAAATTGTTTACATATTTGCATTAGCGTATTAAAATAATTGCATATTATTCATACTGCAATTATTAATATGAAAACTGCATATGGTTAGTGCTGTCTTAGAAAGATTAGCTAACAAATTAAATCCTTTCAATATCAAGATCAAAAGGTAGTTTCCGTTTTCTAACAAATTGTTTCAGATTCAATGCTTAATTTTCTTTTTCCTCCAGAAAGCATCTAGAGAAAAACATCAAGTTTTATTATTTAGCTAAAGGACTACAAGGACAGTTAAGCAGCCATTTAAGACATCAAATATTTAAATGAAGAATTAAAAAGGGCCCTCCACAGTGCAAGTTCAAAATAAATGCATCCAAATTAAGCGCGCCCAGCCAAGGATCTCTAGTAGACTTGGAACCACAGGACAGCAAATATAGAACCACGGAATCATTAAGGTTGGAAAAGAGTTCCAGGATCATTGAGTCCAACCATTAATCCAGCAATGTCAAGTCCAATATCTAGCTTTTACAAACTACAGGCTAACCATAAGAAGTCCTTTTTCACATCACAGAAGAGAGTCCCTAAAACTCAACAAATCCAAAGAGGCAGCACTGTATTACCTTCATAGCACAGTTCAGTTGATGGCAGATTCTTTTTCTACTATGACTAAATCGCAGCACAAACTTCAGCAAATCACTAAATCCCTTTTACACCTGCCTCCTCATCTGAAGAAAAGGAAGGCCTCAACTACCATCAAGTGCTTTTTTACCATTCAAATGAGTTTTGCAAAATCTAATTTCCATTACTGGCACCACATGACTCACAGACCTTTGTCCACTCCAGGGAGCGAAGGCTCATTGCAGAATGACATGGAAAGAGTGATCTGTTCTCTGCAGGATGAATGAAATATTCTCTATGCAAATAAAGCTATGTAACAAGACTGAACCAAATGCAGACCCTGAATTCATTCTCCACTCTCTGGAAAGTCTGTTTATCGTGTACATCACTAAGAGACTCAAAAGACAACTTGAAGTGAACATTCACAGATCCACAGAGTAAGTCTAACTGCTTAATCACGAAGTGATCCAAGCACACTCCAGCAGCAGCTCCCCTATCTCTCACTGTGTAAATGTAATCAGAATTTGTCACACAGAAAAACAAACTACACTGCATTTTTAAGGGAAAAAAATAATTTTATTTATTCCATTTCAACAGAGAAATGGAAGAATACGCAGAGCGCTTTCAGTACTCAGAAGAAAGTGACATTTTAGAATACAAGCAAACAAAGAAGATATTTTATACAGGTTGAAAGCTGTGCTTCTCTACAATTTTATTAGTTTATTAGGACAGATTTTATTTCAGAGAGTTGAGCAGCTCTTCTTCATTTTTAATGTTTTAGAGGTGTTTTTCTTATGCTTCTTATGTAACATGTTTTCGTTCTGAGAGAGTAGGTTTCTACAGAATAGTTTGACTCTGATTTAATGAGATCAGAAGTTGAAAAGGCCATAAATCACCACATCACTGTATCAGTTCCAGCTTCTCATGGAAAATTATGCAAGTATTTCCAGCAATTCTCCTTTATTCTTTTCTGCCAGCCTACCCGTTTTTGGCAAGACTCTAACTACAATTAAAGCTTAACTACAGTTGTTAATTATCAATACAAAATTAGTTCACCTGTAGTATAGACTCAATTCTTTGCCCAGTTAACAGTTTCAGATTTTATCATGTCATTTCTCACATATCTATGCTATTACGTATGTAATCTATAGATATTCTCACATCTGATAAAAAACTTGAAATTTATGTTCAGAACACAAATTACTTGAAAGATGCAAGAGGTGAACTAGCTCCGAGATCACAGCAGAAATGTGACAGACACAGAAGAAAAATCTGCTCTCACTTTTCAATAAGGACAAAATAGACCAAAATGTATTTACTTTTGTGACCTACGCCTTTAAAGAGCAGCATTTAATACTTCATGTTAATCACATTACTTTTTTCTGCCTTCCATTCTCCAAGCCACAGAGACAGTGAAAAATCCAGGGCTGGGGTGCAGCAGTGGAATGGTAGAGGTAGGAAAATATTACATATATTGGGAAAAAGGAAAAACCACTGAGCAGGATTAAAGTATGACCTTGGTATACCACAGCTTGAATATGATGATCAGGGGATAGTGCTTTGAATTATACAAAGCTGGCTTTAGGAAGAACATGGGCACAGCATGTAGTATGCTGGGGAAGAAATCAAAGTATGGTGCAGAGGAATGTGGCTAACATTTTAGTATTTGGCCTATATGCAGTATCTCAAAGCCTTAGTTATCTGACACTAAACAGATGTGTCCCTACACTGATGTAGACAAAAACACATCTGATCAAGCTCTATTTTTTGCAGATTAGGGTCAGATTAGAGATAAGAGTCTACCTATTAATAAAGAATGTGTAGTAATCCTGTTCTTTTCATAAGCTATTGTAGAACAGTAGTCTCCTCTCTTCTTGAACCACTGCCCCTGACTTAGAAGTCCTACGCTTCCCAAGCCTCGCTGCCTTCACTTAAAACACAGTGGTAGGGCACTGGAAGAGATACTCCCACAATACTGCAGGCAGGTTCTTTTTCTGTCAGCAACTTGAAATACTTAATTGTTTATGATCCATTTTGGGATGATTCCAAAATGAATCAGTACTGCTTGACAACAAACAATGACAGTGCAGTATACAGCTCTCGTAGAAAGTGGCCATCCCCAGATAGTACCCAGCAAGCGCCCCAAGACAGGCAAACTAAATTGGATGTAAAGTACAGTTATGCATGTCTCAGAAGTACCTATCAACTGGTGAGACGTTAAAGGTAACACAAGCATGAACTGACTTGGCAGTGAAGGGATACTGAAGGGATACTTGCACATCACTGATTATGGAAAACAAATTGCCATAGAACATTGTATTTCTTAACTAAGATCACTTACTGACCACACCCTTTCCAGGAAAGGTGAGCCTTGCATTTACTTTTTTTTTAACAGCACTTTCCTAAAGCAAAGTAAACTTTGCATTTAACTACCTGAGAGAAAAATTCATGAGCTGCTCAGAGCACTTCAGCTGCTTATTTTTGTTGGCTTATTGAATCTTTTGGTCTTTTTACAGAAGACTTAATTCCTTAGAATTCAATTTCCCTTTTTACACAGAAGTATGGTGCTTGTCTCTCAGATTCTGTCTTTTTGCAATGAGTTATTTCCATTACTGAAGTTACTTATTGAGGGCTATAATCCCCCAATGTAGTCACAGTATTTAGGGACAAATCTACACTCTCAATTTCAGATTATGAGCATAAGGGTTTTACATTTATGTTCTTCTGAATATAAACTGTGTTTATACTTATATCTGGAAGTATCAACAGAAACTTCTTTCACATATGTAATCAAATAATGGTGAATACTTTTCAGTTGCACAGATTTACTTACCCACAGTAGAACAGCACAACGCAAACATAAGCTAAGACTCCTTGTACTTTTATTGAGCTTGTTACGACTCTGATGAGCTGTTTTAAGAATAAAAGTTAAAACTTAGCACACAATTATTAATAGAACATTGTAACAAGACATTTCTTATTTGGTAAATCCAAGAAAAAGTAGAAACATTTACATTAACAGAAATTTAGTCTAATATTCCCCTTGGTAGTACTAACTATTCCAGATTTTGATCTGAACAAATATTATACTAGCACTTAGTTGCAACTTTGCCAAAACCAGAGTCTGACAATGTTTCCTTAACACTGACTTTCAAGTAAAATAAGAAGTGGAAAAAACTTCCAAAACTCAAGGGCTAGAAGGAGAGTTAACAAATTTTGAGGAAAATGTCAAGAGATACAACACAAAACAGAATCAGTGTTATACACTACGCTAATCTTATGATCACAAAATTTTTTTGTGGACAAGGCATATGACTCCCAAGTTTCACTAACAAATGGAACCTGAAATTTCAGTTTTACTTCACTAGTTTACGCAAATCCTGTGAATAGTATTTTTCCCCATCTTTATGGGAGAACATTACATTTAAGTTAATTCACACTGATGTGAAGAATTTTTCTTCCAGGAAAATTGTGAATTAGCATATCTGCTGACAAAGCAAGTAAAGATTCCCAGCATTATGATAACTACTGCTTGTCTGCACATGTGTATGGGGAAAGTCAGAGCAGCTATTTAGAGAAAACATTCTGCAATAGTTAATTCAGGACAGCACCTGGACACAGTTCCATTAATTAATTAATTCATTTTATAGCAGCATGTGTGTGTAACAAGTCAAACTATTTCAGAGTGATGTACTCAACAACAGCTCAGGAGCTCGTGCCCCATATAAAAGAATATTGAGTCATTAAGCGTGCCATTACAGGGACAGCCACAAGGACTCGTATGAAAAAGCTAAATAAACTGCTACACTACTGCTAACCTTCTGGCAACCAGCTGCTTTGACTATTCCAAATGAATGAATAGGATAACTGCCAAAAGGAATATGCTTAGTAAACACAGATGTAATTTAATTCCACTGGTACAATTCAAGTTGTTACAAATTCTACAAAATTAATATATATTCAATTTTTTACGAAAGGCTGAGAAACAGTAATGCATTTGTGAAGTCACAAGTAGTATGTGATACAGGTTATACTGAGTGCTAGCTCAACCTTTCAGCATCATTTCAGTTACTTCAGATGATAACTTCATCCTCAAAACATCCAGCCAGCTATCTCAGAGGGACACATTCTCAAAGTGAGATCTTACTGACAGAAAACTGATAGGAAAGATACAACTTACTAAAACAGCCAGTGGAAGAGGAATGAAACCCATTCTTCTGGAAACTGAATCACTATAATCTGTATATGCCTAGAAGAAGAAGAGGAAGAAGAATGAACTACTTATGCAAAGAAATGAGCTTATTTCAGCTTGGCACACCCTCCAGATAAGAATAAAGCTCTGTTAACAAACACTGTACTGGTATGAAGTGTACCTATTCACATTTTGGAATTCAAATGGAGATAGCTGCACTCTCAGACAAAAATGTAATACTACCATGATCAGTAAGATTAGCTTCAGTGCTCTAAATCAAGAGCAACTGGAGTATAATACAAATCTCTAAATCAAGAGCAATTAGGACACTGAATCCAAAGGCACTATGATATTTCGTCTGTACGTTATTACCAGCTTCGAGACCTTCTTGTATTAATTTGACTGATCCTCAAATACTCTACAGAAAAAACTGTTACAGGGATGAAAGAACAATTACCCATCACACTAGCAATTTTAAATCATTCTACAAACATCTATAATTAGCCTTAAGGTAACTTTGTTAAAATTATTTTGAAAATGTTTTTTTACATTTGAACTCAAACTCAAAACACAACTATTTTGCATGACAGTTTGTCTGCCGAATTGAAGATCACACCAAAGTTAGTGCCTAAATGATGCTCCTTTATTTCCCACAGAGGATCCTTAGGAAAAGTAATGGAGTTTTCAAAACTAATAAACTGGGGTTTTTATTATTAAGAAATTATTATTAATTATTTGTAAGTGAAGGTGTCTAGCTTCTTTATGAGGTTTAACTACTGCATTCTTCACAACAGCCAAAGAAACACACCCAAGAAAACTACAGAAATCATTGTAATAAAGTTCATTTAATAGTTCAAGCACACATCTGAAGTACTGATGAGTGGAATGCTAACAAGCGAACCCTAATGAGTCCTCATCCATGACAGGTGTGCTGTAAACAGCTTTCCAAAAAATGGTACTAATTAAAACCACAAGTGGTCTGTGTGTTCTATAAATACCTATGCCATGACAGTAACATGCATAGTGCAAACATCATCTATACATCTGTGCACTCTGTTTGTAAAGAAATATAAATTCCTAATGAATACTATGTTTTAAGCCAACACAGTTAAAATACCATGGAAAGAACAGTAATCTACAATTACCTTGTTAAGCTTACTAACTTCCCATGTATCTCAAAAATGTTACAACTATTCCCTTACTGTAAGGGTATTTGGAAGAGACTTCTCAGCAGTATATTAAATAAAGCTCAAACTGACCTGAAGAACTGGATCAAAAATAATATAAATCACAAAGACATATTCCTGTTCTCTCTTACTAAAAAAAGCAGAGTAGAGTTTCAGCACTGCAGGAGTGTAAAACCACTGTATGTATTTCTTTAAGCGTTTGTTCCAATATTCCCCCCATAACAATTGTGTTAGTTAATACAGGAAAGTGCATTTCATTTTCAGGCTTACATTTTTCTGTCGACTGCTAACAAGGTCAAATGCAAGACTGGCTCTGTATTCACTGTAGACCTGGAAAAAATCCAGCACATCAGATGTGTGATTAATTTGTTATTACACTTTAAAAAAGCAACGTTCTATTTTATTCATAAAATATTTCCATAAAATATTATAAACTTATGCATTTTCTGAAAGAGTCAAAGACAGTTTTTCTGAGGTCTAACTGCACCTTTCAAGAGATGAGCCTCTATTTCTGCAATAAAGTAATTTGCATATATGTACAACAAACGAACAACACTATGCTATGTTTTAGGAATTGAATGTGAATTATTAAGTTACTGAATTTCAGGATCATCAGAAACACAAAATAACAGAAATCACATTAATCACATTTAGTTTTTTCCCCCCCAGTTCGTAACTGGTTTTAAGCTACATGAAAGCTAGCCCTGGGATCAAACTAAACAAATGAGGGAGCTTTCTTATATACTAAGCAAGTGATCCTATGAAAAAAGCAAATTGCATTTGAACATGAATATCAAGTTTTTCCTTCTCTTTAAAACAGTTCAGCATATTAAGAAAGAAAAGCATCTATTTTAAGGATAAGTGACAGGACAACCTGCTCTGCAGGTGTTAAAAATTCTGGGAAAACTCTGACATAGCAGCCATAATTCTTTAGAACTTCTTCATACACAAACCCCATAAAGTTTATTAAATAAACCTTGCAAAATTGTCAGTCACTACCTCCATCCTCCAGCTGTTTCAGCACTCTGAAGCATGCTACATTTTTGGCTACCATGACTTCATTACTGCTCTTTTCCACACTCTCTATGCAAAAGTAGGGCATGCATAAATGCCTCTGGCATAAGGGAGCTTATTAAGTGCATCTATTACACTTGTTTCTACACCACACAATGTAGTTACTTTAGAGATGCTGAAAAGGACAGCACTTCACAAGTTCTGATCTCATTTCCTGAAAAGTGGTTTTAATAGTGAAAAACACTAACTCATATCTTCATGAATCTATCAAGGGTGTTTGAATTCACACAGTGTGGAACACAAATGGCCAATGTATCATGCTGCAACACACAAGAAGCAACCTCATCTACTGCTTTAAAAAAGAAGGACTGGGTAATATATGCGACCCAAGAAATTTCAGGAGTGGAAACTAACATAACCTACTTCATATTAGTGCTCCAGGGACAGTGGGAAAAAACTTATCTCTGATTTCAGATTCCACTTTTAATACACATGCAAGAATAGAGTTAAAGCAGCCCAACAAGATGTTTTTCCAAAAGCCTGAACTTTAACCTACAATCCATTTTGTTAGGAAAGGGTACAAGCTCTGTCTTGACTGCAAAACAAGTAACCTTCTGTCAATTTAACAAATGATCACTTCACAAAATTATCTGCCAGCAATGTGAATTTTAGCTACTCCATAAGCTGTTATACAACACTTGCAATAATTTATGGATCTGGAACTACTAATTTAGAAGCAGGTGTTAGTTCCACATTAAAAAGATCCTCAGAAGTACACTGTATCAGGAAATTCGCAAGCTTTCCCAAGTGATATCGTATATATGAAAATAACAATTTTCACGTTTTCTGCACTGGAATAAATTTTAGTATTTAAAAAATATTAGCAAAATTAAATACAATTTAAAATAGCACCCAGCATTCCAAACAGGATACCTACATCTGCCGTGATGTCATTGAATTTTGTTATAAAGGCGTGTTTCACAATATCCACTGCAATTTCTGAAGCAACCACCATGCAAACATCCGGAAATAACACCCAAAGATGATCTGAAGGTTGTGAAGAAAAAAGGTAGGCCATTTAATTTAATGCCAGTATACAAAAAAAATTGTAACACTTCTGCTCAACAGTGAAAAATCCTCACGAGTCTGAAGAATCTGTAAGTTTACATCATCACTGAGCATACGAGTGTGTTAGTTTTTCCATTGCTGTCCTAAAAATTTATCAGTTCTGTACAATCAGACCACAGTTGGGATCAGGTTCTTAACTCTTCACTTTGTAAACCTTTACCTCTGGTAGGAAGACAACTGTTGCAAGTACTGCATACTATGTGTTCAGGATGTGTAAGACATAGACAAAGCATCTGCGGTTTTAGATGCTTAAGGTAAAATTTAGGCAGAGTGGTAAGATTCAGGCAAAATACATCACACAGATCAGGGGTCAAAATTATTAAAACAATGTTTTAATAAAATTGGTATTTTACACAGTATTTATTAAACATGTCATTAAAATCTTACGTATAATCAATATTAGATTAAGAATTGTATTTTTAACATAATCTTTATCACATTTCAATCTCGCTAGCCTCCCAAAATAATATTTTCTAGGGGATCCTTCATTCACAGTGTACTTCAAGGAAAGGAAAGGGCTGGGAAGAACACTGATTGAAATTCCAGACACTGCTTGAAATATAACTATACATGTTTATAGCATAACAATATGTATTTCTAGCAGAAAGGACACAGTCATTCTTAAAAGAATACCAGAAATAGAAAAATGAGAATCTAAGGTATTTGACAAAATTAAGATTTTTTAATTAAATGTCTTGATTACCCTTATCTTTCAGATTGAGGGAAGAAGCAAGAGATACAGCTCTTAATAGCACAGGAACTTTATTTTAGTTTACTGACCTGGATTCCATGAGAACTGTTCCATATTTCTCAGACATACAATTAGTAGCAGCACGTAATTGGTGAACCTCTCCTTTATATCTGGATTAAAAAAACCAAAACCTGTCAGCTCCGAAGAAACATTTATTTGCATACACAATTCTTGGATTAGGTAACATTTTCCACAAACTATTTAACTGGATTTAAGGGGTGGGGGAAATGCTGAGAACCCACCATGGACTGGATTTCTGCAGTAGGTTGTGACCTGGGTCTGACCGATGCTGCCTCAGCTTGGGGTTCCCAGCAGCAGAAGTGACTTAAGTTGTGACTTACTATCACCTCTTCTAATACATTAATAAAATAATCATCCTTCTTGATAAAGTCTGTGCACTCCTCCTGTGAGTCACAAAGAACCAGCCCCTCCTGTTACTAAAATGGTGAGTATATACCTATCTGTCCTTTCAAGCTATTAACAAGGTAAATTTCATTTTCTACAGATCATGGATATCCAAATTGCTGTATACTGGGTTCAGCAGAAGGAAGAAAAAATGTTTGAAGACAACTGTTACACCTTAGCTAGAAGGTTCCTACCAGTCATTCACACTGCCTCCTTAAAAGGGAACAGCAGGATGTGTCAGCACAGTTATCAAAACTGTAAGCACTGTAACACAAAAGCAGTCTGATCAGGGACAAAGTCCTATGACTTGCCTCCCAGACAAGGCAGTCTTTTTTTCTACTTTGGTGTCCTGTCTCCAGGAATGATACATACAGCTTACTTCAGGAAGCATCACATTTTTTAGCTTATTAAAAAAAACCTTCCTGAAACTGTATTATTGAAAAACAGGGTAAAGCCTAAAAGATAATGTCATCACAATTTAGGAAGTCCAAAGAAGTCTTTTTAGAAGATAGGGCTATTAAGAAAATCTGTGTAGACACCGTTTTTGCTTGTTACACCTGTCAGTAACCACAAAAATAATTTCTTTGTGGGCCCTCCAAATCCAAAGGGTTCATTTTCTTAAACAGCTCCAATATTGTGTGGGATTCTACCTACTGGTTTTGGGAAACAAGAAATAGAAATGTTCAGAAGTACACACAAGGATTAAGCTGGCTAAAATAATATTTGACTTTGTGTCAATAGTTTCCATCATCTCTGACTGACTACAGGCCAACAAGGCTTGTGACTGCAGTTACTACAGTACAATATCTGTCATTTTAGAACAGCAGTTTGGAAATGCTGGCAAGTCTGAAAAAATGGAGCAAAAAGAAAAGAAGAAATCCTCCAGGAGAAGGAAAGAAAAACAGGATTCAAGAAGAATGAGATTTCATGCACAATATAAAAAGGCACATCTTGGGCTACATAAATTCATCTGTCAGTATGGGCTGGGGATGGCACAGAGGAAGCACAAGCTTTCAAAACAGAACGAATGGCATATATATTGGGGGGGGGAGAAAAAGGAAATCTTTTAGTACAATAAATTTAAAGCAGAAAAAAGGACATAAGTAAAACCTAACCATAATTTCTTGATTTCCTGCTAATAACACTCCAAGTGAAGTACATCCTTCTATGCTTCTGAATTCACAAAATACTGCTCAAATGACCAGAACACAGTACTGTCTGAAAATACAAGATATCACTTGATGCTGTCAGAAATGAATGAAAATGCAGTAAAGCACTCAATGATTTATATTCTTTATCATGCCCATTAGAGACTTGGAAATAATCACTGAGTTTTCAGACTTTCAGATTTGCCTAGAATCTCAAAATGGTTTTATCTTCTATTTCCCACATCACATACTTCCACACTGCTATGATACATCATTGGTCAGCAATGCAGAAGAAACACAGATCTCATCTTCAGTTCTTCAGGCCCCAGGGAGGCCTGTACAGATAGATATTTTCAAGTGGGAAGTAAGGACCTTAATTCAGGCCTAACATTAAAGCATGTCTCAAGCTAATCCTCCAAACATTTTTTACCTGCTTGGTGTATGTTAGCTCACCAGTCGACAGGATTAAATTGGGAAGGCACATTTTGGGCTTTAAATTTCCTCTTACAATGCTGTAATAATACCAATTTTTTCTTCCACTAATTTCTGAGACTGGGTGACAGGCTGAAACCTGTTTTTCCTCTCTGCTTATTTTCCCTGTTCTCAGTGGCCTCCCTTCTAATCTGTTATCTCTGCTGCCACAGCTGTTCAAGGCTGTTAGGAGTGAGAGGAGTAACTGTGGCTGCTGCTCTTCATCCTCATCCCTCCCATCAACTGTCAGAGATGCAAGCAAGGGAGACAGGGTACTTTACAGGACCTTCAACAGGAAACTCAAACAATGCAAAAATTCATTTCATTTCTCACCCTCATGGACAAGGACAAAAAAGGCTTCAGGATATCCAAAACAACCACTGGTAATCAGTCCTAAATACAAATTAAAATTTCAGAATACAAAATATGTACCTATAATGTTTCATCATTTATTATGAACTTATCTGATGTTGTATATGTACATTTGTTTTTTTTAAACCGGTGAGGGGAGTTTCCTGTACCATGCCACTTCTTAGATGATGTGGTGAGATACAGAACAAGCAAAGCTACATCCCTGGATTCACAGTTGCTCATGCTCTTAAGAACAACAAAGGCAAAGTATATCACTGTATTTGGGAATTTGGCAGAACAGTTTTGACAAACCACCAGTGTTAGTGTTCAGTTGCAGAGAGCACAGGTACTAGCAGGAGGAAATCATTCTAATCTGCTTCAGCATAACGAAGAGTAAAGTGGAAAGAAAGTGATCTCTTTTCTTTCTCCATTGTGACAATCCTTAATAACACTGATATAAGCCATTTCAACTCAGTTTTATGTGTATTCCACCAAGTACAGATGATAAGCACATCACTGTTTTTCTGTTAGGATACAATAAAGCTTCAAGAACCCTTGCCATTATAAGACAGGTTTAAATGAGAGCCAAAATGACAGACCAATGACATTTTAAATGGTCTTCAGCTACCTCCACAAGCATCTGATTAAGAAGCTTACTTTCTCAGTGTTTATGATCTTAAGTGTTAAAAACCTGACGTATAGCACTAATCCAGATATATTTATTCCCTTGACCAGTCTCTTGTCAGCACATACCATGCATAGTGCTGATGACATACTGTGCATGAAGTCTGGATAGACATCAGTGACAGGTGCTACCCCTCAGGGGTCCATACTGGGACCAGTGTTATTTGATATCGTCATTAATGACATAGATGAAGGAATTGAGTGCACCCTCAGCAAATTTGCAGATGACTGAGTGCTGAGGCTGCCACACCAGAAGGGTGACATGTCATCCAGAAGGACCTGCACAAGCTCAAGAAGCAGACCCATGGGAAGCTCAAGAGGTGTAATAAGACCAAGTACAAGGTGCTTCACCTGCGTTGGGGCAACCCCAGGTATCCACACAGGCTGGGGATGAACAGATCAAAAGCAGCCCTGTTGAGAAGGACTTGGGGATTCAGCGCGATGAGAGGCTGGGCAAGAGCCGGCAACGTGCGCTCACAGCCCAGAAGGCCAAAGGTGTCCTGGGCTGCATCCAGCGCACTGCGGGCACCAGGGCGAGGGAGCGCGTTCTGCCGCTCTGCTCCACTCCGCTGGGACCCCACCCGCAGTGCTGCATCCAGCTCTGGGCTCCCAGCACAGGAAGGACAGGGGCCTGCTGGGGTGAGCCCAGAGGAGGCCACCAAGATGATCAGAAGGATGGAACACCTTTCCTATAAGAAAAGGCTGAGAGAATTGGGATGACCTAATCGTCAACTTCCAGTACCCGAAGGGAGCCTACAGAAAAGACGGAAAGGGGCTTTTTACAAGGACATGTAGTAACAGGATAAGGGGGACAAGCTTCGAACAGGACAGGACAAGCTTCAAACTGAAAGAGAGTAGGTTTAGATTAGATATTAGGAAAAAATTCTTTACTGTGAGGGAGGTTGCCCAGAAAAGCTGTGGATGCCCCATCCCTGGAAGTGTTCAAGGCCGGGCTGGATAGAGCTCTGAGCAACCTGGTCTAGCGAAAGGTCACTTCTGGCCACGGCAGAAGTGTTGGAACTGTAGATGAATTTTCAGGTCCCTTCCAACCCAGGCCATCCTATGACTGAAACACTGCATTCTCATGCCATGCTGAAGCTGCACTCGAACCAGGGCTGGCCCTGAAGCCTGCCACACATTGTAGTACATACTGCCCATACACAGTTCAATTATTTTGAAAGATGACACTGTATTTGCTTGTGCTTCTATGCATCCTCTAGTGGTGCAAGTAACTAGATGTGATTAAATCTTTTCAACTGCCTTTAAGTATGTATTTCAGTATTTTGAGAAGGGGAAAGGAAGAATCAGACATTCCAAGACCTAGTACATCAGATCTTAGTGGTCACAAGTCAAAAAAAACCCACAATACACCCTTTTCCATTAAGGTAAGTCACGTGTGCCTATAAGGGTTGCCATATGAATAGAAGTGGTAAACATTTATTTCAAAGACATGTGATGCACATATTGCCATAAATGCAATAAAGGGAAAAAACCCAAGATATACCTTTTTTCCTCTAAGTTGTATAAAATAAAGCCCAAAAAAGGATTGCACATAGCCAAATCAGATTTTAAATACTTTTGCTCCACTTGCATGAACTCTGCCATTCCAATTTTAATAGAATTCTATCCCCTTATTAATAACACATTCTGCCCTTCCATAAATCCTCCTGAAAAATAGCAACACATACCCAGCAATTAATTTCCAGTGTGTCAGAGGGTATCATTGCTTTTAGAAAGCATGTAAAAGACATGAAACAAATGTTACTGGAAATAAAGATTCCTGGCACAGCACTGCATCTAGTATGGACTAATGTAATTAATTAGCCAATATCTCAAACTACCAACTACTGAACCCTGAAGATCTTGGGTACTTTTGCAGTGGTAACTAAAAGAGGCAGTGAGATCACAGGGAAGAGATCCAGAGGTGGGGTAAATAGTCTTTTAGTGCTAGCTATTTCCTTCCAGATTCCCTGACACATTATGTAGAAATCCTGAATCAGGAAAGAAAAAAAAAAATTTATCATGTTAATCCCACTGTTTATACATTTAGATCAAAAGCTAATTATAAATCATAGCATGTAAGAAGTGCAACAAGATCTTTTAGTTTACATCTCACCAACTCCTAAACAGCTGTAGTGCCAACTACCTCTTAACAACTGACCAGAGCACAAGAAAGGATCAAAGACTGAACAAGGAATTACCAAGGATGCACCAATTTTAAACACCGTCCTGCCCCTAAATCCCTCATCCTTAAAATGATTAGAATAATGGTATTAAAAAAACCTAAAGTCACATGAGAAAGCAGTTTGAATTTCAAAGACCAAAGGTAAAAATAAAGTCTATTCAATATTGTGATCAAAGAGACTGATAAATTTGGAACCAAGAAGAAAGAACAGAGAAGCAAAAAAGTACGTATCTATAAAGAAGAAAACTGAAGTTTGTCAAAGTTCAGAATAAGTATGTTAAATTTTTGAGACAAGAGATCTAAAAAACAAGGAAGAGTCACGCCTAACATCCAACTGAAGGAAATAACCTAATGCACTACATCTAATGTACTTCTCTGTATGAGGTAAAATTGAATTTCGTGAAAAAACTTAATTTAGACCACAGCTTGAAATTAAAATAAGACATTTAAAAGCATAAAGGAAGGCAGCATGCTGGGCTTTCAGCAGTGATGGAAGAGCTTCTCTTCATAATTTGGTCCCCTTGTTCTCTAATCCTGACCCTAAAAAATTAGTTTACAGATAACTATTTCAAAAAGAGAATATACTATTTAAATTTAGGGAAATATTTCTTCCTGAAACAACAAATAAAAGGTTTTCTTGCCTTCTGTAGAGAAGTGTTTTCAAATGGCCACAGTGTTTAGATTGCCTGGGTGTACATAAATTTCCTTGTAAAAGTCAGGGTGACAATGCAAAAGTAGTTTTGCTGCAGCTGAAAAATCAAAGCTGCGGGAGCAGCAAGGCTGAAATCACAGACTCTGTAGCTGCAGTCTCAAGCAGCTATACAAGCCCCAAGGTCTTTGCTGACCTGCCCCTAAAAGATAACAGGTTTAGTTTTATTAGGTAGCAATTAACCAATGTATATGTCATGTCCTATTCAATTAATTTTTATGTAGATGATTCACAGTTATTTTAGTCTTGAAGGTTTACTGAATTGGCTGTTGAAGCAGAATTTTAAACAGTCATACCAAGGTGAGAAAGATCACTGACTCCATCGACACTAAGTCCAGAAATGTAAACACTGGGAAAAATAGTACAGCCACACATCAGCTTGCTATCCACCGACTGGGGCTGAGCACGATGCCAAGTGAAAATGATTTCACAATTTCCAGATCTAAACTGGTAGTTCGGTGGCTCTTCCTATCCTGATGTCTTCCTACATAAAAGCTTGAGCCAGGCAGGGCTCAGCAAGGTATTCCAACGTGTGATACAGGACGTGTCTTAGAAAGTACTGGACAGTTCATTTCTGTTTTCACACACAACTTGCTTTTGAATTCTAGTTGTAGTAACTTCCCTTGAACACAGTATCTACTCTTGTGGTCATTGCTTATCTTTTCTCCTACATCATATTTTTCTTTTGATTAACTTGTTAAATGAGAAGGGAGTTTCACCTGCTCATGGGAAATTCCTCAGATGCCCCTGTGAGATTCATATTGTTCCCCTCAAGAATAACTATATTTAGCTACTGTGTATTAATCAGTACCTTTACATTGAATTGAAAACACATTTGACAACAGTAATATTTTGAGCTGAGTCCCAGAAAACGTGGGGCACGGAATCCATTCACTGTGTCCAAGCTTAATCAGCTACTGCTGCCATCACTGCCCTACAGCCAACTGCAGACCTCAGAAAACTACTAGAAGAAGCAGAGAAAGGTGGGAAATATATGGGAGTGCTTAGATTTAGTGTTTCCTTTCAGAAGTTTAGTTCAGTCCAGGCATGCAGTTTAACCACACTGTGTTCTAGGACACACAAGACACTCCAAAGGGTAACTGGAAGCTCAGCTGACAGGACCATAGCCTCAGTTCCAGGGTAGGATAAAGTATTGGTATAGCATGCCAACACAAGATGCACCATCATTTCAGCTGCATCAAATGAAACATTTAAAGGATACCAAAGTGATCAGAATACATGAATTGAAACAATATTGTTCTATCCTTACTGAAGCTGTGATGCAGTAAACCTGTTCAAGTTCAAAAGAGGTGAAAATTTCTACTAAAAACCTGCCTGTTATTTATCTCTGTGAAGAAAAACACTGCTATTTATAACCATACTGAAAAGTGTTTCAGGAAAAGTTATCTGCTTGAAAGGAATAAATTAGCTTGTTTTGTGCACTCTTCTATGTATGTACTCACTGCTTCCATCCCCACACTGTCTAATGAATGGCAATACTTCTATCAACTGATAAAGGGCGACCTGATACTGCTATTATGGGCCTTCAATACTAATGTCCAGCAATAAAATATTGATATCCTTTTCTTTTTATGGAGGAAAATTACTAACAATTTCTAATATCAGTCCCTTCTTTATTTCAACACAAAAGAGGCCTCACCTTTAGGTAGGAGAGCTAGATCCATAGCTGTAACTATTTCCTGCATTAATAAGAAACCTTATCTAGGTTTTCTGTCAATACTTAAGTAAATTTCACTTTTAGCATTCTCACTGTAAAGTTAAATACCTCTGATTTAAAAAATGTAAGTAATTAAATCTTGGAACCAAAAATAATACTATTATCACAGAATAAACAGATTATCAACACAGCCAGGAAGATCTTTTTGGTGGGGTTTAACAGCATCTATGAGGTAGCTTAAAATTTCTGTTCTATAATTTCTGTGATATATTTAAGGTTTTATGTAAATAGCCTTTCATCCAAAGAACTACAAAACATTTGCAATGTAATATTGCAGTTTGCAGATGAATTAAGACAAAAGTCACATCAATATTCAGAACTCAACACCTGATGTAAGCCTGTTGAAAATTTAACTCATGATACAAAAATATGAATCACCTGTTTTTAAGTAAGTAGCTATTTTTTTTTAACCTATTGCACATTTGAGTTATCTGGTTTAAAATCTGTAAGCTGGAATGAAAAAAAAATATTCTATTTTCTTTGCTCATATGTATAAATGAAAGTGGGGAAATTCAAATCAGATATATTGAAGAAATTCTTCAATGTGAGGGTGGTGAGGCACTGGAACAGGCTGCCCAGAGAAGCTGTGGATGCCCCATCCCTGGAATGCTCAAGGCCAGGGTGGATGGGAGCCTGAGCAACCTGGTCTAGCAGAAGGCGTCCCTGCCCATGGCAGGGGGGGGTTGGAACGAGATGATCTTTGAGGTCGCTTCCAGCTCAGGCCATTCTAAGATTCTACAAAACTACTACAAGCAAAGAAGCTCTAGCACAACATTAAAGTGCAATCGCTCCTACTGGCTTTGAAATCACAAATTCAATAAATATTTCAAATGGCTGATACCAGTATGACAAAGAATCTCCATCAAAGGGTACCTGAACAGCTTTTCCTCATGAGACACACTGAGTACGAGTTCCCAGTGCCAGAAGCATGTTTCCTAAGTACCCTCTACTATTACCTTGAGAGCATATTAAAAAATTAGACTAATCTCTGGTATTTCCATCACATGCCAGCTACTTTGTTACATTGGTTTTTGTTTGGTTGGGGTTTTATTTGATTGGGATTTTTTTTTTGCTTGTTTGTTTAGGGTTAGGTGAGAGGTATTTCAAGATCCACCCTCACAGCCACGCAACAACATGCATTCTGAGATCACTGTCAATATAGCACACTATGAAGTTAACTTTTTGAAAACAGAAGACTTGATCACTTGGAAGCATGGGTACTTCAGCACAAAGCCACTAGGCTGTTTTAGCACCTCAAATAAAAACTTGCCATAAAAGGAGCAACAGTGTTCCTTGAAGTGGATCTCCGTTTCATCCCACTGAACCAAAGAGTAAAAGGGGTGATGAGGAATGCAAGTCAGAACACTCAAATTCATCAAGGTAAAGTAATTATAGTAAGAATAATATTAAACACATTGAATACATTAAATACATTAATGAATTAAATAAACAGCTTTTCTTTACATTTTCTCCTGATCAGCACTGCTATACATACCACTATTTGACATTTGAAAAAGATTGTTCTTCTCAAACTTCTTGAAAACACTTCCTTTTATTTCGACAAACTGCAATTTTTAGAAACAGTTAATTAGTTTTTACTGATAAAAAACTGATATAAACAAATAATGTTATCAAAAATATGTTAAAATATTAATATTTAAGACATTTGATACACAAAGACAAGGGATTCTGAAACAAATTAGGGTAGCTATATAATAAAGCTACACACTTACATTATTGGACATCATGATGGTAAGCAGTGATTTATTGTGGGAGTTGAAGGCCACATTAAGGGTTGTTGCTTGAACCATTATAAGAATAGCATGCAGGACTGCATAGCAGGGTTAAGGAAGCATATTTGAAATAATTTTTCTGCACAACAGTACTGAAGAGCATTGAACCTCAAATTTCCTATTTTGCTTTCAAAGTTTAACAGGAAAGTTTCCATATCCCTGTAAACCAGACTTACAGCAAGACAACGCTTACATGTATGTAATATACCCACAGTGTTTTGTAGCATGTAATAATGATGCTAATTTTTCTTGTTCTAAAAGAACCCAATGACATAAGTCATGAGAAACATCAATACAACCTGAAGAAAAAAATCTGAGGTAAAGATACAGAATTAGCCTAAAGATTTCAGAGAAAATAGGGAAAAATTGTAAGAATTCCAAATTCATCACCAAAACTATTGGACTATGGTATCTCTTTAGATTCATCAATTCATTGTAAGGTTACTTCATACTAAGAACATTTGCATCCCGCATATGTATGAGTTTATCCCTTCAAGAAAATATGTTCAAGCTAGATGCATTTAACATTCCACTAAATAACAAAATCCCACTATCTTCAGGGCCCTGTGGCCCAAAATACTCAAATACAAATCAGAAACAAAAATTTTCCATGAACTACCCAATTATGGTTTGTCATTTTACTATAGGTACACCATTCAGCATTCTGAAGGGATTTTTTTTTAAAGCAGGTGGTACTGGCAGTCTTACTTTTCAAGTAAAGGAACACTGATTTAGGAATACTATCAATTTTTCAAATGTATTAAAGTAAAATAATGCAGAGCAATTACTCAGTAATTTAGCTTAGGAAAATTTTGTGATTTATCAAAGAAAAAGGATACAGACATACAGCACTGCCATGAAGAAGTGAGGAATCACACCTATGTGAGCTCTTTTTCTTTCCTTAGGTTCTGTAGCTGTCCAATAAAGAGCATCCAAAATATCTTGTCCAAATGAAGAAATCAGACGATCAGCCACCTAAACAAGAACAACTTTACTGCCTTTTACTGCCTACCTTTCTCTCCAACACTTGAGTACGCGCAGTTCAAGAACAATTCAATCTAGAAGTACAGCTCAATCTAAAAAAAGTTTCACATATCTATCACTTTTGATTTCTTACTTATTCCATTTTCACTCTGGATTTCACAGCAACCCTGTTCCTTTTGTATATTCATCAGTTTACTTTCCCTTTCAATCTTACTATTCCCTTTGCAACAGTATTTGTAATAAATAATCATAATATTGTTATCTTAGATGCTTTCTTGAAAGACATTCAAGTACAGTTCAAACCTCAGCCTTTGATAAAGCAGTATGTATCTTGTGTTAAACTACCTTAAATGTTTTTCCCCATCCCTCTGGGCTTAATAGGAAAAAACCCCCAACAATGAAAAGTGAATTCCAGATGACGGGTAACATTTGCTTACAGGTACAAAAAAGACTGAATTAGACTTGGCTCGACTGCTTTCTATATACTGAAGTATATACTTAATGTAAATGTCCGCATAAAGCAGAACTCAAAACTAAAAGTACTATAACACAAAAACAAGCGATTAAGAGGGACTTGAAAGTCTGCCAAAAAGGGAAAATACGCTGAAAAAACAGACACCTGAAGCGTAATCCAAAGAATATAGGCACAAATAGAAAAAAGACCCTCTGGCAGTAATTCTAAATATAGAAAACATATGGACAGCATTTTGAACTTGTAATTTAATACCACAGCAAGAAAGGTCACAGGGAGCTCCACCAGTTCCCAACATTTCATCAGCAGCAAACATATAAAACTAAAAATCATTACATGGAAGAACGTTTTTTCTGCCTATACACTGCATTTCAGTCATTTTAAAACCAAGCTGCACAGGCCAACAAAACCAGAACTTCAAAAATTAAACTTGGTATACGTCTGGCTTAAAAAAAGAGCTATCTCTCACTGCTCACTAATTCAACCAAATGGAAACAGTTATAGATGAAAAACTGATTATCTCTACTTAAGAAAGGCAAGTAGTATTTTCTCTTAGTGTCTTTCTGTAAAACAACAATTTTGGAAATGTTAAGTCAACGTAGCAGCAATGCAGAACCAGGTGCACAATGTACCTGCAAATATTGATCCTACTAAATAGAAAGTAAGTTCCTAGGACAACACAAATAAACCTTGACTTAGAATCATTTCCTGACTTTTTAAATTAAGTGTTCTCAAGGTAAAGATACTGAAGTGAGAGAAGTCATATTTATTCAAGACACTACTACTGAATGAAGTTTCCTAAAATATTAAAATTGAATTAAAACGAAATTTTACAGGATGCCTCAAGTAAATATACAATGTGCTGCACTCTAGGAATCACCTATGAAATAAAATGAACAAAACCATGAGCTGATGAATTATCATAAATCTGAATCCCAACCCCATCAGTTTGAGAGATATTTACAGTGGCACTGTTTTCGGCTTTTAGATTTTGTAAATTGAGATTGTCTGCATTATTTGCTTCCTGCTCATTGTGATGACCCATTGAGTAATTATAGCTGGTGTAGTAACATCAGCTACAGAATGCTTAAGAGTTTGGTAAGTTTTTGTTCACAATATTGTGAGGGTTTTAATAGATAAAATAGTAGCTTTGCTTTCCTTTCTATTTAAGCAGTCCTTGGTTCTTTGCTGAAAGGATAGAAAATATTAAAACCCACCACACAATATTGTTGCTTGCTTTTCCAAATATGACTTACCTAAACCCTACATGCCGGCTCCAGGCTCCAGCAGAATTCCATGGTGAGTGCTGTCACCAGCATAACGCACACTGGGGCTTCACAAGGAGCAGGAGCCGGTGGGTCTGAATCTAAAAAAGAAAAGTGTCATTTAAGCCAAATATGCTGAATGCTCCCCTTAGCCTGTCAGTTGGGAGCATTCAGCACATAATTTGAAGATTTTGCATTCCTCATATCTCTCCAGGACACTACTCCCTGGACTTGCCGACAGCCGAAAACATTAGGACATTGTAAACATCTCTGCTGCTCAGTGATTTAATTAAACTAAAAAGATCTTCCTTATTTTGAAAACTTGTGAAAAAATGTAAAGTGCATTGCTTAAAAAAAAGCATATTAACAGTTCCTTAAAAAGCACTGCTTGCATCACTAGCAAAGACTTTTAATAAAAATCACCAGAGTAGTCTAAGCAAGCCAATAGTCAAACTGTTGAAAGCTGACTATCAACCAAGTCTTTCAGTGGGATCCCACGAACATTTTCTGATAATATTGCTGCAACCCGTCATGGTAAAAAAAAGCCCCTTAAAAACATGCACTCTGCTTGGCATGTTGGGTTTCATGAGACACCATGGAAGTTAAATACTGTTTCCAAATTCAAAGACTAATATCATTTTTCTAATAACCATGAGTAGTAACAGACTTCCCCCTTTCCTAAAAGGAACAAACTCATGCAGCACTTTCTTTAGTCAAAACACACGATTTTTGTTCTGCCAAACACAGCAAAGTAATTCAATTCCTCATTCCAGAATGGCACATGGCTTCCAATTCATAGGAAACACTGCAGTATTGCTTCAAATTATGTAGTAAGCACATAAAGCTGAGAAAGTACAAGCATGATTTGAAGTAGTCTTGAAATAGAGAGAAATTACTATCTTGAGCACATGGATTTATTTAGTAAGTGATAATCTCTCATCAATTATGAAACTATATATGGATATTTCCCCACACAACTAAAATCCAGATAGTAACTCAGTGCCAATTTATATTTGTACATGTTTTCCAGCAAATGTAAAATCAAAGACAACAAAAAACCTATGAATAAACAACTGAGGTGGCTTGTAAGATATTTATTTCACTTAGTATAACAAAGTGTGTTCCTTATGCAATATTTTCACATTTTATGAGGAAAGAACAAATGCCTTCTGACAAAATATTCATATTTTGCAGAGTGTAACCCTGTTTCAGCAGTCTTCAAACAAACGTACAACAGATGTTCAAACAAAGATTAATATGTCATTCAGAAATCCCGGAATCCTAGCAGAGTAACTTTTGTGTACAAAGCTCTGATTGAGTCCTTTTAAGAGGTTGTATTCCTACTATGTCCTATATTTACAGGATGGAGGTAAGATTGCAGCTATGTAAACATTTACTTTGTGAACCATTGATCATAGAAGTACAATAAAAATCTTATACTTTACATTAACAGCAAAACAGAAACTGGGGTTTTTTTGCCAGAATTTCTCGTATCTCCCAAAACAGAATTTCCTTCTCTTGTGTCACTACATTCATTCACCCTATTGCTTACATACTCAGGTTTTCGTCTGCTAGCCAGGACTGAGGTTAAGCAGTAATAGGTGTCCTTGCATACAATGAAAGCTGTATTTCCATAATGATGAATTAAAACCCAAATTCCATGTTTTCTATTATCCTCCTTCTTTGCTCTCTCTTGGGATCTTATAATTATTTCAAATCAACAGTTTCTACTTTTCTTGGCAAGTTCAAAATCTCATTCGCTCCCTGACATTTCATAAGACACTTCTTCTGTTTCCATTTCTCAAGTTTCTTGCTATGAAATTACTAAGCTCCATAAATCAGGCATTATGAAGCAGTATCTAAAAACTTACTGTTCACAAACCTGACTGTTTCATGGCATCTAGGCTTATTATCATAGGTGTGTGCAGATTTGTGAGAATACCACCTGTGCCACATGCTAAGTACAACTACTGTAATACAAAATATTTTAGATAGTCTGAAAAAAGCATGCTTCATATTCTGATGCCAACATTCTTACCTCAAGCATGTTATAGATGATGTAGAGCTTTATGACAGACTGTCCCCTTATCAGATGATACATCATAGAGTAGTCAACATAGTGCATCATGAAGTAGCAGATGACCAGTATAACTCCTTTGAGAATGTCACATACCTGAGCAGGTTGTAGCAAACGTCTGTCACTGAAATACAAAGGGCAAAAAGCTCCACTAAATGTCATATACCCACAAAATACAGATGTTACTAAGTCGATATGAATTCACAGAAGCTGTTCATCATGGATATATTTTAATGTCATTTATTATGCCCCTTCCCCTGCCCTTCACTCCAACACCATGATCATGATACACATTTATAGATCACACTCATGAACAGGATCACAGTCTCTTACTCACCACATCCCTGTAATTAAAACACTGTATTTGTTGAGAGCTCCCACTTATTAATAACCTTCTGCATGCGTGCCCTTTGGTTTCTAATTGACCTTCCCTCTTCCAGCCAATTCTATGATTTTGACTTCCTCAGGTACAGAAATTGTATTCACTATGATCAAAAAGAAATGAAGCCGTCATCTTCAATTTCAGTATAATGAACCAGATGCTGAGGAACAGGTAGTAAATTCTGTATCTTCATTTAGCTCTAAGCTCTGCAGCAGTAAACGCAAACAATTTGACATCAGAGCTTGAGGCTGATTGTGAACCAAATGCAGAACTTTTCTATCTATAGACCCATGAGTAACCCAGGAGACTAAAGGAATCATTACACAATTTCTTCCTATAAAGTAAAACTACAGGAAGAAAACAGCTTTATCTCAATTCCCACAACAGTAGCCATAAGCACAATAAAATTGCAAGGCAGTATTCACTTGTCTATTTATTTAGTTTAGTATTAATAGGATGCAAAGCAGTTAAAAAGCCTTTGAATTACATCAAAAGGTTGAGAATCAAACACAAAAAGAAGGAGGAATAATTTCTATTACATATACTATTTTTTAAATACATTGAAATGCTTTTACAGAAATTAATGTTTCAAAGAAGTTGGAAGCAATTAGCAGAACTTAAGATACTAATTTTCAATTTCTGTATTCTTAAATCAGTAGGCCATCCAGTGGTTAGGCAATATTCCCATGAACTGATAACACATTTAGAAAAAATTAAGAGTTATCTTGTAAAAAAAAATCCAAACAGTTACTTATGACCTCTGGAGTCATTCTACAGACCTGCAGAGAAGTCAAAAATCCCTGCTACCTCACTCATTCTATTTAAGCCACAGCTGGAGTGCTGTACTTTGGGTTTCTTTGTTGTTTTCCATTTGAAAGAAAAACGCCCTGAAAACGGCATTCATGCATTATATCACTCCTGGAACCACACAGTGACATTCCAGGCAAATAGGTCGTGCTCTTGCTGGGAGTATGAGCAAGAAAGTTTCCAGAACTCCCCGATTTACAGTATTCCGCTTTCTACAGAGAGCAACTGCTACTTTTATTATATACTTTTTACTTCATTAACTGCATTAAAATTAATTACATTCTGAATAAAAGAATTCAACCTAGTCCAGCATACCAGAACTGCTTACAGTGGTTTCCTCTCCCCTAAGAGATATTTTCTTGCTTTCAGAAGTCATCCAGTAACAAACAATATCCACACCACATCTTATTTCAGCCTAAGTCCTCGAAAAAATGCCTCAGTGAATTTGCTTCCTTTCTTCAGCCCACAAACTGAGTTTTAACTGCAAACACCAATAAAAAAAATTAAACTGAACACGCACGTTTTGCCCACTGCTTAAGAAGCCTATGACTGTCTTTGCATGACACAGAAAAAATGCACCCTCCCCAACCTGCAAAATCACACTTTGAAAGTTTACTGCCTTATTTAACTACATCTGACTTAAATGATTATACTTATTAAAATATAATAGTATATATTGAAATGTTCACAGGACTTAAACAAGCCCATGATTATGATTACTGCTCATATGCTGAGTAACAGCATATTCTTTTTTCTCCAGTGTGCTTCCATTTTGGAATATATTCAGTCATTTCTGTACAAGTCTCCCAGCCAACACTCAAACTCTGACATACAGACAGGGATACGGTGGTAAAGGACGTGCTATTATTCCACAATAGTAATGCCAGGCCTTAGCACGTGAAAAAGAGAATCAGAATTCATTACTCAGAAAATTAGCATCTTCATTCTTCCAGCCAACAACTACTTTACGATTAGAGAAGTAGTGAGTACCTGGCAGACAAAACCTGATGAACAAAACAGACACCTGCTTCAAAAGTTTGTCTTTTAAAAGTCTGGTAAGGTACCAATTTTAACGACAGAATGGTCTCTTACTGATATGCACTAGTGAGTAGAATCTGTTTATGAAGCTTCTGAAGCAGTCAAGAAAGATTCTCACAGGAAAATGCTTTGATGTCCACAAATCAATACAGACTGAAAATATCACGTCAAAGGTTTTCTGGCTTACAAGTAACATCAAAGATGCTCAACCACCAGTACAGTCACAAGTTGCAGATGTTCTGAGCTGTTAACTCTATCACTCTTCTGCTTGTGCTGATTTTCATCCATATGACCACACTCAAGTAGAACCAACTCAGGAGAAGCCAACATAAATGCAGACAGCAACCATCACAGGGGAATACAAACTCTGAGAAGAGGCTACATACAATCAGGAGCACAACTGTTCTTCTAAAGGTGGTGTCAACTCTGAAAACTATCTCAGGAGACTAACACTGTGTGAAGTTTCATACAAACTTGCACACAGTATCCTATACACTGGAAAGATTAAAAGATTTTCAGAATGTGCTACGTACAGAACAAACTTGATTATCACTGTGATTCAATTCAAAAGCTGCCTTAAAGAGTCAGATCAACTGCTCTTGATTGCTGTGCTTTACAGGAATTAAACTTTTACAGAACAGATCCCATTCAAATAATGTTTTTAGAGAATTTTAGAATCATTTAGGTTGGAAAAGACCTTTCAGATAATCGAGTCCACCTGTTAACCTATCACAGCCAAGTCCACTACTAAACCACAGTCTATGCATCTTTTAAATAACTCCAGAGATGGTGATTCCACCACTCCCTGAGCAGCAGCCTGTTCCACTGCTTTACAATCATTTTAGCGAAGAAATTTTTCCTAATATCCCATCTAAACCTCCCCTGGCACAACTTGAAGTCCTCTTGCCCTACTTCTCAAGGTGACTTGGATTTAGCTTCTCAGTAGTCTGTCTGTATGTCTAGGAAAAAAAAACTGCAATAAACAGTATTTTTTCTGACATTTTAATTAAAAATACAATATATTAATGTTCTATTCGAAGTTCTACATAACTCCTTATCCACATGAGAAGCAGAAAACAGCAGTAATGCTGTGACAACTGCAGAACAAGAGTTCTGGTTTGGGCTGGGACAGAGTGCCTTGTCTTTTTAGTAGCTGGGTTTTTTTGGATTTAGTATGAGAGTGTGTATAACAGACTGAATGGTTTGGTTGTTGCTAAGAAATGTTTACCCTGAGTCAAGGGTTTTTCAGTGTCTCATGCTCTGCTAGTGAGGAGCTTCACAGAAAGCTGGCACAGAGTGTACCCAGGACAGGATGTCCCAAACTGGCCAAAGGGATATTCCACACCACAGAGCATCACACACAGTATATAAACTGGGGGAGTTACCCAGAACAGGGTCTATCACTATTTAGGGACTGGCTGGGTACCAGGCAGTGGCTGATGAGCAACTCTGTCACTTGTTTCTCTTGGGTTCTGTTAGACTCTCTCCTTCTGCTTATCATTACTATTATTATTATTAGCATATTTAATATTATTATTATTAGCATATTTTGTTTCAATTATTAAATTGTTCTTATTTCAGCCCATGAGGTTTACCTTAACTTTCCAATTCTGTTCCCCATGGGTGGGAGATGGAGGGAGTGAGTGGCTGCATGGTACTTAGTTGCTGCCTGAGATTAAACCACAACATCTTAGTCACAAAAATATCCCCACGGTTTCAATTCCTCAGTTTGATGACAGCAGAGCTGCCAGCATCTCAACCCCCTACTCAGTAAAAGGGATTACTGCAAAGATTAACTACAGAAAACTACTTTCCAGAACGTAAGAAGAGTAAGATGATCCCGGCATTTAAAATCTATTCCAGTTTTCTTTCATTGTACACTTAGGAAAGACCCCTTCATATTGACTAAACAAGTAATCTACAGCGTACCACTAACATGTTTCCAATTGAGAGAGATTAACCATGTCTACTGCATAAATCCATAGAAGCATTTTTATTGTAGCAGAATCATCTTCCGCTCTGGTTAATAACATTTACAAAAGGATTTTGAGGTGTGGTTCTGAATATAAAATGGAAAAGGGACAATTATTTCCTACAAAGACAAGGAAATCAAATAAATGGATTAAGTCTAATGCTTTGTCACCTCTTGGCAAATACACAGAACTGACTGCAAAGCCTGCAGTAATGAAAGGATGTAGTCAGGGTTCAGTGAGAGCTGACCATTGCAGTTTTAGTGTATGATCAGGCTCACACTGGTTCAAGCTGTATTTGTCAGAAATCATTCCTATCCCTTGCATTAAGCTGTTTAATACATATAAACACACACAGGCTGATGTGATTTCATGCCTGTCATAGCATCCTAGCATTCTGCATTCATTTTTCTCAATGCATGTTTTTACTAATTGTCTCCAGTAACTACTCAATGCCAACACTAAAAAGTACTGTCAGGACATCTTAAGCACTAACTAATCAGACCTCGTGATTAATATCCCATACAAACTCATACTGCTGTAGTCATGCACATCATGAGTACTACAGAATCTCAAAGAAACAAATAAAAAAGCTCATATTGTCCAAGCTATGACAACTACAAAAAGGTCAAGAAGCAAACAAGGAAAACATAGCTTAGTGCTGGTAATTTCAATACCTCACTTGAAAGTAGGGACCCAAGTTTTAAGAAGTAACATTACTGAGCCGATGTGATAACTCAGAGTGTGATATTGTACAACTTTAGAAACCATTGAACAGAGGTATGAGAAGCTGAAACAGCTTAACTCACTTCCAAACAACTCCCATTTTTACAGCTGTGTATGAAGTATGACACAGAGAGAAAGATTTCACATGAAAATTACATATGGGTCTTTTTTCCTCATGAGTGACAAAATGAGAACAATAATTAAAGAGCACTACAACTACACAACTTTAATCATTCTGGTAGCAAGGTAACAAAACAGTGAGCAGTAGAATCGCTCTGCAGATAGCAGTTAGTCTTTTCCTTCAAAGCTATCCCAGGCATACAGTGATGCTGCACAACTGAGTGAAATATTAACACTTGCCTGGCTTTAATGAACTCTGCTCTTAGAAGATAGTATCATGAGAGCCTTTGTCCAAGATGTAGTTCCTCTAATATCCTACTAGATTCCAGAAATAATGTTACATGGTTTCAAAATTTGGCTGAATATAATTTACATTACAATTTTCACACCTCAAACCAGTAAATAAAAGGGTTCAGGGCATCCGGACTGTCCTTTAAATGAACCTTATTACAATACATGATTTATATCTTTTCACCTTATTATTTTCTGCCATTATTTGAGCAACCTGGCTTAGTGGAAGGTATCCCTCCCCATGTCAGGGAACTGGTAATCCTTAAGGTCCCTTCAAACTCAAACCATTCAATGATTCTATGATTATTCCATTACTACTTCAAAGATTTATTGCTTTAAGTCATACTCTTTAAGATGCTCTTTACAGAATTTTAAAAGTGGTTTCATTATGCTAAGTCTCAAGTTCCCACATCAGCTGTACAGCCTAGACTATCAAGGAATCAAATTTTAAAACTTCTTCAAACAGCAAAGTACTTTTAAACTAAAGAGTAAGGCTTATCCATTCTTTCTACTATCCACTATGTACAATCTTATCTTGCTTTACTAACACTGAATACACCAAAATGTTTAAACATGAGATGATCCTTCAATCTGCATGAATTCAGTGAAAATCCAAGCATTCCTCTACAGAGACTCTCTCGCACTGTAATGTTAACCAGCAAATTTTGACAATACAGAAAAAAACCACACAGAGACTTCAACATTCTACAGCATGTACTTAACAAGATGTTCAACCTCCTCAGCCTCTGGGTGTACTTATCATTACATCTACAAATTGACAGAAAATCTCCACTGAAACAAAGCCTTACTTCTCAAAATAATATAAACACAGAAATGCATACTTAAGGGGATATACAAGCTTATTATTAATTTTAACATAAAGTGATGTGCAAGCCATACTACTATACCTTCCTACTCCACACCATGCTTCTGCTTCAGCCCAGTCAATTGTTAAGAAAGGAAGCATGCCAAGCTCAATGCTTATCCCACAGTATTTAAAACAGCTGAAAGTCAAACTATGGCATAATTTCTACAATGCACTGACTGAAATAACCAAGAACTAGGAACTGGGCATATCAGTCTGTTACAGAAAAAACCAACTTTTTACAACACAATAAAAATCTAGGTTTAATACTCATGCTTCAAACTTTCCAATTTATGGTTTGTCCATCATGAGACAAACTTAGAAAGTATAAATACAAGTCTTTCCTCTGTTTAGAAAACCACCGGATCTGTGTATGCCTTCTCCCTTCGGAAAGCTAAAAGCAAACAACTTTGATGAATTTTAGGAAAAACAACAACAACAATTTTTTTTTCCCAAGATTACTTGTAACACTTGCAAAAAAATCCCATGTTACAAAATCGTGTTACATTACGATCCAAAAAAAGAAGAAAAATCTAGTGTGGAAAACCAGTGCTCACCATAAGCAAACTCCTTAAGTAAGTGAAAGTTTAAGGAACGAGTTACCCGTCTGTAATTTTCAAGGTATTTCTATTTAACATCATACTCAAAATGCCATGATCCACATTTTATACTGTAATAAGAATTCTGTCTCCATCTACTGGTTAAAAAGCATTAGTTTCAATCATCCATACAGGCCATGACTACACAGATGGTCATTCTACTGATCCTTAATGTTTGCTACTCAACAGCATGATGGATTTCATAGTATTTTCCCTTTAGTTGATTGAAGAAGCAAATCAGCTCAAGGCTTTCAGAGTACTGGTATCTACACCACCAAACTCTTCAGCTGTACAACTGAAGTTACTCAGCATCAAGCAGAGCGCTATTAAAAATAAATCACAGTTTACCTACATTTCTCTTTAATACGATCAAAATCACAAGTAGCTAATGCTTAAGCAAGTAATTTCCAAAAAAAAACCAAGACTGTGTGTTAGGTATTTTAATAAGCCTTGCTTATTGAATTTAAAGTCATTAAACTATTTGGAACATGAAATGCAACCTGGACAAAAAGAAATTTGTTCTTGCTGTATAAAAAAGTCTAAAAAAAGTCTCACTATAGCTGTTTCTGGTATGTTTTTCAGCAACTGTCACTACAAAATGAACAGTGCTTTCACTACATTGTGTAATCTGCAGACAAGTACACTTGTACTTAGTTACTTTGGCATCCAACCCATATGCACTCTGAATATATTATTTTAAACTTAACTGCACAGACTGTCATATGATTTCTTTATTTTTGTCTTCCAGGCCTCCTGGTGCTCCTCAGTTCTTCACTAGTCTGATTACATACGGTTTTCCAGTCACCTTTTAGAGTTGTTTGGGTTTTGATTGTTTTGCTAGTTTTTTAAAAATCAACAGGCATTCAAGATTTTTTTCTTGTTTATCTATACAATTTCTGCATTTTAATTGGTTCCTTTAGTTTAGACTATTTAGCCTCATCCAAATAATTCAGATTACTCTAAACAATTACTCCTTTGAAGTCAACACATATAAAATTTCCAATACTGATGTCATATATACATTAAAGATATGAATACACTATCACTGCAAAAATGTTTTAGGCTGGTATTTTCATCTTAATAACATATATACATATAAAATTTAAAGCTTTTGTAAGAGTAATGTTTCTGTAAATGTAGACACTTAAAAACCCTTTTTATATAGGTTTATTGTTCAGCTAATAATGCACTGAAAAAGTCTTCCGGCATGTTACAAGTTTAAGCATGTATTTTACAGCAAACCCTTCCTAACTACATTATTCAATTGTAACACTTTCAAACAGTTAGGCAGCCATTGAGGTTTACAATATATTTCAGTTATTGATATGATGGTCTAGTTAAAGTTTTGCTTAGGTATCTTTTCTTTCTCCATTTTACATCACAGACACTTGCACAGAAACTGAACAACAGGGTTTTGTTATGCATGTAGTCTTTATCAAACTGTCAATTCTTCAATGTATCCTTCCTTAATGAACTGTGGTGTCGCAAATCTCTAATCTTACATAAAGGACTAACAAAAATTATTACATTAACACATAAGGGGATGTTTTCCTGTTAGCATAAGTAAAGATGTCAGGGAAAATAAAATCCAAGCAAGGCTGCCTGCAGGATACACTTGCCCACATAACTACACACTAAAATTTTTTTGAATGGACAATGTGATCTATTGGAAATATTTTCCTACAATTATGCTCAAGTTTGGCTTCAGGAAAAAAGCTATTTTGATCAAATCCAATTTCCAGTTTGAGATTTTTAAAAAGAGGTGCACCTTATAATATGCAGGACTTCACTGTTTTAAAATTGTGATTATAAGAAAAATATGTCCCAAATGAAGAATTCTAAGAAACTGAGAGCTGAGCTTGCCAAGATTAGGTGGCATTGCATTTCTCACACAATAAAAAGCCTCTACATGCACACAATATAGCACGAGACCATGCTAAGAATGAAATGAAACCAACCTTGCTGTTAGGCCCCGATGAGAGCTGTCTCAAAAAAAAAATAAAAACAAAACGAGGTTTCAAATAAGTGACAACTAGAATAAGCTTTCATTAAGCTTTTATTTTTTAAATAACAGAATCAAATATAACTCAAGTCAGTAAACAAACATATGCTAAAGTGCTATATTTTATTATGCAGGGAAACACCTGTAAGTCTAATACTAAGATGAACTTTCAGAACTCCCTGAGATTTAGCTTAAGCATTACAAAAAACCTGCTTTAAGTACACACAGAAATATTGCTATGAACCTGACTGAAGCAGTACTTAGAAGACATGTCAAAAAGCTTAAGGCACTATAAACTGAAGTACAGCAGGGGCTATAGTTTTTCCAAGATACCCTTTTTTAAACTGGGCCAAATTGGTCCTCAGGCAGTCTATGTGAAAAATGCTTTAAATCTAAGATCACAAATTATATCCTATTTCCACAATGATGTTAAGTTGCATAAGAAAATATACCTACCACAAATAGCACTGAATCAGTTTCCTGTGCTCATTATTAAAACTCTTCGTTTCTCCTTTGAGGTATGTTTGTTAATTTAGCTATACTATTCATTTGTAACCAGTCTTTTTACTGATTACATGTAGATGTGTGAATTTGGCTGACAGCACAGAAGGAAAAAGAAAATCAGGACTTACTCACCAAGGAGGAATCCCTGTGACACCACATTCCATCCTATAAAGGAAGTGAAAGTGCTCTTCCCTTCGGTCTGATTTACAAGAAAGAAAGAAAGAGAAGGTTGTAATGTTGCTACACTATGCACTGTTATGGAAAGGAGAAAGGAGTACTTGATCTGAGAGTATACTACAGAAAATAATGAATGCATCTTCCTTTTTTTGGTTGGTAGAAAGCTAACATTTTGGTGGGCAGATGCACAACTTCCTCAATGAACTTCAGATGACAATAGGAAGTTTATGGATTTCATAGCTAAATTCCTTAGCAAAAAAAAAAAAAATTAGGCTTGGGAATAAGTGTGCAATAGAGGTTCAAATTTATTTGCTAGCCTGATATTATGAACAAATAAATAATGTCCATAAGAATGCCAGTGTACTTGTTTGTTTTATTCTTCCTGATACGCTTTCTTCCTACAGTTTCTTTCTTGAATTAATGATGTTCTATTTATTTCCTACTGAAAAACATGAACCTGAATTCACAGGAAGTCAATGGGAATTTTAAGAAGTACATAGAATACAGCTGAAGTTATTGATGTTATTGCTGACAGGACCTAAATTTACTTATTTCAGAGAACAGAGTAAAATAAAAATGCAGAACATGTATTTATAACCTGTATCTACTTCCACATGAAAGAATTCACAGATTCACAGAATATTCAGAGTTGGAAGGGACCCACAAGGATTGTGAAGTCCAACTCTTAAGTAAATGGCCTGCACAGGGATTGAACCCACGAACTTGGTGTCATCAGCACCATGTTCTAGTTCCCGGTGGGATTCAGCACCAGTGTGAGGCACTGGAGGTGCTGGGGCATGTGCTCACATACAGCAGGATCTTGTTTGGCTTCCACCATCCTTGTGCTGCCCTCATCTCTTGGGAAGAGCCCAAAGGGTCCTGGACCACTCCCAGCAGTGTGGGGTGGGGAACCCCCCGAGATGAGGTGTGGGGGGGTGTGTGTGGGGGGGTCCTCTGGTAAAGGTTTTGTCAATCAATCTTTATGTATAAGAAAATTCATAATCTTCTACTGTATTTTCTTGAGAAAACTAGAATTTGGAGGAAAAAAAAAAAATCACTTTCCATAACAAATCCTTTCTTGCTTGTGGAGATGATGTAAAATGCCTTTAAACATAATTAAACTGGGAGTCCCATCAGAGTTTCACTAACATAGAATTTTAGCTTTCATGTCATGGTGTTTTACAAATAATACAAAAGAGCTTTTCCACATTCCCACATCACCTTTTATTGGTATGCAACATATTTTCAAGAAAAATAATAAGTTAGCTCTATGAAAGAGTTTCAAAACATGCAGCAATATTAATCTACTCAGAATCTCTGGGTCTGAGGTATTGATAAAAAAATTGTCTGAATTGTAAAATGAAACTGTACTTTTCAACCACAAATAAGAGGCAGTTTTAGGAACCTGTCACCAAGGACTGTAATTCCAAACAGAACTGACTCTACCAGGTCTACTTCTCTGTCTACCCTGGCACATACTTTGCTGGAACAACAAACCTTTTATACTGTCAAAGAATATTTTAATAAAGTGAGAGTAGCCTACAAGATCCAGAGACAATAATTTAGGAAAGTTCTTTTCTTGACTCAAAAGAAAATACAGTAGAGCTGACTTTTCGCAATTTCAGAGGATGTAATCTAATTTTGTGAAGTTTGTTAATTTTTTTTTAAAAGCAACCTGCCACTTACAGAGCACAGAAGTAATGAAGTTGCATCTGCCAAAACTACCACGTGTTGATTCAGCTTTTGTCAATTTGATCACAGTAATTAAACCAGCAGTTTAGTTCACTCAGTGATAGAACCTTGGATTCTTCTGACTGAAGTTCTTGAAGTTTTAAAAAAAATTGCTTTGTGAGCACCAATATAGCTCTGACAAAAACACAGAACTATATTTGCTCAAAATGAAAGATCAAGTGATGAGGAAGGATGATTTAGAAGTCAAACTGAAGTGTTTACACTGTCTAGGCAGAAAAAGGAAACTATTTTAAGATACATTACTCTTTGTTTCCTTCTAGAACTCTGTAAAATGAAATATTACAACATGTGGAAGAGGCTTTAAACCACTTCCCCTATATTTAAGCACTTCACATAATATACCATAGATAGTAATTAGCCCATTTATATAGAATGTGGTTTTACTGTTTTAAAGAAATAATGGGTAATATAATCTTTCTCTACACTGAAAAGAGAAGACAGAATTATGAGGAAATAAATAAACTAAAGAGTAACCTGGAAGGGAAACAGAACACTCACTGCTCAATTACTTCACTGAGATGTTAAGAAAAAAGTCAAGATGAAGGGAGGAGCACTTTTATTTACTACACAGAATGGAATATGATGTGGCAGGTTCAAATAACAACTAGTCAACACTTATTTGATATCTGCAAGGAAGAGCAAGCTAAAAGATAAACAGCCACCTGCTTTGTAAGTACCTTTTGTAATTACAAATGTGCTTTACCTATTCAACTCTATTTTGTTACAAACACATAAAAATGTATTTCCTGAGCTGGAAGAAAATCACAAATATCTTTTGCTGTAAAAAATAAAATCAGCATAACTACAAAAAACAACAAGAAAACCCCTATTCAGGCTCCAAATATTTGGAAATAAGAATCATTTAGATCTGAAGAAGTTCCATTACATACTATAGACATAAAACATGAATGAATTAGACAAAGCCTCAGATACTGAACAAGAAGAGACTCTAGCAAACTAAATTCCAAACACACTGGAGGAAACTGTGACGAAAGAAATTGCTTTAGGAGTTGTTACAAAAACAAAGCCTTCTTCACTCAAGATAATCTCAGCTTCACTGCATCTTATTTGGTAACAGTTTAAAGTTAACACAATCATGTTCAATAGATGAAACCAGCTTCTATTGTGCCCTACACACAAAATACTCTCAAGCAAGCAGACTAAATATTAGCATTGCAGGTGCATGTATGTATATATACACATATCACATACATGTGAGTGCATATGGTGTTTCAAATGTCACTTTCTTCAGCATATAACAACATATAACAATATATTGAACAATAACCAAAACCAGCAACTGGCCTTTGAAATCTTTAATTGTAACTTCAGAAGAGCAGAAAATTTCTTTGCCAAAAGCAAAGCTGAGTTTATAAACCAGGAAGAACACTCTTAAACAGAACAGCAGTAACACTGAAATGATACTTTGAAATCCATTACATTTACCTGAATTTAGTAACAGCATATATATAGATGTCTACAAATAGGCACATAATTTGCCTTGACATTAGTCTAAAACCAAATAGCTGTCATTTTTATACAGCTAAGAAAACTCTCTCGACCTAATAAAAGTCTGAGGTTCAGTTCAAAAATAACAGCACAATAAAACATTAGGCTGCCATCTAGCGCCTATGTTAAACATCACCAAATACAAACATTTCAACTTTAGCTTGTATTTTAAAATATTACTTTTTTGCAACTAGCCTAGCACTTGCTGTAATCAGAACATACATTTCTAAACTATGCATCTAAAAGACCTTCACATACACAAGACAATACTGATAATGCAAATACAAGCAACTTGATTAAAAAAAACAACTTAAAAAAAAATCAGTAACCATAAATCAACTTCAAGTTTTAGAAAATACAGAAAAAAAACCCCAAAACATGAATACAAATGCTCCTTTTATTTTAGGCTACACTTAAGGCTTATGCAATCATCTTTAGTGTGAAGTAGCAAATTTTATGAAAGAAATTAATTCTATCCAATTTTTGATGTCTGTGCCAGAAAGGTAAACTAAAAATTTTATGTATTAGCAACTTCTTAGTATTGATGTGACCAGAAAAGCAAGGCTGAAAAGCAAGATGTAAAATTTCTTAATATTCTGGTTGGTTTTCCTCTCCATGTTTTACTCCCTAAGATTCTTCAGAGGAAAGAAAAGAACACACTTTATTCAGGGATCTTTTCAGCAAAGTTTTCCATGAAAATAAGGAAAACTTTTATTGTTAAAAAACAAACAACTTCTGTTTCAATATCAAAGAGCCTATCAAAAGACATAAGCCAAATCCAAAATTTTAAAACAATGTTCAAGTAGATGTTAGATAAAAGAACACAACTATAAGGTAAGGTTACATCTCTGTCCTTTACTAACCTGAATATGCCTAAGTGGTGCTGTTATCAAACTGTTGTGTCTGAAGGAAGCAACGATGACAGTTAGTGACTGCTGGTAAAGCTTAAAGGTCCCACACACACCTTTACTTTGGCTAGTTTAGATAGAGACTTCTATTTTACAGTGGAAGAAGTCATTAGTAGTTCAAACAGCACTGAAAGGCCATAAAATGAAGCACACACATAAACGGTAAAACATTATTTAAGGGTATCAACACCTTTCTCTTGAATCGACTTACCGTAAGCCATAGCAAGGCAAAGTGATGAACCGGAACATTGCCAGAAAAACTCTCAAAGGAAGCAGGGTGAACACATACAGAAAAGCATCCAGGCACAAAAAGATTCCAAAAAACATCAACTAAATTACAAAAATAAAACAGAAGTATGTTAGTAGTTTGTAAAATTTACAAAAAGTTTATAAAGAATTGTTATGAAAAATACATTTACATAAGACTAATTAACCAAATAAGCAAAATATTCTCACTTGTTCAACAGCTGAACTGTAGAAAAATTAACATGCTATGCATTTGAAGACTATTCAGCACAAATTCTGCACCACAAGGTCCAAGCAGGGAAGGCTTCTGTAGACTTTCACAGCTCACTGAACTTAGTCTTTATTTAATATATAAACTGCACTTGAACGTAACTGTAGCTCATTTTCCAGTAGTGATTTTTGTCTACAGTTACAAAAGTTCATGTTTTAACCTTAGGGGGAAAAAATCCACAGAGCTGTGTGTAAATGTGCAAAGCCATTTTCTGCCTACCTCCTTTTTCAATCTTATTTCCTCCCCCCAAAAATTTTTCTATTACCTTGTAAATTTTCTATTGCACAACTCATTACAGCTATGGTAAATCTCCTTCAGAGAATAACCACCTTTTCCATACAAAGAATATAAAATATGAAGAGGTAAACTTCCAGTTGCCCTCAGTTTGAATGTTTTATCCTTAATTTACAGAAACACTAAAGCCATTCATTATGGCTACAAGCTAAGCAACTTTATGATAATTTAACTAGACGTAAACTCTACAGTTCAAAAGCTCCTATATAGCAGACTCTCACCACATGACATTTCTTCTTTATCTGCTCTTTAAATGATTCTGTGGTTCTACCTGAATGCAAGTCTAGACATATGCTCTTATGCTTCTGTCAGACCATGAGCTAGTATTTTTTTCTCCAAGGATAATCCCATAGAAGCCATCTTAACTGCCTACACAACTAAGACTAGCAACATCTAAGCAGACCTAGATATCCATGACGGATATGCATTTACATATGAAAGTTGTATGTACTGCTGATGGGAAAGGAAGATACTGGGGTGGGGGTGTAAACCAAAGTACAAGTAAATTACTTTTATCTCTAACAATCCCTTTGCCTTTCAAAGTACCTTCTTTGTTAGCTTGTGCAATGGCCAGTTCCATGTCCCTTGAACACTCTTACACCTCATGCATCCTTGTAAGTTTGAAAGCAATCCTACAGACTGCACTCCAGAACATCAATCCACAAGCCACATAAGATGACTGATTCAGGCACAACAGCACTGCCATCATCCCTGAGTTTTTACTTTCCCTTATAATATTATTTCAACCAATTCTGCAGTGGTAGAATACTTCAATACCATCATGATGTTAAGGTCTCTCTCATGATATTCGCTCATTCATCTCTAGTACAATTTCCTAAAATTTAAGCATTTTGAGTTGTTATTCAAAATTATTAGGAGCAGTGGTTACATGAACTGTGGATAAATTTCTGCACCGCATTAATATGCCATTAAGCTACCTATTTCTTTTAAAATAACTTTTGAACTAGCTGTCGAATATTCAAGCACTGAAGATGACTGGAACTGAACACTTACTATTTTTAAACTCCTTAACCCAAACAAAACAGAAAGCCTGTCATTTTGCATGTGTTCTTTGAGGACATCTTTACAATCTCGAAAACAACACTACTTTTTCTTTTAGACGGACTTCTCTGTCTGAGTGTAATGAAGTTTTTTCACATTCTATAAGCTTGCACTAGTATTTGCAATTATTGTTTAGTGTACTCATTTTCCCAATGTTTTTACCACATGCACACAATGAAATATAATCAGCGCTGAACCTTCTACTCCTTTCTGTAAACATTGTTTTTGCTGCTCCATTCCAGATATTGAGGAACTAACAGAAAAGCCTACAGTGCTTTTCCATCATCATAACTATAATTTAACAAAGGAGCACAAAGTTTAATTTTGAGATCAACTGGAAGGTGTTACCTTAAGATGGCAGGAATAGAGACCACCTTCTCACTTAGTGTAAGTAACCTACTACAACAAAAAGTTTCCACTGAAAAAGCATAAAATGCTTGAGTGGAAGTAGCACTTACATTGTAAATTATCTAGTTTCTCTAAATAAAAAAGGAGTACTCAGAACAACAACAACAAAAATACTACCCTTTGAACATTACATCCCTCTCTAAAATTATGGATGTTAAATAAGTGCCTATTTAGTAATACCTCCCGAGATTAGGCTTTGATAAATTTACTCCAATTTATTCTCACTCTACCTGATTCTAGTTTTCATTCTTATTCTGCAATTGATCCTATTAGGCAGTGAACAAAACAAGCCATTAAGAAAATTCTTCCCTTCCTTTACTAGTGTCTCACATGCTTTATTTCAAGTAAGCAGATTTTTGTATCACGTAGCCAAGTGGTTTCTGCAACAGGTGATGATCTGTACAGTATTTAGTAGATTTCTAGGTGCTCAATTTGATATAGTTAGTATATATACTAACACGGACTAAGCCAATGCAAAGAACTAAAAAATTTTTTCATAATCTCACAGTAAAAAGATAACCATCGCTTTTTAAATCTCTTTATTATTCAGTGTCATAATATTTCATATTCAAAGTACAAACTGAAGTTCGATTTACATGTATAACCCATCAATTGCACCATTTACAGCATTAGTCTTATTTATAAAAAGACTGGTGGATATTACATGTTCTTACACACTGAAAGTTTTATTGAAAAGCTGTGGTGATGATCCCTCAGAATAATTTCTGTGCCTAGGAGACAGCACACAATAATCTACATAAGTAAAATGGAGATGATGTAAAAATGCTGTATCATTCAACTGAGTCTCTACCATAAGTAGAATAATCTATCATAAACTGGAATGGGTAAATACTGAGGATGTGAAGACACCATCCCTGGACACGTTCAAAGCCTCCCATCCTGAACAACCTGTTGTAGCTGACAGAGCTTTAAGCAAGGGCATGGACTACGGCATCTCCATGGATCCATCCCAATCTCATTCATTCTGTGATTTTCTGCAGTAACTGACTGGCAATTTAATTTGGTAAAGCCAGGCCTCATCATGGCTGAAGGATGAATTTAATGATACTGAAGGGGGAAGATGAGTGCTACTGACCAAGGGAATCCTACCCACCCTTCCTCCCTCCTCCACTGCTCTTTCATCTATAGTTATAAAGCTCCCCTTCTGTCCTTGTGTAGACTCTGCATTCTCAAGAATATTGGCTGAACAAGCCAGCTCACTATCCTACCACTCAGAGTAAAAGTGAAAACACTCACTGCCGAATTAGGAGCTGATTTAAGTCCTGGAATGGTCCAACAAGCAGCACAGCTCATGCAAAACAGGCAGTATGCATAAAGCAGGAGACTATAGTGGGAGGAAGAGTGAAACAAGCTTCTTCCTTCAGTGTAAGTTAAATTGATTTAGCCCTACGTAACTTCATCCCTAGAGATTTTGGGAATTTTAGCAGTATTAATTTTAATGTTGTCATTACACTGCAGGGTAGCCAAACCTTATTACCAATGTTGCCTTACTCATCATCCTTGAGAATACTGCTGCTGCTGCCACCTCCCAAATCAACATGGTTAAGCCAGAATAAAATTGGCTCACTGCAGGGCCAAAATGAGATCGAAGCTGACATAAAGGAGGTAACAAGAATCCCTCATGAAGGGCCATAACACTGGGACAGAGAGGGAAGATGTGGTAAACAGTGGCAAGAAGCAAAATAAAAGACTATGAAAACCTTAGAAAAACTCATCTGTCACCATATTTTTATACGACTGGAACTTTCCCACCCTCAGAGAATTTTACGCTGGAAAAAAATCTTTGGAACAATTTTTTTTGATGTAAAATTACATTTTGCTGTAAAAACGTTTCTTTTGACTATTCCTTTAAGTATCAGTGACATCTTTATATTTGAATTAATTTGTCATCATCTGCACTTGTTTGTCTCTGCTAATAACATGAGCTGCCAGTAGCAACAGGTAAACAGGCAAAAAAACCCTGAAACAAAAATGTTTAAGTTACTAACGTTGAAAAATAATCATTATAGAGGTTTACATCTTGTTTTTGTAGCAAAAATGTTTTAAAAATAAATAGTTCTTTAAATAATTTATTTCAACAGATTTCATCTCTAAATTGAATCAAATGTTAAAGCATACTTCACCTTTTCCAGTTCTTTTGGTATCCGCATGCAAGTGTACACTCTCTCTCTCCGCTCTGTGTATTTTGCTTCATTGTGTTCAAGGAAATAACCTCTTGTCAGCTCAGCACTGATGAATCTCAGCAATGAAAGATCTATTCAGAAAAACACACAGGAAGAAGACACTTCAGGCATGACCTCCAGAGGGTGACAAGCTGCTATACTTCTGTTTCTTATTACTTTCTACATGTTTCACTTATATGGCCTCTAACACAAAAGGTTTCTGCTGATGTTTAAACAACTTTGTATGGAAGGAGTTATAGGAGATGCAAGTCCGGTGCTCTCCCATTCATTTCCCTGCTGCCTCCCAACAAACAAGCTACTTTTCCCAGGCAGACATCCCACTTATACAAAACATTACTCAAAGTCGCTATACAAAATGCAATATGCTGAGTGAATCTAATCCTCAATGCATTAACAGTCCTCCTAAATTTACTAAACTCTTATTTTTGACCTCTTATAAGCTATTTTCTCTCCTAGTAACATTAACAACTTGTTCTTTATTTTAAAGAACAGCTTTCTGCAAGAGCAAAACGCTCACAGATACCTGATCCCAAGCGATTCAGTGCACAAACAGTACAAGCACACTGAACCTTTGGGGATCAGGTCTTTCACAACCAAAAAGCCATCAAGCACGTACAGGTCTCCTGGGTTTTAACGGCTGTAGGTAAATAACCTGAAGGCTGACTGACCTGTGTTTAAGCTGCTCATATGGCTTCTGAAAAAGACTTTGTACAGAGTAGTCTTGCAAAATTAATAACATATGAAATTATAATTAGGAAATTCAGGCTGTCAGCACAGGAAGGTTGAACTTAAGTTTCAACATTCACTGACAAGGTCTGACATTACCACCTCCTTGTAACACTTAAGAAGTGACAGAATACTACAATGAAGTCCAACATCTCTGGTTATTGGCATTTAAAAACAGAAACTTTTCAGTGCTCACACAACACCTAGAAGATGAAAATCACTCATCTAGACAAACAGATGAAAAGCTACAGACACTTACTGTGATACAAGCACATGTTACAAATAATAAATTCCAATTTTAGCCAAAGTCTTAGGGACTAGAGGAGGGGGAAGTAACCTTGCATGGTAGAATGCTCTACATTTTTCAGGACAGGAAGAGGCTGTATACCCTTAGTAAAACGGCTTAGGTAACAGCTGTTAAAAGGGGAATGCAAGTACTGACACTGTATGAAGAATTCACCCAAAACTGTCTGAGGCAATGCCTTCTCAATATCCACCATGTCGAAGATGAAGACTTTAACAGTAGCCAGAATATTAGGAAGAATTTTAAGGCAAAGAAGGAATCAGCTCAAGCAGAAGTATAAAAGAAGCAAAAGAGGGTGTGTTTACAACTTTCATTGCCTTGGGTAGGGGGTATGATTAGAACTCGGGAGGATTACAGGCACTTTGTTGTTTGTGGGGGTGCATTAATATTCTCTGTATGTCCAGAATTGTCATTTATCATGTTGCTGATACTGATCACAGCTCTATAACTCATTAACTACCCGTTAATTATGTATTGTTAATAAATCATGATTTTCTTTAAACTATGAGAACTGAACCATTTTCCCATGTATGAGCTTGTCACTGGATAGTGATTTTGACTGATCCACTTCTACTAAGTATGCCAAAACCACTTGAAGCCTTAAAGGCATTTATTTTAAAACAACGAAAGCAACATGTTGCTTAACGAGTAGTAAAAAACTAATATTTATGTATAAAGTTTCAATCAAAGTTCATTCCCTGAAATAATTGCTCAGACCTCTAGCAAACTTGTTTTCTGGAATCTTCCTTTGTAACACTATCAGTTGTAACTTTTTTGGTTATGACAATTCTTCCTTGTTTAAAAACTTGAAAGTAAAAAGAGATATGTATAAGCACACCAAGTAACTACTCTTAACTGCCCAGGTGTATTTTCTTCCACCTCAAATAAACAACCTTCTCTAGCTTAGAGATAAAGCAGTCTCAAACAACTGAAGTTTCCTGCACAGTAAATACATGCATATGGGCGACCGCCATGGAGTAACTTATGGGTCCCTGCCAACTTCAGATATTCTAAGATTTTAGCTAATGAGCTATTTGTTCCCACCCCTTCTTACCTCACACAAACTATTTTACAGGGCTGTAGCTGAAAACCAAATGATTTTAAGTTTTCAACACCTTAGACTTTCATGTCCTAGATATTGAGGGATAATCAATCCTCATGACTGAGGCTGATCAATACACAGGCTCCAGACCGTGACTGCAAAATCATCTCTCCAGTGACAGAGGATGCACTGGAGAGGGCAGTCATTCAGCCACCTCCCTTCTGAGCACTTAATGCCACCCAGCACCAGCCTCAGCTCTGCCAGCTGTAAAACAGATTAGTGGCTGACCCTGTAGGAAAAACACAGTAACCAAAAGAACAGCATGAGACATCAAGGCAGAACAAAGTAATAAATCATTTCAAAAACAACTTAATTCTACTATCAAAGCATCAAGCAACATTTTCTTTTAAAAGTAAACTCTACCTCCCACTTCAAATTCCTTCCCTACTTCAAATACCCCTCTTTTGCAGTCAGAAAGTTTTAGACTGTGGCCCAACCTTAATCTGTTCAAACAGCATACTCTTAAAGCTTACAGCATGCTCAGTTATCTCCACAACTCAGGACAGGAAAGCATAAGCATCTTCGAAAAACATAAAAGGACAAAAATTCCTTCAAGGTAAGAAGATAATGATTTAACTAAGTTATAGTTCAATGCATAGCTGCATGAAGGATAACCATTAACCAGAAAGGAGAGGAAAAGTTGTGGAAACATGAAATGCAATGCACTTCAGTAAGTTTCTATGATATAATCATAAATTTAATCCTAAACACAACAATTCCAGGCACTCACTTCACTCCTGTCAATCCTAAATACACCCTTCTTCCACAAGCACGCCAATCAATCAATCAAGAAAATATATCTTTAAAAAAGTATTCTCTTCTCCTCTAATCAACTTCTCTTTACAGTACCAGTCCTGCTTCATCAATGCGAAGAAAACCCTACTTCTATTATTTAATACATTGCTACCCTTAGGTGAGTTAGAATTTTTAGTTACTCAGTCAAGAAGCCCGTTCTTATGTTTTCTTGCCATGAAGTGTCAGAGAGCACCAAAGATTTTTAACTATTTAGAAATTTCAAATCAACTACATGAACATAGTTAAGTATTCTCCACCATCTCCAATAACAATCCCCTTTTCATAAAGTTATTTGTTCAGTTGTTTTTCAGGCACATCAGTATGTAACTTGATCATTCTTTTTTTTCACCTCAAAGTAATTCATACTACTACAATCAGGCCAATTCTTTTATAACTACGGAAATTACATCAACTTTATGTTCTGCAGTGTTCATCAACACCCCAGAACTTCAATCAATGATAATGCATGTCCGACGAGGTAACACATAAGAAACAGATAGCGCACCCATCAAACTCAGAAGGAAAGCATTCAATTGTTGGCACATAATTAAAGTTAAATCCTAATTCCCTTTTTTTTTTTTTGATAAAGACTTGGGTTATCACATTCAAGCGAAGACTGAGGGAGAAAGCCTTGAAAGTTTAACACTTCAGGCACTTTCCAAATTTTCAGCGAGCTAATCAATTAAGAATACAGTGCTAATAAAATTATTTATAACCTTACCAACATTAAATCAGTCCTGACAGACTGACAGTTTTTACAAAAATGGCAGGGCTATTTACAAAAATTACTTGGTAGATATCTGAAATAACCAGTTGAAGTGTGAATGGAAACATAGCTGCAGATTGATAGCAAAGGCATGACATTTTCCCTTATTTTTCCTTATAAATACCCAATTGGTAAGTTTCATTTACCTTAAATGACTTTTAATAACCCGCATACAACTTCAAAGCTCTAACGGCACCGTTACTACCAGCAGTAGAGACAAAGCCCCCTGTACTCACAGCTGTGAGCGTGTAGCAAGAACTGCTAAGACGATGAAACATTTCTAGCACTTCAGTAAGAAAGGTGAGCGAACCCGCAGCCTCCCGGCCCGCGAGGCTCGGGAAACGCGGGGCCGCGGTCTGAGCGGCCCCTCTCCACTCCTGTCACCCAGCGCGCCCGCTGGAACCGGGCAGGTATCGAACCAGACAGCCCGAATCCACCTCCAGGGCACAACACACCTCCACGGATGATGCCCGTGCTGCTTACAAACCTCCTGACCAGCAGGAGTTGACAAACTGCGTGACAGGGCACGGGGACCCGTCCGCCCGCGCTCCCGTTCCCCAGCCGACTCGTGCGGAGAGCCGGGACACAGCCGGCCACGCCGAAGGGCTCCACCGCACCGACCCTGCCACTGCACGGACCAAACCCACGGGCAGGGGGTGAGGGAAGGCTCCCTGCAGGCCGCCCGGCGCTCCCGGGGCCCGCTCGGTCCCGGCGCACTTTCTGAAGTCGCTCGTCCAAGTTCGCACGGGCGGGCGGTGGCGCTGCCAAGAGCCGCCCGCCCCGGGCAACACCGCCACGGCCACCCCGGTCCCCCGTGGGGGCCACCCTATCCCGGGGCCCCTGCTGCCGCGAGGAAGAGGCCGCTCGCCCCTCACCCGGGAGGCTCCGCTTCTTCTTCCTGCCCCGGTCGCTCTCGTAGAAGCCCAACGTCTCCGTTCGCTGATGCGGGGACGGCTGCCCCGGGCCGGCAGCGGGCGGCCGCGGCTCGCTACTCCCCCAGAGAGTTTTCGGCTCCCCGCGGGCCGCTGTCCTGCCGCCCGTCGCGGCCGCTGTCCTGCCGCCCGTCCCCGCCGCTGCCCGGCGCGGCGGCGGCGGCGGCGTCGGCCACGCCGGCCATGTTCGCCGCCCGCTGCGCGCCCGCCGCCCCCGCGCCGCGCGCCTGCCGGTGACTCATCACCGCGCGACAGCCGCGGGCCCGGCCGCGCGCCACTGCCCCGCGCGCGGGGGGCGGAGGCGGGTGGGCCGGCGCGCCGCCATCTTGCCGCCGTTAACTCCTCCGGCGCCGGGCTCCTTTCCCAGCGCGTCCTGCTGCTCCGCCCCGAAGCTCCCCCTGGCTCTGTGGACCCTGCAGGCACAAGGCACCAGGTTTGCGTAGGGGGACAGACCTAGCGGGCCCCGTAACGTTGTTCTCAAAACGCGTGTGATGGTCACAGTTTCACTCCCCTCCCCCTTACCCACGGGCAATGGGACAGCAGCTCAAAGCAGTTGCAAACAGCGTGACTAAACCTTGAGCCACGCAAATAAAGACCTTGTTCAAAAATGGAAAGCGACTGGTCAATTATTAACTTTAAAGCCAGCAAGGTTTCAGTGAACTGCGGAGCACTAGGTGGCCTGGGCCGAGCCCTTGAGGTCACAGCGCGGCGCTGCCCCGGCTGGGGCGGCCCTGGAGGGAGCCGCGGCTGCCGAGCCCGCCCCGCCCGCCTCGCACGGAGCTCAGCGGGCCCCGCGAGGCTTGAGGAGCCTGCAGAGCTCGGCGAGCCCCACCATCCCGAAAAACAGGGCCCGAAATCGCGTGGCTCATGAAGTGCTGGAAATGCTGTTTGTTCTGGCAGCGTGGTACTGGCAGTGATGAGGCTTGCCAAAGACCATACTAGTGAAAAATAATTGTTCCTGCCACGGACTGCTTGTAATTTGTACACAAACATGATTATAAGAAGCAGGCAGCTCAAGGTAGCCGTGAAGCACTTGTTTGCAGGAATTCGCATGGGCACGAGGACAAAATACCTGGCCTGAATTTCAAGTATGAGTTCTCCTTCACATTCAGTTCTCGTGTTCTTATCATACATTCACAGGCCAGTCAGCTTAATATTTAGCCACTCGCCCTGGGAAAACAAAGAATGCTTTATTCTTTCTTTGGAAGGCCATAGTAGTCTTGGTCTATGACTCTTAAGTTAATTGTACAGTTGTCTCAAAGACCATTTCAGGCTTTGGATAGACTGGATGCGCCCGTTTCCATTGCCATGAGTAGTGCTAAATGCCCCAAATCAGGAATTTTCAGGCCAAATCTTGTATTTTTAATCCAAATTTTGTATCCAGTCCAATTTTGTATTCAATCCAATTTTTGTATCCAAACCCAAATCCAAATCTCCTATATTCAGGCGGTGGAGTGCTTTTTGCAGACAGTGATACAGTGTAATAAGAGTATCATGCAGGGGGCTAACAGTGATAGCTACTACACTACACATTATCAGTCTGGAGTTTCATCTTTTCTCTTTAGATGTAAAAAGTAGTTGGAAAAATAGGATGCAGAACAAAAGCTCAAAAAAAGAACTGAAAAATTCTCTCAGCTGGTGCAGTCTATACAAAGTTACATGATGCCTTGAGAGATGTTCTCTCCTTTCAACTCTGTATAAAAGTTTTATCCAACCATAAGAAGCATTGCATGATATTTAAGGACAACAAATTGTCACAACCTCGTTATCAGTCGTACTGAAAAGAAGGTTCTTGCAGCATCAAGCATCATCTAACATCTTATTCGGGCCCACTGAGAGGCTATCCAGTGAGTTTCTGGCACGAATTGTGACAGCACATACATTTTTCTCTTCAGGGGTTAACCCAAGACAACCTTGCCTAGTTTACAAGATCTTCAGTTTTCTGCTTGAAGTAATTCAGCTGAAGGCACGATAATATTATGACTGCAATACGGTTCAGCTAAGAAAGCAGTCTACTTCTGACACTTCAAAACCACATTGAGCAGGTATCTTTGAGTTTCTACCCACGGAGTCCTCTGCATTTTTTTTTCTGTATTTACATACAGTTTATAACCATCATTTGCAGGATTTTTAGTATGTTGTTCTTCACATGCAAATACATGTGTATTCCAAATATTACATGTGATATTTTGGCATGGTGGGCTCCTCTGGAAGGTCAACTCAACTGCAGCAAAAACCAGTGTTTAGGTATTTGAGACCTTGAACTAGCCAAGACAGAAGAGAAAAGTTGCCTGGTGAGAAACATTAGCAGTGTTCATACAGGAAGTAGTGGTTCATTATGATATCTTCTGTTGGGAGTTATCTGGAACCATCTGCTGTTTTGGCATAAAAAGCTGAATTTTTTTGCCTTCCATAGCTTATCTGCTTTGAGACATGCTATCGAGTGACTCTGCAGCAGGTCAGAATCTGCTTTACAGTTTCATAACTGTTCACAAATCTTTTTCCTGAAACGATTTTCTTAGAACAAGACACAGCCCTGTCAATGTTCCTACAGCTGCAGGTCCACCTTTTCCCCCCAAGAGATAATTAGCAGGTAGGGAGGAGAAAGAGGATTGTTTCAAAAAAATTACTGTCTCCCAGGAGAAAAACCCAGTTTCATTCATAGAACAGCAAAAACCACTAGGATAGTGAATACAGAAGTAAGGGCTACTTAAATTGTATTAGAAATGTCAGTTCTATTGATCTTTGGGGCTTTCTTTGCACAAGCTACTTAATTTTTTGGCTTAAGTTTTCCATACATATAGTAGACTAATGTTTAACTACCCAAAAGGTATCTTACACATAATCATCACAGAGGAATTTTTACTAATTTGATATTGGAAAAGTTTTCCTAGCACTGTTAAGTATTAAAGCCTTTATAGTGTGTCCAGCTCAGCTGTGCTTTAGTCCCTGAGTACTCATTGCTGCAACTACTCTCTCTCCTAGTGAGGAAGATTCTTTTATTCTGAAGAACATTTCACATGATTTAAAACTCCTCCTTTTCTGTAGTGGATTTTTTTCCCCCCACACAACTCAACAAAAAGTCACTAAGAAGAAGACTCACAAAACGCATAATAAGGTTTTTTTTGTTAGAGCTTTTTGCTGGTAGAACTTTCTTGTCTTTTCAGACCTTGCCATCTATGTCATTCACCCCCACCAACTCAGACATCCCTCTTATGAGAGATGATATATCAGTGATGTGTGTTAAAAAGAGGTAAACTAAGATTTTATTTTTAGATAGTAATAGAAACATGGAAAAGATCTATCACCAAAATTATATTTCATGTGAGAAGTAAATTGTGGACATAGGCTAGGAAATGTGAAAGAAGTCTAGAGAAACTCATTGTTCTGCCCCAAGCAGAGTTAAGTGAAACAAGAATACATTAACTAACGATAAAGAAGAGGCAGATGTTAAAATGATGATAATAACAATGCACTACTCATAGCGGTGTGAAACAGTTACGAGTAACTGCAATACTCATAACTGTGTGAAAATATCTGCTTTCTTTCCATTGTAAGCTTTTTGTTACTGGTGCTCAAACTTCTTTAGACTTTGCAATATTATACAAAATAGACTAGATACTAAAAATACATGGTTTAATTATTTAATTTCTTGAGTCTCCTGCAAGAATTATCTTGAATTATGATCTTCAATGTGATTTTCAGTATTTTTTCATTTTTAAATGTCATTGCCGTGTACACCTTCTGTGAGGAGGCAAGTTAACAAAACTCATGGTGAATTCAAAGTGCAATAATGCTGATTTATTTCCACAATAAAATATTTTTGGCCCATTTGGTAATATAAACAATTTATTTTGGTGTGGGTTTGTGACTTTTAGTTCATCAATACACTTATTTTGTGGGTGCATATTCATTCTTCTACTAAAGGCAATGCATCTCTTAGCAACAACTAATATTAACAAACTTAGTTCTAAATCTTTCAGAGTTGCAGCTGTCATATATTTGCAAGGTACAAAAGTATTGGTTGGAAATATAATCTAATTCTGTCTCAGTCAGTTGTGTTTGGTAGCTGAAGTTAAAAATAGCTGTTTACGCCCACAGGAGAAAAATAGAAAAATCCTGTAAAGACTTTTTCCTCCATTTTATATTCAACATCTAAGCAGCACATTAATTTTGCATGGGATAATCTTCACATATGAAAAATAATCAGTATAAGAAATTGTCGTACTTTTCTTAATTTTTTTTTTTTAATCTCAATAGAAAATACACAATGCTAGAGTTTAATGTATTTTTTCCTGTGTTGTAAGCTCACTAAAGATTAGGTTGACTCCTAGGTAAGCTTAGGGCATTACTCAACATCAGCATGTCCTTGAATAATGAAAGTACAAATCATGTTATGCAATAGTACAGTACCTGAAAGTCGGGTTTGACTTCTCACTGGTACATTTCCATTGTTTGTTTGCTTTGGATACCTCATTATATAGAACAGGAGCTACTGTACAGTTAAAAATCAATGGTGCTTTCCAGTGGCATCATGATTTTCCACACCTGCCATCTTTGAAAGTTTTGGAGAAATAGTTCTTTGGAGATACTTTTATATGGCATTTTTTCCTGGGACCGTAGTTCAAGCAGAACTGAAGGGAAGAGGTACAGAAAGTACAGTATTACAGGTTTTTAAATGCATGCACATATTATCCTAAAAAATAAAATTGATAATATTATTTGATTTTTATTAAGACTTCTAAGAGCTTCCTAGTGTAATATTTTTATATCTCTTTTGCTGTCAAAAAAAAAAAGTCTTGAATTTTTTTATCAAGACAATACTTTTTCTGTGACAGTGTTTTCCTGCCTGTGACCTGATCTCCATGTCTCAGTGTCAAGATTTCTTCAGGTTTTATATCTTGATCAAAATGCCACAGCTAATACTTAAACTGCTGCCTCTGTTGGAGTGCAGATATCTGAACCTCTGACAGCTTTTATGTAAGAAAAGCAACAAAGCGTCTTTTCAACAGCAGCGTCACTGACCTCTGTGATGGGGCATTTCCCCATGAAATTGAAAGTAAAGTAAAGTTTGAAAGTAAAGTAGTACCAAGATTCCTAAGTCTCTTCAATTCCAAGCTACTTTTATCATAACCTTCACCCTGAGATGCTGGAAGGAAGGTTTTGTAATCTTTTCTCTTTTTTTCACATTATGTATCTGTATCTGCATAACATTCAAAGATGGCTCTATACATGACAAGATAGTTTTAAGTGTTATAAAATAAAAGTTCAGCTGCCTTTGCCTCCATCTTCAGCTGCTTCCTCAGGAAAGCTAAGCCAGACATGGTGTGAGAGGACTAGGTGGGAGAAAATCAGTGGAGAAAATGCAGATGGAAAAAATGGTTATAAGGAGCTCCAAAAGTCAAGAATTAAGAAGAGGAGAGCACCTGGAGAATAGGGTCTCAGCATCTAAACATGAGTTTCCTGTACCTAAGAATGAAACTTCCAGTATCGTACAGAAAGTGGCTGGTGTTTCATTGAGGTGTCAGAAAATAAGTTACCTCTAAAAATGGGTTTCCTAATGTATAAGTTTCAATCTAACAGTCTTCATATTTTTTGGGTCCAGGGAGCAGAAGTGAAATGCCATATTTAGAGTGTCTGAGATTTTATGTCTGAATTTACAATATGTGTTTTCAGTCATGCCAAACCCAAGTGGAGATGGAAGTCTCTGTTATAAGAATCATTAGCAATCAGGTTTGTTCTAAATGTCCTATTGATTTTAATAAGTTGAAATCTCAGCTCAGCAAGAGGATTTCTATTATGATAATGTATGAACATGTATAGGTATAGATATGTAGATATGTATAGGTATACATACATACAAGCTTTGTGCCTAAAATTAGGTTGTGAGATCTCTAGATCTTATTTCTCTCTCTTCTGGGAAACATCTCTACTGAGAAGAGAATTCAAATGTGTTAGATTTAAACATAAGGATAACTGTTTTCTAACTTAAGGCAGTAAAAGTCGTAGAATTACAGAATAGGTGAGATTGGGAGGGACCACAGTGGGTCATCTGGTCCAACTTCCCTGCTCAAGCAGAGCACGTGGTGCAGGATTGCCTCCAGACACTTCTTGAGTATCTCCAGTGAGGGAGACTCCACAATCTCTCTGGGCAACCTGTTCCAGTGTTTGGACATTCTTCCTCATGTTCAGGTGGAGCTTTCTGTGCATCAGTTGCTGCCCATTGCATCTTTTCCCATTGCTTGGCAGCACTGAGCAGAGCCTGGCTCCATCCTCCTGGCACCCTCCCTTCAGATACTGACAGACATTGATGAAGTTCCCTCTCAGTTTTCTCTTCTCAAGGCTGACAAGGCCCAGGTCCCTCTGCCTCTTCTTGTAAGAGAAATGTTCATGTCCTTTCACCTCTCTAGCCCTCCCCTGGACCAGCTCCAGGAGCTCCAAGTCTCTCTTGTCCTGAGGAGCCCAGAACTGGACACAGCACTCCAGATGTGGCCTCAATAGGGCTGAGCAGAGGGGCAGGATCCCCTCCCTGCTGGCAATGCTCTTCCTAATGCACCTTAGGATACCATTGGCCCTCTTGGCCACAAGGGCACTGGCTCACGGGCAGCTTGTTGTCCACCAGGACCCTCGGGTCCTTCTCCACAGAGCTGCTTTCCAGCAGGTCAGATCCCAGCCTGTGCTGGTGCCCAGGTTTATTCTTTCCCAGATTAAGGACCCTGAACTTGCCTTTGTTGAATTTCAGATGGTTCCTTTCTACTATCTCTCCAACCTGCCCAGGTCCTTCTGAAGGACTGCACAGCACTCAAGGGGATCAGCCCAGAACTCCTCTCAGCTTTGTGTTGTCAGTGAACTTGCTGAGGAGGCATCTGGGCTTCATCCAAGTCACTGATTGAAGTTAAACAATCCTAGGACCAGTACTGAACCTCGGGGGACACCACTCATGACAGGCCTCCAGCTAGTCCCCGTGCCACTGATTATCTGGGATCTACTGTTCAGCCAGTTCTCAATTCACCTCACTGTCCACTCATCTGGTCCACAATTCTTGACCCTATGAGGTTGTTGTGGGAGACAGTGTTAAAAGCCTTGCTGGAGCGAGAGTAGACAATATCCACTGCTCTCCCTTTATCCATCCAGGTAGTTGTTATCCCATGAAAGGCAATCTGTTTGCCCAAGCATGATTTCCCTTCAATGAATGTATGCTGCGTACTACTGATCACCTTCTTGTCATCCATGCAAATAGAGATGGCCTCCAGAATGAGACACTCCATTGCCTTTCCAGGGATAGAGGTGAGGCTGACTGGCCAGTAGTTCCTTAGGGCCTCCTTCTTGTCCTTTTTTGAAGACCAGGGTGACATTTGCTTTCTTGCAGACCTCAGCCACCTCTCCTGATCTCCATGACCTTTCAAAGATGATCATGAGTGGCCTCGCTATAGTGTTGGCCAGCTCTCTCAGTACTCATAGATGCATCCCACCAGGGTCCATATGTTCTTCAAAAATGTTGAGCCTCCTTTAGGACTAACTGGATCAATTAAGAGGTTCTGGGACACTAAGTTTAGATTTCTGTTTGTGAAGATCATGGTTCATTTCGTAATTATACTTGCACATGAAAACTATGAACTATAGCATACACAGAAAAGGAAACGTATTGCTTATAAATGTATGACTAATGGCTTTGAGATCAAATCTTCAGTTATTGTAAGTCAAAATAAAGTAATGACCTTCGCTGGACTCATGCAGTGTTCATGAGGTTAGGACTGGTTTTGAAATATTTGAAGTTGGAAAGGATAAATGTTTTATTGTTTAATTGTTATTTGTTATTTAAACGATGCTAGAAGAGGTACACTTAATCCACTATGCACAATATATTGGGGGTGAAAAACCTTATACAGAACTGCTTTTCATGAACACACATACTGTTTTTATATATATAAACACACAAATGTTTATTTACATATATATGACGACAAAATGCTGAAAGCAAGGTCAACTTTATTGTTTTAACATTAAAAATGTTCTAAAATCAGCCATTCTCTTTCAGGAAGGGGTTCCGTGCTATGTTTTTTAATAATACTTATCCCTTTAGATTAATTTTTGCCTTATTTATTGGTTTTGTTATTAACTCTTACAATCCAATTGTCAAATGTGAGAACAGAATTTGGATCAAATTCAACTCTAAATAAATTTCAGTAACACCAATATAGTCTGTATGATCTTTTATAAGTTAGTATGCAGGTGTACAGTTTTGATATATTCACAAATTATGTCTATCAATATATCAAATTGTGTCTATCAATAGCATAGTTAGAGCATCAAGGGAGTGATTTCTTATGTGCCAAAGACCCTCAGTAGTAGCTTGATGAGATAAGAACCCATCATCAACTGGAACTCAAAATTTCCTGTCCTTTTTTTTTTTTTGCCCAAGTTTTATATTTTAAGCAGACAATTTTAATTTGGCAGGCTCTGTACAAGTCCAATTATCATTTGGAACTGCAGGAGGATTGCTCTACTTTGATGAATAACAAGATGCACTGTAATGTATTGGGATTGCTCTTTCATCCCTGACAGTTAATAAAGAAAGCCACTTGACACTGAAAATGCTTGATATATTCCTGCAAAGTAACCCTACCTGCCCTACATTTGCATCAACTAGCACATTGACTAAATATGTCTTTCCTTTCCATTTTCAAATTGCTATTGTTGGGAGGTTCTGTAATTTTCAACAATTTATATGCCCCAGAGTCACATTTTGGGTTGACAGAACTCATGGAGAGACATCAAGAGTAAAAGCTGAGATTCTGTTTGTCAGTTGCTAAGTTCACATTTGGAATACCAGAACACAGGTATTGGGGAAACCATCAACAGTTAAAAAAAATCTAGCAATTTAATTGAAACAAAATGAAATATATCCCTTTTTGGAAAATCTTATGAAATTACATTTTCAAACACAGGCAGAGGACTAAGAAAAAGTAATGTAAATTATGTATCTAAACACTATTACATTTAAAGTACTGACAACATTTGAGTTAGCAGGATTTACTGTGGAGTGCTAGATTAACTTCTATCTCAGCCTTATGAATATATGCTTCTTTACATTCTTATGGCTAGTTTTGGCCTAAAAAACTTGCACCAATATGCATTGATATTCATGTTTGTTTAGAGCACCTGCACACAGAGATGCCTGTTCACCTAACCAAGTACCCAATATTCCATAGAGGTGTTGATGAAAACAAGCGTAGACCAGCAATTATCCAACCAGCTTGCACAAAGATGACTCCCATGCATATGGATATTTTTGTAGGCATTAGTCAGCTGCTTGGTTATGATAACTTGATCCAAAGTCTGACTCTGGAGTTACTTTAGTGACCAGGATGCACTATTTTGGGTCTGTATTATAAATCCCTATAATATAATTGCTGACAGAACCTTTATTGCAGCATTGATAACAGGACATTTATGATCATTATGGTCTGCTAGAAGATCATTTATTCATTCAACCCGAGAATAAATGCTTGATACATAAATTTTAATAATTGTAGCCCTGCCCAGTCAGGATGACCCTTTCCGAATGACTGGATATTACATGACTCATTCCCCCTTTTTATATTCCCAGCTGGTACATTCAGTTCCCTCCCAGTGCTCCTATATTTCACAATCCATAACAATCATTTTCCCATTTCCCTAAGTGAGATTGTTTGAAATGAAATCAGGAGACTTATAAATTGAAATAAGAACAGCTGAATGTCTGAGTGTTTCCCCTTGGATGAATGCAGAACTATCATCTTAATTGAGAGCAGCATACTTTATGGTAATATACAAAGTATACCTTCTGATTATCTGCAGAGCACAAGCATACATTTAAATTGGAGTCCCTGATATGGACTAAGAAAGACATACCTGAGAATTAGCAGAAAAAAAGTTAATGATATTCACAGAATTACTGTGCCTTCTTATTTACTGTTTCCATCTCACAGCATGCTCTTGACTTCTGATGCTGTGACTTAAGATTACTCATAATCTCAAATCACCCTTTTATTTTTTTCTACAGTGCCTCCAGGGCACATCTTGTTTTTGCCCCCTTAAACATGTTTGGCTCAGGTCTTCGGCAGACAAACTTTACAACTTTGCCTGAGCAGTAGTATTGTGGGCTTTTCAGACCTCTAGCCCAACTTGAGTGAGCACATTTAATGCCTGGCTGAATCAGCCACATGATGAGCACCACAGTACCCAGAAGGCACATCCAGGAGCTGTGTGTTTCACTCTGGAAAATAACTGGTGCCCTGGGAGAGAGAACACCCTCCCATTTGTTTGCAATGGCTGCTCAAACACTGTTATGCTAGAAGCCGTCTGTTCTAGAAAGTTAAGGAATAGACTGATCCTGGGCCAGCTCTTTCTGTGCAGCTAAGCCCAGTTTCTATGGGCTTTCAGGGATCATTGAGCAGATAATTCAGACCTGAGAAAGTGAGAACACTGTGTCCTGCTGGGTTAGAGGCATTTGGAGGTGGCAAGCAGTTTTGCAAGGGAGCCACTTGTATTTAAAATTTTAGATCTGTGTTGTAGAGTGTCATTTTAGATACCCAGGCTTAAAAGCTGGAGCTTAAATTTATGTGTGGGTTAACAACTGGACTTTGTCTTTTGTGGGAAATGGATTTCCAGGTTGGGAACTACTCTAATACGCAGTTTTCCCATTTATTAAATATAGCTATTCATTTTAATTTGCATGAAGAATATGGATATGTAAGTCTTCAATTACTTTAAAAGCAGGGGTACGATGAAGTAATTAGTTCAACAAGGAAATGATATTATGTAGTGGAAAGCTTGGTTTGCCAAGGATCAATTTGTTGACATTTGAATCCAACTAGAAATGAAATGCGTGGAACAAAAAGTAGAATATTTTAGTAAAAAGCCATCTCATCAATTTGGATACAAATTAAAAGCATCCCTGCTTCCCAGCCAGAGAGGCTAAGTAAGGGATTTCTCTGCAGTAGAAGACTCACAAATGACCATTTAAAATATGAGAAAAATAGAACAGTGTATGACTAAGGCATAGGGAACAAGCATGTTTCTTTCTTTATTCCAGATATAGAATCATTATTCCTATAGCACTTTTTTCCTGTATATAAAATGAGGATATTGCTACATATGCTACCTTTTTACCAGAACTGTGAAGCTTGATCCTGGAACATAGAGTCATAGAACAATTTGGGTTGGAAGGCATCTTAAAGGTCATCTAGTTCCATTCTGCTGCTGTAGGGTGGGGCATGTGTGTTTGTGTGTGAAGTGTATAATGAGTGTTGTATCTGTGAAATTTCTGAAATCCTCAAACAGGAAATATTACAGGAAGGGAAGTACCATAACTTTGGTTTATATCTGGATTTCCTTTGCATGATGGCTACAGTTGTGTATGTAGTCATATAAATTCATTGCATCATTCTACAAATAAAGCACAACAAAATTTTGTTCCAAGAATTTTACTGTCTGAACAGGTGATTATAATAAATACAAATGAAGTGATAGCCATGAAAAATGAGTGAACTATGAGGGAATGAAGAATACAGCTGTGAGAGGTAAAAAAGCAGTTACTATGATAGACGCATTTTGTTACTTTGTCCGGGAAGCAAAAGGGAAGGACAAGGTGCTTTTTACAACTAGGAGGTTTTCTTCCTCGGTACAAGATAGATGTGAACGTTGCTGATGTAACAAGCAAGTGAAGGATTACATGAATTATCCAAAGCTCAATGACTTCTAGTTATTCTTGAAAATAAGAGCAGTTTTTAAGTCTTTTTTTATCAACTTAAGCTTGGATTTAAAAGTTATAGGCCCCGCATGAAAATTTTACTTTCATGCTATTCCTAGAGTAATATAATTACAATAAATTAACAAAAGCCATTAATTTCTATTCTAATTAAAGAGAATGGTAATATTTATGATCATTCATATCAGTGTTGGATAAAAACTCAGCAAAAGGCTAGCAAGGGCTCACTTTATCATCTAGAGATTGTGTAATCATGCCTGTCAGAAATAAATAATACATATATATTATACATATATATAAACCCCCACCCTGCTGAAAGCATTCAGACTATCTCCCCAACTGAAATTGAATCAAAATAGGGATAAAGAAAAGTCCTTTTAATACCATATAGGTATGCTGGATAACCAGCTTCCAAATAGCAAATGAAGCTATAATACTCAGAATTGAATTGGCAAAGATTCAGTTCTGTCGTAAGAATTAATTTTCTTTTTTTTGGACATGAATCAAATTTTAACTGATGAGAGTTAGAAAAATGTGCCTATGGGGCCCCTTTTTATTCCAGCCTGGTATGCTTCAGGATTTCTTACTCTTTCCTCATAACAAAATAATTGGGGTTGAAGATAGCCTGCTGGAGACGGGATACTGCCTCATGGTAAGGAGAAATCTCATCAGCTGTGGCCATGCTTATCTGTTTATCCAAAACATGCACAGATTTTGTCAATTCCAGTATAACAGGTCTTTCAAGGACTACACAATAAGCAATTACCAGTAGCTAAGAAGAATTCACCTCTTAAAACCAAAATGGGCCCCCAAGTGACTGAGTGCTGCCTTTCTGTGTTTGCTCTCCTGTGGATGAGCTAGGTCAAGTAGCGGACTAGTTCTGGCGCATCTCATGTTTCTCCTATATTCTGCTTTCGCCCCCTTTTGCAGCTTTGACAAAATTGGCAGAGAAGTATTTCAGGCTGACAGAGGTCATTCATGTCTTGCTGGTCGGTGTACACTGGTCTCTACCTCACACTGCTGTTGTAACCTGGACCACACTGGAGGCAGGACCAGGGCATCTGACTCCTCCTGGGCTTCTGCTTCCATGTAGTTCCTGGTGGCTTTCTTTCATCAGCAGTCAGAAAGGGAAGATTGCTTCTGGGTGACTCTCGTGGTTCCTATTTGTAAGTTGTGAGCTTATGCCATTTTGAAGGTGAAGCAAGTGCGAGGACTGATCAAGCGTGTGATGAAGAAATTCCATTGTGTCTGAGTATGTGTGGATTATATGGGTATTTTGGAAACATTAGTGACATAGCATATTGAATCTGCATCCCTGCAATAATGGTAACAGGCCCTCAGTCTCTGTTTACATTAAGTGATTAACACTTTTCGTAATAATATGAAGCATTGGGAACTGAGGAAACAGTCAGCAGTTAAATATATTTTGTATTCTAGAGACTTGCCACAGCTAGGTTAACAAAGAATGACTGCATGGCCGAACCAAAAGGCTCCACAACGCACCTGTGTGCAGCTGGTGGTACTGACACACTGCATCTGCAGAGCCACTGCAAGTTGTGTCAAAGCCACTTTGGGGGAATATTTGAAATAGGAGAAAAATGTGCCCTGGGCAGTCTATCATTCTACCTGTGGCTTGGCTCTTGTAAGCTCTGGGGGGAAAAATAAGCAGACAGCACAAATTATGGGAGACATTTAGATTAGGCAAGTGTACACCAGGGGCTGCACACACCTGTGGTAGCATATATACTTTTTAATTAGGACTTTTCTTGTCTCTCTGTTGATCTCAGGGACCTTCAGCTAAGAACTCTGTTCACTACTCGGTCTTACTGATGTATCCAGTTATTTATGAGTTACTCCTTGAGTTTTAAAAATGCATCTTTCACTGCACTGTATTTTTTATTTTCAATGTGGACTTAGATCTACATAGTTGCTAGTGAAGAGTTCTTGCCAGGAGTTGAATTATCACTAATTCTCTGACATGGATATAAATTTTGTGTGCTTGTCTGCTTATAAGAACAATTTCTCTTTGAAGGACTCACTATGGAGAAAAGCAAAAGGTAATCAGATTTTAAAAGAAAGGCCTGAAATTCTTTAGGAAAATGTAAACTAAGTATGCTTCTATAAAATGTTTAATAAATTTAGCGGCAAAAGTAAAATGTTTTGGGCACTGCTAAAAAACTTCACTGTTTATAGTGTAAATCAACCTTAACTAAATCACGTAAGCCCAAATACAAGGTATCAGAAATCTTTAATTCTCTGCTGCCATCTTGTGACTACTCCTGTGACCTGCTGGTGTATAGCAAAATCCTAGCACTTGAAGTATGACTGTACAGCTTGGTGGAGACGTTTTACTGCAGTACTCTTTCTGTTCTTATGTGCTCAGTCCATACTGAACCAATAGCAGGGAAAAAGAGAAAATACTTTGAATATTTGTGCTAATTCAGTTATCAGTAAGGAGTGCCAAGCTTGGCTGTTGTTGATAGGATGGTTACTCAGTGAAGTCATAGTCCTTACACATTTCTGAGAAGGAACCTTCTGTAAGCATCCATTGAATCAATTCCTGCCTATAGGTAAACAGATCTACCAGAAGCCCGTCTTCAAAACTCCCTGGAGAATGTACCAAGTGAGTTTTTCTGTCACTGTGGGAAAGCAACATGAAAACCAGCCAGCCTGTGAGTTCCTTCTCCTCTCTGTAATGTAAAAAAGTGGACATTTAGCATGGAAGGAAATTTGAGCTTGAATTAGATGTTTTAGAGCATAATATCCTGCTGTTCCTGCAGCTTGGCTTTGAGAAGTCTGTTGAGGATGAATGAATTAGCACCAGTAAGCAAGGTAGCTCTTAGCTGGCAGTAAGACAGGCAGTGCCATGCACTGTAGCACAAGCACAAAGCACAGACAGCATGGAAAGCATCTGCTTTGGGTAATGCCACTCAGGTTGAAGATTTGCACATGAAGACACACCAGCTTTCCAGAGGTGGGTAGATGGTAGAGTAGATAACTATGCTAAACCTTCCCACGAATCATACTGTGGGAACAAACTTTCGAACATGGAGAACATACAAAATAACAACAACTCAAAATTACTTGAGGGTGGAAGAAGTAATTTTTGATGCAAATATAATCCAATAGAATCAGAGCGTAAATTGTCTGAGGATGAATTTAACTTGGAATTTAGAGAAAAGTGGCTTATCACTTAATTAGTGAGATTCCAAAATGGCCAGCTAGGAGAGCAAAGGAAGCCTGGATACTAATAGGTTTAATCTTGTTAAAGCTGTTGAAGAAACACTGGCTGGATTTCAGGTTGCCTGCAGTTCAGTTCAGTGGTTGGTGCAGTTAATCAGACCCAAACTTTTGAAAGCTCAGATAAGAATTACAGTTATATAAACAAATGGAAAGTGCTATGTTTGAATAAAATATTGTAAAACACCCCAACACTTGACAGATACGGGTGTAGCTTGAATTGGAAAAGAGGAGAGCCCGAAGGACACAGAGCTGCATGCACAGAGAGGAATATGAAAAGAAATGGAAGGGACATGAACGATTGAGGCCTCTGTTTTACTCATGATGGGTTGAAACTGGCAGATTTAAACACCACTGGATGTAAGCATGCCTAAATTTATCTCTAACACTGATGAAACCTGGCAGATTCACTTTTTCCCTGGGAAGTGCACCTGTAGTGAGGTGGAGGAACTTCTGTTGGAAGAATCTGTGGTTTGTAGCTTCAGTTTGGAAGATTGCCTAGGGAAGAGTGAGAAGTTCAGTTAAGATACCACATGGTATTGAATTTCTCTAAGTATTTTCTGTTTTCTTTGTTCACCTTCAGTTTTGATCAGATAGTATATGACCATGGTGAATTAAGAAATAATGTTTTGTGGAAACTAGGTGGAGCTGATTTTTCAGCACATGAAGCAGGTCTGGTATGTTGCTCTCTGTATGCAGCATAAAGTGCATGTTTTATGTACGCAGATGATGCAGGTATTACCCATATTTCATGACTCACACATTTGCTAAACTTCTGTGAATGCACTGGTGCATTTCATGATGTATCTGAGCTGACATACTGAGCACATTGTGTACATGGGCAGAGTGACAGTTCTTTTTTTGTTAGAAGATATTTTCAGACAGCTTGAAGAAGGCAGTGGCAGCTACTTAAGTGAGTGGCAGAGATGGAGACTGCATTGAAGATTGACTGGTGAATAAAGTCTTAAAGGGAGCCAGGTGTTGGGGTCCCTCTCCTGCCGTGTAGCCCTCGGAGAGGGGCCCTGAGGGCACAGACACGGGGCTTCCCTGTCCCTGCTCAGCCTCGTTCCCATGGGTTGGTTTGTGTTCCCTGCGCGGGCAGAAGGACCCTTGGTCCCGTGACTGGAACAGTTCCTGGGCAGAGCTCCGGCCTTTGGGCTGGGGAAATAAACATCTCTGAAACATCTAGCAAGAATCTGTCTGTCCATATATATTTCCTTTCCACGGGACTCCTGGTTTGGTATATGCGTGTTGCAGGATCCCCACTGCAACATAATGGTGGGGAATTGAGAGCAGAACGATCCCCGATCCCTAAGCGACTGATTTGTGTGAGTCAAACTGGAAACTTTGGATTCCTCTTCTTGGTTTTGCTTTGCTATTCCATATCTAAACTATGGAGGAACCGTGGGAAGACTCTTGGCTCTCAGAGCCGCATATGGACATTTATCTTAAACTTAAAATGATTCTTGAACAACGATTTGTAAATTTTAGCTTGATTCAAGCTCAGAAAGAACTGAAACACTTCCTGGCATGGTTGTTTAAGAACTTTTTCTATGTTTCTTGGGATTTAATTCTTACCAAGGGCTTTTGGAAAACCGTTTGGACACAGTTAATATTTGAGTCAAAATATATGCCGATGGAAGAATATTTTCGTGAATATTATTTAGTTACCGAGACTGCTGAGCAATGTCAGCTGTGTCCTGGCGAAGGGAAGCCTGGCTCAGGGACCGTGCGGCCCAGGCCACGTGCACCGAGCGCTCTGCGAGCAGCAGCGAGGCAGTTCCCGCGTGCGGGCGGAGCCACGCGAGCCGCAGTGTCGGTGGCGGAGCGAGGCGCGGCGGGACCCGGCGGTGCCCGCCCGGTCCTGTGCAGCGTGTGGTGGAGCGAGCCCCGTGAACGCCCGACCGAGAGGGGCGGCGCGCGGGTGGCGGCTGGCGGCAATGGCGGTGGAACGGAGCCGCGCCGAACCGAAACACGCGCTGGAGCAGGGCGCGGAGGGGTCGTCGCTCGGGGGCCCGGCCGAGACGTGGATGCAGCGCCCGGCATCGGCAGCGAAGCTGCGACCAGAGGAGGCGACGCACGGAGAACTGAGCGGTGCGGCCCGGCCCGGCCCGCGCAGCCCCGAACGCGACACACCTCCAGATAGCCAGGAACATCCTGCTAGATAAGATGTTTTTATGTTATCTCCAATTTGTATTGCATTAGACAGCAAAGTTACATGGTCTGATGTGTTTTTACATGGTCTGATGTGTTTTCCTAGGGATACACTCCCTGCTTGTTAACTGGATAAAACCTGATATTAGCTTGGCTTTGTTTAATTTCTAATGCCATTTACTCTGCGATAACTGACTAACCTCAGTTAACATTGTGAATTGTTTGCCCTGTAATGACCAGATATTCCATTACATTATGTAAATTATTTGCATAGTGATCAGTATTTAATGTTATTGGTAATTAGAATTATTTGCCTGCTGGTAATGCTGTATAAATGATCTGTCATTAATCACAGGGCACACCTTACCAAGATCTCTAATGAGGAAAGCTGCAGTTTAATGTCTCTAGACTATTGGCCTCCTCTGGGCCATTGTTTTACATCACAGGGAAGTGGTTTTTGTATTTATTGATCAGTCATTGACCATTACCATAAAGACCTGGCGCTTTGTAAATGTCTTTATTCCTTGATGTAAGATATCACCAGACTTTGAGTCACAATAGTTAAAGCATGTAGCTGATAAAACTTGACAGATTTTCACACTTGCAGTTTTAAACCACATGAGAAATTCCTTCTCTTGAGAAGAAAGAAGTTCCATAATCCACACCTCTCACATTGGTACTGATAGAGCCAAGGGCCCATCTTTGCCAAAGGAAGATTTAAAAGACAGAGGCTAAGGAGACCCCAGCCAGCTGAGCATCATCTTATTCAGGAAAAGACACTTCCGAGAGGAAGCTCTTCTTCCCCTGCAAAAAGCCAACCGAGAAATTACTCACTTTTATTATTACTCATTTTTATTAGGAAAATATGTTATTACTCACTTTTATTAGGAAAATACACTTTGATTCACTGTATATTCTTCTTGCAACAAATTACTAGTAAACTAGTTAGTGAGAAGAACAACAGCAATAGACTCAACCTCCTTCCTACCCCTATTTAGACTTTGCTATGGCTAGCAGAGAATCCTATACTCTTGGAAAGCTGAGTGTCCATTTAAAGCTAGGTGCCAGAAAGACACAGCTGTGAGCCCTGCAGTGATGAGCCGGTGTGTAAGAGCAGTATCCACACCGCACACATGTAGCGACAATTTCTGTGTATAGAAAACAGAACAGAACCATTAACTGCCAGCATCTTCAAGGTAGGAATTAGGGCTTAAGGCCCCAAAATCAGGATTTAAGGTGCATTTCTATGCCTTGGACCTCCAGATCATGAACCAGTATGTTGAGCTCATATGAGAAGTCTGAGGAAGACTTTCACATACCCACAGTAAGTGTAAAACCTGAATGTTTTGTCTTCTCAGGCTCTGAAGTTACTTAAAATCAGACCTGTTTGACTAATATTAGATGATAGAGTTATTCACAAATGAGACACTACTCCGGACACTTTCTGAAATAAGACTCATGCCTAGGAAAGAGCCTTTCATGTGACTTTACTGCAAAGCATTTGGTGTAAATACTTTTTCTAAGTATCTGAAAGAGCTAGAACTGTATATGAAAATGCAAATACTTGTCACAACACTTTCTGTAATTTTTGTGGAATAAAGAACTGTTTACCCATATAGTGATTCATTCAAATTGCAATGCCTGTTTATCATGCTAAAAGATTTGAATAGTCTGAAAGAAATATTTGTACTGAAAAGCTTTATTTAGAATCAAAAAGAAAATAGCTGAAATGTACTGAACCAGCAAATGTATGCTAAGGAAGATCAATGTGAATAAAATATGTCTTTTAATATTTTACCAGGGGAAAAAACAGCATCGTTAATGTTATTTTTGATTTTGGCCCTCTGAAACGGTCTTGATTTTGCCCGGTAAAGTTAAACCATAAGTGTAATCAATTGTACAAGGGAGAAATGGATAATAGAGGAATAGGAAGAACAAATTAATATATATAAAAGGCTAATTGAGGATTGATCGATGCAAATAAATATAGAATGTGAATGATTTTGATGAGCCTTTCTCATGAAACCTGTGTGCTTCATAAAAGCTGAGCTATTAATGTCAGTAAAAGGTTTGGAAGACAAGTGTTCCTACATTCTTAATAAATAAAGACAAAAAGAAAGGGGTGAATACATTTCAAAGTATTTGGAATTGTTTGCACCACTCTGTACCCGTCGTAGGATACCTACTAACAGAATTAGGCAGGCAAACAGATGTGCACACAGCAATATATTGGAAACGTGGTGGGTATCTTTAGTTATTCAAAATACAGCAGCTACCTTTTTTGTGAAGCCAAAAAAAATTGAGGGAGCAGTTTGTGCACTAACCTTGTGCTTTCCTCACACAAGGACATTATGTTTCTCCAAGTCTTTTGATAGACATGGACCAATTGCCCTATAATAACAAGAAACCGAGGGAATGTGTTCTATGGGTTCTGTGAGCATTTTGCTAAAATAGCAGCAAATGATTTTCTATGAATGTAGGGATGGATGTGTTTTGCATTTTAGTTAATTTCATTTCACTTATTTTTTTCATCGACAAATGAAGCCGTAGAAGAGAACATTTTCTAATTTAGAGTTAGATTTTTTTCCTTACAATGTTTCCAATAAATGTATTTCAGTTTAGGTTAGAATAGTGCCATCTATCAGACAGTGCCTTCAGCTGAAAACACTGGAATCCCACAAGCATGGGCACTAGGGAGATGCAAAGGGTAGCAACAGTCCTGCTGCAGATCAGATGTACAAGAAAACCAAAGACACAGGTATGTTTTAAAATATGGAAATCCAGACTCACATATTAGCTTTTCCAGTGTCTGTGACTTTTTTGACCCCAATTGGTCAATTAATGAGGTTGGGAAATGCCTTTGTGGAATCCTCTGAGTCTCTGCACACAGGCGGACAAAAATAGCAGGGAGCACAGAAAGGCATTGGAGAGGAGAGGTTGTTACAGATGTTGTAGTTTCTTGAGGTTCTTCAGAACGTGTACAATGTGGGAAAATAGTCCAGCTACACCCCTGTATTTATTCCCTTCCAAGAGCTGGGCTAATCAGAGTTTACTTGCAGGAGTTTGTATAGAAAAAGAATATGAGAGGAAACAGCCTTATGGTCTGGAGGGGAGGGATAATGCGGACTGCCATGTGTGCTGGATTCACCACATCCCAGATCCCTCCCGATCCTCTTGGCAGTGGAGGATCAGTCTCTGTGCAAACTGGGGCATGATGATTCTTCCTGCTGTAAGTCTTCAGACTCTCTTTTGCTCATTCTCCCTGAAGAATCTGGAGGATTTCTAGCCATTCCTTTCTTCTCCAGGCTGAAGAGACTAGATGATTTGTAGCTACTGGATTGATGCCACACTGCAGAGACTGAAAAACTGCCTCAGCAAAGAAAATGGAATTATATATACACATATGCTAAAATACAGCCTGTACAGAAACTTACTAGCACAGATAGGGAAATAAGTGCAAGAAAATACTGACAAATACTACACAATAATTATTGAATTTATTAAAAAAAAAATCATAAAACTGCTTGCAAGGACTGGCAAGTGTGTATATTATAAAATAAAACATATGGTACTCCCCTAACAGTTTAGTTCTGAGCAATATTGACCAAACTTTGCTTGGCCTTCAGCTGAGAAGTGGAAAAAAAGGTAACATCTTAGTATTATATGTAATACTACCTTAGTGCCTTCCTAATCCGTAATGGAAGCATTAATCACTGTGTCTTTGTCATGGCAGCAGGGCAGTTTGCAGTTTGTGTGGGTACTTGATTTATAAACAGCTGATGGCCACTGAACTGCATCAGTCCACCGAACAGTACTTCCTTCTGCTTTGAGTATAAGTGCTACAAAGCACCAACATTATATTTTACCTAATATATGCAAGGTTAAATTTGTAAGCTCCTTAATTTTTGCCTTTCTTTCCTCTGGTTTTCATGTCTTGCTTTTTCTTCCTCCATCACAAAAGATATTGTTGGTCCCAGACCCCCAGCTCACCACCTTGCTTCAAAGTCTGGGCTTCGCTGTGTTCAAGAGCAGGATCAGCACACTTCTACCTTCCAGCATGGTCAAGGTGAGCTCCTGTCTCAGCTGAGAAACAAATGGCATGGTCCTCCAGCCTATTGTCCTTCACCTCTCTGTAGGTTTCCACTTGTCCCATGGGTTTCATACAAGGTTTGGAGTTTTGAGGTCTAGTGCAGATCCTTTTGGACATAAGTGCCCAGTATAGCCAAACTACATAGTTGCATTGGAAGGAAAAAGGAAGGGGACTAGATTTGCATTTTGTTCTTTTGCAGATCTTTAAGAACTGGGAGACTCAGAGCTACAATTTAGAAACACCTGGGCATTCAGAGAGAGCCCCCTGCTCAGCCTCAGCTCCAATTCCTTGTTTGCAAAGTATGTATCCTGTCTCCAAAAACATCCGGCTCCATTCTCACCAATGGGTGGAGGAAAGTGGCTCCATACCTGTGGTGGCACAGCAGCTGTGGAAACCCACACACTTCATTAATGTGCTTACTCTGTGTGTCATTTCTGCTGTGGTCTGCTCTGCAGGGAGATTTTGCCCATTTTTGATGAAATAGCTGTGTCCCCCCTTTTTTGATATTGTCTCATTCCTTAGGCCTCTTCTGTGCTCTGGTCTGCAATTTTTAAAAGCCAAGGCTGTGTCCGAATTTCTATTAATTAAGAGACTGACAGAGCAGAGATTACTGCATTTTGTAGTGCTTGGGAGGGTATTGCTTTGGAAACTGTACACTGCTATTCACCATTGCCTGTAACAAAGCACTTTTTTTGGGTTAATAGTGTCTAGAAAGTAATGGTTAAATTTAAAGCCTCTCCAGTTCTGTAGAGTGTGTTAAGAAAAAGAAAAGAAAAAGTCAATCACTAGAAAAGCCTAGGTTTTTAATGCTTTATCTCATGTCTCTTGGTAAGAGAATGAGGGATGTATTCACACATATTTGAAGAGTGGCTTGAAGAGATAGTGCTGCCCTACAGGAACTCCTGGCATCAAAGGGTATATATCAAGGCATAATGGGATGAAATTAGGCAATAAAGCTAACCAGATAAGTAGTCTTTCATCCTGGAAGTACATTCCAAATGTTGCATAAACGAAATAGCAATTGCAAACTTTTTTGGGGGAGGATTCCTACCAGCGAGATTTGCCAGGTGTGGGTGGGGACAGAAGAAGGGAGGCTGAGCTTTGTCCTGGCCAGCACAGCGTGGGCTCCCACGCAGCCCTCTGCCACCCCAGAGCAGGTCGAGCTGTGTTCCATGGGGTTCACTCCCCAAGGAGCCCAGCTGCAAGCCCTGACCCCTGTAAAGCTGAGCTGAACCAAAGCACTATTACAAGGTTCCACCCTACACTGGTGGAAAAATCCGTAGGGTAGGACCAGAAACAGAGCTTGGCCCAGAAATCTCCATGAAGCCTTGGCCCAAAGCCCAGGTGGCTCCATGGGAGCCCATCCCTGCCTCCATGGGCATCCTGCCAGCAGCAGGGAGAGCAGGGCAGGGGAGGCATGGTTCCATGGGCATGACACCATGGGCAGCGCTCGGCTCACGAGTGGGGACACAGGGAATGACAGCGTGCAGTCATTTGGGCTGTAGCCACCATAAGTGATGACAACAAATTACTGATCCATTTCTCACAAGAGAGTTTAGGAGAAAAGGTGAGATGCAGCAGAGGCATATCAGGTCGTGGGGCTGCAAGAGGGGGGGATTGGGCTGGTTTGCTTTACCTCCTTTGACTTTCTGTTATTTTTCAATATAGAGCTTGTATTATCATAACTATTTATTTTAAATGCCTGAAAATTTAAAGGATAATAGTATTGCGATAAGCAGAAAACCATTTCACCTCCACCACCGCCCACAAGATGGAGCTCGCAGCTCAGGAGCGGGGACGATGTTCTTTGTGTCACCAAAAAATGAAATGGTTTTACTCTCACCCTTTTCTAATTTTTATCTTTTGCTAATATAATGCAGATTGGTTTTATACATTATTTATGGAGCCCAGAACTAGTATAGGGAATGCTGTCACTCATTTTAATGATTTAGATATGTTTTTTATTATTATTATACTGTATAGACCTTGGAAAACCTTCATTTGGATCCCATTTAGAACACAGGAAGTTGCCCAAAGCTTGGATGTGAACCTTAATTTACTGAAATCCTTGTAAGGCTGAGAATATTTACTGCTGGCATTTATTGCTCCTATGAGAGTTAGAGTGAGAGAGAGCTGGGGGGAGAGAATGAGAGGAAAGACAACAGTAACTTCAGCCAAAAAAGCAAAGAACATATGTTGGAGTTGTGCTCGGCTGCATGCGTGCAGAGCAGGGTAATCTGCCTCTGAGCTGCTCTGCTGGGACAGGAGGTGCCTTACTGCCTCTCAGATTCAGGAGAACCCCACCAGGACTTATCCTTTGAGGAGCTCAATCTGCTTTTTCTAAAGCTTCTCTTTGTAAAGTGGGGTTCACAAGCAATTAGGACACTTGGTTTTGATGTACCCAAAAGGGCTGGGTTCTCTTTGTGCTGCAGCAGAAGTCCCTTTGGACTTCCCACTGTGCTCTGCACACAGGGATTTTAGCTGTGCAGAGTTGCAGAGGTTCCAATGGTGCCCGAGGGAAATACAGCGCACGACCCCAGGCAACCTTGGCTGGAGACAAAGGAGAGCTGCACACCCACCGCTGTCTTGCAGGGGGTGGAGAAGGTGACCCAGCGACCAGTAGTAATGGAGGCAGGAAAAGACCTCTTAATTTTCTTCCTCTTTCCAGTTACTTTGTGCCTGCACAATAATAAATAAGCCTATTCAAGCTTGGTTGTTATAACTTACAGAGAAAAATATTCCTAAGATGGGTCAGTCTTTGCTCAGGTAATGAGTGCAGGCAATTTCAGCAGTCTCCAGCTTTTCAGAAAATCAGAGTTCTGCACTTCAGGAAAAAGAACAGGTGCCTCAGTAAATCCTGTAGCCTTTTTTTACTTACAGAAAAGCAGAGCAAAATTTTAAAATTTTTTTAAGGTATTTGTTTTATGCTCCCCTGTTCCTCCACCCCTCTTTCATTCAGCTGCTTAACCTGCCTTTCATCTGGTCTCTCTGGTGGCTTGTTTGTCCTGCATCACGACAGCTAAAACAGCTAATAAAGCAGCTGGCAGGAGGGTGAATGAAGGGACCATGCCAGCTACTGCTCCTACTGTGGAAAAAGACCCAACAGTAAAGTTTTATATGTCTACCTTGAAATTTCCTCAAAAACCTGTATATTATGGAGAGTTCTTAAATGAAAACACTGTTTTGTGAATCTCTAAAGAAATACAATACATTTTCTGAAGAGCATTTTAATTTAAAAGATTGCCCATTTACATGAAATACCCACAACTGTTTGTTACTATTATTACTGAAACAGCTTTTGATGATATACTGTCATTATTTTGAATTTAGTTATGCTTTGTTAGTATTTATTACCGGCACTGTGAAAGGATCAAGGCGTTGCTCAACAAGGCATACCAGTGCATGGTGAAGAGACAGCTTTCCTCACAGCCAGAGTTTAGTCTTGAAAGGAAGCAGGATGGGGTGAGCAAATGGGAGCTGGAAAAAGCAGAAGAAGTCAGTCTATGGAAAGCTGTCCCCTCTAATAGGCTCTATATTGCATGCAATAGCTGGGTGGGGCCCAGAGACACAAGATTATTGCCAGGGTCTCAAATAATATTTCAGTGAGACAACATGATTCAAAGAGCAAGTACATAAAATTGGAAGATCTGTGTTCATGATACACTATCTAGATGCTTACAGTATAATTTTAATCATAGCACCACATTGCCTTCCGCATAAACATCTAACATCTCAGTAAAGGCCTCCTGAGGTACCTTGAAAGATGTGCAGGTAGCTCAAAATATGCAATGTCTGCTCCCAGAATTAGGAAAAGTGAAATGAGGAGAAGGAATTTGCAATTGCTTGTAGAGCTGGAAGGTTAGTGGTCATTCTTTATCTCTTATTGTGTGAGAGGACACCCACCATGAACAAACTGCTAGGCACAGTTGTTCATTTTTAGATTAAAATGTCATTTCACATTAATTTAAAGGATTCCAGTGCAAAATGTGGTGGTATGGTTTAATTCTTAATAATCTTGTAAGGATTACAATTTTGAGAAGATATTTAAGTGTTGGAAGAGATAAGGAAATTGGGAAAATTCAATCATTAGAACTGTTTAGAACAAGTTGGACAAATGTCTGCCAGGAATGACATAGATATAGTTGATTCTTCCTTGTGGCAGTAGAAATAGACAGGATGACCTATTTACTCTGTTTTCAAGGACTTGTGTGTGACTAGCTGCAGGTGCTTAGTGCAGAAATATTCTGTGTCAAGGAAAAAGACCAACTGCACTGAAATAAAGTTCAACTTAAGCTCAAGATAAACAAGAAGTTTGCAGAAATCATGTAATTATCAAAATCCAACATAAATAATACCTAAATTTCAAAGGAAATTGACCTTTTAAGGAAGTATATGGAAGATAGTATGAGAATGCTCAAGAAATGGCATCCAAGACAGCTCTGCTGTCTAACATTATCAAATAAATAAATTATTCCAGTGAGGGGCATTGTGTGTTTCTAGTTCCAGATTCAAATGTTTGCCTACAAATAGAAATTATCTTTTTTTTCCCCCCTTTCTGTCCTCATAGTGTTTGCCATTAAGAATATACGCCAGCAGCTACTTTCATTAAGAGAAGCCTGGTGATCTCAGCTGCAGGAAGAACAATGGAAAACATGCTGTTCTTCTCAAAATGCCTCTGTGGATATAAGCTTCTAATGCCCTGCTTTTTCATCATAAGCTCTCTGCACACCAGCACTGCAAGCCTCAAAGCAGCCAGGGAAGAGCAGGGTTTAGACTGGATTTCTGGGTCCTCTGTCCCTTGCATGGGCTGGGGCTGTGCTGGTGGTGTCAGCAGGTTGAGCTGCAGGATGACCAGGCTGCTGCTCTGCATTGCTTTGCCGTGCTGGTGCCATGGTCTGGCTGACAGCCTGCAGACTGGATTTCTTGGCATCTTTCCTAGGAGGGCACTCATCCTGTAACCTCATACCATATGCTACAAAAGGTACCTGGGACTGGTGGGCAGCCTGAGTTTTTATACTGTGGACACTGGGAGCTCAGCTATAAACCAATCCTCTGTCCCTCTGTGTGCCCTCAGAGAGCCAGGGCAGGGAGTCTGGTAGGCTGTATTCTGGCTCTGATCATTAGCAGGTATAGATGCAGCTCATACTGGGAAGTCACTTCCATTTAGGACAAAGCACCATTTTGACAGTTCCCACACTGTCCATTATTAATTTTCTCTGGTTTTGTATTTGAGTTCTTTACTCAGAGTTTGAATTAAAATGCAGGAGATTGAGAATTCTTGTTCAGACTTAGTTGTTATTATATCTTATCAGTAATACAGCTGCACAGTGTGCCTCTTAGTTGGCAGGGTGGAAAAAAGGCCCCAACTTCTAACTTTCAAGGCCTTTTAAAGTCTAAATCAACCAATTATGAAATACCAAAGTAATATGTTTTTACTTACAATCCAATAACTATCTATTTCATGACCTGCAGCGTGGGTTTTTTTGACCCAATAACAGAGTACTTAGTTTTGTGAAGCAGAAGGAGAAATGAGGAAGAGCTAATCCACGCCCAAAATCCTCCATATTGTTACATATATATATTATTATATCCCAGAAACCTAAATTCTCTAACCCCAGGGTTCCAACAGTCCATGAAATTTTCTGCAGAAGAACTTCTCAAAACAACAGTGTTTAAGGGGGGAAATGATTGTTAATCCTACAGCATTGTGTTAGAGTATAGGGCACAGTCTTTCATAGCTTTAAGTACTTCAAGAATATAGAGAATCCCCTATTTTACTATGATAAGAAGATCAGAGGAACAGAGCACTACTTTATTCAAGATAACCTTTTAAAATGAAAATTAACTCCCAAACTGACTGCCCTGGTTTATTTATAAAACCCTAAAAGTGTATATAGCTGTTTTGTGCTTTCCCTGTTAACAAGGGGGATTTATTTGGCAAGGCTGTGACCTTCTACTATCATTTTTTGAGGTCTTCATTGACTGCTTGATGTACCATTGAGTTGACACTGTTTTACTTCAGGATATCAACTGCTAGAATGACATTGTCTTGTTGGCTTCATTTGATGAATTCTTGCAGGTGGGATTCAATCGAATGTGTAGCAAGCAGTGCACAATGACCTGATTATTTATCTTGTCAAATGGAGTCCCTGGACATAACTATCAAGCTGCCATTGACACTGGAATATAACCAGCTCTGTATTAAACTGTCCAGCTGTGATGTGAAGAGTGCACCAATTATTTACTTAAGAAGCATAACACAGAGTGCTGAGGATGTTTGAGAGACTTGAGAGCCTGGATAGCATGAACTGCTGCCTCAGTAGCCTCTTTGAGGCTGTCCCAGTATCACATTTTCCCGAGACTGCTCTAAAAGGTCATGTTTATATCATACTTAGCACAAATTCATGGAACATGCCCACAATTGGTGGGTTTTTATTTTTAATGATTTCATCAGTTCATTCAATGTAGCATGGTACAATCAGCTAATGAAATTTCTAGATCTTTCCCAGTGACAGCTTTCATCAGGCTTCTTTAGCACAGTTGTGGTACCACTGCAACTTGAAAGGATCTGCTACTGGTGCAGCATGTTGCAGTTTAACCTGTCAGGCAGCTAAACACCACACAGCCACTTTCTCACTCCCCTCCCGTGAGATCTGGGAGAGAACTGGGAAAAGGGTAAAACTCATGTGCTGAGATAATGACAGTGTAATAGGACAGGAAGGCAAGGGAAAATAGCAATAATGATAAAGGGATATACAAAACAAGCTCTGCACAATGCAATTGCTCACCCACCCACTGACCAACGCCCAGCCAGTCCCTAAGCAGTAGCTACTAGCCCACAGCCAACTCCCCTCTATTTTTTGTTCACTATGATGCCAAATGATATGGTATATCCCTTGGGTCTGCTGGGGTCAGCTGCCCTGTGTGTGTCCCCGCCCAGCTCCTTGTGCACCTGCACCCTCCTCATGGACAGGCAGTATGAATAGTTAAGATGTCCTTGACATAGTGTAAGCTCTGGTCATCAACAACTAAAACGTCAATATTATTGTCATCCTAAATCCAAAACATAGCACAGTACCAGCTACTAGGGGGGAATTTAAGTCTATCCCATGCTAAAGCCAGGACACCCCAGTTTTCCTAACAGAGCTTTTTCAATTTGTTGTTGAGTTGAGGCAACAATGATGTGAAGACTTAATGGTCTTTCAGTCATTAATGTCAGCTTTAGCCAGTGAGAGTTGTGCAAAAAACATATACTAGCACTGGAGACTTGACATGTCCAGTCTACCTCCTAGAGCTGAATGCCTGTAATATCTAGCAGACTTCTTTGGTGAAGACCAGCTGTAGAGGAGGATGGTGACTGGCTACATCTCTGAAGTAGCTCCACTTTAGAGTTAACTGTTGACCTGACCCTCTTTGGATCCTGTATATTTACAACAATTATATAAAACAATAATTAGCAACTTATCTTCACTACAATCTATTTTTATGTAGTACAGCTTGTGCACAAGTTTTCGATTAATTTTAACTACATGAAGAGTTAAGAGAGTCTAGTTTTAAGATTATTCAGGTCAAAGAACAGATGTTAAATTTCTTTAAATAAACAGTTTAATTTTAGCACAAATTAACAGATTTGTTTATTAATGCTTAGAACACTCAACCTGGTTTTAAAGGATGAGAATTGTAGGATTGGAGAGGTGCGCTCATTTTTTTTTGTCCATAATAAAAATGGTAAATCTGTGCTCTAGAAGCAAGAGAGAAGTCTCCCTAAACCATAAGGTTGTGACCAAGGTCTTAAGAGCAGAGCTGAGAACCTGTTAACTTTGTGAGCAGCTGGGGCAAGTAAGCCTTTTTCAAGGAGATTCTTGAAGTTGATATGTGTTACAAAGGATTTGCTGTGAATTGGACCCAATGCAGGGAGTCCCTGCAGCTGGGCGTTGCCTATTCTCCATCCTCCTTCCTCTGACAGGCAGCCCAAGAGCAGGGGGGCTGCACATCCCTCTGGTGCCACACTTCATCCCTGTGCTACCTCCACGGATTGTTTTGGGCTTATCCTTTAAGTACTTTGGTCATCATAAAGTGGTGTGTGTGATCCCAAGCTATGAAACCAAACTTCATTTTAGACACAAGAACCAGCTTTGAGAGGTCCCCTATGTTTGCAGAAAATCTAAGCATCAAAAAATGCTGTATATTAACACCTATCAAAGTCTGTGATTCCTGGTATTCATGGAAATTAATTGGCTGTGTGAAATCTGAGAATTATACAGATTCACTGCTAGAACTAAGTCACAATTAGTGACAAGTGCTTTTACCACTAAAAAAGCCCCATGGATTAGGCCTTTCAGAAGAAAGAAAACCTGCTTCTGAACTTTTTGCCGCAGTTGGATACTCAGTCGTAGAATAGTCTCCATACTGCCAGTACATTTACAATGTAAACGCTTTCTTTTCAAGGTCAGGGTTTTAAAGCACTAGACTGCTATTGAAACTGCAGGGGCAGAGCCTGAACAATTCTACTGGTTTTCTAAAAATAAGGAGCTTTATAGCTAAACTGCAGGATGTGTTTTAAAAGAGTCTCAACATTTTTCTTTTTACTGCTACTTGTATCCCATCTCTACCAATTTTTACTGCTTTACACAAAGGCACATTTATCGCAAGGCATGGCATAAAATCAACACTCTTCCATCCTAGCAGTTAAGCCCCATCTTACAATGCTTGTGATGTGCCACAATATTCAAATGCATTAAAACAAAACCTGACCCACCAGAGGGAATATGGATTTACAAATAAAGTGACAGAACAGGAGAATGCCTACTTCACTAGTTCAGACTCCTTAGCTGCAACTACTCTGTTGAATTTTGCATTAAAAATGTCTTATTTTAAAACCTGCATCCCTCAAATATCTCTGAGGCGTGAATGAGGCAATCAGTTCTTTCATTATAAATGCTTAATTCTAATCAATCAGGGCTTAGTATTCCCAAACCTTTAGAGTGCTCTCGTGCAGCTTTTGCAGTGCTTGAAAGTGTTTATTGACCAAAGGGTAAAATGCTTTTTCTTCTTATTGGAAAAGTTTTACTGTTAAAATACTTAGCACTAATCCCCTTAAAATACTGAGGACTAGTTTCTGGTCAGTTTGTAGCTAGGTGTACTGACAGAAAAACAGTGAGGTCTTGGCACTCATATAAGGTTACCAAAAGATTGTCTGGGGTTGTAAGTAAAAGATCATATACCTGCTCATATCCATACTTTCCTGGAGGCTGTGACAAATGGTCATGAGCTTTCAAATTTAGAGGACAGCTCAATGTGTACTTGGCTGTCCTTGCTTCAGATTTCAGGGTGAGCTATTGTGCCTGTATCCCAGCTGGCTGATTTGCCTGGCCCAGCTGCTAAGCACTGTCCCAACGTAAAGGCCAACAAGTCAATTTAAGTGCCACCAGTCTTGCTTTCCCGATCCTCACTGAGAACCAGGACTGAGGAAAAGCAGATGATGGTGAAAACCCACCCACATGGATAACAAAGACTCATCTCTCATTTTCTTCTGCAAGATTTTCTCTTTTTCTTAGTACCACATTTAAAACTGAAATACTTAAGCTCTCTTTTATAGATATCTGAAGATCTTGTTCTTCAATTCCAAGCAAGTCCAATACTGATGGTGTGTTATTTGTCATTAGCAAATGTGGTAAAATGGTAAGTTTTATGTACAAACTCTTTTTTTTTTTTCCTCTATTCTTGTCATTTAATAAAAAAATAGATACACATGTAGATAGTGTACATAAATTTTTTGAAGTCAGACTAAGTGTGGCAATTTAATTGTTCCAGTCCAAGTATGTCTTAGCTGAATTTGGGTACTGGAGTGTAAAACTTCATTTTCATTTTCTAAACATTTTCGTTGCATCTGCATCTTTCAACCTTTTTTTCTCTTTAATTGCTTCTATTAAAATATGCAAAAAATATAAAGGGAGAACTCTATAAATTCTTTTAAAAATAGCAGAATTGTAGTTGACAAAATTGGTACAGCTTTTAGGACACGACTCAACTAGGAAATATTTCCATTCTTTAGCATATAGAAACTTACATATGGTTTGCTATCACTGCTGCCCAGCACCAAAGCCAACATCTCAGTCTGTGCAAAGAAACAGGAGGACAGTCAGCAGGTGGGCTCGAAGCATGAAACAGAAGGAGGGAGAGGGAGTGAGTGGGGGAGAGACTGTGTGCATATGTCCAGAGGAGTTGAGTAGTTAGAGCATCAGTTAGCGAGATGAAGAACCAAGATTCATACTCTTCTTCTCTATGATCCACAAAATGTGCTTAAATTCAGCTCCACCAGATCCCCCATGGGCAAGTTACTTGGTTATTCTGTACTTTCTAAATTCCAAATGAATAAATAAAAGATATGTCTTGGAGCAGGAATATTCTGTTCATGTTAATTAACAGTATTCTATATGTTCTGCCTCTCTTTGTTCCTGTGCTAACTATATCAAGTGAACAGCAACAGTGCGACACCTGGAAAATTTCATCCTGAACTGACCCAGGGGATGGAAGATGTTGATTGAAGTTTGTGCTGTGAATGGGAGCAGAGTGTGTTTGCAGGATGTGTCTCATTCCTTGGGATCCCACTGAAGGAGCACACCTGATCTGAGTTAGGTGCTCAAATCCAGCGACTCAGCCTCTATCTCCTGGGGCTTGTCTTCTCCTCTGAACTGCAATTGTATCCAGTAAAGCAGCTCTCTCCTCTCCCACAAGTGCTCTCTGTTCCCACAGGTTCCTAAATCAGGAAAGGAGATGGTATTAGATGGCAATCATCTACAAGTAAGATGTTTCAGTGGCTAAGTTGAGGATTTATTCATAGGTTTTACTGAAATCGGGGGGAAATGCTCATCTAGATTCCTCTGTAAGTTACCCCTTAGGAGTTTCAATAGGAAAGGAATGTCTGGGCATCATCTGTGTTATTAAAGTTTATTTTTGATGCCTCCATAGATTTTACAGTTTTGCAAAAACACATAGCAAACATGGAATTTATTGCTCATGGTTCATCCAGGAAATGTGTCATAGTACAAGATGGACTGAACATAAAAGAGTATATGGCAATGGTCTGTAAAACTGTTAAATAGATCAATAAATAATTCCAGTGATAGCATATTGAATTGCAGTAGTCAGTGAAAACCAACAGTTTCAAAATGCTGAATTTTGCTTTTGTAATGACTAAGTCTGTGTCACTTTACCATAAATACTCAACTTTAGCAATTATCATCAAGGTCTTATTTAACAAGTTTCTAATTTTTACAAATGTGTTTTACTGCAGTAGTGAACTGTTGATACAATACCTATTCTTTATCCCTTGATGATTTTAACCCATAAGTTGATTATATAAGTAAAAATGTCTGCAGGGATTTTTTTCAGTAAGTCTAAGGAATAGGATGGGGGAGTAAAGCAGTGTTTGTTATACTCTGGGGATACAGAACTGAAGGTCCCCCAATGTTTAACTGACATCCAGAAAGCTGGCAGCATCCAGTCTTTAGGGAGAAGCTCAACTCTCCTAGCTTGTCTGGGTAGCAGGATTTGTTCTAGGACCTTTGCCGTGTTACTTGGTGTTTACGTGGGGACATCTTCAATGCTGTAATGCTGAAACTTGTAGCACCACCCTTGCCACCCATCCATCTCAGTGATCTGAGACACCAGATGGAAGGAGGAGTCAGACACTGAATATACATTCTCAAAGGGACAGAAGACTTCCATACCTGACTGGGAATCACAGGCAGTTTTCCAGGGAACAGAGCCTGAAAAACTAAAGCATTTCATAGCACTGGTTTTAGAAGAAGTTAATTGAATATGTTAAAACCAGACCACTGTAAATTAATTTGTGTAACAAAAATACCGAATAAAATATGTAAAAAGCAGCATAATTTTATAAATGTAACAGAAAGAAGCCTAACACCAAAATTCTTTATAAAGAACATAAAATCCAGTAATAGCCAGCTAGTAAATTAGGCCTAAGTCTTGTCCAAGCTTTTTACTGTTAAGGTATGAAGAAGTGAGGACCTCTTTTCCCTGCAGGTGACGACCTTCAGCTGCAGAGGACTGCTGCTTTAAGGCGTGCAGATCTTTATTATCTAATCATTAACACCTTATTATACAAACATTAATACAGGCTGCATTGTTAAAAATAAAGCAAATGGATGTATTTCCAGGCAGACTAGATCTACGTGCATTGATGGGTATTCTGGGATTAGCTAAACCAGCCTGATTTAAATCTGTGGTCAGTCCTACCTGCACCAGTTCATTCCTTTTTGTCACCTTGATTTTTCTTTTTTTGTCAGCTCTTCTGACTTAACTTTAGCAAATACACTTACTTTTTAAAGCACTCTGTAAGAAAGTCTTACAAAATTTGCAAACAGCATTGCTGCATCTCCTCAGACATACTCCTTCTGCCTTATGCCAGGATCAATCTCTTTTTAAGTTGATGTTTGTATAGCACCCAGTCTAACAGGGCTTTGGTTTCTCAGGTGCAGCTGCATGGAGCAGTAACCCAACAAGATATATGAAGCAGACAGGTATAATTTAAGGCCCGGACCAATGAAAAATGAAAACAGAAGCTGAGCAAAAGCAGAAAAAACACTTTTACCCTCGGAGGTAATCAGAATTAGCTATTAAACCATGCACCAGACAGGTGGCCAACAGGGACTGTACCCATCAGATGTGTTCATATTAGGCATGAAATGTATCTTGATAGTGCCAAGAAGCTTACAGCTCTGGGTGGTACCTAAACAGGCACCAGATAAAGCTTCTGTCGGAAGGGGAGTGTTCACTGTGAGCCAAATGGACTTCCCACAGTGGGAAAATATTTCTAGGTAAAAGTTTATAGTGAAAAAAAATTTCATTATAACTTGTTAATTTGGACACAATGCTCAGCAAAGCTCCTCTGTTTCGTGAGTCTGTTGTTAGGCTGGAAATTAAAGGGTACAATTATAGCCACCAAAAAAAAAAAAAATAGATACAGGTATGTAATGCTTTCTTGTCTGTGACCCACTCAATAGCTTCCACAGATAAACAGCCTGGCACATGGCCTAAAATCTACACTCTCCTATTAGGACAAAATTGTCCAATGACAACCTTTTATAGCTTCCTTTCCTTTCACAAAAAGTAAATTGATTTGCCATGAAATTCCTCTTCATATCATGCTGTGTTATTCCTCATTCCTGCATTACATTGTCTTCTCTAGATAAATTACATACACTAAGTCTGTAAGGTATATGGAAATTCAGCATTTTTCTAGGTTTTCTAGGTTGTTCTCATTCTGGTTTGTCCCATTCCCCACCACCCTTCCCAACCCCCCAGACCTTCTTGAGCTTTACAATAACACTTTAATGGTTTTGTGATCTACTCAGCACGAACATTGTGGAATGAGTCTGGAAGCTGTAGTTCACTACCTATATTTTAATCCAAGTGGAGTAATTTAATACAAATATCGGGTTCAACTTCTAGATACATAAAGTATGTTGATGTTGTCAATGAGTTACGAAAATCACTTCAATCCATAGGGAAATAATTATGTATGTGAAAAGTAGAAAATTCTAGAGGAACCATTTAATGTTGAGAAAAAAATATACCAGACCAATGGCTATTGCAACAACTTTTCATTATAACAGCAATAAATTTTCTGCATTCATGAGATATGCTGATAAGACAGAAAGTTTAGTAACTTATATTGCTGAAAGTTGCACAATCACCTGTAATCCCAATTGCTTCCAGTAAGTGTACTAAGTACCAACTGCTTCTGAATAAAAAGTCTGCGGAAAATTTAATTGTTACTTTTGTTTGCCTTGCACATTATTTAAACAAGAGTTTGCACATTCATGGCAGCAATTTCTGTCTCTGAAAGCAGTAATGATTAGGTCTCTGTAACGATAATAGGAGAAATACAGTTTTTTGTATTTTTAGATAAATGTTTCCATGTTATGAAGTATTAATGCCTAATTACATGTTTCAGCAAATAATCAAGTTTTGTTTCACAGTGCGAATATTTATACTATTTGATCTGTCTTCTTAGTTCATCCTAATTTTTGTATAGATATATGTATATATATCCTATGGTAGTCTGCACCAAGCAGCTCAAATTGGCATGAAAATATTACCTCACATGTACATTAAAATGATTTATAAAATGGAATCAGTAAAAGAACCCCAAGTGGACTATTTATCACTGAAAAAGATCAAGGTTTCTAACACTTTATTTAGTTCATTTACATATCCTGAGCCGGAGCTTTAACTGAAACTCACTTTTCTTGCCTTCAGCAGAGCAGATCTAGCAGGGACGAATCATGAACCAAATCTTTGGTCTTGATTCTAATTTTGGTGCTAGCTGAAACCATGAGCTGCTTTTTCAGTTGTTCAGCTCCATGTTGAAGCTAGAGCAGACCTTTAGGGAAGTGGCCATTTCCCTGGAGAGTACAGGTTTCAGCTCTACTCTGGGCCGGTTGTAGAAACCTTAACAAAGGTCTCACAGTTTAATAATGTCGTGATTCATATAAATATACATGATTACTGTAGATCTTAAAGAGGTCAAGGGCTTCTTTGGGTTGGGGGTTTTTTTTGGTTGGTTTTTTTTTGGTGGGTTTTTTTTTTTATGTGTGTTTGTTTTGTTGGGGGTTTTTGGTTTGGTTTTTTGTTTTGTTTTTTGTTTTGTTTTATGATTTGTTTTGTTTTGTTTGGAGGTTTCTTTTTTTTCTTTTTTTTCTTTGTTTTTCTCTGTAGGTACTTCTGCTACTGAAAGATCTTGTCTTTTTAAGGAATCTGGATTAGCAAATACTAATTCAGAACATGTTGAACTTCTCTACTCAAAAGTACCCATAGCTGTGTAAGACCATGTCATGTTATGCCACCCAACACCACACAGATATTTCTGAACTTGGGGGGGACATTTTGTGACATATTATTCTCACTTCTGGTCCTGGAGAAGGCTTGGACTGGCACTGCTTTGGGTGTTTGCACTGGAATTCACTGGGCTGCACAGAAATACTTGTAGCTTGGGGTGATCCAAGCCTGGATATAAGCCCAATCTGATCCCTCCAAGACATACAGTTTTCTCCATGGACCACATCCTAACTTAGGGGTTGCCTTCATGTTGCAGCCTGGGTGCTCACCCTTTGATGACCATCTGTGCAAGAGGACTCTGTATTACACTGTACTCCAAAGGTCATTTTTTGCAGTGTTGGTAGCACAGAATGATTGGTTAGGAAATGCCGCAGGGCTAGTGCGGCAGTACAGGGCTAGTACAGGGCTACGTGAATAGATAGTTCATTAAGCATTGGTAGAAAAGTAATAATAATATATGTTCCTAATGACAATTGGGTGATTTACCTTTAAAAGGACCTTGAGTTTCCTGCATTTTGTCTTTTGGTACTTGTTCTGCTTCATGCTATGTCGGCAGCATGTAAATTACTGATAAGATACAATAAACAATCTGAAGACCGAGAAGATCCAAAGGTCCCGTTCATCTCTTATTCCTGGCAAGGACTTTCTCCCCCATCCAGGGAGGACATGTTGGGGTCAAGAACCCGCACACAGGCCCAGGCATTGCTGGATGCGGTGTAGATCTCAGTGAGGTTGGTTCCAATACCTGAATTCAACCTACACCCCATCTGCGGTGGAATTTCTCTTCACCTGAGTGTGTGTTTTGTTTAGGCCTTGTTTTGCTCCTTTGTTTGCTTCTCTCCATATGAGTGTGTAAGGAGGGCTTAGGTAAGAAAAGGAACAAGTGCCTAGTCCAATCCTGCATGCTGTTTGGATATGTCTCTTGAAGTGACACTGCTCGTTCCCATAGGATGCCCCAGATAAGTCAGCAGTGCTCTGCTGTCAGTGGCATTAAAAAGTTACACCTCGCTGCTGCAGCAAGGGCTCTTGTCCTCCCTCACAGATGAGACAGGCAGTGCAAAGGGCTCAATTCACCATTAATGGGTTGCAAACTTTGCCTTCTTTTTTGTGCTCTTTTAGAGTTCGTAAGTTATTGCTCACGTACACAAATGCTCTCTTCTGCTTTGGGAATTTTAAGCAGCTTTAACTTCTACCAGTAGATAAGTTTTAACTTGACCCGTTCTGCTCAGCCAAAACTGCACCAGTTTGGCCAAGCTGCTGGTTTTATTTGCTTTTAGGCACATTTGCACAGTTTGTTAATATGCTATGAAAAGCCTAAATATCAAATTACACTATCTTCACATTTCACTTATGCACTCTTTAACTTCCTACAAATAAAATGCTCTGCATCTTATAGTCCAAGCTACCTTTGTGCATGGCCTCTGTATTTGCTGTTTATTTAGGAACAAGATTGAGGAATATCAGACCATTACAAATGCTGGTTTTGAAATATACTCTTGGTATAATTTTTGGATTATTCCTTTTTATCACATCTTAACTTTGAATATCAGAAATCCTTCTCCTGTGGATAAGGGTAGTTATTGCCAACCTAATTTAAAATGGACTTTAAAATTTCAATCGTTTGAGCTCTTTAGATTTGATTGTGTATGGCTTGTAGGATTATAGCTTCTTAGTTTTAATGTCTATTTTTGAATGCTGGTTTGGGGTCAATGGTTAGAAACTCTCAGTATCATTTTTAGTTCTGAAATATCCTTTTGATTTACATGTCTGAAGTGGCAAAACCTCTTATTGTTATCATTTTTGAAAAATTGCCAATATACAGCCAAATCTTTCACTGCTTGCTGCACAGAACTGGTTCTTGCCTCCGTGTACTGTAGAATTCATTATTGTAATGCCTTGTTTACTTACATTTCTTTCTTGTGATAATAGGCTTTTCAGCCTTCAGCATTCAAGGCCTTTGTCTGCAGAGGAAAAGAAAAATCAGGCAAAACATCAGGCTCTTTCATCAAGCTTTTCAAATCTCATTTCAAAAGTTAGCTGTTAACCATTTCAGCATCACAATAGAGAAACAAAAACCTTCACAATAAAAGATCCGGAATCAGAAATACCTCTGCAGGGAAACAGTTTTTGTTCCCAAAGCTGTTTTGATGCAAAGCATATCTTCCAAGATGCATATTCCCCTTTCAGTGGTAAGGGCTGCCTACCTTCACACGCCTTCTCCAGTGTATTGCTTTCGATAAAGTCAGAAAATGATGCGGTAGCATCCTTCCTATTGTCATTCTGTTCATGGTACTAAATCCAGCGAAGTGCCATATTTAACCACTGGTCTCTACTTCCCTAAACGCACAAGTTCTTGGTCCTTTAGGAATCGCCAAGGCTAATGTGTTTCAAGAAGCTGTTGAATAATTTCCAAACAATTATACTTATTTTTAAACCCAAAATATTATCTGAAAAAAAATTACTGACATTATCAATCATGTTTTATGCAAAATGTTTTTTTCCACTTTTTAAAATAGCAAGTATTCACAAAATGTTATTTTTTAGCTGTAAACGTATTTTGTGTGACTATTAAAGAATAAACTGGGCTTTCTTTACCATCAACAAACCTGTAAACCTGACAGTGCATGTAAACTTAATAAGTAGGGTTTTGTTTTTCATGTAATTTAAAAAAGTTTTGTTTGATTGTTTGTTTGTTTGTGTTTTTTTAATTCTAACTTCACTGCTGTTATAGTTCCTCAGGCTTTCCTGTTTTAATACCATCTTCATGATGCCTTTAAGCTTGTGGTACCTTGCTGCTTTGATGTCATTGATATCTGGCTCAGAAGAATGTTTTAGAAACTTGTTTATAATTTCAGTGAACACAAATAAGTGATTTCAAAGGAGTAGGCAAAGGGCAAACTTGTCTTTCTCACGTTGGACCCCCATCACATTTCCCCAGAAAGGATCTGCTCATCAATTGAACATTGCTCATTCTGGGCCCTGGACATGGTGGTGGTTCAATGGAAAGGAACAAGAGAAATGTGTCATCAGATGTTTGAAGATTACATAGGAAAAATTAAAGTTCATCAGTCTCCTGACTGCTCAGTGCTTGGCTTTGCACCCATGAGCTCTTCAGGCCCGTCTCCATCATCATCGGTGATTTATTTGGCCACTCCTATTGTGAGATTTTTGTGATTTAGTCAAATATAAAATAGCTGGTCTGAAATGTTCTGTGCTTCCTTTCTGTCCCATGTGATACTTTTTGGAGATCTTGGGAATCAGTAGTCAGATGGCTTTTCCAGAATTAAGACAGATTTCTGGCTTTTCCAGAGTTAGGGCTCCCTTTCCAGAGTTAAAACACTGCTTTTTAAGAAAGTCTCTGACATGCTCATAATTATAGCAGAAATTGAAATCTGGCCAAGGGGGTTGGTTTGGCATCAATGACATTCCTTTTTTTCAAGCTCGTGAAAATTCATCTGTGTTTTCTTCTTGCCCTGTTGTGACTCATCAGAGTTTTGTGACCAATTGTCAGTAGATTTCACCTACACTGTGCAGACTCCATCTTCTTACAGCTCCTGTCTGCCACTTAGACTGTTCTGTGCCTGAGCCATCCCCCAGCATAACCAAAATATTTTATGGGCTGCTCAGACTTCCCAGCAAGGCTGCAGCTCTGTTGAAAGTGATAATACTGACACTGTCCATACCAGCGAGGTGTTGCTTCTCAAAGACTCTTGTTCTACAGCAACTGTGCATCTTCCAGTAGATTGATGAGGACTTTCAACTCTGAACCTCTTGAATTTATGGTTAGCTTGGGGTTTGTTTACCTGGTGCTTCAGCTCTGGCTAGACACTTCTAAAACACCCAAGCATATGAATACCTACCCTTCCCCATACAACACAATCCACCTGGAAATATGTCACAGGCCCCATAAGCATAGTGGGAGAGTAGTTTTCCTTTTTCTATTCCTGATGTAGTATTTACTGGTGGCTAAACACCATTAGCTGAATTTCAAGCTTAAAAAAGCAGAAGCATATTTAATATGGAATTTGAGTGTTTTAATAAATTGCGCACATTTGAAAATAGGACATATTTCTATTTTACTGTAAAAAATAAACAACCCTTTGTGAGTTACGGTAAGGATTCATGAAAATAAACATACCCTATGCTTTCTAAACATCTTATCAATGAATAATAAACTTTATTTCAGGAGTCTTGTAATAATATAAAGAGTTGAATCTGTCTGGAAATGTATTCTTTAATGAGTGCATGCTGCAAGCACATCCATCTGTAAAGCTGAACTTTAGCATTCAGGTAATAACTGTTCTGTCAGTTTGGCATCTATCTTATGGTCAGCACTATAGCAGTAAAATAATTAAGAAATATTAAGTGTCTTAAGATCCTCCATTTGAAATGATGCATTAGAACAGTGTTTGTAAGTTATTTTTCTTTTCAGTGTTGGCAGACAAGTTTCTTTTCCTTTAAGGCTTCTGGAGCTTGGTGAAGTCCCTACATTCTGTGCATTCCTGTGGGTTTTGAATTGCATTTAATGGGTGAACATATGAACATGTAAAAATGCTTTACCCCCTGCCATAAATTATTCATACCAATAGGCCACTCCTGCTGCTTCTGCACAGCCTGTGGAAGTTGGACACATGGACAGACTGATATTTCTAAGAGCTTTAGCATGAATCATGTTGGAGAGGTGTTAAGAAAGCCAGCAATTCCCTAAAGATGGAGTGTATGTGCTTTCTTCTTGGAGCATGTGCTCATAAGAAACTGTCGACTTATTCCCCAAGTAGAATGCATTTAAAAAAAAATCCTCTCTGTACATTAAGTAAAACACTTCAGCCATCATTAGCAGGTCTAAAAGAGAGCAAGAGCATTAAAGATAATACTTGCAAACAAATTAGATATGATCCTGAGCCTGCAACAAGCAGCTTTCAGAAGGCATTAAGGCAGGATGGAGACTGCAGGCTGTAAAACACCAAATTCTTCTGACGAAGAGAAAGGGAGAGAGGGAGAATGAATATGTGAAGTAAAGGCAGGAAAGTTCATTGGTGTGAGGATACTGCATCCCCATAGTCCAGAGCAGCTTCAGCAGGCTGGCTGGGGCAGTATCCTGGAAAATTAAAGCAGAAGTCTACATATACAGCTGGTAGTTTTCTGGTTATATATGAAAGTCTTGACTATGGGTTTTTTTCCCCCGTTTAATTTTGTGATGTCAGCAGATCCCCATTCAGCAGACAGCAACCCTCATGGATGGGATTTGCACACATCCACAAGTACCTTGCTGAATTAGGGCTAATGGCACTGACGATATCAGTATGTGAAACCACAGAATAGGGGTGCAATTGACTCGTAAACCAAAATTCAGAAAGCCAGTATTAAAACCTGCAAAATTAGTTAATATTTTGTCTTGGCACCCTCAAGCAATGGAAGGCAGATATATGAGATTTTAAGCAAGGACTCTAAAGAGGTTTTTAATTGCGCTTTTTTTTTTTAACTTTTATATTTTATGTCCTTGATTCTTTTCTACTCATGTTTTTAAAACTAAAAACAGTGTTATTTAAAATAATTTTCTCTTACACCAGAAGATATGAAGCTCTATGGCATAAAACCAAAATCATTATTTCTCTCATTAGGAATTACTTCTTCATGAAAAAACAATATGTTAAACTTAAAAGAAAAAAGGTACAGTTCTTCAAATCTTCAGTCAGAATGAGAGGAAAAAGCCTTGGAAGTGCATATCCACTGCACAGGTAGAACAATCTAAAGTATGAGGTCAATGTACTTGTGCAATATCTAAGGATTACTGTAGGTTTCTGGATGTTTCCTTTTCTTAGTTCCATGATTGCTCATCTTAAAATAAAACAGATTGAAATTGATTGGATTTCCTTACATTTATGTAATTAATATATCCTCATTAGAAATCAATTAGCTCTGATAATTCCCATTGGTGCCATGGTTGATAAACTAAATGCCAATCAGTGTAATAAAAACAGTGAAATATAATTTCTTGTTGTTCCAAGTGATGATCAACTAATCAGCAGTAAATTTAATCAGAACACATTAACATCAATCAGTCATATTAGTGCTTGCGAACTATAGTAACCAGCTATGTCTGACAAGTTATGGAAGTTTTTCTATGCTCAATTGTAGGCCATATGCACATTTAAGTATATGGGTTTTATGTATGTGTGCAAGCAGTTTAAACATATAAGACTATAAAATTTCCATGAATTAAGTAGTTAACCCTGTAGTAAATGTCTGTTGCTTGAACAGTTTTAAAATCTGTACTGAGCTTTACTGTTAATGGATCCAAGAGATGTTTATAATGAATGCCAGCTTTTCTGCATGTCCTGTAAATGTGTCCATACCGCTTGTTCAGACAGAAGCTTTAGTCTCTTCTCCCTTTCTGGTGGGCAGTAAGTAGGGAGAAAAATGGACCTAACTGATGCATTTCCCTGGATTTCCTTTCCTTAATTTAACAGGAGAAGATAAAATGTGGACCCCCACCTGGATAGGACCTGGCTATCAGTGGGGACGCGGGCTAAAATTGAAGTGGCTTTTAGGGCATTCCTAAATTTTTATTGGGTTGTTTTCATCCCAGTCACCAAAATTCAATATATTTAATGAAGGACTTGATGTCAGGTATATAGGATATGTGGGAATTTATTAATTTCTATGGTGTAAATACAGGCTTCACTATTCAGGCACTGACCTTTAAGATGCACATATTTGCAGTATTTAATTCTGCACCACACATGTTCATGGTAATGACTGAAGACCTGAAGAAGCATTTTGAAGGGTATTCATTTGATGTTAAGAGAAGCATTTTCATTTGTCTTCAAATAGACCACAAGTGTACATCAGGGCAGTGTACATCTATTTGGTGTTAGTTTCTATGGCTGAATGGGTATTTTATAGTAAATAACCTACTTAATTGTTTTAACCTTTCTCTGTTTGCATATATTCTGAAGATGCTTTATAATTTTCTTGAATTAGTGGAAATTACTCTTTTAATAGGTTCTCTGAAGATTACCTGTGGATTGTTTATGTTTGAAAGACTCACTATTCAAAATTAAAAATGTAAGATAATTTTGAACTTCACTTGCTACATACATTATTTCTATTCACAAATTAGGAGTGATTTCTGATGAAACTGCTCTGAAATACAAGTTTAAATCCACTTGGTGAATAGTGTCATTATTCTCAAATATTCTTCAACACTCCTGACTGTGAACTCATCTGCAGGAATAGTCACAGAAAGTAAATGGAAAGAAGACAAACAGCCAAGACACATTCACTGTTTTACTTGAGTGAATATTCTTAGAAAATATTTAGAAATATTGGCTCTGTTATTATTTATATAAATATTCATACAAATCTGTCTATCAGATTGCCTCCCTGAAATTACTCAGGCCTTTTTAGGAACTTGGAGAGAAAAGTCTCTTAAAAATATATTTCTGCACATTTTCCAGACGTATAATAGGCTGGATATGGCCTTATAAATTACAGGCTTTCCCATACTCATCCAGTCATGGGGCCAAATCTCAAAGTTAACTTTAATGGGATTTTGGCTCAGCAAGGTTGGAGGAAGGGCAGCAGAATTTAGCCTATGATTTATACTGCTTTCAAAAATTGCTCAGTGAAAAAAAAATACAGCAGTGGTACTTAGGTAGTACAGTTGCATGTAATTTATTTTCTGCATAACCCACATGAAATTGAATAAGATATAAAAAAGTCACATTTTTGACTGAAGTCTTACAAATTCTAGCTTTATTGAAAATAACTACTGGCTTCTCAAATGAGTTGATCAAGTAGGGCAAAAAGTGGAAAACATCTATTCATTCAAATGTGTTTTATTTGATTATTTTTATTTTTTAAAAAAAGGAATTGTATTTCACAAAATACACTAACATATGATAGAAATTAGGAAATGTACTGTAGCTGTGTTCTCAGCAGGGATGAAAAATGAGAATGCTCTGGCAGTCTAGGGAGATAGGATTCAAACTCCAGGGCCAGCAGCTATATTAGTCTCTAGGATAAAAAGACTGATTTTCATTAAAGACAGTGGTACCTGCTGCCTTAAAAAAATAAAATAATTAAAAAAAAATTTGTATATATAGGAACTTCCTTTATAGAATATCATAAGTTGGAACAATTACCACAAAAAAACCTTCAGTAAGCTATGAGCTTTGGTAACTTTTCCATGGACTTTTATTTGCACGTGGGTGTGTTTGATGACCAGATACCAAGATAAGGTGGCAGTCAAACCCTGATGTAGTCAATTCAAACAGATTTGTGGCAAATAAATGGAATTCAGTGAATAATATTGTTTATTGACTTCCTGAGATAAATCTCAAAGTAGAGCAAACCAAAAAGCAAAGCAGAGAGCTGCCTGCAACCATTGGGGATTACACCCAGCCTGCCACCCAAAGAGTAGCTGCAGCCACAGAGGCTTTGTTGTGCACCTAAGGAATTAAGCATCCTCTGCAGATGACAATGGTACAAAATGTGCAATTATTTATATACTTTTACTTAGGCACAGTATTAATTCTTCTTATGGAATACATATATTGATTAAAAGACCCAGGGACTATAAAAAAGCCAAATCACACCAAACCCCCAAATGCCCCAAATTTTAATTGCCAGCAGTTCAGTAAAACTTGTGCCATGTAGCCACAGGGCTACTATGTGCCTGTTTTTCTCTGCATCTGAGAGACACTGGGTTTACATTTGGAGCAAGGATGACTCAGATTAGACATTGAAACAGATTGCCTGGAGCATCTTCAGTCCTGCAGATCTATAAGAAGAAATTAGATAAATATTTGTCAGAAAGGCAACAGATATGGGTAATCCTGCCTTGGTGCAAGGGGCTGGCCCCCCATTGGCTTCCCAGACTTATGATTTAAAAGATAAAGCTATGTATATAAAGTTACAGCTTAGGTGAAACCTATATGTTCAGTAAAAAATAATTAGAATATACTAACTATTATATTCTTTTGGCACCTAAAATTAGTTTTAAATTTGACCGAAAAATTTAAAATTTATTTCTCTAGAGGTAAATACAAGAATAATCAGAGATTTTTTTTTTTTTTTTTTTTTTTTTTTTTTTTTTTTTTTTTTTTTTTTTGGAACAGGGATGCAGTTGCTTTAGGCTCAGAGGTCTACACTAAATATTTAGAATTCCACTAAGGGCAAAATCTCTCCCTCTCATGCAGTGTTCTCAGAAATGAGGTCAGGCATTTCTCAATCCCTGGCAAGAAAACTTTCTGACTCATTATTCCACCACAATGCATCCAGAATTTCCGCTTGGGTCCCAGTCAAGTTGTTCAAATGTTTTGGAAAAATATATCTTTGACATCCCAAGAAAGGGAATATAGAAAAGATGTCATCCCAGCGTGAAAGGATTAGAGTCCTCTTAGATTTGAAGCAGAATTTCTTGCAGTTTCCAAGATATTATTATTTATTAATTTATGCAATGGGCTTCACAATCACTGAGGTACTTTATAGAATTAAAATTCTCTTGCAAAAACACATATGTGAAAGTCCTTTTGTTACAGACACTGCTGACGTGACCAGCTTTCTTGTAAGACCCACATATCATCAGAAATCCCCACTAATTTGGCACTGAAATGACTGAGCTCCTCCTGCATCATTGCTGAGGACTTCCAAATTCCCCAGAGCTTTTTGCCCTGAGTTTAAGACATCAGGTACTCACTTCAAGCAATTTGAAGACCTCCTGTGTTTTTCTTAATGGTTGAGCCTATATGCTTATGTCCTGAAATGAATGCAGCTCATCCAAGCCTGCCAAGCAGTACACAGTTTTCTGGGAGGTCTGGGATTCATTTCTGAACCATAAGCCTCAGATTTCTTTTCCTTATGACTGTCCAAGATCTGATCTGGGCACATCCATTGCAAAAACATGTTGATGCATTTCCACTCCATCCCTCCGTCCACACTCAGACTCCAGCAGGTTTGAAGGTGTTCTGGTCCAGGTCCTGCTCAGAGTAGGTCCAACCATAACTCTTGTTCTGTTTTTTCAGGGAGCCTGTCTTAAATACTAGCTTTGTTCCTTTTTTCTACTTCCATTTTTTTTGTTGCCAATACATTGCTTATATAAAACTCCTGAAAGAATTCTTGTGGACAGAAATGGACTTGTGTCTGCCATGGTCATAACCATGCAGGTAACTCAGGTAACTGGCACTGCTACCCACTTTTGTCGTCAGAGAGCCTATCTACCCTGAGACTGGTTACACAAGAGGTGTCACTGTGAGGGCTCAGGGTTAGGAGGGAGGAAAGACAAAGGACAACACTGAGCTGATGATAAATTCATATTTCTACATCATGTATCCCTTTTAAGGAAAGGGGGAAAATGGGGTAAGCAAGGGCTACTCTCAGTGTTGGACTTGAGACAAATTAAAACCTACCCCTCAATAAAATGGCAATACTAGAAAAAGTTGATGGACACATAACCTTTTAGTTTGTGAGAAAGCAGGCGAGATGTCCTGCCCTGTAAAGTGCTACAAAGCAGCTGCAAGCCAAGTAGCAAGAAGAGGCTTTCCTGAGAAGGGAAGCCCTGGTATGTGTACATGGCTGACCACTGATCACCACTTCCCCTCTTCTGTCTCTTCTGAATTGCTCCTATAAATTGTAATACTGACATTGGTACTGGAAGAACAAGGATAAAACGTTTGTATGATCCCCAGGTGGTCCCAGACACCAGACAAGCCTCTTCAAACACATTCATACACCTACATGGTGGTGGTTTCTGTTTAAGCTTGAAGTAAGTAAACATGTATAAAAAATCAATTAGACCTGGATCAGTTTGTGATCTCAAAAACGTGGAATTATGCTTTCTCAATTAGCTGTTCTGTGCTGAATTTAACAAGGTGTAAAGCAGGAAAAAAAAGTACTGCTTTGCTTCTTGCATAGGACTTGTCCTGGAGCTGGAGAGCCCAAGGGCTGGAGGCTTAACACCATTTCATACCTCTGTCCTCACACACTAGAAAGGCCATGTATGCATGTATCCCACTGCTACCACTTCCAGTAACCACATCATGCAATCTTGCCTGGAAATTTCTCTCTGACAAAAAGATACCTTTTCCACCCCACTGATTTCATACTAGAAAGCAGTAACAAAAAATCACTCATTTAGCACCTGATTATACATCAAGGGCAAGTGGCAACACGCTGCTTTAGAGAAGGTAAAGTGTCATGCTAACATATTATATTCTAATATTAATAATCTGATTTAATATTTAATATTGCTTTTTGGTGTTTAGATAAGAATTCAGCAAGCTTTCTCAGCCATCTCCCACACTTCAGTTTCTGGAATATTGTGTGCCCTGTCCCTCACAGCACTTATTCACACATTAGGAAAATATTGACATGGTGTTGTTATCCTATTTGTGCAAAGGTCTCATCTGCTGCTGACACGTCGCTCCTTTAATCAGCCATAAGAGTGCCGATGTGTCGCACAATCAGTGTCAGACGTTTACAAGCTCGACCCAGTAGCTCTTCAGCGTGCACAAATCCCACTGACTGAAGTGGGAGCTTTATATGTTTAAGGGCAGTAGGATTGGAGCAGTTCCAGCAAATGATCCCTGCCTACATTCACAAGGACAAAGTGAAAACTCTTGACTTTCAAACAGCATCACTGGGACTCCCTACACCAGGTTTTCTGTCCCTCTTTGGTTTTATGTAGCAATGATTATGCTCATTCTCCACTTTTTTTTTCATTTGGGTGTCACAAAAACTTTTTTTTTTCTTCAGTCTACTACAGAGTAGTTCCTGGGAACTCAGCCCCCCCAAGGTTTCCAGGATCAGGCCCCAACTGATACCATTTCAGGAAATCTCAAGATAAGAAAAACTGGCTTTCTGCCAGAAAAATGATATGCATAGATTTTTTTCTTAGACCAAAAAGATTAGGCCTACTTTCCAGAGCTTTCTGATTAGTTAAAGATGTGCCTCTTCAAAACACTTTAATCTCAAAGTAGCATTAATGTTTCCCCCCTTTTTTACTGCTCTGTTTTTGTCATTATAAAAACCTGGCATACATTTGCTTTTTCTTTCTGAAAGAGCTTTTTCCTTATTTAAAAAAGTTTAAAAGTCTGTCCATTGTCCCTCACTCACACAGAGCTGCAGCCCAGGCAACCACACAGTTGTAATCCAGCCAGTAACTCCCTAAGCTCCTCAGCAGACAGGTCAGACAAAGCTCTCCCTGTGAGCTGCACTGGTGATGGTTTCTGAAGCAAGGTTTGTGGGAGAAAGCCACAAAACCAGGAGTATTGAGCTGTTACACATCTCAGCTGCTTTCCCTACTCTTGCAAAAGGGATTGTTCTTATGCTGGGCACTGCAGAGGACAGTAGTGGTAGTTTGCTGGGCTCCCAGTGTTTTTTATAGCTATTGTGAGTTTTCAGAAATTTGTATGAAAATGAAATCTCACCAATTTATTACAGTTCTGGTTTTGTAACCTCATGATAAATTCATGAGCTGTACCACAAAACAAACACATTGCATGTTGTGTTCAAATGACAACAAACTGAGGTGCTGAAGTTAAAAGCCTCATTTTTCACTTCTTACCTGAGCAATGGGTTCAGGTAGACATCTCTGGGGCACTTCTTGGATTTTTGGGTGGGATGAGTCAGCTAATAGAAAAACTTCCTTTCCCTAACAAAGACATTATCACCTCATAGTTTATTTTTGACAAGAGACTGAATACTTAAAGCTCTTCCCTCATATCCAACTGGGTTCAGAAGTTTTGCAAGACTGAAGAAAACTAAGGGAAGAAATAGGGCAGGTAATAAGGAAGGAGTGGCAAATAACAGGCTTGCATATACCATTCTGAACAAGGATTTTCTGGAGGCTGTATTTTATTTTTATGGGTGTGTGTGTGTGTAATTTAGATTTTGTTTAGCTTTTAAATTGCCAGGGAAAGAACAAAACAGGGAGCAACTTAAAATACACATTAACTTGGGCTCATCTTACCTTCAGCACTCTTTTGGTGCTGTGTTGCTACATTTTAAGAAGAAAAACTATCAAAAGGGCATAAAGCTTTGATTTGGAATTGAAATTTCTCAAAGCTTCAGAGTATGTGAGGTGAAACATGTTCTTCTGAGCAGGTCAAATATAGACCTCAGTTCTCTTCACATCCTGGCATAGTCAGGGATCTGGGTTTTCATTTAACCCCATACATGTCTCTTCAGGTTCTCTCTTCTCTCCTGGGGATGCAAGGAATAGAAGGGTTGAGGGGGAGAGGAATTTATTTCATTAAAAACCGGAGAGATTTTATTATATTTTTCTGAAGTGTCACAAAATTAGAAAATGAATGAAAGGAACAGTCATTATGACATCTTGTCATTCCTATTCTGCCTTTCCTCCAGCTCCCATAGGCTGCACTGAACATGCAGCTATCTGCAGATCTGTAAGGTATGAATCATCTCACACATTGCCGAGGTGAAACTTGGCAACTGCTTAACAGCACTGCTGCAACACTATGGAACATTTTAAGACAGGAAATTAAGCATACCTGAGCCAACTAAAGCCACAGGGGGAAGTTTAGATGGACAGAATTTAATTACCCAGTTTGGAATTTGGCCAGGTCACCAAAACTTACACTCCAACCTTCCTGTAAAGTGCCATCGGATCTTTAATACTAACAACTGTTCAAAACATCAGCTTTAGATCTGCTCCAAATGAGAACAGCACTAGAAGTCATCCAAGACCTGTTAAGGTATTCATTTACTACTGACTGACAGGAAGGGTACAACATATTGATTCACACAAACAAGCTAAAGTAAAGCACAGCAAGCAAAATACCTCTCTCCTAGCAGCACTGGAGGCTTAATGTTTTTAGGAGAATTCAGTGTATTTTCAGAAATGTATCAAGTAAAAAAATTATTTATTTTACTATCTCAGCAGTCAAAACATCTTTGTGTCCCCCTTGCAGAGCCCCCATATAAACTTCATTGCTCAGCCTCTTGTTTGTTGCCATTTGTAGCATGGAAAAGGGACACACTATAGTGAATAACAGTGTGTTGACTTTAAAGGGAAGATTAACGCCTGAAAGTCTATACATTTTCACTTCTCCCATTATTTTTCTAAAGCAAGCTGTATACTATTTAATGTTTATTTGTGGTGAAGATGAAAAATTCTTTCTGTGGGTTCTTCAAGAAGAGTAGGATTTCTACAAATCACAGTTCTTGAAATTCCTTAGGCTGAGGAATTATGTCAGCCCTGAAAAGCATGGGTTCATTATTCACATCGTGTTACTCTGTTGACATAATTCCCTAACAGACTGGGACATGAGGTGTCCCATTTTGATACTTCAACCTACAGTCACTGCTTTTGCTTTCTCTAAATAGTAAACACTTCTGTCTCTGAGTTTCTGTTTTAAAAAATCCTTTGAGCAGTATATCTATATAAAAAAGAAAATCTGGGTTAGCTGTGGTCCACCAGCAATTTATCAAGCAGTATTAGTTATGTCTGTGGGATATTTTTCATTATCTGAGGATTATTAATAGAGATACTATATACATAGTGATTATTCCTTGACTAATAATTGAGATAATATCAATATAAAGCCTAGTTTCATTAACACCTTAGTAAAGAGACTGTGATGTGAGGGGTTTTTTTTTATTCCCTCCAATTTGTAATCAAAAGTTATTTAATGGTAGAATCAGTCTTTACTTATAACTGAGGTTGTGGACTTTGGGAGTTGGCAGAGCCAGCTGCTGGGCTGCTGGGAGCCAGACTCTTTTTGATCTTCATATTGAATGGTTTCCTTTGATCACCTAGACAATAGATCATAAAAGAACAGAGCTTTTACCCATATCTCCCTAAATTTGCAGGTAAATAATGAGATGGTCTGAACTCAGGCTGGAGTGTAAGATTTTTAACAAACAATTCTCCCCTTTGAAGTAGACTTAGTAAAATTAGCATATAAATGAGCAATGCTGCTACATAAGGACATGTGGCTGAAGAAGAGGGATAATTGGACTGAGGGGGCTAGTTTCTAAATGAGGTCGTTTGCTGAATAACTGGCAGTTAGACTACAGGTGTGTTCATTTTGTGAGTCGAGGATGAGAACTGAATAATAGGTTTGCTCAGGTTGGGGGCCATGGCTGGTGTGGGAGAGGACTGGAGCTTTGTAACTGGGCTGGAAAGTGCCAAGTTAGGTGGGAGGCAGGGCAGAGATAGACCCTGCCTCTGCAGGAAGAGGCATTCTAATCAGTGCTGTGGAGTCAGGCTGTGGTCCATCACACCAACATTCGCCTCTGTCATCTTCAACTGTGCAGTGCTCTGCAATATGATCATCGATAAAGCTCCTCAGAGCTCCCTTTGCTGTGCCTATGAAGAAGGACCATTATGCTGAAATATCTGCACCAGTGGCTGCTGGCAGGAGCTGCATGAGATGAATTCACTGAACTCAAAAAGCAAGAACAAGGATTTAGTGTGGTGGTAAAAGGTTAACATTAGAATTTTGAGCTTCAGAGCTTTTTACTTCACCAAAATCAGTGGAATTGCCTGCCCCAGTGGGAAACTGCCACCTTGTTACATGGTACCTTGGACTCTCTCCCCTCTGCGTGGCCAGGGCAGCTGCCTGGGACCAAAACACCCTTGTCCTTCCATGGCAGGGACACATGGCTGGAGCCCTCTCAGTAGCAGTGCTTCCTAATGTAGTAAATTAAAAGGAAGTTAAATTAAGTACGGATATTTTGAGTCAGCTTTCAACAAAAATTTCTCAGTGTGCTTGAAAGAATCATGCTCAGTTCACTTGCTCCTTCATGCAATTTAACAAAAATCAAACTTGAGATTTATAGAGGACAGTACATGGATGGGACCATGATCCCAGTAGCACCTGAATAGCAAACAGGACAGTGTGTTCTGTGTGGTACAAAAAACCAAGCTCAGATTCCCTATGACTTGCTTTGAGTATAGATATAGACTAAGTTTTTGCAGAAAACATCAGCATATTCTGGAGCCACTCAGTATCCTTTGGCCCAGAAACTACTGAGATCACCTTTACCCTTCCACAGGACATGAAATTGGCCCCTCTTCATTGTAACCCTCCTGTAACATGGGAGGTTGAAGGCTGAATCCAGCTCTTCAACATCTTAAGTGAGTGTTAAGGGCAATATTTTTTTAACATATAAATAATGTTTCAGTCTCTTCTGAATATATGCTGAAAAAAGAGTTTCTGTACATCAGATATTCCCTCCTTATAGTACTCCTTTCCTGCCCTTGGAGACCTGTTAGGACAGGACTTGGTACTGCTAGTGAGCACAGCAACCCTCTGGAACCTTTGGCTTGCTGCTGAAGCGCCACCTGAGGCTTTTTCAAGAAGTAAAGATGGGCATAGTGGGCTAGCTGCAGCAGCCAATGATGCTGAGAAGAGCCAAGCACCTGCTCTGACATAGATGAGTGAACCAAGAAGGGGCTTTGGGGAGGATTTTTGGAGGTGCTTGAATATGGGGAGCTCTTGGTGGGTTTGGACAAGAGGAGTTTAATGCTGAGCTTTAGAAGGTATGGGGATGGTAGAGGCTGCGGGCCGTCCAGCTGGACCTGGGCATGTTCATGTAAAGGACCAAGGTATGGAGAAGGTTGAAATGGATGGGTTCAGAAATAGGAGCTTTGTCTCAGGAGGTGGGGAGAGCTGGGGCAAGGGCTGGGGCAGGAGGGTGATGGGCACCAAAGGAAATGGTTTTATTAAACACCTCTGACTTAGATGTTGTGTTTGGGGCAATCTCCTGTCCTGTTTTACTTCTCCTTCCTCCTTGGATTTTTTTTTTTGTTTTTGTTTCGGGTTTTTTTTGTTTGTTCATTTGTTTGTTTGTTTGTTTGTTTTTTCTTGCTGGCAACAGGAGTAGCCTAGCCCAACTAAACAGAGGTGATTGGTTCCAGAAAAATTGATATGAACTTCTTCTGCACTTCTGAAATCTTTCTGTCCTCACGTCTTATATTTATTAGTTCAAAGTTATTCACCAAAAGTTGACCTGAATTCTCAAACTAGTTTTCTTCTGGCAAATAAACTCTTCACTAAAAACATATGTGCCCATCACTACACTAAATGCAGGCAGTCTATTTACTTGCTGTTTGGCTGATAGCTGGCCCGCTCCCAGCAGCACAGAGGAGATGGAAGGCATTATGAAAAGCCCTGAATATTGCTGGCTGAATAGTCTGCAAAAAAGGATAAGGATGACAGGAATGAAATCCTAGCACTGTTAAGAGGCACTTGGAAGATTTTGCTACAGTTCCTATTAAAAAAAAGTTAAAAATTCAGTGGAAATTACACAAATAAAAACCATGCACAGCACTTTGAAACCACACCAGTGTGACACCATAAATATGTGGGAATTAAAAAAAAAAAAAAAGGACCTTAGTTGTAGGCAATTCACTTTAATGGCTCAGCTCAGTATGGAATAACCTCAAAAATACATTCCAGAATTGGTTTCTTCATCACATGGAGGAAAGGGGCAAATAGAACTGCAAATACGAAGGCACAGTGTCTGCTAGGACTTCACTGCCTGGCCACTGCTCTAGCACAGCTGAACACATTTCGTGGTGGGGCAGAATCTGGCCTTGGGCTGATGGGTTGATCTGGAAGCTGCAGGCAGAGAAGGTGCGATGGGATCACCTTTATGAAAGTGGGGGTTGGCCGAGAAGCTGAATGTGGAACTGGTGTTCAGCAACCCTGTTGTTACAATATGTAGGGGCCCTCAAGGAAGTTACTGTATCAGTCAAAATATATTCAATAGTAAACAAGGGGTGAAGAGGCAGCGAGCAGCAACAGCCTCCAAAAGGAACTGAACCATTGTCCTGGGTTTAGCTGGGATAAAGTAATTTTCTTCATATGGTACGGTGCTGTGGTTTGGATTCAGTGTGAGAATCATGTTGATAACACACTGATGTTCTGGCTGTTGCTCAGTGGTGCTTTAAATCAAGGACTTCTCAGTGTCCTGTGCTTTGCCACTGACCAGATGCACAAGAATCCAGGAGGGAGCATGGCCAGGAGAGCTGACCCCAACTGACCAAAGGGCTGTTCCATGCCACAGGATATGTTGATTTTATAAACTAGGGGGGAGCTAGCTGGGAGGCACCAATTGCTGCTCAGGGATGGACTGGGTATGGATCAGTGAGTGGTGAGCAATTGTAGGGTGCATCACTCGTTTCTCTTGCATTTTATTCCTCTCCTTCTCTCATTTTCATTACAATTGTTATTATTGCTATTATTATCATTAGTATGATTATATTTTACCTTTAATTATTAAACTATTCTTATCTCAACCCAGGACTTTTATATTTTTTTTCCTTGATTCCCCTCCCCATCTCACCAGAGAGGATGTGTGTGTGGAAGGGTGGGTGGGGTGTGAGCAAGGAGATTTCTGGTACTCAATTGCCAGCTGGGGTTACACCACGACAACTGTGCTGTGCCAATAGCTTGATTTGGAGACACCAGCAAGAATTGTGTAAAGGTCTCCTTGTCTTTAGGCTAATGGAGTAGCATTACAAAAAAGGTGTATATCCTCTAAAGACATTTCCCAGGAGAGAGACCATGCTGGTGGCTCAGGCAGGTGACACAGAAGGGGGAGTTTCCATTTGGGGGGGGGTACGATGGTTTTAATCAGGGTTTAAAGCAGGTGACACCTGCTCTTGGGGCCTTCACAGAACTGAAAACATATCTCGAGTGTTGATGAAGTGTGGAACAGAAAAAGAGCTTTTATTTCCATACAGGGGAACCATTTGGTGGTATTGAGAGGGAAATATTTCACTAGGAAATAGGAATAGTCATGAAGGAAAGATATAGGAAACAGAAAAATCACAGGATGAGGTAGGCTTAGTAGCAAAACAACTGGGGGGTTGAAAAATTACCAGAAAATTGATATTCTCAAAAGTACAAGCAATAGCACAGGCTCCACTGAAAATGAGGTTAGTTTTGGAAATTAACATCACATCTGTCTAGTTCCAATAATCCTTGTCCATTTTAAAATGGAGCTCATGACACAAGATAGCTGCTATAAATAATCAAATACATTATAACCCGGACATATCCTCTACATCAAATAATCCTGCTATAAAAACTGAGAATAAAGGAATTTGCTGGATGACTAGCACTTAAGAAATTGTTCCCTGGTGGGTTATTTGCAGCCTATTCTCTACTTCAGTAGGAGTTTATGTTGAATAACTCACAGCTGTGGAAATACCTGCACAATGGAATTTAATACTGCTAATAAAGGGATCCAAATTGGCCCAGCTCCACTCAAGACTCACGAATGTTAAGACAGACAAGTGTCTTGGGTTGTGTAAAAGGCTGCGTGGCCTCAGTGCAGGACTGTGGATGCTCAGGAAGAGGGGCTGTGCCCGCTGCTGAAGGGTGGGATGGGGTCGTGGATGAGCCAGGCAGCAGAGTGCACTGTACTCCTCATCAGGGCACTGCTGGCTTCCCACCAGGGACCATGGATGTGCCACAAAGCCAGGTGAGCCCTGAAGCCTTTTTTTTTTGTACAGAAAGTGAGGTCCTCAACACAGTCCTTTTGTGGGAATTACAGGAAACTGTGGTTTTTAGGAGCTTCTTGCTGCGCTGTATACACAGAAAGTGCCGTAGAGCCACACGTGCACGCAGTGGCCACAGTCCAGTCAGGGTTATCCAGTTCTGGTCACATTTAAAGAACCAGCTGCCATAACAGTATCCTGAGATGAGCCCTGTAACTGGAAAGCCAGAGCTGAAAAGCCTTCACCCCCTTTTTTTAAAAATTTTCTTTTTTTTTTTTAGGTTTTATTATTGCAACTCTCCTGGATTAGTCTATTTTCAAATATTGAAGAGGATTGAGGAAGGAAGGAAGGAGAGGAGAAAGATGGAATAACTGATGCTTTGGGTGATCTATATCGTTCTATATCATTCAAATGTCCTTCAAACTACCTCTCTGCAACGTTTACAAGCATATTTCTGTAGAGAGCTGGGCAGGATGCAATCTGTGTAATTCATTCTTAAGCGTTGTGGCTTAGTCAGGAGCCTTGAGAAAGGAACCTCATCAGCCCACCCCTGGCAAGTTCAGAGGTGCTTGTATTTGATATTTTACTTCCAGCTCAAAAAAATTTTAACTGTCTGTTTTAAACTGAAAACATTTGTGGTGCTTGTAGTTTCATGAATATCACATTTGGAAAGAAAATTATCGAAGTACAACTTAAAATTTCAATGCCTAGAAGGAACCAAAAGAAAAAAATGCATTCTAACCAAACAAAAAGGTTTTGGTTGAACAACAAAAAAAAATTAAAGAATCATGATTTTGAGAAATCATTATTTCTGTACATCTACTCTGAATATTTCACAACAGCCTGCAGTCATGCAGGCAGACATTTTGCAGTGACAAATTGCTAGAAACCTTTCCCTAAGGAAGGCGCTGGTCTGGAGGAGACTGTAGGATACTCAGATGGAGGGTGAGGTGCAGGTAGATGGCTGCAGCCAGGCTTTTAGTGTGACAAAATGACTCTGCTGGTTTTAAGGTAGGGCTGTCCCTGTGTTTTTCTTCTACCTCAAAGGTTATTTCAAATTAATCCACCTGTTAATCAGCTGAAGGAGGTTGTTGCAGTTAAGAAATCAGAAGTTTTTGGCACTGAACTGCATGGTCACAGATGATTAAAAAATAAAACAAATGAATAAAATTAAAAACATATTAAATAAGATCAATTTTCCATTTTCCCCTTTGAGTCTTGACCTTGCAGCTATGTGCCCATCCTGGTACATGGAAGTGCCTGCATGAGGCCCATTGCTAGGTTTCCTTCATTACTGATTGCAGTTTTCTTCCCCTGTATATGGGCTTTTCTTGGAAACTGCTGTCTTGTAGATTGCCACTTTCAGAAGCCTCAGACTGTTTGAAGGCAATTATTATACAGACCACTCCTTCCTTCCCCAGCAGTTCCCCTCCCTACTTGAGAACTGGCCATGCTGTGGGTCTCACAGAAAAATCATAGGACTCGACAACTCCCTTTCCATTTTAAAAGCCCATATCCCACTATTACATGGTCTTGAGCTCAAAAATGTTGCCTCCCTGGGGAGTGCCACTGTTCAGCCTCTCATTATAACTTGGCCATTAGTATTTCTTTCCTCCCTCTCAGGAATGCAACCGGCATCTACAGTAAAGCGAAATCCTGCTGCGTGAAATTTGAGTTAGACCCTTCACAGGGAAGCCCTGGCTTCTATAAAAAAAGGGTATATTTAAAAATAATACTTTCTGAAAGAAAGAAGGCTGATACAGGTTATATTTTTTTTTGCTTTTAGGCTGAAATAGCAGCAAAACAAACAAAGCCAACCTGAAGCTCCCCTCTCTGTTGACACAAAGATCAGCAGAGAAGATAGCTGCAATATGCAAAAATGAAATTGCATTACTGCTGCAGAGCTCAGGAACCACAATAAAGGTTCTTGATTGCTGTCCAGGGACACCTTAGCAATAAGCCCAGCTCCTGCAGCACTTCCCACCTGATTGACATTGGAGGAGCTGGTGGTCTAAGCACAGACACAGACACAGAGCTGCTGAAAAACTCAAACGGAACGATAGCTGTCTCAGTAGTTCACCCTTTGTTATCATCCTTTGGAACACGAGTTTAACCTGGAGGGGAGATTTCAAAGAAGACAGCTGAAAATTCCCTTTCTGAACGGAGTTTGCAGTCAAAGACAGACACAAGCCCCGGTATCGATCACAGTTCCTAAATTTCACACCTTCTGTCTGCTGAATTTGATCTCTCTTGGCAAGCCGGGAGCAACCCACCTTGGTTTTGATGGGTTTGTCTGCGTGGAGCACATGCGAGCCCTGTGTTCTGTTCTGCACATGGCCAGAAGAAGATGGAAAGTTAAAAAGTTTGTGCAAAATGACAAATAAATTTTCATAAGCTATCAAAGAGAGATGGAAGAAAATAGAATGGAAGAAAACCTCCAGCATCTGAAAGCACCAAACACCAGCTCTTAAAAGCTTTTCCAATACTCAGACCCCCCCAAGAGATTACTCAGGGAGGATGAAACTTCATGTGATGAAATGAGAGTCACAGCTGAATGCGATAAGGAGTGTTAAATGCCTTCTTTATATCAAGCATTTGCTAAAACGTCTCCTAATGCATTACAAAGGAGATGCTGACCTTATACATTATAACTGTTCAGTACAAAGTTATACATAGCATCTCAGATGAATTCAGAGTTGTTGAGACAGAGCTATTAATTAAACTGCGGTGATACACAACTTGAGGATCTCCAGAGATCAGGAGGAGCTTCTTTTAACATAATATAAAATACTGCTACACACACTCTAACGAGTGCTCTGCACGTCACCTTCCAACTGGTATGATCTTGGACATCTGAGAAGTACTTACTGGGCACTGTACAGATTGAAGAAAAAAGAAAGAAGACCCCAAATATTCCCAAATTAAAAATCCTCACCCTCATAAAATCCCCACAACTGCATACAGTAAAAAAAGAAAATGAACCTGAAGAAATTCAGACTCCAGGCATGAGCACTGACCTAAAGGATCCTGAATTTGGTTGTCTAACAGGCATGGAGGCACACTGGGTGTGCATTTATCTGGTTCAGCTGAAGCACGTTCCCTTGCTAATGTGAAGTAACCTGTAACCTGAATTATCAGGGATGGATTCAGGATCTTATTCAAAATAAAGCTAATCATTCTCATCCTGATCCCTGTAAAATTGATGGAAACAGAATTGGGAATTTCTTGGGGAGCTGGAGTGCTTGTGCTCTGTTGTAGGTGGATGCTTTTTATACAGTTTTTGACTCTGTATGCACAAGTGAATTATTTCCTGATGTCATCTTTAGTGCATAATGGTGTTTTAAAATGTGCTTATGAATTAAGACTGCCCATAGACCCATTAAAAATTATTTCTTGATGTGAAGGATAAAGTTCTTTTATTTCAGAAGTGATTCACAGGGTCGTAGAAGAAATGCTTTTACAGTTAGATTGCTCCATCACTGTTCCTAATAAAGCCTCTCCCCTTTAAAGAACTGATACTAGTTGCTGTCAAAATAACGTGGTAAATTAGATTTTAATACTGTGAGCGTTCAGTGGAAATTCATATTTTCTCAAGAAATGTATGAGTATGGTCCATAAATTTAGAGACTTGCACAAGCGACTCTCTATCTAAAGGTACCATCTGCCATTCTGCAATGCTGGGGTAACACCAGGCTTCCTAATAGAACATAATGACATGCTGGAGTAACATCAGTTCTATGGGATGTTAAATATTCAGTAGCTCCTCTTACATAGTAGAAGATTCAGGCCTTAGCCTTGTATAAAAATATGCTGTCAAAAAGCTAGAAAAAACATACAAATCATCCAGTCCTGCACAGTAAAACCAGCTGCTGGGGTTACATGTGCCCCAGGGCAGCTTTAATTTGGACATGCAATACATCACCATAGGGCTACTTGATCAGAGTTGCAGTCTCAGGAAATATTTTCAGGACTATTCAATTTCCATTAGCAGTTTCTCCAGGATATATTAGACACAAACTGGGTTTCCTTCAATATCAATCATTTATGTTTTCTCTTTCATCCTGTCTGTGCTAAAATGGGATTTTCATGGAGGCTGTGGAATTGCAAAATTTAGTCTGTTCTATCATTTAGACTCCTTCAATGGTGTTTTGCAGCCATGGCTGGGTAGGGAGCCTCTCTCCACCCTGGTGTTGGAGAACACCCAGTAGTGTTCAGTATTTTCCCTTTCCCTTTGGTGGTTTCCTCCCCCTCTAATCCTTGTGTCTTCCTGCACGCTTCAAGGCTGATCATCCTTGGCATCTCCAGCTCTCAGGTACGGGGTGCTTTTGCTCTGTTTCCCAAGGACGCAAGCCAGTTACGCTTCCCAAACCTTTGAGAGCAGTAACTTCTCCAGGACCAAGGTTAAAAATTAGTCACGACTTTCACAGAGGTCTGTGATGCTGAAAGAATGCAAATACTAGTTATACCTCCCAAGGTCTCTTCCAGATTTAATTATCCTACCATTATCACACCCATACAAGGATGCCCAATGCAAGGATGATGAAATCTGAGAAAACCTGCTTTCTGAAAAGACTACAAAGTGGTAAATACTGCTTCTTTTTGCTTGTTGTGAAAAGAAAGAGAGAAAGAAGGAGCTCTAGGAACTGAAATATTCTCACAAGGCGCAGCCAGTGAGACCAGCTGGTGATTCACGGGGGTTGAAAGTTCACTGAGAAATGGACTTTGCTGAACAATTACAAAAAAAAATAATAATCCCCAAACAAAACAATTCAAAGAACAATCAAAACCCACCAGTGCTTATGACTCTTGCATGGTTTAAGTTCTTTGTAACATCAACCAGCTTGGTTCTCAGTGTTCGTATTTGGTCCCTTTACTAATTATATGATTCAGCTTTTCCAAGTAAAGTCCTGGAATTTCCTCCCTCTGATTTGCAAGGGCACTTCTCAGGGCCAGTATTTCCCTCCATTTAACTAAAACAAACAAGAGCTTTCTTTTTGAAAGTATTTCAACATAATGAGATAAGTTTCCTTCCTCCTTTTAATAGCTTCAGAGCTCCCCAGGGGGAAGTGCCAAAAACATTATTTCCTTCCAAATTCTAAGAGAGATACAATGTTCTGGTAGGTGGTGAGATTAGATTACAGTAAAATTAACTATTGGTTTCAAGCTTTCATTCTTTAGGCTGCAACCTTATCTCTTCCAAACCTGTTGTTTGAACTCACCTGTGGTGTTTATTCACCTTTCCCACTGCTCTGTTCCAGGCAGTCATGGAGCACATGGAAGCTGCAGTGTCAGTTAATGACAACCCCCAATTGAGAGCCATGAAATCCATTAGTTCATGTGATCGATGTGCTTTAATCCTCAACCTGTGGGGAGAGTTCCTGAGGACAGGGCATGAGCACTTGGGAAGAGAAATCGGATCACAGGCTCCATCTTGATGAGCTCACCATGTCATTTCAAACATGGTACGAAGAGCCCACGCAGCAGCTTGGGACGTGGGGTGAAGGACACAGCAGTGAGGAGACCGTGTGTTCAGCTGCTGTCCATCTCAACCACTTCCTCAAGCTGGCCCATTTTGGCCATTTCATTTACTAATAAATAAGTGAATAAATAAAATCAGCTAGCTGTGTCTGTTATTCACCCTAACCACAATAGGGTGGATTGATAGCTTGTAGATGAGGGTTTTGAGGAGATATGGAAAAAGTGTCCTTCAAGATTAATTCAAGGACAGCACTCTAAGGAGTCTGTTGCTCATTTTTCAAGCATTCCTGTGTTTATTTACTGAAACAACAGGAGTAATATGACATCATAAATCTTTTAAAAATTGAAATAGTAATGCCAGTCTTGAAAGATTAATAATAAGGAACACCTTTTAGAGTGTGCTCATGGAGATGTAATATGAATGATTAGTGTTTCTGAACATTAGAATTACAGTGTATAATTGTAATGTTATAGTGGTTATGTAGAAGCCAGAGATCCCTTAATGGAATACATTGTGAATTTAATTATTTACATGGAAAAATCAGGGCTGATATAGTCACTGAATGATAAAACTACAATTTCCTACATACAAAGGAGCAGCATGGCTATCCACATTTTTTATTTAGCTAGTTTAAAATTCTGTAGTGGATATCCTTTGTGCTCTAGAGCTTGGAGTGTCTTTTGGGCTATCTTCCTTTTAGGCAAGGAGTACCACAGGTGCCAAAATTCACTGAACAAGACTTTGCTTTCAGGACCATGGGCCCAAGGCTGGTTCCTGGGGAAGGGAGAGAGCTGTCTCTCACCAAGAACCAAATGGCCACAGAGGGTGCTTTGCCTTGTATTCCTTCTGCAATGGTGGTTTCAAAACTGTTTGGTGGAATCACATCCAGCAAAAGCATTATTAAAAAAGTATGTATATATGCTTAGGAGACACATTTCCTTAGGCTGGCTTCTGGGTATACATACAGCCACTCAGAAAAAACCTAGGAGCTCTTTAACTGCTCTTATCATGTCAGCAGTATTGAAAGTCGAGTTTCAGGGAAGAACAAAACATCACTCCCCTGCACAAAAGGCAGGATGGTGTAGATTCAGCATCTCTCTGCCAACAGTTCTTCCGGTGTTTGCCACTCGCAGGGTGCACCTTGCAGGGCTTCCCAGGTGCCTCGGGATGTGGGAGTGTGCCTCTGTCCTCTGGATCAGCCATGGGGCTTTGCAGGCTGGGATGTGCTCAGAGTGGCTGCACCACTCCAGGGCTTTCGCTGGCACCTGTGAACAATTGGTATGATAGCAGAGCAATGAAAGAAGGAGGATTTTTAAAATCCTCTCATCCTCAATTGAGGGAGTCATCATAAAACTATCAGACTTAATTTGGCAGAGTGGAAATGCCTGCTCTGATAAGCCCTGGCCCTGGACAGCAAGGGATACAAAGTTCAGGACGGAGGTGCTCTGGCTGGACTCCCTCACACTTGGCTCTCATTGCTGTTACTCACCTGTGGTGCTGCACATTGTTATTGTTAGAAAAAGAGCATCAAACCAAACTGAGCTGCAAGTGATTCACACCTAACCATAAACCTTCCCTTTAGCTGGAAAAAGACTGCAATTCAGTGAAACACTAATTCCAGAAATCCCTGGTGCATGATGCTGAACACGGGTGTATGTGTTTTGCATGCAAGGAACTGTAAAAGCACTGTATAAGAGCACATTTGTTAACACAGTTTATTGGCACACTTATTGGCAAAGCATACATAAAATACAGTTGTATTATATAACACACTGACTCACTGTGTCTTTACATGATGAGTTGAACATATTAATATGTAAATGAAAAAAATTAGTTTCTTTTATAAAGTTTCACATAAATACACCGGAATATAAAACAAAACAAAACAAAACAAAAAAGTAAAACAAAAAATGAGGGCTTTACAAAAATATTATACAAGAAATATACTATGAAAAGAAATAACAACGAAGCCAACTTAGATACAATAATAAAAACACAAAAGTTTTAGATTTATTAAGCTGCCCACAAAGTTAATGGATTACATGGCTTTAAAATATCTGGATCGACAGCAATTTTACAAAGCATAAACTCTCATAGGACTGGGTGTCTTTTTCCACATAAAAATATTTCTCATGTCTTTGATGAAAAAAAGACATTTCTTGTTTCAGTATTTTTATTAAATGATGGATAGAGTATCTACTGGCATCAGCTAAATGTAAATTAAAAATGCTGGATCCTTTAAATGATTAACTGATGAAAGAAAAGTTAAAGAACGAACAAAAGTACTTTAAATTACTTTTCCTTAAAAGCTGATCTTTTTCTGAAACAAGAAATTTCAGGTGCAAGTTGAAAAGCAGAAAATATATTACAATTGTAAAAAGTTTTACATAGTTACGTTAATGAGATCCTGAGCACTGATGACTTGTTAAAATATGGCCATTGTTTGATGAGGAAAAAAACAACCCCTTCCAATAAAATGCACTGCCAGAAATTTGCCATGAGATGCTGTTTAATTTTCACTTATTTTAATTGAGGTCAGTGCCAGTATCTAGTTGTATGAGAATACTTCCAAGGAATGTATATGGAAGCTTATACAAGAGTTTTCCCTAACAAAAAAAATTGGATAGCTTTAGTTTAGAAATAGATACTGTATCATTTGAAAGGTGTTTCTTTTAAATTTTATTTTGAAGAATGCTGTGAAACAGTAATTAATAACCCACTGAGGTATATTGCAGTGGGCATTGCTGCCAGAATAACCTATTGGGAAGCTTGTGGTGTGGGGTTTTCAGATTTAGTCTCCTGGTTAGCAGGAGGTTTGCTGTTCCATGGGCTGTTATTTCCCAGTGCAGGTGAATTGTTGAAATCTTCTTCATCATCCATGCCATTTGCTGCATCATACTGTGTATTCTCTAATCTAGTGATAAGCCTTTCGTCTTCATCCCCAAATTCGCCTCCCATCAGGGTTGGTTCTCCTACCACCATCACATCCTGTGAACAGCACCCAATATTTGTTATATGGAAACCTTGAGAGAGAAAAAATCAACTTAAAATATTGTGTTAGAGAATTTGCATCTCTTAACTTTGTGACATTTGAACAACAGAGTTAAAAGTTCCCACATAGTAGGAACAAGGAGAGAGGCTTACACTTTATTTCTAATTTAATTTAAAAACTTCAACACATCTCTATAGATGCATGCTCATGGCTCTGGATCTCAGAAACCCCAGAATGGAAAAGCAGGTAGGCTGAAAAATGTGCCTGATTTTAAGCAAATAAACAGGCTATGAAACTGCCTTTAAACTTCTCCTTGAAATATTTAGCCTTTATCCAGTAAATCCTTCCTGAGCCATTTTCTTTGGAAAAGCACCAGGGTGTATCTCAGTTGGAACTTGGTGATATGCGTATTTTAAAAGTAGTTTGAAAGAAACCACATTTCTTATCCTCAGACTTCTCAAATGTCGAGCACAGCACTCTAACAAAGATGGTAACTCTCTTATCCATAGCCAGCCAAGCCCTTTTACGCATCCAATATACTTGACATTCTGCTACTTAATTATGGTAATTAATTTAGGTAAAGTTTTCGATAAAAACAATGTTCACACTGATTTGACAATTTGCATAGCTAATTAAGTCATTAGCAAAAACCTGCTGATTGCCAACAAGCCCTGAATTTACCATCTGTTATTTCATGGTGCCTGTCACCTAACTCCATGTAGGCAACCCTGCCGCCAATCTGTGCAGTAAGAGGACCAATCTGTCCAGCTGGTACCGTAAAAGCAAGATGAAGAGTGCTAATTATAATTACACTGATGAAGCTAGTACTCATCAGAAACTAAAGCATGCAAGAAAGAAAGAATTCATCTAATCACTGCTTTAAGTACAAATTGTTCTTCCATGAAAACAAGTAAACCGCCTACTGTACTCCAGTGCATCACAGATCTGCTGCAAAAAACCTAAGCAGCATGGGATAGAAAGGTGCAAACTTGAGATTGGAAAGCAAAGGTGCAAAGCTAGAGAGCTCTCTTGTTCTCTCTGTTCAAGGGAGAATCAGGCTGCTGTGCTAACAGCTAAAGAAATATGTGGGATGCATCTGTTCATGCAGCTCAGGTGTCAGGGCATCAGGTAGTACTTGGTAGAAGTGCAGTAATTCCAGATGTCTAGCTTTGTTCCTGCTGATTTAACAAGCCCTTCCAAGAATCCTAGTGAACAACAAATTCATTTTTTAAAGGATCTGTTCCTCCTTGTTAATGTAAAAAGGAAAATAGAAGACAAATATTTGCATTTAATAAGGTTTCTTTTTAATCAGATATCTACTTCCTTCACCACAAAACAATACAAATTATTGCCTGCAAGTGTTTACACCATTTCTTGATATCCCTCAGCAAAGGCTGGCATGCTACAGAAGAATGTTTGTGTCACATTTTCAGCCTGTGCTATGTAAAAAAATTGTGAGTATATGGAAATTGTTACATTATTTCTTCTTCACTTTGTCTGTCTTGTTACTCCATATATCCATAAAATATTTGGTTAAATAAAACTCTCACACAGCTTTGCGACATAGAAGTTCAAAAGACAAAGGTGTTCATAAGCAAAAGTTTATTCTAATTTACCCCGTCCCTGTGAACAACAGGCAGTATATAGTGCGCACTGCTGAACCAGACCTGATCCCATTGTGTTGCGAGAGCATTAATGACAAAAGAGACCTGGCAGAGGACAGCAAGTTGGGTGTGAGTGTGCAGTGTTATATGGCAGGCAAAAAGGACCACAGTGGCTGGAACACAGTAAAAGTTCCTTTTACTTCAACATTCTTGAGGACAGGCCTCAAGTTCTCTCTGTTGCGATACCAGCAAGAGGTCAGCGACTCAGATGAGACTTAGACAAGTGCATCAAAAATCAGTATGGGGCTACAACAGCTGGCTCAGGAGGCCACATGAAAGAATTAAATATGTATTACATCCACCAAATGATTGGGAGGGGGAAATATGCTTAACATCTGCAAGTGCTGAAAGGACGACAATCACTTTAGGCCAATCTGAGGAGACGTAATAGCGTACTAAGATGGCATTAAGTAAACAAAAATGTAATCCCCACTGCTAAGACAATATTCCTGTTCCTGCTAATGGCAGGCTGAGGATTAATGACCCCACTGGAACAGTGCTAGTTTTGCTGCTCAGGTCACCTAACACTAGGCCGGGAAAAAATCTCGATCTGTGGCAGGAAACATTTGTGCATCAGTGGGAAGATGTTCAATAATTTTGCAAGTATTTCCACCTCTAATTTCTCAGGTTCATTTCAAATATTATTCCTTTCATATAATGACTCCCACTGAGAGAACAGTTTGAACTGTTTGTATTTCCCTCCATGCTATTGAGTCTCTCTCTTTCTGGGAATTGAACTACAATTATATTGAGGTTAGTGGAGTTTTCCCTCATTCTATTTAAAAGATAGATATCACAGCATTAGTTACAGGACATCTGAAAAAAAATTCTTGACAATCTTGCCACTTATAGTTATAGCAGGCAAAAATAGTGTCTCAGGAAGCGCACATGCTGTTTCCTCCCCAGAGGATTCTGCTCCTCAGACTGAAAGCTGAAGACCCCACCAAGTGCACCCCATTGAACCTCCACTCACTAGATCCCGTGCAATGACCACCAACCTCTGAGGAGGACTGGAAGTGACTCCTTTTAGAGCCCCTCAATGCTTCTCCTTAAATTGGCCAGTGGGGGTCACTGCTGTTGAATGACACAAGGCTCCATCCCTCCCAGGGTTGAGGCTGCAGCTCTGGAGTGCTCCTAGCTCCTGCTCATGGAGTGAGAAGCAGAATCCAAGAATTAAACCCTAGTCTCTTGCATGGCAGCACACACTGCTATGGCCTAGTTATGGTAGCACATATTTGACTAAATTAGTTTAAAAAAGATTTAGACTGTAGTCACTCAATCTTATTATTTACTCTGTGATTAGAAACAACATTTTTGGTCAAGGAATGTCTCATGATAGTAAAATATGGTTGCAGTGAAGCACTGTAAATAAAGCAGTGGTTGTTTTACATTATGTGATAGAAATGTATTATTTTATAATATAACCACAAAAGCAGCTTTCATGTATATCATACCTTTCATCCTGTAATAACCCTAGTTGCCATCCAAACTTAAATTGATACATATAAACTATACACAGAGATCACTTCACACAACACTCAAATGCAAGCACTTCTATTTAACAGACTGGTCATTTCTAGGCTTCATCTTTTTTTTTATACCAAGCCTCAAAATTTAGCTCTGCCCTGCCCAGTCAAATAACTACACTTTTTAACTTGGGATCATTCTGTATCTAAACAATGTCTTAGTGAAGTTTGGAGGTAAAAATATCTTGTGGGCCATGTAAAATTCCCCATCCCGGAGCCTGCCATCTTTGCTACTGTTAATATGTAGCCTCAGTAAGTGTGTTACAGTGATCGATTTGTAGCTCTGTTGTCACAGTCCCCAGAAGTAGACAAACAGCTCTTCACAAGCCTAAAATAATTAAGCATGCCCGGCACTCTCAACTGTATCATTCAAGCACATCTCATACTCCAAGAACTGAAAGTTGCACTGGTTTTAGCAGCTAGCATATCTCTAAGTGCTAAGTCAAAAGAAGAAGGGTTCCTCCTCCTCCTTCTTATAGAATTGTGTTAATGGTAATTATTTTAATATTTGGCTTTTTAGCTCCTTGGCACAAAAATTATTAATGACTGAGAGCCCCACTGCTGCCCACACCCATAATGGTCACTGCTTCCATGAGAAAAACATCAGACTGATGTTGGAATTGAAATGATCTTTAGAAACAGAACTGACATTTTAATTAGGTTTCAGAGTAAACACTTTCTAGAGAAAAATCTTTCACATCTCATCATAATCCTCACTGTTAACTTGACATTCTGGCCTTGTTTGGAATGTTTTTCCTAAAGTTTCCTAAAACTGGAAACAAATTTATTCTCTCTCATCTCCTTACTACTAAATCTCAGATTCTGAATTGCACAGTTCTGAGACATGGGATAATTTCTGACACTAATCTCTGGCCCTGGAACTGTAGCTCTGGTTCTACAACATCCATTACAAACCACCTAAACCTCCCCCGTTTCTGAAACACGTAAGAGATTGTATTGCTCCTTTCCACATTAACAGGGTTATTTATGCATTTAGTTTCTGAGGAGCTTACAGAGAACTACAAAGAGAAAGAGAGATTACTGAGGTATGCAACTTGCTTAAAGAGTGCAGGGAGGTTCTACTTAAGACTCTGGATGTAACAAAGAATGTTTGATTTACTCAGTAGCATGTAGTGATGCTTTATTCTTTCCAACACATGATATTTCACTGGGTTCATGGTTACAGCATACACTCAACAAGATCTTCATTAGTAAATGAAAGCAAAATCCACCTATTAATTTCTGTGGTAATGACTGGGAGCAGCATAGAGCAATGGTTCTTAGGAGTTTGTGAGAGTTGTGGATTGCTACCAAGTTTCAAATATATGAAAAAGGATCGATGTGCCCTTTTTTTATTAAACTTAACAGAGAGTGATATTTAAGTGAAAACAGCTGTACAGACACCTTCTGATGACCATGCTTATTCCTGTAATCCACAGATCACAGTATACAAATCACTGCTCTACAGTACAAGGGTTTGGGCTTGCAAGGAAGTTGTATTTGAAACAGGGAGTATGAAAAATGCCAAGGAATATGATTTTAGCCAGTAAGAAGGCTTGAAAACTGAGAAAAGACTTGGGAAAATATTGCAGCTGGATTCAAATACTAGAGGAAATTATTAATACTGTGTAAGTGACAAGACAATTACACACCCAAATTAGATAACTGATTTCTTTACAATCATGGGAAGGTTAACATTAGAAAGCAGGTTTTCTGTGAACCTTGCAGAAGGACTCGCCCATCTTTCCTCTTCGTCTAGAGGAAAGTAGAAATTGGTAACTCCAGTTTCTGCCCAGTGGGCCTTTCGAAGATCAGATATGATTGAGAACATGAACAAATCCAAGTTTAAATTACTGGCATCTGCTGAGACTAAGGCAGCTGAGTGGACTACTGCTTCTGGGTCCCTGTCCTGTCCATTTTCTTTATGCACTAAAGCCAGTCAATGCATTTATGGGAAGCACTGGCAGTACTGAGCCTGCACCCATGAGAGCCTGAGAGAAGAAAACTTCTGGTGAGAAAAATGTTTTTGTATTTGTGCTATTGGACTGACTTTAGCAGCACTAAGTTCTATTGCCAGCACACTACGGTGTGTTGCCTCAGCACCCACAGGATTTGGGTCAAAAGCATCACTGGACAAGCAATGGAACAACCTAAGCACGAGCTGTGTGGTGCAATCATGGGGCGTCTTGGCTAATTGCACTTGTGTTAAGAATGTGGGAAAAATGTAGGAGATATGTAATACATAGAACAGGTATTAAACAAGGGACTTGGGCCAGAAGAGTGATGCTGACAAGAGATACTGAAGGTCTGCAATTTGAGAACTAACAGAATCCCAGAAACCACTGTTTATCCTACCATTGTAAGAGAAAATGGGGGCAATAGAGTGCAAGAGACTGTCAAAAGGACAAAGCTTTGTATTTTATTTACCACAGTTGAGAAAGTATAAACAATAGTTTAGAGGACGGACTGAAAGCGAACCTTTTCAAACTACTGATGAGAGGGAAGCTACCCACCCAGTAACAGAGACCCTTCAGATGCTTTTATGGATTGTCATTAGAGATGTATCAGAATGTGCTAGCACTGTGGAAGTGCTAATAAATGTAAGGCAACACAAGGAGCACAAATGATACTGATTGTTTAGGCTTCACCAGCTGAGCTTCAGGGCTCAGTGCCAACCTGAGCCATGCATGGAAACATAATCATGTCATTTCACTTTCTGGGCTTGGCTCTGTATTGTCTGCACTGTCCCTGCCTGGAGAACTGATCAGAAAATAATGCAGGTAGAGGAAATGGCACAACCTTCTCCTCCTACTACTAGAAGAACGTCTATGTGACCAGTACCATTCCCTCATTAATCAAGGTTTCCTCAGCCCAGTGTATTTATGTGAAGAGCTGGAAGGAGCTGTGGGGAATATGACAACACTGTGAAGATTCAAGCTTTGCCATAGCTGATGGTATTTCAGCTGTTTTCTGGACACTAATCTGAACATGGGACATTTGCCTCTCCAGGCATGAAGACCTCATTATAGAAACAGAAGTTAATGGTATGAGTATGAGTGAGAAGTGTGGATGAGGTGTATGGTAAGTTCACATATTTGCCAGAGTGTATGCAGCATTAATATATGGGCAAAACAGAATAATTACTATGTCTTAAACCAAGAAACATCACATAGAACAGAGGCTAAGAAAACACTGTTTAACCAGGATTGATTTACTATCAAAGTTAAAACAACACAGAAGCTTAAAAGAGACAGGAAATTAGATGTGATTATGGTGGAGAGACTGACTTTGCTGGCAGGGAAGAAATCATTGGAGAAAAAGAGAAAGTTGGAATACAGGACTTCATAGTAATCCAGGTTTGATATTTTGCGGGGCTCTCCAGAGAGGAGGATGAGAAAAATGGAACTGAAACTAGCTCTGGTTATGTGACTCATCTGGATAGAAGATGAGTGATTCCATTCCTCTTCTCTAATAAGGAGAGGGGAAATGCTTTTAACACTAAAAGGGAATGATTTCAGTAGGGTGGGGCTTTTTTTCTACTGAGCAGAAAAGTCCCATTCACAGAAAGCTGTATGGCCAAATGAATATTTTAGTGAATTGAAAACTGACAAATTGTGTTCAAGGATCTCTTGTCTTCTATTGCATGTAAGGGAAACCAAACGTTAACTACCAAATGATACACTTTAAGGTACAGTTATGGGAAAGAAACAGAAAGCAAGTTACTGCTACCTGCAGCTATCTTCAGAAAGCAATGGCAACAAGGTCGACTTCAAAGAATGCATAATTTTGAAGAAGCGTGGGGTAACATCTCTTTATTAAACTGAAAAGTGTTGAATAGTTTTACACCGAAATATCCTCCTGCTAAAATTATTTTGAGTTCTGTCTACTCTACAGAGTGGCCAAACCATCAATTCCATCTGGTTTGCTATCTTTGCTGTGGGGAAGATGGGAAGAGCTGTTAGTATGTCAAATCGAACAGCTAAGCATTTTCCCCTTTGCAGATGGAAAGGAAAAGTGTCCTAAAAATGGAACCTTATCCTCAATACAAAAGAGTTTGGACCATTTTGCTAATCTGGTACAGAAATCAAAGAATATTGAAAAACATTGAGTATGCAACATCCTCAAAGTAAATGAAGGCTAAAAATCCATCCCTCATACCATAATAAACTTCACCAATATGTCTCAGATGCTCAACTATCACCTGCATCAGGAAGAGCAGCCTTGACTACTTCATCTGTCAGGAGTAGCCTTTCAGTACCTGAAGTCACTTTCAATATCAGTGGGAGTGACAGGGAACTATCAGAGGGCTCAATCACACTCAAACATCCAAGTACACATGGCTACCACTGAAGCCAACAAAAGTCCTCTCTCCAGGGAGGAGCAGGCTGAAGAGAGGCAGGGGGTCAGATTCTGATCCTGCTGAACTCTGAGCAGGGTGTAGCTGACAGAAAGTGATTCTACTGTCTTTTGAAGTTGGAGGCAGCATGGAACTAGCTAGTTGCTCAGTTTTGCACTTCATTGCTGTTTTTTCTTAAATACGGTTGAATATTGATCCAAAGGTTTTTCTGGCAGACACCATCAGTGGGGCAGAGTGGTGCCTGCCACCAGGAGATCAGGTAGTCAGCCTTCTGACTGCTTTCTGCTGCCAGAAAAACACGGAGATGCCTATATTAGGGAAAGAATCTGACTCTGGGGATGTGAGCCACGTGAAAATTTTAATATGACAAGGAGGAAATATGAGTTTAATGTACTGAAGCCCAACGCTGTAAACCAGTGGATTGCTAAATCAGTTACTAAACAAAAATCTTCATTTCATTTCACTGATGTTAGTCTACTCTTTTTTTTTATCTGGATATTCAAGCTTCCTAGGAAGTGTCTGCTTTGTGCTAACAAAAGGCCTATATTCTTTGTCAGGTTTCAGAGGAGACCTAGCCCCTTCCTATCTGCTGATCAGAAAACCAATAAAAATCCTTGCATGTTATTCCCAGGATATGACTTTATGATTCCTATAATATCAAATTAATTTCCCGAGCTTTAAAATGCATAAGCTATCTCCTTATTGACTAAGGCACACTTTGTCACAATTTGGGGTCTGATTACCCCCATATTGTGACTAAGGTAGTAAATGTGACATTATTAAAGTGCTGATACAGTTGCTACTCTGGAAATGACTTGGTGTCTCCCTATACAATTAGGATGTCAACAGTTACAGCTAGAAGGGTGGATAAGCTGAGAGTCATATTCCAGGGGATCTACCCTCTGCAAGTGGAGTGGTTTGACAAAGATATAACCTCTGCAGGTAAATTAATTCATAACCTCTTCCTGTTCAGCATCTGAACCTGGCACCAATTAGAGGTAAGGTACTAACGCAGAGAGACCAGCAGCTTCCTAGGGGCAGCTGTCCTGCACCACTGGGACACATCCTCGCTTAGGACCTGGCAGATGGAAGTCTCCAAGGCTCATGTTATGTCTAAAAACACAAGGCCTAATCTGAGTCCCACCACTAGTGGAGGGACTCCCCCTGACATAAAGGGGAACGGGCCCAGGCCTTTAAAAAATCATATCTGATCCTCAGGATGCTTCTGTTTGAGGGTCCTTCATTAAAGCTGCACTGCAGAACAGCTTCTTCACACCTCTCCACTAATTCCCCAGCTTCCACAGCACACTGTGCAAGATTGCCTTTTGCTTGTGATAGTTTTGGCTCAAGAATGCACCTTCTTTACAATGTATGGAAATAATTAAAGCACCGTAAGTGATTCAGGCCTAAAAGGAAAGTGAGACTTACAGGTACCTGACTTGATAGACTCAGGTTTGCAGCAGCTGACTTCTTCTTGCTGTTGGTACTATTTGCATTGTTCCCAGCACTACTGTTAGAAGTGCTGCTGGTAGAGTTTTTCCTTTTCCTCCGTTTGGTTGTTGGTTGTCTTGTGGGTTCTGCTGCAATAAAATGGTAAGAAGGAAAGCAAATGGCAGATACTGTAAAGTGTGAACTAAAATGATCCATAAGCAGAAGTGCTGGAATACTGTTTATCTAGTTTTAAATTGCTAAGTTTAATAGTAGTAGTTGTGTTAGATTTAACATACAAACCGTAGAATGATATTTGGACCCAAACCAATGGAATCTGCTTTCAATTTTTTATGATGGATTAACAAAGCTTACTGTCCCAGCATTGTCTATAAAGGTACTCAAAAGCATTTTACCGATGGGAGTATCATGATAACGATCATTATGGTCAAAGCGACTGTGGAACTTCCTGAAGGTCATACAGCAAGAAACGGTGCTAAACAAAAATCCAGGTCTTACTCTGATGTAGGGTACAGCCTCAAATGACCCAGCCAAAGGCTAAAGGAGCTTTCTACCCTACAGCTGCCATCAATGTGGCACACAAGCAACCACCCTTTGAGTTCCTCCTACATCCTGTGTGGGCTTCACCTTTAAAACTGCTGCTCCCAAGAAAACCCACAAACACTAATTGCTAATGCCATTGCCCTGCAAGCCTTCAAAACCCAGACCAAATCAGGACAGTTACACAGCTTTGCTTAAATTGGCAAAGCACAGAGGGGCAATTGTTCTTCTCAAAATTTGGCCTGGGCACCAGTGTGAACACTATTAGATATATGAACCTTTGTAATCAGAAAAAAGAGAGAATTATTATTTTGAGGTATAAGAGCAAGGAGATTAGGTCCAGGCCTGTAAATAACTTGATATTAGTCTCAAAGACAATTAATTATGAATTGTAGCTGTAATTTCAGAGTCACAGCAGGAAGCAGGATTATATAAACGATGAATTCTAATGGAGCCAGTAGGCATTTTGCATTCCATCTACACATATTTTTGTACTAAATTATATCCCAGTCATAGTGAAACCATCTCAGTGTGCACATCTATAAATCAGTAGTGTCAGACTGAAATCATAAAATATCAGAATAATTTTCAGGCTTGCTTTGGGAGCAGTGTTAATTTTTATTACTTTCCTTTATAAGTAAACTTTCCCGTTGCTTCTCTATTAATTTAACTATAAAGTAAGTGGAATATTGGAAGTGAAACATACCTGGTGGGGCCACCATTCTCTGCCATTTTTGAAATAAGCAAGTCTTCAAGCAGTCTCGAGGACTTAGATTGTAAGTTTTATGTCTTGACATCAGTTCCTGCATTGGCTCCAATATTACACACAACTGGAAGAAAAAATCAGAATAGAACAATGTCATCCAAGCAAAGACTCCATTGATCAGTATTTACATAGCTGGAAATTATATTTTTGGATTTTTTTTAACTCTTGCTAACACAGCATGTCTTCTACAGTTCAGGTTAATCTGCACTGGGATTGCAAGATCAAAACTCTGAATTGGGAAAACTTTTGCTCACTATTTATTATCCTATGTATTTTTTGGATATATCAGATAACCTTCAGCTCTAGTCTTCCAGACTACAGAGATTTCAGAAGACTAGAAAATGTTCATGCTTGATTGCCAAAGATGCAAAGATTAATTAATAAATAATAAAATTCCCATAGTGGATTATCATTCCCATACAGCAAAATGTGTTCTTCTGACCTGCTGCACACCACAATGAGAACTTCTTATAAATGAACTTTTATTTTGATATTGCATTCAAAATAATCCAGGTAATTTTGGGCTTTTTTGTTGTATGAGGACTATACACACTCTTCCTATCATATGAATGACACATATGAGAAAAAAGGAACCATTTTATTTTTCTCATCTGCTTGAATGCTGAATATATAAGACAGAGATTTCTGAAAACATGGCATTTCAAACACCTTTTTTTAAATAGAGCCTTATATATTTTCTATCTGTTCACTTAATAATTAAAATCACTGTTCACTACTTTTTACTCCTGTTAATCCTCACAGCAGATCCAGCATAAGGAGCACTGAACTGCTTTCTATTTTCTCCTGTTTATAACCACAGAATCATTTCCAGTCATTTAAACCTCACTCAAAGCCATTGAAGGCTACAAAATTGCACACATGTAACTGAGGGCTTACTCTTGCTTGCTGGACCCTGGGTTTTTAGGCATCCTAAACAAGGAGAAAAAATCCAGGTTGACCTGTAAGTTCTACCTGAAATTTGCAGGGCTAGCACATAGGAGGAAAAGGTTCCTTACTTGCAAACTGAGCACATATGATAAGGAAGTAGCTGGCAGAGAATAAACATGGAGCCTGCGTGCCATTTTTAGTCACTTTTCAAAGCAGAACTGCATTTAGAAGCAGGGGCAGGTTTGGCTTTTTTTACCAACAGAAGTAGGGCAACAAGTTGATCAAATTATTAGAAGCTAGAATGGCAACTCAAGAAAGGCGTAACTTAAGCAAAGTCTTTTTTTTTGAATTATTTACTTAATTTTAGAAAGTTTTGCTGAAGAAGCATCTAGGATTTACTTCAGCAGGAGATGTTTTCCCTTCATTCTTTGACAAATATGTAAGACAGGAGACAAATTCTTCTCTCTGGGCTGCAGAGCTGAGCAATGCTCCATTCACCCCACCTGCACCCCTCTCTCATTCATATAAATGGAGATGCAAAGTATGCAGGGAAAATAGCTGAAAGGGAGCTGACATGAGGACTAATTCAGCATTTAAATATTACTGTGTATTGGCACTGCTGTTTGATGAGCCTTTCATTAACAGCAGTTAAAACAGAGATAACATAAAGCAGCAGGGAGAATGAAGAGCTTCAGTATGAGAAATTATTTTTTCCCACTGCAGAAATTGAATCTGCAGTTGCCTCATTGACTTTTTTCTTACATAGTTTTTACATATTTTTTGTAAATAAATATCTACAAGATAATCGAATAGACAGAAAGCTGCTATCAGATAGTGCACTTCGGGCTTGGATTTTCATCTAGTTCAATATTCTATCAAAAATTAAGATCATCAGGTCCTAAAATATATACAGGATCCAGTTTATGCTGTGAAAGAGGTGTTGTATTTTGAGTTCATATTCAATTTATTCTGAAGCCTGCAGGTCCTTGCTCAAGTTTTGTGTGTCTGTGTGTGTGAGAGAGAGAGAAAGAGATTCATGATCATAATGGACACCATTGTTTTGGCTCTCAAAAGTTTGGGTTTCTGGTATGGCTGCCTAAATTTTCTCATTCTGAGCTGATAGCAGCAAGCATGAAAAAGATACTTGTGATAATTCTGAACAAACTAATTACCCTGGGCAGAGCACTAGACTCACATAGCTCTACTGCTGCTGGGACTAAAAATACATAAATATATATGTACGTTCTTCCAACATTTCCTCAGGGACACTTTACTCATGACATACTTACTCTTCCCTAGATATTTATTACTGGCAACAAAGAGAATGTTTCTTCTTTATCATCTTGGCAAAGATGTTTGCTATTGTGCTCTGACCATAATGTGCACTGAGAACTATGCTGTCCCTGCAGCCTGTGGATATCTTGACTGCTAATCCTATATATAATCTCTTTCACTTCACACACAAGATTAAAATGGAATACAGACCCAAAATGTAGAAATGCTTGACTGATCTCACATGCATAGAGAAAAAAGTATGGGCATGGAAGGCCCTACTCTAGGATGTGGGAAAGTCTCATCTTCTGGATACCTGGGAGCTGTATCCACTCACACGAATTCCTCGTCTGGTTTTTCTTCCTCTAAACTCTGAAAATTGTAAGGTCAGCTTTGGATACCCGAGTAATAGGAGGGCATTGCACTCTATAGTTTTAAATGCATGTGAATTGGGCATAAGTGTAAAATACTTTAAAATGATTAAAAATGATTGATAGCAAATTTCACAGTCTTCTTCGGTGACCTCTGAGACCTACTTGAAATCTAAAGTTACTCAAACCCAAATCCTTGAAAGAGGAAATGATTGTGCTCCAATTATCTTAGGTCCAAGGAACTTGCCAGTGACAATCAGTAGCTTGGTTTTTTCAAAAAAGCCAGATCAAAAATGTAGGGACAAGATGCATTTAAAAGCTTGGTTGGCCAAAACCACCTGCTGTCTTTAACCATGGTGAGCAGGTAACTGGCAAGCTGGGTTGACAGAGTGAGCTCTTAAAACAAAGCTAACGAAATATTTCATATTCCTGCATTCATTGGCATATAGAAGAAGCCTGAGGCTTAAACTGTCTATTCCCCACAGATCATCTAGTCTCGCTCTGTGAGATTTCTTCAAAACACCCATTTTAACATTGTTTCAAGCACTGGATAATACCAAAATGTACAATTTTTTACTATAGTACTATATTAATAATATTTGGAACACCAACAAAACCAATCTCTTCTACAAGCAGTTTCTTCACAGCTTGAAATCAGTCACCCAGGAAAATAGTCTAAAGACTTCAAGGATTTAGTGCGGTGATGATGTATGATTACAGAAATAGTTTCTACATTCCTAGGAATGCAGAACCCTTAATGGCAATGCCTAACAAGACAGATATTTCCAAGTTCCACGCTTAGGCAACACTAGAGGTGGGACTCAGACGCATTCACATACGTGTCTAGAACTAGGTGATGATGCCCTAGATGATGCTGGATCTGATCCACCAGATCACTCTTGCTGTCCCAGAAGGACACAAAACTCCATGTGGATGTTTCAGGCACTAGAATGTGTCCTAATTGTGTGCACAATTGAACAAAGCCTAAAGTACAATGAAAAATTTTGTTTGTTTTAGCTTTTAAAACATATTTGGAACAATGTGTATCATAATAGATTATATACTTTCCCTTTGCAGTGCTAAAACCTACTGAAAGAATTCCATGATGCTTAACAACCCAGCATTATCAGAATTAGTTTCTAGACATGTTATCTGACCTCATAGTAAAGATGTCTGACCATTACTCAGAAGCATTGCTGTTTCACTGTCAGAGCAGTGAGGTGGAGCCAGCACTAGGGATGAACACAGCGCTTCACACTGAGAGATCACTGGTATGAGCAGCCTGTGTTTGTGGGTGCCCAGTACACACTGGGACCCGTGCACACGTTTTGGTGCTATACAGACTGGCAATGACTTTCCTAGAGTTCCATGTGTATCCTATGGACAATTCATCAATTACAGGGCTTGGATCCAACTTGACAAAATGGTAAAGCTATACCCTTGGGGCTCGGGGAAGTGAAAATAGGGAACGTAATAAAGCACATGTTTGGGGGTTGGTTTTTCTTTTTTTTTTGGTGTTAGTAAAACACATCTGAAAAATTAGATTTATTTTTTAATGATTTTTTTGGAGGACAAGACTAGCATTTACAGGTTTCAAAAAAACTGTGTGTTTCAAGAAGGGAGTTATACAAGGAGATACCGGCAGCACTGCAGACAGGAGTTAAAGGGTTCTGAGAATATGGATCCGCACAAAATTTCCTGTAATACCTCAGTTATCAGCAGAGCCCAAACTGGCCTTCATCAAGGAGGGGTCATAATCAGCTCTGAGATCAGTCCAGTCACACCACGAATAGTTTTAGCCTTATGATTTTTGTTCTAATGCTGGGTTTTTATTCTATTCTGAGAATGGATGCTCATTCTGGAAGCAGTGAAGATTAGCAAGAAGGACCGATGTGAAAGCTCTCTTTTACCTTTTGCATACCATAAGCTAATGTATTCTTTTCCTAATTTAATTAGCGATTACCCTCCTCAGCGAAGCCTCTTGCCTCCACGAGGATTTTTGAGTTTGCGGCAAGGAAGGCTGTTCTGCGGTCGGTGCAGGCAGCGCGGTCCTGCCGGCGCTGAGCTGCAGGTGGCAGAGCTGCCCCAGCGAACAGGCTCCCCTGCCTCCGTGCCAGCAGCACAAAGGAACGGCAGCCGTTCAGCGTCTTAATGCTTTTTGCATTTTAAAGAGAAATCGGTGAGCCTCGGGTCTTGCCATACTTAGCTGGTGACACTACATAATCACCTAGCCGGTTTCTTTACATCAGGAAACATATCTAGTCAGTAAATGCCAGGTGGCCAGCGAGTCCCATGGTCTACCAAAAGGAGCAAGTTTTAAGTATCTTCCTATGGTTGCCCATTTTGTCTGTATACATGAAAGTTTCACTAAGTACAATTTTAAAAATGGAAATAACTAAAATTTTTCATGTAGATGACACTTACAAATGTTAATGTACAATGTAACATCAGTTTTTCTGAATGAGCCGACAAGGAATGAGGCAGAGATGAGAGTGTTCTCTGAAGTTCTACTGAAATGTAGTTTTAACTCTTTGATGCTTGAAACTTCTCCTGGTCAAATGCCTGTATTAATCACTTGAAAATTATAGGAACTGTTGCATATTCAGAGCACATGTTGATTTACAACCCTTCCTAAAAGTGACAAAACCCCCATTTGAGTGGAGTATTAATCACTGGCTAATATTCAGGTAGGATGTTGACAGTGAAGGTGTACCTGGAATACAATGTGCAGCCTTGAAGAGGTTGAGTGCTTTCTTGCAGAGCTCATTATTTATCCTCCACAAAGATACTGAGTTACTAACCAACGAATCTAAACACACTGACGTTTTATTGCTATGCTGAAATGCAGTCTTCCCTCTACACACCCTCTATGTGCTCTAGAGAAAACAACTTCAGCTAATGCTGATAGAGAAATTCTGGCCACAGTGCATTTCCCTGGGAAAGGTCCCATTTCTTCAGTGGGGTGGAATTTCTGAAAAGAACTGAAATGTCTCTGCACATCCACATCCTCTGTTTAATACACATCCACAGATACATGTTTCCAGAGGTCCATGATATGTTACTGATATACCTGCAGTGAGGAAGGGGACACACTACAGATATTTTTTCAGGCCCTGTAAAAAAGCCCGAAAGTCTGACTGGAAGTCTGACTTCCTGGAGTGGTTTCAAAGCCTTGTACGAGTGCTCTGGACCCCCAGCAGCATGGCACTGAAATAGGAATGCATTGCTGCAGTCCTCAATACAGTTCATTCTTTGGAGTTAGAAATAGAGAAAGCTTATAGCTCAGTTTAAATTCCTCTGCTCATGCTTGTTTGTCAGAATTAATGTAAGTATCATTCCCCTGCAGAGCAGAGGGAGGAATGAAAATTTCCTAGGAACATATTGCTGCTTCTTTCACTGGCCGGCTTGCAATTCACTGCTCAAAATAGCATGTGTTTTTTAAGGATCACATGTGAATACAGAACATTTTCATTTTAAAAACCATCTTTATTTTCCATTAAAAACATGGAGATATAAATGAGAAATGTCTGGGGGTTTTTATGAACTGAAAGAAATGAGGTGATTTTTTAAATACTTGTTTTTCTAGAGGAGAATACTTTGGCTTTGTTCTAACCTCTTGCCCAGTATGTCAAGTCAAATACAAGTCTCTTGCATCAGTACAGTGCAGTGGACCAACTATATCCATGGTCCTTCCCTGCAAGATGAACTTTAAGCCGAAAGAAGGGGCTTTGAGATTCCCATCACTGAACTTACTATTCCTGCTACCTGCTTTCCCTTTTTGAAGAGCCACTGTGCACTCCTGCTGAGATGTGGAACTAATAAATGTTCATTGTACATCCCATGTAATGATATACATGGAATAAATAAATGTTCAATTTTGACCGTAGTTAGTGTAGCAAGCAGCAAATTCAGTAACTGCTTCAACTTAAATTAAAAACCCAGATATTTTAACCTGAATATTCAAATTCCAGTCTGCACAGGATCATTTATTTTAGGGAAACCTTAGATGATCTTTGGGACAGAATGAAAAGCCAGATCTTAACCCCAATAGCTTAAGTAGTCCAATACTACAGAGTAATCCCTAGCTTGTTTACAGTGACTACTGTTCTCTCCATATTTCCAATTCCTTCTGTGCCAAAGATTTTTTAAATTGGCTGTGTATAAACAGACGGAAGTCCTCAGGTTTGCTACATAGGTAGGAAACAATATGAGTTTTGAAATCTACAAGGAGGTGGGAAACTGCTTGGAAATATGGTATAGGCACGCTTACTGTATTTACTCCTAAAGACATTTGATTTAAACAGATAGCAATTAAAAGGTTTTAAAACTGTTACTAAAAATACTTCCTTTAGGCTTTGACTTAAAATCTCATTGAGATGAATAGAATCACACCCCTGAAAGAAATTGTTTTAGACTAGATCAGAGCTCAGCAAGGCAGCGCTGCATCAGGTTGAACTTGGCTCATATTTTAAGTACAACTCCAAACTCATATAGAGTGGATATTTTGTGTTAGCTTTAAAAAATACAGCACGAGTTTCTGCAGCACAATACCATAGCAAAAGCAGATTCTGGGACAAATTCCATAACCTGAGATTTACAGGGTGTGGAATATACTTAATAGGCATCACTCAGCATGGGAGAAGCTTCCATGTTTTGTGTACCATGCTGAGTCAAGAAATATTTGTACTTACAATCACCTAAGAAGCTAGAAATCAGAATTTCCAGCTTTACACTTGCAATATTAATGATCATTTGCATCTACAGCTTATTATTTGTACAATGCCAGAGATATACATATATTTTACAAAATACAGAGCCCCTTGTTCTAAAAAGATTCCTATCTCAACTAGATAAGAGGTAAAATACTAAGCCAGGAGTATTTTGGCAATAGAAAGGTATGCACATAAAAATCACAATTTCATGTATCTATCTACAAGTCCCTTAGGACTACTGATACATATTTAAATAGTTCTCACATATTGACACTTGGAAATATGGCTGTTTTGCCTGCTGCACTTTATACAAAATGTCATTAATTTCGTTGATAACTTGGTTATTTAGGAAAAACGTCTGCCACAAGGCTCCTGGCATTCACTATTCCTTTTGTGTGTGTTGCCAACCCTGGAAGACACAGTGGGATGACACACAACTGCTGAAGCTCCATGCTGGAATGACTAGTAAATACTCAGCACTCAGTAATGTTTATTCATCCTATGCTATGCCCTGAATGCCAGTCTAGGACTCTCCAGTTTCTCACTAACACCCAGAGGTAGCGAATGATTTCTCAATAATGCAGTATTCAGCTGCTCAATTGCTCCCAAGCTACATAGCTCATCATGTTTTTACACTGTTCTGTATCTGCAGCCATTTCAATTCCCAGCAACATCCCAGCAACAGTGATAATGGAAAGAAGCAGCATTCATTTCAGGTAAGACTAAGCTTAAAAAACATGTTTTTTCAGGCAAATACTATGAGTGGGTAGGAAACAGATCTTAACACAGCACAGCCATCACCAGCATTGCAGCTAATTCTTGTTAGTGTTGCACCCCAATTTAATTTCTCCTTCCCTCCCCCTCCCTTTTTTTCCCCCCCCCTTTACACATCAGCTAGATAACAACTCCCACCAGTGTCCTCTCCTCCATGCACTCTGGTGCAATTCAGGTGCCTATGGAAACTTTGTGAGCTCTCGTGGCTATTAATTCTGCCTTTCCTTGTGGTGGCACCATGACAGCATCAAAACTGTGCACCTGGTCAGCAGGGAACCCAACCTCCTTTACAATTCAAAAAGTTTCTTCCTCCTTCCTTGCATCCCAGCAAGGACTGCATGTTCCTCACTCCCTGCAGTGTGCCCAGGCTAGCAGAAGGGCTCTGGTTTTATCAGTTCCAGAACCAGGAAAGAATTCCTGTCAATGTCCCTGCTCCCGCAGAGCTGCTGCTGAAGTGCTGTGCAGACAGCTGAGCACACTCTCCCCTGAAAAAAACCTCATTTGAGGGCCTACTTAGCACCATATTGTACTAAACTAAGCATTTCTTACAGTGGATATGATCAGTCTTAGTGACATCTTCAGTTTGTAAGTAATGAGTGGTGTGAAGCACCTTCAAGATGCCACATAATGAATGTTGAACTGGACAGATGTGCTCTCCTTTCCTTGTCCGAGGGGAAGCTGGAGTGCATTTGTGGAGATGAGTTTGACATATACCTTATTTAGTTATCACTTTGTCAGTATGCTCATCATTACAGCATGTGCTGCAAGGAATTCTGTTTCAGAATATTCTTAAGCATTAAAAAAATGTTTTAGGGCTCTCAGTCATTGCTGTGACTATTTGAAAACCCTCTTCCCTCAAACTGAAAAGTTTTTCCTTGTGATTTTGCTTAATCTTTTTATTTAAGATCCATAGTTTAGGAAGGGTTTAGAAAGGAGATCCACTGCTTGTAGTTTCGCTTCTCTCTTTGAAGTTTTAATACTGTTTTTTTAAATTTCTATTTTTTGGGTTCTTTGCAAGAACTTTGCAACTTAAATGATTCACTCTTCCTCTCATTACCCAGACACTAAAAGAATGTCCTTTCAGCAAATGCTCTTTTTCCTATTTACCTTCTGTACAGTGGGGAGATGTTTTGAAAAACCCCTCCTTCAACAGCATCACACACAAGTCTTACGGGCTTTTAATTTTGTTTCCACCAGCTGGGCTCACAGTTCTTCCTACACCAAAGTGAATAGGGAACGTTATCTGCTTCCTTTCCCTTCCCTTGATGACAAATCAGACAAAGTAAGGGTACTTGGTTTCAATAACAGAAGCAGATAAGAGTAGATATTCCTGGAAGCCCAATGGCAGAGGCAAACTGCATTCAGTTGCTGTATGTATTTTCAGCTAATGAAAATAAAAGGACTTATAGGAGGAGTCTCATCTTCCTCCTGATGGGCTTAGTTCTGAAGGCCATGAAAATCTACAGTCTGAATCATCTAAATCTTGTTTAACATTGCCTAAGTCTTCCTTATGGATCTCCTGGAACAATCTGGCCTCATCCAAACAGTACAGATTGGTTTTTTTGTCAGTGAGGACAACCTACTTGAGCCTTTTCCTTCAGCAGAGATCCTAACTGCAGAAAAGGACTAATACATCAAGTCACAAGTTTGTATCATAAAGAAAAGCCTTGGACACCCCATCATATTTTGTGATTCTTCTCTCACAATTATCTATATAGTCAGTGATCAATAGGAAAGATTTGTGTCTTACACATATCAGATAAAAATTAAGCTCTTAAATGATTTTAAGAGAGACCATAAAATTTATCTTTGTAATTTAATTTAACATTAGTGTTAAATTACATTGCAAAGTGCATCATGTTGACTGCATGATATGATCTTTTATACTGCACTCAGTATTGCAGTGAGTATCAATTTCAGAGAGCTTGTCAGGACAAAATTAAATTTTAATGTAAATTGGAGCAGATTCATTAATTTCAGTCTATACTGGGTTTGGATGGAGTTCCACTGTTAGGTAAGGTTTAAAGCTGGTCTGTAGTAATTAAGAGGAGGAACTAAGCATTTTGCACCAAATATTTTTTACTTAAGCCTTGTCCTGTGAACTAATACCTCATCTTTTAAATCCAATTATAGGTTATGAATTGACATAGAAACCCAGTAGCTATTGTTTTATCTCAACGTGTTTCAGTGGCCTGGTGCAAAGCATATGGCATTTGAAATCTCTCTTAATTTCATTTTCTCTAGATAGTTCAAAAATCATACAGCTTACAATTTGTTCTCATTTCAATATTATTGCCTCTGCTTCTAACACGATCACCAATTTTATTTCTTACACAGTACCAAGTTAAGAAAAACAAGGGTGACTTCGGAGACTGTAGTGCACTTCAAAAGAGGTTTGTTGCTCTCTTATTCTTTGCCAAGCACAGATATTTAATAATCAGAATTCCTTAATAATCCACCATCACAGCCAGTCCAAACAGTATCTCTAGGAAACAGCATCGGAAAGGTCTATTTCCTTGTTTGCCATCTCCCATCACTATCACGTGTGGTGTTGCTGCATGACATTTCCTTCCTCTCTATTTCTCCAAAGGCAAACATGCTCCTATTCAGCAGTTCTGAGTCAAATCCTAACACCTGATATTTCTGATATGCAAACTGTTAGCTTTTTCTATTTGTGCAACAATGAGACCTTATCAGTTTTGCCGCTTTTCATTTTGACTATGAAATGCATCCACTATCACTCTTCACCTGTGTCCCTGGCAGCTCCCTTAGGTTCAGATGGAAGCTGGTATGTTGTTTGTCTTGTTCAAACTACTGTTGATTCAAAACAAATCACAGTATTATAAGAAAGATCAAGAGTGTAAGGACTGCATTTGAATGCTGACAATTTTTAGCGTGCAGCTGTATTACAACTTGGAAATAAGTTTAGAAATGTTTTCGAGGTGAAGCGGTCTGCAGACAGCAAATGCTGACTTAAAGTTACTGAAAGCAGACCAATAGGAGATGCTATGCCTGGCCAAAATGCAAGTCCAAAAATTTAGTGGTGAGATTGAAGTTTTTGGTTTGCATATAATTTTTGAGGCTACTTCAAAATATGTGACACAGATGAAGACAGTCTCTATATTGAAAAACAAAACATCACATTCACCTTTGATTTTACAAATTCACTTCCATATGTTGTTCTATTTTCAGGTTTCCTTGTACAAGAAATCATCTCTCCTTCATACAATAGATACACATGAAGATTCATACAGACTGAGGCAATACAACTGTGATTCATCCTTCAGACTAACGTGTACATAGCAACTCTAATTTTATTTACAACCATGAAAAAAGAAAGCTTTTTCCAGAATATAAGCAGCTAGCTCTTCTGTGTCATGAATCTCTTTCCCCATCCATATAAAATCCTCTTCTTTCTATACTGCAGCTCAAGCACAAATGCAGTGTTTTTCACATAACCAGTTCTATTTTTAGCCTGAATTGTAGGAAGTCTGCAGCATTAATAAATGGAAGAGAAGTACAGAAGTACACTGCATGGTAATGTGCCAATGCAAAACCTACCTTGGCCTTTAGCCAGTGAACTGTGGTTAGATGTTAGAGCAATCAAAGTGAAAACACCACTTATAACAGAATGATTAATAAGCTGACAAACTTCCATGCATTTATTTCATACTTTTTGAATGCCAACCTTATTAATACCAACATATTTTCTTTTTATTAGTGATATCTCTCAGCCTGAAGGACAGAGGAGATAAATATATATATACTTATATGTATTTTTATACCTGCAATTGAGGTTTGCTTAATTCTGTGTTCAAATAAAAAGGAGGATACTTTGCAGTGCAGACCTTGACACAGGAAAACAAGGAATAAGGAAGGAGCTTTTCTTTATAAACTAATATTGTGACTCCAGTAGGCATAAAACTCATTGTTTCAAGATTTTCTCTCCTATTGACTCCACAATTCCCTTGTCTGGCCCCAAAATTCAGAAAGCAAAAATGCTCCAAAGCTGTTACACAAAGGACAAAAGTTCACAGTTCTTACAGGGACACAGTCTTCCGTAATCACTTCTCACCCAATCCACAAAACTTGTCCCAGCACTGTTATGCTGTGGACAGATGGATGTTTATATAAAAGACCTTGTTCCTGAATAAAATTCCATTTTGGGGTTATATAAAAACAGCAATTACTGGAAAATGGAACTTTTTAATTAAATGTATTCGAAGAAAGTAGGGATTAATGACTTTAAAGTAGGGAGTATTTAATGCTTGCAGTCATAGATCATCCACTAGTGAAGCTGTATTATCACCATCAGGCAACAATGCTTTTAAGTATCGATGGTGGGTACGTTAATAAGGCTTCAAATGTTTTCATAGCAATATAATTAGCAACACAACTAATGTATACTACACCTATTCTTAAAATAATGCCGTATTAACCTTAACTCACAGCAACCTCTTCAAAATAAATAAACATAGACTTCAGATCAGGCTGGTTGTCCCTTGGTCCAGTGAAGTGAAGATTTGAAACATCGAAACTTTTAGGCAATGCTGATGTGGTAGGGTACGGTTCCTGATAATTACACCAGAAAAATGTAATAACGGCCTATCTGATTCGCTGATTTGTAGGTAGGAAGGAAATGATTGCTTTGCACTTCAATTAAATACAGGCAATAAAACATAGGCAAAATTTTATACTGGCTCTGAAATTGTGCCTGCACAGATCAGAGCCTGGGTCATGCACATCTTAAAAATCAAGCTCTGACTGTGTACCTCATATGGATCAAATACTATATGGTGAGAACAGAAACCCACGCACAGAAGTCAAGAGAGAAAAACCGAAACACCAACATTAGCTTTGTTTTTCTGTGAAGAATTTTATTCAGGTACAGGAAAATCAATACTTGTCCTCTGACTGTACACAGTGTACTTGAGCTGTTCTGTCAGGATCTATATAGAAAACAGAGATGGAATTTTAGGTGGGTGGATATGATGATCAGGTGGAGGTAAAACACAATGGCACGTGTGGCCCCTGCTTCCCAGAATGACTGCATCTCGCAGTGCTGTGGGGACATTGTGTGGGGACACTGGCACTGCCTTACACCACCCACTCAAAAGTGCTGGTGGTCTGAGTGTCTGTGCTGTAAAAGTCCTCCCCAGGGAAACACATGGCAGCTGCATCTGAATGGGGAGAGTCCAGCCTCTTCCCACCCACCCCACCCTGCAGCACAGCATAAACAGAAAGAAGGAGGAGTACCAACAGTACCAACAAACTGAGAATTCCTACACACATAGAAAAATCAGATTGCCCAATCTGATTTTATCAGATTGGTCACTTAATAAATTAGATACCACATCATTCTGCTGCTTTATAATACATGATGCTGTACCTCAACTTGACCTCCCTGCACTAGTCTTGAGAGACATGAAATGACTAAAATCTGTGCTCCCTCTTTGTCCATGTCCAGAGAGACTTATGCCAATAAGCTAATAAGCAAACAGGAAAAAACAATCTTTTTAACCCTTCCCCTGCTTCTGGTTTTCTGTCCCTGGTTTATGACCCCATTTATGTGCCCTGTAGTGGTTACTGGCATCATCACATGCTGCTTGGTGTGGCTGCTGGCTGGTCCTGGTGTGTGCCTTGAAATGTCTGTGTTGAATATCTGGGTTAGTTGTACAGGTGAGCTGGAAAAAGGAGAGAGCAATGACACACAATTGTTTCATAAAAGAAACCTGTCAAATTACTTAATCCACAGACTACTTAGATGAATAACTGAGCTGCCAGCTGAAAAGGAAATGTATTTTCTGGGAAGTCTTTCAAATGCATCCATTCATTTGAAGTTCTCAGTAACAGCAATATTGAGAAAGGTTTTCTGTGTGTGTATCAGTGCTACCAATTGCACTGCAGCACTGCTCTCAAAGCTGTTAAAGTGTGTCACTAAGGTTGTGCTTCAGCAGCACAGCAGCCCTGGTGTTAAAGCTCCTGGCTATTGGTGATGCAGACAGCTGTGCTTGTAGGAATTAATTTGACCAGTTCAATATTTTTCAAGAAAATTTGACAGATTACTTTAGTATCAGCATGCTTCATGGTGTACAGGGAATCATCTGCCAGTTTCATTCCAGCATCAGATCAGGTATTGTCCAACACAGACAACAAAATCAGCCTCAATTCCACAATGGATGCTCTGTTAATATAACAGAAATGTAATTTTCCTCTCATCTGAGCCATTCTAAGTTTATATGGCTTGATGATCCAATGCACAAGGATACATTGCTAATGGTTATGACACCACTTATGGATAAATGATAAAGCACAATACTCCCAAATGAAGCAGGTGAGGCCTGTTCTCCAGCCCTCAGGGAGGGTGCCAGTGCAGCACTTGTGCACACACAGCTCAACCCTGCCTGCTCTCAGCAGAGGGTGGCCCCTTCACACTTTCTAAAAACTACTCTCACCCAGGTTGATCCGAGAATGGCACCAAGACACAGTTTGGGAGACAGTGAGGTGGCATGGGATAACTTAAGAAAATGTGCCAACAGGTCACCTGGGCAGATGTTTATATGGCAGTTCTCAACTCATTGCCATAGGTCTGTCTCATTTACTAGTGGAAATACAGGCAGGGAGCATCATCTAACCAGTGACAGCTACAGGTCTGGTGACTGGAATGTCTGTTTGTTTTCCTTAATGAAGAGGAGCTGGACTAATTGGACAGACTGACATTTCTGGATGAGGAAGCTGAAATCTGTGGTCTCTTGCAAATAGCACTGTCCATATATTACTGATGCACGAAGACAGTGTGCAGTGGTCCCAGTGCTGCTGGGGTCACTGCAACTGTTATTTCCAGAGTGGTCACAATGTTTTTGGAAGCTCACAAGACACGATGCCTGTTGCTGGAAACTCTGACCACAAAAACAACTACAATTTGGCTTTTTAAACTTCATTTATATTAAAAAAAATACAATTTACACCTTCTTATGTGAGCAAGGCAATGTGAATTTCAATTCTGGCACAAGGCTTGGGTAATTTTGCCTATGCTAACACATCTATTTTCTTCAGTCAGTTCAGTGCTTTTAGACAGCAAGGACAGATTTTGAACTTTTTTTGCTAGTGTGATCACAGTAATGTATCCTCTATCTTCAAAACAGATTTTTAATGTGTCCCAGCCAGGACTGAAAATATCACACAAGTCACAGAACAATCGTCAAATTCTCATTATCACCCCTAGCATCAGGAGAAGACAGTTTTATGGAGAAGGAGTTACTGAGACCTCAAGATTCCTGTGGTGTTTTCCTTTTTTTTTATTTCCATGAGAAAATAGCCTCTTGGTAGAGCATATAGCATCCAGAAAGACCTCTCAACGGTTCCCCAAACCACTCTGTGTCCCATCTATATAATAAGGAAACTAATAATTCCATAATTTGAAATGGGTACTGTGAGGATACTTTCTGCTCTTGCCAAACACCAGTTATGTCTCAGTGAAATTGAAGCCACTAGGCTCACTTTGGCAGTAATTCAGTGAAGTATAATGGCCCATGATATGCACAAAGTCCAACAGAATTCTATTCTGTTGCCTTATGTCCTTTAACACCATCTCTCTATGAATCAATGATGCTTTCATGAGTATTTTTGAGGTTTTCTGACACTGCAGGAACTAAAATTTAAAATAAACAATTCCTACTTCTTATTGCATTTTAAAGGGACCTTTCTAATTTTTACAGTCATGTTCCAGAATATTGTCCTATTCAACACCAAAAGAAGAGACACAGTTTCCTCCTTTTTTTTTTCTTGCAGCTAAACCATAATTTTTCAAGTCTTTAAAGATGGGACTGTATTTGCAGATCTTATGTGTCATCTCACACAAGGAAGCCATTTATCACCAATTTAAACTTCTGTGCAAATGCCTTTTGACTTCCACAGCCATTACCTTTTGCAGCACAGATTGTTAAGTGTAATTATTATCAATTAAATAAGTAACAATTAATTTACATTTCTTGTAGCAATTAATATTACAAGGGAAAAACTGTAACCTCCAATATTTAAGCAGTCTTGATGAAGAGAAATAAACACATATTTTCAGGGTTTGAAATGGGTTCGTTTATACTAATACACCATATGACACTTCAGAGAGATGCACCAGCACTTCCCAGACTACTGGAATAACGGGATCTTTTCCTCTATTTTAGTGTTCCTGTGTTTGTCAATGCAGAAATCCAATATCATCTTTTGACTAATACACATATTTTACAACAGTATCTGAACAACAGAATTTCTCAGGTTTTGATCATATTTTCTAGGAAAGCATTCTCAGTAATATTAGTGATCTGAAGATCAGCTGAAAGGTTCCAAATGTCTCTCGCATGCTCCAGTGAACACAAAAGATTCTTAGCAAGTGGCTTCAATGTCTAAACCATCTAAACACAGTCAGTCTGTGGCTGTATCCTGGTGACTGTGTCCAAGCCCCAACTTTGCAGGTACTCACTCACAGCATCCATGTACATTTGAAAAATTTGTGCTTCTTGTTCTCTGCCTAATAGGAACCATGCTTGTGGTTCCTATAGTTGAATAGCAATTCCTGTCTGAACTAGACTCCAGAGTAAGTTATATTAAGTTCCATAACCTTCCTCACTTCTAAAAATGGTAAATGAAAAAAGCAAATCTCTGAGGTCTATGAAGTGACATCATTCTTTCTTGCCTCTGCTGGCTGCAGGTTTGTAAGCACCCAGATTTTTGTTTTCATAGCTTTCTGAAACAATTTTATTTTTCCAAATCTATTTCAACACACAGCCCCATGTGCCTACTATCTTTTCCCCTTCTGATATTTGGTTCAGCAGATGGTGCAAATGAACTGGCATATACAGTATTTGCTTAATCCTATGCTCATCTGAATTGCTGTTTTGAGACTAATGCAGATGCTTTATTCTTGTGAATTGTCTGCATTATGTCCTTGCCCATATTGTTTGATTTATCTTGTTCTTCCTGAGTGGGTTCATTCTGGGAGGTGCTGCTGAAGAATCATACAACTTGAAGTGTCCCTTAGTTATCTCCAGTGAAAGGTGGAAACTCTTGCTAAGAAATTTTCTGAAGTTTATGAAATGGCACCAGGTATAAAGCACAGCCAGAGACAGAGAGTCCCAATAATTAAAAAGATTCTGATATTGAATGGGAAAGTATGAGATAATTATGGCATGAGTCAATTGATCAAGACATGAGGATAAATTAGTCTGCAGAAACCACTGACCAGCAAAGCTTTAGCAGGAATATGCTCTTTCAGATTGCTTGTTTTGAAGCTTTTAATTAGTTTTGCAGACTGCAAAAGAACTCTAGTCTGGGTATTCTGGGAAGCAATATGGTATGTGCACCACCAAGTGAACATTTAGGGTGTGGAAAACATAAAAAATTATGGCGATATTTTTATGTTCACTAAGTATGCCCCAGTGTCCCCAACCCTTCATTAATCTGTGGCTAAGTGGAGAAATGAGTTAAACTTTTCTTCTGAAAAGACTGCAAGTATTTGTATCCAACCTGTGATTGAATGGTCCGTAATAAGTTGAATAAACTGCTACTTGGGAAAAATCTTAGTTCAGAGACATGGTACTCATTGACTATTTTCTCCTTCTTCTCCCCCTCTCCTGGAAAGCAAGGCCAGAAGCAATCATGTGGAAGGTTTAGGAAGGGACAGGATCCAAAGGAGCTACACTAAGGCTACTGTTTCTTAGGTGGCAATGCCAGCTTAAGCAGCACCGTACTGTCCCACTGCTGTGCAAGCACTGCTATTTGTGTGGCTGTACAGCAAAACAGCTGGGGGAAGAGATCTGTCCAAGAAATAACTAAGGAAACAGGCATCATGTGGGCAGAAATGTGTGGCTGAAACTAGTGATGTGGGGCAAATGCTGCTTAAGAAACTGTACAGATGGACAATCCACGTGTGGGTTTCTGAAAGCAATTGGAGAAAGTTTTCTGCTTGGTGATAGACAAAGGCATTTTTGGGATTGTGTTCTGAGCCAGATTCTTGCTAGCATCTTTAAGGAAAGCTATCTTATTTTAGCTCTTATTACTGCTGATTATCTCTGCTCCCCAGAAAGGGTCATTCTGGCACAGAGGATGATGTTACTGTGGAGGCTTGTGACTCTCAGGTCCAGACTTGGAAGAGCTCTTGGGGATCACCCTTACACATCCATGAGTAAGATGACATAACAGCTGAGTACCAAATCTCTTTGGCCAGTAGCCAAGAGAGATGACAATAAAAGAACCCCTACATTTAGTTCTATATTACATTTAAATTACTTTTTATCTGTGTATGACTCTTTTAGTTTTCCCAGTAGCCAAGTATGGTGAAGAGAAAGTGTCATTTAGACCAAGAATTTTCCTGATGGAAGTAAAAATAATGGTCATTTAACTGTCAGGCTGAGCTAGAGCAGTTTTTCTGCCTATTGTTATAGAAGCTGTCCTCTGATCCTGGCAGAGTAGCAACATTGGGTATTCACCTTCATCTAGGGTTTGGTATTAGAGTACCATGTAAAGTACTAGGGACATGCAAAAATACCATGGTTGTTCAGCCATTTAAAATTCCAGAGAGTGTATCAGAGTATTCCCTGAGCTTTGATACTCTACAACCTCGTATTCTGTATTCAGAATTTAACACACCACTGGGTTCATGCCACGATAGAGAGAGGCTGCACCTGGGCATAGATAAGGTTAAATCTGTACTTTTCATGGCTTTACTTTTCATGCATGTTAAAAATGTGTAACCTCAGGTTTCCCCCATACTTCTTTAGTACCAAGAAGGCAAATTAAAACAAGCTGGCCATGGCGGAGCATAGGCATATCTGAGGGTACACAAGCTTCTCCCCCAGTCACTGGGTTTTACTGTGTGCACAATGCTGCATCCATTCCAGAGAGGATCAATCCCTATGCCAATTCCACTGACCAGTGGAGTAACAGATTTGCATAGCCCCTTACATCTGATAGAGAAAAGTCTATCTTCTGGGAACGACCACGCCCAAACATCGTTTTGGGGGGAATTCCTGGAACCTTCCCTAAGGAATAAAGGTCAGCTTGTGTGCCAGGGTGGGCAGCACCCAGCCAACTGCCAGCCCCATTGAGCACTGGGGCAGCAGGCAGGGCCACAGTGCTGCCTCACTCCACCTGCACAGCAGGTCCCTTAGCCAGGAAGGCCACTGTGGGTTTGTTACAAGATGTGTAAGAGGCCTAAATCAAAAATTCAGAGAAGAACCTATATTACAAATACGCCCTACCATTTTATGTGGGAAGAACAAGCAACACTCTCTGCTGGTCACAGAAGAAGAAATATATTTGCATGGTCTCTAGGCAAGAGTTTGAGCCACCTAACAGCCTAGCTGTAAAAAGAAGCACTATCTTTTTCCCCTGTTATTGACTACAAATAGCCCAAGGTCACCAATAAGCAAAATGAAGGCTCAAAATACCAACTCCATGTGCAGGCTTGAAACAAAAGTTAAAATTATATCAAATCAACAATTACTCATTCCCACGGTGTTCCACCTGCCCTCATTAGGTTAAAAAGAACAAATGTCAGAGATAACATTCAGGAAAAAGGTGTTCTTCTGATAAGGAAAATAGCTTTGTAGCAGTTCCTTTGGGGGGAAATAAATAGTCTTCCTTCCCTCCTTTTAAAAACAGACCAGCTGATCTATTACTAGATTTGTACAAAGTTTTGCACAATAATGTCCTTAAACTGCTGTGTCTTGGTAAAAAGAAACATCATAAGGTCCCAAGATTATTAACTCAGTGATTTCCAGATAAGACTTACAGTTTACATGTACAAATATCTTCCTAATTGCTAGTACTGCAAACTCTTGCTTGGAGTTTGAAAATCAAGCTGTGTTCCTTCTGTTTCATGTATCAACGCTGCACTCGGCCCTTGACAATGCTGTTGTGAAATGTGACTCAGAAGGGAAGAACACCTCTAATCTGTGCAAGCTGCCTGACTTTGCAGCACAAACAGAAGATATCAAAAGGTAAATTCTTACTTTACTCAGACAGACATGCAAAGACCAGAGGTATTCAGGAAGCAGCTGGTTTTGGTTTGGGTTTTTGTTTGTTTTGTTTTGTTTTGTTTTTTCTGTTTTTAGCCCCATTTTGTGCACCTAGATACACATTTCCAAGTGTTATAGGTTCTCCATGGCATTCAGGAGTTGTCCTCACATCCTGGAATGTGTTCTGCTATGTACCAGTTGGTCACTTTGCTGCTTGGCTGCCACATGCCTGCCTTCAGTCCAAGCAGCAGGCCTCTTCCAGAGAGACAAGTTTCTTTCACTAATAGAAGTGTATATGGGAGTGGAGTAAAAAGAGACTGCCATTTCTCCTGTTAGCTGACAGTGAAAATTGTTATTACCTACTGTGATCCCAGTACACAGGAGAACAACAGCAGCATTTTCCTGTGACAGAAATAAAAGATGCACACAAGCGTGTGTTTCTGTTAACACAGAAAAAATAGCTGAATGAAATTGTGATAATGATATCAGGAAAAAAATTAGGAGAGCTGGTCTTAAAGCTCATTTTTGATCAGTGACCTCAGCTGTAGCACTAAATCAAACACCAGAAAAAAAGGCATCCCAAAGTACCTACATTTAAGCATTCAACTCCAAGAGTATAAGCCACGGAAGTGCTGTGTTTCACCAACCTAGGTTGAGGTGTGCGTCGTACATACTCAAACAATTCAGAATTCACAAAACATCGTGTTTAAGACCGTTAAGACATAGCAACTCTAGTAAACGAAATGTGCCAGCACAGTTCTCTGGCAGTGAGGCCAACTGGCAGAGAATGTCCTGCCTTCATAAAGTTAAGCCTTCTTATGCACCAAGACAGGAGACTACATACAAATTCCCTTCCAACGGTGGACTATCATGCCAACTCTTGAATTGAGGAATTCTCTAAAAGTCAGCAAATTAGGCAGGAACAGCTCTAAAAGAGTATAGACAGTTCATTCAGATACCCAAGAACACCACTAGACGCTGTTTAACATACAAAGATGAACACAACCTGAGGGTCTTGAAAAGGCAAATGAACTCTAAGTCTGACATGGCTTAAGCACACGAAAGTACAAGTTGTGTATACAGAAGAGAAACCACTAGCATCTTCACTCCAACCTGCCGTTCACTGTTCAATTAAAAAGATGAATCCTGAGGGCAGACTGAAGAAGGTAAGTCCTTGTTTTTATTCAGCCATGCTCTCCAGCAGCCAGAACAATCTGACTCCTTTTTTGACCCAGGGAGCCATGCCTTCCTGGTTGCATCATGGCCCAGCCTCAATAGGTTGCTCACAGCACCCACTATTTTTTTTTAGCCTGTTCGTGGTGTATGTACACATGAGGCTTTCAACTCCCTCAGGTTAAGTAGCATGTTGGCCCATATGTCAAGAATTTAGGGCAAGGGTTCTAGAATACCAGATAAAGCCAGGCATCGCCTCCCATCTCTCGTGCTTTGCTGTACGAATAAACAACATAGTGGCCAGCTGAAACCAGGATGGCACAGATGCCTGTGGTGTCCCAAGCACCGAAATCCAAAAAGATAAGCCTCTAGATGAAGGCTGCAGTGAAGCCACTGTGTCCGACTGTGGCTTTATGTCCTTGTAAGTATCCTTAGCTCCTCAGCTGTGCAATGGACATAATGGCTTTTATAACAATATTGCTAGAATGAAAAAAATAAAATGCAAAAACATTAGATATTACGATGATGGCAGTGCAGGTAGATCTAGATTTTCAGAGTCCACAGAAAATGAGAAGGCATAACAAAATTCATTATATGAAATGGTTTTACTATGCTAGAACTTTCAGGCACATTTTCAATGATGACATGGGCATATACTTTAGTAAATGTACACAGACATACTTTTTTCCCCTCTTCATAATTATTTCTATTTTATAATAGTGGCAAGAGGCTGCAGGCAATGCATTTTCTTGTATTTTTTGGATGGCTGAAGTCATCTGATTTTCCTGATGCTATGCAATTTATTCAAGGTGTTTAAGACTGATAACCAACCATAGATGCACTCCCTAGGCTTTCCCATTGCTGCAGTAACATGCTGCCTAAAATGGCCAACAAATATAAGGGTGTTTTTCTTCAGCTGAATTGACAAAACCACAAAATTTTATATCAATATAAAAATATCTATATGATAAGCAAAAAACAAAAAAAGTCATCACAAATTAACCCCTTTGGGGTTTTGTTTAAGTTTTTTGAGTGCTTCCAAGTAGAAAGTTGAATTGTTCATCACCAAAAGCGTTTTCCGTACAGTCACAATTCCTATGATATACCAGATTCACACAGCCTTATTAATTAAAACACAGAAAGCTGAGTGTCATTAAATGGATGATTCTAACAGCCCTTGCAGATAGGAATAAAGTAGCTAATGAGATCTGCCCATATTGCCTTATTCCTAAGGCACAGACCACCTTTAAGCTAGACTGCAATGACAAAGGGTTGTTTCCATCTTCGTATACATCACCTTCCATGATTACACATATAGATGAATAGCTTTTTGGACTGCATCTCTAACTGTCCTCAGACACTGTTTCAAGAATTCAATTCTGGCTTTACTAGTAGGAAGTTGAGCAAAGATGAACTGTATTAATTGTTTGGAAAGGCATATGTTTATGTACCTAAAAGAAATGAGCGTGAGCAAAATGTAAGCAGATCACCTTTTAAAAGCTTTGTCGAAGCAAGCTTGAAGAATATTAAATGCATATACTTCTTTAAGTTTTTCTCATTTTGACCTGATTTTTTTTATAACTTGGTATAATTCCACTGAAATCAACAACCCTCTTGTAGCTGATATCCTTTGAAGTTCTTTCTAATCTAATTTTTGTTCAGAAAGAAACTAAGAAAGAAAAAGAACAAAACTTTGAACAATGAAATCAAACACTGGAAGTTAAAAATGTAAGCTCCCTTTAGGTTTGCTTGAGAATATAAATTAGGGGCAAAAGCTGGCATGATACATCCATCTTGAGAAGTACTAAGCAGCCACAACTTCTACTTACACAAAGGCATTATCAAGGACCAGTAACAGCTTTCATAGCAGGTATCAAAAAAAGCTGCTTTCCTCTTTAATTTCATTTAAAGGAAAAGGCGAGAAAAAAGCCTAAAATATCATTCCAAACCAATCAGCATTTAAAAAGTATGTTTTATATTTTGACCCTTTCAATGATTTCTCTGGTTTTCTTTGCTCTTTAAGGAAGTGGTCTTTAGCAGAATTTGATGCAAGAAATGTGGAAGGACAGTGTAAGCAGAAAAGTGAGAGCACCTCATAGACAGCATCCTTCTCAAGTCCCCTGGAGGGCTGCAGTGCTTTGGTTTATGTGGGTAGATTTTGCTTCTGCTGCTTTTCCCCTTGCTTCATGTATTTCTAATCCCTGCTCTAGTAGTCAGTGAAAAAGACAGTTCTTGAAGCCTCTGTGGTGGGTTTTTTGGTCTATAACGGAGGCAGCCTTTTCCCTTTAAACAGGGTTTGTACTCAGAAGAGCCTTGAGAACTGCTTGGCTATTTCCTTGTGTTCTCAGCAGAAGTGAGAGACCAGAGGCTTTTGGAGCAAACCTTGGAGGTCAGACCATGACAGTGTCCACATGTCCTTTGCTGCTGTGATTAATCTGATGGTGTTCACACCTTGTATTTCTACAGGTAATGAAATATGTAACTGCCACAGGAGAAGCTTCGCACCCACTTATGTCACTCTGGAGAAAGGTCACTGCTTTCCAAGATGTTATTCTAGTTTGCTTAAGTGTGTGATGGAAAGCAGAAGTTTTCCCTATCATTTATTATAGCAACAGAAAGCTTACTTATGTAGTAAAGTGGCCCACAGTAGGAATCTAAATATTAAAATAAGACTACAGGAATCAACATATCCTTATATTAAACTAGAAAGAATTCAAAGAAACTGAGAAATAAAGAGACCAGATGGTCTTCATAATACAATTAGACACCAAGAAGGTGCCCAAAAGAAACAAAAAGTATCATGAATATTATATTTGGTGATAACATTGAAAGACTTCAAGAACATATGTTTTGTTCTGAATCATTTATCATTCTCCTTACACTGTTAACTATCATAATGGCCAAGCTGTATTTCATGTTCTGTTTCTTACCACAATTATTTTAGTAAAATTAATTCATTTTTAAAATTACATTGTTCAAGGGCACTTAGCAATAGAATATATGATATACTCTCCTTTGTATGGCTGAACATCTCATCTCACACACTGCTGAAGAAAATCAGTAAGGCATCCAAGGATACGCTAGAATACCACCATGATGCTGGGATAGTAATAAAATACAGACTTGCTATTAAATAGACTATAATATTTCAAATGATACCATAGCTCTAATATACCTCGTCAAAAGCTAATCACTGAAAAGGTCTGGTGTGGTGTTTAGAAGATGGAAATTTACTTCCTTCCTTTGCATATCACTATTAAAAGATTATTCCATTTTATATTTCATTACTTGGATTGGAAAGTCTCTAGAAAGAAACCTCTGCCTTCTTGTAGATATGGGACCTACATTCCATTGTGGTATGCAGCAGTAATACTGAAAGGCTGGACTAGCAAAGTACTAGAATGAGACAAGGTCTGCTCTAGAGTACTGTGATCCCTGCCTAATCACCAATAACATTTTGTTAGACAGTGATTGTGTTTAATTTGAAGGCTTTGGTCCAGCATGATCAAGTCCAATCCTGCTTTATAAAAGAAATGCTATGAAATCATAGCTAGGGAATACAGCTGTGGAGTTTTTTTCATGTGACTCATACTTACTTTATGTAAAACCATCTTATCTTGGATAGAAATGGTGCACAGTCCTTTAATTAAATCAGCTCTAAGTTTTGCCTGAATGATTAATAAAATGAGAAAATTCTCTGTCTTGCTATGAAAGCGCTATTTTTTTTGTATTCCTTCCTTCTTTTCTTTGCTTAAATTTCTTCAAATCAGATCCCCAAGTTGATATTTATTCCTTTGGGCTCACCTAAAAACTATAATCTGTGGTTAATCAAGCTAATTTTCTTTTGTCACAAAACTCAAAAAGAAAAGAAAACCAAAAAAGCAATAAAAATAACCATTTGTTGTTCCTGTTCATGAAGCATGACATTTTCATGGCTAAAACTGCCTAAAGGAATAGAGAAATTAATTTCAATAAATTGGATTTTATGTGTATAAAATACCTCTGAACAAATGAAAATGACGAGATGACATTTGGATCAAAGGAGATATACCCATTGACTCTAATGGATGTTGAACTGGATCTTCGATTAACAAACTGCCTTATTATGAGTAATCGTGAGGCAGCAACACCAAGTAGAAAAGGTAACAAAGCACAGGATTAAGGAAGCAATTCAGAGTAGGGAGGAATATTTAACACAGCAGAATTTTTTAGCTGTGCAGAACACAACACTAGAAATTACACAATATTTGTGTCAATTCTCAATGTCTTCTGCCTCCACTCTGCTCACAAGCCTTATGTGGACATCAGTACAGGTCTGGTTCAGCACCTTTGCGGATTGGTGCTGCCTATGAATTCTCCACATTACATCCCATGGGTCTACCTGAAGACACAAAACCACAAAATCATGGGCTTCCATTTATGAAACACAAAATCATGGGTTTCCATTTATGAAATTGATACATCTGTTCATATTCCCTTTAATATCAACAGAAGGTATGCTTAGAAATCAAAAGGAATGCACTGATCTACACATTAATGTAGGACACCAATATTCATAAATGTGTGCATACAGCAAGGAAAACGTTTACTGAAGTTTTCCAGTAGGAGAATAATGACAAATAATTGCAAAGGTAGTGAACAGTATGGTTCAAAGGACACCTACAGAAACGGGTGTTCTGTTTAGATTGATATGTAAGTGTATACAGATAGAATTTTCTTTTTCACTCAGAAGTAGTGCAAAAAATCAACCTTGTCTCTTTATGCTTATTTTGTTTTCAATTCAAGTTTTGTAAATTATGATAATCTGTTCTGAGCAACTACCTACTCTAAATTCTACTGCTGAAAATCAGTAGTCACTCTAGTGAAATGAACACATTCAGAGCGGTGTGAAACAATAATAGGTCAGATACAATCAATATAATGTTCCAGATCCAGAAGAATGAAACAGAAATTTACAGCTTCATGGAATCCTACTTAGACTGTAGGATTCCCCAGCTCTTTCTTGTCTTCTTCTATCAGTGTTGCCAAATTTGGAGACGAGGTCCAGCTTTGACAGATGCCAGCTTATAAAAATCCATACTGCTGCTCTGTTCTCTGCCCAGCACAAGTATCACTTGGGGAGCTATTAAGAATGGTCATAATTTAGGTGAAAAGGATTAGATTAGTTCTTTCATAAGATCAGTCGCCTGACCTGGCTCCAACAGTGCTTGCACCAGTACAAGGGAGGTGACCACAAGACAAATTTAGCTTTCTCTGTGCCAGTCTCTAACCCAGACTAATAGTCTCTAAACTATTTTACTGCTTAGAGTCAGATTTTGGTATTTAGGGGTTCTGTCATGAATATAAAATGGAGAGGTTACAGATGAAAAAATGGAAGTATATGGACTAAAAGTGACAAAGTGGGTGGGTATCCTCCATAAACACAACAATCAGGGCATCAACCAGAAAGATAAAGGCTTTTAAGAAACATCCTAGACGTAGGATCAAACTCAATAGCCCAGAGAAAACTTTCTATTAAAAAGTCAAATTTCAGCTTGAGATGCATCAAAGAAGATCTCTCCAGCAGTGATGGGCAAACAGTAATGTTGTTTTACGTATAGAAAGAGCGGCAGGGGAAGGGAAAGAAAGGGGATAAGCAGGCTAACAAGTAAAGTTAACTATGTATAGAAAATTACTTTACAAGGTTATACGAGCTAGTTGCTTGTGATATCCCAATTGATATGAAATTATCTTTATGAAGGTTAAAAACATGAGTGGGTAGGCTACAGGATTCCCTTTCTAAATGAAAAGCAAATCTTAGAGTTGCATAAGCTTTCCACAATAAATAGTTTAGGTTCTAAACCAACTCCTTCCAAGAACAAAGATTTGAACCACCAGCTTTGCATTAAAGCCTATTTCTTGACCTCTTTGGAGCACTCACTCCTCCCTGCATAAAAATTCATGCCAAATAGTGATGGATATTCAATATTAAACAACTAATTAAAATTTTTGCTGTTTTCATTGCTTTGAACAAGAAGCTGGTTTGGGCATTTTCAGGTCTTCATACAAACTGTACCTCTGCAGGTCTCATTCCTAAACTTAATTAACAATTATTATTATTTATGACTGTACTGCATACTAGTCCAAGCTTTAAATTGGTCTTCTAAAAAGAGAGCCTGTGGCTGTGTTCTTGGACTTTTTTTTCTTCATCTTTTTTCTTTTCTGAAATAACGTTATTAGTTCAAATCTTGTAGCTTGTTTTTATATAACTAGTGCTTTGTCTTTGTCTTCCTTTTTCTCCCTTTTACCCTTCTGACATTTTTAATTTTAAACTGCTCCAACCTAACTTCATTCTGATTTCTTACTCATAGATGCTTCAAGGACTCACATTACTGATTATCATCCTTCCATTCTCATTAGTCCAGACCTTAATTTTATTTCAAAGGTCATATGGTCTGTATGTCCAGTGAGCACAGCAACTGCTTGTCTTCATACACACACATCATTCTCCTTAACTGATACTCATGAGCCTGGTAGTGCACTTTATGTGAAAACTGGCCATTACCATCTCCAGAATACTGGCAAAGCTGCCATTTCTGCTAAAATCCCAATTTGTACTCTGATCTCTGTAGTCTCTTGTTCTCTATTCCCATTCCCCACTTCTCACTGACTTCTGAAATTTCTAATATTCACAAACACTAAAATCTGTTTCTGAGTCATTAGGAGCAGAAGAGGACACTAATGCACCAGCTTACTGTACTCTCCAGTCTGGTTTAAAATTGCCATCTGATTTTTTTTAAATGCTTTTGGGTTTGCTCCATCCTTTTTTGTTCCTCATGTGCTGCAATTTTCCCATTTGTTTTAGCAAAATACTTAGAAATCAAGGGATGAAAAGCACACCAGTATTATTTCTAACACTATGAATATTATCTTTCCAATCCATGTCCTAGCCAGGGGTTGCTTCAGATTCCATCTTTGCTTTAGAAAATTTCTAAGTCGGTGCTTAATTCTCTACCTGTCCCATCTTCTGCAACTCTCCCATCCCTGTTCTCTCTGATATTTCATGCTTATGATGAATTAACTCCTGATATAAGGATTCTGTGATGTTCTGTCTTTATTAAAAAAGTGAAAAGCTAACATTTGACTGTATGAGCTTTTGCAAAGAACACATTTCTTCTCATTTATTATTCTGAAAGTAACATATAACTATCCCTAAAGCATTAGATACATAAAAGAGAGGAACAGAAACCACTGTGATCATTACTAAAATAAATGCTAAGAAATTACATTACCAGAAAACCTTGGCAGAATCAGCTAATTATAGTTGGCACAGATAGATTATGGATAGCCAGCTACAGTAATCTGAATCCTTCTGTGAGAACCCTCTGGTTTTGACTGTATTTTCCTGTGAAGAGCTACCCCAAGCTGGATTTGTTTAGATTGAAAAATTCCATTATTTATAGGAACTAAGACTACAAAATATTGTGTCTGCTTTCAACATCTATGGTACAGAGGATTCTTTAAAATTTTGGCAGCTTTCTTATAAAAGTCACCAAAATGATTAAATGACCCAAACCGCCTCCTTTGAGTGCTTGAGAACCCTTAATAGAACTTCTCATTCACATCCAGTAGGACACAGCATCTGAACACATCTGTCTCCCTAGCACCCCCCATTCAGTGCACAGCACAAAGCTAATGAAGTTCCTCTGTGCAGGGCTTCACTCGTAGTTACTGAAGACATGGAAACATAGCAGAAGCAGGGGGCTGCAGAACAAGAAAGGATAGGCTTTGGAGTAGCCCAGTGCTGCTGTAACAAACTGCCCTTGTTCCCAAGCTGTACTCAGTCATGGAAAAAGAATTTTCACTAGTGTGTTTCCAGAAACACCATCTACTTTTTCAAATACATAGCCAGCCTTAGACAACAGACTGCTTCCAACAGCAATAGTTTTGTTGTTAGTACATGGGGCAAGATAAAATCCCAAGTGCTCTGCAAAATGAGGCCCTTGCTTTCTCAGAATGGCCACCTCCCACTAGCTGTCCCCTCAGACTGCCCCAGTGCCCAGCCATGTGCCTTAGCCCCACACGTGTGCATTGGAATAACAATGCCTCCTTAGCTGGTAGGAGCCATGCAGCCATTAAGGTTTGCAGCTGAGATGAAATCAGAGAGTCATTTAGGTTGGGAAACACCTCTAACATCATCGAATTCAACCACCAACCCAGCACTGCAAGGCTGTCACTAAACCATGTCCCATAGTGCCGCCTCCACAGGTCTTTTAAATACCTCCAGGAATTGTGAATCCACCACTTCCCTAGGTAGCAGAATGATGCTGGGGAAGAACTGACAAGAAAATGAGTAGCACTGAAGCACTTGCTACAGAGTGAGGGCTAGTCATCCCATGCACTGCATGCAGTGGGGAGTCTGTGGGAAACGCACTGCCTGATGATGTAGTTCAATGACGATGACACAATGTAACTCATAAAGGGAAATGAGTTCATATTGCATGCATGACTCTAAATATAGCATTTATTTTCCCCCAAGCACCTGACATTGCGTCCTTAACATGTATGCATGTAAACTTTCTCCTTCTTCACTGAAGATACACCAACAGCTGTAAAATAATGACTAGATAGATGCCACGTACTGTTATGGATTAGGAGCAAAATAGCTCCAAAATTATTTGAGCTCATATCTTTCCCATGCTTGAAACCATATTTAGAAAATAAAATTTCCCTGCACATTAAAGGAAGCTGTTGCATGTGTGTCTATTTTGCATGTGCAAAAGAAAATTTTGTGTACACAGTGGGTATACATACAAATAGCTTTTGATTACAATGTAAGTAGTGCCTTTAGAAAATTGTGTCCAATTAAATAATTCTCATTATCCTCCTAGCAGAAGAAATCCAAAAGTGTCTAGCGAGGAACTAAATTAGTGAAAGTGAGGACTCAGAAAATATTGTCCTCTGTGTAGCAATAGTGACACCTTGTTATTGTCTTATATAGAAAACAAACAAATTGGATAATTTGTAGCTCAGATAAGCAAGCCCTGGTTAATAGAGTCATACAGGATGTAAGGGGAAATGGGAGTGCGCATTCCCCTGCCTAGATACCTCTCCTGACGCGCTCTGCCATGCTAACTCTAACTTTGCAAGGGGCAGATGCAGATTTAGCTCCACTAACATCAATAAACTGGCTACCAGAGCCAGTGTGGGGAGGATGCAACAGATACATGTGGGGAAGAGCTCTAAGAAATCACTCCAGCCCAGCCTGTGAAAGAAAGCAGAGAAAAATTTTGAAAACCAGCTGGGCAAGATGCTACCATATTTCAAGGCTCAGGCCAGGTAATTCTGTCTAACTGACAGTAGGGGCTGACCTTTTAATAGTGTCAGAAATTTTAAGAGAATGAATCATTTTATAGATGGCAGCAAGAAATATCTGAGCTCCAAATTTTGAAGAGTGCAGCTAGTATAGAGGTATTGTTTTTAGAGTACATTCAAATCCATTATGCATTGAAGCTATAAATAAAATAGCTCAGCAATTAAAAAATTGTGTAGAAAAAAAAGAAGGTAATGTGGGGAGTAAATTATTGTAGCTTGGTGGAAACTGTTCTTCTCAATGTTATCTTCGCCTTCAAACTCTGTACAGGACTCCTGTTTGTTCCTGGACTCATACTGACTGAGACTAGGTCTTGGCCTTATTATCTGGTAGTTCATAATATCTACTACTTGATGACTTGATAAGAAATTACATTTTAAAAAGCTTGATATTAATTTAAAACCTACAAGATTTTGCTCATTATTTCTGAGACAGCCTATTCAACTCCTAGTCAGCAGCTACAGCAAAGTATGCTGACCCCATTGATGAGGTAATCAATTATGCTGGAACAAAACAAACTCATAACTAGCAAGAAAGGAAGCCTATGATCTTACACAGAGCCAGAGAAAACAGAGAGAAAGACCATTTGGCAATTGACATAGGACAAAACATTTCATTTCCAGGTTCCAAGAAGATATATTTTAAATTTATATTAAATATGATTTACAAAATCAATGTTCTTCTATGCTGGACAGTTTTACTTGTAGTGAATGAAGACAAATCAGGGCACACATCCAAAGCTGTGGCTTTACAAGCATGTGGCACTCAGGAATGGAGGTTTACATGCCAGCAACTGCAATTATCCCAGCTAGCAATGATTTAGCATTCTGTGATGTCTAGAGCCCAAAAAACACAGGCTATGCTTTTATATCACAACTATCTGAAATCCAGGTTTAAATTCTTCCTTTAAAGAAACTGCAGCACAGCTTGCTGCTGTGTGCACTTTGGAGAAAAAAAATGATTAATTCCGCCCATCAGTGAAGTTTTTGCTCATGAGTATCACAAGCCTTTGCTGTGTGCAGCAGAAAAAAAAGAAATAATTTTTATGCTTAGTTTCTGATCCTTATTCAAAACCATGCAACAGTGCTAATTACTAAACACTGGGAAGACTGAATAAAATATTATAAAATGCTGACTTAAAAACCAACAAAACAGAACACCTTAAACCTAAGTACATTTACATTATTTTAGTGCATGATTTTTAGTGGATGAGCTCAGAAAAGATTTTCATGTTAAAATAAACAGAGGAAAGTAACTGGAAAAGAAACAAATCAAAATGGAAATACACCATGTAATACAAGCTGCCATGATGAACCGAGCATCTGAAAAAAAGAGCAGAATGATCAATCCCTCACCACAAGAAAAAGAGACATGTAAAGATTGGCTTGAGAAAAAAAAGATTTCCTCTTGGAATCACCACAGCAGGAGCCAGAGGAAGCTTTGCACCCAGAGACCTAATGTCATCTGTTAAGCTAACAAAACTAGTTTGGAAGAAGAAAAGAATTAAGACTTCATCTTTTCATCCCCTTCCACTTCACTGCTCATCTCCCTAGTGCTTATCTTGATCCCAGTTTTCTTTTTCTGGGTTTTTTTTCCTCCCTCTCCCTCTCCCTCTCCCTCTCCCTCTCCCTCTCCCTCTCCCTCTTCCTTTCTTGCTTTTTTTTTTTTTGATGCTGACAGAGGGAGCAGCATGGGTGCCTGATGCCAGCTGCCTCCTAACTGGAACCCTGCCTTTGTCATTTCCAGTGTCACATTGAGCAATCACAGACTATTCCAGAGAGGACCCAGAAGGGGTCAGTGACAGAGGTAGTGCTGGGAATTCCACCTGACCCTTGGGGCCCCGTGGAGGCTGCAGAGTCCCGCGGCTGCTGAGGGGCAGCCCAAGCGCACGACGCTGCGTCCCATCACGCTCAGGGGATCAAACACCCCACAAGGGGGTCAGTGTCTGGTGCCACTGCACAGTTTGCAAAGAAACCACGGAAACAGCCTACCTAAGTCAGACACTTTCTGCCCAGTTTGCCACAAGGAATTTCGCTAGGACATGCTCTAGGATGCCCTGCCACAAAACAATGACAGTGTGGCTGTAGGGTTGCCAAAGCACAAGAGCTGCTCTCTGTACCAAATCACGGACTAAACTAACCACGAGAATACAATGTGCATTACACAGACATGTTAACCTTACATTTACACATGGAAAAATCCTAATGAAATGTATTATTCCTCTGAGGTTTTATGCCATATTCTTTCAGTTACAATAGACCAGACCTGCCCTGCACAACTCAGGCTATAATTTGAACAGTAATTTTTACATTAACACCACATAAGCAACAATCAGCAATGGTTTATGCTATTGGGAGAGTAAATACAACTACAAGCTATCTATAAACTGTAGGGATATAGTGAGAGAGATCTCATCACTTGTCTCGGTTCTGCACCCTGTCTCCCCTGGAGTTCAAAACATTCTGGGGACAGGACTCCATCCATCCATAAGGAAGGTATTACAAGGCTCATAGAACTGAATGAAGTACAGCTAAATTACAGACTTAGGTATAGCTCTTCATTAGGCTGAAAATAACTACATTTTATAGTGTTCATTTTATCTTTTAAAAGTGCCTTGAATAATTACTCACACAATTAAAAGGAATAAAACCAGATACTCTTGCCCAAGTTGGCTTGGTGTATCATTGAGCAATTTCCTAGAAACAGGAAAAATCTGAATTTGAAGCTTGAAATATGAACTCTACAAATCTGTATTTCTGTGTATGTATTGTAAGCCCACACCAGGGAATACTTTCAAAAATAAAAATAAACATCTAAACTTTGAATGCACTTTAGGGGTCAAAAAGCAATGGAAACAAATGCATTATTTAATCGTAAAAACCGCACTCAATTCAGTGCAAGGCTAAGGAGGAAGCTCAGGCTCCCAGAGGCATGTGAAGTGAGGACTGCTTTGAGGGACTGCTGCAAACAGGGCTGGAGCTGAGCTTTCCCTCAGCTCTGCCTCTGCCTGGAAGAGGTGGCAAGGTTGAAAGCCTGGAGAAGACAGGCAGCTTTTAATAAGAATTAGCTGCCATTTTCTCAGGCACAGTGAAACAGAGAAGAAAAATATTGGGAACTTCTTGCTTACAATAAAATAAAGGCATTACTCAAAACTGAGAAGAAAGACTGTTAAAAAGAGGGGCTACTCACACAAGGCTTGGAGTGAATGATAAAATTCTTAGCTTTTTTAATAGCCTATTGTTATCAGCTACATCCCTACTACGGTGTCTTTGTTTTTCCTTCACCCTCATTAAGGGTTAGGTCAATTTCTTACCTGAGTGACACAGGCTCTGCTCTCATTACCTTGACTCAAAGCCAACAGTACCTTTTAAAAAATGCTCACAATAATCATCAGCTATGGAATGCTTACCCTGAGGTAGTTGAGGGTGAAGTTTGTCAGACCCATTCGAGTGATGTTTTTGGACAGCTGCTCCAGCACCTGAGGGTCTTGTGCCTAAACAACAAAGGAAAAAAGAATTTTCACTTTGCTTTTCATTGGTTTGTTTTTGGTTTTTTTCTGTGTGTTTAGTGGAGTGTAGGAAGGGTTCCCTGAAAAGCAGTGCCACTGCTATGGAAAAATTACACATTGATGCTAAATTTATGTAATAAGCTGGAGTTCCATATGCATAGGAAAATGTAAAGCAGTATTGGAGCAGACTAAAGACTGTTCTCTAGTATGTTCCTTTGATCCCTGCCCATCCATTCAAAAGATAGACCTAAGAGGTCTGGTCATAAAAGTGAGCATGGCCCCACCATGCTCACTTGCTCAGGAAGCAAAGAGCTTCCTGAGGGGTTGCAGTACACTTTGAGCCTTCTATTTGTTGGCTGGGGTCCCAGGACATTAGACAGAAAAAGGCAGGAATAAGAAACTTATCATTTTCTTTTTGTGGAAAGAGACTGCAGCAGAAAGACCTCATCAAGTATATGACATTAAGCACAGTCTGGAGAACCCTTCTAATCTAAGTTATTTTGCCAGAATTAAACAGCGAAAAATGCAAGTATAGTGCTTCCCTGACCCTAGCCAGGATCTTTACCTGTGAGACCAGCCTCCTCTTTAAAATGAGATTAATCTTGTTACAAAATTAATACCTGCTGGTTGCTGTCTAACCTGCTTCGACTCTGAATTGTAGAAGTCCCCTAAATACATAATGTTGATCATGGCCATCCTCATTGTCCCTTAATGGGATACTGTTGAAGAGTCCAGTTGATTAGTCCCCTAAAACAGCAGATAATGCTGGGACAGAAATGGTGGGGCAGGTTTTCACAGGTGTTTTCTTCAGGCTTGTAATAGCACTTTGAAAAAAGGTCCAGGTTGCTTAAGCGATTTAAAATCCCTCACTATGAATATATCTTTATCTATAGATATCTAAGTAACTTGATATTAAAATATAGGAATATCTTTGGGTCTGTGTTCTTACCCTTTATAAAACCATAGTCCTGCACCTGATTTTGTATATTGGGGCATTACTAGCAGGAATGGTTCTATGGTGAAGAAATGAAAGTGTTAATAAAAGCATGTTCTTTGTTTCTCCACAATTTACCTTCTTATATTTTGACTTTAACTTGTAGAATATTTAATATTTTAATGTTTCATTGAGTGTGTTTTCATCCAATAACAAAAGAAAGTCATGAAATGTGGAACAAAAAGAAGGTCTGGATTAAAATTCTAATGGTTTCTAAGTAAATATATGGCAATTTCTTATCTTACGTCTATGCAAGGGTAACATCAGTTTCTTCATTTAAAGCTTAAATATCATTCGTACCTACAACGATGAAAATTCACAGACTTAGGTGTAGTTCATATCAATAAGAAGAGATTTTGGACCCAAATCATACAGACCACCAAGTGGGATTAAAAAGAAAATTACATGCTAAAACAGAATGAAAACATAGCAACAGTGGCAATAATAGAGCACTGAGAAACAAGGGAGTGATGAAAGAACTTGTAAATAGACGTAATTGCAGGCAAACCAAAATATTTATAGTTAATTGCCTTGGGTGTGAAATTTGCTGGAGCTCTTCATAAACCTAATCTCATCTCTTTGCATTAGGTCAAATGAATAAAGGATTACTTACATGCATGGCTAGAATGCTGCGTGGGACTAATTCTCTGTATTGTCTAATAGTAAAGTGCCATGTTTTTATTCTCATAAGATCATCAAAAGTAAACTCCAAGATAAGACGTCCTTCTGTGCATACCTAGAACACATAAAATGCATGAAATAAATTCCCAGGAATTTTGTTTTCAATGGTATTGTATCATCGATTAAACAACATTCAAAAATATCAGAGCAGTATTCTGTTGTACATCTCTGCTAGATTAATTGTTTTTTGTCCTCTTGGGGAGAAAGAATGAATGTGGGAAAATTACTTCATAGGCCTTACCTCAGAGACAGTAACTTATAATGCTATAGATTTTATAGCATTTTACAAACATAGAATATTGTGCACTTAATCTTGTTTATTGCATCAATTCTCTTTGCCTCATAGTTTGCTACTGCTAATTAATGACTGAACCTCACAGTGGTGGTGGCTGTGGTGCAACTGAGTGCACTCGATGGCAAGTTGCTGAACTAGTCATTCCCAACCTGTTTTAGACTGCCCTTTCCTTTCTACAGCTTGGCATATAAACCTTTCTTTCATGTCCAGTTGGAATAGGCAATGCCCTGAATGCCTGGGGCCAAACCTGGGTTTTTTCACTAATTTTCTCCTTGTCTTTTCCAAGTGTCCTTGTCTTTTCCAAACACTTTGTCCTGTTTGGTTTGTTTTTTGTGGTTTTGTTTTTTGGTTGGTTTTTTTTTTCATTTCTTATCTAGTTTTATTAATCCCCCCTTCCAAGGAAAGCCAGATTGGTACCCATCATGGAGCTCTATTTTCCTCACAGGTTTGAGACTGAGGGGAGCAGAGGAGAGCCAGGACAATGAAGCTACTTCCACCAAAAGTGGCTCACACAGTTTTGTGAGGAATCTTCTGTCTAAGAAAGGACAGAAGACATGGGAGGAATAAATGCAGCAAGTGGGTACTAGCTAAAATGAAAAATAAAATAAATTACTGGGGACTTTTAAACGACTCTTCACAATTTTATGTGGAAAAAGTACATGGTTGTGGTCTTCTTTAAGGTGAAAAATACAAGCCCAGCATGATATCTTGACTGGGGGCACTGTGGAGTATTGAAAATGATGTCTGATTTGAAAACTGATCATCACTGTTGATTTTTTTTTTAAAATTGGATATTTAGACTTACAACCCCTGTTCACAGTAAGCTTGCAAGTGCAGGGTACAGAGATATTGTGGAAACAGGGTGTAATGGCTTTCAAAAGAAAGGGTTTCTACAACTTTAATTTTAATACAGCTAGTATTTGATTGAAAAATAACCACCCCAGATTCAGCTGAGTCTGTTGAGCCTTTTTACAAGCTCCAACTCAGACTTGGCGAGCTCTCACTTGGTCAATGTGTGGCTTTTCTGGTTAACAGTTCACTTTAATGCCCTTACAGTTTTTCTTCCTTATTGTTTCTGCAAAAATACATAGGTAATTTTAACAGGCATACTATATAGACAATTTCCTGTAGACCTGTGAAGGAGAATCTTGCAACAGGTTCTCATCTGCCCTTTTCAACACACCTTAGTGATGCCTTCAGATGTTTAATGTGCCTTATGTTTCACCCTTATTTTGATTTTCACATCACCTGCACTATGATGAGAAATTACACAAGGGTACACATGCATACACATAAGGATTCACAGAAGAAAAATATTTTATATTAATGTTACTGTGTCGAGACCGAAGATCCTGGTTACTGACCAGTTAATGTGAAAACATTTCAGGTTTAAAATAATTTTTTATAATAAGACCTGTGGCTTCTCAAATGTTTCTTCTCTTAAGCTCACATCGCCAAAGCTCTTAGCAGATTTTAGGCACTGGCATTAACAAATTTTAATAGAAAAACTTAAACACATTCCTCATATTACAGTGGTAAAGATTTATACATCTTATAAAGGAATTTAATTTCCTTATGTAAAGTAGAATTTTACAAATTGCTTTTAATCAATAAAATTGGCACAGTTCTTATTTTAAAAGGGCTATTTTTTTTCCTGAAAGCTGCTTTTTACACAGAATCCAAAAAATCAAAAGGGTCTTCAATTAAGAAAACATTTTCTGTTGTGCTGAATTCATGTTACCGTACTGTGAGCTCTGACATTTTGTTTCTGTGGTAACCAAAATCAGCTGATTAGTTGGCATGGCAACAGAAAAGATGTAATCCCAGCAGACACACTCTAATCAATGCCCCCAGCACAGATGGTCTCCGGAGGATCAACAAGAAAGAGGCTGGCAGGCATTCAGTGTATCACGTGGTTGCTCTAGACTAGGCCAGGAAAAAACTAAAAAAGAACATTTCTCAAACTAACCAATAGATTTTTAACCCCTTCACTGCACTTATTAATTGTAGGGATTTCAGCTGCTTATGCCTATGAAAACCAACTTTGGTCCTGTGCCTTATTGCTCACAATCTCATTCTCCCAACACTGGGCATCTTTATAAGTGCTCCCCCTTTATTAACTACCATTTCTCAAACATGAGTTGTTGCTTGAAAAGAAATCTAAAGCTTATACAAATCTGGGCAATGTCTGGTATTATTAGTAAGGATTAAAATCGCTGAGTTTCAAGGGCTTCACCAATACAATCCAGCTGATGGCTGCACTGTTGGGAGCAGGAAGAGAGCAGTGAGCACATGGGGTGCCCACTGCTTTAGTGGTCAAGGCAATGCCCACCTCTGCCATTCTACTGGGAAACAAACATTGATAAGTGTAGAAAAACAATTTGCCTACACATAAAGTGGGAGTGCCAGAGTTGGAGTAAACATGGTGAAAACAGACTTAGGAGGACTCCTAAAACTTTCATCTACCGGAAGAAAAAAGTGGAGCATCTCCCAAGTAAACAAACAGAGTGGTCTTGCCTTCAGTCTCCTACAACATTTTTATGTATGCCATTGAACTGTTATAAATTCTTTATACTACTTATTTATATCTTGATAAAAAAAATTTAAAGTGTGTGACACTTTAGAAGGACCTCTCAGCCTCTAAAGACAAGCTGGACTATTCATATTCTTACTGCTAGGCATCTTCTGGCCATACTTGTTTGAAAAGAATTGGAAATGCCATTTTATGTATTCATCCAATACTGCTGTATGCAGTGATTTGCTCTAACTAGCAAAATGTTGAAATGAATAAAATACATTTGATTCTTGATTCTGTGGATTCTTGATTCAATACATAATGAAAAGTGTCACAGTCTGTTATATCAGAAGTTAGTGAATTTTCAGCTTAGAATTTTCTTGTGAAACAGAAACAGTTTGTAGTTTTGCATTAAACCCCCCCCTCATGGTAGTTTCACTGGGTCAAATTCAGTTATGATCCAAGGAGCTACACAGCCCATTGCAGTGGGGCTTATTATGGGAGGTCTGCTTTGTTCCATCACCGATGCTGTGAGAGTAGGAGTTTACCTTTGAGTACAAGATCTGTGCCTTTGGTATCTCTGCTAGGAGTTAAACAAGCACAGCTGAGACAACATTCAGCTCTAACTTATTTCTGAGAGAGTAATATATTCTCTTCTCCCCTATTCCACCAATTACTGTATTTCAGATTTGCTCTTACTAACGAGCCATATTTTAAACATACGTGCATTAAACCCTCCTAATTTTTCTCCTAGAATCCAAATCACATCTCCACCTGAACTTTTCCACCAGGACACAGAGGTTTATATCGGAATCTGCCAGAGAAACGTCAAGGCTGAGGCAAGCTGTGCACTGCTGGGGCTGCAGCAGACAGAGAGACCCACTGCACACAACAGGACTGTGCTGCGGGGGGCAACTGTGGTCCCCTCACAGGAGGTGGGCACCCAGCCCAGTCCATACTGTCCGTTCATCTTTGACTTGCTGGATGCTAACCTCCTTTCCAAAATAACAATGCTGTCATGTGCTGCCATGATAAGTAAAATAATCTAATTGCATTGAGAAAAGTGTACTGTATTTACTGGTTAAAAAAACCCAAACCAACCCTCTTTTATTTGCTATTGCAATAAAGCTAACACAAAGCGAAATGACACAGAAATCGCTTTAGGGAGCTCAGCAGTGAAGCAGCTACTGTGTAACTTTGGCACATCTCCTGCCCATGGCCAGGACTCACAGCTTCTCATGAGCAGACAGGTGGAAAAGAGGTGCTAATAGGAATATCTGGTCTCTTCTCTGTCTATCTGTGTGTAAGCCACAGGGGCTGGAGTGGGCTCACACTTCCTGGCTCACCAGGGCACCACACACTGGCAGCTTCCTCTCCTCTGAGCCCCACCCCAATGGGAGGTGGCAGAGAGGGCCCTGCAAAGGGATGGGACTCACATACGTGCTAGAACGGCACAAGCCATGTACACTGTAGTCATGATGCTGTCAATAGCCAATGACTGAAAATTAAAACCTCCACAGTCATGCAGGCCAGGATTAGCTACCATGGATTAGCTACCTTCTCCTGCTGCCCCTTCTCCTTTTGTTCTTTGCTTCATGAAAAAGTTACAGATGAACAGGTACAAGATGGAAGATCATTATTTCCTGTTAATATATTAAAATGTATTCACTTCCATATTGAAAACAGTTTACTGATTTTTTTTTTTTTTTTGCTATAAGAAAATTTTTGTTTTAATTTTTATTTTTCACCCTTTTGGTACTGCTGTTTTATATACATATGTGGCACCAGTTTTAATTACAGGACTACATGTGCCCTATGCATGAAGATTATTCACTATCAATTACAAATATTGAATATTCACTAACTGTTTGATCCAGAGTGTGTTTCAATCAATTGACTCCTTCCATTAAGTTCGTTATCCTTTGGACTGGCATCCTACTGTATTAAATCAGTATTTTCCTCGAGATTTATAGTTCTTGTACTAGCTAAGTATCAAATGTACCAAATGGTAGGTACCAGCAATGTGAAATCTCATAGTTGCCTTAAAATCAAACCCAGAGTAAAGGAGATGGGCAGGCTGAATTTAATTCACATAAAACTGATAATTCTGGCAACCTGGCATTACGTGCTTCTCTTGCAAACTTTCTGGAAGAATTGTAGGAGATACCCACAGAATTTTCCAGTCACATAATGAATATAGAAAACAGTAATTAAATGGCTCCAAGGGTTTTCAGAATTAGAAATAATCAGTCTACCAGAAAAATTCAACAGCCAATATTTTTCACCCTTATACACACTAAAAAAGAAAAAGAAAACCAAAAACCAACAATATGTTTTATTGAGTCTTCCCTGTTACCTTGGTAAACATGGGTTTTCCATGCTGAGTGACCATGGTGCATTGATCACAGTCCACTGTGATAGATGAGTTGTGGTATGACTCTTTTGAGTGCTTGAGAATGTAATACAGGTCTGTTACACCTCCTTCAAAGACAGTGCTAAAATAACGAGGGATGAGGGTCCTTCCAATTGCTGTGAGGAAAATACAAAGCAGAATTCAGCAAATGCTCTAGGTTATAAAATTTCAAACCATTTGCTAACAGCACATGAATAATTTTAAGTGCAATGAAATCAAACTTTCATTTAACGAATATAATACATTTTTTCTCCCTTTTGTAGAGACAAAGTTGTGCCAGCTCCCACTGAAATCAATGAAAATGGCTGACTCCATTCAGAGGGAGTGGGCTCATCATATTTAATCTTTTTACATTGATGGCAAGTTAGAGTCACTCTTGAAACCATCTGCAAGGTTTTTTGTTCCAAAGTAATTATTACATGAAAACCCACATGATGTCAATTACTACTGAAAGCTGAATATTACCCGTAAGTGTATAAATCCAAGTGGTGAATATTGACAGAAATATACTTCTACACACCAAAAAGCAAAGCACTTTTTTATAAGGAGGTTGTGTACACATATGTTTGTTTGTGTGCAGGGACACATATATTTATATGTACCCACCCATACATGCACACACACACACACACACATGCACGCTTGATTCAAGAGGAGGGCTACTACTGAGAAATCAGAGTACTGGGGATTGAAGGAGGACCTGAGAATGGAAAACTAGAATGCTATACAATATATGACTACCCACAGGTCTATCCGGGATCTCTCTTTAGACCAGAATTTATGTCATAGGCTAGAAAGTCTGAGCAGACACCTGCACTCCCTTACATGCACCACTTAAACCCCAAACTGTGGACTGAAGGTATCCAATTCAGCAACACTTAGGCAAAATTCTCACTGAAGTCACATCTCTCACTTCAGTAGTAGAGTCAGGTAATTTTTACAAGGTCTAATTCCAAAAATGTAGTAGTGAGAGTGAGCTTCTGAATGTGCTTCAGAAGCACAAACTAGTAGCAGCACTGACATCAAAGGCAATTACCTCACATGCAACTCATGCTTTCCATCTCCTTCTTTACAGATAAATTTGAATGTAACCACAAATTGGTATAAGAGAACACTTCAGTTTATAATAGATGGATACTTCCATACCAAATGACTCATTGCTTTGCAAGCATTAATCAATCCACAGTAATTTTGAGTGGTGGATACATAAAAATTGCCTCCATTTTACAAGGAAAAACCAAGCAATCTAAATGTTCTCTTGGTAGAATGAGATAGGAAAGTCACCATCCACAGGCAAGATTAGAGTTTATTAGTTCTTAATTCTAATTTGTCTATTAGGACTGTGTGGTGACTCATTCCTCCCTCATTTGCTGTATAATTTTGAGAGTGTTTTCTAAAAAAACTATTTTCATAGAAATTTTGCCAGAATATGAACAAAGGCTCCTGAACCTAAAAACGCATTTGCAAATGGGTGTTGCAAATTAAAAAATAAGGCATTTTCAGAATAGTTCTGTGAATACTGTTTTTGTTCTGTGCATTGCAATGTGGAATATTGTACAGGCAGTCATAATGCATATTGTATAATGAAAATATGCAAATATAGAAAATTAGGACTTGTTAAAGCTTTTGCTGTAATATCAGATATCAATGTAGTTTAATGTACAAAAATATACCACACTCTCTGGAAGTGGTTGACAATCAAGTGAATACATTGAAAGACTGTTATACGACTCTAGATCCTAAAAAACCCCACCCACTAACCATGCATATAATAATTTTCTACAGTCTTTTAATTTAATTTAGAAAAACTGAAGTCCAGTGTATTAGCACAGGATTTAACTCATGGTTTAACTCAAATTTCTTCATGTTGGTGTGGTATATAGCAAAAAGTGAAATTTACCCATCAAGTTAATTTCTTGCTCCCCTAAGGCTAATTAGTGCAAATTAAATTTCCTGCTAATCATCTTAAGCAGCAAATGGGCAATATGAAAATCCAGCATTCCTACTGATTGTGATAAACCTCTATTCATGTGACTTATGCACTGCATAAATATCTTGAAACTATTTAACTGCAGTTTATAGACTGTTCCCAAAGTAGCATGGTCACGTGGCGTTGCTTTTTGCCCTGTATTTACAGCTACAACACATTAAAGAAGGCTAGAAGTACATTAAATAATTTATTCTCATTACTAGTAAGCATTTTAATAAAAAATAATTCCTAGGAAGCGTTATCTATGTTTGCCACAGGGATATGCTACTGTGAAGAACAAAGTGGGAGACCAAAAGGATGAAGAGGAATAGAGGTGCACACAAGGATATGGTCTGTGGAACCTGATTTTCCATGACAGATGCACGTGCAGACCCTGTCAGTCTGTAAAAATGAAAATAACCGATGCAAATATCCAGCATAAATGTTTATAGCTACATATTCAGCTCCAGAAGAAGCAGTAATGGAAACTTGTGTTAATGAGCAGATCTGCCCTCAGCTCACTATGTTGTTTTGCCACAAAAGACTGAAACATGTTCAAGGTTTTGGTTCTCTTCCCGAAGCACTCAATGGCTTAAAAAGATAATTTAATTTCTAGGATAAACATGCAACTCTACAGCAGTAACAAGGTTTTTTGTGCAGGAGATGGCATTTCCAAGAACAACAAAGGGCTGTGGAATAGCTCTTACGAGGCCTAGAGATCATCCCAAACTTCAAGCATTTTTTTAGTGCAAAGGACTTTTCCTTGAATTTTTCTCTTCCAAGACATTATTGTGTAGATGAGTATGCAAGCACATATGTGTGTGTACTCCCTGCTTTGCTGCATGCATACATACAATCCTTTCCTGGGCAAAAGAATGGGAACATGGCAAAAGTGCTTTTCTTTCCCTTACTGCAGGTAGATGGACACGCTCATGTGTGGATGTACACACTCCACTCTGTCTCTGTCTCTACATGTCAACAAGATTTCAGCAACACCATGTAGCTTCTGTTTGAGATAGCAGAAGGATACTTTCTAGGAGCACCCTGAAAAATGTAAAGGCAGGATTGGATATGGGACAATTGTATACTTGTGGCCACTTCAGGATGTGGTCCAGCCATTCTTGTGCCAGTGAAGTGAAATCACCCCTTGTAGAGCACAGAGCAAGCTGCATGCCAGGTTGGCCTTGTATTTGCAATTCCCCAGTGGCAGTCACAGCAATAATGGAAAGTATAGTCTAAACAGCACATCCAATCCCACCAGTGGGGCTGAATGAAGTTTTATGTGCTACTGCAATTGGAATTCCTTTATATTTTAGAGTGTATTCTGTGGGTTTTAGTTCACAGAATACATGTTCGAGAATGTGTGTCTGTGCTCCTCCCTACCATACCACACCTCCCTAAACAAGCATCACATAGACCCAGCACACAGCTGAGTATGGAGAAGTTCTTGTAATTTCCTTTCCTAATGTCAGGACTTTATTCTTTCTCCAACCTTTTTGTTCACCCACCCCTCTGGTCCTATTGTCTGTTTCCTCAGCTTATGGTTGGTTGCTTATCTTCCAAGCTCACTGTTCAACTTCCAGTATCTCCCTGTCTTCTCTCCCTCCTCAAATGCTGCCCCTTTTTCTTTCGCTGCAGGAAACTCATTAACCTATCCTAATTCTACATGATTTCTTCATTCTTCTTACTTAGGAAGGCCCAGTTATTTAGTCTGTCTCTTTGTTCTCCTCCACACTGCCCAAAATGCCAACTTCACATACACTTTTTCAGTGTCCTTCCTGCCCAGCCAGGCTTCCACAGCTTCTTGTCCCAGGCTCCCTGCCTTAGCAGCCTAAGCTTTCCTTCTAGATCTTGATTTTGTGTGTTCCCCCCTGCCACCCCTCAAATTCCCTCTCTGCACACCCACTTTGTCTCCTCATAACAGCAGATTCTTTCTCCAAATTTATCTCATATTTCCTTCCTTCCTTCAGCTTCTCATCAGCCAGAGATCAGCCAAGAGGACCTCTTTACTCTTGAAAAAGGAAAGAGGTTTGGCCTCGCCCAGCCAAACATATCCCCATTCCCTATATTTTTCTCATTGACTTCCAACCCTCCCTTACTCCATCTTCTCCTTTCATCTGGAAGTTCCTATTTCTCTCTCCTCTATCATATCAATGTCATCTGGTCCTGATTTTTAGCCTCCTTTTTTTTTCCCCCTCCTCTTTCCTTTTCTTTCCTCTACATTCAGGTCAAGTGCCTTCCTTCATAAGGCCACCCAGATCCCAGGTGCATCTGCCAGCAGTGTAGAAGGGAAGGTTTCCTGCTCTTGCATGCACCACTGGCTGAGCCTTCCCTGTGGGTTTTGTAATGAAAATGACCATGGTTCCACATAGCCCTGAGCTGCAAAATATCTAGTTACTCTATGTAGTTGGCATGTGGATACCCCACTGGGCTCCTACTATGTACCTGGGAAGGCAGATCTTGGAAATTTCAGCTGTCAAACCCTAGTAAAGCCTGCACTGAATACCTGAGAATGGGTACCTTTCTTTTCCCCAAAATATTTAGAAATCTGCTAAATTCAGTCAGATTTGCACGAAGAGGACAAGAGGGATACCCCTACCACAAAGGTGAGCAACCCTACTCCAAAGCATACAGATTTTTAAACATTTAAGAAACAAACTTGCAACACTTCTAACATGGAAAAAATACCTTCATCTATACAAATAACAACAGGCTTTTACTGTCCCATTACCCAGAAAAGATCATTTAATAGTGTGAAATGTGACACCCCACATTGCAAGATACTGTATATCACTAGAAGGAAAAATCACCTGCACCTCAGCATTCAGGCATTCATTCCAGATCACTGGAATGCTGCTTTAAATTATCATTTTTTCCTGGGCAGCATTCCTCCCTAGCTGAGGGGGGATTTCTTACAAGAAGTGGGCACTGCCACTTAATCTTTGCTGAATTTTGCTAGCAGTTGCCCAGATAGCAAAGCAAAGTAACAAAGATCAGCTGGATTTAGCAACAGGAAATAGTTATTTATATGAAAATGTCTGTAAGAAAGGCATATCTGAAATGAGTATTTTGCACAAAAAAGAATGCTGTCATGCACTGGCATGACATAACTTTAGCTTATTTTGTAGCATGACAGCTTGGCTGCATGTGATTCCATGTAACTTTTCCATGGATCAGAGACCAAAAAACAATTTCAGAATTAAGTAAGATAGATTTGTGACACCCCCCAAATATGAGTGGTCCAGAAATCAATTAATTCAATCTATGAACATAGGCAAAAAGCTTTATAGGTCAGTAACAGTTACGTTATATATAATTCCTCAAGTATCACAGCTGGGGAATTCTAAGGAATAGAATGAAACCATATGATATATTAAATGGCCCAAGGCCTGCTTCTCAAGGAGGGAAGCACTGAGGACACACTCTGCTTTTTAGCCTGGGCATGCACCAATGATGATTAGGGTGTCCCTCTCTCACCCTGATCTTTTAGTTTATTTTCCCTTTCAAATATGTTTGCCTGAGCGTAAAACACTTCATTCTGTCAGGAATATGTATAATTCTGGAATTGTTTTTCCATCCCAAACTGAGCCAAAAAGTCCAATGATCTCCAGATGGGATTGTCCATAACTTGTGAAGTTTAGGGTTTTTCCAAGCCTCAGATGAGCTGTGGGTAGAAAGCCAGCTAAAAAAATAATTTACAATATAATTTTGGTATCACCACACGGTGTGGTGGCGATGGTACTGTTGGATGGTTGGGGTTTTTTTCCCTGAGGAAGACTTGAGTTAAACAGAAAGTAAACATGTTTTTGTAGTCCGCAGGAAACTGGTATTATTTGTGGGCTAGGAATAGTTGAAGAACATTTCCTCCCTTTGTGTGCCAAAGATAGGCTGTCAAAATCTCAAAGCCCCCTCTACAGAATGAAGGGTCACGGCCTCTTTGCAGAAGCAGGGCTTGACAGCAAACCCCTCCTTGCTCACTGAACTGCTCATGTGTTACCTTTACAGTAGAAGCTCTCAGAATCAGACATTTGGATTTAGCATATACACCATGTAAAATAACTGCCAAGTTGGTGTAGAAGAGAAACAACGGAAGTGTTAACCAGTGAAATAAAAATATTGGTTTTATTGCTCTCAGGCTGGTTTTTTTTTTTGCAGCTTGAATCCTGTCAAGTCCTCTGTCTTTAATTAAAGCTAGGTTATAAAATAAGTAATAAAACAGAAATGAATAAACCCCAAAAAATATAAAAGATAAAAAGCCTTTAACAGTTACACAGAATCAGCAACAGAATGAAAAAAAACACTCTCTGCCTATAGCTCAAAGGAATTCTGGAAGCTCTGGTGCAGCCTGCAGCTGATTATCTCATCAACATGATATAGATGGGCTTGAGGAACACTGCTGGTTGGAGCTGTGGATTTTTTTGGCTCCCAATACAAAATGTTGAGCTGTCCCATAAACCTCTAGGCAGACTATGAGAGTCTCTTGCTTGAAAGATTATCACAGTTGGATCTCAGTAATTAAATGGAGATGTAACTAACTCTCCTCAGCCAGATGCAGGGACTAGGGAAGCCAGGAGACAGCAGCCCGTTGATTGCAAATGAACCTTCCTGGGCACTGCAAAAGAGAGCATGAGCTTTCTGTTAATTGTTAATTGACATCTCTGGGCATGGCTAACTAACAGCTGCATGGGCCAGAGCTTGGCATGTTCATTTACATATGTTCCTGTAACTGAAGTGAACAAATCAGTACACACAGAGCAAAACTTTGTGGAGTTGCACAACACATGGCTGCTATTCTGACTACATTTCTATTTGCCCAAAATTGTCCCAGTGAAAGAGCACATCAGCCTGTTCTTCCAGACATGGTCCATCTGGCTGCCATGTGGAGGGAGGAATCCCTCTCTGAAGCTGGACAACAGCACAGCTCCAGTTTTCAGTACTGTGACCTGCTCTCTGGAAGAGCTTCAAGGCAGGACGCTCATGGGACTGCTCCTCCACCTCTGTAAGACCTTATCTGCTGAGTGGATTCAAACCCAAACAACACAAATCTGTCAATTCCTAGGAAAAGCTGCTATCAGATTTGATAGTGTGGCATGGAAGGCAGTGAAAAGACAGTCTAATAAGTCCAAATTCTGTCTGACAGAGACATGTGGGCCATGTTGATTAAACCACCCACATGTATCCAAGGCAGAAGCTGGCACACACAGACCTGTCCTTTTTAAATCCCTGTCTAGTGTGTAAGATTGGGCTTCTATCATGTAGGTTACTTTTAGAATAAAAATTAGAATATGTGATTAATTTCTGCTTACAGAAATTTCTAGTTATTTATACAAACTACATATTAAGTAAGAGTAGAGATATGATATAAAATCTCTACAATAGCAATAATGATAACACTATATTAGAGAACACTAGTGTACTTTTAATAGTATTATAACAGTAATATATTACATTGTATTCGCACATTCAGAAAACATACATATAATCTACCCATATTATAACTTTTAAACACCATGTATTTTGGAAGAGAGGGGAAGTAGTACTTCCATATGGCAAAATCACACCTTTTAAGGAGTAAAATTAGCATATTCTTAATTAACATATTCTTCCCATGTACTTAAAATTATGGTTTTATTTTTAATGATCTACTTAGCACCTTTTGGATATTGTGGAAATCTAATGTTTCTAACCAATTTGCCTTTGTTCTCAATTTTTGACAAAATTACGAAGTAGAATGTGTAACATGGATTCAGTACTGTTATTCAGTGATTTGAATCCTTCCCACAACCAGAACCCAATGGTTTTGTTTAGCTCCATGACACTTTCACACTATATGCAGTATCTTCTTTACTTTATATCAACAACATTGCCTATAGTTAAAGGCTATAACCCAAAATATTAAAGCTTATAAAGTTGCAAATGTGTAGGTTTTTTCTCTCCAATTCCTTCTAGCCTGTATAACTCAATCATTGTGGTAGGTCTGACCGTGCCTTTCCTCCAGTATTTTCTAACAGCATTTTACCCTTGTGAGGATTTGTGTGTATAATTTGATTCACTTGACAGTGTATTTCCTTTTTTTGAAAGAGCGTAACCAGCACTTCAATCCTCTAAAACACACTTGAGTCAAGAGCAAGTAACAGAAACTATGACAATGAGACCTCAGCTTTACTCGCCACACCTTATGACCCTTATTCTCAACAGACACATAATCTGCAACTCAGTCCTAAACCCTTCATCCCTCTGAAGAGAGACAGTATTTCGCTATAATTCATTTTGGTAAAAACATTCAGAACAGAACTATAAACCCTTCTATATGTCTCAGCACAAAGCTAAACTGCATCAGCGTAATTTTTAATTAAGGTTCAGCCAGTCTACAATAAAATCTCCTCCCAACCATTTTCTTTTTACACTGGCAGCTGACCACCAGTCTTTAAAGAACTGCTCAGTACAAAATTCATTCATCAGATCTCGAGTATTTCGGCCTCAGGCTAAGAGAGTCTGGACCAGGGAATGTAGAGAGCAAGCAGCAGAGTCCAAGATCCCTTCCACAGGATAGCACCTCGACTTGGAGAGCACCTCTGGTCATCATCCCACCCTCCCTCAGAGAAGGTGCACCTGCAGTGGCGTGGCTAGGGCTATGTCCAACTGGGTTTCGAGTACCTCCAAAGATGGAGCCTCCACAGCCTCTCTGGGTAACCTGTGCAAGTGTTTGACCACCTTTGAAGGAAAACAGTTTTTCTTGTGTTTAAATGAAATTTTCTGTGTTTCACTTTGTGCTCACTGCCTCTTGCATTACACTGGGCAATACTGAGAAGTCTGACTCTATCTTCTTTACTCTGTCCCCATCATATATTTACTCACATTATAGGCTTCTCCAAGCTGCAGAGTCTCAACTCTCTCAGCCTCTCCTCACAGAGCAAATCCTCCTTAACATATTCATGTCTCTTTTCTGGACTCACTCCAATATATCCATATCTTGCTTTTAAGTGGTGAGTCCAAACTGACTGTCCTACACCAGATGTGTCTCACCAGTGCTGAGGGAAAGACCACCTGCCTCAAACTCTCCCTCATGCAGCCCAGGAGGCTGTTGATTTCTCTGCTGCAGTGGCACATAGCTGGCTCTCAGTCAACTTCAACTCTCGGCTCCTTTCCTGCAGGTCTCATAACCAGTGTCTGAACCTGAAGCACAAAGCCCTGCACAGTTCCGTACCAGGTTCAAGCTTTAATTTTTTTCTCCGTATCCACTGACAACACTAAGTAGCCTGCTACTTGATCCTAAAATGAAAACTCAGAGCCCATACAATTTATTTTTTAAACAACTGAATTAGATTTCTAATAGTACAGAGCAGGCCAGACATTGAAAAACTCAGAATTCGTCATGGCAGGCAGGTTTATCAGGAAGCATATGGTATAAGCTGATTTTTTAGGCTGGAGGGGAGAAATGTTTAGGTGGATTACCCATGTTCTTGTTCCACAGACAAAAAGACATACCTTAGATGAGGAAGCTCCAGTTTTAACTCTAAAACTTCCATGTCTTATAAATCAAAACCATCACTCCCATGATGAATATTTATCAAAGAGAGTATTTGTGTTTGCATAAAAATTCTACACTCTGAATGCAAATAAAGCCAGAACAAATGGTTTGCCTGCTTGCAGTATACAGCCACTCACACTTCTGTCTTTGCTAATCATTCTGTTTGAAGAAAGAGTAGTTCAGTTAACTTTGTTCAACAACTGCAAAGAAGAAAGTTTTAAAAGCAAACCAGAGAGGTTATTCACAGCTGTATGACAAACCACTGTCAAAACATAACAAACCACAACCAAACCCAAGCGGAAAATGACAAAATGTAAGACCGTAAAAATGATGGAAATGGTGCAGGACAGGCATTTTAGATGAACAAATGCAATCTGTACCAGCATAAAGGACCAACACAGCAGAGAAAATGATACCCAGAAAAGTTGTCTCAAGAAATAAAGGCAAAAACATAAAATTCAAGTGACAGGACACCAAAAGGAAGGGACAAAAACCAGGGAAACCATCCAGTTGCATTAAATCAAGCACACCCCTGACCCCTGACTTCATCTGACATAGTAGAATGCTAAACAAGGCATGAAAAAAAAAGAATTATGTAAAAACATAAGCAAAATGATGTTAAGATAAAGTGATATTTGCTATACCCTCACAGACTGCCACAATTCTTTTAAGCAGGTACTCAAGCTGGTCTGAGTCAGAATGTAGACAAAGACCTCAGAACCAAAGCTTGGCTGCTGCAGAAAACAGGTGTTTGCCTTTCTGTGGTGTGTTCATGCTGGTCGTGGGTTAAGTGACCAACCCACATATTTCACAGCCATCCACTTGATTAATCACTTATTGGTCTAAATCAAACAGTTCCATGAAAATTAGGCAAATCACTGGAACCACACCAACTACCACTTGCTAAGAACTTTGCCATTATGTTGGTAATCTGCCTTCCCTTTCCCCTTCCTCCCCCAAAATTGTATAAATATTCCAATTATTGCTACAAAAGCACATAGGAAGATCTGTTGTGCTATATTTTCTGGAGTGAAGTTGTTCTGGAGACAGATGTCTACAAATATAATTCTACCAGTTTCTCATCTCCAGTCTCTCCTCTGAGCCATGTTGAGATGGAAAGCTGAGGCAGAAAAAAAAGTCTTATACATATTCTAGAAATACTATTTAACAAATGCAGCCTGTATAAGGGAAGAATAAACAAATGAGAAAGTACTGATCTCAAAAATGCATAGGTCCCTTTTACCCTTAGAAATGCTGGAAGAGAAGCTGTGAGTGACTGAGACAGAGTAGCATTTGTAGTGCAGGGCTTTTCCACTTCTAAAGTTCCTGATTTTCATCCAGGCAAAATCAGCAACATCACACACCTTTAATTAGCTGAAACTCTGATAAATTCTATTTTTGGTTTCAGTCCTGTTTGTATCTACCAGAACAGCACCTCATGTCATCACCACCATGCCCGATGGGAAGCCTCAGGACACCACTCATGATGTGAAGTCTGAGGACAAGCACAGGCTGCTGGGACCTCAGAGGGTTTAGCTCAGACAGAATTTACCTTTCTTCTTGGATGCTTTCTGCAGCTCTCTACAAGCTCCCTTCTACTGAGAGATAGCAATAGCAGTACTTATGGCAGCCAGTTTAAGTAGTGGAAGCTACTCCTTCATCGTGGTTAGTACAGTGTAAACATAGCCATGAATGTTTCTATACAGCATATTGTAGGCAGACACCAACTTGCTCTGCTAACACTCTGAATAACCCAAAAACTACATGTTTGCATATCTTGGTATAATGTCTGAGGACGGAATTCCTGTGAAGAGACAATATATTGCTTTGGGCTCTGAGATGATGAAAATGGCCACACAGCATCTGGTCAGCTTGTGTGTGTGTGTGTGCAAAACGGGCTCATATAGGCATTTGTCACACAGGCACAGCTGACCTCCTCAACACTAAGAATTCTTTTCCTGGCAAGACTGCAACCCACAGACTGCCCATGTGAAAGAGAAAGATAGTCCTTTCCCTGAACACAGGACTTTGTGCTCAACCACTGTCAGTCAAGCATCACAGCATGGTCCACATTCAGGTGAAAAGTATCAGAGGTGAAATGGGTTGATATGTGCATCAAAGAGGCGATAACATAGTGGGGAGTGTGTCTGGAGAACTGGTGGGAGGTGAGGGGTTACGGTGACACCATAAAAGATATACATGGCATTCTCAAAATCCTCAAACTGCATTAAGCACATGTGGATTGATAACCAGCATGATTTTTCTGGTAATTTTATGCCGTAGATGTATGAACAATATCTCACCAGTGGATAATATCAGTTGTCAGTTATATACATGTTTTATAACAACCAGAACACTCTTTTTCAAAAAGCTGTTGGTGGTTGGCTTTGATTTCTTTTTTTCTGCAGCAAAGCTTGCTTTCCCACTCTCTTTCAAGCTCATGGAAGCTAACTGCAGAGAAAGTAAAAATGGTATTGAACACACTGGACAAAATAATTAGAAAAATAGTCTACCATTTAAAAATGTTTTGTTGGTTTTAAAAGTGTGCCTTGTTTATTACCCTTAAAATGAAGTGCCCTGTGTTCAGTTATACAAATCAGATGTCTGACAAAATAACATGAAATAATAAAGAAGCACTTTCAGAAAAGGGCAAGCAATGTAGCAGGTTTATAAGCTTCAGTCAGAACACACATTATACGTAGTTTTTAATAAAATTTAATGCAAGTAATGCAGAATGCTCTTAACTCTAAAAAGGTAACGTCAGTAATAAGTACTACAACAAATCTGTGCTGAAGTTGAAACAACCACTTCCTATGTTTTCTGTCCTTTTAGTTGTATGATACATTTTTTCACATTTCCCAGAGAGTCATTACATTATCTTCTTGGAATAGTTTTTCTACAATGACTCACTGTGATTTCTGGAACTACCATTGGTACGATAGAGTTCCCATGACACTCTTGAACTGTCACTGTTTGGACAATTTCAGGGACTCCCTGATCATAGAACATCACCACCACCACCACACATGATCAACCCAAATTCCCACCCGGACCAACACCATTGCTTAACAACAGACAAACTAGAAACTTAAGAAAAAAAATGGAAAAAAAAAAGGACAAGTGTGGCACAATCCTTGCCCTGGTCCATCACACCTACTTCCAAAAATAAACACATAGAAAGCTACAGAAGTGTTTGTTGCATACAATTAGACAAGCTACCAACAGCTGTTGACATCCCCATGCTCCAGAAGCCACCCTAAAACCTCTTATTTAATAACAGAAAAATACATACAGACTTTATTATCTTAGGCTGAAAGCATATAAAATTTTTCTCTTGGAACATATTTTCCTACAGAACTTCAAGAAAGAAATTCAAGGTGGGAAGCTCTTTTCTAAAGATCCAGCAATAACTTTTATCTATCAGCAGCGCTTGATAGGGTTACAGTGCAAGTCTCCCAAAAAGAATCCCTGTAGACATCGAAGAGAATGACCCCAGATAGGTAACTCAATGCTCTGATATCTTAATATGTATATGACCATGCAATTCAAAATACTTCTTTGAAAAATTAAATATTTTTTTTTCAAAATCTACCAATTAAAAAACTTAAAGAAATCATCTAAAATGGAAAAACTAATTTAATTTGGTATACTTCGAACTCATTATGTTAAACAGGACTCTGCATAAAAATAAAATACTCCATCTTGCAGTGTGAACATGCAAATATATTGCTGTATACATATGTATTTGAAATATCCCCCTGACTTTCAAATAATTTGTACATATCTCACAACTAAGAACATAACATTTTTTTAACATCAGCATTGCAAACTCAACTCAGGATCTGGAAACAAATTCGTGTGCCAGCTACTGCAGCGAATAGCAAGCTGACTTACTTGTTTACAAAGCCTAACACCATGTAAGAGTAAGCTTGGTAGGTACCAATTCATACTTTCATTATGCAACAAATAAAAAAGGTGCTGGAATAAAATGCAGAAAACACCAGCACAAAATTGTTCTGTTGTTCCGTTACACAGAAGAGTAAGAGAAAGTAACACTCCTACAAAGTTGTTTTTTTCACCATAACCATAGAAAAACATCTTTGCCTAAAGTCAACTTCCTTCACTGCATTAATACACTAGTACATTAATATTTGCAAATATTTCTCCCCCTGTTAATACTGATCTTATTTCAGACATTATTCACAAATACTGGCCCCTCATGCATCTCCACTTTAACAGCAGAAATTTTGTTTGCATAATGATGAGGAGAATTAAAAAAAATAATTTTCATTTATGTGAAGTTAGTCACCTAAGAGGTGAGGGCAGAGGAGGAGTGCTGTACTCTCAAGCAGACCAGGTAGCTGCACTGTTTCTGCTCCACATGCTTCTGGATTATGCCAAAAAAGCACGCTGAACACAACTGGAAAACATGGGCTCTACTCTGCAACTGCTTTCTAATATAAAATGAAGCTTACATATTTTTTTTCAGCAAAATTGAGGATTAATTCAAAACTGTCATTTTGCTACGAAAAATAGAAATGGAGGAAAAATTGCCCACAGTGATGCATAAAACAATTTAGATAAATAGGAGTTGTTCCCAGACCTCTGCACAAGCCTTGGACTGAACATGACATTTAAAATTTTTTTGGATAAGTGCTCTTGTATTTCATACAGTACTTTAACCATATCACTTCTATCCTCCTGTTCCTAGAATCAGCACAACTACAAATATAAAATAAAAGGCTGTTCTTACATACCTCACATCTGGTTAGAGTTAGGAAGTGCTAAAAATCATGTGAGGGAGTTTATTCTTTCAGGCTGTTGAGTTTGAAATTCTGGTTGTTTCTTGCTTTTGCAAGAACCACAGAGGCAAATAGTCCTTAAAAAGGGATGGCTGTTTTGCTTGCCATTACAAAAGACTGAAATTACTTTGTTGGACTGAGCTATGGCTTTGAACTTAGCAATAGGTCATTAAATATTTGAATGTATGCAAGATAACACAGAAAACAATTCACAGCAACCAATGTGATATTAAAACCTCTCCTCCCCAGGCTTTGTACCCAGCAAGTGCCTGCACTGACTGCACAGTGTGCCACAACGCATGTCACATAGCTGCAGACAAGATTCATGGGGTGGTTTGGTTTCGCCACGCCATACAGCCGAGTCTCACCTGTCACTGCCCTGACACTGGTACAGGTATAGGGCCCCATACTTCTGAAAGAAGAAAATACCACCCCTCTCTTACAGCATGTGCTTTGTGTCCACTTCAGGAGCCATACACACTTAGCAAAGTAATTCTGAATTTCTCCAGGATAATCATCTATGCCTACACGCTCACGCAGCATTCTGCTGAGGTGGAACAGGAGCTTCTAACCACACACACATTTTGTTGGCAAAGCAGCATGAGTCTGATTTCCCAGAGCTATTCCCATGAGGTGGTGTGCAGCATAGTCACAAGCAGTGGCTCTGAGTGACTTTTGTCACCTTTAATGTCTCCTAAAAATCCACTACTTCCAAGGCAGATGGCAGGCTACACCCCCAAAGAGCAACTTCACAGGAAGCCTTTGCTCTGCGTGGGGATGCTGCCTAAGGAAGCTGAACTTTTGCTCCTCCTCTTCTATTTCCACCTGCTTTTTTCCCCTTGAGTCTCATCACTTGTATGTCATCCCATTCACATTTTACTCCCATATTGTAAGCTGTCTGCTCCATTCAATGTCCTTCAAAGGGGTACTCACACGGAAGTCACTCACAAGGTCACCCAAAGCATTTCCATTGAAGAATTTGAGTTTGCTGCTTGCTTGCTGTTATTTGTGCTCTGTATGTTCTTAGTAGTGATAAATGCACCCAAACCTTCAGAATCATCAGAAAGGTGATGGGAATGGTTGAATTTCAAAACACAGGTTTTCATGCAACTCTGAGAAGATTTAAGAGCAAATGGTAGTATTAACATAACATTTTTGTTTACTGCATCAGTTACAAGTCACACTTGAGGAATGACACTCTTAACAGTGTCAAGAAAAAGTGGCGTTTACTTTATAAGGAGTAAATTTTAACCCAAATAGGATCAGAAACCAAGAAAAATTCTTTTTTTTTTTTTTTTCTTCAGAGAAATGTCTATGTTTACACTCCAGTGCCATAGAAAAAACTTCCAATATCTATGTTGTGGGTGTCTTTTTTTGTCTCCCCAGTGATTCCAGAAATTAAGAATATTTTGATATATTCTATAGTCATCTGTTTTAAATAAAACATCCTTTATGTAACCAGCCAACTGACGTGGAATAATCATCTCCTTTCCATACACCATGCTAACTGTACTGACTGTGGTACATTGGGGTGACATGTCCTAGGCAAATGCCACGTTTGCAGACTAGTCCCAAGAGAATGACTGCCAGTGGATGTTTCTTAAAGGGCACAGTGAGATGACAATTATGGGGGATTCTTCCAGCTACCTGCCCATCTATGAATCATTCTCTTAGATTTACCAGGAATTACTACATTGTCTTTATTAAAGGTGATTCTAAGCAGAAGTCTTGCTGAAACATTGAATAAAAACTGTACTGCTGATGACATTAGATATGCTGAAGGGAAGAGTCATTGGCTGCTTCTCTGCTAACCACAGGAAAACACTACTGCAAGATGGATGATCCATATTAGTGATACCACAGTGGTGTCACTGTGATGGAAAATTGTACAGGTTTTCTTTTTGTCTTTTTCACTATTTTTTCAGAATGCATCACTGACAGTAGTAATATGAAACTGCTCTTATTTGAAATGTAGTAGCCTAGAAAATACATAAACTGATGCCAGTGTGTCTTCTACAGAACAGAAGAATCCCAGGGGGCTCCTGTTATAAGACTGTTCCAGTACGGGTCAACTGTTGCAATATTCAGCAACCTAAATATCATTAAAGTAGTTATTCCCTACTATTCCCTTCCTATCTAACACCTTTTTGAGCAAAAATTTTGATGTTTCCTCCAGTACATGTTTTTGAATATGCTGATCTGGCTTGTTGTTGCAAAACACACGGGTGATACGCAGAAATGAATCTTGTGTTTCCAATCCTACAAAGTAGTGTGTTCATGTGGTTCACTCTGCACCACAGTTTTGCCTCCTGACTCCTCTGCATGGGTACAAGAGACATTTACTTTGTATATTACTTAACTGGTAAAATTAGGATACTCTTCCCCCAAAAAAGTTCTAGAAATGTAAGCTCACTTTAACAGCAATTTTCTATATGATCTGGCACGAAGTTACTGCCATGGAAGGCACTGACAACAGGGAACAATTCCCTTCCAAAGTTGAAAGATATATTTTAAAACCAGGAAACCAATAATTGTGTTTATTCATTTATGCTTTTGAAGCATAAATACAGAGTCCTCCCCGTCCCCAGCATCACTGGGGACAATCAGTGGCAGTTCAACCCTTCCTGAGCCTTTGAACAAACTTTCTTGTAACTCTTACAACTTAGGCTGACTACATACAATACCATTTTATTGCTGCAATGACTGTCAATTAACGTATGCAAATTACAAATTAAAATATGCAAACCATATGTAGATTACACTTATTTTTAAAAGGCTCACCTAAAGAAGGGGATGTAGCTGTCACTTTTAACAATTGCAAACACCTAATAGCAAACGCCTACATGTAAAACTGCTAAAAAGACACATCCATGGTGCAGCGTTGAAGCACATCTGAACTTACATGCTCTTTCAAGATGCAAAATAAGTTTTTTTAGGATTCTTTTTGGCATTTGTTCATGATGTATTGCATACATATGCCTACTAGCAAATGCTTTAAAACAGGATATCTGGAAATATTGCAACAGATAAGTTTGCAGAGAACAACTTTTCCACTGAATATGTAAGCGAGCACATAATGCTCTATGACACAGACGGCAAGTACTAAAACCCCTTGCACCATGAATAAAAAGGAATGACTTGGCTTGGATTATTAAGTCACTGCTTTTCTCTGAGAGGTTGAGCCTGGAAATGGAATCACAAACTCATGAGGAGCTCCAAATTCTTAATTTATCATCATTTTCCCTTGAAAATCTTGAGAGAAAATTTCAAAGCCTTGCTCATGTCCTCCATAATGTCCTATGGCACACAGTAAACTGGGGGCAATTATTTAATCAAGAAGCAATTAATTATTTTCACTCATGTCATAAAGACAGGTACTGAACATGTGGGGAATTGAAACAGAAAGCCTAAAATACTTTCCCTGAAAATACTGCTCTTACAGCCTACTTCCTAACCTACACACAGTTTGACAGAAGTGCAATTGTAGGACAGTAAGTGTTACTGAAGTACTTATAGCAGCAACAATCCAGGAGCCATCACAGCAGTACTGGGCAACCACATATTACTCAGGCAATCCCTCTTTACACACAGGCATGAAAGACACCATTATAAATGTCTCATCCTGAAAAGGGTTAAGGACAACTTCTTCATGTGAGCAAAGCCCATGCTCACAGGCAAACACTCCCAGGAGGCAGAGCGGGAACAGCGCAGGACATGACCAACCTTGGCTGCCTGCTGTCAGCTCGCTGGGAGCTACAAGCCCAGGAGGAGACACCACAGTGGCCTTGTGAAGGCTCCTGCCCCAAACAGGGCTTGGTGGTGGCTGAAGCTGCCTGAGCAAGGCACCATGTGACAGAAACCCTTCTGTGAGGTCCATCACCTCCAGAGGAAGAGCAGTACCAAACAACAGGGAAGGTCACTTCTAAAATAACTACAGCCATTTTCTCATGTGACTGTGCTCTAACAATGTGGTTTGCAACCATTATTTAATTGTAATTTCAGCTAACCATTTTGCAGTAATTGATGGCTGAATAAGAAATCCAACAACTGCCTATATAGCTGAACAAATTATACTCTGCTTATAATACCTTCTAAACTCAGCCACCCACTATGGCTGAAATATTTGATTGCTAAATTGATTTTTCATTAATTTAATCTTCAAGGATGATTATTATTCTGAAGCTGGACCACACACAATAAAAATAGGCATTTTATTAGTCATATAGTCACAAGGCAATAGGGAAAATGGCATGAGCCTGGGCTGATGTATAATTTGTTGTTCCAATGCCAACTTGCAGAACACCATTACCTCATCACAGTTGGTCTGATAGAAGCAAAAAGAAATTTGGGTCTCATTAGTCCTTTTAAAAATTCTTGACCTTGAAAATATGAACGTACTTGGAAGAGATTATTAAATAGCTGTAATAATAAAAAATAATCTCAACACTGAAATTTTAAATTAAGGAAAGCTCTTTCTCATTTCAGAAGACACTTGTTATCAGGAAGACAGTGTGTCCTGAAAGTACTCTGTAATAGTTTCACAGTAAATAAATGTTTTTAAAACCATGGAATGTCACCACCATAAAATACACCCTTGCAAAAATTATAATCAATTATCAAAATGCCTTTAATACACTTTACAAACACATGCCACTGAAACTACTCACACAAATGTTTGTGGGAGAGCTAGAGGGAGACCGTGATGCTTTACCTATGAAAACTTGCTAGGAAGAAACTATGCCTACTTCAGTGAATAAAAGACATGGCTATCAACATAAATTAGGGGTCAGTGCAAACCATCTCAAAATTCTTACTTGCTAATGTTTTTTAATTACTTCTTTTTTTCTGGCAGTCACCATTTTGTAGGTCTTAACTATCCCAGCAGAATACTGCTGACCTCCTCATGGTCTAGAGAGGCCAGTTTTATTTCTAAGGTTAATATTCTCCCCTTTGGCATGAATTTCATTTTATTTCTGGAAGTAACCCAGGCCCAAAAGACTTCAAAAGGATGCCCATCAACTAATGAATTAATAATCTACACCAAAAAATGCCTAAAGCCCTGGACTGACCTGAAACTAGTAGTGTCTCAACCAGATTAGATCCACCACAGGTCTTTAACACTGGATCTTTAAAAAATGGAAATAGAGAAGAAATGAGGGAAAACTAACTTCTCTGTAATTTCTCTCCATATTATGGGTACATAAGAATCATAACAGCTTGTGTGATGAAGGTGTGAGGAAAGGAAGTGTAGTAATACAAAAGATATAGATGGTTCTTGACATATGTCCTTTTTGCTGCTTAGCAACGTGTCAGTGTACTGCATTCTTTTTCTGTTTCAACTTTCTACCAAAAGGATGTTTATACTGGAAGAATTGATTTTTTGCAGAACCCTATGCACAACCTTCTGCAGAGTCGGCAATGGCAAAGCAGTGGATACTGTGCTCTGAATAGACCCCAGAGGGTTCTGTAATTGAAATACTAGAATATTTTTCAAACAAGCCAAGTGCTCTCCAGTAGTGTGAGCCAGGCAAACCCAAGATGCTCAACTCCCTAAGAATTTTCTTCTCCTTTCTTTTAACAGCAACTCTTGTCATACTGCTTCCCCTCCCCCACCCTCAATCTATTACTGTAAAGGAGTAAAGTGAAGAAACACTTCATAGTTGAAATTAGGTAACCTTTGCTCTATCAGAGCCTCTTTCTTTTCTTGCATATATTTTTAAAATTATTTTTATTTCCTAAGGTTGGAATAGCCCGTTACAAGTATATTTTTAATAGGAAAACTTTCCTGTACATTCAATTGTTACTGACAAACATCTCAGGATCAATATTTTTAGCTAACCGGAGCCTTCACATTTATTATCCTGATAGAAATGATGTGCATTTGAATTTCTACTGGTGAAATTCATGTTGCACGGACCTTAACTTCCAAGGTTCCTTTCATATTCTATGCCAAATTCAATCTCTTACTTCAGTAAAAATTACTACCACAGTTTTCCAGTGAAGTAGTTGTAGAAGTTTGCATGCAACAGAGAGAACAGACACTATGTTTTTTGTATTTTTTTTGGATTGCACTTGTGTCAGAAAAGAAGTAAATAATATCACTAAATTTTACTGGTATTAAAGGTGTTTTATATCCTCTTAGAAGACCAGAAGTTTTGTTCGCACCCATTTTCTCTTTCCTTTGCCAAAATTATGAAATATAGGTTTCACATAAATGAAAATAATTCCATACTTTTTTTTAGAATGCAATGTAGCTTTTGCACAATAGTACCTCCTATAAATACATAAATTTTCTAAGTCTGAGTACTTTTGAGCACTGCTGCAGGTACGAATGAGAACATTTGAGTACTTTTGAGCAATGTAGTTATGAATAAGAATTCTCTTTCCATACCTCTCATGGAAAGTTTGTCTTGCTGTTGAATATCAGTTTGAGGTTAAATAAGTTGGCACAGTTTGAGCAAGCTGTATGCATCACATATGATGCATACACAGGTGATTAAGCAATGAAGAACATAAGACTTCATAAATCTGCTTCCCAAATGACTCAGCAAATCACATCACGTGAAAATCACACCATATAAATATTTTCCATGAGTTTACTGAGCTGTGTCTTAAAACTGGTCCATTTCTCTCTTCACTGATGCTGATTCAGACCCCACTGATCACTAGAAATATTCTTTTAATTTCCAGCCTATATTCACTCATGTCCACTTGTTTTTAGTCTCAAGTGTCACTTTTCTCTGACCCTGCTGTTTCCCCGCTGAAGAGCATGTGGACAGCAACCCATATATTACTGCACTAAACAAGCCACAACCTTTTACTTTGTTTGCAGTACATTTTGTTTGCTTCCAGATCATTCTACTTGCCCCTATAACCCTTCCTAACACTTGCATCACTTGGATTTAATCTTCCTTAAAAGCGGGTGTACAGTTTTTGAAAAAGCAAGCTCTCCAGTGCTGCTACAACATTAACACTTCCCAATCTTCACAGGAAATGTCTCATTTGATACTTTCTAGGATCACATTGCTTTCTTCACAGCTGTATCACATTGGTTACTCATAGTTATTCTATGACTGATTGTTACACACAGGTCTTTTGCCTCCTCTGTCATTTTCAACTGATAAGTCTCTAGCAGAAATTCTTTCCAGCAGGCCTTAAGTGCCATCAGTACTCTTAAATTTAATCTTATTTCTATTTCTTTAGTCCTCAAGGTCAGAATATTTTTCCTGCATAATATTCTGATCATCCTTTATATTAATGATGTCTCACAATATTTTGCCACCACCAAATTCCATTCCTCCAGTTCTACATTTTGTTCCAAAACCATTAATTAAAATGTTACATAAGTACTCTAGATTGATCTTTGAAAAATTCCACTGATATGTTCCTTCTACTGTGACAGTTCTCCATTTAACATAACCTGTTGTTATGGCTTTTTTACTCAGGTCTATTCCATTCTGCAGTGCCACTGCTAACATCCACCTTGTTCAGCTGGACTATTAATTTCCCATGTGTGATCCTGTATCAAATGTTGAACTTTGACTAATATCAGGCCTACCACATTTTCTGAATGTCTAGTTCTTCAGTGTAGACTGGGATAATAACCTTGATAAATCTATGTCGCATTTGTTTGAATGTTCTAATACTGTGGTTGCATAAAACTAATTTAAAGGTCAGACAAAATGAGACTGTAGTAAATCACCTCTTATGAAAATTGTCATTAAAGAAACTTTATTTCACAGCAACCTACGAAATAAAGACAACTTATATGCAAAAATTTAACTAAAGCACTTAAAAATCAGCTATTAACCAGCAGTGATCTAAATCAGTTGTAAGAAAAAGTATAATTTATAATGTAGATTTGGTATAGAGCCTTACGATACAATGTGTAGCAAGAAATAAACATTCTTATATGAACCTTTGTTTAAAACATAGCTATCCTCCTATGTCTATTAACAAAGCATTTTGACATATTCACAATACGAGTTGAAAAGCACAGATCTGGAAAAATCTGTCTAGCTTCTTTCTCATTGCCTGTGGAGCATAGCAAGAAAATAAGTGGTAGACAGAAAAATTAAAAATGACAAATACATGAATTTTTGCTCTTCAAACAGCACATTTTCCAGGCTGGTTACAGACTTGATTAGTAGCTGATTAGCATTGTACTCTAGCAGGGATTTTGAGTTTGCTATTGCTAGAAAGCAAGTGAACATAGCTGTTAGCCTAAATTCAGTAGTTATTATGTGGCTGTGGAAAGAGTTTTTGGAAAATGTTCTGCGCCACTGGACCCATTTTTTCCTGGAGCTTTTTAGATCTTTATGGGGGAACTGTACTTACCCAGAAGGCAACCACTAAGCACTGATAACAAGGAGGTTTCTGAGAGCATGTAACTAAATTAACATGCCTATCCACAGCTGAAAGGAAAGTCTGACCAGGCTGTAACACTGCAGCTTGCCTGAGCTTTAAACATCACGTTGAAAGCAGCCACAAACAGTGAATATGGCAGTATGCTATCTCATTTGAAAGGATGTTCTGAACGAAAGACTGCCCAGACCCAGACCAGAGGCCAGCTGTGCCTCGCTGCCTTCTCCTGCTTTCTGGAACTCCACAATGTCCCATCTGGAACATGCTGGGGGAGCTCCTGCCCTTCCTGATGTGATGGAGGCTGCTGACATGATCCCGCATAACTCAGGAGGTGGGTATGACAGCTGTGTGGCTGCCATACGGTTGACTCCTGATTTACCTGGATCACAGGACAATCACCTCTGTAGTCAGACAATGGGATGAGGGGCCACCAAACATTTCCCAAAGGAAAGCCCATAGGTTTGGAAATACTGCCAAGAATATCAAATCACCAGTTCCCTCCAGAATATTACGTTTAGGTCAGTTCTGCAGCCTTAGCTCCAAGTGACTTAAAGATCTGGGTGTGGGATGTTTAAAAGCCTGTTTAAAGCTCAGGAGTGATGACCCTTTTCCTTTGGTGCAGTGTCTATCATATGAATAAAGTTAAGTTTCTGCAAGAGCTTCCTTCTCTCACTTCCACACTTGAAGAACAGGTTTTGAATTTATGTCCTTCACCATGGAATTTATTAATATAAACTTGCAATGTAAAATGTTTCTACAATTTAAATATGATCTATCCATGACAGTGAACGGGTTCCTGTCATCATTGAACTAAATTTAATCCTGTTTCCCAAAATTGTTACAGAACACTAAGAAATGCTGCTGACACCTCAGAGATTGTTGGGTTATTGGAATTAGTAAGACCTTCTGGTACGCACTGTAGCATACATGTAGGCAAAGTTAGAACTTTCCAAGAAGGAAAAATAAAAAAACTGATTGCAGACAGCAAGAGCAGGAAGAAAAAAAAGAAGTGGTCTGAAGACTGAATCAGATTATGTTAATTAAAAGATGAAAACTGTTGCTTTTTGAGTGAAGTTATTAGTGAGGACTTTCAGGCAGAACCTATTTTGTCCTACAACTTCAATATCAGAAATTAAAGTTCGAAGGTATAGTACCAAGTACATTGGTAAGCAACAGCTGAAAAATTGAGGAAAATCAGCCATTTCCTAGATTACCACAGTACCTTCTCTTATTTTCTGTTAAAATGTTATATATGTATTCACCACAGATACAGTTGAATATAAGAGTAACTCATGTTTTTCTATGTGATGAGCTAGACTATGCATCTTTTTCTAGAGCAGCAACTTACATGACTGTGGGGTTGAACTTCTCCACATGCTTTTGAGCAGTGCTTTTGCATGGAACTACAGCAATCTGAGCAGGCAAAGTCAGCGGGGATGGGCCCCAATATTTCACGTTATGGAAAGTAACAACAAAATAGATAAAAATAACAGAGTTCATTACTGCACGAGTTACTTCTATTACTAAAGGAACTGCAGGTGTCAGAATAACTCCTCATCTGCTCTACATATATCACTGGAACTTGCACTATCTCTATAACAAAGTTGTCTCTGTAACTCATCCTGTGGGCACATGCATTCTACTGATCTCTCTCATGGACAGTAGTACATGTTTGCTCACTCCTTTATAAAATTCCTTTCCAAAAGAAAACCCAAGCAAGCATGGGGACTACAATCCTGTTCTGTCAGCTTAAGAAAGACTCCAAACAAAAAAGGAATCTGTTCTTTAACACACTGCCTTCATTTCTGTGACTTCATGAATGAGAGAGTCTTTCCTCAGACTTTCCTCAGTAACTGCAGGGTTTCTGTTCACAGCATTGTATTTCCCCACGCCAGAGCAAGGCAACATGGCACAAGGTAGTGCTGACCTGGGTCCTGAGGAAGCACCTCAGTTGGCCTCAACTTACACGCCTCACATATACCAGACCAGATTCTATACCCCTGCCAACAAGCAAGGGGTGCCCTGGGTGGGTATCTGGTCTCCTGATTAGCTTCTAGAGGCTGCCCTGGTATGTCAAGCATGCACAGATGGAACATAATCTACTGGTCAAAATCCTGTGTTTAGATTAGTTGAAAGCCATAATAACAACTGCTTGCTTGCAGGTATAGTGCAGGAAAAGGTCTGCAAGAAATTTCTTCACACCTCTGCACAGTGGAGTGGATATGAAGTAAATAGAATTTAACTCATCAAAGTGAGCTTCTGGTTAACTACTACCTCTATTTTTTAATTGTTTTAATTATTTTAATAATATAGGCTTAGTTTGCTATGGAAGAAGAATAATTAATGGTTTATTCATACAGATACAATGATGTCAAACAGCATAATGAATCTGTAACCAATGTTTAAGCTTAAATAGCTCACTATTGTATAAACTGTTACCTCATTATTTTATACATATGTCTAAGGGTGTATGTCTGTGTACACATTCCAAATATAATCACCAACAAATCTTGATTATAAAATGAAGGGAAAGCTTTAAAAATCTAACAAGTATTATCACATAAATTTTAGAAAAATTACACATAACAGACCAACATGCCAAATAGCTGTCTTAACAGTTTATATTTGGCACTCAGATGATGAGTACCTTGTAGTTAATAGTCAAAGATGTCACCTAAACAGAATGCTTTTCAGATATTTTAAACTGTGTAAAACTCAATATACCCTTTCTAACTTAGAGCTTTTTTTCAAGCTAGGGGACAATGTCTATACACTTTAAATCAAATAAATAGCTGCAAATCTAATTTGCAGATTCATCATACACAAAGCTCTTCTGAAAATTCTTAAGCGCTGCTTTTGCCTATATACATAATATGTGAACATACATATTGTACCACCACCAAAAATATTTTTATAGGATTTTCATCCCTCCCAAAGGACTTTCAAATCAGAATTCAGGATCTGAGTTTTACATCCTCATTTTGAAAAATCTAATGTTCCTTGCCATTTATGAGGCTTTAATTTAAATAATTTAAAAAATACATTAATTAAAGATCATATGTAGAAGAGTAGCTACATATACCTGGACATGACCTACAGGATGAATTAAAGGAAAAGCTGAAGTATAATCAACACACTGCACATTTTGGTAAGTCAGTGCTAGATTTTTCTCCGAGAGAGAAGCGGTTCCTGCTGGGATGTTATTTAATATGGTAGAACAGACTCTAACCAGCTGGTCCTTTTATATCCAAGGAAACAGAAAAAACAGACTGGAGATGTCTTACTATTACTTTTGCAAGCTGTTAGTTTGAACAAGCTACTTACAATACAGAAAACAGCTATTGATTCTTTAATGAGTGGAGTACATAGCACAGTATTTGATCTTGCATGCAAGGCACTTCTTGTAATGGAAAGTTATTCTAGAAGAGAGTACAAAATTAATAACCTATTAACAGGAAAAATCAACAGCACACAGATGCAAAGGTAAATACCAAAAAATAAATAAACGGATAATACCACTGCTGGTAGATTTGTGAAGAACCTTGCCTGTATTATTACATTAACTGCATTAGTCATGTAAATCATAACTAGGTTAAAAGAACAAGTTTGGGTTTTTTTCATACAGTGATAATCTTTGTATTAAACCAGCTAAAAGTCAAACTTCTTCAAATGGAACAGTAAACCACATGCTGATGCATAGCAGCAAATCTTATTTCCAAAGCCAAAAAAGTTTCAATTGTAAATATTCAAAATGATTTTGGCTATCGTAATTTTCCACATATCAAAGATTATTAATTTTATTATTACATTGCCTCTTACAGCCATACATTCTTAATTTTATCAACCCAATACAGAATTTGACTCTGACAGAAGCTGAATATTGTCATAAGTATCCAGTGTCTCTGCTGACCACTCACTTGGTAGTTGACCAAAAATTTTCCAAGGAATCCCAAAGCCTTCCAGTTTTAATTAACAGATTGTATTTAGCATTCTTCCTGACCAAGGGTATAAAGAATCTTGTTAAATAGCTATAGTAATCAGATAAAAATATGGATATATTGACACTGTTTCCCCTCTTAAAATACCTCTGCTAACAGCAAAACTCTCTCACCTGGAGAAGAGCTAGAAAACCGTCTGACAGAATACTAATTCTCAATACTTCTATGCATTTACAAGGTATCAAATGGTATTAAAACTGCCCAACTACTACACTAATGTACCTCCCCCTGGAAAGACTGAGGGGTTTATTTCCACTTTTCTATCACAGTGGATCTCACGGAGAGTGCTACATGCTTCAGTGCTGGATACACATTAGTCCTGTGGCAATTTTCCTGGAATTGCACATTTGAGAGACTCACATAGCCTAGAGATAGATTAGTGATTAACTGATATTTCTTATAAAATCCTAGGCTGGACTGGCTGAATATTGACAGCAAACAGATTTGTACCTAATGCAATGGAGGAGATATTATTTAAATATTTAAACTGTATTTAGGACTGTGCTTTTCATCTGCAAACCATTTAGTAATCTAGGTTTCCTTTATGAGATTATGGGATGTTCACTGGCATATCAGGTACAAAACAGAAAGGCCAAATTGCTGAGCGACATCTTCGTCTTACTTCTCAGGGATTGTTCTTACTTCAGGGAGTTTTGTGCAAAAAGCTAGGTTTAGCATGTTTTTGGGGCACACTGCTCCATTTCAGTGAGTGCAAATATATCATCTTCCCTCTTTTATGATTCCTCAGAGAAGTGACATGGGGTTAGTGTGTGTTTACAGATGTTCTCACAGTAAAAGTTGTTTGAAGGAAAATACTCAGCTTCTCAAGCAGGTTACATGTAATTGTGTATTACCTGTTATTAGGTACAAACCCCAACAATAGCAGCACAAAATTCCTGTTCAATTATATGAGGCATCAGGTGTCATTCAAAGGACAAGATCCAGCATAGAACATGACAAGCTGAATGTGTTGGGATATCTAGTGAAAAGCTGGGTATATCAATTCGATTTCAGCTCAGGGATGATGAAGGTACTTTCTAATGCTTCTGTGCAGGGGTGAAAAAATGATGGCAAGAAGCCCTTCTCCAAGCACCAAAACATGGTGTTAGGTACTAAGGATCCTATTCTCTTAGTAATAAGATTTTATGACTACTTCAGTGTTTTGTAACTGTTTTACTTTTCATGAGACTTTAAAATTAAATGTAATTTCAAAAAGTTAAATACTCTACTGTGGGTTTACATTCTGTGTACATCCAAAACAGCTGTCCTGTACATTCCCTCATTAGGCACCTAGGGAATGCTAATATTAAATACAAAACAGACATGTTTTTTTTCTCTTTCAACAGTGAGAAGTTCAAAAGAATAAACATTTTCTATTGTTAATTAAACAATACATACTCATATTATTCAAATCCATTTTCAAAACACACTGGCTGACTACAGAACTGCATAGCTGAGTCACACACCAAGACAGAAGTCAGTAAAAATTACAGCTGTCCATTGCAGCTGCGGTATCCATTATGCTGGGATTTAACAACAGAAAATAGAAATTCCACTGGAGGCCAGAAAGCTAAGAACTATAAATCAAGCAAGTACATTGCTGTTGCACTTCAAAATGACATCCATCCATTTGAGATACCTAAGTAATGGACAAGCAAATTGTGACAATATTAACAAAATTCTTAAAACACACCATTGCAATTTTTAAGGATACAGTTAGCAAGGACATCACATTCATGTGACTTTTTGTATGTGTCTAATTTTAACATAGAGATGCAGGGCTGGGTTTTCATTCTGAAATTTAGCATCTTTGAGATGCACAGTGCCAATAGGTGTCTTAACAAGGGCTAGAACTGTGTCTTGTTATATGAAACTGAAGAGGCTGGTGGGTGTATCTGTCCCATGTGTCACCCATCAGGCAGAAAAGGGAGGAACAAGAATGTGTCCTTTAAGGATATAGTAAGAGAAGGTTTTTCAGTTTTGTGTGATGGGATATGCATGTTCCCAGGGATATAACCTACAAATAGAAGCACCCCTAAAAGAAAGGTGATGCACAGATGAAAAGTTATATGCCTGCAGTTTAACTTAACCTTAGTTGGCTATTTTTGCATATGGGTATATGCTCAAACTAAAAACATCTAATATATTAGCATAATTTTTCCCAGTAGAAATTAGGGTGCCACCTAAGTGCTGACTTCAACTTTAAGCTCCTTAGGAGACAGCAGTTCACTTGATCCAGCCAGAGAGGTACTTCTAATTTTAGGGGCCTAATCTGACCCTTTTGTTCCTCATAATCTGTTGGAGATTCTTCCATTCCCATCTCACCAAAAAAATTGACCTTTAAGATAAAAAAAAGCCACCAGTCTCCCAAAATTTCTCCTTGTACCACTACAAAATACAACTTGGGGATTGGAGGAGTTCAGAAAGAACACTGGGTTTCTTGTGTTGTTGTGGTGTTTGGGCTCTGGCTGAACTCCTAGTGAAATCCATGGGATTAGCAGGCACTGGCTGTCAGCTGTGCATCACAGGCCTTCATAACTGGGATTTCATAACAGTTCCTATATGGGCTGATCAGCACAGGGAGTGTAGTCACCAGGAAGAAGAAAACTACAAATGATTAAGTGTTTGAATGGAAGACAGTTTTCCCTTCCAAACCTCTGGATCTGTGTCAGGTCCCTAAAATTACATTCATGTTATATGGCTGATTCCACAAGGTCTCAGCCTGTCCTCAGACTTATCCCAGATGGATTGTGCCTGAAATATCCAGTGAAAACTCAAGCGCTGTGGAATGGAGGGGTCATCAAACAAACCACAGCTTTACTTTCAGCTGCCCAGCTGCCTGGGCAAGGCTTCAGCCCTGAAGGACTATGCCATAGGGGAAGTGTATCCCCAAAGAAACAGTCCTTAGCACATGTGCTTAGTGTTCTTGGGACTTATTTCCATGGTATCTTCCAACACCAGCTCTGGTGATTAATTCTGCCTGCAGGTTGCAATTTCTCCTCCGCAATTTCTGTTATTTACTTCCTGTCCGATCCAAAGGTTGTTTTGTATTATTTTATTGTAGGTAGTGGCTCTGTTTCACATGACTGAACACAGCCACGTGAGACAGGACATGCCAATTTCTCACCTTTCTAAGGGTGGCCTAGCCAGTGTAATTGATTCAATTGCTATCAGAGTCAGCTAGCAATTACCTGGCTGAGTGAGAGATCATAACTACTTTTTAATTAAAAAAAAATCAAAAATTATTTTTATTTTTAAATAATTTCAGTTATTCTGGTTGGTTTTTTTGTTGTCAAAATATGCAGGAAATACCTAAATGCTAAGAAAACTACTTCAATTGAGGAAGAGATATATAAATATTTCCATTTCAAAAAGACTTCACAGCTTAAAGACCTGCTGTTAGTCCTTATTTTTATGTAATTCCTCATTTCTCTTTTCAAAAACCATAGTATGATTTCAGTATGCCTGAAAACCTCAAGAATTGTATTTTTGTTTCTATGGAACAAAAACTTTTCCCAATACTCACCCTTTTCCATTTATCTGAAAATGCATTGTATAGAGAATTCAGAGTCTCTATGAACTGCAGCATAATAAAGCTCTTCTAAGTTTCTTTTGAAAAGTGGCTGGAGCTCATAACTTTCTGAAAATAAGCTTGTTGTTATATGCTGTATCATTTCAGCACCAAATCCCAGTCCCTGTTGCCCATCCATGCCCAGAGTTGAGTTTTTCCTTTAACTTCACAGCCGGGAGAGTTCAAACAGATCAGACTCTTGGTCACAAAACAGACTCTTAGAGTATCAGTTCATGAAAGGCTCTTTATGCAAGTAGAGCCAAGTCAACATATGCTCCAAAGCAGCCTCCTCTACATCTGCATCTCAGTAAAACAGCAACTGAGGCTTCCACCCCACCCTTGCCAGTAGAGGACTCATGCACGCAAATACTCCCTCAACAAGCAAAATGTAAAATGTGTGTTTGCATGTATATTCTCTTCCTCTTCCATAGAAAGAAAAAACAAGAAAAAAAAAAGACTATAAACTACAATAAATTTAAAGAAAAAAAACCCAAACCAACAAAACCAGGAGTTACATGTGGATTTCTTTCAATATATACAACCGTTTTACACACAAAAAAAAGCATGAAAATGTAGAGTGCTAGGGTTTATAATTTTATTGTCAGTATGTGTGAAGCCATATTTTAAAATATTCTGGATTTTCAGGCAGGTGAATTAATAATGTGAATACCACATTAATATTGTAGGACATGATTCTGCAAAAGAGTTATGCATGTATTAAACTTTACTTATACAATAAGCCCCATTGAATTCAGGAGCTGGCTTGAAAGAGTACTGCAAATGATACAGTTCCAAAAATAATGAACTGCATTATTCATTACATGTATAAGAAAATAGCACCGTATATACATATGTATGCTTGCGTACATTTTTATTGTAGACAAGAGCTCCGGTTAAGTTTGCCTAATATTTTTTATTATAATACATTGGTTTCAGTTGCTTACGTCTTTGCCAAGCTGTAATTTTTTCGCTGAAATTTTCCAGGCTAGATGTTGCCTCAGATTAAATTTTATCTTTTAACTTTCAACAAAAGGAGTTTCTGTGTCTCCAAAAGAAGAAAGCATGTTAAAAAGACATGTTGTTTGCTTGTGTTAAAAATAAAAAGTCAGAATCTTTTCCTTTACTGGGAAGCTCGTATATCTTGATGGGGGAAGCAGGAATGGGAAGTATGGAAGGATGAAGATAAAGGGTAAAATACAAAAGTTTCCCTAATATCTAGAGTATGGTTTTACTGTGATTGAAAAATCACTTCTCAAAATTCTGATTACTAATGCAATTCACAGACATGCTATGCCTGTCCTTTTTTTTCTCTATCTATATTTCTCTCTGTGCCTTTATATTACAAACACATGGCCTCTTCCTCTTGTTTGCACCAACTCTAGTGCATGTGCAGTCAGGTGGCAAGTGAGTTTAGGGAGCTGCTATGGCAGGAAAATAACCAGCATTTAAAGTAATTAAGCTTCTATGGACCTGAACTTTGAAAGAAGTGATGCAAATGAAGCTGGAAGAGGAAATGTAGGAGAGGTAAAAGAACTATTTAATCTAAAAGAGAATGTTGATATGATCAAAAAGAATAGCTGTAAGCAATTATGGAGAAATGTAAACTAGAAATTACAAAAGAGCTTTTAAGCATTATCACCTTGTATTCTAAAATAACTTTCTGCCAGCAGTACTGAGAAAACAATCCTAAATAATGGAGCTTGACCAATTTAATAAAGGGATTATATGACATGGTGGCCTGTGGTACCACACTACTGGACTTACTGCATTTCTCTGTTATGCCCCCTTAGTAGTGGCATTCAGAGCCAAACTCCCTGGTCACAAAAGCAGCGTCCCTTGATGAGCACCAGCGTGATCTGTCGATGCCCTCTAGAGCACGGGAGAACCCGGGTGGGCTCAGTACAACGTGTACCTGCGTCTGCTGCCAGCTGCAGTGGCAGTAGGTGCCTGCAGCCAGGCTGTAACCCACCACACGAGGCTCTCGTGCTGAGAAAGTCACAGGTTACTGAGCCTGTCAATTTCTGCCCTCCTCGCACTCACCACTCAAGTGCCTGCAATGGGTGCTAATGACGCAAGAGCACCCTCTCAGCATCACATCAAAAACTCAAAAGTTACGAAACTCTGTTACTGTTGCTTTTTCAACTCTAAAGTGCGGTCTTGTCCTTGTGTGCAACTTTTAATTACATGACCTCCGTTTATCTTTTTCCACTGGCGGGGGAAAGGATCATTTAAAAACATTCTGCTAATATACTATATACGTCTTGACTTACATGTGAAAGTAGTTACTACCTGTGAAACTCATTTCAACACATTTCTCAGGCTGCCACGAAGGTAACTCTCTACTTCAGTTCCTCATTTCACTGCATGCTATAGTTCATGCATTCCCTTAGGACACAATTTTTATTTTTAGAGAAGCCTCTATTTGCTGACTGTTGTGAAAGGAACACTCAGGAGATGTGATTAGCAGTCACTTGTTTCAGTAAACATTGAATGTAACATATGCCTCTCAAGTAATGTGTATCCAAACATACAATTTACAAATAATTAACATCATGTTAATTAGTCACATTAATTTATGCCACTTTGTGGAATTATTTCCTCAGAGTCTTTAGGAATGCTGCCAGCAGTTTGAGCCAAAGAGTGTGAAAATTTGCTTGAAGTAACTGTTGTGACTGGCTGTGACACACAGCTTGAACAACAAGCGACGAGGGGCCACAAAGCCTGACTGAAGAGCGGGGAGGCGCCGAGGTGGATTGGCGCTGACAGCGCCGGGCGCGGGCAGCAGCCGGGGAGCGCTCCCCGGGCAGGGCTGGCGCACACGCTCGCGCTTCCCCGCCTCCTGCCCCACGCCTCTCTCCAAAAAACACGCGCAGGAGGTGCTCAGCAACATCCTGACAAATTCTTGTAATTACTGGGGGTTATTTCAAAGGATGAATCTTAGAAAAAAAAGCTGTTGAAACCAAGCATAACTTCAGAACTGATAAATGCCAAAATTAAGCTTTAACTTCTCCAAAACAAAAGAGAAGCCATTTGGAATACTGGCACAATCTCAAAAAAAAATCAGGCACGGCTATTCTTAAATGTGTGAGAATGGAGCTACTAAACACAGCTGTACATTTCAGTAATACAATATGAAATGTGCCTTGCATAGAAGAAAAAGAGTTGCTGTCTGAGATTTGAGATGGTGAGGCCAAACACAGTAAGAAACAAAAGAAACTATCTGCCATCACTTATGTTTTGTAATCAATAGTTCTGCTTGCATAAGTAATGATGCATTGGGATTGCTACTGTTTAATTTTTAGGAAAACCAAAATTACTCCAGATCAGTAAATGATTGGGCAAAGAATAGCATCACCAGTTTCTCCTAATACACCTGAATTCCAAATTACAGGAGTATTAGAAACATCCCAGCTCGCACTATAAATTCATCACATTTCTAGAAGAAAAAGAGCAGACTGGAGAAACATCTCAAATGATAAATACATGCAGCATTCTAGGAAGGCCATGCTATGACTGATAATGAGACACCCAGAGAGTCAGGCAGATACAGGCCCTGAGAAATGCATTAAGAATCTTTTTTTATTAATCCTTCTTCCTGTGCCAAGGACCATGAGCCATGATGTTAATACAAACTGACTTATGCAGAGTTTAAAAAAACTACAGTGTTGTCCCAGACTTGGGGTTTCAGTGCAGGGAAAAATCCCCAATGGTGCCTGTCTTGCCTTACTGCAGCATGAGCACTTTTACTCTCCCTCAGACAGACACAATACTTCAGTGAATGACTTTAACTAGTTGCTGAGAAAAAAAGATTTTCTGCTGCTGCTGTTTGCACACCTCTTCAGAAGCAACTGCTGGGACTTTAAAACAGAAATGAAGACAAATGGTATGGGCCTGATCTGTTGCCCACTGAAATCACTGGACAAAATCCTCTTTTCAAATGATCCACGTTTCGGTTTGCACTGTGTACTCCTGCACAGCACTTATATGTAGGAGCATATTAGCAAACCGCAAGCTGTATGGAGAGGGACAGGTAAGAGTCCCACATACAGAGTACATTAAGATGAGATAGAGATGACACATAAAGTTTTGAAGCTCTCTATCACCTTTTATACACTTATCCCACATACAGCTATAGACATCCATATGCATACCACTGCATGTAGTATAAGTAAAGAATTAGTTTCCCCAGTCCATCAAAGATACTTTCCCAAAAATATGGGAACCATTGCAGGTTATCTAGCACAACCAATTCAGCTTGCTATAGAAATAAAAAAATAAATAAACAAATACTAAATCATACATATTATATATAATTTTATATGTATGTATATTTATGACACCCACTATATTCCAAGCACTACAAGCTGTTTTGGGGGATGCTTATCTGGCTTATTTTTTCTTTTATTGTCTTTATACTTTACAGATAATTAACCAAACTCTTGCAGAACAGTATCTGAACAAGTGAAAAGTACTGAGTAAAGCACAGAATGCCACTGAGAATTTGAAAGAAGGGTATCTTTCACACAGTTTAGGAGGTTTGATCTGCCCTTCCAAGTGATCAGGAAGAGAGCAGTGCAACTCTTCTCAATATAAAAGCTCACTTAGTACAATCACTCTTACTGCACCTCCATTCCAAACTTATTTTAAATGCTAGTAGGGGTATCCTGTCTTTTATGTGAGCAGATGATAAAACATCCATTACTGCCCAGGTATTTTTGGAAGAAGATGTCACAGAACAGAAGTATATATTTCAACGCTTTTCAAGGAATAACTTTAATGACTTAGTTCAGCTTCTTTAAGGTTGCCAGCATCCTCTAAAATAAGGACATTGAAAATATTTGTGTAGGCCTGGATTCTGTGCAGATGCCCTCTGTATTTGCAGGGCTGTGGTACCTTCCACTGTTGAGTATGATTTTTTTGACAATTCAATAAAATTTTCTCCTAGTCATTTTTCATGCTAATTGTGAGCCTTTTGCTAGAGCAGCCAGTCCTGCTGAAAAGCCCCCCAGCGCATTCAGGCATGTTTGACCATATGGCACCTTGTTGTATTCAATAGAAACTCTACAGTTCTACCTAGTATTGTACCATCCCTCAGCCCCCTTCAATGGTTGCTGCTGTGCCCACCTGTTGTCTCTCATGCTTTTGAGTGTAAGTTCTTTTACAGTCCTTTTTTATATATAATTCATTACATGTGCATATGCATCAGCCACACAAAAGGAACCTAAGAACTAGATGGCCACAAAACAGACCACATTAGAAACATGTGTCATTAATTAATAAAAAATCAATGGCAGTTATGCTGGAGACGTTTTAAGAGAGAAGAGTCTAATGCAGGAGACAGTAAATTAGTTTCTAGTTTGGGTTGAAACATCATTTTCTAAATTAGTTTGAGTCTAATTTATAATTAATACACGCTGTGGCCAAAAAGAACTGCTCTGATCATCTAGTCTGACCTTGTCTATACACAGAATAGAATTTTCCTGAGATGCAACTCTTGTAAGAGTTATCTCATTTCATTTTAGTCTCCAACTGATGAGTCTGCCACCTTCCCTGGTGAGCTGTTCCCATGCTAAATTACCTTAATACAAGGAAAATCTGTCTCCTCCGAGGCCAAATTTGTTCAAGTTCAATGTTTACCCACGGGACCCTCATGTGCTTTTGTTTGTGATATCTAAGCTGCCAACAAGCCTGTCTTCCACAGGTAATTATCCATGTCCAGTCCTAGAGTTATGTCTCAATCACAAACTGACTCAGCTCCTTCTGCTCCTCAGATAATTCCTCTAAGACTTTTAATTGTACTTCTCTGTGCCTCTTGATCCTATAGCATTTATTATACCAGATACTGTTTCACATTTTCTTTCACTACAGATGGCAAACTTCTCATTTCATCTACCATTTCATCTCCTACTTCTCTTCAAACATTGAACAGAATTATTAACTGAATGTTTCTGTATTTTTTTGGTTTTTGTATTATTTGATTTTATATTCTTCATATTCCAATGGGCCTAGTCTTGGATTAAGGTGATTTTTATTCCTAATATAATTTAAAATCTTTCTTGCTATTTTAATTCTATTTCTACTTATATCTCACTGATTTCTTTAGCTTCTCTTCTTCACTGCCTGCATTTTTAACCTGTAATTTAAATTCAGTGCTTCTACTTTCACTTTTCCCCATTACTTCTATATTTATTTGTATTACTTTTTAAAGATAATTCTATATGTCATCTATCAGGGACTTTTCAGAATGTTTTTCATGTTTTTAAAGTCATGGCTTTTGGATCCACCAGGACAATCTCTTTCAACAATACCAAAGACTTACAATTCCAAATTTAAATATAATATTGCCATCTTTATGTCAGGAGAGACTTCAGCTTTGGTTAAAAGGTGGGATTTTTTGAAGTATGAAGTGTAGACATTATTTGCTGGTGCAACAGTTTCTATTCACATATATAATGATCATGAGTTGCATATGCAACAAATGCTTTTCATACATCCAGTGTTAACTCCTGGTTCATCTACAGAAGTCCCTGTCCTGAGCAGTATTTCCTTTGCTAATGAAAAAGGATCTTAGCTTTAGGAATTCAAAGGTACCTCTGATTCTGCTCACATCCAAATTCCCCATCATGCTGCAACTTGGGAATCTTTATGTTCACTAGGATTTATGTGCCTAACGGGGAAAGCCTTTTCTTAAGAGTGGATAAGGTTTAACAATGGGTGCCTTAGTTGGAGAGAAAGAAAGAATCTGGAATTTCATTTGTTATCTATATACACTGAAAAATGATAAGCCATGTGCCTCTTCAGAGACCTGGAGAGCTTCTGGCTCATATTAAGATGAATAAGTAAGATAAGAATGAAGGTATTATTTGGTCATTTCCTGAAACCATGTAAAATCATTCCCTGAGGTACACTTCTCTGACTTTTCTCAACCTCTTATTTACCTAAATTTTAATCCAGCTCAACTGTTTTATTTAACCACTCCACAGTGGAGAGCACTGTAGGGCCCATATAACATTCTTCCATAACATTCAGTCTAAATCTGCTCTTTTTCTTTATCTCCCTTTCAAACAAATGGACTTGAGCTTTCAAGCAATGGTGGTCAGTCCATACCCACCCAATTACAACGCTTTTGAAAAGTCTCCTGGAAGCAGATTGCTTCTTTGTTAAGCAGTTTTATGGTTATGCTGTGGCAAAGAGGTGGTGTGGTAATGAATCTGGGGGCAAAGACACAATGTCTCTCAATACTTTGATAATCTAACATCTAATGATCTCAACATCTAAGAACAAAAAAATGTGATCTTGGAGAGAACAGCATGCTTCCTTCATGGTGTGTAGAGCTAAATGTGTTTCTCAATGTTTACATACGGATGCAGAAAAGATAGCCTTTAAATTCTTATGTAAGCAGAAGCATAAATAAAGCTAGGCACACGCAAGGAATTCTTATGAGAAAGGATTCAAAACAGAGACATGAAATCTCTCATGGGTGTGGGTTTTCATTGCTGATGTGGTAATCTTTCTATCTGGTTATCACAGAAACAGGCAGATGCATTCCAAATCGCAGTTACAAAACAAATTTAATTTACACAGCCAATCCTCGGAGCTGTATGTTTGCAAGTGCAATATGTACTATTCACCTGATAGTCAATCACAACTAAACTTGTAAGTCCCTATTAAAAAGGGACTAAAAGCTTCTTCAGTGCCTTAATGCATATGCTCTATAGTCTATACCGATGAGTTACTAACTATATTAAAGCCCATACTGAATTGAGAGCACAAATTTGTTGTAGATATTGTATATTTATTAGTTTCCAGGGAAGATTATAGTCTAGAAATAAAATACAATTTTTAGTGTTCCTAGGATCCTTATGAGTGTCCTCATGCAAGTTTTTCTGAAATTTTTGTTTTCTTCCAATTCAGAGAGTTTTTTGAAAAATGAAAATTGGACCCAGTTTCTTTTTAACAATAACAGACTGAAAAAATCTGCATGTCAGAGTGTAGTAGGTTGAAACATAGTTGATGGACAAGCTGTGAGACAAGGGTGAGACTGGATTCCATGCAGGGGGGATTGGATGCAGGGAACCAAAAAGATTCACCCGTTTAACACGGGACCGTGTGCCTATGCGGACAATGTGCATCTAGAATTTGAAACAGCCTAAACTTACTTTAGATCTTAGGCTATAAAGTTATCTTTGTACAAACTTATGATCAAACGTAAATTGTAGGAAATAATTTATAATGAAATCACAGGCAGTGGCTGCAAGCGTAACCAAAGTGGGCAAGGGTGATCAGCAGTGAACAAGGCAAGCAGAAACATATAGCCAGATTCTGCTCTACTGATATGGAACCACACAACCTGGAATCCAAGGTTACTTTTAAATAATATAGAATTAAAGAAGTACTTTAAAAGGCATTTATGCTGTATTTTCATCTCTTCATACCGTTTTATCTGTACATGAAAAATATATTGTCAATGGAATGAAGACAACAAGGGTCTAAAGAAAACTTGGGGTTTTTTAGCTTTTTCATCTGCTTTGAAATCCTCCTTAGACATAAGTTTTTGCTTAAAACAAACAGAGGTGAATAAATCAGTTGATCAGCATTCCCCTAGAGCTGCCTGCATTAACTTTCTTGGCATGATCTCATCACTTAAGTCAATATGACTTAAGAGTTTCTCTAACAGTTTATTTGCCTCTAACTCTATACTGTTCCTGAATCTAAATTTCAGTCTACTGAACAGAAAAATGGATAGCCCAGAGATTTACTGTCACAAGAAGGAGAAGTTTTCCTTGCAGACCTGAAATAGGGAGCTGCTTTTTTTCAGACACAGAAGGTTCTCCATATGGTCAACTTTTTGTTTAGTAAATCAGAAGTATTCCAGAAGGAAAGTAATCTTTGTACCTGTACCTAGGTATTCCACATTACTAAATCCAATACATCTATCTCTATTCTCTCCAGACTTCACTACATATCATTTGGCTGAAAAGGCCAGACAGTCTATTTGAAAAACTGTATTGTGGGGAAATGCCACGTGGATGTGTTTGGAGACACTGGCTCTTTTTCTCACCACTTGTGAATGCATTCAGGGAACAAGGAGATGCAAATCACCAATTTGTTCACTCAGATGTTTACTTATTGACTTATTTTGCTAAGTGACTACATACTTACAGCCAATAATGAGGCCTTCGTTTTCACCTAACAAAGGCGCATTTGGAAACGAACAGATGTAGGATGCAATTTGGCAGCCGCTGCCTGTCCCCGGTAGCGGGTTGTACAGCTAGGCAGAGAGAAAAGAAGAAGAAATGCGCTCATACTTAAATCCTTGCATCGTCCAAGTGAGGGGCCGGGGGCACCCACATGAGCGGATCAGCTTTTGTGGAGACCCAGGAGCGCGTCGTGGCTGGAAAGCGGCGGGGTCGCGCTGTGCAGCACTGCCGAGGGTGGGCTGTGCGGCCGGCGGCGGGGCCAGCAGTGCCGGCAGCCGGGGCAGCGCTGAGCTCCAGCGAAGCCCCACGGAAGGCGGCTGTGTCCCCTGGGCCATGCCCCGCCGGGAGCCGCAGCCAGGCGGTGCGGGACACGCAGCAGCCTCCCGGTGGTGCCCCCGCTGCCGCAGAAGGAGCCTACAGTCACTGCGGGAAACGAGACTGAATCAGCCGGGGGCACTTCGCACAAGAAAAGACTTTCTGCATCAGTGAACAGATTCTTCCCCCCAGAACCACTCCTGGCAAAGGCTAGGCTTTCTCCCAGGTCTGCCTCAGCCTGCTGCTAACTAAGCATGAGCAGGTAGCAGCACAGCCTGGCGTGCAGTCTCCAAGGGGCCCTTGCTTCCCACAAAAACTGGCCATCAGCGAAACAGACAGCAACACATATTTTTGCTCTAAATCAGCGCTCTCCGATGAGATGCCTGGTGAAAAGCATTTGCACTGAAGCAGTACAGCAGCGGGAGCTCACCGGGGCCCCTCAACCCCAGCGGCACATGGTGCTGCACCCCACCTTCCCTCCTGGGAGCCCCGGCAAGCTTAGCCGAGAGGCATGGTATTCACTCATCTCAAAACTACCTGAAACCCTACCAAAACACACATTTTAGCATTCATTCAAAGAAGATAACTGCTTGATTCTCTCCCTTTGATCAACACTGAATTTCATAAAACAGCACCATTTCAGATCTACACACAGAAATTTACTTTTCTAGGCACACAACGTTATCCTCTTCTCATATAAACAGAAGTGCTTCTAATTTTTTTTATTTTGGGTTCTGGGTTTTGTTGTTTAGTTTGGGGTTTTTTTTTTCTGTTTGACTTACTTTCTCCCTGTTCTCTTCTAATTCACATGTGTTACTCCTGAACACTCCAGTTTTCTTAGAAGAAATAAATCTAAGGTCCTGACCACTGGGGACATTGGAAATCTTATAAAAAAAATTGAGGGTAAAGTGTTAGTTTTGCCCAGTTAGCCAAAATCTAATTTGGGTTGTCACATTATGTCTTTGTAACCTTCCCTTGTAATTTCAGCTGGATAGAGCTGCACACTACTACTATCCTTTGTGTAAAAGCCGCTTTCTGTGCCAGCATTTCTGGTGCAAGCAATTTCAACCCCTCATAGATTGTGTCAGACCTTCAAATTTCCTTTTTGTTCTAGTGAATTCTTTCTCAGACAGATTATCCACTGACATCATCAAAAGTGTTACCAAAACAGTGAACAAAATCTGACCAAGCACAGTTAAGAACACACTTGAGCAAAGTAAGCATGCACAGGCTTAAATTTAAGCATCTCTGTGTTGAACTGGTATAGTGAGCAGAACTGATAAAATGTGACTACATGGAAGTATATTATTGTCCTATTTTGTCTCATCAACTTCTCATATATAAGAAATAAACCTATTAAGACATGAACAATAATAAAAAAATATACCAGACTATTAGCTAAAAAAAAATAGAAGAATGGTCTCTTGATATTCTATCTAGCACAAAAAGCAACCTGTCCAGAGCAGAATATTTGGTCTCCTGGGGAAGAATTAAGAACAGCTTTGAGTTTTGTACAAGCATTTGTAAAGAAGGATTACACATAGTTGATTATTTTAACTTTAATATTTCTGAGCAAATTCCCCATTTCTCACCAAGGAAAAAAACCCACAGCATTCATCTATTTCAGTGGTTCTTTACACCAGTTTTAACAGAACGAAGACATAAATTCAGGACCAATAGTCCTGTTGATATTTAGTCTACTTAGCTACAAATACAGAAGTGTTTGGTAAAAGACTGCTACCAGTTACTCTGTAGTGCATTTCTGGGGAGAGCAGCTGCACTTTGGAGGAGGCTTTCGTGAGCTACTTCCCCTAATTAAGCTTTAATCTACAAATCTCATTTTGTAGATCAGTTTGTATAGCTACAGTTGCATTTAAAATTACCCTTAACTTTGTACTGGAATAAGTACAGGACAGGAACAAATATTTTCAGATTGCTTTGCAAAGTTTTAAGGCTTGCACTTTCCAGAGTAAATTGCACAGGAGTCACATAGTTACAGTTGTTAGCACACAGAGATTTGCAAACACTCTGCTTAGAATCAAGTTGATCTCACATCTTTCAGTAGAAATTTTTTACATTTTTTTAATCCCTATTTTGTTAGTAGATTTCATATAGCCAGCAAGACACATTCCTCCAATTTTAAGTGCTTAGAATACATTGCATCAGGAACTTGGGGGTTTTTTTTGGTCAAAATAGACTGCATGGAGTGGATGGGTCCACAATGAATCAGCACAACAGGAAAACAAAAATAAAAATGGATACTTCTTCCCAACAGCTTGTTTGACTAAATCTATTGCTGAAACAAAAACACATCGTTCCTCTGCCCATCTTCTAAATATTTCCAAACACTTTACACTAACAGTTTACAGTGTGTATGTTATAAAATTCTTACAAACTGTTGAAAGCACTGATGAAAACAACCTCCTTTTAATATTGAGTGGTGATAATTGCACAGGAACGCAGGCACAGGGCAAAAGCATGGTTTGCATGAGGTGTCAGCTCACTTCCTCTTGATTGGTATGGAATTAGTAGCCAAGCAGTGGAAGTCATTTGAACCCCTTTTCACCTACATGTGTTTTCAGTCCATACCAAGCAAAGATGTCTGATTTTCAGCTTTACCCATGACACTGGCTTCTTCATGCAGAGAAAATATTAAAGACTTTCAACTCAGTTTATAGTCATAGATGAGTAACTACATACATTCATGCTGGACAGAGTTGTGCTGTAGCTTCACCTGTAACAGGGGCATGGGGGATAACACCTTGCATCATGCAAGTCAGACAAAAGAGCTGCAGTTTTCCTCCATCTGCCTTTTTCTAGCTGAGCCAACACAGACCACTTCTGCAATCACAATCAAAGTTAAAATGAGTGACTAAAACAATGATAGCTTCTGTAAGTGTCAGATCCACCTATATATAGCATACCCTCAGTGTATTTTCCCATAAATCACATTTAAACATCACAGGCAGCACCAGCACCTGGGCAGGAAACCTGCAAGGGAGCCTAAGGATGGCAGGAGAGAGACTGCAAAGTCAACAGAGGCCACTTCTCCCCAGGAGCCTGGACTGCAGGCCTGTTTTCCTCCTGCAGTGCTTTGGGCCATCAAGCTGTTGGACATGCCTTTTCAGGGAATGTAAAAGTCAAGAATTTTCTTAAAGCCACTCTATAGAGATCAGGACCCCTTATACACAGATTTTTCCCATGGCATGGTAATGCTACTGCTTTTACTGAATCACTCCTAAAGTTTCTGTGTCAAGAGAGACCTTCCTTTGCCAGGTGTGCTGGTTCCTGCACTGTGCTGCTTTTCTAGGCACATTTTAACAGCTGTTGCAGCTCATGCATGAGCTGGCCACTATGATTCACTTTTTATTCTACAAAAATAAAGAATCCTACCTATTCTCCAATAACAGCCCAAATCATTTCAGTAGGACTAATGCAATCTGTAGTGTTTCAGACCATTACTCTGAAAACAGCAATTGTGTTCTGTTTTATAAGTGCCATCTATGTAACAATTTAAGTTTGTAAATCACCTCTGAATCCTTTGTGATGAAAGGTGCTATATAAACTCAAGCTATTATCATTCCTACATTTCACTGTTCCATAAATGAGATACTACAGCAGCTCCACTCCAGCAATATGTTTGTGATCACACAACCCTCCATCCCCAGTATTTCATTTTTACTGGAATTAGTGATTAACATGAACATCACACTCTTTTCTGTATCCCACTTCTCTTTGGGGTTTGGATTTTATGCCTGGCAACAGTGCACTGTCTTTCTGTAAGTGGTTTCATTGCAATCAGAGAAAAGCAATTAAATGGGCTATTAGGATGCAAAGTGTGCAGGTCAGTTCAGCTTCTGCCAGGCAAACCCACCTTAAAAACACAGCCCTTAGAGTCCCACCCTTTTTTGAAAGATTGAGGAGACTGTGGCAAAGCACCTTCTGAACGACTGCAGCAAAGCTCCTTTACAAACAATGGGATTATTTCCATTATAATTGATTTACACAGCCAAAAGTTAAGGAAGACAATTGGTGATTTCTATAAAAAGTTTAAAATAGGAGGCAGTCAGTGTCCTGGTCTTCATTCTCCTCTGTTTTCCCCACAACTTTTCTTTTTTGTTTCCATGGGTTTTCTCTCACCAGGGCCCTGCTGAGCAGATCCCATTTGGACAGTTTGTAATTTCCCCTCCTTGTTTTTGATATGCCACAGCAACCTGAGGGAGCCAATACTCAAAAGAGATAACAAGCTGTGACAAGTAATGCACGAAAAAATGGCACGGTAAAAGTCATTTGGCAGCATCCAGTTGATATCTCTCGGCAGTGAGGGAGAATAAGGTGCACCAGACACACTGCCGAAATTTCTGTCACCAGTGTAAATTAAGCAACATGGCAAAAGCAATCAGAGAGTTAAAAGAATCTTCTCTTTGCCCTTGTTCGCCTCATTTCTTGTTTTTCTCTTAAACTGCACCACTGGGATGAACCACAAGACTTCCTTTCTCCTTATTAAAAAGGCAAAAACTGCTTATGCAGCAACTGCAGCAGGGCTCTGTTGTTAGCAGATAGTAAGGATGCATGGAGATGAGCTACAAACAGTATCCATATCAGCGGAGACACTTACGGGGAAAAAATTGTTCTGTGAACATTACAAATTCTGGCCTAATTAAACATTCATCTCTCACTCTTCTGGGGGTGGAGAAGAAAATCATTGTCCTTTTATACTGCAGTTAAAAGTGGAAAACATTGCATCCAGCAACACGAAGAAGAAATATTTTTCTATTCTGTGACAGCAATGAACGCTGAGGGTTATGCTGACTGAAGGTAATTACTACAGCTCTTTGCTTGCTCTTTAAAAAAATAAAAAGAACTGTTCATGCCTTAAAATACTCCTTTTTAGAAAAATCTGTAAATCATTCTGCGATATAATTTTTTTAAACAGTTGGTACAAGTGCAGACATGATTCTCCCCTTGCTGAGCTTCCTGGCCTTAAAAAATATACTTGAAGATACATATATATGAAGTTGAACAAAGAGACACAGATAGAGAAGGAGAGGTGTTCCCAGCTGCGATCAGGTTCACTGAGGGAATTAGATACTCCTCCTTCCCAGGTCTCTGGTGAGGTAGATGAAAGGCATCACAAGTTTCTTAAGTGTGGAAAGAAGAATAATCCAAACATTAAATAGGGAATGACCAAAGAACCAAAAAGGACCAGTCTCACCTGAATCTCTTTCCTGCTTTGTCTCACAAAAACATTCGATGAGGAGTGCAAAATTGTAGAGCTAAGCTGCTTTATGAGAATAACTTAATGACATTTTGGAAGGGCTTATACACTGATTTGGGAACATCTCCAGTTTGTTTTTTCCTCTTGCCTGTTTAAATTCTTTTTCTGTTATCTGTGTGTTCCTCCTTTTTTCAGATGGTGAATCCTCTAGGGGTTCACTGAAGCCTGAAGTTCTTTCTTGTGGAGGAAAAGGGAGATGGGGTTGTATGTATCTATAGTAATAAAATGTTCCACATGATTGATAGAAATATTTCTGACTTTTCACATGCACTTGGGAAAGGCCTCAACTGCCCAAGCCCATTGTCCATACTATGCTCCCATTTGGCTTCAATATATAGGGAAAGGGAAGACTCACTCCAGCGTTTTTGAAGATCTGATGGCAATGCACTGGAGCTCACTTCTACAGAAACATGTGGCACCATCCAAAGCAGAAGATAAAGAGAAGCAGTCAGTGCAGAGGCAAAGAATCACAGAAGATCTTGAGCTGGAACGAACCCACAAGGATCATAGAAGTCCAGCTTCTGACTCTGAACAGGACAGCCCCAAGAGTCACACCATGAGCCTGAAAGCGTTGTCCAAACGCTTCTTGAACTCTGTCAGGCTGGTGCTGTGACCATTGCCCTGGGGACCCTGTTGTTAGGGAATACATTCGGTGCAGTAGCTCAGTGGGCAGCTGCAGTGTGAGCTGCAGACTGAGATCTGGGGTTGGAGCCCCGGGCAAGAGGCCATGAACTGCTGAACTCTTGCATGACAAGGGATACGGAGATCTGTGGTACAGACACTCACAGACACAGCAGGAGCTGACTACCCAAGACTTCCACCTGATTGTATTCCAAGAGTATAAAAACACTCATTTTTAAGGCCCGTCTTCAGAGGCACCCAGCTTTAACTATTTTCTTATTGCATCATGATTAAACTATTGTAAGGATCGAGACATCTGAGACTCTGCTATGGGAAACCTGGGGTCAAGGTAACAAAACCTGATCTGACTTGTGGAAGTATGGGGTGTGTAGCTGGAAATGGACTTCACTCCTAGCTCAGGCAGTGTCAGATGGACTGCCGGAGTGGCTCCTGGATTGTTAGGGCAGTTTCCTTAATGCTGTTTCAGTGCCCAACCACTCTCTGGGTGAAGAATCTTTTCCTAGTATCTAACCTAAACCTCCCCTGACTCAGTTTAATGCCATCCCTTTGGGTCCTATCACTGGTCACCAGAGAGAACAGATCAGTGCCTGCCTCTCCTCTTGCCCTCAGGAGGATGTTGAACACCACAGTGAGGTCTCCCCTTGGTCTCCTCCAGGCTGAACAAACCAAGTGACCTCAGCTGCTCCTGGTATGGCTTCCCCTCAAGGCCCTTCACCATCTTCATTGCCCTCCTTTGGATGCTCTCTAACAGCTCAATGTATTTTTTATATTGTGGTGCCCAAAGCTGTCCCCAGGACTCGAGGTGAGGCCGCCCCAGTGCAGAGCAGAGCAGAGCAGAGCGGGACAGTCCCCTCCCTTGCCCAGCTGGCAATGCTGTGCCTGATGCACCCCAGGACAGGGTTGGCCCTGCTGGATGCCAGGACACTGCTGACTCATCTTCAGCTTTCCATTGACCAGGACCCCCAGGTTCCTTTCTGCTGCACTGCTTTCCAGCACCTCATTCCCCAGTCTGTCCATACATCCAGGATTACCCCATTCCAGGTGCAGATTCTGTAATTTGTCTCTGTTAAACTTCGTATGGTTGGTATGAAGTGTGCAGTAAACAAAACTGGTCTCCAGGGCCCTGAGAACCATAATTTCTGTGTTTTCAGATTACCACCATGGACTCTCTATCTCCCTTGCTATTTTTGGATGGCTCTGCAAAAGTTAATCAACATAAAACAATACAAAGTGACCACTGAGCCCAAAAGATAGGAGTAACTGCTTTAACAGCTTCTCATCTACAATTGCCACTGAGGAGAAACGCAGAAATCCAAGTCTGAGAAATGGCTTAAATCTAAAATAGTCTTACTGAATTGTGAAATCTCAGATGAAAGATTAAGACAAAACTTCATTGTAAAACACTGGTGTTCATTGTATAAGATTTGTTCATGGTGCCAAATCAGTAAATCCATTGGATTTCTTTTTCAGCCGTTCTGTCAAAAATTGGTCAGCTTGTTTCTTACATGCACTCTAAATTTCTGGCCATGGAATTCTAATGCCCAAACAACTTATGTAGCTTCTGTATGGACTAAGACCTAGATGGAAAAATGACCAATTTTCTGCTATTACAGTTACTACATGGTAGTGAAGGAAACAGAAATCTGAGATTTTATTTCTGGCTATGTGAGAAGTATGTATTTTAGTGTGTATGGGCAAGACTGCTGAACAGAAAGAACTTTGTTTTTCCAAACAAGTGGATAAAAGTTGTATCTCTCGTCTCAATTCCTCTCTCTGACTGGAGAAATCTCCTGCAGCCTTTCAGAATATTTATCTGTAAAATGAAAAGAAATGGTTTGTTTTCCTTCTAAGTCTTTTAGTATTTGTAGCAAGCTGAAGTGTTAATCATACCACTAGTCTAGCAAATTATGCATGAAAAATGATGGGATTTCACTGAGCTAAAACTGCTATGATCCAGATTGTGTTAAGCATTACAGAGACCTGTGTTTTAAAGACCCACTATTTAATTTCTGGAAGAACTGCCAGTTATTTTCCCTTATAAAGGAAAATGAAAGTAAATACATTTTAAAAATAATATTAATAATGCATAGGTTATTTTGTCACTGACCAGATCCTAGACATGCATCTTTCAGAGTACTTTCAATCTTTAGCCCTGCTTTGAGAAAAAGAATTGAGCAGATGGCCTTTAAACACCTCTAGCAACCTAAATATTTCTATGATTCACTTGACTGACTAATTTTGGTTTAAAAGAGTAGAAAGCCTATGCCCATTTTTCCTTACCTAAGGATGACAATCCTCAGAGTTTGTAAACTGAGCTATTAAATGAAGCATGGGTATTATAACCCCATCATACTTGAAGGTTCACACCACACTAGGAGGTTAAATTAGCCCCCCCCAAATTGACAGAAGTTATTTTTGTATGTTCATGAATCAGAAAAATGCTCAAAAATTATTTCTACAAATAACCAAATTCCATTTAAATACGAAATCAAGGATGAAGAAAACCTGGTTTCACTTTAAGTTACAGAATAATTCCTTAAAATAATATGAACTCAAACATTTATTGGTATTGCTAAATTGCAACAAACGTACACGTGAGGTAGAGGAGTGTACCATAAAGAAATAAAAAATAAATGCCATTTGTTTTCACCTAAGAAAATAAAAGAGAGTAAGACTTACTAAATAAAATTTGTTTCTATAACACAGTATTCTATGTGGCTCTTTACCATATTACTAATTTTTCCTGTTACGTAACCAACATCACTTGAGTATGAAACACCAAGAGACAGCTACAATCTTCTTCTTCACTTTCTAACTCAGGTCAAATATTTGTGGAAGAAATGTGTCCTCAAATTATAAAAATACATTTGCATTATATTTTTCTGTCAGTTTGATAGTAGAATGAAGAAAATGTTAACTTGATCACTAAAATTACGCTTTTATTCAAAATGCTATCAGAAAGATTCATTTATCTATCTGTATCTTCTGACATGATAGGCAATTAAGTAAAATAATTATAACTTAGAATTGGAATTATTATTTAATTTCAGGGCTAAATATTCAGATAAAGCTCTTCATTATGTAACTTCTGCTACTATTTCAATTGTTTTGATGGAGAGGAATTTACGAATACAACCCTAACTTTGTGAAAATCTTCAAGGAGAAGAAGATTTACCACCATGAATAAAAATGTAAATGTGGACACCCTCATAGAATAAGAGTAGGAATTGCTGACAAACCTGAAAATTAATCATTGCAGAAAAAGATTCTATAGGCATTATCTTTAATAAGTCTCAAAGTTACAAAAGCTTAGGTCTGAGCTCAAATCTAAAATTAAGTCACAATAAATTAAGAATTTAGTTCTGATTATTGTTTTAATTCACAATCTTCCCCACCTAATTCTGATATGTATGCATTAGGTACAGTTTTGCTCAGATTTCTAGTAAAATTCATGCTCTGCATGACCGTATCAGTCTTCATCTCCTGGGAGTCAGAGACGGTGGCCTGTGTGTGAGAGCATGTCTTTGGCTCATTGATAGTGCCCTCAAGAATGCAGTCTACCACAAATGATTAGCTGATAATTTTACTGAGAGATTAATGATAGTTGATGACTTTCATAAATAGCAGGTCCTGGAATAAGGATCAACCTTCATATGATTAAAGGAAAATTCTTAGTGTTTGCAGAAGAAAACCAAAACTGAACCAGCACACATACAAAATATTTGAAATTTTGTGGCCAAATGTAAAAATATTATGTTCTTTAAAGCTTATACTATTTTGATCTATTGTTTATAAGCAGTTAGTTTTGGGCATGCTAGTTAAACATTCGAAAATGAACTTGTTTTCTGGAAAAGTATGAACTTGTTTTCTGGAAAAGTTCATTAAACGGATTCTTTTTTGGAGCTTAAAACCCAGTGTTTTGTATTCTCTATATGCAGACTGAGAGCTCCCATATTGCTTTCACTCTCAAAAATAATCCCACTCTGACAGATTGCCTTAATCTCAAAAAATAATGCAGTAATAAAACCGTTGTTAGTATAACATTCACATATATTCCCTTCCACTTTTTTTCAATAATAATGCCCAGATTCTTCAGATCTTGGCATTTTGTGTTTCGTAATTTTGTTGCTGCTGTTTGGGGGTTTTGCTTGTTTGTTTGGTTTTGTCCTTCACCGGTAATCTGAAAGGTTTGAGCCTTCAGAATCTCATTACAGCTTTCTTGTTTCAGATGACAGAAATGTCTGATGGACGGAGGATGCTGCTGCTTTCTGTGTAGACCAGCTCAGGCAGAGAGACAAAAATGTCTGCATTGCTACTTGTAGGCTACATAAATACTTTTAAGGCAACAAAGAACCCTGTACTAGGGTGCCCTCTTCTTTCTGCAGGGCACTACAGCAGTAATTACTTGCCAACTGTGTAGTTGTGCCTAAGTTCTGTCACCTGCCTGAGCTACATCAGGAACTAAAATTTCTACTTCTTCAGCTAAAGGACTAACACAGAAACATCAGAAGAATTCTAATCAAGCTGTGGTATAAACAAGGCACATAACCATAGAGGCAATGCCATTTGCCCTAAACATGACAAAATGATTGGTGAAAACTGGCATTTTGATACGTTCCAGAAGAAACCTGAATTACAACGCCTGCTCTTTCTGAGGTGGCTTTTCAACAGTCCCACTGACTTCACTCTAAGAACAATGCATGTATACCAATAAAAGAGGGTTGCCACAGTCTGTATTTCAAGCAGTAGTCCAGAGATGTGAAAATCAAATTGATGTTTGGTTGAACAACTCAACAATTTTACAACACTCCTTGCTGTCCCAAATTTATCACATAGGAGAAATATACTACTCATACCTGGACTGTATTGTATGTGTGAGCAATCCATTTCTCTTAACCCCTTTCTCTAGTCCCTAATTCACCAAGAGTCCTTTGTGAGACAAACATAATTGTCATTATTATATATACTGTTATTGTTTCATTGAACATACTGTTATTGCTTTATTATTGTTATATTGACAAAATGATTGCTAAACCACATTAGAGCAGTATTTATGACTTAGCATTCAAACCATTTCTTTCTCCTGAAATCTACTGGAAAAATAATGGCAGGGAAGCTACACTGAGGACTCAAATCCCTTTCAGGCCATCAGGATCTTTACTGGAGGACTGAAAATAAGGTTATTATCGTAAGTATATTTAGCACATGTGAATTTCTCATCAGATAGTGGTCAGAGGCAAAATTAGCTTTGAAGCAAGTCAATAACTTGAAGAGTCAGACATGTTGGAGAATGTTTAAGAAATGCCACATAAATTAAATACAAAGCTTAATATATTTTCAAATTGTTGGCCTGTCTGTGATACAATTAGTAAAGATATTTAAGTTTATCCGTAATGGTACAGTTTTCTCAAATATCAATTTCCTTCTGCAGGAAAGAGAGAGAAGTAAATTTAAGAGCTGGTATTCATTTTTCCCAAAACATATAATTCTGTATACAAAAAAGATTCACTCCTGAAACACTACTGCACAGAAGAATAATTATATTAGGGATGTCCTGTCTATGTTAATATCTGACAATCTAATTAATATGTTTATTTATTTCAATAGGGTAACATTTCTCTAAGTTATGAGAACATCAACCAGTCAAAAGACAGCTAAAGATTATGAAGAAAATGAAACAACATCATTATTACTGCCTATGAGCAGCTTGCAAAATGAAGGCTGGAGGCAGGAAAAAAGGTGCTAGTGTGGATGAGGTATTACACTGAAAAGGAAAAACGAAGTTTGATCCAATGAATAAATTGACTGGAGTAACTGGAGAAGCAGAAGTGAAGCAGCTTTAAAAAAATATTCACAGTATCACAAGGAAAAAATACAAGAAATTGAATGGTATTCTTTTTGACTTTGGCTTAAGATGGAAGTTCTTAAGCATGTCATCTGGACAGTATAGGTTAAATTACAGGTAGATTTTATGTAGGAAGATGTTGCAAACAGATTAATCGAGGACATAGAGAGTTTGTCTACTGCTTATACAAGATCCAGCAGAAAGTTTCAAATGTGTTTTACCCATGGATAAAGGATATCTGGGAGTAGCTCATCCCTTGGAAGAGCAGTACTCAGCTAAACTGAAGTTCATGACAGAGTGAATTCCAGACAACATCCAGAGCCTGAATTCCAGGGTGCTGCACAGTGCACGTTTCTTGTCCGGATCAGCAGGGGTCTGCTCTCCTGCACGCTCCATCCCTGCTTATATGGGTCCTTCAGACTGAGGACATCTCAGCCAAGAAATCTGGCTGGTCCAATTTCCTTCCATCTTATATTACTCCTCCCAAAGGACCTGTCAGAAGTTCTTCTTAACCATGTCAGTGAAACAAGAGAGCATATTTGTCTCAGTCTTTGAGAAATTCAGTAAAAGTTCACCATTTTCTGAATCCTGAATTGTGCTGCTGCTGAATATATACGTATTTAATATGGAACCAACATTTACACTGACTAATCTCTAATAGTCAGTTAAACTGAAAGAATTACACAACTTCAGAGAATCTGGAATGAAGACACTGGGTTCCATTTTTTGCTTCATCTCTGGCTTTTCAGGCAAACTTGGACAAGTCATTATTTCTCTCAATGCCCTACAGTTCACTTCTACAAAACAGACATACAAACAACCTATATACAAATACCAATAAGATAGGATACTTTCTCCTTAACAGTGTAACATTTTACTTAGAATGAATCCTTTCCTCCCAACAACCAGTATCTATAAAAGGGTTAATTCAAAAACACCCTCAGAAACCAGAGAACTACAGGTACTCTTGATACCCTGAACATGTAATATTTATAACAGTCATACAACTTTAATTTTACTTCTTTGCCTTAGAAAAAAAAAGAGTGCAATTTTTCTAAGCACAGCACTGCAGAAAAAAAAAAATGAAGCGCTCGTTAGTTTGGAATTTTCCATTCCTTTTTGCTTCTGCCTGAAAGGCAGAGGACTGTGGGGGTTTCATAGTGGAAAGAATTTAGGCCTGTCTCCCTTTGACTTGCAAATTTTAGAAACAGTGCGCTATCCATCGAACCGGTTGGCAAGGATTTAATATCCCTAAAGCTGGTCATGAAGCATTGTCTCCTCTACCTCCTCCCTTCGTCACCCTTCAGCTTGTGTATAAAAGCTCAGTGCATGCAGAATTTACACTCATAACAGTGGTGCTCACTAGTGTCACTATAAAGTGTCAGGGTAACAGCAGTTAGAGGTCCGGCAGTGATAACTGCCATAAACTCAGTATTTCCTCCGGCAAAATGATGCCTCACCTGTTAAAACTCATGCTGGTGCAAAATATGAGATTTAACATCAAATGCATCAAATACCACAATTAAAAAATATTATTTTCACAATATGGATTACCAAGTGGTAAGATATTTTCCCATCAGATTTTCAGCACTGTATCAGTAGGCATTTATATGTCCTCTTTTCATAGTTTAGCGTAGGTAGTAAAATAGGAAACCTAAAATACTAAATAAAAAATATAATCAAAAATACACTATCACTGAATTCACTTAAAAAGCTCTTCAGAAAAAAAAATTTTGAAACAATTCCACCTGTTGTCCTCAAACTACAGAGGAGTTCTACCGTGCCCATCACAGCAACTATATATAAAAAAAGCACTTGTCCTGTATATGCTTGTGGAGTTTTTTCCCTCTTTTTACTGACTTGTGCTTTGAAAAGCAGACTTTTCTGGTGAAGGATCTAATTAAAGAGACAAGCATGTCTAATCTAAATTTGTGTCCATTTTTAAAATTGCTTGATTAGTCATAGGAACAGGTAGGCTGAAGGAAAACCTGCATATTTATTGTGTCACAACCCCGCTGTACTTTCAGGGGCAAAAGGTAATGTGTACCTAAAATCCCATTTGTACATGTTGCTCTCTCAACTGGACATGACCTCTGAATGTAAAAAGGCAGGCTGGTACAGACATTATCTCCCACAGGGGGAAATGGTGGGCTGCTTATCATCCCATCAACCTCATAGCCTAAGTCACATTTGACATCAAACTAAAGCCGCTGAAATGAATGACATTTGCCTATTAGATGGTACTCAGAGCCAGATGAACTAGAAAACTCAGGTAGGAAGATGGTGCCACAGAGGAAATATTGGTACTTTGTTTAATGACTACTGTGCTCTCTTCAGTCCATGTAATAGAAGGAAAATAATATTAATTCTTCAAAATTCATGTGTCATTTCATCAGAATCCATGTAGAGACAACAGGAATAGTTAAAGACACAGTCTTTTCTATTCCATTACCTGTGTTTACACAGTACTAGAGTTTTGTATGCACCTAGTTGTTCCAAAATAAAACAAGATTTTTAGCACAATGATTAGAAAACCATCTGAAATGCACAGCATGTTTTGTGTAAAAACTCACTATGGCTTCACATTAGGTGTTAGAAGTTCTCTTGAACAAACTATCAGATATGCTGCTCTCAGTTTTTTCAGAGGATGAAATAAAAGTCCTACAGCAGAATCAAACCAAGCTCACAGTCCCATTTTCCAGTAATGTTAATGGACAAGGTACAGCAAATCAGCAACAAATGGATCAGCAAAGCAACCTTATCAGTAAATCACTTGCTACACTCTAAATAGTTGCCTTTCAAAATGTTTCTTGCATTACTTGAAGAGCTATATTGATTTTATATCTATCCCTGAACTTGTCTGTGTTTAAGTTTAGAGTCTGGAAATAACAGTTAGCTTTTAATAAAGTGCTATTTATACAATTATACTGCAAACAAGGCTGAATTTCACACATACACAAGTGATAATCTGCCTTCCTCCCTTCCAAAGAAAGGAGAGTACTGACAGCTATGAAAAGATATGTCTTTTTTTCTTTTTTTTTTCATTTGGTGGTATTGTCTATGTTTTTACTTCCTGCTATGGATCAAAGAAGGAACACCTAGTGGCTTTGTTTCTTCTCTCCTATTAGCAGGAAAGAGTAATCTTTACATAACCAATAATTTATTTACTGACATTTGCAAGTTCTGGGGCTAAAATGATTTGGGCAATTTAATAACGCTTTTTTTCTTTGCAGCACATTTCTGGAGATGTTTTACCTTTGGAAACTTTTCCAGTTTTCTTTTCTTGGTTTTTTTTTCTTTTTTTTTCTTTTTTTTTCTTTTTTTTAATGCTCACAGTGACATCTTGTCCTTTTGCTAGAACAGAACTCAAGGCTAGGATCCAGCTATTGAGCTCATTGTTTCAAGAGGCACCACCCCATTACCATTTTGTGCCATGCTGCCCATATACCAGGTGGCCAGAAGAATGGTAAGATAGCCAGTCAAACATAAACAAGTGAAGAGATACCAGAACTACTTACACTCAGTCCTAAAGTGTCTATAATTTGATTCTAGAGAATGCTGTATATTCAAATAATATTAGCAACATTTTACAGCTTTTGACTGTACATCATCTTCCAACATTGTACAATGAAAACATCTCATTGTCGTAAATTGTCATCTCTATTGCCCAGCTCCATCCATTCTTGATAACAAACACATATTAAGCATTTTTTCCATGCAGCCTGCCCTAGGTTAACCAATTAACAATATAATTAATTTAGTAGTGAATACGATGGCTTTGATATTGTGTGGCTCTGTACTGGGGAAGCCTGGCAGCTAAAGGCCTAAAGAAAAAAAGCATCCCTTCTCTGAAATCTCTGTGGGGACCAAGTCCAATGGGGTCAGGAGCATTACTGGCTCTGACAGAGCAGGACAAGCCAACAGGCGGCAACAGGCCTGAGCAAGCGTGAATGATGTGTCTATTTGGCACCTTTCTGGAGAAAACAGCTTTGCAATAAAGACAAGGGAAATATGAAAATCACCATATCCTTCTATGACAGCTAGATCTATGATGGATCTGCCCTTGGTCTGGCTCTGATCTCTACCAAAATCCTTTGGTAAGGAAGCTCTGGTGAAGGAAGGTTCTTCAGGGAGGGTTTGTACACCTCTCTGCACACAAGAGAGAAGCTGCTTTGCTCCCCAAGTACTGGGCTGATTTCAGAACCCAGGTTTATGAGCAGGAAGTCAAGCCAGAGCTGCTGCAGGGAAGTTTTATGGAGACTGGATCTGACCTTGTTTGAAGGGGTATGTCAGTCAGTGTCTATCACAGGAATTGCAATTGGGTAGGGCTTTAGACAGTAGAATTGCACAGTGTAAAGTGCTTGGACCTGCCACAGAGCTGGCCTTTTAAGTATATATTGAGTTCGACATTCATGGATGGGACTGAAGATGTACTTCTGAAGTGGCAGCCAGGTGACGTAGCTGCACATGAAAGGAAGTTCAGGGCCCAGTCAGGGAGAAAAGCAGGAGCTGCGCCAGAGCTGGGGCCAGGGTAGAACCCGTCAGAGCTCAGGAGAGCTGCTGTCTGTCCAGGCAACAAAAGCTGTTCTTGAAGGAACGTGCCACAGATTCCTTCTTCTGTCCTATGTCATCTTATCCTGAGGACCAGTTTGAACGTTACAGAAGAGAAGATTGTAGAGACCCTATTGGAAGGCTAGCTAAATTAATAAAAAAACTAAAATTAAACTTTAGTAAAGGACTGGGTGTAATATGTTATCTTTGGAAAGATGGCTGGAAAAAAACCCCACTAATCTTTAATCTGAGAAAAATTAAAAATATGCAAGATACCCAAAGATGGATTTCAAATACTTAAATGGGGGATTGATGTTATCTAGAAGTGAAGAAGCAGAGGCAGAAGATGTGGCAAGTGACAGATTAGATAAAGACCCTGCTACCTGGTTCATGGTGTATGTGGCATGATAGATCTGCTGGATTATCTGTAGTGTGACCATAATGTAATTTCAAATCCAGAAGAGGCTAAAAACACTTGTTCAAAGTCTTTTCCTTATTTTGTTTCTCTGGGGTAGAATAACATGACTGTGTGTGTAGGAGAGCCTTCTTGCTTGTGTTAGGAGCATCAGTAAGGAGTTCTCTGAGAGCTGAGGAGAAGAGACTGCCTTTGCCTTAGCACCTAAAATCTGAAAGTTCTTTCGACATGTCCCTCATCATACCTTATAAAGTCCAGCCTCAGGTGCTTCCACCCATTTTCAGCAGCACATTGCACTATACTCTGCCCTTTCACTAAATTAACCATATGCACAGAGTCTTTCCTCTGCTACACACCCTGTAAGCTCAGAGAATAAAATTTTGTTCTACTTCTCAAAGGTTTACAGCTCAGTCAAATCAAAAGCAATTTTCTCTAAAAAAAAAATAACAGCCCTTCTCCTTCATGAGAGTTATTTCCATGCCAATTTCAAGTTTCTACCTACAGCTGAACAAGCTGTCAGAGTCCACAGACATTCTCTGTAAATGTGGAAAAGTATGTTTTATCTTGGCCCCTACCAGAAAATGGCCCAACCTGTGACCAGGCACAGGGGATTCCCAGGTAGGTATGCAGCAGGAATATTTTTGCCTCCAAGTGAATGCTCTGGCAAGTTTTAATTGACTGAAAACAAGAAGTTCAAATGAAAACTACCATGCAAGTTTAGCATGTAATGCAATCCATAAGAGCCTATAATTGCATCTGAAAATTTGCTAGTGACCCTTGCTTCAAATAACAGCAAAAAAAAGGCGCTTGAGAAAATGAGCTTCGTTTTCATGTTTGTTTTCCATGCATGGCAGAAGTTGCACGTTACCAGTTTTACTCTTCCCTGTGCAAAGGCATTCACTTGCTCAGCTTCTGCCATTTGTTCAGGCATTGCAGGCAGTAACCAGGAGGAAAGACCTGTTTTAAGGTTCAGGATAATATGATTTAAAGCCACAAAATGCGGCAGCAAAACAAATGGATGAGTTCTAAAATCCTGCAGTCCTCGTGGGCCTTGGATTGCCATTGCTTGCTCTGCAGTATTGAAAATCAGGCCACCTACTTATGTCCTAAAGAGAATTAAAACCTAATTGAGGTATCTTCTTTGGAAAATCCCTGCCATCACCTTTAAGCCTGTGATTCTACTCCTTAAAAAGCAAATCAAACCAGCAAAAATGCTAACTCTAACCTAGCAAATAGTAAAAGTATCTTGCCTTTTCAGAGACTGCTTGCACTCAGATCCTGTCTGACATTTACCTCATGCAATGTGGTCTAAGGTGAAGAAAGGAATGTTTTTTCCCTTCATCACAATTTCAATTTTTCATTTTGTGTGGAAAAAAAGGCATAACTAAAATTCTGTTTCCATTGAGTGTTTACAGGGTTTTATGTGAGAAACCAAAGGAGTTAATTTACATCTAAAACCAAATCAGCACATGCAGGAACTAAAGCATGTGACAAGTCCTGAGATACTTGTTTGCGTATGATAATAACTTTATGTATTTATGTGGGCTGTATGCCTTCTTTGGCAGACAGAGTCAAGACACAATTTGTAAGAGATGCAGCATGATAGAGTCCATCTATCCTCTAATAAAATAATAGTAAAGGTACATACAAACTTTTCTGCTTGGTCATTTTCATTACTTCTGATGTTACAGAAAGCCTAAACTAATATTAACTTCTGTATTATGTACGATTATCCCCAACATTATATTATATAACCTTAAAAAACCTCAGAGAAGTCAGAAATAATTAAAAACCAATGTAAAATAACCTGAGTATTGTTCTGCATCAAGTTGTTTTCTTATATTCAAATATTTAAAATTCTAATATCTAACAGGAATATGCACAACTTTAAGAAAATACATGTGTACATATGTGTATCTATATAATTAAAAAATTAAATTTGCACTCCTAAAATTAATAAATCCATCCTATTAGTGGCAGTTAACAGAATTTTCTGGACTCGTTCTTTTCAATGGCAAAGCTGAACACACTTTCCGAGTGATAATTTCTAGGGTTAATTGTCATAGCTTCCTTGACGCAATCTTCCCCACCAGCTTTATTTTATCTGCCAGAGCACCAATATGCCATGATTAGCATAAATTAAACTAAATAAATTCAGTGAGTTACTATATTATTTTATGCTAATCCATTTATTTATTTATTTTTAAACATTTCAAGGTTAGGGATGGGTGAGCACTGCGATGGCGAATTCCTAACACCAGCTTGTTCAAATTCAGCTCAGAAGTGCTTTAAAACTGCGGGTTTTTTTCAGAAATGTTAAGGAGAAAAAATTCGGTGTGAAAAATGTCATCAAGTACAAACTGCTCTATCATTACATATTGACCTTTTACGGATGTACTGATGGCACGCTACTGTGAGGCAAGGAACTCAGTATGTGCAACTCAACAGCACAGAGCAAGGGGAAAAGAAGCTCCAAGTAAATTTGCTTGCATGACTCACATAAGAGGCTTTCCTGGTGTTAATAGATATATCCTGACCTCCTATTGCTCCAAATACTGTTCTTTCAGATTTTAGAAAGGAGTTCGCACATCTCGAACAACTGGTTCCTGCCAGCTGCCCGCAACATTACTCACAAAGGCCCTCCTTGTGAATCTGCTGACAAGTAAACTGGAGCCAGCTGGAGAATGGGGCAGTGGTGCACATGATCAATCAGCTGACCATTCGGCTGAGTTGGTGCCTCTGTCTGGTCTGAAAGGAAATTTTCTCAACAGAGGAGTGAAGAGCACATGTACCATGTTTATCACTGACTGACTCTCTCTTCAGGAGAAGGTCTAACTCAAAACTATAGTCAACCAATGTTTGATAAGACCAATTGTTCAAGGTAAAATATTCCATCCTATCTGTCAGCACAGCTTATGCAAACACACTGTACCACATCATGTAGAAATGAAACCAGCAGTGAGATTCATAAACCACTTTCATTTGCTTCTTGCACATGACAGCACAGTAAAGACATATGCTGTTCTGGTTTGTCAAGTGTGCATCAGTGTAAGAGGTGATGGGTACAGAGGCAGACCTTAAAGGAAATGGAAAGACAGGATGGGATTTTCATCAGAGAGTTTTAATGAAGTAAGTGGGTAGAATAGCAAAAGTAGAAAAACGATGGTGAAATTGTAATTGTTCCAACTGCTCTTGCACAAGCACTTCAGTTTTTCATTTATTGAAGACGTTAAAATTATCTTTGTTCTCTATTATCAAATTTTAAATTATTTTCTTGTTTTTCCAGTTATATATAAGACAAATTGTGACTCTATTCCAAAGAAAATGAAGAAAGAGTATGACAGTACAGATAAAGATGAGACACAGTCCCTGTGTAGGCAGGGACAGAATTAAACACAAGGGTCCAGCCAATAGCAGGAAAAATAAAGGCCATGTCCAGAATGCACAGTTAAGATAAGAAAATGCAAATTTTAAGAGCCCAGGATAGAGAACAGACAAATTGATCACTTAAAGTATGTCTGTATAGTCTCTGCCAAATTAACTGATAGCTATAGGCATCTTTTATGGTCTTTGCTCAAATTAAGTTCCAAAGTGGCAAATGATCTCTGCGTGTTCTGAGCATTTCACAGTAACAGAAAACAGATGAAGAAAACCTCAAATAAGAACAATGTCCCACTAGTAACTTACAATTTCTACTAACAATTCAAAAACAGGTGTTGCAAACTGACTAGTCTTGCTGGTGGACTGGCTGGTCTTACCATATGTTTCTTTTCTGTGTATCACAAGAGCTAATGTTTATAGGGCAGGAAAAATACATGACAGCACCTTCTGCCATCCAAAAAGTGTATGCCAGCAAGAATTTGAACTGAAAGCCTTCAGTTTGGAAGTCAGAATGGACAGCAAGGAAGGGTTAGGCCTTTACTTGGACCTTCTTCATTTTCAGGGCTCATATGCTGTGGATGCCAAGTCTCAGACAGGTCTCTTGTTTTGCTGTCCACAAGGCTGCTCCTTCCCCAAATCCAGCAGGCAGATGTGAGCCCTCCCTGGGTGGGCAACTGAGATGAGTGCTCTGGTTAAAGCTGAGGTAACCCTTGTGATATCAGCACCACAGCAGTCCACCTTGCAGGACCCAGACCTTCATGAATTGCATGAAAACTGTTGTCATTAGTAACTGTTGACTACGGAAACCAGTTTAGAAATATGTATGAGTTTAAAGCACTTGAAAAAAGGGCAGTTAAAAAAAAAAGCATGAAAGCAGATACTGGATGCATTGTATCACATAAATCATAGTAGCTTTCCTTCACAATGATTTTCAAGATGATATCTGAAAGGATCAAAACCTGTAAGCATTAAGAAGGGTGTTAGATGCTGAAAGCCATCAGAATCCCTTGTTCTATCACTCTGAATACATTATTGCCTCTCACTTTCTAATGCTGAAAATGGATAGATTTTCAGATAAAAATTAGGAGAAGCTCAATTGCACTCCCTGTCTGAATTCTTAATGTATGCATTTTCATAATATTTTGTGCAAAGCATTCGGGGAAAAAATCGCATATATTTATGGTCAAATTACTGGCAGCTTAGCTTTTTAAATGTTGTAATTTAATTGTTTAACAGTAAATTATATTTACAGTTTGTAATGTAAAGAAATTATTTTTAATTCAAATAATAGTAAATAATACATGTATAACACATTCTGTTTAACAATGAAAGACTATTTTCACAACAGATGAAATTTACTTATTTCAGCTTGTATTTACTGGTAAACAGTCTCACAATAATAGAGATTGTTTCCAACTATAAATGTGTGCTAAAACATTTAATTGTGGAATCTTGTCATATTGATGTACCGTAATAGAACATCATAAAATCATTTTCCAAATTGCAAACTCAAGCATAAAAATTAACTTTATATACTAAGGAGGACGGGTTGAAATTACTGCTATATGGTCAGAAAGCAAAGTTCACCGGTTAAAATTTTGATTCTGCTTAATATATTTTAAAAAAGAGATCCTAAATTTTTCGGATATTTCTAAAAGAATCAGAAAGAATTTAGGCCTCACTTCTGAGAGGATGATCTCTGCTAACAAATGTTGCTACTCTGCCAAGCTGTTCTGACTTTAGTCCTCTAGGGTGTGCAGAGGCAGACAACTTTGTAAGATAAGGGCCCTTATGTTAAAAATTCATAGGAAAGCTCATGTTTCTACCATTTCTGAGGTTCTGAGCAGATCAATGGAATGCACAAAACAAGACAGTAAGACACAGTAATTGTTTCCTGCTGACTGACACTCCTGGGAGCAGCACTTGGGAAATAAAGAGGGTTAAGGATTGCCACCAATACCCAATTTTGGGGCATTCTTTGCTTCCAGCCTGAGACAAAGCAAGGTCTGGAGACAGAGAGTCCGTATTCCACTTGCAGGAGCAAGCACATGAATCCCTTCAAAGGCCCCTAATGAAGTCAACATGCTGAGCTCAGCCAAGGTAACAGACTCCTTAAAAAACAGGACACAGCTATGTTGGAACCTTCTAGCAAGCAAGCAAGGGTAAACCCCTGGTAATTAATTCCCTCTGGTGTTGGCCAAAAGCCTTTGTGCCACAGGGAGGCTGGCCATGCCCAGAGCAAGGGGTTCCTCACCAGGCATGGTGGGCTCAGTTTAAAAGTCCACACCGACCAGCACAATAGGAAACACAGAGCTGTGCAACACTCCTCTGCTTCAGGTCCTATGGCATGAATGTGCCATATGAACCCTTGCCTAATCTGGGGCTGCAGCCACTCCCACTGGAAGCTTTTCCCTTTGGATTAAGTCCTCAATGTATACCTTTTTGTATCCAGCACAACCTGACCCTGAATTCCAGTGGCCAGCAATAAGAAAGTCACAGCAACACGGGGTTTATTTCACACAATCACAATTACCCTTTTGATACTTTTCTTTCATTTATACTGGAGACTCTCAGCTTGCTCTCTATTTCATCTGCTTCCCAGAGACCGAATTTACCTCCCTTAGCAATGTTTTGCCCCATAAATGAACACTTCGTGATAGGTGCACTACTATACCTTACATGTGACATTTCCTGTAGAGTAAAAAAGGCTCTTAAAGGGACTTTGTGACTTTACCCTACTGAAGCTGAAGAAGCCCAGATATAATTAAGGATGGCAGTTGGCTGGCAGTCCCTCAACAGCAGCCTCACCACGTCAGTCCTTTTAAAATCAGCAAAATAAAAAGCAGGTCATTCAGAACTGTGTTTTGGGGCCAGACACTTGCAAGAGAACTGAAAATGATCTAAACTCACAGCCTGGTACCACTCAAAATACACCACAAAATAAAACATACTTATTGATATTTTGGAAGTAGAGGTTATCACAGTTGTATTTCTGAAAGCTCTGAATACTATTTTCTGAGATTTTCCTCTTCCTGTATAGCCAATGGTTTTACTCATATGTATTCTTTTGAGGATTACGTGAGCTACCTTAACTCATGTTGAATAATATTGCATTCAACACACATCCCCGCTGAAGCTGATACAGGATTGGGTATAGCTAATATAAGGACTAGCTAATATGAGGTCTGACCGTTACTACTGGAAAACTCAGACAGCACCTTAACCTCACAAAAACCACAAAGTGCTTTACAGATTGAATATGCAGCAACTGATCACTCCAGCTTAGGTGTCCTCAGAAATCTCTCATCAGTTGTACATGAGGTATGCTAAGACTACAGCTAAGATGGCACATTTTCAAACATAAGCTGAAAATATCTAGAAGTCTTCTAAAATGAGGGACAGTCTAGGTATTAAGAGCAAAATCAGCTCCCATCTTTCAGCTGTTTTAAGTCACTGACAGCTGGTTCAGTCTTCCTACAAGTAGCTCTAGTTTATTTAAGAATTCTTCGTTTTGCCTGTACACCACTTTCCATTTGCTATTTCCTGCTTAAAGGAAAAAAAAGAAAGGTAGCTCACTGAAAATGTAAATTATATAAATCCTGTATCAGAAAAAATTAAAACACCTAAGTGAAAAGTATTGCTTTACTTGTTTTAAAAATTACAAGAGTTGAGACCCATGTGTCCACGTGCTGCCCCAGAACTGTGCCAGAGCTCTGCTCACTACATCACACTGCCAGCAAGAATGCTGCTGAATTACTCCTTGCAGCTTTCTCTGCAATGGAAATATTCCTTGCAGATTTTCCTTTGTTTAGTCAATTTTTAGTCAACTGAATTTCCAAGTGGTCATGTTCTGGTGGATGAAAAAGCTGTTTTCCAAGTGCTGCAGGGAAACATGATTTTATTTCTATATTTGTTTCCCTTGGAATTTAAAAATAAATGTGACCAACATCTCTATCACAGGTTCTGAAAGAAGCTAAATTCTAGACCAAGCTAAAAATTTATTTTAAAAATATCCATTTCTTCCAACAGTGGACACAACAACTTTGTCAAAATAAGAAAGTGAGCAGTACTGCTAAAGTGATGTGTTGTCCTGCCACTCCGCCTTGCACTTGCCTGGCTTTCTTCTATGCATTTAAAAATAACACAGATACTTTCACACAGAGCCTCTCTGTGATGCTTTTCAGTAATCTGGTCCTTTGCACTTCCAGCTAATGTCTAATGCAGGAGGTCCCAGCTCTGTTGTGAAGGCATCTGGTTCAGCTTCACAAGCGAGCAAGCTGTGAACTGCAGAGTGTGTGCAGGAGCCGCACTGTTGGACTTTAACAGCAATTTTCACTTAGCTCTCAGCATCCAGAAGCCACTTTGCATTCAAGTGATCCTAACTTAAGCATAAGGCATACAGTACTCAAAAGAAATAAAATGAAAAAAAGGGAAATTCTACTTCTGCCCGCACTGAGAAATCTGTTGGCAGGGTTGTGCATTCCACTCCTGTACAAGAGACAAGGAAGTACAATTTTCATTAAGCTTTCTAACTGTGTCACAGCAAAACTGGAGCCATGCCACTGACTTATATTCACCCTCCAGTAAAGACGGCAGCTTGCTCCACCTCTTGTTTGACTTGAAGGATTTTATCCAGAACAGTGGCATTTTTGCAGTGAGAACTGTGCCTGCTAATGTCATGGTGGTCTAACAAACCCTGTTTATGACAAAAGAAAGAGTGTCTAATTATGGCACATTCCTGAATACAATGAATCAACCACAATCAAGGAGCAGGATTTGATAAAGTTCTGCCACAAATTCTGTTTCAAAACTCCCTGTTTTCATGTGGAATGGACACATGAAAATCAGGCTCTGTGGGGGAAAAATTAACAAATCTTTGAAAAAAAACCAAAGCTGCATAATCTGTGGTATTTCAGTTGGTCTTTATCCGCAAAATCCCAGATCTTTGTTTAAGCTACAAACAGACTATAAAAATCAGCTTGCTGGCCTCTCTCCTTATTATCCACATCCCTGCACAAATCAAATGAAGCTTTTGCTGTAAAGCTGATAAAAAACACCACACACATGAGCAAGCTGATGTATTTAAAAAGTGGTTATCATTTCTAATCCTTTTCTCTCTCTCCAGGGAATATCATATTTCCAAGGAACACATAAAACTCCACCACTGAGCACACATCAGCACTTACACTTGTTTTGATTAGGGATTTTCTAAAATAACAATGAATGAAGTAGTCTGGCATCATCGTTGATTTTTAGCACCTAGGGAAGCAGTATGACAGTCATCCAATTGTTTGAAATCAGTGAATAGCCAAGACCAGTTCTGACAAATATTTGCACTCACTTAATCTATTTCAAAACCTCAAAAAATTAACTACAGTACCTGGTTTGATATCAGGTGGATGTTTTTGCCATTTCTTTGTAGATAACCTCCTTTGTAGAACCCCATGTGTAACCCAGAGCAAGAGAAGTGGTCACAGATGCTAAACTAATGCCTGAGCTCTCTTAGCAGAAACTGGGATTTGTTTGACAATCAGGCTATTGACTGAGATGCTTTCCAGTTCTACTTTTTTGCCAAACAGAGCAAATTTTACTCTCTAATGTAGACATGTTCAAATGATTTATCTAGATCCACTCTAGATGACCAAGTTTAGATTCATGAAAGGTCTAATGCTCATTTCACACAGATGTAAGTATAGTCTTGCAACTTGCCACAAGTCAAGGAGTGACAATACTGGGAAACCAAGGTGGTGTAAGATCCAGGTCCCACCTCCTAGAATTCAGTTTTTCAAACTGATTTGTTACAGACTTGAGCCAAAAAAATGGAACTTGTGCAGAGAGGTTTAAATGTCTCTCTTCACGTTGTGCACGGTAGAACTTTGTCCACACAAAGACTGTTTCACAAATAAAACTGCAGGCATGAGTTATGATTTTTAGACTCTTGAAAATACACACACACACAAAGACTATAGAACAGAAGCAAGCACTTAATTTAACTGACAAATTTCTGATGGCTTCAGAATGGAGAAAGGTGCTTCTTCAATGTGGGCTTGAGTACAGTGAGTCTTACATTCACGGCAGCGGTTTGTATGTCAAACACCATTAGCATTTCACGTTGTGTGTGATTTTTAACTTGTGCAACACACCACATGCATTATGCTACTTAGATTCTATCAATTTAGCCATGTCATAAGAGCCTCACCTTTTACACAAAGGCAGTAGGCCATTTATATTTACAAGCATCATGGGGAGCAGGGTGAGGTAACAGCCCGCTCCCTGCCAGGCAGTGGGTGACCCTGAAAGCAGAAAAGGACAAGGAAATGGAGATGAATCTACTAATGCAAGAAATCTTTGCTCTTCTTAAATTTTTAAGTGTTGGTAAACAGCAGGAACAGCACTTTAGAAGTAGCCACAGAAATTTGGGAATTATGAAATATCAAAATAAAATTTACTCAATGGATTTAGGCCAGTAACATCTGTAAAATTTTCTGTAGGCCAGTAACATCTGTAAAATAAGGTCCTCCTGTTTCAATTTTCTCTGATACTTCTTGTCTTTTTTTTTTACATTAAAATATATAAAGCAAAAACTCAAGCCTGATTTTCTGCAGAAGCAGTACAGAAAAGTAGCTGTTTGAGAAAACTAAATATAATTGAACATGGATATGCATTTTAAAGAAATGGAAACAAAACTGACATTAGAGAAAGAATAAGCATGTATTCCAGAAAATTCACCGCCTTTAGCTAAAAGAAGTTGTCAGGGTTTTGGGTTTTTTTAATTTGGCAATATCTGTTAAACAAATAATCAGATAAAGCAAATAAAAACAGAAGTAACACCTCTGTAGTCTGACATGAGCACAGACTTAAATCGAATTCAACTTTTAACAGCTGCCCTCAGGTGCCTGAGGAATCATAGCAAGGTAATTCAAACACTGTTAGGCCAGTTTTCAATGGACAGCTGAACAGCTGATAAAAGCCATCTGGACAATCAAATACTGCATAGTTCAAGATACACAAAGTGGTGACTATATGTAAGCCCAATCAGTCTGAATGACAGATCTGCCTCCTCACTGCCTAGTTTTTTGTTACTGTTTCTGACAGCTATATATATTCCATTTTCAAGAGTTCAGAAGTCCAGGCCCTATCTATTTGGCATTTTTAATTCACATCTACACAAATGTCATGGTATTTCTCTAGGGGGAAAAAAGTGTAGAAGCTGATTTTTGTGCCAGCTAATAAAATTATTGTATAGTTCATTCAATTATATTTTCTTAGCCATGTATCTATATGGATACCTAACAGTTACAAGACAAATGACAGACACAGATAAGATAATGCAGTCTACACAAGCTGTCACTACTACCTGAAAAGATATGACTGAAGAACTGGTATGGAAGAGGCTTGGTCTTTCACAAGGACCTAACAGGTTACCTCTCCTACCTCAAATAAGACAGCTATGAATCACTAACAGTTTAGCCACACAAATCCAGTGCGCAACCGCCTTGCGATTTGAACAAGTATTGCCCTTTTCTATCAGATATTTAATACCAGAGAGACACCAGAATTTATCTTCTGCCTGTAAGATGCTTTCTCACCTATGAGGGATTAGAGACCAACAGTATTCTAGATGCTAAAAACTTAACAGGTGAAAATGCTGGCTATTTGCATAACAAGCTTTTTCCATGGCACAGATTTGCTTTTTAAATGTGCTTTGATATAGAGGTCTGCATTTTCAACTGCACTAGTAATATCAGCCACTTAATCTTAGAGTGGCTTGCCACACACATGCAGCATTTATGTCATCTGCATGCCTATGACAATCCTCCCCTCAACCGTGCAAGTAACTTCCACTGATTTTGTGGAAAATTAATGTGTTGGAATTTTGAAAATGAGGGCAGTTTTTCGGGCCTTAGACACAAGCTTCAGAACACATTCTAGGATGCTATTGTGGAAACTTGCTGTCCACATTCATCATCCTCACAGTGTAAAGCGATGTCTTGGTAATAAGGAATGGAGATACAAGAACACATGTAAGTAGAGCTGGTGTTGCAAGCAAAGATAAACACTTCATTGCAAACATCATGACCAAAATTCACACCATCTAATTCCATCTAAGATGTAGATGGACTTCTATTTGCAAGAAGGTCAACTAGAAAGTCTTTGCAGTTGATTTGTGCAGAAGGTAACTCTCTGATGAGCCTGGAGGCTCCCAGAAGCCATGCATGTCGAAAGACAGCTTGAGCTGTCTGATATCCATCTACCATGTGTGGCAGTGTTTAAGATAGGCAATCAAAAAAAGCATCTGAACTTGTCCAACACAAAAAATCTTACCTGAATTTAACTGTCACAATCTGAACAGACAAGCGTTTGATCCTTCGTTAGCTGCATCCCTTAGACCTCCACTTGTTGAGCTGTAACTTCAGTCACAAATCACAGCAGAAGGCAGCACCTTATTTAGCACATACAATACATTGTTTGCACAGCATTATCTACAGATTTTGGTTATGAATTAAAGAAGAAAAAAGTTTGCAAAAGCACAAATTTTCACGACAGTTACTGGACAGTAATCACTGTGTATAGAATTTTCTAATCTCCATGATGATAAAAATGTCAGAGAAAAAAAAATAAAACAAGAGCATGGTAATTTTCCTCATAAAAACTAGAGGTTATATGAAAAAAAGCTGAAAAAGAATGGAAAACTGTCTCTTCTCCATTGATAATATGATGCAGCCAGACATACTGCAGAAGATTAGAAGGAACCTGCAAGGTTTTATTACTTTGATTTTTAGCTCGGTGCTACGTAAAATTAATTTGTATTTTGCACCAGAAAATGCATGGCATAGGATTAATGATGGCAGTGTGGAAGAGAGGATTTTTTTCTCCTGTGGAAGATCTGTGAATTCTTCTCAGACCTCAAACAGTACTTATAGCAAGAGAAAAATATCTGCTTTGTGTTTTGTGGTGCTACACAACCACAAGAAGCCCAGTTGAGATCATGCATGCTTTCAAATTCTGGTTACATAGCTAGACCTCATTGAGTCTGATCTTAAGTATCAGATTTGATCTTTTTAGAATGATAAGCAACTTAGCACGGTTTTTGGCAATTTCCCAGATCCTGAGAAAACAACAGTTTCCCATGCTATTTCAGTGCCTTCTATCCAAAATGAGGCCAAAAGTAGCAAAGGTGACAATACCAGAAAATAAGAGCAGTAGGTAATTGCAAAAGAAGTGATTAACTAAAGAAATAATTTTCTTACTACACAGGGTCTTGTCCAAAGCTTCAGGAAGGGTGGTCTAAAGAAAAAATCTGATTTTTTAGTGGAATTTCAGGAATTACAACTCAGAGGATTTGTGTTTTCTTCCTATCATCTATATATAGCTAGAGCAAGACAATTCATATTGGACTCATTATTTCCAGAATTTTTAGAATACTACTTATCCAGGTCATATGTTGTTGTTCATAGGAGACAAGACCTTGGAACACTCAAAAATTAGAGTAAAAAAAAAAAGAAAACTCCACCTTGATGTCTACTTTAAACAAACCCCACAACACAGAGACTCACTATGTTGTTCAGGTGCTATGTTTCTCTGCATGGCCCTTATTTACTGCAGGACAAATACTTACCCTCAATTACACCCTAGCAATAAACACATTTAAAAAAGTATTTGTGGTTTGTCCTTCTGCTACGTCCTTCTGCTGGGTTTACCCCCCTGGCAGATACTACAGACTTTTACAGTCCCTCATTTCCCCTGTACCAGATACCCCTCAAGGTCGCAGGTCCTGTTTCCCTGGCCAGCCTCAGAAGTGACCTTCTGTTTCCAGCTAGAAGAAGAACTTGGTCCTGTGGTAGGACCCCTGATGTCTCTTTTCATGCACTGGAGAGGAGAGGATAAAGTAAGTGGCAGGTAATGGGAGCTTGGAGGAGCTCAGATGTACAAATTCTACGCAAACAAGAACAAGAAAACTGTTCCCAACTGTGTTAAATTTGTAGACTGTGACACTTTCTGAGATTCTGAAGTGTAGTACTGTTTTAATTCCAAAAGACACTTGTCTGGCCACAGAGATATAGCACTAATGAACACTTGTGTCCCAATAAACTTAAAAGAAATAGCACAGTCTGATCAAACTTCAAATGAAAGGCAGGTGGTCTTCAGTAAAATTCTGCATAGCCGTGTATTGCTGTTTGAACAGGAAAAGAAGGTCTGCACTGAATTTGCCACTTCTTACTTTGGCAAAAATTAATAAAAAGAATCCTAAAACTCAAAACCAGACAATCCAGATACCTTCTAACAGATGGCTCAGTTAGGTGGGATGAATCAGTAAAGTCCTAGTTTCAAAGCATTTCAAGGATCATAGAATCATATAATACCTAGAGTTAGAAGGGACCTTAAAGATCATCTAGGGATCCTTGTAACTATAAGCCTAAAAGTGCATGGTGAGGGGAAAGTAGGCTCAATGCCTGGAAGGTAAACATTCCCTAACAGGAAAAACAGATGGTTCTTTCTACTAAGAGGCAGGGAGCAGTTCCTAGAGCCAATTCAGCTTCCAACCACCTGGGAATTACGGTCATCCTAGAGGTTACCAGGGGGGACTTCAGTGTGTCACATAGCATGGTACTATGCACTGACAGCTTAGGAGCTGGTAGGGCTAACGAGTCCTTCACAGAGGGGATCCAACAAGCCAGAGCCCCTTCCTGCCCTCTCCCACTTTTATGTTCTCAGATTATGCAGAAAGTCAGGATGTGAAAGTGTGTGAAGGAACTGGGCACTCAATGGCCATACAGAAAGAACTGTCAAAAAACCATTGACTACTTAAGATGTCATGTTAAGTAACAGCAAAGGAGGACTTTGAAACATCACTACTCATCCTCCCATACCTTTTTATTTTTATTAGACAGAAAATTGGGCTATCCTACTCTGCAGCATGTCTAGAGCACTGGGTGGACTACTCTGATGAGATATATCTTTAGCTAAGCATCTTATGACCTTTCCACCATCCTGAACTAATTTTCATTGCACTTTTGGCAATGGACAAAATTGGGTTTCAAACAAAAGGAGGTTCTCATGTGGTTCATGGGAAAACAAATAATAACTTGAGTCACTTGTGACATGTCTTGAGGAATTCAAGGCATCAGATTTAATCGCCTACATTAAATATATTATCCCTGGAATAACTTCTTCCAGTTTTGAAGCACCTGAGAAAATACTGTGAATTGGAAACTTGAGGGGGATCATCTTTAGTGCCACTGCAATTGTAAATAGCAATGATGGCAGACAGATGAAAGCTTCTTTGCTGTTTTGAAAGATATTACAGAAATCATAAAAGCATCTTCACTGACAGCAAAGGAATCTATACAAAAGCTCTGTAAGAATAAACCGGATATTAGCTGAGATTCATTACTGCTGCCTTTGTAGATGTCTATATTTAAGCTAGTTCAGCAACAGGATAAACCCGATTGCTGCTATTCTCAGTGAGCACAAGGCATCTGACATGTGAAACAGGAAGTTAGATTTCCTCTGGAAGAAGAAAAAGAAGAAAATGTAACTTTTAAGAAAGGTTTCCACTGATCTAAGTCTGTCAATGGTTCTCAGCAATCCCACTAAAGAAGTCTGAAGAACATTTGAAATAGGAAAGAAAAGAAAATTCCCTTTGAGGATTTGTAGACATTTTCACATCATCCAAGGAAACTTTACATGTTTTGTTAAATGATTTTTGTGTTATCTGCCATCCCTACAACATGGACCACGTCTATCATTAGTCTGAAAAATAAACGAGTTAAAAAGTTGATACATGTTTTTCCATTTTTAAAATTTTACCAACCAGAGTTAGAGAGAAAATGGACAGGCAAAAAAAAAAAAATCATATACTCCTTAGTTTGTACTGAGACAGGGAATTCTTGCCATTTCTGTAGTGCTGGTAGCACTGGGCAGAACTCATCCAGACGCAGGCAACTATGATTTACAATGCTGGTGATGAAGGAAGAGAGACTGATACCATCTACCTGGACTTGTGCAAAGCATTTCACACTGCACTACACAACTTTGTCTCTAAACTGGAGAGATATGGATTAGATGGATGAACCACTTAGAGGACAAGGAATTGTCTGGATGGTTGTATTCACAGGGTTGTAGAAAAGTGACATTCCTCAGGAGACTGTACTGGGACCAGGGCTGTTTAACACTTTCATCAATGACATGGACAGTGGGATCAAGAGCACCCTCAGTAAGGCAGCAGATGACACCAAGCTGTGCGATGGGGCAAGGCTGGATGGAAGGGATGCCATCCAGAGGGACCTGGGCAAACTCAAAGAGATGATCTGGGGGCTGGAGCACATCTCCTATAAAGGCAGGCTGAGAGAGTTGTGTTGTTTCAGCCTGAAGAAGAGAAGGCTCCAGGGCCTTATAGCACCTTCCAGTACTTAAAGTGGGCTACAAGAGAGCTGGGGAGGGACTTTTTACAAGGTGATGTAGTGATGGAACAAGGGGTAATGGCTCTAAACTAAGAGGGTAGGTTTAGATGAGCTATTAGGGATAAATTCTTTACAATGAAAGTGGTGAGATGCTAGAAAAGGTTGCCCAAAAAAACTGGATGGTCCATCCCTGGAAGTGTTCAAGGCCAGGCTGGGTGGGGCTTTGAGTAACCTGATCTAGTGAAGGTGGTCCTGCTCATGGCAGGTGGTGGGAACCAGAAGATCTTTAAGGTCTCTTTCAACCCAAACCACGCATGATTTTATAACTAAATATGGTATAATTTAAAGTTTAATAGTAGAAATAAATAACGGAAAAATAGAGTGGCAAATGATGAAGGGGAAATCTAAGAAGGAGCTGCTTACTTCAGACCAGATAACCTAAAACTAAGTCAAAATTTCAGACCAATATTTTGACAAAGAGTGCTGGAGCTCTGCCATGAATTAATGAGAAGATTATTTTTCTTTAAAAGACACAGAGCTAACTGGACACTAGCTTAACAAGGTAATTATCAAATGAAAGAGAACTGTTGTATTGCTGTGAACCTGCATAAAGACTTTTATAATTACTGATGTTTTGGCCTATCTTTGTTTTAGAAAACTATGCATTTTAATGTATTTGCATAAAATACGTTCAGCTACGTTGTCTGAAATAGGAGGTTTACTCATAAGTAGTCAATCAAATATTGTCTTTCCTAGACTGTTCTTCAAATAGGAAGGCTATATATGCATGGCATTTTACCAACTTTGTTGTGCCAGAAAAGTCAGTACACTAATAATTATTTATGAAAAAGCAAAAGTATAAGTTTCATAAATGATGACTCTAAACCCATAAAACAATGTTTTCAATAATGATTTTTCTTTCCTCAAATGCCTGTATATAATGGCAAGTATGGACATATTAATGGCAGGTTTACATGAACACGTCTAAAAATTGCTGTAATAGTTATTGGCCTCTGAAAATTTTGCTCTGTGTCCCTTTGACTCATCATTGCACAGGTAAGGCACAAGAGTATATACCAAAAGCCTGGTTTTTTCCCAAACACTGTTGACTTGAATATAATTAGTGTATTAGGACATTGAGATGCTATTTTCTTGTTGCTTCCTTCCTTAATAACTAAACTACCTAGACATATGAAATATCGTTTCTTAAATTAACAGTGACAAAAATGGTATAACTATGGTGGTATAAAGAAGGAGAAGAGTAAAATACAAGCAGCTGAAAAGCTTCCAAGAAAAAAAAACTAATTTTTTTCAGTGAGAATGAAAATCTTACAGTAATGTGCACTTGAAACACTGTAGTGCTGTTGTAACACAGCTATCTGATGCAGCTTCCCAGGTCTTTTCCTCTCATATTAGAACTGTTCCAAAATTTCAAGGTAAAAGACTCATGGTTGTCTCTTTCAATCCTGCTCAAATTCAAAGCACACAAAAGAAGTACAGTTTAGATCCTATCAACAGGTCTAGAGAAATGTGTCACGGTCTGGTGAGTAAATGTATCAGTTTCATAAAGACAAATTATATATGCTGTGCAATTCCAATAAACCTTACTTTAAAAAAGAAGTGACAGAAGGGGAATACTCAACTGACAAGACATGCAAACTAGAAAATTCTCACATGCCAAAATTATCTCATTAAATCCTTGCTTAAAAAATGGTTTTAACATGCTCCCTGTAAACAGTATCTTTTGTTTGCTGTCTCTGCTATTAACTAGCACTTTCAGTAGATTCTAAGAGTCTTTAAATAATCATTCAACTTAAACAGACTTGAATGAATATCCCATAATACACTATGCAAACAAGCAAAAATAAAATACTGACATTCTTCTCCTTTCTAGTAGGACATCCAAAAGTTGGGTAACGATGAATGCTGGTCCTTGCTAACTCTCTTGCAGGCCACTTCACTTCATTATTTTCTTGTAACAAGATGCACTTGTGGTGGCCCAGCCCATTGAAAGCTCTGTTCCGTAGACTGTGCCATAGCTCTCACTTCCTGCTTCTGCTGAGAAGCTACGCTGCCATTTCCCACTTCTGTCCTAGCTCGTGTTCCCCATGGACACTACCCTCATTTCTATTACTTCTTTTGTGTGCTGCAGGTGACCAGTGCACTGATCAGGATGGCCAGGTCCACACATCTGTGTTCAGGATAGCAGTAGCTTGCCAGAGAGAAGCAGGCATTGATCCTAATTCTAGCAGTTGCAGCAAAAGCCTCACCAAAAGCTAATGTTCCACTGCAGTGTGCTCAGATGCCAGGGGTTATTCAAATTGAAGCTGACAGCACAATCTTAATCCTGCTTCTCCGTGCATCTGTATTGCAATAGTACAGACTGTAATTACATGATCACATATATTTGCACAAATGAATTTGATAGTATACAAATTTACTACAATCTAGATATATGTGTGCACCTTTCTACAATCAAGAGACATATCAAAGTATATTAATACTTATTTGAAATCATGCAGTCCACAATATATCTACTGACATATTGGTTACATTCTGTTGAAAAAGTTATTGCTAGGAGCAGCCAAAGTTATATTTATTATATCTGAGCTCTCTACTGTAGAATCACATCATCAGATCCTAAATAGGTCTTTTGTCTTTGTTATTATTAAAGAGAATTGATGGAGGGAAAGAAGCTTCAGAAGAAAGCATTTTGGGATTTAAGACTGGCTTTCAAAGTATGCCAAGAGCATGCATGATGACCTTATTCCCTGAGGGATGTAGTTTCCACACAGCATTCCAGGACCATCAGATGGGACTAATTCCTTGACCCAGCGTGGGGGAAAGTGGGTCCAAGCAGCAAAACAAGCTACTACCAAGCCTGGCCACTGGCATTCTCAAAGGGAGGTCAGCAGCCCTGGAGGGGCTGAGGCACAGCTGTGGAGCAAGGCTGCAGACCTCACAAAGACTAAAATAAGTGAAAAGGGTGGGAGATTGTGTGCTGAATAGTCTATCTTCTCCACAGCTCAAGAGCAAAAAAAAAACCAAGGAAGTGTTTGAGGAAGAGGAATTGTCATCAGATCAGAGAAGAGCATTGTCATAGGAACATGACTGGTGCTGAATATGTAGAATATACTCCTCCAGAACTTACATGCTTTTTGTGGAAGCAAGGGAGAAGAACAGAGCGTTATTACGTCTATGGTATAAATGATATCAAAAGTAAAATTAAATGAAATTTTCAACACAGGATGGCACACATGGCACCTGGCAGAGTGCCTAATGAAGGCATTTTCACAAAAGAGTTCCTGTTCCATACCTAAATTTACACTCACTTTTTAGCTCAGTTAAGGAGCGCTTTTCTGAAGTCCGTGGCTGAATCACCTCACTTTGGGCCATGATATGGAGAGGTCTCCAAGCTCACAAACTGTACCCCCTTCACAAGAAAGGAGTCAGATGGACTCCAGGAATGCACCTAATGCATGCCAGCCATTAACAGGCAGGTAGCTCACTAGACTGGGCTGGATCTAGCCTGAAATAAACCTCTGCAAAACATGAGCTGTATGGCAGTCATGCCCTCAGCACTGCAATTCCTACTGCACAGCACCGCCTGCTAATGTCAGCATAGCATCCAGCCAGCAGCATAACAGATTGTAAATTAAATCAACAAGCTGGCTCTGAGGGTACTAACAGTACAAATTCTACCTCTCTGAAGGTGGTTGGAATGTATTGTCCAGACTTTTTCTTTCTATTTAGCCAAGAACCTTCTCCCTACCATAATACAACTCTCAAGTTGTACACAAATTCACACTACAGCCTGTGTACGTTTCACTAAGATAAGTTTAACCCTTCTCAGTAGAAGATACCCTCTGTTTCATTTGCATTTTAGAACTATTAACTAGTTCCATTAGTTGTGCATGCACAACGGAGAAAAGAAGTATACTGAAAAAAACCAGTCTGGAAAGGAAAGACATTCCTTTGTTTTCCAACTTGATACATCTTTTCTTGGTGCAAGTCCATGTGGTGGTTAAAAATCTCTTTGCCTGGACATTTTCCTTTTTTCATTTTCCTTTTTTTCTTTTTTTTTTCCTAAGACCATGACCTGGAGCATCCCTTTGGATTACAGAATCGGATGCACAGCCAGCCATGCATGTGCAACAGTCCCTAAGAGCCAAGCCTCAGTAAAAAAGCTGGTGTGCCTACAATCTTGAAACAAAAATAGCTGTCAAATCAAAGCTAATGTGCCACAAAAGAAAGCACAGATCCACAGTTAGGGAATACCAAACTAGTCTGAGTTCAAAATTGCTTAAAAAAAAGTGACTTGATTTTATAAAAGAAAAGTGTATTTTTAATCTCTCTAATATAATTTAATAATGGATGAATTGATTTTCCTTAAGGCTAAAGGTGGGAGTAGGGTGGGGGGGAAGAACAAATAGAGGTATTATCAGTTCTTGAGAGGGAAAAAAGTTTTAGAGTCTGTCAGCAACTGAAAGAGGGGAGGGAAACACAAACAGTTAAACAGCAGACTGCTGCTATCCACATGTGCCATGAAAAATACGTTACTTTAATGCTCCCTGGACTAGGGTTTAATTTTACCTTAGTTTAGTGAATTAAATCATGTACTACAAAGGAATTTGGATCTGAATGAAAGGAACAAGATTGATATCAGGATGAAAAGTAATGCTGTGTTAATTCACGTTCAGACATTAAAGACAAAAATAAAATTGAATTACACAGTCTTCTAATATTTCTGGACTAGATAAAATTGTATATAAAAACCGTTATCATAGCCAAATGGAGTTAGGAGTAATGGATTTTTAATAGACACAACAAAATGGTCAACATCTACTTTCAGGTACCCAGTCAACTACATCAATGGAGTTGACTCAAAAGCTGCCGTTGGACAGACTGCCGTGCACTGGTGCTTCTCTGCACATATTCCTGTACTATATCCAAAATGGCAAGCTGGGATTAGCCCAAGTCACAGATAAAGAGCAGATGTTTGAAGCTGAATGGTGTGGAAAAGGTAACACTGATAATGAAGGAATAGCACTTTCAAGACCCTGTAGTCAACACAAGCCTCTTTGGCTGAAGGAACACTTATGTGTAGGCAGTTTATGCTGGAGCAGAGCTATGGCACAGACATCACCCAGACTCTGCATGTGATAGTGCCCTTCAGCAACAAAATTTTTTCAACCATTGACTGTTGCTTCTTGGCTGGGTGGCAGCACGGAAACAGCCCTACACAGTGAAACCGTAAGGTTGCAGGTAATGCCGTGTGCTGTGCCATTATCCCCTCAGCTGCCAGAGCTTACTTGCAATCCTTCTCTTGGCTTTCTCATACAATATAAAACCAAGATACCAACACTCTTAACGACCAGAAACAAGATCCTTCAAAGAAGAGTGTATCTGGAACAATGGACCTGGACTAGAACTTTTTCCTGCACAGGCAGAGCTGGACACCAGTGTCTCAGGAGCCAGGATATTCCCAGCAGTCCAGTAGAAGAGTAGTTTGAACTCCACAAAAACAAAGGAATATCATAAATCTCAATCATTTTATTCCAAATCCAATACATATACCTATAAACTGTCCTCTCTGATGTAAACTTTTAGTAGTATCTATATATTGAGTTCATTTGTCTTGAAAAATCCTAAGCAAATACTTCACAGAGACTACCCCTCTGTGAAAATAAGGAGAGAAGAAACAAGAAATGCAAGGTACTGCTTACACTGCTATATGCACCAGAATGAACTTAAAATAGTATGGCGTAAAACCTATATGGATCAGAATAGTGGAACAGCAAAATGTCAGCAACATTTTAAAGGTAATGTAATTTGGAGTGCAGAATTCAATATGATAAAGAATGATAGTCACTGTATAATATCTGAGCCTTCCCATATATAGCAGACTTTAAAAAAAAATCATGACTACATTAATTCAAGGCAACCTTCAATATGGACCTGGGAACAGTATCTCAGCGTCCAGAATCAGCTTTTGGGTCTATTTCTACTAATCATGGTGCTGCAGCTGGCCCAGTTTAAATGTATTTCTATAAAGATTCCATAATTTTTGGTGATGTTGCATCTTGTATTCTCCTAAGCCATTTAAAAATGTTGCACTACAGTAAATACCTAGTGCCTAAAAATAAGGTGCATCATGTGGAACAGCTCTACTGCATCATAGAAATACAATGTAAAAGTCTTAATAAAGTTTTATTTTTACATTAAACACAAGCATGCACATTTTATGTAATAGAACCCACACTATATCAGGATGCATGTTTGTGTATTTGACTATGTTCTTTTTGTGTGTGCATACAGGTCTGAAAGATTAAATTCGTGGGTAGAGGAGCAAATATTTAATATCTGAATTTAAAGAAGATCATCTGCACCTACAAGACTTGTCCTGATAGTGTGCTAGAGCCATGAACTATGCCACACCACTAACTGCACTGGTAAGAGTAAATACACAACATAGAATTTATAAATTATTATAAAGTCATCACAATATACACAAACTTCCCAGAACCATTAGGAATTATGTTCTGAATCATCTACACCTGAGGATACACAAGGGGAAGAAAAAATCTGGCCCATTGTTTAGTTACTCAGTGCTCTAGAAAAGGAAATTTGCTTCTAATACCTTCAGGCAATCCATGTGCTCTGAAGTGTTATAGTTATACCAACTGTGGATAAAACTACTACACTTAATTAAACACCTCTCTTTGTTTTAGAAATGAGATGACAATATGAAAATATCCTCTACCAGAAAACTTCCATGTTTTTTATGGTGTTGCTTAAGTAACTCATAAAGTGAGGTGTTTCACTTCTGAAAAAAAAAATGAGTCTAACAAAAGAAAAGAAACAAAATGAAAAATGCAGAAAAAAAGTTCTTGACTACTAAGGGAAACATGAATATTCTAGCTGAGTCTTGCTTCTTACAGGAACTCTGTAACTATGTTAGAACATTTTTCTGCAAGATCATAACATATATTAACTGATCATCTTAAAAATCACCTGATAGTATTAAAAGCTGAAGCAATAACAACTGAGTATTTTCAATTTCATGAAAAAAATTAAAATATCTCTAGTATAGCAACATTTTTTTTCTCAATTAAAAAAAAAATATATATATACTGTATTGACAACATTTGATGCCAAACACAATTATTCAGCAAAATAGAAAAAGTACTAACCAATTCCTCACAATCACCATTACACTATGCACACAAAACAAATAAGGAATTATTTAACATGAGTTTAAAAATAGTAAAAAGTTGGTTAATATTTTGATGTAAAAAGCAATTGATTTCCATTATTTTGCATGGGTTTCCATCTTTTTGTTAACATCACCTCCAGCAGAGAGAAAGAACTGAATGCTACATAATTCAGACCAAATGGGTGAACTAAAACCAGCCACAACAAAGGGATTACTTGTATTGGATAGGGAAAAAGCCCATAAATCACTGTGATTCTCTCATGTAAATTTTGCCTTTATTCTTTCTGCTTTCTGAACAGACCCAAGACACTGCTAATGTATCATGTCCTGTGATATTAAGATTTCTCCCAAAGAGGGCTTATCACTTAATCTGTTTATACAGCAGCAGAACCAATATGATTGACTGGGGTTTCAGAAATTGCAATTAGAGGCTCCATATAATTGTGCAATATTCACATTAGGAGTTAGTAGCCCTTACTACATCAGTAGCCCTTTTCCATGTGCCACTTCACAGACATAGGGTCTCCCATATTGATTTGTACAACATGCGTAGTTACGAGCAGAAGAAACCAGGGATCCCCCTTGTAAGGTATCTGATATCTTGCATTATTTGTAAGATAGTTGAGAAAGAGGTTGATAAAACAGTTTTCATTATAAACTTTTCCACGGAGTACCTAACTGAGGCTGTGTGTGTACACACAGGCAATACACACAGACACATGTTGCATGTGCCTGGCACTTTGCAGTGAAGCAGCCCTTCTTTGTATTTTGAAGGTATGGATAATTCAGAGGTGCAGGAACACCAAGCTAGCTACTAAGACTGCAGCTGGCAGAGGTGAAGGTCTAATTCACATCTGCTCATTGCAAATCAGGAACTATTCCTTCAACACCTGTCAGTAATACGGAGAAAAGAAAAATGCTCTTTCTGAAGGAAATTGGTGGAAGATTCATGTGCAAAATTTTGCTTAGCTAGCAGTATTAGAAAAACATTATTTCTACTGCTCACAATTAGAAATAGTAAGGTGTTTTGAATCACAAAAAGTTTAGCATCCAAGATGAGAAAATTATTCCAGAACTGGTTATGATGTCTGAGACTGAACTGAACAGGGGACTGAAAGCTGACACTGGCTCTGGGACCAGTGTCTTCAGGGAATCAGAGGTGAAGGTCAGACAACCCCCTGATTACTGGAGGGTCCACAGCCCCCCCCAGGGAATCTCTCCAAGCACCTCATTTGTCTCACTGGTAAGAGTGAACCCCTCAATTTTTTTTTTTTTTTAATGCAATTTAAAGCCTGCATCTCTTCTCCTGCTCATCATGGCTATGGAAACAGACCTTACGACTTTCCTTGATATGTCTTGTTATTATGTCCCATTTTCCTCTTTCCTTTTTGCCACGTCTTCTCTTCTGCAGACTGACCAACTCAAATTCTTTAATTTTCCTTAGTAAGTCTTATTTCAAGACTTTTCCCTTGGACACTCTCCAATGAGACTACACATTTCTGTACAAATGCCATCGAAAACATGCATTCAGTACAGACAAGGAAAAGGCAATCCCAGTCAGTAGGAGAGATACAGCTGGTGCTTCAAAATACTGGATTCACCACAGATCAACTGGCTGGGAGAAAAAGCTGATAAAATCTATGTATGACAATTAAGAATCTATTAATGAGACTTCCTAAGATATCCAAAAGATGCAACTCTAATGTGAGAATGAGAATCACTTTGGCAAAAGAAGTTAGTAGATAAATGAAGGAAATAATTAGAAGAAAAAAGTCCGGATAATTATGATGACAATATTAAGTAAAAACAAAGATAAAAAGGGGGAAATATTCTGTAAAAACATATTATGAAAGATAAAATATTAGAAAGAGATGCTGAAGTTGGCAGTGAAAAATCCATACCTGTAAAAGGTAGAGAAAATAAGGCCTTAAAATTTATCAAACCTTAGTTTAATTTGGGAACAGAAAAGCTTTGAACATCGATATATGATAAGCTTTTTTGTTCTACTTTTGGAAAGATGTTGATCTTGAGTGAAAAGTGCTTCCTAGTCCATCAGCAACTAAAATGGATCTTAAATAGTATCCGTGAGAAGTAAATGTTTTGAAATCAGCAGTTATAAGGGTTTTTCTCACATTTATATCTAGTTTTATAAAATACTAATTAAAAAAATAAAAGAACTACATAGGGAGTTTTAACAATCCACTACTGCTGTGCTGATATTTAAGGGACACTATACAGTCAGAGAACAACATAACATAATACACTTGCTTGATATCAATCCAGACAAAATAGTAAAAAAAAAAACCTATATAGGATTTAACTGACAAAGATTGAAGTGAAAGGGATGTAATTAATGCCAGTCAACATGGGTTTATGCAAAATAGGTCTTGTCAAACAAATCTCATTTCTTTGACGAGCTTACAAAAGTTTGGGTGATAAAGATAAGTGCATGGGTATAATACACTTAGACACCTGTAAAGCATTCAACTTACTAGTGCTTACTTATATTCTTACTAAAGTTTATTAATAGGCAATTTTCATAGAGCATAAGTAAAATTGATTGAGAACTCTTTAAAACATCAATTTTAGGAAGTAATTCTTAATTAGAAATCATTAGCTGGAGGGTGGAGGGGCTAGTGGTGATTCAGGCAGTTCTGGACCTCTTACATATGATTTTAATGAAATTTTTACCTATATTCTGAAATTAAACTCAAAAGTATTGCCAAGAAACTTCGAAAAAATCAGAACTAGAATAGTGGTATATAAAGATGAATACCAGGGAGTCACACAGAATAATCTGTCTCACATAGCTAGGCCAATTTACTGTGTTGTACCTGAATGCTCAAATCATGTTTAATGACCGTGATTTCTTAGGGAAAAAAAAATAAAGGGAAAAAGAAAGAAGAGGTTCCTGGAAATAAAACAATCTGTTTCTCTTGGCAAATTTAATTTTCTCTTTAAGAGTTACATGAGAGAAACTAGATGACAGTTTTAGAGAAACCTGGGGTGATAACGTAGCATGCTGGCCCCTCAAACCACCTTTTTGAAAATAATTATGCAAGTGGGTAATGTGTGATGAACTTTCCCTGTTTATTCCCAAACTATCATTATAAGAAATATCCACTAGATGTAGCTTCCCACCATTAACCCTTGTAAAATTTTTCAGTAAAGGCCTATAAAGTTATCTGCATTGCACAGGTTATAAAAATGGGGACAAATACAGAATGAATGTGATTGCAGCTTCCTTGCTGTGTATTAATTAAATAATTTGTAGTAAAATCTAAAATACACTTATGTAATATATTCTAAAAGCACTCAGAAAAACTTAGATAAGCACTTCAAAGCTGATGATTTTCCCACTTGGCCCAAAGTTCATTCTGAAACTATTGCCCAGAAAACTCTTTCTCTCTCTCTCTCTCTCTCTCTCTCTATCCGTCCATCCATCCATCTATCCATCATTCTTTCAAAAAAATCAAGAAATTAAGAAAACTGAAACAGGGTTCATAAGCCAAGAAGAGAAAATGGAAAAAACCAGCATAAAATGCAAAGCATGGTATAGTTACCTTGTGCGTTCCAAACACAGACTGCAGTAGAAATTATAACACAAAGTACATATTCAATTATCAGCTACAGATTCAGAGCACCAATAAAACTGAAATCACTATATTTTCCTAGGGATAGGGAGAGCAAAGAGCTCAAATTGTTCCTTTTGAAATTTCTACTGTGAAACATTATGCAATGCCATACAAAATTGGGTGATGAAAGCCTATAAAAAGTGCCTGAAATTCTCAATATACTCTACATCTATAAGCTTAAATAAATCCATTTTGAGGACTCCATCATATCTAGCACACATGAAATTTTTTTACAGCTACAAATGTGATAGCTCATGCTTTTGCTTCCTCACAGTATATAGCTCCTCCATGGGAGAAATCATTTAGTGAACAGAAGAGAAACGTAGACAAGCTCTAATTTTCTGTACAGTGGCAACTGCATTCATTATGTGTTACAGTAGCACTTTGCCCTGAAAGAGTTAACTTTCTAGCTCCTATTCTCTGCAGTGCTGCATAAACACTGCACATTATTCTTACTGAGCATGCTTCATCTTTCCTGTCTCCACAGTCTTGGGCTGTCAATCACCTGTCAGTCCCGACCACATCAGCACAGTGCGCATCACCAGGCTGTCAGCACAGCAGCTGATGAGACTCTGCTAAGAGCTGTCAATCAAACTTGTTTCTCTTATCTGTTCGGGAAATATTTTGTCTCTGAGAAACAAAGAACCTGGGCAACAATGGATCAGAGTCTAGTATTTACTCTTTTACAGGGATAGAAGCCTCTTAACAGGAAATGAATGCTTTATCCACAACAAGGAAACAAAAATTCTGCTCCATTAGGCATATTTTCTTTTTTTGGTTTTGTTTAAATCCTATTTATTTCTTGACCAAACAAATCAGGGCATAATACATTAAAGCAAATTTCTTTTTGCTCTCACTGTAGAATGAACTTAATGTGTTTACTTCTTAGTTTCTGTCGACTATAATTTAATGCAGTGTAAGACAGGTAGCATCTCTGGTTTGGGGAATCTTTCCTTGTCTTTAAGCATTGGAATGTGTGAGGTTTCTCTCCATCTCAGGGCAGCCAAAAAGCCAGACTGGAGAAACGCATAATTTACACCTTTGTTAACTTAAAATACATCTTTGTTTTCTGCAGCATTTCTCATTAAAATTTCAATGTAGAATTCAGTAATGTGAGTAGGGTTCATAGATAATAGCAGACCAAAAGAATAGCTGAGGGGTATAAGAAAGTAGGAGAAAAACATATTTTCAGTGGTTGTTTGAAAGAAGAGAGTATCTTCTTTCTGGAATGCTGTGCCAGGGAGAAAGAATTGCAGAAGGTAAATTTCTTGCATCTACAGAAATCAAATACTGAAGAGAGACAAAAAGAGCTGCAAGGATGGGCACAGCAGCTATTTCTGGTCTGGCACAGAAGCTCTGCAAGAAAAAGTTAAGCTGGGCTTTCAAGTCACATCTATCCAAAGCAGAATATCATTCTGCACAGATAACTGGTCTAGGTCTAACAAACCTGGCAATCAAATTAATTAACACCGGTGGATCACGGAACTAACAAACCTCTGCTCTTCCCAGGGCATAAGTAAGTACCTTTACATGTTGTGCCATGCAGATATAGGTACATTTAAAGCTAGCTCGAGTATCAGCACATAATGCTGCCTTACGTGAAGCAAAGTAAACATAACCCAGTGACTTAAAATCCCTATTTTGAACAGTATCTATTTTTTCCTACAAAAGAAAGAATTTCGGAGCTGGCAGTCAAGGAGAAATACTGAGAACAGCAAAGGGGGAAAAACTGCTTTTCTCAGTATAGAAAGGAGTGCTGTAAAACATGGTAAAATGAATGAAAGATTTAAAAATACTTTGTGTTTTTCATAAAGCTTCAGTTTTAGGCCATGAAATTAAATAAGCAACTTAGTTTTCTGAGATTAAAAAAAAAAAAAAAGTGCGTTTACAACCCTTACAATCTCTTGGACAAAACTGTATTTTAAAAGTTAAAACAAAAGGCAAGGCAAATAAAAGAATTTTTAAAAAAAATCTTCTACCCCTTACACAAATACTGCAGGCCTGCTCTGAACATTTGCATTGGCTGTGGGATTGGACTGTTCAGGTAGAGCAGAGGGCAGAGAGAGCCAGCTGGGAAACAGGCTGTGACAGGAAACTCATAGAAAGGAAAAGTTTAAAGCAAGCACAGGAAAAAAGCTCCCAAAGGAATTTGGGAACTGCACTCAAGGTTAGTTCCCAGCAGCCTCCCACAACACTCTCGAGGAGCTTTGCAGAAGGAACCTGGGGCAAAACACCATGCCTCTTCATGTCTCTAATGGCTTAACACAAGTTCTGCATAGCCCCTGAGAAGGAGGGAACAGGACTGGGAATTGCCATAACCCAGAGAAAAATGAGGCCATGGACAGCAAAAAAGTTTTTGTCCTTTCCACACATGCACACACACAAGGAGTTTTTTTTATTTGTTTGTTCCAAAAGAGAATATTTTAGTTCTCAGAAAAGGAAACCATTGCCAAAAGGAAAAAAAAATAAGGTGGCCACCACAACCAATGTCAGAGATGTAAGCAAATCTCTCACAGGCTGAAGCAAGACAAAGACAGGCAATTTTGACCTGAATCCTAGACCAAAGGCAAGAGGTTGGCATCTTTCGTCACTTTCAACTTTACAAAAAACTTCTCAAAGGATGGGTATTTCTCTTTTCCTGGGCCTTATCTTTGTTCCCTCCACTACTGTCTGTGCCTGGAAGAACAAACAATTTGTCTTTTCTCTTTCCTTTCTGCCAGTTCCAATGTGTTTAATGCCCTCTACATCCTAAAGAGCATACACAGTAGGCAAGGAGGCAGGTGTCTTGCTGGCGACAGCACAGATGAAGAAACTTCTGTTTCATCACTTTCAAAACTCCATGTTTGGTGCTGCAACCACGTGCCATACACTGGCTCACCTAACAAGAGCCACAGCCCCTGGCCAGCAATTTCACCAGCTTGGAATAGAGGTACTGGGTCTCATAGTTTTTGGGAGATGCCAAGAGCATCCATAAGGGAATAGCATGAGCATGGCTTGGGCAAGCAAAAAAGAGACCTGTAAGGGGAGCAAACTGCTCTACTTTCAACTCCTGGACATGGTTTTGGACACAAACTTCTCAGCTAGGAAGAGAGAGCTACTCTTAACATGCAGCTTCCACTCTGCACCCACCACAAGCAACACCAAAGGTGTCCCCAAGCAGGGATTTGGACAGCACAGAGGCCCCAAGTCTGCTCTCAAAGCCTTCTCAGAGGACAACGGAAGTCTCAAACTGGAACAGCACAAGCATGCTCTTCAGAGTTTCACTGAGTTGGAATACCACTCATGTGAAAAAGATTCACACTAATGATGTAGTTCAGAATTACATAAATAGTAACTAACAAAGAAAAGGAAATAGGAATGAACAGCAAAGAGCCCTAAATGCGGAGCTTCAATTCCAGATGCTGAGAATAAACCAAAAGCAACAACAGTTTGTGGAGAGATCAGGAATTAAAACCAGAGGAAAAAATCCAGTGTACTAGTCACTTTTAAAAATATGACTAAAGTAACTTGGGCTTTTAATCATTCTTCTCAGCAACAATGCTAAGAATCACAGTATTACCCCATGCCAACCTGTCCCAGTTACAGACAACACAACCATTATCAAGCATTTGTGACACCAGGAGCATTTTACACTTTGACAAATACTTTCATATGCAGTACTGTTTTCCAGAATCACAACTCCCTCTGATCTAACTGGACATTAATTGCTTTTTTGCTGATGTATCTGTGCCTTCTGGACTGATAACACAACTAGCAAATTGATATCTGACAAGTTGACTCAACCTAATCAGGACAGATCAGCTGTTACCAATGTTGCTATAGGCTGTAATTTGAGGACCTTTACAGAGTTATCACTTGCTTTGAAAGGCAAGAAACTAATTCTGTGAACACGAATCCCAGAATGTACATCCAAAGTGGTTATTTTTTCTCCAGAAGAAGGTAACACTTGTCAAATAAATACCTGAGATAATTGATAATAGGAATTAGAAGTATGTGAGTGATACTCTGACAATCAGTCACTCTCATGAAAGAGAAGAACCTCGCAAGATTCAGAACATTAAGTAGAGAGCACAATCTGTCACCATGAAGCAGGGGTCACTCTGAATGGAGTCAAACAATTGGCAATGCATTTTTTCAATGTTTACTTCTCTCTCTGTTGCTTGGTGCTAAAGCTAAGAGAATGATTCACTTCAAACAATTTGTTCGATGAATGTTATCCCTTTTTGCTGCTCAGCATAGGCAGGCAATGGATACCAGTGCCATCACTTTTATTCACTGCTTCACTTTTATTCAAGCTTTCACCTAGTGCTTGATTGAGAGTATTCTAGACTTCCACTGCTGCTCAGACAGCATCCAAGGCTGGTCCTTAATGTGTGCAAGCAGCAGAGATCCACACAGTTGATGGAATAATACTTATCTACATCAGCAAGGATATAGCTTTTAATTTGTTGTTTTTCTGATCCCTCTTTAAATTTGGAAGCCCTTCCAGCAAAAATCCTGGTATTTGCTACAAAGTTCCCATTCTGTGAACAAGTTTGCCCACAAGACTCAACACTTGAATTTTTGCAGAAAACAAATTAACAAAGAGCGCAAGCACAGCCATAAAACACATTAATTTAAAAAAATCTAAGGATTGTATTATTTGCTTCATTCCACTAGGAAATGATTTATTTTCATGTAATAAAATTCAGAGGAATTCCAGAAAAAAATGGATTCCCAATTAATGGAATTCTTTAATGTAACTTAACAGTCACTGAATATACACAAGTGACTTTGTCATTGCCGGGGTTGCATCTGTCTTGTACAGATAAACTGTTTTTAGAAACTCAGACTTAACATTAGAACAAAAAATATACATTTCTTACTGTATCGCTTTGGTCCATCTTCCAAACAAAATGAAAGTGTTAAGGTTGCATCATCTTCAAAAAATTCAGTTGCAAAGGCATCCCACCAGAGGTTGTCACTATCCTAGGAAGCAACAGATCATTCACTTAACAGGAGGCAAAATGAAAATATGTTCATCTGTTGTAAAAGAAATTCAACAGGATCACACCTAGTTTGGCTTCTTCACCTATGGTTTTGGGGTGCAGATGTCTATATGATATTTCAAACTAATTTTTCTAGATAAAGTTCTAGTTCTAATTTAGGAAAAAAACTGAAGTGTTTAATTTACTGTATAATAAACTGTCTTTCATTTTATCAAGCATACCAAATATGTAAAAACTTTCTTTTCCATAAAGGTTTTTTTTTCAAAATGTTAGATGTGGTTTTATAAATCAGTTGCAAATAAAGCAATTACGACTTTTCCCTCCTTTTCTGGGCTGTATGTCTCAAATACTTGGTCCTAGTAATGAAAATTTCCTCAGTACTTAATTCTATAATGCTACATAAGCTCATCATCATCATGAGATGACAAGAAAGTTATTTAGAAACTAAATATAATGGCCATTCCACTCCAATGCATTTAATATAAATACAATGCTACTGCAAATTGATTAAATACCAGCTAGTTACTTAAATATAATTGTTGTGAGAAATCTTTACTTTCAAGTGTGATACAAGAAGTGAAAAAAATATGTTAAGATGACTTGTGTATACTTAGAGTAAGACACATCTGGAAAATGGCAATTATTAAAACAGTGAACAATGTAAAACATATACCAACACAGCACTACAGGTAGTTTCTTGACTTTAACAATTGAACCAGGCCTTTTCATACCTGGATGATCAACAACAGGCACCCAAACCTCAGTGTCTAGCACCCGAGCAAGTGGTTCACCTTGCCAGGGTTTTCACAGAAACTGGGCAACACAAAACCCACTAAATGTTTCATTCAAAAGCTATGGATATATTTAATAGCTGGATTAGAAATTTTTGGTACAGTCTCTTCTGCTCCTTTGAGGCCCCGAGACTTAAATCACTTGTAGCACACAGGGTCAGCAACGAAGCTGGAAATACCCTTCTGAAGATGCCTCAGCTGCACTCCGCAGAGCCACTCTGTCCCACTTACAGCACCTTCCTTACAGTGTGCAAGGCCTGGTTCGCTCAGCACAGTGAGGCCTGAGCACCTCTTAATGCCTGAGCAATATAGATCTAAGCCAGAAAACATTTGTTCACTTCACAGGAAAAAAAATCTTGAAATAAAGTGCCAACTTAAAAGAAAATATGCATCTATCATAGTCATTATGTGCACATGCAGAGCATACTGGAGATTTTAGTTCTGCGGCTGTGATCATGTTACTTTTGGATTTCACTCCAAAATGTTGAGCAAGGTATACTTTCTGCTTCTCAATTTCACTTTGATTTTTGTCAAGCATCCAATGGAGAAATGGTAAGGACAGGTTTGAACAATCTGGTTCCTACCAGAGACCCTAGAGAGACTTTTTGTCTGAGTCAGAGCCTGTAATACACTTTCCCTGCCAAGGCTCATCCCACCTGGCAACGACAGGACCATACAGCCCTGCCATTCAGTCACACAAAGAGGTATCAAAGCTGTCTCCACATCTCAGAAATCTGCTGTCACAGAGTTGTTGTGCTTTCCTGGGGTAAACCGGATGAGTGTTCCCACGTGCAAACACTGCTGTGTTGAGTAGCCAAGCAGCCACAACAGTAAGCATGAAATACACAGTGGTAAGAATGAAACATATGCACAGGTATTCAGCACACCTCTGCATGGGACCCTGCACTCAGCACAGCCTGGGGGTTGCATTACAAGCCCATACAAGAGTGTATTGTCCAACAAGTACCTCTGAGCTACCACTCTGTCATTTGGCAAAAGAGAGGCTGCAGTACCATTTAACCTTTTGGACATACTTTTCATAGGGAAGGAAGAGCGGAGGGAAAGATTTCAGCAATGCCACAGATCACATTTGCAGCTCTTGTTAATGCAGTAGTTGAGTATCACTGGAGCTACTCATGCAGCATCCAATGACATGGGAACAAAAAGGAGAGCATTGCAGAGCCAGGATGCAACTGCACACAGGAAAGACGGAGAAGAGCAGGGAAAGTGCAGGGCCTCACCTCAAAACCACACATATTTGCACTCACGCCGGCTTCCAAGAAGTGTTGAAAGCAAGGAAAATGTGGAAATGGAATTACTGCGGATTCCCTCCCTGGTTAGATGAAATATACAGACTCTTTCACATTTTGAACACCATCCAACATCTTTATCGTAAGCTTTTGCATATTTTAGGTGAGGAAGAAGGAAAAACATAAAATGCAACACCCCACCCCCAGAAAGAAAACCCAACCTTAAAAAAGAGTATATAAATCCTGACAAGCTTGGATATGCTCTGCTGTTTAATTTTCTGTCCCACCCTTGTCACAGGTGGGCCCACCTACTCTCAAAGCCAAATGTGAACAAAACCAAATGAGGTGTCCCCAGCCAAACTGAAATAGGAACCAGTTATTAAAAAAAAAGAATTTTTTTTTCTTTTTTTTTTTTTTTTTTTGCAAAAAGGGGATGGTGAAAGCAAGGCTGCCCTCAGGCATCTTTAACTTATGCTTTGACAGGTTACGGGGGATTTTGCCAGAGTAATTATTTTTCTATTCAACAATAATGAGAAATTACCATGGCAACCTCCCTTTCACATAGTGCACTCACATGCTCAAACATTGAAATAATGGCCTAAACATAACAAAAAAATATTAATTCTTTAAAAATATTTTGTATTAAAATAAGCTTAAGGATTAGGTCACAGGAGAGAAGAGGGCAGAGACAGCCAGCAAGTTGGGTCAGAAGTGAAGATGCCATGGTGCTGTGGCCAGGTACCCAAGCAGCAAAACGTCTTCTTCCACAACCGTCATTGTTCCCTCTGATCCCCTCCACCCCTGGTATTAATTGTAATTTGAAGCATGGCTCAACTCTGAATAGGGTCTCCAAGTAAATGGAATCCTACGGTTTCAATATTTTTTCCTGACTCTGATTTCTTTGGCAAAGGTAATCAGATTTAAGTACAATGATGTTCTTTTTCCCCCTCCATCTAACAGTCCTGTATGTTCACTGTATGATCTGAGAGTCAAGCTGGGTTCTTCTTTACACCTTACACACTTACATGATTAAGAGTCTGCAAGCTAAATGAGGCTTTTCCACTTGCCTGTGATAGATCTTGCAACTGGAATATGAGGCCAACTGAGACTATGGCATTTTCTTCAAATTCCTTTATTTTTGTTCAATGACTTGGAAGGCAGAGTGGACTGACATAAAAAGTCAGTACATGAAATCACACTTGAAAGGATGCAGATACCTTGTAGGACAGAACTGGAATTCAGAATGATTTTGGTAGATTGGATAAATTATCTGAAATGAAGATGAAACTCAATAAAGTGAAGGGACAAAAGCACAAAAACAAAATGGGGTATAACTGGCTAAACAGTACTGTAGAAAATGATCCAGATTATAAAGCAAATATGTCAGCAATCAATTGCTCTTGGAAAGAAAGGAAATGTCTTAGATACAATAACCTTCCACTCCAGCAAACACATCTCTGGAAAGACTTCAACTGCAATAGTCTGTCCACTTCTGGAGTACTGTGGCAAAGTCTGGGCCACACACTCTTAAAGGATTTAGCTAAAAACCACAGGAATGAATAAGTTTAAAGACACATACAAACCAACCAACCCTAAAAGACTCAAAAAGAAGAAAGGCAGAAGGATCTAACTGTGTTTTGTATAAGACAGAAGAAGCTCACGGGGAACATGATGACAGACCTCAACTATATGAAAAGTTTGCTATAAAGAAGAGTGAACACTTGTCCTTGGTGGCTAACAAGGAAAGAAGAAGTAATGATTGGTTCAGTTTGCTGCCATTGCAGGTTAAGTCGTTTAATGCCCTGTTACAGAATTTTAGGCTAGTGTTTTGCAGAGGGGAAAGAGCTGCAGAGCAGGACTGCTGTGTTCCCAAGAAGAGCGCATATAGAGATCCTGCTGCCTATGGGCCTCTGGCAGAGCTGCCCCTGTACAGCAGCTCCACAGCTCATGCCCAGTGAGAAGCCAGCTTTTGGTTTCTTCCTCACATAGCTTTTGGCTGCATATGTGTAACAGGTGTAAATAGTATATTTAAACAGAGTTATGGAAACAAATAAATACGATTCTGAATGCACACAGGAAACACATCTGTTCTGAAGTCAGACTTTTTTTTTTATAATCACTTTTTAGAGAAAAACTGCATTTTAAACATCAATCTTGGCACTGGACAAGGCAAAAATGAAAAGAGAGAGTGCGCTTGGGAGCTACATTTTACTTCTGGCACCAGCAACCCTTCCCTATTGACACTTACTATTTTCAGAACTCTATACATCTACATTCCTGTTGGCAACACATATGTGTCTTATATTCTTTTAAGTTAATGTTGCACAAGGAGCTGCTGTCTCCCTAAGGAAAGAATGGCATTCCTTCCCATCTCCTGTTCCCAGGAAATTAAACTACACTTGAGCTTTCAAAATGCAGTTCAAGATAAGATTTTACCATTAAATACACCTGTAAAAACTGCACAGCCATTACAAATCACAAAACTCACAAGTTTCAAAAAAAATCTGACATTAAAGTTTATACTCAAAGCATGCGGGCAGAACATGAAAAATAAGATGTCCAACTACAAGAAACCAATAATTTTCCCCATTAGTGTTAAATTAGACCCATCTTGTCTCTACCTTACATATTTAAGATTCCAATACAAATTTCATGTGAGTAACAAATTAATAGGGATCTATATATCCTAATTTTATACATTTGGAAATTTGAATACTCATCTGTAGATCTGGCTCTGCAAAGCAGTTTTATAATCTGGCATTGGGTTTTTTGCTATTTGTATACATTCAGTATGGACTACAGATGCTATGAGTCCTAGATTGGTTTTCCTGGAAACAGTATGAACAGAGTGGAAGAGTGGAAGCTCATGTGTATGTAGGTGGGAAACCCATATACTCAAGTGGCTGTCTGTTATACAAGAAGATGCACACTTTTCTTACATTCTCAGTATCTTTTCTAGGAATATGTGGTACCCCACAGCTAGTAAAAGTACCTGAAAAAGAGGACCAATCTGGTTACTCCGGGCTAGTTTTTAAGAACCACTTCCATTGCTTTTCCATTTGTTATTCTATCTCATTTATTTTAATTTCAAACACAAAACATATTTTACACAGAATTAAATATACCTTTAATCTTGCACCCAGTGGTATTTTACAGAATCTCTCTTTCCCTGCCAGCAATGACCGACTCTATTCCTTCCATTTGTTATTTCACACATATTCACAGTTTTAATGGTGTTGCTTTCTTTTACTTCACTTACTAGTGTGGCTGGATTCCATATCTCAAACAATGTGTAGTAAAACTGGCTGAAAGGTTTTAAGACTTGGCTTTGGTCATAAGTAGTTGTCTGTTCCATTATACACTTGCAACTTCTTGCCAAAACTCCGCTCAACGCCCAAAACATATCAGTCTCTTCAGCTCACTTAATAATTAATTAAATTATTGTTTACATTCCACTTACGAACTTATCTTCAATTGTACAGTAAAGAAACAACACAAAATTCTGTTTTACTGAAAAGGCAAAATATAGTCATGCAACAGATTCCCATAGCAATACCTCCTCAGAGAGAATGACTGGGGTACAAAATGGGGGCAACATCTCTGTTTCTCACGTAAATCTGGAATAGGTTTAAAAATCCAGTGGAATGTCAGGGAAGAGCTCATAATAGGGAGTTACTCTTACACATTTACTGGAAATGCCTCATATATCAAGGATCCTATTTTTATTGCCTATAAATCATTACACTATCAGGCAACAGAAAATCAAACATTAATTATTTGACTTCAGATACAAATAGGAGAAACAAAAAAAAAAAAAGAAGAAAAGGAGAGAGGCTTTGCAAAATACACAAATTGATTTATGCCATTTTCTTGTTGTACTCTGAACCCAGGCATATGAGAATCAGCATCATTACAGCAAAAACACTGTGCTGTAATGACACTGGCCATACAATTCAGCTTTGCAGATATACTGCCTTGAGATAATGTCACTTATATGTCACAAATAGCAAGTCCACACTGGGAAATTTACCAGGGGTTCAGATTAACTGAAACATGTTGACACTGAAATAAGGACAACAAATATTTTTCTTGTGTTCAGAAGGATGGTTGACCTCTTCCACTAACATATGCCCAAATTAGATACCTTTTGTTAGAATAGTTGTGGGAAACACTCACTAGGCTGGCAAATAGCAAGACCAGTCTACACACAGCTATAAAAGAACTGTTATTCCACAACGTCTAAGCCACCTGATTTTTCCATCTACACAGGTGCTACATGTATAACAATTTGGATATCCTTTTAAAACTGTAGTGCTTAAAATTACAGAGATTTTTAACTTGTCAGGAAAGGGTAAGACAGAGACATACCTGGTTCAGTCTAATAACAGAATCAGAGAAGAATGCCTGGTCTAAAACCTGTTATTTGTCAGTCTTTAAATTTTACTGGAGCTTGTGGACAAAAGAAAAATGAATTCTTAAATATCCACTCTGTGCATGTTTGACTATTCACCTGCAGCAGACAGGAGATTGCAGTTTAATACTCCTCTGTAAGCAGTACAGAGCAGAAGGAGTTAACTTATGAAATGTGTCATTTCACTGACTTCTTTAATTTGAATTCATTATTTCCATTCCTGGAACTTGTGCACAAGAACGGATAAGAGAAAGAAAGGGGAAAAAAGAGCAGTGAAGCTGGGTTCAAGACACACTCCACTGCCAATTCCTTACTGCCAACATGGCATCATCCTTGAGATTTCTCAGCAGTATCATCATTGACCAGCAGAAGATGCTCTTTTGTCCTTTTTAAATATATGGGATAAGATTGTACTTGGTCTCTAAGGATAAGACCTATATTCTGGCTGTGAGAACAAAAAGATGGGCACTAACAACTAGATTGTGCAGTTTTTAACAGAAATATACACTTCCACCCACAGCAGAGTATCTGTTAGTACTTGCTATATATACAGTGCATACTAAATCCATATTCAAAATTGTTTTAAATTTGAGCCCTTTTTTCAATAGGCATGAAAATGTCTCTAGCTGTCTGGAAAAAGTAATAGATTTTCTTAGTAGTATTCTCAATCTACGATCATTGCAGACAAATCACAGACCTAAGTTTTGTGTTTATCAAAAATGAACCACAGTTACATTTCTCTATTCTGCCACAGAATACCCCACAGCCTCTGCCTTTGAGAATAGTTTATAGAGATGGAATATTGTGTCTATTATCTACTGTACTACTGTCAGCCATACAAATGTTCTTATTTTATTCTGACATTTTGACCTGGTTTCTTTTTTACCTTGTTTACTTCCACCTATATGAGTAAATGGAAGCTGCTATGCCATCTATCCGAATGAAAAGACAATAACTAGTATTGCCATGAGTGAATATAGAGCATCAAATATTATGTGTCACTAGGGCACAGAAAAAAAGTCATATTCCCAGCAATATTAGTAAATGAGTCTCTCTAGGTCTATCTACCCAACTGTACCAACTCCCAAGGCTCTAAAATTCAGTGAACGCTAATTCCTTTATCATTTATTACAGTGAAAATAAAATTATTACTGACAGCATCTAAATACTACACTGGAACATGATGAAGACAGTCCTTGACACCTCCATTCCACACTGGACTCTCCCCACCTCTTTGATCACTGAAGTCTCGCAAAAGCACCATGTGTATCAGAGACAAGTACAAAGCTGGGACGTTCAGAGGTCTCTGATACTGAAAAACTAAAATCTGAACTATGATCTAACAAACTTTACTTTGAGAGGTCATAAATGGCTCTTCAGCTGAGTTTAAAAGCTTGTCCTGCTATGTAGTGTGCCTTACTCTTGTGCAAATCTAGTGATCCAGGTAGGAAAGGAAAACACAGGTAAGACAAACCATCCTTCCAGTTACATTCCAGATTCTTGCAGAAGTATCAAATAGTGAAAGGGCTAGGTAATGCAGCTACAAAGAGTTGATTTTATCATAAAAGAAGATTATATGGATTGAAAAGACATATAGTGAGGAGATATATATCTCTATACACACAAAGAAAGCTTGAGAGGGATTATTTACAAGGGCATGTAGTGACAGGACAAGGGGGAATGGCTCTCAACTGAGAGACAGTAGGTTTAGATTAGCTATTAGGAAGAAATTCTTCACTTTGGGGTAATGAGGCACTGGAATAGGTTGCCCAGAGAAACTGTGGATGCCCCATCCCTGGAAGTGTTTAAGGCCAGGTTGGCTGGTGCTCTAACCAATGTGGTCTAGTGAAAGGTGCCCCTGCCTGTGACAAGGGATTTGGAAGCAGATGATCTTTAAGGTCCCTTCCAACCCAGACCATTATGCACAACTCTAGCACAACTACAGGACTTTGAGAAAACTCTTGCTAAGAGTCAGCAAGAGACTTTTAAAATTAAAGATATGCTTAAGTGTTTTGCGGAGCTGGGGTCCACTTAAGCTTTTGCTAGTCTGCAAGTCTAATAAGCACAAGATTATGATTTCCTATTAAGCTTTGCAACCAGGTAAGAGCATATAAAAATTATGGGCATCTCTAATCAAAGAGCTGTTATTTCTTGGGAAGGTACAGGAAGTGGAAAAGATCAAGTATATTGTATATCCTGTCTCCTATGGAGGACAGGTAATCTCATGCACAAAAGTTTAATTTAGCAACAACTAGTCAGAAAAAGAGAACACAATTAAGAAAGAAGTGCTGAAGAAACCACCCCCTTTCCTTAAAATTTACAACCATACCTGCACTTTAAATTACATATACTTTAAATGATATATGGCTGCATTTCATTGTTTAATAATATAACTGTGGTTTTGGGTGTCCAGGTATCAACCAAAGACATTGTAAAAGCAGTATATAATTCCAGACAGTACAGAGAAGTAAACATTATGGCACCTTACAGAAATTTTGGCAAGAAGCAATGGTAAAGCACAAATATAATTCTTTGTTATGTACTGGCAATAAAAAAACCCCCTCTATATCTTTGCTACATAAACAGTGTGTATTCTTTAAGCAAAAAACCACTGGGGTAATTAACAAGTAATTTCATGAGAGAGATATAGTCACCTGCAAATTATGTTCCTTAAAAGCTCATTCACATTTTTTATTCAACTCATATCAGAAGCTCCACTCTCATGATCATTTAAAAAGATTACTTCTTTAGTATAGCAAAACTACACTCCAAATGAATTCCTGTATTCATTCTGTATTTATTAGGACTAGTAATCACAGTCATTTTTGTCAGCTGGTGATGTCACTCCATCCACAAATATTATCCCTGTTAAATGTGTTTCAGAATCTAAATTCTACTTAAGAGAAAGATAAGAAAAAAGATAGTGCTGAGGTATTAAGTTATTGAGTCTATATTTTAGACTCTACTTACTTGTTCCAGTTTTCAACACTACATCATAGTATCAACTGCAGTGGCTATTTGAACCACTAATTAGCTGCAGTTGTCAGATGCTCAGGTTTTTGAAAATAATACAGCTATATTTATTGCTTATAATTTTAAATATGCAAACACATATGCATTCAAACTTAATCAAACATTAAGGCAGAAATTTTCAAAGCTAATTAAAAGACTTACGCATTCATTTTCCATTAAGTGGAAATCAGATGTTGGAATATTCTATGCAAGGCTCCAAATCCCAGCATGGAAATGGAACTTGTTACATTTGCTGAATCAAAGCTAGAGGATGACAACAGGGCTGGGATTCATTTCACTCCAAGACAGTTGTCTAAATTCACGTGAGATAAAAAGCCTCCTGGAGGTATCTGTCTCTTCACTGTCTGTAGAGGGAGCCTAGAGAATGGTTCAGTCTAGCCATGTAACTTTTATAGGGATAAAGGTAGGTAAGATAAATCCTATTCTATATATTCTATCTACCAAGAATTTAAAAGTCAGGAAGAAAGCTGGTTGAGGCTTTGAGAGCTTAGTGAAGGACAAAAATACGTGAAAAGCTGGGTGAAACAACTGTATCTACTTTGTCTAGATTTTTACAGTCTTGGCAGGAAAACCTATAAATGATGTTCAAGTTTTTTGCTCGCAACGCTCAAAGATCTCCAGGCTGCCAGGTTCCTGCTGCTTCATATAAAAAGCTCCAAGTGGCAGACAGAAGTTGGAGAACTGGTTGAAGATTTCTGCCAGTATGAAATGCTTTAAATGAAGAAGATGTGATTATTTCCCTGGCTTCCTAACTTTACTCCCTGGCTAGCCACAGTTGCAAATAAAGGCCTTTAAGCCCTGTATTTTTTCTCATACTGTATTTGGACACAAAATTCCTGTACAAAATTCAATTAAGCTAGAGACAGAATTGCTCGTATGTGTCTTTCTACATCCTAGGTATCTGAATTACCCGAAATATAAGGAAATCCTTGGTCAAGACAACACATATCAAATACTGACATTTCTCATGTGTTATCCTGTGACCATCAGATCACTCAAGGGCTCCGTTTCTGTGGTGTAGCACTCCCCTTCTCAAGCACATAACGCTCACTACTGGGCATGCACAGCCAAGACTGATTAACGAAGGAACAGTCATCAGGAGTTCAGGTTGCTTTGACGAAGTGAGGATGGGTTGGGCTCCAGACACTTGCATATTCTCATTATACACTATGGTTTGCAAGTTTTGATGGTGAGAAGCACAGGGTAGTACACTTTTTAAACCAACATTTGCATTTACAAATTAAAAATCTGATTCAAATGGAGATGTCTGAATCACCAGCTTGCCATGAAAAAAAACTACTTAGAACCAAAACTTTTACTGTTATTGCTGCTATAATATTGTAGAACAGTGTAACAGATCACTGACAAGGCTGTTACAGTTGCTAAATCAAAGGATATACTGTACTGAAAGGCACTGAAAGAAATAGAGAGAGAATGAAGCACAGAGGTTGTGATAACAGAGTGGGTTTGTGTGTTTGTTTTAATTATTAACTTTAAATTTTCACTTCAAAAGAAATGGGAGAATTTATGCATGCCAAGAAGTGCTCCCTTTCAAAACTCGGTCTTCACTGAGCAAAGTAAGTAAAGCTTTCTTCTAAATGGCATCTCTTATCTTGTCAACCTCATTTAAAGTAAAAAGGCATCCACAGTAATAATAAGAATGCAGCTTGGTGAACAATTCCTTTACAGAACTCAGCCATTACATACTGTAACAAATTAAAAACTCCAAAAGTCTATGCAGGTCCCCAGAGAAATGCTATTTAATAAAGCAAACACTGATATTGAATGTGACAGAATTCCATTTGCTTCAGAATCCCATCCAACTGAGTTTGGCTGCAGCTGAAGCAATTAGAGAAAGCTGTGATTTAATGATTATGCTAAAACCCTAGACAAACAAAGCTCTCACCTACCAAGTGGCCACTTAGCTGTATCACTACCACCAGAATATATAAAAATCCTTGTAGGATTTCATTTGCTGTCAGCCAACTAGTAACAACATGAGCAATTATTTACTAAAAATGTCTATTTACTAGCTACCCTAGTGCTTAACATGAAAAATGTATAAATCTAAATTTAAACAAAGTAAGCAAGGCCAAGTGTGAACTACATATGTCAGGGAATCACCCACTAAGGTCATCCTTGTAGTTGAGACCTGGTATGATCCAGTTGAAAGCTCGTAACAGGTAATTTTTTTCAATGTATATCTTTATGTCGTATATGATAATCTACTGGGGCCTCACCTCTGGGTCCATAAACATTTAATGAAATTTTAAACATCTTTTCATTACAGCCATAGCCTCCTATGAACTAGTCTGAACACTTCAGACTCTGTGGACCTGTTAAATCAGTAAAACTGATTCACTTACCATTTCTTAGTTTTCCAGAAGTGGTATTCAGCCTTTCCTACTTTCTAATGCATTCAAAATTTCTCTGTGTAAAGTTGTAGGACATAAAGAAGTATAAAAAAGTGACAATTCAGAAAACTTGCTTACAGAAAACTTGTGAATTTGCTTGGAAACTCTAGACTTTCTTGCTGTATTCCTGCCAGCCAACAAGCTACATTGTGAAAAAAATTACTGATGGTCTTTCTGATTTTTCATTTTTACTTTAGTCAGAGAGCCAATTAAGTAACACCTTGGACTGCTGATGTAGATTTTTACCCTCACTACCTTCCGGGTGAAGGCATCTCCTGACAAAAAAGCCCTTGAAAAAGCAGTTTCCTTCCTCCCCAGCTAAGGAATAGGATCTAGAGACATGCTGCATACCTATAGCCTAAAAAACCTAGCACTGTTGATAAAAAATTTTTAAAACCACAGAGAATATGAAATCTGTGAGAAAGCTCAAACACACAATACTATTTTAAGAAAGAAAACAGTTTTGCATAACATGGATAAGTATTCACAAAATTGCTGCAGAGGAGACTGAAATAACTTAAAAAGCTCACAGAAATGCACCTATTGAGCAGCTCAGACCTATTTTCAAAGATCTAAATCCTCATGTCTTAACAATAAAATATACTGTGGATATACCAGCATTTGTCTGTTTTGTTACAGGTGTGCATTTCTAACTAAAATATACAATGGTCGTTCAGAACACTAAATTTTTTTTAATTACAATGTGTTCCCCCAGATTTCCATAAATCCAGAGCATCTACAATTTCAGAGCTTTTCTAAAAGGTTTGTGTTCAGAGTACTAAAGAGCCTGAGAAGGCAGCAATAGCCTTGACAAAGCCAAGAAACTACATGGTCCCATTTCTGGGAATGTGTTAACTGCCAGAGGAGCTGTCATCTGAAAGTGAGACGGAAAATCAGAAAAGATGCAGTGCCAATGTCTTCTTAGACTAGGGGAACCTTATGTCAAGCTCAGTCCAGAATATATGGATCTGAATCAAGCAGCTTGTTTTCTACTAGTGCAATGACAACCACTGTGAGATGTTATCATATTTCTTTGCACAATGTTTTGTCAGAACCTACAAAATTAGTTGTAGCTGGATCACTCTCTAGATCCTTGAAGAAATATTATATCAAAATATCACAGATGCTCTTTGGAGGGTACTGGTTTCAGGTGCTAACTGTTCTTAGGATTCTCCTTCTCTAAATGAGTTCTTCCACAATCACTTGAGTTTTACACCTGATTTCTGTCTGGTACACTGAAGGATCATCTCTCCGCTCTAGAACAAAACTACTTCTTTTTTTCTTTTCCCCCTCTTGCTTTCTTAGTTCTACCTTCTGATTTGTAAAGTTTTTTTCTAGAACCAGATGCACTGATACAGACGCGCACAGACACTTTTTTTTTGTTGGTACTCTCAGCTTCAGTAGTAGCGTCTCCTGGATTAGGTCATCTGCTTCTTAAAATCATATATCAGGTTATCCCTGGTCTGAGGCATTCTAGAACGAATCTGAGCTTTTGATAACTTCCACATGTGAAGTTTGAAAGCTGCAAGAAGCCCATCATGAACTGCCAGGTCAGCACAGAGCCCACCATGTATCTCGTGGCCTATCAGCAAGGACAAAGGAGTGTATTGTATCTCGTGGCCTATCAGCAAGGACAAAGGAGTGTATTGAGGATCAAGTATGCTTTGTATTAAGCAAGCAGTTCCTTGTTCTGACTCCTGTGAATGTGCTTGTTCAGTAAGGTACAACATCTGGCAAGGGTCAGGTCTGGACTAAGTTCCTTCTGAGTTGATTCAACCCTCTCCAGTATAGCTGAGAATCACAGGCACGTCCAAGAGTCTCAATAGACTTGCAGAACAAGTACGGAATCAAAGCAGCTTCCCTGTCTCTCCCTGCAAATACTCATGCACCTTGATCTGAAGGGACCACAAGCAGGATTACTGTCAGTATTCTCCTCATTCCTCTGCCAATATTCCAAGCACTCATTAGAATCAGTCAAAGAGGTGACACCAAACTCCCCAGGGCACATGACCTAGAAACTGCAGAGATACTGAATATATCCAGCTGTATAATGTAGCATGAAGCAGATGAAAGATCCTATGGGTTGTCAGCTGATACATATTGATATAGATGATATAGATGATACAGATATAGATAGATATAGATATAGCTAGATATAGATATCAACTGAATCCAGTGGTCAAGATAGGACGTGAAAAGAGAAGTGTACCCTATGTTGTACATGATGAGTCTCACAATAAAGAATTCCCTAGGGAAATATCTAACCTATCAGACCATCAGCGGCAGTGCCTTGCAAACATAAAAGGAAACATGGTGTTCCACAACATTTCTATGATAATAAGCACAGCAGTCAGGGATAATAAATGTCTCCTTAAGAAATGTAGGGTGAAAAGGTGATACAGTATGAAGTAACCATTGCTCTAAGAATTTATGCTTCCTACTTGAAAAGATATTTTTGTACTCCTAGAAAATGTCCACTTGCCAGGTGTACTTCGTAGATTTAAACAAGTACCTTCTGTACTTCCAAGGTGTCCATCTTTTGGATTTTAAGAGAGAAAAACTTGAAAGTAACTTAAACCCATGGTAAAATAAAGAGAAACAAGTTACAGTTTTTCCACTTTGACTACAACAATCATAAATAGCTCTAAGGAAACTACTACTCATCGTGTTTCATTATAAAAAGGAAAGTATTTTTTTCCATCCAGATAATGATCAAAATAATCCTGGATACCTTCCTGATCCACAGGGTCTACCCGAGGTGAGATGCAGCAGTGTCTGTTCCGCATGGTGTAGTGCTTGAAGCACACAGATAGAATTGTAGGTCAACATTTGAAATTGTCAAGTGTTTAGTATCTGTTTCTTGCTACAAGCTCAGAATAACTCAGTCCTCTATTCTTCTGCTGTAGAATTTGCACTCTGTAGCTTGTCCTATCAAAAAACTAACTTGTAATCAAAGTTCTCAGGTCCTCTAGGTAGACAATAAAGTGTGGGGTTTTTTTAAGAACAGGAGTCTACCCTGATTGTAGCCACGGTTGCAGAGAAAAGCTAGAGTGTCATGAAATACATTTAAACATGACCAGTGGAAAAAAGAGAATTCCGAACTCTTTTCTTCTTCAATAGGATGATATTTCAGCCAATGGCATGATCCTTCAGAGCCTGGCTCTGCTTGGTAAAAAGCATGGAGTGGTTTACCTATTTTAATTGTGCATGTTCATTCTCATGGCCATCAATATCAAATAACTGGAAGCTCACTTGGAGGCACGGTATTAAGCAGAATATGAATTTCTCATATGGAGAAGAAACCATGATCATCATTGGTATTCTCTTATCTCATTCAGCTTCTTTGATTTGAGCATTGGTATCAAAAGGAAGTGACCTGAACATATTAAAGATGATGCAAGTTTCACTATTCCCAGTTGCACATAACTTAAAAATTAACAGTTCATTAATATCCAAAGAGATCTGCTTTGGGGAGACCTGACCAGAATTCAACACTAGATTCACAAGCATCTGAGAGAACTGTCTATGTGTTTTTAAGAAGGCACAGAAGCAGCTTGTATTCTACATTATTTCCATTGCCTTCACCTGCAAAAGTGGTATCTCTGCTTCAGTAACTGAATGACTAGATAGAAATTTAATTGTTTTTTTCTCCAGTTATCAAAGGGACTGTATTTTGCACCAATGTAAGAAAAGATCAGCTTATTTTATCTAATTCATGACATACTACCCACTGCTATGAAGAGAAAGATGGCAGTTCCCATTTCCTTCATGCTTTGATAGAGAGTCAACAAAGAAGTAATACAAACTGACAGGTTTTTATGACTGACCTCCTGATACCTACTGGTGCATAAACATGTAGTTGTTAGAACTTATCACTAGGGCCAGGGTTATCCCCTCTTGACTAGGAGTCTGCCAAGTCGTAAATAAATAAGCTAAAAATAGAGATCCAAAATAACGTGGATTCGGCCCCTAAAGTATCATGTCCCAGAAAATCTCCAAACAGGAGAGCTGAGATTTCACCATTTTCTTGTCTTTAGTTTCCAGATGTTGCACTAAGCTCGCTAGGTAGGAAGGCCATCTAAATGTCTCTCCCGTGCTGAGAGGTGTCCCTGAGGGGTCTGTACTGGGACCAGTACCGTTTAGTATCCTCATCAGTGACAGCAGGATTAAGTGCACCCGCAGCGAGTTTGCAGACAACTTAAAGCTGAGTGGCGCAGTTGACACACCTGAGGGATGAGATGGAATTCAGAGGGACCTGGACAAACTCAAGAAGTGTGTCACGGGAATCTCATGAGGTTCATCAAGGCCAAATGCAAGGTCCCACACCCGATCCAATGCCCACAATATATGGGTTTTGGAGGGCAAAGGAGGAGGAAGGAATGGTTAAATTTCAATGGGTTTAAGACCAATCTCATGGGCTGAATGCCAAGGAGCAGTCAGAGACCTTAAAGTCCAGTTCACACAAGCCAAGACTGCTTTGCAACATGACTCAACATTTAGTAAGTTGAGACATTCACATCATTTACTTCTAAAGTGGCAATCCCTGTACAAATTAAAACATTAACAAGGGTGAAGAAGTATCCCCAACCTTTCCCAGACAAAATTAAGAAGAAAAATAGACCTCATTTCTGTGCCTGCTTTTTGAGAAGAAAATTTTAGGTTCCTGCCCTCAGGGATTTAGGTAGGCAGCTGTGTCTGGGTGAATCCCAGCTCTGATATGATGCTGAACTTCCACAAAAAAACCCCAGAAAATAATCCCCCTTTCTAAAGACTACCCCATCAAGAGTTTCGTGCTCACCTTAACAAACGGCTAGTTTGAAAATATGCTCTGAGGTCCCTGGCTTTCACACTACACCTTACATGGAACCAGCCTGTGGTTCCATTTCATTCTGAGGGCCATGTACCTCAGCTGTGAGATTACTAAATCTTACTTTTTCCCCACTTAACTGGTTTTAGCTAACATTTAGGCCTCTCTGCACATAAGAAATAATCACCAAAATAAACAAGAGCTTTTAATTTTGAGTTTATGAGAGAGGAATACTCCAAACGTACTATACACCCACTCCTAAGAGAGATCTGTGGCTGATGTGAGGACAATTACACTAAAGAAAACTCCACTGACTTAGGAGAATCCCTTCACTTTCTGTGACAGAATCCGTGTGACAGAAATCAGAATGTGGCACTTAGGGCAAATTTGGAACTGACATGGCTCAGAAATGCTTGAAAGGTGCTGCCTCTGAGAGGGGCTTCCTATGAGTTCCTTCCGGGGGAGAGCATGAAAACCTCTCTGATGGCTTAGCTCTAGAAGTCTCCTTGCCAGGTACCTGCCATATGCCTAAAGGCATTAGAGAAACACGGTTACATTTATTATCACAGGACTAGCTGGCTTTGTCAGAATACCTGAAACAAACCCCACATTTTTTAATGGCCTGATTTGTTTTTGCAGAAAGCTGAATCTTGGTATATGAGCTGTCATATCAGATTCTTCTTTATTCTTTTATGTTTACAAAGTATTGCATAAACAGGAACAGCTGGTGTTGATTAATAAACACGGGAGTTGTCTTGAGAGTTTAGGTATTATTTTGCCAACATTTAAGTCTAGTCATTTGCAACAATTGTTCTTTTCCATAGTGGGCAGTGGTTCTACTGCCTAAATACAAAGATATTTTCTAACAATACTAATAATGTAATTCTGAATTAGACTTAGAAGAAGGATCTTATGTGCATAGGTCTATCTATTCATATATCTGTGACTGTGTCTTCATTCATCCAGAATTTCTTAGAGAATGCCACTACATTCACTGCTCCAACTTCCTGTAAAATTACTGTAGCCTGTTGTAAATAGCCAGGCAAAGGCCTTGGCCTCTATGACAACCTGCACATTATTTGCACACGTGAGTACCTTGAAGTAAGATGTGGAAATGCAAAGAGTTGTTGAACTTAATGTTTAACCACCTTAACTGGGGGACATTTTCCTTCACTTCATTCAGAGTACAGTTGCCAATTTCTGAAACAAATATTCTCCTGACAACAGTCTCTTCCTTTATGTTATCCTGATTTGCTCCCATTACAGAGGCATGCTGTGCACTGAAGAAAGCAGGAATCACATGATCTAATACCATAAGATCAGTTAATTAAAGAATTTTTTATAAACTAAAAGATGCCAAATAAAGTTTCATAGGCAAATTGAATTCCTGCATCTCCAAGTGGTGGTATTGAATTTTTTTTTGTGAAATGGAGACAGTTTTTATCTTGTTCTAAGTTTCAATAAAGGAAAACCTAAGACTTGGTTAATAAATCATTAAAAGATAGCAAACAAAGGGTAGAAATAACTGGCAAGCTTTCACAACAGAAGAAAGCTACCAGCCCAACTCCCAAGGACCTGAGATGTTAGGTAGAGTCTTGTAGGACTTTGAAAGAAGATGGATAACAACATGAAAAACTTTACCAGGCATGGAGAGTCACTCTGGCTAGCTGATCTGAATGCAAAGAGTTGTGGGAAGCTTAAAATACTAAACAACAAAAACAGCAGAGGGTATTGATGAATGCAAAGTACTGCATATGAGGGAAAACAATCCTAATTAGATCTAAACCACAATGGACCTAGCTATTATCACGCGGCACAAAAATCTCTGAACCATTATGGATAATTCCATGGAAATGTTGGCTTAATGATATGTAGTAATAAAAAAGGCCAACCACATGCTTTCAGATCGGAAAAAAGGTAACTGGGGATGGGTACAACAGAGGTTTGCAAGTCATAAAAGTTCTGGACTTTCTTTTCTGTGATTAGAGAATTATTATTCAGTCTAAAAATCATCATTGTAATAAATAAATTACAAAAAAAAAAAACAACCAAAAAAACAGAGGACACTTAATAAAATTAGCTCACAGTTTTAAACCCAGTTAGAGGAAATCATTTTTCATACAATGCACAAGCTGTAGAACTCATTGCTGCCGGGCTTCAAGTCACAAGCATAAACAAATTTTAAAACATATTAGGTATATTAGCAGAGGCAGAATACATTGGTAATTCCTGAATGCAGTGCTCCAGGCACAACCTCCCATTTGGGATGAGCTGATATATGAGTAAAAAATTTTTGGTCATTTCCCAGTTTTGCTCGCTTATCCTTTCCCAATGCATCTGCTGCTGGTGGCAGGATAGTTGACATCTGACCCTTCTTCCCCACAAATCTTTCCTTCTGCAAAGGCTGATTCCAAAGCCTGATCTCCTGTGCAGTAAATACTAAATCCTGCAACTCCCTTTGACTTCCCGTTTCACATCAGTGTCTCATCCTCAATTAAGTGTTTCTCTGCTCATATCTCTTTCCACCAATACTTCCAGAGACAGAAAGATTTCTTTTCTCACTTTTTCACTCTCCCACCTGCCTTCATTACACTTTCTCAAAGACTTTTAACTTCACACAATGTGATGCTTTTCATAGCAATTTTATAAGACAAAGAACACCCTCCTGCCAAATTTCAAATCCTTATTCCCAAACAATGGGATGGGCAGCAGAGGGAGGGAGGCAAAGCTACAGCTATTCAGAGCAAGGTTTGCCAGGACTTTTCAGTGTGGTCCAAAAAAATATATATTCCTGCTGCCTAATGCCTGGAAATGTTTGAATAATTTTTTCTGAAATTTTCCAAAACAGATTCAACTAAGAAGAAAACTAGTGCGGAAAGCTTCACTTCATAGAGATGCCAAAAAGTTAAAGTCTGGCAAAGCTATCAGCAATTGCAAACTGGGAGCTATCACGGAGAACATTAGGCAACCTTAGTGAAACCTTATCTATTGCAGCACCAAAGAAAGCAAAATGTAGTACAAAATGTGATTATGGATGCATTTGATATAATGAAAGCACAGATTTCAGTTATAGGTTTTGGTAATCATTTCATCGCACATTATTTTAAGAATGCATTATTTTATTTTGCAAGATGTCATCAAATTAAAAAAATCCTTTGTGTCATGAGCCAAGAGGACTCTTAAAACTAGAAGTAATGGTAACACCAGCCCTGGCAATGACTGCAATGAATAATGCCCTGCAATTTTTTTTGTTTGCAAGTAGCCACAATTTTTTTTAATGACTGTATTATGATTGATTTTCAAAAATGTGAAACTAGCCATATATAAAATGTGTCCTACTAACTGAAGAAAAGCCAGTTTTAAACACAGATAAATAAAGGGATTCACATCTGAGGGTGGAGACAGTAATTTACCCTACTGAGCGCAATTCACCTTCCTGGTGATGGCCAGCAAGCACCAGCTTTCAGCCTCTGGTGCCAGAATTCTTGCAGGTCATGATCACATCAGGGCCTGTGATGCACCTCCCCGTATTTATGACCTTTCAGAACTTCTCTGTCACTAGCCTAAAGGTAAAGGCAAGCTATGTACCATGTGCATCCTCTCCCAATAAAAGCTTCCAAAGGAAATTCTGCAATAAACTTCACCGAATTTTACAGAGATTAAATATTTAAATCTTCATGGGTTCACTCCAACTGGGCTAATACTGGGGTGATTTGGGCTACTGTAAGAGGACGCAGTGGACAACTGGTCTGTGACTTGCATTTGAAACATGAGAAGTTATTCTGCAGGCTGAATAAATGACACTGGAAAACAGGTGACAAAAATATTGCTCAGAGGAAACCCCAACTCCTGCCCCACTGTTTACAGCCCTGTTTTCCCCATGAACCAGCCAATAGACTAGCATTTAAAAATAACCTTGCACTGTGAATTTGCTGTCAAGTAGCTTCCGTTTTTTAAGCTGAAAAGAATTTTAAGTTCAATCACAGCAGAGCCATTCTCAGCTGGGTTTGATTCCTTTCATCAGAAGAGATTCTGATTCTCAAATTGAGGAGAGAGAATTCAGGTTGTCTGCTCAAAGAAGGAGTCTGCTGGACAGGTAATCAGAAATTTTTTGTTGTTGTTGTTGCTTTTTTCCTTCGCCTTTTGAAACAGATCAAATTTCATACAGAGGATCACGGAGAAACAATACACATGGAAGCCTAGAATAGCATTTTTGCAGAAACAAGTTTCAGGATAGAATAACGCTTTAATTTTTTCCAGGCGTCCCACAGTATTGCTGGCAAGCCTTGAAAGCTGTAGAAGAGCAAGCAAACGGATTCCAAATCTCTACCATAGGCCAGATTGTATTCAGCCCTGCATGGGACTGAAAGAAGCGAGCCCAAGGGGAGAGAAAACAAAGAACCTCCTCCTGTGCTGAGGCATAAAACAGCAGGGAAACATGAGCACTGTCTCTTGCAAAGATGAATCATGACATCAGTTTCTCCCAAAAAGGGCTGGGAAGAGTTCAGGAGTGACTGGCAATTGTCCCTCCTTGGCAGTGGCCATCAGAGCTGTTCAAACATGAGAAAACATCTTTGCAAAGGACTACTGCATTTCACCTGCCAAATTTCTTTACAACTCCTGAGAGAACCTCAGCCAAAATGCACACTGAGACATCTTTAAAAGCAAGCCCTTCCTCTTTTAAGCTGTGTCCAGCACAGGCCCCAGTATCAGTCAGCTTATGGAAGGGATGTCTTAATCCCATGAAATAAGAAATTCCCAGGAACAAACATAAATGTATGGACTGACTACACAGACTAGACTTTGAAGAGATTTTTGGTGGGGGGTTTTTTTGTTTTGCTTTTTAAAGAATTTTACATCTATGATTGTAGAAGCTGAGGAAATATTATTGCTAGGAGAAAAAAGAGCTTTGAGTTTTTTAGAACACCACCATCATATACTTGGAAAGAAGTAAAATATTCTGTCATTCTCACTGTGCAAGGCACAAAATGAAGAATGGGTGGCTTGGTTTTGTCACACAACAGTTGATGGTAAAACCAAAATGTGCTTCTTGCTCCCCTATCTAGAAGATTGGTATGATTTTACACTTTATCCTTAATTCAGTTAAACATTTATACAGCATTGTAAGGACTTCTAAATTCAGGGTCTCTAGTAGCAGATTTACAAACTAACTAAAGCAATTGAGTGTCTTTCTACTGAAATATAGCCTCTTTTTGACAAAACACTGCTACTTATTTAGCACACGTGCTTTATCACTGTTCATGTAAAACAACTAAACAATTAAAGCCAAGAAAATGGGTCAGATTGGAGGGTGGGAATAAAACCATCTTCCTCACCACCAAACAAATCCTTGCCTCTGAAATCCCCTCTCTTGCTTCTTCCTATTTGTTTATTTGTTCATCCAAACTTCTAACTTTTCTCCTAACCCAAATTGTCAACTACAGAGGATAGCTGATGGATAATAAGGAAAAATAATTTCCTGAATAGACCTCATGGTCACACAGCAAACCATGTTCCATGTCATAACTTATCAGTCTACTCATATGAAAACAGTTTCCTTTTTAATTGCATGAGCAAAAGACCCCTTTATTTTCAGCAGCATTAAAAATAAACAGTATTTTTACTAATGTGCTTTTAAGTTATAGGATGTCTTCTTTTAAAAATAAACACATTGGAAATTAGTTCATCAGCGTTAAATGAAGATATGCAGAAAATCATTCAAACAGTAGAAATGATCCTTTTGCAATCATCAACTACAATTTGCAATTCACTCTCTTAAATGATATTAATATTTTAAACTGGTAAAACATCAAAACACCACAGTAACACATTTTTATCCTGTACAGCTTAGTTCACAAGTGTTTGACTCTTGTTGATATATTGTGACTTTAAAAAGTTTTTCACATGCAACAACACAGGTGCAGAGGTACATAGGATACATGGTAGCCTGTAACAAAAACACCACCAAGCAATCTTCCTCTCTCAGCTGCATATATGGAGTTTCATCCATATATACCAGCTGTGGACGCAGCAGCATGATCATTTATTATAGCCAAAGAAATGCCAAAATTCTTATATGATAAAAAAACCATGCAGCCCTTACAATTTTAAAGTAGGATACATTGATGCATCCTTCACAAACAGTCAAACAACTAATCTTGGCGACACAGAACTGTTCACAGATTTTAGCTCACATCTCTCAGTGAACACTCCTTTCTTTCCCTTAGACTGGCCCCTGGCATGTTTTATATGAGGATATTTAATAGACCCCATCAGCTCATAGTACACAAGGCTCAGAATTGGTTGCCTTTACTGAATAGGCTGGAAAAGCTGCCTCAACAAATCTGTTCATGCTTAAGATCTGGTCGCTGCCAAGTGACGTGCTCAAGACGGATGCCTTTCCATCCTCTCCTGTTAGTTTAACTGCACATTCACAGCAGAAAGAACAAAAGATAGACTCTACAACTATGCCAAAATGAGAAGCAAGACTAATCTTAGGCCCTAAATTCAACCCTACTGGGGCAGAGCTGGTGTCTAATTTTCTCTGACACAAGAGATTTGAAACAAAAAAAAAAAGAGTCCTGAATTTCATCAGTCTGCAGGAGTCTGAGAGACTTGAGAAAGCTCAAGCTTAATTAGAGATCTTCCTTCTATTAGTCATAGTAAATACATTCAAGCAATAAATACATGTGAGCAGAGAAAAAAAAAAGACATAAAATAATAATAGATGCAAGGTTGACAGTGGGGCAAAACTGATGAAATTGCTGGAGCTTTCTGTCCTTATATAAAGACCCAGTCATGCTGCCAAGGTCAGCTGGAGCTTGGGTTATCTGTTGCCTGAAGCTACTCTACCTTGTTTTTCATTCAGAGATCATTGTTCTTCAGTTGTTTACGTGGATTTATTCCACCCTTTTCTTCATACTGTCTTCCCTTTTCAGCTTGCAGTCCCTGGAGCACACACCAGAAGCCCATCCTGGTTGTGCACCAAGAAATCCAGACTACTCTAATGGGAAAGAGCAGCATTAAGTGAGAACAGTTTTCCTCTTTAATGGAGAGAAAGAGACAGAGAGAAGGTATTTAACAAATCCTTTGTGAAAAGTGAAAAATTTACTAATTACTTTTAAGGATGGTTCATGTATCTAACTGCTGGGGGGATATCATCTAAATATCTTTATCACCATAAACAAGGTAGTTAAACAAAACAGAGTTTTTCCTGTATTTTAATGCCATTTAATACATTACATTTATCCCCACTTCAGAGATTCATCAGAGGGAACAAGATAAAGGAGAAATGATGGAGGGGAGGAAATTAAAGGGGAGAAAGAAAGGCAGATAACAAGGTGTATATTTTATCATACACATAGTAGAATAATTGAGATTTTAGAGTGGAGGTTTTAGGTACGATTTTTACAGTGAAATGTTGTAAAGAGTTGGGCAGGGAAAGACCAAGAGACCCGAATCTTCCATCATGAGTGTTACACTTATCTTTCCCATCACTTAAAACCACTGCAACATAAGCCAAAGCTTCCTTAGTCCTTCTTTAAGGTCCGTATCTGTAGAAAACGTTACAGGAAACACATGCAATACACTGAGTTTTCACAGGAAAAGTTACACCAACGGGCAGAACCAAACCCTGCCATTAGCAGTGCCAGCTCCCACTGACTGAAGAGGGAATTGGATTTGCTTCTATCAAAGCTGACTTTGGCAGAGGTAGTCCCAAAAAGCCAGGTATTAGGCTTCCTTATCCTTTCCTCTCTGTGGAATTTGAGATGATTTTTAAGCTGCAGCATGACTTACATGCCCCTGAATGCAAGATAGAGAACTAATTTAATATTTTGCCTACTTTGCAATGCAAAATGTTAATTTGTTGTGCAAGAAAGGGGCAAAAGATTTACATTTTGAAAAATAACAATTAGTGTCATTAATGTAGCCATTATTTTCTGTTCAAGTTTTGTTTCAGCTATATTTCTGTATTTCAGGGGCATTTATTTATTTATTTTTTCATTGGTTCCAAAATTTTTTACATTCTCCAGGACAATTAGAACTTGCTGATGAAATAAGTAATGTATAAAACTTCAGGATAAAACTACTGCATATATTTGGAGGACAGTATGCCTAGAAGAAATTACTGTAAAAATCTAAATCATCTTACTTAGACATGAAAAACAACCACCACTGGAAGCCTAAGGAGCCTAGATTTTAAAAAAATTGCTTGACACTTGAAATCAGATAGGATCAGTTCAAAGTTCCTCAAACACTTCAGAAGAACCAACTAAAAAAATGGTTCTCCTCTGCCTAAATCTCGTATCTTCCATTATATGTGTTAAACCTATTTTTATAATGCAATAAAGTTTATACAGCAGAATAAGTGCACAGCACAGCCTTTGGCGATGGGTCTTCTGCTGTAGAAAATAATTTAGTGACAGAAACGTCTGGCAATTTTTTATCAGAGAAGAAACTTCTTTTTCTTTGAGAAAAAAAAGCGCCTAACGTTTTGTGTGCACACAAAGTTCATTCACTTTCCCAAAAAAAAAAAAAAAGAAAATCAGTAAAAGCTTTGAAAAGCACTTTCCAAACAGTGAACCTCATCAGGAATGGTTGTATGTCCCTTGTATGGGATTTACAAAATTCTTTGTGTGAACAGCATTAATCAAGGTCACTACTTGATTCAAGGTCACTATTTGATTCAAGATCTGTCCCTACGCCATGTCAGTTGTACAGCTTTGGGAAAAGATCTCTGAACCTCTGTAGAAAAGACTACATGGAAATAGCTGATAAACTGGTATTGATTTTCACATATCGCCCTTGTCAAAAGGATTTATTGATGTGTCAATGCATGTTGTGGCAAGGATCATAGCAGGATAGCTTTAAAGGATTTATGGTGAATCGACAGGCGTTAATACACTCTGTGGTAAATAACTAACAAGTACTGTGTATATTGATTCTTGTTGTGTGGTCAATGGAATCTTTAGCCCACTAATTGTTCATATTGACAAAAGGTTCATGATCTAAATGAGCAACAGAACATCACTCCTAACTAACATTGCTCCAAAGATGCTTTTCTTCACCATTCACCCCCACCAGGAACAATGCTTAAACACAGAAGTATTTATCAGGACTCTGCCTTACTAACTTAGCTGGAGCCTGGTTAGTGTTTAGATCCCTGTTCTCCATCCTGCTGTTGCTCCATGCAACTTTAAGCATCTGTAACTCAATTTAAAAGTTGCAGGACAGTTAACCGTGGTTACAACTTTCATCTGAATTATTTCTTACTAGGACTTCTAAGTGGGCATCTTACTTCAAATTCAGACAATTGGATTCAGAACTATTAGTGGTTTATTATTTTCAACATTTTAAAAATTCAGTATTTAAATATATGTGGGTACAAAGATCAGACAACGGTTTGATATCTGCAAAGAATTTTCTGAGAAAAGTATTATTTTTGTGTTTATATAGGTGTGTGTTAATTCTTGGCAGCTCAATGTCTCAGCTGCGACTTTTAATTTTATTATATACAAACAAAGAAATAAACAATTAAATAGTTGTAAAAAGATTTATCAAATTCACTGCTAGTGTAAAATCAATACCCAGAACTAATATAGCTGGTAAAATAATTATTAGTTAAACAATAAGTAAAATTTCCATTCGGACTTAAGCAGGACTAGGTAAATACAGTGTGTGTATCCAGGGCATTATCGATTCATTCCATTAGCCTTGCGTCTTCCACTGAGTAATAAATACAGATTACAATGTTTTTGAATGTCTGTCAGGTCAGCCTGTCTCTCAGTATCTTAGACACATAGAAAAAAAAATACACTCATAAAAACCCCACTACTCCAAGACAAAATAAACAAAAAAAGTAGGCAAGCACTAATGCTTTCCCTCTAAAGACCTGAAAACTGGTTTGTACCCATCTTTGTCCTCAACCACTTGAAAAAATTCCAACATTAAGTTTATCAGAGTTGGATTAATTTGTGCCAAAGACGGAAGAATAAATTAAAAACTGAAGGTTCCTAAGAGCAAAATCAGGTTTTTTTCTTCTACAAACCAGTCTGTATAATTCAAGACAGGGATGGGATTTCAAATTTAAGTTTAAATGCTGATGGATCGTATTGAAATTTAACATTACCTTCTTTGTTTGACTTTTTAAAAAATTGTTTATTTGAAGTTTAATTGTGTTTCTGTCTTTCTAAAGCAATGTTTGCAAGCACATTTAAAAAGTGCTTTTGCCTGAGCAGTGCAGATTATTATTGCCTTAAGTTTGCTTTGCTTTCCTAAAAGGGCAATTTGTGGCTTGTGGTGAGCAAGCTTGTGGTAACACAGGCAGTCTCAGTGTCTAGTCTACTTTAAGGAGGGTTGACTTGAGATGGCACTTCTCATCAGATCTATACTAGCCAGTCATCAGTTTGATACCTACAGAAAAACCCAACAACTTCCTAAGTAAATATTTACCAGTTCAAAGCAGGCAGCCAACCTGATACTCATACATACATCGAACGTATGGGCAGAGAAACTGTTTCTAGCACATAGCAACAAATGCTACATCAAGTAATTTTTAGTAAAGTGCCCTAGAGTTAAATCTATAAATGTATTTAGTATTTGTGTTGTCTTGAGAACTTGAACCAGTCTGTGTTACTGAACTCCCTTGGACCTTTTATTCCCAATAACTTTTAGGTAAAATTACGTAATTAAAAACACTGTTTACTGAATCCACAACAAGTCAGGGAAAATGTGTTCATACATTTTATCTTGGCTCAATTAAAAACCTCAATATACTTTCTGATACTGATTAATAAAACTGGGGTATGTGTTTATGTATATGCCTAAATTCCATTTACTTTAGCAGATCTTAACAGCTCTGCTGTATAGGGATCCTTTTCTCAAACAGAACCTACATTATAGGCAGCTACTGGCCTCATTTCTTTTTTCCTATAAATTCTTACCATTATATTATAAAATTATCTTTTTGTCACATTCAGGTCATGTGTCTTAGAAGCAGTGGATATGAATATAACACACAGCCTGAATACCTTATATCTAGGGTAACAACAGCAGCAAAAGGGCACAAAAGGAAGTTCTTAAATCTTTCCAGCATTTTTTAATCCAAGGTCTCATTTCAGAAACAGAAAGCTATCGTTTAAATCACACACACTAACGTACCGAGCACTGATTTAGTTATGAATAAATAAATTTTAACCTGTTTGGTCAAATTGTATTACTTAATTCACATGCTACCTTCATTAAGATCTAGCAATCCTTCTTACATCATAATACATAAGTAAAATAGGAAGTTATTAATGAAGTATACTCTGGAGGGTAATATAACCAATATGTCCTGGTTTGCAGGGTTAGAAGGTATGACTAATTATTGGTATTGTTCTTTACAACCTCCTGATGAGATTAATAATAAAATACCACATGGGACTTCACCATCTACTGCTCAGTTCAATATTTAGCTGGCAATTTAGCTTCATCGGAATATAATTTTCAGCAGCTCCTTAGACAGCCAAATGTTACAACTAAGCAATACAGGCATCCGCTGCAGGCAGTGTTGTGCATACTTTGCAAGAAGCAGGACAGGAACCAGTTAAAAGTGCTAAAAAGGCAGCACAGAGCAATGTGCTGCATAAGTATCCTGCATCTAAGAGGCAGCATTCAAAGATGTAAAATGAAGGAAAAAAAAACCCCAGTTCTTACAAGTTATTTGACAGACAGAAGTGTAATTGGAGAAGTCAGAATGATGTATGACCTTTTGCTGGAATTTCTGCAATTATATCATAGTTGTGTACAGTGCCCTGCAAAAACCCCCATATTTTCTAAAAAGCAAAAGCTAAATAACAAGGAAGTTGCAATAAATGATGCTTAAAAGCAATGCAAAAGGAAAGGCTCTCATTAACAAACTTTGGGACGCTTTTTGATATGCAGATCGTTGGTAATTGTGACAATTCACTCTTCAAAGAACTAATTTTTTTCTTCATCTTGTTCAACTCCATCAGAGCAACATTGAGTCCTATGGCACAGAATAACAGCGTGGCTGAAAGGCGAAGATTAGTAATATAATGCTGACCAAGGGAAGCAAGATTTGGAAAAGAGGTTTTATACCTGGTAGATAACTAATATACCTGCTTCATTCCAGGCCAGAGCCATCAGAGCCAAAAGCAACCTCGGAAGGATGGGTTTATCCATCCCTATCTTACACTTCTCCAATCTCATTAGTATTTTGTAAATTTTAATATGCACAGTTGTAGAATATTTTAAAGAACAAGAAAGGGATTGAACTGAGAGTATTTTGATAAAATGCACTTGACAATGATGCATATGGTGTTTGCTGTGGACATCGCCTGGGCTGATGACAGAGAAGACACTGAAGCTCCACCATGAGATATTTTATGTTTTCAGTAACTATCAGCACTGTCACTAAAGGCTGATCTGCAAGTGTCTCCTGTGTCCAATTATCACTACCCGTTTTGGTAAATGACAAGCTATCAGGACAAATCTGTCTTCCAGACTCCTTCTGGGTATTTAAACATAGCAGATTTCCCTGTTACAAGCTAAATCTGTGGGCATAAGCACTATAAATGCAGTTCACCAAATTTATGGCAAGACTGCCTTTCTTCTTTTGGAGACACCAAAAACCCTTTTATGGTTTGAGTACAGTTTCTCTCTTTTCTTTTTTTTTTTTTATATAGAGATGGTTTGATTCTTTCTACACCACATCAGGTCAGAGAATGAAAGCAGGACTTCAGAGGAAACAGGTAAATCAACCCACTTTCAAAGTGACTGTAATTTGCAGCAACAAATAGGATTCTAATAAATAAGCATTTCCACCTAAATATTCATTTCCCCTGCAAATCAGCCCAACATTATAACCCAGTCTCTTCAAATTACACCGTGTGCCACTCTTTGCTGGCACAATTTGGGCTCAGATTCAGACTAGTTTCTTTGGGCAGGACTGTGAGCTATTTCCTAGGTCTCATAGAAGACAAGCAACAGATTTTCCAAAGAATCCCCAAACCTGGATGCTTTCCCCTGGGAATGTTGTCTCCACTGGACAGAGAGGCTTTTCCTCTACTGTACAGGAGATTGTCTCTCTTCATCCACTACTATTCTTATCTGGGAGAAGAGGGAAATAATAATAGAAGATTTACCTCCTTAAAGGCTTCCCTGCTGATGACAAATGTCTGTTTTTAAACATTCCCAACGTTACAATTTTAACTGTAATCTGTAATGCATTTTTAATTATAGGTGCCCTTAAAGATGTGTGTGAAATTCAAGTGTGCAATTAATCTTACTCCAGCCACTGAAACACACTGCCCTGAGGTGGCTGGCAAGAGCTGTAGGGCTGGGTCCAGGAGAACTCTCACTGCTGCTTTCTGCAGTGCCCATGTTGGGGGAGAGATGGGCCAAAGGAAGAAATTTCTATACAAGCTTGACTGTTCTCAGTGTCTTGGTTACATTCTCCTGTGTCATCCAACCAACAGTGCACAGAAGACAAGCAGCATCCTAGAAAGGGTGCCCATTTGTGTCCTCAGGCAAGCCTTCTCTGTAAACAGTAAGGCAGACATCTCAGCTACCTTCTCAGGCTCCTCAAAACCACCAAGGAATGGATCATTTCACACTTAGACTTCAGTCACATGTTTGCTGTGTAAGTACAGTCGAGAGACTCCAGTCAAAGGCACAGCTCTAGGCAGCACTACGACAAGGAAAAGCTGCAAATTAAGCTACCAAACGTACTCGGGAAGCCACCAAATCTCCCCAAAAGGTCTTAAAAGTAGTTGAAAGCCGATAATCCCCAGAACCTCTGGGATACCAAGTTCTGTGCCATTCCTGCTTAGCTATCCAAGCAGATTGCAATGTTTATTTTTCTTGAAGTACATTTCCAACTGTTTTCAACTTGAAAATATTTTCCAAAACCCTCTGGCCCTGCCAGGAGCAAACGTTTTGGTGCCTGTCAGGATTGGGGCTCAGTGCTCAGCTCCTCTCACTTTTCTTGTTCTTCCCCCGTGAAATGGGGAGTTACTGCTTCTTCCCAGCCCTGTTAACCTTGTTTATTTAGATGGAAAACTTGTTGGGAGAGAAACTGTCTCTTACCATATGTATGTAGACTACTCCAAACAATAAGGCCTTTGCCTCTCCAGGCACTATCAGCATTTAAGTAAGTAAGCCAAGTGATGATAATTCTTAGAGAAAAATGCAGGGAAAATAACCTAAAAATCACCAGAATTGACATAAAACTCTCCAGCAGATGGGGGCCTAGCACTCCCTGAGGGCCCTGCTTATGCGAAGACCAGTTACTTGTAAACATTTATAAATTCTGGCAAATATGTACAGACTTCCACAGAAGCAATTACATTCCCCTTCTCTTGCATCAGAGGCAGCTGGTGCTGTCTGAAATACTCCCCATCTTTATGCCATAACTACATACACATATACGTCTGTAAAATGGGTTTCTGTGTGTGCTGATGTGTTGAGGGCTAGGAAGAACTCCCATGAAAAGATGGTTGTAAGAATGATTATTTTTGATTAAAGTATCACCCATGCAAGACACACAAAGCAAAGGTGTTGGCTTACTCAAGTTACATTAGGTCTCTCAGCCAAGTTAAGTTACACTGCTCATTTTCTGGTAGGGGCATTTTATCCTAAAGTTTGCCTGACAAAATAATGAGAATCTGTTTTCCAAGATACAAAAAGACAAGTTATAATTCCCAGTCAAGTGTTTCAAGTCATAAGTCATTTATACTTATAAATATACTGGCTATTGAATACTGTAATAAAGTAATAAAAATCAGATTCAAATTAACAGACTGTAATAAAATCAAATAGCAAATATAACCCTGTCATGGTGAAAAATTAAAATATTATAGGAAGATAATTATTAAAATTATCTTTACTGATAGCAGCAATCACTAAACAAAATCAGTACTTTAACTCCCATATAACAACTATACCAGCAAAAAGGACACCCAACACGATCACAGCTGCAATAGACAAAAGCCAAAGAAATCTAACCGGAATTAGACACCCGGCTTCCATCTGCTGCTCTGAATGGCTCCTGACCTGACAGAAACCTGTAGCAATGAGGTTTTCATTAGTGAACACGCACTGAATAACTACCTGAATAAATATGACTTACCTGTAATGGCATATTTCTAGAGAATACAGATGCAAAGAATACAGTGAATACAGATGGTGCACAAAAGTCACCACATAGTCTGAGAATTAAAACTCTGCCTTCGTATATTTGGGAATACATATAAGGACAGTGGATAAAAGCAATCAAGTATTTACCTTACACTGCCTAGTGGTGTCTGTCTGTCTGCAGGCTTTGAATCCCTGTCCCATGGCTCCCAGAAAAGCCCTCAGAAGGTTGCAGGGCTGCATCACTGAAGCTGGACTGGCAGCCCCTCAGCTGCAGAGCTGCTGTCAGGGATCAAGCACCTCCTGATCAAGCACACCACCAGCTCAGCCCTTTTTGGCACTGTTAAAAACAAACTTTCCAGCACCCTTCTGATTTTGTACATTCAGCAGCCCCTGCACAGCACACAATAATCCATCAGAACAACAGGTTGTTATTTCCATGTTTGCATTCCCAGTCCTTGCAGTGCACTGAAGGCTGATGAAGATTTCCCAAAGCATTAAATGTGATCTGAAGAGAAGCACCTTGATTAGAGAGGCACTGAAGAGCAGCAACAGTCATACAACTCTGTCACTCCAAAGAGTGAGGCCTGATGGCTGTTATCTGTTCTCCCACCAAGATGAAGAGGAAATTCACTTGGTATTTCTAAAGTACAGTTTTGCTTAATTATGCTGTCTGATCACTTTAAATGCCTATTTGCACACAAACATTGTACAAATGACCTGCAGGAGAACAAACTAACTGATAAGGGTGACTATGCAGATGGGTTTGCATCCCTTTCAACACAGAAGTTATTTACATCTATTTTGAAACATTTGAAGCATCTGAAGCTGTGCTGTATCCTTGCCTCATGTCTGGATCTAAACTGGATAGTCCAGATTTCAGGCTTTGCATGAAACTCAACTGCATGTCAGTCTGCTTAGAGAACAGCCACTCTGTTCCAGAGAGAAAACAGCCCCCTTAAAGCCAGGGAAAGCACCTAGTGCTGTCCTGCTTTGTGTCCAGATCAGTCTGGTGGGACTTCCCCAGCAAAAAGTAGCCAATGCAGCTGTAAATATGGTGTGCTAAAATTTGCATGTAACTCTTGAGTGTTACTTAACCTGCCGAGGTAATGAGCTGACTGAGTGGAAAGGCAGCAGGGGAGGGTGAGGAAAGCGAGGCAAACAACCACGGCCCCCGAGGTACTGTTGGTACCAGGGGCTGTTGCTCTCCTGAAATAGATGAAGCACGTGAAAAATTGAGGTCAGAGTGGGAAGGCCTGGGGAAGAGCACTGCTAGGAAGGATGGTATAAGAGGCAAGGGAACAGCCATGAAGGCAGGAGTAGCCAGAGCAGGGAACACAGCCAGGAATCATGTTGATTACTTATTTTTAAGCAGTCTATAGTTCACACTTACAAGCTGTGCTTCTACAGACAGACAGTGATGGCTATTGGAAAGTTTGTACTCCAGATATACAGAAAGCAGAATCCTTGAATGGATTCATGTATAACTTATGTAATTTGTTTTCTGTGTAATAGTTCCCCCCTGCATGCTAGAATCTATTTCTTCTAATGCAAGTGATTCTTAGTTTGCTTTCTGGGCTACAAATACAGTCTGCTCAGGGTCCAGAGAAGCTCTCGCTCTCCCTTCCCCCCACGTTCACTCTTATTCCAAGTCAAGCCAGTGTAAGGAATTTTACAAAATGAGGCAGTTATAAAGGAGTCAATATCACATTACATTTACATTTTAGGGAGTTTTAAGAGAGGTATACAAGAGTATTGTTCATCTCAGCTTGTTCTATTTAGGGAGGCTTAGAATAACATTGCAAATGACATGTCTACTCCGATAAAACACTAGAGGGCTTGGATGCCATCTCGCACTTCGGCAGAACAGTAAATACAAAGAGCCTTACTATGGGAATATGAATATTCACTAGCAACAGAGAGAGGTGAATTGTTATGCAAGTGGCAATATCCACTGCATACACTGAAATTCCTCTTGCTTCACTCTAATGCACAATGTTTCTCTGCTTTTAGATGGATGTATCTGGATATACTTTGTGCCGTTAGCATTTTTATAAAATCTGGCATGAACTGATTTAGTTTTAAAAAAACTGAATACCACATTATTTGTAATACATTACATTAATCAGCTTGTTATAAACAGCTCAGAGAAGACATGTTTTTCTACAAGCTTAAATACTTTCCTCTGCAGAAAGTAATTAAATACAAATATGAAAGCTTAGTGAGGTGTAAAGTCTCATATTTGAACTTCAAGTGATGTAATTTTAAACTGACCTAATACTATCTTAAGTCTGATTATTTGAAAGTCTCAATCATAATATTTTTTAAAGTACCTTATAATATTAAGGATCAGAAAATGGGGTTAAGAAATTCTCTGAAATGTGTAAGGGAGGTCCAAGGTCCATATCTGTCTTCAGCTTTGATACTCAGCACAGCTATTACCAAGCCTCCAGGAAGAATTTCAATAAAATAGCAGAAAAACCCTCCACTAGTAGATCTGCTGGAAAAGTGTCCACCAAAGACACTACTTCATCACCTGGACATAGCAGGAAAGCCAAGTTTGAAGTCATACTATAATCACTGGATGGACTTTGCAAAAAAATAAACCATTGAGAATGGGCTAATGGAAGAGAATAATCTGGACAGAGGAAGTAATACAGAAAAAAACCCCAACCCATTACTAAAACACATTATATTATTAACTGTTACCACATAGTATGACAAGGCAAATAAGGAATAATTTAACTGAAGCATTTAGCCATTTCTCCTGCTTGCAACTGTCTGCAAATAGGCTCCTATTATTATTATTACTATTACTCTTCAGAGTTGCTCAATGAACAGTGTATTGAACACATCTCAGCACATAATGTTTGCAACTGCTCACAGGGCATATTCCTTAGATAATTCGTTAGATGCAGTTCAACATTTGCACTGTAGAACAGTCTCTGTAAAGCACAGAATAAAGTTTATGTTCCCTGACTAGCTAATATGAGCTTATAAACAATTTTTACCTGCAACCCATTGCAAAAATAATTTTTTTAATTTAATCTTGGCTCTATCTTCAACAATAGAGTTTTACAAACCTTCACTTCAGCAATTCCTTGGCAACAGAATATTTCATTGAAAATCATCACAATGTCTACAGTTGAAAAAATAAAAAAGCCTGCAGGTGCATTGTGATGGACTTTGGTCTCTTTACATTTAAATTTGCAATAAACATAAGCCCCAAGAAAAGGCTTGAAGTGTCTTTTTGTTGTGTTAAGAGACAGCAAGGAAAAATACTTCCATAAGTGCATCGAGCCCCTAAAGCCACTTATGTGCCATGTTCTGCACATGGTAGCAAAGCATTCAGAAGTGAGGCAGATAATATTCTACAGAGATGCATTAGAATACTTCTCAATTTAAATTTCTCAAGACCTCCATTACAGCAATAAAGCTCACCCCAGTAATTTTACCCTCCTGAATAGGCTGAACATTAACTAAATCAGAATCAAACCACTGTGCGAAGCTTAAAAAAAAAAAAAAAAAGCTAAACCAAAGCTTCTATGAAGGAACAACTTCCAATAACAAACACAACTTTTCTGCTATTCTTTCTGAAAACTATGACTCAAATACATGTAATATTAATGGCTGAAGTTTAATTAATTAAATTACTGTGGTTTTCACCTGTTGCTTCATTATGATTGGTACCATAGTCACTATAAAGCAACTGTAATTTGATTGAAAGGTACTGCAGTACACTGAGATATATAAATACAGAATACTTAAAATTGATTAGTTGTTCATTAATTCATTTTAGCTGATGTTTTAAATAATGGATAATTGTCTTTCTTTAAAATTTCAGCCGATTTTTACTGAACTATCACTGTTTCAATGAAAAATGCGAATGTTGATTTTAAACCTAAATTCGGAATTGAAAAATGATATTGATAGGAAAATATCACAGCAATGCCACTGTGTGTCACAGCCCATGGATAATCAGTGGAGGATAGCGGCGTCTTTACTTTTCATTGGTATTTGGTCCCATGTAGACCTTATTCCACATTATTATATGCCACAATCCCTGACACCAGCCCTAACGGCCACACCTGTTACATGGATAAGTGTAGGTTTTTAAGACATTTGGATGTGAAAATCATTATATTCTGGGAAAGAAAGGTTCCATCCTGTAAGGTATCATGACCTAGTTCACTAAATTGCTTAGAAGTTGATAGGAAAATTCAGGCAATAGAATTTTAAAGTGGTGTTCTCAAAATACCCCCTGAATTCCTCAGTTACCTTTTGCCACATTTATGTCAACCAGGCTACTTTGGTGCAGTCATCTACATGTGGGCTGCTTTTCTAAATTTCTTGTAGTTTGAGAGAAAGAGATGCTCTGAAGCTGCAATTCATTGTGTCCATTTCAAATGTCCACATTGGAAGAAGAGCTGTTTTCTATGCAAACATGTTTCTCTCCAGTGGTCATACATGGAGTCTAGAAAAGTGACTCAGAGGTCACCATCCACATTTGGTCAGGTGAATCCCACTCCTCTTATTTGAAGTCTCCTCTTCTGCACATAATCAGAGCTGTGGTCAGTGTGCTGGGGAGCAGGGCTGGATCCCAGATTTCCTTACTTCAGGTGAGTGCCCTACTCCCTAACCCTTGGCATAGTCTCTTCTCCAGCCCCAACCCTGCTTGGTAAGCACAGATGTAGCTCTCTGGGTCCATTTGCTCAGCATAAGCAAGAGAGCTGAGGAACCTCTTCATCACCAGCACCTTAAACAAAGAAGTAAATTTAGGCTAGAAAGGGATAAATGGCTGTTCCAGGAAGAATTTGAACCAACAGCCCTAATGAAGTGTTCCCCTGAAGACCAAAGCAAAGAGAAGATTTACAGCTCCTGGTTTTGCTCCTGTCTTTCTTGGTGACTAGGGTGGCAGGTTCCCTGCAGAGTGTCCTGGATGCTGTAAATCCTGTTTTGAGAGTGTGGCTAAGCAGCACAGATGAGCCTGTCCAACAGTGCCTTGTGTCAAAATGAGCAGCCTTTCAGTCTCCTGCTTTTGGGTTCATCTAACTCCTCTGTGGGCCAGGTAAGCCATTCACCTGGCAAAACACTGCAGGGATTTGTCTGTTGGTTTCCTGTGGTAGCTTTCTGTTTCTTTAGCAAGGCCAATCAATTTGTGGAGGAGCTCAAGTTGTGCCATTGCAACTGCAAGAGTGGGAATGGCTGGAGGGAGACCCCCTTGACAAGAACCAGGAGCTTAAGAGGTCATTTATGGAACAGCCCAGCCAGGAACAGGGCTAAGTGAGCTCCATCATTCATCCCCCCCCTCATTCCTTCACATTGCCCTCCAGCCTGCACTCAGCCTCTTCTTCCCCCACTTGTGCTGCAGAGGCACCACACAATCATTGCAGCTGGCTGATGTTTGTTCACTTTCCAGCCCATTTCTGTGAATTGATTCCAGTTAAAACCAGAAGCTGTCTTGTTTATAAGAGGAAATGATTTCTCAGAGAGGAGATAGAGACCAAACAAGAGTTAAATGGGCATAGCCTTCAGCTGAGGCTAAGGAGTGATCCATTTGCTCTGGATACACAACTGCAGTCCCAAGTAGGACAGAAAGAAAATGAGCATCACTGGGCCTCCCTCCTGGCTGTCTTCCTTCCACAAGGAAGAAGGAATGATGGAGATACTCAATGCTATGTAGGACTGAGCTCAAAATACTATTACCTAGCCTGACCAATTTTGGCATATTTTTCCATTTTTACCACTAGAAACCACAAGACATCCATCCTCCAACAATTAAATACAGTTAGCATGAGAAATTACGTATTTCTTGGCAAAGCAAGTACCCTGGAAAGTTAAACTGAATTTTATTTCACAGAAACATGCCATCCATACACTTGTTAAAATTCAACTGAACTATAACTAGCTCTTGCATTAGCATTTAGGAGCTGACTTAAATTTACAGGAAAGCACCCCTAAACAGAGAAGAATATTATGTGCTGTTTCAAATGTTTTAAAATCTGGTTGAATTAAAAAAACTGTGATGACAGCTATAAATATCTACTATGTCATAATTCTGAAATGGGCAGTTATGCAGCTTTGAACAAAATGCAGTCACCTCAGCTTTTTTGGATGATTTATTTTATCTTATTACAGACTACTTACACCCTGCTCTACTGGGTGTTTTTTCATCTAGCAGAAAAACATATTGTTAGCTATATTTATGAAAGTGTATACATATGCATATTATATATATATACATACATACATGCATATGTGTGTATATATATATTGATCAATCAAAATCTGAAAATTTAACTCTTTGGACCCTTAAATATTTTTAGCTGTACCAACTGTAAGTTTTCTGGATAACACTTAAACACTTAATGCATGAAACTACATCAAATACACAATTATTAAAAAACAGTTTTGAAAGTTAATTCAAATAAGGAGACTAATTTGGATTTAGATGGAAACAACCATGACAACTTTTAATCTGTGTTCTAACTTATTTTCAAAACTACATTGTTAGCTGCTGTTGCTGATATACTGCTCTGAGTACACCAAGTATCTCATCTTCCACTTAAGACTGAAATATTTTCCAACCAGGAACCTTCTGTGTGATAGTAACTTTTGTTTCTTAAATTGTGTGGTAAAAGCAAAAAAAAAAAAAAATTGTTTCTTTTCTTTTTTTTCCAAATTTGTAGCTGATGTGAGATTTCACTGGAGACCTGAGAAATTCCCAGGAATCTATAGTTTTGGCAGGTCTCTGGCTACTACAGGAAAACCTGAAGAGATGCATAATGCAAAATTTTGCACATTTTCTCTGGCAGTGAACACAGCATTTAAGTAGTCTCTATCATCACAGAATCCATGAAAACAAAAATTAGAAATAATTAATTGAAATGCCTTAGAAAGAAGGAAAAAAATCAAGCCAAAAATATTTGCATTTGACACACACAAACCCAATCAAATTAGTCTTTCATTTTCCTCAGTTGGTCTATCTGAAATCTTCCCCTGATCTGGGAAAGTTACACAAATGCTTCTTCTGGCATATGGAAAAAAGGCAGGGCAGGCAACAGGGATAAGCTCAAAGAAAAGTCACCATCTTCAGTGAGAGCAGTATCTTATGCCTGCTAACAGTGTTTCTTGGGAGCTGCAGCTTCTCCCTGCTCTTCCAGCTTCACAAGCACTAATTTTGTACGCTATGAGTCACAGAGATGAAAAGTGTGGGCACTGCTCTGTAGCAAAGAGCATGCAGTGGAGCCAGGATTTTATTCCTCCTAAGAATTAAACTGGGACAGGGGAAGAGAAAAGCATCCCAAAATTGGAATTTGGAAAGACACAGGCTGTTCATACAGAGGGAAAAAAAGGTGAGAACTGGCAGACAAATTACAGTCAGAAGCTTGAAGATTTGAATCTGTGTGCGAGTGTAGGTGCAAACTACTGCAGTTTTTTTGGCTTGGCTCAGAAAAGCAGTGAGCTGATGGATGAAAAATCATAACTGAAAAGACAACAAAAAGATATAAACAGGCAACAACAACAAAAAAACCATCAAAGGAAACCAAAGTGGAAGCAGTCAAGAAGACAAAAAGCAGGGAAAGGAGGTGACTTGGGGTTGGTGCTAGAAATAACTTAGGGGAAGCTAATATAATAGCAACAATTCCTCTAAAAAATCCTTTCTCAGGAATCATTTGCCAAAACAAACAACATTTCTGAGGATTAAAAAAAAAAAAAAAGGAAATGAGGATACTAGTTCTCTGTCACACATTTGAAGAAAAAATAGAATGACCAGCAGAGGAGGCCACTTGCCTCAAGAAAGATGTGCAGGTAGAAAGGAAGAACATGATCCCTAGGTCAAGGAAAGTAACCCACCCAAATCAGCTGAAAGCAGCCCCTTCCTCGAAATACATCTCGGTGAGCTCAAAAATTTATGGTCATGAAAAGAAACTGGTCAATACAATCCAGGAGACAACTACCACAAAGATACAAGCTATTTTTGCAGAACTTTGTCCACAGTATTAAAAACTTTTCCACCTAGTCAAAATAGCTTGTAATATTGCCTTGCAGGACAAAGTTTAGCAGCATACACTTATTTCCAGTAATTCTCTAGCACGTTCTTAATGGTATAAATAGCCTCCTTCAAACTTGTTTAGTCCAATGTTAAGGCTGTGTCCAATGTTAGTTGTGTCCAGTATGCTGATACCTGTGATTCCCTGAACAGCCATCCTTAAACGAGGGAATTGCATAATGTAATTGCCTGTACCACAAACAGTTGCTCTAAAATAGCGTAATATTTTAGAAGGGAACTGAATTCTTGTTTAGCCACCCTGAAGGTAAATAGTGAAATAATGAAAAACCTTCATTTTTGAAGTAGAAGTTGACCAAATATTCTGCAATTTTGTAGCAAATAAAAACTTTTAAAAAGGGTATTTCCTTAGTAGGACTGCTTTGTAATACTGATGAATTGATATTTGCTAGACAAAAATAGCCTCTGTGTCTGAGAGAATGAGCAAGAAAGCAACCAACTTCCCTCCCCCACCCCTTTGTTATCCATTTCTAGATCTACAGCCACTGCAAGCACAGCATCTCCTGTATCCTCCTATACCTTCCTGACTCCATACAGGATATCCACTCCAAGGCAGCCTGATTTCCTAAAACAAAATGTTTCAAGATTCTTGTATTTATTGTATCTGTCTATAAAATGCCTTTCTGCAAAACAACGTGCTCTCCCAAAGCCGGGACAATGGCCAGGGCATCTCTTTGGTACCAGAAAAACACATGTGCAGAAACCTACATTTAAGCAAATACCAGACTATGTGAGTGAGGCTGGTAAGAATCTAGAGATATATATACATATCCTAAAATTTAGTTTTTCTCTTGATCTGATTCACATACATGAGAAGTCTCTGTTCCCTACTGACAAAACAGGAAATTATAGTCCTAAATTTGGTGCTTAAAATTAGGCAGGATGAGCATCCTTGTAGCCATCAAGAAACTACACTATTATTCTTCCATCCAGTTTAAAATGCTCATCTCTTGCAGACTTACCCAGGGCCACCCTGCCAGCTCTCTTATTAATCTAGAGAAGTTTTGCCAGCCACACTGAGCATGGGCATTGCCATCTCCAGCAGGGCTTTGCAGGGCAGGCTTATGCAAGTAGCAAGACCAGCATCCACACTCGGATAAACTGCAACTAATCACTTAGTGCTCGCAGATGGATTATGAGAATTAAATAGTTAAGGCTTTCATAGCATTTTCAACATATCTATGGCACTACAGCTCTGCACAGAACATCGCAGAAATGCCTTTTCCGATAAAAAGCAATCATGCTGCATGTTTACAAGAAGTCCCCACAAGGCTTCCTCTCATCTTCCTACTTTAATGTATTCAGCATCTCCAGTAACACTGCAAGGCAACACCTCCTTTCTGGATTAAAAAAAAAAAAAAAAAAAGTTGGGAGGAATAAGCTGTTTTAGACATCTGCAGTCATACCTACTGCCTTGAACAGTTCCTTCTATATAAGGTGAGGTATATGCTGGGTATGGGTGATGAAAAGCCTTTTGCAGAAAGGCTAAAATACGTGACCTAATCAACTGCATTTTGCCCTCTCTATATATAATTCAGTAGCATTAAATGCAAGGAAAGAGTATCACTCAAAGTACAGTATCACAGAATCACAGAATGGGTAAGACTGGGAGGGATCACAGTGGGTCATCTGGTCCAAATTCCCTGGTCAAGCAGGGCCATCCTAGAGCACGTGGCACAGGATTGCATCCAGATGGTTCTTGAGTATCCCCAGTGAGGGAGACTCCACAACCTTTTCCATGTGTGGTCACTGCACAGTAAAGAAGTTCTTTCTCATGTTCAGGTGGAACTTCCTGGGCATCAGTTTTTGCCCATCGCCTCTTGTCCTATTGCTTGGCACCACTTAGAAGAGACTGGCTCCATCCTCTTAACACCCATCCTTGAGATACTTACATGATTCATGTATTCTCTTCATCTACTTGAAAGGAGGTTTTGATAGATTACCTAAGCTCTGTGAGTCTATCAAAAATATAGTCTTACTATTCATTAACCTCAAGGACAGAACAATTAACAGTGCTGGAAGGAGCAGGAATACAGATTCTCCTTTTCTAGTTTGCTTAACTTGTAAATCTGTCTTATTAACGTCACGTCATTTTGCACAAGTAGATACAAAAACATTCATAAAAATAATCTTTTGTATTAAGATATTAAAAACATATCAACCAGACAATACAAATCATGGCTAAGAAACAGCCTTCTGTCAAAAGAAAAAGAAACCAACCAGTTTATTCTGACAGTTTCTGCGGATCTTTGATATCAAAGTCTTTTTATAAGACACTGACATTCATCAAGTGGATGTTTGTCAAAGTACATTTTCCAGATGTCTAAATAAAACTGGTTTACTTTGATGAGTTTTATACTGATAGCTAAAGGTAGAATACAAGCGTTGTTTCTATTTGCAGCTCTTTACTTCAATGGCTGGTAAATTTGCTTTAATGCTCCATCTATTTTTGTTGTGTTTTTTGAAAATTAATTTTTAAAAACCTTATGAAATGATGAAATCCCTCACTGTATACTTCAGAAAAAAATCCCAAAACTCTCCTCTGGCTTGCACATTTCCAACAGCAGAAGTAGCCAGTTGTGAGGATCAGATGGCACAAGGTGGTCACAGCAGAGGACAAACTCCAGGGCATGTAATGAAGAGTTTAACCCTGTTCGTTTGAAATACAGGGAAGCCCTGGCATTGATTTCAACAGCAGGAGGACTAGCCCCACTGAGAAAGGCTTTGCTCAAGACAATCAGCAGCCCCATGCCCCACAGCCCCACATGCTGAGGGGCAGGGAGCTGACCTGCACACCTGCACTGACACTAGTGTTCTTCCTGCACATGTTTTGGGTGCACAGAACATCTCCATACATTCCATGGAAGTCCCTCCTGTCTGTCTTCTTTAATTCCATTTGGTCTGGAGGCAAGTTTTGGCCTGTAAGACATTTTTTTTTTTTAAATTCACAATATATACTATGAAAATTAACCTTCTTCTGAAAACTTTTCTTTTTTTCAGCGGTTCACAAGTTCCTTTTTTACACAGATCAAATAAAACACAACATTTATTTTAAAACTTAGTGGAAGACATTGCTGTACAAAGTAAATCTACTTACAAAGGTAGCAAACTGTATCATCAATAGTTACATTTCACAAACTAATCCAAATAGTTTTAAAAAGAGGGTTGCTGTGCCCAGCATTTTTTATAAATATTTATCTCAGTTTACATAAACCAGGATTTAGGGAATGGAAAAAAAGCAAAGCCATTTCCATGTGGTGACATTTTTACTCTATTTTCACTGTATTTATAATTTAACTGATGAGGATAAATTGACTTATTCTTCATTAGTAGCCAGTCAGAAAAAAAAAATAACTTGGCTGCTAAGTACAGGCTGAAGCATAAATAACCCTGCAAAATGCCTGTGGAAATTAACTGAGTGAGCTGAGCTAAAAACAAGGGACTAGAAAGAATTCCCTATCTGTAAGGAGAGCATGAAGTAACTGTGTGTATGTGTGTTGATGGGAACCACAGCGAGGCCCTGTGGACCCCAGCATGACACACACACCAGAGAGGCTCCTCCTTGCACAGCAAGAATTTCTTTGCACCCTGATGTCACAGCCAGCTCCTAATCCATGCTGCACCTCCCAGAGACATGCTTGCAGAGCACTGCAGTGATGGGGCATTTTATCTAAATACCATTCCTAAACAGATAAAAGTGGCCTTACTCTAGGCAAGCCTTACTCTAAAGCTACAACTCCTGTGCTGCTGCAGCCTTGGCTAGAGAGCTGCCCCAGCTCCACCCTACCCAGAGAACAGAGGGCAACAGTAAAACACATCCATGATGCACAGAGAATAGGAGGATGTCCATAAAGGCACATATACAACCCCAAAAGTTCACATGTAGGGGACTACATGTGCATTTTGAACAGCATGAGAGCTTTTCCCAAGTCACATGCACTTTGAAAAGCATTATTGGCAAATCAAGCTGTTTCATGAATACTCAAGTCCCAGAGAATCATAAAAGCTAACTTCAAGTAGTTTTTTCTTAAGAAGAAACAGATGAACAACCTTCTCATTTAAGCACAGTTAGTTTATGAGATATGAATTTACAGAATTAAGTAATTTTTTGTCTTTGTCCTGCTGGAGTAACACTTGCACTAGGAAATTAGGCAATTTTAAAGTTACAAAGCAGTATTTTAGCTGAAGAGCTGTAAAACTGAGTGTCATAAAGGGTGTTGTTAAGATTCATTTTTAATCAGATATAAATTTAACAAAAAAATTACTTTATTTTCATTTGGCACAGGATCCAGTCTGCAGCAGTCAGTTATCTCTGTCGCCTGGAAGGAACTCTGGGTAAGTCACAGGAAAAAGGTGGGAGCATTGTCGTGGTTTCCTGATGGCCAGAACACTGCAGTATTGTTTTGCTTTGCTTTTTTCCTTTATTTTTTTTAATTTTTTTTTTTTAAAGAAGGGGTTATCACATCATGTCATAATTATTTCTGCAACATCCTCTTTCCATACAGGAGCTGATGCACTATTTATTGACTTTGAAAACTGCATCAATATGTATGTGCAACTCAGTACTCTTAAATCTAAAAACAAAGTCTAATCACCCAGCAATGTTGCTTTTTAAAGATACTTCTTGCACAGCTTTGTATGCTATTTCACTAAAAATTCCATTTTAGACTTTTTTTTTAAGTAGTATCTTAAAGTTCCAACTATTTCACTTTTTGTCAAGATGCATTATTGCCTCAGTTTTACTGAAGCACAGAATTCTATCATTTACCTATAAAAGAGCTGAGGTATTTATCAGCAAATTAAATGTCTCCTGAAGAGGTCCAGGAGACTGTATAAACAGAGTTTACAGAAAGCTAACAGGCATACAGGCTTTACACAAGCTCTGAGCAGAGACACACGTTGCCACACACTAAACCTGAAAAGATACAGGGAAGGAATAGGCAGTACATGTTGCATACAATTACTGTGGGTCATGTTGCCTGCTTCTCTCCCCTAATATTTGTAGAGGACATACAAAGCTAAAAATTAATATAGTACTTTAAGGCACATTTTCTTTTAACAGCGTCAATGACATTTTCTCTCAGGCTCTAGGGGTTAATTGAGCTTTGTTTTTTTTGGGTTGTTTTTTTAAGAACTGAAGCATGGGGAGAATCCATGTGATTCAATAGAATTTCAATATTTTACTGTTGAATTGCAATCTGTGATGAGGACTGCTGCTCTGAGTAGGGGAGAGATCCAACACTTGAGGAGTATAACAGATCCAACATTCGACATATTCCTTTAATGTGTGAAAAACTGCCTTGTTAGCGAGAACAGATTCAATATTTCAGTGCAGTATGAACATTATGGCCAAGATATTTAAATCTGACTGCTGAAACTTACAACTAAGTCTGAATTAGACATTTCAAATTAAAGTAGCCAGATTTAAGAAAAAAAAACACTAAACAAAAAAATCAACCAAACAAAAACTCAAATATAAACACAACAGAAAACTAACAAAACCAATTAACATGATCCAGAGGTGGCCTAGAGAAGGAGGGTAAAGGCCGAGGCACGTAGTGTAACAGATCTTCAAACATGATCAACAGGCTGAAGGTTTAAGTAGGGATGCCTGAAAGGGACCATTGGAATAAAATTTCTATAGAAATTTCCTCCTGCTTTTTCTTTATCACTCTGGATTGTTTAATGAAGGATCATAGCAGGATTACATGGTTGATTCTATGTCTTCCTCCTTCATAATCTGTCATCCAGTGCCAAAGGAGGAAGCTGAATTTAAAATGCTCCTGTATGGCAGGTGCCTTTCTGGTTTCTATTGGTCAGCTATGGATTCCCTAATAAATCTGCCCAGTGTAGCATCAGCAATTTATCAACTCTTATCGACAAAGACAAGCATGTTAAATAGAATTACACACCCAGAATTTTCCTCAGTTCTTTGTATGTTTTAGGAGTCTAATTTCAAAACTAACAAACATTATTTATTGCCACAGGAATGGTTTTACTGCATATTCCCCACGTCCAAATGAACAGGTGTTGTTCTACCTGGGGAATGCTGAGTGCTGATTAGTGATCAGGCTGGTTTATCGTGATATTTATGGGTTTACCCTAATAATTATGGGATTACAACCACTCTCAGAAGAGGAAAACCTCCTGTGGGAATGGAGAGTACAAATAGTCCACCATGGGGAGAAGGGTTAAGCTGAATCATGCACGAGAAAAAGAGCTTGGACTAGCATTTCTATGTAGTGTTATTTTAAACACACACACACTAATAAATACTAATAGACTGTAGAAAATGTGGCATGTGTGAGGGAATTATATTTATTATTTGAATGAACTTCAGTCTGCATGCAACTTTTGTGAACATAAATAAATGTTTGCTGAAATTACTAAAGCAGGAGAGCTATTTTCTGGATCATCCTCCTGAACTATTAAGCCAAAGCTAACATGTAGATAGGATGAAAATGTCTAAACTGTGTTATTCAGTGTACCAAATAACTGCCTGTAACTGAGTCATGTTAAGCTTTTGGTATTTCTATTCTTGGTCTCTGAGGCCAAAAGGATCAAGGCAGCATCTCAGTCAACAAGTAATGGCCAACATTGTTTTCAGCCACATGAAAATAGAAGTGGTCAGGAAACACTTCTTTTTCTCACCATCAGCAGTTTTGCTCCAAATACTGCACAGGTTACTTCACACTCACATAAGAATTCTCTGCTATCACAGCACACAGAGATTTCTATACAAAGATAAATGGTTCTTGGGCTGTATAAATCAGCTTTCCATTTCTTTCATGCTATCACTTAAAATTATGGAGGTGGAGAAGGGCTGGCTTAAAACTTTCCATTCCAAGTGAAGTCTCATCAGCACCAGGGAGTTTCAAGTTTGAACAGTGCAGAGTTCAACAGAAAATGCAGACAAGATAACCAAATTCAGATAATATACCCAAAATGTAGAGAGTATAACCAAAGTTTGGGTGTATGGAGACTGTTTAGAGAGTCACAGTAACATTAAACAAATACAAACAGTTATCAGATGAGGGGCTTTGCCACCCAATCAGACTGTTATGGTCATGGAGAGGACCCTATCACAGGGAGGGAGTCATGTGGAATGAATTGCCTCTGATACTGTGTTACAATTTAGAACAAATATGTGAACCAAATCCAAAGTCTAAAGGAAAATGGGAGAATAGAGACAAGTCTAGGTTGAAAAAGCCTCAGCAAAGGCAAGAGATGACACCATTGAAAAAAGGAAGGCTTTTTATTCTGTGGCAGCAAAAGAAGCCTAGTAAGAGGTGGACACCTGTTATTTTCTGTCCTGTTCTTTTTTTTTTTTTTAATTGGATGAACAATTTTTGCAGTCTGAATCCAAAGATGAAGATTATAGCAAATATTCTGACTGTTGTATTCATAGTACAGGTGAATAGTTGTGCACGTTCTCAGGATCTAACTTTCAGCCTGGTAAAGCTGTTCCTTGTGAAAGTTGTTCTCTTTCCCATGGGAAATTCCCGTGGGAATTCAAGGAAATTCAAACTCCATCAGAAAATAAGAGGAAGACAAAAGCCCTCAACCATTCTTTCTTCCTTTCCAGAACTCCCAAAATATCTAAATTTGAAGTATTTTTAAAGCCACAGCAGAGCCAAAGACATTCAGTTTGGAAACCACTATGTTGTCAAGGGGAAAAGGAAATGAAATACAGTAAGGGAAGGGGATGCAGAAAGACAACAAGATTCAGTACAGATACCAATCACCAGCTAGCACTGGAGCATCCTGTGCATTGACAGCTTCTAAAGACATCAGGTTTTCTGAACCAAAGGTGAGAGAAACCAAGGAAGGGTTAAAAAATAGAGAGAAAAAAAGAGAGAAAAATAAATAGAGAGGGAAAGAGAGTTCTCAAATGCCAGGCACTTTGCTCCCAAAAAGACATAAAGCAGATATGGATGAATACTGTACTACAAAAAATGAGAAAGTAAAGAGCTTGTATGGCCAGATATCAAGCAACATATGTGGTAAATTGGTCATGCCTGAGGAAGTCCCTCAAAACTAACACAGTTCTCAGATTTATTCCAATAGTAAATTTTGACCCCTGGTATTTTTAGCTCCCCGCTGTTTTCTGTTCTAGCAACAATGTGCCCATAGTTCTGGCAGCAATTCATACTGCAAATACTCCCTATATTAAGAATCCTGTCAGAATCACTAAGCACAGTGGAAACATCATGCCTAATGCTGCCTTGTTACACTTAGTTGTGTCACTCTTGCTGTTTGTATGGAGGGTTGGAGTAGACATATAGTGCACAGACGTATTATCTTCTTAAAGAATAAATGCAAACCCCCTGCATTTCACACACTCTGGAAAGCTTAACACAACCTAGGGCATGAGGATGGAGTATTTCTTTGATCTGACCGTGCAACCAGCAGGTCTGACATGTTTGAGCCAGTGGTGTCTCCTGCCTTAATGAGGCAGATTGGTCCTGTACCCTACAGTCCCCTGGCTGTGAGCTTCTCAGCACCACCCTTTCTTTCCTCTTCTACTTCCCTTCTTCCATCCAAACCATCTCAGGGGATTAAAAGGTGAAACCTCTCAGAGCTGTCATGGACACTGCTAAAATGTTTTTGAGCTAAATACATAAACATGTATTGTCAGCAGTGGATTTTTAATTTTTCTTTCCCTCACAAATATTTTCAGAGTCACTTTCTGGTACATGAGTAGTCTACTAGAAGGATTCTGCTAAAGTCACTGCCTTTGGGAGAAGGTACTACACAGCAACCAACTGCAGCAAAGCTGAGGCCTGCCCTCAGCTATACAACTTCTGCCTTGCATATTTGCCCATACAGTTTCGTGTATGACTTGCTCTACACTGGTTTGTAGAAAAAACGAACTCATCTTCCTTTACTATTAGGCCTTTCACATAGTTCTCTGTACTCTAGTCCATTCCTATGGGGCTTCATGAGAGAAAAATACACGACCTCTTGCTACTGCAGTAAGTCCTTCTCAGCAGGTCTGACTAGCCTTTTAAAGCTCCTCTATCTGATCGTGTCATCGAGCCTCTTCCTGATCAGTCTGCTTCATACATCTCACCTCTTCCCAGCCTCACTTCTGCACCCAGCCACTTAGAGCCTTCCTTTCCTCTTCTGAGTTGTGCCAATGACCGGGAAGGGAAGCTGGCAAGTGAGCATGCAACCACCACAAAGCAGGAAGAAAGCAACAATGGAGATGAAATCCACCCATCCAGCTAAGTTACAAAACCATATTGTTAACCATCCTGCCTCCCTGACCCCATTTAAGTTTCCTTACAAGGAAAGAACAAACTAACTGTTTCCATCCCTGGTGGGGAAGGAAGACAGAGATATGATTGTTGTTCTGACACTTGGGAAGTACTCACGTACAATGGCAATGAGTATTAACACAAGATCCTAGGCAGGCAGATTAAGATGTTCTTCAAAACTTGTTTCACTGTAAGAGAGTGATATGCCAGCCCATCAATGAGCTCTGAGCAGGGGCACAAGAGTAGTTAGATGGGCTGGAAGAAGCATGTGATTCATTTGTTAAAGTTTCACTGTCAGCATTGAGATCTTCACTCCTTCCATTCATCCAACTTATTTCTTAAAATTTCATGCCATGAAGAAGGCTTGCATGCTTGTGCTAGCTTGTGACACCCTAAAAAACAAAACTGCAAAGCCTTTTCTGACATGCCAGCCTGTGAGAGCACTGACATGTGAGAAAGTGTTCAGTCTATAGATGCTCTTTCTGAGTTTCTATGCATATTTCACTCACTGTCTTTGAGAATTTAAACAGATAATGTCTGGCAGTTCAATCAGGCATCCAGACCTTTTTTGCCTTTTTTTTGTGTGTGTGTGTGTCTGTGTCTGTGTGTGTGCGGGTGATGATGATCATTTTAAGTCTTTGTTTAGTACTTTCATCAATTAGCAAACAAACTTGGGAGCTACAACCAGAGTTAAAGAAGTTCAATGGATCTGTGTTGAGATCTCTAAGCCTGCATATTAGGACAGAAGACAGTGAACTGGTTTATTTATAATCCAGATACTGCATGATGGAGGTAGTGTTTAAAATATGACAGTGAAACCACACAGTGCATCAGTTTTTGTTTTTGTATATGCAGACACCTAAAAATTCTAAACAGAAGATATGCTAGCATCTGTAAGGCAAATAAAGGCTTCCAACAGGGAGATTTTCTTCCTAGTTTCCTTTTATGAAACCCTTATCAGTAGTCCTGCCAACCAGTCAACCAGTCCCAGAAAATCTGTCCAAGAAATCTACCACAAACAGAAGAAAGGGAAAAAAAGAAAAAAAAAAAAAAAAGAAGAAGAAGAAGAAAAAAGTATTCCTATATTTTCACTACCAGGTAGAAAACACTATGCCAATTTGAACAATACACAATAAACAGTGCTAGGTATAGAAGATCTTTTAAAAAAATCTTCTATTTATAGCACTACTGGCAAGGGATTCTGATGTCTTGGTTTTTTATATAAAGCTGACAGTATTATTTTTAACTAAAATTTCAAATATGAATCTTAGACAAAGTCAAATGGGGACTGTGGATGAAAAAGCAACAACAGAATTTTCTAGGAGTTTGCCTTGTGTATTTTCAAATGCTCTACACTTTCCTAAGTGATATTAGACTCAACTATGAGAAATTCACAAGACCTGAACCCATACTTTTCATAGAAAATGTACTCATTTGCTCCTTTTGACAATATTCACTTGCTGAGAACACACAACCTCTATTATTTTGGTAAGAGAACTGCCACTTTTAGCTGCAGATAATCCTAGAAGTTTACAACATTTTTCTTTCTTTTATACACATATTCTTTTCTTACATACTCTGGGGCAGAAGAGGATCTTGCAGTATCATCTCCTTTTACAGCTACTTACATCTATAAGATATCAGATATATTTGTGGAGTCTGTCCTTCACCTTCTCTTCTCTATATTAGATCTCACAGAAAATTGTCAAGTAACATATTTCAAGCTATTTCTCAGTTATGGCCTTTGCATAAACATGATGGTTACAGGCCAATTGCACACACTCGTGGTAGATTTTGTTGATGAAAAAACAAGTTACTGTATTGATCATCACTAGGTGACCCTTCTTAACACTTCTGTTAAGTCCAGAGGAATAGTCTTCTATGAAGAAAAAGAAAATAGATTTATTTAAAGCAATCCTTAGTATTGGAGCGTCAAAGCTGACTAATCTAAATAGCATCTATCAACTATCTTTCCTCTCTATTGATTTACAAAAATAAGAGCCTCCAGGCTGTTCTAAACCCTGTTCTAAAGCTGTTACTTTGCCAATATTTTCCTTACTCTGCTAGCCGGCCCACAGTACTATTGAGTTTGGATCTGTTTTTTCATGGTGCTCCCAGGAACTGAGCAAGAGGGCTTGTGCCAATCTGTCTTTTCCTGATCTCTCTTTCCAGGCAGTCTGGCCAAGCAACACAGAAGAGATGGCACCGTATCTTCATGTTTGTGCCCACACAGCCAGGACAATCAGTTAGCTTTAGGGTCTGCTTTAGTTTTCAGAGCTTTGCTGGCATTCCTGTAAGTGAAATTACTCTGGCTAGTTTAAACACCTATCATGTGTGATGCCTAAAGTTTAAAAATGTGCTCATTTACTAAACTGACAGTCATGTAAATGGCATCCAAAGAGACAAAAAAAAAAAAGGAAACTGCACAGCTATTTTAGTGTTTCATCTTTGTTCACAGTTTGCAAATAAAAGCCTAGACTGGTTGCTACTATAAAAGCAAACAGACTGTTGAGTAAATATTTTGTGTTTTCCACTTCCATTTTACCAGTGCATATTCTTGATTGCTAAGTAGTATCAGTTGTGTGGGCACAAATATTACCTATTGGTGAAGCACTTCGTCATGATGGCATTATCTTTTTTTCCCCCTCTTTCCTATTTTTTTTCTCTCCACTTAAGCAGCTTTTCTCCTCTGAAGATCACTAGATCACCAGATAGCAATCCACTCACATAAGCACAGTCAAAAGATGCCCTAGATAAAAGATTTGGGTTATGATTCATGTGTGCAGTGAATATACTATTCAGGACATTCTTCACTGAGACCACTGCATTGCATATTCATTTGCAACACAGGTATATGATGAACATGGTGATTGTCAGAATCATACTGGAAGAGGTTTCTTATTAACCCATCATTCACAACAAAAAAGTCTACAAAAAAATTAACCTCAAATTTAGAAAATTCAGAATTGTGAATATATTGGTTTGTTGGGTGCTGCTCCAGAAAGGCTAAGAAATTATCTGGAGAAGTACAATATTAATTACTGAACTTCACTGGCAAAACCATAGCACCATATTATTAACAGTCTTTCCAGGGCTGGAAGAGAAGAGGAGTCAGACCAGAGCACAGCACTGAGGAGGTCTAGGTCTAGGTCTGGGTCTGAGAGCAAGCTGGGAAAGAAACGGTACTGCTTAATAAATGAAAGACAACCAGCATGGCTCATATGAAAAGGGCAGCAACCAAGAGGGACACAGAGGGGCCAGACATATTTTTAACAGCTGAACCTTAAAATAGGTGAGATGTGAACAAATGAACCTTCTGGTCATGGCCAGATTGGCTCCAATATCCATTGAGCTTTAATATGGTCTGTGGTGGAGCACAGCAAATTACAGGTACTGCTTCAGTCTCTCTGGCACATGAGCCAAACTACTGACAGTAGTAGTAAGTAGGTAATTATTTATTATTATTTCATTCCCATGTACAAATGGCTTGCCAGTGCAATGCAGGAAAAGAAATGTAATGGTGACACTTCAGCCAGGCATTCCAAGTAAGAGTTAACCTAAGTTTGCATTCAGTCACATAATTTATTAAAATATAGTACAAGACACATGATTATTAAAGTGTTTATTGAGTCTGCATTAGAACTGCAGGAATTATTTATGTAAGAAATAGAAGTCTTGTAGATCTAGACTATAAAGTACCAATTGGGTAAGAGAATATATGTATTTAAATTAAAGACTGCAACTATAATTTTGGACTTTCTTTCTTATTACAAAAGCAAAATAACATCTTTGCTCAGCAAATAAATTCTTAAAAATCAAGAATCAGTCCAAGTGATTCCATAAGTCACCTTGGGATGACATGCTGTAGCAATAACCAGAAACAAAGAGAATGTCACAGACACAGAAAAGTCACTACAGTCTTTTTCTTAACTCACGAGCAGAATTTTAACAAGGAGATTGTACAATTCATCAGTACCTCTTTCTAGACTGCAGACAGCTAATCGGGTCTGTGGTACGGTTTTTCAGGGCTATTATTATTATTATTATTATTACTACTATTATACAATTACACTGTGATATGAAACTACAATGTTTTCAAAACATAATAACAAGTATCTAAAACATATGTTGATGAAGATGTACTAGTGTGCCTCCAACATTTAATTACCGACACTTCATTAAAAAATGTCTACAGTCCAAAGAGGGGTTAGTTAATGGCACAGATTGATAGCTAAAAATACAACCTCATACCCAAGGATTTTTAAACTAGACTAATCATAGAAGTTAATGATTTCCCCAAATTTTTCTTGAATCATGTCTCAAGAGTACGCAGATCATTTTCCCTTTTAAAGGCATCTAGATTTCACACCATGGCTAGCCATGGCTCCTACATGTATAAACTCAAAAAGTAAGGTAAGAAGTAACTAATACTCAAAAAACTTCGAGGACAGTTTAGACAGTAAAAGTGCAATGAAAACAAAAATATTTAGGTCTTAGGTTTTTTTTAACAGAAGCCATGCTTTGGTACTCAACAGAGTAGATTGCGGAATAGCACAATAATTATGAAACTATTACATAAAAATTAATACAAGATTTTTTTACAATTTTAATAGAAATTAGTAGTCCATGATTGAAAAAAAACCCCATAAATACAGATGTTTCATAGAATCATAAAAAGGGTTGGGCTGGAAGGTTTCAACCCCCTGTATTAGGTAGGAGCAACTTTCACTAGACCAGGTTGCTCAGAGCCCCATCCAACCTGGCCTTGGACACTTCCAGGGATTTGGCATCCACAACCCCTCTGTTCCAGCACATCACTACCCTCACAGGGAAGTTCTTCCTCATACCTAATCTAAATCTGCCCTCTTTCAGTTTAAAGCCATTCCCCCTTGTTTTATCACTACAGACCCTTGTAAAAAGTCCCTCTCCAGCTCTCCTGCAGGCCCACTTTGGCTACTGAAAGGCTGCAATAAGGTCACCCCAGAACGTTCTCTTCTCAGGCTGAACAACCTCAACACTCAGTCTTTCCTCAGCCTTTCCTATTTAAACTTTTCTCAGCCTCTCCTGTTTAAAAGAGATCAAGTTGTAACACTGTGGGAATTGCATCTGAGAAAGAAGTAATGCCGAAAAAATTCTAGAGACTAAAAATTTATGTATACCAAACTGAACATTACCAATTATTACACACAAGGTTATGTATAGTGATGATAGTAACAGAAATACTTAAGAAGAGTGAGTCTAAAATGAGAACTTAGAAAGGGACTATGACAGGTATAAAACTTCACATGAAATTTAGTACTTGATTTCAGGAGAGAAGCCCATCCAAACTCAGATCAACCAAGGCCAACTAATGAAAAGTGAAAATATTAAGCTCTGAAAATACACAATTGTTCAGATGTGTAACATGTATTTTTTATGCTCTTATATTGTATCTATTTCATTGGCTGTATTCCAGTAGAATAAGGTTTACATAAAAAGCTTTGCAGTGTTTTTTTTTATTATGTGAGTTCCTTCAGATCCCCTGCAGCAGCATAAAAATTTAACCATTTTTTGTTACTAATCTAAAGAGAAGTTGGCCTAATTAATATTGGTAATTGATTATAATTAACACAACATAGCATAGTTAACATGACACTGGCACTGATGTTAGCCCCAAAGATTTACTCAAAATCTGAACACAATTCAAAATGAATGATAGATAGGATTTTCTAAGACATTTTTCTGTTTCATCATTTTTCTGTTGTGAATCACTTCACTTAAAATATGTAAGATGTCTAATGGAAGAACAACTTTACAGGCAAAAATATGACAGGACTGGGGAGAGAGCTGTGATGTAGTCTGTAAAATGTGGTGCATGTTCCCAGTATGAGGAACAACCGGGAGACACAACATGGAAGAGAGAAGAGGGCACCAAAGGAGAGATGAAGCAAGAGAGCTTGCAAAAAACAAACATTAACTGAAAGCACCATTTGGAGTGACTTCAAAGCAAGTCTATGAGACTCTGCAGACATCACCGTCTGTCACATACTTCTAAGGATTTGAACTCTCAAGGGGCTACTTCCTGCAAGACATGTACATCTTAACAGAAGAGATTAGAGATACATCATGAACTATCTATTCCTGACTATTTATCATGATAAACCTGCCAAGTGCATTAAATTTGCATAAAAGGATGTGGTCACCTTTAATAAGCCACCTATTTCTCGATTTCTCAGTGACAAAAACTGAATTGAAACACATTTAGTAAGAGTGCTGCAACTAATCATTGAGCAGGCAATCTTTCACAGAACTGCCACACTATGATCTAGCTCCAGGATTTTGTAAATGTGCTCTTTCATTCATAGCATAAGTTTAAGTTGCTAGGTATTACAACATAGTGCATCTCTCTAAACGAATAAGAAATGCCAATTTAAACTTGTAAAACAATAAATCTCTCTTACAATGTCACTTAAAAGGAAAAACCCACAGCACTGGTATTTTGAATGATAATCGGTGGTGGAATCATCTGTATTCATTGCAGTTCCCTGTATCAGCAATGTAGGTTCTGGGTGAAACTTCAACAAATTTCAGGTTTTTTTAAGTTTTTCTGCTGATGTATCTAACATTTTCATGTGTACTTGTGACAACACCCAAAGGGAAATCCTGAAAGGTATTCAAACCTGTGCAACCTAGTTAACATTTGTTGATAAATAATATATTAGCTTTCCATGAGTTACTACTTCAGTATAGTTTTTTAGATACATCCTAATCGAGTTTTAAATGTAGCTCATCAAGGTAAGACAAGTAAGCTAAGTATGTCATCTTTGCTAGAGGTTATCATCCAATCTTGAACTTTCATGTCAGGTCACAAGAAATTTCAAAATGCCCTTTTAAAGACACTGTATGCTACACCAGGAAACCCTTTTGCTTTTACTGTTCCCTTCGGGTTAGTAATGTCTATAAAGATGGTATTTAAACATTTGCCTGTTCATGGTCACTCAGACCAGTATATTTGCTGGAAAGTCACTTCTGAAAACCTTTCCCTTCCTAAAGCTAACACTATTTACTGTATCATTCTCCCATTTCCCTGAATCCAAAAGTAAAGAACAGAAAATTCTGGTAAAACTCACTAAGGGAAGCAGATCTTGAATGCACCTGTTCTCTGAAAGTATTCATCCTTTTTTCTTTCTCTTCCCCAAAGTGACATGGTTTCCAGTTAATTCTTTCCAGATGTTATGTTCGGAGTCTTCAGTGAAATCAGCAAGCCACAGAAAAAATCCCAAATATATTTTACACGAGTATTTCTGCAGGATGGAAGAGACTTGGCCTCAGCTGAAGGATCACTACCTGGTACTGCACTCCTCTTTCCACCAGCCACTATAAAATAGGACTTACCATCTTGCTCCAAAATGCCTGTAATGCTCCAGTTTGTTAACATGGATGACAAGACCTCCTGTTTCTAGTGACTGGTCCCTGTGACAACAGGATACAATTCCTTACTGTTGGCTGACTGGAGCCCTTCCTGCAGCTCCGGCTGTGGGTGCTGAGGATTCCATACGCTGTATGTGCAGCCGTCCGGAGCCTGCGGGCCAGCAGCACGGCCATACTGCAGGCTGCCCTCTGCCAGCACCTCATTAACGACAGCAGTGCACACGATTCTGCAGCTTAGGAACCAAATGCATTGGCTGAAGGAGGAGCAAGGCAGAAAGATGTACAAAGAAAGCATCAAGAGTCTGCAGGCCCAGATGTTTCGGCCCCAACACAAGAATTGCCTCGTTCAGGCGGAGATGCTGCTGTCGAAGTGCAGGGCTGTCCTGTGGAAAACCTGATTGCATTCCCACCCAGGCCTTTCTTTAACTGACCTCTGAAAAAGCCCAATAGCTGCATTGCCTATTGTACCTAGGTCAGTCTTTAACTACATATTTACAGTCTGCTAGATACTGTGGTGACAGAGCATCTCAGAGGCTGCAATCCCCTAGCCTGCACCCCGCTCTCTCCACAGACTCCAAAGGAGCACAGGAGAGCAGAACAGATTTAGCAGAGTTTGTGGAAACGGCCTGGGCCCCTGGTCTAATAGCCTCCTTCCAAGTGCAAAGGCAAGCTAATAACCAGGCACAGTGTCCTTTGATGAGGCTGTGGGCAGGGGTGTATTTGACAGCAAGAAAACTTCATTCAATCACCTACCACTGAAGATGCAGCAAGGTTGCACCTCCAATGCATAGGACATAGAAGGGAGATAAATGCAAGGGTGAAGCATTTTCTGCAAGAAGTCATGAGAAAATTGAAGAGTCTTATCTTTGGGAACAACTTGGTAAAGTCTTTCTGTCACCACAATAAACAGATGAACCCATGTTCACCACAGTCATCCCCTTCCTAGAGACTCCTCTGCAATTACAGAGGTGGCATCCCAGCTTTCCAGCCCAAATCACTTCTCCTTGCAACTGTTTGTGTTGTGAGAGCTTTCTTTAATGGATTCATGCTCAAAGCGTAAAAGCCAAGCAGCCATACACACTTCAATATTTAAAAGCATAAATAGAAATCTTAATAGATCCCAGATGTTTCATTTCCTCCAGCCCTTGTCAGTGATTGAGTTGGTGCTGATGTAGATGATTTTTTAAGATCAGTGGTCAGTTTGATGCCGAAAAAAGTTTAGATGTCTGGGAATTTCAAATGCAATTCCTAGAAATAAATAAAGTACATCTGTGAATGCAAGCGGCTGTTATTTTGTAAACTTATTTTATGGCCTGAAATGCACCCACAGGTTTTAAATACAACTGAGTGTGACAGTAACATTTTGTCAAGATATATAAAACCTTGTAGATATAATTATTTCAATCTCATTTTCTTAGCAAAAGAACTCAAAGGTTCATACAAATAACAAACTGAAGGAATCCATACTTTATATGACGCTGGTGATATTGAAGCTAATGAAGAATTTGCTATTTATTTGAGCAGAGCTCAGATTTGATAGCTGTATCCATTTTTCACTTATTAAACCACCAAGTTACCATTTACCATACCAAGCAAATAAAGCACTATACAGAAAGCATGTCTACAAAAACAAGCTGCTGGGCCCAGTAACTCAGATCATGCTGCCACACACAAGTCTGCAAGTGCAGTGAGCAGCTCAGTTCTCTCATTCTTGTTTTTACTTATTTTTCTTAGTCTCCTAAATGGAAATAAATGTGGGGTGGGGGAGGGGAGGGAAGGAGAGGGAAGGAGAGGGAGGTTGAAGCTCATATTTAGCTTGTACAGACCCATGATGTGTGCACTTGACGTCATAAAAATGCTGTAAGTCTGCCAGGTCAGCAGCCACAAACCCCAAATGCTGCCAGTTGCAGACTACGCAGACACTAAAAGGCTATGAATTTCATTTTATCATCTTTCCTCTTCCCAGTAAGGCAGTAGAAGCTAGCAGCTGCTGGAGGAAAACACTGGAAAATATTAACTATGGATATCCAGGATTTGGTTTTGATCAGTATTAGAATAACTCCAGTGACAAATCCTGTAAAATGTGGTTTTTATTAATACAGCTAACAATATAGGCTTTGTAGTCCACTTTTCAAGGAGTGTCGATAAGCTCGGCTAAATTACGTACTTCGTACAGCCTGCCAGATCTACCTGCTATTCTGCTAATTTATGGGCCATACATTTCTCTCCACCTAAATTCTGTTTGATAAAAACTTCACTCAGTTTCTGTTATTTGTTTTGCTACACACTACTCCTTAGTAAGGTGCTGCTTGTTCTTATCTGTGCTCTATTACACCTTCCACATTTTGTGAAATTGTAGTGCAAACATAATATAAGCCCCTGAACACAGTTTTATCACAGAGCCAACTGTGGACAACACTGAAAAGCTGAATATTTCCTGTCCTTTTGGAAAATCTATTAGAATAGGCAGGTTCCACAAACCCAAGTTTTTGCTGTACCAGCTTCTGCACCTTGTTCCAGCACCTTCATATACAAAACCAAATGCTCATTTTATTGACTTAAATAAGAAATCTTTGCATGGGATGAGGAGCTGCAGTTACAAGATCAAACTGGAGCAAACCTAGGAGGCTTGCGATAGAGAAAAAGAATACATTTTTTAATTTTTTTTTTTTTATCACAACAGCACCACTGGCCTACAAATTATGTTATTTGCAATTGTGCATCTGTGTGTCATCAATCTCCAAGGAAGGGAAAGACTGCTGGGCTGAGCTCTCAATTTATGTTTCTCAGCTGACTCTTGTAATCACACACAGTGTTCTCAACCTTAGTGCAGCTAGTCTGGTAACAGAATTTGCACACCAGGTGGGTTTAACCAAGTTCCCATGGTCCTAATAGTTTCGTATACTTCCTAATAACAATCTTGAAAGTTATATAGGTAGTTGTGTCTCTAAAAAGCCACCTTCAGCAAAATTGGGAGAGTTCTTTCCTCTCAACAGGAAAAACATTTTAATAAAGTAGCTAGTATATGCCTATAAAAATGGTGAGAAAAAATGCTATTTAAAAAAATTCACCTTTTTTTGATGCTGCCTTTAAATGTGGCATTAAACAAAGCTAAGGGAATTCTGGGGTCCACAGGTGATGAAAGGTGCCAAAACAGCATGGACACAGAGCAGGATCCCCTGACAAGGATCCTTGGTCCTGCAACACTGTAACCCGGATAAGGCATTAATATTCATACTCTAAACTGCGATTAGAAAGGAGGCTGGAGCTCTGTGCAAGGGTGGGCCTAACCCAGCAGAGGTGCAGCGAACTGCTTCGCTGCCTTATTGAAATTCAGTCCATCTAATTGATACTGCAGAAGGCAGTAGCATAATGAAACAGAGCAGAGATCACTTCAGTAGTTTTATCAATCTATGCTCTCCTGCTCCTGACCAATACATAACCCCACACAGGACTTCACTCTTTCCAACTTCAAGCAGTCCTAGGAATGATTTAAGTTTCTATAATATGGTAACCATTAAGATATTTCTATTAGATCACCATTCAGAAATGTATCAAGACTGTGACTTCCTTCATTTGTACAATACCAAAAATGTATTGGTTTTGCTTAAGGTAGCAAAGTTTCTTTCAAAATGACAATTTAAACAGCACCTTTTCCTCAAACCCAGAATAAAACACTTATAATGACCTCATTTATTTGTGAGCAAATACAGGTAACGCCTGTTAAAAAGCAAAATCCATTAGACTCTGGGTAGTTTTGGTACTGTAAGTAGTCTCCAAAAGGCAACAGATGTGGGGACGGGGGAGGGGGAAGTTGATTTTCTCTTTTTAATATTCAAAGTGGGTCTGTTCTCACTGGCTAATTAAATCAGTAGAGTGCAAACAATAAAAGAAAAAATAAGTGTTGCCTTTCTTCCCTAGAACAACCTCCCTGATTCATCTCTACTTATTACAAGAACTTAATTTATTACCAGACTTTACAATATTCCTTCCCCAAATCATCATGAAGTAAGATACATATTCCACAGCACCAGTTCCCATCATAAAGAATATGCTTTTCCTGTGGAATTTAAGATAGAATGTTTTTTCCACTACTAAGAAAATATGGGCTTAGAATGAGCTTCTTTGATTGACATGAAACTACTGAAGAATCACACTTAAAAAGCAATAGATTTAATAACAATATCAGACGCACAAATCAACCAGCAGAATGCTGCCTTAAATATATTTGTAGCTGCTTGGCAAAGCCAGTAGATTTGTACGGGTGTCCTGAATTACTTGAGAAGTAACAAAATGTGTTAATAACATTAAACAGTCGTCTTCCAAGAACTTAAGACTATTATGGTACTTTCTAGTCAGATAATTCCTTCTAGTGCATAAATACATGTAATATCAATTAATATTTTTTTTTTTATTTATGACATCAAAATGTCAAAGGTTTACATAGATTTGGGTTTGAAAGTATTTTAAATACTACTAACAACTTTTAGCCTTTAGTTACTTACAATACACAGCACAATAATAAAAACATGCTGCAGATACAGAGCAGAACTCCACTGTTCTAGCACCATACAAGAACAGAGAAGGTGGCCCCTGCCCCAAGAACCTTACAGTTAAGGTGCACATTGTGAAGACAAGGTAATATGAGCATCAGTAACCACCTAATTTTATGAGCATAATCAATATACCTGTGCATGAAATAAGGCAGAGTCCTGGGCTGCTACCTCTTCCCACACCATCAAGTTAAATGCAAGTTTGGGCATGTATGTCTACGTGTTATGTTTAAGTGACAGCACTGTGGACATACCTAAAGATAAGGGACAATAAAGGGATGCAGACCCTTTACATCATAAGCGTGTATTCAGCAATAAGGTACTATTTGGCAACAGAAGGCAACTTTTTCAGCCCAGCTGTTACCTAGTTTTTGAAAGTATCAGAGTCAAGAAAATTGTTATGGGACATAATGGATGAGTTTACAGGCAACTGCTCTCAGATGCTCAGGATCATTGTGGAAGAAAACATGGACATGCTTGTTTGAAGATGTAACATGTGACAATCAAGACACTATTGTCAGGTACCGTGAGTTCCTGAGCATTTATAAATGCACTGTTCTTTCTTGGCTCCATGCACTACTGGCCTAATTTTAAGTTTACTGATAATTTCTCAGCAAAACACAACTTCACTGAGGTTAATGAACTATCCACAGCTGAAAAACAGATCTATTTAATCCCAGATTCACGGCTGTACAGACTTACATGCTCATTGCCAAATGCTAACTATAACCTAGTCGAAGCTACTGTTTAGCTACCATTTAGAACATACTCAGTATCAAAAAGTACTCTGCACCCTTCAAGCATTCTTTTGGTTAACCAAATTAGTGGTTGCAAACAAATAAAATATTTACTCTGTACTGCATCCAAAACCAGTGTTTCTTTATGTAATCTGACTGATGAGCAAACACCAAAGTCATGGAGATAATAGCCGCAGTTCAGACTTAGCAAAATGATGCCCCAGCTTATGCCACTTAGCAGTAAAATACATACTATAAAGACACAAACAGAAATGAGCCCACTAACACCTAATTTAACTGTATCTTGAAAGCACAGTATAGTAACCCAGCCAAGAGATTTCTGTTGGCATTTGAATGAAAGGACATTTGTCAATACCCATTAACCTCTGGCTTTTACCTGCTAGTTTTCAAAAAGATGCTTCTGTTGCTTCACAAGCCACAAGGTGTCACAGTGGCTCAAGTGGTAGGATTCTTGTCAGTCCAGACACGCAGGTTGTGGCTTCAGGTTACATACCAGAGCTAACACCACTCTGTATGAGGAAGCCTGTGCTACACTGCATATTTAGAAGCGCAGCCCTTTGGATGCAACAATCAGTCAAGGTGCAACTTGGTTGCCTCAGGATGTTTTTTATATGGGCATTAAACACTCTAACAGCACTGTCAGGGAATAGAAGTACTTGGTGTGCTGGCATCTTGACCAATCTTTTTACTTTGTATTATTAATCCTGCCAGTGTTAGAAGTACTGAAAAGAGTTGAGCTAATCATTCATATCAAATAAAAAATTTTATGAATTCCACTTTGTTCTACCAAGGGTTTCTAGGAATCAGTAACAATTTATTTGAATGCACCAATTTTTCAAATTTAAGACGTATTTTTGCTCATCTTTCACAACAAGCAGTGTGCTATAAGCATGTAATATTCTGCTAAAACCATATGCTGTAGTTGGTCATATATTGTGTGTTACTCTTTTGCATCCTTGACTGGATGAGCACAGATGGAGCTAGAGCTTAAAATGCCAGGAAGCTTAGAAAATTTTTACCATTTTTCTAATGTAATTGCACACTAAGCAGGATTCCGTTCCATGAAAAATTATGCATATACATCATATTTACTGACTTGTAATTTTCCCATTGCAACCAGCCATTGTTATTAATTTGCTTTACATTCATGCACCAGTCAGTCCTCACTGCAAAGCAATCAGAGATTCTTCTCTTGTGGATTTAACTTCTAAGTATCATGGTTCTATTTGGGAAGTAAACTCAAAACAGGAAACACTGCCTCTCAGCTTAGCCCATATAAAATAAGCAAATTCTTTCAAAAATGGTTAACAAATTGATATTTGCATTCTGCAATTATTTGTAAGAAGAAAATCCCATTGATCAAACATTCACAGAAACGCATAAAGAGCATGAACATAGCCAAAGCAAATTCACTGCTAAACTCAAGTGAATTGTCACGGAAATTTTTCATGTAGTATTTGTTGCACTCAGGTAATGAACATTTACCCAGTGTGTTGGCTTTTCATGTCCCATTATTCATGCCAACACATTCATTAAAATGGGCCTATGCTATTTAACATAATCAGCAGTGTGCATAGGTGTGGCCTTCAAAGAGTTATTACCACAGTTTACAGGCATGCTGTTCATAAATACAAGCAGAACCCCAGTCAGTGCAAAATGCCAAGTTTCCCAAAAAACATATGGTAATTTTTGCTGTGTAAAATGGATAGATGCACTATATAATGCATAATTGCATCACATTATATCTGAACTTCTAATTGCTTAAAACGATACTTCAAATCACATCAACATTATTACCTAATTACCCTAAGGGTTAACTGATACTCCAGTGATTAAGTCTAGGTGGAAGTGATGGAGCTATTGTATTGCTTTCATCCACTACAGCAAAAGGTATGGCTGCAAACACACATCTCAAATCCGTATCCTGTGAATGTTTTCAACAGCTTGGTATGGAGAAAAAAGGTGGAAAAATGAACACCAAATGGAAGGAGGTCCTTCTTGCAACATGCTGAACAACAAGAATTATTTTCATTTGCTCTAAAGGAACTATTTTATATCAGCTCTTTTCCTTTGACATTATTGTGATGCAAAATAGAGTAACATGGTAACATTTTTGGTACTTAAACCAGCTACAAGAATTATGGAAGATGGTGAGTGACAGTAATCTGAAAAGGCAAGTTACTATCAGAATGTGAGGGAGTAAAACAGACAGCTGTAGGCCTTTCTCCACTGCCAAATGACCCATGCATGAGACTTTTGTAAACCACAGAAAGAAAAGATGGCATTCTAGGTGTGAGGCATTTCATATTCCCCTTTTCCACCTATAAAATGCTGTCCTGGTTGCAAACCTGGAGGCAAAACTGGTGTCATGCCTGCCCTGCCCACCTCACCTTGGAGCATGTCTAGTCCATAGATGATGGTTAGGAATGCTGGTGCTGCTGAGTGCCTTCCTAAGGGATGAAGTATGCTGAAGGTGCTTCAGCATAAGAAGAAATAAAATGAAAAAGTTTCACTCTATTTACTTTCCTGTTTTCTGAGCATTTTCCTCTCTTCAAGTAACTACTGTGTTTAAAGATTTAGAATATTTCCTTTTGTATAATGTAGTCATTAATATCCCAGAAATCTCTTTGTAACCTGCTCTAGGACAGATGGCAGCTATTTGTCTGATAAAATCTTCTGCTAATGGCTGAGGCAAAACTACACAACTGGAATAAAAAAAAAATCACAGTAAGGTACATAAAATACTTCAAATGTACAATGCGTTTAAAGTCATAATTTTCTCAATTTACTACTTTAGAAAATAACCTAATAAAAATTTAGCTAGGAAAAAACTAAATGTTTGAAAGTCCAAAAGGAAAGTAAAAATAGTCCACTGCACCTGTAATATAAGACTGCACATAATACTCAAACAGGGTCAGTTGTTTCTTCCACGTATTTCATTTTTCAAGAATAAGTAAAGTGCATCTATGATTCAATCTAGTGAGTCTGCTTTAATCAGGGGGTTCCAAATATGATCACTTTTAAACACGCATAATGTTTCTTTGTCCTTTGAATGCAACACATAAAGTCATCCAGCCAGGCACTGCAGTTCTTTTGGATGTTCTAGTCTGCAGCTAGCAGTTGGGTAAAATTCATGGGATCTAGACAGATACCAAATCTGCTTTATGTGAGTAATCTGATGTCAAAACTGTACCCACAGATTAGATTTCCCCCTCCCCTCTTTAAACACACATACAAACAATGCTCCTGCTTAGCTAACTAGGCCTGGCAAGCTTAGAATTGGGGAGGATGGATATCAACAGGTACTGCAGATTACATGTGACAGATTTACAGCAACATTCCAACTCATTACATGCTCCAAAAGATGCAAAGACCTAACTATTTGGCTTGCAGGTGACTGGACAGTAGATTTTAAGTACATTTAGAAACCTACGTAAAGCTATGGCTTTACTGCATCAGTTCTGAGTTTGCCATTCTGCTCTGGACAAGCACCTGAATGTGAATATTGACAACAGAAAGACCTTAGGGAGAAGTTCTAGTGTGATAGTTATATTTTGGCTGTAGTTATCAGAGTTCCTCATAAAGAAGTAGTCTGCTATGCTCAAGTCTCATACTTCAACCCAAACCATTCAGTGAGTCTGTGATTGAAGTCTGTATGCTGAGGATGGGAACACCCCCTGGCCAGCAGCTTCAATGTGGGCATGCCTTATTGTCAATGCTGTAGAAACATCAAGGTGGTGCCAAGGCGACCTAAGTCTCATGGAGAGGACAGCCTGTTGCTGTAAAATTTATGGGCTTTGTAAAGGCTCCACAGTACCAGCAACTCTTGAATCCTGAAAAGGTGATAGGTTTAGAAACACACCAAGTCCTACTTCATGTTTAGTTCTGAAAAGGTCTCATTTTTCCAGAGCAGTTGGTTTTTCACTAAGCTTTTAAGGCATGGAAATGCTGGAGTTGTTTCCAGAGGCATCAGCTGTTCCCATACTGAGGTTTAAGTTCTGCAGGTGGGTCTAGCTGATTCCCTGTTACCTCAGAAGTACCAAGTGGACTCTTCAGCTTACATCAATAATTTAAAGGCTTTAGTTTAGTAGGGCATGGCTGTCAACCACGATGTGATAGAAACAGTATTCTGACCGTAAAGTCCTTTGTCTCTGAAATTCTGACAGTAACCAAACACAGAAAGAACGTACCAGGGAACGAAGAAAGATGCAGGTCTAGGGAGAAGATTTTAGCCAGGGATTTGGGGATGTTTCTCTCACTATTAATTTTTTCTAATAAGTAAAACCAATTGAGACCTGGCCAACAGATCCTGCCCTACCACAGTCTTTTTTGGAGAATAATTATCAGCCTCTTTGGGGCAACCTTGCTCCTGCCACAATCACCCCTCTAAGGCATCAAGCAGCCCAGCAACAACTTTTGGAAAAGAGCACCTGGAAAAACTGGGGATCTATCCTGACCTGTTTACACAGAACAGTGCAGGAACGAAGGCTCTTATTGTGGAGGAAACAACCGAACAAAGTATCAGCATGAAATGCCTGTTTATAGTAGATATGCAACTTCTGGCAAAGAGATGAAAAAAAATACCAATTGAAGTAAGAAGTCCAGCTAAAAAATACTGCAAAGAGTTTAGCAACCTTACCCCTTTTTAAACAAAGAAAGTGTATATACCAAACCCAAACTATTTTCTTTTTTTATCTGATCTTGCAATCTTACTGCAGGCAAAACTCCAGCTTAAATAAGAGCACAGGACTGGGTCCTTGTTATGATCTCTATTTTGTTCTTTCTCACTAACCAACAGCTTCTATTTTGGAGACTAGATCTGCATAGTAAATCTTGTTTACATCAGGGAAAGATGAAGTTTAAGGGTTTTTCTAAGTGGATTTACAGCTTAAAGAATAAAGAATGAAAAAGAGAAGAGTAGCAAAGGTTTAGTAATAGAAAATTATCTAATAAGCATCAGAGTGATTGCAGGCAAGACCCATTCTTACACTTTTGCACTGACTCCTTCTCCACCCTCACCAGCCCCTACCCCCAAAAGCGGCATGTGTGCAGTTTCCATTCTATTATATGACTTTTTCTTTGGAGGGAGGTGGGCAGGAGCAGCAAGATATCCCTCATCGTAAGCTAAGGATCAACATGTAAAGGAAGTGGAGTCTTTTTTTCTCCCCTGGCCTCATAAGAATTGTTAGTTTGCAACAATTTTAATTGAAAACAGCTGCAACTGAAATTTTTTTAACGGATAAAAAACATGTATGAAATAAAAGACAATCAGTAAAAAGAACCTTGAATCCATTCTGAAGTCAGTGTCTGCCTAAAGGCATTCAAGGGTTTTAACACTGACCTTTTAGTTTCAGCAAAGCTTGGTTCATAAGTACTCTCAAAATACTTTACTCATGTTCCTAGAATTGCTAAGTATTAGTGTATTTGTGGGTGAAAGAATATTTCCCCAAAATTACTTTGAGACAGAAGTTTATGTGTTTTCCCCTCAACAAAACAAACTCACTGGACAAACTCGGACTTATGTACACAATATGAGAGATCTGTTTGCCATACTAAGTTGCTAGGCGAACAAATGTGATGTCACAACACAGATTTTTATGACTAATCTATTAAAAATGCATCAGGAAGAAGAAGATTATTTCATCAGATAGCAATGTGAGGAAGAAAAATAAGACACTTTCATTAAACTGCAGAAAATTTGTTTTGCTTGTTTTACTTTAAATATTAGGTTGCATATGAATGTCTGTGTAAGCTTCCAGTTCATTTAGCAGCTTTTAAATAATCATAACACCCTCCTTTATTTTCCTTTTAATTTTCTTTATATATTTTTCCATCATGAAATCTGTTAAATTCACTATACAGTTTAATATGAGTTCAATATATTTGATTAAGCTGATTGTCTTTAAAACAAATATGCTACTAATCAAGGTTTCTAGTCACCCCTAAAACACTGCTCTTAGCCAGAGGGAAAGCTGTGTTTTGCATCCAGTGGTGATGTAAAGCATAATCTCTTGTAGTGACAGAGAGATACAGGTGAATTTAATATATTGTGATACACAAAATTTCTAACAATACAGGGGACTAAATAAACTAGTGAAAGGCTCGATAAATTTCTTTGATTACTGACAATAAAGCAACACCTCAAACTTTAAACTGTCAGCAACTTTAAGTGATCTATTCACAGCACACTGTAATGTTACTGAATAATTATATACAAAATATAGTCACCATTTTTAAGTGTGAGAAATTTCAAGTGATTAAAAATTAGAACAAGAAAAAGATCTGCAACATCAAAGAGGGAAAAAGGTGCCTTTTTAAACATCAATTTTTATGAAAAACAGAGATATTTACCTATGTTGTGTATTGCTACCTAGAACTTCAGAAACTGCTGGTTATGCCACAACAGGATTCCTTTCTTGAAATGTTAAACTAACAGAGATATAAAAAATATTAAGATAAACCAAGTATGAGTGAATGGGAAAGAAATCCTCAAAACCACACACAGAGTGAAACAGCTGCATTTTGTTTAACCAGAAGTTAATCAACTATGAGAGAAGTAAGCAAGATTTATCTTTATATCTGCCAGAGATTATTAAACATTTAAATATTCATTTTACTTCTTTAAATAGGGATTGTTGCTGCATTACAAAATGTCACTGGATGCTCCCCAAATATTATTAAGACAGCATGTATTAATTTAGAAAAAAGTACCACCGCATTAGATTTCTTTGAGCAACTTTTAAGGAAGGTACACTGTTTAGTAACTCAGACTCCCTAATTTACTTTAGATCACATAAGAATTAGCTAGGTGGTGGACTTTTGCCAGTACTTACATCATAAAACCACCCCCTGCCTGGGTGTGATTGGAATTCTTTGCCTAAGAATGACCCTGAATTTAAAAAGGCAGTTGTAGGTTCTGTCTGAGGAACCCATAAAGTTATAAGAAGTTTGGAGAGCAAAAGTTTGCACATCTAGCACAGGCTAAAGCTGCTAATTCTTTACTTTCATGACTTCCATTTCTTCCTAAAGAAAACAAGAACAACAAAGATAGCTATGCTGCATCTAAATGACCTTTCTTTATCACTCTGTACTTTGTCTGCTTAATACACTGAGCACATCCTTCACACTGACTGTTATTCCCTTCCACCCAATGCTGACAGAAACCGGAGTGGAAGCAGCAGATTTCTCAGGAAGGGTCCCCAAGCCCTGAGCCATTTTAGGGACACCACTACCACCCCCAACATACCATCAACCCTGCTTCTGGAAGACCAGGAACAGAAATGGCATTTAGTGGTGGATTCCCCAATGGTGTTTCTACCAGCCTATTGGCTTTTTTTTTTTTTTTTTTAATAATTTCTCACCTACCTGAAAGCTTTGGAGAACTGTTACAGGAATTCACTAGAAAGGGAAGGGAGAGGAGAAAACAGATAGACATGACATACAGATACTTCTTCCATAGCCTCTCCATCCATCCTCTGTACAACTTCATTAAATTATGTATGTTTTGCTCTGCCTTGGAGCTTCCACCACTGCAAGGGACAGTAGAGAACCTGGCTCTACAGGGTTATTAAGAACATTTTTATTTTTTATAAAACCAGGGAAATCCCAAAGGCTTTCCATGGATATATTTGGGATAACAGCTGTAGTTGCCCATTTTTTTCATGCATCCCCATTTGCCACTGTCTCTCTGCACAAGTTGGGTCCATGTGGAATCTGCCAGCTTGCTACCCCCAGTCTTTTGGAGAGTTTCTTTGTAATTCCTTTCGCCTTAAGCTGCTTTGCCTGTGCTCACCTACCCCCTGGGGCTCACAGAGCACAAGCAGCCTCCTTCAGAGACCAGTGCCTACATTATTCCAAAGACTGCCTGAAGAGAAACGTTCATGCAGTAAGCCTGTATCACCCAGAGCACAAGCACATTCCTTCCATGACATACTGGGCTCTGGATTCAAAAAATTTAGAGCTAGTTATACATGCTCCAGAAGCCTTCACCTACCAATCCCAAACATGCTTGGAAGTGCATGAAACTGATGTGAAACTTCCACTTCTGACCTGCTCAAGAAGCCAGCATTATTCTTTACAGACTGTCCACACCTAGTCACTCTAGTGTCCCCAGAAACTAGTTTAATTTTTTTGTTTGTTCATTAAGGAGATGTTTTAATTGAAGGATGAATGAGATGAACTGAAGTTAGCTAGAAAACACATTTCAATGGACAACAATGCTTACAACACAGAGCTTATAAACTAAAAAAACAGAGAACCAGAATGCAAACACTGAGCAATCACAAAGCAAAAGAATTTTTATTCTGAGCAAATAAAAGAAATGCTGGAGCATAAGGCCTTCATTAACTAAACACTGTCTGTCAAAGTAAAATGCTGCTGAAACCTAGCAAGGCACTCCTAGCAAGGAAGAGTGGGTTATTGCTTTTTGCCCACATCAATCCATCTGAATTTGTGCAGCAAAAATTGCAGTTAAAGGCGCTGAAGTTTAATTCAGCACATCTCAGCAACGAAGGAGGGGAAAGCTGTTTCAAAAGTCCCTCAAAAACTTTTCTAGTGTAACATCCATAAGGAAGCTACAATCAGGAACTAGTCAATTATTAAAAGTACCACTAAAATAATATGTTAAAAGGCTAAGATAGCACTGACAGCTTTTAGAGCAGGTTGTATATAAAGCCCTGAAGAAATCACTCAGTTATACATATTTGCTCTTTTCACATGAAAAAGTCTATAAATTATTCCATGAATACGTACAGGAATGCAAGGAACAGAGTTGCAGGACACTAACAAATAATCAGTAGCAAACCCCAGGAACCCCCTCATTCTAAACGGCAACAACGCCCTGCAACCAACAACTTGGGGCAAAACTGACAAACACTTGCCATGATTTTGGGAGCAAAGAGCTGCTTGGAGTTCTTAGCCAGCACAAAGTGTATTACCAATTACTCCCCAGCAACGTTTTAAGCCTGGCAGTGGTAACAGTGATAGAAAAGCAGTTACCCCGTGGCGGTACCCAATCAGAAAGCAGGTCACATCTCGTTAGCTGTATCATATACATTAAACGTCACAGATTCTCCATGGCTTAGCTGACAATTCAGGCATGTGTGTTTTATTTTATGATAACCTCATGTTATCTTAAAGAATCACAATACAACAAACAGATCAACCAGAGACCCTTCACCATGCTTTATGGCATGAACCTGGCAGATATTTGTCACTATATAAAGCCATTTACTATAAGAGATTCATACTTTTAAAAAGTATTCTCAGGGCACCACTAATAAACTACTATGAAAAATTGCAGCACCAAGAATGTTTGCTGCACAAACATAGACACATGGACAGAAATGCAGCCTGATTCACTTTCACTTCAGCAGACTTGAAAAGTGTGCTTTATTTAACCATGTAAATAACAAGATGCAGCCCCCCTTTTTTTTTTTTTTTTTTTTTAATGACAAAAGCATTTCCCTGTCCCATTTAGTATATTCTTTGTACTGGCTGATCTGGATTTTGAAGCCAGGGTGTATAAACCACTAACACATTATACAAAACATAACCAACAGTGAAGGTAGTTTACATTACTGGGTACTTTTGACAGCTATACGATAAAGTAGTGAACTGACCATCTCTCTTGCTAAAAGCAACAGCATTCTAAATGTAAACACAAATTTCTTTTGTCGGTCGTCCCAAACATTTAAGACTACTTTAAGAGTAGCCCAGGAATAAGTTTTTAAAACTCCGCTCCTCTTTTCAGTTATCATCCATTTTTCATTTTAACGAGTTTACAAAACAAAAGCAGAGAATGTTCGTCTCTCCCCCTAAACCTGCAACATTCCAGAATTAATTTTGTGCAAAAGCCGAAGCAATACTTTGCAATATTATAGCTGTAAATGCCAGCAGGACAGATCCTGAGCACACAACACACTAAGGCAAAGAAATTTCCTGAGACCAGTATTATAATCAATCCTGAAGTGCTGTACTGTAATTTCATGATTTCAGCCTAAGCTGGTATCTCCTCAAAGAGTTGCTCTGCGTGGAAACATAATGAGGGATTACCCAATTAAACTACTAAATTAATTAGGGTTCATGCCTGCATATACTGTACTGTCTAGTGGGACGCTTCAGCTGGAATTCGGGCTGAAACCTACCACGGTCCATGCACAGGAAAACAAGGCTGGGGGACTTACCTCCGTCCGCGACTGCAGCCTCTTGTTCATTTCATATATTCGGTACTCTGGTTGCACCATGTATGGTGTGTGTCTCCTATAAAATGGGCCAAAAGGAGAAGAATAGAAAGGGTCATGTGGTGTGCTGGACATCTTGCCTGCTTGCAGAGATTCAAGCTACACAGAGTATCATCAACATCCATACAGAGCACATGGGCTGTGTGTTCTTCACAGTACAAAGTAGCGGCGCGCACACACACACACACATCCAGGCTGCACGCACTGGCTGGGGACTGCTGTGGGAGCCCGCTCCGGCGGAGACGGGCGGGGGGGGTGGGGGGAGCGGGAGCGCACAGGCTCCAGACACGGAGAGGGAGGCTGGATAGCTTCAGGCACCGCCGCTCGGTTTTAAAGCAGCAGTTTCTGGAGGGGTCATTTCCTGTCCGCGCTGCCGACTAGTTCAGAAATGCCATCCCCCCTCTCCGCCTGGCAGAGGTGCGGGTTGGGGTTCGCTGTCCCCCCGCAGGCCCCGCCGGAGCCGCGGCGGGCTCGTTAGCATATAGGTGGTTTAAAAGCTGCCTGAGCCAATCACCCCGCGGGTAATGTCAGAAATGTGATTACTACAAAATACATAAACACAGGCCACGGCCATCCCGCCGCGGGCAGCCGGCGCTTCCCCCGCGCCCGACGGCTCCCGCTGCCCGCCCGGGGCGGCCGTGCCGCGCTGCCCGGGGCGGGGGGGGCCGCACCCGGGGCACGGCAGGGAGGGCGGCCGGCACAAAGAAATAACCCCGCACGCCACACTTCACACAATGGAGAGCGCTCGGATGCCAGCCGCAGAAACCTCCCGCAAAATGGGAAAGCACAAAGGGGCGGGTGGCAGAGCGGGACCCCCGGACAAGCACCGGCAGTGCCCTTTGGCGTGGGTCAGCCGTACACAAATGGGTCATTTTAGACTCCGCTGTCCGGCGTAAAGGCGTCGGCAGCTAGGTGGGAGACTGCTCCCAGTTTTTAGGATCACTGCTGGGCATAAATCCAGTAGCGGTTAGAAAGCGTTGCCAGTGAATATCTAACATTGGGGAGGGGGGTCCCGCGGGAGGAGGGGAGAGCACGGGGAGGAGATCACCCTGTGGAAGTGAGGGATGAACTTTATCTGTTGAATCATACTTGCAGGAAAGTGCTGGGAGCGGACACCACGTGAACGAAAAGTCCTCAAAATACAGAATAAACAAAATGGGCTCATCTGCTCAATGGGTAAGTGCAAGGTCTAGGAGGAGAGCCTTCAAATTACCTGTACGAAAAAGTCCTCGAAGCACAGACTCTGTCCTCATACACAGCTGTAAAGTATCAGGCATTATTTACAGTACGGAATAAATGTAAAAACAACAATAAACAGCGCTGAATTAATCTCTCATGTAAATTCATTCAAGCAAATGGAACCACTCTAGGAACAGATTTAGTTAACTAATATGATTAAGAGAATAACAATCACCTGCAGCCACAACGGTTCTCAGTCAGGATGCTCTGCATGAACGCTGCGGGATTGCCCATTTCGCAGATGAGGAAATCAAGGCATGCACCATTACTTTTTCTAAATTTTTGTAATAATCCCGAAAAATATTTGAGCATGATATGGCTTTACCCACTGTCAAAATTTTAATTCAAATCTGACTGAATGTTGGAATATTTTGAGACATATTTGAAAAATTCTAGTTTTCACAGGCATTTGGCTAATTCTGGAAAGTCTGACCTCTCTTTTCAGGATAAAATATGAAAGTTCATACTTTATACTCTACTGACCACTGATCTGGATCATAATTTATCTTTGCCCTACCAGTAGTTGTTTAGCAAAACTATTTCTGTATGTTCTTATGGAATAACAGTTTCCATAAGAAGTGACGTATTGAGCTGTTTTTATAGACTTCCCACAGCTTCTGTCACTAAACACAGAGACAACAGATAATACATGAGGAATGTCACTTCTCTCTTTAAGAGCACCCCAGCTATGTAGCAATGCTATACTGCCAGTCCAGTACCATCAGTGGAGGTGCTGAGTTTAATAAATACCATGTGGAATGTTTGGTTCAATATTGCTGCAGAGACTGTGACATTGCTCTGCCAGGGTTCCCTGGCCCCATGAAAAGCCTGTAACATGGCTACACACCTAGGAGAAAACTTCCCTGCATCCACCTTGTACCCTAACAGATCCCAACAAGGCTATCTTAAAACCTAAAACCAAAACAGCCAGAAAAAATAGAATTACAGGACTAATAAACACAATATTTATAGCCAAAGTGTGACATACTTTAAAAAATTAAAAAAAAAACCAACCAGAAATCTACCAAGTTACAGATTTTACTTTCTTCGCGAAGCAAATCTGAAATAAAACATATTTGCCCAAGAAAGGACACACTGTTTTCTGTAATTAAAATGGTGGAATTTTGCATAGGTTGAAAGCTATTTCTGTTTTAAGGACTTTTTGATTAAGCTAAAATTCACTGTTTCCCTGAAGTTAAACATAGCATTTATATTAGTATTCTTATTTTGGCTGAGGTGGGGGAAAAGGAAGGAGCAGTAGGATTTGCTTTCATGATTAGGAATCCTGGATACTCCCCTCAACCCCCTTATAAGAGCTTCTGTGTACAGGTCTAGCACAAAGCAAAAATATGCAGTGATATTTTAATAATTCCCATTGATTAACTGGCAAATTATCCCACACCTACAGCCCACCAGCAAGAACCAAGTCCCAGGGTAGGAGCCTGCTAATTACAGGCTCCGGCAGCTCTTCCAGTTGCCTGTTATCATCTAGAGTAGTGTGATGCGCAGAACAGTAAAACAGAAGGCAGAATCAAAGGAACATAAAGTTACAGGGATCCTGACAGTGTCATCTCGATTCCCACTTGGATCTTCCGCCTTTTAAGTTTTGTGTGTGCTCTGGGGGCGTGGGTTAGTGGGCGTGCAGCTGGCCCCATTGCCTGGGCTGCTCCAAACCCCCTGCACCACTGGCATCAAGCTGCTACCCAAAGTGGCTCAGGGGCCGAGGGCAAATGTCTGACCCAACATTTAGGGCAGTCAATAAATTCCTTAATCTGGAAAACAAGTTTAATGTGAGCAGAGGAAAAAAAGAGGTGGAGGAAAACAAGAGGAAGAGACTAGTCTTCCCAAATCTGAAAATGAGTCTCCTCCTGTGGCTGTGCCTATGCCTGGCTACCAGCAGATGAGGAAATAGTGTGTGCAGAGCTGTCTTTACATGGGTGTATGCACGTGCAAATACTGCTGCACCTCAAAGTGGTGAGACTTACTCCAGCACCTGGAGGCCAGAAAGGAAGGACTGGGACTTGTCCTTGGTTCCCCAGTCCCCAGACCTGCACACTGCATTGGCTTACCCCAACCCTGCCTGGATGCTGCACACAAACACAAAACAAGACACCAGAGCAGAGAGAGGCCACCAGAGCAGAGGGACACAGGCTCGTGATTCCTGTCTGGGTGGACGTGTGCCATCAGACCCCACCAGCAGACACAGAGCCATGTTTTGTGTCCCTCTGGCGAGGCACTAACCACCACACAGCCCCTTGGCACTCCAAAGGAGGCGTGGGATAATCTGGCTGCTGTCTGGGTGCTGGATTGCCCTCTCCTGGGCAGAAACAGAAGGACCCACTCAAGTCAAGGACTCACAGTGTGACAGCTCTGGAGGACAATTTCCTTTCATTTCAGGAGAAAGCATGGCTGTGGTGGAGCAGAAGGGTGCATGTCCTCTGCCTCTGCACCCACCTTTAGTGCCTGTGAGTAGCCAAGTTGCACTACAGTAGGAGCAAAAACCAACAGCAGAAACTTCCAGGACAAAAGCAGGGAGCCAGAAAGGGTGTACCAGAGCAGTTTGTTCATTTGTCCAAGCAGGAGCACCTGGCACAGGGGGTCCCGCACAGCCTGCACTGGGAGGGCTCCTGTGCTGCCACTGCCACACCATGCCACAGACAGCCCTGTGGCACAGCCCTGCCGAAAGCACCACGTGCGGCTGAGGCACAGCCCTCGCTTTGCCACGCTGACAATCCAAGCAGCTCTGAAGGCTGCACTATTTTTAATAACCGCTTAGTAATAATAATAATGCAAAAAGTGATACAGCTGTAAATAGGTGTAATTGCTGTATTTATCCCTAGTATGTGTTGACTGTTCAGCCTCTGTCAGAAATCAGGTTTACAAGGATACATTTAAGGTGTTTTGTAGCTTTTGAAAGACAGTAGAGACTGATCTTAGTTAAAGACACATAGCTTATGAAGAGATAAAAACTACAGGTACTTGAATATTGAGAATGCTCAAGTAAACATGATTTGTTTTTTAAAAACTAACAACACTACGTTTTCAAACTATCCTTTGTTTGTACAAAAGCCAGATAGCACTGAAGACTTCTGATGGAGTCGCCTTAGGTAAAAGAACAAAACTGTTTTCCTGTGGATGCTCAAGAGTGACTAAATGAAATATGCTTATCAAAAGCTGGGATGCACAATGAAGAACCACCAGCAATACCCAACCATCTGTAATACATACTCAACTGCAGAGCTCAAACACAGGATTTTGACAGGCTTCAGGTTACTTCCATTCATTTCTACAGCTATAGAATAGAGTGTATCAGATGCTTGGAATTTATAGGAAAACTAGAAGCTGTAATTTGTTTGCATTAAATATTAATACCTTGGAATAAAAATATATTCCAGAAAACAGTGCTCTTTCACAGATAATTTGTGGACAGGAAACCAAATAAATCTGTTCTAGCCATTGTTAAAAATATTGACTGAGCTCAGTGTACACTTCCAGACTTTTTTCCAGGTAGATTATTTTTTATTATTGTTGTGATAATTTTCATTTTCTGACATTAATGAATGACATGATTATTTTTATCAGGAGGGTTTTTAAAAAATCCATAAGTGGGGCCCACCAAAACTATTGTGTTTCACAGTTTATAATGGCAAGAAGGATTCACATCTTTTAAATGCTTCAGGCTTTTTGCAAACTCAAGCCCACCTTGCATAAATTACATATAATTATAACTCAATACAAATGAAGATTCTAAGAATTCTCTTCCCCTGTTTAATCCTAGTAAATTAGAGTTACAGCTCCAGCACTCACTAGTGATGGTAGAAGTACTTCTAAATTTATGATAACACAGAAGGGATTTTAAATATTTTTAGTTCTTCAGTATACACAACATCTTTGTCCTCCATCAAAATGGATATTTAATTTTGTCTGGAAACTTTATGAATGCTCAGCTGAAAGCAGTCTTTGAGGAGCCTGCCCATGCCTGACTGAGCAATTTGTCTGCTTTACTCATCCAGTACCTGCACAGCACCTGAAGGACACAGAGCAGGGGAAGTAAATGTGGAACAAATTTGAAGTGATGAAAATCTTATCTTGATGGTAACATTGATTGGCCTTCTAAACCCACCAAGAGGTAGCAGAAAAACTGACTTACCATCTCTCCAATTAAGCTGTGGTAAACCAAAGCTGTGTTTTAAGTGTCCTCTCTGTGCCACTGCAGGGGGATACTGGTCTGTAGGAGCTCCCAACTGCAGTCCAGCTGCTCAGTTCACAGGAGACTCATACTTTAAGCCTGAGTGGCTTCATTTTGTTCCTCACCATGCTGTCAGTGCAACACCTGAGTGGACTTGGGCAGCCTCCATCTACCCTGCATCACACCTGGGCACTGTAACTACAAAGTACTTTGTGACCATGTGAGAGGGACTACTGTTAGGGGAAATAGGTGCTGGGAGGAGAGGATGAGGTCTCAAGTGTGACATATTCAGCCCTTGACCTCCAGGGGAGCTTCTCGGGGCTGCAGCAGCCTCAGGAGACCAAGGAATATCTGCCCGTTGACAGCATCTACCACACTAGTAAAACAGCAAAGAGATTTAATATAGCTTGGTTTTGTTGAGTCTCTGAGGACGCCATAAAGGCTGCTTTCGAGAATCCAGCAGCTTCAAGAACACTTATGTCTTGTTTCGTTCCATCTCCCCACTTTCTTTCATATTGCACATACTTGCCCACAGCTCCTCTTGAAGCAGAATTCCTTTCCCATGAATCATACCTGCCGTGATAGCTTCCCACCCTACATAATTCGGTTTCCCCTTCCCCACCCCCTGCCTGGGGATACATGCTGCTGAAGTTTGGGTGGATTATCACTGGAGACTGATGCTGGGAAGGGTTGTTTGAAGCAACTGAGATTCTCCACTCAAAGTGCTCAGCAAGTTTTGCTGAATGTGTTTTCCCTGAAGAAAGTATGAAGAAGTGATGCTGAGGATGGTGAATTTAGAGCAGTCAAACAGGGGAAAGAAAGGGATGAAATTCGTGTAATTTGCCTTTGGCAGCCATCTGCCAGTGGCTGAGGAAGAAAACAGCCTTCAGCAGCAGAGAAGACAGTGCTGCAGTTTATAGCATTGGCAGACAGCCAAAAAAAAATCTCCAAAGAAGTGGTGGGGGAGGCTACAGGAGCAGACTATGGTCTGGGAGGCTGACCCTCTAGCAAAAAACCAGACAGGTCAGGAGAGAGGAAAGGGCCTGAAGCATCTGAGCCCCTTTCTGATATACTAGTTTCCCTTACAGACGAGCTAAATATGAATTAAATGCATGTGGCACAGTCACTCAGCTTTAATGTATTATGCAATTTTTTATTCCAAATTTCTTTAGTCTATCTCAGTCCAAAGCAAGAATCATTTTAACTACCCCTCAATATAGTAAGAAATAAACAACACTAACTAGACTTCAACATACTCGTTAAGCAACCCTTCCTCCCTAACGTGGGTCTTAGAACAGATATGTGAATATGAAAAAGGGATGCTCATTTTGGCTAGTGATTCACCTGACATATTCATTCTGGGTGGCTTTTCCTACCTGGAAAAGCTTAGTATTCCTTCTCCATAACCAACTCCACCATACTGATTTACCTGTTACACACCTCACCGACTGCTCAACTTTCAGCATATTTCAATTAGTTGAAAGATTACTTTTTAAAGGACTCAACTGGGAGCACTCAGCTTTGGAGGCATTTCTGTTGAGTGCTAATTAGCAACTAGCTGACTGTCAACTTTTCTTCTTCGAAGAGAGGGTAGGGTTGGTGATTCCCATCTGAATTACCTGGCAATCAAATACATGTTGAAATTTATTCATTAACTTACAATAATCATCCCTAGCTTCTTTGGCAATTTTCATCTTCAAAGCACTTTATAAACATTCATAGAGACACTGTGGTGATTAGCACTATGACAAAACTGTGCAACTTTCTGCATAGGGGTCTCTCTCCCTATTTTACAGGTGTGGAAGGTAAGGGAAGGTTGAATGACTGAAGAAGTCAATGGCAGAAACGTAGTTATACCTCAGGAAATTATGACTTAAGGATTTGCCTTTGGATCTTGCACAGCAGAGATGTACATACTAAGCAGAACAAGTCAGGGATGTACAGGAGAACTGGTGCGAAAGGGAATGATGCATGGAGAAATTATGTGCCTGGTACCAAGGTGGGATTAATTTATGACTGATTTGGAACTTGTAACTATGCCTTTACCATGTAACTGAAACATGGTCCCACCAAATCCTGGACTGCATTCAGCATGTTGTTTTGAACCAATTGTCATGCCTTACTACAAAACATGCAGTGCCATTCTGTTTTATTTATTCAGTTATTTTAACACAAAGTCCCAACCAATTGTATAAAGAAATGTATGTTGAAAAAATATTATTTACTACACAGATTTTTTTCACTCTTTTAGTTCATGTTTCTAATTTATACTCCATTTTTTGTAAAGATTTGATCATAAGCGTTTCGATCTTAATTTGATCTTAGACCTTTGTGCTTGGAAAACACAAGCCAAAACTTGCCAGGAAATGAAAGCATGCAGAATACAATTCATTGAGATTCTGGATATCACTGTTTCAGGTACTCTCTCCACTGTTTTAGGCTGTACACTCAATATGTAAAAAATGCAATCTGTTACTTGTATGCATATTTTGCAGACACAACATATTTTTTTAATTTGGCCTTTAAAATTTAAGTACATGTTATCATTTTAAGTTTTATAATTTGAAATGTTACCATGCTCTGCAGTGCTTGAATTTTGCCAAGGCCTTGTACGACTGCATAAATATGAGTGAAATAACCAGGAGTTTTGCTTGGAAAATCTGATTATGCTGCAAGAGCAAAATGTTCCAGCTCATGAAGACGAAAGACTGGCTGTGCCTCTCCTTTAAGTGAATAATGAGTTTGTACAGAAAAACAGAGTCTAAGGAAAATATATAAAGATATATAAAAATATATAAAGATGAGCACATCTTTATCTCCTCTATCTCATAGATTCTGTTCTTTCTTCATCTCATACCTTCCAGGTATGCTACCCAGTTACGTATATCCAAACAATGACCAAAAAAGTGAACACGTATCTAATTCAGCATTTAAAACACACCAGATGCATCTTAAACAAGTCTGGCATGCACATATTGCAGAGTGCATGGAAAGATGCTGACATCTCTGGAGAAGCAGCAGATTTGAGCTCCCTCTGATTTGAAACTTGGCCCACATCAGGAGCTGCTGTCTCTCATGGAGACAGGACACCACCAACCAGCTACTCAATGGCAGCAGATGCATCTCCCAGCTTCAACTCTCATTGCTAGCTTTGATTTCTGATTCTAAGTGTGCATTCTGCTCTCTGCTGTCTGCTGTCTGCTGTCTTCCCAGCATCATCCCATTGCATGGATTCTGCAGCCATGCCAGGGTGCCTTTTATACTGGTGTATTAAAACCCCACAGTTTTAACAACACAATGTTTTGTGCATGAAGTACAACAGCTTGTGGAATTCCTGTACATTTGCCATATCTCCTTGCTTGTGGAGTTTGAAGTTTGAAGGTTATTGATTAGAAAGCTTTGTTTCTAATTAGACAAACAGAAAAAACCTCCAGAACCCTTTATTTTTGCTTGACACTCTACCCAAGGAACTGGCACAACACTCTTGTCTGTAACATGCCTTCTTAAGTGCAACTATCCCAGTAAATATTGCCTGGATTTCAACATCTGGTTCACATTAAATAAAACTACAGATGTGAATCCAATAAAGGTAGAAATTTTGGAGAGAAGATAAAAGTCTTTAAATTAGCCATCAGGACATTTGTGTTAATTTGCAAAGGCAAAAAAGCAAGTGCAATTATCACAGGACCTGCATGTCTTAGCTACAGTGGGTAGCACAACAATGCCCATTATTTTTAAAACAACTAATCCTTAACGTGATATGAAATTCTGGACTGAATTCGGGCATTAAGATTCTAAGTCACAATATTCTAGTTTCTTGCATTTTTAAACTGGTAATCTTAAGATTTGAGGAGAAGAATAAATGAAAGTGTGTGAGAAGGGACATTTAGTCAGCTAAAGAATTACGAACATAATGAGGACAATTACAGGGCTGTTTCACATTAACAGCATGAGCACTGAAAATTCCTAAGTCTTCATACAACCTTTGTATTTCATGTATATACATATGTTATAATTGCATCCTAGTTAGTCAGATGCATTGCACAGAGATCAAAACAAAGGAGGTGTTCACACACCTGGAGTTAAGTCTGCCCTGAAATATGCCATTGAAAAAACCCAAACATTTAAACCATTTCACATTTTGATTAACTGAGTTTACATTTTCAGAACTTCTTTGCATTATGGACCAGACCAAAGTGTTTGCCAGACATAGCTAAGCTCACTTAGGTTTTTCTAGTGAAGTAATAAAAAGAACAATGGGATGGGGGTGTCAGGATGAGTACGTGACCAGTGTGTGCAGTCAAGTTCATGGAGGGACATATTCATGGGTTGTGTCCTTGCTGCTACTGTTCCCTTTGCAGGGTAGGTAGTTTGTATATGATCTGCAGTCACACCTCCATTTGGCAGCTGAGGGTTCTCTATGTAGTTTTAGGGAGCACATCTGATGGCAAATAAGTCAAAAGTAAAAATAGTCACCCCAAGACATAGTTGTTTTAAGTATTCTATACTTAAGCTTCATTTTTATTAACTTGTACAGAGGAAATATTTTAAAATCAAGTTCTGTTGTTGAAAACTTATCCAGACTAATTTCTGTATGTTTACTGCTTTTACCTCTTTCACTCTTCCCAGAAGGTCTTAGTTGTAACTATATGTGCTATGGCACAATTTTAAGCATTTGACACTTTCGAAATTCTAAAATTCAAATTCCAATTAATGTCCTTGATTCAAAACAATCAAATTGAGTCACTGGGAAAATCTTTAGAGAAAAAGTAGGCGTTTACAAAGACAGAGGTTACATTTGGCATAGTCTCAGTGTGGCAACAAGGCTGTAATATAAAAAGGAGAGACCCCTTTGCCTCATCTTCCGAAGTTTTTATTTACATGTATTTGGGGTTGTCATGCATCTCTCACAAACATTCTTCAAAGAGACTGCTCGTTATGATGAAGAGTTAAGAGGTGAGACTGAGTTGGGAGACTGGAATAGCTGAGTGACTGTACTAGCTATTTCTTACATTTTTTAGAGGGTGTGGTGCTAAATGAATTTTAACAACCCAAAATTTAAGTTAATGGTGTTTCTTGAAAGAAACTGGGAGCATATATCATGCATACAGCTTGACATAATATATTACTAATTTCAGAATGTCATTTCCGTAGGCATATTTTGTGCAAATCATATTCCGCCATTCCTACACATATCATAAGGGCATGGGATCAGTGGAATCTGGTGGTGTGTATCAAGGCAGACACACTCTCCGGTGTGTTTGTGACACTGATTGCCCAGCTGTTCAGACTGATGTCCCTAAACTTTCACATGTCAGTTCATGAAGCCAGGTCTTCTTCTGCTGGCAGTGAGGTAAAGGGGCAGGCAGCACATCCCAACACCCAGTTAGAGCATCACTGCAAGGCTCACCCATGGGATCCTATCCTGCAATGTAGACATAATCTTCATCATACATCGGTTAATACTCATTAGCAATAGACCACAGTTAGGGATGGGCTATTTTACAAAGGCTGGAAAGTATAGTTCAGTTCAGCCAAAGGCAAAGACAGAAAAATGCTTATTTTGCTAAATCCTAATGAAGCTTCTTCTTCATCATAGTCATCATCATCCTGTGCAGGTGCAAGCATCATCATTCTCCCAATACAAACTCACCTTTTTCATCTGTTCCATTTAATTCTCAATTTTCATTTCCCTCTAATAGTCCGTTCCTTGCAACTTATCCTGAACCAAAATACGTTCTATCTTCCCTTCAATTTCAGATATTTCTGAAACACCTACTAACTCTTCCCCTGCCACTGTTTTTAGACCTCTCCTCCTACCCAACATCTACTCTGTTTCAACACTATTCCTCCATCCTTCATCAACATTTACTCATCTTTCTTTATCCCCTTGACAAGTCTCAGCACTTCTGGCAAAATGCTGGGGGAAGCTGCTGCACACAAACCTTGTTTGGTCACAGCAGCCCAATGATGTATTGTGCGTCATCAGTCCCACAGAAACCCTGAAGGACATAAATATGGTAATGGCAGCCAGCCCAGAAGAAGCTATCAGATCTGTTGATATTCTGCCAGGGTTTTGTGGGAGACCAGGAAAGGTAAGGGGGAGTACATGAGAAATCAGGGAGATAAGAAACTTGGAATCATATGGAAATCAGTGGAAAGGGAAAAAGCGTTGGCCTTTATGGTTTTGTTTAGGTTTTTGAAAAGGCAGTGATTTAAGATGGAATATTTTTATTTTATAGGAAAGCAAAGTGCTGGAGGTTAAAGTTTGATACCAGGTTCACTGTCAATGTGAAGATATACTGAAAGTTTATTCTACTGCTACTGTGATCAATCATCTGCATTTAGGTCACAGTTCCTTGAAATATTATTCAAGACTTGGATATAGCCAGAGGAAAGAGAGGAGGGAATGGTGTCCACAACAGGATCTATGTGGCTTGTAGTCATCCCCATTTAACCCAGAGTTATGTCCATTCAGGTGTTCAACCAACTCCCACTCTGCTGTTAAGCTAAGTAGGTTACAGGCTTCTGTTTCTCACTAATACAAAAGCTTAGTGGTGGTGTGGGGGACATGCCCCATCTTGTGTATTGTTCCTTCATGAGAATTGATCCTAATTTTAGAACCCTTTAATAATTCACAAATAATGCCCTGGATTTTTATTTTATTTTTACTCTTTAATCAGTGATTGAAAATCTTACATTCAAAAAGTTCATTTAACAATATTGCCCAAACTAACCTAGAGACACACATGCAGACAGCTCAGATGAGTTTCGGACAAACATCTGAAGTTTTGAATTGTAATTTGAGCTTAAAATCCTGCCTTTTCAGATTTCCTATTCTTGGTGAAAACTGGACAAAGAAATACCAAAATAAAATGGGAACACTTTGTCAAGTAATTAAAACCACATGAGATCGCATAGTTGAGAAAAATACGTGGCATAAGAAAGTTTTCTGTTGACTGTTGCAAGGCATCAGTTACTTCTGATTCCAAGTACATGTCTCAGCTGTCCTAAGCCCACTTTAAGGAGCAGGTTTATATGGGATGTTTCTTATGGCCAGGCTGCAAGGTCTTGCTTCATCTGCAGGAGATCAAATACCAGATAATTGCAAAGCAGGAGAGGACAGGCCCCAATGCGGTTTCAGTTTGCTCTGATCCAGGCTAGCTGCTGCACAGGACAGGACACATTCTGCTGGTCAGCTTAGACACACTGTATTTACAACTGTCATTTTATACAGGTAATCATTAATTTTACACTGTCAGTCACTCATTTTCACAATTCTGGGTCTTTTATTTTCCCATTTATTTTTTTATTTTCTGCAGCAAATGATATGTGTATTTTACAGACAGCAGTTGGTGTTTTAACTACTCATAATTCAGTTTTGAGGGTTATGAACCTTTAACAAATCACATCTTCTGGAGCAATATTCAAATTCAGACATTTAATCCTGTGTTATTGAAAGTTAGTCTCCATTACACTGTGCAGTATATTCCAGGTAAATGCACTATGTGTTGCCTGATTGACTTTAGCACAGGTAAATGCACTATGTGTTGCCTGATTGACTTTAGCAAGTCTTTATAAGAGCATGTTTAAAAACCAGGTCAGCAATAACTTAGCCTATATCTATCTTTCTATATTACTTGGTTGTTTTTTCTTTTCTTTTTTTTTTTTTTTTAATCTGACCACCAGAAACCTGGTGTCCTCATCTCAGCCAGCTGTCATTATCCCTTGGACATTGAATCCTGCTGCTTCTTCTGTGTTCTATATTTGACTCTGCGACTTCTCCCGAGGGAAGAGCAGAGCAATGTCTTCTTAAATACTAAGCTATAATGTCGTGTTTATGGCACGCTCCTAGGAGCTGTGAACCCCTTAAGCAGAAGAGGGGAAAAAAAGTTACATTTCCCACTTTGTAAGCCAGAGCAATTGAATAAACAACGGGTGGAGGCAGCACCATTCCATATTTATGTGGAGACAGTGGGACAGTGAAACACATATGAAGAGAGTGTTGAATGTAATAATCAAAACCAACATTGGCATACAATAGACCACCCAAAACACAGCTGTAACAGTTTTTCAGCTCTGCCATGGAAACAATGAATAGAAACAACAAGCAGAATAGTTTTGAAAATAGCATTTCTACATTTCAAAGTAGAATCTTAAACTTTGAACCAACTGGGATAGTATTTAGAATCTTTTTGCAGATATAACTTTTGCTGTGTGAGGTCAGCTGTGCTAACAGCACTGGGGAGGCATAGACCCTAACACAGTGATAGGTTCTGTGTCCTGTGTAGGAGGTAGGTATGTCACAGAAGCTGCTCTAACTGGATATTTCGTGGTATTTAAAGAATTGCATTCGGAGGTAATTGCTGTCAATACTTAGTAAGAACAACCATTATTTTATATCATACAGACATTATTAAATTTAAAAAATAGATTTAAATAGTTTTGAAGTCTTTTCCATTTTCATTCTGCTCAAGAAATTATGAGCTACTTGGAAGCAAAAACACTTTATTCCAAATCTGTGAAATTATGACCAGAGTAATTTAGCAGAATTTCCCTTACAAGCCCTTGGTGTGCCAACCTTTGGTGTGCCAACCTATGGTTTGGCAGATGTGCACTAATAAAAGGTCCAGTTAATCTGCAGCCTGGAGTGATCATTGTTTAGATTTCCAGGGAGCCTCTGCAAGACTGACCATGATCCTGTGGGGTGGCTTGTGGGGCCGCCTCCTTTCTGCTGATGCTGAGTGTCAGTACTCAGGATTTTCTTATCATAGGGGAAGGTTCTTCAGTCTATGTGGGAACTTTGCCAGCCCTGTCATATAATATTCACTACACTTTATCCCAAAGCTGCCTGAATAAGAAATTATCTTTTTTCTCATGACCTCTTCTAGAAACTTCACCAGTAGAATACGCCTCCCAAATGGAGGCACCTATTTTTATGCTGACAAATTCCTCTGCTATATAATAGGGCATAAGTGCTTCTGGTTTTGCATATGAGCTCCAAAACATAGCAAGAATAAGGCTAAAATTTGTGAATTTCTCAACTTCAGAGTGCCTCAGTGATTAGTTGCCCAGCTTTAAATACATAGACTTTGATTTCCCTGGGCTGTTGCTCATCAGCTGCTCCTTCAGATTTCATCTACAGTGAGAACTGTCAGTGCTTCAGATACCCATACCCTAATTTTCAGAAGCAGAGCCAAGAAATTATATTGAAGCTTAATAAAATAAAGATTTTCCCTATTCCAAGTTGAGGGAAATATTTGGAAGCATCAGGAAGAAAGACTATTACCATGGGAAATAACTGAGTGATGAAATCCTTTGCCTAAAAGTGTAAAAGCCTGAGGTGCAAGGTTCTTCTTTGAACCAAATGGTTCAAACCCAGATCTTCTCAGTATTGGTTGCATAGAGTAGTAGCATATCTTTCTCTTATTTAAAAAAATGCTTTCCCAGTTGAAGTGAGACTTTCCATCCAAAGCAAGCATGAATCTAATCCTATTTTAAAAAGTTTTGATATGGCAGCACTTTCCTCTGACCTCTTTCTTCTCTCCTGCTCTCCCCAAAACTTTTGACAAAAACAATCAAAACCTAAACTAGTTTTTACTTTAAGCTTGACAGATGAAAAAGTACTTTCAGAAGGTGGTTATCACACAGAAAAAAGAAAGAAGTTCTCTTAAGTTTGGTGAGCCATATAACCGCTAAAGACTATCGGCCATCTTCCTGCTGTCCTTTTGCTCTGCAAGAAGAGAGCACTGAGTACCAATTAACTTTGGCAAGTCATAATGCTGGGGGAAGGGTTCCTAATGCCAACTTTATTTATTAAAAATCAACATTGGTTCTTTGAAAATCTTCCAGCCTCAGCCCCACATGAAGTAGAGACTCAAGGGAAAACTAGGCTGCAGAGAAGGATCTTAAATCCCAGCCTTAGTGGAGCTACTGTGAAAACAGGCAGAGTTTAACAACTCAAGGGCGTTCAAGCTGTTTTCCACATTTGAAGACATTTAATGGTGTTCTAATGGGAAAAAAATGTAAAATGCTGTTATGTGGTGTGACTTGTAAGGCCTATGTGTGGCACTACGACATTTAGGGACAACAGCACTGAAGAAAAGAAAAATTATATGGTAAATTAGGCTTCTTTCTGTAGTAATAGAAGTCTGTAGCAACATAGACATGAAGAAGCACAACATTTATCCACAAATTCAAGATTTAATAAAAATGTAAGGGCTTTTCTTCCCCTTTAAGTAGAGGGGGAAAAAAGAAAAGGCAAACTTTCTCCTAAACTTCTGTGCTTTCTCACCCCCAACATCTCAATCTCCAGTGGGCACACATAGATCATGTCTGTCTCAGAACATAAACACACAGCAGTGCAACATAAGAATCAAAATTTACAGATGAATCCAAGGAGTGAAACCAGCTAACAAATGTATCGTGTTAGACTTCTGTCAGAGAACAAGATTTTTATCAGAAATGCTGTTTTTCAGAGGATACCAGGAAAATTTTCTCTTAATAAATTTCCATCTTATTGAGAGCAGCTAAAGTTCTGCCAGTCAGAGGGAATCTCCCAAGGGTATGTCTTACGCAGCTCTCCTACCACTGGATTAGATGTATAGACACGTTTTAAAATACAGTGAGCCCAGAGTACCTCTGAAAGTGTGTTTAGGTATTAAAAACACACAACACTGGTAGAAGTTTGCCTCATTTTGAAAAAGATTCACTGCTTTGTTTATTGCAGTCTTTTCCCCTGAATTCAGAGGAAATGAGTGTGCATAATTCCACATTCCCTGGAAGGCAAGAGGCAAACATTGGTCTAAATAGTTTGTGGTGGTGTTTTGTAATTTTCATGAATCAAAGCTTATTTTTTTTACTGCATCATCTATAATGTTTTATAAATCTCTCTCCTTTCCCTTTAAAAATATTTAGAGAAAAAAAGAACCGTGTGTCATAGGGTATTAGCTGATTAGTTCATTCAAACAGTGCTAATTATAGGTTTAATTGCTTAAATGTGAAAGTCATTTATTTAAATTAGCTGCATCAAACATACAGTATGCTCAAAACCTGAAACATTTTGGTACAGGGAACCGGAGTTATAGTCTGTAAACAGCACATACAAAATATAAGATGAGAAACAATGTGCCTCTATGTACTGATCGGCAAACTCATTTAAGCCCCAAACTCCCTCCTCCCCTGCCTCTGGGGTCGGAAAACAGCCTCATTTGAACAATGACTAATGGAATGCACTGAAATGTGTGAGGGTTGAAAGGAGAAATACTATTCAAGCCAACAAACTCATTTCATTTGTGATTTAGAGGGGCTCTGCACCTTTCCCCTGAACTCCTTCTGAGAAAGAATGAATAGGCATCTCAAGGTTATGTAAAAATGGGTATTTCGGGTGGAAAACTGTATTGGTTTTTAAAATAATAAATGAAGAAATAAATAAAGGTTTGTTATGCCATAAAAATACCGCAGGGAAAAGATGTTTACACCACAACAAAAAGGTAGTCAGAGCTATAGTGGCTATAGCAATGACTGAAAGAGTATGCTTGTGAATTAAAAAATATGCTGTATTAAATACACAGCATAAGAACTATGATCGGAGTGCAAGAGAAGGGCTCAGATTTTTAATCTGAGAAAAAAAAAAGGAAGAAAAATCAGAGAATTTTAAAGAACAGAAAACATTAGATAATTAACACATTGAAGAATGCCTAGCTGCCAATCCCTCCATCTTCCTGTGTTGACAAAGGAATGCATATAGACATAGACATTTATTTTTTAAGAATTTTTTTTTTTAAGGAACAAAGAGATTCAGAAGAGCTAGATTCCCCAGACGTATCAGTTTTTGTGCTCTGTATCTCTGTTTGGTCTGTAATCAAGTTGTATCTGAATGTTATTGCATTTTTCTAAACCTTCAAGTTGATATTAAGCCCCAGTTTTCTCAACAACATTATGGAAGTACAAACAGCAGCAGCGGCAAAGGCTGGGGTATGCAGAAAGCTCCTCTTAATTTAATAAGGGTTTTTAAACCGAACGCTATGCACCATTGACTATGCAGGAAAGCTATTTTTTGCTGCAAAATTTCCCAGCTCATGAATATCCTTGTATGCTTCTCTGTGCACAGCCTCTCTCCGTGCCCTCTTTTCCTGCTGAGAGGGTCATATGGCCACAGGAGAGCCTGACCCCCTGTTTACATTTCACTGTGCAGATTACACAGTGAAGAATAATACTACAGCTGGTTACTGCTTACAATTATTTAATTTAAAAAAACCCCAACCAACCAGCACTTTAAAAGCAGAATTTATATAAATCCATCTGTCTCTGTGTCTCTTTCTCTTTCCCCACATGCAACTTGCTATTTATTTTTTACTTGTAAATTTGTACTCATTCATTACAAGCTTCCTTTTGGGTGGGGAGAATGTTTGTACTTTTGCTCCATGCAATGGAGCCTTAACTTGAAAAGATTAAAAAGTTAATAAGGTTTGGAAAACATTATTGTCATATTTCATATAAGCAAAGTAAGGCAGAGAGAAGGTACAATCCTAACATCATGCAGCAGTCAGTGACAGAGGAAACAGTATGCTCCCATGCATGAGGCTGAGCCAACAGTTCCATCTCTAGTTTTTAGAGACCCCTACCCTCCTAGCACACAGTGGTACCCCCATAGAGAAGCAGGTTTGAGGATGCTAAGGGAAAATGCAGTTAAGTATAATAACCCAAGCAAAAAAAAGTACCAAAAAAAGATAGTATTTCAAATTTAGAAAGAAAGTCCTGGGTAGATTTTGCTGAGATTAAATCTAAATTGAGTGGATTTCCAATGTGATCAGGGAACAGCATGTTAAGAGAGAGAGTTGGAGACATATCCTCGGGGGATTTATGTGGTTATACCTCCAGATGATCCCAGGGCAGTCGGAAAATGAGATACAAAGGGCTCTATTCTGCCCTCATTTGCACAGCACTTAACTCTGATTTTCATGCCGTTTAAACAAGAATGTCATGTAAAGTGTCTTGATCATTGAAAATGGTGCCAAATACATATTCTCCCCTCAAGATTACTGTATGCAATTCAGATCATGGGACATCTACATTTGTAGAGCTGGCCTTTAGAAAAGAGGTACAGACATTAAAATAGAGGTTGTGAGGAAGCTAATCTGAATTGGCCTGTTTCTCAATTACTTAGCCAACATAACCATGTAAATTACAGTTTCTTTAGCAGTTTTACATTTGTATTTGCCAGAGCAAACTGGTATTTATATACTAGACATACTTCATATAAATTTCAAGGACACAAAAGAAACACTCAGAATGCCATCGTTTAAGACTATCATCTAATTTGCTAACGTGTAGATCTCTAGTATTGCCAGTAAGATCCAGGAAAAGGGAAGTGTCACATCTTCCATACATTATATGATATCATGGTAATATGTCTCCTCATTTTTAGGTGTTTTAAAAGCTTAGCATTTCCCGGTTACAGGGAGCTATGTTGCCCTCTGGATAAAAGATGGAGAAATACATGGCAATGCTGACTTTTTGAAGGAAAACTATTACACAATATAATAAATACATGGTATGCTAGTCTCCATTTAGCTCTGCTGTTAGATGTTGTGAACAGGCCTGTTTTATCTTATTCCCAGTTTTATAATCCTCAACAACTTAAATGATTGTGGGACAGCCAGCTCAAAGGTGTTATAGTATGTTATTATACAGTCATATTTCAGTCATTGACTAATCTCCTTGTTAAACATCATATGTAAATCAAGGTGTGACACCAGCAGGTATGGTCCTGTTCTGGAGAGGGCTGTACTTTAAAAAAGCCCATCAGAATCTGTGAAGGCACATGCTACAGGCATTCTTGAAAATCATAGGCAGCCATGAATGCAAAACACAAGATGAGGTCACAAGTCTCTTTTCCACCTTTTATTGACACTTCCTCAGACTGAGATGGTATTAAATTTAAGATGCCAGGTAAAAGAGCCCAGCAAAAGAATCCATCAAGTTTGTTTGTCCAGTGTTATGCACTTGCATTACTGTCTTTAGATACTGTAAGCTGACCTGAGGGATGGGCATTACTCTAAAGTTGGCTCAGGCTCAACTTGAAATGTAGCAAAAGCCCTCATTTGCAAAGTATGAATAAGAAGCAAAGTGGGTTTCAAGGCTCAAACTCATGCTCGGAACATGTGGAGGAGCCTTTAATTATTCAAGAATCTCTTCAATACACACTTTAGTGCATTTCAGTTTATGGCTAGATTTTTAAGTAGTTTGTTGCATATTTGGCCACTAGAATCATGTTCTGTTTGGGAAATAGAAAACGATAATGCAACAGAACTCAGAACTATGTGTTACAGCATCAGAGAAGCATTTTTGTGCCCCTCCATTTTCAATCTCTATGAGTAATGCAGCAAATAGATTGTATGATGCATTATAAATTACATGATCCATCATAGTAATCATCATCACTAACCAAATTATATAGAACATAACATGAAATACTAGTAAATATTCAGCGAAAGCCAACTTTGAAATTATGAGTCATTTTATTCTAGGAGTTAGACCTAAAATAAAAGAAAAAAGTATCATGTAGCCTACCTATAATCAAAACAAAACACAGCATTTCTGTTATGTAAGGTCTAAAATTGAACAGCCAAAGACCTATTTTATTGCAAGATTTTGAGCAGTGTGTATACTTAAGAAACTAAAAACATGTTTGGAATAATTTATATAGAGGTATAAAAAAGGCAAAATTACTATACTGTTATTTCTTCTCTAGCCTATGGGACGAACTTTGTGCGAATGTTCAGTGAACACCCTTTTTTCCTAAGAATTCTCAATGCGCTCTTCAGACTAAAAAAATGCAGATACATGTCAAAGTAAAAATAATGCCCAATGAGAAGGGATCAGGCATTAGCTTTTCTTCACCAATCTCAATTAATTTTCAATTTGGATTTGCTGTGAGATCTGTGGGAGAGATTAGAGGGATTCTGGCTGCAATGCTTTTCCCTGCAAGACACCTCTCTGTGTGTTATAAAATGACCAAAAGGTGGTGTAGGTTTGGAGTGAACATACAGTCTTTTCCACATATTGTCTAAGAATTTTGTAAAGAGAACGTATGTCTCAATTTTTAAAAGCTTTTTCTTTTATAGAAATAGAAAAGTTGGTAAAAACCAAGGCTAGCAAGAGAGTCTAGTACTATTTTCTTAGTCAGTGAGTACTGACTTGAACATTATTAACTTACATCAAAGAAGGCTCATACCCTTAACACAATATGAAGAAAAAAGGTATCTGGCTACGCTGGCCTCATGTTTCATTGTACTATCACATCACAGGCTGCTGCACTGATAGAAAAAATCACATATCCTCTACAAAAGAAAGAAGAGAAATGTATATATAACAGTCTTTGGAAGTTCTGTAAATGCACATTAAGTGCTGACTGCATTTTGCTGGCACAATACATGCCACTCTGACAGCAAAGGCACGAAGTCATGCATCTTTAGCAAAGACAATAGAGAATACAGGATTTAAAGTTGCCATTAGGGAGCACAAGTGAATCAGGAGTAGTGCTTCTGATGGGATTTCTCTTTGAATTTTTGAAGCATGATAATGTAACCAGAGTAACAGCTATTCTCTTCAGCCACATTGAGCACAGGTAGAGTGGTCATTTCTAAAAATATAGAATCATAGAATCATTAATAGCATGCCTAACTCAATTCTTATTTCAAATACTTGTAAAAGGAAGAAAACACCCCAAAAACCTGAACATTAAAATAACTCTTGCCACTTAACAGAATTGCGCCATGGTAAGAATGTTGCTGTCACAATAAAAACTGTTTCATGCTCCCACAGTAGTTCTATAGAGGGGCATTGCTGCACCTGTATAATTCTTTGGGCTGAGAGAAAGACTAACCTTTCTGCTGTCTGCCTGCAGCCAGATGGTGGGCTCAGGGTGGGTTCCAAACAGCCAGCTTCAGGCAGACAAAGGCTAAGTCTAGCTTTTTAGAAAAATGCATGAGACCTAAATATGTACATTTTCCCTCTCAAGAAGTGACACAAAACATGGATAGAAGGAGATAATTATTTGCATCCAAAATTTGCCTGTAAGGATAGAAAGTGGAGGGGAGTGGGACATGCACACACCCATGGTGACAAGGGAGATGAGGCTTGGTTTTTTTCCCCTGAAGTGGGACACAGGTCACACATTAATTAGATAAAGTCTTATGTATTGTGATTGTTTTGGTTATGTATGTAGATATATGTATAGACAGATACATTTATGATCGCCAGGGGTCCCTTCCAACCCCAACAATTCTGTGATTCTGTGATATACTTAATTGAACAGGGGACATTAGAAGCCATATCACTATTTAAGGCCTCTGTGTTCCTGTAAATACAACTAAAAGCATGATCCCAGGGTTATGCAATGTATTTCAAGTACCTTGGGTGCATATGTGCTATTTCAAAAATTCCATGAGTTTTATTGTGGTGTATAACCTTTCACAAACACTGGACAAACCTGTGTATGTAGGTAGAAGCACTTCAGTGGAATTGGCAGATTTCAGCTAATCTAATAGTGTAACTTGATATGTCTTTTCTATTTAATGTGTTATGAAAAAATCTAAACACAGTCAAGATTTTTATTTTATTACTTTCATTTTGCCTTTCTTCCAGTGTTTGCAGTAGCATGAGCACTGAAAGCTGAACAAAACCCATAATGTGATGTTTAAAACTGTTACCATTTTTCAGAACTATTTTAGTAGGTGGTAGAGATTGAGAGATTGTTTTCTAAATTAAGAGTCCAGGATTTATGGGCAATTTGAGTGGTACCTGGAAAATCAAAAGGAGTGGGAAGGAGAGAAAGAAGCAATGGTGTTGTATTCCAAGGAAGAAATAAAAAGCTTTTTTTGTCAAATTCTTATTACCAGGATTTAGTACTTTTGATTATTTATTTGAGCAAATACCTTAACTCATTCATCTCAGTCTTGAAATACAGCTGGAAAAAGCCTAGGTCAGGCTATCAGCTTGACCACGAGTCCCTGATGAGGTAGCAGGTGAAATAAATGTGACATCCCTTGAGTGCTGCACTCAGATACCTGAAATTTTGCCACTAGGATGGAGTGGCGTGGCATACTAATTAAAACACAGGTCTTAAAACCTCAAGTACAAAGGTGAAATAAATATGTTACAAAATCCAAGGGAATATGGACACAAGGTCCAGGCTGCCTGTACCTCCCATCTGCCTGTACCATCTCCAACTGCTCATCCAAATTGAAAGGAGTCTGTGTGTCTTGGTTTGAGACAAATTATGAGGAAACATCTGAAATTAATGGGTCCTCTAATAGAAGACAGGTTTCAGCAGCCCCTCCCCCACCAGGTTTGGAAATGGCAGCTGACTTCAGGGCTGGGCCTTTTTCTCCCAAAAGTAACCTAGAGCTGCTCTAATATTTTACAGAGGTTTCTGTGGAACAGTCAGTGCTGTCTTGCTATGTATGGAGAAGCAAAGTCATACAGGAAGCGCCATCACTAATACTGTGGGTCCCCATGGGAAAAGCTTGTGCTTTGCTTGGTAGGTTTTCAGAGTTGTGGTCACTGTTGCTTTTGACATATGTATATTGTTAAATATTTACATTAGGGAGGATAGGGTCAAAGAAGAGTGCCGCACAACTGGAGCAGAAGGCAGTGAGGTCTGTGGGGATTTTTTAAATTTCTGGAGTTCATTCCAACATAAGATCAGCCCTGGAGAAAGTTATCCTTTCCACAGGGATGAGATTCCCTTTTAATATAGAGCACTTCACTTTTCATAGAAGTGTAGTGAGCAACAAATCCCTTCCACATCTCTTTATATATCTTGGGCAAGGCAATGAAGTATACCTTTGTTGGCGTATAAGGCAATGAGGTACCCAGCTGAATCTAAGCAACAGCTCCCTGATTCTGATTTAAAATCTAAGGGGAAGCCAGTGAAAGCATCTGAGGACATATCTTACATTCTCACAATAGGTTGCCTTGTTGAAAACAAAATTCTTTAAAAAGCCTCTCTTCTCCAAGGCTCATATGTGTTGAAGACAACATAATGGGTTTCCTACATGTTCAGAGTTCATACAAGAGTAACCAATGTACAAGTATCTGAGGGTAGATCCTCAGCAGGAGATGACAGTGAGAATTCCATGCATAAACTGCGTTCTGGGAGGTCAGCATCTGCCAGGGATTCAATTGTAATGTCCACCTGCAGCCCCAGTTCCCCAGGTCCATGATGTACATATTGATGTACCCAGGAAGTTAGAGAGGACATGGGTGTAGGTGATGGATGGGCAGCTGGCACGACAGAAGGACGACACCCTGCCTAGTCCACCCTGTGGATCTGGGCTGTTTTCTGCCCTCCTGGGAGGCAGGTGAGGCAGAGCACCTTGGGACAATATTGCATCATAAAAGCAAACCTGCATTTACATTTCTTTCAAAAATGCATGCGTGGCATTCTCTTTCAAAATTACACGTCTAGTAGTGTGGAATAGATGCCCTCAGGATGCTATTATTGGCCAAAGTTACTGATAATCACTCACCCAGCAGGTCCCCACTCTTGCTACAAATGAATCACTTCCAACATTCTGCTTTTGTCCTTCTTTCCCATGTAATTAGTCCTGAAAATAATCTCTCATCAAATAAGTAAAACCTGAGCACGGCCACTCAAATTCCATGAAAATGAATATAGCATTTCCTGAAATAAACTAACTATTTCCTTATTTTTCCATGCTTCAATTTTCTACTTTCCTTCAAATTCACATTCCATGCCTGGTGCATTTTAAATGAAAGACTTTATATTTAATAGATTAGAATTCTTATTGTTTGTTCAAAAGTTGTCAAAAAAATTACTTAGCTGTTTCTTGAGGAAGAAAAACTAAACTTTATTTCTTTTAAGACATAAAAACTCCAGGCATTTTAAACCATATTTCTTATTTCACACTCATGCCACACAGTGTACACCTCTTTTTGTAGTGTTTTAAGTGTAAACATCTAATTTTAACCAAGTTTAAATAATTTATTTTACTTCACATCCATATATTTGAGAATTTAAATACAAAATATTGAATTTTCATTTACTCAGTGTCCAGAGGGAATAAACAGTGTATGAACTGTCTATAGTCGCATCCTAGTAAAAAGATCATCAAAACCCCCTAATATTTTCAGATTTTTAAGAGAACATTTCTTGGGAAGAGTTGAAGCTGATAATTTACACAGGATCCTGGAAACTGGCCCAGAGAACAGAGTTCATCTGTAACATATAAAATAATGCTAAAAACCAGTTACATGTGACCTATTTATTACATATCCCTATATTTGGGCAAATAAACTCAGCTACTTTTGACTTGTGAAGTACAGAGTATAATTTGTATTAAACATAGCTTCATGCCTAGTTGGTGCAGAGCAAATGCCTTGCAGTGGTGCAATTTGACAGTGTTACAGCATGAACAACCCGGACAAACAAGCTCTGAGCAGTTGCCCTCTTTTCCTGACAGTTTCAGAAAAGCATTTTATGGCAGTAGCAACAACTGCCTATTTCTTTTAGCTGATCGAAATAATGTATTATTGGCTAATTAGGGAAGAGATACTTACCATTTTGAGATATGGTTTACTAAACAGTTTCATTTACTGTTCAGTATAATTAAAATTTTAGTACTCCTGATACAGTACCAAATAGGCTTAAACAACTGTGACAGCTGTGAAAGAGGCAGACATTTTTGTTTGACTATTTTGCAAGCTTCAATTAAATATCCGCAGTTAAGGTACTCTCATAAAAAGTCATAAATTTATTCTACAGTAGAAAATAGAGCCAAAATAATGTTATTTTTTTAGAAGTTGCAGGAATGTTTAGACTAATTAAAAACAATCTCAAATATCTACTCTTTTATAGGTGCAGGGATTGTGGTAGGTGGAGTGGAGACTGGGAGACAGGAAATAGCCTCTTGCATGCACACATACACACACCACAAACCTGCTACTACAAATCCTAGCTACAGAGCAACATACATTTTAACATCAGTGCCACAGGTATATCTCAAAGCCTTTACTGAAACCCTATGAGCAGTCCACTGTGGTGGAACGAACAGGAAGATGGGTGCCAATTCATGTGGGGAAGTGGATTAAGCGGGAACAGTTACAGGAATTCTTGCTCTGTACTCTGTGTCCCATATCTCTCAGTAGTTGGTGTCCCCAGAGCCAGGGCACACAGAAGTTCCATAATCCACCACCAATTTATTAATCTGAACCATAACAGGAGAGTTTTTTAAATGAGATCTTTCCCAGCAACTAGATAAAAGCAGACAACATGAAGGCTAATACTGGAATTAAAATAGGTTTAAACCTATGAAAGATAGCTGTCTTTGCTTGTGCCAGAAGGATTTTTCTTTTCTTGGTGCTTTACCGTCTAAAGAGAACTGTAAAATCTCTGTGCTTACATAGCCAGTGAAATTTTTTGGGAACATCTAGATTAAGAAGCTTGGATATCAGATAAGTTATCCTTAGGCCCAAGGACAAAGCTGGTAGTCCAGGTTTGTGTTTGACAAACCCAGAGAGCAGGAGCTGTTACAAGGTGCAAACTGCTTACTTTTCTTCCTGTCCCTAAACTGGTAAAGTTTACTTACTTTATATAACTCATGTGAAATTTAATTGCCGAGCACACTTTTTAAATTCTAGCTGCATGTCTTTGCTAACACTTGTCTTTGCTGAAGTTCCTGCTGGCCAGGTAAAATGGTGAAAAAAGGTGTTCTCAGTGAATAATAAACTTGCTGCAGAATGCACTGCAGTAGGGAAACAAATAGCTCACAAAGATCAGAAAGAAATGTTTGTGTCTAAAACTGTTGATTATTCATTTTCAAAATAGCTCTTTTGCTTTTACATGTCTTTTAAAAGGAGTTAAACAATTCAAAATTAAATGAAATGTTTTCTCTTAGGTTCATCTGTCAATTTTAATTATTTGTTTCCCCAAAAGCAGACAATTTTTTTGAATTCTGGAACAGACCTCAGTTGCTTTCCTAACCCAGTTAAATTCTTACAGTCATTTCCATTGAGAAGAAATCCAGCAGCCCAACTAAAATTGCAAAGAAAATCTATAACTAGACTGCAAAAAGGCATGTAGACAAATAACTATATGTTTTCCTGATGCTCTTGCATTGCCACTGGAGGTATCAAGCAGAAGACAAGAAATCAAGGAGGGAGCATGGATCACAGTACCTTGCTGAGGAAAGATGTCCCTCATTCATATCTGGCATAAAAGACCAACCAAAACTGAACATTCAAAGACATGAATTGGAAGATTTTTAGGAAGACTGCAAAATGCAAAATATATTCTGTCAAAAAAGAAGTGACACTCTTCCACTAGCAAATTCCCAACATGTCATTCTTAATTTGCTGTCTAGTTTTATACAGAATGTACATCGGGCCTCTTTCACTGATACTTGTAGAACCTGGGACAAAAGTATTATTAAATGCCGAAGGTCTGAACTTGAAATTCAGTTTCTATTGCTGCAGTTTACCTGCCCAGTTGTGCTTGGGGAACTTTATGATTAAAATATTATCTTCAAGCCATAACAGCCCAAGATTGCTGTAAGGTTTCCAAAATCCTAGAATTTGTCAAAACTCCACCATGCATCTTTCTAGGATTCTCTTTGGCAAGCATCAACACAAACTTAACTTAATTTCAAATTTGTACACACTTCTGTAGAACAAAATCAAACCTGTGGTGACCGAAGGGTTGTGAGTAACCTGAGAGAGTGATCTCTAAATACATGATAGAATTGAAAATGAAAGTAATAAAACTGTATAATGAAAGGATGTTGTTAAATGTCCATTAGATTTAGGAGCGTTTATTTTCATTATGTCTCTGATACTGGTTTAAAATGGGCCAAATCGAAATGTAGAGGCATATGCCTTCAAGAGAATTCTCTGTCTTCAGAGAATTTGCTAATGAGAAAGCTTTAAGAGCCATTGAGTTAGTCCTTGGATTTGGAATTGATGTATCTGCTCTTTGCATCTTTAAGATGCTGCACAAACTACCTTAATTACTAAATAAAATAGTTCCCATCTCAGAGGAGAAGTACTATGTATTTGGCAAGAAGAAAAGGAATCTTATGAAGCAATCTAAATGCCTTCAGGTATTGCAAGTACAATCGCCAGTGAGGTATGTGCCTGCAATTCAGAGCATATTTGGGCCCATTTGATGCAGTTAAGTATTAATTATTTCATTTTTCTCCCTAATAGATCAGTATAGAAAAAAAAAAAAGGGGGGGGCTGCACAATGATGTAGAATGTTACACAACTTGCCCATCTGCCCCAAAATGAATGCGACTATAGTTAGTCAAGCATAGTCTATTCTGCTTCCCCCTAAATAACATGATACTAGAAAGTGATCATGGCCAGAATATTTCTCAACAAACTTCCACAAAATACTGCGAAATACAGTGTCATGGACCTGAACACTTCACATACGCTGTTAAAACAATCATTGGGGTAAAAAGCCCATAACTACTTCCTGAAAGAGTCCTGTAAAGAAGGATGGCAGTGAGCCATGATGGCTTCTTTGGTAGCAAATACTTTCAGGTCTCCCCTGTGAAGACTGATGCCTTAAAATAAGCAGACTGCCAAGTCCTCCTGCTCAGGAGTTCTGTAGATCAGCAAACAATTGTCCATGAGAAATGCTGTGGCATCAATGGTGAAGGCAGCAAATGTACCTAACAGTAACAGATTTCACTTCAGCCAAGCAGCAGTATGATGTGTGTTTAGGGGAAAACAATCAGAAATTCAAGCTTTGCCACCTCCTACTGGGGGTTATTTATCCCAATGTGAAGAATTTAAAAGGTCACAAAGCCACAAGGCTTCCTCTCCACCTGCCTTTTGGAACAGGCATTTGTCGTCCTTTGAATGGAAGACAAATGCCTGTTTAATCATTAAATAAGCTTCAGCAAAGCAAATGAACTTAGTTATTTCAAAAGCAGGAGAAGTCTAAATTGTCTCCTAAACTCCTTATATTCAAGCTGCCAGGACAGTTGCATGCTTTTCTTTCTTCCAACAGAGCCCTTTTTAATTCCTTATTGCTGTCAGTTTCCTTTTATTTCAGGAGTGAAGCTGTGACAGGTAGTGGGAGCCCTGCGACAGGAGGTGGTGCAGATTGCTGCAGACACGCCAAACTACCTGCGGCCACTGGAGCTGCCTCACGGTCACCTGGCCACTGCAGGCACTGAGACATCCACGTGCCTTCCCTCTGGATGCTGAGCAGCAACATTTTAAAGCAGCCAAATCCCTCTTTCCCCCTCAATCTCACTTTCACCCTTTACCCAGAATTGGTAAGGAATGTGCAGTACCTGTTTTTAAAATGCAAATTTACCTAGGTATTTTTTTAGCCAGGGGGGTTTCTTAAAAAGATTTTTTAAAAAGTCATAAATTACTAAAGAGACCATTTAATGTCTAAACTAAATCTTTCCTCTGTTCTTATTATACCAGTTTGTTTGTTGGCCTGAAAAGTTGCCAAGCTGTGTGACTAAAGAAGATGAAGCACAGCCTGGTCTTCAGGGACAGACAGCACATGGCAGCATGATGCTGTCAAGTAGAGGAAGCATGCAAGGGCAGGATTTTCTTTTTTTTAGGCTGGTATCTGGAACCCCATTTATCCTCAGGTAGGCTGGTTTGTTTGCTTGTTTATTTATTGAATGTATCTTAGTCTAGTGAAAAACCACCATGATGCTCCCAAAGCTGCCCCTCTGGGTTCTGCAGGAATCCATCCTGGCAGACAGATCTGCAGACTTGGAGGAAGTTCAAGTATTTTCCAGTGTATCAACAAATATGACAAGAAATCCCACTATATTCTGAGTGATGCCATAATAATAAGTGAGGAAGAAAGTAGTAACATTAGATAATCCCCATAGAAGACTAACTCTTTGATCTCCAGCATTTACATGCATGCCTTTACACTTTGTACATTGTAAGCATTTGATTTCTTACCAATAAAATACAGCTACAAACTCCTCTTGAATGTTCCAGAAATAAAATTCTCCTTGATCCTGTTATATGCCTTCTAAGCAGTGAGGGAGAAAAGTGAGGCCTCAGATGACCATGATGAGTAAATGAACAAGTTATCATACAAATGCCAAGAACTAATAATGTCTATTTAGTTTAGCTGCTGCTAAATATTAAGTCAATTACGGTTCTGCTTTTTCTACAAGAGTCAGTGCATTATCATGATTTTAATTCTTTGTCTCCAAACACAGAGGCAAGCCTGACACCAGGGCTTGTGTAGATAGGGAGTGTTAATAAAAACATTTTCATAGCCCCATTTCTGTCTCTGATGGTAACTAAGCCTAATTCTGTAAACAAATTTTGCATCAATTCATGTGAATAAAATCCATCCTCCCTTGTGTCCTTGACCTCCCTAGGCCTAGAACCTTTTGATTTTTTCTGTCCTGGAAACATTCACATACTTGAGCAAATGTGAAATAATGAGCTATGACCTCTCGCGATACTGCTTGTCTGGTTACATCAGTGAATTTTCAGCAAGGGAGCTATTTCAATGGGTGTCAGTGGAAAGGAAATGACTCACTAGGCTGGCTTATAGCTGCTTGTAACTACAGAGACTGTTAACTAAATCCTAAATAAATAGCAGTAAATAATGGAAAATAAATCATGTTTCATTGCTAGCACTAAAATCCAGTACATGCATTATTAAAATTAAATGAATGCAAATAGTCAAAAATCTCTGAGCAACTATTTTTTTTTAAATGAAAGAATGGAAATTTTTTGATGACTATCAAGAAGAGAGAGGAAGAAACAAAGAGAGAGGAAAATCTAAAAGGAAGACATTTTCCAGGCTGTAGTGCCAGAGTCATTCTTTCACAGGCTCTACATCACAGAAAGCTCAGATTCAGAGTTGAAAATGTATGTCTCCAAAATACACCCATCATGTTTCAAGATTTCAAGCAGGGTTTATTCATGGCTGGGAGCCACAGTGGTAAAAGGAAGCAGTTAAAACCAGGGACATTATAATGCATATTATGCATTGTCTCAGCTTGACTGTGAACAACTAACTTGAAAATGAACATCAGCTAATTAGTTGCATACCACAGAGGAAGCTTGAGCCTATTTCATTTACTGCACAAACAATTTCAGACTTTGTTCTTCAGCTCAGAAGAGGCATAGCCCTCCACTGCTTTCTTGGACGTGGATTTTACATGTGACATGGCGATGCAATCTGGAAAAAAACAGAAACCCTGGAAAGCCACAGACATAAAAATAGAGATAGGAGAATTTTAGCTTCCTTTCTGCTTAAGCAAGTGTTTGAGAAGCTGAAATCTGGATCTTGCTAAAGAAGTTTGCATCCACACCACAAATGGCACTGCAATGTAGATATACCCTAGGCAGCTGAAAAAAAAAAAAAAGCAGCTCACTCTAGTACCACATACTATTTAATTATAACATCACGCAGCTTAGCTGCTCATCCATATGGATACTCCACACTGAGTTCTGTGCTGCTGTGGGTACTCATCTCTCTGAGCAACCTCACCTAAAGCCCATCTAGTGCCTTTATATTGCAGTGAAGTCGCGATAGATGTATCTTAAGCTTGTGCTTTTCTATGCTATACTCCTGTCAACCCCATGCAAATGATACCACCATTTTTGAAATACAGGTACTCCAGTTTCCCCTCTGACAGACTACAAAAAGTCCAAATTTGAAGTCTAAGATGGTAAGGGCAACAGCATTTTTCTGCTAGATCTGTGCAATAGCTTGCCTGAGAGGCAGCTGGCTACTGGGAAGCTCTGTGAGCACTACAATATAAATATAATGAAATGACAAGGTTCTGCCATTTCTCATCCTTGTCACTAATTGCATACTTTCATAGCTCTCTCTGAGCCCTAAAACTCTCTAAACACCAGAAATGACTAACAGCCTGAGAAAAGTTGGAGTTACAGATTGGGAAGGCATAAAATGGAAATAACGTGTGACTGCAAAAGAGGTCTTTTTAAGTTATTCTTACCACTCCCATACAACGTCAGCAAAGTGTGCAGTGAAGTTAAGATCAGTGGACACAAGCTAACTTGTTATTAGCAAGGCTGAGCCAAAAGCCCCCACATTCTTTGGTCACCTGTGGTGAACACCTAGACCACGCATCTCACTCCTAATGAAGAAGTAAAAGTGCAAGGTGTGTTGCAAAACTTTTCTACTAAAGCAGGTCTCTTCTTCTCACGTGCACATACAGGAGCTTTTGAATAAATGGTGCTTACCATCACAGTAATTGTATCAAAAGACCCAGAATTTGATTCCATTCATGATTCCAGAAGTTTAGGAAGTGATAAAACTAACAAGAGCAGTTCAACAAGGCCAGTGTGTGACTGTATGTCATATTGGCACTTCAAGCACATGGCAGCATCAGCTTCATAGAGGATCTTTTGACTTCGCACTCGAAATTTCTCTTTGTTTTTTCCATTTCATGGACTAACAATGCAAGAATTAAAGTTAGGAAAAAAACCCAATTATTGCTGAAATTTGACTACATGGACCAAATACAAGCACAATATTTATGTCACTGATCATCATCTATGAAAATGTTGAACTAAGTCATAGATGTTACTGACAGCCGTGGAGGTTTAGCTAGGGAAGAGGATCTCCAAATAAAGGCAGATGCCTCCTTTGCTGAAGTGAGTTCCTATCCAATTCTTGGGTAAACTCCTTGGACAATTATGTTGCTTTTGCCTCAAAAGGAGCTTTCTGTCAAATCAGGATGGTGCTTCCTCACGAGTATTTGTACAACAAATATAATGTCAACTGTTTCTAGCTTTGCTTGGAATTTATGTATTTGATGGGAAAAATGCTTGTATTTAATGAATTTCAAAATTCTCTTCCTACTCCTAAAACTATGACACAGTTCCACATCAGAGCTATGTCACTATATTTTTTCCTCAGGAATAACAATACATTGTAGTTGTCAGTCTGAATTTTTTTGTAGTTCTCTAAAATAAAATCTTTCAAAGATAGGAACTGACCTTTGATTTCTTTCCCTTTGCTAATACTCTCAGTTTTGTTGGCATGAGAACATAAACACTAAATCCCCTAGAGTGAACCTTCCTTCTACCTTTTTTTATATGTAGATTGAACATTTCTTATTCTATCATTTGATTTGTGAAACAGTTTGTTAAGTTTTCCTCCAAAGGAATGTTTTTATTGATTGCTTGCATGGCCATGAAACATATTTTCTATATTACAGAAATGTTTGCATTTTGTCTTTGTAAGTTCAGAGGTAGAACTCTAGTAACAGAATTTCATTTTTATTTTCATCTAATGTCCATATTAAGGCTCTCCTAACCTTTAAGGCAAGCAGTTTCAAATCAATTAGGTTATTTTTCAAGAAGGATGCTATGGAAGAATTGAGATTCCAAGTTAAATTCTATTTACTCTTTCACAATCATTGACACATTTACAAGTGATCAGCTAGGAAAGGTCTGGACAGAGTGAACTGAGTATTGTAATTGAGAGTCTGAATCAGAAAAAAATAAATTAGAGACACTGTATAAGAATAATGATAACTTCTAATGATGATTTAGCTTTGTAGTAGTGTTGTAGCATACATGAGAAATAACCCATAAATATCTAATAGAGTTCAAAAGAAGTGATAGAAATAGAACACCAACAATATTATCTGTTGCATACTAATGGAATGAGAGAACTGGAAAGTAAAATATTGAGTATTTTTCTGTATTGTTTATGTTGGATAGGAAGTTAGGCAAGGTCTCAAGAAGAATTTTTCCCATATAAAAAAGTCTGAAGGATTTCAGAGTTTTATGCTTGTCTGTGACTTTCTAATCACTAAAGATTAACAGCACTGATATTCATTAAAGAAAACTCAAATAGGTTTCCTGGGAGTAAGGAATGAAAGACTGGACTCATGAGCTATCTGTTTGAAAAAGCCCTGACAGAAAAACAGTTTCATGTTGATAAGCTGTGATCTTTGCATCCTCTAATTATGTCCAGCAGAACATACCTTATTTGAGAGTTGCACAGGCATAAATATCATCAGAACTTGGCTTAATACTGTCACTAAATCTTCTGTAAGGAGAAGACAAACAAAAAGTGAAAAAGCAACACTTTTGCAATATTTCTTTGTCAGTTATACAGCACCTTAGTTTAAATCAGTTCTTTTCAGAGTGAGAGACAAAGCTAAGGGCTCAGTGGGTGAGATCCAAAATTACAATGGTCACACCTCTGCAACTGGAGAATAAGTAAGGCGAACCAGAGCAGTGACAAATATTCCTCAGCTGCTCCCCAAGATGTAAACCAGAAGACAAACCACCTGTTGAATACCTGTTAAGAACTACAAAGGCATTGCCAGGGTGCCAGAGATGCAGCTAGAAAAGCAAATGCTCAGCTTGAAGTTGTCCAGAGATGTCAAAAACCACAAGATAATCTTTGGGTCCATAAACAACAATCAGAAAGAGAAGGAAAATATGCTGTTGAACAAGAGAGAATTAATTTCACATGCCATGCTGAAATGGCAGAAGTTCTTAACACTTTCTTCACCTCTGTCTTTGCCAGCACTGTTGAGCCTCAGGCCTTGGGAACATAAATCCAGGTTGATGCAAACACAGCCACAATCAAGGAAGGAAGGCTTGGTGTGTGAACTATTACAGGGGCTTGACCCCTAGAAGTCAATGTTCCCTGACAATGTTCACCTGAGGGTGTTACAGAGCTGATGTTGTCCTGAGGCCCTTCTCAGGATAGTGGCATCCTCTTGACAAGTGTTACAAGACAAATATGCATAATTCTATATATTCTGCTTGTGAATGGAAGGGAAGATTAATCCAGACCTGGGTGTTAGAAAACAGTTTCAGGTAATCTTAGATGAGCATGGTCCTACTTACAGAAGTCTGTGGTATCCTCATGGGACAGAGAGATTTTCAGAATTGTGTACTTCAGGCTTAGACTTTGATGGCACAACACTTATAAAAATAAAAATCCATAGCACATACATCTGATCCACATAAAGTCAGAAAAAGAAAAACAACCCCAAAACCCAGAAGAAAGCAGACTAGAGCAAGGATTTTAAATATATTTTTTTCACCAAGGAAACTCAGAAAATCACTGGAGACATGATGCACTTTTTAGCCCCCTCCAAGTACCAGTTGCCTTTATAAAAATTTCCAAAAAATAAAAACTTGGCTTTTGGTAAGAATGAGGGCTCCCCAGTGAGAGTTTTAAAGATATGAAGACATTAGAAACATTTGCAGCCACTTCATTGATTTTTAAAAGAAACCTAAACAATGCAATTCTGTCAGCTAATTAAAATGGTTCTCTCCAGTTGCACTGAATTTCTTTTGGAGGATCGTTACTTTTCTTGCAGCAAATTTTGGTACTTTGTTTTAAGGTTTCAGACTAATGGAAGGAAAGTTGAGGGGAGACAATAAAGCCATGCAGCAACACCAGGTACACAGGAGCACAGACCTTTTGGTACATCCAGTTAAAGCAAATACCATCGATTGAGCCAGGACTTGGATGTTTTCTGATGAAAAAATCTTATAGACAGTATTTCCAGAAAGAATAATATCATAAACTATACAAATAAAGGAGGTGGTATTTATCTTTCTTCTTATGTCACATATTAAAAGAAATAGTTATGAAGGACAAAGTTTACTGTTCCTCTTACCACTCAACAGGGGACAGCTTCTGACCCTGTCATCACGCAGTACTTGTTAGTGTTATTTCTTACTGGTATTCCCTAGGCACAAATGTGATTAAAAAGACTTCTCAAAGGTCACTGGGCAGAACATCTATTATCTGTCCTAAGACATGAGTTACAGAAAAATAAAGCAGTGAAAAAGATGACTGACCCACTGACTAAGCTGAAGTACAGGACATGGCAGACGTGACCTCCAGACCCTTCTCTGCTCTGGCAAGACAGGCAGATGGACATAAATGTCTTCAGTAAGTCTTCAACATGCATAAGCATTTCAGCTTTTTTTTTAATCCCATTTGATATTCCTCTGCTTTCTCAAGTGTCTAGACATCTTTGAAAACCTGTTACCTAGTCTCTGAAAGGATAGTGTTACTACCTTATTTAGGTGCTGAGACTCCTGAACAGTTTTTTCAGAGATTAGGGTAGAAGCCAGGAAGGCTTAAGTTAACAGCCTGACCTTTTTTACAGCCCATACTGGAATCGAAGGCAACAAAGTGAAGCCTAACTTAGACAATTAAAGCTGGATGGTATGAATTACATTCAGTTTTCAAAATGTAGCTAATGTACTCACTTATTCAGAGAGGCCTGGGGCAGATTCACACATTAAAGGATATGAAACTCGTATATTATGGTAATGGAAACCATGAAAATAGATGAAGATAAATAACCACATTTGAAGAGTGCACCCCATGAATCTGAACATAAAGTCAATTATTATATTACAATATTTAAAAAAAAATATTAAAAAGTTAACCTTATAAATAGCATCAAAAATTCTGGTATTTTAGGTTATTGAGATGAGAACCATAGATTGGAACTGAATTAATTAATGCAATAACAATCAGAAGAATCAAATTTCTGTTATTCCTAAGCACTGGGGCCAAACAAATAAACTCATTCATAGTTACACCATTCCACAGTGCTCCCTCATTTCGTGCAGAGCTATTCATGAGTCTCTACCCTGCATTCCTAGAGCAAGCTCTGCTAAGGTATGAGTAGAGGCAAGGAGTCTGCCCACATCTCTGCCAGGGCTCATCCACAAACCAGGTAATCTTCCTACAGGTAATGGACAGTTGACTATAATTGCTCAGGTTTTTTAAGTATATAAACCAGAGACAGCTAAAATGAGACAAAGGGAATGTCTCAGATGAAATCAGATGTGACCTTTTCAAAATGGGGAGCATTTCAGTGATTTTAATTAGAAGCCTAGGAACAAGAGTTAAATAAACTTGAAGATACCTGCTCTTTCAACTGAGCCTGGTGGGCTGGTAGGAAACTTTCTCTGCCTGCTTTACAGCACATAGGTTTTATAGCCTCTCACTCCACTAAAAAAAATAAATAAATTAGAAGCCCCAAGGCAGCCACATATTTAGAAGCAATGAAAACCCAACCTGCCTACCTCTAAAGCATTTAAAGGGAAATGTATTTGGGCTTACTACCCAGGAATGAAAGCATAGCAGAATGAATTAAAACATTGTGACTTTTCTGTAATCTACATTGCTGCTCATGGCACAAGTCTGAAGATCCAGAATTCATTCTGTGTTTCTTAATATTTCATAGAAATAAAGAATCTCAGTGCTAACAAAATTAACATTGTGAACAAATGTATCTCATTACAATGTCAAACTATGTAAAACCACAATGGACCATTCCAGGGGAGTCAAAACCAATTAGTTGTATCAGAAAATCTACCAGACTACAAAACAGAGAGGCCTGTGAACTTCTGCAACTGCTTCAGAGATTAAAGAAACTGCAACACAGCATGGGGACTAGAGATAAAGTGAGTGGGTTTAGAAAGACTTCAAGGGAACTGAGAAGTTCATGCCCAGTTTCAAAACATACCAAAGTTTAGAACTGACTTGCTAAGCAATTTTAGACTGTTTCTCTTTTTAGAACTAAAATCATGCTCCGAGCCCATAATGTATCGCTCATTTCCCTAAATTGATCACCAATACAGGACTCTGCCAAGAGAGTGATCTCTTCTCCTACTCTTTTGTGTCCCTGTTCATACTTTTATTCCCCTTGTGAATCCTGAAATGGAAAGACGATAATCTAGTCTGAAAGCATAGCCATTTCTGGCCTTAATTGTAGCTAGAATCACTCATTAAAAAAAAAAAAAAACACACACACAAAAAAACCCTAAAAAGACCCAACCAAAAAAAAAAAAACCAAAACCCTACAACCAAACCAAAACAAAAATACCTAAAAAATATTTCTCTACCTCTTTGTTTCCATGACCATTACCAGATAAACAGATAGGTCTCAAGCTCCAAGTCAGACAAGAAAAAGGTACTGTTTCTTAGTATGCTTATAGTATAAAGCACAAAGGATGGATGATCACAAAGTAAACTCAGCTATAGACATTTCTAATAAACACTGACTAACTGGAGAAATGTGTCAACCCAGGACTATATGCAGTCTTGAGCTCATGCAGTGCAAACTTGAGTGACTTTCATCACAGAAATACTAGGTGAATGAAAGATTAAGCTAAAACAAGGTAGATCACTAATAAACTCAAAATACAGAAGCTTTATGTACCTGTCTCCCCATGTGCATTTTTAAAGTGCATTTATGTATGTATTAGTTGCTGTCTTTCACTCCTGGCAAGCATCCAGCATTGGCTGGCTGTAGGAAATGTTAAGCAACCCCCACCCCTGAATAACTACTTGGCATAGAAGGATTGCTTGTAACTTGTGCAACATGCTTCATATTAAGGACTCCTCAGCTTCAAAGATACTCCCGAAACTGGGAATTAAGTACTTACATTGCATGCTTTGCAAGTTTAACTCTGTGCCTCTTGATCATCATCAAAGTTGCCCTACAGAAATATTCCTCCCTCAATTTGATACCAGTACTTGAATTAAAAAAGATTCTGTACAGTATTTTAAACACATAAAAGGGAGCACTTCCTAGCATAAAATCTGGCTTGCTATCATACTGATTTTGTGGTCTGCAATTCTAATAATAATCATAAGCCTGTTTATTGAGGATGAGGAAAGAAAATATTGTGGAGCAATGTAACTTACAATGCCCATTAAGGGCACTCCTTTGGATTCTCTTTGTTAACTTTTTTGAGATAAGCATCTCTTCTAATCAAAATATGAAATCTGCTCTGCTGCTTCACAAATGAAATACCATTTCTTGTGTCTCATGCTTGTCATTTTCACCCTTGTCCAATTTGTTATCACATGAAACTTTCACATCAAAGAACAAACTTTGTAGAGGTTCAGTTTTGAATTTCTCCCTCCCTCTTCTTTCTACTGTCTCTATATGGAAAGGAGAGGGAAAAAATGTGAGAAGGAGTCTAAAATACATTAGAAATACAGAAGAATTAAAAGACTTTTAATCCAAATTAATATATGAAGGAACTTAGCTTTCCAAGATAGCCATTTCCCACAAGACTTGTGTTCTAAATGATGCATTTTCTATAGCTTAGTGGAGAAATGAGTGTTTCTATTAAATTTAAGAGAAAAAATCCCTGCTTTTTGGTGTCTTGACATAAGGAGGCATTTACTTGGATCATGTATGCCGAACATAATTGAAAGACAGCTATTGGTGTGTAAAAAAAAGATTTGCAAAGATGGCTAATTAACAGAAAATAAAGACATGCATTTTGTGGGATTTACCAGAAGAGATTGTGTCCAATATCCAGTGGAGTCAGAGTTTGACATCAAGCCTGGTTTTATTAATCTCATCTTAAATACTCCTTGCTAGGTTTTATCAAAACACACATCACCCTACATGGTTGAAAGAAAATCCTTGGGGTTCATTTTCCAAATTAAGGGTGAATTTTACCTCAGTAATTTGCAGGATTATGAATATCTGCTGAATGGCATTGTCTCTATTTTCAGCAATGGAATTCAGTAAAATCTATATTCTGCATTAGTTGCAAATTTATGCAAAGGGATATAGAAGAAAGCCAGCAGGTCACATTAAAACTCTTTTAAGCTAATATCTAATCTGTGCAACTTTCCAAAAAATGCATCTGAAAAAAAGTCAGTGTTATTTAGCTTAAAACAGGAAACTGAACAGAAATTTAAATGACAGGGGTCTTTTTACAAAGAGATAGTGCCATTTTTTAGCAGAGACATTTCTCTTCACAAGTTTTTCAAATTATATGTTCTTGTGAAGGATGTTAAATGTCTGGGTTGTAAATTTCAAATTGTCACTGCATGATGAACTCCAAGATGAGAAAGAAAGGAAAAAATTACTTGTTTTTAATTCAAGCTGAACATAAGCTATTGAAAATTCATATTTCATTTGTGGATTTTGCTCAACATTCACAGGAGCTGGAAGTGCTACTTCAAGGCTAGCTAGCAGAAATGAATCAGAAAAAAAATCTGAGTTGTGCTGCTATTATTTCACCATCTTGAGGTAAAAATTAGAGCTAGATGAAACTAGAATTTTCACTTTCTAAGAAATTTTTAATAACTTTTTAAAATCTGCTTACAGTTAAAAAAAATTCTTTCCTGATAAACTCCAGCTATTTAGTTCAGTTTGACTTTTGCATGATGCATAGTATCCAAGCAAATTACAGTGTTCTAACCCAAGAAGTTATACACATTCTGCTGTGATTCCATCAAAAAATTTTAAAATGAAACTTCATCAGAAATGGCTGATTTCCCATGCAAAGTTTCATTCTGAGAAAACATTAATTTCCAAGAGAAACACTCTTGGCCAGCTCCAGAAAGGATGCTATGCTGACAAAACACAGTAAGGTTCTACCTAAAATTTTATGTCTGTAAGGAACATAAAGAGCACATAACATTACTATCTCAAGGATTTTCTCCAAAATTTGGAGTCTCACTTGGTTTTGCAATAGTTTAAGTTGCAGGTGTTTGACAGGAAAATGAGAATGACAGAGTCTTCTCTAAGGATCAAGAAGATACACTTGGTTAAAATGGACGTCAGAAGCTTGCATCAACAGCATCAGACTTGAAATTGTTCAGAGAACTGTGGTCCTCTGCACCAATAAGTCAACTTGCATAGCTTTGGGCAGACACAGTCTTTTTGTACATCAAGCTACCCACAAGCTGTTCCTTCTAGGGCTGCTGCAAGGCTCATTTAGCTCTTCTAAAGGACTCTGAATCTCCTGGAAAAAAAAAAAGATGTAAGCTATTGCATATTGTCCAAATCAGTCTTGGCTTAAGAGGTGTTTGTCTTGGAAACAGTGAAGTGTCCAGGCATGTTACTGCAAAAGCCCCATTTTTTGCAAGAGATTCAAAACAAAGTGCTGCAGTAATATGGAGAAAGCAGTTAGTTTACCCCCTTGATTGCCTTGATAAGAGGATTTGTAATTACTGTACCAATAACAGATACAATAGAGAAAAAAATATTTGCCATCAAGCCCAATTTACCACCACAGGAGAGAGTAATGGAAAGGCTACTGATGGATTAACCAATGCCTCTTTCTTCTCACTCTTCTTAGACACGACACACACTGATGTGGGTTTATATATTTTTAAACAGAACTATTATGGATCTTTTATGTAGTGGAAGTGTTGTGTACTCTAATTCAAAAGGGATTTAAGGAAACCAAGTAAAACTGAACAACTGGGGTGGGGAAGGAAGGGAAATAAACTTGAACACGTATTTCCCTGTACATCAGATTGAGAAGGGCATAGCAAGCAGCTTTCTGCAGATATGAAACACAATTTTTATTTATAGATGTGTTTCCCATGTGTTCACCTGTGGAATTCATTCCAGTGTACCAGGAAAAAATATTGCAGTGGCCTCATAGCCACCATTTGCTGCACACTCCTGGCAGTTTCCAAAATGTCTCGAAAGAGAATGCATTCCAGCTGTCTCCTGCACTCATCCTCTGCCTGAGATGCAAGCGTAACAATGCAAAGAGAACAAAGCTACTCCCCTAACAAAGGCAGTATTAAATACTGGCAAGGAAATAAGAAACAAAATATTCTTTTCAAACATAGGGAAAGCACAAAAGTTCACATTTTTTCTTCTGCTTGTTTTCTTAGTAAGGGTTTGTGTATCTCAGAGATTAAAAATGTAACACATACTTGCTTCAGTTGCTATGGTAATTCTGTGGGGTTTGGGGTTTTTTTATTATTATTATTATTTAACTGAATAGCACTGTAAATAGCTGTATAAATGTCCAGAACACAAAATACAGCTTTGCCCCAGGCATCTTCTATTTACACACCCCTCTTTTTTGGCAAAACTTCATTATTGTTGCTTTTAATGAATATGCACACTCTATGCATTGAAGCAAATCTGAAGCAGAGAGGTACAGGAAATTGAATCCCCACTAATGAACAGCATGGTATTTGAGACTGTTTCAGAACCCAAATGTCACAGGTGTTCAGGTGGAAATTATTTGTCATCTTATGAATTCAGAAATGGAGGGTTATGAACAGGACTTTCAGAGTGATCATCATTTCAATATCACCAATTCACCACTAGTGGAAAGGAACCCCTGTGGTGGATGTTCTGGAGACAGTTAGGACAGAAACAAAGTTTCTTCTAAAGAAATTAGCATTTGTTGCTATGCCTCTCTGAGGGAAAGGGATAGTCCCATGCATCAGAAAACTTTGCAAATTAAAAGTATCCAAAATCTTGAGCATGCCAGCAGTTTTATGAGCCAAATTATCTAACTTAATAGGACACTGACAGTACCTGTCAAGCATCATTAATAGCAGAAGATGTGCTTTTCTGAAAGATTGGAGAAATGCAATTGAAGAAAAAAAAAAAAGAGAGAGAGAGAGTCAGACAGGACATCTGTCTGATGAGGAAGGAATATCTCTCCAAAACTGGTTTTGATAGAAAAACCTGTTCAAGCACAATCACAGAAGTGCAAAAGCATCACTGCAGGTCTAGTCAGATCCATGCTCCATGTTGTACCTAAGTGTGGAAGCGTTTGTGCTGTGTGCCTGTGTGCAGGCAGCGCTTCTCAGAGAGCAGGCAGAGGTAACATATAAACACCAATCCATCAAAGTGTGGGTGGAGCAATGCTCTGGAGAGCAATTTTAGCATGCAGAAAGATGCAGAATACTAAAGCAGCAGGTTATGGAAGAAGAGCTGATTAAAATGAATGGTTGGGGCAATGCAAGGAGAAAAGTAAAATATGAGACAGCAAACAGCAGACAAAAAGGAAAGGGAAAGTAAAGAGGCAATAAAATAACATCTTTCTTACGGGACATGTGGATTGGTTTGAGGAATATTGTATCTTTCTACCTTTTTCTGGTGTTATCCTAGGCCTTGTACATCTGCCTTTTCTGAAGAAGCTTCAGATAAATTTAGTCTTCTCAGAACAGTCCCTAGACCACAGTATTTTGACTATGTTCTGAGTCTCTTATGCAGACTGGTTCCCTCTGTGCCATCCTCCACAACTCTGCACCAAGTGGGATAAATAAGTCTCCTTAGCAAAAATAAGAGTTATATTTAACAGAAGGAATGATTCCCTTAAGGAAGATGTGGGGGTTTTTAAATATCAGTCTATCTGTAGATATATTTATGTGCCTTATCTAAATGCAAACCACTTCCTGAAAAAATTGGTAGGTCAATTTTATCCATCCACCTCATGAATTCTCCAAAAACTAATTCATCTCTCTCCTCAAAAAGTCAAATTGCCAGTTTATCCTTCTGCCTCCTTCAATTGTCCCACCTGCTTTGATTTCTGAAGCTGAGTGAAACAAAAGGTAAAATTGACCAGCCTGTATAACCAGAACTATCCCTGAAGGCAAAGGGTTTAGGAAGTGGCTAAGATGTGGCTCAGCCTTTCATTCCTCTCTCTTTTCACTTTTGCTCTACTTTGCTAAACACATAAATCTGTATTACAAATAATCTATAGCTAATATTCCATTTAACATAAATGCATCAATTCAGATTAGAAATATAGTGTGCTTTTTGAAAAAAAAGCAATGAAGTAGACATTTTTAGAGCAGTTAAAAGATATAAACAAAATGCAGTTTACTTTCTCTCTTCTCATGAAGTTAATGCAGAGTTTCTCCATCTCTCAAGCTTTCTCAAACTGTAAAAGAATTAAAACACACTTCTTTATTGCTTCCTCTTCAAGTGTTAGTTATTCAGTTGCCAGGGTAACATGAAAAGCAACTACATAGCTCCAAAGTACCAAGGTTCATACTGCCTGATAGGAGTGATATAGGAAACCAACATGCTGAACAATGGAAACACATTCCCAGGCAAAAAAAAAAAAGGAAAAAAGTAACTATTCTATATATAAGGGGAACCCAAGGCATGACTTTAAAAGTTATTACAGAGCCTCTTGAGCAATGCTGCTATCTCTATTTATTATTCATTGTCTGTATCCTTCCCTTGGCATCACTTCTTCCTCTCTACTCAGGACCACTGTGGAAGACCTGTGCTGTTAAGATGCAAGGAACTGACCCAACTGTGGTCAGAACCTGCACACTCTGATCCCAGATTCTCATGATTACAGCTTTATTGATCACATGCTACACCCTCAAGCATTAGCCCTGATCTGATCTTTGAGATACCTCCTCTATGGCTGGCTTCTGTCATATCAATAACTACAGTTAGAGCTCCCCTAGTTGGGCACAATTTTCCCCTCACCAGCCCTGTGGAAAGCAAAATACACAGAGTGGATGAACTTAGCATTTCTAGCCAAACTCTAAATATGAACTGTTTGGTTTTGAAAATTAAATTTACTGTACTTCAAATATCAGTTGGTCTTCAGGCCAGGAATACTGCTGTTTGAAAGGCAGCAGTCTCAGCAAGGATGAGGTTTTCAAGGGAAAATGAAAGACAAATCTGGAGGACTTGCAGCTGTGTGCTCCAAACTTGATTTTAGTATAATTGCTATTTGTTACTTGGCAATGTGGGCAGCTAAGTGGAAGCCACAAGGAGACTGAAGTCAAAAAGGTCTCAAAGAGATAAGATGCAGGAAGCCTACACTTGCTTATGCCACTACAAAAAATGATCCAGACTTCTGAGTATATGCTCATATGCTCATAGGAGGGATGCTGATGGCTTATTATTGCTTTGGATCTCTTAAAAGCATCTAGATTTCAGGAGAGATTTGAAACCATGTTCCTAGCAAGTATCCCAAGACCTAGTAATGCCAATGGCAAGGGCAGGCTAGCTCAAGAACAGCTATTATCTTCAATATATTTATTGGTGGTTGATATTAAATGAAAGGAACTTAGTATATAGCTATGTCTGTTCTTAATTGTGAGCTGGGCAAGCAAACAACTAGAGACACCTGTATAAATCTTATTAATCCTTCACTGAATTTATGGCATTTTACTTTTTTTGCTCAATTTGTTTTTTACTTTTATTTATCCACTGTTGAGAAATCCTTCTTGATAATTATGGATATTTTTTCAATGTACAAGAATTCAAACACTTGTTAAAAAATTTGAAAATACATCAGTTAGAGCTCATATGGCACTACCAGCCTCTCTTGGACTTCCAGGATTTTCAGGCTTTTTTAGAAGGATTACTATTGCTAAGTATAAACACATTGAGGTATTACTTTAAAAATTAAACATAAAATTTCTGATTATATGCTTAGCAAGAATTTTGCTTTGATTTTTTCTTCATAAAAATGTTCATGTCCTCTCAATCAAAAAGAAAACAAGAGAAATATTCATGCCTGTATATTAAGTAAGCAATAGTTTAACAATTAATCCATCCATGATATTTAGATGAAGTAAAACGTATTAAGTGATGTTAAGGAAATACATAATTTATAAAATTACTGCTATGAAATAATTTTTATAATTCTGATATACAATATTTATACTGTTATGACATTAATTCCTAAATTAGTTTTGGTGTTACTTACAAAAGAGTAGATTTATACATGGATGATGAGCAAAATTTTATATAGATCATATCCATATAAAGGCATATTTTCCAATTAGCAGCATTTTTTAAAAAAGCTTATGTAGACCCACAGTCTTCCTAGTAGCTTAGTTTGGGGTTTTTTTGTTGAGATTTCTTGTGCTTTACATTGGGATTTTTTTGGCTTTGAAATCATTACTGAGATAAAGTCTCCAGTACAATAACCCTAGTTAATGTTTGATGCTTTCACTTTTCTTTTACATCTCTGATGTTCAAATGTCAGTGATTTTAGCACTGAATTTAACCTTTACACATTTTTCTCCTGCTCCCAAAACCTTTCTAGTTCTTTCCTCTGCTGGACTTGGCTGACAGTAGCCCAGAATGCATCATGCACATACACACATTGCTGTTCGAATTCCTTCAGGCATTTCATGGCAAGTCTATTGAATGACATTGTTCTCTCAGAGGAGGCACACAGAACCTCAGATCTGAACGCCTGTTAGATCCCTCAGAGGAATGTTCCAAACGAGGCAAAAGCCCACCTTTGTGGACTGTGACAACCGGGGAGGTCCTCATTTTACTGTTTCTTCACATGAGTTTCTAAGAGTGAAGCAAAGAACTTGTAACCCTTGTGGTGCAAAAAGCTACATTCACTACCAAACTAACACTAAAACCTGGAAGCACAGTCAGGAGCTATCTCTTGTGAATCATTCCTCCACTGGATAACCTCAAGCAAAATCTAAGATAAGATATAAATCTATATTGCCTGTGCTAAAAAAGTAAGTTGTCTTTACTTAATAAAAGACTATTCTGCAGTCTAGTATCGCATTTATAATGTCCATCTTACCCTGGATAAAGCTGACCCTTTTTTAGGGACTCAAAGTAAGAACCAGATGTAGATTGAGGTATTCAAACAATTTCATGTTCTCAGTAAATGTTAAGTAGAGATAACATGAAGACATTTGTGATTCATTTCTAGTTAACTATGGAACAATTGTTCTTTTTCAACACCTTTTTTATCCTAGTAGCCTAATGAATCTCACATGAATGTTCATCCTCATTTTAGGCAAAATGAGGCAAAGAGAAGGAAATTGAGTGGCTCCAAAAATTAGAGATGCACTGCAGCAATTGCAGTGCAACAGGTCTTATCTGTTGTTTTACCCATTGAGTCATGTTGCTTCTTTCAAAAATTGAAATATTAATTATTGACCATGCATGGCAGGGTGAGTGCACTTTTCCTGATCTCTGCCTATATGGCTGAATTTGCTTTTCTGGAATACTATTACATATCGCTGCCTCTCTGTCATAGGGAGAACGCAGCTGGTTTCTGAGTTTCTGTGTTCTCTCTGCTAGAGAATTCTGATTAAAACCTCAATAAAAATAGCAGTTTGTCAGCTGATGCATTCCATAGGGCTAGCAAACATCATAATGCTTGGTGGTAAATGGTTTGCATGGATGTTTATTTAAACCTGGCCAAGCCTCTCTGGTTCTGGAAGCTGTAAAACTCCTAAGGCTAGGCTTATGAAAAAATTGTGTGCTAAGAGGATGAGCATAAATTCCAGACAATAGAAAGGAACTTTGCTTAATGTAAAAGACACAGACAAGTTACAAGCCTGGGTCCAGTCTAAAACTGAAATAGTTTGAAAGAGGATTTTCTTACAGTGCTGCCATCTATGAGTTTGGCTAGGTCCCAGAAAAGTTGAAAAGAGTCTTTTCCACATTTTGATTATTTCTACTGTTAGTTTTCTTCCACTCCCAGAAAGCAAGATCACAAAATCCCACTTTTATCACTCATAGAATACAGTATAAGCCCTTAAAATGAAAAAGAAAAATGCAGGTGACCAAGAGTATCCGTTTTTTTCCTGGCATCTTACTCACTCATTATAGCCACATATTTAAATGGTTTGGTACCTCATCTAACCAGGTGCTATCAGCAAGTCTATGAGAATTTCTTGGAATGTGCATCACTGAGGAACTCTTACTTTGGAGCTAAACTCTAAAATAAAGACATGATGTTAGTAAAGTTTTAATTCACTCACACGTTCTCAAAACAGTAGGTTTTCAGTGATACTGCTTAACTGACAGAACTGTATTAACATTATCTATTTATATATACATATATATATATATATCTACACATATGTATGCATGGCACACATTTAAAATTCATCTAAACCTCCATTGAAAGAGATCAAATCTCTTCTGAATTTAATGGGAGGGGGCTCAGGCCTTTCATATACCTACTCTGCAATTGGCATTTATATGCCTTCATCCTGTTCCTGATCCAAGCCTAGTGAAATCAATAGAAAATTACATCACTTGACTTCAGCGTAAGAACAGTTGGTCATTTAGTCAAAACTTGTAGCTTGAGATCATTTCAACAAATCATCAAAAACCAGGGTGGGAGAAGTGAGAAGTCATCTAGTCTATTCTCTGCTTCAGCAGGGTATCAAATATAACTACCATATTCCTGACAGATGTTTACCCAATCTGCTCTTGAAATCCCCCAGTGACAGTAATTCCATGATACTGTTAGGCAATTTCTTCCCAAACTAAAATATTCTGATAAGAATCCCTAATATCTAGCCTGAGTCTTTCTCTCTGCAGTTTATGACAAATATTTTCTCTACCTACAGAAGGAAAAGAGTTTCTCCAGTTGATTCACGTCTTTCTCAAAGTGTTACGCTTGTAAATAGGCACAGTTCTCCAGCTGAGGCAACATCTGTCCTGAGTAGATGAAAAAGATGGACCAGGCAATAGTCATGTCTCCATCCCAGTAAAACAGCTGACCTTTCCCCAGCAGTGTGCCATTGCTGATCTGTGCTACCACTGATAAATGTTCAGCTTGCAATGTGCTGTGTTTCCCAGACCTCCAAGACCATATCTGAGTCCTTTGTTCCTTATCTTATCTTTATGCAATTTTTCATACCCAACCCAGTACTTCTCTTCCTTGAACTCCATGCTTTTTTTCAGATTGAATTGTATATCTTCCTTCCCAAGACTTTTGTTTTTTCCCAGCTAGGAACTGTGAATTTAGTACATATGCTCTTTCTCCTGCTATTCACTTCATTAACGACAACATGCAATTCACCACACCCAGGAGAGATTCTTGCAGAACCCTACTCAGTATCTGGCTCAACACATAACCTGCCAGAGTTCAAGAAGCATTTGGACAATGCTCTCGGGCACATGGTGTGACCCTTGGGGTGTTCACTGCAGGGCTGAGTTGGACCTGATGATCCTTGTGGGTCCCTTCCAGCTCATCATACTCTATGATTCTACTATACATACTGCTTTCCAACCAGTATTTTATTCCGTTTATAGTGATTTGATTCAGACTGTGCCATAAGACAGTGACAAAAGCCTGGGTACAAACAAGATGTATGACATTTATTTACTTCATATTTATGCTCTTTGTTACCTTATTAAGCAAAGAAATTAAACTAGTTTGACACATTGAGTTTATAAATCCATGTTAGCTCTTATTCTTTCCCTTGTTACACAGTTGTTAACAAATCTTTATTATCTGTTCCAGTGCTTTTCCAGTGACTGTTGCTAAGCTGGAGGGTGTGTAAGTCCCATTGTTGTTGCTGTGTTTCACAGGTAGGCAATGCCTTTTTCTTCCTCCTGTCACCACATCCCTGAATGAACTGCTCGCTCAGGGCTGTGACACTGCTGACACCTATTCTTGAAGTACTCTGTGGCAAACTTCATTAGGTCCAGCCAATTAAAATGGACATACATTCCTTTCAAATTCATTCATTAATTATTGTTGTGTCATCCCAGCATGTGTACAGAACTGGTTTTGTTGATTTTTTTTAAATTCTAAACTAATCTTCAAAACACTTTATCTTGTCTTACCAGGATACCAAATACAATATGAAATGCCTAATGCATGCTCTGATTATTCCCTGAAGCACTGTGAACATTACACTGACTGACACATCAGCAATAAAATTCTACACAGTAAAATAACTCACCGAAAATCTAACATGTTAATTACAGAGGCACTTCTTTGCAATAGCCCTGAATAGAAGATAGATTGTGAAAGAAGCCACTAAAACAAATGTAAAATTTAGAGTATTTATTCTTTGCCTTTCTTAAATTTCTTTAATTGAAAAAGGGTTTTTTTAGTAATTATCTGTGAATAATTAAATATTCTAAGTCTACTTATTTCTGTATTTTTCTGTTTTCCTAATAGTCATCCAAATCTCAAAGACATAATTTTAAAAACATGAGTGGTAAAGACATTAAAAATATTTTTGTGCCACAATATTAATTATTTTAGTGGTTACTTGATTCAAAACAATTTTAGTATATAATTGTCTTTAGTTCCAGAGACTGCTCTTTACTACAGATGTGAGTTTCCTTTAACTATTCACGAGATGTGCCCTCATGATGTAAAATATATTCCAAAACCTACTTTTTTTTTTAATACCAAGGACTGCAAGTAAATTGGTAGCCCATAGTAACAACATATGTTTATAATTATGATTACCATCAGGGAATTCAACCTTACTGAAGGACAGAAAAGAGGCCCAAGCAGGGAAACCTCAGAAAATTTATGGAAAAAAAAAAAGAAGGGAAGGAGAAAGTTGAAATGGGAAAACCACTCTTGAATAATGGAAAAGACTCAGTTGTAAAAATAAACATAACTTTCAAATGACTCTGCTGCAAAAACTCCAATATTTTAGTGAGCAAAATATTTAGTAACTAATTATTTTCACTATTCAACTGATCTGTGCAGTGTTCTCCTTCTAAGCCCTAAGCATAAATTCTCTGAATTTGTCACAAAAAAACCTGCTAACAGATCAGCTACGTGGCAGCAAGAATAAAATGCTGCAAATGCTGCTTTATGTTATTAATATAGTATGCATACATTTAAAAGTGCCATAGCTAATGCTGAATTGTTTCCATTACAAAACTCATTTTATGAGTGTTCAATAACTCAGCTGTTTGAAATCACACTGAGCTGAAGTTGGCAAGCTTCACTTGTGTGTGCACAGAAGATAGGACTTTTACAGCACATAAGTGCAAATCTCTAAGTTGTGGGTGAATCCTGAAAGATTCACATTTAGAGTTTAGCTTGACTGAGAAAAGCCCTCAAACCTCTTGGATCTAATGAAATAAAGGGAAAATACTGCAGAATTGCCACTGCTCAGGCTATTAAAATCAGCAGGTTCAAAAAATAAAAGTTCCTCAGGGTTACAGGTATGCATTTATCAAGTTATTTTTTAATCTAAATAAAAAATCCTACTTAAATTCAGTAAGTGGCTAAGACATATTACTTTTACAAAGAGGTGATAAATAATGAAAATAAATCCCATTTTAAGATTTTTTATTTTTGAGATTTTTCTTTACTTTTTTCCTTAGATGAATGATTTTCTAAAGAAACTTCAGGCTAGGTAAGTTTTGCAATTTTAAAATTAGATAAAATCTAAATAACTAATCTATCTAAATAAATATCTAATAAGATACTAAGGTATCTTACATGATCAAACCTTTTGAGGTAACTTCAAAATGGTGCTAGACTTAATTCACAGTGACTTCTTTTATGCACCTTGTTTTATGTAATTGAAGAAAATCTCTTCTCATGTTGAAAAATGACTGAAGCTGTAGTACTTCTGTACCTCTTCACACTGTTAGGGTAAATTAGAACATAAAGTTCTTGTAACATTGTGGGAAGCACCTCGCTTACATGGCTCCAGCCTCATTCAGCCCTGGAGAGGCCACACCAGCTTGATAAAAGCTCATCAGAGTTAAGGGAAGGAGAACCATTTCACAGTTGTTTTGCAAAAACAAAATAACCTGAAATTCATTATACCTGCAGGGCAGCGCCAACTCACAGGACTTTAAAGATGTGTGTCTTCTAGCCCCAGCTTCAGGATTCACATGGTTATGATTGAATCTCAACTTTCTTTCTTTCTTTTATTTTTCTCTTTCATCATTTTTAAGAATTCCATTTCCACACTTCATGGTTGTAGGAAAAAATGTCTGATAAGGACATTGTTCAAAAGCTAGCGAACAGTAAGAATTCAGTTCAGAAACTGGAAAAAGCTGCAAAGAGGCAGATCTTCAATAACATCCTGCACATGTTCTCCGGAGTGTTAGGTAATAGAAACTTTAAATTAAGCTAGCTTCCAGTTGAACTGTTGGTGATTTCTGATGCTTAATTGGAATGCAAAAAGATTAAACAATAATAAATAACAAACCTCATTGGAAGCAGTGTCATGCACTATTGGTCAAACATGTTCATTAATTCTCATACCCCAGGGTTTACATTTGAAGAGGAAAAGCTATGGACTGAAGTTTCAGGGTTTTTATTTAGTGGTCAGGTTCTCCTCTGAAGTGTTTCTGAAACACGGTAACCTATCTAGAAATTTCTAACTTCATCTAGAAATAGTATTGCTACATTCAGCCAAAATAGTCATTGCCCTTTGAGTCATCCAAAGCTCTGAAAGGCCTTGGACACTGGTTCTCTAGCAGGCAGTGATGTAACAGAAAGACCCCTATAGGAAGAAGTCACATTGATCCAAAGACTGACTGCACTTAGACAGAGGTGTAAGACACAACTTTGTGACAGAGCCAGAAACAGCACCTGTAAATAATTTTCTGTTAAAAGAAACTTTTGACCACATGAATTTCCTGGAAAAGAGGAAACTGGCACAGAAAAAAATCCTCCCTTTGAATTCTTATTCCTTGATTTTGCTTGGAACCTGAGTCCTCAAACTTATCATCGTGGTAATTACTGGCTACTTCTGGCAAGTGTGAGGCTTTCTTTAGACTTTTTAACCCAGCTTTCAACTTTTTCCTTTAGTCTCACAACAAAGGTAACGTTCCATTACTACACAATAAATAGTAAAGCCAGTCTTATCCCCTAAAAATTTATTCCCAGTAGAAATGACTGACTGGAGGGCCCCATGTTTCTTTGAAATGTCTTTACATAATAGTTACATGGGAAAATCTTATGAAGATCTTTCATGCTTGCCTATATAATGCTGACTTTATCCCTGCACCTTGGATCTGAACTAGCATTACATGATCACTAACAAGATGAAAGCAAATAGCCCTTCAGGCTTCGAGAAGTGGGAACTGATCACAGTTCCAGTTGACTTCAATGGTCCTTTGTGTGCCTCACATCCCTGTGAACCACATCCTGAAATACTGAGCAGGTATGTCTTACCAAGGATTAATAATCTTAGCAACACATTTTTATTACTGAAATCAACCCTCAGAAGCTAAAATGCTCAAAGTTATTCTTATATGGGAAAAATTATGTACATATCTGAGGAATGTATGGCTTATAGCCTTTATATCGAAGAACTGACTGGCTTGTTTCCAAAATATGTGATGGATTGATTGATTTGAAAATAAATCCGAAAGATCTTTTTACAAAATATTTAATAAACTGTATTTTATACCCATGAAAATAATAATTGGCATGATTATAAAATTAATATATTATTATACATATTAAAAAATCTTTACAGTTTCAGCTTCACAAACTTTTGGGAATTTAATGATTGGAAATTGTGACCAAAATCACATACACTGTTTAAGCATTTAAATAAATAGTATTTGAAAGTCATTTTATCCAGACCCCTTACATTGCTGCTGACTGATAAAACAATCAGACTTGAAAACTGCAATAATAACATAGTAAAGAAACAGTTTGGAATAGGAATATTGCAGGGAATAATACTGCATCTGGGGGTAGAAATCCTTATGCAAATTATAGGAAGACCTAGCAAAGGTCCCCAAGACTTTAAAAGTCCTCTAGATCCCAAATTGTTTCAGCTTTGAAGGGTTGAATGCACTCCAAACACTGACTTCCACTGTCTGCTTGTTGTCTGATACTTGTGATTTATAACAACTGAAACTTTTTGCATTCTTTAGGCTGGTTCAAGCTGTTTATGACTTGTTGTGTCATAGGGCTGGGACAAGATTTTATTTGAGTTCATTAGCCCATGGACCCCTGGTGACAGAGGATTTGGTTCTGCTTCCTGACTTACGGGGACACCTTTTCCTTGATATGGGGAGAAAGATATTTTGTATTTCTGTTTCTTCTGACATATATACAATAAATTTATGTTTAAAGTATGCATTAAAGATGTCAAAGAAAAAAAGAGAAGTATTTAGAAGAGCTTTTGCTTAGAGATTTAAGTTCTTTATAAACAAATACTTTCTTCAAAGTTATATTGCTTCCACTTCATCTTGAGAAAATGGTGGGGGGTCACTGAAACCTCGGATGGTCTGAATGACTGCAGTATTGAAGTATGATTAGACACCAGGTACATGGGTGGCAGTAGAGGGGCACTTATCCCTCTGCAACTAAAGTCACAGGGTGACACTCTCTGCTGAAGACAATATTCATTTTAGAGCTTGGAGGCAGAGGATCTTGAATGGAAGCAGACCAACGTGCTATGTGACTAAGCCCACAGCAAGGATCTGATTTTAAAAACCAAACCCACACACCCAAAATATAAAACAATAAATTAAACCAAAACCAGGATAAAGTACTCCTTAACTTTCAAAAGTGTGGAGGAGAAATATATTGTGGGGTACTTCCATTTGGAAGGCAGATGTGGAAACTCTCACCTAACAAATAACAAACTTCTTTCCTGCAGTTCAGCCAACAGTAGCAGTAAAACAACTTAAAAGAAGTTGAACTCAGTATGAGATAACTATTTTAGATTGCTTTTAATATTAACTAAGGTCAAACTATAAACTACAGATAGGATGTATAAGCACGATCCATTGATTTCATATAGACAGAATTTGAAATTACTAAGAATAGATGCATTTAAGATTTCCAAACAGCTAGTTTCCCAAAGATGCAGAAATGTCTAAGCAGGACTGACTGGGTAGGAAAGTTAAAGGTGACAAATAAATAGAAATAAGAGGGTTTTTTAAAGCTTAATATTTAGGGGGAAAAAGCACAATTCTTCAATCCAAATCCAAGGAAGGACTGAGAAGAAAGTTAGAGGTATTCGGAAATATCCAGGGCTTACAGGGCTCCTGGGTGGTTTTTTTATTTCTTTATTTTGTTGGGGTTTTTTTTCAGTTTTTTTGCTAAGAATATTCTTATAACAAAAGGGATTTTTAGCAATGTATGGATTATTTCCAGAGGACAAATTGCTAAGACATATAGAAAAACCTGACACATTCTTTAGCTAAGACAAAAGGTAACGTACAGTGACAGTGGGATGATATTTTTTTAAATGTATTAGTGACATAGTTGGGTGTTAAAAATGTAACTTGGTAGAAATATTCTGAAGTCAGTGGATCTCAGTAATCTTCACCCAGGTATATTAAAGGAATGGCCAAGAAAATGTTTGTCATACTGATGTTAATCCATAATAAATCTTGTTGTATTAAGGAAATTCTAGATGATTTGCAGAGTGCCACTGTGCAAATACTCAAAAAGTACCAAGTGATAAAATCAGATAACTATTGCCCCAGGTTTAATCCAGTGATTAAACTAATGGGATATCACATAAGGTACTAACCTGAATAGAAATTAACATTAAGAAATCTCAATAATGCCAGTTAATCAGTTTTACTGATAATAAATTTAATCAAATCTGACTTATTTTTAACTGATTACAAGTCTGGCAAAAGTTGAAAAATTGATAAATATAATTTAATTGAATGCAATATACTTAACCTTTTAATAGGGCACTAATTTTTAATGTGTAACAATCCAATTGAAACATGAACACTCTACAATATCGGCAAAGCCCATATTATATGAATGAAGTCCTGAACAACTGACCAGTTACTAGCACAAGGAGTTTGCAAGGAATCCCTAAATGTGGATATTTGTATAACCCTATTCTGTTATTATTATATACCCTATTCTGTTTGGCTTTGAACTACTCAACTTTTTTTGTCTTTAATGATAATTTGGAAATAGTAATAAGGTCACTGCTTGTCACATTTCAAGTTAAAACTAAAACTGAAGGTATAGGAAATATCCAGAATAAAGAAGAATGATGACCATCCGGGGGGCCAATGCTAATATCTTTCAGACAGCAGATATCTCACATTTAATTAGCTTCACATTGTGACTAGTGTCTGCACTCCAGTATGCACTCCATTGACATGTTCCATGTATTCAACTGTACAATCCTCTTTTCCATTCTTTTCCAGTAGAAGAGAGCTGAAGGGGTTTGTATGGCATGTCCACACAGGGCAGGGAAGATCAGAGATGAATGAACGTGCTGGGATGAAAACAGCTGATGCTATTTGGGACCCAAAAGCAAGGCTGGACTGACACAGGAGTGCCAAGGCTGGACTGCACAGTGCTCTACCACACGACACTGGGAATTAACTGATCATCTTACTCATTAAGGGAATTCCCTGCCATGCTCCCCTGGGCATCAGAGGCACGCACATAGAGTCTCAGAGCTCGGGCCACAAGCCACCGGTAGTGATTTAGTCCAAGCTCCCATATATTGAAAAACATGGAATGTCATAGTTTCTCTGCTACAGAATGTAAAAAACAATCCTTATTTATACAGGGAGAGAAAATGAGACGAAGGATTTGCACAACTGCAATCAAAGTCAAAAAAAATCATGTTGTAATAACCACTACTTTTGCCCAAAATAAGCTACTTTGTGCACTGAATAATGTAACAGTTAAAACCACCTCACCTTTTTTTGTTACATAATTCACCACTCTTTCCAATATATGAACTTCTTTTCTCAATTCTTCCAACACAACCCTCCACCTTTTTTCAAGTGAAGGACTTAATATCTGTAATTCTAATATTTTATGGTTTATTTTTGCAAGAAAATTTTAAATGGATAAATAATGAACAGAAGGTAATTCAATCTGCAAAAGAATGGTAAATTGAAAGAGACTATAGTTTACCAATGAATACATAAGAATCATTCAGCAATGTCTGTAGTTGTGACACTGATTGGTTAGTGTATTTGGATCCTGGTAATTTCTCTAGGAAGAAAAAGTGAGTAGACAGCAGAGACCAAATTACTAAATTATCCTTTTACGCTTTTATTTAGAAATGTAAAATTCATGCAGACAGACTTTGAATAGACTGGATTTTAACAGCAAAGTAGTGCAATTCAAGCTCAGGCACCAGCTAGCAGCAAAGATATTTTTCACCATCTGCTTTTGGAAAATCCAGATTCTTGTTCCCAGTACAGCTCCCACACATTTTCTCTAAGAGTGTTCATCTTCCATCCTAAAAAATTTTTAACCTGGTAATACTTCTGAATTCAAAACCGTGTGTAAATTCATGTACCTTTCTTGAAATCAATAGCAAAGCTCACTTAGACTCCAATAAGGCCAATAAATTGCCCTTTAAATTTTAGAAGTCTGAAGTTGGCCATCTGGCTCCAGATGGTCTGAAACTGCTCTTTCAGGACTGATTCTCCAGAGCTATCTTAGAGAGCAGATTCCATTCCTGCTGGGATTGGAGCCATCAAGTCTAGGGGCACTTCGCCAAGACAAATGGGAAGCCACTTCTACCAGCAAACAGCCCACCTGGTTTTCAGTCAGTACTCCTTACCCTCCCTTTCACCAAATTGCTGACATTTCTTTTACTAACATTACACATATCCTCCCCCCTCAAAACAGCAGTGCCCTAAATTAGATGCAAATAGCATTCCTGGTCATTCTAGTTTTGTGTATCTCTGCATTATTATTGGTGTATATTCTGAATTGTATCTGTATATATCATATACATATATATGTATCAGACAAGAAAGGCAGGAGACCAGCGTGGCTGAGTAGGAACCAGCTGGTCAAACTAAAGAGAAGTATGGTTGAAGCAAGGACAGGAAAGTCACCCGGGAAGAGTTGTGTAGGGAGACCAAGGTGAGGCTGGAACTGAACCCGACAAAGGAAGCAAAGACTAACAGGAAGAGCTTCTAAAGGTATGTTAACCAGAAAAGGAAGGTCACAGCAGGTGTATCCCCCTAATAAACAGTGCTGGAAAACTGGTAGCAATGATGAGATTAAGGCTGAGGTACTCAAAAACTTCTTCAGCTCAGTCTACAATGGCAACCTCTCTTTCACACTACTCAAGTGGATGGACAGCAGGATAGGGACTGGAGGAGCAGTGCCTTTCCCACTGTAAGAGAAGATCAGGTTTGTGACCACCTGAGGAACCGGAATGTACATCAGTCTATGGACCTGATAAAATTCATCCCAGAGTCCTGAGGGAATTGGCTGATGTAGTTGCCAAACCACTCTCCATGATATTTGAAAAGTCACAGTAGTCAGGTGAAGTCCCAGGTGACTGGAAAAAGGGAAATATTGCACCTGTCTTTAAAAAGAGGGTAGAAAGGAGGATCCTGGGAACTACCAACCTGTCAGCCTCACCTCTGTGCCTGAGAAGATCACGGAAGAGAAGTCGTTCTCCATCAAGAAGCTGTCCATGGAGGACAAGGAGGTGATTCAAGATGGCCAGCACAGCTCCACCAAGGGCAACTCCTACCTGACGAACCCAGTGGTGTTCTGTGATGGAGTGATTACACCAGTGTACAAGGGAAGAACTAAAGATGTCTTTTATCTGGACTTCTATCCCAACTTCTATAAAGTTCCCCACAACATCCTTCTCTCTCCGTGGGAGAGAGATGGATTTGATGAGTGGACTCAAGATAACAAGATAACAAGATAACAAAGTAGTTGGATGCATCCAGAGGGTAGTGGTCAATGTCTCAGAGTCCTGATGGACATCAGTGATAAGTGATGTCCCTCCCAGATCCGTACTGGGGCCAGTGTTATTTGATATCATCATTAATGACATAGATGAAGGAATTGAGTGCACCCTCAGCAAATTTGCAGATGACTGAGTGCTGAGGCTGCCACACCAGAAGGGTGACATGTCATCCAGAAGGACCTGCACAAGCTCAAGAAGCAGACCCATGGGAAGCTCAAGAGGTGTAATAAGACCAAGTACAAGGTGCTTCACCTGCGTTGGGGCAACCCCAGGTATCCACACAGGCTGGGGATGAACAGATCAAAAGCAGCCCTGTTGAGAAGGACTTGGGGATTCAGGGCGATGAGAGGCTGGGCAAGAGCCGGCAACGTGCGCTCACAGCCCAGAAGGCCAAAGGTGTCCTGGGCTGCATCCAGCGCACTGCGGGCACCAGGGCGAGGGAGCGCGTTCTGCCGCTCTGCTCCACTCCGCTGGGACCCCACCCGCAGTGCTGCATCCAGCTCTGGGCTCCCAGCACAGGAAGGACAGGGGCCTGCTGGGGTGAGCCCAGAGGAGGCCACCAAGATGATCAGAAGGATGGAACACCTTTCCTATAAGAAAAGGCTGAGAGAATTGGGATGACCTAATCGTCAACTTCCAGTACCCGAAGGGAGCCTACAGAAAAGACGGAAAGGGGCTTTTTACAAGGACATGTAGTAACAGGATAAGGGGGACAAGCTTCGAACAGGACAGGACAAGCTTCAAACTGAAAGAGAGTAGGTTTAGATTAGATATTAGGAAAAAATTCTTTACTGTGAGGGTGGTGAGGCCCTGGCAGAGGTTGCCCAGAGAAGCTATGGATGCCCCATCCCTGGAAGTGATCAAGGCCAGGCTGGATAGAGCTCTGAGCAACCTAGTGAAAGCTGTTCCTGTCCATGGCAGAGGAGCTAGATGATCTTCCAGGTCTCTTCCAACCTGGGCCGTTCTATGATTCTGTGATATCTTCATATATATATATATATATATATTCAGTATATATTTCTCAGTATATACTCCAAATTATTTCCTGTTAATACACTTGCTACCATAATAGCAAATATTAACATATTTTTATGTTTTTCAAAACAGTTTACAATCCAGAGGGTCTGCTGCACTCCAGTTTACTCTCAGTTCAGAAAAAATGGTTTTTTATGTGAGCAGGAGTAAATGCAAACAAACCAAGCTTTCAGTCTTGCATACATGTATCACTAAATTTTAGTCCCTATAATTCTCTTCATTGGGCAATTATGTTTGCAAGTGTTTTATTTACTATTTATAAACTATTTCATTCTTCTGTGTAACATGATTCAGCGGTCATTTTTTGCCAAAATTTCTTTTAAAAATTCATGTGTATTTATAGCAATGTATTTTTAATGCAAAATGGAACAAAGGCAGAAGTCCTCTGCTTTTTTACAGAAAAAATGCTGTTACCCAGCCTCTAATTTTCACCACATAACCTCATCTGTTCTGCAAAGACCTCTTGAAATTCATTCTATGGAATTAAAAAGAAGTTACATGTATACTGTACACTGATGGTGTTTTAATGGAAATAATAGAATTGTGGAGGTACTGGATTGCAGAAAAGCAAATGAAGGAACAAAATATTCATGAAAAATAAAGAAGAGTTATGAAATTTACTCTTGCATAAGTTTGACTTCTATTCCCAAGAAATGAATCCGAGTTAAAAAATTGCAACACTATTTCAGGATAATAGTAGAGCTGACTGAATAACAAGAAAAATATTTCATAGAAAAATAATTTCAACATTGTTTCTATTCCATGGTGTACTGAAAGTCAGACCCATTTTCTGTTAAAAATAAAAATGAATTTTCACGTTTTAAAATCAATATGAGAATTAACACTGAAACCTCAGCTGAAGCTAAGCAAATTCAAGCTAGGGAAAAGATTTCTGCAGTGAACACAATTAACCCCAGAGCAATTTACCAAGGTTTGTAGTGGATTTTCTATTATTAGAAATGCTTAAATCAAGACTGGAGTGAGGTGGGGTTTTTTTCTGTCTGTTTTTTTCACCCCAAAAAGATCATCTATCCTTCAAGCAGAACCACTGGACTCGAGGTAAGTTCTAAATGGGTTCAGACTGGACAATGACCATGTGAAGACCCATCAGCCTTTAAAATTCATTAGCTAAACTCTACAAAGGAATAGTTAATGACATTAGGAAGAAATAGCTTGGGACTTCATTTGTGTCAAGAATTACACAAATGTGATCATGAGGTACAGCTTTGAAAACTTTTCTGAAACTGATTTATGAATACCAATATTTGGAGATGTGCCTAAAATCTAGTTAAAACTGATCCCAAGTGGTCAATAAGAAGATAAGGATGGTAATCAGTTTGAACATCACTAATATTTTGCATATTCTGTTACCTATAATGCTTTCAGGCTCTTTGGAAAGGTGCAAAATCATTATTTTCCACTTTTTATAGCAGGATGAATTGAAGCCCTGATAAATAAGGTAACTTCCCTAAGGCCATACAGCTTGTCAGAAATAAAATTATAGTCCTCATACCAAATTTGCTTCTCCAGCCACTAAGCGATCTGAGCACTGCAGCCCTCTTGCTGTATGGGTAGCACAGTATTTAAGGAAAACTGGGTTTTGAATTATGTGCCTAGGCCTCACTTGTACTCTCATATGTAGACATCATGTGTTTCCCAAGCCAAATGTTTCTTTTGCAGAATTCACCAGCCTAGGCAAAAGTGGTCGTTCGTCATCTCTCATGTGAGCTACGAGGGAGGAGAGATGAAGAAAAACGAATGACATTACTGCCAGTCAGAACATCTGAATCGCCCAGTACATTTACTCCTTTAAATATCTGCTGTCTTGTAATCTCCTTGGAGCCAAACTGAGTTTTATTCTGTTCTTTGTATTGCAGCAATGCACTTTTGGCACTTAATAAATGAATAATGATTTTCAACAGTATTCAGGAAAAAAATATCACATTTCAAGTCACTGTTTGACAAGCGTGACATTGACTGCAACACTTATCAGACAGTATTTGGAGTCGCCATCACAAGTGTTTAGAAAAGTTTCCTAAATGCAAAGGTTTAATGAACATTTACTCTCAGAACTATTACAACTCAGTATGTAAAAAACCCACTCTTTCCCCTGAAAAATCTCATTGTTAAAGATGTTTTATAGTCTTAAATATGTTAATTCAGTGGAGTAATGCTCAAGTTTATACACAGCCATCACCCCTCCTGCACACATGAACCTCTCCCCGTAAATGTGAAGGTCAGGCTACAGTCAGGGAAACCAGTCTGAGAGGCTAAGCATCCATTTGGCAGCCCAAATGCACACCAAACCACCTCAGCTCAGGCAGTCCTCTCAAAACCTTTTCATAATCTTTCATTTTTACCCCAAAACATCCAGATCGTCTCCCACAAGTCTGCAGGAAAGCATCATTAAGCTTACCACAGCCCTGGTAACCAGGCAGGAGATCACAAAGTCCTAGTGCCTTTATATGGGGCAACTCTTGCCACAGGAGCAGCAGTTAGACACACTAAAGTCCTGTCTTGCAAAGTAGTTACTCACACCAAGTCCCTGTCTATGTTCTGAGACAACTCCACAGTAAAGGAAGAGCCCAATGCAAAAAATCAAGAAAGTAGCATTAATATTAACACTGGTGAAGGCTAAACTAGGTATAGTGTATAATTATCTACATAATTCAAGTGAATTAAGAAATTATTTCAACACAAGATAAAGAGATCTACTAGTAAAAAACTATTTTAATGGACTTTCAAAAGTATTTTGAACAGATATATAGAAAGTAAATATCTGTACCTGTTCATAAATACTGTGGATTATCAAGAAACTGTGACACTTTGCAGTCAACACTAATTTATGCATTCAGGGAACACAATCTTGTTTTCCATGGATTTATGAAGAAAGATGGAACACACCAAGTGCACATTTCCAGTTCAGATTGTTTTCCTAGACATGTGCCCTGAGAGCATTTGGGAAAATCATAGAATCATACAGTGGTTTGGGTTGGAAGGAACCTTAAAAATCATCTCTTCCCAACCCCCCTGCCATGAGCAAGGAACACCTTCCACTAAAAGGTGAAATGAACACAGAGATTTACCAGTTCACTTACCACAAATATTCAGTGTCAAAGGGAAACAGCACAGCAACCCTGGGTTCTATCCCTGCCTTCATAAAAAGTCAATGTTGTTGTCACATATAACGATGTCAACCTAAAGGAATTCTCTCCTTTCTACTAGCAAGTCACTGGAGAGCTACACTTGTATCATGATTATTTCTATTATATTTGTTATATATTTTAAAAAGTGGTTCCTATTTTTATATTAAACCCTTGCCACAACTTCTCTAAGTCACCTCCAAAGGAAAAAAAAATACTTTTAAATAATTTAGATATCCATCCACCAGAAAAAGATTCAAGGTCTGTGCAGGGCAGTTATTCTGTCATTTTCACAAGTGGTTTAAAGGCTTACCTGAAATAGAGCTGAAAAACTATTTTTTTCTGCTGCCTAATAAATCTAGATTAGGATGAAAAAGAAATAAATTGCACTTAAAAAAAAGGTAAAGCTCCATCACAGTGCAAAAAAGATTTCAGAATTGAAAACATACCTCTTGGCAGCTCCTAGAACTTCAATTCCATCTTCATTCTCTTTGACTTTTAAGTATTCACTACTCCAGCAAGCTCCTTTATTACTTAGCTTTAAGATTCCTTTTTTCATAGTCCTACTTTTGTCCTTTGCTTCTTGAGTGTGTCAGTGGAAATGTGGTATGATCTGCCCTTGAATTAAATATAGTAAACAGCTCATTGGAAATTAGTTTCTGGTCATCTGACTGAGTTGAGCCTCTAGATTAGCTGCTACTGTAGAGTTTGCCACTGGACTGAACCACGGCAAACAGCACTTTCGGTTATGTGTTTCTATGAGTAATTTCTCCTTCAAAGCTGACAATAACCACCATCGTTTGGTATAACAAAAGGGTGAGAAGCAAATGAAACTATCAGGATCTGTATCACCTGCATAATACATTGAAGGGGTGGTCTGAGGCATGTGAAATCAAACAACAGCAGTGAGTTGCTCAATTGCTTTTTTTCTTCCAACACCCTGAAATACTGTCTTGCCTCAATGTGCCTTTAACAATATCTCCATTCTCCTTAGATAGATTGATATTCCCACAATTATGTAAAGAAAATATATTTCTGCTAACTTCTCTGTCTTCATGCATTTACAATTATAGAAGCTGTTAAGACTGATAGACCAAACACGAAAATTTACCTAACTTTTCGTAGGTTAAATATCTAATCTAATCTAATACATGTCTGTGTTTTGATAAATATATGCAACTACAATAAACATAATTTGCAGTTGTATTTTTTGTCCCTCAGACAATCACAAGTTACAAGACTAAGCAAATTACTGGCACACTGCTATGGTTTATGACTTCTTGGTTTGAAAATTCTGAGATCTTACAGTTTGTTGTATATCGTGCCAAACTGCATGGGTCCAATGGCTCACTGGTTGATGACTTCCACTTCCGTAAACAAAGTGCCTTCTCAGAACTTCACAACAAACTATTACATAAATCTCTTACCTTATTGAGCCCCCGTCCCCCATTTCATTCTGATAACAACATGAATACCAAATTCTTGCTGCTGCCCTGCAAGCACTGATGATTTCCCTTAGACCGCCTTGGCATGCAGAGAGAACACCTCCACCAAACTTTTCAAATAACATTACTTTATCCTTTAAACCTTTTCTTAACTTTACCTCTGCAATGGTATTTCCAAAACTCTTCCATCTGGTATTGATTAGGAATAAAAGCTTTACTTTAAAATTCCACTGTGTTAATTTAGCTCTTTCCCACTATAACCTCATTTCCCTGTTTGCATCCTGGCACACATACTGGAGGCATCATGGGACCCAGAGACAGAGGTTGTGCCTATACTTGTAATTTAAATGTGCCTGAGACTATACTATGGCACTGAGGTAAGCAAGAAGAGAATGCAACCATATTATAAACCATGTTGAGCATCTGAAACAGGGAGGACATGTGCCAACAGCCTGGAGGGAGTGGTCCCTCACCTGCACCAATTCCTGGACTACATGTGGGAATCATCTGGGAAAGTGCTACTGGGGCACAGAAAAAAGCCCTGCCAGGAACTGTTCACCCAAAATATCAGCAGAATGGCAGTGCTTGGGAACATCCTGGATGCTGCTTGATTTACAAATACAGCCACAGCAAACTTTCTCCTTCCTAGTTGTCCATATGGGGCTTAAAAGAAACCCATACAGGTGTTTGATTAGGTCCCAGGTACTTCTGTAATATGTAACAAGTATAACCGGGTAGAACGTACTTTTCTGTAGCAAACAGTTGTTTTATATAACTTCCCAAACTGAAAACAATACACCTACAGTGTGCAATGTCTTATTCTCGTGGCCATATGAAAAGATCGTATGAAAGGAGCTGGTAAGGGATCAGACACTGAAGCTGATTCCAAGTACTTGAAAACTGAAGGCATCTGAATGCTAGGTGTGGCTGTGTCTCAGCTGGTACAATGAAGTACAAATCATGAGAGGTACTATTTGATTTAACTTGAGTGAGTGTTGCCAGCAGGTTGAGGGAGGTGATCCTTCTCCTCTGCTCTGCACTGGTGAGACCACACTTGGAATACTGTGCCCAGTTCTGGGCTCCCCAGTAGAAGAGAGGCATGGATATACCAGAGAAAGTCCAACAAAGGGCCATGAATGACAAAGGGATGGGGGAGCCTCATCTGTGAGAAACCTGTGACCGTTCAGCCTGGAGAGGACAAGGCTCAGGGGATCTCTTCTATTTATATCAATGTCTGCAGGAAGGGTTCATAGAGGACAGAGTCAGGCTCTTTTCAGTGATGCTCAGTGACAGACAGGAGGCAATGGGCACAAACTGAAACACAGGAGGTTTCCTCTGAACACCAGGAAATGCTTTGTTACTCTGGAGGTGTCTGAGCACTGGCATAGGTTATTCAAAGAGGCTGTGAAATCTCCAATTCTTTCAGATATCTGTCTTATGGAGAAGGTCCTAAACAACCTGCTTTAGGCAGCTTTGCTTGGTCAGAAGTTGTGGAGAAGGTCACCTTCCAACTTCAGCCATTTTGTGCTTCTGTGATTATCAAATTTCCCACTCTAATAAATTTGAATCTTCAGGTGAAGTTCAGCAGAATGCTATTTCTCTCATATCTATGTATTAGTTTAGATGCAAACAGAAAATCTGGATGCTGAGGAGCTCCACGGGGAAAATTATTCACCAACAACTGCTGAAACAAGTGATCAAGTCCTCGTCTCCATATTGTACAGACTTACAGGTGCTTTTTGGGGGTGGTTTTTTGTTTGGTTGGTTTTTTGTTTGTTTTTGGTTTGTTTTTTTTTTTTTTTTTGAGGGGGATAAATACCACTCCAATGGTAATAAAAGTAGTTTTCAGATCTATGTTCTGACATGCAAGTTACACATGCAGGATTTCTTCAGTCATCTACGATGGGAATGTGTGACATAGCATACTATTAGAGATAGCAAAATGCTTTAAGTTCTAAGGTTCATAGCCTTGGTAACAATTTAAATAACCTGGATAACAGAGAACATAAAAATTTCAGTGGCAAGATATGAATATATATTCTAGCTTTTGACATGTCACTTTCAAATGCAAACAGAAATTAATAGAATGAAAAGAAGAAAATGTCATGGAGTGGAGACTGGGGTGCACTTGGACTTTTTCTATCTATACTTTGGTCAAGTGGTCCATTTTTTAGTTCCCTAAATTCATCATGTTTTATGTTTCATCTTACATGCTTTACTGATGGCATCAATACAAGCAATATTGTTCTTAAAATATTTTCATTTCACCTTAATGATGTTGACATCACTACAATTCCTAACTGATTCTTTTGTTCTTTATATGTTCATTATCTATTCAGGTATACTTTTCAGCACTCTCAAAAAACCTATTACATTAAAAACTGCTGTGGTTTGTTTGTTTTTCTGAGTAAGGTTAGTATTCACAAAAATGCTATGACAGCAGACATTTAACTCTTTAACTGAAAACAGAAGAAATGCAGTTCTCCAAGATTCTTCACAAGTATGTCTCAATCCTACATGTTGAGACTGCACAGATATCTCTTTATCTAATAATTTTCACCAGAAAGGATGTAAAAGAACACCATCACAGATTACATAATACGGGTGCACTTTTCATGAACCTGAATAAGACCAATGGACTGTTTCAACTGGACAAGACCATGTTGCATCAGACTGCACATCAGCACAGTACTCTACATCTCATTACAAAGTCCTGAATGCATGTTTCAGGGGTTTTCAAGTGCTGAAGTCAGTAGCTCTCTTGCTGGCAAATATAAATACATTGTATCTGAAAGAGACAGTGTTATGTATTTGTCAACATTTTCCTTTCAGTTTGGCAGTGTAAATTCTGAGGATGAGTGAGTGAGTGGATGGGAAAAGAGCCCAAGTCACACAAGGGAATTGACATATCAATGCCCATTGTTGACTAGAAGCTCCTTAGCATGCTGCTATGAATCAACAGACACTTCTACTTTCACACTTACAGAGATCTGTTATAAAAGACATCTCAGAGCTCCGTTTCATCTTGCTTGCCTTACAATGTTTATATGCTGCCACTGAGACAGAGAACAGATGTGATGGATTAACTAGCAATAAATCATATGGCAGTGAACACACAGCATTATCATTCTAAAGAGGTAGCATAAAGTATTGCTCTAGAAAAAATGAGAACATTTCCCTGTAAATAGATGTTTCGTTGTCCCATACGTGACCATCCCAGCCTGTGTCTCAGTCTCCAAACAGTAGTGCTTTATTTCACTTTTAAAAACTGTAGTAATTATTCACTCAGGTTCAATGAAAATTGAGATTATTCACAGTCTTCAAAGTTGTGATACTGAGCACCATGTCCCACCATTTTCTCTATCATTAAAGCTAATGAAGAAAAATTTTCTTACGACTGGTAGAACTCCCACCAACAAAGCAGCAACAAAAATGAAGCCCTGCCAGTCCAGTCACATCCTCCCCAGGGAGCACTTATACTCCCCCGGCATCTATTTTCTGATGGCAAGATGCCGACTCCTACAACCTCCACAAGGAACCCAAGAGTCATAACATCCCTCATTAGTATTTGCACACCATCTGGTGACTATTACTGAATTAACTTCTCACAGAAAATAAGTTTTTAGAATATAAGTATAAAGTTAAGCCTTTGATATGAAATCTTACTCTTCTTCTCCCTCTCCCCACCCCAAAAACAGAAGAATTTTTAAAAGAGAAGAAAGAGGAGTGTGACAAAGATGCAGTTAAAAAAAGTAAAGATTCTTTCAAGTGCCCCCATTGTCCTTCTTCCCAATTTATGAAAGTATAATTTAGTGCACACATGGGCTGTTTGGGTACAGCTCTTACTCTGGTTTACTTAAATAGCATGCACACTTGTTGGGTGATGGAAAAAAAAGAGTGATAATTTTATAGTTACTTTACTCCAATCTACCTTTTTTTTCTGTGAAGATACTCCTAAGATTAAACTCCTGTGTGTTTCATTTGTCCCAGCAAGTCCCAAGGTGCTGCAAGGGCTTTCAGATTTTGAAGTTCATTTCCCCTGTAGTACTACCCTGGGAAAAGAGAATAAGGTAAATCTTCAGGTTTGAAGTACCAGTTAAGGGAATTTTTTTCCTTTGGGAAGGGGGAAAAGCAAGAATGTTTTTGTAGTTTGATTTCTTTGCATTTCTTTTAGTGCTATTTTTTTCAAAGGGAAGAAAATCCTGGCAACACATAACTAACCATTTGATTTCACTGATTGCAATTAGAAATTATCACCGACTACTATTTAGAGCAAAGCTGTGACAACGCAATATAACTGACATGGTATTTATTAGTTAAAATAGAAACAAGTTCTCCCCAAAAAAACCAGTGATATAACTATCTATTCAGATAAACCACTGGGTTTCAGAGAAGCAAAAGTTTTGATGCTATGGCAATTTTAGGAAAAACAGCTGTTCAGGTTACATGCAGCAGTTATCTTTTAAATGAAATACATTGGTAATATTAAAGGAATTTTAATGCAACTGCAAAAAATTAAAAATAAAATACCAAGGACCATATGGTACTGCCATAAAACATTTATGTCCAAATATTTGCTCTCATTCTCATCCAATGAAAACAAAGTCCCAACTAGGAAGCAGAACTCATTTCTCTCTAACAACCAGTAAAATATCCCCCTGCCAAATTACAAACTACAGCAAGCAAATTCCTCCTTGCCAATCATAACTGAAGTCAAACTTTGTCAGAGAGGGCAGGACGTATTTCAGAAGTTGGACCAAAACATTTTACCATTCACCAAAAGACCCCACAGTACCTCAGTCCTTGTACAAAAACTGCAGTGACGATGATTTTTCTCACCAAAACACTTGAAGTCTTAATATATTAACACTGAAATATATGGGTTAGTGATGTCCAGCATAAGTACAGCTGTTTGCAAGACCAGAATCTAAGCACAACTGATGATGATTTTTTTTCTTAATCAGTGCTTTAGCCAAGAGAGATTGGAAGCTATTTGAATTGCAGTCCTGGAAATGTTAGATGTCTGATTTCAAGTTTAAGGGATCCAGATTCCACGGGTTAAACCTCTTCAGTTATAATGCTGAACATTCTGGCCCAAATCCAACAAAACACTTAAACACATGCTTGACCTAAAAGAGACAGCTGCAGAGAACTTAAAAGTTAAGAATTTACAGGACCAAGGAAAGAATGCTTAATACCATTCAGGATCAAGCCTAAATACCACCAATCTCTTTAAGAGACTTTGATTTCTGAAGGTTCTTCCTTCTATAATTTAACACAGAGCTATATGACAATCTGACTGGTCTGTTCAAACCTGACTGGCATCAAGTTCATCTATATTAATTTTCCATAAAGAAAAAAAATGAAACCCTGATGAGTTTTCTGTAATTTTGGAAGGGGAGAAATGTAAGCACTGTCTTAGTCTAAAGTAGGAGCATTGAGTACAAAAGGTGACGACAAAGCGTGCTGATCTTTGACTCAGTACAACCTAGCCCTTAATTTAAACTATACCATAACAGACCAAGATGGCATTGTAATTAAAAGAAATTCACACAAACTCAAAAACGTAAGTAAATATCAGACTTTTTAAAAACAAGCAGAAGGTTTTCACTTGTGGTTTTGAACAGACCTTTTGCTTTGTATAAAATGTTCACCAAGTATATCTCATGTACAGACTCAACTGAGTTATAAACAGTGCTGCTCATGCAATCACACTCATCAGAGACTCTGTTACTCTGGGTGTCACTGCCTAGAGCAGCCAGCTCAAGGCACACTGCACTTGCCCTGAGGGCACCTTTGCACCAGGCAGTGGAGCTCAGCACCCACATCCTCAAAGCAGAATTCACCAGGCACTAGCACCAAATTTGCACTGATTCAAAGTCCCTACAGCTGTGCCTTCATAAAGGAGTTCTTAAAGGATTCATCCCATCTGAAAAACAAGACTTACTAAACATAGTTATACTTCACAGTGCCAGAGCATTGCTACTCCATGGAGCTGAACCACTCTCACTCCTGACCAGCACCAGCGTGCTGGGTGCTCAGTGCTTAACTCCCAGTGTGTCAGTCCCAGGGGAGGGGGCAGCTCCATCCAAAACCCTCATCAGTGAAAATCATACTCATGTCCCACAGTACTACAAGTCACAGTATTTTCAACTAATTCAACCATCTGTCTGGTTAATATGAGGTGGCTTTAGGCCTGAATTTCTTTGCTGTTCTGCTTTGACTTCTGAAAACAGTCTTTGAATCATAAAATAGTTTGGGTTGAAAGCTCATCTAGTTCCAACCCCTCTGCTGTGGACAGGAACACCTTTCAGGTTGCTCAAAGCCCCATCCAGCCTGACCTCAAACACTTCCAGGAATGGGGCACCCACAATTTCTCTGGACAACCTGTTCCACTGCCTCACCATCCTCACAATAAAGAATTTCTTTCTAATATCCAATCTAAATCTACTCTCTTTCAGTTTCAAGCCAAAGTGTCCATTCTTCCATAATTCTCAGTATTTTTTTCCTCCTGCCACTTCAATGTAAACATAGCACAGACTTTAAGAGAGGAGGATATCTATTGTTTTTATGAAGGCACTATTCATTTCTCCCAATAGAAAACTAGTTGGATTTTTTTTCTCTTAAAAAGGGAACTAAGCTGCTTCCTACAGATTCTTATCAGAAAAAAGATAAGGCTGAAGAGGCATTGCTGTCATGAAAACTGACCCTTATATGTAACTCAGAATGCAGATGCTTTTAAAAAAAATGTTTTGAACAGGAGCACAGACTTTTAACAGAAAAGCCTATTTATGTTTTCTGCAGTGAGAAATCATAGAGTTAAAGAACCTACGTAAGTTGTTCAAATTATTTTGAAAAGTGTATTACAATGATTAATTTAAGAAAGTGCCCTCAATTTCCAGCTTCAGAGTGTTGCTTTGCTTTTGTCTGTAACCTTCTAGAATTTTCTTCCCTATTTTAGTTCTTGTACACCAGGACTAAGTAACCTCCTCTGATAAGAAAACAGATGGAGATCTCAGAATCTTTCATTGCAAAGCATATTTTTAAAAAAATTGTAACCATTCATTTTTTTTTCTTCTAACACTCTCCAAAGTATTTTCTTTCTTGAAAAGTGTGTGCCAAAAGTGAACTCAAGGCCCCATTGGATTTTCATCAGACCCCCAAAATAATATCATTTTCCTATCCTTTACTTGAGATTTCTCCATTTGATATACTCAAGCATCACATTAGCTTCCCTACTGTGTTAGCTGGCAGCTCACCTTTAGCTGATTATTTACCAGAACTCAAAAGCCTTTTAAAGCCACAGCCTCCCAGAACAGGGTCTCCATTTTCCAAACACTGGCTTTGTCCCAAATTCGTCTCCATTTGGCCATACTACAACACACATTGCCCACCTCCACTTATCTAAACAAGCAATCTGAGCTCACTGTTTATCAGTGATCTGTCATGCTCATCTTCAGCCACTTCCCCTACCTGTAATACTTATGAGTAATACAAATTTTCTATCCAAAACAGTGTAATTCAATAACAAGTTGATTTTATATCAGTCTGCCAGTTAACTATGAAGCACATCCAGTAAAGTTCTTGGCACATGCTTAAACCTTAAGCACTTTACTCACACTAATGTTAAGTACCTTGTTGCCTGCACACCCAGGACTCGGCTACAGAAAGGAAATAAGATACACCAGCACGATCGATCTGTACAGACAGGACTCCAGGTTTGGCATGTCATTCAGAGATTTCAGGGTAGCCAGCAATAATGTTTAATACAAACAGAAAAAGCTGAGCTCAGACTGAGAAACGATTCATGAAAACAGTGAATCCTTTGTATAGAAAGTGTTAGGATTCTTTTATCTTGTTCTTGTATTTTGTATAACACCTGTACATGGAAAAGCTGGGGTTTAGACAATAAAATACTTCTTGCTCTAGACATTTTTTTTTTAAATTCACTCTACTTACATAGGAAAGGTCACAGCCACTCTGCTTGCACTGTGCTTGGGAGGATTAATCCCCCTACCTGGGCTTGTATTTGATGATACACTTTTGGCTTAGAAGAGAACATTGTTTGGAAAATCTGTGTTTCTATACACCCTTCCCCCCACACCAGCTCACAATTTTTAGTATTTCTATTATGATGATTGGGTTTTAAAAGAAAGACCATTGTTATGAGTTCATGACACTCCCTTTGAAAGAAAACAGAAAAAAAAAAAGGAAATATGTACAAATTTACCGTACTTATCCTGTTTCAACTCTTAACATGCTGGATGCTATCTTAAAGGATACTGCTTAGTTTTGCCTTCAAACTTGTCATTTCACAAACAGATGGACAAATTTATTTAAAACCTGTCATGACTTAAACCATCAAATATCTTGTATAAACACATCAATAGAATTTTCTGTTGTCTCTGTCAGAGGCTATAGCATTGGTCAAGCTATGGCTGGACTACAGTAGGGATATCGATTAGCTCTCACTTGTTCTCTGAACAAAAAATTGCATTTCACAGATAGACATTCAACAGTTCATCCAGACTAAATCCAAGATATTTTTGTATTCGTCATCACATCCTCTAGATATTTTTAGTCTTCTTCAAGTTCTCTGAAAGGAGGTACAATGTAAATGCTGCTTTCTATGGGCCACCTTTAAAGCAAGGGCATAGAGCATTACTTCATCTTTCATTATGTATATCACACATTTCTAAATGTGATATCAATGTAGTGTAAGCTGCTAAATACATCCTCATTAGCATATATGTAGAGTGAGATTTGCTGCTACTTCCACAGCTAGCTAATGCCGCATCTTAGTGGTATTACCCAGAAAATGTAAATTGGGGAATCCCTGATTTATCTTGTACAGCAAAAAAAACCAACCCGATTTACAATTATTTAGGTTTTGAAATCTGTAATATGGGAAGAATGGCAGGGCAAAAATGGGCTGGATGCATTTTTTCAAATGCCATATGTGAGAGAAAATAAATTCCCATGTTATTTTATGTATTTAGGGTATTAATTCTACTCGGGTCACAGGAAAACAGCTACATATTCATTAATGAAATGCTCTTAGGCTAATTTCCATTTGTATGCAAGCAACATCATCAGGTTTAGTACATGCACACAGTCGTACATACTTACACCGATATCTGCATGAGAAGAAAGCGAACAGGCTGTTGATTTATTACACACAAATTGAATGAATAAGATAACATTTTATTAGCAAGATACCATTATAAAAATGACTATAAATGGATACAGTACAATACAAGTGGTATATTGCCTTATCAGTAAATCTACTGTATGTTAGGACCTGGTACATGTTGTAATAAAAGATAATTAAAAGTACTGAATCACAGAACCATACCAAGAAATAGCCCAGTAACAACAAGATCCATTAGTGAAACAATATGTACTGCCAACCAGGTTCAAATACAAAAAAGTGAAGTCAATTTCTAAGGAAGCATAAAATAAATCTAAAGTCCAGGCAGTAAAAGAATAAAGAAGGGGAGCATATTTCCAACTTTCTCTAAAAAAGACTAGAAAATGACCTGACACCAGGATTTCTTGTTTGAGGACTTTATCTCATACCTTTAGTGAGTATATTTTTGGAAAAGTGGTATTCACGCTCTTCAACTGTTGTAACATAGCTATAGAAATATTTCAGAAGGCTTTTTTTGTAGTTTGAGGGGGTTTTTTGGTTGGGTTTGGTTTTGGTTTTGGGGGATTTTGGGGGTTGTTTTTTTGTTTGTTTGTTTGTTTTTATGAACAGGACTGTCTAGCTTTGGAAATAAACACTGTCTTCTGGTCCTCAGCCCTGCCCCTTTCCCCTCAGGTCAACTGCTTCCCCTCGCTCCCTCTGGTCAGTTTAATATGGAGATGCTGCCTGAGCCTTGTTGTACAGAATAAGCACACAATATTTTCTCCTGGGAGTTGGTTCATGCAAAACACTGCCCTGCTGAGAGAGTGGAAATTTACCCATAAGACATTCTTCCAGCAGCAAGACTCCAGAGGAAACCTGATCAGAATTTTTAAAGACATGCCGTGATTTTCTGTATAATTCATTCAAAGTTTCAGGGAGAAAAAATATAAACCAAATGTTTAAGGTTTGTTATGTTTGGTCTTGACCAGAAACAGATTGAGATATAGTCTCATTTGGGGATAGAAACTGAGAAGACAGCAGTGGATCATTTTCCACAGATTTTCTGCTGCTATGTGTTCTCCTGTGATTTCTTTTTGGGTTTTTTTTTTCCTCCTTCTGACTATCGGTTTATAGTCTCTGCAGCACTTCAGCTGATCAATACACCAGCTCTCCCCCTTCCACACACAGGCAGAATCTTACTTGCTTTAAGACATGCTGGTGATATTTGCAAAGTAAAAAAACATTTTTACTACTTAAGTTTGTATCACGGATTCATTAAGAAATTATACCTCCAAGTAACATAGAACATAAGAAAGGTGATAATTTTTAAGTTGTTATTTATTAAATACACTTGGAAAATCGTAGGAGAATAGTGAATATAAAATCTCTTTTAAGAAAGAAACCTTTAATTTTGGGCCTGATCCAAAGTCCAATGAATGCTGCTCCTTACTTGTGAGTTTGATTCAAAGCAGCTTTATTGTTTAATTTTACCCTGATCGATTTCAGCAGCACAGCTCCCACAATCTTTTATTATCACAATAAATTTAACTTTTATATTTTCATAGTATCTAAAAGTTGCAACTAGGGTAGGATCCAGTATGCCTAGTACTACTTAGAAATACTCCTTTTTAAATGACAGCCCCTTCCTTCTGAGATTTCAGTTGTTTAGTCAGTTTGCAGATGACACAACCCACAGCTGCACATGCTGGCATGATCAGACCTGATGAATCAGTGAAGTTAGCCACAAGAACAAGGACTTTGCAGAACTAAACTTTTATATGGCAACATCTTTAGGAGAGGAAACACTTCTCACTTTTGATCTTAAGCAAACAAGCATCCTTATGTAAAATACAATACTGGGAACTTTTTTTTCTCCCTTCTCTTCCTGCAGGGGTAGGGAGATTGTTTTACCCTTCTCTGCAGCAGTACTGAGACACTACATACATTCTGGTGAACAGGTGTCTCGGTTTTGGAGAGTCCAAAGTCCCACCTGAGTCCCTTCAGGTCTTTGAAATACCCACTCTGGGGAAAATCTATGCCCAGAATACATGGGGCCCCTGGGCCAGTCACAATACAATGTTTCTTCCACTCATTTCCAGTTAGGCTCACGTCGGCTTCAAGCAGTGTCAACTGCTGCGATCCCCCTGTCGCTCCAGAAATAGAAGCTGGTTCTGCCCCCATGTGCCTTGATGGAATCCAGGTGCACTGCACGCCCGTGTCAACCAAGGCTTCGTATTTCTGTGGTTCTGATGTGCCAGGCCATCGGACCCACACTGTCCAAAAGACACGATTTTCACTGGTCTGTACCTGGCTAGAGGCAGGGCCCCTCTAGTTCTGGTTATCATTTGAAACTTGAGCTACTTCCCTTCTGGTAGAACTCCTTCTCTCAGCATTACCATTCTTCAATTCACGCACCCCCGCTGCCAGGACAGAAGTTGGTTTTCCATCCCACCTCCTCATGTCTTCCCCGCAGTCACACAGGAAGAACCACATCTCAGCTCATGGGGTGTACCCTCTCTCCCTACCCGTGGGACGTCTGCTTCTGGTAACAGGGCCTCTGGTCTGCACTGATGTGATTTGGAGAAGGCCCTCTTTCAGCTCCTTCCCGAGTTTCTGATGAGTCTTGTCCACCCTATCTTCCATCTTCTGTATGGTCTCTGACAGACTCTTTTCCACAGCTGCAATTCTTGCTTGTGTTGGGCCGTGCCCAGTGTCTGCATATGCCCGGAGCCTCCTCACCATAGAACTCACTGTCTCATCCCCATCATTCCGTGTCAGCATTGCTAAAGCAGGGGCATTGCTTGGTCATCTGAGAATATGATCTCTATCACTGCCAGTTCTCTCAGGCATTGAATCCCTTGTTCCATGGTTTTCCAGGGGTTTAGCTGCAGCTGGAGGTCTACCTGGCACAGGTATCTTTCCTTCACACCTCTTAAGAGCCGTGTTCAGAGACTGAGAGCTTCAGGGCCCCTTGTGATCCCTTGGTCAAGACTTAAATCATGTGACAGGGATCCCAAATGCCTCGCTTCAGTGCCATCCAGAATTGTACCATCGCTTGCAGCGTCCCAGATTCGGACCATCCAACTTAATATAGTTTCATCATGCCATCAGGTGTAATCTTTCCTCAGGGTACGAAGGCTCTCTATGGACAGGGACTCAGTGATGATTTCAGGTTCCGATTCCTCTGCTGGCTGTGAAGGTCCTGGCTGTCCATCATCATCCACTGAGCGAATGGATTTGGCTTTGTGTTTCTTTCTCTGGACAGGGACAATTGTTATTGGTTTAGGCTCCCTATCTGCTTTAGCTGCAGCCAGAGTGATTGGGGTGTCTGCTGGCTTATTCTCCTGCCCCTCTGGCTGTGTCTTCTGCCCTACAGTATCTAGCAGTGTGTGGCAAGTGTTAGCCAGGACCCAGCACATGGCAATGAGCTTTTCCTTTTCATCAGCGTTGTTATTGCAATTTTCCTTCAGATACTTCCCTACCTCAGCTGGATTCTGAATTCATTCAGGAGGGAAGTTCCAGGCTACTGGGTCAGAAAACTGCTTCAGGGTCTGGCGTACGTCGTCCCATACCCCACACCACTTAAGATTTTCCACAAGTGGGGCAGGTGTCTGGGCAACCCCTCTGGAAATCTCAGCCCTTATTTCAGACAAGCTGGAGACCACATAGAGAAACCCTGAAAGACAACATAATAAGAAAATGGTATCTTTGACATCCAGGGGAAACTGGATGACACTTTCAAAAGGTGACGTGCCAGATCTGAAGGGGAAGAAGGAGATGAAGAACTAGGAATTATCATCCCCTGCTTTTCCCCTAACAAACTGGGTGTAATTGCTAATACATTCCAAAAGGAAACTACCAAGGCTGGAACGGAAAAACAACATGACATACACATTCTTGATGGTTTCCATTACTTCCATCAAACTTCAAGAAATCACTAGCACCAGGGATATCAAAATGGCAGTCATGATTCTTATTCCTCACTTATAAAAGGTGTAAGCCAGGCGCCCAACTGCCCATAGCTGTGGACATGTACTTATGGTTAAGTTCCACAGAAAAATTATTAAATCAAACAGCATGGTCTTACTGCTGTAGTTCAATACAAAGTGATTCAAAGCAAAATGGTGTTGTTGTTTTTTTTTTTTTCGCTTTCACATGCCCCTTAAATTGGGCGCCAAATTTATGTATTGGTTTTGGAGAAAAACTTCAGGAGGAAAGGGCCTCCCCTTTTCCTCCACCAATAAGACAAGTGGGTCACAAGAAGTGAAAGTGGGAAAAAGAAGCCAAACTGTTTATTAACACATAAAAAACCAGGGTAGAACAGGATTAAAAAACCCCTCAAAATATAACAAATTCCCGGAGAGGGAACAGACATATGGGCTTGGACCAGCCGGGGCTACCCCGCGGGCCCACTGGGGCTGCCCCCGCAGGCTCCCCGGACCGGCAAGGAGGGAAGGGAGGCAGTGAGGCAAGGGAAGGAAAGAGAAGAACAAGAGAAAAAACCAACAGAACCTTTTCCCAGCTAGCTGGAACACAAAGGGAACCAAAAAGCAGCACAGTGCTCCCAGTGCACTCCCCCCCGAGCCCTTGGGCTGAGCCGTTCAACCGCCCCTCGGGTCCGCGGCTCCGGCCCCGCCCCCGGGTCCCTCCTAAAGGCGCAGCGTCCTCGGGCACTGAGCAGCGGTTAAGGAACAAAGCAGCTTCATAACGTCACCCCAGGACAACAGGTTTTTAAAATTATATTAGAAGTGGATCTAGGAGTTACAGAAGTGTTGTGAGGGAAGGAGAATTTAACAATGAGAGTTCAAATTTGGTGTATGTTAGCAAGAGAAGATTGAGATGTGATTACAACAGTTAAGATCCTTAAAAGAAGAAATCGCCAAGCTGTAAATGGCTTCTAAATGCTGCAGAAACAGGTGGAACAAGGAGCCATGACTGGATTTTATATCCACATAAAATAAATGTGAAAAGGAAAGTACAATGATATCAATGGCAGCAAAAGATTTTTGGAAGTACTGAGAGAAGTGGTGGATTCCCCACATCCTGATAAATTTGAATCAAAATCAACTAGAAAATCAACACTAGCCAAACAAAAATAACTAATATAACTTAAGAGATAATAATTGAAATTCTGTGGTCTAGACAAAAGACATCTAATTACACTACTGATAAATGTAAAGATCAGAATAACATCTTGTTCAGATGAAAATAGGGATTTTTATTTCATTTTGGTACTAAGAAACTTATATTTCTGTTAAAAAGTTTCTACTTTGGAGAAACAACCTCTTGGGGCACACGTATATATCAGCTCCTGTAGGGTACTTGGTATTCCACTCCAAACCCCATTCTTTGAACTCCACATTATTAGTCTATTTTCTTATCCCATTTCCTAAGGACCTCCCATAGTTACATCACATTTCTGACTATTCATTGGCCACATATCACTTTGTTCCCCTGTCTGTAGTGAGATATTATCTAGCCTGGGGGAAGTTTTTTATCTTGCCCAAGTGTCCAGCTATAAAATAATGCAAACATAAAAAAGAGGAATCACAAATTGTGACTAAGAAGACACATTTAACTGTTGTAATGAAGTAAAATTACTCCAGATGAACTGTAGATAGTCAAGGTAAAATTTGATTACTGCCATTATTCTGAGATGTACAAATACTATTCCAGTCTCCTCTGGTCTGCTCCACAAGAAAACCCGGTACCTGGCAGAATCAATGAGGTGCTGAATCAGACCAGCTTGAATCACAGCTGGAGGATTAGCCTGTATCAAAGGTGGAGACTCTTTTAAGTGGGTGGGACCAATCCCAGTAAGTATGACATGATGCATTGTAATAAAACTTAATGAGGGTTGGGGAAGAATTTAAGCATTCTTGGGAACTGGTGGTCTAATGTTTCTCTGCCTTAGGGGCATGTACAATGTCATTCACTTAGTCACCAAAAAGTAAACATAACTCTCCATTCTTTCATATGATAATGCAGAAAGACAGGCACTATGACTACTTTATGTCCCTAAGCTTAGCAGAGTAATTACTCACTTCATTCTCTCTGCTCTCTGTGTTCCACATGTACCACAAAATAGTAATAAGACATAGGTTAATAATCAAGGAGATTAATTTTAAGCAGGGATTTTTACTAGCTTCTGGGAAGATATGGTCCTCTCTCATTCCCACTATTCCTCTGTGTTTTGATGCAGAAGCACTCTACTTTTGCATGGTTTGAATTCCTCATGATGGCATGCTCTACTTCAACTTATAAAAAAGCATTAACACAAAGCACAAGTCCCTCACAATTGGCCCTTTTACCTGATGTCCACATATGTTTCTATCATTTTATGCCTGTGGGTGGAGGTCTCATCTTTTTGAAACTTTCTCTCTGACTACTCAGAATGTTCATCTCCCGATCCTCAGAACATTCTGAACATCCTTCTTTTCTTCTCATGAAGGCTGTGGAAAATTCATTAAAAACTAGAACACAGAAAAGGTGTAACCTATTATTATTTATTCTCAGTTTCAGGATTTTTGCTTTCCATTCTTCCAAAAATCACACTCTGTGGAGATTCTACATCTACTTACAATCAGTTTAAACAGTTCCATTCTTTTATCCACACATCCAGTAAAACATTTCTTAAGTTAGCAAGAAAAGTTAACCTGGAACAGTGGTCCAACTATTAAGGTCTAATAGAATATGTGCATAGATGTTCTGCCAATTATAAAATATTCCGTATCTTCTAAAAATTCAGGTAGTACAGACCTTTCTAGACCTTAAAATTTCCTCTTGTGCACAGAAGAGCTTGCCTCTTTATCCTTTTATTTGTTTTGTTTTTAAAGTGGGAACAGTGGTTTAAAGTTATGTCTGTAAGTGGGAACCAGGACAGTGATTTGGAAGGGGAATACACAGCATCTTCTTGGAAACTAGTGTACAGCATTTTATTCTACTGTTCAAATTCATGGATCTTCTTTTCAGCAACACCACAGTAAGTAAGAATATGTGACAGTAACCTTGTGAAGAGCAAATGACCACAGGCTTTTCTCTAGTGCTAAAATAGCTTGCACATGGACAAGAAATATTACTTTGCCTAAATCCAGATGTCGCACCTGTTACAGCTTCAGGAAAAGGTCCCAAAATAAGGAATACAGTAGCCTCAAATTCATTAAATATTGCTATGTATGAAGATATATAGAAATCTTGGACCAGAAGATATGTTGATTTCCAAACACAGTCCTAGTGAGCAAGGAAATTCACTGTTCCTTAATTACTGTGCACACACAGTATGGATGACACAAGTGTAGTGATTTGAAAGCATAAACCTGAGTATAGAGCCTAAACTCTTCTTTAGATTGTATACATTGGACAGCAGCCATGTCTTGGCAGTGAGCAGTGTGTATTGCATGTAACAGAGTACAGCACAGGGATCGAGTAATCATAATCATATGGAAAACATTTGTTTTACTTGCATTACAAAAGCAAGATTCACCATGAATCTACTGGCTTAAAAGCTCTTTAGAAGATAGTGGAAGGCAAAGGAAATAAGAAGGTTGGTTAGCAGTTCCTCCAAGATACCTCTATACCACCCCCCACCCCGCTCAGGCTCAGTTTAAAGGCACAGAAAGGCACAAAATTTATTTCTGGGCATAAAGCAGCGATAGGGGATACACATCATAAAGTCACCCCAAGACAGATTATTACTATCAGATCATTTCCTTTGAAAATTTCCTTACAAATTCCTGCTTACATTAAAATTTTACACCAAGCCATACAGCCCAATATAAAATGCATCAATTAGCTATGGCGTTTGTATGCCACACTAATAGTTACAATATGAAAATACCTATAATGCATGAATTAGACAGATACCAGGGATATAAATTTAGACAGAAATTTGCCCAAACTGTGCAAGTTAAAAAAAAAATCTTATTTAATTTCCATTAATGTGAATGAGAAATAAGCTATTGGAAAAAGACCTTTCTAAAAGCAAAGAGCAATTATGCTTCATTCTCAAAAGACCACAGATTCCACATAAAACTCACAATGCATCACCAATTATTTGGAGTTCAAATTGCCTTATTGTAGCAATTGAAACAATCTCAAAGAGTGCAAAAATTACCAAGTTGAAAAATCTATTCTTTAAAGTTTATATGCATTCATTTTGCACATAAACGACCTTAAAATATTTCAGAAGGTGCTGTCCTTTTTAGTTTTAAAAGTAAAAATAACATCTATCACTTTAGTAACACTGTTAGACATCTTTTAAATAGATATTTAACAGAATTACAGACATGTTGGAGAAGATAGCTTATATTCACTGAAAAGGCTACTGTAGTGCATTAGTCTTTATCTAAAGTAATAGGATCTTTTCCATGTATTAACGATCCTCCATACAAAAGATTTCTTAAAACTTTTTAAACAGCTTTATCAAGTCAAGGTTACAAAGCACAAGTGGGTAGCTAAATGATACATGGTTAGTGAGAAAGGTATTGCCTGAATCCATTTTGATTGCTTTAGGAAAAAGAGGAATTTGCAAGGTTTGCTTCTTTAAAACTAAAGTATATTTTAAAATTTACAATAGCATAACAAAGTGATAGTCCTGTAGTGCAGATTTTTTTACTATCTCACTTGCTTCTAAAGAATCTTTAGCAGACTGATACAATTTAAGCTGCAGTGCATTGATTTGTCCCTTCTGACATGATCACAGAGACCAGCACTACACTAAAACCTCCAAAATTTGTTGCTGACTTTCCATTTGCAGCTCTGGTAATTGCAAAGTCTAGCAAAGGCAATGCTAATTTTATGCTATAAATAACTGTTTTAAAAGCAGTTTTTACTTAAAATGTAGAGATATATTCTGTTCCAGTCAAATTCCTGTTGATACAAATAACAGCTGTATTTTTAAGAAGGTGGCTAAATATATATATTCTAGCATTTGCACATCCATGTGCACATTTGTCTACCCAACACCCATCATCCCACCAATGATTCAAGTACTAATAAATGTGTATTTTCTTCTGGTTCCCACTTCTTTGTCTTAATCAAGAGTGTCCAAAAAGACTTGTACACATACACCTACAATTTGTCCATTTTTCTGGTTCAAATTTCAAATCACTCAGGATCAGGAAACATAAACCCAGGCATTTGGCAAAGCACCCAAAAGTAATAGGAAAAAATACGTTTTGTGGAAGAAACGATGAATCAGTCTTTTATTCATTTTTCTGCAAGGTTTGTAGCAAATAAATGAGCCTTTCTTTTTGGTGCTACCACAGCATAAAAAGAGAATCACTGGAACATGCTGGAATAGCCATAAAAAGTGAATAAAAAATAGCAAGAATGACTCTCAAATGCCTACATAAAGCTAAGTCAGGGCTATAAAAACTGCTACATCTAATTCCATAATTTCTTTCTGCGTTTTCATGCAGTCAGCCATTCTGAATTGTCCTGGAGTTTGCTGTCCAAGGATATTGGAAAAACCCTTATCTAATCCATAATAATTTTTTTTTTATTATCATTATTTCCTATTGATGCCATCATTGCTAAAACAGGGTGTTAGCTTCAAACCTAATAATTACCAGAAGAGGGTGTTCACCCTTTTACTTCCCCTCCCACAAGATTTTTTATAGACATACATTTCATTTGATTTTCTGTACACCCCTTAACAGTTTGTGAATTTTCATTTCTCTCTAAGATATGAATATATTATACCAAGGGATATTATATAAATGAGACCATTATTCAAAATGAGAATCTTCTCTACTAACAGCATCACTATTTGCAGAGTATGGGACAAAATAAGTGTCTCCCATGAGTGACTAAATGCAAAATAAAAAGTAACCACTCAACTTTAATAGTTTAAAAATGCTATTAAACATAATGGCTCTTCAACATTCAAGCAGCACTATGTTTTAAGTGATCTTCATTTTTAAAGAACTGTTTTATTTACATTTGAAATATTGATGGTGCATAAAGTTCTGTTCATGTAGTAATGATAGTCAAAAGTATTTAAAATAATTGACACAAGACTGAAGCCATAAGTTTGTTCTGTCCCTAGGATGAGACTTCAGTGCTAAAAATGTAAATATCTGAAAAAATAATAAGAAACACCTACTCTGCTCTGCACAATTCTTGAGAAAGCATCTGTGACTTTCTTAGTAACTAAAAGGAGAAATATCAAAGCATAACCTACCAGGTTATTAAGCAATAAAGTAGTAACTCAATCTGGATTTTTACTGGTCAAGGAGAATTCTGGCTCTGGGTGTATGTTCCCAGAAATTAACTCTTTAGGTAACAACCTTATCATTGAAAATTCTGGATGTAGACAATCTGTTTCAAAATACCACAAAGATCATGCTTACATTTAAAAAGGTAAAAAGATGGAAAGATTCTTTTTAATTTGCGATGCCATCTTTAAAAATAAATTCACATTGCTATTTCTTGTGTTGCCCAGGACTGAAAGACAAAATCGTCAGGAGCCAGTACAAGTGATTTCCCGTATTGATTTGTCTCCTGATCCCAAGCCTGGTGGCCATGCCAGCACAGTGTCCAAATGTGCTCTGAGCTACAGCACAATTTGTGGGAAACCAGACAAATACACACGCCCCTTTACAAGAAAACAAAAAGACTACAGGTCCGATTTATGATGCCACAGTTACTAATGTGCTAGCAGCATACAAAGCTGCATGGGCCTTGAGTAAGCCTAGCAAAGGATGTGAGGTGGCCAGATCCTCAGGATCTGTAACTCCACTGAAATGTGTAACTGGAAGGAAAGCAGGACACACTCAGAGGCCACAACTGGTACGTGTTGTGAGCATAAGCTATAAATTACTTAGCCTTAATCTCTCTTTTACTCAGTTGAATTTATCCAAAATTTCTGTATAGTTCCGTGTGTTCTTGAAGAGCACTCCAGCTTATTGCTTTTCAGTGTAGACAATTGAAAAAGAGAATGGTTACATCCGCTCACCGGAAATGTAACCAGCCATAAGCACTGCAGGCTTTGTAACATACCAAGAGCATGTGTAAACTCAGAAAAATTCTCAAAGTTATACTAGCCTGGACTGGGAGGAAGGGGACCAAATTAATAGCCTCTCCAAAATAAGCCAAAAAGCAGATCAAGAAGTCACTGGTTAAGTAAACAACAGAATTGTCATTTACTGGCTTTCATTCATTAGTAGCTTTACTTTGTATTTTGTAATCAGGAAAAACAAACACTTAGATCATCTAGAATAAATATATATTTATATATGTGTATACATATATAACTGAATATTTATTGTAGAACAAACAGAAAAATTTTCTTTTTCAAACCATGTTTTACTGTTAAGTACAATAACTCTAGAATGGTTTTACACTCACGAATCAAACAAAGACTTGGAGTCAATCATTTTAGAAGCAGGCAACCTCAACACCATTAGCACTCATAGGAGTTCTCTATAGAGCACCAAAAGTATTTTGGGGAACTGGTAATCCAGACACTCAGGTTGAAGGAAAAGTTCCCTATGTAATAAGTAAAAGCAGTAAGAGGCAGTGACTCACTGCAGTGGGATGTTCTGCAGTGCTCCCCAGACTTTTTTACATCAACTTATTTTTCATTTGTAAATTTCTTAAGGTAGCATTTAAAAGACCAAACAGAAAGTGAGACCAGTTGAGGTAAATGTTCCGCATACAGATAGTTAAAAAACCCCCAAACATACTTTTCATGGATTTTTGTAAATTATATAAAGTCACAGGACAGGATAAGAAACAGATTTAAATTACTTGTCCAATATCACACAGCAAGTCAGGGACAGAGCTTAGAGATAATCCAGACATATATCCGTGTAGCAAACTATTTACTTCTTTGCTTCCCGTTCCTTACATCCCTTCCTGGGTAGGTACAGCCATTTACATGCTTCAGCTGCCAACATTTTGCTGATAGCTCAGTTGTGTATCTACACTCACATCTGATTTCTGTCCAACCAAAATCACATCTGGCATTTCCAACTGGAATAACTTAATATTAAAACATGGACACCTCTAATTTCCATTCCTAACTGTCTTTTCTTCATACAGTGTCACAGTCAATACCACAGTATTCTTTGCAGACATGATAAATACCTCTCCTTGCACTGAAACCCTATCACCTGACATTCCTCTTCCTCCAAATCATTTCTACACCTGTATTTTCTTTTCTTTTAGAGGCAACACCCTCCTGTCATTTCATAAAAGTCTCCATATACCATTCACAAGCACAGCGTGTTGTAAAATGTAACTGTGCTTTTTCTGATCAAACTCCTATATACCAGCAACCAGCTCAGCTTTTCTTTCTAGGATCTGGCCTTTTCTTCAAGGCCCTGCACCGCTCTGAGTGCCTGCCTCATTCACATCTCCTCTGTTTTGGTTGTCATGGCTACAACGCCAGCCTCACATCCAGGCTTCCTTTTCCACACTGGAAATTTAGCATCACAGAAACAGAGAATCATTAAGGTTGGAAAAGACCTCCAAAATCATCACCCTACCTTTGACTGAATACCACCTGGTCAACTAGACCATGGCACAAAGTGCCATATCCAGTCATTTCTTGAACACTTTTGAGAATGATTACACCACCACCTCCAGGAGCAGCCCATTCCAATATCTGACCACTCTTTCAGTGAAGAAATTCTTCCTCATGTCAAACCTAAATGTCCCCTGATGTAACCTGTGGCTATGTCCTCTTGTCCTGTCACAGTTGCCTGGGAGAAGACACCCCACCTGGCTACAACCTCCTTTCAGGCAGCTGTAGAGAGCAATAAGGTCCCCGCTGAGCTTCCTCTTCTCCAGGATAATCCATCTCAGCACCCTCAGCTGCCCCTCATAGACTTGTGCTCCAGACCCTTCCCCAACTCCTTTGCCCTTCTCTGGACTTGCTCCAGCTCCTCAATGTCTTTGCTGAAGTGAGGGGTCCAGAACTGGACACAGTTCTCAAGGTAGCCTTCCTACTCTCCAACAGCTTGAAACTCCTGCCCATCTTAGTGTTGTTGGTGAATTTACTGAGGGTGCACACGATCCCCTCGCCCAGGGTCTCATGGACTGCCAGCATATTTCTTACAGTAGCCTTGGAATGAAATTTGGAAAATGGATGGAGGGGGTGTGTGTATCTTACTTTCACAGGAATATTTTCAGATCAGTGTGACACAATAGGCAGGCTTCAGGCTACATTCAAACCACAACACACATCCATTCAGGCTATAGCATTGCATCTAGTGCAGAACAGCTACTTGGACAGCACCTACCTGCTTCAGGGCTCCTGAAAATTACACATTTCTATGAAATTCTCTGGGAAAAGAGAAGCAGCACCTTCTTCCCTTGTACAGCCTGCAGACTCTTGTAGCTACTGCCATTTTTGAAGCAGGAAGGAAGGCAGGGACACTCCAACATGAGATCTATTGCCTTTTTTTGGGGAAGAAAGAATGGAAGTATCTTCAGAAATCCACAGCTGGTGTTGAATTGTGGATACTGGAAGAGATGGCACAGCCAAGATATCCAGGAACTTGTGGGAAGGTGAGGAAGGGATAACACCTCATAAGCAAAAGTGAGACATAGCTACAGCAGCACAATCCCACAAAAACATCACAGAGCTGAGGCTGTAGATTTTGGCTCAGCTGTAATCACATGAAGTGATTAATCTTAAGTATCTTCCATGTCTACTTTTTATCTCCAACTCTCCCTCATGTAATGTCACTGGAGCAGATACCACATTTCCCTTTGTGTCTTAGGAGAAAAAAATAAACTATATGTGTATAAAATGGCTGCTAAGCTGCAATCAGTACCTCTAGGGATCAGGCTATTTTATGGCATGAAAGTTTTAGATTACTGTGAAAGTTACCAACCTCTACCATTGATTGAAGTTTCATCACACACATAATGTTTTTTATCTTGCTTCTCCTAGATTTTAATAATGTCTCTAGTTTGACTTACAGCCCTTATACCACAAAATATTAATAATTTCAAAAGAGATATGATGAAGGCAAACAAATCAGGGGGTGTTAAGTTTTATTTACATATATATGCTCAATTTGCTTTATTCATTGATTTGGTAGAGAAAACGTGAAACAATAATTCATGCTGAATGTACTTGTTCCATTGTACTTACCTATCCATTGCTGCTGTTAATGTGGCATCAGTTATCGGCCTTCACCTTTTAACTGTGTTAAGTGGAGGGAGCAAGAAGAAAGGGACAGCCATCCATTGGCATCAGTGGCATTTTTCAATATCATGACAGGTTCTCATTCGCATGGTAGCAACTGCAGTGAAAATAGGTTGGTTTACACCTGTTTTTCCTTGAGGGAGAATAACCCAGTGACTCTGGGCAGAGCACAAGTCACTGCAGGAGTGGCAGCCTGTCCCTCATGTAGGTATTGTTGATGAACCAGAAGAACTGCCTGTAAAGTCCTTAAGGCTGTGACCCTTAAAAGATGCAGTGGCCAATTAAGTCTAGGGCTTTTTATACATTTTATTTCCTTCAACACTTTTTCAAGGCTAAGCTTTGATGCTTAGGGAAATGGCAAACCAAGTCTTTCCTTATCTATCATATAAAGACATGGAACAATGGCTTTCTAGCCACTTACTGGTTCAGCACATGGGCACGTAGGCACAGAACAAAAATACCTCCCAGTCTTTGGGGAGGTTCAGATCTGGAGCTCTCTTGCTGGGGGTCATCGTCTACCTTATTGTGAAAGTAATGTGAAATGACAACACTTCCCAAATAAAAAGAGACTCCTTTTCTTTTTTAACTTCAGTGTAGCAGACTAAAGGATGAAGCAGAATCCTTATACATCATGGTTACTTTTCTCTCTATTTTAGTGAAAACCAAGGAACCTTCCACGTTCTGTCAACCCAGGCAGTGAAATACATATGCCACAGGTCCACTGTTGTCTGCACAGTCACGTGTGGGCTGTTTGAGTCCCACCACACTGCACTTATGGAATTTGGTTTTCTCTCCAGGGTTCAGCAGTGTCTTGCTTTGTCTCTCAAACAAATTTTGCCTATACATTTTGTAGTTCAAACAAAACTTTTTTGCTTTGGTTTATGTTTTTCACATCAGGGATATCAAAAATATAAATGTATAATTCATATCTCTTCCAAATCATCTAAATCTGCTTTTCTTCTGGTTCGTCCATTCAAGCCTATCTCTGCCCATCTCACCTTCCAGTACTTGAGAAGATGCTTTCCATTTCCTCTGACCAGACTTGATCAGGAACAGCTGGCATATCTCAACAGATAACTCATTTTTTAAAGAGCCCCATCAAATATTTTCTGTTTACATTTACAGAGTTGTTGCTATGTCACTGTTAGTCTTTGAGTTCTGGCCCACTGTAAAGATGACTAAATCAAAGTAAATAGACATGCAATCAAAAAGAAACTGCTTGTTTATGGACAGCTTCTGTTCTGGAAACAGTAACACCGAGCAAAGTCCAAAAGCTGTTCATGGGACATTGTCACTGCATGCCATGTAGCTCTCTATCCTAGGCACCCAGAGATGGTAATTAGATTTTAGATAATGCATTTCTATCTCATACAATGTAATTCTTTTTGTGAGAATGAGACACTGGTGTCCCTAGTTTCTTCCCTGGTGGCTCTGCTCTCAGGGATCAGATGCTGCTCTCTTCTCTCTCATGGAAGAGAAGCCATGAATAAATACTGCTAAGTTCATTCCTACTTTTACAGACTTTAGTGCTCTTTATAAAGAGGTGTCATGGTTTTAAGGACAGTTATGGACATATTTGGAAACCAACAAAAAAAAAAAAAAGAAACTGCTACCCAGATAAGCAGCCAGGGTTCCATAGGAATCAGGGCTCTCTTACGTGCTCTGAACTTCAAAATTCCACAGCACCTGTTGCTGCTCTTGTTCCCATCAAACTAATTCTTTGAGTGAGCAATTAGAGTTTGATCAACATAAAATCTGTGATTTTTCTAATTGTGATTCATTACATCTTCTCTAAATTGATAACTCTAAGAATAAAGACTAACATTTTCAAACCTCTCATCCGAAAATATTACAAAAATGAGCAATGCCCGAGCTTCCCAGAGAATTCCTGCAATATTAACTATACTATTGAACAGACATATATAAATCAAAAAGGTTGCTTCCAGATAAGACATCTTTAAGGAAATACTTAGCCTTCTTTAAATTAACAATTCAGACTTATTTCTTATTTTAAGACATTAGCAGAAGACCACCTAGATGCCAACATTTGCTTTAGAAATTATACATTACCATTTAACATGGAGAATAGATGCCTATTTATGCTCCAAGCTACATAATATTTTTACAGGAATATTCTATAAAAAAATTAAGCTTCCCAAACTGAAAAACATTCTACATTATGTGAGGAATGAATGAAAATGAAATACACTTCATTCCTATGTGAGGAGTGTTTGTGGAAAACTGCAAACCAAAGCCTATTTAATCTAGTGCAATTTATATGAATGATCTCATAGCCACAAAATAAGTCCATGTTCAAATATTTCTGTGTTAGATATCCAACAAATATGCAAAATGGCATTTGTGCAATGCACATGGATGTTGATGTTACAGAACAGCAGACACTCTGCTTTGAGGTATTTTGAAAAGAGAATTTACAAACATTTATTTTAGGAGGTCAATAGTGCATTCTCTCTGCTGCCCAAGCTATTTGTGATGCTATTAGTCAGGGTTATTTGCCTGCATCTATGCTTATTAAAGATTTTTAAAAGCAAACTTTAGTTTGAATTTTACCTCACCATGGAACAATTTTATTTTTTTTTTACTTTTAGAATTAAGTCTTCTAGTCAGCTATCCCATAATGTCTGCAAAGTTTCATTTTACGGCACTCATGTTCCGGCACTCTAAAGCACTTAGTACTGCAAACTCCAGTGCAACAATTTGCAAACTTAAAGTTAAGTACATATTTTTTGGGACCTGGGCCTAATACTTCCTTTCATTGTTTGTATGTATTGCAAATGCTTTCTGTTTCCTTCTGGATGCAGGATAGCTAATTATGTTTCGGTCCCTGGGCATCCAGCAAGCATAAAACAAAACCACAAGCTTATGGCTCTTGCATACTGCAGTTTTGTCCCAGTGCAGGCTGGCTCAAAGTGCAGCTACAGCCTCCCACTCCAGAGCAGCTTTTCCCCAATATCCAGGGAAAGTAATCTCCTGGCTATGCTAACAGCCATCCAAAAACCTACCATATAACTAATTGAACTATTGATTCCCAAGCTAGGCCTCCTATTTAGCATTCCAGAGAGAAAGAAATGAGAGAGAAAAAGGTTTTACAGACACAGTAACACAGTACCGCACAAGCCTTCCTTAGCTTTGTTTGCTTTATGTTCATTTATCATAAAGATCATGTAAAAAACGTAGTTACGATGCTAATGACAGAATCCTACTCCTCTGAAATGTGTTCTTTTTATTTCAAACCACAAATTCTTAAGCAGGGAATAGACATTTTTCTTTAATAAGAAAGAGTCTAACGGCAAGGAGGAATAGAAGAATGGAAAGTGTACCATCACAGCATCACCTCACATTACTTATGTGCCTAGACAGCTGGTAGCACTATCAGTATGACAGAATCTTTCTCAGATGTTTTTTTTTTTTTTTTTGCGTGTTTAGTTTGTGGGTGTTTTGTTTTGTTTTAATTTAAGAGGAGAAAAAAAGGAAAATTCCAACAGAAATCTACTTTGACTTTCATTCAGATTGAAAGATCAACAAACTCCCTTGACAATTATTTCCTATGAATATTAATTAAGTTACTACTGCAGCGTGTTTACCAATCTTTTAGAAATAACACAAGCATTATGGGGACAAGATATAAGTGCTATGAAACTAAAAAAATATTTTTAACATTTGACCAATAGAGATCCTAGTCTAATAATTCTGCATAGCTTTTTTACAGAAATCTATGTATGTTGATAGCAATGTGTGATATTCCTCCATCTTTTTGACAAAGCAGGCCAGGATTATTTATACCGATATCAAAGATATGTACTTACAAAAGTATTCTGTACTGGTAGCTGATCCCAGAATATTTAATTAATATAACTGAAATACGAAAATGTATTCATTTATCTAAATGGCATTATGAGATTCGTTCTTTCTTGTCAAAACATTTCCTTCTATCATAACTTTTTTAAAATGAGGGGTTAAAAGCATTTCTCAACTATTTCTTGGATAGATTTATGTATTTGGAGATCTTTTAAGACATTAATTTAGCAACTTCAGGAAGGTGAGTTCTTCACAAAATAATTTAAATTCAGCTCCAAAAGAGTTTCTAAACTGATTTTTTAAAGGTAGCTTTTGTCAGAAAATAACACTGGGGATTCTTCATACCTATTCATGGCACCTATTTTTAGTTTTCAGGCTATAACAAACAACTTCCTATCTGCTAGCTCTGAAATTTCCCTAAATAGTTAAACGTGTTGATATTTAAGAGCTACAGTTTACTCTAGTCTCGTACTTTCAGATTCAGGCAATGAAACTGAAAAACACAACAATGGGCAACAGCCTAAACTAGTATTGCCCCTGCTGGTTTTCCACTGGGATTATAAAAGTGTAAATTTTAATCTTATCTAGGACAGGAAATCTTCAAGGGAAATACTTCTTTCTACTTGTGAGGTCCACATACATGTAAGGGGAATGGAGTGACATAAAAGCCCTAGAAGAGATTTCCCCAGAGAAGGAATTACCTCCTTGGGGTCCCTTTGCAAGCTGTGATGAAGCAGCAGTTGTGTGAAGACAGCCAAAGAGATCTGTCAGAACAAGTTTTGCAGTGATTGCAGGCAACACTGCACTTCCAAGGCAATGCAGGAAAGTTACTATAACTGCAAGAGTGGTGATCCTAACTTTTGCAGGCATCACTTCCAGAGCAGTCAAGCATTAGGTAAAAAAGGAGCCAAATTAAATACCATAATTCCATTTCTTCCTAAGAGTCTTAAAAAAATCTTAGCCTGCATTTTCAGTGAGGACTGTGTGACAAACACTTTGCACAGCTTAAAAGCAATGCTCGCTTCTGCAGAAGAACTCTTGGGGCAGGAGCAGCCTGAGGGAAAGAACAGCCCCAACACAGTTGCTCCAACACCAGCCTACATCATCCAGAGATCCATGATCCATCTGGGGAGAGAATAGCTGAAGAAGCAGTGTGGGAGCGCAGATATATGGCATCAAGGAATCAGTCAAAAGACAGGAGCACATATATTGCTCTGCAGCTATTTGAATATTTACCTCAAAAAAAAAATCAAACAGGTACTCATGCCTGTTCTGAAAGGAGGGTAGGAACATTACTGGTATTGTTAATGCGAAAAGGGTCTTTTGCCCATGAATTTTTTTCAAAGTTTTCTCATGAATAATAATCAGCCCTTGACATTTTGCTTACATTCTAAAACTGGTGTAGTAGATAACTGTTGAGGTCTGGCTCTTGTTCCATCACATTTTGTAGTTATTTACTGATAAACTCTATTCAAATCACTCTTGACAGCAATTTGGTCTAATGTGATGAATACATCTTCTTTGTGAGAACTGTCCATAACACGCACAATGAAGAGGACCGTGTGTGTGGTGGTGCAGGTGGCTCCAGACAATGTCTCCTGAGAACTCAGACAACCAACTGTGCTAGTCAGAAACCCAAGTTTAGCATGTAACTTTCAGTCATGCTGAGAACCCACGATTCCTTTGTTCTGCTGCTTGCATGTTTTCCCCTGATTGGTTAATGTTTTTCCCTCTTTGCTTTATGTATGAGGTTGTCTATATTCATTTCCCAAGTTTAATATGTATCAGCTCTAGAAAGTTCTTTGTTCCTCGACACCCCATTTGTTCCTTCCCTAAATCCCTCCTTGGTGTTATTTCCATTGGTTCCCTTGCACTCAACCCTGCCTCCTGTCAAGTATCCCATTTGCTGTATCCCTTATCCCCGCCTTTCCTATCCCGACTATAAAATCCCTGGACCCCTGTCAGATCCTCGGCTCTCCCTCCCCTCCCGCCCGTGTCTAACGTCAATAAACTTTCTGCTTAGAAATTACACGGAGAGTCCCCTCTCTCTCCCTTCTTTGCCTCTGCCTGCGTGCCTTCACGCCCTATTTAGGGACAGCCCCCTCGGGTGAGGAGCGCACCCTCATCTGCCTGCGCTTCTGTGTGTGTCTGTGCCTGCCGTGGTGCAGCAGTCGGGTTGTGGTACACCTCCGGGCTCTGTTTGAGCTAGCACGCAAAAACCTGACACGTGTGCACTCCTTCTAGTGTTTTTTCACTGTTAGAAATGGTGGCTCTGTGCTGATGCCCAGGAACATGTCTAATTTCTCCTAATTTACCCTTGTTGACCAAAGCCTATGGATATTAGAGGAGAGTTCAGAAGTAAAGCCCAAGACACCCCAGCAGAAGGCTACCTTAGTTTTCATTCTCTTCAATAGCTAACAAAAATCATGAGATCATCATCTAACTGCTCTTCCATTAACTGTGCATTTCCATTCTTCTTAATTATAATTATTTTCATCTTCTATTATAGAATCATCGAGAGCATTTTCTTATCAGCTCTGTCATAAACTTTCTAAAATATATTAATTCTACATCACCCCTCCGTACCTCAAACTTTGAGGACTTCACCATAACTTCCAGCACTATTCCTATTGATATTTAAATCATAAAAACATTGAATATTTTTGGTTGGAAGGGATCTTAAAAATCATTCAGTTCCAGCTCCCCTGCCATGGGCAGAGATACCTTCCATGAGACCAGGTTGCTCAAAAAATTAATAAAATATGGAAATCCTGAACAGCTCAATAGAGCCTTGCCCTATTCAATAGAAAGACCTAGAACTTTCATTCAGGAATTCAGCTGAAGTGGAACTGTATCCTGTTCACTGGAGTACAGAGCAGTTGTCTGCAATGTTTCTCTCATGTTTCAGCAATACAGAAATTTCTTGGCCTAGTCAAGTTCCTTTACTATGTTGTTCTGTTGAAGTTTATTGAAATGGGTTCTGGCATGACATGCTTTTGCCCAGACAGGCCATTTACAAGCAAGTGCAGCTTCATCTCATGACTACTGATGAGGTATGGGTTTTGCCAGGAATGCTGAAAAGCATCTTTAAAAACGCTTTGGAAAGGACTTAGGCTGCCAGCTCAGACATTGAAAACAAATATTTTAGCCATCCACAGTCTTGTAATTCACTCCTTCCTCCGTTATAGGGCATTATACTTCACTGATGTACCCAAAATAAAAGATTTTTAAAAATACTGATTTTGAACTGCAACAGTTACATGCAGTGGCCCAGCAGCACTATGGTCCACTTAATGAGGACATTCGTGGTGGCCACCATCTCAGGGGTTCCAGGCTCCTTTCTGGAATTTGACTACTTAACTAGCTTCTTCTTCTGAGGCAGCCTCACTCCTCTGCCTGATTTCTGTGCTTGCCCCAGAATATGAAACTGAAGATTTTCAGTTAATAAAATCTTGGAGATTGCCAGTGACAGACAGTATTAGTTCCAGTGGTGGTAGCACAGTTCAGTGAACTACTTCCCGTTAAATAGCACATAATTATGTTTCCATTTTATCTTTTTCTCCATAATTGCATAAATTCAGAAAGCCTTTGCAAGTGTAGATTTTTTTGAAAGGAACTCTGCATTTAAGGGGTTAAAATGACAATATTCTATTAAATCATCTTTTTACAAATTGAAAAGTGTCATAGACTACATGGTAACAATGCTTCTAATCAAACTAGTGAATTCTTTCTAAGCAATCATCTGAATGAGAAGTAGAGAAATTCTAGCTTTTAAAAAAGTCTTATATTGTCATACTTATTTATTCTGAAAATTGTTTCTTTTTTTGAAAAGGTGGAAATTTGAGCTGCCTAACACAATCACATCAATCAACAAACATAGTATTTTGACTGTATCTCCTGCTACAATCCTAGAATTCAGTCTTTTCTTGCTTATTTTTCTTTTCTTCTTCCAGACTGCTTTGTGACACCTTTAGTATGAAAGCAGCCAAATAAAATCTGCCTATTCTTTCCAGTCTTCTGAAGCTACCAGAATTATAGGGAAAGAGGATGGTAAAACTTCCAAAGGTTCATTACATTATACTCATTGTCTGTAAGTACTGTTTTACTTGCTTCAATTAATTTGGCTTTACAGTGTGCAGAGGCAGCCTGGCAACTATACTTTCCCCCTGCAAAATCATTGTTTCAGCACTGAAGCAATCCTCTCAGTCACCCATCCAGCAAGCACATGAATCATTAAATTCTTAGTCAGAAAAGTTATCTGTCTTTTTGAGATGGCAAAGTAAGTGCAGAGGAAGTTCTTAATAGCAAGAAGACTTTGTTTTCTATATTTGAACTTTAAAAAGCAATTTTGTTTGCAAGCAGCTCCAGAAGAACAAGGTACATTTTGCCCTACGTGCAGGATTCTTGGGCAGTGAATGTTTTCTAACAGAAAAAGAGGTGACATACTTCCATTTATACCTGCACACAAAAAGAATATTCACTAACAATGTACATATGCTCACAGATCTACAGTATTTTTTAAATCTGATTTCTCTAAGAGTTCTTAGAGGGTAACAAAGCAGTGCTTGAGCTGTAAACAAGAGAAGGACCAATGACAGCCAGAGAGCCACGAGGCCCTTCCATCCATCAGTCAAGTTGTCACTACTCCTTCAACACAGGTGAACGAATGTCAAACAGTATTTGCAGCAAGTTAAGCATTCCTACAAGTGTTAGCAGGAGTGTATTGGCTTCAGAAACCTGTTTAAACCTTTTTTTTTTCAGGAAGAAAAACCTTGGAAGGCACATAGCTTGTGTGACATTTTTGCTTTAGATGACTAGTTTCCATGAGGACCTGAGGTAGAGTATGAAGCATTAAGGGACACTTGCAAGACCACAGGTGTCTAACACAAATAGGCAGCCAGTGCAGGGTTGTCAGCGAAGATAGCAACCTGGCACGAGAAATAATAGTAGTGAGTAATTGAAGCAAGGAAAAGGTGTGTCAGATAAGACAGCTGAATTGGCATGTGAGTCTCCCATGACATACAAAGAGACATCAGTTTGGAGAATCAGACTCTCTTCTGCCATCATTCAGAGTCTCTTTCTCCTCCTCTTAAACGTAAAAGAATCAGACAGGCAATACCATGTCTAGCATCACTTGTATTTAATCTTGGTGATCTGCAGATACTCAAGCCCACTATCTTTAGGGCAGGGGCCAGGTAAATGAAGGGGGTTTTTAACTGTAATGCCTAGCTTGGCTACAATTCTGACAGCAAGTTATTGTTTGCTTCTGGCATTTCTTCTCCTTGGCTAACACATGAAATTTACATCACTACCTTGTTTACAGTAGAAGTTTAACCTATTCCAGAAATACATTTTATATATGTATATTTATATATCTATTCCTTTGCACAAATAACCCTCCAGTTTTCCCCCCGGGAAAGCATTCAGCAAGGAAAGTGAGAAAGGGCCCTTTTTCTCCCAGCACCCCTTGTTGCCAGCCCGCAGTGCCTCTGTGAGGCTGATCTCCTGTCACCACCAGCAACCAGGCACTGGGACAGTCTCCTTTGGGAGGCTACCATTCCTAAATCACTTCCTTCAATGTGCCATCATGCTGTACATAGAGAGGGACATTTCTACACTGCCTTCTCAAAGCAGTTCTTGGTCTAAAAAAACCAAAATTACATAGGTTTCATGGCAGACAGCACACTTTATAACATTAAAAAAAATAAGTAAAGTTCTGTCCACAAGGGAAAAAACTGCAAGGGATGGAACCAGGAGATTATTTTGGGTATGAAGCTATGAGATACTTTTAAAATAAAAAACAAGGAAAAAAAGGACTAGGTAGTATATAAACATGACTGAGGGAAAATAAATATTCAGACAAGTTCGGCTGCTTCATTATTTCCCCCGATGCTTTTCAGACGTCTTCACTCTCAAGCACTTTAAACACATACCAAAAATATTTGTTACTCCCTTAAGCCATTTTTAGCCTACCTGCCTAGTGCTCAAATACAATTCCTTGCAACTGCAAGCTGTAGTATTGTGTTAATAATTTTCCCCCAATTCCACTGAGGTACCAAGAGAAACTTGAAAGGAAAATCAAAAATTAAAAGGGCAAAGGGATCTTTTAATATATACTGTCAAACAGCTGTGAGGCCTTAATCCTAGAGGCCTTTTTTTTATCCTTCCGTAACACCTACTCAAGATTTTTCTCTACAGCAACAAAAAGATGCTAAACCCAAAGAATGGATTTTTGAAATGTGATTTTTTAAAACATGGTTATTTCAGCAAAAGTTCTCTCACTGACTTCTTGACAATGCCCAGAAATCGTACACAAATTTGATGAGGAAGTGACTTTAGCCTGTTACCACTTAACCCTATCCCCACCACCATTTCCTTGCTCCAGGACATTTTTGCCCAGCATGCAAATTCAGAGTTGTTGTCAACAGATGGTTCATGCCACATTTTCACTTAATCATCACAGACCCAAGCTGGAAGGATCCTTGAGTAAGATGCACATCACTGATGTTTGTAAAATCTTTATGTCCTTATTCCACTACAAATACAAGCTGAAAGGCAAGGACTCAGTTCTTTAGCATGTTAAATACCCCATGTACCCTGAAACAGACAGGGACCAAAAATGCTCAGTTTGCTGAACACAGTGTAGAGGATGGAGACTCGGTGTGCCCACTTTAAATCTGCTCTTCTCTGCACAAGCACATGCCCCTCAGCAGCTTGACATAAAGCAGTGCAATCCAGGTAAAATGACAGAAAACAAAAGATATCCAAGGCCTGATTTTGGTTCATTTTTCCCTGTGGTAGTTAAGAGGTAGGTAGAAATGTGTCTCAAAGGATATTTCTATTAGCTCGTTTCATTAATTTATCATTAACTCCAGTAAATACCAGTACTGTTCTTGTCTATATAGGGATAGTTAAAAAAACTAAACCAAATGAGCATCTAATAGGAGTAATTGAGCTATGTTTAAGGAGTTTCTGTGAAAGTCATAATTAAAAAATAAATAATGTTTTCATTTAAAAAATAAACTGACTTTAAATTTCAAGTTATGACAATCTCTGTGAAATGTCCAAGAGCAGCGTGAAGGTGTCTCATTAAAACCTTAATACTACAGCTTTTTTTTTTCCAAGCTGAATTTATTGCAGTAGCCTCTGAAGACCAGGGAGAGGAAATATTCTCTTCACTACTACTCATCCAGCTAGAAAACTCAGTGATTAGATAATGAAAAACAGGGCAACCACCTGGAAGCTGAAAAAAATCCCAACTTATTTTCTCCCTCCATGATTAGGGCTAGAATTAGGCATTAATGGATGAGATCTACAATTTCTAAATCCTGGCAGACTGAGTCCCCCAGAAGGTATTGCATCAGTTCCTTCATTGGAGAAAATATTTGTTTTGTTAAATAATTTTTTGTGTGTGTGAAATGTATATTCATGAACTTATTTACTTATACATTCAGTGTATTTAAATTAACTGAATTTTTAAATTCACAGGAACTTTTTATATCTATTAACTAAATTTCAATTGCTTCCAAAAGATGTCCAGAATATAAATCACTAAAGTAGTAGAACATTAAATGCTTGAATCTACTTCAGATAGTAATCTGAATATATGCTTCTTTCTTATGAATACCTTAAATAATGTGTGTAGGGCTAACCAGCAAGTGTTTCTTTTATTGTAAAGGCAACATCTTGTAGCAAATCAACACTCAATAGCAGCTGCAACTTTCAAAATACAAATGTACTGGCTATCAACTGGCACAAACTAACTCTTCTTTCAGAAAGTGGTGGGAAGAAAAGCCTTTTAAAAGTCTATTACTTGAGACAATTTTTTCTGGCTTCAGGCTTTAAATCAGTAATAAAAATGACTATTTAAATTACTTTCATGTCAATCCATCCACCATGATCTGCAGAGAGCTATTTAAGAAGAGAGAGACAGACTAAGGAATATCTTCACTTGTGTTACTGTCAAACCTGGTAAGGTTCATATTGATCATGTCACATTAATATTTCTTAAAACTCATATTTTTGCTGCATTCATTATTTTAATGGAGGAAGATATATACATTATTATGAACACAGATGATTGGCAAAAAGAAAGGAAAAACTTTTTTTTTGCAAAATCATATTAAGGAGATGACACATGACTTAGAGCCTCCATTGTAGTAAAAAGATAGCAGCACCAATTGTCAACAAGCAGAAGCACAACAGATAGATGATTACCCCTTATTTCTCTAATACACACAGCAAGACAGAAAATAACATGAAAGAAGAAATATATTCTGTAAATCAATTAAAAACTCAAAAACACAAGTACCATGTACCTTGTACTATAGAAAATAAAACAATTTAAAAACACTAAAAAGGAGATACTAAGGTGTCTGTAGAAATAATTTTCAGTGAGATCAAGAGTCTGAAATCCTTTCAGAAAGTACTTCAAGGCCCAGAATGAGATGTGCACTGCTACTGCCTTCAGTCTTTCCCCCCATCCTTCTTCCATTTTTTAAAATCCTCTCATAGTAAAAGATCATTAGAGACGTTTATGGACTATCCATTGGACAGTGGCACTCATGTCTTACTTAATTTGGAACTATCTAGCAAGTACAATACACCCTGCAAAATACCTGCCAGCAGTGATGAAGAACTATGTTTGTCTGCACTGAATGCTTACACTTGACCAAATACAACATAACCTTTGCCTTCCTGTGAAGTAAAAGTGGACATAAACAGTCTTCCCAGAAAGGAGAAACCACTCTGGTACTCTTAGGTACCTGTGATAGGGTTGTTACTGTGAAAGCGCCTAACAAGTTAACCAACCACAGTTAATTCAGGGTTGTTCCAGTCACTTCCCAGCAACATGAGACCAATGAAAAACAAGTAAAATCACTATTCAACTATCACAAAAAACCACTCATGTCACTATCTGGGCTTCAAACCCCCACATATCCACCCAGGCTGGCTCTGTACTGGCAACTTCCTTATCCTTTCAAAATACATTTTCCAGCAGCACAGAATTCAATCAGACCACAAAGTTGTAGGTCTGTTCTCTTCCCTCCCAAAAGAATAATGTGGAACATCATTAATAACAGGCCAGGGCTGTCAGCAATATGTGGATAGCACCTATTACAGTGCACTCTTGAAAATAATTACAAATACAAAAAATAGCCATGTGGCAACACCTACAGCAATCAGGAATTAATCTTAAACTTGTGCATCCAAGAAACCAAACATTTTCGGGCAGACACAAACCAGTTCATTTAAAACAAAACAAAAACAAAAACAAAAACAAAACAAAACAAAACAAAAAAGAAGGGTAATGTGTTCTGGTTTTACAAGAGCTGATACCTCTCTCTACAACTGAGAGGTGACAACAGTGTGAGATCTATTTGGTCTGAAGTCTTAGCTAAGGGTTTTCTCTATTTTTAGCAGCAGTAACAATAGCAAGTGGATGAAGAACTGCATGTTTATATTAGACCACAGAACAAACTTGCCACATCTTTCAGTGAATTGCCCAGTCTTTCCTTCATCTGGTGACACCTTGCCATGTGAATTAGCTCACCTGTATTAACCTAACTCCACCTTAAATGCTTTATTTTCAAATGAAAATACGTATTTTTAGGCGCAGAAATACAGGTAGTAGGGGGAAAGTAGAATTTATCACATCAGAGTACCTAAATAGGTAGTTGGGATTTAAGTTTGTAAATCTGACTAAATACATTAATTTATTTTGGCACATCCATTGCTTTATGACAAATTAAAGGAATGGTTCATACCTTACATGGCTGACATCACCAAGTTTCAATATTTACACATCTCCAAGAGTCTCAGGATCACAGATACACATACAAAGAAGAACCAGCTCTGAGAAAGCTGGCACATTTGGAAAAGGTACACACATCTGAAAAGCAGCAGACATGAAGAGAAAAAACACACAAAAATAAAGGAATCCTGAAGGTACTGTTAAAACAAAATAGCAATGACTAATCTGTATGTGAAGCCTGGAAATTAAACTCCAGGACAACAGATGAAAATTAGGGGATGGATGGAAAAACCCTTTCAGACCAGAACAACAACTACCCTGACTCTCTGGCCACTGCAGACTGAGGGAGAAAAGCACAGTGCTGCAGCCAGATTACCCTGCCCAAGAATCTTTGCACAGCTACTCATCACCTCCAAACTGTACTAGGACATGTGCATGAAGGGGCTGGCAAGGAGATTGTGTGCTGTACCCTCTTCTTTTTCACTTGAAATAAAGTCAAGTTCCATTTCAGAGAATCAAGCTCTTCTCAACTGAGGTATAAAATCTGCTGCTAAGATAGGGGACTCTGTCGATAATCAAGTTAGACATGAATAGGGGGAGGGATATTTCCTTCTGTTATACCCAGATTTGCCAAATTTAGGTATATTTGTGACATTTGAGACAGTTAAAGCCATCCATCAGCATCTCTGTCACTAGCTTTGGGCTTGCAAAAATGGAAACAAGATGTTGCCTTGGAATGCAGCTTTGTAAAATTCTGCAAATTAAAAAACACCTCACTACAAGTTTCTATATACAGCTAGAAGCTACTGCTGTAACATGATAAGCAAGATAGGTGCTATCGTACGAATGGTCATTTAATAAAATATTAATAGTAGGATCCTGAACTTACTCAGATTAACTTTCCTATTATTTACACAGAACATCATTAGGCTATCAAAACAGACCACACTCTAACCCAGAAAAACAAGCAGTGTGCTGGGGGGGTGGAAGGAATCAGTATTCTGGTGCAGTAATAAAGGTTTCTTTCTCCAATGATAATCTACTCTGCATAATTAAAATAGCTCAGACTGTTGAACTAATTTTCAGACTGGAGGTTTCTTCCTGTAGCAACACTTACACACAAAGTTTCTACTGCAACTGAATTTAATCGTGAGCCTAATTACAATTTTAATGAATATCTTCAACACTGCATGTAAACTTGCACTTCATAGTCTTGCTATCAGAGCATTCTTAGAAGCTTTCTGCAGTTAATATAAAGGATCATTCTGTGATGCTCATGGTATGGCAGTATTTTTTAAAAGACAGCTTAAACTATATTTGGCCAAATTGAAATAATGTTTAAATTAGGACTGTAATAATTTTAAGTTTTAATATGCATATTTTAGAATATTTTTACAATACATTTAATTAAAGATGAGAAATTTGGGTCTTTCTAATCAAGTTTTACCTTCAGAATGATCCAAACTCTATCTGTTAAGTTTCCCTTTTTGTAAATATGTGAGGTTTACTTACAAATTTTCTCACCAGAGGGCAAAAAACAATACAGGAAATCCTCTGTTTACAGGAGAGAAGACACATTTAATAGCCAAAGCCTAAAATTTGCACCAACAAAATACCAGTTCTAAGGTGGTTGATTTTTTTATGTAATTCTAGTGCAGTGAGCTAAAACATCTGTAGCAGCCCCACATAAATCAGATTATTTTTAATTAAACATGAAAACTCACAATTCACCATAAAGTTTCTTCTTCTATATACAGTTTATTTTATTTTACACCCCCCTCCAATTTGCAATGGCCAGACTGACGGACCATTTGCATTACCACAGCACAGGTTGCTGGTAAAATAAAAGCAACCTGGTCATCCAGCAGTTTGCAGATGACTTTTCTAGGTCCTAAGAGATTGTGACAGATTCGAGATGACAGGATGTGAGCATTTTGTAGCAGTTACTGATGTACCCATCAGTACTGAAGTCATCAATACGGAATAAGCATTTTGGTGTTCCAGGGTTAAATTTCTGTTTAGGTTTCTGTGACAGCCTATTCAGATGTGCTGAAGGTTTCCATAGTGAAACCATTCCACCATTCCACCTATATATTTCAATAGAGAAAATGTCTTTCTTATTTGCTTTAGACTTTAAATCTAGCAGAAATATCTTCAATCACAGAGCACTATTCCCTGTTTTTATACAATAGCAGTGTATAATCACTTCTGGACATTTATAAAACGATGTTGAAACTGGTTAGCTTTCTTGTCACATTAGTCCTTGTGGGAGGCTGTCCTAGAATCCCACTGATTCACTGGTAAGGAACCCCCATTCCATGTTATCTGTTAAGTGTCTGTGCAGGAGGATTCCTCCTCCAGAGCCCATCTTCTTGTCCCCTGCTGCAATGCTTGCAACTTCTGCATTCCTGGTTCAACACAGAGGGTTCTCTCTCCAGCTCCAGGAACCCCCTATGCCAGAACTAAGCCTCCAACCAGCTGTGTCTCACATGTGGCCCTAGAAATAGGCTGCAGTGTTATGAAGCAAATGGGGTGCTCTGTTCAGAGGAGTCTCATGAGAAATGCTGCTATTCCCAGCTGCAACTCTGACTGTGGATCTCAGCTCTTCCCACCATGCTCTGGATATCAACAAAGATATCTGCTATTTAAGATTAAGGAGGAAAGCAGTTCCATACAAAAACACTTTTGGTTGTTTGCTTTGCTTTTCTTGCTCGTTTCCAATGCCCATCTGTATACACTAGGTTTGTTCTTTTTTTTTTTTTCCATGACTTGCATTTAGTTTCATGAAGAAAATTAAAATATTTTTTAAAAAAGAGTTGCTTTTTAAAATTTAAAATTATATTGAGTGGTGGAACTCTTTAATCTGTGCATTTCATGGATAAATTAAGCCATGTTTCAGTAGAAACGTGACTGCTAGAAGAAAAGAAGTTGTAATTTAATTTACTTTCCTTTACTCTGGAGAACATCACCTCAGTACTGGATCATTTCAGCTGTGCTGAAAGGACCAGGCACAGGAAAGGGGAAGACTTTGTTTTTCTGTGAGTCTTCTACTTCTAAACATGCTCTAGCAGATAAGTATCTCTAAGCGAAGATATATATAAATGTAAATATAATTTGCCATACTCTCAGTGTGGAGGCCATTTTTCTATTTGAATAAATACCAGTATAACAATACTGTCCAGAATTTGGAAAAAACAAATAAAAAAACCCAAACCCAAGAAAACTAAAGCTTTTCAGGGATTTGCCAATGTTTAACCACACTTATGCTTGTAACATAGTCCAGAGGTATTCGATGAAGAGGCGACGAGGGATGAAGGGCACAGGCAGAGGGCAGTTTGTTGTACCTCACACACATAACACAAAGCAGCTACAAACAAAACTGGATGATGGAGGTCTTCAGGTGTGATTTCAGGGTTTGTCTAAACTGATCTAGCTGCAAAGCAATGCAGAGAGGTGTAGTTGTATCCCCCTTGTTCCTACCCAGATTTATGTTGCCACTTCTTCCCTCTGCCTGTTCACACACAGAACCTCATCTTTCAGTCCAGCTGGCTGGCAGGTCTGGCTGACTGTGCAGCTTTACACTGCAATATAGCAGGATGACTGCAAGACTGGACAGCCCAGAATCAGGACAACAGCTTCTCTGAAGGTGGCAACATCTGCTCAAACTGCTGGGAACACCTGCACTATGCACAAAAGCTTTACTCTGATTTCAAGTTAGTAACTGATGCAGTAATGACATTTTTGTTCTTTAAATTATGCACGCTGTGGAAGAATGAGGGAACTAAAAGCACGAAGAAAGCTGGAAACATCTGCAAAAAGGAAAACCTAAGGAGGTTCACGCAGCACTTCAGATGTACTTGCAACGAATAGGAGCCAAAAAATGAGAAGTTACATGGGAGGTGGTCTGATTTTTCACATAGCACTGGCTGACTCAGAGCAAAATGTTTAATAATTTTCAGCTATCTTAGAGAAGTGGAAGTATGAAGCAGTACCAGAAATTCAAGGAGCGCTGCATTCCTTGTAAAAATGAAACACGTGAAGTATGTGCTTTTAATCAGGACACAGAAGAATGTGAAATTACAGAGGGGGTTTTGATCAATCTAAGCCAATTTTACAAGTCTAACTAGGACCAGATACAAGGTAAGATTGTAACTGAGATCTGATCATTTTGGAAGAAAAACTGAGTGTTCACTGAAAAATGCAGAATTAACCCTGAGCTATGCAATTATAACTTACAACACAACTATAGTTGTCCAATACACGATAAAGATTAGGGTATTATGAAAGGTAAGCGATTCTCTGACACTGAAGTCACAATTAAGGATATGCAACAGAAGAACACTGGCATAAGATTATGGGTGAGTTTCAAAGTTTGCAGCCATTATGGCAATTAATGTAAGCTGCCACAACAGAAAGAAGCAAGAAATTAAATGAAATAGATTAAATTGATTTTATCACTTCACAGCAGTTTGGAAGCTCCAGCAACATGGGCTGCTGACAAGAAAACACCACCTCTGTCAGCTCACTGCTCCAATACAGGTGAATAGTCTATACCTTGATTTTAACCAAGCAGGACATTGCTTTCGTGTACATCAAGCCAGCCCATGCACCAGGGAGTAGTTAGGAACAGGTAATGGAACATAAATGCATAAAAAATGCAACTTACAGGAATGACTGTTCCTTCTGGGGAGGGAACTAAGCACTAAGCACATGGGTGAGAAAGAAAATGCAACATCAGTAGTGGAAAAGAAATAATTGTTACCATGCTAAAAACTCATCCTACATTCAGTCTCATCAAGCAGATAGACCAAAATTATTAAAGAAGAGTTTGAATCGGTCTTCTGTGGACAAAGTTCACCCCAGAAAACAAAATATAGCTAATTCCATGGCCTGTAGAGATGTTGTTCTTAGCTATGCCAAAAGAGGAGCCCAAGAGACAAATTGTTCTGGGTGTAAAGAGAGAAGCAGATAACAGAGTGAGTATACACACTGTGCATCATTTTTAAAAGAGAAGAAATAAAAGAGATAGAGAGATCAAGACCATACTTTATGTACAGCTAAGTTACACAGCAAGGAGCAAGTGTGTAAAATGCAGGCATTTTTGCACCTGATGAACAAAAAGTACTGGTAGAAGTGAAGGAATATAATGTAATTAAAATATTTTTCGTGTATGATGTGAGAGGTTATAGTAAACAAGGTTTGATAAAAAAAAATCATATCCATGTATAACAAAAAAAAGCCAACCATTTTTTCATAGTTCTGGGAATTCCAGTCAATACCCAGTTATATCTGACAACACAGTTGTTCATATAAAATACACATAGGTTTTTAGATTATCTTTTAACTGGAGAATAGCAACAGAAAAGTATTATTAGAAACTCTAGGCAATTTTGGCAGCGCCACCAATTAAGACAAAGCAAAATGACAGAAATATAAATCTCACATGAAAACTACAGAAATATAAATCCCATATAACAAAAAAACAAATAGGAAGATCTTTATCTTAGCAAGGCATTTAAGCAAATTAGGGTAAGGTGAATAATCCATAGGGAAAACTGTTTCATGTATTACTCTTAAATGTTGGGATAAAAATTCTGACACTTCCTTTTATTTCTTCCAAGTCCCTTGCTAGGTTTTTCTGGAAAGCATTAAGGAGTACATCTGATTCTGGCTCAGGTTTTTGGGATAGATCACTGGAGGTTTTCTAAATTGGTCGGCAGCAGATTTTGCCAGCATTCATCTCAAACTTCCCTAGCTTTCTCCAGGGTGCAGAGTAAGCTGGATCAGGTTTCATGTTTAAATTAATTTGGAATTGCTTGTTCCAAAAGTGAACTGGAGTTTGCAAGTTTTTCTGCTTTCCTTTGCTGAAGATGAAATATTGCTTTCTGCCATTATACTTTTCAGAGTGAGTCTTCAGCCTTTCAACCTACCTACATGACCAGATATTTCTTGCCTTCTACCACAATTCATTTGTGTTCTGTTCTAAATTTTTCTTAACCAAGTACAGTTCTATTCCTGTCAGATTTACCCAGCTCTGAGATCCCATCTGCTTGGCTATATATTCTTTAACAGATTCTGTTTGCTTTATGCTGACCTAGTTCAAAGTTACATTTGTTCATTGACTGTTCTGTACTCTACCTTCTCCCATGTTTATTTCACAGAAAACTGTATGGGTTTGCAGTTAGGTTTTTCACCTAGGGCATTTTTATAGATTAGAAACAGTACAAATTCAAGTAATGATCCCCAGGGACCCCATTTAATACTTTACCTAAATTGAAATAGCTTCACTTACAATCACTTTTTATTCTATATGGGTAACCACTGTGCTATTCATCTAATTTCATGTTACTAGATCTCTTAAGTCCTTGAAGCTCTTTGCTGTGAGCAGTCTTGTGACAATGCTTGCTGCTTAAATACACCCCATTATACCCCTGTGGTGTACATCTGAAATATACTGTGTGTACAAGTCTAACATTACACGTGTTGGACCACCTAATGATTTTTCTTTTGCTTATGCCTGCTTTGTTTATTAGAAAAGGAAAGGATTTCTGCTCTTACAGTCATAACGTTGCTGTTTTTACATGCAGGAAAAATACAGTGATGAGACTGACAGCCATTTTTTGGCTCTTCTCTCTAACAAGTGGGTTTGGTTGTTCTAATTTGTATACTCAAAAGCACCATCATTACAAAAGACCTCATAGAAAGATCTTAAACTCCTCCTGAGTTGCATCTACTTTTTGAAAGCTTTACCATTCCCCACAAAACTGAGATATTTTACTGGTCATTAACACAGAGCCCACTTTGAGGAAGCAGATCTCATACCATATAAAGGCTCTAAAATACAATGATTCCAGTGCAAGCTGAAGTAGAGACAAGCTAATCTAGCAGCAAGAAGAAAATCTCCAAACTAAACAAAAATTTTCATGCTGACTGGAGGGGTGGAAGGGAATCTATGACAAGTCAAGCAGAGAAGCGGGTCTGACGCACCAGGTTAGTGTAGTTCCCATCGTCAGAGGGAACTCCAAGCTTCCAGAGGCTGCCACTTTTCTCTTTGATGGGAAGACTACAAGTCAACTGAAACAGCTCAGCCGTTTTAATGTTCTTTTCCCATCTTCATCCAGTTCTTAGAATAAAAGAAGCATAAAATCATTAATGTTGGAAAAAGACATCTGAGATCGAGTCCAACTGTTAAACCAGCTCCACCTTGTTCACCACTGAACTGTCCCCAAGTGCCACATCTACACAACTTCTGAACACTTCCAGGTATGGTAATTCCACCAATTCCTTGGGCAGCCTGTTTCAATGTCTGACCACCCTTTCAGTGAAGAAATGTTTCCTAATATCTAATCTAAATGTTCTGTGGAACAACTTGAGGCCATTTCCTCTTATCCTGTCACTTCCTACCTGGGAGAAGAGACCAAGCCCCATTTTGCTACAACCTCCTTTCAGGTATTGCATCATTCTGTAATTTTTTTTCTATGTCTATCTGATACACCACCTGATGCATACCACCCATCATCACTTAAAAATCATTCTGGTCATAGCTGAGAGGACAACTGGACTTGATCCAGTAGATCAGTCTATCCGGCCCATTTCATTTCTTATCAAACAAGAACCTGTGCATTTTTTCATGTTACTGCCCATGCTTGGAGCAGTGCCCTTAAGCATCTTCAAAATTGCCTCATTATCCTGCTTTGAACTTTATTTGCATCGAGTCTTGTGCTGAGGTGGGCTGGGGAGGAGAGGACAACAAGAGCTAAAAGCAGGTCCAATGCAGGTTACCTATTCAGAGCGACAGCAAAGGGCTGAGGTAACAAATAAAGAATAATTTTGCTGCTCTTCAGAAAACTGAAGGATTTTTTTTACCAGAATCCATGAAATAGTGTACATTAAGTTTAGCTGTAAAGCCATAACCCTGGAAAAAAGACTTGGCTCTAAAGCAAATGTTTTTCATATTCAGTTCCACTTTCCTGGTATAAAATATTTAAGAAAACATAATTCGATTTAAAATAATTCTATGAAAAAGTCATCTCATTCTTGTCTTTTATATGTATCACAGTCAGACATTTCAAAATTATTTCATCCAGCACAAGGCTTCCATGTCCCTTATGTTGTAAGTAATCAGTACTTGTGAAAGCCTACAGAACTTACACTGAAAGGCAAGACAATGAAAAAAATAAACCTTCTTACTGCATTAAAAACTCTCTTCCTCTTATCTCAGTGTTTGTACTGTCACCAGCTATTGGAGAATGTGAATGTTTCTACATAAAACAGATTAGTGCTAATGAAGTCTCTAGTAAACCATGTGCAATTTCTGGCCCTTCTGTCTGTTGAGGCTGTGGAAATACTCTGCTCTTAGTGAGATTTTAGAGAATTGTAATTATTTAAGAAGTGTGAGTTCTTGGTGTTGCAAGTGACATTGTAGTTTTGATGGAAGGACTTTATCAGACACAGAGGTTTTAAAACCTTTCTTAAAGAAGGTCAGTTTCAATTCAACTAATGTCCTCTCAAAGTTCATTCCACTCCCAAGACCTTTTGTCCCCAGACTTTACATGTGCTTCTGCATCAGGTTTGTGATGGAGAGAAGAGAGAAGAGAGAAGAGACATTCTAATTCTCAATCTCTATAAAGTAAGAAATGGTTTAGCTGAGAACAGAACATTGCAAGTTTTATAGTTCAGGAAATTGTCTTTGTTAACCAGTAGAATTTATGGAACTATTTCATTTGAATTTTTAAATAAAGGTTTTATATAATCCAAGTTTTATATAACCTATGTTTTGGCCTAAATAGGTTTCATAATAATTGCATCCTGAATAGTTAGGCAGATTGGATCCTTCTTTTGAACCTGGTATTTTTGAAATATGTAAGATATATATATAGCAAGCAACCACATCATGTCCATCTTAATTCTGATCTTTAATGCTGCTGTCCTGAAGACACAGAGGTGGAGGATGCCCCAAATAAGGAAGCTTTTCCTTTGGTAGCAGTCCCACTGCTTGGGCCTTTCCCAAAACTGGTACTTACAAATTCTACCATACAGCTGCCCAGCTGGGCAAAATCTGCGAAACTTTATGTAAGGCTCTTACATAGGGTGGATTTGTTTGTGGTTTTTTAGGAGGGGTTTTTTTGCCACACTGCCAAGGAGAATGATTGATTTTCTACTGGCTGCAGCAGAGCCAGTTTTCTTCTGCTCAGTCTGTTTTATGGAGGTCACTGAAACCAGCTGATGTCTGATATAAGCAGGGAAGGAGAAAGAAATTTGAAGAGAATCCTAGGCCAAACACCACCTTCTTTACAGTGCAAACAGGAACCAAAAGGATCCTGAGTCCCTCATCTCCTGGTGTTAACAGCATCTCCTTTCTGTGAAGTCAGTACATTTAGCAACTGAACTTAATAGAACAAAAGTTTCCTTTTGTTTCCATGAGGGGAGCATAAGTCAGCTATCCCTCAAAAAAAGACCACAAAGAAACTCCTTCATTCCCAGAGATGTTCCTGAAAAATCAGTACCCTAATAAGATATATAAAGACCAGGAAGTAGATGCTGTAGGGAAGTGCATAATTTCCTCACACAGAGTGCTCTACTGGTGGTCTTCTTTCCTGTTCCTTGCTTCTCCAAACACACCAATCTGTGCTCTGCCAGATAAAACTGTCCCACACAGCCTCCAGCTATATCTCTCTGATTCTTCAGGGCCAGAACACCCACATTCATTCAGAGAGATTGGTCTCATGGCAGTCTTCTTTATGAAGGTTCTAATTTTTAGAACTGTTGGGAAAATAACAAAACAACAAAAGCAAACCTACTTCATTCTTTGAACGTAATTAACCTTTTGGAGAATAATCATGCCGCATTTCAGAAGGTCAGCAGTTAAGGGATGAGCACTTTAGCTTCAGCTCACCAGGCAACATACTCCCATTGAGGCCACAGGGTATCGAGTCAAGTCTTGGGTCAAATTTAGTGATTTTCCAGCATAGTTCACTTCGGTGCAAAGTGCAGTTTTGTTGGGGTTTTAGTGCAGTACGTTATAGGGTCAAGCATGAAAACATTTGGTAATGTTAACATTTGCTAAGACCATCTTTTGGCATTACTCATTTGGTCTGCCAAGGCATGTAAGTGGATGCTCAAATTATACTTGGGAATGTGTAGCTCATATGTAAGCAATAGAATCTTTGAGTTTCAAGTAAAAACTAAAGATATATCTCTGTATTGGAGTTTTGTGAGGGGTTACTATTTATACATATTTTTCTGTTTCGAGAGTTTTTTATCTCTTACAGGACAAATACACCCAGCATTATTAAATATTACAGACATACTAACTTGTATTACTTCTGCTTTTTTATTTTGGTTTCTCTTTAGCTTTTCTTCTCATTTATTTCAGAAAAAAACCCCCTATGAACTGTTATTTTGAGCTTTTTATGCAGTGTCTTTTCTTGTTCTATTTTAAACATATTGGCAATCACAACAACAATCATTCACTGAATCTGTTCCTGGCATTTTACAACCAAGAGCTAAGTTGTTGACAGAGTACTGAGAAGATTTTTTTATTGGGGACACTGGGAATTCCTTAAAAAATGAAGCTTTATCCCTCCAGTTCAGTTACCTGGGGATTTCTTTTTCAACCTGGTTAGAAGCTAGAATACCATTTCCAGGCAGAACTACTCTACTTGTGTCCCAAAAGGACGCTGTTTCCTGGTGTTAACCACCATAATGTTGAACCCTACATTTATTCATTTGAATCTTAGTTAAACTGAGGTTTATCTCTTCTTGTTCTTGATCAGATTCTTAACCCCACCCTCACCTCAACTCAATCCCATTTATTTCAATGTCTTTATCTTCACAGAAAGGCAAAACTTATGAAGTACAAGAGAACTGCAAGCCAGTGATTTAGCATTAAGGTTATTAACATACCTAGCACTGACAATTCTGTTTTCTGCATTATTTTGGATTTTGTTTATTTTCTTTCTTTTTTTCCATTTTAGCTCTTTTAATCAGTCTTCAGCCATGGAACATTTTCTTCGTTTAAGATTTGCTTGAGTAGCTTTGGAAGAAAAAATTTTTATTAGCATTTCACAGCAATTTTGTTTTATCTTTAGTTTATGGTTCAGTCTAAATTAATCCTTGGTTAAGGCACTGCATGGCTCTATGGGGCATTTGACATGCCTAACATATTAATGGTTCAAAATCACCAGTCATTTCCTTTCTCTATCCCTTGGTTTATCTCTCTGTGTCGCATTTTAAGTAAAAGAGGCTCTTTCAAGATGAAGTCCATGCCTATGCTAAGAACAGGGTCTCCAGCATCAGAAGCATTTACAGATGTTACACTACATTCCAAGATGTTCTGTGTGGAAACCTTTTGAAATTAACAGGATACATTTCATTACTGTTTGATGGATATCCTTGTCTTTTTCCGACAGCTATTTAGCACAACAATTTTATATACAAGATTTTTATTCAACAGGACTTACCAGCAAAAATCAAATGTTTTAAATTTCAAACTGCATAGTAGGCATTTAAGATGAAAATATTTCAGCAGTGACTAGTTTCTGAATTACTTCCTCAAGTTAACTATATTTTTAACAAGTTCTGTCTCCACAGTACCACATGCAGACTTATCTCCATGACGAAGTTTATTTTAGAGGTGGAAAATACAAATGACTTAGATTCAGATATTTATATCACCTGTTTTCTTTCAGTTTTAAAAGGAAGGGGTGAAAAAAATGGAGTTACATTTTCTCAGATTTTCTTCCCTTTTCCAAACAAACAAACAAACATCTTGAAACTCCAATATGTTGTGGAATTTTCCTTTTCACCATTCATAAGGAGAGAGAGTTGGTGTTCACTGAAACTACATTGGTTTTGGCTTAATTTCCATCCACTGGGTGTGAGGGGGTTATATTTCTTGTTCTAGAGTAATGATGACAGCACTTAGAGCACAGGTCCATCTAGTCCTGTCAGTACTCTGGCTGTAGCCAGCAGCATGAAAACACAGTGTTACCTACCTAGGGACCCTTGAGCCTCCATGTATTTCCTACCAAGAGACAGGGTCAGCTGAATTGAAGGTGGATTTGTGTGGGTTTTGCCATTAATTTCTACAACCATTATTTAAGCCCATTAAGTACACATTTCTTTGTATATGCATAATACATAATATACACAGAAAACACACTGATTTGAAAATTCAAGGCAAGGCATTTCACAGATACCGTGCATCACTTTTACTTAAATTTTAATGTGCTCCATAAAATGAAGAATCAAAGCCTTAAGGTTTTCTTAGGATCACTCTGAATTCCTTAAAAGCCAAATATCAAATTGATTTTTTTCATAATCATATTCAAAAATACAAATTTATCAAATTGTATGCTCTATTTAGAAAAATATTACTTGAAGCTAATTTTTTTTTATATTCTAATAGTACGGTAATCAACAGACATGCTGAGATGCCACACAGCATAACCAGACAGTTGTAATTTTGTAATAGTACTCTAAAACTTCTTTTAGCTAATAAAAGTTACCTCATGTTGAGCACAGAAGCACTTTTGCTCTACACAGCGTTGTACAACTGATGGGCAAGATCTTCACATCTGAAGTAATATGAACAGTGCCTGTGGATATTTACATGTCATATTAAAGATTTCTTCTTGTGGAAAGTTCTACCTACAAGCATGCAATAAAAATGTAGCAGTGAAATCTGATAAATGAATGCACGGGGTACTTTGCCAATAAGTAGGTTCCATCCCTAAGTGTGAAGCCATGTCTGAGGGCAACTTCACTATAAATGAGAGGGCAGGAGAAGGGAAAAGCATTGAAGCTGATCTTGCCTTGGGGCTACGCTGTGCACTGGATCAATAGCTATCATTAGCAGAGGTCCCTTAGAGGAAGCTGGCTGCCACAGCACTGACATTTAACCTGTGTCATGTGGCGCCATGTGCACATGTAGAGAACTTCAAGTTTAGAACTGGAAGACAGAAAATGAAAGATTCTTTAGATAAATAGCAGCTCCTCCCTGGAATTTGAGTAGTTGTTGAGCTTCAAGCAAAAGTAACCTCTTGTTACAAGAGATCAGTGAAGTTACAGCTACTTTTAGTACTACACTTTACACATTTCAGCTAGTTATGTGTACTTGGAATCACTGGAACAGAGAAAGCAGTGCACGTCTGCATAAACCTCATTGTCAGTTGAAGGCATGTCATATTCATTTGATTAATCTCAATTTGCCATTGAATCTCATTTCATTCCAAACATGTTGTCATTTCAACTAATTTAACTAAAATCCCCCCCCCCCCGAATAATGATCTTGCCAAGCTTGGTAAACACGCTGTTTGTGTTGTTTATATTGCCTGCCTCAACTGACAGCCCTCTCTACAACAGTCTGTATTTTTAATATTGTAGCATGATCACAAAAAACTGAACATAGAGATAGCATACACATGTCCACAGAATTAATAACGAGATCAAAAAAATTTTAGAGAACTATTATCTGCATGTAGATACAAAATCCTTTTGTCTCCAAAGGCACTGAAGAAATAAAACCAGACTGTTCCTGAATTCTGGATGCCTTCACATATGGCAGCCTAGTTCTAGACCACATATGGTCTAGAAAACCCTCTGAAGGAATAGATTTCTCATAGTTTCATCATTGTGCAGTCATCATAATAAAAGACAATCCCGTAACTCCAAGAAAGTTATAGTCTGAATAGACAAAAAGGGAAAAATGGAATAAGCCACAAAAAAAAATTGACATATCCAGAAATTAGTTAAGACAGGGTCTGTCAAGTGCTATTCTAATACCACAGTCACCAATACTCAGACAACACTACTACACATTTAAGCACTGTACTAACACACATTGTTGCTGATTCTTGTTTGAGGATCTTCTTCTCCCATCCAAGCAACTACGTTTAAGAATGTCATGCTTGAAAGTTCACAAACACTGACGGTAATTCTCCCTGTAACTTCATCCCTTTTGTTCTAATAGAATGCCAAACACAAAATTTTGACTTCCAGATTTTCCCTCAAAATTTTTAGGCAGTAGTCCTTTGCTATATGAGGCATAACAGAAAGTGTCTGCTGTGACCAAAACAATTATAGAAGCAAACTCTCACTGAAGTCTACAGAGGAAACAGAAGACAGAGTAATTTCAAGCAAATTACAGATCTGTGGTATCTTCCAATAGGAATGAACTAAAAAAGAGCTTTATATGCGTTTTGCAATTTATTTCTGTTGAAAAAGTAGCCAAGATGTCTTTGTCATGAGGAAATGAATATAAATTTCCTCATAAATACCATGAAAGTTCATAATCTTGTAAAATTATCTTCACCCCATGCTGTGCCTGATGAAAATAGGGTAATAAAGAGTCCTTAATCTGTCTTCAGAGAGGAGACCCTCCATAGTTAGGATCCTTTTCACCTTTTCCTTGGTTTCCATTCTTCACGCACACCCACCTTGCAATCACTGAAAACCTCACCTTCAGCTTTAAAACCCTTTCTCCTCAGTGCCTTAGAGCCTCACAGGAAACGGGCCCAGAAACCCTTAGTAATCCTGGTAAATCAGTTAGCAAGCTGCAAACCCATTTTTTAATTCCAATATGAGGATGGGTTTCCTTTGATCTATTCTGGTGCACACTTAAGATTTTTCTGAGAGCAACAACTACAGAGCTGACAGCAATGTCTTTTTGCTCGTACAGCTGATAAAATATTCCTTTTTAGCAGTAAATCATAAAAGAAACTGATGATTCATTACTAGGGTTTTTTAATTCATCCCCATCAGAAATTTTTCATGGTGTAACTTTGTACTTCTGGTGACTGCTAAACAGTTCAGAAAGAAACAAATTCAACATTTGAGAAATAACTGCTACATCCAGTGAGAGATTATTTTAACACGGTTCCTCTCCTCCCCATTTCCCTTTTACTCCACCCATCCCACTGAAGTTTAATGCCACAGAGGTAAAATGCTTGGAACAAACATGGAGTTCCCTTTTGTGCTCAGACTCAGTAGTACATCCACTTGAAAAGAAGGATCTAACCACACTTTGAGGGGCTCTTAGGTGAAACTGCCCTGAGAAATCTTGCTTTCACAAAGTCTGTCTTGTTTCTCAGGCTACATCCTCCATGTACCCAACTACCACAAATCTAAGGTGGCAAGAGCCTAAATAAAAGCAGCCAAGAATTGGCCTAGAAGAAAAACCAGGAAAATGGGATTGGTGAACATTTTGTCATACCTAAGGAAGCAATGCCTGCAATACAGAATAAAATTTATAAATATTTCTTTATAACAGAAGACTTTTCCTGAGTGGCTTTAAAGTTTTTTTCCTGAAATCTTTGAGTATGTTTAAGCCAACTTTTCTAAAGCAATAATAAGAAAGAAGTAACAATAAGTCCCATCACTCGAGGAATTTAAGTTAAAATTCGTATAATGAGATTCATTTGACATCTACTGGAGCTGACAAAACTGGAAAAGTAAACCCAGCAGCTTGGAGTGAAGTCCACTTGAGAGTAGGTATAAGTTATGTGAATTCAAATTTTGAGAATGTGAGAAATAAATACTTTTCATTTTTAAAACAAACCTGAAAAAAATAATGAAGACTAATTTTCTATTTCATCATTTTTAGCCATAAATTATAGTAAACTGCTGATTGTAGGCTACAAGCTAAGAATATCTTTATCAAGACATTTGGAGGTAAGAATCAGTAATCTTTCTTTTGTACTCTTCCCCCATCCCCTCTTTTTCTTTTAAATCCTTCCTTTTGGACGCACAGAAGAGATTTTCATTGTGTTGAAAAAGAAAGGAAAGCCTTAAAATATAAAAAATTAATTTTACTAGAAAGCTAATGAATGCACCATAACCCAGATTTTCTATGGCTATTGCATTAGGGAGAAAGAGTTATGAAGCTTCATGCTTTTATAAATTTAGTTGAGCTTGCAATCCTGGCTGAAGGAGAGAGCAAATTCTCAGGTGCTAAACATCAAATTGCTTATTGGAACAGCTGCTGCACTGAGCTGAGTAAGCAGGACATGCAGGGAGTGTCTTTTTCTAGGCTAATCTTTGACCAGCATCAGTGCTAACACTTACAAATTAAAATGAATATCTTACAATTAGAGTATTGTAACTGTTATTTCCTTTCCACTAAATGTACAGACAGAAGTGTTCTTTTTGCATCTCTTACTTTTGGCTCCACTGTTTTTGTCTCACACTGGCTAGGCTCTGCAATAGGAATTTTATGTTTCCTATTCTCCGAGCTGTAAAATCTGAAGGGTTTTTTGTTGTTGGGTTTGTTTTGTGTTAGTTTCTGCTTTAGAGGGGTAGGGTGGTTTTCTTGAAAAAATGTTGCTTGAACTGGGGGACTGGAAAAGCAAATCTTTTTCCCTTTTGATGAACAGTGAAATGCACTGGGAGAAAGACAACATTAGGAAACTGCATACTGGTTTTCCTCTTCCAAAGAAAAGAAATTCTTAAAATGTCACTAGCTCACTAAACCCTCTAAAGTATAGATCATTTTTCTTTACATTACAAAGAATATGTTCCCTGATTTTATGGCAGATGGGCAGGAGATGTTAAATATCAGGAAAGGATACAGATTAGATTATTCAGTATTCAAGTTCTTTAACTTCCAGATACGAGTTTGGGTTCTTTTATTGACTTAGGATGCAGTTAGGGCTGAGCAAGTATTAGTTGCTCTGTGATGGAAACAAGATTAATATTATAGATTAAGATTAACAAGATTAAAATTATTATTATAATAATTAATACTATTAACAACCTATTTTGGCTGTAAGGTAGGAGGCAGGGGAGTGCTGGTATACATTTCACTGCAGACCCTCTACATTGACAAGCTCTGCAAGCAGGTAGGAGTGACTGAAGTAAAAGGCATGATCCTGAAGAGCAGGCTCCATCAGACTTGCATTAATACCTCTACCCAGCCCCCTTCTTACTTTCAGGCTTTATTTCCTTAACCTTTCATTTCACTCTTCGTGTTTCTGCTTTTTTTTTTTTTCCCTCCAGTGAAGTAGGGGTTCCGCTCCTGCTGGGGAATAAAAGGTGCCACTCCTGAGATCTCCTGCTCACTTTGAAAAACGAATTACCAAGAAAGTCAGCTTCTGTTTCCAGCAGGTTCCAATTCATGTTAGGAGCCTGCAGGAAATGGGCACATTGCAGCATCTGATTAAAGTCTTTCATTGCTTAGATTAATGCAGGGTCAGATGGTGAAAATTCTTTCTGTAATAGAAAGCAAGCTGAAACAAAGCTAAAAAGCCTTTTCACTTAAAACTCAAGCACAAGGGGGAACAAAAAGTAATCCTAATAATTATATGCATGCTTTTGAAAACTCTCCTAAAATGTACTTTTTTCCCCCAACTGCTAAAGGGTGTCCATATTCTAACCACAAACCTTCACATTTCAATAATTAGTGGGAGATAATTACCTGGAGATCAAAAAGCAACTTCTATACCTTTTCATCACAATTAACAATAAACAAGCATAAAAACACTAGAAGCTTGATTTATGAAAGACTAGCGATGCATTCTAGGGCACATCCAGGACGTAGTCAGGCCTTCCCTCTTCACAAGCAGAGACAGAACTTTCACGTTTTCTGAACTACTACTTCCCACTAATTTTCATCACAATCCCCTAGTCAAGCAAGAATCCTGCCAATCACTAGCTTGATCCATAATTCTGATACTTCATATGGTCTTAGTGTATCAGCAATCACCTTCTGCCTTCTCAGCGTCTCAGATTTCTTGCCCTTTTAACAACCCCCTCTGAGATTTAATCTCCCAGGTGCTTCCTGTTTGCAGATTGTGCAGCAATAAACAACATCAGTAAGTATGCAGGTTTGCTATGTACTGCTAGTTGTGAATCTGGAAGCAGAGAAGAGGTCTGAGAGAAGGACAATGATACTTTTGCACATTGTTTTGAAAGCTTAGTAAAAAACTACAATTATATTTTATTTCAGTACAAAGTACCTTTACAGACACTTCATTTACAGAGATGTATAAATACTCTCAAGCTAATTCTCAAAAAACATTCAGTTGTTCTGTTGACCGCAGCAAAAGTTGCCCTTGGGCCATTTAACTTCCAAATGAGCTACAGAAAAAATTTAGGAGAGTCCGATTAAATGTTTCCTGAGCAGACAGTTTTTTAAATGCCCAGCATAGAAGTGCCTGCAAAATAAGTGTCTTGTCAAAGTAAGTGTATGCTTACTTTCCTGCATAATTAATTTATTTTAAAAATATTCCTAGATCAGACATTGGTGTCTATTTTGCAGCTAAAAGATACTTGGTGTCTTATAGTTTAAGAAATGCTGACTGAAATGGTGGGAAAATGTTACTTTTTGGAAGTTCACATCATCTACTTGTTTTCTCAGAGTCTTTGTAAAGTTTAACCTAAGTGTCTCTAAATTACTGTATTTTCCTCTATTTGAATTCTAGGTCTTTGCTATGTTTTTTAACAGATAATCTTGCAAGTCTTGGATGCTCTGAGGGCCTTCAAAACATTCTGCTGCTGTGTTTCCTTTTATTGGCATGGCAATTATAGTCAATTTCCCAATCTTGGTGTGGACAAACAGGTGGCAACCTCAAACAGACTCTTAAATAAGCCTCTTGTCATTTTCCTGGTTACTTACTCTCCAAAGTCAGTCCATCTTTGCTTGCAATGTTTTTATATATGCAGGTAAAACTTAGGTACACAATGTCAAAATTTGTATGTAGTAAAATGGACTAAGGTTTTAATTCCCTGCATAATCTGTCTCTTCTTTTTTGAAGAACACCATCCACCAAGCAGTGACTGTTCCTACAGACAGAAAGAGCTAAAGCATACCCTTTTCATAGATGTCTTTGTTTGAAAAAGAAAAGAAATTTTTTTTGGTCCTTTTTATTCCCAAGATATTGGAAAGAAATAAATGCAGAATTGAGAAAAGAAAACAGGGCTGTCTTCTTGAATCTTTCTGCAAGCTGTTGTGACAATGATGCTATTACTCAGCATATTCCTCATGGAAAAGGGGACTGAATTTCAAAACTGATTAAAGTCTCTGCTAGGAAAAGGCCATAGACCTCAGATAAGAATCCAGCCAGGATTCCTCAAAAATTGTCCCTACAGCAGCTTAATGCATAAACAGCAGAAGAAGACACTACAATTATTGACAACAAAAAATGACTCAAAAAGCTAAAGATTGACATAGCAATCAGAGGGGCTGTGTGGCACCCCTCCAGTAGTTATTGGCATAGCATAAGAAAAATGGCACCTCGATAGCGTGCATGGGTGGGGGGTAAGGTGATGAAGCAGACTATCACCATCAAGAATTTAATACAAGGTATTCATCCTTTTTCTATTTTTTATGATCACGATTTCACATTGTAATAAAGAGAAGAACTGCTATAGTTCAAACATACATAAGTCAGCACAGAGGCCAAAACTGAAGATGACTTAGCTAAGCTATGAGGTTGCTGATATGAGCTTGCCTATATAGGAAATCTACTGCAAAGTGAGCTAGAACACAAATTTACAGTATGTTATTCCTTTCAAACAACTATTCCTGTGATGGTGAAAAGTAGCTTTCTCCAAACAGAGCAGACCTTATGCCCTACCAAAGTCTGAGAAGACTACATTGCATTTGTTCTTCTCAATAAAAAATGTCTGGATGATTTGTTAGTATAAACCAGCAAATGTACTGTGGGGCCACACCCTAGCTAACCTCACAGGTGTATTCTGTATAAGATATCCTCTGCTTAAACAGAAGATAGAGAAATTAGTTGCAACTCTAGAGTATCCAACTATATCATACAAAAAGGATAAAGTTTAGATTTGTTCAAGCATTATCAATTCACTTAAGCTACTTCATTGTTATATGTCATTTCATTTTTCATTATCAAAGCCCAGGGTGTTTAAAAGGTCCACAAGAACTCTTCTCTCAATTTGTTTGCTGCTATAGTTCAGCAATACTTAGCACCAATGTGTGCTGGCCCTTTGGCACTTTTCTTCATCTTTAACATAATTTATCAAAGGAGGGAGCAAAATACAAGTTGATCAGTCTCTCTGGTTTAATTTAACAAGGCAGGTCATAAAGGCTTTGTTCCTTGACCAGCCATGCCAAAGTGCTGCTTTCACATATTAATGTGACATGACTTGTACAGTCATAATTACTATGACAAGATAAAGAGAATTAGTTAAAACTTAATTAAAACCACATGCCTTACAACTGTGACCCTGTACATATTTAGTAACTTTACTTCTTTGTTTCTGGTTTATCAAAAGGGGAAGGGGTCCACATGAATTTCCCTGGTACTACAAGTGCATCAATTATGAAAGAAAATTAAACCCTGATCATAAATAACCAGATAAGAAACAAACCTGAAACAAGACAAGTACTCTGATTCATGGTTAGTAATGAATTTCTTTGCTGATACCTATGTAGTAAAGCAGCAATAAAGGATAAACAGCAATGCCTCTTCTACGGGTATGAGAAAAATTGATCAGTGCAGAGGTAGGGCACAGAGATGGAAATCTGCAGTGACTCTGTCGCATTATTGGTAGCCTTTTCAAAGCAGGCATTACTGAACAGCACCATGAAGAATAAAAATAAGGCTTGTCTTTTCACATCACAAATAAGGGTGATCAAAAGGAAACAACAGCTTTCTCTGGTTTATCATCGCTCTGTACAGCTCTGTAGAAAGCATAGAGGGAAAGCAGATAAACCATATTGGACTAGGCTAAAAGTTTAACCCTATGCAGTATACTGTAAGTGAGCAAAGTCAGTCTAGTAATATGTCCTTTGCTTTAGCAGCTACACTGTTTTCCTACAAAAAAAAAAAAATTTCATAGGATGCCCTGTTGTCATTTATAGTCACCTTCTCTTTTCTGTTAGGCACTTCCCCAAGGGCAAGACCATATTATTGTGGTACAACCCATTGGCAGCATCAGAGCAAAACATAATCCTTTCCAGGTTTTGGCTGCAGAATAATCTATCTGTTCTTCTAGTATTGTAGAAGTCATATGCTGCTTTTAGTGCAGACATGCTCAATATGATCTGAGCTCCATTGTGACAAGTTCCCATCACTTGGATTTGACTGTTTCAATCAGCTTTATGGGCTTCTCATTTTCAAGAGCTCAAAATACTTAGTATGTGTCAATGTGTTTCTTAACCCTTGTTCACCAGAAGAAAATAATGGCAACAACTACAGGAAAACAGAAGAAAGCAAGAGTAGGAAAACTCATTGTCCCAATGGGACAATTGGCTCCTTCTTGATTGAGGTAAAAAAGTGGCTCATCTCCCACACTGGTACTACTAGTACCAAATGAGCTCTGGCTCTAATAGGTTTTGCAGCTGTTTCTAATCCTGCTCTAACATGCTTCTGATGAGCAGTGAAATAGTTAACAGCACATGAATTTACAGTGTAACTAAGTATCAGCATTAATAGTGCTGAAATGAATGAGCCTGTCACATCTGTCAGAGCTATTGTTTCAGGCCCCGGCAGGCAGTGCCCGCTCCAAGGCTCACAGCTAGGGGCTGGCTTGTGTGAAGAGCATTCCAGCACAGGCAACAGGGTGTCTGCACCAAAGGAGCATCTGGCTTCTGTTGCACCTGCACAATGAGACCTTCTCCACTACACCCTGAAGCTAGAAGGGTGTGTATACAGGAACAGTGCAAAACTGTCTAAAAATCTAGGAATTTAAGGACATTTATAAGCAAAATTTATGCAGTCGTGTGTCTGGTTTTCTTTGTAAGGAAATGCTGCAAAAGCAGACAGTTCACCAGACTCTCAGACCTCCAAGTGAATCTGACACCAGGTCTGACCACTTCATAGCTCTTATATGCTAGATCAAAACTAGCTAGTTCAGGTGGCACTGGTAACCGAGCTATAGCAACACGGAATGTGACACCACCTACCTGCTGAGTTAGTCAGCATCCCAAGGGTGAGCCATGCCATGGTCATGCCTTTCTGCAGAAGGCTAAAGCAGGCTTGTAATTCTTTGAAGGTGGACACATAACAATAGCAGTCCAGTTATTCTATTCACATTACATGAAACAGAAAAGCCTCACAAGAATTAGAAAAGGATGCAACAAGGTTTTGCTTCTGCCCAATGTTTTGACATATTCTCTCAGATTTCTTGGTGTATAAGAGCATTTTATGAACATCTTTTGAAGGGGAATCCATTTTTTTTCTGGCTGCTGGATGAAGGGGAATTATGTGAAATGCAGTCATGAGGTTTTGAAGTAGAATTAGCAGATTGAAACTCCTAAAAGTAAGAATAATAAAAGTGAGAAATAATCCAATCAATAAAGTATAATCCCCGTTCTCCTATCCTGAGTGTGCCACACTGCAGCTAATTCAATCAGAGCATATCTACACATCAATTAGACCATATCTATATTAGTATGACATTACTGTTATGTAAACAGATTATATGTGCCTGCATACTATAACGTATAACACACTATTTCACTGTAAAGCTTCGAAAGCAGATGTTGCTGTATTTTCAGACTGAATCTAGCACCGCCTCATTCTCACAAGTTAGACAAGTAGCACTGACAAAAGTCCTTTTTTTTAGATAGACTGAATCTCAGGCGAGGGAAACTACTGCAGTGATTTAAGACATTATTGCCTGCAGTTCTTTACCTCGCCCACCTGGCAGAGGGAACAGCCCCCACAGCAGAGACAACAAAAGCAAACTACGGTTCACGGATTAGCACAAGCCTGTTTTCATTAGCAACTTAAGAAAATATAGAAGAATGTGAACTGGAGCATCCATAACAAAGATCCGTGTTCCTTGATGCTCCCTTATAGCAATGCTCACTTACAGCAATGAGGTAAAGTAAAAAATTAAGGCCAGTAGCATCTTGTCTCATTTCAGAGAAATCCAGACTTGTTAGTTGGAGTAGGATCAGCCAGAAGAGCACAACTTACCTGGCTAACAGAGCTATGCCAGTGAAAATTCACCATATAAACATGCACTCAACCAATTTAGAACATTTCTTAATTACAACTCAATTAACAGTAAAACTGATATCCTGCAAGTTGCACAAAAACAGAGTGAAAAAAATGAGGCATGATCTGTCTTTACCTTTTAAGGTGGATGTCCCTTAGTGACTAACAAAATCATCAATATCTTGAACCAAATGCAAATGTTAATAAGCTGAAATGCACACTTTTATGCAACCCTGTGACAGCCATTGGGATCTACACTTTTATAAAATAGTGAAACTCTTTTGGCAGCAAATCATCTGCAAATGTGGAAGATGTGAAAATATCTTTTTTTGGCCCAGCAGTAACACATGAAGTGTAGCACTAAAGAGAATTCCAGATAGCAATACTGTTTGAAAGGCAAAAAAATATCAAGAACGGAAAGGAACGTTTAGGGCTGTAGCAAGGCATGGCTAATCTGAAGACTGGTATAAATAAAATTCCAAATTAAGTTTTATATTTTTAATTTACAAAACACTTTAATTTTGGGCCACCTTGTATGGTGTCATTTACTTAGTAAATGCCACAGTAGCAAAGTAGACATTCACAACAACAAAATCCAGACCTGAAAATATTCAGGGAAAAAAGTACATCTATGCAGCCCAAACCACAAAAGACACTAAATACTTTCTGAACAGAAACATGACAGTGTCAGTGGATACACAAGAGATAGAAATATGTATATAACCCATATAAACAAGGGAAATATTTTTGCTTTGAACTTTAAAACCTACCAAGTTTAAAGCACTCACTGGGAACTACTTACCTGCCGTTTTACAACTAAAATCTCTCTGATCTTTGCACTGCTGAAGGCGTTCCTTCTTGCTCAGTCTACCCAAATACAGTCACTCTTTAACCTGTGCAGTACTGCATCCCCTGTGCTTTCAACTAGAGAAAAATGACAAGACTGCCATATGTGTTATGTACGTTGTAGCCAGAGCAAAACCTCAAAGAGTTGTCAGAAGAAATCTCCCTTACACCCATGTCTAATATGAAAGCACAGGACATGTCCTACTGCGTCAGACCTAGTAGTCAGCCTGTCTCCTGCCACATCAGAGACTCTGTTCCTAACCCAGGAGAGCACATCAGGCTGCCCACTGCAGCTCATTCCTCTCTTTTTCTCCCAGCAGAGGCTATCTTTGGATTAGGGATTTCAGAGGTTCATCCCTGTCTCTGTCTTTAGCATCTGCCTTGGCCTCGATGTAATTTTCTCCAAGCCTGTTTTCCACGTGATGATACCATCTGTCTTCTCTCCACAACCTCCCATGGCAACAATTGAATGAGTTCACCATCCATGATGTAAAAAAACCCCTTTTTCCCCAGCTTATATCTGTTACTATTTTCAGTGACCATCCCTAGACCAACTGTTGCTGCATTTGTTGAAACAAATGCATTCCTTGCAAACATCAGGTATAACAGGTTCTGGTTTTACCTCTCCTAGTTGGAAGGTCCTAGTCTTTTTAGTCTGTCCTTGCAATACAACAGCTATCAGCCTCTCAATCATTTCAGTTGCCGTCTTCCACAATTGTTCCGTGTCCTCCACAGAGCCCAGAATGACCTACTGTGGGTTCTTTAAGGTTTTACACAGCATTAAAATGATACCCAGTCTTGCTCTCAAAACTCTTTCTGATCATGTCTGACAATTTTTCTCTTTTCTGGCTGACACTGTGCATTGAACCAATTGCTTCAGAGTATTGAAATCAGTGATAACTCTCAAGTTCTCTTTCCTGTGTTGCAATTACAAGATCAGCAGTACATGTATTTAAATTCAGTTTTCTGCAGTTGCGTTACCGTACATTTATCTATAATGAAGTTCATTTGACACATTTTTGTCCCCTTACTCCATTTTGCAAGGTGTTTTAAGAGTTCTTCTGCACTGGTGTGGCATTTGAAAACCTGGAGGTCCATGAACTTGGAGATTTCATTGCAAACTCCCCTAGGCCATTAATGAAGGTGTTGAAAAGGAATGGTACTAGCACTGACCTCTGGGAGTCTCCACTAGTGACTCTTTTCCTTTCTGAAGTGGCCTTAAGACTCACCTTTCTGGTTCCTAACATTTAGTCAGATTGGAGTCCTCAAAAGGACCTTTCCTCTTGTTTCTTCAACAATCCCAACTCTCTTCCTCCTGGGCTCTAGGCTGTACCAACAAAAAGTGATGTAGAAATAGTCTCAAGCAAGCAGCAATATCTATGGTTTCTTCACCCAGATCCTTTGTGTATCAGAATATGCTTTTCTTAAAGGTCTCTTGCTACAATGTTAAATTTTTTCTAGCCCCTCCTTTCACCTCTTAATTTTTGTCTTCTAAACAGTTCCACAGCTACTTGTACCAACTCCCATCTTTCCCACTCAAATAGTCTTTTTCCTTATTTCACCACATCATTTGCTTTACTGACTTCCAGTGGATTAGAGGGAGTCCATTTCCTGTGTTTAAGAGGCATACTATTTTCTCAAAGGAAAAATATCTTGCTCAAATCTTCTATATGATTTCCTTTAAACAAAATATTTATATCAATATTTTAAAGAGTATTTAGCATAAGAGAAATCTGGGTAATAATTTCATAACCAACACAAATGTCTAAGAAATTATCTGCCAGTTTGTGACTTGGTTACATTTTCTTTACATAAATGATTTACAGATGAAGTACTAAACAGACCCCATTAAAGGGTTTTTTCATCTAGCTAGAAACTTGCTGCTAGCTAATCTGATACAGCAGCACCCATGTCAGAGGGGAATGATCAAAGTATTGAACTAAAAAATAAAGTAAAAAGGATTGGGTGACAACATTTTGATGTCTCATTGAGGAGAGAGCAAGGCTCGAAAACAGCTTTTAACATTTGGTTGTACATTCAAAACTCAGTTCCTGTGTAGCATACACTAATTAAGGAAGGAGGGGTTATTTGTTAATACTATCTAAACTATTGGTGTTTTTCTGGTACTTATTAGCACCTACTTGTCTTCAATGAAAAGTGAATATTTTTGATAAATGAGGTCTTTGTTAAAATTTCAACACTTCTGGCTACCTTCTTCATGATAAACAGAGGCCAGCCCGTTAAGACAGGGAAGGCTCTCCCCTTCCAGCCTACTCAGTTGTGAACAGGTATCTCATAATTTGGGTTAGGAATTAGGAGTTGCTGTCTGATGACTGATGATATTCATAAGTCTCATGTAATGTTGGTAAGTTCTCCTGTGCTGCTAGCTACAGCAGGTCACATAACTTGACCTATTTACTGCAGGGGTATTTCAAGATTCACAATCTATCTGGCCTCATTATAGCTATTTCTATAAAACTGAGGAAGGTCAAACACTTCTAACATAAAACAAACAAACAAACAACTTTTTCTCCCTTAAATGATCAAAGGGTGGAGCCAAAGGCCTGCTCTAAGTTAGAAATGAGAAACAGGGAAGGAAAAGAGGTAAAAAGAAGCAGCATGAGAGATTTTGGGACCTCCTTTACAGACCTAAACCTTTGCTATCTGGAGACAAAAGAGATAAGTCTGGCACAAAGTTATCTGACACCTAATTCTCACTATTAAGGCATTCTTTCTAGTGCCTTCTTTGTTTTCTCTGTAGTTTCACTCTGTAGACTGCTATACAGAGGCAGGTTTATACCTTTTCTTTTCTTGCAATGAAATCGAACATTGATAGCAAGGCAGATTTTACTTCATTGTAGTTCTCATATGTTTAGACTAACACAAAGAGGTAACAATAAGCATTAACCACTTCCCTTAGCTAGATTTTGTCAGATTTTGTCTTCTGATTACCATGTCAACATGACAAGAACCACAACAGGTCTAACTAATAATGATGAAATATAACAAGATAGTTATAGATGAAACATTAACATTGAGACTGCTTATTTTTCCACCTCTGCTTTTCCTGAGTTACAAGGAGGGAAAATCCAGTTCCTGAGAGACTTTTTATTGTCAGCTGTGACACTGAAAAAAAGAATATTAGGATTTTGAATCTTGATTTATGCTTTTGGAAAGCATCAATGTACAAGCATCATGGGGGTTTGTTACACAGATTGAACTGGGGTTGAGGCAAAGATGGGAGTTAGAGGCCCACCTGGAACTAGAATTCCAGGGAAGTTTTCTTACTTCAAACACTTATTTCAGGTTAAATGAAATATGGAGGGGTATTTATCTATGACAATTCAAGGGGCATTTTTAGTACATAGTGAGAACATGGAACTAAGGAGACCTGCTTATGCCCTGAAGTCCAGTGTTGAGACAAATTATCGTGGGTTAATTTTCCTGGAAAAAATAGACCTGGTTACTGCCCATCTTTCCACTGTCTAACACTAAGCAGAGAAGATTCTGATCTTCAATGTCTTAGTCCCCAGCAACAGGAACTATTACGAATCACTAACCTTTTCTCAAAGATAAAATGGGAAAAAAAGTCAAAGAACTGAAATTTTAAAGTAGTAACTCACACTTTCATATTAACTACCCCTTATTCCTCTGCCCTTTACTTGTAAAGAGATTTTTAAAGGGAAACAGTCCTGGTGATATTAAAGGTGATATTAAAGATGGTAAGAACTGTTCTTTTAGCAAGAGTTGATATGGATGGGAAATGCTGTTAAAGTTCAGTGTCGCTTCCTTGAAAACAAAACCAGACAAACACACACCTAAACGTGAGGCAAAAAAACAGCAGAGGCAGAAAATGCAGTTTTTGTTGACAACCTCCCTGGTGACAAAGGCAGACACTGCACAAGGGACTACTACTGCTACCATGGGACTTGAGTGACCTACACCAACATCAACCTGCTTAAGACATTGCTTTTAGTTGCTTTCTAAATTATGAGTACATGGCAGTGTCACAAAAGAGACCTTTTTAGCCATAAAGGTCAAAACAGAAGGCAGAGAAGAAAGGGCAGAGGTATGAGGCTAAACCAGACAGAAAAAATAGGAGAACTAAATACCACAGCTAAGGTGCTTCCTCTGGTTCAGAAATTTTGTGTAGCCTCAATAAGTGGTCTTTGGAGTAAGGCATCTTAGTAGCAAGTATTCTTAGTAGCCAGGTGCTGTTATGATGGCTGACCCCTCTTACTTCAGTCTGGTTGTTGTAGCAAACCCAATACTCGTTGGGATGTTGCAGTGAGCTTTTTGTCTGCATGCCCTGCATCCAGTCCTGTGAACAGGAGAGGCAAAAAGGTACCAAGAGATGACTTTTCTTTTTACCAGAAATGCATGTAATACAACTCATAGGTCTGTCAGTAAGACCTTTGTTTTGGAAAAAATAAAAATCATACTGTAGTTATATGAGACAATATATATAACTTAAGGATTCCTAAATAAGCAGATTTAAAAGCTGTATTTACAGATCTTACGTAAAAGCTTTTACTCACTCTGGCAGGTCATATTCAAAACTATTTGCATTTTCAGGTTTTATTATGGATCCAATATTGCCTGCCTTTCTACAATCTTCATAAAATCAGTGTAAAACTAAGAAAGCTGGCACAAACTTAAGACCACATTCTGATTAAATGGACAGAAATGCAGTTGTGTGCTTGTGACCGATCCAGATCTAATTTGTCTTGCTGGATGTTTCTCCAGAACACAGATATGGTATTAATGATCATGCAACCATAGCCACAGTCTTTTTTTTCTTGCTTTGGCTTTTGCAAGCAATTTTATATAAAACCTGGATTGGATTTTTTTTACCTCTGACAAGAAGTCTAGGTCTCTGCTAAGCAATGACTCAGATTCAAATTCTTTCTGTCTGATTTAGCATGAGGATTCCTATCAAAATCTCCAAGCAGACTGTACAACAACATTCTTCCACTTCTCTCAGATTGCATCATCTTTGCAAAGCCCCATTTTGTGCTATGTTTGCAAAAGACCACTCACATTTCTGTGTCATGACCTACTTCATTAGTCTTCCTTCTCTTAAAGACTAGGCTTTCTTTTAGTCCTGGGCAAAGCTTCTCTACTTGGCAACTGAGTTAAAGACACTCATCTTGTTCCTTTTGTCTGCCCTAGGTATTGCAAAACCATGCATGGCATTCTTAGGCCCAAGATTCAGGCACGTTGGGAATATCTTCCAGGTAACTTATCCATGAAAAGTAAAAATCCTCTGATCTGTCATTGTTCTTTAGGCTACCAAGACAACTTAAGCTCTGTCTCCAAGGATAGAGGCATTTTATTAAAGGTAGGTGCATTGATGAGAGAGTTACAACTCCCTCCAGCAGAGCCACAGGATAAGGGTAGGTGATGTCAGTGGTGTGCCTCTCTCGGGTTGTATGGCAGGATAAACAGACTGATGAGAACTTGGGTGTTCCAGCAGAGCACAGTCAGCCGGAGATACACCAGTATATGCCAGGACCCAATTGCCTAGACAGCAACTTTGCAGAAAAGGACCTGAGGCTCCTGGTGGCCACCAAGTTGAACAAGAGGCAGCACTGTGCCCTTGCAGCAAAGAACTATCACATTTCCTTCACTACATTAGGAGGAATGCTGCCAGAAGGTGGAGTGAGGTGATCCTTCCACTCTGTTCTGCACTAGAGAGGTCACACCTGAATGCTGTGTCTGTTTCTGAGCTCCTCAGTACAAGAAAGATATGGAGCTACTGGAGAGAATCAAGTGAAGTAACACAAAGATGATGAAGGCACTGGAGCATTTCTTATATGAGGAAAGGTTAAGTGCTGGAACTGTTTATGGAAGAGAAGGGTCAGAGGGGATTTCATTAATGTCTACAAGTATCTAAAAGGAGACTATAAAGAAGAAAGAGACAGTGGTGAACAGTGACAGGACAAAAGGCAATGGGCAAAAACTCCTTCTGAGTATCAGGAAACACTCTTTTACTGTGAGGGTGACTGAGCACTGGAACAGGTTACCCAAGTAGGTTGTAGAGTCTCCATTCTTGGAGATATTCAAAAGTCATCTGGACATAACCCTGGGCAGCCTGTTCTACCTGACTATGCTTTTGCAGGGGGGTTGTACAAGATGTTTTTTATTCTGCATACCTGCAAGTCACGCTTTCCCACCTTTAAAACTATCCACCCCTTGGTTTGCAGTGGGCTCTTGGAACAGCCTATGCTGCAAAGGATATTGCAGCAGTTTTGTAACGCTGTAACCTCTCCTCCCAGCAGGCTTCCAATGCCATGCGTTTGTGTCAGGATTTATGCCAAAGGAAGCTGGCAGAACCCCAAGCAGAACCTCACATGGTGTTTTAAGGAGTCTCAGAGGTATCATGTGAAAAACAAACTCTCTCAACTACTGCTTGTTATGGTAGCACAGCATTTCTAACCCTAGACAGGCCCAAATTTAACTTCATGGATGTAAGAATCATAATGCCAAGTTCCTCCCCATCTGAAAAGGGCTTATATTGGCATAGTTGATGAAACTGATATATATTAATTTTCTCCTTCATCCTGGCCTCTTCTTTGAATTGCTGCTGTTATTTTACTTTCCAGACCCTCATTTCTAAACCCATCACCACACCTGCCCACTTCACCCCATGGATGCTCCTGTTCCCATTCTGAGAAATGCAGATTTGGCATCTATTGTTCCTTCTGAGGACTAAAAAAAAGCGAAACCCAAGTGATCCTGAAAATGCTTGTGACTTTGTACCAATTAAGATATTCAATTATCTGCTTATTTGTTTGACTTTTTTTGTTCCGATTCCTTAAGAGTTGTTATTTTGAGAAAATCTAAACTTCCATTAAATATAAAAAGGGTTTTCTTTTTGGCAGAGAAAAGTTTGAAATTATCTGATTATATTCTATTCTCAAAATCTGAAAGATTACTATAAATATGTCACCACTGTTAATTTAATTTAACACAAAAAGTCAGGGTGAAGGAGAGGGATGGGAAAGGCCAGTACTTTTCTAGCCAGAAAAGACAGGAATACTGCCTCTTCAGGCTTCTCATCACTTGACTGCTGTTCTGAGTTGAACCTCAGACAATGTGTGGCTTCTTTTTCCATGCAGAAACACTGGGCTTGGAAGGAGTTATACAAAAGTTTATTGCCTGCAAATCAAGCTCTGTCTGCACAGTTCACATTCTACTCCAAAAAATAGGAGAGGATCCAATTGGAATAAGGAAATCTTCAGTTACTAACTGAAGATTCCATGACACTTTGATGCAGTAGATTTAGATTGTATTTATTACATGACAAAGAATTTTGATGTACCTCTGAGCATGAAATATGATCTCTTGGTGAACCACCATTGAAAAAGCAGTTTGTGTTCAAGTGCTTTTTTGCGAAATTTCACCTGATTCAAAGAATCTGGATTTTCCCCGAGGTGAATCCCATATTCAGAGGGTGAAATCTTCCTAACCTCTGAAGCAGAAGAGGACAGCAGGGTAGCAGTGGTGCTTACTACAGAATTACTTACTTTCCTAGTCTGTGGAGAAAGACTTGATAGAAGCCCTTTAGAAGTTGAAAGATGCCTAGGGACATACAGGGGCCAAAGTTTAGGAGTAGTTTGGCAGAAGAAGCCAGTCCAGAACAACAGTGAACTGGGGTCTTTGTTCCTGAAAAGCTGCAGTCAGAGCTAAGAGCCCATAGAAACATTTAACAAGAGCAAAAGTGACCAATAGGAATGGAGAAGAAATATTACAGTAGATTGACTCCAGTTTGTATTTCTTAGTCCTCTACTACTGTTTATTTCTTAGTCGTGTCTTACATCTAGTACATCTATACTGTCTGATTACTGTTGAACGTTATTTTCTGTTTATTTCTTAGTCATCTCTACCTCCCTATTATGAGGAATATCAGATGAACACATGGATCTGTGGTCTCATACAGTGAATTTTTTCTTATATTCTTGTACTGGGGACAGAGAGGTGAAAGGCTCTAGAGCTCATTAGTAGTGTCTGGTGATATAAGCACTTACTTGAAGCTGAAAAAGACCTTACTCTCTGCGAAGAGAAACCATTTAAATATTAAGTGTTAAACATTTTTGGCCTTTACAGAACTCAAAGAGGCAAGAGGGTCCATTCTTTCCTTGAATTGACAAAACTTTATCTTCTACACTGCTCTGCTTGTTGAACCTACAAAGCCTGCAGCACCCAGACTGTGTACTTTTGAAACTATAAACATTAAACAAAATGCAAATAGTTTTGAAAAAATTCATTGCAGACCAAATATTACTGCAAGGGCTAAATTCTTTTTTAAGTAGAACATCCAACAATAGAAAGCCATTCAAAAAATAATTCCAGTGATCCTTTCTATGACTATTCTGTAGCATGCTGTTACTGTTTTTCATGCTTCATCCCCTGTGGCCATAATAAAAGCAAGGTATTTAGCTCAAAAACTTATTAATCACAACTACCCCTTCTTTCATTCCAGGAAAAAAAATGAAAAAGCATACAGAAAAAGGAGTTCTCATCTCTGTGGACCAGCTTATATAGAGGAGATCAATCCCTACATCTTCAAATCCCCTTTGCTGGTGGATTGCATGGTATTGCAGCAGTGCTGGTGTGCCCACTTTCTTTCAAGCCCCACATTGGGCACCACTAATTATTTATGCCGGTTTGGAAAAATTTGGAGGAAAAAATATCCTCTGATAGAAGGCAGGTTACAACCAGCCTTCCCCCACCAGGTTCAGGAAAGATAAGTTTTCCTTGGAGGAAAGTGAAAAAAATAAAAACTATTTATTTAATAAACACACAAGAAAAGGATAATAATGCTAAATAATAAAACCTCTCGCTGTGGAGAGAAACCTGGGAAAATTTCCGAGTCCTTCCATGGCTCACGGAGTCTCTCTCCTCCTCTCTGGAGCTGGGTCTTGGGCCCACCTTCAGGGCCTCAGTGGAGAACTCTCCCGAGGTGTTCTGATGTTGAAATAGTCCAGAAGAAGGGAAAAAAACCCCGAAGTCCCAGGAAAACAAAGTTCAACTCTCCGTCTCTCTCCGGATCAAAAAAGGGCCAAAAAAACTGGCTGGAGAGCAAGCAGGGTGCTTCCTCCCGCTCCTGCCGCTGCAGAAGCAGAGGAGTGTGTATATCTGTGTCCTTGAAACAACTGCTTTGAGAAGTTTGCTTCGTTTTTTTTCCTCTCCCCCCTCTCTGGCTCAGCTTAAAGGCACAGAAAGACACACAATTAATTTCTGGGCATAGGGCAGCGATAGGGGATACACATCATAAAGTCACCCCAAGACAGCTGGACACCGCAGCTGGTCTTCTTAAGAAGAAATTGCAGTCTAGTGTTTACAGATATTAGAAGAAAATAAAATAATATTTGTGTTTGGATCACAAAAAACATAACTCCATGTCCCTAGATAAAAAAAACATTCCCCACGTGGTTAAAGCAGCATGTGTAAGCCCCTACATCTATGGTTGAGAATGACAAAGCTCTCCCTACCTTCCCAGCAGCAGAATCAGAAACCTCCATGCAGATTCAGATACTGCCAAGAGACAGGAACATAAAATGGCAATGCAGACAAGCATAGATCAGCTTTTTGGATAGTTGGATTCTGCCCTTTATTTGGCCAACCTTTCCCAGATTCTCACTACTAAGAGATGCCACATGTGTGCAGTCATGATGCCTAGAGGCACACAGGAATGGCAAGGTTTTCAGATATTTTAACATAACTTCATGGGAAATCTATTACTAGGCATGCTAGTGTCTAATACATTCCACTTTATAACGCACCAGAAGGTGAAGATGCAGGGATAGAACTGATTCCTCTCAAGTCATGTTGCAGCTACTGGCTCTAACATCATCCAAGACTGCCCACAAAAGAGAAATAACAAAGTTTGTGAGAGAACAAACATTCTTGAAGATATGACCAATGGATACATCACCTTTGTAGCACAAGAGCATCCCAGGGCACATAAGAGAAAACTGAGGTGCAGTCACACACATCCACAGTTTGTCTTTGACTGTATTATACCTCTCTCCATACACATAGCAATGACTTAGCCTATGGGAATAAATGGAAGTTATCTTGATGCCTAACTGGGTAGTAGGAGTGCAGTGTGGAGTGAAACATCTAAGCAAAGGAAACAATACACAGATATTTGAACCACAACCCCTTAAAAGGAGTCTTGCATGCTTTGCCCTCTCAGAAAACATGTTTAATTATTTTCCTAATAGTTGGATTATTTTAGGAAAATATTTGAAATTATTAATTTTAAAATGCTGCAGTGAGCATTTCAATTACTATTATCCACTTCCTCCTCTGTCATGCTCAGGGACTGATGACAATCAGAGAGCCCAGATGCCAGTCTGTATATTATAGTCTCAGCCAGGGTATTTGGCTCCTTGGCGAGATCCACAGGCAGTTATTCTGGCAGCTCTCAAGTTGTCCCTGCCTAGAAAATGATTAAGGCTGTTGACTGACTGCTCAGACTACCCTGCTCTTGACATCTGGGCTCTTCTCCCCTTCCCTAACTTGTAACAGAACAGCTGTTCTGTTCATGTACTGCACTTGTGCAAGTGTGCATCCATTCATTTATTAGCAAGGAATTGAGAAAAGCATGTTTATATAGATCCCTTTTAAGTCACAAAACATATCATTATCCCCTAGTCTAGCATAATTTCCCATAAATTGGAGAGAAAGTTTCCCAACAAATAGATGGAGAAATAACCACGGAAAGCCGTATCTGAGAAAGGGTCTCTACACACATGTAGGTGTGTAGCAGGTGATGCATATTGCCTGTTGGTTTCCTCTGGAATCTGAAGAACACTTGTTTTAACACGTGCCTAAGAAAGTTGCCAGATACTCTGTAAACGCCAGCTCTGACCTTAGCCACCTCTTTGACTTCCTGCACAGAATTTCCTCTGCATCAAATGGGCCAGAAACACTCCATATGTGGCTGATGTCTCAACACCATTGGCCTTAAATTCTTTATTATTTCTTGAATGCAAAGTTTCTGAGGTTCTGTGACACAAAGGGAAAAACATTATCCCTGTCTTGTAAGACTTAATCTAAATAAGAGAGAACTCTTAGAGCAGACATTCAAAGTAATACCACACAGCACAACAGATGAAAGGCCAGGCTCAAAATTTCATCACTCAACTCTGCTATTATCTGACATTATTGCAGAACATGTGTGCTTTCAGTAAAGCCAGGTGTTCATGTAAAGATTTTCTTATATTACCCACATCAAGACAGAAAGTGACAAAGATCAGACCTGTTTGACACAATCATTCTGTCCAAAACCTTAGCATAGATGACAAAAAACCACCAGGTGCTATAATGGAAGTGGTGGCTAAATGTTTTGAAGAAAGCTAGGACTAAATGCACATGGAAGTTACTGTAAGGTTACACACAGATAGATATCTAGCACTCGTAACTATTTCTGTGCCTGGTCATGCTCAGTAACTCACACACTTAAAAGGGTAAGAATTTGGAGGAAAATTACTTGTGTTTACAGCCAGGAGGAGAATGCAGTTAGGTAGTTATTGGGGTGCAGATGACACGTTTTAGCTTTAGCCTGCTTCGTGGCAGTGTGTGTATATACCCACATGCTTTGAGAAGTAACTTTACCCCAGCAAATGGGCACAATGATGTGGAAAGAAGTGAGCAGAATTCCAGGCACAGCTGGAATCACTCAGTTATGACTGCAAGGAAGCTGGAAATGAAAGCAACTGATACGGGAAAGTTGTTAAAAGGATTCAAAAGTAAAAACGTGGTCTAAAGAGTCATTTTCCAGAGAAAATGGATTGGATCAGTAGGACAGAATTAATTGAAAAATCTGAATATTGATATGGGTGAAGTATCTATTTCCGTCAGATGTGCTGTCCTAGACTGGCTTACTTAGAGGATTCTCCCTCTGCAACAGGACAAGGAGACCTAGTTCAGATGTAAACCTAAGGATAACCTACCCGGGCATTTTGTTTTTTATGCTTCATGGTATTTCAAATCCTGGTCTAAATTCCCATAAATGAAGAACAAACATGACTACTGACTGCCTACACATGCCCATCTGCTCAGATGGCACAGCTCCCACTAACAATTTAGTTGGGCAGTTTCACTGAAATCTAGGTGCCAAACCAGCATACGTTTCACAAAGATAAGTCTCTATGACACTACAAGCACCATTTCCTCTGCAAGATTCCCTTGTCTGGGACAGGTTTGAAGATTAGCCATCTAATGCTTCCCTGTTAGCTTTGTTTCATAGGAAACAAGATAATGCAATCACAGTCTGACTCCTGATCTCTCAGTCTGCCCTCTTCTTTCATACAGAAGTTTGGCAAATCTCAAACAGATTTGACAGAAGGGCAATGGTTTCAAAGTTATTATTTTTCTATGCATTTTGTTAAAATGAATGTCTGGTTAGAGGAGACCAGTGTTCAACTGTGTAAACTAAATTCTTACTAGACAACAGAAAATCTCCACAAGTGATTGCTGTCTTACCTGTGGGAAAAGCTTCTGTCAGAAGTTCACGGGTGCTAGACAGAAGGGAATCCAATCATTAGACACAATCCATAATAAAGAGAACAGCTGCTCACAGAACAACTTGGTTTTGATCACAGTTCTCATCAAAGTATGCAACCAAACCAAATACCTGAAGGCAAATACTGAGGAATCCCAAAGAGTTTACTAGCATTTCTGGCCACCACTCAAACACTCCATGTGTGTAGTAGAATAAATTGGCAGCACTCTCAGCTTGCACAGGGCAAGAACAGTGCCATCCACCTACACGTAGCAAGAGTGCATCAGAATATCTGTTGGGTTTTTCAGATTTTTCAAGTTCCTCAGTAATTTCCTAATGAATGCTGCAGAACTTGGAAAACTCAGCAAGCTCTCTCACACTTTTCTGAATGTTCAGTGTCATCCATCAAACACTTGGCCACAGGAGAAAACCCATTCAATGAACAAGTCATGGACTTGTACAGTATAAAAGAGGCCTATATGACAGCTTTCCCTGGCTGGTACAGTCCAGTCCAAGTACCTTGAGCCATTTCACTGATAAGGCTACTTGCAAAGTTACACAAAAACTCTCAGTCAAAGGCACGGTGAACTCTAAGGACCAACAGCAGCAAAGTGAGCTGGTTTTCAGTCTCAACAAATGGCAGTGCAGAGTGGAATGAGGAAATACAGGCTACTTTCCAACCACAGTGATAACAAAAAGTGACCCATGCATACTGGCCAGGAGAGAGGGCAGTTGTTTATTTTTTCAGCTTCAAAAGAAACCCAAATCCACAAAACTCTCAGCATAGACAGGTGAGCTCTACAAAAGCAGCTGGTGTGGTGAGGGGTAGGGAGAACATTTGTGCTTGTAGTGTTGATGCAACCACACAAAATCAGTCCCAGCTGTCCTGGCTAAGAACAAGGAGGCAAAGGACATGAAGAGAACTGGATTAACAGTACTGAGTGGTATGGCCAGCACCCACAGCATGCAATTAATATCATCCTGGCAAGAGGGAACATCATCCCATTTCCTTTCAAACACACTGCTGCCCCAGATGAACCACATCTACCAAGAAGTCTGTGGCGAGGAGCAAAATTTAATCTGGATATCTGAACTGTATTGGCGTCAAGAGTATTTGTGTTCCCACCATGAGACCTGCCCTAAACTGGAACCCTCCCAAACTAGTATGTTGCTGTCAGAAAAGGCAGACCATTCTTACAATTCAGAATTCATTAAGAGAAATAATTTTTACTGATTTGAAATGACCATTTTGTACAATAGTATTTTGATTTTATTGTGGTTTTTGTTTGGCGGGGAGGGTTTAAGAAATAACAAATATTTTCTTTGGCAAAACTAACTTTAAGATTAGCATTATTGTCACTGTTATTCTATCCTGGGGAGAGCATTCCCATAAAAAAGAGTGAACTTTCCAGGTATATTGTCTCTTTTGACCTTGTTGGATCAAATACAGCATTGTTTCTATTTACTGATAGTTGATATACTACAGAATAGCTTCACTGGAGTTCTGTGTGTGAACAATGTCACTGGCAGTGAGAAACAGACAAATACAAAACAGACCAACAAGTTATCATTTTGATTTTTCTAACACATTCCTTGTGTTTTCTGAGAACCTTTTACTCTGTTAGATAAAAATGGAGAAGATTTTTGAAGGATCCAATTTTGCTGGCAGTTACTCCTCAAACAAAATCAATAACTAACAATTTTTAATAGCGAAGCTCTTTCAATTGGAATGGCTGCAGTGCATGTGCATAAACTGCAGTAATGTTTATTGTATACCAGGATGGAAAAGCTAGACTTTAGATTGTGTAACTTTCCACAACACAGTTTTCCTGAGGGCTGTTCAGCTCAACAAGCAGCCAAGGAAAGGGAGGGCGAAGGCAGCAGATCTGTTTCTCTCCAGCTTGAGATGAAGATGAGGCCCCACCCAGCAAACCAAACCTTTGGCATTCATCCACATGATCCTCCAGGCTAAGGAAAGAGGAGCCATGAAGCAATATAGCAGAACAAGCCCTCCTCACCATTCTCATTCCGGTGCTTGCTTTTTCACAGGCATATACTGCCCTACACAGTAAACAAGGCTGTCAAGCTTATGGTCCTCCATAACTGTAAAGTAGCCATGCAAACCTGGCTTCTAACATGTTAGCTTTTGCTCTGTTTCAACGTGGCAGAAGCTACAGATTTTTCTTATCCATTCCTCACTGTGTCCATTGTTCTGGACACAAACAGGGTAGCCTCTTCAAGACAGACAGAAACACATTCTGTTTCCAAACCTAATTATCAGTCAAGCAACAGGAAGACTCTCTCATCTGAAATTTGAGAGGTAATCAGAATTCCCTCAAATGACAAGATTTTTACTGCAAGATCAATGTGCAAATAATTTGGGAGAACATCACCATCTGGTGGATACACCCACTGACAATTTGGTTTAAATTTTTTATCTCCCTTGTAGTTCTTCAGCACACTGAAGAATATTACATCATAAGTTCACAGAAAAAATACATTCAGTCCATCCATTGGCAATCTGTAACTTCTTAGGACAAGACACAAATCTGCAAAGAGGAAGAGGGGTGTGGAGAATTCCTATCTTTACCATCATAGGTGGCAGACCTGTAAATAGAGTCCAGACAGGTGAGGCTACTCAACGACTCTTCCAGGCTACCTTGGAAAGATCCTATCCTTTATGAAAAATAGCATACACCTCCTCCAAAGTCAGAGAGAAAATAGTATCTGGTTACCAGTTGGTTAAACAGTGCATTCCACACCAAAGCTGAGATTTCTTTTTCCTTTTACTCTCAGAACTGAGCAATTAGTCTCACTGTTGATAGAAATCATCTGCTTTGCATAGTCCCTACTCCCCAGCATGTCAGCAAGGTGCAAGATGCCACCCTTTTCACAAGCTCTAACTGGATAGTGGAGAAAAAGGGGAGGAAGGCAGGCAAAAAATGTCCATACTGAATTCTATGAAGGAATTCTGTCAGCTGAAAATTGAGCTCCCTAAAAACACCACCTTAGACCTTGCATCTCATATCACAGAATCACAGAATGGGTAAGGCTGGGAAGGACCACAGTGGGTCATCTGGTTCAACCTCCCTGCTCAAGCAGGGCCATCCCAGAGCATGTGGCACAGGATTGCATCCAGATGGTTCTTGAGTATCTCCAGTGTGGGAGACTCCATAACGTCTCTGGGCAACCTGTTCCAGTGCAAGGTCACCCGCACAGTAAAGTTCTTCCTCATTTCAGGTGGAATTTTTGGAACTTCCTGGGCATCAGTCTCTGCCCATTGCCTCTTGTCCTATTGCTTGGCACCACTGAGCAGAGCCTGGCTCCATCCTCCTGGCACCCTCCCTTCAGATACTGACAGACATTGATGAGGTTCCCTCTCAGTTTTCTCTTCTTGAGGCTGAACAGGCCCAGCTCCCTCAGCCTTTTCTCATAACAGAGATTCTCCAGTCCTGGACCCCCAGGTTCTTCTCTGCAGAGCTGCCAGGTCAACTCTTAGCCTGTGCTGGTGTCCAGGGTTATTCTTTTCCAGGTACAGGACTCTGCATTTGCCTTTGTTAAATTTCAAACAGTACTTCTCTGCCCATCTCTCCAACCTGTCTGAAACATGGTGCTGAATATGGTATTTTCTGTCTACTTTATTTTCCTGTTGTTGTTTTAACCAGAAGCCCTATCAAAGAAACCATATACATGGTAGGCTAGATAACTTTCTCATAACATCATAAAAACCCAGGGTCTTTTCAGTCTGTTTCCCATTTGTAGGAACTCTCATCCTACAGTTTAATGTAAGCCCCAGAGAAATGAGCTTTTTGTGATCATTTTCTGTGTCTAGGTGTTTGTCTGCATGTCTACCTGCTGTTTTCAACCAAAACCTGAGAAAAGGTAGCGGTCTCTACATCCATTATGTTCTGGCAAGTTCCATGTAACTATGCTGATACCTAAATAATGGGATGGAACTTAGACCATCAGGGAGACTGGTACAGCACAGAGACTGCAGAGAGTGTGGAGCTCAGACTCCCAGAGACAAAAGTACCCCAGTCACTGAAGAAAAACATAGACAAGATATTGTAAGAAAATTAAGGCTTCCATTCTTCCAAACTAAATACTAAACCCCATAGCCTCCCGTCACAATTTACCCCAATGCCTTTATACTGTTTGTAACTTACACCTTTATTCCACAAATCCCTTAGCCTGGCATGTTTAAACTCTACATTATACTGAAAGCAGTATGTACTTGGCAAAGAAAAAGCATAAAAATCAAACTGATTTCATTAGAGATGTATGTTGTGCAATTTATATCATAATATTGCACAATACTAAAACAGAGGTAAGAATAACACAAGAAAATCTTTTTTGTGAGATTTTACTTAATGAAATAAAACCACACACAACTACACAGCTGCTTCCAACTGTGGTTGTCAGAAGTTTGTACCATAAAGTTTCCGTGAAAGCCTGTGATGAGCAGTGACAGGGTGAAGTAAGGCTCTATAACCACTCAAATAAAACTTTAAACACTGACAAATAATGGATTTAAAAATAAGAATTTTCAGGTGCTACCAAAAAAAAACCCAGAACACCACCTATTTTAAAAAACATAAAACAGTACCAAGAAATGGATAAAAACTAGCACTAGCACAGAAAATCAAGAGTTAACAGCAAAGCACTAATTCTTACTTGCGAGTGTGTGGGAGGTCCCACGGCAGGATATGACCTGAGAGACAACCCTGTATGCTAAAAGATTGTAAAGTCTCAAGGAGAATCAAAACACCTGAGCAGTGTTTGAAATACCTAAAGTTTTACAGTATATTTAAAACAAAAGATCTTCTAAGGACAGCCAATATGCATATGCAGAAGATGACAGGAAAACAGGATCAATAGCAGATCAGAGATAAACACATCCTTAAGACACTGTCAACAAAAAGAAGTAAAATTTTCATTCATTGTTGTAGCAAAAGCCACTTTGAAAAACAAAAACCTGTTTAAAAGCAATTAAGCAATTTTACAGAAATAGTCTGGGATTTTGTGCAAAGCGAGAGAGACTCCACACTTGCCTCATCTCCTAGAAGCATCCCATATTCTTAGATGTGACGTTGCCATGACAACCACAACTTGGTGACCTCGTTATTTCAACCTAATCCTGCTTTGAAATTATAGTTGCTCCACCCTTTTGCCTGGCTAGCCTGATAACATAATCATTGTAAATGAGGATGGAAAAACACAGCAGGATACCATTCCCCTAGTGACATGGGACTAGTCTCACCTTATCGGGGAAACAGAGCAACAATTAAACTGCCCAAATCTAAACACCCGAAAGTAGATTTTTATTTTTGTTGTTGTCGTTGTTTTGTTTGCTATTCTATTTTGGAAAAAAATCTAATAGCTTGTCAGTGCAGGGATTCAGTTTTGAATGGGGGCTTTTGGGGAAATTCCTTTTAATTTAATTTAATGTCTTTATCAGGAAATTAAGCAGTAATAAGGGGTAGTTCTTCTTAATTATGCATATGTTTCGACTAACAGCTGGAGGAAGATTTAAGATATAGACAAAGAGTCAGGACAGAACTTGTTTAGCTAAGTTCAAGCTTGCCTTGCTCTATTTAAACTGGTTAAAGCAGTGAGTACTACAAAATCCCAGCTGCAGATATTGTGGAACTACTTAACTATGCTCACATGTCACAGGTAGATTACTGTAATTCCACGCTTATTACACATGTGGACAACAACCATCCTGATGCTGTTGCAGATTTGAAGGAAACACTTTCGGGGAGGTAATTCAGAGTTTTCTAAGTACATAGGACATATGAAAGCTAGATGAGGAAGAAGGGGAGCAAATAACTTTAAAAGAACATAAATTTGGAGCTGTTGGCATATGATCCAACTGAAGTGCCATAGATTTTAGATCACAAAATCATTTTGGGACCGTTCTTACATCCGTGTGTCTCCCTCCATTTTCTATCAGTCTAATTTCTCCCTTTCTTGGTGTTTGCATGCTTTAATCTGTTTGGGGACATATTTTACATTGGAGGTTGTGATATTGCATGAGACTTCTTGAAGGAACACCCTGCACAATGAGGCAACTAAATTTGTAAATAATGGTCATTATTAGAAGAAGATGACAAAAAGGAAGAAAGACAAGCTACTTTGACAGAGAAGTATAAAGAGGTGTTAGCTTGCTAAGTATGGATACAAGACTTCTGTTATTATGGTTATTTTCAGAAGAGTAACAAAGATTTCCTCAATCGTAACCTTATGCACCCCTGCCAGCAAAGGGGCTGAGTCAGCCTCTGAGGATATGAGCTCACAATTCTAGAAGGAAACTCTACATTTTAACATTTGGAAAGTTGTAGTGCTAAATTGTTCTTTCCAGCTTTCATGTCACAATAAGAGAAGTTGGGTGATGCCCTCTAAATCAATCACCAAGGACTCCATGCACAAGCAAAGGTACCTACTGGGCACCCATGGATTCAGTGACCAGCGAGGAAAACCTTTATGCAGAAAGTGCTTTATTAACAGTATAATCCAAGTCTATTGGAAGTCTGAGGTAGCTGATGAAGTAATAAGACAAATAAAGTAGTGATTTCTGGTAAGGCACGAAAAAATCTTTTGAATCCTGCTGCAGCAGTTCTTAGGGATAATCTTCCTGGATAACCAATACAGAAATCCAAAAGCACTATAGCCATGCATTGCAGGTACAACATGATGAGCTGAAGACTGAGCTCTTTTCTCTGTGCCTTAAAAATACCTTTGTATTCAAAAGCATCTGCAACAGGCAGGGCTAAACCACCACTTACCTCTGTTTGAAAACTTGCCACTCCCAGCAGAGAAAATGAAACCACTGAGGGCTTACACAGTCACCTTCACATAGGATCAGCACAAGGTGTCTCAGGCACAGAGAACTCAGCTTTTCTCCACAAAACATACCAAAACAAACAAAAAACCAAAAATTTAAAAAAAAAATTTAAAAAAGGAAATGGAAAGAAAAAACCCACACAAACAAAACCACCAACAAAGAAAAAAAAGGGAAACAGAGAGACCACCAAAACACACAGCTCATTTCCTCCATGAAGGGACCCCTTAACATACCCTTGGCCTTCCTTCACCTTCAGGTGGCGTGCTTTGCTGCCAATATCTAACCATTAAATGATTAGAAGAGATGTGAATGTAATAATTAGATTTTTTTTTTCTTGAGTTGTTCAGCAGTGGTTAGAAATCAGTCTCCATTAAAATATTTTTCTTGAGCTCTGTTGAATCCCAAGAGCAGAGAATAGACATGAGTAGGAGATGTTTTTACAGCACTGCAGCAAAGGAAGCAGGTTTTCCTTCACTAAAAGGCCAAAGTTCATTTTCTTAGAATAGCAGCATACATTCCAAAATGGTGCCTCACATTTACCAAGAGCTATCAGGGAGCAAGTGAACAAGATTTATGTCCAGATTCAAATTTAGTTCTCCTACGTACAATAGTAAAAGGCCAGACCATTCAATACTTAATCAGGTTTGGAGTCTGATTTTTCCAGCCTTGCCTGAGATCACCATATATCTTGTGCAGGCTGATTAATCCCTCTAACTACTGATTCTAACACATGAACAGGAATCTAGAAGCCCCAAATGAAATTCCAAGCAGGAAGTGTACTTTGACAATTGATTTTTGCATCTACAGTCTGACTTAATCTATTACAACCTAGTTTTCTGTACTCTTTTCAGAAAAAGGAATATATTTTCCTTGTTACAGTTATGTTCCTGTATTTCAACAGCTAAAATCATTTTGTATTCAAAACAGCTAACATACAGGGTGGGAGGGAAAGAATTACTAACTCTTCCTTGTGCAGTTTAAAGTGGACTGCATAGCAGACCTCTTGCTGAATTTGGGGGACACGATTCCTTACTGACACTGCTATGGAATCAGTAGGTATGAGTTTTTACAGACAATATAGAAGTTATTATACACAAACGATTTTCTGCTTCGCACAAATTTAAAACAGAAATAAGAACAAAGCTGTGCTTCTCTCCTAGATCAGTAGTGACACCTAGTGACCAAAGACTAAAGGAACCACGCTCCAGAGGAACCGATTTGCACTGGGCTGGATTACACTACAAAAACTGTAGGGTGTGGCAGGACATAAGCCAAATAAAAGCTGACATTAGCTATGGGGTGATTTAAATTTACACAGAAACGCTGCATCTGCTTTAAAGAACAATGTTCTTCAAATCAAATAGAAAGGAAGGAATGTTTTCATAAGCAGGAAAGAAACCCTTTGGACAAGTAGAACGTAATTACCCAGTGAAACCTAGGAAGGCTCTGGGGCAGAGCATTCCTACACATGAATGATGTCCACAGTACAGTTCTAAAGTTCTAAAGATCTAATTTTTCCATCTCATTCAAAAAGAGTGCAACTGCTCCTTATTATGGTCCAAGTTGATACAGAAAATCTCACCAACATAGCTGTAGTGCAATGTATTATTCCACTTAACCTACACCAGAGCAGACCTCTCTATATCTTGACATACTACTCTATAATAAAAATTACTTGGTTGCTGATCGTTACCTGGATCAATGACTTGTGGTTGCAGGGCAATGCTGAAAAGACTACTGTCTCCGCAACAGGCTTGTCCTGTATTGTTATGCACTGTATGTTATATGGCTTGGGAAGCACTACGCATATGTTCCCCATAGAGGTGGTTAGCCCCAGCCTCTAAGCCACCTTCTCTTTGGGCCATGCTATCCACACAGTAACCTTTTCCCAAGTGATGGTAACACTGAAGCTGCAGTAATGCTTATCACTCTTATGGAACCAGGCTCTGCTCCTGGGGGAGACGATGCCACTTTCTGCCTAAAAATCACTCTTTTTTTCCCAGCTTTTCACCAGGTTTAAGATTTGTAAAATGCTCTGTGCTGCACTTGAAATACAAAAAGTTTAAAAGATCCCCAGGAATAATGTTAGGAGACATTTCAGAGGAAGACATTAGTCAAAATAGGGGAAGGGGGGAAAAGAATTTAAGGAAGAAAAACCTGGGCAAACTCCAAAGTAGAAGAGATTAGCAGAAACCTTATGCAATATATCTCAAACTATACTTATAGTTGAAGAAATCTTTTTTTAGTCTCATAGGGACAAATGGATATTTAAGCATTCATCAGTCTCCTTTATCTTCACTTCATGCTCATTTCTCAGAGAAAAGAACTCCAAGTTGCAACACAGTAGAGATGCAGGCTTGTAATGTCCAAACTGGAGAAACTGTGCTGATTCATTAAAGGATGTTGCACAAAACAGGTAAAATCACAGATGACTAAAGCAGCTGAAAAAGGACTTGGGTGAAAGGAGAGACATCCATGACCAGCAGCAGAGAGATCATGAACCATACAGCCAGAAAACTTACAGATTCTGGGAGTTTTCAAGACACATGCACTGGGAAATGTGTTCAGAAATACAAAAGAATGCTACTTGTTCTTTGATTTTCTGAGATAAGGAATACTGGGGACTGATGACAGAGAAGGTTTAAGAATTTTGTGTTACCGAAAGAGGACAGCTGCAGCCTTGACCGATAAAAAACCAACCCACACAACGACTGGCAGTGTCAGAAATACATGTCTTGTTACACCCAAAAATAATCTGCTCACTACAAGCAATTAGCCCCATATCGCATTAGAATTCACTTGTGCTCCTATCTGTACCACAGTATCATATAAGATCCCCTCAAAGAAAGAGGAAAAAATTCCAACAGAGACCAACTGATTATCACAATCTAAAAGTCCTGGAAAAGTCCTCAAAACAAGCACAAAGATCAGAGAAGGGGAAAGGTCCCATGTTTCCCCCTCATTATGTCTTTTCCTCACTGCCAGCTAGAGACTAGCCAGTTACCTTGGCCTCTTTTGTACAGAACATAGGTAAGTTTGAAGAGGAATAGAAGTTTTTGTTGATTCAATCTGTCAGCAAGCCAGTGGTTACTTCTAAATGGAGAAGCAGCATAGACTTCTGAACTCAGGAGAACCGCTCTCTGTGTGACTGGTCTTTGATAAGCAGCTTTCACCCTGGCCCTGAGTCTCTGTAGTATAGCTAAGGGATCCATGGGAAGTGAAATAGAGCCATTATTCGACCTTTATGAAATTTCTAAGAGTCAGAATCACTACTGGAAGACCTTTAGGGGCCCACAAAAACGAAAAACAATGACAGCTATCGCCTTAAATTGGCAGATCTTTAGTTTTGTTCCCGTCTTCAATGTGGGCTGGCTGTGACCTTACAGAAAGTTCACTGGGACATGTTTGAGGTTAAAATAATCAGCTGTATATTGTCACATCTCTTATTTATACCTTAGGTTGAAGTGAACTAGTTTTAACTTGCATTAAGATTTGCAGCCTTCATTATGTGGTATCTTTCTTTATAAATATTGAAAGAACGGTCAATATCTATTCATAGCATAATTTATGTATTTGCTAATTACTGTAGCTTACATCTAAAGTGAGGTGGTCACACACTTGTTAGCTCCAATTACAACAGAAAAATCATTAATCATAGCTTTATAGTACAGAATAGGTATTGTAGGTATTAAATAGGTGTTTAGCTTATTGCTGTACAGCTATGACATCAGTGTGAGTACCTTAAATAACAAGACACTATAAAAATATCTGGAATGTCTTTGCTGTTTTCAGTTTTGTGATCTGAAATGCTGAATTGCAAAAAAAACCCCAGGTGCACACGAACTGGGGGGGATGAGGGAGAAAGATTGTCTTGATGTTTCATAAAATGAAAGTTCAATAAGAAAGCCCTTTACCTCCATGTAAAAATTCAACTTTTCCCCAAATGAAACAGAGCATTAAGATTCAAGAACATAACCTTGTAATCAGATCTATTATTTCTTTGCATCAACTCTTAGATTCTTTCCTATGTGGTTTTTTGCCTAATGATCTTATCATTAAGCTCAACAAAATTGAGTGTAATGTACTGAAAATACACTGAGCTGATATTGAACTTGTTGACGAGGAGTGTAGGCCTGTTAAAATTGACAAAACTGGCAAGTTCTCTATTCCCTATTATTTTATTGCTCTTTGGTTCAACATGTAGCTTTGCAAGCAAAAAAACCTTTATTGCTTACTGGTTGAAAAGAAAGATCATACTCAGGAATACATTTCATTAGTCATGATTCAGACTCCTTTATCAGTTTTCTTCTTTGATGTAAATTCCAATTTGTTAATGGTATGTAGGTACAAAGGCAAAAATAGAAATATTTCATGGAGTTCTAGAGACTATCACTGACAAACTAAGGTTATAACTCTATTTTTATCTCACGGAGGTGATATTTTCTTAAAAATATTTTCTTGGAGATACAGGAGCAGCAGAGATATCAGCAAAAATTTATGCTTTGGTTTTAGTAGTGCAATCACTGCTAGACTGAGTGCTAAATGCATGGGTTGCTGCCCAGATTGTTTTTGCTGAAAAGCCACTGGAAGATCTAGTTCACTACATGACCCCAAAAAAACTTCACTAATGCAGCAGGGGGTAGACATGCAGAACTGTGAACAAAAAGCCAGGAAAAAGAATGGTACACTGCCTAAATCCAGAATTTCAAGACCATATGTCTAGGCAGCAAACTTCTACCAAGCAAATCTGAATATTTAATCTTTAATTCCCTTGACCACCTCAACATTTTACAGAACTAGACCGAGAACCACATCTATCCGAAAAGATATTTGGTGATCTGTTTCAAAAATAGGCCTGTAAGTAGTCATAAAAGCACAAGTGAGGGAAGTAAATTTGGGCAGAAATGACTGAATAGATCAAAGGAAGGAAGTGTTCAAAACAATTTAACAACTAACTGCCAAAATTATACTGCCCTTCCTGATGCTGTCTGTTTCCAGGGCCAAATCAAGTTATATCCAACACAGCCTGTGCCAACCCTCAGAAAAAATTTGAAAGTACTTCACTCATTTAAAAAAATGTTAAATATTAATAATCCAATAAATAGGCCACAAAAATACAATATGCATAAATATCTACGCATTAATTTAGGTTCCTAGTGTAAAATATCCAAGGCTTCGCCATTTATTACATATTGCACAAGTCAAAAGAGTATTTTACCAATCATGAAACAAAAAAAACTCAAAATGAACAAAGCTGCTTTGTACATTATGATTATAATGCCAATATTAAATCCTGTTCATGTACCCTTTTTTATATCTGATTCCTCTCAGTCCTTTTCCAGTCCAACCAGAATCAGGACTACGTACTTTATCTCCCAACTAGAATCCTTGCATTTGCTCTAAAAGGAGTCACAAATTGATTCTTCACTCAAAGTCAGCATGTGAAAAGCTTCAAAAGAAAAATTCTTTGGCAGCCCAAAGTTTTCTTTAGCAGTATATTTTCAGCCCTACTCCAACCAGATCTCCAGTCCTGGTGGATTGATTCTGCCCAGCTTCAAACAGGGACTTTCAAGACTGACACTAGTACCTCATATCTGGCAAAATCTAAATATTTAATATTTCCTTACAGAAAAGCAGGATAGCAAGATCTCTCAGATAATTAGGGATTTGCTCACAGACCCTCTCTTAGCACTGAAACAGTCTTTAATTTTGCATGGGGAAAAGAAGAATTATCAGAATTTTTCAGACATTTAGAATATCTTACCATGTGCCTCAGGGAATCCTGGCTGGATCCTGTGAATGGCAGTGACACTACTACTTTTGACTAAACTATGCCTGCAAATTCACCAGAAAGGTTTCAGAATGAACTGCTACCGGTTTACCAGTTGCCCTACTTTCCACAGAATTGAAACAAAGCACCTGAGCCTAGTTAACCACTAACAAACAAACCTTGAACGAGGTCTAAGTCTACTTCCCATTAATATAATTTGTAAGTAATATTTTTGCCTGCAGGAAACATTACAAAGAAACCACAAAGTTGCCTCCAATTTCAAATTAGGAGCTACTTCTGCATTTAGTTGAAATAGTTTCACATGACTGAGGTGCAGTCAGATGAGCTGTAGTCATGCTGTCTGCATATACCTGAAGATGTGTGAACCTTTTCCCCCCTCTGCTTGCTTTGCAAAGTAAAGGCATCTCCTTCCAGCTGTAGCTCAAACTGCTGTAATCCATTCCTTCCTTGCTCCTAAAGCAGATTAAAACAGGCTGCTCTTGTCCACTCAAAACTTCAGCTTCTATGGTTCCTCTCCTCAATAACTCTCCTGTGCAACAAAAGGTACTTGTGCTTTTCACATCTGCTGCAGCCTTGGATTTGTTTGGATTAATGAAAATTCTGATCCTGTGGATAACAGCCAATTATGTCACTGTGATCCCCTCAAGTAGCTGAGAAAAGAGGGAGTTCTCTGGCTTGCAACCCTCAGATTTAATACTTCTAGATCAAGGTTAAATTTGGCTCCTGATCTTCACTTTGTTCTGTTTTTGGAGAGGTAGAATACCTGATGAACTCTAAAATGTAAAACTTTTGTATGTCTGCTTCTAGTACTGTTTTGGTCCTACCTCATTTCCCAAGTATTTTATAAAAATTATAGTTCTTGTAATTTTTATAAGTCATGTCCATCCAAACTACAATCAAGTACATTAAGAGAAATATGTCATTAAAAAAATAAATAGAGAAGATTGAAATAAAAAGTATTATTAAAGAGCAAAGGCAGATGAAAAACTGAAATTAGCAACATATTTTTCAAAATAACACAATATTTTCTGTTTAAATTTTTGGTTTATGTTCTTTTACATTTTTCAATTCCCATTTCAAGATAAAGTATGATGAATAAAAATTTGTTCCAGAGAAGTGCACCCACAATAACACTACATTTAATTTTATGTTTCTTGTTCTGCTAAAACTTTTTTTATTCTTTAATTTTATTTTTGACAGCTGGGGGAAGGGGAGACACTGACAACCACACACGAAATGGGAAGTCCTCCTTGTGCTATTTGTACTCTATGGAACATAAGTGCCTCCTAACTCTGCAGCTGTGTGGCAGACAAGCAATGCAATTGTTTAATGTAATTTAGTCAAGAACAGCTAAAGAAGGAAAAACCTGACTTAGGAAAAATCAGAGACAGATTCCAACTTTGCTCATTAAGGTTTAAAGAAAAGTGCTTTATATGCCTGAATGACTGCCTTGGCGTGGTATGCTGCTTTCCAAGTCCTGAATTTCATGCCTTTTTTTCTTTCTAAAGCTGATTTCAATTTTGGACAGCATCCACCTAGAATTACTTGTATGTTTTTAATTTCTCCTTTGACTACACAACTTAAACAAACAGGTTTGGCTGGGTGGATTTAATCAGAAACAGATAAAAAGTTTTGAAAATGAAAAGTAGATATGCCAAGTGCACCAAAGTGAACTTTCATTCATTTACTCCTCCTTTATTTCTGTTATTGGATAGTTTAGCACTCAGGTTTCTCAAAGACCTGAAGTAAAAAGAAATAATGAGCACCAAGAGTATTGAACTTACATATCAAAATTTTTCCAGAAATCTTAAATTAGAAGAGTCAAATGGAGTGTGTTGTCTGTTGCAAATGAACTAGATGAAGTTGAAAATTAGTCCAAAGTAAATGGGAGATAAGTAAAGTATCAAAGATTTCAAGAAAATGAGTTTGACTGCTCTGCTGTTATCTAAGGGTCTTTTAATGCCCTAAATGGTTCTTTATTCTTTACTACCACAAGACAAGACTGATTTATTACAACAGTGTTAACACCACTTTAGAATTTGAGTTTATTGGAATAGAACAAGGTAAGTTGTTTGAAAAAAATTTAACTCTCTCTGCAGATAAAAACCTTGAGATCTTTAGATTTGAAATTGGGTTTTCCTAGTTTCTAAAATCCTGGTTTCTTGGTCTTACCGTTGAAATAAAACTCCTTGACCAGACTCAACTGACATGAAAAGTAGGATTGGGTCTGCAATGAAAAGGACTTACGAATTCGGTAAGTCCATCTCAGTAAAAAAAACTTAGTCATGTAAAAATTAGGGGCATGTTATACTTCTACTTAAATTCAACTCAGAATATGTGCATTAAACAAGCATATAAAACTTTCCATTTTGGGGGTCTTCATTTAAATATATCTGTGCCTAAAACTGGTCATTAAGTGTGTTAGAAATTGAAGCCCCATTGAATTCCCAGCATTGTCATCGTCAACTGGCACTCTGCTGTTGACTTTTGTAGAATCAGGATTTCATCCAAGACACTACAATCTAAAACAAGTTCTGAGAAGTTTCAGCTGCTATATTTATCACAAGAGGGTTTTATCTTGAAATTATAAAAAGTGAGATTATACAATTTACATTATTTTTCACTGCTAATAACTTTTATTATTGTGTATATCTAAACTGTTGAATCAAACAACAATTATAGAAGTAGAGACACCAGGCTTGCAGACCGTCATATTTTTGTATAGGGACTCAGAGTTCACATTACGTTCGCTAGAAAAATAGACAGAAAGAAAATAAAAAGTGACAAAACCCTCTGTTCCTTCCAGTGTGCTTAGAACAAGGGAATAATTTCCTCCCCATCATCCAAGTAGTAACCACCAAATAAGAGTAAATAACCTCCAACAATTTTCCAAGAGTCAAAAGCATCAATTATTCCACAACCAGATGTCTACTCCTTCTTCTCAACTTGTAACAATTTCTACAATACAGTTATGTGTTAGTCAAACAAAACAGGCACAACAGTACAAAACCTCAGGCACAGCATGGAGAAATGGAAAGGAGAATGTGGAGTAACTACTGAATACATTATAGTAGAGCATTTGCATCCAAAACCTTGCCTATATTTCAGCCACATCCCTGCAGAGGCATCAGTAGGTATAATAGAATATATTATCTTCCCTTACTAAACTTTCCTGTGCTATTCAGTATTGAACAGAAATTGTCCCTTTTTAAAATGTGGTGACAGTTGAAGGACTACAGAAAACCTACTAACTGAAATATCTGCATGCTGCATGAACTGTCCCCTAAACCAGAGAGGAGGAAATCAAGGTACAGCTGGAGAGTCCGGTTTCAGTAAAGAAGTCTTAGCTCAAATGCTATGTGTAACAGAAATTCTCAAGCATGATCAAAAAAATATCAGCTAACACAACTATTAGCATGTTTCAGATTGCTGTGTAGTAGTTTTCACACATCAAAGAAATTAGAGGAAAGGACAACAGATGAACAGCAGGTAAGATTCAGTGTCCTTGACTTCCTCTTTGTTTTAGCTTACAGGAATTCTTACAGTAAAATGATTATAAAAGAAATCCTATGATTCTGAACAGAGATGCCTATAGGTTTTTGGGTAGTGTGGGACACAGCACATCTCTGGTAGCTGACTACAGAAATAGCCAGTGATTTCTCATTCTTTTTGTCAGTTCTCAGCATATTTCTACTGATTTATGTGTTAAATCAAATTTTTTCCAATCTTCCCTCAGAAATAGTTTATGGCTAAGTATTGATGTCCATGTTTCCTTTTACACTGCCACACATGCATGAACATGTAACAGTTCACATACAGATGTTTACTTTCCTCAGCCATCTGTTCCATCTGAAACAAAAGAGAACACAGAAAATGAACTCCCACTGTAAATCTCTTTCTGAATACATAAACAAACAACTGGGTTCTCAACAAAAAGTCTGTTGATTTTCACTGTGTGTCGGAAAATATTGCACTTTATGGATGACTCAGAGAGTCAGATCCCTGGTCTGAACAGTGTGGAGTATTGGTAAGATAATAATTAAAAATCATGAGTAATCATGGGATAAGGGAGCACACAGATCACTCCAGAATTTTTATTTGCAGGATGCTGTTCTGTGTCTTTTTTTTCTTTATAGTTATAGGTGTTTGGGTTTTTTATTTTCAGACAAACCCACAACTAAGAACTGTATTGGACATAAGCAGATGCAGTGAAGGGTGATAGAGAAATGGACTTAATGAGAGACTTGAACAGGGAGTGTGGTGGGCAGTGCCAAAATCTTAAGAGTCTGTTTTCAGCTGTGGGGATGAGTTGGCCCATAAAGACTGAGTCACAAAGCGGCAGTCAGGTAAGAGTTACATGCAGAGGGGGCATGAAGTGGGAATAATGAAGTCTGGAAGAGGTATACACAACAGTATGCAAACCAACAGCAAGAAAGAATTCTAGTTTGGGAAGGCCATTAAGAAGTATATGAATTTGAGTCAATGAGAGAAAAGGGAGAGAACCATATGAGAGTGAAGTTTGGTGTAGAATCTGTTAACTAAGAAGAAAGTTCAGTTACTTGGTGTGACTGGAAGACAGTGGAGGAAAGGGAGAAGAAGGTACAGCTGCTATAGTACTGTCAGAGAACTGGTTCTCGTGAATATGAAGAGATTTTGTCTACCTGGAAAGAGTTCTTATCCATTCCTGCCTCCTGATCATATATCTGCATGGAGACCATACCTTTACTTGTTAGCTGGTGGCCACAGCTATCCAAGACTGTTCCAAACTTTGGTCCTGAAAGTTTTAGAATGTCCTCAACCTAAAAACTGAGCAGGTATAGTTTACCTAGGGTACGATCTGACCCCCAAATAAATGAGCATAAGTAGGTTCAAATCTCACTGAAGGCAACAGTAACACCTGGAGCTGAGCAGGTTCACTATAACTACTGACTCTCTTTGCACTGACATATATCAAGTCAAATTTCCTCACACACCAGCCCAGGTCTCACTACGTGCTTCACTTGGCTCTTACTACATTAGCACATGTACTCCTGCATTGGAGTGGATATAGCTGTAACATAATACCTGACTTCAGGATGAAAATTTTCCATTTTATACTCTCTGAAACTAAACAACCTGACAAAGCATGAAATTTCATGCAACTGAGCCAATCAAATTCATATCGTGCAGTCAGGCTTTAAACCAGAATTGTACCTGGGGACTAAAATCCAGGCCTAGAAGAGATCAAGTAATGCAACCTTGTCTCTTATTTTACACGTTAAGAAAACTAAAGAACCAACAAAATCCCAACAATGACAATACTTAAACCTGGAGTTTCTGTAGAGGTATTCCTACCTTAAGTTTCCAAATATGGGTATCTATCACACACAACAGCCTACCTGATCTCCCTGTGTACTAAGTGACAAGTAGTCACTAAATGAGGAAATTTTGTTGGTTTCTTTTTTTTATTTGTCAAGGGACACTGTCTGGTATTACAGCATTTTTTTTTTAATGAGAAATTATGATTTTGAAAAATAAATTCATTAAATACTTGCACTATAAAACAAAGAGTAAAAATGCTTTAGCTGTAATATTACATTCAAAAAATATTTTGGCATATTTGATGCACGCACACGAGTTTGGAAAATAAGAGTAAAAGTTGACACTACTACAGTAATAATTAATAAATCTGTTAAAACTTCCCACATATATAACCATCTAGATACATTCATAGATACCCAAAGAAGCACTAGCCAAACATGATCAGACCCAGGAAGCAGTTCAGTGGTGCTATTACGGTATGTATCTATGAAAGCTGACTCATGTTGACACAGCAGCTGTACCACAGGAAGAAAGCTAAGGTAGCCCAAAAGGGTTAACCTACGCCAGACTGAAGTAAGAGTTATGTTACAGCAGCTCATTTACATCTGGCTCATGAGCCTGTGCACTGCACTGCCCTGCCTTTCCCAACACCGAAAATCAGAAATAGCCAAGACAAAGAACGAGCTTTTGAATACCTTGAGATTTATATTCAGTCCTGTTGCTTCTGGGTGAGTTTTCTATCTGACCTCCTGCACTATAAAAAGTGTTCATCTTTAACATGTGAAGCTTTCAGTTTTTAGAATGGCTATGTTTTACCACAGTGAACAAGGTTTTGTGGAGCAAGACCAGCAAAGTAGGACATCCAAGCCAAAGCAACTTAAATTCATGCAAGTTCATGTTAAAGGGAAATGGCAACGCCTCTCTTCTAGTCCTTTTATTAGGTCACATTATTGACAATGTGCTTTTTCTACAGATGTCTTAGGCATAAAATAATAATATTACACCACATATCCAAAGTAAAAAGCAGAGACACTCTTCAACAGGAGACAAGGTACATCTTCACGTGCTCTTACTGGGCATTGGTCTTGATACAGTCTGTAACAGCTGACCTCATGGCATAAAAAGACTCAAATAGATTGTGCTTCGAATATTTATCCTTGCTGAGTCTCTTACTCCTGCACTTCAACATATATACACGCACCTTATACATTAATCACTAGGAGTTTACACACAGACTAGTCATAAACACCTTTATTTTAGCAACACTGGTTCAATCACTGCCATCTTGCTTTTGGTTTACCTCATTCAAAATAAAACCCCTCTCCCTGCTTGCTTTGATTTGATATAAAACCCCTTTAGACTCATTTCTGTTGTTCTTGATGCATTCTGTTCTAGTCTCTACCTGGATATAAGCCCACAAATTAATGCTGATGCTGTACTCAGTACTGTGACAGCATTAATAGAGCACTATTTTGTTGTCCACAATAAGCTCCCTCTTGTGCCTCTGGTGTTCAATAATTAGGCCCCTTCAGACACACAGTTTAGTTATTATGGTTCATCAGCTTATAATGCATTATTCTAAATAGCTGCATTTTCATTCTTTTTTTTCCCCTTTTCCTTTTTTGCTGTTAAATTTTAAAAACTCAGATAATGGAAGTGAAAAGAATTACTCACCCTTCCTCTCGATCTAACATAACGTTTATGGGAGGCAGGGAGAGCAGGAAGATGTTCCTGTGAAGAGAGGAACTTGAACAGCTTTATAGGGCAACAACCTAGGAAGAAATGACAAGCCAATACCCACATTTACTGTTTGTAAATCTGAGCATTGATTCTGCTTTCACAAGTGGCTTTCATCAAATGCAAATCAGAAGCCTGGCATCTGCTTGAGTAACCAGGCAGCCCTGTTCCCCTTTCAAGGGAACAAAAGCCATACAATCAAAGGGTTTTAAGAGGATGGCAAACTTATTGTAAGCTAGAAAAGGTTAAAAGTCTGCCAGGGCTTAAACATACCTCTCAGAACTCCCAAGTATGGAAACACTTCTGACCTTTATGAATTCTTTTTTTTCTGTGAAATGTTCCTGTATATTTGAAACATGATAAAAAGTGACCAAACAGGAGGGAGACAAACTAGTTACATTTCTTAATTCCCAACTGATTTTGAAAGCTTCAGAAAGCAAACTCATACAGTTTTATTTGTTCTCAGATTCCAAAAATCCTGCTCTGAACAACAGCACTTTGGCTGTCGTACAGGACCTACCTGTGCTCCCCTGCATAAGTGACAGATCCTCTTCTGTAAAGATGGGTAACAACTTTCCCTCCAGACATGCTAATTCCTCTCTCAGAAGTCTTCACTAAGAGTGGCACACCCTGGAAAATGGCTGAATCACATCTGGGTAGAGAAAAATTTATTTTTAATAACATTTTGATATTTTAAAATACTATTTTAATAATATATAACCCTTTCAGATGTATTTCTGTTGTTCTTCTTTGAATTAACTGAAAATTCACGACTTCTATTTGCTTCAGTGGAAAGCACCCTTTCCCAGCAACAAAGAAAATCAGATTACTATTTCTACTGAAAATCTCTGAACAATGTCTAATACTAACTTCACAAGTGTATTTATTGTGAAAATAAAGCCCTTTGCTGTATGATAAGAGCATACAATATAATTTTTTAAAAAATATATTAAGACAATGAATTCATCAGTGTCTTTCTAATAGTCTTATTTCTCATTCATTTGGGAATAATCACAAAGCTTATCCCAATGATTATGAAGTTAGAAACCAACATTCAAAGACTTGTAATAAGCCTGAAGTGTCAGTTTGGTAATTTTTGAGCTTTTTATTTAGTGATTGGTTCTAGGTTCCAAAATAGAATACCATCTCACACACAAGTTTAAGCTTCATAAGAACAGGACTTGTCAATGCTGTTAATAACTAGATGGATAATAATTCACTCTGAGTAATGTCTGAAGGACCCTGCTGCTGTGAGGAGTCTTTGTAAATATAAACAGTTTAATTTAAAACAGGTCTTGGTTCTAATGTTTTGAATACAGTCTAACAGAGCAACCTGTGCTGTCTTCTGAAGGAATCATAACTCTCTCAGGTGTTTAGAGGCAAATATAAAGCAAAGGCTGGCAATTCTCTAAGGTAAAACCAGAACAAGAAAACAGCAATAGGAGGGAGTTTTGGAGTTGAGTTTTTAATATGTATTAGGAACTACATAAATCAGATTATGAAACTCAGTGTCACAAAATGTCATGGAGCCCAAAAATATAAATAGAACTGAAATTAAATCGTGTGGGCTAAAGGAAAAATCTATTGCTACCTATTGGACCTGCTGGTACAAGTGTAAGCTCCAGGTCAGCTGGACATACTAAAACTCACCGGGCTTACCCTATACTTTTTCTCCTTTTAATTCTATGTTTGCAGCACCTCATATTGGCAGATATCTTTGTTGCATTACCCAAGGAATAAGTTTGAAATAAACAGCCTTCTCTCTGAAGCATAGGATCTGGTGTTCATGTAATGCAGATACAAGTGATGAAAATAAAAACCAACCAAAACAACCACCCAACACAAAACAAAACAGGAATAATGATTTAAAAATGAAAGGCTCAAGAATAGGATCCCAAGTAGGAAATAGATTCTGTTATCGTTGTAAATATAGCAGGTAAAAGACTACTTCTAGGAGAAAATATCACATAGAAACAAAGCATGAGTGGTAATTCTGGACTAAGCATCCTGCATTCTGCCCATTACATCTCAAAGACTATCTCCTGTTTGCTGCCAATGAGGATTTCTCCCAAACTCAAACCCCTTACAGAGAGCAAGACGGCTACAGAAAACAAAGTGGAAAGATCAAATGATCCCAGACTATAACAAATGAAATAAAGGAAGAGGTCAAAGCATCAGAAGTGGAATAGCAAGGAAACTGATGAGGGATGTAAAACAGAGCATTCCTGACAGCAACCCAAGTAGCTGAAGGATGCTGCCAAGTGATGGTCTGCCCAGGAACAGAGACATCACCATCAGAATGAAGGTACTGAGCTGAACTCAACATCTGATATTGAGCTGGCACTTCCATCCAACCCACTAAAAACGTTCTTAAGGCAACACGATCAGGAAAAGAAAAACAGAAGTTACATTATGCTGTCTTTCAATACAGTGTCTTGTGTTCAGAGGTGATCAAGGTTTTCCCCACAAGGACTTCTGTGTTAAGTAGCGTCACAAGACCTTTCTCCGCCTAAAAGCAGCATCTGGATTTAGTGTATCTGTTCAAATCAGACCCAGAAAAAATAAGAAATTCCGTGCTGAGTCATGCTCAGAATAATTCTTACCTTCTCCGTGATTCCTTTCAGCTGCAGATATTAGACAATGTTTCCCGAGATAGAATGCAAACAAAGTACTTCATTATTAGTCCTGCAAATAAATCACTTTCACAATATCAGCCTTGCATAACTTTTATTCATCTAATTCAGTCATCTGCATAATAACTGGTCTTCCCAGACTCTTTGACAGAACGACAAAATGTAAGAACAAGTGTTAGGGTGGCATGCTACGTTTGTTTAAGACAGCTATTCTAGAATGTCTGCAGTAGTGCACAATGCACAAAAAAGATGATAAATTTTACCAATGTTATCCAAAATGCTGATGGCCTGATGTTAAGTGCAGTATCCTTTCTTAATATGCTTACACAGGATAGACCCATGTAATATGAACATGATAAAGTGATAAAAATTAAATAAAATAGACTTTAAACTACTGTATCATTGTTTTCCACATAATCCTATGGTTTTAGCCAGATCCCACTGTATTATTATCAGATAATACGTGCTGATTATTTCTTGAAGTATGAGTGAGAATTTTTTGAATTGTTAGTTTCTACATCTCATTAAGTCAATGGGATACTGGTGTCTAAACAGTGCTAGCTCCCTCTCATAGGCCAGCACACAGGATAACACAGATTAAAGGTTAGAATCTTCCTAGTCTCTTTGATACTTTTAATGTTGTCTCTTACTTTAAAATTAGAGCAGTAACTGTAAGATTTTCAAAGACATTTCAAACAAAAACATCAAATATTGAAATTGCTTTAACTTCTCACCTTCTCTTCTATCATTGCATTCACTTCTTTCTCCTCCCATACACACAAACACATGCAAACACATTCTCACACACACCAAAAAGGAACTGAAAATTAGAAAGAGTCAACATTTTTTAAATGTGAACATAGAGAAATATACTCTCATAAATGTGAAGCTACCAGGGCTTGAAGTCTAAACATTCAACACATAATTTGTAACTTTAATCAACACATCTCATTTTGCTAATGCATACTGACTGGCTGCCTGAGTGCTAATGAGCATCCCTGAATGCTAATGGCTCTGTGAAACTAGATGGCCTCTGAGCATCACATGGATTATCTGAAACTTATTTGCATCTCAGATTCCCAGCACCATTCAGCTTCACCTCTCTTTGACCTTGACATTTTATAAACCAGGGAGAACAGTTGTGTTATGAAAGAAAAGCCAAAACTGAACCAAAAAATGCAGGCAGGCATATATCCATCTAGAATACATTAGAAACAATTTAATGAATTGAATGTTCTCACACTAGAATATGGTCTCTCTAAGTCATTATACATCTTATCTCCCCTTTCTTTGAACGCTAATGCTTACAAGACATATGCTTAGGAATTCAGTGTGTGTAACCAGGAAATAATAAGACAAGGATTGTGAGAAGAGTTAATACCTTTTAGAACCAATTGATTTGCCAGCAATTAAACATATTAAATATATTATACATTACTGCATATATTACTATGATGTAATATAATTTTATATATATATATATATATCCTAAAGTCAGCACAGTTGAAAAAAAAGACAAAGCTTCAGGTACACAAGACCTCCTCCAAATCCTATCCCATGTATTAAAACTGTATATTCCCTTTTCTCCAACATATAACATTTATTTGGTGATGTGTCCTGTAACTTTGCAAAAGCCCCACCATCCTGCTCCAGTGAGTAGACATTGCATCAATGCCCTGCTTTAAAAGGAAACCTGTACTCAAGGTATTATTTCACTGCTCTGAATGTCATAGCACGGTACAAAAAGTCAGAAATATTTTCCCTGAAAGCTCTTTTTTCTTTTTAGATTGTGTTTCATGTTGGGATTTTTTTTTCTGTGAAGAAATCCATAGATACAAATATATACACATGCACACATACAATTACATATTACATATTTGCAGGAAAATAAACTTTCTTGTCTGTAAAATGACATGAAAATTATAATTGAAGAATAAGATGCAAATATTATTTTAAAATAAACTGTCTTTTTACTTCTTACTACCCTCAGAGTAAACAGACACATAACATTCACATGATAATCAGATCTGTTTCCCAGCTTGAAATACAGTGGAAGCACTTGATGTATTGTTAAAGTCAAAACCCAGGAGAGGCCATTAGATCATCTGGTTTGATCTCTGCAGTGTACAGTCCATTTGACCACCAAATTTAATATGGAATCCTTAAGATGTGGTTGGCTCAAACATACCTGCCAAAAAAGGTGTATGACTGATCTGAGAACTTCAAATCATGCAATATCCACACCTTCTTTGCATGTTTGGTTTGCAATGACTTAATCACTTCTCCTCTTAAATTTATTATTATAGAAGCTTTTGATACATGGAGAAAAATAAAACTAAAGATCTGTAGGCTTCTGTATCTGCTTTTCCATCCATCCAAACACACTACCATTGGCTACCTTATCCAACATGTCCTTTTTTTTTTAATATTTACATTTTCTCCCTTCAGCTCCTCTGAATTTTGTCTAGTATTTCAAGATTTATTAAAAATTACCAGCATGCCAGATGTCTTCTTAGTTCTTTAAAGACTGTTTGGTACAAATTATCTGCAACTCTAAAAGTGTTTATCCTTTAATATCTATCTGTGCCCTGAAAAGCACTTTCTTATCCTCATGGAATGCAAACACATAGTTTTCCAAGTACAGAACAGAGAATCTTACTGAATATTTCTACATATTCTTTGTAATTATTAAGTATTAATTTATCTCCAGTTGTTAATGGATCTATAGCACCTCTAGGATTTCTCTGACTCCTCATTATGATTAGCTTTTGGGTTTTCCCCCATTGTCCTTGGATTCCTTAAGAATTTTCTAGATTTTTTTATCTTCCTAATGATGTACACTGCCATTTATTTGCCAAAACTACTTTTCTGTAACACTATAAAATGACATGTCCTACAAGAAGACAGCTGACATCATGAAACTGTCTCCAGAGACAGTTAAATAAAAATCAAGTTTGGATAAGACTGAAGACAAGTTTTTTAAAGACAAAGCTAAGGGATCATGGATTCTTCTGGGAGAATTCAAACTGGTGTCTAAAACAATGTCACTGCACAATCAAGAAGCCTAAGACCCCTGCATTAACAGGTTATGATATAACCTTTATGAAACACAAGTTAGTAATGAAAGTTTGGTGAAACAATTAGATTTGACATTGTAAGGAACTTTAGCTGATCCTAACAAGGATGAGTGTGATGCTTGTTACAGTCATACATGGTAGGTACCAACATCTGCGACAATCACATCAAGAATATATAAAGAAAAAACTGTAAGGTAAGAAAAAAGCTGACATTTTAGCAGACAAAAGCCTATGTGAGTAACTTTACTGGAGAAGTTAATTGTTCTGGATGAATGCCTAACACTTTGCATAATTCTCAAACACAAAACTTTATATTACAAGTTGGACAAAAAAAATGAATAAAAATTAAAGCATCATAATGTATAAACTCATTGTATCAGTAGTAATCAAACAAACATAACAGCATCTTGGACTGATAAGATTTATTCAGAAGATTCCCATTAATACTACTGGGAATTTATTGCAGTAAAGCTTCTAAGCAACAGTGGTAGAATAATATTCCATAATAAATTACATCAGGTGATGTTAATTAATTTTGGAGTCTAAAATAGTTGCATTTCTATTCTTTGCCTTCTTATGTTAACAAAAAAAATTATAGATCTGAAAAAAATTTAAAAATGTAAACTTTGATTAATTTTACGACTTCCAAATAATTTGTTACTATCTTAATATGACATATACAAAAATAGTCCTATCAGATATTTAAAGAATTTTGTGAATTTTTAATTAGCCTGACAATTTTCAGCAGCTTGTCACCTAATACCACAGTGTAGTCCTCACTGTTTCCCACTTCCCCGTAAGCTGCCTGAGTTTTGCTCACATCACACAAGAACCCACGCTGTAGGCTGGCTTTTGCAACCAGTTACGTGTTGCTGTGGTGGGTTATGTAAGGTGAGCAAAGGACCTTGCCAGATACTTAATTCTCCAGTGTTTCTGGCAACACTCCCAGGGCACGCAAAAGTCAATTCCTCATCCCATGTTACCTGTGCTGTGTTACTCCAGAACAGGGACTCCTGAAAGAATCCCAGTAGGACAGTGAAACTGTTCCAGGCAGAGCCCACAGGGACATGGGGCAATTCACTCTTCTCAGACCTACTATTCCAGGCTTTCTTCAGACCTCTATTTAACTTCAGCTCAACTCAGATTCAGGTTTGGAGTTTTTCCCTACATGGGTACAGCAGCTAACGATTTTAAATGTTAAAAGAGGAAAAGAATTAGGGCAGTCAGTGGTGTATCACAAGGTCATTCAGCCACTGTGGGAATGTGGGAGAAGAGTGGCAATGATTGCTTGTTGGAGTTTAACCTGTGCCTTGATCAACCTTTGCATTTGCCACTAACATTTCTGCCATCTCCTGGCTCAAGCAGCCAATGTCAAACACTCCCTACTTGAGGTGTTTGAAGCAACATGAACAGGGCTACTCTGAACCTGAACTGCAAAGAAATTCTCAATTTCAGTAAGAGACCCTCTATTGGTTATCAAGGAAAGCAGTTATTGTTATAAATATGGTGTTATTCACAAAATAGAGCAGCAGCAATGACTCAAAATATGCTTGTCCTGCATTCTGGCATATGGACCATGTCAGTTTGACCTGCACCACCTTCTGTGGGCCACATCTGGAGCTAGATCAGGAAACTGATGCAGGCTGAATGAAACTGAAGACATAAACAAATGAAATACTAAAGATAGGTCAGGCCCCAAAACTCTCTTTTTGCCATATTTATGGCAAGGATACATGTTGCATCAGAGCTAACTTTCAAAACTCCTCAAAAAAATCAACCTTTCCTCAGTTTTCCATTTTCTTTAAATAAATCATACTCTGTGTATTTTATATGTAGGAAAGGTATTTTGAAAGTTTTCTGTTCTTTAAATATTTTTTCATTTATTTTCTAAGAACATTTTTCCTATATAGGCAACCCCCAGGGATGAGTAAATTCAGAGTTTCTGAGCCAACTTCTGCCCAGGTTAGATGTCTCTGGAGCTTTGGGACTGTTATGTGCTGCTCATTACAGTTGCCATGTAAATGCTGGTTTATAGTCTCTTGAAGCATTTGTCTCATTCTCATGAAAACACATGAAGACTAGCAACACCTTGTGTGGCTGACAAAATGAAGCTTATCCTTTTGTAATTAATCTTATTATCTCTAATAATGGCTTTAGAAGCTGCTGCACAAATATCTTAAAATAACTCCCTACACCACATTTTAATCCCAGTTTAACACACCCTTCTACCAGGGAAAAGAAATCCTATTAATTCGTGATAACTTTGTGATACACAGAAAAAGGTGTTGTCTTCATTCAAATCCTCCTCCTTTTCCACTTAAGACCTAAAGAGGAATGGAGAACATGGGCAAATCTGCAATGCTAGTAATGTGCTAGTAATCCACTAGCACACCAAGCACTTCTGTGAAATGTTACCCCAAAACATAAACTTTACATTTGCTGTGTGAAATTGTTACAGACATTTTGAGCATTGATGCCATGTCTGCACCCCAAGTGTCAGTGTTACAGGTACACCACAGCTAAAACAATTTCTTTAGCTGTTTAGTCTTTAAAGCATGAAAGCTTTATTGCTACCAACTGCATCATTTTGGGCACATTTATTCTGCAGAATAGTAAGCTTATAGTTTAAATGAATCTTTGGGAGACTTTAATCTTTTTTTTTTTATTTTGACCTAACATTTTATTTTCCAATCAGGTCGTATTAAAATAACAGGCAAATTATTGGCAAATTTCTATATTTTAGCACTTTATTCAAGTTTTATCATTTATAGAAATTATTATAATTTCCCATAAATTCACAAATATGAAAAATATTGATGTGTAATCTGTTTTTGACAAAATTTGTAAGTTTTAAGAGCATATTTCCATTTCTCAAAATCTTTTCATTGCATTCCTAATTTGTAACCTAAATTACCTAAAAATGACAAGATAGTTACTTCTTAGCAGGAATGAAAAGGGACAAGTTAATCTCTTTTACGTACAAAAAAGTCAGTTTCTTTTAGATACAAACAAACAAAAAATCCAGATCCAAATAAAATTCTCTCAGCTACAGCTCTCAGAGACAAGTAATTCTGTCGGTTTTCACCAGGTATTTTTCCCCTGCCTTCCTCCAAGGAAACAAGGAGATCATTAATTCTACAGTCAGCAGCTGAAACCAGTTAGTCTGACTTCAGACCTTACTGATCACATCCCTTGTGCTCAGTAAACCCCAGACTACAAAAGATATATCACTTTTCCTTTCTTACTAGGAATCAGCATTCAGGAAAGAGCACTATTCCTAATACAAATGTGCATTTCCAGTTAGACCATGCACCTCTGTGAGTATTTTGATCCAAAATGCATGGCCCTATAAGGAAGACAGAACATAGAGGCAGTAATGACAGCTACATATTATTTTTACAATATGACTTTTTACATTCAAATTACAGTGCCATGGATTTAACCAGTCACACCTCACAGCATCACAGAATTACAAAACAGGAACAGTCTTCGCTGTAATTTAATTTAAAAGAAGTATAAAAAAAAAAACCTTTGGAAAATATTGGTTCTCCTGATCAAGATCAAGACTACAAATTAGAAAAAGCAGTCTAGCTTCTCTGAAACAGTTAAACACTAAACTGCTAATCTAGAGACTTTACAGCACACTAATTCACCAGCTCTCATAGTCTGATAAAGAATGATTTTAAGGACAGCCACTCAGACTGTAGGATCTGCAATCATTTTGGGCTAACGGTGTAGAGAGAGGACAACAAGAAAGAGAGGGAAGAAAGCAAGAACATCCCTAAAAAATAATATTCGGGGGTTGACCATGCAGTGTCTTGTCATGATGAATCAAACACATCTATCATACAGTCACTCTGCAGCTTTCTATAAAGATTTTTATAAAGAATGCATCTTTTGACTTGCAGTTTATTTAAAATCGTGCATTTCTGTGGATCCAAGCTTGACATTGATTTCTCAGCAACCTATGTGATATGGAAAGCCACTTCAGCTATAATACTGTAAAATGATATTTTGTCACATGGTATTTTACAAAATTCTCATGGAAGAATGTGTGAGAGCTCTTTAAAATGCAAGATTCACCACAGGGAAAACAGCGGTTAGCTCTGCAAAGGAAAGAATGTCACATGGCTGAACACATTCTCTCATTATTCCCAGAAGCTAAAAGAGTAGCTAGAGGCAGAAAACTGACAATAATTATATTGCCTAGAAACTGACAGCATACATAAATCTACTGTATTAAGCCTTTACTCATTGATTTACTTTCCAAAGCTCATTTCAGCATTAGCCCAGAAGTAACACTGTTCAAGGCACTGCTCCTCAGTTTAAGGGAAATTTGGGTAAATTTTTCTTCCACATACTGTGATAATTAACGTTTTGTATGGCTGCTCTCTCTATCCTGTGGCAACCTGAATTGCCATGATTTTTGACTGTAATTTTCTTCCTTAGTAGGTTGTCAGTAATACATGAAACAGAAAGCAGGCATGCTTAAAGGAAGAGTAATTCAGCCCTTGTTGAAATTGTTATATTTACAGCAAAAGCCTGAAGTGATGGCAAGACAGCTGTTCAGTCCTGAATGTCTATGTCAAATCAGAAGAGCACAGTGCAATCAATCTAGACCCAGCAGGACCTTTTACTGAACTAATTCTGACATAACACTGGAAAATCAAAGTTGTAACTAAGTAAGAAAAATAAAGGTTGGTGATGCTACACAAAAACCGTTAGCATGGTACTGTCAGAATGGAACACACTGAAATTACCTCAAAGGCCAGTAAATTTTAAAAAAAGTAACTTTCCTTTATTAGGTGGCAGATGCAGCCTGCAGTATCACTGCTCCTTCAGACACTGTAGAACATCAGTCACTGATTGGTCCCAGGATGGAGCAGAGAAGCAGACAAGCCCAAGTGGCAGTCAAGGGGAAAAAAAAGTTTTAAATTTCCCATGTTTATGAAATTAGCATTGCTATTTTGCTGACATTGCTTGAGTAAACATCATACCTTTGGTGCAGACAGATTACAACTGCAATTAGAAGTCTGGAAAGATGTTCTATCAAATCAGCTTATTACTTACAATGATTCTATTATTCTGAGATTTTTGTACACATTTTCATGCATTTACCTTATTTTGGATGTCTAATTATTAATATGGTACCATATCACTTACTGACGTTTCAAAGTCAGAAAGAATGTTAAGAATATTAAGACTTCCATAGCAACATCTACTGCATATAGTACATTACAAAGTAAAATGTACAATTTTTGGAGGGATGAGTGTTTTTTCTTCTATAAGTCTCAGGCTATACTGTGTCCTGAAAATAATGTTAACAGGTCTGCATATTGCTCCTTGCACAGGGATTTAGTGTTATTTGACCTCATAATCAAGATGAAGAAAAAAAAATTGAAGTCATTTCTGTACCAGATATTTTCATTATATTTTCATGAATAGAGAGGGATTATAGCATTGTCTCTTTAATTAATCTACCCTATTAAACAGTTAAAAAACCCCTTGATCTTGCATCAATTAAACTAACTTTTATAGACCACTCACTGGTAAACTACTGTTTCAAAGTTTTCTAATATACTGTCAATTAAATATTTGGTTGGGTATTACAGGCATATTGCCTGCAAGTTATGAAGAATAAGAAAATCTCATAAATATTTTGGTTTACTGTTCTTAAAATATGTTATCCTAATTAAATATTTCAAGAAATTATTTTCTCCTTATCATATACAGAAAACTTTTTAAATTAATTGATTAGGGAACAAGATTATTTTTGGTTGTGCATGTACAGACTCCCAGCAAAGCCAGTCAAAACTACTACTTTCTAGCCCCATAAAATACAATGTCCCAACATGATCCTTGGCAACTTACACCTCTCACTCTATAAGTACAAAAGTATTGTTTATATTTAAATGAAGGGTAGTGGTGAAGAATTTAGATAAAGAATCAAGATCCCCTTGTTCCTCTCACTTGTTCTGTGACAATGTGCTAGACAGGCACAATGTTGTTCAGATTCTAAACAACCACCTTCTCTTGTTGCCTGAATTGTGCCTATTAATTCTGGCTAAAATTCCTCCTTTCCTATTCCTACGCTTCTTGAAATTTCATATAAAATAAAGCTGTCTACCACAAGGAAAGCAAAAAGCCATTCCTTTCTTAAGAAAATTGAAGGAAGATTCACAAGTGGAGAAGGGTGAGGAGAAATTCTTGTGGTGTTATATGTTTGAATCCTTTTTGTCTAGGGAGATTCACCAGGTTTTACTCCATTAATCCCTCCACCTAGAAAAAGCTACCCCCTAATATCCACTCTTTCCCATTCTTTCTTCATTCATCCTTTAGTCGGGTTCCTTAGTCCTAACTCTGCATAGTCAAAAAGAAAACAAATCAATGAGAAGACAAGTGGGTTTAGAATCAGTGAAATAAAAGTCCTATCTCCTGAAACGCTAGGGCAACCATCTGCAATCTTCACTGGATTCTGCTGACAGCACCGAACAGCAAAGAAAATTATGTACATTCAGAGAATATGAGGAACCCCGTACTAACCACACTGATTGTCCTGCCACTTGAACAATGTCAGTGATGTTGGTGATAGAGGAAAAGGTTTGCATAAACAGTGGCAGGAGTACAAAGCATTAAAGGAATGAGGAGAGTTGGAGCGTGCATTGATAGATCTTTAAGGCAGAGATTACATAGCATTTTGCCACTGGGTGAATGTAAGAAAAATATTTCTTTTATCTGGTGTGACTAAATGATTTTTCTTAAATTGGCTGTAATTTGGCACAATACAGCTATGTTATGCAAACAAAAATGTTTATTCAGTGGTTTTGTTCTTCTGTTTTGTACTTAGCAGATTGTAAATGCACATTTTCTTAATATTTCATGCAATCCTTGGATTGCCAACATTCAGATAAAGTGTATTTTCAAAGACACGGTGGACTGGAAGGGAATTTGCATCCTATGTATTGATATTAATCAATCTTCCTCCTATTCCATGAAGGGGGAAGCCACATCCTAAAGATGATTAATCTTTTGAAATAAAGAAGAAAAAAAATTTTTTCTTCAATTACTTCTGAATCAGTAACTAGCTCAAAAGACAAGTTTCAGCATTTCTTGGTAAAACAGATGAGAATTTTTCCATCTGTTCCTTATAGAAAACCAAATTTTGTTTAGTCACAATTATATTTCCTTTTAAGTATTTGCAATTTTTACTGCATTTTCCCCATTTCCTTCTTTTTTAAAGAGGAAGGAAAATGTGTACACCAAAATTTCCTCAGACATACTTTCTTACTGTTTTCTGCATATCATATACATTTACACACCAAAAACATTACGTAGAAGTAAAGGAAGGGGACAGGTTTTTCCCCATCTGAAAAAGCAACTTTTGAAAGCTGTTTGATAGTTTAATGTAATATACATAAGAATAAAGAATCTTTTCTCTAATTTCACAAAATGAACTTATAATCTATTTACTACTTTCAGTCAGCTTGAATCTCCTCATTACAGACTTAGTTGTTAAAAAAAAGGAAAATTTCATTCCATTAGTGCTAAAATAATCTAAACTGGCTAGTAATTTTGCCTTAAATCAAGCCTTTCAAACATTACAAAGTATTAAATTACCTTTTCTTTTCCCTAAATGAGCTTTTAAAAAGCATCTCATCCTACTCATGACTTTTCTTTCTCTCTTTCTTAAAATAGACTGCATTTAATTCCACTGAAAAAGAGAACTTTCTTTGGTACATCAAGTTAACTACTGAACATAATCACAGAAAAGAGATGTCCAAACCAGAATATCCACTGCTCATTTGAGACAAACAATCAAATCTTCTAAATTGCTTGAAACTTTTTGTGTCAGTTTGTGTGCATGGATTCATCTCCCTTTTGAAATCTTTCAGTACACAAAGGATTCTGCCATTATGTTAAAATTATTTAGAGAATAGCTGCTAATGTGAAAATTAGTGATTTTATTTTCGTAACGATACCAGAACCACCCTGCTAAAGAATTTGATTAAATCCTTGTTAAAGACTTCTGTCTTAAGCTTGGACTTCTAAGAAACCTTTGCAGAAAACTGCTTTGATTTTTGTATAGAAAACCAGTGAACCTTCAGTGGTGAATCATTGCTCTGAAATACAGTATATTCATCCTAGCGTGTGTAAATTAAGTTCCCACTTATGCCTCATCGAGCTTTGTTTGCCTCCCTACGTACTTTTACTGCCACAATATATAAATTCATGTCCTGGGCGATTTTAATTGATAAATAAATGCCTATAGAGTGACATCTGATAATTAGCGGATTAAATCCAGTTTCCTTATGCTGTGGGGTAGTTTCTGGCTGTGGCTGGGGGATTGGAAGTAGATGGTCTTCAAGGTTCCTTCCAACCCAAACCATTGTATTGAAAGCTCATTTTAGTCACCAGTAACTAAACAGGAAACAAGTACCCCTAGAGAAATCCCATGGGTTTTGGCTCTAGAAGGTAAGGGGAGGCCAAGACAGCTGGTCAGTATTCAAGCATCACTTCCAACGTATTCCAGTGAGCAAGAAATCAAGCAAAGTGTGCAGGAGATCTGCATGGATGAGGAGGGAGCTTCTAGTAAATTTCAAACGGAAGAAAGAAATGTATGGGATGTGGAAAAAGGGACAGGTCACAAGGGAGAACTATAGGAACATTGCATGCAGGGATTCTGCATGCAATGTTCCTATCTATATGCAGAGGAAGGCCAAGACCCACTTGGAATTGAGTTTGGCAAGGGATGCCAAGAAGGGCTTCTGCCAGTACATCAGCAGCAAAAGGAAGACTAGGGAAAATATGGGGCTGCTGCAGAATCAGATGGGTGTCCTGCTGATGGAAGACACAGAGAAGGTGGAATTACTGAATGCCTTCTTTGCCTCAGTCTTTACTGCTGAGGCTGGCCCTCAGGAGTCCCTGTCCTGGTAAGAGAGGAATGCTGGAGAAAGAAAGACTTCCCCTTAGTCACAGTTAGATTAGAGATCAGATAGACAGACTTAACAGCCATAAATTCATGGGCCCTGATGGGATGCACCCATGGGTGCTGAGGGAGCTGGCAGATGTTTTTAGGACACTCTCCATCATCTTTGAAAAATCATGGAGGATGGGAGAGGTGCCTGATGACTGAAGGAATGCCAGTGTTACTCCCATCTTCTAAAAGGAAAAGGGGGACCTGGAAAACTACCATCCAGTAAGCCTCACTTCCATCTGAAAGAATAAAGCTTAGAGGGCAATTTAAGGCTCACAGAATAGGCTGTAGTTTACATTTACCTCTGTCTGATAAGGCTGTACATGGCAGAGGCAAGAAAATGTTGCTGTCTTTCTCTCAGAGTATTAATAATAGGAGGGATCATTAAAAAAGTTACCAACAAACTAACAGTGCAGCTACTGGCTTTAAGGACTAGAGGCAGGGAACTTAGATACACTTCACCTGTGATAGAAGAGAAACAGTTCTCTTCATGACTGAGAGCCATCATTCAAAACATCAGCAACAGCAGAAATATTTCATGGAGAAATGCAAGAACATCTGCTAAATAACAGATTTCTCTAACTACTGATGTTTTTCTTCTTTTCTTTTTCTGAATCCTATCTCCTGACCTTAGAAAAACCAGTTCAACCAGTGTCCTTCTTGAGGACAAGACATGCTACTCAAATATGGTGCAGCTTACTCAAGGGGCAGAGCAGACACACTGTTAGGATCAGGTACTGCATGACCAGCAATAACATTCTGCAGCAATAGGAATAACACAGAAATTTTGTAGAACAGTCTACAAGTCTCAGCAGTCTACAAGTTCTCCCATAGGTGTCTTCAACATACCAGCTGTCTGTGCTCCCAGCTCTGAAGAGTCTGCTCACACACCAATGGCTACTGCCCCCCATTCTTGGACACAGAGCAGGTTTCTTTTAAAAAAAGAAAAACAGTGATGATTTCACATCAGACGTGATGCTTCATCACATCAGAATTTCTGTTTCCCTCTCCTCAGGAGAGAGAGCCAGAAACACATTTCCAAGCTGATGGTTCCCCCTCCCTGTGCAACTCTGCCCAGCACTCCACAAGGCAGGAATTAAACCACAGGAAGGAAGGCACTACAGGGACAGCATTGAAGAGACACCTGAAAGACACTGATCCTAGGGTTTATACTGAAGTGGTTGAGCAGAACAAGCAAGAACCTGAAGTAGTTTAAAGACTGAAAAGACACTAATTACAAAATAATTGCAGTTTCTCAAGGGCCAGAACTGGTTCACAGCTGTGTCTCCTGCCTTAGCTTAATCTCTGTCCATTTGAGTTGACAGTCTAGAGACAATGAAGATATTGTGCTCCCCTTTATGTGGCACTTATTTTTAACCTGTGTTTTTCATATCTGCACTTTTTTTGCTTCAGAGAAAGTGAAAAAAAGGTGAGTCCTTCCTATATAAATAGTTTGCAATTAAAGAAATGGGTAGTGTGAGTGGGAATTACCCACTTTCCAGTTAAAATCTGAAAAAAACTTCAGCGATGCCAATTTATTTTGCTTTTTTTCTTCCTCTATAATGTGTGTCTAACATGCTACATTTTTAGTCCTTACTGCAGCCAGCTACAAATCATGTGGCTGACAGTTAAATGGCCGCTCTGACGATGTTGTCTGATGTTGCTGAGGCTTTGGTATGCCCCGGGATGTAGGTCACTGTTAGTGCACTGCCTTTCTCATATTCTTTGTTCCCATGATGCATTTATATGATGGTGCTTTAATGTGACACTCTTTCAAAATAGAAGTCGAGAGATGTAAAATCTGTTTCCTACATAAATTATTTTTAATCTGTAATTTCCATGACTTGACATCTGCCATCAAATGAATATATCTTGTTGTTTTATTCTCAAGACAAAGGCAGATTGTTGCTATCTCTACTGCCAGCACTCATCTCATCATCTTTAAACAGCCTTATTCCTGGTTTCCAGAGGTGCAAAAGAGACTTGTAAGGAGCAGAGTGTTGTGGGGGTTTTACATAAAGAAACATTGGTGTTGCAGTGGAATGAAGAAAGCTCCTAGGATTAGCAAGGCTTGCCCCTCATGTCACACGTGGTCACATCACAAAATACTTATAAATTTAACAATCTCCATCTAGAACACAGGACAGTATTTTACCTCTCTCTAATCCCACTGAAAAAGCTGATCCAAAACTTCATAGATCTAACGACTGGAACCTTATTCTAATTTCTAGGTTGACCTGTCTGGTTAGTAGCAAGATAAAAATGCAAAAAAAAAATATAAGAACTAGTGTATTATACCACAGCCAGTCCATCTGTCTTGGCATTTCCAACAGTGAGCAGTAGAGGCCATTTGGGGAAAGATATTTAGAATCAAGCACTAGAAGAGCAAAGAAGAGACAAAGTTGCGACAGAAACAAGCATGTTGAGACACTAATTCCCAACTGCAACCAAAATAAAAATTAACTGAATAAGTGTATTTTCTTTGGTCCTGTTCCTTTCTGAACACTCTGAGCCTCTGAGAGGCATTTCAGATAAGAAGATTACAGGTGCTTTGTTATCAATATTTTAAAACTGTTTTTAAGTAGAGTAAATAGCTCAGGCTGAACCTTGACCTATGATGCCTGCACTTTTGCCATATCTGGGTTAATTTACAACTAGTCTGTATTCCAGTTGGAAACATCTGGCTTGATTGGGTGACAATGGATATCACTAAACCATATTCAGGGTCTATAGGGACTTCAGGACTTTGTATAGGTGGAAGTATATGTTTTTGAAGATGTTTGACTTTGGCATGCCTACAATTAGTGCCACTGGCTAAAAAGAACCATAGATGTGACATTAACACTGATAGAATCTGATCTGAAACTTGTAAGATCAACGTTTTCTATCTTATACCAGTTCACTTGACAAAAAACATCCTATTAGCCAAAAATTTACAGGCAAAAAGTTTAATTTTCCAACACTCATTTTTCAGTGAATGGAAGACAAGCTGGCTTTTGAATACTGGCTCCAAACAGCTCCATAGGTGGGGCTTTGACAGGGTAAAATTGATGGTGAGTAGCAACAAACCAGACATTTTGTAGTTTCATTTTCACTGCACTTGCCATGAAACATTTTATAACTTCAGGTTATTAAGCTAGAAGCAGTGGGGAACATTCAGTTCTCAGGGCACTGAGAACTCAAAATGCCAGTTCAATGACCGATGCAAGCACTGAGGCATTGATAGCTACATTCAGAGTCTTACCCCATGTGATATTTCATGACAAGTTATCTGAATGTCTTCTGAAAAATGGAAAGAACTGAAAGAAGACTGAATTTCATCTCTTACACTCCTTAAAATAGAGATGAGAGAAGCAGAGGTACAGAGTGTTTTTCTGAAAAACAGTCAGCGTAATTCATGACACACTGTGGGAGGTCTGCATTACCACAAGGAGAATCACAGAATGGCCTGGGTTGGAGGGGACATTAAGGATCACAAAGTTCTAACCCCTCTGCCATGGGCGGGGACACCCTCCACTAGACCAAGTAGATCAGAGCTTCATCCAATCTGGCCCTGAACACTTCCAGGGATGGGGCATCCACAGCTTCTCTGGGTGACCTGCTTCAGTACTTCATCACCCTCATACTAAAGAATTTCCTCTTAATACCAAAACCTACTCTTAAAGTTTGAAACTGTTCCCCTTGCCCTATCATTACATGCTCTTGTAAATAGTCTCTGCACCGTTCTTGTAGACTCCCTGTAGGTACTGGAAGGGCACAATTAGGTCACTCCAAAGTCTTGTCTTTTCCCTCTGGATGTGACCATGCAACCACTTTCCTATCCACCTAACAGTCTTGCACAGGGTTTTTTCCTGAGGTTAGCAATACAAGATAACCTTGTTTGTTCAGGAAGTACAGATCAGGGGTTAAAATTTCATCCTTTCTAATAGAACAGGTGTATTTTTTCTATCACCTGGTTGATAGTTTCAACTGTATTGGACATGGACCAAGTTAGTTGATATTTTTAATGACTGCATAAAGAACACATGGAATATCAGTTCCCTGAACACAGAAAGAATCAAGAAACAGAAGAAAATACTTTGCTAATATTCATGCTTGTTTTACCTAATTCTTATCTCAAATTCACCTCTCTTAAGTGTTTTTTCCCCTCTTGGACATAAATCCATGATTTCCTTCTTTACCTAGAACATTGGTCCTTCAGTATGATGTTGATACCTGCACAAGAAACCCTGAAAATTAGTGCTAGTACAACCCTAGGTTTGCTTTTCTATTCAACATGAAAACAGGGGCATTGCACAGCTCCACTTCTAGCCATATGTTCTGGGCTTGTATGCTTACCTTCAGTTTGAAGAGTAACCCCATCTTTCTCATGTCCATGTTTGTTCTTAATTCACCCATCCATTTTATCCCAGTCTTCAGTATCACCATCATCCTCCAGTACTGTTCCCACTTGCTCTCCATCAGAACAGACTGTGCTCTAAGGCTCTAGCATAAGTTCACCCACATCAGAGACCCTTTCTTGTTAACACTTCCACTTTGCTCAGCAATCCAAAGAAACCTATAATCACAGTGGCTGGAATCACGCCTCACATAAAGGGTTTTTGATTGAGATCTCAAAAAAATGAAGAGAACAAAGAATGATAAGTTTAACGAGTAAGTAGAACAAAACTACTTAAGATCAATCCCTCTTTTTTCCTGTTGAACTTCAAAATTACCTTGTCAATGCCACCCTCAGCAAAAAAGTATTATAGGAAAAAAACCCTAGCATTAGGAATTTTCTTAATTATAGCATGTTTAGCTGCAGTCAGAGTCTCTGCATGAAATCCACACAATGCAGCCCTACACAAAGGAGTTGCTCTGTCTTCATCTGTTCCCTGTTGACTATGGTTGAGGTGAAATTAATGCATTAAATGATGGAATGTAACTCAAATTTGCTACAGCTTTTAGAAAGTGTTAATCCTGAAGGTGTTTACCCAAGTAATTTTGTTGTAGAAGAGGTATGTAACAGCAGACGCACCTGATATCTTTTTCTGAATAGAACGTATTGACTTTAACCATTTAACAATTGGGAAACTGGAAGTTAGAAAAAGAGGAGGTGTATCCCCTTATCTGAAATCTAGTGGTATTGGCAAGTTACTAAGTAAAAGCTCAAGAGTTAAGGAGAAAATGTTAGTTTGAAAACTCAGCCCCCACTGGAAATGAACAGTGGACACTTGAAGACTGACAATTCCTGTTTTGTTCCAATTTTAAACAGTATTTCAAAAGGTATCAGATCCTCATGAGACAATTAACTATTACCTTGTCTGAAAATTCAACTCTTGCTCTCTGAAAGATACAGTTATCCACCTCTGTTACTTTGAATCCACCTATTTGTTTAGCCCTGGTGACCAGGGGCTACAGAAGCCACATGCCTGGGCATGATGCAGTGCTGCCCAGGTGACTGCTGTACCCAGTGCACAGCAAGCAGCCCACAGCTGGGAAATTGTCCTTGCCCCTTCAAACAGTATTTCATACCATCTTCTGTCTATACAGGCAAACACCACTTGGCCCTTCCTAAGAGCCACCAAAAAAAGATTCTTAAATGCATGCATGACTGCGTGCCAGCTAAACAGTTCCTACATCATTAATAACCTGTCCTCCCCACTCCATTTATCCTGCACATGATGACCATGTCTTTTTCTACAGCACTCAAGACATTTGTATGCTAAGCATGACTTATGCTCATCTTCTCTACCAGCATGGTGAAGAAAAACCCCCTCTGCAGCAGGAACATGGTGCATGCCTGCAATCTCATCAGATGAGCCTTCAACCCACCCCCTGGCAAGGTGGCAAAAGCAGAGGCACCAGGGGACAGAGCAGCAGGCAAACCAGTAGGCAAAGTGGAGGAGAAAACCATTAGAGGCACAGCACCTCAACCTCCTACACTGCCTGACACCCCTCTGAGCAAGTCTGCTCTGAGAGACCACAGGGAAAAACAAGGGAAGCTGAGACTGGGGAAGGGGGAGGGTAGATGTTTTTACACGTCTGTGTGGCCTCATATTGCTAATACCATGGTTTCCCTACATGCTAACTATACAGATGGTGTAAAGGCTTGCAGGGTAACACTTTGGTAGAAGAAAGGCCTGAATTTGCAAACAGGATGTTTTTGGGGGGCTGTAAGGAAAAAGAAAATACATTATTCACAAAATTTTGTCATGTTAAAGCTATTTATCAAGTAATGTGGATAAAGTAGGTCATTAACCCCTGCTGGATTATGGACTGATTTTTTTGATTAGTGCAACCAATGCATGAGGCACTTAGGGCATACATAGCTATGTCCTGCCGCCCAGGATATGAGTCACTGACTTTGAAACTAGAAGCTGGCAGTTTAGGAGTCTGGTCATTGTTCTCATGGAGGGTGGAAAAAAAATCTGGACATCTGGTCATATAAGAAGGATCTCAACAACTGGAAAAAATATCCTCCTGGGGCCCCGAGGTGTTTTCTTTCAGGTGATATTTGTGTATGGTCTTAAATAAAAAAGCTAACTATCACATGAACTCATGTTGATCCAGAATTTACTATGAGGGCCATTTCTTTTATAACCTCAGCCCTGCCTCACTGAGATGTAAGGATACATTGATAGAAAGAGTTATTGGTTTGTTCAAATTTAAAATCAACAATGTATTTTTAAATTCCAGCTGTGATAGTCATGAAAAACTAATGCCTGTTGTCCTGGAGAGAAAATATTACTACATACTATCAAATACACAGGTAAGTGATGTCCAAACTACCAAGCTGAGGTAGTCTTTGACACAGCGTTTCTTTTGCAAATCACCAAATACGACTGGTGGTAACAAAGTGGTCTGACTTTGGCTCGTGGTCACAATTTTACATTAAGTTCAATGAACAAAAGAGGCATTTTGAGTTTCTATTATTGCACCCACAGAGATAACTGTGTTTCATTCATATGTTCTGATGCATCAGTAGATCTCAAAGCACTATAAAATGGTCTCATATATATTTGGGATAAGAGCCACAGATACAGAGATGTATTGAAAGTCTTCCACCAGACCAGTAGCCAAAACAGAAGCAGAAACTGAGGGTTTCAATCTTAAGGTTTTACTATGCTCTCCATTTGTAAGAACATCCTAGTATGTACTTAGAAAGTGCTTAAGAGGAGGTTCATACAAGGAAAGTACTAAGATGAGTGGTGTGGTTCGTATCTACAGGAGGCACTGAATAATGAATATTAAACTATAGAAATGACAGTTGTGTGTCTTGCTACTTTTTGTTCCCTCCTAAATAGCTTTTAAAAAAGATATTATCCATTCCTCCATTTCACAGGCAAAGGAGTTTAGACTTTAATACTCAAAACCCCACAGTAATTAATTTTTGTCTCCAAATTCCACCTCTTTGTTAATACCAGTCCAGTCTGAACAGATGCTGGCTCTTTTGTTTGGGTTAGGAAATTCTTATACCCTTATGTGCAGTACAGTAGTTAAATAACCTGTGTGCAAGCCCTTAAAGCTGTGTTACAAAATATTGCCTTTCCACTAGCTGATAACATGTCAAAAGCAATAGTACACCCTGCTGTGGGACTCCTTTCACAGTCTTGACTTCTTTTTTTTTGTTGTTTTCTTTTGTGCATGAGTATGCCTGTGTATTGAGAGTGGTGGTGTTTGTTGGGTGTTGCTGCTATTTTTTGGTTTGTTCTGCTTGAAGCTGATGGATTGGTTTCTGGAACTGGTATAGGGAGTAGGCTGCATGTGCTTGGTGTAAGAAAGGCCAGAAGGGTGGGACTGTGGGCACTAAAGCAAGAAATGGGGATGAGCCTCTCAGTAGAGGCTGTAGCATGGTTAAAATCTTCACTGATAAAAAGATATTCCTTAGCAGTAATCTCCCGAATTCAGTGGAAGTCTCTGCCCTCTACTGGCATTCCTGAAGATCAGCCTTGTTTAGCCGTGGGAGTCTGTGATCATACCCTGAGAGCCCTCACAGACCATGTTGGGACCAGACGTATTTATAGAGCAAATCCTTTAGAACATGGTGTTTCAGGAAGTGCAAGAATAACAGCATCTGACAGAGATCTAAATCTCAAGTGACATTTGCTATTGACTTCTGCAATGCCTTTCAGATGTCTGCCTACTTCTCACCTTGTTCAACACTGCAAGGGTTAGTCTGAAGCATCTCCACATGCTATTGCAGTCCCCATCTGTTTTCTTCCAGTGAGCCAATACGAGGAAGAAGAAAGATGATAAATGTTACTTTTTGTTGTGGTAGTAGTTTTCATTCCACTATTAAAAAAAAAAAATCATGCTTGTTTAGCATAATTATTGCAACAAAATACTTTAAAGTGCTATTTGGGTTACTGTAGAACTGCACCTGCTAAATGACTCAGCTATCATTGTATTTGGAAACTTCCATTTTCCTTGGATGTGGGGCATGATTCTGAATCTTTGTTTTGTGGCAGGTTTTATTAAATAACTGGTAGAAAACTAATTTGCTCATGAAAATATAACCAAACAAATTAAACCTGTTGGTAAAATACATTTTGGACTCAACCCTGTAATGAACCAAAGGTTCTGCAAAGCAAAGGGACTGTACACAGGTCAGGCTCTGCAAGACAGCAGCCACAGTCCAGACAGCAGCACAAGTTCCCACACACTTAGCACCTGGAATGTCAAAAACAAGCTCTTTTCCAGTGCTCAGAGGTCTTTGGATTTATAACGGTACTACTGATATTCTACTGCAGAAGCCTTTTATGTGTGCTTTATTAAAATCTGATTTCTCTAAATCTGTAGGAAAAAAACCCATTCATACAGAGCAGGCCTGTCCCCGCTGCCCTGGCTTTCTGACAAAGCTATGTTTTATCTCTGCACCTTCGTATCAGCTGCCATGTGCAAGAGCCATCCCATTTTGGGGAGACTGGAACTGTGTTTAGGGCTGGGCCATGCAATTGCATCACCTTCTCCAAGGTGCATTGGCTTGGATCTAGAAATAATTTTTTTCAAGCAATATTACACTTGTGAAACCCAGAATGCTGAGCACAAGTGGGATGTAGTGCAAGAAGGACTGATCTGATGTGATTTGTGTTTTATTTTTCCCCAGACCTCACTGACTTCCTCCCTAATAAACAGCGCACATCTTTGAAGGAAGGTTGCATAGGAAAACGCCCTACTAAACAGGCTCTGGGCATGTGATTTTTTTGGTATGACAACATCTGTACAGTCCTAAGTAAAAAAACACAGTAAATTCAGCTGCTTAATACACCTATTACATTCCCTTAAAGTAGGATAAGTGTCTAACTTCTGCAGTATTAGCGTTGTTATTCGTGCCATATAAATAGCAAAATAAAAATATGAGCAATTCAGAGGTTCTCATCAACACTAGAGTGGAAATTCATCCACATACTTATGTCTGTAATAAGCACTAAGACATCCCTGCCTGACAGGGAGGTTGGACTAGATGATCTTCAGAGGTCGCTTCCAGCCCAAACCGTGCCGTAACTCTGTGAAAATCTTCACAACAGACCTACAGTCTCCAGTTGCAGTGTGTGGGCACTGCAGGGAGCTCATTCATATGGAACACACCCACACAAAGACACATCTAATCACAGCACAACCAGATCTCTGGGCCAGCTGAAGAAGCCAGGCAACCCAGATGTTTGCAGTGGCAGGGTGGCTTTTACTCCTAGACAGTTAACTGAAATTAAGTTTAGAGAGATACAGGATGAAACTGGTCACAAAAAGCCTCTTCAACATCAAACTCCTCAGGTTAAATCTCTCACCTTTAGCAGCAAGCTTAACAGACACTTGCCTCATTGTCACACACTCACCTCTATTTTCACTCTCCAGCTTTAATAATGTCATTTTTGTATCTTTCTGCTCATACCTGAAAACTGATGAAAGTTAATCCAGAAGTTTTCCATTCACAATTATGCTTTAACGCTATTCACTCTTTTAGCTAGCTTGGCAAAGGGAAGCCTTCAAATCATGTTAGTTTGTAGTATGATAGCTACCCCCTTTTCCAGAATAATTGAGTAGCACCCCAGGGTTTCATTCCCTACCAGTGCCTTGCAGTTTTTGTCTGTACCCTGAGCCTGTAGAAACTGCTGGTGCAGCAGCATCATTGTGAGCTTTTCACTTAAAATCAAAAGCAGATTTACAAATTGACAGTCCTGGACCGTTTCGACAGGACAGAAAAATTCCCCTCCACCTCTGCATACAGCAAAACAAAACAAGTAAAGAAACAAGAGACAGTCATACCAAAACAGGCAACCATTCCATGTTAAAATTAACATGGGCACATGTGAGCTTTTCCAGTGGAAAGAAGGGAAAGGTTTCCTGACTCATGGCACTAAATCCTTCCCCAGCAGAAGCCTGAAGTTAATAAAAACAAAAAAAGTTAAGAGGGAGAACATATACACAACTTTTTATATTTAATTGCTTTCAAGATGTTCCCAAAAATCCGAGAGTACTCATTCCATGTAAGTCTATGCTCAGAACAGGTAATGATTGCACTCTGCATCTGAATTGTGTTTCCACATAACATGGTTGAGTTTAAGAAAACATTTGCTCCAGCTGAAGGCCTGCCTCTGTGCATGGCTAGTAGATCTTTGGCAGAAACACCATGCACCATGATCAGAATTAAATAAGTAAAAAAAGTTAAGTCCTTTACCACAACTGAACTGTACTTTCAACTAAACCAATTAAATGTTATCAAGATATTGGGATTACAGTAATGGAGACAACCAGTACATAAAACAATATACATTTATTTAGCACAAGAAGTTCCATTTTCAAACAGAATTGCATTTTTTCTACTTCTTGATGGCACTTTGCTTTTCAAAAAAGTCAAGAACCATCATGACTAAGAGAAAGGCATACTATTCATTTGACAGAATGACAGTTTTATCCTTCAACTGTAGGCCTGAGAGCAGCTTATGAACTGTAAGGCAAATTAAGAATTCCTTCTCAAGTGAGTAATCTCTATTCAGTTTCATTAACTCAAGTGGAACATTCACAAGAAAAGTGTTACACGACTAGGATATGATATGTGCCTGTGGTGTTCCCTATGGATACAGACAACATAATAGGCAGGGGTGGGGTTATAGTCTCAGACAGAAAAAGACAGAATACTGAAAGAGTTACAGTAAGTTGCCAGAAACACTTACTGACAGAGAAAAAAATCCAACCATTATGTATGCAATCACATGACATAGTTAAGCACAATTCCCATTTCACAGAAAACAGGTAAGTTGCCATATAATGCTCAGGACTAGGACATCTACAGACTTCAAAGCCTGCAACTTTTGTTTACAGACAAGTTGATATTATTTGGTAAACAAATGCTGATAGCTCACAACTGACAACACAGAAGTATTACTTGAAATCTGGTTCAATTAACGGAATAACTACAGACACTGGATACAGAAGACCATTCAGATTATACTGGTGGACAGATTTTCCACAGCTTCTCCTTTGCTGAAGTTTCATCACTTTAAGTGACTGACATCAAAGATGTGCTGCTGAAACTAGTTCAGTCTTCCCACCTGTAGTTATCACCTGGATTAGACTGCCAGAGCTTGGTCGATCCTTTCCTGTCATCCAGTTATAAAAGGTTCTGTTTTAAAATAAATGGATAAAACAGGGTGAGAAAGAACAAAAAAGTAACAACTACTATCAGGTATATTGACAGGAAGAATAAAATACAAGCCTATTACTTTTCCTTCTGCTCTCTCTGGTGTTCTCTGTGTGATGTGATCACTGGATTCAAACCCTCAGAACTGGACAGAGGGTCCAAAGAAATTCAAGGGGCTTTAGAGCACACAGGATTTCCAAAACATCTCAAAGGAAAAGGCCAGGAGCTCAAATTGTCAGGGTGGCTAGGTTTTTTCCCAATTAAAAAAATAATTTGGAAAAGGGAAGGAGGGGCTACTTAAGTTGCTCTTATAGCATATATATAAAAGAAATAAAGTTTTATGGCTAGGATAGAGTTGCTAAACCCATTACTCTGACAACAGGCCATTATAACATTTCAACATTTAACTGTGAAAGTGGTCTCAGTGGGAGGAAAAAAAGCTGTAAGACATCCAAAATAGTGCTGAGTAAGATGGATACATTCTAGGTAGCAGACCAGAACACTCCTTATCAAACCACAATATAAACTCCTTCCTCAAAATAGAATAGAGAAAGTGAAGGATATTTTACAGGTCCTTCAGCCCTTCTAATGGTGCAGACATAGCAATTGCCATATTGGAACAACCCACTATCCAACAAGAGCTTCCAGGGCACAAAACACAAGTGCCATATTGGAAAGAATTTCCTGCATCCTTCCCAGGATGCAGATGTTGCCAACAGATGCTGATGCTGCACAGGCAGTGAGATTTTCAGTTTTCAAAGCTGGGGTTAAATTTTAGGAAATTAGAAACAAAACAAAACAATCAACTGAATTCTCCTATAAGGATAAATTACTCAGAAGTTAAACTTAAAAAATGAATTTGCAAATCTGCAACATCTGGCTACCCCGTCTCTGGAGCACAATAAATTAAGGCTCTTTTTCTGAACATTTTCAGGCCAGCTAAATTCAGTTGATGGGGCCTGTTTTAAAGAGCCTCGTCAGACAACTGCAGAGGCTTCAACTAAACAGCTGCAACTGCAAATTTCCATCTCTGGCATCCACCTTAAAAAAATTCACAAAAAAGGAAATCTGATGTCAGAACTAAACTACTCAGCAATAGGTAAACTCAATTTCACTGTCAGTTCTAAAAGATTTTTAAAACATGTAAAAATTCACCCACAGCAGAAACTCTGATACTCCCCATCCCATTGCAGAATGCAATACTCATGCTGCACCTTCTGAGGAATGAGAACAGTAAGGCAGATAATCTCAGCCTGCCGTTACATAAGATACAGCTGCAGCTTCAGCATTTTGCAACATCATTCAGGACAAGTTTTTGTGGATAATACTAAATTTTTTTAAACAAGAGCAGGAATGTTGCCAGTTGAGAGAACTGAACTAACATGCCATAAACTGGGCAGTAAAGAGTGTTTAAAAGAAAAAGAAACCCACCCAAGTTTACATGCCTATTTGCACTTTATCTTTAAGCCAGGTGTCTCCTGCACCTGCTGTCTGCAATTTAATTTGTCTACAGGCTTTAGTAAATTCTCTGGCTTCCAACTGCTTAAGGCTATCTTCCTTGCTGAAATAACTCATGTATACTGAAGTTGATGGCGTTAGGCTAATTTTCTCCAGTTAGGAAACCTGTGCAATTAAACCCAATGTGATTTAGAAAGATAAACAATAAGATGATGGAGGAAAAAAATCCACCCAAATCCAAGACACCTATTTAAAAAGAACAGGCACTGAGATGCAGCAGCAAGAGGGACAGTGAGGAACTGCTTAGTTATCCCACAGATACTCACTCTGCAATGAATTCTAAGGGTGTCCAGGAGCTGAAATCTGCATCAGGCATTGCTTTCCTGTTTGCTGGCGTATCTAAGGTAACCCTATGATTAAAAAAGATAAGCAAGCCTTTTATTTATATATCATGTTTCTGATGAGCACCACCTGCTTCAATTCACTGCTGTAACATGCTTGACTTTTACACCATGTGGTATGGATTTCCCTTGCATCCTCCCCGTGTGTTAACAGAACGTAGTCATCAGTTTCAATGTATATCCAAGGCTCCAACTTAGAACCCCAAGCTTCTGGGCTCACCGACGAACTGTCCATTGGGGCCAACACTTAGCTTGCAGCTCCCTTCCCACCTCTCTCATCCAGACAGGGAATGGCAGCAATAAGCTTCATGTACTGCACAGCACATATGCACTACATCCATGCTTTCGAGAGACTACATGCACAAACATAGGAAGTTTTAACTTTGACAATACATATTTATGCTACATACAATGACATCAAAGGGTTAACTTTGCAGAACTCCCTCACTGAGATACTGTTGACAATCCAAGGTATATTTACCCTCTCAAAAATTCACTTAAGAACAGAGTTTTGCATGAGAACTACACAAGAGCAGCATGTACAAGAATCCAGTGATCTTGGTGTCTGCCTGCCTGTAAAGCTCTGTAGAAGGTGGTGTCAATCATCCAAACACATTTAATGCCATTCTTGTCTGACCTGAAGAAGTGTGTGTGAGGAAATCAAAAGAAGGGAGAATTCAGGTAGTGTACCAAATCCCTGTACAAAACTCTCTGGTCTTAAACTTTGGGTCCTGAACTAGATATGGACCTGGCAAGAAAAATACTTTTAATTTTTGCAGCAGAATTGATAAAATTAAACATAGTGAAGACCTACTAGGCCATCCACTTTTTACTAGCTTTCCTGATGCAAATGAAAGCAGGCAAATACTAGCTAAACTTTCTTGGTCTAATTTTACCAATCAAGCATAGATATGCAGCACCTTATGAAGAAGCATCTTTAATCAAATGAAAACCTTTGAAGTAATCCTTTGCCTTACTATTATCACACAGCTAAGTCTAAAACTGTGCTGAACAGTTCATCTCATTTTTACAGTTCTGTCTATACTGAAATAAAGAAATCAGACAATGCATGGCTACAGTTAAACTGGTTAAAAGTAAATCAAATTTTAATCCTAACATCCACTACTGTTTTGCAAAGGCAAAGAAAAGAATGTAATCATATTTAGGGTGACTTGTGTTAACACTTTGTTCATCCAGTCAAGATGCCCCCTTTCTCTGCGAGTAGTCTGAGAGGCTGAGTGCTGTGAATAGGACACTGCAAGCATATCTGTGTGGCTGTAGGTTACAGCAGTAACTAAATAAAACAACACAGGCAGAGACAGCTAAGCAACCACTTACGGTAAAATGGCAACTGCAGCAGAACCAGATGGCAGGCCACTGCTGGCACCAGCCAAACTCTGACAAAGCTGATGCACTGCTCCTTTGGCCATGCCATAGGCAATCATCCCTGAAAATCAAAAACCGGCAAATTAGAGCACAATCAGAACAGCTCTCAATAGCAGCAGTAACATGACAGAAACTAAAGACTGTTTGATGAATAGTAAGACCACTTACCACAGCCAGAAGAGAATCACACTTTTAAAATACATTAAAACAAAAAACTGATAATAATACGAGGGCTTTAGTAGACATCCAGGAACTATCACAGAACTCAGTTAACTTAGCACTACAGAAATAAGCAGCTTACCAAGTCAAGCATGTTCAGTCAGTGTATCCAAATGCATCCTGAAAGATGTGACCTACAGGGCTAAGCTCACAAATTTAACAGTAAGTCTGAAGATGCTCATAGATTTTAATAAGGCACTCTTCCATTAATTTTAATCATATAACTAAGGTATTCGTGAGTTTGGACCTGAACAGATACAGTTCACTTCCCTTTCAGATCTGGAATTCACTTTGTCAGCACCCCAGGTCTGACAGCCCCTGTAGAGAAAGCTACAAAAAAACCCAACCCTCATGGTAGAAAATTAATAAATAATGTGCAGGGAAAGCAAACTTCTTCCTAAAAACTGTTGTTTTCTAGGCAGACACCATTTAGCAGTGTCAAAGCAGCAGGAACCAGAGCATAAAGCACACTGCTCAGGTACAAGATCTGGACAATCAGGGTGCTAGAGGTCTCAGGTGTCTCAAGGCATGCATCTGTCAAGAAGTTCGGACACAGATTAAGCAGCTAAGAAAACATGAATGTGTTTTGTCTACTATAACTGAATGTCTTTCTTCCTACCCATCTATACAGCTACCCCCCCCCTTTCCAACATTCCTGAAGACATATTTTGAATATAATAAAAATACATATTGTATCACACCCACTTTTATTAGGAGCAATAATGGACAGCACTAGCTAACTTATTTTATTGTTATGATAAGAACATTCATGTGTCTCATATTCCTCTCTCATCTTGCCTAAACTAAACATTCTAAATCTTCTTAGAAACCTTTTCATGCCTGATACATTTCTCACACTGTTTCTGTCACTGTTCATGTAATTTTCAGTGTTCTTCAGTTTGCATTATGCGAGGCAACATTTTCTCATAGGAAAAGAAGAATCTCATTAAGAGCAAACAAGAGAAAGATTACTTCTTCCAGAACAGCCGGTCATAACAAGGCTAATAAGGCATATTTGCAAAAGTTGAGTAACAACTCTTTCCCAATTCTTCCTGATGTTAATAAGTTGCATGTGTTTGCCCAAAGCACTGCTGTGACTTTCAGAACAATTCAGACTAGCTGAAACTAGCTAGTTCAAAACAGGAAGGCACATCGCTTTGATTCCTGTGTTGTGGTCCCTATCTCCCAAAACCACCCAAACAAAAACCATGAAAGTTTGCCAGAATTCACTTTTTTTTCATTTGTATATAGTTAGTCAGCAGTTCATTGTAAATTATTCATCTGCTTATTCTCACAAAATAAACCTTTTATCTTTGACTATAGCAGATGCCACTATAAACACAGAAGATTAATCATTAACTAGAAAATATATAGAATATTTTTGCCTGAAGAGTGTTAGGCAAAGCTTTCAAGAATATTCATAAATTGTATATGTTTTAAGATCTTAGAATCTGTGTCTTAAAAATATCATTGAAATGACACTAATAAAGCTTGGGAAATAGAAGTATTTGTCTCCAACTTTCCTCTTGCTGCCTGTGGGCTTGTGTGTTGGTGCCTTTTTTTTTTTTAATTTTAAATTGCTCCCAGATTTCTTCCTCCATGCAGACTAACATGGTTGAGGAGCAAGATTAAAAATCCAATGAAGCTCCTATTAAATAGCTAGCGGAGTGCAAAGCCAACAATCAACAAGCTTATCTACATCTGAAGCAAAGGTAGACTAAATCAGAACATGAACAGGGCAAGCACGTTTATCAGAATCAGCTGCGTCATCACGAACAGAAAGACTGGTCAATTAAGGACTCTGTATTTCAGAACACGAATAGGAAATTTAACTTTGTCTAAACATTGTACTTACATTGCTTTGTGCTTCTAGTCTTCGTTAGTTTCCAAACTTTTTTCTATACCATATACTAGACGAGTACATTTCACCAATGTACGTCAAATATTATTTTAACACTGATTCTATGTATTTGCACCACGGCTTCGAGAGATCCAATATTGCTACCTGTAAAATTACACTTTCCTTACACGTTTCAGCAGCAGTGTCCCACTTGTGCTAGACGTCAAGAACTGGGGTGTGAAGCCATTGCTTCACAAACAAGAATGCTCAGATAAACAGCCATCTCTAACTGCTGGTGTCCCTGCAGCTGTCATGCACTGCATTTTACCTGGGGTTCCAGACAAAGCAGCTTGAGCGCCTGTCAGAGTCAAGAGGCCACCTTCTTTCAGATGTTTTGTGGCAAGGTGGCTGGAAATAGTCGATGTCCAAACGCTCTGTTTCCACATTAGATCACAGTTTTTGTATAAAGCTGATTAGGAAGAGAATTAGTGAAATTAGTCAAAAGAAGATTTTTAACTCTGATTTCCTCACTGTTACACAGAGTGCAACAGCACTATGAAAACATGCTTTCTACCATTTTTTACTTCCACATTGTAAAATATCATTTATATCTTTTGTATCTCCTTTCTCTTTGAGCCTGTAACATCCAAACCAGAAGGGAGAAGAAAAGGACACATTTTACCAAATTCACTCCAGACAGAAAAGGCTATTTTTCTTCTTGTATCTCTACAGTAGTGGGCAAAGTATAAAATTTCATTCTGAATATTACATGTTTGAAAACCTCTTTTTAAGGGTTTTTTTGAAGGTTTTTTTCTGTAGCATGATTAGGCAGTGCCTTCCAATACTGTATTGCACAGTAACAGCTCAGAGAACTGCAGGAGGCAACTGAAGTTTTATGCATAAAGCAATAACTTAGGAAACAACATCAATATTTCTACCCAGCACTGTCTTTTATAACTTGCCTGACACCGGTAATCTCAGGAAATGTCAGCTCATAGATAATAATGCTGAGCTCCTTCAGAATGCACATCAAAAACTTTTTGAAAAAAATTAGTGCATCAACAAACATTACTGAAGAAACTAAATGTTGTGCAAATTTAACAGACAGCAAAAATTCAGAGAAGCACAAAGAAGCACTGTGACTGAGCTATTTTGTACTTTTATGATTTTGTCCTCTTCTGGACTCAGGAAGAAAGACTTTTAAGGACTTCTCTCAGCTATCCTTCATGTTTTCACCAGCATGGCTGTACCAAAGGCTTACACTTGGCTTTGGCGCTGCCTCCAGCCCATCCTCCAGCTACACACAAGATCGCATCCACCTTTTCTTCACCGAGAAGTTTTCCAACTTCTGCTGTCACCTTCAACACATAGAATAAGAATATATTGAAAACACTGAACTGATAAGGTAAAGAGGTAAACACCAAGAATGCCCTAAAGTTACTTTTTCCTACTTATGTATTTGAGTAACACAAGACAAAGCAATTTAAACAGCTATAGAAAATTAATATTTATGATCTATGAACTCAAAACAACAGTGTTGAAAAATAACTATAGGTGAAACTCAGATGGATGAAAGCCATAGAGCGTGTGATGTCACTGGAAATAAGGGATCATCAGAGCTGAAACTCCTGACCCTTACCTCTATCGTTAAAAATTATTATTGACTTGCTTTTGGCAGGTTCTCTTCCAAGTATGGTGTTGTTTAAGATGGGGACGAAACTCCAGGTCTGACTAGGACTACTGGCGTCACTTTTGATGACAGTGCAAGAAAAACAACTAAAGATTGGCCTTCTTATTGGTTCTGTCTAGACCACAACCATCAGTTTGAGCCTGGCTGTTAAATTTGAGCTTGTATACTTTTAGGTATCTACAATTTGTTCTCTTTCAAATGTAAGATCTCGCAGCTGGTAATGAATTTGTTGGCTACAGATTTTCTCTGTCAAAGTAAATAGCAAACAATTCATCTCTCAACAAGAGAAAAAGAACCAATAGCTTTTGCAAAGACTTATTGAAAATTGTATTGCAAATATTCTATGTTACTCTTTCGAAGCTTTAGGGGTTGTGTAGATATAAAGAAAACATATTGGGTAGATATTCAGTATATCAGTAACAGAAATTGGTTTGAAACTTAAAATGCAAAAACTAAACCCTATCTATTGAGAATACAGCAAAGTATTTTTTTAGGCTGTCTTAGATACTCCCATATTCACTTTTGTGGAAACCAGTGTATTCTCCTAGGATCCCTTGGGGTTTAGGTTCATACGCTTTGAGCATGCCATCTACCTACACACAACACATTTATAAGTCAGGGTATTTGAAAGAAGTGCTGCGTTTTAAGATGTCCTTACCCATCTTCATTACAACCCACCTGGTTCAGTCTGTGACTTTTAAAAGTCAAAACAAAAGCAAAGCAAAACTGCCTTATGTGCTGAGCCTCCAATATCCCGGATCAAGCTCTTTCTGTGTATTCAGTTAAAAGGAATTACAAAAAATTAAAAAGAAGCGACGAGCAGAAGCTGAAGGACCTTGAGTTTCACGGTATGGCCGCACGACCGCCACCGACTGCGCTCCTGCTTCCTGCAGGGAGCCGGACCCATCCCTCCAGCCGCCTTGCTCACCGCGGGCGGCAGCGAAAGAGATGCTCACAGCCGCGGCGAGGCTGCGCGCATCGCCCGGCCGAAGGGATGCACGCACCCGGGGGAGGCCGCCTGGGGCACCGCCCCACCCAGCACCGGCCGGCCCGCACTCGCCGCCGACCCACCTGCTCGGCCTGCTCGGGGAAGGAGTCGGTCGCCCTCACCACCACGTTGGCGCTGGCGTCCGCGTTCTCCGCCAGGTCGATGCTGGCCACCCACTGCCACGGCGAGAGGAACGCCGCGTTAGCGGCCCGCGCCCCGCAGCGCCCGGCCCGGCGGGGCACGGCCGCTCCCCCGGGGGCGCCCCGCCTCGCCACCTCCCAGCCCGGCGCTTACCCAGTTCTTGGACTTGAAGTACCGCACGCACTGGGAGCCCAGCGCGCCCCTGCCCCCGTACACCAGCACCCGGCCCGCCGCCATGCCCGCCGCCCCGGCGCTGCTCTCCCGCCGGCGGATGGGCCGCCCCGCGGGGCGGGCGAGGGGCGGCAGCGCCCGGTCGGGGGTGGTGCCAAGGGCGGGGCTGGGCCGCCCGCCCGGGCCGTGCGGAGCCGGGGGCAGGCGGAGGCGGCGAAGTCCCAATACTTCGGCCGAGCCACGCCAGGGGGCCGTGTTACCAGTCCTGCTGTTAATTAAGTAATTAGTGGTTCTGAAGGTCCTCCCAGGGCTCGGGTAGCAGTAACCGTAGAAGTGTGCGGGCAATTACGGCCGGTTTTCTGTAGCGCTCATGGATCGCACCTGTAGCTTGAGTTACGCCGCATGAGTGCCCTGGGCTACGGCACGGCTGGCCAGGCCACCCCGGCTGCGAAGGGCTTTGTGCGCCCCGCTGTAATTCAGAAGATTCCAGACCCATCATTTCTGCCCTTCAGATAACTCTGCCTGCAGTGACATTTAGAAGCTGGGTGGGAGCAAGCGCCGGGAAGCTCAGCACGGCTCAGGCAACAGCAGAATCCTCCAGCCAAATTACACTGTTTTAATGCTTTGTCCCTTGCACACAACTGTTTACCCACTTTCTTTAATAATCTAAGAAACTGAATTCTTCTCGAAATTTTCTTCACATGAGGTTACAGTAAAAAGCTTGATGTCATTTGAGCAGGACAATTAAACCCTTGAGGAAATATTAGACAGGCCATAGAGATAGAATTACTTACTGCAGAAAGAAGCATCACCGGGCTACAATGTAATGAAGCCCTTACTTGCAACCATTTCAGGATGTTGCAGGAAAATGTATTTTTTGCCTTGATTTTTAACCATACAGATTAATTGCTAGACCTTCAATATACGAAGAGAAGTATTTTGAAATGCCTGATATTCGGCTTTGGATTTTGGAGCATGATGAAAAGTGGGAAATACAACTGACTACTGCAGATAGGGCTTGGAGATGATCCCTTGAAAGCACTAGGATGCCTGGCTGCTTTAAAAAGATGTTATTTTCCTTGGCTTCTCTAGTAAGTTTTGTGTCTTTTATCTTGATTGTTGTTGCAATGGGGACCCCAAAGTGGATGACTGGAAAGATCCTTTGCAAAACAGGAGCTGATTTGGTCAATGCCACAGATCCAGAGCTGGTCAAGTTCATTGGAGAAATTTACTATGGACTCTTTCGGGGCGGCAAAACACGCCAGTGTGGCTTGGGTGGGCGGCGTTCCAAATTCACAAGTAAGTACAATTTTGGTTGAATATTTAGTCTAATGTCTAGTTGGAATTTAGCACTTTATTCTTTTTGTTTACAGAACTCATAGAATGCAAATTATTATTATTATTAAATAAATATGCAGTCTTTATGGTTTGGTGTTTGAGTGTGAATATAAAATTTCTATCATTTCAGGAGTGATTTTTGCTACAGTTGTACTCTGTAGTCCTGGAATCAAGATGGGAAAAAAGATCCCTAGGGATAGATGGAGAGTTTCCTTTTAGCCTTGTGAAGGGGTTGAAAGTCATTTGGAGATGACCCTGTAAATCATACTTTCCCCTTGACTGACTTTTTCCTATGCCAAGTTTTGCTTTGCCATCTCTCTGCTTCTGTCCTTGCCTTCTCTGTTGAACTCTTCTGAGGTTTTTTCCCTTTAAGAAGCAAAGATTTATTTAGCTGGCCACATTTTTGTATTTCTCTGGCTGTCATAATGCAAATGTCTACCATAGCACATACCACTAACTGTATTAATAATGTTGAAGAAATTCTCACCTTCTTTTCTATTAAGTTTGGAGACAATAAATTGCTGAATTCTTAACACTTGTAGAAACTCTTCTAAATGTATTCCTTTTAACGTAAAATATTTTCTTGAGGTCTTGAAAGCACTGAGCTGTATGCTCGATAGTTTCCACATTTCAGTCATCCTGTTTTGTAGTGAAAATGGTAATTTGCATTGAAGATTTTTAGTTCACTGTACAGATTTCCTGCAACTTAAACCAATATGAGTTGAAGCTGCTGCAGTCTCACCCTCTCCCTAGCCCACAGCAATGCTGTCCTGTCCCAACCTTTGCATTGCCTCTGGTAGTTGTTGTGGTGAGGTAGTTCAGGAGTTAAAATGGCCAAAAATTTAACCTACAAAAATAAATAATTGTTTTCCCACAGGATCGTGTCTGACTACACAACTGCACAAGCACTTCTATAAAAACTTGAAGGCAGGTGTGACTGTGGGACTTGAGAGGGAATGGAGAAAAGAACCAGAGCAACCTCAACTTAGATCAGCATGACCAGTTTTTAAACTGGATTAATTTGGACTGGTCACTTTTAGAGTAACCAAATTATTGCTCAAGCTCTGACTGCAGCTGCAACTTCATGACATGGACATAGCAGTCATGCTCATTCAATCCCAGTTCTTTCACCCCATTCTGTCAGAGATGAAGATAAAGGTAGCCAATCTCCTTTAAAACTCTGTACAACTTTCTGGACTATTTAATAAACTTTCAGATTTTTTCCTGTGTAACCTGAGAGGAAGGCATAATGTTCCACAGTCACACTGGAGCACATTGATATGCATTTGGAGGACATGAGCCTGCACTCCTTAGACAAACAGAGCTCTCACTGAAGGTAGTAAGAATTCTCCATTAGAACTGTAAAACTGGGTCATTAAGTTCAGTAGGCACAAATACGCATTTTGGTCAACGAGTGTTCCAGAGATTTTCCCTTTTAAATATTTTAATAACTCTATTGAGTTTGATATTTTCACAATACTGTTTTCAAACAACAATACACAAAGCTGTTACTTTTGCACAATGGTGAGCAGGACTGGGGATTCTGTGTTTGACATGACGTTTTTCTGGTTTGAATTTCCCCCTTAATCTCTAAGCATTCTGAATTTACTGGAGAGCAAGAACTGTGAGACTTTTCTTGAGGGATGTAATGATATAAATGGGACTTCACTGGCACCATAGATCAAGACAAAGCTAACACCTCATATGGTGCAGTATGGCAGTACCTCTGGCACTTTGGAATTCCAAATTGAGATAATTTACTGTTATTGGTACATCCCCTTTCCCTCTGTTAACATTCACTAGAGTAGACTTACGGCTGGCATACTCGCTTTTAGCTGGGACAGTGACAGCATGACTCAATTGCCATAATAGGTATCCAGTGCTCTTTTGTACTCCTCAAGATGTATATCTGGCCTCCAGCTGCTGCATCTGGAAGTGTCCCATATATAGTGCAACATGTATGTTAGACCCATGGGGTTGTTATGATGGTCCTAAGACACCTAAGTTGGCATAAGATGCTCATGTTTTGACAACTGAGTCAAACCCTGAGAACAAGCTGGGGAAGCCACACATTTTGCCTGTGCATAGCAAATACTGCTGGATTGTGTCAGGAGTCTCCATGGAAATATCCTTCCCATGGATTCTTATTTCTGCATACTAAGCCAGACCTGTCTTTGGGACTTGGCTGCGAGACTCAGAAAAGAGACCAAATAATCCTTACAACTGCCCTAAAATCTCTGATGGTTTGTAAGGAGGCTTAATTCCGTGTGCTTTCTTGTTACACTGCCAGTTGTTTTCCAGTCAGAAAGCAACCTAGTTTTTGGATTCCCATTTCTAATATATACTTCTGATTCTCATTTAGTCCCCTCGTTTCATCTTGTCAGTCTCCTGTAGCTCCTCTGTACACCAGGCCCAACTATAACCCCAGAATGAGCTACTGAAACAGATCTGTTGAATCACAATATTTTTGTATGGGATTTCTACAGTATGATTTTTTTCTACAGAATCTACTATAATTCTGTCATGTTGTCTCGGTTTTGAAAGACAGGTGTCTGCTAAGGAAGGCAGAAGCCCCCCCTTGAAGTGGCAGATATAACCCCTTTTCCCTCTAAGTTATTATATTTTGAAAATCAAGGGCCTTTAGGCAAAGATGTGGGAAATAGGAATAACAGCTCTTTACTATATATATATATATATATATATGTATATAACCAGTCAAACAAAACAACAACAACTATGGCAGTAACAGCAAACAATCACAAACCCAGTCCCAGCCTTCTCGGCTGTCGGGCCCTTTCCCCTCGGGTGCAGTTCCGCTCGCAGCCGGCAGGGGCGCTGGCGGCTCCCGGTGAGCAGGGCAGGTGCGATGGTTCCCCCGCGGCTGCAGGGGGCGCTCCGGAGCGAGCTCGGGGAGCACGCGGCACCGGTGCTCCGGGGATCCCGGGGAAGGATGGAACAAAGGCTTCACAAACCCCTGGGCAGCCGATCCCGGACTCTCAGAAACAGCAGGCTGGAACGGCAGGCTAGAGCGGCAGGCTAGAACGGCAGGCTGGAGCGGCAGGGACGAACGCAAATCCCGGGTGGCAGGCGAGATGTATCCAGATGGGAGAACCCCACGGAAGCCCAGGCAGGCAGGGCGAGCAGGGCTACAGCGTAGCGAAAGCTCGAAGCAGCAGCGGGGCAGGGCAGCCACAGCCCGGTCTCCAGCAGGGCAGGGAAAGCGGCTTTTGGGGTCCCGGCGTTGTTTCCAGCAGGAAGAAAGAACGGCCAAAAAGAAAGAAGCAGCAGCTCCTTTCTCTGCAGCTTCTCTCTCCGGACGCTCAGAGCGAACTGACCCCACACCCAGGTGTAGACAAGGGAGTAGCCAGGCCCGCCCCACCCCCCTTTTTGTCTTTCTTAAGTACAGCTATTTGTCCCCTAGCAACATGCATATGGGAAAAAATTCCTTTAACAGGAAAAAAAACTAAGACTAAACTGAAACCCCAACACATGTCATGATCAAATTGTATGCCTGATGTTCATGGTGACATCCACTAACTATTCCTGCCTACTTTTTAGGTGGCTTGTTTGGACTTTGGGGGTTTTTTGTCAGTTATGCAGCACAGGAAGGAATTTATTTATTTATTTGTTTATATTATAGTATACCTTCTTTGTAGTAATGTTTTAGTAATTAGGCAGTAAGTTCTTCAAAACATGTATGAGTGTGCAGTGCTATGCTGAAGGTCTCTTTTTGATCACCTTGTCTTTTAGGGTTTCCTCTCAGCCTCTCTCTTTCCTCTCAGTCAACATGTCACCCACAATTCCCTACTCACATTTCTTCTGATTGTGTTACTGAAGGGCTGCAGGATAAACTAAACATTCAGGTGTACATTTCCTGCTGCTGGCCCCCTTCACCCCCCCCTTCACCTGTTACTGTGAAGAGAGAACCAAGAAGATTACTGTTCTCTAGAGACAAGCAAGTGACAGTCTGCTTAAGGAGAGCTTGTGCCTGTAGCAAAACATGGGAGCACTTCACCTAAAGCCTACCTGACTGCAATACTTACAAGCTTCCTACATCTGTAGATAAAACCCTGCCAGATGCCCAGAAAAACATAAAGGGACTATAAACATGAGATGAGAAACCAAGAGGAGAATCTTAAAGGGCAAACCTGTGGGATTAGGATGTATGAAATCAGGGCAGATCTCACTGGAGCCAGCAGTAAAGAGAGGAATAGAAAAAAAGAACATGAGAAAATAAACACAGGAAAAAGTGATACTATTTTAAGCAGCAAGGGGCCGAACAAGGAAACTGAGACTATCAGACTCCAAATGGATGAGATTAAAAGCATGAGACAGGAATGAGAAGCTCAAAATCAGGAGTTTGGTACAGAGAAGAGAGGTGAAAAAGAGACAGGAAAGTATGCAGCAGACAATACAGCAGCAGAGATAAAGACATTAACACCACTAGATAAATAAACAGGACTTAAGCCTGAATCCTTAATCACAGATCCTGTGTAGATTATTCCTGTAGCAGAATATCCCTGGTTTATCTGATGCACTGAAAAATAAAGCATCATGAACTGAGGTGTGTGTAACTAGCTGAATTCCACATCTCTGTAAAAAATAGTCTTGCTTAAATATAAACTGAATTTGAAGCAGCAGCACAGTGTGATGTTTACCATCATCAAGAAAAGCTATACACTGAATACACCATTTATTTTTCCTTGACAGTTTTCCCACACATGGTGAAAAAGTTGAACACAGGCCTGCATGTGATGATCATAATATTCCTCTGTGTGGCCATTTTCTTTTCTCTGGTCAGTTTTGGATTCTGCATTCTTAACACAATAAAAGTTCCTTACCGGGCTATTAACGGTCCAGCAGGAGCATGCCTTTGGAACTTCCTTGCAGGTAAAGTCATTTACCAGTGTTTTTTTCTAGTTACACTCATAGAAAATGATACAAGTTCCTTCTTTTGCCTTGGTAAATACCTCTTTGACTTAAATATTTGTGAGCACAATGACGGTTGCAGTGAATTCTCACCTATCAAAACAGAACTTCCAGGTGGCATCTCAGCTTATTGCGTCTAGTCAACATTTAACAGGAGCTATGAATGCCAGCCTTTAGGCTTTGTGTCACTGATAAAAGTATGTTTGCCCATACAATAAAGCCTAAGCATTTTGAAGGTTTTAAGCCATGCTTTTGTCTATCCTTACTCTGTAGAGTGCTCACTGATGTATTCAATAAGTCTTTTGAGGCACAATCAAAATGTCTGTATTGTTTTGATTTGATAATGGTAAATACTTCATTTTGTTGCAGGTGGATTTGTAGTACTTGCAGTCACCAGCTTCATGGCTGCTGTGAAACTTCATCACGTCACAGAAAGAATTGCCAATTTTCAGGAAAATGTCTTTCGGTTCGTTATCTTAGAGGAACGCTCTGAAGACTGTTTTTGGATTTGTGTGGCAAGTGCCACAGCACATGCAGTCAATTTGCTGCTAATAGCCATTAGTGGGATTCATTTTCCTAAAATTAAGACTAAAACAGAAGAAGTGAATGTTACGGCAGAAGATATCATGTACTAACAAATCTACACAAAACTATTTTGGTCAAGTGAACTGTTGTGATAGGAACAGCTTCTTGGCTCTTCAGCCTTTGTTCTGGATAGATGATTTACATATAAACCTGAGTAAAGATGTCAGTCTACAATACCAGCAACTAACATGTCTGTGAAAAAGTAAAAAATCTCAAATGCTATAAATATCATTATTCTCAAAATGGACTGATATCTGCAGTGAATATATGCTGTTACTCAGTTTTTAGAACATTTGCACTTTGGCATATTTTAGAAAACTAAGGTAAAATATTATCTCATCAAACAAAGTGTCTTCTTTATTTAGAAAGAAAACATGTTTATCACAAATCTTTGAAACTATAAGGTTATTTCAAAACAGAAAGAATGTATGTTTGGCATTCACTTTCACAGAATTATCTAGAGCATGTTGAGAGGGACATATAAGTTATGTTTGATGACGTTATACAGCATTGAAAAAGAAAACATCATATGTGAGGCTAAAGTTAAGGGGCAGCAAAGTCTAAGTGTGTGTGAAATGTTTTTAAAACAGAAATTATCCAATACCCCAAGGCAAAGAAGTGAGAAATGTAAAGTATATGGGATGCTATTAGTCTATGAAGAAAAAATTCTTAGTTGCTAGATGAATGTTTCATTGCAGCTTCTGGAAATAAAGTAAACAGATTAAAGGTAATAGTGCTTTTAGATAACCTGGAAAATAATATTCTGACAGATTAATTGTCTTTATAACTGCATTAATTGTTAAGTCCATCTGAAATCAAGTAAAAGTGATGTATGATGAAACACTGTTGAAATGAATAGAGCTGGCTAAATGGATGGAAAAGTTGCTTTCTTAGGAAGTACCATGGTTTTGACAGGGATTCAACCAGTTCATGGGTCACGAGGAGTGAATATTTTTGAGAAAAGAATATGGAATGTACCACTAAGAATGGATACAGTGATCTCTACCATCTCTGGGTTTGGCTCTACAAGGTTAGGAGGATTATGAGTGAAGCAGAAATTTGTGAGGGTGCCTCTGCAATAGGCCCTAATAACCTGTCTTCTTCAAGACACTATGAGCCACTTTTTTTTTCAGGAGGACTAAAATTATTTTTAAAAATTTAAGAGACAGAAAATTATGATGAGTCTAGGGAATTCATTTCTCAATGAAATAAAACAATTAAAATTTTAGCATAAAAGAGACTCAATAAATCAGAAAAAGTGATTCCTATTTTATACCACCCTCTTATTTCACTGTTCTTCTGATTTTGCTGGTGCTTTCACTCAGATTGTACCTGGGCCACTACTCCAGAAAGATGGTCCCAGTACATGGACAGGCAGCAAACAAACCCAGTCTATGAAAGTGTCTTAGAGGGTAACAACACATTAGTGCCGGGGAAACTGTCCACAGAGGCTTCTGTGGTACCACCATCTTCCCCTCCCAGAAAATTCTGAGTGGCTTTGAAATAGAAAAACTTGAAGTGCAGCATAATTATGCAAGTAGAAAATGTAATACTTGTCATTTGTACTCTTTCTATGAACATGTATAATTTAGACGTAGTTACTGTACAGAAAGTATTATATTGTGACATGTAACTTAGCTTTTACTAAATATAGTTTTCTTCAGGAGGTGAGAAGGAAGCAGATTGTTAAATCCTCCATATTAAGAGATTGCTTTGAAAATGCTTTTCAGTAATATTAATATGCATGTATTGCAACACATTTTCATACTGATAATAAACTGGTTAATGGCCTCCAAATTTCCACCCCTTCCAAAAATATTGTTGAATAAGAATCATTTAGGACTATTTAGGTAAGGACAAGATTAAACATTTGTTGGAGTGGATTCCTAGATAGGTCACAGTAGCTCTGTGGAAGAACCTGTAGAATGCACTGTATAGATGAAGTTAAAGGGGGATGGCTGGGCTGATCAGCATTTTAATTTCTTGGTTTGAATCAATTCAACAGTGGAGCATACTCTGCAGTAAAGGTCCAAAAGAAGATTTGTCTGACAGCAGATGTATGAAGCATCATTGTGGGATACTGTACGTGCACGAGTAGAATGACCAAATAACATTATCACCCAATGACAGTGTTGTGACCTGTGAGAAAGCAGTATTTTCAGTTCAGAGTGAACAGAAGTATCGCCATGCATGAGCTAAACTTAATGAAACAGATGTAAGGCTAACTTAACCTTTCAGCTGCACGGGTTGTCCAAGCTTAAGCTCTGCTAAGATACACTGATAGGTCAATGCATGGAATATTTGCCCTGGGAAATTTTATCTGCAGAAAAAAAGGTTAAATGCAGTCATACATATTTGAAATGTACAATTACAAAGCACATCCTGGGGTTAACAACAGGTAAGATTATCACTTAAACCTTTTCAGCTTTCCCTTGTACATCATAAACTAATTTCAAAAACGTGCAACTTGATATATGTGGTCTACTTTATTTACACATTTTTTATTATGCTTCACATAGTGTATCTGATCATATGCATGCTCAACACGTGGAAATTAATACTTCTCTGGGGGCACTTCTTACCTTGGAAGATTTGAAATCCCAGAGGAGAACATTTATGAGCAATATCTGCCCAGAACTTTGAAGACGTTATGGGTATAACCTTATCTTTCCATAAAATTAAAGACGTCCTCATATATCCCAAAAATACCTACTTAATTTGTATGTGCAGAATAATATATAGAAGCACCATGTAAGTAGAGAAGCTATGGAGTTCAAAGAACTAAGGAACTGATCATTGTATCCAACAGCCTTGCCAAAATAAATTAAGGTAAAAATCAATTACCACTTTGATCCTTTAAATAATATGATGGTTTAATGTTTAAAAAATGTATTTTTACAAGATAAATCAAATTGGATGCCATTTGCCTCAGTCATTATTTCTGACTGCTGCTGTTCTTAATAAAACATGTTATTTGTCTCTGTACCATGTACTTCATGGAAAAAGCTGGTAGGTGGGAAATGCAATGGACTCCTAGAGAACAGGCCCAACTCCTTCTACATCATGTTCTGCTGGTTTAACAGCGTAACTCCACTTAAAGATGTATGGAAAAGCAAACATTGTTATACATAGTGTCATAAGGTGTCTTATTCTCACGTATAAAAATGAATTACTTAAAATCTATGCTTCACACTTCAGGGGCAGGGAAAGAGACAAAAAGGGTCTGGATCACCTGAAATTAAAGTCCAGTGCATGTTCAATGCTCTTCAGACTGACAATACAATAGCTGTCAGCAAACTCCAACCAGTTCTTTTCCATGCAGTGCTTTTGCTGAGCATATATCTACTTCTGACAGTACAGTGACAGAATACAGATCTCGTATTCTGTTGTGAATTTTCCTGACAAAATATAACCACAGTCATTTTCACCATTTTTTTTATTTTCAATTACCACCTTTTTATTTCTATTTATAATTTCAGCCTGAGATTGTTACTGCTTTCTCATAGAAAATAACGTGCGTTTGCAATAAAGCTTTATTTTTCCTAAATAATTTACATTTTAATCTTCAATATGCAAATTAAGTATGCAGTATGCAGACCAGGGCTGCTTAAGTCTGTGAGAAACCCCCGAGAGAAATACGACCACGTATCTAGAATATGCCACGAGAGGGCAAAAATCCAGTGTGAAGCTGTGATTTGTTAGTTAACAAATAATAACACACTTTGATTTTCTTAGATGGAATTTATTAATAATTAAGCAAGTAGAATGTGAGCAAAAGCAGTGCTGGGTGACAGGGGAGTCTCCGCTCCGCCAACTGTCACACGCTTCTAGTTGTGGGCAGAGTTTTTATATCTTCATACTTCCGTATTCGTGTCTTTCTGTCGTTCTTCCGTGTCTCCACTAGTGGTTAGTTCTGCGCATGTATTCTTAGTTGCTAAGGGGTCTTTTTCTGCCTCCGGGTGGGCTTTGGGAGGAAGTAAGAAGTCTTCCTCTTGTATCCTCTTCATGACCCTTATCTTTCTCTTCCATATTTGGCATAATATCTCTTTACTTACATAACTTATAAGTGGAAGCAGTACATATTTGGCAATACATATTTTACAAGCTGCAAAGGCACATCTTTGGCAATTCATATGGTTCCGGTTATATGAGCGTAATTCTGCAAGCGTCTTCTCCTTCAACCACAAAGGAGAACTCACCCTACCTTCATAGTTTAATAAACATTTGTAGCTTTTAACAACTCCCCCCTTTTTCTTTTGAACCTCTATTGTTTATTAAACTATATCGGTTTCTTCCTCCTTTATTTTCTTCCAACACCATTCACATCTGTTATTACAATCACAAAATCTTATTCCATTTCTTGCACAGCAACAATCGTATACTGGTTGTTTTGAATCACATTCGCAGTACTCATTTTCAGACACTGCTTGGTATCTGGCACTAGTTGTTAAAATTAACTATTTGGTTATATCGAATCTTTCGTTTATGAACCGCAACACATACCGAATAATGCATGGTCCAAACATAAGTCCTAAAATAATTATTATCAGGGGTCCCGCTAAGGCAGACAACAGAGTCGTTAACCAAGGGGTGGCACTGAACCATCCTTCGTACCATGATTTATTCATCTCCCGATCTTTTTTCCGTTGGTCTAATCGTTTTCGGAGTTCGGACATAGAGTCTTTTACGACTCCGGTATGGTCTGCGAAGGAACAACATTCTTCTTTTAGTGCAACACATAATCCTCCTTCTTTAAGGAATAATAGGTCTAATCCCCTTCGATTTTTTAACACTACTTCTGAGAGTGATTTAACTGAAGTAGCTAGGTTTTCAATGGACTGTTCTATTCGCCCCAGATCTTCGTCTACAGCTATTTGTAACTTTTGAATTTCAGTACTTTTGACTATAGAAGCAACACCTGTGCCTGCCCCCACTCCTCCTGCGATCAATAAAGTCGCTAATGTTATCGCAGTCAGGGGTTCTCTCTTTTGTCTGCTTAGGTCCCCTTCAAAGTGATTCATTATCTCTTCAGAGGTATGGTACATTAATCGTGGAACTACCATAACTTGCACACAGAATTGTTGTGATGCATCTAGTACTTTGATTGATAAACAAGGTGTTAATCCTATGTCTGAGCAAACCCACTTTGCCCCAGAAGTGGGTATTATCCACTTGTTAGATTCATTTTTCTTCGTTTCTATTTTATGTCTAGTAATGGTACTATTACACAAAAATTTGTATTGTTCAGGTACTGCTCCTAAGCATTTCCCTTTTCCAGTTATACTTTGTATTGTAATTCCTTGAGTGTAGTTTTTTTGCTCACTCCAAGAGCACTCTCGTGGGTTTGTTCCATTGGACCACTGGACTTTATTAGTTTTTCCTATAGCTTCATAATAGGGTGGCTTTACGCTATAACATAACCAGCAATCTTCGGTTAGGTTTGGTCTGGATTTGTTTAAGGCCTGGTACGATGCCTGCATCAAATTCCAAAAAGGATCTCCATTTCGGTTTTTGGGGCTAGTCAGATTTCCTACCTGAAAGCTCTTAGAGGTATTTTTAAGGTGCTTGGTTGGATTATGTTGTTTGGTTAAATTAGCAGTATTGGGGCTTTTTATATTTGTGAGTGGAGACTGTGGAGGCTGCTTGATGTCATTATTTGGCCCAATGGGGGCTGGGTCGTGCGGGATTCTTTCCTTAATTATTTTGAATATACTTCCTCTATCTGCTCCTGGTTCCCAGAATCTTATTCCCCACATTTTCCCTACGAGCCAATGTTTGGCTTCAGGGTTTCGTATAAATATTTCTATTCTCCAACAAGTGTGGGAAGGCCCGCAGGACCCCTGTACTGTTCCATCATATCCGTGTTTGGGCTTTTTACATCCGGGGGGTCCCCATTCTATTTTTATGTTTTTGTCCTGTGGGGATGGTGTCCAATCTGAAGCGACGGTTTCACAACCCCAATATCCACAGAAAAAGTGTCCTGGGTAATTGCAGTATAATTTCCCTGGGTTAGATGCCGGACAAACATAAAATGCCTTACATTGAGTTTGTTTTTTAATGGTCTCAGGAGACCCTGGGATGGTTATTAGTGAATGCAGATGAACTGTAAAGTTCCATTGTCCGGGTCCTGTTCGGGTTTGTATCACTTTGCTATCTACCACATTAATAAGTTTCCATAACATAGGTTCATGTGGGTTTCCAGCTTCAACCAGCCTCACAGGCTTACTTAGGGTGACAGAGAAAAGGAGGAAGAGCCATTGGTGATATTTTCCTCGCTTGAGCGTTAGGCAACTTTTCCTCCCCGGGTTACCTCCTCTGCCTCGCTCGTCAACCGGGTTGCATCCAGCTACGAGGTGTCTCATCTTCTCGGCAGCAGGGGCTTCCTGTTCAGGGAAGGGAACTTATACCTTCAATTGCTCAAGGTCTGGTCTGGTTTATCTCTTCCCTTTCTGTATCCTCTGCACTGACTTCTTATGATATGTGATTCTAGTTGGGCGGTGATAGCTGCAACCCACACCTCCAAATCCCAATGTAGGATTGCTAATTGAAATTGTTCAGCTGATTCGAAAAGTTTATGTTCTACTATTCGCCTCTCTTCTTCTTGGTATATTATTTGCCACCTAAATCTCCGTTCACAATAATAACATCACCAATTATAAAGGGACGCCCTGCGGACCTGTATCACTTGCGAGCAACCTCCACAGTAAAAAGTTATATAGGCTTCGCACTGATTTCGATCGCAAAATGGACAAGGCTCGTATGCTGGCCCTTGGTCGCGTGAGTGTCTCAATCTATTGATTAATGTTCAAACCTTAATAAAGGTGTATGGGGGTGGAGGAATTTGGGATGTTATCTCTTTTGGCAGTCTCTCGATTATAGGTGTAAATATCAAACGTGTCTTTTGATTTAGCCTTCTAATATCTATTGGTAGGTTCCATATTTCGGTTTGTTCCCTATTATTCATACACACAGATTCCTTTTCCACATTTAACAATTTTCCATAAAAAGTATAAAATTATTGATAATGCTAAAGCAATCACAAATCCTATCACACACTGCACAGCAAACGGCAACTTGATAAATGGTTCAATTATAGTTTCTATCATTTGGTATTTGTACTTACCGTCCTTCTTAATACAAGCTTGTTTTCTCCCGGAGGGCTGGTGATTTTCCACTGCGGTGGTGGCACTGGTCCCTTGATTCTGCTTGCATGTGTCCAGCCGCGTTCAGCTGTTCTGACGGCAGTTTCTGTAGTCAGCAAAACAAGATAAGGACCCTCCCACTTGGGTTTCAAAGTCTCTTCCCTCCACACCCGGATTAATACCCATTCTCCAGGTTCAATTTTGTGAATTTTTAAGTCTAGTGGAGGTCTTTGTACCACTAGTCCTCGTCTCCACAATTCTTCTCAGTATTTTGCCAGTTGTGAAACATATTCACTTATAGCATGGTCTCGAATTAAAAGGTTAGTCTGGGGTTTTTCGATACGATAAGGCATACCATACACCATTTCATAGGCTGAAATTCCCAAATCAGCTCTTGGTCGAGTTTTTAAAATTAATAATGCCATTGGTAAGCATCTAACCCAAGATAATTTGGTTTCTATCATTAGTTTCGTCAAAATTATTTTGATTTCTCCATTTATTCTTTCAACCTTACCTGAACTCTGGGGATGCCATGGTGTATGGTAATCCCATCTGATTCCTATGTTGTCCACTATTTCTTTAATGATTTTAGATGTGAAATGAGGTCCGCGATCTGAGTCAATCACATCAGTTACCCCGTATCGAGGTATTATTTGCTCAAGCAGCACTTTTGCTACCTGATTGGCAGTTGCTTTACCGGTAGGAAAAGCTTCAACATAGTGGGTCAGGTGATCTATTATTACAAGGAGGTATTTATATCTCCCCGTTTTTGGTAGCTCTGTAAAATCGACCTGTATATGCGAGAAGGGTCGATATGATGGGGGTTGTCCTCCTGATTGTTTCTGCTTACTCCTACTTCGGTTTATCCTCTGGCAAATCTCACAAGACCAAGTTACTGATTTCGCAATGTTATAGACCCTTATACAGGCATATAACTGTTCAAAATGATCTACTAAGGCTCGGGTACCCCAATGTGTTTTTTGGTGAATCTTCGTAAGGATATCTATAGCTATTCCTTTGGGCAATATTTCATGACCATCTGGTAACATATATTTCTTATCTTGTTCTTTAGCTCCCATGTCTCGCAATTTCTCTCTTTCTTTTTGGTCAAAACTAAGGTTTTCGTCTTTTTGTGGTATCTCCTTCATTGTAAGAAGAATACTAAGATTCCCTGCGACCCGCTTGGCTTCTTCATCTGCTGCATTGTTTCCTCTAATTTGATAACTGGTACCACGCTGGTGGCCTCTAATATGTACTACTGCTATTCTAGAAGGGCCTCTTAATGATTTTAAAACTCGTCGTATTAATTCTGGGTGGATTAGTTTCTTCCCTTGGGAGTTTATAAATCCTCGTTCTTCCCAAATCTTTCCAAAGGTGTGCACTATCCCATAAGCATACTTGGAGTCTGTATATATTGAACCTGTTTTTCCTTTCAGTGATTTCAAAGCTTTCCAGAGAGCATATAATTCACATGCTTGGGCGGACCAGGTTGCACTCAAAGGTCCAGATTCCACTATTTTAAACTCCCCTTTATCAAATTTTACAACGGCATACCCCGAGATGCGCCTCCCTTCTACTACTCTCGAGGATCCATCTATGAACAAGACCTCCCCTTCCTCAAGTTCTTCTTCTTCTAAATCTGGTCTTATTCGACTTTGGTGTTCTATAGTCTGAAAGCAATCATGTATTATTTCACTACTTTTTCCTGAATATAAAAATTCTGCTGGATTCATGGCTCCAGTTGTACTAAGTGATAGTTTAGGTGATTCAATTAATATTCCTTCGTATTTGAGCAATCGACTATCTGTGAGCCACTTCTCCGCCTTTTGCTGTAATACCCCTCTGATATTATGGGGTGCGTAGAGAATTATATCTCCATTATAAGTGATTTTGTTTGTTTCTTCTATTAACAAGGCAGCCACCACAATGATCTGGATGCAAACTGGCCATCCCCTACTTACAGGGTCTAGTAATTTAGATAAATAAGCTACTGGTTTCTTCTGTCCTGCCCATTCTTGAGTTAATATTCCAAACGCTGTTCCTTCATTTGTGTTCACAAATAAATGAAAGGGTCTCTTTATATCTGGGAGGCTTAGGACAGGTGCTTGGCTTAATTCTTTTCGTAACTTAACAAAATCTTCTTGATCTTGAGGGGTCCATTTGGGCGGCTTGTCTTTTGCTAGTTGTTCATATAAGAATTTAACCTTGGAACTATAATTTTCTATCCATTGTCTACAGTATCCAAATAGACCTAGCGCCTGTCTAATCTGTCTTTTGGTACTTGGTATAGGTAATTCTAGTATTCCTTTAATGCGTTCTGGATCAATTATTTTCTGTCCTCCAAATAAATAATGTCCTAAATACTTAACTTTTTCTTCTACAAATTGTAATTTCTCTTCAGAAACCCGTAACCCTTTTAGTGCTAAAAAGTTTAGTAGTTTGATACATTCAATCCTAACTTGTTCCTTCTCACTTCCTGCTATCAACAGATCGTCTACATATTGCAAAAGTACGTTCCCTGATTGTACTTGGTACTCAGTTAATAATTCTTCTAGGGCTTGCCCGAATAGGTTCGGTGATTCGGTAAATCCTTGGGGAAGTACTGTCCACCTTAGTTGTTGTTTGCGTCCCGTTTCTGGGTCTTCCCATTCAAAGGCAAAATAATCCCTATACTCTTCTGCTAGTGGGCATGCCCAGAATGCATCTTTCAGATCTATTACACTATACCACGTCTTGTGTGGTCCTAACCGACTTAATAATGTATATGGGTTAGCTACCACGGGAAATCGGGTGACTGTTCGTTTATTTATTTCTCTTAAATCATGAACTAGTCGATATTTTCCATTAGGTTTCTTTACAGGCAAGATGGGAGTATTAAAGGAAGACATACAAGGTTCTAGGATTCCTTGTTTTAATAATCTGTCAATTTCTGACTTTAGTCCTTTCTGTCCCTCCAAAGAAATAGGATATTGTTTTACTCTCACCGGTATCTGGGGATCCGTTATTCGTATCTTGATTGGTAGGATATTTAGCTTGCCTATTGTGTCTGGAGAGTACCATATGTTGGGATTAATATCTTTTCTGTCTGTCACTGTGAGGGGATATGCTCTGATAGCTAATTTTTCATTTTCAACTTTGATTTCTAATTGTAACTCAATGATCAAATCCCGTCCCAATAAATTGTAGTCTGCTTCTGGGACTAGTAGGAGTTCACCTATTCCATATTTATTTTCAGACTCGAATATGACGTTTTTAATTTTGTCTACTTTAAATGGTTCTCCTTTTGCCCCTATAACTTGAACTTTTTCATGTGAAAGGGTGCATCCCTCCGGTAATTGTCTAATTGTGGATCGCTCTGCCCCTGTGTCTACTAGAAAGGTGAACTCCTGGAGTTGGGGACCTATTCTTAATTTTATCAAGGGCTCCTGATGACTCCGGTCCCCTAATATATAGAGCCCCTGACTATCCTATTCAGCCTTTAATATTCCCTCGTCTCTGATTCGTTCTCTGCAGTTCTTTTTTATATGTCCTCTCTTTCTACAATAAAAGCAGTTTCCTTGTTCCTTCTTTTCTACTACATTCGGCCTCCTCCGGGATCCATCTGGTCATCCTTTTCTATCTTCCCTAACCGCTGCTACCATCATTCTTATCTGTCGTTTACTGCTCTCTTCCTCTCTCCGCACGTACACTTTCTGGGCTTCTCTCAATAGTTCTTCTAAGCCTCTATCCTGCCAATCTTCCAGCTTTTCAAGTTTTCTCCTAATATCGTCCCAGGACTTCGCTACAAAGTGAGTTTTTAAGACAGCTTGTCCTAAAGGACTTGTTGGATCCGCTCCGGAGTATAACTGTAGGGCTTTTCTCAATCTCTCTAACCACTCAGTGGGGCTTTCGTCTTTTCGTTGTCTCTCATTGAAAGCTTTACTAATGTTCTGGCCACGAGGTACAGCTTCTCTGATTCCCTGAATCACTATAGTTCTTAGATCCCCCATGTGGACCCTATGTTTGGCATTCTGGTTATCCCAGTTGGGATTTTGTAATGGCCATTTGGTGTCTGCTTGTGGTCCTTGGGCATGACGAGCATCCCATATTCTCATGCCAGCCCTCCTGATCATTTCTTTTTCTTCTGATGTAAACAGCTGGCTTAATATTGAGTTCATCTCCCCCCAGGTATAGAGACTGGGTCCCAAGAATTGATCTAACCTTTCAGCTACTCCTAATGGGTCATCTAATAAACTCCCCATTTCAGTTCTCTTAAATTCTCGCAGGTCTCCTGAATTTAAAGGGACAGAAACATATCCGATCCCGGGTTGGGGTCCTCCCATGGGTACCTCTCTTAGAGGGTACATCTGAGCTTGTTCTCGTTGATTTCTAGTTCTTCTCCTGACTGGAATGGGGGACCCTCGTTCCGCATCAATTGGCGTATCGAGGGGAATTGGCGGTGGTGGTGCCAACGGTGCTGGTGCCGGGGGCACGTATGGGGGTGGATTCAATAATAATTCATCTTCCTGTTCCCCTTCTTTCCTTTCTTTCTTTCTCTCGTTTAATGGAAATAAAGCTACCTGGGGTTTTTCTAGCCACATTGCAGCATATGCACTTTCTTCTGGGTTAGGTGGACTTTTACCGTTTACCCACAGGTTCAGTTGTTGTCGCACCCAATCCTCATCTGACCCAAAAACTGGCCAGATCACGTTCTTTTGTATTTTCTTTCCTCCCCATATTTTAGTACAAAATTCTATCATTCTGGCTTTATGTTTCCCGGGTGAACTGGGAAGGTGTTTCCAATTATTCAACACAAATGCTAGGGGAGTGTTTTGGGGTACCACTGGGGCCACATGGGGACCGAAGGCTTGCTGCCCTTCGCCCCCATCTTCTGAGATATCTGCACGCACACACACACTCGCTCCCCTTATTCCTAGCCCGGTCCCTCGCGGGAGTCGGGAAACGTAGTACTAAAGGGTCTGCACTCGCTTGGTTCAATATTTCGAACCTCTCAATCGTTATATCTCAGGAATCCAATCCCGCCCGAACGGTATCTCAATACTCACGCGTCCCTGCGTCTTCGTCCGGACTTTAGTGCACTAAACTTTATGGGATTTAACCGGTTCTCAATTGCTCATCATTCTAGAATTTAGGTTCGTCGGCATGGGGGTAAGCGCACCACCAGTCCCTGGGCCGAGGAATACCTCGGGGCGCCTCCCTGAGGGACGGTAGATCGCTATCTTCCCATCCGAGTCACGGCACCAAATTGTGATTTGTTAGTTAACAAATAATAACACACTTTGATTTTCTTAGATGGAATTTATTAATAATTAAGCAAGTAGAATGTGAGCAAAAGCAGCGCTGGGTGACAGGGGAGTCTCCGCTCCGCCAACTGTCACACGCTTCTAGTTGTGGGCAGAGTTTTTATATCTTCATACTTCCGTATTCGCGTCTTTCTGTCGTTCTTCCTTGTCTCCACTAGTGGTTAGTTCTGCGCATGTATTCTTAGTTGCTAAGGGGTCTTTTTCTGCCTCCGGGTGGGCTTTGGGAGGAAGTAAGAAGTCTTCCTCTTGTATCCTCTTCATGACCCTTATCTTTCTCTTCCATATTTGGTATAATATCTCTTTACTTACATAACTTATAAGTGGAAGCAGTACATATTTGGCAATACATATTTTACAAGCTGCAAAGGCACATCTTTGGCAATTCATATGGTTCCGGTTATATGAGCGTAATTCTGCAAGCGTCTTCTCCTTCAACCACAAAGGAGAACTCACCCTACCTTCATAGTTTAATAAACATTTGTAGCTTTTAACAAAGCCGAGCCGCCCCCTCGTACGAATGCTGGTACACCGGCAGAAAACCCCAGCTCCCGTCCCCCGGACTCCCGGCCTAGGGAGCGCTCCGGCGGGCCCGGCCCTTCCCTCCGCGGCCGCGGGCCCCGCCCCTGGCGGCGCCGGCTGATGAGGCGCGGGGCGCGCCGGGCCCGCCGCCGCTCGCCCGCCGCGCCGGTGCCATGCTGCTGCCCTGCGTGCGGAGCGGGGCTGCGCGCCGCCTCGCCCGGGACGTGCCCCGCGCCTGCAGCTGCTCGGCGCAGGGCCCCTCGCCGCGGGGCCGCAGCCGCGGGCCGGCCGGGAAGGTGAGGGGCTGCCCGCGGGGGGAGCCGGGGCGGGGGGGGTCGCGTGTCCCTTCCTCCGCTCGGGCCCGCGGCTCTCGGCTGAGCCCCCCGTGTGCCGCCCGGAGCTGAGTCAGGAGTGATGCGGCTCCCTCTGCTTCTCTTGGGTGTGCCAGACTGGAGGTCTGCACTGGTGGGGATAAGCTCTTTTGTATTTAAAATTACTGATTGAAAGAGATTTTGTCTTCATGTGCTCGGCAAAATTGTTGTAAGTTTAGTTACGTTGTATCTGAATTCTTTTTCACACTTTAAAGTAGTTGTAGTAGTTGATCCTGGTTTACTGAAGAGTTACTCTGTTCATTACGTTAGATAATTCAAAAACTGAGATAAATAAATACAGAGGTAGCAATAGTTTGAACAGTGTGCTCGCTGCCTCTCTGATGGGTCTCTAAATTTCATGTTGCTTACATTAACGCATGTCCTTTTCTAGGGTCTTGTTCTGGGAGTCTACTCTAGTGAAAAGGATGATGGTGCTGCCCAATTCACTAGTGCAGGAGATGCTTTTGATAGGCTTCTGTCCGGAAAGCTGAGAGCACTTCTGTCCCTGTAAGTGTGTGATAAGCTTCTGAAATGGATTAAAGTATCGACAAATACCAGTAGGAATGGTCTTTTTTTTTTTTCATTATTAGTGTCTGTGTCCATATCACTGTCAGGCTGGTATTTGCTTCTAGAGTTTGGAGGGGACCTCCCATGATAAAACCAAGCACTGAGCAAACATGCAAAATGTTCATGGGACCCATCCTCTGCTGTGAATCAGCACAGAGCCAAGCATCCTGTTACATTTGTGTGGCCCACTGCGTGGTCATGGAGTGAGTGTAGTACTGTAAGATTTATCACAGTAAGGACCTCTGTGTTGAAAGAATGCTTTTGTGTCCTAGATGTGGGCCACCTTTGAAGAAAGGCAAAACACGCATATTTCATGGTTTGCATCAGGTATGAACTTTGCGTTTTTGTATGCTAATTGATTGATGTATGAAGTTTGCCTTTACATCTAATTTTAAGCTGAGTTCACTGCTGTGCTTGTATAAATGGCCTACTCTTCTTCTCTCCTTTTGACCCTCTCAACTCCTGTTCTGCACTGCCCATATTTGCACAGCCTTTTGCACAGTCCTGTACTCCCTCCAGTGTGCTGCAAGTGGAGAGAATGTAAACAAGTCTGCTCCAAAGGTGCTGTACTCTGAATAGCTGCTTCCTGAATGAGCTAAAGCATGGCAGTTTTGGATCTGACATCTGTGCCTCCTGTGTCCAGGGGGGTTGAGTGTGTGAGGAGTTACTGATAGGTACAAAGATCTTCCAGACCTGACAGTTCTAACACAAAGTAGTCCCATCATATGCTTTTGTCAGAGGTTTTAAGTCAGGTGCTTGAAACCTCTGAAAGTAAGACATAGGACTGTTTTTCAAGCAGGACTTTTGTCTGCACAGACATGATAGATCACAAGGTATGAGGTGAGGATTCATCTGCTCAAAGTCAGGCTTTTGGTGCCATTTGAGAAGCCGGGATACCTCTAATGCATATATGTGAAGATGACCAGTATGGTATGATTTGTGCCTTTTTGGAGTAGTAGCTAAGGCCTAGGCAGGCATGTGATGTGACACTAGGTGTCCCTGTCTAAGTAACTGAATCTCACGCTAGGGCTATTTAAGTAATCTGAAATAAAGCCATTTGTAGTGAGTATTGCCTGCCATGTATAAATTCCTGTGCAGACACCCCATGCAGGTGACACTGGACTTGGTAAAAAGGCTCTCAGAAATTTCATGGAAGTTGAGTGCACTGAAAGTCCCATTATCCCAGTTCTGCATGTAGAATGGGCTCTGAAGTGAGTAGCAAATGTCTGCAAAAGAAGACAGGAGAATGTTAACTGGTATCACTGGTTTTCTGGATAGCTAACACAAGTTTCAGCATTCTTTTGACTAAAAGACTTTACTACAGTGTAGCAGTTTGAAAGCTAATTGTTAGAAGTTGACAGAGATGGAAGGGGAAAGCCTAAAATAATCTTAATTTTTTTAAGAGCTATAGGAGTATACATATATATATATGTTCATACATATATATGTATATAGCTTTGAGTTTTATACAAATTTGACTTTGCTCTTAAAAGGCTCCTTTAATCCTCATTGCTTCTTTTTTCCTTCCACTTGCTTGCAGTTTATAAGGCAAGCATTTAGTCTGCCATGCTACATTGTTTTCCTGAGTTCCGGAGAGGTGTACCTCTGTGCAGCTTTCGTTTGCAACCTGGCAAATTGTGCCAGCAGACCCCCCTGAGATGAGCTAAGACACTGAGCTTTTGAAGTTGTTTTATTTCCTTGAACATACTACTGTGCCAAAAAAGGTTACAATTCTCCAGATCAGTTCTGTCCTTTCTTACAGCTTGAAAGCTGGATCTGCTTTCCAAGGACTCTTAGGCTTGCCATTAGGAGTATCAAATTTACCATGTGTTGAGCACAAAGCCCTGTCTGGTCTGTGCAATGCACATGATTATTAACTGGACAACAGAATAACTGACTGCAAGCCTGTGGCAAATGATTGGGAGCACAGGACAGCAGCACCATACTGGCACTCTTAATGAAAAGTGCCTGATATAGAAGAAGTACTGCATGTATTTTAATGATGTGCTTAGTTTGATTTGGAAAGTAAAGTCTTTATAACAGCTCTGCTGTGGCTGTAACAATGAGGAAATGAATCCGTTTGTGTTTTGACTTCATCTAGGACTTTCCAAGTGTAGTGGTAGTTGGCTTGGGTAAGAAGAATGCTGGAATAAATGAACAAGAAAACTGGAATGAAGGCAAAGAAAATGTTCGTACAGCTGTTGCAGGTTAACCATTTTAAAAATTTTTTAAACATTTTGTCTATAAAGCAATTGCAGTTCTGCAGCATGTTCCATTTTTGAAGACCAAGTCTAGATATGCCTTTGTTTTGAAATGCACAACTTACTGCATGGTTTGGTAAATGCATTTACTTGTCACTGATATTCATGTAAATTTTTCCTTAGCGAGGAGTTATCAAGAGTGTAAATCAAATCTGAAGACAGGAAACTGCAGTTATTTATATCAAATAACTTTCCTAAACAGTGTGATATTGAAAAGGCACTTGTCTAATTAGTATTTTGAAGCCTGGGAGCATCAGCAATTCACTTTATGGTCACTCTGTGCTTAAGTATGCACATATATTTACTTCTGCCACTTCATAACTGAGATATTTGCATTATAAACTAACATCTTTCACAACATCAGTACTATGATTCAGCATGTTCTCTGTAGACAAAGGAGGGCTTATCTTAAGGATGACTGCTGGATCTAAGTGTGTAAAATAAGAATTAAAAGAGTTCTCACTGAAGACTTTATAATCTGTGATTGGATGACAACTGTATGTCCAAAGTGCTAGCCTGTAGGTGCCATTAACATTGTTAATTAATATTAACACTGTAGCTGACATAAAACACTGTTAAATTACTTGGGAACAAAATAGAATTTATGGAATACATTGTTTTATAAAAGGGCGTATAAACTCATCTGGAAGAAAAGAGCAGTCATATTCTTGGCAAAAATCTAAATTATGACAAATTTCTAATACCTGTAGATAGTCATAATTCATAGCACTCCAGAGTAATAGAGCCTTGCTTTGCTCTAGAATGAGCTTAAAGGAGTCAGAACAACTTTGATTTTTCCTTTTTTATTCTTGTGAAACACTTTAATTATTATAATTTATCAAGTGGTATTTTTAGTAAAAGTTTGTCAGTGTATGATTGTTAGCATTTTTAATTATTCTACTGCATGATCTCTTTAACTGACTTACTTATAAACTCAGATATCTTCAGTTAAAATTATCTTTGCCTTGAAATGGCCCACTGATCACCTCAGACACCTGTTTTGCTGTTCTGTGCAATAGTTGCCCTTCAATTCTGTGCGTATTTTTCAGTTGGCTGCAGGCAGATCCAGGAGCTGGAGATTCCTTGTGTGGAAGTAGATCCCTGCGGGGATGCGCAAGCAGCTGCAGAAGGTGCTGTCCTTGGATTGCATGAATATAATGAGCTGAAGCAAAAAAAGAAGCCTGTAGTTACTCCTCAGCTACATGGAAGGTGATGGCAAAGGAAAGCTTGCCTATTCATTTGTCTGTTTGCTTGCTTATTTATAAAACTGTGTGCGTGGCATGCTTGTGCATGAGAAAAACAAAACTGAAAGAGTAAGGCTAGCAACAGTACTCAACTGCTAACTCCTACTCATTTGAATTTCCTGAAGAATTTTACATCTCAAGCATATTTATAGTGTTTGTTCTGTGTTTTGATGCCATGTTCAGAGGTTAAGGGTAAATAAATGCTGCTTCATAGAAAAGAAGGGCCAGAATAAAAGTAGAAGTAAAAAAATACCTGAAGAGTAGTTGTCATATACGACAATTTGGTATTGTGTGCCAAAATTCTGGAGAAGAGGTGTTTCAAACTCCATAAATGGATAAATCCTTTGGAGAATCAGGAAATACTAACTGACACCAGACCAATGCATTATGGATATATTTTACATAGTTCATTTGTTATATTTTCATTCACAGAGTATAATGCGAGAAGCTGGGGTTCTTCTGGTCTCTAAATAGACATCACTTACTGGAGACCAGAAAGTAGAACCAGAGCTTTTGGTTTCAGAACAATTACCAGAGTGGACTTTGGATATTTTGTATAGAATATTCTGTCATGCATAGGGGAGGTATTTCCTGTATGTACTTTAAACAGGAACAAATCCTTCCTTTCAAAGAAGTTAATGAAATAAAATAAAACCCTCTTGATTAAGCATGTCTAGATAAGCTATATGTAAAATAAACACTCTTCCCATTTTGTAGCACAGCAGATAATCTGGGGGCTGATTAAATTCATATTAAATAAACATTTCCTGAAAACATAGATGGTCCTATGACCACTTACAACACTGGAAGTAATTTTATTATATAGTAATTTAGGTTGGAAAAGACTTCTGGAGGTCATTCAGTCCAGCTCCAACTTGGATTAGGGATAACCTGGACATTACATAAAACATTAAAGTTTGGTCAGGTTGATCAGCCCTTTGTTTAGTCCATATTTGAATATCTCCTGAGCTGAAAATTCCACGTCCTCACTGGGCCATCTGTTCTAGTGCTTAACTTGCCAGTTTCAGTGTCAGCTGACATTTGGCTTCTTAATTACATCCCTCCATATCCAGGCAATATTTCTGTATTCCTGGATTCCTCTACCATTGTCCTGCTCTTTTTAGAGGCAGAATCCAGTTCAAGGCCCTACTTTGTGATAACTTATAAAGCAAGTAAGTTGTCTCAGTAAAATGAAAGGTTTTGTACTGGTTGTCTGGCAAAGTAACCAGAGAGACCTCCCATTTGCTACACAAGCTCTGTGTATGTTTGTTCTGTCATTTGTTGGTGAAGTGCCTTGAGTGCACTATGAAATGAGATCCAAATTCCACTCTTATCACATAATCGTATTTCGGTAAAGGCAAAAACAGAATTGGAGACTTTATATGGTAAATAAAAACTTTCAAGGCTGTTAATGTGATTACAAACTTTGGAAAGGGTATTAAACCTTGTGGTTAAGGATTTAAGCCAATCTTTGATTAGTCATGATTAGGACAAGACCTAAAGAATTGGATAGATAATTTGACATCTGTCTGCTCTCAGATTTTCCTAGCTTTCTCTGAAGTATTTGGCACTGACTAGAACCAGAGATGAGTTACTAGACTAGATTCCTTGTGGTAAGATAACTGTGATATTCTTAACTGCTCCAAATTAATGATACTGCATTTTAAGAAAGAGAATATGTGAATGCTGACATCTTACTTTTGCAAATGTGTATAATTCTGATCATTGTGTGTTGTTGTTCAGTGCTGAAAGTGAAGCCTGGCAAAAAGGTGTTATCTATGCTGAGGGACAGAACCTCGCTCGGTACCTTATGGAGGCTCCAGCTAATTATATAACTCCCATCAAATTTGCTGAACATATTGAACAGAAGCTCAGAAGTTTCAGCAATGTAAAGGTCCACATAAGGTAAATTCCACAGAAATGATTCTTCTGTAGGGTAGAGGACCATAACAGTAAGATAAGATACCTTCCAGGTTATTCAAATCTCATTTTCCCTTTGCTACTTCAAATGACAAAAGCAGGGAGAGTGTTTGGGGAAAAGGTATGAGGGGTGTCCAGAATGGAGGCTGTTCTCAAGAATTAGAAGATGAGCTGTTAGTTTGCAGAGGAAGCAAGATACTGTGATGCAGTAAAATCATTACCTGTCAATTAGTCATGCAGTCAATTACTGCTTAATTAACACGTGCTGTGAAAAGAAGCGTCAGTGAACAGAGGGCTAATATTAATTACCTTTTGTTTTCTTCCCAGGTGGGTTTTTTACATACCTTTCCTTTTTTTGTGTGGATGTGGTAATAAAACATCTTCTATTTATTGCTGTTACTGTTGGGATTTTTAAAATAGCTTTTAAAAATGTGAGATGGAGCCATAAAAGCCCTTGCAAGTGGATTTGCACAGCTGGTGCTTCTTGCCCCTGAATTTCTACTTTCTGCTCATCAGTGGAAACAGGCTAACTGGTTGTGCAAGTGTTGGAGGCTATTTTGTTGACAAGCAAAAGGCTGAGGGAAATCTTGCTAGCAGAAAGCTAAATGTAACCTGCTGCAATATTGTTACTTCATATGCCTTTAGCATCTATAGCCTCACAGGCAAGTGAAAGATAAGTGTTTCTGATGCAGAAACTGTAGACAAGCTGTTGTTTTTGGGGTTTTTTTTTAAACAAGATAGAACAAAAAGAGCAACTTTGAAGTGGTTTTCTGCCTCACAAAAATGGTAGTAATGGTTGGATTTAAATTACAGTTTCCAAAATAACTAACTAAAATGAATTGGCTTGTGTACAAACCTTCAAGAATCATGATCTCTTAAAAAAAAACCACCTTGGTCAAAGTGTCCAGTTGAAAAAAAAACAAAAAACCCAAACTAATATGTTTTTATTCCAGACCGGAGTCTTGGATAACAACACAAGAGATGGGAGCATTCCTGAGTGTAGCTAAGGGTTCAGCTGAACCTCCCATCTTTCTGGAGATTCACTATTCAGGGGGTGCTGATACAAATGACTCCCCATTGGTATTTGTAGGAAAAGGAGTTACATTTGACAGGTATGTATGCTAATATTTTAACTACTAGAGGGAGAAAATGTTTTTCTGCTATTCATGTTCAACAGGGAGATGCTTTTCCTTTGCTCAGCACATCTTCCAATGCCATGCCACTGAACTTGTGTTATATAGTAGCTTGTGCTGTCTTTCCTGGGGATGAGACAACATCAATTGTCCAAAGTAGGAATTAATAAGGTATCATCTTGTAAGGGGAAAAAGGAAATTCAGAGGGAAAGAAAATAAAGAAGGTGCTATTTTTTTTTCTTGTCCTGAGCAAACCTGTGGGTGAAGAATTTACATGTTTAGAATTGCAGTATGTCACTGGACATCTAGATGATGCTTAAGGAAATAGAAAATAGTTCATTCTTTGCAGCAATTCCTTATAACTACTTTCCATGTCACATACTACTGAAGAATTTATCAGTCAGTTCCCCATCCATATGTTGATTTTACCAAGTGTACTGTTTTTTTCTTGTTTTGTGCACTGCTGTTATGAAGACCAATTAGTTAGTCCACTGCAGTTTACCTGGACTTTTATGGTCTCCTAATGATGAGGAAGTAATATTTTATCTGAAATGAAAACCCAGATACCTTGCTTTCAGTACACTTACTAGGGTTGCAGGAGTATTTGGAGCACCAGGTCTAGCATTTACTGATATTTGGTGTTAACACATACTGATGGACAGAACATCATCAGTGTATGTGACATCGAACTTGAGCTGTTTGTTCCAGCGGTGGCATTTCACTGAAGCCGTCATCGGGTATGGATGCAATGAGAGCAGATATGGGAGGGGCAGCAACTGTCTGTTCAGCCATTGTGACAGCAGCAGCTCTAAATCTACCTCTCAACATAATTGGTAAGTGTGTTTGTGTGGAGAATCCAAAAATCTTAGTTCTACAAAGTTTTGTGAGAGAGAACATTCCTAGTACTAGCAATGGTAAAAGCCATGTAGAAACATCATGGACACTTGCACACCTACTTCTCTCATTCCCTTGCTCAACCTCTCTTCCATTTTTACTTGCATACAAAAACACTGCTATTCTTTACTTGAATAAAATATTGGAACACCAAATTAAGGTTTTTAAGGTATGATATTTAGATCTTAAGTGAGAAATGCTTGTCAATAAAGTGAGTGCCAATCCTTCATTACAAGAAGGAGTGTGCATGTCTGTGTAAGCAGACAGTATGAAAAGGAGTTCGCTGAGCTACCTCCGTGAGTGCTTGTCACAACTGAACAGGAAGAGGGATCAGCTTTAATTTCCTTAGGTGACTATCTCAGCAGAAAACTAAAACAAATGAACCCAGTCTGCTGATACTATTATGTATGTGCAATGGTTTTTTTTTCCAGAAAAAAAGCTTATTTTTTTCTGCAGAGATAAAATTAAATGTGCTGATTCAGACGCTGTGGCAAGACCAGCTGGCAATGACATGTAACATGTTCTAGGATAAGTTTTAGTTTGAGAAGCTGAACTTGGGAGTTAACTGGTACTTCAGTCACTTCTATGCTTCAACCAGAAGAGGGCAGCGATGCCCACATGCATCCTCACAGCGTTCCTCACCTTTGTGTGCGATGGGAAGGGCTGGCAGTGGAGCCTGTACATTCACGCCACTGAGAAGTGGTGCTCCACTTGTGGACCTCGTGCCAGGTGCAGGTTTTCCCTAGGAGTGGTGGAGTGCCTTTCATTCCATGATCCCAGTTGTAGTTGCAGTTTTGATGCTGAGCCTGTTTTTTTGCTCATTTCTAGTTGCTCTTGGTGTGGCTGGAGATATGTGACAACCCCGGACCCCTCTGGACATTATACAATGAGCAGAGTTCAAATGGCTCAGAGTGTTTATTTGAGAAGTTTTTAATTTCAGAAAGAAAGAAGTTCCATGTGAATAATTATATATGGGAGACATAATATTTATTGCTCCTCTGATATGACTTGTCTGGGAAAAAAGTAGAAGAAAATCTTAGTGATAAAATAGTGTAGGTGAGAGAGCATGGTGGTGCATCATGCACCACCACGAGTTTCCCTGATTGAAAACTGGACCATGTGTCTTTCATTAACCAGGAGAATTTGGATTTTGAGCTTAATTTCAAAACAACACTTCTACTGTTTTCTTAGGGAGATGTTTGGGGTTTATCTAAGTGGGTTTTTTTCTATAACTTTTCTGAGAAGAAAATTAGTAATTCACTTTTCTTTTTGTCTCTGAGGTTTGGCACCCCTCTGTGAAAATATGCCCAGTGGTAAGGCAAACAAGCCTGGGGATGTAGTTAGAGCCAAGAATGGAAAAACAATACAGGTATGCCTGTGAAACTTGGATTTTGAGTACTTTTAATGAATTGGTGTAATCAACCAAGTTGACTGCAGTCAGAGTACGTTTGAAACAAACCCTTAAAGATAAGCAGTGCAAATGTACTGTTTTTAAAAATGTAAGAAGCATGTTATTAACTAGAAATTACTATCTTAGGATTTTTTTCAGATATAGATTGAAGAGATGAGGCATGTTTTATAAATTGCTAGGAAAAGCTGCAAAGTAAGGTCATTTACTGAGCGTGCTGGAAAAGCTTGTTTGGCACAAGAGGTTGTTAAAATGCTCTTACATACAGGCTCTCAGTCTGAATGAATAACATTAATTGCTTCCAGCAGACCCTTCAGAACAATTCCTTGCTATCTGGAGTAACTCATGAGAGTAAGGCATCCATTTTCTTCTGATAGAACCAACGTCTTTACACTGCCAAAATGCTCAGAACAATCAGAACTCTGAGTCATAGGGGCTGTTTGTTCAAAGGAGTTTGCCAAATCAGTATCCAAGATACATATTTTGTATTTATTACAAATGGTTCCATACTCATCTAATAGAATAAATTGTACTGAAAGTCATTGTGTGGTAGATCACTGATTTAATGCAGAATTAGATGGGTTAATATTTCCTTCTGTCTGAATTTCTGTGATTCTGCCACTTTTGACTTGCTGAACCTTCCATTTCTTTGACGTTCATCTCTGAAAACTGAGTTCAGTCACCCTCTGCTTTGAAAGGGAAAAAGACTGGCCATGTATTTCCCCACCAAGAAGAAATTTGCAAGAAAGTGCTGGTAGCTCAGAGCGCATGATGCAGCCTATGTGCTCCACTGAGGCACCTCTCCGGGCTCTTCTGAGGAGCCAGCAGTACAGAGACCCAGCATGTGGAGGAGGTTGCAGTGCTGAAAGATGACTTAACCTCAGCTACAGATATGCTTTTACTTTATAAACATTACTGCATATCAATACTATATTTGCTTCTTTTTTTTTTTTTTCAGTGTAGTTTAAGTAAATTTTCATTACCTGAAGTTCCTAGGGCCTCTATCCAACAACTATTTAAGATAATATGTGAGAAATACATCAGTGAAAGAGATGTTTACAGTACTTTATCTGTTTTTTTTACTAATTTTGCCCTTGAAGGTAGATAACACAGATGCAGAAGGAAGACTGCTCTTAGCTGATGCTCTCTGTTACGCCCACAATTTTAATGCAAGGGCCATTGTGAATGCTGCAACATTAACAGGTAAGCAGTGTCCCTTCCCTGCTCATTTTGCAAGTCAGTTTTGTGTTACTTATTAGTTGGGCTGTGGATTAGTTGCACTGTGTATGTAAATCCAACCTTAATTCAGAGGCAACTGGGATGATTTTGCATGTTGCAGGACAACAGCGAGCACAGCTTGTGTGTCTCTGGAGTGGGGAGGGGACACGTAGGACATGCAGAGTACGTGCTCAGCAGTGGAGATGAAGTTGGGCTGGCCCAGCCCAGCTGGAACCAAGAGCAGAAAAACCTACACAGCCTTCAATGTTTCTGCACAGTGTTTCCCTGTGCTTCTTCCATCTCTGAGCTAAACCCTCCCAGCTCCCAGGGCTGTGTGATGCAGAGGTAGTGGCGTGTTCATGGAAGAATTCTGCCCAGTTCACATGGCACAGACCACTCTGGAGCTCAGGTTCCTGAGCAGCTTTGCTGAGTGCCTGAGCTCTGACGTAGCCAGTGCCAGTATGTGAGCTAGCTCAGGCTTCCATGATGACAGGAGAGTCGTCATCATCTTCCCCAGAACTGGTATGACTGAAGTACCTCCTATGTTTTGTGCAGTTTGCATACTTCTAGGCGTTTTGAAATGTGTTTTAATTGTTTAATCTCTACAGTTGCATAATAATGAGGTTGTAAATTTAAATTTAAAACCAGCAATTGTGTATGCAGCTCATGAACTCACTAACAAGCTGTCATGGGTGAGGTGACTGTAGCTGAAATAAAAGCAAACACGGAAGAGTAATTCTGACAGGACTCCACTGTGTTGCTTAATGAATATGCTAAGCAAAATAATCATGCTTATAGAGATTCTCTGCTATAGATGCACGGCTTTAAATTATGTTCCATCAGTTTTACGTGTTCAAATGCTGTGGAAAATTTCAATAGACAAAAAGGAAACTGATTTTAAGATTGTTGGTTTGTATAAAAGTGTTCCCACCTGTGATCCTTGGGCACTGAGCAGGAAGAAGGAGGGCTCCCATAGAAATTTCTTTGACATATTTCGTTAAACTACTTTTTTATTTTTTTCATCTCACTGAGGATTGAGTGTTGGTATTAGAGAAGCAGTTATGGGGCATCAAATAGGAAAATATGTATGTAATCTCTAGTATTTTGATAAGGATTATTTTAATAAAGTAAATATTTAATAAAGTAAGTTTACACATGATGTGCTAAAGTCGACTTAAGTGAAATTCACAAAAGAGAAGGTATGAGCTCAAAAATTATTGAGGTCTATAAACTGGAAAAAGCCCACTCACTTGTATTTTCTACATGAAAATAATATCTAGATTTATTTTAGAGGATAGTTATTGTTTAATACATTATCTTAGAAATATTTCTAAGAAACATTAAGCTGAAATCAGAAAATTTAGTTTCATGGGAAACAATATAATTTTTATGATTTCTTGTGTCTTTTAGACTATATAAATGTTTTAAAAATTGTTCAGACTTTCAAATATGTGAGTGTACTAAAGTCTTCAGGTTTTGCAGTCTGATTAATTCCTGTTACTGATAATGGGAGTTAAAACGGGGAAGTTCTGTGAGGAGTCAGGATGCAGGGAATAGCTCAGGTTCACCTTTGCCTTTGTCATATAAGCTCGAAGGTGTTTCTTTAGGTGCCATGGATGTTGCATTGGGATCTGCTGCAACTGGAGTGTTCACAAATTCATCTTGGCTTTGGACTCACCTCTATGAGGTAGGCCATCTGCATTATTATTAAATCATAATAGTAATAATTCAGTTATATATCTTATTGAAAAGTTAGTACATTACTGAAAGTCTCTATGCAAATTGAAAGATGTTATACATTTTGAAATTTTAGAGGAATGATGTCAATCCTATATTTACTTGAAAACAATGTTGACTATTACTAGCTCTTCAGTGAGATGTAATATCATACACCAAACATCTCAAGGATCTGCATGGTCTGATAACTTACTGCATATGCATAAGCTCTGGACTACTGGCAGTAATAAGTTCACGTTAAAAAGATAATTGATCTTGCTTAAAAACATGGAGACAGAAATTCAGAGAGGACTTGTGAGTGGCTGAAGTGTGATGGATCAAGGAAGCTTCTGAGGGGAAGAATTTCTGTTGTCAGGGAAAAGGAAAAACAGATAAAAAATGTGGTCTTTTGATGTTGCCTTTTGGGTAACACCTAAAAGCAGGATTGCCTGGTTTGTTTTGCTAACAGTGTATTCCCAAAAACGTAATATATTGGGCTGAAGATTTTTAGACTGATAAAACCTAAACAAAAAGAAGCATGCATGAAACCAGGGCTTACAAGTGCAGTAAAAAAAAAAATAATAATTTTCCCAAATTATGATTGGTTATTTTTCAGGCCAGCATTTTGACAGGGGACAGAGTTTGGAGGATGCCTCTTTTTGAACATTACACAAAACAAGTAACAGACTGTCCTCTTGCAGATGTTAGTAACATTGGAAAGTACAGCAGGTAAGATGAACCAATATCTTTCATGTGCCCCTTTCTTTCACCGTATTTGTTTAATATGTGTGCTGTTGGAGTTGCTCTGGAAACAATACATTTTTCCTCTTTCCACAGAGCTGGAGGAGCATGCACAGCTGCTGCGTTCCTGAAGGAATTTGTGACTGCCTCTCACTGGGCTCATTTGGATATAGCTGGGGTGATGTCGAATAAAGATGAGGTGCCCTATCTTCGGAAGGGCATGGCAGGGCGACCCACGAGAACGCTTGTGGAGTTTGCAGCTCGATTAAGTCAAGATAGTCACAATGCCAAATAAAAATACTTGTTCTAAAATCATCCACTCTGCCTTAAGGAAAAAAAATCTTAAAAGGTATAATTTGTAAATGAATGCCTCAAGCATATTTCCACTATGACAATTAAAAATGCATTTCATAAATTATTACTTGGGTAAGAATATCCCAACTTTGAGATTTGTCATCCCATATTATGCATCTTAAAATAGAAATTATTCTGTTTGAACTATTAAGGTATTTAATACCAAAACATGATAATGAAAATTATTGAGATGCCTATTTTATATGTAAAGTAGGCATAATTATTGTAAACAATAAATACCTTATTTGGATGTAAGTTTTGATTGAGAGAGAATAACCAATAGATGATAGATGTGCCTCAGTTTTGGGTGAACTGTAGGTGGTGTCAACAGTAACTCTGCAAAGTTGTTCATAAAAACACCATTCTGACATTTTTTCCTTAGACTGCTGTTTGTATGTACTGAGGCAGAAATGGTGCTGCGTCATTTTAGGCTGTTGCAATTAGTGTGATCAGCATGGCTTCAGCACAGAATTATGTAGTAAGTTCTGAACACGCCAACAAGAGTGTATCTTGTAACTCTTTCACAGAAAGCTAGTGAATGCAAGTTAGTGTTTGTGGGTTTTTTAGAGGAATCTGCTGCCATCTCACACGACTTTTGTTGTCCTGATAGTTCCTGTCTTTACTGGTGTGAGGTGGCCACACTCCAAGCAGGGACAGTATTCCCAGAATCATTCAAACGTCAAACAGACCTGACACTTAAAACGTGGGCTGATGTTTTCTTGACAGTTTGGGGGATCCAAGTCTAGAAGATGGGGATTTGTTTCTGTTTAGGGTGGGGTTTGGGGGGTTTTTTGTTAAATGTTGTGGAACAAGTGATAGTGAACCAGTGCTTACCCAGGCTCACATCTGTGAGATGCAGGCAGGGCAAAGGCAGGAGAAGGATGGTCCCTCGGGGAAGAATGGCTTTGCTGTCTCTGCTTGCCTTGTTCCAGCAAGGCCAGTGGTATCCTGGGAAGAGTATGGCCAGCAGATTGAAGGAGGGAATCCTCCCCCCCCTCCTCTGCCCTAGTGAGGCCACTTCTGGAGTGCTCTGTCCAGTTCTGGACTCAGCGCAAAAAAGATACGGAGCTACTGGAGAGGGGCCAGCAGAGGGCTGTGAAGAGGATGGAGGGTCCAGAACATCTCTCTTATGAGGAGAGACTGCAGGAGCTGGGCCTGCTTAGTCTTGAGAAGAGAAGACTAAGCAGGGATCTCATCAATATATTAAAGTATCTCTTAGACACGTGCCCAGCGCCAGGGCGAGGAGTGATGGCCATAAGCCAACCCACACACAGTGGTTGCCCGAGGGTCCGGCCCTCAGCGGGCGGGGCCGCGCCGGGTCCGCCCCTCTCCCGCCGCATGCGCGGCCGCCCCTTCCGCCATGGCGGGCGCGCTGGGCGGGATGTTCGGCTCCCAGGCTCCGGGGCCGCCGCCGCCGGGGCCGCCCGGCCCGCCCGGCCTCATCCCGCCGCCCGCGGGACCGCGCAACCCCAACAACACGCTGGTGGACGAGCTGGAAGCCTCCTTCGAGGTGAGGGGGGGCAGCCGCGGGCGGGCGCTGTCCTGCCGGCGCCGGCCCCTGCAGCCGCTCAGCGTGGTGCTTCCCTCCCCGCAGGCCTGCTTCGCCTCGCTGGTGAGCCAGGACTACGTGAACGGCACGGACCAGGAGGAGATCCGCACCGGTGAGCCCTGGGGAGGAGCAGGGCCTGGCCCCTTCCCGGTGCAACGCTGCTCGGAGCAGTGGCAGGAAAGAAACCCACCCGGGAATGACCGGGGTCTGGTGGGAAGGTCTGACTGTGCCAGCTGGTTCCTGGGGTTGGGTGGGTTATTACTGGCGTGCGGTGAAACGCGTGTTTCAAGCACCCGGGAAGTGATGTGATGCATTTGGAAGCTGTATGAAGCATTAACGGGAGGGGGGAAGGGCCAGGCCAGGCTGCTCAGTAGCGGTGCTTTAGGAATTGAGTGACGCACCTCCGTGGAGGCGGAATAAATATTGGTATGAACAGGAGATTGAAAAGTGGCCCTTGACTACTCTTTAGAAGTGCAATTGCCCCTGAAAATTTTCTGAAGGTTTACTGAAGTGGCGTTTCAAAACCGGCATAAATGCTTTTCAAAACTCCTTTCTGCATTATTTGGTCATATTCATTTGCTGGCATGGAACAGCTTTTATTACCAAAACAGTAGTGTGTAATATATGAGGGCAGAATATTCTCCTCAATACGGGCACGTTTTAGAACCCTACATTGAGCTTGTTGCTTAGGCATGCAGAAATGTTTTCTTTATTCACCCAAGTTCCATTAATTATTTTATTACTCCTTGTCAGAAATAAAATAAAACTTGGGAGGAAGTGTTGTCCTGCGCTTCTAAAAGAACTTGTAAGTTTGTAAAGCAGTGTTTTACACCGATGCTTACTGGTTTTATAAATACATCATTTTAGATGTTCTGAAGATTTTCTTTCTAGAAAGTACTGTGAAAAGTGTTTTTAATAGACCACTACCATTAGCAGCCTGGAATCTTATTTTTCTGGAACCTGTTCTTTCAATAATGTTGTTATATGTTTAGGTGTTGATCAGTGCATCCAAAAGTTTCTGGATGTTGCAAGACAAACTGAATGCTTTTTTCTACAAAAAAGACTGCAGCTATCAGTCCAGAAACCAGAACAAGTAATTAAAGAGGTATGTTAATTTACCTGTCTTGTGTTAAAGCAGATACGCCATGTACCTTAATCACCTTGTTCATATTAATTAATTAATTAATTAATTTTCTCAACGTGATGCTGTACCTTAAGTTGGTAGAACTTGACTGTTTCCATAACTCTCACCATGAACCTGGAGAAGGTGGATGCCTGCTGCTGTGTGGAGTATTGGAACATGACTGATAATTCATTGGAAGAGACAAACCAGTTAGTCAGATTTTGCTGGAGGTGGTGATCTCTGAAATATGTGACATAGGTGAACAGCACTAGTGCATTCACAGTGCTTTCCCTCTGTAGCACTAGACACATCTCCATTATTCCATTTTTCCACTCTAAGATCAGCTTGAAAACTTAAGGTCTAAAAAAGTTTTACATGCTCTTTATGTGAGGTGGTTATTCTTATGAATACAGTCTGTTTACTAATACACAATTTTTTTCATCCACAGGATGTTTCAGAATTAAGAAATGAATTGCAGAGAAAAGAAGCATTAATTCAGAAGCATTTGAGTAAACTGCGACACTGGCAACAGGTCCTGGAAGACATCAGTGTGCAGCACAAAAAGCCTGCAGAAATGCCTCAAGGTCCATTAGCTTACCTAGAACAAGCATCTGCGAATATTCCTGCTCCAATGAAGCAAACATAATCTTGAATTTTACACAGCTCAATATTTTAAAAGCATTCTTTGTATGCTTTCTGTATAATGTAATTTGTACTGCAAATATAGTTAAAACAATTAAGCCAAATAAATTATCTTTTATTATGAAAGTATGGGTTGGTTTTATGTTTCCATGGAAAATATTCAGAATTGCTGTTCAGGGTGCTTTCTGGTAGAAGTGTGTCTCCCAGAATGCATCCTGTTCCTTCTAGAGAGGGTGGCCCTTGCTCTCCCCTCTGTCTTTTTGGTATGATCAAAATACTTGCAAAGATTAGTGTTTGATTTTACTAGAATATTTAAATGTTTTGTGAACCAGTAATTATCCATGAGTACTACTGCAGAAACACCCTTAAGAATTGTCTGTATGTAGGTCAGACACAGTTTTTGGAAGTGAATTGTCATTCTCCTCCAGACTGGCTCACCTCATGGAAGGTGTCTTGGAATACACAAATTTGGTTCTTATAGGATGAATTGAAATGGAAAAATGTACACAAAAGGGTGGGATATATAATGCAGGCCTAATGTAACTGATGTTCTGTCTCTCAGGCTACTGTAGAGGTGGTCCAAAATACCTACCCTCAAAATAAAGACTACTCATTGTGGAGGTAGGGTCACCAGCGCTGTCCAATATACAGAATTATGTTCAATTTCAGTGCTCTATTTAGTAAGTTGAATGTAGCCAAAAAAGATTTTGGAGGTAGAAATAGCAAAAGAGTCCTGTCTGTACTACTAAGCAACAAATTTAATTCATTCGTATAACCACTTCTGCATATACCTTTATGGGGGCAGAGTTGAATAATTAATTGTTGTAACCCTGGAAATAAGAATGGTTAATTGGGTATTGAAATTCTTAGTGTTCTTGGGGCAGCGTGGATGAGAAGTAATGAAAACAGCACTGCACGTTTCCATCCTCACAGATACCAAAGCACCGATCAGTGTTACTGTACACTAACATCTCTCTTGATTACAAGTATGAAAAGTGCCTTTTTACCAAATCTGCTGCCAAAGACACTTTTCCAACCACACAGTTCATTCTGGAAAACATACTGGACAATTGGGATGAAAAGTATTGGCCTGTGTATTGTTTTTGCACGACCTGGTTTTTGGTAGCAGGGAGGCCACAGAGATGGCTCCTGTGAGAAGCTCCCGGAAACTTCTACCATGTCCAGCAGAGCCAATCTGATGGCTCTGAAAGATGGACATGGCTGAAACTGGGCCAATGAGAGAGGTTGGTAATGCCTCTGTGATTGCATATTTAAGAAGAAAATCAAAACAAAGTCACACAGGTTTTGGCTTCTAGTCAGAGGAGAGGAGGAAATGAGAACATGTGAGGGAGAACAACATGGTGAAACCAAGGGCAGTGGAGAAGGTGGGGGAGCTAGGATTCCTCTGCAGGCTGTGGTGCAGACCATGGTGCAGCAGGTTGTCCCCCTGCAGCCCGTGGGTCCACGGGGGATGCAGAGATCCACCCACAGCCCGTGGGGGAGGTGCCCGTGTTGGAGCGGGTGGATGCCTGGAGGAGGCTGTGATCCAATGGGAGACCCGGTGGAGAGAGGGGGCCCTGCTTCCAGGCTGGAGCAGCCTGTCCTCGGAGCACTGCACCCTGTGGACAGAGAGAGCCCCGGCGCAGCAGTCTGGGAGGGCTGTGGGCCCGTGGGAGGGGCTCAGGCTGCAGCAGGGGCGGGGTGGCTGCTGCTCCTGAGAGTGGACCCACACTGGGGAAGTTCACGGAGAACTGTGTCCCGTAGGAGGGCTCCCACGGTCTCACCAGGGGAAGGACTCCTCTCCCAGAGTAGTGGAAGAGAATCTCGATGATGAACTGACCAAAGACTCCCATGCCCTGTCTCCCTGTGCTGTCGGTGGGAAGGAGGGAGGAGCTGGGGGAAAAAGGTGTTTCTAAAGGCTTATTTTACTTCTCATTATCCTCCTCTGATTTCTGTTAGCAATAAATTAACTTTGTAACTTTAAGCTAAGCCTGTTTTGCTCTTGAATTGTTTTCTCCTGGTCATTATCTCAATTCATGAAGCCTTCGCTAACTTTTTTCCTTTCTCTCCTCTGCCCAGCTGTGGCACAGGAGGGTGAGCAAGCGACTCTAGTGGGTGCCTGGCATTGGGCCAGTGTCAAACCATGAGAGCCTGTAGAAGTGTTCTGCCCTTCCTTCCACCTTTGCACCACCAGTGAGATGCAGTGGCTGTTTTGTATGAAGTGTTGGCATCTGTTAGTGCAGGTCTTGCTGGCTGTTGATGTAAGAAGAGGTTAGGCTGGAGGTACACCTCTTTGCACATGTAAAATCTTTTTAGGTAGCTGGGCCCTGCTGGTCGAAATTAAATGGGGATTCAAAGCAATTGAAGAGGAACTATCCTGTCTTTAATAGCAGGCTGCTAGTTGCACATTTTTCTGCCGTTCACATTAATTGGGTTAATTACCCAAGACAGCTTCTTCATGAGTTCTTTCCTCCCAACAATGAGTTAGCATGATCTGATAAATGTAGTCATTCCCCTGCTTTGTGTTTATATGGGCATAAAACTAGTATGGAGATAAAAGGTACAAGTATGCAGTTGCCATCACTCTGGAACTTGGCGCATGTCTGACTTAATTCAGCATGACATAGAACTCTTCTGAAAACCATAGAAATTGGGTAATTTACAAACCACAGAAATTGGGTAATTTACAAACTTTAATGCTCATACTTACACATCATCCTCATTTATCAGGCTGATACATGTATTGAAATTCAATGGGAATATTACACAGCAATGCTGACTATACAAAACAGTTTATGAAGCAAACCAGAAATTATTTCTAAACCAGCCTGCTATAAACATGCTATTTTTGATGGTGTACCACATGCTGTACAGCATAACATTCACTTAACAAAAAGCAATAAATGTTAAAATTACATTATTAGATGCAGAACTTACTTTAAACAGCTGATGAAGCAAGTGTATAAACGTACAGAAGATCCTTTTCCAGCTGGTGCCAAACTGACAGGACGTATCAGAGTCCAAGTTGCATATTTAATGAAATTGTGGAGTGGTACAGCCTCTTGATTAAAAAGTCTTTTCACATAACAGTATCCAGACTTTTTCTTTTTCTTCATTTTTACAGAAATTGTTAAAAAAATGCATTTTTCTGAAATTCATGCCTATAACTCCATAGTTACTAGATGTAAGAAAGTGCAGGTATTCCTAACTATTTACTTAGAAATTACATCTTTTTTTTCCTTCCCTTAAATCATCTATTGGGTTATCATTCATAAAAAAGAGAACAGGAATGACTTTTACAGTAATTCTGAGAAGTACGCAAATAGTTTGCTTTAAAATGAAAAATACTTAGTAAACCATTCTTGGTGCTGAGGATCTTGGTTTTGGTCATCTTTGGTTTGTGGTGGTTCATTGCCATGTGTCCTGTGCAAACAAATAAGCACTAGCATTACCGTCCTACTTACGTACCATCTTATCAATATGTAACACTTTTCCCAGAAAAACTCATGATCCTGTGAATGGTTCTGTGCTCACATGAATGGATGAGACCAAAAGGTGCCAACTACAATTTTAGTGGGATTTGTGCCAGCCAGGTAACTGGGCTAGCAGCACCGGTTGTAACATGAAGAAAAGCATGAAGCAGAGCCTAACAGCTATGGAGAAACATTTGAACATAGTTCTTAACTTGACATCCCAAAAAATTAAACAAAAGGATGCTTCAAGAATATGAAGTCCTGAAAATCAGAGAATGGCAGCTGCAATTCACTCTTAAAAATAGGAAATACAATTTATGCATTAAAAATGTTGGATAAGAGTTCTATTTGAAACAGAAAAATTTATCTGAACACTACCTGGCATTCATAATCAATCCTATTACATAGTCCCTGATTTTCCATCATTCGGGATTTTTTAGCATATGATAGTGAATAGGACTTAACTTTCAATTGACTGATGTAAAAGAATTAAGCAAGTAGCAGCCAAGCTACCCCGAGTCTCCCTGCACATTTGTTTCTCTTTAAAACAGAAATCTCATTTGCCTTGGCAGTCATCTGGCATGATACAGCATGTTTGTATCTTTAAGAAGTGGGAATTGCCAAACAGGATCTAAGCCTGTGTCCCAGGTTGTTTTTGTCAGTAGTCAGCACCATCTGCCCCCAAGGAAAGAACTCCCTTGCACATAATGTACAGGATAACTAATCTCCACCACGAGATAGGCGAGAAGGCTGGATTTTGTCCTGAAATACAATGGTAAGGTTTGGGGACTTTTTAACTGGATATTAGCTACATACATTTTTAACTATTTCTTGAAGAGAGAGTTCATGTTATAAAACACTGAACATTGTTTAAATAACTGATAAATTTGAAGAATTTAAGCTCCTTGGGGAGAAAACACCAAAGAAGTTTAGTTGCTAATCAGTTTTTAAGTCTCTAACCTTTGCCTACATCAGCCTAGATTCAGTCAAATATCTCCTAAAATAAAAACATGCCATCTATATCTACCAAGTGCAAGGTGAGGCAATAAAAATAAGAAGGAAGACACATCCTTAACAGAACCACTGAAAGATGCCATGTTCACAATTAACTATGTTCTTAGTTAAATACTTGCATCTCCTTTTCTTTTCTTTTTTTTTTTTTTTTTTTTTTTGTGGGTATGTGTGTGTCTGTGTGTGTGTTTCTTGGTTTGGGGTTTTTTGTTTTTTTTACCGGGGGGATTGCAAGCATAAACTCTGCTGGGCAGGGATTATAGCCCACTTTTGCAGTAAAGTTCTGGGTCTGTCTGCAGAAAACCAAACACACCGAGTTCACGGCGCAGTAGGAGCCTTACATCGTTGTGTATTTCCAAATGTCTAGTGTGTTTGAATTGCCTATAAGATTCTAAATATGAATTCATTTATTGTCATACAAAAAGGACAAATACCTTGTGGCAGCACTGCTGTCTGAGGACTGTATTGATGGAGAGCCCACCCTGAGGCAGCCAGGACTCCGGTCTAAGCTTGTAGATTTTGTTATTTGAGGAGCACTTCTTTTTGATCTCAAGTCACAGCTCAAAAAGCTCTTTGCGTAGGAAGCTAAATTCGGAACACTGACAACACGACTGGGCACCTCAACCGTTTTCTTCTGCTGCTTTTTATTGTAACAGAAAACTTCATTACATACACATTTTTTACAATTTATAGTATAAAACCTCAACAATACTTCATTCCCACATGTCTTGTGAGGAATACCCAAATAGGAAGACTTCTTTTGCTATAGGCATTTAAATTAAATTCTCAGAGTATGCTGTGAGTATCCATGGATTTTGTCATCCAATTAAAACAATCTCTGTATTTGACCCTGAGATTTTTTACACACCAAGGTGCTTTCCACAAACTTGACTTGCCTTCTTTCTATGGCTATTTGTAGACAGTATCACACAGAGGGGCTGAAATGACAAAGGGCAGATACCAATCAACTCAAACTGATTCGTAATTTTCCTCGATGCTTGCCGATTAGTAACTCCCAAATCTGCAAGCAATGGCCATGCTAATCCCAGTGGAAGACTGATGTCATCAGAGTTTTGTATCAGCTTAAACACCTGTTATCTCTGTTGCATAAATACTTGTACTGAATTTCTCTTATGCTCAACAACTGACTGTAGGCTGGCTTATTGGAAAGAATTCTGCTGAATAACATTATCATAAAAAATTTTTAACACTTTTATTGTCCTGATTGCCTGTATGATCCAAACAGTAATAAAAACAATCACGACTTGTGATTTTAATTGCATTGCCCATCTTACCTTTCTGGAGGGAGTCAAGCATACTGTAGTAGGGTTGAAAGAAAATGACCGATTCCTGTAAGATTCAGTGCTGGCTGCAAGTGAATGCTGACATTTTCTTCCTTCCTGAAGGGAAACAAAGTTATGTGTATGGAAACATGTATTTGTTGGAAGCTGGTATGGAAAGATACATTTGCCAAAGTATTCCAGAACAGAAAGAAACAACCAGTCTGAAGCAATGCATGAAACACTGAATAGAGCCTTTCAACAGATTCCAAAACACAGATGTACATATAAAAAGCAGTCTTACCACCAGCTGCTTGATAATCTCTTCTCTCTCACTTAATTTGTCTTGCAGACAGTTTATAAGGTGTGTATCTTCAGACGTGGACTCCCACTTTCTTGACTTTTCTTCTAATTCTTTAAGTCTGTACCAAAGAAAATGCAGACCAGAAAAAAAACTTCTTCAGATCATGTTCAAGAGACACCTCAGATGTACTCTTCCCTAAATTCCAAGCCTAAAATACAGGGACATAGCCAGTCCTTTCTGATAAAACAGCATTTTTTAAAAATGGGCATCTGTACATGGTTTACATAGAAGTACACAATATTCTGGAGCTCCAAAATAAATTGCCAGGGTTAATCCACAACTTCTATCCAGTGTAACATCCAGCCCCTTGTGTAAAATAGTAACAAGCTTGCACATCATGTTGCTAGTCTAGTTTCCTAAAGAAAAAAATCAGTGTTACGTATCAATACACATCAATATTCATCTATTTGTTCTCTTTCCTGACCCAGTAACTTTAGAATCCTCAGAAATACTAAATTCCTGTAACTTTCATTAAATGAGGCTTGGATATACACACTGCTTTAGTAACCCTGCTAAGTCAAAATCTGTAGTCTGAGTTCAGCTTTTTTAATTCCTTTCTCAGGGGAAAAGATTCAAATGCTATTTGATATGGAAACTCTTAGATATGGTGTAGAAACATACATTTGATTGACCCATAAGAAGACAAGTAATTATGTAATCAGCCAAGTTCATGAATTTTGCTGCTTAAGAAACTGAATGCTATGAAGTTCACCTGCCATAACCAGGACACATACTGAGAAATGTATTACAGAATACAAAACACCATTTTGTGGGGTTTTTTTTAATGTGTGGGAAAACATCTTTGAGAGGACCACCCCCAACTCTTATCATCTTAGAGTTATCTCAGAGTTTAAATAAAAAGATAAATCTTTACATCTGAAAAGTTTAAAGGTTAGAGGCCTGCTTACATGCCAGGTCTCTCTCTGGGCTTCTGCTGTGCAGTTGGGATAAGAGAAAAGGATGAGCGATATATATAAGGGATTATTTCTGAGAGGTCTCTTCTGTACAATCTGAAGCACCACAGAACTTCTTAACTCCACAGGGGGCTGAAAAGTGCATTTATTTACATGAGCATCATTTTCCTTGGAAATTTCTAAGGGAGTGAGAATGAGGTTAAGAAGCTTTTACTCAACAACATTGCTCTGCTGAACAAAATTAAGTACAAGATCATGGATCAAGGCCTCTGGTATCCTCTGCGACAAAGATGACTTTTCATTTCATAAAATTTCTAGATCCGACATGCAAGTTTTAATTTAGCATTATGAAACTTCATGTATAGTGTTTTCGATTAAACGATATCCAGAATTTATTACAATGTATCTGGGTCTTTTTGGTTTGCAAAGACAATACCTATACACTTCTATTTTGATCCTGATAATATTTTACTTATGATTAATACAAAAACTGTACATAGTAAGAATAATAAATTTAAACAGAACTCATTGCCAGCATTAGCCAGAGTTTATTATTAAATTACTTACGCAGTTTCTAAGGAGAAAATCTTTGCTTGGAGATGTGCCTGAGTGCTGCTGAAATCAGATACTATGTTGTCAACTTCCTGCCGGTGATCTCGTTTCATTAAGTCCAGTTCTTTTTTATGCTTGATATTGAGGTCTTCTACCAGTAGCCTTTCACTGGTATTAAAATATGTCTGAATTCTCATGTTTCAATACTAGTTTATGATCATTGATCAAAGCATGCAGTTTTGAGGCGTTTTATTGACTGCAAAGGTAGTTAATTGGGCAATGATCTCGCTTCTGTCTACTGACTTGACTTTGACATTTTGATTGCAATCTGAGAAAAAACATTTTAACACTTAGGAAGAGAAAAATTATTTTGAAAAGTACTTGACCTTCACCCTTCAGGAAAGGGAAGATCTATTCTGTATAATGATTCTATTGATATTCTGCCTAGGGTTAGTTTCTACATTAATGATAAAACATGACAATAAAGTACCATAGGGACTTATTTGTATTAAGAAAAATTATGTTGAAATATCTGAGATTTTAACATGAGGCTCTCATGATATATTTCAGTACATCATGGCACCAGAAACATTTAATACTGCCTATCATCACCATCTTAAAAAAAAGTGAAGAATGTTGTAACAATGCTTTTAACTATAACATTTATCTTTTTCAGACAATATATTTTGAAAGACACTGATATGGTTAATACCATAAACTGAAAACTAAAAAAATGCCTTACATTTTCTCAAGCCTAACTGTAAGATTGCATTCTAATACCAATCCCAAAAGCAGTAGGCATCTATTGAAGAATCATAGTTTGATTTTTGTTTGCTATTGCTTTGTTAAACCTTGGAGAAACTTTTTGATTAACTCAATAGAGAGCCCATGTTTTATGGTTTACTGATTAAAATAGATGTGCTCAACTTCGCATATTAACAATTGTAGTTTTCGCAAAAGACATTCAGTTTACCTTCTGTTTTCCCCTATTTTCTTTTTAATGTGTTCTGAAGCCTGTTTCACTTGTTTCTGAAAGGCTTCAGGAAAGGCCAAAAGGTCCATGAAAGACTTCTCCCCTTGAAATTAGAGAACAGCCATGGAAGTGACTGATTTGGCACTTAGCATAAAATAAGCAGCAAAAGAATAAGGGTAAAAAAAGGGAGAAGAATCCTTGAAATGAATCTTCAGGAGTAGAATATTCTCCTTCAGAATAGCCATTTTGGGACTTGCTCTCTCTTCTCATAAAAACACCTTTGTCTGCTCTCATCCTAATCCTTGCAAAAGCTTTCTGTACTGGAGGCGGAATTCACACAATTCAAGAGAATAGAAAGAGGAATTATTACTTCAGGCAGATTACTGGTTTCATTTACATGGCAAGAGTAGGACTAGTAATTTTAAGTAATTTGTTATAAAAATTTGTCATATGCAAATAACAAGCCACTATCAGCTTTCAAATCAGAAAAGAAACTGGCATAAGACAGAGGCACAGTTGTTAAAAGTAAAAATAGCAGTTATTTATATGCACCAATTTAACTATTCCCCTACACAAATTAGTAGTCCTGCAAAAGCAAAACAAGAGCTGCAAGTTGATGTTTCAGGTCTTCCATGGGTTAATTTCAGACCAGCCTGTATGAGGTGCCTAGGTCCACTCTGATGGTCTCTAGGTCCTACCTCTGGTTATTTGAAGGATTTCTCCTTACATAATTTCCATTAATGCTTCCTTCTCAAATGCTTACTTAGTAGAGCTACGCCATTTATTCCCTGCAAAGAAAATCCTCCAGCCCAGCAGCCTTAGCATCTGAAGCCTTTTAGACCTCATCGCTGACACGTGAATAATTCTTCTCTTCATGAACAGAGGCTCTAAATTCCTTCAAGGTAGCTTGAGGGCATTAATGAAACTCTCTGGTTTGCAATTCTTTCTGTTGATCTTGCTTCAAAAGCTTGAAATGAAATTCACTTTGAAGTAACTCTCCAAAGAGTGCCATTGCAAAAAAAAAAAAAAAAAAGTTTCTCATTCTTTAAATAGCTCCTGACTGGTAGACAGGAATGGAATTACTCTGGCCACTCTGCCAGTCTGCAGAGAGACGTTCTATCCATTGAGTGTTTTCTCTAGATTATATGGGTCATAATTTTAAAGATTCTTTTAAAGACACACTCTTCAGAAATCCTTTTATACATACAGCTTGTGTAGTTAGGGGCAGACTTTCTACACCATTGTAAAAATTAATTGAAAGGTACGCACACACCAGATCCCTCAGTCTCTCTGCAAAGAAAATGTGTTAAATATGTTCATCCAGAAATTTCAAAGGATTCAACAGCCATACAATTGCAGTGGGCAGTGAACTCAGTCTTGTCTCCTTTGTAAGTTGCGCCAGGGGAGATTTAGGTTGGATATTAGGAAGAATTTCAAAGGAAGGGTGATTAGCCATTGGAATGGGCTTCCCAGATGTGTTTAAGGAAAGACTGGACATGGCACCCAGTGCCATGGTCTAGTTGACATGGTGGTGTTTAGTTGGATTCAATGATCTCAGAGGTCTTTTCCAACCCAATCCCAAATTGATCCTGGGATTCTGCACTTTTTCTGTACACAAATGGGAAGACCCATTTGCACCACTTGTGCTGTGCCTGTGGCTACTCGAAGAAGACATGGTTTACCTTCTACAAGACGGCCAAGACTTAAGTCACCTTGCCCTTCCTGTACTCTGACAGCATCTCACAGCACCAGGCTCACCATCAGCCAGAGGCACTGTCAGCGTCCACTGACACTGCCCTTACTCCCCCTGTGCAAAGCTGGCTGCTACAGCCAAAGCAAACTCTTACAGGGTATATATGGCACTCTCAAGTGTCCCCTTTGGAATTAACAGTCCATTGGTTTCAGCTACAGAGAGTATGTATAAAAACCTGATATTTATTCTCAGAGTCTTGATATTTTCTTGATAGCTCTTTGGTGAGTTTGGGATTTATGTCTTCCAGTGCCTTTGAAAGGCTGACATTATGCACATTTTCTCAGGCCACTCCTGTGGGGATACACTAGACATATTTTTCTGTGACATACAATGAACGATTAGTTCAAATGTATCTATTATGGCTGGAGGAAAATGTGAAATTAACTACTGCTTTTGCAAAATTCCTAGCTTCTAAAATTAGTACTTTAGAAAGGAAAGATTCTGACATGCATCGCACTTAGATCACCACTCATGCTGGCAGTATTATTGAATCTCTACATAGCACTGTCAAGTGTGAATTCAAGGCAAACCTTCTATGCTGTTTATCTCTATCCTGAAGCTGTGCAGCTTCTTGCTTCTGTGACTCCAACTCAGCACTGAGTAGCTCCATTGTGTCCTTCAAAAGTAAATTCTCTTTCTTGAGTTCAGAAATTTCACGCTGACATTTTTCCAGTTCATCGTGAAGAGATCTGATCTGGCTTTGGCTACTTCCTTCCTAAGAAAAAGGTCAAATTTAGTTATTCACAGCCCCTTATTTTTAATATTAACATCTTCCTGGAATTGCATGCATTTAATTTTTGTGATCTGATTTTTTCAATTATACATGCCATGCTATATATATGCAAGACAAAATCAGTGATCAAAAGTTTCTGAATATATTCTATAGTCCCCACAGAATTTATTTTATTGTAACATTCATTCATCTACTTCTTTTGTAGATTCTGATCTTTAATTGGAAAGAAAAAGTCTTCCCATAGGGAAAAAATTATAAACATTTAAAGTGAGACATAAAGGAAGAAAACCCATTCCATTTCTGGAAGAGACTGTATACTTTTGTTATCGCTGGAGAGAAATTTGATATTATTGCTTTTGCTAAACACAACATGGCAATGAAGTACAAACTGGTCCCTTGCCTGTTGCTTCTTCAGTGTCCTCACACTCCTGAGCTCCATTTGTAGCTCTTCTATTTGTTTCTTTAGGTTCATGCATGATGTCTGTTGTTCAGAGAGTTCCATCCTTAGTGATCCTAGTAACAGTCAGACAGACAATCATTTAGGCAGTCAGAGGCCAGCTGGATGGGAAAGGCAGATACAGGGAATATAGGTGAAAACATTAATATATTACATTTTGCTTTGTTCCTCAACTCCTCCCCATTAAGCATAATGGCTTCCTATTACTAGAGAGGTAACTCAGCTGAGCAATAGTGAGATGATATGGAGCTACAATAGCAATGACTCAACGTCAGAGTCGGAGAGGTCATTCTGTGTCAGCTGTATTGCAGACTACATCATCGCAATTGTTTCTTCTAATCTTGGACTTTACTGGAGCACCCCTCAGCTTCCCTGTTATTTCCACTGGTGTTTTATAGAGGGCCATAATGCAGACTGAGGCTCTGGTTTTATTAGAGAAGTACAACGCTTATGTAAGCTCATCTGTCATATACTGCAACTTTTGTGTATATTACGTGCAAGTTTTTCAAGTACAAGAAGAAAAGAGTTTCTATCTCTGTTGTCTCCCTACAATTTTTCTTGAAGAAGAGAATCTATTTATTAAATTTATAAGCTTTAGAGAGAAAGAAATCTTTCTACCAAATTTTAATTACTGGGGGGACAAAAACCAAGAAGAAAATTCACTTTGTACTTTAAATACAATCAAATTATTCTTTAATTAAAAAACATTTTATAGATGACCTTTAATAACCTGAGATTAAACCTGGAGATGTTACACATCTTCCTAGTGCAGTGTTCTGTTTACTTCTAAACAGTTTAGGGCACTTCGAAACTGCCTAAACAGTACATAGGGAGCAACTGATCTCCACTGCTGAACTCAATAGAACAGAGTTGAAGCACATACAATAATTCTTCTCAACATAGAAAAGAGTAAAGTCATATTAACTAATTATAATTTTCCAATCTAATATGACTGATAATACATACTTGAATGTTGTACACCAGATTACTCTCTCAGCAACATTCTGCTGCTGACAATTGAGGGCTTGGCTAACAAAGAATATTAAGTCTATATTGTTGAAATTGCGGGGTATGAAAGAGGAGATTAACAAAGACCTGAGTTCCCAGAAGATGGGAAGGAAAATGAATGGGATAAAAGTCAGTGGTTCTCAGCATATATATAATCAAGCAGTAGGAGCTGTGCATGACACTATACCTAGCAACAGGGTTTGCTGCTTCTGTATCTGCTCAAGTTCATCATGTAATTCTTTCTTTGCTTTCTCTTCCAAGGTTTGTATTTCCAGCCTATGAGACTGACGTTGGATCTTGAAAGTCTCATTAAATTCCTTTTTCAAGCGTTCTTCTGCCTCCTGGAAGCAAAAGTCCCCCCCAAAACAAAGTAGTTGGAGCCTATTTATCAGCTTGTTATTTTACTTGTAATGCTAGGATGAATATGGCCTTGCATTGTAGAACTTTAATTTTCATCACCACTTCACAAGACACATTATCAATGCAAGTATAAAAATGAGCTGAAGTTAAATTTTAACACTTAATAGGTACAAGATAAATTGTCAGGGTATCGCCTCTCAGATTTGTTGTGCAAGATGAAAGAATAACACCGACATCTTTGCACTATTTGACATTAGAAAGTTTTATTATTCAACATACAAAGCCTCCCAGATTTGACCTGTTTGTCTTTACTTATCACAGTGTGTCAGAAAAAGGCTTCTAACTTTCCTTGTATCATTCTTGGCTCAAGCTTCCACTGTCATTAGAAGTACTGCTGGTACACTGTAAATGATGGAGCAGTTGCTCTGTAGGGGTTCTGAAAGCAAACTCCTGTCCTCTGTTTCATTCTTACCACCTCACTGCCTTCAGCTTGGTTTTGCCAAAACTGGAATTCTATTTGGAATATATAAACAGGATATTAAATTCTACTTAGGGTGGTTTTATCACCTACATTTCATAAGGTTCTCTAAGCTATGAGAACCAACAGGGTCATCTGAACTCCATGTCACAAACACATGTACATTTTTCAAGTTGACTTTTTCTTGAACAGCAACAGTCTTTAGAACTTCAGTATATTGCATTCACATTTTGTCACTGAAATCAATCCGCTTGAACTTTTAAAAGCTTTGGTTATCCACTTATTGAATTGATTTCTTGGAGGTATATAAGGCAATACACATCCCCATTCATGTCTATTATTCTTCTTAAGTATTTATGTATAAATTAATAATGGATGAAAAAGAATAAAACTGAGTCCTGTTATTAATATACTCAGGAATTCCCTTGTATTTCTGAAGCAGGTGCACAGATAAAGGAGGTTGTATTCATTGCAGCCTAACTGTAGGGTATATTGTATTCACAATGTGGTCTAAGTTAAAATGTTAAAATTATAAAAATAAAACAATAACCCCACAAACCACCAACTAGCCCCTCTCAGCCTGATGAGGAGGAGGTTTCAAAATCACAGAACAATTCTTTATGTGCAACAATGGCAACCCATCATTAAGCTAATTGGAGGTAACTGAGTTTTGATAATTGGCTCTCACTTAGATGGTTTACCCCATAAATATATATATTTATATATATTTACATTAGTATACAGTAAACTGACCTTGAGTTCCTGATTCTTGCTTTTCTCCAACATTTTTAGGATTTTTTGATGTGATGCCTCCAACTGCAGTTTAACATTTTGGTTTTCTTTAATGGTGTTTTGAAGATCCTGCAAAAGTGTCTCTTTTTCTTTGTTGGACTGTAGATTATGTTTCTTCAGTGACTCTTTGAAATTATTTGCTTGTTGTTCTAATATTTGCTTCAGCTGAGACACCTTCCAGAAAAGTAAGTCAGCAGGATAGGATTAATGGCTGCATTCACAATGGAGAGGAATTATGTAAAGCTGAATAGATTTTATGAGCTTGCGTTGCTCTATGAAAAAATAGCAAGACGCTTGTTTTGTGCAAGGAGCCCTTTTTCAGTGAAGAATGATAACCCTTTTGCATATTCTGTCTGTTGCTCGTCAAGTACTTTTTAAAAATTTCAAATCATCTCCATCTCATACGTGCAATCCATAGCTCAATTTGCACAATAATATGGCACAAACCAGAAGGCAGACCTAAGGCTCTGCTGAAACTATCCAACAAAATTGATATATTTAAATTGAAAGAGCACCTAGCTTCATCTGCCTCAGACTGAGTTTAAGTTCACTATTCATCCAGTTGTTTCTTGGCTTCTTCCGTTGTGTCATCCAATTAAATACACACAAAAATATTTGTCTAATCAAGTTAGTGAAGAATAATTGCCAAATACTATTTGTAATGAAAAGCATTAATTGTCTTTAATATATCTGTGTAATGGGATCTATCTGTGGCCTGGATACACTCCAAGAATAGGCAGATGTCACAGCCACTTGGCAACCATACTTTTGTTTCAAGAGCTGCTGAAATTTATTACTTTTTTAAAAAATGTGGTAAATCATAATATTTAATCAAAGGGACACTTTGGCTTCTGGTTACAGGCAAAAAAACTACTTTGTCTTCACACCTATTGAACTCAAGCCAATGTTTTCCTATATAAAGAAAGGAAACACTGAAGTTTTTAGGTACTGCAGTTCCTTATAAAACTAACCTTTGATGTGAAACACTTAATGCTACACAGTCCCTCATATCAATTGACACAATATGCATTAGCATCACTACACTCAAGTGTGCATTTTTTTTCTGGGCTTCCTGAAAATAAAGTGACTGAAAATAATTTGCCAGAGAAATATGTGGTATATTTTATAATAGAAAATTTTGAAACAGGAGAAATGTTACTAGGAATAGTTCTTAAGCAAATTAGTCATTTAGGCAGGAAAGATGAAAAGAGGTCTATATAAACTTCATTTGCGGTCACAATGTTATAAACTTCCCCAACTCTTCACAGACAATTATTGGCCCAAAGCACTTCTAACCTGAAACAAGATCATACCAACTAGAAACAGGCTAAGCCGGGAACAAAATGTAGTAAGAAATCAGATGGAAAAGTAGTTTTAAAACCACTATTTTTCAGTGAATAAGGGGAAAGGCCCTACAGAAATGGATCAGGCATACAAACACATTCTCATGAATCCTGTTACTTCTAACATATCAGAGGTTAAGAAACAAACATTTCCATCCTATCAGGTTTCCTCCTCCTGTCTTGCAATTAAAAAGGCTTTCAAACAAACCAATGAAAATCCTTTTCTGGAATGTTTTGAAGTGCCCAAGTATTTTATTTCACTTCCTGGTTTCTAAACAGATAGCCAGACCCTCAATTTGCTTAAGTTGGTAAAGCAGCGTTTGAGCCATGAAACCATGCCAACTCACATCAGTCCAGAATCTATTTGGATGCTTTCATTATTAATGAACCAGCAACACTGTGGGATTTTGTGTTTTATAATGTCTTCCTGTTGCAAAACAAAAGTTCTTGAAAAATGTGTACTTTAATACCATTAATAATTCACTTTTATCCACCAGAATTGCATAAGATCTCAGAGACGCAAACATTACCTAGCTACTGTATAAACTCAAGGCAACAGCATCTTTTTAGGTTCTGCTGAATTCTTTCCAAATTCCAGGGTTATGTTTGCACTTGACCTTTCCTACAACAGCTGATTTTATGTCCCACTGTCTTGCAAGTAACGAATAAATGAACAGCTATTACTAAAAGATGACTGATAATTTTGAAATATTTCAGAAGTCTTTCAAGTTTCATTCATTTCTAACCATCACTGTCCTTCTGGATTGGATGGCTTGATTCTTTTGAAGAAGTACTTCTCAGACTTGGATAGCCCATTAATAAAAATACTTGGCAAGTATAAGGCTGCAAACGCCATCACAGCTGCATCACCCATTTGACTCCTGCTTTGACTATTTAATTCACTGTGCTTGTAAGCACATTTTCCTCAATGCATTGCTAGGGTATGGATTTAATATAAAAGACTTAAAATTGTCTCTTCATGCAGTATAGAAAAGCCACTGCAACTGAGAATTTGTTCTGATTCAAAATAAGGTGCCCAGATGCTACAGAGTTTTACTCCTACTATGAAGCTACTCTATCATAACAGTAATATGGCATAAGAAATAACAACAAAATAAAGAAATTGCATTCTACTGGCTTTTTTAGGCTTATTTCAGAGTTACTTCAATTAAGTTCACAGTAAACAATGTTTCTAAACTTGTGGCAGCAGTTCCTGACCAGAGGGAACAGTGTGAACATAGTCTTTGTCTGCTATTTGGTGGTATCTCCAAGATCCATAAAAACTATGGGCATTGCTGTGCTAGCACTGTTCAAAGATGTATCATGACAAGGTGATGTCTGCACTTCCATTTTATGTATCTTCTATTTCCAGAACAGAAGAACAGAACCATAGAAAATTCTGAGTTGGAAGGGACCCACAAGGATCATTGAGTCCAACTCCTGGCCCTGCACAGCACCATCTCCAAGAGTCACACCATGTGCCTGAGAGCATTGGCTAAACACTCCTTGAGCTCTGTCAGGCTTGGTGCTGTGACCACCTCCCTGGGGAGCTGTTCCAGTGCCCAACCACCCTCTGGGGGAAAACCCTTTCTCTAATATCCAACCTAAACCTCCTTTGACACAACTTCAGGCCATTCCCTTGGGTCCTGTCACTGGTTACCACAGAGAAGAGATCAGTGTCTGTCCCTCCACTTCCCCTCACGAGGAAGTTGTAACTGCAGTGAGGTCTCTCCTCAGTCTCCTCTTCTCCAGGCTGAACAGACCAAGTGACCTCAGCTGCTCTTCATACAGCTTCCCCTCAAGACCCTTCACCATCTCCATAGCCATCCTTTGGGCATTTTCTATTATCTTTATATCTTTCTTATATTGTGGCACCAAGATCCTCTAACACATGCTGAAGAGATCCTGTAGTGCAAAAGCAAGGAACTGGAGGGCTCTAATCAGTTAGCATTCAACCCTCAAAGGATCTCACATCCTTCTTTCCAAATGACTAAACAGATGCAAGTCTGATTTCTTTATTCAAAAAAATCTTATTAATACAGAAATACTGCCACTTTGAAGTGCAACCCCGGAGAGATGACATTATCATGCTTCTGTCTACTCTGCATAGTGCTCCAGCTGTGTCAGCCCAACCAAAAATGGGTCTTAGGCAGCCAAGGAAGCTATTTTTAGATCTAAAATTGTATCCAGGTTAGAACTGGATTAGTAACAGCACATTGCCTAACCTTTGAGGCGGAAGCTCTGGGCTGAGCCATTGCAAAGGTTCCCAGATGGGAAATATGCCCTCAGTGAAACATAATGTTATATAGTAAATGGTACTTTCTTGGCTGTGAATATTCATGTACCTATAGCAGGAAACTATTACAAGTTGAAACAACTTCACTACGCTGGCAATACTGCCGAGTTATTAGTTCAGAAAGTAACTTTTGAAGTAATCAAGAAAAATGCAAAATTTCTCTTCAAATGGAGCACTTCCTTTTTGAGAGCAGTTAGATTTTAAGATACAATAAAATGTTTCTTAGTGTATCTGTTCATATTTACCATGGCATTGTGAACATAACATATGGCATGCTATGTACCATTTGATATTATTTATTTATGTTTATAGTGGCAATAATTTCCCACCACTCTCTGCTAATTTACCATGATCTTGTGATGTGAGTGGATGAGCAGTTAGAAAACAGAGGTTTCTTTCATATTTTACTGTCCTGAACATGTGATTTCAAGAAAAGTAATTTGATGACCCACAACCTTATTTTTTGCATCTGCAAAACCTGAGGAATAATTTCTTCATGTCATAAACCTTTCACTCTGAATAGGTCAACATAGGTTGGATTGACCCAAAATTCTCTCAGAGTAGAATCTGTAGGAAACAGTGGCATGCAGATGTGTAATGAAACTTAAAAAAAGACAGAAATTTAAGAACATTAAACTACACTTAAATTCTGTATTTGTAAGACTGGGAAATCGAATGTCAGAATGTCACTGTTTGATAACAGAATGTATAAATATGTTTTAATGGAGAAATGAAGAAGAAAACCCCATGCTGCACTCATAACTAGTACAGCTAGTATAGCACAGATGGGAGAAAAAACAGGAGCTGCATATTGTGAGTACAACACATGCCCTGATTGCTGGACCATGCACACCAAGGGGTAGTCATGGCATGTGGGAAAGTGGAGGTAGTAAAGGGAGGACAACATTTTGCTTAGCCTCCTGATAAGCCTATCTGTCCTTTCTCTGTCTTTAAACACTCAACAAGAGCTTATTATGGCCACTGAGAATCTATAAATGTCAACTGAAGAAGATCTAGGTCGTCAGCTTTTGCAGAGTTGTTGCCATACAAACTCCCACTGAACTTGAAGGAAGTGAAACTGGTTAGAATCAGTGAAGATACATCTCTATGCATCAAAAAAAAATCAGAAAGTTAACAGGAGCTGTAAGGAAGATTCTAATCTCACTTTGTCCTGTAAACGAACAATCAGAGTCACCCTGCAACCCTGATAAAGCTAAACTCCTCACGTTAGCACATCTCCAAAGAGTAATATATGAAATAAATAGGCTTGTCAAAACCTTCATAGATATTTAGAAGCAGTTATTTCTGTTATTTCTATCTGGAGTCCTTGCATATTTTATTGAGTGATAGACACAAGAAATAGTATTAAAATCTAATCCAGAATCTCTCAGGATGAAAAATGAAGAGACCTTTTATTACTGCATTAAATTTATGCCCAGTTTACCTCAAGTGAAGAGTTTTGAAGTTTCCCAGTTAGTACTTCTTTCTCTTTCTCTAGTTGCTTTAGTTCACACTCGTATTTTCTTTTAAATTCATCTAGCTGTGTCTGAAGCTCCTAAAATTAAAAAAAAAAAAGAAAAAAAAAAAGAAAAAACAAGACAAGAGCATGCAACAGCTGGGACAAAACATGCAGCATGAAAAAGAACACATTTCTTCTACATTAACCTAGATAATACATCAGTGTACACAATAGTACATGCTACTGTCCTTTAATGTCACTCAGGTTATTCAATTTAAAAAACATAAACAGTTTGGTTTGGCTCTTTCTAATATTAGTGTGAGACAATACAGTTCACATGTATAATGTGTAATCTTCTACTGAAAGCTTCCCTAAGGTGTAAAACTGCACAGCATGAAGAGTCAGACTGTTTTGCCTTGATGTTAATGTTCAAAAATAATTTAGTATGCAAGAGTCACCCACAAGATCTGAAAAACCATAAATGCACATTGGCCATATAAATAACAAGATGACTAATGGGCAATTAGTGGAAAAGAGACTCAAAGGAAGCAATATCTGATAGCATTCATAAAGAAAATCATGGTGAGGAAGTAGAAATAAAATAATAATAAAAAAAGGAGGACTATATAATCACCTTGTTGCTAGAAATAGTTAAAAAACCAATGATAGCCTTGATTTTTTAACTATTGCAAGACACTGACCAAGAGCTTGTTGCATTGTTTGTAGCAAGTGTTAGCAATTACTTATTGGAGAAAGACTGAATATACAACTTCTAGAAACTTCCTGAAGTGATATGCATTACAAGTTTATTAGTGTGCTTGCTCTTCCTAGTTCTGCCAATTTGCTAACTCAAAAAAACATTCTACCGTGTCTTCAGACACTACAAATGAAGGAAACAGGAAAAAAAATAACAATTTAACACCTCCCCCATCCTGTACAGCTCCTTCTCACATACCCCATCCTGTTTAAAACTCAAGTAGCAATTAAAGGATGGAATTAAACAGATACGTGAATATTGCAAGGGAGGAATTAGCTTTAGTCTTGCCTGTACAAAAAGGAGAGGATATAAAAGTCTTTTTGATTAAAACCTGAAGATCAGGTGCAACATTCCCACTTCAACTCTGTCAACTGACTTTCTTCTCTGTATCTTAATTTTTCTATCTGGAAAAATAGATATAACACTTCCTTAACAGTTGTTATAAGCCTTAGTTGAATAAGAGGATATAAACAGCATCAATAATGAAAAAAATTGTAATTTTATTTAAGTTTTACTAACTCAGTATTTTTCTGATTAAATTAATATGAATCTCTAAGAAGATATTACTATAAGCAATAATATTTATTGCCTATAAATAATAAATGTCTACTCCTATGCCTTTTTTCTAAAGTACGAAGTGTTTGATACTTTAATTCGATCTGACTCACATGAAAAGCTTCAGCCTGGCATAATCTTAGGCATGTGTGTACAAGATAATAATAAGTAGAATACACTATATAAAAGGCAAAGTCATTTTCATAAGGCTTCAATAGTGTAATGATGTACCTTAAAGCACTGCATCTTCACATACTGATCAAAAGTGAGCCCTTCCTCAAGAAGATAAAACAATTTACTCACCCAGGCTCAATTTTGAGAAATAAGACTGCATAAACATATAAACTCCAGCAGTTTCATGGAAATTAATTCTTCTGACAAACACTAAACACAATTCCTAGTCTCCAAGATTGGGCAGGTACTATGAAGCTCAACATTTAGGGACAGCAGCTGCTTGCTTTTTATGACTTAACAACTTGTCAACAAGTGTTTGATTATTCTCAAGTAAATGTTGAACTCAGAAAGTTATAGCAGTGTTAACTGCAGAAAATGGGTAGAAGTTAATTCTCAACACAAAAAAGGGTCTAAAAACCACTTCACCAGTAGTCTGTTTGTCGCATTCTACAAACTGCTGAACTTAATCTTCTTTTTCTGTCTAGAAGATTTTGACAAACACACAAGTCCATTAGGAGTAAGAAACTAACTTCCCCCTTTGCTTACACTCAAGTTTGGCAAATCACTTGGACATGCACTGACTTGTGAGCTCCACTAATCATTAAAACACATGCTGAAAACTAAACATGTGTTTCAAGGTTATCCTCCATTTTAATAGAATTCAGCTCACATTTAGGTTCCTACTGCACAGAAACATTAGAGACTGCAAATTTCCTAAAGCCAAAGGATTCAGTCACAGACAGCAGCTCTGATGAGAGTGAAATTCTTTGAATAATCTCTTAAGCCAGTTGCTGCTAATGCATATCAACAACAAAAATAACAGCTCAACCACTTAAAACACACTGAAAAAAAGGTATTGCTCAGGTAAGTTGTTTGGATCTACAAGAAGATGAGGATTCTTTCTGACTAAAGTTAAATAAGGACATATATATGTGTATGTGTATATATATATATATATATGTAAACATACAAATACTATACATATATAGATACAGTATTTGTAAACAGTTGTAATTTCATTGGTAACACGTGCAGTCTGAATTAATTTACCAACACTTTGCAGAACTATATCCTCTGCCTGAATAATGCAAAATTTTTATTAAATCAATTTATCTGAATATTTCACAGCAGCAATCCATGACAATTTAAGTCATTGTGTTATTGTCATTAAGTCATTGTGTGTTATTGGAATAACACCCACAATACATTCTTCTTCAGGAAGGATCTTATATAAATCATTCCAACTGCCACATGCAAAGCATGCAAGGATAAGTATTGCTAAGAAGGCCACTTATTACATCAAGGATAAATTCACCTTTCTGTCTTTGGAGCTTTTCACAGAAATACATCAGCCTGCCCGTTTTTTTTCTTTTCCTGATTTTTTTCTGTAGCAAGAAAATCCTGGCATTTTATGTTAATTCAAAGTGCCTACAGTAAGCATAATTCAAATGATGTTGCTGTGACCAATAAGATTAAAACCAGATGAATTAAAGCATCTATAAATAGAAGAACATTCCTACCTTATGTTTTTTTTTTTTCAGATTCTATGACGTTTAAGACTGGCCTGATTTCCTTTGTATCCTGCATTACATGATCTACCATCCCTTTTAACAGCTATTCCTTCAGAAAAATCTTTTCCTTATGGATTTCCTGATGCTTGATTTGACAAAGAAAGTTCTCTCTTTTAGTCATATCCTTCTCGTAAACAGCTACAGTTTCCATAGTCTATAAAACACACTAGATGTATTGTATGAAAAAAACCCCCCAGGGTAGAACTCTGGGGTGACAGTAGTCTATTTTGTAGTGAATATGCTATTTAGGTGGTAATATTCCATTGAAAAATATTGGCTTTATTTTAGTTAAAAATGTAGAACCGTACTGATTCAGGATGGTAAGCCTCTTCTGCAGTCTAGGAATGATTTGGGGTTTTTTACTGTTCTGGTTTGAGCTTGGGTGTGTAACTCACTTCCAACCATGCAGGCTCCCACAAGGACAACCTTAATCCTGTGAAAAAGTACACTAGATGATTTGCTGATTCTGATGCAAAGTCTAATTTTCCTGAATGGTAGCATAACAATAGTTTAAGAGAACTAAAAAATTAGAAAAGATTCAGGGCTGAACAGTTGCTTAAGGGGAGATACTGTACAGAGGGTACTCTCAGGATACACACATTCCTCATTTTGCTGAGTTTATTCCTAGTATCATTTCTGCACAACTTTTCAGAATAACTCTTTTCTATACTTAAAAATAAATAAATCAGTATTCCAACTTGACCTCAACAGAGAAAGTCTGCCTTAGACATTGTTCTCTTTAAGGTTTTGGTTACAGAAGCAGTTGAACACCATGCCCTGGTCTAGCCCAAGAATGTCTGTAGCTCCTCTGCTGTCTTTGCAGCAACTCATGTGCTTCAGGTTATGAACACAAGTCAGTGTTCCACTGAATGAGCTCAGGGATCTGGGAATCTTACAGGATTGACTCCTGTACAATAAAGCCATTAATCTTAAAAGAGAAACTATGTTGATTTCAGTACTTTTGGTATGCCACATCTTTGAATATTTAAGAGCAAATCATCTGTTAAAGTCCTTGCACATCTTCAGAGCTGCTCTTTTTCTCTCTTTGGTACAAGTCATTTGCTGCAGATGCGTTATTTGATGTTTCAGTTCACCTACTTTATTAACAGCTTTGCCTTGGGAATTCAACATAGTTTTCATATCTCCCATGGTACCAAAATTTACATTTCAAGTAGCATAAATAACTTGCAGAATTTCCAATATCACTGACTACTAACATGAGAAATACTTTAGAATGACATTAATGAGCATCTTACCTGCTTTATGCAGGATTTCCTTTTCTTGATGTGAATTTCTCTCTTTGACTACACTTAGATCTTCTTCCTCTTTTTTCACTATACATTTTGATCCCAGAATTTCTTGCTGTGTTCGCTTAAGCTACACTTCCAAATCCTAAAATATGCACGACATTACTTCCACGTTTATTACATATGTAATTTTCTTGTGATAAGAAATAAATGGTCATTTTCTCTCTTGGTGTTCCATGACATAAATCATGTACAGAGCTGGTTTAAATGCATTTTTTGCTCTTCCATATGCTTAAACTGCCTCTGCTGCCAGAATATTTTTGATGTGGAGCCCTTCCCTCACATGTAGTTGGCATCATTGTAAAGTGAATATCCATCAATAGTTACCATCTAAAAGATGTCTGAGATTATCCTAAACTTTAAATAGGTTATGCTTCTATTAATTTCATGACAACTTATGCCAAAAGTTAATGAATATTTAGGGTTAGTTAGTTAGTTAGGGTTTTTTTCAGTTGCTGAAATACAACAATTTGTAACATAATCCATTACACAGGTGCCTAAACTCAGAAAAAATTGGGTTCTACAGACTTTGCTGGGAGTTGTCTTTCCATAACTAAAGAAAAAAAATTGAACCACATTTAATGTTCTGTTTCTGGAGGTTCTAGTTTCAGTTTCAGATGTCTAGGATAATACTGCAATACTCACTCAGATAAAATTGCCATTTGTTCCTATATGAATGACAGGTAAAACCTCAGGGTTAAAACTAACTTGTATTTAACACTCTCTGTAGCTCAAAACTTCAAGGTAAGCTTGTTACTTTTACCTCTGGCATATATGTCAGAACTCTTCCAAAACTAGACTGAACAGATCAGACTTAATGACTTGTCAAACTTTGTATTCTCCCTTCTACAGTAAAAATAATAAATGTGCACTAATGCAATACCATTCATCATAAGGTCTCAAACCTCTTGGAATACACTAAGGAGAAAACAGAAAAATTCATCTTGTTGAAACAAGAGCCCTTTCATCTTTCAAGCCTTATAATAGCTTTTCCTGCTAGTATTTACTAATGATCAAAAGTATTTCTGATTAAAAAGATGTTTCTGTTTCCCTGTCTGCCATTGTCCATAGAAGCCTGAAAAAAATGTATTTAATGCTGGCATAAGAAATAGACAATTTAGAAAGGAGAAACTTCTATTTTTTTTATTTAAACTGTAAAGAAACAGAAGATAACATCATGTCTAACTCTTTCCCTCCTCCCAGATTTATCCTAGTCTGAGGGTATCTCTTCAAAGATTCAAGGCAATATTCTCTGTTAGTATGTAAATCAGCCTCATTCCACAGACTTAGAGGATGTGAAATGTACGAGCTGAGCATATGTCCTTCAGAAAATATTTCAGTTTTATCCAGTTGATACTGAATTTAGAAAATAAGTTGCTAATGGCACCACCCTCTTATTTCTACTTCCTATAATATTTTATATTATTTATTCCTAAATTATTGCATTTCTTATACAATAAATCAGAAGAGTAAACCATGTGCCTAAATTTTCATGTGTTTATTCCTCATTTTCCCTGAATGTTACCTAAAGCACCCACAAAAAATAAATCAAAATCTTCCTTTCTCTCTTCCCCTCTAATGCTTCCAACTTCTACAGAGCCAGGATACTTTTTAGTATTGAAACAGATATTACAGATTGACTCAATTTAAAAAAAGGGCTTATCTGCACCTCTGCCATTCATTGTATCCTCTCCACTTTTCTGTAAAAGATAGAGGTTGTTCTGCTACAGATCTACACACTGAGACAATGAAATCTGAATCATGTTGGGGAAAGTGTATTCAATTCATCCTCTGATCTTGTAAAACAAAGAGGCAGTACCTGTATTGAAGGCTGAACTCCCTCTAACAACATCCTCAAAGAAGTAGATCAGAACTCTGCATCATCAGCAAAGTGATAGTGGCAAGCAAGATGTGAGGGCAGATGGTGAAAACATTTAAGAGCTGTCTTGGAAGAACACAGCTGACTGGGCTGACCCTGCTATCTGCAGAATTCTGGGGCTCTCTTTGTCTAAAGGAAGTAAATCTTCTCTCCCATTAGGGAACAATTCTTGTTATTTTGTGATACTCCAAGTCTAGACCTTCAAGGTGTTTTCTTATCTAATATGCAAGATTGCTGACATAGGGCTGGGGGCATGTCTGGTAGGTGAGTTTATGTGATGTAAAGGACTAAAAGTATCAGAAGGAAGTTGAACTGTTAAGGACAGAGCATGGCTTGGTGCTCCAATTTCAGCACTGTTCATCAGCATCTCTCCTGAACTCTGACCTCATGTACCAAAAGCAGCTGTTTGGCAGATTGCCCATGACATGCCAACCTCTGAGACTGCATCTGACACATGATGCAACCAGGAAGAGTCTGCAGAGCTGTGCTGCAAATGTGTGAGATACACAGCAGTGAGGGTAGGCAGGCAAAGTGCAAGGTGAGAACTAAAGGCAAAAGTCTCATGGCTCAGCACATGAAACTTCACAAGTGTAAAGAACACTTCATTAAATGGCACTTGGTACAAGCCACTGCTGCAAGAGTCATACAAACAAAGCACTTGATTCCTAAACTGCCAGCTCAGGTCTCTTATCTAACCCTGTTCATATCCATGCACTGAGCTATTTGCAACCACAAGGAAAAAGGAGGAGGTACTCCGTAAACACTCATTGGTCGTAGTAGTGCCTGCTTGCTGTTCTCGTCACATTTCTGGGCAGGAAAGGTAAAATTCTGTTCAGCCAACAGATAAATTTTACCTCACGGGTCCCTCAGGGAATACAGTCTAGTGTTCAAAGTGTTCTCCTAATGAGTTACTAATCACCGTAACTCTTTAAAGCTGTGAGCATTATATCCTATCTCCTTTCTAAGCCTCTAAAATTGCTTTATTGCTTAAAAAGCATTTGAATCAACATGATATTTAAAATACCCTCCTCTCCCAAACTTTAAAGAATTGATAATTTTCACTTTCTCAGGCAGAGATAGGGATTGCAGTCTCATACTCTACCTGTATTCTCTCCTTCAGCTTCTGGGAATGCTTCCTCCTCTCATTTATCTTCTGGCATTTCTCCTCTAGGTCTGTTTCCAGCTTCTTTACCTGCTGCAGCAAAAAACCTTCCTCAGTCTCTGAGCTCTTCTTTTGCTCTGTTTCTTTTTGCTGACAGTTTGTTTCTATCACAGATTGCTGCATAGCGTTTTTCAAAGTCTCTTTTTCTGTCTCATAAGGGGCTTGCAGTTTGCTTGTTTTCTGAGTATATTCTTCAGTTGCTTTCTGGTTCTTGCTCTTCAGGTTTTCCATCTCGTTTATTACGGTGTGTCTTTCCACACTACATTTTTCATCTAAATTTAATTTTGTATCTAGACTTTCTCTTCTAAATGCTTTGCATTCATTTAGCAGTACATCAAACTCCTGATTTAAATGTAGAAGTTTGTTTTCAAAGCCTGCATTGGTATCTACTGTGTCTGTAGAAAGGCCCGTCGGTGCTTGTTTCACTTTTATTCTTGACTCTTTCACTTCTGCTTGCTTTTTACACAATCTTAACTCTGCCAAGGCTTCTTCCTTCAATCTCTTGTGTTGTGCTACTGAAATTTCAAGGGCCTGAATATGCTTTCTCAGTAACTGTTCTTCTTCAACTTTGCTTTTACACTGGAGAATCGTTTCTCTTGTCTCAGCAAGAATATTCTGAATTTCTTCTTCATGAGCGTCTCTCAGAGCCTGTATACTGTCCTCATGTTCATCATTCTTCGTATTCAGGGCATATATCACCTATCAAACAAGAAAAATAGAAAAGTAAGTTATCTTGTGAACAGTAGCTATTAATCCAGTTACTGTATTTATCAAGGTGTTAAACACTAAAAGAGAATTACTACTATAGATCAATATTTTTTTTTGTGGTGGTGGCTCTTTGTGTTGTTTTTGGGGCTTTTTTCCGCTAGGAACAGAAGGGACAATTATAAACTGCAAAACCTTATAAGAAAGGAACACAATACTGTGACAAACAGTATTTTTTATCACTTTTTGTCAGAAATTTCTTTTTTATTCTAGGTAAGTTGTCCCTTCATGTCACTAGTTTGATCTCTAATACAAGGAAGGAAGTTGGGTCCCTTGTCTAGCTAACCGACTCCTTACTTGAAGTCCAGTTCATCTGTCCTTCAGTGCAGCAGGACTACTAAAGGCCACATTGCCTTTAGCATGACAAAGTGGTGGCAAATCTGAACAGTGAAACCTGAGGTCCTGACATCCAGTTCACGTGGACCAAAATCACTTTGTGATGTAAATGAAAGTATGAAAAGCAGATTAAATTCTGCACTCCTGGCTCCAGTCAAAACACCATGGAAGATGCACTCCTGGAAGTCACATTCCTGACAAGTTCGTTTGGTCAGCATTCAGGGTAGGTATTACCTGACTGCAAGCATCTTTTGACTTGATTCTGGGAAGTGTTCAGGCAATGCGTTTCAGGGTTTTTCCCCATCATTTCAGTAACAGCTATAAATCTCAAAACAGCTTTTAGCAGATCCAAGCGACTCTCTGATGACAATAAGTAATTTTTCCAAACAACTGATTTAAACCCTGTAATGTTTTATTTTCTTTTAAAAAATGCAGAATAATAATTTTCACGACTGTAAGACATTATTACCCTAAGCAGGCTTCATCTTTTACCACAACATACACCAAATATCTCTCATAGAAGCTGTTGTACAAGCACCCTACTATTTTTTCAAAAATAAAATGCAATTAAAAGCCCATGGTAGTCTGAAATGAAGAGTAAATGTCCATGTTAAATTTACAGGACAGCTACACATAATTGCACAACAAGTAACTGCCTTGAAAAGACACATGCTTGTCTTTTCAGATCTCCACTAAGACATATGGGGGCTAATCCAGTTTCTACTGGACGTAGTTATCTAACTCAAGGAGAACAACACATTATGTAAGAAGGTTTTCCACTTGCTTGGTTGGTTAGGGGTTTTTAGGGATAAATTACTGCCCTAAAAAAATAGGTTTGGAATCTTTACACAAGTTTGACAGACATTTTCAGTCTGGCCTGAGCCCACAGAAGTTAATCAAAAGATTTTTAGACAGTGTTTAAGAAAATCGTAGCCTTAAGTAAGTAGATAAATAAATAAATACAGAAACAAGGTCACAATTATGCTAGAATTGCAGCCCTATAATCTTCAAGCCTTCATCAGGGCAAGTCTCAATTGAGAGTCCAATAAGTGTCTTGACCAGAATAAGTGTCAGAAGCCTGCAATGTGTTATATAAGTCCCGAAGATGTCTTCAGAATTATTGAATTTGTTTATCTATGTCCTACCACTTTTTGTGCTATCTGTATATGAATAACATATTGAATTTCAATCAACCATAAATGAAAGCAAACACACTAATATATCTTGTGAGTAGTCAACTTCCTCCCTGGCTGTAATGAATTAGGTACAGAAGCCTTAAAAAGTCACAAATACAAAACATGGTCTGAATATATTTCTGGATAAACATTTGACAAAATAGAGTAACAGCATCATCTTTCAGAAGTATATGAGATAAGAAGTTATTATCTACATTTAGATAGGTATATTCTGGGGCCTTAGATTACAAGCCATTAATTCTTCTCTGTTATTTTTAACCATTTTCCTTTGAAATGGAAATAGTTACAGTATACTGAGCAGATTTCTTCATATCACTAACTAAAATCACTCCATGAACAGCTCTTATCAATTCAGGAGACAGACATTAAGACTCCAGGAAGATTAGTCTTGCCCACGTTTTCCACACTTTTTTTTTTTCCAGTGACCAGTAATTAGGTTGGGCAACTCTTCAGTTAACTAGGCCAGATGCTGATGATCATATTTCTATATTTCATTCCACCAGTAAAACAGAAATGAACATCTAGCTTTTGTGACTCAGTCTTTCACTCAATGATAAATTTATCTAGTAAATCACCATGGCCTGTCTCATACTATGTTGTGTTCAGGTTGCCTCTAAAATCTGACTCTCTCATACAGGTTTCTCAAATTCCACTAAGCATTAGACTACCACCAGCATGTTAAGTGAGTTATCTAAAACAATGGAAGAAACTGGGCTCCCTGCCCCACCTATTATTCCTGCACACTGTTCAGTAGTGGCTAGAACCACAATGAAGCATTTTGACCTGCATGCCCTTAAATTTAATCTTCAAGCTTGAGTGCTGAAACTGACTCTTCCATATCTTAACCTTCTTAAAAGATTTAATTTTGAGACAGCTGCTGCTCTGTACTTTATGAAATTTAAGCCCTTCACACAAGCCTTTCACTCCCTACTGAATACAGCTACTATATTCCTATTCCAGATACCTCATTTTGAAGACTGCAGTTATACGAGATGAATCCGGTGCTTTATGTGCTGAAAGGAAAAATACTGAAAAATTATTCCAGACCTGTGCCTTGTGAGTGTACACTAATGTACACTAATGTATAAATCTCTTAACAGTTGTGTTGATAAACAGCTTTCAATAAGCAGCTCTAAAACTGATTGTTTGACAGTACAGATAGAATAGCTTTCAAATGAAAAGAGCACATCACTGCTCTTGGAGGCATTAGCATAATACCAATGGCTTCTGCCTCCTTACAGTTCTCCAAAACCAAATGGATTGGGAAACACTATTGAATTTATAGCACCTGAGTGTTGTATGGCAGGTTGGTAGAAACACTATTACACACGTAGACTCGAATATGAAGAGTGCAGTGAATGCAAATAATTCTTATTTGTCCCATTTTATCCTCCAAATGCTGTAAATCTAAACAACATTTCCTTTCTCATTTTCCTTATGGTGATGTAAAATAACAAACAAACAAGGAAAAAAAAAAAAAGGAAACATTCAACTGCACCTCAACAGTGAAGACAGAGCTAAAGCACTGAAATAAAAAAAGATTCTCTTCCTACAGTAGTGTTAAATACTATTCTTAGAGGAACCTGACTATCATAATGAAAAAAATGGTTCTAGCAGGTTGCTTTTCTAGCTGAATAGGAAGTAGAACAATTTGGTGCGGAAGGTGAGGAGTGAGGACGTTAAGAGGAATCGAAGAAAAGCAAATGATCGTAAGTGTTCTTCCTTCAGGCCCAAGCTAGTAGACACAAAGCCCTCCTGACAAAAAAAAAAGGGTTAAAAGCAAAAAAAAAAAAAAAAAAAAGAAACAAAAGAATGAGAAAAGGCCCTGGATGGGGATGCCAAAGGGTACTCCCAGCAGCACTCAACACAAAGCAGGGAAGGAGACAAACTTCTATTACTGAGGAGGAAGTTTTTTAGAGGCTAACTGATGCCAGCTGACTCTATGCATCATCTCCTTTTCACTAGTAGCAGCAGCATCTTGTCTTCACTAGCAGGTGAATTTGTTTCTTTGAGCTCACCTTTGTCTACTTGCCAACCAGACCAAAGCAAAGTGAGGTACTGATAAACATGTCAGCCTTAAATGGTCTCTTTAAAAGCAAAGGACAGAGAAATTATCAAAATCAGCTTTGGTTATTTAAACAAATGGCTCCTCTATGCCTTAGCCTCCTTTGTCACCAACTGTAAAGGCTTTCTAGAAAATAAACCCATCTCCCACAATTTATTAATTAATTAATACTCTAACCTGTCTCCCATGTTCTAACACTGAAGAATAACGTCTTTTAATTAAGGTACAGGCCTAGGCTATGATTACCTACAGTGCTGATCCAGTTTTACACCTAAGCTGATTTCATACATAGGTGATAAATTATAAATGATACTGCTCTAAGGTATGACCTGGGACCTAAAGAACTAAGTCTCACCTCTCTCCTTGCATTCTCTGTGGTTCCCTGAAATCACAGGAATAATTTCATGCATCCAAATACTTACAGCAACTGTTGATAACATAAACACATATGTAGTGTCGTGTAGTATAAGAAAAGCTTTAAAACAATTGTCACTCCAAACATCCCAAAGTGTTTCAGAAGAGGTGTATTGCTGGTATCTTGCACCAGAATGAACCCTAATTACTATAATAAAATAGGATTTTGCTCCAGAGGGTTCTCTTTTATTTCAAGGTAAATCTATATCCTTGCATCCATGATAATAAAGCCCTTCAGACCCCAGAAGGGTGATGTGGTGCAGCACAGAGGTAGCCAATGGCTCTGTATGAGATCCGCCTGTGTTTAGATGATCTGATGTCTTTTGGGCAGAAGCTCATGGTGCAGTGTGTCACCCTCCTGAATGCCCCACAGGCTTTCCTTATCTAGAGATACACAGTAGAGGAGGGCAAGTTGATCTTACATTCTTCAAATTTGAATATGTTGCCCCTTTTCCTACACGTACCATGTATTACAGTCAGTCCAAAAAATACAATGAAATACTAAAATGTATCAAGAAAGTATAAGCATAAAATGTCTACAAGTTTCTAATATATTTTGGCACAGTTTTTGACTTTTTCTGCCACTCCTTTTGCTTCCCTCCCCCCTTTAGTTTAAATCTAATACAAGAAAATAACACAGGTACATTTATTTGGTCCCATTTTTTTACCTTATTTTTCTGCTTAGTGTAGTGTAATACTGAGCACAGAAAATCGTAGTTTAGTGGTTTATGTATTGCACTCAATCTCTCAAGTGTCATCTAACATAAAATGAGCTCTGGCCTAAATTTTACTAAAGAGACATCCAGCTGTCCCTCATCTGTATTTTACAGTTTCTAATAAGCTAAACAGAATAATTGCCAGGCAATTTAAGAATTAGGAAGGTAAAACTATATTGCAAGAATATTTCCACAAGCAGAGCAGGTGCCAAAAAAGGCACCAATAATTTCAGGAAAGGAAAAATAGGCTGTAGAATCGCAAAAGTTAATTAGGAGTCCAATAAGTGTCTTGACTGCAATAAGTGTCACAAGTCTAATCTGTGTTGTACAAACCCCAAAAATGTCTCCAGAATTACTGAATTTGTTTGTCTAACAACTTTTTGTGCTATCTGTATAGAAACAACGTATTGGGCACCAATGCTACATCCCAACAATTTCAGCAAAACAAAAATATATTGTAGAATCACAGAAGTTAATTCTAGAAAGAGACTCCTCTGCTGGGAAAATCACAGGCAGTTTGCTGCTGAAATTGCTTCTGGAACTGTTCAATAAAACCGACTCAACTTTAATCCCTTCTCTTTACACTGGTCACAAATCCATCTGCTATGACTGGTTGTAAGCAGTGCCTCATCAGCATGGCAAGAAATAGCTCCTCCTAAACAGTTAAGGAAACATTAAAGACTTCTCCAGATCTGACATGGAAATTCTGAGAGAAACTGGTGGTTCTGAAAAACAGCTACCACAGAAGGAGGTCTGAGGAGGCCACTAGTAATTACTGCAAGGAGATGACTGGAGAAACTCTACTTGTTTCATTCTCAGGAAGATGTTTCCTGCATACAAGAGGGGATTCATCTCACCCAACATCGTCCATTGCATCATCACACATCTAATCCAGGTTAGTCAAAGGAGAAAGACAGGTTCCTCCAAAGGACAATATTTTCTTTCCCAACACAGATGTCTAAATCGGGGAACAGAAGTGAAATTGCTTCATGGGTTTATATCTCTTTTGCATATCCCACTTCCAGCTCTCCCTTCTTCTACAGAGCTGAGAGTCCCATGCAAAGGGAAAAGAGTTTTCATATCAGAGGCTGAAACTGATAAATTGCCTGTTCTCTGGGGTTTCTCTATCCTGCACTAGTGTCTCACTTCATACTGACTCCATTTCTATATACCCATTTCATGCTGTTTTACCAACAATTTACAAACCAAAACAGATACTGGGTGTTTATTAACTGAATGCAGTTTATTTTATCTTCCATCTAAATTCCTTATTTCCTTCCATTTTGTTTAGATGTTTATGACTCTCTTTCAATTAGTAAAATCTATTAATTTTAATGTGTTGTTTATTTTTACTTCCAGGTCATTACCTACTATGTGAGACGATGCAAGATCTAGCCCAGATCTTTGTAGTATCTGCCTCCCTACATTATGATATTGTAAATCTTTTTTACAGCTCCTGGCTCATGTTGTATCTTATATGTCAAAATCCTTTTCTACATATACTTGAAATAATTTTTCAAAACACATTATTATTTTTTGGAGATTCTGTATGCAATTAAGAGCTAGAATAAATAAAATCAGTCAGCATAACATTTACATGAAATATATTTCTACTTTGTTATCCGTGAGGTGATTCGAATTCATCTTGAGCATATTTATCAGGTTGAGCTGTATTCAAATGTTGTCAGAGGATCACATAACTTTTCAGTAAAAGCTAAATTAGGTCAAATGTCTATCTATTAAAAACCACAGAACTAGATGAAAACACTTGAAAAGATCATGCTTGGACACTGAAAAATCAATGTCAATAAACACACACACGTATGTAGGCAAGCAGAAAGGCCAAATCGTTTGATTCCAGAGATCTTTCTCTTCACATTTTGCAGGCTCTGTCTTGGTGAAATGCTTGCTTAACTCCTTAAGATCTCACATATCCCTGTAAATCTTAGGCTATTACAGTCTTGGACAAGTTCAACTCTATCTTGGGAAGCTCTTTCAGATGTATAAAGTGCAAGAAGTAGAGGATCTCTCTGACACATTTATATCTATGTCCTCTGTCCATTGTTGTCACTGTAGACCAGTTGAATTTTTAGTACACAAGTGAAGTCGCCAATTCTGTGTAAGTAGAAGGGGAACGAAGACCTCATTTGCATGAAAATCACTGATAATTTAGCTCTGGTTTTTGTTGCATATCAAGCTCTTCTAGGATATAAACCTATCTAAAACTCATAGAAGTTTGATCTCTATTATGCTTCAAAAATAGGAGTTAATCCATCTCATCAACCAGATTTAAGTACAGTGGTGATAAAACTCATTTGCCAAAATAACACTCTATTTTGTGAAATGTTTCATTACATCCCAGACTTTTAAAGAACTTTAACGAGTCTAAATGGCAGACATATATTCAGTGCTTTCAAAAGTTTTGTTTGGTTGGTTTTTTAAATTATTCTAGATATTTACCTGAAATTTTATGCTTCCAAAACACCTTTCTGATTTGCAGATTAAGGTAAAGTAACATTGTCCAATTTTACAAGAAATACAGTACCCAAAGAGACTTGTCAAGTAAGCTCTCACTTGATTCCCATTTTACCAAGTATTTAATTTAAATATAGTAGAATTTGGAAGTCTTGAAAATATAAACTGTAGAGCTGTTGATTTAATTACAGCTTGAGGTGAAATAGATTTTTCCCAAACAAATACATATTTTTGTAGAGACAAATACTATAATTTATTTAAAACACAGTGTTCATTGCAAGTTTTGCCCTTCATGTAGACCTGTGATAAACATAGATAAAATGAGTCTTGTTTCTTCCTAATCCAAACTAAAGCATTACACAGATTGGATCAAATTCTTACTCTCCTGTAGTTTGCATTCTCAGAGAGGATTTTTTAAAATTTAAAAGATTTCTTTATACATTCTAGATACTTTGCTAATTAAGAAAAGAAACCACCAGAACCCTCAGGTATCTATGAATTTATAACACCAGTTCTTGCTGGCACCAAGATTGAAGTTCTTGCTGCTGTAAGCAAATTCAACTAAAAGATCACAGGGATTCAAGAAGTGATTGTAAAATGTATTGAATAAAAATCTAGTTAGGGCTAGGAAGGATTAAGATACTCTGCCAATCTTTGGAAAATCTCACAGATCAACGCAGGCAATGAAAACACTTTAGGCAAGAGCACCAGATGCATGTCATATTCCTGTAACTCTCTGGGCACCATCAGAATCAAAGTGTTTTTTAAAAAATATTTTAAAAAGATATTTTTCTTTTCATTTTTCTCCTCACTTTCAAAGCAGCGTCACTGGAGCCCAAGTCAACACAGTGTTATGAAGCTAAAGGGCTACATAACAATACACATCATAATACTACACTATTACTTGTGTATCCAGGACATTTTTACACAAACATTTGTAACAGTAAAATGAAGCTAGATTGAATACAGCCACTACTCACATTCCCATTCCAGGAAGATATTCTTATTAAGCATATGTGGGACACCTTCTGGGATTGCATCAATGATCACAAAACCAAGAAGGTTTAACCACCATTTATCAGCAGAAAAAGTGGAAGCAGTCTGCAGAGAGTGTAATGGCAATGTACCAAGTTGCATTGCAATGTCCTATAGTCTACAGACAATTCATTATTCTTATGAAATACTAAGGTATATCAGCATTTAGTAAAAACATATAAAAGTACTAGCTATAGTTCCTACCAGCTTTGTTATCAAATTCTAGTAGATGTCTCTTGCTGAATGAAAAAAAGTAAAACAATTAACTGTAGTCTCATACTTATATTTAAAGGTAGCTCTTCTATAATGCTCTAAGAGGGTTATATAGTTACAACCAGTCAGTGGTTAGGCATAGCTGGATGCTGTAGCTTCCAAAGATAATTAAAACAGAAGACTTCTCTGGTAGTAACCTGTTTGAAGTTAAAGCTGTATTTTAAGTGCCTAAAAATCAAGTCAGACAAAGTTCTGAGTGACAGCCACATTAAAACATATAATCTTCCTTCAGAAGAATTTCACCCAGGTCATTATCTTAAGAAAAAAAGAAAAAAAAAAAAAATCCCTATTTGAAAGTAGACAGTCAGTTTGTAGTTTCTTTAAGAAATAAAGACACTGTTTCCTCAGTAATAGTTATGTGTGTTCTGCTGTCTCCAAGCTTTGGAAGACAAATGAATATACATTAAGTAAAATGCCAAGTTTGAACTAGCACAGCGAATTTGGAGCTATTGTGCCCCACTCGGGGGTTGGATAAATTAACTCAGACTTGGTACTGCACTAAATACATTCACAGACTTCCTGCCAGCTTTAAGCACAAGCCCAAAAAAAACCCCAAAACTCACACGCCTGTCGGTTCCTACTTAAAAGAACAGTAGTTTTCAGAACCAGACTAAAAACAGTGTGGTTGTGTACAGGCAGGAAAAACAGTGAGACACTTAACATGTTAAGATGTGACTGTAGAGGTGGCAACAGAGGGAGTTCTACCTCAGTGTTACAGCTGTTTTAATAAAACATAGACACTCTTTTAACTAATGAGGACGTGACTGCTGGGGGTGGGGGGAAAAGAACATGATACTTCATGGAAAAAAAGGACTTTATATACAATATTCAATGCTGGAGTGTTCAAAAGCCTAAAAAAAATCTCAGAATGTTTACATAAGAATGTCTTCAACTGACTTGGCACTAACTTCTAATTTGGGTATAATTTTCGCAATTGTAAAACATTGGCATGTACGTACTGGTTAAAGGAAATATTAAGAGAGGGGTACTATTATAGTGTCACTGAAAAAGGTACTTTTAAATATTACCATAAAAAAAAGAAAGAAGACGAAAAAGCTATAAGCTTGCAATTTTCTTCTCTTAGATATTTATTACCTATTGCCTGTAATTTGCATACTAATAATATGCAAAACATGTTGTATATAAACATTAACTAGGATTCTTCGATAAAGAAACTTGAATTTATTATGTACTCTCCATTATAAATTAGTCTTGAGTTGTCAATTACTAAGACCATCAGATTTTCTGCAAACCTGGTACAATTAGTGCCAAATTTGTATGATAGGGAAGTAATTCCATACATAGATGTCATTCTTATACCTTGGATTCATTTAAATGATAGCTTCTACCCATCCAAACAAGATACTAGATTTTTTCCTAATAGAAGCATAGCTGTAATACTGTTTTTGACCAGCTGATCAACACAATTTTATGACATTGCACATGCATTTAATAATCCAGGATTTTCTTTAAGGGAGGAACTTTCTGTAAGGAAAAACACAGTGGTGACAAGTTAAGGAATTTTAGCCTGCACATTCTTGTCACCTCATAGGCAAAAATAATGCTAGCTTTGAAATCCTGATAGCAAATAGTACACAAAAATAATGAAAACAAATATATCATAAAGTACCTGGGGCTATTGATAGCTGATTTTTTTGGTCTTGTTAGCACATAATTTAAGCAGTTTTATAAATAGATTCTCTCTATTTGCCTACATGGAAATAATTTTTTATATTCCTTGCGCAAAGGAAAAATACTGCTGCTCCAAAACCATGATCCTAGTTTTTATTCTATTCTATTTTGCTTCATTTCTGTAGAATGTTGAATACCTCTCTAGAGACCTGAGATCAAAAAGCCTCAAGCACACAGGAGAGCTCTGGTAGCATAATAACTAACTGCAGAACAGCTGAACCACTGTAAGCATTGGTCACTAAGTACCATTAACACATCACAGTAAACAAGGTCAATAAACTTAAACTATGTGAAAAAGGCAACATATTTCAACACGAACATGAATAGACCACAGAAGTGCTCTGTTAAGGGTTACCCAGCTGTTACGTGCTTCCAGAATAAACCATTATAACTTGATCATATTTCACTTCTAAACCCAAAAAATGGCTGATAGCTTTATGGCAAATAAATCAGGAAAGGTTAAAGTTCTAATATACAGCCCTGCTACAAGACACTGAAGTGGTGTAAACAGTCTATGCCCTCACACACGCACCAGGTCACCTGCTAATTCTTCCGTAAATTTCTGCCCACAAGAGTGAAGCTAACAGAACTAAATATGAGCATACATTTTGTGCAAAATCAGCCATCCCTCCCTTAAACAACTAAGGAAAGTGGGTTTTGCTTTTCTGGCTGATTTTCCACTGCAGCTTATAAAATAATGGTCATATTTTCTATCTTGCTGACTGAGCTGAGGGGCTAAACCTCCTAGTCACTGCTGGTGATAGGCAGTCAGAATATGTAACATTTTGAACTGCTCCACACAGAGTCATTAAGGAACATCTGCCTGTGCTGGTGCTTCTACAAGAGGAACACACTTGCTTCCCTTTGACATTTCTTTCCCCTGAAGGAAAAAGAGGGTTCATGTGTTTTACTAGCAATTAACTTTTCCTTGCATGAGCACTCTCTTCCTCTGTTACAACTCACAGTATACAACATATATACACAAAATTCTTGCCAGACTACGTGACTTTTTGTTCAGTAACAGTCTACTTGACCAGTAATACTGCAATTTAAAAAGTGCTTCTTACAACAAGGCTCCCAAATTCACAACATAGAGTCAGATGAACCCTGAAGGAAAAAAAGTATTTGAGAATAACTGTCTTCTCTCATTAAAAAATACCCCTCTATTGGTATCCAGGAATTTGTTTCTAAGAAGGAAACAGAACTAGTTTGTGGCTTAGGTAGCTCTCTGATCAGCAGCTACCATCACCTTCCTAGTTATTCATATTAGGCTTGGTTTCAGAACTCAGTCCAGAACAGCAGATTTGGTTTGAGCCCCACTGGCAGAGGTTTGAAAAGAAGCCTGAATAGCAAGGATATCTGCAGTATATCTAGTTCTTGTCGGCTGTGTCCAAACTGCCTTTGTTAATGAAAGCTGATCCACTTTCCTCAACACTCCTCTTCAAGAGTTCATTCGAATTTCTCATCCTGTTTCAAGTGAAAAGGACTATCTGGAGAAACTATAAGCACATGAAAACCCTGTTAATAACCAGTAGATGTCAGAAATCCATAGCTTGAAGCAGCAGGGAGTGACACTCAAAGCGTCTTACAAAAGTCACCATGCTTCTTAAACTCCATGTTATTGCTAAACAGATACAGAAATACAAAGAACTGGGAAGCATGACACAGCATGCCACGGGTCCAGCGCCTGATGGAGGAGTTTGAACTTCATTTCTGGTATTACTTAATTACTACTACACAGTCATGCATTCTGCTACAATCGAATACCATACAAATACACTCATTTCAAGAGAAGTGAGCTACAAAAACCAGTAATCTGTGGCCGAAAGCAAACAAAACATTGCTAAAAGTTTGTATCTTTTGCTGCTACAGTCAAAAATGTGCAAACCAGAAAAATGTATGACTGAAGGTATGAAAACTTCCTCTATTCTACCTTTTCAAAACCAGAGATAGCAGGGCAGTGGAATGGGAGCAGCTCTCAGAGTCTCTGTCCAAATTACCTGTTGGGATTCCCTGTATCAACCAACATCTGAAGACATAATCAGCACTACATGCAAGGATAGAAACTCATCGCCTTGCCCAGTTTGGTTCCTGTTGATACCTTTATGCACTTCTCCTTTGCCTTTAAGAGTAGGAGGAGGCCCCTAATGACTATGTAACAAACAGAATGGAAGATCTATATCTTATACCTAATTTACACATTTTGTATTCATCTCACCTGGCACAACGCTGAGTGGATGAGTAATGAGATCATTATCTCCTCATTGATGAAAATCTAAAGTCACTGAGACAGGAAGCTGCAGCTGTGCAACAACACAGCAGTATTGCATACTAGGTTAGAAACAAAAAAGGAAAGTACTATGGGGCATTTAAACTTAGGAGGGATTTTATTATAATCATTCTGACTGTAATATAATCAAGAAAACAGTGCTTTAAAAGGGAGCTCTCAAAATTCCCAGGCCAAAAATTATTATAACTGATTTCCCACATAGCTATTTTTCAACTGATCTGGCGTCAGACTTTGCTTCTTACATGCTTGCTGCTGGTACTGCATTAGTCTACCCAGAATTCGGAAGGGAAAGCATATGATTTAAATTCCAGTTGTGCCATGAATTCTCAATAAGTATAGTGTTATTGCAGAGAAAATTGCTTCTTAAAAGCCACATTCCAAAACAGAATGATTTGCTTTTCAGAAGTACTTTTTTGAGCTTCAGGTATAAATCATCTTTATTTCAGATGACTGAAAAGCATCTAGAGGGGAAATTCTATTAAAAGTAAAGAAAACAACCCACACATACTTTAATAGTAGAAATTTAGCAAAAGACATCTGAAAAACCACTGCAATAAAATTTTGCAACATATGGGCAAAAAGTAAGGATCCTACTGTGCACAAATACTATTAAACAAACATATAATCAAAGAACCTGTAAAGTAAGTATTGATATAGTACAGTAAGTAAAAAATAGGAAGCATATATAATTAGAGGTAGCTCTTGTTTATGTATTGATACACATGATGTACATTATCACACACAGTTATCATGAGATGAAAATGATGGCACTGTAACTAGTAAGCCATTCTAACTTGAACACCTGAATGACTTCTTATTCTTTGGCCTGTATTTTTAGTCAATGTTTTTTCATTGCTTATATGTCTCTGTCAATTGCAGTGAGGTTACAGAACATGTAAAAGCTGTATTGGTAAACAAGGGTAGTAAACAGGTTTTTCTCACTGATAAAGATGCAGCATAAGAATAGGTTAATAGGTAACTACCATTTCCTAGATATTTTCCTTATTTCTTGACATAGTGTGGAAAATACAGAGTAGTTCAGTATTGACTAAAAGTTTTAAGTATCATATACGACGTAATTTAGTCCTGCCTCTTCTCCAGCTCCTGTCTTTTGTAAATGTCATTCAAAGTATCTCTTCTTATGCACATCAGGAACAATTAGCTGCACATCAAAGAGTAGTATTGTACTGTAGTACCACGCATTGGCTGTAGCTTTGCAACAACATTACTTGAGAACCTATAAAATGCAAATTACTTGCAGTCTTCGTAATTCTAGACGAAAAGTGGATACTGTCAATCCCTCCCAACAGCTCCCAGACAAACCCCGCGTCTTCGCGGAGCTGGAGCCCTTCTCGCTATGGTCGCACGGTAATTAGAGCAGTTCAGTGCGAGGTGTCCATCGTCTGCCACAAAAGCAATCCCTACGGATGGGCTGTAGCCCCCGCGGGGGAGCTGGAGGGAAGTTTGTGCACACCGATGTTCTCGGCAACAGCCTAAAAAGAGAGGACCCGTTTCTCTTCCCTCCTCTCAGACAGGGGCACCAGAGGAGACAATTCCGAGACACCCCCGACACCCCTGGCCAGGGCAGCCTCACCTCCCTGGAAAGACTGCAGCAGCGAGACTTACCTTAGTGAGCTGGGCAATCTTCTTGCACATTTTCAGGTGCATTTCCCGATTGCACTCCTCTGCCGAGCTGCTGCGAGCGGCTTTAGATCCATTGCAAGTCCCGGGCTGCTGAATGTTGTTTATGCCAGAGGCCATTAGGCTTGAATTTTAATCACGTCTGTCTATGTACGCTCCGGGTAGCGCGAAGCCGGCCCCGCTGCTCGCCCCTCCCGGCTGCGCGCACTCACAGCCCCGGCGCTGCAGGAACTTCAGCCCCGAACGGGGCACGCTCCAGCCGCTGCCGCTCTCCCTTCTCTGCAGATGTCCCAGTCCTTCAGCAAAACACCCAGGCGAGCAGGCAGAGATCAGCATGTGCAAACATCCTGATTGGGATTTTTTTTTTCGTCCCCTTCTCTTCAAATGGTTGAGCTTGCGCCAGGAGAAGACGCCAGCGGCTGGGTGCTACAAATTCCCCACTGGAGACGCTGAGCCAGCCTAGAGGCAGTAGCACAGACATTGCCAGGGAGCTGTTGTAGTAGAGATTGCCTGAAGATTAAACCATGCTGCGTTTTTAGCTGCCAAAAGATGGCAGAGGTCATCTGAGAAGAGAATGTTGGCACCTTTCATAAGCTCTGCTATTTTGGCAATCCTCTCTAAACCAGGATGGGCCCATAAGTGATGAAGAAAATCTTTGCTCAGTTTTTGCTGCTGTGCTGAAAGCAGAGTGGAGCCAAGGGGCACATGAGCACAACTGAGCCCAGGAGCTGTGTCCAGGATCCAGCCTGCCTGCCTCATCCAAGGAGACTGTTCCCTTCAGTTACACTAAATGCACTGGAAAGGTGCCTGAAGAAAACTGACAGTATTACAGGTCTTTTTTTTTTTTTTTTTTGCCAACGTGCACACTGTTTCAAAGAGATCAGGCTTGTACATGTAAAATAAATAAAAGGACAGAAAAGGCAGAAAAATCAGCACAAACAAAAGAAGCAAGCTATTAAGATAATGGGATTTTTTAAGAGAATGCTTCAGTGAAGCGTTATGTGAAAAGAAAATTGTTAGTGAACACGTTTAAACAACTCTAGAAGAGAAGGAGAAGTAGGAGAATGCCAGGTAAGGTGAAGTAAGAGAGGTAGAGAAGAGGTAAAGGGAGAAAGAACAGGTTAGGGAAGCCAAGAGCTGCCCAACACCCCTTTAATGTGTCACTGCAGCTAATACAAGAGACCCCAGGGAGCTGCCAAGGGCTCCATTTCAGGTCCCGCTGACTTGCAGCCAGCCAGAGGGGCCATGAAGGCTGCTTCTTCCCTGCTGCCCGTACCTGGAAAGGCAGGCAGCTCTCCAGTCTGGTCTCCTGGCAGTACTTGCCATCCTTCTTGGGTGAGAACCTTCCACTTTGCTAGTAGTGGATTTAAAAAAAGAGCTTCCCGAGGACTATCAGAATTGGGAAGGGGGATTGTCTGGTGTCAGTTAATGGTAGGGCAGAAGGAAAACAGAAAAACTTTGATGAGAGCAAAGAGAGACAAAGAACTGTTAAGAGTAACACTCCTAAATGGAAAAGATCACGGCAGAAGAATGCCTACAAGGCACTGGGCAGAAGGAACATTGTAAAGATGTAAGAAGATAAGACCTTGGGACAGGGAAACCAAACCCTTGATTGCTGGGAGAAAAGGAGATACTCTAAATCTCCAGAGGCAGAAAGAATCTTCAGTCCAGGAATGAGACGAAATGAAGACTGAGAAATGCAGTGTACAAATGAAAATGATCACAGTTGCTGGGAGATGCTAAGCAGGGAAGTGGTGTTTTGCTCAGAAAGAATATTGATAAGAAAAGGCAAGAAACAGATCCTTGGACAAAGGAACGACAAAGCACAGTTTCTTTATTCACTGGCACTAGTGTCCAAGATGCTGCTGGAACTTCTTTTGTGACTAGGACATAAGGACATGCCACTACCAACTGTCTGACATCTGACAAGACATGTACTCACACATAAGTTTAACGCGGGTAATATTTTATAATACCTTCTCTCAATTCATCAATTCGAGAAAAAGCCTAGGAATTTAATGATATGTAAAGTTTTGACTAAATTGACAAGTTTATTAGGACAAACAAAAGAAGAGCAAGGGCTGGAGCAAAGTCCTAACACACTGTTTCCTCAGCAAAAATAGAACAAACTAAGTGAAAATACAAAGAAAATTGAGAAAATGGCAAAAGCTTTTACAAGTACTTACAAGAAGTTACCTGTGTTATCACACAGGTGGACAGTAACATTCATGGTTGTTCTACTAAACAGCAGAGGACACACTAGACCTGGATGCAGGGGTGGATAGAGACTTGAGACACCTATATGGGCATAGCAGAGCAGAATAGCACAGATATTCAGGCACATTGGAAAATGAATAAACTACTGCAATATCTTCAAGCAGGCTGTTTATGAATTTTGGGGAATTAGAGTGAAAGAACTTGAGGCTTTGGTACAAAATAATGTTTTAGCAGAACATAATTGGTCACTGGTAAAGTATTCTTAGTCCAGACAAGACTCTTCAGGCAATACTTGAAACACCGGAAAAGTTTCAATCAGATGTTGTGCACCAGAAAATGCAACAATAGAACATAAATTTACAGGTGACTCAAGTTCATTAGTTCCATTACTCAGAAAACAAAAAAAACCAACTTAGTTTCAATAACATAATTTCAGCAGATAATGCCAGAATGTTTCAATGAGCATTTAACATTTTTCTCTTCTAACTGATCTATAAATAAGATGACAAAACAAGGATGTCACAAAGCAAGAATACAAATACGGGGTTTGTCAGAATCACATTGAACATAAGTAGATTACAGAGTGTTTGTGAACTTGGGGCAGTAGATGGCAAAGACAGTTTAAAATAAAAATCAAAAGTATAACCAGAAAATGCATACACTCCTGCTTGAATTATTATTGCTAACTTAGTTTTCAATAAATTGTGAGAGAAGGTGGTCATGTCACTACAGTTTTTATAAGTTTTTTATTAACTGTACACAGGTTTGGCTATATTAACTAATTTCCTTTTAATAAAAAAAAAATGAAAATCATACATGAGCAAAAGACTATAAACCTTCCATTTTTGATATCTCCTGCTTGTTGAATATGCAGACTATATAACTTCTGCAATCTCCTGACTAGCTACTATTAAAGGAGCCACACCCTCAAATTTCAAGACATAAAAAAAGATATTCCTATTGCAAATGCTTAATACATAAGTTTGCAGCTTTGTTTAACACATTACAAACAGCTTTCCCAGAACACAATTAATACGGCCCAATTCTTTCACTCTTAGTCTGAATACCGGTACTACTGAGCTCAGAGAGATTTTTTTTTTTAATACACAAGAGCAAAGCTAAACTGATCCCCTGGATTACACTCTACTGCTCTTTTGCAGTCCAATAAAGCTTGCCTTTGAAAATGGTAGAACAATACAGTTAGTCATTAACTGTCATGTTATGTCAGAACTGATTGGATGGGACCTTGGGCAACCTGAGCTAGTAGGTGGCATCCCTGCTGGTGGTGCTGGGGTGGCAGCAGGAACTAGATGATCTTCAAGGTCCCTGCCAACTCAAACCTTCCTGTGATTCTATGTTTCAAATGAAAAAGCTATATTATTAAAATTGACTTCAAACTTCTCAAGTTACTGTGTCAACAAAGGAAGACACACCCCTAAGTGAGATTCTAATTCAATTCCTAAATCACCACCCTCATTTTTGATCTCCACTTACATTCACTTTGGTCCTAGAGTAGCTTTTTGACCGCAGAGCAGAGAATTTAGAAAGCATTTTCTCCTTTTTTTACAAGGGAAAAAAAAAAAAAAAAGGGAAATAAGTATAAAAATAACAGTCAGAAGACTCATAAAAATTATCCTGCTCACCTGATTCACTATCCCGTTTCCAATAAAACTTGTTTTGGGATTGAGTGCAAGAAAAATGACAAATATAAAGTGTTGCCACTGATACATCTTGGGCAATTACCCACGTTATACATAATTACATATAAAAATATTATATATAACTACTTTATATTTTTAATTTCTTCCCACCTCATAAACCAGACAGGATTCCAAAAAGAGCAGAAGGACTACTGATTTCCTCATTGACTAAAAAAAGCAACTATTCAAAAACGTATATACAATTTTATAGCTGACTTACATATATGCAAGTTTTGGAGGAATGAGATGGACATAAGCTCTAATTCTATTGCATAATGATGGCCTAATTACGGATGAAACATTACTGTGCTTATGTTTTAAATATGGAAACTGGAACCAACCAGACACATCAGATATAAAAGCCCTCAAACACCAAACAGGATAGCATCAACTTCCATTTTTTGCAACCCATTTTTTATCCAATGTCCTGCATCTAATATTACCACAATGTCCCTGGCACACAGCAAATTTGGCTTACCCTGTGGCACTGTATTTGCTCATATAACAGGACTGACAAAGGAAAGAGAAAGGATCTAGAACAGTGAGTCAGAAGTAGACCATGGCAGATAAGGGAAAAAAGCTGGAATGAGGAGAGTGCATTGCCCTCCAGAGACTGGAGCACCATCCAAGGTCCAGTTTCATCATTCCTTTCCGGACAGAGCTGTGAAACCCCACTGGCTACAATCTCTGGGCCTTCATTACCTCCTTGCCCTCCTAGTCAGTCATTATATCCATCCCTCAGGAAGCAGCTGGTCTTTGCTGAGCCCTGAGAGTTAACTCAGAAAGGGACAGAAGGTGCAGGACGAAGCTGGAATGGATTCCTGGGCCCACAGGCAAAGGCTGTGGCTTCAGGCCTCAGGTGAGGCAGGTCAGGGCTTGTTAAGGCTGATTAGTGCAGTCAAGGCCCTGAAAGGTAAGGTGTAAAAACTACAATAGCAACACTTCTATCAGTTGAACAAGGTATCTAGTATCACAGAAACATGGCCAGGATTTGTGATCCTACTTCAGCATGTTATTTACCTACACATGAAATATCATTTGTACTATGAATTTTCTATTCCTACCTGTAAACACAAAGCCTAGAAGAAATATTTAAAGCAGTCTGGAAGAAATAAATCTCACATCCTGGATGACATCCACCGTAACGGACTATAAGGTATTCCCCAGGGAAGGTCCTCTTCTTTAGACCTGAGATGCAGGTAGGCACAAACAGGCTGCTAAACATGTGAATCAAAAATAATTCAGTTTGCATTATTATTTCACTTAAAATAAATGTCCTGTGTTTTTAACGCCACAAGAATCACAAAGATTTGCTTGTCTTCCTGTTTGCATCTTCTCGGCCGTGAACAGACAGGGGTTCTATTGCAGAAAAAAATCTACACAAAGGTAATTATCCAGTAAAAATACATTAAATAGAAAGATTGTTACACATTGTATTTCCCCCCAAAATATAACCTTAAAAAAAAAAGCTCAACTTACTGAGAATTTGCTGTTGATTATAGTGGTTTTGTGATTAGGTCTGATCCATATGTTTTAGAAGTTAATAAAAAATATAAAAATCACCTTTAAAAAGGAGGTATCTTTTCTAAACATACACAAATGCATGGTAGTATAATATGTCAGGGGAAAAAAAAAGCCCTCTGCCACATACTTAAATTATTTTACAACTTATTTTTATCTAAAAAAAAATACTTTGTCTTCTGCTGCTGTCCTCCATTCTTCACACACAGCTAATATATATCCCATAATCCTTGACACCATTGTAAGGAGAAAATAATTCCAATTATTTGGTTGATAAAAATCTGCTTTTTAAATGAAACACTAGGAAGATTCAGATCTAGAACAAGACTGACCCCTAGTGTTTTTCTTTCTTTTTTTTTTTTTTTTTTTTCCTTATACAAAAATAACCCTTCTTCAAGACAGGTCCTGCCTGTTTGACCAGTGGTCTTTTGATGGTTTGTCACCTGTCCTTACTGAATAGCTGTCATCCCTTGACGTCCATCAGGCACTTTTTTTTCCTTTAAGCCCAAACACATATGGACGTCAAACACCTTAAGTTTCTGCTGTCCACGGCTTGTGTTCACTTCTTTGAATGCTGTCTATAACTCTGTACTTGATATATGCTCAGAATGTTTCCCCTCACCGAATCACCCCCTGTCTTGTTCCTCGTTAAGTGTGTCACTAAATGCTCGCTGCACGTTCCGTAACCAGTAACGCAGCTCTGGGGTTTGAGCATAGCTATCTTTCCTGTTTTTAATGAGATACGGGGCTTATTACTATTCTCAAGTTAAAGGATTTCTGGGAAAGCATTAGGTTCACAACAAACGCTTGCAAACTTGGGGGAAATTTCCACTAGTAAGAGATTCAGTCTGGAAGGAGCACAAATAGGTATTGCATCCGCACTGTCCGCCTTCTCAGCCCCCCTCGCAGCGGATACAGAGGAGCGGGTGTTTCGAAGAGCTTTTATTATTTAGAAGGCGGCTGAGCTTTCTCGGGTTGCTGCCGCACATGCTTCGGTTTAGGAAAGCCGACTGAACTGACTTTGCCTGGTACTCACGTCCGGAGAGGACTTTGGGAGAGCGGCTGGCGGGGGCTGTCAGGCGTACTTAACTACTTTGGCCAAGGGAATTCTGGAAACCCTCGCCCGCCTCTCCTGAGCCGCAGCAGGGCTGGTACCTGGTATGGGCTTCGGAGCAGCCGCTCCCGCCGTGGGACAGCCGGAGGGCAATCGCAGCCCCGCACGGCCCCAGCCGATCCCTCTCCCTCACAGCCCGCCCTGAAGGGTTTAGAGCACAAATCCCATGAGGAGCAGCTGAAGGAGTTGGGGGTGTTTAGCCTGGAGGAGGTTCAGGGGGACCTTATCACTCTTTACAACTACCTGAAAGGAGGCTGTACCCAGATGGGAGTCGGCATCTGCTCACAGGCAACCAGGTATAGGACCAGGGAACATAGTATCAAAATGCGCCACCTTAAGGTTGGACATTAGGAGGAATTTTTTCACAGGGTAATTAGACAGGGTGAGTCTTTACAGAAAGGGTGAGTAGACTGTCCAAGGAGATGGTAAAGTCACCATCCTTTGAAGTATTCAAGAAATGACTGGACGTGGCACTCAGTGCCATGGTCTAGTTGGCATGGCGCTGTTTGGTCACAGCCTGGATTCAATGATCCCAGAGCTCTTCCCCAACCTGATTCATTCTGCGATTGTGGGAAGATGGCGACACTCCGCGCGCGCTCGCGGCCAACGGCCGCCATTGGCCGCCCGCCATCGCCCCGCCCCGCCCCGGCCCCTGCCCCGCCTCCAGCGCGCGGGCACGAGCGCGCGCCCACCCGGCTTTCTCGCGAGATCGGGAGTGGCCCGCGCGCTTGGTTTGAAGCTGCGCGCGCGGACGCTGCGGCCGTTGCCGGTGCGCGCGCGGGGCTGTGAGGGGTCGGTCCCGGAACTGCTCCTCGGCCATGGGAGCCAAAAAGAAGCTGCTGCAGGTCCGGGAAGCCTTTCAGCTGGCCCAGAAGCCTCACCAGAACCACGCGAAGCTCGTGGTAGCTTTGAAGAGCACTTATGCTCAGGTACGGCTGCCCTTGGGCGGCCCGGCGCGGGGGGAGCTGAAGGCCCCAGCGGGTGCTCCGGTGGTCCCCTGGGGGGCAGGGGCCGCCTCCGCAGTGTTCCCCTAAAACGAACACCAGTGTGCTTAAGGAGACCCCGCGACTTAAACAAAAAGAACCCCCAACCCTCCCCAAAGAACCCGCCCAAATGCTGCAAAACCAAGCGGCTGAACTGTTCCGCACAGTTGTCTCCTGCGAACGCGGCGGGAGAGCTGCCCTCAGATATTGATGATGCCGCGGGAAGGTGTTTGGATACCCGAGATGTAGGTGTGACACAGGATGTAATGGATGGGGATGTTGACTGTCGTCCTGAAATCTGTCAGCCGGGTGGAGCCCCGCGCTCGTAAGGTGCCCGCTGTGGAGTAGCAGCAAGATACTCACTGAGGAGAGCACGACAGCGGGTGTGCCCCGACTGCTGGTTGTAGCCCTTTAAGATTTTAAATTTAATTGGAAGCTGCCAATTACAAGCCCACTTATTTTATTTTTCTGTGGTACAGCTTTGAAAGATGAACTGGGTAATCTTTTGTTGTGGTTTGATTTATTTTTTTTCCAGTTGGATGATAAAGAAGGCTTTAATGAAAAATTCATTCATTTCCTCAAGTATGCTATGATAATCTACAGACGGGAACCAGCAGTGGAACAAGTGATCAGTTTTGCAGCTAGATTTGTTACTTCATTCTATCAGACGGAGAAAGAAGATGGTAGTGAGGAGGGAGAAGAAGATAATTTACTTCTGAATTATGTGTTTAAATTTCTGCTTGAGGTACAGTTAGCATTTATTCTTAAATGTCTAACATAACAAACGGAAACTTTTTGCAGTGGGGAAAACTTGCTGATACTTGAGACAGTATTTACAAATTAGAGCTTAAAAAGTGAAAGCAAAACAAAGCTAGTGCTTGACTAGTAACACCATCCCCATTCCCCCAACACAGAAAGATCCATCACATCCCCCAAAATAATCCAACAACTGGATTTCAAAATTTGGGCCTTTGAGAAAATGTGAATATTCTCCTGTTTGGCTGTCAGATACGTCACTGTAGGCTTTGCTATAGGTACACTTAAAAGCATGAAATTGTGAAAGCGTGGTGGAAATTAATTTATACTCTTCTGTTGACAACAAAAATATTAAAATATCTTCTGTACAACTGTGGTTGGCATATGTATTATTATTCCTTTCTGCTTATTGCAAGTGTTACGTAGAAAGATAAGCAGTTCCAATAGCATGAACACACAAATAGAATTACACTTTCCTAAACTATTGATTTGCCATGGAAATATTATTGATCAGGCCTAAGATAACTAATCATAATTGCTAATGTCTTTTTTTCTTCTAATGTTTCATGGAGGCAGAGCAGTAAGTTGGCTAATGCACTGCAGGCTGCATGCAGTGGTCACCATGCTGCTTCCTTTGTGAAGGCACTGCTGATTTTCTGAAGTCACTGATCCAGGCAATGGGCTGTAATTGCTTTTCAGTTGTGGCTTTTTAATCTTAAAATTAAATTGGAAAGGCTTTTGGAACACAGACGTGCATATTTCGTTTACTCTGTAGAATAGTAGTCACTTAGATGTGTGTATTAATAGCCTTATGTTGGAGATGAGAAAAGTGTGATTATTGAGAATACCTTTTTCTTCTTTCCCTAAGTCTCACGATGCAAACAGCCATGCAGTTAGGTTTCGAACCTGTCAGCTTGTTAATAAGATTTTGGGAAATATGCCAGAGAATGCCGAGATTGATGATGACTTATTTGATAAAATTAATGAAGCTATGCTGATTAGACTTAAAGATAAATTTCCAAGTGTGAGAATTCAAGCTGTCTTGGCCCTGTCAAGACTTCAAAATCCTAAGGATGAAAACTGCCCTGTTGTTAATGGTAAGTAATATTGGTCTCTCTCTTTTGTCTAAGAACATTTGTTAATTTACCTTACCTTAAAGCATTTTAAAGCTTGCTTCTTTTTTTTTTTTTTTAGCATTGAGTAAATGGATTTTAGAGAGTATTCGTGTAATAATTCATAAATTGAAATTCTTTGCCAAAGGAGATGGAAGGTGCAAGTGTTGTGTGTGTTCAAGGGGAAAAGACAGAACTGTTAGGAGAGATCTGCTAGACAGTCATACTGGGCTCAGGCTGCTCTGTGAACTGAATGTACGAATAGGATTGTGAAAATGTCTTGTAAACTAGAGTGGAGGTGTACAATACGTGTGTTCAATTCTTGCTCTCTAAGGAGCCTTTGGTACTGTACAAAAACTCTTAGAAGAGTAGAGATGGTAGAGAAAAAACTTTTGTTGTCTTGAATTAGGATCACTTTTCTAGAAGAGATTAGCATCTCTGCAACACAGGTATCTTGATGATGTTTGTGGGTTTCTTTGTGTATGGTATGATTCTTGACTAAGCTTCTACTTCCTTTGCCTCAAGGTAGACAAAATGTAGGTTTATACCAGCACAGCTGGTATATAAATTGTACCCTGATTAATCTTTACATAATTGACTTTTCTGAAGAATTAGTTAGTTGGAGTTTTCTGTTGTTAAGGTGCCTTCTTTGAAATTTTATTTTCTAAGTGTTTTTTATAGTTTACTTATTTAGGAGTACATAAATTTCATAGTTAATTGTTGTCTCACAGAGCAAGATGAATTCATGTACACTCAAACTAATTTTATGGTTGCTTTTAATTTTGAATAAGGTTCAAGAATATAATAAAAAAGCATTATGTGAGGGATTTACTGTAAGAATTTTGTTAGGCTTAATGGAGATTGCAGTTTTCCATTTATAGGACAATTTGAGGATCTACTTCGAAGGTAATGAAGAAGTACAACTAGTGAATAGAGGTCTTAAAGAGCCAATATTTGGAAATATTTTTTTCCCCCTGGTACATGACAAAGTGGCTATGGATGGCATCCAGACTAGCAATTTTTGGAGTTATTAACTGAAGATCCTACTTATGATTGGGACATTATTTCTTTTGACAGCATAGCTCAGCATGTAGTTACCATAAAATCAAGGTTGTGACCTTGAACAGTTTCGTAAATGATCAGCTCTGCAGGGGCAGGAGAGGGGTTTTGGTAACAGCTGCTGAATTTTTTTTCAAGTATTTTCTGTTTTTCTATGTTTCAAACTCTTATGAAAGCATTATTATGACTTTTATTTTCAGTTTACAGCACATTGCTTGAAAATGATTCAAACTCAGATGTGAGACGTGCAGTGCTCTCATGTATTGCTCCATCAGAAAGGACTTTGCCAATAATTGTAGGCCGCACAATGGATGTAAAGGAGGCTGTCAGAAAGCTGGCATATGAGGTAAATTGGATCACCTAACATTAATTTCAAAGGCTGACTTAGGAAAAAGGCTTTAAATCTTTTATTATATTTCACTTAACATTAAGAACAGTTAAATAATTTATTTTCATTTACCAAAATTTTGAGGGGGAGTGATTTCATACAAGTTTTCTAATTAAAACTGTTGAACTTGACTGTAGAACTTGCTTGATAGAAATTACTTTTGTGGTAGAATTTGTCTGTTGAAGATCAGGCAGTAACAGCATAAATTACATATGCAGTCTACTGGTTTTTATCTATGCATTTTGTGATGTTAATTGAAGCAAATTTGCTTCTCTGTTTTTACATAGTAGATGTTAGGACCACAGCAGTAGTAAAAAATTGCATGGTTTTGGTATTGCAATTTTAAGAAGTATCAACCCTTACTTATGTTTACATGTAGAGGTAAGAAACTATGCTAACATGTCTGTTTCTTATGCAGGCATCTTAGGCAAGATCTTGAAACAAAATGTTCAATTTTTTCACACAGAATTATCTTCTGCTTTTTTTATCTTAGATGATTTTTTTTTTTTAAAACTGAATCTCTGTGTTAGTAGGCTTTCTAAGAAAAGTACCTACTTCTGTAATTTATTGCAGGTATTCATTACTCTGGGCACTTTAAAGAGAGAGGGTAGTTTTCGTGTCCAGGTGTTACATTCAAGCAGAGCTAATGAGCTTCTAAGCTATGTGTTAATTTTGTTTATTTTACTTTACATTTTCTTCCGTGCCTGAGGATCTGCTTGTTAATGTGTTGGTACAGTGCTGTTGGTATAGGCGTTACAGGTTTCTATTGGTACAGGATTTCTGTGGATGGTTAAAACTCAAAGTGTAAAACCATAGGCAGGTAATGAATTCGTTTGTTATAATTTGTGGAAATGTATTTTAATGCCTTAATTATTTTTAAGGTTTTGGCAGAAAAAGTTCACATAAGAGCTCTGACCATAGCACAGAGAGTTAAATTGTTGCAACAAGGACTTAATGACAGATCTGGTAAGAGATCATATGTTTCTTAACATCTTAATAGAAATGTTTGAGAGAGAATACTTTCTATTGTGTTGGGGTGATGTATGTGCAGCCGTGATGGCAATAAGGGGCTCGAAGGGAGTAATGAGGTACCAGGAGGTGTTTAAACTCATGAAGTCTGCTTGCTGCTTTGGTTTTCCAGGCCCCTTATAGTGAAAAAAATAGAAAAGAATTGCACTTTCAAAAAACCTGAAAGCCAGTGAGCTTTAAAATAGGACCAAATGCTATTAAAATTAAAAACCGATAATGTAATTAAACACAGAAGTAGAAAAACCTAATTAATTTGGTGTATTCGGAAATAGTTCATTACAGATATTTTTGTAACTAGTAAATGTATGAAAGAATTTGAATGTGAACATTAATACCTGTTTGAAAATATTTCCTATGTGCTTTCAGAGAGAAATCATCTCAGATGGTTTTTTTTGTTTAACTAGCTTGAATTTTCTTTTACTGAATCTTTGACCCTTATGCCTTTCACCATGAAGCAGCCTTATTCTTTTTGATGTGTTTTGTACTGTATGACTCTATAGAAAGAGCCATTCAGAATGTACCCATAATTGTGTGTGGTGGTATTGCCAAAAGATCAAAAGGTCACATGCATCTGAGTGAGACAGTTTTAGCCTGCCTACGCAGAACACTGTTTTGGTTTTTTTTTCCCCCAAAGCAGCAATTATAGACATGAATTTCACAATAGAAGCTACTAGTTTTACTGAGTGCTGATGTGTAACCCCCCCCTACTTTGTTTGGAAAGTCTGCACGAAGTTGAATTTTACTCTGAGAATTTCCCTTGCTGAGTGATGTGCTACTTGGGAATTCTGAGAATTCTGATCTATGTGGATATTCACTTAGAAAACAAGACTAAGTACTGTGTTCATTGGGAACTAGAGCTCTTTAAGGTGTGTCATGTCTGCATATGTTTTTATTGCTCTGCTTTTATTTTTGGCTAGCTGGGGATCATATTCTGTTCTTGACAGGAAAGGAAGAGACAATCAGATGAGTCCTTTCTTATGCTGTATAGAACTACACTTTAAAAGACCACCTTCTTCTGTATAAGAAGTTTTAGTCACTTTGCCCCACCTATCCTGAATTGTTCTGTAGTTGCCTACTGAAGTTTGCCATGTTCCGTTTTTGAAGTCCAGCACTGAAAAACTCATGTTCTGAATTACTGTTTCTTACTGATATACTAGTTTGCTCTTTGATCTAACTAGTTGCTGCTTGTCTGCTGGCTGCCATCACTCCCCCAATAATGCTTGGTCTTGAGTGATGCTTCTTTAGGGTGAATGCATTTCTCTTAGTAATCTTTCCAAACTGGGGAGGAAGCTACTTTCACTAATTTTTCATGTGATCTTCACTTGTCAGGAACAAGGATTTGTTGTATTCCCTTAAAGAGAAAATACAGCCTGTCTATGGTTTTCAGTGACATTGAGGCATTCAACATAAAGAAGTGCCTTTTTTGATCCAGGACAGATACTTTCTCTCTTAGTGTCTCTCTCTTCCTTAGGATGATTCTCCATCCCAGCTGTTGAGGACTTTTCTTTTTCTTGACACCTAGAATCACAGGGGAAGACATCTGCCAGTGTATGTAGTTTGTCTGATATCATATGTTCTCTGCTGGGTAAAACAGGCTTATATTCCAAATTGGCTATTCTATATTGCAAATATTGCAAACCCTATAACCCTGAATATATATATATCTTTATTGAATTTGCTTATCTGTGTAACTCCTGAGCTAACAAATGAGGAACCTGCTCATTCAAGGTACCTACATTAAAATTTTGGATGTTTTTCCATATTGGCTTCAGAACAAGGGCTTATAATTAAATCAGATCTAGAATACATAATCCAGATTCTGCTTAGTTCTGCTTTTCAGGGTGAGTTCAGCTCTTACTCTACTGTATTCTACTAATTTATGCTTTTCACTTTCTTAGAGAGATTTCTTATTCTTAGGACATTAATTTAGCTTTTTCAAGGCCTTTTTACAGTTCTTTTTGAACTCTTAACAATATTTAAGTGTTGCATTTATTATCATGAGTTACATATAAGAGGAAAGATGAATGTTGTCAATGTGTGTGGACTTTGTTTCCTTTATTCTGGATATTGTTGTCTGAAATATCCTAAGAGCATACTTCTTTTATTATTCCTAGCTCCCTAATTATTATGTTTTTACTTCCACCAGACTATTAGCCTTTCAACTTTCCTGCTTAAGTCTGGGTGAATGCATTAATGATGTATATATTCTGGATGTTCCCATAAATACTTTTTTCCTTGATTAAATAGTACTCTGTTGATCCAGGAACTGTTTCTTGTGGTGAGGAGGGAGTTAAAGTGTCATATGTAAACTTCATAATCCATTCTTATAATTGAATTAGTGTGAGAATTCTATACGTCAATTCAGACGTATTGTCCTGCCTCCAAAAGTGGCCAGTTCCTGAAATACAGCAAGTATATAACAATGTTACCCAGAACATTTGGGACTGGAGCATTTCTCTTACGAGGAAAGGCTGAGGGAGCTGGGCCTGTTCAGCCTCGAGAAGAGAAAACAGAGGGAACTTCATCAATGTCTGTCAGTATCTGAAGGGAGGGTGCCAGGAGGATGGAGCCAGGCTCTGCTCAGTGCTGCCAAGCAACAGGACAAGAAGCAGTGGGCAGCAACTGATGCACAGAAAGTTCCACCTGAACATGAGGAAGAATGTCCAAACACTGGAACAGGTTGCCCAGAGAGATTGTGGAGTCTCCCTCACTGGAGATACTCAAGAAGTGTCTGGAGGCAATCCTGCACCACGTGCTCTGCTTGAGCAGGGAAGTTGGACCAGATGACCCACTGTGGTCCCTCCCAATCTTATCTATTCTGTGATTCTAATTCTGAATATTTCTTTGTTGTACAGGAGTTTGTGGTTTGCAGATTTTCTGGGTTGAGGTGCTGTCCTTAGATGTAAAAGTTTTTTGGATATAGGTTTTTTTTAATTCCCTGTGAGGGGAAAAATTATATTGCCTCAAAAATGGGGCAGGTAGTTCTTGTTCAACTGGGTTTTTCTTTATTTTAGGTAATGTTAAGTTTAACTGTATAATAACTTTTTTTGCAAAAAGACTTCTGTAGTTAAATGTTTTGTGAAAGTATGTTTAAAATTTGATATTTTTTAAACTTTGTTTTAAACTGTTTGAATTCCTGTATTATTAGATGCCATTAAGGAGGTAATGAAGAAGAAGCTACTTCAAGCCTGGTTACAGTTCAGTGAAGGGGATGTTTTAGAATTGCTTCATAAACTGGATGTAGAAAACTGCCCAGAAGTGGCCATCCCAGTACTAAATGCTATGTTTTCATTATCTCCACTTCATGACATTGTTCAGAACTGTAAAAACCTTGACAGCAGGTATGCAGAGCATTTTTCATTTCCAAAAGATGAGTATTCTGTATGAGAACATAAAACTAAAGTCCTTTTAACCTCTTAAGATACTGGCACATTTCCAGAGGCTGTAAGAAAGTTACTTCTCTATTATTGATGCTTTTTAAAGCCAGCCAGGCCCACATCTCTGGCTTTGGAGTGCAATGCATGTAGCATCTACTGATTTCGAAACATCTGTCATGCTACTAACTGGAAGGCAAGGCACTTCATATGGTACTGTGTATTTCCCCCTATAATACAGAGTAAGATTTTGCTATTGCTTTTATTTTGCTTTTTTTGACAGTGACAATTTGTCATTTAATTTTATCATCTGAGATTAGTCTCCTACCACTGTTCAAAATCATTCAGTTCTGATTGGTCTGATTTTAATCCTGAGCAAAATGAAGCTTCCATTCTGAAGAACTGGGCTATCTGAGAATTTTTTTAAGAAGTAGATCTGTTAGACTAATGAAATTTTGAAAAGTAAGTTAAATCATTCAGTTTGTAATGAAGCTTACATTCATTTAATTTATGGAAAAAACTAGCATTGTTTTTGTATGAAGTTTCTGAGTACAGCTTGCATGGTGCAGTATCAGAATGATAAATGGCTAGATTTTTGAAGTCTGTGATTTCTGTTTGTTAAATTTACATTTAAATAAAGACCTGTCAGATTAATGAGAAGCTGTCAAATTAATGATCAGTTTTCATCTACATGTTGCTCAGGTGTTTTTTGGCTGGGTTTTTTGTTTGTTTTGTATATGAGCAATCCAAACCAAAACCAAAATTGTTGTTGATAGGTTAAAAGTAAAATGGGATTCAAGGGAGTAAAAAGTACCACTGCAGTGATACTGTCTTTTCTGTTTTGAGGTAGAATTAATGCTCAACTTAATGTTCTGCTTCTGAAAACAAAGATTAATTGCCATACTTGGCATGAAAAATACTATGAGTCTAAAAAGAATTGGGGGTCCCATGATGGATGATCTACCTATGATGGCAGATGGATAATGAGCTTACAGAGTTGCTGAGAAGCAGTCATATTACATTTTGCATTTGACATACTGTGATTGCTACTCTATTATTGTGTGAAGATCTTGTGTTAAGAATGGGAGAAACAATTCATAGACAGAAGCTGAAAAATATTTTAATCCAGTTGTTTCATTTCTGCTGATTAATGGTATTCAGTTTTTCAGACTTGTGCAGCAATAACAATGTTTCATAAAGTACCTGGGTGGTTGCTCTAGAAGGTCTGAAAGGTTGGGCAGAATGTTTCTGCAAACTGGTGTGAACGGCCTTAATTAAAAAACTGAGAAGGGCAATGTCATGAATGGCTTGGGGAGCTCTGTTTCCTCAAGAGAGAGAAAGTTATTTTTCTCAGTCTATAAGTGTTTCTGTGGGGAATACCTTTGACCGGGTTTTATTTGCATTTGAGGAAATAATCTTTATTTCTTATTTTCTAATACTTCTGCGTATTTACTGTTTCAGACTCTTTTATTCATCTCTTCATATTGGTTTGTTTATTTTTGTTTAGAAAACTGATTCCACTGGAGGATTTAACAGCTGAGAATGTGTTATTTTGGAGATGTCTTTGTGAATATCTAAAATCAAAAGGTGAAGAAGGTGAAGTTTTACTAGAAGAGGTGTTGCCAGAACCAGCTATATACGCAGATTATTTATTGAGGTACATTGCATTTAAAAATAAATCTCTTACCACTAAAGTAGAATATAATTATTTTATTCAAATGTTCAGGAATCCTCCAAACTCAAAGTTGTGCTTGAACAGTGATTTTAGCTTTTCTTCACTTTTTTAAAAAAGATTTTTGAGAGATTTTTAGAGCTTGCAGAAACCGACACTTCTTCTATTGTTGTCATTTGTGAAAATAAAATAAAATTTGGCTGCTGTCTCTAGGGGAAGCATTTTTGAACTGAAACTTTCTTCCTCTTTTGCCGGCTCAGGCAGGCATGCTTCCCAAAAGCTTATGTTTGAAGGCAGTGACAGAGGTGCAAAACGAGTTACGGAACAGTTGTTTAACTGGAGGGCGCAGGAGGGTGGTAATGAATGTTTTGTTAAGGCAGTATTTTCACCAAAGCAAAGAAATGGTAATTTTTTTTTTTTGTCTTTGTGGGATTCTTTAGTCTTAACATAAATTTTGTTTGTGAGCATGGATAATGCTGGGAAATCTTAACTAAGATGCTGTGCCTGTAAAAGAGTAAATCTTCCTGAAATGCTTATAAATCAGATCTGCTGAAAAATGCATTGTATTGATGGCTGTTTCTAATTAAAAATATGCATATTCTTTTCTCACTGTACTGGGTGTCATATACCGGTAGTAATTACAGAAGTCATTGCTACTTTTCAGTGTGGAATGTGTTAACACGTTTCATAAACATTTAATAAATGAAGCATCTGTGCTTCCTTAGCTTTGAAATGTATATCCAATCTGGTGGGTATAAATTTATTCATTCATTCATAATTAATTTAACAGTTCACAAAATATTAGTTTTTCAAAAAATTTGTTTTTCAAGAGAACATTTGTTCTCTTTCCATCCAATCTTACTCGAAGTGCCTTCAGTTACATTACCGTTCAGGGTGAGGCTAAAATTCATCAGGTTTGCTAGTAATTGTTTATGGTATCAGCTGTCAAACTCTTCATTGTTGAGCTGTGCCCCCAGTTGTTTCAGGTAGGATTTGCACTTTTACAATCCTCTGGTGTACAGTGTACAGTTGTGCAGTGCACTGTGAGGGTGTTGGTTAGGAGGAGCAAGAACATGCAAGTCATTGGTCCTTCAGAAAAAAAGCAGGATTGTGAGCTGCATTTAGATACTCACTGTTACCGGGTGCAGGCAAAATTATTATTAAATGATCAGAAACACTTAATTTTCATTTCAGATGTTCTTAAATACTACTTAAATGCAAAGATTTTTTGTCCCAAATTTGAAGAAATTTTAAAAATTTGCTAAAAATAACAAGCTGTTGCTGACAACTATCTATAAAGCTATGGTAGAAAAAAGCATCTTTTTCACAGCTCATGTCAATATATGAATTATATTTTGCAACATTTTATTCAGTACTGAATTTTGTACATTATATGTTTCACTCCAGATTTTCTGAATATGTGTAACTTTCACTGATAGATAAAATTTTGATAAAAGAACAATTGAGTGTAGAAAAATAAAGAAATGGAACAAACTGATTACCCTTTTCATGAGTTTATCTGATAACAGATTGTTATTCAAATATGATGACATATTTGATCAGGTTAAGAATTCACTGTATACTTTCATGATTTTCTTGTATTTTGTCATGTAGACAATATAACAGTTCTGAACTTGTAAAAAATACATTGTACCTAAATATGCAGAAAATAGTAAGAAAAATGGTACATCTATACATTTGTTCCTAAGTTACCTTTATGCATTTTTACAGAACTGAAATCACATGTACAAGCATTACTTGACATTTTATGTTTCTTATTGTATTACATTCACAAAATGGATTTTTAAAATGAAGTGCATTATTTTGAAACTGTACATTATTTGGTATAAATAACTTTCTGAAAATACTGATCTATTAAAAGAACATAATCATTAATTTTTAAGGTTTGTACCTAGCATAACCACTTGTTTATACAGGACAAGAAAGTGGTGGGATTTTTTATTGCGGGTGGGGGAGGAGTGTTTGGAGTGTGTTTATTTATTTACTTACTTGTTACTGTCCAACAGTGAATCTGAATGTAATTATATCTGTTCTGTTTGGATTCAGTTATCTTCAAAATATGCCAGTTCTTGGTGAAGAACAAAAAAAGGACTTTAATTGTTTTGTAAACCTGATGACAAAAGAATTTATAGGCCAACAACTGATTCTAATCATAGGCTGCATGGATACCATGGAAGAGGGAGGAAGGTAAACTTAAATAGAAATTTGTGGTACTAAGCTTATGACATTCATGCCTAAGGATAGGCATAGAACCTCTGCTGGGAAAGAACCTGATCAAACAGACAAACTACAGTTCTAATGCTAGCTGAAATGGAAAGCAGTCTCCTTAATGGAAGTGGTCCCAAAATTGTGCCAAATATTGTCTGCTTACTTTTATGGAAAAGTAAGTTCTAATGCAGATTCAACATTGTTAGGGGAGAACAAATTCATAGTTTTTCATAAATTCATAGTTGTTTTCATAAAGTATCATTGAAATTATGAAATTACAAGACTGTTTATTTGAAGCATAGTATGTAAAAAATAAAAGGAGAAAAATGGATTGCTTCACAACAGATATAGTAAGTAGCCTGTTTGTTTCTTGTGTTTCTAAGCTATAGTCTGCTAAGGCCTAAAAGGCTAAAAATATCTTAGATACCAGCCTAAACTGGACTGTGTTATAACTGAGTCATTCTTAGAATTTGAACAGCCTTTTGGTGTGAAGTAAGATGAGCGAATGAATTTGGAAAGTCATACCATCATACCAGGCATTTTGTGAAAACTTGCAGTTATGATAGTATAAACATAGCAGTAAATTCAAACTCTCAGTGGAATGTGTAAATGTGCATAAGACTGGCAGGATAGTTTAAGTTCTAATTTTTTTTTTTTTTTTTTTTTTTTTTTTTTTTTTTTTTTTTTTAGTTTTGAGTCAGATAATTTCCATGAGAGCATTCTGCAGTATTGATACTGTTCTCTGCTGGTATGATTTTTCTTTGGACAGTATTGACACCTGATTAAAAAATTCAGCATTTTCTAATCAAGAAAAACCAGGTTAAATCAGTAAAAGACAAACATTGCTAAGTAAGAAGATACATTTGGCAGTTAACGTAGCTATGGAGAAAAGTTTCTCTCATACTGTATTATAAAGTCTTCATCTTGAAGTTCATAGCGTAGTAACTCTTATGTCTTCCATTTTCTTGAATAAGCAAACATTGTTTGGTTTTTTTTTTCTCTAATGCAGAAAGCATCTGTTGGTTATTTTACAAAAGATTCTCATTTTACCTTCAACCTCACCAGCACTTATACCTTTGCTTGTTGAAAGATTGCTCAGTATCATTACGGATGAGGACAGAAGGATTCAAGTTGTAAGTAATTGTAAAGCTTGATTTCTGGTCTGTCTTCCCCATAAATCAAATGGCCTTTATGAAGCATTGTAAAGGAAATATCAGTATTTAAATATTGTCTCCTTCCCCCTTGGGGGTATTTTTGCGGGGGGGGGGGGATGTTGTTATTATTTTGGTTTTTAGCACAGCTGCATTTTGTGGTTTTCTAGAGACCTTTATGTTTACAGATATGACTGGTGGTGTAAATGCAATCCTCAAACTAGGAAAGTTACACTTCAGAAGTCTGTTTCAGAATACTTTTTCATAGTAGATGCAAAGTGTTTTGACAAAAACATTCAAAGTAAAGATGATGTAGATTTCCAGGTTTCATATTTCTCTTCCCTCCTGTTAGCTCAGATAGGTACTTGTATTAGTTTGAAAACAAACCAGTGGGAGGCACCAAGTCAGAATAACAATTTAATAGGGAAATTTAAAAAAAACCATAAAGGCAGAAAGCACTGGTTTAAACTGACAGAGTCAGGATACAACCAGACACGCTGTTAGTCAGGGTGAGGGTAGCAGTCCGATAAAATGGTGGCTGCAGTCCTCCTGAAGTGGTGGATGTGGTTCTGTTGAAGTGGTGATCCTGTAGAAGGTTCTGCCCTTCCTCAGAAGGTCCAGTGGTGGCTATATAGTTCTTGTCCTCTGGAAATCCAGTGGAAAGGTTGTCTGTGGTGTTTGGAATCTCAGATTATATCCAGGATGGAATGCTTGGTTCCTCCCTCTGCGTGGAGCATCTCACAATGGGATGATGAATCATGGGGCCAGGCGTTGATGGGCTCATTAACAGAAGATGGTCCGGAGGGAGGAGGCAAGGAGACACTGCCCCACCTGGTTTCAACAGCTCATGAGGATGGTAATAGAATACACTGCAACCCAGGACAGTACTTAAGGTCGTCTTCCTTGCTTACCCAGCTGAATGGGAGAAAATGGGATTGAAATGTGCTCATAGTCACATTATGTGTTGTCAAGTTGAGGGTTATTTGCAGGGAATGAGCTGGTAAGAGAAACTGCATGGATGTGCTAGACTTTTTCAGAATTATAATATTTTACATTTGGGAAAGTTAAATGCTTAGTATGTATCTGAACTGAAATTAATGGCACTAATATACTGTTTGTAACAATAGATTGCAGAAATTACATCTGAAGTTCGTGAGCCAATTGTTGCAGTCGACCAGCCTGTTGATGCTGCTGAAATAAGAAAGCAGAAGCTTAAGGTGAGCAGATTTTGGTTAATAAGAAAAATACTTTTTTAAGCTTAACGATCTAGAGTTTTATATAGTAGGTTAATATTGGCTAGTGTCAATAGTGTATCATTGGCTAATACTACAGAGATTATTATAATAATTTTCTTTTTAATTTGTATTTCAGCTGGCTAAAATAAAAATGAAACTTATTGAAGCAAAAAACGCTTTGGAGGAATGCATTACTCTTCAGGATTTTAATAGAGCAGCAGTATTAAAAGAGGAAATAACTGAGTTGGAACGCACAAAAAATGATCTAATAAAAGCAGCAGAGCAAGCTGAAATTAAAGAAATGCCTGTGGAGAAGGTATCTTCCCTTCTTGTATTCTTAAGTGCTGGTTATGTTTTAAAATGTCTTCATAGTTTTAAAAGAAAGTGTAGCTTGGCCTTGTCTCAAATACATTTTAAAAATTGAAGCCAAAATTTGTGGTATTAGTGTTCTTCTGCAAGTATAGAAGCTGATAGTATGCTCTAGCAAAAAAGGAATTGCAGTTAAACTGTTGTTTTGTCTTTGAATAACTAAATAATTCTAAAAGGATCTTGATCTTACGCTTTTTACTCTTAACTAACAGAAAACATGAAAAGGAATTTATTTTGATCATAGCTTATAGACAGATGATGATTAATATTCTTGCACAAAAAATGTGTGGTGGACAGGAAATGTTTATTTGGGTAGGGACAGATTATGATTAATGGCCCCATTCATCTTATCATAGCCACCATTTGTACTGATAATGTTTTTCTCTTTTCCCTGAACAACTTGAAGAATGATCCTGAAACACTGTTGAAGTGTCTGATCATGTGCTATGAGGTTCTGAAGATCATGTCACTTTCTAAAGGAATCAGTCCAATCATTTATGAAATCATTCAATCTCTGGTATGTAGGAATACAAAATAATGTTTACGTTATAGTGAAAATGGATACATCAAAGCTGACCCTTGGATGCTGGCAGGAGGGTTTGTGTTTGTTTCAGAATGACTTTGCTGTGTTTGGTACTTTTAAGCTTTGCCAGAACCTAGTGTTTTAAGGGTGAATACACATAATGCTGTTCTGAGCTCCTATGCCATAACTGGTTGTGTCAGAGAGATACTGAAATACAAGAGGCAGATGATGAATATTTGACAGATGTGTGACAGGGCTGAATTATACTGTGCCAAGTGGGGTGCTTAGATGTCTGCTTACTGCCCTTAATTAATTGGATTTTCTATCAGCCAATGTTCTGAGAGCTCTAATAGAGAACTTTTAAGGGTGTTACTTGTTTTGTTTTGTTTTGGCTTTAATTTTTGTTGGTTGTTTCTAGTCAAAAGCTTTTTAACTAGGAGAGACTGGAACTCACATGGACCTTTCTTTCCTTCCATGTACAAGGAAAGATTCCCCTCACCCTGCTTCCATTTTTTTAGGATCTTCAAAGAGCAAAATATTTTTGTATTGAAGAATAAGGCAGTGGTATTATTGGACTCTTGTAGTCTACAAGATACACTTCCTAGTTTCCATTGAGAAAAGTATGGATTTTTCTCCTAAATATCACAGACTTTTAACTGTTAGTGAATGTATGGAAAAAGAAAGGAAAAAAGTAACATGACATCATATGAATGGTGCATCTGTGTCAGAATATTCTGTGCAATTCTTATCCCATCTATTTAGAAAGTTTATATTTGAAGTTTATATTGGAAGTAGTCAAGAGAAGGGCAGGAGGGAAAAGTATGAAATGGCTGCTATTGAAGAATGTCTAAATGGGTTCTCTCTTCGTAACCTGGAGAGGACTTAAGGGTAAGGGCCTGAGAGAGGGCAGAAGTCATAAAACATGGGAGAAAGTGAGTGAGGATTGGTTGATCACCTCACAAACCTATGCACTAGCAAGATTAGAACAAATGAAATGAGTTGCTCCTTCACCTAATCTGTAATCTATGGAATTCCTTGTCACAGGATGTGTGAACACTTGGATATATCAAGGAAGACTGAGCAAGTTCAAGAAAAATAAATATGGAGTGATTAGGTACATAGGAACAACCTGGTAGCTCTGGTGTCACTCAGCTGCAAATTCTTGGGACCTTGACAAGAATTCTTAGGAAGTATCTACTTATTCTGTGTATGTAATTTGGATTTGATCTTTTGATAAGGAGATGATGGACTGGAGGACCTCAAGAGAGGGCATTCTTAGAATTCAGCCTGCAAAGAAAATTGCTTAAATATAGTGGAACCACACTAACATTCTTTCAGATGTATAGAAATATTCTTAGAAATCCTAATTAGTGTTGTGTATTCCAGGAACCTTTTCATTTGGTCTTTAATTTTCACATTTGTTAATTCCACTTTTCATTCTCCAAGATCCTGCTTTTGAATTGATGTTCCTGCTGGATTTTCATGTGTTAACTGACTTGGGATACTTAGTTGTTTGTTTTTTTTATCTTGAACTCCTTAGTAAATGTAAAAATATAAAGTAATGCCATTGTATTGCTCATACTGTATCTGGCCTGGCTTTTCTTTTTTGTGGATTTTTACCATCGTCTTCTCAAAACTGTTTCAAGTACATCGAAGTGGCATCTATATTTTGTAACTTGGAGCTGGGTATTGTTTCTCTGCAAGAATGTTAATGTCTTCTATGAAGAAATGTGTAGGCTTGTTGCTTTGTGTTGGATTTTTCATTTCCCAGAGTGATCAACTTCATTTTGCTTGAAAACAAATATTTGTTAAAAACAAACACAAAGCAAAATACTCATGTGACTTTTGCCATTATTTTATTGCTGATTTCAAACAACATACTCAATTGGCGTTTGTTTGTATCTAGATAAACAGAGTATTTGGTAGTTGCCACTTTCCAATCCTGTATCAAACTAAATTATTTTTAATTTCAGGGTAAGCATATTTTAGTAGTCAGAGTTTTATTTTCAATTTATGTATCTAATCTATGTCGTTTAATATTATTGTTTTCAGATACTTCCAGGTGTAACTAATGTCCACCCAGCTGTGAGAAATATGGCAGTTTTGTGTTTGGGTTGTTGCACCCTTCAGAACAAAGAATTTGCCCAACAACAGCTTCCATTGCTGCTAGAGGTAAAATATCTGATCAGAAATGAAATGATGGTCTTTGTGACTTAGTAAATAAATCTAGTCTTGTATCTATAACAAGTTATCATACATAGTAATGTTCTTGAAGAACCAGTGATTCCTGATTTCCTGAAGATCTGGAGAGTGTGGTTTCATGTAGATTTTTCTGATGTCTAATAAGATTCAATTTATCTTGGTAGTAGCATGTTTTTCCTTTGTAAGGTCACCTGTTGCCTTGAAATTTTCTAGGAATTCCTTATCTGCAAGGAATTCCTATTCTCTTCCAAATCTGGGTGAAATCTGTCATGCATTTGTTACTCAATACAGAAAAGAGAAGATGTAAGATTCTCTAAGCCTTCCTTGGGAAACCAAACTAAAAACGTGTCTGTGATGGCTTTCACATTTCTTTTCCATATACTTACCTGTGATCTTGGGTGTCTGATTTAAGTTCTGAATAATTAATTTGTTTCTGGATTAAGGAAGAGTTGTTAAGTAGAGGATAAAGCAATATTCAAACCAACAAACAATAGCGCGGCCAAACATCCATGGATATGGAGCATGTTGGATGCAATAATACCCACAATCCCATCCTTGTGGTGAATGTTCTGATACCAAGCTAATTATATCAAACATGGCATGTGTTAACATTTTTGACCCTGGATTTGAGGGAAGTGTGAGTGGCCATTGTGCTTTTTTAAGAGTATGTTCAGGCAGACGTTTGAGAAATGACAGCAGGTGTTGAGCTGATATGCTTGGCTCAGACAAGATGGTAGAGCTGTCAGTCATTTTAGGAACCCAAAGTTCTCCTACTAAGTTAGCATTTGCTATTGTTTTTAATTTGCCTTTGAGTATGTCACATTAAAAGAAGTTTGTTTAGGGAGGATTTCAGTTACTTTAGTAACTTAAATTTTTGAGTTAAGTAATTATTTCTGCAGGTACTAAACCCCACAATGTCTGTGTAGGCTGCTATCAGAGGCAGGGTGTTGGACTAAACAGATGTAGAATCTCTGGGCTAATCCACGATGTATGGTTTTACTTGCATGTAATTTGAACTATAATACATATAGTAACCTATGTAACTTTGACTTTTATTACTCTCTTGGTCCCTGTTGTCTTTTTACATACTGTTGATTTTAATTAAGCTGTACTTTTATTAAGCTATATTTCTGTAATGCCTAACATTCTGGAGCTACCACAGGCAAACAGACTTTGTTTGTCCAGTGTCTGTTTACAGGTTGAACAACAAAATTACATATCACGCATGGATGCTCACTCCGTGAGTGAAATTAATTTGATTTTATATAGTGCAAATTGCATAAATGACTTGATAAATTATTTCCCAGATGGTATTATAAGTTCAGGTTTAAATTTGTATAACACCTTCCTAAAGTTTGAAAATTGGTTGCAAGTATTATAAAAGGTTTCCCAAAATAATCAGTCTTATTAAAGGAAAAATCTTACTATGCTAATTTCAAGATTGGAGGTCTACTGAAAGATGATGTATTTATTTTCCTTATTAAACCTAGGTTTTACAAGTAGACAACATAAAGATAAAGCTCAGTGCTTTAAAGGCAATCTTTGATCAGCTAATGCTGTTTGGAATTGAGCCTTTTAAGACTGGAAGAGGCAAGGACTCTCAAAGTGAGTGTGCACACATTAGAACTGAAAATGGTGAGGACGAAAGTGAAACAATAGAGGAGGAAGAGGAGACTGCCACAGTTCACAACCTTCTGAAGCTTCTTTCTGGTTTCTTAGACAGTGAGGTAAGGAATTTTATAAAATTTGCCTTAGTTTTGTTTTGTTTTAGAATTGTTTTTGCAGATGGCTTATCATCCCATTAGGTTGCCTGGGAATATTATGTGATGTGAATTGAAATTAATGGTCTAATATTAAAATACCTGTCCTAGAAAACGACTAAAAGTTTGTCAGTGGTACAGACTAACATTACTCTTGAGCTGCTTTGCATTCTGTGCAGGTGTAAATATGTGAATGCAGAGAATTGTTTGGTAAGATAGAATATAGGCTATTACAGTAAAGTATTAGTGTAAAACATTATGGTTGGTGTATTGTGTATATGATGAGTTCTTTCTTCAGGATTCAGAACTTAGGACAGAAGCTGCAGAAGGCATTGCCAAACTGATGTTCTCTGGGAGGCTGATCAGTACCAAGCTCCTTTCTCGTCTTGTTTTGTTGTGGTATAATCCTGTGACTGAAGATGATACTCGGCTGCGACACTGTCTGGGAGTTTTCTTCCCTTTATTTGCTTATGCAAATAGGTAATGGTCTTTGTAATTCATTGTGTGACAATATACATTGTTCTAGCAGCTTTAGGAACCTTTTTTTGGTCTTGCACAAGTAGAAGTGGCGCAAATGCAAATTAGACTTCTAATTCAGACTCCTATTGCTTTTGAAATTACATAATCTCAACCTTGTGACCGTTCAGAAGACTTGCCATTAATTCCCTTTACCCCTGTGGCTTTCCATAGTATTTTTTCCTTCTGAAGCCTATAATGGAAACTATTTTCAAAGATATAGAATAAAATTAATGTTAAAATATGTGCTTTACTTATTTATGCTGTTGAGCACTACAGGTAGGCTTTGAAGTGTCACTAAAAAGTAGCTAGCAGGAATGCTTCAAAAGAAAATAATCAGTGCCCAGCAGTTATCAGAGCAGCAAGCTGCTGGGTTGTGGTTTGGGGTTTATTTTTGTTTTGTTTTTGAACCAAGGAATACTCCCAATTTAAATTCACAGTGTATTTATTTTGGTGGTGGACAAGGAGGTAGAGCGCTTACATAAGGGAATAAGAGCTTAAATAGTGATTCTCATCTCCTTCTACCTGCTGTAAGAAAAAAATGTTTAGCTTACTTTTCAGTAGCTGCTAGTGGTTTTATCAAGTTAGAATGAACTGAGTATTTATCTGCTTTTTTATAGTTAAGTTTTAATTTAGGTGCATTATGTTACCTTCTCTATTTTTGAAAGCAAATTGAATTAAATTTTTGTGGCCCATGTGTTTCCACATTAAGAGGAGTAGTACAAAGGGGAATTGTCTTGTGAAGGCAGCAAAAAACCCCATAGCAATGTATTTTTGCTGTTGTCAGAAAAAAACCAAAGAAAAATACCCAGTTTCTTATAGAATGGGATTTTCCCTACTTAAATTCTTATGAAAGTAACAGAAACTGATTTCATATGTTTCCTGTATCTCTGATAATGAGTAATGAATATAAGCTTTTAACATTGATAATCTTTTACTTGTCAATGTCATCTTCTGATGCTGTGAATTTCATTCTGGTTTTTTATGAGTTCTAGTGATTGCCCACCTGAGTAATCCTGTGTGTTTCCAAGTCATTTGCAAATGAGGCAATTTCTTGTGGCACCCCATAGATGATCTTTTTCTTGAAAAAATAACATGGTATATGTGTTAAGCAAAAATCAGAAAAATCTGTGGAGGAAAAAATCCTAAGTCTTAGTCTGGCTCACTGAGAATCTCTGTTTAGTTAGGAAATCTCATTTCTTTTCTGTCTCAAAACATTATCTGCATCCTGGATCACAAATGGTCCATTTTAAGTTGAGTAATTTACTTTCTTCAGTTACCTATACTGTATTATTAGAAGCAAATTATTTAATACCATGTGTAATGCAGAACTTGTCTGCAAAGTTGCCATTCAGTAAAGGAGAATTTGGGTAATAAATGAGATTTGGCTGAGGCTCCTACCTAAATTTCATACTGATCTCTCACTGAATTTTAAAGTTCCATTTGTTTTCTGGGTGCTGCTCTGTTAATCTTTCCATCTGGTCACAGATATAATCAAGAGGCTTACTTTTTGAAATGAAATATTTGAACTCTGAGGAAAAAATGTTGATCATGACTTTTCTAATTAATCTGTCATGTCAGAAGGTGGTATGACATGCTAGAATAGGTCCTGTAACCACTGAACAATCCTTATTCATGGAATGTCTTCTATAGAGTATTAAAGTCTCAGGCAGCCTAAGAGGAGAAACTTCTGCCTTGTGCCTATATGCTATTAGAACTGGGGGTTTTTTTCATTTACAGGAAATAATCTGAATGATACTTCAGTAATGCTTGAGCCAATATAAAGCCTTAAAGCTGCTGAAAGGGAGAGTTCTTGCTTTGGTTCTTTTGTAGCCAGTTGTAGTGCTCAAAAGGTTTTTTGTCAGATGGTTTGGCTCTGTAATCCAGCAGCAAATAATCTGAATTTTTAAAAAATCATTTGCTTTCTTAGTTTTCTCCTGTAGTTACTTGGGTTCAAATAGGAAGGTAATATAAATATCAGCAAGAGTATAAAGGCTTCACTTCAACTGTACCTTGTACTTTTTGACATCTTACTTGTTAAATTGTTTTGACAAGTCTTGTGGAACCACACTTTTAGACAACTTGCTGCAGAACCAAGTGAAACATGATTTTTAGGCTTGTTTGGCAGGAGTTATGAACTCTTCTAAGAAAAAAGCACGAGTATTTCTTCCAAAAATCTTGTTAACCACTGCATACTTTTTTTGCCAGGTTTCCTTGCTTTCTTACACAATGAAAAGTACCCCCAAAGAAAAATGCTAGCAGAAAGGAGGAATGAGCAGAAAACAAGATTAATCTATGAAAACAAATTAGAGACATGTATTTATGTAAATGTTTTCTTTTGTCCTTCAAGAGAGAATATGTCTGTATATATCAGTTGGGTTTGCAGTAGTAAGGATGAATGTTCAAATTCTTCAGAGGAAGGAAGTGTTACTTAATACAGCTTGAAATACCATGTGCTAAAATTTCAATTGGTTCTATGAAACAGTTTTGTTATCTTGATCTTGCTGGCTGTTGCTACCAAGTTTGGCTGCTCCCACTTTACTTTGATTGATGTAATGGGTCAGTGAACTTTAATCATGGAAGAGAAAACTTAATTTTGTCTCATTATGCTACTAATATTTGACTTCACTGAAACAGATCTAACCAGGAATGCTTTGAAGAAGCTTATCTTCCAACTCTGCAAACACTGTTAAATGCTCCTGCAACATCACCTTTGGCTGAAGTAGATATCAGTAATGTTTCTGAATTGTTAGTGGACCTGACCAGACCGAGTGGACTGAAATGTCATTCCAAGAAGTCTCAGGACTATCAGGTACAATATGTTAAACTGTAGGAAAATAGTACTTGTGTCAAATAAAGAACTACTCCCCCTTTGCTTAGTGCTACCTGTCTGGGCCTCTCTGGGATTCCCAGTGTCAGCAGTTGAATTAAATGAGTGCCTGTTCAGGTAATTAAGTCTTTTAGTTTGACACTTTCCTCCCCCTTTTCTTCCCTCACCCCCCAAATTTCCCCTCCTTCTTACAATTAAAAAATGCTAGTAGGAACTTGCACATGGCTAATTGTTTATATTGTGAATGTATTTATAAAAATCAGTTGGTGAATGTACTGAAAACCATGCATTTTAGGAAAATGCTGTGTAAAATTAGCCAACTGTTTAAATCAGATTGTTCTCACTGCTGTCTCTTGTAAATAGTTCCCAGCAAAATTACTGATATCCAGTTTCTTTCCTTTGCAGGAATTAACAGTGCATGATACTTTAGCCATGAAAATTTGCAATGAAATCCTGGCAGATCCAACTGCACCAGATGTCCGTATTTATGCAAAAGCTTTAAATTCACTAGAACTCAGTAGTTCTTCTACAGAGAATCTTCTGGTGTTGCTCAATGAGATTCAAGAGGTAGTACATAAATAGCATGGTTCTTGCTTTTTCAATCTAATATTCTGATATGCTTAAAAATGAAGGGCCTTTTGTTTACTATGACGATATGACTGAAATTTCTCTTCTAACCAGTCTTTGAAAATCAATTTTTGGGTAATTTACAAATATCTGAGCTGATATCACTGGATAAACCACAGACAGTGTAACCAGCGTGAAACAGTGTGCCCACCTTGATACATTGCAGTACAGTAAGTTTTTTTGATAACTGTGGTGTAGTTATTTTTTTTTTTAGTTCAGTATTAAGTCTTGCAGTTTTGCAGTTTATCTTTAGTTAATTATTAACAGCTGAAATTATACACCTAAACTTATCATATAATGGGAAGATCATTAGGCAACATGAAAAGGATGCTTTATTTAAGATGAAGTGGGAAGGGATTACAAGAGTTTTACTTTGGTGCTTTTATTAATGTGGAAAAAATTAAAATTAGGAAGTGCGGCACATGAACACAATGGTATATAGAAATGTTGAAAAGAATGCGGAATCCACTATGGGCATATCATCCAGAGGTAGCTGGACAGTACTCCATGTCCAGTTGCTTTACTTTTTTTCAGGTTTCCTTTAAAAAAAATTATGAAAAAAATTTGGGATTTTATTGCCTAGTATTGACGGAGGAAGTGTTTCTCCTTTCAGTTTGACTGGTCACTTTCATGTCACACAGTGTATCCTTTGTACAGTAATTTCAACTAATCCTATTAGTAGGCAAATGTAATAGATAAAAGAAATAGTTGTAAATTTAAGTAGCATTTAACATTAAATGTCTGTTCTCCAGAAAGTGGAAGATAAACCATGTCAAAGAGCTATTGAGAAGATCCAAATGAAATTGACCAAGGATCCTAATTTGGGCAAAAACCACTCTGGAAGAACTGAGGAAACAGGTCTCTCTGAAAAGACACAGGAAAGTGACATCACATTGTCTGAAAATACTGTTCACAATGAAGAAGGTAATTCAGGAGAGGTGTAGTAAAGCAGGTGTAAAATTCAGTGAATTGTTTAGATGTTATGAAAATAAGAAGCAATAGGACTTGGGAGACAACCCCAGCTCCCTCAGCTGCTCCTCATAACACTTGTGCTCCTGACCCTTTGCCAGCTCTGTCACTGTTTTCTGGACTCACTCCAGCACCTCAATATTGTTCTTGCAGTGGGGGGCCCAGAACTGAGCATGGGATTTGAGGTGTGGCCTTATTAATGCTTAGTACAGAGGATTGGTCAGTGCCCTGGTCCTGCTGGCCACACAGTCTCTCGTACAAGCCAGGATGCCACTACTGGATCCTGCTCAGCTTGTGGACATTCACCTCTTAGAGCTGGTCCCTTACAATTTCAGTGTCCTCAAATGGAAAATCACTGTTCTCATGCTCATGGTCCTCTGATTCAGTGGACTGGGCAGCCTGAGGTCTATCAGTAATATTAAAGAATCAGGCAAATAAAGTGCTGAATGGCTCTGCTTTTTCTCTAGTCCTGTTAGTCAGGTGACTGACCATCTTCAGCAAATGTTTGTCCAGTGTTTTGTTTGGACCTCCTCCTATTTTTACTGTACTTTCAAAAGTCCTTCTTTAGTATCGCACAGAATAGCGACGAGGTTCACCTGTAATTGAACTTTGGCCTTTTGTGCCTTCTCCCTGCATGTATGAACCACAGCTCTGTCATCTTCCTGCAAAGCCTGACCTTGCTCTCAGAGATCTTGCAGTTCCTTTTTCCTCTTGAGCTCCACAAGGAGGTCCCTGTTCAGACAAGCTGATCTTCTGCCCCACTCGCTCAGCTTCCAACACAGTGGAATGGGCTAAACACTTGCCAGGAATAGTTTATGTAGGAATAGTTTATGTATGATTGACCTTTGTTGGGGCAGAGTTACAGCTGAGTGACATTTTAAACTTCCTGTTAGCGTTATTAACTAGTTTCTGGTTTAAAGAAAAAGGGGGGTCCAATTGTGTGGCTCTTTAATGTAACAGCCAAAATTTAAAATATTGGTACTTAAGATAATCAACTTTTAATTTTATGACTTCTGCACGTGTTATTCTGTTTAACAGAAAATAATAGAGATGCTCTTCATACTCCAGTTAATGAAGTTAAAGAAACTGCAAAATTAAGATCTACAAGAAGCAAAGCTGGCAAAGGTACAGTGGCTACAATATTAGTTTAATAGTTTTTAATAAAATAATTCCATTATTCCATAAAATAATACTAACAGTATAATTTTATAAAATAATACTAACTTCTTGTGAATGTATAGATGGGAAAGCCATTCATACTCTGTTGTAGTTTCTACAATTTTATTTGTTTAAAGTAGTTTGTTCTGTGGAAATTTTTGTGCTGTTAACCTCTCCCAATAACACAGATTTCAAAAAAGAAAAAAGGACTGACTACAGGATTGCAGATAACACAGCCACAGCCATTTACAGTAACATACAGGTGTTTCTGGGAGAAGTGGAAAATTGTGGGGTTTTTGGTTTTGGTTTTTCGCGACCCCATTCTATCTATGCTGACTGCATATTTCTATGTTTCATTACAATATCAAAGACTGAAGAAAGATAGATAAAAAACTAGTTAGAGAAAATAAATGGTATCAAGATACAAAAAGAGATTTTTGTTTATACTTAGGACAGCGGAAAGCAGCAGCCGAAGTGAGGTCTGTGACCAGAAGAAAAACTGGTGCAAGTGTAAAACGTGGTCCTGAAAGGTAAATCCTTTTCTCCCCACCGTCAAAACCATGATGTCTGTTCTAGCAAGGAAGTTTAATTGAAATGTTTTTCTTTCCCAAACCTGTATGTTTTGATATCCTCTGTTCCTAAAATGCAGATAAATATTTAAGAAAAAAAAATTTCTTTAAACTGGTGCTTTTGAAAAAGTGACAAGTTCTGTCAAGGAGCCTGTAACATTTTTTTAACTTATCTTTTGTGTGTTGAGTCAGCAGGTACTGTAGCTGAAAAAAGTTAAGATTTTTGGTTTACATTATTGCTCTTCTTCCAGTTAGTTTTTTTTTGCCCTTTTTAATCTGTTCTGTGGAAGTGTCAATTTTTAAAATTTCAATTCTTTTTCCCCCTTCACAGTTTTGTTGCTTGTTGTCCAACATGTAGTTGGACAAGTGTCTAGAAATGACTGAGAAGTGAATATAGACAATAGATTTCTTCCCTTATGATCTTGCCAGATATAAGTATTAAAACAACATTATCTTTGTCATTTTCAGCTGTGCTCAACTCTTTCTTAAGCAAGTAATCCATTTAATGTGTTGTGGACTTTATTGTGACCAGGGTCAGTCTCTCCCATTTGCCTGTTTAGTGTGTTTGCTTTGATTCCACCTAATTTTGGGGGAATTTTGCTTATTTTGCAACTGCTTGTCACTTGGTTATCTTTACTGATACTGCTATATCACTTGGAAAGCACTAATATATTCTCAAAAAAGAACAAGTTTATAATTGGTAAGAAGTATTTTTGCTCTTTCAGACCATGTTTTAAGTTCGTTCCTATAAAAGCTCTTCAGTTTGCTTAGTCTTTTTTACTTTACTCTTAAATATTCTATGTTTCAGTTGTGATCAAATTCCAGAACCAGTCCCAGTGTCAAGTTCGAGGCCTCAAAGACGAGCAAAAACTTTGGCACTGGAGAAAACTCGAATGAATCTTTCAAGACTGTTGAATGAGGCAACAGATGAGTGAAGACAAAAGAAGAAACTGCCTTTGTCAACAGTGGTAGTTAACATCAGACTTAGAAATAAGATTTTTTTCCTTGCTAGTCATATTTAGCTCCTTTTATATGAATCATCATGTATTATTCTATATTTCTGTACTAGTTTTTTAAAAACAGATGCTTTTTAATTAATTTCCTGATATGAAATCCTTCATTCACACAATAAAAACAGATTAAAATATTACCTGAGCAAAACTTGGATTTTTTTTTTCTTTTACTTTATAGAGAAGAATGCATCTTCCCTGCAAATAAAAATGGCTGTTGATGCTAAGTATTCCATAGTTAAAGCTGTTTTGATATTTAACATTAGCGGAGAGTGGTTGCTTGTGATGGCAGCAATTTTGAATGTACCTACTTTTATGGCACCCACTTTCTTCATTTTTATAAGGTTTTATAGCAGTAAAACATGGTCAGCAGATGTATGTACTTACTGTTCATGTTAAATAGAGTTGATCTTAATTGGGAATTCTGCTTCCTGCAGGTGTATGTCCAATTTATTAAACAATGTCAAACAATGTAAAACTGAGTAACTGATTATACAAACCATACTGAAAGTCTGTTGGTGCAGACACCAATTGTTATATAGAATCAGTGATGTGCTTTTAGAAAAGCATAAAAATATTTGTGGTACAAAATAAGATCTAGTGAAGGAAAGGAGTATTTAAGTACAGAAGGGGCAAAGACTTAAATCCTCTAAGGTCAGTCTTCTTAAAGTAGTATCCATTTGTTATTTCTTTGTAGCTCTGAAGTTCAAAACATGTAGGAATGGTCAGGAGTTTCACAGGACAGTAGTAGTCACTGGTGGCTGAGCAGGTTCACTCAAGATGGAAACACCTGGGCAGTCGTGTCCGTGTCGTGGTGGGGTCATTTCAAAGCAGTCAGAGCAAACTCACTCGATTCCTCGGCATGCACATCTCAACTCTTGATGCCAAATGCAGCTTTCTAAGGAACTTGCATTTAAAATAGGTAAATATGCTATAAATGATTTTTGATAATTCCCAGAAACAACTTAGGGACACAAATGAAAAGAAGTATTCCTAAAGTGTAATGCCCAAACTATTATGCTGTTTCCAAGCTTGTGTATAGGAAACAGGGATTGTGTTGCTTTTCATCCTTTGGAGTTTTTGTTGGAAACTTGTCAAACTGCAAAATGCCGAGACACTTTGCTGCTGCTATGTGCTCTATTCAGAAGCTTCTGTAACTGTGATGAATTATTTTTGTAATTTTAAACACAATTTTGAGGTCCTGACCTCCCTCTTTTGGTAACTTTTCAAATTCCCAAATTGGGTTATGTGAGTTTGTGTACATGCAGCCACTTTAGATCAGAGATGCTCTCTGTCCCCTTGAATGCTGCCTGAACATAGTTGGAATGGGCAAAGTCTATAGTTGTTTTTCTCAGTTGTAAGTCAGAGCTTCCCTGTGGCTTTAGTGTTGGGTTTTTTTATTTAAGTTACAAGTTCTCTCTCAACTTCCCTCTCTGGAGTGGTTTGTTCTTTAAGCACTACTACACTTTGAACAACTGGTGCTAGTTCACTCATACTTTTTCCTAAAATGAGTTTTGAGGCAAAGCAGGAGCAACAAATACCTATAAAGGCCTCTGGGCATGCCTTACTGAATAATCTTTAGTTTTGGCTTCTTGCTGTTCTGTTGTGCCTTGCCACACATGCAGGTTCTGTCTCTGGCATCTCTTAGGAAGGCTGGACTGAAAAGATGGGGTTTCCCTCAAGTCACCTCCCAGTCTGTGGATGCCTCTGCTGTGGATGTGTCTTCACTGGTGTGTGTTAATAGAAAATCCTTTGTCTAACTGAAGGCCCCCAGGGCTGATGTGGGGCTGGAGTCCTGTGGGGAGAGGCTGAGGGAGCTGGACTTGCTTGCTGAGCCTCTGAGTTACCTGCAAGGAGTCCAGTAAAGAGATAGAATTGGGCTCTTTGCTGGATATGATGAGAGGCTAAAAAACCTATAAAATGAAACTCAGACCAGAACAGAAGGTGAAAAAGGCAGTGGAACAGGTTGCCTGTGCAGGTTCTGTCCTAGGAGTTTTCAAAGACAGGACTAGGTGTGAGTACTCACAGCTGACTGCCTTTTGAGCAGGGTGTACAACTATGGAGCTTCCCGATGTCCTTTTATGCCTGATTTACCCTGTGTAAACTTCAGTGCCACTCCCCTGGGAAATTTAATTCTCCTTTTGGCTTTCTTGCCCCACAGAATCCATGTGCATTAAACAGTTGAAAGACATAAACACCTTCTAAGCAGCACTAAACATGATGAATGTTTATTCTTTTAATCACATTTTGCACTTCTAATCATGTCCAAAGCTTCAGTGACTCAATACCCTCTTGGGATCTTGTGACACCAGAATTCATAACAATCTCTTTATTTCAGTTACTGGATTGCACCTGCAAACCAACAAACCTCTGTAAAGAGGAATTGCATCCTCACTTTTTTAAGGTGAATCTTTAAAACCTTTCTTTTATAAAATACAGTGACTTCCAAGGAACTTTCCTTCTGGAAAACTAGTTCTTGTCAAGTAAAGGACAGACAACTCATCATGAATTAAGAAACCTCTACCCTAGCTACTGAATGTATGACTCCAGAAAAGAGAAGTATATTATATGGTTTTATTCTAACACTTTTGTTATAGCTCTATTAATAATAAAGTTTTGATGAATAAAGTACATGAACCTTGCTAAGATCATTTCAGCATGGAATGTCTACAATGTAGTCAGCTACAACCATTTACTACTTCTTTGAGTAGAGATAAAATTTTGATTTTACATTGAATTTCCAAAGTACACAGAAAAAAATGAAATAGAAGAGCATTTACATCCATTTTAATTGGTGGCAGGCATAAATTCATAAAAACAAATGGGGAAGAAAGACCATTTAGCAGAAACCTCAAAAAGTGCAGATACAGATTTGTTGAATGACAGTCTTTCACGAGATTCTCCAGCAGGCTTGGTCTTTCTTTTAGATATTAGGGTCATTAAACACTGTCACACAGAAGTTCTCAAGATAAGTGAAGATGAAAGCATACTGCAGAAACAAGCTGGTGCTTCCATACATTTCAATCCATTGGTGAAGGAGATCTCCTCAGATAATTTACCTTTGTACTGCTTTGCTTCGAGGTAGTCAGTCTCCACCTGTTACAGATTTGTTTGAATTATTACCATAAATCTTTACATGGTGACCTATGCCACAAATTACATAATATATTAACTTTCGTGCACAAAAATAAAATTGGGAAACAGTAGTTGAATTTAAAGAACATAGAAAAATCACAATACTATTAAAGGGGAACATCCGATTCTGATATAAATTTGTACTGCAAGAATTTCATGATGGTCAGATGTGAAACTTCATATTTAGAAAAGAAAAAGTACATCAAACTGAATAATGCTAGTAGTATATAAAGCCAAATCACACAAGATCACTTCAAGATCAATGTAATAAATGCTTATTATTTAGCAGAAAAAAAAATAAGGAACAATGTACAAAATAATAGTGCAAGAACAGCTGCAATCTATTTGTTCTCATCAGTTTTGAGATTTTGGTTAAAAACTTTACAGCTGGCGAGAGATGCTGCTGAAAAACTCAGATTCCACTCAGTGGGCTGATTAAGGCACATCTTTATGGACTTCAAATGTTCATTTTCTGTGTTCATGTCTATTGAATTCTGCGGCTCCGAGACTTTCACTTGTAGCGTGCTGTGAGAAAAGAAGTGGGGGTAGGAGAGGGAAAAAAATAAGAAAAAGTTTAATACACTTTCCTCTTGCCCTGGAAATAAGCTGGTAAGAGGCAAGATGAGGTGGTGGCAGATCTTGTATTCTGCTGGGTTTTGTTGTTGTTGTTTTAGTGCATTATGTTCCAGAAACACTGAGATTGGAACCCCACTGTGCTGTGTTGTAAAGGAGATTGGGCTTGTCTGTGTGGGGATGGCTGAGGCCCTGTCCATTGGCAGTGCCCGTCCCTGGTCAGGCTCCTGCTCGTGCTATTCCTTTGCAGGAGGTGCAGTAACAGCTGGCCTAGTTTAAATCATCTCCAGCTGACTAAAGGCACAGAGCAGGAACTGGGCAAGAGTTTGGGGCTTGTTTTTATTGCTGACAATATTAATTTAGTGCAGCCATGGAAGGACTCACACATAGAGAGTATTTTGTTTTAAATCTAGGGAAAAAAGTAATACAAGAAAGGAAAGAAACCCAGTCCTTTGTGGGAGTAACTAAGCAGACTAGGACAGATGTGTGGATTGAATCATCAAATGGTTTGGGTTGGAAGACACCTTTAAAGGTCATCTACTCCAATCCCCCTGCAATGAGCAGGGACATCTTCAACTAGATCAGGCTGCCCAGAGCCCCGTCCAGCCTGATCCTGAATGATTCCAGGGACAGGACATCCACCACCGCTCCAGACAACCTTTTTCAATGTTTCACCATCCTCATCATCAAAAATGTCTTCCTTAATATATAAAGCACTCAGAAGTGCTTTAAGATATAAAACACACACTCAGAAGACAATTTCAATCCTCATTTCAAACCTCTTCATCCCCTTTTATTTTACTGTCGCCCTCCTGCAGTGATTTGTCCCCTGTGTATGATACATTGTTTCTCACCATCCTTTATAAAGCTTTTGAGAACTTCAAGAATGATACAAAGTTGAAAATATTTCTGAGATACTAAAAATAATATTCTCAGTAATGTAATTAAGGGTAGGAGGTAATCACCATGCTAAAAGTTATCTGAACAGTTTCCTATCAAAGGGGTATTTAAGCAGCAAAAAAGGCTTTTGCTGCATTTCAGGAAAACTGGTTCATCACAGAGCTCAGGTGCACATTTTGAAGGCTTGAATGTGCTGCAGTGTAGTGCTCACATGGGTGCGCAGAGTAGCTGAGGACAGTCAGTGTAGGACTGTACCCTAAAACACTGGCTTGTGTCACTCAGATATCAATGACTGACTTTGATTAAGACATTTCCTGTCACAGCAAAAGGGAAAGAGCTTAGGCAACAGCTAAAATTATAATTCACTGTTGCTTTTCACAGATATCAGAAACAGTTTTAATTCTTTTACATTTTAATATAAGCTCCCCCGAAGGCTGTGTGCCTTTCTGGCATGGCAGTGAAACAGACATTTCTCGTTTACTAACCCTAGTTCCCAACCCTGCAGACTGGTGCACTGCTCCCATGCCCTGCATTTCCCTGTGTCATTATTCAGCCTCTATCTTTGGTCTCGTTTTGCCTTGTACCCTTTTCCTCTGGTTGCTCTGATCTTTTCCTTCCTGCAGGAAACAGAGTGCAGGTGTAGGTGATGGACAGGACTTCAGTCAGCAAGGTTACGCTCTTGAGTTTACAACTTCTTCACACTTGGGTCTTTGCCCTCAGAAAGTTAAAGGCTTTTCTTATGACCACGGGCTTAAGTGCATATGGGAGATGGTGTTAAGGCTGACTTCTGCAGTAAGCAGCTTTCCTCACACCTACTGATTTTGTGCTTTTCAGGCATGGCCAGGTAGCAAAACATAACTTCTAACAACTACCCAAAAGCCAAGTGAAGGATAGGGCAGGAATGTTTTGGTTTGTTTTTTTTGTTTGTTTGGCTTTTTTTAAGGGTTGGGGTGGTTTTTTGTATTTGTTTTTTTTTTGTTTGTTTGTTTGTTTGTTTGTTTTGGTTTTTTTTGGTGGTGGTTGCTATCTGAAAGGAACATATATGCCTTGGAAATCAAGAAATTGCAAACTATGAAGTAGTATATACCTGCAAAGTGCTTTAAAACCCAGCACTTCTACTGTCTTTAAAGCAGTAGACAGATAAACGCTGCTGAACGCTGGGCAAGTGCCAGACAGCAAAAGCCAAAGGTTGGGGCTCCTCATATGACCTAGCATGTTCCTTCTGAATATCAAGTAGGAATTGGACCAAGCTGGTAAGGGCCCTTTTCCAAACAACACTGTTGGTGGCAACAGTGTATCCTAGGATTTGGTGCAATTCTGACCATCATTCCTTCCCACTTGCTTGGACTACAGAAGAAAATGCTGAGTGCTATTGTAGTACCAAACAGCACTTTCCAAGTACTCAGCTCTGTCAGGGACTGCCCTACTCTTCATCTTTTAGGTTTGTACAGGTTTCTGTACAAGGTGCAATAGGCTGGACTGAATTTGCAAAACAAGAACTGAACTATGTGCTGATAATTGTCATGTGGTGATCTATTTACCTCTCAGAAAAGGACTCCAGGAAATGCAAGACTTTGCTTTTTAAATGAATGCATAAAAACAGGACTAGAAAAATGTTAATTTTTTTCCCCCCAGTTCCTCGGTATTGGTAACATCAACACAAAAAGTTCATGTATTTTAGAAAATCTTACCTTGATAAAAATAAAGTGGAAAATAATATGGTTAGAGATCTGCATTAATATATTTGTTAACCAAGAAGAACCTAATCTTTCATCTTGCCTTTCATTCCTTTACATGTAGTGATTTATTTTTTCGTTGTTGATTTAACAAGGTAAAAAAATGATGCATTTAAATATTTTTAAATTGAAGAATGTAATTAAAGGGATAAAATTAAACAGAAGCAGTTGAATTTCTCCTGTCAAATCCATCAATAGATTCTACTCTAAATTTTACTCCACCCTATTTGCACAAGCTCCACAGTGCATTAAACATTCCTAGCAAAAGAATATGTTACACACAGCAAACCTCCTGTCAGGAATTCAGATTAGAGCCTGATGCACCCAGAAGCCATGAAGCCTATTTCAGGAGAGCTTGGAACAGTGTCCCCAATTTACAGCCCCTTGGAGCTCTCCACTACCAACACTCACACCAGTAAGAAGATGGAGTTCCCTTTAATTTCCTAGACAACAGGCATATACTGATCTTAGATAATGGTCTCTAAAAAGGTTAGAATTTCCAATTCTGAAGCCATGTGTTTGCCATTCCAGCAATTACCATTTGTTTTGTTTTTATTCACTTGGGACTGACTCAGTTAATCAGCTTCTGTGCATGTGATTTGTGGAAGTCAGCTACAGGTGCTTCTGTGACATGGAACATAAACTCCAGCCATGGCATATCCAATAGCTCTGTTTTCACTAGGGAATTTGAAGACAGGAAAACAGTGCTAAAATCCCAGTGAAAAAGATGAAAACCATATTCATTTTTTTCATAATTTGTATGACAAATTAGTGAGATTTCTTGAAAATTCAGTATTTTTTCTTCATCTTTAATTACACTACCCTCTCCTAGCTCTTTTCTCTAAATGGTCTTCAAGTGCTGGTAACATATTTTTTGCTTAATTGAAAAGATTTAATATTTCCCCATGTATAATAACTTATCCATATAATTCTTGTCTCTTCTTAAAAAGTAAAGAGGAAAAAAAGGGATACGGAAATGTGACAATACTTTTTGATCTGAAACAAGAGCAATCTAAAAAAGCCTCAGGGAGGCAAGTTCAGCAGCCCTTCAGCAGGTGCTCTGCCGTGGCTCTGTGCAAGGGACCTGTTCAGTCTCAGAGAGTTCTGACTCCTCTGCAGGGCCACGTGAAGCACAGAGGGGTGGCAGGCGTGGCACTGAGGACATGGGCACACGGTGCTGTGCACGGTGACAGGACACACTGCTGGGTCAGTGCCAGCTGGGAATGCCCTCACGTGCTCTGGGCTTTCTTTGGAAGCTGCTGCATGCCAAACCAATGGGTCTGAAACACTGGCAGTGAGGACTCCAGGATGGTTTTGTGTGTGTTGCAACCCCCGGTTCCCATATCGCGATTACTGAATCACCTCTGAATTTACCATCTTTCAATAGCACTGGAGAAAGGATGAATCGCCTGTGTTTTTCTAACAAATCACCCCAGTGTTACTCTAACCAATCTTAGCAGCCAGATCAGAGTAACATCGACGGACTCTCAGGTCCCCTCTACTCTCCCTGGCTAAGCAGAGAACCCTGTGTGTAGTTAAGTTTCCAGGCCTGCTGGGGCCTAAAAGGATCATCTTTCCCCACAAAATTTTCATTCTATCATTAAATAAGTAGGAATAAATAGAAAGGTTTGAATTCAACCTTCTACTAAAGCAAGCAATGAGTGGCCTCCCCATGCTCCTAAGTGCTAAAAAATCCCCTGTTCTTTTCCACACTTCCTGTTAAAACTGCCCAAATACAACTGAGTTTTTTTTTTTGAAATGTCACCTTTCTTTAGTTTTACCCAAACCATCATTATACTAATAGAAATACTGATTTTTAATAGCAGGACGGGAGATCAAAACCAGAAAACTTGAGGCTGCCAAGCACAAAAGGAAAATAATATTCTTTGAACTGCTTATTTTCCATGCAGTATGGAGCCACATTCTTGTGGAAAAGCAGGAAATTTGACACCTGCTGTTGTTGTATGAAAATGATAAAGTTTCAAAGAATCTGGCTAGCTCAAGTACTATATATTTGCTGAGTTAATCTGTCACAACATGTTGAAAAAAAGTAGGAAAAATAAAAAGCAGGAATGTGTAAAAATGTCTCTTATCTGTTAGGTCAGTCCTCAGCATTTCCCATCAGAGATTGCCTTCAACGCTGTGTGTTCGTATGCTGTAAAACAGCTATGAAAGTATCACTGTAGGGTTATCTTTCTCTAACTCTTTTGCAATACTTACAGATAAAAACATCTCCTTACCCACTATGTGAGAGCAAGGTCAAACTGGTTCTTACCCTCCTGTCTGACAGAAATTCTGCAAACTGCACTTGTTAAACACCACCAGCACTGATGTGCAAACTGGTAGCTTGGAAAGTGTAGGAGCACCCATGACACACAGCACTGACTCGAGGCTTTTACAGAAAGCTTTAAAGGCTTTTTTACAGAAAGGTTTCAAAACCACTGAGTACAAATAGTAAAACATTAGCAGAATTTAAAAAAGTTCTTTGTACAGACTCTACTCCATTTCTCAAAAAAAAGAACTAATGGAATGTACTAGGTTAAAATCTACAATGACTACAGTAGCCTCAGTATGATTTCCAACACAGATTGATTTGGTAATGTAACAGATATTGAAAAGACAGCAAACCAAGCATGCACAGTCTGACTGATTGTCTCTAAAATTTAAACTTATTTTTTCCACAATGCCAAAACCCAAAAAGACCCAAATCTACAAAGAAAATGTTTAATGTCTCTTTTCCATTTACCAAATGGATTCTCATTGTACTATGAAATAACATACTTCAGCTGTGTGGATGGAATCCCATTTGGGAATCTGAGAGAGAAGAAATGCCCTGGAAATCAATCAAAGCAAGCTGGGGAGATAAACAATATTCAGGGAGTCTTAAAAGTTAGATATAAGAGCTGAGTTTAACACAGCTGGAGTGCTAAGACAAATAAAACAGTACAAAATACCAAGAAAGGAGGTGAACTGAATAGAGACAAAAGACAGGGTGAGAAGTCAGAACCAGCCATAATGCCAGACTGAAATTATGGTGGAAAGTTTATTTTGCTCTTCAGACTAAGTTAGAATTGTTTTACTGATTTGAGGAAAAAAAAAAAAAAGAATAGAAAGAAAGGAAACAGGAATGAAATATATACAAAATATATGAGAAAGATAGCTTGAAGAGGCAACTAGGAATTTATGAGCATTCTTGGCCTGACAGTGAAAGAGCATTACTTACTGGTAGCTATTTTCTGAATCTATATATTGAGATATCCCACTGTTCAAGCTTTAAGTTTAACATGCACAGAAACAAAATTATATGCAGTAGTAATCATTAGTACTTCATCTTCAAAGACCACAGCACAACAGTAACACCAAACAGCAGATGGTTACATCTTCAGGTAAACATTTGGCAAGTGGAATGGATGGCAATGGTTACAGAGTGCAGTTAGAGAAAGAACATGACTTTCTCCCCAAAACCAGTCAGCCTCGGAAAATTACAGACAACAGATCATAGGCAACATAAAAAGTTTAAATTGCAATTTCACTGCAGAATTTGGGAACCAAAACTTTTTTAAAAACATAAATTAATCAGGATTGCACAGCCATGGAAATACAGAGCTCCATTCTGATGGCTCCCCAAAATACAGGGCAGACTTGAATACATGTTGAAAAGTTTAAATAGCAACAACATTCCTTCCCCCTTTTTAAGTTATAATTATTTAAAGCAGCCTGACTGAGAAAGTTATGTAGAACGGTGATCTTTTGGACAAGAATCACCATGTTTTGTGGTGTTATAGACTATTTAGCAGTCGACAGAAGGCACAGGGCTCTTCAAGAACAAGGAAGTAGAATATTAATGTAAGCTGTCACTGAAGTGGGCATGAAGTAGTCATAAAATTTTAGGGCATAATTTACCAGTGATGACAGTACATAACCTGTTAAAGAAAAGAAATAATCCTATGATCTCGAATTGTTCATAGCATACTGTCTTAAAAGATCTTGGAAACAAAAAGCAGCTATGATTCCAACAGTTGAAAGGAGGCATGATTAATTTGATGATGAACATAATGAATTCTTAGCTTCTAGGCACCACCATGAAAAAAGCCTTCCTCTGATCATAAGTTCCCTGAAAGGAAACTAATTTCTAGTTATTACTAGAAGTTAGCAGCATGCAAATAAATAAATTAAAAACACCCTAAACACCCGTTGTGCAGATGAGCACTGTTGTATTTGACTTAGAAACATACTATAAGAGAAGAAAAGTTTTTGCTATTTTTTTTCTACCTAATCGTAATTAAAAATGGTTTTGCATGAGACACAATAAAGCAAAGGTTGGAGGTTCAGAACAATGTGTGCTGCTGGTTCAGGTTGTTCTGAGGAAGCACAATGCCTCCAGCTCAGTGCTGTGATGAATGCAGTTATGGAAGTCCTGTCATTTGAGCTCAAATCTTTAATCCATAATAGTTTTTTGACATCATAAATGCAATTATGTTATGAAGAGAGATCATCTCAGAAATATGATGAGACAGTCCCTGGGTGGTTTATAACCCACCAGACTTCTGAATTAAGGAAGGTCAAACAGCAATTTGCAAATAAGTAATTTCCTTTTCTGAGATTTCTACTACTTAAATGTAATTTAAAACCAGCTGTGAGTAGTAAACTGATAAATAGGAAATGTGAGCAACAAATATGATACACAAGAGAATGTTTTCAAACACACATCTCCAGAACTTTAAACTAGAAAGACAGGTAACAACAACCACCACTATTTTAAGAATCGATACCTTAAGTATAGCTCTTAAATATTTACTTGCATTGTAAATAAACTTCTTAAATTTTAAAAATAAATTATTGTTATTGAATGTTTTGAAAATTATGCTAAGTGCCCCAATATAAACACTGAAACCTAACTCTAAGCACTTTTTCTTTTTCCCTAAAATTTGCCCTGCATTCAAAATGAAAGACTTTACACATAGGTAAGAGAGCACAATCCAACTGAGAAAAAGAATTTATTTCTAAAGAAAAATATTGTAAGTCATTCTAAGAGCTTCTAGACAAGCATTTTTCAGCTATGCTTCCATTTCATGCACAGGGAAATAATCCATTGTTTGGACCAAGATTTCAATAGTTTGAAATAAGACAGCTTTGAGGACAGGCCTGTGTCAGTAAAATATGAAGTATAATCTCTGAGTATTTGTGAAATCCACACCTCAGGTAACAGAAACCTGTGATAAGATCCATCTGAAAAGACTGACTTCCCTAAACATCTTAATTTTCATGTATGCATGTATTTTAATATGAAATGTGAAAGCCTCATTATTGTAATTCCTAGCAGAACCACAATTTAGAAATATTCTACCCTAAGCTACAAAATGCAAACAAAGAATAAGCATACCTACATAAGACCTGCTCGGAAAAACGTGACTGTAGTCACATTACTCACTGATTGCTTGATAACTGATATAAAACATTCCAAACCAAGCAGAAATTCAGACTTATGCTTTGAAAGTATTTTAAGTCCTAAGTTAATTTTAAGGCCATTTCTACTGGTATGCATGAAGTAAGAAAAGTAGGTCTAAAGTTGATCTTAACTGAAGAAAGAGCTGCAGCCAAGTTAAGATACCTGCCCCACTTACAGATAAACCATGATAAAAGACAGAAGCAGATTCCTCTTACGGAAGCCCAGAAGTGGAGACAGAAAGGAGCATGTGGCAGTAAGTGGAGGATGGAGAGTAGGTGAGCTGGCACAGCCACTGAAAGAAGTTTGTGAAACTCCTGCCTGAATGTAATTTGTGGTAAGGAACCAATAAAGCTGAAAGCAGACATAAGTCAGGTGAGTTTCTGCTGTTGAAAGGATAAATCAAATAGTAAAATCTGTCAGATTGATGAAACCAAAGAAAAAAATACAGAAAAGAGAACCTTCCCTCCATAAATCATGAAGTTCCTCACTAAAGGTTCTCATCCTCTTGACACAGCAAGAGACACCATTATTTGTACTCCAAAGAAATTGAAGAATAATCTAAGCAGCCTTTACTGATGTCCAGAACATGAGAGGAATCAGCATCAGAAAATGGTCCCCTTTCAGTTATGAAAAAATGCAAAGAAGCAAAAATTGCTTGACTGTCCCACAAGAACAGAATGTGCAATTTGCCATGAATATGGCAGCAGAAACTGCAACTTGTCTAAAGTTATAAAGCATCTAGAGCTGTTGGCCCAAAAGCATGGAGCTAGGAAGACAAAATCTGTTTAAATATCTTGACCTTGGAAAAGACATCTTTAAACTGTAGGGAAAAAAAAAAAAATTAGTGGGTCTTCAATACAAAAAATATGGATTAAAAGGTTTGGTATGGCTTTTCATGAAAGACTTTCCAAACCTGGGTTTGAAGAAATCCATGACAAAAGCTGACTGACATCTTGCTCATGGTATTACAAATATCTTGGCAGGTGTATGGACCAGACAGAATGGACCAGCCAAAGAATACAGTGAGAAACATGCAGTAAAAATCAAAACAGGAATAAAACTGGGCTGCACTTGTCTTCTGCAGAGTATCCTTTGGCACTCACAAACACACAGCTTGGGATAAAAGGAAAGGTGATACATGATCTGAGACTCAATTAAAGTTTGGTACTAAAGAAGAGCAAAGTAGGAAGACAGGATGCACAGAAATGTGGAATAACCAGAGTGTAATGGCCTGGTCTGAACCATGGTTCAGACATGGGTCTGAATAAACAAAATGAGTAACAGCAAGGCTGTGAAATGAACAACAGCTCAGCAGGACCCTGCTGCTGTACCAGGGCAGGACAGGCACTTCTGTGGCAAAGGCACAGGCAGCTGTTCTGGAGCACAGATGAAGCACAAGCCAATGTTTGTACTGCTGCAAACCTACAAGTGTCATGATATGCAAAAAGTAGCAGGACAGCCAACACAGGAAGAGACAGCCAATGGCAAAGGTGTAATTTTCACTACAGGAGCTAAGCTGATGTGCAATGACTTGACATCCCGATTGGGCTCATCACCCTCCTCGAAAAAGTGTATACACCGTTCTACAAAAAGGTACAAAACTGCAGGGAAAACACAGATCATCTGACTTATTAAGTGAGTAATTAATAAATAAAGTTCAAGAAAAATCACACATTAAGAATGAAAGATAAAGTGAGCATTTAGATGAGAAAAAAAGTCAGCCTGCTGAAAGCTGGCAATCCAAAAATGGGGAAAAATGAAATAACAGATGGAGGAGATATGAAAACTGTAGCAATTCAAGATGATACCTCATGCATTGAAAGGAGAAGATGGAGAGAGATGCGTCTCAAGAACAGCATTATTTTATCAAGGTACACTGTAACCAATCAAAACATTAAGTCCTAACCTGGTTAGGAGTGTGAAGTACATACTAATTATTGCTCAGTTACAATAATTTCAATCTTTTATTTGACTAGCAGTGAAATAAGATCTACTTTCTAGCTAAAATTTTATAAAGCACTACTAAAAAAATCCTTGTGAGCAACAAAGTAAAAAATCCGAAATAACTTCCCAGTTGGCACTTCAATCTAGGTTCTATTTGCAGTTTTTCAAAGAAGTGATTTTCTCTTAAAATCATACCTTAAAAAGGTTCACAGTTCATAGGCAGCACATATCCCTATACAAATATATTCATGTACAGGTCAGTAAATCACACATTTCTATATAATTGCATTTGGTAAGACCTGTAATTTTGATTTCTGAACATTTTCCTCTGATTTCTTTCAAAATACCTAATAAAATCTTTAACTATGAAGTAAAAATTGCTAATGAGGCCTCCATAAACTTTCTTTATCTAGATCCCACCGCCAAGAATACCATTGTGTTTCACATGACAGTGAACACAGGAAGCACACACTGCCCCAGCTGCCACCAAGGGCAAACCTGCCATGCTGTGAGGCTGTAGTGCTGCAGCGGGCTGTGCACAGAAATGCAAAATGCGGCTCATAAAATATCTGGCTTCCCCTATACAGCAATTTCCTGTTAGATACATCCACCTAATTAGTTGCTGATCACAGTAAAAATATCTGTCTTAGTTAGAACCTGAAGGTTGTCAACAGCTTTCAGAAACACTCAGCATTCTCAGGGACACCCAAGATTCAAGAATATTTTAGAGAGCCTTTCTTTCTCATGTTGACCACAGGAAACACTGGAGAGAAGAAGGCTTTTGATAAGGAAATGCTGTATGGCAAAATATGGCAAAAATACTATTTTATTAAATTAATATCCCGTTATCAAATAACAAAAACATTTCTATTAGTCCCAAAGGTTGTTAAAGCAGTATCTTTAAGGCACAACTGTGCAATTATAACAAAATTAAAGGACACCACAAGCAAAAGGATGAACAGTGAATAAATGTGGCATTATATTTCACTTGAAAATCTGAAGAAGATTTCAAATCATCAGGGGTCAGAGTAAAACTATCCTTTGATAAGTGAAAGATGAATTAGAAAAGGAAAATCTACCTAAGAATACATGCAAACAACAACCCAATCATCTCACATCATTTTAATTTCCCCCCTCGATTCCAGAACAGAATCTGCACTTTTCGAATGTAATTAACTGAAGATTCCAGTATAAGACATTTTACAAAGATCTGGTGAAAGAAAATACCAGCACTAGCTTTAGCATATAAATGATAGAGAAATGCAAACTAAGGCACAGTACACAGGCCTCTATGAATGAAAGCATCTTTCTGGAACAGGACTATTTTCAACACCAAAATGTGGAATTGTCTCAGCAAAATGAATCTGCTCTGTCATGGTCAGATTACATAAATGCTTAATTTACAAGTTACATCTTCACAGGCTCTGTTGATTGAACTCCCTCCTCTTCTATCTAACAGCAACCAAAGCTCTGCTTTGAGGCCATAAACTCTCAACAGAAGAGAGGATTTTAAAAAGGATATGTACTTGTCATATTTTCAAAAGCACTGTGCAGGCCTTGTAAAACTGCAATTTTCTCTTCTAGAGAATGGGTTACAAAGAAAGACAGAAGATTGTCTATATTTATTTAATATTACCAGTTCCCTAAAGAAAGCTGAAAAATCTGGCCGTTTCCTCAGGACTGAGGACAAATAGGAAAACATGACTATGAGTTTCTCAGTTTTTGAAGAGGTAAAATTAAAAACAGATAGCAAAACAATACTGAATAAAATGATGAAAAAAGCACCCCAGTTTAGGTACAAAACGGGGTATATAAATCCTACACAAAGGCTTAACAATCATGGCACTAAACTACAGAAAACTACATTTCCTAGCAGGTAAAGGAAATTGAAGACCTCAGAGCCAAGCTCTTTGACAAAAGTCCATTATTCAAAGAAGCAAAAGTAAAAATCCCTAGCTCAGAACCCTCACAAGAACATGAGGAACAGCATACCCTAAGGCAATATGTAAATAACCAAAGTGTAAAACTAAACAGCACCCAAAACCTACACAGACCACACTAGGTCACTAGAGAAAAAGAAAAGGGAAGAGTATGTAATTTGACAAGTAGAATTCCAGAGTGTAAAACAAAATGGAGCATTAGACTGTGGTATGGCAGCTGCTGTTGTGGCATTATGGGGAATGAGGCAGAGACCATTAAGATCATTAAATGAGTAAGGATTTATTACACATGTATAGCCAACTATATATCAAGTGTACCTTTCTGCTTTTATAGTTCTGCATTAAAAATGGCCCACTTACCGAGAATAGTCATTCATTTCATATTCTTCCTACATTCCTGTTAGTGGTCTTACTTTGGTTAATGTCTGCCTATGAAAAAGGAACTTCTTGTCTGGCAACTACAGTTATGAAAATTTCGATCTGCTTACTCTGCATCACCATCAAATCAAATCAATCATCATCAAATAAGGTGTAACTTATTTTAGAGCCAAGCAACCCTCTGATGAAAAGCCTTTGTGAAAAGAGCCTTCTTAAAGTCAACAGATTTAACGACTGTTACACTCTGTCTCCTCTGCACTTTTCCTAACCTAGTATTTTAGATTTGTCGCTCATTTAGGGGTGTAGAATGTGGTCCTTCATGAAAGAGAAAGCTGAACAACCTGCTAAAAACAATCTTGTTTGCCACTAGATCATTCACAATAGTAGGGAAGTGATTCCCATTTGTAGCCTTAACATTACTGGATTGCACTACCATGAGACAAATAAGCAACAATACTGGAATATTAAAGCCATACTAATACAGACGTGTAAACAACAGTTCACAAAATTTTCCCTTCCAATTTTTAGAAAACTTATGGTAATGGGAGTTAAGTTTAAGACAGGTTTTGTCTGTAATATTAATACAGATGTTATTTTATCTGCACAACGAAGAAACCAATTAGACTGACAACATCAAAGTTTTCATAGTTAAGATTCTTAACTCTTGCAGCCAACTTTGAAAGGACCACAAAATTTAGCAAATTCTCATTTCAAGTACTAACTTGATTTCATTAAGGTAGAATTTAAAAACCACATTCAGACATGACAAAAAATTAAAATTGAAAAGTCATATTCTGCTGACAAATCCAATAGATCTGTTCTAAAACTCCAGACTACTTGAAGAAAAGCCAAAATGTACGTGAGAAAATTTAAAAGTTAATATTAGATGAAAATATCCTAACTTTAAGTGATAGGAATTGATTTTTAAAATCTTTTGTATGCAAACTCCCACCCTGATATGAAGGGCAAGTGCACAGGTCTGTGATGTCAGAACTGCCTGCTACTGTAGAAGGTTCACAATCTCTTTTCCATCTGTATTAAGTCCATACCACCCAAAACAGATTTTTAAATTTTTCAGTACGTTGTAAGATCCTAAAACAGAGTATTTTGTATGTCCCAGTTTTATTGCTGGATTAAGAGTTTCTCATATTTCAGCTTGGCTGTCTTGAAACCTTTTGCCCAAGTCCAAAGCATGTGAATGGGACCTTCAGTGTTACAAGTGAACCACATTGAAAACAAATGCTTTCCTAAAAACACGCTTATGTAATTTTCTTTGCACAACAGAGAATAATAGTGTTTCAGTGTTGCTAAAGAAACTAAAACTGCCAGAAGATAGATATACAGTGTAAGGGAACTGCCCCTCAACACATCAAATGCATTGTTGAAGCAACAGTTCAGAAGTCAAGTAGCAACCAACATCAAACGGATGATAGATACCCATGTATCTATCAGCCACCTTATCTTGAATACAACAGGCAATGTGAAAAAGCAATTAACTCTTTTCTGTTGCTGCAGTGAGTGCATGACTGGTTCTGGTTGCTGGACACTACCTTGAGCTGTAAGAACTCAATTGTTTATTCCTGCTTACACATGCTAATGAAAACCAAGTATACATAAAAATCTGGTAACAACATTCTGCCACCTGCCACAATATTTCGCAATAAAATAACATCACAACATCTCTTTTTCAAGTACATTTGGTAAGTCCCCAAGATCCACAAAAGTTGAAGAAAACTTCAAATACTGACCATAAATGTGTCTACAGCAACATTTCAAGCATGACAACAGAACAATGATATAGTTTATGATACCACTTAAACAAAAATACAGTCCAAAGAACATATAAACGAAACATGATGTTTTCATGTGCATTAAACTTCCAGATGCAGGAATTGTGTTTGAAGTCACATGCATGCACAGCTAGAAATCATGTTGCTTCTTTTTAGGGAGTAGCTATACTAGACAAAAAATGTTTGTATGATTTCCTTGGCTGGTGCAGAGAGTACACAATGTTGAATCAACACAGCAAAACAAAACATCCTTCCAATATCAGACAATCCCCTAATACTGCAACAGTAACCCTAAGAAAGAGCTGGGGTTACAAGTGTGGAGAAAACTACAGAATCATCATTCTTTGTCTTTTAACATTTCCTTTATCAGTGAACTTCCTATCATAGCCTTTCTAAAGACAATGACTGATATGAGAAACCATGGGTAAAAGGGAAAATAACAAAAACTGTAAATGAAGTAATGCAAAATATCAAAATAGTTATCAGATTTCCTGAAGATCCAAAACTAAAGGACGAAAGTTATCAGGTAGATAAAATTGAGTCCCAATTAAAACTAACATGAGACCATATCACAGTAATAGGTCTGGCATTGTCATAGAAGCAAAACATTTACAGATAAATATAATTGGAATGTAACATTTTCTCAATGAATTACAAGTATGAGAGAGCTCTTTCTTCATTTGCAATATAGAAATGGATATATGTTATCCTTTCCTTTTCTAGTTCTTTTTTTTACAGCAATTTTGTGTCAAAGTTTGAACTTCTTAAAAACAAGTTATTTATGTTGAGCTTGGCCCCAGATCAATGAATTAAAATACAGAAGAGTAGTCTATAGATAAAAAAATGCTGTGCTTTGGAAAAAGCAGGGTTACACTGAATGAGCTTAATATGAAGAATTCTACATATCACATGAAGTACAAAGGAAATAAAGCATAAAAGAGCCATTATATTGTTTATATTACAACTTAAATTAACCTTTCTGTTTATTATCAGAGATCTTTTTCTACAATATAGAATACAAAGGAGGACCTAAGATTTTGCTCTGATATTTTGAATAAGGGGTTGGGGTTTTTTTGGGCAATATATCAGATTAGCTAATAAAATATTGCTTTTACAAAGGCAGTCATTTAAATCACATTGCAAAAGTTGTGCTTTACTTGGTGAGGATTTCACACCTTAGTAATTTTGTTGTAATGAGTTGAGACTTCTATTTAAGGAGATCTCTTCACCCAGCAGAAGAAATAATTTCACAAGTGTGCCCTCCTTCTAAGTAATATAATGGCCTTTCTGAGATCACAGTTGTAACACAATGTATTTATAAATACCTATCTTCAAAAAATGATTTAAGACTAGCCTAAAAAGATTCCAAGCCAAAGTATTTAGCATAGTAACTGTATATTGTACTTGTCAAAAATAATTTTGCATTTTAAATTGTTCTGTAAGGATCCAATGTGCAAATCCCTTAGAGTCAGCAGAATTCATTTGGCATGGAATGGATACGAAAATGTGTCTCTGATTGAATAATTTTCAGAAGTACAAAATACTATCTTTTACTGTAAAATTACAAAACTATTACAGATTTGTAACAGAAATCATTCAATGAATTTTTTTTAAACCAGCTATGTGCTAATGCACTGAATTTATGCTTCATTTTATAATTTACCCTTCCTCACAATATGAGAAATTACACAATGAAATGAAGTTCTGTTCCTTTTGAAGTCAATAGCCAGTCGTGACTGACTTCAGAATGCCAGAACTTGACTTCTTGTCTGTCTGAACTACATTAGTTAGCTTATCAGAGCTGGAAGAATGGTGCAAAACATTGTACGCGTTTTAAAATTGCACTTTCTGAATTATTCTGATGTTATGCAATGTTTAATTTCATGACTTTTCTGAAATTAAAATGAGTAACATGCAAAAAAAAAAAAAAAAGTGCTTAGTTGTTTGACTTCTCCAATTCTTTAGGATTTCAATTTTAAGATGAAGGGGGGAATACGAACTTACCTACTTGGTACTTTGGGTAATAAGGTGCCATTTGTCCACTACTGCATGATTGTCTCTTAAGCCTTTTTCTTAAATTTGTATCAGTGGTCTCCCATTGTGGACTTTTTCTTTTGTTTATTCTGCTAAGACCTTCAGAACTACCAGCAGGATTATCGTCCTGGTTTACACCCCTACTTAATTTTCTGCTGTGAAACTGGTCATCCAGCCTTTCAGTCACTTTAGAAGAATTAGATCCTTTAGATGTTTCCATTTCATTTTCTTGTTTCTTTAATGTATTTTGCTTAGTAGAATGGGACCTTAAAAGAGGATGTCTTTTTTCTTCCATATAGGCCTGAGTGCTTTTACTGTCAACAGCTTCAGGAGAATAAATGACATTATTTAACTTAAATGAATTGTGCTGCTCAATATGGTTGATTTTTCTCAGAAATATCCTACAGTCTTTGAAGGTTTTGGCTTTCCAAGTATTTTGAAACAGTTTATCTTGGCTTTGTTCTTTTCTAACATTTTGCTGGCAACAAATTGTTCCATTTGTCTCTGAATGTGACTTAAGTATATTTGCTAAACCAGGATGTGGGTTAAAGTCAGAAGATCCCATCATCTGTTGAACAAATGCATCTCTGGCTTCATTTTCAGTTGGCAAGAGGCTATTCTGAGACTCTACCAAAGCCTGAGTGGGCTGGATTTCTACGGTATTTTTCTCCTGGATCTTGGGTGTTTTATCATGGGTTTCCCCACTTGTACTTTTTAACAATTGGCTTTGGCAAAATAACTGCAGATTTTTCTTTTTTGATTTCCAGCCTCCAGGAGCCTGATTATAGAGCTTTTTTGTTTGTCCCCACCTGTCATGCTGCAACTTCTTAAACTCATTTCTTTTTAATCTGGCTAAAGTGAAATTACTTTTCATGCTTAAGACTGGAGACCTCACCATGTTATGTAATATTTGCAATTTCCCTGCTGGTTTTGAAGGGGAGGATAGTGCAAACTTTTTAAAGTGCTTTCTGAAAGGGCAAGTACTAGGATCAGATTGTTTAGTTTCCATCTTTATCTCTCTAGTACTAACTGCTTCTAAGGGATTGCGAGCATTTGCCTTTCTCACAAGAGAGAGAGACTGTGTTTCTGTAGTTTGCATAAACCAGGTGCAGAGTTCATTCATATTACACTTTTTCTGGAAAAGCATTTTTATAGGTGATGTTTCAAGTTCTACAAGACAGGAGTCTAAAGTGTCTGACATTTCAGTATTACAGTCTTGTTCAATGGGATCCCTTTTATCACATATGCATTTGTCAAACTCACTTCCCCCCACTCTCAACCAGGTATTAGTCATCTGTTCAAATCTATTGTTCAGTTCTTCCAACAAGGTGTCACTTGAAGTGGAAGTAGGCCACCACCTGAGAGAGGGATTTGATGAAAAAATGGGATCCAATGATACTTCATTAATGGGCCCGAATTCACCATCCTTAAGATCCTTTTTAGCATTTCCTGAATTTCTCGGTTCTGAGGTATCTTTGGATGCTGTGCTCTGATTTGACTGTGTAAGTTTCTCCTTGCGCTCTTTAGTTTTTTTCAAATGGAGTTTGTAAGATTTATGTAGTAAGGCACTTCTACAAGTAAATGCACTAGAAGATGCTAATGAACGCAAAAAATGCAGTGAAGGTTTTCTGTCTCTAGCAGAATGTCTCGATGGAATTCCACGTTTTCTTGACACTGTTGTAGTAGCATTGTGTGATCCATCCTCTCTAGAATCTTTCTGCACGTTCTTTACTTGACCCATATTATTGCACAGTTGATTTTTTCTTTCCTGTGCTACGTTTTTTTCTAACACATTCTGCTGTTGTAAAGGAGGCAAACCATTGCTGATGCTCACTTTTCTTTCCTGAGGTGAAAGTCTACTGACAGTCACTGATATGCCGGAAATTTTTACTTTTGCTGGCCTGCCAGGTTTTCGAACAGTGGTTAATGGTTTCTTCATCTGTCGTATAACATTGCTGCAAGGATGTGGTGATGTCAGATTACTCTTGATAGGCCTGACATAGTCATAACCAGAGACCTCCTTTTCAACAGAAGGATTCTGAAAGGCTTTTACCATTTCAGTCAAAGCATTTCCACTTTCTGCATTGTGCCTTGCTTTGCTGGGATCATTGGCAAAATTAGAATCAATGTGTTGTGTGGGCAGAATGCTGATGAGATTTAGATTACCTTCAGAAACGTGTCTCTTAGTTCTTCTTGACCTTCCAAAAACAACTGTCACAGTAATATTTTTGTTGCTGTTAACGTCTTCCATTATTGCTGCATCAGACTTGATGCTTTTACCACCACAGCTAAGTTCAGGTCTAGGTTTCGTGCTTCCACTCAAGTCTACTTTTGGTTTAGGAGGCCGTCCAATAGGTCTCTTAACCTGCTTAACTACTTGAGGACCTATTTTCTTTGGTCTACCAGGTTTTCTTTTGAAAACTGATTCACCGCTACTGTTTGATTTCTCCACAACTTCTTCATTTTTTTTTGAGTCATTTATGTTAACCTGACCAACTGGACAAGAGCTTGTAATTGCTTCTGCATAAACACAGCTTGACTCCTCCTTCACACCCTTTTCACTGTGATCACAACCCTTCACACAGACTGCATGAGAAAGGTCACCTGTGGCCTGTTTGTCTAACAAAGCATTTGTGTGCCCCTGAAACAAACAAAGATCTGTGCTTCCCTTAGAAGATGCAGCTGCAGATGTCAAAGCGTATTTGACTCCTTCACGACTATTAACTTCTGAGACAAACATAAGCTTAATAGGACTAGAGTAGTTTAAGGGAGATGAGATCTCCCCAGTTTCAGATGTTACATGCAAGTCCCCATTACTGGAAGCTGAACCAGTTGAATTAAAGGTCAGAGATTTCAAAAGGCCGTCATTAATTTCTTGATCTATAACTGTTTCTTGTGTGTTTGTTGTGACACAAATTGCTTTGATTTTACTGCTGCTTGGCACATGTGAATGTGGAAGGAAGCTTTGTCCCATGCATTCCATTTCACTCAGAGTGAAAGGTAAGCCCCTTCTAGTAGCTGGGTTCATAACCTGTTCGTAAGCGTTAGCTTTTAATTTTTGGCTTATTTTGTAACTATCCAACAATGAGTTGCTAGTCTTTCTGGCTAAGTTTATTGTATCTTCTAAACGCTCCACAACAACTTGCAGATTTGTGTCTCTCACAATTTTGCTTATATTTATGTCACTGCATCTTTCAGCATGAACATTTTTATTCATTTTCATTTTTTCCAAACTCTTCAAAGACTTTTTTGCACTGGATGACTTTCTAAACATGATATTGTTTGTCACATACACAGAGTACCACCCAGGAGGCACAATGTTACGTTTAGTTCTGCCCAAGATTTCACTACTCTCATCCTTCAGAGAAATCTGACCAGTCTCTTTTAAGGTTGCACAATCTCCTTGTGTATTTGGGAGTTTCGCCTGGCTGGCTGCAATAGCACTGTTTTCTGAAAGAACTAGAAAGCTGGAGCTGGTCTGAAAATTAGCAAGAGGTAGTTTGAAAGACTCTGTTTGGTGTACTGGAAAGCACATTGGTTTGGTTTGGCAATTCACACATGGATTACTTTCAAGATGTTGCAAAGTCTCATCTTCTATCACAGTAAAACTATGTATTTTATTTGGATGCATTTTATCTTTTTTTTTTGTAGATTTCTTTGCATTTCTCTCAGAAACAGACTTTTTTCTTACAAGAGTTTCATCGAGGCTTGCAAGCTCCCTCTTGATTTGCAAAGACTGTCGTCGAATGACTGGTGAATCAGGAGAATTATACGTTGCAAATAAAGTTTCCTGACGCTTGCGAAATCTTGTCTGGATAATTTTATTTTCCACTTGTTTATCATGTTGGCGAAGTAATTCCATAAAGCTGTAATCACTTGCCTTAGCATTATGCAAAAGAGAAGTTATGAAGTCTCCTAATTTGACATCATTTTCTGGTGCCCTGTCACTGCTAGAAAGTTTTACAAGATTTGTTGCTAGATCTGTAGTGTCTATTGATTTCAACTTTTCATTAATGCGGTCCATTAAATCTTGAAAAATGGCAGAATGTTCACCTTTCTCAGAGTTCATATAACCATCATTGCTTTCTTGGTCTGCTGATATCGATGTTCCATCTGAATATTCAATCTCTTTTCCTTTGCATGTTTTACCTTCATACTCAAATTCCCCTTTGCTTCCTTCAGCTGGCAAAAGGGATGGAGGCTGGTTGACAGATATTTCAAGCTTGTTGTTGTCTAAAGTTGGAAAATCCATAAGCATTCCTTCTGACAATTCAAATTCTTTGCTGTGTACAGGTGATAGTGGAGGTGGCGATGGGCTGCGGGATCTGTTTGAATTTTTAACGCTGCTTAAGACGTCACAGTCCTTAGCTGAATATGTACATGCTGCTGCTTTCACAGAATGACTGTTATAATTTTGCAATTGGTCAGCACAATACTTAGGAGAACTACATGCTTTGTTCACCATTGTCTTAATACATCCAATTGCTACAGCTTGGCATGGCAAAGAATGGAAATCTTTAATACAAACAGACAGAGATGGTAAACAAGTGTTTGGCCTTTGATTTTGTAAACTGCACCTTTGTGCCAGCATGTGTCCATTGCAACTGCAAAATGGAACGTGAACATCCTCTTCAGTAAGGGAACTGGGAGTTTCAGAGTGGACCAAATGTGTTTGCTTGCAACTGCAAACTATAGGAACATTTTCATCCTGTATTAGGAATTTTAACATAGCCAAAGTCTGTTGCCAGTGATATGAACAAAAAGACTCCAAAACTTTGTTTAATGTTGATTTTCCTTTTTCCAAATTAGCTGTTTCCTCTGAATTTGCATCAGCTGTTGAGCTTGAACTGAAAATGAAAACAAATCAAAACAAAATATAAATTACAGTAAAACACCACATCTAATGTTTGTTATAATGGTTAAACTCAAGCCTAAAACCCTGAAGTTTACAAAACAGTTCCATTCTAATTGCACTATTCAATCATACTTGCAAGTGTCACTGGCAATGATGTGCATCTTATCAGTGATAGCACTAAACTACCATTAAGAAAAATAATCATGAAGAAGTTAGAGGCAAAAAGAATAATTTGAAATATAGCTTCTTGATCCTAACTGTAATTACAACGTTAACTTTTTGATATTTCAAACTATCTTAACCATCAATGAAGGAAAACATCACCAAGACCAGGTGAGCTTGGTATTACTCCCATTTCACTAACTGAGGCACAGAGAAGGTATGTGACTAAGGTTCAAGGTTATGGCAGAGGAAAGAATGGGTCCATCTCTCCTGAATCCCACTCTTAGATATTTAAATACTCAAGTGTATTGAGCACTCTTCAGGATACACTTAAAGGTATTTCTAAAGACATTCTTATTTCTATATTTATTTTTAAAGAACACTTAACAAGCTAACAGAACATAGAAAAAATAGCCTAGCGCTCTTTGCAGGTAAAATTTTCCCTTTCAGTTTTTAAAAAAATTGTAGTGGTGCATCATGAGCTTTTTATTGCAATATATTAAACACACATGTGTGTGCACACACAGAATCCTTAATTAAACAGAGAGAGATAATCACCACTGGAATAAGTAATTTCCAAGATAAAAGTTTTAATGTCAAATACAGGGTAGACCTACATTTAAAGACTTCTGAGCAGTTGTTCTCAAATGTATTAACTAAAAAAGAAAAAACCTTATAAAATACTACTTTAACTATTTAATCAATTTCTTATAAATTATTAAAACTAATGTCACTACTTACCTAATCAATCATTTATACTGAAAAGTTGAAAATTTTCCACAGTAGAAATTAATACAGGTATTTCTTCAATTAAATACAAAATCCTTACACTGGATAGCAACTATCAACAGATAGTTAACACCTAGTTCAAATGTTTTACTGAAACCAATTGCATGAGCAAAAAATGTTAGAAGAATTCTGTTTTAGAAAAGTATGTATTGTTTAAACATATCACCAAACTCTGAACATGACACTAACTTTTTTTCCCTACTATTATCCCCTGTAATTTTTTTGTATATAGCCTATACTTCGAAAAATTTTCATTTTGATTTGTTTTACAACTGTATTGATCAATGAATGAACTTATTTAAAATTTAATGTGCTGTATTTAAATACAGTTACATATGCATTAATTAAGTCATACCCAAAATTATTAGCATCAATAATAACTTTTAGCTTCAAGTTTGTTACTGGAAGTTATTACACGCAAGTTTGTATTTTTATTGTCCTACATAGATTTTAAAGTTTAGAGCTTAAAACCAGCCAAGTCTACATAATAATTCTTCATGGTTTTTTTCCTTCTCCTGTAATATTCAGTATGAAACGGTATATATTCAAAACAGGTGTCTGGATAATACTAACTCATAAAGGTGTAAGATAATTCTGATGGTATTAGTTGAAGTTGAGATTATGTTTAATAAGTCTTAAAAAGAAAAAAAACCAACCTCTTTGTACTTGCAATCTAAAGCAAAACCCACATTATTCAAGGGAACGTCAGTGTCAGGATTTGACTGTTTTTGAAATGCCACTACACTGAGAAAAGCCTGACTGTTGCAACAACAAATTCAGGAGTCACAAGGTGTCGAAATGTATCACTACACTTGTAAAAAAGAAAACTTATTCTAATAATACAATTAAGGATAAAAGGTAATTGCCCTCCCCGCCACCATGATTTTAATTAATGTTTTGAAAAGCCATTTTAAAAAAAACAAACGCCACTAGGCCTTCATCTTCAATATTTTGTTTGTAAACCAGAGTAAATTTGTTAAGTACTAATTTGCTAAAGACACAGCTTTATGCAGTCTTTTTTTATTTCTAAACAGGTACCTTTCTATCTGTCTAGACTTGCAAGATGTGTCTATAGTTTCACTGGAGAGCTTTAATTGTGGGTGACCTTTATCCTTAACTGCTATTTAAAGTCTATTCACTGGTGGAAGAAACTTCTGGAGCCTTACAACCTTCTCAAAGTGAGCAACCAAAACATCCACAGGCCTCAAAATTATTTTGAATTTGCTATGTGGAGATCGACTTGTTGTATAAAGCAATATTCTGATTATCACAGACACAATGGATATTCTTCTAAAACAATTTCTTTCCTGATTATCTACCCTTGTGTGACGCCTATAATCTGCTTTCCCTTAACGTGAGTTAGTTTCTAAAGCTGATGGACAACTTAACTTCATCTATTCTATTGCAATAGTACCACAGTCCAAATGATCTTCCAAGTTTGTAAAAACACATCGAGCCCTTACTCAGTCACCATTTGGAAGCAGAGCTTACTACACAAACAAATTCAAGCATTAAAGCAACACATTTTCCTTGAAGTGTCTCTCTATAGAGATGTCAATGTATTTAAACAAACTAATTTTTAGTAGCTTTTCAATACAGCTATGGAATTATACTTCAGTTTCCTGTAATACCTTCCTGTATCTCTTGAAATCTGTGTTGTCACACTGTAGAGTTTAGGCTATCCTCAGGATAAAAGGCTTAAACAATGATTTCATAGAAGGAAGACCTATCACTTTGACAAATCGCACACTTCCTCCAAACCACACACAGAAAGACGGCTGGAGAGAGTGGGCAGGAAGCTGAGGGGTTGAGAGGTGAGAGGATCAATATGCACTGCTCCCCTGGTACCTTTTGTGCACAGTATTGCTCAAGAGAAAGGTTAAGCATGGAATGATATTATTTCCCTTCTGGCAGATAGGGGTAGTTAATAAAATGGAGTGGGGATTGACTAGAGTCCAAAAATGGCACAAAAGCAGCAATGTGATAAGGTTAATTACCAGACTTTCAGTGTATTAATTTACATATAAAGAAGTAAAACTTTGCCTCCTCCACAAAAACTATCAGGGAAGAACTCTACCAGAGGACTCCCAAAAGAGGCCCTTCCCTAGAGGTCTATCCTCTGTCATCTCAGTCAGAGAGAAGCTAGATCAATCTAGCAAGATCTTTACAGACTGGGAACAGGAACAGAACTGGAACAGAACAAAGTTTCAAGTACTCATACAAACAGCATGGAATTACTATAGAAATATAAATCTGTCTTATAGAAATGTTTGTTTTCTGACTTTATTAAGTAAATAAGTACCTCAAAAAAAGGTATATACTATTTATAATTTTTAGCTGCAAACTAAAGGGGGTGTTAGAAAATTAATTTTCTGATTTTCTTCTCATTAATGAGTAATTAATCAATTCTGAGAAAAGAAACCATCCTTCCTTAAAGCTACTATTTCTGATAAAATTCTCATAGTAAATTAGTCATTATGAGCTTAATTTGTACAGTTCTTGGTCTTACACCACTGCTAATCAACTTGTGCCTCAGGAATAAGTCAAATAAGTCAGTGTACAGGTTTTTGTTTCTTTCTTTTTTTTTACTGAATGAGCAAATCAATCACACATCAGTGTTGTAAATTTATGTGCAAAAGCATTGAAGTGCTTTACTACAAATTACAACGTAGAAACACGTTAACTAAACAATTAAATTCATACAATCAGATTTAGGAATATAACAACACAAAGAAGAAACAGAATTACAGTACATTTACAACACAAGACAAATACATGGAATTCATTAGAAAATATTGTAATAAATAATTCATGAATTATAGTGCAATTGATTTATGCATAAATATAACTAATTGCCTAAAAATCAGTTGTTAACAAAAATCTGTCAAAAATCAAGGCAGCCACAGAGTTTTACTAAATTACTGCGACAATGGAAATACTGCAATTAAAAAACAAATACAAGTATTTGTACTGTAAACAACTAAAAAAATCAGTCTCACTAAAGTTAATATACAATTTAATATAAAATTGTCATTAGCTACCAGAAATGGTTTAAACAGCTTTACTGAGCAGTAGTTCTAAAAACAGAGGCACTGTTTTTTAATATAAAATACTTGAGAAACATTCAAATAAGTAGAAAGCATGTAGGGCTTGCTTTCGCCTTCATTTAAAATTCTGCTGAAACAGGAATTTTCACAAATTGTCAATTACTAAGTAGTGACTGGTAACTGAATTTATAAAACAGTTCAAAATGTATAATTTAAATGACATTAATGAAATACATAGGGGTTGGGGAAGGAGAATTTACACATTTCCCTGCCTTTCCTTAGTTGTGTAATTAAAGGTTAGCCTAATAATTAGAAACAAATAATTCTGTTCTTTAAACACTTACAGGTTGAATATCATCTATAAACTATCAAAAAATATTTTAATTGCTATTTCTGACCAAAAAATAAATACAAGTACTAAAATGTTGAAAATTAATTATAATATTACATACAAAACTACTGAGTATTGTTAAGTCAATAGTAAAATGATCCCTGATTTTATGAATCCTGTTAAATTTTTGGTCAGGTCATCTTTTAAATGATATAAAAAGACTACTGTCACTTGCCTTCAATATCAAGTTCTGACTCAAACTTTTAACAGTGTCTGAGGAGTAGAAAACATCAGTATGGTACAAATATTAGGCAATGTATTCAAGCCCCAGATTTTTGCAAGTAAAACTGTATAAAGACAGACGTTGAAACTTTTAAGGTTTTTTCAGCTGCATTTTTCAGTGGGGATATACTCACAAATTAATCCTGGCCCTCACAAAATATGGCTTAATTCTTTTAAAATGAACGATGACCCTGACATCTGCTGTTCTGCAAACTCCTTATCAGGTACAGTTCTGCTTAAAATCATAGAATCACAGAATATGCTGAGTTGGAAGGGACCCACCAGGATCACTGGGTCCAACTCCTGGCCCTGCACAGGACACCCCAAGAATCACCATGTGCCTGAGAGATTCATTCTGTAATATGCAAGTAAACCTTAATGACTGAAGAAGATTCAGTATAGATCTGAGAGACCAAAGAACTGAGATACCGGTTGTGCAGTTTCAAAGGATTATTCTGTTCTAAAGTGGAAGTTGTCATTTTTTAGTAGTGTTAATAGATATGGGCTAGATTTTGCCATCAGTATTGCAGTATGCTCTCCACTGAATTTAATGGCAAGTTTATCTATAAATAAAATTACCTGATGTGGCCCATACATATCTAATGTCCCATTTAATTTCTATAGTTAACCCATACACATGCAAATTTAAGTGGGGGAAAAAAATGTGTGCATGTGCACCGCGTGTATAAAAATTGGAGAAAGTATTTTTCTATGCCAAATTAGATACATACAGAAAAAAATACATGTTAAGAAGAAAAGGGCATTGATGTTCAGTAGTGAATGTATGAAGCAAGCCCCCATTCATATGTAGACATACACTTTTGATATTACATAAAAAAATTAAGTGTGATAAAAAGTCCAATGTAGATACTTTGAAATTCATGTAAAAACTGCAATATGAAGGTAATTGGTCTCCCTTAAATTCTGTTAAAAGTTATGTGTTTAAAATGAACTGCCTAACTTCTAACTACCAAATTTATAAAGAATTTATATTATTGAAAGTTCAAAACAGCTTCACTGTTTCATATTTGTATTTCTATCAAGACCCTGAACTGCAAATTTGGTTATTAGCAAGATGATAATGTAACTTGGTATTCATTTTGATAAACTGAAAATGTTTTGAAATGTCACAGCAGCAAATACATTACAGTTACAGTGAGGTTTTTCAACAGGAGTGTGACACAATCCTTAAATAAATTTTAAGTAGTCATAACATCAACTAACCAGCACATTTAAACAAAAAAACAAACAAACCCAAACCATTCTCAAGCTCATTCTGTGCACATTATGAACATGCTCTGTTGCATTCCAACTTTCTTTTTAAACCTTACAAGTTACCTTAATTGTTAAACTAAAAAGGAAAATTATGTTAAAGTTTCAATTATTTTATGCTCTTAGTATTCCATCTTATTTCATATTTAATAATTCTATAACTACAGTAATTTCTCAGATTTCATAAGTGTACACTTTGTAAACACCAATTTCTTTCTAAACCAACAACAAAATTTTCTTAAAATGATAAAAAAATGCAGTTTATGCCTGCTAAACACACATTTTTGTAATGAAATGCTTTTCTTACTTGTATTGGATATTTAAATAATGAACTTTTTTTCTTTCACAGAATGTACTATAACCTACTAATACTTCACAAATCCACTTCCTTTTAAGGAACTAGCTTTTTTTTTTTTTTTTTAATCCCTTGCTGTGTATAATCTGAGTTACTTACAATTTATTGCAAGTATTCTGTGAACTATAGAAATCTGCTAACCCTTGGTTGTGTACTTCCATAATAAGATGGATAATTGAATGGGTAAAGTGGTTCTTCACCAATTAAAAATTATGCTTCACATGACAAATACTTGTTTTCCCAAAACATCTTTATGCTAGTGACTACTAAATAAAACCTGAATCTTTTCACCTATTTATACAAGGATTATATTAAATACACACTATCAGAATTAAGTGAGCAACTCTGTAATTCTGTCCACAGTGAAAACCCTGAATAAAACTATTTTTCAAAAGGCATGTATGTGGTTTTTGAACTGTATAATTTCATGTCTTCTGTCAGAGTGAGCATATGTATTTCTCACATAGTGTGTGTATACAGACATACATACACACACACAAAACAATTCTCTAACAATTATTCTACACAGGCTTGCTACTATTTTTGCAGCTGCCAGTCCCTGAATCTGTCATATTAAATAAGCCAGTATCTGGTAATCGGAGTTTCTTCTTCGGTGGAGTCTTCAATGTTCCAGATCTTTCTTTTACTTTATATTCTAAAGTGCTGTGAGGTACCCCATAAATTCCTTGTGCTTTGGAAACACTCATTTTCCCACTCATTACCATTGCAATTGCTTCTTCCATTATTTCGTGGTCATACTGCCGATAGCGGCCACGTTTTTTCCTTGGTTGCTTATTATCTTTACGATCCAAACTATCTTCTGTATTTTCTGAGGTTCCATCTACTGTCCCATTCTTAGCATTAAGACACAAAGGAGAGAGGTCCCCATGCAGAAAGTAGGAGTCAACACTTGAGTGAGTTACAGGTCCAGAACATTCAATTTTGTTCTGTTTAGGGAGGATATTTTTCAATTTTTGAAGAGCTGATCCTTCTAAGACTGAGGACGTTTTAGAAACGTGGTACATAACATCCAGAAGACCAGCAGTATCAGACTGTGGTTTGGACACAGAACTTATTCTTAGCTGAGGAATTTTTAATTGTACAGTAGGACTTGAAGTTTCATACTGTAGATTTTCACTTTTTTCTTTAAACTGAGTGACCATTCTCTGTAGAGTTAACTGGTGGAGGTAACTGGAAGCTGTTGGGAATTTTAATTCTGAGGTTTCAAGTAGACTGAGTTTACTTTTTTCTGTGCGCTCTGCTTGAGCTCTTGCCCACAAGGCTACTTTTTGTAGGACTGCACAAGTTTCTTTACTGTCTTTAAATGAATAACTATCATTGAAATCTCGAGTTTTATTTTTAAAAGGTGCAGGCTTTCCTGCTGGTAAGGCTTCTAAGTGGAGAAGTAAAGTTTTTTGAGGTATGCCATAAAGTATGCCTGCTTTATTTATGTCCAGTGCTCCAGACTGAATGTCTTTCAAAGCTTTTGAGAGCAAACCATCTGCAAACTCAGCACTTCTTTCCACATAGTCCTCTCTGTTTCTGTGTAGTCTCCTGGATGGATGGAATGAAACGATGGTAAACTGATGTATGAGAGACTCTCACACAGCTATGGAAGGGAAGGGTCCACTCCTTTATTATACTCCTTGCTTCGGTAACATCACTGCTTCTGATACTTTTTAGCCTTTGAGATGTGGTAGTTAAATGATTATCCTAGCAAAATGTTACAGTTCTGGTAGGACAGTGTGTCAAAAATCATACCGTGGCTTCTACAGCAGCCCTTCCAAGAACTTTATATCCTAGCTCAGTATTTGGTAATAGTCTCATGTGCTTGCTATATTCCCTTGTTCACATGCTTGCAGAGCAACACTGTTATAATTTTAATTATACAATTAACGTTCCATTAAATACCCAAATCCTGAAGGAGTTTTTGTTAGTAGAAACGTGACGTTACCGCTAAACAAGTAATAAAAGAGTCAACCCCCTTATAGAAAAATTTGCAGCAATAAGTACATAACTACACACAAACATCCCAGACTTACACAAAACTAGGCTTTCTACAACAAGAAGATAAAGTGCTGTAGTTAACAATCAAGTCCATTTTTCGCAAAATAAGACACAATTTTAAAAACTTCTACTCACTATTTACAGCTCACTAATTACAAAGCCATTCATTTTCAAACTTTTTCATATCAGCAAATTAATAAAATGCACTTTTGTATCATTCAACAAATGCTGCTACTGTAGTCCTATTTGTAATAAGTTATTTGTAAGACGTACAGGTGACAAAAAGGGTCCTGCTATGGCTAGTGGATGGGAGGATGCCAAGATCATAAAATCCAACAAAACAATGCAATTCACTAATTCTGTGGTAGCTTTCAGCAGATGCAATAACATTTTCCTTGCTGAATAAAGAAATTTAACCATTTGCCACCACACACCATAGTCAGAACCATGATGCAAGTATAAGTATGATGATTAAGAGCTCTCTCTCACACGCTTGCTCTCTCTCTATTAAGGAATATTATAGATAATAGTAATTTAATTTGTTCATGTTAGTTGAAGAAGATTTTACATCTAATTATTAACATGGTCATTTTTGTCCAAAATTGAAGTTTCCTAAATAAATTCTAAAAGAATTATTTGCATTTTCTTCTACTAGTCTCTTACTTTTAATGTGTTATGTAATCAATTTTCATGTAATTTTTAGTAACATGAACTAAAGTTTGGTGATTGTTCTGATAACTTTTCTTTAAACAGAAAAAAAAAGGAAAAAGACAAATGAAACATATGATATATACATAGACACACACTTATGAGTGACAAAAATTCTTTTGAAAGCAAAATAGGAACCACATGTGTGTGCCAGTATATACAGGTATGTTATGAACATAAAACCTGGCCAGAGAAGAGAAGAGAAACCTGGATTGCCTTTTTGATAAGCCAAAGAGTCCTAAACGTTGCTTACCCAGACACTGAGTTTTCAGAACACAATGGATCATATTTTGGTTCTTCCAACCTTGCGCTTTTCTTTGTAGAGAGATCTAGCACTCCATCCCCTGCAAAGAACGAGTAGTGATGATAACAGTGGTTTTAAGGAAGATCTCAGAGATTTTGTCAGCAAATGGTTTTTCACCTATGGCACAATTTTCAAATAGCTACTTTATCTTGTAAAATTTCTGACACCTTATTCCATTAACAGTATCAGCCATCAGCAAATTATTTTGTATATTTGATTTGTAACCAAACTTTTTTAAAATTGAGGGGGAAAAAAAAAGGTAAGCCATTCAGAAATAATAAAATTTAAAAGAACCCGTATTAAACAAACATGACTGCTTTCCTAAAAATCACATATGTATCTATATTGCACTGTTTACTTTCAAGGCAACCAAAAGACTGCACTTGATATTATTATTATACTATAATAATAATAAATAAAATAATGTATAATTATTATTCATATTTACATACTGTAAACATCTGATGCTGAAGTTGAACTTGACATAACTAAATCCTAGGCTTACAGGATAATGCAAGTTAATAAGAATCTCAGGAGGCCTCCAGACCAACCTCCTGCTCAGAGCAGGGTCAGCAATGACACCAGACCAGGTTACTGGATGAGCAGGTACCAGTAACTGGGTAACTTCCCAGTAACCAGTAACTTCCCTGTAACTGGGAAAAGAGCTTGAGCCCAATATAGAGTTCAAACACTTAACTATAGGTATTTCTCCAGCTGCCTCCACATACATGCAATAATGAAATTAGAAAAATGAAAGACCTAAACTGGGGTGGAAGTCCACTCTGTTAAATCACTGGTAAACACTAAATTCAAGATTTATACTTTGCTGTTAAAGTCTATGAGTATTGAAACAGAACAAGACACTTTTTAAAAATTAGTATTTAAAAACATTAGCAGTGGAAATATTCCTTTTAAAATTTTTTTCTTAAAAAAAAAAAAAAAAAAAGACATTTAAATTTTAATTAAATACCCTAAATATAATTAATTTCATACCTTTCTTCCTTGGTTTTCTGTTTCAAACTTGGGCTGTTTTGTATGCCTGAGCTCTGCGAATTCAATTTTGAGTTTCAACATGTAGCTCAACATTCAACTCTATAATTACCCTTATACTACCCCTTATTGCATTTACAGTGTCATTTTCATGTTACTGCCTATTATTTCTAAAACATCAATCAATTGCATATATTTTCCCACAGCCTCAGATGCAGACAATGAAGCACTGGTTGAAGGATCCAAATGCCAATAGTCAAATAAGAAAATTGTTTTGGTAGCCCTCCTTTATACCAATAATGCAAAGAAATAGAGTTCTGTGTAATAATCAAATCCAGATATTTGTTTTGGACTGCTTTTTGACTGTTCTTCCACAACTATTTTGTACTATTTGAAGGAGGTTAAAGAGAGAAAAAGTAACATCGTAACTCAGCATTAGGGGACAAATATATATATATGCCACTTGTCAAAAAAGTGGCTCCTTTTCACTGAATACATTCCTTTTAAAGTCTTTCTTACGAAAGTTAAAAGAAGGAGTAATGCTAATCAACCTTCCTGATGCATTGATATTACAGAAGAAAAAGCCAATCAAAAACACTACAGAAACATTCCACATGTACTTTTTGGCCTACTCAGGAATACCCAAGCTCAACCCAAAGCCCCCGAGTTCTGTGCAATAGACATTTCATCTGTTGCGTTCTGTCAGTCAAAGTACATCTCCCTTTCTTGAGTGCTTTTGTGTCCCTTTCACAACTGTTTCTCTATCTTCAGTCGATACTCTTAGGCATTATGACAAAAATTTTAGAAGGCATCACTGGAGAAAAAACTACTTCAAAGCTGACAACTTATCAAGCAATAAAGAGCTAATTGTCTCTCCAACAATTAAAAAGAAAAAAAAAAAAGACAAAGCTAGCTGGATTTTTAGGAAAAGAAAAAGCCCCAACACACAAGCAAAATCCAAATGTAAGATTCCATAATGAAAATAATTTTCATTCCCAACCTTTCAGAATTGGCTTTGACAACACAAGACTAGTAATCAGTCGAAAAATGACTAAAAAAGACCACAGTAACGAAAATTCAGGTTCCTGAAACAAAAAAATAGATACATTTTGGGCCTCTCAAGGGTAAGCGGCACTGAAGTAATTTGAGGTTCAAGACAGTTGGTTCTCCCAACACAGCAAACACAAATTCATTAAGTACATGACAGCTCCCTGAAGACAATGCTTCACGGGAAGGTGATACTCAGTAAAAAGAATCATGCAAGCAATTTGATATGCATAAAAAATACCAGATAAAGCCACTGCACTACAGACTTTTATTTAGGAATTTCACTTGAATTAAAAAAAAAAAAAGCAAACCAACCAACCAAAAAAAAAAAAACCAAACCAAACAAAAACAAAACAAACCCCTAACCCTCACAAAAATCCACCTCGAACTGATAGGAAAATGAGAGTATTTGCTGTAAAGCTCTAAGACATAGTGAAACCCTACCTTATGAAATGAATGTATGTATATATACACAGTACAGTCGAGATGTTCACTTTGGTACATTAGGTACAGGACCAAAATCTTCGCAAAGAAGCATCCTACAGGTGGACTATGAATCCTGGAAGCTTGCTACTTGCAAGGTAGAAGTAGTCTTCTCTAAGCTGAGCCAGAACTTTCTATTATTTCTTACAAATCAGCCAAAACAGGTATTACAGCAAGAATTCCGGACAGGAACTGAATTACATCAGGAACAGAAAAAACACTCTGTAAGGTGGTTTTAATAAAAGATATGAAATTACTTCCACTCTTCAGGTGAAGCCATGACTACTAAGAAGTGCATCTTCATAAACAATAGTATATAACACTGGATAATATAGAAAAACATATTAGATGTTTTTCAGGGTTGCTACTCATTGTCTTCTAATGCAGCTATTTCTATGCAAATTAAATTATTCTGATCTTCAGAGAAATGGCTGAACCTCTGGCCTTTGCTTCTCAGTACAAGATCATCAGGTGCAGCAGTACCAAGACTAAACTAAGTGTGATCAAAGTTCATCTTCAAAATAATCAGGACCACAATCACTTGAAACTCCTCCAGACTAATGATGTTATGGAAACAGGAAGGGGAAGAGAAAGAAGCAGAGACCAGGTCAGCCTTGAATTCCTACAATTGGTATTTCTACACTGATTTCTAAACTTCTGAGTTTTTTCTGGGTTTCAGGAAACCTCTCATTAGCTGTTATGAACCATCTTACTAGATCAGATAACCTACTCTACTCAGTCCTCAGCCTCCAGGCAGGGGAAGCCCTCCAGTCCTAGTGTGGAAAAGCACATCAGCCTGGCTGCTACCTGCAGCTCTTTGCTCTCCTAGTACCTGCTATCATTGGCTTAGGGATCTCAGAGATTTATCCCTGCCTACTCTAGCCTTGGTTTCTGGCCTTGGTTTTGTTAGCTCTGAACTTGTCTAAGGTCCTTTGTGAACCCAGTGACCCATGACCTCCCATCACAGCAGTTCCAGATGTTTAAAAACTGTTGAACAAAACCTGCCCATTACCTGTTTCTTCCTCTGAGAATTTTCAGCAAGCCCTACCAACTTCTAATATAGTGAGATTTAGTAAATAACTCCCCCTTTACCTTATCCATCCACAGGATAAGGGGTTTTGTAGCAAGAAAACAACAGTCTTGTCTTCAGTACTTTTCCAGACAGTGACCTGCCTTCTGCTATTTTCTGTGCTGCTGAACACAGAAACAGTTTTCAGGAAACTGTCAGTAAGAACATCAAAGCCTTTTATTAATTCTTAACTACCACTTTGAGTAGCCCCTTTCGACTTGAAGTGCTATTTTGTAACATGAAAAAATGCCAGATGAAAAGTATATGGCCATATATTGGGCGATCATGGCACAGTCCTGGCAGTATGTGTGAGGACTGGCCAGGGACTGCCCTGTGCCGGACACAGATGGCTGGCTCCCACAGCCCCACTGCAGGACACAGCCACTTGGGTAGAAACTCTGGAAAACTGTATTTAAGAGAGGGGAAAAAGTGCCAGATGGACAGAGAAAATGGGAACAAAAAGAATGAGAAAATGGCAGAGGTAAGCCCAATGGCAGAGAGAAACCATTAGGTACAGACTGTGGACAGCTCACACCCAATTCCCTTGCACTACAGGGGTGGTGGTGGTGGTCACCAGGGAACCTGGAGTGAATCTGAGCCTGGGAAAGGAGGGAAGAAAGGCAGGGTTTTAATGAGTCTTTTTGTTTTCACTACCTGAATTAATAATGAAATATTTATATTAATAAGCAATAATTTGCATTATTTGTTCCAAGCAAAGTCTGTTCAGCCCATGATGGCAAGTGGTGGTACGCAACAACCATGGCCTTATCTCAACTCATAAGCTCTCCTTTCTGTTCTTCTCATTTTCTCCCCTGTGCCATCATGAGAGAAGTAAGCAAGCAAGCATCTGACAAGCGGCTTGGCTGTGACCCACCATGGCAGCCAGGGAAGAAAAACACCTACTCCCCTCAAAAATGTAGCTTTTTAGGGTGACTTTCTCATTCAAAAGTATTAAACTGTTTCTTGAACATATTTACAGCTCATATAATTTACCTTTGAGAACAAAGCAGGCATATCTTCAAAATGCATAGTATTTTCACCAATACATGTAGTAAAAACAGGATCTTAAGGAAAAGAAGTTTATCTTCAGTAAAGTTTGGAATTCTTTCAATATACTGCCAGCTATGTTTTTGATGTCTTCCAGTCTATGATGGCTCAATGAAACACGGGAATTAGGAAAATTTGCTTGCGTATTTTCACTGTGCTTACACACTATCATTGGTTCCAGAAGATCCATAAACAGCTTGTGCAGCTTGTGCAGCTAAACCAGCAAATTATATATTTGTACTGCTTCTACTTCTGACTCTTAGAGTCACTTTGCTTAGAAGCTTGAGGGCTATCAATTCTCCCATATCTACCAAGGGAAAGAAGCCTCTGCATCAAAGTTAGCTGCTGCTAGGAACATTCCTGAAAGAGCTCAGCACCATGACTGCGCAAGGAAATAAGTTGCTGCAGGATATTCCAAGACTGTTCCTTACTCACCGTTTCATTTTGCAAGGATGCTGCTTTTTCAATAACTTAGTCTGGAGGAAAAGCAATATTGCAAAAGCACACAGTAACACCCCACTTTTGTTAGTTGCAGTACATGGAAAAGAGGTTTTGTTTCACTATACAGAGTATTCCTTTTCAAGTCCTGGACAGTCTTAAGAGTTACATGGATTAGAAAAAGGAGCAGGATACAGGTATTTTTGGAGACAGCTGCTGCTAACTGACTGACAGTGAAATGATTGCCTGATTACCAGCAAAGTACACAGGAATTAAAGCACCTTGCTAAATTACCACACTTCCACAGAAATGCAGAGGAAAGTAGAGCATGCTCTGGGACTCCACTACCAGTCAGGTGTCAGCTGGACACACCTGGATGCCAGTGCTTAAACACTCATAGTACTAAATGCTTCAGTACCAGAGGTGCAGAGGGTTGACCTTGGCCAGTAGCTAGACCCCCAACTCAGCCCCTCTACCACTCCCCATCCCCAGTGGGGGGGGCAGGAAGAAATAAGATGAAGATCAGCAAGATAAATACAGGGAAATTACTTGCCAAATACTATTACAGGCAAAACAGACTTGGGGAAAATTCATTTATTGCAATTTACAACAGATTTGGATAAGGAGAAAAAGATAAAAATTAAAGTGCTTCCCCACCCCTATCTTTTCCCAGGCCCTCCTCTATTTTCCCCCATCCCCAGATGGCATAGGAAAGAAAGTCAGTACAATTCTTCTCTCCAGCTCCTTCTTGACAGGCCACATATCCTTCAGGAAACACCCAGATGCTCCTCTGAGGGATCTTCCACAGGCTGCAATGTGAATGAGTATCTGCTCCATAAGCTGCAGTGGGAACACATGCTCCACCAGGATCCTCTCCATGTGCTCCACGGAAATGCCCTGGAGTCTGGAGCACCTCTATCCTCCCCTCTCCCTCACCTAGTTCACTGTGCTGTTTCTCACTCCTCTGCCTGTCCAGCATTTTTGCACTTTCTTAAACATGCTTTCACAGCAGCACCACGAACCCAACTCATGTGCTCCACCTCAGCCTGGTGTGGGTCTGTGGCAGAGCCGGCTGTGCCTCGCACAGGGAAGCCACAACAGTTTCTCACAGATGCCACCCTACAGCCCTCCGCAGCTACTAAAACCTTGCCATGTAAGCCCAAAAATCAGATGTATCAGGTCTGGAAGCGTCAGACCTCAGGATTTTTTGGCTTCAGAGATGGCCTCCAGATACTGGACTAAAGTAAGAAGCTTTCCTTAATGGAGGAACTTCAGTGGCAGAGTATCTTTTCAGTGCTGAGCTAGCACTTAGCTTGGATCTGCTCAGTGCAAAAACAATTGCTTCTAGTGATCTGGAAAATAAAGTTTACTCCTTCCTCTCAAGCCCAAGAATCACTGCCACACAGGACCAAGACTGTCTGTTTTACTATTTAGATCATTCATTTCTAAGACTACTACTGTAAATACAAAGCAGCTCCCTAAGCAGAAAGTGAACCTAAAGAATTTATACTTAGATCATTATCTGCTTAATAGGATTTAAATTAAAAGATTTCAACTTTGAGGATCCATCAAAGCAATGTACAAATTTGAACTTCCTCCTCTATTACTGCCACTTCATTTGGAAATTGTAACAGGAGCTACAAATAGCAAATACTAAAGAGAGTTGCATGACATTCGAAAACATGAGAATGAAACCATGGTACAGCTTTTACGAGCCTCCAGACCAAAGAAGTATACTATGTTAGACAGAGAATTATATATTTCAAAAAATGATCCAATTAAAAAACCTTCATAATTCCCTACTGTAAGCATATGACACTTCATTATAACCAAGATTTCTTCAGGAAAAGTACAGGTGCAATAATAATAATACATAGTCCCTGACAAAAGCTAACTGAAATAACTTTTTCATGAATCTTTGCACATAGAACACAACGCAAATAAAAAGAGCAGCCTGACATTTTTCATCTTGAACTTACTTGCTTGTGTTGCCATCACTACAGTGAAAAGCTGAAATAGCTCAAAATTAACACATTCATGGAAAACAGAAAGCACAATACCATTTCCCTGGTAGGTAAGATGTTCAAGCTACCTTTCTCCAACTACAGTCTTATTATTTCACTATTTCTTCTCATTTCGGCATCTCTTAATTTCACAGCAAGACTACTACCTTTAACATCTAAAAAGCACTCCAGCAAACATGACAGTCTAAGTTCTGAGACTCTGCAGTGTCTTACATAGTTTAATGTGTAACTTGTATACTGTGTGTGCTGAGCAACTATTTTAGACTTAGGTGTTTCACTGAAGGTGCACAATTCTAAACTTGTTCTTTAGCCTTACTGTAAGAAAAAATCCAATGATATGAAAAGATGATTTAAATAACTCAATTTCTTTATATTTTAGATTTTTCTTAGACAAAAGATGAATGGATTTTCAGATAAGGGTGGCAGCATAACATTCTTCCTGTCCCTGCCCACCTTCTGCCTTCCCTTTTATTTCTCAAAGATTTTTTTGCGGCTCAGCAATGACCAGAACCTGCCTTTGGTGACTTTGCTCCCTCATGAACATATAAGACTAGTTATTTATAATCAGCTGTTGAAGTAAGCAACAAGCTATAGTGCTGATATCATGAAAGAAATTTTTATTGCCCTTGCCAAAGAAATGTGCTTCAACCTGACCAATTATAAACCTCTAAAATCTGTAACTGATCCATAGCAAAATTACATCCAAGTACAATGTGTGTTTTCTCAGGATTTAAACACAAAGTGTTTACTAAAGCCTGGTATGAACTAATTTCCAGTGACCATACAGAATAAAAGCAGGAATTCCAGTATTTCTTAATGCTTTTGCTGTCAAAAAGAAAGGATGCATGAAATTTAACTTAGAATAGATATATTTAGCATGAGAAATCCATCAGAGCTCCCTGTCCCCAAGGATATCCAATTAAAAACTGCATCATTAGGTACACACATACCGAATCTGCTCTCATTCTGACAATGTATATTAAGATAAACAAACAAACAAAAACCCTGAACAAAACCAAAAAAACTTAGTTCTGGCTACTTTCAACTTTTTTAGTATGGTACATGACATACATGTCAACTTTTCCCTTTGGTCTGCAGTATTACAGGATTAACACGGACCCTGGTATCTGTAAAAGACAAAAGCTGCTTTTGCCACTGCTTTCAGCTGCACATGACAGCCACAACCCTTCCCAAAAACTGCTGCTAATCCAAATCTAGTTCAAAGTCCAAAATGCTCTTGTGATTATAGTGTTATCAGTTTTGGATAGCAATATTCCTTGAGGCAAAGCAATTATTTCCTTTTCATAAATGATAGTGAGACAGATTATTTTTCTAAGTTTACTCTGTTAAGAAAGCGGCACTGATCTATAATGATTAAGGTATGAAGTATGGAAGTTTCCTCCCACATTAATCTTCTTTTCCAATCATTCCTACCAGCCTGTATTTAAAGAATCGAAGTGTTCAAGAGCTGACACAGACTGAGAGACATTTGCTCTCTAAAATCCTAGTCTCTTTTTCTCTTTTCTCAGGCTTCTTGACAGCCATTTCTGCAACAGAATTTTGAACCACTGTGACCTGTGACAGCACAGGTGAGAGGGCTTAGATTCAGTATTCCAAAGCTGAGAAATTTCAGTGCCACTTATTTAACACAGGCACTCAGAAATTAGAATACTTATCTTCTAATACACAATACGAAAAATGTTTCTATTTGACATGGACATTTGTTTTTTAAGGGAATAAGATACCATGAAGTAAATAAATGACAGCAAAACACAGATTATCAGATACAGAAATTTACCTTGCTGAGTATTCTGTTCTTGAGTTCGATTCACAGTGAGGTCTAGAGGGCTATCCTGTTCTTCCTGAAGGGAGTTTTCCGTTTGGTTCATTTGGATACTTTTACACATCAGACTTGGTTCAAATGATGAACCATTTCTGTTCTCTTGAATTTTGCTACTTTTTGAAATGTACTCAATCGCAAACTGACGGATCATTTTTTTCATTAATTCCTGAGCAACTAGGGGAATGTTAGGATCACAGTTCTGAGGAAGATCTGGAAATAAAAAACACAGGCAACAGATACATTAAGAACCAAACATAATTACTTTTCTTATTATAAGTATTTCCTATAAGCACACAAATGAGTTAAATAAGTACATCTGTAATGAACATATTAATTCGGATGTCTAACAAGTTTCTTTAATGAGCATTCCTAACTGGAGGTCACTTGGAAGAACATGTTTAGCACAGACTGTTAATTTTTACGTTACTCGTCTATCATAGCATGCAAGTGTATGCATTACTTCCGGGAGTCAGATTCTGTATTGTTGGCAAATAAGTTGACTTTTCATTTACAAACTGTTCATTTTCAGTTCTGAAAATAAAGAATTTTGAATACAAACCAAAAAAGTAAAATAAGACACGGATTAATACAGAAAGAAGTTACTTTCAGAGAACAACCATAAGAATAGTTTTAAAGTGTAGTTCTATAGATTAGTCCTCTTCAGAACATATAACAATTGGACTTCTGAGGAATTGATCTTAAAAAGGAAAAAAAGAAAAAAGAGATGTGTTCCACTCTCAGACTATAATCCCCATTGCAGGTTCAGGATTGAAATGTCAAAACCAATATGATGCTACTTGAAATGTCCCATACAAGCAATTGAATACAAACAAAGTTTTAAACTTTTACTGTAAAATCTTACAGGATTTTCAGGACATTTTCAAAGTGCTAGCAATGAAAACACTTGGGAGAAAAGCTTTATTTCCTATTCTAAACTGAGTGTATCCTATTATTTGCTTGTGCATGTAACATTTCAATGGACAGAAGTATTTCATTTTAGAAACAAACAAAAAAGGACCAAACATGATACATATGACTTTATTTTAATGTTATTTATCAGCTAGAAAAAAGCTAAACTTATTAACAAGCAAAACAAACTACAATTGTGAATCACCAAAAAGAAACCTAATAGAAGCAACAGAAAAAACAAAATGTAAGTGTAACTTAGCATAAATAACAATGTAATTAAGAAACTCACAGTAAACTGTGCTGTTGCATTGATGACTGCAACACACCACAAGACAAGCACAATTGACCATACTCAGAATACTGTGTTTTCCCTTAAACTGGCAGTAATAGTAGCACTTACTTCACTATCCCACTCTCCCTTCTTTCCTTCAACTTTACACCTCTCCTATCACAAATATCCTTTTCAATATTTTAACCACTGCCCATGTTTGAGTTCCTAGGTAATGAGTGAAATAGTTTTCAATCAAGAAGGGACAGGGATTTAAAGCAAGTGTGAAAGTGATAAAGAAGAACTAGCTTTTAGGTAAGCCCTGATTCCCTGGAGGAAATACCAAAGGACACGGTTCGGTAGTTACTGGGATAATAAAGTTAATCTGAAACAGATAAAACAGATTATAAACTGAGTTTTGTTTTCATGGAAGTGAAGAAACTGAAAGGCCTGGGTTAGGTAGATGTTTGCATGCAAAGTGTACATTTCCGAATACGAAGTTTGGAGGATCACACAGCATATTTGCTCAAGCATTTTATGCCAATGAAGCTTTATCCATCTACTATCCAGAGAGTGACTGCCAGCACTGATCAAGAAATGCTGCTCAAGTTTAGGATGAATGTGCAGAAGATCGTCTGCTTGACTGTTTCAGGTCCATTTAAAACATATACCATTTGGAGAATTAATTTTCACCAACAGAACATTGCAAGGAATTACAAACCTGCACCTATGAGGTCTGCTCTCTATAGCACGACAGGGCAGCTGACTGATTGCCCAGATGCTTCCTGTCAAGACCTTTTGGTCAGCCTCTCAGCAGTGCTTGATGAGGTACAGTGAAGCTCCAACATTTGCAAGACATCTTGGCTTGAAGAGAACTTACCCAAAGACAGAACAAATCTGCTTATGGTTAAAGCTCTATCTTCCACCAATCTTTCAACTAGATCTCTATCAAAATATCTAAAATTGACAGGTGTTTCTCAAAGATAAAAGGTAAAATTCTAAGTATGAGATAAAATTCTAAATGATGGATAATACCTACACAGAGAAAGATCTTTCCCCACCATGTAACCTCCAGGCATAAGTATGCTCTGTTTATATTGCTATTTCCTGATTCCTAAATAATGAACCCAATAAATGTTCAACTGGAAGTTACTATCCTAGAGACACACTTAGAAGTAAAGAAAATAAATTCAACAACAGATATTGGAGCAGTAAGGCAATAGGTGTAAAGTACTAACGTATATGCAAAATACGAGAAAAGAACACGGGAAGTTAAGAGACGAAATTAAATAACTGAATTATCTAGGAACAAAAGTGTTTGCATGACAGGGAAATGGTAGTTCTAGACAATGAAATTTACTGATCAACAGTTAAGCTTAAAAAACCAAAAATTTGACTGCCTGTAATCAGAAACTCATACAAAATGAATTATACAAAGCATTATCAAGACTGAATATGTGGTCTGGAACGACCCTGCTTATATAGAGCAATTAGTCTCTTGCATGCACACAAGAAAAGCTTCTTTGACTACTTCTGGATAACAGGTGATTATCAGTGCAAATGGGAGAGTTATTTCACTTTCTGGTGTGATCTGTACCTTTAAGAAGCAAAAGACCAGAGAGTATAGGGGACCTACCATTAGCTGGAAAGCACAACAGCCTGGAACAGATTTCTCCTTATTAATCTCCATCCCTGCATCAATTTTTATAAAACTGCAAGACAAAACTAATTCAGAACTGTCAAGTTTCTACTGCCTTTCTATTCCGCTTTAGACTCTTCACATTGGTAACAGCCAAGCATATATTTCTTTTAGACACTTGGAGGAGAAGTCAGCTTCTCCATTAGGAGCAAAGTCACCTTTTGACCTAGTTAGAATAATAAAGGATTTATCTTTTTGTTCTTATAATATTTTCTTTAGTATTAGTTTAATTTTTTTGTAATAACTTCCAAATACTCCCTATGAAGAATAAATGCAGCAGAATTTCTCATATATTCAACTGCTACAGCTACTGTCAGTTTACAGATTTTAAGTTGATTTAATCTAAAAAGGTAATATAAGGGGGTGATGTGTGTGTATCTCAGAGCATATACACTGAAAGATGTGCTCCCAGGGTGCCTCTGAGGTGCTCTTGCTGCTAAATGCATATTCAATCTACAGGGTTAGACTCAGGTAATCTAAACTTATCTGCCATAAATGCAAATAGTGTTGCTATCACATTGACTGTTCTGTAATGTGAATCATTAACTGGCAAGTTGTGGTGGAAGTACCTTGGGAGGTCTGTAGTAAAACTGCTTGTTCAAAGTAGTCATCTATGAGGTCAAATTGGGTTTCTCTGGATTTTACCTAGTTAGGTAAGGAATACTTCCATGGATGGGAGACTCTACAACCTCTGGGTGCTTGTCCTCATTTTTCCTCACATTAAAAAGAACCTCTCATTTCAACTTGTTTGCAATCTGTCATTATCCTGCTATGCACCATTGTAAAGACTTTGACCCTGCCTTAAAATCATAAAGTATCCTGAGTTGGAAGGGACCCAACAAGGATCATCAAAGTCCAGCTCCTGGCCCTGCACAGGACAGCTCCAAGAGTCACACCATGAGCCAGATTATTGTCCAAATGCTTCTTGAACTCTGTCAGGCGTGGTGCTGTGCTGGTACTGTGACTTCCCTGGGGAGCCTGTTCCAGTGCCCAACAGAAGAACATTTTCCTAATATCCAGCCTAAACTTCCCCTGGCACAGCTTTGGGACTGAGGTTGACCTCAGGTCTTGTCACTGGTTACCACAGAGAAGAGATCAGAGCCTGCCCCTCCACTTCCCCTTACAAGAAAGTTGTAGACTGTACTGAGGTCTCCCCTCAGTCTCCTCTTCTCCTGAAAAAGGCAAGTGACTTCAGCCACTCCTTGTATGGCTTCCCCTTTAAAGCCCTTCACCATCTTTGTTGCCCTCCTTTGGATGCTCTCTAATAGTTTAACATCTTTCTTTTATTGTGGTGCCCAAAGCTGTCCCCAGCACTCGAGGTGAGGCTGCCCCACTGCAGAACAGAGCGGGACAATCCCCTCCCTTGCCCAGCTGGCAATGCTGTGCCTGATGCCCCCCCAGGACAAGGCTGGCCCTCCTGGCTCATGTTCAACTTTCCATTGACCAGGACCTGCAGGTCCCTTTCTGTGGTGCTGCTCCCCAGCATCTCATTGCCCAGTTTATTCCACCTGAACATGGAGAAGAACTTCACCCATCCTGTGATTCATAGTTGTAATTTTCCACTACACATGTGACATTTGTAATTAGTCATATAAAATCTTTAAATGCAATGAAACATATTTTAGGGCAATAAAGGTGTTAGATCTCTGAACTTAGTATCACTACCAAATAATTCTTAATTATTATCAGCAGATGGCACCAGATATACTTGGTATGACCTGAATAGGGTTTTTTTTCTAAGATGCTTTATTAGGAGTTGCGACTATAGCTACTTACAAAGTTTTAAATTTACATGCCTACATCTGTTTAAACTCCTATTTTTCACAGTTGATATAAAATATGAAGCAGCTGTATTTAGTCCAAGGATCACGTATGTATATGCATACTACTTCAAACCCAGTAGAACAGTCTCTAAAGATTTAGAATAAAAGTTAGCCCTAATGTTCCTCTAGTTTCTCTCAGATCACTGCAGACCTGATGTTATTAGGATAAAAGAAGGCTGAATTTGTATGATATAATTTGATTTTTTCTGCTTGTGATTGTCAAGGTAACAGTTTGAAGGCAAGAGAAGAGAGTAATAAACATCATGTAATCATGACTAATGGCAATGATTTAATTCAAAGCTCACATTTAGGATTAATACTTCCTCAGTTTATGTGCTGCACCAGTTTGCAACTATTCAAATCTGTACTATTAACTATTCTGCACATTAGGTGGGATCACTAGACTGCAAAGTCTATGGTGACAGATTTGATGGACAGTTCAGAGTTATACATGGATTTGGCAGGACAATGAATAAGAAGTTAAAGCTCCCAAAAGAGTATTCTGTAACAGTATCCCATTTATTGAAAACGAGTACTTTTTCATTAAAAAGCCAACCTAATGACTTAATTTCTCTTCTGACACAATACCAAAAGGCAGTGGAAAGCAGCAGGGAATCACAATCCCCTTTGCACCCTACAATCCTCTTGTGTGAGCAGCAGGACTAAGAACACCCGATTGCTTCTCAGTGTGTTTCATAAGCTCACTCCATCTCTCCCCTTTTGACAAAAAGGCCACATTTTCTTGTAACAACCCCGCCTCAATAGCCACCAAACTGTCCCAGAGATGCTCTTAGTTCTACTTGTAAGACCACTCGGGTCACTGTCAGATTACCAGCACATCAAAAATGGAATACAACTATTTATTCTGAGCTATGTATCATGACTAGTTCAGTTAACTTGACTGATCAACAAACAGAAGGAAAAAGGTTCACTCTTTTGTTGTCATAAACATTCTACCTCTTTTCTTCCTCTACTCAGGTTGCAATTTTCACTACTCTATATCCAGTCATATTTCTAAGAATCCTCGTAAATGTAGTTGAAATGATCAAGAAATTCAGAGTCAGTGAAGACAGTAACACTGGCAGGTCAACACAAAAAGTATGCTTTACCTCCTTAGGAAAGCAGCTGAAACCCCACTAAACATTCTTTATAGAAAAGCTGTCATAGCAGTTTACTGCACAAACTGTGTCAGAGCTCTCAGTGATTACAGAAAACCTTCCAGATTTTGAAAGGACGAATTAGATTTCTTAAAATTATTAATAAAAAGAAACTTCAGGTTGTGGATGAAGTGTGCACAACTCAAAACTACACCTCAGAAAGTAACACTTTTTTTAGTCTAAAATAATGTGTGCATGATTACATTGTCACAGGTTTCCTAAATGAAATATACATTGTCCAAGAAGCACAACTAGCTTATGACAGCTCTGCAACTGAAAGAAAACTACAAAAAGAACCGGTGAACTCAGAGTTAAATTCAGGTATATGGTATAATGTAAGAAAGCCATATTTATGAATGGAAATATTTTACTACATGACAGAGACGTCTAGAAATAGTAAAGAGCTTTAAAAAGCTTACAGGAAAATTACTTTGGGATAGCAAACATGGTACTGAAGATACTTGTCAGAGCAGCCCAGAGAAACTGGAAAGATTCAAGTAATCTCAAACATTTTTCCTGTAATTTTGTGCCTCAGTTCCTTAACTTCTACAAGAGCTTCTCATGCGTCAGTCTTCTCTTGGTGGATCACATCCTGAAGACAGAACCTGATTCACAACTAGGGGTTTTTTTGTTTTGTTTAAAGACATCACACTAATATTGCATGGAAAAATGAACTTCTAAGAACACACAATGTGGATTACTAGAAATAGAGAAAATTAATAGTCTGTGAACAAAATGTCTGACCAAGCATTTAAACAACTGTGGTTCTGCTATATAACAATGATCACGTCACATTCTATAATAATCATAGTAAAAAAAGACTTAATACGTATTTTTTAAAGCACACTGTGTTTTTCCCTTAACAAAACAGAACAGTTGAACTTCAGCATTATGTAAGTGGAAAAGCACCAAGTCTACTCTGCTTACACCACCGAAACGGTAAGGAGAGATGCCATACTTGAGAAGAAAGCATCTGGGTTTCAGCTACATTGTTTAGTGGCAACAATCAATGTCTTATGACAAGAAGGACTTCGGATTTGCTGACATGTCTGCTGAGCACAGGCCTTTCCCACAGACAACTGACTACCAAACTCATCTTTCACTAACACAGAATGAAGTTGGGTTCCTAACGGGAAGTCTTTGTTATTTACAGCATCACAAGGGTTTACCCATTTTGGCAGGAGTTCTACCATCTTCTATCCCAGATTCTACAGACAAATTGTCATACATCAATGTTTGAAGGCTGTATGCTCCAGACAACAATATATCATGGCTGCATGTTTCGAGATCATCTGAACTAGTTTCCTGACATTAAAAAAACCTCCAAACGCACAACCAAATCCCCTCAAACTAGTCTGCAAATTAAAAAAGCCAGAGTAAATAAAATAATAAAATAAAATAATGGGACCAACAAATGAACTCTCTAATTTGCTCACTAGTCTTAGATGTTGTCCATAGAGGCCTAAATTAGCTACAATAGTAAGAGAGTAGTTCATCTTGAGGAGTTTGCAATCCAAACAAGTGTTACTCTGTTTTAAAGAGCCAGCCAAGAATTCGACATTTTTCTGACAATGACAGCACATCTGGTTTAGGACCAGGTATAAGAACTACTCCTTAGCTAAACAATAACTGAAAATTTTTTTGATTCCTTTCTTTGTAAGTTTATACTTGCACTGAAAAACCTGCAAAAATCAGAAAGCAGACTTTAGATTTTCTTTGTAAAACTCTTCATCTTCCTCCTAAAATCCAAATCAGTTTCTTGAATACCTCATAAATTGGTTTCACATGCCCTTTACATTTTTTTTCCTTTTCACTTCCTGTAATTTGAACAGCTTTATAAAGACTCTGCTAAAACCTGAACTGAAGCAATACTCTTAGTAAATTCTTACCCAAGAATACAGAAGTACTTCAGAGAATCACAAAAAACCCTGGAAGTTTTGCTTTTCAATAGACAAAACCTCTTTAACCTAGCATTATTGATCTTGCAGATCAAACCTAAAGAAGGTGCTAAAAGCCAAATGTTCTTTGTGAAAAACTTCACTTAAAAGTCATTCACTCTACTAAGGTGAAGTCATGCCAAGTTTCACTTCTCCCATGACAGAAGTTCCTCTCAAGGAGTATCGAAAGAGATCATCTGCAGCAGGAGCATAAAGCAGGCAAACATTGAAAAACATTGTACACATCAAGACCAAGAAGAGATCTGACAAAGTAGAAATTTGAAGGAATTAAAATACCTGCCTAGGGAGATGCCATACAACTGGGCCTGTGATGAGAACATAGTAAGACTTTAAGAAGTAATGAAGTGCCAACTTCATTGGCCATTGTATTTCAAATGGAAAATAGCTGGTTTGAATGAAAGCCAAGAGTCCAAAGGATGGACTCAAAATGCTGTTGCATTCTATTTCAAGTTCTTTAAAATGAAAAAAAGCAAAATGTAGACAGAGCAGACACAAAGTCTGTACAGAAAAAGATTCTACACACCCCAGGTTCAAGGGCATAATAATCTCTCCTGCTACAGCAATGTAAAAGGGAGAAAACAAACTTTGCTTTTTTCTCTCACCTATGTGAAGGAAGAGAATGTGTCTGACTAACTCTTTGTTAAAAGCAAGAGAGAGCTGTCACCCTAGCCATACTCAGCTATTCTGACATCCACATACACCTACTAAACCCAAGAAAAAAATCAGTGAAAATTGTAGTTACTGCATTCACAGTAACTTCATTCACATTTCTTCATTCACATGAATTTAGGGAAGAAAATGAGTATTTCTGCTGCTGTTGACAGTGAGTAACCAAGTAACTTTCATGAACTAAGCTGACTTGTCACTCACTCATGTACTGCTGTATCTTGATGAGTGTCAAAGAACAAGAACAGTCAAAGAATTAATGAGCTACTAAATACTGTATTTTGACAAGAAGTTTTAACCTCTAACTTGGATGTATTTGAAGGAGCAGCTTTTGTGCAAGAAGATCCCAAATTCTATTTTGCATTCTGCAAAACACATTTTCTCACCTAAAATGTTTTTCCTGTAGAAAGCCAGAAGTGAGAATTTAGGAACAGAAAACGTTTAAATGCTTAAAATTCTAGAGAATGACACCTGAGGTTGGGATGAAAACAAAGTAGCAGCTCATGGTAAAAAGAAAAATCCGATACAATTTATGAACAGGGATTCAAAGGAGTGACACATAATGCATCAGGACAAAGAGGAATGGCAAGTAGGAAGAGTAGTACTTCATCTGGTGATTCAAGTAAGAAAAAGATTAAGGAAAACCAAAGGAATAGAAAAGAGAAACAGCAGAAACATCTATTTCAGTAGATAAATAAAAAAATACTTAATCAAAATTAACACTGAATAATTTGATTCTTCTAGGTTTTTTTGTTATATTTCATAATACAAAAGACTTTTATTACCTTTCTTTCGAAAGAGTGCATTTAGATAGTTTTCTGCTTGGCATTCAATCTTATCAGTGTTGGACTGGCCCTGAGATGACAGTTCCTCTGTAGGCGTTGACTGTGAAGAACCGAAAACTGATGCACGATCCTAGAAAACATATGAAGATCATAACATCTTTCAGAAGTTAGTCTGCTGGTAGTAAAATATACCATTAAATTATTGAATGGAATAGAACTACTAAAATCAAACTACCTTGAGTCAAAATGCAAAATTAACTTATTTGCAAAATTTAATTCTCTGATTCTTACTTTCATACCAAAAAATGAGTGTTGGGAAGTAACGCTTAATATAATGCTCATACTTACACTGGCTGTTTCTTTGTGTAAATTACAAAAGGAACATTTCTCATCCATAGACCAGTCAGTTAGCTCTTCTGGCTCACAGTCTTAAAGGAAGAAAAGAAAGCTAGATGTTTTAAACAAGCAAAAATGGATTTTGAGAACAAAATACACATCCTAAAATTCTCCTAAATAAATTCCATCAATAATATATGTATTTATTGGCACAATGCATTCAGTCGTATTCAATTCTTCAGATACTATCAAATTCTTGTCTGGCTTGTACAGCTCATCTTACAAATAGCAGAGAGTGCCTTTCTTGAAAGGTAAACTCAATGTAATGTAGTAATTAAACTGATTATCTGTCATAATTAGTGGAGGCACCTGAATACTGCAAAGAAAGCTATGAATTGTAGACATCATTCTTTTTAACTGAGGTGTGCAAACTTGTAGTAAACTAAGCTAAGAATTAGAATATGGACTCCTCATCATGTGAGCTACACACGTTGTACTTACAGTATTTTAATTGATTTGATATCATTCCTATAGGTAAATCCAAGCCTTACACTCACTTGTAGCACTTTATTTATCTAGAAAAGTGCTTTATATGTTTTATCAGAAAATGTACTTTGGTCTAGACGGAATGCAGGACTTAAACTTATATTGCCTATATAAATTCCAGTCTTCTACTGAATGGAGACACATCATCTACTTTCTTTAGACAACTTACTAAGCCTCATTTCAAAAATTAAGAGTTTTCAACCAATACCCTTCTCTTCATGAACACCATTTACTTTAACACTTTTCCCAAACCAACGGTGCTAATAGTTAAAACTAAGCTTCTAATTTTTTGTTTAAAATTGCACATGGCAACTTATTCCAGTTTACTTTTCTGGCAATATTATTCTTGTATCTATGAACAGAAACTGCTTAGGTATTTAGCACCTTGATGCATTTACAGAGACTAGCATTACCCCCTTTAAACTTCATTTTGTGGCTAATCTAGTCCACCTGGTTTTCCTCGTGAGATTCAGCTCCATCTCTTCTGCACAAGTCTCACTTGAACACCTGTTTCCTGAACATGGGGACCAAGACCTCACGATTATGTCTTTTACCTTTACACCAGACTTCCTTACACTGCAGGCAGTACTGTTCCTACAGTGTCCTAGTTATGCAGCAGCTGCAGTGTTTTGGCAGGTGAATGCAAACACGATTAACTACAACACCAAGGTCTTCTCCACCCTGTTCATTTCCAGTTCATGTGCTTACAACCTAAACAACTTTTTCACCCCGCATTATTAATTACTAGGTATGTTTCCTCCTTGTCTCTGTACCACTAAATTACAATCACAGTTCTGTTTAGGGCGGTTCTTGAGATTACCTGCTTTTAATAGCACATGATGGTAGCCAGATCTTGGCTGGCTGCCAACCCACCCCCCAACCCAGGGATGCCCTCATTCCCCTTCCTCAATAGGGCAGGGGTGAGGAAATAAGATGGCAGGGGAGAAAATAAGAAGGAGAAACTTGTGGGTCAAGATAAAAACAGGGAGATCACTTACCAATTACTGTCACAGGGAAGTCAGATTCAACTTGGGGAAAATAAATTTCATTTGGAGCCAATAAAAACAGATTTGCATAATAAGAAAGGGAAAACACTAAACCACCTTACCGCCCCTTCTTCCCAGGCTTCAGCTTCACTCCTTCATTCCTGACTTTCTACCTCCTCCCCCACCCCAAACAGTGCAAGGAGGATGGGAAACAGGCTGCCCTCAGCTCGTAAGAGTTCCTCTCTGCTACTTCCTCCTCTTTTCCCCTGGTTCCAGCTTGGGGTCCTTCCCATGGGCTACAGGCCTTCACAAACTGCTCCAGTGTTCTTCCCACAACTACAGCTCTTAATGAACAGCTCTAGTACGTGCCTTTTCCACAGGGCACAGTCCTTCAGGAAGGGACCACTCCACAAGAGCCGCAGCTCCTGCCAGAAAACCTGCTCCTGCATGGGCTCCTCTCTATATGCTGCAGCTCCTGACAGAGGCCTGCTCCAGTATGGGATCTCCATGGGCTGTAGCTTCCTTCAGGGCATCTCCACCTGCTCCAGTGGGTCCTCCATGGGCTGCAGTGTGGATATCTGTTCTGACATGGTCCTCCATGGGTTGCAGGTTCTACATGCTTCACCATGGTCCTCTCCATGAGCTGCAGGGGAATCTGCTCCAGTGACTGGAGCACCTCTCCCCTCTTCCTTCTCTGACCTTGCTGTCTGCAGGGTTGTTTCCCACTGCCCACTGTCCTCCACCCTTCTCCCACAACTGCTGAGCTTTTACTTCTTCTCAAAGATATTATTAAAAAGGCAAAATCAGAATAAAATGACTCTGAAAAATAAAGTCTTTTCAGTTGAGCACAAACAAAATGTAAGTAATTCCAGATAATTACTTGAACCTAGTTTACTCAGATCTAAAATACTAATTTAGAACAGAATTCTGTATTAATGTGTTATATGCTTTCAGGGATGCAAAACAGTAGTTTTTACAGGTTGGACAGCTGATGATCATGAACAGACATAGTATTTTTCTTGGCTGGACAGTAACAAGAGATAATGAGTCATTTTTGCTGAATTAATCTAGCTGTCCTAGCCTGTTAGAGCTATTCCTTTAAGATGTCCACAGCATAAAGACAACACTATTTCTTCATAACAAGTTCATTGTTTTCCTTGCAACCATGAAAAATTATTTATGAACCTTGGGATTCTACACCTAACTCTAAGACAGGTTTATGCTTTCAGAGAAATTCTTCTGCCTTGGAATCTTGAATTTCCACTGGTAAAAGTCAAACTAGAGAGCAATCCTTGTGTATTGCCAAAAAAGCAAACCTTGAGAAACATCAGCTCTACATAACACTAAGCCCTTTATTCAAAGTAGTACAAATCATGTACAACATATTAAGTCTGCCAGTGCGCTAAGCAAAACTGACATCAGATAGCAGACATATACAAGATATATCAAATGCCGGACAGCCAATAGTCTCAGGTCACCACCACAGGAAACATCCTGAGACCACTATTAAGTTTTTAACTACAGATAGGCAGCCATACTCTCAGAAAAGTCAGAGGCACAGACAGCACTTTAAGCAGAACAAACTTGCATCGGCTGCATTGAATTTAGGATGAATCTTCCCTCCCCATTTTATCTTGCTTGGGGGTCAGATGATGAAAGATTTGCAGACAACCTATAATGCTTGCCAGCCCATGAGAAAAAGTTGCTAAGACTGTGAAAACAGCATTTTAATATTAAACACAGTACAGATTATTATTATATTGACACCAAAACAATTTAGCACAAAGCTGTTAAATTTGTTTCCATCTTTTAAGAATAAAATGGTGAACTTGGACAAAAAAGAATTTTTATTCATTTAAGAGATTCAAATCTTTGTTTCCCCAAACCACTTTTCCCAAGAAGTAATGCTGAATTAAGTAAATTAATCTGTAGTACTGAACGGATTCCATGTTTCCATCTTACAATATTAAATAATTATCTAGTATATCTAAATACAAAATAGCTTAAAAAATTCAAGCCTTACTTTCCAGTATTTTCTGATAATAATAATAATAATTTTCTGATTATTATAATAATAATCCCAAAAGATTTTCCAGCTATTTATGACAATTTTGAACATATCACCCCCTTTCTTTTTATACAGCACTACAGCTTCCTAATAAGTACATTAAAACAGCTGAGGTGTTTACCAAGTACTTCCTATTTTTAATTTCATAAAAACTCCAGTTCTATTAGATTTGTGTTTCTAATATAATTTTTCACTACTATAAATACTTCAAAACAACATAAGGAAAAATAAAACCTTTCATCCTGTATAAAGAGGATCTTTTCCTGGAAAAAAAATTAATAATGAGAGCTGCTTTTCTCCAACAAGACAGCTTGTCCTCAGTGGTTAAGAGAATAAAACCCCAGGACATAATTCCCCCAAAAAGAAAGTACACACATACCACCTGATTGGAGGAAAAGCTTTTTAACAGTTTAGCTAACTATCCACAAGTAGAATGTAAAGAAAAACAATTTATATGTGAATCTACTTATACTCATTTTGAGCTAAGGCAAGGATTAGAAAGCCCTAAAGATTCATTGACATAAGAAGCCTCAGTTCAGAGCATGAACCAAGGTCAGATGCCAAGATACAGAACTTGACACCTTTGCAATCAGAAGCTGCAGAATCCAAGCAGTCAGGAAAACAAACTGGTGCTGAATAATGGTGAGAAGAACCATTTAAGCAAGTCCAAAATAAATCCTACACATACAAGAATTTCAAGATACAAAACAAAGGTTTACAGGGTATTTTTTTTGGAAAGTATAATGGTCTAGCAAAGCTGAAGTGTACCTTTTACCATTTAAATTTAAACTGTCATTACAAGTTATTATTCACTCAAGTAACTTTAAGAGAATACAATACCATAATTTAATCTACAGACCAAATACTATTTCAAGACAGGACTAAGGAGGAAATATATCAATCATGTTACATTTAATGCACATTATTGATTTTTTTTTTTCATGTCACAATAGATAAAACCAAGAACGCAAGAGAAAAAATGCTATTGTAGCTAAGCAGCATATATTTCAGCCAATTCTCACACATTTCTGCACAAGAAAGCCACATAATTTCTTGAGGTATGTTTGAGAAAACATACTCTTGCTGCTAATGAGCAATAATATTGCATGTTGACAGTATAAGTTTAGTGGTTATGATGAAGAAAATGAACAGCTTAAAAGATGCAGTAATTCAGGCACATTGCTTAGAGTCTAAGAACATGAGTTCTAATTCTACCAGCTATCTTTTAACTAAGGAAAATGATTTATTTTGTATCTTAGTTTCATTACCTGTAAAGTGAAAAGTGGCACTTATGACAGTGGAAAGATTTGTACAGATTTTACTTGAGAGTTCTGTACTAATCTTTACAACCAAATTCAGATTTCAAGTCAGAAATAGCCCTGTATACTATATTAATAATAAAGCTGACCTACACTGTGCCAGTATAAACAATTTCACATGGCATTATTGAAGTTACAGACACTATATCTATAAAAATGAACCAAAAATAGTAAGGTAAGGTGGGCATCCCAACCTACCACGCCATGTCTCTCTTCCATGGTTGGCTCCAGAACTAAAATCAATTTTATAGATGCGTCAAACATGGAAATAGGTTTTAATTGCACATTACTGACAAAAATTTTTAGAATTTGAAAAAAAAAAAAGCTCTGAAACTTTACATTTTAGATAAACACGAATTTAATTTGCAAGACAAAGTCACAAGGACATCAAATAGCAAAGATGTGCAAGCAATGGAAATATCAGATTTTAAATAGGTAAGAAATCTTCAACAACATAAGGCAAATAAGTTAAAAGTTAAAGTTAAAACTTTACCCATAAGATAGGCCAAATACCTGCACACATGAACTCTAAACAAGCAATATAAACTTTACTGTGTAGCATATCACGTTCCCTTAACTGTAGCACTTAGACTTTGGCCACCCCCTCATTAGCTCAGTACTTTCTGCCTCCTTACCCAAAAACAAAAGTAAAAAAAATAAAGAAAAAAGAAAATGTCAACTCTTTGATACAAAAAAAAAATAAAGCTTTAACCACTAATCAGTGTAAAGCCCAATACATACAACCTATTGGAATTATAACCTGGAAAAAAAAAAAAAAGAGGTACTGTAAACTTATAATAATATCCTGTTTCCTTTTCAAATGTGCTTATCACAGCAGATGGGAGTACTACTCATGAAAACAAGCTCTAATCCAACTGTACATATTTATTAAATGTTTTTATGTCTTATTAGTGGCATGCCTAGCTTGAGACATGAAAAAATATTCTGAAAACATCAGCATTTCAAGTTCCCCCCCTTCCCCATGAAAATACTGTCTTATGCATATGATACAAGCCAAGGAATTTGCACAATATAAAGGGGACAAAACCATAACCAAGTTAAAGCAATCACTCCAAAAGTATCCTAAACTAAAACATACAGTACATGCCACTCTACCCCACGTACTAGCACTAAATAAGTGATACACTTTCCAAATTACACTATCAGACAATGAATTGTAAAGACATGGGACAGAACATTTTGAAGGTTCAATAACAGAAAGAACATTTTCTTAAGACATAAAAAGAACTTGGGAAAACACTTCTTGCAACACTTCAAAGCAACAGCCCTCATGTTGGCAAAGACAGATATATCATTCCACACTTAACTAAGGACTTAGCTGTTATTGACAGCTATTCCAGCAAAACCAAACCCATTTGGGCTAATGTTAGGTCTTATAAGGTTAATGGAAAAGGTGTGTATATAGATATATACACACACACACACACACACTGACACACGCACTTAAATACAGCTATGACTTTATACATATATAAAGTATAATAAAAATAAAAAGCTTGGTTTATATATAATAAAGATGTAAAAAATATGAATATATAAAAAGCATAAACTTTCTTGACCACTACAAGACCAAACTAGCATCCACTACCTTCCTTCTACCAACTAATGTCAATAGGAAGCTGAGCAGCTTATCTTCCCTTTCGAAAAGATGCTCAAAAAGAAAGTAGGAGATGCACTATTCCGGAAGAGTAAGTATTTCTCATGAGAGCTTCACAGAAAAGCTTAGCTAATCCAAATTCCCCTGTATAGCAACAAAACCTAGGTATCATTTTACCTAGTGTTTTGCTTATGCACAGTATTGACAAGAAAATGAGTAAATGACCATTGGAAAGAAAAGCATTGGAAGATTTCCTTTTTCAAATTCAATACATACTTGAAACCACCTTTAGCTAGAAGAAAAACCAGTAAGTTAAGGTCATTGCACTAAAAGCTGGCTCATTTACCTTCAAATAAACTGAGGTCTCTTCGTAGCCTTGGTCCATAAAGCCCTTCTAAAATACTTTCAAAACCTGGAGACAAAAGAAACATTTAAAACAGTAAATCAAGTTTCTTGAAAGAAAGCAAATTCCAGAGAACTGGCAACCAGTATCCTCAAATTCTCAGGACAATTTCAAAAATTGTTACATTTATCAAACAAATATTTACTCATTCCACTATAGGACTACTCAGCAGCATTAGAAGATAAAAATAAGACAAGGCAACTGCCATCTGCCCACAATCAGCCTATTAAGCCATGCCCCAACAACCTCATTAGACTTAAAATAACTACCACAGAATCTTAAAGGTGGAAGGATTAGCCTCATTCATCTATGTAAGTGAACGAGTTCCTCTCTTAGCAGGAGAAACAAAGTCATGTACAGAGAGAGGAAAAAATAAAAATAAATGAAAACTTCAAGATCAGAAACTTCTCATTTAAGATCTCCTGAAACAACATAATCTGAGCAGGCTAATATTTCTACGAATAGAAAAAAGCAAGCTTCTTTTGTTTCTGATACCATGACAGTGCTCCCTAGTCCTCTGTATCCGTACAAAAACGTTTTAAAACTAAGGATTAGATAAATCCAATTATTTTACAGATTTACCAGCTAGTCTGTTTAGGTATTTGGTAAAAATCACATATTTCAATACGGCAGATGAGACACAGAGCAAATAAAAGGATTGAAAAATAAATAAATAAATAAATAAATTTTTAAAAAACCCCAAACCCACAAAAAAATGCATGACAACTGATGAAATATGGTAAGAATTTACAGCACCAATATAACAGAAGTTTTGTTCAATATAGAAACAGCTTCCAAGTTCCCCCCTTTCTCCTTTCAAATAATAAGCTTACTTGAAAATAAGAGGATAATTCAAAGCAGCATTTGAAGGTTCTCATTCTTTATACTAAAGGCCTGTCTGTAGCTATTTTGCTAGACCAGAACTTTGCAAGACTATTTTATCATCACACCACAAAAAAGATACCAAAATCTTCAGGAAACAACTGCCATCAACAAAGAACATTCAGAATCACAAAATTTGCTCATCATGTGATGTCTTTTAAGACAACACAACATCCTGTTCTCTCACCAAAGACTGTATCTACTTTTTGGTTTAGATTGTATGTGTACTAGTATAAGGAAGAATAAATACGTACCATATTTAAAGCAGACAAGGGAAGCTATCTTAACACATAGGAGCTGTTTAGTTTGACAGGTCAGTTTTTTTATAATTTGCATTGCAAAGTAATTTTAGTATATGGACTATATTGCGAATCAATTATAATCTCGACAAATCTGCTATTTTAACTATAAATGGATTTATACCTTTATATCTTGAGCTATACGGATTTTATCTTCCACTTTTCTTTGTAATAAATATAGTATTATGAGACGACACAAATTAAATGACAAAAGCACTGTCCTCTCACAAATAGATATACACATCTTTTAAACAGTCTACAAGAACTAGAAAGCAAAAAGCCCAAGGCCCAGGCACACACTAAAATTTACCTTAAAGCATCATCCAGTGACTCTTAGATTCAATGTAATGTAAATTCACATCATATTAGCATTGCACAAATTCCCTGTTCTTCTGGCTTCAAAGGGTTACAGACAAAAAAAGCAAGAGATGAAGCCTGAAGTTAAGACAGCAATTCTCCAAACACAACAGACTGGAAATACAGAACACACCATGTGTATTGCTATGACCATTAATGTTACAGACTGTGAGCCATTTTAGGTCAGCAGCTGGTTAGGTTCTGGCAAGTTACTGTCACTGGGTAAAGAAATGAATGAAGCAGCTCTTGGAGACAACTCCGCTTATTTCAGAAGAGCAAACACCAACTCCTACTTCGCAAGACTTTGTCAATCAAACAACAGGAAGATTATTTACTGTCCTAGCCAGCACCCAAAACCTCCTTGGTCTTTGGACATCTACCACCCTTTCCACCCCGTGGAGGGTGTTACTTGTTTCTGCCTTTACTTTTGTCCGTATCTGCCTGCCCTACTACCTGCTCCTGCCTATGCAAAACCATGAGCACAGAAACCCCAGCTCTGTGAAGCAGCATTTTGTTAAGGAACAATGCAATCTCCAAACAGACTTCCATACAGCTTGTATTAAAGACGGCAATTAGCACACTGGGGGTTGTTGGGTTTTTTTGTTGTTTTTTTTTTCCTTACCCTGAGGAAAGGACACACCAGCCTGCTTCTTTGCTAATTCACCAAACTTAGTTCCATCCTACCCATCCAAAGAGTTGTTTCTCTTCCAAGTCTTACAGAACGGCTCCAAAGAGCCAACAGACTTAGCCTGCACGATCATTTGCTTCCTCACCTTTGGATACTGGATACTTTCTTTTAAAAGAACACTTACTTGTACAACCTATGAACATCAAGAGAATCTTTTTTCAGACCTTATGCTAAAATTTTCCCAGAAAGCACTTGTGTTACTTCCAGGCTCCACAAAGTACTTTTGCTGCCTCTCAGCAGAATTGATACAATTTTAGTTTAACCTAAACATGAAGATGTATCTTAGTTACTAGTACTGACGAATGAATGCTGGCACTGATTCCTAAAATGTAACCATCTAGACACAAGCACTTCAATAAACCTTTGCTTTTCTTCTTGAGTCAGTATGCTTAAGCAAACAGTAGTAGCAGCTTTGGAACTCTCCAGAACCTGAAGTGTCTACAGAAACCAGTCAGAAATACACTTTGCTTATATTTTTTATGATTCACTAATAGAAAAACTCTGCTTTAAAATAATTTTACAGAATTTTCTGTCTCTTGGTGGTTGATTGCCTCTTTGATTCCAAACTGCCTTTTGAAACTGTTACTCAAGATCTGACACTTTCTAGCTCCAAACTGCAAAGCAACACTTGGCTCTAATAACTTGCAATACCCTGATCTGTCAAACTCCTTATTTCTCTAATAAATTTATCTATCTTCATGTACAAAGAATCAGCTTTCTTTATTACCTGACACCCTTTAAAATCAAAGATGGGTTCCTCTAACTGTCTTCATAAGTAGAAATTTGTGATTCAGCTAGTCTCTTAACACAGTTACAAGTTTCCAGATTTGGCATTTCTGAATAAAGTTGTGAACAGGGTTTTTTTCCCATATTAACTCTCCCTCCCTCCCGCCTTTCCCCACCAACTCTACTGCTTTTGGCACTCAGGGCTGGGATGGGACAGGAACTCCCATGAGCAGGGAGGCTGAAGCCGTGACCTCCAGCAACAGGAAGGGGGCTCTCTTTTTCCATCGGTAGCTATTCGGGTACCAAAAAGGCATACAGCCCAGAAACAAGATCTATCAGGTTTGGCATATAAGCCTGACCCATGGGTCACAGACAAGGCCACCAAAAGGAAGCAACAGGTGACAGTAATTGCAGACTCCCATGGGGCTTCTCTCCAGCAGCTAGACTGGCTGTCTTAAAAGTTCAGCTGTTTGCCTCTGCCCCAAACCCAGAATGTTGCAGTGGAACTCTTACGGCTCATCTGGCCATTGTAAATATCATCTACTGTGCACCTACCTGGCCACAACGATGCTGCCAAAAGTGATCTTCAGCAGACCAGAGCTAACTACAGGAGCACAGGGGCAATGGTGAACGACACCATGCGTCAATGTAACAAATAACAGAGCCCAGGTGCTGATCCAGGGCGAAGGCTTTCCTAGGGCAAACAAACATCCTGTGGGATCAACATCTGACTACATGGCTGCAGGCAGGACATCAGCTCTTACAACATTAAGATCCTTTGAGAAACAGAGTGCTTGAGAAAGACAGGATCTATTTGGTAATGCAAATTATCTCTGCCAATGGGCTTGCCTCACAATGAGCTCTTCAAACTAGCTTTGTCAGGAAAGTGGAGACTGAAGCCTAGAAAGGAAGAGAATGGCAGAGAGGGTAAATGCACACAAGGACCTTACAGTCCCCCCGAACAAGTGGCATAAGCAGGGACACACCTTAAGCAGCTGTATATGAATGCATTCAGCACAGGAAGCAAGCACCAGGGATTATAAACCAGAGCACGTAGCAATCTTACTGGTGAGAGTTCACACAACTGCACAACTGCACTGGATGGATACTGGCTTTTAAGAAAGCGGAAGTGAGAAAGTCAAGGACAGTGCTTAGATTTTTAACTTAAACAAATGGAGCCTTAGTGTGGAATGGGCTACAGGACAGTTGAAAATCTACAAGTCAGGATTCAACCAGGTGAACATCATAGTGAACATCTGTTACAGACTATACAGACTGCCAATCAAGGGTTAGTAGATGAAGTTTTCAAAAAAAAAAAAACCCCAACCCGAAAAACCACCACCACCAGGAAGAGAAAAAAAGAAGGAAGAGAAAAAAGGCTGCACAATCACCAAGACACATGCTAGAAATGCAACATGCCAGTGCACAAGCAACCCAGGAGATTCTGTGGTGTCTGGAGGACAGACCTGCCTGAGGTGGTGGACAAGCTCAATAGAGGAGTCACTATCTAGCTGCTACTTATCATTAAGAAAGAGTTAATCAGTGATGTGACAGTTAACAGTGGTCTTGGCCACAGCAGCCATGAGATGGAATGCAAGATCCCAAGGAAAGTGAGGAACTTAAGTAGCTGAGTAATTTTCTGTGGGCTTAGCAGTCACTGATTTACATCCCTCCCTCAAGATGGGGGAAGCGCAGTGGAACTAGAAGTAGGATGCTGTACTGTCTTGTCTAAACCAGAAAGTCTTATACGGGCCAAGGGTCTATGGCAAGGTTTTTATTGAGTTATCCTACTGTTTTATAAGTCAAAGAAATTGCAAGGTGAAGAGCAATTACTGCACAATTAAAATTATACTTTGTGAATTCCTATGTTATTTTAAGAGTCTCTACAAGTTTACTCAGATTTAAACCAGGATTATTGGGTCCAAAGGAAGTCTTTAGACTGTCTTCACAACTTTTTATTTAAATCTTCTTAAAGAGAAGGTACCTTTCAGCTGCTCACAAAACTTAAATCATAAAGTTTTCCGTAATGTTTTATCACTGTAAACTACTTAGTGTCTGAGACATCTTAAAGCCAATCAACACATTAGAGAGCTGCTACATATGAACAGTGCAGGCTGTAAAATTCTTTGTCATGAATAAAAAGTGTAATAATTAAATGGATACAGTCCATGGAAGCTTCCAACACGGCATGCCTTATACACACTTAGAGGTACTCCAGGAATGTACAAGGACTCATGACCAGATATACCCTTTCTTCATCCTACTCCTCACCAGCAGCAGCATGGCTGTCCATTATAAAAGCCTCTTCTATTCAGAATCTCGTAAATAGCCACATGGTCCCTGTCACCCTGGAAGCAATGGATAGCCTATGTTGCACTAAGCCTAGAGAAAATTATGAGGTGAAGATTTACAGAAATTTTAATGCAAAGTTGGTCTAGGTTAATTTTGGAAAGATATAGTAATTGAACAGTTATACAATATAAATTGAGGTCAGACAGGTACAGATATACATTGGGTATTGTTTTTCCAAAAGCTTTTATCTCCATAATGTTTCTGAGAGAAAATAATTACTTTAGCCTCGGAGTTGAACTCATCACCTTCTCAAACTGCCCATCTCCTCCTTCCCTCCCCACATCCTCTAAGTGAGGGGAGACTGCAAGTATGTTTTCCAAAAATATGAATGACTCAGACCATGTGTTAGAAGAACAGCCAAAAAAAGAATAAATATCATGTAATAAATGGAAGCTGACATCTGACTACTGCTTTCAAATGAAACACTTGGTGGGTCTGAAGATGGAAGCAGTATTTACTCTCCTGTTGGGAAAGGGAACAGCAATATATGCACAGGCTGTATTAAAAAGTTTTTGATAGGTTTGGTACACTCCGCATCATATTAATTTCTTGATTCCCCTATTCTTGTATATGGCCATATTAACTCCTGTATTTGTATGTTCTTTTTAATTGATAGTCCATTTCATAAAAGTGATGCATTTCCTTTCCCCTTTGACTCTTTGTTCCTTTACTAATCTTTTTTCTTTTCCCCTTTTCTTGTTTATGTTTAAGAAGTAATCCAATTCTAGGCCTTTAGCTACAAAGCTTTTTTTTTTTTTTTTTAAGCCTACTGTATTTGGGATATTTTACTAAAATTTAATCATTTTTAGTTAAAAAATTTACACAAAGCACTTTTGATTTGTTGTTTACTCAGTGCTAGAACACAACAATAGTAAATCCCAAGCAGTACCTCACAAGACTCCTACAAACTATAATAATTACAACTGATGCAAGGGGCATATGCAGGCACTTGTAACAGGATAATTGGGAATCCATGTAACCAGGTACCATGCTGTTAGACACTGTGTTTGAAATAAGGACAAAGCTCCAACAACGTTAAAGGAAAATCCTAGTAAAAACACTGTAATACAAACTGTCATCATACCAATAACCCCATAATAAGCCACCTTTAAAAAAAACCTTATGCTTACACTTGCTCTCCCCTCCTCTGATCTGCTGCAGCTGTTTCCAGTTTAGGAAAGTACAAGCTTTTTATCAGTTCATCTGCTCAAAGATAAAAGTGAAAATGCTTCTAAATAAATTCACTTTTGGTTTGCTATTTTTCCAAGCCATAGAGACTGTTTTATTTGTACCTCTGGATGCATAGAAGAAACAGTAGATGAATGCTCCTTACAGGGATAGAAAAAAATTTAAATGAAAGAGGGAGATGCTTATCAAGATTGCTCATCTGATTCATAGTTACTGGTCTATTTTTCATCTTAATGTGAAAGGTTACCCTTTAGATGAGGTCCTGTTATCCTCTCTAAGTTCCTCTATGGGTTAAGGGATTTGGAAGACTCTGGGTGCATGCCAATTAAGTTCTGCTTCCTCCCTTTTTTTCCAGCATATCATCAGTTAGGCACAGGGTAAGACTGTTGGCACACTGCTTCGAAGGACAAGGCATGCATGTATATTTTTACTAGAATGAAATGAGACTTTTGGCTTTAAGCACTATGGCCTCTGGACTCTTTGAAGGAAAAAAAGAACCTTGAGGCTCTGTAAAACACAATTGTGCTAACCCACCTAGGAAAGTTAGCAGAAATGTATGTTAAAATCTTCACAACTTCTGTGTTCCTAAAAGTTAACTTCTATCACCCTTCGCTTTGTGGCTTACTATACACCAAGAGTCACATCTGAATTATGTTCAAGTCGTTTTACTGAAGTCCAAAACACTTGTTATTTAGCTTCTTACATAAAATCAGGCCTCACCCCTACTCCTATTTAAGATCCTGTTAAGCAACAAGCATCAGCGAGGAAGATTCATGTATCCTTGTTTTTTGAATTTAATATTCTCAACAGAAAAAACAAAAGTTGAAAAAAAAAAATCGCACATTTTAAGCAGTGTGGAGTTTAGCCCATTAATGTTCAAAACTAATGTGAAAGTAGGCTCAGAACTGCTGATTTCAATTCTTAAAAGGCTGCAAAATTTAATAAATGGTCTTTAAAATGTAATTAGGAAAATCCAAAGAATAAGATTACATTTAATGAGATTCGGCACTGTACTGCCAGACACAGCATTAAAATTAAACTACCTTTTTTTATTTTTTGATGTGGTAATAGCTACTATTACTTAACCCAGTTGTTGATAACAACTCAAGAGTTCAATTCCCGTTTCTGCATCTGCCTCTGAACACTTATCTAGTTGTAATATAAATTCTGTTTCCATTCTGAAGTCATACAACCTATATTTTGAGTTGGTATTTCTTGATCTATGAGGACTATTACATAACTTGTATGAGGAGTCTCAGAATCTAAAATCACATTGGAAAGAAATTCTGGACAAGTAAGGGCCAAAAGACAGATCCTGCACACTGGCTTATGCCCCAGCCTACAGGCCAACGTTCCCCATTACCTGCCCCCTACACCCCACACACTTTTATTTAAGTAGCAGTAGCTTCATGCCAAGGTATAACACACAAACACACAGTTCTGAGCTGAAATTCACTGACATTAACTGACATTACCATGAGAAAAATGGCTTAGATTTCACCCCACTATCCTTGTTACTTTGCCCTGTTTCACTCACCTGAAAAGCAATTCCTTTTGAAAACAGCATGTAATTCAAAAAAGTACTATATCTAAATAAAAAACTTCATTTATCCTTCTCCCTATTCTGTACATTTTCATGACTGCATTATTTAGCTTGGCCCAGTACAGGAGTATATCTGGGGGAAGTTTTGTGGCTTGCATTACTAAGACAGCTACCTTGGATTAAAACAATCATACCACAGACAGAATTCAGCTTCATTAGTTTCATCAAGTACTAGAACAGCCCTTTAATTTTTGGTTTTTTAAAAAGTACCCCAGGTAGACAAAGCACCTGTTGCAGTTTCCCTGAAAGAAAAACTTCTGCTTTTCTTCATTCTCTCTCAATAGTGCTTCAATATTTATTAATAAATATTACTTATCATTAATACAGGTGCAAGAGTAGGAAGCAGTACTTCGTTTCGGCTTACTTAAAAAGGAAGAAGTCATCTGCCTTTCTTACAAGTTATCCCTTTCACAGGACAGTTACTTGGAGCCCGTGTTCAGTCATCTTTTAGTTTCTAATCATGTTAACTTACAGCCTTCTGAAGTACACACCTGTATTTTCCAGGTGCAGCTTGCACTCTGTTGTCCACCATTATTTGCCACTACAGAAGAGAACTGGTTTACCTGAAAAATGGTTATCTGCTCCAAACTTCTGCATTTTTTTTTGCATCCAACTGTCAGGAAAATAAAATTAATTACATCAGAAACTCAAACCCCTTAAGAATATGTGTTTATTACTCAGCCATCACCAACTTCCTTTGATGTATCAGACCACTCTCAATTATTTAGAAAATATTTTATGATCTTTCTGTAGCACTAATTCAGAATTTTGGAAAAACATAAAATAATTACATCCATCTTTTAATTATACCTAGTTACCTTTCTCCCACCATTAGGATATAAGCAGCAACTCCCTTACAACTTGTTAAAGGAGAATATTCTGTAGAGAAGACAGTTATTTTAATATTTTATAGAGGTGGAGCAGTATGTTTAACAGAGAAACTTAAATTAAGCATTAACATCTGTGGTCGTTTCTTTTGCCTCTCCCTTCCTTCCACAGGTCAGCAGCTGTCCTCTTTGCCCACTGCCCCCCCAACCATAGATGGATTAATAATTTTAGTCTTGTTTATATATTGACATAAATCTCAAAGTCATGGGTTTTTTGCTGTTGATGGTAGCTTGTTTTGGTTTGGTTCTACTTATATACTTGTTTTTAAATCCACTACTACAATCTGGAAAGGACTGACTTTGGTATGAAACAACTGAAGCACTGAGCTAAAAAAAAAAAAAAAAAAAGGAAAAAAAATCCCCAAAAATACAAACACACAAACCAGTAATCAAGCACCCAATCACCTTTTTGCCACTTATACAAAAAACAATGAAGTAACTTCCTAGACAGAATACTCAAGACACAAAGTATGACAACAGAAGCAAAAGTTATTATATCTTTATTCCAACGTTTTATTTTTCCTGTTTGTAATGTCACTATAGAATATCTATTCTTAAAATACTTTATTTGATAAAGTGTTGGCCAGATTATCAGGTAAAAAGCAACCCATTTTTCTTGTGGAAAAACTCTTGAGACTTAATTTAGGACAGCTTTTGCATAGGAATGGAGCAGGGAGGGGGCTTCTGTTGAATATGTTGTCTAGATTGAAGCCATTTCTTGCTTACAGCACTAAAAAAGTTCTCTTATAATAGAAAGTTCTAAACATTTCACTTAAAACACTCATTTTCTTTACCATATTGATTCAGTTCCCTGAGCAAACAGGAACCAACATACCAGAGATTCCAAAATGAAAGGGAGGAAATCCTCTATTTAGACTCCAATACAAATTCCAAACCATAGCTAAAATGATGCTCTTCCTTCTCTGCAAATCTTGACTCCAAGAACTAATGCAGCTGAGGACACTGCTGCTGCCAACAAGACAGGGTGACCAAAGCTTGAAATGAGACTACAGAACAATTTCAGTTTTAACTGCTTACTTTTCACTTAGGATAAAAAACCTTGGTTTCAGCTCTCTATGCTGTGCTTTACTGCAGGGATGAAGACAGTGATGAAATACAGTTTTCGAAAAATATTATGTACATCAAAAGAACTAGCTATAACATTAAGCAGTTACAAACATTAAGCGAAATACAAAGAGGGAGACTGATATTGGCCATACTTCAGAGGCAGAACAAAAAGAGGAAATGTCATGCCTCCCCCCCCAATTGTTCACAGTTTTAAAGAAAAGGGTGGCAGCCAATGGGGGTGGGAGGGGGAAGTTTTGTAGGTTAAAAAAAGACTGCAATGAGCATCAACTCTGAGTTCAGGTATTTATAAATTACAGCAAGAAAAATGAGGTTCAATAGAAAGGGAAGCATCTCCATTCTCCAAAGTAATCTTCTATGCCAATGTGTCTTTGCAGACTTGTAAACCGGCGAGCTCAACATGACACCTCTTACTGTACCTTCCAGACATTGCCAAAATTAAAAGTAGATTTAATTTCTAATGTAGTAGCCAGATATTCTGAGAGACTTGTGTTATTCAGGATTTAAAAGGCATAAGGAAGACGCTTCAGAAGTGACTATACTGCTCTGTGGATAGGGAGAGAAAAAAATGCTACCCCAGTGACAGTTGCTAAAACTTCATTTCTGTTCTCTCTAAAAACTCTGTTTGAACAGTAATCTAATCCCAGCTGCTGCACTGGGACATTTAAATATGGAATTGGTATGAATATTGGTGTTCTTCAGACTCTGACACTTACCCTGCTGCCTTTCTTTTTCCAAGTCTCTACATCAGAGCTAGATAGATACCAACTGCTACTCAGAACAGTGCTGGCAATAATTTGACCAGTTTATATCTTGTATCCTTAGAGAAGGAAATTCAGAGGGAGGAAGTCACAGTAAAATAAGATTACATCCAGCTTGGAAAAATGCTCATGACGTCCTCATTTGGTATCAGTTTAAGTGTTTTACAACATGAGGAAAATAATGCCCAAGAGTAAGACACAGAAACAACCGTCACTTTCAGAAAACCATGTGCCTAAAGCATGTGATTGTTTCTTAATCATCATTTTAAGATTTACAAGAGGGTTAAAAAGTTTGGCAATTTTACCTAACAAGTTTACAATCGTTAGACAAATTCTTTTCTACATGAAGGCCTAGTCAGATGTTCACTAAACCACAGAAAAGTCAAGTCCACAGTGAGTCTTTAACAATGAATAGGTCACAACATTGTTTTACTATTATGCAGTATCACACAGTGAACCAGCATCTGGGAGAAAATCTAGGAGTCAACTAACAAATAAACAGGTCTTGCACACTTCCTGGATTATCAGAATCAAAGAACATTGGGCTTTCTGCTAAGAAAAACTGTTAGGAAAAAAACAGTTACCAGAAAACACCAGTTCACTGAGCCAAAAAAAACCAAAAAACCAAAAAAAAAAACAAACAAAAAAACCCATTCCTAGCCTGATGGGCTTTTGAGAAACTGAAGTTTAGGATTCTGTATTACACCATGTGTCTACTGCAAGCGAAAGAAGTTACAAGCCTTCAGAGCATTCCATGAAACTGATGCCTGACACTAAGTTTTACAAGGAAGAGGAATTTCAGAAGAGAATCAGTTTCAAAGGAATTTTCAGGTTTCTTTTCAACCATAATTTCTGTGTCACTCAAAAAACCTATTCCCCACAAACAGCTTTGAAATTATGAACTGGAGAAAAGTCATTCTTCTGTCCCAGCAGATCCATCTTCCTCCTATTCAGAAACTATTTGTGATTGAGAAACTATTGATTTTTATTATTTAAAAAGTTTGAAATTGACTGAAATCCTACAACTAGTCTCCACTGAAATCAATTGATGCTTTTCTCACCTGCTGAAGCTCCAGAAGGCATCTTGTATCAAGATACCAAACTATAAAATATTAAGTGAACTATCAACTCTATAAATCTCAGTGTTGCATTCTTCAAAATATTTATTTTCAAACATATCATTAACACAAATGCTGAAACCAGATTATTAAAGAACATTTCAATAATCCTAGAAATACCAAAATGTTAGCATGAAATGAGTGGAACATACCTTTTTAACAGTAGTTAATTACTTTTTCTGCATTTTATAATATCTACACCATGTATTTTCACCTTTTAATTTACAGCTTATTTTTACAAATACCTAGTTTTAAAAAAACAAATCGACAAAACCCCCCAAAAGCTCCTCTAACAGCCATCATTTTTTAATCCAGCCAGAATGTGGCTTTGCAAATTAGACAAAATTTAGAGCTAGCAACATGTTAACAAGAAATAGACTTTTATCTATTTAAAAACTTCACTTCAAATAAAAATTTTTAACTATGCCTATTTCCTCTAAAAGATATTTTCTGGTACTCAAGGTTAAAATCGCAAGTGGCTCAGATGCTCCAGTTAGATTGAAAGAAGTCAGCTAAACAGTGATTTCAAACCAGTTCTCAAACATGCTCAGTGAATAAAAGAAAAGATGACATTGCTCAAGGCAGGTAGGCGGGGTATCCCAGCTTACAGGCCATGGACAACCAACCTGGAATCTGCATCGTTCTGTTGAATGTGCAGAAAATACTGAAATGAACAGACAAAAGTTTCCAATTGTTTAAGTTTTGATTAAGAAGGCTGAATCCCTTCATTTCCCCATGGAGATTAGAAAAGCAGAAATATAGAAACAAATACTTTAAACTCAAATTTTAGCTTCACATTAGGCACTCTCATCAGATAAAAGGTGTCACATAAGAAGAGAATAGGAAAAAGTCAGTCTCTGGGATTTGCATCTAATATTTGACACAATTCAAAGATTAAGCAGGTGTGTTTGGGTTTCTTTTTGTCTAGTTTTTTTTAAAGCAATTAGAATGCATCTGTAAACACTTTTGATAAACTTCCTCCCAATCATTAAATGGCACAAGATAAAGTAAAAATGGTAAGCTTCAAAGTGCGGGACTTGAACCTATCTGCAGGGGAACATAATTCATATAGCACTCAAATTCAACCATAGACTAGATCTGAGAATTTACTGGAAGATTTTTCTAACAGTTGAATTTCTGATTTGACTCTACAAAGCTCACATCACTAACAACTGTCCAACCTCAGTTGGGGAGCAGGGAGTAGAACACCACAAAGGAAAACCAGATACATTTTTTAAGTACCTAGGGGCAAGATTCTGAATACCTGAATCATGTGGGGAACAGACAAAAGCTCTTACACAAGGCAGATGGGTTTAAACAGTACCTCCCCTGACTCAGAAACACTCTGTTCCTTCTGTATTCCAGCACTGTCTCTTCCTCAGCAAAAGCAAACATTCATTATTTCCACAGACAGTGATTCTCACTTCTAAATTTGTTAGTCTGCTTTAAAAGCAAAGAGATACCTCTTCACTTAATACAATGCAAAAAAAGAAAAAAGTTGATGCCCCTGTTTTACCCCTTAAACAATTCAGCACAAATTCTGCACTAAGATCAAGCAGCTAAAAAAAAAATGTATTTGAATCAGTTGTTTTGGGGTTCACTTCTTTTTCTCCATAAGAACCATAAATTATAAGATAAATAGAAAAGGTAGAATCTTTAGCAGAGTTCATTATTCCATTCACAGTTTAGTGAGTTTGTTTGACCCAAGAGAGTCAAAACCCATTGCTTCCCGTAAGTCTCACGCAAGACAAAATAGGAAACTTCAGTACTTTGAGCTGATCTATAAGTAGAGTACTTTTCCCTCTTAATGAAACAATTTGGAAAGACAACTGCAACCACTTAGAGAAGCCAAGTAAATTGCAAGGTCAAGAATACATTTATAGTATTTCTTAAATGAAAGGTGTGATTACAGTCTGTATTTCCAGCAAGAGGGAAACTTCTGCAGGAACCACATAAATCTCAGTTTCAGCATTCTGGAAAACTTCGTATAAAGTTACTTATCTGGTACCAAATTTCTCAAATCAGTCTCATAGGTCAAGATCACTCATATCTCTCACACAAAGAGCAAAACAGCATTTATTACTTATCAGAAAGGTTGAGAACGAAAGAGGATAAAATGCCTGGTTGCCACTTGAGATGCAGAACACATGAAGCTGTCGAGTATCCAGTTTGCAACTGGCCTGAATGCCACTTAATCAGGTCAGTTAAGGGCAGGTGGAGAAGTGCAGCACCACACAGAGCAAAGGAGAGTTAAAAGCTCTTCAAATACACCATCCAAATCACTACCAAGTTAAGTACTCCCACAGACAACCGCAGAAGAGGCTGTTTTGGCTCTGTAGTTTATGATGCTGGTGGCTAAATGAGGCAGACAAGGCAAGTGATGTGATTCCTCAGTCCGAAAAGATGTCAGGATCTCCTCAGACAATATGAAAGAGCAGGAAATTACTTCAAGTTACATCAAGTAGCAGCCATCAAACTACTACTGTATGTAATAACCTGGAGTAAAGGCCTTATAAAGCCAGGTATGGGCCAGCAAAACCCCTTCCTGAACCACTGGACAAGTATTCCTAAAGTCACCAATTAACAGACACATGCAGCAAGTAATATCACAGACTTCAATAACCTAAACTCATCATGCAAGTTTCCTCAGGTCACACTACAGAGTGCTTCTCTCACAGCTTTTTCTCCTACAGTGTAACTGCAGAAAGCATTGACTACCTAAATGAGAAATCCATGATGTATTAAATTTTCAGTTCATCCTTTGAAGGTTTGTGGGACAAAGAGTGCTTGCCAGAGATGACAACAGTAATTTACACATGACTGCTTTACAGACAAATCCTTCCTCAGAAACTTTGGTATTTTAGGATTTACTAAGCAGTTTATCTCTGATGTGAATTCTCCAGTAAAGAAACTCTTTATGTTTTGCAGAGAAGCTCTAGCTTTAAGAAAACACTCTGTTCTGTACAAGTGACATACCAAGGTACTAAGTATCCAGGACTCATCCACCATTTCTTCTGAGGGGTACGTATAAAAGTTGATCTAGGGTCGGTGCTGAAGTGCAGTTTTTCACATCAGCACTAAACTCAGAGCCCTCTGGGCACTTTCAACATTTCAAGATAAGAACCAACCCCACAGGTTCCAAATGGACCATTTCTTATTAAATCCTATTTCACTAGGCTAAAACCCATTTGTTCAGGAGTCAGTAGACTTTGACAAGGATGCAGATGGGAAATAAAGGTATTTTCCAATATATCCTAACCAGTCTGATGGTCTTGTTGAAGAAATTCTTTCTGAGAAGGTATAACATCTGGCATTTCAAAAGCAAGGCCAGTATCAGTTTAAGGAAGGGTTTGTTGTTGCTGTTTAAAAAGCAGTAAGGGATTAAAGCAAACTGCAGTAAGGCACATAAGAAAAAAGAGAAAGCCCAAAAATCAAGAGCTACCTCACATTTCTGAGGTCCTTAGATAGCTGCGAGGGAATGGTGACATGAAATAGGAGTGCACGTTTTTGGACACCATTATAGCAGACTGGTATTAAGTGCTTATGGCATATACATCAGTTAGAGTTAGGACAGATGTGCTGTCACAGTTTAACCAATTTGAACACAAACTGGCATCTCAAGACAAAACTTTGTCAAGCCTGTGGGGAGTTGTGCATGTAAAACAGGCAGAGAACTGACAAAAAAGAAGGAAGACAAGAACAAGCAATGCTGAAGAAGATGGTCCAGCCTCAAGAAGACAATTTCCTTACAAGAAAGTTTTACCTTGCTAAATACATTTAACCAACAATTAAAAGAAGCATACAAGTACATCTGAAGTTCGGACTCGTTGCATCAGCAGAGAGTATGATGTAGGCCTCAAAGATAAAAAAATGACATTTCATTTCACATCTAATTAAATGACGGACAGGAACACACCTGTAAACAAGTAAAGAATCCAATAAGAGCTGCACAGTTGAAATTACTTTGACCAAAGGATCTCACTTCCTGACAGATCACAGGACAACTATAATTGAACAATTCCTCAGATTTAGCCATCAACAGAAAGAGGTGTGGCAGGACTTCATTTAGGAAAGCTTTAAAACTCTCTTAATATCATGGGAAGATCTCTGACATGAAAAGCCACAACAGAGCGGAACACACAACAGGTGGCAAAATTCTCAAGTAAATAGGGATCATAGAATGGCTTTAAGACTTGGGACCTTAAAGCTTATCTAGTTCCAGCCCCCTGCTGTGGGTAGGGACACCTTTCAAAATGGCAAAAATGAGTTTATAAACCGTATTTCCCCAACAGCCATTGTACTGTATCACTTTCAATTTTGTTTTTAGTCAGTTAAATACTACTCATGAAAGTTGAAGGATGGAGAGAAAGATAGAGACAGTCCAGGAAGAATAAAAAATTTGAAGGAGCATATACCAGAATCACAGGTAACTCCACAATCACCGCATTATTTTGAATAATTTTTGAAATTTTTTGAAACAGTTTGTCACAGCTAGGACTCAAGCTCATACACAGAACAGTTTAAGTCAGCAGTAAAACTCAAACAGATTCTATTTTTTTTCCCCCTCATCAGTGACTAACACCAGAATGACCTACATCTGAAGTAAGGTCACAAAACAGTAGCCATTTGATAATCCTCCCCCATTTTCAGATTAGGGGGCTTAATAGCTCCACTTAGGTGAAGTCAGATCTTCACATTTAGCTGGACCTTGCTGTGGCACACTCTGTTCTGTGAGCCAAACTGCCAGCTGCAATCACAAGCAGGGCTCCTTTAAAGCAGTCTTCTATAATCTACATTATATATGGCAATACTAATTCATTGTTAATCAAAAGATGTCCACCAGTTTTACACCACTAGTATTTCTACCTGGCATTACTAAATGGTGTAGTGCTTTTAGAATGGAAAATAAAACTTTTAAATAAGATATACAAAGCTTTTTGACAACAGTTATGAAAAGCAGGAACATATTCAACCCTAGATTAATCACACTGCCCTCTGACTTATTAGTGCATCAGCAGACTAGAAATGCACTAAAGTTAGCTTATAAAGCTAAATATTCTAGAAAATTCCATGAAAGTCGAATTATGACAATGAGAACTATTATTCACGTGTGAAACTAACTAGCCTTTAATTAAGATGATTTGAAGAAGCTGGGAACTGTGGAAGGAGAAGATAAATACTTAAAATCTGAAAATGAAGCATTTTTAAAATAAACTAGCAACATTTTACAATAAAACACACTGAAAACCAGTAATTTTTCCCACTGAACAGCACTTTGAACATGAGTAATCAAACCCCAGGTGCCACAAAAGCTAGGATATCTCATAACTGGATGTCAGGACTCTACTAAGTTAGAAACTGAAAGGGAGGAACATAGTTAAAGAGGTCACAAATTCAGTGAGCTCTCATTTACCAACAAACTTAAAAATAAAATAAAAAACCAATCACATCTAGTGACATTTACCCAACTCACACTCTTGCAATACATGCTGTTATGGAAATACAAGCCTGGATGGATGCTGAGAACGAAACACAAGAGCAGTAGCTGAGATGCTAGAAGAATTTTGCCAAGAATAGGATGTTTATCTAAGAAGGGGTTAATCCAGCTTCTCAAGATACTACACAGGAACCTGGACCATGCCAGAAGTGGAAACAAAAAAACCACCCACCTGACACGTGGCTCTTTGATCTGCAGAGTGACATGCTGCTGACCATGCCCCATAAAAAGGAATTCAGCCTCCACAGCTCAGTGCATTTCTGCAGATTCAGAGTTCTCTGCTCTTTGCAATACATCTCCTGTGCCCTTACACACTCAAACAGATGAGCCACTACCATCCATCTTCCCTACTCTCCCCTCCCTTTTTCCTGGCTCCTTTATGCCTTTAGTGAATGGAAGGATAAAGTGGTAGATTAGCAGTGGAAAAAGAAGAGATGTACCACATAAGTTTATACCCCCAAACAAGGTTGTGTCTGATTTTGGTTTTGTTTGGTTTTGTGTTCTGTGGTTTTTTTCCTAAAGTATGGTAGCTGAATTTAGAATGTCATCTTTTCAGAAGTTTGATACTATACATGAGAATCACACCAATCCAGTTTTGTTCCAACCTCTATTAATGTTCCAACCTATCTTATCAAAGTTCCCACCAAGCACATTCAAGAGAGCAAGGTTCAAGAATAATATAAAAGACAGTGGTTCTAACTGGGACAAAGAATTTTAAGTTAGTGAAGTCTATAAAGCTCTGCCTGACCTCTACACTCTACATAAACACACTGAACTCTAAAGGTTAGAATAACAACTTTGTTTGAAGCCCTGATACTTGAGTCATATTCAAGAAAAAGGGATCCATTGTAACTGTCTACTCAAAGCACCCATATAATATAGCTGAAAAATAAAAAAAGCAAGGGTGGAAAAGGAAAAGTGGTACTAATTTTTCCCATTTTAGCTGTAGGCAGTACAAGCCCTAGCTATCTGCTAGTAGCTGGAATACAGCTCCTCAACAGCATACACTGATTGGACAAATTGATCAGCATAACACATTCCTATTGTTATTTCCCTTACATAGCAAGACAGTTCAGGAGACTCAACTAACAGAAAACCAACCCAGAGCAACAACAACAAAAAAACTTACAGTAAGCCTTCAAGACTAACTTAAAACAGAAGGGCAGTTCACTGTTACACCAGACAAGTTCTACTATAAAGGGAGAACAAGTGGAAAGATCGTATTGTTAGTGGTACTGTATTCTCTCTCATCAACAGTCTCATTGGTTACGACATTCTTCAGCCAACTTAGTTTCCAGCTCACTTCAAACCCCCAAAGATGTTGCTAAAATAAACAGTTGCTAAAAATCAGAAGCCTTGTCCTCCCCAGTAAAGCTACTTACACTTGACTCAGGAGAAAAAACAGATACATTGTAAACCTGATTAGAAAACTGATCCAAGTTCAACTAGATCTGACCTTCTCTTTCCTCTTCTTCCTCCTGCCACGTCTCCCCTCCTGTTTTCTAGGTTAGTGTTAAGTTAGATTAGTTTTACAGTCTAGTTTGTTGAACTGTTTAATAAATGAATGCTCATACCAGTCAACATAAATCATGAAGGTAGGTACAGTGAGTTTAGAAAGAAAAACAATAATACCGTGTTATGCATCAACAACAACAAAAAAATCCCCTGAAAGTTACCAACCTCAAGCATTAGAGCACAGTTACTAAATGCCAAATCAAGGGAAGAAATGAGAGGGAGTTGCAGTGACTTTATTTGCACTCCATGGTTTTGGTTTACACAAGTCCCAGCTTAGGAAATTCTCAGTGCCTATAATGTAGAAAGACTATCAGAGTTTAAATTTCTCAGCTCTCTATCAGCCACATAAAAAGTAAACAGCTACCTTATAAGAACATACATTAGGAAAGTCCAAGCTATGCCTAGAAACACTGACAAAGATTACAGTAGTTCCTGGAACACTTAAAAATTGAACTGCTTCCACATACATCTAGACGTAGGGAGCACCAAAAACAATCACAGGTTTTATCAACACTACTGAAGATATGCATATCTACTGGCATGCCCAGCAACACATTTCTGTTCCAACTGCAAAAAACTCAAAGCAAGCACTGCTTGTATCCCACACAATCCATGGATTAGTCTATGTAGCAGGTACAGTTTTGTCTTTCATAAAAATTATGCTCCATAGATCCTTACAATTGCAGGTTCACAACGGATCAGTGAACTAGTACTGCATCTACTGCTAAATACACAGGACTTCCTCACTCTGCCTTTTCAACTAAGTCTCTGGGTGTCATTAATCTAACTTTTCTTGTACTGTTCTCACCACATAAATTTCTCTCAAGAGTCAATCATAAGATAGCCCTTCAAAAACACATGACAGCAGTGGGCAATTACTTCTTTCTGAGAGAAAAGCTGATGAGTTGAAATGGATTGTGAGAAGATATGGAAACGAAACCGATTTAACACTACGTATCTGAAACAAAGATATCCAACACAAAATAAACCCCACGTGTTTTCTCTTATTTCACTCTAAAGAGTTAATGCAATACATACACCACAGCAACTTCCAATGACCTATATACACACACCGACCATTTTTGCTCTTTCGTTAACCTGTTTTGTTCAGGGGAAATTGGGATGGTATGTTTAGGACTGTGTTCCATTCCTGTCAGCTAAACCAATCCAGTGGTTCCTTTCTGCTATCATCCATACTGCTTCTGTTGCAAAAGCCCATTCCTATCCTTGTACTAGCAGCAGCATCCATCAATTCTTTTTTTTCTTTTGCAAATCCCCAACTGCATAACGGCCAGTTGACCAGACACTGAGTTAAAGCAGATCAGACAGGAGTCCAGTGAATGCTGATGCAAGCATCCAAGAGGCATGAACATGCAGTCAGAATTGCAATTACTCCATTCTGGTAACAGTTCCATGGGACTTCACAATGCAAAATGGCACTTTATTGCATTCTTAAACTGCGGTTCACAGTAAGTGCTCAGTGCTAATGCCCACTGCACACTTGACTCTGTAATACCAGTTTGAGCTCTTCCCTCACACGATACCATCTTCCCTCATTACATCAAAAACTGCCTGTGAACCTGTGCTGTGATTCTGATCTAGATTTCACTCCTGTTCTTCTTCCAACATTTGCAGTAACACTGAGACTACTTCCTTGATCTGCTTCACACTGGAATCACTCCAAGGGTTTCACATCACAGCTCAAAGCGCAACAGATCCACAGGAACACCTTACACCAGTACTACTGCCCACTGTATTGGATGATGGCACTATGGCCACAGCAGACTTGTTGGCTGTTTAAAGACACTGAAGTGCCAAGGAAGCAAGAGTTCAAAGCAGGTATCATAATGAAGTCATTACTGCATGAAGTCTGTTAGTGGCCTGACAGGTAACATAGCACTGAGCAACCATAGCAATCACTAGTAGATACACAAGAACATTACAGATGTGTAGTAAAATAACTGGTTTTCCCACTACTACTATGGTAACCATAGAAAATCACTGACAATCATGGCAGTATTACAAAAAAAGGTGACGCTAACCCTGCTGCAAAGTACTTACAGCCACATGGAAAGTGAGAACACTGCTGCATATTGTGGGAATAAAGATACGAGGTATTTAATGCAGGAGTGGTACAAGTGTGGGGATGCCACCAAATGAAGCAGCTATAAATCTTTTGTTTGGGGTGGAATTCCTCTTCTAGAAAAGTGCAGTTTTGAGACAGCTTGTTCAAAAATAGTAAGCTGGAGCAGAAGTTCAAATACTTTAAAAAAAAAAAAATTGAAAGTCTAGATCTAACAAAACAGAATTAGATACTCTTTTACTCTTGTTACATTTTTTCAGACTTTTTTCCTTCAAAACTAGGGTACGGTAGTGTATTTGTATGCTAGATTTCACAAGCATACAAAAATGGATTTTCACTTTGATCAAATTTCAGTTTTCATAAGAAAGCAATACCAAGGCTATTTCCTGTCAAATGTGTGCCCTTGAGCTGCAGCAGAGGAACAGTAAAACTTCTGCCCTTCCCCCAAATAGCAATGTATTTCTTTTTGAAAAAGTAGCAATAATATTTTAATCTTTCACTGAAAATGAAAGTTTTACTTAGACACTGTTACATTTTCACAACACACGGCAGGGTCCTAGCAAGATTCCAACATCCATGGTTGGAGCTACCTGGCACTTTCCATTAAAAAGCCTCATGTTACTGCTCCAAACCTCACCCACAGATTACTGTGATAACATAGCGAAAAGCCTGACCTTGTGCTTGAAGCTTTCTTGCATCCCAGCAACTACTTGGTTTCTACTCAGTGCCTATTCATGAAAGTAATGGGAACTCAAAGTACTTGCCAACACTCTATCTATGAAGTTCAAATGAAATCGGGCAGTGGGATCAATTACTGCTTGAAGAAACCTGCAAAAATCCTGTTTCTTAAGGTTGATCACAAAGCTAGACTTATAGCTCCATAGTGTCAAAGCCTCTCAATCTGATGGAATAGAATTAATCAATTCACATTACAGAGTTTTAATCAAAGAGCACCAGAGAGCAATTTTTAACCCTTCTGATATTCACCTCTATAAAATACCTTGCAATTTAAACCACCACAGAACTCGGTTATTGGCTAAGTCAGGTACTTCAACTCTGAGCTTTCTGTCACTTTTCTATAAATACACAATTTAGAATTAGGGTATTTTGTGTTAATTATGTCACAAAGACTGTACCTAGGACAAAACATACCAGTGAGCACTGCTATGCGCAGTATTTGTTAGCATGTACTACACAGCTGTAAGGACACCAACAGAATTGAGACCTCCAGATGCCTTTTAAGAGCATCTAGTTTTGAACTCTGATTAAGTCATGCAAGAGTTAGGAGCATCCAATAAGCACAAGCCTAAGCATTTTAGGAATGTTAGTGCTCAACATAACACACACAAAGATTTCCACCTGAACAGACATTTTGTACTGAACACCTATTTCAAATTTCTGTTAATATATTCCATTCATTTACCATGTGGAGTCTTTTGTACCTTCAAGGATGTTTAGATACCAAATAAACTTTCAGTAATGTCAGTGAAAGTTTCTCACTGTTTTTCTTTTCAAATTCTCTTAGTGTTTGAGTATTTTAACACAAGACTTTAAATCATATTCCACAGATCACAAGTTAACATATTAGGCTGGCAAAACCCAAGCTTTTACATGTATGCATGGGTTTTAGAGTTAAGTCTGCAACCAGGTTTTGACCAATGAACAATCTGGCAACTCAGCCCTTTGAGCACAGGCCCCTAACCATCATTAGCCCTCCAGTGAATATTATTTCAGTCTCACTGTTGTAAATATGAACACTGTCCACCCTGAGCCTGTCACTGTCTTGGAGGTGTTATCTCTTCTTCAGTTTACCACTTCTATAAAGAAAGTAGATGAGGAATCCTTGACAGAGAAATTATTTCAAAGTGCTCAATTAATTATACTACAGAAATGCCAATACCAAATTTAGTATTGATACAGTAAATGACACAAAACATCAAAATAAAGTTGCTCATCCAAAAAGTTTAGCAGAAACATTGTTAAAGGAGTCTGTGCTTTCTTACTCTGTTCTCTGAATATAATGCCTCACGAAAGATAGTAGTCCACAGAACCATATCACCTTTCAATATTTTTTTTTCATTTTGAAGAATTTTAAGGGTAGAGCAATCTGTTGGTGGTGGCAGGTTTTTTGTTTGTTAGGATTTACAGTATGCTAGTTCAAGAACTGGGGGACTACCGCCTTACCATACTGTTTTTCTTCCTTTACTACAAGCACATGATTCTTGAGAAGAGTGCCAAATCCGTCATACTCACCACTCCTTCCTCCACCATGTTGCCATTTCAGCAATCAACCCAGCCATTGTTCAGACCTTCCAGTTAATACTAACCTTGTTAGACTCTTCAAATCCTTAGGAATACTTTGGCAAGTGAGAACAATGAACCATTTTTACTTTAGAAGTTATTTTGAGCTATTGTAGGAGATTATTTTACAGAACTTAATGCAACAGAATTTCAAAGGAGTAAAGGGAAAAAAAACCCACACACAAAAAAATCCCCAGCCCAAACCTGTTAAGCGTACTCTGCCTCCATTATCCTGACTACTCACTTTCTTGACACTTTGTTTACACTCTCTCTCTGATAAGGGCTGCTCAACAGGCATGCCAGGTAACAGTTCTTAACCGAGATAGCTCTTGACTAACTATTAAACCATAACCTATGTCCCTTCTCCTTAGAAGTTGCTAACAATTTCAGGGCTCCTTTCTAGTAACTGAATTTTACATCATGAACATACAAAGAAATCATACCCTAAACTTTTATTCCAAATAAGAGAAAGCTGAATGTGAAGCACCACCACAGTGCAATCAGTGTAAAATGTAAGTAATTATGTGACAGTTTTGCACTTCGCAATTCTCAGTGACAGGATCAGAGTGCAGTCCAGGGTCTCAGTCAGAGCTCCATTCACGGTGTAGTAGCCTTCTCTGCAGCTTTTGTAATACAGTTTTGCTATAACAGGCAAAAGTCCTTCATGAAAATGTTTAAGTCATGAACTATAATATTTCAGTCTCCGATAGCAACCCAAAAGGCAACTCTGAAGAAGTTCCCTTAACCCAGGAGATCTGCCCAGCAGAGGGCTCAACCTTTGGTATTTCTTTACACTCCTTCTCAGTGTGGGTTGTGCTGTGCAGTTTCCCAAACACATCTGGCAGTATGCAATGACCACCCGAATGTCCCTTCAGACTTTCAGGATTTTAGTTTAAATTTTTAAGTGAAATGCCATTAGATAAAAGGCAACCACAGAAAGTGACACTTGTGAGAGATATCCATTCTCAGATTTAACACCTTATCACAGCATCTATATCAATAAACTGGCTCTCCTATATATTCTAATTAAACTGCATTTCTATTAGAAGCATTATATAGGGCAGTAGTGTACAGAAATACATAAACACTGTTTTCTAAACAATACTATCACTTGGAGAGCTAAAAAGACAGTGCAAGCATACACAGGCATGTTAACATATACACAGGTGTTATAACAGGTGTTTACAGGTGTTATTGGGGCAACACAGCAAGATCAAGAAGCTTGTGCGTATGAAGCAGTCACCAGGTTACTGAAAATTGTAAAAAATCCACGAACTCGGACAGTGCTAATTGCCTGCAAATACAGGTATACCAGCTTGTTAGGTATTCACTTCTTACTTTGCTCTTGTCTCAAGTGCAGGCAGAAACACTGAATGAAGTGCTGCTCACCCTCCCAGCCACACTAGATGTGTTTCCCCGCTCAGCCATCAGGAAGGATCGGCACTGACTCTAACACGCTACTTGAAGATCAAGGATTCTATTTCCCCAAGAAGGGAAATGTCTGCTGAAACAATACAAACAAGCAGTTCCTGGCATCAGTGCTCACACCCCACCTCCCCAAACAAATAAACAAACAAACAAAAAACCCAACCGAAGCGCCCGCCGCCCCGAGGCGGCACACGTGCCGAATGCCAGCGCGTACAGGGACAGGGGCGGGGAGGGGAGGCTGCATTTGCCCGGGCAGAGCGCAGTGGGAGCAGCCCCGGTCCCGGGGCTCCTCCAGGCGGGAACGCCGCCGGTGCCCGCGCGCCCCCGCCAGCCGGACACGCGCGGGGAGTCACGTGACCCGGGGAACCTCCCGGCAGGAGAGCCACCGGGGCAGCCCCGGGGGCGGGGGGGGAGAGCTGCCGTCGCCATGACAACTTCCAGGGGGAGGGAAAACTTCAAATCCCAACCGTCAGTGCAGGAGCGGCTCCCTCTTAAAGGCGCACGCACACACAGACACACACACAGAGGCGGGCTCCCTTCCCCCCTCCGCCCCCCAGGCACTGGCGATGGAGGAGGAGAGGAGAGGAGGGGGGCAGCCACCGGCGCTCACCGCGCGAACGACGAGGAGCCGAGACAAAAGGACCCGAGCCGAGAAACGGTCTCGGTCGGCGGTGTCGGGAGGGACCCAGCGGCCCCAGGCGAAGCTGTAACACCCACCCTCTGCTGCCCGGAGGCGGCTAGGACCTTCGCTCTCCCCTACATACCCCGTCTCCGCTCCCGCCCTCCAAGAAAGCCGCTGGAGGTGCTCCTCCATCCCCGCTCCCCCTCTCCGCCCACCCGACAGACCCGGGCTCGGAGAGCCTCGCCCGCCCGGCTGCCCGTTCCCCTCTCAGACCACGCTCGCCGCCCCGTCCCCCGCCCCTCGGTGCCCCCGCTGCAGCCGGGACACGCCGCCGCCCCCTCTCTTACCCACACAGTGCATGAGCCGGTGCCGCCAGGAGTCGAGTTCTCGGCGGACTCCCCTGCGCTCCGCCGTGCAGCGGGGGCTCCGGCACTGGGAGGCGGCGGCAGGAGGAGCGGGAGCCGCGGCGGCCATTCCTTCTGTTCCCTTTTCCATCTGCCTCTGACCTCACGCCCGCTCATTTACATACGAGCGCGCGCTCCCCCGGCTCCTCTCCCTCCCCCCCACCCTCCTTTGCTTCGTCGAGCGCGCGCTCGCGCCCCCCCTTCCCCCCGCAGCATCCGGCGCGGGGAGCGCGCGCGCCGCCTGGCGGGGTGGCTGACGCGCGTCCCCGCTCCCTGCAGCGCCCCCGCCCCGCCGCCCGCCCTGCCCGAGCCCCGGTTCTCCCCCACAGACCGCGGGCCGGGCCGAGCACCGACAACCCTTCCCTGCCCGCCACTGCCCCGCTGCCCATCGATGTCCCCCGGCCTACAGCTCCCGCAGGGCAGCGCGCCACCTGCTCCGGCCCGGCCAGGGCAGGCGGCAGCAAGGCACGCCGGGAGCTGTAGTTCGTGCGGGAGGGGAGCGGCGCCGCCCCCGAGGTTTCTCCCCGGGTGGGCAGCGCGGCCGGCGCTGCTAGCAGCCGCGGTGCCTCACAGCGCCGCGCTCAGAGCACCTCAAAAACCGGCGCGGGTCTCTCCTTCATCCCACGGTCTGCCCTGGGCGCTGCTTGGAGCGGGGCTCCTGGCTCAGGTGCCCCCGCCACCTCTTCCAGCCCCTCGCCCACACCTATCCCCTGGCTGCCGCCAGCCCGCTCCCTCTCCACCCCTGCCACCACCGCACGGACGCGGCTGTCACACAGCGGTGTGCCTTCCGAACCAGCTCGCCACATTCACTCCCTAGGGAGATTTTCAAAGTTCTCTGAACTACTGCCCAGTTCACCAGGCTGTTTTCAGCGGCTTTGCTTTCAGTCCAGTTTTTATGGGGGTGTACAGCCGGGCAGGGAGGTTTGCTGGGGACTGGCGTCACTCAGCATTATCTCCCACCACCCCTTTGGAAAAGACTAGCGTGGAAACTAGGAGCCAAATCAGTTTAGTTCAGTATCTGGGAGCACGCCTGAGAAGGCTTACTATCAAGCTACAAACTGAAGTCGAATTAAGGTAACTGCAAGAAAGTTAACACACACACGTCAGATTGGATTACTTGGAGCACTTGACAACCACTTGGATGGGCGGTTGTGCTGCTCTGCACAGTCACCCTCGTGTTGTGCCTCCAGCACAAGATACGTATCCCTCCGCACGAGTCTAATGTGACAATCGCTACCCATGCCTTGCAAGAGTGCAATTAGCAGTCTTTAATTCCCCAGACAGAAAAATCAAGATCTTGCAATTTTCTCAGATCCTGGTGCATCTTTGAGTGACTCCTCCTCCCCCTGGCTCCCCTTCTCATAGCAGTCTATGTAAGCAGTGTTACTTCAGCAAGAAATTACATTTTCTGTGTTTATTTGAAGGTTGTGATAGAAAACAGGATTTAATAAGGCCATAGAAAAGACAAGGCACCATTGCTTCTCCCCGTACTCCCCTATATGGGTTGAAGGAACAAGGCTGGAAAGAACCAAATCACTCAATCTATACCAAATTTTCTTCTTGTTCTAGACACGAGCAGAGTTAAAAGCAGCAATACTGTGTCAAAACTGCACAAGAGCTTCAAGTTTGAACAATGAAGGGGAAGTAGCTCCCCACACATTCATCCCTCTACCTATCTGTGTAGACTATCAGAAGAAACGCTGTGTGGGAGTGGAGCCCTTACCACCTTTCAGTGGAGCATTTCAGAATGGCAAGACTGGAAGTGCAGGTGAAAAGGCAGCCTGTTGCTTCCTCTAACTTTTCATCATGGCAGCCAGCAATAAATAAGCAGCAACTTACCAGTCTCCTTCTTCGCCTCAGATCTGTTGCAAGTACCTTGGGTCTCATACTGGCCTTCCAAACAGGAACAAAAATTTTCAGTCTTGCCTCAAAGAAATGGCAAAACCCAAGGTAACTCAGAGAAGAGAAAATCCACACAAACTAAAATGTAACTTTATTTGGATAATGCATCAGTTTCAAACTAATAGTACCCCTCCTGTAAAAAATTTTTTTTTGCTGTAAGACTGGTTAAAAAATATCTGTCATGCATTGGTTTCTAATGCAAACCTTACCTGGTGGATATTTCCTTCTGAACTTCATAAATATGTTCTTTATTTATGGGTGAAGAAAACATTCAGGAATTGCTTGTGGAGGACAGCCCTGAAGATCAGTTCTGCTTCCACTGGAACAAACAAAACTTGGGGAACAGATGGCAGATCACTTTTTTTTTTGTAAAACAATTTCATAAAAATAAACTTTGTCACTTCTGTAAAACAGCTAATTGAGCTTAATGCATGAATGGTGTTTAACTGAATCCCTGAGCTTGTGTGACATGAATCAGTTTTACAGGCACTCAAATGTCCCCCATCTGAGGAGTTTTATTTTGAGGTTTCTATGATTAAATAAAGAGTAGGGAAGCAACTACACCCCCTCTCTCATTTTGCAAAATTAACATAATATTTGTTACAGTTTCAAGGTCTCTCCTGTTTGAGAGACTTCTCCAGGCATGAAAGAAAAACGTAACAAAACTAAAAAGCTTGGTGGGCAGATTTTAGACAGAAGGAGGAGAAAAGGAGAACGAAAGCATTTCCAACTGAATTTTTATAGTTGCCTAGGTTTTGAACTCTTAGTCCTTCTGAAAATACTGCCTAGCAATCAGATATGCTGTAGAGACTAGTTTTCCACCACTCCCTCCCTTGGAGATGTTTTATTTTTCCGAACAAAACTGAACCAGGTAAGCCAAGGATCCTGCTTCATCAAACCTTCAGGGATGTTATTTTTACATTAACGGTACTGGTTTTTCTTCTCTATGAAAATGAGTTTCCAGCCAAGAGATTACTTCTTATGTGTATTTGTACTTCATTTTATAGAAACATTTCCAGTTTTCTGGACAAGGGTTGGATCAAAATTCCAAGGCTGATTGAGGGCAGAAGCTGGAGCAGTGAGGGATAATTTCAATTTAGTTAATTTTAGCTGCCTCTCCTAGCTAATTTTTATGGGATCAGAGTGCCAGTTACTTAGAAATGGCTCTGGAGACAAAGTCCAGTACAATTTTTCTGAAGCGACAGGAATTATTACTGCTGTTCTTCCTGTATGTTTAATTTCCTATTTATTTGGGGGTAAAGAGAAGTTAAAATAGTCACAGATGCTTACAGTTTGGTACCACAACCCCATCAAAATCTGACATTTTGAATTAATTTTTTTAACACATTGGGGAGATTTAACTATCTTACTGAAACATTGCAAAATTGTTCATCACCAAAACCTCTTTGTAATTAATCCCCAAAGGTGAAATTCACTCCTGTACAGACAGCTTTGCATGGCTCTTTGTCACATGAGTACTGCTTTATGGAAACTGAGGGCAATGATGAAGTGTAATTAAAACAGTCGAACAGTCAAAACCTTGTATCAAGCCTTCTGCAGATGCAATCTGCAGGTGAATACATCCTTCAGTGGTGAGCTCCTCTCTCTCATGAATGCAATTTGTAAACCTTGAAATTGTCAGTGTCTTGGTAAAACAGAAGGGGTTAAATGGTGAATTGTGTGATAGCTTTATTAATGAATATTGCAGATAATAATTGATACTTGAAAGATACACTGCAACAGAAAATAGAAGGGTGGAAATAATGACACTAGAGGATATTTCATCATAAACACTGACGTGGTCATTTAGATACAGAATCTGATAAACTGAGTAAGGGTTATTTAGTAAGTAGTGGGAATACTAGTTTGCACTTACAAACACAGACAGCAGATATGTCCACTATTCCAAGTTTGATGTACAACCTATTCTTTTTCCTTCAGCAGAGGCAGCTGGACCAGCAGCAGTAGAGGAGTGCAGCAAGAATGCTGTGAGAGAGGGGCCAGCCCATTAGCTATCACTTCCCTGACTGTGGTGGCAAGCAGCACAGCCCAGGTAAAAATATTACCCTTAAGCTAGTAGTTTAGATTTTGAATTTTCATAACAACCTCAATCAGTGCAAAGATACACAAAAATATGTTCATAATCCCGATGTTGCTGATATCTGGGTTAGGGGCCCTGTGAGCCTTGAAAGTTAAACCCCAAACATTTCTTTGCATTTTCATCAGTTCTAAATGAAAATGAAGGGACATTAAGGGAAAATGAAAGATCAAACTCTAATAGGAACAATTGGAAAATTTCCATTTCATACACAAGTGAAAGAATGAGCTTTTTAACAGAGCAGAAAAGTCAGGCAATTTCAGGTCTCCTCATTGGTTTTGGATCACCAGGAAGAAGTACAATTTGTAAGCATTCCAGGTTTAGAACTTTTCTATCTCTGTGCTCATATAAAATTCAAAATAGTTTAGAAATGGTGATGGGTGGAGAGACTATAATTTAATATCAAGTATCTTACAGATGAAGAAAGAAATGATCTGTTTACACCTGAAATTTCAGGGTACGTAGAATATTGTGAGTTGGAAGGGATCCATATGGATCATTGAGTACAGCTCCTGGCCTTGCACAGGAAAGCCCCCAAAATCACATCACACATATCGGGTATATCTTGGGCTATATAATTAGTGTTTGGTGACTGTGTATTTCAGTAGAATATACAATTAAAAATACTGCTGGTCTCCTAATTACAGGGTCTGCTTTTGTGATTCTCATTGGCATTAGTTGATTCCACTGCCCGCATTTCTGCTCCTGCTATTGACCTAATTCTAAGTACATGAAACATGATTATTTCAGACAGATGACCATTTTTTACAAACATCTTTGTCCTTTGTATAGGAAGTTAAAAAATGGAAATATGATTCTGGTGTTCTAGCAGTAGTGCTGTTAAATCTGTGAGCATCTAACTAGGTGAAATAAAGTTTGTATCTGAGTGGATGCGCTCTTATCACATCATCTAATTAGCTTAGTGAAAAGCAGGCAGGCTTTCAAGAATACCAATATTCTTCATGTCCTGTCTACTTATATCAGCTACTATAGTTAAATAGAGATGTCACTTCCATATATCAAACTAGCCTTGTTTGTAGCAAGCAAGCATTATAATGAAACTCTACAGTAAATGTTTATAAAATAGATGCACTTGGTTTTATGTGGGTAACTAAAACATGAATAGAGCTCTCAGCTTATACCATTTGAGAATATACAATGAAATTTTCATGGGTTATTTTCAGGTCTTTGTTTACTGTTACTCTTTAGAGACTAAGGATCTGAGGCCAAAGGGCCAAAGGGCCACGGTCGCATCACATGCATGTTCTGCTACACAAGAGCACACATGTATGAAGGCTGCATTGTATTTAGACAAATCCTTAGAGCTAGAAGAACGATCACACAACTTTTATGGTGAGCCGAGCACACTTGATCGTAGTAAAATCATGTTACTTTATCAAATTGTTCCTCAAAGCAGAGCTGTTTCAGTAAGGTAGAAAAAAATGGTACTTTAAACAACACAGGCTTATAAGGTGAAATAAAATATTAATATGCAGCCATATGAAAGACTCAATGATGTGTTATAAAAACCAAGTAGAACAGAAACTTTTGTTCAGTACTAATTCAAAACATTTATCATTCTCAAAGTGTTCTTATGAAGATGGTATATCTTGTTTCAGTAGTAGTCTGGCAGAAATAGGTGTGTTAGTGAAAGCAGTCAGCTTGAAATGCCAAAAAGTAACAAATTACTATAGATTAGACTTCTGTTTTAATATGTCATTATTCGACTATTAAAATTAAATTTGGAGGGAAGGTAAAATCCGATATATACTCCTAAGTGATGTCTCTATAGCACTATCTATCAAATATGGCTGTTTTTCCTTTCATTTAAACTGTTATCCTATGTTCCACACAGCCGAGTAATGTCACTCACTCTCTCTAAAGTTTCCCATGTGGCCATGTAATTTAAGTATGCCATCAGTAGAGCAACTCGGCAGCTGAAAATATACTGCTATTAAATCCAGAGAGAATAGATCACTAATTGCAGCTTAATATTAGAGATGGACATGAAATACTGAGCCAGCCGTCAGAGAATGCACTGGTAATCCAAACTTGTGTTATAATTGAAAAGACATAGAACTGTTTATGTCTTTTTGAATAACTTTTAAAATTACAGTAGCTAAGAACTTGCTAGAGCTAAGTAAGACAATGACTGCTACTTCTGTTGCAGACTACAGCTTAATTATTATTTAAGCTAAGGGAGAAGTTTTTTCCCCCAAACCTACCCCTCTGTATGAAATGTCCCCTTGAGTAGGTTTCCCTGTATGAAAGTTGTATCAACAGAGCATGTGACAAGATACAGCATGTGTGGAGCATCACAGGAGGTTGTTCCTTCTTCCTGAAGGATTGCAATCTAAATGGAAAGGGACAGTATCACATAAGCAACACCCAGTTCTCAAGCTGGCTTCTCCAAGAGAGCCATTAGCCAGGAAGCAGAGCATAGGGTATCGCCTCCTAGGTCTCTAGCATCTCCGCAGGAGTGGATGTGTGTGTGAATTGGTGAGGAGGAAGGTGTATTCCTGTAACAGGTTTTTGGGTTTACTGCAGAAAGCCATGTTTTGGAGTCCTTTGCACGTCTTTCCAGTTGCAGTTTCCAGAATAGGCTGCAATTTATAACCAACCTAAGCAGAACCCACTATGGGTGGTAGTCACTTGGGTAAAGCAGTTTATTTTCTGTAACATCACTTGCAGAATTTTTGCCTCTTGAAGTAGAAATATTCATGGATTGATTTAGAATAACTATTTTTATTACATCTTTAGGCTTCATCTTATCAATTTTATGTATAACATTTCTTTTAGCAGAATTGCATGTGGTTTAGGTTATGTTCTGAATCCCCCACCGATCTCCCCTTTCCCTGTTTTTCTACCAATTCCATAACTTCATTTTCAAGCTAAACTTCCTGAATTGAAAAAAAGTAGAAGAAAAAGAAAAGAAGGAATATTGTGTATGAAATTCACTATCCTTTCAGCAAAACAGAGAGAGAGTAATATGATTTCTCAGACCCAAAATAAGTTGAAAAAAAAGGACCTGGTTATTACGAAAATGCAACTCTTTCAGTAGCTAGATCAGTGTTGTGGGGTTTAGTTTGCTGTGACTTTAGATTTCTTCACATAACTGCATTCTTGAAATATTTGGGTTTTTGTCTGCTGGTTCTCAATAAGTATCTTTTCACATGGTTATAATCAATCTCAGTAGTGCTGCAAAAGTACTGAAAATAACATTTGTATTTTGTAAAGGCAGTAAATTCAACATAACCAAGATGTTCTCTTATTTTCCCTTTTTTCATACTGAGATTTTAAAATCAAACTTGGAATGTTTTTTTTTTTTTGTCGTTGTTCATGTTATTTCTCAAGTAGTTTATTTTAAACTTTATTATTTTCTTACATTTACCATTTTCACATTGATTTTTAAAGACTGTTTTTGTATTAGGCTAGTTCAAAGAAAGTAACAGAACTAGTATAGACTCGTATTAAGTATTCCTTTTAAGGACTACATTAAGTATTCCCCTCAGCTAAAAAAAAATGAAGTCACAGTAGGCTGAATATGGCAAACTGAACAGTTCCTCATTGGATTCCTGCTGAGAAAAATAAACAGCAGAGATGATCTACTGCAGATCATCATGAGAAAAAGCATGATATTGCTGTTGTCCTTTCCCGTAATTTGATCATACTTGAAAAAGCCTTTTTAATTTCAAGTATTCATGGGTTGAGATACAAAGAGAAGTAGTCCTTTCCTTTTCTATCTTACACAAGGCAACTTCCCCTAAAAAAACAAACATTTTGAGGGTTTCGTCCTTTTCCTCCTCTTGTTTAAAATTTAAGCGTTTAATTTCCCACCGTTTGCCATGAAGGATGTTTGCACAGCTAGATATCTATATTCCATGGCAATACCTCCCCACAGTGCAGGACAAGTTGGCTGAGAAGCTGGTGTGCAGCACGTCAGAGCAATGCTGGGATCCCTCTCCCTCAGGTATGGGCCCAGTGCCACAGTGATTCAGATCTATTCCTTTTCCATCCATTCTCTCTAGTCTATTGCATTCCCTTTTGCATTTTTTCTTGCCTTTCTGCTTAGGGTTGAATCAAGGTATGTTTTCAACCTTTTCTGCACTATAATGTTTGCAGTTTCTTTCAAAGGAAAGCCAAGAGGCTCCTATCTTCTGGTTTTAAACAGAATTTGTAATGCAAGTGTTACAGCTGATGATGTTTTGTTCTTTAAGGTAGAAACTCTATCCTAACTGTAGTGTTTTACTATTAAAAATGAAAAATTAACCACTTAAATGTTACACAAACATTTTTACAAGATGAGGCTGTACCATCACTTCATCAGATTTGGCTGACAAGGTTTCATAGTGAGTACTTTTCATACCCTTGTAATAAGCCCTCCCTATTTAGTTTATTTCTCATATTCTTAGCCTTTTATGCGTTCTCACAATCAGCTTTTCCTCAGCATTTATCAAACAGGTGTTGCTTCCTTAATATAGATTCTAGTGATATTCAACTACTCCATCAGACTGGAGGATCAAAGGAAGTGCTCGGAATGTCTTAAGCCAACAGCATTTGTTGCTGATGGTTTAAGTGGTCTCTAGTCCTTTATTATTGTATCTACAGGTCTATGAAACTAGAATAGATTTAGCAAAAAAATCATTGTAGGAATTGCATAAGCTTTTAAAATCCAAAGCAATTTTGATCTTGAATTCTGTGCTCAGTGGAGGGATAACAGTAACAAGTTTCCTCCCTCCGTGCAGTTACAAAATGTTTCTTAAATTCAACAAAACGTGCTAATTCTCATCTTGCTGTTTCTTATCTCTGCAGAACTAAATACAATCACAGCATTCTGAGGTTTGGGTTTTTTTCCTAGGACACACACACTCTGGTTATTTTCAGCTTCACAAAGCATTTGGTTAGAACTGCCATACTTTCTCTTGTTAAAGATATCTAAGAGGACTGTGATTAATGTTTAAAGAGCTCCATGTGTACCCAATTATGAAACCAATTAATTCAGTCAAAGACTAGATTAAATGCCATCTGTGGCCTGATTGTTTCTTAAATTTGAGTACTTCTGATCAAAGTTGTCATAAACAGTCTTACACAGCATGTGACAAATCAATGTCATCCAAGGATGTCTTGATACGAAGAGAGTTCATCATTAAGTGTTTAATATTATTACACAACTTCTATCACCACTCTTTACGGCATATATTATTTGGGATGCATTTTGTTTCACTAGAAGTGAAACCTTGGAGTTTGCTAATAAAGTAATGCCGCTGTTACTTATACAATAGATAATACAAGAACCATACCTAGGATGAGTTGATAAACATACACACAGTAGAGGACAAAAGCCAAGGGGAAGGCATGAAACAAAAGCAAGCTGGAGAAACAAATGAAGGAGAAACTTGAATTCAGATTGGCCCTCATGATAAGACCTTCCATGGATACACAGCTGGTCACCAAACAGGCCATGCACCTAGACAGCTACTAGCTATTTGATTTTGCTTTTCTCTTTTACACTTCACAGTGACCCTTCCTACAGTATATGATGTTCAGCTGTTCTATCCAACACAGGAATCAGCTATACCATCTACTGCTAGAATTTACTCTGGGAAGCACATCTCTGCTCTGACTAGAGCAAAGAAAATGAGGTAGTAGGTTTATCTAAAGATCAAAACTTAAACAGTGGTGGAGATTGTAGAGATGGGAAAATGGTCACCCTTTAGATCATCTGGAAAGACATTTCCTCTTAGTTACAGAGGTATTCAGCCAAGCAATAACGTGCTATGGAGAAGAGAAATGCAGGTATAACAAATCTTTCTGAGCCAGTATGCTTCCTTAAAATGCCAGTTTGTAATATTGAAAACAACAAAAACACCTTAAAGGTGAAGAAACAATTCAATTCCATGCAGAATCCAGATCACCTGCAACAGATTTTTCTCTCTCAGAAACAAAACCACATATGTATATACACACACACACATAAATATCCCTATGTACACATGCAAAACCCAGTAGCAATTCCTTGTCATGCAAGCAAAGCTCACTATGAAAATTAAAGTCAAGAGAAAGGAATATTGAAATATATTCTAACACATTTTTCTTCCTTCACATTCCTTCTTATAAATATGACAAAAATTAGAGACATGGATGAGTGACGTCTTACCAGTGCGGCAAAAATATGCAAAGAAAGGGTCACTATGAGAGTCTTTCCTACTGCCTATTGAGAAGAAATACAGCTTCTTTGTATAAGTGACAGGCTAGAGTAGCTAGAGAAAGAGGTTGTAAGGAAATCCTCTTGTTTTAAGGTATACAAACCTCTAAGCTCCATAAGCTTCTTGAAGTTTCATTTTAGAGAGATTTCTTTTAATTTTGATATAGCTTGCTTAAGAAATGATGATGTAGAAATCATCTTTCCTCAAACATATTAAGTGATCTGATAGTCCTCTTGCATCTTTTGCTAAGGAGGAGTGGGGATCCTGGAGTTTATTGGAAAGGTTGTTTGAAGATCTGCTCGCTTGCCTCTAACATAACTAATGCTCCTATCTTCAGCACATACTGTGGGCTTTTAGGCAGTATCATCAGATTTATTATTAAAAAGATGCAAAAAGCAACAAAACAATAAAGCAAACCCAAAACAGAATAAAAAACCCCTGTAATGTGCCATCTTCGAAAGAATCAGAGCAAAGTAAAATATATTCAAAAAATTACCCAGTACAAGAGCTGAGAAATGCAAAATGCAAGCTCACTATTCCCTAAATTAGAGCCTGTGGTGGTTTCACCCCAGCCAGCAACCAAGGCCCACATAGCCACTTACTCCCCCACCAGTGGGACTGGGGAGAGAATTGGAAGGGTAAAAGATGGAAAGCGCATGGGTTGAGATAAAGACCGTTTAATAGCACAAGAAAAACAAGAAATTAATTCACTGTTCCCCATGGGCAAGCGGGTGTTCAGCCATCCCCAGCAGAGCAGGGCCCCATCATGCATAATGGTGACTTGGGAAGACAAACACCATCACTCCAAGTGTCCCCCACTTTTTCCCCTGACTTTATATACAGAGCATGATACCATATGGTCTGGAATGTCCCTTTGGTCAGTTTGGGTCACCTGTCCTGGCTGTGTCTCCTCCCAGCTTCCCATGTACAGCCAACTTCCTTGCCAGCGTGGCAGTACAAAAAGCAGGAAAGGCCTTGGCACTGTGTAAATCTTGCTCAGCAATAACAAAAACATCTTTACATTATCAACCCTGTGTTCAGCACAAATCCAAAACATAGCCCCATGCCAGCCACTGGAAAAAAAAATTACCCCAGATGAAACCAGCACAGCTATAATCAGTATCTGTTTCCTTTTTTCCCCCTTTCTTTTAAAAGAGATGCATTTCAGATTAGAAAATAGAACACAAAGGCTATTTTTATCTAACCTGATTACCCAATAAAAGCACTATAACCAGGCTTATTATGATAGTCAATTGAACTTTTTGTACATAGTTTACTCTGTGTTATGCTTTGTTAATAAATCTATGACCGGGCACAAAGAGAACAGCTACATGTCTCTACTGCTCTGGGCATTGCACTCTGCTCAGGTGAAGTCCATAGAGAGAGGGGGGAAATTCCCCTGGGACCAGTTAACCATATTCACCTGGGAGAAGAGGTCAGTGTGAAATAATAGGATTACTACAATAAGTGATTTCTTTACTACTTGATGAGAAAAATTCTTGCCTTTTTAGGAGGGTGAGAAAGAGCCTGAGGAAGAGGACATAGTGAATTTCTACAGGAAACAAATTTGTAAAAGAGTTAGGGTTAAGTTATAGTAGCATTAATACTCAAGTAGTCAAGCCTCAGAGGGAATAGAAAAAATTTGTCTTTGTTGAGGCATTTGTACAGACTGTATTTAGTTTGGGGAATTTCTGAGCAAGAAAAATTAACTTCAAGGAAGGTTGTAGCCTCTAGGGGTTTAGAAGGTAGGGGACAGATTTGTTCTCAGACCATTTTTTAAACGTCTCGATATTTCTGAATTTGCTCTAGTTACAGGCATAGTTTGTTCTACTTCATTATTTGTCCCAAAGAACTTCTTTTTAGGGATTATAAATCTATCATATCTTTGGGTGACTTTAAGAAAAGGGGAAAGTGAGCTAATGTCAAGCTTCTGGCTGAATTTGGGTTCTTTTTTTGTATAACTTAAAGCCTTATGTGGACAAGTGTTCGCACTTCTAATAATTCTATCCTAATTTACCTAACTGTAGGTAAAGAATAAAGATCTTTATGTTCTTGTTTTGTTCTCAGCTCTGCATCTGCAAAATAATTGTTTCTTTTGTCATCCTTTAACCATTTTTGTCACTTTTTCCAAGGTGAATGTTTAGTAAAGCTTGGTTTAAAGTATGCAAGACTGAGGCTATGTATGGTATCTTTTTGTTCTGGAGCAAAGTGTAATACCAAGCTTGAAATGTAACAGGCACAGGGATAGTTCCCTACCCCTGAAATGAAATGCAGTGAGTCCTTAACAACCTGAACAACAATTTTTAAAGAGCAAAGATCAAACTATGGATTAATAGGTGCCCTTGCTGATGCTGTAACTGTTGTAACTACATCTGTCTCAATTCTGGTGTGAGCAGAATAAACGACATTTATGGAAAGCTGGGAGTTTTCCAGAACAGCTAACAATATTGTTTCCACTTTTTATGACATTTTGGAGAAATGTCCACACCACAACAAAGGTGTGGAAGTGGTTTTGTATGAATTCAGTGAACAAAAGACATTCCATGCTGAATGACCATTTTCAAGAATAAATGTCCAGTTGTTTACCATGAACAATAGGATTATACTAATTTTAGCTCATGTTTTCTTATTTATTGTGATTTTTAAAATTTGCTTTAATAATATCAACTGTATGTATTTCCAGTTCTTTAAAAATTAACATTTTAATTAAACTGCACTGAAATTATGTCCTTGTAAATATTTACTCAGAAAGCTTCTCACTGAGGTGAGGGACAGGAAACATATACACTGAACAATTATGGTTGGAATTACTGCAAACCTAACAACTGTATCTGTTTAGCAATAGAGGTAAGAAATGGTAAAAGTTGTTATAATATGAGGTAAAACAAAAAGCAAAAGGGAAATGAAATGTTTTTGTATAAATAGGCTATTGCTTAGAAACATATCAATATCAAATTACAAAAATCAAACATATTTCTAAATAAAGTTCAAACTGGTGTGACAGCATTGAAAAAAGCTAACAAAACTAGCATGAATAGAATTTATTCAGCTTGGTTTCCCTTCCTTTAACCCGAATACTTTCTTTCCCTGCTTCTGTGTAGAATTATAAAATGGAGTCTATGAAAAGATATAGTTATCAGTCATACCAGTGTATGGCTCTAATTCAGGAAAGCACTTAAGCAGGTGATTAGCTTCAAGCATCCACTTACCCACTTTCCTAATTATGAACTTAAGTGCATACCAAAAGTTCTTTCCTGCACTGGTTTCATGCTATGCCTGTTGACCACAGAGAGCACAGTGCTATCTGACCCAGTCTGAAAGGACTGTGCTCAGGGGCTGGAAATGGTCTGTGAGCACAGCTGCCTGGCACTCAGGGTGAGTTCACTGACTGGCTTCCAGTGCTCAAGCCACCTTGGTAAAGCCTGTTGTGTTATGCAGCTTGCAGTATATATGCCTCCTTCTGTTCATCTCCTCTAGTTTCTGCAGAGTATTTCCCTCTCTGTTTGTCTAATATACTGCTATTCCTTTTGTAGGGAGAGTACTACTAGGTCTCAAAATCAGAGGAATTGGATAGTAGCTCAAATAAGGGGCTTATGATCATGAAGCCTAAAGTATGATCCAAAAAGACCTTATTCAGTAGCTGTTTCATTCTAGATGCACTTGACTTCCTTAATTTCTTTTCGTTTTAATGTGTCCATGTGTCTAGACACTTGTTATTTTGTGTGTCCTGCTTGGAGTTTTCCTATGTTCTACCTTAGTCTGGCAACAATCTGGGAACCATTTCTCTACCAAATCCTCTGAGCAGCTTCATCTGGGAGGTATTCTCAGAGCATACCTAATACTTACCACAGGATTAGACCCCTGCCAAAATGCAGTTGTAAAGTATTTTTTTTTAAATCAGTGCTAGGAATCACTTTCTGTAATGGTAGCTACAACAACCTGTGGAGTGTTATTGAGTATTCCTGCCTTTAACAGAAATGCCCCAATCAAAAAGTTAAATTTGGGGTCTCCATTTCTGATCCAATTTATGACAAATTCCTGTCTGCATGATGTCACAGTGTCAGTAGTACAGATAGAGGGCACATTCTCCCCAATATCACCCAGAGGTTCATGGTTGTAGATATTTCCTGAGGGAGAGAGGTTTAAATCCCTGCAGATGGAACCAAGAGTGGAGTCTGAATCACCCTGTTGAATTTTTTATTTAGGAGGTGAAGATGCATTGTCAAGAAGGATTTTTCATAGATAACCTAGAAGCTTAAGTCTCAAGGATCACTGAATATTTTGGGAAACCCATAGAGTTAGAAGGTCAACCATTGGCAAGGAAGGACTTGATGTTCCACTATATTATTATATAGCTAATAAGAAGAGAGAAACTTCCTGCCATCTGTTTCATTCACCATAGTGCTTATAATTTCTCTTAAAAGTCTTGGGTTTAAATGATTTGTACCTTTAAACATCAAAACTCCTGTAGCACTTCTCTGAACAGAAAGGCTATGTTCATATCAGCAAGAGGCTTTCTCATTGAATGTGTAGATTTATGCACTGGTGCTTGTGTATTATGTTCCTGTTATTTATATTTTTTTGAGGTTTTCCTTGGGCCTGGAGTAATCTGTCCCCTGGCCTCGATGTCTGGGAGGAGTGGACACTATTACCCATGCTTCCATAGCTTCTAGCTTAGTTTTATCTGAAAATAATTCAGATTTTGGACTCTAAACCAGTTCCATGCTGTGAAGTGGAGCACAGTAGGCGGCAATGAGTGGGAAACATGCTTGAGAACAGTATTCTTTGATTGAACAAAAATGCTAATGTAGTATAATATTCCTTCAGTAAAGATAATGATCCAATTTATTAATAGCATAATACCTTGCTGATGGTGTTGAAACATGAGCATTATTTTACTCAGGACTTTGATATACCTGAAAGAACTATATAAGTAAAAAAGTGACAGTAACTCCATACTATCTCAGAACAATTAATGAATTCAATGACTAGAGCAATAAGTTTTTTTTGTTAAATGGGTGCTTATTTTCTAGCGAAGTGAGGAGACAGTCTTTTAGCATCTTTCAACATATAAACACAAACATATTTAGTCGATATTCCTGTAATAGAAAAAAATCCCATAAGACTTTCAGAAAATCTTTTTGAAATCTTGCATCTGGCATTTAACAGCTCTTTTGCTCTGCTGGCCACATTGCTTTTGATGCAGCCCAGGATGTGGCTGGCTTTCTGGGCTGTGAGTACGCGTTGCTGGGTCATGTTGAGCTTCTCATCAGTCAACATCCCCAAGTCTTTCTCCTCAGGACTGCTCTCAATCCATTCTCCTACCAGCCTGTATTTGTTCTTGGGATTGCCCTGACTCAGGTGCAGGACCTTGAACTTGGTCTCATTGAATTCCAAGGTATATAACATATTGAAAAGTGGTTAAATAATAGACTAAAATAAGATTGGTGGTGATCTGCTCTTGGCTATAAATGCAAACAAAGGTTTTGTGGGCTTAATTTTAGCCATGTTATTTTTCATCTCTAATTTCTTGGTTCCACATCTTTGCATGTTTCACTTAGGTTAACAGGATATTTGCTCAGATATCCTGCTGGTGCAAACCCTATGGCTTTTAAACCCCACATCTGCTGTTTGGAATTGTAATTAACTCATTGAAATGGTTTTAAAGATGTATAAAAAATGAATATATGATTTGAACAGAAAAAGAATCTCAAGTCTGCATAGAAGCCTGATGTGTGGACAGAGTGTCAGTATTAAATGCCAGCTGGGTTATTGAAGATTTTGATCATATAATTGTGATTGTTTCAGTAAATTTTATTGTAGTAAGTACACTAGGGCACGCTCAAGTCAGTATGAATCATCAGAAAGATACAAAGTAAATAAGTACTCATATAAGTAAAGCTGTAACTCAGAAGAGACAGGTAATTGTATACATAAAAGTAACATCCTTGCTGTAAATTTGTCCCCTGGTTGTATCTCCATTATCTCTCTCTCCAGGTTCTCACTAAAGTTACAATGGACATTAATTTTGCACACACTGTGCTCAGTAATACTGCCATCTTCATCATTTATATCAGATAATTGACTTGATCTAGAAGATTTTTTTCTGTATTCTGCCTAAGAAACAGAAAGAACTTCACTTCCTGTATTCTTGCTATCAAATTGATGCCAACATAGTATAGTGCTGTTTACAGTTGCTTCCTCACTTCTAGTTTCTGTTCTGGTTCTCTACCGATTACTGTCTTTCCACACAAACTATGAAGTCTTGCCACTCATCTTGCATGGACTTTGTTCACTGTATAGCCTAATATATTTTTTGTATAAACATGCATAATTACATTTAAAACTTGTGGAATATTACTTCAGTGTTACAGAGATGCATTTCTTTAAAACTGTATCAGGAAAATACAGGCAATCTTTTGAAATTTAAATGATTAATGTCATAGACTAGCTAAATTTGCAGTTAAGATAAAAAGAAATAATTACTTAGTCCTTAAAGGGCGGGAATATGAATTGAGGATTTTGTTTGAGTTTTTGGGGTATCAGTGCTAAGTATAAATGAAACATTAGGTATATATTAAAACATTGACTCGTGCAATTTGTGTCTTTGGAGCCATTCTCTCACACATGGAAGTTAAATGGCAGGTCATGTGTGGTTTTCTAGTGTGATTATAGTGCAATTTAATACAGTTCTGTGCAGAAGGCAGCATATGAGAGGTTGGGGACTGGGTGCAAACTGGAGATTACCAGTGTGCAGTACCCACCTCCCTGAGTCTCCTGACCTCCCTTTCTGTCCCTGACAAGATTACACACTTTTGTAGCAGTGATGGTAGAGACACAGGGGCTGGACTGGAGTGCTGTGTTGAGCTGACCTTATTGGCTCTGTGGTTCCTGAAACCTCTTCTGTGCTCTCCTAACACATACCAGGAAGCTTCTAAACTATTTGCAAAACAGGGATGAAAAAAGCAAGACAGGGTAATGGCTGTTCGTTATGTAAATTTACCTTATTCTTAGAGATTCTTGCTCATTGTTAGAAACTAATTCACAATGTTTTATTTTACATATGTCATTCTCATTGTTTAACCCATTAAATAATTAATGTTTGCAGAAATAAGCCTAATCTGAAAGTCAAAGCATTCTATGTTCAGTCATGAACTATTTTGTGGCAAGTAAAATAATTTTTAAAGATGTACAGTATTTCACAGCTATTGTGAAAGAAGAATGAGAATAAGTGATTTATTTTATTCTTTAAAATAATTGTGTGATAGTTTGCTCTGAAAATTCACCAAAAATTAAGCTTTGTAGGTAGGATTTCTTATGTACCATTCTTTGATAGCTACTTTAAAAAAAAGGAAAATAAAATGCAAATTAATGTGATATTTTGAGCTCCACAGTTGCTCATTATATTCTAATAACATTTTAAAATTTTAAAGATGAAAACTGACATAAGATATAAGTTGTTAAGCACTTTAATTTTATCTGCACTTTTTGTGTCAAAAATAATTTTGATATTAAAGGACAACTGTAGACTCCTAATGACTTGAATACAGTTTGACTGTTTTCATGAAGTGCTCTGTGGGATGTCAGAATATTTAATTCAGGATGTTAAAACCATCCCAAAATGTCACAATAATTATATCACAGCAGGCAATTAAAACAGTGGAAAATGCCAACTGACTAAGTGTGTTCTCTGTTATTTAGGAAACTAATGAGTGAGTGACATATAAAGCAGAAAATACAAATTATAGCCACAAAATCCCACATACATTCTAATTGATTTTAATATAAATGTGTATTAAAATAAAGCAACCAGTATTAACAAAAACAAAGAAATATTTATTTAAAGCTGCTGTTTCAGCTATAAGCTCTATAATTCCCCAGGCATTAGAAACTGTTCTTATGTTTCCCCTTCATTATTTAGTTAATTAGTTATATATTTGTGTTGTGACACTGTAATATGGGCTTGTTCATGAAGCCCTTACTAACTACAGTTGTTCCATTCACTGCACTGCAATAGTCTCTGCCAAATTCTCCATGTGTCTTTAAATTAGTCTAAGGGCAGCTAGGGGAGATCTGTGTGTTTTTGGGGTGGAAAATACAACTCCTCACAGCAGGTCAGAGAAACTGTAAAGTCTGTATGGACTTGGGGAAGTTACAGCACAAGTAAGGATGCTGGTTCCAAGACAGAAAGCATTAGAGGCTTGGAATTCTTCTAGCAGAGTTCCTGCATTTGAAGGCAACGGGTTAATTGAAGCAGCAATTCAATAAGAGAGATGCTTTTGATTTAATTTGTACAGGGATTTAATCCATAATTGTTAAACCAACATCCTATGTTAGCAGACACTATGGAAATAAACTCACCCTATTCAACTTATGGGAAAGAAGTACTGTAAGAAGTAAATTCTTCAAAAAAAGAAGAAAAAGGAGGGATGTAATAAAGATGACAATAGGCAATTATTGTCGTTAGTTAATGAGGCTCAAATAATTATTTTTACTGCAGCTGAACTTTGCTTAAATAACAGAAAACTATATGAAATGACAGGCAGAAAAATAAACTGCGAGAGGTAACTGAGGAATCAGTCACTGCTCCTATGCAAGGCTACAGTAGGCAACAGCCTCTTTGCTCCATTTTTAGGTTTTCCCCATTATCTGGGGGTCCAACAGCAGTTAGCAGAGTTTTAGTTGTTCATTCTTGCCCTTTCCCTTGAGTAGACCTGAATATTCCTGGAGGTGCAAGGCAAACTGGATCTGACAATGATCTGGTTAAAAACTAAACACGCAACTGTAATTTTCATGGACATGAGATCTATGTTTGGTGCACCATGTGTGTTTCCTGAGTGCTTTGCTAGTACCAGAGAGGGGACAGGAACAGGGAAGGGGGAAGACAGGCTCAACCCCCTCAGCAGTTGTGTGGGTTTATACTGAATTAAACTAATTGGGGAATAACGACATAAATCATTGTGTTATGTTCATAATTGCAACAGTTCAGACAGAATGAATTATAGCTGCATTGATTTGAGCACTGGAAACGTCAGCATTTAGCACTCTTTTAAAATTACTACTCTTTTCAGTTCCTTCCAGTTCCTTGACATGAAATAATCCTCAGATTTCTGTAACAGAGCTGAGTGCATTCAGTGCCTCAAAGGCATCTAGGAAAAAGAGGAACAGTTACTCTAGTTTGTTGCTTGTATTTAAAACTTAAGCAGTATTTTGCACTTCTCTGGTTGTTTTTTACGCATGCAGAGTTTTGGCTCTGGTTGTGGATGGTCCATTTGTAGATGAGTTTCCTTTCTGTGTCTGGCATAATGGGGCGGTCAGTTGTTACTTAGCCCTTGCAATGCTTGCATTTTGTGTTATTTTGAGGTGTATTATCTTGCTTCTGGCTCTATATTCATGTTTTTCTTTGGGCAGGTTATTGAAGCTGATATATGATATCAGCCTTTGAGTATTACTTATTCCTGGTAGACCTTTACAAGCAAGAATTTTGGGTCAACTGATTACCTGTGCTACTACTTTTGGGGAAAAAGAGCCCCAAAAGTCCTACTCTTCTATGTAGTTTTGAGTCAGACTGAAGAGAAGACATTGAAATCTTTCCTCATTTGGTTGCTGTTGAATAAGTGTGCATGTCATACTCACCTGAAGGGTGATTCCTATTCTCAGAGAAGTCTGACCTAATGCCATGAGATAGACCCTGGTTTCCTGGGGATCTAAAGGCTGAGTAGTTGAGGAATAAAAAATTATGTTCTTCCATGTCTTCACACACAGACTAAATAAAATGTTTTGAATGTGTCAGCTTAAATAATATTGAAGCTCCTAGTTCTGTCACTTTTACCTGCATACATCCATTTTTTTTGGTTATGAACATCTTCAAGAGTGCTCTTTTTGAATAATCAAGAAAAGCCTAGTTTAGTTTATTCTGGTAATAGCTATCTTAGGTAAGGACATGGGATACATATCTATTTATCTGAAATATGTAGAAAAAGCTTAAAGAAATTTATACATATATCCCTCAAAGAATTTTTGGTTTTCAGGAAAGCCAAGATATAGAATGAGATAGCTAGTGAGATTACTCGGTAGTTTCATTGCAGTACACTTTTTGTTCCACAAAGGTCAATATATTTCCCTCTCTGCTAGTTTTCATTATATAAATAAAATTTTTACACTCCATATTAAGAAAGGGATGATAATCAAAAAACCCCAAACAACTCCAACCCCTAGATGTTAGGAATTCTCCTATTAACATGGATTTTACTGATTTATGCAGCTCCATATTTCAGTGTCTTGTTTGGTTGATTGCACTAAGGATAGCACTACATAAAGAAAGAGACTCCATGAGATCTCTTAAAATGGCAGACAACATGCACTTGCATGAGAACCCTGCAATGTCTTTACTATCTGTTCATATTATAGATTTAATGTAAAAATGTGACTTAATTGTAATTGTGAAAGGTATATCAGTAGGGCTTATTTTGTACTTTAGGACTTATTTAACATCTGTTCTGATGTTGGGAACAGCTATGGGTGAGATCCATCGAAGGAAACAATGAAAACTGCAATCCTACCTGTTAATCTGGTTTTCCTGTGTTTTTGTATATTAATCCACAATTGTTTCACTTTGCTTCACACTGAAACATAACTGATTTTTTTTCCCTGAAGTCTACCCTGAAGATAGACTTAGTTCACTTTGCAATGATGCCAGCTGCTCCTTTCAAACAGGTTTTTCTCCTTTGCCATGAAAGGATGGACCTTGCAGAGTACCTGTAAACAAGAGAGAGAAAAGAATTTAACAAGTAGAAATTACTAATTTGTGATTTCCTTGAAAAAAAATCTAGACAAAGATTATACTCATTACTAGGAAGCTCTTTTCAGTCACAAAGGCATGAGAAAATATATTTATAGATGACCTTTGAAGATTCATAATTCCTTTCAGTAGAGAACTATAGAATTTTGTACTAAATATTTTATTACAGTCTTATAAAAAGTATATGTCATTTTTAACTATAACAGAAGTTCTAAAACACTTTTTAGAAGACCACTGAAGCAGTATCACAGTATGTGAACAATTTCTGTTGTTTAAAAAGGTCCTCTGACAGTATTTTTTGTCCATATAAGGTAGAAGGTAAAATATTATAAATAAATTAATAAATGTCTGTCATGTATTTCTGAGCTTGAACTATGTACTTTTATCACATAAGAAATTTCTTCCTGTTATCCTGAGGGGAGTAATTTTTTTCCATTTCTTACAAAAGTATGGCTTCAAGGGTTTGGAAAAAAGGATGGAAGCAGAAAACTATAAAATAATCATTGTTTCTGAATAACAGCCAAAAAAAAACCTTTTTAAAAATCACTATGAAAGACTCCTTTCTCAAAGGTGAACTTTCTTTCTTTTATATGTGTTTCATATTCTTCCCTAGCTGAACCTGTTTTTCTAAAAGCACCATGTTGCAGGCTGCTATTTTGCAAATACGTATGAGCACCTGTGCTCACAGTAGCTAACCCCCTTTTAGTACTAGCTGGTTACTCAACACAGATAAAATTATAGTCACTAGGCTATGTAATATTTTGTCAATACATACATTTGCCTCACATTTATTGCTAAAGTTTAGCTACAAAGTTAAAAAAAAAAAGCCCACAAACATTACATTAGATTTACTAGAAGCCTTAGGAAGTTTCAGTGTCTAAATGATTGGTATTTTACCATCTCTTAAAGTATATTAATCTTCTACGGTAGAAAGAAATAATTTTAAAAAAACATTAAGACATTTATAGTAAAGTAGTCACTTCCTGGTAATTATTTTAATGTTTCCAAAAGTATTTCCAGATATTTTAACTATATTTTCTGACAAAATATCTATTACAGAGAAAATCGATAGCAGTGTTATGCACAAACAATGGCTCCAGCTCTTGAATTGAAGGAAACACAATTCATTAGCAGTTCTGAAACTGAAAGTTGCAGTGAAATTGCCTGCCCCTTTCCTGTTCGCTGTGTGGCCTGAACACTGCAGAATAAAGCACCTGTATTTGAAAGTTATAGATAAAATACAAAAAATTGTATATCTAGTTCTGTCATTTTATGAAGAATTTTTATTTTCAAATTTGTGATTGTGAAATTGTGAAGCCAAGCATATTTAATCTAGCTGAAGGTATAGCAGTCCATACAGCCTTAACCATGGAGCTGAACAACCTCTGTATTTCTACCTTCTTTTTTGTCATCTGTAATTGGCTGAAAATTCATCATCATCATGGTATTTTCCAAATAAAAAAAAATCTTCTGGTGAAATTCGTAATCTTTCTTATTTGTGTTTTTGAAGTGATTTTGTTTGCTTATTTGTTTTGGTTTTGTTTTGTTTTTCTAGGGGATTTTAAAAGGAATTTAGCAAATGAGAGCATGGAATTTTGGAAACATTTTTTATTTCCGATATTAATGGTTTTCTGAAAGGGAAATTTGTGGGCAGTAACAAACAAATAAAAATTAAATTCTGTGAAATTATAAAAATGAAAATACAGATGCTGTTATTTCATGGTAGTGAGGAGTACACAGCTCTACTAGACAACAGCATAACAGGGTAGATCTTGGGACTGTTGGCTGAAACTTGTCCTGTAGGTTTCTGTGGTCATAACTGAAAACTACAAAATCCAGTTAGATCTTTAAGGCTGAAAAAAAATCAGCACATTCTTTGAAACAGGATTACAGCACTGTATACACAACATGGGACTGGGAAGACATCTGCATGTTCTTTGAGAGACTTGGCACTCCTGCCACTTTTATATCTCAGTCCACGTACCATTTCCAATGATGAATAAACCGTTCATCTCAAAAAGGCAGTTAATCCTATAGGCAATGTGTTTATTAGAAGCAAGCATGAAGAGGCATGATAGTTGCCTTTAGGAACTGTAGACACGGATCAATGCAGCTGGTGGCCTGTTTTACAGTTGGGCTAGGGTCAGAAAATGCAGGTCCTCAGAATCAAGGCCTTTTTACTGGTGTCAGGTATCTCTCTTTGAACCTCCCTAAAATCTGAATTTTACATACTCCTTTCATGCAGCTTTTACCACCAGTTTATTAACATTTAATTAGGAGTGTGAAAATAATGACTACTTCATTTTGGGGGCTATACTGAAAAATTTAAGGGGGAGAAAAGGCACAGGGATGGTACCAGTAGAAACAACCTTTTAGCCTCTCAGTGTCTTAATTCTCTCTCTCTCATGTCACAGAACATGCTGATGTGCTATTACTCCAGTCCTCTCCCCCTCTTTTTCTTCTAATTCCTAAATCACTTCCATGTTTGGCTGGGCACGTAGCAGCTCATTCAGAGGCTGTCTTAGTCCTTGTATACACTGCTTGTAAAACAGGAAACTGCTGGAGTTACACTGTCTTGCTTTAAATAGGGTCATGCAATTTAGTCTGCCTTCTTCAAACAGCTCTCAATTAGCAGACACATTTGTAGAAGTTCATATCTTTAAATTTGCACTTTAATGTAGTCATGGGATGAAAAGCTATTAGAAGACCTAGAGTACAGATATCAATTGACAGTACTGTTACCTAAACCTAATCTACTTAGAAAATCAGAGTAAAATTAATGTAGGAGGACTCAGGATAGAAATTGGGACATAGGGGAAAAAGAGCAAAATTCAATTAGCTTGAAAAGCATTCTTTTATGTTGTTCAGGTCAAGTGAAGTAGATTAATTGAAACAGAATGTATGATTTCTGGGTTTATAAGATGGTTTCACATTCTATAATTGTTTCAAAACAAATATACAGTTCTTAAACAAAAATAACAATAATTCTTGTAGCAAATGTCTGAAGTACTCGATTTCCCCTCTAATGTCTGATGTTTCATTTTTTTTTCAACAGATCTATTATTTATTCAGTTTCCTTGCTTAACTTCTTGTAGCATTTAGATTTGCAACTATAAGTGGTATAATCATTTCAGGTGTGACATTATCCTGGCATAGATCACTTACATGAACACTTTTTGGTGATTTATGATAAATACTATATTTGTGGTAATAACGTCTTTTGGCTTAATCCTAATAAGAATAATTGTCTGCTTATTTTGGGAGTAGGTCTCTGAAATCTTCCAGTCTCTTGCTTGTAATGATTTGTCTTGATCTGCCCTCCTAACCCAACCTGCCTCTTCTGTTCTTCCACTGCTCATCTGTCTGTTGGCAGAGACAGAGAGATATGAAAGGCAAGAAGATCGAATTAGCCATGACCATGGAAAGTAGGTCAGAAAGCAGTGATAGATTTCTAATGTTTTTTGGTCTGAAAGTTATCCGACTGTAAAAACCCTTTAGTATTAGTTTTTGGGCTAATTATTTTTTTAGTCAAAAATCAACTGCCACATTTAATTACTGATTCTTTCAAATTTTGATTTTTATTTGTTTCCTTCGACCTGGACAAATCAGCAAAGCTGTACACAAACAGGGAAAAATACATGTAGCTGGGATTTCCCCTCCTGTGCACCAATGACATTATTCCAGAAGATTGTTGTGAGTTCGTTACCTGTTAAACCAAATCCCTTCCTATCTTTTCTCCTTAAGTGATTTTAAATATAAAAGAGTATTTTTTTTTCTGTTCATGAACTCCTATTACGACAGATGATTATACAAAATTGAAAAGCACTCATTTGATGTTGAAAGGTAAAGATATTAATCTAGCCTTGAGTGGTTTCAATAATCCTTCTCTTTCTTAATGTCCTCTCCTTGTGCACTGAAAGACTTCGATAGACCCATGCTTATGCCTGATCTTTCAGTAGGGAATTAGCAGGGTTGCTTAGGAAAACAGCACAAATAAATAACTCTCACAGTTGGAAGACGAGTAGCACACAGGGATAATCATTAGAAAAAAATCTAGCATCAAGTTAATAACTGCAAGAAGCAAAGACATTTTAATCCATAACTTCTGGTTATTTGAAAGGACTGGTGTCCCAAACTTTCCAGCAAATCTAGGACTGGGCATCTAAAACATTAATCAAACACTGAAATAAATTCCATGATTTTCAGTGTTAGAAGAAGTAGCTTTGATTTTCTGTGCTGATTTTTCAACCAGTTCAGGCTTGATTTGTTTCCACTGTCACAAGTGATATTTCCTTGGCACTGCAAGCTGTAAAATGGGTAAATTGCTGTCATTAAGTAATTGTACTCCCTTGGTGACCAAGGCAGCCAGTTTCTAACCTGCTCTAGTCCTGTGCCCACTCCCAGCACTGTGTGACTTACCCTGCCAGGTTCAGTGATGGGAAATTTTTCTCCTAGAATTTGAAAAAACTCATCACTTGCTTTGCTCAGGATAAATAAACAGTCATTGATCTGCCCTGGATTGAAGAGGAGAGTGCGCACATGGCAATTTCTGTCTCTTTCAAGCTGCCTTTTGAGACAGTGGATGCTTGTGAGATATTTTAAAGTGAGAGCAGCAAAAAAGTGGAAAGGCTCCTGGGTTCTTCCTGGCAGGTTTGTGCTCCATTCTTGAGCCTGTGTCCTCATTACTCAGGGAAGCAAGGCACATGGGATCTCTGCTGGGCACCTGCTTGGACTGTCAGGTTGTTAGCAGAATTTTGGGTGCTGTCTTTTACAGTGATTGAAAAGTTGCAGTGTGTATTTATTTATTTATTTTAATTGTTGAAGAGAGATTCAATGATTCTTCCTTTGAAGCAGTTTATGTTTGAAGGGTGTGTTTTAGAGTGTGATTAGAGAAGATGGGCATGTACTTTGGGTTGGGGCAGTCACTGCAAGTGCTCTAAAGCACACAAAATCTTTCCAACTGCTGCAAAAATATTTAAATCAAAATACAAATAGCAATGTAGGAGTAATGGCAGTCTTTAATCCACCTGTGTTGGGAACGTACAGAAATATTCCTTACATTTACAATCTTATATGAAGCTTCAAGAAGAAGCAATAGTCTATGTTGTCATGAGGGTTGGGCTGGCTCCGAGTGGCTCAGTGCCCTTTGCTTGTGGTACTCGTTCTGCAGCCATTATTAATATTTACAGAAGGCGGAACCTACAACTTTCAGACTTTATAGGAGGCAAAGTCTTTGTCTCAAATTTATGAGCCACCTCAGAGGAATTCACCAGTACCACACATAATCTAATAGTGTAACTATGAAATACTGTTTCAGCTTTTTCCAGCTTTGTCAATTTGTAGCACTAGGTAGCACTTTTGTCTTCTTAGTTCATGAAAGGATAGTATTTTATCAATGTAATAAACAACAATATATATACTGGAATTGACACAGTGGATCAAACCCCCAGCCAGACTTTGCCAATAGCCTGTGACAGGTAGCATAGGCTGAAAACCACAGTTCCAAAAACTCCAACAAGCAGCTACAGTAAAATTTTTTCCCATACATTAAATGCCATCCTAACGTCTTATGCACAGGAAGTGATTTAAAGCAAAAGTTTAGGTTTTTGCCTAGATCTTTCAGCTAAATGCTTTGGAGTATCTTTAACTGATATATGTCAGAAACACTATCCCTCGATATCTAATCCTTTTTTGGATTTTGTTAAGTTGTACCTGCTATTGTAATAAGCTCCATGGAAATGTCTGACATTATGCTGTAAGTTTTGGTTTTGTCATTTTTCTGATCTAGAAACTCCCTTTTAATTTTTTGACTTTTATTTCCTCTTGGGGCAGAGGTGGTGGGGAGGGAAAGAAAAAAAAACCACTTAGCCTGCAAATCTGAAGTGCTTTGTGAAGGAGAGAAACCATGGTTCATTATTACAGAGCAGGACAGTGTGTGACAGTTAGAAGTCTGCCTGCTCTGACCCAAGAAATCCCTACAAATTCCGCAGCACAGTTTGGCTGTTTATGTTCTGTCTTACTAGATCATCCTGTGCTCTCTGTTGTGAAATGCAAGGCTTCAAAATAGATTAAAAGGATTATCTCTAAAAATGCTTGTTTTGATTATATGACTGATTACTCTCTAGCTGGGAGGTTTATTGCAAATGCTTTAAAAGTTTTGGGAGAGACTGGAATCCTAGTAGTCTAAAATAATAATCTGCATGTTTCCAGTTATGCTCTTTTACAAGACAGTATGTTTGGAACAGCATGACTTGGCAGTGAATCTTCCCAGACCTGACCTAAAAGATTTTAAAACTGTTTTTTATGTTATCTAAGAAAAGGGTAGGATAAAGAAGGAATTTACATATATTTATACATGTATATGAAGCTGTCAAAAGCCTCACACAGATACAGAATTGTGACTATACTAGGTGAATGACAAACAGGCTCCAAATCTGAAAATGTAATTAAGTAAATTTTTACAACAGATAGCATAAGAATTTGTGCCTCTGTGTGTGGATGGGAAAGGGTGAGAAAGGAGAGGAATAAAGATTTTATTGTCACTTCTAAGGATGAGTTGCGTAACTTCTTTGTGAGGAACATACTCTTCCCAGAATCATGGTTATAAAACCTTTTATTATTACTTGTCCTGTACCTGTTTGATGGTCTTTTCATGCCACTGTCTGTAATTGCATAAAATAGAAAAAGGCGGATGCAAAATAGGATGATGTAACTGTTCTACATGTTACAAAAGTTAATAGTTACATGCTAGTTATACAAGCTCTAGATTAACAGTTTTATATAATTCATTGCTGGACCCTGATTTGGCTTTTAAGAAAAGTCAATCTCAAATCATCCCACAATGTATCCCTTCAGAAGAGCAACTGACAACTTGTCATAGTTGAAGAGCTAGGAAAACTCAAACCAACTTTGGTTGATATTTTTCAAGGAATTTGAATGGACAAGGAAGTCCCAATATGCCTTGTCCTACAGAGCTACTCTTTGGAAAGTGAGTTTGGGGCTTCCCAAAAATCAAAACCACTTGGTTGATTTCAAGTTGGGCTGCTAAAGATAAAGTACAATCAACCAGCTTTAGAACCTGATTTTTTTCCCCTGAATTTTCTTTTAGCTTTCTCGGCTTCTACCATATGTCCTTTTTGCTCCGCCTATTTCCTTTTAGGCAGGATGTGTGTTCTATGAGGTGTCAAAGCTGTTGTTTTGCACTAGTGGATTCCACATCACTGAAGAAAAGAATTAATCAGTATTCCAAAATATCGATCGACATTTTGACTTTGAATTGCCATATGTTTGTGTTGATTGTTAGTTTGTAGAAAATACAGATTATAAGGTATTAGATGTTCATACTAGATTTCCAAGTACTCTTCCCTGCTCTGAATACAGTTTTGGAGAAAACACTGTGCTCCAGAAGGGTGTAAGGGCACTCTTTAACATAAGCATGAACTTGGAATGACTATAAAAGTTTTTCTGGTTCAGTGCCTACAGAGCAACAAAAGTTCTCTGAGAGGTCATTGATTATTCAAAGTGTGCAAAGTCTTACTACAGACAACTGGAAGCCAAAAAGTGAGGTGTTTATTACGCAATGTAGAAGTGACAACTTCTCTTCTATCCTCTTTTTCTATGAACAAAACAACAGCCAGACTTTTCCACCTGGCCTAAGCTTTTTAGAAATAAAGCATAGAATTGCTACTGAACTAGGTCTGCAAGGTTATGCAGGCTGGGTCTGAAAAGATGTGATTCAGCAGCATCTGGACAGGGTGGGAGTTTCCGTGAAAATGCTCCACAAAGGGAACACCTAAGCTGAATTAAGATGATCTGGATTACTGAACTAGGGATTCAACCCTTTCATGAATTTGTAACACTCCTGGTTTCAGACCAGGGTATGAAAGGGATGATTCCTTTCCCACAGTGAACAGTGAGATGAGGTGCCCTTAAATATTGTGTTAGTGCTTTCTTGTGGTTTAGCATATTGAATTCACAGATGTTCTCCTCTGTTGCTGCCACTCTCTGGGACTCACTGGAGGGTTGTTCTGCTGAACTTATCACACAGTGTGTTCAGTTTCCAGTGACTATGGAAAAAGTTACCTCTTCATGTGCAGAGTAGTCTTTGCTTATGGATTTATTTTTGGGCCTGGCCTAAAAGTGTTTGCATGCACAGGTTATGCGCAAGAGTCCTATCCCTAACACTGGAAGGCATGCTTCCCTTAACCTGCTTCTAGAACACCCCATATGCTCATAGAAGTAGGTAATAAGAAAGCCGTAATTCTATTCCAGAAGATGTAATCTGTAAGGACTGGATATAGGCAGGCTAGGAATTTAAGCAATGAGTTATGTGTTTTCATATTGTGTTGATTAGCATGAAGTAACATTTTCTGTGAGTAGTTGGCCATACCTTATTCTTAAGAACCTTTATAGGTGCATAGACTAAGTATACCGTCTAAAATTTAGACAAGTGCCATCTGATGTCTAAATACACTTTAAGTAACTACAAGTAGAAATTAAATATCTACATAAAGCAGTAAAGCACTTTTGAACATAAAAATGAGTGCCATTAGCAGCTGGAATTTGCATAGAACCGCTTTTGCTGTGCTCGGAAACTGGTACTATATGGTGGTGGAACACAGAATCAGGCTATATTTTGTCCTGTATGACAGGTGTAAAACCAAATTTTTACATTAAAGAGAAGGGGCTTTTTCTTGATACCATAACCTGAAATTTTTGATTTTTTCAGACGTGAAATGCTTGCAAATTTGTATTTTGACTGGTAAATATTCCTTCATTTTCAGAGAAAGCCTGGGGTGGTGCAGAGCTCAAGTTTTTATTGATGCTGTTACTAAAGGTAGTTCAAAAGTTCTGTGTTACCAAAAGCATTAAATGGCCCTTACAAGTATAAAAGAAGAAAGAAAGAAATTCAAAAAATTGTAACTTTAAAAAAAATTTGTGGTAGCATGGCTTAAATCTATAATTTAGTAGATGAATACTGTGGAAAATCTGTTAAATAAAAAAGGAGTAGGCATGGAATCATATCTCTGCTTTACTTTGGACAAAATCCTATCTTGTAGCAGACTTGAGTGGAATGTGCTGGTTCCTTCTAGACACTGGACTTGGTGGGTTTAGTCTGACCAGTAAGGAATTCCTTATTTTAGGGCTGGATCAAGGTGCTATGAAGAACTCACACAAAAGTTTCATCTAGTAAGGGAGAGAAAATGGTGGTCAGGTGCATGACATTGGCACTAGGGTAGGCAGGTCTGTAGATAACTGGTCTATGTTTTGGTTTCTAAACCCACAAGGTGTGGCCAAGTCATGCATTCAAGAATATGCTTGCAACTGTGACACCCTGGAATCATTATTTCCATTACATGAAAGCTGCAAGTCTCATTTCATGAGCTAAGGCCGTACAAAATCCTTTTGTACTGAAAGTTTGGGATTTGTGACAAAATGGCTGTGAGATTGTCAGCAATTAAGCTCCTGTGCAAGCAGTGTCATGTGATTTGTACACCAGCAGTGGGGTCTTGAATCTGACAGGGTTTTTTCATAGTTTTTTCAGATAGTCTTGAATAGAGTTCTTCAACTGAGAGGATAAACTCTGCTAGCCTGAAAAGCAGTACCTCTTAAATTCTTTGGGAACTAATGGCCTTTTGCAATGTGCGGGTTTGGGCACTCTATTGATTGTGAAAACCATGAAAAATAAAGGCTCCAATGCCCCCAAGCATGCAATATAGAACATTAAGGTTTTTCTTATGGAGATTCCATGTGTTTGGTGGTGGGTGGCTGAGTACCCTGACCTGCCAGGTGCTACGGGGCTCATGGACTCTTACAGAAGGTACTTCTCACTGTCCCAATGTCTGCCTTGAATCCTAACTTTCATAGGAACCAGATTTGCTCGACATTGCCCAGCCACAAAGACAGACTGAAGCAGCTCTTGGGTCACCTCCTGGTTTTCTTAATTAGGGCTGTACAGCCACTGAAAAGCATTGAGTGCTTAATCATCACCATCATCAGAGTGTCTGTTGTCCAGCAGCTCGAATCGAGCTTGCACCTCTCCTTCACAGATGTCTAATCAGTTCCTTAAACAAAACCCTATAGGCTATCATTTTTACCATGTGCCTTTAAAATTGGTTAATTAATTTGTTAACATGCAAAACATGTACACAAAATGTAGTCATTAGTAGCACCACATGTTCAGTACAAGCTATATATGTTTGAAATCTATTTCCAGCATTTTCCAGGCTGTATCCACACACTGCCACAAGCAGACTTTCACTTGTCCTTCAACAGACTACAGACATCTTTCCTGCCATTTGCACAGCCATAATAATTGGACTTTGAATTTTTCATATCTTCATATCATTGTATTTATGATCTTTGCCCTGTGTCACTTGAGTATTGATCTGGTCAACATGACTCTTTTTCTGCGTTGGATGTAAGCTGGCAGAGATAGGCACCTTTTGTTATATATGTGTACAGTGCTTAGCACAGTCTTCATGCTGGAGCCACCAGAACTCTACTCCTGAAGTGTTTCAAAGCATCTGAAACTGGCAGCAGAATTTAACACTCCCACTTTGTACCCAGTTGGCATTATCAATCTGTTTCAGTATGTGCCTGAGCACTGTTTAAAGATCTGTAATAATCAACAAATTTCTATCATTAGAAAGCTGAGACTGTGGAATTTAATTTCAAAATAGTAGCATGAACGCACAATTTAAACAGGAATCACTTAGAAATAAGAACATGGTCTCTGATTCCTTTCCTAGAATATGCCCACTATTATGATTTGCATTAAAAATAAATTATTTGTAAGCTATGGATTCTTTAAGTTGTAAGACCTGTTAGTGTCATGTATTCACTGTGTGCAATTAAAAGTTTAGAATGACATAACATCACCAGAAATAAACATTAGAAATAATTAGAAAGTGCAGCTTTCCACAAAAAATTACCCAGTCCTGCACTGCAAGTCACACAACACCTCACTTTTGTGACTTCAGCATTTCTCTATTTGTACATCACAATGAAAATCAGGGTCCTAATGACAACTAATTATTATTGTATGTACTATGATTAAATTATAGACAGCTTCCATTTTCTACTTGACTGTCACTGCATATGGGAATAGAGATGTATTTAATAATTCAAGCATCAATTTTTGAAAAATGCATGGCCTGATCCTGTTTTATTTTTATATTATTGAAAAAAAAGCTCAGGTCACAAAATGATCTGTAGTTAAAAAAGAAAAAAATGTCACAGTAGGAAAAAGTCAAAGACAATGCACACGGCTGAATAAGGATGGCTCTAATAAAGTATCTGGAATGAGGGTAATTTACAATATACATATGGGAGGAAAAAGGAGAGGAAAACAGAAAAAAAATACTACAGCTATGAATTACAGCATTTAATGACAGTCCTGATTAAAATATCTTACAAACCTGATGGTATTCAGGACATGGGAATGAACTCTGCAGTGATTTTAAAAGGCAGTATTTTTAATAAAGATACCTTTACTGGTCCAACCACAGTATGATAGAAAGAAGAGAGCCTTCAGGTGTATATCTTTTCTATAAGACTATCAACACCTTTCTCTGTTTCACAACATTATTTCCTGAAAGAATTGAATCTTTTCCATCAGTTTGTCAACATACTCCAGAAAGCAAATGATCTGCCGTTTTGAAGAGCCATTTATTTGTCAGAAAATCAAATGCTACTGCTCACTTTCAATCTACAATTGGATTTAATTTGGATCAGTTTATATCACAAGAATATAAAAAATTTCATACAAATCTTTATAAATCATAGAATCATGGTCTATCCTGAGTTGGAAGGGACCCACAAGGATCATCAAACTCAGCCCTGCACAGGACAGCTCTAAGGATCACACCATGTGCATTGTCCAAACATTTTTGAAGTCTTGTCAGGTTTTGTGCTGTGACCACTTTCCTGGGGAGCCTTTTCCATGCCCAACTGCCCTCTGGGTGAAGAATTGCCTACTTAAACCTCCCCTGACTCAGCTCCATGCCAACCCCTTGGGTCCTGTTACCAGAGCAATGAGATCAGTGCCTGCCCCTCCTCTTCCCCTCACAAGGAAGTTGTAACTCTAATGAGGTCTCCCCTCAGTCTCCTCCTCCAGGCTGAACAGACCAAGAACATTTTGTTATTTCCTCCAAAGGTCACACAAGAGCCTTTCCTTATGAAGAACACTGTTCTTTCATAATTAAATTTAGCCTTGTTTCTGAACCAAATGCTCTGTTGGGTTTGCTTGATGAAGTGCCTCGGTGAGGAGGACACAGCCCACCCCATCCATCTCCAACAGGCTCATAGCAGAGCACAGCTGAGTCCCTTAGCCACGAATAGGGAACCACTAGAGAAACATGTTTAAGAAAGATGGGGTGGTTGTTTCAATTTTTGTCTTTGTTTCTCTACCCAAATCTATTTTAATTGGTATTAAAATAAATTAATTTTTCCCAAGTCAAGTCCTTTTTACCCACGATGCAACTATTAAGCAATCTTCCTTTCTGCTAGAACAGGAATATTTCTGTCTTATTTTCACTCCCTGGCCTGTTGAAAGGGGAGTGTCAGAGCTGCTGGGTGGAAGTTTGGTCTACGGCCAAGGGTAACCCACTACAAAAACATTTATTTTCCTGAAGACAATTGCACTGTAATTCAGTTTTCCAGAAACTAGAACAAGTGTACATATAATTCCTAATTTTCTGTTTTTCTATGTTTTTGCCTTTCAGTAAGAGAAATCCATCATAAGGCACTGCAGAGTTCCATTTCTATGGGTAAACAGAGTATTTGATCTACCTTTTTTATTTATGATCTATCATTATTAACATTCTGTTTATCAAAGAACAAAACCAGGAATAACAGAAAAAAACCCCAAAACCCAAACAGACAAAACTGTGTTCTGAGGATTGCAAATGTGCAAGATGGCACAGCAATTTCCTGAAGAGCAATTAGCCAGTATCAATGACTCAGTATGGTCAAGAAGATACCTTCCTTGCTTCTTAATTGCTGAAAGTCTTTAAAAGGCTTTCCCTTTCCACCTTTTTCATTATTATAACCACTGCTAAATGTGATTACTTGAAATAAATACGTGGCTCCTCAGCAGCACTTTGGAATAGGAGCGTAGCCGGATCCAGTGCCCGGTGCAGGCTCTGTCCCCTGCCTGCTGCGCGCTGTGGAGAGGCACGTCCATTGTGTGTCACCCTCTGAAACCCCGCTTGGCTGCTTTCCCAGAGCGCCCTCCATTCACTGCTGAGTTCTGAATGGTTTTCAATTAATGTAACAAGACTAATTAACTGTATAAGAGTAGGGGTTTTCATAGCATTACTGACAATGCATCTATTTAATAGTACCTTAGAAATTCAGTGCTTCTCATTCTAAAAGAAAAGTACACAAAGCCAGTGGGTTACTGGGGGTCAAAATAAGGAACATTAATTTCTTTCTTTGCCTCTGAACCTGAACAAAGTACAAAGTTACTAGAAAAAAGTAGTCTAATCAGAATGAGACACCTTTTTGACTGGTTCTCCAACAATCTTTCCAGACAGCCTCTGCTGAAAGCAGTATCATACAGCCTTGCTGTTTTAATTCCATACTTGAAGATTATCCCTGTACTAGTACCTAGCACTCAAGAATAACTGTTAAAAGTAGCAATCACATATAAAAACCCTCTATCTCCTAATCTCTTTTTCATTGCAGTGTAATATCTTTGTGGTTAAGTTTCAATACCAGGCAGCGTTAATGATAAGTCTCCTGTATCATTTTACCCAAGCTCTGTTTTAGGGTAGCACCCTGTACATTCAGAAATCATTTAAGCCTCTGTCACTCCAGCCTTATGTTGAGGTTGTCACCCAGTGTGCCCATTAATGTCTCTTTTTATTGGAGTGGGGGTACACATCACTTGCTGCAAGAAAGTGAAGTGTGACCTGGATTATGTGAGCTATTAAACACTATCAGTTGGAAACAATGTGATAACTACAACATTTTGACATTCGGACCACATACCTGAAACTGCAAGTATAGGCATCGATCTGCTAATCCTCTGAGACATCTGATTGCAGATTTTATGGAAATGAATTTTAAGAAAAAAGCTTCAACTATAACCTTACTATATAAGAAAGGTGTTTTAATAACATACTGCACTGGGTACTTAATACATGATTTTGTGCTTGTGATAAGTACAATATATAGCATTGTAATGAGTATGTGATCCAATTCATGACTTCTTACTATCATATTTATGCATGCTGCTGGGTTAGAAGAGACTTATTTTTATTATGACAGCTAGTTGCTAACAAGTGAATTGAACTTCAGTCATTTTTTTGTCTATAATAAGAATGCTCATAATTTTTTTTTTCATATGGCTTAAATGAAGTAGTAAAAGAAGGAATGAGTAGATGAAAGAAAAGAGTAACAGTTGTTTGCTTCTTCTTATTGAATATTAAACATCAACATCTGGAAGGCACCCACTTCACCAAGAAGAAAATTTATTAATATGCAATGATATGTATCTTCCTAAAAATATTAGTCTTAATTGTAGCACTAATGTGTTGTACTACTATTTTATCTTGAAAGAATTCTACTTAATACATGAGCATTTTCAGTCTGCAAACCAAGAATGATGCCCAAATTATAAGTATCCCCTACAGTCCATACTTTTTTAAGTGTGAGGAGGGAAATTCTACCAGAAATCTGGACACATACAAGCTACAGTACTCCCTGTAGATTTTTTGCTTTGGGGTTTGGGTTTTTTTTTCAGTTGAGCTGAATCTTAAATTTTGTGGTCAGCAACTAAGTAGTAAAGTGTGGCAATGGTATTTTCAATTGTTTCTTTGTTATTATGCAGTCTCCTCTTGACCATTTTCTAATTTTCAAAAACAGCATTAGAAGTCACTAGGGAGTCCCTTCAGCCTCTTAGAAGAGAGAGATGTTTTTGACTCTAATATAAAGCCAGAGCTATTCAGAATCTGAAGTTTATGAAATTAAATACAAAGATTCCCACTGATTTTACCGAGGTTTGAGTCAAACCTTTAAGTGGTGTTCTGTAATTCTGTGTGTTTTTAGTGGTATTTATCTGAAGGAAAAGGTCCTGACTGTTTCGTGATGGGAATAATAGGTACAAAACAGGCACAAAACATTACTGTTCTGATTCTCCTCTTTGTGCTGAAGTAAATATTCTGCTAGATCCAAGGAAATGAAACACTGAACAAAGGTTGGATCAGAGATAGTTTAAGGACAATAAACTGGCCAACATAGAAAATAAACTGGCCAATATCTACCAAAGGGCAGAGCTCCTACTGATAATTAATGAAAAGCTAATCAATAAATCACCTCTGAAGTGTAGCAATTAGCTCATTAGGAGCCACCCACTGAAACTGGTTATCTGATTAAAGATGTATATGTAACGTATTGTATATAGAACAAGGATGTTAGTGATGCTTCTTTCACATACAATATATGAGAACTTCAGTTTCCTTTCAAACTAAAGAAACTCATAGAAAAAAATGAAACCATTCACTGCTGACCTATGTAATTCTTTTTATTTTTGTTTTAGAAAATCAGTAAGACAAATATCAACACATGTATTTTGCAATCTGTTACTATAAGTTAAAAAACATTGGCACAGAAGCAAAAAATTAGAAAAGCATTATCAGCAGCATTGCCATAACTGCCTTCAAAAACACAGCAAGCCATCGATGGCACAAGGGAATGACAGTTTAGGGACAAGAATGGAAAAAAAATGATAAATGAAATGAACAAAAAAAAGATAAATGTTTATGCTCTTGTCTTTCTAACAACATTCCTTTTTCCATATCACTTTCATCTATGTACTTGGTTTCTATCTTTCTCCCGTTTGTATCTGACAAGAGCTGTACCTTTCTTTCATGTACAAATGAAATCCTTCCAACTCTAGCTTCAAATTTTGCTAAATTTCCCAAATCCGTATGATGCAAAATCCTATAATTACCAAACTTGTTTTTAGGACATTTGACCTACTTAATAGCAGTGCCATAGTTACTCCCTCCCTCCCTCCCTTCCATCCTTCCTTCCTTCCTCCCTCCCTCCCTCCCTCCCTCCCTCCCTTCCTTTCTTCCTTTCTTCCTTTCTTCCTTTCTTCCTTTCTCTCCCTCTTTCTTTTTCTTTTCTTTTTCTTTCTTTTTTTCTTTTCTTTTTCTTTTTCTTTTTCTTTTTCTTTTTCTTTTTCTTTTTCTTTTTCTTTTTCTTTTCTTTTTTTTCTTTTTCTTTTTCTTTTTTCTTTTTCTCTTTTTCTTTTTCTTTTTCTCTTTCTCTTTTTCTTTTTTTCTTTTTCTCTTTTTCTTTTTTTTTTCTTTTTTCTCTTTTTCTTTTTCTTTTTCTTTTTCCTCTTTTCTTTTTCTTTTTTCTTTTTTTTTCTTTTTTCTTTTTCTTTTTTCTTTTTCTTTTTCTTTTCTTTTTCTTTTTCTTTTTCTTTTTCTTTTTCTTTTTCTTTTTCTTTTTCTTTTTCTTTTTCTTTTTCTTTTTCTTTTTCTTTTTTCTTTTTCTTTTTCTTTTTCTTTTTCTTTTTCTTTTTCTTTTTCTTTTTCTTTTTCTTTCTATATCCTCAAAGTCACTTATACTTTAAGCTCTCAAATACTGTAAATTATCTTAGAAAAGTATTGAATTTGTGAAACAGCATGTGCTTCCTTACATGAACCACAGACTTTTCTAGATCTCTCTGTAATATGCATTTAGGCAGTTTTCCAGTCATTGCACACTTCACAGAATCTTGGAGTCACAGAAGAGCAGAAATTGGAAAGGACTTCGGGAGATCTGATGCAACTCACTTCCTTAGAGCAGGTTGCCCCCCTCTGAGGCCAGTTTGGTTTTGAATATCTCCAAGGATGGAAAACCTGCAGCCTCTCTGGGAAACCTGTTCCACTGTTCAACCACCCTCACAGTAAAAATCTGTTTTCTTGTATTCATTATCCATTATTTATCCTGCTTAGCTAAGACCTGCCTTACTTCAGTATCTGCACAGCTTCCAAACACAGAAGGGCTCTTCAAGAGCAAGAGTAATAGAACAAATCTACTGAAAAGTTTCTGGACAGATGTACAATAATAAAGATCACTGAGGGTTACTAGTAAAAAGTAGTCTTCTTTAAACATAAATAAATTTCTATTTTTAAATACAAATTTAAAATCTCAAGTATTTGAGTACCATATCAAACATTTCAGATTAAGAAAAAAAGCAAGATCAAGCCATTAGCTCATAAAGCACATTATTTTCCTATTTAGTGTCTATTGCATGAAGGGTGCATGAAGGAAATGCTGTACTAAATATTACTAGTTATATTCTTATTACAGCATTTCCATTATACTTACACAAAGATACTAACACATAAGTCTTACTGGCCTTGTTTTGGTTTGCTAACATTATGCCTCAAATGGGAAACTGCTTTCTTTGTAACTACTGTGCAACAAAACTCTAGAAAGGAAGCACCCTTGCAAGTGACAATTCATAACTCCAAATTCCTATCCCAAGAACAGTAACTGCATTTCGTCTGTTCAAATTCCAGGTTTACCCTGGAGATCCTTCTGACTTGAGAAAAAACTCATCCTTTCATCACATCATTATTTAAATCATACCCGGTCATAGTTATTTTTCTTGATTTCCAGTGAGACTTTACTTGGTTTATGTTTTGTTTTCTTTTGTTGGTTGAGGAGAAAATATGGAATTTTTTCACTCCAAATTTGAGAGGTTGTTACTCCATTTTAGACCCTCTCACACTTTTGCCTACTGACACAAACACATGAATGCTCTCAAAAGGGTTACTAAGGAAACCAGAAACTATGGTAACCTAGACTAGAAGCACTCTTATTTGTCCAAGGAGATGGAAAGGAAAATGCAGGCAATGCACACTGCAGTCACACTGAAGGTCCTGATCTTTCCTTTTGTCTTCAGCTGCCATAGACCTTCTGTTTCTCATATTTCCCTTCCACTATCAAAGCAGAATTTTGACTTAGATAAAAGGAGAGAAAAATCACTACAGTAATGTAGATGAGTGTAAATGGGGGTAAATGGATTTAGGCAGTATTACTACACCAAACTGGTAATGTATTTAGTTTCTCCTTTTACCATTAGGTCAAAAATCACCCTAACTTCAATTATTCTTTTATTATTAACATTGCAGCTTGGTCAGCAGTGCACGACATTGCCTGGCTTTGCTCTGTATAGTAACGTGTTTTGTTAGCAATACTCTTCACAGAACCTCTTGTCAAAGCTGTCACTCTGCAGATGCTTATATTCACTCTTAGTTTTGCTGTCATAAATAGTCTCATGGAGTAAGAGCTACTGAGGGCTAGCAAATGCTCTATGATTGCTAAGTAATGGTGCTTCATTAGAAGTCAAAGGAGCTCAGAAGATCATTAAACTGGTCCGGAGATATTTCATTTGTGTCTTGTAGAAACAATCCTTTTTACTGCTGAACTAAGCAACAAAGCATTCTCTAATTGTAGGGCATGCAAGAAAATTTAGTAATGGATAATGAAAAAATAGCAGATGTCATAATAAAGAGATTAATCTTGACCATGTTCATTCCTTTAAAGTTTTGAGAAAAGTAAGTGCTGTTTATACTGCAGGAGAAGCTCGTTTATTTAGAAACAGGGACATGAAAGTTGCCTATGGCTGAATACATTTGTCTATCTTTGCTGATGGTCTGATTTGGCAAGCTGACAGGATATTAAACAACACAAATGCAAATAGATTTACTGAAATTAGTGTTATTATTCCCATGAAGTCATTTGAATCAGGGTTACAGGACTGGACCAGGATTGAACCCTGTGTTAGCAAAAAGTATAAATTCTGTCAGAAAAAATTGGCTACAATGTTCAAGATAAATGCTTAATGTATTGGTGCAAGAGATTGCTAGCCACAAGGATTTTTCTAAGTGAAGCATCCAGAGAAGAATGTGGATTTCTTAGTTAAACAAGAATAGCAAGTAGATTTGTAAATGTTCCTGCTCTTTAAGCATGGCTGAAAATTTAAAAATTAGGAAAAGAATGTCCTTCTATAACATACATCGTGAAACAGATTAGTTATGTTATTGATATATTTTTGTTACTGCATAGATGTGGTCATCAATAGCAAATTAATTAATATCACACACAAAATGGTTGCTGAAAAACACCTTCTGAGCAGAACTGTGACATTTTGTGCATGTGAGCTAGAGAGACAAGATGATGTGAAATCCCTCCCATTTAACATACCCACTTCAGAGGTAGCCAGGATTTTGTTGCTATGAGAGAGGGAGGAAGCCAACCTGTGCTGGCTAAATGGTACACAGAGCTTTTTAGCTACACAAGCAAAAACACAAGAGCTAGGGGAAAAAAGTCTGATATTAATAGTTTAAAGGAGTTAATTAAATGGAGAAGTCATATCATAAAATGGCACGAAGTCCTCTTTGCTATCTGCATGAGTTATGACCAGGCTGGTAGTACATGTTTTGTTAGATTAGCAAATATTTACAAAGTAAACTATGATTTAGGGGATGTGAAATGTATAAATTAAGTATTAAAAACGTACCTGAAATTTTACTGCTGTCATTTCCTAATTAATATTTTAATAGAAAAGTTGATCATATCAGGTGCGAAACTATTTTCCATAATCACAATTTTGATGAATGTTATTTTTGCTTTGACAAATACTTTGTTTTCAGAAAATTAAAAAAAAAGAAAAAAAGAATGCTAATATGCTAATGTATATAGTGGCTAGGACAAATGATTTTATGCTAGGTCTATTTGTATTATATATGATACGCTAATATGGACCATTTGAATCAGCAGGATCACCCTGTTTGCATTGGCAGGTTATTTATGCAAGTATGAGGCACAGATTACAAAGATATTTCTTGGTCTTTGGGCTGGAAGCACTACAGCAACCTCAAGGAAACCCCAAAAAGCCCACGGGTCTTGATGGAAGAAACATTAAAGGCAGAGAGCAGAAAGTGGAGAAAGAAAATTAAAAGTAGGGACAATTCTCTCCTCCAGAATTCAAATATACCAAAGAAGGAAGGAAGTCTCCTTTGAGAGCTCCAGAGAGGTAGAAAACCTCCTTTGCTATGCAGCAAATCTGAGAGGGAGAGATATGAGGAATGGAAGCACAAGGGGAAATAAAGTGCCCTTTCCCTACCTGCTCACAAACCAGCAGACAAAGCTGTGGAAAAGTGGCTAATGGTCTGCTTGATGACTTGTCAGGCTTGACTTACTTACCTGTGCTCTTCCCTGTAAGTGGAAGGGAAGAAACAAGATACAGATGCAGGTACAGATACAGATACAGATACAGATACAGATACAGATACATGGGCTTCCTTATGTCTTCCTTCTTTATTGACCCCCTACACTGTTATACTCTATGTCTCCTGCAGCAGCATGACAGGACCTGCAAGTTGGGCTTCAGTTTTGTTACTGATTATGACCAATGTTAAGTAAACCTTCCAGTTCTCTCGCACTCAGTGTTTATCCTACTGTGCTTTTGCTCTGTCATATGTAGTAGTTGTATTTCTCAGGGCAATTTGTTAGAGTAGCTAATCAGAAAAACAGAGGGATCATAACTTACTGCTAGAGGATTCCTTTTGTTGCCTTGTGACTAACTCAGTGCTCTCAGCTTTCAGGAACAGGGGAGAATGATTACTTGTAGGGACACATTATATCCTTGAAAAGAAAGGCATTGCTGTGTTTTGATCTAATTCAGCCTATTAGTATGGCATCACCACATTTTCATGGCAATTTTGGCTCGATGAACAGAAATAAATCCATGCCAAGAACCCCCCAAAAATGTTTGATTTCTTGTTTTGACTGTATCAGTCCAGCTGAATTCCATGTCCTTTGATGTCTGATTGATTTATCTCAATATTTTAAACCAGGCCTATTCCCCAGGTAATTGACTTAATTTAGGCAGCCCATTGTAGTTTTTCTATGCATGGATTTCATCTTCTGAATTTAGCCTTTTGATTTTCAATATGAAGCTCCAAACTAAGGGAAATAAAACTGATGTTGAGGATGTTTTACACCTTTTTCTATTTCTAGCATACGGAAAATCCCATCTCTTTCCTGACAAAAACCAGGAAGATTTAAAAGCTTAAACAGTTTATGACTATTAAAAGGACTTTAGATAACTATTGATATTCATGTGTCCAAACACATTTTTTATTTTAAATTCTCTATTGCCTCTGGCTGCAACTACAGAACATGATGAGTCTACCAGCCAGTCAATTGTGGATAAATCCAACTTCTATAGCATCTAAAATTTTTACCTATTTTAGGCAGATGAATTCTTCTTAATATGCCTACTGTACAGAATAAAGCTTCTCTGTTGAATTAGATTTTCTCTTGAATATCTGCTGTTATGATCTAGTGGTCTGTGAAATTTGTTCCAAGAACACTCATCCTTCATCTGAGCCCAGGAATCCATCCCAGCTGGGTCAAGTCTGTGTCTGTTCCTTTAAGTAGGAAATATGCAAGTCAGAGTTTTCAGGCAGATCTGCTTGCCAAAGAATTCCATTTAATCAACTAGTGTGGCTTTCAGTGTGTCAAGGCTGTTATGTCACATACTTATCTCCCCTATAATCCAAATACTTCAGTTAGTGAAAATCATTCCAAACGTCGGGAGACTGAACAGTGGCATGTTGGTTGTCCTGGCTGATCTGTTGCAAACAGCAGCAGAAGTTTACACTTTTCAAATCTAGTGGTAGAGATATAATCCTGTGTGCTGAATACATCATTCATACTTGGTAAAGTGGGCTGTACATCAGCAAAGAAAGCTGATTGACCTGTCCTGTTGACCTCTCTAGGTAAACTTCTCTGTTGACCAATATCCTAAGTCCTAAAAAAAAGCTCTCCTTCTGAATGCATCTCTCAGCTCTGTGTTGCTGAGAAAAGGAAGGGATTTTTTCCTAATGTAATTAAGGGACTCACTGAATCCACGAAGCATGACTTTTGATAAATACTACATGAATTCCAGAACAGCATTACTGTTCTCCAGTTCTTTTTAAAATTGTCTGGTGAGGATTTACCATGGGCTAAAGTGACTCCAACCCCTCATTCAGATCACTCTCCCTCCCGATTGTTCTCATCACAAGTCCATTCACAATGCTTTGGGGGACAGTCCATACTGCAAACCCCTGCTCACACGTTCCTGAAAATGGGAGCTGTTGTAGAGATGGGCATGGGAGCCCTTCTGTGTCACAGGGGTTATTGGCAGCCTGCAATCCCTGATTCACCCTTTAGCTTGCCCATGTCTGACATTAGAAGAGTATCCTAGTCCTTAGAATAACCCTAGATTATTCCAGTGAGCTTCTCAGCTATTTACTGTGGGGATCTTGGACATAAAGATGTTTCAGCTTTAACTGCAATAATTAATTTTAGCAAATGCTCCTTCACATCTTTGTCAACAGATGGTAAATTTTACTGCATCCTTAACATCATATGGGATGTAACATCTCCTTCTGCTTCATTATAAATACAGAATAAAAATAAATAGTGGATCGTTTTGACAAATATGCATCACCATTGTAACTTTAATATATGTATTTAGCAACAAACATAGTAATGGACTGTCCTGGGTTGCAGTGTATTCTATTACCATCCCCATCAGCTGTTGAAATCAGGTGGGGCAGTGTTTCCTTGCCTCCTCCCCCCAGACTATCTTTCTCTTAATGGCCCATCATTGTCCTGCCGCCTGACTCAGAGATAACTCCCTCCGGATTATCTTCTGTTAATGAGCCTAATCAACACTTTGACTCATGACTCGTTACCCCATTGTGAGATGCTCCACCCAGAGGGAGGAACCAAGCATCCCATCGTGGATATAAGCTGAGGCTGAACACCAGAGACACCGGCTTCCCACTGGATTTCCAGAGGACAGGAGCTACACAGCCACCACTGGAACTCCTGAGGAAGAGCAGACTGTTTTACTACAGGATCACTGCTTCAGAGGACTGCAGCCACCATTCTACCAGACTGCTACCACCACCCTGCCTAACAGGGTGTCAGGTTGTACCTTGACTCTGTCAGTTTGACAGTGTTTTCTTTTACCTTTTTTTTTTCCCCTTTTCTTTAATTTCCATTAAATTGTTATTCTGACTTGGTGCCTCCCACTGGTTTGTTTTCAAACTAGCACATGGACTTTGCTTTTTTTGGCGTTTTGGCCATTGTCAGCTCTGGATTATTCTGGAAAAATGTGGCTGGGAAGCTCTAGGCTAGTGTAAAAATCTCAATGTTATGAATATTGTAAATCTGGCTGACAAGGAAAATCGTTTCATAGTTACTTGGAACATACTTAGGGCTCTATAAATCTTGTTAAACTCCAAAGGTCAGCATTGGCTTTTCCAGGTACATTGGATGGCTTTTGATCACACCCCTGGGTAACTTGGGTGCTGGGCTTAAACCTGATCACATCCTGCCATTCACACGCTGTTGTGCCCATCTAAAGCTCTTCTGGAACTGGGGTGCTTCAAAATGCAATCCTGAGGCACTGAGATTATTCTCCAGGAGCAAATTAGGGCTGCTGAGTTTACAGCCTTGGCCTCTGTAACACATAAAAAAAGTTGAATTGTTTCTGGATGAGGTTTCCCGGGATAAGTATATCTCTGTTTTGTTGTTTCTGAGATAAGGCAGGCAAGCAAGCAAGCAAATTCTGTATCAAGAGCAATAATAATTCAAAATCTGTGTAAATGTTAGTTGACTGTGTGCTTAAATAAGTAGTTCCATGAACAGGGGAACCATAGAAGTCTGTTTTTTTATGAGTTTGTATCTCGCAGTTAATTGACATTTTAACCATATTTTACTAAACCACAACATGGATTTCACCCTTCTTTGACATCAAGTGACATAAGTAGAATTTGTATAATAATTTTTAAAATGTGAAGTACAGACGTTTATAATTTTTGGTGATTCTCAGCATGAAGTCATCCTTTTTTTCAATAGCTGCAATCTTTCTTATACTTGCAAGGACCTATAATCAAATGCTGAAAAAATGTCTAAAAAATATGACAACAAAACCAATTTTTCTTGTTACCCACGTCCTCATAGCAATAGAATTTGGAATGGGAATGTTTAAAAGAGTTTGCAGACAGAGGAAAGCACAGCACAATTAAGATTAAATTTTGTTTATCTGATCGCCTGGTGTGAGAGGAGAAGACATGCCATTTATTTATAAATCTAAATAACTAATTGAAATAAAATATGAGTCTGCAAGAGCAAAGAAGCATTAAACAAGATCATACAGTTTAATTGTGTGTTACACTTGCCAAAGTCGTGCTGTTTCTTTGAGATCTAATTGATAGCTGGACTCAAGCAGGTGAAAACAAGTATGCATGGGGCCTTCACCATACCTTCTATTAGGTCATTCAGTTTTTATTAAACAAGGAAGAAGAAAACTGTGCACAATGTCAACTTTTATTAAAAGAAAAATAATAATTGAAGTTCCATGAGATTATAATTTTTGGCATAGGCCAAAAGGTGAAGAAAGAATAAATAGTCTGTACTCTCCTGCAAACGATGAACAAGCTCTTACCTTGGTATGAGCTCTCAGAAAGATGCCTTAAAAATAGGAATGAGAAGTAAAATTGTAATCAACATCAGTATATTCTGTTTTGTTGAAGATCTTAAATAGGGTGTCTGAGTCTCCTTATACTTGTTTTTAATTAATTTTACAGTCTGTGAAGTGACGCCACAATTTTTTTCTTGCTTTTCTCTGGCTAAGAAGGAACATAGTTCTTGTGAGTTACTATTCTGCACAAATTTTGCTACTAAAGTAGTATTTAAAATTAATAACAACCATTGGATGGATGCAAGCTGTGATAAAACTTCCTCAACTGTACTGAAAATGTATTTTAAAATGTGGAACAACTACCTCCACCCCACAGATGTAAGGAAGGGGCATTACCCAACCAAAAACATGTTTACCTCTTTTCTCAGTACAGATACTTTTCCACTTAAAATTTCTTCAGCACTCCATGAAAGTAAATTCTCCCTCCATTAAGGAACAAAAATCATTAGAGCTGAGGTCAAAACCTGCCAAAGTCAATGCTTTTGAGAAAGATGTGGGACAACATGTGGGATGATGTGGGATTTTCAGTCCATCAACATGATGAATTTTAATTTTCCCTTGGAAAACAACATGAAATATTTACAAGTCTATGTCAAATTTTAGAGTCTTGAAGTGAATGTCTCAATAATGCCTGCTTACAATTTTTAATATATTATTTTTTTAAATAAATATAAACCATATTTAGGCACCTGAAAAAATAAAACCCCTCTGTTACTGATCAGTGCCTCCAAGAAAATAATCTCGTTGCTGTGTGAATTATTTTACATTCTTTATTCCGATGCTGAATGTTAGTCGCCCATGTCTGAAAGCTGTGGTATCACAACAGAACATTCAGTAATAGACACTTTTGAGAATTTCTAGTGGGTTCAGCACACAACCTCTTTTCTTCTGCTTTCCACTTGAATTACTGCCTCAATTCACATAAGCCACTGTTGTACCTTAGCACAGTATAGAGAACTCCATGTAAGCACTAACAAATACAGGCACAAAAGGGAATCTATTAAAGACCATTTAATACAAATAGAAAACATCTGACTATAAAGTGTGTAGGGGAAAAACTATAGTTAATTGTTAAAGCAAATTTAAGAGAATATGTGGAGCAAGAAACTCTAAGTACTGTTGGAGGTTTTAAAATTAAACGCAGTAGCATGAATTCACCACAGAACAACAATCTTTTGAAGGTTATTATGGTGGATAAATTCAACTGTACTGGAAGTTTAATAATTTGGCTTCTTTAAAGAGAGAATTCTTAGAAAGTAAGGATTTTGATTAAATCTAGAGAATTATCAGAAAACCTTCAAAGTTATGATTCTGTATCAGTGTCTTGGGATGACTTTATGATGTGTATCCCATATCGCTGCCCTATGCCCAGAAATTAATTTTTGTGCCTTTCTATGCCTTTAAACTGAGCCTGAGAGGGGGAAGGAAAAAACAGAGCAAAACTTTTTCAAAGCAGTTTGCAGCTTGTTCAAGGTCACACAGAGATAGCGACTTTTTCTTCAGCTGCGGCAGGGGAGCGAGGAAGCACCCGGCTTGCTGCTTTCCAGTCAGCTTTTTTTGGCCAGTTGTTCAGCTTCTTTTTATCTGGAGAGAGACTGAGAGTTGAACTTTTTTTTTTTTTTTTTTTTTTTTTTAAGGGGATAGGTAAGAGACAATCAGGTAAGAAACTAACTTTCTTAGAAGCTTACCCTTTATCAGCGATGCAATGAAGATAATGGAAATAGAGAAACAGTCTGTGAAATCCAAGAAAAGCAAAGAGGAGAGAAAAATGAGCTTCAATCTAGAGCATAGAAAATCCTTACTAAACTAGGAATTGCAGAAAAGCCATGTCTGCCAGTAAAAAGGCTAATAGAAATTTAGGGTTTTTAAAATTACATTGGGAACAAAGGAGATTCTACTAATGGGATGGCCATTATGAAGTTGGAGAGAGCTAAAATGAAGATAATGTCTCAGGAAATGTACAACAACTGTTCCTATCCCCTGTTTGGAAAGGCTGATGTACAGGAGTTTCATATGAACAAAGAAGAACTTTCTAGCCTGCTCATAGAAAAAGAGCTGATACCACTGCTGATGTCAATAACTGGATTATAGAGTTCGAAAAGAGCTGGCTAAGATATCTGGTCTGCTAGTGTTAAACTTATTAAGCATTTGAATACCAGGGAAGTTCCACAGAGTTGAAAACCAACCCCATTTTTACCAGTAATTCAAAAGGATAAAAGATGTTCCAGTTATCCTGAAAACAAAACCAAGTGAAATAATGTGACAAGTGCTATCTGATAAAACAATTGAAAAATAAGAATATGATTTATCATCTTTAATGTGACTTAAAGGAAACAGATAATTTCAAAGAGGCCTGACAGATACCAGGTGCTTACCAATGGTGAATCATCATCACATGGTGGGTTTCCTAGGGAGGTACTGCTCAGATTTTTATCAGAATGTTTTTCCAGCATTTCAACAATGATGTGAGGAAGCAAATATGAAATCAGAGATGATAAATTGTGCAGATGGAAATGTAAATAATCCTGAAGGTTTGGTTGTCATTTAGAGAAATCTGGATTGCTTGATTAGCTGGAACTATTCAAGGAATGCTCCCATTCAGGTGTACTGTATGGAAAAATGTTCATCAGCGAACTGAGACTTTAGGCAGGATGTAAAGAGACTTAAACCTACAAATGGTGAATATAGATGATAGTTTCAGTCTTGTGCTTTTTTGCTCTGTAAGTTTTGACCCTAACATTTACATATTTATAAGTTTAGGCCAACTATTTCTGTTCTTTTTAGAGATGTTCAGATCATTTGGCTATGCTTTTCTTTCACTTTCATGCATGAAAATACTTCTTGTAAGGATCTTAATAACATCAGTATGATGAAACATACATGCATGCACACACGTGTGCATCTCTTGAAATTTCAGCATGTTGACTATGGAATGTAATGGGAATAGCAGTGTAAGAGTCACCTAAGAGGTGAATTGAACATACACAGGTGTACATGGTATTTTTTGAAGGGTGGCTACAGGCTTATATGAAGTGTATTTCTTACATTAGGAAAAATTAACCTTAGTCTTCTCTCAAAAATCCTCTCTGAATTACCAGAAAATATCCCAGATTTGCATATTTTATATTCAACATAAACAGGGCATTATTTGTTCTTTGATTCCCAAAGTGATGAATCTCTTCCAATACTCATCCTTTCCCTTGGAATAAGGTGAAAGTCTGGTCTCCATTACCTATATTCTATAATCTGATGAGAAAAATATCCACCTAGAAAGTCACCTCAAACTCTTCCACAGTTGTTTTAAGCCTCCTTTTCCTTCAGTAGGCATGTTCATCTAAATATATACTAATAGATACTTGCTCCTGCAGTAGTGCTGCAAACTACTTATTTTTCAATTTATTTTCTCTCAGCTTAAGTTCACATTTTTTGTTAACCTGGACTATATTTTTATAACCCTAAGTGATATCAATATATATTTTAAAGCACAAGACTTTTTTTTCGAAAGTGCCATAACTGCTTTTGGCACCACACTGCCAAGACAGCGATCGAGAACAAACACATGTTTTGGAACAAGGATCTTTGTATTTTCTGCTGCAGTTCTGTGCCTTGTGCCTGTGAAGCAATCTTTGAGCTAAGGGATTTTCTTCTCTTTGCCTTTACTGTGTTATGTATTCTTCCAAGTATTGGATGGTGATTATGTTTGCATTGTTTTGATGGAATGGCTTTAGTACAGCCCTTGAAGACTCATTTGAAGTGTCTGCTTGTCCGCTTCCATGTTCATTCCTTGCAATAATTTGTGTTTCTCCATAAAATAAGTATATTATCTAGCTTTCATAAAACTTATTTTGGTTTAGGTGACTTTCCTTGGCAAGTTTCAATTACTATTTTAGGGTAACTCTCATTCCACAGATTTTACATTCAGATCACAAACATGGTTTTTTTTTTTTTTTTTTACTTTAGCAGAAGCTCAATCTTCCACAATCGCAATATTAGGTTTTCAGGTTTATATCAGTAAAAAAAAAATAGTTACCATATTCTTTGAAATATTACATAAAACATAGAAATTGTATTTTATTTTTAATTTGATAGTGCAGAACATCTCACATTTCATAATCACAACTTCACAGCTATCGTCCTCTGCCTTAATTAACTGAAATGTGTTAAAAACAACTACCTGCCTTAATTAACTGAAATCTTTTAAAAACAAGTACATTAGAAAAATTGCTCTTCAAATTAAAGCTGCTCCCAGTTATTCCTGTTAGCTGGTCATTGTCTAATATTGTGAGAAGTTTTTGGAAAAATACTATGCTAGTTTAAGACATGCCCAGAAAGTAATTAAGGTTATTTGCTTAGAATTCCGTAGTAGAAAATGTGAACTACATGAAGTATGACTTTTATATTTATAGATATCATATATGTGCAAGTGCAGACAAATTAAAAAAAATCAACAGTGGACAGTTCAAATATTGAAAGATGAATGACTCAAATTTTCCAAATGTTGAATGTTAGGAGCAAATTGATGTGATATCCATGCTCATAAAGGCAAACCCTTTATCAGGTTACAGGAAATAATGTTTGCATAGATTTATAATAAACACAGAATCTCAGTTTTAATTAAAAATCAATCTGTGTTTTTTAAAGCTTGGGGTTTTTTTTCAACTGTATCAGTAGGTGTAATAGAAGATACATCCTTACTTTATTTCAATTGACTGCATGCTCCATATTGGCTTTTTATAACATTTCCATGTTGGAGGATACTGTGGAGAAGCTGGCACTGAGACTTTGTGCAGGTCTTGAGAGACAAAGGGATGTTATAGGCTTGAGCAGGGTAGGGCAGGGTAGTGTTGGGCTCCCAGTGATTTCCCTTCTTGCTGCAAGGGATTCTCAGCTGCAGGAACGGTTACTCAGGGTATGGATCTCTGAAGGATTCCCCACATGGGCCTAAAGCCTTGATAATTTCCAATGAGGGAGGGCAAGCAGGAAATAATAGAATACAGTAAGGTGGCTCTTAGCTTCTGTGGTGTTTTCAGATGACTGAACAAGAAGACGTTGCTCTGCTACAGATAATATATACAATCATTATTATTAATTGTTCAGTTTCTGGAGATTCAGTGCAGACAAACTTGTGTGTTCCACCTTGAAATACTGCCAGATTCAGCTCTGAGTTCACAGTAATTGTAATGTTGCCCAAGGCTCATATGGGAATGTGAACTGTATGTCAGGCTATCTAATTAGTGGTCTCATCACTTCAGTAAGTATTTATGTGGGTGGGGTTCCACACATTACAAGGTGGAGGTAAAAGATTGAAAGAATCCATGAATATCCTTGAAAAGACTGACTTGATCCTGCATTGAAGCTGTGGAGAAAAATTAAAAAACTTTATGTTGAGGACATCATCTGATACATTTTACAAAACAGTAGCTGCAGAACTCAGGGAATGAAGGATGTTACTAAATATTTCTCTATGATTCTGGGATGGGAAAGTTAGAAGATATTAATTTACTCTCTGCCATTTAGGAAAAATGTTTTCTGACATCTTCAGATTCATAAAACAGAGACAAAAAAAGTTTTTTGGCTCCAAACACTAAGTCCTGGTTTGCTATACAACTGCAAGCATGTGCCTGTAACCCCTCACCACATGGACCTGAGACAATTAGGAAAATCATTGCTCAAAGAATTATTCAGAGCGCTTCATCTTCGGTGTCTAAACTAATCTGAATTAATTGTCTAAAGTCAGAGAAGGTGGAACTAAACAATTTCTGATACATATTTTTGTTAAGAGGATTGTTAAAATCTACTGAAAATTAGTTAACTTATGGAGTTTATCAGTGGAAAAAGTCTAAGAATAATCAGGTCAAGGTGGGCATAATGATGAGAGACCAGCACACAACTGTGTCTTAAGAAGTGGTAAAGGTGATTATTTCTTTGGATCTGTAATATAGTACTTAATGACTAATTTTATTAAAAACTGTGTTTGTGGTAAAAATGAGTAGGCAAAGGTGTGAAGAGATATGTAATTTCTGTAAAAGACAAGTAGGAGGAGAAAGAGAAAAAAAATTATGTGGAGCTTAACAGAGAAGGTAAGAGAATGTAATTAAAGACAGTGGTGTTTTCTGAGGTTAGTAATTCTGTTCAAAGCTTTTATACTATTTAGAAGAAAATTCCCAGGAAGCAATTTTCCACCTGACACGTGACAGTTGGTTGTTTTAATTTGTTGCTATGTATTCATGTCTGCAGAAATAATGGCCTTTGTGTACACATGACTAAGAATGTGACTGTTTCAGGATTCTTCGGAAATCAGCTTAGTGTGAAGGACTTTCAAGGTATTGACTTTTGAAGGATTTGACTTGAAATTAAAAAAAAAAAAAAAAAAGTATTATATTAGATGTTTTTACTGTTACATTTTAAGAAACATTTAATACCAAACTATTGAGTGTCTATATTATGAGACATTTTCTTCATCAAAAATCATTTGCAAGCGGAGATTTCTGAAACAGTTGTTGCTGTCAGTTCACTTAGAAAGGGTGGATTGCTCTATTCTCAAGGATTACATAAATTTGTGCAGAAGATTTTCCCCTTTAAAAGCGTTATAATTTTTATGGTATATACTTACACTTATATTTCCCTTAGATATTTTGTGTTACAATTGATCCAATTGTAACATGAAACTTGCAGTTACAAATTCCACATATTTCTGTCAAAAGTAGTTCTCTTGAGGATGACATGAATTATTTGCAAAGCTATTTCATAGGTAAGAAGCAATTTCCATCTTTAAGGAATCTAATAATACTGTTTAGACTAGAAACTTAACATGATAATATAAGTCTTTGGGAACACACCAAACCAAATATCCTGCATGACATTGATAACATTTGCTCTAGCCATGCATATACACATTTCACTAGTTTCCGATCAGCACTCTAGCGTATTTCCTTCACTTTCAAATAAACTGCAAAGCATGAAGTTCACACAAATTTGGATTAAGGGGTCAAAAGAGATGAAACCTCTCTGGCAGGGTGTTCTCTCTAGGATGAAGCAGAAGCTTTCTTTGTGTAGAGGTAGCACATATTTTTTTCATTCGATGGATGGAAGAGATTGTGTTCCCTGGAAGAAGTGCTACATCACCAAAGGCTTACCTGGGACTTCAGCATATTTTTCCTTACACTTGCATATTCTATACAAAAACCTTCCCAAATTATACTGTACTGGAAAGCAAACTATCAGTTCCCATCTGTATTTAGGGAAGACATTACAAAATGAAAAATAATCAGAAATGAGTTGTTAAAATACATTTGTACCAGTAACTTCCTATTTTGCCAAGAATTAAGTGAAACGGGTACATATGTAGCAGGTAAATATGCTTCACACATTTATATGCATGTTATATATGTATATAGAACATGTGTATATATTTATATATACAGCATATTTATGCCTGTATATATACATATACATGTTACATTTATATACATGCTATTTTGAATGGATTTTTTTTTCATTTCTGGCAGACCGAAAATCTGAAAAAAACAGAAGACATAATTTAATAGAGTTCAAGATATAGGAAATCCAGTAGGTCTTGAATTCCGAGGCTGAGATTTAATTGTTTAAGTAAATAATTTTTCTTTCTTTCCATTAATCTGCCAGATTGGTGATTGGCTTGCCATGATCAACTAAAGATTTATAGATTAGTACTTGAATGAGTGCTACAGGCTTTTATCATGCAAAAAGCATATTCTCACTGGATTATGTAGCTCTCACGGAAGTAAATTAACCATAGTTTATATTCATATGCAAAGTAAAGCTTTCTTTGAAGTCTGTAATTATTAATATGTTTGCAGTTAAGCAGTTATTTATATAAATTGCTGGATAAGGGCTAGCCTGTTCAACATTTTGGAGAATCAAATTCGAATGTCCTGAATCAACTCCTACTGATTCAATTTCCACGGCTGTGAAATCTGTCCCTGTGGACTGCAGGAAAAAGAAAAAAAAGAAGCAGCAGCTCTGATAGTAGTAAAGAAGACCTCCTTCACTGATGAATGCTTTAGCCCTAAAACTGAGCACTGTATGAGGAGTCACCTCTTCCACAAAAGTAAGAGATATGAGAAGGTACAGAACAAAAGAGAAAGTGCACAGGAATATAGGTCTGGAAATAGTCTCCTGCATCGCCAGATCTAATTATTTGTAATTCTCAGCAATCATGCCAAGTTTAAAGGTTCCAGAGTATCATCTGTGCCACACACTCTTTATACATCTCATGGGCCATGAAATATTTCTGCATCCCATTAAAAACATAAGCTCTGTAATAAAAGTCTTAGCTAAAATTTTCCACAGGAGGAGATCAGGAGACACTGTGGCCATTGTCACTGCACTAGCAGGATGTTTGTTAAATAACCTTTCCAGATCATCCAGAAAAAATGAAAACCATATGAACAACAAATATTTCAGTGGCTCTTGACTCTCTGATACAAGAAAACTCTTCCTCAGTCCCACTTCTAGTGATCTTTCTAAGATTAATAATTACTGTAAATGATGTGTTTATTATACATTTTATTATGTTTTAACTTCACAAAGTGGATTCAAGCCAGCTTCCAGTTTCCCATATGCATTGATGGATGTATTTTTATCTCTGTGAGCCTGTTGTTTTGCATCATGTAATACTTATCCTTACTTAGCATCTTCATTAACATGTTCACAAGATAAATACATTAATCATCAGAAGGCTGGGGTCCACTGAAGTACTCACACAGATGGTGTATGTACGAGTCCTTTGTACTTCTAAGCCTTGTGATATTGCATTTACTTCAGCAAGCTGCATCCTTTCAGAAAGAACTAGCAGATCAATTGTTTCCAGAGCTGTGAAGCAGCAAGGTCAGGCCTTTTGCTCAGCATCTGTGTTAAAAAAAAAAAAAAAGTTATTGTAACCTCTGTTGACTGAAGAATACTTGAAGCATAAAAATAGTATTATTGATAATTGCTTTCCTAAAGTAATCTTAAACAAATAAACTGGAGAGCTTTACAGGGAGAAGGCAGAACAATGGGAGCCAGGGAAAGCTGAACTGTTCTGAACACTGCAGTACAATGGAGCTTCCTATAGTGTTTTGGTAGTCCTTCATCAGCCCAAGGAGACAGAGCTACAAGGTTTTCCCCAAAGTACTGATTTTCATTTAGAGTAGAAAGGATTTTTTTTGGTGCAATTTTTGGAGTGTGAAATGTATTTTATTCAAGAAGGGAATGCAATATGAAAATCTCAAAGACTCTTCACAACCAAAAATGAGGAAAATAGTAATCTGAAGTCAATTGAAATGCTTTATTTAGTATCTTCAAATATTTCTTCTCTATTTGATTGTGGGTTTTTTAAAACATTTTGTTTTGTTATTATCTAAACTTATTTTTAGTTCAGGAAAAGTAACTGTAAAATTTCCAAGCACCATGATGAAACATTTTGATATTTTCTGAACTTTTTTCATGTCATTTTACAGGTTTTCCAAGGTCAGTTCTTTCCCAATTCAAATGAATAGGCATTTTCAGATGAAATATAGATAACTGAAAGGTTACAATTTCTACTTTTAAAGATTCTTTTTACAACAAGGACAGAACTACAACTATTTATACACATATTGTTTGTGTTCTAGTATCTGTAAATAAGGCAGAATGTTTTCGTTATCAGTTGAATTTTGGGACCTCCTAATTAATATATTTTGTTTCTTGGAAAGCTTCACTTTGTTATCATGTTTCTAGTAGGATTTAGTATAGGTTGCCTGTGTTTTCTGCAGACCATTAATGCAACCACTGGCTATGCATTTAGTGTCTATAGTGTTTCCAACAGAGAATAAAAGAAGCATATAAGAAATATCCTTAAAACTGCTTAGGCAGTGGTCTGTTATTAAAGTGTTTTGGAGCCACTGCTGCCGACACTTGCTGTGTTCTTTTATTCTTAGGAAGGAGCCAGAGTTTAGTAGCAGAAAGACCGAGGGTAAGTTATTACATCATTTAAGTGTTTTAGGCATTACAGCAGCTAAATGGATCCCACTGCTGCTCTGGCATCCTGAAGCAGTTCTGTTGTGACTCATAGAGTTTACTAATTAGTTATCTGGGTGCTTTGATCGTGATCGACTGTCCCTTCGAGTCACTGGCAGTTCCTGCCCTGCAGGACCCCAGCCCCTGACTGCTTCCAGGGTGGTGTCCAGCTGACACAGGGCAGCTGAGGACAACAAAAATGTGAGCCAGCTCTCACAGCACAGTGCCTTCAGGTTTACCTTCCTGTGTCTGAGAACACATTTTGGCTCAGATTCCCCAGGATGATATATTAGGGTGACAGATGAAGGCAGAGCGAAAGTGAAAGGCCAGGAGGACTTGCAGAGCACTAAGACAGACCTGGGTGCCTCACTGTGCATTCAGTGATGTGGATGGGAATCAGAAGAGAGGGAGGAATTGGCAATGAAATATAACCGGAACAGTAAGGTAGCTCTATTTTTTTGATTCTTAATTAATACAGAGAATTAATGTAGCTAAGTGAAGGAATTTATTTTAAGTGAAAACAACCCGAGTTCACATCTCAGAGAGTTGTGATGGTATCTTACTATACCAAAGTTCTTAATAAAATACGAGAAAATGCTTCAGTTTTGAAACTCACTGAATCATTCTGGTGAAGTAAGTCCTATTTGAGTAAAAGAAACACAGCTTGAAGGAGTGCAAATATTATCATCCTTAAATACAATTTTTAATGCTCAAGTTAGCTAACAGATCTTGGTGGGATTTTTCAGGCAGTGTAGCAAAGGACAAGTTCTGGTAGTAATCATATAACCTCAAACTGAAGCTGTTTTCTCAATGAGTTTAAGTACAGCTAGCTGACATGGTACTGAACATGGCTTGTCCTTTGCTGTATCAGCTGCAAAATCAGCATTATATTTGCAACTGTTAAAAATGGAACGGGATGAAAATGTCCTATGTAAACAGGACTCTTGAGCTGTGGTGTAAATAAAGAGCTTTTATTACTACTTTACTGTACTCTCACACATAGTGGAAAAAACTGTTATAATATCTACATTTTGCTCACTTTTCAAAAATAATTTTGTAAAATAATGTGAGAAATGTTAACAATTCAGCTTTTGGTTTTGCTCTTGAAGGAAAGAAGATATGATAAAATGACCAAAAATTAGAACTCCTTGGTCAATTTCTTAAGCAATATTGTGTCAGATTTTCCAGTCCCCCCATAAAGACTCAAAGAACAAACACATTCATAGGGCTGAGTCATATTCACACTTTACTAACTTCTACCTTAAAAAAGTAGCTTCCTCCTTCTTTGTGAATATTTAATAACAAACACTATACAGCAGTCAAATTTTAGATAGTGAAGAAATAAATTGTATATGGAAAATATTTTAGAGGTCATTTACTGAAAGAGTACTAAGGAACTAACTGTAAACTCAAATGAATTAATTTTTTTTTCCTCTAACCACTAATGAAATGGTTTAGGAAATATTTATGTAATTTTTGAAGTATGATAAAATATTTTAAGTTGGTTCCAATACACTGAGCAATGGAAACTCATTAATAGCAATGAGATCTCCTCCAAATAAAATTGAACAACATTCATTTTAATCTATTATAAAATATCATAAAATCCATAAAAATGAATATGCAGACTTGGTTTTTGAAAGTACATGGTAAGTTTTGTGACCCAATTTCTAATGGACATCAGAAAACCCCCATCAGGAAGTATTTGCTTTGTTAAATCAGAATCAACGTTTCAGCCCACTAAAATCTGTTCAAGACCATAGGAAGCACAGAATTAATATTATAATCAGAAAGCTGGCTCAGGAATTTTTCCCCTCTTTCTTTTCTCACACTCTTTAAGCTCCAGCTGTCTTTACTTTTCCTCCTCTTCTCCTCTCTCAAAGGGGAGAACCCTAGATGCTCATTCCTTCTTGTATGTGAAGATCCTCATACTGCATCATCTCTCAGCAGCTTTTTTGTCTGTTTTCTGCTCCCATTCTCAAAATAGGATGGGTCTAACTCTTCTAGTACTGCTCTCAATACTGAGATAACTCTACATATGACTTTTTTTACCTCTCAGCTCAAGATTTCCCCCCTTTTTTTCTTTTTTTTGGTCCATGTTTGATCTTCCAATTCTATATTTGTGGTCTTTGTTTAGGCCCCTTTGAATAAATGCAAATAGCTGGTTATGGTTGTGCATGCTTCAAAAGCAGAACAGCAGCACAAAATCAGCACATTTGCCTGTATACATCATTACTGACACTCCCCTATCAGTCATGCTTTAGCATAGAGAGGTGGTATCTTAATGTGTTCTATGAGTTTCTGCTCCACAAGCAGCTATTCAGGATTTCTCTATGAAGTTCTTTCTTTTAGGGAGCTGTCAGGCTCTTTTACATGTGTATTGGGATTAGCTATGGCTCTGTGGATGTCCTAACCTGACGGATAGTTTTCCATGTTTCCTTACAGCAGGGAAGAAGCATCTATCTGAGGTCATATGTTGTGGGCTTCCTCCTTGGCCAGGGAGCAGAGCAGGGATTACCCATGTAGAGCCTTCCAGACTGTAACAACAAAGAAATGAGCTACTGCAGTACTTGATGTTTTGATGTTAAAGCAATTGTTCCCTGCCAGGAGTTCAGTGCCTCATTCCTCTTCCTGGGGCCAACCTTCTCTGTAGTGTTCACATCAGGCACTGATGCCCAAGGCACTTTCATCACTTCCCCTGGAATTTGCCAAGTCATCCACACTGTCTGTGTTCCTATTGGGAGCCATACCCAGTCACTTTGAAGCCCTTAGGCACAGTTTGACTCCACAGATGTGCTGTGGTGACCCTCTTTTCTCCATCAGCATAACTGTTCTGTGTCCTCCACAGACGTAATCCATGTGCAGTTGCTTCACCTTTCCCTCCTCCCTCAGCTTCCACAAAGTACCCTGAAGGTCTGCAGGCAGTGAGATCTCCAAGTCAGAATAAGTGGTGGGTGTTCTGAGTGTCAACTCTGTGACACAGCTTTTAAACAGAACAGCAAGTAAGCAGGTACTCAGCAACACGAGGAGGAAAGTTTCAGAAGGAAGGTACCTGCAGCTTAGTCAGGCTGTCCTGCCAAGGTTAATATTCAAAACAAGGCTTAAAACTGAAAGGTCTAAGCATTGCTACTTTTGCTCCAGGATGTTATCCTTGTTCAAAACAAGAACTAAAAGTAAATTTAACCCTATTTCACAGGAGATTGTACTCCAGATAACTCCAGATATTTCTGGAAAGATCCTTCTCTAGGTGTGTGTGAACACAAGAGTTTTTGTGTCATTCCTGTACATCACATCACCTTTAAGGCTCTGTTCTTCCCTTACACGCAATGTTATGACTGAAGTCTTTCTTCCTTCAGCCTGATAATTCATAAGGCTTTTAGGGTTTCCACTTCCTTTTTGGGGTCATCTGCCAGTAAGAGAGGATCTGGCAAAGCTTAGCTGGCAATAGGGTCCGAGGCTAGGCTAAACTCAAGTGAGACGGTGGGTTTCCTTGAAAACTATGGTGCTTCTTAAGCTGCATCTGTCTTTAGTAGACCCTCATCAGCACTAAGACAATGCCAAGAAAAGCAAGCGAGGATTTCAGAAGTGTTCCTGTAGCTCTAATTTTTGATGAGACTGATCCAGTGACTTTTTGAGAGGGATCAACAGATTCTGTGAGATGGATGTGACAGCGTCTGCAGAATTCAGGAGATATAGTATGAGGGTAGGTGCTGGGTGTAAGGCAGGCTCCTGGTCAGAGGCACATCTGCTTTCCTAGGTGTCCTACAACACTGAGCTGTGAATGAGTTAGTCATCAGTCAAGTGAAGATTCTTTTATAGGCAGTGTTTTTCTTGACCCTGAGATACACCAAAGGCCTGTAATCCGGTAGTGAGTATGTGTGTGTATGTCTGCTGCCAGGTTTGCCACTCCCAAGTAAGGACACAAGGAAATCAGCATCCCTGAGTAAGGCTTTCCCTTCAGCCTAGTATGATCAACAGAAATGATGGGAAACTTTAGTTCACTTGTTGGAAAAGAGGGAAGGAGAGATATAGTAGCTCTCTACTCCTGTGCATAATGTGGCTCCACATGGGTCTTCATGTTTAGGACTAGCTTGACTCTCTGAAGAAGTTGATTTGATCTCAAAAAGAGGAATAAGAAGGAAGATGAGGAGCAAGAACAGTGAATGACTGCTCTGATTCCTTTGTTTAGCTCATGCCCTCTGCTGTTCCCAGTCCTCTGCCTGCGCAGGTGCAATTGCTTGTGAGAACTGGGTCAGACAATGACTTTAAGGCTCTGCAAGGCTGTGCTTTGCTATTCTGGTTTAAATCTTAGCAATAAATAATTCAATTTATTGATTAATCTAGTTATTAATAAATAAATTTAATTCATTTTACTATATATTTAATAAGTATTGCTGGTTTGAAGTGACTTATTTCTTAACCCTCTACCTTGATCATAAACTATATCCTTCATAAGGACTGCCCCAAAATTTCAGTTTCAAGCCTCCATTTTGGATACATATTTTCAGAATTAGAAGGTAGGAATAATTTTAAGTTTGTTTGAAAAAATGTAGTTGGACATAACTAATTTTAAAATCGTTTTATAGGGTACTTTTGAATTTAAAACATTTGTCTTGAAAGAAAATCATGGAATTCTCTTTAAGTTGGTGTTGGGGTTTTAGGAGTTTCCCTTCTGTTTTCTTTTTCTGTTAAAGAATTTTCCCCATACATGTTGCCAGGGGGGACAAATTACTGGGTGCTTAAGAAAAACAAAAGACCGGGCCACAGAGGGAGGGGTCCATCTGGCTACTCTTTTTCACCTGGGCTTGTGAGCTGTGAGTCCCGGCTTTTGGGACGGAGAGGGAGGCTGGAAGGAATTTGTCAGTACTGAAGACTTCTGCTTTTTCGGCTGCCTTCCTTCCTTCTACCGGAGAAGAACCCCAGATTCCCAAGCCCGCAGTCCCCACCCCCGCTGGGAGTTGGGCTGCAGCCGCCCCTGCCTTGCCGTTGCTTGGAGCCTTCACTACTCTGTAGCCCCGCACGCCCTGCCTGCCCAGACCTCCGGGGGTTCCCACTGCAGCTCCGGAGTTCGATACATCGCGTCTGCCACCCGGGATTTGTGCTCCTCCCTGCTGTTCCAGCCTGCCGCTCCAGCCTGCTGTTCCCGAGAGTCTGGCTGGACACCAGGATCAGCTGCCCAGGGGTTTGTGAAGCTCCTTTGTTCCATCCCTTCCCGGGATCCCAGGGCCCGCCAGTGCCGCGTGCTCCCCGAGCTCGCTCCGGAGCGCCCCCCTGCAGCCGCGGGGGAACCATCGCACCTGCCCTGCTCACCGGGAGCCGCCAGCGCCCCTGCCGGCTGCGAGCGGAACTGCACCCGAGGGGAAAGGGCCCGACAGCCGAGAAGGCTGGCACTGGGTTTGTGATTGTTTGCTGTTACTGCCAGAGTTATTGCTGTTTGTTTGACTTGTTATACACATATAGATATATAATAGTAAAGAACTGTTATCCCTGTTGCTCATATATATCCTCATATGCCTGAAAGCCCCTTAATTTCAAAATTATAGTAATTCAGAGGGAAGGGGGTTGCAATTTTTTTTTCTTCCATTTCAAGGGAGACTCCTGCCTTGCTTGGCAGACACCTGTCTTTAAAACCAAGACAGTTGGTTATTTCTTTTTCGTGTGTGAGTGATTGACAGATATGTTAGAAGTTTCTTAGCAGTTTTATTGACTGGGATTCCTGTCAGCATATGCTCCTATATTGAGTGTTTCACTTCAGAACACTAATAACTTGTGCTTTCAAGAATTAAAACATCATATTCCAGAGTTTGTTTCCTTCTTGTCTTATTGGTTTCCTTTGAACAAATGGAACTGTTGTATTGGTCCAAGCTCAGAGTGATAGAGACCAGAGGATATTTTTTTCCCCCTTTGGATTAATTTTTTGACAGCCTTACTATTTTTTTCAGATTGTTCAATATATCATTTTCCTCGCATGAGAGAAAGCAGTTATTAAGTTTTACTTGCCAACGGTGCAGAAAATGACACAAATGTTTTGCTTACTGTGCATTCTTAAAGTTCTTCCCAAGCATTAGGCATCCATAAAAACAGGGTATTACTTTTGATTAACACCAAGAGTTAGTTTTGGTTTTTATTTTTTCCATTAAAATGCATCTATTTCAGGTACAAATAATTTAGGACAGTGTCATTAGTAAAAGTTAATAAAATAGATGAGACATACTGTTGATCAGAGAGTCACATGCATTAAGTATTCTGGTGACAATAGGAGCCTAAGCTTGTTGCAGAGTCTTGTTGGCAAGCTCATTTTTAAAAAGTCATTATTACAAATTGCTTCAACTAGTGAGATCATATAAAATCTACTTGTACTGTAATATTCCAGATGCTTGATTACTGTTCTTCAGTGTAGTGAGTTGCCAATTTCTTCCTCCTGAGAATGTGTGACAGATTGCAGTACAATCTGTTGATGGTCTCGATTGTAGCTAAAGTACACCATTGTCACCCATGCTAAAAAGCTGGGACATTTACTGTAAATATATAATTTTGTGAAATGTATGCTAGTGTTCTGTGTTCCAGCAATTGCAAGTAGTACATGACAATATACTTGATCTGGTGAGGAGGAGAATCAGAGACAGGAAAACAAAGCAGATAATTAAAACAGCAAAATATAGTGGGAATGGTAATTCTGTGAACAGTACAGGTTGAATTGTCCGTGATGTGCGTGCTGGTGTTTGGGTGTTTGGGGAAAGGGAGAGAAAAAGAAAGAGGAAACCCTACTTGTGTCAGTCCTACTCTCCATTTTCTGCTCTGAAAAGTTTGGGCACAACAGCCACCCCAGCACAAGGTTGTAAATGGTAAATGTTAACAGCCAAGTCAACGACTGGCAATAAATCAGGAAATGTGGATTGTTTATTCCCTCTTTTCCCCTGTGGAGGAAGATCAAGGATAGAAAGGCTTTTTTCTTTTTTTTTTTTTTATTCTGCCAACATCATAATTTCTTTCTGCATCTTGCTCTCTCAACTTCCTTTCCCAGCATTACCTTTCTTCTTTGAAGTTCATTAAGGTTGCAGCTCAGGGAAGCATTTAAACATAAGCACATTCCCACTCAGCAAATGACCTAGGTACCTAAAATGCAGATGACTTGGTCTGCTTCTCTCGCCCTCTCACAACTACATATGTTGTTGTTTCTTCTCCCAGCACTTAGGTCACAAGGCTGGAGAGCCAGACCTGTCCCAGCTTTGGGTACTGCCACTATGTCACACCCTGGTAACTCATATCTTATCATGGGTTTCACATCAAAAGGGATGGGCTCTGAAAGCAGCAGTCCCTCTCCTGTGCCTGTCTTTGGCCCCTTCCCCTTGACTGGAAATTGCACTTATGCAGCTGCAGGGTCAGTTGGCTTCAGCTCATGCAGCAGAACACTGCCCTGCAAAACCATACCTTATTTTTGTTGGCTCCATCACGAGGCTGCACAGCCAAGATCCCAGAAAATTTTTAGGAACATACCCCTGAAGACAGGCAGGTGTTTTGGGAGTGGGACTGCTCACTCCAGGATTGCCAGTTCAGATAGAGTCCACAGAGCTGCAAAACAAAATTGTGCCTTCAGATTTCCCAAGGGAGATAGTGGTACTTCCTTCCTGCACATAGTCCTTTTGTGTTCATGGATACAACACGACCCAAAGTCATGAGATATTGATGCTTGGTTTTACTGTGTTACAACAGCTAAGAGAGAGAACTTGTGTCTTCCACATTTTAAATGCGTAAATATGGGTCTCTGTAGATCACACTTATACTTGGGGATGAGTACTGAGGTAAGAGAGAAAGGAATAAAAGAAGACATAGTGGTTTTAAACCTTTTAAACCTTTTTTCCCTTTAAACATAATTTCTGCTTGCCTGTTTTAGCTGACTGTTTTCCACTGTTTGAGGTTTTTTAAAATTTTTAAAAATTTTTTTATTTTCCCATTCTGTGTTAATTTTGAAATGTCTGGATTAACAGAATAAGGAGAAAAGCTGAAGTGGTATTTTTATTGTTAGTCTTCTACTAAGTGTCTTGGAGAGATACAATAATTTGGCAAAACTGTGTCTCTTGGAATTTAGGTGTAAGATCAGGCTCTGACATAAAGAAGGGCACAAGAATGCTTTACTAAAACACTAAATAATGTGTGCATGTTTGTAAATGTAAGTTGTTTATGGAATTCACTGGAAACAGCATATATTTATTTCAGGGTATAATTTGGTCTGAGGAAGGAAATAATGATGGTAATTCACAGCTCTATTAATCACACTGAAAATGCTATTTTTTAAACATGTCACTTTGAAAACAGCCTTTGTTCTTGATTGTGTTTGATTCCAGTAGAGAACTTCAGTAATTTCTGTGGTGTATGAGGTAGCTGTGATGCACACTGGAACAAAAGGCTGACTTAGGAATGGTGGATATATCTGGAATTACCGAGTTCTCTCTCCAGATTTAAAAGGAACAATAAAGTCAAATAAAGTCAAATAAAGTCATCCTTCTTCCCTGGCAGTTAGTGAAGCCATTCAGTGGGAACAAGATCAACCTTTAGGCAAGCATGTTGCTCAGGTCATGTTCTCTGATCTTTTCTTATTCTGAGTAATACAACCTGCTGGGAAGCCAAGCATTTCCTTGTTGTGAAACAAGTAAAACCAGTAATTGAAAGGTGGCAAAATTGGTAGGTTACTGTACTGGCAAATATTATTTACACGATATTTTCAGTCTTAGGAGGACTAGGAGTGTTTTTAGTTTTAGGAGGATGGGTATAGTTTTCTGGCTAGTATTCTAGAATAGTACGTAGTTAAATTGGTGATTTAAAATATTGCCTAAATTTCAGTAAATAGCTGTTTATTTGCTACCAGTAAATATTCAAATACATCCATAAATTCACCAGCTAATAGGCTTTCTCCTTTTTGAACAGGACCTGAACATGAACAAGTCCTATCTGTGGACTGTAACACAGATACCAGTACCAAGGGAAAGTATTTGCTGCACATGAAAATTTGAAAAAGAATCGATATATGATTTCTTTTTTACTTTTTCTGGTACCAGATAGTGCTGAAAGAAGTTCAAAGAGGTCATTATAGGATAATGTGGAGATTGAGAAAAAGATTTATGACCAAAAATAAGTAGTATTCAGTAACATAGATTCTTGCTTTAAGGTGACATATTGATGATAGTTTAAATATTATTTAGTTAATATTCTGTGGTGCCCAATACTCACATGTACAAGTAGGTCTGTTGATGTCAAAAGTTTCAGGCTAATGACCTTTGTCTATTTATTATTTTTATAACAGCTATTTGCTTTGAATTCCTCACAAGATGAGCTAGCAATAGTGTTAATAAAACCTAACATAATGAAAAGAGAAAGCTGAGGGACAGTCAAACCATTTTCTGCAGCATCTCTCCATAAGATGTTATCTCTAATACTCCAAGAAAATAGTGTAATAACTTTCCCTTGGATTCTTTTCAAAGCTTGGTCTGTTCTGACACCATGCTTAGATCCATCTGGCTTCTATGTATGCATTTCTGCTCAGACTGTGGGGAGTTTGGAGGCCCTGGCTGCTTTTTAGGGGTGAGCAACCCCTCCTTTGGCTACATCTGCTCATGGGATTTTCCTGTAAGAGAGCTCACACAACTCATGAATAGATTTCTCTATATAAGATAATTCAGCATGCAAAAATTTTAAAGTGGTCTGAGCTGCCATGGGAAAATTTTAAGGAATTCTCTTTGCTGAATGCTGTTGAGCTGAACTGACACATTTTCTGGTTCCTCTTCTTGTAGGTTGCTGGCCTGGGATAGAGTGTTCCCTGCAGCAATGTGGAATTGAGCCGTGAAGATGGCTGCTTAGAAGTGGGATGAACCCTAAGAATTACAGAGCAAAACTCCCACAATGATGACAAAATAGAATGCTGAATAAACAGTGTCTGCAATTACCCTTTATGTGGTCATGTAATATCACTTACAAAGTCAGAAAGATTTCTTCTCTTGTGTGAAACATTCATTTAAAACCTTTTGGGTTTTTGGAAACATTTTGGCTTTGTTATGAGTTTTCATTATTTTCAACTAAAAAACCAAAATTAATAATGACGGATTTTGTACATGTGCATATTCATGCGCGGGAAGAATTTTCTGTAACATAAACCATAGTTTACTGTGTGTTATGTCATATTCTCTTATACCACGACCATTCTTTTGTCCTACAACAAATAGGTGTTTCCCTTTAAAGGTTAAGAAATGAGAATGATGGTAGTAAGTCATTGAGTAATATACACATTCTCTCACTTGTTTAAATTACATTTCCTCTTTACACCGTGGCTCAGCAGTGTCATGAGACTGTTGTTCCCTGGGCTAACATAATCTTTCCACGCAAAAATCTCTTGATCCGTGTCTTTTCTACACTCCAGTTCAGAAAGCAAATGCATGTAATTTCAGTGTTGAGGTATCCTTCCCCTAGAATCTTTAGCTTGATTTATTTTCATTAAACAAAGTTTTTCCTGTCAGCAATATACATGCCCTCATGTCCCTCATCGGAGAGAGAGAGAGAAATGAAGAAAAGGAAAGGGTCTATGCAGATTCAAAAGCAAAACTGTTAGAAACCATGCTGCCTTTCAAACAAAGATCATGAGATTTACTTAGTGCGTGTGAGAACATACAGAAGCATTACATCTTTATTATTGCACATTGTTACACAGATGCATATACAAACATTCACTCATTTCACTCGCAACATGACAGTTATTAATAAGGGTGTTATTTAAAATAAATAAGAAAAGACCTGGTGCTGTTTGATGCTAAAATCTTTTTTCTGCTATTAGCACCAATGAAAGTCCATGCTTCAAATTAGCTAACAGAATTAGTTCAATTTCTTTTTTGTTCTTGAGCTTTTATGAGGTTTTTATGAGTGCTTATTTAAAAATGCACATCTGCATAATAGATTGATTTTTTTTTCAGAAAAGCAATGGCTTTTCTGCTCTTATTAACCTGAACTGATATGATTTGGGACCCGACATTTCTGAAAATCAGATTCACATCAATTATTACACTTTAACTTGTAGCATGACATTCTGAAATCTGGATTACCTCTTAAATCTCACACAGGTAAACTCCGAGATTATTTTATGACTATTAAAAATAAAAATATTGTCAAAATGTATATACTATTAAAACCAGATTTTCACATATTTAAATTATTTATTTTTCACAGTAAAACTCTACAAGTCTCTCCACATCAGAGATGAGTAACAAAAATTAAAAAATAGGGAGGTGATGATCTGCCACAACACATTAGCCATGCATATGCACAAACTCTTCAATTAACAGATTACTGATAGAATAGAGAACTGTAAATAATAATGAAAAATTTCAGTTACTTGCCACAAGAAATGTACTGTATCAGTCAGAACAAAAAGAATGCAAGAAGGTACCAAAATAAATATTCATTATTTACTGATCAAGCGCTAAAAAACTTAAATATTGTCGTATCGAATTATAAGCTTTTATACAAATAATTTAATGAAAGATGGAACTTATAAGAACACAATTTTAATGAAATAATAGGTCTGAGTTGTCATACATCTCTTTTTATTTCAGATTATTGTTAACGATAAATATAAATATATTCAAGTACCTCTACATTTACTATTTAATTATCAATAATTTGTAATTTATCTTCTTTGCATAGGCACTCTGTATTGGTATTATAGTTACTTGTTTTTAATTAAAGTTGATGCAAAATTTGGCATATGTAAAAACCCTAGCATTGTATAGAGATAATTATTTATATGGACAGCTAAGTCTCTCATTACTGTGTGAGATAAAAGGGCCTTTAACAGTAGGAATGTTATCAGCCACAAGTGACCAACTGTCTTCTCCTCAATAATTAAAGCAGCAAATAAATGTACCCAAATTTAGCTTTTTTAACCTCTGCAGTTATGCAGACTCTGTACTGACTGTAGGCACTACTGAAAGATACTGGCAATATGCCAGGGACATTTCTCTCAGTCTTAAATAAATACCATAGAATTGTAATCAGCATATTGTGCGAAGATCCTGCTGAGCTATATTTATTTTCATAATGAGCATTTTTGAGCATTTGAAATACAAATCAAAATAATAAATTGTTTTTATAAAGGATCAAAAAAAAGTAAAATAGTCCAATATTTGCCTTTGAAGGTTTGCTTTTGTAAACAACTGTGATCAAAATGAGCTTTCAGGATAAAGTTATTAATTCTTTCATTCTGCTGAATCTTCATAGGGTTTTGGATCAGTGGTTTAGTAACTAATGGTTCCAATTCCCTGAATTATTTCACTGTCTCCTCTATTCTAGGAGACAGCCTTTGCAGCACCAGTCCCTGGGGAATGGGCATGAACTAAGTTTTAACCTTATCCTCTGAAGACGATTCAGACTTATTTATGCCTGGGTGGGGTTCCCACTTACAATTGCTCTGGAGCCCAATGATGTGCTAGGCTGCAAGGAGGTTTCTGGGAATAAGGGTACTGTGGTGAGTAGATGTCTTTATTTTCAAAATATGTCCTGTTTGTATAATTTTTGAAAAGTTAGTGAATATGCAGAACAACTGGAAATGAGTCTAACTGGCCAGCTGGCCTAAAAAATGTATTACCAGGAGGTTCATTAGCATTTCTATTTCAGTATTGCATCCAGTTCCCTCATATTGTTGCAACTACAAAAAACCCACAGCCCACTTGAGACTTAATTCCTCAAACAGAGCTCGGTGTTTACTGACCTCAGCAAGCATATAGTCCAGATTTTTAAATGAATGTATAGGTCTCAAGATAATGAAAAGCTTCATGCTTTATAGCAGACATTGCCAATTACCTGTGTAAGTGCTTTGGAAAATTCTTTAAAGCTTGTATCTATGTTGCAAAGCACCTAAATACCTCTTCACTTAAGTAAATAACTTATCATACCTGTATGAACTACTATAAACTCCTGAAAATCAAAGGCAAAAGAAGCATTAAGGGCAGCATTTGAACTGGCTGTGAATTAGAGATGCCTCTGCAAATCCAAGGGATATGGAGCTGAGATACTCAGCAGAAGAGATTAGAACATGGCATAGTTGTATCTGGTATATCTCCCCACTTTCATCAGCTCATGGTTCGCTGTTCTCCTGGGGGCAGACAGCTCATCACCTCAATTTAGGAGACAGTAAGGTGTCAGTACGATTTGGCTCACTGAGACTTGTCCTTGTCGATTCAGTTTCTGCTTTGGGGACTCTGTGTTTAAATGCTCATTAAGAAGATTTTACACTTTTTTTTCTCCGCTTCAGATCTATTACAGAATTATAATACTGTTTAGGATTTAGTTCACTAAGTTAGTTATCATTTGTGAAGCTCTCCCTCCCTCCACCCCTTTAATCATGCTGTTTTCCTTCATTGGCAGCAGACATTCAAAGGTCACAAATTAATAACATTTAAAATGTTTTGTCATCCCACATATCTCTGTGAGTTTCTTTCAGTTGGTTGGGTGTTGATAGAATTCTGTTAGAATTGGTCAAACCCTCGCTTCCCGATTGCATGTTTATTAGATGATAATAATGGTAGCTGGTGGTTTTGAACAAAGGCTGCTGAAGTCAGCAGAAAGAATCCAATCCCTCTGAGAAAATGAATATTCAGAGAATGGTGTCTTACCAAAGATGCATCATTAATTTGTTAGAAGTGGAGTCAACATGCATTATCTGCTGTACATAGGCCAAAACTGCTGTTTGAAATTTACCTGAGCAATAAAGGGAAGAAGATCTAGCTAGGAAAGTAAATCATTGAAAGTATTAGAGTGGGAGGATTCCTACCCATTTAAGCTATCTAAATGTTTTTCCCTAAATAAACACATTGGAAATTGCCAGGAAAAACACTGAGTAGGAATTTCAATCACAGTAAGCCATGAAAACAATGGTAAAAACTTATTCCACTTGCAAGTCAGCACCAGTACCTTTCCTTCATTTTGGGTGACACCGTGCTACAATTGTTACCTGTAATAGACACTGTGCAGAGTTGGTAAAGGAAGTCTCCCTTCCCAGAAGGGCTGTGATGGAAATGAGTTTGGGCCCTCTCTGCTGACTGACATGGTTTTATGACCTGCTTATTAATATTTTTAGAGTGACGCCTCTGCCTGAATTAAGGTGCAAATGAGACCATATGACGAAGTCAGTAGTATGGGTTTTATTTAACAGTAAATGAGAGAGAGAGAGAGACAGAAAGAGAAAGAAAGAGAAAAGAGGTGGGGGGAGAGAAAGAGAGTGACAGACATAGATTATGTAGAAAATATCACCACTCCGTGGATCCCAATGGCATCCCGTTGATCCTCTCCATCTGATCTTCTTGGTGGTGAGGGTCCCCCAAAAACCACAGAGTCTCATTAATATATGTTTAAACCAGGTGGGAACACCGAGGTACCTCCCTTGGAGTGGGGGCAAGTTTGACACAGTCTCTTGCGACAGTCTCTGCATCTGTTGCATCACTTTGCATCACATGCAGTGTTCTGGTTCAAGGTTTCACATATGAGTCTGGGGAGTGCTTTGGGGGTCTTTGATAGTTTATGACACTCCCTCAGCTGCTCCTCACATGAATGTCCTGTGAATGTGGCCTTTTGGGGGTGGGGGTTTTACAGCTGAGCCAGTTTGTGTAATGGAGGATGGGTGTTTGCTGCCTCTGAGCAGAGGTATACCCAAACTCAAAATTCCACACACCCAAAACTCTCCTCCCTCCCCCGTGGTTGGTGGGGGGGAGTCTGTGCAAACCTGGTCTCAGCAGATGAGCCTATGGGTTATGCCCCCCCCCCCCCCCCCCGCCTCCCGAACCAGAGCTGATTTTCAGGACAGCTGTTGGGTTTGGCTTGTGGATACATTCATTCTTCTCCATCAGCCTTGTTTATTTCTCCCTAGACTTGAGATAATTAACAATAGTGTCCCCTTTATCTCAGGTTCCCTTTTCCCACAGACCAAAGCTCTACTCAGGAGGCATCTTCAGGGAGGGGTGAGTTTTGGTGGTTGCAGCTTCTTTATACAGTTTTGCCATCATGGGCAAAAGGTCCTTCATAACATTGTTTAAGCAATTAACCATAACATTTCAGTGTCTGACATGGTGACAGCAGCACCAGGTGCATGGCACCGGCTCTGTTGAAGTTGGCTCTGTGGAGGAAGCCCATCTCCCTCCTTCTCCTTCATATCTCACACCAGCCTATATAACACATGCTCCTTTCCCTACCTCCACAATGTGCCTGGACAAGGAGACAACCCTTGATGCAGGAATGTTCCTCTCCAAATCCCTGTGGGTACTGATGGTGCAATGGTGTGTCACTCCTCTGTGTGCCACATGCCTCTGTCCCTTCAGTTAGGAGGGTGGAGAGAGGTAACTCATGGTACTTTTTGCCGCTGGTAAGACACAGCAGATACTCTAAGTCCTATGTGGGCAAAATCTGCCCCCTGCCTTGCCCTTGCCTCGGATGAGATAGCAGTGGGATTCAAACTAGTCCTTTGCAAGTACCTGCACAAGAGATACTTTCTTGCGGAGAAAAGGGACTGTGTGGGAGATGGAAGAATTTCTCAGGATGAATTTCTCTTGCAGCAACCTGTTGGTTCAATCCTGCCTAAGTGAACAATAATAAAGCAGATCAAAAGGAAGCCCAAAGCAATGGAACCACTTATTTCAAAGTCTGAAGTTCAGTCCCTATTTAAATATAGATTTATTTTTCTTAAGGTGAAGGTAACTGACTGTGGGATCATCTAATAAAAAAATCATGTATTCTCCATTACCCATAGTTTCAAAATCAGGATGTGAGGTCTTTCTAAAAGCCATTCTAGCTAAACCATAAATTACACAAACATTGAATCTATAATCAAATTTGGAAGATTATCACAAAACCTCTCTGTGGGGCTCTCAAAAACTACCTGTGTGTTATTTATGCAGTGTCACACAGATACAGTTGTGAAGGAGAAAACAAACTTCACTTTGAATACCAAGTCTGGCTGATATTCTCAGTGCTAACCTACATATCCTGGTGGGATCACTTGCATTTTACACAAGTGTACCCTGAAATAAATTACTAAAACCACTCTCAGATGTCAAATTCTATAAATTAAACACATAGCTATATACACAAAAAGAGTTTTTCATAGTAATGCATCTTGCCTATCCTAAAAGTACCTGTTTATGACAATATGCTCTGATTTAATTTAGTAAAAGAGGGCATTTATAAAAAATTTTATCAGAAACATGTGTTTGTCTTTCTAGGTGAAAATAATGTTAACAGCTTTTGAATTATATACAGTATATATAGCACATTCTTTAGACCTCAGCAATAGAGAGGAGCAGCAGCTCTGTGTATGGGCACAAAAGCTGAGATTCCACTATCAGGTTTGCTTAAAATTGCTAATTTCTTCTAAATGTTGCTGTTTCAGCTCATTGAATATTATTTGGTTTTGTAAGTAATTTGGTGGAATTGTGAGACCTCTCTGAAGAACAAAATAATGTTCAGTGTGAAAAGAGGGGTATAAGTCAGACTCTACTTTTTTCCAAAAACAAGTTTTGAACTTTGTATCCCTAACGTTGATCTACCTAGCCACGATCAACTCCCAAATTTGCTAGAGCTGTAGGATTTTTACCTGTTAAAGATGCGGAGCAGAATTTCTTATTGTCATTATTTAATGTCAAAGTTATTTCCATCTTGGCATAATCAAACACCTCAATTCTATTGACTTGTCTTTCTATATAACTAAACTATCCTTTTCCCCCCAGAATACTTACTGCTTCACTTTTTCAGAAAGTTCCTAGGAGTTGCTGTTGGCAGTTGATGTTTACACTGTTTTTCTGATGATTTTACAGTCAGTTTAATTGCTGTTTGAAAAAACCCATCAGGTATATGCATTTTGGTCAGGTCTCATCTCATTTAAAGTCTCATTTTTACTGTAGCATTTACAAATCCAGGCTACCTATCCCAGAGATTGGTTTAAAATGATTACATGTTTACTAGTTCTTCCATCATTTAAAATACTAATATTTATTTCATCTATTCATGTGATGCAATCCCACATGAATTAGTTTACTGAGCCAATGTATAATTAGTGTTTCTCTCCACCCCCATGTTTGCTACCTTAACCAGATGGGAATTCTGCTCGTAATTTATATTCCAGAGAAATAAGAGATTATGAGTGTTTGATCTATTTTATTACTTTATGTATTCTTTAGAAATTCCACTCATTTGTAAAGCAGAATTCTAGAATCCCTTTTGCTTTTTAAATATTTTAATTCCTAGCTTTTCCACACTCAAAGGTTTTTTGGTTTGTTTTGTATGTGTAAAATGTAATAGTCTTTCCTAAGCATAGGATATCTTCCAGAAGAAGAACATTTTGTTTCAGTAGTTATGAGGTTTTGTGTTTCTAAGGCATTCAAGATGTGCTACTAGTTCAGAGCTGGGATTTTGTTTGCTTGAGAGTTCACAAGGAGAAGAAAGCAAATGGCAGATATATGACCAAATTGTGTATGCTAAGGGGATTTTCAAGAAAGGTAAATTCATTGCAAACATGAAATTTTTCCTGGTGAACCTGCATACTTATTCAGTGGACCAAACCACTTGCTTATACACAGATGAATTATAATCTGCTCTGTAGGAACCTGTGGTGCTATTTTATAATTTTTCAAATGAGATTGGTACCAAATGCTACTTTATTTTCAACATTTTGGAAGTTTTTAGCTTTTAGCTAAACTATCCCTGTACTGCCCCTGTGTTCACAGCAGCTTGTTTTCCCTTAGGATGGGAGAGTGAGAGCTGGCTGTAATGACTGATCATATTCCCTCTATCTTTTACTTCCTCTACCTCAAGTATCTAAACTGCTATCAACAATTAAAGGGAATTTGCAATTCCCTGGATAATGTAAGCATTTGTAGTTAGTAATTACAGAGACTTTTCACTCTCCTGGCCCTGAAGAAAATGAGCTGCTGAGAACTAATAAATACTGTTTCTAATGTCTTGTGGTATCCTCCCAGCTGCCAATTCCCTTTTAACCATTTTTCTGATACTTCCCCACAATGACGATCTACAAAATATCCATAGTGTTAGGTGTCAGTGAAGTAAGTGAGGTCTCTCTGTCAAACAAACTGTTCTCTCTTAATAAACAAAAGGAGCATAATTCTCAGACCTGAGGGAGTGTGACTTCCAACAGAGAGGTGGAGAAGGATTCGCTATTCCTGCCTTGGAATCCTTCAAGGGTCATTCTAAGTCCTTGTACATCTTGGAGTATCTTGCTCTAGACAAATTACCAGTCAGTGAAAGCAGCTTCAGTGCCTGAAGTAGCAGCTGAGCAAGACAAAGGCACTGCATTGAAGCCAGAGATAGGACCCATCATTCTTGGCATTGTGTCAAAACGCAGAGTTCTAATTTATTCAGAGATTAATCCCTACCTCCAGCAGAAATCAAACTGCTGCAGCTGAGCATGACCACTGGTTATTAGGGAAGAGCAGCACACATTTCACATCTGAATACTCATGTCCATGACTTCAGAAGTAAAAAATTTGTGCAAGTTCCCCCTTTTAGGGCTACCATTAACTTGTCAGCAGTCTTTGGAAAGTGAATTCCCAAAACTCTGCATGGTCTCACGTGCCACCCTTGGGAGTCCGGAGGCAAAGCTGCACTTAATACTGACTCCGGTTGTCCCTTTCCATAGGGGTAAATATGCTGCAGAGGGCAGAGTGGAAACCTTTTAGCAGTTGATGAGAGATAGTGCTTATTGAAGCAATTGCTTTAAAATATTCCCAGAAAGGAAAATTCTCAGAGCTGCAACATGCACCTGGTAGGACTCAGAGCTGAAGGTGGGAAAACTTCTCTGGCATCAATAGCCAGGGACTGTGTGACCACAAGGTTTCCCAGTGTGTGGGAGTGAAAGACAATAATGATGATGGACAAAGGACCTGTGAGAAATCACTAAACTCTCAACTCTCAGGTAAAACCGCTATTACTTTTGAGTGTATGCAATGTGTTACATCCTTGAGAGTTTGAAAGGAGCTTAAAACTGTTGTTCTTTGAGGAAGACTCCCCTGAACATCTCAAAATCTGTTTTCACAGAAGCCAATCAATATTTTATTTGAAATTTAGATTTATTAAGTGGCTTATTGGAATTAAATATATAATTTTTTTTCAGACTAGTTGCCGTGAGTGGGGTTTTGAGATGGAGTATTCTGGCTCTCACCAGAGAAATAATGTTCTTGTAATAAATATTTATTTTATAATTTTTTCCTCAAAACTAAGCAAAATCAGCAGGTATTTATTTCAGGGAGGGAAAAAAACCCCAAAGCAAATGATGAACAGGTGTGTTATTTAAGGCCTTTATTGTGGGAAGGGGGGAAATGGATCAGCATCTTGGTAAATGGCAAGGACCTGTAGGAAGTTTCAATCTCCATTGACACAAAGGTAGTTCATTCACTTGTGATTGAACTTTTGTTCATATTGAGAACATTTCTAATTCCTTATTTTGATCACTACTTCACTGAATGTTAGGATATTTACTTTTAGTTGGTGGTTTCAAGGCTTTTAGCCTCATTACTATGAAAAACTAGTTACTAGTGTGTTACCCATCATCTGTGAGTACATCCATCTACAGGTTCTCTTCTATATGGAACTTGATTTTTAATTTGCTACTTGATCTTGATAAACTTACTACTCTTCTAATATAATTAATTTTGTTATCCCATAGTTGCCCCTTTATGCAGGTCAAGATCTCTAGGCCTATTATGCAAATTTCAGTTTTAACACTCATCTCACAGCTTGCACTGAGAACATGCTGCATCATTGGTGTATTTTCAGATGTTAACCAGATATCACACTGGAATACTGACAGCTATTTACTCATTAAATCCAAAGAAAAGAAGAGGAAGACTCTAGTGATGAAGAGACAGAAAATCTTCTAAGAGTGATTGTTCATATTAACTAAAAAAATCTTAGTAAAAGTTTAATCTAGCCAACTAGTAGGGCATCATATTGAACCCAGTTTGGGGCATATGTTTTTCAAGAGAGAGGCAAAATATTTGAAAGAACAATGAATTCAGAGTTTGTAAGATGTTGCTGAGGGATGTGGTGGGTTGACCCTGGCTGGACATTAGGTTCCCTCCAAGCTGCTCTATCACTCCCCTTCTTAGATGAACAAGGATCAGAAATACAAAAGGTTCATGGGAAGACAGGTAGACCAATTACTGTAAAGGGCAGAACAGACTCAGCTTGGTGAAATTAATCAAATTTCTCACTAATAAAATCAGAGAAGGATAATGAGAAATAAAACCAGATCTTAAAACACCTTCCTCTCACCCCTCCATTCTTCCAGGGATTAACCTTGCTTTGGATTTCTCTGCCTCATCCCAGTGATTTGAACAGGGGTTGCAGTCACTTTATCAAACATTGTCTCTGCTGGTCCTTCCTCCTCCATTTCTTCCCCTGGAGCCCCCGTGGGTTCCCATCCACATGAGACAGTCCTCTTTGAACTTTTCCACTGTGGGACCTTCCTATGGGCTGCAGCTCTTTATGAGCCGCAGTAGTATAGGATCTTTCTATGGAATGCTGTCCTTTACTATTGGATCAGTGTGGATCCCCCATGGGCTCACAAGTCCGGCCAGCAAACCTGCTCCAGCATGGGATTCTTTCTCCATGGATCCACAGGTCCTGCCAGGATCATGTTCCAGCACAGGCTTCCCATGGTGGGGAGAGGCTTTCTGTATTTCCCAGTGCAGCACCATTCAGATATATCCACCTGCTTGCCAGAGCAAGTCCTCCTCAGGTAGCAGGTGCTGCAGGGGTACAGCTGCTTCACCACGGGCTGCAGAGGAATCTCAGCTTGGGCGCCTGGGCCATCTCCTCCCCTCCGTCCTTCTGCACTGACCTTGGTGTCTGCAGGGCTCTTGCTCTCACATGTTCTCTCTCCTTTCTCCACTGCAGCTGTGCTGTTGTTTCCCACACCTCCTTATCCTAGAGGCACTGCCCTCACTGCTGATGTGCTCAGCCTTGGCTGGCAGCACATCTATCTTAGAGCCTGATGGCACTGACTCTATTGGACAGTAGGGTAGCTTCTGGCATATTATAGAAGGCACTCAGCAGCAGCACCTCTGCCTCCCCAGCCCCCTACCCCTCCACCCCCCCTACCGAGACCGAGATGCATTAAAGTGCATACGAGTGCAACACGTGAGGGAAGAGTCAATAATAACATGGGGATGTTTAGCCTGTTGAAAGCACTATGGAGTGATGTGGTAACAAACTTCTACATGTATGAAGCTGCTGCAAGGAAGGCCTTTTCTGTGCTCTGTCCCCATGGTGGCAGAAACGAGATGAATCTCAAGCAAGAGAGGTTCAGGTGGGGTATTAGAATGAATTTGCCAAAGCTGTGAAATACTAGAATGGAAGGGTGTGAATCTTTATCACTAGAAGATTTTAAGAGCAGGCTGGACAAACTGGTCAGGTGTGATAGATAATTGATTCTGGCTGAGATCATAGACACTTTCTAAATGTCTGAGACTTCTTTCAACTCTATGATTAGATGTTTCTATCACAACTCATGCTGTACTTGATATTCCTTTCCTTGGGATTTCATACATGCAGGCAAAATTTACCTTAAGAGCCTGCCCTGGGCTGCCTTTTCTCAGTAGCTGCTACAGTGCTGCATTTTTTGGATTTATTATGAGAATAATGTTGCTAACACAGTGATGTTTTGGTTGTTGCTAAGAAGTGTTTACCCTGAGTCAAGGGTTTTTCAGTGTCTCATGCTCTGCTACTGAGGAGCTGCACAGAAAGCTGGCACAGAGTGTACCCAGGACAGGATGTCCCAAACTGGCCAGAGGGATATTCCACACCACAGAGCATCACACACAGTATATAAACTGGGTGAGTTGGCTGGAAGAGGCTGATTGCTTTTCAAGGGCAGACTGGGTCAGTGAGTGGTGGGCAACTGTGTTATGTAGCACTTGTTTCTCTTGGAGTCTGTTGCTCTCTCTCCCTCTTTTTATAATTACAGTCTTACTAATTATAATATTATTGGCATATCATCACCATCATCAACAACAACATTTTGTTTCAATTATTAAATTGCTCTTATCTTAATCCATAAGGTTTACCTTTTCTTTCTGATTCTCCTCCCCACAAGGGTGGGGGAAGTGAGTGAGTGGCTGTGTGGTACTTAATTGCTTAATTTATTCCAGTGAACCTTTAAAACTAGAACTTACTTTAGGGGGTGTTAAATGCCCAACAATTAACCTTATTGGCTTTGGTGAAAATAAAACAGGAACATTTCTTAAAGAGAAATTAATATTAATAGGATATTAGCTACAGAATCTAAGTCAAATCACAGCACTGTTTGGCCTTGTAATTAATTTAACTGCCTTACAGTAGGATCATTTTTTTCCAATGCTCTTACATTATTCTAATTCTTATAATAAATCCTCAATTACAATTGTAATTATAGGATAATTTACATTTCACTTAAGAAAATCATTTAAGTGCGATCAATGTAAGTATAGGCAATTCAGAAATTCAAGCATTTATTTAAGATGCCAGTGTGTTAAATAAGCATCTGTCTTGATTTGGACAGTATGTCAATTAAAACTTAGTCCAAATATTACTTAGTAAAAGTTACAGCGTTGGTTTTAATTCTGTCAAATGTGGTAAGTAAAGGGAGTAAGTTCACCTCTGATTTAAGCTTTCAGAAACCTGAATGGCTCAGGAGTGGGGATACATGAATGTATGCTCCTTGGACTGAAAATAAAGATACCATTCCATGCCATGACTGAGGGAAGGGGTGGCAGTGGAAATGAAATCTGTCATCACAAGGTGATTTATTTCTCAGTGGAGCAGGAGACCTTCCTGGCCCACAGAACTGCCATTTAATTTGCACCTGACTGAGCCAGCAAGGATGAAGCCAGCCAAAAATCACTAAAATATGTTTACATAAGAAGAAAGAACTAAAAAGTGCTTCCAATACTTGAGTGAAACCCTAAAACTACCAGTAATAAGCACTATTTGTCTATTGCCATGGTAATACAATGACATTCCCGCCTCTGTGCTGTCATTTTCCATTATGGCAACTGTAATGTCACAAACACCCTTTTATTTGCAGGCAAAATATAAAAAGGAAAGGGAGTGAAACATATAGCACTACTGTTCACATGCTTTGATGCTAAAGGGATGTGCAAAAATATGTATTGCATCCTAATTTTGGCTTTGCCATTAAAGTGTAAAGCTGTTCTCTATAAATAGAAATATTTAAATAGGTGGGAAAAATTAATGAAGAATAAGATATCTTGCTCACTCCATTAAAAAAAAAAAAAATTAAGAAAACACTCAGCTTCCTCTTGGCTCCTGTGGCCTATTTGAACTACTGGAGGACAGGTTTCCTTGGAAATTCTCGAAGTGCAGATGCTAGAGGTGATGCTTATGAGATCACCTAAAGCATTACCTCACCAGCACAAAACTGGATTTTTTTGTCAGGATTTTTTCCTAGAGAAAGTTATGTTCATAGTTAGCTTTCTTCCTTCCTCAGGTTAGACCTAAAGTTAATCTCTAAACAGGTGTTTATTTCCTTGAAGTTTCTGTAGAGGACACCTTCTCTCCTAATGTGTACTCCAGACACTTTTTATAAAGATGATTTTCTGATTTCAGTATCTTCCTCTTTAGAACAGGTAGGTTTAGGGGGAGAATTTTTCTTTTTTATAGAGAAACTGTATATAAAGAAATTTTATGACTAATCAGCACTCTAGCTTTTGTGTAAAACAGCTGAATTCACTTATGTAAATTAATACAAGTTTGCTAAGCTCAGTCCATAATTTTCTATCTGCAGCACTGGAATGTGCTGGAAACTGCCTGTTTACTAAAAACATTCAAAGACTTTTTTTTTTTCAGTGGGCTTCCAGCAGCTTTCAAGTTGCTAGCCTAACAGAAAATGTATGGATGATAACTAAGGAGGTGACATTTCTTCTCCTGTTCTCATCCTTGGAGAGTATCTCCTTCCCAAATGTTTTTGTTTCCTGTATGTAAAATTCAGATAATGGTAATCCTTTGTAAAGAGCTTTGAAATCTGTATTTGAAATGTGCAGTTCATAGCAATAGCCTGCAGGCTATTACTACTTTCAAATGGACTGCTACCCTGCCTGATAGGGTAGAGGAGGTGGTGTTAATCCTCAAGACTGTAGAGCAAGGCTTCGTTCAGACTTGGCTCCCCCACGCACCAGCCTTTCTTTTTGTGCAAAGATCATCTCTTTTTCTTTGAGGAGGCACAGTCTGAGATACTGAGCAGTGAGAGATCCAATCTGGTTCTCAGTTTAGCAGTGCTAACAATAAATATAGTGATTGTTTTAAAAATAATTGTACTGACCTTTAAGAGGGCTGCCAGAATCTGGGCTGGGCTTTTTCAATGAATGTATTCAATAAAGGACATTACAAAAAGGTTGCACTTCCTCTCTACCCACAACCTAAATATAAACTGATTATACATTAAAGACAGAATAATGTCATTTATCATCAATGCAAACATACAATTACATTGTGCACTTGAACTAAATTTGCCCACTTTTACTGTAATTTTACTGTAATTGCCAGGAATATTCTAGCTCTTGTCTATAAAAATCATTGTCTTTTCTTCTCTTGCTAATGTTTCTGAGGGAGGAATGCAGGGGGTCCTTAAGTCTGAGCAAGATATTGATGTTATTCCATAAGCCTCTGAATAAACAACAGTGGTTCTTTGCTTCGTGAGTGTTTACAATTTTATTTGATTATTTTTTTTGCAGTGGAAAAGTGATTTTATCTGTCTCTAAGTTGAACACATCTGAGATTCCAGATTCTTTATGGTCCATTTGGATATCAGAAAAGATGAAGAAAGAATTAAACAATCACTTGGGTGCCTTTTCTTTTGCCTCTGTTACTCCCTGAGGACCACCTACTATACTGCCTGCCTGCGAGTTGCCATTTCAGAGGGTTATAATTGATTGAAGCAGAATCACTTAGCCTTCCATAGGCTTTCTCTTTTTTTTGGTGATGGGATATTAGGGAGAGATTGCTGTAGAAATTGCTGTTTGAGTCTTTCTGCTTTTGACATTCCTTCCCTGCAAAGTAGAGCTGTGCAGCAGTGCTGCAGAAGGAGGAGGATTGTGCCCAGTAGGCCTAATGTGAATTCAAAAGTATACATGAAAGCTTAAAATAGACCCTTTTTCTCTTCTGCCCAGCCATCTCTGTTTTAATTGTGTTTCTTAAATGACTGGAGAACTGGTTACAGATGGAGAGGACTCTCCCACATGTACAGTGGCAAACTGGGCACACAAGGGAGATGGTGCTGCCTCTGAGTTTTTCTAGATTCTCCCTGGATGCCAGTGGTCTGGGAACACCTAATGTAATGGCAGAAAGGTGGTAGAGGTGGAACAGTATGAAGTTCTAGAAAGTAGGGCTTGATTCTTATCTGCAATTATGGAAAAGGCTTAAAAAACCTCCTTTGGCCTAGCCAAAATGTAAACTAGCAGTGTACTTTGTTTCTGAGGTCTGGACTCACGCTTTGTGACAGTTCTACACTTTTGATTATGCAATATAATTTTTGGTCGTAAAACCTGGTGGAAACCAGAAAAGGACTGCTTGCTATAAATAGCTGTGTCACTTTCCATGTGCCAAGACGTATTGATAAAATGCAGCCTATGCTATTTTGTTTTCATTTATTCTCATCTCTGTGAGTCCTGTGAGTGCTATTCACTTTGTAGTTGGTTGGGTTCTTTTCCCTCTTTCTTGTTTCTACCTCTGGCCTGCAGGTTTAAGAAAAGAAGAAGTGCTCCTTATTGAATTTCATACCACAGCACTTTTCACTAGTGATTTATTTGAGACCAGTTTTTCAATTTGTGGTTCATATAGGATGTAAGAAAATTATGTGTACAATAGTCGTGTTTAGATAAAAACCACAAGTGCAAAAACACACTCATATACACAGTGGAGCAGAACTGTAAAAAAATTTCTCCTGATATTTGCGAGGAATGAATATTATTTTAAGCTGAACCTACCTTGAAACATCCTTTTCCTTTACTGGGAAGAAGGGCAGACAGGGTGAAAAGGTAATGTTGCTTGGTTTTAATATAAAAATGTTTTTCTGCTTTAAGATCCATTTCTGAATTTAAACATATGGAATTGCAACATCTTTCATATTTCTATACCAAACTGTCAGGCAAAATTTATCAGAAGAGAACAATAGATTTTGGGACTGAGTCGTTTTCCTTCTGCCTCCTAATGCTGTATTTGTTTTCTAAGAAATTGCATGGAAAGAAAAATGTTCACACAATATACTCAGTGGTGGTAGAGACTTTGGGCTCCAATGTAATCCTGCTCTTCTCCCTGAAACCTGTAAAATTTTGTAGAGTTTTGAAAGGCAAAATCTGTGTAAGGGTTCTGTACATTTAAAGTAAAGATAATGAAAAGATAAGGTTCCTATGCCTTTATTTTAAGGTAAAGGGCCACAAAGATGATCAGAAGGCTAAAGTCTCTGATCTTCTTGTTCTATGGAGACAGGCTGAGAGAGCTGGGGTGTTCAGCCTGGAGAAGAAAGGCTCCAGGGAGATTTCATTGCCACCTTTCAGAATGTTAGGGGGGCTTATTAAAGAGAGAAAGCAACCTTTTACATGGGCAAATATTGGTACAACAAGGGGAATGTTTTTAAACTAAAAGAGGGTAGATTTAGGTTAGATATTAGGTGGAAATTCTTTACTGTGAGGGTGGTGAGGCACTGGTACAAGTTGCCTAGAGGAGCTGTGGATGCCCCATCCTTGGAATTGTTCAAGGTTTGAGCAACCTGGTGTGGTGGAAAGTGTCCCTGCTCTTGGTGGAGGGGTTGGAACTAGATAATGTTTAAGGTCCCTTCCAAGCCAAGCCATTCTCTTCTAGGTAAAAAATTAAAAGCATGTCTTTTCACTTAGTCCAAATTAATTTGTCATTCTGATCTCATGAACCCTTTTGTTAAATCAACCAGCTGTTTATTGAGTCAGATATCCTTAGTGTTCTCAACTGTGCCCCATGGAGACCTTCTTCAGTTTAGCTTACACTCTCAGTGGAGAGCCAGCAGTATTTATTACAAAGTCTGAACAGCAGGATGATCATTTACAGTTTGGGAGATTCTGATGTAACCCTTTTACATCTTGAGATAAAAAATACCAGCAACATATCTACACAGAAACAAATGATGACTCTTTCCGTAGACCTCACAACTTTGTAACAGAATGAATTACATAGGACTGGTTACAAAAAGATTGAAAAAATGCATAAACTAGCAGTGATTTTAATAGGCTTCACCCCAGAATTAGTGTTTCAAATTTGGACTAAGTTTCTGTACATACATGTGTGCCCACACTCACAAAACATTACAAACATTCTTATTTTTTTAGTGTTTCCTACAGAACTTATTATGCTTTTCAAAAGCAGAATGAAATACGAAAAAACATTTGCAGAACTGAGAAAATCACTCCCAATTCTCAGATGTGTTAATTGATGTAACATGACAGTAGAGCGCAGAGATGTTCTTTCCTACTAAGTAAAAATACAACTTATGTCAATTAAATAATTGACCAGGTGCCTCTAACAAACAGGTATATATCAGGGGAAATGTCATGTCAAGAACATTCAGTTTGAATTAGTAAAAGCTTAGAAACAACTGAGGTAAGAGAAAATGCAATGATATTAAAACGAAGTTATTACAGCTCTAGAAAACATCTTTAATTGCTCAGATTCAGTTTTACATTATCCAGGAGAAGAACAGAAGAGCATGTACTAATATTTATGAAGAGCTATGAGCTCTTCATAAATAAACTGCTTGTCCTAAAATAAAGTGCATTCAGAGATAAGATTTCGCATTAATCAACTATAAGGAGAGGATACGACTGGGACTTTCAGATCACAGCTCAGATTCTCTTCTAAAATGCAGTTCCTCTCTTGTTCCCTCAGCACATAAAGCAGCCATTTTTGAAAGAGATATTTTTTTCTACTGGTAAATTTTATTTTAAATATTATGGGCAAACCCTTTACATGAAGTTTTTAATAATACATTAAGGAATCATTCCTTTGTTTTCTGCTAGTCTTTCTGAATCAGAGTTCTATTTATTTTCCTGAATAACTCACATTCATTTTCCAGGAACAAAAATGTTCAAAAGAAGATCTTTCTTCTATTGAATTGACTTATATTTTCCTATAAACAGGGTCATAGTTTTAAAAATAATTGCCAAAGAGTCAGTTGATTTGAACATGAGGCTACCCCAAGGCTGTTTAGAAATGTGGATTTTAAAATTTTAGAACTTATATTTGCAGTCACATTAGCTTATTGATCCTCTATCTGTTGGGATGCTTTGGCTGCCACTCCAAGTAAAAAGCACCACTCTGAGTTGGAAACAAGCCAGGAAATGACACTTCAGGAATAGCCTGAACTTTTCTCCTTCTCTTCCATCTGAAACGAAAACAAAAAAACCCCAAACAAACAAACAAACAAACAGCATTGTTTTGGAAAGTTCCTGCAGTTCTTACTCTGCTGAGACAGGCCTGGATAGAGTATGGCACAGACAAGTACTTCATGGTTGGCTCTGACTTACTGAGTTATGGCAAAGGACAATTCATGTTCCTTCTTATTGCAGCAGCACATTTCTGTTACACATCATTCTGTCTTTAGCTTAACATCTGATGACAACTGGAAACAAGGCAATTAGGAAGAAGCTACTGCTGACTTGAATTTTAGATACTCCATTAAATGCAAAAAATGTTATGCTCCCTGTTGAACTGTCCTGTTGCTGTATTGTGTACTGAAAGCCAGGAAATGTCCATGTTCAGTGTCCTTTGCTCTCTGGTGTAGATGCATTACAATAGTCTTTAATTACATGATTTCAACAGTTTCTCATGTAATAGAATGCCAAAACATCCCATAGTTTTGAATTCTAGCTACAAAACCAAAGCTAGCTGCAGTATCGCTCTTTTTCCTTCTTCTGTAGAAATTAAATGGTCATGACATTTCTAATGCTCTAAATACTGTTAAAAAAACTTCAGACAAAAAATATGACTAAAACAAATATTTGTAGCAAATACCACATATATATGAGAAATAAACATCTTGTCAGAGTAAATTTTCCTTTTGTAATTTATATTTTAGACAGCTTTTATTTAATTTTGTACAAACATGCTGAAGAATGGGAAAAAAAATCTTGTTTTCTTGAAAAGTCTCTATATAAAAATGTTGTAATAAATGTTTTGATTAAATGGATTTTTGTAATAAATTGATTTTTTGAGCTTTATTACCATTATGCTATTACTGTAATTACTGCATTTCCTAATCTGTAATTTTTTTTTACATTTTCATATTCAGAACATGCATTAAACAAGGGGAGTCCTACTCTCCTTTTGTGAGGTGAAGAAATAAAGCACAAAGACATAGGTCCCTAAGTGTCTTTAGTACTCACACTGCCTTCTGCACTGCTGTTGCTGACATAACTGGAGCTCAGGAACACCTGTACAAGCTGCCTTCAAGTACTAGATTTGGTGGGCACTGGTAGTGGGGAAAGCAGCCCGGGCTGTGCAAGTGGTCAGAGAAAAATCCTCTCTGAGGTGCTAGTCCACGCTGAAGTCACCGCCACTGGGCCCATGAGAGCAGGCCATGCTTTTGTTCTCTGACAGCTCATACACTCCAGGCTGCTGGAGAGCCACTAGGAGAGCCCACCTTGTCTAGTGGCTTGGCCACTTAACATAGATAAATCTATTTTATCTTATGCAGGCTATTCAAAGCTCAGCAAAATCCTAAACTTTCAGCTCCATTTGCAGTCAGCTGGTATCACTGCAGGCTTCAGGAGTACAGAGTCAGTACCACTGCCTCGTCTCTTAGAAACCTCTTTTAGGACAAAATAAATTTGACTCTGGAGATGCACAACTTTTTTTGCACTGTTGGGAAGGAACCTTGATATCTGATACAGATTGGATACTTTGCAGCATCTGAGGTTAAACAAAATCAGTCTAGTTCAAAGAGTACTGCTATGTTGTGAACCTAGAGATGATCAGGATGCAAGACTAGGGATATCTAATCCAAACTGTTAACCTTAGCAATGGGACACTCTTCTTGCATGTGCTGCAAAATTGAAATACTGAGCATGAAACACTAAAAAAACAGCCTCATCCTTTGTGGCTTACTAAAAATCCTTGGAACTGGAATTGATCAGTTCCATTCTTGTGCCCTTTTCAACTAAATAAAATATAATTTAGTAACTTCCAACTGCATTACCTATAATGCTAGCCAGCATGCTTGACTGAAAATTATAGTGCATTGGCCAAGCATGTGAGATTATTGAGACGATGATACTGCATAAATCTTGTCCATAGAGATGTTCAACAGCTACTAAACTTGTGTGTAGTCATTAAATTGTGAGATACCATTTTGTACCATTTTGAAATGGAATTTCAAAGTTGAATTTTGTATTTGCTGTTCTTTAACTGACAGATTCTTTGTTATAGCTAGTAGATACTAAAATAAAAGGCTCAAAGTGTAGAAAACTTAGGTAGAGCTTGAAAAAGAGTATGAAGTTGTTCACACTGTTGCTGCAGAGTTTTTCATTCCAAAAGTCTTTACAATATTTACATGATTAGATGTCTTAATGAAGAGAACAAACTTAAAGAAATTTGTACAATAGAAATGCGTCAGAATTGACTGGGAGTCAAAGAGAGGTAATTTTTATTCTGTTGTGCTGTAGTAGTTTTATGCTATATTTTTTAATTAGCTGCCAAAAATTGATCTTGAGTACTGGAGTATTCTGCTCTGTTGAGGCAAAATTTCTTGTGCTTGTGATTAAGATTTCCTACTCTAGTGAAAATGAGCTAAAATATCCTTTGTGTGCTTACAGCCCTTGAGAATTGTTTATTTTTGTTTTTGCCATCTGTGTTAATCACAACAGGAAAGTCTATCTTGTAGTCTTAATACAGCACACACAGTCCTTTTGAATAATGATGAAGTGAAATACAAAAAAATTAAGGGAAAACTGATTTTATCTCTGGAAACAAAAAGACATTTTAAAGGGCAAGCTATTATTCAAATCTGCTTATTATAATTCCAGCATGCTTCTGCTAAATTCATTTCCACCTAAGAAACCTTGGTCAAGGGTCAGAATTCCAAAGATACACAAAACTCCACCTACTGCTCTTCCTAGAGAGTACTGAAAGCCTCCTCCAGGCTCAATTTTGTGTTTACATCTCTTCCTGATTCTCTGGCCACATAGATATTAATGATGTGTACAAATCAAATTAATCTATCTCAACTACGTATTTATCCCTTTAAAATATTGTCTTGGTGGAATTTTTAAGCTCTGTTGAGATGGGAATTGCAGAGCCAATGCAAAACCCAACGAAATCAGTTTATTATGAAAAAAAGACCCTTTGCATCATTTTCGTCATTGAGAACTGAAAGTAAGTAGAAAACAAACTTACTTTTGCCTTTTTCTAATGCCAGAGGTTCTCATCTATATGTGACGACACAAACCCAGTATGCAATAAACATGTTGAAATGTTGTGGCCCTTACAGTTTTGCCAACCTGAGGTAACAAAATGAGTTATTTAATGTCTTGTCTGGATCAGCCTCATTAGGAAGGACTGCGACATGTCTTCCTTATTCACAAATGGCAAGCAGAGACCGGATATCTTGTTTGTCAAGAACTCTTGCTTGTGTGGCATATTGTTTTCTCAGAATAATCTCTGCCTTGATTATTTGTGCAATGTCAAGCTCCCTTCCTTCTGAATGCATACATTATTACCTTTACTTTCATTGGCTCATATATACTGGACCAAACCACCTTTGAAGACTACTCAGCTTCTGATAATATGAAGTCAAACTGCTTGATACAGTTTTTTGGTGACATACCTGATTTCTTTATTGAGAGGCTCAATAAAAGTTTCCTTGAAACTAATTAAGATGTATCTTAATGGAAGGCTTTGCTCTCCAGTTTACGATGACTAGATATAGACAGTTGTCCAATGTTCGGATCTTCAAATTATACAAAATTTTACCTTTCTCTCTGAAAAAGAATGATGTGAATCTTAAACTTTGGTTATTACAAAATAATCAAAGGTAGAGGTTGGTATTGAACAAGATATCAGATAAAGTATCTTAAGAAACAAAACATCACCTGTCTTTTAGAATGTGAGTTAATAACACAGATCAAATCCCTAGCAGTGATAGATCTTGACATGCCTTTCCTGCCAATTTATTATCAGAAAAATTGGCAACATACACACCTCTAAACTGAAATTATCAAGGAGAATACCACTCAAATCTTTGGATAACTGGAAGACACACATGCACATGTGCATGCATGTGTCCATTTAACTTAATACACACTGCGAAAATGCCACAGGAAAACAAGTTTTGCTTCCCAAATTTGTGATGAGTGCTAGCCAGATTTGTGGTTTGTTTTATTGGGGTAGATCATGGAGTAAATTATTACTCAGTGTGCATAAGGATACCAGAAGGAGCCCCTAACTAATTATGTAGATGTATTATGATTAATAAATAATAACTGCAATTATTGAGGAATGGCTTAACCAATAAGGTCTTCAATAAATGTTTAATAGTTAAAATACATGATAAACAAAACCAGATGGCAATATAGCATATTGCCAAGTCCCACTTGTGCAGCATAGGCTATACTGCCTTATTAGTTTTGAAAGCCCAAATGAAATATAACTCGAATGTAAAGAAAAAGTAATTGGAAGGTATTTTCATTCTTTGTGACTTTGTGTGACTACGTAGTGCCCACATACCATTAGGCAGGAGTGCCTTTTTTTTGGATCATTGATTGGTTCATTGAAATTATCCATATGCTTTTGAGAAGTTGCTTATTTCTTTTGTATGCTAGATTCAGAATAAAACTCAAGAGCAGAATAGGAATGAATATGTCTTATGCTTATATTGAACCTTTTAATAGCACATATCTTTTAGATGAAGTCCATAGCTATCCTACTACTCAGTGCTCCTGTACAAAATAGAAAGATCTATTTTCTTTTCATTGGAGCTGTGATTAATCTGGCCCTGTGCAGTTGAATTTGGTCTGGATTCCATGTTTTCAATGCACCACATTGAATGAGATTTGGGATATTTTCAACTGAGATACAAACAGCCAACACTTGGATCAAGTTCTTGAGTCCCTAGTTACTTAAAGTTGTGATCCATAAATGACTGAAATTAGTCGGTGACTTCCTATTGACCAAATGGCTTTGAGGTTGCCTTTCTCCCTAGAGTGTCCTGTGATCATGACATGACTGATCATTGACAGCTTAGTAGCAGGGTTCTCAATGTTCTTGCTAAGTTAACTTAATTAACTCCTTCTCCAGTTCTCACTGACATTGTTTTCCCTTTGTTGTGTTAGGTTCTGCCCATCATTTCTGTCATTTATAAGGTCGGCATCTAATCTATGAGAGTAATGTTTGATCTTTATGACAAAGGAATAAGAGAGGATTCAGTTTTATTCTGAGTATTACCTGTAACATATCAATTTTTTCCATGTAACATATCAAAATAGACTCAGACTTTTCCTTTAGAGGCAGCAAATGATTAGAATATGTATGATTTAATATATATGCATTGACACAACATCAATAGCCCAGTGACTAGGGTACTAGGCCCAGATTTCAGTCTAACTACTGATTCACCTAAGCTATATTTTGCCCTTGCTTTTAAGAAAACAGGAAAGGGGTACCCTTAACTTGAATTTAGTTTTAGCCAAGACCTGAACAAAACCAAGGAAGTCTGTAATTATTATGAGTTAAAAACCTTGTGGTATAGGCTGGCGTTGCTTCCCACTAGCCAGCTCACCAAATAATAGAGCTTTTGATGTTTATAATTGAAAAATTTATCTTTCCAGCAAAAAAGAGGAATGGAGAAACTCAGCTCTGCTCTGTTAACCTCAGCAAAAGCAAGGAACTTGATGTGACTCCAGCCAAAGCGCTTAAGGATCTTCTGAAGGAAGTAGCTACTTTCACTTCTACCACTCAGCCCTCCTATACTGGGATGCTTTTAAACCAGGGATAAAGGAATAACATCCTCCCATTCTCCTTGTTTCTCAGCCAATTGTCTTGATTGCACCCATTTTAGCAATTATATCCAGCTGCAGTTTTTTTTCTTGCAGGGCTCATGCCCCTTGTCTCCAGGGAAAGACAGACCTTTTCTTAACAACAGCAACAGACTGCTTTTCATCCTTTGTTCTCTCATTTTACCTTTCTTGCATTGGTAGTCTTGGATAAAATCATGTTCTTCTGTTTAGGTGAAGATCAGAAGCTATTCTCTTCACCTAATCGTGTATGAGCAAACTTCAGACAGGCCAGGGCCAAAAAAGTATCATTTAACTCATGGTAGTGTTCAAGTCTTCTCTTTTTTTTGTTTTGGGCTAACTGGCATCTTCCTAAACAGCTCTGAGGTTTGGCTTGGGAGCAAGTACAGGCAGAGGACCATTTCTAAAAATCAGCTTTTGTGGGACCTCTGTTAAAAAATAGAAGCATAAACTGTTTTGGTCTACAAGTCTCCACTGCCAGAGAATGGTTGCAAATATGTTCAGCTTCCTGACATGGATTGACATGGTGAGGGCATAAACTTGGTTCTGCTGTTGTAAATAAAGATAAAAGTACTTCCACACATAACACTTCCAGGAGCTTAGCAGAAAATACTGTAAGGATGATGAAGCATTTATTTATGAAGCTGCCCATAGTGACATAAATATCCCAATTAGAGACCACAAATTACTGGATTTATATAACAGTATGGATTAGTATTTCTGTGCAGAGCATAGCATTGTTACAGAACAAAGAAAGGAACATATTCAGTGACAATAAAAAAAACTATAAAAATAAGCCTGATAGAAAATAGCTATTTATTGTGTGGCATAAAATTAGCCCATGGAACTAACTGTCAGAAGTTTAATTAAGACATTTTGCTCAGTACAATTCAAACATGATTAGGATTTATATGAATAAATAACTAGAACTAGGTTACCTTGGTTATAATGTGCCCTTAAATCATCACAGAGTTAATAAGTAAGTTTCTAAATAGTCCCTAAGGGCTTCATACATCTTGTGCTACTGAATGTTTGCAGCTGATATGAGCATGAAGTGCCTTGGAAAGAGATGTGAACTCCCAAACTAAAAAAACCCCAAACAAACAACAGAATATTCTTTTGGATCTCTTAGTTCTTAGCAGAAGCAAAAGGACATAACCATTTTTGTACTGTCTTGTGGAAAACTGTGGAAGGCATGAAAATGCCTAATTCTGTTTACCTTTGAGTTGCAGACAGAATGGGTGAAAGGTGAAGAAAAATAAAATGGGAAAAGGGTGATGTCCGCATGCAAATCCTCAGAGACTTGAGTTGATTTGAAAATAATTTACTGAATCACTAAATGCAGGGATTAAGTATTGAATAGCAATGATAAGTATTATATACTAAAATTAAGAGCTAATTAAAATATAAAACTACTTTTATTTCCTTCCTATCTAGAAATGAATATATTTTTTAATCTGTATTTTTAATGTATTTTGCAGAAAATTGATTATGATCTGAAGGAAAATGTTTCAAAGCAGAATTTTTTAGTATATTAGTGATAATCTATTTTTTTTTTGCCAGCTTCCTAACCAAATGTAAAATAAAAAATTAAAAATGTGAATTAACTGAGACTGGAAGGTGATTTTTTTTCAGCAACTAGAAGTTTGGCTACATGTTTGACTAATAGAATTAAAGAGAGTACAGAATACATGGAAAATGACAGAAAATATGTCTTCTTTCTTATTTTTTAATGTAATTTTACAACTAAATGCATTATCTTTTCCCTTTCTAAATACAATTTTTCTCCTACTTTTTTATTTTTCTTTCTTCTATTTTGTCTGTCACAATCCATTTTTATGCTCACTGGTTCCCCCATACCTAACCCTTGCTCATCTTACTCCCAGTCTGAATTTCTCTCTCTTTCTCTCTGTTTTTTAACTCTTCCCACTTCCCTCATGCAAAAAAGTTTTTCTGTGACTCCCAAATTTTCTTCCTTGGGGAGGTGACAGTGATGTATCGCAAGCAGGACTGACCTTAGCAACTGAGGTTTCTTCTGAGTAATTCCAGACAGACTAATTGGACACAGTGAGATCCTTATGGGTTAAGAGAGAAGATAGTATCTCCGTCCACTAAGAGGATTTTGACTTGCAGAACAGATGGCAGGTACAAGCGGGCTCTCTCACTTCCATTTATGAGGCCCTGTATGGAATATATGTGGAAATTTTTCTTGTGGTGCTTAGAGAAGCATTAAACTCTTCTTGAGTAAAGTGGCAGAGTAATAAAGTGCTGCCCAATACATGCATTATTTCTTTTTTGTAAAACATTTATCATTCTAATTCTTAAGAGATGATGAAACTAAAGTTCAGATACATAGAATCAAGCAGTAAATGCTAATCTTACAATTACAATTAAAATGGATTATAAATCTCTTCAGAGAAGTGCTCTAGAAAGGTAATTCATGCTGTAACAGCTGGATTTAAACTGTCAGTATTTGTTTGAGATTTTTACAAACTATGATGCATTTTACTAATTATGCTCATCAATATATACATTTGCAACTGTACCTGCACCACATGGTTGTAGAAACAACAGCAAGAAACTAAACACACAGGTAAATGCATTTATTCCTGTTGCCAATGCATTCTTTGTATTACATTGTGACTTTATGGAACACATTCTGTTTTCTGAGAGCAGTTAGTTGTCACTATATGAACTAACATGAAATCAATTAGTCTTACTGTCCCCACTATGGAGCTTTTGTAATGTTGGCTATAGAATAATTTTTTCTGGTAGAAGTTGAGAAGTCTACAGGAATGCAAAATATTGTCAAAACCATTTGTATACAATTTCAGAATATTTAGAATGGGAAAAAAAGTCAAAAATGCATTCAATTAAATCTGGGATTCCATATTGTGTCATAAAAACATTTTAAAATAATTTTCTTTTTCAAATTTCTCCATGTTTAGAATAAGAATGAAATGTGACTTCTCAAAACTTGATCTTTATGAAATTAAAAAATCCCCCAACAAGTGGATGTTTCTTTCATAAGAAGTTATTCTACCACTGTATCATATCAGTGGTCTATGTTAACAACACGCCTTTCATGAGTTTGGCATAAAGTGTCCTAAGTGTGCAAAATACTGTACAAAAAACCCCATAAATACAGTCTCTGCCCCAAATAGTTTATCTTCTAGTCTTGACACAGCATGCCTAAAACTGGGAAAAATGATACAGAATGTAATTCTAAACCAGAGTATTATAAGTACCTTTTTTCTGCAATCTTGTTTTAAAAACCTGTAGGATAAATGGGGGGATTGCTGGAGAGGTCTGAGGAACAGATTTTGAGAATTCCAGATGTGGGAGCAGAGTGGAAGCTGGGCAGAGCCAAAGGCAGTTTGGCAGGAGTTGTAATGTCGAGGTGCTGCCTTCCTTTCCTGTAGGCTGGAGTGTATTCCTTAACACACTCCCCTGAAACTGAAGTCACCCCTTTTCTGCACAACACTTGACTCTTCAGCTGCATCTTGATGGACGTCAGAGTAAGAGAGGCTTGAAGTAAAATCTAATATCACACACACACACACACACACCCCAGTTGTAAAAAGCAGTATAGAGGCATGAATGTTTCTGCAAGAGACCCATCCAAAACAGTCTCTGTGTTTCAGTGTTTTTATCTTCCACAGTGCTTCCACATTAGTCCTGTTTTCAAGATCACTGTGACATTTTTACAGCTGTCATTCAAAGTAATAACACAGAAACTAGCTGTGGTTACAACAGCTTTGATAGCAATTCAGTTGCTTAAAGGAGATCAAATAATTAGAAAGTTCAATTGGTGAATTTATCTTGTGATTCAGACACCATTTGAAGATAATATTTCCTGGAATTGATGCATATCTGTGCATGTTCTGAATCCAGGAGAGATCTTTTACGTTGAATAAGAGGGCAATCAACTAAGCACTTCATTTTCTCTATCTGATCTGTTATCTAAAACATTCTGCAGAATAAAATAAGTTGCTTTTCTCATTCATTTACTTTCTGAAATCTTATGAATTAAATAGCTGACATTTCATTGCTTGTCATTCACGAGACCTCAGTTAATAAGGACTTCTCCCTGTGGTTTTACTCAGTGGAAGGTTTCTACATGAGTAGTATTTAGTCACATGTAGATGTGCCTTAATAAACCTCAGTATTTCAGTTCCCAAAGCTGATCCAACACTTCACTGACGCCTGTCAGCCCAGGGCAAAACGATGAAAAACTGCACTTGCTACAAATACTATCATGACACTCTTTTAGATTCCCTTTATACTTCTGTGAATGACTTAATGAAGTGCAAAGAGAAAGGAGATCATTAGTGAAATGGGAAATAGGTTTCCCCACCTGCAAAATGGGGATAATCATTCTTACTTTTCCTGGAGAGTATTAATAGCAGCTAGAAAAATGTGCTCTGGTTTTGTAATTATTACTGCTAGAAGACAAGCAGAATGAAATGATTTATGATATGCTTTTAAATGGATGCCCAGACTATGGAACAAATACTTTTTAGGGCTGTCTGAGCATAGTTTGCATATTAATTAACTGAATTAAGATCTAATTTAATTAAATTATCTTTGTATGGAAAAAGTCTTTTGGATGAATAATACTCATTCGTTTTTTGGTGATTTTTATTTAGTGGTTAAACAAAACTGAAAAGAGGAATAGTGAATTCAAAGTAAGAATGCTTGTGGGAGGAACACATAAAGTTAAATTAAATTGGTCTCTGGACCAGTACAAGCTGTAAAATTAAGGTCATTTAGATCTGTTACCTATTGTTGTCTGAACTGTGAATGTTTATGTGCATATACCGATGCAGAAAATAGAGTGGACTACTCAGTCTAGGTTACTGTCAATCTCTTCTATAAACACTGGGTTGTTAAAATAAGGAAGATTTTGAGCAGAATGAAGATCCTAATTTCAGTAAATTGTAGAGGATTGTTCACATGCTGGAAAAAGCTAGAGGATCTATACATTAAATTTTATGTAATAAAATCTCTATTGGTCAACATTGATCATGTAAATAATGCAATGTCTTTACTTGGCCTGTGCTTCAATGCAGCCCACTTTGGCCTCGGAATCTGTTTAACCATGGAATCTTGATGGTATGCCCAAAAAAGTAACTCCCCTGGGAGGCAGAAGGTCTCATGGAGTTCAGACGTGGCTGCAACCCCTTGGACACCAGGCGCTCTGAGGAAGCTGGTGGGTCGCTTCTGCATTAGGCAACCCCACATCCACCTAACTTCTGACTCTCACTCTCTAGTGAGTTTAGATGAGATCTGCTCTTAAGTGTTTCATTACCAAAAAACACTCACTGCAACTGCTCACATTCATCATGGTATTTACCATGTGCTATTTACAACCTGCTGTTAAACACACAACCCGAGCATTTCTCAGGGTCTTAAAAGCTCCCCCAAAACATCTAAAAACATTTTCAGGTTTCTCTGTTCCTTTCTAATATTTGAAGTGCCCTATGAACAAAAAAGGGTGTGAATCTTCATTTTTCTCGACTGCAATAGTCTTTGAAGTGTTCACATTCTCCTCTGAAATGTGCAAATTCCCTCCTCCACTGACTTCCCCTGCAGCTGAAAATACTCTGCATCTTCAGTGCCACGGTTTTGTCAGCTCAGGTATTTAGATAGCTTTAAAAAGTCTTGTGTGAGTATGAATCTATGTGTATGCATATGTATACATGCAGTCATACGCATAAGATGTTATGTATTGCTTTCTTAATTTGGGATTTTGAAAAATAATCTTTAAATTGGTATTTATTTTGGACCCATCCAGAAAATAAAATGATAATGCGTATGATCTGAAGAATTACAGGGGCATTTTGAAGATCTGTTTTTACCATCTAAGACCTGTAATTTACAGTATTCTAATCACAAAGTGCATTTTCAAATTATAGAAGGCTTTAGGGGGAGATGAGAGGGATTGATATAAAAATGAAGCTGCAAAAATACAGTGTTTTACTTAGTTTAGGTAATTTCCCTGTGTTTGAAATATATTGTAATGTTCAAATCCAAATAGCATTTGTGAATTTTATTATGTATTAATTCACATCATAGTTGTTTGTGTAATTATATTTACCAGCTTTGTAGCAAATTACATTAGGAGCCATCTAGTGATTAAAATATACTTCCTAAAAATCACTCTTCATTAAGCTTAGTAAATATTCTGGATGTGCTGACTTCAACTGATTAACTAGTCACCTGTATCACAGGAGAAAGGACTTTTATTTGAAACTGTTTACAGAATACTCAGCTTGTGGTGTGCTAACTGTTGACCCCTAAGAGACATCTGTAGTAATATTTTAAAAAGGTGGAAATAATGATGAAAGATCTTATATAATCTAGCTACAAGTAGAGATACTGACCTTGCTTTATGCAAAAGTACAATGCTCTGAACATAATAATTTGTGCTACAGTGCTCTTTTACTGTATGTTTTCATTTATAGAAAACCAGGTGTGGCTGAGTTTGCCAATTAAGAGGAACTCTGGAATTATATAGTAGAGGTAAGAGGGACAGGGTAGCAGTGAATCATGGTAAGGAAGAATACGGTACATCTGTATGGCTGTGGGCCCTCCTGTAAGCACAATGACCTGGCTCCAGGCTATTCTCATGAAAGACTGGACTTCCCTCTGGTTAGAGTCCATGGGAATGTGAGGTCCTGGGGAGCCCAGAGACCCTGGACAAGAGCTAAAGGGGACCTGCTTGGACCTGGTCTTCTGAAGAGTCTTGTGCTCAAAGCAAGTAAGAAGAGTCCCCCAGGAGACCTGGCACTGCATAATCGGCAGAAAGACTGGGCTGGCTCAGAGCAATGACCTGTCATGGCAATCTTCTGCTTTTGAGTAGTCTCAAAGGCCACACCCATATTAGCAAATGAAGCATAGTTGAGAAGAGCCCTACGTACAGTGGCCAAGGGGAGAGGGAAAGCCTGCATCCCTGTAGCTTAAACGGCTCTATGGTGCCACCTGGGAATGGCTCTGGGAAAGCTCTGCCTCTTGAACTGTGCTGAGGAACTATTTGGGAAATTGTTAGCTGGCAAAGAAGTAGTATGCCAAGGACATTTTTTAGTTTTTATTTGCAATTTATTAGCACATGTAATTGTGTTCCTGTGACTGGGAAACAATCTGGACTTTAGATGACCTAACTAGCATAGGCCCAGTTTGCTTTCTTAGCAAAGGTGCTGCTTCCCAGGAGCGGCTAAGTAGAAAAAAGGAGGTGCTTTTGCTTATTTTATGTACCTGCACCACAAATACAAAGTAGACCATGGATATGTTTAATTAAGCTTTTGCAAACACTGTCTTTTGTGGGACTGTTTTCTGAGAACATAATTCAATTCTGATTCAAAAGCAATGCAGCAGCATACTTACTGAGCTGCTAGATCTAGGTTAATAAATTCTGCTTATTGGCAGGAATGTCTATAAAACACAGAGATGTGGAGGTAAAGAGCTTTACTGCAATGTGTTGGTCTGATGCTCATGGCAAAATTTTGGTCCCTCTAAAGCCATTTTAACTCCAGTGGAAGTGGGGTTTGGCCATGCCTTAACTTACTGTGATTAAACCTCCCATCTTCTACTGAAAGTGGTTAAAGACAAAGGCTTTTATGTAAAGTGCTGGTTTTTGTTTTTTTTTTTTTTTTTTGTAACTGTAGTTTATTGCTGTGAGGGTTCTGCAATTTAATTTAAGCATGAATTACCTCAACCCTTTCTGAAATAGCAGTATGCCTGCAGTTTAGCTCTGGAATCCCTGCAGATAAGGCTCCCAGGAGAAAAGGCCTGAAATATCTTGAGGAATGATTAAAAGCTTCAGTAATGTTCCATTAAACCCTGCTGCTTTTAAAATAAATGGACACTTCATTGCTGTAAGACATTTTACCTGTAGACATTCATTTGGTGTCTCATGTTTTTAAATGACTTTGCCCCCATATTGCAGTCAAACCTCAAGATATTACAGGAAAGAAGGATTAAGGAGAAATACCTATAATGACTGGTAGATTAGTAATGATAAGCAGACACAAGCTCAAATTTTAATTTCATATGATGCTTGATGTGGTTTCAGGATGTTATTGTTGCTGCTTTTCGTAGTATCAATTCATTAAAATAAGTAAATGTGGCCTGGAATCTAAAAAGATCCCACCTATGTCTTTCAGAGATGGTCAGATTAAAGTATGTGGTCTTTTTAATAAGCACAAATGGATATGTGCTAAGTATTTTAATGGAAACCTGAAACCACAAACTTTTTCCTGCCTGTATGTTTTATAAGCAAACTAGAAGTTAGAATAGATTTAAAACTCTTGGATCTTTTGTTCTAACTTGATTGCCATTTTAAATTAATATAAGACTTTGATCTCAGGAATAAATCTGCTACAGTAACCCAGAATTTCATCAATAGTTGTGTTAATTATTAGCAGTGTGTACCTCTGTAAGAAGGGGTGGGAGATCTACTCCACAAAATGTAAAAGTATGTTGGTTTAGCATTTTTAGTAGTATAGGAAATAAGTAAGTTATTTCCATAAGTTATGGAAAATAAATTCCACTTCAGCTGTTGCTCTGAAGCTTTGGACTCATGTGATCCTGACATTGAGAAACAGAGATGATTGAAATGACAACAGAAATTTTGCAGATTATTATAGTGTAAACATGTATTAATGACTGTGTAGGCTCTCTTACAAAGGCCTGTACGTTTGAGCCAATTAGGGAATATTCAGGATTAATTTTTTTTCTCTCTCTATATTTCTGTTTCCACAGACAGCGATCAGTTATTTTTTTTTAATTGGGAAATGTAGCAGGCATTATTATTTCTGCAAGCAGTTGAGGTTCTGTGGCTGCTTTAATTTTCTTTAGAAATTATTTCCAAAATCTTACCTAGTATTTGAAAAAATCTTGTCCTCATTGTGGCAATTTTGTGCCTGTCAACCACTGACTTGTGCTTCCAGTGGGAAGAAGCAGCTACAGAAAGCAAGAGTCATGGACAGAGAGGTGATCTCAGATTCTAAAGGTCAGTCCTGTGACAGAGCCCAATTAACTGGGATGGCACCACGCACTTGCCTATTTTTAGTGGGGAATCAGTGCAGAGATTGGAGCCATGCTGTGATATTCTCATGGTGCCTCAGCTGGTGGGCAGTTGCACTTGCATCAGGTGGAAGTTTCTCAGGAATACACAATTTCTTTCTTTGCTTATTTGTTGCAGTAATTCAGACAAGAATCAAGTACTGGCTATTCACATCAGTCAAACTACTTCTAAAACTGACCAGCAAAGAGCTCTGGTCAGCCCATGAATGGGAAAAAGCCATGTGTTTGGATATCCAGTTACAAATGGACTTGAAAAGCTTTTAGGAGAAGCTCTTAATAGAAAGGGGCATTGTGCAGAAGGTAGTTGGAACCAGGTGTTTTCCACTTTTTCTATTCCCTTTGCTGTTACAGCTGCTGACCCCTGCTAGGCACTGTGCAACATGAGACAGAGCTCTGCTTTTGTATGATAAGAAATCTGCTGTCCACAGGTGGGTATGGACACTCAGTGATAAGAGAAAAAAGTATTTTTGCTAGTTAAGAAGAACTTGCCTCCAGATACCTGGTGAAAGTTCAGAGACGAATAACCAATCTGATAAAATCTTAATGGGAATAGCTGATGGACTCTGACACGGCTCTGTGGATAGGTGCTGTATCTAAAATTTTACACATATCTGCACTAATTTTTAATTTATTTTTATCTTTATCTATCTTTATCTTTATCCATATTTTTATGTTTTATTTTTATATTTTATTTAGACAAGGGATGTAAAATGGGCTCATATTAACCTTTCCGAAGTCAGCCTTTCATTTGGCCTTTCATTTTCCTATGTTTTTCTTTTCTCCTAAAACTAAGACAAAATGTCGGAAGTGGAAATATTTATGAGAGTCATTTAGAAATATAAAAGAATTCAGCTGAAATGAGTTGTGATTGAATGGTCTTCACAACTGTTGTAGCAGGGAAACTTAATATAGAGTTGCCATGGAGACTGGTTCTTTGGCCACTGGTCTAACACATTACCGCCTTTTAGTTCAGCAGTATGCTATTTGCAGATGATGCCATACATGACATTAACAAGTGGTTTGCCTCCATTAAGAGGAAGATAGCTCTAAAATGACTGCACTTCTCATTAAAACAGAAATATGCAAAACTCCTTGAAGTTATTTGAACAATCAGTGAAGTGCACGATATCAGTTCACGTAGGAGCAAAACATGTTTATTGCATCAGAACTTGGGCAGACATCCCACTCAGAGCTATTGGAATGTGAGTTTGAATGGAGGCTGTCAAGGTGGAAGAGGCAAACCAACTTCTTCCAAGTGAACCCTTTGCTCAGTTTTGGGGTGAGGTTACCTTTTCTCCTATTAGCCTTTTTCAAAGTAAGTCTCTTGAGTGCAGGGGTTTTTTGGCTACCAGACTTGCACTATATAATGAAGACACCAGTTCCTTTTCCCTTGAAAGATTTATATTTATTACTTTTTAATGACATCTTATTTTGTAAATGGCAGCTGTATTTTTACCATGTGGCCATCGCACAGGGCTCTGTAGAGTACATTTAATGGAATAAATGGAAGCACACACTAAACAGAATACAGAAACTCAAGCAGAGGTAAACCACTTAATAGCAGTGCCTGTAATGAATTTCCTAACTAACCCGCCCATTTCATAAACTGATAACATAGACAGAGACTTAGCTTTAAAGGCCCTTGATCAAGCAATGGACAGAAACAAAATGAGAGACAGAGCTGTAGCTATCAAAACCCATTCTGGACAGGCAAAAGCCTGGGGCACTCCCTGTAATGGCCTGTTAGCTGGCTAAGTCAATATTTCATTCCAGCAGTCCAGCTGGACTGGAATGCTAAAATACTGAGTTCCTCAGTCCACCACTGCTGTGTCAAATAGAGCCTGAATAACATGGGGATCCTATAATTTTGGTGGAGATTTGGCTTTCTGCAGAACAATTACCAGGCACAGAGGTGACCCAGGAGGTCAGAGGCTGGATCAGGACACACTGTTGTGACACTGTGCCATCATTTCACTCTGTCTTGTACTGGCTGTTTCTGCCAGAGTGCAACAGCATCCACACATCACACATAGTTTGTAACTTTTTGTGTAACATCCATGCTTGTTGGTAATCTTTTAGGAAGGATGATTTATCCTCCTTGCAGAAATTAGGTCTCCAAATGCTAGTATTTTGATATTTTTAGAAATGTCCTGTGGTTCCCAGCACAGATTTTTGTTCAAGAGCTTGGGAAAACATGTCAATATCAGTATGAAATTTATGTATATTCCAGTATCCACAGACGTTGCTACTGTTACAGGGCAAAACTCATACTGCAGAAAATGATCCAGCTATATGCTCTGGTTTGATCAGTCAGTTTATTAAGGCTGTATTTAGCACAAGAAGTCTGTGGCTTAAGGATGTATAGCAATGCCTTTGGAACTTCTTTTTGCAGAAGGACATCATCTTCCCTCTCTGGGAGAAATGTGGATCACCTCACCCTTCTTCCCACTATGCAGAATGCCCCATTTTAGTTTCCATTTTTTTTTATTTTTCTGCAGTTCCTTTAATACTCAGCAAAATTTATAAATAAAGTGTTCATTTCAATTTGTCCTACACTGCACTGATTAATAGAACTAGTTGATATATTTTCTGTTTGTCAGAAAATGTCATTTTGCTGAAGTCAAACAAGTGTGGGAGTCTTAAACTGCCCTTCATGAGGATTAACAAATTAATAATGTGAGACACCTGTACTCAAATCTAGACGTTAGGAGTGATGTGGGGTGTAAAATTTGATACAAAATAAACATTGCATATATGGATGATTTTTAATAAATGTGAAAAATAGAATTTTTCCAGAAATTATTTTTTTCTTACTATTGATTGTTTTTGAAGGAAGGAAAACTTTCAAAATCTTTAAATCCGGGGAAAAACCCCAGAGCTCTCACATTCTACTCCTCTCTGGTAATCAGCCATTAATTCCTTTGCCATACTGGTTTTTATTTTCCTGGCTGCATGAAGTTTCTTTGAAATTCTCAGAAATTTCCCTTTAAGTTCCATAATATAAACATAATTTATATCTATAGGGATATACTCCCAGTAAGCAAAATATGCTGCTACTCTGGGCTTTAAGTGGGGCCTCAAAATGTGGAAAGGGATCATTTTTTTTAGTGACTCCTGCTTCTAAAAAATTCCCAGAAAAATGATCTGTTACTGCTATTGTGAGACACAAACAACAAAAAAATGGCACTTTTCCTCTGATACCCTGGGTCTTGTCTGAAGTCTTTCATTCTAATAAAGGTGATACACTCATACTCAGTTAAATTTTACTGCATTAGACACAATGTCTTAAAAAGATATTTTCCTTTGCATTCATTGGCCTATTAGGGCTGTGCCCCAAAGCTTGCTGGATCAGCAAAGATTTCAGTAACGTGAAGATAAATGAAGCTCGTGGTTGTAATTTGGCATGCAGTGAATGGAAAAAATGCCTGGGTGGTGGGTGGGCAAGGTGAGAGTAAGATCAGAAGCAATGTATTGCAGGTCCTGGAGAAGGGTGGGGAGGCTCTGTCCCTACTGCAGAATTGCCCCAGACGTTCCCAGGGCCTCAGGAGAGAGAAGATTTTGTCTTATTGCTGAACATATGCAAACAGCAAAGGGAACTTCTGCTTCCCACTGCCACCCCAACTGACAGCTGAAAAAGAAGGTGGGCTTCAAAACTGGTAATTGGCTTTGGCTGCTTCTTATACAGCACTTGGTGCTGCCAGTATCTGTGAGGGCCAGGAGGGACATCTCTGGTATCTTAGTCAAAGAGATGTAACGCAAACACCCAACCCTTTGGGTATTTGGGCCCAATTCTGCAAATTGCCGTGCACTTCCTTGGAAGCACTCAGCATTTCCCTGACAACTGGCATCAATGACAGTCAGAACAGGAGGACCTCAGGAACCCAAAGGACCTTAGTAGCCTCAGGAGGTGCTGAGCATCTGGCTGCATGGCTGCCTCTGTCTTCAGGCCCAAGGGAGTATTGAACACTTCAAACTACTGCAGGGAAGAACAAAGCCTTTGGATAGAGTAGAGGAAATTATTCATCTGTGTAGGGAAAAAGACAACCTTGAATGATTAAGAACCTGTGAGAGATATTAATAATCACATGACTGAGCATAGTATGCAATAAAATACATAATTCATGAACTCACAGAAAAGAATGATTCACATTGCCTTGAAAATTAATTAATAAAGATGCCTGGTAATGCTAAGGATTCTCCAAGGTCCATAATTCTGAAAAAGAATGAAAACAAGCCCGTCTTTGTATTCTACTAAAGAATTACAAAATACTGATATAAAAGGGAATGAAACATGATGTTTCAAATACCTATCAGACTTCTATGTAAACATCAGAAAATCAGTTTCCAAAAAATCTGAAATAAGCATCAAGAGAAATAATACAGCCATAAAGCAATATAGAAATCAGACAAGAAAAATTCACCAAATTTTCATGAAATAAAACTTTGAATTTTTGTTTTTAAAAAGGAGTTGCAGAGTTTTCATTTCCTGTCAGGAATGGTTGGCTAGTGCTGTGTTCTTTGTACTAAATTGCTTTGCCTCTTCTCTGAAAGACAGGAAACTTGTTTCTTTAAGAGGTTATAAAACAATACTGGAAAATTTGCAATTGTAATTAGTGGTGGCTGAGGTCAGCAGTGTGAAAAGCTAAATTTGTGAGGTGTTGGAAGCATTTTGCAATTCACTTGCCTTTTTTTTTTTTTTTGTCAACAAAATTAATCTGGGAAAAATCTCTCCAGGGGCTGAATGAAATACCTAATTGAGAAGTGTAAGGGATAAACCCCACCATTTTTCTTATTAGCTAAAACTTTTCTTCTGTCCTGAATTTCAGTGTAAAACACACCCTATTTCAGAAAGCAAAACATACCAGTGCAATTCCATGGTGTTTGCAAGGGCCAAACAAAAGAGAATTGCGCAGAGCAGTCCAAACCACCCAGTCCTGGTAGAAGAGTCTTTATCTCCTTTCTTTGTAAACCATAATTGCTACCAGTGAGAATTCTGTGGCATTTTGCACCTGGGCAGGATTGTGTTACTTGGAAGAGAGGGACTGTCTGTGCATCAGTACCTCTGTCAGGGCATTTCAAGTGGGACTGTGCTGGGAGTGCAGTAGTCACCATCTGTAGGACAATGTTCTGAGAGGTGCCTTTAAAGGCTTATATAAGATGATAAAGTTACTGTGGGGGGGAAGTCCTTCCACAGCCAGTGAAGTGTCTCTCTACAGCTCTGGAGGCACACTTATTAAGTGGCACGAAAGCTTTCATGTAATAAGCTATTTTCTCACCAGTTACCATCATAGGGAACAGGAGATTTAATGCAGTGTATTGTTTGGGTAGGGAGGAGAATTACGTTACTTGCATGAAATTAAAATTCCCAAAGGTTTTTTTTTTTTTTTGCTAATATTTGTTGCATATAACATTATTTGAATGTGTTTGTGTGTGTGCATTACTATTATTTCACAATAATAGTGGAGACTTGGTTATAGCAGTCATGCAATTTATTTCCTATGGTACCAGATTAAATAGTTGCTTCATTAAGAATCAACAGATGAAGATCCCTTTATCAATATCATGCAGATGAGATACTTAGGTGCATATAGATAATACTCACAGAGGCATTGTGCTAAAAGGCAGGTGCTTTCTTCAAATTTGTGGTTAATGAGAGACATCAAACATATGATGTTTGCCCTACTAAGCATTGTTTGCCAAGAAAGAAAAGATTTCTAAGCATTCATGCATGCTCTAGCCTATCTGTGTGAATACACAGAAGTCAAGACTGTTGTCTTAATAAAAGAGCACATCTCTTGTGGAGAGCGAAGACTGGCTCTAGTATTGTAATATTTTTTTCTGATAATGGTAATTACTTTGCTTTGTCTGCCTTGCATTGCTTTTATGAATTTAACTAGATGAAAACCTCCAGCCAGTAATGATAGCCAGCTTTCCTTTGGATCTCTGCCAGCAACCTATAATTAAAGTGTTTTCTTGAGAAAGGACCACTGTATACTACCTATTGTGCATTATGTCCTTGGAACTTGACTGCAGTAATGGAAAAAAAAATCTCCAATTTATATCATGGCTTATTTCCGTGGCACATGGAAAAGAAAGAAGTGATTGGTGATGGTCAACATGGCTTCACTGAAGGCAAATTGTGCCTGACAAATTTGGTGGCCTTCTACGATGATCTTACAGCATTGCTGGATAAGAGAAGAGAGACTGATGTAATCTACTGGACTTGTGCAAAGCATTTGACACTATTCTAAAAGGCCTCCTTCTCTCTAAACCAGAGAGACATGGATTTGATGGATGGACCTCTCTCTGGATAAGGAATTGGCTGGATGTTTGCACCCAAAAGAATTGTGGTCAATGGCTCAATGTTCAAATAGAGCCCAGTGACAAGTGGAGTTCCTCTGGGTTTGCTATTGGGATTGGCACTATTTAACACCTTTGTTGGTGAGTCCAGAGAAGGGCCGTGAAGGTGATCAGAGGGATGGAGCTCCTTTCCCATGAAGACAGGCTGCGGGAGTTGGGGCTGTTCAGCCTGGAGATGAGAAGGCTCTGGTGAGGCTTTATGACAGCCTTCCAGTATCTTAAAGGGGGCCTCCAATATGGCTGGAAAAGGGCTTTTTACTAGGGCCTGTTGTGACTAGGGCTCTAAAGAGACAGAGGATAGGTTTAGATTAGAATTTGTAAAGAAATTCTTTACTGTGGGGTGGTGAGATGCTGGTACAGGTTGCTCAGAGAAGTTGTGGATTCCCCATTACTGGAACTGTTCAAGGCCAGGTGGATGGGGTTTTGAACAATCTGATCTAGCGGAAGGTGTCCCTGCCCCTGGCAGGTGAGTTGGAACTACAGTATCCTTAATGTCCCTTCCAATCCACACCATTGTATGATCATATTACCTCTTTCTGTAGCTAGTTACCTCAGGGGACTGTTGCAAGTGAAACTGTATTTCATGGGAATGTAAAAACCATAGAATTACAGAATCATAGAGCGATAGGGACATACTAAAAATGAATATAATAAAATATCTTGCAGTGAATTAAGCTAATTAGAATGAAGGCACTGGCCCCAGCAGATTAGTGTTTGCAGATAGAATTATTGGGAGTGCCTACTGAACTTTAAGTACACACCAACACTACTTTTAAGTTTTCTGGCATACAGAAGATCTAAACATTCAAGTCTTGTTTGCCACATAAACTAATATTTCTAAACAAAATGACTTCATCGTGGCTTTAGTCAGAGACCTTTGAGAAGCTGCTGTATATGCTTAGAGCCATCAGGCAGATGGAATGGCTTTTTGTTTATTGAGAGACAAACCAGAAGAAGCCATTATCCAAAGCCTGGGCTGTCACGGTAAAGGTGGAAAAATTTCCATGGCTGACATTGTGTGTAGGTTTTTGTTGACCTCTATCTTCTGCCTAAATGAGGTAATAATCGGAAGTCAAGAACCAACCAGCAGAAATCATTATTATTTGCCATTATTATGAGTGCTTCTCAGGTACACTGGTTACAAAAAAAATGTGAAGACTATAAATAAGAAAGTTGTCTTTTACATCAGCAGTTTTATTGTTGATATTTTAAATTTTGCGTATGTCAAACAACACTTCATATAGTTCAAAGGTACATGGATTGGTTCACACTACTTGTGCCAAAGAAATATCTGTGTTTTTTAGAACAACAATTAAGTTAGGATTCCTACTTGAGAAATTTTCAGCAAGTTCTGAACATTCTCTAAACTGCTGGGGGTAAGGGCCAAAAATATCTATAGAATATTGCTTCTTGCTTGGAATGCTTCAGCAAAGATGCAGTTATAATTAACTGCTACTGAAGCAGAAACTACCACGTGTTCCTGGTTTTGTTCGTTTCCTAATAAAAGCTGGGAAATTTGATGATGACTTTGTTAAAAGATTTCAGTTTTTGTTGTTGTTGTTGTTTGTGTTTTATTTAAACAAAGAAATTTAAAGCAAATCTATCAAGTCACAGGATGTGTGCTTTAGATTTATGTTTGTATTATGTCAGTCAAACACCTTGCTCCTGATGCCTTTCTGATCTTCATATCAAAGGCACCTGCAGAAATATGAAGTCAGACTATTCTTCAGGAACTGCAAGGAAAAAATTACTTTTAAAATGGACAGTATCCAGAAGCTTTCTAAACACTTTCTAAGGTCAGCAAGATTTTGAAAGAAGCACATTTTGATAATGTTCTTGGAAAAAAAATCTGGCTCAGTTTGGATTAACAAAGTTCAGCTTTTTATACAGAATTTAAAAACTGTTCCTTGCACCATGTCTTGCAATGTTATTACTGAAATGAACCTCAGTATACTGACCACCTACATCAAGTTTATTCAATTAGTTGTTTGGGAATTTCTTAATATATACATAGAAACTGTGTTGTGAATACCATGCTTGTCTTAATTTGCTTTAGTTTCTTTATTGTGTCACATTAAAATTCCAAATGGTTGTGACATATGAATCTTAAACTCTGGGGACTTTTTATTCGCAAGGAAGGTGCTTTAAGAATTGATTATTCTCTTGAGTAAATCAGGATTTCAAGTGCCATTGTGCTGGAAACATCTGTTTATATACAGGATCTGCCAACATCCCATTTCTTTCCAGCAGCAATGCCAAATAATCATAAATAATGGCAGAAATCTTCAGTCCATAAAGAAAAAAAGTATCCAGAAATTAGTTTAAGACCTGTGTAATTAATATCTCCTGCATAATCCTCAGTAGGACGTTGTGCATTCCAGATTATGTGGTGATCTAAGGAATTGCTAGGTCCAATAGTCTGGTTCCTTTGCCCAGAAGAAAATGGATCCAGGAAACTAGAATTTTGGAAGCAAAGCAGGAGAAGAAACACATTTTGGAATCTGTTTAAAAAAACCTCAAACACAAAAAACTTCAGTTGTTTATACAATTTGGAGTACATTATGAACTTATTCCTTCCATGTACCCAAATATATGGTAGATAACTTGCAGACAGGTAAAGTCCTTTTTTATATGAGGCCTCTAAGATCAGCAAATTTAGTTTTACAGGAGACTTACCTTGAGACTAGAAATTCTGCAAGGCCAGCCTGTTCAATACACCACAATGAGATGAGCTCGCTGTCTTAACTTCCAGCACTGTCCAAAACACAGCAGAGTGCTGCCAGGCACAGTCAAGTCTAAAAGAACTTTTCTCCATAGGAATGACTGGGGACTCGTGGATGGTTTCTTTAAGTATGGATATTCATCTTCTTATCAAGTGCTATCCCCTTTATTATTACTGGTACAACAGGACAGAAGACCAGAGATTTTCTACTGCAACTGTAGATGAGTGGTTTGGGTTGAGAGCATCTCTCCGACTTTTTTGAAGACTGAAAAATGGCTTGGCTAATACAATTCAGTTTTGAATTTTAACCAGCTGCTTATAGATTTCTGTTGTGGTTATCAATTTTAGACTTCTATATTACAATAACTTAGAGGCCATTTCAGACAGATTTTTTGTGCACTTTTTCCAGCTAATAACTACCTGTGTCTGTTTCTTATTCGCTTTTTCTCTCTGTTGTTTTTTCAGTTCATATAACTGGTTTTTTTTTTTTTTTTCTATTGTCCACTGTCAGGTGCAGTTTAGAATGCTTAAATAGGTTTTGCCCTCAGGAAAAAAAAATCCAAACAATTTCCTGACAATCAGACATCAATACAAAGTTTCTTTAACCCAGAGATATTAAGGATACATAAGTTAAAGTAAGCAAGTTTGGAAGTCTAAGATTCCCTCTGGAGATTATTATTTCAAAATTTTTCTAACTTGATATTACTCATCCATTGGAATTTGGAATTGAAGTTTGTAAGTTTTTTAATTGTAGATTCAAATGAAAGTAATGTAGGAATCAGATAACATTTGCAAAATGTAATTTTGATCCAGTTCCAAGCAGAACATCTTGTTGTGCTACAGATGTGCCTCAATACTAATTGATTATTTCTTTAGCAGAAAAGCTATTTAGAAGTGTTCCAAGACACAAAACTGACACTGCAACTGCCTGTATGACAGCAAGTTATACTGTGTTTTCTCTTCTTTCATCTTCCTAAAATTGAGTATGGCCAGAAGGAGTGATACAGCTTCACTGAATCTTATGCTAATGCTTTCCCAGAAAATGTTTTCTTTTCTCCCTAAATTATTCATTGAGCTATTAGGGATCTGAAATAAAACTTTAATTAGTTGTTAGAGGCTTCACAAAGTATGACCTGCTGGAACATATGAATGGAGTTGAAAGAGAGCCATCTGACTACAGGAATTGCAGCCAGCGGAACAAGACATGGGCAGAAACTTAACATCTGTTGCAGATTTCTAGTGTTTTGGGCAATGTGACTTTTAGCTGAAAGCTGAATGATGGTTTTTAGTTGACTGCATTATGAAGTACAATAAAATATATAAAATGCTGTCTTAAATCACATGTACTGTCATTTTCAACTGGTAATTTCACATTGGAATGTCCTTGCCTGTCCACAAGCTAAAATTCGTCAGTCTAAGGGCATATATCATGTTTAACAGTGCCCAGCGTTGTCTGCTCCTGAGAATGTTATTTTCAGATGCCCTCCACTCTGTATTCTGTAGCTTTTTGCTTGAAATAGAGACAGAAAAGTGAACTGGAGTTTTGAAAGCAATAGAAGAAAATTATGTACCTACCTGTCACTAAAAACCACCCCTGTAATATACTTGAAATAGAAAAAAAATTCCTATCTGTGTGAATTCAGATGACAGTGAGGCTCAATAATTCCACAATCTCTCTTGGCTGTCTGCCTAGACAGAAACATCTCTTTGCCTTTATTCTATTTCAGTTTGTCATAGTTGCACACCCATCTCAGGCTGCAGCATTGTTCTGGTGATTTCATTTCAGGATAAAATCTTGGACTTAAGTATGAATATAAATGTTTCAGGAAAAATTACTTTCAGCAGATTGGAAAATAACAGTATTAGCATTTATTATTATTTTTTGCAGGATTTGCAAAGTTTGAGAAGGTTTATTGACAATTCTGAAGTCAGATATACTGTCGTATCTAAAACATCCACCACATTACTATTGTCATTGTGACTCAGTGTTTCCTCAGGGAGGTATAGGGATTAAAAAAAAACCCCTGTGAAATGCTGAGAGCACAAAATCCTGTGTAATAGTAATAAACTTTATGACAAGTGAGTAAGGGCTTCTGTGACACTTCAGTTAAAGTGGTGTGGGCTGCTTTTCTCAGCAGGGAAAAGATGGCATAAAAATAAAGCAATCCTCACTACTGATCTTGCAGTCCTCTTCTGCCCAGGGAAGTTGAGGTTAATTTACAAAATACGTGACATCAACAAAGAATAAGGGCAGCAGGGAGTGGTTAAGGGAGTAGAAAACTCCCTAATACAAAACTTCAAGAGAGGAGGGAAAGTCTTGTTGAATGAAACAGGAAGACTCAAAGGAAAAAGAATAGGAATCAGACCATGGTGTCACCAGAATATTTGGGAAAAAGCAGCTTGCCACAGCACTAGGACTGGCTGAATAGCTGGCTTCACAGTTCACAGATTTGTAGATGTTTTTCTTTTTAATTTGGCTTAGTTTCAAATTGGAACAAATCCATTTTTTTAAGAAAAATTTCTTCAGAAAAAAATTCCAGGAAAATGTTTTGGAAACACTGACATACTGTGTTTCCAAAACCACACATTTTCCCTTGACCCTACAGCTGCCTAATGGAACTGGCATTCATAGAGCAGCTCCATGGGAAGGCGAGGTCTGTGGCTTGACTTTGGGCTTTCTGTTTTCAGGTCAGCCACCATGGGCAGGCAACAAGTAATGGGTTTAAACTGAACTATGAGATGCCTTTTTTAAACTGAACTATGAGATGCTATTTTTTATTGTTATATGTATTTCACATGTGTTTGTATAGCTATTTTATATATATATACATAATTTATCTATTTTTCTGTAAAAGCATCCAGAAAGAATTGTGGAACTGGTTGTAAAAGGTTTGTATATGGTTTTTGAACTTTCCACATCCCTACATAGAAATTCTAAGCATAATCCATTTAAAAAGAAATCCATGGGTGATCAAACATTTTCAATCCTACATGTAATAGAACTGAAGTAGATAGATGAAGATCTGCAATCTCTTTCATTCATATTTATTGCAATTGTTTGATCTGCATATGCCAATGTAAGCTGGAAAGATAACAGTTAATTTTTTTTTGCAATGTTCCCTGTATCCTAATTTTTTTCCAGTCTTTCTCTAAACACTTCCTTTTCCAAAAAGTTTGGCTTCTTCAAGCCAGTGCATTTTTATACTTTTAAGATCCAAGAATAGAAACAAAAACCTTTTTTTTCTTTCCTGTGGCATGGCAACACAGTTTCAATTTTGTAATGTTCAGCGTCCAATGCTCACATTTTTGTGATCTACTTGTATAGAAAAAAATCCCTGAAAACCAAAAAATTCAACTTGCAAAAACATGGCTATTTTAAAATGACAAATAAATTACAATATGTTGATGCATACTAGCATGCAGCAGAAGTATGAATAGCTCATGCCCTTTGCAATGAATCATCCACTCAAACTAAGTGAGGAAAAAAAGAGCAAAAGAATTGTGAGGAAACAACAGAAATTAGCAAAAATACAGAAAACTAGATACTTTTCTAGATATGAAATTATTTAGAGCTCATATATATGGGCATGCTTATTTTTGATCAAAAACTTTCCTGTGATTCGATATCTGAAAAACTATCTGAATGTCTTTAACTAGCAAAGATTGTCTTGTTGCGCAGAAAATTTGCAGTTCTTAGCTGATCAGTGTTTCCAAAACATCTAACACTTTCACATCATGTCCAGAGTACGTGTTTTGTGATTTGAAGTCTGAACTGTTAAAATTACTGTGAATTATAAGAAGTTAAAATTCTGATACAACTTGGTGTATTTAGGAAAACTTTACCAACTTTGTTGCTGTTTTCTACAATTAATAAGGTTCTTTCTGAGTATTTCAGTGATTAGATGAGGTAACTGAAATAAGCTACATATCAGCTTTTCCAAAGAGTTAGCTGTAACACACACTCTTGATAGTGACTGAGATATGTTTCCCTTGACCAGCGATGTCTTTGCTGGTAGTGAAAGCCCAAATGCAAATGAAAGGTGCTTCACAGTTCTCTCTGAAATGGGATGAAAATTTTTTGTAATTAAAAAATTACAACATGAAGATGAATTCCAAATTACTATATTTTAAAATTTGCAAAATATTTGAACACACAGCTGAACCCACATTTTAGATCCTTTCATTTAGATATTTATGGTTGTCTTTATGTTTAGAAGGAGAACTTATTTAAAAAGAAATTTTCTAGATTTGAAACATTCCTGCAAACAAATTTCTGAGGTGAATGACTATGCCATTACACACAGGATTTCATCTCCCATTTTAAAAAATGTGTGAACAGTCATCCTTTGTAATTGTGTTTTCTATATATATGTGTGTGTGTGTGTGTGTGTGTGTGTGTTTATGTATGTATGTATTTAATAGTTGACTCTCACAGTTTCAATAAGTTTGGCTTACTGCTTGAACTTCAAGGTCTGTTTTTTCATTACAGGACTGGTCATGGCAGTCACAATTTATTTCCTTAGATTTCTGGTGAGATAGATGAAAATCTTACAGTCCACTTCATGCTGAGTAAGTTTGTAGTAAAAGAACAGTACACTTATTTTACATGTTTGTGAATACATTGAACAAGAATTCACTTTTGTTGAGCATTTATACTGAGAACTCATGAAAATTTTTGAAAGAAAACCCATAAGAAATTAAAATGTATTTGAGACAGATAATCTAAGGGATCAACTAAAAGATTTCTTTGCTTTTAGCAGCAAGTTGGTAACATAACTGGGAGCAGAATTCTGGTATTTAACATGTGTATGCCAAGTTTAAATGAAGTTTAAATGAATACCTAATGCCAGCTACCAAACATAATTGTATTGAAATAACTTAAATGAGCAAATTCAAGATTTCTTGTATTTCTGTACATCTATAAAAATATATATAATGTAAATTATATATAATGTAATGTAAAAATATATATATGTAAATATGTATGTCAAGGAACTCAATATAGATTAGTTTTCAGGGTTTGATTTTACTTTTAACTTTATTCACTTTATATTTTATTCACTTTATAATAGATGATTCTTGTCTATTTGGGGAACTCACTACAGTTTCAAGGTTTACAAACTCTTAGAGTCATACAGTCATAGAATGGTTTGGGTTGGAAGGGACCTTAAAAATCATCTCGTTCCAACCCTCCTGATGTGGGCAAGAACACCTTTCACAAGTCCGGGTTGCTCAGAGCTACGTTCCAACTTGAACACTTCCAGGGACGGGGCTTCCACAGCTTCTCTGGACAATCAGTTCCAGGGCCCTACCATCCTCACAGTAAAGAAGTTCTACCTAATATCTAATCAAAACCTATCGTCTTTCAGTTTGAAGCCATTTCCCCTTGTCATGTCACTGGAGGCTCTTGTAAATGGTCTTCTACAACCCACTTTGCTCTGTATTCTGAGAGACATTTTCAGCAGTTGGTCCTTTGTAGTTTTTGCTTACTGAAATATAAAATGGAACAGTTAATCTTGTATAAATATTTGTAGATAACTGGCATATAATTTGATACTTTTCTCAATTTAAAGGAAAACATTTGAACCCTTGGTTATATTAACTGTGAGTAACCTGGAAGTGTTCCCATTTTTTAAGATGTCAGTTTACAGTTGCATTGTAACATAATCTTATCTGAACCCGTACAATCTGTTCCAAGGCCAGGAACATTAAAAAAAAGAAAAAAGAAAAGGACAAATGTGTTTTTAATCAATAGCTAATGTATGTGTGCAAGAGAGATTATTTTAGTTTTAAATGTGTGTTGCTATATTTGGAAATACTTAGCTTAAAATGAAATGTTAGCATGTAAGAACATGCAAAGGTATCTCATTATATTAAACAGAAATACTGTCCAAAGCTGTAATTTTCAGTGGTTGCCTTTCCTATAGTTTCTCTCATCTTGTTCTGAAAAGTCCCTTGGTAGTACCTATTGTAATAAGCTGGATTTTTCAGAATCCATGCAGGAAACTCTAATTGGGTTATTTTACCCTAATATCCCTAAATAGTATAGTATAATAAACACCAATGTGATTAGGAGATGGTTGTAGAGCTTGTGCTATAATGAAGCTTGACAGTGTCTTACTGCTCTCTCCCTCATCAGAGATCCACGGCCTGGGACACAGTGATTAAAACAAAGGAAGAGCCTTCAACTTCAAATGATGGATGAAATTCTGGGATAATTAATAGATTAAAAACCCTCTTAGTTCAATGGTTCAGTTTTCTTAGTTTTAATTTTTAGGATGTCTTGTCTAGATGCTTACACATTTTGAAGTATTTGATTTTGTTTTTAGTGCAGTCTTAACTCAGAATTTCCTGGTATCAGCAAATAAATGTGGGAAGCAACCTTCCAATTTATATAGATGGAGAAATCAAGTTGCATCTCAAGTTTTGTACTGCTTGGGTCTCAGAATAGTAATCCCTTTTAAAATCAATATTGAGTTGGTAATTTTAGTGAAATACAATTCTGTTTATGCTCTTTTGAATTTCTGCTTTTGTATACAGCTTTAAAGTACTAGCTCTGCTGAACCTATAACATACTGTGTTAAAACAAATACCAAGTGCTAACCTTCCTTTCCCCCCATCAGCTCCTCCCAAGCCTTCAGGTAGCTAGCTGCTGATAAATCTTGTTTCTAGGTTACCAGTGAACCAGATGGTAACACACAGGAAAAAAAAAAGAAAAGAAAACCATGCTTTTTTCTGCACTTATTTAATTATGTTTTCATATAGTTCATTAGCGAAGTAACTTGTGCTAAAAACATATTTTGTTCTGGGAAAAAGATGCTGCTTTTCAAAATGTGACTAAAATAACTAAGTTTTGAGATGTAAGTTCCTAACTGTTAAAACATGCTGTCATGCAATATAACAACATTTAATACATGCAACCATGTAATTATGCATAATAACTAGTGATCATTGTATATGCTGATAGGAAGGATAAGGGGGGCTGCTGTGTATTTAGCTGGTCCTCTGCACCTGCAGAAAGCAGACAACTCTTCTGACTGTGGAGGAAACAAGATAATGACAGTATGATATTAAATGCAAACATTAATTTTTTGCAATAAAATACTAGGAAGAAGTCTGTCAATTAAGGTTTGTTATTGTGAACAGCAAAATTATGTTGTTTGTCAGCTTAAAGACAAATAAAAGACTTGTGGAATGAAATCCTTAATTCTGTTTACCACATAGCTGCTGAATCCATTATTACTACTTTGAAGAAGATTTATTTTCACCATTTAAGCTTCTGTTTGGGATAAACTCTCCCTATACATATTGAACTCTACTTCGGTTCTGAAGTAAGTAATGAAATCATCAGCCTGTGTCATCTGATATTTTACTAAAAGAAAAACAAGCTGCTGTGAAAACGTAATTGTACCGATACCGAGGCTCTCAGCAGGTTATTAGCTCAGGCATAGTCCTGCATTAATGTAGCTAAATGGCTTTTGGACAGGTGGTGGCTTGCTTCCAGACAATTTGGAGCGCGGGTGTGGGGCCAGCCCATGGCTTTCTGCATCCAACAGCATAAGCACACACTGAGCTGATCGGTTATTTATGAAAAGCAACTTAATGTGTTTGGGAAAGATTAAATTCTGCTGAAATATTTGTACTAGCATAGGAATGTGGCTACCTGCCATCTGGGGCTGATGAAAGTGGGTAAAACTGCTCCTGGAGATAAAACCCAGTGCTTTCAGAGAGTGAAGCACCCCATAATGCTGAAGCTGTCAAAAAACCAGTATGTGTTATCATGTTTTCTCCATGACTTTCTGCAAGAAAGGTCTTTGGAAGAAGAGCAGTTGGAAACTATTTTCTCTCTTTAACAGGATTTATCGGATCTTTAACATAATTAAGAGCATTGTTTCACATCCTTTTTATTCTGAGCCTTGGACCAGGATTTTAAGTAGAAATGATTCAACAGCGCTGGTGGGCAGGTTCCTTGTGGCATCTCAGAGGCCACTTCTGTAGGTTTCACAAGTCGAGCTGTCACACGGTTATATTAATATGTAGAAGGTGCAAACATGAGACGGAGAAAGCCAGTCTTCCTAGTTATACTTCAGTCATGATGGCTTGTCTTTCCTGTTTGAGGGAAACATCTACCTGGGATTTGTTAATAAATTAAGTACTCTCAGTAGTTAGTTTGGGTTCCTTACGTACCAAACTTTTTTTAAAGTAAAATGGAACCGACACTGTAGCACTGGCAAGGGATAGTGCTAGCAAGTATTTGTAGTGGCTGGTATGAGCAATGTCACCCAGCAGTCACAGGAACTATCTGAACAGTCTTCCATTTCAGCACAGTACAGATAAGGAGTCAATGAACTTAAATGCACAGGTTAAAGACATGTTTTGAAAGTAAGGTCAGATGAAATTGACTCCAGAAAAACACTGATATTATAATGTTAGACTGGAGCAGAGGGTCTTACTGTAGTTGCTGTTTAACTTTTAGTCTGCTGAACATATACCAGTAAGTGCATCAATAACATGATTTCTTGTTCGCTCTTCAGTTCTTGGAACATTCTTGCAAATCCAGAATTCCCCCACCGTCACCAGCTAGGTTACATTGGATTTAAATCAGTAGCTATGTGCAGAGCCTCAACAATGCAATCCTGACTCGTTGTAGTTTGGATGGCTGCGATAGGTGCAGGGACATATTAATATTCTCCGTTTAATTTCTTTTCTTCTTTGCCTCTGTTTCGTGAGTTCTTTTACTCAGAGTTCAGATTGAAACACAGGAGACATGGAGTTTATCTTCGGACTCAAATGTTTATTATTTCTTATCTATAATATAGCTGCACAGAATGTGCCTCTGAGTTAACAAGGTGAAAATGGCCCCGAGTTCTAACTTCCAAGGCCTTTTAAAGTCCAAACTGTCCAATTATGGAATGCCAACTAATTTATTATTACTTATAACCCAGTAACTATTCATTTATGATCTGCATTGTGGGTTTTTTGAACCAATACCAAAACCACCAGATTAGTGAAGAAGAAGGAGGAAAAAGAAGAACTAATCCACACCCCAAATCCTCCGTTGTTACTAAATCCCATAAACCTAATTTTTCTACATCTCTACATATTCCCCCCAGTGACATAACAAATTTCTTTTTAATTACACAGCAACAATCTCAGTGTTATCACACAATTTGGGACGCCTTTCCCAAGGCTTCAGGTCAAATGCAGTGTGCTTTTGAAGATCATTGTCTGTCAGCACTGAAAGATTGAAATTCTCAGAACTCAGGGTTCCAACAGGGACACAGTATAAGGATGCTTTTATTGAACAGCCCATCTGCTTCTAATAAAGAATATACTGACAATAATTAAATACAGTAGAATGAAGAGGGAGAACACATTCATATCGTACTAGAAGAACATTACTATACACTTAGTGCTAATGTGCAATAATCACATTCACAAACTGACAATTCCAATCAGCATTGTAGAACTATACAATTAAAGCATCAGCATAATTAAGAGCAAAGCTTTCTGATAGCCCACATTACTAACAAATGACTATAAATTCGAATAATGTGCTCATCATGAAATTGGCTGTTAATCAGATCATAATCAGGATTATTGCCAATCATAAAAGAAATTGATTAGCTGGTTTAAGACAGTGCCCTTCAGCTCATCTACAGTTCCAGGTTACATATGTGTGTTACATATTTTAATCTTGAAACCCTTGTTTTCTGAGCTTCTGATTTCCTCTGTCTACAATTTTGTGAGTTTTGTGTGCAGTTCGGGTAACACATGTCAGAATGGGTAAATGGAAGTGAGAAACAAGTCAGCCACGCTGAATTAATCAAAATTAAGAAAATGTAAAGAAGTACAAATGAAGGCTATTGACACTGCTTATATCTTTCCCCTCAGGAAAGCCATTTTCAACTGTGCAGATTTCCATTAGCATAAACGGAGTAATCTGTGAGATCAATTTCAAGCTTATTGTTAAGAGAATATTTTCACAAATATCTTGACAGACGTGTTAGAGATGACTTCTAAGCCTGTATTACTCCCAAGATGAGTGTGGACACACCTGCCTACTTTTTCCTTGGCATTGCCTTCAGGAGGTGTTTGTTTTTTAGTTTTTGTTTTGTTTTGGTTTTTTTGGTTTTTTTTTTGATCTGACTGGAAGCTGATCTTAACAGCAAACTGTTTTCATTTGGATGAATCAGCTGAACTGGTTAATGCCAGAACCATCACAGCCCAAACAGTGCACCCAAACAGGGAGGCAAGATGGGGCCAGAGGTTTAGAGCAGTTTAAGCAAACCTGGTAACTCGCTTTGAAGGTGGTCATTCTGTCTTGCACCAAAGCCTCAGAAAACAATAGGCTTCGAATGGAAATAAACACGGGTAGTTTCTCTGAGAGCTTTCAGTTACTAGTATAAAAGAAGACGGTAATGCTTGCAACTCCAAATGCTATTTTCTTACAAATAAATGAAATATTATTGACGCAATAATTATAATGATAACAGAGTTTGACTGCCTATTTATAACAGCCTAAAGACTTGTTAACAGTCTGGAAACTAATTCTCTTAGCTTCAAACTGTGAATTAGTGCTTCTTTGTATTTATATATTAATAGTATTATATTTTTACTTGTAATAATAAAATAAATAACATTAATTTTGTAAAACAATTATATGTCTTTATTAGACCCACTTGATACTCCTGTAAGAGGCTTTATTACTCATGTAAATCTTTCTTCCAAGTCTGAATTTGAAGCAAAACTCTTCAAGCTAAATATAGTAATTCCATTAAATAATTAGACCGTCTGAGAGAAAAATTTATCGGATTGGTACCTGTGAAGCAAAGGGTCGTATTTTCAAGCAGAGAAATGATAAGACTACTGGCTGGAATAGGTCAATAACCTAATTGGTCAAGGTGATCATGTTATTATTATGTTAGAGCAATTCTGAGGCCCTAAAAAAATCATTCCTTGGGAAAGTCATGCAGCTATTGGAATTCAGTCCCAAGTGAAGGGCAAAGGCATTATCAAGAAACTCAACACAGATTTGCCAGGGCATATTATACTTGACCAAGCTGATTGCCTTCTCTATTGATATGACTGGTTCTTTGCATGAGAGGACAGTGGTGAATGTGATAGATCTTGACTTTCATGAGGTTTTGGACACCATGTCCCACGGCATTTTTCATTGTAAGCTGAGAAGTATGGTCTGGATAATGGGATTGTTAGAAGAATATTAGCTGGACCAACAGGTCTGAAGTGCAATAATCCATGGTTTGAGATCTGGTGTGCAGCCAGTAATGACTGTAATACCCTGGGCTTGATATCGGACTCATATTGTTCAGTGACCTTCAGCAATGTTATGAATGGTGACACAGAGTGTACCCTCAGCACGTCATTAGTGGGAAAGCAGCTGACTGAGAGTAGCAACATCTTAGTCTGGAGACACTTGAATAAATCTGAGGATTATGCCTGGAGAAATCTTGCAAGGTTCAACATGGAAAAGTGGGAAGTTATTTTTCACTGTGCAGAATTACCCTGTGCAGACTGGGAAGTGACTGGCTGCGAGATCTGCAGAATAGAGCTGGGATGTTACAGGTGGTGCGTCAGGCTGAAGGAGCAAACAACATGCTCTTGCTGGGAATAAATCGTGCTGTGCACTGGGCTGAATTTTGAGGAGATGGGCCCCAGTCCAAAAAATCGCTATCCCCTTTACTTGTTGCTGGCAAGGTCACTCAGGAAAATTTCATTCAATTTGAGGCCCTGACATTCAAAACATGCATAAAGAAATAGGAGAGGATCCATCTGGGCTAGCAAGATGCTCTGGTACCTGCAGAACATCTCCAAAGAGAGGCTGAAGGACCTGGGCTTGTTACTCTGGTGGAAAGGAGAATAAGGGCCCATCTAACCCCTGCTTACAACTATTTCAAGGGTAGATGTGAAGATGACAGGGCCAGGTTCTTCTTGGTAGGACAGATTATGTAGCAAGGACAATGTATATCCGACATTATGAAGTTCTCACTAGCAGAGAGATGAAGGACTGGAACATGTTTACCAGACCAGTTATGGGACCTCCATCTCTGGATATAGTTGAGATTTGCCTACACCAAGCCTTGTGGTAGCTACACCAGGCCCACTCGATCAAGTACTGACTGTAGTTCTGCTTGAAGCAGGATGTTGTATTAAATGATAATCAGAGTCCCTGCTCACCAAGATAATTCTGTGATTCTCAGTTTTGAAGGCTGATACTCCTATTTCAGACTTAAAGAAGGAGTTGTGAGCTGCAAAATTTTGTTTCTTAACCAATCAGGTGAGCAAATGTAACATACCAATTCCACGGTCTTTCCTTTAGTGATAAAGCTTGGCTTGCACCTGGTATCATCAGCATCATGCAACACTCTTCCAACAGCTTTATTTTTGATTACCGTCTTCTTTTGGATTTCAAGTCAATCAGACTGTTGTAAATGGATATGAAACTCCTGTGGTTTCCTCTGGTGATTTATTCGGTTGCTTCAGGTTTATTCTGATGTAGATGATAGAGATTTGCCTCATGTTAATGAGAACTCAGAGGATGTAAAATCAGTACTAATGTGTCAACTGCTGCATAGGTTTTATGATCATTCTTTCTATTATATAAGATTGCATGGTTATCATGAGGTCTGAATTCAAGATATTTTGCTTTTTATACTCATGTGATAAAGACCAACTGCTCTTTTAGGAATACTGGTAGAAATACTTTCCCTGTGTAAGCAATAGATATACTTCTTAAATTTTGACAGTCAACACATATTTAGAGCTCTTATTTGAAAGAGATGAACTCTCACCCTGTGCTCCTGTTCTTCTGAATACCTGTTCTAAGTAACTGAATTTTTTTGTAGAGACTGTCTGTGATATATATCAAACATAAGGTATGTTAAGTTTAACAGGCAGTCATTATAAGTGACAGGAATATACACTATGATAGCACAAGGATGTATCTCATGGAAAAGAGAGAAGAGTATTTGAATGATCTCTTCTATAAACTTTTTTAAAAAAAAATTAATATAATTGTGGAAAATAACAAACTTTTTTCCTTCCTAGTTAGTTGTGTACTTTCACAGCAATAAAAAGAAGCATAATAAGAACATATGGAACATGGACTTTCAAAAAGAAACAGTTGGCAAAACTGTGCTTCAGATTGCTGTCAGAATATCAGCCTTTCGGCAAGCTTCGGTAGAACAGATGGGAAAAGTCAAAACTGGTAATAGTTTTCCACAGTTAACACAGGAGAGCAAGTTAGCAGTTTAATTCATCGTCAGCATAAGATAATTGCCTTTTCGTCTTTTCTTTTAATGGTATTTGTATCTAGGGTCTATTTATCTCTCTATTTCTATGCTAAGGTCAGAGAGTCACTGTAGAACACATGCGTGTGCTGGGGCTTTTGCACAAGATTGTGACGACTGAGAGAGGACATGAGGTTTACCTGTCACTGGAGCACTGGGCTCCATTTCATGCACACTGCCTGAAATGAAAAGCCGTGTGATAAATGGGAATGGGAGGAACGGCTGTGCCAGGTCCTGTTTCTACAGGGTGTCTAGCTGTGACAGGCTTCATTATAGCAACTTGGATTTCAGAAGCCTTTTTTTCTCAGAAATTCAATGGGACTTCCTATGGACTTAAAGACTGTGCATATGCTTCCGTTCCTTGAGGCTCATGCATTGCTGGAATGACGATGCATCTCTGTATTAAAGTGACTTCATAGGTTTTCAGCACTCTACAAATACAACTTGAATATATTTAACCTTAAAAATGGTCATAATAATACAGTTTCTACTTGCTGTGATATAGTTAATATCATCCCATATGTATGTAGAACTAGGTTCTTGGTTCTTGGAGTAGGGGAAAAATTTATGCTCTTACACACTTTGAAATGCTAAAACAAAGTTCCACCTCTGCAGTGATGTCAATGGAAGCTTGGGATAATTAATATTATGTAAAATTAGGTGTTCTTGAATAGATGGAAGCTTTCTGGAATAGAGATAGCTTTGAGGATAAAGGGGTATTATGATAATCAGTGAGCAATCAGGGTCATATGCTAACTTGTGGAAGAGGTCTATGTGCTATGTAATTTTAACCATCAAAACATCTAATTTGAACTAGTAAATAGTAGGGCAGTTCAATGCATAACATCTTCTGCATTGCCTCTGCTTATGTTCTTTTGTGAAAGGGCTGTGGAATCAGCAGGCATGCTGTGGTTGCTATGAATATTGTGGTGCAGCTTGGAAGAATAAAGAGCATATCCTCTTCCTTCTCTACCTTTCTCTGGTCTGTACTACATGGCTTTTAAAGTTTTCCTGTCAGAGTGATGCTGTGTGGCCAATTATGAATGTACATCGTAGGAAATAACGGTGAACTAGGCTTTATTTAAGTCTACATATTTTTCAGAGTAATTTCTGCTAAATAGGTTGAATTTAAGAAAAGCCTTTTAGGAGGTAAATATCAGAAGATTTTATGAGAAATCAGTCATTTTAAAAACATGAATAATTGTAATGTCGTCACAAAGAAATAAGGCCATGTGGCAATATGTGAATTGAAGAATGAAACTCAGAAGATGACAGCTTTGTGAAATAACTAAGAAAATATTGCAGCATGCTCTTAAGGAGGGTTCACAATCTGAGCTTGAAAAAAAGTAATTCAAACTGTTTCAGCATTTCTAAAAGATGTAAAAGGAAATCACAGATCAGTAAGAGCCAAAATAGTCTTAGATATCTAAGTTTATAATGCTATATTTATTTATTTATTATTTTACATTATGCTTGGCTCTTTTGGGAACTGTGTTTACTGTTCTTTTACTGTGTAGACTATTTTTTAATAGTTTATTTAACTGAGAATCTCTTACAAAGTACATGAGGAATGATTTGCTAAACAATCCCAGAAAAATAATTCTCAAAATATTTCAGTGCCCAAAGTGTTGTTGCTGAAATGGATGTAGGAACAAACGTAATTCTCTGATTTTAGGCATCAAAGTCAGACTTGAGGTGTGGAAAGAAATCTAAATACTCTGTATGACTTCTTAAATGATAGGAATTGTGTTTCCTTTTGCAGTCTGAAGATAAAAATACCTTTAATTCATAATGAAAACAACTATAGTAGTTTTCAGTAGCAACCGTGCACATAATGTAGTTCATAAATTTATACCTTCCTATTACATTTCAAACTTCTGCATTTTAACTCAGTTTCTTGAACAAATTGAAATGAACAGATCTCAAAGGAAATGAAATATGAATGGAAAAAGTAGATCTGTGCCAAATCTGGTCCAACTGCAAAACTGGCTCAAGCAATGATCTGGAATGATCAGCTGAGTCCAGACACTGGAATTGGGAGCTTTCTGTCTCACTCCACTGTCAAGCAGTTCAGGATAGCTCCTGGATTTTTATTTGTTTGAGACAAAAGATCTGATGGGAAAGGTGATGAGAGCAAGGAGCTTAATGACACTGGAAGAAGAGCCTGAAATGAGAGCAAGCCTGAGAATCAATTAGCTGCCCATGTGGGACTGGGGGCTGGAACAGTCTGAGGAGAAGAGACAGAACGACACACTCTTCTGGTCCTCACAGTGTGGCGTGCTGAGGAAGGACTAGGGAGGAATAATATATTATCAAGTACTTAAACTCTCTATTAATGCCTATTGAAAAGGGAGGTGAAATGATTTTTTTTCAGATTAATCTAATTCTGCAATTTCTAGTTGTTTTCTCGATGCCAGAGGTTTGTTTTTAACATATTTTATGTGCATGTCTCATGCAAATTATGTTTCAATATATAGAAAGGTTATTATAAATTGTTTTTAATTCAAATTACAGCAGACCCGGGTTGACTGTCTGGTTTCAATTGAAGGGGAGTAAAAGATAGTAAACAGATCAAATTTAAATATGCATTTTAGTGAAATAGCTTTTCTAGTAAGGTTATTTCACACATTACCATTCCCCTGAACTTTTAAAAATAGCATAAACAGACAAGCCACAGAGTAAGGGAATTTTGCCCTTAAAAATAAGCAAAAAACCCTTTCTCAGCAGGCTTGCAAAAATGGTATTTAAAAACCTCACTTCTTCCCTGTTATTTTAAAGGCTAAAACACTGGGCATGGATGTGTTTCTGATAATTTATGAGCTAATTACTGCACTTTGTACTGAAATAGCTCTCTGGGATTAAGAATTCTGGTTGCAGCTGTGGAAAGAGAAATTCAGAATATTAATGAAGCAAAAATTTTTGTTATCTTGAGTATTTTTTATTCAGATTTTTGTATTCTATTCTTTTCCAGTATAAACTGTAAGAGAAATAGAGAATGGCAACAAAAATGAAGACCTTCTATTTGATTATTTTTTGAACTTTCATAACACAAACGGATAAGAAAAATATATACATTACTGTTATTGCACATTAAATACAACTTCACCACTTTAAATTCGTTGGAATAACTGGAAGACATGAGTGGGGAACAGCAGAAGACAAAATCTCTGCAAAGCTGAGGCCAGCTTTTAATGAGGGGTATTTTGTCCTTTTTAAGTATACTATGTAGTGCAAATTAAGCAATTATTTGGAAAGATATGCAAAGAGCGTTAAGTTAATTTCCTTATGTCCTGCAAAGTATTTCTTGGTCAACACTGCTTACGTAAAATCTCTGGACCTCTGTATGTTTTGTGTGTGTGTGTGTGTGTGTGTGCCTGCGCAGGGACTTCAGGCTTCCAGTGCTAGACTTCAGCCTCAGCGGCCATCCATGTGCAAACTAACCATCTGCCTTCAACTGGAAATAATGCTGCTGCTGCTGCTAAGGACATTTTGATTAAAACTGGTGGAACCTGGCTAAGCTACCTTGCAGGAAGAAGCCAACCCCTGAAATCTAGTATTTCCTCTGAATCTTATTCCTGTGGCAGAGGAAATTCTTCTCAGCACCATGACTTGTCCCTGAGGCATTTGATTTACAGCTGATTTATGAATCTCCAGATTATTACATGTGCAGTCTGACCAGCCACTTCTCCAAGGTGCTCCTCACATCCATGCAGGAGCAGCCAGGAGCAGTCTCTCCTACCAGTGTAGGCCCTACCAGTGGCAAAGAGTTCTCCTGGGGCCTCCTCAGACCAGGGCGGGAGCAGGCTCTGAGATGACTGACCTTGGCATGCTGCATCCTGCAGACAACATGCTGCTTCCTAAAACGTTTTTCCCTTAAAAGTGGAATGAAACTGCCACTGGAATGTTTTTTATTTCTGTCACTTCACTTAAAAGAAAGCTTTCTGAAAACATACTTTTCAAAGGTTAAAAATTATAAAGAACATTATTTCAAATTTGTGACTTAGTGCTGTTGGTGTGAGACTTCAATTGTCAATATACAGGCTGACAAAATAGTTCTGCATGTGCCGATAGTGGAGAGACCTGTAAAATATTCCTTGAGTAAATCAACATATCTGAAAGGCAATTATTTTTTTCTCTTCAATGTAGTCTTAAAAAGAAAATTAAGAAATAGCTAAGTGGCATTAACCATAATAGTTTTGCTTGGGAATCACAGCTTTTCTTGTAGGAAGAGGCTTCCATGAGGCACAGTGATTTGTCTGCTGAAATGCATAAAATTTCTCTGGATCTCTTTGGGTGTTTAATATTGACAGAAATGAGTTTGGCTGAGCCAGGGCTGTGTAATCGAATACAACAGAATATCATGACTAGTTCATGAAAACTGTAGTGGGCAGCTGGACCACATGCTTGCAGAAAGCTTCCCCATTGTGCAGAGGCTGAGTTCTGCACATCAAAAGTTACAAAATAGAGGCCTTGTCTGTCCACACAGTTACTAGGAAAATCACAGAAACAGTTTAACCACAGCACTGGGTTCATGAATTAAGCAAAATGGTTTAAATCTACTTTGGAATGCCATTTTTCTGTAGTAAAGCACTTTTTGCATGCATTTAATTTTACTATGAATAGTCCCATTGATTCCAATGGGATTCTCAGCTGCAAAAGCCTGTAGAAGTTTGCAAGATTAGCCCTTTCCCAGTAGAATTATTTTTGAATATGTATTGGCTCAATAAGGATGGGAGTAGGTCTAATTTATCCAAGAAGTATTTATCGGATAAGGTGACATTTAGAACTGTATTTCCAGACATATTGTTCTGAGACTCTAAACTTCAGCTGAAATTTGGAACAGGTGTGTGCCACACTGTGCTTCAAAAACTCCACAGGACTGGTTGTGTGAATGTTATGATTGACATCCTAAATGATTTAAGATGTAGTGATGTTTGCCTTGGAAACAGTGCTCTTTTAAGGAGGATCTGCCTCTCTACATCATATCAGTGTGTGTATATGCATGGGTATCTCTCTTTCTCTGTATAAATATAGATTAATAGATAGATGCATGGATTAATTCATTTTTTTTGACTCAGTGAATAGCTCTCTCTATAAACAGCTGTACTGGCACAACATAGATGTGCTATGGTTGGAACTCCGTAAGATAGAAGTGCAACCATAGCTTCTCCATTACAGAAATACCATGCTTATCTTTAAGGGGCCTGAGTCCAGGGATGATACTCTGATGTTTAGTGAAGAGCCTCAAGCCTTGAGAAGGTGAAAGAGTTGGATGGTTAGGACTGTAATGTCTAATACCCACTGATGACATCAGATCATACCAAGGTCACCCACTGGGAAATGGAAAGGAGAAGAGTTTCTACATTTTGTTGGAGCCAAGTCTTTTAATGAAACAGTAGTATCAGAACATGGAATGCCAAAAGAGAAAGTAAATTGGTTCAGGGAAAAATGATTAATATATGAACCCAGAGCAGATTATCAAGTAATAATAAATTATATTTTATTTTTAATAAATAAATTTAAAATATAAATAAGTAAAAGAGAAAAAGTGAATGTGATTTCAAGTGTTTTATGGAAATACATGAAAGGATATTAGAAAGGAAATGAACAAGGAGAAGACAGAAGTTCCCACACACTGCAATTTGCTTTTAAGAAGAAAAGAAAAGCGAAAGTGGCATGGTAGTAACTAAAAACATTTTGTATCATCTTTCTCTCTAAAGCATTGTCATCAGTTGCTGAAAGTCGGTTACAGGGATCAGTGACAATTTGTGACTTTTGAGTAACAAAGAATATCCATTTAAATATTCCATTGCTGCATTCCATTTTTATCAGCAGCATTCCATTGCTGCTGATAAAAATCAGGTATAGGGATCCTTGGAAATTAGTACCTGTTCCCTTTCCTTGCAGACAGAGAGGCAGAATTTCTCATACCTATGTGCTGTCAGTTTGATCGATATAACTGTGGAGAGGGAGTTCATGCTTAGTTTGCTTAGCAGTTGTTGTTTATTCAGAATTGATAATGGTACTCCATGACAGGTCTAGCTCTATTGTGGTAGTTGCAGTGCTTTCCAAAGAGCTGACATTTACAGAGTAAGAAATAACTATAAAAAATCAACAACTATTGTATGGCAGGAACCTAAAGAATATTTATTGTTTGCTTCTTCCCTGGAATATCTTGATCCTTTTGTGCTTGCGACTTTCCCAGGTATGACATTTTGCACTTATTTCAAAGAAACTGTTTCAAGACAGCAACTGCTTCAAAGGCATTGTGCAACTAACTTAGGAAATTGCATCTTCAAAATATTATTAAACTGCTGTTTTCAGTAGTTGACTAAGCTTGGTTCTGTCTTTGGCTTGCTGTTATGAACAACTTAGCATCACAAAAGAAAATGTTTGGCAAAAAATGACAGCCTGAGTAGATTTCTGAATGGCTTTTTTTTCCTGTTGCTAACCTAAACTTAAAAAATTGCAATCTGCAACATAAAACAAAAGGAATCAAAGAACCTAAAATGTGTTTTAATGTAAAGCATACACATTAAAACAAAGGATAACAAATAGCAAATATCTACTCACTATTGCATGTGTAACAAATCTAGCATGGAGAAATGACTGATCATACTCTCACACACTCTTTCACTCTCACACATACTTGTTCGCATTATAAATTAATGTGGAAGCCTTTCACTGGTGAAATAGGAGAGCCAGTTGTTTCCAAGCACATGCACAAGCGAAAGCATGGGTGTAACTAATTATGCAGTCACTTGTGGCTCAGATGGAAAACAGATTAACTCCCCATGTGCCTCCTTTTCCCTCTCCAGTAGGGTCAACTAACACTTGAAGAATTGAGATACATAGCAAAAGATTTTTAAACTAGAAATGTGAAAGAAAAGGCCTGTGAAATGTTATTTTTTTAGTGTGGTTCCAGAATGAATGGATTTTTTTGTTGTAAATTCAAGCAATCCACTGGATTAGATTAATGCAAAAAGAAGCATTTTAGAATGCTCTGTAAATATATTTATATGTATTTGTATAATCATAAACTTGATCTTGGAAATGTTCGTGTAGCTTGTTGTATGTGGTTTCCTTAGCAATGTATAAACACTACAGATAAAAATCTCTTTTCTTCTTTCAGTGTGAGTTCAGTTTGGAATGAGTAGAAAACATCCTTTCACTCTGTGGGTTTTTTTCATATTTAATAAGGTTTTACTTAATAGGCAGTTATATTTTAATTTAAATAGTAATTTATTCTAAATTTCAGTTCAAACATAATTTAATTTGCTTCAATATGTCTTAATTTCTTCATATATTATAGTAATATTTCTTTATATAAAGAATATATAATGAAATTATTTTGTACAGGTAATTAAACATGGTGTGAAGATTTTCTGTGAAATTATTTGATTCAAATCAGATAATTTCTATTTATTTGAGTGGTCATGACTCAAAAAACCACACTTACACTCTGTGGTATATGCTGCTACGCATCTAAATAAAGAGATTGGGATTTCTTTTTGTATCAAATGTTATATTTGCCAAAATGTAGTATTTTGTTAGATAAACTTCTAAGAAAAACAAACAAAAAATTCAACTCCAGTTAACAGAGATCATATTGGTTACTCCCATTTAGCATCTCCAGTAATTTGAGAAAGTAAGTGTAAACAGGAAGTGAGTTTGAGTGTGCTTTCTCATGTAAGAGTGTAGTTGGGCTACAGTATATCAACAGTGTGATTTCTCAAGTCTCTCCTGTGTGGTACTTCATAGTTTTGCACACAATGTTTTCATGTTCATTAAAACAGACAGTGTGAGATATGAATAGCTCTTTAGCCTGTGGGTTCCAGTCCCTGGTATGGAAAATGTTTAATAACTTATGCAAAGGGAGCAGTTTCGAAAGGTAATACTGATGAAGTCCATTGAAGGGGCTTTGCAGCTTCTGGTTCCAGAGGGAACAGATATCTTTGTGTGGACATCTCATGTGGCAACTGTAAGTACTGCTTACTCCTGAAAATCAGATCTCTAGAGCTATGAGAAGATCTCCAGAAATTCATATGCAGTTACTGAAAATCTTCAGTCTTGGTCTAAGAGGAGGAAAGAGTATATGCTTCTTATGCTTATGCACTTTGTGAGATAACTGTACTCTGTTTAGGTTTTTTTTTTCATAGTAAAGGAAAGAAGAGTAAAAGATATTTCTCTCTAAGGTGATCTGGAATGTGAATCTAAAGCAGATGTACTGATTTTTCTCATTGGAGCTGCCTGTCTTTGTTAAATATGGATTTGATTCTTGAGAATTTGTGCCTCAAGTGAGGCAGTATGACTACTCCTGCTGTTGTGGCAACCAGCCTTTCCAATGCACAACTGTAGTGTGGGAAGGAGTTGTGTATTTATTTCCCTAAGAACTGAGCAGAATAAATGCCCAGTGGGCACCTACAGTATGTACAGGGTGCTTCTATGCTTTTGAAAAGTATCTACTATTAAGCACTTTTTTACCCCTTGCCCTAAGGAAATCTTTAACTTCTCTTTGCATGAATATAAAAAAAACTCCTGATAAAAAACCAAACCAGCCAACAAAAAAACCACAAAAAACCCAAAAACCAAACCGAAACAAAACAAAACAAAAAAAAAAACCCAACAAAAAACAAACAAACACCCCCAAAACAAACAAAAAAAATAAACCAAAACAGAAACCAAAAAAACAAAAGGCAAAGACAGAAGAGACAGAGGGAAAGGGAGAGAGAGAGATCACCTTTCTACATTCCTGAGTCTGCCTGTGTTAGAAATCCACAGGGCTATTTACTGATAACCTTGATCTCTTGGTTACAGTAAAATCTGATACTTCTATTTCTATGGTTTTTGTTAAAGCAGACTTTGTGACTGAACTTCTCAGAGAAATCCTGAACATAAGACTAAAAAAGAACAGTAAGAACACAGGAGAGGTCAAAAATATTTCATGGTGAGCATGTTTCTCCGACGTTACTTTCAAAGTATTTAAGGAAAGGCTTTCCTTTTTAACCACTTAACTGCTACAATGAACTGTGAGAAACTGCTATGACAGATACCAAAACATATTTAGGGGATTAGAAGAAGGCAGAGATTGTATGAACAGCATCACTTCCCGTACCCATTCCCTCTGAAGAGCCGGCAGTCCTCGAATGGCAATTGCTTTGGGCCCGCTGAGTGTTTCAGGAAGAATTGGAAAACACCGCTATCTTGTGGCCGAAGGGCCAACAACAACTGGAAAAGGATTACGTCCTCACCTACCTGTTACGTCTGGTTTTATATCAAAAATACTAATAAAAATATCTTGCATGAAAACTGGAGTCTTAAAAAAAATGGGATTTAAAAAAATTCCATAGGACCTGGGATGACTGAAGAACTCCTCCAGATAAACTGAGTTTACCTCTGGGTATGACTTTTATGTTGCAATACTGACTTCAAAATATCACTGTCAAGTTTTCGAATCTGGAGTTTACAAATCTGTCTGGCTTCATATAGTTTGAGCCTGCTGACTAGACACAAAAAATGCCACTGGGGCACTGGGACACATTATCTGGAATTTTCTGAGAATATTTGTGAATGCTAGTTCATTGCAGGCTTTAGCTAAGCAGTGTTGGAGAGCACCCATGGCCCTTAGGACTGGCTGTGCACATTCTGTGCTCTAGTACTGCAGAGCAGAGCTCTTGATTAAAGTCTGTCTGCTTTTCTAAAAGTCGTGCAACTGCTTTGCTTTCTTCCTCATTCCCCAATAACTAAAATATACAAAACCTTACCTTCCAATCTTAATTTCTCTCATATCCCTTAATTCTTAAAATCCTTTCAAAGCACTGGTCATTCTGGGTCATGTGGATGATTCAACAGTGGGGCTCTAGTCAGTCCTCTTGAGCAAAATGAGTTAACGACAGGTTTTGGCTAAGGTTAGTGTACTTGGTGTGTGGATGTGGCACTTGGGGATATGATTTAGTGGTAAACAGGGCAGTGCTGCGATAACAGTTGGACCCAATGATCTTAGGGGTCTTTTCCACCCTTAATGATTCTATGATTATGAACTATGCAATATATCACAACAGGTACAAACATCCTTTCCTAACAGAAATGTTGGCAGTTCTTTCTTATGAGTTATACTTGTACTCTATTTAAATGGAAGTCATATAAAATAGAACTTACTAGGGGTTGAATTCCCCATTTAAAGTAGTCCAACATATTCTTTGGCCTGTTTAATTTTTGTAAAATAGATTAACAATATATTAATTTTTTGCCTCTGGATTCATCAGTCAGAATGTTTTTATTTCAGGCCTCTTTCTTCTGAAACCTGGCTGCCTCAGTATACTGCATTTCAGATTAAGTCTTCTCTAAACTTGTCTCTATCCAAGGGACCAAACCCAAAGTACCAAGTCAACGGAACAATACTTTGTAAGAATTTAAGAGATCTCTAGGTAACATTTACTGTCTGTGGTACAGTTTCTATGGTAGCAGCCTTTCAGCTGTTTCATTGCTGCTTTCCAGACTAGATCTGTATAAAGCAGATGGCAAGTGGGTTGCCATTTCAGTTTGAGTCATGCCAATTGAAATTGACAACCTCATGTTAAGTATGCTAATCCTTAATTGGAAAGTATATCCTGTTTGGAGTACTGAATTGCTGAGCTTTCATTGAAGAGGACTCTCTGCAAATCTGTTTTAATCTACTTGAATAAAGCAGACTACAGAAGCAGGGCAAATACCATTTTCTCTTGAAAAAGATTCATTGGGAGGAACTGTTATGATACTTAAGATTAGACAGGAGTTGTTTTTTGTTTTGTTGGGTGGTATTTGTTGTGTGGGGTTCTTTTGTTTTGTGGGGGTTTTTAAATTTTTATTTTTGTTTTGTTTTTTCGCTATTTTAAGGAAGAATGCCTTTTTGGACTTGAGGACAGTGTTTAATGAGGCCATAAGCATGCTGGATGAACTTCAAAATCCTGCAAGTTTGGCTTATGTTGACACCTTCAGTTTTTGAAAGTGGGCTCAAAGCCATACATCCAGAAGGCTAAGGAATCCTATAGGGGCTACTCCTGCTGCTCAGAGAACTGATAATCCTAAATAGTAGGCGGCATCCTATCTTCACATATTATCGGTAAGAAAAATTAATACTTGTTTAAGTTCAAGACACTGAATCCTATGTATAGATGTTAGACAAAAAAACCATAGAGCAGGATTTTTTTTCCCATTTTTTTTCCCTATGAAGATTTTTGAAGGACAGATAGGATAAATTGACTCAAATGTTTGTGGAAGGAGGGAAAAATTAATTGTAATGAACTTTCTTTTTTTGCAGTTTGAATGAGAAATTGAAGCAGAAGTTGAGGTGTTCATTTTAAGGAATAACCTTAAATGATCAGGTGATCTTCTGCAGTTTAATCTGCTTCAGTTCTTCTCCTTTACTCCTCACACTTAGTTTCTTGTCCAAATGAGAGGCTGGAGAAGATAAGTGCTTTCAAAGCACTTGAATTTTCTCATTTGAAATGAAATATTCATTTTGAAAGTTCAATGAATTTCATAAGGTACATGGTAAAATTCAAGAGTTTAAATCTCTGAAATAATTCATGGGGGGAGGATAGGCATGCTGGAAAGAGTATGAGCCATGTTTTAGCTAAAGATGGAATAAGGTCTTTATTGAAGGAGTTTTACATTATCCTAGGAGCTTTGTGTAAACAACATTCTGTTTTCTACAGATCTCTGCTAACCCAGCTACAGGGAGAGGGTGGCCCGTAACTGACAGGCCTAAGGCATAAAAAACTCTTTGTTAAAATACTGTGGCAATATTTGACTTGTTGCTTGCGCAGACTTAGTCAAACATTTAAAAGGTCTACCACTCTCCATTTACATTTTCTGCTCTGGAGTGTGTATTTTCTGATTTCTTGTGATGCTGTGATTGCTGCATGTCTGGCAATTTTTTCTCATCTGTACTTTGGCTGTATCCATGCTGGCTCTGCAAAGTGTTTCTCTTCTCTGTGGCTAGAATAAGCCATACGGATTAAAGTCTGTGGTTTGGCAGATAAAACCTATGAAAACCTATGTCTTTTACCAATGCTATATAATACATCTATTAAATAGTCCTGGTGTTAGATAAAAGGACAGAATCCTTTCATCTCAGACTGTGTAAAGAAGGTACACTTCAAGTTTGCTCTGATTCCTGTAACTGCTACATGGAAGCCAGGAGTCAGAGAAGTCATGATGTCACACAGGGACCATTTGAATTCCCACATTTCAGGCAATCCAACAGTTGATGGGTCCACAGATAAAAGGTTAGGAGGCTTAGATGCCTCTTGTCATTTATCCTATGGTGTCTGCCACTGTAAGTAGCCTTGAAGATTATGACTAGATTATTCAAGGATATCATCCTGCCATAGTCTGGCTAACAGACACAAATGTCTGAGTGTGGACAGGGCTAGCTGATAGTTTGATGGGAAACAGAAAAGATGCAAATCAAAAGACATGCACTTTTTTTTAAGCAAATGAAGCTTGAGCCTCTGTGACTACCTTTCTTGAGTTCAATCTCTACATTAAACCATCCACAAAAGAGGATTAAATTACATACGTGCTATGCATCACTTACAGATGAGCAGAATGAGTTCTGTAGAAAAATGTTTACCATTGTGACTGCAGCTGCAGAATTGGGCACATTTTCAGCTTTCAGATGAGAAGAAACATGGCTGGAAAAATAAAGGAAACCTGGCTGAAGCCCCTTTGCAGAAAAATGTTTCAATAAGCTGGTTTGGTTTATATTTTGTTCTACTTTTTCAGACACTTGCTGGAGAAGAACTTAACAATTCTATAGAGATTTGGTATCATATTTAAGTCTGTATTAATTGTTTTGCGTGCAGTCTTGTCCTACAGGTGCTATGTGAACAAAAATGATAGATAAGCAGTAAGCAGTATTAATAAAGTCCCTGAAATGGCAAACTCTTTTATTTAATCTTGCATAACAAAGAAATACATTATTTAAATATTTTAATTGATACAGATTCATAGACGAGACAATATTTAAGCTTTCAGAGGACTTCTATTTTTGATGAATCATTATTATATGTTAAACTAGTTCTGAATACAAATTGTTCTATTCACATAAAAATATAGTAGCCACATAATTTGCAGCTTGTGGGAGTGTTAGGGATCTGAAGGAATCATGGAATCCCAGGGAATCTCATTACTTCTTTTGAATTTCATCCACACCTTTGATCATATTTTTAGTCTTGTAATTGTAACCTTGTAATTCAGGTTATAGTTCAATAGAGTCTAAGAAATATTCAGTCGGTTAATTACTATCTGTGAAGGGCATAATTTTACCTCCCTAGAACAAGTTTTGAAACTGAGCAATGACTTCTATGCAGTAAAAACTGGAATCCGAAGTCATCAGTTGCACCTGCTAGCAAAACAACAAAAGACTTAAGCAGCACATGAAAAAGTATTTTAAAACATTGCATAAATAAGATTTGATTTACCCGTTTTGTTCAGTAAGGGTTATTGTTACTTTTAAAAATCTTCATGAAATAAATGCATTTTTATATATCCTAAAGTGAAATTTAGAAATTAAGGCACACATCTTAGTTCAGAGGTGCAAGTCCATAAAGACCTAGTGTATGGAAGCTGCAGTTAGAGCAAGAAAAGTGCCCAGTGGATGTGATGACACATTTGTAGAAAGAACAGCCAAAAGTACCAAAGACGACAAGAACAAAAGTTCAAGCATTACTTTGAACTTCTTGACACTGGACTTAAAGGAACCGATTCTTCATGGCCCCTGAAGAGACCAGTACTCTCAGAATATGGACTGGTGAGATTCTGCTACTAGCACACCACTGTTCAGAATTCTCTAGCTGTATATACACTTAGCAAAACTCATCTGTTAGAAGACAGCTTATATTTGTCTTGCTTTCTGAATATTCAGTTGTCCAGTATCCTGATGTAGGACTTCAGCAGTAGCCAGAAGTCTGTTCCAGCTTTAATTTAATGTAAGTATATTAAAAGATGTCAAATACAGGTATCTGAACTTCAAGGGTGAAATATCTTATATGAAAGACAGATTGCATCTGTTGAGTGGAAAAGTTTAAAACAAAGGTTTTGAAAACAGATCCTTTCTCTGCTCTGCTCACTCCGGGTAGAGATTTTTTTTCCTTCTTGTCTGAATTCATAGGTGAGGAACTCTCTGACTTCCATGGTTGCAACAAACTATATACAGCCCTGTCTCTGATCTTGGGAAAATTTCCTTCTTTCTCTTCTTTTGGCTCTGGGTTTGCTCCCTTTACAAGCATGTTCCCTGGTTCGCTCAGAGAAACTACAAGTTTTGCTCTCAGCCTATTTCTGTCTGCCAACAGAGAAGTTTTTCTCACCTTACCGTGTTTAGTAGTTTGTGGGGCTAGACCCCTCTCAAGGGTCTGCCTGACTTGTGATGAAGTGATCAGAATAACTTCTTCCTTGTTTTCCTATTGTACCATTTTAAAACAAAATGTAAAACACGAATTTCAAATAACCTAAGACACCACGTTTTGCACCCCTCAATATTTACTGCCAGACACACAGATTTGAACTGAGGTGCAATTGGTATCATTCAGTCAAGTTCCAGTCAAGGACTATGCATTTTCTCCTTGCAGTGTATTGTTTCATTATAAATTCAAATACATTTATAACTTTTGAACAATTGTAACCTCTGAAAAATCATTTTTGGTGTCAGTCTGCTCAACAACAGCACCTGGAATTTAATCACTCAGTCATGCATGGCCTGCCACTGCTACACTCTAGTGTGACCCTGTTGAGGGGAGGTATGGCTTTCCAGAGGTGTACTCTGGCTGAGAGGGAAAGTAAGGTGTTATTTAGAAAGCTTTAGTTTAGCATGTTCAGAATACTGACATGGTTCATGGTTTCATCTGTTGTCCCACATTTCAAAAACTGGCATGCTTTTGTAGATATGAGTGTGTGCCTGGTTTTAGCAATTCTTTGCAAATCCCTGGCCAGGACTTCCCACAGTCTGCCCATGGCCCAGGATTCCATTTCAGTCTCCTGAATCTGACAGTCCCTGCGCCAGTGCCACTGCAAGAGCATTGGTTTCCAGTGCCTCCCAGCTCTGCCTGCCCATGAGTCCTGCTGAATCCAGGTGCCATTGCCATGGGCTTGTCCAAGGGCCAGGTCACAGCCTCCAGGGTGCCCAGCTTCCTGCTGGTGAGGTGGGATGGGTGCTGGGGAGGAAAATGCCAGGTTGACAGGCATACTGTGGATTGCTTTGCAGAGTTTGTGTAAGTTATTTGATGTGTTTAATGACTAGGCCTAACTTTTGTGAAACTGCACAAGAATTATTCATGGCTAATGATATCTTGGCTATATTATATTATTTTGTGTGTGCTTTTGTATGTGCATGTGTATAAAATACACAACATTTTTAGGCATTTTGTAGTAGTCATCATATCTTTAACAACTGATTTGTAAGGGACATGTTTAAATGACACTAAACCCTACTATTTAGAGTATTAATGGATGTTGTTTCCACATGCAGCTCAAATACTGGGACATACTTCAGTACTTTGGGTATTTCTATGTGTCAGCACATGGAACAATACTCCCAAGAATATTTATGGTCTTGTCAAAAGCCACAGCTTCAACAACTAAAACTGAATAGTAATTAAGACAATTCATTCTGGTGGTGGAAAAATTTTGTGCTGTAGCTATAACATTTTGCAAATGCTTCCTTAATACTTTGTCAGTTCCTGCCATGTAGAAGTTGGGTAGCTCCACCAGGAATGTACTGGAATTGAAATCCATATGGAAGAAACATTGCCTTGTATGGGAAAAAGAATTCTGATGGGAAAAAAAATCAGTTGTTTATTTTCCAGCCATGAAGTTGGTTTCATACTAGGGAGATTCTCTGTGTGCCAATTGCTTTTAAAGAAATGTCTTAAGTCTCCTGCTGTTTCATTGTCATTCTTGGATTTGATTAAACTTGTGCAAATAAAGGCACCATGGATTAATATATTAGCTGCAAAACAACACAGTAATGTTGAAGATCTTTTCGCACAGTGGAAAGGATGGAAATCAACGAGAGCATGAAACAGAACATGATCTAGGGGAGAAAGTCATAATGTATGACTTGCAGAAAATATATGAGAAACCTAACTGGAATAAAAGCTTGTCACCAGGGAAAGAAATGCTCACCGTAATAAATTTTTCTATGGCTGTTTATGCTTTCAAGGTTATTTCCTTAGTCCATTGTTCAGGTTTGTGTCAGTAAACATTATTTACTTTCATATCCATTTATCTTTAGCTTCTGAAGACAGGTTTATTTAAATAACAGCCCTGCTATTGAAATTGTGTGGGTATGTGCACTTCACATAGAAAACATGGAAGAAGATGACCCCTGATCTTTCAAATGTTCTATTTCCATAAGCTTTCAGGCAGAATATGGGAGAAAGGAAGGGAAAGATGCTTATACTGAAAAATTTACTTAAAATTGAGAACACAATTCAGAGTAAAATATATTACAGCATATTTGGCTTCATCTTTGACTAAGATCATAAATCTAAGAAATTTCAGAGCAGAGTGTTCACATTCTGAATATCATCAAGACTGATGTTTTAGTTTAAATTTCTTACATTATTAAAGTTGACTGATGACAAAGCCAAGCATTGCTGCAAAATAGATTTGGCATTTTGGATAAACTGTTTCCTTAAAAGAATCTAAATCCTGATTGTCTCCTAAAACTTGTACTGCCATTAGTGTGAACACTCTCTCTGACTATATTATAATAAGGCTTTAATTCTGCAGTTAGTGAAATAGTGAAACAGCTATGGAGGATTTATAGAGCATTTCCTCTTTAATCCCCTTCCCTGTGTCTTTCAGGCAAAGTTTTCAGGATAAAGTGGGGGTATTTTTTTACATGTTTTTTGAGGTGTCTGTATTTGAGTATATGAGTACAGTTTATGAATATGAGTAGAATATTATTGTTTGGACTGTCTCTAGGATTGAATCTTCACCTAAAAGGAGATTTGGTCCCTGGTGAAGCAGTTGGACTCTATATCAGTATAAAGTACTGCTTTAGTTTCCTCTTACATTGTGTTTTCAGAATTTTAAATAGGAAAAAGCATTCTCAATCTAAACTAAGCTTGTCCACAAATGAAAATCATATATGTATCATTATGTATCTGTTTGACTGTGCTGGCATTTTTAGTGGAAGTAATGTCCATTTTAAGTAACAGCTATTCAACACAAACCTGAAGAGTGAGGGTTGCCCAGTAGTATTGGAACAACTTTTATTCTCCATCCACATACATGGATGGAGGAAAATATCTTCTCTTTGACAAGATCTTGTTTTTGAAATGGTCACTCCTATCTGATAAATACCTGGTGCTGTGAATGAGATCAGGTAATTTGTTTCTTTTATCAAGATATCTAAGTCATAGCAGGATTCTCTGATGTCTTCAATTTCTCTCAAAAAAATCCCCAAAAAAGTTCTGCTTTTTGTGATGTTTTAGGGAAATCTATTATCTGCAGTCTCTTAAACTTTGTCACAGTTTCAACTGGCAGTAGTAATGAGCTTCATGCTTCTTATAGGACAGGCTTCTGCAGGAAATCAATGGGCTGGTTTTTGGATTACCTCAACTGAGATTTTGGAATTTGAAATGGTTGTTCAGGTCCCACTGTGACTCATTCTTCACTTGGCAACTGACAAGGCTCTGTCCATGTAGCGGTCAGGAGCTGTAGTGGCCTTCCCCCTGTACCCCAGTTAGTCTTGCCTTTCACAGCCTGAACAATTACTGGCCAGTGTGCACCACTGTGTCTCCTGGTGCCATGGAGTTAAAATAGCTCCAAGCTATTAATGACTCCTCTTGCCTGTCCACATCCAAGCCATCTGGCTAGGCAAAACTGAAATATTGGGAGGTCAGCATAGATGTTCAAATTACCCTTACTGAGTCTTTGGAGCCTCTCAGGTCCCAGCTGTTTGGGATCTCAGCCAGTGCAGAACCCCTCTGGGAATTTTCTGCCCAGTGTAAAAGCCAAAGGTAGAAACATGTTGTGTCCTGACTGATCTCTTGATAATTCAAAAGGTAGATGAAAACACCAAATAACTTATATATATAAAAGAAAAAAAGTACTAGTTTCTAGATTAGTCATTGCTCATGGGAGGTCTGACTCATGAACACTTAAGGCTTGGGGATGGTAATACTGCAGTGTGCTTTCTCTTTCATACATAAAACTTGTATTCATGCAAAGTAATCATAGAAAAGTTATCCAGCTTGAAGTCCAAATTTAGAGTCACACTTGAAAGCTCAGATTGAACACTGGCAATTGTGTTATGCCTTTAAATGAAGTGTTAGAGATTACAGGGTAACACAAACTCTGCTATTTCCCTGCTCAGAACATGACAATCTGATTAATCTCTGCAGTTCCCATCTAAGCTTTCTCAAACGTGGGGGACAGAGTGGGGTGCTATGAGGCTGCAAAGGGGAGTGGCCGTTGTGTGCAGTGAACGGACCGGAGGGATACAAGCCAGCATCATAATGCCAGGTGTTAAGTAGTGCTGTTAAACCTAGGCTATGTTAAACATAGGCTAGGGTGAGCCTGTTTATGTGACTTTGAGCTGCCAAAGACTGGCCCTCAGCCTTGCCACACTGCCCCTTCTATATTATCTGTGTGATCTTTGCAGTGCCCACAGTGTCCTCTGTTGCACAGTACTGGTGTACGCAGACTCTCCCCTGCAAAGCTGCTACTGAAATCTTGCTGTGTGAGGATGTGTGGAAAGAACTGAGGGATCAGACACCAGTTTTCCTGATATTAACATCTTTCAGTCTCCTTTTGAGTTCTCAGAGCATCAGTGTATTTATCGGAGGCTGTTCACAGTTTGCAATATGGTGCCATTTAAGCACAAAGACGTCTCAGAGTAGCTGAAGCCTGGAACAGTGAGAGGCTGACACCGTTCAGAGGAGCTCCCCATGGGAGCCTGCTCTGATGATGCATTTCACCATTTCCAAGACACATGCTTTACAGCTGGACATGGGATATTGATGTTTTATCATATCTGTTGTTGCTCCTCACGCTTTTGGCTCTAAGTGGTAGAGCACTAGAGCTGAAGACAGCATGCCTTCTTCTTGTCAGCCTGTTCAAAGGAGAATTGCCCCACCTATGTTCCTAAATATACTCAAAGGTATTTGACTATAGTGCTTGTGAATTTACTCAATTAAAAACATGTATGCACAAAAGTTGGTGTATCTTTAGCAACTTTCTTAGTATGAGACAGAGCATCTTTTAGAAGCACCCACCTCTCTTTATTAATTTCAGAGGTAAGACTATTAGCTGTGAATAACTGTCTCAACTTTAGCACAAGAGCTGAAACCAGACCTGAACTGGGAGATGAAAAGCAGTGAAAGCATGTGATGTTTCTAGAATACGGTATTACTTTCATCAAAAAAACAACAAAACCCCCCCAAAAAACCACCCTCCCCCCCAAAAAAAAACCCCCACAAGAAAGAAAGAAAGAAAGAGAAAGAAGTTTAATTTCCTCAGAATTTGCTAGTAAGCTAAAGAGTGCAAAACTGTGAGTGATGCCCACAGCAGATTGTTTTCTGGCTATGTAAATCATCAAAGTGATATTGAACTGCTAGAATAGGCAGGCAAATGACAGCTTGATATCCAGTAAGCCTAGTGGACTTCTGTTTTGTCTTGGTTTGGGGCTTTTTTTAGCTCTTGAGTTCCTCCTCGCTTCATGAGTAGAGACAGAAATTCTATGAACAATTTGAAAGTGGGAAAGCAAAAAGGAAAACTACTGGTGCAAGACAGCATAAACAATTGATCCATATAAGTCATTAATTTGTCATTCATTTGATCTCTTTCTTTATGCAAATTCACTACAACTTGAGGAAAAATTACTTGTAAATAAATTATTCAGGAAGATAGAAGCCTATCTGAACTACATGTGATATTGCAATATGCTTAGTTACTTAAGCTGTTGTTTCTTTAAACAAAAAAGAACCCCTGGATATTCATAATCATTATAATACAACCATTGTTAGCTTAATATTTGGTGGGTTAGTTTTCTGTTTTTCTCTTTCTTTTCTTTAATTTTTTTCCCAAGTGTATCCAGTACCAAATATTTCCATTTATTTAGTGATGTGAAAAGAATTAAAGACCGATATTATCTCTGTACTAAAATATTTGAGCTAAAGAAAAGACTGACTCTAATGCCAACCTTCAGCTTTAACTTTTTTATCTTTAATTAATGTCTTTGTTTTCTAATGCTTGTAAAATTTATTATATAGTTGGAAAAAGAGAGCACTATTCTTTGGATACAATACAATGCAATTTTAAAAGAAATCCCGAAGTCTGAATTTCTCCTTTAGTTGCTGAATACAATTTTAATTTGACTGGGCAGCTCCAAAGCACGCTTAGTGTATGAAGAAGAAATGAAACAGTAGATGGCGCTCAATAATGTGCAGGATTTTTAATCACTATTTAGAAACAGTAAAACCTGTTCTCTTCAAACCAAAGTATGGGTAAATTTAGTGGCATCAATGCTATAAATTACATAATTCTAATCTCCAGTGAAGGAGTCTGCTACACAAATAGCAGGCTGATTAGAGATTAGAAGCCCAGTCAAACTGTGAATTTTTCCTTTTTTTTTGCAGTGGAAATGCTGTTGAGAGGTACATTTGTCAGGTTACTGTTAAATATCCTCAGTTATATTATTGTTTGTTAATTTGTTCAGCTCTGGATTTACTTATTGTTCTTTGGTTTTTTTATCAACAACCATGACAGTCTCAACTACTAAATTTTTATAAAGAGGTAAAATATTTGGCTTGACTACAGAATGGTATCTAATTTTGACTTACTGTGTTTAAATGTGGAAACACTAATTTTTAAGATTTTAAAAAAATTTTTTCTTGTAAAGTAAGTTTCTGCTGGTCAATCTATAATATGGGGTGTCTCTATGAAATGAAATAAGGAGAGATGAAATCTATCTCTCCCAGTATTTTCCAGTGACAAAAGAATTCTCACATCCAGTCTACTGTGGTCTTATAGAGAAAGTCCCTTTTGTGAGATGGAGGAGGATTAGGTGCTACTCTGATTTACAACTCTTAATATAACTGTTTGTTAAAACTTCTGAGCCTAAAGTCAGGTCTTAAGTGGGAAGATGGATGAAAGTTAAGGATTCTAGCCCGAACTTCAGAAGCCCAAGTTCAGTCCCTTTCTGCCCTTAAAGATGTCCTGTGTGGCCTTGGATAACTTTTAAATGCTCAGAGAATACAGTGCCAACAGCCAGACATCTCAGTCTGTGCTGAAGGTATGTACTTTAGTCCCTCTGTGCCCAAATCCTCCATTTATAAAATGGAAAGACTAAGACAGCTCTACTTGCAAGGATAAATGTTACATAGTACAGCTATTACTGTACTGTGGGATAGGAGGTAGAGAAAAGTACCTAAAATTGATATTTAACTCAATCCATTTGAGGGACTGGTGATGGAGGGAAGCTTTGTCCTGTAGAGCACAATGATGGCACTTCTACATGTATGCTAATCAACCTCCCTAAAATACCAGAAATATGGACAAAAATACTGAGTTGTTCTCTTTTGTAAGAGTTATTTTTTTGAAAGAGACTATACAAAGTCATAGTTCACTGAAATTCAGTGGGAATTAAATTCTGCTACTGTCCTTTGAAAATTCTCTGAACATATAAAGACTCAACAAAAAACCTGGAAATCAGAATTTAATTTTATGCATGACTATATTTTTATTTTTTCAAAAGCTTATTAATTGTAATCGGTGAAGAGAAATCTTGATGAAATCTGTGTTGGAATACTGATGGCTGCTTATGTAACTGTGCATCCAGTCTAATGTGTTACAATAGGTTTTTTGGCTGTCCTAATTTCTCTTTAAGACTAGCCTGTTTCCCTTTCATTTTTAATATTCCACCCAATCTTCAGCTTCAGTGCACAATTTTAGATGTCTACCAAATTCAGAATGACTTAACCTTATGCATGGTTAATGCCAGCTCTTCCTCCTCTGAGATACCATGAATCACCATGTTCTGTAATGGTGTAATTTTCTGGGTTATTTCTCATATGAGGTGTTTGCTTTCCAGGCTCCTGTTAATGTTCAAGATACCTGTTTTCTTTCTTCAATCAATGGTTTCATTGCAAAAACATCTGGGCTGGCCCACTGGTTTAGCTTCCAGCTAGAAGCACTGGAAACATGACTGTCAGACCCGTCATAAACTGGAAATGCTCCTGTCTTTATGTTGACATTGGCACTGAAACTGCTGCACTGAAACAATAAAACCTGGACCCAAAGGAAACAGGAAGTAAAACTGAGTTTTAGAGCAAAATGAGAAAAACTCATTTCTAAGAAATAGAATTTGTAATAAAATGTCTACAGCTGTGATTTTTTGGGGGAAGAAAGAAACTCTTGAAACTCTTCTCTCAGTGCAAAGCCTTGCCAGCCTTGTCAGAGAGCAGAATATCAAAATGTGTGGTGAGTTTCCCTTCTCTAAAAGTCAAACCACTGCATTTCTAGACACTGAATGACTACAGTAGGCCCTGTCACCTCCTGGACCACTCTGTATCTCCTTTCTTACCTCACATTTGTCTTGTCTTTTTTAGGTTAAGAAGTATCTTTTCTTTTTGCACATTTCTGATGCCCAATTCCTTCTGGGTAGTGCTGGAAACCAACAGCAAAAAGTGTTCTGGCATAAAAAAAGAAAAAAAATCTGCTGTTGTAGTGGCAGTATCAGTTGAGGAATGTTAACTGGTACTCCCTCGGTGCAATTCAGTAGAATAAAACAAGTAATGTTTTGACAAATACACAGAAGCAAGTTTGGACAGTTTTCCTTGTAGCTCTGAGGGTATATTTTGCAGAAAAACAAGACAAGCATGGCTGAAATATTTTCAAACCTATTCATAGGGGAATATTAATCTCCAGGAAGCACAATAAACACAGACTTTGATTTCCTTTTCCTTCCTTTTATAGACAACCTAAGAAATGCTGCAGAAAATGAGGAAACCAGAAGCCAGACAGGAAGCAATATACAGATACTGAAGCACTGCAGGTCTTGTTAGCATTAGATAACCATATGGCTCTACAGAAACCATAGAATAACAGCCATCCTAATTATAGATAAGTGATGAAAGGAAGCTTAACATTAACCCCATTAGAACAGCAGCTGAAGAGATCTCATCACAATGGAAAAATGCAGTAGGAGTGGAAAGGATGTCCTAAGAATTATACCTAAAGACCATGGAAATCTATATTTGGTCTTAAAATAGTTGTGCTAGCTTGACTGGATTTTAATGTACACTAGCTTTGTTGTAACTCTTGTCAGAGTAACATCCTGGTCCCTTGCCATAGATAGCATTTTTCAAACAGCTGCAAGTTTTGCTACCTGCTGTTCATGTCTGATGATGTGGGCTGTATGTTTGGGGTTTTTCTGCAATCATGACATTAGTCAGCTTATTGAAATGCTAGATATTTCAATTTTAAGCTTTGCATACTTTTATGTGGGATGCAATTCACTTCCCTTTAGGCTATTTCCTGGGGCTAGGCAGCATTTCAGGGTCTGCAGTAACCCAGCTCCTGATGTCTTCTCTGCTGACAGTATTCTGATATTGTAGCCTATCATTGTTTCACAGGGCTGAAGATCTTTTGTTTCAAAGTAGCTGAGGAAAGGTGCTGGTGGAAACTATCAAGTGCTTTCAGTGCCTTCATGTCTTGACTTTGACCCTTTACCAATCTATTCTGCATTGACTTTATCTACGGGAAAAACCTCTGGCCCACAATACAGACTAAAATTATACTAGAATTTCTGGCATATAAATTTTTCCGGTAGAAGAGGCTTGAAATCTTAGCCAAGAAGTAATAACTCATGATGCTTTTGTTTCTTTTCTGCTATAAGTCTGGAAAACGGATGAATTTTCCTGCTTGTGTACATCTACTATATGAAGATCCATGTGGTTACCCCAGTTTATAGTCATAAAAAATGGAAACCAACAAAGAAAGTCCTCTGTCTCTGTTTATAAATGTAACTCATGCTTTGCCAACATTTCTGTCATATTTCTTATATCTCTTTTCATATTCTGTGTTATGAGTAAGCAGCAAAGAAATTACCAGCTATCATGTGCTCTTAGTGTGCTCTTAATTTGTTTATTTTTCTAAAAATCATGATCCTTTCTGATTTCATTTTTGTCAATTCTCAACAGACCATCCAGTAACATTGTTGAAATACAAACTGGAGTTGTCTTGATGAGATTTTGTTTGGATCTAGATCCAGTCTGCAACAAATTGTTATTCGTGCTGCATTAGAGAATGAGTCAGTACTTCAGATTTGACAGGATTAATTCCCTAAGTAGTTTTAGATTTTGGCTGTAAAATACCTAAAAAAAAAAAAACCTGAAAATCTTTTGTGAATAATGTCTAGCATCACTGGTCATGACATATGTAGATTCATTTGTCATGAAGTTTAAGAAAAAAGATATTTTAAGCAATTCCATTACTCCTCCAATCAAATCCTGTAATGAAATAGCTTCAGGTTTTGAAGTAAGGTTCAAGCTTGATTAACTAACGACATTTTCAGCTGGCTTGCTGGAAAAGGAAGTGGGTCCGAGTATCTGGGTGATGTCATAACAGATTTCTGATTTCAGAGAGATATAGTGGGCCTTGTAAACTAGGTTATCATGCTTATGTTAGCTAATACGTAAAGTCACACTAAAATGGGTATTCAGTACTTCAGGGAATTACTACAGTGTTTAGACCTCTGCCAGGAGTACAGAGACTAGCCAACTACTCTGGTGCAAGAGTTATCTCAAAGAAATATTCCAGTCTATATTTGTGTGCCAAAAGGTAAAATAATGAGCCAGTTCCCAGGAACTAAGGAAATTGCTGAAGGTAATATAGTACTAGATTGCTGCCTTCTGGAACCTAACAGAGGTGGAATCTTGCACAGGTTTTTCCTCCAGGAATTTTCCATCCAATGTACTTACCAAAAGAATCCTCACTTTGAGAGAACTCAAGAAAATAGCTTCTTCCGTACTCTTAAGCCCCTTGCAGTCATACAAAAGAAAGTAACCAAAATGAATGGGTTAATATATTCTGATCAACTTCACATGAGGACACAATGCATTTCAGCAGAATCACACTTGACCTTTAAATAAATCTATAAACAATGCCTGTAAAATGTTAGCGGATGTTCTGTAACAGAAGAAGCAAAGTTCATTAAAGATTTGTACAAACAGTTTGGACATATAAACCAACCGAGCAACTGCTTGGTTGTGGTCATCTGAATCTGAATCTGTCTGGGTTTCACAAAACCTCATGTGACTCTGTGCAGGACTGTTAACATTGAGGGGATTGCTCCTTCTCTTCTTTCTTTCTTTTTTTTTTTTTTTTTCAAAATTAATTTCCATAGTGAAATTGATATTGTGAGTCTGAATGAGATATAGTTGTTGTGAATACCCTGAGGGCACTAATGGTCCTTATGGCCCTATCACCTGTACATGAGACCTCTATCCACACCCACTGCCTGTGGGCCCAGGGACTCCTTTTCAACTCCACCTTTGCTGAGAGGAAATTAGGTATTTCGTTTTGGGAGGACCTAATCTATTATGTTAAGTAAAACTAAGTTAAATGAAAATATCCATCGAGCCTCAAAACAATCTTCTTTGATTAATGTTTGGGAACTTGTGAAGCTTTTGATGATTCCAGGCTCGTAGAATACCTCAAGTTGGAAGGGACCCATAAGAATCCAACTCCTTGCTCCTCGCATGACTACTTAAAGCATAGAGTGCAGCTTCACTGTATGCTCAGCTATGCTGCTGCAATTCAGATCCCACATCTGTATCGGATTCAGTTTCCAACATTCTTAGCTCATTTGTAGATAGCCTGTGTTTCTGGTCAGATAATCAGGATTTTTCTCAACTGAACTATGAGGGTAGTTTGGAAGATATCATGACGTGTTACCTGAATTTCACTGGAAGATTTTCATTAAGTACTCCAACTCAGAAAATGTAATGATGTCATCATTGCTGCCAACAATTTCTCCATGACAACCTTGTGTTCTGTATTTCAGAGGTCTTCACAACTTTCATACAAAACATTTTGGAGTACTTAATAAATATTAGTTATTCTTTGAATACCTTATTTCTTACCCATACCAAGACTCAAAGCAAAACTTAGGAGCAGAGTGCCCCACAACAGCTGCATACAAAGGAGAAGCCCATGTGTTTCCATAACAAATGACCTAGCAGCAAGATATAAGAAATTTGCACTGGACTTTGCACTGGAGTTATATCATGTGTTGGCAACTTTTAAAAAAGTCAGTATAGGTTGGCTTGCATCAGGTGTCCTCAACATGAGAACAAAATGTAAGTATCCTGCTCCTGCTATATTTTCTGACTGCTATAAGTGACACTTTCTCTGGAGATTTTTCTCGTGAAATAAAACTGAGTTATTTCAATATTTCCAGATATACCCAAGAGTTTTTACTCAAACTCTTAATAAAAGTGCAAGACAAACCCTCCCACAATCCATTGCTCCATTGCCATTTTTGTCATTCAGCATCAGTACAAGGCATTCATTCAATTACAATGTATCTTCATACACAGTTGCCATCAGGAGACCTTTACCTAGACTGTAAGAATGGGTTGTGCAAACACTTTCACAGTCCAGAATGTTGCAGTTAGATTCTGTTACAGTTTACCATCATGTGACTTGCCTTAAATTTGTGAATGCTTATAGGGTTCTAAAGTATTCTAAAAATTTGTTTTCTTCCCAAATAGAGACTGTGAGTTGAAATTTTGACACATATAAAAGAGTTATTTAAAAAAAGCGATCCAGAAATGTCCCAATAAATCCATAAGAAGTAGGACGGTACAAAAGTATTATAGCAAAGAATTATTTATATGCTCCTGGTTATGTGTCAGGTATAGCTCTTCTCTCCACAGCCCTTTTTCATAGTATTATATTTTCCTATCCCATTAAGGACTATTTTCTTTACTATTCCACTATATTGTGTGCTTTTGGGCATATGGGTTTTGATTTGTCATTTAAACTTTACTATATTTCGTTCATTATACTGCTAATATTATGAAACACATCATTATACTCATACTGAGTGTCACAGCTCCACAAGATCAAATCTCACCACTCTTGTGTCTGAATCAGCTCTGAATGAAACCAACATAAAGAGTATTTCTCCTACTGCCCTGCCCTTCCCCTGACTGTCACAAAAGATGCTAATATGGTTCTGCTCTTTTTCCCATTCTTTCATCCATGGGAAAACTTTGATAGTTGGTCTCTACATTTGTCTGCTGGATTCTTTTCTGTGGCATACAGCTCAGGAAATGCCACTTCCATCCCTCTCTGGATTCTCTTTGTCTGAAAAGCAATCAAACAAACCCAAACAAAGCATATTCTTAATCCTAACAATTGCTAAATTTCAGCTCAAGACAAGATTTTCCTTAACTGACACATAAATATTTATGTATAATTTTATGAATACTGAAGTGAACACTTAGATTCTTCATAGAATTCTTGTGAAGGAAAATTCTGCTATACTGTGTTTGTTTTCTATTGAACACACTTGCAGGATTTATGATTATTATTGTATTTTAATTGTTTTTTCTTACATTGTGGCTTTAAAACCCCTTAACTTTTTATCCATTCTGTGTTTGCATTGTCACAACAAAATATAGTCATGCTGCTAGTGAGTTATGAGAATTGCTGTTGATTATGCTTACATACTATGTAAGTACTTACTTACTTACTATGTTAATAGTACTACATTGTCTACACACTGTTACTCCATTAAAGATAAGCTGGTGTTCCAATAGTATCTCATTTTACCTAATAGAGTGAGGACCGTGGATTTATTTTTTTGTTTTACAACAATATGAATTTTATGAAGAATGCTACCTTGTATAGTTGTACCTATATTACAATGGCTGCAACTCATGTTTTCTGAACTAGCTTTACATTGTTTACTGGGGTAAAAATGACAGTACAGCACAGAGCAGTTGGATACTCAGTGTAAGCCAGCCATCCAAATTCATACTAAAGATGTCAAGTGTTTCTTACAGTCAAAGATGATCTCAATGCTTCTGCTGGCTCATGCATGTGTATCAGCAGAATTGATACCAGCCACTTGTGAAGGTGGGCTATGTGGCCTTTGGGGGTCTTTCAGGAGCATTTCAGAGCCTTTTGGGGTCCTTCTTCACTATATGACTACCACCATGTGCAAAGAGTGGGTCGATGTAATTGAATCTGAAATTATTAAACTGATTGAAAAGTCTTGAAATTTGAAAAATAATGCCTCTGGTTTCTTTTTGAGGTGGAGGGGTTCTCACATTTCACTTCAGTCTGCAGTCCGACAAGTTCCTGTAGGAGGAAATAACAGCAGAAACTCACAGCCAAACTGAGTAGTAACTCTGAGAAAATTGAGTAAGTAAATGGAGTAAGGGAATGAAAAGAAACATACAGTCCATCCCTCAAATTAGTGAAAGTCTGACAGTCCTTCTGTAACTATAGAAAGCGAGTACAGTACAAGATAGAAAGAGACGGAAAAGTTAAAGGAGAAAGCCCTAGTGACATTTTAACCTGTTGACCTCCATCAACTAACAATCACCTCAGAATTTAACCACCATGCCAGAATATTTTTTTAGAGAAATGGAAAGCCCATTCCTCTTGCTTGTGGTTAAACCTCAGGAAGGACCATGAACAGATCAAAATGCTGAGAGATCATGTCAGCTGTCCATTTGGATCAGTTCTTCCCCTGCCTGTGCAGGTGGATGGCTGCTGCTTGCTTTGTACTGTAAGCTGGTGGAATGAATGACAGTGTGGAAGGAGTTGAACATCCTATGCTGGCCATCAGATGGACTGAGAAACCTTGGGAGGCTTCATCTGAAACTGTTTCCCAGATGCTTAGTCCAGTCTACAGGAAGGATGCAAACCCTGGAACAGAAAGGCTGGAATTAACCTTCTCTGTGGTAGAGTATGTTAGGGTGGACCTTGTCTGACCTGCTGCTCAGGTCTTGAAACCTGAGAAAAGTCCTTTAAATGTAGCAATTGTTTTAAGTTGTCTTTCTAGATTGTCGCAATGACCGCCACTGACCACTGCCCAGGCTAGCTCCTGTGGTGTGCGACAGGAGTGGGGAGCAGCTGGAGGCTCTTGGCTTTAAAGCTGCTCCTCAGGAGTTCAGCTCTGCCCACGGGAGCTGAAGCTCCAGGCACAGTAGCTGTCAGCGGTCCCGACGAGGGAGAGGATAAAAAGTAGCAAGGATGCTTGCCACACAAGATAATCCAAGATTATTGGACAACTCCCAGAAGACAAGCCTCCAGCAGCTCCAGGGGACCCCTTATAAAGGGAGGTGTTACAATGGGGATGGCATAACTGGGGACCAATAGAAATCTCTAAGGGAGGGATATGGACGAGGATAGAGATTTCCTTGGGCCAATAGCCTCAAGGGGAGGAGGGAAAGGGAATCACATGCCCCAATGGGGCCTTGAGGTTTAGGGGATTTCCAAAGGGGGCAGTATCTAGAGGGGTAGGGTCTCGGGGGATTGATGGGGACCATATAAGGGTAAATTGGGAGGTTTCAGATGATGGACACTGGACCTTCGGGAACAACAGGAGGGATTTGGGTGATTGATAGGGAAAGAGCCAGAACAAGGGGAGGAGAACAACCATGTAGGGAGCACCGGGGGAGCGGCTTGGGTCTGGGGCAAACCAGCTGGGAATAGGAGTGGGGAAGGTTAGGGATGAACCATTGGGGTACAGAAAACTTATATAAAAATACAATAAAGGTATCGCATCACCACACTAGATCCATATGTAAAGATGACTTATTGTGAGAATACATCGTATTTCAAATGAAATTTGTGAAAAATGTTGCAATTGAGTTTATTTCAGTATTTCTGACATTCTTGCAAGCAACATTGAATAGGTTCTTGTGCAGACAAGTCCAGAGAAAATATGTGGTCTAACCAGAACACTCTCCTTCTGCAAAAAAAAATCCTGGAGTCATCTTAACTTGCTGTGCTTCAGCTTTCAGTAAACTGAGTTGAAAGTGTTCAACCCTACTCACGGTTATGGCCAATAATTGAAGAATAATCATGTGAAGATGCATATCACTATATCCATCCGATAATTAATAACACTCAGGTTACCTCAGTCACTTCCTTTAATGAATGATTTTATATCCCAAGCACTTGCAGCTATTTAGCATTTGAAATATGTTAATGTTCTGAATATTTGATGGTAGAAGAACATTTGAATAATTTACCATAAATATTTTTCAGACATTTTATTGTTGTTACCAAATCTGGCGTGGCCCATTTTCTGCATCATATTGCCTAAAACTGCAGCTGCATATCACAAACAAAAGAGGATTAAAGCTAGAGCAGCACATTTCTGGATTTGCATACAATCTGTTTTACTTGCTGTCAGACACCAAGCAGCTGGTATGTCTTTTGGGAAAGGTGTACCATTTCCTTTTAAACAAACATGGAGACTAAAGTGCTAGAAGTTATTTATTTAGTAATTTATGTCAGCACCTCGACACTGCAGTACTTACTATATGTCTGAAAAGCAAACTATAAACAAACTACTGATGAAACCTGTAGGCCCTCTGCATTAAATATTATTTCCACTTTCCCATGAGTGCAAAGGTAAGTTAAAAATGTTTCAAATCAGATAGGTTTATATCTTTATCATTACGCTCTGATGGACTGCTGGCAGGAGCCTTGGCCAGCCATAAAAAATCTGCCATGAAAAATACTTCATCAGAAACCTGGAAAATTCAAACCTAGAGTCATAACGGCGACATAGTAGAACTAAATTCTATATACTGTAGGAGGTAGAAGAGGTAGGGAGCTCACACATAAATGAATTTCTTTTAACAGATGAAAGAGTGAGAAATTATACATCTACACCAGCGGGAAATAGTTGCAGTCTTCAGGCGCACAAAATGGAAGATATCTCTGTAGCTTCTGGCACTTCTGAGGGTAATATGATACTTATGCAATGTGGCATTCAACCACACTGCAAAATGCCAGCAAGAGAAAACTGAGGAAATTTTTTTCCTTAGTGATTCCTTACAGTTATTGAATTCATTCGCTAAACATCTATAGTTCCTTAAAGAAAGGAAAACAAGTCTGTCATAGAATTACAGAATCAGAACCATATAAGGGCTTGTATTGGAAGGGACATTAAAGATCATCTAGTTCCAACCTCCATGCGGTGGGCAAGGACAGCTTGCACTAGACCAGGTTGCCCAGAGCCCCATCCAACTTGGTCTTGAACACTTCCAGGGATGGGGCATCCACAGCTTGTCCGGGTGACCTTTTCCAGGGCCTCTCCACCCTCACAGTAAAAAAATCTCCTCCTGATATCTAATCTAAACCTACTCTCTTTCAGTTTAAACCCATTTCCTCTTGTCCTGTGATTACATGCTCTCATAAAATGTCTCTTCCATCTTTCTTAAAGGCTGCCTTCAGGTTCTGGCAGGCCACACCCCAAGACCTTCACTTCTCCAGGCTGAAAAATCCCAAGTCTCCCAGCCTTTCCTCATAGGAGAGATGCTCCATCCCTCTGATCATTTTCATGGCCATCTTCTGAAGTTATTCCAACAGGTTCATGTCCTTCCTGTGCTGGGACCCCAGAGCTGGATGCAGCATTGCAGGTGGGGTTTCACATGAGCAGAGCAGAGGGACAGAATCATCTCCCTTAATCTGCTGGCCACTCTGTTTGGATGCAGCCCAGGATAGGTCCTTAAAGAAACAAAAACAATATGGACATTGGTATTCTGGGGAAAGCTGAACCTAAGTATGTTTTGGTAGGAGAATATTGCAGTTCCTTTTGGGGAAAATTTATGGCACAGATAGAGATACTTTCTATTTTGTGTGCCGAAATATTTCTGTTTTAAATGATACACAGGTGCTTAAAATTGAGAATAGACTGACCAGTGATGACCTGTATAGTGAAAATTAGGTGTTTTAATGTGCTCTCTTAATGTGCCTGAATTTCTCTATATACCAGGCCAGCTCATGAATGGGTGTATGAAGGAGCACTGGACAGAAGAAGGGAGGCGGTGCAAATATGTATAATTTCTGAATGCTTTAGTTCCATTTTACTTGTTCAGTCTGTCCCGTTACATAGCAGGCCATAAAGTTACATTCATTGTTTGCATTCACAATGTGAAGTGAATGAGAATATTTCCTTTGTTTCTTGGTACTTTTCAGAATGGAATCCTACTTTTGTTGAAAGTCCTGACCAATGGCAAATTTTCTGCAGTCGGTCGATAAGCTCTTCCAGGATCTAGATTGGAAAATTTCAAATCTATTGATTTTAACTAATTATTGAAATGTTTTTTGGTGTTTGGCAGATTTGAATGTCCTCACATATGAATCGGATAAACATGCAGAGTCTCCCATGATAAAGTCATTTTTACCTAAAGACTTTCCCTCACAAAGCAGGCCGGTTCTACTGTGGCTTCACACCCAAAGTGGTGTAGCAATGTTTGAAGATGAAAAAGAGAAAAGAATCCATGTCTCCTGCCTCTTCTTCCCATTCTAGATGGTGAAATGATAGCAAGAAGCAGAATCTTATCTTTTTAAGGAGGCAATAGTTGTTAAGGACTTGACTCTTATAAAAATGCAGCCTTGTTTCTCTACAATTTTGACAATAGGAGTGTGAGTTATGTATTTTTGCTGATGGATGAATATGTAGGCCTATCATACTGTATAAGTTTGCTGTTTGTCCACAGAAAATAAACATATTCTTGCAAAGGTACAAATGCAAATAGAGTTGAAATTGAGTATCAAAATCTGGTCAGGAATTAAGACATTGTGGGCAGAAAAGAAAGGTTTCATGATTCTCTGTTTCAGTGAGTCTGTGAAGACAGCGCTTTACTTTGGCAAAAAAACACCCACCAAAACCATCTAGCCAACAAACCAACCAAAAAATCCCACCAAAAACGGCCAACCCAAACCCAGAAAATTTTTTTGTTTCTAGTACTTGCCTGACATTTCCTTTCCAAACCCAAGCTAACTATAATCAAACAAATTTGGGTGCTTTACCACAATGAAATAAGATGCAAGGCCTGAAAGTGAGATTTAAGATTTCTGTGTTTTTTACTGACTGTGTCTTATAAATTAGTAAGACTGGTTTGTTTTCATTTAGAGCCATTTTCTTTTTCTATTTTTTTTGTCTTGTGTCATATTCATGTGTATTCTAAAAACTCTTACAAAAGAAAGTCAATTCTATCATTAGATGACTGCTCTCCGAATATAAAATATTCCACAGAAGACAAATAAGCTAGGTAAGAAACAAAAACTGTTTCTCTTTATAATGTTATAAGTAAACTGGCAAATTGAATGAGAAGTCTAACTACATGATTATATTCAGATGCTAAGCAAATAGACTTTAAGTCCTTTGTACTGCATTTGAAAACTCCCTAAACTTGTTTCCCAGATCCCAAGGCAAAGACGTATGGTATATGTCCAACGGTGTGATTTTGCTGGCAATAAAAGTACGAATAATGAATTTCCTGCACATGGTGAATCCGAGATCACTAGAGATGCTTTCAGATTACTTTTCTGTGTGTCTTCTGTGAAGACGGGTAATGAAACATATAGAAAAATTAATCCTGCTTTAATCACTGAATTGCACCTACACATGAAAAGTGCCAAATGCTTTCACCACTGGAGAATGTCTTTGATTTGTCTGCTGGATTATGTAGATTTAGCAGTGTCAGCTCACTACTTTAAACAACAAATGTACTTGGATCTGACTGCCTGGAACATCTCCTTGGGAAAGAATATCTATTTGGCTCTTGCACTTCCCAGACCCTTGTTATAAATCTAGTTTTGATTTACAGACTATAGATGTTCTACTCTGAAGCAGATATTTCTTCAAAATATTGAAATAACATCAATCTAAAAAATAAGGGAAATCCATGATTAAGGCTGTCATCTCATCCTTGTGTTGTTATACTCTGCAGGAGGATTAGTAAGGTTTGAGAAGAACATCTATATTTGATACTAAGCATATCCTGTGAGACATAATCTGCAGAAATATTCCTGAAAGCCAATGTAGTGGTTTGGTTCAAAATATCCGTTACTTACTTATTTCCCTTTTGTGAGATAAGAATTAGGAGAAAGGAAAACAGGTTCAAACTTAAATGGTTGCGATATAAAGAAAGAGTTTTATTACTAATAGAATTAAAAGTAAAATGAAAATAACAAGAAATTAAAGCAAACCCCCGCCCTTCTAGCACTTTCCTCCTTTTACCCAGCTCACACAAAGGATAACAGAACATGGGATTTTTGTCAGTGTTGCAGTTCTTGAAAAGTCTCTCTCTTATGCTTAAGGAAAAAAGGGTTTTCTTCTGCTTCACATGGTCCCCCAACTGCCACCAACAGCAGACCCTCCCGGAAACAATCAATCTGCTGTGGTGTAAAACATCTCTCTCATGAAAAATCTCACAGTTCCTTCACGCTGCAAAACATGAGCCATCACATGGGATTATTAATCTTTTTAAGGATGAGTTATTTTGGCCTGAACACAAAGGCTTTCTTTGCCACAAGTCTCTAAAAGCCTCTCACTGCTTCTGTATAGCCTGGCATAGGCACTCTTCACAATCTTCACGGGCCACACATGAATTCTCCATCCCCCCATGTACTTCAAATGGATTAAAGAGACAAACAGTTTGTGATATTACAGTTTCTTACCATGGCCTGCAAGAAGTGTTTTTAAGCTACGCATGAGAAACGCGGCACTGCCCTTTTCTCTCCTGTCGCCATGCTCAGCTCCGTCTCACATGACTCACTTCTCTTTCTCTCTGACCCTGAAGCTGCCATGTTGAAGAGTGTTCTTGTTCAGGCTTCATGGTGGAGAAAGCCTTGCTCCCTTTGTGCTGCTGACTGCATAGAAGGAGACTGCATGTCTCCTTCAGTTCAGTGTGAAGTGTGCTGGCTGCAGACAGGAGGCTACGCCGACTCTTGTTGGCTCCGCTGGCTCCGCGTGGAGGAGGGGGACCCACCGGTCCCAAAAAGCTGTGCTGGATGGGTTTCAGTCCCCCCCCAGCGACGCAGGGTCCGTGCCGTGGCGTTGGGAAAGGGGGGGGGGGCCAGGGGCCCCGGCCTGGCCTGGCGGGGCCCGGAGGCTCAGAGGACCCCCCCCACCTTCCTGCAGGTGAGCTGGAACAAAAAAAATTCCCGCCTTTCTGCATGGTTTAAATATGTAAATTGGGAGAAGCGTCATTAGTCTAAAAGACTGTCCATCAACTCAAGTTCAATCTACTACGGCTAAGAATAGAATACTCCCCAGAAAATTTGGTTGAGAATTTGAAGTAAACTCAAGGCCCTCCAAAGGCTCCATGTTTTGACTTATGACAGTGCATGATGGGGCAGTTTCTGAAGTACTTGACTGTGACATGAATCAAATATTTAGTTGTGGAGTTACTCACACATGCATCAGAAATGGAGGCTAGTCAATAGATTTCCCCCATTCTATTAGTAACTGCTTTAAATAGTAATTCAGGATTGAAACAAACAAGGAAAAAACAAAACAATAGGTCAGCCTGCACTAGCTAATTACCTTATTGACATGCAATGTATGAACATGCTGTGATCTGACCCCACCATTTGCCCCATGTACTGGTTTTACTGTGTCCAAAATGTCAGGGAAACATTTCCTCTAAATGGTTGTTTTGTTTTCTTATGTGTGTGGATAAGAGCAGTTCTTGAGACCAAAAGTGAGCTTAAGGCATTATAATCTACAAGTACTTCAGAATTTCTGGAGTTGTGTTAGTGGTTCTAGATAAATGAAACAGCAATTTTCAGTTGTCATCTGCATTTTCTTGGGAAAGAAAAAAGGTTCTTTTCAAGTTGAGGATTTTCGTGTTTGTTTTCTGGTAGAAAGAGAATTTTTTTGAAAGCCTGATGTTTCATAAATTAACACGGTATGCCATCTACCATTATATTTGTGCTGGTAAATGTTTCCCATTACTTTTGTTGTTCAGCCGGAAAGCTGCATTTCTTCATCCATCATGGGGGCAGAGTTGAGGTTAGGTCAAACAGTGCATGCAAAGTGTTTTTCAGCTGTTGTTTAAGCAAGCTTTAGCTATTTCTGCAGCTGATTTAGAGTTCTTTGATCTGTCTCATTCACTATAAATATAGACAAGATGTAACCATGATCAAGGCTGCAAACAAAATATACTGACCTTAGTTACCTCTGGGCTAAAATAATGATGGGAGGCAGGAAAGGAAAGAAAGCAGGAACAATGAATTAAAGTATAAAGAATCTGATTCTTCACTTTCTTATGCAAGCTTGTTCCAGTGAATTCCACCTAATTCTGTAAATTTACTTCTGATTTACAGTGGTGTGTGAGAGAGTAAAAGCAAGCTTCATATAATTGCAAAGAAAACTAAAAGGAAACGTGATTAATATTCTGCATTTCTCATGTACCGCAAATAAGTTAGATTAAATACATTACAATAGATTGGACCAAGGGAACGTTTGGATAAAAGGCCTCTTCATGAAACTCAGGGTCTATACAATAAAGTGTGATTTAGTGAAAAATGCTCTTGTGTGAGAACTGAGCCCATTGATTGTCCTCTGCAGTGCTCATTGCCTTTCACTCTCAGGCAGAGAACGGTCCAGCACAGTGGTAAATTTATAATATGACAATTTTACTTTCTGCTGTTTCTCCATGTATTTTTTTATTCTTGAAGCTAATTTGCCAACATTACTATGTTTCACCAAAGAGGCAAAATTTTCATTGATTAGAAAAGCACTTTTTATAGCTTTGGGGTGTCTGACAATAAATATTGGGAAAGCAGTTGAATTAAAGACCCAATCCCCTTTTGGAAAATGGAAAAAAACCCAACAACTAAAGGTTGAAAAGATCAGAAACACATTTAAAATTCAGCAGGCTCTATTAGTATAAAAATCAATGATCTGAAATCAAGTATTTTCTAATGCAGTTGACTGTTTTTATACTGTACATCACCGATTCTGATCTTATGGGGAGATGCAAGGGCTCACAATTTGCTATTCAGTCCACTTCATGCTGTCCAGTCACTGGTGTGGTTCTTTTGGTTTCCTTCCCTTTGTATCTCATTCTAGATGGGACACATTCCTCTTCCTTGAATGCTAACAGTTTTTTCTAAAACTGTTTTCCCTTCTTGTTCAAGAATTTCTCCTTTATATTCATGTGACTGCTCCACTCTGCACTAGTGTGGCCTATCATGAGTCCTGTGTGCAGTTTGGGGCACAGTGACATAAGAAGGATATAAACCTATTAGAGATTGTCCCAAGGAAGGCAATAAGGATGGTGGAGGGCCTTTGAGGGAAGCCATATGAGGAGCAGCTGAGGTCACTTGGTCTGTTCAGCCTAGAGAAGAGGAGACTGAGGGGAGACCTCATTACAGATACAACTTCCTTGTGAGGGAAAAAGGAGGGGCAGGCACTGATCTCTTCTCTGTGGTAGCCAGTGATAGGATCTGAGGGAATGGCCCCTCATACCATTGTAAACCTGGAGCCAAAGGGACTTAATTTGGTGTTACTCAGATGATAGCAACTCTCCCAGTAATCAAATGCAAGCTATATCAGCTTATCTTTGGGAAAGATGTTTATTATTGAGGAAAAGCTGTCAGGCAATAAAAAAATGATCACTTTGCTGTGTAACCCATTCCAAAGGATAAATACCACTGGAATTTCAAAAGAAGAAACACTTAACTTTAATATACACTTCCAACGTACCTTGTTCTGCTGGTACAGATCAAAGCTGGTTGCTGTGATCTCCTGCTGGTACATATGCTTGGGTATTCTTTGCAAAGGTTTGCAAATTTGAGTGGAAATAAAAGAATTATGTTTATTTTCAGAAAGTGCTGATATTGGCTTTGTGTAGACTGTCAAGCAAGTGCTTTCTGCACTTAGGCTATGTTCCAAATACAAAGAGGAAAGTTGGGTGTATAGCCAAAGAGAAATCTACAGTGTGCTTCAATACATCCCCCAGACTGGATCAATCAAAAGTAAGACTTCTGAGCACACTGAACAGCATACTTGCCCTGTGGAATGTTAACAATCAATAAATCCTGAGCCTTGTATTTAGTATTCACTGGGGAGAAATTACTTAAGAACACTAATTTGTTCCTTCATGAAATATTAGAGTTGCATGATGGAAAAAACCACTGGGATGTTTACTTCTGGAATCTAACAGCTTTGTTTCAGCTGAAATGCTGATGCTTTTGTTTTCATTATTGAAGTGGTCCAGCTCATATGTACTATGTAGCTATCAAACCTAGTTTCTGGACAGAGTTGATGTCTACTTGTTATATTCCATATCTCTTATCTTGTGAAGGCAGACTTACATCCTTAAACAATCTGTAAATTCAGCTTTAAGTTCTCTAGCTATATCTGTCTGGGGAAGATCTTGATATGTCACTATGAGTTTAAGGGATTTGATACCAATCTGTCTTGAAGATACATTTAATGTGTTTAATAGAATATACAGTTTCCTAATAATGATAAATAAAAAAAAGATTTCCTGAAATAAAATATTAAGATAAAATATTTTACCAGAGGGAATACAAATTTAAGATATAGACAGATGAAACAATTGTTTTGCCTGAAGATTGGAAGAGAGACATAAATCAAAAGATCTAGAATTCTAAACATGGTCTGATTCCATATAGTCTCTTAAGTGCTGATTTACTTTCTGTGAAAGTTACAGAATATTTTCAGAAGTAGTATCCAGTCCAGAACAAGTACATGCCCTTCAACTTTCCTGAAAATCAGACCATTACTTCATATTTGAGTTAGTTTATTGTTTGTTTTCTTTTGGTAATCTTGGAAATTTTTATTTTCCTGAGGCAATATTAATGCTGTAAGCCTTAGCATCCAACACCTTAAGTGGCATGAAAGCTGGATTCTAAGCTGACAACCGGAGTATTTGTTTTACAGTTCCTGGTGATGATAGTGGTCTAAAACATCTACCTTTTTACTCATCAGTAGTCAATTAAAAGGTTATATAAAAAAAAAAAAAAAAGCTGTTTTGGAATGAAGGTACACAAACAAATCTGAGGTTAGTTGCCAATAACTTTCAGGACAAGCCTACAGTCTAAGCTGCTTCTTTCTTGATTCTTCCCTGTTGGAAAAGCAAGAAAAAAACCCCCACTTATCAGCTTCCGTTTGTCTTTCAACATGGCTTGCTTTAACCCAGGAATGTCATATGGTTATGCTATGGATTAAACTTCTTTTACATCTTGTGCTCCAAAAGCACAAGTATATTCAAAATGTTCATCTTCCTAAGCCCTATTGACCAACGTTATTTACTTTCCATATCTACACACTTTTTTAGGGGGAAATAAGTTTGGATAGTACATACTGCTAACTAGTAATTTCCCTGCAAGAAGGTTATTAATTTTACCTGAGTAAATATTAAGTGTAGTATTTGTGAATTGATGTAACAGCAGTGATGCAATTTATAGATGAAATGTTTTTATATTGGGCAAAATATAGCCATGGGCAACAACATAGATAGTTGGAAGTAGTTAAAAAGAGGAAATAATTTTATTTGAATTTGGCCAGGACACAGGGACTATTACAATATGTTTGTGAGCAGAGCTATTTGGAAAACTAAATGCCTCTAAATATTCCTGGCCTCAGTTTAATATTGTATCGAAAGATGGCAGACAGTGGCTAATTTACTTAGCCAGAAATGCTACAAACATTGCCAAGGCTAAAACAAATTTAGTTCTCTCTTATTCATTTACTAAGTGAAAAGTATGTGACATTGATGTTAATGCAGTGCAATAAAGATGAAATCTGTGACAGTTTCCTACTGTCAATGGACTAGTCTGCAAACACTATGGAACCGTCTACCAGGGTAAGAAAAAACCTCAGTTTCTTAGCGTTAATAAAAATACACTGACCTTGTTGAGTCTTTGTAACAATTAAATGATGCAAAAAAATGTTTATAGTGTGCAGACAGAATATGCACAATGCATCCGCCTCTAATTTGTGGTAATATTGTCCTCAAAAGTGGCTAGAAAACCTATCAAGCATGGAAATGGAGGGATGGACAATATGTATGAGGAAATTGGATTGGAAATAGCATGCAACTCTTTAACTTTTATTTTATTTCCTACTACCCAGACTCCCCAGATGCCTGAACAAGATTATGTAATAACTTTGAAGGGTAATTAAAAGAACTTTGAAAAATCTTGCTGAAGTAAACAAGGATACCACTGTGTTTAACAGCTGCTGAAATCCTTGTTAATGTAGTCATAGAAATCTCTCTTTTAAAATAAAATATTGTCGAATTAAAATATTTCTCTATATTTCATATAGAACTAGGAGAAATCAAACAAAACGCGGGTTTCAGGCAAGGTGAGTTCCAGGTAGAGAACTCTTTTTTATGCTTTGAAGCATCAAGATTATGGAATCAGACACAAATGGGTAGGAGTAACCTGCTAGGTGTATATGTGGCCCCACACAGAGATGGACCTGGAAGGCAGGAGAAATCATCTGGAAAGATGATTAAAAAACAAGGAGTCGGACAGAAACAGGAAAAAAAAGCCCCATAGCAAATCAAGACAAGGGCCCTGATCCGGCAATATTATGTGCATGTTTAACTATACCCTTGGGACTTGTTGGATTTATAGGAAGTATTCACATAAATAAGGTGAACTGTCTGCAAAGTTGAGGCAAAGGGCCAAAGCATCTGTCCTCAATCTTATAATACAGTGATGCAAAATAAATTACCTGAAAAATAATGGAACCTTTAATTCCAGTACTCTGAGCCTTTAATTCCTCAGTGTATTATATATGGATTCATTATAGTATATGCATGGAGTCTATTTAAACAGCTAATACAGCATGTAAAATAAACTTTTCTGATATAGGAAATACATTCTCATCTAAGTGAAAACTGAACTCATTTTATTTCATAATCTGGTTTATGTCTTCCACATGACCCAAGTGATTAGGGCCAAGTGGAATATATCTTTTGGTAATAGTTGCTGTAATAGTTGTGGGTTTAGTTTGTATAAACCTGAAATGCCATTACTAATGAAGAAAAAGGATTTTGTTATAAGCAGAAATTGTCCTTTTAAGTTAAGGTTGAAGAAACGGTAACAGTTCTTCCATGATGATAGCAACTAATCTTGGTTTCTCTTGTTGGTTAATATGTTTCATACATAAAACATTGGGGATCATATCTATGGCTGACAAAGATGATGTAGATTATTATAGTTTATTAGTCTAGAGATAATATCTAGTATAAGGCGCAAATCTACTCAAAGGTCAAACCTGAAAAAAATTTGGAGGAGATTATCAATGAGAAAGCCATTGATTAGCTTTTGATTAGTTATTTAGGGAGGATTTAAAACAATTTTCCTGGAAAAATGCAAAAGTTGAATGCTAGACAGATATCTCAGGTACTTACATTAACTCATCCTGTGATTGGCTGACTTTCTCAATAAAGCTGAGAATTATAGAAGTCAGAACAATTGTCAGAAAAATGACATTCCTTTTCCTGAAACAGCAGCTGTAAGAGAGGCTTGAACTGCCTGGATATTAGTTGCCTGGATTTAAAGTGGGCTAAACTCCAAAGTTTAGCAAGAAGGAGTTTGAAAAATCAGAAGATAATTCCAGTGTATGTGTCATTCCATTGTTGTTAAATACAACGGAAAATTTTAGTCCAGAGAGAAAGTGGGGCATAATAAACTAAGCTTAATAGCATTTGTTTATATTAAATCATCCATTTAAAGCAGGATTTGACAGTGTTGCTGAGAATGTAGTCTTCAATGTCCAGACTTCAACCCCTTCAACAGCGTCAGAAATAAAAGTGTGTGCATTTCAGATGTCTTTACTTTTTGCAGTTTTTGGACATCTGAGGATTCCATTTTCTTCTGGTTTCTTTATTTTTATTGCTTTTTAAAGTGTGTATTAGGCTAGAGTTATTGCAGGTTTACTCTCTTACCTCATTGCTCTCCTAAGGCCTTTGCGATCCTTAGTGTCTAAAAATTTCATTTCTATTTTCATGAGGTGCTGGCTCTTCTCCATACTCTGGCATTTCAGTACTGTGAGCCAGCTTAATAATTTCTGCCACAGCCTGATATTCAGAGCTTGCAAGGACATGAACTGTTTACATTAATTTTTAGCAAATGCTGATGGTTAATATGTGCTCTTCTGTTAAATAGTGAAAAAGTTAAGGTTACATTTCCCTTCCTAATTTTTATCTTGAATCCCAAAGTCTCTGATTTATGTTCTGGGTTAATAGCCCTTCAAAATTTTAATTTAGAAATCATCTGGGCATTTGGACAGAAACCTGGTATAATTCATTTGGAGGTGACATGTCCCATGCAGTGGAATACCTGCCCTAGAAACATGCTGCAACACAGTCTACCTGGTCCCACAGTTGAGAAGGTGATATTGGTCAGCAGATATGAAAGAGTAGGAGATAGTCTTACACATGGAGACTCCCATGAAGATATTTTTGAGATCTTGAGGAACATCAGGTAACATATAACTTTGTGAAGATAGTGAAAAAAAGTCTGTGGCATAGGCTGGGTTTGACCTCTGTTGTGGATAAACCCTGATTGCTGCTCAAGCTTCACACAGCCACTCACTCACTCTCCCCTGGTAGGAAGGAAAAGAGAATTAGAAGATTAAAAATGGAAAAACTCATGTATTCAGATAAGGACAGTTTACTATATAAAACAATAGCTGCACCCACAACCAACCAAAAACAAGGAATTCATTCACTGCTTCCCATGGGCAGGCAGGTGTTCAGCTGTCCCCAGAAAAGCAGAGCTCCCCATGAGTAACAGTGACTTGGAAAGACAAATGCTACCACTCCAAACGTGACGCCCCTCTCCTTTTTCCTCCAGGTTTATATGCTGAGTGTGACACCATATGGAATGTAGTATCCTTTGGATCAATAGGGTCAGCTGTCTTGGCTGTGCTCTCTCACAAGTATGTACCCCCAGTCTCATTGCTGGTGGGGTGGTGATGTGAGAAGCAGAAAAGGCCTTGATGCTGTGTGAGTGCTGCTCAGGAACAGCTAAAACACCTCTCTTATCAAATCCAAAACATAGCCTTCTGTGAGTTACTGTGAAGAAAATTAACTCTTTCCCAGCCAAGACCAATACAACCTATTATTAGAAGACTTAACATGAATTTTAAATTAATTAGATGGAGCGTGCGGCTATGATGCCTGATAGCCTCACAACCATTTACTTGATGCACATCAACCTTGTGAGATAGGAGATGCTCTTTTCCTTATTTAACTTACTAAGAACAGAAACACTGGTTAGAGTTCACTCTGACATGAGGTTTGTACCTGGCTTTGGGAAAGTCACTAATGTTGTATTTTGCAAGGCACATTCAGAGGTGTTTTTGCTCACTTAGGTATTGGGGCAGAGTCCTGACTTCACTGTGGGATTGTGCCCTGGGGATTCAAGATCATTTGGCTTGAGCTTGTTCTATCTGACTTAGCTTTTGATATGCAAACAAATCCTAGACTTTTGACCAATGTCATTCACCAGTTCCCTGGCAGATCAAAACTTAATTCTAGGCCCCATCATTCTTCTCACTTATTACTGAAAAAAGTAACACTGAGTTTCTTATTTGAATAGTTCACAAATTAGGTGCAATTTTTTTTTTCCCTTTCTAATAAGGCTAAGAGGTAAAGAGGGTATTATCTCTGTATTAGGTGTTAGGCTTTTAATTTTGCATTATGAAAAGATATCTCTGGGAGATATTCTACGAAATTCTGGAAGCTCTGAAACTCTGTTAGACCCTGAAAATTAACATCTGCATTCCAGTAAACTTCACTACTACTGTCAAGCAGTTTAAAAACATTGTTGATACAGAGGCTTATTAATTACTAGTATAGTCTTTGTAATTGCCTAGTCTAGAAATTGATGAACAAAGTCATTCCAGAAAGCAATCAATTTGGAATCTAATTTGTTGGTGAAATGAACCATATAAACAAAATGCCACTTGCAGTTTGACTAAAATGAGATGTGCTTAACGAGCCTATCATCATCTGTAATATTCATCATGATGGGTCACAGTTACATAAAATGTCATAAATCTCAACCTATGCACATAAAGCTGAAATATAAAATTGTAGTCTGAAAAGAATGAAACATAAAACAGATGGCTGCCCCATGGAAACATCCTTAAATTTCACACGTTCTACTCATTGAGTTTTGGGCAGATCAACTGAAACTCTGTGTGTGTGTGTGGTGAAAGCAGGTGTCTCTTTCAGAGTGCATTTTACCTTATTATCCATACTGGAAATTGAGACTGACTGGGGAGAAAGAGGTTCTAGATTTGAGTGACCAAATATAAGCCCTTTTGGAGTAAAATGATAAACAACTTTTCTATCTTTATTTTGAACCACTCCACAGCCAACTATTCAAGGCAAAGAATAGACTATTGCAGGCAGCATGGTGAAAGCTTGAGGACTTGCCAGCATGTGTTGGATTTTTTTTCCTTTTTGTAATCAGTAGTGATGAATAAGAGTTATAAGCAAAGTTGTAAATAAAAATTATGAGGTGGTTTGATACTAAAAAGACACTCAAGAGGCTAAAGAACTGACCTGCCTTAGATAATATGAAATCTAATTTCTAGTTCTTCAGTGCTTAGCTAACCAGACAGCATGTCTTCTCCCTTCTGACTCATAACCCTATTTTTCTTTGGAGTGTGTAAAACTAAAAATCTGCAGTTACAGCTTTAACATTTAATAGTCAATAATTGGATATTTCCCAGAAATCCCCTTTTAGACAATTATTTATTAAAAGGTATCTGAAAGCCCAGGAAAACAGGGGATTTTATTAAATACAAACTGCTTTCTTGTAAAAAGTGAGGGAGAAATGTCCGGTATACTGAGAAAATTTTAAACTTTTAATTGGAGCCCCAGAAGAGGGAAAAAATTTAAAAAGATGGAAGGAAAGAGAAAAATATATTTGCTATATATTCATTGTCTTCTATGACAGATATTTATATTTGCATGATTGTATAGCTATGGATGTGTGCTCACAGAGATGCGTATTTGCGTTCTGTGTTTGTGTGTAGACATATCTGCATATGTGTAGAAATATATACTTACACATGTATGCATGTGCTGAAAGAGGTGTGAGTATTCTGCTGAAGCCCTTTGCTCTGTGGAAAGATATGTTCTTTTGGTGCACAAGCTATAAATAAAACATCTGCAATGTTGCTGAAACATTTTTTTCCTTTTTCTTATTATAGGATTTTGAAGCAAAGGAAAACATCTCCGGTAGGGGGCTGGATTGTGATCTTACAGCAATATAAATTCACTGGTTTCAGTTCAGTTGTTCCAGATGACAACAGCACAACAGAATCAATCCCCTAATCACTGAAGTGTTACCTGATGGTTTTTAAGATATGAAGAGTCTATTGATTTCTGCTGTCAGAGGACAGTGTTTTACAGCAGTGTGTTTATATAAGTGAGAGAGACAGAATAGCAAATTGAAATCACTACTGCAAAAATATCTTTCTTTTTGCCCAGATAAATGTTTTTCAAAGAGAAAGTAAATATCAAAATATAGGGGAAAAGTTCTTTTGGCTGGAATTATTCTTTTCTCCTGTCTGCACTGTTGAAAAGACCTGTTTTTCAGAAACATACAGACCAGTATGTGGATTAACACAGGAAAGAAAGAGCAACCCCTGCCAAGTTAGCTCTGGCAGAAAGCTGCCACCATGCCTCTGGTACCTGGGCTAGCCAAAGGGCCTCACAGGTATCTTATTCCACTTGGGGCTCCATAGGGTGAAGGCTTGAGTCTGTCCACTTAGGAGATGGATTTGATACAGACCCTGATGAATTTCCTGAGCCCAGGCAGTTGAGATTAATTAGGACCTGTTCAATAGAGATAATTCTTAGGTAACAAACTCTGTGGGGAGTACCGCAGGGCATCTGTAGGTGACCCATTTACAAGCCCCTGCAGTGTTCTGTCGGGAGAAAGCACTAGTTGTCTAACATGCAAGGGGCACTGCCAGCCTTCCATAGTCAGATTTATTTGAAGGAAGTGGTGTGATTAGCTATTTAATTTGGAGGAGAGTTCTTGAGGAGACAGTTTGTAAATTGTTGAATCAATTAACTTTTCATAGGAAAACTGAGCTTTGTAAATTTAATGAAATCAATGGGCAGCTATAATGATTTTTTTCAAAAATACTTTATTCTAAGTAAAAATAAATTTCTGAAAATCATTATGCCTTCTTAATATTTCAATAAGAGCTCCTCTGACATGTAACAGTGTTTGAAATCAACCTGTTTGACTCTTAGCTACTTTATCATCTAGTAAAGTACTGGGAAAGGTGTTTCTTTACTTTCCTTAGGGTGTCTGCCTCACATATTTTGAAATGAACTCAGAGACTACGGAGAAATTTGTTTTCCAGTGGAAAAAATAAGAAGAATGTAACATTCTGCCTAGTAGGATTGGAGCCAAAGAAGATTCTGCTTGAAAAGCTTAGTTAATATTATCTTAGATAGGAAAGTTTAAAAGTGAATTGGCAGAAATAATCTGTGTTTTAAACTGTCATCCTTCACTATCACATCCCTAGAACCTATGTGTTTTCTGCAGGTACAGCTCACTTCCCAGATACAAATCCTCCAGGAAGCTGGCAGGCAGCTGAAGGCTCAGCTGAAGCCCAACCATAAATTTAGAGAACTTTAAATGGTTTCAGCAGCATTGTGTCTCCTGTTGTGTTTATTGCCCAGTGTAAGCGGTGCTGCATGGCTAAGACCAAAAATGCTAAATGAAAAAACTAAGAGCTCAAAACTTCTGTATTTTCTGCGTTTTTTTTCCCTGCCATTTCTCTGTTTTCTGCTAAAAATGAGAAGATTTTACAATGAGAGTATAGCAATAGAACAGTGGAGAAGAATTGTTCATTTTGCATTCCTCAAATGATTCTACTAAGTGAAGACTAAAGGAAGTAATTTCCTGTCTTAAGAGCAGGAACTTGATTAGAGTCGTTGCTGTACCTAGCCTTCTTGAGTTCTCTAATTTCTGAGTAAAAAATATGCTGAAATGACTCCTTGCATGGGCTAATTCGTAATTATAACAACTATGGGAATAAACAGTTCAGTTTAATTTATGCTAAGAGCAAAGGCATCAGTGGCAGATAGACAGATACCAGAAATACACCATCACTCTGGTAGAGACAATTAAAGATTTTCCTAAAGTACACGAGAGAAATTTATGCGCATTAGTCCATCCTTTCCTAATTTAAGGTTTATGATCCTTGTAATATCAAGATATATGAATCTCAAGGATGATGCATGTCCTTGGATAAAATTTCTCAGTAATAAATGAAGGGTAATAATTAATTATAATAAATAATGCAAGTAGAACTTATGGCAAATGTCTGGCTCAGTAACTGAATAAAATGGACAAGGTTTCTACTCAGTTTATTTAATATGCAGAGATATAAGAACAAGGAATTTACTATAAAGAATTACAGGTCCATCTGACATGACAATGAGAAAAGAAACTTATTTGCACAATGTCTTTCCTTAGCTATTCAAAAGGTGTGTTTGTTTTGACTGGGGTAGAGTTAATTTTCTTCATAGTAGCTGCCACACAGCCATGTTTTGGAATTGCACTGAAAACAGTGTAGATAATGTAGAAATATTTTTGTGACGATGATGATGATGGGACTTCTCAGATTGGAATGTGTCTTCATAATAGAATAACTCTGCACATCATCCATAATGACAAAAAATCCAAACTTCCTCTTATAATTTGTGTTCTTTGCCAATCACCTCCTGTTTTTGCAAGGACTATTTAAAAAGTCTGTCAATAAAAGTGCCGGAACCATCTGTAAAGTCTCACAGAGCTGCAACATTACAATGTCAATAATAGTGTGTACATGAAAGATAGCTCACACTATTGTCTACAGACTTTAATTAGAGCAAAACCTAAAGATGTCTGTCCAGAATTTCAATCATTCTTGTGTATTAAATAATAATGCCTCATATACCAGTGGCAACAGAAGACACACCTGATATATCAGAGCTGGGTGGAGAATCCCTGGATGAAGTCTTTACTGAGACCAATGAAACACAGTTGGTATCTAAGTGAAATAATATTTGCCACTATTTTTAGTTTTCTGGTTGATCCCAAAATTGACTTTAGATTGTCTCCTTCCATGTGGTAATAACAAGTTTCAAGTAAGTAAAGACCCGGATAGGAAGGGAGTACACATTTTCTAGATATCAAAGGGTGTTTTTCTAGATTATTAGTAATCTTTCCAACCCATTTAGCCTTATGCCCCTTCGCTTACATACTGTAACTAGAACAGAGATACTGTCATAGCCATCAGAAACTTCAAATTTTGAGATGCTAAAGGTGCTTTAAAACACCTGTTGATTCATGGCAGTCATAGATGCCTTTTTATTATTTTATTTATTTTCTAGTAGCTTTAAGCAGCCCTAACAAGGATTTAAATTCTCTTATCTCTTGCTTTTCACCAACGGAGCCATGAACTGCATCACACCAAGGATAAGGCATTTAGAGGCAAAATCAACTAGTACAGAAATATAAAGGTATTATGTTACCTTCCTTCTTCAAGTGCTATGCTCTAAGGAGTTCGCTGTGGAAACCTTTGCAGAAAGACTAAATCTCATGCAAGCCCTTGTACACTGGCAGCGTTAGATTGGAAATTTGTCTCCTTTGTAATGGAGAAGGTCTTTTGGCCTGGGAAGAAGGCTTGTTCTGGAAACTTCTCTCATGCAGAAGTGCTGTGTGGCAGGTGGAGTTTTCACCTAGCACCTGGAATTGACAGATTCTAATTCTGTTTTATCTATGGACATGAAAACTGGCTGAATCATGATTATTTCTCTTCTCCTCCCTGTGTCACTTGTTTAATGGATGTTATACTACTCCCTGTTTTGATGCCGTGTATATTCATGGCAATTTATATTTTTATGGAATTTTGTTTTCTGGGTACATGAAATCATCTGTATTATTTCACTGAAGAGTATAACTGACATGTTCCTAACCCATACAGATAGACATTAATGCTTTTAAAACTGGCAGTATCATGTGTATGCATAAATATTTTAAGTATGAAGAAAGTAAAACTTGGGAGTTCCATCTAAAGATATATATTGGCCTTCTGGGACTAATATTCCAGGCTTCATCTACAAAATAGCAGTCTATTGATCTTGAGTCCTTCTTGAAATCTGATTTTTCACTTGCCAAAGCAGAACCACTGTTCTGTTTTATTTATAGACTCCTGGGAAGGCCACAAAAACATAAGTGGGGGGGGAAAAAAGAAAAGAAAGTAAAACCTTTCTACTTACAAGGCACAGTTAGTTAACTTTCCCACTTTCCTTCTGTTCAGATGCAAATCAGTGTCAGTATTTGTTTACTAAAAATATAAGCAGCAAATCACTGTGTTTGGAAACATTGATTTCAAGGTAAGGTCTCTTTGTGTCTTCTGGAAAAACAACACCCATAGATACTATACTTTCTAAACTGAAAATAAAAGACTGAATTTTCAGACTGTGTTTGAGAAAAAAGAGTAGCCAAAAATGACCTGAGCTTAAAGTTGTTCATATCTATTACTTTGCTGTGAAAAACCAAGAAATGTGGGAGCTTTCATCCTTGTGAGGTACATGTCTTTCATTTCCTTGTGAGGAAATCTAGCTGTGTTGTCTTCAGTTCACAGCCAGCCTCTACTTGTTGCCTAAGTGTATTCTGGATTAATTAAATATTTGGGAGTTGGATAAATTAATTCCTTTGAGGCCCTTTCAGCATTCAATTTGTAAGTAGTGTGTTGTATTCATCAAAATACTTCATGCTTTGGGATCTGTATTGAAATTTGGGATCTGATTTAAAAAGATCATTCAGTATTCTAAAGAATTATCATTTTGCGCACTTTGTATTTAGTTTTGTGTATGCACAAATATATAGGTCTGAATCTGCACACATTTATATATACACACATATACATATATATGTACATGTAATTTATTTGCTCAAAATCCTAAATTGAATCAGTAGCAAAGCCAAGAAAAGAGCTAATGCTTCCTAATTTTAATGGCACTTCTCTCTTCAGTGAACTACACATAATAACCTCTGACTTAGCTTCAATTTTTGTTGTTAAACAGACAGAATTGAACAAGATTACTCAGTCTAAATTAGATCAGATTCCCTAACATGTCCTGTCATTAGATACTATTGCATAAATAGCCAGTTGCACTTTTACCCATAAAAATTATTCAAAGTGTGCAGATATTAAACACTCATGAATGTTTCATAATGGAGAGAAAGGACGAGTCTTCTTTTAAAAAAATTATTGTAGTAAAGAGGTGATTTTTTTAAACTATTCTCTTAATCATTCTTAATACAATATGTATTTGCCTAGATTTAATATGAAACAAATTATAGATTCAATGTTTTCGCTCATAGATTCTGCTAGCTCTCTATTTGCTTTCAAAACATGTTTCAAGGTTTCTGAAGTGATTTGGCTGATATACCTTTACTGTTATTTCTAAATCTTCACCCCACTGCAACATCTAAAGCATGTAAGTGAATACATTTACTCTAATAGGCACATTTAACAGATAATAAGCTTGACATGATGTCCTTAAGTAGAAGACGTTCAGAGCTGGTTATTCAACAACATGACCTCATGAGACACAATTTAAAAGCAACATTTTTACCCCAGTTGAACATACATTCATAATTTAGCTTGTTTTTGCTACCAATGCTAATGCTGTTCTTTAATAATCTGACACAGTAAAATTATTTAGTCTGAATTGCTTTGCATATGTATTGGAGCTAAACCTTAGGTTAGGTTGCTTAGAATGCCTAATAATCCTTATGGAAACGGTTTTATAAATGTTAGCTTAAGAAAATTGATTTTATCGTGCAATCATAGAATGTTTTGGGTTGGAAGGGATTTTAGAAAGCATCTTGTTCCAACCCCTCTGCCATGGGTAGAGACACCTTCCACTAGACCAGTTTGCTCAAAGGCCCATCCAGCCTGGCCTTGTACACTTCCAGGGATGGTGCATCCACAGCTTCCCTGGGTAACTTATTCCAGTATCTCACCACTCTGACAAGAAAAGATTTCTTACTAATATTGAATCTAAACCTACTCTCTGTCAGTTTGAAGCTGTTACCCCATTTCCTACTACTGCATGTCCTTCAAATTCAGGTTAAAGCCCTCTCTGCCAGCTTGGCAAGCCTGTGACTGAAGATGCTCTTTTCTTTCTCTTACAGGTGGATCCCATTAACCTCCAGTAGAACACACTTCTCAAAGTGAGTCCTTTACAAGTTATTCTTATTTATACTTAGGTCTAAGTAGTCTAACTGAGAAAATAAGTAAAAGTTTTCCACAAAGTATTTTATGACTACACTGCACTATGGATTGCTCTTCGCTTATATATAGGCAAAATTTTACTTTTCCCAGTTTATTCTTTGAGTTTAGTTTAGAGGTAGAAATTTCTGCCACTTCACTCACTGCCAATCCAGAGCTTTTATTGAATAATTTGTCTATCCATATGTTAAATTGATTAGAAATCCATTGTGACCTGTAGAAGGCTAGGAGTACTGTAATCAAAGCTTGTTAATTAAGTATTTGTCTTAACATACAGTTGAAATAATAATTTGGCTAAATTCTTTGCCTTTCTTAAAAGGGATTTTGCTTTTAAAGAAACTTAGAAATCGTGTCCTTTTCCTAGGCATACAGTAATTGCAGTATGTGCAGAAGATGTAAATTCACTTATTCACAGATAGTGTGAGAAATGATGGCAGAGTAGCTACACAGATATTGAATAATTGCCCAAAGGTCATGGGCATGATTGTGCAGACTGTTTTGAAGACCACACCACTTTGTTATCACGATACCATTATTGTAGATAACTTGTCATAACCTCTGGTAGCAAAGAAGAGAAAGTCACCAGATTTTCTCTATGCATATATGAGTCCTTTGATATGCATCCAAATCTACCCAGTAGATCATAACTATTTAGTGAGGAAAAAAAATAGTTATAGCTTTTAGTGTTTGCTGCTTCTTTTCACAGATAAAGGTGTAAAAAAAAAATGAAATAGTTTCTATCAGTTTCTTTTCATGTCAATTTAAAGCACAAGATGAATTCTCCCTTTAACAATGGCATTAAGAGCAATAGAAAAACAAGAAAATAAAGACTCAAGAACAGCATCTACCTAACAGAAAACTGATTTTTTTTTCTAATATATGAGGAATATGTAATACCAAGGAGTTTCCTGAAATAATTGGTGTTTGGAGGGTTAAAAAATCAGTACTGAACATGAAGTGACCAGCTTTTCAAAGGAATAATGAGGAAACATGCTAAGAGTGGACTTGGTCTGTGATGTAGGCTTTACTTGGAGGTGGATAGAAAGGCTAATGTGGAGGGGTATAAGAAGATGAGTTATGACATGAGGAATTTAAGGGTTTCTCTCATCACCTTCCCCAATCAAGTCTCCATTTCCTTTTATTTTCCCTACAGTTTAATATTGAAACAATATTATTTTAAAGAAAGGGGTGAAGATGTAATATATTTTAGTTTCCTTTTTTTTTGTTTTAATCTTCTATTTGTATGATTTGTGTTCCTGTAGTATTTCCTAGTTGAAACCCTTTGCTGGTTTTTTTTATTAGGACTCAGTGGATTTTTGTCCAGTTTTTTTATTCCAGTTACTTTGAATTTCCTCTCTTCCTTTTTCCAAGTTTTCCATCAAAACCTTTCTGAATAGGTTTGTTTCTCTGTTCTTTTTCTTCACAGTTTTCCTTAATTTTTCTTTGCTCTTCTTCAGCTTAGCTATGATTGTTCATTCCTCATCCACCCACTTCCTTGATTTACTTTTCTCTTCATGCTAACAATTTCCTATGTACCTAGTTTTATTTCATTCACCATTCTGTCTCTTTCCTGTTTCACTCAGCCACCCATTAATTCAGGCCTTATTCTGCCTCACACTTGCAGTTACTTATTCACTCAATTTTTGGAATCTGGTGGAAATTCAAAAAGATTAAATGTAAAAAGGAGGCATAAATAGCAAGAAGAAAGATGCAGGCTGTGAAAAGTGTGGAAGTGAACTGCTGAGAAAATGGTGGTCAAAGAGCCAGAAAAGGAAATCTGGATTGAGAAATTCTCGGGGTGTCAGGAGAGCAGTTACTGTTTGGGTGAGTGTGTTTGGGGGAACAGATGGTGGAAAGGAGTCTTTTGGAGAATAGATAGATGCAGTGGAAAATTTCTGTTCTGAAGAAATTCAGTCTTCTCTTGGATGACCTTGATGTGTGAACTCTGTGTAGCTGAGCAAGGTCAAAAGCCTTTCTTTTAATGGTGATTGAGTTCTGGCTTTTACGTCCAAACTTTTAAAGTCGTCATTTTTAGCAAACTGCCACAAGACTACTGTGGGGCATACCAAGAGAGCCACCATCCTGTTCATCATCCCATGTAGACCTCATTTATGAACGTATGTTCTCTTGGAGTGGAACAGAAACAAATATTATTCTGAATTGCAGCAGTGAATGATGATTTAAAAATCTTACTGCAATTTGAACTCATAATCACCATCACTTATTGTATCTCAAAAGAACCTTCACAGTGAAGCTGGCTTGGAAGTTTGCATCTTGCATGATAGCGAATTATATGTAACAGCCAAATATACATAAACACAAGAAAAGTCTCATGGAGAAAGACTTTTGGTTAGTGAACATTAAATAGATAAAAATTGCATCTGTCCTCTAAATGTATAGAATAAATAGTCAAGAAAGATAAAATTATCTTTATAGGTAACATGCTGTGCAAAATTTCACTGGGCTGAATGACATTATTATGAATAGGTAATATTTAAATGTTATCAAACAATCCTGAAGTTGCTAAAGCATAAATTTCTTTTTAATGAGTCTTTGCAAAAGCTGTGTGTATTCAAACTCTGCATTAATTTGTCGAATGGAGTCTTGCAGAGAAACCCATGACCACAAGATGGCAGGATTCCCATTCAAACCAGTCTGGCGTTCAAATTCTGGCTACAGAACTGCGCATAGAACTGAAAAAGCTTAACATGAACTTTGCTTATTTCTGTAGCTATAATATGGCGCTCCTGCTCCAAATTTCCCTTTAATTTTGCAAAACACAGGAACTTATGAGAAAGTTGTTTTTGCATATCATCTGTCTTTATGTATTTTTTGAGCCGTGTTACTCTCTGTCGTGGGTTATACTGCCATTTTTCTAATACATGTATTACCCTATTGGAAACGATGTTTTAAAAAATAAATACGGTTCTTTAAAATAAGTGGTATCAGCCCATGTTGTTTTAGTATACTGACAAGTTTGGAGAAGACATAAATTTCCTGAAATTGGCACAAAATATTAATCAAAATATTTCCCATGGATGCTGTTCTGTAGACAGTCTGATGAGTATTTAAGAACTTTCATTTTCATATGAAGATGGACCTTTTCTTCTGTCCACTGGAGAATCCAAGATACTTTTGTTTGACACTTTTCAAAACATCTCTTTTAAAACGTAGTCCATCAAGGTGAGATCTTTAAGAAGGCTTAGTGTTGGCTCATCTCTCCACCCAGGGAAACAAATATGACAACTCTATAGTGTTTTGGGAAAAAAATTATAGTACTGTGTCTTTCTGTTGTGACTCATATCCATGTTTTACACAAATATCCAGAAATCTCAATTTTCATTTAAAATAAATTTTTCTAGGCCTGAGAACTATGGTGGAAAACACTTGGAAAATAGATTGATAAATGACCTAAGGCACAAATCAAAAAGATTCACATCTTTTTGATGTAAAAAAAAGTCAGTCAATTTGTTTTGTGGCCTGACTCAAAAGCATTTACCATAGGCTTTCATAGACATCAATAAATTTTGCCATTAACATCCAACGAATTTAGACCGAAACTGAGGGTTTTTAAAACATTCCCAAGTACATTTTTAGTATAAACAGAATTTTTTCTCCCTTATGTTTAAAAACAACCTCTTCTTACTTCAAAAAGAACAAAAAGGCTAATGCACTGATTATAGGTGGAAAGAAAAATACTTTTTCATATGAATACAGGTATATTCATCTTGAAAGGAGAAAATTCACTCAATTACACAATAAGCAATACAGAGAAAATGACTTTGAAAATCCATTGTGTGGAGAGATCTAAAATAATGAACTTTAAAAATTTACACTAAATTTTTAACTTATGAAATGAAAATGTTGATGTCATTTTTTCTTTCTTTCTTTTCTAGATGGTGGACATTTATATTACCATATGTAATAACTGTAATAATAATAAGAATGCTATGTTCTTTGAACAGTGCATGACTGTCTTTAGTATCATCCATACCATGTAAAGCACAACTCTAATCTGTGATATTCCAAGCTGATGTCTTGATACATTGTTTTAATGTGAGTGCATGGTTATTACATAACACCAATGCATTTTAATAAATTACAGTGAAAGAGTGTTAAATGCCAGGTTGATTAGGATAAATGACACACCAATACTTTTATAAAGACAAATCCCCCAGTGCAAATTATTCAAGCTGAATATAATGAATACAATTAATATAATGTCCTTTGATGCACTATAGAATAACTACACCAGGTTAATATTTTTAATACAATGGTTGGGTGTTAGGAAGGTGGCAATATCTGCTTTAGGCTTTTCCTTTTCCAGGTAATTTTATTTTATGCTTCACACATGCAAAACTTGATCCATTTGGAAAGATGCAAAAAGCAACTTAGAAACAAGATGTGCTTTAACACCACCTTCACGGTTCTGATCAGTCATTGGAAGAAGAATCTGAACCAAACTATACTAAAATTTTGGCTCAGATTTTGAGCCAGGCAGTGCTACTGGACTCAGATTCTAAGTAAACAAGTATCATAATTTTGTCCTTTACTTCTTCCTATGAAAATGGGTTTTCCATTAACGCTTTGGTACCAAGTGCCAAGGAGCTAAACACACAGCTGAGTTCCCTTGTAGCCACTGCAGAGTAATTTTTGTACCCACACTGTAAAATCATCATTAGTTTCCATTGCTTGTCAGTGGCAGTGTTAGTTCCTGTATAGATGCCAGTGTTTACCACAGCAGTATCTAAGATACTCTTTTTTTCATAGTACTAAGAAGGCAAAATAAGTTGTTTTTCCCAGACAGGTCTTACAAAAACTCCCTCAGTGTCTGGATGCAATCAGAACAACGAACTCACTGAACTGTGACTGATTAATTCATCTTCATAATTTTTCATGGTTTTTTAAAACTGTATTGCTGGAATATTCACCATAGGCTGTTATAGACATTTCAGCAACTGACATGTATGTTAAGAATCCTCATTAAACTAGGAACTGAACTGCAACAGGTAAGAGAATAGTTTGGCTTAATATCTGTTATGGAATATGGTTTTCTGTGATGTAGGCCTACTTCTTTCAGTCACAGAAATATGAAACTACATTCAGAAACAGTCATAGATGTTAATGTATATCTATCTATCTATGTATGTGTTTATGTATGTGTACAGGCTACTTTTGAATTGTAATTTTCTTCGCAGTACTTCTCATGATTTCCAATTAAATCTGAATCAGTAAAGAATAGGAATGTAACTGTTAGAGGCACACAAATATCTTAATAATCTTTTACATGATGAGATTTTAAATTAGCATCTCTCTTTTTCTGCATGTTGATGTGAGATGTTCCTCAAGGAACTAGGTCATTCCTAAGGAAAGTAATGTAATGGACAACTGCTTTAAAGGAATGTTAGTTCTTGATTCAGGTATCTGCTGAAGAAATTTGTACTTTATCTAACTCGACATATAAAAATCAAAAATTTATGAGATTGTGTGTAGGTAATTCTTGTTAATCTTGTTTATTTACTATTACTCTCTCAATGGAAGAAATATTTACATAATGTCTTCTTCCTGGGAACAGCAAAAATTCCAAGAACACTTGGAAAATGAATCTTAAATTCAATGTCATTATTTAATACACTATTTCCAAAAGCTGGTCTGGAGGAATACCTGGAGTTTGCATATGATATCTAAGATGAATTATGATTCTCTGCAATGGCTGTTACTGTTTTTCAACCAAATTATGCAAGGATAAGAGAAAGATTTTGCTAATTAACTGGCAATAAATGTGGAGTTATCTGTATTGCCCCTTCCAAAATGCAGGGAAAATGTACAGGCAGATCAGGGACAAAAGCTTTAGTGTACAAGAGAAGCCATTCCAGATCAGACTAACAGCTTGCTTATGCTATTATTCCATCTGACAATGGCTGTTACCAGATGCTTTAGAGGAAAGTGCAAGAAACCCTGCAGTGAGCACTTATGAAATCCTCTGCCCATAGAGGAAATTTCTTGTTAATCTCTGTCAGTGATGATTGGTTTATATCCTAGAGCATGATGGCTTGAAGGTTAAGTATAAAATAACTGTAGAACTAGTACAACTTGTACTACTGTAAAAGAGGCTGTGTTTTCCTGAGATACATCAGTTTCATAATGTGATAACAGGCACTGGCCAAATGATGTTAAGCAACTTCCTTAGAATGTTTCGGCATTTATTGTAGAGACCGGATAATGAAGGAGATCTGGGATAAACACAAGGGATTAAGTCTGTGTGATTTACAAAGAATTTGTGAAAACAGACATGTCTCTTTTTTATTACTTTTTGTAATCTTGCATACATTTAGTGGTAATATGGAAAATCTCACCTAATCTTGCTAGAATAATCATACATATTTAAATACTAGATTTTGTGTTAATAATGTTTTCTGTTCTCTGGTCATATTTCTGACTTCCGTGAAATTATTCTTTTCCTTCCAGTCTAATCTTCTCATTTTAAAAGAAGAGAGAAAAGAAAAAAATTTCAAGCTTTCTTTGCATATCATAAAAGGACAAAAAAGTGTACGTCCAAACATCTCCTTCCCCTGCCCCCCTCCTTTTCTGTGACTTGGTGATAAAAAAAAGGTAAGCCTCTAAATAATTTTGACAGTCTAATCTATCTAGGGTCATGAGAAGATCTCTTCCAGTGCTGAATGAGGATGCTACTGCGCTCATCTCTCCATACCTATAATCTGACAGCTGGAAGTTGCCATTCCCACATTGCCTTTCCCATTCTCTGCTGGACAAAGGAGTCTGAGACCTTTGCCTTATCCACTTCAGGCAAAGCCAGTTCTCTTTTCAGACTGCCTTCATCAGCTGTTTATTACTACTGTGACTCCTTATGGGGTTCTCATATGACCCATTATGCCCAGAAGCTGCAGAACTGGCAAGCTCTCAGGAACAGACAGGAGGAAACTCTGAGGGTTGCTCATAACTTCAGTTGTCACTGTTCTTTGCTAGATGAACATCTGTCTGCAGCCTACAAATGAGCTCTGTATAATCACTCTGCTAAGAACACAGCTATTTTTATGCTTGTGTTTTTGTACACTGCTTGTGAACTTTTCATCTCCTTGCTAGTCTGGCTATCTTAACGTTGCTGGATATCTTCAACTTGACCCACTTTTGTATAGTTCAGGTTTCACATAACTTCAAACCTAAAATCGTGGAGACCTTTTTTTTCTCTGCTTTATAATACTTCATATCTCATTTTTATGTCTGAAAAGATTGTGGAGGAAGGTTCAAGTTAGGTAAGGCTTATTTGGATTATTTGTTCTTTTTCCTTCCACTTAGCAGCAAAGTCTTGAAATTAAGAGAGAACCCATATGCCTCTTTGGACCACAATGCACCAAGTCAAGGATTGATGTAGAAAATGTTTGATTTCTCAAGTGGATAGGAAAAAATTCTATGAAGAAGAAGGAGTTCATGAATATAAATAAACACCAATGAATTGCAGAAAATCTTACCAACTGAAAGCAACTTAAAATGGCACTAGAAATAGCTTTCAGATCAGCATAGACAACAGAGCAGGGCTGGAATATTCTCTTTGCTAAGTAAGCAAAGTCATCATCAGAGTCACTGTACAATAGTAGACACTGAATTTCCTCAAATCATTCAGCTGAGAAAAAACAAAGTAAGCAATCTGAGTTTTGTTTCTAATCAGTACCTCAGTGCTTATTGTGATAGCAGCTTCTTTCAGATGTCCCACATTTAAGAGCTCTGGGTGTTACTCAAGCAAGGCAATTTTATAATATCCTTCTGGGAAGAAATAGCCTCAAACCATCTGGATATAAATACCTATATTAAGCATGTGACTGAATATAAAAGTATCAGTTCTAACGTCAATTGTAAGGCTAATGACTAAGTTACATCCTCTCTAAGTGCCAATGGTGTAGTTCTATAATGTGGATTATTCCTGCATCAACTGAATATTGGCCGACATTGTGTAATGCTACTCTAAGATAACTCTGGTCTAACATCTGGGAAAAACCTTAGAAATCACACTCTTTCACAATGCTTTTTGCTAAAAAAGTACTGGTAAAATGTCTAGAAATTCATATCAAAAGTGTTTTCCTGTGAAACGTGTGGAAATTTCATTAGCTGTAACCTCTCTCAGGAAACCTGTGTAAGCCGAACAATACCAGGTGACATGAACTGTTTTCTTAAAGGCCAGATGTAGAGTTTTATGGCTTTTTTTTTAATGCCAAAATGATAATTCATTGTGCTCAAGAGAGACATGCCTAATAAGGTCCTGATAATTCTCAACTGTTTACTGTCAGCTCAGAGAGCACGTGAACACAGTATTCATAGAAGTTCTTCAGGAGCTGGGGGCTGATCTGCAGAGCAGCTGTATTAGTTTAAAATCAAGCTTGCCAGCCAAAGTTCCTGGGCTGATCCAAACTACTTTGTTGTAAAATAGAATCAGTATCTGGAGATGCACTTAGAAACAGATTACAGAAAAATGTGGGTTACAGAGTGCATGGGCAATGACCCCTATTTTGTACAGATTGTTAGATAAAGCTGTCTTGAGACTGCCACAAATGATAAGGGTGCTCCCTGTGAATTAGAATAGATATTTAATTTGGATAGGAGATGGCTCCACCTAGTATCTCTAGCAAGAATACTTTTTTTTTCTCTTATTTTAGTAAATTTACTTCTTATCAAGTCATCTTGAAGATCAAAGTCAAGTCCTTTGTGAAACAAAGTGATGAGCATAAACATAGGAACAAATGCAAAGATTTAGGTAGACCAGTATTCTGGGAGCGGCCCACAGATAAAACTTTGAGAGAGAATAATGGAACAGGCCAAGCAGAAAGTAAAATTTTCCTGCTATTGTTTCTGACTTTTGTCAAACCATAACTCGAACACTCTGTGAGTAGGAAACTTTTTTTTAATGTGTATTTTAGAATAGCCTTGGATGAATTTTTCTTCCATAAGATTTTTCTAATTACTTCTTAGCCCACCTCAGCTTTTGACATCTCCAACATCCTGTAACTATGCATTGTACAGTTTAATTATGTACTTTATGAAAAGTGTTTCCTTTTGTTTGCTTTAAGCCTGACACTTGATAACTAAGTCACCTAGGTTCTTTCATGATGGGAACCAGGGAACAGTTCTCTGTATACTTTATTAAAGTCAATATTTTATAAGTATCCATCATATTAATCTCATGGGTGTTTCTTTTCTACCTAGTATTTTTCATCTCTCCACTTTAAATAACAACTTTTTATCCTCCTAGGTACACTTTTCTGTACCTTTTTTAGTTCTCCAGAGTCCATTTTCTGATGTGGGGAAGTAGGACTATATTCAGTATTAAGCAACACTTGTTTTCGATTCCTTATACAACTATGTCTACCATTCTGCTGCTTTCATGATCTCTCATGAGTATTGAGCTGAAGCTTGTATAGATGTGTTAAAGACTCCCAAAACTCTGTTTGGAGTGAACGTGGCTAATTTAGACTCATGACACTAATAGCTGATTTGTATTAGTGGATGTTGATATTCCTTGGATATTTCCCAAGTCCAAACACTCCTGCTGATAACCTTCTGTAGCTTGTTGCAGCTGGCTTTTCTTTTGATAATGCTAAATAATTTAGCATTTTCAGCAAAATTGGTCATCTTTTCATCAGTATCCCCAGAGCCTGCTATCAACTCTGAATAAAACAGATGTCCACATGCTTGTTGGTGTTTTCTAGAAAACTTCCTCCACAGAAGGATTTTTCATTTAAACTTGCTATTCTTTATGTCCTTATGTCCCTTAAGAAATCAAGTATCTTACAAAATATCTTTCCTATTATTCCAAGGACCTTACTGTCTATAAGAACCCTTGCTGAGGAATTTTGTTAAGACCTTTTTGAAAATTCAAGTAAATTATGTCAGCCACATCTCCCATGCTATTATGCTTTTCAATTTTTCAAGAGCTGCAGTAAATTTGTGAGGCACAATAATACACTACAAAAGCTGAGTTAATTCTTCTCATTCTATCATATTTATGTGTTGGTCTACCATTTTCTTACATTTACTATCCTTTTTTTTTAAAGAGGTCAGATTAACTCATGCATATTTTCTTCTACCCAAACCTAAACCTGTCAGTAGAATGGGCTGCTTTTTTAATCATTAATTCTCTCAGCACTAAGAATACTTTCAGTGGTATTAACCATCTGACAATTTCATATTTGATTTTTTTTTAGCTCATAGATGAATATCATGTTGTTACTATTCATTTTAGTGATTTGTTCTAAGATTTTTTTCACTGAGAGTCCAATTGCAAATAATTCCTATAATTCTCCCTCTGCAAAAAAGTTTCCCCTGTGGAAACCAGTCTAACCCCATCTATAGAGAACATCAATAGAAATAATTAATTCAACCATTCAGCTTTGGCCTTATCTTCTTTTACAGCTCCCCAATCACCTGTTGGTCCTATAGAGTCTTTGTCAGACTGCCTGCTTTTCATACTGAAAAGATTTTATTATTAGTTTTTTTTATTATTAGTTTTCTAAACTCATAAAGAGTTCCTTAAATATTTTTTAGATGTTTTCATTATTTTATATTTCACTTTCTGGACTTACATTCTTTTCTACTTCCCAAACTTTCACAAAAACTTAAATTTCTGAAAGTTTCCTTTATACTAGTGATGCCTTTTCCTGGTCTTAAAATCAAGAGGCATACACGGTTAGAAGGGGAAAAGGGATTTTACCTTGGTATTTATTCTTAAGGATCCTTAGGTGTACACGTCCAGGTCATATGCATCGAGACGTACCCCACCGAGTCTTTCCCTGTGTCTCTGTGTCTCTCTTCTTCCGTGTGTCCCCCCCAACATTGGGTATAACATTATAGGCTTTACTAATTAGCGTATCTATCAAAGATTCCCCAATGAGAGGTTCAAGTGATCCCCCCCTCCCCAAGGAACCTTCCCCTGGATGGTTCTATCTTAGTTTACAAAATGTGTTCTGGAGAGGACCTTGGGGTCTGGGGCACACTGATCCCTAGCTACGAAGCTTCTAGAATGTTTAGTCTCTTAGCTTAACAAACAAGTCCAAGAATGTAGGCAAAAAGCACTGAGAATACAGAAGCTGTAAAGAGGTATAACGGGTATAAAAGAAAAGGCAAAAATCTTCATGGCATCACTAGCAACAATTTAATGAACAACTTTTAAAATGTATTCCATAACTGCTGTTTTTATGGTTTGCCTTGTTTTTGTGAGTTGTTTTTTTTTTTAGTTGATGTCTTCTGTTGTTTGTATGAACAAGTTATTTGTAAAATTTCACTTTCTTGTGACAAAAAGGCAAGGAACACATTCTTGTGTGTCATAATGAATCTTATTAGAAACACACTCATGGTGTATATAAAGTTCTACAAACAGCCCTTAACATCAATATCAGTGTGTTTGAATTTAAGTTTTATTTTGCTTCTGCTGGAACTACAGAGTGTTATTTCTGCATTTTCTCCAAATCTTTAGAGGAATAAAATTAAGATCTGAGGTATGATGCCAGCACTGTTGATTTAGAGATACAATCCAATTTTATAATAGTTGTCACAATCTTACCAAAAGCTAGATTTATTTTTATAGGAAATATGCTTCTAAGTATTTATATTTAACCAGGTGCCAAGTGAATGTTCATCATTTCAGGGTGCCATTTTAGTCTAATGAAGTAAAATCAAGCATATGATTTAAATGGTTTGTAGACCTATTTCTGTCCTGTAGTCTGTTTCCTTGTTCTGTTGGGCATCAATAGGAAAGATTAGTACTGACATAAGCAAGTCAACACAGTACACAGAGAAATGAAATATTGTGATGTAATATGGCAAACCTCAGTGTATTCCAGCATACCTAGGACCTCAAGGAACAAACCATGTGTTTTCTGTTGAGCAATTACGTGTTTGAGAAATCTTCTTCCCAGTTTTGACGAAGACAGAATTTATTTCTATTTTTTTTCCCCCCAATTTTTTGCTTAATTTGCTAGGAATCATACAGATGCTATATATAACTGACTTTCTTTCTTATGCTGATTTAGTTTCTCTCCTACAGAAAAACATTTTAAAGAATTCAGAATTTTGACTTAAAGTTTCCTGCTTGCTGAGCTATCAGGTCTTATTCATGAAAAGTCTGGTAACTTGGAATAGAGAGGACTTTGCCACTGCCGTAGTGATGAATATCTTCAAATGTTCTGCTTCATTTACTATTCATTATTTAAATGAAATCATGTTTACATAAATAGACGTGTTTTTGCACTGATGCTCAAACTGTTTCTCAATACCATCGCAGCCACAGATATGCCTCACCCGCCTCACCTACAGATAATCATTTTCCAACAGTCATTACTAATTGCACACACTTTTTCAATTACATTATTGGATGCTTCCCACAGTCCAAGTCTGGCACATCTGGATAGTCTCCCACCTCTTGGAGTTGAAGAAAACCCCACTTTTTGGTATTGAAATTGCCATTCAATATCACATAAATCTGTGATGATTTAAGTGTCTAGCATTGCCCAGGGGAATGGGGGCACTGCACCAAGATGCATGCAAACCTTGCTATTACTATGAACTAGGACAAAGGCAATTATTCATGTTGCATTTTAGTAGCATAACTCAGAAAAATAGCAGAATTTGTTTGATAAAAACATAGTTCACTGGAATTTAGATGGGCAGCTATTTTCTATCTTTAGAACTAAATCCAATTTGAGATGTTGAGAATTTATCTGTGCACCCAAATCTAGGACATGAACATACAGCTAGATGCTTAAGCTCCAGAGTGCTGTCTACTTACTGCAAAACTCTCTTCCATCTTTACTAGCCCCCTGCTTTCCTACATACAATGCACTGAAAGCCAGGGTAGCTTTGAAGAACAATAGGTTGGACAGTTTGCAAATGGCAGGCACGGGGTAATTGAAAAAGGGAGGTGCCAGTGCCATTTGTCTCAGGGTGCCTGCCCAAGGCCAGTGTTAACAGGGTTATTGCTACAGGCTAAACGAGGATTTGTCTGCTTTCAGACTGTCTACTGTGGTAGCTGCACAGTGTAAAGTATGATCTGCTTTGTATATCCAAATTACTGAAACTTCCTTACTGAGGCATGTTCCTTCCTTTTATCTTTCTTGCTATCTGCATATGTCCATGGAATTTCAGTTTCCAGCCTGCCTATTCTTATACTTATTATCAACATGTGCCTTTTTTTCAGCAAAATACCCTCTATTCAGATAAGGGAATACTGATTTTTTTATTAGTTGAAATGTTGAGTGGAATTTTCACTGGGAGGAGAGAGGGGCTCTGAGTTGAAATGTTGAGTGGAATTTTCACTGGGAGGAGAGAGGGGCTCTGCTGCTTAATTCTAGGTCTCTCTCCATCCACCAAAAATAATAAGAGGATGTTTTTAGTTCTCTTTCCTAAATATCGTGGGGAATTTGAAAAGAAAATGGACTTTGACCTTGAGGTCAGATGATAATGAAACTAAAACCTTACTATTGATAATCCACTTAAGACATATTTCAGGTCGCTCCCACAATATTTCCAATCTGCCTAACCTACCTGGGTTACTACAGTCTTGAAGAGAAAGATATATAGTGGTGCTTAAATCAAACGGCCAATGCAGCAACATTATTATTTAAAGTGTACCATAAATTTCTAAAAAGTATTTAAAGCATCTGTGTCTGTCATTGTATTATCATAACTATATCATTACAGTTATGGGCCCAAGAGATATTCAGTCCAGCTAGCAGAAGAAGAAAGTGATAAGCTTGTGGATAACCAGAAATAAAGTATTTTCTATATGCATGAACAATAAGCATTCCTAATCATCATACACAGGAGTACAGCTTGTCGACATATCTGTAATGGGGCTCTATGCAAGTCATCTGATCCAAACCCTTGCCTGAACTGAAATGTGACCCAAACTTATTTTTCTAGGCCTTAAACCCCTAGGTTTAAAGCTGACTTCTGTGGATCTGTATTTTTTGGTTTTTACAAATTATCAATCCTCCTACAACTACTCCTTATCAGGAGGAGTGTTTTCTCCCATATTCAAGAAGATACAGTGAGGATTTATCAGAAAACCAGAACTGACTTAACAAAGCAGATAGTTGTTTTAAAATTTGGTTCTTCTCTTGGACTTTTCATCAAAGTTTTGATGAAGAACCTTGGTGCCATTACAATATTTTACTGCAATATTCCATTTCTTTTGTCCTTATGCCCTTTTAGATTGACCTTTCCTCCAGAGTGACAAGAAACGGTCACATTCTAATGTCTCCTTAAGGCATTCTTTCTTGTGTTCTTTCATTGGAAGCTTGGAAAAACCTCTTCCATTTCATAGCATTTCTCCTTCACTTCTCTCATTAGTAAGCATTCAGCTGTTGTGAGTAATCTGTAGAAGAGATTTTGGGGTAGGCCTAATGGTAGTGGGTATGTTTAAAGTATCAGAGCCGAGGTTTGTAACCTGCCTTGAAAGTTTGTCTTTTTATTTATAGTTTCATCAGTCAGTGAAATAATGAGGAAATCCTCTGGAAAAACAGCTCTTCCTCTCTGGAAAAATTTATATATAATTTATTGTCTTATAATGCCCAAAAATGCCTTCTTTTGATATTCATTTCAGTACAATATTCAGGTTCTCTGATAACACTGCAAACTGTATACAAGTTACTGGATTGTCCTGACCAAGAACCAAGAAAACATATTTTCTTCCAGCCTTATTTGGAGATCATGAACATAAGCTTGGAGGTGACTTGCAGTTTGTGGGGTGACAAATGAAAAGAGCTTTCCAGAATAAGCTGACAAACAGCGAGAAAAGGCTGTTTTAGATCTGTACAGAAGGTCTTTAGGGAAATGGATTGATTCCTCAAATTTTATGTGTCTTTAGACACAGGAGAAAAGCAGAAGAGCTTGGGGCACAAAGGAGGAGCTCTATAGATAATTCTGAGCTATACAATCACCAGGCATGCTGGAAGGTCAGTGCACTAACCAATATTCCTTGAGAGTGTTGTTTTTCAGTCATAAATGGAAGTCATAAATAATCAGTCATAAGATAATATGACTATTGTATATCAGTCTTCTACTTAATGAATTGACAATAAGATCTAATGGATTCTTGCAAAGATTGACACCTGAGGTATTTTATTTACTCAAAGCATTTTTTAAATACAGAAGATGGTTATTGCTGCTGAAATCTTAGGAATATATAAACTTCTGGAAATGGCATTTTTTCAAATATAGTATTTTTTAATTCACATTTTTAGTAAATCATATGATAGGAGCTTTGATTCAATACTATAGAATGAGCTTGTAGTTTTGCCAAAAATGCCACAAGCATAATTTTTCTTTAGGATAGTGACTATTTATTATGTGTTGGAAACATAACATTTCCCCTTCTTTCATGTACAGTTAAAGTAATACGTCCCTATAGAAGACAAACTAATTTTAAACTTTGGGGCCCCTACCCACCTTTCCAAATACAGTTATTCTAAAACTTTTAGTTTTGATATCTGATTATGCAGTGTCATCTCACAGACATGATTTTTGTGTTTATAGTGTATAGTGTATAGTGTATTAGTGTATGACTAAATTTCAATGCTCAATAGAGCATTAAAAATACAATTTTTGATGGTAACTTTTCTTTCAGTGTTTTCTGTTTTAAACTTTTAATGTCTGTATACTGATCATATCTTAATATTTGTATCATTTTGGTGGTGTTGGTGGATTTACTATCTCTGAGAGGCAAATGTGACATAAAGATATTATATACTAGCATAATACATTCCCTAGTATTACTGTCTATTGATATTTTCCATGATTGTCGGATTAAATTTGAAAAATAAAGCTCTTTGCAAGCAGGACAAGACCTAAACAGCTGTGACTGTGTTAAGTGTTTCTAAAAATGATCACAGTGCATAGTGCAGTGTTGTGTTTAAAATTGCGTTAGGCCTATAAAACCCAGTATGTCAAATTTGTTATGAAATAATTTGGAACTTAAAGGGCTGTATGGTTCAGGCTTATGTGTTATAGAAATGAGAATTTTATTAACATTGGAAGATGGCTGCACTGCTTCAGAAAGCTGTATTATCTTTCTCAATTTGGAATGACTTAAAATATTTTGCTAGCATTCCACTTCAAATTGTTCAGAATGGCATGCAACCACTGCAAGTGTGGGCATCAGCAGAAGAGTATCTGGCTCCAAAGATTATGGTCTTGGATGTCTGTGCATTTTCTTGGTGCTCTGGGACTTGTGACAATGTTGATTGGAGTGAAGATAATACTGCCAAGAGGTGAAGTTCACCTAATGTTTTTCCAGGTTTTTCATGTATAAATGCTTATACATGATTATTAAATAGTGGATGCACTCTGTGGTATTTTATCTATCTGTGTGCCACATACTAGGAGCTCCAGAGTGCTAAAAATTAATCTGAGTAACTTTTATTATAATTGCTACAGGCATGCTTACAACAGGCAACATACAAAGTTTAAATTAATATCTACTGTAAACTGATACAAAAAAAGACAAGAAATGCATCATATTTTCATGGAAATGGACAATGCCATGACATTGCCAAGTCCATGGCAATGAAGAAGTCAAAACATACTTCTCTTATGTAGATTTATTTGAGCAATTTTAGTAAATACCAATGGAATTCCTGATCTGGAAGAGTCTTTTTATGCAGTCTTGTTTCTAAGCACACAACATATCGAAATATTTTTCCGACTTACCACTATTGAGAGGTTTTGTTTAGGAGGATTTCTGCAGTTTTGTGCAAAGACATGTATGTGCATGGTTTGCTGCTTAGGAGTCTGTTCGGCTGTGCTCCTCTTCTGGCTTTCCTGCTCAGGTCTCGTCCTAAACCAGGACAGGGATATGGCTGAGTGTGCACCTTGGCTGGAAGTTTAGTAACAATCTTGGATCCTGTAGGATTGTCATTCTCTAATTTGCTACATTTTTGATCACTTTGATTTTAAAATTTATTCAAAAGAGCAGCTGTATATTACATTTCTATTTAAGGAGGGCTCAAAATTGCTTCAGGTTAAAGTGGTTTGATATTCCATCAAGATACAGGCAAACAATGCTGACAGAGTTAACAAAAAACAGTTCTAAACCTAAGCTGGACCCTTCTCCTGGGATCAGAATTAAATACAGCTCAAGTGTAATTTGGTCTCATCCACAATGGCTAGTTAAACATTGTAATACTCATTTTCTCCTGAAGACACCTCTTGTAACATGTTTTAATCTATGTGTATTTGGCCTGCAGTATCGGTCAGAAAGCAACTGCTGCTGGCAGTTATTTCATTTCTAATGTGCAATAACCCAGCAGAAGCAATTCAGTGAATCACAGAAGTAGCTTCAGGGAACCCATAGGCCATAGAACTAATTTCAGCCTGTGAGTAAATAAAAGATGTGAAAGTACAGTTCCTACTTTCTCAGTGGAATCAGAATGACAAGGTCAATAGACAGTGGTACGTGAACTGTACACACTTAAAATATTGGTACTTGTATACCACATAGAGTATAAATATACAAATCCTTCCCACCCTGTCAGTATAATGAGAATTATCTTATTTACAAAATAGTGATACAATACTTCAGGGAAAACCAACATCATTTGCTTTTGTTTTAAAATGCAAATAGTTTTTGTGATTCAAATGAATTAAGTTTGGAATATATTCTGGTAAAGGCCATAGAGATTTCTTTTTGTTTTCTGATTCAGCCTGAGAAAAATATCAGGATTTCTGGTAAAGTTGTCAGTATGAAAGTAAGAAATAAAATATTCTACCAATTTTCCCATTTTTACCATGTGTCAGTGGTAGTTGATATACAAAAATAGTTGACAAATTTAGGAACAAATGGAAAAAAAAATCAGCCCAAGAAATTAAATGGAAAACTCAGTTTTGTGGAGTTCTGATGCCAGTGGCTGTGAGTGATGAATGTTAGCTGGCATATGGGGTAATATTTTCTTTGGTGGCCATTTTCCAGGAATATGAGATAAGAATATCTTTCTTTTTTGCTAACCTAAGAATTTTAATATTCCTAGGATACCTAGTTTGTAACAGTGCATCTAATATGTCACAGCTGGAGCCACAAGGCTTGCAATTGGACTGGATTTTGTATTGGTTTATCAATTTATTGCATTCCTACATCAATAAGTCTATTCTCCTTAGTGAGAGAACAATTCTTTCGTCTTCTTCACTGCTCCCAAACAAAAATAAAACCATGCTGTGCAGCAAAAAGAACACACAAAAGACATCCAGAAAAATTATCTCATACAACCCCTGCATATTTACTGGTAGTAATTTATGTTATTAATCTATCTAGGAAATGAACACAACCTACTGTCTCCTTCCTTGCCCACCTATCTTGTTCTCTGTGTAGACATTGAAACCTGTGCAAAGTCAACAATGAAATCAAGAAATTAGATTGTAATAAATTACAATCTCTACACTTGACCTATATTACCTTAATGTTGATAAAGTCATTTAATTGCATTTCTCTGATGAAATCTTGTGGCAGGACAACTGATTAGCATTGACTATTTTGGAAATCAATCCTTAGAGCTTATGAGACACCTTTTGATGGAATTGAAATTAAAATCTATGCCATTACAGAGCCTATGACATAGAGAGCACCTCTCACTGTCCAGATTTTTGCATATGTTACACATTTTGTCTCATCATCAATTGCCTTAATTAATATTTTCCTCCTGCTTCACTGGATAAAGCTTCTCTGCAGCTTAGTAAGAGAGGAGCTGCTGTCTCTATACTCTGTCTGATTTGCTGCAGAAATGGGTAGATTTGCCATGACTAAAGGAGAAATCTTCTGGAAGAGAAAGGAAACCTTCACAGTTGAAGAAAATGAATATGCTGCTGTGAAAAAAATTAACTATCTCTGAAATTTTGCAACGGCAAGTGAGCCAATTAATCCATACTAATTTTCTAGAACACATCATATTTGTTTTGAAAATATTTAACCTTGTACTCTTAGCTATAGCTAAATCCAAGAAATTTCTACCTTAAAAATATATAATGCTATCAAGGTTCAGTCGTGTGAGAAAGACAGATATAAGTACACTAGAATAGGCATTTGGTGTAATGGAGGCTTTTACCTTACACATTTTCTCAGTTCCCTATTTGTTAATTGGACAGTATAATCCTCTTTTCTCACAGGACTCTGCAACAATAGATTAATTAAGGTTTGGAAAGTATTCAGATTCTAGAGTACTGAGACCCTGACTGAAGAGCCCCTGAGAAAATGAGTGATTGGGCCCACAAGGAGGTTTTGAATACTGTCTAATAAATAAGGCCTATAGATACATATTCAAAAGTGCAGAGAAAGTATTAAAAAACTGCATGTCAAATAACCATTGTCTCCCTCTCCTTCTGAGCAAAATTACAGTGTGTGATTTCAATCCATATACAACACAGTGGATTTGTAACTTCCAAACTGGGATCTGTATGGATGAGTTTATGTGACAATGTAAACTCACAACAGCTGGATTACTGGTTTAAAGAATTTTTTGAAAACATGCAAACAAAGAAGCAGAAACTTTAACTGAACTTTTTGGGCTAGAAAGGGAGAAACCAACTGAAATAGTTTCAGTACCAAACTGTGAATAAAAACAACCCCGCCAAACAAACACAGACTTCATTTCTATGGTTCCTAGATTTCTATGGTTATATAATGACGATTACTTTCTGCTTTTTTTTTTTGTTTGTTTGGTTTTGTTTTGATTTTTTTGTTTTGTTTTCTTTTGTATCTGTGTGGAAGACCATCAGAAATAAAAAAGGAAATGGATTCTTTTGACTTCCCACAAATGAAGTTGTTAAACAGTTACTTAAGTTTAAATGTGAGTGATTTGGAAGGCTTAATCAGAACCACATGCATGTTTAAGGTTAAAGATATTTTTTGTGGTTTAGTATTGCCTTGTTGATGACATCCAGGAAAACCCATATTCTCAGACAAAGAATGATTTAAGCTACTAAGATATTCTGCAAAGTAGTGTGAGTTTCCTTCTATGACTTTTATGCAGGAAAAGAGCCTATTACAGTGTTTGTAAGAGCTGCACTGCACAGGTGGACTAAAGCAGTTCCCAAACAGAATTAATTTGCTTGTGCAATGCCATAAGCTTCCTCTCAGTTTCCATTGCAACCCATGGAAAAGTCTCCTGAATTTCACATAGAAGCAGGATAGCTTTACATCTGTGTATATAGATGTAAGACAATAGACACCAATATGCAAGACATTGGAGTAATTAATTTATTTATTAAGTTCAAGATGTGATCTATGAGTAATCAGATATACGCTCTGAGCTGATGTTACTATTTTTCAGCTATGAACTATGTTTATTTTTTTTTAAATACTGGACTGGATTCTTTTGCCATTGATTTTGATAGAAAAGCTTCCAAATATTAAGATTACAAAGCATCAAATAGGATACATCAAATGCAGTTATGGTGTATGTTGTTCAATTGTATCTAATTCAATCCTCGTTTGACTACAATGGAGAGTGATAGGAACTCTATTGTTATTGACCATTTACAATTATTTGAGAAATGATAGGATATGGGTTTTGTGAGGAGGGCAATTGCCTAATAGCAGTCATTTGAGTAATTCAGTAAACCTAACCTTTTAGTTTGTATAAGTCACACATGAAATCAAGGCTTGTAAAATGATCATGAGCCTTATTTTGTTATTTGGCTATAGTATGCACTAGACAGAAAAGACACACAACATTGTTATAATTGAAAGAGAAAATTAACAGTGCTTTCTTCAAGTGTTCCTGAACTCTTAAGAGGGAATGGTGGTGTCAGTACCTTTATGAAATTACAGGATGGATTTTTAATGCAGCATAGTAAAACATGAAAGCATATATACATTGTAGATAGAGATATATCCAAAGTCCTGCAGAGCTTCCCCAAGATGATGGGATCAAAAAAAAGAGAAGGGATTGTCCTCTGCCCTTAAGCACAAATGGAGTGAAGATGTCAGCTTACATTATGCCTTTGCTATGACTCCAGATACAGAACAACGGCACTGCGGCTGGGCTTTCAGTCTCTGTTTTTATAAAAGTGTCAACTTTTGTTTCAAATGCACCAGCTCTTATTTTTGCTTTCCCATTCACCCGTGATAGTCCACCAGTCAGTTTAAGAAAAAACAGTTTTAAGAATTCATGCCTTGGTGATATGAACACCTGAGCTCCCTTGTGTGTTTCAGTGCAGGAGCTAACGAGTGAAGACGGGTGATTTGTAGTGTAGATAATACACAGTTGGGTACCCCAGACGTGTGTCTATTCCTTTGTCAATGATGTTAACAAAAGGCAGGCATGCTGAGTAGTCAACCGGTGAGACAAAATATTTGTTGAATGGAGAGGTTTATTGGAAATAAATTCCTATTTTTGCCCTTCTAATGAACAGGTAAATAAAAATCACAGATAAATTGCATGTTTTCTATGAAATTTAATTTTTTTTTTTTTAATTGAAAATGGAAGGCCTAATTTTTCTTTCATTCATGTTATGTTAGCTTTCTCTGGAAATGTCTGTGGACCTGAACTGATCATAGCTTTATTTGTCTTTTTAATGTAAGTGAGAAATGTAAGTGAGACTTAAGCCCTAAATTATGGAGATTAATGGATTTATATGGGGTGAATGTAAGAATTTTTTTATCAGTATTTGGAGAGTTTATTGACAAGTCATATTTTGATGTGAGCATCATTTCTCAGTTATAGCACAAGGAGAGTATTAAGATGTTTGACTTGTAAATCGGAAGTATAAAGTATTGAAGATGTTAAAGACATAATTTCAAATTGCTTCTACTCCATCTGTCCTCCCTTTCAAAGTTCAAGAGATTATGTATAATACAAAGACAATGTTCCCTCAATGGCCATAGAGGAGAGAACAAAGGAAAATTAAGGAATGACTGTAAACATACTACTGAAGAAGAGCAAAACCCCACGAGTGCCACATACATGTAGTGTACTACACATGTGTAGTCCAGACGCACTGATGCTCAAAAAGCAATTCAAAAGATAAAAAAACCCATTCCTGTTCTAAATCTTGATATTCAGAGGAGAAATTTATAAAACATGCTTTCAGATCGAATACTTCATTGGCGTTTTTTCCAACCCTTTATCATTCAAGCAGCATTTGTTTCCTTGTGTTTCCAATAAAATGAAAGTCCATGGAAACAAGAAACATCACTCTGTCAGAACTGTTGAATAAAAGAATGTGTGCCTTTCATAAGGTAAGAACCAGGAGTGAATTAGCTAACAGCAGGTGAGATTTAAACTGCCATGAATTAATCTCCTAATATTTTTCTTATTTTTAATATTTAGGATAATATTTTTCTTCTAGTTTTCAATAGATTTGTTTAACACAGAGCACGATGCATTACTCATACTGCATTTCCAGTCATACACTAATTATAATCACCATGTGATTAGAGTGCGTGGCTGGTCAGCCTCTTGTGAGGATAGAGGAAAGGAAACAAATTGTTACAACAAACAATTTAGAAGTCTGGTAGGAATAGATCTTTAGGTAGGAATAATTTTCTGCTCAATACACAATTGGGACCCATATGCAAAGAAGGGATAGTGGAAAAAAAAAGAAATCTGGCAATTCCAGAGAAAATGTTAGTGCATCTATCACCACTATTTCATTCATGCTGCTTCTTTGTGGTTTAGGAAAAGCATGCTTTTGGAAGCTGAAAAGGAAGGACTTCATTACAAATGCTCTGAAAGCCAGACTCATCATTGCTTTGAACGGCTAACTACCTTTAGCAGTAGTTACAAAACAACAGTAGATCTCTTAGGAAAACATTTGCAGTATTTACACATGCCTTTAATAGTTGAATGCATTGTCCATGAATGGATATGGCTAGATATGGCTATACTAGTGAATTCCTTATGACAATTTGTTTAAACCACATTAAAAGTAGCTTCAGACTGAAGGTGGATGATGTAATTAAGACAAAGGGGCACTGGAAATGGAATGGAATAACTTGAATAGAAATATAGTAATTCTACTAGAGAATGGCTACTGGTAGCACCAGATTATTTTGTTTAAAGAAACTCACAGTTTACATTTTGTGCAAAATCCCTGTGCCTTCAGACTTGCACATTGTGTGTGGAGTTTCATCAGATACCCGCCCATGAAATCAGTTCCCTAACGTGGGAAATGTTAAAAACTAGTTCCTGTACTCTACTGACAGCCCCCAGATATTTTAAAGCTGTACCTTTAGGGGGGGACTAGACACAGATCCTGATTCACATTGAATCTGAAAGACAGGATTCTTGACAGCACCCCTAGCACCACCTTGGGCAATGGAACCTTCAGCTCAGCTGTGACTCAGAGGGAAGTACATCAATTACAGTGTTGCCAGCACCACCTCCTGTACTGTCTGGTTTTGCTTTGAAGAGGTCTCCTCTCCAATGCCTGGTATTGCTCACCTTATGAAATCTGACAGGATCACAGCCTAAGATACTGCAGCTACAGGCCTGTTTTACATTACTAAAATGGTGCAGTGGACATAAAGTTTCCAGCCTCAGTGGGGGATTTTCAAATGTAATTTGAACTCTGCTTTTTGGAAAAATCAAGAAGATTGATTAGAGTCAATTATGTAATTTAACTTGCATAATGCCAATAAGTGCTATTTCTGTGAGTAGGTGTGGTCTTAAAATACCATCGGAGAGTTTTCTTTCGAAAAACTTCACTTTTATCAATGTTGTCCCATTAGAGCAAATAGGCAAACCTCTTGAACTACTGTCTGGTTATGACTCTGCTGGATTAATTCCATTACTTGCTGTTCTTTGTTTCAAATTTCTCTTGAGCTAGCATCTAGTCACAAAGTTGGATATCTAAGACAATAAAACTTCCCAAATTCATCTTCTTCTGTGTGGTAGCGTTGCTATGCAAATGATTTTGTCAGATTCTTCACATCTCATCAGAAAGTACAGTCCTTTAAACAACAATATTATGTTGTCTAGAAAAATGTAAAGTAATGCATATGGATTATTGTAGGCCATTTGGCCCAAGAAAACATCAAGAAGAAACATGTAAAAATATTAAATTCCACTTGCACTGATGGCTCAGTATCAGTACACATATTTCAAGGGCTGGTGTGGCCCTTGTAGATTGCAATAATTCTTTTGGAGAGCTAAGCTTTGATTTTGAAAGATGCAAGGCCTAAATGATTAAATTAATAAGGTCTATTCATATTTCCCCTTTGCAAGTTAGTGAACTCACAGAGCTGTGCATCTGCTGGTCATGGCTGTACAGATAATTTCATCAGAAGCCTGTGAAATACACAAAATTAGAAGGTCAAACAGTACATTTGTGTCACAGCTCCATGTTTGAGATGTATAAATGCACATATGATAGGTGTACAATTGCAAAATGGTGTGTTTAAAACATAATAGCATGCAAATTTGATCTCTTTGCTCTCAGTATCAGTAGTTCCACTTTGTTCTCATTGATGCTGAAGATGCTCTGCTGCTTAATCAAGCCAGAGTTTGTGAGGCATGCTTTCAGTTTGAATTTCTAGGAGTAGCACTTCAGTGTGACAAGTCTACTGCATAGAATCATTTATTTTTACCAATTTTCTGAACACTGTTAGGTGGGTTTACATTAAAAATGTCTTATTCAGTACAAGTACTGGCAAGTGACAGCTCTAGATCAATACTGAGGGAAAGGGGAATGTTACCTGCCTTAGTTGTTGTACTGGTGAAGTAAGTATCTAAAAATGGTCCTTCTGTAATATATTTGTTTTCTATGATTATAGGAAATTATGCAAGAACTGCCATGCAATTTCACCTTTGCTATAATTTTAGGTTCTCTATTCTTCAGCCTGCATTTAGCTAAATTTTTTTGTGCTCTGTTTAACATTGTGTTTCCTGTGTTACTTCACGTGTCAGATCTAGATACTTGTCTATTCACTCCAAATGTTCACTGATATGAACCATGATTTTCTAGGTCCTGTCACGGTTCCTGCAGGAAGCAAAAAATGTAATGAGAGACATTATCACCACACTTTATACTAAATGTCATCTTTATTTTGCTGTTCTAGACACTCACAGATCTTTGCAAACAAATAGGGTTAATGTGTGTTTTAATTTTCTAGACCTCTGTCAATAAGGTTACCGTTTCACCAGTAGCACAGCAGAATTTCTAAACCAGCACTGTGCAGTGATTGCTTTCTTCTCTGCTTTCTAGTTAACTCCTATTTGGATTTTTTTTTTCCTTTTTCTCCTTTTTTCCTGGTATCATTCTCTGTAGGTGTATAGCACATTAAAAATACAGGTTGTCTCCATATCTTAGCTCCTGAGTACATCTTCCTGTCCATTAGAGAGTGATCATGTGAGTACATCTCTGACTGCCCACGGTTTAGAGTCCAAAATGTGCAAATTTTTATAGTCTTAAATATTTGGGAAATATTGATCTCTGTGAAAAATCTGTCTGATGTTTGTGTCAAAAGAATTAGGCAAATTTAATTCTCAGAAAACTTCAGTAACTTTGGTCAAGTTAGCACCAACCTAATTTAGCTAACACTGTGCATATTAAATATTTCAAATATTCCTTCTATATTTTCAGGAATGAGTCTAGAATGCCATTTTGCCTCCTATCTTGTTACAATAAGTTCATAAACCCTGTTATGAAATGCTTGTTTTCTGTTCATTATCCTGGCCTCTCCTCCTCATTAACCTTTCACTGGAGTTTTCCACATCCTTCTTCACATGTGGACCACAAAACTAAGCATAGAGGTAGTCTGGTTTGCTAAATTGTATTGGGGTAAAACTTGCCCTGATTCTACTTGGTGTTCTTTGGGTTATACTCCTAAGTGTTACATGACCTTTCTTTGCTGCAGATTGCTCTGACAGTTGTGCTGATGTAATTATCCACAGTGACCCATATGTCACTGCTTTCTAAGCAGCTGACACTGTCCTGCATGATTTCCCTGTCTCTAAACTGGGGAGACAGGGATTTTATGGATAGACCAGTCAGGGGATATGGAATTGGCTGGATGGCTGTACTCAAGGAGCTGTGGTTGTCAGCACAGTGTCCAAGTGGCGACCAGTGACAAGTGCTGCTCCTCAGGGATCGGTGCTGGGACCAGCGCTGTTTAACTTCCTTATCAGCAACAGAGTGGGAAAAGCTGGAGAGGGAAGTACAAAGACATGTAGTGACAGGACAAGGGGGAGTGGCTTTAAACTGAAAGAGAGTAGGTTTACCTAGGTTAATATATAGGTTTTAGATATTAGGAAAAAATTCTTTACTGTGAGGGTGGTAAGGTGCTGGAACAGGTTGCCCAGACAAGTTGTGGATGACCCATCCCTGGAGGGGTTCAAGGGCAGTTTGAATGTAGCTCTGAGCAACCTGGTCTAGTGGAAGGTGTTTGTGCCCATGGCTTGGGGTTGAAACCACATGCTTTTTAAGGTCCCTTAAATATAATAATAAAGCCATGTGCATTGTTAGCTATTGTGTGTCAATGGAACCTGAATAATTATAATATTTTAATAGATTATAATATTATTGAAATCTATTATAATATTATAATAGATTTTAATGGGTATATTCTTGCAGCAAATACAAAATTTGTGTGTGAATAATAAGCTGGAAAATAAAGATGATTTTTGTCAAGTTTCACCAAGGTTACAATAAAAAAAGTGAGGAATATGATTAATATAAAATTAGTGAATAGAAACAATTCTATATATATATTATGATTAATGTCTACATGCATGATACATGATAAAAATCTTCCCCCATGTGAAAACAGGGGTGATTTCAATTATTAATTATTCTACAACTGAACTATATGAATTTTAGATTTGACTGTGTTCCAGTTTGGCCAAATTTAGAAATATATCCTCTGAGAGAAGGCACAACCACCCCTCCCCCACCAGGTTCGGGAAAAAATAAATTTTCCTCGAAGGAAAGTGAAGAAGATAAAACTATTTATTTAACAAACACATGGGAAGGAAAATAATGTTAGATAGTAAAATCTTTCGCTGTAGAGGAAAAAACCTGGGAAAGTGTTCTAGTCCTCCCTTTGGTCTCCTCGGAGCTGGGGCTTGGGCTGGGGCCAGGCCCTCTGTGCCCGGTGGAAAGTCCTCCCGATGTGCTCTGATGTTACAGCAATCAAGCAGTCCAGTAGAAAAGGGGAAAAATCCGGAATTCCAGAGAAGGAAATCCAAAGTCCAACTCTCAGTGTCTCTCTGGAGAACAAGAAACTGAAAACAACTGGCCAAAAGCTGACTGGAAAAGCCGCAAGCCGGGCGCTTCCTCACTCCCCTGCCCCAGCTGGGGAAAAAAAACCTGCTATCTTTTTGTAACCTTGAACAAGCTGCAAAATGCTTTGAGAAGGTTTTGCTCAGTTTTTTTCCTTCCCCCTCTCAGGCTCAGTTTAGAGGCATAGAAAGGCACAAAAATTAATTTCTGGGCATAGGCAGCGATATGGGATACACATCATAAGGTCACCCCAAGACACAATACGCACACAATATTCTCACCCGAGTGGTCCATTGTTCTTTTAATGCAAGAAACACAGAGTCAATATTATGTCTTATTACCTGTACTATATCATTCACTAGTTGATGTCTGTCAGTGTATTTTACTCTTGCCATTCTCTCTCTTCCAAGTTAACTTGTCCAGACTACTTCATCTTCCTTTGTTCAGAATATTAAAAAATTTGGAATATGTGTACATCCACGTATGCCATTTAGATGTTTAAGGAATTTTCAGGCAGGTGCCAACTCACTTTTGAGTCTTCCTGACTGGTGGCCACAGAAATAAGAACTTTGGGGTAATTTTCTTAGACTCAGTTAAAGAACATCCAGTTAAGTTTGAAATTGGCATAGACACTCCAGGTGTTAAGACAAAAAAACAATTAGAAGGAGCAGATATTTTATGCCTGATGCTAGTTCTACTGTCTTGTGTAAATTTCATCCTTTTTGTTTTTTGAGCTTTGTCACTTTATTTCTCTGAAGTTTTGCTAAGGGTTTCAAATGAAAGCTAGAATGGTTGTTCACTGTTCTAATGGGGGGGTTATTGCCCTGCGGTTTTTTTCACATTGTCTTAAGATATTTTTTTCTCCCTTTTTGTTTTTCACCTATTTTTATCCTTTGCTACTGCTGCAAGTCTTCAATATGCTCTTTAAATCTCTTTTCCTTCTACAGTTCTCCTTTCGTTGTGTTATATATAATGGGTCAAAATGATCTTGGGCACAGAGCCATAGTATTATACTAGGAATTAATATGGACCAGTACTCTTAGACTGAAAAAATGCTTACAGTCATTTGAACACCAAAGATAAGAGAGAGAGAGAGAGGCATATTTCTAAATTCTTTTCAAATGAAAGAGACAGGATCGCTGTTTAAGGGAGTTTCAACTGAGCACAGAAACAGACTGAATGCAATCAATCAAAAAAGATTTATTCAAGAGTCATAAATTAGGCTCTACCTTAGATTCCTTCTGTCTCCCTTTCTTATATATCATCTCTTGTCCTGACATTGAGTCTGAAGTATTTCCTCCAGCCAGTAAAGAAAGATTTTCCAAACTCAAGAGTCCAATTAGGAAAAATGTTCCCCTGCCTTTCAGCATTGCATTATCTGAACCAGTTCCCTCCAGAGCACCATCTACAATGGAGGCATTTATAACTGAAAGTATCTCAGTAGGAAGGGGTACTCACTTATTGTATGAAAAATTGAAAACTACAGACTGAAAACAGGCACAGCTTGAGTGCTGCAATATACCTGCTTTGTGTCTGTTTTATGACTGAGGCAGTATTCAGCAATTGTGAGAGAAAGACACAGTAAAGATGGCCTGAAAAGTTTGATAAAAAGTAAGAAAAGTGGTTCCAGACCAGCTGCTATGAGAAGTGTCCACAGTAACAAGTGCTCATTCCAATTTTCAGCAAGGAATTATTTCAGCAGCTTTTGTTTTAAGAATTCCCTTGGCTTTTGAAACTGCCTCCTTCACTGGCACTTCCAGCTTCTGCAACAGCCCCTGTCCTGTGAGTTAGCTGGCATCTCCTCGTCTGTAAGGGAAAGATTTAAAAAATAACAAACTTGAGCCTCTTTCCCTCCATTGTCAAGGTTTTGTCAACAACCACAAGAGGTAGAAACATTCTCAATTGCTAGTTCATCATGCCGTGATGAATGGGTCTCTTAGCTGTGCTGGCACAAAGGTCTGTGCACCCACAGTCAGCTTGCAGTGAACTGATTTGGCTCTGAAACACTTTTCTCTCTCCCCCTCTCTCTTTCCCCCCAAGTATACTTTAAACCAGAGCAATTGCCCAGATTTGCTCTCAGCAGAGGCATAGAAGTGGTTTTGGTCTAAGAACTGAAAGGCTAATATGGTGCACAGAGAGGAGTGAGTAACATCAGAGGAGCCTCTATTGAAACAGCCTGAAGAACTGGGGCTTTATTAATGTCAGCAGGTGCTGGAAACACAGACTCCATGTATTTTAATTACATGATATATAATTTAAGTATATGTTGGATGCTAGCATATGCTGGAGAGATATCACTGGATATTTACCTTGTTTTCAGAGACAGGTTTCTATGTTATGGTTGCTCCTGAATGCCTTATATGTCCTTCTTTAAACATGGTATTTCTGTCTAATTGTCAATTAAAACAGCCAGGCAAGATCTGACTCTGTTATTTCCTTTCAATTTGTCTGTGCTATTGGTATTCTCCAGCTTTTCCATCACTGTGAGTTCATTTGTTTTCCTTGTGACAGCTGATGTCAAGCTGATCTGTATTTATCATCTCACCTTCAATACTTGCTGGGATGTGCCACAATTAGAGCAGCTGACATTTTGCTGTAGGCAGAACCAGGATTATATTGTGTGTGTTCTCCGTGGGTTACTCAGATGAGTTACCTTTCACGAACACAGTTATTTAGATTCATTGCTAGGCAGTTTCGTGTTCTGTGTTTACACAATATGCCACTCATTTTGGATGCTGGGTTGGGTTCCTGCTCCTCTGTATTACAAGGAGTTAGTGTTGGTTGGGGCAGTAGAGAGAGAGTGGGAATGGAAGTTAGAATGGTCAATAGGATGGAAATCTAAATCAGAAACTTAGCAAGAATTAAGGTAATTTCTGTCTCACCAATATGTTGTGATTTTGCATTGTTTCTGAATCAGTGAGAGGTTGATTGTTGCAGCAGTGTCTGAAAAATGCATCCCTGAGCCAAGCAGACCCCAAAGATCTGAGTACAGTAGCTGACCTACACTGTTGAGAACACAGAGCAGAGGAGTGTATCAGGAAAATGTGGTTCAGGGAAGAAAAAATGGCCTGAAAAAGGATAAAATAGATGAAGGTTCAAATCTGTTCTTATTTCACAGAAATCACTTGCAAGTAATTTCTATGGCTTCAGGGTAAGCATTTGACTATTTCAAAGACTAATTTAAATGAAATACTGCTGGCCTGTGATCTGGAAAAGGAGAACAAAACCAAAACCATGTTTAGGTAGCTTTGGACAAGCATCTGAAATCAAAGTTCACCTAAAATTTTAGTGTTGACCTTTCATTGGTTTAAAAAGGATTGTCACTGTATTTGCAATGTTGTCAGATCCACTGACAACTGTCAACCTGCTGTCATTGTGTGAACATGTGTGTCAGCACATGGAGTTTCATGCCATCAGACATGATAGATAGAGCTAGACCATGCCAATGCCTGATGGGACCTAGCAGAATGGGGGACAGTAATAAGAAAAATGCTCAGCATCTTTGTGAACCAAGCAAAAATCAGGATACAGATGGTTAAGGCTCTTACATGAAATATTCTGGTGAAGAAAGCAAGTGTCTTTTCACGTTTCATTTCTTTACAATATTTGGAAGCACCTTGGCTTCGTTTGAACTGCTGCACTGGTTATCTAATGATGATTTAATGAAGTGGTAGGAGATCAGTTGACATCACAGCTGCTAATAAAGTGGCAGTCAACAAAGTCTCCTGCTCAGCAGCTTAGAGAATGGAGTCTACACCTCAACTATCAAAAACTGGTTATTGTAATAACTTCGGCCTTCAGGGTGCAATGCTCTGGATGCTCTGCTCACCTTCCAGTTGCTTTTATTCATTTAGCTTGGCTAAGCACTTAGTCACAATTTCTTCCTCTATTGTTTCTCCAGAGTGTTTGTAACACCTCATCTTCCTTGAAAACATAAAAAGACTCCAAATTTTGCTTCAGGCTATTTTCAAGCAAGTTGTTTTCCCTGCATAAAATGAGTCAGTTCAAGTATTTAGTCTCTGTGTATACTATGCAGGAAAGATAAAAGTCACACGTGAAACCTCTTTATGTACATCTTTCAAGAAGCAGGCTAAAATCTTGAAATCTGGCTGTCTGAGTTAGACACCAATATTTGCTCTCTGAAATTATATCTCCAGTTTGCTCTGAAAAGGGGAAATTCTGTGCAAAGCAAAAATGCTGTAAAGCTATTGTTGGCCAAATCTAGGGAGAAGATAGGAATAGACAATGAAGTCAATGGTTGGATGTAACACTGCTTGTTTTCATCTATCTCCTAACATTTAGAACCCTTTGAAGGTTTTATTTTATTTTCTTTTTCTTTTCTTTTTTTTAAGCAAGTAATGGCAAACAAGCCATTAATAGTGAGAACAAAATAACATCTGTTGGGATAATTGTTAGAATGTTTCTCATATCATAATGTGTCCTGGGGGGAGGGGAGAATGCACCACCACAATTATGCACACAAGTACTTCACGTCTGCAGCAGAAGCAGCAAATTTAAAATGATTACAGGCTGAGAACAATTGCTCCAAAATTAACTTAATTATGATAATTCACTGCTTTGTTTGTGTTTACGGCTTAAGGTGACATTCAAAGGCTTGTTAAATAGCAAAGAAGCATAGGTAAACTGGAAGGTGCATTGTGCCACTGTGAAACAGAAAAGTCAAGAATAATGCATTCTTCAAATACTTCACAAAGAGGTTAGATAAACTAGAGTACCCAATGTTAGTTAATTTAAATACATTCTCACTGCACATAGACTCAGTCTTAGCATCTCATGTTATTTACTCTAGGAGGGGCAGGAAGATTTCTGTGGGCTCAAGTGGACTTAAACTCCAGATTTGGTCATAAGCTTAACTTGAAGGGTAAACATCGTCCATTAAGTCTTCCCATGCTCTTTAACCTAAACCAAGAAATAAATTTCTGCTTTCCTTTCCCATTGCACATTTTTAATATATTTCCGATTAATCATCTTTGGCATGTAATTCCTTATACCTTTTAGCTTTTCATTTTGGTGTCTTTGCCAGTTGTCCTGTTCATTTTCTGCTCCAACAGTCAACAAAAATTCGGTTTGTTTTCTGACTATTTCAGATTTATTGGTACATGTTCAGAAAATGAGAATTTTGTTCCTCAAAAAAAAGTAAGATTTCAAGAATTGGTTCATTTATTATCAAGACAAAAACTCGATTTCTCGAGAAAATGAGCCATTCCATGATTGCCAAGGTGTTAATGTCTGGTTAATTCTGAAAGTATGTTAGAGACTCGAAGCAGTTACATGGTCTAAAGATATACATGGGGCAAGGTTTGACAGGAGAACTATTATCTTGTATTAAGTCAGCTGATTTATTTACAGTAACACTCATCACAGCATCACTATTGCTGGCCCACTGTCTAACCCCAATCTCTAAGTTCTCAGCTGGATCATCACCATCCCTAAGCAGGCAAGTGCCCATTCTGGCCATTCTGGCTTGTTTGTCCTTATCAGACTCCAGCTGTCTGAGCCGTCCTGCCATGTGTCTGTGATCCTAATGAGCCTGTAACTCTGCAAGGGCAAGCAGACCTCTGATTCTTCCTGTTCACTCACTATTCTCTACGTGCATTATTATACAGGCACTTCAGATGGTGATTTCCCAGGGAAGGCGTGGGCACATTCCCCATCAGGCCCTTATTTGTGTGCATGCTTTTAGGGATACCCTTCTTTCAGCCCTGGTTTCTTGATTATGAAGTCTCTTTTGTCCACAGCATCTTCTTGTCAATCTATGTATTTTTCTGTGTGTTTTTTATTGAATTTGCTTATGAGTCCTGGTCATCATGGGTGCAAACTGACAGCAAGACTGAAATTGATATTCATTTATGCAGCGCATAACTTGCAGTATTGGCAAAATACATGTGCTTACATTATTAGACAAACAATATAGGATCTTAAAGACTAATAATGATCATCTTTCAAGGCTGTCTTGGATATTTTAAGGAAGCTCTGTGTTACTTTCCACTGCTTTATCCAACAGTAACTGAGAAACAACAGTATTTTTAAATAGGAAAATCTAATAACTTATTCCATGTGAACTTATAGAGAAAAAGAGTTACTGCATGTTTGGTTTAAGTAATCATTTTATTTCATTTAATTTTTGTATTGCAGTCTTAGTTCAGAGAACTAGTGTTTGTCTCATGTCTTCATTTGTGCCTCACACTGTTCACTACTTTTTAATTCATTACCTGAGAGGGTTAAGATATTGGACAATGATACTTTAAATATTTGGGTCATTATCTTAGATAACATGTTTTTCCCTCTATTTCAGTCAAGTAGTGATCTGGAATAACAATAATTTAGACCTCCCTTCAAGGTAGATATTATGGCTAGATACTCAAAAAATGTTATGCAAATCATCGTGGTTGAATATGCATAATAGATATAAAACAATGTCCATTCAAAGACGTTATCTTAGTTCTACATAATATACCTCTCAACAATAATGATGAAAGAGATGAGCCACTCCCCAGGTTGGTTTTTTGCCTTTGCTACCATTTATTAAAATAGCCAGCTGTCAATTTCTGGATTTCTAGCCTTCAAGAGATCTTCTAAGACAGATGATGGTTAATATCAGACACCCAGTGAACTGACAGTCTTTGTTTGAAGAATATTCTATATGTATCTTTTCATTATTTATTCAGTACTCTGACAATAAAAAGGGATACTGGTTAAGTTTAACTCTGTTGTGGGCATTTTTTGCCACGTCTTCCCACTTGTGCGATTCTGAAAAGACGTTGTGTCATAAAAGGTAGTCAAGATAATTTTAAGAGAGCTGCTGAGAGTCTGAAAGAACATCAAAGGCTATTAAATGTTTCCTTTCATATCTTTAATGCATATTACATACATATAACACTTGTATTGTTCTCTTGCAGCTAATGGGCTTCTAACAGCTTAATTAGATCCCCAAATTACTGGATATTTAAACCAGGAAGCAGCGAACAAGAAATGTATTTTCCTCAGAGCAGCCTGATGCTTCCAAGGAACCAGAAAAGTTTGCCATGGCAACTTTGGAGGGATGCTTTTCTATTTTTGAAAAGGTTTGAGAGATATGGTGTCTTGGAGAAACACCTCAGAACAGGAAATGTGCCAGCCAATTGTTTTCTTTGTTCCCAAGGAAAAGAATAAAAGTGTCCTTTTTCAGTGGTACATGAATTGCAGTATTTGACAGCATTGTTTTTAGAGTTTGACAAGTATCTAAGTAGTGATAAGGCTAGATATTGAGGAGGCTAAAGGGTGATCTGAGAGCTTACAGCTGCTTAAAAGGCAGTCTCAAAGCTGACACAGTCATACTCTTCTCAGGAGCACCAGATGACATAAAGGGCATCAGCTGCAGACTGCACTTCCAGACATTTGAGTTGCCTTGCTGTGACAAAGAGGGCTGCCATAGATCACTTCCAACTAAGAAGAAAAAATGAATGATATTAAATTAATGCTTACAAATTTTAATTGAATACAGTTTTACCTTCTTATATTTTATCAGATGGCTGTATTAAAAATTTGAGTTTTAACATACTGATGACAAGTTCCTTATCCTCCCAACATTTCACACAGTAATGTCCTAACACAAGGACAAAACTTTTCATTTGTTGTCAAGTGCAGCTCTACAAATGGGAAGAAATGAACAGATTAGCTTTAGAGATTTATAGATTGTGATTCTGCAAAGGACAACTGTCAGCACCTAATCTAACCTGCTGACTGCAGGGCTTTTCCAAGTTATTACTTGTGTAACTAGACGCATCATTTAAGAAAAAAATTTCAAATGTGATATGACATTTCCAGTGAACTTGCAAGACTAGTAATTGTAACAGTGACTATGTCTCTTCAGTCTTTGCACTTTCTCACTCATTATTTTTCTTTCCAGATGTTATCACCAGTGATGTGATGTTTCTCTTTATTGTTCATTCATAAAGGTATCAATTAAGATAAATCTGAGAGGCTTTACCATACATTCTTCTTTAGAAAAATAATCTTTTGATAGTTATGCACTGCTCACATCTCTGTGTAGACCTATTCAGTAATCTTTTAGAATATTAGTATTTGCTTTTTAAATTTTTTTGCTTAGTTAAGGGATTCCTTTTCACATCTTGGTTTGAAAAACAGCTATTAGTTTTTCCATGTATCTTTCCCTTTTTTCTTTCTTTTGATGAGGTTTCCCACAAATTTTATATGTGAGAATTTCATTTTGATCTTCTCAAGATAGTGGGGACATTAGCTTGGGGTCAGCCATGAACTCTTTTTCTCCCCAGACTGATGAACATTGTTAAATCTGATGTCCTTTGAACACACATCAAACATCAGACTAATTTTGTCTGAAATTTTTTCAATATATCTTGCTTTATCTAAAATAAAGCATTCAGAATCTATTTCTAGCAGCTAAAAAGAGACCAACCCCTCCCTCTCCCCCCAGTACATATGTTTAAAAATTATACAGAGGTTTGAAGGGAATGTAAAGAAATATTTATTTTATTTCATTATGAGAAATTAAGATACAGTTAGCCATGAACAAAATTAGTGAAGAACCAGCTTAGCAAACTGCCCTCAGATAGTTGTGTGAATAAGATTCTTCTGCATTCTTTTAATTAATATTTGACTTTCTCCTAAAACACTGCTGCTAGTTTCCATTTGAAACATACAATCTGGTTGTCTCCAGGTCTCTTTCTTCACTGTAATGGAAAGTTTTCTGTTTATCGCTTTACCTTCTAAAGTGTGTCCAAATCATGGGTGGCGAATTTTCAATAAAATGTCCTGAATGTACCACACTCTCATTAAGTGATGGAGCTTCTTCTTAAAGATGTCTTAAGTTATTGCTGATGGAGATTTAGACCGACTTTTCCAAGCTTTTATTTTTAATAGGGAAAAGGAGTATTTTCACCTATTCCTAATTGATTCTACATTAATGTTCCAATATATTTCTTCTAGGAGTATGAGGAAAAAGTACAGATAATGATCTCAACTGTACTGTGTAAAGAAAATAAATTAATACAATAAGTGGTTTCATTCTGTGTTTGTATTCCTCAGCTAACAACAGAGTGTATAGTTCTTATTGGGTAGTAACTTAAAATCATGAACAGCTATTTATTGTATGTTGTTTTTTCTTGAAGTTTGAGACCTGTAATGAAGTGATTTAGAAAACAGTGTGTGAGGGAAGCATCATGTGCTTATTCTTTATTGCTGCATCGTATAATACAAGGTTGTTAATCATTAGTAGAAAGAGTAAAGGTCCCAATTTAGTGCCCAGGGGAGACATCTCCACTAATCGCTTGCCAATTGGAGGGAACACAATTGACTTTAACCTGCTGGCTATGGTCCATAGGAAAAGCTCTGACCCATTTAATCAGCTTGGAATGTGTTCCATAACCTTTCAAGTTGGATCATGGAATGTCAAGTTCTGTCGAAGGCTTTATTTAGTCAACCATGACTGGTAACCTCCTTATCTTCTGCTTTTTGTGTCAGAGGAACAATAGTTTTATCAACATGTGTAATTATTTTATTTTAAAGTTGCCAGACTGTGTTTTGTCCAAATGGTTTAGAAAGATGTACCCTGACTGTGATGGCATCATATGTTATGCACAGGCTCAGTGAGAAAGTGAAATTTGTAGTTGCTTTCTTTTTCCTATCATTTAATCTGCTCTGTAAATAGTAACCATATTTAGTGAGCTTCAATCCACAGTTCCTTCCTCAGAGACCTGAGAAATATTAACAAAAGACCCCCCTACGTTTTGATATGCAATGTATTTTTTCTTTTTTTCTATCAACTGTAGTATATGTTATCCAGCTATCATTATTACTGTGTCATTGTAAGGAATGGATAAATTCCAAAGTTCTGATGACACTGAATGATGCTGTGAATCAAGATGTCTCTCTCATCAGTTGGATTTATTTTTTTTTATTTCTGTGCACTTGCTTCATCTACCAGTTCAGGTCACATAAATTATTTTTTTTTATGTTTTGTGAAATTATCTGGTAATATCTGCTGTTCTGGAAATAGTAAATCAGAGTAACTTCTGAGGGAAGTATTCACTTTGTATTTTGATCTATTCAGAAGTAGAAAATCAAGTGAAACTGCAAAACAGTGGTAGTCTCAACAATAAAACCTCTGTGTTTATTCTGTCTGATGAAACAGCTATCTGACATCTACAGCTACCTCATAAAATGGGACCACATTGATGAGCCCAAGTTATTCGCTGTTTCTCGGTTCTGTGAACGTTTTGTTGTTTACAGCTCTGTAGGCAGTTTTCTTTTTCTCTTTTGCTATTTCTCTCATTCTCCATTTTTGCTGGTAAGTAAAGCTTTCTGTTTTCAACCTTTTCATTTTACAAATTGGTCTTTAAAATGCCTTGCTGACTGGATGATAATAACAGGGAAATAATGTCTGTCTAACTGTAGGTGCATTCATGAACCTGGCAAAGTAAGTGAAAGGAATAAACTGTATATTTAATTAATGGCATTTCATTTAATTTTCTAAGTTAGGTTCAGCATCAGTCTGTCATTAGGACTAAAAGGATCTATTTAAGAAACAGTATTGCATTTCCTTTAAAAGATCCTTACTAGTTTTGAATAATAACAGCCTACAAATATATTAATGATAATGAGCATGCAAAATGTTCTGTACAAAAAAAAGATCTGACAAGCATGAATGGTGACAGATGATGACCAGAATTTTCAAAAATTTATGATCACTACAATGTGAAAAGTAATTATGAATAATAAAAATCTGTTTCAATAATTAGCTGTAATGAATGCTCATAGCAAGGTAAATGAACTGGAACAATTTAAGGCAATAACACATAATTTGCATTTTATACTTTGTCAGAACATTTTATCATCAGCAATACACTCTTATATTACCACAGTTTTCAACATTTAGCCATGCACCTCATGTTCAAGTCTTTGGCTAAGCACTGACACACATAAACAAGCATAGAGAAATAAAAAAATGATAATGAGAATTAATTACTTTAGTAAGGCAAGATTTGTTACATTTAAAATAAATATTATCATGTGAATATTGGTTTTGTACATATGCTAATAAATCTGAATTTTAGGGCTTCTCTATATAATATGAAAACATTTACAGTGTGGGAAAGAGTCTGTCTAAGGTGTCAATGTTTATTTTGTACAAACTAGGACACATCTGTGATGGCCTTACGGAATTTTCTACGTGCATTTATTCATGCTGTTTATCCCAAAAGCAAGACCTGTTTGAAGCTGCCAGGTTCCACTTCTCCGAAACTGTGTTTTAGCACGTGAGAATGAGCAAGTGTTCAGGGAACACAGAGCCAGGGGATAGGTTTGGAACTACTTTAATGTTTGCAGATCTGTCTCTTTCAAATTCTTCCCAGCAGTGAGCCATGAATTTCAGGATGATAAAAGTTACAACTGACTGACTCTCATAGTTGGACCACAGTAGTCACTCCTGGGTGGATTGTCATCACTGCTGTTCAAGGTCACTTTTTTTCATTACAGTGAACCTTTCCAAAGGGCTGTAATTCATCATTCCTCGGAAATGTGACGTATCAGATCTAGGGTCATCTCCACAATTTACTTCAGTTCTAAGTCTTCTTCACTTGTACGTCATTCTGCCAAAAGAGAAAATTGGGGAGCTTGTTGAAGCCCAAGAGACAATTTGAATCTCCTTTTGCTGTTCTGCTATTTTAAGAAAATGATTCTGAAATCATTGAACTGGTAATACTTCTCAGCCTTGGCTGATTGCTGGTTTGCCAGAAATGCTGTTCACGCTTGCATAGCCAAACTATTTTTTGAAAAGTTTATTGCTTTCTCCCTCCTATAAATCTAGTTGCTGCCAGTTTTGTCCTTAATTTTCTGAGTTTTGCTGCACTTTGCTCTAACACTCATGTGGCAGCAGGGATTTCTGCAACATGTATAGACAGCGAGGCCCGTGGAAAGAAATAGGGACCGATTCTTGATAGATGTTTCAGAGATCTTTATTCTCCAGCCACACGGCCGGGGCACTGCCGAAGAACTGAGCAATCACGGGACAGCCAGGGTCCTCCCTGGGCAGGGGAACACAAAACAACCAATGGGGAACAGGATTGACCTGAGAGTGGGGAAACCCCATGGGCTGTGCCTCTACCCCAGGGTCCCCTCCCCCTGGGCCCCACGCCAGGGGGGAGGAACCCCAATACTCATGCTCTCTCATTCCTGAAGAAATTTATGGCAGTCAGCAAGTGTCAGTTCCAAATAAAATTGTGACCCTACTTATGCTGAAGTCTGTGGAAGTCTGTCTGCTAACTATGAAGAGAACTTAAAAAGGACTTCCAGAAACACGTGGCAAATAACTCTTCTTCTTACCCTTGTTAGGACACAGAAGCTGTCCTGAAAGCTGCACTAAAGTTTGTTTTTGATCTCTCTGTGTTTTCAACAAATACTCTGAAGCTGAGGGAAACATTTCTCAGCTTGCATTTTATAAGATGTCTTTGGAACAAGCACCTTTGCCAAAGACATAAGAGTAATTTAAAATTTTATTTTATTAAAAGTAAAAATAATAGATTTTATTTAATATCAGAGAATTAATAAATTATCATATAATCTTAGGAAGGCTGGTATCATTGCATTTGGTGCAACCTTTTTTTCTATTATCTGAATTATGTATTAATGGCTATATTTTCATACTAAATTGTAGGCTGATCCTTCCCTTAGACCGCTTTTGCACTCCATTGAAAAAAGTTTTCCAGGTATACTGTCACCCGAGAAGGTTGTGCCATATGAATGAAACCTCAGGTATGAAGAAACTCATTCAAAACATCTGGGAGTCAGAGTAATTTGCTGTGGATTTGGGGTTTTTTTGTTACAGAAGTGTTTGGACAGTAGTACAGGCCCAATGGGACACATTTTAATTACTTGTTACTGTTTCTTCTTAATCTACTTCAAACAGAGTGCAGAGCAATAGTGAGCATATCATAGTCCCAGCCCTTGTTCTGTGTGTGGGTTTTTTCCCTGCTAACTCTGAACAATTTGTTTTTCTGGGTCAAGTGAATTTCTAGAAAGACCAAATACTTTCATGTATGACAAGGACAGTAGGACATCAAAACATATATACCCCAGGGAATGGCTTTAAACTTCTCCTTTTGATAATACTCTTCCTGACATGTTCAATGCATCCATCACATCAAAGCTTTAACATTTTTTTAAAAGAAACTGCTTAAGTATGCTTTTCTTAGAGAATGCATGGAGGTTGTTTAAATAATAATAATAAAAAAGAATTACACACTTTCAGGACAGGAATTTCAATCTGCTTGAGCAGATACATCTGCTATTTTTTTTTTAAATGCCCCAGGAATAGAAGTTTGTTGTGAACAATGGTAATTTAATGTGAAAGTCCACAGTATATTAAACATTTAAAACCAGTATAGATATATTAGAAACACTAAACTGGTTTGGGCCTGGAGCTCGTTCTGGATTAAAGCATGTAAGAGCCTGGAACAAATTTACCCAGAACTAACCTTTGAAGTGGTGCTTACTTGGGTGTCCTATCTGTGCTGGGCATGACACTAGCCACACTTCTCCCTTCTGATAGCTTTATTCTGAAGTAGAAATCCTTGTTTATGATTGAGCAGAGCTTATACAGATACGCTGCTCAAATTGAGAATGAGGATTGCAGATAAATGGATAATTACTTTGTAAAGAAGCTTATAACTTCCTCAGGATTGCCCTTTTTATACTCTGAGTTGCCACAAGCCTGCTTTAGCAAGCTGGGGAACAACCTATGAAACCACTAAGGGGCTACTGCACAGGTGAAGTAACTCCGTAAGGTGTTTAAGCACTTGCAAAAGCAAATGCATGGGGAAAATTTTTACATGGAATAATGACTTTTTTTTCAGATTTTCAATATTTAAAAACTAACCAGGCTCATCTTCTTTGTATTGTCTTGTTAATGAGTTACTTACACTGGTTCTTATTTTGTTCTCTTACACCTCTGTTGCCTTTTACTGTAACAGCATGCAACTGTTAAGAGAGATGACTAAATAAAGATTTTAGTGAGGTTTGTAAAGCTCTGGTGGGAATGGATCCCTCTCTTCCCCAGGTGAGAGTCAGCCCTGCTTACAAGTAAGTTGGTATTGACTGTTCAGCTTCTTCAGCTGAGTCACACGGCCATTTCCACCAGAGGAGTCTGGCACCAGCCCTTGAGCTTCTTCAGGCATGACGGGAGTGCTGCCTTCTCAGAGGAGCAGTAGGACCTGTACCACAGCTCTGACCTCAGCACCAGGGCAGGCATCTGCCCATTCAGGGATGCAGGGCTTTCTCTCTGTGCACATTGGAATCCCTAAGGTTCTGCTTCACTGAACACCCAGCAGGAGTGAAGAAGCAGGTTGTCTCGCCTCTCAAGGGAGGGATTGCATGACCTTCGTGAGAAGAAACTGCTGCTGGATCCCCAGTCCCTGCCAAATTCGGCAGTAGCTCCTAATTCAGGGCTGAGAATGCATGCCCACGCTTTCCCATGCTCCATTCTGAACACGGTCAGGGGCGCATTGCTTGGCAGAAGAGATGCCAAGGGCCATTACAAATTGTGGTTTTCTCTGCAGTTTTTCCACAGTACTGATTGCAAGTGACCAGTGACTGTGACAAAATTAGGAAAACTAAGTTCAATGTCATAAATAAATTCTCTCTCTTGAGCAATTTATGTTGAGAACACTTGCTGCAGGGTTAATTACGAATATCTTCATTGAATCCATGCTGCAATATTTACAAATGATGTTTGAATGGTTGAGTATAGTAGGATTTTAATAGCTTGGTTGAGATTCAGAAATGCAGATTGTAGTCCACTTCGGTCTAATGTATTTATGTTGCTGCCTACAGAATCACAGTGTTTTGAGCAGCATTTCTCATTACACTATAGACTTGCGTTACTTAGATGTACAAGAATATTGAAGCTAGACAAATTTCATATTGTTTAGAGCAGAAATGCAGCTTGAATAAACAAAGGAGTTCTGCTACATTTATTTCTGTGATGTTTTGTTGTACTTACAGCCTTTTTTTTTGTTGTTTCAGCTTTTTGACTGGTCTGAAAAGCTGGACAAACTTCATGAGATACTCCAAATGCAAACCATCAATTTAGATGCAGTCCTTAGTTCCACATGATAACTCTGTGGTTCGTGCAACCATTTTTACTTCTGTAACATCTTCTTTTCAATAGTGTTCCATATACTATGTTGTGAAGATGACAGGGGATGGTTGGTGCTTTGATGCACATTATGACATTATCTCATGGTATGCAACTGCTTATAAGTGCTGAAATATTAAGACTCACAGTCTCAAATCTTACCTATCTGACAGATATGATTTTTTTATTTTATTGAAATTTCTTTTGCACAACATTTAAAGCTTTGATTAATCAGTTTAGTGAAGTAGCAGCTATTCAAGCTGCTTGGTGTTAAGAAAGGCAGGAAGGAGATGATGAGAACTGACTCAGCACCAGCAGTCTATCTAAGACAGCATATAAAACAGCAACATACTGTCACTTTTTAAAGTGGGAATTCTGAATCCCTGCAGGCCAGTGTGGGATTTACTACATCCTGCATGGGAAAGGAAAATCATCTGTTCTTGCAAGTTTGTGATTCGTGCTGACCATACTGGCTTTGGCTGGAACAGCTGAAAGGCAATACTTTGCCTCTATAGATGGCACGAGTGCCCACCTTCCTCTTCTTGCCCTGCACTACAAGTTGTATTTTTTATTTCTGTGAATTAAAATAATTTTGGATGCCTAACCATTGTTCCTGCCAAGCACTGACATGATTAAAATAATTTCTGATGATAAAGATAATGAGCTTACAGATCCCAGACGTCATAATATCTATTTTGTTCCCTAATTGACCCAAATCATAAATTTACAGAGTTGCAGTGGGAAAGAGAAGTACATAAATATTTTAGCCACAGTCTAATGCCTCTTTGCAGGGCCGGTGATAGCAAATCTGTAGAAAAAGAATGTGCATTCCTTTTTGATATGAGAAATTAATTTAAATATAAACCAGCAAGATTCTTCTTACCATAGATTACCACACCTCATCTCATTATGTGCCTTTTACAAGACACATGACTGTTGAAACCAGCCTGGTCACAAGTTCATTCTGCAAAACTTTCTGGTATTGCCTATCTTTTCAAAATGTCTAACAGTGCCTTGTCTCTCTTCCTGCCTTAAGCCTACATAAACGTTTTAGAATGCATATAATTTCTCCTACCCATGCACAGCAGAAGAAAATACATAAAAGAGGAGGAAAAAAAGGAAATGCACACTGTTAATGTTATACTTCATGAAACACTGGAAATTGACACCAAAGCACTCTCTGTGTGCTTGCAAGCTAAGTCCTTATTCCTTCAGACTCAGAGCCCACGGGCTCTGTGAGAGCTTGGAGTCTGACTGCACACAACAGGTTTGCATGGGACTTTATGTTCCCTCTGTGTTATTCATTGCTACATCTATGGGAAGCTAAAGAGATCCAGAATCCCATTGGCACAAAAGTACTGTATTTTCTGGTTTAACCTGTGCTTTAATCCACATGACGCCTCGTTAGTCAGGGTTTATGGGTGTTATCCAGAGCCCATTGATCTCAGTGGAAAATTGCCCACCAATTCCACTGGGCTTTTGATCACTGCCTGTACATGTGATGCTAATTTCACCTCTAAATCTTGTGCAAACCAGGTTTGTCGCCAGCCTAATTTTTCAAGTTTATACATAACCAAAAGTTAAGTGAAAAACATGTTTCCCCTGTGTACCGGGGACAAATTCCTGCCAAATCCAGCACAAAGTGGGAAGAAAAGCAGGAAAAGCAGGATGTGACTCTTTCCCCTGCCCTTCCCCACTTCTGAGTCTGGAGAACCACTGTGCCATGGAGGTTCACAGACTTGGCTTCAACACCTGGCTGTGTTTTCTAGCTCCAAACTTGGCCTGGCCTCAGAAATGTTTTTCCTCAGAACCATGGGTGCCTCCCACAGAGAGCTGAAGGGGATGGAAAGCTTAAGCAGTCCCACAGGGAACTTAAATCCTAATTCAGGAGTAACAAAAATTGATTCTTTGCAGCTGTGGAACAATTTTCTCTCCTGAACTGAGGGAAGAAAAGCTCAAGGAGTTCCAATATATATCTAGGAGCCAAAGTTTTTATTGTAAATGGAAATTTTTATTTGATCAGCAGCCTTGAGATATGAAGAGGATTATTCACCTCCCTTCCTTGTTTTGAGAACTAGCATAAATAATCCATTTAGCAATAATGCTGTGCCTCCCAGTGTGCTTGTTTATCATTAGATTTCTCCAGCTTTCAGTGGGCTAGTGCACTCTGATTCCTGGCTGGATTTGTGATGCAAATGTCAGACAGGAACTCCATCCCCCTGTTTTCAAGCCAAATCTATTTATTATGACATTGGATTTGAATTATACATTTATGGAGTCGTTGGGAAATATTTGAAAATTTTAAAATTCTCTTGACAGTAAAAACCAGGTTGTAGGTTAGCTCCAACCTGAAAGTTAACTGTAAGTCCATAGGAATGCCATTCATGAATTGTTACTTTCACTGAATTTTCTCTAAGAGTCGTCATGTGGGTTTCTGGCATGCATTTCAAACACATAGCCATTCTTTCCTCACTCTGTAATGTCTTTTCACTTATTTTGTTCATATATTGTATCTTTCTTGAGAAGAATCTGGGAATTTTTTAAGGGTTCTCTGTTGGTAACAAGGCCCTCTTACAGGAATAAGTACATTAAAATGAGGAACCTAAGTGGAAAAGACTGCAGGAACCAGAAGAAAAACAGCCTGTCTTCATCAATAAGACCTATAGGAATAAATATAGAAAGAACTTGTCCCAAAAACTTTCACACAGTGCTCAGTGTAGTCCAACTCACCTGACCAAAATTAATATGTCAGACACTGAAGAGATTACAAATTAACAGATAAGTCTTTGAATGCAGTTGCTGGGATTCAAAAGCAACTGTGTGATTTCCGGACTACAGTGAAAGGCAGGCTTCTAGTACAACATGACAGCTGAAGAGGAGGTACTATCCTTGGAAGCAGTTTATTAGCTTACACCATCAATTTAGTTTAAACTACTACTTGCCATTGCTTAAAACTCTTATTTAAATTAAATATTTTTTAAAAGAAAAATATCAAGTAGGGTTATATAGCTTCTATATTGACACTGAGGTATGACCTCTCCCACAATTATTATCCCATCTCATAACAGACCAATAAATATATTGCTATGGTAGAGAGCCTTTAGATAAGACCTACAGAAATTATATAAGATTTAAAAAATGTAGCTGGCAGTGAGAACTGTGAGAAACTAGAGCTGTTGAGCTCAGACAGTGACAGTTAAGTAAGACCCTGATGGTAATTGGGGTATGGGTATCTGCAGTCCAAGTCCAGGAGGTGAATAGACAAAATCACATCACAGGAGATGGAACTGTGCATCTTATCTGCAGTGGTAATGTAGGAAATGAAGCTGCACAGCTTCTACAGTAAAGGAGAGCTCAAGCTTAATAGAAGGAACTGTATGGTCTAACAATGAAGATGGAAAGAAATTGGTTGATAGAAAGAACATTGTAGGCATTGCAACTATCAATTCAAACAAGAAATGAGCCATTGGAGAGCAGCCCACTGTAATAATTAACCAGATTTTGATGTGAATTTTCCCATATTTCAGGTCTTTTTGTTTTGTTTTGTTCCCTCTCCTCCCACCCCTGCCAACCAATTTGGATATTTTTAAGAGTTATCTTCTACATCACAAGAACTAGTTTTAAAAAGCCCAGTATTCAAGACATTACACCAGAGGAGTGTAACAGACATTCTCGATTTATTGTCATATATTAGTCATATTCCTTGCATTTCTGTTTTCATGAGCCTTTGATTTAATGAGAATTTTAATGTCTGTCAGAAGTAAACATTTGTGCCTACAATGCATATGTACAGATGGAAAAGATTCAAACAAACTCATAGTTTTAATTTTCATGTGGCAGTTTGAGATTTCACAGGTAGAATATCAGCTTTTATGTGGGCAGGGTGTTCCCAAGTACCATTAATTTCAATGAGGGTTGTAACTGTTCGGTATTGCTAAATTTGGAGTGGGGGTTGAATTATCTTTTGTATCATGAGAAATGAATCACTGCACCTGAATAATAACGAATAATAATGTTGTACAAGTAAGTGAGTGCAGCAGTTCCAAGACAAGAAGGCCACAGGCCCAGGACACATCCTATGACCCCTTATTTTTAACAGGAATTGCCTGCTTGCAATATAAACATCAGCAGAAAGACTAGGCAAGGCTAAGAAAGGTATCTGAGCAACAAAACATAAAATTTATCTTTGACTTAAAAAATGTCAAAGTTTTTGATTGTTATGCAGAGTAAAAGTGCATTATAGGATGAGGTAGGATAAATTGAGTCATTGGAAGACTTTTTTTCTGAAACACTACACAATTTGGAGATAAAATACTAATTTTTGTTAGCTAAGAAATCTTATGCTTTGTACTGCTGTATTTTCTAGTTTGTCATTTATGTGACAGAGACATTATGAAATACCTCTGGAGAAGATTATTTGTATGATATCTCAAGCTGGAGAAAAAATGAGAAAGTGAAATCCTCTCAATAAAGCTTGAACGAATATTTTCTACCCAATTGTGTAGAATTAAATGGCTTTAAAAATAAAATAAAAATCAAGGTATGTTTCCAAAGTCTAATTGCTATAATCATGTGCACCTAAATCTGTCCCCAGTTACCATGATGAAATCTATATTCAGAATTACATAGCAACACCTGAATGGATCTTTTCTATAAGTAAAAATATTCCTGAATATTTCTGAAAATGAAAACTTGAAATCTTTATTTTATTTCAGCCTTTGTCTTTCAATCTTTTGACTTTTTGAAATCATCAAAAAAATGAAGAGATGGAATTATACATGTGACACTTAGATTCACACTAGATAGGCACTTATTAAGAACAAGTATAATCTTTGTAAATAACACCTGGGGACAGATAACTACCAGTTACATTGATTTCCTTTCTCAGGAATTTAGTCACTGACATTAGTCAGAGATTTATAAAGGAATAAACAGTTCTGTATCAATAGATTTTGTAGATTTTTATAGAAAAGTTTAATTTCAGAATAAAGGGAGCTTTATACTGCATTGTGCTGCTGTGTTCTTTGCATGAAATCTTTACATATGTTGCTCATTTCAGACCTGAGGCAAATGACAAATGGTTTTCAATACTAGGTCACTTTTCTGTTTTCTTTCCAAGTACAGACAGAAAGTTTGTGAGGAGCTCAGGTGATTTGGTCTCTACAGATCTCCACTTACTGTTTTCATCATGGAGATCCAAATCCTGTGATATTTATAGCATTCCCACACATGTGTAGGTGTAGCTACAGTTAGACAATTGGTCCTTACTTCCATTGAAAAGACACTGGAAATGGTTTGAGAAACTGCTTCCACAGTGAGCTCAGCAGAGTTGTATTCGAGGCTCTGAGGAGTGCATGGTTTGTACTGCCTTGTGTATTCCACAGCTTAGAGCAGTCTAAATAAACTCAGGAGCTGCTTTCAGGAATGGAATTTGAACCTGTGTCTCCTTTGAGGGCGAAGTTCACTGCTGGAGGACAATATGGTGCTATAAAATGGTATTAGTTATTAGGTGACACTAGAGCTGTACGTTTCAGTGCCGGAAATGGTATTCATACACGGGGCAAAGACTCAAACTGAAAAGGTCAAGAGCTGGGTAATGTCCCTACCCTGAAACAGATTAGCAGTGCCATCAAGAAGCTTCCTTCCTTGTCTGTGCTATACCCTCAAAACATGGAAAAGTAACTCCAGGCTTCTCAGAGAAAGTTTCTCCCTCCCTTTCTCCTTCTGTGTGCTGAGCTGAGCTTCAGTGAACACTATGCACTTGAAAAGTCTTCTTAAAAAAAGGCCTTTTGTCATGTAACCTCTCCTGGGTGGGTTGCATTCCTTATAAACAGTTTAAACAAAGCCAACACACCTTAAGGTCCCTGGTAGGGAACAATAATTTGAGATGAATATCTGAAGGCTTTTTTTACAGAAAGCTAGTCTTTTTCTTTCTTTCTTTCATTCCTTCTTTCTTTCCTTCTCTCTTTCCTTCTTTCTTTCTTTCCTTCTTTCCCCCATGTCTACAGAGGTTTATCTTTGAGAGCTTTACTTTTGGGACTTTGGAACTTCTTTGCTTCTAGTAGACTGAAGAAAATTCTTCACCAAAATATAAGCCACTTTTAGCATTATAATTCCATCTCAATTAATTTTATTTATCAGAGGATGTCTCTTGTTGAAGGACAATTCACAGCCCTTTGCTGTGGTTTAACCTGAGCCAGCAACTCAGTACAACAGGACTCAGTCCCCAATCCCTACTGTGACGGGGAAGAGAATCAGAAAAATGTAAAACTCCTGTGCTGAGATAAGAACAATTTAATAGTAAAATAAATAAAGTAAAACATGATGATGATGATGATGATGTAGAAGAAAAAGAGAAAAGAGAGAGAAAAGTAATTAAGTCTATTAAGTAAATTAAGTCTATCCCAGCCAAATCCAGGACACCCCTCTTCTCCAACACAGTTGCACTGCAAGCATAGCTTTGATGCAACCCTAAATCCCTGTAAAGTCAATATTTCATGACTATCAAAATAAGAACAGGCATTGAGTTGGAATGGCATTTTCTCTTTTTATATGAGGTTGGTCAAAAGAGCACAACATGTAAAAACAGAAAATATTTTTCTTAAGTCAGAAATCAATTTTCTAAAACATTACTTTTCTAAGATACAAAATTAATTACAAATACATTAAATTGAAATGATGATTAATAAACCAACCTCCACAATACATTGTTAGGAGGGGAAGACCTTCCCCAGCTACAGTGATTTGTCACTTTTGTTGATGGATGGAGTGCATTAAATTCTGATCTACAGTGAGACACTCTCAGCTTCACATAATCCAGCAATAGTCTGCAATGCTACTTCTACATGGTGTTTCCAGTGAACTGAAACATAGATTGTTGCCTGATCACTACATCTTCACTAGAAGACAGCTTGCCGTTCATCTTATTTAGCATAGAGTTGCAACTGGATTTTGGGGAACATGTAAGGAAATGGTTATAAGTATTTACTTGTAAGACTGTTTTTAACCTTCTGTTGAAATACTATGATGGAAATCATGGCATAAATAATTGCTTTTAATTAAGTTAGGATATTTGAGGACCACAGGAAAAAAGAATAATTACTGGGGATGTTTAATTTTTTTCCCTCATCCTTAGTTTAACTGCTCTTACTTGATTAAAGTTTTAAAGTACGTTGTAGTCTTACATTTTCCATATATACATAGGGAATTTGTGTATTTAAGGGACTTTTATGTGGACCAGCATTACAGCTCTGAAGTAACATGAAAAGATGAGGTAGAGTATATCACCAAGGAATACTTATCCTTACTACAAAGGCTTACCATATCACACAAATTGACAGACCTTACATGTCCCAAAAGAGAAAGTTAATAAGATGAAGCAGTGGAGCTGAGCAAAACCACTAAATAATAAAATTACACCAAATGTTCTTCTTTTTCATCATACCTGTCTGCCATGGTTGTTAACTTGTTCCTTATATATCTAAGCTTTGTTTTACAAGAAAATCAAGGAAGTAGGAAAATAGATTTTATAACCAACAAATGTATATTTTTATACATTTCTCATAATACATACTGCAGAGATACATAAGATCTGCAATATAAATGTACCTGCAAAAGTGGCAATGCACTGCATGCTTGTGGAAGAGAGCTTTATGAACATGTTTTTTTACTGTATCAATAAGTTCATCAGTTTAAATCACAAACTGAAGTGACAACTGTTGACATACAGTTTTGTCCATAATAGAATTACTTAGTCAATGCCATTTTCAATGTTAATTACTAAGCAGATGGATACTTTCAATGAGAATGTCATCCAGACAGAATAGCAATGAAACAGGTAATCTAATTCATTTGAAGAACTATTCTATTAAAGTAACAGCCCCAAGGCAGTGGGAGATGAAGAGCACTGGTCAGGAAGAAAAGATAGCATGGTTCCATAGTAATTATAATTTTCCTTTCCAGAAGGAAAAAAAAAAAGGGAATTATATTAACAAGTTGCAGAAAAGAAAGCTGCACACTACAATACTATGTAGGCTGAAATTTAAAAAAGACCAAAACAAGCTCCAACAAACCACACAACAGGTTGTAAATAAAATAAAAATATTGACATATGCCATGGGAAATACCTATGTACAACTGATATTAAATGCATGGACAGACTGTTAAGTGCAGTTTTCCCATTTTGTAACTGTGGCAAAGGATAAACTATGGGGATTAAGTAATCTTTTATTACTTCTACCAATGTGAGAAATTAAAAGGCCAATGTATTCTTCCTCCAGAAGCATCCGGACTCTTAAATTAGAAAAGATGCGTATGCAGAGTGTTGGTGATATGCCATGTCAGAGCAATCATGAGAAAAACTATTTCGCTAGCAACTGAGGTTGTTTTCTCTTTTGCCCTTGCAGCGTTCATCACAGTAGCCTCCAGCTGTTTTCCTTGGGATACAGACCTATGGCTCTGGGGCATCCAACCTCTAGGGTACAAAGTATAGTAATTTTTAATTTCAATCTCCAACACCTGCATGAGGGAGGGAGCTCTGGTCCTTGATATCATTTAGTCATTGACTTTCTTGAAAACAGGATTGAGCCAGAATACATCCCTGGGCAGCTAGAAGACATTAGGGGCTAATACGTCTTATGATATATGCACACTATCAATTTACTATTCTAGCTTTTAGAATCTGAATACCAATAGCATTTACCCAGGGATACATGTTAAGCAGGTCCATATGGAAATATTTTCTGTGCATCAAAACCTTATACTTAGGGCTTTTGCATTGCATACTTTGTCTAAATCACTCAGATTTTTCTCAGAACTTGTATATAAATGAATAGATACAAAGACATATTGGACTAAAAAGCTTTAAATAAAAATCAAGTGTTCATAACTCTTTGCCTTTGTAAAATTGTCAAAGTGAAATTTCATTTTGTAATAGAAAAATAGGTTTAGCAGAACAGGGAACTGAAGATCTGATCTAGAGACAAGACAAATGCTTGCTTTGTGCTGCACTTGAAAAGACAGGCCTCTCATCATGCAGACAACCTTGTGAGGAAGGATTTGCAGGGACATGAAATCTAGAAGTTTCTGTTGAGTTTGTACACATTATGCTATCACAGTAGAGCTGTTCTGTTAACTATTACAGCCAAGGCATGCAGCTCACTATTTCCTAAAGTGCATTTTACTTTCCGTTGAATGTACTTGCACTTTCTGATGTGGCCCTGCTGTCCCATCCTTTCAGATGTATGAATTTTACTCATGGAAAAGCTTTGCTTTAATCTCTAAACCTGTCTTAGAACAACAGAAAATTACACTAAGGTGTTCTCTACTGGAACATTGAAGCCATGAAGGCATCAGGAGTATGTCTGAAAATAATAGCTTTTAGTGGAAAGGCTCTCCAACACTTGGGCACTGATCCAGCTGAAGAAAGGACACCCCCTGTTACATGTTATGCTGCTTCTGCTGGTATCAAGGATTTTCCTAGACTGTAAAACATATACCTCAGCAGAGAATACTCAACTAAACACTTACTGTTAGAAAAAATAATTTTTTTTTATGATTGGATTAGTTAAACAGATTTTTCTGCAAGGGAAAAAACTGTTAAAAGATGTATTTTTTTATGACTGAAAACCAGAAGAATGAGTGTTTCATATAAAACATATTTTCCTTTTGTGACACAATTTATTCCTGATCTTCCTCCTTAGCAGATCAGTTTCTGAGGAGGCTAAAAATAAATAGCCTCCTTTAAAAACAAAACGGCAACTGAGTTAGTATTCTTCTGTGAAACAGCAATTTTTTCTGACAGGTGAGAAGGCCATTAGACATGAACTGATTTTCAGAGGTACAGTGAACTCAGTCAACAGGAGCTGTGTGTGCTCAGCACCTCTGAATATCAGGATCAGTCTTGCAAGGTGCTGAATGACCTCAACCCACAGAAAGTTTTCTATGCTTTTCAGGAACTGGCCTTTAGAAATGAGACAAGAAATCTGTAAGCCCAAATACACACTGTGAAAATGCTGAAATGAAGTCCCTGAGCTGTCATGTTGTCCACTTTAAACGGCATTGAACTTGGCACCATGAGATCGTGAGAAAGCCACTTAACTTCCCTGTGCTCTTTCCACTTTTACTCCTTCTGTGTCTTGTCCTTTTAAACAGTACCAACACCTGAATTGTCTTCTGCTCATGAATACACTAACACTAACTCGGCTTAGTATCAGTTGTAAACCCTTATTGCTATGAAATGGCTGTTTGTAAATATGAAAATAATGAAATATAACTGTTTAGAAAAGTTGTTTTAACTTTGCTAATGCTGTGTTGTATCTCGGTGGAATCCATGACTGAGAATAGGTGACAAAACATGTGATATCCTCTTAGTTAGCTCTCCATATTCTTCTAGAGTAAAAATTAATTCTGAAACTATGATCCACTCAAAATATTTAAATCTAATTAATATATGAAAAAGGCAATGCCAAGTAGGAAAACTACAATTTAATAGAAAACTAGTAAGTACTAACACATATGGCACATCAAGAATTATACCCAGGAGAAAGTATAGCTGATATACACTTTCTTGTAATGTTCTAGATTTTTTTTGTCTTTGTGCAGAATCAGGTTAGATCTACCTTTCAAAGGTCAGTGAACACTTGAGTCCAAACATATCTGAATTTTGCAGAAGATAATAATGAGGCATGATTTCAGAACTTTGTAATGTGACCATCTGTCATTTTGTCATGATTGCCTTTTCTTTTGTTCTTTCTATAAATCTCATATGTCAGAGGTGCTACATCCAGTTAATTTTATAATAGCAAAAAAAAAAAAAAAAAAAAAGCCATGCAATTAATATAAATATGCGGGACATATTTATAGGTCAAGGTTTCCACTTAAAAAGGGTTTAGAAAATTGACTCTGTTCTGACTGATGCTAAAGATTCTCTGGTTAATTCCTTCTTTTGTGCTTCATTTCCTGACTGTACAAAGGGAGGCTAACAGCATTTGAGAAAAAAAAACCCCAAAACCCAATGTAGTGGTTTGGTCCAAAATACTCATTACTATTTACCTTCTGTGAGATAAGAACTAGGAGAAAAGAAAAGCAGGCGCCAAACTTGAAAGAATATAAAGAAGTTTATTAATAGACCTAAAAGAAGAGAAAAAAAAAAATCATACTACACCTTCAGAATACTTCTCCTCCCCCCACCTTTCCCCCTTCTCCGACTGACAATGTAAAAAGACAATCCTTGAGATGTTCAGTCTGTTTACCACTTCCATAATAACCTTGTTCAGTTCATTTAGGAAGAGGAGTCTCTCTTGCTCATACTATGGAGACATTATCACAACCAGACAGCTGCCTGGGTTGGTTCTTTGCTCGCATGTGAGTCCCTTCCCCCGACTCGCAGCTTTTCCCACAACTGCTTTTGAGGGTCCAATCTTGAGCTACTGGGGTACAATTTTAAGGTTGAACCACTCAGAAAAAAAGTTCTCTTCACCCATCTCTAGGAGCATTTCCATCTCTGAGAACAGAGGCCCTCCTCCTTTCCTGGGAGAAAAAAAACATCTTCATCTCTAAGACAATCTCTGGGAGTATCTCTAAGAACAGAGGTCTTCTCCTTCCAATTGGAGCAAGAGTCCTCATCGCTTCCATCTCTCCCTGTTCAAATTGCTCTTCAAATCACAGCTGCTTCAGCATTTGCTTATTCCAGCACAGGTGCTTTTGCTCACAAGTACAAGTTGAACACTCCACCCTCCATGCTTTCATGAAATTACAACGGGTACTCTGATATATCGTAGTCCATCACCATCATAGCTTTACAACAGAACTTCAGCTTTAAGCATCTCCTCTTTCTCCTCCCTCAGGTTTTCAGCTCTTCACAGCACTAAAAGGGTTAATCTCACCTGGGCCTTGCAGCTGGAATTTCACTTATCACTGTTGGTCACATGATCTTTGCCGGGCAGTGGGCAGCCTCATCTGAATCTTCATTTTCGGCTGCACTGGAGAGGAGGGGAGAAACCGGGCTGCTCTGTCTGCACGTAGCAGGGATGTGGGGAGGCTGTGGCTGGAACAGGGCTGCACGGCTCCAGGATGGCTGTGGCCTGGCCCGGCCCAGGCAGAGCAGGTCCCAGCGGAGCCGAGCAGGTCCCAGCGGAGCCGAGCAGGTCCCGGCAGGGCCCTGCGTGGGCCCAGCCCAGTTACCAGTCCTCTGGCCGGAAGCAAGAGAGAGAGCTTCCTGGGGTTTGTCCATTCTTAAATGTGGACCACAGAGGCGGTCAAAATTCTAAGTGGCTTAAAAAATTGTCCATATTCAAACTAGCCAGCTGATAGGTTCTGTCTGGTCATAGAGGAAGCTGTAAGCACCTCTTTGCAAGAAAATCACTTTCGGGACTATACTTGCTAACCCATGACACCCAAAAACCTGAAAACTGAAAACCAAACCAAACAAAAAAACCCTGAACCCCCTCAGCCCACAAATTATGGTGGGATAGAGTTAATTATTGAAGACACCTTCAGCATTCTTAGGCAGCAGGTGGTTTAAACAGAGAGATGTACTGCTTATTTACATGTCTACATCTACAAGGATTTTTGGGTGCAGTTGTCCAGTGATGCTCACTGACCTTTTTAGTGTTATGATAACATAAATGTAGCCGGGAAACAGCAGTGTTTAGCAAGAGTATGGATTTTGTTTGGTATGGTATATTAGATTTTACTCCTTTTTTCCATCAGATGGGGAATATATACATTTCTGGTAATGTATTTAGTAAAACAGTGACCAGAATGACATGGCAAAATGATGAATTTTTCCTAGATTTATGTTTCCTGGATTATAAGGGAAAAACTTGGTACTGTGCTTGTGTTTTGGCTCTTGCAACATTCCTCAATAGTCTAGACTAGAAGTATGTCTTCTCCCAAGTACTGATATTCGGAAATTGTCCTAAAATGAAACTCCTTTATCAAATCCTTTGCACCACAGCCCCCAGGCAGGAAATACCAATGTGAAAAACCTTGATCTGAAAACTTTGAATAGCTTGGCTAAATTCATACTTTGACTCTTTGAAAAAGACCCTTGAGAGCTGAAATGTGTGCAGTGAATATTTAAGACCTATACCTCACAAAATGAAACTTGACTCCAGACAGGTTTCATTAATTGGGAGAAGTTATGATGATAAGCATTGCTTTACTTTTCTTTCTTCCTAGCAATAGAGTTTGCTAAGATTACATTGTGCTCTATCTTAACTGTCAGAGTTAAAAGACTTCATGTTACTAAAGCTGTCACTTTGTATAGTCATAATGAAAATGTACGAAACAATTTCTGTAAGTGCTTGAAGCTTTCTAACAGCTTTCACCTAGTAAGACAGGTCACACAAGGCAGTAAAGGCTTGAGATCAGCACAGCCAGCTACACCCAAGTTCCTGTTAACACATGCAGAGCTTTTATAAAGAAATGAGGCCTCTGTTCATTGAGGGGAAGGTCACAGAGATGGTTTTGTTATTGTTGTCTGTGATCCTTGCGTTCCAGCCACAAGCTGTGTTTCTATGGAATTGAATTTTGAAAACAGTAAACCTTATACTTTAAAGATTTGATACAAAAAATATATATAGCAGGGATCACTGCTTTTTTAAAAAAAAAAATTGTTTTTCTTTATTGACTTGGTTCACTATCCTGCATACTATTTTGAATTAATACTTGCTTAGAACATGACTTTTCAAAAAGCAGAGGAGACCCTCTAAGTTTTAGATCTATTTATTGTGAACTGTTTTCTTCCCACAATCTAGACCCCCTTGGTGTTCTGTGTCCATTTTCTTAGACCTTTGCTGTACCAGATTCTGAGAAGCTGATGGTTTTTTCAGTTCCTCAAAAGATCAAATTGGTAGTTAATGGGTGCCAGTAATGGTCATAATCAAAAAGTTCCACCTCAACATAAGGAATAACTTCTTAAAATTGAGAGTGGCAGAGCACTGGAAGAGGCTGCCCAGGTAGGTTGTGGAGTCTCCTTGTCTGGACACATTCAAAACCCACTTGGATGAGTTCCTGCGTAACCTTCTCTAGGTGACCTTGCCTTGGTAGGGTGACTGGACAGGGTTATCTCAGAGGTCCCTTCCAACCTTAATGGTTTTGTGAGTCTGTGAAAAAATATATATTTAAGAAAAAAAAGTCTCGTATGTTCTGTCCTTCATAATGAAGAAGTTTCCTTTTTCCTGGTCAGATTTTACAGAAATTACGCTTTTGCGTGTACTGTGTTTTCCTTGGTATTGACATACTGGTCAAAAGTTTGAACTATGATTGATAGCAAAAACAAAGTCTCAAAGAGAAGTATTTCCTCACACTCATCAAAGGGAATGGCAGGATTCACATCCCAGTGACCAAAGAGCAAAGGCCCTTTTCGACGAAACAGGTTACTTGTTATATTAGAGCTCTGAGGAAGTTTAGTGAATAAAGTCCTCAAAATAAATAAATAAAATAAATAAATAGGTTACCATTGGGGTCTTAATTTATTTGGAAATAGGAGAATCATCCTATGTAGGCAAAAAAATCTTAATCATTGTAAATAATCAGAGTAGTAATTAAGATAATTTTCTGTGGTGGGCATTAGAGTATTTTTCATAAGCTTTCTCCCTTTCATCACCTCCCTAGAAACTGGCTCATCAAATACACATGGAGTCATAGCAATAGTAAAGTCAGACCCCAGACATTTATTTTAGGCAGCAAAAATATATAATTGTGCAGGTCTTAATCTTGTTTATTTAAACTAATATAATTTTGTACCAGGAAGATAAGGGATCTTTATGAAATTAGAAAAACACTTACTGCCTACTTACTGCACAAAGGTACTCCCTGGCTGAACTGGAGTATGGATTTGACAAATGCTTCTAATTAGAAAATTTCTGCCCTCCAGAATGAGTGGGGAAAAAAGGAATGTATCATAGATGGGATGGGACAGGCTATACTCCTTTCTGGTTATTGCCTACTGTGCAGGACCCATAAGGGGCCCCAGGAGCTAAAATACAAGTACAAGCAACTGTGAGATCCTGACCTGAGTGTGAGTATGGCAAAGATATTTAAAATATGCTGGTTTCTTCTTTCCAGGCTCAGGTCAGAGATAGGAATCATTGAAAGTTAAGCTTGTTATATTTCATCTTGAGTTTTCTGAAGTTTGGTCCTCTCTGAAATAGAAAAGGAGGTATTCTATTAGAGCTTTTGTTCTGTGTATCTGCCTTCCTGCATTGATCATGCCTCTTTTGTAGAATTCTAGAGACGGGAGTACATGGGAAGAGAAATGTTTCTTTTGAGGTAAATTAGGTAGGGGGGAAACAGAAAGACATGCTTATCAAATCAGGATTCGTTTGAAACTGGGCTAAAAATATGAAAGTACAGGAAAAAGTTATTACAGCGTTTGACGTAAAAACCTATATATGAAGAAAAGGCACAGGTTTCTACCTCTACTGTGGGGAAATAAGGCAAAGACAGATCTTCTTGAACTTGGTTGGCTAATTAACAAAAGACAGCTAGAGAATCCTGTTTTCCAGCAGAAATATCACATAAGTAGTGTGACTATTATAATTTTTGACTACTCTTGATTGTTGACCTATGGGGCCCTGGTGCTTACACTCATCTGGGTGGATAGTCTCTGTTAGCTTTGGCAGGTGGGTGGAGCCAGACATACTCTCGTCAGTCTGTGGATCCACAATGAGTGCCCTTAAATGCTTTATCACTGTTTCCCCTTTTCCATCAAGTAATAATCTGGTTTCAAACTAATGAGGATTAGAAAAACAAAGATTTTTTTTTCCTTCTGATTACAGTGTCCTGTAGAAGCTGCTTTGGGATTTACTCTACATTTATTCAAGCCCCCTGACACAAGCTTGCATCAGCGACAGAGTATAGATCTAGAAGAAGCAATGGCCACCAGAAAAAAACCCAGGTGTTTTCCTTTTGTCTGGAAGAAAACAGGTAAAAGTTGTGTTGCTGTCCCTCTGGCTGTCAATACATCCATGATACTTAAGTGTGTGTCCTGGTGCCATAAAAAACTTCAGTCAGGATAAATTCATGAAAAGTCAGATTAAAATCACTCTGTATTAGCCTTTTGTCTCAACTTTACTAGTGAGAGATATAACCTCTTTTGACTGTGGGCCAAATTCACTTATATCAGCAGAAAGAACACTTAAGATTTCAATGTGTACATAATCAAACTCTTATACTGTTCAGCATATGTTTTGTACATATTTTAGTGCATATGAAATTTTATTTTGCTTTTTTTCTGTTTCCCTAACAATGCTTTTCTATGTGGTTGCTGCCTTTAGGAGGTTTAATTTAGGTGGTAAATACCTCTGTAGAACAGATATATCACAATAAAGTGCTCACATAGCGTGCTTTATCCTACCCTAAGTACAGGAGAAATGTATGTCATAACACATTGCAGAAATAATTGTAGTAGGTCTAGGAAGATGCAGTCCTACATTTAACCTTTACTACAAATGGGTAGAATTCTGTAGCACAAATTATTGTGAATTAAGATGGCAAGTCCTAATGATACCAGAAGCCATAGAAGCAATTTCCAGAATACTGCTTTGAACATTTACCACATAGCAGGTCCTATTGTACGTTTTCAAGGATGCACTGTAGGTTTCACCTGGTACAGGGAATAGGAGGACTGGAAGGGAATAAAATATCTGTAATTTACAGCAGGATTTTCCACTTTTACATAATAGTAATTTAATCCTAGATTAAAGTCAGTAAATGTACAACAGTGTTTCAGTGAATTCCATTACATCAGGATATATGAAATTAATTTCCACGTTGCATCCTACATAAAAGGAGAGATTGATTAATGTGTTTTTATTAGTTCATACAGCAGTAAAAAAAATGTTTCTCTATTTCTCCCTAATATTCTTGAGTGATTTGATGGAAGAATGGTTCAGAAAAAAAGAGGAAAATACAATTAATGTAAAAGTTTTTCAGATAAGACTGGCATTTGTTCGTATAATAATAAAGTAATACTTTTTATCTACTTATCAACACTGTTATCTGACACTTGGATGCTAGAACAGTGTGATCTTAGAAGTTAGCAATGACACTGCTTTCTGTACGTGACAGTCCTTCCCATGGCTCTCTGAGCCTGTCTGAAATATTTTCATTCACATAAGTGGGCACAGTGGTTGTAGTATGACAAAATGAAGCTTGATAGTCTTTAGGAGTCTGAAGTCTTACCTGCCATCTGAAAGAGAATGTACCTGCTCTGCCTGAAATGAAGAGCTTGCCTCCAGGATTCCAGACCTGCCCTTTTACAGCTGTGACAGGACAATTATATCAAAATGAACACTGGGGAAAAAAAAAAAGAAAAGAAAAAAGAAGACTCATAATGTCAAAATCCATTTCTTAAAGCTTAAAAAAGGGGCTAATTTGAGTAAGTAAACATCTTTATTTTTCTTGAAATAAACCTTTCTGTGGTGAAAACCTTGGAAAAACCAAACGAGTAACCAGTATTTTAACTTTTTTCTTGGAAACACATATTTTATTTTCCTCACCATTATATGGGTGCCTAGAATTTACCCTGGGAGTGTATTTTTCAAAGCAGGTAAATAAAAATCTAAAAGTACAGTTGAATCCGATTTTTAACAGTTTTATAGGCAGTTATGATCAGAATACAAATCTCTTGAGATTTTCAAAGAGAAAAATCTCTCAGGAAGTTTTAGTTGTCTAACCCAAATAAAGGCTTTTGACAGTCCTACTAGATACTTATTCATAATCTTCATCAGTTAAAAGCATTGGCAAATATGATTTTCAGACATAAAAATATTTTAGGTGGAACTTAGAATCTGAAGTTATTTAGTTTATTCCTATTTATTGAAGGAAAAGCACCTGGTAAATCACTAGTGCTATATATTTTAAGCTAATGCTTGAAAATTCTCATGCATTTTATTTAGGGAAGAGAACTTTTCACTGAAAGTCATCTTATTAATTTTTCTTCTTCAAAAATACTAAGTTTCTAAACCATTCAGAATCATAATTTTGTTTGAGGGAACAATTTTAACAAAGTTTAGAGGCTTTAACAACTATTCTGAATACTTTTATCTAAAATTCAAATTCCTATAAATACTTTCACTGTTGGTGTAGAAAATTTAGACCCATGCTACTTTCTTTGTATCTTGCTAAATACTCTTTTCATTTCAGTTTTTGAGTTTTGAATGACTAAACAGATTCCCATTCTAAGGAGCCTATCACTGTTGCCAAAATATTTGTTTCTTTAGAATTGGAATTTTGAACACAACTGAACGTTTTTCTAGAAGTTTGCAAAACATAGAATTCATTAATTTATTGTACTTGACATTTCTGGTTATATTTCTAATTTCCTTTTCCATTTCTTAGGAACTTCTTTTCCTTATAACCCTTTTTAAAAATACTTATATTTCAAACTCTCTTTGTTATACCTTGCCACTGAATTCCAGCTTTATATTTCATATAAAAGGTTTTGTTCTTTTTATTTTCACATTGGTCCTTAGTTAATCCTATTATATCTCATCTTATAATTATACCTTCCTATTCTCCTTCTACCATAACTCCTCTGTGTGACAGTTCAGAGCACTAAACATCCGTAGTGACAGCCCTTGTCTCCTGCAGGAGAGGAATGTGAAGTAAATAGGCTCATGATAGCTGTCCCCAGTGAGAGGTCCTTCATCACAACGTGTGGTGGGTCTGAGAGAGGCAAAGTCTTGTGTTTTGCACCCAGAGTGGTGGCTCGTGGCTTTTTGGAGGGTGGCACAACATTGGACTAGTGACCCTTCTGTTGTAAAAACTAGGCAGTAATTTCAGAGAAGAAAATTTCTGCTGCAGTACTATGTGGAGAAGAGGTTTTCTGATTTGCTAGACAAACCACAAGATCTGATGCCTGTTCTGCCAGATTTTTGACAGTGTCTGGTTTAAGACATCATCAGAAAGAAACCTGTTCAACATCTCTGAAGCTGTGCTCTGTAGCTCTTGTACTTACTGAGCACTGACAGGCAGGGGCAGTGGCAGCTGTGCTTCTGGGGGGCTAACAAAGGCATGGTGCGTGTTCCTCATCCAGCCACCTCCTGACAAGCCTGGAAAACACCAAACCATTGCCTCGTTCTGTAGGGAAACAATTTCTGTGTCATCTGCTACATCTTCTGGAGTGGTGGTTTTTCTTATCCAGAAGATGATGACTAAAATGTCATCAATACTTTTCCCACCAAGGTACAGTGTGTGGTGTCCTATGGGCAGGATAGGTAATATCACTGAAGAAGAGGAGTCTCCTTGTCTCAAATGTTGTCCTTTATGCACAGATGTGAGTGAAACTGATGCTGCTGGAAACACGTAGAAATCAGAATGACTGAATTCTGGATTCACAGAATGAATTGGTGAATATTTGTAACCACTTTTTTCTATTCCCCATTCTTCCACATGTGATAGAAAAATGCCCCTTGTTTGATTGGTTTACCCCTACTTCTTTTTTTTTTCCCGTAGAACATTCATTTCTTATTGTACTGCAAGATTATACTTCAGTAATGCATAGCTCTGAGAAGCAATATACAACCAACAAAGTCTCCTGGTGACATCCAGCTTTGATAGAGTTACAGAGGCATAGGTTTGAGATACATGAGGCATAGCGGCCTGAATTTCTTCCCAAGGAATTACATTTATACTACTGAAGTGTGGCTGGTTGTACAGAATGTATGCTCTTAGGGGAAACTAATGAATTTTACTATGTTTTAAGGGATTTATTGTAAAGTAAATTTGTTATAAATGGTATGGGCTATGCTGTCCATAAATCAAAGTAGTTGTAGTGACTTAAGAGGCTGGTTCTACAAATCCATTTGTTAACAGCTGTACTGGTCTGACTGATTAGAACAATTTTATGGCAATACATATCAAGTTATAGTTCCTGTTCACAGAGGTCTGGACTGATTTATCAGGTTCACTCATTAAAAAGTTGCAAATTTAGCTGCTTTTCAGAGGAGGTACAGCTGCTTTCCTATAGCTTTGTCTTGGCTTGGAGCAGTGGTAGAGTTGCTGAAAACTATTCAAAGAAAAATATTGTTTCTTTGTCAAACCCAAATTTTATCTAGCAAGTGCTGACCATAATTCTTTGATGAGAGAAATGCAAAACTTCTCAGAAATCTTGCTTCATTTGGACTATGCTTTGCTCTGACTGTGCACTGATTACTTCTGTCAAACATTCTTTTCAAATTTATTGTTTTGATTTTTAGGCTAAATCAGATAAGTAAATTTAATCCTACAACTCTTTATAATTTTTTTTCAATTACGAAGGAAATATTTTAACCCCATCCTGCAAACTACTATTGCTTTTTAACCTTAAGGTCGTGAGGGGATTCATGCCCAAGAGCTGATGGTGAATTAAGTTAATAAATCCTATACTAGTATAGTAATAGTATTTTGTTTGAGGTAGATAGACCAGGTAAGTTTACTTGAACTCATAAGGATGATATATAAGAACATGTTTCCACCTGTTATGTTAAGAAAGAGCCTAAAGCTACCTTAAATATAACTGGAGAATTATGGCTTCCATTCATGCCAAAATTGCCCTTCTGCTTTCCCCCCAGCTTTCTTCCAGTAGTTGAATATTGAACAGGAGATGTATTCCGATCACTGGACAAAATAATGTGTCAGAATTTGAATATTAAAAACTACCATTGAGCCTATGAATTAAAAAATTTGTCACTGGAGAATACTGAAATAAATTACTTATTACTTGAAGTAGATAGACTTCTGGCATTTTTTAAACAGTAACTGAGAAGAAATCTCTAAAAAAATGTAATATTCATTACTGATCCCAAACCTGGCACATCAGGGTTCCAACTGTAGCTTCCTGTAGCTTCTCTACCTATTTAACAAACATTAACTGAGCAAGTATACATTCTAGGATCAGAAAAGAAATCAGTCCTCATTTAGGCTACTGTCCTATCCTGAGGTTTCCCATTATATTGCTTGTAGAAGTCTGAAGTGCCTACATCAGTGACAGAGTGAGAAGAATATTATTCAACTTTCTGTAGTATTTTCTGGCACTTAGAAACAGGATGCATGCATCCCCAGATTAATAATGATTCTGTGCAATAGATGTGATAAGTTTAAACTCTTTGTAAATGTCATTGATGGAGAATTTGAAGATGATTCTTTAGGAAAACTAAGAGAAAAATAGAAAACTGAAGTAGAAGCTTTTTTGTGCCTTTTATGAGTATTGGTTTTAAAATGAAGCCAAAGAGATATGAGAGGGGTAACTTGGCCTCCTCTTTTCCTTGAGGATCATCGGAACCCTGATCCATTTAGAGAATGAAATCTCTTCAACATGGCTGACCCTTTTTTCTGAGCAGGTCATTCATCCATGGAGCTGAGTGCAATAACTTTGCATAAATTATCAAGAATAGATATAATTGATAATGGTTAGTTAAATTATTTTTCTCTATGTCTAATGAGCTATGAGATTAAAAATGTTGAGTTCGGGCTAGAAGAAGGATAACTAGTTGGGCTGAATGGACTTTACAATAAAAAATGTTAATTGCTGGCTATATGCCCATCACAACACTTGGCGCCTCACAGCACCTCTCTACCTTTTCAGATTGGGAGATTCGACACTAACTTACTTTTGACTGAAGAATGAACTTTAATGAAACTGGACAAGGACAGTGGTGATTGGATCAGAACTCTGTTCAGCATGTAACAATCCAGCACCACACATCATCTTTCCTACCCTGAAAGACTTATGAGTGATGGACCCCAAAGTCATGGAGTTAGTGAACAGACTTTTATAGGGATGGTCCATAGACTAAGGGAACGATGTCTGTGTGTACATATAAAAGGACAGGAGAGGTGATGTTATAATGGTCAGTGTGGGGCCTGGCATGATGTAAATTGTATGGAATAACGGACGGATACTGCCCTGGTTTCAGCTGGAATAGACTTAATTTTCTTCCTAGTTGTTCGTGTAGTGCTGTGTTTTGGATTCAGTATGAGAATAATGCTGGTTGTTACTGAACAATGCTTACCCCAAATCAAGGACTTTTGGGTGTCTCATGCTCTGCCACAAAGAAGGTGCACAAGAAACTGTGAGTGATCATGGCCAGAGAGCTGACCCAAACTGACCAAAGGAATATCCCACACCATAGAATATTATGCCCGGTATATAAACTGCAGAGGAATTGACCAGGATGGGGCAGTTGCTGCTCAGGGATGTGATGGGCATTGGTCAGTGGGTGGTGAACAATTGTATTCTGCATCACTTGTTTCTCTTGGGTTTTATTTCTTCCTCTCTTTTTTTCCTTTTTCATTATTATTTAAATTTTTAAATTAATAAACACTTATTATGTCTGCCCACGCATTTTACCTTTTTCTGGTTCTTCTTCCTATCCCACTGTGGTGATGTGCAGCTGGTAAGTGAGCAGCTCTGTGGGACTTCTGTTGATGGCCACAACAGCAATATTTCTCACACAGTATTGTTTGGCATATTTCAAAAATTACTGAATATGGGTTGGAAAAATGGTAGGAATAATGCTTGTTCCTACTTATTCTTAGGCGTGACTACTGTAATTTTACGAAATAACTGTCAAATCAGCAAACTTTGTTGGGTTATGTAAATACTGAGGAAAATTATAAATCTCTTTATCTAAATTTCTCTTGGTCTTGGACAGAAAAATCTGAGGCCAATTCAGCTGAAATTTAATGAAAACTAAAAGTAGATCCTCTATCACTGCTACACAATATCATAAAAATAAATTTGACAGCATAAGAAAGTTCCTGAAATCAATTCATTTGAGAAGCTCGGGGCAAAAGCTGACTGAAAAACTTGCCATTTTCTTAATGTAGAAGCATAAACTACTTCAAATATGGACTCCAAAGAAAGAGTAATAAAAGACTATGAGATGTAGATCTGCTTGGAACACCTAATACTCTCAGAAAGGATATTGACACTATAATGAATGGAAAAAGAATGAATTGATGAGCAAAAAAAAATATGTATATTAGGTGTTTGGAGATAAAGTAAAAAACCCACAAGAATTCAAACTGAGGTAGACCTTGCATAAGGATATATAACTACCATCCAGGTGTTTTATGGACACATGGATAAAAGAAAAAAAAAGAAAAAAACCCCAAAGGATTATGAAGTAGAAAGCACAGGTTGTGCCAGAAGAAAAAAAAAAGTTGTTTTTTTTTTTATAAGCTCATGATCTAAACAGAGAAAATGCAATAGAACTGGGTTGTCTGGATCTCCATGAAGCATTTGATATGGCCATATGATATGGCTAGAATGTGTAGTCAGAGGTTTAATGCAAGTAGAAATAATTTTAGGATGATCTAGTTTCTTTAATCACCTTGACAGACAAGCAAAAAGACAAGTAATTGGGACAAGTAGTTGGGAGTCAATATAGAAAATAATTTGAGAAAAACTGAATGGGTTTGTAAATTAGAACTATAGGAATAAATCAAATACATGAAATACAAATGAATGATTAATTTAGGCTTTGATTTGACCACTGGTGTTCCACTTACTTCTGAATGGAATCTGGATTCTGAACTCAAATTCTTGAATAATAAAACAAATTATAGTGAGAATATTACTCTTAAAGAATAAGATGGAGAACTGCACCTCTGTGACGCTCAGTGTGAGTGATGAGTGTGCTGCTGCTGCAAGCATGCCAGTGGGATGTTGGGTAGCATCAACGAGTACATGACCCACAGAGATAAAGAAGCCACTATCCCACTCTATTCAGCACTTGTCCAGCCACACCCAGAACACTGTGTTAAGTTTTGCTTTACAAAAACTGCTGTGCAAAATATTTGTGGGCAGACTGAGAGAATTGCGTTTTTCAGTGTTGAGAATGGAAGGCGTAGGGGAGACCTTGTCATTACGTTCCACCATTTAAAGGATGGCTACAAGGAAGATGGAGACTCCCTTTTTACAAGAAACCACATGGAACAGACAAGGGGTAATGGGTACAAGTTACCCCTGGGGAGGTTCTGATTGGACACAGAAAGGAAAACTTTTCACAATTAAAACAATCAGCTATTGGAATAATATTCCCAGGGAAGTGGTGGATTCCTCAATGTTGGACACTTTTAATATTCTATGGGACAGGCTACTGAGCCTTCTTGTCTGGACCATGCTTTTGCCAAGAAAGATTTTACTGGATGATCCTTGAGGTCCCTTTCAGCTCAGTATTCTGTGATTCTGTGTTTTATGGTATTAATAAGAAATGTGATATACATATCTTGTACATATATCTTGGAAGATAATCCCAACAGGTCAGTGTTAATGCCATCATATATTGACCTTACAGATAGAAGAAAATTTACTTTTAATTTTTCTTAGACATTTTATGCTGGTGAATGTGGAAAGTGTATGCTAGTACATTTTTCCTGGCACTCCTGAATTCCGTGAGATGTGATCTTTGCTGCAATCACTTGGAAAGTAATTGTCTCACTACAGCTGAGAAATTGACTTAGTAAATTCCTTAAGTCTTTTATCAGTTTCTGTTTCTAAGCAAATTCAAATTGCAAAGATGAGGCTGAATAGCTGAAGAGGGGAAGAATCCCACCTTGATTTCCCCCCTCCCCTTCTGTTACAACGTGTGAATTAAAATCCATACGCTTCTGTGTATCTGGAAAATTTAAGCACTGAGACACAATAAATACATCATTTATAATTTTCAAGGAACAGACTTAGAATGTTAATAGCACTACAGCTGAGGCAGGAAGTCCTACTTTTGCTAGAACATTTAGTAAAATTTTTTCCAACCACTTGGCCTATCAGCATTGATCCAGTCTATGTAGATTATGCATGACAATTTAATCTTGAATTATTATAATTAACATCAATTATTTTCTTCATTGCTTGGAAATATGCAGCTGTGCCTTCAATTTAGATATATGATAGCATACACAGAATACTGGGAAAATGATAGAGAGGAGAAACTCTTTTTTCAAAGATCAGACATCCCAGCTGAAATATGTTACATTTATTCACAGTTTGGGTGCCAGACTCTCTGTCGTGCCACCTGAACCTTGACCTAGAATGACCAAACACTAGTCATGCAAGAAAGTCTTTTATCATCCCAGTTTCTTCAGTCCTTTCAACAAATGTTGTCAATTATGTCATTTAAATATGTTGAGCATGGTGAAAAATTGCTGGCTGAGACTAGTCTTTTAGGTGAGAAATAGTCATCTCTGAACTCAGAAGACAGAAAATGAGACTCCCAGTCCCAATCTCCTTTAATTTACAATGTTCTTTATTTTCCCCCTCCTGCGTCCAGAAGGGCTTTCAGCTTTATCAGGACATGCACACTTCTGGTAGTGAAAGGTCACTGATTAATTCACTCTACAACACAGCGCTTTGTGAACTTTTCAGATGTAAATTCTATTGTTCTGCTTGTTGGAGAACATGTAACTGGAAAACATAAGCCTGTTCCAAGCTAAACCATGAATGCAAAAGGACAAAAAAGAAGGATTCTTTAAAGAAGCATCACTAATTAGGTGAATGAAATTAATCTGCAAAGGGCTTGGTCTACAAAATTGCTTTGCTTGTAACACTCTGAAGGGTTTCTACTCAGTGGTTCTCAGTGAAGTCTGTTTCCCTAAGTATAAGAATTGCAACTTGTGCTCACAATCAGGATTATTTAAGTTTTTATGAAAGGAAAACAAAGAAAAAGAGGAGAAAAAGGTCTGCTGATGAAAACTGACAAAAGCAATCATATTCATTTCATGGGAGTTGGCTTTAATTGCTTCGCCTTGGGGTCTGGGGGGGGGGGCAGATTGCAACACTAATGCTTTTTATTTAAAAGGTTCTATACCGAAAATATAAATGTATTTCATGGCATTTGCTAAACTTTAAATTCTGAAGAGATGCGTGATGGGCTTTTTTGTGCAGGTCATATTGCACTAGACCCAAACATTTTTAAGCTTCCCCAGATCAATGTAGTTTTTCTTTCCTGATGTTCTTGACATATTTCTGGGTACAGCCTTTCAGTTTAAAGCCAGGACAGGGACATTTTAATTCTAGTAAATATCTCCATAGGTAACTGCTAGATAAAATATTAACGTATTTCAGGGATAGCACCAAAATTACATTTTTCTTAGCACAAGAAGTAAACAGACACTAGATAAATCAATAAAGCACCTCTCTATATTTCTCTTCCTCTGTTTCCTTGCTTCTCAGTGCCCAACAGGATTTGTATCAGTGTAATTTCAGAATTCCAAACCCCCTTTCCTTATTACAACTTCTCTTTGCCTTTGATTTTCACTTTCTTCTATGAATGTCTTTTGTCTTTATGAGAATTGACATCTTGTTTCTTTGATATGTTTCAAGAGAAGCACTTTCTTCTGCAAAGTGTCCCTAGATTATAGTTGGGGCTATGTTTTTTACCATGTTTAGATAATTAAAGGGATAAGACAATTAGAAAACTCTTTATGTAAAAAAAAAAACCCAAACATTTTCATTTCTTTCTTCTCAATTGAAGTCTAATCAGATGATTAAAACCCATGAAGAGAGCATACAGGCGCTGTTCTCAAGTGCTTTGGGACAAGGGCCACATGTGGGACTAAACCAAAATGGATATGAACTGTAGAGTTTTGCTAATCTGGTGTACACTGTGCCTCTTCTGCTTTTCTGTGCCACACAAGACAGGACTTAAACTCATGCAAGAGGAGTTCTTATAGATTTCTTTGAAAACTGCATTTAAGTACACACTCTGGTGAACATATTCTGCCCCAATCATCAGGAAGAAAATAGCTGCTATACCAAGGACACACCTGATTCAGCATGGAAAATGAAAGGAAGAATTTGCAAAGGATTAGAGTTGTTTCATGTTATCTACCCACACAAGATGGAAACAACTTTCAACATGTGAATGCTCAATGGAATGTCTGAGGTGCTTTAATGTGGTTCCTAAATACAGTTAACAACAGATGGTTATCTTTTGTGCAACTGAACTCAGTGCACTATCTCATTAGTTTGAATTAGTGTTTCTTCAAACTATGCATTTACTATCATGGTAAATCGCTGAAGATTTTTCATGAAATCGAAGTGACATTTATTTCCTCCTTTAGTAGCAAGCATGTTTTCATCTTATCATAGATGAAATTATAAAGCATAGAGAAGCTGAGTCATTTTTGTGTTGCAGGAGCCGTTACTGCAGACATTTCTCTGTTACATTCCATTGACTTCAAAATATGTTTTTAGAAACCGCAATTTAATATCCAGCACCTGCAAAATATTGTGAAGTATTAGGAACAGTTGTAATGAAAACTGACTGCAAGCGTCATAACAACAGGTGACATTATTCATAACCTACAGTTATAATGATGTTGTGATGTAAACTCAGTGATTATAGATGAAATAAGCCAGTTACAAACGTGAAAATATCCTGAACTTTAGAAGCAATACAACCAAATATAATAAATCTTGCCTGCAAATGTAATAAGGCCCTTAACTGAAATGCAATAAAATCTATCAACAGCTGCAATGTATATGGAACATATTATATAGCTTTACTATGAATTATACCCCCCGCTGTTTATGGACTCCATAATGTCATGCTTTGTCTTCTTCCAGAAAATCAAGTGCTATGGGACTAAGCGTTTTCCAATTTATATTAAGTATGACAGTGTGCTAATACAAAAATGTTGAGGGTGAAAATGAAATTTTGAATCCAGATGTGCTCCTTCATCATCTGTTAGCATAAGAGAAAGGATGTGGTCTACCACATGTGGCTCAAACACTTCCTCAGCTAGACAAGGTAGGAACTGAAATGGATGTTCTGGGTAACTAATATGTTCCTCTACTCCTAGCAATATAAATATGTACACAAAGAAAGGAATTTTTTGTTGAGTGATGCAGCAGGGGAAAAGTTCAATCTGCCTGATCTTTACGTGCCTTTCTTTTTTGGCTTCTGAAATTTTATTTGAGGATAATATATATCATTTCCTAGGAAGTGCCGAGTTGTGACTTCTTTATTAGGCTCCTATTCCAAGAATTGAGAAAGAAGGTCTGATGTGATGTGTCTCACTGGCTGCCATCTGTTTGTGATAATCCTGTGCACCTCTAGAGATCCTGAAATGACAAGAAAACCTAGTACTGCTGCTCAGGAGAAACCTAGAGAGTTCTAAGGTGAAATATCAAAATAAAGATCTTGATGGTTTCTTTTTGTGCAAAGGTGACTTGATCTTCAGTCGTGCTAATCCTTTTCTAAATCCTTTGGAGGACTTGCCTCTGGCAGTTATGATGATTTTGTACTGACCCATTCCAAACACAAATGTTTCCATTGCAAATGCAATGCACAGAAATGAAACACTACATGGGTTCAAACGCTGTTTATATTGTGCCATGTCCAGCCATGCCACTGTCCCCAGTTTGCTTTCTGTCACATTGCATTGTGGATGCAGATGTGGTGTCATATCATAGCAAATTGTTGGGTAGTCTCCTGACACTTCCAGAAGCACACAGCTCACTACTAATATCTCAGTAAATAAGCCTGACAGTATTGTGTCTGAAAAAAAGTTATTAGAGAGTGTTTTTGGTAGAACTTAATAATGGACTAAAGTATCTTGCATATCCCAGGCAAGAATTAATACCTGCAATCTATCTTTTAAGGTTGCTGTAAAGAATACTGCTGTAACTCCGTGAGTACAGAGGGACAAATAAAGATATTTGGTAAAATTTGAACTGTGATCTTCTACAGGGCATATTTTTTTAAACAAAATAATGACGGGCCTAAATCCCATTAGGCACCTCTGTACATATATTAAGATGTTTATGTAAGTCCCATTGGATATCAGCAGGTAGAATCTGAAATTAGGAAAATAAAATATAATCATGTAAAGTTGCTACAGAGAAGAAACAGTAAAAATTACTTTCAAGAAATGTAAACACCACAAAAAAATAGGAAAATTAAGAAAACTCCTTTGTTCTGTATTTTTAAATTTGTTTTAAGCTGACAGTGCCCTTTAAAGGCCGCCATTACTGTGGGTCTTGCTTTCATCTGAAGATCCATCTGGATTTAATAACCATTTAATATTTTACTGTATTTTGATTTCCAATTTGGAGTTGTGGGAGAAAAATGACTACTTTAGTAAATTAAGCCCATGTCTATTTATTTCACAAATGGTATTCCAAAATAACTCAAAATCATTTGTAAGGAAGTAACATACACTGGTCATGTAGACTGTATTTCAAGAAAATTTGCTCAATGTTTTCAAAATAGTTCTTATTTTTTAACATATTTTTAACACTTAAACATTTAGGTGGCATGAGGCAGATGCAAGAAGAGATAGGTGTGTTATTTTGTCTGAAACAGACAGAATTATCCTTGCACTAAGAGTGGTGGAGACATGAGCTCAGTGGAATCATCTGTCAAAATCTCAAATTCAATGGTCAGCATTATCCCTACTGTTCTAAGAATCTAACTTTATTGCTCAACATTTTTGTGTCCTGTGCAAACTGTCATGATTGCAGTCATGTTTTAGTTTTCTGCTTAACACTTGACTAACTGTACTACTTTTGGCTGGGGTAGAGTTAACCTTCTTCACAGTGGCTGGCATGGGGGCTGTGTCTTGGATTTATGGTGACCACAGGGTTGATAATATAGAAATAATCTGGTTTTGCTGAGCAGGGCTTACACAGAGCCAAGGCCTTTTGTGCTTTTTGTAGTGCCACACTGATAAGGAGACTGAGGGTACCTGGGAGGTTGGGAGGAGACACAGTCAGGACCCAAGTCACAGTCATGTGACCCAAACTGACCCAAGGAATATTCCAGACCATGTGACATCGTACTCAGTATATAAATGGGGGGAAGAATGAGGAAGTGGGTGACATTTGGAGAGATGATATTGGTCTTCCCAAGTAATGTTATATGTGATGGAGACCTGCTCTCCTGGGGATGGCTGAACACCTGCCTGCCCATGGGTAGCAGTGAATTATTGTCTACTAATTGTTTTGCTTTTCTTGTGTGTGTGGCTTTTGCTTTCTCTGTTGAACTGTCTTTATCTCAGTCCACCAGTTTTCCATCTTTTACCCTTCCCTTTGTCTACTTCATCTCACTGGTAGGGGAGTGAGTGAGTGGCTGCTTAGAGCTTGGTGGCTGGCTGGGGTTAAACCACAACACTGAAAATAACTTGGTACTCTAAAAGAACAGTGATCTAAACTTTTGGGGATTTTTTGGGGGGATATAATCCAGGAATTATTAATTCATTTTGCAGATCCATTGACTAATGCACAGAGAGTAAAGACCATGAAACTGGATTCACTGAAGCTTTTAGATTAGTGACTAATGATTTACCAAAACCACCCATCAGCACATTGAAAAGGCTAAAAATGGCATCCAGAAATGTTCATTTCAGCATCACACATTCCAATAGTAAAACTTATTTGGGTTAGTTTGGCAATAACAACCCACTGTATCCAGGAGGAATGGCAGACCTTAAACAGTGTAGAGCATGGGTGGGAAAGGGGGCTGCCTCCAGTGACGGTCTGATACCAAGTATTCCCTCTTGGAATAGAACGGGAGCTCCAAAGGCACTGCAGTTCCAGGAATACATTTATTTTCTTCCCGTCCAAAGGAAAAGAAAAAGCACAGCTGCAACACAATGCAATGCAGTCCAGAAGTTCAGGGGCATCCTCATGAGATGTTGTTTTTCCTAGAGCTCTTGGGGGAGGTGTAACTACTCACCACTTCTGACTCCCAGCTGACATGAAACATAGTGGAGTATTAAATGAAACGCACAGCACTGACATTTCAAACCTTCCTTGTGCCAGAAAATGGAACACCTGCACTGGACAATAGGAAATGGATGATTAGAGTAAAGAAAATTTGTCAATTTTTAAGCATAATGCTTTGCTCCAGATTCTACAAATGAAAGCCATAAATGAAAGGCTATGGCAGTGAAAATCCCTCCAAACCCTATGTGTGTGTAACAACTTAGTTATACTCTTTGGTCACCTGTTTTTTTGATTAATATGTTGAGGCTTTTTTAATGAGGTGAAAATATGGAACAATTTGAAAACTCATACTATTTAAAGCTCCTCCTAATGACAAATGATACTTAAATACATCCAAAAGAGACAGATTATGAAAATTCCCTTATGACAGAGTTCCTATCTCTACTGTCAATAGTAATTGTTGAGGTATTGCCGTTCAACATTTAAATTTAAACCAGGAATCGCCAATCATTTATAACAACAAAAAATGTTCTGAAAATGAAACTTGGTTATCATCCTTGTCAAAGAGTAACACCTAAAATTTAAATTTTACCCCACAAGATAGGCTAAAGGGATGATAACGACAAGCTAGTAATGAATTTCTAATGAAGTAGTAAGCATGGAATTTTATTTATAATTTAATTGAAATTTCCTGGGAACTAATTTGAGAACAACATGTCATTCTACTAGGTTCTTCTTTTTTTCTTAGTCTTAAGGTTACAGTGTCTGGTTGTCTTTGGCATGATGACATTATGAAACTTTTCAGCATAGGAAAAGATTTTTTGGTACATTCCAGTTTTGCAGTTGTAAAGAAAAATGGAAACTGCTTACTTATTGCTCCTAATTGGAAAGCTGTTATTGTTACTATATTAATCAGAAACTTGCTGTGATGTAGAGGAATTTTAAAGTATTTCTAATTTGTCATATTTCTAAGTATTTATATTTGTCAAATCCCTTGGGAACCTTATAGGGAATTAATTTTATGGTTTGTTCCTTGGGATCATAATAGTGACTTCTTTTTCTTTTAACAAGCATCACAATAGCACAGATAGAACTTGTGATATGGAAAAGCAAAGATCTTTCTAAATTTCTTATAATACTCTTATTATATAATCATATTCCCTCTTCCAGGTAGATAGGAGACTTACACATAAACACTCAGATCATGATGGCAAGTGATTTCTTCTTTCCCTTGCTCTGGCAGTGACTCTTAAAATTCACCAAGATACTTTTGTCTCACATTAATTAATCCTGTATATTTATATTTATGTCTATATATATATTTATATGTACATATATATTTATATGTAAATAAACATAACAATACACACCACTGCATATATATCCAAGTACGTTTAGATGCTGTTGCTATGGCAGGTCCTGCTAATATCTGAGAAATAAAAAAATAAATACCACCAGAGGGCTCACAAGCTATTTTATTTTTGATGTCAACAACTGTCTAAACCAATGAACACTGAGATTTACACTTTGCCCGTAATTAATTCTTCCACATTTTTAATATTTCTGCAAAGACATCTATGAGTCCAGATACCAAGGTGAGGGTACATTATCCCTTCTTCTGACACCAGAATCTCATTTCAATATTACTATAATTTTTCTTCTTAGTAAAAAGGTTCACTCTCAGAACTTCTCTGTAGAAAAAGCAATTGCTGTCTTGAGGTTAGGTGTGCCTGAAGTGTAATACCCTCGACATTGGTTTTTAGCCTATAGATCACATGCGCATGCGTGCAAGCTGATGGTCAGACACTTAGAATACAGTCCTGTAATCTATGCAAAGACAGACAGGGGTCTAGGTATATGAGTTGCCTAAATTAAACAACCTTTTAAAAAAGCTATTCAGATGACATACCATTTCCTCTTTTGGGAACTGCATATGTATTTTATTGCCTAGGTCAGCCACTTCTGCCTTAAGAAATAATTCTGATCACAATACTCTTCCATGGCAGACAGCTTGCCGATCCTCTAAATGCCTCTCAGGGCCACCTGGATTGAAGTAGGCTGGCAGCAAAAAATATAGTTTGCATGTACTGACCATATGCTAAAAAGTAGGAACAAAGAAGACTGTGCATGAAAAAATGACACTGTTATAAAGTCATTAGATGGTAGGTTTGAGAAAAGAAACATAAGGAAAAACAAATCCAATATCAGACAGAACTAACTGCACATATACAGGACCAACAGTGCTCATAAAACCCCTTCTGCAGGGCATAATGTGGGAAAGTTTTAGAGATTCATCTTCACTTATTGAAACCTAGCCCCAAATCATCTCCAGTCCCTTTATTCCCTCCCCACAACCACCAGCATCACTCTCTCAGTAGCTCTTATTCTCCCTTCCTTCTTGGTTTTATTCTTTCATTGTGATCTCTACCAAAGCTGGCTTTGCTCTTAAACCTCCCTTTGATTTCTCTGCTTCTATAATTCCTTTCCTTCCCTCTTTGTTTTCATTCCCTTTGCTTGATGCCAGAGCCTGTATTTTCAATTCTTCCCACCCCTGTGCTCTCAGATCCTCACTACTCTCTCAGTGCTCTCCACCTGACTAATCCCCAGTACTGGCTCCTTACCAAATGCACTACTTCCATTTCTGTTCTCATGCTGTCAAACACATCTGGAATAAACTCACTTCCTCAGCTTAAACATAATTCTCTTATCTGAGCTTGTCTAAAGATTTTTACTTCTCTTCCTGAGTGAACTCTTAAGCTGCAAATTGCCTATCATTTCTCTCTACTTTATAGTTCACTCTAAAATTTTCTGCCCTCAGCACTCTGACACCTTCTGCAACACCCCCCTCTCATTATTTCCCACCTCCTCCCTCTGAAGAGGGTGTAAACCCTCTGCAAGATTTGAGTGAGCAGCATCCTTCATCACCATTAGTGAATTCTGTTTTTAGTGATCAAACACAGTGATCAGAATTCAGAAATTTTAAGCAACAAAGACAAATTAATATTAACTCAAGAATGACATTTGTCTTCCTTAGCACTTTTGATAGGTTTGTTTAACCATGAAGAAAAAATAATTTTCTAAATAAATATTCTTATTCTGTTATCTTTAAACATTCTGTTTCCATCTGCTTTTCTTTTATAGCAGACATAACAAGAAGGTGCTTAAAACTTGCTTTTATTAAGAGTACGTAATTGAGACCACTTCAAAGCAAGAGTCAGGAAAATATAAACTAGATGATGACCATTGACTATAATTTCATTTGAGTTGAAAGACTTAATTGTTACACATCTTGAATGGACAGTATTCAACTCAAGCAAAAGATCTTATTTTATTTATTTTTCTTTTAAACTCTCATTGGGTTTATCTCAGATTTCTTGGTTTCCATAGATCCTTTTGTTCACAAGGTAATGATTTTCACAAGAACAGAATTGATAAAATGTTTTTCTAAATGTCCATGATATTTGTAGGCATAAGACTTTGGTACTGTGGGTTGTGTCTACTCAATTGCTACCATTGTTTGTTACCAATGAAAATAAAAAACGCTGATCCAGTGAAGAATAATATATGATTGGGAGAAAAAATATTGAATGTATTTACAACTGAACAGCAATTTAAAGCACTAAATGGAGGTTTTGTTTGCATTAGCTTAAATGGAAGATATATTTATTTCCTTTCCTTCAGAAGTGACTGTATCTTTAGTTTAACTTTTCATGATGTTTATGAAATCTAAATTTTCTGTGAGGCTTCTATCTACCTTCTATTCTTATCTTGTGCCAGTTAATTTTCAGATTTAATTCTGGTTAAAATGGTGGTCATTGTTTACAGTACTGTGGTGGTATTTATTTTAAAACTATCACCTATGAACAGAAAATATGGAAAAACTGGATCTTAGGTAGAGAAAGATTTTTCTCTGTGGCTGTGGTTTAACCTCAGCCAGCAACCAAGGACCACACAGCCTCTTGCTAACTTCCCCGCCAGTAGGAATGGGGGAAGAACCAGAAGGGAACAATCCAGAAAACTCATGGATGGAGATAAAGACAGTTTAATAGGGAAAGCAAAAGCAGTGCACACAAGCAAGGAAAAACAAGGAATTAATTCACTTCTCCCCATGGGCAGGCAGGAGTTCAGCCATGTCCAGGAGAGCAGAGCCCAATCACCCATAGTGGTGACTTGGGAAAACAAACACCATCATTCCAAATGTCCCCCCTTGCTCTTTCTTCCCCTACTTTATACACTGAGCATGATGTCAAATGGTCTGGAATGTCCCTTTGGTCAGTTTGGGTCACCTGTCCTGGCTGTGTCTCCTTCCAACTTCTCATGCACCGTCAGTCTCCTCACCAGTGTAGCAGTTCAAAAGCAGAAAAGATCTTGGCTCTGTGTGAGCCCTGCTCAGCAATAACAAAAAACATCTCTGCATTATCAACCCTGTGTTCAGCTCAAATTCAAGACATAGCCTCATGCCAGCCACTGTGAAGAAAATTATTCCAGCCAAAATCAGCATATCTACATTTGGAATTAGACCAATTTTATCTGCTATTCATGTTGAAATTCAATTATATTAGATGTGAAAAAAAGTACTGATTAGTGGAGGCCGTGTACGTGGAAACCTTCTTGACCAGGAGACCTTTGCTGCAAACATCATCCAGCAATTGGTTTGTTGTTGTTCTTTTAAACATTTTCTAATATGCATGCACATTTAGCAGCCAAGTGTTTCCTCAAAAATCTGCTTGGCATGTGCAAAATGGATGCATAATCTAGTAAAGGAGCGACTGCAAAGAGTTGTGGACGAGAAAATTGAGTAAAAGCTGCAATACATGTTCTTCATTGGTTGACACTGAAGTAATGGTAAAGGGTGTGAGAGTAATTTGCTGGTCTGATCCCTCAGCTTAGATTCTTAATCCTTTGCCTTTGTTTCGGATAGATTCTGAGCTCTCTGGAGCTTAGTGTATTAAAAATACCCTGGTCTTGAGTCAGTCAGTTGTTTAAGATAATGTTGAACATATGCACATGGCAATGACAAAGTCAGTTCAAAGCTTTAGCTCCTTTGCTTATACCACGTCTAAGCTGAGTTAGCCCACTGAACTTCCAGTATGACCCATAATATTGGGCATTTGCTTTTTAGGACTGCCAAAAATGCTAAGGCACATTTTTATAACAATTATATGCCCTCTTAAATCAGTTCCCATTGATCTGAAAGAAGAAAATTCCAAGGGTAAACATCAGTATAGATAAAAACAGAAACTGGAGAAGGAAATAAAATTGAATAGAGAAGACTAAAATGCACAGGAAATGACAATGGTCAGTGACAGGTTTACCAGAGGGCATCCTTTTTTTCCCCCTCTTGCATTAGTGCGTTTTCTTGTGGTATGCCCTCTGTGTCACTTGTCTGGGAGGCAACTGGGCAGCCTCTTGTCACTTTAACCGTCTGCATCCAGCTCAATTGTCATTGACTGATAAGCAGCACTGCATGTTAAACCTAACTAAAACACTTCCAAGGCTCACACTTCTATAAAATACTTTCTCTCTGCCTATATCACTTATATTAGTATATGTAAAACACATCATTAGGAATTGGATCTTTTTATAAATGCATTAGAAGCCATTTTGTTAATGAATAAATTAGAAAAAATGACTGAAGCAATAGCAGTAGTCCAAATCTTTCAGAACTATAGGCATTTTCACTGCATCTCTGTATTTTCAAGATGACAACACTAAATATTTCCAATAGTTTTTTTTATCTTTGTGTCACTAGGATGGTTCCTTTTCTTTAGGGGAAGAATTGACACTTTAAATAGTAACCAACCTTACAAAGAATTTTGCGACTGGCGAATGCTGGAAACAATGTAAGTTGGCAATGTAAGTTTCAAAAGTTTACCGTAATTCAGACTTTACAACAATTAGTCATATTTGCTACTTCCTTTGTAAATTTAACTATGAAATGGTCTCCTCCTGGCTGCTTCTTTCAAGAATCATACGCAATTTTTGCATCTTGGGAGCCACTGACTCTACCATTGGGAAAACAGATTCCAAGTTTTTCATTTAAGATTCGAAGTTCATTTAAGTGTTCAACACATGACACTAACAATGTTTTTATCAACCTTATTTTCAGCACAAAATTTTGGAATGATTTTTTTAGAGGATGGCATATGAAGAAGGATAAAAGATCTGAAATCAAGATAATAATGAGAAGGAATGTTTTTGCATCTAGGGCTCTGAGACAGAATTTGTTTTTTGCTGCATTCTACTGTTAATTGAAAAGTATTAGTGATCTTCTGTTTATCCTCTTTTCTTTTTTAATAGGAAATACAAAATTATTAATTCTTCATATTACCATATCTCATAAAAAACCTCAAGAAATACCTCTGAATGTAATTCTCCAAGTATATTGTTGATTTGTATGATTTAGTTAAAATCTCATAGCTTGCAAAACACCTCATGACGGCAGTTCAATTTTTCTTCTTGTACTTAAATGTCTACCAACCTGTTCCAATTAATCTTGCTTTTGATGATGAATTTGCATCGCCACTTGTGGTTTCTGTTATTTGTGAAAAGTACTTTTGTCATCCCTGCATACCTGAAAACCTGACTGGTCTGCAAGCATTCCAAAGTTTTAGAATTTCCTCTGAATGGTTTGCGTTATGGCAATGTTTCAGTTCTCAGTCTGTAAATTCCCTGGTTTGCCTGGGGAGTTTCACACTTGTGCAGTGTGTAAATTCAGTAGGACCTATTTGAATATTTTAGGCAAGATTGCAGGGAAAATATGAATATTAATTACTACTTGCAGGCATAACCAAAGGATATGAGAATAGATGCCCTACTAGGCTGGAGCAGCAATCTTTGTAGCGCAGTGCTCTCTCTTCAGACATGGCAGCAGGCAACTCTATCTGGGGAGAGTCTGTGAGTCTGGCTGCTCTCTGCAGTGCACTCTGCCCTTCCTGCCCCAGAACACACAGGTGACAGGTTCAGGATTGTAGAGGACACCTTCTGTTCTTTGCTTTAGTTTCTCTGTTGTTGATCTGGTTTGAACTTCTTCTCCAACATGCAGTGGAAGCACCTTCTACAAGTCCACCACTGGCTGCACAAACAAATACTTTCCTTCAGCTATTCTAAATCAATCAGTTAGTTTAACTGAATGCTGTTCCATTCTAATACCATGGCTGTGAGTAATTTGCCTTATTTTCTACTCATTTAATGCCTGATGACACCTGGTCTAGTGGAAGGTGTCCCTGCCCAGGGCAGGGGGTTTGGAACTAGATAATCTGTAAGGTCCCTTCCAACTCTAGCCATTCTGATTCTCTGATTCTCTGATTCTATGACATAATGCTGATTGCGGGAAACTACAATGTAGTGCTCACACAACCCAGCAATGTCTTGTCCTCCAATCTAGTGGCCCAATACCTCTCATTACTTTGCATGAACTTAACTATTTCAGACAAATAGTTCAATACCAAACTTTAGTGGTTAGTTCATACAAGAATGGGTAGTTTGAGTATTCTTAAGCTTGGGTTGAATGGAGTTAACCAAGAGGCTGGTACTCCCATTGGTGCCACAAAAATTGCTAGTTCAGGTAACATCAATAATCAATGATGCATTTCAGTGCTTGTCTATGGAGCAATAAGTCTGTGTCTTCTAGAAGTCATGCCAGATGTACTTTTATTTGACTTGAAAAATATTACTATCCCTAGTTGTATCTCAATCTGTTTGCAAGTAACTGAGTGGGCACTAAAGGAGACACATAAGGCTTGATAAGGGGACACGTGAGAGTAGATGTCCCTCCTACGATACCTACCCTGCTGCATGGAAGGGAGAAGGTCATGAGGAGAGAGGCAGAGCATCTGCACAACAGGCTTGCACTCAGGAACAAGCATTTTAGGGACTAATTCTTACTGTGGACTGTGACATGAAGATAATGCTGTGTGAGGCTGTACTGGGATGTGGGCTGTACAGCCCAAGCCAGACTGTATAGTTAGCATGCCCATGTGACCTGTAAAGACTTGGCTTTACACAAATTTAAACTAAAATATAATAGAATATGTGCAAAGCTTTATTTCCTTCCTCTTGTATTTATGGCACAGAAGAAGGAAAGTGCTTTAGCAGCTGATAATTGACTGGAAATAGTTAAAAGAATGGGATAAAGTTAAAAATCCTTGAAAATGCCTCACTTCACACTATTCAAAAATAATCTGGGATCAAAGTACATAAGCATAAACTAGAATGACAAGAAATGCTTTTTCGTATTGCTTTCGCCACTCATACTCTATTTTATTTTGTGTTCTGGCTCTTAACCCTCTTTACTCAGCCAAGGAGGGGTAGAGGGGAAATAAGAACTTCTTTTTGCACAGTGGCGCATGGACAGCACACATTAGTAGTTCCTGTGTTGCCCTCAGTGAGGGGAGCTTGGGAACCACTCATCCACTGATGAACAGGGTTCAGGGAAAAGCTGAGTCTGCAGTATTGGCAGCCTCACTTCACCTGGGAGAGCAGAACGGGTGAAAGGCATGGTGCCATGTCAGAGAAAAGTGCGTAAAGCCTCTCCCCACACTCAGAGACGATGTGGGAAGGAAGGTCTGGAGCTGTCTGAGGCACCATTTCTCCAGCGCTCCTCCTGTGGCAGTGTCTACTCACCACCTGCTAGCCAGGACTCGCAGACAAATGGCACAATCTACCCTTCCTTTCATCTTTAGCACTCTAACAGCATTATGCAAATCCCGGCTATGTCCCTGGCAACCCAATCCAAAGGCAATTTTGTATGCCTTTTTTTTTTTTTTTTTTTTTTTTTTTTTTTTTTTTTTTGTCCTTGTGACAGATTTCATCCCCAAAGAGATGAGTCCAGTAGAGGACAGAAGTGAAGGCTGCTGGAGTACAGTGTGTCTGGTTTTGAATGCAATGAGTTGATGGCTGCAGCCTAAGGCACTGGTGTGATTTTGTTTAAACAAACATAAGCCAATTAAAAATACAAAGAGATTCAAGGAAGAGATGCTCTTAGCTGAAAGCCTCATGGGAGAATAATTTAAAGAACAGATCAATAGCAGTGAGAGAGATTTGTTCCCATAAGACTGAAAGCCAGCATGTAACAAATCTTGAGAAAAGCATTTATAGGATTGTATTTTGTGAGTAACTGTGGCATAAAAGAATGGTGCTTTAGCATAATTACAGTTAAATATTTACACAGTCTTAGCTGTTTCCGGGAAAGCAAATATCCTTGGAAAGATAATTTTCTCCTATTCAATATATCACTGGAAGTGCTTGCTGTGCATGTGTTTATGGCAAACATAATAATTATTTAAATGCAGCTTCAAGGAAAAGGGTAGTGGAGAATGCTATCTTAAAAACAACAAATCACAAAATAAGAGCAATATATGCTACAAGTTAAAATATTCTCCACCTCATGTTCCAAGTCATGGCTTTTGACTTGCCACCACTTTCTTAACTTATTTGAGCATACAAAAATTCTTAAAAGTTGCAACAGGAAAAAAAACATTTTTATAAATTACCTGAAATTATTTAGCTATGTGGGTTTTTTAAAAATCTTCCTAGAGTAATAATACAATATTTTTTGGCCTTCCAAGTATAGAAACAGTACAGGATATTCCAGCTGCTTTTTTCTTTAGCCATCTAGTTCAGGAGTCTTATTTAGGAGAATATTTCCCCTACATTTTAACTATTATAGGTGTATAAGGGGAAATTATTGGGACCAAATATATATGTGCACTCGTGTGTCTTCCAGACGATGACTGAGAATAGCAGCTCAGTATAGAAGTTATCTGCCCCTGGAGAAATATGTTTCGCACTCTACTAAATGTTTGGGAAGAGTAGAGAGATGGGTGTACTATACTGGATCCTTACAGTCAATAACATCACTTTTCCTATAAACTTAGACCTTTGAGAAAACAGCAGCTGAAAAATACTTTTTCCAATGGGCAAAGGTTTTGTCCCAAACATGAGAAATCTCGAGAGCTTCTGAGCTGCATATTCATACATTTTGCACAGCAGATAGAATAACTTTGAAGAAAATACAACAATTCTTTGTTGAGATTGGAATGGGAGGCTTTGAAAATTGAGTGTACACCAGGTCTTTGGTGTACATCTGTGTGGTTCCACTGCTTTACAGTGTGTGTTAAATAAGTGGTAAACAGCAGTTTGCATCAGATGAAGAAATGACCCATTGTTTTACACTGCTCAGAGGGTAAAGTGGGAGAAAGATTATTAATGCAGAGCAGCTGCTGTGGAAAAAGCCCAATAACTTAATTGTGGTGTTGTGTTCACCAGAACCATATGGGTTCCAGAAAGCATGTTTCTACTGGAAATCTGATTAAAATGCTCATAGGTAACTTACCCTAATAACACTGTTTGAGTCCCCAGCTCACTTATCCCACTCCCAGAGAATCCAAATTAAGTCTGTCATGATATGTTCACTAATTTCCGGAGCAGTAGCTACTAGGACCATATTGTAGAAGGGACTGTTTTCTCTTGAGTATAGCTTGTTCCATCAGTAGGCTTGGACTTGAGGATGCCACTTGATGTCAGGAGATTAAGAATGTTACAGTGCTGCCCACGAGGAACTGGTAAAAATCCCAGGGTAGTAAGTCTTAATAAGCCATGGATGTGATACCTGTATATATATATAACATAATTCTAAATATGTGGACATATATATTCATACAACACATGCATAAATGTATTTCTTAAATGCAATGTGTATTGCAAAACATTGGGAAATTTTTTTCATTCCCTCTGAAGCATTCACTGAAAGGTCTAAACATAAGTTTCTAATGAAAGCTGAGAATACAGCCTTACCTCAGGTATTTTCTGCTTGCCTTTCAGATTATTGATGTTTGTGGTCAGGATTTCTCTAATGACTCATGACACAGGTGCAAATGTCATTAGGAAAGCTTCTGGTTGAGAGTGAAAACATGAAAAGTTCTCAATCTCTATTTTTAACCACCTAAGGAGCAAAAGCAAGTGAAAGAGTAGAGAAAAGAAGTATCCACATAAAGTATGCCATTCTATTTGCTGAAAATAAGTAGTGGAACCAGGAAGAATAAAAAAAAAAAAAAATTTAATAGGTTTGTAAAATATGCATCACATTACTAAAATAAGAGAACAAAGTTTAGCAGAACAATGAAATTTAACTAAGACATGAGATGTTATTGAAGAGAGTTTTCATACAGCATGATTACTGGGAGCATGTATTTTCCCAAGAGTTTGTTGCTACACTTGGAGGAAGCCAACTGAACTCTTCATTGTCTTTTGAACAGACCTTAGATAAGGACACATATTTCTGGCACTTTGACTTACCACTTACAGCAGCACAGGCCAAATGTCCCTTAGAAAAAGACATGCTTCTCATTTTCAAAATTAATAAGTTAAACACACATTTCAGTAGTATTCCTTAAAAGAAGATCCCCAAAATATGAAAATTTGGACCAAAATATTGGATTTTCAGTGCATAATTTTGGTTCGTTTAATCAATATAAATAGAATGAAAAAGCCCCACCGAACAACAGTGAAACTAATAAAATTTCTCAGTTCCAGAGTATTTCCCCTTTGAAATTCATCATATTCAGTGCTTATTTCTATACATATCAATGTGCATAGAGAAAGGCTTTTGCGAAAGAAAGCTAAACTAAACTTATTCAAAGTATTGATATTATCTACTATGCATCATTATTTAATCACTCACTAAGGAAAAACATTTTTATCCAAGGTGTATTTTGTGAAAGACCTCTATAGATCATTTACCATCTAAGTATATGCAGCAACTGGGAATTTATATCCATATTTGCATATTCTTATTGATTTGATGATAGAAACAATTTTTCTAATCATTGCTTTATGAAATAAAGCAGTGTTTAACTGCCACACAAGTGTCTGAAAGTTCTTTTCCTTAGATTTCCCATTGCCTTTAGCTTGTGCTTCTGTCAGTAATTGTTGATAAAGGGATAAAGTAATAGTTTGAGTAATTGTGTAATGCAATCTTCAGAGACTGATTGGTCTTTTGTTGTTGTTTAGAGACAAGATTACTCATCAGAATGCTTTTGTTTCTTTTACGGGCCACTGAAATTTATTTGATGGAATCAGCACATTTTTTGGGAAACATCTTGACCTTTCTGAGTCTCACTTTTTCAAGCTTGGAAATAGTGCCTATTTTTGTTAATATTCTTACATATGATTTTAATTTGCATTTCTAGAGTGATTAAAATATACTCGGGGCAGGGAGGGAATTGCGACTTGAGATAATTGGCAAAAATTACTTACTTTTTAAATGGTCAAAAACACCTGAGTGTAAGAAAATATGCAAATAACAACCTAAGAAAATAAATAAATTCCACCCTTGGGTACCTTTCATACATGAAACACAGGAGGTGTTTTTATGTACACAGGAGGTGCACTTATTTTTCATTTGTAGTTCACTTTTCAGTTAGATTCAGGACTTAATGGGAATGGCTGCAGGGAATGTGTGTGGGTGAGTACCTCTTCGAAGTATTTCCTCCTGAAGTGCCCATCCCAATCAAGACAATGTGTTGTCCCCCCTACTGCACCTTTCCTATTGTGAGGGTTGAAGGGTCCATGCCCTTCACAATCCTCTCCCTTATGTCTTGATCTGGATATTAATATACTGTGAGTGTTGTTCCATACGTTTTCCCACATTTCTCTTTCACTACAGGTTAAAGGTGTGGCCAGGTTTGGCCTTTTGAAGAAAGTTATGACTTCACTGTCTATTCATGGGGACATTTAAATTAAAAACTGATTGGTCTGTTCTTTTTTTCTTCCAAGGAATGACAACCTAAGGGGAGGCGACCTGAAGAGCAGACGACCGGGAAGTAAAGCAACAAAGTATGCCGTGTGTATCATATAGGCTTTGCTATCTCAGCGATATAGAGATGCAACTGCTAAAATGAAGTCTGACATTGTTTTCCTCATGGCTGAGTGAGTGGCAGACCCTGGGGAGAAAGTATTAGAGTTCTCGTCTTGTAACTTAACTTCTCTTTTTGTTGTTCTGCATAATTGCTGTCACCCAGGTAAAGCTGGATTGTTTCTTCCATGGTAAATTCTCTCCCACAGAACCCTTTGACCTTCAGGCAGCAAGAGCAGCAGGGCTTCTCATCTCACAGTTTGACTGAAGAAAATAACTACTTGCAGAGGAAGTGACTTGAAACAAACAATGTCTCTGAATTAGAAAACTAAGCAACTGGGTTTTTAAAATAAACTGGGACTCCTGGGATTACTTGCCTGGAATTAAGGAAAGATACAACTTTTGAAGAACTAACATTCTGCTTAATGATGTGAAGTATTAAGCAGAAATTTGAGTACAGCTGGAAAAATTGCTTAATTATGAGTAGAATTCTGATAAATGTAGAAGCAGCTCATGTTTTATAAACAGACATTAGTAGGAATTAAGAGCTCATATTGATTCTCAAATTCCTTGACATTAAAAAGTCCAGGATATTTTTAAAATGTTGAAAGCAGTGTGATAACTTGTCCTTAACAATAAATGTATGGAAAAAAATGCATCTGTTTTGTCATTACATGTCCTATAAAAGAGTGTTTTTATTGATGTTCTAATAGCTCTTACCTCAGCCAAGAGTTTGAGGAAAATTTCGTGGCAAAAGTTCCTATAAGTCACCAACTTTTTTTCTCAGCTTTTCTGGGGAAAAAGCAATCTGATTTTCACTAAGGAGGTATGTTCTCCTAAAATCTTCACAGAAAATACTGATATATAATAATTCACTGTGGTGCCAATCGATTAATTTGATTTGATTACTTGCTATTAATTTGGTGACTTAATCTATTGGTATATTGATTCAATTTTAGTAGAGACATTAATTTAATTATTGCATTATTATAGTTTTAATTAGAAAAGTACAAATGTAGTGTGTTAGCTCAGTAATTGTCTCATATTTCTTTTCTTTGCTGAAGTGTCTGTCTGACATAAAAATTATTTTTTTTTTTTAGAAATCCATAAAAGTGGAAAAACCTTTTTTTTTCACTGTGCTGGTAAAAAAATAATGAAAGCACTTGTAATCAGGAAAACTTGCAAGTTCTTTTGGATCCAGTTGCATGACTCAATTTAAATCAATATATAATGTCTTTTTTTTGGGAGACACATGGGAAATGTTTCAAGCAGAAACATATGTAACTACACAGAAAGAAATAAAATATAATTTATTCTTTGCAAAGTCAAAAAATACTGATGTATTTTTTTACCATTTGAAGCCATTTTGTGCCAAATACTGAAGGATTTATGTGGCATAAATCCCATGTTTTGCCAGAGTTCCATCTTTTGTAGTCATAGATTTCTCAGTTTTCCAATGTCTTCCACTACCGCTGTAAGTTAGGAATGTGAGTTTAAATCATATAATCTTAAGGAAAATAATGATGCTGACACATGTTAAACTGTCCAAGTGAAGACTTCTAGTATTTTGCTTTTGGTTTGTGTATCCTTACATGACATGAGACAGAACTCAAATATTTTGAGTAGCTAACTAGAAAGCAAGGAATTGACCATGTTCCCTTCTATTCCACATACCCTAAACTTTTGTGCTAATTCTTATCAGTGGTCTTAAAAATGGTGAGAACAGAAGCACATTTCTTAGAAAAGCTGAGAAATTTAGCATGTACCAGCATTTTACTTTTATTGAGAAGTGTGAATTAAAAGTAAAATTACGGGCATTCTATCTGACCAGAAAATGGGATGACCCTACACTCGTGCTCATTCTTCCATTATCTTCCTACCTCAGACCATTTTTCCTTATTTGTGACTGCAGTTTGGTCAGTCCTACACATATAAGACGTAGGATGTGGTCCAGGCCCTGGCATGGCAAGCAGAAATCACCTTGGGGAGCTGGGACTGTCATCCAGTGCAGGAGATAAAGTACCCCTGACATACTGTACATATTTTTGTTGCAGTGTAGGAAAAATCTGTGGGGGAAATGATTAAATGTACGCCGAAGTCCAAGTCAATAAGCAAGCTGTAATATAACTTGCTATTCCTTTGCAAGCTTGGATAGCCTTGTGCTTCTATGCCTGAAATTAAGTACTTTAAACTTTGTTTCCTGAGGCATAATTTTTTTACTCTGCATTTGCATACAGTACAAATGATCCATTTCCAGATAGTTTAAGGAAATGAAAAAGTCCTGATTGTCAGGAAGACCAAAATGCTCTATGGTGTAAACAGGAACACAAAGAACAATGTATATTTATTTTAAAAAGTCTAAGAGAATGCGCAACTAAGGCTTTTAATATATTTAAGTTTTAAAAAATATCATAATTGTAGACAATTCTTTTATGTCATAGATCCTTTGCAGAATTTGACGTTTTCATTCTGGGAGTTATGAAACAGTCAGAAGAATTTTTTTTCCTTTTTCTTTTTTTCCCTTTCTTTTTCCCTTTCCCTTCCACTTTGCCTTTTCCTCTTCCTTTCCTGTTTTCCCTTTTTCCTTTTCCTTTTTTTTGTTTTCAGTTTTACTGAACAAATGGCCCTCATAAAACTCACACACAAAAACTGACCTCTTTATGTAGTAGACTAGATCAAAGACAACCTGCTTTGAGGGGAGTGCATTTGTTAAATTTTTGGGTACATCCTTTGAAGGCTGAGTTATTGCAAATGGTATCACTTTGAAAAGGGACAATTAACTTGGATGATCAGTGGGTGGCGACTATTGCCAGTGCTGCAGAGTTTGGGTTTACAAACAGCAAGGATCAAACACTTCACACCCTTCACCACAGAAATGAACCGTGTAGAGGACACAGTGGTCTAAAACAAAGCACAAGCCTACATTTTTCTATCTGTCAAAAGATTTCAGAAGTAATTCATTGTTACAGCTCCCTGGAGTGAGAGTCTGCTTGTCCATCTGATTTTTCCTGACTGAGTGCTTTAGATGTTCTCTGAGGAAAAAACTGTTGTAGCCTTGTTTCCAAAGCATAATAGTAAAGACAGGAAGTGTGAAACCATTTGGAATCCTTCTTCCCTGCTGTCATATTTTATCACTACTAGGATGTTGTGGTCATGAGCAGCTCTTGATTGCAAGCCTCAGAGCTAATATTATTTCTAGGTGCTGTCTGGTACCCCTCTGAAAGATCTCTGGATTTCAGAAGTCAGCTATACAATACTTTACTTATCAGATATTTCAAATAAAACTAATAAAAAGGCTCACCAAAGTGTAATTTTGATGCCAGACTACATTACAGTGTGGGACCAGTACTATTTTGAGGAAGGTTCTGTGAAATCAATGGCATTGGTTCACCATCTTAACAGTTATATAGCTGAAACTAGAATTTAATTTTTAAGGTGTGACACTGTGGAGACCAGAAACATCTGCTGGTTTCTGCTGTACAGATCTGGTTATTGCAAATAGATTGTTGACTAAATTAATGAATCTATATCTGTTCTTAATAAAAAGCAGCATGAATAAAATTCCTTTAGAATAGCTGTGAAATATGGATTTCTAGTCAGTCTGTGAATGAAAAGTGAATGGAAGGAGGACATTTTAAATTCTGTCTGTATATATTTTCAATGTTTTGATTGTAGCAGGAACTTTTTTGAATGGAGGCAAATGTTAAAACAAGTTTTCATGTTCAGAGATAATCATTCATCCTTCACAATAGAAAAATTTAAAAGCATAAATGAGCTATGCTCATCGGCTGAGGACACTTTATGAACTATAATGAAAAGTAAGCTTGCTCAGCTGAGAGATTTTTGCAAGTTCTCCTCACTCTCCTTGAAATGACCTTCATATCTGCTTTCTATTTTGTGCAGGTTATATTGGATATTGTCATGAAACACAGCCTATGGAAAATCAGCTAGCCTAGTGCAAAGTGCAGTCAAATAGATTATTGCAAAAAAATATCACATGTAAGATACCAAGTGCTGTGATTCATAGGATTCTAATCACTTTCTTTTATGCTGTTATTTTAGCCACCCTGACTGATTTGCATTTTGATGAATCACCACTGCTGTGTTTTAAGTGATCTACAAACACATAATATTAAAGCACCTCTTTCAGGAGCAGTGGCCACCAGAGCTTTATAAACCAATATAACAATTATTAGCTGAATGAAGCCAGATGGCACCAACTTTTTCTGTGTCAAGTTTTCTGGTGGAATAAACTTTTCTTTGTACCTCTGGCTTTTGAGTCATACATCACGGAAAAGATAAAAAAATATTAAAAAGGACCTTTTCCCTTATGTTGGGGTTTTTTTGTTATTTTTTTGGTTGGGTCATTGCTTGTTTTCAACTTTTTTTCCATCAGCCCAAGAAAATGTGTGACCCTGCAGGCAGGTGCAGCTCCCATTCCTATGGTTACCCCAGATAATACCCAGATTTAAGAGCACCCTTTCTTTTATGTTTCAGATTGGGGGAAATGAAAGGTAGTGGGCAAAAAAGATGTGAAGCACACTGGGATTGAAGCACTCCAGCTGAGATAAACATCCCTGCTTGTAGATAAAGGTGACATTCTTCTTGTCAATAAATCACCAGCTTAATCCTCAGCTTTCTTTAATCAATTCTGGAGGATTTCCATGAGGGCACAACAGACATGTTGATTCAAATCTTGTTAATAAAATTACTTGTTAATTCAACAGCAATTAAACTGTAATGTGAACAATAATTTCTCTTCTGTAAATATAATTTCATTTTGTAATGTAAATGGAAGAGGAACAACTGAGGATAAAGACTGACACACCAATGTGTCTGAAGAAAGAGAGAATGGCTTTTTGGCAGTTCTATCTGTCAGGAGGGTAACAAAGTGTAACATTATGCTTTGCAACCTTGTTAAGCAGAGAGTTGTGAAGGAAACAGCATGGTCCTTTTAAAAAGAACTATACTTTGCAGTCAAAGCGAAGGATGCTAAGCACATGTAACGTGATCTGAAAAGAATTGTGAGTAAAATATCAATATTCCATTTTCATGTTTTGCCAGTACTAGGGAGTTTGCATATTCCAATACTGTCAGATTCAATATGTGAAAAAATAACTGATTAAAGAAAATCTCTATTTTTAACACTGATGTAGTTAAGAAGGCATAAGTGTAGGACAGAAAGGTACAAAGTGGATTTTTGGTTATCAGAAAATTTCTTAGATCTCAAAAAAGAAAAGAAAGTAATGTCCTTTTCCATTGCACAATGAAAATAAGTTCTTGTACAGTTTCTTCAGTGAAACAGGACTTCAGAGTACAATTCTGCCTATACCATATTTTATTTGGCCAACTCACTTTCCTGGAATGAGGGAAAGTGAAATTGTAAATTCCTTCTGAATCTTGGTCTGGCTTATGTCACGAAAAGTGCCTTAACTGACTAGCTAGATTTCATTGTTATCAGCTGACTATTTGGAGGTTATATTTCATTTTGTCCATACGTTCCATTATAGACCTAAATTTTTTCATAGCTAAGCTTTTCTTATCATATGTAATTCCACATAATGCACTCGAGATGGTGAACTGGCATTCACCAATGCAGTAGTGGTTTGTCAAAGCCCTGTATGCTTTTAAATTTAGGATCTCCTGCAATTATCAGTTGGAAAGATTTTTCACTGAAAATTTTGGGGGATTAGCTGAAAATCAAGATCAGATAAAAATCTTTTATGTAGCAAATAAAAATCTTTTATGAAAATTTACCTATTGTTACACTAAATCATTTGGACAGCATTTGGCTGAAACATTCAGATTTGCTGAAAGGGAAATGTCAATATTTTCTTCTCAGTATTTAGATGTCTTTTTTTGTCTTTCTCATTTCTTATGAACTCTACAAATTCTTTATTTCATTTGTGAATAACCTTTGTGATGCTTAGTTATGTTAAAATTAACAATCCACTAGCACTAAGAGTGAAGGAAGGTATTTTTGTCAGAGCTAGTTTTACACATTTTAGATTTGGCTCATTTTCATTGTTATAAAATAGATTTCAATTTTTTCTAATGACCTGTATCTCCCAAATGTTCCACACTCGAAGCTTGTCTCCTGTCTTCCCTATGGACTGCAATACTGGTATATGCCTTGAAGAAATAATATTTGGATCTCTTTCTTTATAGATATCAAAGTACTTTATCATAGAATTGTTATCCTTTATTTCTTGTTCTGAACCAAAAATTTAAAGAGGGGAGGGAATTAAAAAATGAGTGGCATGGTGATTTGGTAGAAATATGAGTTTTAAAATCCAGATTGGAGAATTCTTTGGTCTAAGAAAAAACCTTAGATCATGCTACCTTTTCTCTAAAAATTAGAGAGGTGAACTTTATTTCAAGACAGACCATCAGTGCTGGCTAAAGGGCATGGGAAGAAATGAAAAAACTCTGAAGAATAGCAATAGCATGACTGACTACAGAAAAGGAAGGGAAAGGACTTTTTTCTTCCAGCTGCAAAATCCTTGCTGGCTGTAACTTTCAATAACACTTACCCATGACCCTGTCAGCTTTTAACTTTTGCTTTTTATTTTAAAAAGCACAGATAAGTAACAGATATTACTCAGCTCTTGATTTGGCTTTTTCAATAAGAAGTGAGAGTTAAACTCTGCTGCTACTGCTGTAAGTGCTATTGAAAACCATCAGCTTCAGTAATAAAACAAATCAGGTGGGAGCAGACAAGCATGAATAAAAGCCCTCAAAACCTTATTTTTTTATTAACCTTTTGTTGACATTAATACTCTGCAGTAGGAGATTCACACAGTGCATGAACAGAAACACATTCAAGAATGAAGCATGCTTGCTTACACAGGAAAAGGTTAGAACTTAGTTAAGGACTAGAGGTCTCTCCCAGGATTTGTCTTCAAATAAAAGCTACAGTCAAGCCTATACAAGTTTCCTTGGCAAAACTATGGACCAGATCCAACAAGAGATGCAGACATCTGTTAGATGGTTAAAACTAAACTTGCCATTCTGAAAGCCTCTGCTTAGCTGGCTCCTGATGCTGATATTGCCCAAGGTCCCCACATTCTATATGTTTTTAGATTACATTGCCCAAATTCAGTCACAAGTACCTCTTTACACATGTGTATCTACACCTCTGCTTGATAGTGGAGGCACAAAACTTGAGCACTTCTCTCAATTCAAATCCCTCACTGAGGGACGAAGGAATCTGTGCTTCATCTTGATTTTTGAGATAAATTCACAACTTTTCTTCAATGACTGCTTAAAATAAAATGCAAGAAATTTTGTGGGAATTTTTGCCAAAGCTCAGGGCTAAAAATTTCATGTGGTTCTGTACATAGGAACTTATAAAACCAGGTGTTAATTATTGCCCACTTATAAACCAATGGCTTCTGGACATTCTTCTGCACAGAATAAACAGTGGTGGCAAGTACTTAAGTACAGCATGCCTCAGTATTTCAGTCTCTCTTCATCAGGAAGGGAGACTGAGTAAGGAAGATGCTGGACTCCTCAGACAGGAAAAGGAACTGAATGTGAGTTTCCTTCCCCTGGCATAGAAAAGTGTTTGTCTTTCTCTTCTCCTCCCTTCCTTTTTAAAATAGTATATTTTAAAGAAAAAGATTTATCCTTTCATTAAAGGTGTAGTGGGTTGGCACTGGTGGGATGGGAGACACCCACCAGAGCCGGTCTGTCACTTCCCTCTACAGCTGGACAGGGGAAAGAAAATATAGCAAAGGTTCATGAGTTGAAATAAGATCTGGGAGACATCACTCACCAAACACTGTCACAGGCAAAACAGACTCGAGTTGGGGATATTAAATGAATTTATTATTAACAAAGTCAGGATAGTGAGAATTAAATCTCAAAAAACCACCTTTCTTCCACCTCTCCCTCCTTCCCAAGTTCGACCTACTCCCCACCAGCAGTGTAAACAGTTCTCCATGAACTTCTCCAGTGTGAATCTATCCCATGGGCAACAATTCTTCATGATCTGCTGCAGCATGGGTCACCCTTTGTCCCCTCAGAGTGGGACCAGCATGGAATTACCTTCACTGGCTTCACCTCGCCTTGCCACCTTCAGCTGCAGCACATCAGCCCCAAGAGGGTTTTTAAGATCCAGTCTGAAGGTTTGAGGGGAGAGGAGGGATATGTTTATGTTTGTCTTCTGTCTTTTCCTGTGTTGTTGTTTGGAGTTTCTGGACTAACTTGGCTGCTCATCACTGGATGGCTTTTGTTGCTGTCATCCTCTTGATGCTTCTTGCCTGGATTGGGAGCCCCACCTGTTAGAGCCCTCAGGAATTCATCAAGGACTGAAAGGTAAACTGTACTAAGTTGGAAAAGAATTGAGAAAGAAGAAGCTGAAAAACTAACTACCAAGACAGCAAGGAATAGATAAAAAAGGACTGTGCTGCACTAGATTAAAACCAATCATATTATCAGAAAAGTGTGTGCGGAGCTCATGGACAGGATAGAGAAACCAATCAAGCAGTGTGAAATCTCATGCACAGCAGTTGCAAAATGTATATGTACTGTATTATGGGTAAGTTTTAAAATGCATAAGCAGAGTATCATGTAAAGGTTGTAAGATGTATAAGTAGAGTAACGTGTGTAAGTAGGTAAAATGCATAAGTACTGTGTTATGTAGAAGTTGTAAAAACTGTAAGTAAGAAAATGTATAAGTAGAGTGATATGTATATGTATAAGAGAAGTAGGTAGAACGTATAACTAAGCAAGGCTGCTCCAGCTTGGGTCTCCCACAGGGACACAAGTCCTATCAGGAAGCCTGCTCCAGCCTGGGCTTCTCTCTCCACAGGTCCACAGGACCCTGCTCCAGCACAGGTTTCCCAGGGGTTCACAGCTCTCTCTCAGTCATCCGCCTGCTCAGGTGTGTGGCTCCTCCACAGGACTGCAGGTGGATCTCTGAATCCCTGTGTTCCTCCATGGGCTGCAGAAGCACAGCTGCTTCACCATGGGCTGCAGGGTAATCTCAGCTCTAGCACCTGGACCACCTTCTCCCCCTCTTTCTTCCTTTGTCTGGTAGCTTTTGCCATCTTTACACTTTACATGACTACACATGACTGAAAGCACTCCTTAACTCAGGAGGCTGAGAATATCTAAATTTTACCTGCCTTCTACAAATGTCCAGATATTTAGCTATGCTGTACAGGGTATCAGGACAATTGTGTTTAATGATTTTTTGCAAGATATAGAATATTACTTATTGTTCCTTTTAAGTATTTCACTGGATATGACCATAAATACACAACAGGCAATGACTTTGACACATTTCTCGTGGGGAAAAAAAAATAGCATAGATTTTGAGAATTAAAGACAGAACGAGAAATAGAGAATGGAAAAGCCCCTCAGTTTAATTATTTATAATGAGACACAGCTGATGCATCATAGATTCGATATGTATGTTAGAGCAACTGTGAGCCTTGAGTAGACAAACTCGGTGGAAGACTATAATTCTTACAGCAACATGCACTAAGAAAAGGTACTACTCTTGGTTACTTTTTTGGGTTTTAGGTAGTTGACTTAGAATGTCCTCTAACTCTATCTGAAACTAAGGGATGCTTAGGTAGTTGGTTGGTTTTGTTCATATTGGCTGGAACATATGTATTTAACTTTTCTACTGTATATATATAATAATAGCTGCTAAATTTACAGATGAAATGTTTTAATTCCATCAGGAATTAAGGGCTAAGCAAGGTTAAATTACTTCAGAATGACTATTTGGTTATGTCATACTTGTGTTCCAAATTATAGATAAGGTTGCACGTTTCACATTTTTCCCCAAGAGATTTCAATGACCTGGTGAAGCCAGGTAAACTTACATTACAGCAAGGCAAAAAGGAATTAAAGGGAAACAGTAAAGCATCATAGCAAATCCAAAGACAGCTTATTTTATATTACTAAAGAGTCAGCAGTTTATGTAAATATTCTCCTCACAGCTTAGCTGCTTTTCTTCTTGTTGCAACAATGCCGTGTGTTAATCCTAAACAGATGAGCCCACATCTCCTGTTTGTAACTATGGTATTAACTGCAGAGCAGAGAGAGTTTTAGTGTGGCATGATCTAATTCCGATGATTATTAACTACTGAAATTTGTTCAAGTGTCTTTGTATGCCTAATTTAATAGACCTAACTTTACATGTTAAAATTATTTTGTGTATGAGAAACATGCCAATCTGGGACAAGAGAGCTTGGTCTACACAGATACTACAATACTGAAACTGATTTATTTTAATTGCCTGGTAAAAAAACAAAGTAATGTGACAGCTGAATGGTGTCCCAACTAAGCTGCCCGTTGTTGATGAAGCCAGCCTGCACTCTGAGTGGGCTGGGTCTGTGTATTCACTTCTTACAAGCCACAGAGGAAAATGACCCAATTTTTTATTCTGACAACTGTTTAGTTTTAGTGTATGTGTAGTTCAATTTTCTATCCCCATTCTCCTCACATATATGGTTCCAGAGAAAAGTATCTTTTATGTTGACCTATAATGTGTCAATAAACAGTCCTAAGAAGGTTTTATATCACACCTAGACTGGGTGTCAGTTGAACAACATTTAAGCTTGATTTGCTATAACTGTCTTGGAAAACAAAGACACTTCAATTAGGTCACATAATTCTTAGACAGCTCTTTGCTTGCTGGTGGGTGCTTTTTTTTCTTGTTACTTCTTTAAAGCAAACAAAACCTTTCACCCATCTGATTCAAGTCAAGCAAGTCAAATAGAATAAGCTCAAGGGTTACAGAGGAGCAGGTCTGTACTTATGACCTGACAGGCTGGAAATTAGTATTTATAGCAAGAAAGATTGGGAAAATCCTGTGATAGCTACCTTGAATATATCAGTTTGAGGAATGATAGACATTTCTTAGGAATTATTTTCTTCATATTTTTATCTATTTTTGTGGAGCTAAGCCAGTTTCTAATTAAGATTCTTAGTCATGTATCTCCATCCAAGAACTTATAAGTTCCTTTTTGACAATAACAATGTGTGTTATTTATCTAACTGTACATCACTGCACATATTGCAGATGACATGAATTTTTAAGGTAACTTTATCTAAGAAGAATTAAAAAGCAATTTATTGCTAATTTTCACCAGTCTACAAGTACATATAAAGCAAACACAATGCTTTCATGCATACTCTGTAATTTGTTATACATTCATTCTCTTTCAGTATTGCAGTGCCTACTATTACTTATTTATTCAACAGCACTTTTCCATTATATTTCAGAAACTTTTTCTGAAGTGCCAAAGAAAGCTAATAGTAGTTATTTTAAACTTTGATGATATTTTTATCATTCCTTTTTGTTTTGCTTTATTATCTTCTTGGTGCCATGAAACTGCCATGGCGTGAGGACATACAGAAGAAAAATGGCCAGAGCAGCAGTGCTCTTATTCATGCCAGGATGCAGATTTAGACTCACACGTGTTAGCTGGAAGCTTGCAAATATTTCTCACTGTTTCTTGGCTTAACTGGTGGGAAATCTCTGGAGATTAGTGTTTCTTATGAAGTGACTGCCAGTTTGGTCTGAAATCCTGTTAGTATGATTCTTCTCAAATTATTACTGTCACGTTCAAAGTAGTGAAGGGAAGCACAGATCCTTTCCAGTCATAGCCATGGAGATACATTAGTTCAACAACTCCTTGCTGACATTTGGAACAGTTGTGTGGGAGGTTCCATTTGCCCAATCTCAAATTTAGGCTAAAAGAAATCAATTGGAAATATACTTGATCTCTAGAAACAGGGAAATTGATATACCACACTTTTTTTCCCCCTGCCTCAATATAGAAAAAAGGAAGCAACCATGTCTTAGTAATTTTAGATGCTGGATGGTAAAGGCAATATTGTATTTGCTACTGTTTGCTACATCACTCTTCTTGCTGAGCAAATAGTGGCTGCCTAAGTGCAAATATGATTGCCACATTGGAGACTGCACAGCTGGGAACAGAATGGGCAGCAAGATTAATGAGATTTAGACTTTTTTTATACTGCCTAACTACTCTAACTCACATTCTATAACTAAAGAAAGAGGTGTTGAAAGACTAAAGCTAGTTCTTTCTGTCTAAAGTGTCCTGAGGTTCATATAGCACTTCAGTTGAGAACAAAACCAAATGTTACTAAACAGAATCAGAGGCTATATTTTTATATTCAACATGCATTTTATCAAGGTTATATTTCCCCCCCTTCTCTTACAAATTTTCAATTCCCTTTTACGGCAAGTAAATTAGAGAGATGATTTCTCTTTCACAGCCCATGACACTATAACAAATGCTTCAGTTTTAAAGGTCCATGTCCCTGAAGAGCCTTGAGCTTTATGTTGCTTAACAGTGGTGTTTGGATAGCATGAGACAACGCACTATCACCAGGATCACACTGATTTTTCCTTAAGGGAATGTAATCAAAGTCCTGTCTAATTGCTTTACTGTAATGTAATTATTTTTTAATGAAATTACTAATCTTTTAGTTTAAACCTCAACTGATTTGTTTAAAATTTAGACCTTTGTTTTCTTTTTGCAAATAGTATTTGTATGCTATATATATAAGTAACTATATATATGCAAATCCTTTTAAAACAAAAAAAGTTCTTTAAAAGCACTTATGAGGTATTTTAAAACACACTCTTTGAAAAGTCTCCATTTCTCTTACTTTAAGGAGCTGGTCTTTTAAGAGAAAATGCAAGGAAGTCTTGACTCTTGATTAAATATTTATGTATGTCTGGCCAGTCAGTAATGTTTTATAACAGCTTTTAAGAGTCGGTTATTAAATTGCAATTCAGCAATCAAAGATTTTTGAACTACACCTGTAGGTATTCATGGCAGCAAATCAAAAATTCATAATAAATGAGATCTATTGTATAGACTTATGACACTTTCAAGTAGACTAGAGATGGAGGGGTAGAGGGACTCATATTAGAGAGCCTTGGCCTTTAATATATTTATGTCTCAAGTCAAAACTGAAACAGAAAATGAAGCAAACATTCTAGTCTCTGTGCAGATCCTTCAGAGTGGGTAGTTGCATCATCAAAGCATATAAATCTTTGCACGAGAGTTAGACATATGAAAGGTTCCCTACTGCACCTAGCACAATTTTTATCTCTTTTTAGCAATATATTTTTAGTTTAGAATCAAAAAAGCACATCAACAGTTTTTCCTTAGTGAATTCATGTTGTGATAAGTTCAAAATAATCACAGTGTCTCTTTTCCTTAGACATAATCATATGGCATCAGCTTAGAGCTAAAAGCATTTATCTTTAAATCTGTAAAAGGTTCAGAAACAAGACATTTAATGAACACATTAGCTGTCAATTCTGCAACATCCGTGAGTGGGAGCTTGCCTTCCAAGGACTTAATGTTCTTTTTTAATTCCCTTCGTAGTGAATATAAGTTGCAGAAACTAAGCACTCAGTGCGGTTTCCTCTGCGCCTTGCAACGAGCAGTTTCCTACAGAACCATTGCCATAGCGCTAAACTGAGGATGGCACTGGTAAAAATACTTGCACATTCCTGGCATTCACTCTTTGGGTGCCATGGCAGGCTGCTTAGGAGAACACTGCTTTAGAATGAGCCATCAATCAGTGTTACTGTTTTCCAGCCTGACTCTCAGTTTATTAGTGAGCTAAGGAAGTATGTGGTGTAATGACAGATGTATTATTCTTTCTATTACTTCTTAATGACAATCAGTTAATACATTTGAAAAACAAGGCCTTTTGGAAACTATTGAACCAAGAGCTGTCAAAAGAGCTATTGTTGAACTTTAGTGGTGCATGTATATTTGCATATATATATATATACATACATGCAGAAATAGCATCTTTTCCCTTCTAAAAAGACTTGATCCATTGGGCTGTTTCATAGGTATATTCAGAGTTGTGCTTATCTAATGGGAAAATAAGTTTTCAGTGTTCCTTGCCCGGGACCCAGAAATTCTTCCCATGGTAGTGTATCCACAGGAGTATCATCCCAGTTTTAACCATGAGTCTGACAGCTGTCATGTATGTGACTAAATGTTAAATATGAGAGAAAAAACATCTTGATCTTTATAAATCACATAGAGCTTGTTTGGTCAAGTAATTGAAGAAGATACGGAAATGTCTGTGTAACCAGAAACAAGGCACTACAGGAAGCTTTTATTTTTAGGTTAATAAGTAATCTTTAACTTTTAAACTGTATAATTGCATATGTTATAATTTGATTTTATTTGTATCCATTGTTAACAAATGGTGAATGTTTATGTAAAATAACTCTCTAAGTTAATAAAGCTGTTATGGATCTTCTCTAACACTTATCTGAAATAAAAAATTTAACATTTATTGCAGTGAAACTTAACTGGAAAGGAATAAAGCAATTCCTTCTAGGAGTAAACATTCCATTCCTTGAATTCCTGTAGTCATTAGTATTGTTTAATAGCTGATCAAGCACAGAGACAGATGGGATTAAAATGCACAACACATAACCAAGAATGTATGTTGCATATTTTAGAATACGAAGTTCAGGCATAATGATGACTTACATGGGGTTCTGAGTAGCTCAACACTGCAATTCTCAAAACAAATTTTATCAATAGGTAGGGCTAAGAGAGTTGAATGCTCCAATGGGCCATGTCGATGTATATGTTACCTGCATCTTTATTTTTTCAACAAATGACTTTGTGAGAGAGTCCTACCAAGAAATCTTACATGGTTGTTAATTATGGGGAAAAGCCTAAACACATTTTTAAACTGTTATTCAGTGATGACAATAACAAGACAATGATGATAATGAGATAATGTTACTTTAAGGAATGAAAGTTTATTTTCATGTCTTTACTTCTTGAAGGTATGTATATGACAAAAAAACCCCAGTATCCCCAGAAACTTTGACTAAGCAAATTATTTATTTTTCTGCCCTCCTCTGTTTCTTTTTTCCCTGCTTTGTTACTTCCTTGTTGTTTTGTGTAGAATGACGTGATAATTCTGTGACTGGAAGTGATGTCAGAAGGTTACTTTAGTTCAACCTCTGGCTCAAAGCAGGGTCAATTATGAGATCAAAAATGGTTGCTCAGGACTTTATTCATCTGGGTCATGAGAACTCTCAAGGAGGAAGATGATACCAACTCTCTGGGAAACCTTCTTCCCTGCTGGACTGTCATTATGGGGAAAATGCTTTCACTGATACCCAGCCAGAACATCTTGTTTCAGCTACTTATGCTCCTGCCAAACACCACTGTGAAGGTTCTGGCTAGGTCTTTCAATAAGCTCCTCTAAGGTATTTAAAGGCTGCTATTAGACCCCCATTAAGGTTTCCAAGACAAAGGAGTGAAGGAAAATGTGATCTTTGTAGTCTATTGATTTGTTGCTCAGTCCATGATTAAAATAACATGACTGTATAAAATTCATGGAAAGAAAAAAATGTCTTTAGCCATGTAATTAATGATTTAATACATTGCTTCTATGATGGGAGCCAGCATTCTGAACACACCTCAGATTCTTACTTTTGCTAAGATCAATTAAGAGGGACTCCAACAATCATTTAGGAATATTGGAGAGCATGGGAATTAGAGATGAAAAAGAACTGTTTAGGGTAGTCCAATGGGACACAACTGAGAGTGATGTGATACACTATGCAAAGGAAAAATTTAGGCTGACAATTAGCTCAATTTCTTGAATAATTTAAATCTAGTCCAGATACATCAGTCATCCTACATCCTGTAGGCCTGCAGGAAAATGAACATGACAAAATAAAGGGGTTTTGCATCTCTTTATTCTAATTTTATTGCTATCCTGAGATGTATGAAAATATTCAGATATGGTGAAGGTATCAAAATAGAGTTAAAAATAGAGTTAATAGAGTTTAAAAAGTGGTTTCCAACAGAAGAATTAGTCAAATATCCTAAGTATCTTTTGTACCATGGAGGCTTTCTCAAGTACTGAAAAATTGATCTGCATGCTTCTGAAATCTTGTGTAGTCTAGTTACTTGTATAAACACTCTTGACAGTATACTTTTTTTTAAAAAAAAAATTGCCTCTGGCAGTAAAGACACCTGGGTAAATTAACACAGTTTTTAATCAAATTTATTCTTTCAGTAAACAGAGTGGATAAAATATATTTTAAAATCTGAAGGGTAAAACAAATACTATTATTCCAGAAAAAGTTATTATTTGTTTGAAGATACTTCAAATGAAAGAAAACATTGAAGTGCAACAATATGTTATTAGCTACAAGCTTACTGTTTGCAGGCTGGTGGTTTTTTTTGTTCAATTCCTAGGTGCTTTGCCAAATACAGGTGAATATTTGTATTTTATTTATTTTATATATTTTTGTTCACAGGGGCCTGAATCTTATTAATTTGATATGAATTCTGTTGACTTGAATAGCTTTTGGACCAAGCCCTAGAAAGTCTAGGAAACAGATCTTTATATTGTAGGGTTTCTTTGATAATTAGGCACTAGAATAGATAGCCACTAAAATATTTTTTCCTCTGTGGAGTACCTGAAAAGGGCAATGATTCAGTCATTGGTGTTTTGCTGATAATGGAAACTAGCCTATATGATTATATACTGTGAGAATTTTGTGTTGATTTTAGAAAGAACAGAGAAAAAGCAAAGGGCGACAACTTTCACAGTATTCTGGAAATTTTAAGGAGATGATTCTACAGTGTCAAAAGAAAACATATTTATTATAAGCACAAGAGAATCTATTCTTTCATTAACTGAATAAACCCCCTATCTTCTTTCACACAAGAAGTGTGAGAAATGTATTTCATAAATTAATACACATACTAGTAGTGCTGACTCAAAAGGTCTTCATTCTTCACAATACATGTGATTATCTCCTTTTTGAGACAGCTTTATTTTCTAGACTGATCAATGCACTCTATAGGTATAGAAGTGCTTTTCTATTATCTTTTTACCTCCTCAAAATATTCTGAGATTCTTTGCTGTTATTAAACCTTAGCCTTGGTGAGTAACTATTTCTTCATATTTGTAAACTAGTGTCTCTGTCTTCCATGTTGGCACCCTCCATCACCGTTTTCTAAGGTCATCACTGAAGAAGGCAAAAAGAGAAGCTTGAGACACAAACATATTTTATGAAAAACAATGTTCTGGAGGGCTAATGCAGAGAAAGGGAAGATATAATTTATGCAAGTCTGTTTGCAAATCTGAATTTTAGGGCTCATTAGGGATAACAGGAAGAGATTACATTTTATTACTCCAACAAAGGTCCTCTTTCTCACCAGATTTCACCAACTTTCTACTTTGTTTTATATTTTCTGAAATGTCTACTCTCAAATATAAGGATATATTTTTTAAAGAATTGCCTGAAGCTCTCTTGTGTACTTAAAATTCTTTTGGTGTTTCTTGGACATGGTTTGAAAAATCAGTCTATAGCATCCCAAACAGCAATTCCAAGCATTACAAACAAAAAGCTTATTTCAGAGATTCTTTTAATTAAGCTCTTTAGTCAGCCGATATATTTAATCTGTTTATTGTTTCATTCGTTGGACTTGCATTAAGGATGATTTATAAACAAAAAAATTAAAGTGTACACAATGTCAGAGCATGTGTTTATGCAACCCACAGAACTTAGAAATTAAAGTTGTCTTTCATTTCTCATATATAAAAGTATAATAACATAGATTTAGTATGGCCATATTTCTCCAATGTTTTATCTAGTTCTGCTGTTCAGACTTCAAAAGGCTATTGCAGATTAGGAAATACTTCAGAAAATACTTAAAGGAAATCTTTGTCTTCTCTAAAGATGTCAGACATTAATACCTAGAAATTAATAAAACTACCCTTTACGCCAAAATTGTTGATGGGAGATATTGATATAAAGAATATTCTGGGCTAATTTAGTTCAGTACCCATCTGCAAACTCATGTCATAGTTTAAATTGTACAGTTGCTATTTTTTCCCCTCAGAATTGTCTGACTCATTCTGCCAGCTAAGTAGTGCTTAATTAATGCACACAGGAAAATTTTTCTTTATCCATATTGTGGCTTTACAGTGTGGTTATTACCTATACTATTTGAATTCTATACTCAAAGTTTAATTAATGGCTAGTTATGGCAAGTTCTTCTGTTTAACTCTTCACAGCAATGTATGAATATTTGACAAAGTTACTTGAATTTTACAATCCTGTAAAACCAGAATTGGATGGTACAACCCCCTTTTCAATAAATAAATGAAATTCCAAAAATATATTTGGATCCAAGTTGTCCAGTGTAATTTTTTTAGGGTGTTGGTATTTACATATAGCATCATATGTTTAAATTACTACTCTTGCTGTCTTTGACTGCTGGAAAATATTGAGCATTTTTTTCATTTGGACCACACAATTTCAGAAAATGAGGATAATACAATTAACAGGCACTTGTGAAACAATTCCTCCCATGGAGATATTGAAAACTCAGCTGGACGTGGGCCTGAGTAACTTGCTCTAGATAACCTTGGTTGAGAAGGAAGATTAGACTAGATGATCTCTAGAGATCTCTGCCAAACCCAACTATTTTGTGATCCTATAATTCATCTTAGTCATTAGTCTCTTCTTTCAGACCCTTACCTCATCTGGCTATACAGCATAATCCAGCAAACTCCCTACAGTGTGAAGCAAGAAGTCAGAATTTTTACCAAGTGAAACATCATTAATTTTCTTACAGTCTCTTTCTGGAAAGCTTGAACTTCCCTTAAAATTTTGATCTCAAGTCAAATATCCACTAGGCAAAATGGGTAACTGTTGGCAAGGACAGAAGTAAGCATGGACAGGCTCTTATAAGTGAAAAAGATGTTGCCTTAAAGATACCAGAGTTACAGAACTCTGAGTAAGAAAAATGCTTGACAGCATCTACAAGAGGACAAAATTTCTGTCCATAGAGACCCTTTAATAGAGAAAAAGCATAGTGAGAGCCAGGACACTTTTAAAAGATGTGCTTGCATTTCCTTGTATTTTCAAGTCAAGTTTAGATGTTTTAAATACATATGCTCTCAGTTGACCAGAGACTTCATGGGGTGAAAGTAATGGCCTGGGCTATGTACATGGTCAAATTAAATTACTGTCATGGTCTTGCCTGGCCTTAAATTCTGTGATTATGAAGACGTTTCCCTAGAGAATTTCCAAGTCATGACTTAAACCTGCAATTAGTACCACTTAAAGGAAAACTGTTAGATTGAGTTTGATTTCCTTAAGACTCATGAGAGATAAGAGGTTAAACACTGACAGCAGTACCACTCTTAACAAAAAGTCCCAGGCATGGCCTCAGGTTCTTGGACAACATCCAAACACCACTCAGAGAAGATGACCCTGACTATTGCTTAGTTTCAACTTTCTGAAGTTCCACTCTGTTTATATTAACTAGAAGTTTAGTCCCGTTACAGATAATTCAGGATGATGACTTAAATATTAGTGTGATAGGAGAACATTTGTCACCAGTGTAGTTTTTTTTCCCATCCTGAGTTGCTGTAATTCCTTTTAAAATAAAAAGGAAAGAAATAAAAAGGGAAGTTTTAGGTGAAAAAAGCAGGGATTTTGTGTTGTATCAGCATAGATGCTGTTTTCCAGGGCAAGTTTCTACTTAGTGATTTGTTTTTCTTCTTTGATTTTCTTTTTGCTGTGATATTATTGGCCAGTAACCAACAAATAAGTAAACTAATTCTGCTTGTACTCTTACTCTACCTTCACTGTACATCTGAAGAATATTTATTTTGAATAAAATTGTCCACACTTAGTTTCTCATTAGGAGAGAACAAAGCACAGGAAGGCTAATCAATCAAAGAAACACTTTTCACCCTAATGAGGAACATACCCAAATTTCATCAGCAGAGGGACTGGACTAGGATGTACACGTAATTTGCTGCAGCCCAGTTGCATCCCAGCCCCAATGAACATGCTGTACACACTTGAGCAAGAGCAAGTCTTTCCATATTAGCTAAATTTAGCGTTACCCAGAAAGATCCATAGGTTTTCTTAGTGACAAGGACATCCTGATCAATCACCATGAGGGATGGACATGTCACGCGTATGCCATTGCCTTAGGATGGAATTCTTTATATCCATTAGTCCTCTCGTGTTAGTTACAACAATCTGATAATTTTTAAACACGGATACTATTATTAAAAGACTTAATAAGTATGTTAGAAATAAGAGAATGAAGGATGGAATGGAAGTCTTACCCAGCAGTTCCATAGACTTGTTATTCTTGGTTTTAATTGAGGAAAAATTGAGTTGCATTTTGATATTCATGGTGCTATTGCTATTTTTATTAAGACCCAAACTCATTTTCACTACTAGCAAGTTAAGATATATTTAGATTGGTTTGATTTTTTTTCTCTTGGTTCATGGAGGTGCTTATTAGTGTCGTTTCAAGTGTCTGAATGGCTGAATCCTGTTTCTAGTGATTTATGACTAACTGTGATCTTTGAAGACACTCCTTTAAGAAAAAAAGTACTAAATACAAGAGGGAAGAAAACATAGTCCTGGATGAGTGGTGTTTATGAAGGTGTTAGGAATATCTGACTGCAAATGTTAACTGTTCCTAAATATGAAAGAACAATCTCCAGCTATTTATGTTATTACATCTGTTTGTGCTATATGTATATTTATAATTTTATGCATCTACTAATGAGTTATATAAATGACAAGATCTTAAGTTAAAACCACTTATATTGAGCACATTTTGGACACTGTATTTTCAGATTAATTCATGAGCCTCACAAGTATTTAACCAATGCTTTTTCACTTCAAGTTTTGTCATATTTGTCATCCTCTTCATCCCTCAGATCTCTCCTCTGCGGGATTCCTTATTGGTTACACCGTCATTTCCTATATAAAAATTTCATTTTCTGTAAACTCCTTGAAGGATATATATATATATATATATATTCTTTTGTTCTAGAAACAGGACATGCTGGAACTGCAGGCTCCAGAATCTGGAATGATATGTGCAGCCTAAATGACCAGGAAACAAGTATTTTTAGTGCTGAAGAGGAGAACTGCTAAAAGTGCAGTTTTTTTTGGTTACATATTTCTCAAGTGGATAGTACACTAAACACCCTTAAACTAACAGAAATTTTAAGCATTCACACTATTTTTTCATTTTTGATATCCTACCTCATGGGTCAGACCACTTAATAATGTTTCATCTGCTGTCTTGCAGGACAGTTCTGCAGAACACCTACATTCCCATTTAGGACCAAGTCTTAGAAACACTCATTTAGTATTAGCCATATTTTCTTCCCACTATATTATGTCTGTTGTTTTTCTGAGACAGTTTCTATAAAGGAATCAGATTTGTCTTTCGTTTCATTATAATAACTTTAAAATATAATTTTTACATATATCCACAGTTTTTCTGATTCTTAGTGTACTAGATGGATCATAGTCTTTGTTGTTCACTAGATAAAAATATAATAAGTATAAACACAGCTAGCTGCTCAAGAAATATGATTCTGCTGGGCAGCATAGGAGAGTTGGACCCCATGGCTCTAAAAAGACCTAAGCTGGCCAGCATTATCAGCCTGGCCAAGATGGTCTACCTGGTTTCCTGATAATTTCAGTGAAATTTTTTCTTTCATCATCATCATTTGTGCATCATCAAGAGAACATGGATTCCAAGAAGCAAGGAAAAACATTTTTTAAAAAATCATAGCCATGGTCTAAGCAGTATGTGGATAAATGGCATTTTCTGATATATTTTTCTCTAAATATTTTTTATTGGTTTATAATTTGAATTTCAAGGTAGAGTTAAACAGAGATTAGAGCATGTGAAATTTAAAACTAAATTGAAAGCATGAAAATCTAGACTAGTGTTCCCAGAATCTAAGCATTAGTTAAAAAACTAGCAAAGTAGGACAATTGTTTTAATTTAGCATAAAAGCTGATCACTGAGTACATCAGAGATCTTTTAGAAATCTTTTAATTTTCTACTGCTACTCATTGCTGAAATTTCCTCATTATGCATCCTATGTTGTTAGACTGAAATTTCTGATTTTCCCCTCCACTGCTAGTTTCTGAGCTATTTTCTTTCACACCATTTCCCCTCGTTATTTTCCATAGTCTTTAATTAATGTCTATATTTGATATTATACAGCTGCAGGGTATTCCTCTCTTCTATGCCTTTGGTTATATTTAATACAATATTAATCTGCATCATCCATATCTTACTCTATCTTTGTTGCTTGGTAGCCTGTTTACCCCTGAGAATATATTAACTAATCTGACAACTATTTCCTTCTGACATTAAGCATACTGATGTATTTTTCCCTTTTCAGTCTCAATTTATTTTTAATTATAAACCTTAATTAGATCATGGTTCCTACCGCTTAGGTACTTTTTCATATGCTACATCTCTAATTGCATTCTGTTTTACTTGAGTGAATTTTTTTCTCTTTTGGCTTCTTTAGAAAGTATGACCTCAAAAAGCTCAGAATAATCTCAAAAGAGAGACTAGTAAATCATGGTTTTGCTGATTAGGTATTTTGTTTTAGCCTCAAAATGTATTATATTAAAATACATGTATCTCAAGAATTACTTGATCACAGCTCTTCATCCAAACACTTTGCCAGATCTGATGAAGAATAAGGCACTTGGACATTGTTCTTGCCATGTGAATCAGATGTGGACTGTGCACTTGTTAAATTAGAAATAGGGCAGATGAGAAAAGGAACTTCAGCATCTCTTAATGTTATTGGCTCCGTCTCGGATAGATAATGCTTATTATTATGAGGTGCTGAAGCATGTCCAAAGAAAGCCAATGAAGCCGGCCAAGGCTCCAGAGCACATCTTACAAGGAACAGCTGAGGGAGCTGGGGTTGTTTAGCCTGGAGTAAAGGAGGCTCGGAGAAGACCTTTTCACTCTTGGGAGCTGCCTGAAAGGAGGTTGTAGCCAGGTGTGGGTCGGCCTCTTCTCCCAGGTAACAAGTAACAGGACAATAGGAAATAGACTCAAGTTGCTCCAGTTAGATGGGATGTTAGAAAATAATTCTTCACCAAAAAGGTTGTGAAGCACTGGAACAGGCTGCCCAGGGAAATTATTGGACCACCATCCCTGGAGGTATATAAAAATATGTGTATGTGACTCTGAAGGACATAGTTTAGTGGTAGATTTGGCAGTGCTAGGTTAATGGTTGGATTTGGTCTTACAGGTCTTTTCTAATCTACACTATTCTATGGTTCTTTGATTCCATTTCTTCATCATGGCCATCAAAGCTGTGCAAGCTCTGTGATTGCAGTGGTAAGGGACCATGCAGGAGATGGGCTGTGTTGGCTATAATCATGTCCAGATGTTGAAACAAGAGCAGAGAGCTGTAGAGGTCTCTCTGAGGAGACACAGCTCCAGCTGGCACCAACCAGCTACAACAGACCCATCACAGGGCACAGCTCACTTTATCAGCCAACCAGTGGGTGCCCCTGGGTTAACATGTTTAAAGAAAGCCAACACACTGCATGGCTGTGAGGAGTGAGGAACACGATGTGGGGAACAGCCCTGTCAGCAGAGGTCAGAAGGAGAAGGAGAGGAGCAGAGATTCTCCTGCAGCCTGTGAAAAGACTGTGATGGAGCAGGTGTCCACACTGCAGTCGAAGACCTCATGCCAGAGCAGGAGGGTATTTCCTGAAGGACTGTGTCCCATGGGTGGTACCCCATGACAGAGCAGGGAAAAAGGATGAGGAGGAAAGAACAGTAGAAAGGAAAAATTACAGGTTAACCATGGTCCCCTATTCCCATCTTCCTTGTGCTGATTGGGGCAGGAGGGGAGGTGGAATCAGGTGTGTATTTGAGTCTTGGTAAAGGGATGGGTGGGGGAAACACATTTTAGATTTTCTCTTTATTTCCCACTACCTAATCTATTTTAATTAGCAATAAATTAAAATAATTTTTCCCAGGTCGAGTCTATTTTACTTGTGATTGTAATAGATAAGTCAGCTCTTTATCTTGTTCCATGAGCTTTTTCATTTTATGTTTTCCCCCTGTCCTTTTGAGGAATGGGGCTGAGAGAGCAGCTAGGTGGGTATCTGGGAGCCTGCCAATGCCAACCATTTCTGGATATCTGTTCTCACCTAGAGACTGAAGATCAGTGTATTTATGTTAAAGTATATATCAAAATATAGGAACCAAACCCATGACTAATACGCTTGTGATCCATATCTGTCATTACCCTCAGTTTAATCCTTTGTATACATATTGAAAGGAGCAGTCTTTCCATAATACCCTTTATTAGTGAGAATTGTAACTCTACTGGGCTTAGTTTTACTTAAACCATTTTACATAGTAAAATTTAACTTATACAAACAAATAAAGAAATGAATTAATGCATACACCCTTCACATCTGGAAAACAGAGTTTTGATTCAGAGTTCCTCAGGCAGAAAAATTGAGACAAGTGTTTACGGACATACATTGAAAAATGAGTTTCTGAAAATACATGGTAGAGACTATGGTTTATAGTATTAGAGAATATCAGCTTTATATGAAGAAATTAAAAATTTCACAACTGGGCAAGTAACACAGCCCAGCATTTTCAGGCTTTGTGATCTAAATTCCTACCACTATCTTCCAGTTTAAAATACATTTTCCTTGGGGACGCAGTGATGGAAAGGAATGAGGTTTTGCTAATCTTGCAGAATATTTTGAACATCTTCTGAATATTTCAAGTGTTCAAGATATTCAGTCTTTTCCAGAATCTATTCTCTTCAGTTCTTTATTGAAAGAATAAATACTGGAATGTGCTGTATGGTCTTCTTCACCTGAATGTCCCATTCTGTTTTATTTGTGTTCTTTCTTTTTTAATGTCTTGAAGACCCCATGTTTATTTTCCACTTAGGTAGATCCAGGTTCATAGAGACCAAGTCACATTAAATACTTGATGCTAAATCCATAAACTCCACTTAGACGTTAAAAAACAGAAAAACAAACCAAATTGCAAAAGGTGCACCTTAGAATTTCTCACTTGCCCTTCATAACTATAGAGTAAAACACTGAATTATAATGACTTGATAAAAACTGCCTGCACTTTTTCTCCTCTAGGGAATCACTCTTATCTTTGTTGTTATGGTATCAATAACGTGATAACTATAGATTATATGTGTTCTGCCAAAGAGCCTGGTGACTGCTCATGTTTATTTTGCTGTTTTTCCCCTCCTTCTTTCTTTCCTCTAAATTGCAAGTTTTGAGCAGGCAGAGTTGGGAAAAATTTCCATTTTTAACCTGTACCAGAAAAAAAGAAACAAAATCATGGTGTCTGTTGGGGAAAACCATTTTACAATTAGGAAAATTTAATGATAAATCTATATTTGCAGTACAACAGTTAGTAGTGTTTCATTGCAATGCACCATGTGTCAACACTTGGTGATAGAAAGTTGTGTTTTTAGGCATAGAAACATTATTTTCTACTGTTATTCTGATTGTACATATTCTACAACTATGGTATTGACAGCATATTAAAATAACTATATTTTTTAAAATTCTACTCCTTATATAGCAGTTAAAAATCTGTTATAAATTCTGAAATTGGAAAGGATTTATTCTTGTAACCAGCTTGTGAAAATTAATTAGAAAGGTATTTCAAATGGTTAACAGGACCTCACTGAAATCTGTTAAGTACTTAATTTGTGTCGTGTGCTTTTCAATTAAAATTTACCCAAATTCTTCTTACTAGAGTTGCGGAAAAAAATGACTTCAGGATGTAATTATCAATATGAAAAATGCACCATTTAAGCAGTAAAGAAATATGGAGAAGATTTGGTTCTCAATAGATATAAATTTGCATCATCTTGCAGGAGTTAGCATAACTGTTGCTTCGCATAGGACAGTTGCCCAACACAGAAAGTTCTAATAGTCCCTCTACCAGGGATTTATTCAAAACTAAAGAAAATGTTTGACTTTAAATGAATCATAGCTTCACAAGCCTTGACCTCTTCCACCTACTTATCAATTCAGAGTTTTTAATTTTAGGAATGGTGGCTTGGTATCATCACCAGAGTTCCACCCATTGTGATCTGACTTTGCAAGTTTCCTCTGGGCTGACAGAGCTGTGTTCAGACCTCACTGTCCTTGTCTATCTCTGCACAGGTGTGTACAGACCGCCTTTCCTAAGTCAAATTTGTCCAAATGTGTGTCCATGGAAGAAATTTGTCTTTTTTTTTGTCCAGAATGATGGAAGAAAAGTGAAGAGCTAGCTAGAAAGTTCACCCAGTAATGCCCTCGCCATGAAAAAAAAGACTTTTAGGAAGATTGTTCTTAAGTTCTAAATTTCTTTGGTCTTGTCACTTGTACAGCTTTAAGTCTTAGGTAACCTGGACCTTAGTCACTTGGGTTTTTATAATGTTGCTTTGAAGAGGAAGTTAATGTGACAGGTCAAAGAGAAAGATTATATATGGTAACATACTAAGTGCTTACATTATAGCTGTCATCATAGGAATAAATGTCAATTAGGAGCTATATACAGGAATAAGATACTAATGTCCAAGATTTTCAAAACAGAGTATCAAAAAGTTGTTTGTTGTTGACATTTAAAAAATTCTGTCTTTCTTCTGGACCTGTCTGTGCTTAATGTTTTTAAGCTTTGGTCAATATTTTTATTTAGCTGCCACATTTCTTTCAGAGATTTAAAATTGATTTTTTAACAAGTATTTTACAATTTCAGCACAGAGGTTTTCATTTGAAGATTGCTCTATTTGATTACAGTACTTTACAGTGATGCAGTTGATGGCTTGAAGCATTTGTGATGAAAAAATTCTACACATGAGAGACTGTAGAAACAAGAAAAGGAGATTAGTCCTTTGAATAACAGCATTAAAATTATTTCAGAAGGGTTATGAGTACTACCCAGCTAAACCCATCTTAGTACTACCTTTCCTGCTTTTTTGCTATTATCTCAGGCTACACAGTTGATAAAATCTTGTTAGTACATTGATGAGCCTGTTAAAAAGCTATACTGTATTGAGTCGTCTATTATAAAATGTATGTTCATAAACCTATTTGACAGACTGAAAACGTTATTATGAAAAAAATAATGGTAAGAAAACAGACTGAAATAAAATTGGCCAGAAGGATTCCAACAATTAAAACATTCATGTGTAAAGTACTTCTGTAAAGCAGATCAAAAGAATGGATTCTTGATCCCTTTTAATTAGTGGTTTATTTTTTCAAGTTATATAGGCTTTTGTTCCAGTGATTTTAAATTCATATTTCTCTCTTTGCTCTTGCAGATTTGGTTAAACAAAGACTATGTAATAGGGACCTTGGATTTCTGCACTATTCAGATGCTTATGACAATTTTGTCTACGAAAAGGATAGCTCATTATATGAGTATGAAATCTGCCTCCACCAATCTATTTTCAAAGAAAAGGAAAGCCTGAATGGCTCCCTGAAACAGGCTTGGAGGAGTGAGCCACTGTCCATGAAATGAATGTTCCAAGCCTGAACATCTGGCAGGACTGTGGTTGGATTACACTCTTGCTTTAGGGAAAGGAACTAATGGTCAATTACAAGAGTTCACGTTAAGATAAAACCCTCTTAGTAACTGGTATCACTGAAAGTAATTGCCTTGCTTGAAAACCATTCTTTACTGGTTTAGAATTATGAACTCAGATTTTCCTGGTAGCTGAATTGAAATCAGTAGAGCTAAGACAGGTCACAACTAGTCTAAAGTGTAAAAATGGAGGCTCTGTATTCATGGCCATTCATGGGTCCAGCCTCTGAGTGATGACAATGGAAACACATTTTGAAGTCCGTTTATAGCCTCCATTTTCAAAATATTGTTATTTTGCAAAGCTAAATTTACGTAAGAATGCAAAAAGCACAAAGCTTGCCCACAATATACATTCAGATCACTTTAGTGGTTCTACTGAGTCAGCTGGACTGGACATGCACAAGTCCAAGTCCACATAGAATTACACTGGCAAAACTTAAATCTACAGTTTATCTCCTAGATTTTAGCATCTCATCCTTTCCTTCAGTTATGCTTTCTTATCTCCCCCCAAATGTGTGCTTATCAAACAAAACTGTTCTGCTCCATATCATGGAACTTCCCTTTTAATTTACTCTGACATAGGCAATTGCACCAAAAAAGCTATTAAAGTAAGCAGTCTGTGCTAATGGAAATCTTACTTTGGCACGTAACATCACTGAACGGTGATGGTTATGGTGCAAAAAAAAAGCATATTTTCTAAAACCTGCAGGTGTTTTAAATCTGTCTTTTAAATTGTCTCCCTTGAGCCTGTGTATGTTTGAAATCTGACTGCTGTGTATAAGAATTATTCCAGTGCTTTCATGTCTCAATATTTTAGTGGTTTAACACTATCAATTGACATGATATGATAGATTGTTAGATTCTGTTAAGTACTTAATAGATACTTCCAAATTGCTTCAGTACTGCTGTAATGACTCCTCCCACTTAAAAACCTCAAAGGGAATTAAGTGACTATAATGATATTGAAGTAAACGCTAGGCTATGAGTTTCTGTGGAGTAAAAACACAAAAAGAAAAAAGAAAACCCCAAAAGTTTTGGAACAAAAACTGAAGTGCTATACTACTTGTTATAGGTAGACTGTTTTTTGGCTACTATAGTAGAAACTGTGCAACTGATAATAGATAACAAATGTCCATCCTTCAGTCATCCTGGTCTCAATTTTGTAGGTTAAGTGGATATATTTATTTATTTGTCTTAAATTTGTTTTCTGTTTTTTCAAAGAAAGATGTCTTTTGCAAGCAAGCATGGCTTCACTGAAGTCCAATTCATATCATCGTACTAACATTTAGATAAACCCCCAGTGGTAAATATGCCCAAGTTAGCAGAGACAATGTAAAGGAGAATCCGTTATGGTTTTATAGAATCCATATAACTTAACTCTGTATTTGCACATGGAAATCTAGCTATAGTAATTAGTGTAGTCATATCACAAATGATGTGTTTACATGGTGATGATTAAAGCCATCTTATTAAATCATGCTTCTAGAAAACACTAATTTGGACTATTTTGGAGAAGAAGCAATAATAATATATTTTAAATTCCACAAATATTGGGATGACTGAATATTGCTAGTTAAAAATAAAATTACAGTGAAGGGTTATATTTTGGATTACTGTATAATCTGCATAGCAGAGTAATCTGTATAAAACAGAATTTTTCCTCTATCATATGTCCATATGATTACACTATCATCATCTGAAATATGGACATTTGCACCAGCTGAGATTCTGAACCATTTACTGTTAGAAAAGCAAGGGTTGTTAGATAATATGTAATTATTTCTGTACTAAGAACTTGGGGTTTATCTCTTCCCAGTTCCTTTCTATCTTGCTATCAAGTTACTGATTCTCTGTGGAGATACAGATAGAAAGCAGAAGTGAGAGCACTGCTAAACTCATGTCAGAAGTGGACACACTAACGCTGTTAGGCTGCAAACCATGGCAGGCAGTATGGCCTACCACAAAATAGCTAACATAAGGGAATGGCATGCTTGGTGTGTACCTGTGTTGGTTAGTGCTAGCTTTTAGTTTTGCAATGTTATTAAGAAACATAGATATGGCTGTTATAGAGATTGATGCTTATATAAGAATTTATTTTTAGTTACTGCTGAAAAGGTATAAATACTCAGCTCTGTATCAATAAAATTGGCTTATTGCATCCAAGCAACCTGCCCCGTCTCTTCCATTGCCGACTGTCACTTGAAAATTCTGTAATGTCTGGTATTTATATTTTATGTATTTTGCGTTTCATACACATATTTTCCTGGGTCCAAATACATCCATGAGCAGCACTAGAAATTTTGTCAGGGGGTAATTTCTTATTTGTGCTGTAAAGTCAGTACTGAAATAGGAGGAATTTCAGCCAAAACTGCTACAGATTTATGCATGCATATGTTGTGGCTTAAAACCAACTGGAAATTAGGTTTAAAGCAGCTGCTCCCCTTCTTCCCACCCACTCCAGTAAGAAAGGGACAAAAAGGCAGAGAATATGGGTTGAGATAACAATATACTGGAAAAAACAGCACTAAGGAAAGCAAGCAATGACAGCAACAGTGTATAAAAGAGGGTGATTACATGCAAAAGATACAAAAAGGGAAGTTGAATGTGAGTCAGCAGTGCCCTGGCAGCCAGGAGGGTCAAGCGTGTCCTGGGGGGCATCAGGCACAGCATCACCAGCTGGGCAAGGGAGGGGATTGTCCTGCTCTGCTCTGCTCTGCTCTGCTCTGCTCTGCCCTGCTCTGGGGCGGCCTCACCTCGAGTGCTGGGGGCAGCTTTGGGCACCACAATACAAGAAAAAAGCTACTAGAGAGCATCCAAAGGAGGACAAGTAAGGTGGTGAAAGGCCTCGATGGCAAGACTCACGAGGAGCAGCTGAAGTCACTTGGTTTGTTCAGCCTGGAGAAGAGAAGGCTGGGGGTGCCTTCATCACAGCTGACAGATTTCTCAAAAGGTCAGAGGAGGGGCAGGTCCTGCTCTCCTCTTTCTGGTGACAGGACACGAGAAAACAGAATGAAGTTGCGTCAGGAGAGGTTCAGGTTGATCATTAGGAAAGAGTTCTTCACTGAGAGGATGGTCAGTCGCTCAAAGGAGGACTTCCCAGAGAAGTGGGCATGGCACCAGTCTGAGTTCAAGGAATGACACTCCAAGTCATTTGGTTTAGTTTTCAGTACTCCTGTGAGGAACAGAGATTTGAACTCAATGATCTTTATTGATCCCTTCCAACCTGAGGTATCCTATGATTTCATACGATAAGTATTTTAAAAAAATGTAGTAGTGAAACTCTCCCTTTCCCTTGGTTTAAGATGCTGTTTTATCAGATATCTCTGACATTACTGAACTTTCAGGTAGATGAATTGTATACTAGAAGGGCATGGTAGTTATGCATATTATAACCCTACATATAACTGGAACTCAAGGCAACAGTTCTGTTATGACTTTTCTAACTCAATCATTATGAATTTAAAAGGAAAATCATCAGGTTCTCAAGGTCTGGACAGCATTTAAAACAAGATAAAAGAAATTAGTGAAAAACAATTTTTATTCTTTTTTCAAGTTAAATCAGATTCCTTAAGAGAAAAGTTCAGTGGAGTAATCATATTTGAGCTGCTGGGAACTTCCATGATCACTCAACTTGCATAGTTTTGTCTCTCAAAGAAAAATACATATATGGTTTAGGTGGGTGTATTTTGGCCATGTTGGTAAAAATTTTCATTCTTTAAAAATGTGGTACTCTGCAGAAAAATTAATCATAATAGAGAAGTCTCAGGATTTTCATTATTCTTTGTGTTTTGTTGTCTTCTGCTTACAAGAATGTTGAAAGAAAAGGTTTAAGATGTTACTACCATCAGCTGAAATGCAACACTTTTTGTTTAAGTGGGCAGGACTGTTTCTTGCCTTATATATTAGGGTCAAAGTAAGACAAAAAAAAGAGAAAAAACTTCTTTGAATCCTTTAGATTATTTATAGACAGGAAAATGCATCTTTGCTCCCTTTCTGCAGAGTTATCCATTAGCAAGTCCATTGATTCCAGTAGTATGAAATCCATAGAGTTAGAGTGATAGACTCCTAATTTGGCATATTGTAAGAAAAGGATCAGCCAGCCCCATGACCATATCAGAACTTTGCTCATATAAGTCATAATTTCTTTATAGCCCTTCTTTCTAACGGATGATTTGTCACATTTTTTCTGACCTTGTTATCTTTGCCACTTCTTCAAAATCTATTACCCATAAAATAACTTTCTCTATAGACCTCTGCCATAAATAACTAAACCCAGGCATATGAGGGTACCTTTAAAAAGTATTCTGAAAGAGAACAAAGCACCTTTCTTTTGGTTAAATCATTATTTCTAATTTCTATTGCCATGTCATTCAGGAGCATGCAACGGTGTAGGGAACTGTACAAACAAATAACAGAATGATAGCACCTTTAGTAAAAAACTCAGATCTGAACTGGATATTTTTACCGTCATGTAGAAAAAAGCTGAATCTCTCTTATACCCAGCACACCTGCAATTGCTAATGTACGTGTTTCTTGGATTTTCAGAAACACATGAATGTGTCAGTCCCTGATTGAGATGACAGCTCTGTAGACAGATAGGGAAGGAGCTGTTTAAGGTTTGGTTTTATTTCTTTTGTATATTTTATTGAGGAGCAAAAGACCACATATAAACACAAACCCATTAGGAGTTCAACACAGAAAAAGATGTATTAGAATTGGTCAATAGTCTTTCTACAATAAAATGTAAAAAAATACCTCATTTTCTAGTTCCATGCAAAAATTTCAAGCCTAAAAGATGCAAGAGGTTTTCTAGTTCCTGCAAAATCAGGAAATTTCCTATGGAAGTCCCCAATGACATGAGCCAGATTTTTTTTCACATGAGCTCAGGTCATGAATAAATACCATTTCACTCAACAGGTTAATTAGAAGAAATTGGCAGCTGAGACAGAACAGAATATACAGAAATGTGATTACTTTGTATTTCATGTTAATTTTTTTTTACTTTCTTCCTGTCTAATTTCACTTGCGGCAATAGTGATTTTCCTGTTTCTTCTGGTAAGAGGATCTCAAGTGACGCTTTCATGTCAGATGGCACAGAGTTATCGAATTCCCTTGGTAGACTAAGCTTAACAAGAAAGAAATTGTGCTTGTATTCTTCCTCTGCCTACCTTAAACACAGCATTGTATTGATATCACTCTTATAAAAATGAACAGTTTATTAAAAAATAGACCATGTTTACAGCTTTCAGCAAATAAGAAAATAAAAAGAAATAAAAAGTTACTGAATCTTAAGTAGACACATATATATATAAGTATATATTAGATATATATTTAAATGATTATAAAAATATTTGCAGAGTAAATGATGCCTTTGAAAGGCACTGCTGGAAAACCGTAAGAATGATTAGAAACAAATTATACCCAAATTAACTTTCAAAATCCATCTAAGAAACTTTAGAAGAGAGATGTAGTGAAGAAACAGTTGCTACACTGTTTATCAGAAGCAAATTAACATGCAATTTTTCAGTCATCAGAGAGGTTTGTAGAAGCTGCTCCTGCTGATAGCAGTACAGTTATAATTTGCTACTACAGAAAACCTTCATCTATTCTGTGCAGTCTGATCAGTTTATTCCACAGACTGAAACAAAAGTATTCTTTCTGTGTGAACACATCTACTGGCAAAATGACCTCCATACCCTCAAACTTGCCTGGGCAACATGAATTTCATTCTATCTTTTCTCCTGGTAAACAGGAATGTGGACATAAAATGTGAACAATATTTCTGTATTACTGATTTCATCTTTTCTTCGGCTCTCAAATCCAATTGGCATGACAGTTAAAATTAGCAGGACAAGGGCAACTGTCAAGGATGAGGCTGGCTGTAAGCAGAGGGGCTTCTGTGGCTTTGTTTGCCTGTCATTTCAGCTGCTATGTCAGCTTAAATACCATCAGTTAAATAATACAGAGCATAGCTTAAGGAGTAATGGGGCAGGGGGCACATTTGAGCAATCATCAAACAAGAATAAAATCCAGAGAGACCACGCTCTTGGGACACTGTGGCACAAGAATCTTTCACAAAATGTCAGTGCAGGCTGATTAAACAAATGCTGCTGCCAAGGCAAAGCTGATCAACCTACAGTTTATAGGAAAAGTTCACATGCACTTGTGTTATCATTCTGAAATACTATGGATAAGTGAAAAATATTACAGTGTTGTGATAAAACGTAATGTTGCATAAGCTTAAAAATTTTATGTACCTATACCAGTGTTTCACATTTTGCTTGATTTGCATTCTGTTGACATGATTTAAAAGCCTTTCAAAATGGCTCTTCGCCCAGACACAGCTTGAAAGTCCAAACTCTCCCACAAAAGCAGGTGAAATTTGTTTTGCCACATGTACAGTTCCATTCATAAATCTTTGTTCAGTGCAGTTCAATTTTTTCTATTAATAATTGTCTTTGCCTGAAAAGCTATATGATACTCACCAAAGCTTTTTTTCTGCAATTCTAACTCACTTTTTTCTCTCTCTCTAATCTATTTTAATATGTATGCATTCATAAAACTAAGCTTCTTTTCCAGAGATGAGTTATTCTTATCCTGTGAATGTAAGAAATAAAACACAGTAAAAAAAGCATTGTAAAAGAAACTGGAGTAAGGAGTGTAAACTTTTTTCTGGATATAGACAAACTTCATGGGTACTGTCACACATTATAGATCTTAAGTTCACACTCCTTAATCAAGTGACTATCCTGTAAGTCATTGATTAAGGACTGCAGAAATTGGCTGAAGTTCCTTGATCTCAACTATGACAAGACAACAAAGGTCCACTTGTGTCTGAGGGAAAAGGAGCGACAAGGAGTGTAACCAGGCAAAAAAGAGGGTAGGGTTGAGCTGTTCAAATAGGTGCAGAAGTCAAGACAGAAAGCAGTAAAGCAAACAGTGTGCCAAAGAGAGGAAAGAATGGTTAATGATTAAGGGGTTAAATTAGATAAAGCCCAAACGAAAGGGTATAAATCGTATCAGTACTTAGTTATGCAGAAAAGCAGCCACATAGGGAAGGCATAGAAAGACAGAGGCTATAAGCAGACAGTAAAAAAAGCAGAACATCCCACTAACAATAACTGCACACACAGGTGACAAACAAAAGAGCAACATGATAAAATACAGTAAAAACTCTCTCTTCTGCACAAATGACACAGTGACAGTGCAGGGGAGTAATCCTCCCTTTCTGGGCCAATGAATCTTAGCAGAGCCTAAATAGGATATGTAATGACAGATCCTGCAGCCATTCCTTTGGGGGGGAAATGAGAGTGGTGGGAATGGGGTTGACTTTCTTATAATCTTTTCTTCTCCTAAAAAACCAAAAAAATTTATCGGAATGAAACTCTTCAGATGAATCCAAGTCCAAGAAGGGATTAAAAATCTAAGATAGCTATAGGACATGGATTGCATAAGCAAAGAGAGACCTGAATCCATGACAGTTGCAGAAGGAGAGCTGAGAGAGCAATTGATTTAGTGAATTGCCCACTTAACTCATTTGCATGGCCAGTGCAGCCCACCCCTTCCACAGGAACATGGCTGGCAATGCTGTCCTCTGCTGTCTGGTACCACTTCCCTGGATGTCTTACATACCTTCTACATGCCTAGGTCTGAATTACTTGCTAAGCCTGTTCTGTGGGGCTTGGACTAGACAGCTCAGATTTTTAGTTCCTGGAATTCAGATTGTGGCTATAAACCCTGTCAGCTGAAGACATTTCAATGTAAATTACTGCATTCAAGAGGAATGCATTAGCCACGGAATGATTATATGAAACAAAATTGCAACAATGCCACAGCTGTGGTTTTGAACAAAAGCTCAAGTAATTGTGGTTGTTTTGTCCAGACCTTAATGAAATTAGCAGGTTATAGAAGTACTTTTCACATGCCTCGGCTCAAAAGCATTATATTTGTCTTTTAAGGTAAGAAAGAAAAACAGAGATATTTTCTGATCCTCAAGTTAAAGTACTAGTGAAAACAGTGTCTTTATGAGATTTTCTCAGTTGTTGGGTCTTATAGGAAGTATTCTACCTCTTTTAAAGATAAGAGAAAATTAGAAGCGGGAAGAGGAGGTGAAGCCTATTTCACTTAGGAACAATAATGTATATTCCTGGAGTATAACAATTCCTTAAGTGGTGTTCATTGTATTAGACATATTTTTAATCACTTTGCTTCATTCTCACATATCAAAAGAATAAGTAAAACTATCTATTATCCCTTCTGAATTTGCAGTTATAGTATCCTTTTCCCATGTGGTAGGTCAACAGGACTATATTGCCTTGTTTTGCGTGTCAGGGTCCCATTAACCTAATGTAATAGTTGGCACAGATTTCTGAGCAAGTTTTGTCTATGAAGTCAGGAGCAGAATCTGAGTGGAATATAATACTCTGCTAAAACAATAATACTCTCATAATCTAGCCCTCATTAACTTGTCAAGCCTAGTGACAGTCTTTAACAGCATTCATTCTTTTTATGTTTCATTTTAAGTGATTTCTTTGTAGCCATTTGAAAACCTAAAATAAGAGTGTTACTCTATCTGCATTTAATAGGGAGCCATTCTGTCCATTTTTTTTTCTTTTTCTTTTTTTTTAACTGGAAAGCACTTATGTTTATTTGTAAGGCAGCTTGCCATAGATGTCTTTAAGAAATGGATGAAAGTACATATATTTTATGTATTTTTATTTTCTATCTTGAGTATGTGCTAAAATGCTACAACTGGTGTTACAAGAATATTGTTAGAAATTTTGTTCATTGTCTCATTTTTTTGTCACCAAAGGGGGGTATTGGGAATTGACGGAAGGATTGGATTTCCATGGCATGACTTGTGCCACCTGACATTGTCAGTTAGCAAAATGTATTAGAGAGGAGAAAAATACAGATGTGTTTGGGGGGGCTTTGTGGCTTTCTGATTTTTTTGTCTCCTTCCATTTGCCACAATGTGAGTCCTGTGCTTTCTGGCCTGGTGTGGTTCATGCTGACACAGCCCTTTTCTCCCAGACCAGGGCTGGATACAACACAATGCCCTTCCCTTAGTTTAATGAGTGCTTGTAGCTCACCATGACTTCAGTGTCGGTTGGGATGGTCAACATCTGACAAGAGCAAACTCTGAATTCCTCATAGCACTCTCCCTTGTCAGCTTCCCTGAGGGCTGATATCCATAGCATAATGAGATTTGAATTCATCCACAGACTGATTCACCACACATCAGGCGTTCATACCTTTAAAACCCGGAATGAAGACTTTTGTCAATGATTCTAAAAAGAAAACAAACAAACAAAAAAGGTTGAAACTTCACTTTGAAAGAAATTAGAAGCATCAAACATTCTATATCTAGCTTAGCTACTGTTTCAGTTTTGAAAATGGTGTGAGAATATGCCAATTTTGTTCCTTAAACTTGATTCTTTTGTACATTTAGTACCATACCTCAAAAAATAAATACCTCTTCAAACTGATATTGCATTAGTTTCTTTTTCATTAGGTCTCAGTAACCACTTTCTACCCATTTGTTTCCCCCAAAACATAGCAATGAAAAAGTAATATACAATTCCTAATGATTTTCTGAAATACTGCACAGGTGCAAGCTGCAGCTGTTATGAGTAAACTAGATTTTGCTAAACTAGTTCAAATCCCATTGGGGAAATAGACGAACCACTGCATTCCCATAAAAAGAAAAATGTTTTCATTGTAGGATAATGAAGTTTCCATGTACATTCTACCTAGTCAAAAGGTGTTTTACAAAGAAAATTAAAGTTATCTTATAAAAACTGATGAAATACATAATCTCTTAGATTCCCCCTTTGTTAAAAGTAAAATGGTATTAGTTATACTCTTTAAAAAGCCTCACTAGCATTTTCAAATTTGAATGAAATGGCTAAGATTATGTTACAGATACTAAAATAGATCTGAAATTAGAACAATGAAGCATTGTCCAGACATATTTAAAATATAGAACTTTTCATTTGAACAGGTATATTGCAGTGAAAATTACACTTCACTGCTCATTTCTAAATGTGTGTTTACATCTGTTCATATGCTACATCCAACCATTTGTGTTGCCAAGCTTTTCGATAAGGAACTCATCTGAAAGATTTGGGTGTTTTTTTTATTTTAAAACCCATATTGTGTACAATGATAAAGATTTCATGGAGGAAACATACACATCTTCACCTCCAGATCAACTGGCTAGTGGTGGATGAAGTTTGAGGTATGGGTTTCTCACCTTTCCCTCTCAGCATCTTCTCAGGCTCAAGGTAACACTAACCCATGTAAGGTATGGAGACCTCAGCTGGGGTGTGGACGTGAGTAACTGAGAGAAGATATTCTCTGTGTTGATTGGCACAATGACATTTACTTAGAGTCTCAAAGTTCCTTTGCAGAGAAGTGAGAAGGGCTGAATAACAAATTCTGTACTAACAAATCAGATACAAATCTTGGAATAACAACGTATTTTTCACTAGAAAAGAAGATATTTTGAGGCAAAACATTCCTTCTCAAACTAAAATGTTATGCCGCTCTGAAAATCTGGAGTTCCTGAAGCACAGTTTAGCTCTGGGACCACTGCTAAAAATCATTATCAGGGCTTGGGCACTGGTAACAGGATACTCCCTCCATAAACATCTGCAGGGCTGCCTTGATTGACATCAGCCAAGGATCTGGGGGCTGCATTATTAATTCAGTTGTGCAAACTGTGAACCTGACAGCAGGTTTCTGGTTTGTAGAAACAAGAAACAGCGGGTTTGTGGTTTGTTGGTGTCCCCGAGCCTTTCAACAGACATCTGTGTTAAGGGAGAGAACACCTAGGAAAGAACATCTCGGAAACCATTTCATTGCTAGCCTTAGGGGGAGCATATTCAAAGCAGAGCAAAAGACTCTAATAATTTTATTATCTTACATGTTATTAAAGGCTTATTTACACATTCCATAGGGAACTTTTCCGCTTCCTATATTGTATGTATAATCTGTTTAAAAACTAAGAATCATCACAGACTTTGGATTTGCACTATGAAGAAGGCCTAAATTAATATTTTAGTTTCCTAATAATGCTATCAGGAATGAATAATTCCCTTTTTATATTTTTTTTTCCAGCTAATATCCAGGATCAGAAGTGGATTAATTATCTGAATTAGTCTTGGTTCTGCTTTACACTCTTTATGCTTGTTTTTAAACTACCTGAATTTATTTAAAACCAGAGTTTCCTCTGTTAGAACAGGTTGAGTTTTGTAAAAACATGAATAAATTACTATTAGAGATTTTAAAACTGGGATGTAGACTACCAAGTCATGTATAACATTTGTCTCTTTTGCTATTGTGATATTTCCATTGCGAAATCTGATTAGAATCTGATTAAACACCATAAAAATAATGTATTTTAAGTCATCCTAAAATGGATTCTAGGAAAAGAAGAGAGAAATTAATTTTTTTCTACTTCTTTAACGACTGCAATATTCTGCAACTTTATTTTTGGATATACCTCATATTTTGTAGAAAATGGGCTTGAAATGGGGTTTAGACTCTGTGGGAATTCTTGCCTCCTTGAATCAGACTGGAAAATATTCTTTCCATCCTGTTGGAAAAAAACCCTCCACTTAGCTTAATAAGCAGTACTGTCAGTTATTTCTCTCATTCTGGGCAATCACATCACCTCCAGTTTTCTTAGGAAGAGAAGTCTAAGGCTACACTCCGGAAATCTATGGAAAGAACTGATGTTTGATTTTCATGTTAAGCACCTGCACCCCCTTGAATTTTTAGGTACACTTTGCTGCATATTTCCAAATTCACTCCCCTGTACATTTTGTCATGTTTCTAGCCAAGAGAAGACAAATTGGTGTATTTCTGAGGCTGCATCTATCTGAAAGGCATATCCTAGACAGTCATAGATTTTGGAAGGAGTTTTTAACAAATGCTTGTGTGTGAAAGGCTAATAGAAAGGCAAACTGTTAGCAGTAATAATTCCTTTATGAAAAATTATCGCATTACATATGTTTCAATATGTAAACCATAAATAGAACTAGCAATGGGGCCAATTAGCCTTAGTGTGTTTATTTACTTATTGTAAACTAAATATCCTCATAAATATCTTCCAGAATGAGACTGTAACTTACAAATACGAAATCTTGCAGAAGTGCTTCAGCAGACCTTTAAGATTATGCATTCACGTTTCTTTAGGAACAGCATATTTTCTGCGTGCTTTTAAGGATCAGCAAAAGAGATTAAGAATATCAAAGCAAAATATAGACCCCCTGCAACAGATCATTTTAAGTCTTGAACAGTTTAGAGAGCATACAACCACTACAGCCACTCCATATTTATTTTGATAATTGTGCCACAGAGAATGTGTTGCTTTTTACCCCATGTTGTAAAACTTAGAAGTTTATAGTCTAGTGTGGAGTAGCAGCATCAGAATACTAGAGATGGACCAGTTCCAGCGCTTATTGAATCATTAGCCTTGGGCAGAAAAAATTTAAGATGTCCATACAGAAAAGAATTTATTCAAATAATATATGAGGTTTCACTTAGACTAGGGAATTATAATTGTCAAGACTGACAGGTGATACTGCCTTCCTTCACATCTCGGTGACTTTCCTTTATACATCATGTCAATCATTTCACTTCTAAATTTATTTAAATAATGTGTTATTCCTCTTTGGAGATGTTAACCCATTAGTATCCACTGCCCTACTAATGTCTAATCACACCAGAAAACAAATTCTCAGCAAGAATTATGTCAGCAGTCAGAACACAAAAGACCATGTGAATAAAATTAAGAATGCCTAACAGAGTTTACTTAATGAAAAATATGATTCTGAAAATGACAGAGGGGTCAAATTGGCTGCTTGCCTAATATTGGTATGGTAGCGAAATTAAAGCAGAAGTCAAAAGGTAAACGTAATACATAAAAATGCTAAAAGCAGAATCATTTTACAACCAATAAAAATAGATCTTTTCAAGTGTAGAATATTAATAGTGAAATATTCTGTGCTAAAATTTCTATAAAATAATATATATTAAGTTCATTAGAGCAAGAAAAGTCTTAGGAACGAGAGGTCATTCACTGCATGGAGAAGACTAAGACATTTTAAGAAATAAGAAAGGCAAAGGGTTTAGGAACACTCCTACATTTGGTAAGAATTAATATGTCTATTGTTTAGGTGGATACATGTTGTCTATTTATAACTCAAAAAAGGTGTTAAGTAACATCTGGAGGTGATAAACATTTGAAATCATCAAGCTGGGAGAGTTGCATTAAAAAGAGCCGTTGATGACATCTCTGGCTCGATAGTGTCGATATGTAATAAATCTCAGGGATAGCAGGTAAAAAAATCCAGAAGACTGAAGGACAGTTCATATTGTGCCAATGCTCAGAAATACAAGTATGAGGAGTATGATATTTATAAGCCTGGAGGACTTACCTTTAGTTATGACAAGTGGGATACACTTTCACTGTTGAGGACATAAAGGAGAACAGCTCATGCTAACTAACATAAATTCATGGGAAATAGATATTGTTCAACAAATACAATTTTATTGTTAGTTTAACTGGAGATTATAACAGTGGATCACACAATTATGGTAGTCTGTAGGAATTACAGACATGCAAGCTGAATCCCACTTTGTTGAGGATAAATAGAGAATAAATTTTGAACAGATAATAAATGCTCCACCCAGACCTTTTGGTGATACAGATGTTTGGATGCTCATGGAATAAAACTCTCTTCACAAACACAGCATCTGATCAGTGAAAACCAATGGATAGGAATGAATAGGGGAATAAAGAAAAAATACTCACTTGATAACTGGGTGGTGGTAATACCCCCTCCCTGTTGGCTGGAATAAACCACACAACTTTTCCAAACAGTGTTAGAATGCTAATATAAAAGCAAATATTTATTGAAAGCCTTCAAGTTTCACAATATAGCAATATGCACACATGAGACAATATTTCTACAATTTTATGAGGTTAGTTGATTAGTATACCTCTCAAATATTGTCCAGTAGAAGGGTGGTTGGTTAGGCAATTTTCCCCCAGGTTCTGCCCCATTGGAGCCCTCCCCCTTGGATCTTTTAGCCCTGCATTTTATTGTGTCTATGATGTATGGTGCAAAAAGTGTCCTTACTAGACTAAAGGCAAGACTAAACAGAATTTCAAGAATGTATTTTTAAGGATTTGTTAAACTATGGGAGAGGGCAGAAGAAGTACTAGAAGTTATAACTATGTATTAACAGTCCACAGAGTTACAAATATATGAAAAATACATAAAATGCTAAAAATCTTTAGGCATCATCACCACTGATTATTGCCCTGTGTTGGTGGGAATCCTTATGGAAGAGTGCTGAAAGATGGTTTTACATAAACACCATTGTAGTAAGAATAACTTTCTGGTAATCCTTGCCCTCAGGGAAAACAGTATTGATACTAATGTAATGTTTATAACTTTAAAAGAAATTATTTATAAATATATATATATATATATATATAATATGCTTTAAAAATATTTTCTTGGTAGCCTTACCTGGCCAGAGAGAAAGCAGAAAGGCATGCAGAATCCTTTCCCTGACTTCTGTGGAAAGTCTTCATGTCATGCAATAAAGGTGAAAATTTGCTCACTCTGTTCTCTTTCTCTCATTACCTATTTTTCTACAGTGATCTCAGAAATATTATGGGTCCTGTAATTTGCAAACCCATAATATGTGTGAGGGTGCATTTCACACACGAAGGGACATGAAAAGCTTGAAAAACTGTTTCATCTCATGATTTGCCTCTGCCTTTCATTGATTTCAGCTACCTGTCAGGCTCAGCTCTTATCTTCGACATTACTAAACTCTGATGTGTTCAAAGTTGTAAATTATAATAAAACTCTTCTATTCATCATTTCAGTGCCATGTGCATAACAATTATTCTAACTGCACAATAAATGTCAGAGCAAATTGTTCAGGGTCTTTTTTTGTATATTTAAGTGTGACTGAGGAAACACTGAAAGAAGGTAAGGATATTGCTTAGTTAAATGATTTTCTAACCTCATTCCATACCATAAAAGATTTTCAGGGATACAGGGATACTTTTCTTTTTTTTTTTTCTTTTTTATTTTCTTCTTTCTCACCATAAGCTGAAGAGCTGTCTGGGACTAAAACTTTTTTCTTTCCATTTATTGAGACCCAAGCCAGTTTAAGAAATTTATGTTCAATAATTTTGCTTTTTTGAAGCTGGATGCCACAGGATATCAGATCTAACAAGTTTGATAAGTGATTGGAATCCCTTGGACATTATTGTAAAGTAATAATTATGTATTGGAACAAGCCTTTACTCAAAAGTCTCCCACAAATGGCAAGAGTTAAAAAACTAGATGGGAAATGGTCAGTTGTGACACAATAGATTGATAGTACAGAGTTTCAAATCTCCATGAAAAGTCCAGTGTTAATATATTTGTAAATATTCATTGAATGTTCATAATATAGCTTTGAAGTTCAGAAGTTATTTCATGAATAGACAAATACAGAGAAGGCCACAAAAAATATTAGAGGATTATGCAACTAGTAATATGGTAGCATAATGTAAACAGAAGTAAAAAAAATACTATTTAATCCACAGTAGAGGGATTATTTGAATTTCCTATTCACATTATAGGTGCAGTGCATCAATTCAGGAAAGATTCCCTGGGCATTTCTAGTTATCCTGACTCTGAGACACAACCTCAGAAGCTCACAGAGTTGGGATGTCTTAATGAAAAGAAGATTCAATCTGCTTAGGAAAATGGCAGTGGGGTAAATAATGCGACGTCTACAAACTGGTGTTGCACACTATTTCAAACAGCATGCATGATTAGAGACATGATAGGTCTGAACCAGCCTAGCAGTTCCCAGCTTTCTGTAGAGCATTTTTTTCTAGAGGAAAAAAAATGTCTCAAGGAATATATCTGGTCCATTTGGAGCCATGTTTTTTATTGAAATACATAAATATATTCCTATTTTTTTAGTCGTTTTTAAAGCTAAAATTTTATATCCTTCTAAAAAAAAAGAAAAATTATTCTTGGCATTAAAACCACAAAGCCAGCAACAATATTTTTTTGTTTCTAGGTGAATTAATTTAAGTAGATTTGGAAAGTGGTGTTACTTCTATAACTACCAAATAACAGAGATCTACTTGTTCTTTAAACAATCAAAAAAATATTTAAAACTTTGGGAACCAAGTGAAGATTGGAAGAACAATGAAGATGTGCTTATGGTTGCTTGAGATAAATAGCTTTTACATCAAAAAACAAGCAAAATTTCTTGATGTAACCAGTTTTGTTTACAATTGTCTTCCAAACTGAAATTAGTGAAATTTCTTCCCTGCCCTGGAAAGCTCATAATGGCACTTGCTGCTACTGTTATATAGATATAAATAAATAAATAAATAAACACACATCTACAGTATATAAAAAATGCAGAGTTCTACTTTTCTGCCTGCTTGTGATTCAGACCATGTACAATGCCAGGTGCTGAAGCACTTAGTTGCCAAAGCCCTTGGATCTCGTTATGACTTTTTTTCATATGAGCACACTCAGGAATTAACAACATAATTGAGATTGGTCAATCTTTTAAAAGTTTGTGTCCTTGAAATATGTGCCATAATTCCCTTACAACTCCTCAAACTAGAGAAATGTCTTTAGTTTTCTGTACAAATTGGATTTGTGTATTCAAATTCAGAAAACATAATAAAAATACAGTCTGCTCCATTTAATTGAAAGTACACTTATAAATATATTTGTTTTAAACCAAAAGATGATGCTATTAGTTTTGGTGCAGGAGAAAAATTAACTGGCAGAGCCATCCAATTAATCTATTTTGATCTGATAGAAGACAGCTCTCTGACTTCATTCTATCAACATAATTGCAAACATTAGGCTAATTTCTAACACTGAAACTTTTATAAAAATAAAAAAGCCTGGTTATATTTTGATCACTGAAAGCCCTTAAAATAATCTGTTTAAATACTGCAGTGTAGGGTCACCTGTATTTCTTCTCCAAAGCTCAAGAGAGGTCTGGGTAAAAGACTCTGATTCAGTCACCTCCTTGGTCTTTGGAGTTGTTGCAGGGTGGTATTGCTGCCACAGTATATTGCCATAAAGAAATCTCAATTAATATCTTCATTTATTGTGAAGAGCATAATGGAATGACACTACAGGATATGTCTACATTAGGATTAGGAGTGTATTTTTTTAAAAGAATCCACCGACTGTCACCATTCATTCTGCTCTCGTTTAGGAGAGGAAACAACACTCTTCTTTTATGAGCTTGATCTAAACTTGCTTCCTTACAATAAGAAAGGAATGTGCAGTGCATTCCAGGGACTCTAAACCACAAGTTTGTCCTAAAACTAAAGTTCAGAGGTACTTGTGCTGTAGTGGGTTTAATTTTGTAAATGTAAAAAGTTAACATGAAATATTTTTGGATGTGAAATTTCTTGGAGGTTACTTTTAAATTTCTTTCTTTTAACAAGTGAAAGATCCATTTTTCAATGAACAAAGAAGAATGCCAACAATTCTTGCTTAAAGTCAGATACTTTAGTTTAATCATGTAATACTGTACTTATGGATTTTATCTCACCAGAAATTAAATTTAACATTTTAATTAAAACTTGAAGACTAGAATTCAAATAGAGGTGTAATGAACACCATGGAAGGTTAAAACCTTGATTCCATGACACTAATGAATGCATAAGATTGGGTGTAAGAAAAGGGGAAACATAGAAGCATATAGAAGCCTCTAGCAATAATTTTCCGCAAAATTTGTACTGTTAAGCTAAAAAATAAAACAAAAAAGCAAAAAACCCAATCCCTTGTAATTTTCTATATGACTTAAACTGAGGGATTTGAAGCAAAAATAGTTGTCGAGAACTGAAATGTCATTCCACTTACCTGCTGAGACTCAGCAAGTATCTCCTTCAAATAGTCTGAGATAGCTGAAGCAAACTATTTAAGAGGGTGTTGAACTTCAACATATTTCCTGTATTCAAAATTAAACATATTTTACCATAGGTAAACAGAGTAATAACTGCCCAAAACCACAGAAAGGTCTGTCAGAAAACTTCAGCTTTATCAGGAACTCTATGGGGCTTTGGGATGTGTTTCTTGATTTACTTAGGCACTGGAAATAGAAAAGGAATGATCTAGAAAGCTCAAAAGTGACAAGACTTGTTTTAATCTTCTCCCACTGAAATCACTAAGTTGTTTGGTTTATTTTTCATGCAACTTCAGGGAGAAAAGATATGATTGTCACAATTTTCTATTTTAATGAGTCTTTTAGAAATGCACCAGTGTGTGGAGGGACTAAGATAAGACTTCTCCACGAGTTAAATCCTGTTCATTCGTTCAGTCTGTTAACGTTTAATTAGAATTTAATTGATTCATGGGCTTTGTGTTGATCGTTTGCAGGCATTTAGTGCCATAATTTCAGTCTGCTTGTAGATGTCAAGATTGCTTAGCAAACAATGTAAGAGCAGTAAAATGGCAGCAATTGAATTAATTTTCCCAGAGAAATAGTTTAATCATACCCAGTATATTTCAACAGAGGTATTCAATCTACTATTTTCCCTGTACTCCAGAAATACTCCTCTGTTTTAATCACTTCTTGCTTTTTAACTTATAATAAAATTCTTCAATCTACATATTTTTTCTTTCTGGGCACATCCCAAAAGCTCAAGATTTATAATTATTACTAAGATTAATGAAAGCATTCCCATTTAGAGTAGAAATGCACATTTCTTACTTCCTCCCCACCCTTTTATCAGGTAGAAATGAGCAGTATTTACTTATGTTCTAGTGTAGTTCTTAAAAGAGTGACTTGATGGAAAGAAAAAGAGAAGTGTGTTATTTTGTGTTTACAGCACAACTAATAATTCATTTTCCTGACCTCTGGTAAAAGGAAAATAATATGTGGACACAGCAGATTTCTGCTCTTGCCGCTGGAAATATAAATTAACTCTCCTGACTCTAGGAGATTTGTGTGTAGAATTGAACTGGTGTAACTGAGATCAGAGCCTGTTCCAAAGATCTTGAATAATTCCTATAAGGCAAATGCCTTCAGCTGTCAATCTTCCAAACTGACCTGTCAGTGTCACATAATAATTAAACAGCAGCTGGCATTAGTGCAAATTTATAATTGCTATAATCCTTATTGCTGACATGTCAATATTTAACTTGCATTAACCTTTCCTTTGAGGCTTACAAATAGTGCATCTCTGGCTTGCTCAGTCTAATTTTTCATGTCGTTGCCTTGCAAGCTACAAAGATTTATAATGTCATTTTGTGATGGATACAGACCACTCCTTTACTTAGCCTTGTAAGATTCACTAACTCTAGAATACTGGTTCATTTATTTTTTTCCTACCCTGTGTGATAACTACTTTTTAATCATTTAAACAATTAATAACATGAAGGCCAGGGCTCCAATATTTAGCCTAAAAATGCATCTCTTGTGAATTTTAGACTGCTTCTTTGGATGATGACCCTCCTTACTACCATTAATATATGATACAGAGCCAGTTTCTAGAACTTTTTCAGTTTGAAATGTAGTTAAAAGAAATCAATAGCATTAAAACTTCAGGGAGACATGTTGCAAATTTTGGAATATTTATGAAAAGTCAAAATGAAGCCATTATTTTTGTAGTCCATCTTGAGACAACAATTTGAAAATTCTGGCCAGACTGGTTTTTTTGATTCATGGATGGTCTAGATGGCAAACCAAAAAGATCAAAAGAACTTGTATACTCTCTCACTCTGAATTGTTCCCTACCTTACACTATGTTTGAAAGTAATAAATTGTATGTAAACTTTTGTCAGAATATATAACCCTTTTTTTTGTGTTAATCTCTATACAGTGAGGGTTTTTCTTCAGCCACTTATCATACGGAAGCTTATAAAAACAATTATCATTAGATCCATTGTTGCATTTGGGCTCAAGAAACTTGCAGTGATCACGAAATTAAATGAGAATTGGCTCCAAAATCTTATGACTGCTCTTCTGCTCATCACCCCAAAATAATAATAAAGTCCCATATTTCCATTTCCAAAGATGTCATGGTTATCTTGCCTTCCACTCTTTGAGGTTCTGAGAATTACTTAACAAGTACCTATATACTTAACCTTATATTCCTTACCGCAATTGTAATTTTATGGACTAGTATAAAAGTTCATCATCTCCTAAATATTGCCATCTAAAATTCTCACAGCAAAGTGAAATAAAAGACTTATTATTAACATCTGTGTGTTCTCTCTTCAGTCTTATCATCTGATCTTTCCATTATCTTCCCAATAATGGTGAATTATAGTTCAGGGCTCTTCCTTGAAAGGGCAAATTAAAATTCTACCTGGTGTAGACACTATTTCATGATTTATTGAAGTTACAAATAACCTCCACTCATGTTTATAATTAAACAATCTAATTTGTCACTTACTGTTATATTTCTGAGAGTTCTTGACTCTTCACTCTGCAGGGAATTGCTGCTCACGTCTTCCAGATTAAGTTTTAAAGCTGTATGTAAGTGTGTAGTGAATTGATAAATGCCAGGCATCATGCGTAGCGGGCACAATAGATGGTGCTTAATTCAGACTGATTAAGAGCAAATGAGAAATGTGAGCATGAAATAAATACATTATACCAGACTCTGTATGAACATCAACTCTTTTTGTGTCTGAACATTCTACAAAAGCTCTGTATTTTCTTTAAAATGAAGTAATTTTTAAAAAGAAAATGTTGCGCTTCTAGAACAAATGTTTGAACCTTCTGGAGAATCCATATGTCCTACAAGTTCCAAGAATGAATTTAATTATTGCTATGGTTACATCAACACATACTGTAATATCATATAATCAGCTGTGATTTGCTGTGGCACAGAAATTGCAAAGATATGTTTTATTAAAAAAAAAGCCACTGCCAATATGTTCTTGTTTTACAAACATACGAAGTATTTTGAAGTTCCAGAAAGGCTTAAGATGCAGGCTGTCAACTTTGTTTAGTTATTATGGTGACTCCTCAAAAGGTTTCAAATTGATCTGGGAACATTTCTCTAAAGAGATTTTCCTTGATTTAAGAACTAAAATATTTTTAAAACAAGTAGAAACTATTATTTTTACCTCTAAATCCCTTCCAATATTGTTTTTCCTGTAATTGTCTTAAATACATAAGAAATAAGTTGCTATACCCCTTTTCCATAATATATCCCATTTAATGCCCCTATACTAAATGAACACATATTTGGATTTTTCATTCTTTCTTCTACTAGATTATTCAGTATTTCCTTTTCCTTTATTGAATCCTATTTTTCCTGTAAATTTGTTTCCTGTATATCACCTGGATATCTGTATTCCTAATAAATTATGCTGATCTCTTGCAAAATTTCTTACATCTTTCAATATTGACATTATGATCTTGATATTTTGATACTTAGATCTCAGAGTTCTTCATTCTTTTCCTTATTTGTACGTCCAAAGTGATGTTTACAACTCCAGATCTACCTGGCATAAGTCATTGGAGAAGGAATTAAAAGATGGCACACATTTTAGATAATGTGTCAAAGAATGGCTCATCTGTACAACACGACATACTGTTAGAAAGAAAATTACCAGAACCCCTTTCTTGCCAAGTTTATAATTTCCAAATTATTTTCCCTTACAAATTGGACAATATAGAAGAGAAAAAAAAAGAAAAATAAAAAGGAAAAAAGTAAATAGCACTAAATAAATGTGTGCAGTGTTTTTAAAAAATAATGCTGAAATGAAAAATGCATTGATTTTATGCTAGAATCTCTCTCACCTTCCACTAGGCCAGGTTGCTTGAGCCCCATCCATCCTGGCCTTGAACACTGCTGGGTGGGGGACATCCACAGCTTCTCTGGGCAACCTGTGCCAGTGCCTCGCCACCCTCACAGGGAAGAATTTCTTCCTAATACCTAATCTAAACCCACCCTCTTCCGGTTTAAATCCATGACCCCTTGTCCTATCCTATACCACTGCAGAGTACCATGCACTAACAGCATCATATCCTCACTTTAACAGCTCTGTGTTTTAGAGAAGGATACAGAGCCAGTCTCCCTTGTGCTTTTTTTATTTTTATAGTTGTGCATTTTTCACTGGATGGACAGAATCTCAGTCTTGGTTCGGGCTACTTTTCATAGTCTAATCTGTAAGAAATGCTTTGGAGAAGTATAAATTACAGGTCCACATCTCTAGAAGGAAAAGGCCGCCTGGAAGAATGTTCTCTTGCTTTCTTTAACTATATATGTATAGTGAAAAAAGTAATGTCCTCTTTTACTACATATGGACTCCTGGAAGTGGGTGCTGCTTTGACTTTCCAAAGGGTGGAAATTTGCCTAAAAAGTTCAGACTAATTCCTCTGCAATTATATTTTTTTTTCTGTGTGTAGACAATTACCTTTTTATTGTGCTGTATTTACCTTTCATGCTGAGTCTCCTTCTGGGTAATTAATTTGTAGATGTTAAAATGATAAATTGATACCAGTAAGAGATAAAATGAAAATTTCCATGAATTTCAGGGTCTTGAGATTAGAAGAAAAGTTTACTGGAACGTATTTGCAGTGATTATTTTATATAGATTAATATTTTAGGAGATTTCTAATATTTAAAGTTAACAATACTAACCAGATGGAATAGAATTATTGTGTCAGACTTTTGTGTATGATTTCAGTCCATTGAAAAGTGTTTTATGCACAAAATATTCACTATTGGTTCTTGTCTCTTTAGTGTACTAGATCACTGCTCTATTTTTTTCACAGATTTCTGTAGTCTTTAGTCCGTAAAGGACAATTCTAATCATCTGTGCTGTGCCTGACTGTGAAATGAACATCTGCTTAAAAAAGAGCTTTATGTTTTCAATATCATAAATTTTACCAGCCAAAACCAACCAAGCTTGAGAAGTGGATTACTGTGTAACATCAACTATCAATAGCCCTCACTGTATTTATGTGAAAAAAATTTCATCAATCCCAGAGTTGTATTCCAAGATACTAGATTATAAAAATCTTTCAGGAAAAGTAAGGGAAATCTCATAATTGCAGACATATGATATGAAAATATGTCTGGATAAAGTTCAAGAGAATATATGGTTTAGTTCTTCTTTCCATGAGGGTGAAGTAAGCGAATGAGCTGTCTTTTCAAGTATAATGTTCTGTGACTATATATTTTATACTATGTAATGTCATTAATTTATTCTCTAGCTGTCAAACTCTTAGGTGTGCCACATATTCTGTTATGATAGACTAGCATATGCTTGCAACATAAAATGGTATTGTCCCTGCCAGCTCTTTCTTCTAAGCTGGATAGCACTAGCTGTTCAGCAGGAAAGTAGGTAAATGTGGCTCAAATTGTGAGTACTACCAGGCAGAAGACAATTGGCTCTATGTGTTTGGGAAGAGTACAGCTGCAGCTGCAGCTGGTATGGGTTGGTTTTTGTAACACCTGGACTAAACAAAAGTGTCACACTCTCAATCTATGAATCGAAAAAAGAAATATTTAAGAGAGATGGTCAGTCGTGTCTTATGCTTCCCTACCTGGACAGTCTAGACTGGGAAAACTGGGGTTGTGAGATCCTGGAAAGGAGAGGTGCTGCACAGAAGAGAGATTCCCAAAAGCAAGAGGTGGTCTTGGGGAAAATATTAGGGAGGAAGGATTGAGGGAGAAGGAAGGGAAGAGAGGGAGAAGGAAGGGAAGAGAGGGAGAAGGGACGGCAAGGAAGGACGGAATTACAGGGAGTAGAAGGTGAAGATTGTGGCTGGAGAATAAAACTGGGAAATAGGGACAAGTTCCAGAGATGTGTGGACTCAAATGCTGGTGATCCCCAAGAATGGTGTGTACTGATGCAACATTCTGCTCAACTTCCCTGGGTGAGCATCCACCTCCCATCTGGGGACTGGAGACCCAGGGAACCCAGTGTGGCGGGGAGAGACAGTGAGCAGGTATGCCAGTAACTGAGTGAGGTATAAGGGAATATTTCAGGTTTTTAAACTCCGTTAACCAAATCCAGTATGGGTTTACCTCTTGTCATCTTCTTTTAATCAGATTTGGGAATTATTCAAATTTTTTGTACTAGAAAGTTATGTTTGCCTTACTTTAACTTGCATCTGACTTTGACTTGTCCTTTTTAAGGGTTTAGTGCGTTCTTAATGCTTAGTTTTAAAGTTACACTGTACTTAACAAGATTTTAAGAATTGCCTTAGTGTCATAAATGAAAAAGTATATATTTTTCGGTTGTAATAACAAAATCCTTTGATATGTAGTTCTTTGCTCTCTTATAGTTACACAGGACTGAGATTTTCATACATTACTTCAGTTATTATTGTATTCAAGACTGAGCTCATCCAGATGGTTTATCCTACTCAGTCTGTAGTTACATCTGATATATAACCATACTTTTATATTCAACTGTGTATATATGGCTTAATTTATATCCTATTATTTCGCAGACAGAAAAGGCCAGTGCAGTCCAAAATTAATTAATTAAATTATTTAGTTTTGAAGTCTTGTTTCAGAATCAAGAGAATAAGACATAAAATTGGATCTGAAATACCTTGTGACACTCATGTTTTTGATCTTCCTTTCCCTGGAAAGGATTAAGACCTGTATATAGATACCTGAATAGGCAACGACCTCATTATTTTTTCATATTTTGTCTCATATAATTATGTCCTTCTTCAGACACACTTTTGATCTATTTTAACATGCATAAATCATAAATCATATCTGAGTTTGCAGAGCAATCCGACCTTGGGAAAATTGGGCTCTGTCAGGTACAAACTCTATTTCAGAAAGTCAATAGAGTTTTGTAGAGATCTAGCTGCAAAAAAATGTTGGAAATAGGAAGACATTGTTTCTTTTGCAAAGTTTCATATGAAATTAATTTCTGAAGTCTAAGCATACCTAATTTTGTGCAGGTAGAATGTGCTACTAGCAAAAGCTTCCAACAAATACAAAAACTTGGTAATAAAACCTACTAATCTTTGAGTCTCAAAAAATAAGAGGTGAATTCCTCATCTACATGAAACTGGTTCTGAGATTATCCTATTTCCTCTCAGTCCCAAAAGCAATGCACAAGACAGGGAGCAGGGAAGCAAATACAGCTTCCTGTAAAACCTCTTGAGCCTGTATTGCAGAAACCTTAAGACTAGCAAAGCTGTAAGGAAAAAGCTAAATCAGAAGCATTTGATGGTGATTTGATGATCACAGTTTGCCCAAACATGATAATTTATCATGTGTTACAAGAGAACCATTGTCTCGTATATCTGAAAGCATTTAAACTAAATAACAAGTTTCTCCTAGCTGCCCTTTTGGATACCCACAGGTGAAGGAAAGCTTAGGACTTGCATGAACTGAGTATTCTCCACTGAATCATAAGGATTAATTTGGGTGCTGGTGAAATGAGGTGCCATGGAAAATGAGTACTTTCTAAGTCCACTCGCTGGACCTGAAGGAAATGAAGTGATGAAGTATCTCGCTGGGCCATGAGGTCAGCCCCCCTGATTTACACAGAGCATGTGCACAGCAGCTACATTAGATCAGATGAAGTTTTCATCTATCCCAAGACTCTCTGACAGCTACCAACAGCAGATGTTTAGTGAAAAAAAGCAAGAGAAATATTCTTATCCTATTTACAGACAGTAAACATAACCTTCCATCTCAAGCAATTTAGGGAGCTCCTGGCTGATTTTTCTTCAATAAACATGTCTAATTACTTTTTGCGCTCATAGTTCGGGTCTTTCCTTTTTGTGAAAGGAATAAATTCAACAGTTTACTCACACACTATGTGAAAAAATACTCTTTTTTCCTGTTTCTTTAGTTGTGCTTTATAATTTCTTTGGGTGATTCTTAATTTTCATCTTTTCCCAGGTTTACTTTTTTGTAATATCATAATTTTATCGATTTCTATTATAGTACCGTCTTGGGTCACTCTTCCAATAACTCCTTATATTTGAATTACGGAATGTCTTTCACCATCTTTGTTACCGTTCTCACACTTTTTCCAGATTTAGTAAAACCCTTCTGAAAGAAGGAGGTGGTACAACAGAATTGGTGTTTGAGATGTGCATTTATTAATCTACTGATGCAAAGAAAGTTTTGAGCCCTTCCTCAGCAAAGAGAATTTTGGCCTAGTAATACGAGTCTACACACATCAGATACTTTATAATAATTATTATTCTATCATAGAACCATAGAATCATAGAATATGTTGAGTTGGAAGGAACCCATTAGGGTAGTCGAGTCCAGCTCCTTGCCTTTCTCAGGACACCCCAAGAATCACAGCATGTGTCTGAGAGAGCTGTCCAAACATTTCTCAAACTCTGTCAGGCTTGGTGCTGTGACCACTTCCCTGGGGAGCCTCTTCCAGTGCCCAACAACCCTCTGGGTGAAAAACATTTTCCTGATATTCATCCTAAACCTCCCCTGTCTCAGCTTCAACCCATTCCCTCAGGTCCTGTCACTGCTCACAAAAGTGATGAGATCAGTGCCTGCTCCTCCTCTTCCCCTCACAAGGAATTTGTTGACTGCAATGAGTTCTCTCCTCAGTCTTCTCCAAGCTGAATACGCCAAATGACCTCACCCACTTCTCATAAGGCTTCCTCTCCAGACCCTTCACCATAAGAAAACATCTAGTTTTAAATTAAATTTAATTTGTCCCATTTAAGACTGGATCATATATGTTTATATATGTATACTTGTGAAAATACTCAGTAGAAAGGCTCAATTCATCTGAAGAAGGTTTTTAGTACTGATTCCTTATGGTATTTTCTGATACATCCTTGTTGGGAAAATTATTTCTTAACTGTGAATTTATGCTTTTCAATTAACAAAGCCAAGCTAGTGGTGGAGATTTTATCCAGGTATATTATTAGTGGTCAGAAGTTATAAATCTGTCTGGATTCATAAGTGGTACTTTATTTTAATCCATTAAATTGGTACTGCTTTAGTGTCTCTTTAGTTGTTTCAGTACTTCTGGCAGCATTAAATTTATTATAAAAATGAGCTCCTAGTTGTGAATAGTGCATGGAAGTATGCAAGCAGACAGATAAATATTTATGTTTGAGTCAAATGTATTTTATTCTTTTACACCCTTCTTCAACAACCTTAAGACAGATGAGGATTAACCTTTTGATTTATGTACAACCATTGCTAGCAAACTTATAGTAACATTCCACATTCCCCTGCTCCTGGCTTCTCATCCCTATTTCTCTTCCCCTCTTTTGGTGATCACACATCCAAAAGATCTTTGGGTGGAGCTACTTTGGTGCAATGTTGTGTTGTTCTGGAGGCAGTGTCTTTATACATGGATTTTCTTGGAAGCATCCCGGTTCTGTTTATAGGAAATTGCACTGGTGTGGCCATACCACAGGTGTGAACAGACTGCATTACTTTCCTCCTCTGGGTCTTCAGGGTGCATACCTTGTATACTCCTTTTGCAGTCAGGATATATCTTGCAGGAAATTTTCATTAATAAATCCAGCTCACCTCAGGAAATCTTAAACTCCCCAGTCTCTACTTTGAGCACCCTTTGTTTCTCTTTAAACATGTTAAATGACTGTTGCTTCATGAAAACTCTCTTTCCAGGGAATACACACATTTACTTCAGGTCTGATCTGTGGAGGAAGGGAAGGATTGAAGCTGGCTACTTAGTGGATTTTGTTTCTTTTTGTCTGATTTGATAAGATTTTTGTCTCAGACAGCGTGAAGAGGTCTTGTCCCTTTTTTGATGAAATTCAATCACAAATTTTCGAGGAATTCCTTCCCATTTTCTTGCATGTTATGGATGTTTAATTCTGAATGGCAGCGGTCACCGAAGAACATTTCTTCCCTACATTCCCTTGGTTTTAATGACACCAAGCTGGAAAGCATAGAGTATGGGAGACAATGCTGTTAGCATTTGTGTCTCATTTAGCATGCCACAAGATTTCTTGTGATAAGAACATCTAGTTTCAGGTTTTTTGGTATCTGTTCTGCTCACTTGTTGCCATGCCCATACCATGTCTTACAATCTGTCCGGAGAGTACTGAGGGTGGTAGGTCACCATCTCCTATTTTAGAACATTGCAATGCTTTTCCACAACATACTCTTCCTATGAATTGAACTTGAATTGGTCCAAGACTCATTAAAAATATCAGATATTTACATTTAATTCAAAATCACGATATGTTAGTTGACTGCAGAATGACAACAAAATATTTGGTTTTTTATCTCTAGAAAATTCAATCCTATCATGTATCTGTAAGAAGATTTAATGTAAATATAAGAACTAAACCAATGAGTTAGATATTAATGAATCCTCATTTAATACTGTGTGAATTTCTCAACACCCTTATTCAATAAATGTAAACTCTAAGGGTCTTAAACCCCCCCCCCCCATAACGATCAAGAGGAAAAAAGCTCTACTATGTTTAAGGCAAAGAAAAAAGGACGTGCTAAGTAATGTTACCTATATCAAAGGTGGGGGGGAATCTAGGATTCTTTAGGAGTTCTGCCGGTGTGAATATGGGGAACAAAGAGCCTTGAAATGGCTTCAACTCATTATGTAATTAAAAATAACAAAGATGTAAGTGGGCATTAAGAGAAAAATTAATTATTTGTAACTGTAGATCTCTAACTTGAATGCTCTGAGTCATTACTTACTAGATACTTACCAGATTCTCACAGGAAAGCTCTTAGAATCCCACATGAACTGGACAATTTGCACAGTGTGAATATTTCTGGTTCACTGTTGAAAATTTGTAAGGGTGTTTGTGCACCTGCATCTTATTCATCAGGGGTCTGTATGCTGATATTTTTTAATCAGCAAATCAGACCTAAACAGGAATTAGGCAAATAATTACCTTCATGGCTCTGTGACTGCATAAAAAAAAAAAAAAAAAAAAAGAGAAGAAAATCTTCATGTAAGATACTAGCCCATTTTTCTCTTTAAATATATGCACAGAAATATGATTGACAATTAGGAGAAAATAAGGATTTGTGCTGAAAAGAAACAAAAATTTACTAGTAACTACAGTTGAAAAAAAGCAAAATCTTAATTGAATTATCTTTCCTATGATCAGACCTGATGCAGAAAAAAGAGTGATAAAAACAGAATGAATTTTTTGACGGTGTGGGAATACTTGTGCTACCTGGATACTTGAGAGATGCATAATATGTGTAAATAAGAGATTAGAAGCATAAAAACACATTGGGATTAAATTTTGAACACAAGATTCATAAAAGCAAAACTACAAAAAATCAAACTCTTAAAGAGTTAAAGAGAAAACAACCTTATAAAGTTGATGAAAAAGTATTTTAGAAATAGTTTTAGGATTTTTTGTGAGATATGAGCACAAAGCTATTTGTTGACTTGATTGCCATGCCACGGTAACTTTGTCTCTGCCGAAACAGAGGTTTTTCATTTTCTTCACTCTGTGACCTTTTAAAATTGCAGGAGTTCAATGGCAACCAGTTTGGAACATCCATCATCCTCATTGCAGCTGCTCCAATGTCCCTGAGTACATAGGTGCCGAAATGGGAAAGAAATTAGCAGTTCATTTGTGAAAAGTGTGCTTTCTTCTCCATGTGCCTGACAAGACTTCTGCCTCCATGTGTCTCTTGCAGATAAATCAGCATTCATACTTCACTGCACAAAGCCTACATAAAATAGCAAAAGCATAGAGTAAAATATCTGGAAACAATGAAGAGAAGTACAGAAAATTATTTCAAGTTACTGAAACAAAGAAAAAGTGAACAATCAACATTACAGAAAAATATACATATTTCAATGACAGGTCAATAAATAACATATACAGAATAAAATTTTCCTATATATAGTATTCAATTAAGAAATTAAACATTAAAAATTAGAAAATGAAAAATTAACATTAAAAATAGTAACCATAGAATCTTTGCCACAGTTCTGTCACTCCAATTTAACTTACGCAATATTTAAAAGAAAAATAAATAGTATTTAGCTCAAAATACTAGTCACCTGAAGCTGTTTAAAGACTCATACTGTACAGTGAGCATTTAGCTCCATCCTTAGACCAAAATCCCATTTCATCATTTTAGTGGCTTTGGGTTTTTACTAGTTCCTAAAGATGCTTAGCAGAAATAAGTCCAGGAAATAGCCTTTAAGTGTAGTAGATACAAATTATTCAGAACAACAGGGATTATCATACTTTCATAAGTAATTTGTGGTTCCCTATGTGCTCTGTATTGTGTCTGTGGCTGTCTAGTAAATGTAGTCTTTTAAATGGGGAGACAAAACCTTCATAGGTTTGTTCACTTTTGGAGGTTACTCCAGTGAAGGGACTTCAGGCTCAAGTGCCTGATTTGGGCATGTGTAGTGTATCACAGACAAGATTATCAAGAAGTATTCTCCTTTACCAAATTTTCAGCGTGCCTGACCTGATTCTGACACTCCCTGTGGCCTGACCTGTGTACGCCACAACATATGCTGTTATGTAGCACACAGGCTGCAGGTGGTGGGGATGGTAGTGTGTCCCCAGGCACCTTAGTGTGAGAGAGGAGAGAAGGAGGAGGTGGTTTCAGAGAGCTTTTGGAGGAAGGCATAGACACCCCAGGAAGGGTATTATGACAGAGCCAGAAGGATACAGGGATGCAGCCAACAGCACTGGCTGTCTTCCATGTCTGGGTTGCCAGGTGGCACCTCCACTGTCTGGCCAGAGTGTCTTGGTAGTCTGGAAAGACAGTAGAATGCAGTTTCGATGATAAGATACACAAGGTTTCTATAGCTGCATCTCTTAGTCTCTGCAGTGATATGGGCATGATATTAAAGTGTACAGATCCTGTGCTGGTCATAGCAGTGGCAACCATGACCTCCTTCTGATTCCCACAGCTATACTCAATAACAGTTCTTGCCAGGTGTGGCTGTTGCAACCTGGGCTGCTCAAGTCTCTTGAGTATCCACCTCTGGCGTTTCTCAGGAGACTAGCTCTGCCACTGTGGAGAACGACAATACGAGCAACAGCATGTTCCACAGCTATGGCCTCAACAGGCCAGGTTCTCTTAAGTCATCCTCCAGTGTGTCCTGATAGTATAATGTACCCAGAATAAAATCGTGTCTCATAAGACATAACTCCGGATGTGCTGGAACAGACCGGGTTTAGATACAAGAAAAGCTGTAATTGTAGTCAAAATCAATGTTGCACTGAATTCAGTGGGAAAACTCTATTTTAGCGCATGGCACCACACTATATTGTGATTGCTGAGAACTCTACAGGTGCACATGAAAAAAGCATTACCTCAGAAATGGCATACTGGCATCAATAATTTTCTGTTCTGAGCTATTGTATAACTTCAGGTTTTCCAGGTTTTTGGGGAACCAGGGACCATATTTTCTCGTCTTATGAAGGTAAACTTCAGTTGTAGTAAGATAAAGTATCATTCTCTAAGAGTCACCTAGAGAGCTGTATGTCTTAATATGTGGAAACATTAGGTTTAATATTATGGAAAAGTTCATGATTCCATTGAAGATTTAGATGTTTCACTTTTCCTTACATTGTATACAGGCCTCAGTAAATCTTTAATTTAATAATTTCCTGTTTAAAAATTGATGTTTCAGCTGCAAGTCCTTTATATTCATATTTTACAAAATTATTAATAGAAGAATTCTCATCTATGAAGATGCTAACTGAGTCAGTGTTTTGGTCAAATTATTTTTAAAACTACGGGCGTATTATAAAACTAAGTTTTATGTGGGGAGGTGAAAATTTTCCTGGACTTTGTCTCCATAAAGACTGATTAAGACCCAAAATAGTTTGAGGCTATTAATACTGCAAATTTTTGTGCTAGACATTGCAGAAACTTTAGCATCAAACGGGCAATTAAAGAAGAATCAGAAAGTAAATCTTATAAGCTTCTAGCTCTTGGAATTCCCTAGAGTCATCAGTACTAAAAAATTGTTTTCCATGTTCCTGAAAAACTCTTACCAGTGAAAAACTGTTATTGAAAAGAAGATAGTAATAAATATGATTCCATTTTTCTTATCAACGTCCAATGTTCATTCTTATGAATGATCCCAGAACAACATTCTTCTGATTACCAACATTAAATACATTGAAAGTACACTTTTATGGTTTTCAGTTGTGCCACTCCTTATTACTCATCTTGCCATCATCAAGTAGTAACAATGTTTTTATCTTCTTTAAGGCCCCAAAAAACTCACTTGATGAGGGTTTTAAAAGGACTTACAGTTGTTCATACACTCTGAGTGAGACACACAGGAGAAATACTGAAAAGATATTCTCAGGAGGTAAAAAGAACAAAACCTGACTTGCCTGGCAACTTTAGAAAATCAGAGAACTTTGGCAAAAGATTTTGTGCAACATTCAGTCAACATAAATACTCAAAGTATTAACTTGCCCATTTAACTTAGCAAACTCTAAGCCCATTCGATTTTAAGTTACTCAAAAATTCTGAGAAGAGGGAATTAGAAGAAGAAGAAAGAGAAAGAGATAAAGACAGAAAATATATAGAAAAGGACACATATAGATACCAACTCCTGGGCTCCATCAGTATTCAGCCGATAGAAATTCCAAGAGGAGGTAGAGTCGAGACGCGTGCTCACTTCGTGCCTTAAATATCCCTTGGACTCCCTGGGCCCTTCCCCCAGGTGGGACTTCCGGTCATTTGGCCACTTGGGGGCTGGACTGGGGCTCCAGGCGTGGGGTGTGGAGAATTGCCTTCTGTGTGCCAGGGATTGCCAGGCTGGAATACAGGCTCTGGGGTGGGGACTGCAGGACAGGGGATCACTTCACCAGAGCAAGGCCTGATCAGCCCCTTCCTCCCCACCTACACACCCCAAAATATCTTGAGACATCAATCTTTCCAGCCTCTCACATCTTCATGGATAAGAATGCTATAATGGGCTTTTATGTGCTTTGTTTTTCAATTTTGGGATTTGGATTTTTTCATTTTCCTTGAGTCTCATGGGAGCAACATGAGAAATATTTTTGCCACAGTCAGCAAACAGCATTTAGGAGCAAGGACTGTGCCTCTTGAAGGTATATTTAAAGCTCTTTTAATTCAGGGCTTTCTGAATTTATTTGAATATTCAATGCCAGCACCTTGGGGAGCTCCATAAATTTAGCAGAGATTTATTTTCAATTTTGCAAGATGGTAGATGTACTGTTTCCAAGATCATGCTACAAACTGACAGATACCCTCCAGCTATTATAAAAAACCCCAATATTTATTAGGCAAAAAAACCCCAAACCCAAACAAAAAACCCAACCCAAAAAAAGCCAACCCAAAAAAACCCACAAGACTTGTTATTGTGCCAAGTGTCTGAAGAGGAAAATAAATGTGATTCATGTTCAAAAAGGAAGTAACCCCTTTACTCACTCCTTCCTGAGCCCAAACACCTTCTGCAGTGCTGTAAAGTAAATGAATGCTGGAATTAGAACATGGGCAGCCTTGCATATACTTTGGACTGGACTCTTTTCTGTATAGGCAGCAAAGCAGAACTGCTTAAATCTTTCCCTCAAAGGAATATTGTGTCCAGAGAGGCACACATCTGAAAACAGAATTTATTTGAATGTGTTTGATAGCATTAGCATAGAGATGATGATGATGATGATGATGATGATGACGACGACGATGATAATTAGTATTAACAATAACACTTGAAAAACCCCAACAAGCTGAGATATCTCAGTTGGAAAAACCCTTTGAACATCTGTGCTCTATAATGTATTCTTATACTCTGTGAACCAAATACGTGCAACTAACATGAAGAAGACAACAACCCATGGCTGAAGTGCAAAAAGTAGATTTATTCCATTATGTTTTTGGCTGGATGATTCTAAAACACTAACGGAGACACATACACTTCTAAGCTCATTTTAGCAGGGGCAAAAGCGGTGGGGCCCGATCCCTGCATTACATATCAAAGGGCCTGAAGCACATGCAATCTTTCACCAGTGGTATTTTACAATCTCCAAACCCTCTTACCTCCCTTTCCCCTTTTATAAGGAGGCCCCAGTCTGTGGAAAAGCCTCTTAAGTCTTTAACAACATCCTGTTATCTACTCTGAGAAAATTAATTTCTTTTTCAGCGGACAGAAAACAGTCCAAAGCAAACACAAATATGTGAATTCTCTCACAATGAGTATTTTTTAACATGTCCCAGATGCAAGGTTGGTCTTTGAGGGAAAACAATTCTAAAACCAACTTATTTTTCTCTCTCCTCACCAGTCTTCTGTTTTTCAACCCTTTTTTTCCCCACACATAGTATTTAAAAGAAAGGATAATCTGCCTGTGGTACTGACATTGATAATTGTTTTGTTAGTTAGAGATAGTGCTCAGTGATGTGTTCATTTAGTCAGGTGTTAAGTGAGCAGTTAACCACGAAATTCAGACAAGGATCACAGAAAATCCTGCTATTGGTGCTTGAAGGCACATCTGTGTTTTCGTCAGGTGGTTTAAAAATGATGCCTCTGAGTCAGAAAATGAAGGTATGGTCTGGGGAAGATCCATTTAATTTTCTAACTGAACATTATGGGTATCTTCAGGTTTATAAATACTTTCTGAATTATTATCTTCAGTGACCATGGGTATGGTATGGCCAGAGAGCTGTACAGATAATGGCACTTAAGTAACCAGTATGTGGCCAGTTGGATTGCTTCCCTTCTTTTCGGCAGCTAATGTACACTCCCTTGTTGTGTACCCTTGGCTGATAGAAATCAGTGTCTCTTTATCAGCTCAGTTATTCAATGGCTCATAATAGAACTCTTTGGACTTAATTTCTTTGATCTTATAGAATGATGAAATGTTGTTTGTTTGGAGGGGGGAACAAAAGGATTCTTAATGAAGAGATCTTACGGATTCCTTTGGCTCCCACTCTCATCACTAATTTATCTGAACCCCAAACATGAACAAGTGAGGGCAACACAGAGTGCGTCACTGGCACTATTCTGACTCAAATAATATAGTTTTGAATTAGTGTAGTCTTCTGCTCCCTCTGACTTCGTACATTTGCTTATTAGAAAAGACTGAGACATTTGGAAATACCACAACATGGTTAAACATCAATGCTTCTAATGATAATTACTGTTAGAAATATGTGTCTATACATCAAAGAAACAGACTAGACATATGTAAAACAGCAAAAAGACAACCTCAGCTGTCTAAGGGTCACCAGGTTAGCCAAGAGGTACAGACATGGTGGTAAAGAAACAAAGGGAAACATAGATTTGGCAAAAGCTGTCCCTGTATTAGCACAGCCTTAAAATAGCTGTCGTAATTTTACTTTCTTTTCTGTCATATCTCTTTCAAGAGATATTTGTTCAACATTATATTAATTCTAAAATGGAGATTTTATTTTTGCCAGATAGTAAAACATCCCTGCTGAAACCCAGTAACTACAATATTTCTTGATGGAAAGTGCAAGTATAGTCACAGTAGAATGTGATTGGTCGTATTTGCTTCACACTGCCTTTATGGAAGTGCATTTGGCCTCCTGAGACATGCCAGAAATCTTAAAGAAATATTATATTAGGATGAAGATAGTGGTGAGATATATGGCTATTTTATAATATTCACTTCAAATGACTTTTTACTCCTGGAAATAAAAGTTTTCCTGTCTTTATTAAATTACATTTAATTTAATTAAATACAGTTTTAAGAATATTGTTCCACTGTGAATCTGGCGATTATATACTTTGCATAAGCAACACCTTAATCAAGTAAATTTTAATTTCAATGATTATATAAAAATTAATTTATAAGATAATAAACTATATTTCAGTGTAGTTTTTTTATCTTGAAAATTATACTGATTCTTCCCCTTCCCTGGGGAACTGATATACTTCAGAGACAGAGACAAAACAGAAATTAGTTTTCCTTCTAGATTAGGTTATTTTGAAACATGCAGAGAAAAAGAGACAGGCAGGCTTTGTGTGCCCTCTATTACTTCATGTACAGCAGCCACTTTCTAACAATGGAAAACTAAAACATACAGAACTCTCATTTTAATTCAGCATAGAAAGAACCAGAAACAGGATAGCATAAATTCTATTATGTTAGACATTTCACTCATTTTATGGTCAATAGGTGATATGAAGATCAGCTCTTTTCTACTTGTTGTATTTCATCTTTATATATTGTCAGATTTTTTTCAGGAATGGATGCAAAGAGAAAATCTCAAAAGCCTTCAGTTTGTATTTGACTTCATCAATGACCTGCAATAGTAAAAAAACCTGAGGCACTAACGCTTGCTTGCTTTCTCAGTGCACAGATATATTGATAGCTGTTAACAAGCAGCTGATGCATTCAAGTTATCAAGAAATTAAAAGTAAAGTGTGAAAACAAATGTCACTTTTCTCCTTTACGTTACATTTCAATAATTTTGGGGATTATGCACATTGACCAGATTAAGATTGCAGATAGCCCTTGGTTACTTAATTTCATTTCTGGATACATACATGTGTGTTTCAGAATGATGAAGAAAACACAGAATGACAAAATGAGAGCTCTCCTTTTCTGAATCTGGTTTCCTCTCTGTGTAATGTATAGGAAAAGGACGTATTGGCACAGATTTAACACTAGATTTCATTCGTGGTTATTGCTCAGTCATCAGGCTGAAGAGATGAGAGAGAGAAACTGGTTAAGATAGCTCACTCTGATGGTAAAACTAATTATTAAATTGGGGTTGGATTCATGTCAAGGGTGGTGACTGTAGTAAATAAAGAGGGAGAATTAGACTGCAGTTAGAAACAATTTGGGTGATTAAAAAGGGACAGAAAGGCCTTCTAGAGTGACTGAAGAGCTCAAAGTGAATAAAAGGGCATATAGGCTAGCAGTCACCAAATGCACACAGAATCACAGAATCCAGTATATTGTGGTACATGTGTGTGTGTACAGGGTGTTTATTTCAATGAGTTTTCTAGGCTACTTTGGTTTAAGTTTTAGGCAAGCAGCTAAGTTCAAAACACCTGTCTTTACTAAAATTCCAAAATCTATTTCTGTTGAGACTGAAATTTTCAATAAAGGAAGTGCAGAAAAAAAAGAGAAAATCAGGAAAAAAGGGTTGTATTTTCAAAGGTAGCATTTAGCAATATTTTTCAACTAGAAAAAGAAACCAGTACTCCGTAATCTTACAAAGACTAAAAAGGATTTAAACACAGAAAAGAATGGAGTATTCAATCTATTGACTCTTCCTAATAAAGCAGGATTCTTCTCTTCAATCTATCTTTGAATCTAGCTTTGAAGGTTTCAACAGAATTTGTACTTGTTTTCCCACTCTTTCCAATTTATTTTTCTTTTTTCTTCCTTTTCCATTGGCTTTCTTTTGATGTTTCACAGTCTTTCTTTTCATTTCATGTTACTGTTGCTGTGGAACAATATTTACACACAAAATGCTGTTTATATGTAAAGTAAACCTGTATAAGGTATTGGCAGAGGTGTGGATTATTGGTCTGAAATGAGAAGACTTCTGCACCATTTCATTCCCACAGATGAGGTTCTTTCCTTTTAGCACCTTATGATACATCCATCTTTGTCAAAACCTATTTACGATAAATTAGCTCAGGCATATTTCCTTGGTGATTCAAGTCCTAGTTTATTACTCCTCATTACTTGATGTTCCACTCAATTTAATCACATCTGCATACTGAGAAATTGTCCTTAGACTCATTATTCTAGTTGTACTATGATATGCTTGATAAAACCAAATTCTTAGCTATTTCTACACAGTTTATCATTGTATATGTAAACTATGTTCTTTATGCCAGATCTAACACCATATCTTTGACATCATTATCTTTTTATTTGAAATTTATGAAAGCAGTATGTTAAAAGTGGTGTCTGCAGTAGAATGCCAGTAAAAGTTGCCAGGAATGTGAAAGCTGTAGTTAATTCTTGGCCCATTTTCCCAGTTATTCTTTCAGCTATTTCGAGACAGGATGATTTGAAAACAAGTTTGTTAGTGCCAATCTCCAGACATCTTTCCTGAAATGAAATCTTTTGGCTAATGGGACTGAGGTCTGATGGCTATAATTAGTGACAACATATAGTTTATATTCTTGCCACTCACATATTTTTGCAGTGTGGTCTGGGGTCATTATGTACGTAAGCTCACCTAGAGGTAAAATGTACACAGCAGCACAATACCTAGTGTATTTTAGGAAAATTCTCTACTTTCTCATGTTGAAATACTTTGGTTTCTGTAAGAGGAGCCAAAACTTAAAGACTTATCCCTGATTATTTCATATTCTTTAGAAAATTCATGTCTGAATCTAAACTGTCACTGAAAACAGTTACTGTAATTGGCAGCCCATGCTTTTCACCAGGATAGCTCTTCATCGGTGTGCAATAGCAAGAACTTCTTGGGATACTGTCATAGTTGTCATTCATTTGATACCTGTGGAGTCACAAATCTTTGTTACCAAATTTTTTTCCTATACAGTGTAATGAAGGCTAAGCTAAAAACTAGAGCTATATAAATGAATCTCCATACTAAAAGTATATCATCTAAAAGTTGAAATTTAGGAATTCTTCTCTCAGTTTTCAGTTAAACAATTAACTTAGGTTGCACGTGGCAAGATCTGGATATCCACTCGAGTTTGCATGAACGAGTCTTAGGCTCACTTCAGTTTTATGGTTTTCATTGACTTCTAAATGCTTTGATGTTTAGAGTTTTACTCAATAGCAGCAGTAATAAATAGATCTATTGTATTTTCACTGCAATGAAAAGCTACTTCCTCATTACAAAATTTGTGGTAATATAAACATTATCTAACAAAGACATTTTCTGAATCTGCAAAAAATTGAAATTGTTTTTTTCAGATTTTTAAAAAATATTTTAGTATTTCATGGTTCCAAAAGGGAAAGTAACATATAGGACACTTACTGCAGGATTTTTATTGTCCCAGAAATAAAGGAATAATCCAATTCTCAGATTTCTGTAACAAAAAAAGCTGTAGCTAATATATTGACTAATATTTTTCCTGGAACGAGAAATTCCAGAATTTGGTGATCATTCTGTCGTTGTTTCTTGATGGGAAATAAACTCAAGACATCTGAGAGCATCTGAGGGCAGATTAGGATTGGATTTTCAGTTTTCCTCCTCAACCTACTTTTCTAACTAGTAAATAATCAATTACATGCTGTCATCATGGGTCAAAATAAGCCAACACATTCTAGAAGGTTCATCAAACTTTTCTCATAAACCTTGAAGTTGTGTGTGATGAAATATATACTCAGATCCAATAGTAAGGTAACAACAAAAAATCAGTGATGGGACATTATTTTTGCCTGTAATGAGAAGATTTTCCAAAAAAAAAAAAAAAAAAAAAAAAGCATAGGCAGAAGAGAAGCCAACACATTAAAATCCATGAGTGTACATTCTGTGTACATTCACAGAGCTGCGCCAAGAACTCTACTGGTCTAATTTCTGTCTTTTAAATTTGACCTAATGGAAGAATACATGTTTTAAAAAACATTCAATAAAGGGATTCTTATAAGAGTTTATTGGATTTCAATATTTCAGAATGGTCCTGATAGGACACTGTATTGATATAATTTGTCATTAAGTCATCAATAAAATATATTCTAATTCACAGCAATCACTATTCAGGTTTATCCTTTACAATAATAGTTCCAAACCTCTTAAACTGGTACTCAGGAATATGTAAACTATTCTGTACCAAGTGTTCATTGCATATAGCTAAAATACTGGATATAGATGATACGCATTATAATAGGTATTGATTCTCTGATCAGCAGCACGACTCTTATTCTTGTCTTATGAAAATATAGGAAATAAATTAAAACATCACTATCCTCTGAGATTTTTATTCTCTTTTATTTGCTTTGTATGGTATATTTTCATTATTGATAATTTGGCAATAAGTCAAAAGAGTCAATCAATGTTTACCTTATTATCCATTCAAGTTTTGCTCTGTACAGAAAATGGCTGATGATGTATTAAGCACATGATTTTTTTCAGTGGATTTCTAATCAATATGGCAGTAGCAGAAATTAGTGGGTTGAATTCAGTGACTATATCATCATGTTTGAGACACAGCAATTCATTTTCCTCACGAGCATGTTTATTTTATCTTCCCTTTCTTTTGGTTGAAATGAACAAAGGCAATATAAAGAACTACAAGATACACAGACAACTCTAACTAATATTATGAACACTTCAGACATTTCGAAAATGGTTTCTGTTCAGTACAGCCTTGTCTATGCTTATCTCTTTCATCAAAACCTGAAAGAAATTGAAAGACAGGCTAATTAAAGAGAAATTCAGAGACTTGAGAGTATGGATTGAAAGACTAATTACAAGTTTTTCAATACTCCCCTTTGTTTCTGTTTTTCATTTGTACTTTTCCTTCAGAAAAAAATGTCAATTTCTACTAGAATTAGCTAATAATGTTTAGTTTCTCATCCTACATTATAATTTTTTTTTCTTTATGTCTTTGGGGCTTTGACATCCTGTTAAGCAAAAAACAAAGTGAGGGAAATATGATTGTGTAAATTTGATGGAAAAGCTGTGTTCCACTGCTCAGTTTTATAAATTATGCACAAATATTGACTTACGTATGCTGTAAGACCTCCTAGAATAGGGCCCCAGCATGTGCATCTGTTGAAAGAGCCTGCCAAAAAAAGTGTGTTTCAGCCTCCAACATGTAAAATATGCATATTCAATTACAAAAAATCATGACATCATTTCAAAAAGGTTTCAGTAACTTGCTGCAGTCCCCAGGAAGCAATAACTTGCATGCCAACAACTCATGTAAGTTTTATGTATCTATTTAACTTAAACAACAACACCAAAAATAAATTAACATTGCTGCATGGCATTTCTCGCAACACACAATGCACTGGAATGCCCTCCAAGGAAGGTTCTTGCACATAACAATGTACATGCAAGCATCTGTCTCCTTCATGCACCATTTTGAGAGTAGGACAGACAACAAAAAGCACACAGGTTCAAAATGCACTTTTTTCCCAGATGTTTTTCTTTTGGATACCCTTTTGCTATAGTGTACTTGACAGTATTTTTCTCCAACTTCCTGAAAAGAACCAAAACTGTAACCCTGAATATTTATGAAAAGGAATGCATGCTTTGAAGCATTACCTTTGGCATTTTCTTTCCATGCCAACATTGAAGTTATATTTTGGGATTGAACAAATGTTTAATGTATACACAACCCTCTGAATAAGAATATGAACTTTCCTTTCACGGACAAAAAAAATGTCTTGTACTCACATTTGCTGTTCTTCTCAGTTCCTCTGTGCCATTCCTATGCATCCTACAGTCTCTACCAAATGAGTAGCAATAGAACAAAAACTCCACCTCATACCTAAAATAAATATAGATAGGCTGACCTAACTACAGGCATACTTTTAATGAACACAATTTTGAGTGTTTCGTACAGCCGTAATCTAAGATTAGAAACATATGGTTCTGGTGGTAAATTAGCACTATGAAGATATATGGCAGTGAAAATTTCATGACATTTTCAGAACACATAAAGTACCCTGGGCTTAGATAAATTCAGACCTAGCTCATTTTGAAACATGAAGGTTGTAGCCTTGTCAAAACAAGTTGGAATAATGATAACACTATAATGATTTATTGGAGTTCTTATGAGGAATAATAAGGAGAGTTTTAAATTATCATCTGTGTTAGTGTTTCATCTGCATGGGAATCATATAGAATTATGTTTGAGAATAATAAAGCCTCAGCAGAAAGGCCAAATTATTACCATGATAAAAAGACAAAATCCTGTGAAACCATTTAATTTCATTTCAATAGATTTTTTCCTCTCTGAGAATATTTATTAAGGGGACAAAAAACAATGGTTTTGGAAGGTAGCTTTATCTTAACGGCTCCACCTGCCTCAGTGCAGACCTGGATCTATGGATGCAGAGCACTGCACCAGTATAGGAAGGACATTGTTTGAGCAATTCCACTCTTATTGACTTAGTGCATATGTGCTTCAGAGATCCTTTTTCAATCTAATTAACATTTTTCAAAGAGCTGTATTTCTAGAAATACAGAGCATATAAATCAGTCCAAACCCAATTTTGAACTCACGTTTTTTAAAGTGAATACTTTCTGGGAATCAGAATTTACAATACCTGTAAATTGAAGACCATATGTGTTTGACTGATAATTTCCATTTTGCCTTGATTTTGTTGTGCCTACATGCCAAAGAATTTAGGGGCTAAGGGACTCTTTAAGAGTCTCTGTGGCTCAAATACTTTATTATTAAATTTAAATGGGAAAAACAAAGGGTAAAATGACAAGGACCAAACACCTATGGTAGGTCTCTCCCACCCAGGACTGAATGCCAGTATTTGTAGAAAAAGTGGGTCCATTGGCCAGACTAGGCTTTGATCAAGTAAAGAAGAGTTCTGCAGGAGCTATGAAAGCTATACCAAGAATTTAGATTTTGTCTACCTTTCAAGCATTAAAAGCTTCATTTGTTAATTGGTGATAATAGTTACCTTGGAAGAGTTGAACAAGGCTTTTGCTTTCCTTTTGACAGATTAAAAGCAAAGAATGGGATCTTACTAAAGGAGATGGAAAGACAGACTTCATATAATTAAATGCAGATATTTTGCCTATCTTCTGTTTAGCCTGGTTTAATTGGAGCTTTTTAAGGCTTCAGAAATGGATGAAGGAACTTTGATCAGCATGTTTAATTCTCAGCCTATCGTCAGTGGAAAAAAGAACAATGTTTAAACTCCCCTCTACCTGTCAGTAGAATGAAATCTAATGAGTAGGAAATGTATAGGAAAGCTGGGAGAGAAAAAAAATCCAAACATATGCATGGGAAATATTTCCTTCACAAAAAGATTTACTGAATATTTTTTTAGTGATTCATATGATCTAAAACAAATGGAACCAAATTAAAAATGGGTTATTTGACCCATCTCTGAAGAAGATTCATAGAGTAGGCTCTACAGTAAATTACTAAATCCATTTTTATCTTAAATTTTCAGAACTAAAATATTTGAAAATAATAAATATGAGGCCAATTGTCACCAAACAGATGAGAATGTTATGGAAATATCACAGGTGACCAGAAGGAACCTAAATAACCTTGAAATTAGATAGCCATGAAATTTAGTAAGAAAATTATATGCATACAACCAATAAAACTAAGAATTTCAATATTCTGGAAATAAAGACACAAAAGATTGTGTTATCCCATTTATATCTCTCAGGACTTCTATCAGACTATGAATGATAGTGGTAGCTGAGGTACAGTATTAGAAAATGATATAGCAGAAGTTGGGGAAAAGGAGAAAGTTCAAGAGGGAAAGGGACAAGCTCACTCTGTATAAACTAAACAGTTTATTTAAAAATTGGAAGATATACTACAAATGTTTTTCCCTCATTATGATCAAGCCTGAAGAATATTACTAACTACATAGCAAATGAGCAGCCCATCTGGATGTATGTAGCGGGTTGAGTTCGAAACCAAGCAGAAACACCAATTAAATGTAGTGGTTTTGATTCAAAATATCCATTATTTACTTATTTTCCTTCTGTGAGATAAGAATTAGGAGAAAAGCAAAGCAGGCACAAACCTTAAACAGTTGCAGTACAATGAAAGAGCTTTATTACTAACAGAATTAAAAGTAAAGAGAAAACAACAAAACAAAATTAAAGTAAATTCCCCCCCCCCCCCCCCCCCCTTTTCCAGCACTTCTCTCCTTTTATCCAGCTCACACAAGGGATAACAGAACATGGGATGTTAGTCAGTGTTGCAGTTCTTGAAAAGTCTTTCTCTTATGCTTAAGGAAGAAAAGGTTTTCCTTCAATTGCACATGGTTCCCAAACTGCCACCAATAGCAGGCCCGCCCGGAAACAAACAGTCTGCTGTGTGTAGAACATCTCTCCCATGAAGAATTTCACAGTTCTTTCATACTACAAAACATGGGCCATCACATGGGGTTATTCATCTTTTTAAGGATAAGTTATTTTGGCCTGCACACAGAGGCTTTTCTTCGCCACAAGTCTCTAACAGCCTCTCACTACTTCTATATAGCCTGACATAGGCACTCTTCACAAACTTCATAGGCACACGAGGATACTCCATCCCCCCATGTTCTTCAAATGGATTAAAGAGACAAACAGTTTGTGGTATTACAGTTTCTTACCACGGCATGCAAGAAGGTTTCTTTTAAGCTGCGCGCCAGAATCGCGGCACCGCCCTCTTCTCTCCTGTCGCCATTTCCAGCTCCGTCCCACGTGACTCACTTCTCTTTCTCTCTGACTCTGAAGCCGCCATGTTGAAGGGTGTTCTTGTTCGGGCTTGACGGTGGGGAAAACCTCGCTCCCTCTGTGCTGCTGGCTGCACGGTGTCCTCTTCAGTTCAGCACGAAGTGTGCTGGCTGCAGACAGGAGGCTCTGCTGGCTCCCGTTGACTCCGCCGGCTCCGCATGGAGAGGAGAGGGACCCGCCTGTCCCCAGAAGCTGCGCTGGATGGGTTTAGCTGTGAGCAGTCCATGGCTGGTTTTAGCTGCCTGCGGCTCTGGGACAGTCCCCCCCAGCGACCCAGGGTCCGTGCCGTGGTGCTGAGAAAGGGGGAAAGGGGCAGTGGCCCCGGCCCGGCCCAGCGGGGCCGGGAGGCTCGGAGCCCCCCCCACCTTCCAGCAGGCGAGCTCCGACCAAAAGGGGAAGTCCCGCCTTTCTGTGCGGTTTAAATATGTAAATTGTGAGAAGCGTAATTGGTCTTAAAGACTGTCCATCAACTCAGGGTCAACCCAACACATTCCACCCCTCGCTTCTTAAAATTTACATATCCAAAAGTTACTTAAAATAGCAAAACCAGAGCTAAAAGAAAACAAATTCCATAAACCTCCACCCCTAGAATTTTTACCACTACTACAAAGCAAATTTCTTCTATTATTCTACTTAATGTTATAACTTTCTACTTGCTCTGCTTATTATTTTCTCCTAATTAATCTTCATCTCACAGCGCTCATTAATTGCCCGCATTCTCCACCATTGATGTAGCGGGTTGAGTTCGAAACCAAGCAGAAACACCAATTAAATGTAGTGGTTTTGATTCAAAATATCCATTATTTACTTATTTTCCTTCTGTGAGATAAGAATTAGGAGAAAAGCAAAGCAGGCACAAACCTTAAACAGTTGCAGTACAATGAAAGAGCTTTATTACTAACAGAATTAAAAGTAAAGAGAAAACAACAAAACAAAATTAAAGTAAATTCCCCCCCCCCCCCCCCCCCCCCTTTTCCAGCACTTCTCTCCTTTTATCCAGCTCACACAAGGGATAACAGAACATGGGATGTTAGTCAGTGTTGCAGTTCTTGAAAAGTCTTTCTCTTATGCTTAAGGAAGAAAAGGTTTTCCTTCAATTGCACATGGTTCCCAAACTGCCACCAATAGCAGGCCCGCCCGGAAACAAACAGTCTGCTGTGTGTAGAACATCTCTCCCATGAAGAATTTCACAGTTCTTTCATACTACAAAACATGGGCCATCACATGGGGTTATTCATCTTTTTAAGGATAAGTTATTTTGGCCTGCACACAGAGGCTTTTCTTCGCCACAAGTCTCTAACAGCCTCTCACTACTTCTATATAGCCTGACATAGGCACTCTTCACAAACTTCATAGGCACACGAGGATACTCCATCCCCCCATGTTCTTCAAATGGATTAAAGAGACAAACAGTTTGTGGTATTACAGTTTCTTACCACGGCATGCAAGAAGGTTTCTTTTAAGCTGCGCGCCAGAATCGCGGCACCGCCCTCTTCTCTCCTGTCGCCATTTCCAGCTCCGTCCCACGTGACTCACTTCTCTTTCTCTCTGACTCTGAAACCGCCATGTTGAAGGGTGTTCTTGTTCGGGCTTGACGGTGGGGAAAACCTCGCTCCCTCTGTGCTGCTGGCTGCACGGTGTCCTCTTCAGTTCAGCACGAAGTGTGCTGGCTGCAGACAGGAGGCTCTGCTGGCTCCCGTTGACTCCGCCGGCTCCGCATGGAGAGGAGAGGGACCCGCCTGTCCCCAGAAGCTGCGCTGGATGGGTTTAGCTGTGAGCAGTCCATGGCTGGTTTTAGCTGCCTGCGGCTCTGGGACAGTCCCCCCCAGCGACCCAGGGTCCGTGCCGTGGTGCTGAGAAAGGGGGAAAGGGGCAGTGGCCCCGGCCCGGCCCAGCGGGGCCGGGAGGCTCGGAGCCCCCCCCACCTTCCAGCAGGCGAGCTCCGACCAAAAGGGGAAGTCCCGCCTTTCTGTGCGGTTTAAATATGTAAATTGTGAGAAGCGTAATTGGTCTTAAAGACTGTCCATCAACTCAGGGTCAACCCAACACAATGTAGTACCAAAATACGATGCCTAGTGGAAGTGTGATGCAAGCTGTAGGTACTGTAGAAATCTTTTTAGTTTTTTTTCTATAGGCAGATGGCAAGAAAAAATTCTAGTGAAATGAGCTATAAATTCCTTTGGTACTAAGATAGGACTCCAACCAAGACATAACAAGTCTGGATTCTTAATTAGATTAACTTACAAAATCCTTGGACTAATAATTACAGTTTTATTTTCCATCTCTCAAAGGCAAATTACTTTCAGGAGCTTTGAAGAGTATGATCCTGTTAATCCATCTGTCAGTAGCTTTTTAATATAGAAGAAAATAAATTTCAGGTATTTCAATAACTAGTTAGGAAGTGGAAGGGTACAGAGGTAGAGAAAATATTTTATTCAAATTGAAAACATATACTGCCTTTTATAAAGAAGTATTAATAATGTGTCATTACCACATAAACTTTGAAAGGACTATATGCAAGGTGTAAATTCTTGAAGTTTGATACTTTGCATTCTTACTGGTGAACATTATTTTGAAAATTAAAAAAACCCGAATGCTATAAAGATAACTGTCAATTTCAAAAATATTCCAAACATTTTGAATAATAGCTTTCACAAGCCTCATGAAAATTAATCCAAATTTCATCAACCAAGGGGTTAAAATCTCGTAAACTTAAATAAAATAAGTGGGCCTTTTCATTTACAGTGAAGATAGGGTGAGTGAAGACCTGGGTATCATGAGAATCACTTAGCTCAATGTGATCATCTTGATTGTTGTTTCCTATTTTTTAAAAAAACTCTTAAGGGTAACTCTGAATGGTTCATGTTTACTTGTGCAGAGACATCTCTTTTGGAAAGATGTCTCAGGATTCCCACATTTATATAAAAAATTTCAAGGTCATAAGATGTCCTATCAATACTTTGTCCCTTACTCTGATTATTTGTCAGTAATTATATTCTGACAGAAATTTTTCCAAGCCTTAGCAAGGACAATAGTCTCTTGGAGAAGAGTATGACCCCAAGGCCTGAAGATCCTGGATTAATCTGCACCCAGATCACTTTAAAAGCTGATCACTGAGAAGCATCACTGAAGATATTAAGTAATCAGGAATTACATCCTTCCAAAGTTTTAAAAAAAAAAGTATAAAAGTAGATGTTATGTGATTAGAAAGCAAGGCAAATTTGTAGCGTCTCTTCTATTCTTCTTTTGCTATTATCAGGGTGACTTTCTACAAGGTAATGCAGATTAAAATCCCACGTTAGTGTAACCTCCGCTAAACACATCTATCTTTATAACCAATGGCATTTAATTATCAACATCAAAGAAATAATTAAGAAATTCAGATCTATGTTTGCACAGAGGAATGGTGTACAGTGAAGAGTAATTGCAAGATTAACTGGTACATATATGCCTTGAATTCAAGAATGTTAAATCTGTTAAGTCATGCACTGATCTCCTTTAGATGTTTATTTGCATGCAGCAAGATGCATGCAACAACTATAACGGAGATAAACAGACCTCACAAATTTTTAGTTATGGTGGCTAAAATTCAGTAACAATAGTATGGATTGAGTAGAAATACTCCGTCTTTCCCTAAGCCAGGTATTTTGTAAGATATTTTACAGTGACTTGTTTTTGTATTTAAAAATCACGTTACCATGGAACCGATGTCTTTCTACTCAAGAGGCTGAGCAGACGTAGCACGAAGGCATAGTCCAAAGCACCTTACTATTGTAGAAAACTAAAACAATACCAAATTCTAAATTAAATCTACTTTTTTTTTTTTTTAAACCAGAAGAGAAAGCTGAATTGCACTTCTTCCCCCCCACCGCATCTCCCCCACACCCCTCCCATCATTGACAGTAGAAACAGTTTATGAAGTGTACAGAACTCCAGGTCAGTTCCTGAACTTCTAAAGGGAAGTCAGTGTTGGGTGAACTTGTAACTCACCCTGTAAATTGAAAAAAATCTAGGTTTTTTTAAAATAAAATTTAAAAAATTAAAACGTAAGTAATTTCCTAGAAAAAAAAAAGTTCTTTTGAATACCAAGACTTTGGGTTTCTAAAACATTCAAATGTATTTGATGACCCCACACTAGAATTACTTCAGTCTAAAGAAAAATTAATCTACCAGCATGTAATTATTTTTTTGTTTCTCAGGCAGATTTGCCTTGCTGTCCAAGACTCTTCCACCTTCTATGTCTGATGTACCATAGCTCTGAATGTCGTACCTACTTAAAAGTATACATTTTTCACTAAATTGAATAATAATATTTTCCTTTAATTAAAGATACCTGTAAACATAAGTGAGAGCTTTGCCTGCAGTTTGGAACGAGGCATTAATAAGCACTACTCTAAAGAAACATAAAATGATACTGAGACCTCAAATAGAAGAAAAGTTTGGTATATTGAATATACGATCACCGGTACTTGAGATTTTCTCAAATTTCTTTATTACTAAATGAAGAAATATCACAGGTGAGTGTAAAAATACGTAGTGAACAATGTTGTCAAAAAGTTTCAACAACTGTGCTTTCTTCACTGAACTATGCTATGGCAGAACAATATGCTGCTGCCCCACTGGGTGGCCCCTATGCTATACTTTTAATAGTTTTTATGTTTTCAAATATAATTTCTTTTAAGCAATATTTTGTCTAATTTATATGACCAGCCAAACCAGAAGCTGCAAAGATAATAATTTTTAACTTCCTTTCTGATGAATAATAAATGTCACATAGGAATTAGAAAGTAGGATGTAGTCGCATGTGCCATCTGCTGTGTATGGGAACAGAAGAAAGACATTAGACTTTATATTAGAGGTTTTTTTCCTAGAAACTCAAAGATGAAAAGAAGCCACACTGATCAGTTGGAAAGTAATACTACTCTCTATTAGTCATTAGAAATCTATCAGGGCTTAGAAAATCTCACAATATGACAAGATACTCTGGAGAGCTCTCTAAGGAATATCTACAAAGCGTATTTTAAATAAAAATTAATGTCATTAATGTCATACAGTCTTCTGATTATTTATTTTAATTTCTTTTCTGTTTCTTCTAGTTGCCTAAGGCCTATGATAGCAGGATATGTGGAGACAGTTCTGAGGTAAAATACAAAAACTGGCATGCTGAATTCCCATAGTACCTGACTATTTGCAAAAGTAAGGAGAGCTACATAATTACATATTTACATATTTAAAAATTCACTTACCTACAAAAAAAAAACCCCAAAGAACTACCCACATTTTACCCCTGAAGTGGAAACTGTTAGTGTGTCCATTCTAGCTGCCCACTTGGCCTCAGCTATAGCTAAAGAGTCAAATGCTGACCTAACAATAGGCAACACGGATTAGGCTTGTCTACAAGGTGGCACACCCATGAGACATGGCAAGGAAGGAGGTGGCTGTCAGGGACAGTGTCCTCCAGGATGTGTGCAGGTGGGATGATTGAGGTGTTCCTGGCTTCAGTTTTTTATTTTATGATGATAAAATAAATACTGCATTATGTTTTCTTCTGCTTTACATTGTTTGTATAAAATTAACGCATCACATTATTGGTCTAAAAGTCTGTCCACCAAATCAGGTTCAACCCACTGCATCATTTATTGGTTGACTTCTACACACAGATGTTCAGTTTAAGCAATTGTCAAATTTTTTTGTTTAATATCGGATGTTAGTTTTTGTTATATATATAAGAAAAATAAGAGTGGAATAAATGGAAAGATAAGCAGGAAAAGAGTGCAATTGTTTTGAAAAAGCGGTAGAAGTCAGCTTCAGAACAGTTGGTCATACAAAATAAATAAATTTGATGCATAAAACCCCTCATACAAGACGGTATTTTAATATTTACTATTACCTGTAATATTATAGGGCCTTGAGAGTGTCAACCTGGGATCAAGATATCTTTGTTGTAGAGCTTTAACTAAAGTTTCTTATAAAATACATTATAAATCATTGTGAGAATGTCAAAATGACAATATTGAGGACAAATGGTGGTTCAAGTCAGAAAAAAATTAGCCAAAATTAAGAAATTATGAAATGAAATTAGCACTTGCTTATACACAGTATTTATTGTATGTTGGTACCATCATAAAACCTACACACAGACAATGCTATACATGAAGGCTTGTGAACAGAGGAGAAAATATAGAACTATGGCATTACCCCTGAAAATACTGCCAATGCTCTAAATTTGAACTTTTAAATTTCCTCTTTTTTTTTAAATCCAAATTTCTGTGATTTTTTGGCCCAACACTTGGGTTGACCTGGGACAACTTTAGCCTGTAAGATCACTGCAGATAACTCATGTTCTGACTTCCAATTCTGTCCACATTCCTCTCTGAGATGAAATCTATGTATGGTTCTGGGGATAAATTACTTCAGAGACCTCTCTCAGCAGGTGGCAAGGGTAAAAGAATGAAGCTACACCTGGCTGAGCTATTTCCAACCTTCCAGCATGAAGACGCTATTTCAGCAGCCCTTCTGCTGCAGATACCCAATACCCCCTTTAATGGCACTACTGGACATACCATGCAACATTTGGGTGACACTATATAGTTATAGTCTTCAAGCTATCTAAGGAATGCTTTCTCAAACAAAAAGACCCTAGGCTTTAAGGCTACAGGGGCATCATGAACAGCTCACAAGAGACTTGGACTGCTATGACACATGACAATAACCTGCTGGCTTTAGAGTGACTCACCCTGGAAAGCAGGCACATGAGCCACTCAGTTCCCCTGTCTGTGGAGCAAGGGGCCACAGCTTGAGGAAGAAGTTTTTATCAGTGTAGCTGTAATAGAAGTCTAGTAGTACTTCCCCTTCTATTAATATCTGCTACCATAAAATGGACCAAAGCAGAATTTATTAGAGATTGAAAACCTGTGTCTGAAGTCAAATTTAATCTTGTGAAGTTTATCAGCTTCCCTATGCTAATTAGAATATTATGAAATATGACAAGAACATCAACCTCTGTTCCCTGCACAGTTTTCCAGTAAATATTGACTTACAGCCTGTTAATACTGAGTGCAAGCAAATAAAAAATTTGTCCAAAGCTTCAGGAGGAATATTCTGGTTGAGGAGTCACCTCCCAGTTTCTCCAACAGCAGGAAGTGTGGTTGCGACAGAAACAGGGCTGTGAGGATCACCGGATTTGTGTAGGAGCCTCTGAGCACCTACACAAAGTAAGAAATGCCTCAAAAATCACAACCCTCCCTTGTTCAGCTTGCTTTTTCCAGCAAAATCACAGAAAATAAAACTGGAAGGTTTAACTTGTCTCCTCCTGCAGGGAGGATGAGAGAGACCAACATGCATGGTCTGGGAGTATAGGGACCATGCACCCGTGACCTAGCGGGCAACAGCCCTCTGGGCAGCTGACAAGGCCACTGCTTCTCACCAGTGCCCAGAATAGGTAGGATGAGACAAATGCTGTCTGAAGGACATGCCTTTACAATGAATTTCTTAAGTTTACACATGACAAAATCTATTCCCAGAGCCTGAGAGAAGAAAAAGTGATTTGAGAGATGGAAGTCTGACAGAATTATGTATTCTGTTCAGATCTATCAAAAAATGCTTGGAATTTCACACATAATAGAGCATTATTTTCAGAAAGCTATAGCAGTCTTAGAATCTTAGTCATATCATTTCATGTAATCAATTTTGTTAGCTGGCAAGCCAGCTTCCAGTCTTTTGTTTACTGTTAGTTATGCTCTAGCAAATAAGATCTTAAAGAAATAAGACAATATTTTGGCTCATTTTTAGGCTGATTTCGCCCCCAGAAACAAGCTATAAGAAAGATGAATAGGTCAAGAATTGAAACGCTCATCTCTATGGCATTGTGTGTGTACCTGATGAAGGTAAGACAAGGCATATTCTACTAGAAAAACAATGGTTTGTATCTCAGCACGCTGTCCTCATGTTCTGTTGCTGTTCACTGCACACACATTCCTCAGAACATCCCGAGTTCATCAGACATGGGGTGGGCTACATGAGGAGAGAAAAAATTTGTATTGAAATACATCATATGCAGCAGGCTTCACACACAGCTTTCACAAGTCTCCAGCTTCTGCTGACATGGCTCTAATTTTCACAAGATAGGTCAGTCTAGTTCAAAAGCTGGAACTCATAATGGCAATCCTTTACAGTAAATATGTGGGAAAAATTAACTATAATGGAATACAAATATTTTTGAGCAACTGTTAAATGCTGGGGTTGGGCCAAATGGACAGTTGGCCTGGGGCACCAGATTTTTCATATGCACACGTATTGTTAATGAGCACTTAGTCCATCTATCTGTTACCTTCAATCACTCATGGGTGCCTTCATTCTGCCTCCAGGATGTCTGAGCCGAGATGTCTCACCACAGCCTGGCTGCAGGAAGCCTTGATGTAGCCTCGAAGATGAGAGAAGGCAGCTGCAGATGAATGAATGCATGAAACTAGAGAGTGATGCAGACAGAAGTGGAGTCTGCGTGTTACCGTCGTGTGGGTTTCTGTTGTTTTGTCTTGGTCAAATAACAGTCTGCCTCTGTATGTCAGAGGACGTGGTCCCAAAAGGCAGCTTTGGATGTGAAAGGGCAAGGTGGCAGAAGGGTTTGTTCAAAATACATATTGAAAACTCTGATCTTGTTACTTTCTTCCTCCTTCCTTCTGTTCATCTGCTTCTGAAGGCTTTTGCTTCATGACTCCCCTCAAAACTACTTTCTTACAATTTCTGTCTACTTTTAAAAAACTTTGTTTATTAGCACTCTCAGTTGAAGTGACATGTAACTTGTACAGATGTCATCAGTTCTCAATAAATAAATAAATTGTATATGATGATCTACTCAGACTTCTGATAACAAGCAATGTTTTTCAGTGAAAATTGAAGACAGAATACAAACAACAGCTCTGGGCCTTGCCTAGGTAGGACAGTTTCTTACACATTTAGATATTGTCTCCCTTACAGCAACATTCTACAAGGAAAAGGCTGGCAAACATTAAACCAAGCTCTTAGTAAACCACCAAGAAAACAGCCAATTTAGAAACACTCAATATCGTACAAGTGACCCATTCTGACCTTCTGCAACTTTGTTTTCAATTGAAAACAATCACCAATCACCAGTTCAAGCATGCTATAGGAGTGCCTCCCCATCCAGTTAGGCATTCCCTCAGCGACAAAAACCCAAACCCACGACAAAAACCCCCGTTAAAAACTGCACATGAGTATATTTTAACTACCCAGTACTACCTAATAGCTACTTTATTATTATTCAGTCAAACTTTAAACACAGTCATGTGCAAAGAATCTGCAAGCGGCAAATTTAGAAGCCAGGGGTTTGCTTGGATTCTGAAGAATAACTGTATAGGTAAAAAACTGAGAGAACAGCTGAGTTCCAAATAAAACCTGTGTGCACTCTATGGCATTTGACTATTTTTTTTTTAAGGATGAAAAGAGGATTATTTTGCAATGCACAGGAATGACCAAATAATCACCAGCAGTTATGATACTGGTTTTGTTCTCATATATGAATAGTTTCTTCACTCTACTTGTTATTTGACACAAATAAAAAATTCAATAAATAAACTCAAATGGTCAATTTGAAACATTGATCACTCTGATCTATTGCAGACTTCCACTTGGGGTCAAATAGGAAATATCAGGGTTTTCAATTATTTAGTAAGAGTGATATAAAAGTGCATTTTAGATAAAAATCCCACAAGGAATGAAGGGAACCTCAAATTTTAGAAAAAGAAGCAACTCACTAGGGTTCACTAGCACTGTCAGAGGCTAAATACATTATGAAGCAATGTTTTCAATCTGGGCCGCATGCTTGGCATGTGTGTCTCATTTGCAGCATATACTAGGATGCTGGAAATGACTTGTGGAAGTGAATTTCAATGACTATTGTAAAAGACTTAGTCATCCCATATATCTCAGGATTTAGTACCTTGTATACCTGTCTAGAGGAATAGATAGTCAGATATAGGAAAAATTTTTAGAAGAGCAATCGTGGTGATGCAACAAATGATATATGATTCTCCTCTCTCAATCACTCTAGTTTCCTCATTTTCTCTCTGGAAATCGTTTGGGGTTTTTTCAACACAAAAAAAATCTTGGTGTGCCTATCACTTTGTGTTAAAAAGATCTTCACAGAGTAAAATACATAAATTAAATTGATTATGATGTCTTTACCAAGGGAAATGACCCTATGGAAGACTGTTGGCATTTTATTACATGCTCTATTGAATATTTGTCCTGATTTCTCTCACATAAAGGCTAAGACTTCTGCCACAAGTCTCTGCACACTGAAATTGTTAAATGTCGTTCTTGTATTGCCTTGCCACAATTCACTATTTACATTTCATTCTGCTTTCTCTGTAGGGTATGAGTTTTCTATCTACATCAGCCATATTTATTGGATTCTTTTTAACAAAACACCCATTTGTATCTCTCCCTCCTTTCTGCCTTTACTTATTAAATTAGGCCATGCATCACAGTAAAGGTGCGAACACAGAGTTGTTTTCATTTGCTGGCTCCCAATTAAGCATGCAGCTGCTGCACTTGAGAATAATAGCCATCCAGGAAGCCTCTGATAAAGGAAAAGCAAGGAAAGAGGTAGACAGAAGGATCCTTACTGCAGCAGTCCTCATGGATGACCTGTTTTAAGGAATCATTGGGAGTGGGCATTGATCTACTGTGGAATAGAACGCTGACTGGCTAATGAAAGCATTATAGGCTGTACATGCAAGACAAAGGTTTCGTCTTCAGTGTTTTGACATGAGGTGGAGGAGCAATGAACCTTATGTTATAAATACACCTCTTGAGAACTGTATTTTATTTTCTTAGATGTATTGAGTAAGGTGAGGAAATAGATGAAAGACAAGCCAAAAATAATACCATTTTGAAGGAATATCAGTGTGAATACAATGCAGTAGAAATTGAATTAGCTGTGAGTCCCTGCTGAGTTGTATGAAATAGCTGTTAAAGCTAATTCTCATTGTAACACATAATAGTATTATTGATTTACTTGATACATGGTTAATGAGTGTAATTTTTCAGACTCCTTGAATACAGTAAATCCTGTTTACTCTTTCAGTGCAAACCTGCCTGCTGCCTGTAATTCAGCTTTCCTTTTATTGTCTACTCATTGTTCATTCAAATAGGCCTACTCACATTCCTTCACTGCTAGGACTTGATAACATATTCTGTGGGAGCACCTGCGTGACCTTTTTATTACATCTCTGTTATCCTTTGTGACAGTCCAGTGGGAAATTTAAGAGAAACTAACAGCTGAATGGCAGGGGAGCATTAACCCCTTCAGGGACTGTACTTCATGGAAGCATTATGACACTACATCATGGTAACATGAAGAATGGGTCAGGGTCAACTAGAAAGGTCATTATGAGGCTTGAAAGCCCTGAAATTGTAAGGAAAGAGCTTTGACAGAATGGAATAAATTCGAATGGAAGAAAGTAAAGCATTAAAAGGAATCAAGGAAGCTTTAAAAATTTTTGGCACAAAATAAGGCTCAAAGGCAACGGGGCTTTGGACTTTGAAAGGGCATTGCCTACCTTGTGGTCATTCTCATGGTGAGCAAGGAGTCAAGATATTTCCCAACTCAAAAAGGATTGAAGGTAAATTTAATTTTAATTTTGACCAGATTTTTGCTTTTACTGTCAGGGATTTTAGACTGTGTAATTAGGAGGGACATTATTAGTTAATTCCAAATTCCATTTCAGACTGTGTATATTTCCCTGTGATTCGACTACCATCCCGATTTCCCAGGTCAAATATGTTTCAAAACCAACAAAGTGGACATTCACTGTGTATTTCTTCATATCTTTATGGTACCAGTATCTGGCTATCCTCTCCCATATACGAAAAAAAGAACAATAATCAAAAATCTTGTTAAAGGCTTAAATGGTTTTTTAAAATTGTAAGGTGTCTTTCTTCCTTTCTGTTTTTTGTGTCCTTGCATGAGCTTGTTGGAAACTGCCACAAGCTCTGGGCATGGGAGATCATGGGATCTCCTTTTCACTTTTTTCCCAGGTTTATCTTGCAAGGGGATAAAGGATATTAAGAACTAGAGTTCTTAGAATTATCTATTTGTATCCACAGGCATGACAATGTTTTATGTTCAAGAAAACTTGTTTTATTCCAAATGTCTGCTTTGATCTGGCACAATGCCTCTTGCTGCCCTTTCTCAATGGTGCTGTCCTTCACAGTGCACACACATCATTTCTTGACAGTCTTTGATTCTACAAAATACTCCAAAATGAAGAAAATGAAAATACTCAGGACACTTTATGTAGTTTCTTCCAACCTCTCAAATATATTTGTGATGTTTAAAGGCTCAGATGCCCTCTGTCCCCTCATCAATCACAGCTCAGACTGAATGCGTTTTCCTTTATTCAAATATTCAGTAGTTCCTAAATACTAAATTAAAATAATAGCAATATTAAAAAAAGTCTTAAAATTCCACTCCTGCTACCCATGACCAACCCAGCTTTTAAAAAATTCATAAAATGAGTTTGGTACCAGTAGAGAATTTTATAGAACAGATTAAAAATGATTAAAAAATAGAATCTATTCCAGCACTTTAAAAAATCCCTACTTAAATATTCCATTAAGTTTTCATGAATGCACCCTGTCCTCCCTTTTCCAGTTGGGTCATATTATCAGTTTTAATTACCCTTCATGAGCATGTGAATACATTTTTAGCTGACGTCCTTTTCAATTCCATGCATATTTTCTATCAAATATACAGTTACAGAGGAAATATGATAAGTTCTCTATACCCCCTTATCTAAAATCCAAAGGTCGTACAGCTTATTGTTTGAAAAGCTTTTTCTTTCTGAACTTCTGTAATGATATCCAAACCCCATTTCTATATTAATGTGTGATAATCATCAGTCACAATTGTAATAATAATAGAAAAACATATGGGATCTTATATTTATCTACTATATGAAGTACCTTATTATTGGAATAGTACTATGAAGATGTAAGGTTCATGAAAATCACCAGAATTTTCACCCAGATATTGTGAGCACATGGTTTTAACCATTTCCTTTCTCTTGCCAAAGTTACATAGTAAGGAGACTATTTCTTTTTCCCTACTTTAAGAAGTTTGTATAACAAGATAACAGTAAAAACAGAATGTCCAAGTAAAAATCTCCTAACAGAAGATACTGAATGGTACATCAATCAGTAAGGGAGTTTAACTGCTGGAGAGGTCCCTCTGTGGACCTTTTGTTCTGCTTGGATTTTATTTCTGTCCGTATTCCTCTCATCTACCACATTCCTACAGGCAATGACTCTTACAAATTTATCATCAAATATAAAAACCATGAAGCTATCTTCCAAGGGTATTAGTCAACTGAAATAAAAAAAGGAACTTCTGATCTGTTTAAGGCAACACTCTTCTTCTGGGGTTGTGATTCTGAATTTTATGTACATACCAACAGTGCAATAAACTGTCAACTTTGACTCCAGTCACAAGTGCACAAATAGATCTAGACTTATAATGGGTTTTTTCCTTAAAAGTTCATCACACTCTGGGCTTGCTTTGATACTAATTAAAGACTACAAAAATGTGTTTGATATCTACTTCTATTTGTCCAGACTGTTGAAAAATATTAATGACAAAATAAATAAAAGACTAGAAAAATAATCTTGAAGTTCTTCATGATTTGTGACCTTCCATGAGAATATTTACAGTTATCTATGCAGATTAGAAGGTAATAATCACTTATAGGGTTTTTTGCTTACTTATGTCTTAATTTTCTGATTGGGTTAAGCTGAGGGGTTTTTTTCATAAGCAATAATTTTCTTGTTAAAAAACTAAGCACAAAGGTATTAATTATTTTCATTACATCTGCTTTTAAATGAGGTTCTGTTTTTCTCCCTCTTTTTTTTTCCCCTTAACTTTCCATGAGAAACCGGGATGGGGGGAAATAAAAGAAAAAAAAGAAAGCCAACTATCTCATTAGAAAATCAAAGTCATTAAAGAGAAAAAAGTTCTACTTTTCAGCAATGTTTTCAATTTCATAGAATATAGATAGATTATGAATATGTTGTGTCTTTGAAGAAGAGTGAGAAGAAAGTACACCACCCCAAACCTCGAATGACACAAACCTGTGCTCAGGTTACAGGCCCCGGAGGAACAGGCTGCTCATACACTGCACGGTGGAGTGGGCAGGTGAGTGACACCACTGTGAGAGGCGATGGAGAACACTCCCTGAACGCTGGTGCTCCTGTCTTGTGCGTGTTTGTGCTGCCCAGGGCAGGAGGGTCCACACTACCTCCTCCATCGTGCTCTAGAACATATGCAGAAACCGTGGCTGAGCCTGGGCTGGCACCCAGATGTGTTGGATATAGGACAAGTCCAGCCCCAAGTACACGACTCAGGTTAAAATAAAATTATATATATATATATATACATATATATATACCTGCACAACCCCACTTCCTAAGACACTTTTATCTCGATGATCATGAGGGTATGTAAACATTATAACCCAAGCATCCAAAATGGTTTCACACAGGTTCGAGCATTCCATATCAAAACACATTCACATAAAAAGTCATACCTATCTCTGAAACTACCAAATAACTTGTCTAGTATTTTTAGAGAAAAAAACCTGATTTGAAACAAGATGGATTTAAATTCTTCCAAACCTGACAATGTCTGGCTTGCTCTGTGATCATAATTTAGCAGACATAAGGCCAGAAGGTAATTTTTCCCTGATGTTTCCCTGATAAAAATGAGCAGTGAAGTCAGAAAATACACCAATTTTCGCTTTATTAAAAAGCTGAAAAACATCGTTACCTGCTAGGTACCATCTCTTTGATGTAATTGAGTGTAAATAAAATATCTACAATCATATCTACAATCACTGCCTAAGAAACAAGAAAACTTAAGACAAAAAAAAAATTTGATTCATTTTTTTAAATCTCTAGAATACTTAAAAATAATTTTTAAAAACCCCAACCCAAAACCTTACCTAATTCAAAATCAGAGACTACTTTTGCTAAAACTTTGTTGAGTTGATAGGAAAATTGAAAGAGAAAAAAAAGAGCAATGGAAATAAGTTCATACAAATGAAAAAAAGATAATGGAATGTATGAGCTATTGATTTTTAGTTAATCAAATAAAGCAGTTTAAACATAATAGAAGCAAGACAAATTCTAGATTGATAGAATTATTTGTGGATGTAGAAGGGGACATTTTATCAGATACAGAAAAGCAGAAGAATGGAAACATTTTTTATTACATACTTTAGAAGTAGCAAGTTCAAATATGCATATCAAATGAAGGGAGAGTATCTTTTCAGTCCACCAATCATTAGGAAGAAACAAACCCTGGTAACATGAATGGGAAGGAAATAAGGATGCTAAATAGTTTACACTGAAATCTCATTGAAGAGATAGCCAAGAATTTAGTTTCCTCCTCAAGGTTGTTCATAATTTGTTAAATAATGTATATGAGAAGCAAGTTGGTTACACCGGCTTTTGACACAGATTTCTTTCATATTTTTAACAACATAACAAATCTTTGAAATTGATCTTTTTGCTATCAGGATTTAGTACAAAAGATTTAGAATATAGCAAATTTTCTCCAAAGCAAATTACTACATATAATTAGTCGTGCTTCGTATCATTAGATCATGTAAGAGATGTGGAATGTAGGCATCCATCTCAGCTAACTGTCCAGATCAGGTCAGTACAGGTCAGTAAAGAGAAAAGGGTCCCTAGAGAAGTAGTTCATCATACCCTCAAACAGGTGTCTATTCTCCCATTGATAGCTATTTACGGTTTGACTATGTATCTTTGAAAGTTAGAACATGCTAATCTCTGTAGAATAAAATAAGTATTTCAGCATCTTCAAAAGTGAGGGATTTCTTTAAAGAGGGTTGTTTATTACTAGCAATTGTACCATTAGTGGCTGTCATAAGGAACAGAAAAATAAATGCAGAATTATTCACAATGAGTTATTAATATTTTTTTAAATAAAAATGCTTAAGTAATGACAACATTTAGTAACAACTCTTAAAAGTGAAAGGTTTAAAAGTCATTCTAAATTTTCTTGCACTAGATATTCTGAAAATAAATTAGAGCTATAAAGTGCAGAGCAATTGACCTTCTTAGATATGATATACATCACTTATAAAACTAATTGCATTTTAATTGGGTTTTAGTAAATGGACAGTTTTGCAATGAGATATTAGATTTTAAACACTTTTGGTTTTAATGAGTGTTAATTTTCCTGGTGATGTGCTTCAGCATAGAAGTATCATGACTGAATTAATTCTGCCTGAAGCTATTCTATATTTTAAGGTCATAAATGTTGACAAGTATTATAGATGATAAGGAAAAAATGATAAAAAAAATACAAAACCAGTGAAGTTCAGCTCAAAAAGAGAAAAAAAACTTGAATAAAACCTCTCAAGATATAATGGTTCTTCAAATGTTGGGAAAGGCTTTTTGAGCTGCAAATTTTCATATATTTTGAACAAATTTTAGTAAGGTTTGACCTTTTTCTCTAAGTATAGCCTCAACACAATTCTGGATTAAATCAGAATGTTTGAAATAGAAACATTTTTCTTTTTTTCTTCAGGTTCCCTTCCCATTGTATGACAGTCTCTTATTCATATGCAGGACATGCAAATAGTCCTATTGAGTTATCTTAAAAAATAATATATTTTTCTAGTCACATACTGATTTAACATCACTCTTGAAAACATTCTTATGTCTTCTATCCACTTTCTTGTGAGTTCTTCCTACCTGCAAAGTCGTCTCTTCATCAGCTGTTAGCTGGACTCCACGCGTGTGCTTTATAAAATCTCCTTGTTCCCCTTTTCCCATGAGCCCTGACCCTTCCTTCCAGAGAGGGACACCTGTTGCTTGGTCTCTGATCACGACAGCTGGCGTTAGATAAAATGGAGTATTAAGTACTCTGGAATAGAACCCTGAGAGGCTGGCTCGGGAGGCCTTTTCGTCTCGGGGTGAGCATTATTGATATTCTTTCCCAGATATTTTCTGTCAAAGTTTAGCTGCAGTATCTCTCAGGACAAAGCACAGGTCTCCCTTTCATTCATAATTTTTGTTGTTTGCCTAACTGTGTTTGGACTGGCTGCATGTGGCAGTCTGTTACACTACTAGCTGCTACCGAGTCATTTGGTTGAGGCATGTTCAGCTTTTTTAATATATTGTCTCATCTTCAGGTGTCACACTTAAGGGCTCCCAGTGCCAATAAAGGTAACTTAGCAGTTTCCATTGATCCTTATTTCAGCAATTTTACATGATCCTCTAACAGGGGAAAGGTTAACCTTAGAGAGTACTGGTTCAAAAATTTCTTATAATAATGCAGTAAGATAATAGTTAAGTAATACTATGATCAGATGTCATACTTTAATATATATATGTATACATATATATGTACATATACATATAAATGGTTAGGCTCTTTTGGGCACAAATGAGTAAAACAGAATGAATCATAAAAAATCATATACTACTGTGATAGTAATCTAAAATAATTTTCTCTCAAATTGGTATAATCTATGAAATTCATTAGCACACTTTATTCTTTATTTAAGGAAAATAAACTAATAGACTAATAAAGTAATATCTGATAGGATTGTACAAGTGAGAACAAATATATCAAAACCAGTGAGAGGTAAAATATATATTTAAAGTAAAATAGACATTTGCCTTGTATGCTTGAGATGTTAAACTTCAGTCCATAATCTTTTGATATGATCAAAACACCTCCTTTATCAAAAATGCTACTGTACTCAACACTTCAAACCTTTCATTCTATATGTAACAGCAATTTTGAACTCTACTGCATTTTAGAGTATTCAAGGAATGTTCTACATAATAAAAGTGTAAACATATAGACATAGTTTATTTCCCCGTGTGTCTTGCCCTGAATAATAACTCTGAAGCTAATATTCAAAGAGGACAAAAGCACTTTAATTTTTTAGGGGCAGGAGGTTTCTACAGCTATTTCAATTTTAATATTTATAGGTGAACCCTTAATTTTTCATCTACATATATTTCTCCTTAAGCATATATAGATACACTGATGTTGCTGTGGGGAAGTAGCATTCGGATTTCAGAAATATCTATAATTAGTGGACCTGAATGGTTCCAATTAGTGGTATTTGTACTGACAAAAGTTTTAAAACATCTGGAAAGTCAGAATAGCAATGATCATAGTTTGAATTACAAAGGGAAATTTTAACTAAAATGAAGAAGGGTTCAGTTATTGTGCAACTAAGGTGGGCAGCCTGCATACTGACCCAAAAGACCATTGAAAAGTGCATGCTCATTCAAGTAACTCGTTCAACTCATATGAAAATCAAAGATCAACAGCTCCAGATGTGCAGCTAATGTACAGGCATATTTGTATGAAAAAGTGAGCCCTGAAATGGGTCTGCAATGGAGAAATCCTATGTATGCTTCCTGTAAGCAAAAGCAAAGACTAAACAGCTGACATTCCAGCAATGCTAAAGCACTTTTCAACTTTCTGAAACTCCGTCCTAATATACTTACCTGTGTAAAACACCAGACACTTCTAATAACACTTGGACAACTGGATGAAGAGGCAGTATGCGCTAAGTGCTTCCAAAATCAGAAGGCATAGTGAAAGTTCAGGGGATTTAAATTTTTTTTCTGCAATATCAATGAACTAAGCTGAGCTATTTTCCTGGAGGAGGGGGAATTCTTTTCATTATTCCAGGTGGATGACTTGACTCACTTTTTTTGTATTAAAAAAAAAAAAACAACAAACGGTCCCAAACAGAGTACTGGCTTCCAGATAACTTCTGCTGGACATCTGGACTATGGATCAGCACAAAGAACTATACAAAACATTAACACTACTGAATCACATGTTCCTTAAGGTATATTTGGACCAGGACATAAGACTCTACTTAGAAATCCTCAATAAAACACCTCTAATCTAGAGGGTTTTATTAAAATTTCTTCAGTTTACACACAAGGTCTCCAATACAGAATAAGCCATTGCCTTCAGGGAAGCTGCTGATAAATACAAGAACATGTCTGGGAAAGGCAGGACTTGAGACCTGAGCACCATCCAGAGAGACAACTCAAAGTGCAAGAAGATCAGATTTACGGAGAGCCTTCAGCTGAACATAAGTGGATTGAGATTTCCTTAGATTTTTTTTTGTGGAGAATTCTTTCACTCTACCCTGGCTGAAATCAGGACAACTGCTCAGATGTTATGTGTTAGCAAATCCTGCCTTTCTAGTTATCACCTTGTATTTGTAATTCGAGGGCAATTATTAATTAATTGTAAGCCCTTTTAGAAAAAGAAATAACTTTACTTTTATTCAGCTTAATTTTTTCAGCTGAGATTTACATGCAGATACAGGTACACGATGGCCTGCAGCAAATTTAAGAGCCAGGACTTGGTTAAAAATATAACATGGTGGAAACATACCAGTAACCACAAAAAGTCATGGAACTTTGACTGGGAAGATTAAGAAAAGTATTTTACTTTTAAATTTTCTGTAATACCTCAGTTGTATAAATATTTAAATTTTAAACTTATTTTTTATGGGCAAATCCTCATCTGGTATAAATCAGTGTGGCTTCTTTGAATTTGAAAAAGCTATGCTTATTTACTCCCAGTAACTCCATGTCTGTCCCTTCATGTTTTTTTATATAATTCTTTCAGAATGCCTTTCAAATTGATAGGTTATTTTCAGCTACAAGGGAAGCTGCATTCTGCCTGGTTTTAAGTTATTTTACCCATAGACAGATCTGTGCTGTCAAAACAGGCTTTTAGAAGTTGAACAAAATCCAATAAATCCAAGCTATGTATGTAGTAAAAGTTGGCACCAGTTTATCTATACATTCTTAAGCATAAGAACAACAGTAAAATCTTCTAGAGATCTGAATTTTCAGGCTATCTTGTTTAGCTCAAGGGCAGTTGCTAATGTAGGCGATCTCACACCTCAGATGTTAAGGATATAAAGATATCACATTTATGCTTTATATTTATTTGTTATGACATTGCCCTGAAGAAAACTAGCATTACTGTTAAAAGAGTAATACACATCATGCAGTGAATGATAGCTTGATCTGTCATGACAGAAGGTAGAAAACATGTGAAAAGTCTGTTATCTTCAAATTTGGCTCCTTGATCCTTTAGTAAAAAATGTGTTACATTTGTAACAAGTGTAATTAAAACCATACTGATTAATTCAAGACATAACCAAACATCCTAAATCCTGTGAATAATTTACATAGCATTCTGTAGTCTGTTGCTTTATTCACTCTGTTTACTACATGGAATATTCAGCCTCGTCTTCAGATGCACAACTTCAATGCACCATGAAAGACTCTGGTAAGTAAATGCATTTTCAAAATAGAGAGAGAGAGAAAAAATTAATGTAATCATAACCATTCTTCATAGAGTAAGCTCAAAAGAGGATGAACTTCAGGGCAGGACCCATAAGAAAGCTGGTACAGAAGGATGAGCTAGATTGCAACCTGCAATATGTGGTACATAAAGAGGTCTGATCGACTCCAGATGAAAGTTAAGTATGCTGCAATAAGTACTACATGTAGCCTTCAGACCTTCATGCGCTTTGTGGAGTCCAATATGCACAGATTTTTTTGTCTAAATTCACTACCCCAAAACAAACAGCTGTGTTAAACAAACTGTCAGAACCACAGTGATTAAGGTTATGTCAACATCTCTCTGCAGTTTTTCTAGGGACTACAATTTAATTAGGAAAAATTTACCTCAGCCTGGAATCTAGTTCAAAGATAAATCAAAGCTTACTTTGGAAGAAAAATTCTCTGACAATTTATCTTGCGCAGGAATGAAGGGAAAACATAAAATTAATGCTGTTTCAGGATCTATTTTGCATACACTGGATAATGAAGACATTTTTAGAAAAAATCCCATGCAATTTCAATGCAACTTTTCTTCTAGCTATTTGATGCAACGGTACTTACTACCTTGTAGATGGACATTGCCTAGGAAGTATCATTCCAAAAGCTTAAAAAACAAATTAATACACTCTGCTTTGACTGCAGAGGGAAGAATTATATCCCCTCCTGCAGTAATCCTTTTAAAAATGCCTTTCATGCAAACAAATATCAAGAAGATATCTGTCAGACCTTGGGCTACAAGCTCTACTTATATGATCATTTTGTGTAGAAGATGCAGATAGAGATGAGTGAAGAGTAGAACTCTGCATCCCTTGTGTTTTAGAATGTGATGAGGGACAGGTGTCTTATACTTTAGAAGAGATAAAAATTCTGGTTCTGTGAAAAAAAGAAGAGAGTCAGACAAAAATAAGGTGCTTAGATAAAGAAAAAGGAAATGAGAGGAAGCCAAATACAGCAATGTGCCTCTTTCTCCCGTTACCCCTGCAATGCACAGTATCTTCACTGTGCAGCCTCCTTCTGTTTTTAGAAGAGTGGGTCTGACTCCCTCTGCATTCTTGTCATGCTGTAAATGTAGGGGGGTTAAGGGGGTGGGGCTGGGGATATTTTTTTAAGTATGGAATTTGTGCAGGGCTGACAGCAAGATTAATAGAGGGGACCATAAGAATTCCTGCTGAGCACTCTATTAAGCCAATAAACACTGAACTAAGAAAAATTTGCACAATGGACCACAATGGCTTCTGAACAGCTGTTCTGGTCTACCATGTATAAACCCGACTTTTGAAATAATTTCTAAAGTTGGGTCCTCCCTACAAATAAGTTCTTCCAGTTTTCACTATACACCAAGTAAATATAACATAGTAATTCAACAGCTGGGGTTTTAATTTCCTTGTTTATAAGCAGAAGTGATTTTTTTCACCTTTATATCCTTGCCCATGTTCATATTAATTCCAGTCTTCATTTTCTACTGTACCTCATGCCTCTTCCCTTATGCATGCACAGTCTTGTTTTCCTTCCTACCTATGTTTTACATCTTCTCTAGAACACTTGTTTTTCTTCAGCCTTGTTGTTCTTTTTTTTTACTGTTCTTTCCTGATTTACAGCAGATCCCATTACTCCCTCCCAACTTTGCCCTTACTCTATTTCTGCCTTCAGCTTAACCTCCTGTTCATGACTCCATAAGCTCTAATTTATCTTCCAGTCCAGAGCTCACTTAAGTAAAATTTAAGAAATTTGTTTCTCCCCCACTGCAGCATTACAGAACATGGGAGTTCCGGGGCCCTTAAAAAGGCAGCTGGTCCCATTTTGTAAGGAAATCATGCGCAGGTGCTGGGAATCATCCAGGGCTGATGGGTTTCCAGCCCCAAAAGTCATAGAAACTTATGTATATGTTTGTGACTGGGGTAGGTTTTAAGTTTTTTCCTTTCCTCTGGGAGGGAGAGGATTGAAGCAGCTTAGTGCTGATAAAGACAAGGACTGAGGATGGTAGTAGATGAGACAGGGTCCCTTCTCATGACACAGTAGCACTGTCTGAACTTTGGGAAGTAGTTACCAGTTATCATGGATCTGCATCCATGTTACCAGTTATCATGGATCCTAGCTGTATCAGCAAATCATATCCATGACTGGCCTTGTTTAAAATAGGCAGAAAAAGAAGCAAGATCAAAATTCTTTGTAAGAATCAAAGGGAGAGTATCAGACTAGAAGGTTTACTTCTAAAAGGACATTAAAGGATAATCCTGACAGGTGATGACTATGTGTACATCTACCCATCTTTAAAATGGCTGTGATAAGCTAACCTTGAGGCATGAACAGATCACTGAAGTTGTATATATTAAATCGATGATGTAGGTCCCAGATGTGATGTCAGAAGCTAAGTCTTTCTTTTGGTAAGGGAAATCCTGCTCAGGATGATATACGACTTTTAAGAACAACTCTTGGCTTCCTATATGTATTAGAATTTGATCTTGTATCTATTTATAGCATGAGATACTTAATTATGTGTGGAAATGCAAATCTGAGGACTGGATGCTGACCCAGTTTCTGACCTGAAATCTATTGCCCAAAATGTCAAGTGATGAACTAAACCCACAGTTCTCTTCATTCTAGTATATAACTAATTTGAAAGGTACAGGGAGAGCTTGCAGTTCATGTGTTAGTGGAGGAACTCTAAAGCTCATTAGTCCCACCTTGTTGGTAACAGAAACCCTGGCCCCAGTAATATGATTGTCTGATATGATGAAAAGTAACTGACTCCTTTTCTGATAAAATAACCTGTAAAACTCTCAGTAAATTTTCTTCTAAATTGATGAATTATCACTGATGAGGTATCCAGCTGTGATAGAATCCCTGAGCTATGAAAATACTTTTGTGTGTTGCCCCATTTTATATGTGCATTTGTTTTTTAACAAAAAAAAGGTTCTTAATTGTGAATTTTTGCTTGCATTACTTAATGTAAATTCAGATACATGATAATAAGATCTAAAGTAAAGTAAGATTGCTAGTATATTCATAAATTCTGCAGCATCTCAGAATTCTTGTTATATTTCCTCCATGTGATTCGTCCATGCTTTTCTATTTTCTATGGCCAAGTGGTCAGTTGAAATTTCAAAAATAAGTGGAAACCCTCATAAGAAGTGGATCTGCACTTACACATCAAAATCAGACAACAGACAGTACAATAGCACTAATAAACATTTTTGATAGCACATACCAAAAATTTAGCTCTTCAGTGGGAAGAGGCATTTCTCAGACTTACTGGGATTTCTGCAGTTGAGTATCAAAAAAGAAAGCAGTATTTCAAGGCAGTATTTCAAAGTATTTCCTTTTCACAGCCACACATATACACTCATCTTAGCTATTAGTTATTTCTCAGTTTTAAATGTGACGAATTATTTCACATGAGAAAATTAAACCAAAAGCTGACAACAATGGCAATGCTCCCCTGTCTCTCTTCCCCCTGGAGAAACAGGATGAACCAGGCAATAAGCTGCAAATTTACAAGAGTTCATTTGGGTGACTGAATTGATTTTCTTTAATCCCACCATGCTCCATATTTTCAATCAAAAAGCCAAGTGTTTAACAAAGGCTTTTGCCCTGAATAGAGGTATCCTGGAAATTGCCTGTTTCCTGCGGCAGCAGCGAGATTCCCAGCCACTTGAATTGTATGAGTCAGAGCCCTCAAACAGGCCTGTATGTGACTGCCAGTGGCAGAGTGACAGTGTTTTTCTTAGCAACTGGGGAAGTTTAGGAGTTATAATGGAAAGATTTTCAGTGACTTCCCAATTATATCTGAATATGCTTGGAGTTCTGCTTTGATGTTGCCAACATCGTATATGAAAGTATCTAAGTTTTCCAGATGTTTCCTCAATAAAGCAAAGCATTTTAACTCCCAGTGACCAAATCTTCCCTTATACATTTAAAGCTCCTTTTCAACCACAAAGACAAATCCTAGATGAATTAAATCAATAAAATTACAGTTATGCAATTCTGTTATCTGTGTCCAAGCTGGGCTGAAGTTCACAGCACTGAATAATCTAAGTTTGTTAAGATCAAACCTTTTCCTGGAAGGGATATACACTGAAACCTGTCCTCTTTGTACCTCTTGGAAATTCAGATACATTCATCTGTTGGTGATTTCTAAAAGCAGTTTTCAGCTGAGGGAAAGATCAAGCATTTTTCCTCAAGTACAATTTTAGGCCCCAGCTAACATCACAGCAATTTTATTTCCTATTAAGTTAATTTTTAAGCCTGAACCAACGAGGTATTAAAGAAAATTTTAGAAATAATCAGGATGTTTATACACAAATTTCATGGATGCTGGATTGGCTCTTCAGAGACAAGGATAGATGTGTTTTGCAAAGAATATATCAAAAAAGCAATTGAGAATAATTTATTTTTTTACTGGTTCTATGTCTAAGGAATTCAGAATTTGAGAACTGATGTCATAAAATATCTGTTATTAAAAGGGCAGCAATGCTATTCACAGGTTTCATTACTCCCAAGAAAAAATTTCTAACCCTCTCTTGGAAAAGGGCCCTTTTAGTGCCTGGTGAATTGAAATTCCATCAACAAGAGAATGACTTTAACACAATACTGAATTAAACTTGCATTACTACCAACCACAGATGGAACTTCATCTGTTGTAACAGCTACAATATTTAAGAAGACTCAGTCATTGCACTGAAAATATTTAAGCAGCCTTTCATATATTTTATGTATGTCTTATGGTAACCACCAACCATAACAAAGACTTACTGTCTGTATTTTCATCTGAATAGCAGAAGAAGATAGTAATTTTTCAAAATTATTTGAAACCAATCATTTACAAGTTTATTCATGTCACTGTTTTGCAGAAACTTTTAAACATTTCTGCTGAGAAAATCTCAGTAAATTATTACTATTAAAATAATAATTATTATTATTTTAACGTTTAAATGAAATAATTTTCCATCACATGTGGTATTATGCATTTATAAAAGTTTAAAATATGAATAAATTTTTTTAAGACTTAAGGATGAACTGTGGTGCTGCTGAGCCTGATTACAAAACACTCATTGATACCTCTGCTGGTCAAGATTTCATTTTAGTCTTCTGGGTTCTCATCCAACACCTTTTGGCCTATGATGCCCTTTGGGGATGGTTCTAGAGTTCCTTCCAGTCACGTTCAGCAGCAGTTACTGACAAAGTCACCTCCTTTGGAAATACATCAGGGAATTTATATTTGTGCATGCAATTGCATCCATTCCATCTGCAAAAAAAAGTTGACAAATCACGACTCTTTTTTCTTTTTTTCTTGCAGATTTTCACTCTGAACTTTTGCAGTGTTAAAAGTGCCAATCATAGAACCAGATAGTCTAGTGTTGGGGTAAGTTTACCATAAGTTACCATAAATACCTATAAATCACCAAAAACTTCAGATTGATACAGAAGGCACATTTGGACTTTTTGTGATGAATAAAGTCCCAATGTTAGGGAAGTTTTGGGTACTTCCTTTCAGAGGGAAATAATTTCCCTTAGGCTAAAAAGAAGAGGTTGAGAAATCAGTGGAGAACCGTCGGCAGTTTTGTCCTTGACCAGAAGAGGTCACCCTTGTGTGAGGCGTAAAGTAAATCCAAACCCTTTACCCCTTTCTCTAGTTCATTAGAAATTAGGGGCTTTGGTCTAAATGAAAGATATCATATCCAACTTTTCCTGAATTTGGGGGAGTTTTGGAATCCAGGTTAGACCCAGGTTCCACACCTTGATCCTTGGTTTTCTGAACAAGTTGGTTTTGCTTGTGGTATAGATAATTTTCAATCTTCACCATTGCCTGAAGGTCTTCACTTGTTCCTTCCTGTGATGAGATTCTCATTATATCTTCAGCTCATGTAGGTTTCAATGAAGAAAAATGTGTCTGAGAACAATTTTGTTACGTTAATTGATACTTGTTGAAAGGTGAAAAGTGAGTTTCAAGATATAGATTTCTTTTATTATTTGATATTCTTTTTTTAAAAAGGATTATTTTCAATCTTACAAAACATTTCTTTAAAACAAAAATCATTCTTATAATCTTTGTTTACTTCCCTGCTTTTGAGAATTTGAAATGTAAGAGATGTATTCTTATGGGTAATGTACATTCCTCTACTCCTTGATTGGGTACAAGGGTTTCTAATGCAAATTCAGTTCATCCTCTTCTCTCTGGGCACAAAACTATGACTGCTCATCTGAGATTTATTTTTCCCTTTTTTTCCTTCTTTAAAAGAAAAGCAGTGTCCTTTCACACATGTAACCAAGATCTGGAACTCTGCCAGCATCTGTCTGACTCATCATTTTCAAAAGATGCTGTGAATGCTGGGAACCAAATTCTAGCTGTGAGAGTGAAGGTAAGACACTTGAGAGCCAAATTCCATTGCCACTTTACCATTCGAGCTCAAGCAAGAATGCAAAGCAGAAAGCAAAGCAGCTCTTTCTGTTGTTATCCTGCTACCAATCCTCACAGAGCCAACATGGCTCTTTATACTAAGAATATGAATAATGTACAAAAGAATTTTAGAAAAATACCTTTCGGCTAGAAAACTGAGACTAATCATAATATTGTTTTTCATGAAAATAAGACTTGCTTTGAAGTATTTATGCTACTTCCTTACTATTCCCTTGGCTATATTTTGTTTTCATAATGTTTATTCAGTTAACTTAGTTATTTTTATACTTGTCTGGTCTTAATACTTTCTCTTTTTCCCCTTTCTTTTGATTCATGCTTTTTTCAGTTTTCTCAGGCTGATTTATCTCTGTCAAGTATTGATTCATAGTGCAAGGCGTCGGACATAAATCCATTACTTATGGTACGTCTACTGCTGCAGAAAAATGTTTCACATGGAGCTCAATTTTTTTTCCCAATTTTAAACACTATTTTCCACTTATGGAACATTAAGACTAATATTTAAGCAAAGCAAAATATAACCTATGTGTTCAATTTTTAAACCTATACAGTCCTAATTAAATATATCTTCAGACATAATTCAGGAGACATTGCTGCTGGGGATGTTCAGATATTTTAAGCTGAAGTCATAACCTTCAATTCCTATGTAAATTAAACCTGTGCCTTCATGGACCTGTCTATTGCTTCTGATAATGCCTGTGATGCAAAGTTGAGACGTTGGTTAACATTACTGTAATATATTTGAATGGTGCAAAGAAAATATTAGCATTGTATCAATGCAGACAATTAAAATCTACCGGAATCATCGTTGTAAGAGGCTAATATTATCACTGGGTATATTTAGAAATAAATTCTATCTCTGCTACTTGAATATGATGTAGGGATGGGAAATATCTAAGCAAAATTATTAGTCTTTAGATTTCTATGTCTTGTGGCTACATATCTTGTGATAAAGAACTTCTTGCCTCTATTTACTCATTTCTTAAATTTGTACTATCAGAGATAGCTCCCAAGTGGGACTAAGATTTTATGCTTTTAGTGTTCTTTTCTGTTCTGACACATAAACACATATAAGCTTAAGTCAGTGAAGTTAAGGACAAAATTCCTGTTCATCTTGGTAGGTTCAAGATTTCACCCCAGGCATCTTGAGAGCACTGGCACTTCTTAACATTACCACATTTTTTTGATAGTAAGTAAAACAAACATACTTTAAAACTCGCTAGTTTTAAGCCACATTACTCATTGCAAGTCTTTCTGTGTAGATTGAAAACTATCCCCTGGTTTTTGTGGCAATAAAGGAAAATTGGAGGCATTTGTATACTAAGTACAGTGTGTAAATGATGTAACATTCATCAAATTCTTTAATTTAAGTCTATTGAAATAATTGTTGTTTGCAAAACCCCCTATTTTTTCCCTTCATTTGATAATAGGAGTAGATTAGAAACTGATTGAAATGTCAGACTGAACCTTACAGTCAGCTAGAGTGAACTGTCTAAATATCTTAAAATCACAGCATGTCCTTCCTGTCAAGTGTTGAAATTTGAATAATATTCAGCCAAGGATTCATATTTACTTCAATTAAATGCATTTAATAATGTAAAACATAACTTAGCTGTTGACTCAAAGGTGTGTATGGTAAGAACACTACTTCCACATTTACGCTCTCAGTTACTCAAATGAGGAACTAGAACTGTTTTTTTGTTGCATATTACCTACGTAATTTCTCTAAAACTAGAAATTTGCATGCATTCCCAAGTTAGAAAGTCAGCAAGTTACTTATTCCCCTTCTTTTGCTTAGTGTATGCACACATCTTCTATCACACAGAAAACAATTAATTTGTCAACCCAAAAAAACCATTAACCTGAAAGAAAACATTTCGCTATGATCCATGGATCTATGAATCGCATTCATCACATGGATCTAAGATGGTGTATTTCTGGTGAATGCTGGACAGTGTGAAAGAAACAAACAAGTACCCTTTGCAATATTCATCATGGCCTTTACAGATTGCAAACTGAGCTCAACTTCTACTTAATTTAAATGCACCAAATATTATTTTCCTTACCAGTAACATCAGGCATTTTTTGATTGATAGTGATTAAAATATTGATTTGGCATTGTCAGCACACATTCAAAAAACTAAACGTGACAATGTCTGGATATTATCAAAAGTGCAAAAGAGCATTTTCCCCTCTCATTTTTCTTGATGTGCTTTTAACAGGCAAATTCCATTTAACTTTATATCAGGTTTTGATGTGAATTTTGTTGATTTGGATCTGGAATAACCCTGTGGAAAATCGGGCACTCCTGTATTCATTTTTTTTTTTTCTTTTCCAATTAGGCTGTTGTATGTTTATTATAGCCTATAGCTGCTTTTCAAATATAAATTTGTTTTATGTGGGATATACCATATTTAATGCTCCACTATTATGTAATTGTTTTTCCCAAACCTCTGGTATACGAAAATTTGATGATCACCAACTACCCTTTCCCCACAGTTTTGTAAAAAAATATTATACATTGAATGCTGTCTGACAAAAAGAAAATATATACCTGGAGTAGAATTGATCTTATTGAACAAGTCAAGCATTAAGCATCTTTCTACCTGAGAATAGCATTGCGCACCCAATGTTTGAATGAGAATTCAAGGTCACAGCACTTCAGTCTAAACAGAATTGTTTGACAGAGAATCCTGGCCAAAATTTAAAATATATCTCCCTGCTTTATAAATGGGTTGTTAACTAAATTCTTCCAGAAGTTCTAAGGAATAATGATCTTTAGTATTAACTGTTGAGATTCTGCTAACATCAGATTTTCTGTAGACAATTCTGCTTGAGACAGAGCTCTAACAGACTTTGACTTCCATACTGCCTTCAGATGCCACTCACTTCTTTCTTCCTTTCTTGCATTATCAACTTTAATTCTAGAATATTCTTTCTTCAGAGGATCTTCAGACTTCTTCCTGAATTAAATAAGCATAAATGCAACAGGTTAGAGTCACAGGAGTAAGTTTTACTTGTTCATATTCAGCACAAAAATCTCTATGCCTCCATGCCACTGAGGTAGCTTTTGGAAAATACCATCCATAAAGTAGTAAAAACAGACATGGGTGCTTTAAAGTCCAAATGTTGCTGACGGAATTTCTTTTTAAAGTAAAGACTTTTGTAAAGCATAATCAGAAGAACCATATCCTCATGAGGTAGAAGAATACCTGGTAAGAAGACGCGCTGCCAGCCTTCTCATCCACCCCACCCTTTTTATGACGTGTCTCCAGAGACAGCAATTGTATGTCAAGCATGTTAAATGCTGGGAAGGTATCTTCAGAGACCTTGTGCATGCAGCATTACAGGTTCAGCAGCCCTAACATATTAGGATTAGTTGCAAATACTAATGCAGTGGTGACTCTCCATTTGCTTCTGCCTCTTCAGTGGCAAGATTCAGCCAACCTCTGCTTCACCAGCAACAGTTCTCCAGCAGAGGCTGAACTCCTGCAGGGGTCCTACAGGAGCCTGTGGACTGTTTTTGGGCACTTGAGAAGTTGGTTCCCAGTATCAGCTTTCCTTCTGCTGTGAGTAGTTAACAACAGCTGTGCCACCCTATCCCCCCATAGAAAGTAGTGCACTAGAAAATCCATGCTCCTTTTCTAAAAAACAACCGAAACAAAACAGCAGGGAAAACAATCAACTGTTGTAATGAAAAACATCCCCACAATTGGATTTATTTATGTATTTTGAAAAAATCTTGAAATTTCTTTCCATGTGAGGATATATTTTAGATGTATTTTAGACTTTTATAGCACCAACACTTATCCGACTGGAGGGTTGATAGGCATCTGTGTAACTACATCTGGGTAATTTGTGAAAAAACTCTTATTTTCAAGAGGGTCATGAATAACTGTCTTGCTCCTACTTACTGTCACCTCCTGTTCCAGGTGATACTTCCTGGCATAGACATGCATACTTTGAAGGGTAGCAATTTTTCAATATAGGTAAATGGAAGACAGAGAAAGGATGGGTGGGTGTTAATATTTTCACTGTTTGTGTCTGAGACCTTAGTCCTGTGTAGAATAGTTACCTTGTATTACACCTGCAGAGCAAGCCTTTGCTCTTGTTTTAGGTACTCCGTTTTAAAACCAGTACATACAGCACAAAGATAGTTAAAGACTCTGGGATAAAGTGGGCATACTGAGGGAATCAAATTTTCAGTAAAATCAAAATCTTTGGCATATCAGAAATAGCAGTAAGTATATTATTTGTACAACCTCTACCCTCAATCTGTTCACAAAAATGACTGCCTCTACTTTTTGCTACACCTGCAAAAAATATATGAGTGGAAAAAAGAATACCTCATCTGGAGATACCATACCAAAGCCAAGCACTGAAAAGGTACATTACTAATGTATTTAAGTATATAAAGAGATTAAAATAAAAATTATAAAATTAATCAGAAAACAAGAAAAGGCAAAGAAAAGCAAGAAAAAGAAGACTCCATTCCAGTGAGACAGAAGATCTTTTTTGGGAATGGCTGAATCTTGGGTAACTTGTTAGTTAGTAGGTAGATGAATATGCAAAAACATTTAGGGATTCATTTTTGCAACAACTTTTGTAAGCCTGTTACAATATATAAATTCTAATCAGGTTCTTATGACATCTTTCATTACATCCTTCTCCTTGTTCTATGAACAGGATTTGAGGAACTAGAGAATTCAAACAGGAATCTTAACATTAATTTACAGATCTTTGTTGACAATTCAATTATCCTCTCTACCACCACAGCAGACTTTTGGAGGTTGATGAGCAATTTGATGCCAAGTTTAGTGTAGTCAAAACGACAACAAACACAGTCACGAATACAGCTGTAGTTATTCTAAACTGCTGATCTTACCAATATTTAAACGAACAAGAAGAAGGTACAAGATGTTAAAGAGTGTCTTATTTTGAAATCAATCTTCTGTAGCTAAGATACCCTAAAATAATACTGGTATATGGAGTACCTGAAGTTGTGCTTTTCAGAAGTACTGAGAACAACGAGGCATCGAGATACCAGTGAATGGGAATTGGGAAGATACACAGTTGTGGATTAGTTTCCTTTCATGATTTCCACTTAGCTCTCCCAAAATAAACACATATAACAAAACCAGAACAGACATTTGAATTATCTCCAGACCTTCCTAACAGGAAATATGATTGCCTCACACTTTATGAAGGCAATCTCTTTGTTAAGAAAATAAATAAGAATGTAAATACATAGGAAAGCATGAATAGTACTTCAGAGAGGAAAATCTGTGCCAGTTCTTTACCAGTTGTTTACAGGGAGAGGCTTCTTGTCTTCCTCCTGAAAACAGGAGGCAGGGAGGAATGTGGGTCAGGCTGGGAGCTACAGAGGGGTAGCCAACTGCTTCTGCGCCCTCTTCTGTGCCCTCCCCTTGCAACACTAAAAGTATAGTCAAGTATGGAAAAGCAAAAGCGAAAAGTGCTTGTCCATGCTAAAACTTGCTGCAGTACAAGAGTTCAGGAGTGAGTTCAGTTGGAGAATGTAGCTTGTCTTCTCTAAGCTGAAACAACCTTGGTTACAGAATTAGAGAACTGTTTTGGTTATAGTCACCCACATACCCCCTGCGATCTAGGTGAAGTAGAGTAGCTCATCCACTCAAAGGTTTAGAAAATTAAACTGAAGGATCAAGGCAGCTCTAACATTTTTTAGCTGGTGAGGGTTTCAGCATAAAGCTTTGTAACAGTCTGTAATGCTTTCAAGCATTACAAAGAAAAAAAGGAAAGTTTGTCCCTCATTGCCTTCATTGGTGATTGTTACCTCCATTTCACGTTTCCACCACTGGGTTGTGTTGCCAATGCAAGCTTCAATGAAGATAGGATGACAAATATTTTCACAAATTTTCTGATTTTCCTGTGAGATGCACCCCATTCCACTGTCTGTTGAGTATAACTGTCATAAAAGAAAAGTTAGAAAAAAATATAAATCTATAGTTGTTTTATAAACCCCACAAGCTATTAGCCATAAAATTAAAATAGATTATTTTAGACACCACAAACTTTCAGTGTAATTCTCTGATATAATAATCTTAGATATGTAGATGGGGGTTGGCAGGCTTTAACATGCTCTTACAGCTCTGTAACTGTTGAAACTCTTGCTTATTAAGAACAATAAAGATTTAAGGGGGAAGGTATTTGATTATGACCACAACTGGATTAAAGGGTGTTCTGTATGTAAATTTTGAAATTCAGTGTTGAGTTTCTTAGCCTTGCTCTCCTCTGTAGCAACAATTTTCCCCACATGTAGATGGAGGAAACATAAGAGCTGATTTAACATATGCCAGGCTGTGAAGGTGGATAGCTGTTTAAAAGCACAGTCCAAGATCAAAGCACTGCTCTTTCAGCCATACACCCTGTTTTTATCTTCACTTTTTTTCCCCTGTCAGCAGCAGAGACACCAAATGTATTTCCACCAGGAGATCCCTCTTACTCTTAGGTCACTCTTAGATACTTCTTCTCCTGAGTGATTTGTCCTTAAAACCAGACGGCACTGGTTCAGAGCCAAGGTATTGGAAAATTTGGTGTGTTCTATTTATCACTTTTATCTGTCTGCATAACTTTAATCTCTATCCCAGTTTCTAAAGGGATGTGTTTAAACATTCCAACTCTTCACATGTACTAGTCCTACAGCACAAAAAAAATGTGAATTGTGCATGACAAAAGATAATGCATTATATTGTGGTTGCCTCACTGTAAGACTTTTGTTCTGCTTGGTTTTGTATGATGCATTGAAATATGTATCATCACATACAATTAGCTGGTACTGAATCAAAAAGAAATCCTTTGTCAGTGTGGATGGTAGTCTCATGGTGACTTTTGTGGGAAAAAAGTTTTGATTCCTTTCTTTGACCTAAAAGCTAAAGTTCATGACCTTATGTAGACAAGTTGATAACAGACTGATTTCTTCCAATATGTAGACTTTTCACATAAAAAAAAATAGTTTGGAGAAACCTTGTGAGGAATGAGATGCAAGAAAATATCTGAAAACTTCTTTTTTCAGCATTCTAAGACTAAAATTTGGCCTCAGAATTCCCTCTTTCCTCTGAACCATGCTGAGAGTATGGCTTCTTGCTCTTTTTCTTAGCACTCTGACAGATGTTTGCCAATGGATTTAATGGCTACATGATAAAACATGATATGCACTTTTTATCTGTTTTATCAGAACTGACTGGCTTATAGCAGGAGGGGTAGAAGGAAGCATACTTTGTTACCTGAGTCACTCAAGTTCATGGATCAACGTATTAATTCAAGTAATGAAAGGCAGCAGAATAATGATAAAAAACAAACCTATGAAGGAATTTTGATGAGGGGAATGCATATGTTATAGTATATTCAGCATGAGCAGAGAGGCAAGGCACACAGCCAAAGGTACTAATATCATAAACCAGTGCAGATAAATCTAGTGGAACCTTTAGCTTCTCTGCAGTTTGCTCCTCAAAGAACAGATAACCTTTCACAGTGGATATGAAGAACAACATATACATTGAATTTGGATTTTTTTGGTTTTTTGTTTGTTTGTTTTGAATGGAGACATTGAATAGAGAATAACTTTTCTGGGTTACAAGAAACATGTTTGGTCTAGAAATTTTCAAACAGAAAGGAAAAAAGGAGCTGGATAGCTCTTCATTACCATGTCACCCCATCCTCAGGTAGATCCAAGGGGGATATTATCCAGCCAAGAACCATCACTCTGATATTTTACTCAGTCCACTTCTGCAGCACCATGATTTTCCTGCCTGCAACAGAGACACTTATGATTTTACAGACAAGAATTCAGTGATGATTTGCCTGGACAATGCTGAACTAAAGCAGGAATAAGCAGTAAAATAAAGTGTATTGGATTTTCACACCTATGTGGAGCATTCAGCTATGAGTATTATAAGTAAAACTAGGAGGACACCATAAAAATCAATAAATAATTCAGAATTAACTGGGATTTGAACCCAATGGGAACAATTTTATTTAACCCAGCAAACTGTGGACCAGATGCTAAAGGTGAGTTTCATGCTTTCTGCTGTCAGAACAGATTTCTGTCCTCCCCTATGCAACTCCTTCTCACCATACACGTCTGTTGGCTTTCTGTCAATGAGGGCATTTCTTTTTCTCCACAGTGAACTAATTAAGATATCAGTAAAGAAACACCATTCTCTCCCTCCACCACTCAAGTGGATAATTTCTGATCATCAGCTCACCCACCAGCTATCAGATGAACAACAGTGAGGAAGACGTGAGGACTCTGTGGTTGAGGATGGGAATCCAAGAAACTGTTGACTTTTTTGGTAGGGAAAAAGTATCAGGCTTACTAAACTCTGCTGTGAAATCACGAACTAAAGCTTTAGGATGGATTTTGAAAACAATGAACAAGACAGAACTTGGTACAACAGAATGGTATTAAGCACTCTGGCCATAAACCAGCCACAGACACAACCCTGAGTTTAGCTGTGATGAGCATTGGACTCAACCCTTGGGCCAAAAGAGAAATAAATCCTTGAGATTCCTAATCAAATCCCAAACTATACTTTTATTTAAAAATGTAGAAAGTATGGATTTTCTTTACAATTACAGCCAAAAGAGAGGGAAAAAAAGGGGTTTCAGACAATTGGGCTTTAAGTTTTGTACAAACTGCAAAAAGCTATTGATCGCAAGGGCTTAAAAGATAAACATTTTTAGGGAAAATATGAAACCTTAAATTAAACATAAATTTTAATATTTCCTAATTATTAATTTATTTTACAATCTTCAAAACAATGCTACCTTATCTGACTGGAAGATACTTCATAATCCTCAGTAGCCTGAATCATAATCATAAGAGAAAATAAGAGACTAATACTGTTTTCAGTGTTTTCTAACACGATTCGAAGAGACTAATGTGGCAATTTGTGACTTGTTAGAGACCTAACAATTTTGAAAGTTTTTCTTTTTGTCTGTGAAGCAAAATAATTAATATAGCACTGTAACTGCAACATGATTAATCACAGTCAGCACTCTGCAGCTGTCACACAGGGAAGCCGGCCAAGCAAGCCCACCAGCACTAGTCTGGTGACCTGCCCAGGTGTGATGAATGAGAGGGCTGCATTTGGTGAAAGACAGCAAACCTGGCCCTAAATGTATGAGTGTGCAATTCCAAGGTGCGTGTGTCTGACAGCCAAGAAAATTGTCTCACTGGATACCTGAGGAATTGCATAGGGGAAAGTGACATGTTAACTATTCTGTGTTAAAGCAAAATGACTGATTTATGCTTGTAAAGCAGATAAATAACAGAATGAAAGCAATGACTATTTTTATTCTCATGCTGCCAGTGGTGTTTCTCTGACAGTCCTATATTTCTTCTGGGAAATTCAATTTTAATACTTTATCTCAGATAGGGATTCCAGACATACCACACATATTAGCTGAAATTCCATTCCACTGCTCATCCTCCTCTGCCTGTCTGCAAAGCCTACATATTTCCAGTATTCCTCATTTTTCTTGAGTTGGATTGTACTTTACAAATGCTGATCAGATCCTGCTCTGTCAGTCCACAATAACATCAACAAATTGAACTGCCCTTTTTTAGAGGGCATACAATACTGATTTCACAGATGTGTGTCATTAGGCAACTAGTCACAGAAAAATGTGCTCTTGAGGTCAAAGCCTACACAATCTTTATTTTCTTTCCTTCTCCCCCATATGTGATCATTTGTGTCTCAGGATGCTACAGCTCTTTTTTATCTCATCTGCCTCAAACACAAAGCAAGCTTGATAACTGCCAAAACTTGCATGTCTGCAGCTTCACAGCTGTGATACATATGCTTGAGTGGCAATGACAGGAGAACATCATATTAACTGAAGCTCAAAATGAGAAGCTCTAGGCCACCACCAACTAAGGGACTGCACAAATGATGAGATGATCAAGTAATCTGACCTTAAAGAGTCTTTAGAGACAGAGGGAATCATTCCAAATAGTCCTCAATGCAATTAGAGAAAGAAAAGAAAAGCAGAGGAAGTGCTACTGCAGTAAATATCATTCTAACAAAAGGAAGGCAGAAGAGCAAGAAGAATAGCTGTATTGGGAATAGAAAGGAAACATTTTCTGGTTTGATATGAACATTAAACAAATAAATAAGGATAAAAGGTAAGGAAAAAAATGCTATGGGTTGGAAATTACTGGAGGGAAGACATGTTAAGTATACAGTGACCTATATTATGTTTGGACAATGAACTACATAAACTGAAGGTTTTAATTATAATTTTAACTTTCTAAATATAAAAGGAATAGGGATTAGCTGTCAAAATACTTGGAAATGTTTAGCAAAACCTCAGGCGCACATCTGAATGGCATTATGTCCTCATGAGCTCATGACTAACTTTAAATCTAGCCAAAGCAAGCAGCGCAATTTTTATTTCTCTGTGCATCTGAGATACTATTCCCCACAGAGAGGAAACGAAGAATCTAATGTCGGGATAAAAAAGAGGTATAAACAACTATAATGTTCTTATAATTATTGTTTTTACTGATTTTTTTTTTTTGACATCTCACTGTCTTCAGCTATAGAGGTCCAAAGAAGAAATTTAATGATAATATCCAACAATGTATAGTTTAAACCATAACAGCAGTGTTATTTACCTCTGTAAATAAACTTAATAATAAACTTAATAAAAGACTGATATAGCTTTGTAAATATTTCCTTCCAGGTCAAAGGGGTGTAATACTTGCTCTTTATTTAATACCAGCAATTCCTGAATTTCCTTATTTTAACAGAGTTTTTAACCTTTACCAATTCTTAAAAACTAATAAAAGTCAAAAGGCATAAACAGTCTTTACATTTTCAAATTCCAAACTTCGTATTATCATATGAATTTTAATTGTGTTTAGATCCAGTCAACTTCCTGACAGACTGATTGAAAAATGAGAATATTTGGACAACCAAAGGTGTGAAAAATCCCCTGCAGGATTCACTGAGCATGCATAGTGAATCAGAGACTTCATCAGTTCACTGAAAATCCTAAAGCAGAAGCATCTTGCATTATGCCTCTAAGTATGCATTTTGCCTGTCTATTTTGCCTATCATCAATGACCGGTTCTAATTCTAAGTTTTGTGTTTACCTTTCCAAATACCTAAGAGAACAGATATTCTTCTGCTGATGTAATGTCTCATTCTTTACTGTAAGGTATGGAATTTATTTGCATTCTTATTTGTGCTTTTAATTATTTTCTGAGTTGTATTAATATTTTCTCTCCTGAGTTAAATTGGTTTTTTTCTGTCCACATTTTAAACCCCTGTTGGATGTCCTTTTATTATGTTGCAATCTTCCCTCGGGTACATAACTTCTCTCAATTTATTAGCATCTGCAAATTCCGTTAATGAGCTGTTTGCTTCCACCTCCAGATCACTAATGAAGATTAAATAAAGCTGGATTCTGCACTAACCCTTTGTGATTCTTCAGCATACCACACCACTGATTCAAATGAAGTGACAGCAATATAAAAGTGGGGGGACTCTGGAGATTTGAACCCTGTGGTTTGAATGTGACTACTTCACTTGTTTTTGGCTCTGGATGTCGGTAAATTTTTTTGTAATCTTGTAATCTATAGGCTAAGAAGAATCCTGGAATGAATGTCCTAAGCAATGCTACATGAAAGAATGTGGGATAGCTGAATAATAATAAATTATGATACACTGGCCTTCAACTGAGCCTATTTCAAATGTAGATTTGGGTATCTCTCCTGACTCTCTGTTACAACATGCTGTAACTTAAAGAGAATCAACAAGCACACAGAAATAATAAAAGTGGATGTTAAAAATTATTGTAATATATAATGCTAAACATATCTTGCAAAACTTTGGGTTAAGAATCCAAAGAATTGTAATCCAAAATGTGGGTAGTCACTTGAAGGACGCAATCAATTAAATTACTATGCTGAAGTAAGATGCAGTAGCAGAGGAAGAAGAAGTAACACTTCCAAATAGAAACCCTTGAAATAAAGAAGAAAACAAACAGATACCATTGCTGATAGAGAGAAATGGAAACATGCATAATTGACATCAAGAAGACTTAGAAATTAAAAATAAAAGGAAAGGAGTCTGCTACAAAGCATATTGACAACAAAACACCAAGAAAAGGCTACAATTTTCTCAGATCTCATCTATAAGACTGGAGTTGTATCCTCTTTCCAGTTAATGTCTGTTCTAATGGTTTTCTCTCCTCTGAAAAATACAAATTATATGCACTAGAGTATTTCTGAAAAAAGTACTTTTTGACCTCATGAGTTGCATATCAAAATTGTCATAAAATCAATAGTCCCCAAACTCTTGGAATCTTTGGCTATGGAACCTTTATAGCTGACAGATGGAAAAGGCTCCCAAGGGGTCCCACTGCTGCAGCTTGTAAAAGGTACATGTTGCATATTGGAGACTCTCCTGGCTTACTGGCGTCGCTTTCCCAGGGGATTAGATACATGCAAACAGAGACATTATTTTTATCCTGCCTCTAGTCTTCATGTCAAAGCCCACTTGGGCTTCTTAGAAGCTTCTTTAGTCATTTAAATGGGTTTCCTACTTTTCTAAACATCATCACAGGGCTGGATTGGGTTAGTTCCAAACTAGCAGTGGAAATCTACCCCAATGTCTCAAAAACATAGTGTATGATTTTAAACTCTGTCTCAAGGGGCACTGAAAATATTCAGCTATGAAATCTGGAATCTCACTTAAAACTTGTTAGTTAGGTATAAACATTATAGTCAACATTCTTAGTAAGGCATGTCCGTGCCTGCACAGAGTATGGAGGCCCTATGTCAGGAGGATATAATCCCTGCTTATATCCTAGACTTCCTAGGAGCTCCTGCAGTCATTAATTTCCCCACTTCAGTTCTCATCTTGCTATTTAATGTCAAACTACAGAATGAAGAATTCCATAAAATGCTATTTTCTGTGCTATGTACAGCCACCACCTCCCTTAACAGCATTGTAGCTTCTTCAACAATGAATGGCACAGGAATATTTATTTATTAATTTATTTATTTACTTGCTTGCTGATAGTCAGGTATTTAGGATTTCTATTTTAATTATTTCTGTGCTGGAATGTATGATAGCATATGAGGCAGCTGTGTTGTCATCGCAAATAAGACACTGAGTAAGTCCCCACTGGCATAAATTACTGCATCTATGTTTGGGCCCCCCAGTACAAGGAGGATGTTAAGGAACTAAAGAGCATCCAGCAAAGTCTGACTAGCTGATCAGGACCCTGGAGCACAAGAGATCATGGGAGAGCTGGGGCTGTTTAGTTGGAATAAGAGGAGGCTAAGGGCAGCCTTATAGAGCCCAGATCTGTTTGAAAGGCAATTAACAAACTGACAGATTGTTCCTCATTATCATTACATCCCCTGAATATTTTCCTTGCAAAATCACTTAAGAGTTATAAATCATAGCATGATGCACAGGAAAATCTTTTAGATTTTTCAGATAACACATGACTGTTTCCTGTTCCTTGATCTGGTAAATCATCTTCCAGAGAAACTGAAATTGAAATCGTGGTAACCTCTGCAGAAATTTTTAATCTTTTACTTGTTTCCAAGAGAAAGGTGCATTTACAATGACCTGATGCCTAGTGTGAGATTAGAATATTTAGAGGAAAATGTCTTCTCTCCATTCTACTTGGTGAATAATTATGCCTCTATTTAATGAGGTGATGAGGAAATTTAAAGGCATAACCATGAACTGTGTATAACTGATATAACTTATGAAAAACTGCCTTGAATTAATAGCAAATTTAAACTCTATTCTAAATCCTTCACATCTCCCACAGTCTCCCACAAACTTTTAAAGGTTCCAAGGCAAATTGGAAACTTCATTTGTCCCTAGAAAGATGGAGGGCTTAAAATCACAGTGATTTAAATCATAGGGTGATTTTTAAGAATTTAAAGGCTGCTATTTTAATTGCATTGATATATCTATCTATATCTGTATCTGTATCTATATCTAATATATATCTATATCTAATCTATATCTATATCTGTATCTATATATATCATTGTTACTTTCTGATCTACTAACTCAATAAATGCTTTGCAAACTAAAATATATAAGTACTTTGGTGACATCTTGTTTTAAAGTAAGATTTCAATAAATATATTATGAAATAAATATATGTTGAAAAGAAAGTAATGAAGCTTCCTCCTTTCTGCTCCTGGAAGTCAACAGGAGTTTACCATTATTTTGTATGGGAGATGAGCATCACATCAAGGTGTGATACTTTTGAAGAACCTACCCCAGAAGTACTGGAACATAATTTAGTCAAGGAAGGGAAATTATGAGATTAATTGGGAAAGACTGGACAGAAAACTGTAAAAAGTGGATATTAGAACAAATTCTCTGAAAAGAGATCTCCAGCAGACTCTTTTTCCATTAAACTCAAGACTAGCATTGTCATCAAACTGACAAATGACATTCAACGTTTTAGTCAGGATGAAGAGCACCATACTACCATTATAGGAATAATTTGTAGCATAAGTACAAGCATCAGACATGCTTGTTTTAGAGTAGATGTAATTCTCTAAAGTGAACCAAATGAAAATGATTAAAAATTGGAAAGCATGGTTTATAATCAAAGACTCAAAATCTATCTCTTTAGAGTATCAAAGAAAAGGTTCTGGAGAGATTTGATCACATTAAATCTTAAGGGACTGAAAAATTTCCTAACAAGGAGCTCTTCAGTCTTTCACGTATAAATGTAACAAAAGACAAATGGTAGAAAAATTTAAACCAGGAATATGTGAAGATTCTTAAGTAATAAAACTTAGGAGCCATTGGAACAGACTGCTAGCAGTATTGTGAGTTTTCCATCTCTTTAAATGTTTCCCTTCTAGAAGTCATCCTCTTGTTAAAACACTACTTAATTCAGGGAGAGACAGGAAGGAAGGTGGACTACATGCTCTGTGTGTTTTCTGGATGAATAATTCAACCTAGTGTATCATTTAAATCAGTCTATTACAAATAACTAGATATAACACAGATGCAAAGAAATGTCCCAATGGCATTTAAATTTGAATATGATAGAGAATTGTTTTCTCAACAGCAGAAATGTTATCTGTTGGCTGTGATGGCTTCTTTCTCTAGTTAGGGTAATATGTGAGGTATTGCTTGTTAACCTCAAGCAAATTTTATCAAACTGCCTTTGATATGTTGAACTGTTGAACATCTCAAAATTCTCCTTTTCCGTAAAACTGTGCATACAGCTCAATTAAAACTGTGGGAACATGAAATATTTTTTAAAGTCCTATAAGCTTTGAAAGCCTAGAGAGAGCTTAAAAAAAGTCGTTTCAGAACTCCTCTTCCAACAATGTATAATGCACTAAATTAAATATGCTATTTTTATTCTGAATTCATGTAGCAAAAGTGCTCTTACAAGTTTTCCAGATAAAACAGCTGATTCGTATATATAAAGTTCAAAAGAATTTTTTCCTGAAGGGTCCCTGTCTCTGCAGTTTAGATCTTTAAGAAAAAGCTTAGTGCAGCTCTCAATTCAAGATCACATCTTATAAAAGTTCAAAAGAGCACAGAGTAGACTTGGCAATATATATTTTTGTTGTCAGGCATGTTACTTTTGCTCTTTTTTGTTTTCTCACATTGCTTTTTAGAAGAAACTTATTACTGAATCTCACAAGAATGCTGCATTTAGCCTCTCAGAAGATGCTAAACTAGCTAAGTTTCAGGAAGAAGGGGAAAATCTTAGAAGATAGTAAATACTAATAAACTTTCAGATTTTGAAAAAATAGGGTTAAAAATTGAAAGAAAATTAATATTTTAAAAAATGCGAAATACTATTTATAAGAGTCCTTATATGCATATTTTTTTTAATGAGAAAAAACAAAGGGAAAAATTGATTTTCTTGAAATTTTCTTGAAAATTCTATTAACTTACACTCTTAGCTATCCAATATCTAAGTGTCAGACATTACATACAAGGGATGTTCATAACAAGGGATGCTAATAATTCTCACACAGCAGGCTTTAGGGTATACTCAATTTGAGTAAGAATGTATTCTTTCATTTGAGTTTCCCGTGATCTGATTCCTTGAGAAGGAGATTTCTAAATATCAGAGTAGTGACTGTTAAAAATAATTCTCTACCTGGACTAATGATTCAAGGTTAACACAGAATATATTTAGAAGGGATGATGTTGCCTGCAAGAACATGTCAAATTTTCTTTCAACGCTAATTCTGTGATACTGTGTCACTTCTACCACAATGGACATGAGGTTGATTTATCTTTTTCCTCTTTGCAGCTTGTCTGACAAAGATTCAAACAAGTCCATCACTGTGACCTTTGCATCCTTTCTTTGCTCTCCTTTAGAATTTCCCCTGCTAGTCAAAATCTTTTTTGAACCATTATGTCCAAGATAAGAAAAACAATGGCCAGCAATAGTTTTAAAAGGCCACTTAATTTATTTTGCAGTTATACTATTTATACCCACTGGCGTTTTTTAACAGTGCTGCATTCATGGTTCACACTCAGCCTTTGACCTGCTAAAAATTACATGTCAGACTCTGCATTTGTCCTTGTATTTTGTCTTTTCAAGGGTTATTTCTGCAATGTTAGGATCACACTGAATCCCAGCACTGTATACCTGCAGTCACTCCCACTGTGTAAACAGGGTCTGTGTTCCATGAAACTGCTAGTAGTAATGTTCTTGAATAGCTTCCATCCAGAGCTTTGTGGAATCCTGCTTAGACAATTCTTTTAAGTTGACAGTTAACTTCAGAACTTTCTTCTATCCATCTGTATGCTCATCTTGTGGTGTCACAATGACCGCCACTGACCACTGCCCAGGCTAGCTCCTGCGGTGTGCGACAGGAGTGGGGAGCAGCTGGAGGCTCTTGGCTTTAAAGCTGCTCCTCAGGAGTTCAGCTCTGCCCAGGGGAGCTGAAGCTCCAGGCACAGTGGCTGTCAGCAGTCTCGACGAGGGAGAGGATAAAAAGTAGCAAGGATGCTTGCCACACAAGATAACCCAAGACTATTGGAGGCAACTCCCAGGAGACAAGCCTCGAGCAGCTCCAGGGGACCCCTTATAAAGGGAGGTGTTACAATGGGGATGGCTTAACTGGGGACCAATAGAAATCTCTAAGGGAGGGATATGGACGAGGATAGACATTTCCTTGGGCCAATAGCCTCAAGGGGAGGAGGGAAAGGGATCACATGCCCCAATGGGGCATGGAGGTTTAGGGGATTTCCAAAGGGGGCAGTATCTAGAGGGGTAGGGTCTCGGGGGATTGATGGGGACCATATAAGGGTAAATTGGGAGGTTTCAGATGATGGACACTGGACCTTCGGGAACAACAGGAGGGATTTGGGTGATTGATAGGGAAAGAGCCAGAACAAGGGGAGGAGAACAACCATGTAGGGAGCACCGGGGGAGCGGCTTGGGTCTGGGGCAAACCAACTGGGAATAGGAGTGGGGAAGGTAGGGATGAACCACTGGGGTACAGAAAACTTATATAAAAATACAGTAAAGGTATCGCATCACCACATTGTGGCAGTTTCAACTTATCATGCAAGACATTAGAACTCTTAGTGGAGTCAATATATATGACACTATACTGAAGAGCATTAAATATCTCAAAAGAAGAATAGATGACATTTGATTATAAAAAATGCTTGGTTCTTATTTCCATGTTATCTTCTAGGTAGTGAAAATAATGTGTTTGATTAAATATTTTTTTCAGGAATTAAACTTAGGCTAATCAAAAATTTATCAATTTTTCCCTTTAAAAATTCTGTCTCCACGACTACCTTCTTAAAGATAATTCTTAATGGACTGAAGACAGCCTGAGAAAATCCTCTAAGTATTCTAGAGTGATTATGTTTCTATCAGTCACGGTAAACTGCAGTCTGTTGTCCTTTATATGTGAGTTGTCTGTAGGAACAGTCAACATAGTAATATAGTTAGTGCGGGAATTGGACATAGAATGATAGAGTTTCACAAAACCAAATTTATTTTCCTCAAACAAAACTCTGTGCTGCTGTGGCTGTAGTACCGACCCAATAGCAGTCTTATTCCTGGCTTGTGGCTCTGGTGTTCTTAGCACTGATGCAAAATAATCCTGACACAGTAGAAGTATTCCCACAGCTGTCATGGGGAACTTTCATCTAACACTTGAAACCTATATAGAGGAAACAAAAGGCCGACAGCTTTCATCTAATCATCTTTACCTTCAAAGTTAACATTATGCCAGTAGGCCTTTCCTCTGTTGAACAGTCAGGAAACAATCATGTAAGTCTCATCTTTAACGGAAAACTTCCTTTATGTTAGACAATTCTTCCAACTGAAAATGGTTAAGAGTTAGCTAATGAAGTACCATCCTTGCTGCCTCAATGATGGTAATATTAGTTGATTCACTGCTTTAAAATTATCTGAGGTGCTCAGAGACTCTGTAAATAGGGCAAATTAACAAAAGCTAAGACAAAAGGGTTTTCTTAAATTTGACACTTCAACGATCATTGTTTTAACTGAATCTTTCAGAAAGGTTACATTTGTCAGATTTGTAGTGCTGCAAAATCACATGTTTGCTTGGATGGCTGGGTCTGACCGACCATGCCCATTCATTTCTCCCCAAGGATGTTTAAATCAGATAACAACTATTTTTGTTATAAAATGATTCCTTTACGTAGAAGCAATTGGGATGATCATTGTTAAGATGTTGCATCACAGCTGTTTACATTCACACTGGTCAAAATGCAGACATTCACCTGCTCCTCTGCCGTGTCTCTCAGATCTCCTTGGAGCATGGCAAGCATTGGGGACACAGTCTTTTTGCTCAATAAACAATCCTCAAAAGGGTTGCACACAATCATTGTTAGGCTCTATCAGCTTAAAATCCAGCTTTTTTCCATACCTGGATTTCTTACTGAAATTGGACAAGATAAAGATATTTCTAGAATAATTCTCATAGGTAAACTGAAAAATAAAAAACAAAACACAAACCAACCAAAAAAAACCCCAATAAACAAGCCCTCAATTTTTTATGGTACGTGCAGCACAAAGTCTGCTCCATAAAGCATGACTCAGTTTTTTGTAAAGTCATCTTCCAATCCTGTATGTCACAATCTTCACTCCTTTGAAAGAGTGTCCCTCTACCCTATTATTATTTGACAATATTTTAAAATCCGAAATTACTAATAGGAAAGATGACTAATTGAAGCAAGTTTTAATTCCTTTATGGCACCACCTTGAAAGCTACAACATGAAAATAATTGAACTGCCGGAGATTAATATTGTTGTCAATTTTACTTCAGATGAGGTTACATAAAGGATAGAACAACACTTCTAGACATTAAAGACAAAAAAGAAGTAATAAGTAAACCCCAGGAATGCAGCGGAAGGAAATTCAAACCTGTTATTTACTTTACATCTTTTCGTTTATTTGCTAGTACATTTTCCAGTCTTTCTGAATAGTCTACTATATCTTCTATTATAGTTTTGGAGTTATTTTCACAATGAACTAAAAGAATGTAAAAAATACGTATGGCTGAAAAGCATCCTGCAATAGTAGAGCAATTCAATGAGGAGTGGTATGTCAGAAATAACTACTCTCTTGACTATTTTTCAGTGACTAAATTTCAAGCTGACAACATTTATTTTAAACCAAATCTCTTGTAATTTTTGAAATCTGTAATAGTTACCTATGATATTTTTTAGTGAAATCTATAGCACTGATGCTGGTCCTGTTGGAAAAAGCTTAGAGGTATAAATATTTCTTACTTAAATACTTCAAAATTATGTTAAAATATTTGCACTTAAGAGGTGCTTGCTAATTTACTGAAATGACGTGCACTGTGGGTTTGCAGTACCATTTAGTAAGACTTCATTTATACACTTATAAACTGAAGAAAATTTCATCTCATGCTTCATAGAATCATAGAGTCACAGAATTGTTTTATTTAGATGGGACCTTTAAATGCCATCTAGTTCAACCCCCCTGCAGTGATCAGGGACATCTTCAGCTAGGTCAGGTTGCCCAAAGGCCCATCCAACCTGATCTTGAACGTTTCCATGGAGGTCCTGTAGCAAGGACAGGGGGACAAGGTACCATACTAGTCCTGCCTGGATGAGGCAGGAAAGCAGGGGTAGCTGAACATGGTAATCAATCTCCTGAGAGACACTTACAAATATCCCAGACTTATGTCCCACCAGAACTGAGTTTGTGGGGCATCACAGAGCTATTCAGACATCCTGGCTTCTGCCATCTGCAGCCATTTGCAGAAACCCTTAAAGAGCTTGAATGAAGAGGAAAACCCCATTTTACCTAAACAGAAAACCTCTTCTAGTGTCAGAGCTGGATAAATCATTTCACACTCTTTGTCCTGGACTTGCTGCCACTTTCAAGGCTGTAAAAAAATACATGAAATAGGTTTCACTCAACTCTTTAGCCCTTGTGATATTAAAGACTGATAGAAAGTAGTATTTCTAGTGTCCAACTCAAAAGCAGCATGGTGAATTTCTTAAATTAGAGAGCATAGTCACAATTTAGAGAATTATAATAGTACACTATATACTTCAGCGGTATTTTAATGCAGTAAAATTGTACATTGCATCAAATAACACAAAAATTGTATTATTTTATTGAAATGACTTGTCTAATCATGCCTAGTTCTCTGAGTATGATGTGAATAGTTTCAATTTACTATAAAGGAAGGAATCCTTCTCTAATATAAATCTGTGGTATAACTAAGAAGCAAATTAAAAATATATTTTTTATTCTTCCTTGAGAAGAATCCAAATAAGCACATTACGAAAAGCAACATGAAGAATAGAAGGTAGGAAAATGAATGTGTTATATATAATTGGCATGTTTGAACATCATTTATCGTGCTGCCTATTGTAAAAAAAAAACCCTGTTGTTTTCCTTAAGGGGGGCATCTTTGAAGAACACAGGGTCTCCACAGCTCAGTAGTTTGCAAGTCCATCTGACAGAATACACCTAGAGTTGCAGCTCCAGTTCCTGATTTGAATTGCCAAATACTTAATGTTTCCTATCATGATGACCTCATCTTTGAATAAGCAGATACAAAACATCTCAGTTCCTTTGTGTCCATTGCTTTGTAACATCTTAAGTCAGGCAAAATGTGCAAAATGGAAGTATGTAAAGAAAAACTTTACTATTTATACTCAGGCACCTAAAGAGGTGGACTGATTTCTCAGCCTCATCCAGCATCTGTAGAAAGTGAATCAGTTTGCTTTAGTTTCCAGTAAATAAGTGACCATGAAACAGGAAAATTTTGATACAGATTGATTAGCAGCTTTATGCACTCTATACACAAAGTAGGCTTTCTTGCTGTTCTGCTGGTTTCATTTTAGTCCGATGTGTATTTTATGGTTTTTCTATTCTGAGTGAACATGTTATTCCTCTAAAGTTAAAGCTGACATTTTTGGCTAACCTTTTCACATGGTTTCCCTTGCTCTGCCAATGTTCCAAAGCTCAGCCACTAAACACTTACCCCATATGAGCTGTGGTGACATATGAAAAAAACCCTGAATATTCTTATTTATTTTCCAGTGCTATCTTGATGCATAAGCAATTAGATGATATCCATAAATATATTTGCAATATTCTCCTTTCCCACTGAAGTTTCTTGCCAAACATTAGGTGGGGGATTTAACTGTAAAGGTGACCCAAATCTTTCTGCTTATTAGCTGCTGTGAGGCAGCCTGTAACAGGTAAGAGCCCCAGCTGTAAATGCTAAAAAGAATTGTGTGTCTGAAATTTAGCTCTCCCTAACTTCAGGTGTACAATTCTTTCTCATACACCTACTTAGAGAGGTGCAAACACTTTATCGTCTTTTATGAACCCAATACACACCACTATCAAGAGGACTCACTTTATGATCTGGAATGAGATTTCAGGAATGTGGTGTTATCCATGCACTCCTTTGTCTCCCTCTGGAGATCCAGGCATGCTTATATCCCTGCTGTTGCCTGTTAAATTGTACATAAGCTGTGAGCAATTCAAGTAATGACTCTCATCTAGCTTTCTCACATTAAAGGGACCCCTTAGATTTCAAGATCCATCAGCAAAGGATATTTTTTTCTTTGTACAGTGACTGGAGATAAAAGAATCCGGGATATATCCATGGTAGAGGTAAATGGTAATAACCTGGTTATTGCCATTAAATGGTCTTTGCCTTATTTCACAGAGGGAAAAAGAACAGCGAATATATATATAGCAGACAGTTTAACTCTGGAAAACTCAGGTTTCTGTGTTTGGAATGCAAACACAAAAGAAACCTTGTGTTGATCACTGTAGGATGAATGTGCAAAGCTCCAGCAGTTTCAGTTCCATACATTAGTTTGGCTCTTTATATCTTCATTTTTGGCTGTGAATAGATCAGCCTTGGTGTCCTGGTGCTGCAGGAGTGAGGTTGCACCTGACTGGAGAAGAAGCAGTAAGAGAAGGCACCCAAGAAAGGGAGATTGTATTTTCATTCTTTTTTCAGTCCAGATTTATACACCGAAGGCATTGAAAAATTTTGACTATACACACTTCAGGTGATGTTTTAATTGAAACTGAGACAGTAGCTCCCTATAGAGGATGGAGAACTGGAAGCATCTTCATGGGCATAGATACTGCTTGGAAAAAAAAAAGCAGGTCCTTTCTAGGCAGTTGGTGGTAGGTTAAGAGTTTTTGGTTCTCATCTCATAAGGTAAATGATTTATTCACCTGGTTATCTTAATGACGCTTTTCTGAATACATTCAGGTTTGAATTTATATTTGTTAAGTAGCATCTGCTGCCACTGCCCACAGAATTCCAATTGAGGAATCACTACAATTGTATGGTATTTCAGAGGGCATCCTTGCAAAGATTAAGATACATTTCTTTTTTTCTTTTTTTTTCAGAAACATTCAGTTACTGTCACAAGTAGTCTTACAATCAATTCATATTCCCAAATACTCCTTCCTGTTGTCATCTGATAAGATCTTTCACATTTTTGCAAATATTTGCTATGTCTAGAACATGAAGAAACCATCTTACATATTTCAGAGAGAAAAGTTTGATTTTTAGAATGGGAAGATAATAAGTAATTAGTGTACATAATTTACCCTAAAGAGTACAATTGCTTTATTTGAAAAGAAACTAAATCAAGATCTAGTTCTGTGTATTCTATGGATTTGCTATGACTTTATAGAAATGTTACTGAAGCTAAAACTGTAATCAAAATTTTATTCACATGAAACATACCCGGAGATGAAAAACATGCATTATACCAGATTTCTTATAAGAATTTGCTTCTTTATTTTTGTACAATTCAAATAATTTATCAAATAATTTTTCAAATAAGTGATTCACTTAGTGTAATTAGTTCTTTACAAAAATGTGAGGGTTTTTTTTCAGCTGTATACACAGTGGCCCTATCCTGTCATTTTGTGATTAATTTATTCACTTACTCCTCTTTGAAAAATTACGATGTCTAATCAAAATTTTCCTTATCTATTTTCTAATTTGTTAAAATTTCTCATCAGTCTTCACATCTTGCAAGGTAAGAAATACTGTCCATCATGAAAGCAAAACACAGAACATACTTTTGTAAGAAGAAAGGAGTAAACTGACAGTTAAAAAAATAGTACAACTAACCTACAATTTAAAGATCAAGAGACTGACATCTGGTTTTAATCTTTACACACCCATCACCTCCATTTGCAACAAAATTAAGAACCTCACAAATAGCCAATCCATGAGGAAGAGCTTTTTAGTTTGACAGTTCATAAGTAATAATGTGTGAGTCCATCTTGTTTTAATTCTATAGGCTATACATATTCATAAACCCCCAAATTCACACACGTGTGTAAAAACATGTAAAAAAGAAAAGTAATCTTTAATTGGATAATGAGTAACAGAATTATTTACTAATTGGGTGTATTACAGAAATGTGTGTTCACACTACTGTACTGTACTTAAAGACCTTGCCAGTGATTCCAGCAGAAGCTCACTAGCTTAAGAGCTTACTAATTTGTGATTGTATAGCTACAGAAAAGACAGCAGCTCTGATTTAAAAATTACCATTTGTTGTAATTAGACAGTAATGCAGTCTAATTGCTTCAGATATTTTGTACATTTTGTTAAAAAAGAGAGATTATTATTACACTCGACTAAGCTTGAAAAAGAGGATATTTACACAAAAAGAAAAGCATAGCTGGCTAATACTAAAAGGTTTTCTTTACTGTTCCAGCAGACAATTGATTTGCAATTAGAGTTCTTCTGCTATTCCAATTACATTTCTCCATTTGATTTTCCAGTAAAATGGAAGGTAACAGACCCAAGTATAATTTCACCAATATAGATATATATGGGGTTTGGACTTTATCTGTCATATGTTTGGGTTTTTTTCTTGGACCACCAGTACCTTGTCTGCACATTTTTGGGGGTGTTATTGATGCTAGATATTTCCAAAAGGAAAAGTTAGAAGAACCAGCTTGTTGGTGATAACAGCCTGATTCTGGGAAAAATCCACTCTTCCTCTTGTTCATGCGCACAATTTTTCCACCTGCCTATAATCCTCACAAAGGAACTACAGCATCAAGGAAGACTGTTTGAATTATTCTGGTTTTCCTTTTCCAGCAAGAGATACAGATGCCTTTAAGGCATAAACATTTCTTGGGCTTATACTGAAAAACTAGGAATGAAAAATGTCATAAATACAAATACTTTTCAGACTAGACAACATTTGATACCTAATGTTTCTGTTTTTAGACGTACACTGGGTTATATAAAGCTGTGAGGGAAAGTGAATAGATTATGATTCAGAAGAAGGCATATGAAAAAGTAGTTTCAGGGCATGACTAGGTTATTGAGGACTGCTTAGTTTACTTGGAAACCTGCATGACAGGGTTAAAGAATTGAGGGCCATATATACTTGTATACCATTCTTCCAAACAGGCCTACAGACATCTTAAAAGCCAGTTTAGATAGTTCAGATAAGACCAGTCAGTTAACTCATAGAAAATGTGTAGATCATTTACCTTTGGCATTTACACTTTAGAATAAAGAATTCTGGCCAGTGTACCTTCAGCAAATTATGTCCTACTCTCAGATTTCAAACATCACTCTAACATCCAAACAAAATTATATGGCTTAACACATTACCCTTCCTGCAGTGGGTGAGTTTTGCCATCAGCTCTGTTTTGTACACAAGGATGTTACAGCTGGGATGTTACACCTTCACCTTGTCTCTAACGTAGAAATAAATCCTCTAGTTTCATCATTTATTTAAATAAAAAGTTATCACTGCCAGTTAGTGTCTGTGCCTCTTCCTGGAAATTTATGTCATCTGCCAGAAATTCTTAAGCCAAAACCCCCAGGTCTTGGTCACTTAAAAATTTAGAAAAACAACCCCAAAAACCATTGTGCATTTAATCCTTTTATTATTATTATTACTATTATTATTACTATTACTATTACTATTACTAATATTACTAGTAATGTCTCTGGGTGTATGAGAACTGTAAATCAACAATCTGACGTGGCATGGTTCAGTTTTTTCCTGCCTTTTCTGAAATAACAGTGATATAATTTAAAGTGCTAATCCACATTAAGATGCTCGACACCCTTTCTATTCTTAACTACCGGAGAACAGACCAAAAGTCCATCAGTCTGGCACCTTGCCACTATGAGCAACCCCTAACAATGGCTTCAAAGGATGGTGTGAAATCCTCAGAGTGAACCTTGCTCCACAGAGTGTTTCATGAAGGAGATGAGAAGACAGAAATTCTGTTTCAGCCCATGTAGCAACTGTTTTATCTCCTAAATCTCCCAGTCAAAGCTATTCAGATTTTAAAAGTCTACTGATTTTAATATACTTATTTTTAGCTATACCTGTAAAATAACCATCAAGGTAATATTTAAAAATGATCATTTTAGGAGAACACCTTCACACTCTAGGAAATGCAGCATCCATTCAGACAGAATTACTACTGGATCTTGTTTTACTTATTTCGTAGAGGGTAATTCAAAGATTTCAGATAGCTCCTGAAAACTATATTACTGACAAACAGCATGTAATAGTTCATTATAAAAAACACTCACACCATCACAAAATCAGCAATCACTCAAAGACAGCCAGCATTTTTTCACCTTTACATTTTCCAAAGGGACAGTAGAGGGTTAAAAACAAAATTTTTAAAAAATTAAATTGCTTTTGAGCTAAGCACTTGTATGCCAAGTCTCAGCATGGAAGGAATTTTAGCTGCTGAGCAACCTCATACAATAGTGCTTTAGAATAGAAATGCCAAAGAACAGACCCTTAACTACAGTATTGTAGCTCTGGTATGGGTGCCACTGTGATGAAAGTACTCTGATATAAAAGTGTCTGCCATGAAAATAAAGACAGAGAGACAGCTTTGTAGGTGGAACTTGGGTTCTTTTATGTAAAGACTGACCCAGGCAGTCAGAAGGGGAGAGTAAGAGGGCAAGGACCACATTATTTGGGCACGTAGCTGCCTGAGCGGAGAGTCAGGGAAAGTGTTGTGCAAAAAGGGAATTATTCTAGCATCACTTCCCACACCTGTGGTAACATTAATGATTTTTCACAGCTTTTCTGTTTGTTTGTTTTGTTGTTTTGTTTTGGGGCTGGGTTGTTGGGGGTTTTTCCCTAAAATCAGAATAAGGTTATCTACATTGTTTTAAATGCCTCATGCAAAATCTTCAGTGTGGTACTTTTAGAAATAATATAGGTCTTAGCTTAGTAAAAGACGACTGAAAAGCATGATGTTTTAATAAAGACAAGTCCTTTGTCCTTGAGCAGTGCAGATGATGTCACATCAGCCTCATGAATGTATCCAGAATTACCTACTTAAAAAAACTTACGTGGAGATACTTGTGGCTCTCATGGAAAAAGGAGGTTTTAAGAAGATTACAGACCTAATGAAGAGAAACTTAGATGTTAGATAAAACAGTGACTTTAAAGAGAAAGACTTTAGGATTAGCTGAACCACTTACCACTTATTTTCAAATATTTTTTTAGATGAGATTTGTTTAGTTAAAAAGCAAAGTTTTAAAGGGAAAGAAATAGCAACTACTAAAGTTCTGCTCTGTTCTATTTAGCAGAGTAATCATGGTGGCATTCGAATTATTAATGAATATTTCAAATTTACATACTCTGGCTTACATAAAAAAAACCTTTTTTTAAATCTCATATAAGATAAACTAACTATATTAGCAAAGTACTAATGGTATTCCTTGCAAAACCTCTGTTGGGATACTGAAGATATTCGGTTAGTCAAATCTTCTGGGTTTGTATTTTTTTTAAGGGGAAAGAGAATGAAAATTCTTGCTAAGAGCTGAAGAACTTTTAAAAAATAAATTCATACCAACTGCTGAATATTTCTTTTTGTTGTTGTTGCCAGGTTTGTCACTCAGTGAAACCCAACTTCCTATGAATTCAGAAAATTATTTGTGTCAATGTGTGCTGTATTGCCAAAGAGCAGTGAACCTATAAAACATCATCTGTGATTATTTATGAATACATGAATGTACTTCATTTTATGGGACTTGGTACAGTATGGTTTTGAAATAGAAGGCTCATGCCTGAATTAATGCAAATAAATTAGAATCCATGCAATTACACTGACTGTTGATAGCTCCTCTCTAGCAGCACCAGGAACTATATGAAGATTTTGCTAGTCTTGTGAAATAACTAGAAGCTAATATTGTAGGTAAGAAATTATTCAATCCATGTAGGCTAAAGGCTAGACAATATTATATCTTTGACAACTTCTTTTCTCTCCCAGATTTTATCTTGCAAAAATTATGTTATCTGATTTTAATTCATTTCCTGATACTCTTTTAGAACCAGGAGATATTTAGCTTAATCTAGACTGTCAATATCTGAACCAGCAGTGTGTCTTCTAGCAGGGAATGTCTATATATTAACCACTTTAATTTTTACTGGGTGGAGTCTAGATTTTGCCACTTGAGGGCATCCTGTCATAATGTTCCATTATAAAGACGCACATCTAAATTTTCTTGAAAATAATGTGTTTCTGTCAAAACAGTGGTATTTTTCAAAAGTGCTGATGAAGCATTTGAAATTTGCCACACTAAATAGGCATTTCCAAGACCATAGATCAAAGTGGGTTGTATTTCAGGAAAAGCTCTGTCAACAAAGAAGGATAAGTACCACAAATACGAGTAGACAGAATCTGCCTGGCAAGCAGCAATGTAGACTTTACAGTTGTGTAGAAGTTTTGACAAAATTCGGTTACAAAATTTGGACCTGTGCTGGCAAGGGTTTCAAACTGGAAAAGACAGCAGGTTGAGATATAAAGGAAACAACTTCAGTTACATGAGTTTACTACACTTTTGTAAGTGTAGATGTATGACAATTACACATAAAATACCAACTCTCAGATGCTTGAAGATGTGACCATGTTTTGACCAAATTCTACAGTGGCTATCACATCCAGATCATATAATCAATTGTTCTATTAATCAGTGATATTATAATTGTATCGTTGTGCAGATTTATACAAGAAGCATCATAGTAAATTTTTTACTGTTTTGTTTCTTCAATTTTTGGTCACTTACCTATGTAAAAGAATACATTTTAACATACAAGGTTACGTACAAAACTTTCAGTTCTTTATACCTTTATTATATCTGACTTTGATGCTCTCATACCACATTTACTTTGTGCTGGGCTAGAAATTTTGAAACTTAGGGTCACACAAGTTGCGGTCACTACGGGTAACTAGTCATGAATTTACTAGCCTTGGTGGTAAAGCAATGGAACATGCCACATTTATTTTTCCTCTCTGCAACAGCTTCCTCCATACTGAATAAGGTGCACTGATTATGGGCTGTGTCAATGTAAGATTTCCTCTTTCCATACTTTGGCTCTCAATCAGCCTTTTTTCTCTTCCACCTTATAACTTTTCTCCACCTAGTTCAGAAACCACATGCTGTCCCTTTATTAACCTGCCATTTAATCAGCCCTTCTCACTAAGCCCATAAACACAACCTTCACAATAAAACTTTATGTGCAAGAAATGTGCTTCTATTTAACAGCCAGTTTAACCTCTCCGGTCTTTCGTTTTTCTTTTCCCCTTCAAACAATACTCACATGGGGAAAGAGACTCATTCACACTCTTTTCCACATGTTTCTTTCATTTCTAATCACAGAGCTCAACTGACTGAACTCCTTCCAAGGAGGATCTCAGACTGCTGTTTTATTCTGTATTCTTCAAACCACCCAACTTCTTCCCAGTCTCCCCATTAAAACCCTGACCCACAGCTGTAGATTGGCTGCTCTCTTTTGCTGTGGTCTGTTCCATATTTCTTATGTTCCTGTAGAAAAAGGATTTGGAAGAGCTGCCACCTTCAGATTTCCATGTAAATGAAGCCACCACAGTATTGCCACTGCAGGTGTGAGGATAAGCCATTGTCAAGCTCCCATTTTCCACTGTGAAATGCCTCTGACCTCCACACTCTGCTGGGCTGTGGAAATGGGCTTTCAGCTCTACCACCCTACTGCATCATGTCATAGGCCAACTTCGTCTTGTTGTGATCCTGTCACTTGTCCTCACTGTGGAGCAAAGGGTGCAAATGAAGTTCTGGAGTTTCAAGTTGACACCTATTATTTAGATTAGGCCTTGCAATCCATTTCTTTAGCTTGTTGTCCCATGAGGTCATCCACAAAGTCTAGTTCTTTCATAAGACAAACACATGCCCAAAGAGGTCTGGCATTTTCTGGTGAATTCTTGCACTTTCAAAAACGGTATTAAAATTTCCTTCTAGCACTCCTTCTAGCATGAGAGCAAGCTAACATGTTCATTCATCAGGGACAGCCTCTTGATGGTGCAGCCACTGTAGCAACACACTCAGGGAAGAAGGCAGGAAGAATCATCTCAGAAAAGCCTTGCAGACTGCTCATCCTCTTCTCATTGCTCTTCCCCAGGCATTTATCACTGCTTACTATTGGAGAGATGAATATTTAGTACAGCCTCACACATTTGCTTTGTATAAAGTAGCGATTTGAAAAAAATCCCACAAACCATGCAGATAACTTCCCTGATGATCTAAGAGAAAAATAAATATCACTTTATCTGTTTCAAAACTTCTTAGCAACAGCTATCTATAAATATGCTGGGTGAGGAAAAGCAATTTCTCTTTTTCTGATGCATTTTATCATGCACACAGGCAGAGGTTCACCACTGATTCATCTTGTTTCATAGATGTCATCTCTAAGTTATCAAACACTAGTGCTCTCTCTGACTCTTGTAGTTGTAGGCTTATCAACATCTCACAGCAACCCTAAATCCATGCAAAAAAATACATATTTTATCTTGAGCACCCTGCTAATTACAGAAGGGGGAAAAAAACGATACTATTCAATGATATTGTAATAACCTAGGTGATTGTATGGTTCCTGTTGCTTCCTTAGGTTCAGAACTGTGTGATTGCACTGCCTGTCAAGCTTAAGTGCATCTGAAGAGAGATCCAGAGAAGCTTTATTTATATAAATAAATACATAAATATATAATGTAAAGCAGTAAAATTTCAGATAGGTTTTGCATTATCTATTGCCATGATAGGCTCACTCAGCTGAAGAATAGCCACTGACCTGGGACTCTGCTCTGTCAATATTGTCAGGAAAATGTGCACCCATGATGTGCCTCAGATTTTTCTGGAGTGGTTGTAAATCCATTGGTTCTGAACATTAAATTCAAAATCCATATTATTTATATGCAAGGTCAAGCTCAATCTTGGCTGGAACATGTAGTGTTAGTAAAATAACAAATATCTCTTTTTCTTCACGTGTTAGTTCAAGCAGAGTCTGAAGATTTTAAGTGGCTGAAGATTTTAAGTGGCAACAATATGCAGCATTCCTATTAAAATTACAGAAGAAGATTGTTTTGGTACTTCTTTTGCAGATATTTCCTGAAGAAAGGCTACTGAGTACATAAGAAAGAGTGAAGTAGCAAGCTTATTATATGAGTTCAGAAGCATCATTATGTTTCATTCAATACTTTATTTTTGCTTTCCCTGTATCCAGTCATGAGGAAGTCAAAAAACTTTTTAAAATAGTGTCTTACTTCTAGAAACATATTAATTTCCTGTAAATATGACTGGTAACAAATAACAGCTGACTTTATTTACTAGGGTGCATTTCAGTACTGTATTCAGCCGTTTTCCAAACCATGAACTTTTCAATATTAGATTTATCTCATTGCTCAAAACAATTTTTGTTAAGTCTTTTGGTTTTTACCCTTGAGATTATTAGAAGAGGCAAGAACACTAGCAGAAGTGAATGTATTTATCAAACAGTTTTTGTTTTCATTTAGTTTCGTCTCCCTATTATCATGACTACTTTAACCTGTCATGACTGCAACTCCTTTCACAGATCTGAAAGCAGGTGTCTGCTCCAGGGTGTCTCAGACAAGTACCTTCAGCTACATAATGACTTGCCTAGATTTTTTATTTTGCAAATGGCAGGCTTAGAGAAACCTCTTAGATTTCTATTCAAAATATGGAAAATTATGCAAATTATTGAAGGTTAGAAACAGGAAGATGTTCTGTTGGAACAAATATTTGACCCTCATGTGCTCACTACATGTCAGTGACTGAAGGATATGCTGCCAGTGATAAAGAAAAGAGATCTAGATCCAGCCTTATATGCCTTTCCACAGCACTAGAGCCTGATCCATTCTAAGCTTTGAATAAATACATCCAAATACTTGCAAAAGATCAGGATTTTGGAGGAGAACATTTCTCAAGAAAAAAGATTAAGTTTGGCTTTTATAACAGGAAAAAGAAATCTGGAAATAACAAGTTAATGGTTTATAATTCTTTTTTTACTTTAGAAAAAGTTTGTCCAGCCCATTTAAAACTCATCTAACATTTTGCATAGAAGATATTTTCTCAAGCATCTTAAAATACTCCAAAATTGACTCTGGGGAATAAACTCTGCTCCATCCAAGGAACAAGCTGCTCATTCTCCATGAAATGTAATGAATGCCATGGCCTTTTTAAGTGGCACAGGGGAGCTATTTATTATGAAAAGAGAAGTAGAAATAATCCTGGAATCCAAATAACACCTTTGACAATAAATACCTCACTGCACATGAGCTCTCAGAATTCATTGCCATCTGAAAAATTGTACTTCTCTTGTTTACATATACTCTATTTCAAACAAATTTTTCTTCTCTTTAAAAAGAATTTATGTTTTGCTGTGACACTGGCATTACATGTCTCTTGGAATTTGGGGTAACATTCATGAAGTCAGTATCAGCCTATCATCAGGAACAAGTGCAGAGACACCTGTTTCCAGCAGCGTAATCCTGAGGTTTTTAAGAACTGAGTAAATAATATCAAGTTAGTTCAAATACTGTGAAGAAAAGATCATGATCATACATATGTGCTTAATGTCAAGCGCATAAGTAGTCCTGCTATCTGTGGGATAGGATCCACTGATGGAAGTAAATATGACTGTATTGACAGATTTGGACTGCAAGTGATGAAAATTTGCTGAGAAGACAATAAGATTAAACCCCACATTAATTATCAATTTATACTGCTATGTGACTCTTCAAACTTTGAGTGACACTGTTCTCCACCCTACCCCCATTTCCTGAAATTGGTGCCCAGAAATACTCTGTTCTGTGATGTACTGGCTCTTACCTTGGAAATGGCATTGAACTGTGAAAAGAGAGCTTGAGAGCTCTTCCTGCAGAAATGTAGATTCACTAGTGCACTCCAGAGAGGCCCTTAGAGTGGTATAAATTGGTTCAGGAGCAAAATGGGCAGCTGCCAAATATCATATAGTAATGGTCATTACATATCTTTTCACTCACTGCTGACACATGACCTCCTCTTATATTACCACAATGGCCCATAATTAAAGAAAAATAAAATGGCTAATCAAAAGCAACATGTTTGATTTGCACTGTTGGTCACGGTATGCAGCATTGTGGCTATGCTGTAAATCTCATTCAAAGATGGAAAAATTGTAGGCCATGCTTGTATATGAATGTCTGCTGTCTCTACAGATTTTCCTGCTTTTATGTTTGTATAAAAACCAAAACAACAGATTTTAAAATGGAATTTTATTAGTCCATGGCTATTTACTGATACTAGAGACTAGAGTCTATCTGTGAAAAAGCAATTCCAACATATTTAATGGAAATAGATATTTTTACAAATTTTCTCCTTGTTTTATTAGCCTTATAAAAAGAAAACAATGCAGCAAGACAATCCCTCTTTTGTGTGTTAGTACCCATGTCGATAAAGATACACAATAAATTCTTAAGAGGGAGTGTTCTATATGTTAAATTTTGAACTTGTCTTTGTAGAATGGTTTTGTATGCTGACACTTCCCAACTCATCATACTACTTGTTTTGATATCAAAATATATGATTTAAAGTATTTTTTCTTAAAGCAATGACTGTAAAAAAAAGGAAAATTTACAGCCAACTTCTTTGCCTATATTAACATTATCTGCTACATTTTGTATTGCTCATGCTAATTATGAACTGATAGAGTACAGTGTAAAACAGTGTAGAGTACAGAGAACAGTGTCATTCTGTTGACATCAGAAATTGATTAGGAATATTTCTAAACTCATCATATCTTCAGGAAAAACACACAACTTTTAAAAAAGTGAATGTCTGCTCTCCGTTGAAAATTTCTCCTGGGCAGAGAACCATGACATGTGAAAACTGTCATATCAAGAGACAGAATCATCTCTTTCTATCCAGGCCTTATGGCCTCTGCAGATTTCATTAGAGAATGGCATTGAAATGATACATGGTTTTGAAAAGGCCACTTAACTGCAAGGTCATTGATCTGTTGGTCTTCTTTAACGTAATACTTTTACTGTTGTTAAATCATATACAAATATCATTTTTTATATTCCATATCAGAATTACAGAATCACAGATTATGCTGAGTTGGAAGGAACCCACAAGCATCATAGAAGTCCAACTCCTGGCCCAGCTCAGGACAGTCTCAGTCAAACCATGGGCTGGAGAGCATTTTCAATGCTTCTTGAACTCTGTCAGGCTGGTGCTGTGGCCACTTCCCTGGGGAGATGATGTTCCAGTGCCCAGCCACCCTCTGGGTGAAGAACGACTTTCTAATATCCAGTGCAAACCTCCCCTGACACAGCTTCAGGCCATTCCCTCGGGTCCTGTCCCTGCTACCCACAGAGAAGAGATCAGTGTCTGCTCCTCCTCTTCCCCTCACAAGGAAGTTGTATATTGTGATGAGGTCTCCCCTCAGTCTCCTCTTCTTCAGGCTGAACTCTGCCAGGCAACTATTCCCTATATTTGGTTCTTTGTAACAATTAGCTGAATCCCACCTTTTAATTTCCTAGATCTGTCACAGAGCTGGAAATATGAAGAGGACATGCTTCAGGAACCCATTCAAAGAGCTTGTGCTCTTGCATGGCCTTTCTCTAAGGACAAAAGATATCTTCCATGGCAGAGATTCAGCTCTGGTCTCTCACTGTGAGACCTGGAGGGACCTGATAAGATGCATCCCAGTGTCATCCCAGATCCAGTGACTAAGTCTGGAGAAAAAAAGTCTTTGGATGACCTAATTGTGGTCTTCCAATACGTGGAGGCTGCCTAAAGAAAGATAGAGACTTTTTACAAGGGTAGGTAGCGATAGGACAAGAGGCAATGGCTTTAAGCTGAAAAAGAGTAGGTTTAAATTAGATATGAGGAAGAAATTCTTTACTGTGGGGGTGGTGAGGCACTGAGCATCATTCAGCAGTGTTTAATGCCAGGTTGAAAGGAGCTTGAGCAACCTGGTCTAGTGAAAGGTGTCCCTGGCCATGGCAAAGGGGTTGGAACTGGATGATATTTAAGGTCCCTTCCAAACCAAGCCATTCTAGGATTCTATGATTGATAATTCTATGACCTTGCTTTTGTTTTCATCCAGGCTTGACATAATCCTTTCTTTAAACTTCACCATTTGCCCATTCATTTCTGCTGTGGTTAAAGCATTGTAATCAGATTACAGTCCCAGAAAATTCTTCTTCATGATTCCACATGAACTGGAAAAATAAAAGAGATAAATAAGATAAATAATAAATTTAAAACTGTTGTGTATGACAGCAAAAATGCTTTACTCCTTTTCCCTTTCCATATTAAAAGAAAAATATATGTATCACATTTAGAGACTGTTATATTAAAAATAATTTGAGTCATACTTGCTCTTCTCTGAAGGAAAATATTTTTTAATTGTATTTATTTACTCATTAAGATAGAGCAAAAAAATTTTCAACTGAATCCATGTAGGAAAAATGAAGTTGCTACAAGGTCACACAATACAGAAAATCTACAAAATGTGGCCACATGAAATAGAGTTGTCTTCTGGATCTGGACACATGCTGTCAACACTAGATCCTGCTTTAATTCCAAAGGTTTCTGCTTAGAGTGCTTTCTGTCTTGAAGTATAATTAGAAATTAAATAGAGTGATAAACCACCTATGTTTTAGTATTTTTTAGAGTAAACATCTTATTTGCTATTAATGAAAACTTTACTTATTTTATTTATTGTGTCTCATAAGTGATTGTTTAGTGAACAAAACCCCACACTCTGCTAACCACTGATTCCATGCTATCTTCTGTTGGGTCCCTCCCCCGCCATGTAGCCCTGGGAGAGGGGCCCTGAGGGCACAGACACGGGGTTTCCCTGCCCCTGCTCAGCCTCGTTCCCATTGGTTGGTTTGTGTTCCCTGCGCGGGCAGAAGGACCCTTGGTCCCGTGATTGCCTCAGCTCCTCCGCTGAGCCCCGGCCATGAGGCTGGAGAAATAAACATCTCTGAAACATCTAGCAAGAACCGGTCCATAGATATTTCTTTTCCCTGGGCCTCGTTGTCTGATACACGTGTTGCAGTTTCCCCACTGTAACAATCTTCTATTAGGAAATTCACTTAAATATATGTATGTTTATATACATCAATATGTTTAACCTGGTTTTGACAAGGTATCTTCCTAGTACCTTTTTTGTTTCTAACATTTCTCTCATTTTGCCATATGGAATGGGTACATTGCATAGAACCGAAAGACAATGAACACAAAAACTAACTGCAGGAGAGCAAATATAAAACTGATTAAAGAGAATTTTACATAACATATAATTCACTTGGACTTGAGGATAGCAATGTAACATTTATTGAGGATATTGAGGATAGCAACGTAACAGATTACAGGAAAAGAAAAGGTATGTGGATGAATAAAAAGAAAGTTTTCAATTGTATCTGAAAAGACTAGGAAATTTTATAAACCCTTACAGATATGCTGTGAAACCACTTTGTGAAATGACAGTTTCATTTTTTCATATAAAATCTGAAAGTCCTCAGTGATGGTTTGCTGTACTAGCCTTCTTTCACACTGTCAGGTGGCTCTATATCCACACTATACTGAATATGAGAACATCATAAGTTTTTCAGAAAAAGAATGCTTTAGTGTGACAGTTTTGCTGTGAAAACTGCCATTGTTTTTACTTAAAAAAGAAAAAAAGAAAACACCCCCAAATAATATCTTCAATAGTTACTGAGCAGGAAATTGATAAACATACATATGTATCCTTGTGCTGTGCTCGTAAAATGTAGTTATAGTGCAAATACCACTGAAAAATAACTGTGCAAGTTAGTTTACTTTGCCAAATAATGCTTTCTGAGAACATCTTAAGTTAGATTTGTGTTGAGAGGAGACTGATCATTCACTTGGAATGAAAATTAATTTCATAATGAAAAGTAAATCAGTTGTTTTCTATTTTTATATCAATAAAGCAGGGCATGTTTCACACCACCAGCTTAACTGTAAGACAAAGCTCTTTGAAGGCTAAAAGAGAATAGAGAGAGTTTTCTAGTTTTTGTCTTGGAGATTTCAGTATTATTCCTTTCTTTACACTCAGTGCTCTTTGCTCTACCTGGAGTTCTGAGCTGAGACAGACCTTTGCAGAGATAGGGATTGTTTGAACTTCAGATATGTGTGAATTTGATATATGATGCACCTCAGCCCTGCTCTGCCATTGAACTCAGTGACACAGCTTTTACCATGCCCACACATTTAGGCTATTGTGTTTCAAACCACTGTCTCCAGTCTCACTTATTTTATTCCCATATGTTTAAGCTCCTCAGGGCAACTGCTATATCCATCTATTTTTTGCAAGCTACTCAAGAGCCCTTGCATCATTATAATGTGTATAAAAAATTAACAGAACTTCCTTCCCCACGTTTTCATTTCTCCTTGATACTTTCTTTCCTTCCCGATTTACCCTCACTTCTGTTTTCCTTCCAGAGTTTCTCCTCCTAAGCCGGTCTGTGCTACAGGAACATCAGACTGGTTCTCCTGCCTGCTTAGCCCCACACTCAGCACCCTGTGATAGCTCCCACAGGATGGAGAAGTCTCTTCTCTGACCATTTCTACAAAAAATTTCTAGCTCCTTCTGACTCCTTGCTTTTAGTAAAAATGGGTGGGGGGTGGTTTTTGGTCTACTAACCACAGTTATGGAAATGATTATTGTAGTGTTAACGTAATAAAAAGAGTACAGGACAAAGAATTTTAAAGAATCTGAAGTGAATCCTAGAGCTGGATTCACAAATTCAGACTCACTTTGTGGTTCCTTTCTAACTCCATTCATAAAGTTTGGCTATCAAAAACCATACTGATTTGCCAGTAATGAATCTCCAGGGGGAGCAAGTATTTTACACTTCAGCTTTTAAGGTATAATCTAAGGTATATAATATTATAATCTGCTTTAAAATTATATATTTCTTATTTATTAAAATGAACAAATAAAGTGTATGCCAAGTGACTTTGATGTAATATTTTCAGATATGGATCCTTGATTTTCGGAGTTACACAAAATAGAGAGTAATATCAGAAGTTAAATTTTTTATTTTATCTGTCACGGGTAACTGATGATATTTTTCTGAATCATATACCATGAAAAGTAATGAAGTGTAAAATTTACTTGAGACAAATTTCACATCAAGTACATAAAATAAAAAGCCTTATTAAAATGTGAGATTTATTTATTAGTTGAAAAGTAAACATATAAAAGATATTTTTAATGTTTTTTTCTGAAATCTAGTAATTGTTGGAACATTTGTTATTCTCTTCATTTAACCCCACATATCTAATACAGGAATTTTAAGCAAAAGTCTAGGTTTCTAATACAGTCATAGCAGAGAAAGCAAGAGTTTGCCATTGTTCTCTGAAGGAAACAAAACCATTAGATAAGTTAAAGATTTCAATTAAAAAGATGTGGGTAGTCCCTGACAATCTATCTCAGCAAAGTATAAACACCTGGATGGGACCTGGAGAATGTTAATGGGCAGAAGGACCATCACAGGGAGGAGACACATGCTCTGTCTAGGAATATGAACCAGGGAGATTGGATCACAGCAAGGAGAAGAAAAGGCTTGCATAGAGGCAGTGCTGTGTTATTAGGTCACTCCTCAAACTTTACCACACCCAGATCAGGAGAGAGACCAGCAGCACCAACACTTAGCAAGAGCAATTTTTCCATTCCTTGAGAAGAGTCCCTACTTTAAAACATCTCATTATAATGTTCAAAGATTCTTATCCTACGCAACAATTACTTTCACAAGCTGCTTTTTACTGCGATTTTTTTTTTTCCCCCTTTGGGAACGTGGTATAGAGTTATCTAGATTGGGTAAAGAGCTACACTAACATTACTGATCTGCTTCCAAAATTGAGCTGGCTGTGGGAGAACATTTTCCATGACTTCTGGTTCTGAAGTGGAGACAATGAGCCTCTACCTGGTACAGGTAGAGGCTGTTCTGGTATTCTGAACAGTAAGCTTAATTTAGTTACTGAACAGAGAAGCAGCTCATGAGTAAAGGAGACATAAGCAGGAGGGTAGGAACAAAACTACTTCTGCAAATTAGATTTTTTGTCCCAAGAAAGATAAATGTAGAGGGAAAAACATTTTATATGTAGTAGATGTAACCTTTAGAAGGGCCATGAAATATATAGGCAATAGAAAGAAAAATTAAAAAATAAAAGGAAGCCATGTGTTATTCTATCTTGTGTTATTCTATGAAGATACAATTCATTTGCAAACTAGACAAGGTTGGTCCTATCAATAGAATGTAAAATCATGCAAAAGACATGAAAATGTCCTCCATTTTATCGACAGAACTTCCTCGATGGATCAGAATCTCTGCACATATGGTAACCAGGTACTGGAAGTTCAGGGTTTGCTTAGCCATTGTCAAACTATATTTCAGACAGGACTGGTAACTGCAGCTGTGTTTAAAAAAGCAGACATCTGACTAATCAATTCTGTTAGGTAAGCTTCTCATATTTTTCAGATTTCTTTGCTGGGAAACATACAAAAATGAAGGTCATGTCCAAAAAAACCTCAGATATGAGAGTGTCTAATGCAGTAGATTTATTGAAGAGAAACTGTGATAAAAAAATGATGGTTCAAACAACGCATCAGAGAAGCAAGTCATGGAGAAACTGAGAATGCAGATGTACTGGACACATAAAAAACATGAAATAGTCTAAAAATCAAGCAAAGATCATGTTTATTTCTAGCATGTTTATTTCACCTCTAGAAAACAGAGGTGTCATCAAGTGCACTGTGATCAGAGGAAACAACAACAGGACTTGAAAGCAGGAGTAAAATAATCTTAATTTATTAAACACTACGTCTAATCAGATTCATGTGCATGTCAAGATGTCTTCAGTCTAATTTACTAAAATTTGGACGTGCAATTTCAGACACTGATAAACTGCAGGTATAAATACGAACCATGGTAAGGTGCTTGTGTTTGCTGTGCACTCCAATTAGATGATCAAATTATTTGCTGTTGATTATTGTGCAAACTATATCTGAATCACTGTGTGCAAAAGAGAAAAATAGGTTCAAAAGATTGCTGCTGCAAATGGCAGTCCTGCACTGTTATTTCAGTGAACAGGAGAGAGGAAATTATTTTCTGTATCATCTGGTACATGGAATTAAAAGCTGGACAGATAACACATAGGAAAGTATGTCTGCATTTGAAGTGTGGGAAGTAAGGAAAATAACAGATAGTAACATCAAGCTGCAAAATATTGTTTTTCTCAAATATCCATTAATGTAAGATTGATAGCTCAGTTCAGACCCTCTGGAAAATAGAAATAAAGAATGATGGATTTTCACCTTGTCATGAACCTCACCTTATGTAAGGTGGTCAAAAAATCTTGAAATGAGAATGGTGGAACCCCTAAAGCCAGCAAGCTTAATAAATTGACAAATTATGAAAATACTTACTATGTAAATGGAAAATGTGCTCAGCTCTTACAGATACACTAACAGTCTAATATGGGATCTAGCAAATCACTTCACAGCAAAATTTAACAGAAACTCTTTATGAATTCCGTGTCACCTTGGAAAAGATTCCTGATTAATACTTTCTATCAATCAAATTTCAGACTGTTTTTTGGAACTGCCTTCAAATTTCCAGTCCAAAAAATTTATATAACTACCTACTTTTATAACAGAAAGCAAACAGACTCAAAGCTTACATGAAACAGTCAAACTTTTCCCAAACAACTGGGTTTTTTGAATACAACCATTTTGATTGCAAAATATTGTATATAAACATTTTACCCTTATTTTGGACCCTTTTCTGTAAATAATTTTTTTTTTAAGGGGACAGAAAATCGGTTTCCTAAACCTCTCCTTTCCTTTTCATCCCTTCAGCTTCAGTAAAGTGAAAAACCTATGAGCAGATTTTTCATTGAACTGAATAGCACAAGATTTTCACCCAAGAAGTTGGTTGCTCTTTTATGCCACTAGGACAAGTATTCTGCTCTATGCCAAAATTAGAGGCTCACAAATCTGATGTTCTGATCAATGTAGCACTGGGTTTTCTGGTTACCATAGGAAATTAGTTTTTTTAAAGTATGAAATTTACAGGTAATCTAAATGGCCTGCCCCTCAAATTTTGGATTCCTAGAATCATAAAATGGCTTGTGTTGGAAGGGAACTTAAATTTCACCTAGTTCCAGCTATGGGCAAGGACAATGTCTGTTAGACCAGGTTGCTCATAGCATCATACAACCTGGCTTTGAACACTTCCATGGATGGAGCTTCCACAACTTCTCTGGGCAACGTGTTCTGGCGCCTTACCGCCCTCATAATGAATAATTTCTTCCTAATATGTGATCTAAACCTAATCTCCTTCTGTTTAAAGCCATTTGCCCTTGTCCTATCATTACGTGCCCTTTTAAAAAGCTCCTCTCCAGTCTCTTTCAGGGCACCTTCAGGTACTGGAAGGTGCTTGTTATGAATTAGATGTGGGTTTAAATAAGTCCCTGCCTTTTGCCCATGCCTCTGGTAGCAGGCAGTAGTTTATTGAGGTGGCCAGCACCCAAAGACCCACCCTCATTTGGAAATTCTTTATCAATGGCTGATTCTGTCTATTATAGAATGAATTATTTATTTAATAGACACAAAACTAACAGACATAAGACTTACGACAGACTATTACTACACAGGGATAAGACAAATGAGGACAACTAGTATTATATATGCGGGGTTAAAGGTACCATTAATTTTACAGCTATGGAAGAAATAATGTAACTTAGGATCCAATGTTTCTTACCATCCAATTGCCGATGGAGCACACATCGAAATTCTTTCCCTCAATTCCTAGGAAAGTAACCGTGGAATCTGAGTCCAGACTCCGGGAAGAAGTCTGGCACACTTTCAGGGCATGTGCAGGATGCCTGCACACATCTGCCTCTGTGATAATCTGTAGTACATTTATAGTGTAAAACTGACCTTTTGGTCACCTATGTTTTTTATCTCTTCTCACATCTGTTAAGCTGGCAGACCTTTTGGCACGAGGAGATGATACCTGCTGAGCCTTGCCCGCCCTGTGGTGGGGAGAGGGGTGATATGCCTTGCCACAGTGCTCTAAGGTTTTCCTGTGGCCTTCTGTTCTCCAGCCTGAAAAAACCCCAACTCTCTCAGCCTGTCTTCATAGGTGAGGTGCTCCAGCCTTGTTCTGGTCATTTTTGTGGCCTCCTCTGGACACGCTCCAGCAGGTGAATGTCCTTCCTGTGTTGGGAAGCACAGAGCTGAATGCCGTACTCCAGGTGGAGTTTCACCAGAGCAGAGTAGAGGAGAAGAATCCCCTCCCTCAACCTGCTGGTCCCCCTTCATTTAATGCCACCCAGGATGTCATTGACCAAGAAGAAAGAAGAATTTTATTTCAACAGCTGAGTACACAGAAGTAAAGATCCTGGTAAAATTTAAATAAACAATGTCAACACTGACAGATTTTGCAGATACCTTTTATTCTTCACAGTTCCAATTTTTCAAACAAATATCTGATACACAACAAAAGATGATTTTTCCTTAAGCAAAAGCAAGTAATAGTAAAAATTCTCTCACTCCAAATAATATTTGCAAGAAATTTGTTCCTGATGCTCAAAAGGAGAGAGGAATGAGAATTAATTTGTAATGAATCTATAAAGACTGAATGCTAGAGTACTATATCAATAAATGCATTGCAAGATGAGGGTCTCCATCTCCTAAGAGACACCTCAGTGTAGGACAACTGGATGGTGAGATTAGACCTGAACGATGTCTTACTATCCTGTTAGTGAAAAAATGTCAAAGGTACCTCCAGGCTTTGCTGGGAAGGAGAACTTTGGCAGATCTCCAGCCTACCATTTGGCCTCTTGTCAGCTCCATGGTAGCAGCCTTCTGTGTGCAAGGGCTAGGGATAATGGTCTGTTTAGACAACATGCTGACTGTGGTACAGAACAGAGATCTGTTAGCAACACAAGTTGATTTGGTGAAAACAATTCTCAAAAGCCAGAGTGGCTGAAAAATTACCAGGAATCAAACCTGGCTGCTGCCCAGAAAACAAAAGTTTGTTGGATTTGCTGTCCTGATGCCTCTGCTTCAGAGGCAAAATTTTAGACCTTTCCAGGGTATGTCCAAGAATGTATTTGGAAAGTATAATGGCCATCTACTCTAGGGGGACACTTTAAGTCAGTATAATTAAATTGAGAGATGCAAAATGCATGTTAGGTCATCCTATCCATCTTGTCACAGAGGGAAGGAAGGCACTGTGATCTGAAATTCATTTGTTTCCTTTCTCATCTTCTTGCAATATTTCAGAGTAATGGGTCCACTTGTTTGGAAGGCAATAATAGCCTTATTATGAAGTTTTTGAGTATGAAAATTATTTTTCAATCTCTTGTACTGCTGGTTATGTACAAATACAGAATATTCTGTGCCCCACAGTAGTTACTCCCAAATTTAGGCCACTGCAGAGTACCTCTCTTCCTACATTCATATTTTCTTATTTCACCAATAAATAATAAGTTAAAAATGCAATAAAATATTAAATTCTTACTTCATAAAATATTTTCTCCATCTTTTTAGCAAAAAGAGAAGTAAAACTCTTGAAGAAAAACAGAAAAGCTTTTTGCCATTTTCAAGGGTTTTTTTAATTTTTAGAACAAAATTAATTTCTTCATGAAAATAGTTACCTTTAAGAATTCCCCTTCTCAATAAAAAATTTGTTTGGAAAATCAACAGATGCCCTTAACAATTGAAAGGTATTTACTTGCCATATAACTTGTATTAGAATATGTGAATTATTAGAATATCCTGTGTTTCCTAATTGTCTCTCCTTATTGCAATTTTGGTGCCTTCCATAACTAAAGAAATAGTGAAAATAAAAATTGTGTGACTTCCCATTCAATAGCTGCATTATGTCACACATTAAGAGAAAGGTTCTGAGGGAACTGTTCCTTTTAACACATTGCCCTCTGGATATACATTATTAGACCATTCAAACTCTGTAATGTTTTCTGTCCACAAAATTTGCATTCCCACAAATATATCTGCAGTACCAGAGTAAAGTGATTTTTTAAATGTGGCTTTCATAGCACTTAAAAAGTGACAGAGAAGAAAAATCCATGGCATGTTTTGTCCATATAGACATGACCTTGTTTTGTTCATTTTGATTCATGGAGTATTTTTAATGTTATATGGCTGCTTCTTTTAAATGACTTAGCTTTATTGAAAGCTTTGCGAAGCAGGAACCAGAATAAGACATGCCTCTGGACTCAGGATGTTGATTTCAACAGACAACCTGAAAAGATTTTGGAAGATTTAGAGAGCTGAGGCAATGAGAAAATGGTCAGATTCTCACATGATGGAGATTGACAAAATTGCTTCTTCAGAGAAATATTTAAAATTTAAAAAGTTGGGAAAAAGTGAAAAAAAGGTGAGGCAAATAGTAAAGCCCAGAAACACAAGTTGAAACTAACGTACACAGATTTAAGCATTTTTCAGTCCTATCTAATCTAGTGTAAATAAACCAAAAGTAAGAGTATATAAGCATTTGTGGAACGAAAATTAGGTATTAAAAATTAGACATCAATGGCATTGCTTAAATCCTTTTACATCCATGTAAATTCTTAAAACATTCTATTAGAACAGCAGATATGCAGTGACTTTTTTAGATTAAATGCACTACAGATGTGGCTACAGTAATTTCACAGTTTAAGCCTTGGGCACATGGAATTTAAAACAGAACTTCATCACTATAACATTACACATTCAGTTCTTTCTTCACTGAAAAAGCCATGAAGTGGGTACATTAACTCCAAACAATCATTACTTTAGCACAGTACTTCTCAGTGCTAGCATTTCTATTTCCTTACTGAAGCATTATGGACTTACGTGGCCCCTATTATTATAGCTCTCTCAACCATTTCCTATGTATTTAGCTGCCCAATTACTCTGTGAGACAGAATAAACCCACTTATTCCTATTTTATGAGATGAGGAAACAGGACTCGGAGGACTGGTGACTTATCTAAGGTCACACAGCAGCAACTTAAACTCAGTCTTCTCAAGCAAGAGGTTCTGTGCCTTTATTTCTGAATCGACCTGCTTGAAATAGTCTCTGCATTGTATCTCACTAAATACATTACAAATCAAAGAGCTTATTGCTAAAACTAGAGCCTTTTCTCACAAAATATTGATTTCAGAACACTGACTCTTTCAGAAAAGAAAAAAAAAAGTGTTGTCTAACCAGTTATATCTGGTTTACTTGGAGAAGTACAGTTTTTATATAATTGCAAGTCTGCCATGCCACATAATACAATAATTATTATTTACAGTATTAATCCATATTTTCCGATTTTAGTGTCATTCATATCAATACTAACAATGGGTGCACCTACAACACACCTCAGCCCTGAATGCGCAGTACTTTGTGCCTGCATGGTAGCACACAAGGGATTTCACTGGATGTCCCCAAAATGGCACTGTTCTGTGGCACTACAAAAAGCAGTCCTCTACTATTGGCCAGTTTCCCCTCTTTACCAGTGTACAACAAAATGCTTTATGTGGTCAATTTTTTAAAAAAAAATTTTTTTCTTGCTAACTAATAACATACACTGTCCTTGAACACAAGCTGACACACAAATACAGACAGACACACACACCTCCCTCTGCTACAAAAATTTTCTCTTGAGCTCCACAGTAGCTAAAAAGCATTAGAGCTGACATCTGTATATGGGAAAAGCATGGTATCACATAAGTTAGTGAAGTTGCACCTGCATTATCTCTGAGAACAATTTGATGCAGGCAGTGTGCAGTATGTACTCACACAGGTGTTCGTACAACACACATACTCACTGACATTTGGAAAAGCATCATAGATAAATTTTTTCATAGTCATTACAGAAAATAATATGTGATCATTTTTGATAGTTTAGGAAGTGGCAATCATTGCATACATTCTTAAGACTTCTCCAGTTTCCATACATCGACTACTTTCAGTTAAGAAAGTTTCATGCTATAAACCTTAATGTATCCAGACTAGACAGGCAACTACAAATGCCCTGTACACTGGGTAAGATCTGCAGTCCCAAATCTTGGGAGAAGTTGGAAATAAATTTTTGTCAAAAATCTGCAGAACTTTTAAATGGAAGCTGGAAAATTCACTCCAAGACTGAGACTAAACTTCCAGTTTACTCATCTCAAAAATAGGGAAATGAGTTTCAATGATTAAAGAGAACTGAAGTATAAATCTACGCGTATAAAAAAATATGCTCTCATTTTATGAAACTAATTCACATTATCCATTTAGTGACCTAAGGAGAGAACCAGATGCAGTTTTTCTAATAAACAGATGCACAAATTGCCAAAACATATTACCAAAACTTTCTAGTTATATTACTATATTTTCCCTGCTTAAGAGGTTCAGGAAGTTCTCATCCTGGCAGAAGAGAGGTAATAGAATTAAACTGACTTAAAGTAGAACTTGGCTTCCCTGAGATGCAAAGAAGGTGGGAGGCTTTCTATGTGAGTGTTGCCACTGCTCACACAGAGGTGGTGTGAACTCCCTGAACATAACAGGGCTCAGGAGGTGTGATTATGGATTAAATTCTCATTCCAGGTTACCCTCTATAATTGATTCTCTGAAAGACAGCTGGTGCTCAAGGGCAGAAATTTAAGGTTTTCTGACTATGTCTTGCTGAAAACTAGCAGGAAGTTAAGTAATCCAAATCTAACTTTAATTTTAGTTTGCTAAAGGGAAATTCCAGGAAAGAGAGGGAAACTGTGAAACTGCCAGGCACTTCATTTTGTATTGGGTCCCCTTTTCACTTCTGCAATTGACCTAATATGCATCCTCAGTCCAGCTGCTTCACTTAATGCCATTTTAACACCACATGTCTCAGTGGTCTACTAGTGTTTGACCAGCTTCATAGTGCAAATTTGTAGATGAAAGTAGCTTTCTAATATTTTTCTTTGTTTTTTCCTACCTTGAAATACAATGTTTAGTAAAAGACTACGAATAAGCATGAAAGGCAAGATATGACATAGCATATCTGTTCTGCTGTTTCCTTTCCTAATGAGTATTTTCTGAATGTGATATGATTCCACGCCAGCAAGAGTTGTTTTCAATTTTGTGCTGTTATGAACACAATACCCTTAAAAGACATTGTGAATGAATACCAATTTGTTGAGAGATCTATTAAATTTGGAAAGTGTTCAGAATGTTAACAATTCCCATAAAATAATAGGCACATAATATTTTCTGTACGGTTTCTTACACCTGACAAAACAAATAAGAGAAAAAGTGAAAAGAAACATCCCATCTAGATCAGCTCACCCAGCTCCGATGTGAAGATCTTCAGGGGTTAGTAAAATTCATCAACTGGAGAATTATCATGAGAGCACATTCATCCCAAACAAAGACATTTAATTATACCCTGAGGTTTTGAACTGTTTGCTTCAAGCAAATTCCAAATCTGCTTGAGGCTTGGGTATAAAGTTCATCCTGTAAAATAGAGCGATTTGCTTAAAGGTTTATTTTCCTGGGAAAGGTGCTTTGCAGCTAGCCTTCCTCCAAAACAAGATTCCTGCAGGGCCAACCCTTCTCCCTGAGCCTAGGAAAGCCACCAGTAGCTTTTTGCAAAGTGATATGCAAAAGGCCACACATTGAGTTGGTGATGGAGCCAAGACTGCAAACATGGGATATCTTTGTGTGTTTGTTTTCATTCTCCCAGAATAAAACTTAAAAGAAAGCCTGAAAGCTGAAAACTCTGCTTTGGAAGGGATGAGTAACCATGAGACAGAACTTTCTCTTCCACAAAACACTGGATGCAATTCAACAAATGTTTTAGCCTATGTCTGTTTTGAAGCAGAGGAGGATGTCAAGAACATACAGAAGCCCATATTTTAGCTAAATCTAAAATAAGAGAGCAGAGATTACATGGGAAAAAAATTGACAAAGAGTCGCAAATTTTAATTGTTTGAAACCTATCTGCATGCTCTAAGTGTTTGTGCTGGTGTTTCACTTTCCGGTATGTTACAAATCTATTGGGCTGGCATCATTGTAATGCTAGGAGAGTGTTTACAAATCCATTATAATGACATTATGTTATGAATACTTTTGTATTAGTTCCATTCTGGTCTCAAAATATGCATCTAAGTGGAAAGGTGCTGTTGCTTGCAATACAATTGTTGTAGCAAATACACTTTCTTAAATGTCAAATGAAGATATAAGGAGATGATGTGCCTACGAAATGAATAGAACACCCTGAGTTACTGTGACAGAGGCTGTCATTAATCACTACTGAGAGATAGTTAATTAATGTTTTAGTGCTAGTGCTGCATTTGTAAGAAGGTACAGCATATGCAAGGCAATGTCTTGAGACCCCCCCACCCACGATGTTCCAAGACAGGAACAAGAAGAACAGCTCTAGGCAGCCTGAAGTCAGAGGTTGCCCCTACCACATTCATTCGATTGCCCAGTGGTTGCAAACTGTTTGGTAGGGAAGGGCACCTTGTCAGTGGCGTGTGTCCCACGGGCAATCCCCTGTCATGTTCATTACTGTTGACAGCACTAGCAAGTGCCCTTGTGCTAATGAGAGGGCAGGTAGCTGGCTCCCAGGCATGGGCATGTTGCACTGTAGGATGGATCCCTGCTGCCCAGTGCTGACAACTTCTGTGCAGGGCATTTTGTCAATGTTACTGACATCTTGCCTTTTAGGAGTACATCTGGTGTTTGGGAGAATGCTGAAGAGTCATCATAACCTGGGAAGCTGCCTGATGGGTAATGAATAATCACAGTGAATAACCCAATGCTTCCCAGGCATTTTTTAAAATGTAGGCTTCATACACAATAAATAATTAATTGATATCCTATAACTAAATCCTCAGATAAATGCAAGGATATGATAAGGTCTTCTTTATAATTATCAATCTCTACTGCTTTGACCTTGGAAGCCAGCCCAGCTCCAGCTGCCTTTTGCTTTCCTTGCTATTCTCTTACAGCTTTGGCCGACTTCTATTCAGACCTTGAATTTTAACTTCCTAGAGCCCTCTGTGTTTTGTAATGGAAATGCTATGGCTCAGCAATACACTGCTGTACATCTCCATGGTCCTTCCATAAGTTTGCAAATTCTCCAAGCCAGAAAACACAGTGAAGTTCTGTTTGTTACTCTCAGGTGACCTTTCAAATGGCCTTTCAGAGACAAATCTTTCACTCTAGCTTGTGTTTTTTCTTCCCTGAAGGCAGAGTCAGGGGCTGTGTAATGATGACATTAGCATATCTTGCAAGTGCTATCAACTAAGGCAGAAAGGCAAAGGAAATGGAAAGAAGAGCTCTGTAGTCCTGAATGCATCTCTCACATGCCCCTGGATAGGTCGGTCTATGCTGAATTGTTTTGCTTAGGCCAAACTAAGTTAAAGGGATTTCATGTTTACTAAAATAATCTGAGCCTAGTTAATGCCCTGTAGGTCAATTCATGTAAGTTTACTTTCTGCACTCTTATCAAGCTGAGAGGTGCTGCTTAAAAACGGGCTATTTGTGAAAAAAACCCCAAACATACAAATGCAGCTTTCAAAAGGGTAGAAAATTAAATCCATGACTGGGCCTTTATATTATTTGGAGAATTAAACACCTTTGAAAAGTGCAGACAGTCAAATCAAAGTTGTCCTGAAGTTTGCAGTGGTGAGAATTATTCATAAAAATTATAAGCTCACATACTATTAGAATAAATACCCCAATGTTTATCAAGCAAGCTCAAAAATCCTTTAGTGAAATCTCCAGACATGGGAACAGAAAAACAGTAAGCTTAAATCTTTATGTAGACAATAAAGCAAGACTGTGATTTGATTTATCAATCTCCTGCCTTCAGTTGTCTTTTTCCCCAGCAGAAACAGCTGGGAGTGCGAATCCTGCTCCATACAGAGCATAGGACAAGAATTAGCCGTGTAAGAAATATTAGCTGATGGAAAGATGCAAGGCCACTGGCATGAGGCCTTTTGGGCTTTTTAGCAGAGAAATTTAATCTCTTGAAATGTAGACACCAGTTTAAGAAGTGTTTTGAGGCTCTTGATGAGTCTGAACATGGTACTGAAACATCATTTTTTAAGTCCAACTACTAAATGTATGGCCCAATTCGCTTATGGCCCTTAGGGGCTGGACAACTTCAAATCCAAAAGACCACTTTGCTTCTCCAGAAAGTATCTATTTGGAGTTGAACTTCAATTGATTTGTTCAAAAAGCAAGAGTCTGGCTTGTCAGATATGACAGTTGGATTGACATGAAGACTCTTCCCCACCACAGTAACCTATATCATCGATATTTAATGTCTGGATTCCTACTCTGCTCTCTCAGACCAATCCATATTTCTTTATCAGTTCAGTAGACATTTCATTGTTACTTGGTCACAAATTGCTTTCCTAAATTGTGTGTTTGATCTTGTTTTATAATCTGCTGGTTTGTGCGTTGTTTTTTTTTTTTTTTTCATGTGTTATAACTTTTCCTTCTTATGTAGAATATCTCTAAATAGACAAATTTGGACATTACTAGCCTGAAACTTCCTGCAGATAAGTCATGAAGCTTTCTGGGCACATTTTTTTCTGTGCAAATTAAAAAAAAATCAAAAGTATAAGCATCTTTCAAAATAAAAGTTTTAAAATATCATGAAAGTGTTGTTATAAATCCGATTAGAAGAAACATCTGTGAAATATTTTCTTCAATGTTCACTGACTAGTGTCAGCCTACCAGTGTCTGTTGTCTTCCAGCAAGCTGTACTGCACTGAGGTTGGTTGCTGAAATCCCAAATGACCTGTAAGCCTCAATTTTGCTCAGACACACAATCATCTTTTGTCTCATTCACATTTTTGTTGGTCTCTGAGTAATTGTACAGGCACAATCAGGGAATTATAGTGTGCTGCATTTAACTTCACAGGCATGGCAAGGATGGCTGCTCTTAACCATGCAGCTTTATTAGATTTATGGAATGTGTTCTCTTTTTGTGTATGTTCAAAAATTGTCAGAAAAAAGGAATTGCATGTTGAAATTATTGTGAAGGTCTCCACCAGGGTTACTGGAGCATAAACATGAGAGCAGTTTATTCAGCAGGACTTAACAGGAGAATCTGGAAAGTATTGTGTACAGATGAGGGAAAAATAAAATAGCAGAAGGTATTCTGAAAAAGCTTTTCCTGGGCAGGTGTAACTGGCTCTCACCAGGGTGTGATGAGCTCCTGTTCAAGGCAAAGGAGGGAGGGGTCTACAGCTGGAATCAAAACAGAGTCTGCTGATGGTTCATGGGACTGGTCCTGAGAGGCTTAGGGTGCCATAATTGAATCAGCATTCCCTTTTTCTAGTATTATATTCTGTTCTGGATTTCACTCATGTTTAGGATGTGTTGGATTCAAGAGCTAGTGACATGTTCAGGGAGTACTCTTGTCACTGGATGCCTCACTCATGACTCCTCTCCACTGTTTATCTCACTTCCCTCCTACCTAACAATGTAGCAACCACAAATCAGCTTGTCTGTCTGGTACACAAATAGTCTGGATGGTTGTTCTTGGAGACAGGTACTTTAGGCTTGTATATTTCATCTAATCACTTGGTAGATTTAAAATATATGGAAATGTGTTAGAAGAATTCCTCTGTGTCTGATGCCTTAGGCAGCTAATGTTCCTTAATCAGCCCACAGGCTAACTAATACTATCCCGTCTGGTTTCTTTAATTCTCTACTTATAAATTGACTGTAAAAAATGAACAAATCATGTCAAGCAACACATATTCCATTTAAGCTCATGATCTCTGTTATATTACCAACTTACTAAATTGAGATAATGAAGAAAGATAACTGTGTATAAGGTCATTGAAAATTTGCTTTCCCTTATTATAAATAATTCCCATTTCAGTTTTCTTCACTTCATGCTTTTAACCACCTAGTTGATTTTCACAATTTGGTTGTTTCTTTAGTACTTGCATAATATAAAGTACCACATATATTTGGTGGATATGTACATATATACCCACCCACCAAAGAACTCTATTGTAACAAACCTAGGCATTAGTTCAGCAAGTCCAGTAATGATGGCAGTGTGAAAACTTTCATTGTTGCACTAGACTGGAGAATCAAACTGATGTGTATACATATATATGAGTATACAAATAAATTAGAAACTTTATAAAATTTCCAATAGAATAATGGGATCTGTAAGAAACTACCCACAGATGCCAACTATAAAAAGACTTGATAAAGTGTCTGCAATTTCAAATAATTTGAGCATATGGTTACATATTCAGTTATGATTTGTGATTAATAGCAATATTACCCAAATACCTCAATCAATACGTTTATTTTTCTTATTTCTTGGGTTAAAGTTAAATTTTACCTTGATTTGGTTGTACTTGGAAGCTCAGTTTGAGATACAAAGTTTATGAAAACCTTTCAGAAGTGATAAAATAAAATAGTTGACTAATATCAACTATATTAAATCCTTCTAGCTACATGACTATGGGAAAAAAATAATATAGGATATTTTGACTGTTTCCTTTAGAATTTTAATTCCACTTTATGTTTAAGTAACTATACCATTAGTGAAAGAGAGAAAGAAAGAAAGAAAGAAAGAAAGAAAGAAAGGAAGGAGAGAAAAAGAGAGAAAGAGAAAGAAAGAAAGAGAAAGAGAGAAAGAAAGAAAAAACAAAGGAAGGAAAGATTAGGAACCTACTTTTGTTAAGGGTGAAGTCTGGTTTGTGCTAAAATGAATACACGTACAGTTCTTCAAAGAGGAGAAATCAACAAGGAGATGTATGTCCTCTTAAGATTCATATCTACCCATTTGGATTTAGCACAGACTGCATTTTATTGGGAAAACTATTTACCCTTTTACCGTGTTTTCATAAACTGCTGCTGTATGACACTGCTGCTATATGTAAGAGTCTAAGAAAAAAATAATTTTATTAAATGCTTATAATTGCCCTTCCAATATTCCTGATTGGTAAGAATTAAGTCTATCATGCAGGAAAATAAATATCTGTAGTCCAGGTTATAATAAAAAACCACTACTTCTGTTAAATTACTTATGATCTGTAAAATATCACATTTTCAAATATTTTAAATAATTTTTTTGGGTTCTTCCATCAACTCTTTTCCAAACACAGAGAAGAGATAGTTGAATCTCAATGGATCTATGCAATATAAATAAATTTAATCAATAGACTCAGAGGATTAACTAGCTGAAGATAACTTGAGGATATTTTTGAAGTCTAGAACCATAAAATTGTTATGTGTTTGCTACAGCAATATCTCATGATTGTTATTGAAGGAAGTACAAACCGCTTTAAATAAACAATGTTTCTGGCATTTCTATATACTAGCATCTAATCCTACAATGCTATTTAACTAAATAAGAATTTCTATGTAAAGTAATGACATAGAGGTCCAGAGTCCCTTCACGTCTTTATGCTCCTTTCAGGAAAATATTGTCAAAATATATTATCATCAATATATTCATAATATATTCTGAATTCTTATATCTGAGTGAGAACATAAATAATTTTTTAGTAGACTTGAAAGTATGGCATCACATTTTGCATATGTTTGTTAAGTTTTTGCCTAATTCAGCCTTTTTGTCTATTTAAATTCCAGTCAACAGTGATTGTGGTTTTACCTAAGATATATTCTGACCGTGAGAGTTCCTTCATTACTTGCCAGAGGCATTTTTTCTTCATCTTCATCATCTCAATGACTTATCTAAGCATATGAAACTATTCCAACACAGAACATACACAGCTTCAGACTGTATAATACAGGAGCATCATGGGAAAGGAGGCTCTGATCCTAAAACAACAACTTTTAGATAAATGTAGTTTTCACATTGATAGGAATAAAATTAAGGCTGAAATTCCAAAATGCTGGGAGCATTTTTGTGTTTCAGTGTTTAGAGACTCATAGGTGTTATTCCCTGTGCATGCAGGGCATAGCCAGAGATATGATTCTGGCTGCAGCAGATCTGGGTTAAACCAGAAGTAACCTCCCACTCACTGCTGAGGTTTAACTACTCATCTACTCAATGAAACACACTCTCTATCAAGTGGGTTGAAAACTTGCCTTTCATAATCAGTTTTCAAAGATTTGTTGGTGCTGTTTTTCATGCTGTTCTCTCCTCTGGGTTGTCATCTCACCTGCCCATGCCAAGAGCAACACACCTTGGCCTGTATTGCACCAATGCACATGGTCATGAAACTGCTGTGACACTGATCAGCACAATGACAAGAACACCCCTAGTTGGGTCTCTGGCCACTCAGATCACTGCTGAATGTTACATGGCTTGGGGTTGAAGATTTTGAGAAAAAAAAGAGCTTTTCATTCCTTTCCTTCTCCTGATATCTGAAGAATAACTTAAACGTTCTTCTAAAAAAACATTTTTGATAATGGATTTTATTAAACAGAGTCCTCTTACAACCTGTCTTGAAGGAAATGGTATCTTGTGAATAGCAAGGAACACTTTGGGACAAAGTAGGGCTGTATTTAGACATTAAAAAAACACTATCCAGAACACAGGAAGGGAATGGCAGGTGCTTTTAGTTATAGGGAAGGATTAAGCCAAATGCACACTGAGGCAAGAAGAGTTCTGATTTCAGGGGCAGGGCAGATTGCCAGATGGAGTGTGTAATTGAGATGAAGAAAGGCAAAATAAGGAATGAAAAACTTCAGTAGCTATTTTAAGGTTGGGATACAGAAAGCAAAGGAAGAATGCCAAAACCATGTAATGGTAAGGGCAGTCTTCAGTAATACATGAGAGCAATTAGATGCCGTGTCTCTCCCCTGTATTGAAGGGTCGCTACCGTGGCCTTAGATTAATTATTTTCTTTCTTTTTGCTGTATTTCTTTGGACAAGAAAATCTCTTTTCAGGACTGTGAGGATAAATGAGTTGACGATTATGAGGAAGACGGATACTCTAATAGATACTCTATATATCCTGTGGTATATATAGATATTACTCATGTTGGCCCTGCTATTAGAGTACATATAAATATATTAGAGTATATATAAATACATATAAATATATTTCTACCCACAGGAGAAAAAAAGGGATCCATCAACAGAGCTTGAAGTGAAATCCAACCTGTGGATATCTATTTCCAAGCCAAATTTAGCAGTGCAGCTCAGTCTTGCTGGGTAATACAGATCCGAAATATATAAGAAGGTAAATTTTGGTCAAAAGATCTGAGGTGATATATCAGTGTGACATTGACTTAAAATTTTATCTAGAATTATGTTTTCATTATTCAAGATTCCCTATTTGAGAGAGGAGTTGAAGGAAGAATATTTAGAAATAATGTCACACTGTATTTCAAAACAATGAGCACCCACGTTGTATAATTCATTAATATATTATCTGCTACTAAGCCATACACATAGCAAGTTGAATTTTTCTGTATATAATAGAAAAACGCTCTTTCATGAAGATAAAAAAGTCACTATGTTGTGTGAAAAATGTCCAGTAGACACAGATATTAAAGAGAGATTCTCCTCACTTTGTTGTGAGAAGCCAGAGGGTTTCCTCTCATTGTTATGGAAGCTCCCATGAGATGCTTTTTGTAATCAGCATATTCACAGTCCCTTTGGGATAACATTTATTATTAGAAAAATTATTGCAGCATTTGAAATCAGAAATAAAAAATTTATTACAGGGTTTATGAGTAGAACGTGAATCTCTAGTGAATACAATACACAGAGAAGTGAATTTATAATAAACTGTATAAAGAAGTACCCCTTTGAATACTTAACACACTCTACTAAGTCTTGTAAATAAACTTTTTGTATTAAATTCCAAAGTCAAGGGTTCAAGCTGACCTCAAAGACCTAACCTTCCACTATATCTGTGAAATATGTATTATTCATCTAGGCCTTAGCTTAGTGAAATATTTCATCATGAATATAATTATTTAAAATTCTTTGTTGAGCTACAGTGAGAACAGCATAATGCAGAATTCTGTCTTATTTAACAAGGTGATAAGTAATAATTTTATCTGTTTACTTTTGATATTTTTGAAGAAAGAAATGCTGATAACCAGTTTTGATTTTAAGTTTTCTTTTCGGGCTGTTTGTAATAGGTCCTATGGCCCTACTTTCATAAATAATTACTCAAAAATATATCCTACATGAGCACCTTTTGCAAATCAATAAAACTGTGCATTTAAATGAGCATAAGAAACTACTTGTTCAAGCATATTTGAAGGATGAAGATGTAAATCCACATAGGGAGTTAAAATGGGACTGTACAAAAAGAGACTGCTACTCTCTTTACATATTACAACTAATTCTAAAAAGAATGACTATATCTTCCTGGAAATATTCAATGGAAGAAAATTGTTAATGGGGAAGGCAGAAAATAATCTGCAAGAAGATTATCCTGGCAGCTACAAATGACAATATTGTCAGAAAAGCGTGGATAAAAATTAATTAAGAATATATTATATAACCAATATAATTATAAGATATTAAATTATATATAAATTTTATATTATATATAATATCATTATATTAATTACAAGATTCATAAAATAATATTACGTATTTCTTCACAGAAGTAGTATGCTTACATTGGCCACCAGGTTAATTTTCTCAGTGTTTCTCAGCTCCCTAGATTGCGTCTAAGAAAAAATTTCTGCCTTTATGGACATCATTAAGAAAATGCTAATTGCTAGCTGTGAAGACAGGATTTTGCCCTGGATGAAAAACTGCATACCAGGCAGGCATAAGTCCTGTCCCTGGGACAAGAAAATAGGGAAACTGTTTCTGAGACTCTCAGTAAGGCTCTGAAGGATATGGCTAATACCTCCTGAGCAGATGACCCCATGCTTAGTCTTTCACATACATCCAGCCAGCTACACTGTTAAAAGGAAAATTCAGGATATATGGAGCCAGATGTGCTGATGACATGAACTAGCAGCTGCTTTGGAGTCTGAACTGCCATACCAGATAAAATCTGTCCCATGGAGGTTAGCACAACTGACCTCTGCATGTGTGTGGCTCACAGTCCTCAGTGGTGAAGCCATCAAAGAAAGCTGGCGTAGCAGCAAGAGTCAAACCCAAAAGAGAACATGGTGCATATTCTCAGTCTTCTTTCACATTTTTGATTCCTTCTCTCTGGATGGCACAGTAAAAATTATTTAAATAAAACAGCATCCTGGTTAGGAAATGCAGAAGAAAAGAGCAACACAGAAAATTTTCATAATTTTAATATATTGAGTTCGGGTTAGGTGTGGCTGAAACAAGAAAAGTACTGAAAGTACAGGGCTAGAAACAGCAGTTAGGAACTGCACTTATGTTACTGAAGAAAATATTACCCCAGCCACTACATGCTCACCCACTGAAACTAAAGACTGTCTCACACCATGATATTACCATACAGCACTAGGCATTTATTTTTGCACTGGTGTTTTTGTTTTGAATTGAGGTAATTTCAGTTCTTTTGAGGGTGAAACTTAAAAAGGTTGGCAAATGAGCTGTTTCAGTGAAAGAACTCCTAAGTGCTCTTGCTATGCAAACCTCATGATTGTAAACACCTCTGGGAGATTTCTATAATTCTTTCTGGTCAGATGGTAAATACCATAAAATCAGCCTCTTACAGTGTTTTTCTGCCCTGACTTGCTTGTGGTCCCAGAGAAGTCCCAAAAGAGCAAAATGAATAAATAAGCTGAGTGAAAATTTTTAGACATCAGGGAAGATTTCCATGAAATAAATTTAGAAGATATATTTGGTGTGTGGAGGGTAGGTTGCTATTTTGTCTCTAATATTTACTAGTAATGGAAAGGAGAACTTAAGGACTTTTGGAGTCCTAAGGCTGGTTCTGAAGGTTTTTTGGATAGCCATTACAGGGTCTTGTACATCATTCGTATGAGTTTCTGATTTTTTTAACAGACATTATTACAATTAAAAATTCCCTTCTAGAAAAGAACCCATGACAGGAGGTTCGCAACTTGATGGTTTTTAAGGTCCAACCCAAACCATTCTATTACTCTATAAGTAATATGGAGACAGTCCCTCAATTCAAATGGATAGCTGCTTCTATGCTTCCAGGCTTCTCTGACCAGTGGCCAGAATCTATATTTGGATTCATTCTTCAATCATTTCCTCTCTCTTCTCTAATCCGCAGTTTAGCCTCTGCTGTGCTGGTTTATATTTATTCTGCAGAATGGCTAAACATTCCAATTCTAAAAGAAATCTCCCCATTCTCAATCAAACTGTGTACCAGAAAGGTAAGCCATGAAATAATATACCTTTGCACAGAAGCCAAACATGTGGCAACCACCTGAGAAAGGAGGCTATGAAAGCAAAAGTGTGTCCCGCTACTGCAACAAGAGCTTTAAAATATTACAGTTGCCTTCTGGCCTGTAAAAATAATGCAGGTTTGAGCAATACCCTAGAGTAAATATTCGTTTATTTTCCCATGGAAGTTTTATAACTTTGTTTATGACTTCAAGGCCCCCATTTGCTTACCTTCCCAGCGTTTTCATATATTATAATTTCTAGAATAAAATGAGATTTTTGTGCTTAATGCAGTTACTAATGCCCTGCTAAAAAAAGATAGTATCCATACTTTTAGTGCAATATTCATGTTTTCAAAGCAATATGGATGAATGTTCAATTTCAGTTGATTTCAGGGTTATCAAGGATTACATACTACATTAACATGTCTCTATATAAGTATCCTGTAATTCAAATAAATTTCTGGTACTGAGACTGTAACCTACTTCAAAAATAGGGGTTATTCCCTAAATCTTATGATACCTCATGAGTAAATTTCATGAAAATCTTTTGTAATTAGCATTAAGTATGTGAAGCAAAGTATAATCACATTGCTGTTTTGTTAAACCGTTATACGCATATTACTGTTGTGTTGCTATCTCTTTGCGTTGTGACAGAAACAGAGAAGGTGTACTAAGCTCACCAGGATGATATTTTGAGGATCACATTATGTAATATTTATTCTAATTACGATTCTCTGCTGGTTCATGAACTGTTGGGCCAGCAGGTTTTTGTCTACCTGTTGTTCTCCTGCTTGTATTTTAAATTAAAATTCTAAGATCAGCCAGAAAAAAGAGAATATTAGTATTGGTCACACAAAGGCAGCCTAAAAAATAGTAGTAGTGGTATCAGTCATAGCAGCAATATTATAAGCAGTAATATTAATACTAATACTAATCCTACTAGCATGGAAACCTGCTTTAATGCATGAACTATTTCTTTGCAAGTTGTCACTTAAAAATAATCTATGAACACTTATTGGTGCTGATCAGTGCCAAATGTGATACAGAAAGATTCCTGATGGATCAAGAAGGAAGTTTGAATATTTCAATAGAAAAAAAATTTAGTAAATAGCATGCACTCTTTCTAATATGGTCTTTCTTTGACCTGAAAGCAGCAGCAAAGCATTAGGCAATCAAATAGGCCGAACTGCCATTACAGTTAGGGCATTTCCTTCTACTCCTGGGCAACATTCTTCTTTCAACAATTCAACTCATTTCTCCCTGTCTTGCGTTAATGGACATGGACAACAATCTTAATACAGATATTTGTAGAGGGTGTAGTGAACTCTTGCCTGCAGGATTTTATACCTACTTCTCTTCTTTTATCTTTGTAGTGCTTATGTAGCCATTCAAGGGCCTTTCCTGCATCAGGTTAGCATAACAATTCATAGAGTGTATGGAAGAATTTCTTTATGGTGATGTATTTGCTTCCTGGTGTAGCCAGGACCTTTTGCCTCTTTAGGTCATTGCCATGAGCAAAGCAGAGAAATAAGGGGTTTATTTAAAGTTTACAGCCTTGCAATGATTTCTATAAATAGCTCACTTCAAACATGTTGAGCCATTCTGCTCCTGTAGAGCATTTTTTTTGTTAGTTTCTGTGTTTTATTCTTTCATTGGTGAGAGTGTTCTTACACAGATAGCATGTCACTAGGATTAAAAGGATGTGGTATATGTGCACGCACAGTGGAGAATGGACATTTTGTGTTCAATCCAAAAGGATTCAATTGACATGTGAAGAGGAATGGTAGGCCTGACTTTAAATGCATTTCCAACTATGTGTATAAAGGTTTTTCTAAAGGCATGGTGAGAAAACAACTATACCACATAAAGCAAGATGGAGAGGACATGACAAGTATGCAGAGAGAGTATGCCACTAATTAAGTCTTCATGGAAGGGTAAGCATTTTTTTTTAAATGTGTGCTTTAAATATAATGTTTATTGTTGAGGGCTGAAATATAGGAAGAAGGATTGTACACACCACAAAATTTAGTTGTAGTATAGAGTTATGTACTTTTTAACTTTTCAGATTTTTATCTTTCATCTTTCTGTCCCCCACCTCTTGCATCTTCAGTATAAAAAGTCTGTGCATATTCTGTTCCATCTTCACAGTTAATTGCTACTATGGAAAACATAAATTCCCTCAAAAGACATGCAGCCAGCAACACAGGGCTGCTTTCCTGAAGAACTGTGCCAAATCAATCAGCTATACAAAAATGTGTTAGTAGCCAAAAGGCTGAAATCAACCCACTGTTAGTAGAAAGAATACATAAAAAACTTTTTGGAAACAGGTCAAACCCAAGACCAGCTCCAGCCTCTTTCTTAGCCTAGATACTGTGCAGAGTTCTTCTAAACAGACTGGGACAATAATATTTCAAATTGAAACTCAGTTCAGAAAGTGTGTATGTATAGGAAGGGATGGGTTTTCATATTGTTCTATTTTGTTTATATTTTTTCTTTTTTTGCCTGATCGGCAATATGAACTTTGAGATTTTTAATGTCCATATGAATTTCATATTACTAGTCATAAGATAAACAGAAAATGTACACTTCTTTGAAAAGCTGGAGAATTTCATTGTACACAACAAAATGTGCTGTCAGTACTTACCATCCTTAGCATCTCTTTAAATTATTACATGCCCTATGTAGACAGAAGAATTGTGGATTTTATTTGTAATGGAGAAATTGGGGGGGGCTATTCTCTCTTGTTCCATACTTAATTAGCTCTGTAAAAGTGAGAAACTTCACTTATTCAGCTGGTATGGAAAACCATTAGTTATGAACCAATCCCAGATCACAAGTTTCCACTTGGGATTGTAGCTGAATAGTAAATCAAACACACGTGACATAAACAAGTGTTCTTTATTACAAAGGCTTTCAAGTATAATTTGCATCATAAACCAAATCTAACAAGATGCATAATTTTGCAGGCTAAGAAAGACAGTATGATGTTTATTCATTTAATATCATTTTGAACAATGTTATTTTAAAACGTGACATGAGAAAACCCAACTATTACCTAATGAGTTTTGTCCCCTAGACTGTGGGTGTTGAATTACTCTGAATTGTTTTGTCAGAATTCCAGATCTTAGATGATAAGATATCAGTATGCAACTAGGCACTAACTTGCATTCGTCCTGTTTTGACTATGTCCTCTGCATATTGTTAGGTGACACATCTCCTCTAAAGTGCAGAAACTCTTAGGTCTTTAGCTCTGCTCCTGGGAACTCGCCATAAATATACTTGTGTTACGCTGTCTTGAATTTCTTCCTAATCTAGTCTGCAACCAAGATAAAAGGCAGTCAATATTCAGCATTTAAGCTGGAAAATTTCAAAATTCCTTTGTTAAGCAGTCCATAAGGTTAAAACATATGAGAGATTCAATGCTGAAAATCTTCCTCAAACTCTCTGGCTATGGAAGGGGTATGACAGCAGATGTATGCTGTCTGCATGCCATTAATTTTATATTTCCTTGCTCTCAAACATTTGTTTACTTAAGTAGAAACTTCCTCTTGGATGGTCAGGCTTTCCAGCATTAAAATTTGTGAGGTCTGTGAGTTTGTATTTTATCTATGTTGCAATATCCTTTTAAGGCTTTTTCCAAAGAGTCTAGTTTCATGCCTGTTAATAATTTTTCTTTTCGTGACTGAAGCTAAGAATCACCATTCCAATGCAGTGTGAAAAATGTGGCTATGTTTATTATTAACAAGACCATCTTACAAGATAATCTTGTTAATAATGCAAGTCACACCAGTGCATAAGATTTTCTTCTTGAAAAACTTTATTTTCTCTGAAGTCTTTTCATCTCATGGGACTACCTTAAAACTGTCACTCTATAAATTACTGCTAAATTATGCAGAGGAGTTTGTAGAGAGGTTTACGGTAAAATAAATTTTGCTTAATAATCAGTTCTGTAACAGTTTTTATGAAAAACATATGGGAAAACATGTTTTGTGCATGTTAATTATGTCACACAGAAAAACCCCTAAAGTTGTGGGTATAAAGGGGATCACATAGCCTAGGAGAATTAGGGATCCTAATTCCTCCGCTGGTGCAGGATCCTGCATTTGCTTTTGTTGAATTTCAGATGGTTCCTTTCTGCCATCTCTCCAACCTGCCCAGGCCCTTCTGAAGGGCTGCACAGCACTCAGGGGGATCAGCCCAGAACTCCTCTCAGCTTTGTGTTGTCAGTGAACTTGCTGAGGAGGCATCTGGGCCTTCATCCCAGTCACTGATGAAGTTAAACAATCCTAGGACCAGTACTGAACCTCGGGAGACACCACTCATGACAGGCCTTCAACTAGACCCTGTGCCACTAATTACAGCCCTCTGGGATTTGATGTTCAGCCAGTTCTCAATTCACCTCACTGCCCACTAATCCTGCCTATGAGGATTTTGTCAGAGACAGTGTCAAAAGCCTTGCTGAAGTCAAGGTAGACAATATCCACAATTCTCCGCTCATCCATCCAGGTAAATTTTTCATTGTAAAAGGCAATCTTGTTGGCCAAGTATGACCTTCAATGAATCCATACTGACTACTGATTGTCTTCTTATCATCCATGTGGATAGAGATGGCCTCCAGAATGCGGCACTCCATCCTTTCCAGGGATTGAGGTGAGGCTGACCGGACAGTAGTTCCTGGGTTCTTCTTCTTGCCTTTTTGAAGACTGATACCTGCTTTTTTTTCTTTTTATTACCAGAGAGAAAAAGGAACCAGAGTTACAACAAAAGGAAAATTTAATTGAAGCTTTTTAAAACATGAGGTGAAAAAAACCCTAATTTGAGGTATGTATAGTAAAAAAATAAGGAGGAATACTCCTGTGTGCTAGAAGGTATGCAGCATGCAAGATGTAAGAAATGCTCTGTTCTCCAGGCAATGGAGATTTAGGGCTGTGGATATTCTTTCATCAACAGTGTGCCAGCATTGTACAGAGCAGTTCCAAATCAGATTGCCAAGGGTAAAAGAGAACTATGCCTTGCTGTGCACCACTCTAGTTTTTCTGAGAAGTTTGATATAACATGTGAATTTAGGCTTTCTTTGCCTGAGTGATTCATTCCCAGTAGGAGAGATAGTAAAGTCACCTTTTGCTAATGGCATTTCTCTACAACTTTTAATTCTTTTTTTCATATCCATTTTGTTTTGACACATTGATTCCAGTTTAATGATTCATTTATGGTAGTTGCTTACCAGCAAAACCAATATTCTGGCAAGAGCCTTGGATGGGTTTTCCTAACATGTCAGGTGTTACAACACATGCATTGGTTTCATTCCAGCACTTGGCTTCCATGTGAACACATCAGGAAGTAACCCTTCCAAATTTTCTTACTAATGACAGAACTAAACTGTAATGATTCTGTATGTAGTCCAGAACCCTTCAGTTTGGTTTCTCAGAAGTTACAGAAAACAATCACAGCTTATATACAGATCAAGGTGAGTAATGGGTATAGCCAAAATCGAGTATGGCCTGAGCATGCTGCAATCAGTGTGAACACAACATAAAGATGATTTAACTGGTCTTGTAGTGGAAGCATCAAAATTGTTGCTATCATTTGGTGTGCTGATAGGCCTCTTGTCTATGTAGTGACTTTTCTTCAAAGATGACAAAATACTTCAGAAAAATGTTTGACCAAATTGCAGAACGGACAGGGGTTTAGAAAAAGATTCCTGCTCAGAAAATGGCAAGAGGAACCTATGTCTTTTATATTGGATCGCACAAAAAAGGTGGGACTGAATTTAATGTAGGCCAATGCAAAATGGGTGGTTCCAAGGCATTTTTTTTTCTCTTTTTCTTGCTTTGATTTGAATCCTTATTTATGTCAAAAGTGCATTGGTTTTTTTCCTAGATGGATCTAGCTTTCCACATGGTCCAAAATCTGTGGAGCAGTCACAATACTTTACTATGGTCTGATGCAGGATAGTGCATACAGGATTCACTGTACAGATCCCTATTCAGCAGACTTGGGAACACACCCAAGTGCTTATAATTTCCATCCAAAATATGAAAAATACTAGTGTTTTAATGCTACTTTTAGAAAATGCATTAATGCAGTTAAAATTTTTTGAATTCAAAAGCAAAAAAATGGAGTCTTACAAGTCTTTCTCCTCCCAGTCTTGTACTCTGTATGTCTATATAATCAATGAAAGTTATAGTGTATCCTTTTTCTTAAATATTCTTAGTTCTCTAACATGAAAATAGACTCACTTTTTCTTTTCCAGAAAACATGTTCAACTAGTCAAGATAACCAAGTTACAATGGCCACTTTAGTGAATCTAGGTGTTGCTCTGCTGTATATTCAAGGGCCACAGGATAGTTACTATTACAGAGATAAGAAAAAATGTGATTGTTGATTGAAAATATGAGAGCTACATTGTAGTTCATGTTTTATACTTCAGTTCTTCTATATATTTTCATATAATCTCACTTAGTAATATTTTCTCCTTATAGTGCTACTGTCATACCATGTTCAGAATCCTTCCCTTCTCCCTTTACAAATGTAGAGAAAAAGAGATCATTATTACGAAGACGTTGATGTGACATCTACTAGCTTAGTTGTGATTAAGGTTTAAGCGGACATTTCCAAAGTTTAAATTCACTTCTTTCCACAGAAATGTAACTGATTCACACCTTAAAAGGAAAAAAAGGAGGGTAAATTGACCACTGTGAGATGGCAATAATTTAAGTATAAAGGTTAAAGCCAATTTCAGTTAAATCAATACTAAAATCCATTTACTTCAGATTAAGTGGTGAACCACTGCAATTTTTCCATGCAATAACTCACTTTTAAAATAATTATTGGGAATAGGAAAGTAGAAAGATTCTGATCCCACAGAAAGTTTTGATTAAAATGAAAAAAACACTATCCAAAATTTTATTCCCCCTTTTTTTCAGGTAAAAAAATACTAAACACTCATTATCTTCTTCATTTAAGTACAGCTAAATTATAAAGACAATTATTCAACAAATACTGTACCCCAAGTCCATATAAGCCTCATACCATAGGGAAACTGTCAGTGTGTAGGATTAAATGGAAGGGTGAAAGAGGTAGAAAAGGAAGTGTTACATTAAAAAGACTGCAAGGTACTTACAGATGTAATTTTAAAAAATAAAATTATAGTTAACCTACATCGTCCCATTTTGAAAATGCAGGAGAATAAACAGGAGAATAACTGGTAGAGGAGTAATACGGAAATAATGGAAAAGAAAGAGTTCACTGATCTCTATAATGACACTTTTCTCTCACAAAACCAAACCAAACTGAACCATTCCAAAATATAAAACAAAACCAAAAAACCCCAAACAAGTTTACTGAATGTATATAAAACATATTTTCTTTTCAAAACATACTGTCAAAGAACTGGTTTTCATATATTTTGTCAATCTTTTATTCTCCCCAGGTACTCTTCTCCTTATGCTTGAAGGTTTCCAGCATTAAGAATCCAATTGCTTTCTCAATTCCTCATACAACCATGAGGTTTAAGAGAATATTTTACAATTGATGCTAAGAAGCTGGAGCTCCTGTATCATTTTGATTGTTTCATTAAGCTGTAGGAAATACAAGTGCTTTTCTTTCTTTCCCCCTTCAGATTCTACTAATGTTTCATTCTGAAAAATCACCAAAAACCTTCTAGTGCTTGGAAGTTTCATTCTACTCAATATTGTTTGGAGAGAACCAAATCTCCACTTAGTAATGGAGAGGATGTTAACTAATACATACACAAGGCGTGCTTTCCCCTTAGGCAGAACATGCCCTTCATTCAAAGAAAGAATAGTTGTGAGATATAGAAAGTACAATTTGAGAGAAGGCTTTACAGCCCCCTATAAAAATCACTAGAACTGAAGTGTTCATGAAATGCTGTCTGTAAGTGGACAGTGCCTGAGATAGTTCTATCAATTTGTGCTTTTTCATTCCTTAGCAAATATTTCTTAGATTTCCTTAGATTCCTTAGATTTCTACCTGCAAAGGGGTCACACAGATCATCTAAACCAGGAAAATGTGGAAAAACAAGGCAGTGCCACTATGACTCCATTTCCCATCTTCACCATTAATTTCATTTACCAGGTGAAATTTTAAAGACTCTTGATTGTCTTTTATTATATGCTTATATTGAATTTTATATAATAGTGAGTTGACATGGTTATGGATTTTTAGGAATCAGCATGATTAATTAGTATTTATTAGCCTTTACAATTATATATTTAGAAGTACTTCCAATTAAACACAGTTCTTACGATTCTGCATCCCCATAAATGAAAAGCCTTATCTAGACTAGTCTCTGAATAGATGTGGCATGCTTAGGATGTATTGTGCCTTAAAGCATGTATCATGCTGTTGTCTCTGATGCTGTCAATTACTGACATGTCATTAAAGCACTGCTGTCACTTCCTAAAAACATGGTCTTTAGGGCCTGTCTGACTGTATGTGTGTGCAAGAACAGTGGCTAGCACATTGGGGGTGTCACTGGAATACAAATGACTGTGATTCTATTGTATGTAGCACTTCTTTTGCTCAGTAACGCAAAATGTTGCATTTATCATTATGATTAAGGCTACAGATGTTCTCCATAGTGAGTACTGCATAGTGGGAAGCCTTACTGAAGGAGTCTAGCAGCTACCTAACATCTTGTTTTCAGCTGATCATAAAGGACTTTCCAGTGTTATAAATACCACAGGACTCATTGTGCAGATGGGGAAATTGAGGCAAAGAAAGATGAAGTCAGTGTCAGATGAAGTCAAAAGAAAGTCTCTCTTGTTAGTGGAGTGTTGTAAAGAGCAGGAGAAAAGGAAACTCTTTTAATAATAATTTGTTTTAATTTAGATATTTTAAAAGTTTCTATACTTCAGCATTAACTGTTATTAGGTCATCCCTACTAACAAGCTCTATTAAATTTTCTAAGGTTTTTTTCATATAAATTATAGTACATTATTTTTTAAATGTATTCTAAATATATTTTTTAAGTATCAGATACACAGGACTCAAACTGACCTCTCATTTTCCTTGTGAAAATCTCATTGTTCATTTTAGAAAACAAAATTAAGAACAGGTATCTCTTATTCCTACAATAATTTTAGTTTGAGGGATTCTCAGAATTTAGAAGTACAGAAAGAACAGACGTTCTCATGTGTTCTTCACTAGTTTTCCTCAATGCAGGTTTTCACTCTTTTATTTTTTTATTTAGAAATTTAACATAAACACCACTATTTCTGTTGCTTTCTTCTACTTGTGACATAAAGTTGCTATCCATTTGTCTGCCCCCAGTTCAGTAAATGAAAACCTATGCCTCAATTAGGATAGATGTTTTAAATACATTTTTAGCTTAAAGCATGTGTGTAGGTGGTTTATAGAATATAAAATAGTGTTTCAGGTTTGGGGTTTACATGCAGAGTTGCTTTCTGCCCTGGAAAAAAAAATCTTATCACTACTTTCTTCTTTCAAATTCCTTCTTTAAATATATTCCAGCACTGAAATTATCAATTTAGTATACTCACAGACTAAAGTTGTGTCTGTGAGTACATTTACAAGCTATTTCTCAAGAAATACCATATCTATAGCCTGTTGGGTCCAGAGATGAGGAACTTATATTTCATGGTGTCATAAAAGCATGGTCATCTGATCTAAATTAAAGTAGAAATATTGTGTTTCTACTTTTTTTGATTGTCTACATGCTGCTACTCATTGCAACATTTTCTATACACCTTCCTTATGTACATTATAACTTTATCTTTTCTTCTGAAATATTTTGTGCTCAAAATAATATTTTCTTACTAGTAGTATTGTCTTTAAGAATTATTTTTAAGCTAACATCTGAGAGTCTGCTGCTTTAATCCTTGGAATGAATTAATCTACCTGATCCGAAATGTTGTCTTTAATACACCTGTCCATTCTTTGCATGGTGGCAGTATTATGCAAATGATGTTGGGTGACAGGCTGTGGAATGGTGAAGGAAAAGAAGTTGTTACTTATTTTGTCTATTGCTTTGAAAAAAAAATATCTGAATTTAATAATCATGTCTTAAAAATAAGTTACACTGAATGGGTTATCACTGCTGTCCTATTCCAAAGCCTATTAGAATTCTGTAAGAACCTGTCCAGTAACTTTAATAGCTATTGATTAAACCTTGAGTAGACAGTGTTTTGCAGTGCTATTTCTGTCTGGTAGTCTGAAAATATCTTCCTTATTCTATTCCCCCCAAACTGTTTTTTCTCTTAGAAATAGCATGTGATTGGCACATTAAAGATTGCTATTTGAATTGCTCTTTTGTACAGTTATAGGCTACAGAGAAATCGGTCTATTATTGACATTTATGTTGCTCTGTGGCTGCATAATTTGGATATTCTTACGCTAACTGCCATAAGTCACCATATCTCCTTTCACCTGCAGTATTCAGTGAAGGAAAAAAATCACCTTGAAGTAAACAGTAACCTCCAGACTGCAAATGAGAATAATCAAATGGTGTCTACAGATACATGCACAGAAACAAACATGCAACTACAGCCCACAGGTTGGAGACCTTATTAGGGTTCAAGATTACATAGCTTTAGATAATTACAAGCATAAAAATGGATCTCTGCCAATTTGTGATGAAGTGCTGGACAATTTGGTGAACTAAAAGCTCGTGATAACATTTGGTCACTTCATCCATTCTCTGTGAGCTTTAACTTCTGAGACAAATTCTAATGTTGCAAATTTCTTACCACTGCTGATCAAATCACTGTTTTTGGTAATAAACACTACAAAATAACCTTTTCTTCCTTTATTTGGAATGCACATTGTTTTACCATAGTAGAACACTTGCTGTTGGCTGAAATATAGTCATACACAAGTGTGTTTTTTTGGATACATGAAAATCTTACTCTAGAGTCCAACTCCTAAAATATGGATATGTTAGCAGAAAACAGATTATAATCTACGTATGTGAACCAGGGCTGTATTTAACTTTTGGAAGGGTCCAAGATATTTGGTATCTTAAATGCTAACATTAATAAGGATGAGAAATCTAGTTTGGGGTAATTTAGGAGATCTTTTATGTCACAAATCTTGTTTAGTCTTTGTCTATTTGTCTCACTCTTAATGAAATGAAATGGCTTTGTAAGCACAAGGATACATTAAACAATTCCCACAGTTTCTAAAGACTCTCCCAAACAGTCCAACACAGCTTTTCTGTAGTATATGAAGCACATTCTATAGCTTTACTGATGAGCTGTGAAATGAAAATTGTGACCTACAGGTGGTCTTTCTGAAATGCATTTTGAAAAAGCAATAAGTGCATCATTGTGTTACACATCCTGTGCACCAAAACTCATGCTGGCATTGGGATTATTTTGGCATCACAAGTGCCAAAGACTTTTGCTATCTGTGCTTGCCCTTGTCTATATGTCCTACTCTGAAGGTTCATGCCTTGCCCTTTGCCTTGTGAATTGCAACTGCCCACAGTTCCTTGCTGAGGACCAAATCCACAGATGAGTTCAAACACCTTATTTAACATTTTTTGTGGTTTGCATTTTAAAGCATCATCTGTTTTCCCATTACTAAGAATAACGTTATTTTTGCCAGCAGCATGACCACAGTGACTTTTGCACTAATTCCTGTTTAAGTCTCATTGCTGTTTAAGCACTTTGCTGATGCTATTTAGTAGTTACAGATCCCTGTTTTCTGAAATGTTCCAGGAGTACAATGGGTCATATCTCTAAATGAAATACAAAAAAAGGATTCTGCATAAGTTATGTATACTAAATTTCTCTGTTTACCTCCCTACTTTTTTTTTTTTCTATATTATAAAATAATTATATATGGAATTGTATATCTAAATCTCAAGTATTATAGCTTAAATCAAAAGAAAACATTTTCTGAGAGGACAAAACAGTCAGACAACCCATGTCTCAAAATAACTGAGCCAGAAACAACTCCAAAACCACCACTGCAGCAGCATCTGGAAACCTGTGAAGAACCAGATGCTGCTGCAAAAATATCTTCCACAGTTTGACATTTGGTGCTGTGACTGACATCCAAACTACTGTTTTACATATAAGCAAACTTACCACCAGTTTTCTGCTACTCCTCTTTTAGGAGAGAAAAACACTGTATAGCATGATTTAAGACTTCCTAGTAGTTCATGAGCAGAGGAATGACAGGCAAAATGAGCACTTGTAAACAAAAAACCCCAATAATTAAAGCATCTTGCTGTGTACTTCAGCATTTTCAGTCATTTTAACACAGATGAACTCCCATTGAAACTCCAGATCTGACACAAAGACCTGGCATTAGTTCTCAGGTTTTCTCTAAAATGCTATAGCAGCATTTAAACTATACCTGTCAAATTTCAGAAGACCTTGGAAAATGGACATTGTTTATTGTTATATGTTTACTGAACCTGGAAATTTACTTACAGTAAAAGTCAATGCTTAAAAAAGACTCTTATCTCAGCCGACAATATGTGTCACTGGTAATCATTTTTAAATTATCTTTGTAATGTCACTGTGTTCCCTTGGAAATTCTTGTTTTCTCTTACCCAGAAGCAGATCTCTTGGTGAGGCATACTCTCTGGTCTACTTCAGTTTTACCCATTCTCCTTTCTTTCTTCTCTTTATGAGGTTTTTCTTCTATTATAGTCACCAAAGCCATTCATCAAGCAGAGAAGAAAGAGACTGACCTTGTTCATACACTGCAAGCAGGGGTTTAGGTAAAAGAGGCTCAGAGTAGGATGAGAAAAAGCAGACTAAGATGAGTAGGATGAGATAAGCAAGTTAACAGCTGATGTTTTTCTGTTAAAAATAAAGCAATGAGCATGTATACAGGAGCATTGAGCCAAACTTTCCCAAACTAATTTGCATTAAGATTTAAAATTAATTAATATTTTTCTACTTGTTTACAAAATTGCTATGAGTTACGTAGCCTTGGTAGCCTCTGTGTTTGCTCCATCACCCAACAACAACTAAAATAGTTTAGAGAAAAATTACAAGAAGTCATATAGTCCTGCCTTTTCCCCCTGTGAAAATGTTGCAAACTGGCAATTCCAGCGGCCCAGCCAGAATGCTGTAACTGGTTAAGCTACAATAAATTCCACAAATGTGTAAGCACCTTGGCTAGCTTGTGTGTGCTGTACAGATGCTCACAAGGAGAGGAAAGCGAGGCCAATCCTTACCGTAGGTATATCAGGAAATCACACTGGCAGATTCTTCACTTTCTATTAATTCCCAGTTTCTTTAAACCATTTTAGCCTTGAGCACATGCTCAACCTATTCTGAGTGGTGTCCTGAATAGTTAAGAGGCCACTTGTTATTTTAGCAAGAGAAGGACTGGCAACTTACTATAGTTCTAGGTAGCAAGGGCTGTACTGAGACTGAGGCTTACTTCATCAAGCTCAATCGCCTTGCTGTTACTTTGTATTTCCCCCATCTGTTAGTAGCCACCTGTTATATCTCATGCTGATTCCTGATTAGGGCCTCTTGACACCACTGCAATAAAAAATAAATGGCAGTCAAAATAAGAGCGATGAGTTTTCAGGATGCAATGAATAAGTGCATTATTCCTGCATTCATTTTCTGAGTTAAAAACTGAAAAGAACCAAACCAAACCATAGATTTGAGAGACTTTTTTTATTTTTCCCCCCAGAACAAGAGGTATTGACTACCTTACATATTTACTCCTCAGAGATGATTGCACTTGATGAAAATGATGCTAAGATCTTAAAAACTGACTAGTGATCTTTGGTTTCCCAGTTGAGATCCTTTAGATAGACCTAAATGTGCTTTGGAAGAGAAGAAAAAAAGACCCTATAAAAAACCTGAAATCACTAGCCTTTTTTGGATAATCTTGGTCTAAGAAAACACCCAAAGTAGCAAATGTCTCAATTAAATGGTTTGGTTTTTAAGCAAAACCGAAATGTTTTCACTGATGAAATGAAAAACAAGATGTTTTCAGACATTCCTGGGACACTGATATATGAGGAAAAAATTGGAACTGACCTCATAAACCCAGTTTATGTGGTTGCTTTAATCCAGGGATTGAAACTGAAAAAATGACCCGCCTCTGCACTCTCAACAATGTGCTGTGACTTAAATGCATAGCTGAGATATGTTTCCCAAACAAATTCTCTGAAAAAAATACAACCGTGCCAAGAAAAACTCCCCATCTCCTGTCTGAACCACAGAAACACATTAGAAGTTTTACTTTGTTCGTTTGATTGCTTACATTTTTGGCATTTTCCTTTTTTGTTAAAAATTAAATTGGTTTATCATTTGACTGTAAACTCTTTTTTTTTTTTTTTCATTTATTCAATTTTCTTATGACTGAGGTAAACACACTGAAATAGAACCACAATGAGCATTTTTATAAGTACAGAAAATGCACCCTGTGATTCTTTCCTATCTGTAATTTGGAAAGCTCCAAGTGGTAGTAAAGAAAGAGTTCCCAGGCTGAAAATATGATGGAAATTGGGTCACTTCAAATTCATTTAGTACAATGGCCAGCTTGGCTAACCTGGAGGTGAAAACTGACCTGGAGGTGAAAACAGTCATAACTACGCTGCTATTAGGTGAACATGCAGAATGGTTCAAGGCCCAGGGGATATTTTGGCCAGTGTGGTGCAGATGTAATCTTAGAATTTTAAAATTCCATAATGGTCACTTGAAGGGCATGAATCATCTCTCTGAGCAGATGTTCAGCAGCCACCCAGCAGGGAACAGGTCTCCTTCCCTGAGATTCAGCACTCCACATGTGCTCCAGTTGTTTGTCCCCACCTGGCAGCTTTCACAGCACTTTGGGTATTCCCGTTGCACACCTTCCTGCATACACTTCCCTGCAACCGGCATCTGGAAAGTCCAAATACACTGGCCCAGAGTGTGGCTTGGAAAAGTGATTGTTTTGTTGAATTGGAAGCTTTAACCATGGCAGCTGACTGCACGTATCAGGCCAGGTTTTTTCTCCCTGTTGCACCGCAGCCTTTGCCCACGTAGGCAGAATGCAAAGTGCATGCAAGGACCCGCTGATTGCTTCCTAGTCACTGCATCTACAAACCAAAATTTGCTTTGGCAGCAAATCTATTGCAACTAGCAGTTAAAACCTTGTCATCCCAAGCACGTTTCATGAAAGCAGTATGATTAAAGTCTTCATTCCACCTTAATGTGGAGGAAAAAGCACATAGCTTTTGTTGTTGAGCATGGAGGCATAATACTAATATGTTCTAGAAAAGCCGAGACTGTAGTTTACCATCCTATTACCAATTGCCTACAAATAGTGCACAAAACATCATCCTACTTATAATTTATTGATTCCCATGTGTCTTCAAGAGAGCTACAGCATAGAAAAGTTATTGCTCCCTACATATTCCTGCTGGACAGTGTAATCCAAGGCATTTATCTCAATATCATTTTGCAAAGTCAGGTTCAAATGGGTAAATAACCCCCATCTCTCACATCAGCTCTACTAGTCTTATCTTTTCTACTATCTTACTTTATCAAGAAACCCACTGCTACATAGGATGGGTAAAACTGATACATAGGATGGGCAAAGAAATTTAAGCAGTGCTCCTTCATTCATCATATTCATCTGCAAATTAGAACAGTCAGACAAAACTTATTTGAACTTAGCCAAACCAATCTGGCTTGAAAACTAGCCTGGCAATACTGTGGGAACCAATGTATTTTGTGGTACTTCTGACACAGTTCCTGCCAAAATCATGTAGTTCATGAAAAATGAAAAAACACCTAACCAAAAACCTTGAATGTGAGGAAATGTTCAAGTAATTTTTTATTATATCCAGATGGGATTGCTATTCCCTGGTCACTGTCAGTGAACAATAAAAATACAGGGTTGCTTGATGAGTGTAAATGAAAATCCTTGTATTTGGGGAGCCAGATTTTCAATTCCTCATTGAGGATCAGCTGAGTTTAATTGAAAGACATTGTAAAACCTGATCTTCCATTAGGGTCCCGAGTTCTGATTACTAAAGCTGGCATGTACTGAAAGTCAAACTCAGCTGTGAGATCCTGTTTGCCCATCCCCATGCAGTAAACATAGACCATGCAGCCACTTTCTGGGAAGATGTCTCAACTACCTGCGATGCATCCCTCTAGCAGGATTTCGTATTTAGCTGTGACCAAATGTTTTCATTTTTCTTCTCCTTTTGCCTTTCTGAATTTGTTGGTTTATTTGTTCCCCAGGATGCTCACAGATTTTTCATTTTATGGGTGAGTGGCATGAAAAGAATCAACAAGATCAGTTATTTGAACAATATCTTGTCACACAGGCTCATGAACACCTTTCCCTATTCACCAGTTTTGCTAATCTACTTATTGAAAAATTCAGCATTCATTAAAGCAGTAGACAGTATAATTTAACTATGTAGAAAAGAGAACAGTCTGAGACCATCCACTAACCTGAGGCTAATACAGCAGAATGATTTTGCAATTGGTTGTCTAGCTAGTATCTTTGTAGAAAGAAAAACTCAATGACAAACAAATCACATTTCCTAAGAATGTTACTAACAATTAATACAGAATTCAAAACCCTCAAATGCACTTATACATTGAATGTTAGTACAGTACAGCAATTAATAAAATAATATTAAAGAATAAATTTTTTAAAATTACAGAAGGTTGACTGGTGAGGAACTGATAGGGGAAAAGTACAAGTGAGTAGTAATTTAAGTTACAGCAGGTAGAATACAAGACTGTGAAAAATGAATGAAATAAAAATCCTAAAAAACTCCTGAGAGATGATTTTAAAATATTTTAATATTCCATAGGAGGCCTCAGAGATAATGGGGTAATGGGCAGGACGGCACACTTAAGGGACATGAGGACCTTGTTAAACAACAAGGTTATTTTTTCGTGTCAGCCTTCAGCAAAAGGTGATGAGCTGTTAACAAATCCTTGAGCAATTTCTTGCAAATATTTAGGGTGAGGCTTTGTCAGATATGGGAAGATGGTGTGGGAACACTACAGTTAAAACTGTTTTGTTAAATAGGCTGATGCTTCAGAGATGATGAGAACAAAGCTGACTCTGAATCCTGCCTGCTTTATTTTACATTGTGAATGTCAGCAAGAGTCTATGTATTCCAAGCTGTCATGCTCTGTGGTATGGATGTCCTCTGACTAAGAATGTTTCCAGATAACAGTTTTCAGGACACCTTTTTTATCTGATCATATAAATTCCTGGGGGTTTCTACCTATTAAATATTCCTGATGTGTCACTTGTCTTCTTGGAATAAAAATAGTAACAGGGAATGTCTGAACTCTGGTAAATTAATTGCCCATTACTGCCATTCAACGCCTTTCATTTGTCAAAGATGTACTTGGTTTGGGTTGGGTTTTGGTTTCCAGACTTTGTATTTGCATGAACATAATAGTTTAGGTCCTAGAAGTTCAGTGATTTCAGGATTGAGTCCTCTATGAGCAGTTAAATTAGCCTTAATCTTACCATGTGAAGACACTACTTCACTCTCAACATCCTTACACCTTGTTGTTATTTTGGGGGTATTTACATTTTTTTTCCTTCTCACATACTCTTTGAGTAATGTGCTAAGATGATTCTCAACAGTTCACACACACACATTTTCTTTCCCAGTTGCTAGTAATACTTTTTGGGGTTGGTTGTCATGTTGGAGCAATATTAGAAAGAATTGTTTTAGCAAAGTCATCTATACCAGCATTTAAACATGCAAAGACAGAAATCAAAAACAATATGTAACTCAAAGATGCATGTAGGTACATTTGTCAAATATGCCTACATTGCACCATTCACTCAAGAGTTACCTTAATTTAATTCTGCAACCTGCTGCACTGTATAGAAAGCCTTGACCTCACACACCTCTTGGTACTCCTTCACTACATTCTTGGATATTTTTATGTTGTGCACTCTCTTTAGGACAGGAAATTTATAGTGAGTGACTTTTCTGTGACTCATTAACAGAAACATGATATAACGAATGATATTGCTAAAACAACATGCAGTGAGTTATTGCAATAGGTCATCAGGACACCTTGATATCCATCTGAAAGTTCTGAGCTTTGCTATGCTCTTAAAATACTCTGATCAAGTGCTGTGTCAAAAGGCGAGAATCCCATTTCATTGCACAAATGTCTTAAAAACTGATGAATAGAATAGGATAGGATAGAATAGAATAGGATAGAATAGAGTAGAATAGAATAGAAGAGAATAGAATACAAGACAATACAAGACAAGACAATACAATATAATATGAGTTCACTGATTAGTTTTGCTTCATAATGAGGTAATAACCAAGGAAAAAATTATCTTCAAAAGAAATCTTGCAGAACACTAAGAGACGTATAAAAACTGCAAGGAAAAATAGTTTCTTTCCAATGAGCTCTTTTGAGGAAATAACAATTACAGCAGACATTTAGAGTAAGTAGTTATAGTGTGTTAAGGTACTTTAAATCCTTCTTTGTAAAAATCACTCACAGATCTGTTTCTATCTCATTTTCACAAAAAGGAGAGAGAAATTGTAGCTGTGCACTAAAAGCATTGAGGTATGTGAAGAATGTGGCAATATACACCAATTATCAACATAAAAAGATATAAGGGAATCAATTGGGCAGCAATAGGACAAGGTTGTGTGTAATTAGGTATGTGTATGCAAGAATTTCAGATTATGAAGTAGCAAAAATCAGCAATATTTAGGAGAAGAAGGACTGAAAAATTCAGAGAATTTTCATAAATGGAGTAACTATGGAGGATTAAATTAACATCAACAATGCTCATTGGAAGGAAACAATGAGCTACACTGATGTGAATAATGCCTAAAATAAGTTAAATTTCATTAAACTTGAAATTAGCAAAGAAAAACTTTTTTATGGACAGCACAGTGAGATATTGCATTAATAAAGTGACTCAGGGAAAAAAAATAGAACAGAAAGAAGAAGGAAACACGGAAAAAAACCCCACAAATTAATGGGAAATTTGAAAATATCAATCTTAAGTTATCCCCAAAAATAACTTAGAAAGAACAAGGAATATAGTAATTAAACATAATAGATTTGTTTAAAGAGTGTCACCTGAAGAAACATTGATCAAGAATAATAAACAGTAATACAATGGAGTTATTAATCATAGAACCATAGAATGTTATGGGTTTGAAAGGGATCTTAGAGATCACCTTGGGAAGGGACACCTTTTATTAGACCAAGTGGCTCAAAGCCCCATCCAAACTGGCCTTTAATACTTCCAGGGTTGGGGCATCCACAACTTCTCTGGGTAACCTGCTCCAGTGCCTCACCACCTTCACAGTGAAGAATTCCTCCCTAATATCTAATCTAAGCCTACTCTCTGTCAGTTTAAAGCCATTCTCCCTTGTGCTCTCATTACATCCTGGTAAAAAGTCCCTCTCCATCTTTCTTGTAGGTCTCCTTTAGGCAATGAAAGGCTGCAAAAAGGTCTCCCCAGACCCTTCTCTTCTTCAGGCTGAACAATGCAAGTCTCTCAGCCTGCCTTCATAGGAGAGTTGCTCCAGCACTCTCATCAGCTTCATGGTCTTCCCTGTATTTGTTCATAATAACTATGGATGAAAGAACTATTGTATGGTTCTATTTTACTTTCTGTCGTGCACTCCTTTGAAAGAAAATGTCTAATAGAATAAAAATGGTAGATATTTTGGTCTAAATGAACAAATTACCTGCATTTTCCTATTGCATTTTATATGTGAATGTAGATTCAACAGTATTTTATTGAGACAAATTGCTTAGAATTGCAAATACCCCTTTTTGGAGGGGTATTGTATGTATTTTTATATACAGTGAAAATAAATACATTAGTTCTGGTGTTTATGTCACACATAGAGTGGTAACTATCTTAGATTGGAAAAACTGCAATCTAATAAAGTGCTGTATAAATCTATATTATGGTATGTGAAGTATGACTGTAGGAAGAGCATAAGAGACCAGGATGATAATTTGACTAGGATAGTATTTATGACAAAATGGGAGAATAAAGTCAATTAAAAGTGTGCCTTCGAGCAAGAGGTTAGGCAGATTTTTGTACTTGCTGCATTTAAGGCAATTAGAGGTATAGCTCTTTCTGTGCCAAATCCTTTTAAACATGGATTAGTTTCAGAATTACTGGAATTAGTTATTTTCAAAAGAATTCAGATACAACTTATGTCCTTGATTTTGGTGGGTTTGTCAAATTCTGTAATACTTAGTAAGGTCCACTTAGTTTTGAGTCAAAACAACGCAAAATTAAATGACCATAAAATTTTGATTTTAAAATATAAATACTTTCATGTCTTGCTTAGACCGTCACACGTGTTTGTATCACCCTAGCCTGAATGTCAGGTTGATAACAGCTCTGGGTTTATTGAAAACATTTAAGACTATTTGCACAATCGAAAGCTTTTCAGGTTTTTCAATCACAGAATTTATTTTTGAACAGTTGTTGTTTAGCTTTAGCACTTTTCAATGTCTAAGTATTTTTAAGGTCTGAAGAAACATCCCAACAGTAACAGATCTGAGAAGGATCTGACTGTTCCTGCTCATTTGAAGCGCTGATAAAACACGTGAAAAGGCAGCACCCACGTTTCCCCAGCAGCACAGCATTGCTGTAGCTGGCCAGTAACTAGGCAGCAATAGTGGAGTGCAATTGCAGCTACTGCCTGCCTGGCACCTTCTGTTATCCATATCCTTGGGAAATAGATATGATGGTTAGTTCTACCTAAGTAACCTGAGGAGGAAGTTTACTTAAATTCTTCTTAAATGACTGAGTAGAGGCCAAGATCCAGTACTTGATTAACAAATATATATTAATACAGGCATATACCTTACAATTAAACTTAAAGCATTGGTTTAAAAACAAATAAAATAAACTCAGATATTGGGCAAATAATTTTAAAATTCATTTTACATAGATCATTGCTTTGTAGTTAAAACATTTTTTTTTCATTTTTTGTTTCCTTTTTGTGGTTTTTTTCTTAATTAGTTTTTTTTCTTCTTCTTTCAGCTTTATTTTTTCCTTACTTTTTCTGTAGTTATATTTTTAATCAGAAATTCATATTTTATCACTATGGTGAGATAATCCATCACAATTTTTCTGTATTCTATTTTAACTCTTTGCTAGAAGTAAAAAAATCATTAATATGACACTATGGATGAGTCCAAGTCCAGAAACACTGGAATGAAAACAGCAGAACTATTATACACGATCATACACTTTCAATAAAGCCAGCATGGGAATGGTTATAATATAACTGTACTATATGTATTGCAGACAATCAAATAAGAATAGGCATATGTTTGTTTTATATTTTAAGTTACGTAAACCACTTTTTTGACCTTCCTGAAAAAAACCTGGTTTACTTTTTTGTCATCTTCTAATTTTTTTTTTAAAGAGAAGTATTTAGTTTTACCAAAGCTTGTTTGAAATCAGTAATTAGCTATCTGTAAAATAAATTCATTTTGAATGAGTCCCAACAGATGTGGCTTGTTTTGTCATCTTTAGTTTCTGTTTTCTCTACTGCAAGTCATAAAAAAATGAAATGCCTACAGAATGACTTTGCCAGGTGTAGCTATGTAAACAAATGACATCACATATTAGCACTTTAAACTAAAAAAAAAAAAAAAAAGAAAAAAACAGAAGCATAGTCATCCTTATAGTGTCTTGTGTGGTTCTTGAGACAGGAGTTTTTGATTGAAATAATAACATAACTGTAACACTCACAGCAGAACTAAGTTGAACACAGTCTGAAAAGCCTCGCAGGATGAATACAGGGCTTGGTGGCCATACTTTCACCATTAGTGATCAAACCAGGTAAAAGTCTGTAAAGATATTAGTACCTGAGTTTAGCAACACCCATTCTGTAGACCACACAAATTTATCCTAAGAAAGAAAATCAAATATTAGTGCTGTCAGTGAGAAGGAGCGTCAGCTCTGCAGTTTTCCTAACCGCACTATCTCCAATAGCTACTGAGGATTTAATCCTTTTTATCAGTGTTTGCCAAATCCTCTGACTTTTGTTGCACATACAGGAAATTAAAAAGATAAAACTGAAACTAATAAGGAGAGCAAAGTATGACAACCTCCTATGAACAATATGCTCAGTCTTGTCATTCAACAGCCAACAACAGTGGGTAAGTACTGTTTTTATGAGAGCTGGACTTCTGGGATTTAAGGCACTCATTTCAAAATAAAGTAAAATATATGGGAAAATTCTTTAAGCATCTTGTTAGAGGATAAAAACTGTGAGAAATTCACTGAGCACAAAAAAAGTCATCTAAATAAGGATTAAATCACACCTTAACACCCATTTTTTGGGATTTTTTTTTTCCCACCAGGGGAATCTAGACTTAGCAAATCAGAATAACCCAACAGTTTGAGTAGCCCATTCAAAACACTGTAGCTAGATGTTGTCTGATTTATATGCTTGAGTTACATTTAGCAAAGAGGATATTCAGCAGATTCACAAGCTTTGTGGCTAGCATGGGAAATGGGAGATTTTTTTTAAACTTTGTTGCTAAAAATTCAAGCTCACCACAAACAAGTTGTCATTCCTAGAATTAAACTATTTCTTTCTATTTCTAGCAGTATTAGTGCCAAGTGGCCCTGCCTCCAACTGGTCTCTGTAAAAGTGCCTACTAATATTTTCACAGAATTTGTCAGAATAAACTAGATAAGAAAGAAGTGCCTTTATTGCTGTCACCTTTAGGTAGTATTCAGCCTTGACTCAATTTGGTTGACTTGATTACCGCTTAATTCACATTTAGACCCACAGGATTTAGGTGGCAACATTCCAAGAGCCCAGAAAATATCTTCCAGTGAAGGCAGTCCATGCACTTCAATTCCTGCTGGTGGGTCTGAGCAAAGGCTGTTTTGAATGAACCAGAGAATAGTCACTGCAAGAATAAGGAAACATTCCTGTGTTTGTCATTCTGCCCTTGCTTTATAGTCTGAACATAACTAAGTGTAAAAGCAAACACATGTTTTGCAGACAAGCTATTTTTGACAAGTAGTATTTCCAAATTTAAATTTCAACCCATGGCTTGAGCCAGACACCAATTTATTCCTCCATCAGATGCTTTATTGTCCTAGATGCACAGGAAGAAAACCAAGGTTCAAAGCATGAGTTTAGGACATAACTTTAGTAATTTAACTGCTATGGGAACAAGCAGAGATAGCCTGTACAGTAAAGGTCATGAATTCTTCTATAAATATTTCCACAGCCTGCTTCACTTACATAAAACCCTGTCACCCCACAACTGAATCCCAGACCTGTTGCTTCCTGGTCCATTTCTTCCTCAGCATTCCTATATGGGCAGAGGAGAGAGGAAAAAGGGTTTTTGTTGTCATTCTACACATCAGGAGCCACAAGCACATCCTCTCTTTCCTTTAGGGGTTCTTGCCACTTGAGCCTGTTCTAGCAATTTCACATTGCCAGGTAAAAAGACATGGAACAAGTGCAAATTGCACACCTGCTACTCATAAAGTGGCAACTTTTGAAGCTGTATCTCCTGACTGGAACATTGGCTTCAGGCAGCTGCAAAGAAGGCTGCCCACTGTGTGTGAAATCAGGTCCTTCCTTCTGCCAGGGAGAAGCAATTAGTGAAGTCCAGAAAAGATCCAAAGACCCTATGTTGTGGCAGGACAGAGAGTATAAATGTGCATGAAGCTGGGAGAAGGCAGCTTACACATTCACTTTCTCTCTCATGCAGGGAATGAGGGATCCCAACACAAAGGCATTCAAGGTAGGAATTATAATTGTATTATAAAAAAAAATGTTGCCATACTCTGTCCCATAATAAGACATGGAAACATTGTTGCACTATCATATGAAAGTAAAATTATAATACATATAAATTTCAGACCATTCATAGATGCTAAGCAATTAAAACTGAGGGACAAGTCCATTGATAACAAACTATGCAGTTTGTGTTCATGATCAAGTGTAACTCTCCAACCAAGTTGAAATCCATTGTTTTATTTGACCTTCTCTTATTTATTTGTAAAAAAATAAAATTAATATTTCTCACCTTAGTAAAGTATTTTTATTTTGTTCCTTGTCCTGGGAAAAATAATATTGAATAGACTACCTGCCTTTTGGGCAGTGATAAGGAAAGGCTGACTTGTGCCCACCCATTCCTGTGACCCAGAACTTCAGAATGCTTGCCAATATGCTAGGTCTAATTTTTATCTCAATATTGTCAAATTAAAACTGGAGTAAGTACATTTTCATAATTTAAGACTTGTTCCAAATCATAATATAAGGGAAATGAGTATCTCAGTTGATGTCATTAGGCTTGCTCCAAAGCATAACATAAGGGAAAAGAGGCTTTTAATTGATGTCATTCACCTTGGGATCAAATACAAAGAGCAAACTAAATTTTTCACCTCAAGCATATCATTATTCATATCTATAGCTTAGATAACATCAGAAAAAATATTATGGTTTCAGTTTATTCAGCTCGAGCTATTATTGATTGCAATACTGATTTACCAGAACTATCTCAGCTTTTCTTGACACAGTCCAAATATTAAAGTAGCCAGCCTATGTTACTTCAAAAGAGTATTAAATATTCCTTAAAATTAATATTGCAGAAAGTAGTCAAAAATCAAGTGACTAATTCAGATATGAGTTATAATATGAATAATATTCCTAGAATATTCCTTATTGTCACATTCAGAGGGAAGATGTTTACACAGAACTGAAACTATGGCACAGTCTAAAATGAAAACTGAAAATGATCTTACAGGGAACTGAAGAGGTAGGTTGGAATATTTGTTCCAGAGAAGACAAGAAAAGAATTAAGGATAAAGGCATCCTTCCTCTCCAAGTGCACGGTTGAACTATAAATCTGAGAAAGTCTGTCATTATGTCTTATTAGTACTTCTTTGTTCTTAAAAATTAGATTAGATGATGCACTGAAGTTAGCACAGGTTTCTATAGAGCTGTCCCATTATCTCATGAATATATCACTGCAGTATAGAGAGGATTACGTCTAATTTGCCTGAGAAAGGAAAGGGTTGATCATTTACAAGTGAGCACAAGAGAGGATGATGGAGCTGATGATAACCAGCCGAGTATGTCCTAAGAAATGGTATAGCCTTAATTTGAGAATACATTAATTTTGCATACTTTCAATGTCTGATATTTGCCCATTAATTTTAAGACACTTGCCCAGCCCAAATAGAAGAATAAATTTTCCTTATTTGAATATATTTTAATTTTATAGCAATTAGATTGCCATATCCAACTGTCTATTTATTAGCTATAATGATAGAGTGTTCTGAATTTATAGCTATTTTTATAAAGCTGTGTCCTGGTTTTCGCCAGGACAGAGTTAATTTTTGCAGAAACCAAGAGGGGGAATGGCTAGTACCTGGAGATTTTCTATGCAACCTCACCTCAGTGCCAGCAGCGAGGGGAAGGGAGTCTCTTTTGGGAAGAAGGGGTTCCTTCCAGTCGAGTAAAAGTGGCAGAGGGAGTGGTTGGGTTACCCATGCTCTGAGCTGGAGGGAATAGCTGGGGTAAAGTGGCTGTCGTTGGACAGGGTCAGGTTAAGCTCCACAGTGAGAACACGTGAATCACTCTGTCTTTTGTACACTTTTTAATGAATATTTTTTGCTGTTACTCTTTGTTTTCCTTCTTATTTCTGTTTGAAGTGAATTCTTCTTATCTCACTCCATGATCTTTACTTTTTGTGCCCCAAATTCTCCTCTCCAGACTGCCACAGGGGAGGGGGAGTCAGAAAACAGCACATGGCTTGTAGAGTCTCAGTGGGAGCACTAAACCGGGGAGTACCTTTCCTAAACTCTGTCAAGCTGTGAGGTCATTATCACATCTCAACACATAATGACTTTGAAAGATGGTAAAAGCCTATGTTCTACTCCTCTACAGTGACTGTTCAGAGAAATAAGTTCTCGTGCATTTTGATAAGTGAGGCAGTGAAATTGTGTTTTCCATTTACACCTGACAGAAAGTCAGTTTTGTACCAATAACATTAAGCGTCTACAAGAAAACCATTAGAAGAGATGCAAAGAGTTTAAGTATTATTAATGCATTCATTCAATTTCTTTATCAGTTTCCCACATTTCTAAATGTCAAAGCCAACTATTTCATATGCACTACCTTGGTGGCAGAACCTTTGAAGAGTAGCTGACTGCATCTCAGTCCATCTAAGAGACTGATGATTTATGGCCAGAGACTAGAAAGAGGGAAACCTGTAGAAACACTACCAAAACCAGTTCGAGTTGATGGCATCTCCCACAGAACAAAGAGTTTACAGTCAGTCTGTTGAAATAGTTATAAGACCTCAACTAAAATGAAAAAATTATTCATCAATGTCTTAATTTATTTTCCATTTTTAAGACCTTAAAGAATGTTTTTCTCCCTGGAAGTCTGGTTTTCTCCTAAGTCTACAAGCTAAAAAGGAAATAGACCCAAACTCTTCCAAAGGAACTCCTGAAAGCTCCTGCTGGCCTTTGTGCACATCCTCGATGTACAGCTGTTTGGAAAGACATGGGAAGGTGTTGCATTACTATGCAGGGTATTGCAGAGGAAGGGTCAGCTCTCACACAGTAAATATCACACATGCCAAATGTTAAACTTAACTGACACCTAGAATAGATCCAGCATATCTTCGTACTCTAGACATGTGAGTATCCTTGCCTTGTCTGTATCATGCATTCAAATGGATGGAGATTACAGACAAACAGATACTCTCTCTAATCTAAATCAAGACAAAATTTCTGGTTTGAAAGATGACATGTTCAGGGAACCCCTATAAAAGTGTATTAATGTAGCATAGGAAACTGGAAAGCATAGCTCTTTGGGAAGATCCTCACATTTCACTTCTGCTAGAAAGTTACTTAGAAACAGGGAAGAGAAAAAGAGTTCAAAATTTTCTAAGAGAAATACTATACCATAGATTGTGCAGCATGATCAAATGGATACTAAGAATAGATGTAGGTAGTATGAAAATACTGCAGAAATGAAAACAGCAATAAAAAAATTTTTTTAGTCAAATTTTAACTCATTCATCAGCAGATTTTTCTAGTTTTGAGGTAACTACAGTTAAAGATGAGGTTAGTCCAACACGGAAATTATACTTTAAAATCCTTGATTAGACTTTCAGTGAAGACAAAAAAGAACAGAAAAGAACGTTAAGAAATCATTCTCCATCCTAGGCAATTATCTTCACATCAATAAAACAAAACCTGAAATTAAAACATTATTCTATTTCATAGTTGTAAGTGGCACTACCTAGGAAAATTATCTGAAATTGTCCCTAAATACTAATGTGAAAGTAAAATTCAGTATTCAAAGAAAAATATACAATGCAAAGGAGGAAAAAAGATGAAAAAGCTGTCTTTGGACACATTCACACTTCCAACATGTTTTGAATCCACCAGACATTAACTTGTCACTAATTTTACCTCTGGCTCATAGACCCAAAGTTGCTTAAGTTACAAGGAATAAAACCATATGGAGATACAGGTTAAAAAATATTCAGTTCAAGATATTTTAGGTATTTTTTCATTGCTGAAGTATTAACTAGTATACAGAGAAATACATGTGGCTGTCTGTGATCTCTCTTTATATAGCTGGATATTAAAAAAAATTACAGTTTCCAGATTTATACTTTTTGTGTGTCTGTGTGGAAAATTTGAGAGACACCAGTACTGATGTATCAGAAAGAATTTTCTAGTTGGAGGTCATACATGCTGTACCTACATTTTTGCGCGGGCAAGACGTGATGTCCTCTTAAAAAACGTGTATGAGGAACTGAGCTATTGGGAGGGTCTCCAGCACCCTCATGATTCAGCTGTCTGTGTCCACTTTCTCTGCTGCTTTCCATCCTGCCCTCATATTCTCCTCTCGCTTCAGCCGTGTTGGCCATGCACTTTGTCCTTCACTGCATATCATACACCATTTATTGAAAAATACTGTCATTTAATATTCATTCTGTTTGAGTCAACTGAGCTAAACCAAATGAGGCTCTGACATATCACTAAATAAAACTAGAACTTCTGATGAGATTCTTTCTCATCTGTACTATTTTAAATTAATACAGCATTTTACATCCCATAAAACAAAAATGTATTTTGTCTCTGTTCGAGGAGTCTCATTTCGAAAAAAAGTAGAAAGACAATTACCACAAGACCTTTTGGAATCTGGTGGGAATAAGTAAAAGAAATGTTTACTACTTTGTACCAGCAAAAGTAAAATTCTCTTAGACCCTGCTTGTGTCAAGTTTAAAGAAAGTTCACAAGCTTTTTTTTACATATGTCACACTAATACATAGAACTTTGTATTAAAAACCTAATCTTTATTTTCCCTTTTTCAGACCATCAGTATTCACTGTTCTAGCTCTTAGTTTCCCTTTTCTTCATCTGAGACTGTTTGTTTGCATACATAATATTTATTGGTGTAATTAGGTCTAATCCTGATATCTTAAAAATCTGTAAAATGTACACCTACAATCCCATTGGAGAATAGTAAAAAATTTCCACAGCTTTCATTTATTCCACATTAATCCATCACTGCAGAACATCATGTATGTGACTTCACATGCAATTACGTTTAGAAAACTTCCATTTTTCTCATAATTGTCATCAACAATCTTTGGGTAGAGTAGATTACAGTGATTAAATTATAATTTATAGTCATTAATGCCTTTAAAACTCAGGAAAAATATTTTTTAAATAAAGAAACATTTTGAAGGAATGGTCTAAGCCTACATCAAAATCTTTATTCAAAACTCTTTAGAATTATGTCACTATTATATGAACAGTGTGCTCAGTTTTATGAAAATCTGATGGTTTTAGAAGAAAAAAAGTGTCAGATTAATACAATCCATCAAAATTTAAAAGCATTTTCCAAACAGACCTCTATATGTATGTTTCAAATGAAAAAAATCTCATGTTAATAATTAAACAGAAAAATATTTGAAATTTTGGATGCTTTTCTGAATACAAATAACTATTCCAAAAGCAAAGTAAATAGTTTTGTAGTCCCTTACATGTTCTCTAAAACACTGAAACTGATACAGTATACACAACGTTTGTTTTGAAAATATTTTCAGGCAGAAGTATTTTGGCAATTTGTTTCCAGGTTTTCTAATAAAATCTAGTTGAATCAGAATCAAACTGATCACTAGATCAAGACAGGGAGAGGTTCTCAACCTAATTTGGCAAGTATCTATAAAGTGTTTTATTGTACTTTCTAGTGTGAAAAGAACCATGATTCATTAATTAGGAACATCCCAGAATAAGATTAATCAATTGCCAGGGATGATGGTAGCAACAGTCTCTATGAACACAACAAAAATTATTCTGCTGAAGATGTGCATTTTCTTCTTACTACTGTTGTTAGGATCACTATATTGGTAGCTGAGTGAATGGCCTGTGATTTAGACAACATTCAGATGATCTGGAAAGCCCTCTGATTTTATACATTATGAAACTATTAATCCAGCTGTTGTCTATACTTTTAGACACATATATTTTGGTTTTCGAGTGTAGAATATCTCTTGAATGTGTAAGAAGTATGAGATTTCAAAATTATCTGTTTTCAGAGGCATAAATCTTTCTTAGGAAATCTGCATTTAAATTTTTGTTTAGCACCCCAGGCCACATTTGTTATTTAATCTGTCTAATGTCAGAAGGAACCATAGTTCCATAAAGCCATGTGGTGATGAATAACACCCCTAATGGAGTTATAAATTGAGACTAATTGGTTTATGTGATTGGTATTAAGTCCCATTTCAGCTAGTTAATGGAATGTTGTTTGGCAAGGGAACAGAGCTAATGTTATCAGATAATTTTCTTTTGAAAATGGCTTAAATTTCAGTCTTCCAGATCCACAGGTTCTAAATAAGTCAGAGCTATTCCTGCTAAAAAAATATCCCTGTAATGTGCCAACACAAGTAAATTCCAAAGTTATCAATAATGTGGCTTTATTATTTCAGTACATTTTCACATCCTATCACCATATCCCACATTGCCTTCAAAAATGGCCAAAATATTCCAATCAGTGAAACATTTCAGCAGAGACTTTAATCCCATCTCACAATTACTTGAATGGTTTCAAATATCACATAACGAACAAATAAATTGACTTTCATGAAAACCAGATTTAGCAGGAATGCGTGAGTGCCTAGTTAAATAAGCAGACTAGGGCTCTAGGGGTACTTCTACCCAATTTGTTGTTTTTCAAGTATAATAGTTCCTAACTTAGTATCAAAACATGGACTAGTTTGAAACTTGAAATCAATACCCACATGTGATTTGAAATTTGAAGGCTTGCCTGACCATATTAAGGTTCTGAGGACTTTTTTTTTTAATTATCAGTACAATGCAAGGATGCAAAAATATATTGCCAAATATAATATCCATAAAGCAATCTTTCCACATCACTAACTGCTGCTTCCTTTCAGTCTTGTTGGTAAGTCTAAGAAGACCACGTTTAAGATAACATAGCAAAATTCATGAAAATTAGCAGTACTAACATGGGTTTTCCTGTTTATAAGCATTGACAAGCTTATACTTCATAACACTAGAATACAAACACCACTAGGGCATAGTTTAACAAACACAAGTATCTTAATAAAGAAAACCAAAACCAACAATGAGTTTGATTTATTCCTATGAGCACAAGCAAAAATCAAAACTCACATTAATATAATTCGCAATTAGCTTTTAGGGCACATATGTGGTTGTACCTCTGTAAAATGAAGGTGTTCAAAGTTATGCATGGTCACTGATAAAGGAGAGCTGCATGAAACTATGTCCTGATGGGCAGCTGTCCTTAGTTGTGACAGCAGTGCACAGGGAGAGTGGAGGCTCTTAGACACTACATACTCAAACGTACAAGCTATTTATAGACCACAGCAGCATCCCGAAAGCAAATCTAGAAACAGTGAAGTTTAATATTCTCTCTATAGCTATCATCACCAAGCAACCTGGCCCCTGCATAGCACAACAGCTGGAGCTTCTGAATGGCCTTCAAGTGTAATCCCACATTGAATGAATTACACTGACAGAATTTGGAGGCTACAGTAACAAGGATAATGGAATGGTGAACACCAGAGAGGTAGTTATAGCTGTCACAACACATGCACATGCAGGGTGAGGATTTTACCCATACAACTGGGGGACATGAGCATTAGGGAGGCACAGAGGAAGGGGTACATGAATGGAATTACTAGAATGGTGACAGGTACTGGTAAAACGTTGTAAAATACCACTAAGCTAGAAAGATGTTACAATTTCTCCCACATGAATACATTATGAAAATTTCAGCATCAGCTCAAAATAACTCAAGGGTTCAGTGTCAACCAAGGTATTACCAGCCCAATCCAACACTTGTTTTATTGTATTTCCACCTCTTGCTTTTTAAAGCCTGCTTGTCATTCAGCAGGCCTTTATCCATATCCCAGTATATGTCACTTGAAATATTCTTATCACTCCTGACATTTTTACGTCATTACCAAGGACAAAAATGTGAACTTAATATCTGAAAGTATTTGATTGAGAGCAAGCATGGTAAGTATCATTTGACTGTCTCATCGCCCTCTCACACTATACTTTGTATTATGACTTTTCAGATAACAACATGAATTTATACAAATACAGACATTTTATCAAGAAATGAGCATTAATCTCCTGATTTTATCTTAAAGACAGGTATCTTTTACAAAATACTGATTCCAAACAAACTCAAAGGAAAACAGTGCCAAATCTTAATTAAACACTCTGTTCTCAAATCTTAATTTAACGCTCTGTTCTGCTCTCTGCCTGATTGTCATCTTCACTTCTCCCAGCCACCAACCAGCATGAAGACAGGCATAGATTCTAACAGATGGAATTGAGGAAATTATAACTAAAACTGGATTTTTTTTTTCTCTCTCTCTGTTATTGATTTTCACAACTATTTGCAATGAGGAAGGAAGAAGAAGAGAGAGAGGTTCCCACTGGTTCGCATATGAAACTAGACAGAAAGGTTATAGATTTTGGCAAAAATATTTCTTGCAGTTATTCAATGCTTATCTTTAAGCTGTTTTTCCACCTCCTTTTCTTCTCAGGTCTATTTAACTTATTTTATTTTAAATTTTTTCTGGATTTTGTTACCATGTCTGCTCTAGCTCAGATCATCCACATCCTTCTTAACTGCCTTGAAACTGAGTGCAACTTCCCAGTTCTCAGGGTAGGATCAAAACTCATATTGTGAAAAACAGCAGAGGATATGGATGAGGAAAAGAGAAAAAGAGATGAGTTATAAAAGAAACATAGCTCACACAGGAGGGAAGATTGTCCAAAAGGTTGGCAATTATTTAGAGGAGGGAGGAGATGGGAAAGGAAAGGGAAACAAGCAATTTCTACTAGGTCTTTGGGAAGTCTTTTCTGGTTTTGCCCCTGGTGTTTCATAAAAAAAAAAAAAAAAAATCAACCAAATAAAAAATACAAACTCAAACACCGGAGATGGGTTAGAGAAAACTTGACTTTTGGCTTTCACAGATATAGCTTTGTAGTAACAATTCCTGGGTCATTTTAGGGATCCTAAATTCCTAATTCTTCCAGAAAACTGCAATAGATCTTTCATCATGTGCTCATTCATTTTGTTGGGTGAGATGACAGCACTTCATTCTTTGAGATACATAGTACCAATGTCTTGGCCACCATGTAACCAGATTGTTGTAGTGCACTTAACATTAAATGGCCTCTCATCATTTGGAAGCAGCAGGACATATTCGCCATCATTTCTGCTTAACAAATTTACCTCTTCTGCAGTGGATGACACTAATTTTTCTAGTTGCAGTTTAGAGTGTTGATATCAAATTTCACAGACACAGTAACTCTGATACTTGCTTATGTGGGTGACTGTGTTTCTTTTTGAGTCATTCTGCACTTCAATTAGAGGAGGTCAGAAGAGGAAACTTCTTTTAGTGTCCTCAACTCCTGAGCTTCCTCCTGGTCCAAATTTTTTGACCTGCTGAACCTGAGAAATGTGCTTCATAGTTCATCTTTAACTTTTTTGTGGGGACTTTTGCAATGGATGCATCTGTAAAATGCAGGGATTTTAGCATCTCAATAATGTTTGTCCTGAGCACAATAAAACTGCTTGTTTAATGAGTCAACAGGAATTTAAAATTTGTTTTTATTTTTAATATTTTGTACCTATGTTTTTAAGCATTCAAAGTAATTGCTGATTTTTAAAAAGATATTGAAATAAACAAAATAATATATTCTCAAATATTATGTTTGTTTCTTCCTCTCATAGCAAAAAAAAATTTCTTATTTAGTTTTTTTTGTCCACCCCTCCTTGAATCCTGTCCTGAAGGATATTTTGTATTTCACCTCTGTGTTTCTGGATTTTTACTTTTATTCAAGTAAGGATGTCATCACCTTTACATTAAAACTATTATACTCAGATGAGAAAAAGGCATGTTGCATTACTGCACTAAAAATTTGTTTATGCCTTGAATTTTTTTCTGTTTCTAAGTAGAGAGCAAGACAAAAGCAAAGCGTGAATTAGCAAAACAGAAATGCAGAGCTCCTGGGTTTTCTTTCCATTTCCATCTATTGTCTGTAATGTTTTGGAAGGACAATCACATATTGCTAGGAAATCAGGAACAATGCAGTGCTGCTTCTTCCTCTCTTGATCATCTCTCAGCCAACTCCAATTGCCTCCCGGTCTGCTCCCTGTGGCACTCCCAGAGTTGGGTGCTCAGGTTCCAGCTGTGATGCAAGGAGGTCAGCAATGGAAGAACCAGATATCTCCAAGTGCCTGAAAAACTCCAACTACAACCGTTTGCCCTGCCTCATTCTGTGCCTTGGTGCAATGCTTTAGGAGACATCAAATTTGTGTTTCCTACAAGGGGACAGCTGATGTTATTGGATTGTATCATACAGCTCATAAAGATTAGGTTCCAGAGAAGGGAACAACTGGTTATCCTAAGCCGGCAAAAACTCACCCTGCTGAATCATCAGCAAAAAGCCAGTTAAGATGGTCCACCCATAGTTTTCAGCTGTGGGGCAGAAACTCAAACAAATGCAAACATGGATCTTTGAGGGGAATGAAAGTCACTTTACCTGGCAGTGAAAGTGTGCTTGACTGAAACTGTGCTATCAATGTGTTGTTTCCAATGAGTCCATTGCTAGAGGACGTGGGGCCTGTCTAAAATATTAGTTAGTCATAAACAAGTCATGAACATTCTAGCATTGATTGGATCACCCTATTTAATTTGTTCCTACTATTGTTCCTTTAGAGAATTTTTATATTTAAATAAAATTAGGGAAACTGAATGTTTTGCAATACTCATCTCTCTTCTTTTCCTCCACATTTTTCTGCCAAATTACTGGGAGTGTCTGAGTTCTGGCTAGGAAGAACTAGTAAGAATTCTGGTAAGATTTCATACAACTGGTAAGAAATAGTACAGCTACAGAAGATGTATATAAATAGTTCATATCTTTAATCTGCTTTTTATGGACAGCTTGCTGTTACCAACCTTATTGTTAGCCATGCATCCCCTAAAGTGGAACCAGCTAGTGATACGACGTAGATTGATATTACTGTCACTTGCTAGCATGCCAAAATGATACTCAATGTAGCAGGGAGTCAGACAGATTACAACTGCATATTCAGGAAAAACTGTGTCAGTCTGACTCAGTATTGAAAAGTGCAGGATCAGTTTGGGTATTTAAGAATGTGTGGGAAATAGGATGACATTTGGAACAAGGCGGGAAACTTTGTGGAGTGACTGACATGTCAGCAGCAGCAACATTGCCAGTGATCCACACCCACTTCTCTTTTAAGGTATTTAAAGTACACTGAAACTCTTTCTTTAACCCTCAACAAGAATAACCAAGGGAGGATTTCCTGCAGTCTTCATAACCCTGAAGGGCAAGAATGTCCTCCAGTAAATTCACCATACTGCAACAATGCCAAGAGCCTCCAGTAAGTGAAAAGCTTGGGGGTACTTAATGGATCAGACAGTCCATGATCCCAACTGACAAGTGCAACTTAAACTTTAAAATATGATGAACAAACAATCCCAGATTAAGCACAGTAGTGACTTGCCTGTTCCCATATTTCCCTGCTGTTGTGATTTTACATGTTACACCATGGCAGCCATGCAAATTGATTACAACTGGAAATGACAACTCTTCCAGTAATGCATATCACCATTGTTTAAAAGATGCAAAAAGCATTCCACAAGTAATACAAAATCTCTCGCTTCATCTCTTCAGTCTCCATAAAGAAAGTAAAAAACTCCCCATGCATACAATTAAACCCATGAGAACCAAACATGAGTACTCAGATACAGCATTTAAAAATGTTAACTGTACTGTGTGAGACCTATGGTCCCTTATGTGGTGCATACAGAAAACCCACTGAAGAATATGCCAGTGAGACACAAACGCTTGTACTAACATGAGAAAGGAAATTCTCATTTTAGTGGAATAGAATGATTTTCAGATAACTGGGGACAGAATAATAGCAGTTGCAAATATAAATCCCATTCTGATCATAAGGATGCACATCCTCAGATGTACAGCATTTTGAATGAGGACTGTTATAAAGAATCAATGGGTAATCCCTGACCTTGCTGGATTTTTGTGTATAAAATGAACCACCAGGGATAGTTTACTTCTTGTAGAGTGTACAAGACATGGTCTACTCCAGGTCTGTTTTTCAGATCTCTTTTATCTAATGTAATGAAGAAAGCTGTATAGTATTTTCTTTATGAAGCTTGTCTTGCAAAATGGACTATGTGATGTTCTGTGATTTGCAAATTTTCTGAGTTTTATTACAATTTTATTACTACAGAATTAGGAAAATTGAAAATTTTTCAGTAATTTTGCCCCCTAAAAGAGCTATTTTTTTCTCAAAATTAGACGCATTTTTATTTGAAAGTGAATCTGTATTCTCAGAAAAGTAGTTTACTTTTGGTTCAAATTGTAACAACACCTAGGGAAACCATCAGCATAAAAAAGTACAGGCACTTCCAAATCACATAAAAGGACAAAAATTCCTCAGATTAAACAATTTTGTATTTTATTGCTATATTTTGTATATGCCCACTAGTCAGAACTTATTCAAGAGTGTCTGATAGGCAGCCTTCCTTTGGCATTACATAACGTGACACACAGTTGTCTTCACACAAGGCCTTGTCTGCATTGTTTCCATATTCTTAAGCCAGAGATCTAATAGGGGGTTACAATTCTTCAGAGTGACAGGGTTGGAATACATAATGTACAATTTTCCTTTCCACTCCCACAGAAGAATCTCATGCCTGCAGTGAACCCCTGGCATATATAAATATTTAAAATAAATATACTTCTGTCCTTTTGGCATTTCTTCAAGCTATGGTTTCCAGCCCTGATATCCAATATAAGCTATGATTAAATAAATACATTGTGTCTCACCAGTGTTTTTCACCATGTGCTCTCAGAGGCACTCTCTGCTTATGATGACTGTTTAACAAGCTCTTAAATTCGGAATCCAAAAAGGTCAAGTAATAAAAAGTATTCTCCTCCATCTGCACAATAAACAAAAGGATTTAATCTGCTGACACTTCAGGTGCCCCATAGCTCTATTTCTTTTTTACCTATCCCAAAATAACAACCTTTGCTTTTTCTTGTGTAAAGTATCTGTGCCTGAGAATAAACAAACAAAAAAACTTTGCTCTGCTCAGTGTTTTCCCCAAAACACTGAGCAAAAGGGTTGAGGGCCAGAAAGTTTACTTCCTGTATTTCACAGTGTTACATTTCCCTTACTTACCTCTAATCAAAATCAGATTTTGGGTAGAAAAAAACTATTTTCAGTCCTTAGAAAATTAGAGAACTCTATTTCTCAGGCAAAACCAGGCTAGACCAACATGCCATTAATTGCCATGGCTGCTCTAGTGCTAGGGGATTGATTAGGTGAAATATGACTGCTAGAATCATCTGGGCAAGCTACTTTCACGGCTGTAGAAGAAGGTAAAAAATTCCAGCCTTGGAAAAACTTCTTGTGACAGTCAGCTGCACAGAAACAATCTCATAATCCGCCATAAATGGGCAAATGTGAAATGCTCACTGCTGCTGAATCTGAGGAAAGATCTGCCTTTAGGGAAATGTTTCTCTTAGAGTGTCTTTGGTGTGGCTCCAGCTTCTCTTTTTTGTGTTGTCCTACATGTTCTTTTTAAATACCTCATAATTAATGCTTTCTGTGATTGCTCTGTGATAAAAAAACCTAGATTTGAAAAGTAAATGGTCTAAAAAGTTTTTCCAAGCAAATACCTGTACAGGAGGTAAGTAGAATAACAGCTCACTTTTTCTCCTAAACATAGGGTTGAAATTTCAAATTTCATTTGAAAATACATATGGAGAAACTGTAACCAGGGAGAAAGAACAGAAAGGCTGAGCCTGCTACAGTACATAGGAGAGATTATATAATTGTAGAGGAAATTTTAAATTACAAATTGTCATAAAGACTGAAACGATGCCCATAATCTTCACCATACTTCATCTTCTATCCCACTAACAACATATTGGCTATGCCATCCTTTCCAAGCTCTGCTGCAGAACAAATTAGGATCATGGTCCATTTGCCAAAGAGCTGGGCAGAAAAATAAATGACCAAAGAACCCTCTTAGGGCTTACTTGATGGTATCATTTTGATACTTAGAAACCTTTAGATGCTTTACTTGTAGGTTATAATCCATAGCTAGTGATACATAATGGCAAAATATATCAAAATAATTTACAGATCCTCCTTGAGTTACTACTCTGCTATTCATTCAGATATCTGGGGAAATATGGTTGTCCCACCACCTCAAAATAAACAGAGTAAATTGTCTTGAATATATGAACACATTGTGGTACTGTTGATTTGAACGGTATCTGCAGATAGTCACAAACAAGAGGTCAAAACTGTTTTAACTAGGAAGGTCCCTGATGTGAAAGCAAAGAGTAACAAAAAACATAAGAACCATCATATTCAGTCACATCAAAAATCCATATAGCCTAGTATCCTTTCTCTTACAGTGACCAGGAACAAATGAATAGGGAAAATTTATACGGAATGCGAAAAAAATACATTCCCCATGACTGATGTTAGACCTTCAGGTAATCAGGTAAGATCTGGAGTTTTATCCAGACCATGGAATTTAAAATTTTATTACTGTTTTCTCTACCACTTTTTTGAGTTCATTCATATTTTGCCCTTCATAGCATCTCATAGCAGCACATGCCTCAATTTCATTTGTTTCCTTCCAAGTTCTTCTTGATACTCTATATCAGTTTTGCCCAGGTTGGATACTGAAGAGTGTACTGAATTAAGGCACGATGCTATCTTTAAAATGTCTACCTTAGTTTCCAAAAGCAGTGTCTGTATAAGCAAAAAGCTATAAGCTAACTTTTTCACTCTGTCTTTTCATTCCTTCTAAATTTTCCCTGGTATTGATATTTTAACAAAATTATTGAAAAAAAGTCCTGATTTCATTATTACATTACTATTTTTTGTTTTTTTTTTTATTATTACTACATAAAACATGATTTAAAGTTGGAAACATGTCCCATTCACCCTGATTTTACACAGTCAGAACAAAAAGCTCTTGTATTTCTATTCAAAGTCTGTTTCCTGGGTTTAATGAGTAAAATCCCTTTATTCAACCAGTATTCTGCAAACCTAAATCTCAAAGCATGAGATTAGCAAATATTTCTTGTAAATCCAGTAATATCCAGACATCCCTTTTCTTTTCAAAATATTTGTGAGAACTGTGTAATTTCCACAGCAAATTATGCAAATGTGCTGTACAAGCTCTCCAGCACAGCCAGCCAGTACAAATCCTGACCTTCCAACACTCCTGTTATTCTTGCTCTGGGCTTCTCTTCACCAGGCTGCCAATCTAATCTACAAAGCAAAGATCTTCAGCGCTGTTAACCGTCCACTAAAAGCCAAGATAATATCAATGACCTTATTTTACACAAGAGGAATAAACCCAGAACAAACGATTCATATCAAGATAAAGCTCCTGGACTGAATTTGTCCAAAAGAAGTAGCTAAGATTGATGCAAGGATAGCTAGATAACTCTGCAGCCATGTTATACAAATGTACACCTAGATAGATTATTGGGTCAGAGATCAACAGATCGATGAAACATCCTAAATTCAACTCCTTACCACCTTCAATGCAGAAAAATCCCTAAACTATTAAATCTTAATCTACCAATAAGACATGTCTGGAAACATTTTATCACTCTCAATATTCATGCTGAGATCAAATTGGTCATCAGGTGCCAAACATGCACCTTCAGAAATGTTGTATTTAAAAAAAAAAAAGTACTTTTTGCATATATTAATTCATTTGTTCTCTCCTAGGTGGATAACCAGAGGTATTGTAATAGCACAGAGAAAACAGTAACAGCTGTCCAGAAAAAAAGTGCCACACTCTGGTAGCCAGTATTAAGGTAATTTTCCCTGGAACTCTTTATCAGATTTCCTATTCTGAGTGGAAAAAAGAATGGGATTTTATATTGATTTCTTCTGGCTAGATGACAGGAAGATATAAACTTATTACAGTGCTACGTAGTTTTTAAATTTTCTAAAAAACAATGTGCAAAAGGACCTGTAGAGACCGTCAAAGTTTCTATGTTATTGCTTTCTTTCCATAAAAAGCCAAGAAGACAATCAGGAAAAAGTCTAACAATGAGTTTTCTATTCTTTGTAAGGGTAGCCTATTTCTATTTCTATTTCTATTTCTATTTCTATTTCTATTCTTTCCTTTTTTAGAAGACTGTGCACAGAAGTGCTTTGTCTCTTTATGTAGTTATTATCTACTTTACTTAGTCCTAATAGATGTTAATCTGTTGATTTTTCTTTTCCTGGCTTCACAGATATTTTAGGAGTAGGGTTCTTGTGCAGTGGTGGAAATAAGTTGTTCTGTCAGTAAGTGTAGAGCACTGAGAGCATTGGAATACTTACTATTCAATATCTTAGTTACTTAATAGGAACCTGGACAAAGAAACTCCTGCACACCATAAAGCTATTTTTCTTTAGAATACTACAGCATATAAAGTAAAAGACATACCGAAAGGCTATCTGGGCTTCAGGGAAATAACAGAACCTAGTGTAAGGTTCTTTTTGCTGTGCATGTGGAGAGCTAATCAGTTGAGAAAAAAGATCTGAAATATCAGGAAGGCAGAAGGGCAACCTGCCTTTAAGCATTAAAGAAGTTCTGAGGAGTTGGGTGTGTCTAAAGTCCCCTTCTCTGCGTGATTTAGATTATGTTCTCAGGATTGTAGGGAAATAATTTTGTTCTTTAACCCTGTATCTACTTATGTTGTCTGTTCCACTACACAGGTATGACAGAACCAAGAAAGGGCCCAAATTGACTACAGAAGAGCTGTGTATATGAGCAACAGAGATTTACTGACCCCTAAAATGTCCCTGGTCTAGCTTTCCTATCTCTACTGGTTTGTCCCAACTTCACACAACTTCCATCACACCACAGCTTAAAAACTGTCTGTAAGTGAATTTGTGTTCTGTTGCTGTTATAATAGTCGATGTTGCTCCAAAGCAACAACACTGAAATATATAAGCTATTATCCTTGGGACAGCACAATCATTTTTGCTTACTTGCCAGAGCAGATTGCTCTGACTGACTCTCATTGCAATTTATTTTCCTTTATTCTTGAAGGACTATGACTAATCTCTGTGATGTCCTTGAACATATTGCCTTATGCACTTCTATAGATAATTGTGAATGCAAAATACTTCCATGCTGGAAGCTTTCAAATTCTGATAAAACTTTTAAAAATTCACTGCATCAGAAACAAGAAGTAACAGGACTCCTTACAGGTAACCTAGTAGGTGGAGAAAGATCCTAAAAGCGAGGGAACTCCATATCTAGTCCATCAGTAAAATTCCTTACTTCCATTCTAGTCACATACTCTGAGGCAAAGGCTATGTAGAGTATTCTCACCCTTTCCTTTCAGCTCACAAATCTTGAATTCCTTTCTGCACTGAACACAAACTTTAAAGAAACCCACACAAGAACTTCATGTTTAGAATGGATCATTTCATGATGAGTCCTGTTTTCCTCAGGGAAGTGTTGAACAGATATTTAATCCTTTATGGTAACAAAAGGATACATGACCTGGAACTTCCATACCTATAAAAGTGCTGAATCTAACAGCATGTAAAAGCTGTTGGCTCAGACTAAAAGCAGAAAAGAGTAGTTTAAACATGTCACCTGTTGTAATGATCCTCTCAAAAGAAGCAGCTGGATGAGGGATCAGGATCAGAACCAGAGCAATTGGGGTATAAGAAAAATATTGAGCTTAACTCTGAAAAAAATGGATCGCTTTGGAACTTTAGAACAGTGGAAAGAAAGGCATGTAAAGATAGAATTTTTAGATGATGGTTCTTGACTAAGATACTGACCTTCAGTGCAAGTCCCAATTTAGCTACCTGTCTTTAAATGTTTAAAGCCCTAGAGCTCAACAGAAAATCTTTCTTGTGTTATAATGTGCCATTATGATTACGTGCTCCTCCGAAGCAAAATACTTATGCTAATAGTAAGAAAAATGTTCATTTCTTCACATCTTCTCTACAACTTTCAGCTGACATGTTACAACAAGCCGAGGACACATTTCATTACTGAAAACCCCACAGAAAATAATCTCATTCTTCACTCACACACTTTTGTGAATCGGCTACAGGAAGCAGCAGTGTTCTGCAAAGCAAAGCATAGAATTGGCAAAAGCTCTTTTCAGCATAGTCTGTATCTTTGAGTTTGACTTGGAATTATCCACCAGGTGTTGTGTTTGTTTGCTTTGTGTCAAAGTGCTTGAAAATGTAGAGCAAGTTACCTTCACATCTCTTTCGTAAACCATAGTTTCATTTAAAGTGATTTAGTATTTTCTTTCAGTAGGTTCTGTTTTGAGTATTGTAATAGCTTGCAGAGGAGAAAACTAAAAAGTACAAGAAGGATCTGCTACTGCTATATAACATTGATGATTTTAATTGCAGTATGGAAAGGATTCTTTTTTCTGTGTTTAAGTAAAGGAAAAATACAGATGGTGATTACGGCTTGTATGTTCCCTTTCAGATTGTGCTTCCAAAATACGGCACTTAGCAACGAACTGGAAGAATACTTTTTATGATATGTTTCAGCAAGACAGATAAACATCTCCACAGTTCAAAACCATCAAGAATGTTCAAAAACCAGCACACTTTGTGACTGAGCAGCTGTTCTGTACTTTATGCTGTTGAAATTTAAAAAGGCATGAGCTCTCCTTAAAAATGCCATGCAGTTTTCAAGAATGATAACTGTTCTGCTTGGGTTTTCTTTACTTATGCTTGACATTTTGAAACAGTTATAATTGACATTATAACTGACTACCTGTCAGAATCGAATTGCATTTGGCTGCTAAACAACATTATCCCTATTGATAGTATTGTCCATCACTGACTAGTGTTAGCTTAAGTGTTTGCACTGCATTACAAACTCATTTAATTAATAATGGCCATATCATCACAGTTTGAGATTTGTTCAGATGTGGAAAAGGACAACAAACCTTATCACTTAAACTTTCCTAAGATGGTTACACCTTTCAGTCATTCAAAAAGTGTCAGGTATTGCGGATAATACTATCTATTGTGCAATGAAGGATGCAGGAAGAAGTGTGGTTACATTTACACTGCTGTGTGGTTTTGCTTCTGACACAATTTCCAGCAGAGGAAACTTCTTCAACTGTTCAGCTTAATTTTCAAATTTATTTAGCATGTATGTCCAGCAGTCTAGCAAACACGCCTCAAGGAATACTGGGCCTGGGCTTCTTCCCCCTTTCAATCTTCTTTTCCAGTCTCAAGTTCGTGAGTCATCCCATCCTGTCTCCATACCTGTTGACATTATTTCAATGCATCTCTGGAAATTTTCTTTGTGATCATTGTTAAATATTTTAATTTACAATGCCATGCCTATGAGTGGTCATGTTCACAGTAGAGATCAAGGATGTAACAGGAACATGAAGGAAGCAAGGCATTCTTTTAAGTAAGAAAACTGGGGGGGGGAGGGTTCCGTAAGGTTGCTCATGTCTGTCTGTGGCAGTGCAGGGTGGCAGTGGCCACTGCAGCAGAGCATACAGAGGACTGGTGCACAGGCCTCCAGAACACAGAGGTCGGATTCTCACCCTGCGGTTATAGCGAATTCCCCTGTTCCTAGTGGTTCTGAGTTTACGTGTTTTAAGTTTATTTGTTCAGGAGTTCTCCACCCAGTTGTATGTATAAGGTCATGTTTATGTATTTCCCCTAGTTGCTTATGTATTAGTTCTGGAAAGTTCTCCCTTCTTCGATGCCCCATTGGTTGGTTCATGTAACTCCCTCCCTTAAGTTATCCCTATTGGATAGTCCCCTGTTATCTCCTCCTCCTCAGTTGATCCCCATTGGTTGTTTCCCTTTGTTCCACCCCTGTATAAAATGCTGTGCTTTCTCCTTTTTCCGGGTCTTTGTCCTGGGACCCTCCACAGGCAATAAACCAGCTGGAACCTACACAGGGACCCCTCTCTCATCCCTTGCCTCTGCCGACGCTTTTGCACCATCTTTGTTTGGGGCTCTCTCCTTGCAAAGGAGCCAGCTTTCCCTGCCTGTTGCAGCTGACAGCTTTCCCTGCTTGCTGCAGCCGATCTCTGCCTGTGGCAGCAGAAGCCAAAGACGTCTGAAGCTGGATGTTGTGCTGCCTCGGACAGCCCCAACAGTGTCGTCTGTCCTAAAACTGCCTGGGACAACACAGGATATGCTGACTTGTGTTTCTTTTGTGGAGGAACAAAATATGAACAGTGGCTGATTCAGCTTGCAGGAATTATCTTGCTTCTCTCATAGCTTGCCGAAACTGCAGCCAAGATCAGGAGTGTATGCTCAATGTTAGGGGAAGAGAACAGTCTGAGGAATGGTTTCCATTCAGTAGAGACAAAATAGGAAGCTCATGTAAGCTCTACAGACTTTTGCTTCTGGATTATGCTGGGGTTTGGGCTTTTTGGGGAAGGTGGTTCTTCTAGCACTAGTAGCTCGGAAATGCTCCTGCTGTCTTAAGCAGCCTGTTTTCACTGTGGCAAGAGAGGAAGGGCAGGTATTGGCTGGATGAGCAAGCACAGCCACACTAGGTAGTTTTCCAAGTGGTCTGATGATGACAAAAGCATTCATGTATGCGGAGAAGCCAGCTGGAGCAGTATGCCTGGCAAGGCAATTCTAGGCTCTCCCTATGGCTTATAGATGGGAGATTCCAATCTCCTGGCAGTTCTTATCTTGAGGCCTTGCCAGTAGTGTCACAGAGACTTTGAGGGAAGGAAGCAGTTACGACTGAAAAGCCAAAGGGCTCTGTGAGAGCTGTAGCTGTGCTGCTCATCATTTGGGCAGTTCTCAAGTTAGCCTTGGGAAAATGAAGGAGGCCCTGACTCTGGTTATGGCTGAATATCTGAGAGTTGCATAGTCAGTTTTGAGTAGGGTTCCTCTGTGGCAGATGGAAGAATGTCCTGTTGATGTGTACTTTACTGAGACCAGTGCTCTCTGCCCCTGTCATTTCACAGGTGGCTTCACATAAGGTTTTAGGACCCATGTACCATATTGGAATTTATCAGGTAATAAAAGATATGAATTACAGTAGTGTCTGCATGAGAACAAGGTAGACTAAAATATATCATGTTTAGGTACATTCAAACCTTTTCTATAAACGCTATCTAGGCTGCTATTTTTTTCCCTCTGGGGCATAGAAATAACTGGCCGGGTCATTAAGTTCAGCTTGACTGAAGATTATAAAATGATAGCAAAGGTGGCTTAATTCCCTGAAGATGCAACATTTAAGGATTGCTAGACCATAGCAGAATTTATTCATTCAGAAAAAGTATTTGTTAACAGTCCCAGCATGCTTGCAGTGTTTTAGAAAACATGTTAAAGGAAGCAAGAGCAAATCAGAGAAATGCTCAGAGTGCTACTTCGGTCAGATTCTCACCAACCTCTATCTACACACGGTGCAAAACCCACAACAATCCCAAATTTAGCCCAGTTTTCAGAAATATACTTTCTTTCTGTGTTTTCTCGACTGAGTAAAAGAATAGCAGTCATGACACTGATTTGAGTAAGATTCTGTGGTTTAGAGGACAGAATGGTCTCTTCAATTATCTTGGCAAATGTGTTTGGATGTGAAGCACGAAAGTCTTGTAAAATTATCTTCTGACTTGTACATGTTTAGAAGCGCCTTCTGGCACTTTTGAACCACTTGGTTTCTCATAGGACTATGTGGTCAGAGGAATTTTGTATTTTCTTCTCATGAAGTTCAGCAAAGGGTTAGGGCTTCTTTGGAATGCATGAATACTTTCAGGACAAAATAGAAAAATTGCTACATGTTTTTAAAAATAAATTTGTGTAGTAATTTACTCATTCAGAGTTACAAATATAAAGTCTTTGATATGCCAGCCATCAAGCTGTTTTCTTGACTATTCAAAATTAAAAGACTTGCTGCATGTATCGTGGTATTGCTTGGAAAATTCTTTATTTTCTCACTCTGCCCAGAATATACACGATTTTGGAGACTGCAAACTGGTAATATTTATGCACAGCTCAGAAACTATTACAAACACGTTCCGGGCTATCCACACTGATTATCAGGGTTTCAAAAAAGTCCAGACTTCACTGGCAATATGGTTGAACTTCCAGAACATCAGAGGGAGAGCACTTCAGAAATAATACACTCCCAGACTACGCTAAATGTGTAACAAAATAATTTGAATTCGTGAACTTCCTTTGAGAAACATTTTGAACTGTAAAACTGTAAGTAGCAAAATTGTATGAAATGCCAAAAGGGCAGCCCTCCAATGGAAATTTTTGCTGGAGGGAGACAGATACAGACTCCAGAGGAAGCTGTCACTACATTATTGGTGTCATCAAGTTACTGCTCTGTGGACAGGAGTGACCCAATCACCTCAGAAAAACAAGGGGGAGGAAGGAATAAAGACTATTGTAGCTGATGAAAAGATACTCCATTTTCTCCTTCCCACCCATTTATTTTTCATCTCACTTCCCATAGCATCTGCTTTGAAAAGCATTTTTAGTGTTCTTCCAATGTAAAGAGCCCAGAGTTTTTTTATGGCACCAGGGTCCAGCTCTATTTGGCCCAAATTCTCCCACATTCAGATTCTTCTTTTCCCAAGAGTTTTTTTCTCCACAGTCATGGACTTGTTGTAGCTATTAAGACTCTCCTCATCAGAGTATTTCTTCCTGATTTATTGACCACAGAAAAATACAGTTAAGATTATATTAAAAGCATGAATTAAATGCCACGTTACTAGGCAGTTTGCATTCATGTAGATTCTCGCACATGATGTTACTGTTCTCATTCCAGAACCTTTGTTAGTTTCAGTATCTCTCCATCCTGCTACAGTGTGACAGTGTAGACATGCCCTGAGATTGATTAGAAACGGCTGCCTCCACACTTAATTTTCACAGATGTTCCATTCTTTAGCTGCCTCTCTGCTGCAGCTGAGATATCTGGTCATAGCTTGAAGACAAACCTAAGTTACTTTCTAAATGCTTGCGCATCAATAGCAGTGTAGAGAGCAACATCAGCTGAAAGTCTCAGCACTTGATATGACTTGTCAGACGTGTCTGTAGGGGCTACAAACACTACCCTGACTTGGGTGATCGTCAAGGTAGATATGTTTTTGAGACATAAAAAAGATATGCTTTTGGTTTGGTTTGATTTGATTTTTTAATCCAGGTGATAGTGTTACTTTCTCACAGAATTCAATAGATTTTCATTGTCTTCCCATTCTCCAGGGCATTATCTGTGGGAAGGAATCAGCTACTGTCAGATCATTATCCTCATGCCTTTCTTTTATTATCCTTTGCAATCTGGCTGAGTGACTGAGAGGTTTGCATTAGATTGGGAAGGTATATTTTATTTCTTTATCTTGGGGTTCTGCATTTGTTAGAATTAAAATCCAATTTATTTGAACTCTACAGTTTTTGGGTAAGTCCATTATTCTAAAAAGCAAGGCATTTAGCTGCTCTAGCTGCTGTCTTTACGAGGAAGCTATTTCTTTACAAAGGTATGCTTTGTGATAACATTGTACCAGGCAGCAAATTAAAAATGAGTGATGGATAAACTTGTTTCAAAATTTATTGGAAATCATTGATTTCTCTCAGGTACCAGAAAAGCAAACATGAAAAAAAAAAAAAAAGAGAGTAATCATATGCAACATAGCAAGCATGTACTTTCCTGATAGTTAATATTTTATTTGAACATTTTCTATTAAGGGTGCACATTGTAGTGGTGCAGAGATTTATGTCCTTAATATGCTATTGGCTTTTTCCAACAAAGAAGTGGATATTTGCAAAAATTTATGTACTTTATTGATCATTGTTGATTAATAGATTTAAAGCACTTTACTTCGTAAAAGTATTCTTTTTTTTTTTTTTTTGCATACTGATTTTCATATATGTTAATTAAAACTGTTTAAAAATTCAATTGTGTAAAAATATTGGAGATATATTGTTGGGACCAGCTAGTTAAATCCCACAGATAATGAATTAAATTTATTTTTTTAATGTTAGATGGCTGATGCACAAGCATTCTTTTTTTTTAATTGCTATTTTGTAACAGGCAAAATACTGAAACACCTTTTCAAATATTTTTTATGTACCTAAGTCTTTCCATAATTCTCTGTTATAACAAACTTGAGATATTTTCTATCTATGTAAAGGATTTAAACATACCACATAAGACCTTTTACAAAAAAGTTCTGATTTTAGCTGAAGGCAACAAAATTGTTTTCTTTTTTATATCTGAAAGCAAAAATTTGTTTTTCAGTTGTGTTTAAAAACATTTCAACAAGAAACAGGAAAAAAAAAGGAAATTCTGATTTGTCTAATGCCAATTAAGGAAAAAAACCAAAACCAAACAACAGTTAATAGCTATTTAACCAATACAGAAACTTCATCCAGTAAAATTCAGTATTTGCACACTGTCTGCCCAAATCTTAAAAATGTTAAAAAACTTCTAACATTATTTGTATATAGAGAAAATATAACTGGTAGGTTTAGTTCAGATCTGAAATTGTGAATCTAGTCTGTTAGCTCAATAGCAGGCCATGTTTCACAAAATGTTAGTCGTGGTTAGAAGTCATGGCCTGTACTGAATTCCATCCACTGATGGTTTTTTTTCCTCCATTGGAAAGTATGTGTCTGCTTTGTATAGGCAAAGGCAGCTGTGTACAGCGAAATATTGTAACAGATTTGTATATGTCAACGTATGAAGGTTTTGAACAGACTGTTTCATAGTATTTACTCTTCTGAAAGCACAGTTATGTGAGTAAGAGGAATGTCTCCAGCCTGAATTTCATGATACTTCTATCGTAGAACCAGTGTCGTAATTGGACCACAATCGTGCTTCAGGTATGTAAGTGAAAAAGTGCTTGTGAAGAACAATCACATTGAAGTTCTGTGTCGTATCTCTAGTTGTCCTTTTTCCTTACACTCATTTAATTGGTGCTAAATAGGATTTAATATCTTCAAAATCACCTATATAGCCTTATAGCTGATCTTTATAATTGACTGAAATATTAATAGCTAACATACACAGTAGAAACAAATACAAAGGCGTTTTGTTAACTAAATTGCTGCAGGTAGTGGAATGATCATAATGTACAGTGTAATACTATGCTACAAATGCTGAGGCAGAAAGCCAGGGCAGAGAGAGATCTAAAGAACTGTAATTCATAGCTCCCTATCAGTAGACATACAATATGAACTACATGGTGATGTACCTGACTGCTTGTATAGAATAATGAGTCTCGACTAAAATGTAAGGTTCTTAGTGTTACAAGAAAGCCGCAGCATTCAAAGGATCTCATGCAAGAAATGAGTATCTGGCAACGGAAAGTTATAGCTACCTCAGATCTCATTTCACAGTAGAGAAATATGTGAAAATTTATGGCATTTTGCACTGAGATGCTCTGAAAACAGCATTGAGGTGCTCTGTGAGCTCTAAAAATAATTTTACTGGAAAATGAGTATGCATAAAGTTCTCCAGCTTTTTTGTAATACATTTTAACATGGAATGATAATTCCAAGTAAATTCCTTCCAAAATAGAAAAAATAAAAAATTAGCCCCTCAGGCTAATGTTACGGTGGGGAAACTGCAACATGTGTATCAAACAACGACGCCCATGGAAAAGAAATATATATGGACTGATTCTTGATAGATGTTTCAGAGATGTTTATTTCTCCAGCCGCATGGCCGGGGCTCTGCCGAGGAACTGCTCAATCACGGGACCCGAGGGTCCTTGCCCGCACAGGGGAACACAAACCAACCAATGGGGAACGAGGCTGACCAGGGGCAGGGAAACGCTGTGCCTCCCCCAGGGCCCCTCTCCCAGGGCTACATGGCAGGGGGAGGGCCCCAACACTTGGCTAACAATAAGAGAAACTTCATAGAAGCCCATCTGTATCTCCTGGAGAGTAAGAGGTTTTTTGCAGTCCTCTTTCCTACATGCACAGAACCTGGTCTCTGAGTTTTCTAACTTCAGTATTTATTTACTTCACATACTCCCATAGCACTGAAATATAATGAGATGTATTTTGTTAAAACATTTGTACAACAGACACACACACACACACACACACACACACACACAGAGACACTTTTCCCTGTTAAAAAACCAAGAGTGTAACAGCATCACCATATCTGCTACAGGCCAAATTTGGCTATGCAAATATAGATCTGCCTAAAAATCTCCATGACAATGAGTGGGCAAATGTTAGTAACTCCAGAGGACGTTTCAAGGGACAGACAGCATCCTCTGCTGTCCCTATGCAGCATGTCCAGAAATGTTCAGGGCAAAAGCTCCTGAGAACTACTCCTGCCCATCTGTGGCTGTCTCATGCAGAGCTGTGAGAGCAAAAGACATCTTTATTAGGTTTGGGGAGGACATTGCATTACATGTGTTTGCCCTTGCTTCCATTCACTGCAGACAAAAGTACTAAGGTAAAAAATAATAAAAACAGTGACTGTAGATATTTCCAAGTCAAATTCATGTCAATGCATGGGCCCAAACCAAGTATTTGCAGCAAAATATATTACACCAAATCCTATCATGCCTTTCATAATATATATGTATTACTGCATGGACTGAGCAGTACTTGAGACAATGACGCCTTTCCACTAAATCCCTATCTTAGTATGTAATCATGGATCATAAATGAAAAACATTACTCTTTGGAAACAATATTATTCATGAGTCAATAGTGGACATCTCATTTATTTTTAACCTCTTTTTTGTGCTCTTTGTCTTTTTGCTGTTTTCAGGAACCGTGTCCTTTGTAATGCCAGTGGTGCTGTTTACATTGATGTCAGGGAATTATGCTGCTGTAAATGGGACCAGGATTAGTTCCATGACAGGTCAACTATGTTGCAGAACCCTCCAGATGAACAATTATATTGTTTGAACCCCATATGCTTTTCCTATGATCAGTTAAGGTGGAAGACATTTTCAAACTGTAGCTCTTGCTGATAATGTTGTGAGGAGTTTTTCCTTCCCAAATTAGGGAATTTGGAAGAATTAATTAATTTCTGTAAAATTTGATGCTATCAATTTTTGAGGAAGAGATTAGGTCAGTTATGTTTTTAAAGAAGGAACTTCAAAGAAATAAAAGTCATTATCTGAATAAACAGCTAATCACATGTTAACAGAAAGAAAATTGCCAGCAAAATTTTCTGAAAAAATAATCTTGACTTTTGACAACATCTAACAAGCAGAAAACAGAATGCTGCATGGCCAGAATTTTTGCAATGAGACCTCTCAGGGGCTTAGAATTAAGCAAGTGCTAAGAGCTTTACTGGACCATAGCCAAAATGCTCAGAAACCATGCAGTTTCTCTTAAGGCTTGAATACTTTTGAGATATGTTTTATTATATGTATATGTTCTATTAGTCACCATCTTTCACTGTTGCTTGCTCAATATAACAAGAAACATTACTACAGAAGCATGAGATTTCCCACTGTCGACCATTTTCCATGCTGGAAATTAATAATATGTTCTTAGTCTGTGAACTTGATTCCCCCTCTTCATTTATAACTTTTATGTTAGTGGAATTATACAGAAGAGCTTTTTATTCAAAAGGATTTTGCAAAATACATTCTGAAAACGGAAATAAATTACACTGACCTTAACTTATAGCCTCTGATAATGACTTTTAACTATAGGTTTTCTCCCTATGCCAATATGTTTTCAACCATTTGCATGGTTGCTAAACAATTCTTCTTGCTATCTCTGTAATGCTGACAGTCTATGAGACATGAAAATTATCTAAATATAAGAACTAAAGCTAGAAAAAAACCCACACCAAAACTCCAACTCCCACCTCCCCACAAAATCTGTAGTTATAGTGGTAGCTGAGTAGGAACAGGTTAAGGCAAAATCAACATGTTTGTTCATTTAAACAATCTGAATAACTAGAAGTAACCATGGCATCAAATTAGTAATTTAATGCCAATTTCTCTTATCTCTAACAGAAAAACTACAAAAAACACCTACAATTTTTCTTTCTAATTTATTGTAGATCCACATGCTAGTACTATAGCAATTATCCAGGCACTGTCAAGACTGAAAAAAAAATATGTTTTTCTTCCTTGGTAACCTTTAGCTTAGCACTCCAGAATAATATGCTCACTCTAGCACAATTAGGCGCAGTAAGTGTGAGAATGACTATTCTGGTACTTTTTACAAAAAGAAAAATATAATTTTCAGAAGGAAAATACTATATGATATGGAATTATCTTTTCTAACTTGCATATGAAAAGAATTTCAAAAGCTTTGAGGTATAAACTATCATAGGCAAATCACTCAAAATGCAGCCATACTTAATGAATCTGTAATTTGTACAAGAAATCTTATGAGAAGGGGCTATCTTAGGTGATTCCCTGCTCCTGTACTTGCCATGCATAATTTGAATTGCCCACAGTTACTACTCAACAGGATATTACATTTTGTTCTCACGTTTGGAAGCAGGAGGTTGTCACCACAAAAAATTCCATGACCAGCACTTTAACCTATTCCAGATGCCAAGGAACAGCATCAGCTCTCTGGTGCCTTAGTTGCCTTAAGTCTATGGAAACACTGGTAAAAGCAAGAGCAGAGAGATTGGAAAAGATCATAGAACATTTAAGGGTGGATAAAACCTTTAAGATCATCAAGTCCAACCATCAATCCATCATCATCACCATGTTTACCATTAAACCATGTCCTCAAGTCCCATCATGCTTTTTGAACAGTTCCAGGCCAGCCTGTTCCAATGCTTGACAAACCTGTTCATGAAAAAGTCTAATCTGAACCTCCCCTGGAGCAGCTTGAGGCATTTCCTCTCATCCTGTCACTTGCTCCCTAGCAGAAGAAGCCAAACCCCACCTTGCTACAACCTCCTTTGTTGCAGTTTTGGACAGCAAGAGAGATCCCCCCTCAGCCTCCTTTTCTCCAGGCTGTACACTCCCAGCTCCCTCAGCTGGTACTCCTAACACTTGTGCTCCAGATACTTCACCAGCTTTGTTGCTCTTCTCTGGACTCGCTTTAGGGCCTCAATGACTGTCTTGTAGTGAGATGTGGGAATGTGAATGGAAAAACTTCAAGTCTTGACAAAGAGTTTAATATTGCCCAAGCTTGGGCAATACAGTAGCTTCCTACAGTTTAGGAATAGTTGCTGACAACTTGCCTGGAGAAGTCAAGATGATAAGGCCCCAACTGTATAGGAAATTAATTAATTTGAACATTTTGAATTAACTTATAGATATAAAACTTTGGATGAACATGTAGCCAAAGATTAAATCATGGAAAAGAGTATGGCTGGAGAGTATAAAGACAGTTCACTGGAGATTGTCCAGCAAAAGAAAATAGCTGGGTAATTGTTTCAGTGCCTAATCTATAGCCCTCTGAAGTCAGTGGGAATGCTTTAAGGGGACTTCAGGTCTGAGAAAACAAATTAAAAGCACAAACCTTTAAGCAGACATACACTGTCAGTGTGATGGTCAAAGGGTGGCGCTGTGAAAGAGAATGGTGGACCTTCAAATGGCCCCAAAAGGAGTGGATGTAGGACATGCAGGAGGAATTTCTTCGAGTTGTCCTGCAAAGATTTGCGAAGGGGGGACACAGGACACCTCATAAACCAGTGTCTCTGGTCTTTCATCAGAAGTGAGGAGGTCTGCTGTACTATACACCGATGGTGTCAGCTGCTATCCCAGCTGTCATACAGGGGACTGGAACAAGAGCTCCAGCACTTAGCAAAAACCTGCTGAAGCTTGTAATCAAGCTTTCTGGTATGGATTAGTACAATCATGTCCTGTGGAGAGTAGGCACAGATGGAGACCTGTAATACATGTTCACCAGTGAGTTACACACACATGGACAGGATGTAGCTGACCTTACGCTCTTGAATTTGTCAAGAACCACTAACATTATTATCTGTGAATTTCTGCATCAGACTTGTGCCCTGAGAAAGAGAAAAGCTCTTCTCTTCAATCCTAATTCACAACCATGAAACATATTCTTTAATTCCATGAGGAATAATGGCCTGTGGGTTTAACTGTGTGCTGTACATAGATGTTTGTGGGAATGGACTCCATATATTTGTCATGAGAGCAAAATAATATATTCTGGTGGGAAAAAAATAAAAGACACTCCATTCAAAAGAATGACCACAATTCAGTAATATTTTATCTTTTTTTTTGTGATATAAATGTTAACAAGGCTTACTGGCAACAAAATTTGATTTGCTGGGTAGTATGAGATACAAAGATGCATGGTACTCCCTCTCCTAGAAGGAAACCTTGCACAAATGAGTTTTGTCTGAGAGAAGCTCTGTCTTGCTTGCTAATTTGCAGAAGTATCATTTATTGTACTTCAGTCTCTTTTCCTTTTGCTTAGTCTTTAAGGAGAAGTGTGAGGGAGGACAGTGTAATACAGTGCTCTACTGTGCATGTGTGTATATTTTTAATTGCAATATATTTTAATGAAATACATTTTCATTTATTAAATAGCAGTGAGGTAGCACTTATTTCATCCTAGGAATCAAGATGCACTAAAAACTTAGTATTTTCATTTTTGTGTGTGTTAGTATGGATGAGAAGAAATCTAATATCTTGTTTTAAACTGGTGTGATATATATGTGAGAAAACTTGTTGAGCTGATTTATGCAGAAATATGTAAATACATATAAAACCACCGAAACATTGACATGACTAGGCTTGTAGTTTTCCTGAGCAGTTCATATTACTGCCATGTCTCAGTTTACTGTGACTTCATGTATGATGATAAAAGTAGGAGATTCTCCTTTTAGAGGAAAGAGATCACAACATATTTACACTTCAGCAAGGCAGAAGGGCAAGGGTGAGCAGGGAAGAATAACTTTTCAAGGTTTTTCTTCTGTTTGTTGCATTTGAGATGCTCCAGCTTATCCTACCAAGTGTCTGGCTGCTGGTGCAGAGCTCAGGTCTTGGATAAGTACTGGGCTGTACCTGCCAGCTCAAGCAGCACTAGATGTCCCTGTTTAAGCTACTTCATTTCCTTCTTTCTATTTCAATCATAGCTGGAAATCTATATATCTCACACCTTAAAAACATCACAGCTGGGTGTTGGCTCAAGGCTTTTCTTCCTTCAGAGGGTGGTGGAAAGCTGTGGCGCTGGGCTGAGTGCAGGGTTTCAGTCCAATGGGAATAAGGTAACTTTTAGAAAGAACTTTAAGAGAAAAGAATTTCCAAATTAATGTCCACTGAACACAGACATATATAGCTATTTAGTCCTCATTTTTTCTTTTGCAACTAAATCATAGTTAAAATGCAGTTGTAACAATATATTTCTTTTTCATTCTCTCCTCTCCAAATGCAAGGAAACAAGGTAACATTGTTAACAATATCAGGACATTTCTCACTGATACATACTTCAAAATATCTTAGTAAGATGTACTTTGAAAAGGAGGTACATTTCCTCTGAAGGATAGGCTGTTAAGAGGAACTATGCCTATTTGACCAGCTGGAGTTTTGCCTAGTTGGTCATAGGAAAGAAGTGTGTGATGTGTTTGTTATACACAGGAAAATATAAGTGTTGCCACTTCCCAAAGCTGTGCTAGAAACCATGAGACATTTTAAACTTCTGATACAGACACGTCTTACTTAAGACACACATTTTTAGTATGGATTTATTAAAAAAATGTGAACAGTTTAATCATGCTCAAAGTAAAAATGTTACCTCTGGGATTAAATGCTTTCTGCTCTCAGCCAAATCTGACCTGTATATGGTGGTATTGTATTCCAGATACCAAAAAATCACTACTTTATGGTGGGAATTCTTTTTAACATGCAGCTTTTATTAAGGTTAGGAGTTATTGAATCAAATACTGATGTAAATTTTCATCCTAAAAAAAATAATTAAGAATGCCTATTTTTAAAAAAAACCCTCAGCATTTATTTTACTGGAAACATTTGTTTCTCATTTTAAATGTTTTTGCTTTCACATTGTTCTGCCTTGTGAAGTTTATTTTCTTAGTGTTGATCATTTATTCTTCCATTTTAAGTTTTGTCCCTGAATATATGGATAAAAAATTTTACAGCTTTTGTTTTAATCAAAACCACAGAATGTGATAGAGCTTGTTAAAATCCAGTTAAAGGACATATGCTAATCTCATCATTTACTTAAATAATTCATCAGATAAACATCAAATAAACCTGCCATTAAATTTTATATTTTGTATAATAATGGGGAAAATAATAACTTTATATTAGGTTGATAACATCAACCATTTCAAAGTCTAAAGCTAACCAGACATAGAAGTGCCTTTCAACAAGGTCCAGTATGTGAGATTCCCATTCCAGCATCATAAACAGAGAGTCAAATTTTCTAAAGAAGGTTTATCTGTTTCTGATTGCTGTATAAAGGGGACAAATTTAGTGCATAATACCACTGAGAAAAATGAAGCTGAGATGACATGAGCATGCTTATCTGAAAATGCAACTAATTTTTTTTTTTTTTAAGCATAATAAGGAGGTTTTTCCTTTTTCCATGCATTTCTGCATACATTTCTGAATGAGAGTATGGTATCATATTGAATTAATCAAATATAATTTACACTGAGGATCTTATCTCTTTCTTTTGTTGTGTAATCTATTTATGAACTACTGAGGCAGTGCAAGACCAGCAGGATTACATAGCACAAAGCTACTGTGGAGATAGCTGGCATATGAACAGCAGTCAGGCTTAAATTGTGTTTGAATCTGTCAAATGAAGATACAATCAAAGAAGAAAAATTAATAGACTGTTATTCAACTCTGATTCATATTCATCATGTATAGTATCATGAATCAGTTGTACAGGTAACATGAACCTAAAACATGCTCAAAACATTAAGATATAATATAATTGTAGAGCTGTTTTGATACATCATGAACTATACATTTTTCATTGCTGTTCAGATTTTTTATAATAACAAAAGTTCCTTCTTTTGAAGGAATATATCATATCACACATATAGTAAATTATAATTACCCTTTTATTACACTAATTTGTCCACCCACCCTTGATATCTCCTTTCACATAAGAACTTCATTCTTCATAAAAGCATTATGAAGCACTGCAGACATCATCTGAGATGTATTAGCTTTTACTTGCGGGTGGTTCCAATAGGAAGAAATAGATACAAACACTTTGCCTGGTTTTGTCCCATTCCTCTGGGATATAAGGACTCATAAGATCAGTAGCAAAACACTACAACATGTGAGTCTGAACATATGCTGCTTGTTTCTGATTAAGGCACAAAGTATTGGGAAGAGAGCAAATATCACTCATCAGCAGTCTGTATATACTTGTATGTGCAAAAACCTCTCTGTATGGATGTATGTAAAACATATGTGAATCCTGTATGGTGATTAAGGTGAAATCCTTGTACTACCTAAATATGATTCACAAAATCATTATGCAGGAACTTTCTCACATGCATATGAGAAAGGATATTAAAGAAATAATGTGCACCTTTGGCCATGTTACTTGTGATGCTTCCTAGCAAATAACTCCATCCAAATATTCTTTAATTTAGGTCTCTGATGTTCAAGGTGATTGAGTCTGAAGTGGGTTTACATTTTGAGAGCTTGACTGAACTAATCCCTCATTTGTTCTGCACTATGCAACAGCTTACACAGTGAAGGTTTTTGGGAGTCTTAATAAGAGCCCACTGTTATCTCTCATATATGAGCAATAAAGGGGAAACACCCTGGGTTTGTGTCCAGTTCCTCGGCAAATAACTGGAATGTTGTCATCTATATCCAACCTTGAGGCAAGATTTGCAGATGAATGATAGTTTTTTCTGTTTGAGGATTTCAGGCCAGATCTGACACACCAAAAGCACAGTGCAACTCATGCTGAGGAAGACAGACAAGGAAAAGGATAGTTCCTACCCTGTACTTCTCAATGTGAGAACTCTGAGTTGAATCTGGGGATAACTCCTCTTACAACAGAGACAAAAATCAGATCTAAATTTGTTCAATGCAGTTGGATCTGGTAATTTGAAAATTATTGCTATCTAATGCTAAAATGCATTGCATTTTCTATGACCTTTTTTTCTTTCAAGCCTGCCAAAGTCCATGGAATCTGAATCCCTGTAAACAAATTAACGGAAACCAGAGACTATGAAAATTAGTTACTATCCAGATTCCACACAAGATTTTTTTCAAAAGGCCAGGTAGGTGAGGACTATTTCTCAAGAAGTAGAATATGGGAGTAGGTGAATTCCAGGAAAATCAGTTATACCGAGATTATAAATACTTCTTAAATAAACATAAGTAGCACTGGAGTGACTGCTGAACACAACAGTCTGAAGGATCACTTGCCTGAAGAAAAAGCTCACACAGTTTGTAGAAGTCAAATGAAAACATTTCTTAATACATTCTAGGTCCTCTGTCAAACTACAGGATCCCTGTTCTTATCAGCATAGATCTTGTAGTGTATCATGAAAAGCGCGAGAAGTGGAATGTGATTCTTATCTCTATTTGTGATAGAAAACCCAATAAATCTCAGAGAAAAGACTACAAATGAATTATGAGGGCCTTACTGTCCTATCTATACAATGCATTTTCTTCTTGTAAGAATGATGGTGTTGATATAAAAGTGTGAAAAGAAACAGAAAATAGGAAAAGGGAAGTGTTTTTATCTTCTACCACAAAAAGTATGCTTACTGTTTTCACCTTTCAAGGAAAATTACAAAAGCACAGTTTTCTCATTTGTGGAAATTATGACTGTGGTAGAGCAGGCAATGTTTTTTATGGGTTTTTTCAGCTTTTAGCTATATAGTCATTAAGATATACAATCCCGTGTCTAAACTGTGAGCTTTCTGAGCTCCCCGTGCTTGCCACTGTTACAGACATGCTGTATCTTGCGCATGAGAATCCCTAAACTCTAGTTGTCCACAAGCAACTTGATTATGAAACACTTTGATTCACACATCTTCCCAGTCTAGCCAGGCAGCTTAAGTGTCCTGCAATGAGATACTTCTCACCTTGGCCAATAGGAAAAAGGCAGACCTTCCTAAAAAAGGAAAACTTTAAAGAGTAGCATTCTTTTATAATTGCCGCATATAAACTTACTTTCCTTTAAAAATGCCTAAGTTTCTCATAATTTATTATCAATTCAAATATGGAGAATAATCACAGCTGAAACAATATGATATAACTGGTACCTACTAAAGTTCTGAGCAATGTAGCTACCTATTGAATTCCAGAGCCATCTATGTAATATCTAGGATACCTACAGCCTTGCTGCCATAAACTTGGGTGTCTGCACAATTATGTAACCCCTTCTGCCAAATTTCTTCCTTAACAAGGTCCAGTATTAATTTCTGAGCACAACAAGGATGAGGAGCACAGGTAGTAATTTCCTAGATTCTTCTGGTAACAAGGAATAATATTGATAGGAATAGGCAGATTGATGGAGTGTTGGGGTTTTAGTTTAGTCTGTTTTTTTTTTCCTGTTAAAGGAATTTTCTCCCATATGCATGTTGCTAGGGGACAAATAGCTGTACTTAAGAAAGACAAAAGGGGAGTGGGGCGGACCTGGCTACTCCTTTGTCTACACCTGGGTGTGGGGTCAGTTCGCTCTGAGCGTCTGGAGAGAGAAGCTGCAGAGAAAGGAGCTGCTGCTTCTTTCTTTTTGGCCGTTCTTTCTTCCTGCTGGAAACAACGCCGGGACCCCAAAAGCCGCTTTCCCTGCCCTGCTGGAGACCGAGCTGTGGCTGCCCTGCTCCGCTGCTGCTTCGAGCTTTCGCTACGCTGTAGCCCTGCTCGCCCTGCCTGCCTGGGCTTCCGTGGGCTTTTCCCATCTGGATACATCTCGTCTGCCACCCGGGATTTGCGTCCGTCTCTGCCGCTCCAGCCTGCTGTTCCTGAGAGCCCGGGATCGGCTGCCCAGGGGTTTGTGAAGCTCCTTTGTCCCATCCCTTCCCGGGATCCCAGGGCACCGGTGCCGCGTGCTCCCCGAGCTCGCTCCGGAGCGCCCCCTGCAGCCGCGGGGGAACCATCGCACCTGCCCTGCTCACCGGGAGCCGCCAGCGCCCCTGCCGGCTGCGAGCGGAACTGCACCCGAGGGGAAAGGGCCTGACAGCCGAGAAGGCTGGCACTGGGTTTGTGATTGCTGTTACTGCCATAGTTGTTGTTGTTTTGTTTGACTGGTTATATACATATATATATATAGAGTAAATAACTGTTATTCCTATTTCCCACATCTTTGCCTAAAGGCCCTTGATTTCAAAATACCCGAGGGAAAAGGGGTTATATCTGCCACTTCAAGGGGGGGCTCTGCCTTCCTTAGCAGACACCTGTCTTTCAAAACCGAGACAGATCTTGGCACCCAATGTGGGGCCTGAGGGCATTAAGAGATAGAGGTGAAAAAGGAATAACAGTTCCTCGATAACTTTATTTTGTGTGCTGGATATTGGAACCTTGTTAGGCAGCACTATGTGGTCTAGTTTACCCTAGTTTGGGTGGCATGTAGCCGTGGCTATATTCTTCCCCTTTGCAGCTCCTTACTTGAATATGGGTCCTCTGACTAAGGCTACCATTGCTGTTATCCAGCTTGCGTTATGGGTCGAGAAGGTGAGGAATTCATGGGTTTTTAACTTCCTCCGGAATGTGGGCACATGGATAAACAGCTATCACACACTGAGCACATGTTTTTGGGGTTATGTTAACAATGGTACTTTCTGTGAGGAAATGACACCAGGGGAAGTTTTCTCCCAACCCCTCAACCAGTTCTTTGGGCCCACCCCATCAATTTTCGAAGGGTTTAAATTCCCTCTGAATACTAACCATCTGCTGCTGATAGGCCTACTCTATTTAGCATTCAAGGATAAGTTGAGATTGGCTTGGATATCTACCCAGACACCAGCCCCAGAGACTAGAGATCCTGCCCCAGAACCTGACATGGCCCCAGAGAGTAGAGTTCCTACCCCAGAGCCTGATCCTGCCCCAGAGCCTGACATGGCCCCAGACACTAGAGATCCTACCCCAGAACCTGACACGGCCCCAGACACTAGAGATCCTACCCCAGAGCCAGAGCCTGCCACAGCCCCAGACACTAGAGATCCCGCCCCACAGACTGATACTGCCCAACAGTCCACCTCAGAAATGTACTACCCAAACTGGGTGGGGGTACTGGCAAAAGGGATGCAGGAGATGTGCCAAGAGATGGGTCAGGTGCGCCAGGGGATATGCCAGGAGATGGGCCAGGTGCGCAAGGAGATGTGCCAGGAGATGGGCCAGGTGCGCCAGGAGATATGCCAATTGCTAAGGGAATACACCTCCTCAGCTAGTGAAAAACCCTCTCCCTGCCCCAAAGAGGGTGAGTCCGATGGTGCAGCAGTGGAACCCACGGATGTTACAACCGTCCAGGCTTCAGCTGAACCACAAGGACAACCACAGCCAGCAGCAGTCGCCCCTGTGCAAAGGAGGAAGTATAAGACCAAATCAGTACGACCAGTTAATGATGATGGGCAACCAGGGCCCTCACAACCAGCAGGAGAGCCAGAGCCAGAAATCATCACTGAGTCCCTGTCGCACGACAGTCTCCGTGCTATGCGAAACGACATTGTGCGAAGGGGGCGTGAGCCTTATACCACCTGGCTGCTTCGGGTTTGGGACCTTATGGGCACAAGTGTGCAACTGGATAGTGGTGAGGCAAGGTATCTGGGATCGTTGACCCAGGACCCAGGTGTGGACCAGATATTTGTGAGGGAGCCAGGGCCTCTCTCTCTCTGGGAGCGGCTCTTAATGAGTGTGAGAGAAAGGTTCATTCACAAAGAAAGAATGCAGGAGTATCATCATAGAATGCAGTGGAAGACACTCGAGCAAGGGATCCAACAGCTAAGAGAGGTGGCAATATTAGAGGTACTCTTTGGGAAGGATGGACAGCATGATAATGACCCCGATAAGGTCAGGTGCACAGGACAGATGATGTGGAACCTGGCAAGGCTAGGGCCATCGCAATACACCACCTTCATTGCAACGATTGATGCTGACAATACCCGAGAAACAGTGGGCTCTGTTGCCAACAGGCTCAGGCATTATGACAGCATGATCAATGGCCCGCTGAAAGCTCATGTCTCTGCTGTGGTCCAGGACCTCAAAGAGGAGATGAAGGAGATGAGGAAGGAAATGAGGGAGGAGATGAGGGAGGAGATGAGGGAGGAGATGAGGAGGGTCAGTGTGGCACCAGTGCGAGTCACAGGCCCCCAAGTCAGAGCCCATCGTCCCCCTGCTAGAGAGAGAGGGTACACCCCACGAGCTGAGCTGTGGTTTTTCCTGTGTGAGCATGGGGAAGACATGAGAAGGTGGGATGGGAAACCCACCTCTGTCCTGGCAGCGCGGGTGCGTGAACTCAAGGAGGGAGGCACTAACCGAGGGGGTTCCGCTAAGGTGAAGGTAGCCTCAGCCTCCCGTGACCGAGCTGCCAGGTATTACAGAAAGGAGGATGATATGTCGGATCCCCTTGAAGGTACCTCGAGCATGTACACCCAGGGAAAGAATGATAACCAGGGCTAGAAGGGCCCTGCCTCTAGCCAGGAAGAGGCACGGGAGAACCGAGTTTTCTGGACGGTGTGGATCCGATGGCCTGGCACATCAGAGCCACAAAAATATGATGCATTGGTTGATACTGGGGCACAGTGTACTTTAATGCCATTGGGACATGTGGGGGCAGAACCTGTATCCATCGCTGGGGTGACTGGGGGATCACAGCAGTTGACCCTTTTTGGAAGCTGAGGTGAGCCTGACTGGGAAGGAGTGGCAAAAGCATCCGATTGTGACCGGCCCAGAGGCCCCGTGTATTCTGGGCATAGACTTCCTCCGGAATGGCTACTACAAAGACCCAAAAGGACTCAGATGGGCATTTGGGATTGCTGCTGTGGAGGCAGAGGGCATTAGGCAATTGAACACCCTGCCTGGACTATCTGAGAATCCTTCTGCAGTTGGGCTCCTGAAAGTGGAAGAGCAACGAGTGCCAATTGCCACCTCGACAGTGCACCGCCGGCAGTATCGGACAAATCGAGATGCTGTGATCCCCATCCACAAGATGATCCGCGAGCTGGAGAGTCAAGGGGTGGTCAGCAAGACCCACTCACCCTTCAACAGCCCCATCTGGCCTGTGCGCAAGTCTGACGGGGAATGGAGATTGACTGTGGACTATCGTGCCCTGAATGAAGTGACTCCACCGTTGAGCGCTGCCGTGCCAGACATGTTGGAGCTCCAGTACGAGCTGGAGTCCAAAGCAGCGAAGTGGTACGCCACTATTGACATTGCCAATGCATTCTTCTCCATTCCTCTGGCAGCAGAGTGCAGGCCTCAGTTTGCCTTCACCTGGAGGGGCGTGCAGTACACCTGGAACCGACTGCCCCAGGGGTGGAAGCACAGTCCCACCATCTGTCATGGACTGATCCAGACTGCACTAGAAAAGGGTGAGGCTCCAGAACATCTGCGGTACATCAATGACATCATTGTGTGGGGGAACACCGCAACCGAAGTGTTTGAGAAAGGAGAGAGAATAATTCAAATTCTCCTGGAAGCTGGTTTTGCCATCAAGAAGAGCAAGGTCAAGGGACCTGCCCGAGAGATCCAGTTCCTGGGAGTAAAGTGGCAAGATGGACGACGTCAGATTCCCATTGAGGTCATCAATAAGATCACAGCAATGTCTCCGCCGACCAACAAGAAGGAAACACAAGCTTTCCTAGGTGCTATAGGTTTCTGGAGGATGCACATTCCCGAGTACAGCCAGATCGTGAGTCCTCTCTACCTGGTTACCCGCAAGAAGAATGATTTCCACTGGGGCCCTGAACAGCAGCAGGCCTTCGCCCAGATCAAACAGGAAATTGCTCACGCCGTAGCCCTTGGCCCAGTCAGGACAGGACCAGAGGTGAAGAACGTGCTCTACTCTGCAGCCGGGAACAATGGTCTGTCCTGGAGCCTCTGGCAGAAGGTGCCTGGTGAGACACGGGGCCGACCACTGGGATTCTGGAGCCGAAGCTACAGAGGATCTGAAGCCAACTACACTCCCACAGAGAAGGAAATCCTGGCAGCTTATGAAGGAGTCCAGGCTGCCTCAGAAGTAATCGGCACAGAGGCACAACTCCTCCTGGCACCCGGACTACCGGTGCTGGGGTGGATGTTCAAAGGAAAGGTTCCCTCCACGCATCACGCCACCGACACTACTTGGAGCAAATGGATCGCCCTCATCACGCAGCGCGCCCGAATTGGAAACCCAAGTCGCCCTGGGATCTTGGAAATAATTACGAACTGGCCGGAAGGTGAGACTTTTGGGTTATCTTCTGAAGAAGAAGAGGAGCAGGTGACACGTGCCGAAGAAGCCCCACCATATAACGAGCTACCAGAGAGTGAAAGACAATACGCCCTCTTCACTGATGGTTCCTGCCGAATTGTAGGCGCTAGCTGGAAATGGAAAGCCGCTGTATGGAGCCCCACACGACAAGTTGCACAGGCTACTGAAGGAGAAGGTGGATCGAGCCAATTTGCTGAGCTCAAAGCTGTCCAATTAGCTCTGGACATAGCTGAAAGAGAGAAGTGGCCAAAGCTCTACCTCTACACTGATTCATGGATGGTAGCCAATGCTCTGTGGGGTTGGCTGGAAAGGTGGAATAAGGCAAACTGGCAGCGCAGAGGAAAACCAATCTGGGCTGCTGAAGAGTGGAAAGACATTGCCACTCGGGTAGAGAAGCTATCCGTGAAGGTCCGTCATGTAGATGCTCACATCCCCAAGAGCCGGGCTAATGAAGAACATCATAACAACAAACAGGTAGATCAGGCTGCGAAAATAGAGGTGTCCCAGATAGACTTGGATTGGCAACATAAAGGAGAATTGTTCCTAGCTCGATGGGCCCATGATGCCTCAGGTCATCAGGGCAGAGATGCCACCTATAAGTGGGCACGAGACCGAGGGGTGGATCTAACCATGGACAGTATCTCCCAGGTTATCCATGATTGTGAGACATGTGCTGCGATCAAGCAGGCCAAGCGGGTGAAGCCTCTGTGGTATGGCGGGCGATGGTCCAAATACAAGTATGGGGAGGCCTGGCAGATTGATTACATCACACTGCCTCAAACCCGCCAAGGCAAGCGCTATGTGCTCACAATGGTAGAAGCCACCACTGGGTGGCTGGAGACCTACCCTGTGCCTCACGCTACTGCCCGGAACACCATCCTGGGCCTGGAAAAGCAAGTCCTTTGGAGGCATGGCACCCCTGAGAGAATCGAGTCTGACAATGGGACTCATTTCAAGAACAGCCTTATAAAGACCTGGGCTAGAGAACATGGCATAGAGTGGGTGTACCACATCCCTTACCATGCACCAGCAGCTGGGAAGGTTGAGCGGTGTAATGGACTGCTTAAAACCACCTTGAAGGCACTGGGTGGGGGGACTTTCAAAAACTGGGAGATGCATTTAGCAAGAGCCACCTGGTTAGTTAACACTCGAGGTTCCACCAGCCGAGCAGGCCCTGCCCAATCTGAACCCCTACAAACAACAGACGGGGATAAGGTTCCAGTGGTGCACATGAGAGGTATGCTTGGAAAAACTGTTTGGGTAAAGTCTGCCTTGAGCAAAGACAAACCCATCCGTGGGGTTGTTTTTGCTCAGGGACCAGGTTGCACCTGGTGGGTGATGCAAAAGGATGGAGAGACCCGATGCTTACCTCAAGGGGACCTTGTTTTAGGGTGAACTACCCATGGCTCTGTATTTGTATCAGTATCAGCATGTATATTTGTATATAATTTGGGTAATGCATAGATTTATATGGTTAAAAAAGTTAAGTTTCATGTAACATGTTAGTATGGGAAAAAATTCGGGGTGGATAATGTTGGGGTTTTAGTTTAGTCTGGTTTTTTTTTTCTGTTAAAGAAATTTTCTCCCATATGCATGTTGCTAGGGGACAAATAGCTGTACTTAAGAAAGACAAAAGGGGAGTGGGGCGGACCTGGCTACTCCTTTGTCTACACCTGGGTGTGGGGTCAGTTCGCTCTGAGCGTCCGGAGAGAGAAGCTGCAGAGAAAGGAGCTGCTGCTGCTTTCTTTTTGGCCGTTCTTTCTTCCTGCTGGAAACAACGCCGGGACCCCAAAAGCCGCTTTCCCTGCCCTGCTGGAGACCGAGCTGTGGCTGCCCTGCCTCGCTGCTGTTTTGAGCTTCCGCTACGCTGTAGCCCTGCTCGCCCTGCCTGCCTGGGCCTCCGTGGGCTTTTCCCATCTGGATACATCTCGTCTGCCACCCGGGATTTGCGTCCGTCTCTGCCGTTTCAGCCTGCTGTTCCTGAGAGTCCGGGATCGGCTGCCCAGGGGTTTGTGAAGCCTTTGTCCCATCCCTTCCCGGGATCCCCGGAGCACCGGTGCCACGTGCTCCCCGAGCTCGCTCCGGAGCGCCCCCTGCAGCCGCGGGGGAACCATCGCACCTGCCCTGCTCACCGGGAGCCGCCAGCGCCCCTGCCGGCTGCGAGCGGAACTGCACCCGAGGGGAAAGGGCCTGACAGCCGAGAAGGCTGGCACTGGGTTTGTGATTGCTGTTACTGCCATAGTTGTTGTTGTTTTGTTTGACTGGTTATATACATATATATATATAGAGTAAATAACTGTTATTCCTATTTCCCACATCTTTGCCTAAAGGCCCTTGATTTCAAAATACCCGAGGGAAAAGGGGTTATATCTGCCACTTCAAGGGGGGGCTCTGCCTTCCTTAGCAGACACCTGTCTTTCAAAACCGAGACATGGAGTCAATGCATGGCTCCAAGGCTGGTGTAAGGGAGGCCCTGCAGAGAGACCTGGACAAATCAGAGGGCTGGGCAATCACCAACAATGTGAAGTTCAACAAGGGAAAGTGAGGGGTTCTGATCCTGCAATGGGGTAATCCTGGATGTATGGACAGACTGGGGAATGAGGTGCTGGAAAGCAGTGCAGCAGAAAGGGACCTGGGGGTCCTGGTCAATGGAAAGCTGAAGATGAGTCAGCAGTGTCCTGGCATCCAGCAGGGCCAACCCTGTCCTGGGGGCCATCAGGCACAGCATTGCCAGCTGGGCAAGGGAGGGGACTGTCCCGCTCTGCTCTGCTCTGCTCTGCACTGGGGCGGCCTCACCTCGAGTCCTGGGGACAGCTTTGGGCACCACAATAAAAGAAAAACAACAGATTATTAGAGAACATCCAAAGGAGGGCAAGCAAGGTGGTGAAGGGCCTTCAGGGGAAGCTGTATGAGGAGCAGCCGAGTTGTCTTGATCTGTTCAATCTGGAGGAGACTGAGAGGAGACCTCACTGCATTTTACAACTTCCTCGTGAGGGGAAGAGGAGAGGCAGGCACTGATCTCTTCTCTCTGGTGACCATTGATAGGACCCGAGGGAATGGCCTGAGGCTGTGTCAAGGGAGGTTTAACTTTGATACTAGGAAAAGTTTTTTCCCCCAGAGGGGCTTTGGGCACTGGAACAGGCTCCCCAGGGAAGTGGTCACAGCACCAAGCCTGACAGAGCTCAAAAAGTGTTTGGACAATCTCTCGCCAGCACATGGTAGGATCCTTGGGGTGGTCCTGCACAGGACTAAGAGTTGGACTCAGTGACCCCTTCCACTTCAGCATATTCTGTGATTCTGTGAACTACAGTACTCGAATGCTTAGGTGACATTAATGTTTCATTTACAAAATTTTACATTTCTGTTAAATGTGACACTGTAGCTTGTTTTAGTTTAGTAAAAAGCCTGACAAATATTTTTCCAAAGGATTCAACTTTCTTATCAACAATAAAGTACTCTAGAGATGTCCCACAACAACCTATCATGTTACTAAAATTGCATATTTTAATATTGAGATTGGTTCACTTTAGCCTTTGGACTGCAGCTCCAGGATGGGTAAAAGGATTCTGAGATCTTATTTCCATTATTCTCTGTCCAAGCTCTTGGGAAATATGCTTAATTTGCAACTTTCAACCAACCTTTCATAGATGCCAGGAACCACAGCAGGATGTTTTTAGGGGGCATGTGAGGAAGGGCTGGTTGAATGTGAGGTCATGATATGAAATATGTAAGCAACTCCTTTCCAACTAGAACTCTATCCACTTAAAACATAAAACCTGTGGTTCTTACTATTGCTTTATTTTTTATTTTAAATGCATCCTTTGCTGCAAAGCCAAGCTGTCTCTCTCTCTCCTACTAAAACACTCCCCTAGAACAAATGAGCATTTTTGTTAAAGCATGAGGATAGTGGAAGAGTTATGATTCTCTTGGATAAAATCTCTTTGTTTAAAATAGTTGCCATTTTTCTACAGAGAAATAAGACACCTTGTTGGTGCTTTCTTATAGTAAACATAAGGTCACTGAGAGGAAACAGGCTAGATGGAAGATCATCACAGTATTAAATTACTTCTCTCTGCAAACGCTGTAAATTATGTAGACATAAAAAGAGAAGTTATGATAAGAACTCTGAAGTGTTGTGTATCTGGACTTTAAAATGTTATTCTGCTAAGGACTTTATTCTACTGCCAAGATTAAGAAACATGAAGTAATGATTCAGGACTTGGGCCCTGTCAAATGAATTCTCTAAAAATGTGCTCCTTCCTCTTCGATTTTTTTTTTTCATTCTCTATAGGAAAGATGATCTTGGATTATTGACTGTTTATTATGATCTTGTATATACACATTTTCTTAGCTCTTAGTTTGACACTAGTTCTAAGATCAAGGCTGATGGAAGTGTTAGAAAAGTACAAGCTTACTTGCTTTTTCTGTTTGTTAATTGTCTCTAAAGGGACATAGCCTTTTTTTTTTCAAATATATCTGAGGCTATGGACCCAAACAATCTGTTTCCTATATACACATTTCTGCACATACCAAGTACTCATATGAGCAACTTTGGCACCTAATTACTTTATAACATTTACTTTAAAAATTTAGTTTTCTAAATTTTCTCGCTGTCTCATCAGAGCTCTTTTGGTCACTCATTTCACATGGCATTGTCTTGCTTGATGGCTGTGTTTCTAAAACTGTATCTTTCAAAATTTTCTGGAAGAACTTTTACTCATGAAAATAATTGTTAATTATAGCTCTTTCAAAATTTTAATGACATACAAACACATGAATGAAATTAATGCAGTTCAAAAATTTTGTAATTCCTGTAGTATTTCTTGGAAAAAATTATATACAGATCAATAAATAACCACCATTATAAAAAAAATATTTAATCTCAACTGTAACTTTTTCTTTCTTCTTTGCTTCCTTTGAGGAAATTTACTTACAATTCTTCAAAGGTGTCTTTTTATACAAAAGGATTCTTGTGTTTTTTGGATTTTTATCAGTTTAGAACAGCATGTTCGTTGCAGTTCATTACATACCCTGAGAAAAGTTGATATGTGAATTAAAGTTTTTTCTCAAGGAGGTCCTGCATACTTGCCTAACAAAATACATTACAAGTATAACAAAAACATATATGCACAGACTAGAGATATAAACATTTTACAAGGGTAACTCCCATTCCCGTCTGTCTTCTCCTTGTGTATCAAACAAATTACTGTAATATAACAAAGGAAAGGCTGTTCTTTAAGTTGCTTTTCTACTGGAGCCTTGTCTTTATCTATGCACAGAGAGAACAAAAATGTTTATTTATACATGTGGCTCTTTATAGTTGTTACTAAAAAAGTGCTGCGTACAAACATCCAGGATTTCTCCAGCGAAAGTTACACAAATGCACACATTGAAGATAATGTCTATAGGTGAAAGTTCCATTTGGCAGTTGTCCACACAGCCTGAAGATATTAACAAGGAGACTTTAGAGAGAGATGCCAGATTTCTCTTCATCACTACCCAAAGCATTGTTACAGGGATGTCTGGCTCCAGGTCCAAGAATTTCCAGCTAAAAAGAACTCCAGGAGTTTTCTTTGATTCTGCTTTGGATGGGCCCCCAGTAGCCCTCCCGAGGAGATGACGATGAAAGACAGTGATGAAGAAGGTTAGATTTTTTTTAAGGAAAATCCTCTCTAAAACCTTCAGTCTTGAAGACTAAGCTAAAAAAAGAGGAAAAAGTATGTAGACCCAAGGGGCCTTAAAACTGGTGGCTCTGCTGTGTTGGGAGACCAGCAGAATTACACAGTAGGAACAGAACCATGCTTTTTAGTCATACTCTTTCATTCAAATCTGGGCTTCATCCTGAAGTATTTTAGCAATATAGAAGATACATTCTCTCTTCTGATTGAATTGTTTTATTCTGGCAAACTTTTCTCTACACTGATCTACTGAACAGTTGATTAGATTATAACATTTGAAAAAGGTTTACAAGAGAGGATCACTGAATCTTAGAATTTCCATGTAATCTGAAATAATTGGAAACAATGAAATTTTCTTTCATTTACCTGAAAGGTCTGTCTACCTTCTCATTCAATACAAGAATGTTTTTTAGTCAGCTAAAATTGTACACTGAAAGGTAGTGAAAGTTATTTCATTTTGTTGCTTGCAGAAAAATAAGCTGGTTTTTGGTGCTTGCAGGAGATATAGTGGAATATTTCCATGGCAAAATAGCAGCTGAGATATTAATATAAAATCTGATGTAAGTGGATCATGAAGGCAAACAGCAAAGTATTTTAGAAGCGGCCAGGCAAAGATCTGTTCTTTTATTTATAATTTCTGAAGTTTGTTCCAGCTATAAAACAGTTGAAATATTTATTTCAACTTCTACACCAACTCTTAAAACATCTCTGTTTCCAGCTGGTCAGTTACCTACCTATAACAGGAGTTATAACACTACAGAAATTATAGGGTAAAATACATCTCCTGCTCCCTGGATGAAATGCAGTTGGCATGCTCAAAACCTATTCCATGATGATTCCCCATACACAAGTTCTGCAACTGTAAGCACCAGCTAAAGGGAATGGAATGGGGGTGGAGTGGAGTGGAGACACCACAGCCAGGCTCTGTTGAAATCCTTGCGAGGAGGGGAACTCAATGGTACTTTGCAGCTGATAAACCACATAGTGCCTGTCAACCAGGGGAGATAGGGGAAGATGTCCTGCTGCTGAGCCAACAGCTGTGGCAAAATCACTCACCTCAGATGAACTTGGTTCATTATAGCCTAATTGTAATATTAACACATACCTCCATCCCAAATTTATCTGTCTGCAAGTTATTATCACCCCTCACCAGGCATGTGCTCTATATTCTTTTTGACTGTATCTTAAAAGCAAAGTGAGACAATATTACAACAATCAGTAGCAAAGATATGTATGACTAGAGTCAATCAAGTTCCGCCTAAACACAAAGAAATAGTATAAAAGTTGAGAATGGGGGAAAAGGTAGGGAAGACTCAACTGTAACTGCTGGGATCTGTTGATGGGCTGAATCTGTCTTCTCCCCAGTAGCATGTTGGGAAAGAATCATACTCTGTGAGGGCTGAATATTTTATTGTGGATTAGAGCTTGTCTGTACATTTCTTTGAATACATTTTTGCAATCAGGTACTATCACCAACAATCCTCGAATCTTAACCTGCCAAATTTTATATTAATAAGGAATGTTATTCCATAAACTGTTAGTGTGAGTCCTTCATGGGCATTAACAGCTGCTAGCAGCAGATAACATACTCAAATGAAGAGGAAGACCTGTTGAGGGTTGTTCCTTATCCTGTTGGCATATTTTCCTGACTAAGTCAGTCGAACCACCCCCAATTCCACAGGACTGCTCAGGGCAGAGCCCCCCCCCAACAGAATGCTGACACTCCAGTTGGGTGCAAGGGTCTCAGCTTATCTTGGGGCATGGACAGACAAATTAAACCCTAAGGGTCAAGGAAACCTCCCCTCTTCACATGCCAAAGTATAAAGTGAAAATGTATATACTTAACAAACTTACACACATAATTAACTACTTCTCAGAACAATGATCTCTGTATTTCTTTTATCTTTCCAGTATTTAATTAATTAGTACAGCTTTTTAAATTACTCAGCTTTCTTATATTCTCCTTCAAATATTTCTTAAAGACATTTCCTCAAGAATAACCTAATTATTGATTGGCACTCAGCAACTGACAGGCATCAGCTATCCCTTTGCGGTGTTTGTTTCCCTTACTCTTCTCACTCTTACAATTAAAAATGTTCTTGAATCTTCTTCAAAACAAAAAAAAAGTATATAAACAAGAACTAAAATGTATAAACAAAACACTAAATATACACAGAACTGTTCCTCTTTTTCCTCATACCTGCCTTCATATTTATACCCTCATCATCTAGACCTTATTTCATTTTTATCTTCTGAACTTCTTGCTGCACAAGACAGAGGACAACTTCTCATCCAGCTCTTGGAGTTACCAAGTTTTTATTGCAGTCCTCACTCGCTATTATGATATGAGCATTTAGTATTAACATTTCTTTAATGATTGAACAGCAATTTTAGTCTCCAGTCAGATAGAGAACTTTGTTATCCAGAGTTCTCAATACAGTATCCTAAGTAAAAAGTTAACTATCAGTAAATTAATCAATCAATAACAAGTAATCAACACCCTAAATAAACAATTAAAATAAATATTTTCTTTCTCCCTTAATATCTTAGGCACATGAATACCATAGTGAAGGCATGCAAGGGCAATAAAAGTTTATTATTAATATTCATGGATTGAAGGGGATTAGAAAGAAAATGAATGAAAGACATGAAGTGTTTTCATTGTGCCTGCTCCAAGTCACTGCAGAATTTCACTTTCTGTCTTATTTATTAAGCAAAAGATAAATTACCCTGATGTTAAAGAAATATAGCAGGGAGGAAAATGAAACAAGCGGCCAGTGTATTTAAGTATTTAATGTTGTTTCCCTGTAGATACAATTTTCATTCAAGTTTTGCTATCACATTTCTTTAATAAATAAATAAGTAATTAAGCAAGGAAGACTTTGTGGAATCGCTTCAGCAATTAAAACTCCTCTTTTTCCTGTCATCTTTAACAATAAAAGTTTACAGCAGCACTAATGTCAGTTCAGTCTTATCACACCTTTGGCAACCTGTACTTCTTGACTTCAGAGAAATGTAATAAAATGGATGGTTATTACATTTTCTTCATTTTTTTCATAGATCCTAGATTCTAATACTAGTAGAAATCAAAAGATCATCTTGTCTGACCTGCTTTATATCATAAGCCATTACCTTTCATATAGGTACTGTATTTTCAACCCTGCTGCTTCACTTTGGTTAAAGTGCATTTTCATGAAGCATCTCATCCAGAAACACATCCTCCCTTGATCTGAAGACAATAAAGAAGTCCTATGCAGAATCCACTGTTTCTTTTGTCAATTTGTTTATATGTAACCCCAATTTTTAAAATGGACCACTCAGGCTCACCTTGGGGCCCGGCAAGATCATGGAGCAAACAGATCCTACTGGAAACTGTGCTAAGGCACATGGGAAATAGGGAGATGGTTGGTGACAGCCAAAATGGCTTCACTAAGGGCAATTTATGCCTGACACACATGACAGTTTGTCACCCTTCTTCAACGCGGTTACAGTGTTGTTTGGTAAGGGAAGAGCAACTGATGCCATCTGCTTGGATTTGTCCAAAGCATTTGACACTGTCTTGTGTGACATCTTTGTCTCTAAACTGGAAAGACAGAGATTTGATTGATGGACCACTCAGTGGATACAGAACTGGCTGGATGTTCCCAGTTAAAGTCGTGAGGTCAACAGCTTGATATCCAAGTGGAGAACAGTGATGAGAGGTGTTCCTCAGGGGCTAATATGGGATTAAAACTGTTTGACATCTTTGTTGGTGACACGTACAGTAGCACTGAGTGCACCCTGAGGCAGTTTGCTAATGATACCAGGTGGTGTGGTGTGGTGTGGTGTGGTGTGGTGTGGTGTGGTGTGGTCAACACTTTGGAGAGAAGGAATGCCATCTAAAGGGCAGGCTTGAGAGGTGGGCTTCTGCAAACCTCATGATGTTCTACAAGGCGAAGTGCAAGGTCCTGAACCTGGGACAGGGCAATAAAAGGCATAAATACAGGCTGGGGTGGAGAATGGATTGAGAGCAGCCTGAGGAGAAGGACTTGGAGGTGTTGGTTGACAAGTTCAGCCTGACCTGGCAATGTGTAGTCACAGCCCACAAAGCCAACCACAACCTGGGCTGCATCAAAAGCAGTGTGGCCAGGAGGTTGACGGAGGTTTTCCTATCCCTTTATTCTGCTGTCATCAGAACTCAGAATACTGCATCCAGGTCTGGGGGTCTCAACATAAGAAGAATGTGGACCTGTTGGAACAAGCCCAGAGGAGGGCCACAAAGATGATCAGAAGGCTTGAGTACCTCTCCTATGAAAACTAGCCGAGCGAGTTGCGTTGCTCAGCCTGGACAAGAGAAGGCTCCAGGTAGACCTTTTAATCTACCAGTATGATGCAAGCCACTGTATCTGGGAGAGGACCAGTGCTACGCCTTCCCCGAGTGTCCGCCGCAGATCTGGAGACCTCTGGAGTCCCTATCCGCAGTTGGCAACCCTCAGGAGGGGCTGTAGAGCCACCACGTAAACACCCACTGACCCAGGAGCGATGACAGGCCCAAATGCAAGCGGCTATTTCCAAGCGTACACACTGAAGATGAAGAGACAGAGAGGGGTCTTTTGTATGGGTTCTGAAGGGTTTGTGCCAGCAGAGGGTCCAGGGACAAAAGATATTAATGGGGAGGATCCAGGGGTTTGATAGGGGTGCAATTAACCAATCAGGTTTAGGCAAAGGGGAGGGGAGAGTACAAACGGACCAACCAGAGACAAGGTGGGAGGGAGAAGTGGGGGGGGAACCAATGGGGTATTGAACAGAGAACTTTCTAGAACTTATACATATTCAATAGGGTGATGCATATTCAAGAGGTCGTACATAAAATGGGGTGGGGAAATGATGAACCAATTGTAACTGAGTGGTTAGCACAGGGGCCTGTGGGTGCTTACCTTAACCATCAAGGGAGATGCCAAACCTCTGAGCCGGCCCACCATGAGTTTAATGCTGCAGTTCGGCCCTGTGGCTTGCCAACAACTTGGGCAGCAGCAGCCACCACTGCAACACCAGTACCTAAAGGAGACTGACAAGAATGATGGAGTGGGATTTTTTACAAGAGCCTGAAGTGATAGGCCAAGGGGTAATGGCTTTAAACTGGCAGAGGATAGATTTAGATTAGAATTTGTAAAGAAATTCTTCACTGTGAGGGTGGTGAGGCACTGGAACAGGATGCCCAGAGAAGTTGTAGATGCCCCATTCCTGGAAGTGTTCAAGACCAAATTGGAGGTGGTGTTGAGTAACCTGGTCTAACAGAGAGTGTCCCTGCCCATGGCTGAGGGGTCAGAACTAGATGATTTAAGAACCCTTCCACCCAAAATCATTCTGTGATTCTTCTCTACCTCCTTTCTGATAGAGAGACCACATCACCCCTCAGCAAATCAGGTTTTTCAAAGCAAGTCCCATGGTCTAAGTAGCTGAACTCCTGGTTGTGGCAACAGTCCTATAACCATTTGTTGATTTGCCAGATTTGTTTGGCCCTTTCAACCCTTATCTATGACTGGGAGGATTGATGAAAACACTTCCTACGTCCCAGAGTCCCTTGTCCCACCCAGGGCTCTGTAATCTTTCTTGCTATACCTCAGATTCTTCCTGGCACCAGCATCTATGTGAAACTACAGCAGCGGATAATAATCAGCAAACTGTGTGACACTTCATACTCTCTCAGCAACATCTCTGAAACAGACCTCTGGTGAACAGCACACCTCTCTAGAGAGTGTGGCATGTCAACAAATGGGGACTTTCATACCTCTCAGAAAAGAGCTGTCTACAGCTATCACCCATTGCCTTTTCTTTGTGCTACCTGTTATGTGGGGAGCAGATAGGGCTGCTCCAGCATCTCTCCTGAAGTGATAAGCCTTTCCTCTTCGTTCTGCAGGACAGTAAAGTGAGTCTGCAAGGGCATCTCAGGCTTTGGGAGGGAGTCTCTTCCTCCTGAAGGTCCTTGCCATTGCAAGTTCCATTTTGCAGGTTATTGTCCTGTCTCCCTTCTGTGTGTGCTGGTGGGTGAGTTTTTGGAACTGCAGGTTCCATGAGGTTGGAACCTGCTATCTCATTCCTTTTCAGCCTCCCTATTGCTACAGTCTTCTCACTGCCTCCTGCAGCTTAGCCACCTGCATGTCCTCCATGTTTCCCTGACCCAAGAGAAAGGTTTTGGCACAGGTCATCCTATCTGGCTGTCATAGGAAGATGATGGGCACTCGTCTGAGATCAAAGGCTGCTGTTCCCTCTAGGGACTTTGCACCATCTATCCTGGCAGTGATCCTCCACCCAGATAGATCTGCTGAAGGAAGAAGCTGAAGGTCACACCTCAGACTGCAGAAGTGCCCTTGAGCTGTGCGGATGGTCACAGACTGGTGTCCAGTTACTGGGTTGTATGTACTTCAAGTCTCTCCCATTGCACCTGGACCGTGGAATGTCCCTCCTTCAAAGGGGCTCCCTCTTGCTCAAACTGCTGTCTGAACCTCCCTGGCTGACGTGTCACACCGTTTGCTCACTCTGGTCATCTGGTTGCTCGTGCTCCTCAGGGCTGCCTCTGTAGGAGTGAGGGGCAGCCACCAATCACTCTTGGCCCCACAGCTTGACAGCTTCTCTTGTGTAAGCTGCCAACTCCTGGCAGGTCTTGGCACTCACCTGGCATTTCCCTGGCTCAGGAAACCTGCCCTGGATTCCCAGTTCTGCTGCAAAACATTCCTGCATTGAAATTAAATAACTTGAAATTCATCTTGAAATCATATTGAAAAATTCCTACTTCTTATTCACGCTTCTCCATTTAAGTGTTCCTCTGCATCAATTATATTCCTGATTTTCATCAGATGTGAGAATCTGCCTTCTTTGAATCATGGCCTGTTTCTGTTATTTCTGCTGATTTTCTTTTATTTGCTTACATTGAGTAGAAGTTTTGACCACTATTCAACCATCATTTTCTATCTGAGTGATTACTACATCGTCATTATCTCTTGTGATGAAATTCAATGCAGCATGATCCATGCAAATACCTTACAATACCTTTTGTGTTAAAAAATCATCCTGTATGATTACTTAAATACTTTAATGCTGTTTTACTACTGCCTGCCTCAAACCTTCAACATTTCTCTGAATGTGAGTTCTCCATTATACATTTTTTTTTTCTGCACAGTCTGGACAGACAATGAACATATCATGGTTTCCATGTGAGTGTATAGTCTGTCACAAACTCCTACAGATCTTCCTTTCCAGGCAATGATCATGAGTGTGCTTATCTGCAATTATTCTGGGATCCAACTGTCCAAACTATTCATAGTTTCACAATAGGGAATGCCTGTCATAAGTAATGCCATCTGTTATGCCCTCTGCATGCTCCATTTTTTTCTATAAAACTCACATGATTTTTGGGATAACAACTGAATGAGCCCCTCCAACTGATTTCACTGGCTCCATTCACTTAACATCTTTCTTGCCAACAAGAATTGCAGTTTTTCTTGTTTATTACCCATTTTCCTACTATCTGGAGGCTAATATCTACCCTTTTCTTTATGTCCATCATTGTTCATGATGATCCACATCTCATTTTGCATGTTGCCTGCTTTGCTCTCAATTTCATAGTATGTAGCTAGGTCTTCGTGGAGTTTACAGCATAATGCTGCTGGAAGGTAACCACAGCAAAAGCTGTGAGATTAATAAGGATGTCCTGAAAACATTCTTTCTCTATTCTCTGGTAGCAATGCCCACCTTTTGGGTATGAGACTACCAGACGGCCCCTGCTAGACAGGAGAATGAGGCAGTTTACTTAAGTCAGAAATCTTGCAAAACATCTCAAAAAAGTAAAGCCATTTGACAGCTCAGGGCACTAAAGAGAAACAAATTGTCTCTGACACACACACAAAAAAAAAAAAAAAAAAGAACTTTTAAAGTTCTGCTGATGTGGAGGGAAAAAACTAGTACTCTGAAGCCCAGTCTTAGACTAATATGAGTCAGCACTGTGCCCAGGTAGCAAGAAGGCCAAGGGCATTCTGGCCAGTGTGAGGCTAGTGTGGCTAGTGTGGCTAGTGTGGCCAGCATGAGGAGGAAAGTGATTGTCCCTCTGTACTTGGCACTGGTGAGGCCACACCTCAAGTGCCATGTCCAGTTCTGGGCACCTCAGATCAAGAAAGACATTGAGGTGCTGAAGTCCAGAAACAGAGCTGGTGAAGGGTCTGCAGCACAAGTCTTATGAGGAGAGGCTGAAGGAGCTGGGGGTGTTTTAGCTTGGAGGAGACTCAAGGGGGCTGTTACCACTCTCTATAAATACCTGAAAGGAGGTTGTAGCCAGGTGGTCAGTCTCTTCTTCCAGGCAACTGTGACAGGACAAGAAGAGAGAGCCACATGCTGTGCCAGGGGAGGCTTAGGTTGGACATTAAGAAAAAAATTTTCACCAAAAAGGTGGTTAACACTGGAAAGGGCTGGCCAAGGGAGTGGTGGAGTCACTCTCCCTGGAAGTGCTCAAGAAATGACTGGATGTGGCACTTAGTGCAATGGTCTACTTGACATGGTGGTGTTTGGTCAAAGGTTGGACTCGATGTTCACAGAGGTCTTTTCCAGCTTTAATGATTATATGTTTCTATGATTTTGTATACCATTTTCTACCTTCATCACTTTAAAATAAAACAAATGCTGGTAAGTGAGATTCAGTGCCTGAGGACCTCTATCAATGTGTTTTTATGTAAAGATTTTTCTTGTATTCTACACTGGATTTCTTATCTCACTACATACATTGTGTGTTTTTGTCTATTGCTTACAAGGGTCTGGGGCATGGGGAGGGTGAGAAGATAGAAGTGATAAGAGAGATGGGATGTTTCCTCATGAACTGCTTAACAGATTACTTGTCTTTCAGTAGCCACTGTCAGAACCTGGCAAAAACATGCTTTTGATTTGTCTTTTCTAACATGAAACATGAAATGCTGCCAGCGTATATTTTTCTCTGCCAAATATCTAACATATTTTGCCTCATGTGGAACGACTGAAAGTGAAATTATCTCCTTGTATGACTAGGATGATGTCCCCTACATTTTTCAAGTCATATTTGGACCCATAAAGATGTTTTCTGATCAAGGATTGTCTGGATGCAATCCTGTGCAATGTGCTCTAGGATGATCCTGCTTGAGCAGGGAGGTTGGACCAGATGATGCATTGTGGTGCCTTCTATCTTTACCCATTTTGTGATTCATGGCAGAACCTGCTCTGATGCAGTTTGGCACTGGCTTCCCACCTGACCATTACCAACATCTGCAGAGAAGTAACAAAACTGGGAATGTAATTCCAGTGAGTGGGAGGTCAATGCAACTCCTTTCTTAACTTCTGCTCATTGCACTTTTTTTTTTTTTTTTTTTGCATTGGTCAAACAGTCTCTCAAGCATTTCAGTAATGCTTGCTTCACTGCATATTTTGTTAGGTTGTCAGATTTCTGCAACTCATTTAGAAATTGTTTTATTTTAAACAAAGTGGATAAAGTGAATGCTGACTTTTCAGCTTATGTATTTCTTCTATATCTTCTGGAGTTTAGACTGTGAGGATCAAACAGGTAGGAAGCAGGTTTATGCAATTCATGAGTATCAAAATATAGGTCAATGTAGTTTCTACTTCTACATAGTTGAAAACATATCTAATACAACATTAACAACACTAAGAAAGAGAAGAGTATGTAAGTGTTAGGCTTCATTGATACTATCCTGGTATCTTTTTCCCTAAAGCTTTATACTCTGTCATTGCTATGAACTAATAAATTAGCATTTGATAAATAACACTATATTAGAGGAATCTGGGTAATATTGCTCACATCTCACCATTAAAGGGTAGCCTAGTTACCCAGTGTTAGAACACAAAACTGCTTCTGAAGACGATTTCTAAATCCTCTATGTTCATTAGAATATGAATTGAAATTGTTGAAGTTCAGATATTAACAAGTTTAATTACCATTGTTGGTGCTTTAAGCTGTGAAAAAAATCTACCATTCTCTGCCTTTATATTGCCCACACAAAGCACAGTTGCAAGGATGTGGTAAGTGCTAGATGTACGTCTCTCTCTGTGAAGCATTCAATGTCACTGCTCCTCAGTGGCCTCTCAGAGCAGGCTCAGATGTGGGTACTTGGGGCCATCATATTCACAAGACAGCTCATGAGGCAGCAAAATGAGCAGAAACCGGGGATGAGGACATGCTGAGGACTTGCTTCTCTGCAGGCAGACACATGCATTGCATTGCAAACGTACTTGGTGATACTGATTATTCAATGAATTAATGTGACCCCTTGATCTTAAACTTATACATTTGTGGGTGACAGAGCTGTGAGATAAAGTTGTAAAGAAAAGGTGGAATAATATGTGATTATTTTTTTTTAAGTGTCAGCCCAATATATATAATACTTTGCATTATATTACCAAATCAGCAACAACTAAAATTAAACTATTATATTTTTCAAATAGTAATTAAAAAAGCCTTAATTTTATATAGCCAAAACATTTCACACATGCCAAAAATTTTTTAGTGTGCTTCAATTTACAGTCATTACATAATACCAGAAAGAGGGGAAACACTACAGGTGAAATTAATTGGAATTGGAATGGCAAAAGATGGTAGAAAATAAAGACTTCTTGGGAAAAAAAAAGAACGTCTGTGAACAGAATGATAAAAGAGTAAGGAATGAATGGAATTTCCCAAAAACAAAAGAAGGTATTTGAAATTATTTTGACTGAAAAGTAAAAAGAAAGAGTTATTCTACTGAGATTGCTTAAAGAAACCAAAACAGCTTTCAATTAAAAGTCAGAACAGATAGGAATTTCTCTACTAAACATTAACCTTTTATTTCTTTTCAAAACAGGTCAATATTGACAGGCAAGGGAATCCACAAGAGGCACAGTACAAGACATGTTAGAAATATGGTTGTGGATGATGTGCAGAACCTACTTTTCCAATGAGAAAAAAGAAGACAAATGCAGAAAACAAAAATTTATTCTCAATGCCTGGGAAATATGCAAGCATGATGTGTTTCTTTAGTTGCGGAAAACAGTCCACCTGAGAAAGGAATTCAAAATTCAAATGGAAATAAGAACAGAGAAGTTTTGCCCAAGCATAGGTAAATACAAATACCTGTAATGAAGAAAGAAAAGTGAAAAGTAGTAAGATATCTAGAGATCTGTGCAGAAAGTAGAGGTCTATGTACAGGAATATGTAGCCTAAAAAAGTCAAGCAGAAAGGCAAAGAGCATAGCATGAAGTAGGATAGGCATGTATTTAAAATTTTTATTAATTTGTCTGTAATAACACAGAAATTGTTGTAACTAACAAAATTATAGTTTTGGTGAAATATTTGCTAAAGTAAGTGGTCTAGTAAGGCTGGCTGAAGGACAAGATAGCAGAAATATTTTGGAGAGAATGAAACCAAAAGACAGTGCTACTCTAGATGAGAACTAAGTTTGCCTGGCTTGAACTAATGAACTAACTTGAAAAACTAAGATTGATCTTGCTGAAATAATTTAGAGGTTTATGATTAATTCTAACGAGTTTTGGATATGTTTTAAGCAGGATTTTTTATATGTTAATAAGCAGGTAAAAATTTACATGACAGGAAATATGTCCAACACAAAGTAGGACAGAAACTAATTCCAAATTAGCTTAGGGTGTATAGGAACAGAAAATTGTCTTGCACAACAGTCTGCATGAGAGGGTAAATGAAGGAAGAAACAATTCTTTCAATGGTCACCCAAGATGTAGAGCAGAGACCAGGCACACTCCAGTCGATGCACTTTCTTTAGGGCTGCAGATTTCCAAGGTGCTATATAAGACTGATAGAAGCGAATGATATGAATTTCTCTGTAATTTGCTTCACAGAAACATCAATGTTAAACTTTGTTTAAACCACATCCAATAAAGACTTGTGGAAACTAATCGACTGTGAGGAGAAGGTTGTAAGATTTTACTGAGGTGCCAGGATACAGCTTTGATTAATTGGATATTAAATGACACTCAGTAATTTGACTGGTCATGAGTTAATCTCTTTTCTTCCTGTTGATAGGTCTCATACCTCACTTATCACTATGTCAGACATTTGATATAAGGTATTAAATCATTTTGAACATTTTTTAGATTACTCAGTTATAAGACTTGTGACTGTTTAATCTCATATCATTTGTTTGATGACAGCCCATTACATTAAAAAGTCTAGAGGAATCTAATGACTCAGTTATGAAAATTTTGCACTTAGCAGCAATTAGCAGGAACACCTGGTTGCAAGAGAGAAAAGCAGTTTCTTAGAAATGCCCTCATTGCAGAATAGAAGAAACATCAGGATTTACAGCGGGCAAAAAAAAAAGGTGCAAATCTAGAGAGACCAATGAAAAAAGTGGAAAGACGCATTGGAGGACAGATCGTATTTTATCCTGCAGTGCTTTGTTATGACAAACCATGAACAGAAATAGTAAAATGACAAAACTCTGTGTCCATGGAAATGTCTAGAATTTGTCAGAGTGGATACATTCCCATTTTAAAACTAGTCCAAATGAAAGGTATTTAATGGAGGGGTAAAACCAGCAGTGAATATTCATACTGAACAGCTTATGTGAACACACTAATTTTTCAAGTGGGTAGAAAATTTTCAGCTGTATGAAGGTTCACAGAATTTTGCTTCAGTTTGGGAATACTGTTCTTAAGTACAGATTAGAAATGCAACCTCTAACCTTGCATTTTAATTTGCTTAAATTGACTATCTGTGTCCTTACAGATCACCACTGATATCAGTTGGGCCTGCAAATATTTATGTAGAATGAATTGAAGTACCATGGCTTTTCTGCCCCAAGATGAAAGGCAGGAGAGGAGAAAGAGAGGAGAAGTGTGGTAAGTCCTCCTTATTTGTATTGCATTGCATTGCTTCTGCAAGGGGATCCGCATGGGATCTAGTGTTGCTCCCAGAGAGAGAAATGAGACAAGGAGACCCACACTCATCTGTTGTCCCCTTAGGCCCAGGATCAAGATGTCATGGTATTAATTGCCAGTAAGGAGAATGAAAACATGTAAGAACGTAATTAAATAGGAAAAGTGAAGTAAAATACTTTTTAAAAGTCCGTAATAATAATGACTAATGTAATTGACATCTGGCACCAATTTACATTTATATAGAGTAATTAAGATGACTAATTGAACTTTTGTTTCTTAAACTTTATGACAAGTTAAAAACTTTGCTTAGTAAGTAAAATGCAAGCAAAAGAGGTTTGGGTTTTTTTAATATAAATATATCCATTATTTATATTGTGATTTTCAGGAACTGCTGGAATGATTTATGACCTCATGAGCTTAGTAGTCTCAAAATATATAATTTGACCACAAGGACAGTAAAATTGCAGACCAAAATTGTCCCTGATTTTATCCCATTTCACCATGCAAACTCAGAAACTTTGTTTCCTTTTTTTTTTTTTCTCCTTTTTTGCTGCCATGGGGATGATTTTGCTTTGGGTAGTAAAGCCAAAGAGACTATCTAGGTCTGAGAAAGTATTATGTTAGAGCATAGTGTCCAAATTTAATTTCCTTACGTAATGTCAACACAGAACTATGTTGTACTATTTTAGAGGCAGACTCTGATTTTGAGCTTTTGATTTCCAGCTGTTCTACATTTACTCAAGAGAAAAGGTGGTAATCCACATTGGTGTGTGTCATTTGAAACAGTTTGAGTCACACCACTATAATGATAATCAGAATCTGAAATTAAAAGTTTAATATGTTAGGATAGTAGATGTGAATGTAGTTTAATAGTGCATTACATACATGATCTTCATCCAAGCTGAAGAGGAAATCTACTGCAAATACCATTTACAATTCCAGCAAATCATGGCTGACCCTGTTTGGGGAAACCCATAACTACTAAATTCACAGATAGCTTCCTGGAGTATCTTTCATGTATACAGCTTTGTCTCTGTTAAGATAATTAGTCCAGGCTAGTAATTTTTGCAATAAAACATTTACCTCCATATAAATAATGCTAAAAGTACAGCTACACAAGACTTGAAGATTTTTAGCATGCAGCCAGTGGTGAAAAAACACTCAGTAGCACTTAAACTGTAATTCAAAGAGATGCTTCATTCAGCAAACACCTGCAAACAAAGTGTCCATTGCTTCCCTCAGATCTAATAGGAGAATTACTCTCATTCATTTCCAAACTTCCAGACAACACACATCTTGCACTATCTCAGAAGATTCCTTTGGAACCATGTAGGAACAAAAATGGCCCAAATATGGGAACCAATATTCAGGGAGAACTGATAAAGTTTTGTTGTTTAAGGCTCTGTACCACTACAGTAGTATGGCAACAGGAGAAAGTCTAGTCCTTAGTCAGGTATACTTTATACATCATAACAAGAACAGCTGTTGACAAAAGGATACCCACTTTGGATACCAAAATATTTTGTTACATGGTCACATAGGAGCACTTAGCTCAAGCTCAAGATGGTGCACTGTGGAAGAGCATAAAGCTGGGAATGTTCTGAAAACTATATCCCCATGTTGATTTTTTATAGTCTGACAATAAGGAAGTCAAAGATAATGTTGAAAAGTTATGTGACAGACTGTAATTTCCAGTTAGAAGCTCCAAAAGCTATGAAAATGTATTGCACTGTATCTTCATTGAAAGCAGCAAAGCCAAAGAGCTGTCCTGAGTTAAAATTCTTTATAAAGGTCGAAGTGAAACCATTTTTTCTCCTTCCTGGACCACTAATGGGAGACTATATTGATCTTTGTCTCAGCAATCCCTGATACAAAGAGATGACAAGGTAAGCCAAGGTAAGCCTTCATGAAATGATAAACAAAAGGGTCCCAAGTCTTCTATCTGGTGTGCACTTACAAGGCATAATACTGGAAATAGGGCCAAATTTGGTGCGCATGATACCCATGGCAGCATTTAACAGATAGAATGCAGCTGGAAATAACAGAATATAATGGACTGGCAGGCCATATTCCAAACAATGCAAAATCTTAACCCTGTTACAAAGAAAAGTGTTTGACATAAGGTTGTGATGTACACATGGCTTTGTAGCAATACAATTTAGTGAGGCTTGTGACAATTTCTCAACTGAAGTTTATATAGTTTGTTTCAAATTATTGTAGGTACTTATATGCAACTCCACATTTAAGAGATGATTCACATTATAGTATCATTACATTAAGAAGAAAAGCAATTAATTTTAAAATAGTCATGCAGAGCACATAATTTTCACTCCAGTTGAATCAACACCACCTTAGTATAGTCCTCAAATCCCATTTAAACCCTCAGAGCCATAGTACCCACTGTGAAGCATTTATAGACTGACTGTCCCTGCCCAGCCTCACCTCGGCCTCCCATGCCACCCTGCCATGGCTCCATCTCAGCCCAGATGAGGCCATCAGTCCCTGCCCTAGTGATGCTGGTGGAATGTTAGTGTTTGATTCTTTTTTTCTGCTTCTCCTGGACACACCCTGAGCCTGGTTTCTCCCCTTGCTGGTTCTGCTGTGGGACCTTGTGCCTGGCACCCTTCTCTATCCATCACACTCAGATGCTTCTTGGAGTGGGCATCACTTTGGTGGATCACCCTTGGCTTCTGGCCCATCCTCCCTTACTGAGCAGCCTGGAACTCATTTGCCCTGGCACACTAGTCAGAGTCCTTTGAAGCTACCAGGAGCATAAATGTTCATCCATTTCAATTCAAACTGCCTCTGTGGAAACAAAAAAATATTTTGAGTTCAGGACTGGGTATGTATCCATCCAACCTCACCTTTTAGTCCTGTAGAATTTTTAATTTCATTTTGGTCTTCTGGGGTCATTTAACTACCAATTCTTTTATTAGAAAGGGAAGTAGGACCATTTGGTATTTTTAACACTTTTCTTATGTTTCATTAACAAATTTATGCTTTAGGAAATTATGTTATTTACAATGTGTTTACTCCTCCACCCAAGATGCATATTCTCTGCACAACAATTCACAATAAAAACATTATAAACTGAAAAAATGCAGATCTGATGGGGTAGGTTATTGCTGAAGTGAAGGAAATATTTGTCACAAGTGTTTCTGCTACACTTGTGAGAAGCCTTGCAGGATATTTTCTTAAATGGGGTTAAACTACAGCATGATTAAGATGAACTTTTACTTCATAAATATTAGATGTAAAAAGTGTTGCTTGATTAGAAGGTCCAAATGTATGCCAGAGAAACGATGAGAGAAAAAGGAATGTCCTTACTTCAAACAGCTTCCAGCAGCTGCTGAACAATGAGCACCCTGATGCTTTGTCCTTCAGCAGACCCTCAAATGCGTATCTTGTAGAGTTAGAAATAGGAAAGGCCTCAAAAAGAAGAGTGAATGAGACGTCCCTTCAGCCAAGAATAACAGAGGCAATGTACAGCAGCATCACTGGATTCTGGATAATTAAGCACCAAGAGACTTCTTTCCACTTTGCTGAATGAATGGAAAAAGAGAAGAAACTTCTGCTCACCTTGCAGAGCAAGGATAAGAGCTCCTAAAAAAGCCAAACCATCTCCTGACCTGACCTCTATGCCATTACACTCACTGAGATGAACAGAGGACATTCCTACTTTGAGAAGGGAATATTTCTCCACTGCTGTGTCACCATTGGGTCAGCAGTAGGGCAAGTGTTCGAGCACTGCCACTGAAGATTGCTTCAGAAGGGGTGCAACTTCCTACAAGTGCCATAGAGCTTCCTACTTTTTCTCCCTATACCTTCTCTTCTTAATGGCTAGAATACAGGACAAGGAGATAAAAACACACGTATTTTTTTAAAAAAATGTTACTTCAGCAATCCCTTTTTTGTGTGTGTTTATCTAGCTGACTCCTTTTACTCCAAACTCTCTCCTTTAGTTCTTGAAAAACAGCATTAGCTGCAAATGTATCATCAAATGGTGTATCAAATGGAACAACAGAATGATGTGTTTGGCAGGGTTATAATGGTGAAGGGGGATCATTTAAATGTCCTGTACATGTTTCTTTTCCTCTCTTAGTGCTAAGATTCAGAAATTAAAACCTTGGCTTGGTGATACAGAAACAAGAACAAGTAAACAAGATAAAAAGGGAAAAGGAAAGAGGAGAACTGTGAAAAAGCTTGTTGGCATTACAATGAATGATATTACAGTTTTGTGATCCAGTCATGTTTGTTATTTATAAAGTATAGTTTTAACGAAGTGTTTTAGAAATAAGCACAACTGTTGCATTAAAAACAGATGCCCTTTTTGTCTTCTAGTTGACTCCACAAGATTTCTTAAACTTGAGGGAAAATATATTATGCCTACTCTTTACTATACGAAGGTGAAATTTAAAAAGAACAAATTAATGCCATCTGTTTACAGTGTATCACAGTTTGTGTTACTATCTCTTGGTTTATTGTCATAACAGAATGTTAAATACTCATAGAACGATGGACTTAACATCTGTGCCTATTAGTGGCTACACCTTTTATTATACTTGACTTTGTTGTAGATTTTTAGGAAACATTTTGTTGCCTGTAAGGCAGGAATATGAAATATTTACTGTTTGAATTTTTGTGAACTATTAATATAATGTGACATAAATGTGGCTACCAGTGAGTGTTGTAAATATCAATTGCATTTGATATTCCTATGTTCTCTTCCTTTCTTGTGTTTCCGTTTGTTGTTTTGGTACACCAATAGAGATAAGACAGGTTTAGTGAAGTCAAAACACATTTTCACTAAATGTCATTTTGACATTTAGTAATGTCAAAAAACCAGAATCACTCATTTGTTGATGCATCTCAGAAAGAAAACACTACATTTCCTCTTCAAGGCATTGAAGATTAAAAACGAATTCCATTCATGAAGTAATTAAATAATTTTGGGGAATTGTTATTGTATAATATGGTTGATATTAGTCTGTCTGTTTTCATAGTGGGAACAGGCAGGAATATTTTGAAAGTTCCTCTAATGGAAATCAGCTATAATTTATTGTTAAGACCAAAATCAATTACGTACTTTATCAGAGACAAAATATCCATAAAGAGAAAATAACTCCTTCCTTCTGCATAACAGTAACAACAGCACCCCAAGGTCATTTCTACTACTAAATTCACAGGGGGACACACTGATAGTTTTAATTCAGAGAGGGATTTTCGTCATTAGAAAATGCAATAGCACAAATGGCTGCCTTGTCCTACTCACACTGAACCCAATGGCTATAAGATGGTTTGGACTGGATTTATAATTTAAAATCATTCTACTAGTTATGGGTTTTACAGTAGTATCTTTTGATCTTTTACCACGTTGGTTTTGTTCATTTGTTTGGATTTTTCCTGAACTGGTGTGTTTATTTAAAAGTAGTATTGCTAGTAATATTAATACTTTAGTTTTTAAAGAGGCTTCTTTCAGCACTGTGCTGCCGAAGATGCCAAAACATAACAAAAGTTTGCTTAGTAGTTGCTCAATTTATGTAGGAACACAAGATTCTTTCTATACCCTGGAATTCAAATTTAAAGTTCTTGGTCCTTTTTATGTCACAATTTCACAACCTCTCCCATGAACAGAGTCTTTTGAGCCTGATGACTTAAAAAAAGAGACAAGCTCTTTCTACAGAGGAAAGAAAATATGCCTACTCAAAACAACAAAGACATTTTTATGGATTTTTTTTTTACTAATAACCTTGTATATATTTGAAGGACTGTGTGTTGAATAAATAGGAATAGACATAATGCTAGACCTCCCAAGAACATGCCCTGCCCTTGTAAAAAATACTAGGTTAGGTCCTGTGACAAACATTATTTATTGTTAAAATATTTATTATTTTATTAATATTATTAAGTCACATGGATATGAAAAGTTAAGATATGCATCTATGAATTTATCATATTATTCTCAAAGTAGCTTTAAATTTATTTTTTACATGCTATAGCATTTTTCCTTCTTTGGTAACAATTTTGCATGTTTGTTTTGGAAGTTAATGGTGTAACATATGCTTCTGTCAGTGATATATCAAGAAACTGTATTTATATTGAATTGTATGTTCTCCTAGCCCACCACAGCTGAGGTCTGATTGAGACTATAGCCTCAAGTGACTATAAACCAAACAATTATTTTTGAGACTAATGTGTATGCTTCCTAATGATTCACAACATTAAACTCTCACTTGGACAGACAGCCAAAACTCCCTTTTTGTTGCTCAAGGCACAGAAATTCTGTGGAACATATTTTAAAATGGTCGTGGGTGACCAAAATGCAATTTAAAACTTCAATGGTCTTTGCTCAGGGTTGCTTGCTTACTTGTAATTGTTTCCAGAATGTTTGTTTGGAAATTTGTTAGATTATATATCACATGCAATAACTCTATATGCCAAATTCACTGCTGTAATACTTGGCACAGCAGTTGGTTATGCTTATTTCAACACCACTTAAAATAGCTAGTTCTTTATGTAAGCAAGAATGAAGGTGATTTCAACCTATGGTTCTCTTTTCCACATGTAATAGCATTAAATGAGTTGTAGCAAGAGATATTTCCAACAATATGTTTTGCAATTTATTGTGGTCACTTTTCCTCCTTGCTAACAAAAGTAAACATCTTTCTTTTAATTTTGCCTTCCTTTCTTTCTTTTTTTTTAAATTTTTTTTATACTTGCAATTGACTTCAGATTGTTTAAACAGAAAAATCATTTACACATAGAATATATCTCAAATCTAAAGCAAGTTTTCTAACACCTTAAGCTAATATAGCTCAGATGCTATTGTAAAGTATTTGATTTTAGAGAACAACAACATAAGCATTGAATCTTAATATTAATTTATTAAATAAAAAAATATGTTCTCTATTACTGTTCTGAGCAGCAATTACATGTCTGTGGTAATTCCTTCTAATATCTGAATTTATAGAATCAGACAGTCATTTAGATTTGTAGGTACCTCTTGAGCTCATGTAGTCCAAACCTTCTGTTCAAACAAGGACAACTAAAGCAGGCTGTCCATGACTGTGTCCGGATGGATTATGATTATCTTCATGGATGAAAACTCCCCAACATCTCTGGGCGACTTGTGCCAGTTGTAACAGCCCTCTCCATTAAAAAAAAAAAAAAATTCCTAGTGCACAGATGGAATTTCATCTCTTTTAATCCGTGTTGCTTGATACTTGTCCCATCAGTGGACACTACTGAGAGGAGTGCAGGCTGAACTCTCAGTACTCTCAACCAGGCCCAGTATCAGTCCCATTATTCTCAACCTCTCCATGTCTGACAGATGCTTCAGTCTTTAACCACATGAGCGGCCCTGCACTGGACTGCAGTCAAGTCAAATCTTTCTTGTCCTGGGGACTCCAGAAATGGGCACAGCACTACAAATGTTTTTCAGCAATGCTGAGCAGATCACCTCCATCAACCTACTGATAACTTTTTCCTCAAGCTGCCCAAGATACTGTTGGCGTTTTTTGCCATGAGGGTGAAATGCTGGCTAATGATTAGCTTGTTGACAAACTGGATTGTGAAAACTAGATATCTATGGATGACATAGTTTTCTTTGGGGAATATTTTTCATCTCAGCCTGAGAAGAGATCTAAAGAAGTATAGATGCAATATGTTTACAGGGGTTTATTTTCCCTATGTGGAAAGCGACTAGACAGATAAGCCAGGTTGTAAGGAGGGATTGTAAGCCAGATTTGGCTCAGAGGTAGTTATTATATTTTCATGGGAGCCCATAGGGTGCTGTGTTTTGGGTATGTGTCTAAAACAGTCTTAAGGAGCCATTAGTGTTTTGGTTATTGTTGAGCAGTACTTGTACAGCAACAAAATTTTCCCTTTTTGCCACACTGACATCATAGTGAGTAGGCCAAGAGTGGACAAAAAGTTCAGAGGGGACACAACCTGGAGAACTGACCTAAAAATATTCCATGCCATATAATTTCATGGTCAGCAATAAACACTGAGGGGTGGTGGTTTTGGTGTAGGTAAAAATTGCTTGGAGGCTGTCTGTGTGTCCGTCTGCTTATGGAAGTGACTACCTTTGCACAACTTTTTCCTTCCTCTTTCCTTCATATATTGAACTATCTTTATCTTGACTTACTCTGTCTTGCTCTTCCTGTCCCACTGGGGCTGGGGGTGTGAGCAAATAGCTATGTTGGGCTTAGCTTGTTGGCCTGACTTCTGAACGCATCACAGATGTCCACACTGTAAGTCTGCATTTCCCATCCCTGCTACTGTTCTGATTTCCAGGTAGCAGAAGGTTTAGATAGTTTGGCTCAGTAGTTTTCTGATACTCTGAAAACATACTGCTAAGAGCATGGAGTTTCCAATTGTATAAACATTTTGTATGAAAATACCTTTCAATAAGGAAGATCCAGATCTTTTAATTAAAAATAATCATAAAGATTTAGTGTGAGCAAACTGCATATCAATTTTGTGCAGTATCAGCTAAGATAACTTACCTTCTCTGTCAAAACAACTAAAATGGTAGGCAATTTACTAATGTGATTTGCATAACTTTTCAGACTATGCAAAATAAGTTAAATATGTATTATTCATAATAATCTACTGCAGAAACATTATTGTCAGGAAGACACTTTGTTGATCTAGCACTGTCATATTCACTTCCAATCTAATATTTCTAATACAAACCTCAGAAATTCTTGGTTCAGAAAGAAGTTATAAAAGGAGCCAGAATGGGGTACTTGCCTTTAGAAATCTAGAACTTCAGTAACCTGGAGACACAAACTTAATTAAATAGTATTACTATTCCCAAAGCTGTGCAATAAAAGTTAGGAAGAAAATAAACAAAAAGTATGTGTTTTAATACAAGAGAAATCTACAATACTTTTTATCACTTTATTCCTGTTATATATTTGAAGGAGTTTTTAGCTGAAGGGAAGTAAAGCCTGTTAAATACAGAATTCTGTATGTGTAGCCTATCAGGTCAGGAAAGAAAGACAAGTCTTGAATGTTGTACTCAGGGCAGCTCACCTGAGAGTGGCCATTTTTGAACAACAGGTAAACAACACTTTTCTCAGTTTCTTTTTTTTAACTTTTAGATAATTTTAGCGATATCTACGCCTTAAACTAAGGGAATTCAACATAAAAATTAACACATTTTTACAAAAACACAGATGAAACATGAAAGAAGCATAAGCCAGGTGCGAGTTTAAGTAGTGCAAAATCCTTATTGTGAAATAAGGTTTAACAGAAGTAAAGTTCAGAGTAGAAAAGATTTGATAAATATTCCTCTGAATACCAAAGGTGAAGGTAACAGTTTTTTGATGTATTTTATTTCATGAGATATTCACTCTAAAGAAGTTCTGATCTGATATTACAAGTTACATTTGTGTAAAAGACTTGGTTTCAAAAATCATCTATAAATGAGGCTACATTTATTCATACAGGGTATTTCTTTATTAATTGGTACAGAGAAGGAAATAGGTGACAGTTTTTATAATTTTGGACCATACTGGTTAGGAGTTTCTGCTAATACAGAAGATGACAAGATCATTGTGTAGGACAAATTAAATGACAGTGTTGACTAGTGCAAAATAGAATGAAATTTAATAGTACAAAGTGAAAAGATGTGCATTTTTTCTATTTTGTGGAGAGAGGTTTACAAGCTTCCATAGGTTTGCTTCTCATTTGAAGGCAATATGATGGCATTTCAAACAGTTTTGGAGGATAAATACTGAGATACAGATGAACTTCTTAGGTTAAAATAACAGCAATACAAGATCAAAAATTATAAATTAGTCGTGAATATATTTTGATGACAAATTGGAAGACAGTTTCTAATGGTGTTGAGTGATATTCTGTAAGTGTTTCAATTATATAAGAGAAATCTTAATGAGTTCAAGATGGAGTTTGATATGCTTATGAAAAGGATGAAAAGAGGTAAGAAATAAAGTGTGCAGAGTCTTCAGATAGCAAATCTAAGTCAAGAGGTTTGATTTAAAGTGTGGGACATTGGTGTCACAGTAAAGAAATATTAGAAGATGGTATAAATCTGAGTGTAGAGCATAGTCTACTTCCTCAGTTACCCTGGAAGATATGTTAGCAAATTCTTCACCTTTGTTGGGATATAGAACATAAATGAAAACTGTCATCTACTTCGTCTTCCTATGATACATTAGACTTGTGACTTTGGTCTTTTATTGCAGGTTTAAATTTGTTATAGGATATTCAGCCAGGCTTCATGGCCACTCTGATGCTAAGTGAAGTAGATGTTTTGTAGTTCTTTTTAAGTTAGACGTATTTTACTGTTGTTGTCTATGCCTGATAAGTTAATTGATGCAGGTTGTCTCTTGCACTCTTTACCACCAAAGTTCATTGTCTTGGGGTGACTTTATGATGTGTATCCCCTATCACCTGTTCTATGCCCATACATGAATCCTGTGCCTTTTCTGTAGCTTTAAGGCAGACCTTTAAGAGAGGGGGGGAAGCCAGTGGAATTCCTTCAGCGCTGTGTTCAAAAACACAGATCAGCTCGCTGGCTTCTTCTGCCCAGCTGCTCTGCTTCTACAGCGGGGAAGAGAGTGGCATTCCTTTTGCTTTTTAGCTAGTTTCTTGTTTGTTAGCTAAAGTAGGGAGCCCTGGGACTTTGGCTTCTTCTTTTCTTGTGGACTGTTCAACAACACCAGAACATCGGCCAGGAGACCTTACACCTCGGCCCAGAGGGGCCCAAGCCGACCCAGCTCCGAAGAGGAGAAAGCCACACCCATAAAGGACTCTCAAATCTACCCAGGCTCTCTCCACAGACAGAGGTTTTATTATTTAGCATTATTCTTTTCCCATGACTGCATGCATTGTATTTACTAAATAAATAACTTTTTTTCCTTTTTCACTTTCCTCTGAGGAATTTTCTTTCCAAACCTGGTGGCAGAGGGGTGGATGGAACCTGACTTCTTTGGAGGGGATGCTCCTCCCAGAGCATTTCCCTTAATTTGTCTCAAACCGGGACATTCATCAACTCCATAACGTTCATCATCTATCAAATATAGTGTCATGTGAAGGAATTGTTTTCCAGATAAAAGTAAATTACATATGAAATAAAAATATTGTCTGTTTATCCAAGATGAGATTTTATTAAATACTCATCAATATAATACTTTATAGACATTATTAATATTTTTACTGTGGTACTAAGGAGGTGAGAGGAAGTATCAGGAATTCACTTTACATATGGACTAAGAGCCTAACCTAGTATTTTTTCAAAGTTTTAAGAAAAATAAAAAATGTGAGGACAAGCATATGAAAAAGTGGTTCTGTGAGATATTGCCTAGTTCAGCTTTGTTTTGTTTTTAGGTTTCCCAGAATAGATGTCTCTTTGGAAATCCTTACCCAGTTGTTACCTAAGGGATGAGTAGATTTTGGAGTTTCAGTATAACAGATGATTTTACTCATAGTCTAAACAGTTTAAAAAATGCTGTAATCACTCAGAATGGTTACATATTTAAATACATGAAAGGTAAATCATCTCTGAGAGATAGAAGCTATTAATTTCATTGAACACTTCTTGCCAACACTTTCATACAGATAAGGAAATATGTTAGTCTTACTTGAACTTAACATTCCAGTAAGAATATCTGCTTAAGAGTGAAGCCAAAAAGGAAAAAGTACATCCTTATGACTAGAGAAGCATTCACAAAAGTAAATATCTCTTTGTAATGCTATGCAGAAATGGAAAAAAAGCTTTACTTACCTTTTCTGAATTTCCTTTTTGTTCCTAGAATATTCCATTTTGTACTATTTAAGGGTGAATAAAATGTATACACCTTTAAATGTTACCAGTCATAAAAAACCCCACAAATACCTGTATTGGGTCTGACTGAGATAGAGTTCATTTTCTCTTAGCAGCCCTCACAGTACTGCTCAAACCCAATATCCCCACAACACCCCACACAAACAAACCAACAAACCAAATCAACCAAACAAAAAAAAGCATTAAAAAATCTGTTATCAATTAAACACAATTTTAAAACTTTTAAAAGACATTTTTTGTTTATAAGCTCAAATTTACAAAGGGAAGTATTTGGGGTTCATAAAAAAATCTGCCTCAGATGTCTACTATCCAGCAGGAATATTCAAACAACTATACAGTAATTACTAAATTTGTGAGCATGTGCATCACTGGTCTCAGGACTGCTCAAGTATAACTCTTAGACTTGTCAATAGTTTGAAATTTTCTGAGACCAGTGCTGTAGATCTGTGGTTTAGAAGATATTATCTACCTTCTGGTCTAGCTTATGACATTAAATTCCCTGTGTCCCTGCACTTCTCAGGGCAGCAGTGGAGTTGAGAATGAAGGAATGAAGAACAAAAGCAAAGGATGGGGGAAGGTGTTTTAAATTTTGTCTTTCATTTCTCACTATTTTCTTCTATTTTAAATGGCAATAAATTAAATTAATAAGGCAAGTCTGTTTTGCCCATGACAGTAATTGGTAGGTGATATTCCTTTCTTTATCCTGACCCACAAGTTTTTTCATGTTATTTTCTCCCCCTGCCCTGTTGAGGAGGGGAAGTGAGAGAGCAGCTAGGTGGGCATCTGGTAGCCAGCCAGGGACAATCCACTTGAAACTTAAACTCAGATATGAGTGATTTGTGAAACTCACGAGTGTTGTGGGTTTTGGGGAGTTTTTCCAAGGCTGGACAGACCAGAGGCCATAAAGCTGTTAAACACTATAGATCTAACAAACTTTGCACAGGATTCCCACGCCAGGGTTTATCAAACATATTCCATAGACTGTTAATTGTATTCTGGAATAGTGAACATGCTGATACTGACTGTCCTAAATATGCTTTTCCTAAAATAAGAAATTCACACTCATGGCATAGTAAAAAGAACCTGAAATGTGTACTTAATATTTATATTTGATTTAGCCCTTGGTTTCACTTAAAGACACATAAATTTTTATTTAAATAGAGATATAAAAATTTAAGTTCTTTTGGAAGAAAAAACATGGCAATCAAAGATAATTTTCCACAGCAGGCAGATCTTTCACTATGTGAAATAAATGGGAAAACTGGTATCTCTTTAGGTGAATCGCCACTTAGGCCCAAATCTGTAACAGTATATGAGAATAAATTCAATATATTTTGTTTAATACTCAGTAGACCCTGAAAAATTGTGCTCATCCATGAGGCATAAAGATAAAAATATACATTTTAAATTAAAATATAGATGCCTTAATTAGAAAAGGCATTTTCATGGACCCAGAGCTTGTTATCTAAAAAGGATATCAATTCTCCTTAGCTAGAATTTCAGGATAGGTGTGACAAGACACTAAGTGAAAATGAGGGGTGAAATAAAAAGGAAAAATGCTCGCATAGCAAACTTTGTCACCCTAAGAAAAACATGAGAAGTCCAAGTGTTACTTTAATACTTGTGTTTCTTCAGATAAATTGATTTGTCTTTCACACAGCTTTCAGTACAACAAAATATACTTTTTAAAATATGTAATATCTTATTTGTGTCATCATGGTTAGCCCAATTTTGGAAAAGTACTGGGTTTTACATTTTTACCTTATCACTCATAAAACAGGTTTGGGTTGAATATAATTTTTTTTGAAATAACACCCTCAATGACTCAAAATGGTAGTGTACCTGCATTCATTTGAGCTTTTGCTTCCATGTCTTAATCTTGTTCTTTCCCAGCACAATATCAATAACTTGGAAGGGAGGCAAAAGTTATGCCCTTGGCTTTAACAAAATGAAGTAATTGGAGTATTAAAAGCACAACACTGGAATAACAAGATAACCTGTGTTAATTTTTCTAGTTCAGTTAAAGCTTGGTAGCAAAACTAAGGTGTTGCAGTATATCACACCAATCTTCCCCTGATCAAAAGAAGTTTCTAAGCTTTCTGTGTAATCATATTTTTGTGGCTTTTAGTCTTAGAAGAATATTAACGTGAATCCTGGGAACTCTCCGTTATCCTGAGTTGAAGGAGATCTCCACTTCTGTTAATTTCTTTGCTGCCTTTCTCTTCTTAATCTGTTAGCCACCAAAAAAAAATTCCATATGCTGGGTTAAATTCAAAACTTCTGGTAAGAAAGTTTAAAATTCACTATATTCACCTGTATCTCATTGAAAAGTCTACTCATGTATTGTTACCCTGCATTGTAAAGCTACCCTGAAGGGCAGGTGGAGTAGGCTGGAAAAGAAAACCATTAACAGAGGAAAAGAAGACAGGAAGAAAATGAGAAAATCGTAATTTGAACAACAGAAAAAACAGTTTTTCTTTTTGTTTTTATTGTATGTTCTAATCCACACAATGATTACCTTGAGCACTCAGCACTGGAGAAAATCCAGATTCAAAATCAGCCTTGGAGTTTTATCCCAAGCCCATCTCTAGTCCAAATAGAGACTTCAGTGACCCTTCTGTGCCATCCTGGATCCTCCCACTATTCTTACAGATGCAGAGAGTACAAAAATAAATTTTAATTTTCAGTCCTGAAAAGCCTGCCAGAACTAATACAACAAATTACGGGGTTAACAGCTGTTGTGCTCCTCACCATGGCACGCAGGAGTGACATGACTGCTGACTTCCCCAAGGCATGCTGCCGTTCTCTGAATGATAACTAACAGCACTGGGGGGAGGACAGTTGCCCAGGCTGTCAGCAGGCTTTGACCACTCAGCCCAAACCCAATACAATCATTTGAGTGAAACATCAGTGATCTAAGAAACACATCTGTGTCTTTAATTACTAGCTTGGATAAAAACAATAGAGACCATATTAGTATGCTGGCTGTGGAGACATAAATGCTCATTATAAAATGTTAAAATGTAATAGAAAAAAAAGAAGAAATGGCTTGTGGTTAACAGGATTCCTCCGGGCGATTGAAATCAAAAATTAATTATTTACCTTGGTGGAATTAATTACTTTCTTCCCTGCTTTTAACTGAAATGCTTCTTTTTAATTTATTAATCATTAATTAATTAATTTTGGGGTAATAGATGTTTAATATCTTTCCAAAGAGTGCAATTAAACATAAACGAGAGGATTTCAGTTTGTATTTGTGCATCTGTTTTTCTCTTCACCAAGATGTTGAAGCACACTTTTGCAATTTTGTTGGTATTATCATCATCCTTTTTGCTTTCTTTTTATTGTCTAGTGATGCTGCTCCTCTGTGTTCGAGGCAATGAATGTCTATAGCAAAAAAATATGGACTTTGCCTTCAGAAGAAAATTTAAATAAAGATGAAGAACCCAAGTGGAAGGCTTTCCTAAGGTACAACTTCTGTGAACTTCTGAGTGGTTAAAAATGAAACTTTCAGAATGAAACACATATGATCCTACAAATGCTGGAATTTCAAGGGAAGAAGACAGCAGGACTGATATTGAGTCAATGCAATTTAATTTTTTTTCATAACTCCTGCACCCCTCATTGTCTTCCACGAGTCATGTAGTTCTACTGATTTCTTTCATGTCTTCGTTTTTCCCTGCTACGCCTTCATCTGTTCATTTGAAAGATCATCCTAAACTAGACTCAGTAAAGAACACAGCCAAAATATATGAAGCTTTAACTACCACAAGTCCTCAATAGGATTAGAATACTTTAACTGTCACAGCTATGCAACACAGGATATGGAATATTCAACTCTCTCCAACTTCAACACACATATATATAGATTTACTTTGACAGTATTCATAATAATATATTTAAAATATTACTCATGTTACTCAGGAGGCCCATAGAATTAGGGGATTTATTAATATATAGCTCTATCAGACACATTGTTGATCATAAAAATCCCATATGAATAATATCTTGCTTTCTTGAAGGATAGTATCATTTATATTATCATGTTCACATAATTGCTATACTATATGGTGAGCAAGACAATGTATATATTTGTGTGCACACGAGTAAGTATGTAGACAGATATATACACATAGGAGCTTTTCACAGCTCCCCAGAAAATACCTGATCATCATCTCTAGCCTCTAGACACCATTTTTAGATCCTTCTTCACTGTCAAGTCTGAACAACGTCTGTCTAAAATCATTATCAAAAACCAGTATGACACAAATCTTCGCTCAAACCATTTCATTATGCTACATAATTAGACAGCATTATGTGAATCCTGTCATATTTATTATGAATAGTATTAGACATTCAAAATAGGCATCTGAATGTTCTTATGACACCTAGCACCTTTCCCTTCAATGAGTGTGCAACTGTAACTTCCTTTTCATAAGCACAGTGCACTCAGAGAGTATCCAAGAAATGCCTGTCTAATTTTAACCTGTCAAAGAAAGAGATCAGTTGAGTGAAATGCTGAATTGATACCAATATTACCTGAAAGTTTCATTCAATTAAAAGATTTAGAGGAAAAAATATCAAATTACTTTTTTGTTTTAAATTATTAATATCTAGATAATTTATTCAGTTCTGGCTTCATCTTGCTCTGTAAATAAATGAGAAAAGACTCTAGTTCATTAGTCAATCCAAGAAAGTCACATTTTTTTGTCTTTTAACTGTACAATTCACTGCTTCACCACAAATCTGTGCTTCATTAAGATCAAGTTGTAGAGCATGTGATTTTTTTCCAGTAATGGTGTCGTTTGCCAGCTCACAAAGGAGATGTTGTGCACAAAGCAGAACTAAAGAGACCAAATCTGAATCCTTGAGTTGCTTTTTTTTGTTCTTTACTAAACTAGAAGTAATCCAGTGTAACAAGCCAATCTGCTTCCTCTTCATGGATACTTTAGCAATGAATGATTGATGTTATTTTCCTCAACCTTTTTGGGAATTTCAGGCAACTGAAGGGTATGATCTACCTTGTCATATGTCACAGGCAGGTAAAATAGCAATATTGCATTATATCCCATTGGGGGTGCTATTAGAGAGAAAATGAGAAATTATATATGTGCTGTAATATATGCCAAGGTAGCATTTGCAGCAGTTAATAGACAGAAGATTAAAGTATAGAGAGCTGGAAAGATACCAGCTTTCACAGGTCCTGTTAATAATTCTTGCTTCTTGTCACAGCATTATCACTCTGCAAGAATTCCAGGATATGACTGCTCTAAGACCTTGTCCTCCCCCTTAAGATACAGATTACATAATAACACTCTTTCCAGCTCAGCTTGATGGACAAATTTCGACTCTATCTCTTTTTCTTTAACTTGCCCTAACTTGTGCCAGCCTTATAAATATTGAAGGAATTGGTAGACCTAAAATGAAATCTACCAACTTCATCTGGTTTGCAAGCATGAGAGAGTGCCCCTCTTCTCTGTCTGCTTTGTTGCTGTGAACAAAACCAAAAACCAGTGTGAATTGCAAGCACACCTCTCTTGAAATTCAGTGGTGTCAGTGTGGGTGCCAATGCAATCTGCATATTTGAACAACTTCAAAGGATTAAAAAGCGAATAGAGTGTCTTTTAGTCTTAAATCAGTCACATTATCATCAGTCTGCTTTAGGTTCCCATCTTTGCCTGCTTTTTCATTGAATTCCAGGTAGGACACTTCCTATTCTTTCCTCTTTTTCCTAAAAGCAGCTGCATGAACATTGAAACATATGAGGAAAACATCCCCTTTCTTGTACCCAGAACAAAAGCAACCTCTAAAAGCATGAAAAATCGCTACAGTGAAAGTCTTGACCAAAGTCTACATGTCTGGTACAGCGCACATTAAATTTCCCAGAAGAAAGAAAACTGTTTATATTCTTATTGCCATACAGATAAACACACAACAGAGAACCTAGGTGTAAATACTCCATTGAGGAAAATTTAGTCATCAGATTTGAAGAAAACTCTGTTTACTAAGTGTGACCTGAGATGCCTCAGGGCCTGCCATTTCAGCAAAATTTTGTTGCATTTTCTTGAAGATGCTAGCAAGGCCAAAGGTGTTCTCTGGCATCAGAGTAAAACCAGTATCAAATCCCTGTGCTGTGGCACAAATTGATGCTGGAGTGTCTCCATAGAACTGCTGCAGTAACAGCCACATAATGTAATAAGCATGTAATAAATATTTTATAAATAATACTACTTTAGATACTCCCTCCCCCCCAAATCTTCTCACTTAAAACTTTCTGTAGGGTATTTATTCTTCTGCTTTATTAAAAATCACCACATCTCACAGAATGCTGCAAAAATTGGAAAAGTTCCAAAATATTTATTAAAATGTCCTGTATTGGACAGCTTTATGCAAGCTGGTTTTAATACAACTTAGAATAGAGGGACTTGTCTATAAAAAATCTTCATGATGTATACTATGGAAAAAAATGACCTTCCCCTTGAATGAATCCATGTTGTCAGTCTTCCCAGCAAACTTCACTCCTTCCATACATATGTGTGGGGGTATGTGTTTAGAACAATGTACAAAAAGTGGTCCTTAAGCAAGGCAATCTCAACTCAAAATAAAATAAAAATATAAAAGTAGCAAGGTTCCTGTAAATGATAAATTAAAAAAAAAAACCAAAACTGAACAAACAACAAAACCAAAAAGAGGTTGCATTGAAGAAATTTAGGTCATTAAAAGCAAAAAGTAGCTTAATAAAGAGCTGTATGCAATAAATTTAAAGTAAATGAATGTCAGGTTTTTTATGTGAAAGTCCCAAGATATATTTGTGAACTTGGAAATTTCGTGATATTTGATAATCCTGTTTTGTAAACCAGAGGATATTTTTAAATTTATTAATCTTCTTTCAGAAGTTCTACATAAAGCTAGAAGCAGGATTTCTTATAGATGTTAAAACTAGGTCGCTGCAAATTCTAACCAGAAGTTTTCTGGGTAGTTGGAGCACTTCTAAGCAGTCTGTTCTGTGTAGATTCTCTAGTTTTTAATAATACTTGAGTTATAATGCTGGTTTTGCTTCAATTTGGAAAGTTGTGTTGGAGATTTACAGAGTATTCCCAAACACAAGCATCTAATGCTTTCTGGGATATCCTTATACCTGATACAGTCAGAGAGGGCCCTTCTGTTATGGTAGCTGGAGACTAGGCAGGAAACTAGGATAGCACAAATATTAGTACAGTCCCTGCTCAGGCAAGTAAATCACGCAAAAATCTCCCTCCTACTTCTAACCAAGTTTTTATGAAACTTAAAGAAACCTAATATATCTGAAACTTTTGTCTGTCAAATTTTGTTTAAATCTGTCAACACTTTCAAATACATAGTTTTTGAAAACACAGGCATGATGGTGTCCCAAGACTCATTTTCTTATGAAATCATGTTCAAATGCCACACTGAAATAAAGTGTAAACGCTCCAACCCACAAATGTTAGATTAGGAACAAGCATGAGGAAATAAGCTCCATTGAACTTCTAGGGGTTCACCATGAACTGCAGATGCCCCTCGAACATCTGAATAGTCTTAGCAAACTGCAGATGCTCACATAGAACTGCAACAGCAGCCCAAGAACCAGTTGGAGTCTCATGGGTCTTTGCTTGGTTTTCTTTTTCATTTTCTTTACAAAACAGCGAATATCTCACATTCAGTGTCTATCCTCACACCGCTTGTTGCTCAGACAAGACTGCCTGAACTATTAGTATAAAAAAATACCCTTTAAGGGTGCTTGCTCCTGAAAAGCTTATGCCACATGTATTTTGATCTATTGCTTAAGTATGGAAAATACACCTTCACTTTTGTTAGGTTCCCAGGTGGACAGAACATCCTACAAGATGTGATGGTTATGTTATCATCAATGACTTTATTTTCACAAGAGATCCATGCCTCCTGTTCACTAACACCTTGTAACGTAAATAACAGCTGACATCCACTGCTGACTCTCCATGATCCCCAGCAATACTCTGTAGCTTTGTTAACTCAGCTATGTTATTTGCTATTTTATTTTGAAGAATTTTTTTTAAAGGAGATGTTGTTAACCTACCTTGATGTGTGACTCACTTGTTACCCTGACCTAGACAGCATTACTGGTGTATGTATGTGCTGGCTTTTTCAGAGCATTGACACAGAAAGAGGCAATTATCTCTGTACACCACCAATTAATTGATTAGCAAGATATATTGCAATATGAAAAAAACAAAAAACAAATAAAACCACAAAAGTCAAACCAAACAAAAAACCAAACTAAACCAACCAACCAAAAACAACAAAAAACAAACAGAGAAAACACACACACACACACAAAAAAAAAAAGCCCAACCACTAAAATAGTCATTTTTCCATAGTTCCAGTTCTCTTCCTATGGTTTGGAAGGTGAAACTAAATAACACACAAAAAACCTGATTGCTTCTGAAGCAAGAAGCTGCAGGCTGTTTTATGGGAATCTTTAACCATAAACCACATACCGAGCCCTGTAATTTGCTTACACTGCTTACTGGGAAGATGGTGTCCCAGGGAGTTTACCCTGACATTCAAAGGGTTCCAAAGACTCCTAATTATTTCCAGAATATTGACAAAATATATGTATAGAAGCAAATTGAATAGGAAAAACAGAATTCCCAAAACCACTATTTACTTTACCAGAAGGAGAAAGGATTACTTTTTTTTGCTTATCACTGTTTTACAAGATGTGAGTACAACTCATTTTCATCAGACTTTCTGAATTTTAGACTGGGCTGACAAAGTGGAAAAGGAAAAGAAAAATCTCTGAATCTTACTGCTATACATGAGAGACTTAAATTTTTAGTCTTAAGTTTTACTCACTATAACAAGAAAGAAAATAAAAGACAAAAAGCCACTGTTTTCTTCACTTCCTTGTGCCAGTAATAGCAGCTTCTGTTTTCTACACAGCAGATGATTGTTAATTTCTTCCATTTTTCTTATGTTTTGCTGTTAACAAATCCCCTTTATACTCCTCCCAGACTTAAAGATCCTATATTTTATTTTAAAACTTCCAGTCTTACTAATATTTGTTTTAAACAAAATCATATCTCATTTCCTTTTAAAACTCTGAAAAGTCATCAACACTCATTCTGTTTTTCCCAGGCTGTGGCTTCAGACCATTCCACAAGAATGAGGGCTTGGTAACCAACTTTATAGAGAGTAATTTGGATAATTAATGTAAACAGACATAAATATTATGTAATGTTTAAAAACATTATAATAACAGTAGAACTATGGAGAGAGATCCTAAATCAACTGAATTGCCCTCTGGAGATGCCTATCTCTTTCATGGAACCTTGGATAACTGGAAACAACTCCAGCTGCCCCAGTTAAGTGCTTAAGAGTTAAGTGGGATGAATCCTGTCCCTGTCCTAAGGGTTTCCTACTGAAACACAAATGTTTTTCAAATGGTCTATAAAAGTAGAGGTATATAACAAAATCTTTCTTACTTGATCTTTGCTGGAAAAAAAAACTTTACCAGGTTGGAAAACAGGTTAGGGCATGTGATTAATGGGGCACAATGAGGTCCCAAGTCTTCAATGACCAATTTACATAGCTGAAGACTGGGTCTTTTGTCATTAGATGTTTCCCGCATTGATATTTCTCAAGAATAAATTATTTTAGCAACTTTTCCCTGATATTTGTCAGATAATAATTTATCTGGTTTTTTTGGACATGCAAAAGAAAAAAACATTTTTGAAAACAATAAAGTACTAATCTCTGAAATTCTCTGCAAATTAAAGCCTTATTTTGATGTGTCTCAGTTGATGCTCAGAAGAACATAGAACACTGATTTAAAATATTCTGACTCTACCAACCCAAGGGGTTTTTTTTGCATCTGATTGTCTGCAGCACTTTGGTCAGTTGTAAGTAAGAAAATGTTTTCTGGAGAGACTTCTTATGCACAGATTCTAAGCTACAGACTTACTCTGCAGTCAAGACAAGACTGCATGAATCACCTTTTCTTCCTACTTCTTTTTTTCTCTGGCTCTCCAAAAAGATCTGTTTCTCTCACAGACCCAGAGCTTGGGAATTCACATTCTTTACTCTAGTTGTGTTTTCTTATGTATTGAATTTCTTTACTTCTATTGCCGTCACATGAAAGTTTGGTGACATACAACTATTTTTAAGAATATACTGGATGACCAGACATTAGTACTAATGCTACATTCAGAGATTTTGTATCATTTTCATAAGGATGATGAGAACCCATGAATAGGCTAATCTAAATACACATATGCTATATTCTGATAAACATTTCATGAGTTTCAAAGATGAGAGATCTCTCAGTTATCCTACTGGTAATGCTACAGTTAAATTTCAGACGGAGATGACAAGATCATGCAAGACAACTTTTGTTCCCCAAAGCTGTGACTAATTCACTTCAACTCAGGTAGCTGCATTCCAGATCAGTAATTAGTACTCTGGTTTGGGGTTTTTTTGGGTGGAGAAGTTTTTCAATTTTTACCAGTATTTTGAACTGTTGGCAAAGGCAAAATAAAAATTCAAATTTCAAGGGAAACATACTTATTAGTATTCCCATTTTAATATAGCTACACCATTTAAATAGTCACAGTCTACCTAAATGCTATCTGAAAACCTATGCAAAACATAGGTTTTTTTCAAGGTATAATTAACTCCCATGCCTGTATTTGACATTGTGGTTGAATTTTAATAAATCTGAACAAAGCAAACAAACAAACCAACCAAAAAAAAGAGGAAAGGTTTAGGTTTTGGTGGAGAGAAACAGTTCAGTGAAAAGTTACTCTCATCCACTAGAACTTTATTTATACCAGTAAGGGTTCGCAAGATGCCCATTAGCAGAGAGGGCTTCAATCACACAGTCTCCCCCTCCCCTCCACACCCTGTGCTGTACAAGCCTTTACTTCTGCACTGGGAGATCTTCTGTACAGGCTGCCCACCCCAACAAGGATCTGCTTGGCACAAAGACTGAGGTCTGCCTGGAAAAAGCTCTAGGTAAAATGACTAAGGAAAGGGTCTTATTAGGCTTTTCATTATTAGAATGCGTATTAAAATGCACCATGATGTCAGGGTCTTATAGCCTTGTGATATAAGGCTGCATCATTATTCTAATTTCAAAATAAAAGGTTACTCTGCTGTCCTCCTTCTTGGGCTTTGTACATTCTGTCTATGCATAAGGTCTGAAATTGCTCATTTGATATTGTTGGTATTTGCTTTTAGAAATCTACTGAAGGCACAACAACTACAAATATCCTATTAGGCAAGGAATGAGTTAAATACTGTGTTGGACTCAAAGTAGAAATGATTGTATCAGCTGAAGTCTATGTCAAATATGATGTGATTTGCAGAGCTGCACGTGAGAATGTCAACCTTCTTTGTTCCCCTTTGTAGTTTAGTGACAGTGACTTTATACCGTCTAGCAGCAGTGTCATGAATATTCTCAGGAGTAGGTGGATGGCATATTCATTGAGAGCTGTACAGTGGATTGCATACAAAACCAACAATATTTTTGAATAATGTTAGTAAAACTGTGATATATCTGCCACTACTTTCCATATTTTAAACTCATTTGTCTCCATTTGAATCTTAGCTATGTTTATCAGAAGCTCTTCTTTTAGCTATGATAGCATTATTTTCCCAGCAAAAATCTCTGAATTTGTTGAAAGAAATATATTTTAACCTGAAATAACCCCATTGCTATATAAACAAGTGACATAGCAGCAAAAAAGCTTAATTGCTCTTACATATATTTTTGTTCAAAATAAGTGTCCTTTGGGTCAATTAGCAACCTTAAATGTAGCATCCACAGGAACTCTGAAAAAAGCAGGTTCCGTCTAAAGAAGACATGAATTGTCTGTCCAATCTGGCAATCTATATAAAAACCATTTAGCAAAACCAAAATGATCCAGTTCTGGTTTACTCTGTAATTTAAGACATTATAACGAGAAATCACCCCAGAAGTGGTTTGGCAGATAAATACGAGGAATGCACTTGTGGTTTTAATGTAAACCTATAACACAGGAAAAGTGTTTTCTATTTTTGGTCTGGGCACTGACTTCTTCAGTACCCATGGGTGACTTACAGTTCCTGAAAGGTGAGTGTCCAGGGATCCCAGCAAGCTCATCTGAGATGTGGTCGCTCACCCTTTGTGAAAAAAATCCCTCGCCTTCTCTATAATTTAGTTTTTCTGTCTATGAAATGATGCTTTGAGATGGTCACTTTGGGGTTGAGCACCCATTATTTTATCTTTTTTAACAGTTCACCCAGGGCACACGAGTAGAATAAAATGGGCACAATAGTAAATAAAATCTTCACACAAATTCTCACTATCTATTAATATCACTACAAACACAAGATGTGCTGTTGATTCCCCAATAAAAACTTCGGTGTTATTTTCAATCATTGCTCATAGCAGTGGGTTTATGTCCTTTCAGCAAGCTTGTACTTCAGGAATAAAGCTCTTCTCCCAACTCCTCAGAAGAGCAATTGAGAAATGATGCATTAGGATTACAATTGTTTATAGTAATTAGGTGAAATGGTGCATTAGGGTTACAACCACCCTCTTGTGAACATCTTTCATGTCTGAATTCTCTAGAACAGCTCTTTCTTAGGATAATAATTCTTATAGCAACTCTTTAATACAATTTTGTTTTCAGTGTTCAGTTCACATATATGCCGTACATATGGTATTGCACATTTACAAACGTACTCTCGCTATCACACACACACAGAGTGTAGGTGCATTTGTAGCTGTACACACAAATAAAAAGATATAATTTTAGCTAGTAATGAAAAATGGGATATCTCTGGAGTACCTATTCTAGCTTTCTTATCAATTTTACTATAGATACAGGATTATTTAATCTGCTAGAAATTAATTTACATTGCACTATTAACATAACTCCAACACAGCAACCTATGACAACAGATGAGTATCTTGTCAGTACCTAGAAATCTTTCTGATGTTCCTTTCTCAAGACTCTCATCTTTATTTTGAGGTGTCAATGGAAAAATTACAAATATAGAACATTTTGTCAGTTTTGAGATTTTAAAACTTCCTCATCACCCTCTCAAAAGACTGTCACAGCTGTAGTAACCCTTATCAGTAAACATCTTAAAATATGGAACAATTTTTTTTAAATTGTGAAACACTTACTCCAAAACCTAGTCTAAATCACTTCAGTGGTTGATATAAGTCTCCCCAGAGAAAAACATTATTAATAAATGTAATTAATTTGGTGAGGCAATATATAAAAAGATATGCAACAGTGAACTCATTAATTTCTGTTGAAATAATTATTTACAAATATTCACCTGTTTTCCCAAGGCATATTAATGAGCTGGAAAAAATGTTTACATTGTATGATTGGCTGAAAAACAGCTATGGGCTTTTGCCTTCAAAAATAGTACTCTTTTTCATGCTTTGAAACAGAAATGCTAACTTGATTGCACCTGAGTTAATGCAAAAAACTGCAGTTTTCAGTCTGCCCAAATTACTAATAGATTTACATAAACAATATTAAATAGGCTAGAAAAAGAATATCTGTCAGAAAATGCCATTTTGTCAATTCATTTTAAAGTAGTATCTTCATTGGTAAGGGTGCCTACAGCTAATTTTTGAAAGGGTTGAAAATTGACTTAAGTTTCAGTTTTTTATGCCTGAGATATGTTTGCATTTGTTTCACCAAGAGAATTTTTGTTGATTCTATATAATTTTTTTCTGTAAATCTTGTATTATTTTCATGGTTTTGCAGTTTAGGCTATTTTCTGAGAATATTTTATCCCTGTTTTCTAGACTTTTCTTAAAGTAAACTGCTCCATCAATAACATGCAAGAGATGAGAAAGAGTTCCTTTGACTAATGCTTTCTTTCAGAAGGTATCAATTTACTAACTCCATAGAGAATTTCTGCATAGATTGAAAATCTCAACACTCTCAAATGTTGAAACCAACATTTGAAAAGCATATTTTAATTGTATCCTTTCACCATCATTATCCAAAATATTCCTTACACATAATTCTGTCTTTCCATTCAGTGACTACTGTGAGTTGACAGTATGAAAGTTTCTTTCTTTCTTTCTTTCTTTTTTTCATTTTTGGCTTCCTGCTATATGTTACCAATTTTCTGGCATTTGCTCAGATAATTTTATTTGGGGAATGTTGACCCAAGATCAAATCATGTTAATGGACTTCATCAAGGGTGAGATTCAGTTGCCTTAATGCAGGCACCTCATTTTTACCCACTTCTACCCTCTAGGGTATCCAGAATATCTGCAAAGAACTGGCAGATAGGTCATGGGCCCCTCAGGATACCCATGCGTTTCTGGAGAGCCTGATGAAGGTCTGAGACACATCCTTAGAGGAAAACCCTAAACTAAGGAAGAAACAACATCCCCAATTGTTTTCTCACAACATATATTTTTGAATCTCTTACTGAAAATGTGCAATGCCATAATTTTGTCTGTTTTGCAATGTGTAATTATATTTTTAAGGTTCTTTGCTGATTCTTCAGATTTTAGTGTTATTTAAGGAAATGCAATCCTTGTGGAAGCACCCAAATCACATGTAATGCTGATGTCAGTGATGACATAGATACTAGAGCAAGCAATAAAATAGAGAATCTCACTAATATGGATTTCACCATGTTTATAAAATAAAACAGAACCTTCACAGTCTCTTTACAGTCAGTCTTCCCCCCCTAAAATTTTTCAGCATTACGAGGTCATATAATGAGATAGTGCTGTAGGATTGTGTTCACTAAAACAGAAAGCCACAGTTACAGAAAGGTTTATGTTAGTAAAAATAAAACAAGACACAGGAGAACTGTTTGCAGATAAAGTATCATTAAGTCACTTATCCATAAAGGCAGTAAGTGACAGCAATAGAAGGTAGAAAACAAGAGATCAGGGTGTAATAAAAGTAAGCCACACTATTTTTGTAGAGTTTCAACATATGTACTGTATGTTTTATGAATTTTAAGCATGAATGGAATTCTGTGCTTGCCTAATTGGGGCTTCAGATTGGCTATGGGCCAGTCAGGACTATAGGGACTCAAAGGCTAATAACATTACAAACCAGTCTATGTTCTACACTGCTCACTATCCATTTTTAGAAAATGAACAGAAAATTTGGGACAGCTATGGTGTGTTGAAGTTTTCTCTTGACATTTGAAGCTAGATGCTCTATATGTCTTGTTTTGGTGTCAGTTACTGCAATTTCAAATAATCCTCTGAAAAAGTAATGGATTTTAACCTGTATTGAAGATGTCAATGACTCTGAAAGTGGGTATAGACTTTGCCAGAAAATTTGGGGTTGGGATTTTAATTAAGATGATGTATAAATAAAAAGAAAGTAGGTTCTTGGAGATGCATTCTGTTTATCCAAAGTAATAAGACTTGAAGGGGTACTAGAGGTATTAAATACTAAAACTGTTGTAGTTGTAAGGTTTTTTTTAATGCAGCTATTTCTTAAACGCCATTTCAGAGCATTGATTTTGTCTTAAATCCAGCTTTCATTGGAAACAAGGAAACCCAGTTTTCAGAAAACTGAAAATTCATACAACTAGAAATAGCAAGATTATGAATTTTAACATTTTATAAAAATTACAAGTATTTTCATGAGCAGCAAAGCTAACAAACCAATTTCCTACGTCTTTATATCTTATGGATGCCTTATCCATTGTCCCACAAGGTTTGATGTTCACGGCAGTTTTCTCCCACACAGAATCTTTTCTGTCTGATAAACTATTTGAGTTCACAGTAACACAGGATACTTTCATGAACTTAATCCTACATACAACACACAAACGTGCTAACAGCAGAAATCTCATAACTGTCAAATCCTTAGGAACTTAGTTTTATGCATCTAATCGCACACACATTTGTTCTTCAATGTCTGACCCTAATTTTAATTCATTGTGTTGCATTGTAACTATACCCAAGTCATTTCTGGGTTTTCCAAATCAGTCTCTTGAATAGTGTTCTTTAGAGAGCTAAAACAATTTTGGCTGATTGCAGTACTTTGTTTACAGTAAAGATCATAGTAAAGAACAGGAAGGAAAGAAATACACATTTTTAAATTTTTTTTTCACCAAAGTATATTCAAACAAAAAGTAAAATCTGAAAAAGCTAAAATGCTGGAAAGGGAAAATACTGAAGGTGCAGCCAAGGCAGTCTCCTGTGGCTCTCAGATGAACAGCATTTGTCCTAAGGCTAGAGGACTTAATTGCAAAGATCAACAAATAGTTCTTCCTTTTTCTCTACTGTAGCATACTGTCAAAATGTTAATTCAGCTGGATTTTTTCACTGACTGTGGCTGTTCAGAACAGTGCAACACAAGCTATGTACTGTACATTGCAATGGAGTTCCAACATGAAAGCAGGAGCAAAGAACACTCTTGGAAGGTAGAGCAAACATGGAAAAGTCAATTTTAGTTTAGGCATTAATGTCATTGTTCTGTGGATATCATCTCTAAACACATATCAGGGATATGACTATGTATCTGTAGGAGCAATGGCAATGAGTAAATCAGTATGAGCACAGACTCACTGCTGAGCCATTCATTTGGTATTCAGATACAGCAGGGGCAGGCCAAAGTATCGCTTGGGAAATGATAGCCAGCACACAATGACATTTTCAATCTTCTGCCTGCTCCATCCTGCCCTGAACTTCTCATTACACCTCCCATTTAGCTCATTCAGATTGTATTACTGGTAATGCTAATATTTCCATATTTCCTCCAAAGTGCATTTTAAAGCAATTATTAGAAACTAGCTTCCTATTTCACTTCTCATATCAAAGTCCATCATTTTAATATAATTAAAAAATCCATTGGCAGTCAAGGCGTGCCACAGATGGAACACTAATCAGTTCATATTTTCCTGATGAGAGCTATGTTTCTGCTCAATTTTGACCTGAAGAAAGTAAGAAAATGGATAAAATAATTAACCCTCCCCTGTGTTCCATGAGATTGGGAAGAGATGACAGAGTATGAACAGGCATTATGACTTGAGAGATGCAGAAACAGCACAATGACTACTCTGTACATGGCAATGACACAGAAAAAGATGACAGGATTAATTACATCCTCTCCACATGATCTCACAAATCTTCTCTTTCTGGAAGCCTCAAGAACTGTTAATTTGAAATCTGAAAGTTTGGTGAATTTTGTGGGTATTTCTGGTTTAGTTTAGAAAGAAAGATAAATCAAAAATTCTTTAGCTATCACTGAAAGGTAGCACACAATGTTGTGCAGGGATTTTTTTTAAAGTTTCACGATATTTGCCTTTCAAAATCCCTTCTGTTTTCATGTGTGGGAAAATATGCAATCAAGGAACAGGCAGTTAAACACTGAGTAAAATGATACCAGTAATAAATCTTGGGTATACAGAATGAATCTTAAGCCTGGGGTAAAATAGTAATACATTACCTGGTCAGATACAGAAGCAATCCAGTAGGATGAAACAGAGTAAAACAAATCCTGGAAATACTCAGTGAAAAAGGTTATAAAACGAGCACTTTTCTCTAGTGTCTTGAAAGTCAGGATATCAGAGTTAGAGTTGAAATGAGTTAGGCTAAAACATCTATCAGAATTGAGATTCCTGGAGTCTCTGTGGGCAGATCAGGACATTTAAAAGAAGTGGGCCAAGCATCAAGAAAGGACTATATTGTCAACATCATTAACAATCATGGCTTTACCACTGGCTTCTCACTTTTAATTATAAAGAGATAAGAAAATAGTCGAACTCGAGGAAAAAACCCTTTTATTCCACTATTTAGACAGCTGTAAACTTTCCAGTTCATACTCTTAAAGCAAGTTCCAAATGAAAAACAACTCATGAGCTGCTTCCCAATTCACAAATAGAGCTTCCAGGAGAGGGCTCCAAAGTAGCGCTAGTACTCAAGGGAAACTGCCCAAATGTCACTGTCCAAATTTGAGAAACGGTTAATTAGTTTTAATTAATTATAGGTCTCATGCCCTTCTGCCTAAAATTTGAGTGTGACTTACATTAAGATGGAAAAATGAAAGCTATGAGCTAACATGGGCTGTTAATGTTTTGACTTAGAATAATATAGCTAAAATGGAAATATGAAAAAAATGGCTAAAAATTGTAGTAAACTCTCATTACTATTTTTAAATAGCATCATATGCATATATAAATAATATAAATGTGTATATAAATAACATAAAGATGATGGTGTAATATAGAATAAAAAACCAATTATCGCCTATGTATTTTCCTAACACATACATTTGTGTGTAAACAAAAGCTGCCAAGTTCTTCTAAGGAAATAGCGAGTAACAAGGCTGTGGTCAACACTTCAACAACTGGAAAGAAGGAAGACCAAGGGATACAGATACACATATGAGATATTTGAAGAGTTTCTAACTAATGACCAAATCAAAATAATAGTTAAACATTCAAATGAAATATAACTTCAAATGCTTCAATGTTTTAAACATTTAATTGAGATCTAGCTTTAATTGAGATGAACTATTTTAAACTATGCCATTTTTTCCTCACTAATTCTATTACTATTGAGTGTAAGATTTGTTTCAAGGGTAGGTATTGAATGGCCAGAATTTGCACTTAGGATATTCAGTCTTAGCCAAACAAATAACATTTAAATTCAAATTTTGTTAGATGTTGAGTGTTTTGATTCTGTATTTAATTTAGGCCCAGCATAGCATCAGAATTAAGCGGAACAAAGATTTAGGTTTGAAATCAGGATCTAGGGTTTGGCTCTGTCTCCAATTAATTGCGTAAAGCTGGCTCAGGGATTTTTAAAAGTCTCTGCTGAACATTGTGAAAGATGGATGAGGTGAAATTCCCAGGCACAAAATATAGAGAAGTATAATATGTTACTGTATAATGTACTAAACTCAAAGACACAGCTTATTCCACTCAGACGCAGCCAAAAGAGCCACTGATGCCAAAAATCCCAAGGAAATATAAGGTTAGTTTTGAATTTTTTGGTTTACTTCCAAATATTTTCCATCTTCAGGCACACAACTAGCCAGAGCCTATAAAAAGTGCAGAAACCTAAACACTGAGCCTGCCATGCTGACCTCCCATTTGTAACACCCTTCATGTGATGGGAAAGGTTTCTCCATGCAGTCCCTCCAGCCTCTGGAGCTGCAGGGGGTGACTGTCTGCTGGACCTCACAGTGAATTTGTCACAAGAATGTACATAGCAGCTTGTACAAGCAGGCCGCAGGGCTTCTCATGAAAGCAAAATGGGACACAAAATGTGCATGCCTGTCATACACTCATCTGTGAGCAACTGCTCAGAGGTGCAAATTTATGTCAGCTGATGCCTGAAGCAAGAGAAAAGCTAAGTCCCTGACCTGGACTTGTGTCCTTCAGGAACAGTATTTCTCTGCCTCTCCAAGGAGTGTTCCTGTCCATACACTTCTCTAGTCTTGAGGAAAGTGCTATTTATATATTTCGGGGTCTTCATGACAGACTCATCTAGTTTTCAGGTGGTACATTTCAAGTGAGTTAATGTACTTCAGTGTTTTGAAAATTCCTTGTAGCAACAAGTACAACAGATGTCCTCCAAGACTGTTTTGTGAAGCATGTGCATTTTATTAATGCTTATCTCATGATTTACAATGCCATACACAATGCTGTGTTACTGAATGGGTGATCTACTAGTCAAAATGCTGAATTTTGAAGAAAAGATACAGATGTTACCATTACAAAAAAAAAAAACCCAAACAAAAAAAAAGCCAGCCAAACCAACCCCTCAAAAAAAACCCCCACAACTATGTCTTTTGAAACATATTTCCTGATACTCATGAATCTCAAGGTTCATTAGTAGAGCCTAAGAAACCTAAGGTATGTTTCTGGGAAAACAGCTATTTCTCTTCAGATGCTTTCAGACTTAAAACCTGACTCATTTAAAATGGTTTCGGATTTTTTCAGTTCATCTGGTCAACCATCTATAAGGGTTGAGTTAATCCATCTGAACCCTTCTGCTCATTCCAAATGCTATTTAACTTTTTGATCTGACAGTTTAATGCTGTCCCATCACAAAATATATGTTCCCACAGAAAACAAACACTTTTCATATTAGCAATAGAGACAACTTCAAGGGATGAGGTTATCATGAGGCAATTACACCGCAGAGGGATTACAGGCACTTATATCATGGTAACCTTATCTTTAGTGTGCCTTATTAAATAATTACAAGACTGCCCCAGCCAAATATAAATACCCATAAGATTCCCGGCCGTGGGCTTATCACTAAATAAAGGTAAATGTTTATGTGAGCCTGGAAACCTCTACCACTTCTGCTAAAGCATCTAAACAAATCTCAGCTTTCCATCTAAATGATGACAAACACTTAATGTTCAGCTGGTCTTGCTCTAACAGGATGTTTGCCATTAGAGTGTGTGACTTGCACAGAAGACTGAGCTCTTGTTCAAAATGTGCAGTTCTTTTTAGATTGGAAAAGATCCCTACAGGTTCACTCACTACACTATGAAGCCCTGCCCAAGTCCTCTGATGTGTATAGGCCTATGCTGATAGAGTTTATATTAAGAATGGCTCTGACTCAGGAAATCATTCTTCACCATTTTGTTTCCAGTGCTGTTTTCAATATCTGTGCTGTCAGTCGCTCTATAACAAACCAAGCCTCCTCATTTGACCCTGTAGAACTGTGTCAGAACTGTGCAATAGTTACTCCTGGAAAAGTAGAAAAAAACAATTTCTATGCATACATATTCAAATTTCAAAACCATTGAATTTGTTGGTTTTTTTTTTTTTTCATCTTCACTTGCAATTAAAATATTAGTGACTGAATTTGCTGGCAAAACTAAATTTTAAGCTTCAGTAATCTAATGCTCACCAAAAATAAATTAACAATGATAGATAATAAATTCACCCTTTCCTAGTTGATTCTATGACCACAACTAAACAAGAAAATAAATTTCTAAATCATCCCAAATATTGATTTTTAATGTGTCCAACCATGTAGTTATATTTCTTTTGAAAAAAATACTTCTTTCTTATATTATGCTAACAATGCCAGTAAAAGGCTATAGTAATAAACCACAGTGTAAACAATGTCTCTAGGTTACTCCAGTTCAGTAGTGAAATTCAGATGCAACATATTTCCAAACTACTTACAGAAAGAGATAAATATTGTGAGAAAGTCACAAGAGCTGGGAATAGTAAATCAACCTGAGTGGCTGGCACTGAGAACAGACTAAGTAAAAGCTGTTTGTGGCAAAAGTTTCCCATGTTCCATGGTGTACATGAACCAGTAGATTTTACAGACTGTACAATGAGAAGAGATTAGGAGCAGAATTCCTTTAGCTATCCCACAGGTGGGAGTGGGGAGAAGAGAAAACTATTCTCATAAATGAGGAACATGGAAAGGGAAAAATATTTCATGTTGTCTTACAGAGTGTAAGAAGCGCAAAATTGTCAGGAGGGAAGTGTTTTGTTAAATGGAGAAGGGCCTCAAAACGTGTTTTTATGTCTTCAGTGGTTTATATCAGTAGATGCTAACACAATTAACCATGTAACCCTAGAAAAAAAATTCTAAATGGTGGGAATTTGCCCCAATAAGCTGTGAAAATTTAACCTGGTTGAAATTTAAATCAAGGTAAAATTATTTGACCCCTTTTGGTTTCCTGTCAACAAATCACTGCCCTCTGGGCATGTGACATACATGAACTTTTCAAGTAGTTCAACATGTTGATACATTTCCCACATCCAGTAGTGATTTGAGGTAAAATGTAACCATTTTATCATCTTCAAGCATAGATCCTACTTGTTAAAATGCATACAAGTTTGCACTTAAAATCTGTTCTGTACCCAAATTTCCACTTTTAAAGTACATATGCTTATTTCATTCTAAGACAAATCTGGTTAGAAGAGGGACATTTATGCATTGTATTTGTTTTTCATAAATCCACTGTGCCTAGAACTGATCAACATATCCTCCTTTAATTGCTTACAGACTGACAACTACTGGTGTATGAATCATTCAGCTTGCTCAGTACAACAATGCAATTTACAGGTCTGTGATTTCTTGTGTCCACTTGTTTTCCTTACCAAAAATAACTCATAGTGTAACAGCAATAATTCTGCCCAGGTTGTTTTGGATTTGTTTTTTTTTTTTTTTTTTCTCCCCCAGTTTCTTGACTAGATTCTACTGCAAGGAAATGTCAGAAATAATTGACTCCTTTGCTTATGTGTTCAACATCACATAAGGAATGTAATAAAGCTTTCCTTGCCTGGAAAAAAAAATATTTTCATAATATTTCTTTTAAGGGATAATTCTGTTTGATTTAAACTAAGATTCCTAAACCTGGGTCATAATCTGATGGTCTTCATATCCTCTCCATGCATACAGTAACAACATTTCCTTATTTATACCATTCTGGAAAGTTAACTTACACCAATAGTAGTCCAATTTCAGTTGAGATTCAGCGGGAGAATGTCCAGTTGACGCTGATACGAAGCACTGAGGAGTAAGGTGCGATTTATTAGCCTGTGACTTTTCATGACTTAACCCTTCTGTGTCTGCAGTAGACCTGTAGCAAAGAATAGCAGCTGAAAGTCTATATGTCTTAGGTAAAACTTGCAGAATTTTGTGTTATGTGTTTGACATCCTTGTGGGTCTAATTTGGTTAGTTCATAGTCTGAATTAGCAGCACCTGCATAGGTGTGTCTCTGTAAAAGGAAACAGTAATCTTCTGATGGCTTTTAGCAGTAATATGCGATCATGACTTCTGTTGGCTCAATTAACTCTGGCTAGTAAAGAATAAAAGTTTTTGTCCATTTGTCAGCTGCCTATCTGATGGAAGAGTAGTGCCATTCACTTGCCTGGATAGTCTCTTTGACTGGTATCTGTAATCTCTTCAGGCTGATGATGCAACTCAGACTATATTTGCCCTATGTATGTAAACATTTTCCTCAGAACAGCCGGCAGTAGGTTGAGGAGGGGAATTTACTTGATAGGGGTATTCATGTAACTGTAGTGAAAAAATCCTCTCCAATAAATAGAAAAAATGCACTTGAATCCTCAAAAAAATCAAAAAAACAAACAAGGAAAATACTGCATGGTTACCTAGCTGACAATGTCCATTTAATCACTAAAACTCCTAATGCATATTTTAAGAAACCAGCATTAAAGTAGGACAATTTATTTTGGATGATGCATAATAAACACATTAAACTTTCAGCATGGTGCCTTTCACAATTCAGTCAAATATGGATTTTTTTCTGTGTTAGCAGCATATTTAGTTCTTTAAAGAACATCCAGTTTCGATGTGTTTCTGTTTTTACATTCACTAGAGACCTGTGCGAGGATCTGGAGTACATGCATGAAGCATTCAGGACCAAATGGACCAAAAAGGTTACAACACTAAGGAGGACACCTAAATTAAACATTTACTCAGCAATGATGTAATCTTGCCCACAAACACAGACAAAAAGATGATTTAAAAAGGGATAAGATGACATCCAGTCTCATAGTTTTTGAAAATGTGGGTTATGAAACAATTTCAGAATATTTATCAGCTAATAATGTGTGCAGGCATCACAAGATACTTTATGCATTTAGACATCTATTTTGAGTTCTAATGCAGCTGTTTATGTAAGTAACTATTCATCAATGTGAATAAAATGTTTTCAAACTGTCTCTCCAAATTTTGGTCATTACAGTATAACAGTTAACACTTTCACTCAAAGGGAGCATTTTGTATAAAATTTATAACAAATCAGTGGTTTTGCAAACATTACCAGATGCTTGCCTCCAGAGCATATATGTGCTGGTTACCTGCAAGATAAACAATCATTCTCTATTTCAACAGTGTGTAGTTTCAAGACAGTTCATTTTTCAGTATCACTGAAGTACAGATTTAAACATGTATAATACACATACTTAAAGCCAGATTTTTAGGAAGACTATTACTTCAAGTGATTAAGCTTTCTTTGACAGCCAAACTTCTTCATTTGAGCTTGAAAGGGGTACTGGGTCATCTGAAGTTTGAGCTTTGAAGGGGCTTGCTAAGAAGTTTTGAAAATCTGGAGATGAACTCAAAAAGTGTGGCTAAATTTATACTTTTGCACTCGGGTATATGGAATGGTGATTGCTGCAAGACCTGTGCCCGAGTTTAATCTAGCTTTAATTTTTAATTCATTATGGATGTGACTTTTAATTTGTGTATTTAAATTAATGGGCTTGTTTAACTTAAGACAGTAAAAGTTAGCTAAACTTACAATCTTCTTTTCCTGGAATCCATCCTTATGGACCTGGGTTTTTTTGCACCCCTTGCTTAAAGGCATCATCTGCTTGGAGAGAAAACTCCACTTAGTCCCAAGCAACAGCTTCCACAGCTCAGCACTATGGGTCCAAATGATCTCAAACCCCTTCACAGAACCGGTGATATGTTTTGTCATTTCACAGATGGATCAAAAATTAGGTGGAAGATGTAAACCTGACTACCTAATTTGGTATCAAGTGTAGTAGTCTGGAGGTAATACTTTTATGCAAGAAGAGACTCAATTCCATTATTTGCAGGAGACTGTCAGAGTCGCTACTGGATTTAAATCAGAGCTTTAGTCATGGAGTCTTTACTCTTGAATTTGCCAGAAATTTAGCCACTCTTCCAGGTGTTTGGGAAATTCCTTTATATTTACTAGGTTCAAAACATATTATCTCAGATTAAACCTGAGAGAAGTATCAGAACATTCATGCATCTCCTGCAGCTGAAACAACCTATCTCCCTGAGGCCAAAAGAGCCAGAACTTCTTCTGTCCATCTTGGGAAGCATTAATTCTTGTTGTCAACTCTTCTGTTCTTTATTTGCTATTGAGCTTGGATACTTTAACATATTTCATCCACTGTGGCCAAAAACTGTTAAATGTTTTAGCACATCAACATAGACTGTATATGGAAAGTGATTTGATTACTAAGTGATCATTCTCATTACAGCAGTTGTTATCAATCATCTCTCTTCAGAAATAAAAAAAAACCCTTTCAAATCTCAATAGTTGGTCAGACTAAAAAGGCATAGAAGGACACTATTGACATGAATTCCTCACCAAAAAAAGAAAAAATCAAAAAAGAAAATTCTTCTATATATAGTCCATGGCAGTGAGGTTAAAGAATACATTTGTCTTGAGTACTGGATCTGCTAGTGCAAGTGTCAGATCTGGTAGTACAAACACAAAAACAAAGGATGCCTAACTTATTTTTCTGTGTAAGGCAAACTGGTACTGTATTTATACTCTAAAGGAGTGAACAGTTGATTAAAACCAGCCTTCATATTTTTCATATGCTTTTAGATCTTTTAAATACACATGTGGAAACAACACTTCATAAACTCTGTTATAATTTAATGACAATTAAATCCCTTTTCTCTTATTAAAAAAAACCTTAAATGAATTCCTTCATGTTCTACTATTGGGTTAGCAGCTTCACACTCATGCAATGCTGTTCAAGCCTTTTCATGCCTCACCTAGCAGTAATAATTCAATTCAATGACTCTGTTGTACTCCACATTGCAGAATGTCAGAATGTGTTTCATGCAATGTCAATCGTGCTAATTTGACAAATTATTTCAGATTCAAATAGTGAGAATTCCTTTGAGGATATTTAAGCCCAAAGCCCAAAATACACATTTGCTTCCCAAAACTCATATTTTTTAACCCCAGAACTAGAATGAGCAATGCCAATTTCACTACAGACGTCAATCAAGTTATGTGGGGACTCTTGACCTCCCTTCCAGGAGGAAAATATACCCACAGCATACAGACTGTATGTTTAAACATCAGAGGACATTGCTAGTTTTAGGATACCGGAAACTCCAAGCTTTGAAGAAATATTCTTGCGTCATACTAAAACCCATAACATGTGAAACCATCTCTACCTCCCTTTAAAAGTTACACGAATTTCATATTTTTAATTATTTTTAGTGTGGTACAAAACTTACTAAAGTCAAATATAACATTTTTAATTCTGAAAGATATATTGATAATTTTGATATTATCAATATTATAATATTAATAATTGTAAGAGGAAAGAAGCTTTTTTTCTATTACTAATTGCTAACTCACATTGCTTATTTAAGAAGGAAGTGGCAAGAGTTTTGCACACTTCATTGACCTCTAATTTAGCTTTCACCAGTTATTGATAGCAAAGATCATCATAAATGCTTAAGTAAAATCACAAAAAAGCCTCAGACTTACAAAATATGCTAAACATCTTAAGCCATGGACTTTTTGCCAAGACAGTTAAATCTTCCTACACTAATTTCCTTTTCTGAAGAAAAGATGTGTCTGAAATAGAGACAAACTGGATAGGAAGTGGAACCTACTTGCCAATGGACAAAACAAATTTATAAATTGGTGGATTTGTATTTTATGGAAGTTAAACAATTCCTTGAGGAGGCAAGAGCAGAAGGGTGAACTACAGAAAGGCAATTTTCATAATAATAAATACATTTTAACTTGCTCATAGCACCATGAATCACCTTTCAATCTTTGGCACTATGAGCAGCAATTGCACAGCCACAAGCATTACTTCTCTCAGAGCCATTGATTCCATATACAGCACTTATATCATCCAGCAGCATGACCCTGAAACACGTGTCATGGGATTTATATCAGATGTTAACATGTAGGAGGTTTCACGGCATAATCAAAAATTGAGACCTGTAAAACTAACCTTAAACAGCATTGACAGATCTGTTGTCCTTTCAGTTCACTCACACCTCATGAAGCTAAGTACAATCACACATATTTAAAAGATCTTTTAAAGATGATAAACACCACATAAGTGTTAAAAAGCCCACTAGGGAGCCATCAATCTGAAGAAGGGAATTTAAGAGAAAGCATACATGTATATGTATAAAACAATCTCAGCTAGAGGGAGCATATGATATATATCTAGCATAATCTCTCCAGATTTGTAAAAAGCCTCACACATCAGACTGAAGGGAAGTTGGTTTCCTCCAGCAGACAGAGCAGCTGGACATGTATAGTCATAGAAGTTCTACCTTTTGTGGATGGAATGTATTACATGATGAGAAATACTTGCTTTTTCACTAATTACTTATATCTGATTACACTGTGGGGGAAATCCTTGTGCCCTATTAAAATCTTATTTTCTAAATATGGCTATTTTCAAGGCCAGCTATAAAAATAATAATGAAAAAAGTTAACTTTGACAGAAGTTTTTGAAATGTCCTTTTCTGCTCATCACTATCCATCATATTTTTTTAGGGTCAGGTTGTGTCATATATGACATAACTCAATGTGACATTATAGTTCATAAGCTAATGTACTCCACTGAGTGATACTGTCCAATGAGTTTGTGCTAGACCTGTAGAGAGCAGTGTACCAAATGGGCAAACTGGGTAATGAACAAAACCTTCAGAAGTCCTCAGATGGTTGCTGCAAGGTTCTCTGTGAGGACTTGATCTTCATTTTTTGCCTGAAGGAATAGTCAGGGAAAGTAGAAATTCAACATATTTAGAATCACAAACGGCCAGATTTCCAGGATTTATTAAATCAGCAGTAGGGATAAAACTTTTATAGGAGGATCCACAGCTTTTACTACTTTTTTAAAATAATTTGTTGAAAACATCAAAGTGGTTTGTTCTTGAAAAAAAACCAACTTTGTTACTTGAAAAACATTAATATCCCAAGGCCTACACCATGACTCTTCTGTCTTCTAAGCGGTTGATTAATTGTGAAAATCCAGCAAGGCCTTACTCAAACTTTTCCACCTCCAGGTCTTTCTGCAAAGGAGAGACAGATTTCCACGTGCATTTAGCTTTCACTATGGCTTCTAATTTATACGTAAGCAAAATGTCACTGAACCTATCCCACAGTTGCCTCACAGGTTCCCAGTCTCTTAACTGGGATTCCAGATTTATTCAGACTGTGGACAAGCAGCAGTGGGAAGCATGCCATGCTTTCTATAATTCACCAGCCTAGACACAGAGAGACTCATCCTTGAAATAAAAGTTTATGTTTGGAATATCTCCAATAGGAGCAAAAGAACAACAAGATGATGGATCATTCTAGACAAACCTCACAGAACAAGGAAAGTTTAAGTAAACATTTCAATAACAAGGACTTCTAGGTTGCTCACCTTTATTTTTGAGAGCAATACCAGAGTTACCAGAGTGATTCTGGCAGGACCAGAGTTACAGCCGTGTGGTGATCATAGCTAGGTTAGATTTTTCAAGTAATACATCTGCAGCATCCAACAGCTCTTATTGCATCACCTGAAGCTAAATTTCCCAAAGGTTATTTCAGTACCTGCTGAGATAGACGTTTCTGATCAGGTAACCACTAATCTTGTTGTCTAATAAACAACAAGGCATTTCTTAGTTTGTCACAAGTCATACTAAACCTGTTCCATTATCAAGGCTTCAGTCATGCGTCATCTCCTCCAACCAAAAACACAGCGGAAAACATAGAATTCATTTGTGATCTCCATGTTTTCAGTTCCTCAGAGTTGTTTATGTATGTTTTATTAGGAAAAAAAACCATTCCCCCCAAAAATGAAACCACAACCATCAAAACATTGTTTTAATCTCTTGGATATTCCTTTGATTTTACATTCTTCATTTTACTGAGGCATGTACAATTCTAAGGACTGCAGCTTCTGAGCTTGATAAGGGAGGAAAAAGGAAATTTGAGGATTGAATCTGGAGACATTGATCTAATCCAGTCTCTGACAGAATCCTACTTTGGTTTTGCAGATTCACAGGAATCAAGAGATCCCAGTAAGAAAAGCTAGCTTGCTGCGCTTCAGTTGGTTTCCCCAGCTAAGATCCCTGTAATTAGAACAATGTTTCTAGATGTAGATAATATGAACCAAAATGCATTTACATCAACTTATGGTGAAAAAGTAATTTTTAGGTATGTGCTACAGTGCAAATTAAAATTCAGTTCTAATAAATATACTAGAAAAAAAAAAGGTAAAATTATATGCCATTGGTTTTGAAAAAAAATGAGTATTCACATGATGTCTTCAAGCGCTGGAAGTTATCTGTAAGGAACTTGCCAGAATAATAGTACAAGGAGTTGCTGATTTTTTAATGTCATTGTACAGCATGGCTAGTGAATTATTTAGTGGATCAAACTGCCCATGGCATCTGGATACCAAATCCCTCATCCAAAACCTTCTACCTGTTTTCACAGGATATTTTCTGAAGTAATTAGAAAAAAAATCAACCCATGGTGATTTTCTTACAAGGAAATATCTAAAAGTGGGTTTAAAGAAGAATGTTATAGCACAGCCCTTATGGACTTTTAAAGCAGGCCAGAACTGCAATAACTAGGAAAAGAGTGAGACAGTAAGAAACGGAAAGAAACAGTTCTATTGCAGTCAAATAAAACAGCATAGACAGAAAAATAAATGCCTGCGTGGTACCATACAGCAAGGTTGTGTGCTAGTCTGCATTTATGCCTGTTTCTGAGCCTGATTTTTATCAGTTTAAGGAAAGAATAATTCCCTTACAATCACTGGAGTAAGGATAGTAACTTCTCATTCGGGCTAAAGGTAACTGTGCACTGCCCACAAATAACTCTGAAATCTCGTGTTACTTGTAGAGAAATAGGAAGCAATTTCCCTGCTTTTTCATTACCTCCTGTGTACCCTAGTTGGTATAACTCCTTATTATGACCAAAAATTCACATAAGCAAAGAAGTATAATGAGGATTCTTACTTTTTCCTATTAGGCAGCAAGTCTTAAAGAAGAAGGTGACATACCAGTGTAGATACTTCAAAGAAATATAGAATCAGTGATGCATTCTAACAGGGGGAAAAACAAGCATACAAAGGTTTGCAAGCAACAGGGCCATGAAGAAAGAGCATTCCAAGCAGAGTAGAATCATTAGAGAAAATACCACCAGGTACATAGCAGTGCTTTGGCAACCTAAATCCTGTGGGAATTTTTGGCTTTAAATCCATTATTTTAAATGTAGGAAAAAATATCTATTAAAAATTACAGGTCTGTACTATTTTCCTCCTGGATGGCTGCAGTTATATATCAATTCTGACACTGGCCTCAGTTATAAAGTGCTTGCAGTTCCTACTAACTTTAGTCAAAATTGTCATTACTGAAGTTGGTAGTGTTTGTTGATGATGTCCAAGAAGATTTTTATGCCAATGAAGATGCAACCAAGGAGAGTTTTGAATAAAGGAACTAGTATATATTGTATAAATGAGGAAGGACAAGAGGGAGGTTCTGCACACTACCGTGTGCACTACCGTGACTGTCTAACACCGCAACATCATCTTTTGAAATGTAAATGTTCAATAGCTCTTTCAAGGACAGTAAAAACACCTTTGAAAATCCACTCAGAGAGAAAGTTGTGAATGTCCACCCTGTGAGAACATCACCCATGGGAGGAATGAGGACAGTGCTCACCTTTTGTCTTAACTAATAGACATAATCTAGCAATGAGGCTTTCCACAAGTAAGTATTCCGCTGTAATCATCCACCACAGAGGGATAATTGTGATATCCTTCACCATAACTCCTTTTTTTCTATAGACACTGGAGGCAGCACGAGCTTTTTTCTAGTCTGACACAAGTGCTCTTGATCAAACTCTCACCTCATGCCTCTGCTATTATCAATGAATAATAAAATTTAAACACAACCTTTTTATCTGCATATGAAGCAATTATTGAAAATTTATTTTAAAGCATAAATATAAATGGAAAAAAAAATTTTTGCTAAAGACCACAGTTATGAGATGTTAAATATTGCTCACTGAGCTCAGAAATTCAGGTATCAGCAAATAGAAACATAATCACGCTTTATCATTGTAGCTCTGTCTGTGAAAAAGAGTAGAATAGTTTTTCTAAATTAACAGAAAAATATTTGAATCCTTCTTTTTATTAAAGCAATTTTATTAAAATTTTGGTGGATAGCAGAATATCATTTGGCAATTTTTTTTTCTTGTTGCAGCTATTAGAAGCCAGGAAATTGGTGTACAGAAGGTACAGAGCTCAAAATCATAACAGAGTAAAGCATTACCATAGAATACATTTCCAGAACTCTTCCCATTTCATAAAAAAGAGTGACAACTATTTCCTCCTTTCATTCAAATAAATTATTTAAGAAGGAGAAAAAATAGTGCTTCAAATGGACTAAATTTCCCTCCATGGCATCTGCAAAAACTAAAATTTAGATATATTTCAACTGCACCATCAATACAATCTTCTAGCATTTATTAAAGAAGTGTTTTGTGAGTATGAAGCTGAAATAGTGATCTGAAAAAATGTGTGTTTTCTGAGTCTACTGGAACAGATCAATGATGGCAATGTCATTCCCTGTCATTCCCATGTCTCTAGAATGCCATTTACTGCTCCCATGTAGTTCCTTTGCTACTTAAAAAACAAACACTGAAATACCACGTACGTTGTATACTGAAAAAATCACCAAAGATATACACTGGAGCTGAGAGTTATTCTTCTGAGCTGTGTTTGAACAGCAGCCTTTTACAACCATTCATCATGCCCCCTTCACTGCAGACCTATTGATCAGGCAGATGTAGGAGAGAATAAACAGAAGTGTAAGCTTTTTCCAGTTACGGGTAAATTGATTCTTTAAATCTGTCAAAGAGCAAAATATTCAAAGGCATGGCAAGATTCAGCAGTCACCATTCAGCCCAAACAAGAATGTTATTTATATTGCATATTGTGGCAATTCAATTTGCTGAACTGTTTATTTGACATTAAAATATAATGCAAGAAAGATTTAAAAGGCCACATTCTGGCATCTTCACTCAAAATGAATAAGGATTTTTCTGGAGGCAGTGAGGCAATCTACAGCACAGAATTAATAGTCATGGGGAAAGCAAGCAATATGTTAATGAAGAGCATGATAACAAACTGCAAATATTTTACATTTGTAATCACTGTAGACTGAAAGAAATTATTAACTTTGATTAAATGTGTATTTTATAACTGAAGAATGTATAGCTGGAAATAATGACAATAAATTAGAATATATCACAAAGAAACTGATGACAGTTATAGTAATTATGTTATAGGAAATTCTTTAAACTGAGTTCTTGTTACGTAGAAATTACAGTCTAGATTGGATAACAAAAATAGCAGCAGTAAACCTACAAATATGGTACTGGCACTGAATTGAAGCCAATAATTTATTATACCTGATATTTTATACCACTGTTTAATTTAAGGACATTTGAGGAAGAAATGAGGTATCAAAAGGTTGCCATATTGAAATTTTTTTCATGATGTCACTCACTGAATATTTTATCATTTGAATATATTTACAAAAAACCCCAAACAACTAAACACCAACTTGAAAACTTCCTTTGCTACTAAACCAAGCTGAACTCTTTATCTATGTCTTTCATGTGTTTATTTTCAATAAAACTAAGAGTGTGACAAAAACTTGCAAATGAGATGGGGGAATAAACCATAATGGGGGAAGAACTAGTTTTTGTTACTTTTTGCTCATGCTTATAGTGGCAAACAGTGAAAAAACAGTCTGAATATGGATATGGATCATGTCTTAACTTCATAGGAGGTACAGGACGCACTGCAGTAGAAGCCCTTACTCAGCCACAGAACCAGTGTTACATGTTGTGAGATCAGACAACCCATATGGGAAATAACTCCTTTTAAAAGGATAAAGGGATAGCATCGTATTCTGGTTTTCCAAATCTAGTCTGAAAATTCAGTGTAGTGGAACTCTAAACCAACAATATTTATGTGAAAAAAACTTATTCTCTTAATACAGCCAACAGAGGTAGATAATCCAGTGTATGCAGGGAAATTTGTAGTCAAAATAGTCACTTTATCTTTTGCCCTCAAGCTCCCTCCTGCTGCTAGCAGGGTCATTTCAACCTCCCCACAGTGGAGTTACTTCTTTCAAGTACTTCATAAAATGAAGAAAAACTGCAGGTGGTCATTTTCTTCTCTCTTCTAATACTTTTCTTGCTTTTACAGGAAAATCTGAGAGATATTACAAAGAAGATGAAAAGCTTTGAATTCAAATTAATCTAACTTCATCAGCTCTGGGTGATTTCTGAAAACACAGGCTAAAGTTCCACTGGTTTAGATCCAAAACACAAGTTTATGGCTCCCCAGGTCCAAACAGCGGGTGTAGCCATGACTGCAGCTCGAAACTACAGTCCCAGAGAAAAATTTCCTTCTCAGAGCATAGACATGTTCAAGACCAGCAAACCAGTGAAGTGAAAACTGGTTCTTTTGGGGTTGGGATAGAAAATTTAAAGAAGACACACACATGCATCCGTGCTGCTGACTGTGATGCAGGGATACTGCTGAGCCACCTTCCAATTAGCTAGCTGACACACCAGAAGCAGGTGTGTTGAGGCAACATGGACTTCAACTCACATGTCCAGCCCATATGAGAAGCAGAACAAATTAGCTCATAATGAGTTCTTTGCTGTCTTGGCTAAACCATTTCTTGTTATGTGTAAAATACGCTGTGGTCTGCAGAGCAGACACGCCCACAGTAAAATCATTAATTACTTAATATTAAACTTTGAAGGTTAAAGGCAGGAGTAAATCTGAGGCCATATGAAGGGTGAAACACTGATAATGTGCAACAATCCTTGTGCAGGTAGATATCAGGTGATTCTTTTTTCCAGACCTTAGCCTGGAGTCCTTGGCCAAATACGTTTCTTTCTGCACTTTGTTTTAAACTGGGATGAATGCTTAACCATATGCCATAAATGTTTGAGAAAAGTACTGGAATGTTTTGATGTCACACCAAACCCAAAGCACACCTGTACAAATGACAAGGGATGCATAGGGAAGATGGTAGGGGATGCATAGGGAAGAGCAAAAGAACTGGACAAGTTCCCAGGGCTTTCTCCCAGTGAATTACAGAGCCAAGGTGGAGGCCAAAGAATATTTCTCCCATGAAGTATTAAGTCACTTTTTCAACCCATACAAACTTGTTGATATATGTGACGGCCTTCAGATAAATTAATGTTAAGATGTACCTTGTTCTTAATTTTGGTTTGCTTTAAACTGTGCTTTACCGAATTGAATTGATGCCTCCCTAGCTCTAGTGGCATAGAGCACAAGCAGCAGTCCTTCCCTTGGCATTTTCTCCATGCTACTTTGGTTTTGATAAATATGCTAAATTCTTCACAGATTATTTCTTTTTCATTCTAAAATAAGAGATCCAGAAAATCTAAATAGTCCGTGTCAACTCAGCTGTTCCTTCTTATTTTTCTTATTTTTCTTATCCAGAATTTTTCAATTCTCATGCCTACATTTTTGAGATGTGGGATGAAAACTGTACTTAGTATGCAAGATATGCTCATAATGATACGTGTACCCAGTGAAATTAAAATGTTTTCTATTCTTTTTTTTTGCAGTTTTTGTAATTATTACTGATTTTTCATTATGATGTATTTTTTATTGTGATAATTTTTCATAGAACTATTATAAATCCAGTATTTAATTCTTGAATTTTAGATCAGATCTGAGCCTATTGTGTACATAAATTTTGGATTTTTTTCCATTGCTTTACATATACACTTATTCAAAATACTTTATTCCATTTTATGACTCATTGAAATTTGTATGTTTCTTCTGCAAATTTTTGTTAACACCTCAATTTATTACCTTGATAACTTGATATTTCTAACAAATATATTTAATTCATTGTTCTTTCCTTTTCCCTGATTTTGAAGAGCACATACACAGAACAGATTCCTGTGGGACTTCATCCTCTCTATGAAAACTACTGCTTTACTTCTACTCTTTATTTCCTACATTTTAAACTGAACACTTTTAGAATTATTTTTACTTGTGGCTATATTCTCTCTCATCCCATGACTTTTTTAAGAGCAAAAGATCTTAAATATTCTCACCAAAATGAAACAGAGGGAGTTTTTGTTTTAAAATTAAAGTATACTTTAAACCAAAGGTATATCTAAAAGATATTATTAATATTAGAATGATAACAATGTAAACAATAAGATAACAAGAACATTAATAAGGTAGCCAGTTTTCCCGTTGTGTAACAAGGAGTAAAAGAAACCATCAATAGTGATAAGGATGGTACAACACACAAACACCTTTAGTAATCTTAGCCATTGAGAGGAGTGTTAGGACACTTAGGTAAAGTGGCTTCTTTCAGGCAATAAAAAAGTCATGAATGGCTTTTGACTATGATAATGAAATTAATGGTGCTTAGAATAAATGAAATAACTTAAAGTTTAGAACAACACTAAGATGCAGGTCAGTAGAGTCACATTTCCATTTGTGAGCTCCACAGAACACAGCCATAAGGTCCTGGGGACAATGTACAGACATCTCAAACCCAGAGACAGTGTAATGTTGTCAGATAACAGCAGAACCTGGTAAACAGTCAGAACACAATTTCAAAAGTTTATTTGATATTCATATTCACAAAACCAATGCATTTCTAATTGCACATTGTTACAGTTCCTTTAGTTATATATTGTTTCGTGGTTAACCAAAAATTGACCACAGACTAATCACATGTAGCTAGCACATAAATTAATACACAGACATCGTATGGCACAATCTTTCTATTAGAATAATATTGCAATTCCTCCAGCTTTCATTATTCTCATATTAAAGATCATAAAAGACATAAACCATTCAGCTCTGATTCCAGATCATTCTCATCACAGTGTGCTCTTGAGATGTAAGGACTGATTTCTTTTTATCTGAAGTTCAAATATCATTGAGCAACCAGACAAAATATGCAAATCTTCCATTTCATTCTCTGTGACTTAGAAGACATGGATTCCTTCTATATGCTACACATTGGAGGAAAAAAAAAATATAAATACATCTGACATAGATTTCTTGTGTGCACTTGACCAAAATTCCTGCAGGATGATTATCACCCTACACACCCCAATTAAGGTCTTATAAAATTGAATTTGTGTATGCATATACCTTTAGCACTTATTCAACAGGCAGATACTCTGCTCCTAAACCGAGAAACATGATTTCCCCTTTGTAAACTCTGTATTACGTTTGTCTGTTTTTGAATTCACTTCATGATGAATGAATTTCAGTCCACCAAAAGTGAGAGCAAAAAGATTATATTCTTGCCTTGCCTTGCCTCTCTTACAGTTTTGAAAAGTTCTGTTTCATTATGAAAATTTGGACATAAATGGATCCTTTGAAAAGAATGTTAAGAATAAATCTTACATTATCAAGGGCAGCTGTCTCTTGTTTGTCTGTGAAAGTAATCTTCTTCATATCCTGATATCTCAGACATAAGGAAATGATTCACCTTTGACACAAGAGAAAAATGTGTTTAAGTTCTAAGGCTGCATTTTTTGTAATACTGGGATATATGATTGAATTATATGCACTGGTATCCACATAGCCATATGGGTCAAATAATAAAAGTAATTTTGTAGATTAACATAACAAATATTTATATATCTCATTGCTTTTGAAAGTGTAAGTTTCACAACCACATATTCTGTTTTAGTTCAAATTCATGCGGCCCTCTTCCCTGCTCTCCCAGGAGCTAAAGTAAAACAACAACCAAATATTCTAATAATAAAACTTGTCAGACAAGTGGACTGATATGTCTTTTCTGGAAAATAATACTGTTTAAAGACTAAATCAAAGCAAAGTTTTCTGTCATTTCAAAGACAGTGTGCTGTCTTTGATACTATCCACTCCCATAATCACACTTCTCAGACAGGGAACAGAATTTGATCTCTAGCAAGTCACTAAGCTTTTATGTTTGATATGAGAAAACTAAAAAATTGATTAAAACATGTTACTAAATTAGTCTGTTCTATAGTTCAGTTTTCCAAATTCTTGCTGTCAATTCAATTAGAGAGAGAGCGATTTAGATATGAATTTAATACCACTTCAGGGAACATTCCAGATAACTGTGAAAAAAATCCAATAAACAATGTTTAACATATTAAAAATTACATTTATGGATTGACTTGCAGTAAAGACAAAGTAAAACATCCTAAGCACTTGGAGTAAAAATGGCTGTAAACTGATTGTGCATTCCAATCCCAGGATGCTTGATAATTTAAAAAGAGGAACAAATATAAATGGTATGGTTGATTCAAGGACCATTTATTCTTTCTCCATTCCATGTGAAGAATGTCTCAGAACTACAACGTCAACTTTAGCAAAATAGTCTGCCATGAGCTTACATGAAATTAATTTAAATGAATGTCAATGATATTTTACTGACATTTCATAAGCATTAGCCGTGAGTCACCAACTAGAGCAGAGAAAAATGTAAATAACAATATGGTCAAAAAAGTATTAACCTCAGGGACCTTTTCATAGGAGTGTGTACTCAGAGTGTTGTACAGTCACAGTAAGGCCCAGCTCCCAGCAGCAGAGGATTTGTGGCCACATTCTGGCTACCATCAAGATGGTAAACAGAATGAAGAAAGTAAGCACTTATCTGGCTTCTAAATATATGGTGACTGTGTATTTTCCCAGGTGATGTTCCTGAGCTGTTCCACCACCCACTACCATTTTTTCATCACCATTTCTGTTCCAACTCAGAATTTCTATATTCAAAGTGCAATTTTGCTTGTATTGCTTTGTATATCTAGATCTACAATTTGGAAATTGTAATGTTGCCTTTTCCAAAAGAGCTACCATTTTGAAATTATATTCTTTCCCCTTTCTTCAACTGTGTAAATGGTAGATTTACATGTGATTACACTGTTAGCAGTTGTATTCATGTCAGTGATTACGCCGTTAGCAGTTGCATTCATGTCAACATTTGTAGTCATGCAGATACAGTTCAGCATTTTGCTGCTGGTGACAATCCCAAAGGCAGGTGAAGCCATGTGAGGAAAGGAAAAAGGGAGGAGAGGGAAGGTACCTCATTACAGGGTTCTTAGAATAAAAAATATATTAGCTCCCAAAGCAAAATGAAAACTACTCCTTCCTAATTTCTATTATTTAACTGAGCTGATAGTTTCCTCACTAATCACGAAACACTTTTGTAGAATTTGTTGTTTTAAAAGCTTCATATAGGCATGTCGTCATTCCTGATGATAATCTAATCATATATCTAAATAGATAAAAACATTGTCCTACTCAGAACACTTCCAAACCTTATATTCATATTCAATAAATAGTTTCAGAATACCATATTCAGCAGAAAGGGGTCCTTTGTTTTCTTTCTTCTAAAATTATCTTTTATTTGCAGGAAGTCATTAATCTGGAGAAGTAATTAAAAAAATAGACAAGGAGAGTAATATTTATTGAATGTAGTTGCAATAAAGGTTAGAGAATGGGACTGGAAAAGTTTGATTTAGCTTTTATTGTTGCCATAGTGCAAAATACATTGAACAAAAATAATTCTTTTTCATGCCATACTAACCAGCTATTTAGTTTTAGGGAGACTTTTTCGTTCCAGTCACAGTATTATTTAAAAGACTTCACCCTCTCCATAGACAATTAGAGGCTGGAACAAATTAAGGTCCAGTTTCATATAATTCCTTGTCAGAATATCCAGCCTCACTGACCATCTTTTAGGCAGAGAACTCACCTAGTTCAAAACTATTCAATGATAGAAGCGTGTGTAAGATATTGCATCTCCCCTAGCATGGTGCTAACTAATGATCACACTGGCCACTTTTTGTACCAGTGAGGAAGGTCTCTTGGAGTTTCTTCAAAAGGAGGGACATGCTTAATTTCAACTGTTCATGCTCTAACTTTTTGCAGAATCATGGAAATCCATCTCAAAATATCAGCTTTCCAAATAATAGCACAGATTTCTTTGTTAGTGAAGAGTTTCAAACTAAGAGCACAAACTGCTTTATTACTCTTTATGCTTCCCCTTCATAACCTTCAGGAAATTTAGGAGCACACAGATCCTACAGCTCCTTGCCTCCCATCAATTAAACACTTTCTCCAAGTATCCCCCACCAACCATTATCAGAGACCAGATATCTCCTAAACAGAAATGATAGATTTTTTTCTGTGGTCACTGAGACTTCAAATAGTAGTTTAAACCCACATTTTGCTAGCTGCTCCTTACAGGAACACTGAATGGGGAATAATCTATTGTCAGCTTATCTTCACAAGAGCAATGCAACATATGGAAAGTTCCTTAGGATGCCTAGTATAGGAGAATATGCTATAGCTGTATCATCAATTGGTCTGAAGACAGAGGAAAATAGTTTTCTTCTCTTTGCTTCAAATGCCAAAAAGTTGGGGAATTATATTGCATTTTGTCATGCCTATATGTAAATGTAGAAGAATGTTTCTCTACTCTACAGTTGAAAGAATCCTAAAATATTTTCCAGCTATTAGAACTACTTTTTTATGATACAAGATAGGGATTTCTCATCTGCAGCTTTGGATTCCTTATGCATGACAAAATTGGAGACCCTTAAGAAACATTTTCAGGGTTTAGTATTTCATTAAGCAGCTCATTTGTTATAAATTTAAAAGATAAAGTGCAAAAAATAAAATATTGAATGAAATGAAATGTATATAGTAATTTTTTCAGGAAAGAAAAATACTAAAAAAAATATTAATAAGTGCAACTACTAAATTAAGGATATGTAATGTCACAGGAGAAAGATAAAAGGAATTTACAGTCAGTACTACATACTATTATCTAAATAGCTGACTTCGTGTTTTGATTCCAGAAAAAAAATTATCTTCATCTAATTCAGTCACTTTCTCACAAAAAAGTGTAACTTTTCAAGAAATCATAAATATTACAGAAGGGTTGATGCTTGTCAAAAAGTTAAATATAGAATGCTTGAGGAATATTGTGCCATGAAAGACTTAAGGATGGATGTGTGTATGCTTCAGCAGCTTAATGATAGAAATGTTCTCTCAATACCTTAAAACTTGTGATATATATTATATTCACTGCTGTCACAAACTCAGCAGTGAAATATATATAATAACTACACATACATACATATGTTCCTTGTATAAATAGACTTGCTGAGATTGCAGAGACCTGCTAAATATTCTGCTAAGTCTAAACTTCTAATTAAAGTGATTTTCCTTCTATCTGAAAATATGTTAATATATGTTTCCACTACATGTTTATGGTTAGGGAAAAAAAGGATTAGATTTTTAAAATTACAATACCACTGGTTTAAATTCTGAATTGACTTCACACTAACTGAGTTGCGAAACTGAGGTCAAAAGATGCTTATCCTAAAGCAATGAATTCTATGTAGTTAGTAGACCACATTTTGAAGCTTTTATTAGATTTCTTCTCCCACAGGCATTAACTTGCAGGTTGCACAGGAATCATGTATTCAGTGGCTCTGTTGACAGCCTGGCTATGGGAGTGAAAGCAAGTGAGTGAGAGGTATGTGTGTATTCCTGTGTGTAAGGTCCAGTCTTAGTGACCTGAGCACATGCCTTCTTGAATTTTGAAGGTGAGAAGACTGGAGCAGAGACAACCACATACACAATATCTCTTCAGAGTCATGCTGCAGACAGCCATGACTTCTCAGTATTTCTAAGCCCCCCACTTAAGAATGAACAAGTGCTAGAATGAAAACAAGACCTGGCTTACTACCTCAGATCCCACATTTTATCACTGAACCACGCCGAAACAAATGCTTTTACCCCTTCAAGTCAAACCCCAGAGCATCTGAGTGTGAGAGGACGCATAAAGGTGATGGGGATATTAACCAAGTCTAAAAGCCTGCTTAGTAATTTTGCTCTATGAATGCTTTGTTGCCATCCTTATTCAGAAACAGACAGCTATTTGAATTGCTAGAGACTGCCTAGTCCAGCCAAGGTGCATTTCTCAGGAGACCTTTGAGGAACTTACCTCACACCAACTCAGTTTTGCAGTGGTGGTTACAGTCTAAGTGTCAGACAGGCACAGTAACAGATGAATACAGGAGTTCCCATCTGCTCGGAAAATGCCTCTCACGGATAATTATCAAGGATGATTTAGGAGGGCTGTCTGGATGTGGTGTTTCAGTGGAAGGAGGAACATCGGAGTAGAGCCAAGTTCATGGGAACAGTTTTTCTGTAGTTTAGGAGTAATAAGGGTTCACAGGAAGGTAGCAAGGACTAGGTAAGATATAAACACAACTTTTTTTTTTTTCTCTGTCTACAAGATATACAGCTCTTGTGCCTGGAGTCAAGTAGTTGTCTAAAAACAACAAGTGAACCCCATTTCCCATTATTTTGCATGCTGCAGCTACAAACCAGGATGAGAATAACCAAAAATGAGTGGCCATTCTGGACAATAAAATTATCTTTATAGGACACAGTTTGCTATATATCAATAGCTTTTCATGTTTTGTAAAAGAAGGATGTGTTGAGCAGCAATAAGAAAAGCTGACTGACTATGGGACCTGGGCTGCTGCGCTTTGGTTCAGGTCAGCCATTCTGGGAGGAAGGAAGATAGCTTCTACCTAAGAACCTGAGACATGCTGAATTTGAGAGTGAGCCAGAGAGGTTTGCTAAACAGGGTGAATGAAAAGACAGTTTAGAGTTCACTGGTAGTAGACTTGCTTGCAGTAAAGCCACAGCTAAGTCTCAATGCAACAAGAGAGTAGGGCTTATTTTTAGAGACCCTGAGGAGATTATTTAAGCTTTATACCTTCAGAAAGTCTCCCATATCTCCTGGAAAGCCAAACTAGAAGAAAAGAGATTTTCTTGCAAATGTACAATGGACAATGTACAATGTACATTTGAAAGGAATAATTTGCAGACACAACAAAGCTATAAGCATCTTTTCAATGAATGGTGTTCTCAACCCTAAAGTTTTTGTCAATTTTTAGCATTTATTTAATCTTAAACATTTATTTTAAAGAAATAATAATTTAAAAAACATGTAATTCAAAGTTTCAGCATTTGAAGTCATGTGATGTAAAAATCAGAGCCCAACTCAAAAAAACCCCAAGCAATTTTATATAACTTTAAGTATGATTCAGTTGCAAGCAGCTAGTTAGAACTAAAGCATCCAAAGTAAACAGAAAACTTAAAGTAATATATATATATAAAAACACAATTTCATGGCTCAATATACTTCATTTGACAATTGAACACTTCGCTTTAGAACTGTGAGACAGTATAATGACTATCCCCACAGAAATAAGAAAAGATTTTAACCTTAATTTTAATAAAATTAAAACTTTTGAAAAATATTAAATAAATTAGTTGCTAACACTAACTTCTAAAATATTTTTTTTAATATATAAAGAACATATATTAAACATCTGCCACCCTGCTTCAAGAATATACATATATACATAAATAAATTAGTGGAGGTTAAACATTTATAGGTCTGGGTTTTTAAACAGCCAACGCAATTACAAGAAAAGGGCAAGAGCATATTTAGTATGGGCCTGAAGTGAGCAATTTTGGATGCAGCAGTACCACAGACAGAAATGCTTTCATCTTCATAAGCAGTACCATGTTGTTTTATACAAACAATATCTGGATCCAGTCCATAAGATTGGCCATATATATATATATATATAGATATATTGTAACTGAAGAGAAACTAGCAAGAGAAACAATTGGTTTAGCATGCACAGATGGTGCTTTTTTTGTTGTTGAAACCCTGTTAGCTAAACTATTTCCTTATGTTGATTTACGTAGTTTTATTGCTGCAGATTGTAGCACAGCCCTTGACAAGAGACAAAGCAGATCTCAAAACTCAGGGGGAAGATGGAAAATCACAGCTACTGGTACAAGGAAAGAAATGGAAACAGTGCTTCCATGTCCTGTGAAGACTATGTAGGTAGTAGTCATAATTTTGCGCTTAAAACCATTACAATATGAAGTTGTCTTCTTGGTATCAACATATCTTCTAATGGTCCTTGCTTACAAATTCCCATAAAGACTTTTGAATGACAATTCTTTCATGCTGCTCTGCAGAGCTGGCTTCTGCATCGTTACAAGTTCAGGAATCATCATCTAGAGGATGTTTCTAGCTAATGTTGTCTTGAAGTTTTTAAGTAGAGGGACAATGGACAAGGTTCCCGCACACATTCTTCTGTTCCCTGCCCTCGTTCTGGAGGAAGACACCCTCTTAGAATTGCAAATGGCTTTGAGCTGGAAAAGGTGTTTTATGGAATAGACAAATTCATACACAATTAGAAAAATGAGTTTATAGCACTAAGCATGGAATGTTCAGTAAAGCTAACAAATGGACATGGAGCAGAAAAAATGTGGAACCTCTGCTGAGTTGTTTGAGATTTCCTATACTAGGCTTGCAAAAAATAATCTCAAATCAAGGGGATTTTTCTTTTTAAAATTCTTGCTTGCAAAATCATGTTTGAGAAACAGGAACCAGATATCATTGCCCCTTGTTCCACTTTCTACATTCTACAATGAAATAGTTTATTCTGTTCTTGAAGGGCTAGTGCTGGTTAACCAGTATTCAATTGTTTTAACATCTACATGTGATCATATACTATGACAGCTGGTGAGGGGTCAGTAGCTCTGACCGAGGAAGCTGTGACCGCTCCGGAGAGATGGTCCCAAAAGAGATCGTCTTCCGGAGGCCCGGTGTCTTCCCTCAGCTGCTGGCCAGGAGGGCCCGTGCAGAGGCTGTCAGCTCTTTAGTGATTGTCAGCTCGTGATTCCAGCTCAGCTCTGCAGGGCAGCCTCCAGGCCAGACCAGAGAGAGACGAGAGGCCCGTGTAGCTGTTCCGCACGAGGCAGCTTTATTAGTTCAGCGAAGGGGAGCCAGGGACGAGCTCTCTCTGCCCTCACAGGGGCAGGGGGCTGGCTTTATAGGGATACAGGGGGTGGGTGTCAGAGGGTAAAGGCCAATGGGCTACAAAGGATCTGCATAGGGTCTCCCAGAAGATTCTGGGTTTGTCTTCTTCTCACTGTAAATGAAAAGTGGTTGCCTTCCCAGGGGGGTCCTGCTGGGAGATTGCTCAATCTCCTTATCTCAGCAGACATCCCTCCAGGGCAGTGGCTGGGCATACCCTACAATCTACCATCACTTATGAAACACTATTTTGCGATATAGAAGAGATACACTTCTTTCTGGGTCCCTCTTAAGTTTCAGGTGATAGTAGATGTTACTGGATATCATTATGAAGTGAAAAACCAAATACATGTGCACAATTTTTTTATTTGTTTAAACTGTAGAAGGAATGATTTCATACAACTCATTACGATCTATCACTTGCATAGTATCTCAACGTAAATCAGCAGTAAATACTTCCATGACTTAAAGTAGCAGACATATGTAGTGAATTTGAGTAGAGGTTTTTGTCCTAATGGAGAAAAATAATAAAAAGCAATACAGTCTCATCTATATATTTATATAGTCTCTTTTATACACAATTTGTTCTCAGAAGGCTTAAAAATTTATTTCAAAATAGCAATTAAATAATGATTTCATAAGAGATTTAAACTAAATTATATAGCAGAAGCTCAAACTTAGAGATGGAAAGAAGGGGACAGTTCTGTTATCAAAATCTAATGACAGTTTTACCTGTCTCTATTACACATATCTTTATACTATATTATTAATTAAGGATATGATTGATCCCTGGGGGATTTTAAAATAGATAGAACCTTTTAACATATACCTTGGAGTGGTAGAAGTGTCTGAGATTATTCAAAATTTTGATTATAAAAAACATGCTCAGACCATCTGATGTGCAGTACCAGTAGGTCTTCCATTTTTTGCATGCAAGCCTGTGGCAATTTGTTATCATGAGCAAATGGAATAGTAACAGTTCTCCTTGGAGTTAAGTAGAATCTTTTTGATTAAATATACTTGTCATAAAGAGATCAATCAACTAAAAAAAAAAAAAAAAGCAGAACTGTGTTCCTCAAAACTTTAATCACAAAAGGTTTGTGGGATCCATGACGGAGTCTCTCATCAAAGCCAGGTGCAAGCAAGCTAGTGGCTGGTCATTCCCAGTTTTTGTGTGAAATATGGGTACCCCCAGTGCCATCATCTCCACCTTTAACCACCCAGTAGTCTTACATTCATGGAATATCAAACAGATACAAAAGGACACACTGAAAGAGTATTTCAGAAGCTAAAAGAGTAGTTAGAACACATTGTTCCTCTTTCCCCTACTTTACACTCCCTCTGCCGTCCAGTATAAAACCCTGTTGTAGATTTTATGAAGATAAGAAGTGAGACTGGCACAACTCCAATAAACAAATCATTCAAAAACCCTTATTCACCCAGACACAGTAATGATAACACATTTAAGGTGCTCAAAGTTATTCCCATGCTAAACCTTCCCTTGTGTCCCTCTTTTCTTCACTCCTTAGCCACAGCTACACTCCTGCAATATAAAACTTCCACATACAAACTCAGATTTGTAAGCACTCAGTCTGTTCTCCAAATTTCTCCGGCTGTGAGGTTATCATTTCTCTATCAGTACAGTATCTGTATGTATATGAAATATCTTAAGTTTCAGTACAGCCTACCAATGGATACTTTAAGGAAAAAAAGCAAGGCATAAGACTTTAGCTCTCTCACTTTCATTTTTCCCAGAGGGGAAGTAGCAAAGGTCTCTTCTGCGCAGGCCAAATGCTCTAATAAATCAGTTTCTGGTATAGAGTGGAATTCTGCATCACTCATGCTGAAGTGCATGTATGAGCTGAGGAAAGTATGTCCATTCTAAAACACTGGAAAAATTGAAGAGGATATTACCAAGCAGCATGTGCTCAGAAAATCTATAATGCATGGTTGAAAAAAACCTTGTAGGTGTTGGAACAGTTTATGGCTATACAACTAAGAACCACTCACTTGCATTGCAGCCTAATATATTTAAATTCTTTAGTTTAGTTATAAATTAGGATATAAAGGTGTAATAATGTTGTAAAATTTATTATTGACAGGACTTCTTGATGCCAGTGGAAACTGGTAAGATCACATCACATGATGATGATATCAGTCATATGTAAATTTGCTTTTACAAATTTGCCAAGGAGAGTACTGTCCCTGATTTTCTTACATATTTATTTTACTTAATAAACAACTTCTATTTCATGATGGCCAAGACAGTCAGAGAAGTGAATTGTTCTGACAAGGAATGTTATAAAACATGGTAAGTCCACCAAAACTTAGACTTGTTTCAGGTTTTTTGTTGGGTTTTTTGTTGTGTGTTTGTTTGTTTGACAGGTTGTTTTAGGGGGCTTGCAAGGGGATGGGGGGATGTATGCATGTAATTTGCTACAACTGGGGGTCATAGGAAGATAACTGACTGGAAGAACACAACACCATCACCACCAGAGTGGATAAGATCTGACTAAAGAAGAGAAAAAGACATTTACAAGAAATTATGTACTACTATGCAAGAATAAGCAAGGAATTCATGTGCAAGGTGCAATTCAAGGCGCAAATAGTTAGCCTGGAGCCACTGACACAGACATATATGATATAGAGACCAAAGTCTAAGATAATGGGCTACTTTACATATGACCATTTGTTTAAGGCTGTGATCAATATTTCCTCTCCAAAAAGACCACAACATTAGCAATAATTAAAGTACATGTTCAACCATGCAAGGTCAGTGACAAAGTCAGCAGCTTAAGTCATATCAATGAATCATGTGCGTGCAAGACTAGGCAATATAAGGATTGCTGAGGAGCAGATTAACTCACTGTGGGCAGGTAAAGACTTGGAAATGTGACGCAGAGAGCTTCTAAAAGAGACTACTCATATAAAGCAGGAGTCTTCGGTTAAAAGAGAAATGATGTTACAGGAGCTAGGTTTTGTGCCTAGTGCCTAAGCCAGTTATTAGCAGGGAGGAAGAAATGAAATATGAGGTACTCACTGTGCAAAAGTCTTGGTTTTGTACTGCTTCTTCTGTCCCTTAAACCAGACACTGTCATAACCTGGTTGTTCAAATCTGCCATGAGCAGTCAGGTAAAGGAGAAAAAAATGGAGCCTGAGGATTTAGGTATAAGAGAGCTGGTATAACAAGACAACTGAAATAGTATTATATGAGGGAGGAACTTGTTCTGCAAAGACCAAGAGGGAAAAAAGAAGGGGTAGGGACATGGCAATATATATTATAACTTAAGAAAATTTTGTCTTTTAAGTGCAGAAAAAACCATGGGCAAAGGCAAAGGTGAAAGTATGGTGTTGCTATAATGGAATCATCCGCTATATACCACCAGAGCCAGAGGAAGGGAATGAGTGGTTTTGTGAGCAACAAAAGAAGTCATTCAAACAACCAGGCTTACAAATAAAAGTGAATTTGTATAGCCCATTGTAGTATGTTGACCGTGTCTGGACGCCAAGCATCCACCAAAGCTGCTCTATCACTCCCCTTCACAAGTGGACAGAGGAAAGAAAATATAATGAAAGGTTCATGACTTTAGACAAAGACCAGAAGAGATCACTCAACGAATATCATCAAGGGCAGAACAGACTCAGCTTGGGGATATTAATTGAATTTATTACTAATAAAATCAGAGCAGGTAATGTGAAGTAAAATAAATGTTAAAAACACCTTCCTTCGACCTCTCCCTTCTTCCTGAGCTCTGCCTCCTCCCCCACTGGCACAGGGAGTCAGGGAATGAGGGTTATGGTCAGCTCATCATACACTGTTTCTCTCGCTGCTCAGGGAGAGGAATCCCTCTGCACCAGCATGAGATCCCTCCCACGGGAGACTTTTCCATGAACTCTTCTGATGTGATTCCATCTCATGAGAAACAAGTCTCTGCAAGCTGCTGCAGAGTGGGTCACTCTTCCATGGGGTACAGTCCTTCAGGCACAGCCTGATCCAATGTCAGTCCCTCAGAGGGTCACAAGTCCTACCAGGAAATCTTCTCCAGTGCAGGCTGCTCTTTCCATGGGCCTACAAGTCCTGCCAGGAGCTTGTTCTAGAACAGGCTTCCCATGGGTCCAAAGCCTACTTTCAGGCCTCCACCTGCTCTAGTGTGGGTCTCCTCCATGGGCTGCAGGTGGATCTCTGCATCCTCGTGGATGTCCATGGGCTGCAGGGGCACAGCTCCTCACCATGGTCTGCACCACAGGGTGCAAGGGAATCTCAGCTCTGGCACCTGAAGAACCTTCTGCCCCTCCTTCTCCACTGACCTTGGTGTCTGCAGGGCTGTTCCTCTCACGTATTCTCACTCTGCTGTGCTCTGGCTGCAAGTAGTCTTCACAATAACTTTTCTTCCCTTCTTAAATATCTTTTCACAGAGTCATTACTATTATTCCTGATTGGCCAGCAGCCAGTTTGTCCTGGAACCAGGTGGCATTTTCTCTGATGGACATGGGGGAAGCTTCTGACAGCTTCTGACAGAAGCCACCCCTGTAACTCCCCTTCTACCAAAATCTGGCCAAAGCACAGCACTGTGAGGGCTGCTATGGGAAAATTAACTCAGTCAGACTCAATATACACATTCACTCTGTGAAAAGGAAGATAGCAACTCTCAGTTAACTCATACACATTGGTAATGACTTCTAAATATAAGAGTAGGAGACATCAATAGACAGAAAGTGCAGAAAATGGTTATTAACACCTAAATAGAAAATATCTAGAGAGAGAGTGAAATGATGGAGTTCATGATCTTTAGGGAAAAAAAAAAAAAGAGGAACTATAACAAAACAAAAACGAAGCATTTATAGAAAGTGGGCTTCTATAAATTCATAGAACTGGTAAACAAGGAGTCCTAGGAGAGAAAAAAGAAATTAAAGTGAACTGTCAGTTCCATAAAAAAATAATATTGAGGTCATGGGTGCAAAATAAACTATAACAGAAAAAAGATTAAAGGTGCAGTAAGAGATGAGCTTGATGAAATCATGGGCTTTTTGTGAATTTCAAACATAAAAAGAAAGTGGAAACTAGGTTTGGTTACTATGGTCAAATACAAAAAGCAGAATAAGTGCATAGGGAGAGAGCAAGAAGAAGATACAACACAAAACTGAAGACCTGTAACTAGGAAGCTAAATTATATCAAGAAATCATTCCATAAGAGGAAAGACTGGTTGACTACTTGTTGACTACTTGTTGTAGTGTGGTATTATTGCAGGCTGATAGAGGAAAAGTGAGGAGTTTAATAATTTTTTTGCAATTTATTCCTGAAAATGTCATAGGGCAGTCATAATTAATGCAATTATCAGAGGGTAAGACCTCTTCCTCTAATAAGGAAGGAACAGGTCAAACCATATCTAAATATTCTCAAAATAGTTGAAGCAGCCAGTCTTCACTCCAGTGCAATTAAAAAGCTGGCTGATGAAATTGCGGTATCATTAGTTGTTATCTCTGAGAAATTAGAAAGAATGGAGAGACAGGCAAACATAGCTCGAAGAAATGGAAATGCAAAAAGGAGACGGCAGAAAATAACAGACTAACCAGCTTAACATCAGCCTCTGGAAAAGTACAGGAAGAGCTATGTAAATTGTTTTTAAAAACCTAGACAGAAACACAAAAATTAATAGCATCTGGCGTATTATCAACCAGAAATTATACCAAATCAATTTAATATCTCTCTCCCACGGGCTAGCCAACTACATGGGTAGAAGAAAACCGGCTGATACATAGCCTGACTTTAGCAAATTTTCAGCACTACTACTACAAACTTAGAGATGAAAGAATGGCCTCAATGAAAATATAAGAAGAAAGATAGAAAGCTAGTTGTATCAAATTCTGAAAGGAGTTATGATGAGCCCTGTGTCAAAACAAAGGAGTACAATTGTGAAATTCTGCTGGGGTCTGTCCCAAGTTAGAGTTCTCATTAGTTATGAGGTTTAAATTTATTTAAATATTGTGCTGGTTTTGGACAAATTTGGAGGAAAATATCCTCTGATAGAAGGTAGGTTACAACCACACCTTCCCCACCAGGTTCAGGAAAAAGAAATTTTCCTCAGAGGAAAGTGAAAGAGATAAAAACTATTTATTTAACAAACATACAGGAAAAGGACAATAATGCTAAATAATAAAACCTCTCACTGTGGAGAGAAACCTGGGAAGATTTCGGCGTCCTTCTGTAGGTGTGGTCTCTCTCCTCCTCCTCGGAGCTGGGTCAGTATGGGCCCACCTCCGGGGCCTTGGTGGAAAATTCTCCCGATGTGTTCTGGTGTTGAAAGAGTCCAGAAGAGATGAAGGGAAAAGCCGAAGTCCCAGGAAAACAAAGTTCAACTCTCCGGAGAAAAAGAGCCGAAAGCTTGCTGGAAAGCAAGAAGGGTGCTTTCTCCGCTCTTGCTGCTGCAGCAGGATGCAGAGGAGTGTGTATCTGTGTCCTTGAACAACTGCTTTGAAAAGTTTGCTCAGTTTTTTTTCCTCTCCCCCCTCTCAGGCTCAGTTGAAAGGCACAAATTAATTTCTGGGCATAGAGCAACAATAGGGGATACACATCATAAAGTCACCCCAAGACAAATATGTAGATCATACATGGGGGGTGAGAAGATGGCCAGTATAGCTGAGGATATACCTAGACCTCACAACAATCAAGACAAAGTGCAAGGTGTCATTTGAAAGACAAGACCAAGGTATTAATGCAAGAGGAAAACATCAACTAGGCAGTAGCAGTAAATAACTGCAACCATTTTCAGGTTTGCTGTAGGGAGCAGCAGATTTGTCAATAATAAGTGTTCATTGTAAGTAGAAAGGGTCTCAATGTGTGTTTGTCATCACTGACCTACGTAATTCTGCCTTGGACATATCAACAGGCTGAAAGATGTTCTGTGGTTTCATCTCTCCAGTGATTTTATGTCTACCCAGAAGCTACTGCAGCCACCTTCAATGGCTAAGAGGCAAATGCATATTGCTTTCCTATGTGAGAATCCAGCTGAGATGCAGGAATGCATGACAGGATCACCATATGCTCCACTCTCTCACAGCTCCTTCCTGCCAGATCTAAAGTATACTTCATCCCTTCTGTATAAACCATATGCACAGGGAGTGTTGATAAGGAGACACCCTGCAGCCAGTGTCTGTAGGTTTCAGCAGATGATGCCTTCAGTACTTGCTCAAAATTTGGATTTACATTTAGGATTCTGCAATGTACCTGCAAGCACCAAGCACAAGACCCTTGCTGGTTGGCCTCACGCAGGTACAAGGGTCCATATAAAATTTGAAGGCAGAACAATGTAGAGATGAAAGAGCAGGAAAAACCTGCCGCAATGCAGGATTTCCTAGTCAACCCAGGTATAGACAGGATGTTTCTATAGGCACAGCACGCATTTTCTTTGGCATCTCAATAACCTTCAAAGCATCTTTCAAAGGTATTAGAACATCATTAGCTTTTAACAATGCAGCAATATGAGAAGATAAAAAATTACAAAAATATGTTTGCATTTCTTTTAAAAACATTTGCATGCCAAATCTAACGGAAAAGAGCCACTCATCTATCACAATTAGGAGAGATCTACTCCTCAAGTATTCAAATCATTAAAAATGTATTTTAAATAATTTTTTTGGTAAATCTGTTACAGGCTACCATTTAGTGTGGGTACACTGCTAAGATCTAATAATTAACAAGCCCCTGTCTGGTTTTTTTTTGCATGGCTCTGATATCTGAAAATTAATAACAGTCAATCTTAATTTCCTGTGTGAAGAAAATAAACCTCTCTTTCCAATGGTATTCTGATTTTGAGCTTTAATCTAGTGCAGAATATCTGAACTCTTTAAAATGAAGAAAGCTGAACAACATTCAGTCTAGATAGAATCTCTCTACACACGTGCTATGATAATGGTAACATAACCAGTGGGAATATAACTTCACTGCCTGTGACTTTGTCACAGATATAAAGATCTTACAGGGAAAGTACGTACATCAAGCCCAAGAATATATGACATTTCTTCGCCACTGCTGGAATCAGTTCATCAGATAATCTTTTTAAGGAAATTCCAGCACTGTAATTTGCCTTTTTGCTTTTAAGCAACAATGTGATAATGCAGAAGCCACGTTCAATGATTCAGAATGATTTAGTTTGCAGGAAGCCCATTAACTTAACCATATTTTCCCATACTTTTCATCACCATGTCCTGTCATCTGGAAATAATAGAAACCTTAGCAGTAAATTCTGAAAGCTAAAAAAAACCATGCAAGTACAGTTCACATGGTATTTACTGTCATGCTAATGTTAGCCCTGCCTAACCAAAATTAGAGTTTCTTGGTTAACCTGGATTAGCTTTCTAGTGAAAAGGATACTGAATTGATAATAAAAAGCAAATGTGTTGTATTTCTATATTTATTTACATTAAAGACAGATATATGGAACCTGAATGAAAAATATATGGAAAGCAAGAATTTTCTTGTTGCTGAAAAATTTATAATAATAATAATAATAATAATAATAATAAAATAAATAATACTCTGTGAATGCAAAATAGGACTAAGAAAGAGAATGGGGATCATCATGATTCAAGTGTGACTAAGTTTTCAGTACTGCTCACTCTTAAAAATGTAGGTCAGAAATTTTTATTTTATATATATGTGATTACAACACTCTTATTGTAAATTTATCTTTCCTGCATTCTGAAAGGAAAAATTTCTATAAATTTTTTTAATCTTTCACTTGTGCCACTAAATTTAGTCTCCCCACAACATTTCTCAGTCAGAATATCAGCCTAAAATCAGGAAAGACTTTCTAGTCCAGACCCATAACAAACCTCACATATTGCTTTCTGTAGCTCAGTTATAAGCAGTAAATATTTTTAGGCTTTGACCATGGGAATGTGTTTCAGGTGGATTTTATGTTCTCTAAAGGCAATTATCTAAAAAAGTCTTTTTCATTTTTTCATTAAAAGTGAAAAAAAATCTCTTCATACAAGAGGTGGAAAAGAAGTTGAAAAGGGTGTTTCCATTGTGCTAATTATGACTTGTGGTTTCTAGGAAAAGTCATGAATTAGAAAGTCTTTATACACTGGGCCAGTTCTGATGTTCTTTAGTTAATTAAAAGGTAAATACCTTCTTGTATCCCCCAGTAAATGTCTCTATGTAAATATATATGTGTACATCCACACACAAATATATGTAGATTTTTGTCTATTTATTTGAGGACAGGCAGACAGGCAGACAGACAGACAGATATACACGCACAGATTATGTGTGTGACAGTGTCAGACCTGGCGATAGCTCTGTTTGGGATAGACGATGAAAGAAAGGAGAGGATAGGACATCTCAGAGGCTGCAGTGCCCTCCCTACTTACATGAACCTTAATGGTCAAATGGCTCACAGACGTGAATTATTAATATACACTAGATATTGATTATTTTAGATCAGTCACAAAGTAGTTGCATCACAAGCTTGATCACTGTTTTACTTTGAAGTAGAAGAGCTTTGAGTTCCTTTTCAAATTTCTTACCAAATCCCTGCAAGGTATGTAGTAAACAATGATAAAGAAAATGCATAACAGAAATTCCCAGGATTACTTGTTTCTGTAATGTGTACTCAGTTCTCTCACACCTTCCTTTTCTGTTTTCCTAATTGTTATATATGCCTATGAAGGTGATGTTGCTAGCAGAGTGGTCAGTGAATCTGACCTGAGTGTCGCTGCTTTCATTAAGGAGTGTGCAGCCACTCTGATCAAAACCCAATTCCTGTAATAGGGAATTTGCACTTAAACTATCTCTCCATTTCCATGCCTGCTATCCTTAGACTGTTACAACTGAAACCTGAAACTTGTTACACTGCTGAATTTTAGGCACATGAATAATCTATTTGTGAAGAGACTACTCAAATTTAAAGTGATTTCCTAGATTTAGGTCCTACCCAAAACAATATGGAAAAATTGATAAAGCTGTGAAGATGAAAAGAGGGATTTTCCCTCAGCACTGTAAGTCCAGCACCTTAATAAATAAGCCCTCAAAAGCTGAAAAGTGAATAAAGATGAGGAATAAAATATTTTATTTTCTTCTCTATTACTGCTTGAATAATGCTCTCTACTAAAGAAGTTTATGGCCCATGAATACATTTATACTGATCAGAACACCTAGCATGAAGGACAAGTTGATATATATTTTTATATAATTCAAGAAACTGAACAGAACAGAATAAATTGTTTTCCAAGATATTATATCTATATTATGGAACTGGGAGACAGTGTCAAATCAGAAACATACAGTGATGATTTTTCTTAGTTTTATTTATTTGCATAATCAATGAAAGAAAGACATATGAAAACACTATGCAAATGTCTGCCAGAAATTAGCTTGGGTTTTATAAAATGATTTTCTCAAATATTACAACATATATTTTTCTAGAAGGAAAAAGTAATTTATCATAATTATTAGTGAACACTGTACTCTTTTACATTTTGCTCTTTTGCTCTCCTCATGAATAGTGGGAAACTGAACTAAAATGCACAAAATATTTGAAACCCAATTCAAAGATGTAAGATGACAATGAAAACACTCAGATGCAGAATTGCACCTACTCTTTGATTCCTTTGACACTCTATTTAGGGACGCACTTTCATTTTAAAAAGGTAGTCTAATAAGAATTCTAGAGAACAAAGTTGACTGAAATCAGAGACAACTCATAAAATCTGATTAAAATGGATTTATCATCCATTATTTTTAAGAACTTTGGTACAAAATGAGAATCTGATCAGACATCTTTCTCTAAAAATGAGAGGAACAAATAAATTTTCTAAAAAAGTTAGCAACTTATGCCATGTAAAGAATGTTGTTTATATTAGTTTGAAAAAATCTGGTTTGAAAGGAAAAGAAAATGCTAACTTCTTAATTTACATGTGCCAAATATTTAGATTGCATACATATCTTTGTTTCCTGTTCAGCAACAGAAACTTAGTTAAAGAATTCTTTTTAATCCTGACAGTCCTAGTGTGTGAACAGAAAGAACCAGTCTCTGAGATACTGGGATCATAGGATTATGTTCAGCTTGAGAACTAGTTATCAGGACTTTGAGCTGGAGGTACAGAAGCAGGCACTGTGTTGTGCTTGTTGCTCCATGTGCTTATAAGATCAGCAGTTGTACTCCTGGGGAGTTCTCAGCAGATAGAATTCCCTTCTTTTTTTTGTGAAGGACATCCCTAGTGACTCTAAACAGCCAAAAAAAAATCTGAAAAGACACTTCCCTATGTAGAATGCAAAAAAGTAGACAAGTTCAGTAACTTACCGTAAAAATGGAAAACATATACTCCCAAGAGACTCTGAATTGAGAATGCCAATGCAAGACCATCATCATATAAAGAATAAACTGAATTTCCTTATAAGAATTTTTAAAAAATAAATTCTTATAAATTACCATATAAGAATTTTCTCTTACATGTGCATTAATATGCCTGGAAAATATCTCAGTCCTGATGCACAAAAATTTAGTGTCTGACAAACATCTGATCAACTTCTGATCAAATCTTGGGAAATAGCAAAGATTCTGGCAAAGAGTAAGTATGAAATTGTTAAACAAAAAATTATGAATTCATTTAATCCATTTTAAACAGTCTTCATCTGGTAGCACATGTGATAATTTTATTGAAGACAATAGAAAAAACGATGACAGGCTGGTATGCATGATTTGTATCTACACCACTGAAGAAATCCTCCTTCAGAACAGTGAGTGTCCTACAGTGAGCACTGTCATCAAAATCAATAGCTTAGATGTCTGAGGATATGCAGATTGCAGGAAACCAGATGTTCCTGGATTTTACTCATCCTACGTTCCCAGAAAGTGAAGACATAGGCATATGATTATCTATGTTCCAGATAAAATAGCAATTCCATGCTTTATACATCATTTCATCTTAAATTCCTCCTCAAACACTGGTTCAGAATACTTGTCTGAGTGTACATCCTCACACCGATCTTCTTCTGTGGGCCTTTACTCTGGATTGTTCATGAGCCCAAATAACAAGTAGCAGGACAAGAGGAAAGGGCCTCAGTTTGCTCCAGGGGAAATTTAGATGGAAAATTAGGAATAATTTCTTCCCTGAAAGTGTAGTAACACACGAACTAGCTGTCCAGGGAATTGGTGGAATCACCATCTTTGGAGGTATTTAAAAGACAGGTAGTTGTGGCACTTAGGGACATGGATTAGTGATGGACTTGGCAGTGTTGGGTTAACAGTGGGACTCGATGATTTTAAAGATCTTCTCCAGCCTTAATGATTACACGATTCTGTGAGATCAAACTGCACATGGTAAGGCAAGCTGCTTTCCTCCAGAACTGTCATGTATTTTCTTCCATAAGCAGGAAAGCAAGAGACTTTGTTCTCACTGGAACCTTTGTATTTGAGAGATTTTTGAAATGACAAGATGGAGCTAAATGTTACAGCCAGATGTAAAGTTAGATACTGACTGCTTTAAGTGATGGAATAAAATCTCTGTACATTAATCTTGTGTCTGTACCAGCATGTTGGGAATTGAACAAAATGCCCATAGCTGTTCAAGCTGCTTACTGATCTGCTCAAACTCACTCTGTAGAATGAATCAAGTCATCTGTTTCTCAAGGCCAATAAAACTCCAACGCACTTGAGTGTGCCTTAAGTACAGCCACCCAGAGGAAATAGAGATAGCCAAAATATTCCTTCCAATCAATTAGGGGATAGCTGCTTGGAAATTATATTTTGTCTTGGCGGCAACAAAAGCTTATGAGGAAATGCAAGACCAAAGCTTGAGAGTTGGTTGCTCTTCTCAGATTGAGTGTTTTGGAAGAAGGAGGGTTTCTGTAAAAAAAAAAGCACTGAGATTGGAGTGGTGCTGGGATATGTTTATGTGTCCAGGAGTAAAGGAAACAAGCTAACTGTGGCTGGACATAGAGTCATGACATTAATATGAGAATCTCAGATTATTTTTTTGATAAAAAAACATATTACAGGGCACTTAATTTTACCTGATTGTGACAGTTTTCTGAAGGAAACATCTGCAATGGATTGAAGAATACCTTATGTCACTAGGCAGTGATTTTCAATGACCTTTGATCAATAAACTCAAAAATGTTTCCTAGGGAAGATGAAGGCCATTATTAGAAAGACAAGTCTTATGGCATACAGTTATGAGAAATATTCTCTGCAATTAGGATTTCTTATGACTTTTAGTAGATGGAGTGTAGAAAATTGATGTATCACCAATCATGCATTTTCCTAGTGAATGAAAAATGGTCCATAAAATATCCTCATAGCAATGCATATTTGCTTTGCATATATTAGTAAGGCTGTGAGGAAACCAAGCTGAAATAACTGGAGTCCAAACACTCTCTTATGAACAAGATGAAGACAAATATTCTGCTGTGTCCTTTGTATATATGTATGTATTTTGTCCTGTATATATATATGTATATACATATATATATGTACACTGTCCTTCAATCCAGGAAGGACACTGAGGTGCTGGAGCAAGTCCAGAGAAGGGCAACATAGCTGTGAAGGGTCTAGAGGGTAGGTCCTATGAGGAGTGGCTGAGGGAGCTGGGTGTGTTTAGCCTGGAGAAAAGGAAGCTCAGGTGTGACCTTATTGCTCTCTACAGCTTCCTGAAAGGAGGGTGTAACCCGGTGGGAGTCAGTCTGTTCTCCCAGGCAAACAGCAACAGGATGAGGGGACATAGTCAGAAGCCACACCAGGGGAGGTTTAGGTTGGACATTAGGAGGAATTTCCTCACAGAAGGGGTGATTAAACATTGGATTGGACTGCACAGGGAGATGGTGGGGTCATCATCCCTGGAAGTGTTCAAGAAATGACTGGATGTGGCACTCAGTGCCATGGTCTAGTTGACATGGTGTGTTCAGTCATAGCTTGGGATCAATGATCTCAAAGGTTTTTTCCAACCTAATTGATTCTGATTCTGTGATTCTACAAAGGTTTACAATTTATGTAGGTAGCAGCCCCACATGTGCTGAGATGACTGTAATATTATCAGGGGACCCTACACTGTCATTTGCAAAGTGGGGAATCTACAGATCTCCAGTATTGTTCTCAAGGGACAGTAGTTATATTTTGCAGACAGTTGTATATTTTCTCCTTCCCCTAATTTTTCATTATTTTAGTTCTTGAACTATATATATTATTAAACCATGCCTAACATTCAGCTCTACAGTCAGTGAGTGTTTTCAGCAAAGTTTCTGGTGAAAGAACAATGTTTGTTCTGGAGAGGCTCTGTGATGCTGTTGCAGCTCTCTGATACCCTTAATCAAAAATAATTATCTCCTGTTTGTTTTAGGGTCCTTTCAGTCTCAATCACTAGCATATATTTTTTTATTAAGCTATTTAAATGAAATTTTTCCATCTTTGCCTGCACAATGTTTTAAAGTGTCACAGCTTCACTTTGTTACTTTCTGAAGTTGAATCCTACAAAGTGATAGCTTTATTTTTCTCTATACTATCTGTAAAAATAGTATAGTTGTGCAGACATTAGTAGCTTGGGACAGCTTGTGTTGCAGGATTCCTTCAATGTCTGCTTTCTTGGTTAACCGAGTCATTAAGACGTGCAGCTGATTATAGGTTTTAGCCCCCAACAGAATCTTCCTACTCTTCATATCACCAGTAATTTCATTAGCTATATTGTTCAAACCTCTTATTATAAATGGACAAGTTTTTCACTCAGCTATCATTAATCCAGTGTTCCCCCAGAAAATATATTTAAATCTTTTCACCAGCGCTCAAATGTCATTGCTATAGTTTTATAAATGCTATCCTTCACTTCTGTGTTTGTTTCTTTCCTTGCTATCTTCCTAGAATAGATTCTCACCTTCACTATCTGGGATGTATACAACACTCATAATGTAAGGAAACCACATGAATGTATTTGAATTCTAAATTACCATGATTATTAATCATAAACACAGATACAGTTATATATGACATAAATAATAGCTGGTTTGCGTATTAAAGATTACAAATATAGTAATTTGGAGTATAAAATTTTAAGGGACCAAAGACAAAATCCATACAGATGGGATGGGAATTTAGACAAAATATTTTCAACAATATATACGTAGACTAGTTTTGGGATGAAAAATGTTCATTTTCTATTCCTGCAATTGCATAGCTAATGCCATCTTCATAGCTGGATAATGCTATTTATGCTCTGTATCATTTGTTTAGTTATTTTTCCTCCAAACAGTAGAAAGGTTGATTTAGGGATTGTCCTAGTTTCATCCAGGACAGAGTTAATTTTTTGCAGTAGCCATGACGGGGGCAGAGCCTGCGGCCATGGGCGTGGCCAGTAGGTTATTCTATACACCCTCACCTCATTGCTGGGCTCCGGGAAAGGGATGCTCTCGTTTTGGAGAGGAGTGCCCCTTCTGATGGGAGACAGCATGGTTGGGAAGAAAGAATAAACCAGTTGGTATTTGTCACCGACTTTCCTTGTAAATTGTTTCTTTCTTATACCTTTTGTTACTAATATTGTTGCTGTTACAGTCCCTTTTCTTAGCTCGTTACTCGTTTCAGTAAATTGTTCTTATCTCAACCTGTGATTTCCAGCTTTTGTGCTTCCAATTCCCAGCTCCATCCTGCTGTCCTGGGAAGGAGAAGGGGAAGGGGGGAGCGAGCAAGCAGCATCTGGTTTGGGAGAACCTCAGTGGGGGCACCTAACTGGGGGCACTGTATTTGTACTGTCAGAATGAAAAAAACAAAATCAGCTATGGGCCTTCTAATTAGCTAAGAATTTTTACATTGCCTATTAGGAAAATGTAACTTTCTGAAGATACTGATTCCCCTCCTACTGTCATTGAATATGGCCAATATTCTAATTCAGAGACTGATCAACTTCCTTTTTAACACTCAATAAAATTTTATTTTTAACTGATGCTAGAAATGCTTTAATTTCTGGCATAAACGTTTGTAGATTTTTTTTTTTTACCTTTTTTAAATAAAGGTGTAACCAGACAATTTCTTTCCAGTTGTAGGAAACCATGATGACCATGATTTTTCATTAATGTTTTCTATAAAGAGGTTTTCACAGATAAGCAGAATCTTGATTGTCTACTTTGTTACAACAAACACAATTATGCTATATCCCAAATGGCTCAAGATTCAGTTAAATAAGGGCTTAGAATTCAGTTAAATAAAATAATATTACGTGCTTTTAAAAATGTTTTTAACTGTGGTCCTTTTTTGATACTAAAAAAATTTGGGCTCTTTACCTTGTTTTCCTACCCAGGGAATATAACTTCTTGTCTCCTACTATTCTGGGCAATTGTCTCTAATTATTCAGCAGAGCACTTACAGAAGAGCTTGTGAAAACCACTAATGCATTGCACTGCAGGATTTTATAACTATTTTTATAATGATTTCATGATCTGTTGAGTTACTTTTGTGTTCTCCTACCTGAAAACATTTTACAGAAAGCTAATTTTGAAAAGATTTCCAAATTTTTAAAGGTACCAGATGTATGTAAAGTTGTCAGAACACCACCAATGCTCTCTCATTTGTATTTTGGGTAATACTGTGTTTTTTACATGCTTCAGTCTTCCTTCAGACAGAATTTTATTTAAGATGTGATTTTCATTGATTTTTTTTTAAACTGTCATATTAGCTTTAATATCACATAGAAACCATATAAATTAACATGAACAAATATTTTCTTTCATCACTTTATGTTTTCCTAAAACTTTCTTGAATGAAAAGGAAGTGCCATTTCCCCTCCCTAGCTTCACATGCAGTTTTCCATAGTAAGGTGGAATGTTCTATTGAAGCAGAGCTCTGTAAACGTAAAGTAGTAAGAGAACTAGTACCCTGGAAAACTAGTCTTTTCTCCCCCCCACAGGCTTACAGTACAAAATAGAACAGATTTTAGAGCTTGTTGGCAAAGGAATTTTTTACAGCATTTGATAGTATTTACCAAACCAACAGGCCTTTTCCATCAAATAAGACTACCTCTGCATGGGCACATGTATATCAAATGTTGATATAAAATTAATGAACATGCTTTCTTGACACACAGGCACCAACTCATTAATCTTCAGGATACTAAAAAAATCTTTGTAAGGGAAAGTGATATTGCCTGTCTTGTATTTAAATTGCCAGCTCTTTAGATCAGTGCCCTATTCAGCAAGAAATTCTGTTTGCAGGGGCCTCTGCCTAACATGCATGCAACCAATTGTAACTGATAATAATCACTGCTATAATTGATCATTAGTGCAGATTATAATTGAAATAATGTCAATTCACTTTATACTAAGTTTGTCTCTTAAAAAAGATACACGCACATATTTACAAAGAAGAATATTTTCTTTTTCATTCTTTTTGTGATCACAATGAGGAGAAAGGAGATAACAATCAGCAAACATATGACACTGCATATAATATTTTAAATTAATCACCTTGCCTAATATGAGAATGTCTTAAGTCTGTGTGTCATACTGTCAAGGGCAAGATTGTTTTCTGCTTACAATCAATCTATTTTTCCCAGGGCTAGGTCTGGGGACAATTCATGTGCAGGCAACTCAGATCATTACTTTTTCGCCCATCTTTTCTGAACTGTGATCGAGCTTTAATCTGGCAGCCAGAAAGAGGAAACATTACAGGGATAATCACAAGAAAAATGCGCCGTTAGTCTAGTGAGAATACTGGTAAGTACACGTGAATCTGAATCATGCATAATACTTTCCTGCCATATTTTTAGTCAAGATGTGCAGAAATCTGAAATGTAAGGGAGGACCGAAGATCTAACATGGTTAGACTTAACGGGATAGCATTGGCAGAAAATGAGGTAACAACTGACAATAAAATGAATATTTGATGCAGAAAAATTATTGAACAGACTACAAAGGCTTCATAAGTGCCATGGTCTTGCTAATATAACTCCATCTTTTTTTATGTATAGCAATAAAGATTTTGACAGCTAGACAGAGTCATGACAAAATATGCTTTCAACCCTGAGGTAATTTATATTATTAAAGCATTGCCTCTGATAGATATTTAAGAGGTACAATAGTAGTCACGCTTCATATGGTAATATATTGCATCATTGCTAGGATGTAATTGTAGAAAAACAACTTGAAGATAAAGAGCTTCAAACAAGGGAAACTTTAAAGTGATTATGATTACATGTATGTGTTATTAGCATGTTCAAAAAATGTCGTAATTGCTCTTCACCATTGCCATATGTCCCATTTCCCTATCTGTATACCAAAAACTGTTGATGTGTCTACTAAAACACTTACAAACCTATTATTACAGACAGCTGTTCATCTGTTTTCTGCTTTCAATTTAATTTAACTTCAGATTTAGGGGGAAAAATGCACAGATTGTAGACTTCCCAGGGAAAGATGTGTTACCATTTTAATTAAGAGGCATAGCATAAATACATAAAATAGTATATTTAATTTACCGATAATATCAGTGTAAAGACAGCATGAGTCTATTTTGCTTTCTTTTTACTTATCCTGGGATCTAATAGAAAGGGGTCACGTAATGGGGGATCCTTTGGTAGAAGGAATATGAAAGGGTCACTAAGATCAATGAAATGAGAAAACTCAGGATTCAGGGAAAAAGAGGAGAGGCACATAGTGGAGTAGGGCCTCAGGGGAGTAGAGCAGAAGCCTGAGATCCTAATGATTGGCTGCTCTCCTGTGTTCAGACTGGAACATGGTTTTCCTGGGGTTTTGCCTGCAGCAGACAAAGTTGGCGAAAAGGTCCTAACACTGTGACCAGGGGATAAAGAGAAGCCCCAAAACAAAGGATATTTATTTTAGATGGCTTGCTTTTTCTTTTTTTTTTTTTGTTTTGGTTGATTTTTGAAGAAAAAAGGTTTTTTTTGGCTAGCAAATTAAAATAATCTCATTATCCCATCACCCCGATAGGACTGTGGACCACTCAAGAACCCAGACATTGTCTTTTTTTCAGTTTTTTCTCTGTGTTCAACAAGAACAGGATCTTCAACATGTAACAAAAAAAAAACTCTTGAATTCAGCATTCTCCCAGTCAGAGAAGCAAATCCTTCTCAAAGCCTTTGTTTGCACAGCTATGCCTGGAGATAAGCAGTGTATCATGGTGCAGCATATGCCCTCACCAGAAACTTAGAGTGGTATCAACTTGTTTAACAAATTCAGCTGCTGGGAGTTACAGGACTTTAATGTCGGCTGGCAGATTATAAGTTTAATATCCCTTTATAACAGGGAGATGCCTTGCTACTGCAACAAGCTGCATATATAAAAAATACAGTCATTATCACATGAAGCTATTCCACTCACACCCACCCACAAATAGCATCATAAACAGTAAAAATAGTAAATACAGCATAATTACCATGTTTCTGCAGAAAACCTACTCACAAATGTCCTATGGGAAGAGAGTCTGGCATGCATCTTAGAATAATTTTGTTCCATTTCAGAAAAAAGATTTAAAATGAAAGATTATCATATTCAAATTCAGAAAGATCAGAATACACAAACAATCATAGGCTGTTCTATTACTAATATTTCGTTAATGTATTGAATTATTTCTTAGATCGTTACCTGGGGTTCATTCAAATTTTTAAGCCCAGATTTTCATGTAACATTGCCTGGATTCATTTCATATTTGAGGTTGAGTGACAAAGTGTCCAGATTTGAACATTTTTTTATTATTATGCAATGACATAGCCTTTCTGAAGTATATCCCTTTAAACCTTGCACACATATTTGGAACTAAAATTTCATATATCAATATTTGATCCTGAACGGAGGAAAAGTAAATCCTGGGGTTTGCCCCTGAACTGGCTGTATTTAGAAGAATCATCAATTGCTATACAAATAGAGATTTGTTTCCATTGGAAACAATTATTGTTTACTTGTATATACATCATTAATTATTTCAAGACTTAGTGGGCCTTAAGAATTTGAACTACATAAATAAATTGACATCTAAAGTGTCTGTCCAGGTTTCATTTCAAAAATAAAACACTTGTAGTTAGGATGAAGAAAACCAGAAATCTGTTATGCTATCAGTAAAATGAGGCACAGTACTAGGCTGGACAATACAATATTGAGTACCAGCTTTTGGACATTAAATACATATGTGGTTTTTTATTTTTTGATTTTGGTGCTGATTCTGAGAGTGCTGATAAAACTGTCTGTATTTACAGTACCTAGGGCTAGGGTGTTGGCCTCTTAGAGCAGTTTCTACACTCATTCTTATTATTGTATATCTGGTGTTACAAAAGTGTCTTGTTTCATGGAGGATTGACTCTGTCTGTGTAACACCAAATGAAATCACTGTGCTGGTACAGTGAGGTCTACAAACAAGCACCTATCATCAATTTCTGTGTTCTTTCCAATCAAAGAGTGCTCATATCAACGACCAGACTGCTGACAAGTTAACCAAAAATATCCTGCAAATATGGACTCCATCTGCCTTTAAGGTCTAATGAGTAATGTGCATCAGTAATAAGATGTTTGCTCATGGAAGGCAGCTGGAAATGCTCTTCCTTTTTTGGAAGGCACCTGAATGCATGTGAAGGTGGCAAAAAATATTTACAGCCTCAGCCTCTCCAGTAAAAGGAGTGCAATTCTGGTTTTGTTCGTTTCCCACTTAATCTTATCTACCTGCTGAGATTGTTTCTCAGCTAAAATTACATTTAAAAGAATGCAAGAGACCAATTTAATGGCCTGCCCTTGAATATTTGGTCTTGCAGTGTTTTTATGACATTTGGTGCTTGAAATATCTTATTAATTCTCTTTGCATTTAGTTACTGGTGGACTCCTATTTTTTTTTTTTTAAACATGGAAAACAAAAACTGTGAGAGTTATTGTATGACTGAACTTAAAAATTTTTCATAAAAATAAGCGGTCCCATACAAGTGACAAGATTAATCTGCCACAAGGCTTACAAAACTGTTACGGAACAGATTATACAAAAGTTTTTGATAATCAAAAGGAGAAAACTGATATGATTTTTAGAATATGGTACCAAATTGAAAAAGCCTGCTTCTGGTTTCTTGGCCTGTAGCAGACAAATGCTTTTACCTTGATCAAAATCCAACATGTTTGGACTTCTTTGCAATTTGCTTCTGCTCCTTTCCAAAAATACATGTTCTATTTTCATAAATATATGCTCCCTCTCCACTCAACAGCAGATATTTCTTCCCAGACTATAACAGGTGGGGTATTGTCCCTGATCCTTGGATGTTCCAGCTGGATACACCTGACAAGCCCTAGGAGCAGAATCTATTTGCATGACCTTAGAACTTGATATGTCCAGTGTCTTACTTCCTCATGATGCAGACAATCATGTTTTGATGGATAGGACTAATGAAACATTATTCTGTAGTTATGAAGCCCTCTTGTGCTAATAGGTGGGTTAAATCTCTTTGAAGCTGATAGGCATAATAGTGGCTTCTTAGAATAAATGCAGAGATATTGAACTCTTAAATAGAAACAAATAGCTGAAACAATATGAGCCATGACCAAAATATGGCTACAAGGGAAAACTGCTGTGGAAGTGAAACCATCTGTCAAATAGCCAATATATGGGAGAGGTTGTTTGGTAGAAAAAAAGTATAAATTTACCCAAGGACACTATCACAGAAGCATCCTTGAAGCTCTTGTGATTCTCAGAAAAAAAGCTATTTTATAAGTCGAGCCCTAACTTTAAAGAAAAACATGCTGGGACAAAACATGGAATCGTGACCACATAAAAGCTTCCTGCTTCCTGGAAGAAAAATATATGCAAACATGGTAAGCAAATTAATTTAATACTAGCTAATAATTTAGCACAAATAGAAGAAATTAGCAAACAAGGACATTTGAAAAAGAAACTAAACTAAGTTGAATGTAAATTACATGATAGAATTTCATACTTTTCCTAGAGAATTTCTCTACTGACAGTTAAAAATAACACCCAAAATAATTTTTGCAATACTGTCAGAGTGAAATGAAAAATAACATTACAGATTTTCAGATATAAATAACGCCAAATTAACTGATCTATTATGATGCCAGCAAAGTTTAAAATCTTGCTTCTAGAAAAAAAAAAAAGAGATCTGAACAACATCTAAAGACAGCTATTTTACTTTAAATTCTCACCTTAGTTATCTTTCAGTAACTTTCCAGAATTTCTCCTTTTAAACTAGCACTAAGCATAAAAAGATTCCCTTTAGTATAAGGTTACTTCACTAACAATTTGCTGAGGCTTTTTTGTTGTAATTTTTCCAAACTGTTAACCTTTAGTTATTGAGTTGCTATTCTGAATATAAATTATAGATGTTCTTTCCTCTGCAATAGTTTTCGGAATTCTTAAAAGAACATCTACTAATCATCTCTCTGTCACAAAAAAAATAGCTTGTCCAGAATAAGATACCACCTACCTCAAGGTCAAATTATGGTTTTTGGGAATATTTCTACAAAGATGTGAAGGTAGATGTTTGCCACGAATAAATGAATAAAACCAAATACTTCTTAATATTTCTTAGTATTCTAGGGAGAAGCATTGACTGACTATGTTTCCGCACTTAAAATTTCTTCTTATTTTATTGGTAGAATATTCACCCTGTAATATTGCTGCTTTAACCCTTAGACATCTGATTTCAAATGCAAAAATGCAGGAATTGTTTTTATTATATTTTTAGCCTTATTCATTCCAAGTACTTAATAAAATGGAAGAATAAGCTGAGGACTAGGCAATCAGCTCTGCTGAGGAAACTTGGACATATTTGTTTCATTAAAAGCAGAGACTTGGATATGTCCCTAGCTTTCCCTGCAGTGATAAAACAAAAATGCCACAACTAATTTACTTCAGTTTTGCACTGAATTTGTCCACAATACTTATTGTTTTGTGTCTTTTCTTTGAGAGGCTTGATTGAGAGGTGGAAGCTCTGATTCACAATGAATCATAATAATTCTTTCAGTCTTGATTTTTGAAATGGAGTTAATATGTCCAAACACAGAAATGGAGTTAACATTCTGACTTAACATCAGTTCAAATACATGCATGGATTCACTTGGCTTTGAAGTGTAGCCCAGATAGTGAGACCCTGTGAAAGATAGACTCACTTATTTTGTAACAAAAGTTTATAACCTAAATTACAGCTATACACAAAGACCTGGTCTAGCCTGGACAGAATGGCCAGGAGGAGGTGGTTGCATGTCACCATCCTGGCTGATAGAAAGCTCAGATTTATCTAGTTATCACAGCCTGAGAAGGGCTTCTACATCCTGCACTTTAGATGCAAACTTAAAGTAATGACAGACTAACATACAAAATGGAAGGGTCCATCAGCTAAAAAATACAATTAAGAAAGTATTTCACTCTATGATAATATGAAAAATCCTTAGGTCATTTACCATAATCATGCAAAAGTTGAACGGTTCAGATCAGATAGTGAATAAAAGAAGCAAATGACTTTTTTTGTTCTGCAAGAGCAGCTGAGAGCACTGCAAGAGCACTGTGTTGAAATGGAACTAAGGGAACAAATTTGAGCTATCCAATTGCACAACACTTCTGAGCTGCAGTTTGTGAAGCCTACAGTAATTTAACACATGTCATGAAGCACTTAGAAATGTAATAAAAATCCTGTTTATTACCAGTGCAGCTCTGGGCCCAAGCATTCATGTGAGACTCATCTGATCCTTATAGTTGATGACCTTAGAATCTATCTCCATCAGGAAGAACAAGAAGATTTATTGTTCTAGGGATTTCTATACCTTGCAATATTTTCACAGCCAGAGTCTGTATAAATATGATTGTTTACTAAAGCTTAGACTCCTTCGTGTGTCTCAAATTGCCCTCTGCAGATCTAATATTCTTTTAGGAAAATAAGATTCCACTGCAAGCACGACTTATCCCCCACCCTTTGTCAAGATGATTACCCTCCTCCTGAGGAACAAAGACAAAGAATGGGTAAGCTTGAGTGCCTTCACTCATAGAATTCAGCACAGAAAATTCATCTGTCAGGTAACACAGCTGTCCTGCTTTGTTCCAAATCTTCCCTTAATTTGTCTTCACAAGGGAAAGATATCTAGCCAGTACATGTGCCAGGGGATGACTGAAGATAAATGAAAAATCAGATGAATAGAATAGCTGGGACCCTAGCATGAAAGTTGTAAGTAAGCCTACACTTCAGAATTTGCCATCTCTCCAGACTCATTCCATTCTAAGAGTTCCTACATGGTGCAGGGGAATTTAACTACCTGAAGCTTCTCTTTAGTATTCCAGCTTCCCTTAAACTTTCCTATACAGTATACCATAACAAAAACTCCAGCAATGCAAAAGCTGTTCCAAGAGGAACTTGGAGACATTTTCTCACAACTTCTTTTACATGTTTTCCAAAGTGCTCTCTCAGCAAATTTTTGGTTGTTACAGCTCACCCTTTAGGAAGGGATCGAAAACCCTGGAGTTGGGATAATGACAGCTGATCCTTCTGATGCATCTGACATCACATGCTCCTTAAAACAGCTTTTCAGTCAGGATCAGACCACTTTGGTGATTAATAATGCAGCTTAAGGCTGAAGCTAAGGGGATGAGATATGCATGTTCTCTGGCCTCCAACATCTCACTCTATATGGATATAAATATCTATGAAAAACAAGTTATTGATGCAGAAGGCAAAAATATACCTGAAACTCACCTTTGAGCTTCCCATCTATTGCAGCACTGCAATCAGAGTAGCCATGCCTACTCCTAATTCAACAACGTCATGATTCTGTCACTCTGGAGCTCTAGTTCCTCACATTGTTTCCCATGCTGCATGTGTTTCTGTACAGACACCTGCAGTATTTCAGACAACTACAGCTTCTTGTTGAGTTTAAGCCTGGTGTAACATTAAAGACTGTATCCCAACATGTCTAGGATAGCACCTTTCCTTTAAAATGCTGTTTCATTTCTTCTTTGTTATTTTTTTTTCCTTTTAATACCAGTTGTGATTGGCGTGGTATATGAGAAACACCACTGTTCTTCTGAGTAGTAGTTGCTCTTTTTTTGCCATAGATGGACCTCAAGTGACAAAGCCTATTGAATTCAACTGGTGCTATGTCTATTCAGGGATAAAAAACCAACCCAGACAAAAAAAAAAAAAAATTATAAGTAAATTATTTTATTTACCCTGAAATCTTCCCTAGTAGTGGATTCATAATTTTTAAAATCTAAGCCAGTTTTCTGGCAGCAGTGTAGGACAATCTCAAGTGAGAAAAGCCGATTTAAAATTAGAAAAGAATTAGCAGATTTTCACCGTGAAAGGTTATTAGAATGCACAACATTCTCTAATAGGGACTACTATATTCCTGTATTAAACACTGACAAAAATGAGCTGAGGTTGGCATTCCACAAAGGTCCAAGTAATACAATACACAAAGTTTCATTGTTCTAATAAAAATTTACAACCACAAATACTGAAAGTTTAGAAAAGCAATGGCTAAGATATTTAGCAGTCTTATACTACTTTAATAGTTCATGTTTCGTTCTTCATTCACTCAATCTTAGGTTTGTAAACATATAAACAAAAGGCCAAAATAACAGCTAGAGGATAAATCTCTTGAACAGAAATAGGAAATGCAGTCACTTGTATACTGGTGAATGTATCATTTGCAGTGATAAGAAGATTAAAAATGCTAAATGATTAGAAAGAAAATATTTTATGTGCTCAAGCACTGAATTTGAGATGGTTTTGCATGTACACTTTGGCCTTTACCTCTCAGCCTCTCCTTTTACTTGCCAGCTGCAGCTTTTTTTAAGTATGCCTCACTGTCAGACAGAAAAAATCCTGTTAAGACTTTTGAGTGAGGCAGAGAGGCTCTTTGTTTTGGGTTCTTCACACACATTTATTTCTACAGTGGTGCTGCAGAGTTAGAGAAAAACATTTTTGAAGCACCCAAAAAACTACATACTTCCTTAAAACAAACTATTTTAGGAAAAGAACAATTTCCATAAGATATACCTTCACAATTCTCTAATTTATATTTGTCTGTTAATCTACATTTTTACTTTTTTTTCCAAGAAAGATCAAGATTTGTCTCTCTGTTAGCATTCTTATTAGATTCTATATCTAGAGAGAAAAAAGTAGCCTTCCCACACCTTCGCCATTCAACTGCTGAGGTGTTTTTTACAAACTCTATGTTTAACATTTCTATATTAGGTCACTCCTCTTCCTAAACCTATATTTTTCAAATCTTAAGTATAGCACTTCTCCAAATCTCTATTTAACCCTTCAAGTTAATTGGTTTCTGTTGGGCTTTGCCTATTGTTTTCAAGGAAGCAGCTTAGTTTGGAATTTTGGAGTGTTTTTCTAAAGCTAACATTCAGTTCCTGATCTCTCTTGATTGTTAAATATTAATTTATTGACAGACCACAGCCAGTGTGTCATAATAATCTGATATTTCCTGTGCCCAGAGGACCAACAAAAACTGAGTTCTGGGAACAAATGCATGCTGAGCCCTGCAGCAGTTCTCTTTTTTTTCCGTATGTGTTTATATAACTGTTGTGCTTAGCCAGGTCAGGACCCAATTACATTAAGTGCTGTATAAATATTAGCATCCACTTCATCCTTCACAAGGTTCTTGACCACAATGAAAGGTGTGAAAGACCATAAAAAGGGGTAGATTAATTGAGGACCTTGGAGTGATGTCATCATGGTGGTATGCGTAATTTACTGAGTAAAGATAGCACAGTATAGATGGTTAAGATACCAAGACCTGTTCTAAGGGTTAGTCAAATCTCTTTTCATTTCCCTTTTTTTTATGACCACTCCCTCTCATATTAAGACTTACATCCACATCAAGTACTATAGTATCTTACCAGATCATTTATTTCTTCTTTACGTTGTAAATATTTCAGTAGTTTCCTACATGAATTTGATTCACTTATTGCAATAAACTATTTATTCCACCATCCAATTAAAACCAGCTTCAGTCTGAAAATAACAGTGTTCATGCCAGGAAAACATATCTAAGCCTTTGCTAAGTCTTCCAGCTGTAAGGAATTCATAAAGCTTAATTAAACTCAGGACACAAACATCAGTGAAAAAAAGTCTTGAAAGAAAACTGGAGCAACGGCCACTTTTTAGTCTGAAAATTAAGGTAAATGGAAGAAAAGCTTCATATGTGAATAAAATGCTTCAATGGACTCTTTATTCTTATTATCTCACATTCCAGTTATCCTCTTATGTATTAATTGAAAGGTCGTGAAGTTTCACTTCAGCTTTGAAAGTCTGTCTGCACTCTGTTGAAACGTCCTATAACAATACTCCTCAGTGAATGGCAGGACCTCTTCCAGCTGCAGTAACCCAGGGAAACTACTTTCTTGTGTTCCTTCAAATAGTGGAACAGTTTCACAAACAGCTGACTGAGGGGCAAAGCTACACCTCACTGGCAACTGGTATAATTAATTATTCCTTACTCTGTGCTTTGGAAACCTCAGACTGTGCAAAGTTATCCCAGATAATTTGATGCATTCACTTGGTATTCATTGGCTATAATAACAGGCTTTCAGGTGAGTATGATATTATTAGATGCTTTAAAAATGAGATGCCTCTTACCTTAAATCAGATGTTATTTGAATTTTTAATGATGGAATTTCTTGAAAACTTTTAAAACAGATAGGCATTTTTGTTGTTCTTCCAATCTGCAAATGCAAGTTAGATAACAAGACATACAAGCCTTGCCCCAGAGGAGTGACATTAATTTACATTTAGTCAACAGTATACATGGACTACATAATTATTCTCATAAATTTTAAATCATGTTTTGCATAAAAATACAAAGTACAACAATACTTCTTCCATTGAGTTAGTTACTTGATTTTATTCCAAAACCTGTAAATGTCTACCTTCTGCACTGTCATTAATCATTGTAGGATTTACAAAAAGCAGTTATGATATCTTGTAAAAAAAAATCAGAATTATATTTTAACCATTATGTAAGCTTATGTAGTTCATCATTCTTGTTTTATTTGACTTTTAATCTTGTGCTTTTTAAAAGTTTGTGCTCTAAAAACACTTCCTGATAGAAGACATATAACAAAGTAGTAGATTTATATTCACTTCCTCTCCTTCCAAAAACTTTCTTAAGATTTGCCTGTTACTTTGACACATCAGCATTCCCTTACAAGGCAGGAAAATCTGAAACTCAACAGTGCTTCTTACTCTGCCTCTGATGGAAAGTGTGAAACTAAAGCAATATCCTCTTCAGGTGGGACAGGTAAGCTTCAACAGTCTGTGAAAAACATGGGAACGTCTCCTGGTGCCAATTCGTGTGAAGTAACTCTTGATAGTCACTGCCTAGTGCTTGTATTTCTGCTAGGCTGCTGCAATAATGGCTGTAAGATACCAAAGTAGAGGAGCTCTGCTAGGTTATGCTTTTCCAGCTGTACAGCCTTTTCAAAAGTTCTCTGCTACTAAAAGCTGGCCTCTTCCTAGCACAAAAAGAATTACCCTTGTGACATTGGGATCCAAAATACATGGAAGACTGCTGAAAGAATTTTTTCAACTCTGCCTGCAGACCACAGACAAGTGCTGGTATAACTACTGATATCGCTTCCCTTCCTGGTAACACTCCTCACTTATGAGAAATCATATTTATAAGCCTAGTAATGGAGGACAGGAGTGGTTGCTATGAAGTTCTCTTCACTAGATCACCTATGGAGCAGACTTGGTGTTGTTTTCTCAGGGAGCTACTTATTCTGCTTGCTTGACTGGTTGCTATGGTTCAGAGAAAACAGCAGCTGCTTGAGGAAAAGGAGGGGGAACCTCTAACAAAAGGACATGAAAACCATTAGTCTAAAAAATTGATTAACTGTTAAGGTAGTGATATCCTGGGTCTATTCCTCTGACAAAGTCGAGAGAGCAAACAAAAAAGATGGGGAAAAATAAAGGACGGGACCATTATTTATTTCTATTCTGATATGAAAACTTATTGCTGTTATATCTCTGAAGTCTAAATGAACAATCAAAATGTGACAGTGGAGCAGTTTATCTTTCTATGCCCATACTGCTGATAATAAGTAATCAAAGGCATTTGATGCAAAATTGCTATTTCCTTTTGGTAGCACTGAGAAAAAAATGTCGTATTTTAGATGCTGCTCTATGGTCACTGTAGGGAAATGCCATTTGTTTCAGAGGGAAAGAATATATCTTGTAAATAGATTAAAACCTTTAATATTTTCTTACTTAAAATAGCATGCTTCCAAAATAAAAATAAATAAAATTTTAAAAAATATTGAGGAATGTTGTGAAAAACCTCAGCAAAAGAAAATTTTAGTTTACACTTTCCTCCATCAACAAGTTGACATAAAAATCCACAGTATTTCATTATAAAAAGTTTTCATTAGTCAATTCTACTCTAAAACAAATGGGATTCAATTTTAAAAAGTGGAAAAACTTAGCAAAACAATGTCTGTAAACATTTTCTCATGTAGGAAAACAGGATTGTAATGAGAAACTCATCAAAAATGAGGCATGAAAAAGAAGAGCTGAGAATAGCTCATGATGTTCATGACTCAGAATCTTAGAAAGACTTAATGTTTTGCATTGCTATTTTCACATTAAAATTGCTAAATAAGCTTTCTAATAGTGTCTGAGGGATTATAGAAAATGGTTTTCAAAGAAAGGCAATGTGGTACAAAATCTCTTGAAATTTTTCCCCATAAAAATTAGTTAATCATTTGGCCAGTAAAGGGCCAGTTAGATAGCATTTGGTTTTGTAGTTTTGGGCAATATTCCTGATGAAATTTCCATCACTTTTCTTGGGAAGATATTCCAAACAAACAAATATGTAGAGCTATTTGGAGACTGTACCTGAAGTACAGAAGTACTGAAAGTAACTAACAAATATGTAGATGCTATAGCTATCTTTGGAATAAATTCACAGCATTTCTTTTGTACTGGAATAAGCATTAAAGACTTAAGGTACTTGCTATAGTTCTATTCACAGAAATGAGATAACAAATATTTTAAGAGCTGTTTATGTAATAAGGGAACAAAAGTCTAACTGAGCCACAAATATCAAGAAATATTGAGAGTGTACTAGTAAAAAGGTTTTTTTTCAATTTCTTGCCTTGAATTTCTTTTAATGTTGATCAGGTAAGTTAAAATATTTTTTTTTGTTGTTCTCAGATAGAATTTTGTTCCACTTGGGATTGACAAACAATTGACATCATTTTAATGATATTAAAATTAGTTCTTTAAAATTCTTGTATCCTAGAAATAGGAACCAAGATTTTGAGGATTCTGACCACACTGTGATGAAATCCTAATTTTCATTGCTAGTTCTCAGTTATGTATTTTCATTCTTGTGAGGGTAGTTATCTAAAATATCAAGTGAATTGTGGGAAAGCTTTGAGAAGTGAAAATCAGTATGCAGAAGGTGGCATAGCTGAATGGGACAGATGGACAAGAGAAATATTTGTTTTACCTTCTAAATGAAATAGTTTCTAGAGAAATATTTTTCTGAGCCATGTCATCTTCAAATGATTTTGACATTAACATAAAACAATTACTTTGTAAGAGAAAACAGTATTAAAATAGTTAGAGATACCAGAAGTATTATATTAAGATAAATATCTGGAATGTTCTTCTATCACTCTAAGAGTGCATACTGCACTGTTACTGACACAAGCAAACTACTGTTTCTGCCCTGAAAAAATGGAAAAAGTGTTTTGAAGAAACAGATCCTGGGAGGAAAACAGCCCCAAGGATAAGGCTGAAACTTGGGTTGTTTAGCAAAAGCCGGTAATTCACAGTTTTGGAACTACTGAACTTACTCCTCAGATACAACCCAATGAAAACTCTGGAAGGACAAGCAGTGTGGTTGAAAATATTGTAGATAACAGAAGAGCAAGGATAAACCTCTTAGAGACATGGCCAATGATTCCCAAAAACCAGAACTGTAAGTCTAACTTTGAGGAGTGCCTTATTTTTACTCAAAACCAAGTTACTGAATGTTCCTGTTTTCCCTACTATTTATTTGTGCCAGATGTTATGTAACAGTGTGATTGTGATTACAGTATGACCATTCACAATTATCCCTGGTTAGGAGATGTAAATCTCCTTTTTAATACCAGTCAACGCTGCCAAAATGACTTAGGAAATAGAAAAGCAATCAAAGATTTCTAAAGTTGAGTGGATCCTCTGACTTCAGTGCACTTGTAACTAGGCCCTGGTTTTGAAGTTTAGAGAAAGTCTGTGTATATAGAATTTAAGTGTTACAGAATGCTTGTGTTTGTTTTATGATTCCACATCTTTCCACTGTGCAAGAAGTTGCTGGGAGTTTTTATGTTAAAAAGGAAAGATCTAAAAGTTTCTTTAACTACACAATGTTCATAATATTAACAGGTAACAAGAAAAAATGTGGTTTTCTTTTATTCCTCAAAACATGGTTGATTCAGATGGTCACTGTTGTTAAAATAGAGAAAATATTGGAATGAGAATTCAAAGTTGATGAAAAATAAACCAGAACAAAACTTGAAATATAATTTAATAGTTAAGGAAGACCACCCCTATATTCTCTCATGCACTAGCATTAGAAATTTACGACTGTCAAAGGAAAAGTTGAGAGGCAACAAAGCTGGTTATTAAGTGCTCTTTTATGAAATCCCACTGTAGCCACAGAAGTTCCTTACTCTCTTTAAAGTTTCATCTGTATTTTTTCCAGTCTTCAGCAAAAGTATTCCATCAAAGAAAAAATCATTGTCATACATAGTTAGTTATTTTCACACAACTCGAATTGAAACTGCTATATCATATACAGTAAAAGCAGAGATTTTGAACTTTGTACAACTATTAAATAAATACACATTTTAAAATATTTTGTACAAATGCCAAATCAGTCCTTAATCATCTTTGTATCTGCTTACCATATTTAATATTTTAGCTGCCAGAAGATGTGCCAAAAGGTAAAGTCTTAGAGATATTAGCATGCTTGAGAGTCACATAAATTTATATAATCTCCTTACATCCCAAAAGTAAAGTGGAAGTGGTATTCAGAGCAGTAAAGTGCAACTGCACAGTCCAAAGAAATTGGAATTAACTCTGAAGGAGTACCAGGGCAAAAAGGGTTATTTTCATTCATATGACCTAGAAAATTTTAAAATTCCACAAAGAAAATTTATTCAATTACAAAAGTCTGGGAGAGAAAGAGGAAGGAGTTTTTCTTGCCAGTCCTGGTTTAGGACATTTTTCAATCTTCTAACAAATTAAAATAGTCAAGTTTAAAAATTTTGGTCTGAATCTATTCTGAATTTAATTAAAGAAGAACAAATATTTTTAAAGTGTTAGAAAACCTAAAAAACCTTGGTTTTAATTTTTCCTTCCATCAGAGGAATCCATGCAGACTTTCTCTACTAAATAAACAGTCACTGGCTAAGGTGTTTAAGAATGAAAACCAAAAATAATAACAATAACAAGAATTCCTGCCAAGTTAATAGCAAACATCTGTAATCTGATTTGTATTTCAACTCCTCAACAAACTTCAACAAGAAAAACTACCCAAGAAGTAAGCCTTTGGAGCATGTATCATTGCTGAAATTTGCAACTCTAAAACAGTCAAAACAATTTCAAATATGATTTTCACATTTCTAGCAAAGCAAAATATGGAGAAAAATTGAAGAAATGTCAAGCCAGTTCTTTTCAGGATGTTAAATAAAAGTTTCTGGATAGACAAAGGCATGGGGGAATGTTGTGTTTTGTAAATACAAAATGGAGTAAAAACAACACAATGGGGCACAGAGGCAACAGAGTGAAACAGGCTGGAATCCGGCTGTCTTTGCATCCAGTTGAGTACTCTAATGATTACGTTATGCGAAGCCATTCATATTCTCTTCCTGAATTAATATTTAGTTACATGAAGTAGAGCCTCTTCAAAAGGAGATTGATATTGATATTTACTCATTCCATAGTACCCTACAAGCCAGAAGTTATCATACTCTCTTGAGATGTAGAAAAGCTGAATTCAAGTCTGCTCTAAATCAAACGTAAAGAGAGGTTTGGCCCCAGCACTTCAGCAGAGCAGATAAGTGCTCCAGCAACCTTACAGGCTGTGCATGGAAGTAGCCACTGCCTCCTCCAAATATTTTGCAAATTATGTTGAAACCTGCAGGTGAATCCCACTGCCTCTATCCCCATTTCTCAATAGGATATCACGTATGATGAACTGTACTTCATCCTGAATCACAGAATCACAGAATTAACTAGGTTGAAAAAGACCTTTGAGATAATTGAGTCCAACCTATGACCTTACACCACCTTGTCGACTAGATCATGGCACTGAGTGCCACATCCAGTTTTTTTTTTAAAATACCTCCAAGGTCAGTGATTCCACCACCTCCCTGGGCTAAGATCTTTAGTCACTGGGAAAAAATTAGAGGTCACGATTAAAAAAAAATATTGTTTCTGCTTATTGTAGAATAAAACAATTACAAAGAGCCATGAATAAGTACCAACACTTTTAAGTACTGAAAGTGACAGGCATATAGGAAGTTTTTTTTATTAATCAAGTCCTTTCTCTTCCATCTTATTTATGGGTGCTGTTTTATAGGTGCAGAACTGTCCATGCCAGACACCTATCTAAATTTGCTTATAAACAACAATAAACAGTTTACAAATTAGTTTGTCCTAAAATCTATTTTTATTAACAAGCCACTCTAGCAAAGAAACAGGATTTTGCTCTCATTTGACTGTGTTCAGAATTGTTTGAAGAGTGAGAACTGTTGAGTCTTTCACTTAGCAAAATTGTTTTCTTTTGACTGCTAAGAGATCACAAATAACTACCTGGAAAAAAAATGCCAAACCTTCCCTCTGAAGAAGGGAGGTTAGATGAGGCTTTAAAACAAAATAAAAGAAAGCATTTTACAATGCTAACATGGATTATATAGTTTGAGATGTTGACTTTCTTGGTAACGGTTGCTAAGTAAGGTAATCTGATTTGATGCCATCAACTATAATGAGGAAATATTTCAGGATTATTGCACTTCATTAACAAAGGAATAATGCAGAGACTCTAAACAAAAAAGTACAATGAATTTCAGCAGTCAGATGAGAGGAAATACAATGGTGACTTTAAAACTGAAAAAGGATAAGAAAGAGAAAAGCAAGATGGGTGATAATGCAAAGATATTAGGCACAGATTGCATTTTGGAATCTATTTCAGTAAATTTGACATTGAAACCATTATCAAATGATAGATACCAAACATAAACAAATAATAATTTTGCCTTCAAGCATTATTGCATTAACAAGAAAAAATTATTTGGTGGAAATTCACTTATCCTTTATTCACAGATTTCTTCAACGTTTCATTGTTCATTAGCCTGTGGACATAAGACTAACATTCTCTTCATTAAAGTTCATTAATAGTCTTTCAGTTCTCCAGCAGCTCTTTTTGAATGTTCAGCAGATACTGCCTTGATTTTTACAGCATACATTCACCAACCCTTACTGGTCCATCCTTTGTATACAGAACTGAAATTTAGCTATATTTCATAAGCAGGCCATCATTCAACTGTGATTTTTTTAAACATCTTTTATTACAGTAAGTTTTTAAAAATCTGTATACATAGTTTGGACATGACTTTGAGGATTCTCAGAATCTTTTTTTGTCTTTGTTTAAACCCATTATTACAAAATTATAAATGAAAAATCTCTCAGCAGTAAGCTTTCTTACAGGATATCCTTACTTTGGCTGTAATATAAAGAAGATATTCCTTCAGACTCTGATTTCATTCTACAGCTGGGGATCTGGTATTTCTGGTCATGCAAAGATGTGAAACTAACATATTGATTAAAAGGGGAAAAAAAAGAAAATAAGCAATAGCTTACAAATTTTTTTAAGCTTACTTTAGAGTGTTGTAGATACATCTTTCTTTTTTTTAACTGTCATTCAGTTCTTTAATTTTCAAATTAAAGCCTTTTAAGAATTTTACAAATTCTTACTGCTTCAAATATTTAGTTTTCTGTGGTAAACTTTTAGGGTATCTTAAGTCCAATTTTTTGTTACCACTGTCGATTTGCATACCAATAGTTTGTCTATATGACTCCTTTCTCTGAAGTAAACAAATAAAGCTGCGAGTCTTTCTGGCTGTTCAGGCAGTGCATATTGCAGTGACTCTCAAATTAGCCCCTTCCATGAACCACTTCATGGTTTTCATATTTTTGAAATGTCAGAGTAATAGAGATGCTTTATTGTGGGCATTGTAGTGCTTAAACTTCCTGGTTTAGATTGTCATTCAGACCTACAAAGTCTTCAAAGTTTCCTGCAATTATTTTCTTGGCATTTCTACCTTTCACTGCAGTGCAAATGGTTTATGCTGGCAGGAAATCTGCAAATGTCATTCCTTTCTTCTGATATTCTCCTTTTATACATATAATACCTCATGCACCAGTTCTCCTGACTCACCCAGATATAACAGGTTTTAAATCTTTATATATTAGGTCTCTTTTCAGAAGAACCCAAAGTAATTTCTATGTAATTCATCTTGTTTTGCTAAAAAAAAAAATTAGAAAAATTGTTTGTTTATACATAGAGTTCAGCTACTGTGTTCTTCTTATCCCTTCTTGTATCTGAAAGGAATATTTAAAATTGGTTTTTTACTCTTTCTTCAGGAAACCACCATATTTTTCTTTCTACTTGTTACTTTTTTCCCTCACTACACTGTTCTGCTTTAGCAACACTTACCTGCCATCAATTTGCTGCTGTCTCTTACTTTCTCATTCAGATGCAGTTCCTGTTCAATAACCCTCAGCTTCTACCTATGACTGGCAGGAAAGCTTAAAGTACAGCTCTGCACCTTCTTCCCCACAGTCTCAAGATGAGATGTCTGAACCACGTTTTCAAAAGCTTGAATCTCCACTCTTTGTCATTTATACCCACATATACATTAGCTGCTTTCCCTTGCCATCTAAATTATCTTATCACTGAGCTGTCTAGGACTCTCTTTAGTGTAACAATTTCATTTCACAGCAAGTACTGCACTTTCCCTGTCAGCCCTTTAATTACATCGTCAGGAAAATTGGTGGAGATTGAGGAGGAAACGACTATTTCTCTTCTGCTTTCGGGTGTGGAACTTGTGTGTGTTGGGAGGGGGGAGAGAGAGATAACAGCTGGTGGGGGTGAGGAGCAAAGAATCTACCTAAAAAAGAGAAAACATTTCTTTTACTTAACAGAACAATCTCAAAAGAAATTTTATGCTCTTTCCTGGACTTTGAGACTCTCTTACCCAGGAATGTATCTACATGTCTCTAAAACCGTCTGTATCATCGATTAACCAGGTACTGCCTGTAGTTTTGTTGTCAGTTTTAAAGTTCTTGGAAATAGCCAGCACAAACTTTTCCCTGAATACTTTCATTCAGATTATTCTTATAAGTAAACACTTTGCAGATTCCATATTTCCCTTATGTGAAGGGCTTTACTATTCCGTTTCCAACTTTAAAGTCTCTGCTTATTGAAGTGATTCTAAAATTGGTTAGCTGCATGAGCAGATACTGCTGTTTTCCAGATCCATGGTGAGTTTTCAGTATTGTAGCTTCTCTCTTCAGTGTAAGCAATGGAGAGAAACTATTTTGCATTGTTGAGGAGTCAAGCAGCAAAGCTACAAACCCAGAAAGAGCTGACAGTTTTTCATTTTCTGTGTCACTAAGCACTGAATAATGTAATTTGAAAGGCAGATCTTTTGACCTTCCCTATTACTTTTCCGATAATTATTCACAGAACATGATGCTGTGCAAGACCCTAATTGCAGGTAAGAGATCTTGCCTGTTAATTTGAGAGGGGGGTGTGCAAGTATCAGACCTACAGAAGTTACTGGAAAAGTGGTGATGGAAGGATAAATGCGTAATTACAAAGCTCAGGATTAAAGGCTCAGGAGCTTTTTGCTATTATTATTCCCTTCATAGATAATCAAAGAAACAAACAAGCAAATGCATGCTATATAAAACAGGGTTTACAATTTTTTCCCCATGAACATCATAAATTCTCTTTATTTTCTGTTTGTTGATAGTGTTCATCTCTCTTCTCATTTTGGTGATCATACAGTGAATTTTAGATAATTTGAAGTAGAAAAGTATTCTACCAACATTTCTCAAGACTTAGAAGTTTATGTGTGTGTTATGTATATAAGGATACAGGTTAAAACAATTGTTTACTTACCTTCAGAGCAACAACAGTCCCCTGCACACTGCAATGTGTTGACCTTGGCTGGATGCCAATTGCCACCAAGCCACCACTCTCTTCTTCGACTGACAGAGAGAAAAAATATGACAAAGACTCATAGATTGAGATAGGGGCAGAGAGATCACTCAGCAATTACCATTTCAGGCAAAACAAGCTCAATTTTGGGAAATTAATTTATTAACAATCAAATGATAATAGGATAATGAGAAATAAAAACAAATCTTAAAACACCTTCCTCTCATGCCTCCCTTCTTCCCAGGCTCAGTTTCACTCATGAGTTTGCATCCTTCTCCCCCAAACAGCACAGAGGGATGTGGAATGTGAGTTTTAGTAACTTCGTCACGTCTTCATCCCTCCTTCCTTCTCATACTCTTCATACCTGCTCCAGTGCATTGTAGGTGGTCCTCTGTAAACTTTTCCGTTGTGGGTCTTTGCCATGGGCTGCAGTTCTTCACAAAGTACTCCACTGTGGATCTGCCACAGCTCCACAGGTCCTGCCAGGAGCCTGCTCCACTGTGATCTTCCCATGGGGTCATAGTCTCCTTTAGGCATCCGTCTGCTCCAGTGTGGGGCTCCTCAATGGGCTGCAGGTGGATCTCTGCTCCCCTGTGAACATCCATGGGCTGCAGGGGCACAGCTGCTCAACCATGGGCTGCACCACGGGCTGCAGGGCAATCTCAGCTCTAGTGCCTGGAGCACCTCCTGCCCCTCCTTCTTCACTGACCTTGGTGTCCACAGAGCTGTTCCTCATATATTCTCGCTCCACACTTCCAGTAGCTGTTGCACAGCAGCTCTTTTTTCCCTTCATAATTTTGTTATCCCAGAGGCACTACCACCTGAGGGGCTCGGCCTTGGCCAGCAATGGCCCTGGCTCTACTGGACATTTGGGCACCTTCTGGCATCTTCTCAAGGAGTCACCTCTGCAGTCCCCCTCTTCTGAAACCTTTCCACACAAACCAAGTACTCACACAGAGCTCACAGCCAAGATTATGGGATCCTGAACACGTATACTGACACAGATGTGAGAAAGCATTAGCCTGTTGTTTCTGTTACAGATATCTGCAGCGGTGGATGTAAGGAGCATGTTTAGTAGTCACTATAATTCTTTCCTCTACTTTAACTGGATGAAATGGACAATAGCAGCCACTTTCAAAATGTTAAGTGTTTAAAATAAATAAATAAATAAAGTTGTCTTATAGTAAGGCAAACAGACAGATGATTTATTATATGCAAAGCATATCAATGCAGCACTTCATCCCAGACTTCAGAGATCACTGAAGGAAAGAAACTTAAGACATAGAAGGCTGATGATGAAGTCCATGTTAGACCTTATCACAAAAATAATAAAATGAATATATATTCCGGAGAAATTGGAGAAATTGGATAGGCCAGGAAGATGAATGAATAAGACATTTGAAGCAATAACACTTGACCTCTTAAAGGATGTTTGATAACTTACATGTATAATAACTATATTAACTCTGATTCAGATTACGCATAAAAGTACAATGAAAGTCAATTTCCTTTCAATTAATTGTTTTGAATATCTTTTGAAGCACACACCCCTTCTTAGAAAGCTCCTCAAAAGCTTCAGTCCTATTACATTCTGTTATTTCCCTTTCTTATTTCTGTAGTGTGTAGGCTACACCAGATGGCACTCCTTCATGCACAGGTAGTGTTTCAAGGATAGGTCTCATGATCAAAGTTAAACCACACCAGTGTATATGAATCTCCTCATACTCCATGACTGTGGGTCCAAATGTATGATGTCATACACTGATCTGTGACTGCCTTCCCAGAGATGTGTCACTGTTCTCAGCTGACATAATTGAGTCAACCTCCTTGGACTGTATAGCTCTGATTATTCCATGTATAAGTCAAACTATGCTATTGACGAAGGCATTTATTTCTATGCCAGCTTTTGCTGCATTGTGGCCAATATTTTCAGCAGAGTTAAAGTGAGACTAAAAAAAATCTTCAAATTCGGTTTAATATTAAATAATCTGATGGATCTGGGGGAAACCAAAACCAAAACCAAATCAAACCAAACCAAAAACACAAACAAACAAAAAAAACCCAAACCAAAACAAACCCCGCCCAAAACAAAAAAAAAAAAAAAAACAGAAGAAAAATGAAACAACAAAAACCAAGTAAACAAAAAAAACCCACAAAAGAACAAGCAAACAGAAAAAAACCCCAAAAAATCCCCACCAAAACTTTTGAAAAATGTTAATAGCTTTTGAAAAACATTAGACACTGTTTTCTTCCTGTCTTACCTTTGGTAAAATATTTTTAAAAAACAGTACTTCATTAGTTCTTATGCTTAGAATCCTCCTTCTGTTTTACTTTCTTGAGACTATAGAAGAGACATAATAAAGACTATTTTGAAAGCCTAAGGCAAGTAGCAAAGCAATCCACAACTCCTTTGTGTTTTTGAGAGAATGAACCATATGTGTTTTTCATCCAAGTTTCTTCCAAGGTTTTGTATAAACAAAGAACAACAGTTTGATTTAGTAACAGTCTAATATCAGATTGTGCCTGGACATCTGTGGTAAATGCCTATTAAATTTACAGATCTTGATCCCAATCCAATGGAAAGACTCCTGCAGACCTGCAAGCAATTAAGCCTGGTTCTGTTTTCTTTAAAATTGGGGAGCAGAGAATTTTTAATTCAGGTGTCCTTAAATCCACATCCTACTCACAGACACAGAGTAGGGGAAGAGCACAAGCCCAAAACGCAGCTTTGTGCACCAAGAGGAGGGGGTGGGATTTAGGCTGGTCCACTCATGCTATGCAGTCTTACAGAGCAAAAGCATTGTGCTGCACCACTCAGTTATTGACAAACTGGTTTTTTACTTCACCTATTTATATATCAAACTAAGTATAATGAGTATAGAACACATTGGTCTATGTCGACCCAGTATCCTGAGGTTAAAGCAGTGGAAAGTCAGCAATTTGCCTTTGCAGTGAAGGTGGCCAGCAGCACAGCAGGCTGCATTGGTAGGAGTGCAGCCAACACATAGGGAGGAATAGTCCCTTCCCTCCTTCTGAAGGACGACCTGCAGTCCTGTGTTCAGTTCTGGGCTTCCCAGTACCAGCTGGAACATGCCATGCTTCAGTCAGTGCAGTCAAGGGCTCCCAAGAGGGTGAAGGCACTGGCACACCATGTACAAGAAGATGCAGGGAGAACTCCAACCTCCTAGTTGAAGCATAGGGCAGGCAGAGCCAGACTCTCCTCAGAGGGGCACGGTGAGGCAGTAGTCACATGGTGAAAGATGGGAATTCTGCTTAAATATAAGGACATATATTTTCTCTCTGAGGGTAATCAAGCTTTGAGAAAGGTTGTGGAAACTGTGAAGGTATTCAAAGCTTGATTGTACTCGGCTGTTTTTCAGGCCTTGATTGGACTATCCGCCCTCTAGAGGAAGCTTTTGGGATAGTGTGACTATGATGACATCAGTAGAGTAAGGGTTGAGAGGAGGAAGAGGTATTTCCGGATCCGATTGAGCCCTTTGGTTTGGAAAGGGGGAAATGAAATATTAATCCTGTTAAAATGTTCATCCATTGTCTCAAGAGCCTGCCAGGAAGCAAGTCCATCAGCTGTGTCTCTTTGTCCATAAAAGTTCAAGTAATTCCTTATTTTAAAGACAAGTGTCCTGTTCTGCTGTGGATAGGTTCTCTAGATATACCAGCCACGTGCTAATTCTAGTAAGTACGTAAGAAAAATATATTCTTGATAGTCTGAGAAAAAAATTTTGAGCACTACACCAATTAGACAAATTCGTTTATGCATTATCTTAAATATTTATTGGCTCACCTAAATATACCACAGAGTTCAGTTTTAGAATGTATAAAATTCTGAACTCTACAGCAAACAGCAATAAACTGTGAACTTTTTCAGTAGGACAATTTAACAGCATGCTCCTTGGGACCTGCTGAAATACTGTGTCTAAACTACAATAGTGAGTAAGCAGCTGCATGGTGCTTAGTTGCCAGTTGGAGCTAAACCATGTTGCACTGGACAACATTTTAGCTCTTTTCCTCTCCTGCAGCCTTTTATCACTTTTCTAGAAAATAAAATATTGTGACATTTCTGGTCTAATGCCTCAAAGAGTCTATATTTCTAGCTGTAGGGAGTTCCTGCTTTTATCTATGTGTGATTTCAAATACCATACAGTGTTACGCCCTTCATACTGTTTTCTCTGGTGTAGCATAGGTAAGGGAACATTGGCACTGAGTCTCATTTTATAAAGAAATCCTGTGAAGTTTAAAAATTTAAAAAGCTTAAAATCCTGGAAGCTATCCTTCTGGTGACAGCCCAAGATCTGTTTGCATAGAAAAAGATTTCTCTGGTCAACCTCAGTGCAATGCTTGGGGAAGAGGGAAAAAATTATTGATAGGCCAGGTACCATTTTCATTAAAATTCCTTTTATTTACTCCAGTAGCTTTTTTTAGCATAATGACAAACAATACAATCTAAATGAAAACAAGCCTTGAAAACAAAAGGGATAGCGAATGCATGTATAAGTAAATATCTATGACAAGATTTTTTTCTTCCTATCCATGCTCATTACATTCATAACACATCTAATTGATTTGTAATTTGATTCTAATGGACTTTACAGGTATTTTTCTCACCTTACTCAGTTTTGGAAGTCCCAGCTTGGAGTATGACTGCAACTGACAGGAGTAGGGAATCTGGGTGCACTGATGTCCTGAATGCTCAATTTTATATATAATGGAATGTATGTTGTGCAAGTGTGTGTGAATATATTATCAAAAAATTTATAAAATGTCACTGTATGCATGAATACCTCATGGGTAGTGGTTTTTGGTAAAAAAAAAAGAAGCTATTTAAGAACCAAAAGTTAGTTAAACAGGAATGGCAAAATAATATTAGAAAGTATATTACATAGGATATACATAGTCCATTTTTTATTACATGTATATAACATACTTTCTAGAAATGTGACATTCTAGAATATTTTATAAGATTTTTAAAATGCTAACAGAAATAAAAGAATAGAAGTACTGCCTGTAAATCCCAATATTATAATTGTTAAAATGAATCCAAATTGCAAAGGGTAAAAAGGGCTCATAAAACTTCTTTAAATGATCTAAACTAACTATTTTCTTCCACACCTTAAATTCTAAATTTTAAAAGTTAATTAATGGATCAGACTTCAAGCTAGTTTCTGAAATCTCCTCTATCTCACTGAATTAAATTTCATTTTCAAATTTCATGGGCAACTGGTATGTGACTTTTAAATGAGGCAGCCATAATGTCCAAAAAAACTCCCACTGGCCCAGATCTGTACCTAATGGGACAGCAAGGAGATGTGAGGCTCTGTGGCAGGCTGATTAATTTTTAGAAGAAAACTTATTGTAACTGTTGGAAATTTAGAGAGTTAGAAAACGTTCTGGTAAGGAAATTGGTATTCACAGAGTAGATGATACAGGCCATATAGGAGAATATTACAGTACTGCAGTAATTTGAGCTGTATAGACACTCTTTCCACCTGTGAATTGTAAGACACAGATTAATTTAATAGACATGCACAATATAATGCTCCATCTTTGATTCAATAAGGAGTATAGTTGCATTTGGGTTCTTTTTCAATAAAATCAACAACTGTGTCCATTTACTGGGCAAGTAAGGAAACTACAGAAATTAAACTGTTCACCTTGGAATCTGCCTTCCAGCACTACATTTTCACTGCCAGATTTCCATTTTTTGAGTTTTCCTTGGCCTTTTTTTGACTTATTTTTCTGTGCTGGTCAAATTATTACACTTACAAACATGATATAAAAAGGTTTAGCAGCAGCACAAATTAAAAATTTGTCAAATGCCATATTTTCATTTTCTTCTATATCTACAGCGAAGAAATCAGAAGTGAAAATATATTTTCCCAAGATAAGGGGTTGGGGGAGAAGGAAGATCAAAGCAGCGCTGCCTTTAGAGTGATGATTAATGAAACATATGGTGGGCTGAGGTGTTGAAGAATTTATTTCTATAATGCCTTGTGGGGTCTCAGCAAATTACCTTTGGGTATGTGACAGACAATCTCATTGTGACAAGGGATTTGAAGAATGGTATCCACCATTATTCTATAACTTCACTTTGGTTTTTCCTGTGTCAATTTAGATGGTCTCGCAATTTCTGGACCCAGACCATAAAGCTAAGCTCAAGTTTGTGGACACGGCACTGGAACAGCCAGTACTACAAGCATAAAATATAGTTCTTATCATGGCAATCAGTATCAATGAGGATCATAACATTCTAACATGGCTTTAATTTGCTTTCAGGTGAACGGCAATGGTGTAGAATGGAAAAATACTTCTCATCAGGTTGTATGGACAAGATGAGGACTGTGAAGTTCAGCTTTTTTTGTAAAAATGAAATACATGGCATACTTGCCTTGAGGTTTTGTAAAAACAGCATTTTCCATGCAACCAGTTTGTTGTGAGATTTTTTAGGAGATTTCTTGTGAGGTGTTTTGGTAAATAAGAGGTTTCAAAGACTTAGCAAAATAAATTTGCAATAATTTTCCTCTCTGTTAGACCCAGAAGAAACTATTTTGATTGTAGTCCAAATTCCTGTTTGACACAAATATCTGATTCTTACTCGGAAATATCTTAAAGGCCTTATCTTCTGTTTTGCTATGAAACAAGTTTTCAAAACAAGCTCATGTCCTGGAGAGTTGGGATGATGGAGATCCCAGTGTCACTCATTTAAACTTAGTCCTAAAGCTAGTATCAGGAAGGAAGGAAGGAAGAGAAAGAAAGAATGAAAGCAAGAAAGTGAGAAAGAAAGAATGAAAGCAAGAAAGCAAGAAAGAAAGCAAGAAAGGAAGCAAGAAAGAAAGCAAGCAAGAAAGAAAAAGAAAGAACCAATTCTCTTTCATTTCTGTTGCAAACTAGCTAGAAATTTTCCAGTGTATTACTTTTTAAAAATTTTTTTCATTGGAAATGGCAGTTTGTTAAATGCAGGGCATTTATTAGAGTTCTACTGCTCTTCTAAGGAAGGATTTTCAGATGCAGGATGGTGAGATCTTACAATAATCAAAACCCTGATGATTCAGAATTTTGCACTGAGTAACAGGGACACCAGTTTAAGCTCTTTATGATTTGCAACAGGGATGCAAACAATATGCCACTTGGGACACAGATGTGCTAGATATACTGACATATATTCATACCTTTTTCTGAATTACATGGGAACATCTTCAAATACAACTTAAAAGAAAATATAAAAACAATGAACCTTACTAAAATTTTTCTTGCGCTCCTTCTGACCATTGTTTTTGTACACCTTTGTACCTGAGGAGGTACCTTTTTTTTACCTTCTCTCCAAAGTTTGCCATCAAATCTTTGCTCCATAAAGGGTCTGTAAAAGACCAACATTTTAACTGAACAGGGATATGATGAAATGAATGCCAAGAAACTCTTAGGTTGTTTTGGGAATATTCAGTCTCAGTTGACTGAGGATGAGGTAAATTCTAGTTTACAGTCAGCTTTCTTTCCACCATTATTCTGTGCCAAACACAGAAATTCATGCACCAGGAGAATTCACACCATACAGGGGAAGGCTGTGACAGAGGCAGAAAATGGAAACTGTGGCTGCTTTAAGGCTCTGCTTGTTCCATCCCACAAAGTGAGTGACTGGGGTTTAGACAGATGTATTAACAAACAGCCAACTTCCAATTGCAGTAGTTATTCCATATCACCCTGACAAATGCACAACATTCCTCAGAGTGGAACCTGTGAGTAAGTTTGCTGTGAGAATTACTACTATCTGTGAGATAACTGAGCTGCAAAGAGACCCACTATACTCTGTGGTACCATGTAAATAAAAAATCCACTCTATATGAATACGTCATTTTCTTCACCTGGTGCTGACTTGGTTTTGTCTCTTGTGGACTGAAATGAGAAGATGGCACGACATGCTTCTCTGATATATGTATGCATCACTAACTTCCTGAAATAACAAGTACTCTGCACGTCTGCACAGGGGCAATGGATGGTTCTTAAAATGCACATGCATATTTTATAGCCTCATTATAGCAGACTGGCTTTATATTTCTCTTTTAAAGTATTGTATTTTTAGTAAGGTATTTTCCCATTGTGACAGTCAATCTAACAAAATTATGATAATTGGATTTATCAACATATCATTTGTTGCCCTCTGGGTGAAATTCACATGTTCTCTAATGAACTGATGAGATTTGAATGAATCACATATTTCTTAAGTGTGAAGGAATCAGATATTTTCCAGCAGCTTAAATATATGCACTTATAATTATTATACTTGATTTTATCTGAAATGCGGGAAGAGCTCAGGCAGAGAAAGAAAATAATTTAATGTACTATTTCATTTTAAAACATAACTGCAGGCATAAGAAAATCAGACTTACTAAGTTCTGGCAACCTGAAGAGTGGGGTTTATGCATCCAAACACAGGATCAAAAAGGTTTCCCTGGAAAATTTGTATTTGAATATGTCGTCACAAGATTGGCAGTGACTCGTGCACCTTAAATCATGTGTTAAAGGTAGAGCTCAGAAGAATCAGCTTGCTGCTGGGAAATTTACCTTCTAAATCACATTTTCCCAAATGTATCATAAGAGCAATGCCTCTCCTTGGAGGAGGACCCAATTCATCAGACACAGAGAGTAACATTAACTGTCTGGCCACTCTAAAGAATTAACTCTTTGGGCATGTTGCTCTTACCCCACTGAGGATAAATATCCCATAGAATGGTTGAGGAACCATATTATCTGGTATGCTTCCTAACACCTTGCAGGTGGCAAAGTGACTGAAATATTGTTCTGCTATATTAGTGGAAGGATTTGTCTGTTTTAACTCAGCCAGCTTCATCTAAGCTCTGTGTGTCATAACTGATGAACTATGATGAGAGAAGAAGGAAAAAACCTGATGTCTAGGTTGGTGAAGTACAGTACCTTTTCTAATTCATAAGGCGGTGAAATTGATGTAGACCTCTAATAGGGTTTCTAAGTATAGATTTTCCAAGTATAACTTCAGGCTTTTATCACAAGGCAAGACAGAAGAAGATATCAGGGAAACAGAAGCAAGAGAAGTGATAAATCCTTTGTCCACGTCAGATCATTTTAATCACAAGCAACTAACTGGGACTAGCTGCACCCAGTTATAACCATGTAGTGATTAATGAAACTGGTAAAACTAACCAACATATTTGTATTTTAATAAAAAAATTCAAAACAATGTTTCCTATTATGAAACTGTTTCTCTGGCACTGATAGCCTTTGCTTGCAGATGTCCCATCAGGTATCAGAAAGAGCTTCATTTGTTAGGGCTCTGAATCTTGTCTTTTCTTATGAGCTGAATTTTATGAGACATTAGGACTTAAGTTTGTTTTCTTTTGGCAGGTTGTTTAAATTTCCCTTGTTCATGCCAGAGTTATCAGAATTAAATTTTTTTCCCAAAATTCTCCAAAACTCTGTCAGGGGTTCATTTCTGTACCTAGACACCAGACCCTAATGATTAAAAATGGTCTTCAAGAATAAGCTGGTATCGGGGCTGATCACTAGAGGCAAGATAGCTGTGTAGCTGAAGGAAGCCACGTAGGACTTCTGGAAAGATCAATCTCAGCTATTGCCCCACAGCTGCCATTTTAACTGCATTAGAGAGGAGCAGACAAGCACTTTGTGCCTGCTGGAGCTGAGCTGACATAAGGCAGGGTTTAGAACACACCCCTTGTAAATGACTATGGTACCTGGAATTCCCTCCACTTGCTTTTCAAAAGAAGAACACACAGCCCTTCTTGCAAAGCTACTTCCCATTGCTGTTGTAACATTCCAAAGCTGAAGAAGAGGTCTCCAACACAGCTGTCTTGGAAAAATTCTGTTCCTGGATGGCTGTATCTGATTCAGATTGAGGTCAGAGTTTTTTGAATCTTAAAAGCAGATAGTGAGGGAATGTCTTATGTACTCTGAATTAAATCATCACATAAAAAATAAATGGACAAAATCATCATTCAGGAACACTTAAATCTGTTATTGAGGAGTACTGGGACAGACAGAAGTCCAGCTTGCTGGCAAGTTATTGATCAGGAAAGCTTTATTGTAGGTTTCTTTTTTTTTTTTCCACTTGGCATTAGCATACCAAACTAAAAAATGAACATTTTCCAAATGTATGTGCCAATTCATGGTACTAAAAAGTATTGCATAAAATATATTATTTTGTACTTTAATATCTAGGTGGGACATACAATGCAGTGTTGCTCAGTCTTAAGTACTCCAAGCATTTAAAATTACTCTGAAATTCTTATTCATGTCCCAGAAAAAATATAAAATCCTGTTCCTGTAAAAACTTCATAGGAAGAGCAGTAAGTTGAGTTTTTTCTAGTGAATTTACACAGAGTAGACAGAGATTTGCCTTTAAAACTTTATTTATGGTAATAAAATATATTTTTCTTAAAAGTAAATAGGTAACACAAGTCATTGTGCCCTTTTCTTATTCATAAGTCTTAAACACATAAAGATGCATGTGCATGGGTTAATAAATTCTACCTTTTTAAGTTTTTAACTCAGTTCTCTGTATATGAAATGGGATGTACATAGGAAGGAGGTATTATTTCTCTCCTTCTTCACATATTACAGGGTGTTTTTCTTATATCCAAAAGAAAGTCTTTTATTAAATGAAGTTTTCCTTTTATATATGTATGAATGTGGCAACTGTTTTCATATCTACGTAAGTTTATTTGTTTAAATAGCTCCCATATACAGATGAATGACTTGAAAGGAAATAGGAATACTTGTATGATGGGATATGGTTGCTGAGTGATGTCTGCAGAGACTGCTTAGTGTTGATAAATAACTACGGAATTTGTCTATCAACATTTTGCATAAATGTCAGTCATAGAACTTGTGGTTGGGTTGAGGCAGCCCTGAATGACAATGTATTTCTCATTTATGTACAAGCTTTAAAAGGGAAGAATAGGGAAACAGAGAACTTATCTCAGAGTAGCATACGTTTTTTAAATGTAGGTGTCCTCCAGCAGTCTTCTGCAGTTGCTTCCTGTGAGATTTTGCAGAATCCAAACAAAACCCAGATGAAATCATGCCTTTGGCAGGTTAGCAAAGTAATATGAATGTGTTCCATGCATAAAATATTACATTTCAAAGACTCCTATAAGTCAAATCCAATATCAGATTTGTCAAATCTATAGGCTCTTAAAAATTCTTAAATTCAAGACTCTCATTTCAGATGTGAGAGAAAACTAGACAGAAAATGCACCTACAATAGCCTTAAGTTTTATACTTATTAAGACAATTAACAAATTATATGTAAGAATTTGAAATTCTCAGATACCTCTGCAGAGCTGAAACACTAACAAGAAAGAAATACTATAGGGATGGAACATATATTTTGAGAGCCTATTATTTCTCCTTGTATTTATATAAAAACAGACCTTTTCATGTTAGAGGAGTCTGAACCAGCTCACCCAAAAAGCACATAGGGTAGCAGTGTGTTTTTTCCAGTGCACAGAGCTAACTCTGGCTTAGCTCTGCCTCTAAAGCAGATAGAAGCATGCATATAATCTTCACAAACAGGCCCCAGTGAGTTGATAAAGCACAGCCTGATATTCTTTCAGATTAGGAGGCCCTAGAGCATTTCTTTTGTATTCAACTTTTCCGTAATTAGTCAACTTAAAATAGACTGAGACTGGTATGCATAATACCTATGACAACATCTTCATAGCACCAAACAATCTCTTTGCTTTTAAGATCCCTGGTAAGTGATATGTACAGGCTTATCTCTCCTCTCTTTGAAAATGCTGTAAAGCAGGGATAATTTCAGGTTGCTCTTGGTTTACACAAATAGCAATGAGAACAGAACCAGGACCAAAGGTCTTACAGGTATTGTCTACCAGACTGCAAAGCTACAAAATGCTGCATCACAGAAACCACAGAAACCACTGCTGGGCCTGAGAAGTTCCTCCTTTCATAATTCCTCATCATGAGAAGGTTTTTAAGCTCTAAATGATCCAAGACTCATCTTTTCTATGAGTGCCTCAGCATTTCCACAGAAAATAAGCTGTGACACTTTGAATCTAATACTCTTGCTACTATATACAACTGGACAAACTGCAAAAAGAATATAACTTTTGTTAGCTTAGGTGTTACTTTAGTTACATTCATATAACCTAAAATCCCAATAGAAATAGAACAAGTTAAAGCTATCTTGTGTGCTAAACAGGGAAGAAGGCTAATAGCAGAGAACGTGACTACAATAAAACTAATGGTAGTGATCTTCTATCACAAGGCATCTTTCCTGTTGCAATAACCTCTGCTTGGTGCCCTACTTGATATGGAGTAGCATGATCTATCCATTACTGAATTCAGTAGGACTTCAGAGGACCTGGACAAGGAAAATTTTGGATATTTGTGGGGATGGATTTTTGAAAAAAAAAAATTAAGAATTTAATAGATAATAAAAGAATAAATAATAAAATAATTCATTTATTGTGTGCATATTAATAAATAATCTTTTTATTGAAAAATTTCAAATTGGAATGAAGCCATCAGAAGGATATTTTTAATTAAATTTAGAACTACAATGGGATTGATGGAGACAATAGTGCTCATAGTGTAAACTCAAATACGCTCATTCAATATAAAGAACAAAGTTATTCTTGGTTGCTTTTCCCTGGACATCTGCAAGTGTTTTATTTTTATTTTTTATCCCAACTTTTGTAATTCTCAGAATTTCTATTTTTTTCATTGATTAAAGTGCAACTATTGAATTGAATAGAATGATGGTAGCTACCGAAAGCTTTTACTTTCATATGCATTAACTGAAGAAAGTCCTTGGATAAGATAAACAGCATTCAATAATGACTTTATATTCTGTCATCAACTCTTATCCCAAAGTCAAACACCTAAAAAAGGTCAAAATGTGCACGAACATGTACACTTCAGTTTGGTGTGCACTTTTTAGTCCGGCAAAATAATTTTCAGAGTAATCCGAAGCTTTAAAAAACAACCGAAAACCACAGAATTATTTAATTAAAATGACAAGAAGAATGGTTGCTTAGGGTCAGATGGATGCAGAAAGAAAGTTTCATCTGGTATCAATATCATGGAAAATAGGACAATAGATTTCGGAAGAGTGCCTAGGGCCAAGCATTTACTGAGACTGAGGAGTTTACTGATATAATAACTTATTAGAATAAGTGCCAGTGCTGTTCTTACTGTATATTTGTATATCACTAGTAATTTTATTTATTTCAGATAAGCCCTGAGACTGGAAATACTGAAAACACTTCACTTACTCTGTTCTCTACTTAACACTGTTAACATACTCAGTACTTTACTATATTCCAGTCTCTCCTGAAACTCAAACAAACATCAAAGATGAAACAGGAAACCTGTGGAAGAGACTTACAACTCTTTTTAATGAAGCTTATTTTCAGGTTTGTTACTTTTAAAAATCCTGGGTCCTACATTTGCAGACAAAAAAAACTCCTGAGGAAGTGACAAATCACATGTCTATGAAATATAATTTCAGATATTAGAATAGCTCAGCTTAAAAGCAACTCCTTGATGTCTGTAACAGACTAATTATACATATATACATATATATAAAATTATTAGTTCATGTAATATCACTTTCTTTCCTATTCGCTATGTATATATCATTATAAGATTGATTCTAGATGCATTCTCTGCTTTATCTGATTAAGATTTCACATCACCTCTGTAGAAAATTGGGGAGGGAAAGAAATATAATTTTCTTTAAACTTTCCACCAGTGATTAAACATGTCAGCTAAGATAATTTAATTATAAGTAGACTACGATTTCAATTTTAATTGCTTGTCTTTAGTTATTAAAAAGAAAAGAGTTGTTTTTTCTTTTTTTTTTTTTTAATATTCCCCTGTAGACATTGTGCAGGTTACAAAATGGTGTTACATCCAGTTTGCATCTATTTCATTTTTTTGGAGAAAAGCCATTCTAGACCAAGAAAAAATATAGTGTTATTATCTGAAACTAAAAAATGTTGCTATACTAGTTGCCATATTCAGTATCAAGAATCAAAAAGGCAATGGGATGTAACAGGTAACAGCTAGTTAACCTGTAACTCTGCTGACTCATTATGTTTAAAGACATCTTACTTTATTACTTAACATTGCAGTGAAGCAGAAAATTAATGTGGTCATTCTAACCTGGTTAAACCAGAAAATATGTTTTACACAGATGTATCTAATGTAGTTTCCTGACAGAGGAATTTGGTTAAAATCTTAAGAATTATACAGATGCCATTCTAGACCAAAAAAAAGTTACGGTCTTATGTTACTTTTAAAGTTTTTCTTTCTTTCTGCCTTTGGTTTTCCATCTTTAAGTTACACTTAGCATCCTTTATTCATCATTTTAAAAGCTTTTATTTCAGTGTTTCCTTTTTTTCTCTCCAACCTCTTGTCCTATTGTAGTATTAAAAAAAAAAAAAAGAATTTTATTCAGAATTGGAGGAATTTTTTTTTCATTTTCTCTCTGCTGATTCCTTCTGAACACTTTCTTTTTCCCATAAGGCCTTGAGAATTAACTAAGGATTTTCTCATTTTTCATTGAAATCAGCCAAAAAATGCTGCTGATTTCCATGTTACAATAGGCAGAACTTGAGATGTGCCTAGATACTCACTCAGAAGTTGTCCCCGTGAAGCATCCTGGGCTGAACTACTTCAGCTGCATCACCAGTTCAGAACCTTGGAGGAGCACTGCAGAGCTCCTCTTGCATTTGGGTTCTTTGTGAAGACAGGCAGCCCATAAATTCCACATACATTTCCAAGTGATACAGCCTTTAACACCAGCACCATGTGGCGCTTGTTCACACCACACACTACTCGTGCACAAGAACCGGGAAGGAGAGGACATTTTGTGAGGGGCAGCTGGGTTCCCTGCAGGCCCACGCAGCATCACGACCTCGGCAGTAGCTATCAATATCACTACAAAGAGTGAAGACACATGGACACTCACTTAAATTACTATTACTTTAAAGTTTCAGTTAAGATGGATTGTCATCCTCTAACATTCCTTTACATGATTCTTTGCCCCTGTCAGTCCAGACGTACACAGTGCTCTGCATGGCAGGCACAACTGGCCTCTGTGGAGAGGTGCTGGTGGCTGGTGGGCTTCAGGGGAGGCCTTTGTGAGGGGACATCAGGGGCTGCCCCATACTGCACAGTCAGGTCTGCAGTGGACCCACTACAGACGACATACTGAAGAAAGGACAAAAAACATCAGGGGGAGAGAGAAGGAAGGAATAAAGAGGGAGAAACAAAAGCATGGAGCCTAGGATGAGAGGAAGGAAGAAGACACTCCAGGCTGGGGAGCAGATATTTCCCTGCAGCCCAGGGAGAGGACCACTCCAGAATAGATATCCATACTATTACAATGGACACTATGGTCCATGAAGGACCCCACACTGGGGCAGGGGGATGTTTTCTGAAGGATCTGCAGACACTGAAGCACCAACACTAGAGAAAGTTGCAAGTGTGAGGAAGAAGTAGCTGCAGAGAAGAACTGATAGAAGGTGTCCATAGATTCCCACTCTCCCTGCACCCCTCAGGGCTGGGCAGAGAAACCTGAAGTGAAGGTGAGTCTGGGAGAAAGATGAGAAAATTTCACATTTTAATGTTTGTCTTCATTTTTCACCAGCCAACTCTATTTCAAGTGGCAATAAATTGAATAAATTTTCCTCAACCCAAGCCTCTTTCACCCACAGTAGTAGCTGGTTATCAATCTCCCTGTTTTTATCTCAGCCAAGGATCTTTCTCATCCTGTTTTGTGCCCCTCCCCGCTTAAGGGGAAGAGTGATTGGGTGAGTGAGTGAGCAACTTACTGTCTGAGTGGCTGCATGGGATCTGGCCATTTGTCAAGGCTAACCCACCACACAATCCCCCATTTAAATTAGCTATCCAGACTTCTTTGGGAACCTGGAATCAACACAATCCACAGTTGTGGGTTGTTAGGGTTTGGGGGTTTTTTTATTGAATTGTTTCTTTGTGTCTGTCTCATTTTTGATTACTTCAGATGGCTTTCTGAGAAGGCTGGTTGGCAACCTTCATTCAACCCAGACCCATGATGTCTGTGAGGGCAATGCAGGTGAGTGTAGGAGTTTGCCCAAGATTCACAACGCTCCTGGGCATGCTCACTTATTTTTGGCAAGCGCTGATTTTTAAATGTTGTGACATTATTTAACTTAATTACACTGATGGATGTGTATTGATCCTATGATCAATACAGGAAGGCTTTGATCCATTTTTCATAAATATACAGATTTTTCACCTGTCTTATAGCAATGATGGGAAAGTGCAGGGTTTGTAGGGTTTTTTTTTCCTGCGGCAGAAGAGGAATGAAATAACTTTGCATGCCTTAAAAGCATGATAAAACTGTCTGATGGGTTATAGTTATATCACAAAAATGTATTAAGGCACTCCTGAAAAAGTACAAAAGTATATAGTTATAGACACTATTGGCTATGAAGATGTTTTATAGTGCCTAAAATCTTACAACACTAATTTAATTAGGAATTAGTTTGTTTCTGTAGCCAAGAAACGACATCAAAGTCTCTGGTGACACTGTAGAAGAGATGAGCTCCATTACAGGTAATACAGTTACAGTGAAATATTTAGGCCAAAGTGACTGGTTTAGATTGATTGAATTTGGGTGCAAAACAAGCAACCAAAGCTAAGTAGAAGTCAAATTTGTACAAGACCTAATCTTGGATATGACTGGAGGAGATGCTCCCAGCAGATGCATTTATTTGGATGGTATCACCTGCAGCTAGGGGACGGGAGGAGAGTCCTGATGATAAAATGTCAGAGGAAATAACAAAGAATGGTCCTTGGGTTCTAGAGACACATGTGTTCAGCCAGGGTATGAAGCTAACAGAAAAGCTTATTCCAAAGTTGATTCATGCCTGAACTCAAATAATGTCATAAGGATTTAAAATAGGATGTATAACAAACAACCAGGTGGAAAAACTTTTTACTAAAAAAAACCTGAGGCAGTGTTAAATTCTGAAAATGGATCAATAATGAAACTGCGAAAGTGTGATTGTGAAACTTTCAGACATGGAAACTACCAGCCCTTGTTTAAGAACTGTGGCCATTGGCTTCATGTCCTGCCTCCATACAGAGAAGAGAAGGAGCCAGGAAGCAACTGTGATCTCTTAATCTCATCAGTAAAATCCAGATCTTGGACTTTTTCCCAAACACTTGACATTTTTTCCCAATCTCTGTTTCCACTGGGGAACAGCCCTCTGTTATCATCAGAGACCTTCCTCTCCCTCTTCTGTTGCCTTTCCCAACCTGTTCCTCCCTCTTTTAATCCTTCCCCCTCTCAATTCAATTCTGATCACTTCATTAGCATTCATCTTCTTTTCCCTCCCTGAAAACTATAACCAAATCACTCAATATATAGACAGACCTTCAGACTCTTAGTACCATTGGCCTGCCATAATCCTGGACATTTTGTTGGTTTTATCCATTTGTTTTGTTATTTTTATCCTTTGTTCTGTTCTCTTTCTTTGCCCATACTTTATTTTTTTACATTATAAACTTTTGGTTGGTGGGGTTTTTGGTTTGTGGTTTTTTTTTTTTTTTTGTTTGTTTGTTTTTTTTTTTTTAGGAATTTGTATAATGTTTCACCTGAAAAATAAAACTTGCACAACAGTGAATATGAAAATATGTAATTTGGAAGCAGAGGAGTAGAGGAGAGTTTGTAGAAAAGAAAATCAGGGTTCAAATATATCACAGATTCCAAGGCTTGAAGAAAAACGTTGTTATAATCCAGTCTGACATCATCTCTGCTTGGCAAGAGCTGGAAGATTTTCTTAATTAATTGATGTTTTAAGTCTATGCTTTTTAGAAGGAAAAGCTTCAATCTGTTTTTTAAAATGTGTGACAGAGATGCACATGTATAAACTGTTCCAATTCTTAATTAATCTCATTGCTATAATAAAATACAATTTTATCCTAGTCTAAACTTGCCTGTTTTAAACTCTAAGGCATAAAAATATTTTGTGCATTTATCTTATAAAGAACATTTTAATCAATTTTTCTCCCCCATTAAATACTTTTACATTGCTGTCAGTACATCTTAATTCTCTCTTATTTATATTCTTTTGTAAAGAAAAGATTATCCAGTCTCCTTTCCTCCTATTTTTTCCTTGTAAACCTCCTCAATTTTCCCTTAGCACTTTATTTACCCATATTAATATTTTAACTCTTGAAAAAGTTACTTGATTCTTCAATATCATTTTGAGGTCAACAGAAGGTATGGAGGAGACTTGTCTCTTTAAGGCCTAACATTGTCATTAAAACTGGGATTATGAATATACCCTGAGTCACATATTTTGGAGACAGACATTCTAGCTATGTATTACACCCACAGAGAGCCATGTTCTATTGTGATTTCACCTGATTTGTATGAGAGTAATTAAGATTAATTTTTTTTTAAAAGCAAACTTGCAAACTCTTGCCATTGATCTAATCTCATTTTAATGTTAATATTTAATTTGTGCAGAGTCTTATCTCCTCTGTTTCAGTGGTTTTGCTGCATTATTGTCAGTATTTTTAATGAGGAAACAGCCGATTCTATAGTTGCTTCTACAAAGTAGAAGGGAAATGGATATTAAGTATTTTTTTCTCCAAGGTTGCTATTTCTCATCTAACTCACACAAATACAACATTCAAGTCCTAACCCTAGTGGTGCCCTCTGGATCTGTTTTGTTGATTCTGTTATTCCACTGACCAAAGAGAAATACATAAGTCTGAAGCGTTAAGTACATAGGATTAGGTCAAGATCATTTTCTTTTGGTGTCGTTTTGTATTTAGAAACCAATTCTTGCATTATCAGGTTAATCTAAAAAAAAAACACCAACCAACCAACCAACCAAAAAAATCCAAACAAATAAAAATTTCATAGCTCTTCCAAGTTAGTCTGGACAGCTCCTGAAGCTTCTGTTGAGTATGATAAATTTTCATTCTTCCTAATGCAATATGTAATAGTAGATATTATCTAACCTATCTTTTATCTGTGTAGTTTTTAAAATCTATACTAAATTGTAGCAAAATTGTTGTGTGTAAGTAGAGCTAGAGAAAGAGAAAAATGAGATACAGGTATAGCTATAAAATCAAGAACTAATAAGAGCACAATTGGAACAGCTCACTAATAAATTATGGGGGAATTAACACTAATGCTATCTCACACAAAATTGCAATTTTTTTTAGGGAGTACTTCTCATTGAGCAGGTTACTAATGTATTCAGGCTGAATGACCCAAAAATAATTTCTCTATATATACACAAATCCAAAGAAAGAATGACTGTATGTAAGACACTGTGGTTGGATTACTTTGTTGCAGTGGCTCAAGACAACAAAAGGTGCCTCAGAGACCACTAAAAGTTGGCATGCAGTAGTTTCCAGGCTGCTCTGGTTTATACTGGGAATGTTAAACGGTTCCAGGGCTTCTGGAATCAGGGCTTCTGGATGGCAAAACTTAGAGCTACTTCTGCCCCTGGTCCTTGATTTCTGCATCCAAGAGAGACTGATCTGACTCAGAAATGGTAATGCTGTGCAAGTTTACAGGATGACTATTCATATTTGCATACACCTGGAGATCTCAAGACGCTGAACGTTGTGTAGGAGAACCATCAGTTCAGAAATACTGTTGTATCTTTTCTTCTTTTTATTACCTCTCCTCTCACACTGGTATTCACAGATTTGTTCCTTTTTTCTATGGTCTAAGTTATAAAATACTTTTAAAAATTGCCTTCAACATAGAAGCAGAAATAAAAACATTCTGGAATGCAATTTTCACTCATTTATTCATATCTCACGCAGCTTTGCTGGTTTTTTTTAAGGCAACAGGATCAGTTCTACTGTTAATGGTTTTAATCAAATACTTATAAGAACGATATATATATCATAGATAAACTTTATGTATAGATATAAAGTTTCTATGACACATTATAGTGCCAACATAAGGGCACTTTAGTGAAGAACATCATAAGCAATTTCTGATTATTGCTGGGGTTGCAGTGTGGCAAAAATCTCTTTCTTCATTAACACCTGACACTTCTTTATTTATGTATTTTTTTGTGAAATTTTCTATAAACAAGAGAGATGATGAGAAATACGTATTTATATTTTCTAGTCTTTTCAAATTTTCTTAGCCCAAGTGAATCACAGGAAAGGGTGCTTGTTGTCATTGACTGAATTTTTAAAGCTTAAGCAAATTCAGTAATTAATGACTTCTAGTAAATTATTTGAAGCATGATTTCACAAAAGCTGTTAAAAAATCCAAAAAAACCAACAAAAACCAAAGAGAAATGGGAATGAGTACAGGGACTGAATTTGTTTAGCCATTTCTATTTATTCAAAATCAAATTTTTAATTACCAACTCTGTTCCTAAACCAAAATAAGCTTCAAGAAATCACATATCATTCTACAAACTCAAGTGCAGCATACTGTAAATGTGAAAACTAAAATCAAACTAGGCCATGTTTTCCATGTCCAACATTGGCCAGTGGAGACTACTTAATTCCACATAGTAAATTCATACTGTATGTCCTGCATATATTTGAAACCAGAATATACTTCAAATCACTATGAAGAATGGATTCTTGGAGAGATGGATTCTTGGAAAATACTGTGTCTCTGTGCCCCCGAGAAAGGTGTTCCTAGAAGCTGGATGTAGTAATGTAAGACGTTGAAATAGTTGTGATTAAATCACAAATTTTGAAAAGAAATTAAATAAATATTTCTAGTTGACTCCTCCTGTTCCTTTATCTTATATGAAATGCTATAGGCAACAGAAATAATTCTTTCCATTTCAACAAATGCTGGACTGCTTCCAGGGCAGGGCTAGCTCCTATCATATGAGTATTGTCATATGAGTGGATGTGGCACTTGAGGACATGTTTTAGTGGTGAATGTGGTGGTGGTACCGGGTTGGCAGTTGGACTTGATGATCTTAGAAGTCTTTTACAACTTTAATAGTTCTGTGATTCCATTAAACCTTTTTGACACAGTTCATTGAGTCTACAACCTCTTGTTTTAGGATTAAGCTGGTCAATGAAGTCACTCTATGTGATACTATCATATTGTTACCATCACACTAGCTATCATTCCCTTTACCATGTAACAAATATTAATACAAATGGGTACAAATAAATTATGAATCAGAAGAGTATTTCATGGATTATCTCCAAAATAATGCAAATATCACGAGAATATCTGATAAAACTATTAAGAGTACAAGATTTTTTTTTTATTGCTCTCCTAAAATTTTTTTCTTTCTATTCAAGCACAGTTGAATCAGTTGGTTTTTTAAAAATGTATATAAAACATAACTCTTCCTTCCTGGGTTTTCTTTAAATATTCATCCAGAATCTTCCTGATGAACTTAACATGGACTTTTTCTTTGCATTATCCATGCTGTTAAAATTATAAGCAAGTTTCTGAGAGAAATGAGGTAGGATAAAGAAAATTACATCTTGTAATACGCATATGTATTTTATCAGAATAATCACAGATGCATTATTCTTTCCTAAGCTATATTTTCCAAAATAATAATGCATTTAAATAGTGAAGTAGAGATTAAAATCCATTTTTATTCTCTCTACTTTTTACTTTCTTCTGCTTTAAGAGTAAAATGCCAAAATTCTGCTTTAAACAGATCAGAATCTTATTACATGAGATTACTGAGATAATGGTACCTGTCAAGTTCATATTTTGGAGGCAAAAAGGTCATTGGTCTTATAATACCAGAGAAATACATTATTACATCATGCTAAATCTTTCACCAAAGCCTTTGATCTATAATTCAGGATAACAAAGGAATTACTGTTAGAAGCCATTGTGATAACTGCATCAACAATCTGACCAGCACTGACCACATTCACTGCATGTTCTGCAGCCTTCTCCCTGTGTGCCAGAGTTCCAAATTCCTCTTTCAATAACCCTTCATCTCTTTTTGCCTACTCTTGCTGAAAGCTTGTTTTCCTGTGCCAGTTTCCACCTGTCACCTTCTCCATCACATCCCTGTTCCATCAACACATCATAAAAAAGCCTGTGCCATTGTGCCTTACTTACTCTCATATGTCTTACACATATCTGCATCTTATAGTTACCTACATCTGTATTCTCTACCCTTCTCCCTTCTTACCTCTATCTCCATTCCTTGCTTTCTTTTGACATCTTCCTTTCACTGTTTTCTCATGGAAATAAATAATTCAGGGACTGAAGATCTGTAAAGTGTTTAGGATAATGAATTTCAATTGCAGGTACAATGCTGTTAAGCAACTGGACATTTGCAATTAGCAATTGATTAGCTGACAATTATGCAGGTAGGTGAAACAGATGGCTGTGCTAATCATATGCAAGAGCTGAATATATTCCTTTCTTCCATTTCTGTATACACCAAAATTGACTAAATTTCTCTCCCACTATATAGAAAATCCTCTGCAGCTTCAGAATTGATTAGATAGTTTACAAAATGTACCACGCTACTTCAAGGCAAAAAAGATACATGATACCAAGCCTCAGCTCACCTGACTTTGCTATATCAGATAGTACAGGTAATAAAAGCGAGGGTGAACGCTGTACGTAAATGTTCTGATAACGTTATTCCCTACTACTCAAGAAGAGTTAGGCAGCTGCCTCATCGCAAGTCAGTGAGCACTGGATGTGTCCTTATGAAAAATTAAATTAATGTATGTGGTTACCCTAGCAGCTGTCCCTGTTTCTGCTGAAGTCTGTAAGGAAACTTCTGCCAAGATCTGTGGAAACAGGCTCAAGTCCTTAATATTATCCGCTATAGTAATTGTTATTCACAGTTTTCTGTCATGATTAAACTGTCTCTTTAAAAAGGAGGGAGAGAACAAAGCACAGAAATAATTGTTTTAAATGGAAAAATGCTGATCCTATATTCTGAAATGTCCATACACTGCTGATGAAATTTTGCAACTAGCTGATGCTAATTAGTTGCAGTGAAGTAAAAATTATTGCCTGAATATAGATATATTTTTTTAAGAGCACATAGTTAATTTAATTACATCTATACTGTACAGGCACAACACCTGAAAACCAAGAAAATCTAAATGAGTATTATTCAAATAGTTAATCTCAGAAAGTGTTTTGGTAATGCCTGCTTCTGTAACAATATTCCTGCACTGGTTGACTCAATCTTTCAAGGAAATCTTTTCCTATTGAGCCAAGCCACTAACTTTGTTACACTCTGATAGGTCAGCTTTAGTTCCTCTCTTGTGCGGCTAGCAAGGGAGGCAGAAGGGTCCTAGTCCTGACGATGAAACAGCTGCATGCAACATCCACTTTTCTTTCTAAATAGGCTTTTACAGAAAAAAAAAAGTAATAAAGAAAACATTTTTTTACTGCTTAGTGACCTATAACTGAAAAAGTTGTTGAAACTATTACGATTAAAACTTTTTTCAGAAAGATTTCCTTCCAGGCTTGAAAAACTATGTTTTAGACTTTGGTACCTTCAAAACATCAGTTTTGAATGGAAATTACTACAATTATTTTATATTTCTGGTGCATATAATGGAGATATGTTGTTCTGGAATGAAGAAAACAACAGCACAGAAGCTACTTCAATAAGGCCCTAACATTTAAATGTCACAATTTATAAGAATAATTCCATTCAGGTATTAGCCATAAGTTAAAAACATTTTTGTTTCTGTGATAAACATTAGTTTTTCATGAGCTTCTCAAAATTGTTCTGTAATGTGTATTCTGTGATTTCTGTGCTTTAGAGCAGAAAATTTTGGACCAAATAGGTACCTTATCTAGAAAGCCTGTAATCTATTATTTTCTTGCTCAGGCTGTATCCTCAGGTAATTGACCTGCACCTCCATACGTGCTGTCTTCAAAGAAATATAAACTTTTTTCTTGAATTCCATTTGCTGACAGATCAGATATTTGGAAGCCAGTTGAGGTTCATGGATCTATGCAAGTCTATGTGAGCTGAGTAGCAGACTGTAATCCACCATCCCTCAGTTTATCTGAAAGTAAAAGACTTCTTTTCACACACCAGTTAAGTCTGCTAAGTGACAACAGTGTATTTATCCAGCACGTCATTTACAAAACCCAAATGCTTAAAATTGAGGAAATGAAATGTTAAGGATGTCATAAATCTTAGTGTTCAGAAGGAGTCTGAACCAACTCTTACTTAAATCCACATGAGTCTTTCCACTTATTTCAGTCAGAGCTGGACTGAGTCCATAACAAACAAGTATTTTGTCAAATATATGGCCAGATACACCACTAAGGGATGCTGATCTGTGCATATGAATGGCCTAATATGACAGGGGCAGTAGCAAGAGGGTGTTGTGTTCTAGACATTTGGTGTAAATACAAACTCCATGGTGAGCTCAGGAAAAATTGCTGTAGTCAAAAAGCACTATTTCCCAAGTGTGGTATCAGCTATCTTTTTCTTCTCTGATTTATAGTATTGCACGACTTATTCAGATCAAAGAATCTGAAACACAAGGGGAAAAGTCTGGCACTTGTTTCTTCTCACTCACCTAGAATCCTTATTATCAAAGGTATGAATGGTTTATCACTTTTTACTACCTGTAATCTATGTATTTCATAACCCTGCAATGAAATAAAGATTTTTTTCAAGAATTTGAATAAAAGCACAACTGTGTAGTAAAAAAATGTAGCATAGTATGTACAAAAGTAGTTCATCTTTCTCATTTGTTGAGTACTCAGTTAATTTTAAACCCATAGAACCATACTATCTCTTAATAGCTTTATTTGAAGCATTCTTATTCAAAATTAGCAACAATGCTATGCTTATGCTCTCTCTACAAAACTTGCTAGCACACACTAACTTTGAGCATCTTACAGTAACTAACCTTAACATAATAACCTTAATATTTTAAATGTAGGCAAAAGCCTTATTGATTCTATTGCATGGCAAAATCTTGTTAACAATATGATTAAGAAAAAACAACTTGAAGGACTCTGACCATACATCTTCTGCAGGAGTGTAATTGCTTTGCATTTATTTTCTTCTTAAGGATTGTTTTTTAAGATGTTGTTAACCTTTCTAAATTCAAATAATAAAGATATAACTAAAATTGAGTGGAAATATTGGATCAGGACTCAATTTAAGAGTTAAAAGATTGTTTTGTACACATAGACTGCATACCTAGTGGCAAAAGCTCTTTAAAGAAAAGAAGCAGTGGGAGAAGCCCCCATAGAAACATCATTAAAATGCAGCTGATCCAAACCTCTGGACTTGTCAAAAAGTATGTCAAAGAAACTTTTATTAGGCAGTGAAAAAATTAGTCCACCATAATTCAAATTACACAGATCTAAAGACCCCATTTTTTCTGTATCAAACTCACATTGCTAAAATGTATTTTTTTTCCTCTAGGTAAACTGCCAGTGGTTCAGTAGACTCAGTTTTCATTACTTTTCTTGAAGTAAAGCTAGTAATTAGGACAGAAAATGATAGAATAAGTTATTCTCCAGAAACGCTTTCATAATAGTATAATCAAACGATAATAGAAATGATACTTTAAAGGAGCACTCCAGCTGGTTTTATTTATCCAGACAACAGAGGTGGCTTAAGGTTATGATCTTCAACAATGAAACTGATATATCCAGGAGAACAGATACTATCACAATATGCTGAAGAATTCTTTTCTCATGCAAACGGTAAAGATGTTAGATACAGCTTATATCACAGGAAATCCAGTAACTTCCTTAAGAAATAAAATAAATTCAGTCCCTGAACTACTTACATTCTTATCATAGCTTTGATAGAACTAGTGAGACAAAAAGAGAAGGTGATGCAGTATATATGTTCATTGTATTTCCAACCTGCTTACCTCCCATCCAGTTTGTGGTTTTATATATTCAACATATTAGTTCTGGCTCAGCTCTACAGGCTGCATCTGGCTCCTTAAATCCATACAGAACATATACTGTATTGTATGTCAAGCCTGATCCAGAGAGCGATATATTTTTACATATTTGAACCCAAACTAAAATCTTGAAGCACTCACTGGACATGGAGCCAGACTTTTGGCACATTGGGTTGGCCTGCTTTTATCATGAATTTTAATGGTGAAAAAATTGCATCTGTTCCTAACTGCCTTTCAGCTGTTAGTCACTGCTGCATAGCTGATACCAGAAACAGATGGGGAAGAGGAGAGGTACTCCTTTTTGTAATCAGTTAGTGAACTCAGCTGGGACAACAGTTTGTGGAATAAATGGCAATGCTTCTCTATGCTTGATCTCAATCCCAATCTCAACATTTTATGAAGAGTATCTGAGATGGCTCTGGTTGGTTGCACGGTGCTGCACTTGAGCTGGTAAGCCTCAGTGGAGATGGCACAGTTTTGCATGGAGTTAGTCCTTTTGTAGCAATTTCTGTATATATGGAGCAATTAATCTTCAACCCAGATAAACCATCCACACTGACTTGGGCATGTCCATACCTGAGAGGGCCTAGACATGCTCATTCACATGTACAATAGGCAAGATACTTAGCATTACTTATATTTAGGTTTTTCTGAATTTTTACTCGATCTGATTTAGTTTTTCAGATATTGTGATGGATGCTACTCATTCCACTTGTAAAGTCTGTTGTGTTCAAAGACAGCACCTAGGAAGTGGAGAGGAAAGTTGCCTGTTGAATTTTTCAGATATGGCAGTCTATAACACTCTGGGGGATAGAACCTTCTGAATGGAAGTGAGGGATTAGCCCTGGGCTGAGAGCAAATGAGCACAGAAAATTACTTTGGGTAAAGATATTTCCAAAGCTTGGTATCATACAAGGTGGCAAAATGAAAGATTGATGATTATATATTCACAACTTGAATACAAAATATTTTTATGTAAGCCTAAAGAAAACTTTGGCATTTTTTTAACTTAAAACATAGCCCAGTGTGTGGTTAGCCTCAGTTGTAATAAGCATATGTCTTTGATTTATAATACTCAACCTGGAGGTCACCTTATCCTTTGGGCTCTTTTAAGCAACCTCCTTTTCAGCCAATCACTTCTCAAACATGCACAGATGCATGGGATTTGCTGTGCTAAATGCAGCACCTTAAAATATTCAAGGACTTTCCATAGGTGTAGGCTACAGATTTCTTAGGATAATTTTAGACTGAGGCTCTCATAATGTTCATGTAAACTGTTGTCTTAAATTAAAATAATTCATAGGATGTATTTTGTTTGATCATACAGGTAACTGATGAAAATGTTCAATAAAAATGGGGCCCAGTATTTATACCAGTGTACCCTGCTTATAATCCATCTGTGCTCATATTATTTTACTTGATGTATGTATCACATTTGATAAAATTATTATTGGTTTGACTTTGAGGGTTTCAAATAATTTTTTGTAGGCAGGTTATTATTAGTCTGTGGATTGTAAGGGGGTATGTTAAGGACTTTTTTTTGTTGTTTTGTATTTTGTTGTGGTTGGTTGGTTATTTGTTTTAATTAACTTGTATGTTATCTATTTGTTATCTATCTATATGAAAAGATTTATTATTGACAAAGGCCTTTTATTATCTTCTCTTTCAGTTGGAAAGTAATTTCTTCTACAATCATAAGCTCTTACTTTGTTCCCTGGCTTGACCAATGTCTTCAAATGACTCTGTGGTCTTTGGGACCCAGACACCCTTGAAAAGAACGTCTTCAGCTTCTGTGTTCCTCACTGTTACTCTGTCTGTCTAAACTTGAACTACGTCTTTGAGAGGAATAGCTAGCCATTTGGTCTGAGGTTCCTTTTCACTAGAGGACTTACAGGTATGCCATGAGCTTAAAAATGGTATTATGCTGCTTAGTACTTATTTGGGGTTGCTACTTCCTGGTAAAATAACTTAAATTTTCATGAAAACCATGAAATTCCCCGAACTGGTACCTCAGACAAATCAAGACAGTCCGGAAAAGTCAGACTGGATTATTTGTTTATTTTCCATCATTATTACCTGTGAGGGCTTTGACACTTAAACAAGACCTTCTTGAATGCTGATGCTCACTTGTAATTTGGTGCATTTCACAATTACACTGTTAAGCTATTTATCCATTTCCTAAAGTAGTATTGTCTCTGCTGCCCTAAAAAGTACTTAAAGTTTGAGCACTGTATGCACATATTGAGAATTATGAACTTATTTCTTAAAACTCTCTTTTCAAAGTACAATACCATTTCAATGTATGGCTTTATTTGTCCTGTGACCTATTCCTAAAAATAAAACTTTGGATTAATGCTTTGTTCAAAGGGTTTGTATTTGAGTTGTATGTTATGTAAATGATTATAAAGTACCTGGGAATTTTTAGATGGGAATTTCTGTTTACTAGCTTTACTTTTGGATAATTGGTTATATTGGCCTTTGCTGTAAATTCACAATATCTTACGTTTTGGTACAGTTGTCTGATTGTTTTATGCAATTTTCTTAAGATTTAGCTTAGAGTAGCAGTTTGCCTAAACATAGATTTTGGTATCTTCTACACAGTTATGTATACATTATTCATATATAATATGAAAGCAATGCAACTCCCGCAGACTGATAACATTTATGCTGTTCTTTTCCATGCAGAAGGATTTACATTTAGTTTAGGGCAACTACTGTTCCCTAGACCATAAGCAATTTTCCCCAATTTGTTCAGTGATTATCCATAAATTTTGTATAAGATGAGGAAAGGAGGACTTTATCCACAGTATGATTCTTAGATGTAGTGTAATATAAAATATTTTTCTGTGGGATTACTGAGTTAGCCCCTTGATTTCAGGAAAACTTTTTTTTAGTGTTTTTCATTTGGGTTTCTACTCCTGTATGTTTTCAATTTTGAGCTAATTACTTATTTCAAGTCTTCAGAGGTTTGGAGGAGCAAACATTCTTTTACTATTTTACTTAGGAAATCTTCCCCTTGTAACAGATTTATTATGTTCTTTGGATGTTAGAGCATTTACTTGCCTAATGCAAATTCCCCTTCTTTTACCTGGCACCTGTTTACTGTGTGGAAAATATTTTCTTTGATAATAAATTCAAATTTGCAATTAAGACCTCCAGAGCCAAAACTATATAAAAGGACATGAGACAGAATACAGTCCAAACTATACTATTTTTTTTAAGACTGTCATGCACATGCAGTGCTACTGAACAAACACAGTTGAGTGTTCTACTTTTGTTTCTGTGTAGTGATCACAAGAGGAAAATCTGTTGTTTCACAAAGATCTTCTTCTTTTGCTTATTATCATGAATAATATTCTTCACCAAAGAAAAAATTTGACCTTAAGAAATGACAACGGATTAATACTGATTCTTGTTCTATATGTCTCCTTAGCAGGAGCCTTTGTTTTGATACACAGTGTGGTGTGAGATTAGTAGACAGAAATAGACTTGAGGTTCCCCTACTGGAGTTAAGCTTTTAAAAGATAATTCCTGAAGATTTAATATAGCTGCCTTCTATTTGTACTACAGAGAAACCCAATGTAATTTCAATATATCTTGTAGAGTATGGCTGTGATTTTTGAGGGAATGTTTACATCCGAAGGACATGACTTCTTCATTAAGAGTACAATAGGATTGCTTGATTATAATGTAGGTATGTGATTTTATGTAAAATTGAAAAGTAATGCTTGTGAAGATACTTCCAACTTTTTTAGATCCATTAACTCCTATGCCTGTGAGAAGTTAAAAGAAGAAAAAACAAAATAAAACAAAACGCTTACATGTTTTACCTGGATGAGATTATGTGCTTTTGACTTTTAGAATACAAAAGGAAATAGGACTGTGGATCAAACAATAGCTCACTAAGAATTCATTGCAATGCATTGTAATTTCAAGGCCCTTCAAGGAGGGGTAGTCCACTTTCAGGACTTTATGAGAAGAGAATGGTAAATAGTGTCAAAATAAATCTCTATTCAATACGTTTATGGACTGCTTGGATAAACATGCTTTCTGATTATAAATTTTTAAAAACAGATGTTAAATAGTATGGGTATTATCTAGGTTTTTCCTTCCTATTCACGTTTCTATGGATTGGGCGGGGCAAAATAATGTGCATTAGTGATAAAATTACAGAGCTGTTTAAGATTATAATGTACTTTGGGAAGATGAGCTATTTGTTACTAAGAACCTGATTTACATTTTTGGTTCCACATATGCAATCTTCCACTCATTTGCTTCAGTCTTCATTAAATGAATATAGTTTTATAGCACTGGTGTTAGAGCTGAGAACCAATTGCAGAGATAACAGAAATTGTGACTGTTTCTTCCAGTGTGAGTTCCAGTCCATAAGTTTATGTGTGAGGATGTTGGTGGCTGGTTATTGTTAATTAGCCTAGCTGTTTGATTGATTGGGTCTTCTCCGAGACTCCTGCCTCACCTGTAGATCTGTAACTATAGAAAAGTGCAACACATGTTGACATCAGGGACTCAGTTTTCACACCTTTGAGGGCCAAGGACTGCTTTAAAGAGAAGGGATCTATCTGACCAAGTGAGATGAAAGTATCTTTGCAATAGGCTGGCCTACCTAGTGAAGAGAGTTTTAAACTGGGAATGAAAGAGAGAGATATGATGTTGCCCAATTCAGTAATAAAGTGGTGAACAGGGCTGGCAATCAAAGGGTGCAAGTGTGGGTGAGAGACCTCTTAATCAAAAAAAACAACACTGAAAACTGGGCCATCCCAAGTGTTATGCACAAAGGAAGTGTTCTTGCACTTTTCTCAGGAAATCAGAATGAATGGAGCCCATCTGAAGTGCCTGTACACTAATGCACACCCTTCACATGAGCAAGCAACTGAGATGCATCAAGTTCTGCCTGTGGAAGTGTGATCAGGATTATTCAGCAGAACAGAGTCAGTGAAAGCTGTCTACCACCAGCTACCTGATCAGGAAGAAGTAGATGAGGCCTTCTTCAGACAACTGGAGGAAGCCTCATATCCACAAGTTCAGGTCCTCATGGGGACCTTTAACCACCCTGAGAACTGCTGGAGCATTCCCAAAACACAAGCAATTCAGGTCTTCACCACTACATGCTGAGGGCCAGCTGGCCAAAAGCAGCTTTGCAGAAAAGGATCTGGGGGTTTTGGAGAGGAAGAAGTTGATCACGAGCCAGGAATGGTAGTGTCTTTTTGCAAGAGGGGTCTAACAGCATCCTGGAGTCGATAAGAAAGAGAGTTGACAGCTGGGTAAGGTAGATGATCCTTCCACTTTAACCACATCTGGAGAGCTGTGCCCAGTGCTCGGCTCCTTGTGTTGGGAGGGATGGGGACATACCGGGCCAAGTTCAGAAAAGGCCATGGGTATGATTAAGGGCTTGGACCATCTGTCATATAAGGAGAGGATGAGAGGGCTGAAACTGCACAGTGTGGAGGAGAATAAGTTCAGGGAACCTTATCAGTGTGTGTAAATACATCACAGGATGAAAACAGAGTATAGGGTCCAATACTCCTCAGTGAATAGGCTGGAGGTAATGGGCACAAAATAAAGAACAAAACAATTCCTTTAAATGGAGGAAAACACCTTTTTTCACTGTAAAAATGATCAAACACTGGAGCAATTTGCCCAGAAAGGTTGTGGAGTTTCTGTCTGTGGAGATGTTAGAAACCTGACTGGGCATGTTCCCAGGCTAACTAGATGACCATTCTTGAGCAGAGTCATTAGATAATTTCCAGAGGTATCATTAACTGTTTAGTGACTTTATGAAACTAATTCTTTGCAGAAAATGGAGCAATACATCTTGGCATTGTTTATTTTGTGAGACCACAATAATTATTCTTGATTTCCCAGGAAAAAAAACCCCAACAAACCTGCTCAAAATGAAAAGATTAAATGGTATATAAAATCTTTATTAAAAAGTTGTGAAACCATAAACTGAAATATGTAAATACATAAATAAAAATATAGCTGCAGCTATGCAGTAAATATTATCAGGTTTTAGTGTATTTTCACCAAAGCATCATGTGGGTTACCATGAATTACTTAAGGCTGTGTCTCAAGATATAAATAAGACAGGGATCTAACTTTGTTTCACAACTAAAACATTTCCCATTCCTAGGAGACTGTGTGCAGAGATTAAGCACCTGCATAATTTAAAGGAGGAGAGGTAGTTCCACTGGTTTATGTAGGTTATTTAATTAAAGTCACATGTAGGCATATTTATAAACTAAAAGTTGTTCCAAATCACAAATACATGTCTTCAACTTTATGCTTCGCTGCAAAAAATTACTATTTTTTTTCTCCTATCACAAGATTTCTTTTTGTTAATTCTTTAAAAATTCAATTCTACATTTTTTAATAAATCAGTCCACATACTTTCTCTTAAAATATACATACCAATTTCAAATACAATAAATCTGATTTCAAGAGGGTAAGCTGTTATAAAAATTCAGTCTCAGTTGATTATTTCCCTTCCTTCTTTGTGTTCTAGAAGATAATACTGTGGGGAGATTACAGCTTTGTAGAGCTCAACATTACAGTAAAGAGTGTAATTCTTTATATGTAAATGCAAATCACAGACTAATGGTGCAAACTTACACAGTTTTAATATGCTTCATTGACAATGATATATTTTTCCCTATAAGCTAATTTAAATTTCTACAAGCATCATGTATAGTTTCACATCCTTTTTCATTCAAATCTAGCAGTTAATTAAGGCTAGCAGTGAATTTTAGCTTAAGTAGTAGAATGTAATCTATTAATAACCCCCTAGAGTAACTAAAACAGATAAAATTTAGAAAAATAAGAATAAAATACAGATAGTCCAAGATATCTTGGGTTCTATAAATAAAAACTAAAGAAGAAAAAAATCCATTAAAAATATTGTGGGTGACATTTATGTCCTGACTTTTTTCGTTAAGCCAGGTGACTGTAAAAGTATCTCTATATATATATATTTATATGGGTATGTTTATATGTGTGTGTATTTGCTTTAAATCAGTCAAAACATCTTTGCCTGAAAAAAAAGGATGGGAAAAAAGTTCTCCTTTTATGTTTCTCTTGCACTGCAGTCATGTTTATACAGTATTTCGCTCCTGAATACTACCCCAGACAGGTTTGAAACTAAACCACTGACTTGTAACAAATAACATTATTTTTTTCTCAAGCAAACTGGCCTCCTGTTTTTGGCCTTCAAGGTAAAATTTGCCATTCTGAATGCATATACATAGCTAATTAATCATTGCCATGTGTGAAACTTTGTCATATCAGTGTTTCACTGTTCTTTAGTCCAAATCTTTAAAAATCTATATTAAGTGAGGAAAGTTTGTTTTGTTTACTGCTGTCTTTCCTTGGAGCCAGCAGTTGTGAAACCCTGCTTTGCTCTTTACGGTGAACCTTGCCAAAAATGTTAGTCTGCAATATTGCCAGGGCTTTCACAGCTGATGGACTGAAAATCTGTTTTCCTACTAAAACAGAAATAATCACAAATGCTGAATCCTGAGGCTTTAAAACTGATATTACAACTTCATTGCAAGGATCAAAGGAGCCTTGCTTTGTAAATTTGATTAAGTTGCATTTCACAGGAAATGTTTGTAAATAAAATATGTTTTGAAAAAATATGTGAGTGGAATACTTACTTTAAGTCGCCCACCTCTATTCTTCAAATTCTTTGTGCAGGTGGCCTTTGGGATGGAAAGAAGGAGATGGGTTTCCTAACCATTTAAGCCCAATGCCCAGCAAAGGTTATTTGGTAACAACAGCTTGCCCAACAGGAATGCTATAAGGATAGTTTGCTTTGCACCAACTAAGTGTTGAACCAACAAACACTGAACCCCATGTGCTTCTAGCATCCTTACTGAGATAGATGAGATTCCTAGAAACCTTATGTCTAGCAGTAGGTATTACCATATGGCTCAGAGTGAAGTGCAAGAATTCAGCAATGCAGTGATGGAATAATCTGCTCATATGAGAAGTTTTCTGTGAGCATTTTCAAGAGAATGTTCTTGGTATGAGTTCCGCTAAATAATTTATTTTAGTGGCATCTTCCGGGATAGGCTTCACAAATTACATGAAGTGAAAAATAAGGTAAAAAATACTTGACAGAAAGATATTACATCTGTAAATGACAGCCCCTAGGAAAAAAAAAAAAGGAGCTTTCCTGAAGGGAAAATAATGTTTTTATATGTAACAGAGGAAATGAAGAGAAGTGCTGTGTAAAAGCAATAAACAATAAAGAAGTATTCTTTTGTCTGTTTTAAGTGTGAAAGAGGAAAAATTCTAAGACAAGAATAGCATAGTGACATGAGTGATAATGAGTGTCATTATTTTGTATTTAACTATTAAAACATTTCTATAGCCTATTATTAGTTATGAGCACATTTTTAAAGAAAGAAATGCATTTTGATGTGGAGCTTCTGAATAAAACTGAAAAGTTTGTTTATTCTAATAAGCATTTATATAGAAAGATTGCAAAAGACCTTAAGAAGACAATTAGTTGATGATTTAACTGATTACTCTCTTAAGTGGATCTTATTTCACTTGTCTCTTCTGATATAGTTCTCTGAATTTTATTAGACTTGTTATCATTAAAATTCTGGAAACTGTAGATAAAAATGTTTTTGAGTAATTAAATTTTATGCATAGTATTTTAAAATAGCCTTTTACAAGGAACCTTTTAAATTCAAATATGCTCCAGCTCTTCAATTAGTAAATTATTATGACCAAAAGTGCAACATTGGCACAAAAGTACAATAGAAAAAAAGCCACCTATTTTTCTGGATCAGCTGGAGAATTTGGAAATGGCTTTATTCACTATTGCATCCCTTAGATATTCTTCCATTGTTTATGATTTTTAGGTATTCAGCCCCAATTCATATTAATAGGAAAGTAATAGTTATAAGCTTACTGTTATAAGCTACTTCAGAAAATTTACACCAGTGGGGAAAATTAAGCAGGAGAAATAAATTCTGTCACTTATTCTCTTCATGAGCAAAAACCTGGAAAGGATCACAATGTAGAAGATAACTGTACCCTTCAGGAGAAAGAGGAACTCCAGCAAAGTACTCAGGTTGCTTTCAAATGTGACATAAACCTTAATTAATCTCACATAATCTAACCATTTAAATTAGACACCTGAGGTAGGAGATCATTTCAGTGTAGGAGTACTCCTACGCTTCCCCTGTAGTCAATGAAGAAAGAAAGGCATCACTGAAACATGACTCAGGTTTCAGATAAGATGACTCACTGTGAAGTCATGTATTTCACTTCTTGTTAACTATTTAAGAAGCACCAGTGTTATAAATTTGCTGTCTAAACGTAGATGAGAGAAATCACTTACCTAAGTATCTAGTAAGTCAATGAAAAGAGCTGAGCCTCTCCACAGGATGATTCCTCCTACCCTGGGAAAGATCTCTAAGACAGACTCCGGAAGTACTTTCTGCAGTTGTGCAATACAGGCCCAGATGATTAGTTCAGGCTCTAGTAGTACTATACTTTAAATAGCTAAAGTTAGGTGAGACTAATCTTTTCCTTAGATTAGTTTCTTACCCAAGTACTTTACTGAGAAAGCTGAAGCTAAGGAGAATGAACCTCACATACAATGCAAGTGCTAGAGTGCAATTATTTTGTTGGAAGAGGTTTGCCTTGGTTTAAGAAAGCCATCCACAATTACTGTTGACTTTCTGAGGGTATGCTTATTCTTGCATATTTTCAAATATTCGAAAAATACCAGAAAAGTGCAAACCTAAAAACTAGGCTCTTCAAAGTGTTTAGGCCTCTAAAAGTGTAGCTACTTGTAATAGACATCCTTAATCACCTCTCTGCTGCTTTAAAGTCTTAATGACCTTTCAAAATGTGGTTCCACGTGGCCAGTTAATGCCCTTACATCTTCTTCCTCTACGAATTTCTTTAACTTTATAGCTTTTGAATCAAAATTGAGCTATAGCTGAGTTATGCAGACAGAAATAAATCAGACAGTTGAGAAAGAAAATCTCCCCTTTGCAAAATTCTAAAATATCTTTTAATTGTTTCTTCAATGGAGTCAATCTTCCTTCCCTTTCTCAGGCAAACAACATACATATCCTCCTAACACAGCACTGTGACAGGTGTGGGGCTTCAATGTTGTCAGTTATAATCCTTTATATGTCACACCTTCAATCATGCAATGGGCCATGCATTTTAAACAGAAGTCTGTTTTCTAGTCTGTGGCAACAGAGTGCCAGGACATACACTGTACAACCATATGGGTGTCTCTTTGCAGGACATATGTTGTACATCCTTAGGCACTAAAGCAATTAACAAGCAACTGTAAAGTAAATGTGATCTCCTCTGAAAAGCTCCAGAGCAGCTTTCAGTTTTTACAATTATATTGCTAATTTATGCCATGAAGAGATTCAGAACATCAGAGACAGGTACAGAGATCATAAGTGAAAGCAACACTAAGAGGTAAATACAGTTTTATTTTCGGCAACAATTATAGTATTTTTCATGTTAGTAAAGCATTATGAAACTGAAAATGTTCAAAAAAGTAGTAAAATTCAGAGGATAACTCAACATAAGAATATAAAGACACAGTAGATGAAAAAGACCATTTAATATTTTTATGACAAAGCAGAATGCAATCATTATGATCAACAGCATATTTTTCTTGTTGGCCAGTGTTTTTACAGAACAACATGGAAGAAAGCTATTTTTATTTTGCATTTTCTACTGCTGTTGTGAAATCTAGCGTTGAATCTGCTAATGGTCACGAAACCACACAGCTCAGCAGAGGCACGGCTGCCACTGCCCCGTGTGCCCAGCTCTGGTCAATAGTGGCCTGCTTTGCAGTTGACTCACAAGCTCACAGATGCAAATGGATCTTCCTGGTAGCTGACCCTGGACCAGTCTCTCCAGTACCTGGCTTGGACCTCCTACTTCCTCCAGAAACCAACTCTCAAATTCTCTCATCTCTCCAGCTCTCAGAACTTCCTGTGACTAATAGTGCTGGTGAATAATTATGTACTATACCAAATTAGTTACCACTGATTTCTAATCTGACAACTTTAACTTCAATTGAATATGGTATTTTCTTTTGCTAGAAACAAAGCTCCCAATATGCCTTTTTTTCCCACTACTCATTATTTTTCTCCTATTTTATTACAAAATTTTTATGCATTATTTTCTATGTAGGCAGTCTTTTCACCATAGTTCATGTACATTTTTTTCATACTCTTGATCACTACTGTTAGCTTTCTCTTAAGGTTTTCTAACGTGTAGTTGGGAAACGCGATCAAGTAGCCTTATCATATAAGTCAACATAGCATCTCACATGCAACTGAGCAGAAAAAACACATAAAAAATTAGAAGTGTATCATTTCACCTCTAGGAAAAGCATGGTATAGTAATCAGATAATTTGAAAGATGAAAAATAAGATTCAGTGACTGATATTTCTGCTTGGCGATAAGGTAGATGTTATTCATAGATTTTCTCTACCTGTTGCGGGGACAGAAATGCCAGTATTCAGGGCTGTGAGAAGCCTTTCATACCCAAGATGCGCAGAGTACAAAAGGTTAATGACAGGAAAGATGAGTGAAATAGGTGCTTTTCTTTTATGTGTTTGAAGCTAAAAACCCCAAAGGACAGACTTGCTACACTCACTAGCTTTGCTCATTCTGATGCTGGACTTTATTTCTGGAAAAATCTTTTGTCTTTAAGACTTCTAATTTGTCTACCTCAACCACAGTATACACACAAAGTGTTGAAAGTCACTCCTAATGTTAGCTACAGTGGCAGAAGAACAACATAGATTAGGAACAGTTTATAACTTTCAACTGAAAAACCTTTTCTTTTACAGATCCTTTTGTATTTTGAGAAAAACCTCCTTTGTTGTGCTCTGAGGCTTTGCTCCCTGTGACATCCCTGGTAACACAGAACACTGAAAAGTTTCCACGTTTTATTGTCTGTGAGTGTGTAATCATGGCATCTGAAGGTCCCTGTCAGTAGGTTCACACCTCTGGGTGCCCAAACACAATGATCAGATGAATGGTACTTGGAAAACTAAGCTACTAATGACTGCATTAAGAGAGGCCTCTTTATAAGCTTTGCTTTCTGAAATGTTTATTTTTCTAGACTTTTCAGATGTAGCCTAGAAATAATTTTGATTCTAACTATGTATAATTCATTTCTAACTGCACAACAAAAATGCTTAGCTTCTGCACTCTTTTGAGCCATCTTATGCTATTTAAAGAAAATACTTCTGTGTATGAGGAAAAACTATTTACTCCAAAATTAAAAACATGTTTCCACATGGGTGTTCCAGGGTTCCTGTGGGCTGCCAGTTTTAGAAATATTTTGGCTGAAAATTATGCTGTAGCCTTCATGAGGTTTTTAAATTATTAAAATACTTTAGCATTTTTCCATGTTTTAGTATTTCTTTATACACATAATTTTTCATTTAATTTTATTTCACTTTATGGCTTTAATGTAGCTTCTTACAAAGTTTCCATTTAAAATAAAGATTTAGAGTGTGAAAAATCTACTACTACAAAACTCTTTTATAGATTTCTATGTAGTGAAATGTCTGAAATGCACATGAATTTCAACAGCTAGAAATTAAGCTAAGTACTCTGAAGAAATCCTGTTTCCATGAAAGACAACAATAGTTTTACCACTGGCTGCAATAAGGCCAAGAATTTACTATCTACACCCTTCTATGTTACAATCCTGAAACACTCCTGTTAAGCCAAGAAGAGCTACACTTAAGTATGGGAAATAGAAGTATGTTGCATAATATTTATTCAATCTTGTGTAATCTTTATTAAATGAGGAAGAAAAATGAACCTAAGCACTTGCTTACATGGTTTGCTGACTTCATTTAGTTTGAAATGGGCAGTATGATGTATAACTGGAACGGGCAAAAGGGAGCTAATGGACAAGAGCAGTCTTTTCTGTGCATGTCCTAAAACCGTGTAAACATTTGGGTCAGCTCTTTTCTTCTTTCATGTTAGTCAGTTCCTGAGCTGACCAATGAGTTCTTATGCTTTTCTTCTTCTGGAAAGTCTATTAAAAAAATATTTGTCCATCTCCTCTTCCAGCTACATCTTTGGTCTCTCTTCCTTATCTTCTTCCAGTATTTTGTTATTGTTAGTTTTCTGTCCTTCTAATATCACTCCTTACTTATCAGTCCTGACAGCTGAGGATTTAATGTCATTGTTTTTGAAGCTACAGGGAAAATGCATAATTTATATTTATAAGCAAAGACAATATCTGTTTTACACTACATATCCTCTTTCACCTGAAGTCTAATTATTTACTTCTGTTCAGTAATTTGATGCCCCTTTGCCTCCTTAGCTGTAGTGACAGTGGTCTGCCAGGACAGATTGTAAAAGCAAAACACGAGTGGATGAAAAGAGAATGAGGTATGTCACTTTTCACAGGAATGAGATTTAGATGGATAAGTAGATGAAGACCATGTTGGTTGGTTGGTTGGTTGTTTCAGTTTTGTTTTGTTGTTTGTTTTTGTTTGTTTTTTTTGTTAGGGGGGTTGTTAGGTTTGTTTTGGTTTGGTTTTTTGGGAGGATGGGGAGCAGTAAGACTGGATCTCTTTAGAAAAACATTTCTATGGAATTCATGATTCGAAGAGTCGTCTTGAATTTCAGTCTTGGAGTTGTCCTTATCAGAGCCATGCCAAGAATATACGTCCTCTGTCTGAACCTGGGTGGGAATCAGACATAATAAATCATTGAAAAAATGGGGGGGCTTTTCCCTTTGACAGCACTGAATTGATGCAAATCTTGTCCACTACAATTCTGAATGACTAAATGGAAAGAGGGGCTGATGTGTTGTGTGGGACTGTAATGAAGTACAGACAATGTGGAGTACAAAGTTGTATAACAGTGACTAAAGCCTCTGGTCATAGGCACCTCAGGTTGGGCACCAAAAATGTGAGGAGAACTTCTGACCTTAATTTCTTAATGCATAAAGAATGGTGATTAAATAATAGTTTCTCATATAGTTGATGTAAATATTTAAGAACTGTGTTAGATCTTAGGGTGACAAACAACATGCAAAAGCTCCAGACAAAGTTCACCATTTTGTTTTCAGTGTGTACACACAAAAACAACATAGAGACTGAGAAAAACCACCGACCACACAACAAACAACATGGGAAAAGAAAAATACTGTTACTGGCTTAATACCACTGATATTGAATACTGAAATAAGCAGAGTCCTAAGGAGAATGTCTTTGCTTTTTTTATCACAATGCATATACTTTAAAGACTGAAGAAACACAGGCACTGGAGATTTTGCCTATGCTTCAAACAAACAAACAAAAATTTGATGATTCAGAATCTACTGATTGCAAGTATGGGTTTTTTTCAGATGTTAACCTCTATAATGGTGATCTATAATTCATGGGTTCCACTTAGGATTTCTGGACTGGATAGAATATCAGAGTATTGCATTCAATTTACTACAAAGTGTTGAATATTTTGTTCTACCTTCTGCTAGCTACTGACAGCGATTTTTTTCTGTTCAGAAAAGCTTCTCTTTAAATCAACACTCTTGTACAATAATATTGTCCCAATGAAAAAATTTAATAATACAAGAAACCAGCATGTTTAAATACATAAACCTCACAGTAGGTTAGAGAAACCACAACAGCTCAGCAAGCCCCTGCAAGAGCAGCAGTTACTGCACTGAGAGGAAGATCAAGGTGCGGACTGACATATAAATGCAGCACTTATTAGCTTGAGGAAATTATTTAGTGCAGCTGTGGCTGCAAAATGAGAGTGTGAGAGGTGGTAAAATGGAGTTTCCAGGCTAAAATAAACCAGGACTCTTAGCAGTTTGAAAATAGTTTCTCAACTCTGTCTTACTCTTGTTCTAATAAGCTACATCCTGATCAAAGGAATTATTTGTTTTGTAGATGCTAAAAGATTAGTTCTGGGGAAGTCAGCATTCACAGAGGTGGTTAGAAATGGTGTTAAGGAGCAAATACTTTACAGTGTTTAATTTGCTGTATATACGCAGTAAAAAATGTCTTGTTTTTCATACAACTTTCTTCCTGCTTCAAATGTAGATGTGAACTTCTTTTCATTCCTCAACATGGTGTTAATAGAGAGCTAAGAATTTCTCTGATGTGGCAAAAAGTATGCTGCACTGACTATAGGAATTTCTTTGCAAACAAGCTGTATGGTTAGGCTGCGCTTGGTTTCGATTGTAAAGTTTTATACACTTATCAAGAGAAAACTGAAGTATTTCTTTCCAAGTTGTTGAACTCCTCTTTTGTACTTTACAAGAAGTTATGTATATTTATGATTCTGTGGATGTTAGCAGTAGAGCCAAAAGAGGAGCCTCTTACTCAGTATTGAATTAGTATTCTGCTTTAGTACCAGGCCCACTGGGCTGGTGGAAGTGATATATTTCAGATGAGACACATTGTTTTGCATAACTAAATTCTGGTGAGTAGTACCCATGTTATCAGAACACTGGAGTATTTCAAATGATGAGTGAAATTATACCATGATCACATTATCAGAACACTGGAGTATTTCAAATGATGAGTGAAATTAATCCATGATCTCTAATCCTACATGAGAGGAATCAGATTTGTCTATATTTTCAGGAAAAAAAAAAAAAAAAAAAGGTAGAATATCTGTAGATTTCCAGAAAAGTATTCCTATATTTAGAGTTATACAATTATCTTAGCCTTTGAAACACAAAGGAAGTGTGTTGAACCCTCCATTCTCACTTAAAAAAATCCCCAAACCCAACTAACTAACAAACAAACAAAACCCCCAAACCTAAATAAAAAGTTGCAGGCTCAAGTGGATGAAATAATATTCATTATTTTATCCTATGTTGCCAAAACTACTTATAATCCTTTTTGGCAAAAATTGAGTATTCTTTAGGTACACCTGCAAGTTACCCTTAGAAGTTAACATACAGAAATAGGCAGGCAATCTTGCTCAGTCAAAGAGCTTAAGAATTTTTTCAAATTACCTTTATCAATGCATCATAGAATATTTCTTGTCTATTTAGGGTTATTTTCTACACAGTGAATTCTGGTTCCATAATCATTCTGGTTCTTTTTCTTATATCCTAAATTCTAATGTGTACCTAACTGTGTTTTCATACCTGTGCTAACCTTTTCACTATGATCAAGTTTGAGCTAGCAAAGACAACCTGATCTTGTTTTCAAGTATATATAAATTCAGTTTCACCTCACTCTCACTGGAACCCCAGTCCTTTCTCTGTTCTTTATTTTATTGATATAAATATCTTGCTCTCAATTGAGAATTATAAAATATATTAAAGTCTGATATCTCTGCTTTCATTTTGTGTTTTTAGGTGTTTATTCATAAGCTAGGATCTGAAAGCATTGTTCTCATTCTTTCTTACATCCTTGGAATACAGATCAAAATTATGCTATTCACTTAAAGCAATTTCAAGTCTTTTTCTCTTGAAGGAAACAGAGTTCTCAGAGGAAATAGTTTCATAAACTACTTTCCTGAGGACACCAAATGATCTTATGCACTTGGTTTTGCTTCTCTTCATTTAAATATTAAAAAATTGATAATTTAATCTAGTATTACATTCTATGACCATTTTTTTTAGCAGTACTTTTTCAAATTGCAAACAAATCTAAACCAGCCAAATACCCTTATTGATGGTTTAGGAATTGTTTCACAATTAAATTTGCTCCTATTGCATTCAGGAATATCTCTTTCTTCAGAAAACTCATTTTAAACTGTATTAGAACAACACAGTTTTCAGTGGCAATCTTTTTCATAATTCTGAAGATCTTTATCCATTTCCGACTTGCACCCTAGGTGACTTTAAAAAGCTCTCATCATTAACATAGTAAAAGTTCACTTCTTTACATACTTCTCCCAGGTATGCAAAGGTTCTGCTTATAGACGCCTCAAGAACCTGGAGACTGGATTTACATGACTTATTAATCTTGCATTCATTGATTATACCAAAACTGGAGCAGATATTTCATGTGAAAATTTGGGTCAGTGTGAGGTCTTTGCTTTCTGATTTTTTTTTTCTTTGGTAAAACTAAATTAAGTAGAAAAAAAATTATATCAGGCAGGCAATCATCATTTTAAAAGACAAGTCAACATATTTTGGTTTAAGCAGGTCAAAATGAAATTTACAACTAAAATGAAGTATCATTTATTCTTTTAGTCAACACTTATAAAACCATATTGAATTCCAACTACCATTTTTTGATCAGAAAATGAATTTTTCATTGAGAAAACTGGTCATCTGAAAAAATTTTCTTGTCTCTTTCCATCTTCACACTCTCTGTTTTCTTAGAATCAGCTTCATGATATTTGCTACAGCTGTGGAAAAATGTTGCTATGCAATATGGACAGAATAAATATCTCTCATCTGGTATTATTCTAAGGTCTACAGTGAAACTTGTACCCTATACCCTTAACATATGCTGTTAAGCAAGGGAGATTTGGGTAGGGAGAAATGTCACAATTCAGAAATCACAATTTCTACCTTTTCCAAGGGGAAATTAGGATACATATTTCTGCTTTTCTTTTCTTCTGTAGTTTTTGTTTTCTAGTGCCTACCCTTCTAGCAGGTATAATGCAGGGGGAGCAGTAAAGAGAAAAAAAAGGCCTCGATCTTATGCTTGCACAATTTTTTCAGAAGAGCTGAATGCAGACTGGCAGTTCCTCTTCTTGAGTATCTTCCGGTCCTTTGCAGGACATTTGAGTCTGCTTCATTCCTCTTGAGTACAAGCTGTTTAATAGTCCAAGATGCAAGTCTTAAAGGGCATGCATCCTTAATAATATTTATTTTAAAATAAATATTTGTAGGTCATCCTCTTGCTCTGCTTAGAGAGTTGTCTCCTTTCCAAAACCCTTTCCTAGCTGAACAGTTACTACACTAAAGTATTCCCTGTTACTCGCATGTTGTGTTTTTAGAGAACAGAGCAATGTGCCAGGTACACAAAAAAAATGGGAGAGGGAGAGGCAAAAATATTTTGGTGAAAACACTGAGTTACCAACATGAGGAGGAATATGTTTTATGTTCCTCTTAATAATTGTTCTTCAAAGGTTACAGAATCACAGAGTCACAGAACCACAGAGACAACCTAAACCTCTCCTGACTCAGCTTCAGGCCATTCCCTTGGGTCCTGTCATGGTTCACCACACAGAAGAGATCAGTGCCTGCCACTCCCCCTCACAAGGAAGCTGTAACTGTAATGAGGTCTCCCCTCAGTCTCCTCTTCTCCAGGCTGAACAGACCAAGTGACCTCAGCCACTTCTCGTACAGCTTCCCCTCAAGGCCTTTCACCATCCTCATTACTGTCCTTTAGATGCTCTCTAATAGTTTGATATCTTTTATTGTGGTGCCCAAAGCTGTCCCCAGGACTTGAGGTGAGGCTGCCCCAGTGCAGAGCAGAGCAGGACAATCCCCTCCCTTGCCCAGCTGGCGATGCTGTGCCTGATGGCCCCAGGACACGCTCGGCCCTCCTGGCTGCCAGGGCACTGCTGACTCACATTCAACTTTCCATTGACCAGGACTCCCAGCTCCCTTTTCTGGCACTGCTTTCCAGCATCTCATTCCACAATCTGTACCTACATCCAGAATTACCCCATCCAAGGTGCAGAATCCAGCACTTGCCCATTTAAAACTTCATTCAGGTTGTGACTGAGAAGTCAAAATTTGTTTATGAATAGAATATACCCAGGTGAAAATACCTACCAGCTTTTATAGCTAAATATTATTTCTCTAGAAAATATGTTTTAAGTTATCTATGGAAAGAAACTGGGTTTTTTTTCCAGGAAAATATGTCCTCACAAAATCATTTTTAAGCAATAACAAGAAAACAAAAATTCAGCACTGTTTTCTCCAGAACTGACACAATTTCAATCCTAATCAGATACAACTTAAGTACATTATGCTGTCCTTCATGGTGATAAAGAAACAAAAATAAAGAATGCATACATAATGAAAATATTATGTTCCAGTAAGTTTTTGTATGATTAGACAAAATCAGGTTATAACAACTTCTTCCATGAAAACTGCCAGAAAAGTTTGAGAGAACTCAGTATTTAACTGAGACATTTTACAAGCCTCCCTTTCTCCAAAATGAACCCACTCACTAAAACAAACCTTTGCCTCTGAAATGTCCAGTGGATATTGGGTTATGGTGTGGGTTTTGATTTTCTTTTTTATTTGGTTGGGGTCTTTTTGTTTGAGTTTTTTTTTTGTTGAGTTGAGTCTTCAGAGAGGCCAGAAAGAAGGGCAGGTCTGCTTTCCTTGGTAGGGCAAACAGAAGGGTTATCAGTGAACTGACCAATTTTCTTTTACACAGAGGCAAAAAGGAAGGACACAAAGTCTGTCCATGCTGGTTAACAATATTTTCCTTTTTTTTTTTTAAAGAGACATTAATTTTAACCTAAAACTACAGAAAAATATCCTTTGTACTATTAGCATATCCATCCATTTGATTGTTATACATCTTGAAAGGGAAGAAAAAACCCTTTAGTTAACCATGTGGTGAATGTGGACGAACCCTCTTCAATTACCTTGGGGCAGATATGTTTCTACAAAAGTCTGAGGAGAAGAAGAGAAAGACTTGGAAAGGTCATTATGAAAAAATTAAAAAAAACCCCCAAACTAAAACAGACCACAACATAACCAAACAAACAATTGCAGTTTATTTCCTTGTCCCAGGAATAAGTATTCTACCTCTGCTGCTAGATGACAGTGAACACAAGTTGTGAGTTGCATTGATGGAATAAGCAAAAGTTAATCTCAAGAGGAAAAGCCATTTTATCCTCAGATTCAGTTACAACAGAGGAAGTCTGACAAAATGAATGCTGCGAGAAAGGATATGTTTTCTGTTTATAACTATATCAGGGTGGCAATCCCCAGGGAACAAAAACAGCAATTTAATTTAAAGTCTAGACATTAACACTGAAACAAATGAGGATAAAGTAGCATGACTGTGCTTGCTGTTAAAATTAGGTTTCTGTTTGCAAAAAGCCAAAGTGAAGCCAAACCTAAATCATTTAAAGATTGAGTTTTCCTGGTTACTTTCCATAGTAAGAGACTATGGATCCTTCACCCTGAAAGGATGTTATTTGCTTAGCACAAATTATCAGTCTTCGTGCAGAAATATCAGCTGCAGCGGTCTGTCTCATGAAAAATGTCAGGCTCAATAATTTGAATAATCCCTTTTACACTTAAGTGTAATGAAATCTAAGAATATGCACACGCTGAAGTGGTATTTGAATTCTCAAATACAAATTCCTCATAAATTATTAAAGTGTTTTTAGTTGAAATAATAGTTCTTAACGAATGTTCTTAAACTGCATGAGGTGAATGAGGTCCCCAGTGCCATTACATGCAAGATAAGTAATGTATTGTGTTCATTAATCTATGTCATAGGAGTATCGAACATGTAACAGCTATCACATTTTCTACATTTGATAGCACCTGAGAGGTCACTGCTAAGGGTTAAAGACTTTACTAACACAAATTATGAGACTGAGTGCTAGGTGAAGATTCACTACAATAAATAAGCACTTAAATATGTGTTTCAGGTAAATAGTGAAATGAATTGATTTATTTGTTGCATAAGAACTTGGGGAAAAGATTGGCAATGTTTTCTGTTGGTTTTCTCTGCAGAAGCACATCTCCCATTTTCCCTTTAAGTTTCAGTATCCCATTTTTTAAAAATTTTCAGATATTATTTGGAGATTTATCTTCTTAATAGAGGTAAATTTATCCATTTATGTAGTAGTAGTCAGATTACTGCTGGTCAGACAGCCTTTCATATAACTCCTTCATTTTCTAAACAAATTTAGCCTAGCTATCTTGAAATAATGCTGTGTTGCCATGTGAAATCTAAGCGCAAGAGAAGCAAACAGAACCTGAAAAAAGAGGTGTGCATAGTCCAAGTCTTGTGATGGGACTGTCTTCACTCAGCTCTGACACTTCCATTTCTTCACTTCTCAGATTTTTCTAGACCTAGCCATGCGATATTGTAAATGTTTCTTCTAAAGGGGTACATTCTAAAGACAGTCTTGCTATACAACAGATCTGCACAGAGTACTTGAAGTTCTACTTATTTGAGAAATTAATAAATACACCCTATTCTATTAGAATGATAGTGGAGGGATTCAGGGTTTTCATTATCAGGTCCTAAAACCCAGGAAACTTTTCAAATAAATTTTCAATCATACTTTATGGTAAAGCATTGTGAGACTCTAGACAGCTCCACAGGAGCCTAAAGGTTTTACATGTGTGAAATCCATGACCTTAAAAATTTGATAGTGTCCCTTTGATATTGGATAAACCTTAGGTCTCTCAGCTTTAGATTAAGGATACATTTCTGAAATATTTACTACCAGTTGTAATGCTTATTATGGGTGTTGTTTCAGAGAAGTCAGGAAGTTTGATCCTTAGCTGCCTTGGAGAAGTTGTACAAACACAGACATGGTCCTATATTCCTTTCCTGCCAGCTCGAGTTTACTTTAATCTTGTATTTAATTTGGAGACATTTCGGATCATAAACTTGGCTAGGTAAAAACTAGAGAAGATTGCTAGCAACTAAATAAAATTTCATGAGCTAAAATATTGTGTAGGTACACTTATAATGTTCGAGTTGCTGTTTAGGCTGTAGTTCACAGTCTAAAGAGCAACACACTTAAAGCTTGAAAAATACAAGCTCAAATTCATCCAATGAGAGTGTAAAAAAAATAGTAAATGTTTGGAAGCAATAAAAGCAAAATATTATTTATACAATATTTAAATATGGCTTCCAGTGGATTGCACGTATCCCTCTCTGTCTGTGTTACAATAGATTCTTAGAGACAAGTATGGGGTTTTTCTTCAGATTTATTTAGCAAAGCAATACATGATTTCTCCGTTCTTTTGTTGCAAGTTCAAGCTTTTTGTTCTCACTGTATGTGTTTATGTTTCTCCAGCATCCTTTTTCTATCCTACATTATTTTTGTGTTCTCCTCATGACATTTTTTTGCACCTATCATAGCACAAACTTCCTCTTCTGTTCTTATTTGAGTGCCAGCATCATCTCTGCATTGCTTTTTCCTCAAGATCTCCACTTATTTACAGGTAAATAACTAACGAACTTCACATTAGCTTGATATACAAAATGATCTTTTTTGCCAGTTTTTAAAAAACTGTATTTCTTTCCCTCTGCCTTTCATATATCATGTCTACATAAAAACAAAAAGCTAGGGGGTTGAGAGCATATTTTTGTTGTACCACTTCACTTCCAAGCACAATTCGGACTGGAAGCACTAGATGATCCTGGATTATAAATACGTGATAATAAATAATAAACAACTAATACACAGAGCCAGATGTCCTCTTTGACAATTATTAATACTGCTACTTCTTTTATGCCCACGAAAAATCATAACTAAAAAGAATCTGAAAAGACAATTATCTAATGTCCCCACTCAGACACTAAATACAGTACATCTGGATAATTCCTATCTAGTATGTGCTTAATCTGTTTTAAAATTTTCAGTAAAATTTGACTTGGGGACAATGAAAAAAAACACCATTTTCGTCTTTTGGTTTACAGACCCTTCTTTACTACCAGCTTTCCTGATTCATAAACCTTCCTTCTTGAAAATTAAACCCTTTACTGGTTATTATTAACTGAACACTGTGCTGCTTAGAGAAACATTTTAATTTGGGAAAGTATTATCATGTCTTTCCTTTGCTTCAATTTGTTATTTGAGGCGCAGTGTTTTGCTTATTTGTTTGTTTGTTTGTTTGTTTTAAAATTAGGAAGCTTCACTTTTTTCCAACTTCTTTTCATAGTTTATGTTTGCTTAAACTTATATTCTTTGTTTTGTTCCTTGAAGTGTCTCTGGTTTATTTACAGCATATTTTAGGAATGATGTCCAAAATGGAACACTTTATCCTCCTCATAAAAGCTGACAGAAGCTTATATGATGTTTTAGTAATCAGTAAGAAATTAAGAATTCTTACCTTCCTTATGCAATATATACCTCATCAGAATGATATCTGCCTTTCTGTAATGGAATCTCCTTTATCATAAATTTAAGATGATACATTTTCATCACCATATCCTTCTCAGGAGTACTGCTGCCCAGCTAGTCATTTTGCATTTATGCATTTGAAATTCTTTTCTGAATGCAATGTTAGGTTCATGTCTGCCTTAAGATTTACTAATTACACATGTTTTCTCTGGGTTATCAAAATAATTTTGAATTGTTATTCTGCTTTGCAAGCTTCTTGCATCCCTTTCCATTCTGGTATCATCTGTTAATAGTTATAGTTACTTTTCAATCACTAATGGAATCATTCAGCGCCATAACAGTCTTAACAGCTTTTTAAAAGAGTGTACTATCTTTAGAGTCTCAGATTGACCATCAACCATACCCTGGATATAGGCTTTGGGTTTTTTTTTTACCCAGTTAAGTGTCCACGTTCCAGCAATTAAATTTTGATTATATTTAAGTAGATTGCTTAGGAGAATGTTAATGTGTATGGTGGCAAATGGCCTGCTAATATCACCATTTATCATACTTTTCCCTTACCCAGAAGCTAGTTACCTTGTCAAAGAAGGAAAACAGATTAGTTTATAATGTTTTTTCTTGATATACCTCTATTGGCCATTTTTCTCTCACCTTATTGACCTTCAGTTATTTACAAATTGATGAGTCATTTGGTTCAGTATCTTTCAGGCATACTGGCCTTGTAAAGCCACAGTGATGTTCACAGAGCTGATTATGTTCATCGAGCTCAGTCAGATGTATCTGCATAGCACAGAGCTTTGTGCACAGCCATAGTCACTGTTACCAACCTCAGCTGGGAGTTTTTCTTTTTTGAAAGAAAAAGCTTTTTCTTTTTTGATGTTCTGGATCCTATTCTGAAGATGTTACCTATTATTATTGACTTTGATCTCCTTATGCTAATAGTTCTGATCTTAGCTTTTTGAGTATCCCTTTAGATTACCCTTCAAAGAGTGGAATGTTGTACAAAGAAATCCAGAGAAGATAAATCTGCTTTTAGATGCTGTCAGTATTTTCTGAAATGGCTGTAGCAATATTTTTGCTCTTCCACCGACGAATGTTTCTAACTGTTTTTCTTTTAATATATCATGTTGTTAAAATTTTTTCCCAGCTTCTTCCTCTATGGGAATATTTTCCCTCAAAACTTTGGAAGCGGTTGACAGTTAATTCTGCAGCCACAGGGCACTCTGCAGGTTCATATTCCAGCAAGGATACCAGAGTGTGTCTGACAGGCCTCGTCTTCAGACAAATCCAGACATTGGGAGCTCTCCCATGGAAGTGTTTAGATCACAAAGAGAGAGTTTCAATATGCTGGCAGGCAAGACACTCAGGAAAATCAATCTGAATGACTGAAAGGTATGCTTCAAAGGTGGACATGTTAAAAATCAATGTACCCCCCAAAAAGGAATAAAAAATGATCTTGCTTATATTTAGAATACTTCTCTTTGAAAACAAAGTACATTAAATTAAGACCAATTTAGATTTTGAATCAGGTCTGCATAAAGGAGTTCCACAATTTTTAATGTTTAAAGAATTGATTTAGATTTTCTGAGAATTACTATATTTAAAAGATTTATTGTTTCTTCCTTTTGTGTCTTCTGCAGCACTAAGCACATTGCTGGTACTTGAAACAAATAATGAAAAGTACAGAATGGTTAACATTTGTATCTTCTGTTTTTTCTCGAGTTATATGATAAAGGATTTTAGTAGAGGCATAAAAGCAATATGTTAGAATAAGGGTTTTTTCTTTTCTTTTGCTTGCTGGAAACTTGCAAATTCCTTTTGAAAACCTCTGTAAAGACTTAAAACAACCAAATGGGAGAAAAGAGTGAAAAGCATTTATACACGGAAGTTGGTGTACTCCCCTTACACTCACTGAATTCTCCTTCCTGCATCAATGTAAAAACTGTATCTTTGCATCTCTGTAAGAGCAAAGACGCCATTATCAGTATTTGAAAACTGCAACAATCATATTTGCTGTGCATTGTCTAAACAAATGGATCAAAAACTATAAAGTTTTTGTAGGCATGTGCATTTTTAGCAATTTTCCTTTGGGCTCACATTCTACAGTAAGAGAAGTCAGGAGTAACTTCGTTGGCTTCCACTTCAGCAGATTAACTCGGCTCTAGAATAGCATATCTGAGAAATTTGTCCTCTTGGTAACGGGCAAAAAGAGACAGTAAGCCTCTTGCGGGGATCGTGCAGCAGAGACCTCAGGGATGAAGAGACTCAGCTGGACCCAGCCATATGGAAGAAACGATAGACTCCCTTGAGCATTTCCAAACTGCACCGCGCTGAAGGCTTAGTCATCCCTGCTGGGGTTTGCCGTCTAATGAAAGACAAATCACTTTCACCTATTACTGGAGACTCAAGAGCTGTTGCAAATCACATGGAACTGAATTCACAAGCGAAGAAAACAAAATGAGTTAAAATGTTAAGATGCACTTAGTATTTTCCTAGGAATGTGGAAGATGCACTGACAATAAACAACACATAGGGAAAATTTATTAGGAACATTGTGTGTATTTAGAACACTTTTTTTTTTTTTTTTTTAATTGAAGGTATTTTCTAAAGGAGCAGTGTTAACATTGCTACTCGACATATTTTAATATATGGACTAACACTTGCCCTTTATTTTATTTTCGAAAATAACGCACGAGAGATTCTGGTGTGTTTCGCAGTAAATCTGCAACCAAAGAACATGCCACGACAATCCTCGTCCTCTTTCCCAGCCAAGACCCTCGGTGAGACGCCCAAGATATTTCCAGTATCAGCGCGGCCAGAGGCGTTTCAGCCCCCTCCCTCTCCAACTGAAACACACACGAGCATCGCGGCGGACCCCAGTCCCAGTCCCGCTCTCTTCTCTCCCTTCTCCCTCGTGGAGCGCTGGACACGCGCAGACCAGGCCTGCGTGGCAAACTCCGCGCAGCAACTCCACGCTCCGTGCGGCGGGGAGTGCAGAGGGGAGTGAAGAGGCGCTGCCCGGCCGGGCTGGGGGGACCTGCCTCCCCCGCCGCTGCCGCCGCGCTCCCGCAACTTTCATTCACCGCTGGCGCCGCCGCGCACCCCCCGCTCCGCGGCGGCCGTGCCGGGGCCGTGCCGGGGCCGTGCCGGGCGGGCGGCGGCGCAGCCAGTGAGCGGGCGCGGGGCGCTGCGGGCGGGGCCGGGGGGGCGCGGCCAGGCCGGCCCTATATAGGGCGGCGCGTGGGGCGCTCCCGGCTCCGTGGGAGCGGGCGAGGGGCGCTGCGCCGGCCGGGGCGGGGGCGCCGGGCGGCCGCGTGGGGAGCTCTTGGCGAGGTGCCGGCGGCTCGTTCGGCTGGTGGCCGCGCTCGAGGAGCACTTTCGGCGGTCGGCGGCAGGCACCTTGCGGCGGTGAGGAGAGCCGGCCGGCCTGCGAGCGGCGGTGCTATCCCATTGTTCAAGCGGAAAGGCTCGGGGTGCGAGGGAAGGAGCCCGGCTTGTCGCCTCCATTCTCCCGCTCCCCACCGCCCCCCTCCGCCGTTTCCCTCCGCGCCGGAGGAGCGCCGCCGCCAGGGAGCCGAGAGCCGGGCTGTTCGGCACCAGCACCGACAGCTCAGGTGCACCGGCGGGATCAGGGAAAGAGGCGCCATCCCTTTCCGAGCCGCTGTGCCTTGAGGGGCTCCGGGAGAGGAGGAAAGTTGCTCCCTTTCCTGCAGCAAGCCCAGGAGCTGCTGAACTGGCCTCACCTGGAAGGACTGAGCAGTTCCCACCTCTTCCATCAGGTGCCTTTGCCGCAGCAAAGCCACGGTATCCGGGAGACCACGGGGAGCAGAATAACACCCCTCCCCGCCCCTCCCGCTCTCGCCGCACTTCGCTTGTTATCTGCTCTGTCTCGCTGTGGTCCCGGGATCACAGGAGGATCTATAACTGTGATCTGTCACCGAGGAGAAGGTCGTGGATGAACTCCCTTCCAGCAGGGCAACGAATCACTTCTCGACTGCTTATTATTATCATGTTCTAGGACCAGCCCTTTCCTGCTAAACTTGGCTTGGGAGCGTACAGCAGGAGGGGGCGCGGGGGGTGGAGAGCCAAGCCCAACAGCATCTTGTGTGTTTGACTTTTTTTTCCCCTCCCTCCTCCTTCCGTGAGACAGTTTGATGAATGCCTGCGAGAGGGGTATGATTTGCTGAGGCGCCTCTTGGCAGGGCGGTGTGTGCGCGGTGTCAGCCCCGCCGCCGCCCCCCGTGGGGCTGTGAGCGGCCCGCGGCGGGGGACGCGCGTGGGAGCGGCTGCAGCGCTGCGCGGGCCGCCGCGCAGGAAGCGCTGCTGGGGCGGACGGGGCTCCGCGGCCTCTCGCCGGGGGCTCAGCGGGGAGTCACGGCTTTGAAAGGGGCGAGGAGGAAGATAATTACCTCGCCTAACTCCGCCGCACCCTGAGCCCCTGGGTTTGCTTCGCTATTGCCGGGAGCGTGTGAAGACGAGACCCAAGTGCCGCCTCTCCCAGACATCGACGGGCTAGCGAGGGACGGCCCGGGCCCAGCCCCGTGCCTGGCGAGGTTGCCTTCAACCGCGGACCGGTGCCACCCGCCTCACTTTGCCGGGGTTGTTTTCTTGACTTGGCTTTGGATAGAACGGACTTCGCTGTCTCCGCACCCTGAAAGTTGCCCGAGCGCTCCCCGCGGCGAGGAGGAGGAGGGCGGCGCGCCCTGCGCCTCCCCGGGGCCGAGGCCGGTGGGCCCGGCTGGTCTGCAGCGGGCGGTGATGATGTGCGGCTGGGGGAAGCTCACCCTGTCCCTGGGGCTGCTGCTGGCGATGGCGGGCGCGGTGGCGCCGCAGCCGTGCCCGGCGCAGTGCTCCTGCTCGGGGAGCACCGTGGACTGTCACGGGCTGGCGCTGCGCGGCGTCCCGAGGAACATCCCCCGCAACACCGAGAGGCTGTAAGTAACCCGGCCGGGGCGGCAGCGAGCGCCCCTCGGTCCCCGGCTCCCCTTAGGGCTCCTGACGGCTGTCGGGCTGAGGTGGCCCCCGGCGCCCGCCCGCTTTGGGGTCCCGACGCCCTTTGGGTGGGGGAGGAGGGGGGGGAGTTTCTGTTCCCCTCTCCTGCTGCTGGCCGTGCCCGTTTCACAGCGATGCGCGGAGACGCGGAAGAGGTGGGCGCTGCTCCCAGCCGCTGCCTTTCATCCCGGGAAGCCGCGGTGAGCAGCGCGGTTCCCGCCTCCGCGGGGAGCGGGGCGGGCACCACGGCGGCCAGGGGGGCGCCCCGAGGCGGCGGTGGAGCGGCCTCTCCCCCCGCCGGCGCCCATTTCCCGTCAAACTTGGCTATTACGGCTCGCATTCCCCGGGGCAGAGCCGGGCCGCGGCCCCGCCGCGCTCCGCGAGCGTGGGCAGGGAGGCCCCGGGGCGCGCCGCGCTCCCTCCCGCCGTGGAGCCGCGGTGGCCGGCGCGGAGGGGCGGGCGGGGGCGCGCATCTGCCGGTGGGCGAGGGCACGCCGCTGGGCGATAGCCGCGCTCGCAGGCACTCAGTCGTGCCATAACGGTGATCCCTCCCTCCATTCTCGTACCCGCAGCTGGGCAGTTTTCTGCATGTGGTCGGTTATTTATCATACCAGGCTGCCTTTCAGAGGGGTCCTAGGAGTGGAAGTGGTGTGCGCATTATTTCTTACTCTCTGATAAGTCATTTAAATGATGGCATGTGGACGCGCGTCTGGAGTGGTGAATTTCACTTACGAAGAGTATCAGGGATACATTTCTCCTGAGACTAGTGTGGTTTCGTGTGCTGTTTTGGCCATATGTGGTATAAAACACTAAAAAAAACCTACTTTTTTTTCCCCCTAGCTACGTTGGGAATGAGCTGTAATTGTTAGAATAGCTTCCATGCAATACCACTTCCTAATGGTTTATCTCATGTATTGCCAAGTCTGGTTTTATTTGTAGTGATTGGAATTGAAAGACATTTATATCTTAAACCCAAAAAAGTTATGAAAAAGAGGCATATAGTCCAGAAGAAAAACTAGTATAGAAGTATGATCAGAAGTGCTAGGGCCTAAATACAGGTTTCTGTTGCTTCTGAAAATGCTTTGCATTCTGCAGTCAGTATTGCTTCCTGTGCAGCAAGTGGAGAGCTTAGTTTTGGTAAAGTCTTATTTCCCACCACTTACTCCAAGTGTTAATGCTTGTTTGAAATCTAATGTTTGTTATAGGTTGTTAAGCCCTATGCCACCTTTTTAGGCATACGAGGAAATCTGAAAATTGCTTGAAATGGTGAAAATTGTCTTTATTTCAGTCACTTTGTTTTTGTAACAGTCAAATAAAGGTTGTAGCATATATATAGATATACACGGAAGTACTAAGTTTGGTGGTTTCCTAAATGCAGTTATAGCCCCATTCAGAGAGCTTTGGACTCTTCTATGGGTAAAGACTATAGTTAAACATGAGCTTTGTCATGGCAGGCAGAACTGACTCTCTTGTTACGAAGTTTCAAACTGCTGGTTTCAAGATAAACCTTAGTTCAGTTACTTGGAGATCAGGAACACCCATGGTGTTAATTGTAGGAATGGTTCGTCGCATTCATTTATGTCTCCTAACTTTTGAAAACTCTGTGCCCATGAAAACAAACAAAACAATTTAAAAATAGCTTTTGAATGTTTTAATTTAGCTGCTTACAAATTATTCTTCTTAGGGATCTTAATGGAAATAACATCACAAGAATCACGAAGACTGACTTTGCTGGTCTAAGGCACCTTCGAGTTCTGTAAGTTTTCCCTTTCTCTCATTGATAACTTTTAGGACTGATGCTACAGGTTATAGTTACATTTCAGTTCATTAGCTGGATGGGTTACTACTTTTTAACTATTGTATTACTGTATCTGAACTTAAAACCACTCTGCCAAGTGTTATACACTGTTATGTACAAGTTAGCAATTCCCTTAAATATAATTTGTTCAATTTTTTTCAATCTCCCCTTAAGATTATGAGAATTTGAGGACTTAATTTAGCACACAGCTTACAAGTAAGAGTTGCTAAAATTGGTTGAATAACTGTTGGAGTTACTTCAGTTTAAGGCTGTGAAATTTATAGTTCACACTGAAAATGGGTACTCTCAATCAGAACTATAAGGGAATTAATTAAGAAAGTTATTCTTTTACTGGATGTAAAAGTAAGTCCCAGGTGATTATTTTTACTCTTCTGTAGTTTCTGGACGAAAAGGAAAGACTTTATCAGTGAAGTTGAGGAAGGAATTGTTTGGTTTGTTTGGGTGGGTTCTTGTTTATTTGTTTGAAACAATTTTTTTCGAGCATTATCGAAGCTTTAAAATTTGGAGGTGGTTTGTGATTTTTTGGGATTTTTTTTGGTTGTTTTGTTTTTTGGTTGGGGTTTTTTTTGTGTGTGTTCTGAGGAAATATCTAACTACTTAGCTTATTTGTTAAGGCCAGTTTAATTCGAGCAAGTAGTCTTGTAAAATCCATTTCCTTTTCCCTCTGAAATAAATACAAAATTGTAGTAATTTCTAATTCTGTTACAAAGCAGAACTACTGTTATGGTTACAGTCTCTGTTCAGTCTTTCCCTCATGTTTCTTCCAACACCACGATTCCGCGTTTCAGTCTTGTTATTCTCATGTGAGACTAATATCGCCTTCATACTGTTCAACTGGGGTCTTGCCGAAGGGCAGTGGTGTGTGTGCATGTGTGCCCACAGCGTGTAGGCATATGTGTGGCTTTTTAACTTGGGACTCCTTAAGTAAATGAGCAAATGTAATATCAATTCCTGTTTCTTTTACCGAGGTGTATTTTCCTTCTTTTGGGTATATGAGCCTGTGTAAATTGCTGGTGACAGGGATACAGAAGGTTAAAGTGGATGTCAGTCTAGAATAGCTGTTGTATTGTTTTAAAGAATATGTAGCTGCCTTTAAATGACCATTGTTAATGCAACAAGTTGTCTCAGAGATATTAAAACTTACATATAAAAATTTCTGTATTTCAGTCAGCTCATGGAGAACAAGATTAGTACTATTGAGAGAGGAGCATTCCAGGATTTAAAGGAACTGGAGAGGCTGTAAGTATTTTTAATTCTAAAAGTATCAACTTCTGGGGGGGTCAAATGAGTTGTGTATTAAGGTACTCAGGCTTCAGATTTTTTAGTTTATTTTTTTTTAAACTTGGGACTTCTAGCCTTACTGAGACACAAGAGAAGTAAGAAATTCTCAAGCAGTATGTTAGAGACTAGGTTGGGGATGAGCATTCAAGAGCAGTCTGGATTCAAAGTGCAAACTGCAATTTTCCTGTTGCAAATAGTTTGAATACTATCAAATATTTTCACTTTAATCTTGAATACGCAAGGATTTTTGAAAACACAAACGCACCAAGAAAAGCCTGTTCTTGACCTATAGTGTTAGGTGTTAGTGTTGGATGTTTTATATGTCTTATTGGAAGTAACTACTGGCTGTAAAGTGTTGTCTTGGTACATAGCAGTAATTGAATTCTTCTCCAGTTTTTATATGGTGAAAGCTTTTACGAAGGCTTAGAAAAAATATGAACTGTTAGTTTTCAAAAATAATCTGAATTTGGATTTAAAAAAGATTGAGTACTGTGGGGAGAGAAGATGGAGCAGAGATGAGAGGACCTTATCTGGTGAAGTTGAAGTACAAACACCTGCTTAGTTGCAGGAAACCTAGGAAATGAGTAATTCCCAAACTAGTTTTCAGTATGTGCCTTCTTATTTTGTTACTCTTCAAACGAATTTTTTAAAAAATGTATTGTGCGACTTGGGACGTCTGACTTGTTAAAGGCAAGATGCTGATTGTTGGACGTAGTTTCAGTGTGGAGCCTGGAAAGTATTAATATATATGTTCCCGTAGAACTTGTGTCTTCATTATTAGGCATCTTAGTTTTTGCATTTTCATTGTATCACCTTTTCTTTAAGCATACCTCTGAGGTCTTGCTTAGTGTTTCATTTGCTGCTGCTTTAACTTTATAAAAGTATTGCTACTTTACTCCACTGAAAAGCAGCCCTGGCCTGAACGTGGTTTGTCATATCATAGTTGCTTTGTATCCACAGCTGCTGTGTGTTTAAAACAAAAACCTCCACAAGCCATTATGGTTTGGTTGGTCATTTAGACAAAGCTATTCAAGAGACTTAGTAACCAATACTGTAATTATGATATTTCTATAATAGTTAAAATATGACGTACTTGAGATAATTACCTCATTTTTTCAAATATGCTGAAGTAACTTTTTGACCTAAAAAAAGGGAGTGTTATTATAGAGTACAACTTTTTTTAATAAATTTTAATGAGATCGATTGCTCTTTGGAAAAAAAAAAACTGCTGCGCATTTCTAAGTCATATTAAAACACCTAATTCAATGCATTTTTACAATGTGTTTTCAACTTTGTACAAGGTATAGGGATTTTAAACAGCTTTTCTTGCTGACGGATATATTGGAATAATATATACACATTTCTAAATTTGGTTTATGGCGTCTAGATAAAAAATTAAACAGCAGTGTAGTTCATATTGCAAATGTAAATACATATATATGAAACATGAACAAACATTAGAAGATCCACACTTTCACTGTGAACGTGGTTTGACACTGATGCTTAAAAATGCTTAAGTTTTAAAACAGTTTATCAGCAGCCTCATTTCTTAAGTATATCAAAGTATGATCCTGCTATGTAATTTATTAACAAATTTAAAACAACTTTTTAACTTTTGTCATAATATCAAGGCATTTACTATTTATATTTCTGAAGTATAGAATTGTTTTACGAGAGAAAAATGAACTTCAATAGTTAACTTACTTGTCTGATGTGTTTGTATTTTGCCATTACATTGTTTCATTTTTGCTTTGGTTTTCCCTTGATAATTGGAAAACAATAGATATTTTCCATTTACATAAGATACTAGTTCTGAAGAGAAATTGTGATACTTTTGGATACTTTGAGTTATGTTTGTTCGCCCTTCAGCAGGCAAACTATGCTATCTGAAAGTTTAGTTATTTGGACCTACAAAGTTAGGTTATGTTTTGTCTTCAGAGTTATATTACATCTGTTCCAATACTTGTCAGTTTCTTTAGTTTGGTGGAATTCAGTTTGTGTTAGGTGTGTGGGTGACTTGTAATTTGAATATATATGCAGGATGTCTTTAAACTGCCCCAGCTGTTGGCTAAGAGCAAATATTTCATATTTGTGGGGGAAAGCTGAGAGAATTCTTCTTGTTTACAACTGCCAAGTCCATCTGATGAAGGCGCATTGTTATCTGACAGCCAATTCATCTCCTTGGGATTTTGAAATCCAAAATTTCTCAGGAAACCTTTGGGTACTTTGTTCAAGTATTTTCTTTTATACATTAAATAGCAAGCACTTTAAAGCTTTTTAATTTTTTTTCAGTGTGTATGTGTAGGGTGTTAAATTTTCACTCTAAGTGTAATGTGCCAAGCTGCTGTCAAAGAATACCTGATGCAGACCTTTCAGCATGCAAGCAGAAGGTGTAAGAGAACTTCACTGCAGCTTAAATGAAGTCAATTTGATTTATAAGATTATTTACATGTATCACTGCTTATGTTGAAGTATCTTGCTAGTGTATACAGGCTGAATTTTAAAATATATTTCCTGTACTTTAGTACTCTTTAACGTGAACAACAGACTTTCACAGTAGTTTCCCTTTCGGAAAAAAAGAAACGCCCATCTATCTAAGTGAAGTGGTGGGGTTTTTTTGTTGTTTTTTTGGGTGGTAGGTTTTTTTTTTGTTTGTTCTTCGGGGGGTTGTTTGTTTGTTTTTAACTGGAATTTCAGTTACAAATTTTTTTTTTTAGACCACTAACTCTGATTTAGGAGGAACTGTTTGGTTGGTTAATGAATTGCTTGTGAATACTCATTTATAGGTCTGATAATTCAAAATGCTGGGTATCCTCAGCTCCCTGTAATGGAGGAATTGAAACACTTTGCAAAATTAATCTCAGAGAAGAAAATTTTGACCTCTTCAGAAGAGATTTACTTAAGATTGATTTTATTAGATCCATAAAAATCTGTCAGGTGGTTTCTCCTATAACTTAATAAAACAACAATGTATCTCTAGTACACTAGGTATGTAGGTTACTATGTACACAAAGCTATTTAGACCTAGTGTGTTCCACAATGGGAATTTGTATCACACCAGTGTAATTGTAGAAGTGCAATGGAACCCAAGGCTACAGTAAATACTGCTGTAACAAGTGATTATTACTACAGCAGCCTGTATTAAAGTGTTCAGTTTGCAATAAATGATTGTGTGGCTATGCGTGCTGCTTAAGAAATAGGAGGGAAAACAAGGTGGATATTAGCAGCTTAGTAAGTTTTCGGCTTGTGGAAACTTTAGTAGCTGGAGAAACACTGGTGAATTGCTGATACTGCTGTAAGCCTTTCAGCTGGATACTTCTGTGATAAGTCTTCAGTCAAATAAATGGCTATACACTGCAGTGTTCACTTAGTTCCAATCTCTGACGGTCTTGAAGGCTCTTAAGGGGTGAGTTCTTAAGGCTCCAGTCCAGTTTGGTACAGCACTGCCTGAGCTGGCAAGTCTGCCACAAATCTGGTTTTCTTCTCAGACTGGATACTGAACAGAAGAATCACATGGTCTGTTGTGTCATGTAGATGCTCTGTCTGCTGAAACAACCCTCTTTGACTGAAAAATGGGATGTATGAATTGAAGCTCAGTAGGGACAGCTTGTACCTTTGAGTACATCCTGAAACAGTGCTAAAAATTCTTGGATTAATTAGTCTTGACTGTACTGTATTTAACATCTGCAAGACTTTCTGTATTAGCTAGTAACTTGTGTGAGCCCATGTTCTTGAGCAGGGCCTCTAAAGAGTATATGGCTCTTCAGTACACAGCAGGTCCCACAGAGAAAGGATTGGATGTGGCCTGTTACATTTTGTGAACCTCTCTTACAGAGACCACTGTCATGTGTCAGCAGTGGTTTTCAATATGCTTCATCGCAGGAAGACGAAAAGGGTCAAGACATGGAGGATTTTCACAATGCTTATGGGTTTCCAGAGATCACTGCTTATTATGGGGGAAAGAGCTTTTGAAGCAACTCCTCATGAGAATGTGAAATTAAATACTTGTTCTTCTTTCTTTGTAAAGCTGTCATCTTGGGTGTGATGTTTATAATACTTTGAAATAGTATCTTAAGAAAGCCAAAAGAAGATAAACTGAAAGTTTCCACTTTATAAAAACTAACACTATAAGACACAGCTTTAAAATTTATTTTTAGTAAGTGTAGGCCATTGTTATCCCCAAGTTCACCTCATTCGCTGGTGTTGCAAATACTGCTCAAAATATCCGAGTGTTTTTACAAGTTATTGTCATCTGGAGGGAAGTATAAAATTTTGTTGAAGACAGCTACCATAGACTGTTGAACCAGTTCTATTAGAAGCTAGTTAAATCTAAAATTTCTTTACCGTTCTATGTATTCCAGAAATATAGGGTTGTCAGGTTTTGAGGGCTAAATATACTCTTACTTGTTTGTAGAGAAGAGCAGTTGCCTTTTCATTTATTTAAAAAAAAAAAAATTGCCTGATAGGAAAACTTTTCAATCATAATTTTTCCAAATATGTTTTTTAGGTATAGTAGTTGGGATTCCAGCTGTTACTATGCTAAGGCTATGACATGGAAAAAATGTCAGAACAGGAAGAGTTTACAGCAATAGTTTTAAAACTACTCACTCTTTTTCTTCCTGTATTTATGAATAATCCATTGAAGGAGCAGTATGTCCCTAAAATGCTAATTTGGAGTCTGATTCTGCAGACATTTACCATGTGAATAACTTGGTTTGCATGAGTAGTCTCACTGATTACTCTTGTGAGAAAGGTTACTTGTGTGGCCTAAAATGTTTCCAGGCCAAGCCCCTATACTTTTGATAATTGAATTAATATATTTTATTTTTAAAATGTCCATTTATTATGTTAACAGTTCTAAAGTGTTACTGGTGTAGACTTAAGCCAAACTACAAAAAAAAGCCCCCAACCCAAAAACCCACAAACAAAGGAAAAAAAAGCCACCAATCCCCACCAAACCTATTTCTGCTGAAAACTTGTGTGTAGATAAAATGTTACTCTCAAAGTACTAACAGCAACTTCTGAGTTGGTGTCTGGGCTAAATACCCCACCATACCTCCCCAAGAAACAGCCCTCCTGAGCTACATGATGTGAGTAAGCTGAAATCATGAGTTGAAGAAAAGAATGCTGTAAGGGTTGAACATCAAGTTGGTACATGAAGTAGCTTTTAAACTGAAAGCTATCTGTTTTATATTCATGTTTCTTACAATGCATTACTGAATGATGTAGAAAGAAACATTTCAAGAATTAAATGTTTTGTTACAGTTCATTGATTTTTCTAAATTTTTGCAACACAGTTCTAAAATGACAAACTGAGGAATTGCTTCTACTTGCTATTTATTTGGGCTTCATCTCCATAAATACATTAAAGCAGGTTATTCAAAGTTAACATGAAGAGAGCGCTTACTTAGGTGTGGACTTATGAGAGTTTGAGTAGTACTGAAAATCAGTATTGTTTTGTACATGCTGTGGATGAGCAATTTGAAACTTACTTCTGTGCCATCTCACAGAAGGTAAAGTATATTTCAACAAAATAGTTTCAAGGAAAAGTTCTTTCTACTTAGTAAACAAACTTTGGTACTAGGTGGATTTCTTTCCAGGATACAAGTCTGTGTGTGAAATTACTGTGTTTGCAGCTTCAGCTGGAGCAAGGGCTTAATTATAACCTCAATACAAAGGACATCATCTTGTCAAAAATATTAAGTGAGTTTCAGTAAAATAAAGTGGGGTTTAGCTGTATTTCATGTATTAGGGGATTAGAGTTATCTGCTTGAGCTCTAACCTAGTTGGATAAACGTGGTAAACTATTACACTGCATTAGTAAGTTTTGAAATTATTAAATGGTCTCTGAATGTATGGTGTTTTACAGAGCTCATCTTACAAAGTCATGCATCGCAGGGTAGGCTAAGAAATAAAATGTTCCATCTAGGGTAAAAACAAATACAGTTTGTCTTGGGCATAACTGCAGCAGGCCTGGGCATTTATCAAGAGCATTAACAGCTGCTTCAAAAGAGACTAGATGAACAAGTACTGTTCTTTCTGTCTAGTCTAGTAAAGGGCCACACTGTATTATGTGTATGCTCTTTTTTATGGTGCAGACTTACTGAATCACTGATGGGGAAAAAACATGTTGTCCAGAAATTAAAATAAACCTATGTGCTAACTTTTCATTATGCATTGATGTGTGGCATGAGATTGCAGTTTTATTCCAATTAATTGACTAGCTCTATCAATAAAATGTGAATTCCAAGTAGGAAAACACTTCTAAAAGAGGACTAGCAATATTTTCTGTGATTCTTTAAATGTCAGCTGCATCAATAAATTAATCCCAGAATAAGCAGGTTTGGGCTGAAGTTTCTGAGTTTTGAATCTGGTAATATATAGTTATTTCAGTTACAGAAGAGAAGTGTTAGAAGCCTTAGATTTCACTTCTATGAAGATATATGATCAAAAATTTAGGAGCAGGGAATTCTGGAAAAAATGTTAAATGTCTTCTCTTTTTATGATGCAGTTTTTTGGTTTTAGCTGAAGAAAAATATGATTTTTTTTCCCCCCAAGTTACAAACACTTAGGTGTAAAGTGTCAAGGCTAATGTGGATTTTTAGGATCCCTGGCAAAAATTCTGTGTTAGCAGTGGAACTACTGTTCCAGGAGTCATTTATATCGCTATAGTTCCTAAAAGCACAGCTGATAAATTAACAATATTTCATCTTGTGCTTGCCTATAAACTGTGTCAATGAAATCAGTTTTTTGGTGGTAAGATCTTGAGTTACATAGTAGTTTTACTGAGCTCTCAAATTGATACCAGCTCTTTAGCTGAAAGTTAGTCTACAGTTTCTTTTCTCACTGAATGCTGGTCTTCATTTTGGTGTGCAAGTTCATTAGTGAAGTCTGGGAAGTAATTTTTTCATTTGGAGTACATTCTGAACAGTTCTGACTGCTGCTGCTGGGAAAGTCTAGGTTTGACTGATTAAAACTTGTGGGATTATGCATGTGCTTGTTTTTTAAGGCTGCTTGATGTTACTCTTGTCTCCTCCCTATAGCGTTGGTACTTAATCACCTGTGTGGCTTCAGTCGGAGTATTTGAGCATTTGAAGGGTTAATACTTTTGCACAGGTGTGTGATAGGTAATGGAAGAATAATGAGTTCAGGTAGAGGATACCTGGTTTTGAACAGCCCTGAAGGGGGTGAACAGTTATTCCTTGTTAATCATGGATGTGAAAAATCCTTCTTTTAGCTAGCCTTGCATAGTTTAAGGGCAGTGCACAGCACATGCATCCTCTTAGAACAGGGAGGAGATCACAAAGCCTGCGGTGTTAATCACTTACCAAGGGAGTGTGGGACTATCTTACATTAATTATACTGGCCACCTGTATTTATAGTTTTTTTAAGAAAAAGAATAAAAAAGTTATTCTGCATTAGCAGGCTTTTGTCAAAACAACTTCAAATATGTTTTCTAAAAATGTCTCTTGAATCAGAGGTAGACAAAGTTTGAAGACAGTATTTAAAAAGACGCAGTGTTCTAATGGAATTTTAAAAAAATCAAATTATAGCTACATTTTGATTACAGAACACTACAAAATCTTTGATAAAACTCTAAGTCCAAGAGCAATGTTCTTCTAAAAGCCTTGTCAATGCCCACTATTTATTTTTATTATATTTTATTCATCTGAGTGTCTTTTCTCATGGGACTCCTTTTATAGGTCTAGAAGTCAAATTGCAGTGAGAAGTGCTGTTTGCTCTTTGCAGACCTTTTTACAAATTCCGGGGCAGGAACGCTGTTTATTTTTCCCACATCTGTTTTGTGCTCATCCTTTGTGGCATTGTTTGCTGGATGCTCTTCTTTCTTGCTTCCTCTGAAATGGGTAATTTGCACTGTTGCAAAATGGTAAAACTAAATCTGATTCTGCAGAGCTCTTGTGCCAATGTTTTTGTTTCAAATGGTGTTTTGTGTTCAGAAGCTATTTTAAGTCGATTCTATAGAGCACTGATATTAAACTTAAAGCTATACATTTTCATTTTAATCTGTAAAAATCACATTTATCTGTTGCAGAGCCAATTGAATTTTATTAGCATACTGATTTAATATTAGGTGGCCACAGGTGAAAATTGACTTGTGATTACATTTTAATATAGCATATTTGAAAGATTATCTAAGATACTCCTTATTTTGATTGCAGAATTCTTCTATCTGGAATTTTACAGTTAAACTCCAAAATGTACGAGGGATCTGGCTGCAACTTCAGTGACTCATACTGTTACATTACCTCATTTACTATGAAGAGCCTGGTTGAAACTTCATCAGAAGAAATGTTTTATTTTCCTATTTTCCTTCATAGTATGTAGTTCATTGTGGTGGCTTGTCTTTAATAATAGTCTAGACAGATAATCAAATACAATATGGCAAAGTCTCCCTTAATTTTTTTTTAAGGTGCACCAGCTTTTCTGGCTAGTTAGGCAGAATGTCCGTACAGCTGTTATAGTAAAATGCTTGGGTGAAAACTTACTGTCTGAACTCTGTGGTAGAAAGACAGTTACAAACCTATCAGGACTCTCTGCAGGCCTTGTCTCTCTAAACAATCTGTTCAAACCCTAGCTAAATTCCACCTACGAGGTCAGCTTCACCTCCCCTTTCTTTGCCTTTTTTTTTTTCTTGGAAGTAATTCCAGGTATTGTCAAAATCATCCTTGTTTCATCTGATATTTGAACTTTTGTTACTCTGTGGAGGTTTTATAGCTTGTTTCCTTCTTTGTGGTATACTTTGTAGAATAAAGTCCAATGAGTGAGCTTCACAAGATAGTGCAGGCTTGAAGAAGTCTTTGTAAATTGTCTAATCCCATGCTACACTCAAGGTCCATCAGAGCAGGTGGCTGAGGGCTGTTTCCAGTTGGGTTTTGAATGTCTCCAGCAATGGAGAGTCTGCAGCCTCTCTGGGCAGCCTGTTTCAGTGCGACTACCCTCACAGTCAAACACTTTTCTTAAGTTGAAATACAGTTTTCCTGTACTTTGATTTGTGCCGATTGCCTCTTGTCCTTTCACTGTGCACCCCTGGGAAGAGTCTGGCTCAGTCTTCCTTACTTGAGATGGAAGTGTATCACTTATTTATACACATTGAGATATCTCTGAGACTTTTCTTCCTCAGGCTAAACAGTCCCAGCTCTCTCAACTTCTTCCAGTGTGACAGGTGCTTCAATCTGCCTGCTTAGTCATCTTAACAGTTCTTCCCTGGACTTGTCCAGTATGTCCCTGTCTCTTGTAGTGGGGAGTCCAGCACTGGGCACACCTCTCCATCTGTCTCACCAGTGCTGATTGTAGGGGAAGGAGCACCTGCCTTGACCTGCTGGCAACACTCATGATTACAGCCCAGGATGCTGTTGGCCTTTTGTTCAAGGACACATTGCTGGCTTCAGTTTAATTTCTTACTCACCTGCACTCTAGGCCTTTCTCTGTGGTGGTTCTTCCAGCTGGTGGTTCTCCAGTGTGTGCTGGTGCATGGGGTTATTCTTCTCCAGGTTCAGGGCTTTCCATTTCCCTTTTGTTGCCCTTCCCAAGTTTCCTTTTCAAGCAATTCTCCAGCCTGTCCAGGTGCCTCTGACAGACAGTGCACACACCTAGTGCACTGGTCATTCTTTCCAGTTTTGTATTATCTGCAAATATGCTGAGGGTGCAATATGTCCCTTCTTCCAGGCTGTGAATGAAGTTTTGAACAGTACTGGTTCCACTACTGACCCCTGGGGTGCATCACTAGTGATTGTTCTCCAATGGACTTTGTGCCCCTGACCACAGCTCTTTGAACTTGGGACTTTAGGCAGTTTTTAATCCACCTCACTATCTGCTTCTGTAGTCTGTACTCTATCAGTTTGTCTATAAGGACAATCATTATGAATGGCAGTACCAGAAGCATCTACTGCCAAGTTCCTTATTCATTGTAGGAAGCTACCAGGATGGTCAGGCATCATTTTCCCAGTGTTAAATCCATGCTGACTACTCCCAGTCATCATCTTGTCCTTACTGTGTCTGGAATAGAAATAGCTTCTATTTTTCCCTATAGCCTTCCCAGGCATTGAGATGAGGCTTCTCAGCCTGCAGTTTCCAGGCTTTTATTATGTTTTTCATGCTTTTTTCTTGTGCTGTAGGCAGAGTTAATAGGAATAATGACCAACTATTTATAGAAATATAATATAGAATACAGAAAACAGCAGCCTTAATTTCTAGCTTTCCTTCTTAGTGAAAAAAACATTTTAAAAAGGCAAAATGAGTATAAGCTCTTGACAGCACAAAACACTGTTCTGCATAATGTAGGGAGAACTGATGGGGTAGGAGAAGGGTGTGGTAATTTTGGACTTGACATCAAACTCATGGGAGAAGAAAATGAAGGACAGAAAATACCTTAAGTTCCAAGTAGTGTACCCTGTTTCAATGTAGTATTATAGTTGAGAAGTACCTTTCACTGTTTCCTACACAAATAAGAAGCTGAGTTTGCAGTAGTGTCCTGATTCCATTCAGAATTTATATTTTCCTTACTGAAACAAATATCTTATTTATATTTGAAATTAAATGGAGAATAACTTAGATACCTTTTTTAGCTAGTCACTATTTAGCCTGGAAAATGGAGTCCTGCTTAAGTGGTTCTTGACCTGGGGAAAAACTTCTTGGACACCCAAATGCTGTAAGAACAGTCTTGAACTTCTCAGATTCCAGTTTTTACTCATGTGGTTGGTAAACTTGATATTGCTAGGCTTAATGAGATTGAGTAGTTTGACTAGAGAAATTCTGTTTGCAGAGAATTCTTAATGGAAAAACTGGCACAACCTTCTGCTTAGCTCTTAATCTTGGGCTTTCCTCTCACTTGATGACATGCAAGTCACATTCACAGACAGCAGTTGCCAGATGTGTTGAAGTTCAGCAGATTGCGGCTTTGGACATGGATGCACAAATATTTTCTGCCTCTGGCAGATATAGCACAATGTTTTTTGTAGGAAAGTAGTGATTTGCCTTCCTTTCAGATGCAAGTCTGAAAGCTCTCTGTAATTTCTCTGTTGAGGTAATAGGAGTCACTTATTCTGATGTTTGTTATTCTGACCCTATATATTAGAGTCAGATTTTTAGGACATCATACTTAAACCAGCCCATGGAGATGATTTGGGTGCTGTGCACTAGCATTCTGTTTTGAGGTACTTGGATAATTTTGTAGGTGGATTCTATATTTCCTGAGCTCATAAAGCCTGAACTGCTTTTAGACCTTCCCAGAGGATGCATATCCCTGTAACATCTTGGAACTACTTAAGGAGCCTGATGGGCTCAGTTGTGAGTAGAAAGTGCTCCTGTGTGAACACACAGAGGTTTGATTACTGACATGTTCTTCCATTTTAAAGTGAAATATAATGAAAACAGGCTTTGGTGCTTTTAAAGTTTATTTATATTTTGCAAATGAGCTTCAGTAGCTGTTATATGCTATTTTTGAATGGGTGTAATAGTAATTTCCTCTGCTGACAAACAGGAGGTGTAGATATGCTCCTTTGAAGAATAAAATTTCTAAGCTGTACAGTGCTGTGTGCTACTATGTGCAGATAGTGTATTTACTTCTCTTGGCTAACTTTGAAGGAGGAATGAAAAATAATGAATTCTGCTATCAATAATCTTGTGTGAGTTGGAAGCCTTCTATCCTTTTTTCCCGAAGCAATGGTGGTGGAATAAAATGCATCTCTGCAGTGTATTAAGAGTTTTGGAAGGCTCTCGTTCTCTGTGCACCCAATGGGATAGGCTGTTTCTAATTAAAGAGTACAGCTGATTTACAACTTGCTTGGAACAGCTTTTAACTTCGATCAGTTCTCAAGTTATCTTTGGGGGCTTCTTTGTCCTATGGTATCTATGGGTAGAATTGCATCTACTTGAACTAAAACCCATTGGAAAATTACTTAGGTGGGACAAAATAGCAGCCTTCCAGTACTTGGGAGGTGGTTATGGAGAAGCTCAAGCCGGGCTCATTGCTGTGGTGAGCCAACAAGCATAAATCAAAGTGAGAAGTGTAACTGCACATGAGGGCAAAACTTCTTCACTGCGAGGACAGGCAAGCACTGCAACAACTCATTTCCCCAGAAAGGCTCTACAGTCTCACACACCTTCTCTGGCTGTATGTAGTTGATATAGTGGGATCAGAAACAAGTTAACAGTGAAGGCTGTAACAAGTCTGAAACAAATGGATGTGAATTATAGCACTGTAGATGATTACACTGTACCCAGTGCAATCAAGGGTTTTTTTTTTTTTTTTTTTTTTCTCCCTTCCTCTTCCATGCATGATTGCTACTGGATCATAGTTATTGTGGTGTGAAAACTTCAGAGAGACATCACTATGGATTTGTGGCATGGCCAGACTTCAGTGGGTTACAATATGTTGCTACTGGGAATGCAATATGCTGTTCCTGCAATGTACCTCTATCTGTCATCATCTACACATCCTCTGGCTGCATGCAGAAGACAAGTACAACTCAGATATATACCAATTTCAACTAAAATAGCCTGTTGTTTAGAACCACTGGCTCAAATCAAGTTACACTTTTTTGCTTACTTTAATGTTGTTTGCTTCAAAGTGTTACTTATTCTTTGTCTGTTCCTACTTTTTATCTGCCTGTTGGTATTGAGCTTCCTTTAATGAGTATTTTCACCTGCTCATTTGTCAAAGATTTTTTTTCTTTGTCCCTAAATCCTTTTGTATACTTCTACCATCATTTTACTTTGAAGATGTTTTTCTAGCCTTTACTGTATCCAGAAGACTGAGCTCTGGGAGCTTTAAGCTGAAGTATTTGAAATACTTTGTATACTTTGGGTAGTATGTGGACCTTGCTTGAATTCATCATAAAGAGCTCAAAAATTTACCTAAGTTTACCCAATCTCTTCCTAAAGATGCATTCAGCAACAGAAGAAAAAAATTATGTGTATTGAATTGCAGCTTGAAAGCTATATGATATTGGAGCCTCACCCGTTTATTTCTGGACACTACCAAAGGACTTTGCAGTCCAAGTTATTACAGTGTTAGAAGAGATTCTTCAGTACATTTTCTGTTGCTCACACCACTAATGCTTCTTCTCCTCTGAGCTCTCTGCTTGAGAAACTCAAATATTTGTAGCTCAGTTGGAAAACTGAATAGTAGCAGTATGGGATATCTCATCACTGTTTCTCAGTGCTTCACTCTGAGCTTCATGTCAGTCCTGGGAGAGCAGTTCAGTTGGTGAAACTGAAATTTCTCTTCTCACATTGCCCAAGGGGAAACATGACCTGCTAGGTAGCTGTGCTGAAGTGTCTGCCAGCACACATTGAAAGAAGATGTGGTGGAGTGTTTCTGGTTGTTTTTACCCAAAGTAGCTGTAGCTCTTTAAAACCTACAGTCTTGGATTCTGTGATCCACTGTGCTTACCTTGGGTTTCAGCTCCAGAGAGAAAGGTATCATATCTTTCTCACTCAGTCTTGTTGCAGTATGTTTGTGTGTTCTGGATAGGTGTTTTTTCAGACAAAGTTAAGCATCAGGTCACCTGAAAAAGTGGAACTATTGGGTAACCATGTAAAATACTGAACCATTTTAAAATAGTAATGTATTTTCTGGACTCCTTGAGTTGCTCTTTCCAAAGATTAGAAACTCTTCATGGTGACTGTTGAATGGGAAGCTGTTGTGTACTGTGATACTAGGCTGTTGTTTCAGACTTGCTCTGCCTACTTTTTCCAATCCACTTATGATTTCATGGCATTTTTTTAGACAGAACTACCTACTGCAGTCTTGCAAAATGTTTTTCAGTGAAGTCTAGTTCATAAAATCTCCATATAGAAAACTCAGCAAATTGACTCTTTTAAAAGCATCTGATATAACTTGTAGATGTCAAGAGTAGCTGAAGCCTCTTTCTGAAGTATAGTAAAAGACATATTTCCCATTATGGCCTTCATGAAAATTAATAATGTTTTATGTTCTTGGTCACAGGCAATAATGAATGGTCAAATTTTTGGTAGAGAAAGCTTAGTTCTAAAAGAAAATTCAGTGACTGGGATGGTTATTCAAAGTAGAAGATATAAAATGCAGGATTCATAAGAGATTAGTATTTTAACTTGTGTATTCCCTCAATCTGTGTAGTGTTTGAAGAACAAATATTTTAGTCTTGTGAGAGGCAAATTAAAATCGTGTGTTGAAACACTAATTTGAAGTGCCAAGCTCACTTGGTAGAAACTGTGGAGACATGAGGGTAGTGCTATTTATTGCTACTTTAATTAATGAAGTTGATTTATTGTCCATAATTTAGATTTGAAAGTCTGTACAGTGGCAGATGCATCAGTATGTTAAAGGTATACTCAGTTATGTGGGCCATGTGAACTACAAGTAATAACAGAAACTCCTCATCTAAGGTATTTACTCTTTGTATAAGGAGCTAAATAGTAGAGCAATTATTTTGCCTGTAAAGTATCCCTCTGAGTGATCTTGTGTGTCCTTGTAAGACTGTTGCATTTAGTGAAAGGTAGCTTGCCTGACAGACTTGATCATCGATTAATATTATGTCATTGTACTACAGAGCCTTTCTTATATGAAACTTCTGCAAAAATACAGATACTGAGTAATTTCACTGCCCTTTCAGTAACAGCTCATCATTGTCTGGTGTCCAAACAATAGAGTTAAGAAATATCAACAGAGATTATTGTCCTGAACAGATGATTAGAAACTGACTTTTTAAAGTCTTTACCCTGCACGTAATTTTGGATCTGTAATCACAGATTTAGAGGTTTAAATCTCTATTTAGCTAAGAGATGTGGTGAATGAATTTTGTTTCTTTTTTACTTAATCATTTGTTCATTTTCAAAATGTCTTTGGATTGCAAATATAACTTAGTTTGAAACAATTGTCTTGTACTTCAGTTTTGTGGTCTTGGCATATAATTTTATACATAAATTTACTAATGGTCAGAAAAATGTCTATTTTTAAATGATTTTATTTTGAAAATGCAGTAGATGCAGAAACAATAGAATGTATCACTTTGTTGTATTTATGTAGGGATGGTTTTCTTCTGAAGTAATGTTCAATCAGAAGTCTTCCACTAGTCATTAACTTAGAGCTCTATCTTTCTTTTATATGTAAAGTTTTCCTTCTACTAATTTGGAAATGTGATTTTCAAGATCACAACCCAGATTTTTTTTTTTATTGTTGCTGAATTAGGAATTTTTTCTCAATTATTAAAATGCGTTGTCACTCATCTCTCTTATCCCAGTAGTGTAGTCTTTCCTTTTCTGTTTTTTTCACTCCAAATTTTCTTTTAATCTCTAAATGCGTGATTTAGTTTTCTTCTGCTTAGAGTAATCAGGATTTCTGTAGCTTGACTAACAGAAGGGAACCTGACATTAAGACTGGAGAACTATGGGTATCTAGAACTCAAAAAGCTGACTACTTGCTTGTGACCTGAAGAGTGGTTGCAAACCTCTGTGTACATAAAAATATTTTTCAGATTATCTCACTCTCATCAGTAGTCACATTGAGCTTTAAGGGAGCAATAACTAAGTGAACTAAACCATGGAGCTATGTAAAATCGGATTTTTAATGTCTGTGCATCTAAATGGGAATTTCTGGAAACACCTTTAAACTGGAAAAACCTTTATATGGAATTTTTTTTTTTTAAAAATTAGCCCAGAGGGGCTAAACAGGCTTAATTTTTTAAGTTCAGCCCTAATACTAACAAACAGGAAAATCTGAGCCTTTATGAAATTCTAAAACTTAATTTTGCAAGACTGATGCCCAGTATATTTTTTCACCTTGTGGAATGTCTTGATAGCAATTTATTGGTGCATGTAGTGTAATCACTGTAATGATTATACTTTTATATATATGTGTGTGTGTGTGTATATATATATATATCAGATAGTCCCATGCAGTCTGGTTTCCACGAGTGCCTTGAATTACTGTTTTGACGAGCGTCGTTCATTGCAAACTGTGACTTGTGATAAATTTTGTGGGACACAACAGTTTTTTCCAGTAGGCTGCTTTGCTCGAATGGCAGGTGGCACATGTGGTACATTGCTTAAAAACAAAAAACCTGTTTTAAGCTTGACTTCTTGACTGGGATGACTGTATGCTCCAAGGCTGTCACTTACACAAGGTAGAAAGAAGAATCTGCATTGTATGTTAAGAAAAGATCATGAAGATAGAATATACTTGCCTTATCTAGGGGTTGTTCTGTTGTCTATGGGTATAATTCAATGGGCTTTGATCTTGTCACCTCTGAGCAGCTGAGTCAGCATGCTCAGTGAGAATCTTCACAGACAAATAGGCACCTTCCAGATTTCAGCTGCAGTTTTTTCTTTAGTAGACTGTCTTATGTACAATTGATTGGGTTCTATTTTTTTAATTTAGCTTTCTCGAAGTTCCTATCTTTACAGTTAAAGAGAAAAAACTGCATGAAAAAACCTCCTTGTAATGCCGAATATAAACTGTGACACCTTGGGTTTTTTGACTCGTATTTGATCAGGATTTCTGTAACAGTTTCCTTTGCTTTTTAAAATTTATATAAATAGGTTATATGGATCTTTAGACATAACATTATCTTGTTACTGAAAGTATATACATTTGATACATACGCCCTTGAACCTTTTCATGGTCACAAAATATCTATCTCCTTCATTATACCAAGACAAACATAGAGTTGGTAGGGAATTGCATTTACACTGCTGATTTTATATTTTTAGCTTTCATGTTGCTTATGCAGGAGGGAGTCCTGTTGTAGTGATTGATTCACGCTGCAGAGATTCAAAATCTTTCATAAAATAGGTAATATGGTCTGTTGGGGAAAACCAGAAAATGTAATTAGTCCACGGTAAATTTACTACTGGACCATGTCTCCGCTAATGGACCTTTCTGGTCTTTAAAATCAGCTTGTTACAGCACTGGGATTCCAACTCAAAGTGGTTGCATTGCATTGCTATAGCATTTGTAATTTAACACAACTTTTTCTTTTTCTTTCCAAAGGCGCCTAAACAGAAATAACCTCCAGTTGCTTTCTGAACTGCTCTTTCTGGGGACACCGAAGTTATACAGGCTGTAAGTAGGCATGGCCCAATAACTGTTTTTTGGGAAAATTTGGATTTGGTCTGTTATTGTGTCTTATTATTAGGATTTTTGTCTTTTGCCTCAAATAGAACTAAGGTGTGTCATGGAACATTGGTATTTTGTTTAAGCTGAGTACTTTCTTTGACTGCTTTGCAAGATTTTTAAAAAATTTTATTTTACATCTAGGTCAAATACTGATACTTGTATGAGAGTGTTGTCATTGATTCCCATTTCTGTAAGGAAGTTTTGCTGAAATAATACTTTGACTTTCCTTTTCTCCTGTTGGCGGGGTTTTTTTATAGTTTCTGTGTTAAAAGAAATAAAAAATGCTTGTGGAGGTTCTGATGCAGAGATACAGCACTGTATAAGCACTTTGATTTTGTGGCTTTTGTGGCTTTTGTGGCTGTACACACTTGGCCAGAAAAATGATAGCATTGGCAAATGCTAGGTCTGTAGAGAAGTCTCTCCTGTGTCCCATCGTAGAGAGGACAAAGCTAGTAACTCAAGCTCTGGGAAGGAAAAACTATTAAACGCTTTACCTTAAATAAAAACAACAACAAATTGAGTAATGAGCTTTTGTTTTGATTGTGTTACTTGGTTTGATAATGTTTTGCTCCTGGAAATATTTTAAAATAAATGGTTTGACCCATTGTCCTTTCTAAGGAGCCACTTAATTCTGTTGCAGTTGAAATCTGGAATAAAGTTTAGATTCTGGTTTATTTGAACAAAATAAATTGTAAGGTATCTTTAAGTTACAGTATGTGTTATGGAAGAGGTAACAAATGACATGCTTAAGTAGGCTTTGGAAGGGTTGCACCAATTCAGCCGGTTTTAATTAGATATGTGTTTGATACAGTTCTTTAGACTCCAGGTGAGATTTCTGCTCTCAAAATTGCTGATTAATAGTGGGTTTCATCACTTGTGTGCTTGGAAAAAGAAAAGTGAAGGTGGAGGAAAGTGGGATTCCTCTTGTACCCCTTTAACATATGTAATTATGTTTGAGAACAAATGTGATATTGAAACTTTTATTTTTAGTTGATTTTTAATATCCTATTGTGAAATAAGTTATTTTCTCCCTTCTTATAGCAATATACAATGGCAAACTGAAAATTACTCTTATTGTTGTAAACATTTCTTTGTGTATTTTTGTTTTATTCCTTTGCCTTGGATGTATACTTTGTTTCCAGAAATTCCCTGTAGACGTAATGAGTTGTTAAATGACTAGGCCAGAAAGCTGCTGAAGGCTTTTTTCCTGACAAACAAAAGTATTTTGCTCTGGTATAATATTATAATATATTCAAATATGGTATTATATAGTAACAATTGAGTCTCTTATAATTTCCATCAGCTGGGATAAAGACATTACTTCTATCAGGAAGGAAATGAAAGGGATTTATGATCATTTTATTATTTCACCTATAGTGTAATGGTTGCTACCTAGATTCATATAAAACAGAAATGAGCCATAATTTGCAGGCAAAAAAGAGATACCCACTTCAGTCAAAATCGTATTTGAATATATTTATCTCAGAATTGTGTATTTGATAGATGCTAGTCTTAAATCTATAATGTTCTTTGAGCTAAAGCACACAACTGCTCATAGCGTACATGGAGGAAAGTAAGAGATCACTGGCTTCACAGTATTAAATTTCCTCTGCCTAAGGGTTATTGTTGATCAGACCATGAAAGTGAATGTCTGGTTATAATGTATTCATGTTTAAAAGAAAATATGAATGATAGTAAAAAAACTACAGCTGCTTAGCACTAAATTTGTAATAAAAAAAATGTCGGGCCCACAAAAGCACTGATGTTAGTTAAATGCTTGTGGTTGGTCAGTTTTCAGAAAATATGTAGCTTGTTCCCTTTGAAGAGTATAAAGTGATTTGTTTTTTACATGTATCATTGTATATGCTTAGATGTATTTACATCCCAATAAATATTTTTCTAGAGAGAATTAAAGTTCTCTAAACATGATCAATAATATATATATTTTGCTTTGGGTTTAGTATTTATTTTTGGCATTTAACAGCTAATCAAACAATGTGTGTACTGCAAGGTTTCAACATACTATTGAGCTTCTGTGAATAATAATTACCATTTGACCCTTGGCTGTAAATGAGATGCCAGGTGAAGAAGCACATATGCTTGTTGTGTAGGCTAAATGCAATATAAAAGAAAGAGGTTACACTGTATATGAATTATGATTCGACACAGTTGGTTGCCGCCAGCGGCCGGCTATGCTTTCCCTTTGCTGTCTGCTCCAATTTCTCTTTGGACGGGTTGAGAGAGCACTGCATGTTCAGGTCAAGATGTTTGCCTAGAAATAGTAGTACAGTTGCAGCTGTGTTTGCTGGAGCAGGAGACTAGTTTAAATAGCATTACCATTTATCCAGTCCATTAACAGAACTCTGTAAAATAATACCAACTCTGCATAAACTACAGGACAGTGTAATAAAATTACAAGCACTTGTTGACAGATGGGAAGTGTAAGTAAAGGAAAGCAATAGGCTGAGAATTTAAAAGAGACAGTGCATTATTTTCTGTGTCTAAAGACACTTAATTTCGAAGGTAGTTAAATTATTTTTCAGGCTACTTTCTTTCCAGTTTAGCAGCCTTCCAAGAAATCTCCTGGAACTAGTTAAAATGGATAATTTTAGTCAAAACAGAAGCTGATTTTCCCATTAAGAGCTATCTACAAAGGCATTTTGACATAAATATTTCAATAGGAAGTAGTTAATTCTAAAAATAGTATGAAGAGTGCTGGAGGGTATATCAATCTTACCTTGCAAGCAATCTCTCAAAGCCCAATGTACATGAACCTATGCTTTGATGCAACACCATTAAAATAAAGGGGCTCTTGTAAGTCCCCTGGGATGATGATATAAGTTCTTGCTCAACAAGTTGTATTCCTCCAGGAGAAGATGCATTCTTTGGTGACCCGTATGCCCACTCATGCTAAGTTGTGTAGCCTCAGGGATGGTACCTTAGCACAGAGAACTACTACAGCCTAGTGAGTGCTTATCTGAGGCAAATAGATTTTGACTGCTGACTTTGGCTGGTTAGATCACAGTTCATTGATTGCTGTTTGCTGCAGGATACTGAGTGCTGGACACAAGCTGTTTGAAAAATAAGTTTTAAAAGATACCTTTATTAATCAGTGGGATGTAAAGGTGATTGAATTACATGCACAAAGCTTGTCCCTTTTGATTTACATTTCTTGAGCTTGGAATGTGGTTAAGTTTCCTTACCAACTAATATCTGTGGTATAAGTTAGGCAATGTTGGCTTTAAAAAAAAAAAAAATCAACCTTTGTAGTGAATGTGGTCTTATGTATGTTTTCTTCTAATATATGTACTTGAAGGTACACACTGTGAATGTTTCTCCTCTAAAGGGAAAAAAACCCCAAAACTTAATGTAGTCTGATTAATAAGCATCACTTTTGAGATGTCTGTTAGTCACTAAAAAAATTCCCAACAGCAAATAATTACAGGGAAGAAGTACTAAACATCAAAAAACTTAAAAAAATTATCTTAGGCCAGAACAACAGCAGCAGCAGCTACAACAACAAAACATGCCGTACGGGGGGCCCTTGCAAAAATTCCTCCTGAATTAATTTCTGCCAGCTATGATTAAAGTATGTGGTACTCGATGTGTCAGACACCATAGTTCTCTGCTTCATTTTACTCTTGGCCTCTTTGGCCCCTGCCACAATAAATCCCACAATGGTTAGTCAGGAATTGCAGGTTACAGTTGCCAGGGTTACCGTTGTCCGGCCGGACTGACATCATTACTCATCCCGGCCGGCAGCCCCAGCCCGTGGCCGCTCCCGGCGCGGGGAGCCGGCGGCCCGGGGAACTTCTCCCGCTGGTTCTCGGTGCTGTGCTGGAGGTGCCGATTGCATCACTTGCTGAGCGTTGTTTTGCTTTTACCTTTGCCGAAAGAGAAAAAAAGAAGAAAAAAAAAAAAAACAAACACAAAACAAACCACATCAGATAGGAAGGAAAGAAGGTAATAAGATGGTGCATGTAAGGTGCTAGAACAAGGACTTTTAAATGTTTTTAAGTGCTGGACTCCCTATTGTTAAGGTGTAATTTATGCTTTTGTCATATTTCTTTTAACAGTGTTCATGGTAAGTGGGACTATGGTCATAATTGTGTAGAAAAGACACTTATCTTCAGTCTGAATCCATTTTAACAACTCAATAAAGGAATCACTCATTAGAAAAATGCTTGTTACCTCAAAGCCTCTGAAGTATTCCAACTGCAGACACCTGCTCTGGGTGTTAAATCCAAATAGGAGCAAAAATGAGTTTCTCCTTTTCAAAAGGCAATAGTGAAGAATTTTTCTCCTTTTGAGAGTACATTGTTAGTGGAGCCGCTGTCAGGTAAGCGCAGTGGTTTGGTTTCCACTGTGCTGCAGTAACATTACAGTGTGCTCCACTTTATTGCAGATGTGGGCTGGATGGACAGCGATTTAACAAACATTTATTCAAACACGAATTATGAAGCCACCTTGTTGCTATATCCTCCCCAGGATAGTGTGTTGAGGTATTTTACTCACTTGTTTGAGTTTTTTATGATTTGTTATGGTGTATTCTAGCGGCATGCACACAAGGCAACTCCATTATTTTTTTCATGTGATAGAATTAAATCTTATCGTTTTAGAGCTAGCAATTCTACTGCTAGTTAGTTTTAAATACTAGCATTGTTTTGTTAGCATCACTCTTGAACTGTGACTATAGTTCTTAGAATGTAACTATATTTTCAAATTATTATTTAGTGAAGAGATACCGCATATTAGTGTAGGTATAAATGAATATATAGTTCTGGCTTTGTGTTATTGTAAGACGGTAATTAGAAAGAAATCTTTAATATATGTGTAATTACTAATCTTTTTTGCAGTGTGGAAGCTCACTTATTGGTTTGCTATGTCAGTGCGTTTTTGCTAACAGGAGGTCTTATTGCCCCAGTATGGAATGTTTTCAGGGTGAATGTGGTCCCTTATGCTGCATGGCCACTGCCAGTTACAGTTCTGTGAGTTTATTTTTGCAATAATCCCAATCTGTAGATAGAAAGGCCTATCTAAAAAATAGTTAATGTGCATTAAAAATATGCTTGCTAAGGTTCATTGCCTGTAAGAATAAACTAAAGTTAACTAAGAGCATGTTACCTCTGTGCTAGGTTTGTAATGCCTCTTCTCTGGCATTAATTTCTGGTATGGAAGACTGAGGAGATAAACTTTTGTGAGACATTATAAAGACTGCTACTTCTGTTATCTGCTCATTTTTAATGTAAAGACAAAAGGGAATTGGGAGCTTGAATACTTTAAGCAATTTGACTCACATCTGCATCATTTTCTGGTCCTGACACCACTTGCTTCTACCTTGAGCTTTCATTCTCTGCTGTAATGTTTCAAAACTGAAAACTGTCATCTCAAGGTACTGAACAAAACAAAAAACACCACTGTAGCTTTGCTTCAGACATAAGCCTTACTGATATGACAGGATGGCAAGTTAGAGGTTTTTGGAAGTGCTGAAAAAATGCTTGCAATTCATCAGGTAATTGATTTTTTGAGCAAAGGAACAAGTATTGCTTATATGCATTTGGTGTACAACTTGCAGTAGCTATATCCTAGCAACAGCAAGCATTCAGCCTTAGATTCAGCTGAGTGGAAATGTTGGTAGAACCAGAATGAACTTTTGAAACGTAGTCGGGGAAAAAAGAGTGAAATGTATTATCACTCTGTGAGATTATTGGACTTCAGACTTCACTATGTTACTCTTCCTGCCCTTTGTTACAGAATCTCTTAATCTGTAGGTCTTTCCTGAGCTATGCTTTCTTTTGGATTTGCATGTCACCTCTATGGTGCTGTGCAGAAAAAAAAATGGTGTATCAAATATAGAGAAATCAGGTGAAATATTGTTACTGGAAGTAATAGTATGAGATATTTGAAATTGGAAACAAACTATTTTATTGTGAAATGATGCTATCAGTATGGATTGTTGTAGTTTTTACTTTTGAGATAATTGGAAGCTGTCTTTGAACTGTGGTTGAATTTGCCTTTATTTCTTTAATTATAAAAATATGATTGTGTCGGTTTTTTACAAGTAATATTTCTTTTGCTATTGGATAAAATGGAAAATTGGATGAACTGCTGGGGCTGTAAACTAATTCTCATCTGGGCAGATCACTAACTCTTTATGTAAGCTGCATTAGTAAGTGATATAGCTGACTAATTTCAGCAAAAGGTGTCTATAGGGATATCCAGGAGTTGGACTTTGATCTTTGTGGGTCCCTCCCAACTCAGAATATTCTGTGATTCTGTGATGCTTATAACTACTGATTTTTTCATTTGAAGGAACACTCCAAAACTGTTCAGTCCCTTTTTAACCTTAATTGGAAATTTATGTTAAACACCAAGCAAACAAAAACATGACTTCTGGCAATTCTTCTCAACCAACATAAATATCTGTGTTATTTAAAAAATTTTATGCTATTAGCTGCTGGCGTTTAAATATGTCTAATGTGAAAACATGAATCATATTAATTACTCAAGCCATAGATCTATTTAAATAGTGTGGTGGTATTCAGGGTAATTAAGAGGCCTACTTTAGCTATTGTGGTTTTGGTACTTTGACCCCCAGCATAAATAATTATCTTCTGTGTCTTTGTTGGCATGATAGCAGTTAAAGCAGAGAACTGTGTTTTAATATGAAAATAAAAGTGACTGGTTTTGGGTGACCTGTAACCATATTCATGTCCAGTCTGAATCAGTCCCTGGGTTGTTCCTGGAGGGTTGACCTTGAAAGCTTTGGTAAATTGTGATGCAGGAAACCTTTCAGTCCGGAGTTAAGTAGGAAACTGAAACTCAGTGAAGGAAGTGAAAAAGCATGTCAGAGGAATTGCTGTTATTATGTGGTGCAGAAACATGGTGTGAAATGTTATAAAGAGGACATCTGTAAGTCTTGGCTTGCACAGAGTGGACACTTAAGTGCAGCCATGTCATCTTGATTAAAAAGAAAAAAAGAACAGAAAAGAGGAATAAATCAGGCCAAGGGAAAATCTGAACATATAGAGGCTTGTTCCTATGATGGTAGGTTTCTTCTACAAGTGGAAGATTAAAGCCTAAAGTAACTGAATAGCTGAGAAAAGTCCAAAGAAAAGTTGATTGCTTCCCCTCCAACAGTTCCAATTGATTGAAAAAAGCCTAATTTAAAGTTCTGTTTGTTCTGTGTCTTAAACCATCAGAATTTTCTTTTAGAACTGGGGGAATGCTCTGGAAGAGAAAGAATCCAAGGATAAAAAGTCATTGCAGGCCAACAATTGTTCCTAATCCTCACAAAATGCTGGAGAAATTAAATTTATTCTTTATTGCTCAAAGTGTTACCTAGGTCACTGGGCGATGGGAAAATTGAACTGGAAGTCGAGTAGGCACAATCTTTGTTTTGTGTCTAGATGCTTAACCTTAGACACGACAAGGCATCTTAGTGTGTTGTGGGAACTTGGTTCAGAGTATTAACACCAGGACGTTTATTACCCTGGATTTATAAGAGGCTATGCTGTCAGTAGATGAAAATGTTGTGTTTACATTTCAGTGTTAAATGATCATTTAATTAACACCTAAGAGAAAAAAAAAAAAAAACAACAAAAACCCCTTGTGAAATTCTTAGCAGCTTTTATTGTTGGTTTCCGTGGAGGTTTTAATATCCAAGTTATGCTGCAGTTGCTTCTATAATACAGCTAGAAAAGACATTTATGAATGCAATCAAGAAAGACAGTTTAACCCCTGTTGACCCTTCATCCTGAATGTTGATTTATATAGCATTTTAAATGCATTGAATTTGTTTTAATGCTTCTTTAAAGCTACTCACACAGCATTCAAACATCACATGTATTTTTCCTTTTAAAAAAATTTCCCGAAGTGTACATTGTTTTAAGAGTATAGTTTTTCTTAGAAAATTACTAATGTATACAGAATTTATCCACAAAAATTTTACTGTAGTTAAAAAAAAAGTTGTTATTTTGCCAGATTTGTCTGTATGTTCTTGGTAAGTATATACAAGATCTTACAAGAAAAACCAAAAAGGAAGTTTGAAACAGATATCATATTGTGTTCTGGTTGCAGAATTGTCTGAATTCTTCAAAAAGAATAGGAAATTGGCAAGGGAAAGAGCATTACTACAAAATTGTGTATCCACTTCACACAGCACAGATCTACTTCCATATGTTCCATTGTATCAAAGTCAAAGCCATCTAAAAGGTTTAATTTGCTCTGGGTCCTTCATAATGCTTTTTGTTGTAATGTTGATCTACAAATGCTTTCTGCAGTAATGTTGCCCTAGAAAGCGTGTTTGAATTGGGTTTTTTTGCATCCTAGATCTAATGCTAGATGAAATGCTCTTTGTTAAAGAGCAGATGCTTTTCAACTGATGTGTTTTAACAAGCACACTGTAGGAAAATTGAAATTGTATATAGGTTTAGAGATTGTTTTGGGGGTTATTATTTGGTTTTTGGTCAGGGAATAAACCCCACAACTTCAAAGCATGGTAAGAGAATAATAATAAAAATCCCAGCACAGCTTAAGTCAATTGTTGATCCACAAATTTTATTGTATTATTGTTGTTTTTCCTCGTGATCATGTCCTTCTCACATGTCGATAACTGAGCTAGAAAACGCAGATGGAATCTGCTGATATAGTAAATGTTGGTTTTTTTTCACGCAACTGACTTAAACCATCTAACACTTGATGAAATATTACAGCTGCAGTAAGGCTTCTATCTGCCAGTGGGATCTTAGTGTTTTTCAAACTTCTCTGAATATATTTATTAAATTGAAATTTAGTATTCAGATAGAGATTTGCCTTTGCTTTTGTCTGAGATATTTGAACATTTGCAGTTAAAGCAGTGTATTGCAATTTCAGTCGTTTCTTAAGTGTTTTTAATTGAAAAATAATCCTGCAATATCCATTTATGAATTGAAATGTTGGATGAAGGAGCCTTAGGAGACGCTTAGGATAGATAAGAAAGGCTTACCCTGTGCTTCATGCAGCTTGCTCTCTTCTCAGTCCTGGTAGAGCTTGTAGGTTTGCTGTGCTGGTGAGTGATTAAGATGAGTAATGCATGGAGGAAGACTTAGGCTACACTATCTACATGCATAGCAGTAAACTTCATCTGAAACTACTCTGAACTGTTTGGGACTCAGAGGCGTGGTGGGAAGGTCACACAAATTATCTAAGTACCAATTAAAGGGACTCTCATTGTGGTAAGGAAAGTGCCAATATCCTAAGTGCAATACTTGGTCTTGGAGAAGAACTGAAGCCAGGGCTGCAGTGATGAACAACTGAGACTGTTGTCCTGATCCTTGAAGCTGTTGTAAGGGTATTGGAGCCAGGGCTGGTGGCTTTACTTGGGAAAGGCTGCTTATGAATGCTGAGCGGAGTTTATTCTCTCCCTCAGACACTTGAGAGGCCTGCTCTGCTAATGGCTGTTCAGACCCACCTCATGGGGAATAAAGCTGGGACTTGCAGAACTCTTTTCATCTTTACAGCCAAGCCCAGGTGCAGGCCCTCCCTGTCTCAAGGGTGTTTAAAGGACCACACTCTGAAGGCTTCTTTCCAGGGCCCTTAGTCTTTAGGGGGAAGAAACAAGGGGGCTGAATTGGAGGGGGTACTTCTTTCAGTTAAGCACTCCTTGAGGATTTGCGGGGTAATATGTACAAGAGACAAAACCTTTGCCTCTTTTCATTTCTCCTTCTATCCAGACAGTTGAATGCTATTTTTATTTTTGCTATGAATGTGTAATCCACACAATTGTAAGGAAGGGCTGCTTGTACTTTATAAGGTAGCGTGTACAAGGGGAGGTTTGGTGGCAGCTGCTCAGTGCTTTTAGTACTCTAACATGAGGGAGATAGAAGGAGCATCAACTCTTCTTTTTCCCACTTATGTGGCTTTTTGTAGGAGTGGTGGATAGCTGACAGGGATTTAGATAGTTGATTGACCCTGAAACTGCAAAGGTTGCATACTGAGTTTGATAAGACCCACAGGGAAGGGTTGCAGTGAAGATAGGATAACAGCTAATGTAATGAAGGTGGATTTATAGTAGCTGCTTCTCTGAATGCAAAGTTATGGAAGGCTTATTAGAGAGAAGAATGTAAATGTACATCTAAAAGAGGGAGAAAAGAATTTGAAAAGCTCAACAGAACTAAAGAAAGTTATTTAGATGAACTAAAAAAAATGGCACTGACACATATGTATACTGCATGAAAGCAGTGATCATTTCTGAAACTGGAAAAGATTCCTATCTGGTCCTTACTACTTCTGCATAAATGTTAAATGTAGTCAATGAGTAATTGATTCTGTCATATTTTCTGTGTTCTTTATGAATTGTGCATTCTTTGCAAAAGGCAAGAGGCTTAATTCCCTTCTAGATTTTAGTAATGTCTGTAAATTCAATAGAGCCAATACTTTTGTGTAACTCTCCTATGCCATAACTTGTTATAACAACAGTACTCTCCTTGTCACTTATGTGCCTATGACACAATAAAAATACCACTCAAAAGCTGTAATTTTTTATGTCAGAGTCATTTCTAAAGATGACAAAACAGAATTTTTTGGAGAGCCTACCAAATCTGTAGAGGAATGCTTTGCTACTTGATCTCTAGTACAGTGTTCATGTCAGAGGTGCAGAAGCTGAAACTACTCTTTTAGCACAGAGTACAGAGATGTCTCATGGCAAAATTTGAGTTTTGTATGCAAGTTTAGCAGATGCCAAATTTAAATTTTGTCTATTAAAAAATCATAACCGCAGTGTAATGAGGGTGGCCATGTGCATTCAGATTTGAGGCCCTAAATGCCAGTCAGATCATCTTCACTGTTCTGGCTGATAACAGTGCCTCTATCTGTGTAAAAGAAGAGAGTCTTTCACCATGCTGTAAGTCTTCTTGGAGTAGGAAATAATCAGAAAATTGTACAAGTGTTTTAAGTTCTAAAATAAAGACTACTGTTAGTAAAAATTGTTCAATTAGCATGCCATATTAAGATGAAGCAGTTTTGCAACATGCAGTGTAGTATCACCTTTGAAGTCTTACATATAAAACTATATGCTCTGTTCAAAAGTGCTGGGGCATGGCCAGTTGTACCACTTATTATTGAAGTTTTAGATACTGGGGTGAAGTATTTATTTGTTCCATTGTTTTGTAGTCAATTGATTGCTGATCTAAACTGTGTAAACAGCACACCAGTAAATTTTGGTAGAGGAAATAATACTAAGGAACTTAAATTAAAAAAAAGAAGTATGCTGGGATTATTTCTTCTGTGGATATGGATTGGAGAATGTGGGAAATACAAAATACGGCAAACTAAAGATTGTGATCACTGGGGAAAAAACTATTGTGAGAGACTTAATGATAATAGCTGTAAATGTGCAGCATGGAACAATAAGATCATCCCATTTCATGTGTATATATCAAAGGAACTGCAGGAAATGGAAAAGAAAGTACTTCTAACTATGTTACGGAGTTTTGCAAAACTGATGATGATGTTGTTTGCTTTGCTAGTTAATGTTATGGGATGTTCACTTCAAATGAATATTTTTTCCATTTTGTTGCAACATTAAAAATATTTCACTAATATTTTGGCTAAACTGAGTTTTTTTCTGTTTTTGTAAATCAGGTTGCAAAACCTATTTTTTGTTTTTCCTCAGTCAAATAAAAGAAAACAGAAATGGATTTCAGTTGTAGGGAAGGCTTTAGAATTAGTATGTGCTGTTAGCCTGTTTAAATGAGTGGAATAACAAAATAATGGCAGTATCATGTGTGCATGTATATTGGGAAGAACAAAAAGCAAAACTGGGAGAAATGTAGTTGAATTAGGAAGATGATTGGTCAAGAAAAGATTTCTGAAGGGGGAGTTGCAAGTTTTTGAGAGGGGTGATCTAAGAATGATAATAATGTGTATATTCAGCATTGAAGTAAAAATAATAATAGTACTCCCAGATACACAAATTCTTATTAAAGAAATGGAACTGGACAGATTTCTGGAATAATAAATTCACAAGACTTAACCTTTAGGAATAACAGGGGTATTGGATTTTCTCTGTAGTAGCTGAAAATCAAAGCTTTTTCTGCGATTTATTTTGTTCATTGCTGGTCTCCAAACCATTCTCTTATATGCTCTCTTCATCATGATTTTATTCACAAAGGTGCAAAGTGGGGAGAGGAGCCTAATTCTTCCTTGCAGTATGAATGACAGCTTGCACGGTTGTGCTCCATGTAGTGTATTGGACTAGGGTGGTGAAAAGGAGCCAGCACTGCTGGCCAGCAGTGCTTCTCCTACCTAGATAGACCCTAGACAGTGGGTTGGTAGTAGGCAGTAAACTCTGAAACATGAAAAAGCTGACATTTAACTGAAAGGTGCAAATACTTGGGAATCTGCTGATTGCTGATTTGTCTTTTTGTCCAGGGAAGACTTTCTCTTACAAGAGCTGCAGATTACCGTAATAGTTTGTAATGTAGGATTGGAGCCTAGAGAGCCTTTCAGTGCTGGCAGAAAAGTGTATTATTTCGCACGCTTACTCTAGAGAAATTTAGATTAAGATACATAAAGATTGTTGCATGTTGAATAAACAAAAATAGAAAACATTTTGTATTGTAAAAACATAGTTTTGTTCCTGTTGCTGTAAAAGACTTCAAAGTCTGCTTCCTGAAGTAAAGTGCTATTAGCATAACCACTCAGTTTTGTGTATTCCATGGAATAGGAATTTGAGTGTTCACAACTCTGCCTTTCACGCATACAGCAAGGCCTTAAAGTGTGATGTGTGGGTATGCAAATGCATTAGCACTGGTAATTCTTTGGGCCTTCACTATTAATGTTTAAGATACTAACATTTTAATACAAACAAAAACAACAACCCCTCAAAGAACTAAAAGAAATTCCAGTGTTTGAGAAGTAGTCAAAGAGAAAATGCCAATAAAGGTGGAGATGTCTGTCTTGAAAAGATTTCTCTCAGTTTCTCCAAAAGAAAGTAGTTAAGAAAAATATCTATCCATTAAATGTTGCATTATTATTTGATGAATTAGATATAAATTTGAAACTTAGCTTAATATCTTCATATAGGGAATAATAATGTGATGCTACAGGTTCACTATATAGTTTCTTAGAAATGTACAGCTTTTTAACGGCGTACTTTGTTGAAAATGGATCTTAAGCTAGATTCCTATAACAGTGTTTAGAGCCTCCTTTTTTGCATGATTAGCTGTGGGTGGTATTGTTTTGTAAGAAAGTCTGCTGTTATTAATGTGTTTTGTTCACTTTACTTGCATTTTTTAATTATGGCTGTATGACTGTATTTTCCATTGTGTTTTATTCTGACTTCTGAACTTGGGATGACTTCTCAACTAGTTTGCTAAATGTGAATGTTGCAGAAAAGTCTTTCGTGGTGTAATCTAATTCTGTACAATAATAGTACAGGTCCCATATAAATTTGGCAAGTATTTAAAACAAAAAAGGACTAGTAGTTTTGATATGCCCAAGGAAAGATACCAACGGAAGATAATCAATGTATCTGTACTGCTCAAGTGTAAGGTCATCATCATTTTGGCATGCCATGCTTAGTGAATTTCCCTGGGTGTGCTAGGAACATCTTTCTTTCTAAATCAAGATATGGAAAACCCAGGGTCTTTTTTTTTTTTTTTTTTTTTTTTTTTTTTTTTGCATATAGAAAGGAGAGTAAACATTGTACACAGAAAGCTATAACAAGTAATTTAAAAACCCAAACAACTTCAGTCATGTTCAACGTTTCAGTGGGGTGGTCCAGAACAAGATTGAAAAGATGTTCTGAATTTGGTTTCTGTTCCTTACTGGAGGAAAATATTGTATAATCAGAAATAACATTTTAATTGATCCTTTACTTTGCTTTATTTGCTTAATAACAATATCCTGCTGTGTGTAGTTTTATCAGCAGTGCTTTTGAGGTTGTGTAATGTTTAGAGAGTATTACACTATAAAACTTTCCAAATATGAGACTTTTTTAAAAAAGAAAATGTGGTGTGAATTAACTGTAGTTTTGAAATGAAACTTAGTAACTTTTGGGAGGAGGGGGAGAGCAGGGGGTGTGGTTAAAACATTTATAGTAAATATGTTTTTAGTCTGTTTTATGCTTTATATTTTGTTCTTGGATGTTGTGTTGAAGATGTGAATCTGTACAAACTGTTCCAGAGGGTATGAACTGTAAAGGGAAAGCAAAGAAATATTTGTGCTGAATTTTATATAGAATTGGTACCCTGAAATAAGCCTAGGTAGTGTTTGAACACATGGGAATTTCTTAAAATAAACATAGCCATGGAGGGAAAATGTGATAATCACTTGATGATGATGAGTGTCTGCTGTTATGGGTCCAGTGAGATGCAAGTGCCAACGCCCCAGCCTCTACACCATGATCCAAATTGTAATGAAGGAATTTGGCAGCTCTGATGCCTTTATGTGAATTTATTACCATGGCTATGAAGATAAATAGTTCCAAAATGGAAATACTAACAAATATTTAGTCATTTCCAAGCAGATTAGAAGTGAAAATAGACATACTATAGGAACTGAGATAAGAAATATATCTTCTGGGTCCGTGTGTTCCATTCCTGTTTCCCTGGGCTGGTTCTTCCGTTTAAAAATCAGTGTATTTAGACAGGTTATATATATTCCCTTTGTAAAGGTCACATCCCCATTTCTTGATTTGTTTCAGCTTCCTTCCTGCTTTCCCTCTCTGTGACTCTCCTCTTATGCAAACATCAGCCCTGATTAAAGTCTAAAACCTGCAGAAAATGTTCTGTACCAAATTGTGGACTGGTGAGCTGTCCGACAACTGTAAACTGTCTAATGAAGTGCAAGAGTTCAGATTTGTTCCCAAGGGCAGGCTCCCCCTTGTGGATGCTGAGCCAGTTACTTTCAGCTTCCGTGAGCTTCCTAGCATTGTACTAACTTTACCTATAACTCCACTTTGGTTTTTTTCTAAGTTAGTATCTGTATATAATTCAAAAGTGGGTCAGGTTTTTTTGGGCGTTTTTTTTTGCTTTTTTTTTTTTTGGTATCCTCAAGTAATTTTCAAGCCAGACCGACCCAAAAAGTCTTAACTCAGAAAGAAGGTTTGAGAGTAGGAAAATTATTGTTAGAACAGAAAGGTCTTAACTTTGTCTTGGCTCCTGTTTTTGATGCAACCTCTGCTGCTCCTTTTTGATAAAAGCAATTTCTGTATAAATGTGTTCTGTTAACTTTTTCTAAATGTACTGCTTAGCTCCTCTGCTAAATGAAGTCATGTCCGGTAGTGGATGTCTGACATACGATACTGATACTACTGAGAGTGTCAGCACTGGCAGCTGGGAGATTACTTTCCATCAGGTTCTCCAGGTAACTCTACCAAAGATTAGGGACCCCTGTATTGCTGTGTGGAATGATGTGTCTTTTGTTTGTCTTGTTGGTGCAGGACTTAGCAATGGAATGTGGCCTGTGATACATTTTAGAATTTTGGAATTTAAAATTCAAAATTTCAAGGTTAGAATTTCAAACTGTGGTAAAGGCAATTTTTCTGCCCTCTTCACTTGACTGACTGTTTCTTGAAAGGTGTTTAATGCAGCTCATTGAGTTGACTTATTTACATGGGCTTAAGAGGCTTTTCTGCTTGCTTGCTAGCCCAAGCTGAATGACTCATCTGAGATCAAACTGTTGACAGAGGAGGTGCTTTTGGAGCTGCAGATGGCACTACCAGCATCTTAATGAAATCTGGTGCCAAGGGAAGCATATGAAAAATGTAGGAAACAATATTGTAAATTGTATGTGAATCTTGAAAAATAGTGATGTGTCTGTAGATAGAAGATGTGTGTTTTTCATCATGAAGAAGTCAATCTTCCTCACTCTTCTACTTCTGTCAGTGCCAGCTCTATCCCTGAAGATTTCTTAATGGCCTACAATTAATTGGTCTGATGGCTTGATCAATGTCCTAGTAGTTGACATTGTCTCTAAAGTGAATGACAGTCTTGTTGAAATATGCTTTTTTGAAATTCAGAAACCTTTTGGTCCTTCCAGATTCCTTTTTTCCTATCACAGTACTAGCCAGGACTGTTATAATGTACATATGGTTTCCTGGCTGATGGAGCTAATTGTTTGTTCTCAGATTATTCTCAGTCCCTGAGTTGGTGTTTGCTGTTTTCACTCATTTTTTCAGCGTGAAATGGGTAAGATGACTCTAAGAAATTGTACACTGTTGACAATGCAGCTTCAACAAACAGTGAAGCTGCATAATGAATTAGCACCAAGAAATTTGGCAAATTATATAACTTCCTTTTTGTATATGGTCACTTGAAAATGCAGATTATAGTTCCCAGAAATGTGTTTTAGGTATAAGATGAAGAATTCATCTTACATGTCTGAATTATGATGGCTATTACTTAAAAAATCGTAATTAGATTTATACTGGGAAAAAGATGCTACTCTTTCTCCTGCTTTTGTGGACTGATACTTTGTTTGGCCAGCTGCTAGAGTTGCAGGGGCCTCTGTTTCTTCAGGAAATGTAAGCTTGCCACACCTGAACCCAGAGTCACAGGATAGGGTAATTCAGTACAGAAATTTTTATTTCCTCACCAATAAAAACTCTGACTGCATACTCCAATCAAACCCCTAATTTGACAGAGTTCCAGATTAAGTTTCCTGGGCAGTCAGGAGGAGCTTTATACTGGTTGAATCCCCTTTTTGCATGTCATGGATCAATAAAAGAAAAAATTGTGTGCAAAGAAATAGAGGATCGTTTAATGGATAAAATATCAGCAATAATTTCTGATGACACTTGTTCTTCTTGTATAACTTGTCAGATCCCAGGGGATTTCATGTTTAGTCATGCTTCTTCCATACTTCTGTTATCAAATTCATGAAATTCTTGGATGCAGTCAAAGCTTTTTTCTTCTCAATATTTTCAGTATATTATGTCTCATCACTGTCCTCAACCTCAACATGATGTTACTTGTTGGTGACTTTTACTGTGGGCTCAGCTGATAGACATTGTGATGTCTAGATTTCTGTCTTTTCTGGAGAAGATGACCTTTTCTCCTGAAAATTCTCTTCTGCATTCCTAATGGAAAATCTAGTTAGTCTATCTTTCTTTACTGTAAATGATTCCAAGATACTTTGTGTAAAAGGAAGTGTTTTCTTTTTACTTCTATGGGAATCATGCAGTGGAGAAGAAACACAAATTATCTGCTCGCTTTGAAGTCACACACACACATACTTATTAATAAAATATTAAAAAAATTCCCCAAGACAAATGAAAATAGTACCTGAAAAATAAACACGTATTTTAAATAGCTGTATGGGATTTTTACATCTAACTGGTTGCTCAAAGGTAACCATGACATTAAATTTTGTTCCTTGTGCATGCTAGTTGCTTTAGTTTAGTAGATTTGCTAAACCTGTCTATCATTGTGTTAAAAATTTTAATTACTGAGGTTTGTGAAACTGCTTCCAAATACAAGGGGTATTTGTAGAAAGCTGGATAGATTGACAAGTGATTGACAGGGTAAACAGCCTCACTGTGTTCTGATATGCTATGCTGCGGTGCAGTGCTACAGACACCTCACAAGCCTCAGGAAGTAGCTGCAATCCAATTTTTATTAAACTTTTACTGCCAATGTATCTTGACATTATTGTTGATCAGGAAACTAAATGTGCCACTGCGGTCTTTTTCTTCATTTCTTTAGAAAGCTTCACTATTACCTTGCATTCCTATAAAACTTTAGTATGACATAACCCAAGAGTGATATATTTGTTTATATTAATAAAATACAGTGCTGGCAAGAGGAAGTTCAGATATTGCATTTTCCGCAAGTTTTTATTATTTTTGTAATGTGAAAAATCTTTAAATGACAAAAACCTTGTTTGATGTGATACTGCAGAATAACACCTATTGCCTCCAAAACAAGATCTACCCAGAAAATGAACATTAAATCTATGTAGCTCTTAATATTCACCAACGAGGCACAGTTTTACCTTTCTCTCACCCTCTCCTTTTCCCTGCCACCTGCTCTTTGCAATGCACCAAAGAAAGAAAACACCAAGCTGAAAAACCCTCTGGAAAGACAGATAACTTCACTGGTTTGCCCTTGAAGATCTTTGTTTTGTAGAATCAAGACAGTATTGGTAAATTGGAGGATACAAGGACTGTCATGACAAATAATTCATTTTTCAGCTGAAGATGATTATTGATACTTGAGTAAAGAAAGATGATTCACATATTTTGAATGCTTTGCAGCTTTAACCTAATACCTATATTTCTTATGGGCAGATCAAAGACAGCTAGTGTAAATTTGGGCTTAATGCTGCAACTTAGTCTTGAGGTGTCACATGTGGGTCACACAGACACATCTATTGCATCATTCACATCACAGGTTAAGGTGGTTTGTGCTGTTATCTTGCTAACTGGATCTTTTGCTGTGAAACAGGCTCCTTATCTGTTCTTAGACTAGGCTCTCTTTTCAAACAAGTGACCCTCTTTTTCCATGTTGCCTGGAGATTTCACCCAGTTTGCCAACTTACTTTTCTTCTCCAGTTAAGTGGGAACTAAATGGACTATGGCCAACTGTGTTAAACTATGGTAAGACTGTGATAAGAGACCCTGTAGTCTGGATGGAAACTTCTTTCACCCTTTTCTGAGTGCACTAAAGTCAAGTGAATAGAACTTTTTTAAGATGCTACTGTTTTTTTAAAAAATCCAGTATATTTAGTTTTTTACCTCTATTAAATATAGTGATTTCACCTTACTTCTTCATAAAATGTCAGTGTGCTGCTGTAACCTTGCCATATAATTTAAGAAATTTCCACCTCCGTTGTGGACTATCCCCTAAAATTATAGCTTTTGTGGTTGTGTTAAACGATTGGGCGTGGTCTGGAGACCTCTGAGTAGAGTGCAGAACTAATAGCAGCGAAATGTGTTGTGAAAATGGAAAAATGTATTTGGGGAGTGAAATAAAATTTTCTCTTAACACAGTATAGTCTGCTATCTTCAGTTGCACCTGTCTGTTACCGTTCCTAAGTGTTTTGTTAAGCAATAGCAACACCTATTGTATTGGGTCAGGCTTGTTCTGCTCATTCTCAGGAAACTGCTGAACAGACCTCAAGTGTCTGGAACTCTCTGGAGGATGGGGGTTTCAAGTAGAAAGCAAAGAAACACACTAGCATTCAGGCCCTTTCCACTACTAAGGAAGCAAGGATACTTCTAGAAACTGGAAAGAGAAAGGTTGTGAACACCAAGGAGAGAGTGACTGAAATAAATGAACTCATTATAAGGTGAGGGATTTTTCACAAGAGATAGGAAATAGAAGAGACCAATAAAAATACAGCTAGAAATTACTGAATTGAGAATGTATATGGCACTTAAGTTCTGGGTATATTTTTTAGGCATTAGCAAGAGTCTCAGCATCTTGAATACTTTTTACTTTGGCAGTGGATATTAGGAGAATTTTTATTCAAGCATTGTTAAATATTTTGTAAAAGATTCCAAGTATTTGAATGACAAAATTATTATGCTTCGTCTAATAACCTGGACCTCCAGAAGCATCTTGTATGTTTTTTTTCTGCATTATGTGCTTTAATGCCTCTATCATCCAAATATATAAATTAATATGAAAAGCTTGCAAAAGGTTTTAAGCCATGTACCCAAAATTATATGTAATGTGCAATAAAGAAACAGGAACTAGCAACATTTAAAAAAATATATGCGAATGCAGAAAATGGAATTAGTATGAGTAATTTATTGCATTTCGAAACAGTGCTGAAAATACTAGTAATTGTTGACACTATTTGATTCTGATTGCATTGGTTAAATTGGGCATTTTATTGATAAATGAATCCAAAATTCAAAAACTGGATGAAATTTAAAAAATACTCTCACAAACTATTTTATCTGAGTTAGTAGAATCGGGTTGCCTGATAACTTATCTCAACAGAAGCTGTTTTCTTAGTGAATTAACTTTTAAAATTTCTTTTAGATTACAAAATATTTTTGTTCTAGAATTTGTAAGTCAAAAAGTATTCCTCAGAACTGTGTTCCTCATTCAATGTTCCTATTCTTTGAGTCTGTATTTTTGCCTGTGGAAAAGGTTTAATAGGTAGTAACTGGTGTTCTTTTCTAAAATAATAAAATTTTTCTCTGCATCTCCAGTTCTATTATCTAGATACATTAATGTAAAACTGTGTTGTCTCTTCATGTTCAGGTAAATATCTGCCTGATTTGTAATAAAAATTTTATTGTTGTGTAGTTGTTTGAAGTGTTTTGTGAGAAGCTAACTCTGAGTACAGTAATATTTAATTGTCTGATGAATTGTGTTAATCTTCTGCTAGTTTATTCTTTGTGCTGTAAAATTACCTTTAATAAAACATGCCTTTAAAACTGCCTTCTTTTTTTCAGTGGAGGATTCTAAAATTTGGTTTTTGGAAAAAAATGCCCTGAATTCTATAGAGAGGTGGAGAATAAAGCAGATTATTATAATTATCACTGTAGGAACAGCATAGTTAGAAGGGGGTGAGGCAGAGAGTTTTAAGAAAAAAGGTAATTTTTTAAACTCTTCTTCTGCCTGCATGGTTTGCCATTTCATTTTGTCTATCTCAGGGACTAATATACCTGCCACCTTTCTGGGAGTCTAAGGGTATCCTGCAAAAAATATTCTTTGTACCCCTCTCTAAATTTATCTTTCCTTGCTACTGTCTCCTGATCCACCACTTCTGCCAGCCTGTACTTTGAATTAGGTAACGGACTGAAACTATTTTCTATGTGTATTTGAGAAATATGTTTTCAGAGATCCAGATGAAAAGGGCAAGGCTGGAAGGATCATGTCATAAAAGCTTCCTTCTGACTCTTTAAATGCATTTAAGGAGATGGAAGTCAAGACAAATGAGCTATCCCCTACAGTATATTACTTTGATCGAGCTGTCTTTGCCACCATCTATCTAAATGATGGTGACATATTTTTAAAATAAATTGTGGAACTCAAATACTTCAAGTGAGTTTGGTATCTCTACTCTGCTAATGTGTGTATGTAAGTGTGCATTTCTGCTTGAAGCTCAGTAGGGTGGTCAGAATGAGGGTAAGGCTGTGGAGAGCCTGTGTTGCCACTAAGTTTTCTCCCCAGGGTGATGCAGCTTAATGTTTTTCACATGTTTGTCTTAACACTGTAAGGTCCTGCTGCACTCCAGGAAACCAATGCACAGTCACTGGTTTATGCCCTACTTTTAAGTGTGTGTTGTGTGGGAATGGGACAGGAATTCTAGCCTTCAGGATAAATGTTGAGCAGTGAATATAAACTTTGTTTCTTTTGTTATTTGTTATTCTGTTTTCTACTCTGTTGTTATAAATTATATAAGGAAATAGGATTAGATAAATCATTAACAGCTATCTTCCTAGCTGAAACTGCTCTCTTGGGAATGCTTAACAGCCAATTCATTGTTAGGCTGAGAAGGTGTCAAAAGTGCAGTCCTAGATCTACTTGTGCTCTAAATACCCCAGTATTGGAGTTTTAACCTGCCTTTGTAACATATGGGTTTGGGGCACGTGGTCAGTGAGTGGATGCTGCAGACACCTTGGCTGAATTGGGGTTCATGATGTCTGTAGTGTGTTAGGTAGGTGATCTGAAATCCACTCACAAAATACAGTGAAGACCAGTGTTGAGCAGGAGAAATTAATATAGAAAGCAGAGACAAGGTAGCGTAGCAAAGTACGACTTGAGTGGTTTGGGGGTCACAGGATAAATGTTAAGTCATAGATCTGTTGCGGTAAAGGTATATAGTCTGTCTGACCTACCAAAGCTCCTGCTGTAATAAGGCTGGATCATCTTCTGTTTCGTGCTTATCTGTGTCTACTTTGGGAAACTTTTCTTATAGATGATTATAGAATTATTGCAACTTTATAGAAGACCAAGCCTTAAAAAGAACTATAAATGAGTATCACAGAGTTTAGGAAATGTAGCTCCACAAAATCTTGAAATACTTAGGTTTGCTTATCCTAGAGGGGAGAGGACTGGACAGTAAGAGAAGAATGTTACGGAGTTATTAGCAACTAATTGTTTTGTTCAATTCTCTCCAGCAGCTTCATTTGAAGTGATGAGTTTAGGTTTAAAACTAGGAAACCTTTTTCTATTGTCTGAATTAGTGGAAGGCCACCAAGGCTTTTGGAAAACATACTTCAATGGCTATTTTAAAGACTGGATTGATAACATCTGGTAGGGGATTATTTAGCTGTGTAAACTGATTCTGACTCAGAGTGACACTTTCACAAGCTAAACATTTAGGAAGGTCAACATATTTTTTTTTAATTATAAGGAAAATGTAGTAATTTATATAATTATAGATTATGTTACCATATTTAATATGAAATTATATTTAATCATACTTAAGGTGAAATGCTTTCTATAAGAAGTCCAGTTAATTCACATATGAATTATTATATTTAGATTATAAACCATTTTTTCTTCTTTTTCAGTTTCATCCTGCTATGCCACAAACTAGGTTACAGAAAAAACTAAATTATTTATATTATTGTGACTTCATTCTTATTGCTCTTGTTAATAATGTAACAGAAGAATGCAGATGTATTTCTTGAGCTTTTAAAAAGTCTTCACCAACATTTCTTCCCTTAATGGCTATTCAGTTTTGATCTGAATGTAAGTTACAGCATCACTATATTAAGTGCTCTGGTTTGTCATATTTTAATTCTTTTGTTGAATAAATGAACTTCTACCTTCACAAAGTAATAATCAGTTTAGTAGGTGGAACATTTCTTTCATTGAATATTACTATGAAAAGCTATAGAATGGCTTTTGACAAAGCTAGTGTTCCAGCAGCAACAGTGAAGTTACATGAAGTTTCAACCCATTCATCAAGCTCCTGCTTTTGACAGAGGAAACATCATTAACAAAGAAGAATGCATTTTTCTCAGAGTAGTGCAGAAATGAAAACCTTCTGGAGTCCTTCAATAGTGAAAAAGAGGGTGAAAGTGGAAAGAAAGGCTTTACTAATATAAAAAAACCACCCTTAGAATTTAGTCAAATTATTCTGCTAAAGTAGAATAATATACACTTCTATAATTTTCTGCTATGCCTTCTATATATTAGAAAAAAATAACCAGATAATTTAAATTGGCATTAGAACCATAAAAAAAGTATCCAGTGCTTTTCATATTTACTGGCCTCTTACTTTTAAAATCTCACTCATAAGTAATGCAGCATGTGCTACTGAAAAACCCCTAGAATACAAAACAAAAAAACTTCTCCTATTCATTTCTATCTAGAGCATTCTGTTTTCATCCTTCAGGATATTTCAGTCAAAGACATGCAAATGTATTATGTTCTTCCCCAAGTGCTTTTGAACTGTGATATATTTCCTATCAGTGATTATCTGTTTCAGATTATTTATGGTCTAACATGTAGGACTGTTTTCGGAAGAGCAGAGATCTCAATGTTTCTGGATTAATTTATTTTGCTTGCTTAAAACTAATTAATTTCCTTTTCTCTCTGTAGCATATTTACAACCTTTTTCTCCTTCCTTATTGGTTTCCTTGGTCTGAGCGTGAGATTTTAAGCTTCTTAGGATGCTTAAAGAGAGGTGCATGCTACCTGTTTTGTGGGCTTCAAGTAACATTTTTTACAGCAAACATGGTTTAACTTAGAGCTTTACTTGTTGTGGTGTTTTTATTGCATTGTGATCCTGATATCTTTTGTATCTTTTTTATTTAGCAAGAAATAAATTCTTCTGTTTTAATTTCTTAATAATTATTTTGGGTTATGATCTCATCTTTACATTTAGTATTCAGAATACCTGAAAAGATAAAATAACCTCCCTACCACCTTGTTTTAGCAATAATTGTTTATATTTTTTGTGTGAGTGTTATGATAGGAAGGGTTATGGTTAGCTAAGTAGTTGGCTATTGCTAAAACATTATTTACCATATACTTCTGGAATTTTAATTCTTCTTTCCTGAAATGAGAAGGTGAGGGAGAATTTGTGATCAAGGAGTGATGTGGAGTAAGTAAACCAGAAATGATGTAGTAGAAATGAAACAGATCTAGGATTGATATTTTAGTGTGTAGTCTACAAGACTGGGCCCGTGCTCCTCAGCTCTTTCAAGGATGGTATGACTCTGACATGAATAAAGGCAAGAGTGTCATTACATGATATATTAAAGGGAATGTGGTGCCTACAAAGTTGAAGTGCCAGCTGGGAATGATTAAAGTTTGTGGTTTGCACCTACATGATGTTTTCTGGAAATCCCGTAATTTTATGGATTTAACTTCTCACAAGTCTTGAGTTGGTGCCCAGGTCCGATGTTTCCTAGGAACTTGCAAGCTGACAGGGAGTGAATTAAGAAAAACAGTAGGAAATGCTGAGGCCAGCACCACAGTTTGTCTTCTTCCCACAGATAATTGAGTGACTCTCCATCCTTTGCTTTCTTACTGGTGTACTTTCTTTTGATATTTGGATAGCCTGGCTTTGTTAAGAGAAACAAGAGAAAGCTAAACAAATGTTGTCTTAGCAGGAGACATGAATAGGACATTGCCATTGAAGACTTCTTTTTATATACTCCTGTATCTTGGAAGAGACACACCACGTGTGCCAGGACAAGGTTCTACTCACATACTCAATGGCTTGGAATCTAAGTTGTTGTCATGTTCAGTTTTGAAAAAGTCCTGCTTCTCAGGAAAAACGTACCTGTGGCTGCAGAGTGGTTTTAATCCTGCTTTCTGACATTGCATTTCCATTGGTGACTCCCTTCTCCTATTCCCCATTTTTTATATTGAGTATTTGGTTGGTCTTACAGAGTAAAGTAGTTTGTAGAAAAGGAGAAATTTAGCTCAGAAGGAACCTGATGGTTAGGGCAACCTCCTGGGATGAAGAACATCTAAATTTAAATAATTTTTTGAAAATGGCAATGTGAAAATGACTGCATCCTTGAAACAGAGTGATCTTCTTATGGCTAGCTATATTTTGCCCCAAACTGGTATTTTAGGGAGGAAGCTGCTTCATTTTATAAGGCATTACTGTGGGTGCAAGTGTCTGAATGTTAGAACTTACGTGGTCTTGAACATAAATGCCCTTGTTGTGGAGGTTTTAGTTGTGTAAAGGATTAGGTTGCTGTTGAATGGGAAACTTGAGGGTATTGGTGACATCTGATGTTGGTACCTGGAACTAATTTTGTGGATTTAGCTCCTGGTGTTTCTTAATTGACATTATATCTTAAAGCCCAGGAGTTGAAGTCTGTTGTATCTACGAGTCCTCATTATTTCATTATTAACGTTAAAAAGCTTTTGCTTCTTGTCATGTTAAAAGTGTAAATAGCTTACCTGAAAGATGATGCCATCTTAATATATCATACTTTTAAGATACCAGATTGCTGTCTTATTCATGTTTCATTTATTGAATAGGTTGGTATTGGTGTCTGTGGAATTCATGACTTACCAAACTGTTATCATTCGTTCATCATTTCTTGGAAGAATATATTTAAAAAGGACAATCTCATGATCTAATAATTTAGATCCAGATTTTTTTTTACTTGCTTACAGGAGTAAGTTTTTTTTCCCCATATTTAATAACATTTCTCAAAGAAAACATATAGAACTTATTTATAATAAGAGTTCACACTGTGTTTGTAATACTACTAATAAAATACTGGGATTTGACAGAGAGGTTTCAGGTGCTAGATTTATTAAGAGCTTGCTTTTTTTTGTTGTGTGTTTTTTTTTGTTTGGTTGGGGTTTTTTTAAGTAGTTTTGGAAGAAGGCCGTCTTGAATTTTATGAGGAGAAATTTGTTATAGTCAAGCCAAGATGTACTATCAGTGATGTAGTGTTAGAAATAGAACTACTAGCTAGAGTGCCCTACAGTATTTTTTTAGGAATTGAAGGGGTTGGCATTTTCAAAAAATATATAAGAAGTAACTAAATATCTGGGATTTTGTATGAAAATAAGTGTCTGAAGTTCTTTTATAACGGCTAAGGATTTACAGAAAAGATGTAGTGTGTCCCTCCTCCTCTCAAAACGTTTTAGTGCTCTTTAAATATCATCACTAAAAAAATGACATCAGAAAAGAGACACAGAGACCAATCCTGATGTTTGATTTGTTCTAACTTCAAAAGTAGGCAGCAGCTCCCATCTTCACTCAGCACCAGCTGACAGGTTTTGTATTTAAATTGCAGTTCATTCTGCTCACATGAATGAGTTAGACCATTATGTGTGTACCTTCATACATAATCACTCTCTTAATATAAGCAGTCCTATTAAATACTATATCAAAGAAATTTTTCCTCCCAAAATTGGAAGTACCACTATCTTGACAAAGGGTAGTGTTTCTAAATATAAATACTGTATCACATCTGGAATTTTTATGGTGGTGTGAGATAACTGTGCAGAGCCAGTTAATACAGAAATGAGTTGATATTCACACGTTTCGAGATAGCTTTTCAAAGCCCAGGGTAGCTTTTACACTGAACACTTAATTATGCTACCACTACTTTGGACTTATGGTGTGCCTTTCATCCCTGGATTTTCAAGCGTAGAAGCAACATTAGCCTCACAGCTCCATCTCATTGATGCAGGTAACAGTAATAAATCACTTTGAGGCTTGGTTTACTTACTTTTGTGAAGTAGGTAAATGGGCTTGACCGAAGTATAAAGACTTAAGCATCTGATCAAGAACTGCACACAGACCTGATTCTCAGCTTCAATCTGTATAACTTCATAATATATATTCTCAAAGAAAGATTTGGGCCCTTTGAAAGGCTGTCTGATTTTTATCTCTTCTTGTATTATCAAGCTATCTTCAGGGTATCTCTGCTTCTCCAGTACTGAACTTCCAATGTTAGGAAAATGTTTTTAGCTACGTACACATGCATTGATTTTGTCTGGTTTTTTTGTTAGTGGAAACATTTGTTAGAAAACAGAAACCTATTTAAGTAGTAAGCAAGTTGACATGTTGCCTGCTTAGACCACCAGAGCTGCCATGGTTAACAAGCAGTCCCAGTAGATTCATGCCTGGAAAATTGATGCATCTCCTAGCAGGACTTGACAAATGGTAACTTGTCATAATATTGACTCTCCCCTATTAAAAAGGAGGTTTTGTGTGAATAAATGGTCGTTAGGACCACACCTGAAAATTCAGAATTATTTAGTCCAATGATTTATCCAGCTTTCTCGGTTAAACTGTAGTGTTTTGCAATAGATATTTCTGGATAAATTGCATTGACTTGAGCTGATTTTGGTATCTTAATAGTAAATTTTTAGGTGTAATCCAAATAATGTGGGTGTACATTCTGGTACTATTTGGATATCCCGATGCCAGTGGAGTTGTGTAGTAAATGTCACTCTTAATGATATCCCCCACTCAGTGCCATTAGGATATAGATTAGCTGCACATTTTAAGAGATTTGAGTTGACAGAAAGGCTGAGAACAGTGCCTTTTCAGCATTTTGTCACTCCAGTTAGGAATTCTAAGGTATTATATAGTGACATTTTCTTGTGAAATTGTGGCTCAAATAAAGTGTTTGTCTTAGTTGGAATTGCATTGCAAATTGACCCTTTGTGCTCTTTTCAGTAGGAACAAACTGAAATGATATGCTGATGGGATGTAGTTATTTGGGGTGATTCTGTTTCCTGCTCTGGGGCATAAGATCAAAAAAACCAAGTTCTTCTCTGTAAGACTCCTCCTCAAAACAAAACCTCAAAAAGCCTCAAAACAAGGGAAAACCTCAGACACTAGAATACCCAGAGCATTTTGGTGTAAAATGAGGAGTTTAAGTACAATAGGTGGAAAAAGTGTGGTTCGAATCCAGTAACGTACTGAGGCAACCATATGAAAAAACATGTCTGTTGTAATCAAAGATTTTGGTCTGAGAGCTCATCTTTTTCTCTTCCTAAATCAACTCAGAAATTTGATACTATTTACTTTATTCAGAAATGCCATCAAAATTATTTTCAGGTAATTGTAACTCTTCAGCATGACACAATGAAGCCTGGTTTCATGAAAATATTTCAAGAAATACATTTATTTTTCAGAGATCACCTTCACTTGTATTTGCCAGTAAAAAAATGTATGCACTTGAGGCTTTGCTATAAAGTCTTGGTTTAGTGAAAGAAATAATTAATGGAGGTCTGAGAAATTACAGAAACATTAACTTGTAATACAACTATTTTCTCATAGCTAAATGTGTCACCCCCTGTCAAATTATTTCAGATTGTTCAAATAGTAGGAAATTGTGCAAGTAGATGAATATTTGTAGATCTCAGTAAATATTTGCCATTTCTCTTCCAGGTGAATCTTTGATCTGCATTTATTTTTCAGATGAGCAAGATGAGTAATACCAAAGTCTTAAAGCCTTCTGAGAGCAGGTTATATGTCTGGTCTGGTTTCCAGCCCTCTGCCGTATGCTAGAGATACTATACCCATATCTGCAGAAATTTGCATGCTTTTTTCCATTTTTAATGCAATTTACTTTAAAAAGTGCTGCCTTCAAATTATTTTGATTGAAAATCCTCACTTCTGTAGGGCTGTAGAGATCACAATTCAAATAAGGACGTACACAAATAGTAATATGAATTTTTAAAAGGTTTTAAGGGAATGAAGAAAGAACTGTCATTCTTACTCCAAAATTTTACTTTTTTCCTGGTTTGCATGATAATGCATTGTTTCTATGGGCTTGAGCATAGCTGTGGATGTTATAATTTTTATTGCTGAAATTTGTAAATGGATATGTATCTTTGTGCCATGTAGTGTTGTGTGTCAAATTGATAGGATCATATCAGTTCTTTAAATAAAAAAGAGAAAAGGAAAAATATGTAAATGCTGTCTAGATAAAAATTGTGATTCATGCTGTCTTTTATTCCGGTCTTTTCCTTCAACAGAAGGAAATAATAAGTGATTAGAGTTACTTATAATGATTTTGATTGAACAGTTATAGATATGGAGGATCTGTCTGGACACTGGGAACTCCAGAACAGAAGGAGAATGCCTTTCTCTGGGTGTTTAGTGACTGGATGTGGCACTTAGTGCCATGGTTTAGTTGACAATGTGGTGATCGGCCCAACATTTGACTCAGTGATCTTAGAGGTTTTTTCTGACCTAAATGACTCTGTGATTCTGTGTTCTTAACTGACAAATTCAGTTTTATCAGGTGGAATTCTTGTGGAGTTGTAACACAGAAATTTACTTTTGGCTATTTGAAGGGCGGCAATAATTTGCATGCCTGGAACATGAATGTAATTTGTCATTGGTTTATAGAGGGCCAGGCTTTGAATGGCTGTATGTGGCTTGAATCTTTTTGGTTCTGTCCATTGTAGAATAACAGAATGGTTTGGGTTGAAAGGGACCTTTGAACATCATCTAGTAACCCCCCTGTAATGATCAGGACATCTTCAACTAGATCAGATTTCTCGGGGCCCCGTCCAGCCTGATCTGAAACGTTTCCAGGATCTACCAGAGATCTACCACCTCTCTGGGCATTCCATTCCAGTGTTTCACCACCATCACTGTAAAATTTTCTTCCTTCTATCTACTCTCAATTTATACTCTTTCAGTTTAAAACCATTACCCTTGTTGTGTTTCTGAAGGCACTAATAAAAAGTCTATCTTCATCTTTCATATAAGCTTTTTGAAGAACTGAAAAGAAGCAATTAGGTCTGCCTGGAGCCTTCTCTTCTCCAGGCTGAACAACCCCAACTCTCTCAGCCTGTCTTCATAGGAGAGGTGTTTCATCCCTCTGATGGATTTTGTTACCCTCCTATCTGGACCTGCTCTAACAGGTCTATATTCTTCCTGTAGTGAAGACCCCAGAGCTGGACATAGTACTCCAAGTGGGGTCTCACCAGAATGGAGCAGAGGGGCAGAATTGCCTCCTCAAACTTGGTCATGCTTCTTTTGATGCAGCCCAGGATGCTGTTGGTTTTCTGGGCTGCAAGTGCACATTAATGGGTTATGTCCAGCTTTTTACCCACCAGTACCCCCAAGTCCTTCTCTGCAGGGCTCTCAATCCCTTCATCTCTCAGCCTGTATTGATACTGGGGGTTGCTTCAGCTAAGTGCAGGAATTTGCACAATCTGCAGATCTGCAGTCTGAATATGCAGATGCACTGAAAGATTGAGAGCAGTATAGTAATGACTGTAACTTTGGGATAAGAATCTTTCTCTTGGCATGTGTGGCCAGCACCCAAGTAATGCATTGACTCTGTTTATAATTATTTGAAAGAGTTAGATAGTTGTTCTTATAAGGCTGAGAACATAATTGCGTGACTAAAATCGGTATTATAATAAAAATATAGCCTTCACAGTTGTATGTATAAATGTGTGTGCATCCACAAACAGTGTTCATTGTATTCCAGGAAACATGGCATCTCTGTACACCAAGTATGGTTTTATGTCCCTTTTTCACATTAGAGTCAGTTAACATGTGACTGAAATTTTCAGGAGTACTAGTGACTGGATATATTGTCACAAGTCAAGTTATATTCAGTTATTATAGCATGAAACTGAAGAGAACACACGAATAGAAGCATGGAGTTTTTGACAGCATGCTTCATGTTCAAAGGCTAAGCAGCTCAAAAACAATTAGGAGAAAAATTAAAGGATGGAAAGAGTAGAAAAGAAAAAATGGTTAGCTCTACTATATACATATGAGAAAAATCACATTTTCAGTCTGATGCGAGGATTTTGATTAAAACCATCTAAGGACCACTGTAGAAACACTAATACTTGAAGGCGGTTTGGTTTTTTAAACACTATCCAATTTTTTTAGCAGATCCCTCTGTTTGAAGTTCAGAGATTCTTTTATATTAAACAGTAGGTGCCTAATTAGACTGGTTTAGAATTGGAGGAGTTTCAGTGTGAGCAAGAGGAAGCTTCAAAATGTTAAGCTATTCATTTTACTTTGTGTAATGTCTTAAAGCAGTAAATTTTGAAGATGGAACAATTTTTTTTTTTAGTCGAATCAATCCTCATGGTGAACAACCCTAGCATGAACATTAAAATGGAAAACATTGGAAATAACACATGTGAACATGTGTTATGTGCATTTATTTATAGCCTAATGATTTACTTTATCTTTTTTACATTACATGATAAGCAATCTTTTGTGATTAACTCATCTATTTTAATTAAATGTTTACATTTTTGTCAAGCTGAATCACATTTGTTTGTTGCTTATACAATGCCATTACAAAGTATGTTTGTAATAAAGACTTGTTTTATGAAGGCAGAATAACAAGCAGAGTAACTATTTCTTCACCAACTCTTTGGAGTGTCTGTGTACCACTGATGTTCAGAGTAGAATCATATATCAGAAGTAATACTTTGTGTTACTTTAGTGGAAATTGTTTTCTATTAGTATTTTATCATTTAAGACTGATTGCAGAATATAAAATCAAACCAAGAAAGCTTAGGTTTCTTAAATGTTGTTGAATCCTGCCCACAAATGATAAAGCAATCAGAGAATTTGTAGGATAAATCAGGTGGGCCTTTAGCCTATAGCAGAGCATATTTGAATTGAATTGAATTGAATTTGAAGCAGTTTGCTCAAGGCTGTGCCCAGGCAGGTGCTGAGGACCTTCATGGCCAGCCAGTGCTTCACCAGCCTCAGCCCCAGAGACTTTGTCTATACAGATTTTAAAGAGACTACTTATTCATTGAAAGTTAGAGGGCGTGAATTACATACCCTCTTCAGGATTTGTCTGATTTCTTCTGCTGAGCTATTAATGTCTGTTTTGTTACCCTTTGTAATAATTCAGTAAAATTAAGTTCTATGCCGTGATCAGGGAATGTGTTTCCTCCCCTTCGGTAGTAATATGCCTCTATCATGAATTCTGTATTTATAGATCAAAATATCACTCAGTTTGAAATATCATAGAATTTAATCAGCCTGAACTGAAGAGGATGAAAACCATTCAGAATTTTTTCTCTTGCTTTTTTTCTATTCTTTGGTTTGGAGCAGCATGACTTGAGTTTTCATTTAGAACTTTGGACTGCTACTTGAGTTCTGATAAAGTTCAAAGTTCTTATGAACTGAGAAGACTTCTTACCCTTACCATCAGATTTTTCTTTGATGTAAACTGTATATTGAAATAAAATCATTGAAATTTAATCAGATATGCTTGGGTTCCTTATCAGTGATTTAATGTGCTAGCATTGGTTCTATTTTCTTCATTGTTTACTTATCAATTGTATTTATTGTATCACTTCCTATGGTGCATATAAATGATTATTTTGATACATGAGTGTACTATGAACCAAAGTCCTAAATTCATACATCTGTAGGCGGAATTTGAGATGAGGCATTGTGGAAAAACCCCTATTTTATGAATGCTTCTTTAGATTTTTGGCCAGGACACACCAGCCAGGATGGGGCTGGAGCCTTCTTTTAACCAGATTCTGAGTTTTGAGTAGGAAGATATTCTTAGCTGATGGGATACCTTTTGCTTCCATGACTTCCTTCATTCAACAGGACAGTGCATGTTCCAGCTTGTGCTCATGGTCTGGTGCTAATTGGGATCAACAGGTGAAACTCCTTAGACTTAGGGATACTGTAGTTATTTCCACCTTATTATTTTTACTACCTACTCGTCAGTTTGATCTATCTGTACCAGAAAGAGTCATGCTGTAGTTGTTTCTGTTCATTATCTTTATTGAGTTAGTTCAGTGCCTTGTGCCAAGGGATCTCTCAGAAATACAAGGGTTTTTGTTCTTCTGCTTTGCAGTGTCTTGATTGATTTTTGTCTGTATTATTTACGATCTTCATAATTCATTTTTTCATTTCAAAGACAGTTTTTCATGTAGGACTTGTATTTCTCTATGCCAAGGCCTGTGGAGGAGCTTGTTGCTCTTCTTCCAGTTATCAGAAATAAGTTAGTGTGCTGAGCACTTAACAAAGCCCAATAAGTTCCTTTTCACACTATTGCCAGTTCAGCTGGCAGAACATTCTCTAGTTCAAAGAATTAATAGGAGATATTTGGTAGATACCTGAAAAATAGGAAGTATATGCGTTTTTCCACAGAAGTGTTTTTCATCTCTCTAGTATACAAGATGTATACTGTTCCCCACCTCCTTCAGAGATGAACATATTAAACATGGTCACACTTCCCTAAATGCTAACAAAAGTAAGCATATAATTTTTCTGCCTCTTGCTATTGTTGAAAATAGTTTTGGCCTTTCTTCTTGCCCTTGTAAGCAATTCATTATTTCGTTGAGGTGCAAAAGCAGGGTCCATACTACTCCTCCATGCCAGTTCTACTCCTGATTGAAAGAGATTAGGAAGGAGAAATATGTTTATTCATACAAGTATTATAAAAAGCATTTTAAAAGAATGGTAGGAACACTTGGAGGAAAAAAACATCCTAGTACAATTGTGTTTTAATGTCAGATGAGTGGAAATTTCTCTAGTAGACAATTACCTTTTAATGTTATTTTCCTTTTAGGAAACTTGATTTTTTTTTCAAGTTAATAAATAACTAAAAAATTAGGGAATGCAACAGAATTGAGGCAAGGAGGGAAAAGAGTTAGTGAATGTAAAAATAATTACAGAAATGTCTTAGGGTTTTATTAGTTCATGTATTTTAGCCTTTTCTGTGTTACTTGGAGAAGGTTAATATGCTGCTTAAGGACAAAAGAACAAGACTCCTCAGGTATATTGAAGAGGAATAGTATAAAGGGGAATATGAAAGAGACAGGCAGTCCCTCCCTCCAGAGCCTCTCTCTGTCTCTTGCCATTAGTCCTAGCTCATCCAGCTCATAGACTACAGACTGGGATCACTGAAGGTTGCTGGGTGTAAGCTTTTAAGCCTCATAAGCTACATGTGAAAAATTGTTGTTGCATGGGAATTATTGTTTATTAATGCATTAACTCTGAAAAATGCTAAGTAACTGTATTATCTCTTTTCTGTTATATGTGATTGTGTCTAAAAATAGTCCTTGAAAACCAAGTTTAGGTATTATTCTTTAGGAGCAATGTCGTATTTCTGCTTCTCAGCTCCTACTTATTGGAATATAGACACTTTATGATTTGTTTCCTTGTTACTTTTCTGAGTTTTTTGCTTGCAAAAATTTCTGTGTAGCTCTACAACACAGAGTGTTATCTGCAATCAGAAAAATGAGGATATCAGGTCAGTGTCAATGGTGCATCTTGGTCTATTTGTATGTGTACTACATATGAGATGTCAATGTGGTTCCTATGGCAAAGAATTAATTACATGTCAGAAAAAAATGCTCGTCTACTGCAACCAGTTTCCTCTGCTCTGTTCAGTTTTTAGAAAATGTAGCAAGAACAAAGGAGAAACTATAGAGTGGGACAATTTTTTCCTATCACTTGCCAAAAACTTACTGGCTTTTAAGAAACTGCTTTTTTTTAAATTATCTTTTTAATTTTATTTTTTATTTGTCTTCTGAGTTCCTTAATTTATACTTGAAGTGCTAACAAATAGACTGTTCTGAGCCAAGAAATCTAAGCCCATGAAATGAAGTCAAATCAAAGGGGTTATATACTGCCTTTCCCATTTTCCTAAGAAGATTATTCTCAGAGTTAATATTTATCTCATCAGTAGATGAAAAGGTAGGTAGGTGCACAATGTATTTTAAAGAAATTAAATTGTGTCTTTCTGTACAAGAATTTGTTTCTTCTTTTTGTTGCTAGAATTTTGCTGTTCTGATAAATACATTTTTAAAATTCAGGAAGAGGTAACATATTTTAAGAAAATATTGCAACATCCTTAATGAGAAAAATGCAACTGTATCCATTCCCCTCCCTTAAGGAATTAAAAAACCATCAGGCAGAAAAAGGACATATGGTTATATATGTTGAAAATACAAGATAAAGATCATCTTTTAAACTGAGGGAAGGAGAAAATGTGGCCGACACCTTATCATAGATGGGAAGAGGAAAAATGTTGAGAAACTTGTCCCTGTTCTGACTCGCTAGAACATATGACTCTGGTGACAGTGTGGAAGGAATTCAGTTTTATCTTCTATCCATCCTTCAGAGAATCCAAAGCCAGAGATGCATAAGGTTATAGGATGTACCGAGGTCATCCGACTTTTAAGAGCTTTGGAATTGAAGTTAGAATAAAGATCTTCTATCTTTGTTTAAATTAATTGCCCAATTTGCAAAATAGTTTACAGTACTCAGTCTGAGTCTTGCAAATAAATCTCTAACAAAAATCACTGAATTAATTTTGCCTGTGCTAGGAAAATTATTGTTCCATGTGTGAACTTTATTATATTTATATGTGGACTTCTGTAGTCATATAAAGGATCGTTTAAATAATGATTCTCTTTTTAAAGTAAACATAGAAGACAAATGTCATAAATCCTGTTCCTGTTAACAGTTTAAAAACTCTTCAGAAAACAACCTGCAGTAGTGTGCTTCAGCTATGATTAATATTAAGTACTAGATTTGCACAACTTTTCAGTAGCTGATCCAATTTCAATTCGAGACAGAATTAAAACAAAAGCAAGCCTAAATTGTGGAAATGTTGAATAATGCTTTCCTGCTTAGTTGTTTTGAAGAAGCTTAGCATGGGGTTTAAAATAAGTGGTTTTGTGCTATTAATATAAAATAATCTTCCATGCTGTAGAACAGGTTTCTGAAAAAGTTTAGGGTGTTTTCTGTAATACAGATAGCATATGCAGTGATTTACTCCTAAATATATATATACTCCTATATATATTTCATAACATCAGAGTATTTTACTCTGCCTAGTAATGTGGTAGAAAACTTGAACTCCTATATTTACAACTGGAAATAACAATAAGCATTTTCATCCATAGGAGAGTTTGGAAAGAGGTACTTAGAAACTAGCTGGGGTAGCTATTCCAGATGAAAAAGCATGCTCAGCCTGGGATTTGTTAATTTTTTTAAATTTGTTCATTTTTAATTTTGTATAATGAGATAAATTTTAGTGATGGATTCAGAGAGCATAAGAGGAAGTGTGGAAGAAAGGCCAAAGGATTCTGTTAGTATTTTCAAACATAAATGAAAGAGATTTGAATTCTAACTGGCCAGATAAACGAATGTGTTGAGAAACCTCAGATTCCACTGACCTTAACAGAAATTTGCATCATTTAGTGCCTTGGAACATCAAGCATTGAATTGAGGATCTAAACCCCCAGCTTTTAACAAGCATACTTGATTCTTCTAGTCATCATTCCTAAATTCAAGATAATTAATTTTGTTGTGTCTAGAATAAAAGAGAAGACAAGACTTCCTTTATACCATTTGATCACTTACAGTTATCCATTTTGTCCTTTTCTTCAAGTTTGCTGATCTTTTCAGGAGTTCATGATGAGTTTTAGGGGATGCTATTTGTCCATTTTCATGTATTCTGTATGGCTCTGAAAATGTGAGTCTGTATGAAAAGCATGTAGTGTTTGCCTTGTTCTTACATCAGAAGAATTTTTCCTTTTGTCCATTTTATGCTTGTTTCCAAAGGCTTAAAATGCAAGCTTTGTTTCTGCAATAATGGCTTAGTGTAGGCTTACATTGTTGATCCCCTCAGTAGATGCAATGTAATCCACTTTGGTAATGTGAATTTTTAAACAATCATCAGCCTTTGCTATTAACCCTTCTATACTAATGGTAATACCCGAGAAGAACTACAAAGGAATTTGGTGCTCAAGCTTAACATAAGACTTGAAGGACACTTAATGGCATTTACATTCCTTAGTCTACCCACAGTGAATTGCAGAGCTGATGTTGAACTTGATTGGTACTGTATTCAATATAAAATAGTTGATTGTGAAGTTGATGCTGAAATACAACTTTGCAAAGTATTTCTTTGGGAAAATATAAAAAAATCCTTGAAATGTCCTTTGCAATTAAATGGTACTTGAGGATTCTTCCGTCCCTTGCTTTTGTTTACTATTTAACTAGGTCAGTAGTATACTTTTCTCAAAATGCTTGGGGTTTTTTTCTTTAAACTAGATAACATTACCTGCTGAAAAAGGATATGTTAGAATTATTCAGTCATGTTTTTATTCATTAAGCTGTTGAAGAATTTTTTTTGTCTAAAGTAGGACAAGTATTTATGGCATTCTTCTTCCTTTTAATTAGTCCTGTTACATCTTAGCAGCAGATCAAAAAATTTTTTTTGCGACTTTTTTAAAATGTCATTTTGCTCCAAACCTATTGACTGTTCTCCTTATCTACCTCTGTTCTTTTTTGAGAAAATAAAAATTGACTTGATTGCAGTGTGTATGACTTTTATTACAAAAAGAACATGGACGATTGAATTTTGTGTCTTAACAATTGGAATTACTCCACTGTGTTTCAATAGTCCCACTGCAGAGATCTATCAAAGTTAATCTGTGTTTACTGTCTCCCTTTGGAGTATTTTGGATATCTCTTGTGTGGCAGTAAGATGAAGAGCTCTCTTCTGTTTCAATCCACTGTGTGGAAACTACTCCATGTTTAATGAGACCAAGGTTTTATGAGGAATCACTGAAGGATTATTAACAATGTCAGTAACTTAGCCAACATCGTCTCTGCAAAATTAGTAACTCAGTTTTGTGAGTTGATATCACAATCAAAAAAACCCCTACCTGGTTTTGTTTAACATTGCAGTTTAGTATGTTTTTTTGTGTTTTGAAAGGTAAATGCAAGAGATTAGGACCAGTGCAAGAGGGAGACTAATTAATCAATAAACATAAACTTACATAGTGCAGACTTTTACTGTGGTCTTACAGCATAGCAGCTCAAAACAACATGCACCTTCAAAAAATTTTAAGAAAAAGCATTATTGTAGTGTTTTTAGAAATGAGTATAAAATCTTACCATGGACAATGCCAACCTGAGCAGCTCTGGTCTTACAGTACCTGAAACAAGCTGGACAATTGAGAAGACACATAGGATATCCTAGGAATAAGGCTTCTTGTCTCACCAGACTGCTCCAAAAAGGACAGTCATTATAAAAAAAACAATCAAGGAACCTGCAATAGAGTTAACTAATAGGTTTTATTTTACAGTGATGGGAATGGAACAGCTGAAGGTGGAAAAAGGGAGGTTTGTAAAATTTTTTCCATAAAACAGGATTATTCACTAGTTGGAGATTACTGCCTGGGTAAGCAACAAATTTTTGTCCTTTCATAACTACGTCTACATGAAGTGACTTGACTATTTGCTACTTGCAGTCATAGAAAACTCAAGTTCCATTACAGAACTGGGTAGGATTAGTTGTTTAGAAGTTCTGGTATTGTTAGTTGCTTTACAGATATTTTTGAGAACCAGTGTAAAATGTTTCTTTTCAAAGGAAGTATTTTCTACCTAAGCGTACTGAATGGTTTTTGGGTAGGTTGAGCCTTGCTTGAATAATTCAAAATTTTTCATAGTTGTAAATTAAGCATTACAAATGCATTTTGCCTCCTAAATCCAATGGACTGTTGAGGTTTTAGATCCTGTGAAATTGTTTATATAATTTTTAATAATATTCTGTCGCTCATTTTCAGGAAATAACAAAACGTGAAACTGGCAAATTGTCAAAACAAAAACCCAAAATTAAGTGTGGGTCCCAAAGCATAGGTATTTTGAAAAGGTTTTCCTTAGAACAAAAAATGCTTTTTTTAAAGGCATGAATCAGAATACAAGAAATTCCATTTAGAGATTGTAAAGTTCTTTACAATAAGATAAGGGGGATAAGCACTGGAACAGGTCACCCGTGGAGACACTAAGGTCTCCATCCTTGGGGCTATTCGATACCTGACTGGACCCAGTCCTAAGCCATGTGCTCTAGTTAACTCAGTTTTGAGGTGGGTTGACTAGATGATCTCGAGAGGTCCCTTCTAACTTCAGCTTCAATGCTGTGATCATAAACACATATGCTTAATTCTGTAATGAACCAAAGCAAGGAAAGTTCATTTCAGCTCTAAGAAAAGTGATTTCATGTGCTGATTGCAGGCTCTTATGTGTGAATTGATTTGAAGCAATCATTGAACTGTGGAATGAACAGTATTGCGCTGTCTTTTTCTAAAATGCGTTCATTTTGTCTGTTATAGTAGAAACCACTTAGTTTTTTATTATTACATTTAAAGTAAAAATAACTTTTACAAAAAATGGTAAACATTTTAGATTAAGGTACTAAAAGATCTGGTTTTACTAAGACTGCAAAAGATTAATGGAGCCAAGGGATCTTGGAGGAAATGTGCAATAATCGGCCGAGAACACAATTAGCAATAATTGTATGCTAACACATATAATTTTTGACTTCTGACTGCAGTGAATAGGTATTCAAAAAACAGAGAATTATTTTTCAAAAAGAAGCAACTGTGGCCCATCACTTCGAAGCAGCATTTTCAGAATCCAAGTTGGAAAGCAAAAACTGTCTGATAGATATATGCATTACATTTAAACAGCTTTTAAAACTACTTCCACAACATACTAGAAACATGTCAAGATAGAATTCATTTCTCAGATACCTGGGCAGGATAATTTTGCAGCTACTGTCTTACACTGGAGAAGCTGAAAAGTTATTTTAAAAGCTTCTATGTTTTCTGTCTAATGAAGTTCTGCTGCATTAGACAGTTGTGTCAGGTGGTTATGCCCATGGCAAGTGAATTTTTAAAAATTAAATGTAATGGAAACCAATTAGGATTTAATGAAATATTCCACACACACACTCCCCCCAAAGACAGTTCTGTTTAGGACCATGTATACTTGCACACTTGGATGAAACTTGAGTATTCTAATGATTATGGGAAAGAAAGAATCCTTACCGTATAAATGTCAGTAAATAATTTTGTTTGTATTTTTTCTTTAAACGTTAGTCCCAGGAAGACAAATAATACCATCCCAATATGCATCTGTGCATTAATTTTATATATTTTATTCTATTAGCCAAGAAGGGTTATTAATGTCAGGCAGTTTTGAGTTATTTGAATCTCATGATTTAACTTCAGAAAACAAGAGAATAGTTTAAGAATTTTGCTAGTGTTCATTCTGTATGCTTTTATTTCTGAAAGCATGTGTAATTTGAATGCAGTTAAGATAAAGATGCCATGCCTGTTTTGCAATGCAACCTGAAAGGACATAGGTTATGGACACATTGACAGTATTGGAAATACTAAAGAACTTCAGCTCTGGGTGGCACTGGTCCAAAACAACTTAAATATGAGAAAGATCGAACCTTGGAATTTTTGGATCTGTGTCAATACATGTGATAGTGTTTCTGATTTTACTGTTCCTGTAAACATGGGTATTGAGCATGTTTTGTCCCTTGATGCTCCATCCAGTGTCTGAAGTCTGTATATTCTGAGTAAAGATTTATGTAGTGCCACTCAAAATGGATTTCAGTTCCTTAAAGTCTTACAAGATGCTACAGGCTTTGGTGAAGGATGGAAAGATAGGGACATTTCTGAAAATTATAGCCAAGTGTGATGAGTAGTGAATTGTTTCTGAGTTTTTATGTATGTTCATTAGAAACTTTGGGTATAAAGGAGACTACAAATAAATATGGTACTTTTCTGCTTTTTTTGAATGTCCACTCTATATTGTAATTACTAAGACCAATTATCCAAAGCTGGTAATATAAATTTTTTAAGTGTGATGAGCTTAATTATGTGGGTTCAGCCTTGTATAATTTGCTGGTCACTGCAAATAGACAGATAATTCTGCTTAGTTGTTATCCCACACAAACAAAGGATTACCCATGAAAGAAATCTGACTACCTGAAAGTGATGATCTGGGGTTGCATAATATAAAAATTTACTGGAGGCTTTGAAAGAAATGGCTGATCCCTGGCTGGTTTAAGAGGCCAGAGAGGGAATCTAGGCGCAGGAGATCCTAAGTTTAAGGTTGAATCCAAGTATAAGAATCATATATAATAAGAATCAGATTTCTGGACTTTTGGAAATTTGTTTCAAAGCATTGAGTGATATTTGATAGAAGTCAGAGAATCACAAAATTGTTATGCTTCCTGATAAATACCTCTGTTGCTACTTCTGCCTAAAATTCTAAGATATATTACTTACAGAAAAAATTACCTCATTAAACTGAAACTATCAGTAATGTTTAGAGATGGAGAAAAATACTATTGAGAAATATATTTAATAAAAAATGCCATGTTTAAGGGGGAAATGTCAAATACACTGAAAATAAGAGATACTTAAATAAGAGATATGCAGCAACAATTTCCAGGATATTTGCTTCGTATTCAGCCAGGATGTTATTCAGAAGTGCAATGTATTTTCCTAAATTGCATTTTAAGTACAGTATGTGCATTTCAGACATATAGCAGACTCAGTAGGCTGTTTATTCTAGGCAAGTTGATATTGGGGGGCTGTCAGTCAGAATGCTGTAGCTAGTTTCAATGGACTCAAGCAGAAGGATGTGGACAAATTAAAGGACATGTTTGGTGGAGGACAAAATAAGCTGGAGTTTTAGTAAAGGCAGTGAATGAGATTAATTGGAAAGAATTAGTTTTGTTTAGTTCAGAAAAGAGAAGATTCAATGGTAATATACCAGCTTTCAACATGAATGTCTGAGGGAAGACTCATATTTTGAATCAGGAGGGGAAGCTGAGCTAAGCTGCTCATGAGGAGTGCCTACTCAAGACTACTGAAAGTGGACTCTTCTCAGTAGAGCTGAGCTTGTGAGAGAAGTTAGGAGAACTCAAGGTCTGTAGAATGGGTAAGATATATTGGGATACTCTTGAGTTCCTTCCAAATCCTTTATTTGCATGTTGTATGTATTGTATTATAACTTAGGAGTTGTGCCATAGGATGCTGTTGTGGTAAGGATTTCATACTAGGAATTTTAATTATATGACTATTTATTATGTGCCAGTGCAGGAAAGAATGAATTTTAAAGATATTACACAGGAAGAATATGAAAGGTTTCAAAGAAAATTGGAAAGAGGCCTTCTTAACTACCACTGAAGAAGAATTATGGCATTAGAAACATTTGCAAAGCTTTCTGTTACAGAACATATGGATTCAACATGCCTGGTGTTTTTCCAGCTGGGAGCTTGGCATACTTATTTTGAACTGTTCCTAGCTGCATGATCTAGATGTCCACAGACTGGTTGAAAGTGACTGCTGATCTATAGTGCCCTTCCTTTTTTTCCAAATGAAGCACTAGAAAAAAAGGACCAGAGGAATAGAATCAAAGAATCATTTAGGTTGGAAAAGGCCTTTGAGATCCCTGAGTCTGTTTACCTAGTGCAGAGGCTAAGAAGGCATTCTGTACCTCAGCCTTTTCCTCATCCTTTGTCCCCCCACATGCAATAAAGGATGAAATTTTGCTTAGCCCTCCTTTTGTTGCTGATGTATTAATAGAAGGAGTTTTTATTGTCTTTTGCAGCAGTAGACAGATTAAGTTTTGGTTGTGCTTTGGCCCTTGTAATTTCCTCCCTGCACAGTCTCACAACATCCTTGTGGCCTGCCCCTTCTTCTAAAGGTCATAAACGCTCCTTTTGTCTTTAAGTTTCTGCCAGACCATTCTTTCCCACTAGCTTTTCTTTCAGAACAGGAGTGCAACCTGGTCCTGTGCCTTTAAGATTTCCTTCTTGAAGAATACGAATGTTGTCATCTTAAAGAATAGATGTAGTTTCAAAGATTATGTGTGTACCCATGTGATGATGTTGAACCCATTTGAGGGAATAGGAATCATTAGGACAAATAATGGGCTGGATGTTTCATCCTTAGATTTTATAACTTTTTTTTTTCTTTTTCCTCTTAAATTGCATTTTTAAAATTTTTCTTCTCTTCCTGTTGTTGCTTCACTCTGTTTGGCTACCATGAGATCCTGTCTGCTATCACTCTCCTTTTTAACAAGCTTTCTTTGAGTACAGATGCTGGAAAATTTATATAAATCCTGTGTATTCTGTGGCACTACTGTTCGTTAACTGCATATAGATTTTTTCTTCACATGCTGTAGAGATCAATATTCCAGTAGAAAGGATAGAGAATGTTAGCAGTTCAAAATAGTTTCCCATCCATAGTATGCCATTGATAGAAGCTTGGTTGGAAGTATTGATGTGCTGTTGGTATAGCATAGTATATCCAACATCTTCATACAAAGTTAAATAACAAATGGACCAGATAAAATTGGGTTAGTTAAATATATATGTATAAATAGGAGTATATATATATATATAAATAAATAAACAACCTGCATAGCTTCTTCAGTACTATGTGTTCTGTGTCAGAAGCTGGCAAGTTGCTGGTTGGTTTCACTTGCCATTGTTTATCTTGGGATAGGCATGAATGGCATGGGATGCATCTGTGGGAGGTTGTTGATTTTGGTAAGGCATTATAGTGAGAACTCTTGTTTATGGTTGTCCTTAGCTCAGATTGGAGAAGGTGTTAATACATTGACATGTCTTGTCTCTGTTTTTATTATACATCATACAGATTGTCAAAGCTAAAAAAAAAAAAAAAAAAAGCCTTCCTGTGCTGAAGTATTGTATGTTAGCAATATTAATACATTGAAACATAATAAATGTAATTAAATTTATAAAATGGGCTTTCCATACCTGTCCACCAGAAGCCCAGTAGGAAGTCTGATCATCATTTCAATTCATAGTTTCTGAATGAAAAGTAGTTCAGCAAACTTCTACTAAAGTTGGAAAGCCTACTCAACACTTCTTGTTTATTAGAAATTGAACAATTTTGGACAAGTCCCAAATCATTTCATCTTCATTTTTCATCCAACAGGAACAGTTCTTGGTCACTTCTCTAATCTCTGTCCAAACCAAACCAGCCAAGTTTAGACAAAGCATCAGTGCAGCTGATGAAGCAATGACCTAATACAACAGAAATAGTGTGAGGAATGACCATATGAATACATAGAAGAGAGTTAAATCTTCACTAAGAAATACATACTAAGGTAAATTTGAAGTCAGATGATGTATGCTATGATTTTTCTTAAGAAGTAAATACTCATAAAATGGCAATGTTCATACAGTTTCTCCTAGCATTCCGTATTAATGATTCATTTTTACGTCAGAAGTGTCAAGCAGATTTTCTGGGCACACAAATAGGGAAAAGCTTTATCAGATGGATGGCATACATACCTGATGTTTCAGAAAAACAGAAGAGATTTAATCTCTTAAATGTGCATGAGTTCTTGTATCTGCCAGGGATGAGAGTTCATTTATAGGGTTAATTGTATATGAGGGCTTGAAAAAGAACAATAACTTATTTAGGGCATTTTGCTCATTTATAAGTCTTAAAACCCACTTGACACTCGCTACATTGTGACTGTTTATTAGGAAGTATAGACCTGTAAGACAATAACCTATTTAGTGAGCCTTATTCCTCTGATCCCCTTGTCTGGTCTGCGTTTATTAGTAAACATGAATCTGAGGTGAAAAAATTAATAAATACAAAATTTTTATCATTCATTTTCAAAACAGTGTTGTGATGTTATTTTGATAAAATAAGTTTTGTAGGATATTATTTCATGTTAATATGAGGTGCAGAAGAGTTTCAGCAGTGTGTAGACAGTGTGCTAGATAGTGTGTATAATCCTCATCTTTATGGTCTCAAAAAGTAGGGGTGAAACGGTAGAGCTGGTGACTTCTCACCTTAGCCAGTAGACTTTCCGGAGACAGTCTGTGACACCCCCACAGCTTTAATAGCTGGATGATTTGGACATGATCCAAAAATTTTTCTGTCTTAGTAGCATACCAGAAGAGACTATGTGTTGGTGACTTGTATATGCGTGAGCGCTGCTTTGTCAGATATAATTTATCTGGTGATACTGGGAATAAATCTCTTCTTGCATTGCAAGAATGCAACCCAGCTTTTTCCCCTTTTTTAAGCACAACTCATTACTATATTATTTGCATTATTCTTTAGACTCCAGTAGGTTTTTAGAGAAATCCACTTTTCTGAGCACTTGGCAGCCATACAGTGAGACAGTCCCTGGTCTCAAGAGCATGCATAGACAATATGGGAAGTAGACCACAGGGAAACATTGTTTTGTTCAGTGTCATGCAGCTTATTCATGCTGGTCAGAAGTACTCAGGTTCTTCACGGTTTACTACCCTCACAGTCTACTGTGGAGTCAGATTTTCAGGCTGAAAACAGTTTATTTGAACTTAAATAATGCAGCTTTGCTGAGATGATTAAATTTCAGTGTCTGAAAAATAAAAAAAGGTAAATCTATATAGTTTAAATGTGCACATTTTTAAAAGTTGAGGAGCTATATTCCCTTCAAGGAGAAGGGGATTTGGGGGTGGGAATTCATAGTTTTTCAAGACACCTGGATGATAGTTCTACTAGTTGAAAAGTTACTTCTTCTCAGTCCTTGTTTCTTACTCTTCATAGAAACTGAGATCCTTTGTTTGATTTTGTCATAGTAATAATTTTAGTCTTTCTTTTGAAATGCATCTTAGGATATGGCTGTGTTCTGAGATTTTAATCTTTCTTTTTGCATGCTTCTCGTTTTGACATGTTTTGTAAACCAGTAGTGGCAGCGACATTAGTTGGAAGTGGTCTTTATTGCATCTTGAAGAAAAGTCATTGACTTGAAGCAGATTGGTCAAGTTGGCCTGACATTAGTCAAAAATATATTTAGGCCCACGTCTTGAGTTAAAGTGATAAAAATCTGCATGTAGCAAGTATGTAGGTTAAGTAAAAATAAATAAACCCATCCAACCCAAACTACTCACTTGGAGGGATTTCCTAGTTGTTTGGTCTGCTTGAAATATTGTGTTCTAATCACATAATTTTACAGGGGCCTTATTTTAGTTTCCCACCAATGATAAAATCTCAGTGACTCAGTTTGTGGAATGTGGATATTATTAACAGTAAGTACCCCTAATGAATTTATTTTTCTTCCCTTTTCTTTATGATTTCAGTTTCTGTTTTTTTTTCTTTTTCTTTTATACTAACTGTATGGGTTAGGGACATGGGTCTGAACCCTTAACTCCATTATTATTTTTTTATTCTCATTCACTGATCTCTTTTTTTCATCATTTTTTCTTTTATGATACATGCTGGCCATCTCATTTTCTTCTCTCTGTTACTATGTATTTTCTTGTATGGAGGAAGGAAGCTCTGATTTTTTCCTGATTATCTTCTTGGATCTAGCTTTTAGCAAATTATTCAGGAAATAAGTTAACCTAATCTCCCATTCTGCTTACATTTGAGACAAAAAAAAAATAAAAGGATCCTAGTGCTCTCATCAATACAAGATGGGAAAAAGCTAATATCAAACATTACTGATTATTAGAATTACTGTAATTTAATGTGTCATTGAAATAGTCATATTTTCTTGTCTGTCACTTAATTATGTTAGTCTTTAATAACCAATTAAGGCTGATGTTCATATTACAGCAATCTGAGGAACTTTGGATTTGCTTAGGTCAAATACGCTTTCAGTGCTACAGGTGGACTATATTATTGCCTTAGATTTGTTTTTATAGATATTGGTTTTGATGAGTATGTCAAAATTCCCTCAATTTAAAATCAGTGAAGCAGCCAGGGCACAAAAAACCTGGCCTCTGTAAAACAATGTTTTGGTTCTTAGAGCAGGAAGCTTTTCATCTGGTACAAACAAGAATATTTTTGTATAATATTCAGTAGTCTATTAATTCTGAAAGTGAAGACATTTCCTAAGTATCTTTCTTTCTGTTTTGAAAGACAATTCATGAAAAGTTCAATATAGTAAACAACCAAAGTGTGAGAGTTACAACTGTGATATGGTATCTAATTTTGAAATTTTGTTTAAAGCATTTGTGTATTTAGGTGAAGTTTTTTATAGCAGATCCTTCTTCTTGACAAATTATACCTGATCAGTGTACCGCTTTGCTAAGGGCTTTACATTTGATTTGTTTGCTGTAAAGTTTCATGAAAAAATGTTTGTGATCAGTCTTTATTACAAGAAGAAAAGAAATACTAGAATTTTTGTTTTCTTTTTTTTTTCTTCCGTAAATAAGTCCTAAAGAAGCAGACCTTGATTGAAAGGCACTATGTGGCATAATTTACCCTCTTTTAAATGATCAGATTAAAGAAAATTTGTAATTGCTTTTTAAGTTTATATTCATCTCTGCAATTAGCAATGCAGTGCTTAACAGGTAAGTCTGCCCTTGTTAATGGATTTAAATGCTTGCATTTTTTGAAGGATGAACAATGGATAGGAGATGGAAGTAATAGTCTATCTCAGGGTCTGGGTTATATTTTTAAGGTAGCCTTTTGAAGCTGATGTCTAGAGACAAACATCATACCACTGCTGTTTAAATCGAGTAAGTGCTAGTAGTGGCATTACTGCTTCCTGATTGCATTTATTTAGGGATGCTAGTAGCAGGTGCTAAGTTTATAATTTTCCCTATGGTCTTCTTAGTCCTAGACAAACTATGTCAATTTTGTACCCAGCTGTTTTTACATGTTTTCTTTTAAGAGCCTTCATTTGCACTCTTACTTTATAAAATCACCTGTCTTGAAAGGAAGGTAAGGTTCTCCCAGGGACATTAATATTTTCCTTGTTTTGGTTGGAGCTATGTTAGTTTCTTCCACTTTGATCAAGTGTTCATTATTGAGTCATGGGATAGATCATCTTCTGACAACAAAACATTCAAGCCTAGCTTTTTCAGTAAATCAGTGGTTTTGCTTTTTTTAGCAAAATAAATGTGTTCTGGAAATTGGCTTGGAGCATTTATATGACAGATCACAAAGGTGGTGCAAAAGTATCCATGGTGTTGGCTATGGAGCAAGGAATTAAAAGGAGCTTTCAATCTGTCAGTGCTGGTGGTTATCCTCACGTTCCCCATCATCATAGCCTATTGCTTGGAAAAGATGGAATTGAAAGTGGGCAAAATTCTTAGCTGCGTCAACAATCTCTTTTTATGTGTTGATAAGACACTTATGCTTTCAAACATTCATCAGCTTGCAGTATGGCTTCCTAGTAACACAATTGAGAGCAGAGCTATTTCTGCAAGATGAGCTTTTTGGGAATTGCGTGGGGGAATTCCCCATGTAAAGCAGATCTGTGCCTTCAAAATGTAATTAAATCTGTAATAAATAAACAGGATAAATAAATCTTAGGCAATTGCATGTAGTGATTTGGCAGTGTACCTAGGACGAAAAGAGCTTATTTTAGCATCTACTTCTATCCCATTAATTCTGAAAGTTTTTAGTTGATTGCTTTCAAAAGTTTCTGTTCCCCAAACACTGGTTTAAACAACTTATGGATACCTGCTGAAACGGTACCAATCAACTTTTTCTCTTTACTTCCCATGGAAACTATTGACTTTGATAACTTAATACTACTGTGTTTTGATTTTTTTCATGATGAAGTTCAGTGCTCTATCTCACAGAATATTTGAAAGACTGCTTTCAGTGAAGGCGTTCACTGTCCGACATTTGTACTTGCATGTGTTCTAGGATTATTGGTCTCAGAACTGTTTTACTTTCATAGTATTTACTATAGAGAAGTAGATGCATACAATCAGTCTAGAGTGCCAGGTATAAATACTTTAATATTATAAATTTATATAGATATATACAAAGAGTAAGGACATATCCATCTCAACCCTTCTTACCATCTGCCTTCAAATAACATTTTATTGAAATTAATTTTAATGCCATATTTATAGCTTATGCTTCTAAAGCAGCACATTCAAAATCTGACTAGAAAATCATAGAGTGGCTTGCTATGGAAGTGAATTATGATCTAGGTTTATCCCTCCTGCCACAGGAAGGGATGTCTTTCATTAGATCAGGTTGTTCAAAGCCCCATCCAACCAGGCCTTGAACACTTCCAGGGATAGGGTGCCCACAACTTCTCTGAGCACCCTGTTCCAGTGCCTCACTACTCTCACAGTAAACTATTTTCTCCTATTATCTAATCTAAATCCCTCCTCTCCCTCCTTTTCCTAGCACTATGTTCCCATGTAAAATGTCAGTCTCCCTCTCTTTTATAAGCTCTCTTCAAGTACTGAAAAGGCTGCAATGAAGTCTTTATTCTCTCCTCCAGCCTGAAAAGCCCCAACTCTCTCAGCCCATCTTCAAAGGAAGTATGCTCCATCCCTCTGATTTTCTTCATGCCCTTCTCTGAACTTGCTCCAATAGATCCGTGTGCTTTCTGTGCTGAGGACCCCAGAACTGGATGCAGTACTCCAGGTGGGAGTGGAGAATCCCCTCTCTTGACTTTCTGGCCACACTGCTTTTGATCCAGTCCAAGATGCAGTTGGCCTTCTGGGCTGCAAGCACACACACAAGCTGATCCCTGTCCAGTTTTTCATCTACCAGAACCCCCAAGCCCATCTCCACAGGGCTGCTCCCAATGACTTCTTCTCTCAGTCTATAACCTTGTCTGGGAGTGCCCTGACCCAAGTGCAGCACATTGCACTTGGACTTGTTGAACTTTATAAGATTCTTATAGACCCATTTCTCAAGTTTTCCCAGGTCCCTCTGCATGGCGTCCTGTCCTTCAGTTGTATCAACTGCACTGCTCAGCTTCAGGTCATCTGCAAACTTTCTGATGGTGCTTCTTCCAAGACAGAACACGGAGGGATGCCACTCATCACTGGTCTTTTTATCTATTTTGCATCTTTTTTCCTACTTTCAAATCCAACACTATATTACCAATTATAATTTATTATTTTCCTTCAGATTTATCATTGTAAGCTTTTCTCCAATTAATTATTACCTCCCTTGTTTGAATTTCTTTGTCTTTTAGTATAATTCTTTGCACAAGTTTGGAAAATAAGTGGTCTCAGTATTTGTCATTCTTTATTTAGACAGGAATTAACTTCAGTAGAATAGCAAGTGGATAGAATGAGCTGTTTTCATCCAGCTGAAAGTTTAATCTAGCGGAACACTACTGATCGTATTAATTTGACAAGGTTAGTAATTATATTTAGAGAAGTCATATTGTTTCTTTCTATCATGCTGCCATAAAATAAAGGTTTGCTGATTGTTGTTGCAAAAATTGGGCCCTCTTTGTATTAGAATAGTCTAAAAATAAAAGTGAAGTTCCTAGTGGAATCTGATACTCTCTGGGCAACCATTATGGTTTATAGCAACTGATGTCACATAGATTTCTGAAATTATGCCTGTGTGTTGAACACCCAGAGTTTTCAGGCTTTTTTCCATTTTAATCAAAACCAACTGTGTCATTATTCTGTTCCTTCTCCCTTTTCCAACCAATATTTGGTTTCTGTTGCATGATTTATGAGTACCTGTTGTAGTCTTTTGTGTTGATAGTGTTTACCCATCTGGGCTGTCTTAATTTTAGTCCAGCATAATGTGTCTTTTGGCTGGTTTGCTCTGTGCTGTCGGTCTCCCTTTCCTGAAATCAAAATGTGCAAGGAATTTAACACCTGTGAAGTGATTCCAGAAGGAGGTAACATCAGTGAATCCATAACTTGCTCTTGTTGTTGCAATAAAGTAATGGTTAAGGTCGGGAAAAAGCCAAAACACAATGATTTAACAGTCAGTAGAAGTAATTTGAAGGAATCAGAATTCACTTCTTGTTTAACATAACTAAAAAAACAAAGCTCCTTTCTTTTCATGAAGCTAAACCCATTTTCTCTGTACATTTTTGTATTTTACTTTATGAAGGGTGCCTTTCTGTTCTGTGAAAGTTCTATTTTGCTATAAGATAGATGAAATTTTATATAAAGATGGAATGCACGCTACATTACAAAAGAAGCTTTGCATAGAGACATGAATTAATTTTGAAACAGACATTTAAACATATATGTATATACCTATATATCACTTAATTCACACACTTACCACAGGCTCAAAAATGATAAGATAAAACACCCCTTCTTCTGTTTGCTTCCCATTGTGCATCAGAAGCAATTCCTGCTGATCTGGTGATGGATAGATATCGTTTGGAATTGCTGGATGGCAGCTTTGTCTGCATGAGGTTTGTGTGGCCAGGTTTTGGTAGTGAGGAGTATGGGGGGGCTGCTGTTCTGTTAGAAGCTGCCAGAAGCTTCTGCTATGTCTGATAGAGCCAGTGCCAGACTGCCCCAAGAGGGACCTGCTGCTGACCAGGGCCAAGCCCATCAGTGACCTGGGAGATGCCTCTGCAGGAGCAGCCTCCTGGCAGGACCTGTGACCTGTGGAGAAAGAAACCCCCTCTGGAGGAGGTTTGGTGGCAGAACTTGAGACACCCACAGGGGGCCCACACTGTTCCTGAAGGACTGCACTTGGTGGAAAGGAACTCGACTGGAGCAGTTCACAGAGAATTGCAGCCCATGCAAAGGACTCATGTTGGAGAAGTTAATGAAGGACTGTTTCCATGAGAAGGACCCTGTGCTGGAACAGGGGAAGGAGTCCTCTGAATGAGGAAAAAAGCAGCAGCAGAGACAACATATGATGAACTGACCACAGCCCCCACCCCCTGTCCCCCTGTGCTGTTGAGGGAGAGGAGGAACTAGAATTTCAGAGTGGAATTCAGCCCATGAAGAATGGAGGGATGGGAGGAAAGTGTTTTGATTTAGTTTGTCATTATCTTCCTCTGATTTGATTGGTAATAAATTAACTTCCCCATGTTGAGTCTGCTTTGCCCATGACAGTAATGGTGATTGATCGCCCCCTACCCTTACCCTGACCCATGAGCCTGTTGTATTTTCTCTCCCCTGTCCAATTGAGGAGGGGAGTGATAAAATGGCTTTGGTGACCACCTGGTATCTAGCCAGGGTCAAACCACCACAAGGTCTTACCTAGACCATAAGGTTTTTCTTCCCTACATTTGAAACCTTTGATAAATGAAAACATACATATAAGTAATATGAATTAGCTTACACTAATAAGCTGTAGGAATAAGGAAAACTTATATAAGCTGTTCCTATATTCCTCAGCTGTCTTTCAGTTTAAATAGGTAGAGATGACTGACAGTGCAGGCTAACACTTTATGATGAGCAGACAACTCTTTCTGAGAGAAACTTAGCATGGAATGTTTTTTTTTTTCTCCAAAGTACCCCCAGGTGACATCTCTCCAATGGCTGGACAAGGAGTCTTGAATCTCTTTACTTGGTGTTCTTGGACTTTTTTTTTTAAATAACCAACCTCTTTTCATAAGAATTTTAATCTTTGTTTTTTAAAAAAATCCTGTAGGAGCTTTACACATTCTACACATTTATTTTACATATAAGTGGGATGGAAATAGGAGATATCTATAGAACCTATTGTGAGAGGACTCTCAGTAAATTTTCATTTTGTCAGAGAAACAGTAAGTCTGTGCTAGTGACTTCCTTTTTTTCATTGTAGTGTGGAAAAGATATAAGAATTTTAGAACCCTAAATTGCTTTCTTTGAGCAGTTGATTATAGTACATAGTACTTGGTGTGTTGGTATATTTGCTCACTATGTTTGTTTTATTTCTGCATTATATAGACCCATAAGTATGCTTATCTTTTTTGCCTTAATTGTCTAATTTTTTGCATCTTTGCATCTTCTAATAGGCGTGTAGAAATACCTTTGTGCTGATATATTGTTTGGGGTTTTTATTTTAAATGCCATCTTATTTATAAAAGGTTAGACACCTGGGGGAACACTGCATATTATTGGGGCTAACATGATTAAAATTTTTGTTGTACACCTGAAGAAGCAGCAAGGCTGTATGATGAATCTGGTGGCTAAACAGAGTTAAAAGTATTCATGCTGTAGTGAGCTGAATCTGATTGATGATGTGACCATGATTGTTGATCTGAGTCTTATCAATAGGCTAATACAAATTTCTAACTATGCCCTTCATATGAAAATATTACCTTTAAGATGACTTAATTTATATCAGATGTGCATTACCAAAAGATAAACATCTGGGATTATTTCTTTTTCAAAGTTAACAGGATGCATTAGTAAAATGTTTGAACATTTCTGACATGAAGTATTTTTTAAGAATATACTTAAATATTGTAAATTTCTTTAAGTCCAAAAGACAACTGATGAAGTTAAGAAATGCAGGAAATTTGCAGTAGGAACATGTTGGTAAATGCAATGACTGGGACAGATTTTGAAAGTTGAATTATATTAGCATAAAGTGTGGTAGGAACAGTGCATGCCTTCTAGTCAACTGTTCAAGGAAATATTATAAATCTTATTAAACTGTATCGAGAAATTAAATTCAGTCCTCTCTTCCTGCACCCAGCAGTGTTTCTTGAGGATCTAGCACGTCTTTAAATTTCTTGGTAGTTTTCTCTTTTTCTGTTCAGGCCATGGAGCTTGTGAGCTTGATCCTCCCTCCTGTTGTTGATACATTTGTGGAGTGCACATTCTTTATCAATGTAGCACATAGAACAAACCTTCTGCTGTGGGTTAACAAGCACAGCCCTGGAAGTGATTTTCTTGCAAAGAGGTGCTTACAGCTTCCTCTATGACAGAACCTATCAGCTGGCTAGTTTGATTATGGACAATTTTTTAAGCCACTTAGAATTTTGACCGCCTCTGTGGTCCACATTTAAGAATGGACAAACCCCAGGAAGCTCTCTCTCTTGCTTCCGGCCAGAGGACTGGTAACTGGGCTGGGCCCACACAGGGCCCTGCCGGGACCTGCTCGGCTCCGCTGGGACCTGCTCGGCTCCGCTGGGACCTGCTCTGCCTGGGCCGGGCCAGGCCACAGCCATCCTGGAGCCGTGCAGCCCTGTTCCAGCCACAGCCTCCCCACATCCCTGCTACGTGCAGACAGAGCAGCCCGGTTTCTCCCCTCCTCTCCAGTGCAGCCGAAAATGAAGATTCAGATGAGGCTGCCCACTGCCCGGCAAAGATCATGTGACCAACAGTGATAAGTGAAATTCCAGCTGCAAGGCCCAGGTGAGATTAACCCTTTTAGTGCTGTGAAGAGCTGAAAACCTGAGGGAGGAGAAAGAGGAGATGCTTAAAGCTGAAGTTCTGTTGTAAAGCTATGATGGTGATGGACTACGATATATCAGAGTACCCGTTGTAATTTCATGAAAGCATGGAGGGTGGAGTGTTCAACTTGTACTTGTGAGCAAAAGTACCTGTGCTGGAATAAGCAAATGCTGAAGCAGCTGTAATTTGATGAGAAGTTTGAACAGGGAGAGATGGAAGTGATGAGGACTCTTGCTCCAAATTGGAAGGAGAAGATCTTAGTTCCGAGAGATGCTCCCAGAGATAGTCCTAGAGATGAAGATGATGAGGACCCTTTTTCTCCCGGGGGAGGGCCTCTGTTCTCAGAGATGAAAATGCTCCCAGAGATGGGTGAAGAGAACTTTTGTTTCTGAGCAGCTCAGCCTTAAAATTGTACCCCAGTAGCTCAAGATTGGACCCTTGAAAGCAGTTGTGGGAAAAGCTGCGAGTCGGGGGAAGGGAGTCACACATGATGCGAGCAGAGAACCAGCCTGGGCATTGTGATAGTATCTCCATAGTATGAGCAAGAGAGACTCCTCTTCCTAAATGAACTGAACAAGGTTATTATGGACGTGGTAAACAGACTGGACATCTCAAGGGTTGTCTTTTTACATTGTCAGTGGGGGAAGGAGAAGTGTTCTGAAGGTGTGGTATGATTTTATTTTTTTTCTCCTTCTTTTAGGTCTATTAATAAACTTTATATTCTTTCAAGTTTTGTGCCTGCTTTGCTTTTCTCCTAATTCTTATCTCACAGAAGGTAAGCAGTAGTGAGTATTTTGGACCAAACCACTACACCTTCATTAGGGGTAGCCATTAACGTTATTTGTGCTTTAAAGCATCCTATCATTTCATTTATTATGACTGGTTATTTCCAAATAGAGACCTGTTGAAAAGCATATCCTTAATCTTATTGGATTGTATTAATAGCTCCCCGGCAGTGTTCCTTTCTGACTTCTACAGACAAGGTCAGTCTGTTTCATCTGTCCCATCTCTCTGTTTTGAAATGTTAAGTTTGCTTTAAGGCAGAACACAGTGTCATTTATCCTGTGAAAAATAACTGTAATATTTGTTGTTTGTAGTTTTCTTTTTAGTGAGTGCAAACACAACCTTATCTTTCAACATGATCCTTCTGCCAAGCACCTGAGTTGGTTTTGAAACATCAATATTTGGACATGATGTAGGATGGGATATTTGTTTTCTAATTGCCTGTTTGTGGGCTAAGTGCATAAATGAATGAGGGATTAGAAGTCTCTGTGATGAGGCTTCACTGTCACCTGAACCCTGTCACACAGAGTAGCCCAAAGCCTTGCCTGGTTCTGGTAAAGCATAAGTGAAGCAGATACTGACTTTGCCCTAACTGAGATCTCTGTAATCAATGTTTGTATTATATATGCAAAGTGCCCTACTACAAAAATCACTTTTGATGTAAATTCTGTCTGTACTGTTTGGATCATAGCACATCTTAATAGTGACATTAATCTCAATAGACTTTGGAGAAAAGATGATTAACTTTCTATGTTGACATATCCAGTCAAGAAGTTTCTGAACCTTATTCATTACAGAGAACATGTTACTCCGAGAACACGACAGTAATATCTATCATTATGTTGTGCTATCACTTTTATATTGCTCATATCTTTAATTTTTGTACAAAACTTAAAGGATATAACATCTGCTCATATTTGCTGACTGGTCTCCCCACTGCTGCTGGCATAATATAGGTGTCTACGAATGATAACTGTGTGAGATTTTTATTTGCTTGTTCTCTATCAATTTCCTTCCAGCTTTTGGTGCTTGACTGAATTAGTGTGTCATAGTGATTGGTACTTATTGTGAGTTCACAGATCTGAAAAATACATTACTGTAGATTGTTTTGTTCTTGCTCTGCTAAACCTGTCTGGTTCCTGCTCAGAATGTAGGAGAAAGATTCACACACCCCCCCCCCCGCAATTGCATTTACTTGTTCAATGGATTGAGGATTATTTATTCCATATTTCTTCTCTGATGACATTTTTTACCATTCCTAGAGATAGTCACAACTGTACTAGGTAAAAGTTTAAAAGGGGTATGTGATTTTGTTAGTAAGTAAAATGAGTTGTAGCTATTGGGCCTAAAGATTTTGTACTATACAAATATGCCAAATTAGAAAGAGAGAATTTACTGTTTTTTAAATAAATAGTTCCCACAAACTGTAGGCTTATACCATTCGGCTTAAAACCATTTCCGTGTTTTAATGCTATTTAGAAGCTTACTGGTAACATCTAATATCTTTATTGAATTCTGAGAACTGCGTTATCTTTTCACAATACTTTCTCTATATTAGAAAGTAAATTTGTTTGAGAGCAGAGGTAACTCTCAATTAGTTCTCATCATTTGACTCTGACTTTTGACTGGCTTTGAGTACCTTCTGTCAACCAATGACAACATGTTGTCACGTACAAGACGCACCATAGCAGGAAAGAAAGCAGTTTTTCACAAGAAAAACTGTTTTCTCTTTTATAAACAGTTCAGAGTAAATGTATTTTATGCATTTGTAGAGCTTTAGATTTCTGAATTGTTTTGATAACCTAGCCCCTCTTACTCCTTTGGTTGAGTTGGCTGCCTGATGCTTGGTAGGAGGATATAAGGCGAGGAAGTAGAGACCGCAATTCTCTCCTGGGAAATTTTAAGGAATATAAATAAAACTGATATTTGCAAGATAGGATTTAAAACTCAACGTAAACCTCTGCTCTATTTATTTTGAAGGATCTAAGGATAGAATTGTCATCTTCCCAAATTCAGCTCAAAGCAAAGCACTGAAGACATTAGGCTTGTTTTCTTTATGTTTTGAATTCAGCTGACATTTTTGTTTCTTATAACAAAACATTTTTTGGCTTTAATGATTAATTCAAATACAGTGCTGAAGGTAGTACTTCCTTATGAGTAAATAAAGTAGTAGACTATGGACAAAAATGAAAATGTCATGTTTTCTTTTACAATGAGAACTGAACATATCTTGTATCTGCAAGAAAAGGAATAGAGCTTTCTGCCCTACACACCACATAAGGACTGTTCATCATGAAGTATCAGAAATTAATTTCAAGTGGAGCCTACAGCTTGGAAAGCAAAGGCAGATTCAGAAGTGGTACAACTCAGTTGGCAGTATTTCTGAAATGAGTGATTTTTCCTCCAGCTTTCACTGAGGTATTTACAAGCTTATGAATGCAAATATTGGACATCAAGGGTTCACTGAAGAGAATAAAACTGTAGATGAATGTATTTGAAGTAGGTATAAAATTTGGCTGAAATTTTGCCAACTAGATATCTTAATAGGCAACAAGGGCACTTCATTGCAATTGCAAGTCATCCAGTGACACTTTGAGTAATCAACCCTAATATTTAGCTAGTCAGTTCTGAATAGAAAACAATACCATGGCATCTATATGATCAAACATGAAAGTGAGCAAACATGAAAGTGAGCTTGCATAAAACCAATGGTCAAAGATGCTGTTGATATACCCTATGCAAGCAATAAGGCATTTACTTCTGATTTTTTAATTTGTTTTTTAAAGTAACTTATTAGGGTGATCAGGCTAAATCTGGACAGTGCCTTGTTAACTGAAAAAAAGCTCTTTCTGTTTAGATGGTGGCTATGGGAAGCTCCACACTTCTGTTATGTGTTTTCACACCCTTTTTACTTTTTAGCTGTGAAATACTGTGCAGAGAAGAAGCAGAAAGTAAGGACAGGAATGCCATTTTGACAAGTATAGAAGATGTGAAGCTAAATTACTTACAATACCTATCTTTCCGTGTTTCTCTTATTTTTTAAATGGAAAACTAACAGTAAACACACGTAAACTCTTCGAGGTGGTGCACGGAAAGTAAATACAGTGGCAAATGCAGCTATTTAAAGAATGGGTTGCAGCTGCCTTTGTAGTCTTGTCCATTCTAGATTAGGAAGGGGGTTTCCTCTGAGAAGAGGATTAGGAATGTATCTTCTCAAAATGAAAACTAGACACAGACTTCTTTCTCACAAGAAGCAGAAGGTGTATTGGGTGTATTGGGTGGTGCATTGGGTGTACAACCTCCTCCTCATTGCTGTGAAGTAAAAGCTTTGAGCAAAGCTATAATACCATATATTTCTTATGCCAGATTTTTATTAAAACTGTTGTAAAGCTGCCATTATATTACTGTAATTTGATTAAGGCAATATGATTTTCTCACTACTTAACATATATTTATGCAATTTTAAGTTTGTCACAGGAATTTTATGAGTATCTCTGAGTTAGGAAGAAATAAAAAATCTGGAGTAAAGAATCTAAATTTTTTCAAATTTGGAATGTAACTAGTCTGTTTGACAAAGAATGTAATATAATGGAACTCTAGTCCAAACAAGATGTCTATATATTGTAAAATTGATTACAAACTCATAGGAAAATTTCTCATTGACATATTCTCATTATATTGTGTTATTTGCTCTTCTGGGCCTCTGATAACAAAATGACCGTAGGCATCTAATAAGTTTTAGTAGTTAAAGTGAAGTTGTGAGGTTATTCCTGATTTTGCTCATGATGTCAAAAGTAGTTCTGCAAGTGTGTTTGGCAGGGAGGGGAGAAAACACTTAGCATTTTGCTTTCTATTGTCTGTTTTTTCTCTTTACAAATAATTTGTGGTCAGCGGGACCCAGCAAGGAGTCGCCTTTTCCTCCAGATGGTTGTGATATTTGAGTAAACCTTGGAGGATTAAAGGCACTCTAGTGAGCACTCACTGTAAACTCCTGATGCAACATGACAGTCCTAATCTGGGTTCTGGGCTGATTAGATGGTAAGAACGCAAAGCAGGGGAAAAAATCCAACTGTAAAATAACCATTTGCACTGATGAAAGACCCTAAAAAAACCCCTGTATCCTAAGTTTAGACTATAGATTCAGTACATGTACAAACTTATGCAAGTTAAGTTTTCAAGTATAATAACTTAATAACTGTAAAACAACTTCAGTTGGTGTAAAGCTTTTCTGTGTGTGACTCAATGAGCACAGCTTGATGCAAAAGTCTTTTCTGTACATTAAAAAGAGCTTGCAAACAATCCAAATGGTTAAATGATGGTAGATAATACAGAAATTGATCTGAATGAGATTCCGAAATCTGATTATGCATCATCACCATCTGTTGTAATAGGATAATAGAAAGGTAGAGAAAGATATATTCTACCTGTATTTGGAAAAATGGAAAAACTTCACTATATTACATTTGTTATTCAAGGAGAACTTGTTTGCATAATGGGAAACTTAATCAGAAATTATACTCTTTATTGATATAATTCTAAAGATCTAAGACATATTTGATGCATTATTATTTTGATTTTATTAAAATAAGGAAACAACTGCTAAAATTACTTGATTTTTTTTCCTGTTCTGATTTTTAAAAGCAGAATATTGAACTTCCAAAAACTGGTATGGCAACAGGTGTTGTATTCAGCATTACAAATCTTAATTTATTTGTTTTGGCTGAATGAATGTTAAATTTTACTGCTCACCAACTTCTGGTACAAGAACAATGCTTTGAGGATGGCTTGTAAATTTACCTAGTTATCTATAGATTATTTTTACTTCACAGCATCTGAGTAATTTGTTCCTTTTCCAAGTCTATCAATCCAGTGTTTTATTTTCAAAGGCGAATATGTGTTCGCTTTAGTTTTGCAATCTCTACCTTCACAATGTTTTTTTTTCCCCCCCAAGGTATTTTAGTGCTGTAGTTAGAGGTATCACAAGAGTATCTACTGAATATGGGGCATGTACTTGGTGATTTATTCTTGGAAATGTAATTCTATTGACATTCTAGGAAATAAACTAGGGTGTTTAGTGCCAAATGGCATGTACCAAACATATTGTGAATTTTCAGTTATTTGTTTGGTATTACAAGGTTGTGTGTTTCTGCAAAGCTCAAAAACCTCTTAATTATGGTTGCTTATTTGCTGAAAAAAAAATCAGTTGCACAGAAGCTGTGGGAGTTCAAAGGAAGTCCAGTCAGATTAATTTATTTAATGAAATCTTCTAGATTATTTCTGTACATACTGAATTTCCTTTACAAACACTTTAATTAAAACATCAGGCTTCTTTTTAAAGAGAAAGAGACAAGCTGTAAGGCTTATGCAAATGGATCATAAATGCTAATGGCAGAAAAGTGTACAATTTGATTTCTGGTCACCCTACATAACACAAATCATTTGGATGCAGGGTTCAAAAGGAAATGCTTTTTAGCAGTTTCATTAAAAACACGGCTGTGAGAAATAATAGTAAAAAACATTTCACCATTTTCTTTTTTTTTTCCACCTATCTTGCAATTTGAAGTCTAAAACCACTGCGTAGCTGTCTGGCATCCAAGTTGTGTCTCTTCAGAACCACCACCAATTCACTCAGATGTGTGGGCTGGCATTCTTAGATTTTGAGAAAATCCTCTGTAAGCATGAGATAAGAATGCGAAAAAGACCAAGCTTGACCTACCTTAAACTATCCCAGCAAGGATCTAAATTATAGCTTTAAGGGGTTGAACTGGTTACGAGTTGTGCGTGACTAGCAATCTCACAACACCTTGTTATCTTTGCTGTATGTGAGGACTGTGCCTAGACCAGAACGACAAATGTATTAGAAATATCCCAGTACAAAGTTTAGTGCTTTAAGCAAAGGTTCTTAATCTTTTTACTATATTCTGCAAAATTGGAGTTAAAGCAATGCCAAAATTAGTCAGTCTGCCCAGCTCTCTGCTCACCGCGTTTCCAGGTTTGTTTTTATTTTATTTCTTATCCTATTTAATGTAGCCTATATTTATAGCCAGTGGTGGTGGGAATACAATGGTATTGCTGCAGGCTTCGCTTTAATGGATCCTTGCCAAAGATAGCCATTGTTCCCATTGCTTGAGGTTGCTCAACTGTGCAAGGTTGCTTGGAAACCTTCTACTGAGTAAAACCTTCCAGTCATTTTCCTTCACGTCCAAGTCATACCAGTTGAGTGCTTAGGGATTCAGAGGAGGATCACAGTCAATGTGGTTGCTTTTTGTGACCTTTTTGATGCTAAACCAATGACCTCTTAAATGCAGCATTGTAGCATGCACAACTATCTGGCTAAAAAACAAACTCCGCACCAGCCAAGAGTCAATGTCATCGGATGTCCACAAAAGCAGTTACCTGATGATTTAAAAAATCCTGGACTAAGGAAAAGGCCTAACTAGTTCTTAGGTTCTGCTTTAGGTTAAACCATTGAGAAACACGTTACCTTTAAATTATGCTGTGCTGGTTCATCTCACGTGCCATGTGATGAATTCTAAACAAACCTGATGCTCTATATGCCTAGGTTAAGTTTTCCCTAACGTGCATTTCCTTTTATCATGCTGTTTCCTTTTCTCACATTGCAGAAATCAATTGTATTTGATACAGCATTTCAGAGTGAATCAGTCATTATTAGCTTGAGCAAGCTGGTGAACAGGATAAATCGAATCCCATGCTTATTTATATAATTTAGTTTAATTCACAAATAAGTGACCTGAACAATCTTGCTTCTTTGTCTGTTATGTTAAACCAATTACTCTTTTGAGCAGCTACTATGCAAAATCTTTTCAGTTGGTTTATAAACCATGTTATTTATGTATATGAGAAATGCTGAGGCATGGATGCCTTCTCAGTAATAGATTTTCCTTAATACAAAGAATACAAATAATCTGCTGTAATATTATGTGAAACATTGGCTGGTATTGTATTTTCTGGCTAAGGAATTGAATATTGCCATCACTGTTCTCCAAGTAACATGAGCTAAAGATCTGTGGGGGAAAAAAAGTGTTGCTACATGATGATTTAATCTGCTTTCTATTCTGATAGTTTTCAGTTCTCTCTCTGCCACTATTTTGAGATAATAATTTAAGTATTACTTTATACATTGACCTGTGTATTGGGATGTCTCTACTGACTTGGCTCCATGTGGTTTCATGAGTAATGTCACGCTGGCACAGACCCCAAGATATTTGGTTTCTTTGGAATTTATTTGACCTGTGCCTTTCTCTTTTTCCTGACACCCAGCCTTCTCCATTCCCCTTAAGGCTAAACTTTTACTGCTGTAACTGACAAGTGTGCATTTGTTATACGTCCCTTGATACTTTACAAACACTGCATGATGCTGTTCATTGAGTTCTGAAGTTATAAAAAAAATGAGTGAATAATACTAGGAGGATTGGCACTAAAGGACAAATTGCATGTCCCATCTCTTTTCATCTGCACCCAAATTTTTGTAATTAGTTCACAGAACCAGAGCGTTTGTGTCTTTTCCCAAAAGGTTTTAGGCCAGTTGTAAATTTAAAGATAGCAAGTTGGACTGAAATAATAAGAGTTCTCTAGGGTATGAAGGAGAGCAGAGTGGCTCTGAGACTTCCTAGTCTGGTTATAAGTGCTGTGTGAAATGAAAGAGATAACTAGATTTAGGATGTGCTTGTTTCTTTCCATCTTACTTGATAGAATAAGGGTTGTGTGTTCAGGTTCTTAACCTCCAAGTTTACGTAGTCACATGGAAAACCTAATCATACTTAAGCCAATAACTATATAATAGAAACAAAAATGTTAAAAAAAAGGTAGAATAATTTAAAAAAAGATACATCACAGCTACCTATCCCTCTATCAGCATGCTGGAAACTATCTGGCAATTCCTCATTGATGCAATTCAATAAGATTTGTCAGGGTCTTTAAGCAGAGCAAATTCAGTCTTGCTACAAAATGAGATTCATGGTTCTTGTACCAAAGACTTCTAAGTTCTCAAATCAAAAGCCTGTTTTATAAGAACATCTTTTGTGTCAGTAGGAATCCCAAAGTGATTTTGTTGTCTACTGCCTGCGATATTACCCAGAGCATGGCTTCAGGTTATTGGATGAACCAACAATTTCTGTAAATGTGTATGGATAAAATGCCATTCTCTGGTTTTTTTGGGGTCATCTTCTTTTTTTTTCATAGTGTAATTCTGCTAACTTTGAGTGTAGATTTTAGTGTTTTCAGTGTATAACTGTAGTAGCAGCATAGTATTTTGTTTTACTAGAGATAAAACTGCACTTACAAAATCTTTATTCAAGTCTTTTAACTGGTCTTTTAGGCACTGTGAAACTGATAACTTAATCAGTGTAGTATAGAAGACTATTTGTCAGTATAGCAAGTTGTGCTCAGCTGGAAAGAGTAATATTATAAAATTTGGGACCTCTGTTCTTGAGTGGTGCCTGTTAGAATCTTAAAATATTACCATTTTCTTTCTGTTTTTTCTGTATATTTATAAGATATAGCCATATTTACTTCTGTATCTAAATTAACTTCTTAATACCTTTTTCCTGCTTTAGTTGGACAAGAGTTTCAGTGTTGCTCACACTGAAACTGTGTTTTCCAAACTTGGAAGGATTCTATCACTACTGCTGCAAGAAGCCACAGGTGCTAAATGCAGTCTAATATAGAAAATATTCAACAGTGGTTCTAGCCCATGAGCCATCATGGAGCAGCTGAGCTAAATGGGCGGAAATGCACTCCATACTGGGAACTGGGGACTTAGTCTTGAAGGGAAAGAAGAAATCTACACGTGAAATACAGACCTGGCAGGGCTTATTGGGAATGGGAAGCACAGCTACAGGCACCACATGGAAGCTCCATTTACTGCTCCTACGGCTGCTTTGGAGGCAGTGCACAGAAGAACTGCAGTGACTGTAGTAAAGTGCAAAGACTGTAGTATAATCCTATCAGTCCAATAGGATTAGTTGTTCAGCGGAGGGACAGAGATTGGACCCTGAAAATAGAAAATTTAGTGGAGAATGGGCAAGAAATTTTGAAAGATGCTCAAGGAGCAGTGTACTGTTCCCACTTATCAAGGGGGATAATGCTGTAATGTAAAACTACACAGAAGAGGTGAAACTAAGAAAGGAAAAATAATTGATGCAGAGGATTATGTGACTCAACAAGGAAACTTTTGAATAATTCTTGATCACAAAGCATAGCTAAATATGCCTTTAGATTTGAGGGAGTTCAGAGATATTTTTGGAAAATCAGAAAAAACAAACACGTCTAGCAGAAGATACTAAAGGAGATAGAGATTATTGTTTTGAAAAACAGTTTAATATTAGTTTTTTGGTTTTTGTTTTTTTGAAGAGTATCCAGTAGATTTATTTTGTATTAAAGCTACTGCTGTTAAAATGAAAATTTTTAAGAAACATTTGTTGTCTTAATCCCATTTTGTTTAAGAGTCTTTGGAAAGCTCAGCATAAGAATACAGTTAAAATTTTTTTCCAGTAATTTTTTCTATTTTAATGTTTGCTTTGCTTTTTAGCTTTTCTTAGGGTTTGTTGAGGGTTTTTCCCCAAAAAGTAGTAGTACACCTGATTCTTCACAAAACCACCTTGCTTTGAGAATAAATACAGTATAGGAAACTATTCATATTTGAACTTTTGTATAAACTCAGCTAAAGTGATATTCCATATCAAAATGGCATATCTCTCCTCCAGGGTCACTGAAAGTATTATAGACTATATACATAAAAATACAAAGTATTTTTGCTTAGAAAAATTCACTCTTGAGTAAGCAAGCAAGAACTCAGGGAGGGGGAGAAGATCTCAAGACCTTTAATCAGTTTGACCCATTGTATATTTTGTCATTCTTGAACTAATTGTCAGGATCCATCTTTATTATTAATTATTAAAATAATATCTGGGAGAACTTGATAGTATAAGTAGCTAAGACTAAGACATTCAGTACTGACAACTTCACCCCGGAGTTTATTGATGCCCCAGGTGAGCAGAGAACATTCCTTGTGCATCTACAAGAGGTGTGAGATGGTGCACTGAGAATAAGGTACACCTGATAGGAATGATGCAGGAGGAGAGGTGACAAAGGCATTTATATATTAGAGTGTAGGAGAACACAGTGAAAGAGTATGAGAGAGTATGAGAATGACATGCTTTAATTTACAAAGAATGACAGTATGGATAGGAGAGGATATTAATGACCTAGGGATTAGAAAAAGGAGGTAATATAGCAAACGCCACGAATGCTAGGGGTAGAAGAACCATTTTGTATCGGGAACTGAGTCACTTACTGAGATTTCTCAAAAGGACTCTGTAGTGGTGAGTGCCCAGACTCACACTTTGAACACTGAATATTATTTCCTGTCATTGCTTTGTATGCATACATGCAAACACTTGGGAATCAAAGCAGAACACTGTTAAAATGCAGAAAAAAACTCTTTTTTTTGTGCTGATTCATGGCAAATCAAGTGCATTTGTGGCAATCGAGTCCTGTTTGTGAGATAAAACAGTATTTTAAGGTGGTGTTTTTTCAGTCACAACTTAGTCATTACCCTAAAAATGTCTTGGCATTGGATGATTGTTTTCAGCCATGATCTCATACACCTCAGGATTTTTATTTTAGAAACTTCTAGAACTCTCATGGTAATGTGTAGTATATTATATGGTTATATATGTGTACGTTCCTGAGTTTCCTTAAGAATTTCCTGTCATAAAGGTTCTTTAGCTCTCTGGCATTAGGTCTTAAGTGACATACAGTCCCTAGATGAATTTACTTTTATTGTCAAATACAACGTTTGAGCAGTACTGTATATATTTATACAAGCCAGCTTTGTTTCCGATCATCTATCAAGGAAAGTTTTAACATATGCACAGAGGCTTCAATGCCATTTTATTAACACTTCTGAAATTCTCATGTGGTATGAGCTTCATGGCATCCATAGACAAGTTCAGAGTCCAGCAGGAGTATGTATGTAATGCTCTTAGCTTGAGAAAGTACAAGTAGATACTAGCAGGTTTAAGTCATGAACTTCTGCAAGGATTGGAACAAGCATCAGGGTCAGTAGGAATCTGTCATTTTAGTAAATGTCCTGTTGCACTGATGCCTCATAAGATCTTATTCCATTTATTCCAGCAATATTACCTAAGAAAGATTACCTAAGCATGTCAAGGTATCACACGGAGCAACAACAACAACAAAAAGTAAAAAATTATCAAGAATAAATACAGCAATACTTAGAACAAAGCATTTAATAATTTTCTTATGTAGCAGAAAAACATCTGCTCAAAACAAATTCAGTATACTTTTGTAAATGAGTAATCAGTGATTTCACTTCCATTTACCAAAAAAAACCCAAGTTAATTTTTCTGCCTATTGGAAAGGAAAACCTGGAATATTTTATTCACTGAAAATAGGGGATTGCAGTTACTGCTTTTTTTTTTTTCCTTCCCATACATATATATCCTTGAAAATACCTTGTTGTCAAGGGAAGGAGAATTTACCTCTGCTGTTCTTTGCTATTGAATTTATTAGTGGACTTGACCTACACTACTGGTTTGAATTCTAAATAGATTCATCTCACATCCTTGCAAGATAGAATCGGATTAGTAGGAACACTGTGGGGGAAAAAATGACATATAAAAGTATCAAACTATCACAAAAAAAAGGAAAAAGTACGGATTTTATTTCAGAAGTAAAATCTTGTAAATCATAGACTACTCATTACTAATTTGAAAGAAAAATGAGTCACTCTGCACCCAAAAGCATATAGATTCTGAATTGTTACAAGAGAAGAGGAGTTTAAAGGAAGGTGGTAATAACTGCACAGTTATGAATGCATTAATGTTCTGTTTTTAAAATACAACTGCAGTTAAAGATTCATTGTGTGCCAAATTAAAAGGTTCTTTTTTAACTGGAGTAATAGATGTTGAAGGCCAGATCAAAGAATTGTCATTAAGTATAACTGTATTCAGAGACCAGAATTTTATGAAGTGATTCCTGCGTTAAGCTGTATTTTGTACTTAACTGAGATAAAGCAATAGAAATGGGCCAAGATAAGAGTTTTCAATTAGCCTCCTTGTCTTTTTGTCCAAATGAAGTGAAAAGCCAGTGTGTGCTTTTAGGGCTGAAAAGTGGTAGTTAAATGTGCACCACCCCTTGAAACTGTTTCTGCTCTCTAAGCCTCCATTGTCTGAAACAGTGGGAAGCAAAATTCTCAGTAATCAAAAGATGTAAGGAGGAAAAAATCTGAATTAATATAGATTCCAAAAGCAGTGAATAAAAACCGAGACACAGATTTTGCTCTTGGATTTGGCCTCCATTAGTTGGAGCCTATTTGAATTTTTTAATGTCATACTTCTGTTTTTATTGTAAGCTTTGGTACAGTGAGGAAGCTTTCTGATGTAGAGTACTGCAAGTACTGCACATTTTTTGGGAAAAATGTGTGCATATGAATGTAAAACAACTAGAAAAATGGTTATTATGGACAGTAAAATGAAGTGAAACTTTGTGTATAGCTCTTGCTCAGATGTCATACACAATTTTGAAATGTCCTGCTTAAAAATAAAAGGAAATCTTTGGGATTAAGTTTTTTATTGAGTGAGAGAGAAATATTAGAGAACTATTAGCTGTACAGACTAAACAATGAGGAGGCTATAAAACAGAATCCAATATGTGTGGTAATTTTTTTATAATGTAAAACACTTGCATAATGTATAGCATACTCTGTAGGTTTAAAAAATGGAAGAAATATTTAGCCTACCAGTCTGTACACAGAAAATGCAGGAAGAATTGGGGGTCATATATATATCATCATTGCTTTAGATTTTACACTAGAAAAGAAAGTAAGCTTGGAAGAATTTGTATCTGCTTTTCTTAATTTTGTGCTGTTTTGAGTTTTAGTTATATCCCAGAGTGATGAGTAAAATTGGGGCCACCTGTTTTCCACTGGGCCTTTTTTAGTTTCTGTAACTTAGTTATACAACATGCAAGTATTCCTAGCAGAGTTATTTGGGAAAGCTGTTGTGAGTTATAAATATTCAATAAATGAAATAAAAAACCACTATTCTTTTAGGTGGCAAGGAAAGCCCTACAAAAATGGCTGTTTTATGGTGGAAAACAGGGATGGTTTGTGAAGAAACTTGTTCAGTGGCATGTAAAAGATGCAGAGTGTTTTAAAAATTAGGTTAAACTATGTTGTTTTACTGACCTGATTCTTTTGCCTTTATGTTGCCAAGGCTGTAATGTGAAGCTTCTCAGGCTCCATAACTTACCAAAGGCATATTCCATTCCATAGAATGTCATGTGCAGAGTAAAAAGTGGGGGAGTTACCAGGAAGGCAGCCAATCACTGCATGGGAACAAGCTGGGCATCAGTCAGTGGGTGGTGAGCAGTTGTAGTTTGCAGCAGTTATTTTGCTTCAGTTTTATTCCTCCCTCTCTCTACTTTCCATTACATTTATTAATATTGCTATTACTATCATTAGTATAGTTTACTTTGTTTCAATTATTAAGCTGAATTGAATATTATCAATTATTCTTATGTTGACCCACGAGTTTTCCTTCCCTGTTCTCCCCATGGGGGAGAGCTGAGGGGGAATGAACAAGCAGCTGTGTGGTACTTACTTGCCAGCTGGGGTTAAACCTCAACACTTTTGACTTGTTCTTGGATGATGTTGGGTAGAAAAAGCTGGCTGTTTGTGAATGCTGTTGGACTGGACAGTTAGCACTCGAAGGATTCCTGGTATGTCATGTGGCAGTCTGTGTTTCCTGGCTACGTGAGCTTCAAAAGCGGGAAAAGGCTTTCCTTGGCACTCTGTGGGGTGGGTTGTAGGCTTCTCCTGCCCAACACAGTGAGGAAATGTCTTTCTCATCTCCCAAAGTGTCCATGGAAAAGGTAGTCTACTACGAATTCACACAAGAAGAGGAAGAACTTGGTCTACTTCCAGGAAGTTTAAATGACCTATGTAAGAATTCATATAGGATCACATGTTTATTGGAAAGTTAAGTTTATGAAAATAAAAATTTTTGAAAATATTTTTTGGTAGTCTGAAACACAAACATTTTTCTTGAGGAAAAAGAAAGGAGGAGGAGTCGTGTGCATTTATGTTGTATGTGAAGAGCAATAAGTCAATTGCATGAATGTCTTTTGCTCTACCTTGTTTGCAGGGTAGTTCTATACCCTGGGCATAATTTTCAAATGAAAGAAAGAAGCTCAAGGAGTTAGATAGTGTTACTCCATCACAAAAATGGAGAGGGGGAAGTGAGGAAGAGTCAAAGGTACAAAAAAAGACAATAACACACTGCTATTTTTTATTAGGCACTATGTATTTATTTGTATGGAAAGTTTTGCATTACAGGGGATGTTGTATCTCCTGTGAAGGTTATGAGGGAAGTATCACTGATAAGGAGTTGAGTGTAAGCAAAAAATTATGTAGGACTGCCTCCCTCTATTCTTGAAATCTTTCAAGGTTTTATATTTTTATATTTCAGTAGTTGTAGGTTGTTTTTATTTTCATATAGAATACAACAGCAACCACCTCTTTATAGATTTCTAGTTTATTTTAAAAATTTTCCATCTCCTTCTAGGATTTGACTACTGGTAAAACAGCTATGAAAACTGGTTGCATTAAGACATAAACTTTTTTACTAATTATAAATTATAGCAGTAAATATCCATGAGCCTAAATGGGTTAAACATATTAGAATTCATGAGGATTAGTGCAATGAGAATTTGAATATTTAAGGAACTTCTCTATCTGCAGTTTATAAACAAGAACTTCTTGTCATTAATGCCCTCTACATGTATATCCTTTCATGTACCCTTAAAAGTATATACAAAAATTCTCTTTAGCCCATATAAGTGGTAGGTAACACCTGATATATAGATTGTGGTTCAGTTTTTTGGTTCTTAACACTCTTCTATGGCTGAATATTATTCACTTTGTTTCTGTATGTGCAGGGCCCTGAGCAGATCTAGGAGCTGATAAAGTTAGTGGTCCTGAAGTGTGATTGCAGTTTTAAGACCCGTAGATGTCAAAGTCCTATTGAAATCAAATAAAAATTTCCATAACTAAGTGTTGTTGTACACTGAAACGGAATTTAATTGCTGGACTGGAAAGACAAGCTCCCATGAAGCCTAAGGACCAGAGCTGTTGTCTGCAACAAAGACATCTGAATTAGAGCTATTCATCTCCCTTTAAATCAGTTGGGAGAAAAAGGAGTCAAAGGTATACATGAATAATGGGTATAATTTCTCTGATGCTGATAAAATCTGAAATTGCTTTGATCATTTGCATCCCATAAATTTTTGTTGCTCTCTGACTATAAAAGAAGCATAGATTAGTTTCCCTGTAGAAGTGTACATATTCACTGGAAGCTCGGTGGGCTACCTTTGCTGCTCCCTTGATTTCATAACTAAATATCATTTTGAACTCAGATGTCCTATTTCCCTCTATAAATATTTGTGGTTAGTTTTGTTGGGTTTTTGGGGTTTTTTTTCCTGATCTAAAGTGCAAGTCTTCAGTTTTTCTTAGTTTTAATATAAACTTGATTTTTTTAAAAAAAAATTTTCTTTGGAATTTATAAAAAGTACATGCTCTTACATATTCCTTGTTTTGCTTCCTGAAGAGAATGAAAGCAGTTTTAGAAAAAGCAGGTTTACAGATGAATCTGTATTGAGTGCAGAAAATTAGAGTCCACCTAAGATGAGAAAAAGAGGGATGATATATAGTTGTTGATGTCATGGTAAAAATGCCATCTAGTATAGCAAACACAAAGAGTTCACTGGAGCATTCAGGTATAAAGAGCTAGTCTGAATGGCTGTTGGAGGACTAAGTACTGCTGCCTCTGGGATATTTAATACATGCCTTACATTTTCTCATTTCAGCAGTTCATGTGAGCTATATCTAACCCCCAGGGTTTAAAGAGGGGAGGTTCATTCTAACTAGCAAGTTTGAAGATTAACAGTCTTTTGAATTAGTGGATATCCTGAATGCTTTTGCCCTTTATATGAGGTGTTTTTATTGCTCCATAGTTAAAGTTCCACTTGGTTGCATAAGTGATTAATTTACTTAATCAGCTCTTCGTTCTCTGCTCTGTACATTGTGCCAACAAAATCCAGTTTTCTTTAACAGTGGAGTTGTTTGTGTTCCATTTCATGGCCATTGTATGTTGATTTTTCTTATTAACATTTTCAATTTTTTTTTTTTTTTAATTGTTAAGGGATTTATACATGTTAGCTAGCAAAATCTTTTACCAGCAATTCTGGAGAGGGAGGAATGTTTAGGAATGGTGACTTTTTGTTATATCTTTGCGTAGTCATCATCGACCTGCTCAGCAGTGAACAGGTCAATGCTGGTGATAAAGAGATTACAGAGACTAGACACATTCATTTCATCCTTTTAACACTGTAATGGGGCCAGGAGGCTCTTTCATGGGAGCTTGCTCTGCAAGAGGTTTTGGCTGTTTCTGGTTTTGAAGACTGCTTTGGGGAGAAAACAAAGAGAGATGACGACTTTCCTTGCATCCCTGCACCTTTGTAAGTGAGCTTTCTGTCCAGGCAAAAGTTAATGCTCATGATTCACAGAGAAATCACATGTCGGTGAACAGAGTCAACAAAAGAGAGAGTAAGTGGCCTTCTGAACCTAAAATGACACCATATGTTTATTAGTCCTGACAATTCAGAAGCAAATAATCTTAAAAGTGTAAGAATCTGTGCTTTAAATGGTTACATATGATATTAGACAATGGTCAATGGCTGGTGCTACCTACAAAATCCCAACTGAGAATGGCCTAACCTTGTTCATTTAACATCAAAAAATCAGTGATGATTTTCAACCTACTTTTCATTTCATTGATAACTGAGAATCATGGTAAGCCACAGCTGCTAAGAAAGGTATTTTTAATCTGCAAATACAGATTACTTGTATCTAAGTTTTTTAGTACTTTGCTGAGGAGCTCTGTAACTGTTGGGTACATCATGAAACACTTGGAAGTTGTAGCAAGCAAGCTAATTTTTAAAAGATAATTGGATTTTAACTTAAAATCAGTATTGTCAGTGGCACTTCTTAGCATTAGGCACTTTGCAAGCAAATCTGGAGGATTGTGTTGGAAATGAGTGTGAAATGAAAAGAGTGGTCCTTTTGGCTTTATAGTGTGTGAGGCTGTCTGTTAGGATCACATAAAGAACATGGAAGACTTGTTTTTTTTAATAAAGGCACTTAAACTACTTATTAACTTCTTTCATTCTGATGAAGAGTGAACAGGAGAAATAGAAAGAGACTGATACCTGAAACTTTCCTGCTATTAATTTGTGGTTTTTGTCCTATAGTTTTCTGAAAGTCAATTTAAGTTAATTTATTTAATGGTATTTCAAAGAATGCTTAATTGTCTGAGAGTTGTCTGATCTTCATTTCTGTGTGGATCTGGCAGGCTTACAAAAAATTATAACAATGTGATTAAATGTTTGGCAGAAGAGATAAGGTCTACCCCAAAAATATAATTTGAGGCTAAAAGCAATTTTTTAATCTGGAAAATCTTTCACCATAGGAAAAAAAAAAAGAAAAAGCCCCCAGATCATTATTGTATGAACTGACATAGCTCCAACAAAATCTGAGGTGAAGGTAAGTCTTCCTACAGGACTTGAGTTTTTTGCCTGACCTGAGGGGAAAAAACCCAACACATTTTCACCAGTGAAAATTCATTTTTTTGCAATATTCATAGAGCAATATTAGTTAAATTGTTTAAAACATAAATGCTTTCACCAAGCCTTTGTTATCTGCAAACTCTATTGACAAAACGTCCTCAAATTTAATAATGTGCAAAGTGCCTCAGATAACCAAGAGGCCTCTTCAGCATCACAGTAACATGAGATGCAGTTTTTTTCCTGCTTTATGCTTTGTTTTAGCTTTCTCAGATCATCTACTCAGACCTTAAATACATTGTTTATGTATTCATAAATGCTGTGGAGCATTGGGAGACACCGGTAAACTCCTTTATGGGTGTGCAAGGGAGATCTGACAAAGAAATGAAAAAAAAAAAAGCATAGCAATTTTTTCTACAGTATTCTCCATTACATAAGTCTTCTTTCAAAACCCATGATGTCATTATTGCAGGAAAGATGACAGAAGGAAAATAGAAATGCTTAACCAAAAGACCTTGCAGGTATATAATTTTAGATGAGTTATCTGTCTTTTCTCCTGGAGGCATTCACATGTGCTGTATAAACAGATACATCTCTCCTTGACAAAGGTTCTTAAAACTTGTAGTAACTTCTCTATGAAAATGATACTTTTTTTGCTCAAGAGAGCAATCTCCTTTTGATCTCTAAAAAGAGTTCTTTTATGTACAATCATTCATGTGTCAACCAGTAGCATTTTACTCACAGTCTATCCATAGCAATTCAGTTTGCAAATGGTAAACTTGATTCAAATGCATGCTTCTAAATAGAATAATGAAATTTTTCAATATGACTGTTATTTCCGACTCAAAATTCAGATATCTTTTAGTTATTAATTTTTTTAGGCACTCAATACTTGCTGCTGACAGAAGAATTTGATAGTAGTATGAAAAAAAGCCATCAAGCTGCTTATATTTAGGCACCTATAAATATGCTGATGGAAATGCATAAAAAAAAATTTCACTGCTATAAGCTATATTTCCATATTAATAAAGATAAAAAGTTACAATTTTTGTGTATCTTTTGAATTTAAATCAGAGACAGTCAATATTATCATAGTTAAGACAAGATGAAACATTTTTAATGTATGGTAACACATATTAACAAAAACAAGATTGTAATTATTAGTTGCTTTTGCATATTTACAGGAAGTGATTTTTTTTCTGGCATTTTATGTCAAGTGGGTTATTTCACTACTTGCATCTTATTTCTCATGTCGTGTCTTCATTGTATCACTTGTATCACTTCATTCATTGCATGCACATACTCAACACAACTTGGAATCAAGTGGTATAGATGCAAGAATTTATGTTTACCAATACGCCCATTCTAGCTGGCTGTGAATGTACTACAAATGCATTTATATGATTGCTTAATACCCCACCTCTTGTCATTCCATATAAAAATGACTCAGATTGCCAAATGTATGGGTTTTTCTGTGGATGTTCCATTTTTCAGGGTACCAGCTTGCAGGGAGAACACTTAACTCTTTAAAAATCAGGAAAAACTGACTGCTTTTTCCATTGCACTTTTTGCTTTGAAAAGCAGTCAGGCAGAGCTTCTGTGCATGCTGTTGTGTCATCTGGTCTCTGAAAGTGCGTAGAAGGCAGAATCCCATGCTTCTGCTTCCTGTTGTTCTCCAGCATAATAATGTTTAAGTACAAGTTGCTTCTAAATTGCTGTTGACAATGATGAAACCTGTTGTACATTTGTTCAACAGTGATCTCCTAATTTGAATGGAGATCTTGGAAGTATCTTTTAATTTAAATTTCAAAAAAATAAAAAATGCAATGTCTAGTGTAATTAGTGAGCATATTTATCTTTGTTTTTTGCCTCCAGCTTTCAAGTGGAGTCTTGAAAAAAACATTTCCACTTGGATTAAATAAATAAAGTAATAAAAAATTATTTGTAGAGTATTCCTGTTCCCTGTAGACTGAGCATTTGAACTCAGCTACCATTGTTATGATAGCTGTGTCCCTCATCTGATTTCTAAAGGTCAGTTTGTGTTATCTTTATCTCTGTAGAGATTTCCTAGGAAGGATCATGACATGGTTCAATGATCACAGCGGGGTTTTTCCTTCTACAATTTGTAATATTAAAAAATACCAGAAGATTACTGTATAGACTTTATCTATGTCCCTTAGTATGTACAAAGAATAGCACAATTGTAGTTGTTCATTGGTGTGCAATGATACGAAACATGAGCAGGATTTGAAAAGGTAGCACTGCCACAAGGAATCTGTGAAAAAAAACTATGCATATGCATCAGATATAGTATTCTGGTAATGTCCTGTGGCACTAGTTTTCGTCTCTGAATACAATGATTAATTAACAAATAACTGTGAAAAACTCCGTTAATAATTTCATTTTGTTTGTTCATTGTAGTGGGACCTCAAATCATTGAAATACAGTTTGTTAAATCCGTACTTGAGTGATGATTACATTTGAGTACTGGATATTTCCATTGTACCTCCTCAGGAGTTTAGATCTTTAAATGACAAAAATTGGTAATGATTGTTTAAACATATGTCCAAAACCAGAAAAGTAAGTCCTATGTTTTTTTCTAACTCACCCGTCTTGTGTAGGTGTTGCATGCATTGAAAGCTTAACTCTGGAGAAATTATGTTGAAGTATACATAGACTGCAATGTCTTGATTTTATGTTTATTTTTAAAGTTGGGTTCTCCTTTAATAATTTATGGTGTATCTTTAAGTCCTGGTTTTAATATTTAAGTAAGACTTAAAATTTTTTAAAAATTCACAAGCAACTTATCATTACATGCCACAGAAAAAATTTTTGATTTTTTTGAAGACTTCTGAGAGAGTGCAGCTTGAAAAATAGACATATTTACACAGAAAATGTTCCTGAAAAATGGATTACTGTAAAGAGACTGGCTTCAGGGATTAGTGGACACCAGTTTTTTTGCTTCAAGCAAAGCATCTGAGTTCTGGTTTGGGTCAATGGTGACAGAAACTCCAACAGAGATCCCACCCTGAGCCCATTAAAATCGATGTTGCTGTGTCACAATTTAATTGGAGTAAGGATGAGGCCTCTGATGCAGCACTCTCATGCCTGTGTGCTGTTAGGTTCTGACAGCTCATCATGACCTTCCTTTTTTCAGCTCTGCAAGTACAAAACAAACTAAGGTCACTACAATATGTGTTAGCAAATCTAACATTTTTGAAGTCTGTTATTTCACTTCAGTGTCATCCTCCTCTCTATATTTAGAAGTCTTTGATGATTATAACCATCCTTCTGTATTTCTGTAATCAGAGTAGTTTTATAAGCTTCTGTGTCATTTCACAGATCTGTTTTGTGTGGGTGTTCCAGGAGTAATTTCCTGACTCTTCCATTTTTGAGAGGAGGACAGTAGCAGCACTGTGGTTTTGTGTGCACTTTGTTAGTGCCTAGGTAGTGAGCAGAGGTTGGAGCTGGGAAAAACTCTGATAAGAATAACATGATGTGCAAGAGAGAAAGCTTAAGGGTTTCTGTGCACTTTGTTAAGAGGGGAATAAGCCTGCACTTAGAGGATAACCTGCCTAGATTGGGAGTAGGACTTGCTGGTTATTCCTGCAGCAGAACAGACCAGTACCTTATTATATTGCAGATCACTGGATACTTGGTTACTAATCACTGGTCTATGCAGGATTAATTTGAACAGCTATATATGTTTGTTCTGTACCTATCTGATGCAGAGCACTGAGTGCTTAGAGAGAGCTTGCTACTACATCTCAGCTGGATACCAAAAATTAGATTTTATGGATTTATCTTCTACTCTGCTGGGAGCTCTGTTGAGAGGATGTGTTTTGGGTTTCCTTTTCCACTTTAGTTTTTCCTTTCTTGTTATTGGCATGGTTTTTAAATTGCTGTGTGCCCTCTGTTCTCTCCTTTAGAGAAGATGCTGCGCTTTTTTACTTCTTTATTGATTATTCCATAAAGCCTCTCCCATGAGTATACTGACTCAAATCCAGACAGGCAGGGGTTGAAGATAATATGGTATTTTGTTCTCGTTTATTGATATTAACAGTTCACAACATACATTTTAGGTACTCATGCTAAAAAACCAAAATCTGTTACAAGTTCTGGCAGTAAGGCATAAGAAGGACAAAAGCTGGATCAAGTTAGGCACTCATGGGAGAATTAGGTCCAGCTAGTATTACCTGAATAACATGGTTTACACTTGATTTCAGAAAGGAAAGGCTGCAAGTCTGTGTGGTCCTGAAGCACAGGGATGGCGTTGTTCTATGGTTTTATAAATCGCACTTCAGTGGATATCGCTGTGAGCACAGGGTGCATTAGCACATCATTGCCGTTGATCCCGTGTTTGTGTGATTTACTGCCACGTATTTCTGCAGCCACGTTTGCTGCTAGGGATATAATTTCCCATGGCGGTGGATCCAAAATAAAGGCATTTTGCTTCTAAATGCTGCTGTTCTGCTTGCTTCTTGAGCCTGTGGCTGAGTTCCTCTCACAGAGAAGATGGCGCACACTGATCTGGAGCCACAGACAATCCGAAAGAAAACATGGTTAGATTTTCTGTGGATCTGTCTGATGGGACCGTCTATTTGTTACACCTGATGCAGGGGAGGTGGCTGTACATTTGTGGATGGACACTGCAGGGAATAGTCCACTGTGAGGTGGATTAAGCATGGCGTGAAAATTTGCTCTCCATTTGTTATTAAATTAAAGCTGCCAACAATTAGACCCCAGTGTAACACTATCTTTATTAGTATTCTGTTAACATGCAGATATATTTGTGCATCCTTATGCCTGTTTCTTCAGTTTTGTGTTACTGATGTAAAACCTGAGCTGATGTTGATTGTGGATATCTATATGCACAACTGTACATACAGATCACATATCTATACATTTCAAATGACCTAGATAAGAATAAAGCTTCAACACTGATAGTTGAAAATATCGCATAGCTATGAAATTCATCTAGTGAAGGGAGTTCAAGTAAGCATGAATTTTTTTTTTTTTTAATATTCTGCTATATAAATAAGACTGAAATGTATCTTAGGACCTTTTGTGCTCTCTGAAAAGGGGTTAATATAATTCAGTATTATTTTGCATTCTCCTATTTTTACTGTAGATGTATGTGTATTTTTACAGTTTTTTGTGGTGTAATAGTGAAACATAAATATTGAAAGATTGCTTTTCAGCGGCTTGTTTTTATACTGAGAATTCTTAATGTGTGCATGGTTTATTCTTCAGAATGCCTAAAGAGCAAGGTAAAGAATATTAAGGAGATGATCCGTAACCACTTCTAAACAGCTCTGAATTGTATGTTGATTAGTGTTGCATATTAATAGGTACTTTGGAAACTGGGATACCTAATTTTCACCTCTTTTTACAAAGTCTTTCAAGTATGTATATATGTGCTGCCTTTTGTGTTATTAATTTAAAATTTTTGGGTTGGTTTCAGAGCACCTGTTACACAGTATGCTATAATATTTTAACTAAATCATTCCTAGAATCATAGAATATCCTGAGTTGGAAGGGACCCATAGGGATCATAGAATCGTAGAATGGCCTGGGTCAGAAAAGACCTTAAAGATCATCTAGATCCAACCACCCTGCCATGGACAGGGATACCTTTCACTATACCTGGTTGCTGAGAGCTCCATCCAGCCTGGCACTGAACAGTTCCAGGGATGGGTCATCCACAACTTCCCTGTGCAAACAGATTCAGTGCCTCACCGCCCTCACACTAAAGACTTTTTTTCCACCAGAGTCCAAGTCCTGGCCGTACACAAGGCACTCCAGGAATTGCACGATGTGCCTGAGAGTGTTGTCCAAACCCTTTTTGAGCTCTGTCAGGTTTGGTGCTGTGACCACTTCCCTGGGAAACTTGTTCCAGTGCCCAATCTCCCTCTGGGTGAAGAACATTTTCCCAATATTCAACCTGAACCTACCCTGACACAACTTCAGGCCATTCCCTCTGGTCCTGTCACTGGTTACCACAGAGAAGAGATCAGTGTCTGCCTCTCCTCTTCCCCTCATGAGGAAGTTGGAACTGCAATGAGATTTCCCCTCACTCTCCTCTTCTCTAGGCTGAACAGACCAAGCAACCTCAGCTACTCCTCACGCGGCTTCTCAAAGCCCTTCACCTCATGGCCCTCCTTGAGTTTCTTTATATCCTTCTTTTATTGTGGCAGCCAACTGCATGCAGCACTCGGGGTGAGCAGAGTGCAGAGCAAAGCAGGACAGACAGTCACCTCCTTCAACTGGCTGGTGATTCTTTGTGGAAGCACTCATCAGGATTGGTGCTAAGCTAGGGGGAACTGTAAGCTGAACTGGCTATGCTTCTGTCCCACTCTAAATTGAACTTAACCACTGAAATTGCTAACTAAACCCTACTTGAGCTTTTTTTTTTTTTTTTTTTTTTTTTTGCTAGGCTAATGTGCTTTTATGCTTTAAGATATTCAGTTGTCCAGACAGCCTTGAACACAAGTTTCAATTTTTTATTTCTGCCTACACTTCCTTATCAGCTTGCAGGATACTTTCTGCTAGCCATAGTTAGGTTTTTCTTTCTTAAGAATTGCATCAGTCGTGGTTTGTATTAGGTTTTCCCATATTCCTGTTCCATGCTGCTTTGTAAGCAACAGTGATGGCACACAGATAAGAGTACTGGGAGGAGGCTTAACAATGGTTGTTTTTTGGTTCTAATTACTCATCCTGGCTCTGGAGCCACCCTCATAGATCTGAAATTATTATCTATTGAGAAATCATTACTCATACACTAAGTAGAGGCATTTAAACTACCTTTTGCAGCTCTTAAGAGCTGACTTTAGGCAGAAAAACATGTTGATAGTGAGGAGTGGATTTCTCTATGTGCTAGAAATGATTTCCATAAGTCAGCCACAGATACCTGCACTAACTTTCAGCCAGATGCATGCAGATTTTGTCATTAGTGTGAAAGTACAATGTATCTTACAGTGGTGGAAAAAAGTTACTTAGAGACAAATAGGGAACTTCGGCAAGAGGTAGAACTCATAAAGACAATTGCCCAAAAAAGCCCACGTGGTTGGGAGGTGAATGTCATTGAGCAGTGTTATTTGCAGTTATAGGTAAAGGCTTTATTCTCTAGTGTCTGGTGTGTGTCTTTCTCCCCTGAGAATACTTGATAGTAATAGTTCAAACCTGTTATGAAATGTAGTATACAATTTAATCTTTACAATGTTTTCACATGTTGCCAAAAATGATGCATTAACTCTGCACACATTAAGTAGTAGATATACCTGAATGTACTACACTTGCTAAAATTGTGTGTGTATTAAAATGCAGAGGACTAGCTTTTAAAAATTGTTTATTAGTAGAAACTTTATACTCATTCTACAAAAGAATATAAGCATGAAGTGGGGGAAGGGGGAAGGTGTCTTATTCATAGAGGTTTGGATACTGAGTACTCTTCTGTCAGCTTTTAGAGGTATTAAGTGCTATCCTCTAGCATCTCAAATATATGCAGCTTTGGAAGGGAAGAAGCACTTTCTGGTTGTCCAGCTTTAGGTGAGCTGATCATTAAACAAAATTACTTGAATAAATTCAAATGAAGGATTTTTATATTAACTGATGAAAGTGCAAAGATGGAGTTGGTATAGAGCAATATATGGGTGCTGCAGTAAATTTTGATCCCAGATGCTTAGCCATAGTTGTCAGCAGTCAAAATTTCAAGAGCAAACACCCAGGTATTATAGTGTAGCTTCGCTGCGAGCAATTTTTGAGGCAATTCAAGGAGCTGAATTTACCCTTTCTGGAAAAAAGACTTTCCAGAAAGCTGCCTGGTCTAGTTGCTGCTACTCGTAGAGCTGCTGTATTCAGTACCAGAGGTATCACTATTAAAGAATTTACCCAGTATTTCCAGGGTGAGCAGCAAGAAGCTTCTCACAACATGCACTCCCCTTGATGTGGCATCATGGAGCTCTCCTTAATCCCCATTCCTGTTCAGATTGAAGTCAAGGAGTTAGATATTTGTTGTATGAGAGTTGATTTTTTGGCTGTGACTAGATACTAGAACCAATTAAAAGGAAGTTGTAATAATTACTTTCTGTAACATGATCGGTATCCAGTGATAAAGACCAAGGTTTCCTTTAATGTTTCATGGCTCTCATTTTTAATAGCTGTATATACATTTATTGGAAGCTCAGGTAACTACAAGAGCTGAAGAACAGAATACTAGACTACTTGATGCTCTTCTTTTAATAATTTAAATAAAGATACACTATATATATATATATATATTTAAACTGGTGGGAGTTACCTGGAAGTGGTGCTGATCTGGGTTCAGGAAAGGAGGGGTCTGGCATTGCTCAGTGGGTAGTGAGCAATTGCATTGTGCATCACTGTTTTTTCCCTTTTTACTAACATTAATGTTGTCATTCACCATTATTATTGTATCTTACTTTATTTTCAAATGTTAAACTGTTCTTATCTCAACATACAAGTTTTACTTTTATTCTCATCCCCATTCTACTGGGCCAGGGAGAGAGGGAGGGTTGAGTGAGCAGCTGCATGGTGCTTAACTTCCAGCTGGGCTTAAACCGTGGCAATATTTAACCTAGTCAGATCTCCCATGGTGTGGAGGTAGAAACCTGAGAGAATTAATCTGTTTTAGCACTAAACCAAACTTTACATCTCTTTTGGAAAAAAAACCAAACCATTATTATTAAACCATTAGAAATGAAAAGCCTGCTTTTCAAACCATTCTGGTGAAGTCAGTTAATGGTTGCTTGAAAAGCCTCTGTTGGTGAGACTGCTATGTACATAGCTGTAGTAAAACACTACACCATTCCATGTTCAATGTCACAAGATTTGGAATACACATACATATGCTCACAAATATAGAAACAGACTGATCACACAGCAAGAACATTAGGATGCATGCCACACATTCTTTGATAACTGCTGGCACAGGGCTTCAGCACAAGAATTTGAGTTCCTAAAACCACCTGGTAGGTTGAGTTGAAAACCTTTTGAAAAATACATCAAGAAGTTCCTATGGCACTGCAGGGGATACTTATGCACGGAATAAAAGAACTGGTGTAGTGTTGTTCAGCAATTCTTAACCCACAAACATTTCTGAATTCTAAAAGTATTTTGACAATTCTTTGTTAAAATACTACTTAGTACTTAGCATTTTGTTCTAACTCTTTTAAAGTAAAATCAAAGTCAAAAACTTAGTATTAGATTTCTTTCCTTTTACTTCTGCATCTTTAAAAATAGCTTGTAAAAAGTTTTGGGTAAAAGCACTGGTTCCTTTCCTGAAAACAGTGTGGGTGCCTCTGAAAAGTAGTAATCTCCTGCGTTCTTTTAATAGAATTCTGATTATATTCTGAGGGAAATAAAAATGCAAGTGTGTATATGAAAACCAAGGAAAAGACAGGTTTTACCAATCCATATGAAATGGGGAATAATATATGGTATATTCCATAAAGCTATCTGAAGATTGCATGGCACCAAATTACATGGCTCCTATCATTGACTGCATTAGACTGAATAAATCCGGTTTGAGGTGGGTGTGGGGAAGACCTATGAATTTTTCCTGTGGAATATCCAGTGGCTCAGATTATTCACATTGAAATCATAAAAAGTTATTACTCCACTTCATTGCTAGTTGAAGAAAGTGTAATGATATTGGGAGTGTACATGATATTGGGTTTTGCTTCTTTTCACTTCTACTATGACACACCTAATTTTGTGGCGGTACTTTGGGCTCAAGATTTAAAATCTCAATATAAATTTAAAAAAATATTATTAATTCTGGTTCCTTTGTTGAAGTTTATTTTGCAAATATAAGTAGCATGATAATCATATAACAAAGGCAGATATTTTCTCTATTCTATTGTGAAATCATCTCTATATTCCAAGCTGTCATTTATATCAGTGTTTCAGTCTTTTCTTAAAGTAAATCGGTATAATTTATTGACTCATCCAAGAACCATCACAATATTGTTGACACTTGAAATGACTTGTGTGAACATTAAGAACTGTGTGATGTGGACATGTAGGCAGACAGGAAAACAGAGAGGAGCTTAGAGCACCAAGTGAAATCCCACTTGTCTCATTGCTCCAAAATTTATAAACATGACAAATAATACATTTTGGCATAATTATTTTTTAAATTTTTTTTTAAGAAATTGATTGTGTTTTTCATTGTATGTCTGCTGCTGGTTAGTTATACAAGGCAATTTTACTGGATGTTTTAGGTAAGGAGCATAAAATTTCAGAATTGGCTAGTATGTTGTTCTCAAGTACCTAAGTGGTTCTCAGCATACTTTCAAAAGGGATGTTAAAAATAAAATTTTATTTAAAATGCTTTTTTTTCATGTAAATACATCATGAAAAGCTGAATTTTCCCCAGTAGGTTTTCCAATTTTTTTTTTGTTGTTTACTGTTAAAAATGTACCTTGCTTCCTATAGGTTATCTATCTTCATGTTCCAAGTATAGGATCTTCTTTTAAATTTTTCGCAGTGTCAGTGCTCAATTAACCTTCAAAATGTCTGCTGAGTATGCAATATGAGCATCTGAAGTACTGTCATTAAAGAGCCTGCTTTCTCATTTCATTTAGTTTTCTCCTTTCCATTTTTCCAACACGCTATTTAAAAATACTGGAACTAGAAATAATGTATTTTCAGAAGAGTTTCTTTTATGCTCCAGATCAAAGTAATATCACTGCCTGCGTTACAGAGTCTGTAGAAGTCGCTTCCATTAATGATGTTGCCTTTGTCAACTGATCTGATGAGTCCATCAGACATCTTGTTTTAACATGAACTTTTTTCCTGAGAAGTCCACTTTCCTGCGAGCATTCTTCATGTTTGTGTTCTTTTTATAGAATTTATCTGTCTGCTAGACTGAATTTGAAGTCCATAATCAGGTGAAGCTGTGGTCATTACTAAGCAGCAGAGAATCTAGGACCCGGAGCAGTTTCTAATTAAGTACCCAACATCTTATGATTACCTTGTTATTTGGAGCAAGTTTCCACTTGCATGGTTTAGTTGTCATTTAAAATGATGCCAAATGCAATTGAATGGTGGCCTGACATTTATGAGAGATGTTTTCAAACAGTTGTTTGAGTGGTTCTCAGATGAAGCTTTGGTGTGCAGGTTCTATTGTAGATGGAAATAAAGCAATCATCCGAAGTCCGGTGAGCTAATAATTGTTAATAGGCACACAAATGTGAAGACCATAGGGCATTAATTAGTGCTCCTGAAAGCTGTCATATGGAAGTATCATCAGTTGAAAAGGTCACTTGAATGTTCTTACAGTGAGGACAGCAGCCTTTTCAAAGTGTCTGGAACCTCTCCTTCTCTTCCTTGTAAGAAAACGCAAGAGAATTAGTAGAGAACTTGTGGTCTTGTGTACTGATATTGTTTTACTTGAAGAAAAGATCTGGACCTAAGGTTACTAATTCCACTTTTCATCCTTTCTACTGTGGTATGTGAAAATGGATTAGATATAAATATTTACAAAGCCATCATCTGATATAAACTAACAGCATAACCTGTTATTAGCAAGATTTTTTTCACAAGTTACTGTGTCATTATTTCTTCTTCTTTGCTGCAATCTGGAAGACTACAGGATTGTGATAATGATGTTTGTATTATATTTACATACTCTCTGTTGATTCACATGAGGTGCTCCATGCCTGTTTTCTCAGGCACATGTAACACAGACTCTTAGAGCTGACAGTTGAGCATGGTGCCTAGAAATGAGAAAGCAATTGTGACATTGTATAAGTTTAGGAGCTAAACTTGTAGGTCAGGTTTACTTTACACTTACCAACTCATGTACGCTGTCACACCAGTTCTCCTGCCAGAAAATTTTAAAAGGGATTGAAGTCAGCATAATTCCCTCTTGAAAAGGTACGCTTTGTTCAAAACAGCAGTCTTCACAGAGATCATGTTTTCATAGAACATGATCACTAGCAATTGCTCCCGTAAAGTTACCATATTTTCTAGTTTCAGTTTTATGTCAGAACACCTGGATAATTGATCAGATCTAGTGGTAGTCTATGTTTGCATCAAAATGCAGATTTCCAGTGTAAAATGAAATAATCATGTTCAGAGGTGCTTCTTTGATATCTTTTATAATATGATCTTACTGGCAACAGCATTACCATTAAAACTAACTGCTAGGACTGGCTTTACGATGGATCATTGGCTGTGAATTTCTTTCAGCCACCACTTATATTTACTATGTAGAAGCACTCAAATTATTTCAAGACACTGCAAGTAAAAACATTTGTTTTAAATTATAAAAAGTTAATTAAGTAAAACAAGTTTTACAACCTCTACAGGACTTACAAACAAAGTGTTATTTTTAGATAGACAAGCTAAAGGGTCTTGACCTAAATGTTTTAGTGCATGATTTTAAATTTAAATGAAATTAACCTATTCTTAAGAAAATAAAATTAAACATAACAATCTAAGGATAATTTTCTGTGAATATATATTGTAGCTTTAATATTTTTTTCGAAAGAAAAGAGAATGCATTCTCTCATAAATAGCCTGTATTATTGTTCTGCCCTATTTCAACCCACATGGCCAGAGGAGAAAGAGAGTGCATGATCAGTGTTTCATGAAAAGGTAAAGCTTAAATTTTCTCCACTCTTTCTTTTTAATGCTTTTCAGGACTGAATCCATTAGGAGCCAAACAAAGCACATCTGTGTTGTTGTCCCTACTGATTGTCAGCATACAGTACATTCAAATACTGCAGCCAGAAGGCGTTTTACAAAAACAGCTTTCAAGATGTGCTCTTGAAATGCATTTGTCTACTCATTATACAGTGCTATTTTTTGTCAGTGGGGAGTTCTGTAAATAAAGCATCAAGGTCTAATATTGCAGTAGCTGATAGCAATAAAGTAAACTAGAACCAAATAACCCACTTTTCGTTACACATCTTTGTTTACAACTGTGACCAGTAAAGGAAAAAAAAAAGAGTATTTATTTTTTGTTATTTCTGCAAAAACTTGGACTATCTAGAGTGGCTTTGCAGCAGAAAATGCAGTAATTGTTTATAAACATAACAGGATTGACAACAATTTGCAGATTCAGCTGCCTCGTGTTTGACTATTCAAGTAAGACAACTATATTGCAGCAATGTATGCAGATGTAAGGAGTACAGCTGCCTGGAATTTATAGTCCTTTCTGTTCCCAAACTGAGAAGAATTGTTAATCCCAGAGTCCTGCTGCGAGGTTGGTAAAAATGAGTTCTGTAATTCAGATCCCATAGGTTACAGCAACAAAATGGGTGCTTGGATATTTTGGGACATTCACAGGACTATAGGTGAAAGTTGGGAGTTTCAACAGTCTGTTAGACCACCTTTTCTTTTGAAGCCTGTCCTTGTGGCACCAGAAACAGTGCTTGCAATTTATAAAATTACCACCGAAGTATCAAGTTCTTATTCAAAATATCAAGGGTAAAAACTTGGCACAGGTTGATACATTTGCTTGAAGTGGGGCTTTAAAAATATTTAAATGCTGTCAATTGCATTACAATGTTGTTGGGTGGTATAATAAGAATAATGTCCTGTTAATTTTTTTTGCCACAGCTTTGTAAAACAATATTATGCAATAAGAATATAATATGAAATAATACTGAGTTTACAGAATATCAAAACACTTTAAAAGAAAAAAAACAACAGGTGCAGCAGTGCACTTTGACTTTTCAGAGAAAGGCTTGCTTAAAGGTACTTACCTCTTCAATAACTAATTTAAGAAGGAAACATTTTGTTGAGATGAACTTCTTTTTTCAGGAGCGTTCATTAGAGATCTTACAAAGGTGGGCTGCATCTGTTGCATTCAAAATAATGAATCTGGCAGGACAGGCATATCCCCCTGGCTTTTGAGTACTGCTGCCCTGGTTTTATACTCAATAAATGTGCTTTTGCCAAACCTAACAATAATATCTACTGGATACTGCCTTACAACTGGGCCTTGAACTTCACTTTTTCAAACCTTTGTTGGTGGGACACTGGTTTCTGGATTTGCACTCTGTTAGCCTGATGAACTAATTGACCTAGCAGGACTCCCCATGGAATTGCAGCTTCTGCTTAGATCATCAGGAGCACAATTTGTTGTTTCATTTCCTCTTCGAGTCCCATCAGGGAAATTGAATTGTGAAAAGGCTACCTACTGGGAGCATTCAGCCCTCATGACTGAGTAAGTAAGTTTATTTCTTTGGTACTGTCTTAATTAACAACAAAAAGGAGACTTTGTTATGAGGGAGTCTGCTGTGATTTTGATACAGCTGACTGACCCCCGTGGCAGGAGCACTTGATCCCACACAGCCTCTCGAAGCCGGGGGCCCTGCGCAGGTGCAAAGTTAACACAAAGCTCCAGCCAGCTTTGAGTGCTGCGTTTGGGGTAACTCATGAAGCGTTACCAGCCCGTCACCCAGCCTGAAGTCTGCAGGTATTAAATGCTTGGCAAAAACATTCCAGGGGAAGAGATCTAGCTTGTCTAGACTTAATTAGTAACGATAATTAATGCTATTTGCTCGGAGGAGTTTTTACTTATCTGTGAAAAGATACAAACCTTAAGAGTTTTCTGGGCTCTGCCATCATAAGATGGTGTAATGGTTTTATTATTAAGGCTGCCTGTTTTTTTTTTAACAGGACACACACATTTGCACATCTCTTGTTTTTTCTGGCCCTGAACTATATTCCATCAAAACATGCTGAAATTAAATGTTTAAATTTTTATCCTTGCAGTATTGGACTTATTTTTCACCAGTCTTTTTGAGTTCACTTTTGCGTACAGGTGAACAAGAATGATTTTATTTACTCAAAGGAAAAACTCCTTTTTTAAAGTTTAATGCTGACAAGTCTTTTCAGAATAACAAGTTCCAAAGCAAAAAGAATAGGAGAAATAATACTACAGAAAGCTGCCTTAGTGTGGAGGTGGTTTTTTCAGCATAAACATTCCCTGTTTTCAGATGTGAAATTTAACATTCTGAAGTAATAAGAATAAATTTGAAATAGTAATAGCTGTAGGTTTATTGTAGGAAGCTAAAGGCAAGGAAGGGTGGCATTAGATAGAAAGACCATATCAATCTGTATTCATAGTAAAAAGAAATTCACAGGGAGGAATCAAATTTTGTTTGTTTTACACAAGTTCATATTTCTAAGCTTATGAAGCAAAAGTAATCTATTATGTTATGCAATTTTGATTTCTGTTGATTTTTGGAGGTTATGGGACTGAGACTGGTATGGACACCAATATATTCTCTGCAGCTCAAAGAGGGAAGGTTTTGCCATCATGGAAAAGGGCAAAGCCATCAGTTAAAAGTTAGTGGTAAACACCTTAATTTTGTTTGTTCTGGTACCTGAGTTCAGTTTTTGGTAATGTTATGTTGAAGTCAAAAGTGAAATAATGCTTTCATTTTACTCAGAAAGCATATGAAGCACAGAAAATGTCTCTACTTTCCCCTTTATTTTCCTGTTTATTCGGTTTTGTTTTGGTTTTTTAACAATCTTTCCACATAGTTTATGAAAGTTAGATGTGAACATGCACAGAAAATACTGAAATGCATCCAGAGAGCACTTAACTTACTTGTTCATCACCATAAAGGTGATATGCAGAATGCCAACTGCTGTGCTGGGGGAAGTGGGGAGAGGGAATAGGGCTATGCAGTAGTATTGGTCTAGGAAAGGGAAAGCAGGGGTAGGATGATCACCAAGGCCAGCCTCATCTTTGTCTCTAAAAGAATTAATATTCCTGGAGAAGACAGAACATACCTTTCTTCAAAGGCAAAGTCTAAAGATACGCGTTAGCTTCTGGAACACAGCATTATTTTGCCATGCTTATTGGCCATAGCTCAAAAGAAAATATGCTTATTTGGACAACAATTTTCAGAAATTTGTAGATATCCATTCTATGGGTTTCTTGTTCATTCTCTTCCCCTTGGATTCATGGATTTCTTCCATGAATTATAAAGATACTTCAAAAGAGGAGTATATTTGAAAAATTTCTTTGGTTGAAAAGGTTGGAAAACTGCCGGTAGAGCAGAAGACAAGATTAGAACTTAGTGATGGCTGTGGTCTGTGGTGTTTGGTTTCTCTTTTTTTTTTTTTACTTGTTTATTATTCCAAAGACATGTCTGCTGTTGAGTTTCAATGTCTTTCAAAACAGTGTGATGGGCAGGTTTCTGTTAGTGTTAACACCAACTCCTCTGTATTTGAACCTTTTAGCTAAACAGATTTTCATTCCAATTTGTGGTATTTACAAAGATCCATGAATACAACACACAGGGAAACCTTCTTTTCAAAGGAGACTAACATCTGAAGAACCTAATTGTTGGCCGTGATCAAAAAGTTTTTCCTATCTGAGTTACACAGAACTATATGGGGAACACTAATCATGTTTTTGCTTACAAAAATGTTCCAATAATTTTCTTTTGACTTGAATGGAAATTACATAAAATATGACAATTCGTTGTCTTCCACATGAGGAATCAGTGCTGCAGAAATAACGCATATAGAATAATGATGTTCTATTTGTATAGAATAATGATATTCTATTCATATCTTATGGAAACCAGTGGATCTCTTGTATGAGAAAATTCACTTCAACTTTGGAAATATTAATGGGGGTTTTCACTCTCATAAACTGGTTAAACCTTGTTATCATCCCCTTCAAATGCAGCTTCAAGACTAAGCAAGTCTATTGTTTGATCAAGTCATTGAATGTCTTTTAAGATTTTAATTGTAGGAAAGTTGAGAAAAAATGTCTAGAAACTTATTAAACAAATCAGCCATAGTCTGAGAATGCATTTATATCAGAGAATCCTTTTTTCACTTGGGGAAGGTTGGTAATCTAGACTTTTTGTGGAGAAGGAGAATGTATATGTGTGTTTGCGTGTCTGTTTACACGTTTATCTATATATGAATAAAATTCACCTATATAGGCACACCATTTTTAACACGTGAAGCAAGAATTTTTGCCTATATCAAGTTATTTATCAGTTTTGTAAAAAATTTCATTATCTCTAGGGTTTGTGTGGGTAAACTAAACAAATGATCCCACTTTCTAGGTAAATAGTTAGCAATCTAAAATACCCCTTTGGGGTCTGCAACTCCTCAGGCTCAGTCTGTGGGTAAACTGTTGCATGTTTGAATGAGGAATGATGTGTTTGAAATATATTTAACTGTGGTGGTGGATACTCAGGGGCATGACTGGTCTTGGTGAAAGTTAGGAAAGACACTGTGTTCCTCAGAGTTATGTTGTCTGTGTTTCTGTCCCAGGTAGTTGTGTTCCTGATATATCTGTCTCTGAATGCTGGAAAATCTTAAATGAGATTGAGAAACTGGCTAGCAGTACCACAATCTTTCTAATAAAAGTTTTGTACATGACTTCTACAGTTCCCTGATGAAGCCACAGAGACCTCTTCCTCTTTGATAATTTGTATGCTGCATTCAGCATGGCTGGATTATAGAGCTGCAAAGTAAACATATAGTAAACTACAAGAAACCTCTACATATGTGATGGAATTTCCCAAACTGTCTCTTTTTTCTGCTTGGAAGAAATCTGCATGTAATTATGTTTTAATTTATGCCAGTAATTTTGAGGCACCAGGATAAGAGGTGATTAAAAAATTACAAAGGAAAAGTAAAGGCAAATACTTGCTATTGTATAAAAACAGACATTAATATAAATAATGCTATTAAGAAATCCAGTATGTTTGTGCACACAGAAATTTTTGTTGCCATAGTATTTAATGTTCAATTTTCATTTTGTTTTGCTCTTAAATCAGATACTTTGATCAAAGCAGGCAGGTTGCCAAATAGCTTTTTATCTTATAACAGAAGTAATAATGTAAAATATGAAGTAATTAAATTTGAAGCACCTCATAATGAGATGAAAAACTGTATTCAGAAGGTACTGTGAAATGAATTAATTATTGGTGTTTGTGGGACACTTGCAGTGTCTTCTGTGATAGGTATTTGTTCCTATAAGGTCAACGTCAGTTATGGTAAAACTTTTTGTTTCAGGTATTTAATGTTGGGTTGTTTGGTTTTTTTTCCTGTGTTGTAAGAGACTGGTATGTTGTTGGTTTGATAAAGGGAAGTCGAAGAGAATCTTTTATGATGTGTATAAATACATATTAAAATTGCAACTTCTTTTTTGTAAAGTATTTTTAATGTAATTTTACATTCCTCACCAACTCATCCTTAAAACAGGATCACATTTCTGCTAAAATAAAGGTGTGATGTATTTTTAATAAAATTACAATTGTGTGAATGGTAGTGTGTCTGAGAGGACTTTTAAAGTGTTACAAAGCCATTTGTACAATGTTTCGTTGAACCTTCCCTCCTGCCTGACTGGCCAGTGTAAGTTAATATAATTATGATTAGTTTATATATAACAAAACAACCTTATTGTTAAATTACACTACTCTTGAGATTTGCGATGAGCAGTCTTTTGAGACTGTTCAAAATAACTCTACTGCAAGCATGTTGTCTCCATTTAGATGTAACCTTTCTGTAGTGTGACAATTTTTTTTCCTTGGGGCACTGTCACTGGCTCTCCTTGGAAGGCTTTGGTCACACAGAAGCAGCCCCACATCAGACTGGGCAATGTTCATAATCTATGTTTTGTATAGGGGCTTCTTGAATGAAGAATATAGGTGTTCAGTCAAATTTCATATATCAAGCCCCAAAGATATTTTATTGTTTTGCATTAGCACCTAACTTCTAAGGTTTAGAAGTTTTGACGATTTTTAAACAAGTAAAAACAAAGAATCTAAATGACATTATTGACATAAAGATGATGAGGCAGTAGTTTCTTAGAGTACTTATTCTTGAATATTTATTTCTTTATCTTAAAAGTTGTTTATTGATTTTTAGCAGGGTTGAAAAAGAATAAGTTTAGAATTGGAAGAGAGAGATGTGAAGGCAAAAGGAGTTTAAATCTGTGTTTTGCTAAATTAGCAGCAGGTGTTGGTTTAAACTGCATTGTTGTAAATACAAATAGATTTTACTTCTGTCACTACTTAGAGTTTGCAGTGTGTAAGAAGGCATAGAGCTTAAGAAGGAAATATTCCTAAATTCATGAAAAGTAGTATGGTCAGAAAAAACTGCTCAAAAGTTTTTTCAATGTTTTTAAATTGTAGGAAAGAAATTTGTGACTCAGTGTTTGCGTTCTTTTTTTTTGAGATGTTGTGACTTTCTTGTATGTTTTGACTTGAACTGAACACATTTCTTTGCTGTATCTTTCTTTGGCGTCCCTTTAACAACTCCTGTTTTCCTTCTGTTCAGTCTCACAACTTTTCAGTACTGAGAAGATCCTTTTTGGTTTTCTGGAGGATTATATTGCATATCACATGTCCTATCCCCTGTAGCAAGATGAGGTTCCTGCAGATTTGTAAAGTGTTCATAGTGAAATAGGTAGTACTCACAGATTGTTTTATCTTGTATTTTCTTTAGTTTTGGTAGGTGGTTCTGTACTTATACAACACTGCTATCACTATTTCATCGATTAACTGATGTTTCAAGCTGATTGGGTAAATCTCTCAGATAAGCATTTTAACAAGCTTTAATTTAAACTCCAAATTACATTTTGATACAACATTAAGTACCAGTTGCTATGTGAAATAATTCTGTGTTGGGGTTTAATTTGTTTTAAGAATGCATTCGAGGGAAATATTGCCAGCATAATGCAGTGAAGTATTTTTAATCCTAGACATAGTAAACTGTGCTACAGCTTTCTGCGCTGATAGAATTTTGTTGGCTCCTTTGCCCAGATTTGCATTTTTTTTTAGTTGTTGATTAAGTTATTTTTCTGCCTAATTTTTGTTATACATATGTTAAACTGCACACAGACTTTGGGCCAGCACTAGAAAGTTATCCAGGCACAGCTTTGACAATGAGAACTGCATTTTGAACTTTTCCATGCTACCCTGTGGAGGGGGTCATCCTGGGATTGAAAGGAAAATTTGGTAACTGGACCTTCAGAGGAGAAGCATGCATGTCAGATGAGGGGCAAAGCTGTCTTTTTAGCAACAGTAACAGCAATGAAAGTAGGGTTGAATTCCTGACCATCTTTGAGACTTCTGGAATGAACAACTTCAATTTGCTTTGCTTCCTCTTTACTTGTTTTACTCTTATCTACCTGAGTTCCTTTCTTGCTGTGCATTTGTTAAGTGCTGCTAGGCAATTCTGACTTCCTTTCAGTTTTGGTTTCCTGACACTACTGGATTCACATGAAAAAAATACCCTAACATTATTTATAAATAGGAATATTGACTATGCAGAAGTAAGGTAAGTTATTTGAAATACATGTATATGGATATCTGGGTTAGGAATGAAGACCACCCAGTGCAGCAATTTTTAAATGCCAGCGATTGTTACTGATTGTCATTCAAGTAAGGGGGGAGGAGCTTTAAGGGAAGGCAGATGATTAGCAGAGTATTAATTTGGCCTAAAATTGTAATTGTAAAGCTGTAATGAAGTAGCTAAATGAGTATTTTTATCCATCTACCAACTCACCTAATAGCAAAGGACTGTAAACCTTTAACTCATATTTGTACTAATCCAATTCCAGGTGCACACTGCATATTTTTATAGTAATAAATATTAAGTAGTATATGTTTTAAAGAGCAGTGTGTGTCTTAGCATTCTTGGTAGGAAAAAGGAACTCATAAATTTTAGTCCTGGCACTGACGTTGATTCACGACATTGCTATGGGCAAGTCACTTAACTTCTGTCTGTGTTTCTTTAGCCATAAAATAGAAATAACAGTGCTTATTTTCCTTCTTCCCACAGGAGCTGAAAGAAATTTTAAATTTGTGTAACTCTTCAGAGAATGTTAATTTAATGTCCTTTTACGCTTTTGGCTGTATCCAAGATAAATATACCCAGTGTTATTTTTAGGAAAATTATTTACAACACTTTTACAAATCTATTCTGTTTGATATTTTATCCAAGTAATAATCTTTTCATGGTAATAAAACATGGTGTTTCCTTGTAAATAGGAAAGCTAATTAACTTGAGGAAAAAAATGAGCTTATTCCTATTACATGGAAAAAAAATTTAAAAAATCAATTTTTTGACTATTCCATATTTATAGACATCTACTTCTTTAGATGACAGTACTGTGAAATCACAAGAGTATGACCATACAGATCATTGTGTATACAAGAAAGAGGAATACTACCAATGCATTTTATGAATGAAATTTCTTTTCAGTTGTTCAGCTGTAAATGGATGAAAATAACATTATTGTTATTCCTGCAGATTTTCAAAGGATTGCTTACTGCTTACTTCTTTCCTGAAACATACATAAATAGTGAAGGTTAATTTATCCCGCAGCTGGATATGGAGGCAGGATCGGGAAGAAAATTATAGAAATTTCATGTGGGTTTTGGCACGTGTGAGTAGAGTAGTACTTTAGGGTCCACATATATATGTAGAGGGTAAAGGAAGGGATCAGTAAGATGTTGCAGATGGTTGCTTTAGCAGAGAAGAATTTGCCCTCTAAATGGTATTGGCTAGAGAATGAGAGCTGCAGACGCTTGAGGGGACATGAAAGAACAGGTGGAGCAAGCAAAGTTGCATTTTGAGTGGAAAGTCTACCAGATACACCAAATGAGATTACCACAAATGTTGGCCAAAAAAGAGCCCACCTCTGCCAAAATTAATAGCTTTATAATTCAAATGCAGTCTCTATTCTGCAAGTCACAAAGTTCCATAGTGTTATCCACTGACAGGTTGATTTAAGCATAAATAAACTTGGTGAGATGATCCGCGGCAATTAAAAGTGAGATTTTAATTCTCCATGCGACTAAAACTTAAGAATGTGAGAATAGAAAAATGTGGATCCAGTAGCTGAAAACTGGCATTCCACAGAATTGGCTAGAAGAATACTAACATCGTAAGCTTATTAAATTTCAGGAAATAAATTTTTTTCAAATCTTGATTTATACACTGAACAGCAGTCACTGGAAAGAGTGAAAATCACCTTTGTAGAAGAAATACATACATTTTAAGATTTACTAAGCTGAGTGTGTCAGGAAATATACTAATTTCTATAATATACTAACAAGATACTAATTTCATTGTGGGGGTAAAAAAGGGAGGAAGAGATAGTCAGCATGGCTTGATGAAAAGAGCTTTGTTGACTGGAAAGGCAAGCTACTCCATTAGTTTTTTAAAGAAAAGGAGGAGTGAAGGTAAAGGAAGAGTAATGTGTGCTTATGATTTTTGTTTAGACCAGTTTATAAAAATCAGGATTAGGATATTTAAATTAGGTTTCAAAAGAGATGTTGCAATATTTTTTTCTCATAATTTCCTGTAACAGAAGTTTGTTAAATTGTGTCTGGTTACACCAGCAGAAATCTAGTCAAAAACTATTGCTGAAAACAGTTTGTGTCTGTGACAGAAACTAAAACAGGAACAGATTGAGAATGCAAGAGAGTGGATGTTTTTGTTTTTTTCTCATTCTGTTGCTGTTTAAAAAAAGGTATTTGAACAATTTTGTAGAAAAGATTGCATTAATAAATACTAAGAAGTGTGGTGTTCTTGCAAGGTTATGTGTAGGAGCCTAAAATTAGCTGCTGTGATTAATCCAGTATAGGTGCTGTGAATCAGAGGGTGAAATCTTGGTTCTATTGAATTCAGTAATAGAAGTCCTGTTGAGTGCATACATTTAAAGGCTTCCCAGATTAGGACACTGAAAAAATATTTTAAAAATTTGAACATCTATCTGTAAGTTATCATTTGATGACACACTTGCAGAATGTCAAAATTGGCATGTATTTGAATGTTTTACTGTACCAAGGTCTGCATCATCTGCTGTAGGTTAAATTCTTAATTGTACAACAATTTTCTGTAGCTCTGAGAATTGCACATTGAAATCATTGCAAACAGGAAACATTTTAATCCAGTGTCAGTCACCACTGAAAGTAGAAGGAGGGAAATGTTTGTGATTTATCTTTGTCTGGCCTAACTGAAGTGTGAAACTATAACAACCCTGAACGTTAAATCTTGGTAAAGTTCCAGGTGCATGGGAGAAATGCATCATTTGGGGTAAAAGACATCTTAAAATCTGTAAAATTTGACAATTCTTGCTGAAAGTTTTTGGCGTAAAGTCATATAATACTGGCAAAGGTCAGTCTTAATTTTCTAGAGGGGAGCCCTAAGGAAGAGTAAGAATGAACTGAAGGGCCTTGTAAGTCCTGCATGTGTTCAGGTTTTCTGTCTAGTTTCATGACTATAGGTAGTTCTGAGAAGTTACTTCTAATTAAATTGACCCGTGATGAGAAGAAACAGTTTAAAAACAAATCCCACAATGTTCAAATAATGGGGCTTCAGCATTACTTTGTTCTTCTTTTAACTTGTAATTTAAGAATTTTAATTTATTTTCTGTTAATATATAAGCTGACTTCCAAGGAAAAGGCAGTTCAAATGTGTTGCTTTCATTATTTGCCTTAAAGTCGATTAACCACAGTCATGAAACTGGCTATAGAAAGAAAAAAAAAAAAAGGCAGAATAATTCAAATTGCAGACCTGATTCTGCAATTTTTGTTCCTAGGCAAAATACCAAATTGCATCAAGGGAAGTTTTCTATGTACCAAGATTAAAGATTATATCCTAAGTCTGAGTGGAAATAAAAGATCATAGAAATGCTCTATCAGTCCTTTCCAGCAAACCTTTAATGTCTATCAGCGTTAATATTGTAAAATCAAAAGACAAATGAAAGTTTATCTAAAGAGAATTTTTGTACTGTCATGAAAAGATGGAAAACAATTGCTCATACATCTGTAATGGAATTTGGTTGTTCATGGTAACAGGAACACATACAAAAGATCCATGCAGCACATAATTTAAACTTAATTTTATGGATGCAGGAAAATGTCCTTTGAAGTGATCTCCATAGAGATTCTGTTTGGCATTCATAATATCTTATAGTCATCTTGATGTCTTGCTTATCTAGTGCCTAAAAGATGTCTCATTGGGATTTATTAAAATTCTGATGGCATATTTCTGTCCATAGCATTGGTTGGAATTATATTTTTTACGACCACATGTAATACTTTATTCAAAACTTCTAACCAGTATTTTAAGTTTCTTTAGAATAATTTTGAATCTTTGAAATATTTAACGATGAAAATACAAACTGAAAGAGGATACAGATTTTGAAAATTTTTTTTATGATACTAATGCTGTCTTCCTTTAAGGGCACTATTTAAAGCTTTATTTCAGGCAGCACTCTTTTCAAATGTGTATTCTCAAGTAATTCGATAACTGTGACCAGGTTTGGGCTCTTCATTAGAAGAAGATCACACCACAGTGTTTGGAGGCTGAGGCGCATGAGGCAGAGGGATCTGGGTCTGGTTAGCATGAATAAGAGCAGGTGGAGGCAGACCTTGCTGCTGTGTGCAACACCGTCATCAGAGGATGCAGAGAAGACAGAGCCATGCTCCTCTTAGAGCTGCACAGCAGTAGAACAATAGGCAATATAGAAGATGAATATATATAATTCTGATTATGTAACAGAGGGCAAAAATTCACCATGAAGGATGGCTGAACACTGGAGCAAGTGCCCAGATTGATTAGGGGATCTCTTTCCTTGGAGGTGTTCCAAAACCTAACTGGATGTGGTCCTGAACCACCTGATCCCTGTTTGAGCAGAGAGTTGGAGTAGAGATCTCTGAATGTCCCTTCCTGACCAAATAATTCTATTTCTATAAGCTGAAATAATAGAAAACAGCACTGGAGAATGTGTTAAGTCATCTAACTCATTTTACTTTGAGGTGAGGACTTCTCTTTGCTGAAACTAATTAAAAATAACAAATTTTAGGGTGAAATATATTTATATTATGTCAAAACTATATTCTGTGTATGTCTCACAAGACACTTAGGTCATTATAATTTCCAAAACTCCTCTCTTCCTGTGTATGATTTCCAGAAACCCATATGGTTGCAACCTTGCCTGTGCTATTCCTTCTAAAATGGACATTTTTCAGTATATTCAGAATGTACAGTTTCTGCATTTGTTATGACTGGTTGCTAATTCTTCTCCAGGATGAAATTGACAAGCTAGAGACTGAAGAAATCATTATCTTTGTATTGCTTGCCCATTCTTCCCCACACTTAAGCATCTTACCTATGTACATTAAATAGCATTCTAAAGATTGGAGATGCAGTCGTAGTATTTTCTGCAGAGAAACAAATTCTGGTTTTTAATTTAACTCTTTGAGAGGATTCTTTAACTCTTCTTTCACAGAAATTGATTTTGTAAACAGTTTTTCTTTATTCCTAGCACATTTAATTTGTGGGCAGTTGCAGAAGGCTTTACTAAACTCCCTCCTTGCAACTGTTTATAAGTAAGCTGTTTTATGGATTACATCAATTGTTATGTAACACCTGAAGTCAAGAATAAATTTGAAGAAAATTGTAACAAATGGATTCATGGCTGAAGACTGACTTAGCAAGGACTGTAGAATACTCATTTGAGTAAATAATTTTTTAAGTACAATTCTGTCTGGGTAGATCTGAAATTTATTTAGAATAAGAATTTTAAATTTACAAGTGCATTTTCATGAGGTCTTGGAGCAAGATATTTTTGAGCTATTGTAAATGTACGCATTTGCTGCAACATGCTGAATACAAACATACAGCTGCATCTGCATTTATAGCAAAAAAATCTGTATGACTACGTGATGTAGTTGGTTATGGTTCTAATTCTGGGGTCAACAAGTGCAGCATTTCAGTCTTCATTCTTTCTCACTAACTTAGAAAGCCTATGTCCTGTCATGTGAAAAACTAGAATTCACAGTCTGTGAACTGTTGATGGTGTGGGCTATTGGGTATCATATAATTGTACTGAACTTCAGAACTATTTTACGGTGCAGAAAAATGATTCTTAAATACTGAGTTTCTGTGTTGTTTTGTCCTGGGGTTTTGACAAGTCACTTCCTTGTCTTGTGATACCACTTATTCGTTTTATGACAATACAAGTGTTGCGTGCTCTGAGCTTACAACAATGCTGTTCCCTACAGTAAATCACAATAATTATTTATTCAGTGCCTTGGCGAGGAAGGACCTTTGGAATCTCATTGAATGATGACAATTTGAGAAATGCAACACCTCAATTTGTATCTTAGAAACCTATGGATCTTATAAAAATAGGAATATAATCTGGTTTAAATATCTGTGAAATTATGTACTACTGAAATTGATACAGGGAGGCTATGAAATTATTTCTAGACTGGAAAACGAGAAAGAAACTTTGAAACCAAAAGTGCAGGTCTCTTTCATTCAATGCAATAATTGATACAGAAGCACAAAGAATACACAGCCTGGGCATTTTTACCTAATCTTAATAAGATGGATATGATATTCCTTATTTCCAGCAAATATTCATGTGCCCATTACAAATTTAAATGGCCTAATGAGCACTATTTCAGTTAATTCACATATGTGTATAAGCAATATAAGTTTTCTGAGCCAAAGAAATAGCTCCACTGTAGCTTCCAGGGATTGGCAATAAAGTGCTCACTTTAAATATTTGGCATAAAACTCTTTCCTGCTCTTTGAAGGCACAGCAATACTCAATGGAATCCACTGGGATTCTCAGCCTTCTAGTTTTTGGCATCTGGATTCAGGTGATGAACACTCTGACTCTGGACATGAAGGATATGAAGGCTTATGTCACAAAGCCTGACCAGAGCTGCTGCTCGACCAAAGCCTTCCAAGCACTGCTGGTAATCATTTATGTCCAGTTTCCAAGAGGAACACTGAGAGCCAGATGTAAGATAACCTCCTGGAGACTGACATTTGGGGGATGATAAGAGAGCTGTTTATCCTCTTTTGGCATATACACTGGTAGAGATAAAGATGGGAACATATTGTACAAAACAACTTCAAATATAAAGTGAAATAAAATCGTGTGTGACATTTTTTCCCAGACAGTTAAAGGACTGAGGTCTTTATAGCTTCTTGGAAATCTGTTTCTAGAACTAATTCATGAAATATTTCACTAAGGGTGTCTACTGAGGTGGGAATTCTATTTAACCTATAGAAAAGAACTATAAATAGCATCCTAAAAGTGAATTTTTATTTATTTAAATCTCAAAGCATGTAAATCAATGAGGGGGGAGATAGCTCTTTTCTGAGTTCACCAGCATATACATCATAGACAAAATCGTGTTCAGTCTAAGAGGGGCATGAATCCTCTCTCAGTTGGTATTTTAACTTCTGATGTTCACGTTTTCTTAAGAAATACTACTTTTTGTTTATCAAATCCATCTTTTCCAGTGTCTTTTGCCTACATAGATATCCTATGAAGAATAATGTAAATTTTCAATATACTAGGGATTTAGAGAAAAGTCTTATTTATATGCTGAGAAACAGTCATGCCTTTAATATTTAAAATCTTTTTCTTGTCTATATAAACCTCAGTTAAATAGACCATATATAATTAAACAATTTATATAATTCAAAGGCATGGGTTTTTTCTGTCAAAAAGCGTGGGTTTTATTATCCTGTTAAGATCCCCTTTGTTAGTCAGCCATTTGGGTCAAGTTAAGTGGCTTTCACACATAAGTGATTTTTGCAAGCAGGGTAGAAGAGAACTTGCCAGTGTCTTAATAATTAGCTTTAATTATAGATACCACTAACTTGTGGCTTTACAATCACATTATGTTTTGTCTTTTTTCCCTTGCCTAGTCTTTCTGCTTTAAGTTTAGATATAAATTCTCTGAAGTAGTAGAATTTTCTTTTCATGGTAGATTTGTGCGGTGTGTAACACAGTAGAAACAGCTCTGATTTAGAGTTATGAAGGGTCAGAAGCAGATAGAAGTAGGAATATGGTATGGTTGTATGATAGTTGGGGCATATAAATAATTTCCACAGTGCACAATCTCACTGTTCCACGGTGACTTCTTAATTATCGTGAATTTGCTAATGAGGGTTTCTCCATGGTATTGATAGGCACTCTCCAAACAGGTACAACATAGTATTGCATGCTCAGAGAGCTCACACGAGGGGAATGAAATCAACAGGAAAATGCTTCCAACATAGTAGAGCTTCTGTGAGGATAAAGTCATTAATGTTTTAAACACATCTGAAGATTATCAGATAAGGGACATGATGTAAGTGTGAAGTAATAACATATGTATGTGTATTCATAATGTAAAATACATTAGCACAGTTCTGTTTCCATTAACTGTCTTATGTGTGTTAAGTATTTTCCACGGGGAAATTAGTCCTCGTTTCCATTCTGCACTGGCATTAATTTTTCAAATTTTATTTAAGGTAGGATCTGAGGACTATTCTCCTCCTGAATTAAAACTTTGATTTTAAATAGTTAAATAAATACATGTGGAATATTATTTTTGGAGAATAACGGTGAAGACTCTTAACAATGGCCAGGAGAAGATGTTACAAATATCACAGTTATTTTTAGGGGCAGCTCTTTGTAATAGGAAAAATAATACTAAAGATGTTGTGTAATTTAGTATGGAAATACATAGTTTGACTCAGTAGGAATTTGTCAGTGATTTTCCTGCTACCACCTTTCATTCCTACTTTGATATATGGGGAGGCATTCCAACAGCTTGAAGGGCCAGCTACACTGAAGTTATTTCCATGGACAGTTTTACAAGGGGATGATGCATGTGCTTTTCCCAATTTTTCCTTCCTCCTCATTCATCCTTGAAAAAAGGAGAAGAGACGTCTCAATGGCATGGTGAAATCTGAAGTTGTGGCTTGTTTTAGGGAACAATGTGAATTTTGCAAAATGTCTCAAATTTATAAGATCATCACCCTTTTGAAGAGAGTGCTGAGGGCTTGCAAGCATCTTCCAAAGAGCTGTTCCTTCTGAAAGCCTGGTATCCATGGTCCTGTCATTTTCCATCTCTTGCCTGAGAAGTTCCCTGGGAGCTTAGAAACCACAACCCTGCTCACAGCCTCCTTTTTGTGTGTTTTGTGGTCCACAGCAGCCTCTCAGCAGCTGTTTCAGTATAAGTTTATGCCTCTCTCTTGGACAAATTTGTTTATGTATTTGTTTCCCATGCTTTCCTTTTTAATTCCTCTAAACAAATACAGGAAACTTGAATTTATTTTCAGTCAGGCACTTCCAGGAGATGTAATCTAGGCTTCAAGGAGAAAATACTGAAATGTGGTATACTTGCCTCTTCCTAATAACCTTTGAGCTGCTGGAAAAATGTCAATGGAGGCCTAATTCTCTGCTGAAATGGTGTTTTGATTAATGACTTTGATTACATCCTCGTAAAAATACTGGAGTTGGATTGTTTCTCAAAGTTTTATTGTGACAATGGTTTGGACAGGTCTCTCTTTTTTGGTTGATGCAAATAATATGTTTAAGGTCCCTGCTGATTACACATGTGAGCAGTTTAACTATGGTCACATGTTGACACGCGATCATAATTTTGTCAGTGTTTTTCTCAGGTTCTTCAAGCTGGTGAATATTTGTCTAATCTTTGCCATTTTGGAGGGCCAGATTGAAGCACAGCTTGGTTTCAGTTCAACACCAGGAGCTCATATGATTCTGATTTAGGTACTCAGTGCTTTTAAGAGTTGTATGGTGGCTTGTAAGTCAGATGGTTTTCATTCAAGATCATTTCCCAGGCAGAAGAGACTACCCATTAGACTAGTAGACTCAAAGATGGTAGGACAGATCTGCTTACAAATTTTGCAGTGTAGATGCAGACTTTCATTAACCATACATGCCAAAAAGGTACTTCCTTTCAGTCTTCTGCTTTTCCTTCCAAGGTTTTAATTCAGCCCTTTCTACAGCCTGTGAGAGACAGGGGATCTCCCCTGTTTGAAACTTTATACAAGTTGCTAAAACACTAAAAACTATTGAAAATAGTATTTAAATCTGGGTGCTGCATCATCTTAATTGTTAGAGCTGGTGGACTATCTTGCATCGATTTGAAATATGTATTTTTAATTTCTGTTTCTGAGCCAATTTTTATGAAACTATGGAAAATAGTTCAGTCAATATTAAGTAAATCTATATACTGTCATAAGATACAATTCTTTTTTAACTAAGTAAGATTTTCATGTAAGTAATTAGGCTGATTGTCAATGACTTCACATGCAGTAGAGCTTTTAGTTGGTTTTGGTAGGTTTTTTTAAGTTGTTCAGTAAAATTTTTTTAAGTTGTTCAGTAGAAATGATTTCTAGAAATCAAGCACAAAATTCTATGATGGAAAATTCTGATTCATATTCCCACCATCTCACACTTCACAGTCATTAATTAGTTAATTAATTAAATTCCCAAGTGTGAAAAATCCTTTTTCAGAGACTCAGATTCATGTTATTCATTCTTCTTTACCCTCAAATACAACTTAAAAACCTCTGTGTTCTTGGTGTTATAGTGCTCTTTAAAATAGAGTTACAGAGTGAATTTTAAAATTTCCTAAACTTGTGAAGTAGAGAAGCCTATCACAATCATCTAGAGTATATTTCCTTGGAATTTTTGAATAATGTATCATCTCCTATAAACTAAGTTTAAATAAGAATAGTGCTGAGAGACCAGTAGCTGAAATCTTCTGTAGTTTGCTAGATTGCACATGTTTAAAGAGTTTGATATTAATGTTTAGAAACGACTTTTATTTCGTATTTCAAAAGCTTTTCTCTTTATGTATGATGATGTCCTTGGAATCACTAGCATACCCCAAACCTAACTCAAAGGGTTTTTTTCCTTCGTGTCTATCCGTTCAAACTTATTTAGCTGTATTTACTTGATTAAAATGTATGTAATTTATTACAGATTGAATCCTTTAGGTCAGTGCTTGCTAGGCTGGCTGCTGATGTTTGACACTGAACTAAATTTGAAGTTCAAAATGTTTTAGCAGGAATACTGGGGTTGAATTACGTGAGAGACAGGGTTGTGACTGAGCAGACAGAAAGGTGAGAACTTGTACTGATTGCAGTTTGTCTCTAGGTCCCTGCATGTGAAAAGGTTATAATTAAGTTAATCCAAAGGAATGTTTGTGACTCTCTATTCTCTTTGTTGGAAAGATGCTAGGTGCAGAAATAAAAATTATTGATTTTCACTCTTTCGTTTAGCTTTCCAGTTGTTCAAGTTGTGTATTTTTTTTGTAAATTGTAAAAATAAAAATTATAAATAGATTCGTTTTATTCTATTGTAGACAGGAACAAAAAAGCCTGATAAGCATCTTGTAATTCAGTAATGCAGTATATCAAATCTTCCACAGGCAAAAATTGATGTGAAGTGATCTGAAATTCCCCTTGGTGTAGTTTCCTATTTCTTTTGCTGTTTTTTAGAACTTGCACATGCCCTCGTGGCATATAAGACACATCTTTGCTCTCATTTCAAAACTCGTCGTTGCTTTGCTTTTCAGAAGCTGGACAGATGACTCTTATCAGAATCCAGAAGAAATTGCTTTTAATGTTTTGCTATTGGTATCCCATCAAAACTTCTGGCTGTCAAAGAAATATGTTAAAGGATAAATTCAGAATTTGGAGTTTGGTTACTGTCATTTGTGCATATTTGTCATTTGTATTTCTCTGATAACTTCAGAAGCATCACTTCTTTAAGAATTCTGTTGTTTTCTTTAGAAATAATTCTGTGTCAAAATTAGACTTGATTTCTTATGAAGCAGAATATGTTTTACAGTTGTTGAAGGTGCTAACACAACTCTGGTTGTTATTTTCTTTTCCTTCTCTCTTAGTATTAAAGAGTCATTGTGCTTCAGGATGGAAAGCAAGTTGCAAGGAACAAGATGTTTGCATTCTGTTGCCAGCCTGATGGGTAGAGCTCTGCTCACAAGGCAGAGCTCAGTTTAAACCATCACGTGGCTTCTGAAGTTGCTTGGGAAATGTGAGGGCAATTAGTTTAACATTGTGTAGATACAAGGGATAATTATGCTTTTGGTACTGCTGAAATCTCCAAAGAGCTTTCATACCAGGATCCTGAAAAGTTGATTGCTAATATGTAGTAAGTAACAAAAGAATTTATATATAGGAAAACAATAATTATTGAAAAAAAACCCTCATAAATTTTCTTAATGATATTTACTCATCACGTCTCTGTGAAATAACTTCCTATTGCTTGTTGGAACAGGTAATTGGGCTGCATTTACTCTGAAAAGTGCTTGGCTACCCATAAAGTATAGTTGCACGATTGTTATAATAGGTGCAGCATGAAATATAACACTTGTGCAAGTGACCATGAAGACATGATTGTTGAATAGAGGATTTTCAATCTTTGCTTAGTCAGTTGTGTGACACTGTATGATGCTATTGACGTCCAGATAAATAGTCTAAGCCTGCCTGGTGTTTAACTGCATGAGATGGAATTAGTATCCCCCCAGGAATGGAGGTCCCTGCTGTAATAGATGCCCTGATTTAAATCTAAACCCAGGAAGCAACACAGAGGAATAATCCATTAAAGAATGCCTGTTCTTTAAAGAACTCTGTTTTCTCTTCTCATTCAAGAATTGCTCGTATTGGCAGATTTGTACTGATGCTAAATCATTCATGAATTAAAATATTTTTCAAATGTTCATTAGAAATGGTACTAGTACTACAAAATCCGAATGGAAATGTAGAAGTTCACAGGTTGCCCTATGTTTACAATCCTATTGTTCTGAGAACATTTTGTTCATTATCTTTTAAAAAATGCAAATCAGGACTGATGCTTTCCAGGAGTTGGTGAATTGTGAACCAGATTATGAAAGCTAGTAGATATAGCTAAAACAACTTCATAAAATATAACATGCTTCTGTAAAAAATACCATATGTTAAGGTAATGGAATGGGTTCACTAAATTAATTAAATTTGCAATAACCAAACTTCAACTTCTTGTGGCTTTCACTGATCAAAACAGCTGTATCTAAGCCATGGTGTCTTTATTAAATTCAGATAAAACAAATGTTCTTCCTATATCACAAATTTCTCCTATATTTAGCTCTGTTACTGTTAAAATATCCATTTTACCATAATATATAGGAAATATGTCATATTGCACATTGCAATAAAAAAGGTCCGTTCTGTAAAGAAGTCGACTATTTGCTTATTACATCTTGAATTTGATGTTTCCTGTAATTATCAAATTCTTAGCTTCATGCCTTCAAGTAGGTTTAAGACCTAGTATACTTTTATAATTGAAACTTCCATTAGAGAGTTAAAACCTACATTTAGTTAAAATATAAAAATATTGTGAAACTACTCAAGACATTTTGCTCTTCTGTGACACTCCTCTTAACAGTGGCAAAATTAATAAAGAATTGTGGCCTATTTTTACCAAGCTTAATTAAAATCCCTAAATTACTTATACTGAATAAATTGTAAGGAACTTACTGTAAATGCTGACAACTTTTTAGAGTAAAACAATTGTGAGTCACTCAATAGTCTCACATAGAAAAGCATAGAAAAGCAGTAGTCTAGAAAGGAATTTTTATTTTCTTTTTATTATTTTATTTTCTTTTTCTTTAGTTAAAAGGTCCTCATTCCAAAAGCAGTAAACTTTTTATACTAATGATGTGTTTAAGAAATATAAAAGGAGATAGTTTATGCCGTGGACTACTGGTTAAATCCTCATAGTATATGGGGAGGAATGCCAATCAGAATATCCATGCTGTTTTTACTGCCTACGTCAGTATGGGAGGGTAGGTACATTTTAATTGGTTTCTTTAGCTGGCTGATACTGCTGTTGGAAAATTATGTGAGATTTATTGAAAGGTTTTAAAATAATCTGTTTTTTTTCTGTTAGTCACCTATACATGTTGATACATTTTTGAAAATGTATCTTTTTCTGTCTTTATCATGTGGGTTTAGTTTTTGAATGATCAGATGGTGCATAGAGCCAAAACAGGGGGAGAAGTGTTTTAAAGTATTATTCAGTAAGTGGACTTGTACACTAATGGATTTTCCTGCATTTCATATTCTGAAAGATTTTGATATTTTCATATTTTTTCACAATGACAAAAATTAGGCTAGAGGTTTTTTATCAATTCCTAGGGTCCACCCTGAACATTTTTCCAAACTGAAAAAATTCAAACTTCTGTGTTTGACTTTTTTGCGGGAAAGTAGAGGCTCCTGTGGCTGCCCTGCTCCAGTAGGTTTCCTGGGCTGAGGCTGTCAGGCTCCTGGCTGTGTGCCAGGGAATGCACGAAGAGATGAAGCACTTCCATGAACCTCCTATGTTATGTCTTTGTGCTGTTAGTGGAGAATGGGGATCCCTCCCTTAGGGGTGCCTGTGTGGTAACGCTGTGCAATCCTGGAAGTCATGGTCTAAGAATTTGTCCAAAAGCCAAATTAAAAAAATCTTCACAACTAAACAAGCACACAAAATCAACTTCATGCATACACTCCACCCAACCCCTCCCCACCTTAATATTTTAGTGCAACTTCATTAGAAGGCAATGTGTCCATTCGTTGACAAATGCTGCCATATAAGTAATATCTAACAGGTTCTCTTTATTAAGATGATCAGCTTTAGGTGAAAGTTTAGGTGGCTATTCAATAGCATTGTATTTTCTAAGTCTTAGCAATTTCTCATCACATTTTTATATGGGTAGAATTTAACTAAGGTTTTTGAGCCTGAAGTGGTAAGCAAATTTGCATGTTTAAGAGCTAACTGTTGATCCAGCTAATAATTTAAATGAAAAAATTGACTCTACTTGTGACTGAAGAGTGGGTCTGAGTGGTAAATTATTTCGAAAGTCTCTGGGTTGCCACTCTGGTCACCCCTTGGAAAATAGGTTGTGTTTCTTGTAATTAACATGAAAATATATAGAGCTTGTTGAGGTTTAAAAGTTGTCAATTAAATCCCTTAGAGGAAGAGGCAGTGAGACTGGGATAGTTGACTCTAGCTTTGAGCAGTTGTAAGTCTTCTAATACAGGATGCCTGTCATACTTCAGAGCAGGCTGTGGAGCTCAGGAGATGCCCATAGATACTCTACTAGATGCTCCAGTTTGGCTAGAGAACAGAGTCTGGATTGTTTCCTCTACTCAGAAAAATCCAGCATTTTTAGAGTATGCCATATCCTAATGTACAAATGGTTAGGGAACCATCCTGGTATTTGGGAGACATCAGTTCAGTATGCAACTAATGTGAACTGTTCTCTGACCTTGGCTAGGCAGCATGCCAGGGTCAGTCTGTGTGGATTTCTGTCTTGGCTTCCTTGAAACTGAGGTGCTAAATCCAAGCTGCCTTTCAAAACTTCTTGTATTCTCAAATGTGGCGACAGAGATAAAGCTACTCTTCTTCTAAAGGTGTCATCACCTTTCTGTAGACAATTAAGACTAGACTATCTGTTTTTTATCTGGCTGAAGATGGGTGAGATGACTCCCACTGCTAGTCCCTTGGTACTGATCCCTTTTTTCCCCTATCTTAAAATGAAATTATAATACTGTATTTATGTACTTTGCAGGATGAATTTTTATTTTACTGTAAAAGTATTAAATAGGTATATGTATATGTATAAATATGTATATTTAGGCAACATGGTAATGAAATTCTGTAAGTACTTATGATAGACAGAAAATCTTTCCTTAGTGACTGCATTTCTTCTAGATCTACAGTTTCCTGCCCATTTATCTAGATACAATTCTTGGTAGTTTTAATATTCCCAGTGATTATTCTATTCTCTGACTAAAAAAACATATTTGGCACATGGAATATTCCTGGATTTTGGGAAAACTGGCCTGGATTTAAATACATGAAGTTAAAACTTATTATGGTAGAAGGGAAAGTAAGTCTCCTTGGGTTTTCTCATCATCTCATAGAGCAGTAGCTTGGATTTGTAAACATAACTCCAATTTATTGTTGATTACTGCTTGGGATATTTGGCTACACTGTGAATGGCAGAACTTTCTTGTATAAGGCGATTCATTTCATGGTAGTATTTTTTTTTCATCTAACAGTCTGAGTAGGCACTTTAACCCCCTGATAAATTAAAATTAAAAAATAAACTCCTGTTGATACTCAGTGGGGATCCTCCAGTAAGTAAGGAAATCTGTACAGTACCTGTAGAATCTGAAATCTTCAAACCCAGATCTGATGTATGCTGAAGTGAGGCTCACTAACCTCTCACTAAACGCTGTTAAGGTGTTTTTAGAGAATGAAATGGGAGTCTGTGGAACAGAGACATAAGAGTTCAGCAATTAACTGTTTTGGGGTGTTTATTTCAGCAAAGTCAAAAATACTGAATATCCATTTCAGGCTATGTATGGTACAAGTACTGGTACCTTTCTTCCTTAGTGAGTAAGAAAAGTTCTCTGGTCTCACGATGGGACTGTCCTTGTCCAGAGAGTTATACCTTTCAGTAAACCAGTGGATCTGTCTAGAAAAAAGGAACAAGGAGTTGAGCATACAGCTCCTCCTTCAGATCTGAACTAGATCACAAAAAAAGAAAACTAACGTGAGGTATACACACATGAGGCTAAAGGTGTAATAAACAGTGCTAGCTTTAGCTTTCATTGAGGAGAGAATGCTTTTCTCTGCAGTAGACATTTTCTCATGACGCAGATTTTTATTGTTATTTAATGTTGGTTTTAAGTGTGTGGTGGCTTTTAATTTGTGTCCAGTAATAAAGCCCATTGAGATCTTTGTACCTATAAGCAGTTGTTCCTTTCATTGAAATCAGCTCTTGCCTTTTGGAACACTGCAGTACCCTTTTAAAAATGACATATATATTTCATAACTGTAAGGCAGTAGAAGATAGAAGTGTTGGCTTATGTGTAAATTGATTTGTATTTTTAAAGTACTGAAAGGGTTTGTTTGGGGTTGGTTTTTTTTTGGGTTTTTTTGAGTCTTTACATTGTAGGTTAAAAAAGCTGAAAGCATATGGTAGCAATTTTTTAACCTCTCTACATGAGATGCTTGTCAACGGAGGTCCATACGTCCAAAGCTAGTTAATAACAGCTGCAGGCCAAAGTTCTTTTAAGAGCTATTGCTGTGTTCCAAGATTCTCAAAGACTTTGAACAAGTGAAGTTGGCCACAAGGGAAAGCAGCAGGTCTGCATTCTGCTTGTTAAGTGAACTCTGTTTGAACGGAAAAAAATGTGGCTGAAAGTCAGAATTTTCATGCTATAAAACCTGACCATAAAATATCAGATAGGATTGGCTAGTAGGCTGCTGCAGTTTAGCCTAAATGAACCATTTGTGCCAAAGTAAAACTTTATTTTGCTGATTGCTTCACTGCAAATATTTAGGGGTTTTTTGTTGAAAATTTGGAAGGCTAATGATACCAATTTTTTTTTTTTTAATAATTCACAGAATCCCAAAATGTAGGAATAGTTATGTTTGCATTTACATTTTGTATATAAAAAATATAATGTACAAAGGAAGAATGTATGTGAAGAAGAAAAAATTGCGGTTCTCTTGACCTTATGGTGCTTTCTCAGTTTTATATTCCTGTCCATTTTTGCCATGTCCTTTTCAAAGCAGTAGTGAATTATAATTAAGTGAACTCCCTCTAGACAGCTTTCCATGCAGTTTGGAAGTTTCTTGGCAGTTTGGAAGAAGTCCAGCCTTAAATTCTGAAATCACTTTCTCAAAAGATATGGTCTGTATATTTTTGCCTATTGATTGAAAATCTTCATGGTATATTAAAGCCTTTATCAAAAAAGCTCTTTAGAAGCATTTAGAGGGAACAAGGCTGTCTGGCTGGTTATCTGCCAGTAATAAAGTATCAATAAACAATACTCATCATTGTTGTTCAAGTTGAATATAAGGCAGGATGCTTGACAGAAAATATGTTTTGTGCTCTACACCGGAATGGGGCTGGATCAAAAGCTGAGATATAAATGGATTTGTAGGACGCTGAGTGCCCCTAGGTGGTCACAGCTAAAAGTACAGCAAGAAAAGCCTCCTCTGTGCATCTGCCTCCTGCTGAGGGCCAGCTCACGTCTGCTGGGCACTTGGGCGCACATCCTGCCCACGGTGGCATGTTTTTGGGATGCGTTACAGTTAAAGAAGCTCTTCTTTCCTTTTGATAGGTCTCTGCTTTACAGGAGAACGTTTGCGTGGTATTCATTTTAATCGGGCAATTGCTGACGTACTGAAGTGGCAGTCAATCATTACTCCCACTTATGGCTCCAATTTAGCCCTTGTCATTGCAGTTGTCAGTATCAATTGGGGATTAGAGTAGGTTATGGCATGCACAGTGGATGGTCAGTGGATCAGTACCACTTTTCATTCCTTTCCAGCACAATCTTTTTATTATCAAGCTTATCAATGCAATTTTGTTACTGCTTTTCAGGTTTGCTATATACATAAAATGTTTTAGAGATAAATTGCTCCTGGAATTGTTTTGGGGTTCTTTACATTCCATTTTGCTACAGAATTTGAAATATGTGAGTAATTAAATGACACAGAAATGTTACCACTTCTGAAATACACATTTCTAAAGTTACACAGTCAGTTGTTTTGAAAACACTTATTTATATAGCAGTAATCCTTAGAGAAGATGTGCACTGCGAAATATACACAAAAACGTCATTGATTTGCCATTGTGAGGAAAGCAAGCATTAATAATGGAATTTTAGAGCCAATTCCAAATAGCAAGGTTTTAAAACCTAGTAATAGAATGCTATGAAATAATACAACTTACTATAATTTTCACCAGATAAATTATGTCTCAAATTTCCAAGTAGGGTGTGTGAGAAAAGAAACTTCGTATTTTATCCTAGAGTTAGGTTTTCACTGTCAGACATTTCTGTAGGGAAGGGGGGTCAAAAAATAAAAGGTAAATCTCTTACTCTCTTACTCTCTGAGAATTCTGGTGAATTTGCTTCTATGGTAACCAATTAGCCAGAGCTTATTACTCATGTAAAACAGGAACTGTTTGAATTTTTAAAACCTTCATTTGCAAAACAGCATGTCTAAATGATAAAGTTAAATTTCTTTCCCAAGACCACAAGTCTTCTTTGTAGGTGGAAACAACTAAATGTACAGTTTAAAAAGCAAGGGGAAAGGCGCTCCTAGGCAGCAGCATCCATCTACGCTAAAAGCAAATATTTGTTTTTGGAGCAGAGAATGGCTGTCCCCGGAGCAGCCAGCTTAGCAAAAGCAGGAATGGAAGGGCAGAGCTCATCTTTTATGGAAGTCAGCTAAATTTCATGCTCTTTAACATCAACAGTGACTGCAGGCTTTTCACTGAAGTCTGGCTCCTTCCCCAGTGTGAACAAAATAGGAAAAGTGATTAAAGTTCACTCAGCACTGGACGGCAGGAGGCAACTGCTCCGGTATCTTCAGCTGAGGGAGAGGGCGAGAGGGCTCTTTAATAAGACTTGTGAGGCTTCTTTGAAGAAAAGAAGTAGGGCTCATAGGGCCTATAGATGCCTACACTAACATCCATTCATTTCCGGTACTTCATATGGCTTCTTTGACACTTGTAATATTGTCATCCCCTTCATTAAAATGTTCATTATGAAAGGGGAAAGAGAGAAAATGTAACTGTTAACTGGAGTCACAGGTCAGCAAGTTCTGCTGTGAGCAAAGGACTCGGAGCTGCCTCGGATAATAGCAGCAGTTCTGGGGCAGACACGAAAGACTGACAGAAAATGAAAATGTGGACCTTACAAATTGTCCTGTCTTGTGATGGATGGGAGTCTTGAGCGTCCTGACAAGTTTGAAAAGCTGAAGTGCCTAGCAGATCTTCCCAGATCCTGCCTTTTGGCTTTTTCCCTCTGCCTCTGTCTCTTTTTCTGTTTCTCCCTGTTTTAAGTTGTGCAATCAGTATTCACACATTCTTATAACTAATAGGATTAGAGGGGTTGCAAAGGGATTTGAACAAGATAATTAGTTTACTGCTTAGTCCTCAATATAACAGGCAAAACCCCTCTGAGAAGAGGCAGACAAAATGGGTCAGAAAATGTGTGGGAAATGAGGTAAGGCCTCTCAAACACGGCTTCAATCAGCTACACCATTATGAAAGGATCCTGGAGTATTCATTCATTGCTGCAGACCATTGACTTTTTTGGCTTGGCCACCAGAGGTGTCAAGGAAAGAGACCTAGCTGAGTAGTGGGAAATGTTGCTGAGTATGAAGGAGCCTATTTCAAGTGCTTAAGTGCAATTTAAGGTTCTTTGCCACCATGTCACATAGAGCAACTCTAGAAAAGTGAAGCAGCCTCAAGCAGTTTACAAAGGTGAGGCTGTAAAAGCAAAGCTTCTTGTAAACCTTGGGGTGGATCACATCTCAGAAACAGGCATTTGAAATATTGAATCAAGAAACTTAATTTTGATTTAGTGTTATGTTTGAACCTCTATCTAGGAGTTGTTTAAAACATAAATTTTCTAGCAGTGCATTTAAGTGTTCCATTTAAATATATTTTTTCTAGTTTTAAGGTGTGCCAGACAGAAAAAGCCCCCAGATCCCGTCCCCCACTGCCCCCGCCCGGTGATACTAGTATGGTGCATGGATTACTAAGTGAGGGTGTTTGGTTTCCAAAGGAGTAGCAGTAGCAGGAAATGCCTCAAAGTTCCTGCCTTCTTTTTTTTTTTTTTTTTTTTTCCTGTGAAACTTGTATGAACCACCAGTGTGATCAAAGCTGCCAGAAGTTGTTAGAAGATATGTTGACTTGGGCCTGCCTGTGTGTGATAACTTAGAGGTGCCTCCTCTCCAGTGGAAGAAACAGCAGGAGCTTCTCTAATGAACTGTCCAGCAGCTCTATCTTGCAGTGTATATACAACCAGAGGTGAGAAGAGGTTAATCCATAGGGGAACTAGTTAGAAAAGCAAAGCGAAAAATACCAGGGAGCTGTATGACCAAAATTCGATTTGAAGATGGTTGCTGACACATTTGGTTTCTTTTAATGAAACTCTCCTTTCAATCTGTTGCTTTTTGTGTCAGCTTGTAAGTTTTAACATAGTTCACCTGTGGTGCAGGAGTATGCATTGCATGTGCAATACAGAACAATACAGAATGTCACGTTGCTTGTAGCAAATTGACCTCCTATTCATTTTAAATACCTATATCTTATTTCTAATGGAGATTAGATTCCTAATCTTGAGATTAGTCTCCGTTTTATTTCAGCATGGGGATTTATTGCTATAATCTTTAACTGTTCATAAATGGAAGGAAGACAAAGACATTCACTATTAGACATGTACATACCTGGCAGTAATATGAAATCCTTATATTGTAATCCTGGCTGTTGTGATTTTCATTGTTAAGCACATTTACCCAGAGGTTTATCCTGATTTTATTAAAAAAACCAGAACAAAACAGTCAGTTTCTCTTTGTTGTTCAAATGGTTTTTCTATGTTTCTTTGTTCAACTGCAAGCTCAGATGTCATCTCTGCCTCAATTGAGAATCTCTATTTTGTGTTGCTTATTACTGTATGTATGGAAAAGGAAATAATGCATATTAAAAGTATTGTGGAAAACAGACACTGTAAGATGTTTTCTGGTTCTTCAGGTCAGGCATTGTACCGTAGTTAACATTTGTTTTCATATGTGGAGGGTAATTTCCCACTGGAAGTGATGTGTCCCTAATTAAAAAAGTAGAATCAAAACAAGAAAACCCAACAAGGAGAAATTGGTATAGGTATGCACAAGTCTATGTAAGACTCTTCTTCCTGTTCTATATAAAAATACGCGTTAATCAGTATTAAAAATAGTAAGTATCTATAATGAAATTTCAGCTAGGTTAAAGGAAAAGAAAAAACAAATGCAGGAGAATAAAATACATATCCTAAAGTTCATCAGAACATTTATTTTTAAGCTTAGACTTAACACCTGAGTAAAGTCAATATTACCAACACAGAGACTTAGATTTCATTTTGTATCACCAGGCTGTTTTTAATGCTGGCTTTGAATCTGGTAATTCCTATTCCTTAAGATTCCAGTATTTTAAGTTCTATTTACAAGAGGGTTATCTAATACCTTTTTTCAAGTCCATATTTCTATATGGTTTTTTATGTTTGTTTAAACTGTTCAATTAATACAGCTCATCAAAAGAGTTCTGGATATATTTTCCATTCAGATATTCGTATAAAACATATCAGTGAGGAAACTTTGGCTTATTTTCATTATTTATAGATGTGGATGGGAAGATGGTTAACAGAGGGAAAAAGATATATGGAACAGAAACTGGAAAAAAACTACTGCAGATCCAGGGCTTAATTAGATATTCTGTATCCCTACTGAATGCTGAATTTGATCTTTTCATTTTCACAGACTGCAGACCTTTCATTCTCACCCACGGTCTAGTTAAAATTGATACTAAGGGAAAATATTTAAATATTTTTGTCCCTGTTTGGAGCAAATGTTTGTAGACATATCCTGATGACACCTTGGCTCCTTTGGCAGTTTTGGTGTATTTTTAGTTTTCATGCGTGAAGCACTCAGTAGCACTGCAGTTCAGCTCTCAGACTTACTCAGTTGCAAGTCAGGGATGAATCCTTATCTGTGTTTATTTTTCCAGCAAGATATATACTCTTCCAGTGTATATGTTAACTGCTTTTGATTCCTCCTCAGAATGCTGTTCTCAATAGCACAGTTCCTGTGTTATTCTGCAGGGATGCAGACCTGACACATAATTTTGAAGTGTAGTATTATGTTGAATGGTCAATCTTCCTGAAATACTGACCTTCCACTCCAAAGCTTTCATCTACCTGGCCACTGGAAGAGATTTCCATCTCTGAGAAAAATCCCTTGAACCTATAAGGAGTGCAAGGGAGAAGCATGTGAGGACTTTGGAGTTTCAAAATTTTTTTTTTGCAGGAGTAACTGAGAACTTGGCAAGATTCACCCCCATTCCTCAAAAAAACCCCCAAAAAGCAGCACCAAACCCCTGAGTTTTGTTAAATACGAATGATAATTACGTTAAGGACTTGCACATGGTCCAGTTGTCTGAAATACTAGTTTTGATGTCACAATAATTTGGCATCGGGCGTGATGAAAATTTATAGATGGATAACAAAAACCAATTTACTTATTTTTCTTGTTCTGTTTTCCCACCTGAGGAGAATTTTGTCTTTGTTCATATATGCTTAAATAAGGGAAGCCTGTAATTGAAATCTGTTCAGTGTTGCTTTTCTGTAAGTTGTTTGTGATTTAAAGATATATTTCATGACCTTCATAACACTAAACTTGTGAGTAGTTACAATGAATTTATTGGGATTTGAGCACATATGATAAATTGTACATACTTCAGTGCTCTCCTGAATTGGGATGAGATTATTTGTATGTGTGTGGTTAATAAGAGATATGTACCACTGAGGGTAATTTTCCATCCTCTGTCTTTGAAGGTGCTGTGCCATGGCCTATAAAATTCATATTGTCACAGGTCATCTTACAATGTGTAACAGCTTTACATTTAGTTGATAGTTAGGATCTTTGAAGAGTAATGCTTTTCTTTATTTTCTGAATTAGTGGGGATGAGAAGCATTCCCTAACTAAACTTCATTCCTAACCTATCAAAACTGGGGTTGGTTGTTGATTACTAAAGAAAAACAAAACCAACAGTAAAACAGCTAGCAAAACAAAATGAAAACTGAAACCTAAAAAACCCCCAACCAAATCAAACCAAACCAAAACAAAAAAAAACCCCTGTAAATAATCATTATAGACTTTGGAGTTTTTGAGTTGAAGATTTTTGAGTTTTGGGCATAAGTACTTCCTGGTTTTGTGAGTGAGGAATGAGAGGTAGAGGATTGGCTCAGGTATGTCTGAAGGGCAGGGGGAAGACATGCAATAAGTGGTTTTGCTCCCGCTGTTGGAACACATGTTCTTTGAAAATAGTTTCACTTGCAAGAAGCACAGCAGAACCTGACCTCAGACTTTTCTGCCTCTTTCCAAGACACTTTCTGTCTTGAAAAAGTTTCTTCAAAGGCACAAATACTGTTAACCATCTCTCCTAAATCACCTTAAACACATAGAATAGATAATTCAAGCAAAGTTGTGATTGGCCAGAATTTACTATAAACTTAGCTTTAAATTAGGGAAATCAAGTTGTGTGTTTCTCATGCAGTGGTTAGGAACCGAAGTAGGAAATCATGCTGACAAATGAAGTGAATGGAAACAGGAGACAGAGTTACTCTGTGATTTAATCCATTGTCCTAAATATGTTAGATGACTAACTCTATAGAAATTTTAGCTCTTTACTGCCATAAAGCTGTGACTTAAGTTATATATCTTTAATAATTCTACAGTATTTTGATTCATAAAAGTTGAGTACATTGGAAGGAGCTTAAAAAATGCATTTTAGTAGGCTTTTTGACAGATGTGATTTAAAAGCTTAGAGAAAGCAATGCACCTGTCACTTTTAATTGCAGAAAGCTTTCCATCTATTAACTTTATTTTGCCAGAGCTTTCAAATGAAAAAATTCCAGTATCTAATTTAATTTAACTTTCATTGGGTTTGCCAGAAGAGCAATTAATTTTTAGAACTTCCAGCTATGAAGTTGTGCTTCAGAAAGCAGTCTCTCTATCTTACATACCATTAAGTTTCATCATATGCCTGTCATACCTTAGGAACATCTTGATATCCTTGCAGAAATGTGGCAGTGAAATGTAGACATATTGTCTGTAGCACTAGGTAGGGTTTACAAATACAAATGTTCGTATGATTGGGTTATTCCTATCCATCATTAGATTGCATCTCTCTGGAGCTATAAGTACATCTGTGCCTGGCAGGCTTATGTTAAGGCTTATGTTATCACTGATGCATATGGGGCCCATGTGTCAGTCTTCCAACAAAGATATATAGCCTTGCGTAGGAGCAGGATTGGATATGCTTGTGTTTCAGCCTGTAAATCAATTTCTGGGACCTTTGCTACAGATGTTAGAAGCTGCAGGTCTGTAAAAAGAATATACTGTAACATGAACTGAAACAGAAGAATAAGCATGAGAAGGAATTAGCCATATGGCAAGAGATAGCAAGTGCAGTGGAGCTATGAAGAGGCAAATTCTCACACCTTCTCTGCTATCTGTGTAAATATCGTTTAAATTCAGTCACCTCAGGGCTCAGAGTCGGTCCCGTTCTAAGAGGGGATCTGTTCACAGTCAGTTAAAAGAGCGAATACAGATGCTCCTGCTGTTGTAAAGTTGCATGTCCTAGGATTTTTGAGCTGGCAGAAGTCTTTCTGAATTCCCTAGAAGTGCAAATGGATTCACACTGACTGCTTTATCAGAAAGCCCAGCTGTACAGGGCTGAGATGTTGATCTGTTTAGTGGCTATTATTGGTACAGGTGCAATGCCATGTGTTCTTATATTTAGCCTTATTTCTTAAATCCCTTTTTAACATTTATGCTTCAAACAAAATGCAGTCAATCAAAATATTTAAACATTTTATGGTATATTTTTAAATTAGTCCTTAAGCAATAGGGAAGCTTATGCATTTTTTGTTGGGGTCTTTACAAGTAAATTTAATAGTCTTTTTTTCCCATTACCATAAGTGTTCTCAGCCTCTCTGTGGTCACCTGGACCTCTATTTTCTGAAATTACCCATTTATTCACTGCTGGAGTGTGTAGTATCTTGTGAATGGAGACGTCAATGTCACCCTTGCTCATCCGGAGTGTGCCGCGCTCTCATTTGATTGCAATTGCTTAACTCATATCCCTTCCATCCAACTGCCTTTGTGTGCCCTCACACAGCAAAACACAACACCCATCCTCCTGAATGAAAAAACCCTCAAACAAGAAGAGAAAAACACCACACCCCCCCACACAAATGCCCTTTACCCTAATTATTAGGGCTGATTAGTGGAATTTTCTGGGTAGTTACTTGAGGCAAAGCTCCATCAGCTGCTTAGCAGAGTCTGGATATTGGTTGAAGGGAAAGAATTTAGCAATTTGGGAAAAAAAGGCTTGAGAATATACAGGTAGAGGAAAAATATCTGAAAAGGGAGAAGATGGGTTTTTAAAGTGCAATTAAGAGCAGCTACTTTTTGATGGTGTCAGTGGAAAAGTGCAGTCCTGGAACAGAAAATCAGCTTTGTAGACTTCAAGCTTAAAAAAATGTCTGAATGGAAATTATTCCTAGTACAAGCAGCTGAGCCTTTTTGCAAGTTTGAGAGGGAAAAGGGGGATAAATATGGCAGAAGTAGCAATAAAATTTAAGCTTTTCTATAAAAAATATTAAATTCCATTTTGCATGGATTATTTTTCCTAGAACATTTTAATGTGGTTTACATACTGGTATTGTGGCAACAGCATACACACAGGGCTGTAACAAGAAATGGGATTTTTCACATTCTTGAAATATAGAATGCAAGCACTCTGATGCAGATATTACCCATAGTTGTTCATCTTATTTTGCTATTGATTAAGAAATTGGTTGTGATAAATTCATTCTGTAATGGCGAATTTTCTTTTTATTACTTACATACATTTTTACCATTTTTACAAGGGTTTTCAATTCTAAATAGCCCCTGAATCCAGGTAGGATGCACTCTTCTTGCTTTACAGACCAGTTATATTGCCTCTTCTGTATTCTCAGCTCCTTTTTTAAGAGGAAAATACCTCTTGAAATTCTCATTCTTTGTGTGGCACTGAAAGGGAAAACAATTGTGGTGACAGAAGTTTGGGGGAAAAGGCTGGAAAAGTCAGAGAAATAGAAGGCAGGCTCAAGAAGAAAGAAAAGCCTGAAGCCCTTGAACAGAAACTTGAGGCTAGGCACTTCTGGGACGTGCAGCTAGAGTATTAAAGTAATCTAATCCTGGTCAGTGGGAAGTTTTACTTCCAGAGTACCTGAATATATGTATCAGTAATTGCCCTGAAGTTTCTCAACAATTTTTTTTTCTCCTAAGAGCTTTTAATTGTGTTAACCAGCACATAAACAGCACACAACAAATAGAATAAACAAAAAAATCCAGTCATTCAGTTAAATAATTGAGCTTGTTATTACTGTTTTATAGTTCATTGTCAGTGAAGTGGAAGATAATATGAACATACGTTTCTTGTCCTTTCCATTATTAGTTTTCTCATAGAACAGCTAAAAGCCCTAGTTCTTTGGTCCAGAAGCCCAGTGGTGCTAGTCCCTGTACTTACTCTTATGCAGAATAAGAAAAATACCAACAAACCAGCACCCAGTAAAGCAAAATAGTTTTGTGAAAGATATTACAGTATAAGAATTGACAGATATCTATAAAGAGATGGGTGAAGACCAGAAAAACAGTCACATAAAATTGATAAGCAGCCATGATGGTAGCTTAGCTGTTGTCGATTTTTTTTAAATCATCTGTGGTAATCCTTTAAATAATTTGCTTTGGATTCTTTCACTGTTTTAGCATAGTTTTTGGCACTGACAGGCAACAGCCTTAAAGCTTGAAGCATCAGTGCTTCATATATATTATGCAACTATACATATTGTATAAAGCTAAGACTGTACAATAAATCTGTCTTATCAAGCAATGAGCTATCTCAAGAGACAATCCCCAAATTGCATCATTTGACTCGAAGGAAGAGTGAGCACAGTGCTGTTCAACATTAATGGTCTGCAAGATCTTTTCTAGTTTACTCTTCAAATTTTTCCCTGTCTCTTGACAAGTTGTTCAAGGTTAGTTTTACTGTTAGGAAAGACTTGAACTACTCAGGTTATTATTAGAGTAAAAGTTTGGAGCTATACTTCATGAAAAACGTCCAGGAATGTAATTATTACTTGTCTGTATTGGAATTGCAGCTCTGCATAATGGGGTTGGATCAGGAATCCGCTCTGCTCTGTTTTGAAGAAACAGAAATTGCCACAGCTTGCTGAGTGATATTTCAGAAGAGAATATACAGGGTTACCGACTGTGTAGTGAAACTAGACAATGTACCAGACAACCTTTCAATCAGTTCCTGAAAGTGCTTACAGTTTCAATTCCAAAGCAGGTGAAACAATATTAAATATTAAAGACATGTTGACAGCTGCAAACTTCTTCTAAAAAGGAAGTTTTGTTACAGGGAAAAGTAGTGATAGATTTTTCAGATACTGTTGAAGAGGTCTTTTGGAAAATTAAATATGCCATCTCATCTATTCTTAATGTGAGCAGATCCCCAGCCAAGCCAAATGGATGTTTCAGCCATGCATATGCTGAGTGTCTAATGTGCCAGAAGAAGTGAAAGTTACCTGGCAGAATCTTGTTTTATTCTTTTAAAGTTCTCAACTTATAGTGCATTTTCAAGTCTGTCAAGTGTAATAGTTGATTAAAAATTAATCACCAAATCGCCTATCAGAGACAAGTAAAATGAAAATAGCAGAATCTTCACCCTTTCCCTACAAAGAAACAGTCTTTTGTGGCCTTGTATGAAAAAGTGACATATAAAGATTTAAGTTATTTTCTATTTTGCCTTCAATTCCAAACTGGTTAAAGAAAAAGGAGAGGGAAATCCACAAACAAAACCCATATCTGACCTGAACCTCCCCAGCACAATTTGAGACCATTTCCTCTTGTCCTGTCACTTGTTACCCAGGGCAAGAGACTGATCCCCACCTATCCACAACCTCCTTTGAGGCAGTCATAGAGACCAATAAGGTCTTCCCTGAGCCTCTTTTTCACCAGGCTAAACACCCCCAGCTCCCTCAGCTGCTCTTCATCAGACTTGTGCTCCAGACCCTTCCCCAGCTCCATTGCCCTTTGGACTCCAGTCCCTCAATATCTTTCTTGTGCTGCAGGGCCCAGAACTGAACACAGCACCGGAGGTGCAGCCTCACCATATGGATATACATCCACGTGGGTAAAAGTCATTTCCCACTCTGCAAACTGCAAGTAGGGCTGTAGGTCAACAATGCCTGGACACATCACAGCTGTGCTGCTGTCTTGGGCCCTGTTGGGGAATGATAGTGCTATTAGGGATGCATGATAAGCAGCAGTCAGTAAAATGTTACTCAGTGCCTTTCTTCAGCTTGACCAATTTGAGACTGTGGGGAGGATAAAAATTGTCAATTTTTTTCTTTGGGGGGTGAGGGGTGTTCTTAAGAGCTTCAAGTTTTTCTATGAAAAGGATTACGCTGAAGCCAAATTTGAAGTAGTATGTCAGTTCTCTCTGAAATTGTGGGTGGTCCTTTCCTCTTCAGGAGCTACAATGTGTAATTTCCTTTCTTGTTTTGTTTTGGGGTTTTTATAGTCTAAACAAAAGAGAATTCTAAATTAATTTAGTGGAAAAGACTATTAAAGACTGCTTTCCTTTTCAAAAATAATTTCTAAGACTCCAATAAAATACATGTGTGGTCCTAATACTCCTATTTTATTGCACAATTAGCATTTGCCCTGCTAGGCCACTCTAGAACAATAAAGAATAAATGGTGAATATTCTTAGGCAATTATTTTCAGTAGTATCTGAGTATACAAATTGATTTAAGTACACTTTTGGAGACACTGTAGAGTAGAATTGATTTTGTAGCCCATGGGTTAACTTTTCTGCCAAGACTGAGATTGAAGGTTTTGGCTTAGTCCAAACCCAAAATGTATTCCTATTAAAAAGTTAAAGGCCTAGTACTTGTACTCTGTGCTATTTAGATTCTGCAGAAATCACTAATTACTAATACTCAAAATTATAAATAAGTTGTGTATTATATTGCATGGGTATGAGAGAGTTTCTCAAACAAAAAAAAAAAATTAGACCTAGTTATCAGAATTTAAATTTTGGATGACTTGTACTAAATGTTAAGGTTGAAGGTACTGGTAAACTCTGGAGATCACCAGACTACCTGTACTACTATTGTGTAGTGCGTTACTTTTTCTCTTTTGCTGTATATGTTCTATACTTACGCATAAATGATCTCTCTTCTTTAATAAATAAATAGATAAAGTGGATTAAAAGACCTGCTGCTTAAATAATACAAATAATAGTATGTCAGAACTATAATAAAAAGTACATTTTGATTCTGTAACAGATTTATAAATGGATGACATTTAAAAAACCTCAAGCATTAAGAATGAAAGAAACATCAATGATATCATCAAAAGTGCTATCATTAAAAAATGAGAGATAAAAGTGGGCAGGGAAATTCAGTCTGAATATTCTTAGGAAAAAAAAAAAGCTGCATTCCTTACCATGGGAATTGGTGTGACTCTAATAATTCAGTCCGTGTTGCAGTGATGATTGCCCTGTGTTGTGAAATGTGAAATATTCACTTGGGCAATGTAGCACACCATGGCCCAGGGAGTGATCCTGCTTTGGCGTGAGAATAGGTTATGTGCCTACTATGTGCAGCATCTGAATCTCTAGGGAGTCAACAGAGCAAATGGAAATTAGTGATGCGGAGAGAACCTGAAACTCTGTGATCAAAATCTTTCTCATCGGTTTTGTGCTCCTCAGCAGGGTACTGATACATGCTACCGCTGATACATGCAACCTTGGTTTCCCCATCTGTAAAAGGAGGCTCATAGTAGCCTTCTCATACATGAAATTTTAATCCTCCTATGGGAAGCAGCAGCAATAATGGTTTACAGGACTGATGTTTGAAATTATAATTTATAGGTTTTATCTTTATAAAGGGATATATGTGCCATAGAGACATATTAGTCTGATAGTATTGGACACCTTTTGTATCTTCAATATGAAGAGAAATAGCTGCAATGATTGTTTTACTAAAGAACAGAAGGAAAAAACATTGAAATTAATAGGAAGTTAACTGGTTTATTTCACAGTCAAAGAATAATGGTGCAGCAGAGTTGTTGGTTGTTTGATTTTATTTCTTTGTTTGTTTTGCTTTTTCAGAACAAGAGTTTAGACTGTATTTTTAAGTATATATTTTTAAACATTTCCTTGTTCCATCATAATTGATCTGTAGATCTGCCAGGAAGCTATGCCTGCTAAAAGGACACGACAAGCCATTTGGGTATAAGATTATCTTCATGAATAAGTGATGCTGTACTGTAACTTGTTATACAGTAGCTGTATAAAGTTAAAGCCAAGCATATGTCAGTATTCTTACAATTAACTGGATAAGCCTCGCTTGACTGATGGGAAAGGTACTTAATTGTTTGTATATATTAATGTATTTTCTGGACATAGGATAAAACATGTTGTGTCATAGATTAAAGCACATTGTGTCACGTTTGTTTAGAAAGCTTGTGTTACAATCTGATATATTTCTGCCATGATGGAATTCCCAATAGGCTTCAGTATCTTCAGTTCACCTGAGCTACTAATTTTGAAGGAACTGTCTCTCCAGGTATAGCACCACAATGTTCAGTAGCATCTGTATTCTTGAAGACTTTTTACTTTGGTTTGATTCTCATTACATAGTTTGGAAAATAATTTTCATATATACTTTATCCTAATACAACAAAAACTTGTGGTTGTCGAAGCATGCCTCTGTAGCATTCAGAAAAGGTCTTAGATTAAATTCCTAGTCATGCTGGAATTTTGCAATTTAGGAGTATGGTTGTATAGTGATAAATGAAGTTTCATGAGCAGAAAAAAACCCATCTGTTCAGAAATTTTCCATGTTAACCCAAGACATCTAATACAGAGTAGAAAAACGTATTTATTCAAATTTTGGAAGTCGAAAACTGGCATCTTAGGAGTAAAATCCAAATCAGAGATCCATTGCAACATGAAAAATCTACTTTGGGGTTTCATTCTCTCCTCTTTGAATCGGAAAGCCCATGGCTATGGCAGCTTTTGCCAACAGAGGCAGCTGCCAGTGTTCATGATAATATGAAATAATCTTTTGCCATACTTCTTTGGAGACATATCAAGACAGTTGAAACTTGGGGCTGTGGCTCCCTTGTCTTACACTATCATGTGTCAGCATGTTCTCGCCTTCCATATCTCAGATTTTACTGCTGGTGTCTTCAGTGCCTCCCAGTGAGGCAGAGTACTTTGCTTTCCCTAAGATCAAAGCCAGAGGAGTAAACAATCGCTCTTAGGTCTTGCTCTGGAATAGCTTTGAGGTTTTAGATGATGTGCCTCGTTAATGTGACTGTGACTAGAGAAGTATCTCAGACCATGCAAGACCTCACAGGTCTTAATCAAGTCCAGGATCCGGTGAGTAGCCTATACCAGAGCACGTTTCACAGGCTCTTTCTGCAAGGAGCTCCTTAATGAATAGGTAGTGCTTGTCTTCTCCCTGCCACCTGTATTTTTTAAGGTGTACTCAGATACAGAAATATTGCAGGAACACTGAAGAAAAAGCTGATCATAATAAAAACAGCTGAAATGGACAGGAGCATTTGATATTCATAAATCAATTGTTTTGCTAGCTTTACTATTTTAGGATAATTGTCTATTTGATACCTAAAAAGAAGTTGTTACTTGTTCCATCAAAATCATCTGATTGGCCTAGGTGATAATTGTAGGTCCCTTTCAACTGAACTATCCTATTCTAAAATTTGTTGTTTGGTTTTTTTCACCATCTTTGTATTCCAAGTGAAATCCCCCATGTCCAAATACATATAATAGATTTTCAGTCAAATAATTTAAATAATTCTCATTCTTGTTATTTCTTTGAATGTCCAGTAGTCTCATGAACTATGACACTTTGCCACCTTGCGCAGGCATGGAGGATTTCATGCAGAATATAGTTAGCTAATGTTAAGACTGTTGTTTTCCAGTAAGAGAGAAGTACTTAGCAAGGCTTACTTTGTTCATGTCACTTATATGTAAATAATTATCAGGCTGCTGATTATGGAATAGCCACTTTCTGAGAAGTTTTTATAAACTGGTGTAAGTAAACTGGTAAGCATTCAATACTTAGTTTGGCTGAGTATTTCTGCCTCTTCCTTTAAAAATCAGGACACATTACTCATTCCCAGTACTCAGTATTTTGCAAAGTACAGGATGGCAGTACAGATTTATGATATCACTGGTCAGACACAGAGGGAGGTTAAACCATAGAGGAAAATAAAATTACAAGTAATTAAATTTACAAGCAGGTTTGCCATCTTCAAAAGATTTAGTGTTTCAGAATGAACAATGATTTAGCCACACAACAAAACTGTGATGCAGCCTTAACAGTTTATGATATAGATATTTTATGTGATGTTTCAATTTATATAATTAAAAATTGAGCACTCCTTTTTAAGGGTAAATAGGATATTCAACTGAGAACCATACATGGTAAGTAATAAAATAACTGAGATGTGGTAGTGTTTGCATTTTTTAAGAGCTGAAACATTCTATCAGGATCATTAATTTCAGGTTATCTCAGGGCTTTATCTTCAGATAAGAAAACAATACTGCATGTAAGTCTTCAAGGTTTTATCTTCTGAGAACGTGTTTGTATCTTCTATTGGTATGAATTTCAAATGTTCACAGGACTCTAAGCTGTGAGGTTTTTCCCTGATACACATCTCTCTACTAACCAGTAGATATGATAAATATAACTGTACCATTTCCCGCCTGTTCTTAGGAGGGATTCAGTAGTAACAAGGTTTTTGGCAAGGTCTTCCTGCTATTTCCACAAGTGTCATACATTATCATTACCCATGGATACTTAGAGAAAAAACCCTGCATACACAAAATGAAGCTGTTGGGAGAGGGAGAGTGGGGCAGAGGTCTTTGGGGCCTTTTTTGATGTTGTTTTTGTTATTGATTTTTTTTCTAGTTTGCTTTGTGAAATACAGAAATCTACATTCTTTTAGGCATAATGTCAAATTAGACAAGTTCAGTTGCTTTGTCAGAATATCCGAATTAAATCTTTAATCTTTGGAATTTGGTTTAAAAGCTGAGGCATATGTGCTTATCAGAATCCATTGCATGTAAATTTCCTTTATCCAGTTTGTTTAAAAAGAAATTTTATTTTACAAAAGCACGTAATTGCAGAACTTATTTGATCATGGATCTTAGAGAATCTATACTATTTCTGGTTTTATTGATGAGTTTGAATACTTGGATAGACTATGTTAATTATAAAAAGTAATTATTTAGATGCAGCATATTTAGTCTTTGATTTAGAAAAACACACCTGATCTTCTAAGAGAGGAAAAAGTAGTATGCAAGTTTTTCAGAACATTGCTGTACTTGGGCAAAAATTCAGAAATCTTTGTGCATTCTCCACTGTGTATCTTCATTTATAGTGGGATTTAGCTTTGTTTGGTGTATGGGTTTGGTTTTCCTTTTTTTTACATTTGAGAAAATGAGGTTGCAGCCAGATATTACAACTCAGAAGAATTCTTGACTTATATACATCTTAAACTTATCTGAAACAATCTGCTGTACCCAGGCTGGTTTGTGCATCTAGAGCAGCAGTGATGCTCATTTGTGCCTCCTCTAAAAAATCTCTGTCAGCTGCTGCCAGTCTAACTCACCCAGGTGGCTTTTGGTGCAAATCTGCCATTTAACCCCTGTATTACCTTTTAACTTGAGGAAACAAACATGAGAGTTCTCCTTGAGAACATCTCACATTCAGAGAGACTGAAGTTACATGTGGCCCTGAGCACAGGTTTGGTGATGCCGGAGCAAGGAGGAGTGGTGGAAGCCGAGGAATGAAGGTGCTCTGCCCACCACTGCATGACATAAATGAGGCTCACAAAGTTCCGCCATGGAATTTTCTTGAAAGCTCAATGTCTAAGGTACTCCCTTTAATAACTGGGAGTGTATCTCTCTAGGAATTATATAACAGAGTCAAGAATAATTTAGTTGCAAGAGGCCTCTATGACAGCTAGAATCTGCATAAAGATGAATTTGTCTAAACATCTCACTGGATCATTGTGCTCTAAAGAAAGAAATTGTCAGATAGCCTTGGCTTTTTCACTCTAGTTGTATTTTTAAATTAATTCTGCTGTTTCAGAGGTATTCTGGATTTTCATGTAAGGTCTTGGGCTGTAATATTAGTGGAGGATAATTTGTTCCAATTAAAGTATCTTGGTCATATTGCTGCTTTCTAATGCGAAGCAGGTTCATGCCTTTTTAAAAAAAATACAGATCTTTTCTTATAAAAGATGTTTTGTTGTATCCTGGCTTAAATGTTACTGAAATGCTTAGACATTCTTTCATTTTAGGGGTATCAATTGCCATCATAGAGTCTCTGTTCAAATGCTGCCTGTTTTTGAAATGGAAGATGAAGTCCACACAGTTATTAGTGCAGCAATACAATGACCATCAGGTTGAAAAGGGGTTTTGCACCTTTCTTCACTACAGAATATAAGTTGCAAAGTCAAATCAATGTAGTGTAATGGCCTGCAAAATTGTCTGGTTTAATCTACAAAATAGATTTTTGCCCCATTTGCCCTGAAAGTCACAATGCACCTTGTGCTGCTTGTGGCCATTTTTGTGAGCAGTCTAAGAATTGCAGTGGAATGGGTTCAGTCATCAATAAAAAAGACCACACACAGCTTCTGAGTAGTGAAATGTAGGTGTAATTTATGCAAGAAGAAAAAGTTGGATGTTTGTTTAAGCCCCTCAAGGTTTCTATGAAGAAACCTTTTTACACTGCGCAGATGAAAACTTGAAGCAATCAATAAATAACTACTAAAAATTTTCCTGCTATAAGGAAAATCATATTTTTTTATGAGAAGTAGAATTTTGCAGTGTAGAAATGAACTTACACTTCTGTTAGAGAAACAGTTCAAAGAAAGTTTCAGAAACCAGCTGATACATTGCAAAAAAATTACTTTTGGAAAACAACAATTGCCAACCTTACTTAGCTCTGCATATTTAAATGGATGCTTTAAACAATGCCTTGTTCAGCAAGGTTGGGAACCTTTGCAGTCAAGCAGTTTACATTTGAAATGAGCTAAAATTACCAGGGAACACTATACTTCAGTTTTCTTGAGCTTGTGCTACATGGAAATGGTGTTGACTGTGCGGACCCAGCAGAAAATCTAGCATGCAATTAATTAGTCTTCTGTCTTTTGCACATCCAGCCTAAGTGTATTGTCTGTTGAGGAACCTGGCACAATAGCTGTCCTTTAAGTCCTTATGTTTGTGCCAAAATTTCCCACAGAAACAAAGATTTTGACCATTGATATTTTCTATTAGTTTTTTAAAATAATTTGCACTTGCACTGATGGCCTCAGTATTGCTCATCTTTCACTTTTTAAAATTCTATAAAATGGTGAATGATGATGTTATATCAAATGCCATGAAAAGCTTGATGCACTGTTACCCATTATCTCCTCTAGTATATGAGTATGGCAGTGGCTTACATAGATACATACATATATCTGTGTTATAAACTCATCATTGATCATGATACAAATCACTACTGCTAGCTTAGCCACTTCACACATAATTTTTTATATAGGTAAAATGTATTAGTCAATTAAGCAGAAGTGTAAATATAGATATTTGCATTTTATGCTTATGAGGGAATTTTTTTCCAAGGAAGTAGGCTGTTAAATCATGTTACCGTAACAAATGCTGAAGGCTGCTTTTTCATTCATTGCCCCTGAATTTATTGTCAGAGCAGTGCAGTCATATCCCATTTCAAGATTACTTAGGTGGCTTGAAAATTAAATCACAGCTCACAAATTCTCTTTTTTCACACACGGTTAATAATACTAAAATTGGGTCTAGTTTTAAGTATACTTCGTAAGATATTGCAGTGCAATTAGGTGCATGAACTATGAAAGATTTAGTAAATAGAAAGTGATTTTCCATAAATTAACAATGAATTGGATAAAACAAAATTGCTGTCAATGTATGTGGAATTATTTTCAAAATAATTATATTGATATAAATTTTGTTAAAGTTGGGCATCATGGGGTTTTATAAAGTCCTCAAATTTTTTTTTTTGTGAGTTCATAAATCTGAAAGATCTTCAGGAGTGATTTCTCAGAACTGGCAATATGAGCCCATGCTAGATTACATTTTAGAGAAAGAATATCTCAAAAGCACGACTATTTATATCTAATCAACTAAATTATTCTTGCTTGTTCACTTACTCTGAGCTAGATTTTTTTTTGCTGTGCACAGTTTTGCAATGTTTCTCTAAAAACTCTATGAAAAAGGCCCTCTAAAGATGTCTCTAAAGCTCAAGACAGAGAAACTTCTGTTAGGAGCTGGATTGCATTTGATATGCTTTGGAGTGAAGATCCTGGATTGGTTTTAGAAAAATGAAATCTAGTTAACCACAAGAAAACTGCTGTGCAAATGGACTTAAAATCCCTCTGTAGATACACGTGTATGCATCTGATTTGTTTGTACATTTTATTCAGATGCTTAAGAAAGCTTCTTCATGTAATTGTGTTGCCCATATTGTGTACAGATAGGTGCATCTCGGAGGGCTTCCAAAAGAAGATCTTATTTCATAATTTTAGTACAACGAAGTAGATAAGCCCCTTTGCAAGACTTCAAACATTCATGTACCGTGTGTGATAGGTGTATTTGGTCCAGGGTAGCAAACTATTGTCTGAAGTGAAACCTCCAAACTGCATGTGGTATAGATACAGCAATACTGACTTTAACGTATTGGTCATCTTCTATTGCAGTGCATCATTGTTAATAGTGCATAGCATAAATGGAAAGTTCTGGATCCTAATTTGCTTTTGTTTCTTTCTTTTTTATTTTCTCTGTGTCTTCTGCTACTGTCTTCAGTTCACTAGATTTTATTTCCAATATTGACCTGTGAAGGCCAAAAATATGTCTGGTTTTCAGAAAAAAAAAGGGCTGTTTATTCATACTGATAGCAAAAAACCACTACTGAATAATAATTTTATAAGCATTTTAATAATATTTCTCTTTTGTAAAAGACAATAGTTTCAGATAGCATGGTACAGCTGATCATACAGGGATTTGGGGAGGAATATTAGATATCTGCTGCAGAATGTATTTTAATTCCTTCTTTTAAAATATATGGTGCTTGACACTCTGAAACAAAAGTCAGAAGCATATTGATCTCAGATATTACACAGCTTCATTGTTGTTTCTCAATAGGTCACTATTTGTTCTTTTTGCTGGATTACAGTCTTCTTTACATAAAGCTGAATATACTATCAAACAGGGATTTGCAATGGTTGAAAAGTGAAAACACTCACTTCTGCTTTTTTTTTTTTTTGGCATATAAGTTGCTATTTTTAAAGGAACTACTTAGTGCAACACAGATAAACTGTTTTGACTATTATTGCTACTTCTTCTTTTCAATTACAAATCAGTTAATGTAATAAAATTACCTTCATTAGAAATACTGACTGAACCATAATGGCTGAAATTATTTTCTTATATTTCCTTTTTGTTATATGCAAAACTAAATATATATATATAGCATTTTTACATTTATTTTAATTTTTTTTTCTTAGTGATCTTAGTGAAAATCAGATTCAAGCAATACCAAGGAAGGCATTCCGAGGAGCAGTAGACATAAAAAATCTGTAAGTATTTCCTTCTTTCCATATATTCTGATGATAATACTTTGTTGATACAGTGCTATTTCATTGTATCAGATTTTTTTTTTCTAAGAACTGTTACAGCTACATAAGGAATCTCTGCATAAAACCGATACCATTTGCTTTGGCAAAATACTTTAACACATCTTAAACATCCGAAAATTGCCTTATGGAAATGTAAAACACTGAAATAGAGTTGAAGACAACATGGCATTATAACTATTAGTTTATAAAACCTGAGTTTAATATTTGAATGTCAGGCAATTTGAAACATTTTATGGCTTCAAGTGGAAAAAATCATTTTGCCTTGGTTTTAAAAGTTTGCCTTTTGTTTGCTTGCATAAAAGAAAATCATGCTATTATCTAGTTTTGCTAACATATGTTTTTATACTTGTGTGACTATTTTTCTTGCTCAGTTTTCTTCTGTTGTCTTTTCTGAAAGAAAGACACTTTCCTGGAGATAGTGACCTTGATGTTCACGGGCAGGTTTTGTATTCTTATGGTTTCTAAATGTGGAAATACATGAATTTCAAGACAAAGCAAAGCAGTGACTTTTCAACTTTCTGTTCAGAGTGGTAGGTCAGTTCAGTGGATTGAACGAGTCAAGCAACCTGAAGACTGTTCTGAACTTCTGTAGCAGGAAATCAAATGTCATGCTCTCAAAAGCTATAACCCCTGCTGTAAGCTAAGGACTCGCCACTTATAAACAACCAACAAAGACAGAGGACATGCAATAATGTGTTTCAGAAAGACTGTGGAGCTTCCAGTGTGTGATGGAACTGTGAAAAAATATGATTGCTAAATTATGTGGCATCAATAAATATAGGGAAATATCAAATCATTATAGGAGGCTTTCATGTAATTCCTGCTGAAATATTTTTTATTAATTGAAGTTGCCAGTTTTAAAAAAGAAAGACAAACTTTCTAGTTGTACTGCTTTGTAAACACAGTGCTCTGTGATTGTAAAGGGAGGGTTGTGATGTATCCTCAGTAGGAGAGGATGGGACAGGAAGCCCTTTGCGTTTCTGTCTTTCTGTGATGGACTCTACTTCATTCTGTTGCCTGCAGCACTGCACACAAATTGGTGAGGAAAATGTCTTTTTAAGATTTAGTGGAATGCCGAGAATTTGGCCTACTACAGTTCTTTCCTGCTGTGAAATTCTATCGTACCTCAGTGGAAAAAATTATTATGTTCAATTCTATTGTGTTCCTAAACATGCAAGTGCTTCTCAAAGTAGCTTTGGTACTTTGGTTTAATTGACAGGTTATGAGTTTTTTTCAGAACTAGTCCCATCACTATGCATGGTGAAAAAGAGGTTTGGCTACAAGAAACCTGCATTTTTCTGCATGATCTTTTATATTTGAAAATTTATACAGCTACAGAAGGGAACTTTGGTAGTAAAAATAGCAGCATCATTGAGAATATTCTAGTGGCAAAGCAGCAGTTTAGAATGTAAGTGTACTTAGACATTGTAAGAAAACTCCAGTTAGAAACAGCATTAGGATGCTAATCTTTATCTGAGATATTATTTTTATCTTAGTGTGTATTTTTAAGCTAAGGATCCTGAATTGTGTCTGAAACTTGCATAAAACAGTAGATCTACCCTTTAAAGCCTTTCTCTTTTGGGGAAATAATATTTTAAAAAATCATAAATTCCATAGCATTGCCACAAATTCCAAATCATATCCGTGGCATATTTTTTAATGTGATAGGACAAATACTACAGATATCTCCTCATTAGCTGTCCCTGGGAAAAAATGCCATCAAAATCCTAATCTGAAAACTTTATTATCCCTCTACAGTCACTCTGCAGAATGACCAATGAGTTCATGGGGTGGGTTGGGTGGATTCTAGCACAGCATTTATATAATTAGATCAGGCCGTTGTGCCTTTCCAGAATCTTTGGCAAGGAGAGATAAACCCCAGCCTTCCATCTAGCCTTGGACATTACTTAGAGAAGAAAGGTATAGCAAGAATTTTACAAGTTTTATTTCATTGTTCAAGAAAATTAAGGAGACAATTGATAAGTGATAGGTAGTAGAAGGCATCACTATTCCAGAAGGAATTGAACTATCTGAAAGGAGGTTGTAGCCAGGTGGGTGTCAGTCTCTTTCCCAAGTAATAAGCGAGAGGATAAGAGGAAATGGCCTAGAGTAGCACCAGGGGAAGTTTAGATTGGACATGAGGAAAAATTTCTTCACCAGAAATTTTTTAAAGCTTTGGGAAGGTGGCCTGGGGAAGAGATTGAGTCACCATAAACTGGAGGTATTTAAAAAACGTGTAATATATGGCATTAAGAGACATGATTGAGAGGTGGACGTGGCAGTGTCAGGTTTACTCCATGATCTTACAGGTCTTTTCCAACCTAAGTGATTCTATGAGTCTATGAAGGTGATTAACCTTCATAGACTCATAACCTATGAAGGTGATTAACCTTAGGTTAATAGACATTAACCTAAGGTCCAGGAACCAAGTACTTGTATGTCCTTACTAAGAATTGTCATAAACAGAATTCCATATTTGTTCTAGTTTTGGATAATTTTTCTAGTAATAGCCCAGTAGCTAAGCATAATGTTAAAAATGTTACATCTCTTCCAAACTCATCTATGAGATATGGGCAGGTACAAAGAGAAAAGAAATCTGCATTAGAGCATATTGTAATATATATTTAAAAAAAAAAAAATTGTGTAACAATAGTAATTACATCAGTTTCACTTTAATTTATGAGCCTTTTTTTTTAACATGGAATGATTGATAACCATCCAGAATAGTAGTTCTATTAAGCTCTTTTAAAAGTGGCTAACAAATTTCACAGAACTTGACCTGATAAGTATTTTATGTTCCTGAATGGAGACTCACCATTCTCTCATTTCCACCAAATACCTTCGTTCTGAATCAGGAGTTGGAATATTTTGGATACTTGTATACTTCTAGTCTTTGCAGAGCAAAGGGAATGAGGTGTTAATTCAGATAATCTGAAGGAAATGGCTTCCTTTAAGGTTGATAATACCACTAAAATCTCCTGCAGTATGTTAGCTCCAGAGTCCTCTTGATGTTTCTCAGAAGAAGCAGTTTTGTTTCCATAAAATGCATCCATTGTGTTTTCTTTCTAGACATCTTAATAACACTCACAGTATAGAATCTGTAGAAAATAAAAACAAAATGGGCAAGACATTATGAGAATTGACAACATGGGCAACCTGCCACACCCTCATAATAAAAAAAAACCAAACTGAGAAACCTTCAGGCCTCACAAATGTAATTTACATCAAACTGGAATTACACAGTTTCCAGTTTGTTATGCCTTTTGTCTTATAGCTGGGAAGAGTCTGGCTCTGTCTGTACTCTCACTTGAGGCAGTTGTAGGCAGCAGTAAGGTCGCCCCTTTCCCCTCTCTCTGAAGGCCAAAGAAACACAGTTCTTGCAGACCATCCCCAAATGTCACTTGCTTCAACCCTCTCATCTTGGTGGCCCTCTTTGGACTCAGTCTCTGTCTTCTACTGGGGAGGCTAACGCCAGGTGCCATCTCACAAACTCAGAGGTCATCTCACAGACGCCAAACAGAATGTCCCTGGGTTCACTCTCACCACTGCAGCACAGTTGTTTGTAAAGCATTAAGCTCTTCAGTAAAAGTGACAAAAAATGAGGGAAGCGTATGTTGTAGTAGTTCTCCAAACTATAAAACCAGTATCCATTATTTTGGCTGTTCATATGTAGGAAAACAAAACAGCTGCAATGTGTCAAAGTCTCAATTTTTCTATTCAAGGAATTATTCTTGAATGACGTAGAGTAATACACTGTAAGTATAGCTACTCATCTGCAACTTGAGAGAAATAAACGTGAAATTCTGGAAATATAATTCTGAAAGTTACCCTTAACTTGCTAATTTTTCAGGGAGGAAAGTATTCACCAAGACATTAGATTCTTCAGAGAACACAGTGGCACCCACTTTTTAAAAAAATAAAGAGAAATTATCATCTAAATGGGAAAATAAACACAATTTTGTTAATATACATGTTAATGAAGGTGTCATAACCCTCCCTGGTGATATAGCACACACACTGGATGTGAAAGATGTTCTAAATTTTCCCAACCTCAGGAATTTTGTTTATATTTGATATGGTAAGAAAATGCTTTAGGTGCCCAGATTGTAAGCTTGGATGGGGTGGTTTTTTTGAAGCTGGTTGAATTAGGAAGAAAAATAACTCAGTTACATAAAGGTGTAAGACACCACTGAAAGAACAATAGTGCTATGCTCTCCTTTTGAGTAGATTTTGACATTATGACTTTTCCATTTCAAGTGTGTAAAATTTTATAAGATTCCAATTTTCTCTTTCTCTGTGTAATCAATACTTGGCAGAGGATGGAAAGGAATATACAAATATCATGGTGGAATTGTGCTCTAAATATATGCAATTTTAAATGTTACCAAAAACAGCAGGGCACATTTTCATCGTATCTCATGCAAGGATCTTGTGCCCTGTTTTTCTTATCATGCCTTTGGCCTTTCTTTCGACTCCTCTCTTCTTTGTGTTTATTTGGTTCCATTCATTCCCAGCAAGCAGGGGAGACTGTAGCTGTCATGCCAGGGATAAAGGCTGCAGGGCAATGTAGTAGCTTCACCCATTAAATTGCCTGGGAAAATGAAGAATTAGTGAAGAGGGAGACAGTCAGCAGCCTCCAATCAAAGTCCTTCCCATTATACTAATCTTTGTCCAAAACCTTGATCGGTATTACTTGTTGCCCTGATGCCTCTTTTATGCTGATTTTGAAACATTTAAAACTGCCACTAAGGACATAAATGAATTTTGTATTAATCTTTTTTTGGGAATGATTGGACTTTTTTTAATTTCAGATATTAGTAGTTGAAAAATAGTTTCCTGCTGAAGCTGTTCTAATTACTTATTTCTTCTAAGATCACGCATAAAATTCCACTGCAACTGGAAGTATAGTTGTCTATTCATTTGTACAAGTGCTGTTCCAAATGCATCACTTGTCTAAGATATGCTTAAAGAATCTAGAATTCAATATTTCTCATGCTTGCTCTTACTGAGAATCTCAACTGGACCGCTAGCCACCTGCATTTCAAGTTTACATCAAGAAGGATTTTCACAGGGTGTTAGTGAAATATATTCTGTGTATGCCTAAGATTTTTGTTATAATAAAAAATAGCTCTAAAGCCATGAAGGAAAGAATAGGTACAGTTTTCTAGTGCCTCCTAAACCTCTTGTTCCCAAGCAGGTTGGTGATCCTTTGGTGAGCCTTTGGCAAAAAACCCCCCTTGTTCTTACTGACTGTTAAAATAAATAGCATTTCAATACTATTTTTAGAGTTTCGTTTTCTTTTAAAAATTATTTCTTAATAATGTGATCGTATCTTTTGAGTCATTTAACATACAGATTGTTCATCTTGTACACATTCTCCTTTTGATGATATTCTTCTGTTTCATTTTTACTTTTTTTTGTTATTTGACAATATAAAATAATTCTGGGATTAACCAAGTTGAGTGCTAGACAATTTTTAGGGGATTAAGCACCTGAACTATAGATCTGTTCTCCCTTTTCTTCTAGTTTGTTCAGCAAGTATGGGTTACTTGGATGTAAATAGTAATAGTCATGGGAAACAAGCAGTTCTCTGACATTTGATAAAAACAGAATAAATTCTGGCATAATTTTGTTTACATCATTTTTGACTAATTCCTCTGAAATTATTATTGATTTGTCTTGAAACTGAAATTGAGAAGTAAGAAATAGGAAACATAACTCAGTTCTGTTGTAAAAAGTAGCTCTCTAGCATGGGACCACAAAGTGTCCTCAAACTGTGAAGAACAGGAGAGTAAAGCAGACAATTGTTTGAATTGTCCCAACTTTTAACCCTCTAGGAATGAGTAAAGAAGGTTTTCTCTGTCAAGAGTCAGATGATGGATTTTGCCTGTATGAGGGTAGTAGTTTTTAAATGTATGCAACTTCTGTTAGTCATTAAATGTTCTACTTGAGGGATAACAAAGTATATTTACTTATTTATCATTATCTGGTAGACAACATATGCCAGAAGGGAAGAAAATATAAGTTAGCAACATGTTTCTACAGCATAGGATATATCCACAAGAGCAATAAATAGAAAACATTTTAAAGCAGACATTTTATTATTAGTTGAATGCTTATTATTCTTACTAGTTCTTATTGCTGAACTCACAAAAACGTTGACATTTTAAGTAGCAGTAGGTTAGTAAGTATATGAAATACCCAGGTAATGCTGCAGACATGGGTGCAAAGTCCAGTTAGTTCTTTGTGATTATGGAAAGATTTTGGACGTGACAACTGGTGTTTGGTATTTTATGAGCTTCACAGGAATGGCACTGCCGAAGCTTTGTGAATGTTGGAGGCAGAAAGGAACAGCAACTTTGCAAAAGCATGGAGAGATCCCACACAGAAAAGATCCAAAATGGAGATGGAGCAGGCAGGAATATGATGAAGAGAAACTGGGGAGAGGGGAAGGATGAGAATGGGCCAGAGCTGCTGGTCCGTGTCTGGTCAGCTTCGGTTCTCAGAGTGTTCTAATAATTTAAAAAGAAGAAAAGCAGCTCTTTTGGAAAAAAAGGCTTTCTAAAATGGAATTAGGGTTATTAGTATCCTCAGTAGCTTAGTGGTGAGAAAGGTTTTGTTATGATACTGGAGATTTTTATTGTGTAGTTTTGAAAGTCATGTTTAAAATAAACTGTAAAGTATAACATAAAAATAGATAAATATGTACTTTTTAATTTCTAGTATTCTTGCTTATGTCTTAAGACATATCTTAATACATACTTGCTATCGAGTATTTTTTTTTAATCAAAAAACCCAATCAGACTTCTTCAGTATATCTGTTAGAAGGACATCATAAGTTAATGTTATGCTGGTTGTGGAATACTGCCTAACTTTCTGTTTGGGTCATATATGCAGTGTAGGTATCCTTACCCTTAACCTTTACTTTTACCATAAATTGCTATTCAAACCAGTCACACAGTCTTCAAAATCATGTCCTTTTCATAGCTTAGAAAAACAAAAATATATATATCACACCAATTGCTCTTCATGGTGTGTGTCTAGTCATTTTTATATCATGAGTGTAACTGATGGGAGATAATCTAAAACATAAAGATGAATGCATCTTTCAAAGACAGTAATTTTTAAAACTAGGGAATATTTTTTTTCTCCCATCTGCAAACTTCCCTTCCTCAAACTGAAACCAATCCATTAGTTCAGTGCAAACAGAGTAAGACGGTTTAAATGGTAACAACTCACCCTTCACTAAGGTTATGATCATGGTGACTCATTAAAGGAAGAAGTCCAAAAGTTTTCAGGATCACCGCAACTGCTGACAGTCTAGTGGAAGACATCTGCCTTTCAGTTTGTGTAGGACAAGATTTGCTCAAGTGCTTTCTCTGCTTTAAAAGATTTTCCTTTGTGTATAATATGGATGATTTAGAAGAAGCTGTGTCAGCACTGATTTATACATTGACAGCTAAGGATAATAAGATATGGGCAAACATACAGCTCACCCTTTTACAGATTAACCTGCAGACTGCATTAGGCAAATTTGATAGCATTAAAAGATTTTTCCAATTTGTCTGGAAACAATTTCTCTTTTGTATTGTGTCAAGGGTAACATTTCATGCCATTGTAGTAATTTAAATAGCTTTGATAAATTGTTTGAGAGGTTAGAGAATTGTACTGTGTATATATTTTACCTCTTTAAAATAAAAAGGCTATTAGCTTAATTGTTAAATGAAATTCATTAGTAAAAATTGAAGAAGCCTTAGAAAGTACACTTAAATATTCCAACACTGCAGCACTGGTGTTGTAACATTGCACCAAAATGATTAAATATCATATTCAGCATCTGATAGTTTGCATTTAACTTTCAGTACACAGAAACACAGGCACTGTTACAATTATGACAATATTTTATTCCCTTGTAGTAGTAATTCAGATGAAACTAGAAGAACTTTATAGAAGTTGGTACTACATTCAGCAGTGGGTGTGATGATTTATTAATAAAGTAAAATGTTATCATGGATTCACAAGAATCACAGAAAATGCTTTAGTAAAAGTGTCATTAGCCCTGCTAGCTAATATATAATTGAAGACAGAAGGGGAGAGTTCATTTGTATTTTGTTCATTTTCTCAGTATTGTTCACACACATTTACTCATGTATATTATTTGACACTGACAAGCTACCAGCTTGGAGAAGTTTTAAAGTGAGGTTTTATCATCTTTGCTTTGCAAGTCATGCCCTGAAATGCATAAGACATTTCAGTATTTATAGGGAAAGCTTTTATCAGTCGAGAAAGTGTGATTTCATACTTGCATGGTTGTTAATTTAAGCAGACATTTTTAATTGGTCTATATGTGCTGTATCAATGTTTTGAATTGAAAAGGTAATAATATTCTTCAGAGAAATGAATCTAAATTTTTCATATCTTAATACTTAAGGATTAATAATGTATGGGATGGATTGCTGAGTTTTATGTCTAGAATTCAAGTGCTCCATTACAACATACTGTCTGCATATAATTGCAGACAGCACAAAGTCCGTAGAAAACCAGATACTGAAGGTTACAGCAGAAACACTACTTTCATTTGGAGCAGAATTAAAGGAGATAAGTAAACAAGTCTGGAAATGCCTCAGAGACTGTTATTTCTACATGTAGACATATTCCAGGAGGTAATTATTCTAAAGCCCCCGCATGCCTGGGGGTAACACCTCCCACCCGCTCCAGGCATGCACACACGCAGGGAGACCCCTAAAACTCGTGTCTGTCCCTGGTCTCTGCCGCGGCGGGTGGAATTAACATGCAGCTGGGCTGCTCTGATAAATGGATTCTGTTAGGTCACCGAGGGGATGCGTGTGACATTAAGTGATTTACCGTCCTTTACCTTAATGAAATTGTTTCAGCAAGATGACGCTGAGAGCTTTTAATGGATAGCTTTTCTTGATGTAATGAAATTGCATTCCTTTGGCATTTAATATAAGGTGCAGTTATTATTTACTGGAGCTTTCCCAGTGCTGCTGTTTTGCGCAGACAGTTGAGAACAAAAAGGGATTTCTGTGGCAGCGTGCAGGCCAGCGCCGTGCGACAGCCTCGAGCGGGCGGCAGGGATGGCCAGAGCCTTTCTGTTCGCATGGCCTGGCTCTGCCACCCCTTTGGGAGGCTTCCCTTACACCTCTCCTTGCCAGCGTGCCTCTCCCTTACAAATGCCTTCCTAATCTGTTTAACAGGCAACTGGATTACAACCAGATCAGCTGTATTGAAGATGGGGCATTTAGGGCTCTGCGTGACCTGGAAGTGCTGTAAGTATTCCTTGTATCTCTTACTTGTAGCAAGAGCTCAGCATCTGGGGAGTACTAATGTAGAAGCTTATCTGCAAGCTGCAGCCTGGTGTCAGGATGGTCTAATGAAAAGATGTCTTAAAATAATCCACTGCAATGTGCTATAAAATGGTAAGAAGATATGGAGAGGCAGAGATACTCCTTTACTCTCCAAGACAGCCATTAAACATAATAATAATAATAATTTAAAAAGCCACTGGCAGATACTGTAAGAAAAGAATATATTTCATTTTAAAATGGGGGAGGGCAGCAGTATTAATGAACCCAATTAATTTTGTAAATTATCCATTACTGTTGATGTGCTGAACGTTTTCAGGATTGCTTTTGTTGTATACTCAACATCAATTTGATCTTTCACACTCAGTGTAAGGAGCAATATGCTATATCTATTTGACAATCTGGATGTTTTCAAAGAGGCACTTTCTAGCAAACACTACTGCTATATGTTAAGATATTTATCATGTCCATGTTAATGGCTTCCTTTTAAAACATTTTAAGTTTTATGTGCATAAATACATTTGTATGTGTAGGAAAATCTTTTTTTGTGTCACAGAAGATTATTGTTGCAACTCTTCTTTGCACACTTTTTTTTTCACTTTCTTCAAGTGGCTATTAGTGAGGTTAAAGGTAACAAAATTATCATCTGAGAATAGTTACTGTAATGAGCAAAGTGCCTTAGTTCTCAAAGAATCTGAGGCACAGGACACATTCCTGAAATACTTGCTCTGTCAGTCAAAATGACACATTTTTTTCTGGATTTTCTTCATTAAGAGAAGTGAAAGAATTTGTGTATAAGTGAGTTACTTCATGTTAATTTGAATCACACCTGATAAATCACAACTTGAGGAGGGTGAGGAAGGTTTTGTTGTGTTTGGGTTTTTGAGGTTTTTTTTAAATATTCTGAAGAACAGAAGCTTCTCTGGCAATAGCTAGTGTCTACATGTCTAAGAAACCGAAGAGTATGTGAGTAGCTGGTGGTAAAAGTTTTTTATTATTAAACACTAGTTGGTTTTACTTGTGAGTGAATGAAACTGGCAGCCAAATTTGATATTTTTTTACTTTGCAATCACATAATAACAAGCCTGTTGTTAACTCTCTGGTATAAAGCCATGTAAAATATAGTGTAGGTTCAATACTACATCTAATTGTTAAGTTGATGATTAGTTGTCCATCAGTAAATGTGATGTTCTCTGAGATTTTTACATTTGGAACTCATATATGTGGCAGAATATTTTTTCCAGTAATGGCTTAATCTACTTATTATGGTTTTGTTTTGGTTGGTTTTTTTTTTAATATGAGCCTTTCTTTACAAGTGCAAGGGTTACATATTTATTAAAGAAAAAAAAGAAATGAAATGTTTTCTGCATTTTTTAATGCTTGCAATTTTAGTGTTCTTAAAAGGTCATCCTTGCAGTATAGGTCAGGAGTAGAATTTTTACACTGATTTCAATGAGTGGAAAAAAGAAGGAAGAAGCCTCTGAAATAATAGCCTGCTGAAAAGTAGATAGAATTTTTGTGAATGAATATACATAGTCTATTAGCATTGTTCAAATATACAACTAAATGTTTGCTATTTTGATTTATGTTATGTGATAAAAATAATGTACAGATTCATGGCTTTTTAAGAAATTGAGATAGATATTCCAAACAGAACTGAAGATTTTGTATCTAATTAAGCTTCCTTTACAATATGGCTTAAAGAATGTAAGATGTGTAGATCAGACCATACTGTATATACACTGAGTAGCAAATAAGGCTATGCATATCGTTTTCATTTGGAGTCACTTATTCTAACTAAGCACAGACAGTGGATATTACTTGAAACTCCAAGTTTGAGGTAAAGCTTTTAAATAGGTTGTAATCCTGTTTAGTGACAATTTGAAACACTTACCAAAGTAACAAGTCTTTATATCTTGGTTAAATAACTGTAGAATTTTAGAGGCTGTTAGTGTTAAAGATACAAAATAGCCTGAATATTCCTCCCCATGAATTTCTGTGAAATTTTAGTTTTCCTTTGTCTTTTTTTTTTTTTTTTTTTTTTTATGGGAAATCTGGGAAATTTGGGAAACAGACTATGAGAAAAATATAATGCTGACATGTTAAAAAAAAGGAAAGTGTCTACAAAATAGAAAAAAAAAGTCATCAAATTCTTTGCTATAGTATGTAACACTTAGGTAAAAGTATTGAGCCAAATTTTTTTAATTACATGTCTGTAATGAAATCAAGCATTTTTATCATTATAGAGAAATAGCTATAAAAATCATTTAATTCCTTATGTATTCCCTACATCTATTCCTATTTTTAATTTTTTTACTCTTGCAAAAATAAATTAATAGCTCATATATACAAAATAGCAAGGCAAACATCAAGCAGTCAAAATTGGAAATTAAAACATTTGTAGATTTGCCTTCTCTTAACAGCTGTGGAAATATGGACTGATTTCCCTCCCCTTCATTGATAAGATAAGCTTTTAAAATCTTGTAAGAAGTTATGCAGGAAGAACTGTGGGAGCCATCATTTACCATGTGAACATTGTAAGAAAACTCTGCCACAATTTACTGACATTTATTCATTAAGACACCTTTTGTGCATGGCCATTTTTTGTTGTTTCATTTTTGTTATGTTTTGAAAAGGGCCACAATTCCCCTATTTATTTGTTTCATTTTGGTTTTTTTTATCTTTTTATCAATTATTCTTCTTTCTGTTTATGTATCCCTAAGAACCCACAGGAGAGATCCCTTATGCACAGCGAAGGAAAGATTTTGTACATGGAATGAGTAAGCACACAAAGGTAAAATGCAGCACATTGCACCAGTTAATAATTGCTTGGTTAATGTGGATATATATAGCCTGATCCTGGTCAGGGTGCTGTGAATTTACCTTTCTGTGTTTCAAGATCAGACAGTACTTAAAAATGTGTTCAAAATAGGTACAAATTACAGTTTTTGCTTTAAAAAAACAAAAGGAAAAAGGAAAATACTTTCTGTTTCAAAAGTGAGAATAGATTTTTTCGGTGGAGTTATTTATTACTGTTTTAGTTACATAGAGCTCATTCTCCATTCTGCTCAAATGAGTAATCTTTAAGTCAAATCTTTCAATTCTGTTGCTTGCTTCCTTTTTCTGGAGTAAAGCTTGTTTGCATTTTATTTGCAGCCTAAAGACAATATTTAACTGCAAGTTAATTCATAAAGTTTCTGAATCTTTACAAGCTACACTTACTGAGTATAATGGGCCTGTGTAGCCAAGAATTGGCTAAGATTTGTTTCTAGTTCCTATCTCAATTTCCCAACACCTTGTCTAAAATTTAAATTGCTAGTTTGTTAAAGTGTTATAATTCCTGACTCCTTCTATCATATTGGAAACTCCCCCATTGTTCATGCAGCTCTGGATCATTTATAGCAACTCATTCCATATAAAACCTAAGTGCAGTCCATTTTGTTTTCCTAAAATTCTTGGGAAAAACCATTCAGCTCTTGTATCATCTGTCAAAAAACAGACTCTCAGAAGCTAGAAAGAGAAATCAGCATCCTAGAACCATCCTAGAACCAAGACATTTTCTCCAAGGACTCTGTTTTTTACCTCAGGATGTCAAGTTTGGCTTGAATGCCATAGATGTTATCAATATGGTGGGAGCTCCTTTTGAGTGAATCATAGGCTAATGCGACCTCTTACTTAGGACTGGTAATGGTAAAACTGTGGTATTTTGTTAGGGATTCAACAAGGAGGAAAAATATAACTAAAAATATGGGGTTTTTCCTGATACCCATCCTTAAAAGCAGTACCCATGACTTTCATTAGCTGTGCCTTTTTTAAATGTGACAAAACTCTTAACATGTTAATGTGCTTCTTCTTGGCTTTGCAGCACTCTCAACAATAACAACATCACTCGACTGTCTGTGGCAAGTTTCAACCATATGCCCAAACTCAGAACATTGTGAGTAGTCCCACTGAAACTGGCTGCCCTTTTTATCAGTTCAATATTTTATTTTTACCTCTATTAAGTTTTGTCAGGGATCTATAAATACCTATACAGGCAAAGCAAGCATAAGCTCAAATAAAAAATATTGATGTCTCATGAGGTTGACGAGCGTGAAGTCTGTGTGTGCGTCTATGGAAGCTAATTCTGAAAGGTAAACCTAACAAGTGACCCCAAAGCTATACTTGGGGCTCAGGAGATAAAGAAGCAGTTGTATCCCTTTCCATCAACTTTTTTAGGATATGAGATGAATAAGTCTATAAAAACAGTTTCGTGCCCTCTTCCCAAATGGTATTCCCACAGTGCTGTATTCAGTCACAGAAAAGCTTCACCTTCTAACCAAAAAAAAGATGAAGGCAGGGGGAATTCTTTTTACATATTACAGCTATATGGAGAAATAAATTGATGTTTTTTGAAAGTCAAAAATTTGTTTTACTTTCAGCTATTGAATGGGTCACATTTCATTTAGGAACATTGGAGATTCTTTGATTGATTGTCAGACGTGATAAATGGGAAATCTTTATGCTTTTATTACCATACTGCTAGCAGACCTAATTAAACTAAACTGGCTTGCCAACATTCTTTGTAACATAAAATTATAGCATCATCCAGTAGTGCTATTATAATTAAAGTTGTGTCAGCATTTACAATAAGGTCCTCATTTTTAGAGGTTATGACTTTCACAGAGGAACACTTCAGGCTTCTAAAACAAAGCAAAGGGAAAAGAATATGTATGCAAGTCATACAGGCTGGAATTATGTTTTGGTATATTTATACTGACTACAAATAAATCTAGATCCTGTTGACTGGCAAAACCAGGTTTAGTCCAGAGACTCACTTTCAAACAGATTTTCCAGTGAAGTGGGAATTAAAAATGAATGGGATGTTTCTATCAGAGCCCAAAAGTAGCTGTTAATGTTAAAAAACTACTTTTACAAAAAACCTGTCTAGTTTCTTTTACCCATGCTGGGTTGCATAACTGTTCTGAAATCAGTAGGACTGTTCATCCAGGTTAACGTATGACATGTCACTGAAGACTTCACACAGGTGAGCAGTTCTGTTGCTTTCATAACAGAATTGCAACTATTCTTGCTTGGACAAATATGAGAGTACTTAAATAATGCTGACCATGGGCTTTTGGTGACTTCAGCTAGATTTTGATAATAGAATTTCATTCTATTCTTGCAGGCCTGAGTCTTGAAAATGTGCATTCTGTACTTCTTTCAAACTTTCAAATACAGTTTCTCTTTTGAACCATAAAATAGAGTTAATCAAATTAGCTATATTTATGTTTTCTTTGGTTAGGATATTTCATTTTCTGAAAATATATTTTAGAAACAAAATAAACTGGACACACATTGTCCTGGATTATAGCTGTAACATTGCTTTTGCAGTCAGAATATGCTTGTATAACTGTATTGATTTCAGTGGCATTAGTTCTGATTTGCAATGGTGTTCTTGCCTACAGCTGGCCACAGATTGCACTGAATGAGTGTGCTGTATTGTGAGCTGTATTTGCAAAGCACCCACCCAAGAATTAGTACAGGAAAATATATTGCCTTTGATTTCTAGTCAGTTATGGGGGGGAAAAATTGTTAGTTAATATTTTAGTTTATGTTGGTTACACATTTCATGTTGCTTTGCAGATTTATTTTCTAATGGATTAATTAGACTCTTTGTCTACATTCTGAATTTCCTGCACTTCCTTTCCAGTTATTTAGTTAGGGCTGAGTACATCAGCTAAAAAGGACCGAAATGGCATTTCCCTGTTATAGATGATTCTGAGTAACTATTTGATTTATAGCTATGGACATCCTTTTCAGTAGTTTAAGAAAATGTAAGAGCCAGAGTCATTTACCTGATTTAGTGAATACACTTGTCTGATATTTTATCAATGGCAAAGTGCTTTTTGCCATTTGGCAAGGAGCCATGGTCTTGTGTCAGATCACACCAACAAAGAGACAACTTTCTTAATTCCATCACTTGCTTCCATTTGGTCTTTTAATTTCAGGCATTGCTTAAAACATAGATGCCTAGCAGCCAAAAGCAGCCAATCCCACTTTCTGCTATTAAACAACTAGAGAGGAAATCAGAAAAGAGATGTGAAAGAAGGTGCTTTATACTGAGTTATTACTCTATCTTTTTCAGCAGAAAATGAGTATGACCTGTTAAAGGGATCTTTCAGGCTGTTTCTATAGAGACTAATAATGGCCAGACTTACAGATATATCTAATTGGAAACCAAATCTTTTATTAACCCTTTTTTGCTGACATTATATTACCACTCTAGGGCATTTTCTTGAGACATTTTTGTCTTATTCACTATTTTTATAGATCTGGATGGAAGAGTCCCATGTCAGCTTTCAAGCTTTTGTATATTTACTTCTTTCTTTTAGACAAGAAACAAGAAACTACAGAAAAGTTAATTTATTAAGAAACCTTCTTTTTTCTTCCGGTTAATTAGACCACAAATAAAAAGTGATTTTGCTGCTTGTATAGTTTTATTTAATAACTTGTAACTCCCAGACTTGCAATGAAATATGTAAAAAGTTCCTCATTAACAATTTTATTCCTAAATTGGAATAGTTGCTTGCTGAAGGGAGGGCTGGGCAAGCCGGCTGCCTTTCTGTTTGTCCTTCCTAATGGGAAGGTGTTGCCATGTTCTGTTCCTTGCAGCCGCCTTCACTCCAACAACCTGTACTGCGATTGCCACCTGGCCTGGCTGTCGGACTGGCTGCGGCAGCGGCCGCGGGTCGGGCTCTACACGCAGTGCATGGGGCCCTCGCACCTCCGCGGCCACAACGTAGCCGAGGTCCAGAAGCGCGAGTTTGTCTGCAGCGGTAAGAGAAGCTGGCTCGCCCACCGAGGCCCGCCTGAGCCACGCTACTGACAGCTCAGGGTGGCTGCTAGCACTGCATGTTCGCTGTTGTTAGCTTTTGCATAATCCAAGCATGAATGCTTATTAAGAAAAACCTAATCATTTTTATAGATATTTGTGGGGGTGCTCCTGTCCTCTCAAATTTTGTGTAAATATTGCATTGACATAGATTTTCTAAACTTCTAAAAGTATAGTTGCGGGGGAGAGGTACAGGAAATGAAATAAAATGTGTACTGATTGAGAATATAAAGCCATTAGCAGTAAGGAATTTTTTTTTAAAAACTTTACAGGTATATACTTGTTATTTTCTGACTTTTAAATACTATTTTGAATTCCTAAGTAACTTTCTGAATTTTATTGTTATGCTTTAATACATCAGGTTATTTTTTATATGAAATAATGAAATGACTAACAGTTCATTACTAATCACATTTTCTCTATTCAATTTTTTTTCCTTATTTGTATCTTCTAGATGAGGAAGAAGGCAAGTTTATCTTTCTTATTTAAATATTTTTACACTCAGATGGAAAATCTTCTGTAAATTTTGTCTACCATTTCAAGTTTTGCCAAGAACATTAAAAACCAGCTTCAATATTGCTGTCTTTTCAGTGGTTCAGCAGGGTTTCTCCTACTGGTTGATTTTCTGCAAACTCCCAGAAGCCTATTGCCAAATATGCCAAATTTCGCACAGATCCATGTTTTAAAAAGAGTTTTGTGGAGAGCACAGTGTTCTGTCCTTATTAAATAGCCTCTGACATCAAAGTGTGAGGCACTGCCACCTTCACACAGCAAATGCTAACAGTATTCTTGCCACTAATTCTGCTTTTATGTACATTTAAAAGGCTTCCTAACAAGATAATTTCATATATCTTACATGTAAATGTTATGGCTGCAGAGCCTGGGTGTCAAGAACAGTTTTATAACTTGATCATTATAATGCTGATTATTAGGAAGGGGAATAACCGTATTTTCTCCCTGAATCACTGTATTTTTGTTCAATAAACGTAGGTGAAACATTTCCTTCCTGATAGTATAAAAAGAGTAGTGTGTGTTATTAGATTTGGCAGCTGTTTGTACTTTTGTAGCACAAACATAAATGTGAAATCAAGTTATTATATTGTAAAAGTCTGTCTCATACAATCATAGAATGGTTTGACTTGGAAGGGACCTTAAAGATCATCTACTTCCAATTCCCCTGCCATGGCCAGGGACACCTTCCACCAGACAGGCTTGCACAAAGTCCCTTCCAACCTGGCCTCAAAATCTTTTCAGCAATTTAGAACTTGGACAGTTGTTATATGAAGTTTTAAATGGGAATAGCGCTGGCTGCAACTTACATTATCAATGTACCCTTCCTATATTAATATATGACGTTAAATACTGTGAGAGAGATCTTAAGTTAAATTGTGGTTTCATAGTAAAGAAGTTGTTTCTTTTTTTCCTTGAGAATTTCAAAACAGTCTCTAGCTTTTCCTAACTTAATGAAAAAAGAAAGAAAAGGCTGTTGTGCCTTTCCCATCCCTTTATGTCTTTCTGTACCATCACAAAACAACTGTTCTGTATCATTAAATTGATAGAAGAATGAGTGCATTATATATTTTAAAATGTGCAATCTATCTGTTTGCAGGAAAATATAATACAGTTTTTACTTTCTAAAACATACCTAAATATGAAATTATTAAGTTTAAATGCAATATAAAATGTCGAGTTTAACATACAGCACTAAGAAATCTGGAGGGAACTCATGTAAATTATCCACCCGAGTTAGAAAGAATGGTAGATTGTGGGAGGAAGAAGTCTGATGAGCTAAAACAGAGTAAGTGAAAGTCAAAACTTCTATGTATTTTTGTGTGACTGAATGAAAACATCATGAAATGAACGAAGACTCCAAAATTGTCTCTAAGCAATACATAGCTGAAGGACCATATTCAAATAAGTATTGACAGAACAGAACAAAACTGGCAGGTCACCTTCAGTGCTTGTAGCAAAGTTCATTAGTTTCTCTTGACATGCATTTTTTAGTACTATACAACATTCTGAAAACTAAATAAATCAGTAATTAGTTTTTAACAACATGCAATAAATAAAATATACCTGAAAAATGGATCACACTTAGTCTTCTTAAACGAGATGATATTGAATGGTTATTGCTAAGAAGTTGAAAAATTATGTAGTGCTGGCCCAATAGTTGTGAACTTGTCTTTCACCTCTCTGGGTTGTATCAACATGTTACTATTAACTGTGTGTTTAAATTAGTGCGGTTTGAAAGCACTGATAGGCTACAATGTCTATTTTAGAAGTTCTGCCTTAAATTTAGCAAAAAGTGAAATGTTGTGTTTTCCTTTGCAGGTCACCAGTCCTTTATGGCTCCATCCTGCAGTGTCTTGCACTGCCCTACTGCATGCACCTGTAGTAACAACATTGTGGACTGTCGTGGGAAAGGCCTTACTGAGATCCCAACGAACCTTCCAGAAACCATTACTGAAATGTGTGTAATCTGACATTTTTCCATTAATTTACAGAAAACATTTTTTTCTTGTGTATTAGTTTTTTGTTATTTGTATAAATTCATGCCTTATATAGGGTAGGAATTTTGGTATATACCTTCAACTTCAGATATAAAAAAGAATATGCGGGTGTATGATAGCATTTAAGGCCTTTATGCTATCTTATGAGTTATTTTTGTATGTTCTGCTCATATTTCATGAGTAAACTGCATTCTGAATTGGTTTAAAAATAGTTTGGGAATCTTGCTCTTCTGTAAGTGAATGGCTTTTCCCTGCAGACTCTAAAGCCTGTTGCTTTCAGGTTTGCTTTCTGTGCTAGTTTGGAGTGAGATAGAGTTAGTTTTCTGCATAGTAGCTGGTATGATGCCATGTTCTGGATTTGAGAATAGTGTTGATAATTCAGAGATGTTTTTGTAACTGCTGAGCAGTGCTTACGCAGAACCAAGGCTTTTCTGCTCCTCGTCCAATTCCACCAGAGGAGGCTGGGCTGCACAGTGAGTTGGGAGGGGACCCAGCTGGGACAGCTGACCCCAACTGACCCAAGGGATATTCTATACCATATGGCATCATGCTCAGCATATAAAGCCAGGGAAAGAAGCAAGGGTGAGAGGTTCAGAGTGATGGCGTTTGTGTTCCCAAGACAGTGTTACAATGACAGAGAACTGCTCTCCTGGAGACGGCTGAACACCTGCCTGCCTTTGGGAAGTGGCAAATGAATTCTGTTCTTTGCTTTTTCGCATGGAGCTTTTGCTTTACCTATTAAACTGTCTCTGTCTTAGCCCATGAGTTTTCACAGTTTTAACCTTCTGATTCTCTCCCCCATCCTATTGTGGGGAGGAGTGAGTGAGCAGCTTTGTGAGGCTTAGTTGCCAGTTGGGGTTAAACTGTGCCACTCACCTTTAGTCACTTTATTCATCAGACTTGCTACTAGAGAGGCGTATCTTTGCGTGAAAGATCAGCAATCTGTACGACCAATAATAAGTGTTCTGCTTAAAGCAGTATCCTCAGGGGGTAATCTGAGAAGGCAAGAGTAAAATGTAGTCATTGTGTTAATGCCACATATCTGTGTACAGAAGAGCATGAACACTGGTAGTGTCCTGTGACATGTCATATGCAGAGTACTACCATGTCCTGACTGCAGAGCAGAGTCATAGCAAGGGTGCTATGGGGCCCACAGTCTCCAAAAGCAATGTGGCTGAGAGGTTGTGTGGGCATAGCAGGAAAGTTACTGCTGCATTGTTGTCTGTGCAGGTGAGCAGCAAAAGTAAAAGGTGAGCTTGCTAACAAGATGGGTAGGGGAACAGCACCATGAAGATCTCTCTTTTCTGGGATCGGCAGGGGCAGTGTTTTGGAAGGGAAGCTGGGAGTTCCCTCCAGGGAAATAGTGGCAAAGTAGCTGTGACAACAACCTGGTTAGTGGAGTCTGACTAGAAGTAAATGAGTTGGAGAAAATTTTCAGAATAAAAAGCTTGTGAGTATTTTGATGATACAAGACGATCTTGAATGTTTAAATCTAGGGCTCCACAATGAGATTTTAATTATCTTGTTAATATCTGACCTGTGGTTTTGAACATTACAGGGTTGGAACTACCCTGGTTTCTTCTTAGGATGTGAATAATAATCACATCTGTCAGTTCATTATTACTGTTGTTAATACTGACCTGGCTGACCCCACATGAACCAATACAGTCATTCAGCTGTATAGTACAAACAATTTTACCTTTCACCACTCTCAGAAAAATCCCTCTGCTTCCAAATAAAGTGACTCCTTCATAAAATCCACTCACAGTGGCCAGGAAGAACTGTTTACTTAATGAACTGTATATCAACGTTTTTACTTGCATATATGCATATATGTGCATAGAGGAGGAAAAATATTGCAAGAAAGAAGTAGGGAGTATGTGTCACATATTCCTCACTATATTTCTGGTGCTAACCACTGGAGCTAACCAATGATTACAGACACTGAAGACTGACTTTTTTTCCACTATACTTTTCTTAGATATGTAAGAAATGCTCTTGAGTTTTAAGCATGGAATGTTATGTTCTTTAGCAGCTTATTGTCCTGGAAGGTAAAAGTAACCATGTCACACCACCTTCAGTACATTTAACAGATTATAGGCATTTAACAGATTGCAAACTGATGCTCAATGTTTCCTGCTAGGCTAGGCATCATTCAGTTTCCAGAGTGAGGTTTTTTCACATTTTGAGATCCATAATCCATTAAAATATAGAGATATGTGTGCTCATATAAATATGTACAGTGTATGTAGTCCATACTGAGACAGTGTAAACTATCTGTTACCTCTCTCTACTGTATCTAGTTCATAGGTTCTGGCTAAATAAAATGCAGATCACAGTATTTTGCTCAGGAGGGGTAAGAAGATATAGAACATTAAAAAATCAAATTTTAGTAATCATTTTATGTTAAACAGGTGCACACACAGTGAATGTTGGTGTGGTGACAGAGCTGAACTTCAGTGATAGATTTTGAGTGACTCAGAAAGAAGAATATGATACAAGATATGATTTGAGCCAGTGGTAGGCTGACCTTATCATAGAGAGAATAACACTTCCCTGTTGAGTGGAAGGTAAGGAGAGAAAAGTGCAGGAAGGAGGGAGGGAGGGAGGACGGAAGGAAGGAAGGAAGGACGGAAAGAAGGAAGGAAGGAAATGTTCTGAAATTGAGGGGTAAACTGAGTGGAAGAATTAGAGGATCTTGTAAGTATTTGATGAGAATCACAGGATTGTTTCTCCTTCCTTGTCAGTACGTTGAAGAGGAGATAAATTTTGACAATAAATATATTTTGCTGGTTATATGGAGAAAGCTTTATGCTATACTCGTTGCTTTAATGTGAAGAAAATACTTAGTGATAGTTTTCTTATGATTTTCATGGGTGGGAGGTGTATTTAGCTTCATAGCATCAAAGAGAATGAGAGAGAGAAGAGGTTGGAAAATGGGTGGTTTGTGGAGTGAAAAAGGTTTTACCAATAACGAAGTGAGGGGAGTCTGAGACTCTGGATTAAACTAGCACTCCACCCTGGCCAGTGGCCCACATCAGTTTTCCCTAAAGAATATTTTGGAAACAGAAATTTACAACTTCAGAAATAAAATACCAGTAGCATAAATATTTTCTTTGCTCCCAATATGTGTTGGGGTTGCTCTGAAACTTGAAAATTTGCATAGCTTTCAGGGAAAAAAAGGGTTTTCTTTTAAATATCCGGTCTGCTTTAAACCCTACTATGTTTAAATCTTCATGTTAAGATACTAAATTTTGGAGGAGGGAGTTGTGCTCAAACTCTTCCAGTTTAAAATACAGTTTTTTAAAGTTTCATTAATGTTCCTTTGTCTTTGTAGAGGGAAGGAAAATGCAGTCAGATACATAATTTGCCCTGTCACCTTCTATTTTGCATGCCATCTTCATTCATCTCTTCTCTTCTCTGATGTTCTAACTCCATTCAATCTTTTTTGATGCCAAAACCTTCCATGTTGTAATTAATCTCCTCCTATTTCTCTGAAATACTTGTTTTGTAATTTTTTTTTACCTTCAATGACCGGAGTTGAATACAATATTCCAGATGACAGTGAATCATTAGGTTTTTATTAACAGAATTTTAGTTTTCTTTCATTTGCCTTTTGCAACCTAATACTCACTTGCATTATTTAACTGCCAGTACATGTTGCACCTTGTACTAGCCCTGCAGAGTCCTAGGCTTATTTTCTAGTTGTTACGATTTTGTCAGGAACAAGAAGTTGGTAAAAGTAATCCTATTATCCCATCCACAGACATTTCTAGCATTGAATCAGGTTGTATGTCACGTTTTAAAGCTGCTCTATGAAAGACTTCAGTCCTCTCTGCTTTTAACTAAATTTAACATGCTGGAAGATTGTGACATTCCAGTATTGTTATCATACAATAAGAAGTATTTTAAAGCTTCACTTTTAAAGAAGTCCTCTGCAACTGTTGCTTATAGCAATCCCTTGAGATTAGTTTGAAAGGAATGATTGTATCCCACAAAATAATCTGTTTTTTCAATTATTTCTTAGGCGATAATATTGTCAGTATGCCAAGATGGTAGCTGACAGTAAATACTTGAAGAGATGAGCCCATGCTGTCATGGCAGCATTAGGAATACTGGGTAGTTGCTGAGCACAAGGCAGAAGGGTACAGTGAGCACTGCTTTTCCACCACCACTACGCAGTTCCCACACACATGGCTTCATTACCTTAATCACCATTTTAAGCACATGCTTTGGCAGGAGCTCCCCAGTTCTCAGTGAGAGGGGGAAAGAGAATTGTGCTGGCTCCCTGTTGTTTTCTGAAGGATGTACAGGCTTTAACAGCCGAATTATTATTTATTCACTCGTCTTTGTAATACTACCAGATTCCTCTGCACACTGCAAGAAAATTAGGATTATACTTCTAATTTACCTACACCAATTATTGTCCAATCTTTTCAGTACTTTTCCTTTTTTGTCAATCTTTTACTGCATTTTCATCTGAACATTTTATACTTTATTGATAGGGACATTAGAAAAATCCACAATACTTTCAAATTCCCTTGCTCTGAACAAGTTTCTCTGCCCTCTCTCCCCTGCTTATGAGCGGTGTTTGAAGAATCCAGTGCTGAGTACCACCAGCCTGTTATATTGTGCTTCATCCAACTTCATGGTACACAAACTCCTCTGGTGCTTACACCTTTCCATCCTTTTGTCTTTTCTTTATTGTATCTCATATGAATAATATTTTCCTGTGCAGCTGACATTAAACTTTATTGTCAAACCTCCTTTATAGAGGTATTTAAAATCTGACAACTTATTTTTGTGAGATTTTGTTTTTCCATCTGTATCTGCCTCTTACTTATTTGTTCTTATATGGAGAGCAGGTTATTTTTAATAAGAATATAATGCATATTTACTTTTAAAAGATCTGTAATTCCATTATTTTTTTCTTGAGTTTATTTTGAAGTTTGTCTTCAACACATGCTCGCGGTTTTGTGATTTTTTGCCAAGTTCTCTGTCTGTTTCTTCCATTCTTTCTCTCAGTGGAAACCCTGACCTCAATCAACTTCTCAGTACCCTATGAAACACTGATTTCTTAACTTTGTTTAAAAAAAAAATGTTGTCTGATATGTTTCTGCACAAGAACACTTTGAATTCATTACATTGTTAGTCTGTCTGGGGCAATATTGTATAAAGCCAAGTGGTATTACTAATGTTGCTATTCTCTATCCTTTTGATAAATACCATGAAATTGCAGGTTTAAAGTGTATATTCCATGTTGACAATTGTATGCTTGTGTTTTTTGCCCTAGGGGGTTGATAAATTAGCTTGTATCTAAACAGTGTGTTAAATAAAGAACCTTTAAATGGAATATTGAATTTCTTAAGTATTATACATTGGCAGTTTCAATTGAGTAAAATTTTGCATGTTGAAGCTCTGAGTTAGCTCTCTGTGGAAAAGTGCAAGAAAAGGCTTTCTGTTTAGTCTAACACTGATGCTGTGACTTTACATTGCCTTGATAGCCCTACTGTCTCAGAATGCTGTTTTAAGACATTAGGAACTGTCCTTTCAGGCTGATGGCTACCTTTGTAGCAGAGCTGGCAGGGAGAGCATGTGCTTGCACTGCACTGCAGCTTCCCTGTCTCTCGAGTTTGGTGTGATAGCCTAAACCACTAAGAAAAATAGTATAGCACTGGAAGCTGAAGTGGTTGAGGAATGAGCAGGCATTCTGTGATGGCGGGAGCAGGAGGCGGCAGAGCCAGTTGCCAAAATGCTGTTTCATTCCAGTGTAGTTGGATTTACTGGTGACTGTCAGGGTGTTGCTGAGACGATTTTGTCATACTCTCTGCCTGACTTCTCAATTGGTACAGAAGTCAGTTGGCTGGAAGCAGCGATTCCCACTGCATGAAGGCAGTCAGCAGGCAGTGCATTGTCTGCCAAGTGCCTCTTGGGAAGATGCTTTCAGAAACAGGACTGCTTATCTCCAAGTAGCTGCCAGTGAAAATGGAAGGAGAATAAAACCTGTGGTGTCCTCTATTTTTCCCTTCTGTTTGATAAAGCTTCAGCAAAATTAAGTATTCCGCATGTCAGTAAATATAATTCTTAATCTGTATTGACTTAGTACAATTGCATCTGTACCTGTTACACCCTTTCTGCAAAATTAATCCTTACTTTATTATCTAAATAAACTCACAGCCAAATTAGAATACCTAAACTTTTCAGGATTTATCCAATCAATGTGATAATATTTGAGAAAGAAATAGTTCATATTCCATTTGTATTTTAAAAACATTTAGAAATATTTTGTTGAGCACCAAAACTCCTCCAGTTTTAGTGCACCTATGAATTCTACAGTAAACACAACAATTAAAAGGGTGCACAGATGTACCTTTGCCACTGGTTCAAATGAATAGATTTCATACCATGAGTGACCTGCAGGAAACATTTCAGGAACTTAAAATATTTCCCATAGACCTGTTATTTTAATGTTGGTATTGTAACATTGTGAGGCAAAATACAGTGGCCATAAATAATACAAATAGTCTTCCAACTTTTGTTATTTTGTATGCCTTACTTTAGCCTTTTTTCATAGACTTAAGCAAAGTTTGGTACATTATTCATTAATTCATCTCAAACATCATAATTTGAGTTGGTGTAGATTTTTTTGTTTAAACCCCTCTCCTTTTACAGAAATTTTTAGGGGATGCCCTTTCATTGGCATGTTCAGTCTCTTAGACATAAGCAGCTTAAGTGGCCTAATGGACCTAGTGCTTTCCTCCTTTGTCATGCAGTTCATGTATTAAAGGCATTAAATGTCATTCTTACGGTTCAAAACTATTACTTTAATTGGTGCTAGAAATTACAGCCTTTCTAATGGCAATAGCATTTATCAGCCTCTATGCAGGCATTCCTTCCATATTTTAGTTTTTCGTCCCTGTTAGTCTCTTTTCATTTGGTTCAATTTCAGGATTCACCTTCTGAAAAATCTTTGAATGATCGGCAGAAATAATTCTGGTCCCCTTCAAATAGAGACTTTTTTTTGGCATGTGTTCAAACAGACTGTGAGAAACTGTACAAATAGCAACCCAGCAGCAATTCTATTAATTGTACTGGTACCTTATCTCATAATGGTGTGACAGGCCCTTATTTCAAAGGAGGCCAAAAAGCCATTAATGAGCTAGACCTAACTTTGTGAACTGCTGCTCTTATATTCTTTTGGTTTTGTTTTCTCTTCCATGGCTCAACCTGTCAAAGTGGTTCTAAACTTCTTTCCTTACTGTAATATTATGCATAAACAAAAGTAAATAGACCTGCAATAAGTGTTTCTAAGGGGTGGGGGAGGGGGAAGGGGGGAAAAGGAGTACCTGTGCTAATGTCCATAAATTTGTACAAGTGATTATTTAAGCAAAAAGAAATGGAATTAAATTGATTGTTCCTTCACTTTTTTATATTAAAAAAAATTATTAGTCAAAGGAAGGACTTAATTAAATTCTTTTTCTTTTTCAGAAGGATAACGGTCACTACAATGGCGTTTTGGGGAGGAGGAAGGTTTGCTGGAGGAAAGGGTGACTGCAGGGTTGCCACTGTTAAAAAAGGAACAGTTGTATAGATAATTCTAGTCTTTGTAATGGGCAGAAAAGACCCTAAACCACATAATTTGTGAAATGAAAAAACATATCAGAGTCAGGAATTTTAACAGTTCAGCTTCACAATCCAGTGTACTGAAAAGCCCCTGACTTCTTATTACTATGGCTTTCAGGATAAAGTTTTTGTTTCATGTGAATGGAGCTTTATAATGCTTGAATGCCAAAAGTAGAAACTGTACAGTTGTTCCATGACAACATTATTTACATTTTCCATGAGTTTCCTAATTTTTTCTCTTAGTCTTGTCTTATCTTGCCATCCTGATTTCTGGCTATTTTTCTTGATGTTTTCATCTTCCTGTATCTCATTTTTCCTTATACTTTGTTTTCATAAGTCTGTTGATTAATGATTGTGTGTTATGCCAAGCACTCAACTACATTTTTGTGAGTTGTGTTTGAAATTAAGCAGGATTAAAAGCTCCTGAGATCGCTTCTCAAAGTAACACTCAGATTATATTAAAGGAGAAGGGAGAAAAAAGGAAGTGAAAGGAGAGAAAAAAGAAAAAGAAGAGGAAAAGAGATCTGACAGAACTGATTTTGACAAATGGACTTAACCAAGATAAAGTGGTCTGCTCACACTGCAGACACTGGGAAAGTGCTTTGCATACATGAGGAATTTTATTTGGGTACTGGGAGCTCTGTGTCTGTATCTTTCCCAGTGACGGTTGGCATGTGTACAGTTTCGCCATTTCTGTTGTCTTTTAATATTAATCCTTAGATAAAAGCCCAAAGTACAGTCTTAAATAAGTAGCAATTGAACAGAGAGACTAGTCTATCAAGATGCAAAGGTACTTGTAAGGATGGCCCTTTACAGAGAAAAGTCACCTGGGGAGGGTTTAGGCATGTTTATTGAAGACAGTTTAAAGACTCTCATAGCAGGAAAATTCTGAAATGTCAGTGATAAGGCAGCTTTCTCTATTTTTAGCAGCTCAAAGCATGATTTGGCTGTCTATGTAGCAGGACAGAAATGAGAGCAAACCCTGTATCTTTGCAGCTTGAAAGGAATGAGGAATACTGTGGAGAGGATGCATTAAGTTACAAGACATTAAATTGGTGATTGGTTTTCCGTGTTAGGTTTGTGTTTGCTTTTTAGTTTAAATCAAAACATCAGTCTTCTTAGGACTTAGAATCTCCGTTCATATATGTGATTTACCTCTTAAACAGTTAAGCCATCAGCAAGAATCTTGCACATCCAGTGAGATTCTAGAAGGGTTTTTCCAAGTTGTTTCTATATATACATATGTTTATATAGTCATTGCTCTTTACACTGTATTGCTTTTAGCAGTTTGCAAGAATCCTCTATAACTGTGTCTTTCTGTTTTTGAGAAAATATATGTTAACTTTCTGATGTTACCTGAAATAGCTAAATCTCTTTGGTCTCACTATAAAATGTTTCAAAATAATTTAATCATTCTTATGGCTCTTTTTGCAACTTCCGTGTTTTATCAAAATCTTTTCTTAATTGCTCTCATAACAAATGCTGACAGCTGTGCCACACTCCAAAGGTGCTTTTAATCTTAGATTTTATTTTCACACGTGGCTCTTCACTTGCAGTTGTCAAGTGAAAAGATGATGTCTACTTATGGATAAAAAATTAAATTAATTGTTATAGCATTCATTTCTTATGAATACTGATACATACTTTGGTCAGTAGGAAGTCAGAAAACTGTCAGGTTTTGAATTTTCAGAAATTGCTGGATTAAAATAAAGTGTCTTAAAAGATACATAAGTAACTAAATGCTCCTTAAATTCATATGGTCTGGCTAATATTTTCTCAGCTCTTATTCTAACACTCCAAACTTTTGAGCAACTTCATATCACTGCCCTGATATTAAAATTAACTTTTCTTATATTCTTAACTTCTCTTCAACTGTACTTCATGTGTCCTTTTCCTCAAACCTTTTCTTATCGTCTTCCCTTCCCAAAGGTTTCTAAGACCAGTGTTTTCAAGATCAGTCCTGGCTAATGCATTGGACCAGATAATCAGATTTACACCATTGGACTATGGAGACATAGTGAATTTTCACTGAAATCTAGAACTTTTGCTTCTGTTTTTGATAAAATTTAATGCATTTTTATGTCCAAAAGCTTATATCAAATAATAATAGTACATAATCTTCAGATGCAATATTTAGTTATAATGTATTGCTTACATGCTTGTTCATGAGAATTCATAAGAGTTCATGAGAATTCATAAGCTTTACATATGGAGGAGGACCAAAAAGGTTCCTAATGAAATGAAAATATCTGCTGCAAAATAGCTGACATGAAACTAAAATTTTAGTATCAATATACACTGTGACTGAAGTTTTCCATGTTCTGCATGATAATTTAAAAAATGTCCCTTACCCTCTCTAGTTGGCTAAATATCTCAAATAAGGCCATAAACATTGAAAATCTTTTCATGAAAATAAAAATAATACTATATTATAATTTTACTAGAAAGGTTTTATGATTTGTCACTCACTGACCTCTGTTTAGACTGTTCATCTGTCAATGATACAGTTTTCTTGTTGTGCTTTTCTGTGATCTTGGGAAGGTCATTATTTCTTAATTAAAGCAGAGTTTATGCCCATTGCAATATAAAATTGCTTTGTGTGCTTAATCAAAAATTTAGAAATTTGCTAAAATCTAAACATCTTCTATATATGCATAAAAACACAGAATAACTACATGTAAATAACAAAAAATGCATTATCCATAATGCAGAGTATTGAATAAAGGTTCAGCAAATTAAAATGAGGTAAAGAAATCTGTGGAGGTATTAACGTCTTCACCCTAATATATTTAATTTACCAATGCAGATTTCACTGAATTACCTGTGGCTTATATTTGGCATTCCTATCTTAATATTTCTTGGGGAAAACTTAAACCATATTCCATTTGACTACTTCAAAAATAGATGATTTTGCTACTTGGATAGCTAATCCTTCCTGCTTAACACACACAAGAGAAATGATTTGTCATGCTCTTACTCAAATATCTTCCTAATCTGAAAATTACTGTAAATCGTGTGCCTTTGTGCTTTTTACAAAACAGGAAAACCAGCTTTTTCATTTGAGTTGTCAGATGGTTTTGTATGTATAACATCTAATCTGTTCTTTATTAGCATGTGTTCTATGCTGCCATTGTTCACATCTTTGGCTTTCTTCATACCCTTGTGTCCTATCTTGAAAACTAATTAAATTCAGACAACAGGATAATTTCAGGAGTCAAGAGAACATAGAGACACAGAACACAACAACCAGACAAGAAACACATGAAACCAGTGCTGGTTTCCAGACACTAGCAGTAGGTACTGGCCAGCATGAACACCATTCCACCTCTTGGGGGTTTGTGCAATTTTCTCGTGGGTGTTAAGTAGAAGAGGCACCTTGATGGACCTCTCTGTTGCTGCCAAGGGAAAGAAAATAACTCAAGCATGGAATAAATGAATATTTTATACATTGTGAAGGCAAGCTGGAGAAGGCCCATGTCACTTTTCCAGAAAAACCCTCTTAGATCTCTGACAGCTGTGCCACACTCCAAAGGTGTTGTTAATCTTAGATTTTATTTTTACACATGGCTCTTCACTTTCCTCAGCAATTATGGGAGTGAAGTAATTTCAAAAGAAACTATGGATACTGACTTCTCGGTAGTTATCATTCAAATGTTTCTTCATCAATTACATTTCTAAATACATGCTAAAGTAAGCAACCACATATTCTCAGTTAAAAAACTTCTATTTTTATGGCACATTTGTAGTGTGAAACCACATATTGTTTAGAAGGTAAACTCCTGTCACACTGTTGGTCTCACACAGTGGAGAGATTTTCAAGGTAGTGTTTCTGCTCTTTTAGAACAGGTGGACAGATCCATATTTGTGATCATGCTTGTGATGAGTCAAGAGTGTAGCAGGATTTTATCTACTTTTTTGTGAATTTAAAACACTTATCTGAACAGCTTGACTAGGTTTCGTAGTATAAGAACTCTCATCAAAAATGGGCTAATTAGAGAGACTAACTTGACTCTGGGTGGCTCAGGCTAATTGCACTGGAGCCACACTGACAGAAGCCAAAGTGCTAACCAAATAATTCTTTAACAAGTGGTGTATTTTGCTATAGGCTGAATCTGTAACAATGGAGAGATGTCAAGCCCATCATCATTAGTGATGCTCTAGAGTTCAGAGCATGAGATGGCCCTTTCTGTAACGAAATGCAGGTTTGAGACCTGCTTTTGAGTAAATTCAATGAATTGTTTAATAGCTTTAGAATGGCAATTCTTGTTACTTTCTTCATGTAATGCAGCTGAAGAAGTCATCTGTCATTTAAAATCAATCCCCTGAGGAAATATTTGATAGAACAATTAGACTGGATGTTAACAGTTTGGCAAGCTTTAGGGCAACATTGACAGTGATTCTTTATATACAAATATTTAGGAAACTGTCAAATGGATTTATTAATACACAGAATTAGATTCTGAAAGTAAGAAATGCAAGTAATCTAATCATTCAAAATACATCTTTTGTTTTGTTAGATGTGGATGATATCCACAGATTTCAACAGAATTCTGCTGCTGCTAAAGCTAGGAGTGACATTTAGTGGATTTAAGCACTCTAGAGGCACAGTTGTGGAGAGAGAAAAAAGGTACTTTGTTTAATAGCCTCAAGGATTCCTCCAGCAAGGGAGATCATTACTGTTTCCTTATTTTAAAAACAAACAAACAAAAAAAAACCCAGAATCTGGCAGATGTTGCATGTGATGAGAGATGTGTTGGCTGTGTATTGCAGTTCTTCAGATTCAGGAGCTGCACTCAATCCCCATCATTGAAATCTATTTTTTGGGTTTTGACAGCTGTTTTTGCCATTTAGTTTAAAAGCAGATGGGGAAAAATGCAAAGAAGAGCTGTCAATTTTATTACCATGTATAATCAGCATCTGTGCAATACATCAGACTCATTTGCACTGCTTATACTTTCTCTCTGTAGTAAAATTCTTTTGGGATTTCTTGACAACCTTCTTGGCAAGACTTTTTGTAAATTAGTAGATAGTGGAATTAAAAGTATAGATTAATTAACTGCTAAAGGTACTACTCTGTCATCCATATTTACTTAATCAAGATTTTATGTTCTGATTGTTTAATTATAAAATATATGTCCTAATTTTGCTCCTCCATATTCAAATTCATGTTTTCTTAAGCACATGTTTTGTTTGTATTTTAGTATTACAAAATACTTTTTATATATCTCTGATCCCTTTACATGCATTTAGGTGCCAGCACATCTTGGTGTGTATTTTTTTACCATTCTCTACTGGGAGGACTTAGTATCTTGTACCCCATCTGTATGATTTAAGTAAAAATCGATTCTGTAGACAACAGGGTGTTCTTCATTCCCAGTCTGCACTCTTTCCTGGTGCAGCAGTCGCTCACAGAAACGACTTTTTATAGTGGGAAAATAAGCTAGTTTTTAAAGCGTCAGTATAATAAGCATGTTTGTCTGTCTCTGTAAGTGCAGAAGTTAGTAATCAGTAATGGTGTGCTGCAGGCTTATAGTACAGAACAGCATCCTCCTGGAAAGTGTCAAGTGATTTACATGTCACAGGGCTCTCTGGGGACCGTGTGGGAAGAATCTGTCTACTGGCTGGGGACCTACTTTGATTTGATTTGATTAGGTTGGAAGTCACAACTGCAGAAGCGGCCTTTGTTTCTTAGAATAGTAAGTGGTTGTGCATTACAGTGTCTGCAGTGATAAGCAGAGGGAAAGATTTCCAAAGAGAAATGTTTTCAGTACATTCCTAGATAGGAGAAATTAGGGAGTTAGCCCTCAAAAAAGGTTTCAACCAGTTTGGTAGAATTAACAGACAATAAAACACTTATATATCAATGCAGAACTTCTTTGAAGTGAAACACTAAAAGGAGACAGAGATTTAATTAATTAAAAGCTATTAATTAGCGTTTGTGTTGTGATGGGCAGAGTACTTTCTTTACATGAGGCAATGCAAGCTTTGATGAAGAATGTACTTAACTGTCTTCCTCCATTAGCTTAGCTTACTAAATATGCTACTAAAATTGACTGTGACTTTTGAAAAAGAACCACCAAGGCACTGTTTATGATACATAGATGTTCATTTATAAGGAAGAATGACTTCTGGAATGACTTTGAAATAAGTTGTTGTGAACAAAATTTTAATACAAATTTCATGGAAAATACTGACTCAAGCTTTTTTTTTTTTTTTTGTTCTTTGGTGATAAAATGCTATTTCTGGCCAAGTCATTTGGCAAGCACTTAATGGCTGACTTTTTCAGTAATAGATAACTACAACCCAGCCTATTCTAGAATTCAAATATTTCATTAATATAGGGCATTAATATAAAGGAGTTTTTAATTACTATGGGTTTTATCAGTAGAATGGCAAATTTCCTTTAGATATTAGTCTATCTGTACTTTGTGACTCTGGAATATATCTAATTATATTTTCTCTGGAATAGTGGATGCAAATTTATACTCTGTGAAATTCAGCTGATTCTATGAAGATAAAGCAGAAAATTAGAGGATAACAAAGCTTGAAAATGCGGATTTGATTTGCTCTCTTTACAGACAAAGTGGAGTATAAAAGATTTTTCTTCTGTATTTATATAATCTTATTCTTCCCTTTTTATGTTAATCTCATTTTCTAAAATGCAATGTCTTTCACTTCCTACACTTTGGCATAAGAAAAGACATATTTAGATGATCCTACTATAACAAATCCTTTATCCAGAAGAGCTTGTAAATATATCCCAGCACTGCACATTTTGTCTGCTAGAATATAAATGTCTCACTAAAAGGAAATATTAGGTAAAGTTGACATAAAGTTCATTTTCATATCCGTCAGTGGAATTGGTACTAGAAACTGCTGGAAAATTAGCTCTCAGAAATATGTTGCAGCAAGACTTCTTCAAGTTTTGGACCCATGTAATTTGTAGCAAATTGGACAAAAGTAAATGAAGCTGCTATTCCATCTTCTCTTGAAAAAATGGCCTACATTGATCCTGTAAGGTACTTCAGTTTATAGAATTAATATATATTTTTAATTAAGAGAGTAAACTGGAAAATGCATTGTGTCTTTATTTAATGCTAGCCCTCGAGTTACATGCCTTATCTCTACCTAGTTAAGATCATTATATGTTTAAAGATACGTGAATGTAGGCTGGAGCCCCTCCAGCACTAGTGCAGACACTAGTAACTCCAGTTACAAATCTCTATGTCATGGGCTAATAAGCAGTTTTATAAATGATAGCCTCACGTGGGAGCATTGTTACTGCAATATCTGTTTCCCATATACCCAGAGACATTTTTTCCCCACAGTCTCTCTCTCTCTCTGGCAATTCAAGACCTCCTCTGTATTATGGCCTAGTCCTTCCCTGTCCTTTTTTACCTACCCCTCGCCCCTGGCTCCCTTCCAGTCCTCTGCATATGCCCTATGTATGTGCCTGTGCAAGATATTCTTTGGCTGGTTTTCAGAGCTCCACATCTGATAAATGTCAGGTTAGGCTATCCCTGGTGGTTAGGCAGTTGCTTGCTGCCTAGTAGAGTGTTTAACAGGTATGGATGGTTGGCAACCGTGCTCTTCATGGCTGGGTTAATTTGGTTTCTCAACTCCTTCCAGTTGCTAAAATGAGGAAGTTTTATTATCTGGAGAGTTTACCTCTCCCTGATTTAGCCATCTGAGTAGAAAACTGTCTTAGGTGATAAACATGCCAAATCTTTATTTTCTGGGAAAACTAAGCTAAAATTTTAATGTAAGGACAGAAAATACTTGGGTGTGGCCTAATTTGGTGTTGGCCTTTAACTTCAGCAAGTTTTTACTTATTCAGGTGTTTGCCTCCTGCATCTAGCCAAGTGTATAGGAGAGAAGTGACCTTGTTGCTTTGTATCCTGGCCAGCACCCTAGTCTGATGCAAAATGTGTTTCATGAATCCAAAAGGCTCAGCCAAGGCAGAGTATGAATGAGCATCGTGTTTATGGAAAGGTTTTCAGTCTTGTGCCATGGGATTCCCTTCCGTGTTTAAAATATACCTGAAATCTATAGCAAGGTGACAACATTTGCCTAGAAAGAGCTAAAACAGTTGTGATGAAGTGAGATTTTCTTTGTGTCTGGAAGATTTTTCTGGAGCTTTTGGGTTTTTTTTGTTGGGTTCATCATAAGCCATTCAACAACAAATTCTGCTAAGTTAAAAGCATGACCAGAATAAAGAGATTTTAAGTATTAAATATATAAATATCTCCATCTGTACGAGACTTAATGAAGGCAAGGAAAAAAAGCTTCAGTTAAGCCATATCATGATCTCTTGAGAAACTTTACAAAAGAAACAATTTCTGTTAGAATATTTTCATGGAAAAGCTTACTCAAAATATTGAGTTTATTAGTTACACTGTACACACACAGATGCTCATATGTCTCAATCAGAACAAAAGTGAAACAGAAGACAGTTAATAGGACAAGAGTAAAAGGAAAAAAATAGGCCAATACTTCTGCATCCAGATTAAAAAAGGCTCTTTCCCCTTAAATTCTGATGCAATGTCCTTGTAATTTAGATTAACGCAGTAAACTTACAGATTTTTGATTAATTTTATTAAGTAGATTTTGGCATTGTCTTTGTGTACATAAATCATAGAGTTGATACCTGTGCATGAAAGAGGGAAATACAAAGCTTATTAGATAAGCATGGTATGGAGTTCGAATAATCCTGCCTTTTCCTGTAGTGCTTTTTGGTATAATAGTTTCTTACCTTATGTCTACATGGTGGAAATTTGCACTGCCATAACTGTGGTATAAGGGCGTGTGTGAGTAAGTAGCTTCTGTTTTAAGTGTGCTCATTGGTGATTCTGTTTTGACTCATTGGTACCTGAGCCATAGGTCTATATCTGCATTGATTTCCCAAATGCAAATCTCTCCAAGTTCAAGAACTTCTTGGAAAATGGTTTCCATCAATAAATTCACACTTTGCAGTATGGGAATTTTCAATTACAGCCACTATACACACAAAGCAAGTGTGGCCAGTAACATTAGCTACAAGTGGAGATTAAAATACTTGTTTAAAGAAGTTAGAGTTGTGGCTGTGCAATCCTAATATTATACCTTAAAGAAAATAATTAGTGTACCGTATCTAAAGAAATTGTGTGCATCTTTAAAAACATGGCAGTTGTCTTATTGCAGGTAGCAACATATGTTATCTGCTCTGTAGGTACATTCCCCTTCTCATTCCCATGGTTTGCATATTTCAATGAATTCATGGAAGTCTCTAGGCATTTTAAAATATGTAAGTTGCTATATGTGAATAGTACGTTGGGAGTAAATTAAGACTAATTCAAGATGGAAATTTTTAATGACAATTTTATCTTAAATTTTAGAAAACTCTTGTATGCTCTGAAAATAAGTTTTCTTTAAATATAAAATCAATATTGGGTTTTTAATTTCAGTATTACTCTCAATAGGTTAAGTTAGGCTGAATAATTTTTTCTTTTTTCTTTTTTCTTTTTTTATGAAAGAAATAAAAATTATACTGAAAAAGGAAGAAAAAGTTGTCTTCTTTGTTGAAGTCTATCCCTTCTAGTTTCTTATGGCTTTAGATTCTTATTTAGCTTGGGGGTCTGTATTTTTTATGCTGTTGCTGTTCTTTTGCAGACGCTTGGAACAAAATTCAATTAAGGTCATACCTCCTGGAGCTTTCTCCCCCTATAAAAAGCTTCGAAGAATGTATGTACCCAATAACTTACATTTACTTTCATAAATTTATATATAACAAGATAAAAAACAAGTCAGATGGTACAGGGGAACTGCAGTTAATGTGTGAACACTTAAAAAATTTGACTGCTAGAAGGTAAACTGATACGGCTGCCTGATTATTGACACCATATAGCATCTTGTCATATTAATAATACTTGGGTTTTTAAAAAATATTGAAATTGTTTAATATGGTTCTGCATAGAAGCAGTATGTTCCTGTAGTGAAAATTCTAGTAAAAAAGAGAATGAGGATAATTTCAGATTGTTTTTGAGGCTATATAGCGCTGTGGTCATAGCAAGCAGAGGATTCTTAAGAAAATGTGCTTAAGCAATTAGGAAAAGTAAATATTTTGTCTTTTTTTTCAAGCATTTGAAAGGTCTATTTTAATTATGCATTTTGTTTCAGTGTACTGGCAATTTTAGTGGTGTTTATATTAAAAATCTTCAGCAGTGTCTCATGTAAATATTTTAATTTCTTTCCTCACATTCATGCTTAATTCTAATTACATATTATCTTAAACTTCATTATTTTGAAAATAGCTTGAATTAATTGAATCAAATTTTATTTATTTCAGTGACCTGAGTAATAACCAGATCTCTGAAGCAGCTCCAGATGCTTTCAGGGCTTACGTTCACTCAATTCACTGTAGGTATCTGTTTGACCTGTAAACAGAAGAAAAATTTCTTATATTCTTATGGTGAAATTATTTTGCCCTTTTGGCTCCCTGCAAAATTTTGCTATAAATTCAATCAATTCTGAAAGTTGTAATAATCATTTCAGAACAACAGTGGTAATTGAACATTCTTTTACAGCTTGACACTAATAACTTATGGGGATTTTTGTAAATATGTTCATGGCAAGGAGTTGAACAAAACCAAACATGTCTTTTATTCCCCAGTTAGTTGTTTTACAAACAGCAAATCCACTTAGCAAGGTCCTTGGTAAACCTGTAATCAGTGAGGTGCTGGTTTCTGCAGAGAGCTCGTTGGGCTACACACCTTTTGGGAAAATTGTGTGATCCTGCTGCCTCACAGGACCACAAGGATATTGCAAGTATCAAGTGGTTGTTATTAAATTCCTTTCAGGAATACTGGAATTTCTCTAATTTTGAAGTCAAAATCCCATAGCATATGCGTTTCATAATGGTAGCTTTGCTTTATTCCCTGGTACAGAGTCCTCTATGGCAATAAAATCACAGAACTTCCAAAGGGCCTGTTTGAAGGACTCTTTTCTCTGCAACTGCTGTGAGTATTTTTTTGTTTATTTCTATTTTGGAATCATTCAAAAGGGTAAACATGATGAGAGATTTTATGCCAGAAGAACTGGCAGGAAATCCCAAATGTAAGATCAAAGTACAGTAAAACCAAATTATGCTAAAACCGAAAGAGTCAAGACTGTTCTAGGCCAGCTTGCCATTCATCCACAAATGTGATCATATCAGTTATTGTTTCAGCCTAAAATGATTAAAATTAAATCATTCTCCTGAGTGGAATTTCTAAGGATAACACACATAAAGATATGATACCCTCTAAATGGCAAATAGCATGTATGAAGTTGTGTGGGAACCATAAAAGGAATATTTGTGTGTTTTATAAAGAGAAGATATATAGTGGAAATGCTATGCAATTGCCTTTCTAGTTGTACCCATGAAAGAACAGTACTACACCACAGTTTCATTGGTGGCTTTTAATGTTTTCTGACATTCAGTACAATTCTTTGACTCTGTGAACTCCAGCTGCTACTTCATTTAACACTTTGGAAATTTCCACATGTAACCTTTGAAACCGTTGCTCTTTAGATTTTATACTGGAATAAAGAATGCCATGGTAATATGTTTCTTAAATATTGTCAATATTTAGCAGAAGAGGCTGTGCAGTAGGTGTACTGTGTAAAAGAAATGTGTTAAATAGACCATAAAACAACGGTGGTTTTGAAAGAACTTGTCCCAGAATAACTGACTTGTTGAGTTAGGGTCTTCTTAAAGAATCTAAGGCTTCTTCACACATGCTTAGAATTTTCTAATGTCCAGACTTCACCATGAAGTGTTGGCAAAGTGTCCGTTACTAACAACTAATTGAAGATGGCAAAACAGTAAATATATACACAGAAAATGCAAGTTCTAGCACCACCTAGAGGTTTGCATTTTGATTTAATTTAGCCACAAAAATAGTATAGTGGTGGGCAGGGTATACTTTCCTGTTTTCCTTTAAAGATGTTTTATTTATAAAATATAATTCAGATCTTGTAAAAAAAAAAAAAAGTAAGAGACCTTTCTGAACTCTCAATTCTGTATTAAAAAACAATTCCATATTTTAATATGCATTGTATAGATAGTACATTTAGGTCCAAGTAAGTTTCTACTTGTTTGCAAAACTTTTTATCAGAGCATTAGACTTCAAATCCACCATTTCATTCCATTTCTGGCTCAACATGGGAAGGAGTAAAAAAATATTGGGTTATAAAAATGCGTCTAATGGAATGACTTTTTTTTTTTTTTCTCTTCAAAAGGAGCTGGTTTAGATTGGCTTGTTTGTTTTAACACTAAAAGTCTGGGAGGTACGGGGAAGAAAAGGTTCCCTTTGAAGATGCAGAGGAAAAGGATCCAAGACAGATTTGGATATATTCCATGCCACCAGTTTTTACTACAACTCTGTTAATGTGGCAGCATGCTGATTAGTAACATGTAATTAAAAGTGCCACTGCAACATCTCTTCCAGCTAATGAACCACAGTGTTCAGTTTCCTTTTTTTGTTTGTTTATTTGGCAAAAAGAAACTAGTTTTCCTTGAATATACTTGATTTTTAGGCTTGTTTCTTTGCACTATACACAAATACCACACAGACGTTCTACCAGCACATATAAGAAATGTGATTTTAGCTAAATAAATGTACAGATTTCAACTCCAAGGTTCAAATATGTAGGAATACATATAACCTAAAGAAGATACTTAAATTCACTGAAATTCCTTACATCACTTTCAATTCACTGAAATTCCTTATGTCACTGTCAATTATTATTTGTAACTACATCTCTTGTTCTGGTTGCAAAGGTGCACAAAGAATTGTCTGTGAAAAAATGCTGAAGCTGCAGCATGGAGCAATTTCTTTCAATTTTATAATTGTCTTCCATTAAACAGATTACTGAATGCCAACAAGATCAATTGTCTGCGAGTTGATGCATTTCAAGATCTGCACAACTTGAATCTTCTTTCTTTGTATGACAACAAGCTTCAGACCATTGCAAAAGGCACCTTCTCACCCCTACGTGCGATTCAGACCCTTGTACGTATGTTCTTGTTTATGGTTTCTCAAGTACGACTTCATATTCTACAGTGCAGTAAAAGCACTGGGTACTGCTGAGACAAAAGGGAAATAATGTGTGATATTATTGGTTTTTTTGTTTCATGAAAGGCATTGGCTCAGAACCCATTTATCTGTGACTGCCATCTGAAGTGGCTGGCGGATTATCTTCACCACAAACCCCATTGAGACCAGTGGTGCCCGTTGCACCAGCCCCCGCCGTCTGGCAAACAAAGGATCGGCCAGATCAAATAGCAAGAAATTCCGCTGCTCAGGTAATTTTCTTAGTTCAGCTGCTTATTTTTCCTTTATTGGCAAAAAAAGTAGTGGTTATAGAAGTTCTAATGAAAGCAGCTGTCCTCTCTACAGAATTATTAAACATTGCAGAATTTTTTTTTAGTTTTTTGACTGAATAAAGGGAAATCTGGAAGTCATAGACTATTGGATCACGGAACATACTGTAGTTTACACATTTGGCACTATTTCTGAGTTAGCATTAAGTCTAAGAAAATAAATGTAATATGTAAAACTTCAGAATGAAATGCTAAAGTTATTCACTACAAATATCACACCATTAATCCATTTTGTAAATTTCCACAGGGCTTCTGGAATATGTGAAAGATTCTGAAAATTTTCTAAGCTAAATATGGAAACATGACATATCCCCTTTTATATAGGCAGCTTGCCTCATACTGAAATTTACTGTTTTCTTTTTCTAATCTTATTCCGTTTCCTACTACATTTCTTTAAATCCTAACTTTCGTCATATGGTATCCAGATGTTCCAGGTGCATTTCACCATTCTACAGTTTATTCAGTCTCAAGTGCAAATACCAGATGAAAACTGGTTTTTTATCCATGTTCCAGATACATTTATGACTATTCACACTTTGTTGTTTATCAGCTCTCGTTGTGAATACACATTTTTTCACTAAATTATCTGTAGTTAACTGCAGTCCATACTTAATCTAATAAAACTCATTCTTTGCTTGCTGACATTCAGGTGCATCTTCTATTTTTTTTTTTTTTCTCTTTATTTTAGCTAAAGAACAGTATTTCATTCCAGGTAGGTTGGCTCTGCAGTAAGATTGGACTAACTGCAGATATTCTCTCCCTTTTCCCCCATAAGCAAAGTTTGTCATAGATTTTAGGAAACTGATGCATGTGTATTAACATTAGTCAATACCTGTAGCTATACGTAGTTTTTCCTTTGTAGACTATTTAGTAATTCTGTTTTCTGAATATAAGAGCTTAGCATGCAGCTCCGTTACCTTTTTCTTTCTCACAGATTTGCACACAACCTACCAAAATTATAGCTATACTTAAATTATTTAGAAGGTTGCACCTGCTAGTTCATATTTTAACTGACACTTTTACTTACCTTGTACCTTGCCTTTCTGCTGCTGCTGTTTTTAAAATGTAGCTCCTGAGCTGCTTTTAAACACAAGAAACCATGCTGCCATCAAAGAGCTAGCACAACTTTAAAAACTAAACGTTCTACAAATGAACGTTTTCTTGCCTTGCTTTCATGCTCTACACTGGCTGCATCTACTGCTTGCTCACCCTCCTTTTGTTTAGGAAATCACAGTGGAATGCTTGGAAAAGAAAGCTGATATTCTTAATTAGAGGCATTCGGTGGTCACACGCATACAGTGAATCAGAAATGCTTTCCATTAAAGAAAATATGACTTTAGATTTGGGGTGAAATAGCAATTTACACACTGCTTTAAGCTACAATAAGTCTATGATATTTTTACAAAAGATTTACTGATGTTGGCCCTAGCTCTTTGAAGTATGGATCTTTCTTCTATTTTTACCTTGCTTGTCAGTGTGTGCACTGTTTTCTTAATAGAAAAAAATATACTCATGTTATATTCATAACAGATTATAAATAACAAAATTAACAAGAGAATAATGCATCTATTGATGAATTACAGTATGTGATTCGCAATCAGGATTTTCTGCCATAGTTTAATATCTAGAAAAATATCTACAATAATTGAATAGGACACCAGTGCACATCTTCTTTCAAATACTACAGGTATATCATCATTCTGAAGTCATCTTAGTTGTTGTCTCTTTAGCTCGTGTGTTTAACAGCTCTTCTCCAAATGCTGTGTGAATTAACACTTACATTTGCAGCAGTCATGTGAAGTTCTTCATGCCCTTATACTAATATGTTGTTTTGAATATGAAGAGAAGACAAAATGAATACAAAATAAGGCAGCAATTTATCAGCACTGGCATCACAAAATGTGTTTTAAAGCAGCATAAAACAGGGGCTATTCAATTTCACAAACCTGTAGTACCACTCAATTCCTAATACGTAGAACAGCTGCCACAGAGTGGCTTCTACCCAACCTTACCAGCACAACTTTTGTTGTGAGTTACAAGTGTTTTCTTGCCAGCAGGTGTCTTCACAGCCTGGTTATAATATGGCCACACATGCAGTTGAGGCTTCTTTAAGTACTCTTTAAAAATTGCTATTCCACGGGGATGCGGGGGGAAAGAAGAAGAAAGGAAACAATTCAATTAAACAAAATGGGCTATATACCTGCTTCTTGAAATACAGTTCTGTGCTTTTCTCTTTCTAGCAGGCTATCAGGTAGATGCTACCTAAAATTATTTAGTTGTTGAAGGCATTGTCCCTGAATATTTTAATTGTTTAAACTGCTAACAGTGATGTACTCTGGACACAGGAGGAAAAAAAAAACTTATTTGTAGACTTGTTCATTCGGTATTTGAAAGTGCTAAAACACTTCTTTATACTTAAGCAGATACTATAAAAAAAATCTTAGCATTTCTTTAAACACTTAAATATTTTTTAATATTTGTTTTTAATATGTCATTTGGAGATGTTGCTCTGCGGACGCTATGAAGTGTTATTAAAGTTTCATTTATAGTAATTTGGAAGACTAAAAGTTTGGCAAGTATTAAATCATTTCTTTGAAAAAAAATTCATCTGCTACCTCCTAGAAATACTCTATAGTAGTTTCATCATATGTATTACTAAAACATTTACAAGTTGTAGATAACATAATATGTGATGACTCTTGGGGTTTTTTCCCCTCCACTGAGCAATCTGTTTCTCCTATATTTGTTTGGTTTATTAAGGATTTAAGTGGCATAGCATGTATATTGGACTCAATGATCCTTCAGGGTATTTTCCAACTCAGAATATTCTTTGTAACTCCTATATATATTCAGGAGCAGCTTTTAAAGAACGCATTCAAAATAGTGAAGAATAATTCATGGGAGGCATGATCATCATCCTATATGAAATCTGTAATAAACCCAATCTTACCTTCATTTTTAAATGCCACTCAAAATGAATTATTCTTTCTTTCTGCTAAAGACAATGGCCCTAGAACCATCTTCTAATCAAACAAAAGTTAAGTAGAGACACGAGAGCTTAGTTCATGTTTTTGTCTTAATTGGCATTACTCTGTCTTCTTTCCTTCTTGGCTATCTTTACTTTTTGCAGGAGTTCACCATTTTGGCTGTAAGTAAAGTTCAGTGTCTGAACTAAATCACAGTGTACCTCCCAGCCCTGATGCACCTTCTACTAGTCTCAGTCTTTTCACCTTGTCCAAGAAGAACCCACAGGTTCCTTTCGGCTTCTCTTTGTTTTTCTTTGTCACCTACCCTCAGTTCCTTACTGGATGTTTTTTCTTGATATGTTTAGGATGTTTTCTTTTGACTGACTCTGGGAAATGGTGGAGGAAACTTCAATGTGGTTTTTTTTTTTTCTTTTTTTCTTTTTTTTTTTTTTAAATATATACTGTACTTTTATTTAATCTGTGACAGTGATACTGTTACTGTGGCACTGGACATTCAGTAATAGAATGCCATGTCATGTAAGAAGTATTAAACTTCAAATTGCTTCTGTGATTTATACCTACTCCTTCCTCTTTTCCCTTGCTCTTATCCTTGGCCTAATGGATGCAGTTTTGATAATGTAGCGAGATTTTCTGTTGTGCTTGATCTAACCATGTGGTTGTGAGGTATGAGTATAAAACATGGTTCGTCAAGCACCATGGAACGTCACGCAGCTTTCTACAGCATGGCACGCTGCTGAGGCTTAAGTCAGGATCACACATTTTTTTTAAATTAAAGCTGAAACAGGGCTTTTCAATCTTATGTGTTGAGATGATGTGGAGTATTGGGGCTATACAAAAAAATCAGAGGTTAATGAAGTCCAGTCAACAATACAAATTTGTAACCAGAGAAAGAGAAAAGGTGGCACTCAGGATCTATTTATTCTTGATGCAGAGAAAGAAAACAAATTCTAAAACAAAAAGTGGCATTTGTGTGATGAGCTATAACAAGGCTAGATTGGCTGACCAACATAATCAGCAGAAAGTACAGCTTGTGAAAGCTCAAGTTAATGTTATCTGCTATGTGAAGTTGTCTCCAGTTTCTTTTTCCAGCATATCTTAAGTCCCTATATTGAACCCTCTCTTGAAGCCCTTGTGTCTGTTCAGTATCACGAAGTTATCATGCATTTCCCAAGTTGCCCCACCCATTATCTGCATTGCAGACGTCTTTCAACCCCTCTCACAAGAAGCAAATTTTATACTTTATTGACTTAGTATCTGTGTTTTGACTTGAACTCTTCTACAGGCACTGAAGATTACAGATCCAAATTAAGTGGAGACTGCCTTTGCAGATTGGGCCTGCCCTGAGAATGTCGCTGTGAAGGGACCACAGTGGACTGCTCCAATCAGAAACTCAACAAAATTCCTGATCACATCCCCCAAGACACAGCAGAGTCTGTAAGTTGTATGAACCCATAAGAAAGGATTATTACTTATGGAGAAACTAACTAAAACAGTCAAATATAAAACCACAGCTTACTTTTTTTTGAACAGCAAAATTAAAAGTAACCTCTGTGGTGCCACTTCAATGGACTAAATATTCATAAAAAATATTATGCATTATTTCAATACCCTGTAGCCTTAAAAACCCATGATAAATAAATAGGTACCTATTCTATGTTTCTAGTTTTTCAGGACCTGAGCAACCCACTTGGATTTTTGAAAGGTAGTGGGGTTTATTTTACTTTTAATTTTTAACTACAGGAGAAGTAGGGCACCAGTAACCAGAGGGGTCTGTCTTAAAAAGTGCTGCCTAGATGTTTAAACAGACAGAGCTGATCGCTATGCAAAGCACACATTACATTTATCAGGCAGGAGACCAGAGGAAGATAAAGCAGACAAACAGGACAGAGTTGGGTTAAGAAGATGAGATAATATATAATGAATAGAGATGGGCAGAGAAGAACTCAGAGATTATTACTTGCTTAATAAGTGACATATGGGAATGATTTTGTAGGCATTACAACTGGATGTAGTCTTCGAGCAGGGAGTGAAAGATAAAAATAAGACAGCTTTACAAGGCTTCCCCATGTGCAAAGAATACTATGGGAGTGCAGAGGTGGTTTGAAGGATTGGCAGAAAGGTAGATGAAAGTGGCTGTCATTGCAGAGCAAAAGTGGAAGGAAATAGCTGGTTTTCCTAGGAGATTCAGTTTAAAGAACAAGGCAAAATGTTGAGGGGAAAAAAAAAAGAGAGTTTGATTTGATATAGTAAAGCAGTATAGAGATGTGGAGACAAGAGTATTGTGATCAAGTTGTCACCCACAGGGGTGAGATGAGCAACAGGATGGCACATCTCTTAGAAGAGCAGTCTACAGCTGGCATCAAGCAGCAGTATGCAATGAGATATGAAATAATGAGAGTATTGTTAAGTATTTGAATACCTGGAGACGAAAAGGGATTCAAAACTGAAGTATTTTTAAAACACAGATGGAGACTTTTGTCTGTCTCTAAGCTGGGAGAATGAGTTGAACTTAGTGATGGTCTGTGCTGGTTTGGCTGGGGTAGAGTTTAATTTTATTCACAGTGGATAGTATGGGCTTATGATTTGGATTTGTGCTGACACAGGGTTGATAGTATAGTGATGTTTTGTTATTGCTGAGCAGGGCTACACAGTGCCAAGGCCTTTTCTGCTTTTTATGCTGGGAAGGAAGTTGGTGTGCCTGGGAGGCTGGGAGGAGGCAGAGTGAGGACTGGTGACCAAAACTGACTGAAGGGCTATTCCGTTCCTGTGACATTGTGCTCAGGATGTTAAAGGGGAGGAAGAAGGAGGAAAGGGAGGACATTAGGAGTGATTGTGTTTGTCTTTGCAAGACACTGTTACACATGAAGGAGTCCTTGCTCTCCTTGGGGATGGCTGAACACCTCTCTGCACGTGGAGAGCAGTGAATTAATTATTGTTTTTCTTTGCTTGTGTGCTTGGCTTTTTTCTTTTACTATTAAAACTGTCTTATCTCTACCCATGGAGATTTCTAGCTTTTACCCTTCTGGTTCTCTCCCCGATCCTGCTGGCGGGGACGTGAGCGAGTGGCTGTGTTGAACATGGTATCTTGCTGGGTTAAACCACAACATGTTTCTTATTACAAATCTGAAAATTACAATCAGAGAAAAAAATGGATACATGTCTTGGATGAAGGGAGATAGATTCAGAAGAGAAATACATTTTATGTTATCCAATATTTTGGGATAATTTTTTTTAAATTTAAAAATAAAAGCTGATGGAATAGGTAACAGGTTAAATTGTGGCAGGAGATCATAAGTAGTGGTTGTAAATACGATAGTTACTGAACCAAGAGATGAGAAATGGAGTCTGTTGAAGTGATTAAGCATGTATTGCTTTGATTTTTAGGAGGAAACATGTTTAATTGTCTCTTCTCTGAAGAAATAATAATCTTAATTTAGCATTTTAATTGGTTTTTCTCATTCATTTTTTTACATGTGGAAGATAGTGTCAGGTGTTTCTCTTCCGTAATTATGGTTCCTACCTGTTAAATTCAGAAGGAACAATTAGATAACCAAGCTTCATCTACTCTATATCCTAAACACTCAAATTTCAGTCAACAATTTTTTTTTGACTAAATGTTTGGTTACAGAACTTCTTTCAGAAAACATCCAGTCTTGTTTGAAATGTTAGTGGATTAAAAAATCCACCTTTCCCCTGAAACTTTTACAGAAGGTAATTATTTCCTTTCACTTCTGTAAATTTTTTTTTAACTGAGAACTTTTAGTTTGAGATGGAATCTACCACTCTTCGGTTTCCATCATGGCTGCCTTTATAGTTTTTGCTGTTAAAGAGCCCTCTTCTTTCCAGCATTCTATCCAAGTATAAGGGTGTTAAACTGTGACAAAGTCATTATTCAACCTTCTATTTCTATGGTACTTGATAGGCTGTACGGATTGTCCTTCAAGCCATTTGATATAATAAAAATTTCAATAGTCCTGAAAATATTCTAGAGAGGATAGAAAAATTGCTTCTTCATTTTTTTACTCCGCTAAAAATCCATTTGCTCTAGCCAAATACACTCTTTTAGGTGTTTGCCTCACTGATGCAAAAGTTACAGCTCTTTCTCTTGTTTCCTTCTGTTATTCCTGGTCTTCGATGTGTTGTCTTTGTTGTTCATCTTGGGACTTCCCAGTCTAGTTCTAGGCCCATTCTTTGATTTCCAGTTCACAATATTTACTGGCATGTATGAGAATAGCAGCTAGTTAGCCTTTTTTTTTTTTACCCACAAAATGTGATATAAAAATACTTGTTAGAGTCAAATTACATTGATGCTTCTGTAGGTGATGAGGAGAGCTAGACTAATTGCTGCAGGATGATGTTTGGAGTTGAATCTCAGCTTGGAAATGAAGATCAAAAGTAAGGAAAAAAGGGTGTCCAAAGGTAGGCAACAAAGATGGTGAAGGGCCTTTGGGGGAAGCCGTATGAGGACCAGCTGAGGTCACTTGGTCTGTTCAGCCTGGAGAAGAGGAGACTGAGGGAGACCTCACTGCAGTTACAACTTTGTCATAAGGGGAAGAGGAGGGCAGGCCACTGATCTATTCTCCCTGGTGACCAGTGACAGAGCCAGGAGCTGGACCCGATGATCCTTGGGTCTCTTCCAACTCTGCATATTCTCTGATTCTCTAAAAAAGTGTCCATTGTGTAGATTGCAACAGTAATAATATCACAGGAAAAAAACCCTATTTCTTCGAAGTAGTTGTTTTCTTTTTTAAAAATCTGAAAATATTAATGTTGTTCAAGGCAGATACTTAATTTTTTAAAGTTAAAAAAATTATAACTAAACCAACTAACTGCTGTTTCTAACTTCCCATTTTGTCGCTTGCTCACAGTCTTCCAGAAAAGCAGTGAAAATATCTGTGTAATCTGCCAATTTTGATATAAAGTACACGTCTGTAATTGCACCCCAGAAATAAAATATTTTTCAGGTAGCTTTCTAATACATAGGAAAAGTCAGGAAGCATTTCAGAAATCATTCAAACCAAAGTCCCCAGGATAAATGCTAAATAAGAAATAATTTCAGTCTTATATGTTGAATTTTTAAAATGATTATACAATAGATGATAACCTAACAAGGTAATTTTGGAAAGCATGAATATCACTGCACTATATTGCCTTCCAGGAAAGTTCAGCTATTGTTCAAAAACATGCAATATCTTAGCCATTGTGTTACTAAAACAGGAAAAAGCATCAAATATTCCATCCAAACAGAATGTATAGACATCATCATCAAATGCCTCTGTTTACTTTTTTATTTTGAGAATGGTATTTCAGTACTTTTCTTTGACTAAACCAGATAAATGTAATTTTAAGATCATTTTCTTGATCTAGTGATTGATAGGTAACAACTATAGTTGCTGTCTTTACCAGTGAGGAGCACTGGGCTCAAAAAATAATATTAAGATCCAGAATGGAGATCACATCTGTAAACTTTCCAGCCATGTGTAATAATTTTGATTCCATTGTGTGTGGACTAATTTAAACAAAATAAATACAATTTAAATGAGAATTAAAATTCTACATATGAAATTAGATAGAACTATATAGCACCGGACATACAAGAGTGAGGAAAAACCAGCAAGTAGGTCAAGATAAAAGGATGTGGTTATCATACATATTAAAGATGAAGAAGTGCTATTGGGCACTAATGCAAATTTCATTTCAGGATATAGGTATAGGAATGTAGCATGTAAATTATATTAAATAATTATTGTACTGTACATAGCAGTAGTAAACTATCAGCTGGAATACTGTGTTAAAGGCCTCACTTTTCAGGATGGATATAATTGCTCAGAAAAAGATTCAAGGAGAACAAGAATCATGGAAAAGAAGACTGGAAAGGTTGAGGGCATTTGTGTGAAAGAAACTTGAGGGACAGACAAAGTAAATTACTTTTAATAGGTAGAAGATTGTTGCAAAGAATAAATGATCAAATTGTTTGCCTTTTTCAATGGGGTTAGAAATGTTTTCAGTAGAGCAAGTATTATTAGAAACAGTAAATGTTTTCATTATTAAGTTATTCTTCTAGATGGTATAGCACTTGAAAAGTATTTGAAGATGTCAACATTTATAGAATGGTCAGTGCTTCTGTTGTTGATAGAGAGGGTAAAGAAAAGGCTGTTTAGAGTGAAGTAATTTTGTTAATTGACAATGTGCAAGAATATTTTATATGGTCCCACTAAAAATGATACCAAATCATTCAGATGATTTTTAGAGGTGATAGCATCTTCTGAAATTCATGTTTCTTGTAATTTGGTGTGGTATACGAATGTTTTGTGTATATCCAAAAACTTCTGTCTTCTTTCAGTTTGGTTCCATATTGAAACTGTTGTACAACCATATCTTCAGATTTACAACCTTAATTTCCCTTCTGGCTATCAATGAGAATGAACAGGAGGGAAGGATGTACAAGCAGCTTTCTTTAATTTTCTAGGGTTTTTTTAAACTTGTCTTGCAGTAAGACAATTCTGAAAAGCATTCTGGGTTTAGAATTATGCTGAATTCCATTTCACGGTGATCTTGTCAGTCATATCTTCTAAAATCTTTAAAGAAAAGCTGGACAGACTCCCTTCCTTAATATTATGGCATAATAAAATAATATTATTTTATGAAAAATAATAATTAGAGCATATAAAGGATCTAAGACTCTTAATTTCCATTTTCTTTCAAGAGAGGAAATAGGGAGTACTGGGTCAATGCAGGTAATTTTTGAACTATAGATGGTCCCCTAACCTAGCTGCTGTTAAAGGTGTACTGTACTGTAAGCCTTGATACCTGTGCAGGAAAGAGAAGTGCCCAGCTGGTATTTGTTGCTCATTGCATATCTTCTTACAGTGCTACAAGTCAGCATTAAATGCTGTCTTAAGCAATATATGTGTGCCAGCTGTAGTAGTATGAAGATAAATCATGGTGAGAGAAGTGTTTTTAAGTTCATGGGAAGACCAATGCAGTGGGTACCCTATTCAAAAGAAGAGTAATTATTTCATTCTTGTAAATAGTGTTCTGTGAGTACCTCCAGATGTCTGGCAGACTCCATCTGATATCCTTTAAAGAACAGAAGACTAATCTTCAGTGGTTTATATGTCCTTCTTAAAGACTTTTATTTATAAGTTGCCATGGAATCCTTCCTTAGTTACATTTTTGTTTGAAAAATTAAAAACATCATCTTATATTCCTTTTCGATTTCAGCTATATAAAATTTTGTGATCAGGTTTTAAAAATGTCTTACATATGTCTAAGTTCAACTAATGAGAATGTTCATTCACAGGAATGAGAATGTTCATTCACAGGAATTATCAAAATTAGAAATGTCACTATATAAGGAATTGTTCTTCAGCTACCAGTTAAACATCAGCTATCCAGGGAAACCAAACTGAAAAGTTCACTTAATGTGGAACATTCTGTACCAGTGCCTGAATAATTTTTTTCTGACATTGATGTAATTTCTTTTAGGCGACTAAATAACAATGAATTTTCAGTCCTGGAAGCTACTGGAATCTTTAAGAAACTTCCTCAGCTGCGTAAAATGTAAGTGCAACTTCAATGACCTTGTCTATTCAGATAGTGTATTAGCTCCTTGCTGTGTCTCTCCACCTTTCTTAGTTCTAATGTACAAAAGATTCAGTATATTCCAATCGAAAATCAAGAATGGGTTTAAATTAATCCCTGAGGTAGGTCAGAGTTGGCAGCTCTTCTCTATGGGGCTTGGCACTGCCAGCAACCACTTCTCATGGTGTATAGCTCCAGCACCTTTGTGGCAATGTCCAGCCAGCTGGTCTGTTGTGCAGCCACAGCAGGGAGCTCGCAGTATAAGCTGCTTAGAAAAGATTCCAGTAATCTTTTGTAACTTGCTGTATTACTCTCTAACCAGACAATTTTGCCTCTTACAGCACATTAAGGACATGCCATTGTTTCTGTGCTCCATTAAACTGTCATTAGGTGAGGGGAATATCAAAATTAAAATGACTGAAAAAAAGTGGTTTGATAGGTCGTCCATGTAAAGCCATGTTAACAGTTAATATTTTAAGAGGAGTTTATAATTTTACCAGTGCAGTTGTTTCTAAAAATAAGACTGTGAAAATCTTTTCTTTAGCCTATGTAAAAGATGTATATGAGGGTAGATCATTTAGTTAGACTTTGTGACTCTGTGCTCAATCGTTTCAGGATTAAATCCAAACATAAATAGTAAGTGAAGAAAAATGCAAGTGGAAATAGATTAGTAGTCACCAAGTGACTACCATTTGTAAGAGATCAGTCTAAATTATTAGCGATCAAAATCTTAAGGGAGCAGTAGTATTGCTTCAACTATTGTTAGCCTTAACCAAATCCTTGCTGGCATGATCACAATTAGTTAAATATTTATTACTGATTTTTTAGATAAAAAGATTTTAAAAATTCCAACAATGTAAAATGACCTTGCCTTTGACCTCTCCACTTGAGTACACCTTGCCACTTTGAATTGGGCTGTGATAATTAGAAAAAAGAATGTAGGAATGTCTGGCACAACAGTGTTCTGGTGCTATATAGTAGATAACGCTGTTTTCTTCAATCTTCAAGAATCTCAGATTAGCACTTTTTACAACTACCGTGTACTTCGGAACTATCAAGTATCAATACAAAGCATCAGTGGACAAGGAAGGGGCTATAGATGTCATTCATCAGGACTTCTATAAAGCCTTTGACATGGTCCCCTCCAACATCCTTCTCTCTAAATTGGAGAGAGTTGGATTTGATGGGTGGGCTTAGATGGATAAGAAATTGTTTGGACAGCAGCATCCAGAGAGTAATGGTCTGTGGATCAGAGTCCCACCAGACATCAGTGACAAATGGTGTCCCTTAAGGACCTATATTTAATGTCCTCATCAATGACATAGAGAAAGTGATCAAGTGCACCCTCAGAAAATTTACAGATGACACCAAGCTGAATGGTGCTGTTGCCACACCTGAAGAATGGCATGCCATCCAGAGAGACCTGGACAAGGTGCAGGGGGGAGTCCTGGGAACCTCATGATGTGCAATAGCCCAAGTGCAAGGTGCTGCACCTGGGTCCCGGAAACCCCAAGTATCAATATGGTTTCAGGGATGAACAGAAGAGACTTGGGGGTATTGGTTGACAAGAAGGTCATGACCAGGCAATGTGTGCTTGCAGTCCAGAAAGCCAAATGTGTCCTGGGCTGCATCCAAAGCAGTGTGGGCACCAGGGCGAGGGAGGGGATTCTATCACTCTACTCCACTCTGGTGAGCTGCATCCAGCTCTGGGGTCCGCAGCACAGGAAGGACATTGACCTGTTGGAGCAAGTCCAGAGGAGGCCACCAAAATTATTAGAGGAATGGAGAGCACATCTCCTACAAGGAAAGGCTGAGAGATTTGGAATTGGTCAGCCTGGAAGAGGGCCTCAGAGTGACCTAATTGTGGCCTTTCAGTATCCAAAGTCAGCCTACAAGGAAGGTGGAGAGAGACTTTTTGCAAGGGCGTGACAGAACGAGGAGGAATGGGTTTAAACGGAAAGAGAGTAGGTTTAGATTAGATATCAGAAAGAAATTCTTTACTGTGAGGGTGATGAGACACTGGGAAAAGTTGCCCAGAGAAGCTGTGGATGCCCCATCCCTGGAAGTATTCAGGGCCAGGTTGGATGAGTCTCTGAGCAACCTGGTATAGTGAAAGTTGTCCCAGCCTACGGCAGTCTGATTGGAACTAGATAATAGTTAAGGTCTTTTCCAACCAAAGACATTCTATGATTGCAGGATTCTAGAAAATAAATAAAATGCTTCATGCTTCATACATGCACATGCATACACACACATATGTATATCAGATCTTCATATTTAACCATATTCCTTTTAAGTTGAGGAGGTGTTCAAGACAAAAGAAAAAAAAAAGAATATTAATCAGTCTTGGGGTACCTGTCTGTTGAAACTCCCACAGGCTTTAAAATCTGGTTAATTTAAAAGGCAAAAAAATTTAAAAAGATAAATAAAAAGTTAACTATTTTAATAATACTGCTCCATAACTTCCTAATATAGTTATCAGTTGTTACAACATTTTTTCATTGAGAGAATAACACAGTGACTGCTTAAGCATTACTGGAAAGCAGTGAAGTACTAGTGTTACAGAGACACCAATATGAGTGAATTCTATACTTTTGTGAAGTTCGTATTTCTTTTGGAGGTTCAAGATAGGTGCAAAGATATTTCTGCACAGATGACATTGAAAAATTAAGGCCTAAATGTTTCATTGATTGGATGCTTCATCAGTAACAAAGCATGTGTATGGACTGGAACATTGATTAGCAATGCAACATTAATCTCTAAAATATCTGTGTGAAATGGGTGAAGTAGTATCTGTGTTACCACAAGAACAAAAAAGATTTTAGGAAACTAAGGGCTTGACATGGACAAGCCATCTGAGATTAGAAACAATTAGTTTCTTGCTTCCAGTCTTCCACAGCACCTTGCAGACTGAACAGCTCTACTGTTAAACTAAATGAAAGCGGTGATTGTGGATGTTGTTTACTTGGACTTTAGCTAAGCCTTTGACACCATATCCCACAGCATCCTCTAGGATAAACTGGTTGTTCATGGCTTGGATGGACTTATACCTCACTGGATAGAAGAATGGCTGGATGGTTGGGCCCAGAGGATAGTGAATGAAGTTAAATCCAGTCAGCAGACAGTCACAAGTGGTGTTCCCTAGGGCTCAGTGTTACGGCCAGTTGTGTTTAATACTTGTATCGATGACCCGGATGAGAGGATTAAATTCACTCTCTGCAAGTTTGCAGATGATCCCATTTTGGGCGGGAGTGTTGATCTGCTGGAGGGCATGAAGGCTCTGCAGAGGAATTCAGACTGGCCAAGGCCAACGGTATGAGGTTCAGCAAGTCCAAGTGCCAGGTCCTGCACTGTCACAACATCCCCATGCAGTGCTGCAGACTTGGGGATGGAAAGCTGCCCAGCAGAAAAGGACCTGGAGATGCTGGTCGACAGCCTGGTGAACATGAACCAGTGTGTGCCCAGGTGGCCAAGAAGACAAATGGCACCTGGCCTGTATCAGCAATAGTGTGGCCAGCAGTACCAGGGCAGTGATTGTCCCTCAGTGCTTGGCACTGGTGGCAGTGGTTGTTCCTCAATGCTTGGCACTGGTAAGGCCACATCTTGAGTACTTAGTTCAGTTTTGGATCCCTCCCTACCAAAAAGACATTGAGGTGCTGGAACGAGTCCAGAGAAGGGTAACAAAGCTGCTGGAGGCGTATGGAGCCCAAGTGTGATGAGGAGCAGCTTAGGGAAATGGGTTGCTTAGCCTGGAGAAATGGAAGCTCAGTGGGGACCTTTCATGTCTTTACAACTATCTGAAAGGAGGTTGTAGTGAGGTGGCGGTTGTCCTTTCTCCCAGATGACAAGTGACAAGATGAGAGGAAATGATATCAAATTGCAGCAGAGGAGGTTTAGTTTGGTTTCTCCATGGAAAGAGCTGTCAAGCAGTGGAACAGGCCACCCAGGGAAGTGGTCTGGACTTGCCATCCCTGGGGAATTTAAAGGTTTTAGGGATACCTTTTTGTAATGGACTTGGCAGTGCTGGATTAAATGCTTGGACTTGATGATATTAAAGGTCCTATCCAACCTAACTGATTCCATGATTGTATCCTTCCTCACAGGCAAGTTGTAGGTTACATTTCAGTTGTAGGTTCTATTTCAGGTTAGAGAGAGTAGTCAGCACTAAAGATTAAGCCACAACTTCTTGGGTTTTTTTTCTAAGAAATAGTATCTTTCTTGTTTTGAATGATTTAAACACTATTCTAAAAATTGCATCAAATAATGTTTGATTTTCTTCCCAATACCATTAATTCCATCAAAGAGTCTTTAGCTTTACTTCCATTCACTTTGTCTCAGAGAGTTTTTTAAGACCTTTTGAAAAATCGCTAGTGTATTATAACACTAATTTAATGTGTAGCTATGTACTTCTGTAATACGTGTAACTAATGATATGAAACAAACAAAACAAAAGGAGACTAACATGAAAATATCTAAGAAAATGTTGTGCTGTTGCGTATGTATGCTTTTGTGTATATATAGTACAGATCCTACACATTTGGGATGTAATTTCCATATTTCAACTAAATCGTAACTACTAAATACTTTGGCAATATTTTAGGTCATTTTTCCCACCATTTTGATCCACTTTGCATGCAAATTGCAGATAAATGAACTATCTTGCTTATAAACCCTGCCTTCTAACTAATGTCACAAATTATTAACATTTCATGTACTGTTTACATTCACACCTTCCTTTACATATGTTGCTGTTTATACTGTTTTCCTATATTTGTCTATCAAGCTAAAATAAATCAGAGAGGTTAGTTGTGCTGAACTCATACAGTATAATTTTGTTATTAAATTCATCTAAAAATACTACAGAGGCTGGAGACCTGAAAAAATATAGTTAGAGATACGATTCAAAATTAGGAAAATATGTTCTTGTGGGACTGCAGCATGGGTTGGGTAATTGCCATTATTTAAAAACATCTTCCAAAGATTACTTTAAAAATCTTTGCTTCTTTAATTAGAAGGGCATACAAATTTTTTTACTGGTTTGAAGTTGAATGGTATATTTATATTTTGTGCTTTTACACAATAACTTGACTGTTGCATCGAGATTGCATTTGATGATCTTGGAGGATATTAGTGGGCCTTAGTGGAAAACTAAGATTCTAAGTTTGTCTTGAAATTTATGCAGTCTGCAGCATTTAACAGTTAATTTAGGATATTTATAAAAGAAAATCCTCTCAGTTCTTCTCTGTTTCTGTTCATGCGTAATAGAAACCTGAGCAATAACAAGATTACAGATATAGAAGAAGGAGCATTTGATGGAGCCTCTGGTGTGAATGAACTCTTGCTCACAAGCAACCGCTGGAAAGTGTTCAACACAAAATGTTCAAAGGACTAGAAAGTCTCCAAAACACTGTAAGTATATTTATTTCAGTGTGTTTTATTCTTCTTTTCTCTCCAGTATTTTTGAGAATATTATTGTATCTGTCCTAAAAAAAATTATTTTGGTAGAATTAGCTATGGATTATTCAAGCATATTTTAGTTTTTGTTCCTATTTTACAAGAAGCTATACATTGTATTAATTTATTAATTATTAATTATGGGTATAATGAGTCCTCTAAAGCAATGAAGCAATTGAGAATGGGTAAACATCCAACTTCAGAAATGGAAATGGGAATAATCATCAAAGTAACAGAATTTTGCACGGGAATTACACATTTTACGTAATGGAGTCTGATTCATTTCAGCTCAGCCATTACTGGGAATTGCTGGAGGAGGAAATTGTTCTAGTGTGTATTGAAATGTGGGAAATGATTCTCTCCTAAGTAATTTTTCTGTCATTTCAACAGTGAAGGCAAGATTAAAAGCACTATATCTTGAACTAATTTCATTCTTTTCCATGAAGCAGTTTAGTTCTTTCCACTCAAAAAGGAGTTTATGCAGTCTGCATGCATCTTGGCCTTCTTCAGAGAGCCTGTCCTCCTGATCTGCAGGCCAGAGCCAAGATTAAATGGTCTTTGGGGTTTCAGCTGTCCACAGACATTAGGTATTTTAAATAAAGCACGTCTACAGTTTCTAACCTTGTAGTTAAAGCTGCTAAAATTTTTTAAAGCAGCTAGTCCTAGACAAGAGCATGGGGGAAAATTACCATCTTTCAGTGGACAGAGAGGAGAACAACAGACTTCAAAGCTCTTAAGTTTTATAGAAATTCGAGAGATTTTAGAATAGCTTAGGATTCTGAAAGCTGTACTGTCTTAGAGTCATGCTGAGGAGGAGTCAGGGTAGCTTGATTTTATTTGAATGAAATGCTTCTGAATGCAGTAGAAGTGGTTTCTGGAATTTGTCCTAAGGAAAATTGAAGTGAAGGGGCTTGAAGAGGAGGTCAGCTGGTACATGCCTCCGCTCTATATAAATAGCAGTTCTGGAATCATCAGCCTTGGAAATATGAAGAGAGGGCTGCTGTGTTTCTCTAATTTGGGGAATTGCAAACAGTTTCATTTCTTGTCAATTAAAAATTCATAATTACTGCTTCTCGTATTGAAAAGAACAAGAAAAACCACAAATGCCATGGGGAAACTGGAGTAGGCTGCCAAAGAGGTTGTGGGGTCTCGTCTGGAGATACTCAGAAGCTACCTGAACACAATCTTGAGTAACTCTCTAGGGAAAAGCTCTAGGGAACCCTGCTGAGCAGGGAGGTTGGACCAGATGATCTCGAGTGGTCCTTTCCAAGCTTACGCATTCTGTGATTCTGTGAAACACACCTTGCCTTTGTGAAACTGACCCACCTGTCTTCCAGCCTGCTCCACACACATTGCACTCAGTCTCTTCAGTGAGGAGACAGGCAGCACAGGGGTCACTGCACTGGTGGTCTCTTCACTGGCAGCAGCCCCTTTGGAGTCATACCTCTTGGTCCTCACTCCAGCAGTCACTTCAGCCCCGGTCCTTGCCCAGGCTAAGCTGAAAAATGCTGATCCTTCTTTCTCAGGATGCTGAGGAGCAACAGGGTGAGCTGTGTGGGAAACGACAGCTTCACAGGGCTGAGCTCTGTCCGCCTGCTCTCTCTGTATGACAACCAGATCACCACTGTGGCGCCCGGCTCCTTCGACACGCTGCATTCGCTCTCTACGCTGTAAGTCACGTTCTTCTTTTACCATAACCATATTTAAATCTCTGACCTTTGGGGGGCATTTCCCTTAATACTTTGATGTGTAATTTCACAGCACATGGTAAAGTTAAGGGATAAAAAGATTTTATAGAGGCAGTTTTGAGAAATTTTATTTTATGGACCACCTTGGGCACATGAAGAGTATGTTTTCATGGTGCCCTTTGATACAGTGTTAGACTGGTTTGCAGGAGTGTCCGAGAAGGCAGGAAAAACACCCTGGTCAGTCCCCTCGTGGAAGCCCCCTGATCTAAACCAGTGTAGAAAGCCACATTTTGGGTAGACAGCACACAATCACAGCTGGTCAGATTACCATGTGTCTTGTCCTTCTGCCCTGTGCCACAAAGTTACTAGCTTAAATTTCCTTGGCCTGCTGAGAATCTTAATTCATATGTGTTAATAATGAAGCTTCAGTCATATTTTCTATAAAAGAAGCATCTTTTTTTTTATTTAAATATTGTATAATTTAAGGGAAGTGCAAAGAGTAAGCAAAGCTGCCACTCAGTTTCGTGAAGAAATGCTGGTTGTAGGTAGCATCATTCAGGAAAGTACTTAATCCCCTTTTTACATGAAAAGTGACACTTCGCACCCAGTTACTAATTTTGCATATTAAGGATGACATGTTTATAAATAACAGAATTGTCGATAGGTTTGTGGTGAAATAAGGAAATGCCAAAAGTACTGAGGTTTTTAGAAGTAAATTCATTTTTGTAACTGGCATGTAATCAACTTAGCTGTCATTTCAGATAGGAAACTTATTCTCTGGAGCAAATAAAAGATGGAAATCTTGAGATGATAAATTAATGGAATAGCTGTTGTCAGGTTAAAGCTAATAATGTAAAGTAATCAGCCTCCATCTCTATATGAAATTATTGCATTATTGGTACAGAGTGGCTTGACATGCAGTCAGGTCTTTGACAGTTTTAAATTATTTCTGAACAAGCTGTATTAAGATTCACCCACACAGAGCCTAAATTACACCTTTTCACCTATGGTTTACATGCAGTATTTTTTTGAAGAACAGTGTATTAGGTATGCTTTTTTGAAAATAGAAGTAGAATCCTTAGGATGAAAGGGTGGTGTCATCTGAGATAAATTTTCCTGTGGTTCTCTCAGAAACCTCTTGGCCAATCCCTTCAACCTGCAACTGCCATCTCGCATGGCTTGGAGACTGGCTAAGGAAGAAACGCATTGTGACGGGGAACCCTCGCTGCCAAAAACCCTACTTCCTCAAAGAGATTCCTATCCAGGATGTGGCAATTCAGGATTTTACATGTGATGATGGTAAGGAAATCAATATTTGAACCTTTTATAATTTCAGCTTTCATATAGATAGCTGCATGACTCCCATAGATCCCAAAGTATTGCACTTTAAAGGCCTTCGTGCTCAGTTTCTATGTCAGTTTAAAATTTTCCACTCATTTTTGGATGATCAGCAAGCACAGGCTGTCTGTACATATGCTTTCTAAAGTTTCTTTCGCCTATGTTCTGTACTGTAATTTAATAATTTAGAATAGTTATAAAGAAATTGATCAAATGTTATAGTTCAGATGAGAATATTTTCAAACACCAATGCTTGAATCAAGCACACTTCAGGTACTTGATCAATAGCATGACATCTTATAGCTTGTGGCTTCATTAGCTCTTAATTAAAAGAAATGCTGCTATCTTGTATCCCTCACATATACTTTCCCATTTACTGCATTATTGATTTGTCAATTTTCAAGGCTGTATCTTTTCTTAAAGACATTGGTTTTTAATACTTTATTAATGTTATTGTCTTTCTTTTCAAGATTATTCTTTCTTTAATGATTTTTTTCCTTATAATAACATTCTTACCTAATAAAACAGCATTGTACTAAGTAAAGCATCACCTGAAATGTAAATTCTTGGAGTGATGGTTTACATAGATGATGTAATTTTTTTCCCTATCGAGATATTATAATGTAGAAATATCATGTTGGCTTAAAGAAAATCCAGTTGGGCTATTATTGCTAATACTGAAGTGACATTTATTAGCAATATTAGCATCTGTTTGTTTTTATTAACCAGGAAATGATGACAATAGCTGCTCTCCCCTGGCCCGCTGCCCTGCAGAATGTACTTGTCTGGACACAGTAGTTCGCTGCAGCAACAAAGGTCTGAAAGCCTTGCCTAAAGGCATCCCAAAAGATGTAACTGAACTGTAAGTGGCACACTTTTTTTCTCTTTTATGAAAATTAATGTCAGATTTTTATTGTCAGGGTCAAGAATGAGGTCAAGAAAAGAAAATGAAGAATTGAATTTAGTAGATGAGTTGAAATTTGTTAATCCACTGCTTTATAAAGACTTTCACATTATCTTGAGAAACTTGAGGTTAAGTCTGAATTAGCAATGCTTTTTAAGTCCCAAACCACTGTTAAGAACTATCTGTTACTGAAAAGTTTTAAAAATATATGTATATAAAATTGTAATCATAATTTATATCCCCAGCACTGAACAATTGTATAACCACGTGTAGATGATATGTTACAATGGGTTAAATTAGGGGCAACAGTGAATCTGATTAAACTCTGGTCACTGGTTAGGAAGGAATGAAGTTCAATTACACGAGAAAGCAAAAAGAAAATAATATGAATGTGTTTTCATAATGAACATGTTTATTATACCTCTAAATCAATACTTTTTAACTCCAAATCAAGCACCTTAATCCTCTAAATCAATAGCCTTCATCTCGGTCAGGGAGTTAAAAACACCTGGACAGTGGCTTTATGGTACTAAGGAAGTGGCCTGGGAAGGGTGCTCTCCTGGTTTTGTTGCATGTTAATAAGAGGTCTTGTGAGTAAAGTGGCATGTGGTGTCTGCGTTGGCCACAGTGGTCATAAAGCAGTCGAGTTTAAAATCTCTGTTGACAGGAGGAAAAGTGCCAGCAAAACTTCAACTCTGGATATGAGGAGAGCAGACTTCAGGCTGCTCAGGGAACTAGCTAGATCTCCATGGGAAATGCTTTGGAAGGTACTGAGGTACATCAGTGCTGGTCACTTTTCAAGTATCACCTGTTAAGAGCTAAAAAGCAAGCAATTAGAAGATGTCAGAAGTCAAGCAGGTGAGGCAGAAGGCCAGCTCGGCTAAGCAGGGATCTTCTGGAGCTAAGGCAAAAAAGAAAAGTGTACATCCAGTAGAACCAAGGTCGGGTGACATGGGAGGAATACAGAGGTGCTGCTCATCAGCGTAGGAAGAAAATTGGCCCAGTTAGAGTTGAAGCTGGCCAGTACTGCTGGGGACAATAGACAGAGCTTTTTAAAATATCTTAATAGCAAAAGGCAGTCCAGAAATAACACTGGTTTATTTTTTGATGAATATGGTCACCTCACAAACAGGGATAGCAAAGAAAGCAGAGATGTTTACTGCTTTCTTCACTTTGGTCTTCAATACCAATGATCGGCTCTGAGGGTTCCAGTGCCCTGAGCTGGAGGACCATGACTATGAGAATGATTAACTCCCAGCCAACCCCAAACTTGCACAGGATTTGCTGCTCCTGCTGGCCTTCTCTAAGTCTCTGGGGTCATCCAAACGTACTCAAAGAGATAGCTGTCATTGCAAGGCCTCTCTCAATGATTTCTGTATATTCTTGGTAATCTGGAAGAGGTCCCAGTCAACTGGAAGCTGGAGAATGTCCCAATTTTTGAGAAAGGCAAGAGGGTTGACCCTGGTTACTACAAACCAGTCAGTTTCACTTCAGCGTGAAGTAAAATTATGGCAAAGAAAGGTTATTTTTGAGAGGGTGGTCAGACACTGGAACAGGCTCCCCAGGGAAGTGGTCACAGCACCAAGCTTACCAGAGTCCAAGAAGTGTTTGAACAATGCTCTCAGGCACATGGTGTGACCTTTGGGGATTGTCCTGTGCAGGGCCAGGAGTTGGACTCAGTCCTGGGGTGCACTAGAAAAAGTGTAACCAGCAGGTCAAAGGAGGTGATCTTCCTCCCTATTCAAACCCTTGTGAGGCCACTTCCAGAGTATTGTGTTCAATTCTGGCCTCCAGAGTTCAAGAAAGACAAGGAGTTACTGGAGAGGGTCCAGTGGAGGCCAAAAAGATGATTAGGGGCTGAGAATCTCTCCTATGAGGAGGGACTGTGGGAGCTGGGCCTGGTTAGTCTGGAGAAGACTGAAGGGATCCCATTAATACATACAAATATCTCAAAGGCTGGTGTCAACAGGATGGTGCCAGACTCTTTTCCGTGGTGCCCAGCAACAATACAAGGAGTTATGTCCATAAACTAAGCCACAAGAAGCTTCACCTCAACATGAGGAAGAAGTTCTTTACATCGATGGTGTTAGACCACTGGAAAGGCTGCCCAGGGAGGTTGTGGAGTCTCCCCCTCTGGAGCCATTCAAAACCTCACTGGATGTGTTCCTGTGTTACCTGCTCTAGGTGACCCTGCCTTGGCAGAGGGGTTGGACAGGATGATTGCCAGAGGTCCCTTCCAGTCCTAATGATTCTGTGATTTTGTGATGCTTCCAACTTAGAATATTCTATGATACAGAGATTGTGATAGTTTTGTGATATTTCAAAAATACTGGTTTTAATAGTATGTCTTCCTTTTCACATAGGCAGTTTTATAAAATCTGGGATATTTTATTAATCTCGATACATTTTTTTCTATGAGAAAAATTGTTAAGATTGCATTTCATGAAAGATACGATTTGAATATGCAGGTGAACAGTAACAGATATAAAAAACAGCTTGCTACCTCATGTATTGTTTGAAGATATTAACTGAATAAGCTACTCATAAGAATATATGAGCAAATTTTTATGCATTATGAAAGGGAAAATATGAACCTAAAAATTGAGATATTAATTTATTTAATTCTTGATCAGATAGGTCACAATATTGAAAAATAAAAAGAAATTATTTATGAGAAAAAATGTTGGTTTGTGTTACATATGACAAGTATTTAATAATGTTTCATAATGCCTGGTTAATATAGTGCTTTTCCAGGAAATAGCATAACTATGTTTCATAAGTCATAATTTTACTGTTTTATGGTTTGGTATTGTATAGAAGATTCTGAGATATCCATCATCCATCATTAGTCTGGTGCTTAATAGCATCCAAAAGTCTTTAGCCATTAATAAATTGAAATTATTAAGAACTCAAATTAGCACACACATATATAAAACTATAACTTCATTAGGTTTTGGGTTTGGTATTTTGGGGTTTTTTCCTCAAAGAGATGACTTTCTTGAATATAGTTCGGTATAAACACAATTTGGCAGTATAAGGTTATCAAAGCAATGTAAAACAAAGCAGATAAAGAGAGATACTTTTGGAATTGCAAGTGGAACCCTGTGACTGAAAAGCCATTTGTGTACAATTTTGTAAGCTTTAGTTAGTGTCTAAGCATGCAATTTGGCATATTTTTCAAAAGGATAATGGAGGTGGTTCCTGTTAACAGTTGCATACTGATTGATTCTTCTTGCTCTTTAGCATGCATGGCTCTTCTAACATGCACTCTTCATGTGTTTTATAAAATATCTTAATAATGCTTCATTTGAACAAGGAGGAATTTTATCAGACAAGTGGATACTTGTAGTACTTCAGTTCTAATGAAGCTTAATAATATAACCTAATTTATCTATTGATAAAAGAATTTCCTCAGAATAGTTACTACTTCAAAAATTTTAAAAGTTGGTTTGGTTTTCTTAATAATTAATTATATGAGCCCATGCTCTACTCACCACCATTAACACAGTGTAAGTATAAAGCTTGTTGAGACACATTTTGGATTTGGCAAGCAGCCCTAGAAAGGCATGGTCCAAGGAAAAAAAAAGGAAGAAAGAAAGAAAGCTTTTTTATTAGATGTAGATGGTTGTTTCGTGAAGCTTAACTGTGTTTCAGCTCATCCATTTAGTCAAGACAAAAGTTTCCACAGATGCTACAACATACGTAAAGACATTAAGCCCAAAATCAGACTAAAAATGTCTCTTTCAAAGACTGCTCTTAGCTCAAGCTTGTTGCAAGTATTTGGATAGCAAAAATACCTTCTTTGTATAGGGATAATGAGGGTGTAGTTTCCACTTGGGTTCCAGGAAACATATGTAATACCACCATCAGCAAAGTCATTTGCCCCAGCTGAGAAACTAAAGGCCTTTAATCTTCTTGCCACTATCTGCTTCATTTCAAACCATCGGGTAAATTCAGCACTTCTTATCATCTCTAAACTACTTGCCCTGGTTACATGAAGAACCCCTCCACTTGTACTTTATGTCTTGCTGCACACTGGAAGCTTTTTAGGCAAGGTTTGTTACCTTTCTCTGCCTGTAACACAGGTGCTGATACAATTTGATGGCTCTGTACCCATTAACTCTAAGGATGAGAAGGTCTCTTATTGAGAATTACGAGCATGGAAGAAGAGTGAGCAATATAATACAGGAGCTGTAAAACCTACCAAGACGGGGAAAAAAAAATCTAACTTTTCTAGTGAAGGGTAATTGATTACTGTTTTCAGTCCCTAACATACTTCATAGGAATAGGATTGTAGCACGTGATGTATCATGAAATATACAGGGATAAATTAAGGAAGGTGACCTGAACCACAGGCACGACAAATGAATTTGCTGTTAGAGCTAAAACCAGACCTTGCTCTTCATACTGTAAAGGATTTCCTCTGCAATGTCAGAGTCTGTTTCTATTTATGATAGCTAAAAATCCACACTCACTGTGATTTGTGGAAGTCAGATTTACCTTTCCTCTGTAGGCATGTGGGAAATGGAGATGATAAAGACCTCATTTTGCAGAGTCATTATGAAGTAATAGAAACTATAATGCAAGAGATGATTTTTACTGTGTTACTTCATAATATGCATTCTATATGATACAGTAGCATTTGGATCTTAGGCTACAAATCTTCAGTTGTGCCTCTGAAACCCAAAATTTGTAAGCATGTTTTCTTATAAAATGGAAATAGTATGCGTTCATTTGCTATTAACTTTACTGTTGGATACTGAGATTAGTAGATGAAGATGCTACTATGCTATTTTAATGAAATAAATAATGCTCTTTGTTTTGTTTTTCTGGTTTAGATATTTGGATGGAAATCAGTTTACCCTTGTTCCAAAAGAGCTTTCCAACTACAAGCATTTAACACTCATGTAAGTAGTTTTGAAGCAACGTTCTTTACTGGAATTAAAAACATAATAAAATACCTTACTCAATTATACCTGAATTTATTTAAAAGAAAAAGCCTGTAAAATGTATCATATCTTTCAGCCAATGCCCAACCATATTTTATAATGTATATTTTATTCTACTTATCACATCCTACATATAATATATTCAGTCACATTTTATGAGCATGGGTATTTATTCCAGTGATTACATCACAAAATAAATAAGCAAAAATTATAGTTGACTTCAAAAGAGACATAAGATCTTATAAAGTCAGGGTAATTGTTTCTCCCACAATGTATGGTGTTCATTGTGTATGGACACAAGGAGAGAGCTTGTCTAACATGCCTTGCTGCCAACACTACTGCTGACTCACTATGTGATTTCAGGCAAAACCCTAGTTGCTCTAATATTTATTACCTCTACCTCATGAATGGTTTGAATATGATTTCTGGACCTTTTAAGTGTACAGTGAGAAAAACAGGAAGACTGTAGATGTAAACGGCTGTAATTCCGGCAGTAGTTCCATGGTCTTTGTTAGGACTATAAAAATTTATACCAGCTGAGGCTGAACTGTGTTACATTCTGAAAGCATTTTGTGGTTTCATTATAATCAGAATGAAAAGTGGAGGGGAGTAACAGAATCTCTTAAATTTCGTTTTTCAGCGGGTTTAGAGCAATTCAAAAATAAGAGTTTGGTTTCCTTTATTTATCTCATGTTAAACAAAAGAAGTCACAATCACAAATTTTTAAAAAACCCATACTTTCAAAACTTTTTGTATTTTTCAAATAACATCAGGAAAAAAGCCTTGCAATATTTTCAAGTCCATCCAGTGTAGAACTTGTAGGAAATCTTTGTGAATTGTTTAGACAAGTTATGAATAGACGAACAGTAAATAGAATGCAAATGAGTATTAACAGTCTCCATTTATCAGACCTGCAGGGCACATTATTTTAAATTCTTTTGTACGTTTACTCATACTGCTGTTATGTAGTCGGGAATGTTCCTCAGCTGTGTTTGGAAAAAGAAACCACTATTCATAGTTCTGTGGCCAAACAAAGAATTACATACAAGTCTCCTGAGCTCCCAATTAACAAGGAAATTTGTCTATTTTTAACTTTTTCTTTCTCTTATGAATATATTGCTCTGTTATACTTGCCTTATATGTTTATTTTGAGTCAGTCATCTTACATACTTTCATGAAAATTTCAAGTGGGGAAATATGTATATTGCATAGCTATTCAACAGTACTCTTAAGTTAACACATCAAGGTTCCCTCAGAAACAAAGGCAATATTTCACCACAAAATACATGAAATAATAGTTAAGTAGTCAACATAAAATGAAAAGTAAAGCACAATATGAGAACAAAGAACAGAGAGTATTCCCATTTAATGCAGCATCTTTGAAGCTACCAGCATACCACTCCAGATTCCATCATATTTAAGATTTTATTCATTAGAATATTGAACAAAGAGGACCTTAAGGCTTTATCTGTAAATCTTAGATAGAGTTCTTTATAATAATAGCTCTGGGCTTTGATGTCTTCCACATATAAGTGTTAAGTAGAGTATTAAATGATATTTACTTAGGTGTCATTAGGGACATGACTGGAATGACTTTCCCTTTAAAAAAAAATCACTTTCATTTTTGTGCTTGAGTTTATGAAGGATTGCATTATTAACTTGGTAGCATGATGAACATTGCTGTTGTATTAGAATGCATTGCACTGCTTTTTCATCTGTGTTGAAATGAGAATGCTTTTTATTGATCAAGCTAAACACTTGCTGGGCTTGTATATGGCATGTGAAAATAAAAACAGGTGCTGCTTTAAATAGTTATATCAATGATGATATTACTTCTACTAATGAAAATATATCTGTCATTTTAACTTACAGTGGTTTGGGACTGGGGCAGTCATTTTAAGGTCTGAATTTCTGAATTTATTTTTTAGAGATTTAAGTAACAACAGAATCAGCACTCTTTCTAATCAGAGCTTCAGCAACATGACTCAGCTGCTCACCTTGTAAGTTTAAACATGTAACAGTGACTCTTTGGAAGCAGTGGGGTTTTTTGTCTTGGAAAGAAAGGGCATTTAGTTGATTAAAATTTGCTTGGTTTGGAGGCTGTAAAATAACTTGTTTCCTAACTAGCTGTGTGTGCAAAAGCTGATTTTGGTCATGCTCTGCATAGTTTATTGAATGACTGATACCCTTACTGACAGCATTTTATATATTTTCAGAATTCTTAGTTACAACCGCCTAAGATGTATCCCTGCACGGACTTTCGATGGGCTGAAATCACTTAGGTTGTTGTAAGTATTATTTTTTAATCATTGCTATTTTCCATAATTTTTATTTGTGTACAGAAGATAGCAGAACCGTAGGAAGTTAGAAGATTTTAAAACCTATCAAATATTTGAGAAGTGATAATTATGTAGCCTTAAAAACTAAGTGGCTTCATTCTGGGGACGTACAATCTCAAAATGCTGCACAAGAAGTGACCTGATGCTGGAGAACATTTTATATACAGACATGCACTTTCTACTTTTCTGATTTTTAATGCCAGCTGTATTTCTTTTTTTTTGTGTTATTTTCTTCCTTGTTATAAGCATTAAAGTATAGCAGAAATGCTGTATGTATAAATTCCTTCAGTATATATGAGGGGGGTTTGCAGTTGAATTTTGAACCCAACAGTAAATTTCTTTCTGTCTTGTTTCATTTAATGTGGGAGTATTTCCAAAACCATGACATCATGGTTAAGTACTGAAAATCAGTAACTTTACTTTTTGGTTGCATGAAAACTTTCCTTTTTACCACTAGGAAAAACATGGTTGACAGGGCACAGAAATGGACAAAGGAAAATAAAGAACAGTCAGTCTCATTTACAGCTTCACTTTGTCATTAAGTAAAAAGCCTGCAAAAATTCCTTTTCAAACATCCACAGCAGAACATGTAATTTTGGCCTCTAATACTGTCCCTGCCCAGCCCATGGGGTCCCACGTGCCCCCACAGTCACACGCGTGGGTTCAATATCACAGTCGGTAGCAAAGAGTCGAGAAGGGCATTTGCGTGTGTTCCGGCAGGAGCATTTATTGCGGCTACACTGTCAAAGGGTGCAGAGGCAAATGCCAACATGGTCCCAAAGCTCACAGTTTTATCCAGGGGCGGGGAAAAGGCAGGACTAGGGAACAGGGACCAATGGAGAAACTCTGGGGGAGTGACGAGGAGTAGAGGCCAACAGCCAACCGGGGAATCCAAACTGGGATAGATTAACATAACAGAACAATGCATCCTGGGAGAAGCCTTTTTGGTCACCCTAATGTAAAAAGGTATTTGTGGTACTAGGGACTTGTCTTACTGAAAACTCTCTGTTTCTTGTAATGTATGTTCACCAGCCAACACAGGCCTCCATTTGGGTAATTTATAACCATGTAAATACTTGGTTGGATTAACTACCTCAAGCGTGGCATTATTTAAGTGTGCTTTCATAACTTCAGTTGTTCAATATAAATATAGATAATTTCAAGAACCATAATTCTATATGTGTTAGATATTCATGTAAGTGAATAAATTTCTAGAAAAGGAGAGATACTTTTCACAGAATTACAGAATAAGCTGAGTTGGAAGGGACCCACAAGGATCATTGAGTCCAGCTCCTGGCCCTGCACAGCACCATCCCCAAGAGACACACCATGTGCCTGGGAGCATTGTCCAAATGCTTCTTGAACTCTGTCAGGTTTGGTGCTGTGACCACTTCCCTGGGGAGCCTGTTCCAGTGCCCAACCACCCTCTGGGTGAAGAACATTTCACCAATATCCAGCCTAAACCTCCCCTAACTCTGCTTCAGCCCATTCCCTTGGGTCCTGTCACTGGTCACCAGAGAGGAGAGATCAGTGCCTGCCCCTCCTCTTGCCCTCACGAGAAAGCTGTAACTGCAGTGAGATCTCCCCTCTCTCCTCCAGGCTAAACAGACCAAGTGACCTCAGCCACTCCTCATATGGCTTCCCCTCAAGGCCCTTCACCACCATCATTAGTCTCCTTTGGACATTCTCTAATAGTTCAAAGTCTTTCTTATTTTGGCACCCAAAACTGTCCCCAGGACTTGAGGTGAGGCTGCCCCAGTGCAGAGCAGAGCAGGACAGTCCCCTCCCTTGCCCAGCTGGCGATGCTGTGCCTGATGGCCCCAGGACACGCTCGGCCCTCCTGGCTGCCCGGGCACTGCTGACTCATGTTCAGCTTTTGAAGACCAGGACCCCCAAGTCCCTTTCTGTGGCGCTTCTTTTCAGCATCTCATTGCCCAGTCTGAACCTACATCTGGGGCTGCCCCATGCTGGGTGCAGAATCCAGCACCTGCCCTTGTTGAACTTCATATGGTTGGTGAAAACAGCAGCTTTTCTACAAAAGAAATATCACTATTCCCAGTAGTGATGCTTATGGAAATCTTTCATTCTCTACCTCCGCTATCAAATTCAGACAAAAATGTTAATACTTCTGTTAACAGTCAATGCCTGTATGTTCTATGCATTCATGAAAGATTAAAAAGAACATATGAACATTATTAATGCAAATTTCAGGGAGCTGCTGAAAAAAATCAGAAACTCTTTTTCTATCTGCTATCTCTAAATCCAATCATTACTTTGCAGAAGTGTACCTACTTTTATCAACTTGTATTTTTCAATTTTAAAATAACCACAGTATTTACATTTCTAATGAAAATCCAGGATGCAAAAAATCAAATGATAAGTAGGCTGCCAGGTAGAGCTTACCAAAAAAGAAACAAAAACCACAAACAATTGGAAACACTGAGGAACTGGAAGAAAAAAAAATGTGAAAAGCTGAAAACTGTTGAAAGAAGATGAAATTTGTCAAGTTAACCTTGACTTTTATGCATTGACATTATTGTGTTTATTTCCTCTTTAAGGTCTTTACATGGCAATGATATTTCTGTTGTTCCTGAAGGAGCCTTTAATGATCTTTCAGCATTATCACACCTGTGAGTATTCAGCTGGTATACTGTATTTTTTTTTGTTATGCTTAGCAAATTTCATATAGTCAAACAAAGACATTATGCAAAGAAGTTCTCTGGAAGAAGTTTATGCAAGTGTAGAGGCTGGGCATGGGCCAGAGAGGTGGCAGCAGCTCACCAGAAAAATCCTAGGCCTGCTGCTGGGCTGCCAGTTGAACTTGTGTGCCCTGCATCCTTATGGCAATGAAGGCTAGAGACACTGGGCTGAGTTTGAAAGTGAGCAGCCAGGGGATTGAGGATACTGATCACTCCTTTCTTCTTGGCCCTCCTAGGGCCACATCTGGAATATGTGTTCAGTTTCTCCAGTACAAAGCAGATGTTTATGAACTACAGCAAGTCCAGCATAGGGGCAAGCAAGTTTGGGAGGTGGCCGTATGAGCTGTAAAGAGAAGCTACAGGAATTGGGCTTATCCAGCCTGAAGAAAGGGATGCCAAGGAGAAACCTAATAGTCTTCAGGCCTCTAAGGATTACATCGATGAAGAAGACTCAAGTGCACAGTGAAGAATCAGAGTAAACCATCAAAACCTGCAACAAGGGAAATTTGATTGAACATAATGAAAAATTCTTCACTGTGAGGATGGTTCAGCCAGGTTGCCCAAAGAAGCAGGAGAATTTCCATCCCTGGGGATCTCGAGAGCTGTTAGAAACAGCCCTAAACAACCCTGACTGCCAAGGTAGCCCTGCTTTGTGCAGGAGGTGAGAATAGATGACCTCCAGAGTGCTGTAAATTATTCTACGATTCTGTGTCGGTGTCTGTTGACACTGAATACATCACATCTGATTTCAGAACATAATTTGAGGCAATAGTTTTCTGGTTTTTAATTTTCATTGGGAACCTAAATGAGAACAAGCTACCTTTCTGCAAACCTCGTGTTTATGGATAGTTAAGACTTTGAGGAGTAAGTTGACTAGTGCCTTTAGATATATCTGGGGGTTTAAGTTTCTGAACAGCAGCAGTTGTTAAAAACTTAATTATCTGTTTCTCATTCAGTATTGGACATTTACATTTAGCTTGCCATTTCTCAGAAATTTCATACTGATTAAGCTCCCAGTCATTGATAATTCATTCAAATGCAACTATTTACCTTACCTGCATAAAATATCAGTAAAACTTACATAAATTTGATTGTTGCTGGTATTTCTTTCTTAATGGATACCAGTTATCCTTGTTAATATTCTTATTTTAGCAGAGCAATTCTGTTATCTCAGTTCAGGCTGACATCCACTTTTGCAAATATGGAATGGACAAATTCGAGGTGTTTCTCCTTGCATGGGAAGTTCCCTTGTCACTAAGTCTAATTTTTTACTGCTCATTTTTTTACAGGCTCTTAAGCCTGACTGAAAAGAGATGTATATTTTCTTGAGTTCGGCTTGAATGTATTAAAAAGTTAATATGAGAGGGCTTTCTGCTCAGTGAGGCAGAGAAGAGCATGTCAGCTCTGGTAGTTTCTACTGCCTTTGCTTGCCAAAGACTTACTTGTATCTCTAGAAGACCCACTGATTCAAAGCTGTGGAACAATCTGAAGAAAATTACTGAAACATCTAGAGAAGGAGGATGTTCTAATACTGCCATTTGATAGTGTTCACACATGTTGAGAGTATCTGTTAAAAGTTCCATGATTATTTCTGAAAAGGAACATGAGTACATCTTTACAGAATAGCACAATGCTTCAATCCTCTGAATTAACTACACAATGTGCTATTGTTTTCAGAGTTTTAAGAGTATTTATAGTTTCTAGCAGAGAAAATAAACACTTAAAAAGCTGTTACAGAAATTAATTCTGAAAATCTCTAGCTAAATTATTTTTTAATTTAAAAAAATCAGAAGGATCATCATTTAAAGAAATGGCTTTTCTTTCATAATGAGGTAATTATTATGTAACTACCACAAAGCCAGGATAATGTAGTTTTATTTACTTACACAGCAGAGAACTCTTACAGAATTCTGCACATAGTTGTGAGTTCAGTGAGAGAGCTCCAAAGAGGAAATAATTAAATCAAATTTGTAAGCTTAGAAACAGATGGTTTGTACCAGCCTGGGAGCCATAAACTGAAAAGGAAAAATACCAGGGCAGAACTCTGTGGAATTGTCTTGACTGCTTCGGAAGAAATACTTTATACTTGTTAACTGAATTGCACAGTATTAGTCTCACTCTGCTGATGCAGCTGATCTTTGCTGTTACAAGCTAACAGTGAAACACAGCTAGCTGGTATTGGCTCATCAAAGTTCACACATAGTGCTGCTAAGAATATCTAGATTTCTGGACCAAGTTTCTACTAAAACTATCACTTCTTGATCTAGAACCCAAATCCAGACACTTAGTGCTCTAACAGGCATTTTGGTGGTGGGAGAGCAGGTTTGGGTTTTTAATGGTTTTTGCCAACCCATTCTCTGCCTTCTTTTTTAAAACGCAGCCATTTAAAACTTGATTCCCTTTTTTATTTGTCTATTCTCCACAGGGCTATTGGAGCAAATCCTCTTTATTGTGATTGTAACATGCAGTGGCTATCTGACTGGGTAAAATCAGAATACAAAGAACCTGGTATTGCACGTTGTGCTGGTCCTGGAGAAATGGCAGATAAACTTCTTCTCACAACTCCTTCTAAGAAATTTACTTGCCAAGGTATGGTTGTTATTTTTTTTTCTCTTTGAAGTGTCAGTTTTTAACTTGTACAAATAGTTGAGCTGTGAATTAGGAGTCGTGTGTGCTCAAAATACGTTTATTATAACATCTTCACTCAGTTTGTCATTATTACTCAGTGAGATGGCCTTTGGTTCCACTTAGGAAATGTATTTATTTTAAAGATTTTAATTCCTATTTCTTTTAAAATAGATAGAGAAAAAAGTATTCGGATTTGCAGTATAGTATTCCTCATGTGTACATAGTACAACATAGTACAGGAGGTACACAGGTACTTTGTACTGCCCCAGTCATGAATAGAGTTTAAACATCTACACTTCCCTTAGCCTTTTTCCTTCAAGCTGTTCACTGTAAAAACTGTAAATACATTGATAATCCTTGCAGTCTTCTGCAATTAAATGTATAATATGTCTCTGATATTTCAGAAGAAAGCACAAACCAAACTGAAAATGAACAAACAAAAAACCAAGGAAAAGGTAGATAAAGGAATGTAATAACCACTCTAGAGGCCTCATTCTAAAATGCTGTTAAACGGGCAGGTTTCTCAGGGTATTTAACTCCATGTTGGTACCAGTGTTGCTGGCATTTGTATCACAACCTGTACTATTGTCCATTAATTCCTAGTTTCTTTTTCTCAACTGTACCATTACTTTTTAGAAAAGTACACTTTTTACTTACATCAAGTGAGAACTTTGTTTGTTTACTGTTTAATCTTCCTCCTTTCCACTGATTTATCTCTTCTTAAATATTTTGAAAACACAGAAAGCTTCTACTGTAGCTTCATTTTTCATGGGCCTGATTTCAAAACATTAAAACTCCAACTGAAAAAAAACCAACCAATTATGTGTTCTTACATTTTTAAGCCATTACTAAGCTCATTGTGATTTCTGAGGCATCAGATGAATATGATCTTTAGTCTTGTAGAAGTAACGTAATGTCTAGGTAATCTTCAAGCTGTTTTGACTTATTCATCTTTTAATGTATCTTCAAAGGTGAACTTTATCCCTTTGTCATTTTGTTCTTAAAAAAGCCGTGGGACTTTCTCAGAGTTTGTCTTATCCAAAGTTGTTCTTTACTGCACACTTAATCTATTCAATCTTTTCTCTTTAGACTTTCTGTCAAAAAACCTTTTAGTTTTTTTTAATATAAAAACTACTGGACGCCATCTTGTTACTTGTGATGCCAGTGAATTATTTTTCCCTCTGAATCCTTCTTGAAATTTTTCAGCATCACATCTCTGAGGTCATGCCAGTGTTCATTGCATATGATACTCATCTGTTGTAAAGTCTCTTAACCTCATTTTAGATAGGACATTTGCTGGCCAATCTGATTGTTTTCTTTGCAAACATCCACTGAACAATATTGCAGATATGCTTTTATTGCACACTGCCATAGGGATGAGAGTGAAAGAATATTTGCATGGACATGAAGAACCTGTTTAGTTATTTTCCAGCTTTTTCAAGGGGTTTTTTTTACAAACTGTATCACTTCTGCTTACAATCATTATGTTTCTGTCAGGCAATCCAGAAAGTATATCTTACTCCCTCTTGCCCATCAGAAAATATCCTTTATATTATTATGCAGGGTGAGAACTGTGTATTTGTTTCACTTCCAAGAGAGGAGATCTGGTATTATGGATACCTTTGAAAGAAAATAATTTTCCTGCCACTGTCATATGAAGATGCTCACAATTGCAGATTGCAGATCAGCAGCTTCTCAGTGACATGATGGCCCTGTAAGACATTTTGTGTCTGTTGCTCAAAGTAATTTTATCTTTTGTTTAAAAATAAACTGCTGAATAATAGAAATTAGGTTCCTATTAGAACCAAAATTTTTGGCTATGAATAAAAGGGCTGTTTTCAGAATATCCCTTGATGGTCTGCTACTGTATATGTATTTACAGGAAAAGAGTAATGTGTAATTCCCTCCTATCACTATCTATGGATCTGACTGATAGTGAAATGGGTGCTTGAATTTTACCTACATAATGATAATTCCCAGTGAAAATGGCATTTTACAATAAAGTCTCTTCCAGTTGTAAAGCTCGGCAAAATCACTTTGCCTTACTCTAATTTTCTGAATTCTTTTACTGCAGGAATCATCTGTTAATATTTTCTTCTTCCAGTTATTTTTTTGCATTTGTGGGTGGGTTTTTTCTTTCTTTTTTTTAATGTGGCCTCTAACAGCTTCTCAATCTTTTGCTTTTACCTCTTTGTCATCCATGCCCTGCTTCTAGAGATTCCAGGGCCTTGTGGTTTTCTGATACCAGGTAAGGTTATAAGTAGATCTGGAATGGGTGATCTGCTTAAGAACAGACCTTCTGACCTTCCTTTTGTGTACCTCAAGCAGACTTCTCTCCTAAGACACGCATGTTTACTGTCCGTTTTTCCCTGTGATGAATTTACAGCTGATTATTCATGATATATCATTTTATGTATATATATATAGCATATTGTATGAACAGTTTTTTTATTTCAAAAGTCTGGATTTAAAATCTGAAAGTTATCTAACTGAAATTATTACTTCCATTGCATTGTACTAAAATTGGTGATTTCATTAGCAGTGTAGATACTGCTTTTGAGGCCATATGCAAGAGAGGAGTCATAAAATGTCAGAGCTCAAAGTTTTTGTTGGAACAGGTTTCTCTAGAAGCTGTTTTGAGAGGGTTTGTGTCATAGGTTTTCTTAAAGCATCTTAGCTACATGTATGTCTCTGTGTCAATAAAATACTATCAGGTTTTTTCTATTTACAAAAGAATTTTTTTTCTCAGGGCTTATTCAAGAACATAGATGTCTACAATTTGAAAAACTAAACTAAACAATAAGTTATGAACCAAATTCTTTTTCACATACAAGTCTTTTAACACATGCAAGCAGAAAGAGGAACACTATAGTGAAAACACAAATAGGTTCCAAAATTGTCTTTGCTTTTTTTTGATCTTACAACTGAAGAATGATAAATCAAAATACTCATTTATATTGGATACTACATATGTGTTAGTTTGAAATAAATAAAGTATGAAATCAGATAATGTTGTTTACTATCTTGTTGAGACTTAGGTTCCCATTTTCTGTCTGTGTTTTGGAAGTGAAATTTAGATTGCTAAACCATTTTGGAAGAAGACCTTAGTTACTGAATGTTTTTTAATTTGTGCCAATTAATTAGCATTTTATTGCATGAAAAGTTGAAAAGAGGATATAGTATTCAGAATAAACAGAAGCAAGGATTGACTCCCAGGCTATATTGCATTGTTACAAATTTTTATGCATGTGCCTCTTTGACTTAAGTTTTTTCACAGAACCTCTTAATGTACTCCATAATCAGCAGTAGACTAGAGTACAGTCAGGACTTTCTAGATGTTGATTCTGTCATGTTTATTTCAACTTTTCTACCTCTCCTGTGTGCTGATATAACACATACTTTAACTAGCTATAGATTTCTCTTTCAAAATAATGTAATGAAGAGAAAAAAAAATTAATGATCCATACAGATTATGGCTTTGGCAGTAAGCACTTTATCACATATTACCATGTTCTGCTTGCAAGCTGTGACACAGAAGGATACCAGCAACTGCAGATTAAAAAAAAAAAAAAAAATTAAAGTCACCCGCTCTTTGTCTAACACTTCCTACTGGATCCTTACAACCACATGGCTTCCTTCCAGGCCAGCTCCTTTACAATTAATCTGAGATTAATTTGCAAAGACAAATCAGAAAGTTAGGCAATCTAAGTTTAAAAATAGAATAAAGCCCCATATCTCAGCAAATCCCTTTCAGCTTGGAAAACTCTGCAGTTTGGCTCATTTTGTGTAAAACCTGTTACGGAGCCATCAGACATTAGCTCTTGCAGGTCCCAGGAGTTTGGGGTCTTTTTTCCATTTAGATTAGAAGAAATCACTGTTTATTCCTTCAGAGGAACAATTCACCTGTGGGTAACTCAAGGGTTTTTTTAATAGGAGAAATCTGAAATCAAACTGGAGGCAGTATTGTCATTAAGCCATAGAGTGGGTGATAGAGAATGTATCTTCATTCTTTTAATAGGCATTTGGCAAAGTCACCCATTTTCTCTTACAGTAATCAAACTTCACAAAAATTATGAAAATTAATGATTATTTGTACACAGGTGTTTTGTAACATTTAACAAGAAACCAGTGATTTTTGTGGTTGCTTGACAAACAAAAAAGGTTACCTAACTTAAATATTCACCATAAAATGGCTTTAGAACTGGAAAACTACAGGGGGAAAAAAAAAACAACCTAGAAAACATCTATATAAAAGAGACAAGATTTGTGTAAGTCAAAGCTCTAAGTCTGGGTTCTGAAACTTAGGGTTTTGTCAATTTTCGTTTCTGAATCCTTTAATTATAATCATTAATAGAAGAAGCTGGCCTGCAAGCATGGATTGCAGTCTTCATTTGCACATAGGTTCAAGGTACAGTTTACATAATTTGTGGGCTCAACTAACACAGTAATGCACAGAACAGTGGCTGACTTCTAAGGAAAAAAGACACAGTATAGAGCTATTTATGGCGAGATAGCTTGGACAATGAATTTAAATTACAGTTTGCAGATGTTCAAGAAATTTACAGGCAATTTTAACATTTCATTTTGCCATCTCCGTGATCCTGCAGATAAAAAAATAAGTTAAAGCAAAAATGCATTTAAAAAAGTGTTCTCTGTAACACCATCATGGGAAGGATTGAAAATTGTGATAGCCCGTTTCCTCACAGGCAATTCCTACACCATATCAAAGCAAAAGCTGAAATTGTATTCTTCATTTTGTTAGTAGAAAGGGAAGGTAATTTTCATGGATTATAACTGTACAGCTTTCATAGAATAGGAATATGGGAATCACTTTGGTGTCAGCTTCTTAACAAAAACCAAAAAGTAATACTTAAACCAAAAATCCAATCCCAAATTTATTTGGTCGCATCAAAAGAATTAAGGACAGTTCAGCATTTCATTAATACACCACAAAGTCTAAAGTCTATTTTAAAATTTAAAGCAACATGGCAGATAGGTCCTGTCCATGGTAAATTAATACTTGCTTGTTTCTGACTATCCAATTTGTATTTTTAAGGGCCTGTGGATGTTAATATTCTTGCAAAGTGTAATCCCTGTTTATCAAATCCGTGTAAAAATGATGGAACCTGCAATAATGATCCAGTTGACTTCTACAGATGTACATGCCCATATGGTTTTAAGGTAGGCACTGCATGAAGAGGAAAAAGCTCACTGAAATGTAAGCTTATCCTTAACAACCTTGAAGTATTCTTTGTCTCCCTTCCACTAGTGTCTGTATTTTCCTCTTATATTATATTTGTTGTTCCCTGTAGGGTCAAGACTGTGATATTCCCATTCATGCTTGCATTAGTAACCCGTGCCACCATGGTGGAACTTGTCACTTGAAAGAAGGAGAAAAAGATGGTTTCTGGTAGGTTTTTTAATTGTAATAACAGGATGGAAAACTACTGAGATTTATATGGTAAAATAATGTTGGTGTTAATCTTTAGGTTCCCTGTGTTTGCTGGTAAGTGCACCACAAAGGCAGATTTTTAGCACTTGGGAAATGTTCAGAACATTTTGCCATCCTTGGAAAGCTTCTAAAGCTTTGAATCAGTTAAAAACAATAACAAATGATTGTAATTAGTTGAGGCATATCAGGTCAAGACACATAGTATTGACTCCATAATGCTAATTAATAGCTAGCTAGATCCCTGCTGAAAAAATCTCATCATTCATCTGTTGTTGTGTGTATTACTTCAACAGACAGCATGTAAACGATAAAATGTAAATCCCAGTGAAACAGAAAATTAATGATTCATTTCAAACTCACTATGCCAGCAGATAAACATGCTGTGAGCATTTTTAATCTTGAGTTATTTAATCACACAGTACAATTACTCCAGATGTACTTCATGAATTATGAAATAAAGTTCTTTAGCATTCTTATGTGAGATTATTAGTCATTTAATAATCTATACCTCAAGCTTGTTAGAAATGACACTTCAAAAAGATACAATTCATTATCCTGCAATTCATTATGGCATTATTCTTACTTTTAATCCAAATTCTGCCCAAGGATTAAATAGTCTTCTATTAAAAATTAAGTGTATACATCTTAATACTATGCCTCAAGAATTTAAATTGACATAGTCATGCCTCAGAATTTGACCTTTTTCATTTATTTGTTTGAACACTACATATTTTGAAAATCAAAACAATCTCATAGTGAAAGCTTCAGAAATTATAGATAGTGCAAACTACATGAAAATGTATGTGCAGTCATGTTTGAGTGACTTTTACTATCTATTTTGATGTATTTGTTTTGCAGAAACATGATTAAAAGCAAAAAATAAATTACTGCTTTGAAGAATTTATACAGAATTTGGTTTTTTATATGAATGCATGTACGTTAAAGAGAGTTTATATTGATGCACTTAACTGAATGATTGTGGAAAACTATTACATACTAATCACTGATTCCGGAGTATTTTCCATGTATTTAACCTTAAAAAACCAAAAGGATCACTTTCCATAAGAAATATAATCTTATAATGTAAAGGAAGCATGCTTTTCAAAAGGAATGCTCCATGATTTAATTTAGCAGGGTCCTTAAAGTAAAGACTAAGGTATGACTTTAGAAGTATTTTTCTGTTATTTAAAATATGAAAAATACTTTGGGATTGTTTGATATAAGGGCTTTTTACATTATATCAATCATGTTCTGTTATGGAATATTATAATTCTAATATAATTCTATTAGTTTCAGAACTTCTTGTCTGGATTCCCCATCTAAAGTGTCCATGTGGTTATTTGGTTTTCTGTATTAACAGGTGCACTTGTGCAGACGGATTTGAAGGTGAAAACTGTGAAGTAAATGTTGATGACTGTGAAGACAATGACTGTGAAAACAATTCTACTTGTGTGGATGGAATTAATAACTATACTTGCCTTTGTCCACCTGAATATACAGGTAGGAGTATAAGAGAAAGCACAGGTAATTCCAAGAATTCCTAGCAGAACAGTAATATTTTCCACTTTGCAGGTGAATTAGTAGTTACTCTACAACTGACTTAATACCAGGTTTCCCTCCATATTTTTCTCCTGTACAGTTTGTAGTCAAAACTAGAGTTAATGTCCACTCAATAATTCCTTTTTTCGTTTTGAAATTACAGTATTCTTATATTTAAAAGGTCATTCAAAATGTGTTCCTCCCTACTGTTTGCCTAGACACCTCAGTGGAGGACCTCTGTAGCTGTAGAAATCTGAAAAATATTCTACTTTTATCTGTAATCCTCATTTTACTATAAAGAATTTGTCTGTGCCATTGGGGAACTGTGTTTGGCTGGATGCTGTCCGTCCTGTACTCCGCTAGAAATATTAATACCGAGTGTGATGCTTCCTGCACAGAATAAAAAGACAAGTGTCTAATTATTTGTTTCTATCAGTTGGCAGCCAAGCCAAAGCATATCCTTCTCTTTGTGACAGAGGATCTCTTGCTTGCTGTCATGGTCTCTGTAGGAATGAAGGATAGTTGGAAAAGCAGCACAGGGGAAGTAGATCTGTTGTTTGCATTGAAATGTTTTATAGCTTTTCTAACTAGACACATCTATTTTCTATCAGCTAGCTGACCACTAGAAGAACATAGAGCTTAAATTAATTATAATTTGAAATGCAAAAAAAAGAAATGTAAGATCCACCATAATTTGGGAATTAACTCTACTCAGTTATCCTATATTTTTACTTTAATCAATCAATCAAAGTTGAGCTCTGGGAAACTGTAAGGAGAGGTGAAGGCATGAATTAATTTCCTTTATTGAAAACCCAGATAACTCCTTTCTCATGCCATGTGTTTCCATCACTAGTTCCACAGAATGTTGGATTGCTCCCATGTTTCAAGGTATTCAGATTTAAAGTCAGAATTTAAGTATTGGGAATGCATAGTGAGTGAAGATGTTAAAACACAGGTATAAGAAATACAACTTCATAATCTAATATAGGTATTCACCCCGTACTTATTCTCAGTAAATGTTTGGTAGAAATTCCCCCATGCAGGATAAGCTACAATATCTAAAGCAATAAAAAAGCCAGAAAGCTAGAAAGCTATTTAACAATAAGTGGATGATCCATATCTGAAACGACAGACATAATCTACTCTTAAGACAAAATACTGTTTTGCCAAGTACCAATACCTTATCACCTAAGAGCAATTGACAATTCAAGCCTTGGAAAGAAATAACAGGCAACAGCCTCAGTAAGCAGAAACAGGTGTTTTCTATTTCTCCTACAACTAATATTTCAGGTATATGTGAGTCGAATTTCAGCTCCCCAGGCATCAGTTGCTATCTCCTTTAAAATGGGATCAGGTATTCTCTTGTGTAGGCTGGAAGAATGTAAAGCAAAGTCACATCAGTCCAGTATTCCTCTTCAGCAGCTTCATGCTAAGAGGTTTCATGTATCTATTGCATAGCAGATAATTCACTTGCAAGTGCATTCCTCCTCTGCAGCTTTGCAAGTGTTTTTACCTATGTTGCTCATTTCTACATTTTCAACCTTATTTTAACTTTAACTGCTAGAGTCAATAGTTTTCTGGATTCAAAGTATGCCATGGGAAGGACTGCTTTTTATTGAATATCCATAAATTGGATACAAAGGATTGTCTATATGTCCTAGATTAAAACTTTGATTAAGCGTGCCTGTTGAATTTTTGGAGTATTGAAAATGAAATGTAAATTTTAAATTTACAGTTGAAATAAAAATTGAAGCATTTCTCTATATATCTCTATGAATAGAGCAAAAAAGGAGTGCATAAACATTGATAAAATTTTTGCTGTTGATATTGCAGTTCTTTAATCAAAATACAAGAAAATGCATTTTTAAATTTGTTTCATAGCTGTGCATAATTTCACTGTAATCATATGGTGAGTTTTACAGATACAATACCTGCTCATAATCTCTACTGAAGTCAGTAAGACACATGAATAGGTGAGAATCTTCTCACCAGCTCTAAAAGAAATCTAAACAATCTATTTCTAATCAGTACGTTTAGCCTCCCTGTTAAAAACTGTTGAGAATTTGCACTAGCTTATCAGACTTTTTTCAACACTTTTTTTTTAAAAAGACCTTTTTTTAAATGCATCACTAGAGCCTCGACTCATTTTATAGAAATTGTAGCAAAACTTTAGGTTTTCCATTATACAGAATAAAGTACAGAATTCTACAATATACTATCTATCATACAAAGCATCTAAGAATAAGACACAATGTGTGAGATCTTAAGTGATTTTTGAAATAAATTATAAGGTGAAATGAAACACTGAGCTAGCCAAGGGGTCCCCATATCTGTCAACCATGGTCTTGCATAGTAAATAACCTTCAGTATTAAGAATTGAACTGAAAGCAGTCTGGACACATCAGGATCTAAAAAGGGTAACGTTCAGAACATAAAGTAATTGTACAGTTTCCTCAAGTGTGTATGAGGTACCATATAATTTGTAGAACTTTTCTTCCTCTCTGGCCTATAACCTGAGTTGAAAGATAAATAACAGAATCCCTGTCAAGTACGTATAGAGTGATTTTCATGAGGAACTTTGTAAGCATTTGGTTTTTGATATCTGTCCTAACAGGTTAAAATCAGATATGGATATTTCTAATGTTTGTTTTTTTTAAGAAAGGTATTTTTCACTGAATGAATTCATGTACTAGCTGGCCAAAAGTCTGTTAACAATCAGGAAAACAGGCTATATATTCAATATATACAAAGATTTTTAGATTCACAGGTGTTGATCTCTAGCATAGAAAGTCCCTGAGCCGTAAGTGGCACAGTATATAATACTAGGAAAATACTACTGTAGCCTTGTCCTTTCCTCTTTTAATTCTGTTGGCAATACCCCGAATCATCTTTGTTCAAGATGTCACAGCGTATATGAACTCAACATGGAATTGCACCAGCCCAGAATATTTTTCTGGGTGAATGGTTATCTGCAAATACGCTTTACATTTCAGCAGCATTGTGTAAGGAAGAAGTCAGCTGAAACCTGCTGGTATGAAATGTAAATCATTCTTCTATAAAGTCTTATTTTTATGAGGGCTTGTTAGAATCCAAAATGAACTGCAAAAAATGTTCCAGTGTAAAACTGTCTCTTTTTGACTTTTCTAACAATTCCTTGAAAACCAACACTTCTCAACTATATTGTGTTGATTTAAAAACAAGCAATTAAAAAGCTTATTGTGCTGTTGCTTAAGAATCAGGAATCCATTTTTCTCTGCCTCAGTTAAGTTTTACAGCAACCACCACAGTTACAGGTGGAAAGACAACGAATGGTATTTGCACTATGATATGAGCTTTCTTAAGACTGTAACTGTGAAACAACAGTAAGCAAATGGAATCAACAGACATTCAGGTGTCTCATGAAGCCTGGAGAAATAAAACATTCAAAATACCTCACTATGTCCTGCACTCTTTAATCTTGCTATTCTCTTAACATTACCATGTCCTTTATTTTAACCTCAGTCTAGTAAACTTCAGGTCATTTTATGTACATTCTATAGATTACAGATAATCATTTCTCTTGCTCATTGTCGTCAGTCATTAGACCACAGAACTAACTGATCCAGAAGTAGAACCTCTCTTACGCCGCTGGTGGCATGTACTTCTTACCTTTCTGTTTGTTTTGTTCTGCTGGAGGTGAGACTTTGAAGCTTGCTTCATTTGCTGTATCAACCTCTCTGCTGCTATAGTTGTGCATTAGCTTAATGTGCTATGCTGTCGTATTACAATGTAAAAAGTCTCTTGTCTCTTCTGTCTTTGTCACTGCAAGCTGCTAATCTGAATGAAGTGGAAAAAGGTCAGTTGTCTTTTAAGCCTATTTTCACTTACCTTGGTTTCTCACTTTCCTTTTCTTAAAGGTGCATGGATTTCAGTTATTACAAATGACCAAATAAATCATATATAGATATAATTTAGAAAGCTCACTGCAAATCCTCAAATTAGGCACTTGGCTGTTGCTGTGAATACATGTCCAAAGAATGTTGTTGAAGATGCAGATTGCTGTGCAGGATTAATTTAATACTGCATTCATTGTCTTTTTTTCAGATCCATTAAAAACTTGTGCAGACACTGATACAGGACTAAAAAAAGCTTAAATTATTATGTTCTGAAATCCTTATTCGCCTCACCTTAAAGCCATCCCTTGGTTCTGTGCCAATGTATTCTCTGTGTTATAGCACTTAGCACTGTTTTGCTTTAATTTTTTCAATAGATTGTGTTACTAGAAAACATGCTGGAGTATCAAATGGCAATCTTCTTGCTCATTATTTCTGTGGCTTTTTATTTGCTGTAAATATCTTAAAAAATTGAAATAACCATATTAATCTGGGGCTGTGGTAAAAGAAAGGTAATATTGAAGAGATTTATGACACTGACTTTGGGTGTTTAATTTTTAATTTTTTTTAAGTTTCTGCTTAGCACCTATCACACTAACAGACATAAACCATCTTCTCTGCAATCCAATCATATATACAATCTGAGGCCTAGCATAGTTAATGACAGTACAAAGTTGCATATTTAGTTTTAAAAGCAAATTAATAATTTTGTGGTGTATTTGCCATTAATTTGATAAATATATTTTCAGTTTTTAAAGCAATATAATAGATTATATATAGTAATGAAAATACGTTCATTATCCATGAAGTAACATGTTGAGCAAGACTGCAATTATATCATCTATGTTGATTAATTTAGACCTCTGATGAATAATTACTACAACATAAACTCAATGTAAATTTTCTCTGTAACTGAAGCAGAGTATAAGGTATTTCCAGAAAATTATTCCAACCATAGGTTTTCCATGCTTAAACTGTCTTCCATTTAGACATCTTGCTGTATTTGCATTTTATTACTACTATGTGGACAGCAAAAATAGCCTGCTGTTTTTCTTGTTTATTACACAAGTGTGAACTGTAACATATTAAAATTACTGATTATAGAAAGAACAAAGTCCTCACAAACAAATTATCAAACATCCAGGGGATGTGAACTAAGTTCAGCTCCAAAATTAAGCAGATGTGCATGTGATACATATTTATATTAGCTTGCCAGCTGAACATGAAAGTTACTGATAGTTTATAAGTTGCTTAGAGGATCAGTCAGTTTTATCATGAAAGACATCTTTTGAATTGTGACAGTATTAAGAAAAAAAAAAGAGATCATTTCAAGCAATTATCTCAGTTTAGGCAAGCCTTAGAGACAACCTTCCTGCCACTGCAATAAAGGAGCTGCTTTACTACTTTGAATTCACTTGCTAATCAAATAAGTACCTTCCTGAAATTTAAGCATGCAAGTAATCAAATGAAAATCATGTGACATCAAACTTGATAAAAAGTTTAATAATTTCATCAAATTAAATCATAATCCCCATCCTTGTAAGAACTGCATGTGTTACATATTCTTAGAATAAATAGATACATTTGTTACTCTTGCTTTTTATCACTCATAAAATTTTCTATTTCATCTAGTTTAATATACTTTAAATGACTGTTCTATATTAAAAGCTCAAGTAGTAAAGTAATTTTACTGCATTTGCATAAAGGGGAATTATACATGATATTTGTGGCACCTAAGCTACCTGCTACTGGTTTAATCACTGCCATTACTCATTCTAGTCTACGATCCACCCTTCTGTATACCTTAATTGTCTTAAAGCTTACTTGCCTAAAAGTTACTATTTCTCTGCTGTTATCAAGCAGCAAATGTAAAACAAATAGAAATGTTAAACTAAATAAGCCCCGTCTTACACTGAGATCCACAGGCACGGGGGATAGCTAGAAAGACTTATGAGATGGTGAAAGATAGGAACAATCCAGCAATTTGACTCTGAAATTAAATTCCAAAAATATATTTAGATTTATGATTATAAAATGCATCCTACTGTGACTGCAAACTTTTGTTAATTCTAAGTAATTTTGTCCCTCATATAGTAGATACTTTTATTTGTATTTTCTGAATAATGAGTTTAAGACCTGAAATAATTTATGTTGTATACTGTACATTGAACTCAAGGCTTAATAAAAATGCAGCAATTTTCTGTATATGGTTTGTTAAATGGCACTGACATTTTCCAACCCCTTATGTGCTCTATTGGCTATTTGAGTCGCAACATCAAACAGAGACATCCAGTCACAGTCAGATAGTGATACCTAATTGATAAAACATAAACACTGCAAAAGTTGACTCACAGTATATCATAACTAAGCTCAGAAGCTGGAACGAATATATAAGCACACATATAAAATCCTTCTATTCTAGTCTGTGGTAGGTATTTGGTATTTTGACTTTGGAAGAGGAAATAATTCTTCTAGGAAAAACCTGAGTTTTGATAATTAAAACTGACTACTGTTGCTTTCTCATTCTCTGTCTAGTTTTTGTTCAAATAGCAAACTCAGCTTTGCTAATAATTTAAGGGTGATTTTAAACTTGTTTCTTCAAAACCTTGCCTGTAATTAGCAATGTGCTATTATATTCAGAAGCCTATGTCCATTTTTGTTAGAGCTGTGCTCTTCATTCAGAAATGTAGTGGCTGACATTGCTTTATTTTAAATTTATTGCCCAATTATTCAAAATAACAAAGATGTAAATCGTCTTTCACGTCATTGCCTTGTTACTCATTATTTGTTGTACTGCATGTCTATATATTGGAAAATCTAGAGTTAAGGGTCTGTTCAGCCTTGAGAAAAGAAGGCTTGGGGCAAGCTTATCACCCTGTTCCAGTATTTGAAAGGGTGGCTGCAAGGAAAATGGAGACTCCCTTTTTCACAAGGAGTCATGTGGAAAAGGGGTGGGGTAATGGGTACAAGTTACTCCTGGGGAGATGCCAATTAGATTTAAAAAGAGAAAACCTTTCTACAATGAGAACACTGAGCCATTGGAATAACCTTCCCAGGGAAGTGGTGGATTCCCCAACATTAGTCACTTTTAGGATCAGCTGGACAGGGTGCAGGGCCATCTTGTCTGTTCTGCTTTTGCCAAGAGATGATCCTTGAGGGATCAACCTGGTATTCTGTGATTAAGTTTTTTGTGATTTATAATCTTATCAAGTCATAAGAGTGAATTAACACACTCAGGGGAAACACAAACTGACCTGTGAATCTAGCAAACGTAAATAGCCTTGGATAGCTATATCAAGTATCGTCAGCATACATCAGTATTTAATAATGTTTTCTGGCTGTTTAAGTCTGCATCGTACTCTATGCAAAATCTCAGTAAATATTTGTCTGGAGCTTGGAGGGCCGTGTTCATTTGTGCCACACAGAGTTCCACTGGTTTCAATGCTACTCTATACCAGAATCCAGACTCCCTAGATGAATTAAGCAAGATGTCTTATGAAAAGAGTTATTGCTGGTTCTAATTAAACTTTGGAAACTTTTCACAGGTTTTTTGACACTTTATCCGCTACTTACTTTTAAACAAACTAGTCTGTTCCTTATTTTCCTACACACAGAAATGTTCCCATCTTTCAAAAACATAATTACTTAGCCAAGCTCTTACAGAAGCCTCAGTTAAAATATTATTAGATGAATAAAAGAATGTCCTCAAATATTGGTGTCAAGCTTCCTTGAATTGAGACTTCTTTCTCACAACCTTTTTTGATTATTTTGCAGTATGCTCTTTAAACATTGTATTATGTGTCCTGAATCAGGAAAGTCTCTAAGATTTCCTTCCAGTAAAGCCAAGGAGCCTAACTTGGTAAATCTGGTATTTTCTTCAATGAGTGTTTCACTTTCATCGCTATATTTTCATTTCAACAAAATTAACTACTCCCTTCCACCTTGTCTCATTTAAATTCTGAATAACACAGTGATTATTCAGTATGCTGAAGGAGGGGTTTCTTTAGCAGGAAACTATACTCTTCAGTGCTTCAGATTCCATATCCCATAATTTACTTACCTTTTCTATTAAGTTTTTCAGCTTTATTTTGGCCATGAGAATGCTCCATTTGAAGTATAGACCTATTAGCAGTTATTAACAATTATTAATACTATCTATTAGCTGTAGAAGACTTGCGTATGGATTATTTTGGCTTTTTCTTCTGGTATTTATATCTTCATTCAGAAATAGAGTATCTGTTGTACATATTTGGATTCCATCTTGAATTTTTCTTGTTTTTCTTTTTACTGATCCTGTGCTCAAGTCTGTCATTAATGCTACGGGATTTTTAATGACTGAAGGTTGTACTATAAGTAAAGCTAGCTTTTATGATCATAGGATTTTTTACATGAGTCTTTTGCTATATGGCCACCATGTTCACCATATCCTTTTCCTTGAATCCTGTTTCCTATTTGCTATGGACTGTTTAACTAAAACTCCAGGGATGTGATTCACCATGCATACAATTTACAAATGCAAGGGGAAAGTTTCCTTACTTTCCTGCTGTCACAGCACAAAAGTCCTGCTTCTAAGTGTTTTTCTACAGAGTACTCAGATCAAAGTCTGACCATAATCTCAAAAATGCCTGGTGATGTTTGATGATGTTTGCAAGCTGTTTGGCTGCAGTACGCCTGGTAGTGTAACATTGATTTTATGATTTGAAGTGGGAATTTTTTCAAAACTGTAAACCTGTTTAAAACTTAAATCCAATCATTATGTAGGATTCACAGCTAAGAGTGGGAAATAAGGAGATGTCAAGTGCCCCTGAGCACCCCACATGAGGTGATTCAGCTTTCAGTATAGTTCTGAAGATATTAGGGCCATCAACCTATGAATACTGAAATGCGGTGTACTCTAAGAAATCCTGTATTTTATAAATACCTGGGGGAGGATATACAAAAAGGGACAGGCTTAGACACTGTTCAGTAAAGCTATTTTCCCCACAAGGTATGTCCGAAGTCTGTGCCAATGATAATCTAAGCCGTGGCCCAATTAATATCCTATAGCAAAATCAGTTCAATAAATTTGACAGCAATGGTAAGAGTGCTTGCTCCTACTATGCCACTCCTAAATTGCCTTTTTCTAGGTATTCTGGTTTTCTTTTCACTGAACTGTTGCTGTGAAAATGTAAGAGACAGCAAGCTGCAGCCCTGCTTGGGAGAGAGGCTCAGTGTATCACTTTCAGAAACTCTGATATGCTGTTAGATTTAATAATCTTGGGAATATTTAGAAGTGTTTTTGTCCCAATTTTTGTTAGTACTATACAACCACATTTTAATTATTTGTAGTTGGGCTGTCATATATTTTTTCAGTTCTGTATACAATTTAATATACAATATTTGCCATAATAAGATATTTGTGTAGGTGTGTATAAATGTGCATATATATCCACATATATGTAGGCACATACATACATTTCTAAACTATGGGAATGTGCACAAACTAGGTTAAAACAACAGTCACTTTTTGCTTATTCTACTCCCATGATCCTTAAAATCAGAATTCTCTGTTCCCATACTTGCATCTCACTCTTAAACACTGCTGGTCTTTAAACAGATTTTAGCTATTACAAGTTCTGCAAATTGACTAAATGCTATGTGAAGAATAGCACTGAAGACCTCTTATATATGTATTTGTTTGAACAAAGCCCATTGAAAAGAGAAAGAGATCTGGGTTTTGTTTAATATAGCGTGGGATGCAAAGAATCCCTGGTATTTCAGGATTCTTTGTGCACTGACCTAGTCATAACAGTTGCACATTTCCAGACTAATAATTCTGTTGAGAGCTCAAAGAGACTTTGAGGATAGAATTATAATCCTTTGTATTAGTCGTCTTCAGTGGCCTGCATTTGATCTCCATTCAGTTTCCTACATATAATGAGTAAGTCACGTTGTTGCTGACAGTTTTCCTGAGGCTGTTAAGTGGCCTGTGCATGAGCGCCATTTTCTTATGTTAACTCAAACCTTTATTTGGTTTGTAGAGAAAATGCACTACCTGCAAATTGAGAATGTGGTATTTATTTATTTACTTACTTATTTATCTTTAAAAAAAAAAAAACTTTGTGTAGAACCACGCTGTATCTTTTTAATGGCTGCAAAATACTTGTCTAGCTGTTTTTTGGCTTGTCCTCTCATTTTTGAAGGTGTAGAGGTCCCATGTCTTGTTGCGCTTAGTATATATGCTTCAGTTCTGTTTTTACTGGCATAACCATCTTTTCTCCTGATTCAATTTTGCCTTTTTCTCTATCCTTGCTTTAATATAGACTATTCCTCAACGCTTTTGAAGTTTTTGTTTATTTGTCCACTCCACTGCAAGCCACTGCCATGCTCAGCTCAGTAAAACTGAGGGATACCAAATAATTGCCTCTTTGAAGGCAAGTTCAGCTTGAGCACTGATTGTCTGATCATTCAATCCTTTCTTCTGCTCTTTTCTTTGTCATTTTAATGTACAGTTCTACTTTACTTGCCAGCTCATGTTTTATTACTGGATGGAGGACAAGGGACAATCCTACTCCCTCTGTAGTTTTAGAGTCTGACGGATCTGTCAGTCCCTGAATTCAGCAGGCACAGGTTTATACCTGTTCATTATATATATATTCTTCATGTGGAAGCTGGAATAAGTGTCTCTACCTTACAAACCAGTGGTTACAAGCTTAGCAAGTGCACTATTCGTGGTATCATCTGGTGAGTTAGTCAGGGAACAAGATATTGTTGATCTGTTTATAAACATGTGTTTCCTTTTCATAAAGTTGCAAATAAAATAATTTTTAACCATATTAAAATACTATTTAGATTATAACCCCATTTTGGAAATTAGAGCCACTGCCTCTATCAGTAGGGAAGGGTAGATATTTTACATAGATTATTTCTTTTCTCTTCACAGATGATAGATAATTATGGTACATTAACAAATGCAAAAAATGGAGAGTCATATTTAAGGAAAAGTAGAAAACAAGTGTTCATTTTTGGATATTTGGAATTGTATTGACATGCAGTGATATTAACAGGTTTTTTTCAGGTAATAGATTGCTTATAGTGATAGGGCAAATCTGTGCATAATGTGCTTAAAAATAAGAGAAAAACATATTGATGGCTTTTTTGTTCTAGTGAGAAGACTCAATCACTAGTGTTGCTATATAGCAGAGGTGGATAAATATTGTAAATTTTTAAAAATTACAAAATTAACATTTATATCCATGGATAGATGATTGATGTTGAACTTGATATTGTTTATAAAGGAGTTACCAGGTATATTCTTATTTATTTTTATTATTTCTGTATTACTGTTTATTTATTAGTATTTATTCTAAACGTATTTATTACTATGTAAAGAAGTATGCATGTTTCAGTGTTAGCAAAGGAATTTGTAGCCATTACTTTTAAAATTCTGTTCATTGCTATTTTCAGGTCACTGTGATATTTTCACTGAATTGACAACATACATTATATTTCAGGTGAACTCTGTGAGGAGAAATTAGATTTCTGTGCCCAAAACCTGAATCCTTGCCAGCATGATTCAAAGTGTATCTTGACACCCAAAGGATACAAGTAAGTCTGAAATACTGTTTCAGAGTCCAACTGAATCGAAATTTGTATTTCTCTATCCTGCCTATATTCCTTTTCCTTCTGTTTAAGTGGAAGTCAATTCTATTCTCAAAGTAGTAATTTTGATTATTAGTAAGCATTATGGCATAACAGGCCATTATTTTCATGTAAAGCTGCATTATTATCTTAAGTATGTTTTACTGAATTTTACTGATCTTTAACAGTTCTAATTCCAATCAGATTTTAAGTGGAAACACAGGGTAGTCTTTATGATGGTTTGTGCAAAACCCTTTTAGGACTCTGGGCAGTAGGAAAATAATTGCATTTAATTGAAGTGAAATAATTATATTGCTTTTAGAGAAGTAATTGTGAAAGAGATTATTAGGAAGGCATGCTGAAAGGTATAAAGTAAAGAATTCCCTCCCCAGGAAAGCTAATCTTTAATTATGCCATATCCTTATCATGATTAATTAGTATGCACAATTTAAAGTTGTTTTATAAGCTTTAGGTTAATAAATACAGGAAACCTGCAGCTTTAAATTGTTCTCACAAGTACCTGTTTTATACATAGCATGCTTTTGTGCTAAAATCAGATTAATTATTATCATTTCCACTAGTTATGAAATGACATTTTATTTAAAATATGGGAAAAATATATTAAATATTCAATTGTATGTGAAATTAAGTTGATAGTTTTCAACTCGAAAATAGAAAAATGGTTTGGGTTATGTTGTAGTGCATTATGTTTGTCTTTTCATGTCACTTCAATAAACCTAGTTTAGTGTCTTATACTTTACTGTCCAGTTCATTAACCTTTCATGTTACTTTCTGAGCTTATAAATCAGAAAACATCACATGCAGTATACTTCAAGAATGTATCTCAGTCAGACTTTTAATAGCATGCTTTATATTCTTTTTCCCTTTTCTTTTTCATGCATGTTGTTGAATAAAAATGAGACATACTTGATTGAAGTACTAAATTTAAAGTTACACGGCTATTTAAAATCACACTTGCCAGCTTAGAGAAAATTTTGGATACTGAAAGAAATAACATCAAGGAGGGAATCACAAGATCTCATGAAATCAATTAAAGACATCTTAATTAAAAAGAATACCATGTTGGATGCATGGATTTCTAATCTTTTCCATTAATTTTTCACAGAGTTCTGGGCATTCACTCAGCCTTACATATGAGACATCCCCAAAGAAAAGTCACTAGCATTAGCAATGAGAGTTTCACATGGAAAAAACCCAAACAAATAAACAAAAACCATTACATACTCTCTTGAGGATGAGCTGTTTCTAGTTCAGTGGGGGTTCAGGGACGGCAGATGATGTGTTTTGAGATTTCTGTTAGTTCACCAACCATGGAGCTATTGCAGTAAATCAGACTGGTGGAACTGTAAGGGAAAAAATTATGCATAACCTTTAAACTGTATAAATGGACCACTGGTCCGTTCATAGCTGTTCAGTTGACAAAGAAAATAACCATCAGTACAAGACTTGGACTATTTGCCTCAGTTTCACTAGTTAAGAATATTGATTATATTTAGTGTTTGCAGCCACGAACAACATCTTGCAATATTCTGCATTGCTCATAAATTCTAAAAACTGTCAAAATTATTTATGAGGGCTCTCTAGATTTACACACAATTCTTCAATATAATAGCAGGTGTGTAAACATTTTAACTAGCAAACCTCTATTCATTACATATGTAGATTCCCCATCTAATAATATGATTAAGCTATATAGTCTTTACACACGAAGTAACAGTAATGCCTTTTTTTCCTTGATTTTTAAACAGTAGAGTAGTTCCTTAACTTGGTCATAATCACACTGGATCATTAAAGGGCACTGTGCTATCTGATTTTCTTTCCTGTTTTACAGATGTGATTGCACACCTGGATATGTAGGTGAGCATTGTGATATTGACTTTGATGACTGCCAAGACAACAAATGCAAAAATGGAGCACAGTGCACTGACGCAGTTAATGGATATACATGCATTTGTCCAGAAGGATACAGGTGAGAAAGATCTGAAGGTAGTACAAACAGGTATGTCTTCTGTCAAAGCTGCTTTTTCTTGGAAATAATGATTGTTTTCTGTTTTCATTTAGTGGCTTGTTTTGTGAATTTTCACCACCAATGGTTCTACCTCGCACCAGCCCTTGTGATAATTATGAATGTCAAAATGGAGCCCAGTGTATCATAAAAGAAAGTGAACCAATTTGTCAGTGTTTATCAGGCTACCAGGGTGAGAAATGTGAAAAGTTGATTAGTATAAACTTCATCAACAAAGAATCCTATCTGCAAATCCCTTCAGCTAAGATACGCCCCCAGACCAATATCACTCTACAGGTAAGTTTGCTTGTGTTGTAGATTCTCTTTTCTGGAAATGAGAATAAATGACTTTTCATGATATGGAAAATGACCCAAAGTTGTCATTGGGTCACTTAAAGAGCTTTTCACAGTTTGAGCTAAAAACTCTAGAAGAGTTAATGCAATAACTATATTCATATGGGAGAAGGTGGGCTTATTGATAGGAATAGAAAGAGTTTTGTCAGGTTGCCCTTCAAAACAGAATTTTATTATGAAGTAACAGACTATGGCAGTAAATTCAGAGATTCACTTAATACCTCATTTTTATTAAATACTTAATTTTAGTTATTTCTAAATATTTCTATCTTTTAACTAGATTGCCACAGATGAAGACAGTGGGATCCTGCTGTACAAAGGTGATAAAGATCATATAGCAGTGGAACTGTACCGGGGTAGAGTGAGGGTCAGCTATGACACAGGATCATATCCAGCCTCTGCTATTTACAGGTGAACCTGGATGAAACACATTTGTGACTGAAACAAAACCTATATTCATTCCTTATATCAGTGTCACATTTTTTAATAGATGGTTAAAAGAAATATATGCAAATGAATGTATTGTCAGACACTTAAAACCTCTTGCCAAAAGATGTGATTTGGCTTGGTAAATAACTCTAATGCAGATATGTCAGATAAATATATTATTTGATGCAATAAAACAGAATAAGAGTTAGCTTTCAGCAGAATATTTATACATTTGTGTAAAGCTCACAAGTGGCATTGGAGTTTTTTCTTTGTTGTAACTGCCAAATAATTTCCTAGTGTGCTGAATAAAATGTAAAACTGTACTGTATAAGCAGAAATTAAATAGAAGCTTCTCTTCTCTGTTAGACAGTCATATAATGTGGGATTTTCCTCTGGCAAGTGAAGAGAAAGCTAAAAACTTGATTCTGAAAAAAGGCACTACCTTTGAAAAAGAAATGGCTTTTGCTTCCTAAGTATTTAAGAGAGAGAATCCACAGCTGCTTCTGGAGAATAATTTTTGAGGGTTTTTTAAAATCAAATTTCTCTGGTTCTCTGAAAAATTACAACCTGAATTTTTTGGGAGGTATTATATAACTTCACAAAAATTTGCAGACAGTCATTGCAAGAGTGAGCAGAAAGACAACAGGCATCACTTCCTGGCCTTGACTGCCCTGTTGGTGCTAAAACTACTTTCAGAAGTAAAGGGGAAGTATTAAATCAGTTTTCTTTGAATCTTCTTTTTGTTCTATTTTGTGTTATAAAATTATATATAGTGTATATTTGCTTTATAGAGTTTGTAGCAGTGACACTGTTCTGCATTCTATTAGGGACATCTCACTGAAAACAAATGATTTTTATAAATGACTGTACTCCTATGGCAGTACAAAATCAAAAGCTTAAATATATATAGCAGTGAAACAGTGTTAAACTCTGTTAGGTAGTAGCACCTAGGGAACTATCATTTTAGTAGATTACTAAAAGCATTCCACAGGGGGGAAAAAAGTCTATAAAACACAATATAAAGCTGTTTAGAAAAAACATACCCAATAAGCGTCTTTAAGAGTCCTTTTTTTTTATGTGATTTGTATTTCATAAGGTTTCCTTACGACTTCATGAAATGGTTTAACATGTAGAAATAGTGTATGTATTTCAATTGTATAGATTTTCACTTTTCCAAGTTTCTACAATTGAAAATAGTATTATTTTTATTTTCTATCTTGGTTAGGGCTAAACAAAAAGTTTAGATTGTTTTTTCAGGAGTTTAATTATTTTTGTTGATTTTTATTTCAATAGGTACATCTGTCTGAGAATAAGAAGCAATACGAATGAGGGTCATATGTAGTTCCAAGCTATTTTGGCTCCCATTTGTTTAATCTATCCAGAATACTTCTTCCCATTCAAAACATATATTTCCTTCTCATAAATTTAATGCTTTCTCTGGCATTATTGAAATATAATAAATACTGGTAATTCACACTTGTCCATTATAGTTTTCTAGAGAAGGATTGAAAAACAGTACTCACACAGGAAAAAAAAAAACATAAACATGTAAGGACTTAATAACAAAGTGACCAATTAACAAAGTCCCATTTAGGTTACTGTTACAAAATAATAAAAAGCATCTCACCTACATAGTTGATTGTCTCTTTTGAATTATGTGGCATATGAAGAATGCAAGTGTAGTGAAGAAAGGGATGGAAAATGTAGTGACGTGTTACAGAGTGACACTGTTTAGTGAAGCAGATACACACTTTTAGTGTTATTATTTTTGTTTCTATTATTGTTGTTACTGTTATTAACCTCCATTTAATTTCAAATAAGTGTGATGGTGAGTTACTGAGATATTTGAAAACTTTCATGTAATAGTCCAACTGTAGTGAAGTCTCCTGCTGTTGAGGAAAAGCTGATGGCATACCTCATCTCTTTCTACAACTGTCTGAAAGAGGATTTTAGCCAGGTGAGACTCTTCTCACAAGTAACAAGCAATAGGACAAGAGGAAAAGGCCTCAAGTTGGACCAGGAGAGACTTAGATTGGATATTAAGAAAAATTTCATCATGTAAAGGGTTGTCGAGCATTGGAACAGGCTGCCCAGGGAAGTGGTGTACTCACCATTCATGCAGGTATTTAAAAGTGTAGATGTGGTGCTTAGGGACACTGTTTGGTGGACTTAGCAGTGCTGGTTTTGTTGTTGGACTTGATGATCTTAGAGGTCTTTTCCAGCCTAAAAGATTCTGTGATTTCATGATTCCATTTTGGAAGCCATATATACATCTCCACATTTGTATATAGGTATTGTGCATCTAGTGATAGCTCTACAAATGGCATACTGTTCAATCTCTATTTCAGGTTCTAGAAAGCAGTATGTTGTAGCACAGGATCTTTTACTCTAATCTCGTCATCATTTCCAGTTCTTACGGTTTTACCCTCCTAGGATCTTTGTGGTATTTTCTGCCCTTTTTAAGGTCTTTACCTTCTTTTTATCCGTTAATTGTCTTTCTGTACCTTTGTTGCCTATTAAAGCTGTCTCCTGGGATGTTTCCAGTCCTTCCTTCAGTCCCTCCCTTTTGTTTCCTTCCTCCCTCCCAGTTCATGGGAACTGACTGCTGAAAGAGCCGTCATCCCAAAAGCATTCATCAGTCAATCTGTAAAACAAGATGAGATGATGCCACGACCAATAATTAATATTCATTCATTGGAGATGGTTATTTGGAAAAATTTGATTCACTTGTGTTTTATTCTGTCTAGGCATCCATTTTTAATGTTAACTGTTTTTTACACAAACAAAAAACCCCTTTTCATTTTGTAAACTAGTTTTCATCATATATTTATTGGAAATATGGGAGTATTTCTTCCCAGATCGTTATTCTTCTACGGAGTATCAGAAGCCTTAAATCAGTTCCTCTTACAGCTTTTCATTACGATCTATGCATTCAACTCTTATATCTCCAATGGGAAATGGGCTAGAAGTAATGTCAGTGCATTGGCAGGAAATATCGCAGATATGCCTTGAGTTTATTTCCCCTTCAATTTAAACCACCCTTACCTAGGAGGGCTCCTCTTTGTGCAGTAAATTTTTACCATGTAAAACAGTTTAAAACAGAGGCTTTTAATAATCTTATCAGAGACACATTCCCCTTACACATTATGGTTTGTATATCCCTGGTATGACCTCTTGCTCTAAAAATGTATTTTCTGTGTTGCTCTTATTCTTTTAAATACTGTTGGGTGAAAGGTTGAGAAGTTGTAAAATAAGTTTCCTTGAAACAAGAACATTATATTAGGGCTTCCTGCTTCCTGAAGTCAAGAAGTTATATGCACTTTGATTTTTTAGCACTTTTTTTTTTGCCTGGATTCATTGAAATGTGTTAAGTAACTTAATCATGGCATCTTTTATATTGCTTGATCAGAGCAAACAAACCTCTTGGTACCTTGAAAAAATCTTGCTCTTTAGCAATGATGAGCCCTGACCATTTCCTTTCCACTCATGGAAACTGGTAGTCCCCCTCCTGCCAGCTCCCACAAAGTGTTTATTGTGCTAGTGTTTGCTCTGTCATGTGTTTGCACTCTCACATAGAGCTGGGTTTATGTAAAGCATGCATGCTACCATACAGATCTTTGATCCACAGTGAGCAGAGGCTGTTCACAGAGTTGGTAATAAATGGCTAAGAAGGTATTTAATGTGTCACAGCTGTGAATGACCATGTGTGCTGCTGATCTGTTCCAGGACAAAAGCAGTTAGGTTAATTAAAACATCACAAAGGATGTTTTAAGGTAATTTGCTTGATTTTTGCCTTGAGATTTAGGAACCTAATCCCTTTCAGCTATCCTGCTTTCTCAATGAGAGGAGCTGATTGACTGTGTGACTGTTCAGTCCATTTCAGGCTATCATACAATTGGTTCATTTAAATAACTTTTTTCAATGGCTTAAGTTCACTTATTTGGTGGTGCCCTGAAACAAATAAAGGCTTTCGTGGGAATGCTGGTCTCTGGACTACAGCTCACACCTTCCATGCATATATTCAGCTCTATTTCTCCAGTGGAAAATGGACTACAAATTATGCAAGTACAATGATATATTCAGTCCCAGAATTGAGTAATGATATTCTTCTTTCTCTGATGTACTTAAACTGTGTTCAAGTGCAGAGTAGTTCCTGCACTTAAGCACTTGCTACGTAGATATTGAGGCTGATAAGCACCCGCAGCCATTTCTTGTGCCTAGTAACGTGAGTAGGCTTGTCCTTATGCAGGGTAAGCACCCGTGCTTGAAACAAGCATTTTCACCTTGACAACCTTCAGGCATTTTCTTGCTAGTGAGTTCATATCTTGTTAGTAAGCAGAAGGAAATGGTGTATGTAGACAAGAAAAAGAAAAAGAATACAATATTCATACTCACTGTACTAGCCAGAAGCTGAACACAAATAACCATGCCCAGTAAAGATAACAACTTTATTGCAAGTGTCAGTGGATCTGTCTGCACCAATGATGTGATTTTGTCTGGCAGGACTAAAGTAAGATGCAGTTCCATATTCCATGAAATAGTAGATTTATGTATCACTGGAGTTGACTCAGGCCTTCATACTTGCAAGCAAGATATGTAAACCCAATACTCTGCAAAATGTAGGATACACGCAGACTTGCATGCACATATGATCTTGAAGTAACATTAGAATCACATAATGGTTAAGGTTGGAGGGACCTTTAACAATCACCCAGTTCCACTTTCTTTGTTATGGGCAGGGACAACTTCCACTAGATTAAGTTGTACAAAGCCCCATCCAACCTGATCCTGAGCATTTCCAATAACAGGTCCACAAATTCTCTGTTTCATGTTAACCCACCCTCATATTAAAGAAATTTTTCTTTATGTCACTTCTTTTACTTAGTAAAGTCTATCTGATCTATATCTACCCTCTCTCGGTTTAAAACAGCCTGTGTCCTGTTACCATAGGCCCTGGTAAAAAATCTCTCCCCATCTTTCTTATAAGCCCCCTTTCAATATTGAAAAGCTGCTGTTAAGGTCTCCCCGGAGCCTTCTCTTCTCAGGCTGAACAAACAGCCGCAGCTCCCTCAGCCTGTCTTCATAGAAAAAGCATTCCAGCCCTGTCATCATTAGTGCAGAAGAAGGGATGTTACATTGTGTTGGCTTTTAAGCATACATGCGTGTCTTTGCCTCAAATGTAATGTTCAGGAGAATGCACTCCTAGAGAAGTTCTGTTCTGAAACTGTATTGACTCTTAAAGGGGAAGAAGATAAAAAACTGTTCTAACCAGACCATCAACCTCTTTAATATTAATGTTTATTTTGCAGTGTGGAAACAATTAATGATGGGAATTTCCACATTGTGGAGCTACTAGCTATGGATCAGATTCTATCTTTAACTATTGATGGAGGAAGTCCCAAGATAATTACCAATTTGTCCAAGCAATCCACTCTGAATTTTGATTCTCCGCTGTATGTGGGAGGTAAGAGGATCTTACTGCTTCTTACTAGAGATATTATGGACAATTTACTCTGGTAGCATGCTTTAAGAAACACATGGTAAGAGACTCATTCATTGACATAACACCTTACAATGAAACTTCATCAGTTAATGTCAATAGTTTCAATTTTAAGAAATATTGTCCTCAAACTGAACCTGTTGCTTTTTTATAATTGTGTTTATTTTTTATGACTATAAAATCTTGTCATTTTCTACTGTTATTTAACCTTTTATTATACTGAAGAAGTGTGCTTAACATTGTTTAACTGCATGAAGATTTAGTAATGCATATTTAGAAAGTGTAGAATGGTAGCATTCTGTTTTGCTCGGTTTACATTTCTATTTCCCTGTACTGGTATCTGCAGGAAATGAAAGCAGTGTATAATGTCACGAAGTATAATTTATGTCCGGAGATCTTATTGCTTAGGGCTGATAGGAGTTAGGACACTAGGTAAGGGAACCAACTGGACAGTTGCCTCACTGTATTTGTCAGGGCCTGGTTTTTGTTTCTTTTGAGAAAAAATAAATTTTTTTTTAATTGTTCATTTAAATTGTGCAGCTAAAGTATTTGAAAAATTCTGATCATTTGATGCAATTTACTCTGTAGAACTCTGAGTTCAAATACATTGTTTTAACTAGCAGTTCCTGTTGGATTTCTGATGGCCTGTGCAATCTAGGTAAAAGAAAATGCAGCCCACACTTTGTGCCTCCTCACATGGTAGCAAGTCAAAGTTCTTTGTGATCAGAGATTCAGCATGGTTTTTAAATACTGCTTAAATTCTACAAATTTTCATGTTCTGAGTTTAACCTTATACTCCTACAAGAGGCATGTAAGGAGTCTCCTTCTGATCTTTCTATTAAAAGAATACTTACTTTCTTTTTCATTTTGCCTAATTCTTTTATGACTGAGAATAACTTTTTAGACTTAAGCATCTTGCCTCCTTGCAAAAAATTATGCTATCAGTAGTACATTTGTGTGAGGTACTGATGCCTTCAAATGAGGATTGCCCTGTAGAAGCACATTGCATTTTTTCCTGTGTATCACTTCTGTTGTTCACAGTGTCCTATGCCACATTTGCAAGAAGGGGTCCTAGACTCTGATAAGACACTGTGTGCTTGCTTACATGTATTGTCAACATTAGTTTGTCTTATGACTGCTGAGGCCAGTTGTACTACTTGAAATCTGAGCTTAGTGCAGAACAATAATCCTCCTGTCTGTTCTAAGCACCTTTTGATGAAATGAGGCCAGCCTGCCAACTGTAAACATTTATTCTGGGCACATTCTTAACACAGCGATGTTGATTTGTGGCATATGGTTCTCTTCCTTGCTTCTTCACCCTGCAGATCTGTGCCTCCACTGGGAGAACCATACCAATCTGCATCGTCATCTTCAAGTATCGGAAGAATAACTTTTGGAAATAATCTTTTCCTTGAGTGGTTTGATACCTAAGAGCAGCAGTCATTTGCATTCTAGTGCATGCTCTTTAGGGAGGTCCCGCATTTATTCTATTATAATTCTTCACATGTGGGCTCCAAACAGACAATTTTCTGCTGCATAGAAAATGTTGATTCAAAAAAACATGAAAACTAGTCATAGAAGAACATGATAATAAAATAAAAGAACCACATAGGTTGATGTTCAGCTCTCAAGCTTTCCTCTTCTTTATCTAATTTATGTATTTATGATTTTTTTAAAATTCTCAAGATGGTAATTTTCACTCTTGTATCTTTATACTACCCATCTTTTTGAGATTCAATAATTTTTTTCTTATCCAACTATATCTAGATTTTTTTAGAGAATTTATCACACATTTCCATCAGTTAAGAACTTAAATTCTCACTAGGATTTTATGCAGTATTTTTATCTTTGCCAAAGTCTTAGTTTGACACCTATATCATCATGTAACTTACACTTACTCTTACCACTTTCCTGCTAAAATGGCATTTCTGATAAGCATCACCTCAGTTGGCAGGATGAAATTCAGACTTGACAGCAAGCCCTTGTACAGTGTGTGCTCTCATTCCCTCTCGTTCCATCTCTTCCTGCCTTCCCCCTACTTCTTTTTTTTTTTTTTAATGTTACTCTTGGGTCACAATATTTAGCTTGGTTTGAAAGGGATAATTTAACATTATTTTTACCAAAAGTGAGATAATCAATTTATACCTTTTGGGGTTTTTTTACCTTTCCAAGTATATGGCTCTTTTGTGTGGTCAGAAATACACGTGCTTCATATTTTTCAGTCTTTCTGTAACAAATTTCAGTAAAACATATTGAGAGTGCATGGCTTTTGTAAGATTTCTTAAGGGACAATCTGTTTCTTCTCAAAAATTCTTCAAAGGAGTCACAGACATCACCGATACTTCACATTCTTCTCTCAGAAATTAGAGCATATTTTACTAGTTGAGAGTGGCACCTTCTTTCATGGATGTCCCTATTTCTGAGACAGGTAGACTATCAGCTGCTTCTCATTTGTGCCTGCTCTGTTCTGGCAGCTTCTAGAATAAGATACTTGTTTTGACAGTTTTACTGTGTGACTGTTATTTAAGAGAGGTTCTTCCCATTTGCCTCCTTGAACAGCAGTTTACCCATAGTCTGGTTCAGTCTCCAAAAGCTTAAAAGGGGGTGGGAACTACACTCTTACCTTGCCAAAAATAGATCTGAGATATTTGTCTGTATTGTTTCTATCACAGTTCTTTCCTAACTGGCAAAGAATCTTTATATAAAAATTATCTAAGAAATATTGCTAAAGAATATAAGCAGGTTTTACACACTTTGGCCTTCTGACATTTGTTAGCTTGCTAGAAGAAGCAAAAGTGTATAGGCTGAAAGCTTGTGCATATGTTTGCATTGTGTTTCCAAACATCTTCCTTATTAGAGAATGTAGACAAAAGTTTTTCTGAATGATGTGTGATATACTGCCTATTATCTGGTATCATACATGCATGCTTATATGTTTCCCAGAAATCACACCTAAGTTTCCTGACACTTTCAAGTATAACATCTAGTTCAGCATTGCATTGGTGTGCTTAGTTTTATACACCTTTTATTTTTACAAAGAGTAAGTTCAGTGCATCTATTCTGCTGAGATACTTCAAGCCTTTTCCATGAACGTTAGCTGAGTGTGGCTTTCAAGGGAGACAACAGGGTGAAGGGACCTTGGTGACTCTGCCCTGTCCCTGGTTTGAGAATATGGTGGGTGAGTAGGTGTGAGGAAATGGAAACTCATGATTGTTTGCAGTCTGAGTCCTTTAATATAATACTTCAAAGCCTTTTTTAACATTTGACCCTGGCTGGGTGCCAGGTGCCCATCAAAACCACTCTACCATCCCCCTCCACAACTGGACAGGGGAGAGAAAATATAATGAAAGCTCATGAGTTGAGATGTGGACAGGGAGAGATCCTCTATCGTTTACTGATGTGGCAAAACACACTCAACTTGAAGAAATTAATTTAATGTATTTCCAGTCCAAATCACAGTAGGATAAGGACAGGTAAAACACTTATTAAAGATACCTTCCCCCCACCCTTCCCTCCTTCCCAGGCTTAACAACTTCTCCCCCGATTCTCTATCTCCTTCCTGTAAGCAATGCAGGTGGGTGAGGATTATGGGTTATGGTGAGCTCATCACGTTCTTTCTGCCATTGCTTCCTCCTAAGGGAAAGGAGTCCTTCACCTCTCCCAGTGTGGGGTCCCTCCCATGGGAGACAGTTCTCCACAAACTGCTCCAGCGTGGGTCCCGCACAGGGTCACAAGTCCCAAGAAAACCTGCTCCAGTGTGGGCTCCTCTCTCCACAGTTCTGCAGGTCCTGCCAGGAGCCTGCTCCAGCACAGGCTTCCGATGGGGTCACAGTCTTCTCTCGAGCATCCATCCACCTGCTCTGGCATGAGGCTCCTCCATGTGCTGCAGGTGGATCTCTGCTGCCTTGTGAACATCCATGGGCTTCAAGGGCCCAGCTGCTCCACAATGGGCTGCACCACAGGCTGCAAGGGAATCTCAGCTCCAGTGCCTGGAGCACCTCCTCCCCCTCCTGCTTCTCTGACCTCAGTGTCTGCAGAGCTGTTCCTCTGACAGTGTTCTCACTCCTCTCTGGTCACATCTGCGCAATTACTCTTTTGGGGTTTTTTCCTCTTTAGATATCTTATCACATAGCTGTTGCTACCATCACTGACTGGCTTGGCCTTGGCAGACTTGATGGGTCCATCCTAGAGGCAGCTGGCATTGGCGCTCTCAGACATGGGAGACACTTCTGGCAGGTTCTCAGAGAAGCCACCCCTGTAGCCCCCCCACTACCCAAAGCCTGGCCACACAAACCCAATACACTTACTTAACTGATAAGATCAAAGAAGATTAGGCTCTTCAACAATATGAATACAATATTGTTCATTTCTATAATCACTGAAGCCTAGCACAAATGAAATTACAATAACCTCTAAATGAAAGGCATGTCTACTTCATTAGGTTGCAAAGCATTTCTGCATGACTCTTAACTGTTCAGAGTAATACAGAAAATTATTAGAAGTATCAGTTTACATGATTAAGGAGCAGCTATGCAGAACATTGCTGCTTTCTTGTCATTATCTAAGTACCAGAATGAAAATTGTTGATTTTGTCTAGGAATAAACCTATGCAGCTAATAAGAATATTTATTTTCAGGTGAACAGATCCTTTTTAATGTGCTCAGTGCCCTTTGATTTCCTTTACTCGTGAGTCTTGGGATTCATTTAGGCATTTGTGTATTCATTTTTAGAAAATAGCATCTTAAGGACTACCTACTATGGGCTAATATGTTGGCAATAAGTTAAAAGAATAAAGAAAAGCAGGGGGTAGAGTAGAAGAAACTTCCATGTTTACAAGAAAAAGTTTAATAGTAATGTTCCTTCTGAATTATTCTTGAACGATCATAACAGGATAAGTGCATCACATACACCTACAGCTGTAATTTCACCTGTTACAATTATAGACTGTAACAGAGGAATTACTCTGAAAATGGTCAACATTGTGGACATTTGCATTACCTAAAAGTTTATACACATAAGTAGTTTGATATTGAATTATTGTTATTATTGACTGGTTTAGACTGTAATATCAAACTATGGATGGCTTTCAGTTTTATTTCATTAATCTGTTTTTGAGGCATGCTAAACAAAAGTATTTTTAGTTTTGGAACCTCAACCTGTCCTTTCCAAGAAATTTTCCATAGCAAAACTTCACATTTGAAATGTGTATGCCAGCCCCATTTTGATGAGCTGGTCCTACTAAATTTTTCTGGATTTCAGTATCTTAGCTTACAAAAAATGACGTATCAGCTGCTAAATTTCAACAACTTTTGTTTTTCTGGGATTCAGAAACTATGTGCTATCCTGGGCTTAAAAGCACTAGGTCAAAACCAGGCAGAGCTGACCTTTTCACAGTTCTGAGCTTCCTGTATGATGAAGTCTTATATACATCTCTTAAGTGTGTCTTAGAGACTTACAGGTTCGGAGCTGGCTTACACACATGCTTGAGAACCAGGAAAATTTCCAAAAATTAGATTCTTGTTCATGGTTCTAGTCTGAATAGCTAAGAATAATTAATTAAGAAGAAGCAGTCCTTTAGAAGTGTTTTAAAAATTTTAAAAAAGGGTATAGAAAATTGTGAGATTATTACGCTGATTATTTGCTTTTATTAATTTCCTAGGCATGCCTGTGAAAAATAACATAGCAGCTTTACGCCAGTCCCCAGGGCAGAATGGCACTAGCTTCCATGGCTGCATCCGTAATCTATATATCAACAGTGAACTCCAGGACTTCAGAAATGTGCCACTGCAAGTGGGAATTCTGCCAGGTTGTGAGCCTTGTCATAAGAAAGTTTGTGTGCATGGAACATGCCATGCTACCAGCCAGTCAGGCTTTTCCTGTGAGTGCGAAGGAGGATGGACCGGACCACTCTGTGATCAACAAACTAACGACCCATGTCTTGGAAATAAGTACGTCCTTCCTCAAGAAAGAGCAGTAGTATAATATGTATATAAGTCTCCTGTTATGTATATTTTTTTCATAAAAGTTCACACTTGCAAGAAGCAACATAAACTGAGCATGGAAAAGTGAAAACAGCATCCAGGTTTAGTATATATTCTTTCCATAAACCTAATGAGGAAAAGTCCCCAGTTTAGAGGAACAGATTCACACATCTCACTGAAGTTCTGCCTAAAGCCTGGGAGGTTCTCTTACATACTTCTGAATGGGCTTCTTTTGTAATGAGATGCACTGATGAAACTGTGGATATGATCCTTGGCACAAAAATAATTTTGAAGAAGTTGCAAATGGAAAAAAAAACCTATTTGCTTATTTTCAATTGTATATAGAGGAAGATAATACTATTATTATTATTATTATTATTAATATTCTCTACTGTGTTTTAAAAAATTACAAAATGGATATATCTAATATTTTATATTTTCAGAGTACCCCAGGTTTTAGCAGGAAAATAGATTTCGATCTTTATGGTGAACTTCTGTTTAAGTCTGAGTGTGTTAATTCTATTTACTTGATTTGAGCAGAAAATTTTAGTTTAGACATTTTATATATGTCTGTAGAGAGATTCATGTATATAAATGTGTGGAGAGAGAAGAAGTTGGGCATAATTGTGTATATGACAGTATTGATCTTTTAAATTTGCTGTAGAGACAGATTCAATTTGGGTTCATGGACTCCCAGCACAAGAAGATCAGAAACTTCAGAAGTTCAAAATTCTTCTGTATTTATTGATCTTAGGCAACAAGATGTCATTCTGTTTGTCATTACCACTGTACTCATTACAGCTTGGCAAATATCTCTTTTTTTTGGTAAAGTAAGCCTGCTTGGATCTTTTGGCTGCTGCTTTTTCAGTGCAGCATTTACCTATGTAATTTTTGACTTTTAAGGACCAGTGGCCTCAGTTGGCTAAGAGATTCTAATAAGATGATTTTCAACTCCCATATAAAATGATGTTTAAATAATCTTTTCACATAGTGTGTGGAGTGTCTGACACTTTAAATCTTTATACAGCAGTAAGCATGCTTTATAATGCAGTTTTCTTTATATGGGTTATAGACTCCTTCAGTGCCATTAAGTTTTGAACTTTTCCTAGAGCTAGAGCAGTCAGGATTTGAAGGATGTCATTATACCATTTCATTGTTTATTGGTCTTTTACTTACCCTGTCCTCTTTCTCTTTTTAACTTTAAAGAAAGGTAGTCACAGCAGGTTAAAAAATACAAGTGTGACTTTATACTTCTATACTTTAGGATTAAAAAATAACATCAAACTGTAACCACAAGTTCTACTATAAGAAAAGCCAAAGAATTTCTTTCAACTGTCCTTGAAATACTAGATTCTTCAAAGGTTCTTATAACTGTGCACATTAGCACCCAAACTGAGTGGTTTTTGCAGCAAATTACAAGTTCTCAGTATCAGATGTAGGCAGGATCAAAGATAAAAGCAAGGGAGCACAGCATTAATATTTTGTTTGCTCTTGAAAAGTATTGGGTTTGGTTCAGCTGTATACAGTGCTGTGAGCTTTTAAGACAGAAAGCCAAACCAAAACTATTTTGAGTGGAGGAGGGCTTTGTTGTTCTTTAGTTCCTGTGGATTTTAATTCTTTATTTCTTGATTCATCTCTAAATTGTCTATTGAATAGATGTGTTTTATCCATCTAATACAGTTTGACATGCTGCTTTATCTGAGCAACAGAATTCTCACTGTGATCTCTGTTTCAAAAATGTAGATGATCTTTTGGAGATCTCTGCACGTCATGAAAAGGCTTGAGATAGATTTATTTTACCTACATCTAGGCATTTGAATTCAAAATATAGTGACCAAAGTTTGTTCTCTAGTCAGTAAAGGAATAAGCCCATTTCAAAAGAATAAATTAGACCTCAAGTTGACTAATCACCCGCTGGGTAAGCTCATTTCTCTCCATGACTGTGTCTGGAGCTTATGGCAATTATACATCTAACTTGAGTGCCTGACACAGGTACCTAAAATTAGATGAGATGAAACTGTGCCCAAGAGTTTGCACTTAGCTTGATGTTCCTTTCAGTACAGTCTGAAGATGAAATTTAGAGCTTCAAAGAGCAGGTGGAAACAAAAGTATGGGAGTTGGCATTAGCTAAAATTTAATCATCTTCTAAGTCAAAGCAAAACTTTGACTTGATCTTGACACAGATTGCTTTGATATCTAAAGCCTGTATAGAGTATGACAGGATGTCAGTGCCACATGAGTAACTTTGTAGATCAGATGTCCTAAAAGTGGATGTTTTATAAATGGTGAAAAGATCAAATGCTGAACATAATGAAAACTAAACAAAAGCTATCTGCCCTGTGATACTGTCTATGCCTTCAATTTTGAATGCTTAATAACAGTCTTGGAATATCAGACTTCAACCACAGGAACAATTTTTAATTTTTGTAGAGAATATAGTTGATTCAATATACAGACTAATAGAGAAGTTGGAAGTGCTTAACCTATTAGTTTTATATTTGCAGGTTTTAATCCCAAACTGGCTATGTTATCTTAAAAATTTCAAAATGAGATGTTGTTCTTAACAGAATTCTTCTTTTACAACATCATACAATTTTAGATGAATTTTTGCTATCTTCAAATTGAAACAAATGATTTTATTTTAGATCAAATGGGATTTTTATATGATCTTTATATCTAAAGATTTGCATTTATTTAGGTGGCATACATAGCATACTAAGGAGGTTGCGAGCTCAAGAAGCTTACACTATAGAGAGGAAAAATATTAGAGAGGAGAAACATCAGGAAGGGTGACTTGTATGTCAGGACTGCATTCCTCCACACACAGGAATATTCACTGTGATCTCCCTAGGAAACTGTATGTAGATAGAAATTTTTCTATGGAAACAACACTTAAAGAGAATAACATTTTTTTTTGGAAGGAAGTTATCGACCCTGTGCTAAAAAATGAGGAAAGGGAAGTAATTTTATTCTGAGTCATTGGCGATGTTTTGAAGATGAAATCCCCTAGAATTACACCTATGAACAGGTAATTAAGCATCCTCCTTTTGGGAAGCACCACTTCTCTCTCAAAGAGAAGTAAGACCAGCTGTGTGTTCCCATACCACTGTACATCAGAACTTAGCAGATGCAGCTTAACTCACTTTTTTTTTTTGTCTAACAAAGTTTGAGCCTGCCACAAACGTTTATCAAAGCTCAACTGGGAGATTAGCTACTTTAATCACTTTGGGTGAGACTTGATAATGCACAGTCTCCTCTAATGTGAGGTTTGGTATGAATTCTGGGTGAGTGCTATTGCCTTGCAGTGAAGCACAGACCTGCCTCATTCATACAAGACCCTGCTACTGGCAGTTGGCAATGCAGACTAATGTATTTGAAGGGAAAGCACATGTTCAGCTTGATACTACCATTTCTTGAGTGAAAATAGTTTCTGTTAGGAAGGGCCTGACCTGTCTTTGTGCTGGGAGCCCTATATTTCATGAGTGACAATATGGAGTTCCTTTTAAATGATACGTGAACCAGAATTTCAGGTGAGTTTCTTTTTTCTTTGGCTTGATTTTGCTGTGTTCTCAAAAGCATGCTTAAAATCTAGGTAGACAGGAAATGTTGTTTTTAGTAACTGTGGCTTGTAAAATTTTTCCATAACACATCTACAGTGGCTATTTTCTGGTGAGAGAGAGTTCTGTACTGCAGCTTATTTTGTGTAAACCTGCATACCAATTATAAACCACTTCACTGCATCTCACTGAAAAAGTCCATTAGAAACAAAAGCAATTTCTCCTGAGTACAGTCCAAAGTATTTGTAGTTAATGTTGCTTGGCCTGAACTTTGATGAATAATTTATTTTTATTCTCTTGGGCTTGTTTCCCCTGTAGATGTGTGCATGGTACCTGCTTGCCGATCAATGCATTTTCATACAGTTGTAAATGCCTGCAGGGACATGGGGGAGTCCTCTGTGATGAAGAGGAAATGCTGTTTAACCCCTGCCAATCCATCAGGTGTAAACATGGCAAATGTAGGCTTTCAGGACTTGGGAAAGCATATTGCGAATGCGGCAGCGGATACACGGGGGACAGTTGTGATAAAGGTAAAAAAATTAATTAACGTTGTTGTGGTCTTAGAAAATAGGCCTTTTTAGTAAAACATGAACAGCCAAGCACATGAACAGCCAAAAACATGACCAATTTTTTTTTTCCACAACACACACATTTGTTGCTTTTTTTTGTACCATAAGAATTTATCTTGATGAGAGAAAAATCAAGCCTTTCCCATGAATTTGTTTACATTTTGAGGATTTTTTCATCAAATGTTTTGCCGTGAAAACATTTCTTTTTTTTTGCCTTTATTCAGAAACACATTTTTACTATATTTAACTATTACCTTTTACCTGCTGTATCTTTCTGTATTTATTGTTTCTCTACCTTCTGCAACTGAGAAGCCAAATCCAATGATTCTGCTCCTAGTTTTATCACAAACTCTACTTTTGACCTCTCAGCTTCAACTGATTTATCACAACGAATTATGCAGGTGAGATGGATGAAAACAGGATGACTTTTCCCCCTACCTTTTTCTTTTTCCTTTGTCTATCAAAGCTCTCCCTCTCCCTCTCTTTCCCTTACCCCAGATGGCATTTATTTTGTATTGTACATAGATGTGAATAGAAGAATATGGTTGTAGAACTTTTAACAGATGTCTCATTTTTAGCTGGCTTTATACCTCAGTAATTTATGAAGTTAGCGGAATGTAACTTATATTAAATAAGAGTTTGAATAATATTAAACTCCAGGTCTAATAAATTAAATTGCATGCTCTCTGAAACATTTCCCTGTGGTAAACAGAACCAGCTGCAAGCAGTGTAGGAACAGAAGATGTGTATTTTTATAAAAGAGGAAAAGATTTAAGCTTCCAATTTTCTTGTCATTGTAATAGCTTCGTATTTATGGTTTACATATACATAATATAAGCTTTACCGAAAATAGGAGGTATAGGGAATGAAACCCAGCATTAATCAACTTACATTTGGTAGAAGCACTAGTTTCCAATATACAGTCTGAGTCAAACTTTAAAATATCAACCCCAACTGCAAATAGTAACACAGCATTTTCCTGTGTTGCACATTCTTTGACCCATGTCTCAAAATTGTATCTCTTATTTTAAATGTTGTTTTGTGCAGAAATCTCTTGTCGAGGGGAACGAGTCCGAGATTACTACCAAAAGCAGCAAGGGTATGCTGCGTGCCAGACGACTAAGAAGGTATCGAGACTAGAATGTAAAGGCGGGTGCTCAGCCGGGCAGTGCTGTGGGCCACTACGGAGCAAGAGACGGAAATACTCCTTCGAATGCACTGACGGGTCGTCATTTGTGGACGAGGTTGAAAAAGTGGTGAAGTGTGGCTGTACAAGTTGTCCCTCCTAAGTGTCCCTGTCACACTTGTCTTTTGAAAATGTTGTATACTTATTGACCGTGTCGGACTAATTAATGCTTCATAGTGGAAATATTTGAAATATATTGTAAAATACAGAACAGACTTATTTTTATTATGAGAATAAAGACTTTTTCTTCATTGAAAAAAAGATTCAAGTGCTTGAACTGAGACTTCTCATACCCAAGAGGAGCTTTGAAGAAAAAAAAAAAAGACCTGGTAACATTGCAGCAGAGATGGGAAACTTTAACTGCTTTTAACATGGATTCTTCTTTATAACATGCTGAAGATACACTGACACTATACACATGTGACTTTCAACTTAACATCTCAGAGATGAAATACTGACCAGAACACGAGGCTTGTTTTTTCACTTTCGTATCAGTCTATTTTATTGTCTTGACAGGCCATACCAGTCACTTACCTATGGATGAGGAAGTTTTATGAGAAAAAAGAATCAGATTACACAGAAATAATAATTGCTTGAAACACATTTTGTCTTTTGGAATTATTAAGCATCTTGAGAAGATGGGGTCTCATTTAATGAATGGGAAATGGGAGATACAAGAATATACTATAATCCTGAAATCTCCTTATGATGTGTACTTTTATGTCAGCATGTTAGCAAAAGAAGCATAAAAAATTGTTTATCTTCCCTTTTACAGTATTAATTTTTTGTAATATAAATGTTCTGGGGATGATAAAATAGATTATTGATGGATAAATTAGTAATAATATGGATTTCTGTTTCTATGAGTTCTAAACAACTCTATACAGTATTGGGTTTCATTGAGAAATATTTATTGTATCAAAGTACATTGTACTTAACCCTTTTAGGCCACCCCTTTTACTGTTTTTCAGTGCTTTAATATATATTAATTTATATTTGTCCCAGTATTTTTGTAATTTTTTTTAAAGGACTTAAAAATCAGGATTTTTTTGCAATAGAACTAACGGTAGCATGTCGTCTTGGGGTAAATGTTTTCAATCTGTTTTTATCTTTCCGTTCCCTTTTACTTTTCCTTAGAATCTGACCACTTGGTGTCACTGAATAGAAAGTGGTGACAATTTGCAGTTTCACGTATAGCAGATATTCAGGACACCTTCCAAGAACCTGTAATATATGACAGAAAATGTCTTTACACTAGATGGCAATTGTAGAGAAGTTAATTTTCCCTATATACAGTACTTACAGAAAATAAGATGGCGTGTAGAAAATGATATTAGAAGATAGATCTTTATAAATTAATATTCCCATGGAGCTCTTTACCTTTTTTATAAAAAAGAAAAAAGGCTGTGCTATCAAAAACTGTGATTTTCCCCGAATAATAAAACTACTTTACTGCCCTAATGTTCCCCATGTTAACATGTTGCTGCTAAATTATAATGTAGAATTGGTAATCAATAGTGGGTTGTGTTCTTCTTTCAGTAAAACCCAGGGTACCCTGTAAAAATGCAGATGTTTTTTCAATTTTATTTTATTATTTTTTTTACAAAAAAAGTTAGATGTACATGTGTAATGCAGTGTGCTTTGTCATATTTGGACTGATATCAGTAATGCTACTGATGTTTGTAAATTAAACAGATATTTACTTCATTAACAGCTTTTATTTGTATTCTTCTGAGAAGTTTAAGTTGTCTAGCAGCCTTTAATTAAACATCTGTTGCAAAGAATATTTGGTAAAAAACAGTATAAACCCAACTCTAGATCTAGTGTATTCATTGCTGAAAATCTGAAGAAGGAATTTACTTGGGATTACCACACCTAGAGGCAGTGACATCTGAAAATCTCTGTGCATTATGAACTCAGATGAACTTACACCAAAACTAAGAAAATACTTATAAATAAAGTACACTGGAGGAAAAGGCAAATTGAGTCTATCCTAATACGTTATTGGTTATAAAAATGGCAATTTGATAGTTGTTCTAGCAAGTAATTTGATTCTTTAGAGGGATTCATTTTCACTAATCTTTGACTGAGTATTTTAAATTCAATTGGATGGGATGATACTTAACCAAGTTTATCTTCTCTAAAATATTTTTTACAAATAATTCTGTGTTTATTTTACTTAGTCTACATTAGAATTTGTCTAGATATCCAGTGAAACAGCCTATGGTATAAGGCCTTCTTTGCATCTTCTATGACTGCTAAAAATGTGCTGTAAATAGGGGTAGCTTTGAGGAGAAAGAAGCCATTTTTGCCTAACAGTCCTTAAACAGTGTTCTTGGATATGGAAACATCGCTTGGAGCTCAAAGTCCCTGTACCAAGTATCTGGAGCTGGATTGCTTTCTGTCCTCATATTGACAGAGAAAGAGGAACTTTGCAATGGTGTTCAAGCAATACTGGCAGCTACTGGTGATCTTGAGGTCATCAAGAGAGGGATTTTCTGTGGTGCCCAAGCAGAACCAGAAAACACCGTTAGAATTAAAAGAGGGAAAAAGAAAAAAAAAAAAAAAAAAAAAAAAAAAAAGAAACCCACCCAACACCCCAAAACAAAGCCCGGCCCTCTGAAGAAAGACAAGGCACCTACATCAAGTGATGATTCAGCTCTCCGTAACCCCTTTTCTCACCACCTCAAGCATCCTCAAGCATCACAAAGTGCCACTGTGCATGACAAGAGAGAACTTCCTCAGTGGGTTGGGTCAGCCTAACACCTTTCCAATCAAGGTTCTTGTAATACTGCCATAATAGGCTGTCTTGTCCCTGTATTCCACAAAAAGGAAATGGGGAACTGCTACTTCAGGTATCACTACCACAGTGGAGAATTTAGTTCACTGCAGAATGCTCCAGACACAAGTTTTCATTCAAAAACATAAGTCATGCAGCTTTTAACACAGAGCTTAGGGATTAGGTTTTTCTCTTTGTATCTGCTACTTTCTCTAGGAATCACTCTCGTACAGTCTGCTTTTAATGTATTGAATAAAATCCATAAAATGCATTGGATCTGAAGGATATGACTCAGTAGAGTGTCCAAATTCTCATGTCAATGCAGCACTGCATACAATTTGAATTCTTTTTTCATTAGAAACTAAGAAAAATAAAACTTGAAGATTCCATCATTTTCTGCCAGTATTCTTAAAAGCTGTAAAAAAGAGAAAACACATGAATACTGCTTAATTTGTACTGGCTCATGCACAGCTCTTACTGTCATCTCACAGATGACAAAATTGTGGAAGAGCATGAAAAAAGACCATTCTTGAATAAAGCTAACAAAAGTCATTGTTCTTTTGGTAACATTGAAAGTCAGTTCAGAGCAGCAGCTATCACACATGGAACCAGATTCTGCAGTCTGTTTTAACCTGTCTGGGACAGATGGATATTTGAGGGATATTTTTTCTAAGCAAACCAATGGTAGGCTATGAACAAGCTTTAAGAGATGCAGTTCATTTTATAAGATCTGTTGTAGTAACAATTTTGTCTTCAGAATACTTTTCATTGCCATGTGAGGATACCACGAGCCTTAGTATTACAAGAATTGTAATATGAGGATCCTCTGTGTAGGCACCACAACCAATATAACACTCATATGATGTTATGAAGGCATTTGCTTGGAAAGAGGAGCATGCAGAGGTTTTGGAAATGACAAGAATTCTGGCAGACCTGATAATCCACAGTGTACTTGCAGGGACAGTAGCAAGGCACTACAGTAAGTGGATTGCACCATGTTAGTTTTGGTGAGAGGATGACTAAAATATGGTCACTAAGGTGATGACTAAGAGAGAGAGAGTGGTACATTATGGAAAGGAGCTTGCTGTTAAGAAGAAAATGCCCAGAAATTTTGGAAAACTGTCAAGAGTCTTGGGGGCTGTTTGTATTGAACCTCTATTTTGGAAGCTTTATCTGCTGCTGCTTGAAACTTACATGTTTTAAAAAAATCCTTTACAGTTCTGACAAACACAGTCGATATTTCTGTCTTGAGTTAACCCTATTATTTGAGGAAAAGTGTATCTTTTCAAAGCAATTCAAAATCTCATCTTTTAGTTCCTTTCTTCTCCTTTCGAAGCAAGTGTTATTCCTGCAGTAGCTCATTAGGCATGCAAGTGTCTGTTCTTCAGCTATCCCACCTTACAGTGGAGAGCCTGGCACATAATTTCAGTTCCCATAAAGTGCAGTTCACCAGCTGAGCCATTCAGGATTCTTGGCTTTTAGAAGTATCTATAGACAGAGCTGGTATCTCCAATCTATTTAAGATTCCTGGAGAGGAAATCAGAAAATCATTGGTAGTTGTGACTATGTAGAGGCTGTCAGGAGTAGAGTAAAACTGAAGTGTTTGCCTGCATGCCTGGAGAGCCTGCTCTTTCACTGTGTTCTTTACGTATTGTGTTCCTGGGAGAGTGGGAAGTCATGCTCATCCTTTCTAAAATATTTTAGAATAGAGGGATTTTGTGTCCTTTTGTAAATAAATTGTCTAGGCTGGAAATCATAGGCCTCTTTGGCCCTCAGCCAGGTTAAGCTGTGTCTGTATACCCTAACATCAACCATCATCTCGGACACCAACAGATCCTGATGTTAAAAAAAGTGAATAAATCTTGCTCTCAGTTTAATAAAACACAGATGGGAAAAGCAAACCAAACAGAGAGTTAACAGCTCTATTCACTAGTCTCCTGGGCTCCATGTGATTAAATCAGAGTTGGAGGGTATGTTCCTGCTGCTGCTGTTCTGGCCAGTGTCCGTAGGGGTGATGGCCAGCAAAGGAGAAGTACTCTGTCAGAGCTGCATGTCATTTGTCAAGCTGAGAAAAAACAGTCATCTCACTGAACAGCAAGACTTCTGGCTATCCACAGTCCCAGTAAATATGCTCCAGCTCTACAGCATGACTGCAGGAATTTTGCTCAGCCATGGGAACAGGCTTTAAAACTGCCTCCCAGATCCACAACTTTATTTCAGAATGCTGATCTTAGTAGTGTTTTCTGGTCTTTACAACTCCATCCTTTTATTTCTTTCCAGATAAGAGGTAAACTCCTCTAGTTCTACACATCAAGCCTCAGTACTCTCAATCACTGTTCTATGCTACATACAGGAAATTAGGACTTGGATTTTTTGTTCCTGTTTTAGGTATTTATTAACATCTGTAGAGGGATCAGAAGACCTGCCTTAAAGAAGAAGGTTATACATCCAGCTACAGAGATAAAACGTTTTCATAGCCTTTATAATTCAGAAAATATTAAACTAGCTCATGTGAAACAGTCTGACAGCTATAGAGTGATATAAACTTACCTATTTTGTATATTTGTAGACGTAGACCGGGGAATCGTTATCTGGTTTTGTCTGCTACTACTTTTACTTTTTTTTAAAATTCCTTTTAGGATACTTTCCATATCACAAGAGACAAATAAAGGTAGGATTAATGTGCCTGGGTTGCTTATTCTGACATTAAAGTTCCTTAAAAGTATCCAGTAGCCTTTCTTCAGGACATTTTTCTTCTTTCTCATAGTTTTTCACATTCTAGGCGTCAATCTGTTGTTTCTGCGAAACTTTGTCGACTTTGTTTAATTTCCAGAACAGATTTAATGCTTGCAGAGAAATGAAAATGATACCTTTTTTTTTTCCTGCAGCTGTGCCTAAAATCTCTCACAGAACATCTTTAGAAGTTTGTTTTCTTTCAAAGTCCTCTGAGACTAGGTTAGCTTGAGCTGGTTTTTTTTTTTTCTTTTGCTTCTGATTAGCTTTATTTATTTAATCACATTTATGTGTTTCTGCTATGGTAACAGCAATAAGAGGAGTACCTTCTGACCTGTGCCTTAGAAGTTGTTTGCTGTTTTGAAATACCAAATTCAAAGAGTCTGAGGTTTGCCTGTTCTCTCTCCTCTTTCCTTTCTTTTATTTTTTTTTGTTTTGTTTTATTTTTCACTGGATCTCCTTCCCTAACAGTTCACCCATTTTTGTGTAGTTTTATGTTTATTTTGTAGGGGCAAGGTAAGAACATGAGACAATGTCAACAGTAAATAAAACTGACCACAGAAGACACATAGATCTACGCAGAATATCCACAGCAAGATCATGTGGCACAGCACATACTCCTCTGCAGAAAAAGATTCACTATTACTCTAAATAATTTAAAAAAAGAAAAGAAAAAAAACCCAAAACAAACAAACAAAAAGGGCAAACAAAAAAACTGTAACAAGAAACTTTGAAAAGCAGCTTAAATGTAAGAAGCAAAAGGTTTCAGTCCCAAGTGATCAAAACAGTGCTCATCATCCATTATTGCAAACCACAGACCAGCTGTTGGCATCCCCACCTTCTCTCCTGCTCCAGGCATTCCAGACACTGCTTGCTTCCCCCCTTTCCTACCCACCCGACTCCAGGCCTGACTGTGCCTGCCATTCCCACAGCCTTCCCAGATGCCACTTCTTCCTTCCCATTCACAGAAAGTCACAGCAATCATCTTCCTGCATGTGCCTTCCCTAAGATAACATGAGGCATCTAGTCAGGGCAAAACACCATGCTGGCAATGGAAAGAACACTCTTCAGCTAATTAACATTTGAGCATTTAAAAATAACTTATTAATTTTTAAACTGTTACAGCAAAGTGCTAGTACCAATCAGTGGGAACTGTGGCTGTCAAAACATTTAAGTAATAAAATTCCCAGTCTATGTGTAACATGGAGAATGGCACCTCTTCGTTTTCATTCTGAAAAGCAAGTGTAACCAGGTTAATTGAAAGGAAGGGTAAAGAGACCTAGCACTAACTGAAAATCTGCTCAGCAATCACATATAAACACTACAAACAGAAAATATGCCCCAGTTTGTCTGTTTTGTTTGGGTTTTTTACTGAGAGAACAAAGAATTAGCAATCAAATAGGTAAGGCATGCATGCCTGGGAAATAAGAGTGCTAAAAAGGAACCAGCTCTGGATATATCAAAATGCTAGGCAGTGAATTCACAAAGGAATTAACTGCTGCAATTGCTTGAGGGTAACAAACATGTATTTTCAAACTTTTGTAGAAAGGACACTTGCAGCCCAGAAAAGAGTGACCAGCTACACAAGTCATCCTACTTCATGCTGACATGAAAGGACTGTTTGGGAATAAGTTCTTTTAGCAAAACTAATCACAATTCATTTGAATTTCATATGGTAATTAACAGACTTGTAAAATGTAGAAAAACAACAGTATTAGATGAGACAGAAGAAAATATTAAAGATTGAAGACATCTAGGGCCAGATTCACTGTAGGCTCAAGCTGCTTCACGCTGTTTCAGTGATGCAAAGCAGCTGTAAACCCAACTTAGCTGGCCTGGAGCCACTACAACTTCTATCTGTTAGAAAAAAAGAGTATTCAGCGCATCAAACCTGGGTTTGGAACTGTGGTTCATCCTGCAGCCTACTGGCTAAAGGAACCATCACTTGTGTTACTTTGGGAAAACCTTTGTGCCCCTCTTGCTCAGCTCTGCCCTGCTTCCCCGTTTAAAGGATGCTGAGGATCTGTGGGAAAGGAGGTTGCTCTTCAGTGCTGCTCTCCAGACTCCAGGGGAACGAAGGGAATTGGCAATTCCTCTTCAGCAACAGCAATCAAAAATGAAAGACAGAAGGTCTTTAACCAAAAAAATAAAATTAAGTGAGTACTACTGCAGTAAAACTGCTTCTAGTGAAGTCGTTTCTTGAAGTCATTTCTTTAATACTCTCTTTTAAAGACTCAATTGTGGCTCCATAAGAGAGCATTATGGAAAACAGATTCTTCTTGTAAAATCTTTAGTGTGTGTGTGTGTATATATATACATATATACAAGAGTAGAAAGTGAGTACTTTTTTTTGTTTGTTTTTCAGGATATGAACTTATTCAGGCTTTTTGGTTCCCCTGAGCAGCTATGAACAACAGCAGGTATGATTAAGAATTCAAGGTAGCTGGCAGCGAGGAGGTTTGACCTAATCTATCTTGACTTTGTACTCTATGCATTTAAATGCAGCATGTCTGTGTGGAACACACTGTAGTTCACTGGGGTACAGCATATCTAAAATTTAGTCACATACATGCACTGAAATAGCTGTGTGCACATGGAGATCACGTCTTTTTTTTTTTTTCCCCCAGTTTTTAGCCAAATTAGACCATCAAAGCCATATAAAACCTTTTGTAATGAAACTTGAAGCCACATGTAATGAAACCAGATAGTTTTTCCTTTCTGATGTAAAGTCTTTCCTGTTTTCAGACATTACTATAAACCTACATCTTGGTCCAGTCTGTAACATGGTCCAGCTTGGATTAGCTTTGCAAACAGTTTGATGAATCTGGGATGATTTATAGCTGGAGGTAGAAAGAAAACAAGTAAAGAACTTAAAGTTTGGCTTGCTTTATGCTCAAAATCAAGTGTAACCTCCTACTGACTCCTTTTGGATTTTTGTGTCTTTTCAAATCCCAGAAGGAAAGCACCGCACTGAATCCTGAATCCAGCATGAAAAAGACACTGCAGTGGTAAATGTAGAAGCAAGCTTCACAAATATCCTTCCCTTTTCTGGGAAATTTCCATTTAGACTTAAATGAGGGATTTATATAGAAGGAGATTGAGGAAAATATTTCCTCCTTAGTACCAAGAGCTGAATGTACTCATCTTTGTTCAGAAGACAAGAAGTACATCTATCAAAGAGCACTTTATCCACGCTATCCACAAACTTGTTCATTCACTTTTAATTCAGCTTAAAAGGAAGATGACAAATATCAGCAGGGAGCTATTTAGCTAAAGGAAGTGCGACATTCAGAAAAATCAATACAGATTTGCAAAGAGCGTGGCTTAAACTTAGCAGTGAAAAGAATGTGAGTTATAGAAGCTCTAAGGGTTCCTATTTCCTATCTCCTTCTAAGTCTAGTGAGTCTAAATTCAAGATATGTCTTCAGGGAATAAGGTGATATCTGTGAAGAAGATCCTACACCTTTATTTCATAACATGGGTTCTTTCAAAAATGCTTCTTTACTGGGTCATATTTTTCTTCAGAAATTGTGCTGGCTTTTGGTATTTCTACCTGTTACCGCTGCACCTGCACCAGGTGACACTCTTATCTGGGTCAGGACATCTTTGCTTTCGGCATCAGCAAGTAGAAGGGGAACAAACCAGTCCCACAAGAAACAGCTGTGCAAAATATGCCTTAAGCAAAATCTGAATGAGCAGATGCTTTGCTCCTTTGGACCAGTGTGGGTAACACTGTCCCACTTAAGGGAGAAGCTCAAACAAAGAGCTGATTGAAGTTGTTTGTGTATTCCAGTATTTGTCCAGAAGGAGTGGAATATATGTTTTGACACACCTTCATTCCCATATAACTAGAAAATAAAAGTATAAACAGTTATAGATCTTTAAAAACATAATACTGAAGGTATCTCTGATTCTTGATAAAAAAGCATTTTATGCATACAAATTAGAACACAGAAGTGTGGCCCTACACAAGCCTAAAACCACAACTCTTTCCATTATCAAAATTTTACTCCCGAGCTAAGAGGACTTCAATATGTATCACTTTACAATACAGTCAACAACTGAAATATCGTTTTTATTTAAAGGTATCCTAAGCAAGAGAACAGTGCTTATGTTACAACAGGTCATGTTTCCTATTATTGTCAATAGTGGTCACTTTCAAAGGACAGACCGACAGCTGAGGCTCAGCAACAGTGCCATGAAATCTATCCACACCTTGTGTAAGGCCAATCATGCACAAACCCTTTTAACCAAACTTTAAAATACACAAGAATCCTTTAATTCATTCTAGATCAAAATGTTGTTTTTCATCCATTTGAGGCATGAAAATGTATATAATGGATTCGGAAAAATTCCACATAATTATCCTAGTTGGATGTGAAATTTCCTTCAATCTTTGATCTATAATGTAGTGATGTGTCAGCTCGACCAGAGTAGTTTTATGTGCAGGAAATAAGCTGAGTAGCTTCATGGTTAATTGATTAAAAGGTTCTAAAGAAGGTGCAAGATCAAAGAGCAACTTAATGGTTTTATGTTACTCTAGAGAACTGTTGGTCCACTTGTCTGACAAGACTGACCTTGGGCAATGAAGTAACAGGCAATTAAAAAAAAAATTGCAAAACTAAAACACAGATCATATTTATCTAGTTCAGCCTCCTTATTTCCTTTAGCAAGTATTAGGTGGCACACCCAGGTGCTCTTAACACAGCTTCATTTTGTTAGCCTTTTATGCTATGTGGCCTAAATATTGAGTACACAACAACAACAACAAAAACCACCGCAAAATAAACAAACAAAAAACAGAAAAAAAACCCCAAAACCAGAAACTCAGAATCACAGAATGCCATGCCATTGGTTAAGAATCTATGAAAAAACAGACAAATATCAAACTATGGCTGAAGGACAATTCCTTGTAGAGTCCTTGGTCTGTGGAATCACTGAGGTCCCTCAGTGTCTTCACTGGCACTGGGAACTGATGACACCTCGTAGCTTGCAAGATTGGCTCATCTCGAGAAGTATATTAGGAAATGGGAGCTGCTCTGAAGTAATATAATTGCTTAAAATAAAGGAGATTAAAAAAAAAAAAGTAATGCATTTCCTCTTAAAGAAGAATTTGAGAAGGCCATTCTCTAAATGGCACTTTTAACCACTATATTTTCTGGCTAGGCTGTTGTCACTAGTCTATTCAAAACTCTCATGAGCACAGTTTGGTTTATGTCTCCTGAATACGAGCACTACACTTACATTGAGGTAAAAGAGAAATACTGAGAATATCAGGGAAATAATGGCAAGGACTGCACACAAAAAGATTTCCACAAGCTGCACCATGACCAGAATCCAAATTTTTCTGAGTTCTGATACAGTGTGGTGTTTCCTAGCCACAATCAGATAATATTTTGCTTTAATTGAACAATTAGGACAATGAGTTAAGACATCAACACTACTAAGACTGGGGTCAGGCTCAATTTGGCACTCTATTCTATTTCAGTCTCCAGTGCTTGGGCTTCTGGAACAGTAGTGCTTAAAAGCCACATGCAGCCTCCCCTTCATGCAGAGATGGCTTCATAAGTCAAAGGCACAGTTACACTAAAAAAAAATCACATTTTCCTCTTCTGTATTAATCTTGCTCTCTCCAAAACCCAGGTACTCTCACATGTTTTTCCATGCATTTTTTAATGTTTTTATGGATAATCTTGTCCCTCCCCAGCAAATTCTCACCTCATTACTGTGAAGCAAGGCCCCTCCCTCAGGCAGTGTTGCCACTGTTTCCACCTTAGCAAAAAAAAAAAGAGAACTCTTTCTCTAGGTATTTATCTTCCCTTCAATATCATCAGGAGAGCTTGGCCATGTGGCAAGAAGTATCAGTAGATGCCCATCACTCAGAGCAAAAATATGAAGGCATCACTGAATCTGAAAACAACTTCCCTTGAAGGAAAACTATTCTGTTAAGAGACACCTAGGAAAGGACTTGGCTAGTCTGAACTACTGGAAAGAGAAAGAGTCAAAGGAAATGTCATGAGACACAGCATCTTGGGGAGACCCCTCTCATCTGTGGAATATAAATTAATTAACAATTCTGACCAGTGTCTTAATGACACCCTACATGTTCTACCATTAATGCCTTTTATTTACAGAGCATGACTTTCAGGTCAAGGATGTAGAAGTTCCCTGTTGTTCTATTTACTTAAAACAAACAAACAAACCCCACTACTGCTCCTGCTGGCCTGCTTCACTTCACAAAGAAGAATATCCCACTTGAGCTGACCAGCTGACAGCTCTGCTAAGTGCCTGATAAGCTGCCTGTCCTGGGTCACCACTGAGTGGGAACTTCTGAGCTGTGTAATGGGATTAATTTTCCCACACCATTCCCAGAGAGCCCATTGTTGAAAGAGGAATAGTTTTATTCATGGCAACAAGTCAAACACAAACCCTTGGCAAGTCAAAATAAGAAAAAATAAACAAACAAATGGAGTTTTGGCAGAATCTGGGATTTGCCCTATTGGGAATTTCTTTCTAAGCTGATGAAGAAGTTGACTGATCTGGAATGGGCCACTACATTTACAATAGAGCTAAAGAGTAACTCATTAAAGACTCCTCTTTTGTTTTGATAGAAGATCTTTCATTACCTCAAAGCCCTTTCCTTCACAAAGATCCTAAAAAAAAAAACAATCCCAACCCAGCAACACATATTTGGGATGAGGGGGAAAAATACTAATTGCTAAACTTTCTGTGGAGGAGTCTTGAATTAGTCATTTTGTAGTTTTGCAAGGACAAAATGCAGGGAATTGTTGTGATTTAAGGATATAATAATTTTCAATGCGCAAATTCCCTTTATTGGAGTATAAATGGTGCCTTGAGGGCACATAACAGCATTGAATTGGGCCTGGCAGAATCAGTTTTATTATATTCTACTGTGCAGAAACAATTCCTTCAGTATAATTGTCACATGACATTTTTCAGCCTGCTCAAGTTCAGTCTTGTTATTGTAAATTACTTTGTAGTTGAGAGGTATATCCAAACATCTGTACTTAATACTGTCTTGAACTTTTACTTTTATAATCTAAAACTCTTCTCTTTTTGTTTTGCTCTAGCCACTTTTGTGGCTCATATTTCCAGTATAAGCACTTTTCACAATTCTTTTCTAAATCTCAATTTCATTCTCCAAATGATTCTGCTTTACTGATTAACAGTACTCCAAAGAAACCCATTGGGAATGGTGCTTCCTATTTAATTTTTCTAAATCTTCAGTGGACCTGCTGTGTTTCCAATGGCTTGTTACCAACAGATTGTCACAGGATTTGATTGTCACCTCTGCTTTTTGGTGCTTCTATTTTTCACAGTGAACCTGGCACCACATCTATGGTTAAAATGCTTGTACACATGCATTTGGACCTTAGGCCTCTTCAGCATGGTGAACCTCTCACAATTTTGTTAGAGATTATGGTATCTTCACATTTTTTGTTTATGCACCAACCAAGCACCTGGGGAAATAGGGCATCATGCAGAGTCTTACAGACTACAGCTTGAGAGGCCAGGTGAACATTGCTGGGGCAGAGGTACTGCTGTACGGATTAGCAAAAAGGTTATGCTGTGAAGACATACCAGCTCAGCTGGAACTCATCTGGGAAAGGGTCATGCTACACAGAGTGATTTTAAGTCTGAAATATCTCAGGATCTTGCAAAAATAAGGATTTTCTCTTATTAAAATAACTATTGAACTTTTAGGTTGCACAGAGAATTTCTTGTACCTACAGCCTGCACACCCGGAACTGAAGAAATACGGTGCTAAGTTGCAGTTAATAAGCCCAGTCAGACCTTGATGAGAGCTAATGAATTCCTACAGCTTCTTGTTGACTGTGTGGCACCATGCAGCTTTCCTGCCATCCTTTTTGTCATCATTTCAGGTCCAAGGGTGCGGTGTTGGGTCATTGCCGGCATGAGGCCATAGGCCTTATTATTAACAGCAGAGCTCCTGCTCAGGGCTGTGCAGGCACAGAGTGCCTTTGGACCCATGTTGGCTCTAGAAACACTGCCACATTTGTACTTGCTCTATACCCAGTTTCACAGGCTCCCAAGCACAGCTGATGCTCAAAAGCCATCTCCCAGAGTTTGCTCTACTTAGTGGTCAGGAAGCAACTGTAAGAGACTTAAAGGTCGTAATTGCCTCCAACACTGTTAAGATCACTGAAGGACTTTACCCACTATGGCAAACTGTATAAAGAAGTAACTGCTCATCTGTGACCACCAAACACACCCCCTTCTGAATATGTCTCAGTGAAACCCTGGATTTCTGGGCAATAAGTTGAGCCACCTGAGTGGAACTTGAGATGGAATAAAGGTGGTACTATTGTCCAATTATCTCAAACTAGGAAGAGGTAAACAAGCTGGGGGAGCACTGATAATGAACAAAAAGAATCTACAAGGAAAGTCAACTCAGCAACTGTGCTGAAATCAGCTCTGACTGAGTCCAGCAGGCAGAGGCCATGGCCCACCAACTCAAAAGAAGAGAAAGACTAAGCATGGGACTAATTAGCATTGGAAGCAAGGGAATCATTTAACCAATAGAATAAGAGAACTGTTTATCCAATGAGAAATGATTCCTTTGTTTGCTAAAATGTGTAAGTGGTGAGTTTTGAGTGACCTCCCCATCACTAAGAAGAACAGAAGAACAGGACCAATGGGACACTGTCTGGATCCATGGGTGGTGATATCTTTCTACTTAATCTGTTACTCTAACCTTCCCCCCCCTCCTTTTTTCTATTTCCTTCTATCTCTCTCTATCTCACATTTACTGTTAAATAAAATCCATACTATTGACTTCAGCATATGGTGTAGTTTACACCTTAATTCAGGCAGAGGAATATCTCTAATAATCATAATAATCTGATCTAAACAGCAGCACTCCATAAAATTGTATTTGCACCTATAAAACAGAAGGAAATAATAATATAAGCATATTTTTAAAAGCACATACATCAATACTAGAATACCTAGATATGTCTGGGTCTAACTGTCAGATTCAGCTAAAGAGATTTTTCTTAGCAATAAAATATCTGATGCTTGCTTGTCAAAACAGTGGACTAATCTTTTTTCATTTTCCTTGTGACAAAGTCCAGTGTCTCAGAGCACTAAGAAATGAAATATTACTGGCCGACATGTTGTTGTAAGTAAAAGACCAGTTAAAGAACAAAAACTAAAGAGTAGGTTTAAATGGTCATTGCCTCTTCAATTTAAGAACAAACTATTAAATCAATTTCTGACTACTACTGTCACTATCTAAAGCTATAACATTAAAACAATTGAGTGCAAAATCACACTTTAGTGAAGAAGAAGGGTGTAAAATATTATTATTTATTTTGAGTCAAAGAAATAATGTAAGTTCTGAATAACCACTTATGCAGCACTTATTGCCGCTGATGGATAATTACTATTCAGCAAAAATCACAGAGCATTAAAATATTTATTCAAACTAGAATGTATCTAATTAGAATAAACAAAACCAACCAAACAAAAAACCTCCAGTTGGTGACCTAACCTTCTCCCACAGCTCATTGCTTTTCTCCACTACTTGGAGAATGCACACAGTATTTGTCCCAACAGATACAGTCCTTTTGGGACCATGCAAGGACACCAGTGTCTTTACCACTATTCATCCCTCACTGATTGTTTTGATTTCCACAATTATAACACCACTGTTTGCAGAAGTCATCTTTAGAAAACTGTAGTAAGTTGCAAGATTGAATTCCATGCTAGAAGTGCTCATGGAATCATTTTAGAGCTGCATTCATGGTATATATGCTAAATAAAATGGATGGATGCACAGAATGGAATAATACTGCAGGACTGAGTCTGCATTGCTCTCAAGAATATGTTATACCAACATATTCAGTGGGGCACTGCACTTCCTAGATTGGGCTGGTAATGAAAATGATGACATTTCAGTTTTGTGGATGGAAATCTACAGAACCAGCGTCTGATGGAAGCATTTGAGAGGTTGGCCTAGAACAGGACACAGACTGAAGTGGCCTGGCCAAAACTTGAATCTATTTTCAGAGTAGCAAAAGAAGTAAATAAGTATAGGAAATAGTAAATTAAGGAGGATGACAGGAGAAAACATTGTGGGGTCTTCCATGTGCAGTAAAATTTCCACGTATAGTGTGAACCAGCTGACAGTTATAAAGCACACTCTGGCCCACTGCAGACTGACGTGCTTTGCACTACTGATTAGAAAAATTGCCACAATTTAAACTAATTTTACAGAATGTCTAGAAAAGTTGAAACCTAAAGAAGTTTGGGACTTTAGGAACAAAGAGATAGTATTGAGATTCTGAGAAGTGATACCATATTTTTCAGTATCCAATCAAAAAAACCTGAAATATGTGGGATGACACAAACTCGTGCTGCTCATGATCCTGATACCTTGAAAAAGCCTAAGTAGAAGAACTATTTGACAAGAAATAAAATTAATTGATAGAAAATACTCAACCAACATAAAAAGGTGAGGGTGAGTTGCAAGAGGCTACTGTGAATACTAAGTCTCCTGTGGTTCAACAGGAGAGTTGCCCATGAAAGAAATCCATTGAAAACTACTGAATATGCTGCAACCATCCCTGGCTCAGGATGTTACTGAATGGCAAAAGGCTGAAAGCTGGGAGTGCTATGTTCAGTTGCCTCACTTCATGTAGTCTTCCCTGGGCACCCTCTTCAGCTCTCTCAGATTGGACACTCAATGAACAGACACTATGATGCATTAATCTTTGATCTCCCCTATGTTCAATTCAACAAAAGTCTTCCAGTTAGACAGAATGTGCAACAGTTTTGAAGTGATATTTTTTGTGAGATGGCAAGTTTGTAGTACTTAAACACACAGTTCTCTTGTGAACTGAATTACCTTTCAGACTTGAAGCTGATAGTAAATGTTGTACTTGTCCATACCTTGTCTCATGGCAAATAAATGACCTGGCAGGCTCTTGGGAAGTTTCCTCTTTGCCTCCCATAGTGTGTATGTGTTAGTGTTTATCCTACAGAATCCACCAACTTTCCAGACTCCTGCATTCTTAGCCTTTCTGACAACACCACTACTCTTTTCAGCCTACTCTTGAGATTAGTTTCACATCCACAGGGACATCAGTTTGAGATTCTCCAGTCAACCCGCACAAGGAGCATGACCTATGTTGGCATCCAGCAATAGCAGGGCAGTCTGTAGCTGAACAGTGCAGTGAGGTCCTCATTCCCCACACTTCCCGTTCCCATCCTTTCCTTTGCCTTCCTCAAAAATACACGTGCTCATATCGTACTATTTCAAATACAGACTGAAGAAATGTACTATGTTGAGGAATATACCAAAAGCTTATCTCCCTTCCTCCTTGCCCCCTTTTCCTCTAGTTAATTATGTAGTTTCTCCATCCTCTAGTTTCTCTTACCCAGTGTCTTCTCATATAAAAAGTAGAACTGTGGAAAACCAAAATGATGTCTGAATTACAGGAACTACAATCCATGAGCGGACAAAGTCTAAAAGACATGAGTTTGAAGACATTGCACTTCCAATATCCTCATTTTTAATCCCTCCACGTTCTCCACTAACCGCCTTCTTTCTCACTGCAACTCCAGTGCACTGTCCCCATTGTCCCCTCTCCTCCCCCCACCTCCCAACACCTTTCCTGGAATATCTTATTTTTGTTCTTTCTTTCGTTCCTTTTCTTTTTTTCCTTGGGGTTTTCTGGTTTTTTCTGTTTATTTGATTTGCAAAGATGTTTCAATTCATCCTCCTCCAAAATCCAGTAGCAGAGCAAGAGAGAGCAGGGCAGCCTTCCTCCCCCACTTGCTACTCCTGGGTGGGCAGGGACAGAGGGGATGTTGCTGAACCACTTTCTGAAAGGAGAAAATATGAAAACTATTGCTACATCACCACTACCTTTGAGTCTATTATTTAGTCATGACTGTTATCACAGCTCATCACCATCACTATGGCCAGTACTTCTAGGCTGTTACTAGTTCTGAGACACCATCTTGAATTGAGTCTTATAAATCTTAAGCCTTTCTTTCAAACCTTCTCTATGTCTTAAGCAAAGATATTTTTCCTACCATGCCTGGACTTATTATCTCAAGTGCCAGCTGTGCTTGTTGTGTGGGAGACATTAAATGCTTTTGTGATGCAGTACTCCCAAGCTGTGTGTGCCACAGAGCACAGGCTGATGCCCTTGCTGCAGCACTCTGCTACGTCTGATCCAGCAAAGGGAACCTCATGGACTCAGGCAAAAGCTGAAAGGTTTGTAAACGTTATGAAAGAACATGTTGCACCTAGCTACAGTTTCTGCAGAGATACATTTGTTTAGCCAGTGCAATTAGATCTCTTCCCTAACATGTTCCCTGCAGACCAAGTAGTACCAAGTACATGGGTTTATTCCTGCTGTTGGGAAGAAAAAACAAAAAAAAAGAAAAGAAGAAAGAAAAGACAAGAGTGGAAATACTCTCGTGATGCCTTGTGAATTTGTGGCAGACTTTTTTGTATTTATTATTATTTGCATTATTCTGCGAAGGGCTATAAAGCCCAGTAAACTTGCTCATATTCAATACATTACACACCGCTACTGGTCTGTGCCCTAGAATGGGATAAAACTGGTAAAAAAATTCCCATCAAAGAACACATTTTCTCTGACAAGTGAACTATAAGATACTTACATTTTCACTTAACAAACTCCTCTATTTTGCCATCTCTGATATTTGAAGTAACAGAAAACTATGATTTTTCCCTTGTTTCTTCCTCTGAGCAGAGGCTGCAGAATGCAGAGCAGCAGCTATCAGGGAGGAAGCACAGAAGTGGGAAGGAAAGAGAGGGAATCATTGCCACCGAGTGGGAAAACACAAAACTGCAGTGTGTGCCTCAACTGGTTTTGTTTTTTTTTCTCTATTCAACTCTGATGGGGAAAACATGTCAATCAGCCCTCATAGCAGCACCCTGACAATGAGGTGCAAGTTTTCAACTTTGCTTAATTATTTCCCTCAGCAGAATTTAAATTATATTTATCCTGCCTTAGAATTTTAGTAGGGAGGGTTTTTTTTCAAATAATTATAGAAAAATCATCTGGTGAGTACAGTTAGAGCTCATTCATGTCTGTCTTGCATTTATAGAACATTAGTCAATGAGAACTTTTTTATTTTTCTTAAAATCAAATTCCAAGTTCACAAAAATCAGCAAGAGGAGAATAATGGCATTCTCTGCAGGGCAAAGAGAAAGGCCACACTACTAATTTTTTTTTATTTGCATGGGGTGGCATATATCATATTAGATACAAGTACCTGCAATATAAAATAGTGGTGAACATTTCTCAAGGCACCCAAAGTTGTGGTAAAGTAGTCATCTTTTAATATCCTGTCCATTTTTTAAAGGTAGATTCTGATTTACAAAGAGAACATATCATTTCTAGTTCTTTCACTTTTTTCTGTGATGTTGGGTATGACTTCATTTTCAGGATTACTATGCATTCTTTCATTCTGTTTCTACTTACAAATACTTTCACCTGTTTAGTGAAAAAAATAGTTAATAAAAGTGTGTACTCTGGGAAAATTTAGAATACCATTGCTATGCCCTAAAGCAATTGAGAATAATACTCAGATATCACCATGTGTTTGTCAGGTTTGAGAGGCAGGAGAGTCTGGGTTCAAGTCTGTACAAATCAGGCAAAACCAGATTTTCCATAATCCAGTGAGCCTCCTAGCACTGCTTTCAAAACATTTTGTTACCTTTGAAAACTTTGACAATTGTGAATTTCAGAAAAGAAATCACAAATGTATATCCAACCCCCCCTTTTCTTTCCCCAACTGTTTGTCAACTACTTTTCTCTGAAACCATAGCTTTTTCCTTTACTTTTTCCATGACTCAGTGGTGGTCATCACCAGGTCATCTTTGGTACTTTCTATGAATCTTCTTCTTAGGTGTTTAACTATGGAAATGCTCTGACTCCTGAGACTAATTAGGAACTAAGATTCCAGTGAACAGCAGGGAGGCAGGAAATCAAGTATCTTAAAACTCAGATTTAGTGATTCAAAGAAATGGAGATTCCTAACTCTTTCTTTTTTAACTAAATTTGTGGGAATGGATTTCGCCATAAACAAGCACAGTACTTTTACAGAAGTAGCTGTGATTTTGCCAGCATCTGAGTGATGGAATGGAATTAATTGTCCTACCTGAGCAATTGGCATCACCAGAAATGGCATCACCAGAAAGAGCAAATTCAAACTGCCATTATTGATGGAGATATGAAAAGTTAGACAAATCAGAAGAAAAACCAAATCCTGACATGTCTCATTTTAATCCTAATTTCATTTTTTAAAGTAGTACAGTTCACTGAAGTATGGGTATAATTGGTCTACTTTGGCTCCTGGTAGTACTAGCTATATACAGGAGACAGGAACATTGGTTCTGTATGGCCATGGGTAAAAGATGAATACAAGTATAACTGAGTCATTGCAGAGCTGCTCTAAACAATTAAGTAAAGTGGAGCAATGATGAGTTAGCATCTTTATATCTATATGGACATAAATTTCTCCAACTCAGGCACTCATGTTCATGGAAAAACCTGAATTTCCCAATAATTTCAGATCAGCAAGATATCCTTGAGAGCAATCAAAAAGCCTAGTGTGGAATTTAACTGCAGTTGTCCATGCAACTGTCCATGCAACTACTTGATTGTGCTCAGCCTTGCATCTTCATTCACGAATCATACCCAAAGCAGCATGCCTGCACACTAACAGTACTCTGTGTACCATCTACTCCATGATACTCATCAGGAATCTCATTAAGTTTGTCAATTTGGGGGTCATACCTGTATGAATTTTTGTTACTCTGAAACATCAGACCCTGAAGGTTCCTGTGGGTCAGTCTGTTTCTTGGGACCTTGCCTCTGAGTTTTACACAGGACTTTGATCTGCTAATCCAAAGTCCCTATAGCAAGTTAGCACTTAATAATAGGCAATCAAATAATTTCTGGTGTATTACAGAAAAAGAGCAAGCAATCCAGTAGAGTCTATGGACTGTTGTCCAGAATTGTTCAGCTGAAGGGATGCTGTTTCACACCAATTTTCACTGAAGATAAAAGGGTATATTCACAGGTCCATCGAGGTGACAGGCACTGAACTAATCATCTGATGCAACTTGTCAATGCAAGTGCCTGGAGCATTTAATCTTTGCAGACAAACCTGAAAACTACTATTAGGTGTCAACAATCTGTTCTGTAGCTCACATTTACTGCCAAACACTGTAACTCCTCTTTTAGAGAGCACTATTTATAAAGCATGCCAAGTGGTCAAGTCAGGATAAAAGCTTTGTGGAATGGTATTTGAAGACTATCTAAGTAACACACTCCTAGAATTCAGTTTTAAACTTTTTGAAAGACCAGTGAGAATTTTTAACTTTTCAGAGTTTCTGGAGAAATGAAAGGAATTACCATATACATAGAGGAAATATGTTTTGTTCTTTTACTGTTCTTACTAGGTTGCAAGTTGTCAGCCCCCAACTGTGGTTAACATTGCACTTGGTTTATAAGCTTCTAAAATAATCTCAAATGAAAATATATGTTTGTGTATTATTAGACGAACATTTAAGACTCTAGTAAGATGTAAAATTAGTCAATTTTTAAATCCGTTGTTAATCTCCTTCTTGTATTTAGTAAAAAAATAGCGAACAAATCAGCATAAACCACTTATTGTCTAACAGAAAAACTGCTAAAACAGAGAGGAAAATGTTCACAATTCAAATTAATTAAATTATGACAAAAATTAAAGTATCTACTCTCTTCCTTTCACATTCAAAAGCCTGCACTTGTCAAGAAATATTCTCCCCACAATTTCACAACTGGCTCTGGCAACATGCCAAGTCTAAACCATGCCAAATGAATTAGCTTAACAAAGGTATAAATATGCTCAGACAAAAAGATCTAACATGTGACTGGTTTATGTTCTTTCAATTAGCCATATTCCAATAAGCCTTAGTTTTTATTTCATAAGCCTCAGAATTCATTTGGCATTGGTGAATTCTCCTCCCCCTCAGTACTTAACTATTTAATTGTGACTAATTAAAAAAAAGAAGTCAAATTGCACATTGGTTTTATCAGCAGTTATAGATAATTAATTAATCATTGGTTCTATTTAAATTGGTTGAGTATTATTATGGAAAAGTAAGTAATCAGTGCTAAGTTAACTTTCATTTTTGTATTCCATATGCTCAGCTGAACACACAAACACATAAGTTTCTTTTCATTATAAATACTCATTGGAAATTATTCATATTTTTGTCTTTATTTATTTTCAAACCTTTAGGAGAGTTTATGGCAGTTAAATTAAACAAACTAAAAATGCATAATGAAGAAACTCATCACTGGAGCTAATGCTACACAAGCATACAGTAATAGTGGCTCATGCTACCATATTTAACATTACGAACTGGTATCATCACAATGAACAAAAATGCTAAAATTCGTCGTGTTTTGTTGATCCATACTGTGATCATACAGTATTTTCCCTTCTAAATTGTCCATCCACCAAATATGTTTAAAATGTCACAGACTAGTTCCTATTAAAACTACCAAAATCAGTAAGACACAGAATGAAAAGCATTTTATTTTAAATAAATATATTTTATTACAAGCATTTTGACCCATATTCCCAATGTCTATATTGAGAAAATCCAAGGGCAGTTATAACAATGAAGAAGCTACTCAGGGAGCAGGGGATCTGCAAATGCTTAGGACAAGTGTAATAAAAACCATTTTAAGATCATACTGTAGGAATCAGAAGGGACTGAATTTGTGTTTAACCTTAGGACTTCTCTTTTCCTAACTCTTAAAATTTCATGCAAGTTAGAAAAATATAGATAAGGATACAGTTTCATCCTACCCTACTCCAGGAATTTAGGATCATTTTAGTCTGTATTTCTCCCACGTGGGATAGTTAGGCTCCCACATAAGAGGACCAAGCCCACCCAAAATACCGGGTTGCCTGCACTCACTCAGTGGCTGAGCCTTGCCATACATTCAACACCCCAAGAACAGCAGGATTCCCCATGGTACATACTCACTGCAGGATCGTGACACTCTTATTTTGCATTTCTCAGGAAAATGGTTGGACTCTGTACTAAGCCCTGCTCTTTCACAGAGACTGGAGACTTACTTGTCCTTTTACAACCCAGTCGTTTCTGTGCCTCCGTGAACTCAGTGGGAGCTGCTGACTCCACGGAGCTGATCAGTGGGGTTTTGCTTCGTGCTACACAGCAGTTCGTACCTCCTACTGACTTAGGAATTGTACTACTACTTTCTTCCACAGCTGTGGTCTGTTCTGTACTCACAAAACAGCTACAGCACATACATGTATAAAATGATACTAAAACACTGAACTAAAAATAAACCTTGCTCAAAAGAAAAGCAGATTTTTTTTCTCATCCTGGAAATGATCAGGCTGCTTTGCATTTTTTAGTGTGATTTTCAAAGATTTTCATGGTCTGCTTTTCAAAAATTGGATTTTTTCTGAGATCATTTATCAATCCATAACATTTTTGGATAAAAAACCATCCATTTTTCTATTGCCTTCAGTATTGTGGAACAGTAAAATAATTCTGTTAAAGTACTATAATGTCTCGAGTTTAATTAACAACACTTAAAAAAATAGAAATCTTCCCTTCTCCAATATTATTTATAGGTTTTTTTCTTTATTTATTTCCAAATGGTATGTTGCACTAATGCCTTTCAACAGCACTCAATTACGCAGCCTATTTTAACTCTGAAAAAGTCCTCACTTTTGACTCCCCATTATTGGCAGATACAAAGTATTTATGTTGGATAAAAACAATTATGAAATGCCTGCATTGCCCAAAACGCCGATGGCATTTTAAAAATAGTCTGCAACTACTTTTCACCACTGTCAGTGCAATTTTTTTCCTGTGGAAAATCAGGAAAATAGTCTTTCTTATCGACATCCAGTTCTGCAGTAGAAATGACAGAAGTGAGAAAGAATGCAATGGTGGAGAGCTTGTATCCCACACAATTTAAGCAAACCAAGGAAACAATTTGCTTGAAGATTTATTTTTGTGTGCGTGAAAGAATATACAGATCTCTTGAAGAAAACATGAAAGCACTCTCGTGGTCAAGTTAAAAAGTAGCCTTTTACCCAAAAGCTCGTTTACCACATTCAGATATGATGCTGTACTTCCAATGGACCTTTCAGTATCGTATAGCTGTATAGCTGAGAAGGTATTTAAAAAGTGGCTAGAACTGAGTGGAGATGTCACCTGAAAATTCATCGTTCTCATTCTAATCACAGCATACAAGTTAGGCTAAAAAAAAAAAAAAAAAGAAAACCCCCCCGATCTTTCGATCTTTTAGTCTTCTTGTCGCTCTGTCTGCAGCAAGCACGGAGGAAGTTTGGGCTGCCGGCGGCCCGTAGTTACCGTGGCAACCGGCCGGAAGCGTCTGCGGTGCGGAGGGGCCGAGGGGAGCGGGACGGCGCTGCCCGGATCCCGGCGAGCCCAGGGAGCGGGAGCGGGAGTCGGGGGACGGGAGAGGGGCCGAGGGGAGCGGGACGGCCTCTCGTGGTCCCGCGGGGCCCCTGGGTGTCCCACGGGGCTCCTGAGGGTTGGGCCGGTGGCTCTGCGGGAACTCGCCGGAGCTTCGCTGCCTGAGCCTCTCGGCGGTGACGGTGCTCGGAGCTCCTCATCTGTTTCTGCTTCTGCACTCCTGGAGAGTTGACACTCCGCAGGGTAAGGGAGCAACCTCGCCTTTCAAATCCTACTGACTTCCATTCTGCCTGCCTTAAGTGACTTCTAGAACCCGAACTGCAGGCTGCACTTTTCGTCTTTTGAAAGATGTCGCTTAAAAGCGCTTTTCCTATTTCTGTTTAAAGTGCCGCTCCTTTATTTGAAGTCCGTCGTCTGCCAGTAGATGGGTCACTTCTGTATCAAACCTCGTATGTCGCTTGTTTGATTCACAGCCGTGCTTCAGCCGTCTGATCGCTCTACAAATACGTGTGACCCTTCCAGCTCCTCACTACACAAGAGCTTTCATCTCTGGAGAGTGGGACGTCCTTATGAAAAGTTCTTTTTCTGCTCAGTGCTACCTCCTTCACTGCCAATACATTGGCATGTTGTCCCAGTTGTATTTTTACAAAACCATTATCACTGTTCATTACTCTTATTTTACTTTGTACCAAAAGGCTGACGTTGTTCCTGCTTATTGTCACTCTTTTTGTTTACTTTCTCTCCTGGTACAACCACTGACTTTTCTGGATTTTGTCATTAGTTAAAACCTAATGTACCTTAGCATGTATCTTGATTACTTGGAAAACAGAGAAGATTAAATACACCTGAATTACTTCTAAATACTTTTCTGAGAAAAATATTTATGTAGGTATTAGCAGGCTGACTGTATTATGAGCAATTGTACATTTCAAAGGCTGACACTGACAGCAGTATTTTGTGATATGTGCTGCTACTGTCAAGAACTTACCTGGTGTTTTTATAGTATGAAACGATCTTGATTCTTACTTTTCTGACAGTTAAAAATCTGTCTTCTAACTCTAATGTGATTAGAATTTTGTGATAATAAATGGACATACAAAATCAGTAGATTTCCTTCTATATTAATGTTTTTCATTTGATTCCATTTTACAAACAGAATAGTTCCCATAAGTGTCATGTAAGTTTTTGTGTGTTCTGAAGAGGCTTAATTGTCTAATTGTGGTATATTATTAGTTCTTTTAAAAAGACTTTCAGTGGAGACAGGCCACATTCTGGAAATGGTAGGAAAGAGAAAACAATATGTGCAGTAGGTGAACTGATTTGTATGACTAGTTCTGATTAAATCATCAGTCAAGAAGTATGAATTTAAACTTTCAGTTTTAGTTTTGCTTTGTATTTTAGCTAATTTGCTAATCATTATTATATGTTGTTACACAACATTCAGTAAAACTTAGGCACTTAATTTAATTCTTTCCACAAGTCATAAAGACAGCATATTTACACACGTGCTGGGACCTTATCACTTACCAGAAACAGAAGCAATCCTAAAGATTTCATAATGTAGATGATGAAGAAGGTACCTGACTGGAAATCCTGTTTGGAGAGAAGAATTAAAATAGCCAAGCTATACAAGGACTGCATGGTGGCTGGTAGAGCTGAGGGTGAGAAAGTAGCATGGCCAAAAAATCTGGCTCTCTGATTCATCCTGATCTCAGTATTTGGCATTTAATCATGTTTTTGAGAAAGACAGGTGTCATCAAGGGTGATGGCTGGATAGCAAGCACTCTGCTCATCCCTGAGGCAATATTTGTTTCCATGTTTAGCTTCCTGTTATTTTCATCTCTATATAGTGTAATTTCTTTTTCACTATTGCAATTTAATTCCTTATTTACTAAATTGTTTTTTTTCATGCAGAATATACCACAGCAAAAACTACTGAGCACTAATATTATTCAAAACTAGCATTTTCACTCTTTATAATTTCATTAATATTTGAAATCTTGGAATAATTGATATTATTCAGCATAGTATCAGACTTGGTATGTTAAATAGGCAGAGAACTATTATTTTTATTAGGGACACTTTAACCCAATTACATACATATGTGTAGCTGGCACATTGACTTATAGAAGATAAGTGTACTTAAATCAGTATTTAAGGATGTAGACAAAGTTATTTTTGCACTCTTTTTAAAAAAGTACTTTCATTCTTATTATTGGAATTCATTTTCTGTGTTTTTTCTTTGCTGGCTTACATTTCTATTCTCATCTCTTATTGATTGTGGTTTGGAGTTTGTGTCCTGAATGTACTAGCTTCATTCCTTCATCCTGGACATTCCTCAAATTGTTGCTTTCTTCTGAAGTAACTGCACCCAATCCTCTTTCACTCTGGGCTCTTCTGCAGAGCCCTGTACTGCTGTTTGGATTTCTGTAGGCTGCCTGAAAAGCAGACTGTATCTAATTCACTTTAGCTGCAGGTCTCAAAAAACACAAGTGAAGGGGAGCAGGTTGGGAAATGTGTGCATTTGAAAAATGGAGTAACAAGACTATTACAATTATTCCATGCACTGTGTCCAATATATTAGAATAAGCATTTGTTTCCTAGTGCACTTACTCAGACTTACTTGTTTGTTCATGTCAGTCTTTGAGCCTGGGGATTCTAACCCTTTATATTCTCTTATATAGGAATGAAAATTATTTTATGTTTTTAATAATTTTTTTTTGTAGGAAGCAATGTTCTAAGAATGTCATCAGGCATCCAAATAAAAACAAAGACTGCAGCACAGAAAAGCAAGACATGTTTTCCAGAATCACAGCCAAAGCCTAGTGACAAGCTGAATCCTAAAACTATTGATCCGGTATGTATAGGTGATGGTGGTTTTGTTTGGTCAAAACCCATCTGTGGTTTGAAGAATTTTCCTTACTCTATGAAATGGCATGCAGGACATGCTTCTTCTGGTCCTATTTTTTTCATAGAAATTAAACTTCCGTTATTAATCATACATTCCTTATCTTCTAAGCTCAAATACCTGAAGTATAACATTGTATATTACATTTTTATAAAAAGGTATTTTGGTACAATTGTGGCTTGGATGGTAACTGTTATTCTCTATGTACTATTGCCCTAGAAAGAGACGTAGAGCTAAACATTAAAAAGGATTGTTGTTCTTTTCCTTATACGTCTAAACTTTGGCACCTGCTCCTTTAGAGAAACTTACTTCAATTGTGCAATGAAACCAAGAATCAGGTGGCATATTGAAGGTATTCAAGGCTTCATAAAATCTGGAAAATTAATTGCTGGTGAGCATTATTTGAAATTCACAGTTACTGTGACTATGTAATGCTTCAGGAAAAGTTTGTGCTCTTGGGAGAATGGTAATGAAAGGCGTTGTTTATTTTATGGAAGTCACGTGCCTGGAGAACTAGCATTGAATGCATGAATTATAATTCACCACTGGGCCATATAATTTGGACAATTAGTAATGCCACAGGCTTTCTGGAAAGTGAATTAAATGCAGAAGTACTTCACTGATAAACAGAGGCTGAATACTTCAATGTGGGAATCTTTTTTACTTGAAATCTCTTTGCAAGTAGCACAATGACTGAAATTAAGCCATGAACACAATTCTACTAATCATAATGGAGGTTTAAACACTCAAAACACAAAAACTGAGATTTCATGGTATTTCCTTCTGAATGCTTTGTGATAATATGTATAATCTGGAAAGCAGCATTGAATGATCATGCTAGTAAATATAATAGTTCATATGCATAAGAGGCATGTATATGATAAAAACCAATTTTTCTCAGCCTTTCCTTGCATGAAGGTCCTAGTGTCCTTCTCCAGTGTGTCCTACCTAGATTCTCACCCAGTGTGAACCTCCCTGTGCATTTCCAGTGCCCTCCCACCATCTTGCCCAATATTTGGTGTTTCTCCCACATCTTGCCACCATACACTTTTGTCTATACTCAGATCAAGATGGCATGGGAGTAAACGTGCTTTCTGTATGTTTCCAATATAGCAACAAGAGCTTCAGGTAAGTGGGAGTCCTTGATCTGCTAAGGAGAGAACCTGTAAAACTTTAATATTACCATTTGCAAGAAAAAATAGAAAAATAAAGTTATTCCATCAGGAGACCACTGATTCTACATTTTTATATGTTTTAACAACTCCCCAGCCAGATGAGTCTTAGAAGCTGTTTTCTCATAAGTGTCTCACGTTTTCCACCCCATGGCTGCAGTTCTTTTCTTGATTTGTTTTAGAATCACATGATTAAGTTCAGGTTTTGGTAAACTTCAGTTTTAACATATTCATAATAGCTTTAAAACATTACTGTTATGAATAAATAATGCTTTTTTTTCTGTCCTCACAGTTTGGTCCTTATTCTCAACCGTCAACTGCATTTGCTGCTAAATATGCTAGAGGTGGCATTCCGTGCAGGTGTGTTGGATTGGTTTTTATTTTTACTAAATATATTATGAAATACATCTCTTCATGTTTCATTTTTTAGTTAGGTTGTTTGATTCCATTAATTTCTGGAAAAATTTCTAATACTTAACTCTTTCCAGAGCAGAAAGCAACTTTCCATGCTTTTGAAATGGTCTTATTTTGGTTCTTTTTTATGCTGTATTAATATCAAAGCCTCATTTTTGAAGAATAGTTAAGTATGTGCACACTTGGTTTCCTAAACCTCTTTCACAAACAATTTCTTCAGGTAAATGTGTTTACTTCTCTAGTGTCATTTTAGTAAGTAAACATTTCACAGCCTTTTTTATCTGAAGTTAGTAGTATGACAACATTTTATTGAATATTTCTATTCTGTAGTTTTCAATAATATGAAATATTAACAAAACTACTTCTAAGTAATAGTTTAGGGTATTTTAAGTTACTTAGTTATATATATGCCTAGACAATAAATACTCTAGTGTTTTGTCACATGGATGCAGAATTACTTTACAAAAATATAAGTCATCATTAATAAAATGTACATGTATATACTTGTATAAAATAATCATTAATACATAGTATTAATACATTAATACATTTATCTGTGTCTTAGGAGTAAATAGTAAATTCCAATATGATCTTTTTCAGTTTGAACTGATTTCCCTTACCAATTGCTATTTGAGGAAAATGTTTCTTGATATACATACCAAAATAAGTAACTTTGCAAAAGGAATAGCTTCTGTGCTGGTATGAGAGGCATCTATAATTTTTGTAACTTCTGTTTTCTGATTTCTATGTGATTAGGAGTGGAATTTTGAAAACTGCCATATTTTGGGAATTTATTATAATTGCACTCTTAACCGTTATACATATACACAGGTTGGACTCAATGATCACAGAGATCTTTGCCAACTTAGTTGATTCTGTGATCCTGTGATTTCCCTGAGGAGAGCAGTATGTATTGTGATTGTGTGTACAATGTAGTAATACGACAAACTAATTGGTGATACATTTAAAGCAAATAGTCTTAGCAATAAATTATGTGTTATTATATGTTAATTTGTTAAAACTTTTTTCTTTATATAGGTTAGTGCATGGATCAGTAAAGCACAAACTGCAGTGGGACTGCCTTCCCGAAACTGTTCCCTTTGATCCTCTCCTTATAACATTGGCAGAGGTAAACTCAATTTCTTGTAACATTAAGCACACAACCATTTCCTAATGGTAAATGTCATTTTTAAACAATCTAGCTAATTTAGGCTTAGCTACTAGGAAAATATTAAAAAAAACCCCCACTTGTATGAATGAAAATGGTCAAGAGCATTGCTATTTGTAGTTTAATTAGAGCATTCTGGGAGAGCTAGGTAGAGCTGTTTAATCTTCATAATACTGATCAAATGCAAGACTGCATCTCAAATTCCCAGCTGTTGAATGAAATTTGTGGTTTTGCAGATCTTTTGTAAACTAAATTGTTTTGCTTATTTTTGTACAAAAGCCTACCTTGTGAATTAAGAATGCTCTCCTCAATAGACTGAAATAGTACAGTGTAAATAACTGGAAGAGAAATACTATACATTAGGTTGAGGCTTCTGTTTTCTCAGAACCATCCGTGACATTTATCACCAAAAATGTTTCAGGTGTCTAAATAAATGTGATCCAATGGCTGAATCCAATGTTGCAGGTAGAATAAAGTGCATACACTAAGGTGGCTTTTTAAATTTTTATTTTATTTCTTTCTTTTTCTGTTTTTTTTCTTTGTTTCTATTTTTCCTTTGTTTTTTTCTTTCTTTCCTTTGTTTTCTTTTAAGATTAAACAAAACTGTCAACTCCTAAAGTAACATAAAGCTTCTATTATGTTAAGAAAAAAGGCTTCAGCCACAGGGCTTTAAATCTTTGAGTTTTTCCAGTCAGGCCTTTGCCAGAAGTGCATCTTTTTACTGTCTACAAGTTTTTAGTGTTGCATACAGAGGTATGTGGTGTGGGGTGTCTTTCCTTCCACAGTTCACTTTCTATTCTTTTTTTTCTTCAGGGTACAGAACCCCTTTACAAACATGGCCTGTTCTAGTTCATGGTCTCATTGAAAAAATACCTTGGGTTGTTAGATTAAAGGTAGTGAAGTACAAATATTGATCGAATTGGCAGTATTCATAATGTGAGTTTTAATATTCAATGTTCTAAAAGAAAAATTAATTAGAATATTCTGTGAGCAGAGTTGTACCCAGTGGCTCCACATGGTGGAGTTAGTGTACTTTATGTTTTGAACTGATCTGACAAAATGTAATCATTATCTTGCTGCTATGTGGAACTTTTAAAACATGTTTTTGTGTAAAAGAAGGCTCACTATTAAGAAAATTATGTTTTACATTTGCAACAGGGACTAAGAGAGACAAAACATCCCTATACTTTTGTTTCCAAGGAGGGTTTTAAAGAATTACTTCTGGTTGAAGGTGCTGCTGAAAAAGCTATTCCCTTGTTGCCTCGTCTAGTTCCAGTCTTAAAGGCTTCATTGGTACGTCTTGCTCTTCATGCAGAGATTTTAATGGGTTTGATTTTTTTTTTTTCATCTGCTGGTGAGAAATACATGGATAATATTAATGTAATGAATCTATTGCATGGGCGGGGGGTAGGAATGGTTTCTCTTTCTGTTGTTAACCCTACCTTAGTTTATTAGCTAAATATGTCTTTAAATATAAATTCAGATGGGCAACTTCTTGTGTAACTACATAACAGTAGCTATGGGAAAATTTTATGAAACTGTTCTATTAAAGGTTTTAATATAAGCAGAAATAAAAATATGTATTTGTGGTGGGTTTTTTTATATGTCCACACAATAACATCTAAAAAAATAAAAATGAGGTGAAGTAAAATGGATATTCAGGAATAAATACTCATCTATTACATGTAACAATTCAAAACATGCTACAAAGGTAAAAGAGAATCACAGAATAAGCTGAGTTGGAAGGAACCCACAAGGATCATTGGGTCCAACTCCCAGCCCTGCACAGCACCATCTCCAGAATATGTCTGTGAGGAAAAGGGAAGAATACATTTATAGTGTTTGAGGTCATATTCCTAATTTTTAAAATATTTTTAACTCTTCTACGCCATCAGAAAATAAAATGAGATATTGACTTTGAAGGTTATCTCTTTTGGATCTTTCTCATGTCTTTGAGAGCCATTTTCTGGTTCAGTAAGTATCTGTCCTTTTTATCTAGCTGTTTTTCAGTTCTGATTTAACAGAGATGGCTTGAAGTTTGAAGATTAATTGTGATCTCAAATCAGATGCAACAGAAGTTTAGAATTGTATGTTATCACTGTCTTTGGTTTAGCTTGAAGACAAAATTAGAATTATAGTTCTCCAATTAATGTTACTCATCTGATAATTTTTATTGTTGTACTGTTTTGGTATTAAGTCTTGTTAAACCTTCTACTGCATAAGCAGTCAATGATTTATAGTTGAAAAGAAAATGTTCAGGGCCCAGATGCTGGAGAGGAAAAACAGTTGTTTAAACAAACTTAAAATTTAATATGAGACCACAATAAATTGTTATGAGTCTATTTCTCTGCTAAAGGAAAAACGAAATAACTAAACCATTAGAGAAGTCAGGTATAGAAGAACCTTTCCATGGGAGCAATAAAGATGACAAAGAATTGTAGAAGTAGATAAGAGCCTGATAATTGCTGGCAGGTGACAAAGGTGTAGTTGGCAAGGAACTAAATAAATTGAGGCAGAAGGTCATTGGCTCCTCTGTTTCTCCAACAAAGAAAGTTATCATTATGAATTACATAGAAATTACCTAGAATTCATTTCATTTGCAACTAAAATGGTGTCTCTCAATTTCGACACAGCAGCATTTGGAAGGTTATTTCTAATATGCAGTGAAATACTGAAATTGCCAGTGTAGCAAGATATTCTACATGCCAATTTTTTTATTTCATCAATAGTAAATTATTAGTTTTCTCAGAAGAAATGCAAGGGTTCTGGGGACATTTCATGGATGCTTTTGTTGTCCACTTCAGAAATACACTCTGGCTTTAAACATGGCCTCTAGATAGTAATAGTCAGTCAGTATTAGTATATACGCACAGTAGTTTTTATGTTTAAAACTACTCCATACAATCATAATGCAGACATTGCAGTTTAAAAAAACTTGTGTGTTAGTCTGAATATTACTCATAGGATTTTCTTTCTTTCTGCCCCTTCTGAAGGCCCATGCAGATGACGAAGTATTTGGAAGAGGATTGGATGCTTTAGTGCAACTGAGTGCTCTTGTGGGCCCATCTCTTAATGATCATCTTAAGCTTCTACTCACAAATGTAAGTTTTTAATGTTGTAATAAAAAATTATTTGTATTTTAATGGCACTCTTGTTTACTATAATATCTGCACAGATACAGTGGAGGACTCAGCAGTTCTATGAAAAACATTATTTCATATGGTCCCCTGTGTGACTCCTTCATTCCTATAGTATGGTGACTTATAAAGTTCTAGCAGGGACCAAAAACTGTTGTTAATGTAAACTGGAGAATAATGGAAGTCTTCTCTCTATTTAATAAAACATCCAGATGTTTTTGTTTTGGGAGGAAAATTTATTATAAAATGAGTTTTTAAGTCTGAGTATTTTAACAAAACCATGAACGCTTCAATACATTAGCAGAAGCAAATATTCCCACTTCTTTCAGATGGGAATTCTGCACAAGGAAGTTTTCATTAAATAAGCTTTGAGTGGGATTATGAGAAGTACTTTTATACCAAGTCATTCTGGGGACATCCTTCCTCTGTCAGACAGGCTTTTCATGGTTTTTTTCAACCTGCTTGTAAAGTGCACTTTTACAGCAAAATAAAAGGACCGTTTTTGACATCCAATACAAAAGAGAGAAACTACAGCATGTTTTTTTGAAGTATTTCCACTACAACAAATCTCTTTCAATGCACATAAAAAAACTTTTCATGTGGACGACTTTTCATTACTTTTTTTAAGGTTGATATTTCTTTCAAATTTGTTCGCTAAAAGAAAAAGAAATATTTTTGTTGGCTAACAGATCAGTTTCCTTTGAATTTAAGTTTCTCTTTAGTTAACTTTTTATTCCATTTGCTTTTATTGAGTTCCATACTTTGACATCAGTTGCAAGTTATAATGTTTTTTTGTGGCTTTAATCTTGCAAAGTTAAAGTGGAATAAAGTAACAAAATAGGTTAATATTGCCTCTTTGCATATGCTGTACTATATTGTGCAACAAACCTTTTTATTTTTACCTTTCCAATAGCTTTTAAAGAGATTAATGGACAAGAAATTTAGAGAAAAAGTTACTGTTGCTTTACAAAAGTTGGAGCAGTATGGTGGAAAGGTGAGTTGATCGGATGATTATTCAGTAATCTGCACTTTTGAATACAATTTTGCCAAAAGAACTTTCATCTCTGGCTTTGTTGCCATGTTCTTGCTTCAGTAGGGCTGGGATACATGCTTGGTGCTCCATTTTCTGGGACTAAATATGTTTCTCAACAAGATTTACTCTTGCAAAAAGTTACTTTTTGCTGTTATTGATGATGCCTGCTGTTCCCAATAATAGCTTATTGTTTATGCCATTTACTGAGGGAATCTGACACATTCCAGCCCACCCTGGTTAATGCAGAGTTTGGATCTGCAGTGGCTATAAATCAAAAAGATGCTTTAAGTAATAGATGGCAGAGGTTTCTTCCATTGAATGTTCTTTTGCCAAATGTTATGCTGTACATTGTGCACAAAGGAGAAAAGGAGAAAAAGTGAGGAGTAGTGGCTTGGATGTTTGTCCAGAAGAGAAAATACTTGCTTTCTTGACCCTATGAACAGTTGTATGTGTTATATTAAATGGTTATTTGCAAAGAATAGCAATAACCTGAAGATTAGGGACCATACATGCAGGCCTACCAGTACCAAGCTTGTGTGCCTGAATCAGTAGGTGCCAAAATAATCAGTAGGTGCCTCTTCATTTTTGTGTGTGTGCTCATATTCATTTCAGAGCAGTAGCAGTGTTTGTCTTACAGATTTGAAAAACATTACAAAAAATGAAGGAGGATGAGAGTTTTTTATTTATATGAAGTGAGACAAGACAAGGAAAATTATGTCTCATCTTAATGTTCTGAAAATTTAGGTGTCAATAACGTAACTAATCCAGTGAGTCATTAACCTCTAATTCTTCTGTCAGTTCCCCAATTTCTTGTAGTCTTACCTGTTTTGTGAGTAGGTCTTCCTGTATGTCTTTTAAAAATACAGTAATAAGATAAAGCAAAAAAAACTGGAAACAGACTCCTAAATTGTGGTTACAAAGCAATACTATATAATCCAACCAATTAATTTATCAAATTTATTTTCTAAGTTAGTTATAAGATATATGATTCTTACTTTTGTTGGAAGTGCCTTCCAGAACATCACTGCTCTACTTAAAAATCCTTACTATTTCATGTCTATATTTATGCCCAGTTTTGGGTATGAGTTTAAATGTCCCTTCTTTTGGATGTTTACTCTCCAGCATTAGTTATCACAATGGTGCATTTTCTCCGTTCATTTTTTTCAGCCCTTTTGACAGTAAATTTCTCAGCCAAGATTAACTTTTTAGTTTTCTACTGTTTGATAATAGCAAAGATGAATTATGCAATTTGTAGAGACTATATGAGTAGTCATATGTAGTGCTAGTGTCCCTTATTTTGTTTAAATTTGTTTTGTTTTCTTCAACAGGCAACTGTGGCTATCATCAAATCTAAAATTCCAACCTATAGTTCTATCTACTCTTGAACAAGAAAACTGTAGTGATTTGTACTGTAAGGTGAAGTTAGGAAAGAAACTGTCTGCAAATATCACTGTTATTTGGGGTATGATACATTCTCTTAAAATAATAATAATCCTTCAGTCTGATGGAGAGCAGGAGTCTTATCAGTTTGTGAATATGTAATTATGGAAGACTTCTCTTTGTATATTTGCATATGCATTGTGCTTAACAATGACATTGGTTAATGTGCTGTTATTTCAAAGAGTAAATATTGAATCTTATTTTGTTTTAAATTACAATTTCATTTAATATATCTGCTGTGCTTAATATGTTTTGTATAATTGTGTGATGCAAAATAAATTGGTTGTAATTACTTAAATAAAATCTAACTTGGTGCTAAATTGTATATGTATAGTTGCTTTTGAAGTATATTACTTATTTTTTGACACAGGAGAGATGGATGCATTTAGATTCATCAGGACTAGAGCAGACATAGAACTGTGAGCCCTCACAGACTTCTTCAGAGTCAGCTTTTAAAGGTGTGAAGCTGAACCCAGTAAACAGGCAGCATATGGTGCAAAGCTGAACTTGCTCAGTGCATTCTCAGCATGATGTTTTGAGAGCCTGGAGAGGCTCTTGGAAATCCAGTGCAGAGGCATCAGGTTGCTCCACGGAGCCACAGCAGAGGTTTTGCTCAGCTCATTAGTCCCTGTTAACTTTGGGCCTACTGAATGGGAGCTGGATGTAACTTTGGAGTACTTACACTGTGCTCCCTTTGCACTGAGTTCAGTAATGTCATAGATATGTTTGGGACTTGCTTGTGAATTCAGGTCCAGACAAGTTACTAAGCTTCTGAACGTGGAAGCTATAAAAAATATGAGTTAAAGACAACAAAAAGAGTGTACAAGCCAGCTTACCTGTCAAGCTTTGTAGGGTACAACATTTGTCTGTGAATGTATTTGAATTTGATTCAAATTAGATTTGAATTTGATTTGAATTTGACCCTATTCAGGGTCTTGTTTTATTTGAGTACACTGTGAGGGAGAGTTAACTGAAGGAACAAAATTTGCACAGAATGTTTTCCCCTGAGGAATATTCAATTCTGGCGTTTAAAGTTGTTGGAAAGGATGTATTTTGTCATAACAAGATGCTGATGCATAGAGTATTAATAAAAGTCTGTCATGTGAAAGCAATTTCAGAAGTTTTTTTAAAATTACTACAGCCTAAAATTCACTTCAGGACCAATCTCTGCCAAGATCAGACCTGTGCTAAGTCAAGATAAATGTATTTATGCCTTAAAAATATTTTATTTCTTCAATAAGCATTTTTGCCAGCAGGTATTTAACAGCTCAAAAAATTGATCATGGTCCTTTTTTTCTTCATGTCTACTTTATTTTTTTTTTTTTTTACAAAATGTGCACATTTAGTTTACACAAACACGCTACAGCAGATTTCAGGTGTACATGTATTGTACTACTCTTATCCTACACTGGTGATAGCAGAGCAGCCTTCAGCATGCCTCTAACATCCCATCTCTACACCAGAATAGATACCTGATTTATTTTTACAAAAGAATACTTGTAACCTTCTTTCTACTTCATTAATCCCCTTTCACATTTTCTGCAGCAATGTCACAATGAAGGTTGGCCTATCTGATAGCATTTCACCTATTTTGAAGTATTGGCATAGACTCTGTGGACAATATATCTTAAAAATTACATGGATGGAGGGGCAGTGTTATATTTTATATGCATACTTTTTTAGAAGAATCTTTCTAGGTTCAGAATTAAGTAGCTCCAATCTTAATGAGGAAATTATCTTAAAAAATGTAATGCATTTATCACATATAGATGATATATAGCTAAAGTTTTCATTGTTTTCTTGGTTCTGTCTCATAGTTAAAGGTATTACAAAAAGCTGAAATGGATGTTAGCCTCTCTAGCAGTCATTTAGATGTTACTACTTAGTGATGTTCATTCTCAGCACTAAAGGGGGATGGCAGTTTCAAAAGTTCATGCCTTTTTCTTCATTAAAGGCAGAAGGACACGTACTTAGGAAAGAAGTGTTAGGATCCAGTTAAGGTTTCTTCATGAAAAATTAGAAGTCAGAAGATCCTTAATTTTAGGCAAAGAATTTTGCAGACACATCCAAGAAGAATTAAAAATACAGTATGTAGGACTCCTGATATTCATGTCATGATAAATTAAGTACAGATTTATTAGGTGAGATTGATAGAAGCTTATTCATATTTTTTAGGGAATAAAAATACCTATAAGCAATTTTTTTGTTGTTGTTGTTCTGTAACATCTTGCTCTCAAGTTATCTGTTATGTTTGGGTTTGTTGGGGTTTTTTCTGAAGAGAAAATCAAGTCAAAGTTGGAAGGCAGTTGTAGCAAGATGTGCATTGCACATTGATTATAGCATTTTAACTCAAAAGATCATTCAAAAATGAGGACTACACCCTAGAAATATGAGAAGAAAACAAATTGTAATGCCTCTGTATAAATCAGAAGCTAGAGATTTAAGAAATACGCTTCAACACCTGGAGTTAATCCAGTACAAACGAGTAGCAAAACTAAGAATATTTATTTAATCTCCTTGTGATTTTCTCGATTTTGACTAGGGGTTGGAATGATAATAAGGGTGCATAATGTCAGTTCTATTTTGTTGCATTTGTGGTAAGAACTTGATTTTTCAGAACAATCCTGTTAACTAAGTAGCCACTGCTGAAGTGCTAAACTGTATAATTTAGAAAGGATTTTTTGTTGGGAAGTTTATAATAAAAAATTTACTTGCATAATACATTGTCTCAGTGTAAAGCTGAGTAACTTTATTTATGATAAAGTGGGAAATCAATTTTTTAGATAATGTTGCAGAATAGCTCGTATTTTTCCATTAGTTGTAGACCTGATGTCGTCATTAAATCACATTTTCAAAGAGCTGCATGGATCGCATTATATTCTCATCCTGTAAAAAAAGACAACACAAAACCAAAAATCATACACCATTACAAATGTAGTTGGCATATATCTATACTGAAATGTGGTAGAAAATTCTAGTTAATTGCAACATTTTTTTCAGCTGGTTTGGAGAAATGGTTCGCAGAAAAAGGCTGTTAATGGATCCATGCTTAAATAAGTTTTTCTATATATTAATGAAACCAAAACTATTCTGTCAAGAATACAATAGCATGTTGAGAAAATTACATCTGCAACATTTCTGAAGTTATCATTTTATATTCAGGATAACAGAATACACTTAGACAATAAATAATCATGGAATAGTGGTATCAAGTGTGAACCTGTACATGTAATTGCTAGTCCTGTGCATATTACATAGGATCCTTTTTGCAATCCTGGGGCTTCTGCTGCATAGTTAGGGATAACTCTAAGAAAAATAAACTGAAGTGTGCACCTTTGCATGAGCCAAAATCAGTCAGTTTGACAAGTATCACCACAACACTCTTCAGCTCCTCAGTTGAGATTTTCTGCGTGTTCACACTGAAAGATGGTGACTGCTTCTAAATGCTACTTCTGCTTTCTGATTGCTTTGCATTAGGTAATTTTTTAACAAAATATTATTCTTTCAAGTTCTGTATTATACTGATGCATCACTCTCTACTCCAGGTTTTACCAGTAGGTAACACTCAGCACAGCAGTCAGCAAAAATTATTTTTCTTTGTAAGCTTTACCTTCCAGTGTATAGAAGAGGTACTTGCAATAGCCCATATTTGCTGGCATTTCTACATCAGCAGTTGTTTGCACAAAACGATGTATATACACAATACAAGAGTTTATTACATGCTCATTTAGCATTTGTTGGTCTCCACTGTAATGATCCTACCCTTTAGTACTTTCTTCAGAGATAATATAGCCATCTTTAATTCTAGTGAATAAAAAGACTGAATAATTATTTTTATTTTTGAATGTTTCATGAAAGATGTGCATCGAAAAACCCACTTCTTAGAAAGGTTATCTCAACAGTATTCTTCACTACTGATAAGTATGTGAGATTTTTGTACATTAATCTTCCAGTAACACATGTTCAGTATCAATTTCCAGTTAAATTATTCACTCTTCAGTCTAGTGGGTGATTTGCTTTGTAGAAAATGACAGGTCTGAGTAATTAGCTTAATTTATGTTATGAAACATGCACAGTGGGGTTTTTTATCTTTGATTCAGTATGTCATCTCAAATGATGCTGCTGTAAGGAATGATCTGCACACTACTTTGTACAATAAAACAACTTAGGGAAGCAATGATAATGTAATTACAAAAAATACACAATATAGGCTAATGCTTAAAAAATTTGTATAGTAAAGCTATTATATTAAATTACTGAAAGTTAAATTCTTCCTCACTTCATTGCTTTGAAACATCAATAAACCAGTGAATGTTACTGATGTAAGGTTAAATTTTGGTTTGACTTAAGTAATTTGTCATATAATTAGTACAAATGTTTTTGTACTAATATGTTTTTGTATATACACTGGCAACTATGCTCAGCAAATGTGTGAAGCAAAGAACATGCTCTGAATTTGCGAAGTGTTTTGACACTTCCTACCAATTTTATTATATATGTATTATCATGAATGAAGCTAGCAGTTTTCTAAAATCAACTACGTATTTCTGAGGTTGGCTGTTTCTTTACAGACTTCCAATGCCACTCCCTTAGTAAATCAAATGGGAAGAGTCTTCACAAGAAAATACAGACTTGTCATAATATTTAGAACAGGATGAGTTTTAGTAGCGTTTTTTCCCATTTAAAAAAAAAAAAAAAAAAAAAAACACAACCAGAAAACCCCCAGATGCTTGCATTGGAATTCTTTGTCAAGTGTATATTTTTCATTTGACTCTTTTTCAGTACATTTTTCTACACAATTTTTCATCTTAGATTTGTTAAACACTTCCTAACTCAAGACAAAGGGAGGTATTAGCGCATATGAAGCATTGTCCATACGAAGCACAAAGCTGGATGAATGAACTTTGGCAGATCTGACCTACCTTTAAGCCAGTTTTTCTTAGGTTTGAAATGGTTTCTTTGCTGTTTTCAGGCTAACCCAGACCATCAGCATTGTATATGGAAAAGGTTACTCCTGCAGAAAACACCTGTGCCAGAAGCCTTTTTCTCATTATCAGAAGGACCTATAAGTCACTCCCCCGACAGTCACCTATGCCCCGTGCATGCCCTTAGTCCTTGTCTCTGTTCTTCATGGTGCTGCTGTAGATACGAAGCAATGCCAGATGATTTTCCACCAGCACCAAGCAGTGAAAGGAGGCAGGTAAGGAACTGGGACATGCCCAGGTCTTGAGGTAGCCACACTACTGTTTCTCAGGACCTAGATATGCTCTTTGGTAATTTATATGAAGCCAGACAAACAGCCACTGCTTTCTGAGATGCGGTCTGGCGTGTCTAGGGCAGCATCGTCCATTTCTCCTGTGGGAGCAGGAAGAATCCTGGAGTCTGGATGGCAGACTGACATTCAAACTCATGTGGGATAGGGAGGGCAGGGAAATGAGGTCATACACGTTCCCTCTCTAAGATAGAGGAAGGATGAGGGGAAGCACCGTTCTACTCAGATCTTTCTACCCAGTGGCCAGAGAAGACAGTGCTCAAAGCCTGAATGCTTTTTAATTCCCTGCATAACTTTTAATGCTTTTTGAATGGACAGGCCATTCTTTGCAATGGGACTGTGAATTAAGAGCCTTGAACCAACTGTATACCTCAGGCTGTACAGTGCCGCTGCATTGATAGTTGTGCCAAACAAGTGCTCAGCACAACACAGTTTTAAAAAAAGGTGCACACATGTAAAATGAGTGTTTAAGAACACACCATAGTCTCTTGATGCTACACAAAAAAAATCTCAGGAATGTACCCCAGGAACCTGAAGTATGACCTCTGTTCAAAGATGTTTTGCCGTGTTCCTTCTTGCTTGTAAAGCAAGCATGCCACACTTCCTTTGGTTATTGCAAAACAGCAGTAAAAGGGATGTACTTCTGCAACTCACTAATTTGGCTTCCAACTCAAAGTAGAGGAATGCCAGTTCTCAGAGACTGCAAATCTTGCCTGAGATAACCTTCAAAGAAAGGCTCCTGCAGCCTTTCCCTGGCAGAACACACTTTTGGTCTATTTCAAGATTCAGACCTTACCGTTTTAGATCTCATACCTATCAGGATGTTAAGAAAAGGGTTTCCTGCAGCTGTCTTTTAATAGCAGCAGCCATGTTCTTTAGTAAAATAAATAATCCTGAAAAGAGCAAAGCCATATTAACTCCTGAACTGAGTTTCTTGAAGGACTTTGACTAGTCACTAGTAGGGTCCTGCAGGGCTCATCCTCAACCAGTTCTCTTCATCATTAATGACCTGGACGCAGGACTCAAAGGAATACTAACTTTGGGGAGAGCACTAAACTGGGAGGAGCTGTCAACTCACTCAAGGTTAGGGAGGCCCTGCAGAGACACCTGGACAAAATAGGGAGATGTGCAATCACCAAGCATACGGAGTTTAACAAGGGCCAGTCCTGGATTCTGTGCCTGGGGTGGGGCAATCCTGCTTGTGTGTATAGACTGGGGAATGCAAGGCTGGAGAGCAGCACTGTGGAAAGGGACCTGGGCATCCTGGTCAATGAAAAAATGAACATGAGTCAGCAGTGCCCTGGCAGCCAGGAGGGCTACCAGTGTCCTGGGAGCATCAGGCACAGCATCACGAGCCGGGCAAGGGAGGGGATTGTCCCACTCTGCTCTGCACTGGGGCAGCCTCACCTTGAAAATTGCAGTTTTGGGTGCCACGATATAAGAAAGATATAAAGCTATTAGAGAATACCCAAAGGAGGCCATGAGGATGGTGAAGGCTCTGGAGGGGAAGCTGTACGGGGAGCAGCCGAGGTCATTTGGTCTGTTCGGCCTTGAGAAGAGGAGAGTGAGGGGACACCTCATTGCAGTTACAACTTCCTCATGAGGGGAAGAGGAGAGGCAGACACTGATCTCCTCTCTGCAGTGACCAGTGACAGGACCTGAGGGAATGGCCTGAAGTTGTGTAAGGGAGGTTTAGGTTGGATATTAGGAAAAAGCTCTTCACCCAGTGGGTGGCTGGGCACTGGAACAGGCTCCCCAGGGAAGTGGTCACAGCACCAACCCTGACAGAGTTCAAGAAGCGTTTGGACAATGCTCTCAGGCACCTGGGGCGATTCTTGGGGTGACCTGCACAGGGCCAGGAATTGCAATTGATCCTGATGGGTCTCTTCCAGCTCAGTGTATTCTGTGAGTCTATGAATCCTAACCCCAAACCTCATTTCTAAAACCAAATATCTATATAAACATGAATTACACACTTTGAAGCACAGAAGTCTTAAAAGAAAAACAGTTCTTAATTGTCAGAGAGACAAAAATTTAGGCAGCAGGACACTTTTTGTATCAAAAAACCATGGCCACCATTGAAGTTAAAAGCAAGGGAAGGTGAGATAAGCAGCATGATGACAGTCGTAGCATTCTGTAGCATTCATTGTATCTCCATCATTTAGCAGTCTAGAGAGCATCTCTCTCACATGTATTCTGAATACTTAGAACAAACAAAATAAATCTAACAGACTTGAGAAACTGAATTGCACTGGATAAGAAGCAGGCAATTCCTTACTAAAGGTATTCATTTTCTTTGTAAATGAATCACTCAGCCCAATCAGCACAATTGCTGTCATATGCAGATTAATGTGTCATTTAACTTCCAGAATGCTACAGACCTCAGCTGGGAAATTAATCTCTTCTCTGTTTCTGATCATCACGCAGAGTTAGCAGAGCAAATGCCTTTTGTTGGTACTGAACAAGACTGACAAGCTGGAACTATGGTCAGTGCAACAGAGCACTGCTGACAGATGAGACACTGCCCAGTGCCCGTTGCTAAGGATCCACAGAACAGCCACCGTTAGCTCTTGGCTGTCTTTCATCGCCCAAAATCAGTGGATTAAAATCAAAGATTCACTTACTAAGTAGCTGTGCTCGTAAGAGCAACTCCAATGAATAGCTACAGATGCATATAAAAACAGACTGCTTCTAGAGCATCTTTGAGCATCTAGAGATTTCTGTATTCCAAATAGTTAAAAAACTATCACTCAATAAATGCATTTATCTTGATAGTCTTGTTATCTTCTGTCTCTTTATTACTCTATTCTTGACATAGAAGATAAGAATCAATAAGCACAGGTTATAGTGCTGGTCTCCATCAGCTTTGTATTAATCAGTCTGCTGGGCAAGGTATCAGTAGACCACTACTACGGCTTCTTATATTTCTCACTGTAACAAATAGTGTCAGGCTTATTTGCTGTATCAATTTACATAATGCAATCAAGCCTATCATATTCACTAGGTCTAATGTGATGCTTTACTGCACTCAACAACCTTGATTATTGGGGTGTCCTGTGTAGAGCCAGGACTTGGACTCTGTGATTCTGATGGGTCCCTTCCAGCTCAGCAGATTCTACAATTCTATGAACCTCTTATCATGCCAAAGGCTAGTCATCCTTATTTTATCGTGTTTCTTTTTCTTACAATTTTTGTCAAATTAACAGGATTTCCTTAAATTTATGAAAATGCATCTTACCTTTCCTCATATCATATACTGGTCTGAGAACAAGCTGGTTTCTGAAGAGCAAATGAGTGAAAACAGGCTGTAACTCCTGCTTCAGAAGTTCTCTATCGTGGCTCTAGAGGCCAAGAGCTGCTCACAGCAGTTGAAAGAAATTAACAGCCACCTGGGTAGTGTAAAGGCTTGTGGCTGATAATCACAATCAGTTCTCAGCCTTGCCTGGAGAAAATTTGTCTGGTGTTAACTCTTGCCATCCAACACTTTGCAAGCCCCTTGCACTCTCTTTTTATAAGGCCTCACTCCTTATAAGCACATCACAACTCACTGTGAAACTCACCCATGGGTGACAAATTTTCAGGCAATATTATTATTGTCCTGATTATAGGCCAGTTGTGACAGGACTGTATGCCCCAGCATGAGCAGAAGATAGAAATAAATATTTAGCTGAATGTAAAGAAACTTTTTCCTATCAAGTGCAAACAATACACTATTAAAGAGAGAAAGGATATTGGCACAGTTTTCTAATAAGCAGTGACAGCTTGTATATAACAGCTCTTCTGCAGATTCAGGCAGCAAATTGATTTACGCTGTTTAGTGTTTTTGTGTAATGGTGTACCTACATACTCTACCTTGGGAAAGTGCTGTCTCTGGTATTCAGATCACCCTCACTGACACTCCAGAAGTCTGTGTAGAGCTATGATAGAAATAATCAACAGATACGTGTTCAGTACTTAACACTGAGTACTTACTTTCTGGCAGCTCTCGATGAATTCATCTATGGTAACTACTCCATCTTTGTTTTTGTCCATTTTCTGTTTAAAAAAAAAAAAGAAAAAGAAGAAGAATGTATGGGAATTGGGTTTGTGTGGCCAGGCTTTGGTAGCAGGGGGGCTACAGAGGTGGCTTCTGTGAGAAGCTGCCAGAGGCTTTTCTTCCCCTATGTGCAGCAGAGCCAATGCCAGCCAGCTCCAGGACAGACCTCCTGCTGGCCAAGGCTGAGCCCATCAGGAATGATACTCTTTTGAACACTTTGCTATATTTCCTCTCCCCTGTGCAGTTGACGGGGCAGTGAGAGAGAGGCTTTGGTGGGTGCCTGGCATCCAGACAGGGTCAAACCTCTACAGTGTGTTTCTTCTCCTGAATTCCTGGGTAAAACAAGTCCTTTTCATTATTCATTTCAGTTACATGTCGGCCCAGGAACAACCAGTCCAAAAGTCACAGTAAGTGATATACTGGACTATGCTTAAAGAGCTTGTTGAAAAAACAGGATGTAATGAGTAGATCTGAGAAACTTGGGATGGAACCACAGAGAATAAAAAGGATTACAGAATTGGAAGGATATGCAAAACTGTTATAGCAATGAAAATCTTTCTGTACCTGCTCACAGAGCAGTCTTGTTGACTTCTATGTTACCCGACCTACCTGGAAAAATGTTTCCACATGTTGTCTAGGTGCATCTTCCTTGAGAACAGGATAAGTGCATTTCCCCATCATATCATATATTGCTTTCATGATATCAAGCATTTCCTGAAGAGGAAAAAACTTATGTTTCTGCAATGTAATGTGCGTTGTAGACACTGCTTTAACTCAGAACACATAAATAATTTTTAGGATTTGCATTTTAGAATAAAATTTTGAAATTCACCTGTTAGTTTTTGACTGAACAGCTTCAAGAAGGAACTACTTAATTCCCAGAAATTCTAGCATCTGATTTCAGCTTTCATAGATGTATGATTTTAATTTTAAATGGTTTTAATACGTGAAAATTCATTGATTGTGGGAAGAATCTCCCAATGTCTTATGAATAAAAATTAAAAGGAAAATAAGTTCTGTAACAGCAAGTGAATGGCCAAAGCACATCAGCTTCTTAAAACTTGTTTTCCCCAGAGAAAATCAAAACACCCATGCACACACCTGCACTTATGCAGAGTCCTCCTTTTATATCAAAGTCTTTGAATTTTATTAAGAGTGGCTTGTGAAAATTTTAATAATTCCAAAAATAAGTCATCTGCAGTATGCTAAGAAATTATTCTTTAGATTACCCTTTCATAATGATCCTGAAGTGTTTCCTAAAAGTGTAAAATTATAATTGTAATTTATATATTTGCATAAATCCCACCTAAAAAAAACCTCCATATATTTTGATGAAAGCACTCATTTAGTCCCACTGTAATTTAAGTATATGTTTGAATCCTTGCAGAATAAAAGAGGTAGGAATCTTTATAAATTCTGTTTCAAGTAGAAATTATTAGAAGTAGTTTCATAAAATAAGTAACAATTATTGTCCACATACTTAATTCATTTTTGTCCAAATATCCTATGAATCTATTCTAGGGACTGTATAGGTTGAAGCCAACCATTTCTGTACATGAAGAATTCTGAACTTTTACAATTTCTGTAAAGATTTTCCCCTTTAAATGTTCATATATGCATTTAAAATGAGATAATTTCTTTAATTTTCAGCGTGTCTAACTTCATAATATCTGATAATTTGTTAACACGCTTAATTTGAAAATGAAACCATTCTTCTTTCAATGCAGGACTTACCTTTACAACCTTTGCTTTCAGTGGCTACAGTAAGAAGTAGACCTTACCTCTTTAGTTATATATCCATCCTTATTTATATCATATAAATTGAAAGCCCAGTTCAGTTTCTCCTGTACTGTCCCTCGGAGTAAAATTGAGAGACCCATAACAAAATCCTAAATAGACAAAAAGTCTTGGTCAGTTTGGAATTGGGCAGTTTTTCACAAACACTCAGAAATCCAGAATAATGCATTTGTCAGAAGTCTGGAAAGATGGGTTGTTCCAATTTTTTTTTGCTTCACTGACTGTGTTAATGATTGCTGGATTAACAATCTAAGAACTATTTCCTATACTCATAATTAATAAGTAAATTGAGTAATTTTCTATAAAGTAAACCATCATTTACCATTAGTGGTTGTATCCTCTGAAATGCCTAATGTTGCACCTAAGCAGTTCCTGTTGAAGTTAATACCAGGAAAAAGCAATCCCCATGGTTTAATGGTCCAAGAAAAGCTTAAGTGGCAGTTAGATTAATCTATGCACAGGAGATCAATTTGGGGAGAACTATGTACTAAGGAACATTAAATTCTTGTAAAATCTGTACCTTGTTAAAGTGGATTATGTGGTTCCCAGATCTCTGATATCAATCTGCTGCAGTCAACAATTCAAACTTCATGTATGATGCTGCACACCTCAATTCTTACTGCTTTTATTGGATGTATGATAGGGAATAGTAAATATATTACGTGTCCACGTACCATCTTAATGTTTCTGTGACCCACCAATGCTCTATTGCTACAGAGCTATTGCACAGAAATGAATCAGAAGGCTTTTGAGATTATTTATATGTAGTATTTGGTTATAGATTTTTGTTCATAATAAACACTCTTTTGACAGCACAAACCTCATTTACATTTAGTGAGCATCTTCCAGATTGGAGAAAATATTAACTCCCATCACTTCTCTTCTGTATTTCTTAGCATGTTAATGTTTTGTAAACAATAGCTTTCTTCTTCCCTAACCATCTCCTCCACCTCTTTTTATTTGATAAGCATATGAACCCATAACTATATGAAATTGACTTCATAATAGGCTGAGCAGAATATGGCAAGTGCTTATATTTAAATGTGCCTTTCTACATTGCTGGCAATGACATACAGGAAGTCTTAGAGTAACATTAAAGCAAAGACAATAAAAGCTGACCTATTTCTTACTTGCACCAGCAAGGTTTTGCATTTTCTCTAACACAGGAACAATGGAAAAGTCTACACTGAGGTTAGACATGAATTACAAAGGTCTGGCATACCACACAGTCAAATGAGTATACCTGATACACTGAAGTACACACAGATATCACGGCCTCAGATGGTCTAGTAGGCACAGACAGCTCTTCAGTCTTTTTAACAATTCAGTTGGCATGCTCTGGGTTTTCTTAGTCTGTCACAAATTTCTGTCTTATTGGTATATGTGCCCTTTGGGGTAAATACATGAATCTTGAAAGAATTTTGCTCATCTTGTTTTGTCTAATGCTTGTCATTGTCTTGTCAATGACTAATTGAGGGTCACAAGGTTAAATCTCCAAACAGCTCTTTAACAATGTACTATTAAGCATTAAAACGTTCAAGAAATTCAGAACAGATTTGATCACATTACAGCATTAACAATTAACCTTTTTAATTCAGTACCATGTTTTCAAATCTTTTCTACACTGTTTTACATTCTTGATGCAGCTTCTTCTGAAGTCCTGTGTTAAGGTCCCCAGGTGCATTATTCTCTTAGATTATATGTAAGAATTCTGAATTTATTTTTAATTTGGGACAGCAATATTTGTGAATTTATTTTATCTAAAATACATCCATTTTTCTTTTCCTGTTCAATTCTCTTTCTTCCTTTCTGTGATGTTAGCTGGCTTCCTGGAATCATTTATATCCCCATTTCCAAGGCTACCCTTCTGTCATTGATTTTAAAAATAAAACCCTTTACTTTATATTGTTTTTCATGAGACTGGGTGTTCTTAAAAAGCAGAGACAACTCAAAAGCCTTCTGGGTATGTGATCTAAACATTGCAGCAGTGAGTCATCTCCTTCCATATTGCATCAACATGTCTTGGGATCACACATAGTTCAAGTGCACTGCTTTTGTCTGAGTGTTGTGCAGGAGTCATCTCAGGAACAACAGAAAGGATTTATTGTAATAGGAAGTTGTGATGAGTTGGATAATGACCAGCTAGATGGGATGTCTTTTCCACATACTTTCAAGCAATTGAAGAACATATAATAGAATCATACAGAAATAGAGTATCTGATTCAATGGATATAGGCCAAATCCACAGGGTATTTTGGGCAAGAGCCTTGACCGGGAAAATGCTCTGCATGGTGGGAGGCAATGTGTGTGTCAGGAGCAGTGTAGCCATTCTAGCTGTTAAGCTGAAAATCCAGTGCAGAAAGCCACAGTGAAACAGCAGCACAGAGGGAAGCAGCTAAACCCAGCGAGCAGCTGCCCATCTTTATGCACATTACCAACAACACAGTGATGCACGAATCAGGCACAGCATTTAGCAAAGAGCATGAATACAAGTCCCCATTACAGTATTAGAGTACCCAGATGCTGTTTTCTGGCCTGGTTTAGACATCTAATTTCTAGAGAGGGAAGAATTCTACTTTTAGAGCCTGTTTATTTTTTAAGAAAATTTCACCATACTCAGATACGCTGCCCACTGAGAGGGATGGTCCTGCTCAGCTGAGCACCTAATGGGGAGGGTGACAAAGGAGCCTAAAACAGGAGGTCTGGGCTGAGACTCAGCTCGAGGTTTGGTCTTTCTTCAGTCTGTGACAGTGAAGTTAGAAGCACAAAAGTCTCTGCCTTGGTACTTGCCTTTGCTCCTTTCCACAGCTTCCTGTTTGTAACTTGCCAGTTTCCTGCAGAGCATGCTAATACCTGTTCAGACCTCCTTCTGTGCCTAATTTTGATTCTTCAAGAAAGGGGGATGTCTCACTGAAGGGTTGCAAAATGCAGCATCATTGCACCTGTATCAGAGCCTCTGTGCACTCAGAGCCTGCTGACATTTCTGTTCTGCACTACAGCTGTAGAGAGTGTCTGGTTGTGATCAGGGATGAACTTGTATTTGTGGGGTTTTTTTCAGCAGTGATTAATTATCTCATAGAGAGGTTGTTGATGACTTTCTGATCGCTTTATCGCTCAGTAAATCTTTGGGGATAACTAGTTCATTAATAAATTATTTAACAAGCTTATTAGTGGGCTGTCTCAAATCCATAGGAAAGCTTAAAATTATTCCACCTGGTCATGTGCTCCTTTATGTCTTTTTCAAGGCCAGAAGTAGGTAGGCAGGAACCTAAATCCATTTTTAAATTTAGATTTTAGGATTTTGCAAAGGAATCAAATGATGTCACAGAAGTGGTGGAGCCCTGGTATGTGTAAAACAAAGGTTACAGAGGAGGAACTGCTGCTAAAAGGAAATGCATTTCTTTGTAGCTACTTTAAATCAGATGATGTTAAAAGGCTTATGAGATCACCATTGTACTGAGAAAAATTAGCTCATTTCCTACATGACATGGACAAACATCTTTGTGTTGGACTCACAGAATTATGCTTGTGAGCCTCATGAAATTCAACAAGGCCAAGTTCAAGGTCCTGCACCTGGGTCAGGGCAATCCCAAGCTCTAATACAGTCTGGGCAGAGAATGGATTTAGAGCAGCCCTGAGGAAAAGGACTTGGGGATACTGATTGATGACAAACTCAACATGAACCAGCAATGTGCACTTGCAGCCCAGAAAGCCAACCATGACCGGGGCTGCATCAAATGAAACGTGATCAGCAGGTCAAGGAAGGTGATTCTGCCCCTCTTCTCTGCTCTCATGAGACCCCACCTGGAATACTGCATCCAGCTCAGGGGCCGAAGGCAATGGACCTGCTGGAACAAGTCCAGAGGACTGGAGCATCTATGCTACGAAGACAGGCTGAGAGAGTTGGGCTCATTCAGCCTGGAGAAGACTCCAGGGACACCTTAGAACACCTCCCATTACCTAAAGAGGGCCTACAAGAGAGCTGGGAAGGGACTCTACACAAGGACATGTAGGGATAGGACAAGGAGAATGGCTTTAAACTGGCAGAGAGTAGGTTTAAATTATCTATTAGGAAGAAATTCTTCACTGTGAGGATGGTGAGGCACTGGAACAGGTTGCCCAGAGAAGCTGTGGATGCTCTGTTCCTGGAAGTGCTTAAGGTCATATTGGATGGGGCTTCAGGCAACCTGGTCTAGTGGGAGGTGTCCCTGCCATGGGTTGGAACTGGATGATCTTCAAGGTCCCTTCCAATCCAAGGCATTCGATGATTCTATGGCTCATTTAACTGCTGCCCTCATAATACTGCCCTGGACACTACTTTTATTATTAGTGAAATATGAAATTGTGTTTGATCTTAAGAACTGTACTTCCCTACAGAAGAAAATTAGCACGCTTGCTAATTTATTAACCAATATACGTTTGGTTTTGATTAAATATGACAGAAATCTTTAAACACTTCCATTGTGTTTGGGCACAGCGTTGTGCTTTAAGGCACTGAGAATTAGTGGGATTATTGAATGACTTTCAGCAAGGTCACATTTAGAGTAGCCTTAATCTGCATCTACAACAAACGAAGGATACTGATTTGGATATTTTCATGTGTGTGCAATGAGCTTTACCTTTGACCATGTGTCCAAAGCTCATTAGCCTCCATTTTTCTGGCTGTTCAAACAGCTTTGAGGCCAGATCTTAATTTTGGCTCAGTGACAATATAGATGCAGCAAATGAAAACCTTGCTTTTATATCTGTCTCTGCCTAATGGAAAAAAGAGCTTCATTAATATGCCCAATTGCTGAGTCACTGGGTCTTCAGAAACTCTGTCCTCATATTAAAGCAAAACTAGTTCACATAACTAATGAAATAAAATAGTCTCAAAATTAATACAATCATGGGATAAGGAGAGATAAATTCAAGCACCTAGTTTTATAAGTTTGTTTTTTATACTACATAAATCCTTCACTTAGAGATCCTGGCTCTTACCAAAGATCATACAGATTTAGAGATGACAAAACTCTAAGGACACAGCAATCTCACCATGCAATCTCACTAAGAAATGTCAATTGAGGTGTGCATTTAAGTTGTGCTCAGCTCTAACACTTCATTGTTGATGGTTGAAAATTTGAGGAAAAAAGAGGAAAAAGCTAAAGCAAATTCTCTCTTTTTACCCACAGCTCCAGCTACCACTGCTTCATGGAAAATTGAGAGTGCAATACAAAAGAAAGTCATTCTTACCTTCAAAAGAATTTTGCTACCATTTTTTTTACACAGAAGATAGCCAGAGTGTTTTTATCATAGGTAATTACGTTAAATTGTATTTAGTCCTACAATTTGATATAGAAGGTACTTTGGAAAGAATGATTATTTGTTCTCCAAACTTTTAAATTACTCCCTCTCTACCTTTTGAGATGTTTACTTTTGTTGTTTTTCTAATGGAAATTAGAAAACTAGAATAAAGATTGGAATAGAAAGAATATGGCACAGTTGCACCTAGGATTAAAAGGAGCAGGAAAAAAATTAGATGATTGTATTTTGCACATTTCACAGTATTTCTTTCACATTTTGCAGCTATTTTCATGTGATTACAAAAAAAAACCCCATACATTTTTAACTTCAGGAGGATTCTTTTAGAATGCTATCATACAGTTTGTAACTATAATGTTGCTACAAGGACACAGAAGTGAGAATATTTTGACAGCAGTAGAGTTATGCTGCATTCACAATTAGTGCAAATAATATCAAAGTCTGGATCACTCATGCCTGCCTTGATATTGAACAAAAATAAGCTAGAAATGTCTGTTTGAGCAATGAAAAAAAAGCACTGCTGCTTTTATTTTCCTGATTTATTTTATTCCAAAGTCCTTTTTTAGTGCACAAACCTGCACTCCGAGATAATCAAAACCCTTAAGAAGGGCTCCAAATACAGCACATTTCTAAAGGCTTTCTGAGATACAAATGTCAACAAATCGACCAGAAAAGGTACAAAAGCTTTTTTTTTGTTACCATTCTTTTTAGTGATAACAGCAGAAATACTTTACAACTACTGATTCTAAAAATCCTTTTTCTCAATGTGAAAGAGGGGAAGTTTAGTTTAGATATACAGAAGAAATTCTTTACTGGTAGACTGGTGAGGCACTGGCACAAGTTGCCCAGAGAAGTTGTGGATGCCCCATCCCTGGAAGTGTTCAAGGCCAGGTTGGATAAAGCAGCTTGTCTACTAGGAGGTGTTCCTGTCCATGGCAGGGGGTTTGGAACTGGGTGATCTTTAATATCTGTTCCAATCCAAACCATTCTATGATTTTCTGTGATTTGACCAGAAGGGTCCTAGCAGATTTATGCATAGAAGACATGAATAAAACCTCCATTCCTGCTCCTAGTTTCACACAGATCCCTTTTTCACACAGACTTCATCTGCCTCGAAAAAGGTAGATAGGGTTCATGGATTTTTTTAAATAAATGCAAATAATGATCAAAAAATTGTCTGATTATAGTCTTAGTTTAGGGTACAGATTCCTGATCACAGAGCACCTGACTCACATGTCTTCTTCCTATTACATCAATTCATTATTTTTACAAAAAAAAATCTGTCAGACCTCACAACACCATTCAGTAAAATAAATCATAAAAACATGACAGGACATTTCAATAAATTTAAAGTGAGTGTATTTATCTCAAACATATCAAAAGTTGTAAGGAAATAATTCGTTCATTATAATCAAAACCAAAGAAAACATGACAAAACAAATCCTTTTGCAAATGAACTGACTTTTTTTTTTTTTTTTAATTCTATAGCTTAAAATATTGTCTCCTTTGCAGTATTTTGTACACCCTGTTCTCATCTACACCATTGCAGTAAGGTCCCTTTTTTCCATATTATATTGTGTGGATGACATCAGCTTTAGCACGGAAAGGCAGAATGGGGAAAACAGAATAGTTAAATGGAGGAAGAATGAATTTCCAACTCTTGTGCTTGCAAAAACATTTGTTTTAAAGCCTTTTTCTAGAACTTTCTGGAAACTAAGTATGAAAAATCCTATTTTGGCCGAGTCATCCCCACACCATTAGTTGTAGTTCAGAGACCTTGTAAAGACAGAGAGGAAGAACTGTTTTAGGTAACTTGTGTTTAAATTGGGTTACCTTTTAAATGGACAAGTTTTTAAAAATATTATGTAGTAGCACAGTCTGAGTTACCATTATGAAATATACAATTGTAAAACGACTTTTGTTATTACATTGGAAAAACTTGAAACTTGAGTCACATAAGCTAAATTTTCTCTAATGTGAGCCAGGCACCAACTGTACTTCATTACAAGGAACGGCAAAATATTCAATTTTATAGAACTAAGCAACGGCATCACTTACCTCAAAACTTACAGATCCATTGTGATCAGTATCAAATGCATTAAACAGAAAATGTGCATATGTTGTGGAATCTAAAATTTAAAGCAGAAAAAAATAATTCACAGTAAGCACATCTTATTTACTGATACCTGAGGAGTTAGCAAAGATGACATGTTATTGTACTCTGAAACAACCTGTTTTAACAGGAACACTGACTGTGACAGGGATCTATCTCATATGCTTGAAATGAAGGATGTGTTCATTTGTTCCTGTTAAATGAGGGAAACAGACACTACCCTCACTGTATCAGTTTTGCTCTGGACACAGACCTGTTTCCCCGGTTGAAGCTGATCTGGGCAGAAAGCTGATGCTGCTATCGGGTCCGATGCTCACCCACAGCTGAGAGGAACTCCTCTCCTGAGAAACAGATTCTTAAAGCTGGCTTGCTGCTGAATTCCCATGATTGCGGTATTAGGGATTGGAAAAACTGGCTGTGACTCACTAAATGGTCAGTAAGACTCTGAAATATGACCTTAAACAATGATCCCTTCACTATTTGCATACCTTCCAAACCTCCTCCTCAGTGCATATTGACTCATTTCAGAAACAAAAGGCGGTATGAATATAAATCTGTCAAGACTGTAATTTTTGTAAAGATCCATCTTTCTATTTCCACTGAATGCCTTCTGAAAGGCACAACCTGCTCCAGGAGTAATATATTGCAAAGAGAGAGTACTTATCCAGAGAATGCCCTGTGGATCTGAGGTACAAGTTGCTGGGGTTAAGGGAAGTCAGCTGTCCTCAGTGTTTTTCCCTCCCTCAAAATCATGCAAATTAATGTAGAATGAGAGTTTGTTTACTTTTAATACTCATTTTTCTCTTTCTATTTCATATGTTTACCTTAATTTTAGGTTAATTAACATTAACCTCACAAATTATTAATAAAGGGCAAAGTGTTATGAAATCAGTGTCCTCTTTGCAGAACAAACTTCTCCCTATTATGGAAAAACATGATCAGTGCTGAAATGCCATTTTCCAATTTCTTGGCACTAAACTATTTTATCTTTTATATCAATGCTGCAAACCTTTATTTTTCACAGCCCAAAATACTGTTTTGTATTAAACTGAGCAATAGTCTTGGGACACTCACCTCAAATGCCACCTTGACTCCGAGAAACCAAATATACCAAAACTCAAAGCTTTGTGCTTCACAGGTTCAAACCTGATATTTGTAAGAAAATTCTCTAGTCTTGCTTCAACATGTTAATTTTGTATGATGTGAAATAATCATAACAAGAAAAACCTACAATCTTTAAACCCCGTCTGTTAACACATTTTCAGAGAATTAAATCCCCACCACCTCTATTTGAGAGAGTCATTCATTCTTCCACATATCCAGTCACCACTGTAATTGCTTAAGCACAGCTTGGCAGGAACCTTCACACTTTAACTGAAAAATGTAAATTTGTTGACTATAGTTTATATTTAGCATTTTAATAGTCATGTTTTCTATAATCTACTGAGACTTCTGTTGTGCAATAGACTATATTATGCAAATCATCTTCAGAACAAAACACGTTATAGAGGTATAATTACTGTAAAATAAATTTTAAATACCCTCCTATTCTCTTGGCACTCATTTCTTAAAAAAATCTGAAATAATCCTGGTTATTTTCTGTAGATATAGAGAAAACACAATGGTACTTTATTTTTGTTGCCCATACATGATACAATATGCTACTTTTTTTGTATGGTGGTATACAAAAAAAAAAGTTTCTAGTTGAAGAATATTTTTTTCTGGTAACTCCTCTGAAAAAAAATAAATCAAAAACCTTTTTCCGAGTTGATTTTTGAAGCAATTCTGGTCTTAAATTTTGCCTTCAAAACCACAGCAGGATGAGGCAAGTTAGTCTTCTAGAGTGATTAGTCTTATTCCTCCTTTTGGTTTCCCCCCTAAATCTTGAACTTTATTCATTTTAGACAAAATCTTAACTTTTTAAATTAAATATAGTCTCTTTCCAAGGATCTGATATCATAACTAGTAGGCTAGTTTGCTCTTTTAACAGGCTGAGATAGGAACAGATATTAAATCAGAATTCCCTTGAAAAACACCATCACGGCCTTTTAAATGTCAGAGACAAAAAATGATAATCATTATACGTGGAAGAGTATGGCTTATCAAACTACGAGCACGATCTATTTTGTTCAGAAGTGATGAAGGAGTGTAATAATTATTCGATGTGTGGATTCTTATCTATGACCTGCCTGGCTGAAGAAAAATCCCAAGTTTTATTTCAGGTGATCCACTGCATAAATGCAGGGGCTGTATTCATTCACCTGTATGGCAGTGAATCTAAAAAGAAGTTACTGGAGTGCCCTTTCTGGCATGGAAAGCTTTTTACAAAGCTACTTTTGACTTTTAAAATACATTGCTTTTACTGCAATCCAGTGTCATCTCCTTTCCTTTGTTACTCTTGTGGCCCCTTGTCCTATTTGCAATCCTCATGTACCTTGTCCTGGACAGTCTTGGAAGTTGCTTGAGGAAGTGACTTGGTCGATGACATTGAAAACTTTATTTGGTTGCCCTGAAGCTTGAAATCTTACAGACATAATTTTGTTTGTTCAGATATGAATTGTCATAATGATATATCATGTTGTACCTGTTTTTTCATCACGCAGACAGTTGGAGTACAGATCTACATGTTTTAATTTGGGGACAACTTTCAAGATTCTTTTTTCCTCTTTAATATTGGGACATACATAAAATCATTATTCTAAGCACAACTGAAATTTAAAAGCCCCAGCTGGACACATTATTTTGACAAGACATTCAAAGATTTAAGAACCCAGTCTGGCTTCTTAACTAGACAGTCAGCTGCAGTTCTCACCTCCTTCTCCAAAGGATGCCACTGCCCTAAGTGCCAGAGGAGGAAGAGAAGGATCAGCGTTAACTTGAGGAATAGGGGGAGAAACTAGGCATTCAGTATATATCCATTTTAACTACATTAATAATTTTTCTTCTCTGTAACAATTAGATCTGGACTAATAAAGATTGGTCTTTTAAGATTACATTTACTCTCACAATATGTTTTGACTTTACTTTTAGAACAGGCGTGGTTTCTCTTTGCCCATAAAAAATGCTGGGTGTAACAGTAGGAAATAAGATAGGGGTTTTTTTATTAAGTGTAGTAAAGGTATAGTAAATCGCATAGAGAGAGTTTTTTCATTATCCAGGGTAAATACAAAATAGAGTATTTCAAACTGTAATTGTTAGCTTGGTCTAAAAGTCTACATATAGAAACAAACACTAGGCAGGTCAACCCTTCTAGCCTTTTATTCATCTCTATTGAGTGTGCCTACTTCTTAAGGATTTCAGAGATGGTAATCCATACTGAAAGCTGCTCTTTACCTTCTAGGTCTTTATTCAAAATAAAACTAATGGGGAGATATTTTGTTCCTACCTATTAATATGGGTTTTTAAATAAAAAATGAAAAGAAGGAGTTCTGAACAGTCTCAGAGAAATACACAAATCTCAAGTGCTCTGGGAGAAGTCGAAGAGGTGGGATTGAAGGGTTGTAGGAAAATATAAAGAGGGGTAACTAAGTAGCAAACACAAGAGCAAAAAAAAGAGGAAAAAATTCAAAATGAAAGAAATCTGAGGTTCAAGGAAAAGAAACCTGTCACACATTTTTGTGTTAGCTTCATTGGACTACAAGATAATGGAAATAAAAAATTACAAAACTCCTGGAATTTCAATTGATTGAAATCCAGGTTAGCATTTAAGAAGAGAAACCCCACAGAATTAAAGTGGGGTTATGCTATTGATATTAGAGGGTACCTGCAGTACCTCCTACAGTTCCTCCAACTGTGAAAGGGTTTTTTGAGTAAGAGAATGGGCAAGAATTTTTAGAAACATTAAAGAGAAATAACCTACTCAGAGAAACTTGTTTTTCAAAGGTATCCAAGCACCGGCAGTAACTTCATAACAGAAGACTGGATTTTTGTAGATATCATTGCATTTCATTCAGAAATATATACTTAAAAATGTGTCCAAGCTTCAAGGAAGTACCCTGTGAGTTCAGGCAGAGCTTGAGGCAACAATCTTGTTAATTTGAACAACAGGCTCTTTTGTCAGACTTAGGTACCAACAGACGTACTTTAGTACTAATTATGTCTGCCAAGTACTCACCTCCCTGTGGAAAGAACTGAGAGTAAATCTCTTTGAAGGTTTCTTCATTGACAACACCACTGGGGCATTCCTGGAAAAAAAGTAAATGACAAGAAATGAATACCATCCAATCTGGTTTAGTCAGCTCATGAGACCATCCACAACATGTGTGTGACTGACAGTTCAACATGTGTGACTTCGCACTCTCAACCAAATATTAATGCACATTTTCACACTGAGGTATCTTCCTAAAGAATTCCTATGAGACAAAAATTCCTTCTGTGCCGTGGATCTCAACTTCATTTGAGACCTGAGTGACACACGTGAGCAGCAGCCACACTGCTGCAGTGAGAGGAGCTGTTGGGGTCACCTGTGGGCCATGGGTGGTGGCTCCCTCAGCTGCAATCAGCATTTGCACGGTATGGAAATCAAGCAGGAATGTGAACACTTCGATGTTACTGATAGAACACTCAGTCATACTCTACTGGAAGAGTTATATTCAATGAATTCAAAAGACCCTGCCACTGAAGATCTTATTCAAGCCCTGCAGATTCTTTTGCATCTTCACATCATTTTCAAAATCTGAAACATGTAAGAAGAATAAGTAGGAAATGTTGGAACACAGTGACTACAAAGAAAATGAAAGGAAGTGAAGGAGAAGAATAAAGGTGATTAAACCAATGACTTTACAAAAATGATGTATGCAAAGAGGTAGGAAAAGCAGAAGGAATACTGTAATTGTTTACTAAGTCACACATAAACATCCGAGACCGGAGAGCTGATTTCTAGTCCTGAATTTGCCAGACTGAGCAGAAGACTTTGGGCAATGCACTTAATTCCTTTTTTGCCTTAATTCCTTCTTTATCACAAAGAGGGGGGAAAAAAGCATGGTATGCTCTTTAAAAGGAAAGGACTTTTAGAAACAAAGGAAAACAAGAAAATGCAAGTTAAGTTTTAAGGTTCATACATTTATATATATTTTTTTGTCTATTGTCATGCTATTTAGACTGAGGAGTCAAAACATACGTGCTCCTAAACTCAGGAAACTAAATAGCTTGAAATGGAGATAAAGAGCAGTATCACATCCTTTACCAGTGTAATAACAACTGTTCCTGTGAGAATAAATAGTACTCCAATTAGATCAAATAAGTACCACTGCAATATTCATAGTTCTGGCACCTTCTGCTAAGAAACAAATAGTGTAAACTTTCTAACTGAGATACAAATGCACCATCTGAGAAATGTATGTCAAATCTGTAGGTCTATTATTATTATGTCACTTATCCTTAGCTAAATCAGCTTTTCATCATAACTAAGTATATGCAAACATACAGTTAGAAATAATTATGTTTGATCAAACAGGCAGACAAACAGCTGTGTCAGAGATACACATACAAAACTATTTGTCCCTGGGCACAGAGGCTGTCACCAATGGAGGCAGAGTTGTAGCACAGGTGTCTGTAAGATGAGATGAATACTGACTGCTGGGCCACACTGCCTTTGGAACCAAAGCCTGTGGGGAATGGGAGGAACAGTGAAATGAATCCCTACCCTTCACTGGGTAAAGAGCAACCCATAACTGAGAAGGCATCTCTCTGTCTGTCATGTCTTTTGGTATGAGGGCATTCTAAAACATCTCTCTCTCTCTTTACCAGCTTCCCAAAAAGACTGTAGTCAGATAGGCCACTGTCTCTGTGGTTCCTAGCAGGTTTACAGTCGGTTTCCCAAGTAACAAGCAATAGGACAAGAGGAAATGGCCTCAAGTTGCCCCAGGGGAGGTTATGATTGGATATTAGGGAAAATTTCTTCACTGAAAGGGTTGTGAAGCATTGGAACAGGCTGTCCAGGGAAGTGGTTGAGTCACGATCCCTGAAAATATTTAAAAGCGTGTAGGTGTGGCATTTTGGGACATGGTTTAGTTGTGGATTTGGCAGTGCTGGGTAAATGGCTGGACTTGATGACCTCAGACATCTTTTTCAACCCTGATGATTCTATGATGTTGTGATTCTACTAGGCTGCTTGGCTTTGTGAAGCCTTCTGGAGTTGTATAAGTGCATGCAGAAGAGCAGTATTTTTACTTGGATTCAAAGTACAATAAAGAAAATATTAGTGAATTCTTCAGATACCGAAATAATATTATAGTTATTCAATGTAGAAAATACAACAAAATTATTTCACAATTTCCTCTTCCAACCATACACTGGTATATGATCTAAGTCAATCCCAGACCTGCAGGAGGAAAAATAAACAGCCTTTCCCCTGAGATGGTTGTGAGTGTGAAAGAGTAATGCAGTGGCAAAAAGAAGCAGTGGCTTCTCTATGTTCTGCAGGTAATTTTTTTTCAGACAAGAGAAAAAGAAGATAGGCACATTTTGAAGGAATTAAAGAGAAAACCTGTATATTTGAATTTGTACAGGTGAGATATTGCCTTTTTTTTCCCTGAGAAGCTTAATAAATAATGAATGACAAAATGTACATTTAAGTTCGTCTAACTCTCTGACTTATTAACATGTAAAGCATTTTTTTCCCCTTTTCCTTGGATGACACAGACATTCAAACTATACTCGTTTTGCAAAGAATGCTCTCTCCTTTTTTACAGGAAATGCCAGCAAGTCCAACTCTGTCAGTGCTTAGTCTGAAGCTGTGAAGACCGAGTCCCGTTTCCTGACTGCATTTAAATGTTGTGATGTTAGAGGTGAATTAAGGATACTCTGCAAAAATCTATACGATTTATTATTTGTTAGCTCAAAATAAGCTGGCAGCCTTTGTTATTAGAGAAATACATGATCTACTTACCTCCTTTAAAGGCAGTCCTTCTTTTTCTGTCACTTAATAAGCTCTGGTTTCACCATACTGTTTGAAAGAATCATTGCTTGAAAAGGCAACCTACTTTCAGATAATTATATATTGGCAGAGCCAGGAATGACATCTTGAGTTTCTCTAGCGTGTCCCTCTGTAGTTTCCTCTGTTCTTTGCCACAGCATTACCAGTAACACTTTACCTTCTCCATCCTTGAAGGTCTGTAGGAATGGTGTCTTAAGGACATTCATTAAAAATCTGAGATGCTGGCCAATTATACTTACCAGAAATATCAGCTCAAACTTTTCTTTCTTTAGCATGCATCTTTCCTCTGAGACTCTACATGACAGGGAACACTTCTGATCTTGAATAATTTCATTCTAAAAATATATGTGGCCAACATGATTTACCTCCATGACTGTACTTTTCTTGACTCCTAAATCTGTCTTTATTGTGTTTATCAGGAGATTTGTGCAGTTCAGGGAAAGAGATTAAATACTGTAATTGTTAAGTATGCCCCATGGTTTTATGTCAAGCTATTTCTGACTTTTTCCACTGTACCAACTATAATTAAAAAAATCCACCTAACCTTTCATTAAACTCTTATAAAAGAGAGGAAAATAATTAAAGAGTTTGAAAAAAAAAAAAGTGAGGCTTATTTAAAAAATTTCCTATATTCTTTCTTTCCTTGATCTGAATAAAATTTATTTTGTTACAGCAAATTTCTGTTTGACAATCTTTTAAAATTGCATTAATGTATTAGATTGTCCTTCTCTAGAATAGAAAGGAGGGAATGTTCATCTTGAGCTGAGTCTAGTTCTCTCTCTTTTAAAGAGAAAATAATATAAACTGACAGAAAGAAGAGACAGAGTATATTCCGCCTTTTGATGATCTCTCTTGCTTGCAATTTTGCTGCTGGGAAATTACACCTCCAGCACATGGTCTTATGAACCACTCCAAACCCTGTAAATTATTTACAAGCCTCATACTGTCTAAGCTGTCTCTCCTTCAGTATTTTTAAAAAGACTGCAGTAGGTGATTCTTCTTTACTGCCTAATCAACATCCTCCTCAGACAAGAGGAAAACCAAGAAGACACAAAAAAGGAGAAATAATGAAATGTAGAAAAGAGAATGAAGGAGAAACAAAGTTCAGACATTTGTCTGCATAACAAACAATTTTGAATGATGGATAAAGCTGGAACTTTGGCAACTTTGAATATATTTTAAACTTTTGCATGACAGGTTTCCATCCCATGCTTCATCTGCTGTCAGTTTTCATACTGCTTCATTTTAGATACATGTTCATGTCCATTGATTTAATTATCAATAACTCATAATATTTTCTCTTTTTGCATGTACTTCTATTCTGACCGCAAATTTGAATTTCCCATGAACACAAAACTTAATGGAAGAACATAGTGTGCACATATGTCAAAACTAATGCTACCAAAACTCTCAAAACCTAAACTCACAGTGGCTTTTCACAGACCCATCCAGTTCCTAATTTTTCCATTTGAGCATGATAGAGCTTTGAACAGAACAACATGAGCATTTAACAAATGGCCTTGATTTAATTACATAATCTAGGCCAAATAATAACAAAATCTGTGCCATCCGGCACGTCATGAAGTTCAACAAGAATTTCTGTATTCTGTATCTGGGAAGAAATTTGCCCTTGCCCCAGCACCAGCTGTGAAATGACTGAACTCAGCACTGCCAAACAGGATGTGGGGGTACAGGGGTGCTGAGGGTGAGCCAGCAAAACATTTTTATGACATATGAGATAAACTACCTACTGGGACAAGGCCAGCAGGATGAGGAGTTATTCTCTCTCTCTTTGCTTGGGACAGTCTCGGGGCCCTCCAGGGATATTTGCTGTATCTAATGTTCCGCTACTTCTAAAACCTAGCCTTGCTGATGATTTTCATTTTTTTTCAGAAAAGTGAGCTAAATTACAATTTAAACAATTCACATGGGTTGCAATACCAAATTAATTTCTCCCACTAAGAAATACAATTAGTATTTTTGGACTAAACATCTAGCTTCATTCAGAAAAGAATTATATGTATTTGGTGTTTGATCAGTGCACATTGATTTGCATATAGCCTGTGTCAAGACATCAGTGGCTGCGTAGCAAAATTACTCAGCAAAAGTACCAGCAAACCATTAGCCAATTTTTTATCAGATAGAAGCATTTTGTTCATGTGGCTACAGTAATGCATTATATTGGCAAAATTTGTATTTGAAATGTGCAGTGGGTTCTTTAGGCTTATAGAAAAATTATCACAAGGGAACTCAGATGATCTGAAGATTCATTTGGTGAAGTATTTAAGCATTATATAAATTATCTGGAACAATCCTCCTCCAAAGCAAAACGTGTGTCAAAAGTGGTACATATAAGAAACTCAGGTACAAGCACTCTCCCTGGGGATGGAAAAGATAATGACTTTGGTGAAACATGTTTATCATGTTCTCATATGCCTTGGGAGAAGAGAAACAATAAAAACATAAATCTTGCTCTGAAAGGTGACACAGACACTGACATATTGGTATCAATATGACTTTTACCTTGAAGACTTTTGCCAGGACAAAGGCATTGACCAGGCGTTGTGCTGCAGCAGATGAGCTAAGCAGGTATCTGTCATACAGGTACAGAACTGGATCCAAACCCAACTAGTTCTATAAATCTTATCAACTGTCACTCTCAAGACCTAAAGATAGATCTCTGACCCTCAATAGCCTCTATATGTTTTTCCAGTTCACTTTGGATAACGTTTTGCTTCCCAATGTTGCTGTCCAGGCACCAGCTCTGTAGCCTTTTTGCAATCCGTAGGCTGATTGCACAAAGGAGGGTAAGTAGTTAAAAAAGCAGAAGGGTGAGGGTGGGAGAAAAAGTTCTCTCAAGCTCTATTTCACATAGTGCCTGTTTGGAAGAACAGGTCTATCAACTCCCCTTCAAATCCCCACATCTCAAAATCTTTTTCAGATCTTGATCTTTTCTTCCCTTCTTGAAGCTCCTTCCCAGATAACCTTTAATGAGGCTATCACCAAATAGTACCCCATATGTCAGACAGAACAGTCCAAGATCAGACCAAGAAGGCATCAGATAGATGCAAATTTCATGTCAGACAGATCCAAAATCCCAGCTCGCTTTTAAGAATTGCCACATTCTGTGAAAGGCATGAAAGAATTTATTTCCCAATACTCCTGCATTTTCACTCTGTCAGATCTTGTCCTGTGCTGTTTCTGTAGCATAACTCAGAGAAAGAATGCAGAGAGAGAAACTTTTCCCAGAAAAAAGGAGGTGTAATTCAAGATGGGCAGCATTAAGCAGTGTGATAACATCATGTTGTTTTGATAGCATACATGCTCATGGCTAACAGGAAAAGTCAGTGTTCCCTCAGCAACTGCAACACTCATGGGACATGAGAAAGGGGTGATCTTAAGTTGGCAAGCAGAAGCAGTGTTGGAAACATATTAATTGGACATTAAAGAAAACAATTGAAAGATTATATAAGTAAGCATGTATGCTTATAAGTTATATTTTTACTAGGTGTTTTATTTAATTGCAAATAAGTAATGGTACCAGATAATGTCCTCATGTGGACCTGCACATGCAAAATGTTAGGAGACATTTATACACTAAATAAATCTAAAAATCCCATGGCCTGTGGACACAGGAAGAAGAGAATTCAATGCCTGCTGCACCTCATTGCTCCAGGACCAATGCAGAAATTGGATTTTACAGTTTTACTATGCCTTGCAGCTTTGAAATTTTGCTAGTACCCAGATAATAATTTAGTCATGTCTGCAGACCACTGAATGTACTTCAAGCAGTGTAGAAAACAAAACCAGAATTTAATACGACACTAAACTTGTTTATATTTCATTTATACTTAATAATAACTGTTTATATTTTGTAAGTATGATGCTTCTGGCATTTTCACAGAATCACAGAATATACTGAGTTGGAAGAGACCCACAAGGATCATCAAACTCCTGGCCCTGCACAGCACAATCCCCAAGAGTCACACCATGTGCCTGAGAGCATTGTCCAAATGCTTCTTGAACTCTGCCAGGCTTGGTGCTGTGAGCACTTGGAAGGGAGCCTGTTGCAGTGCCCAACCACCCTCTGGGTCAAAAGCCTTTTCCTAATATCCGACCCAAAACCCCCTGACACAACTTCAGGCCATTCCCTTGGGTTCTGTCACTGTTCATCACAGAAAAGAGATCAGTGTCTGCACCTCCACTTCCCTTCACAAGTGAGTTGTAGACTGAAACAGGGATCCATGTAGTAGTGACATATTTGCTAAATCTCTCTCTCTCTCTCCCCTTTTCCCCCCACCCTCCTTCTTTCTCTCTTTACCCCACAGTTACTGTTAAATAAAATCCATACTACTGACTTTGGCACATTGTTCTTACTTGCACAGTAATTTAGACAGAGGCATCTCTTTTAATTGGATCTTAAGAGCCCAGGTGCCAGAAATCGGAGAAACTGGTCTCTAGAAGCAGTCACTGGGCATCTGAGCCCCATATCTAAGTCTGGCTGCTGGAGGGATCTGCACCTGTGTGTATATGTGTGTGTGCACATGTATGTATGTACGAAAGTATTTGCATTAGTGGACCTCCATCCTGCTCAGCCACAGAGGGGAGCAGGATGAGGCTGTTGGTGCTGCCTGTGTTTGTGTGACTGCTCTGTGCACCTGCCTGTGACCCGTGTGCTTGGCCGTGTGTACAGGCACACGTGATGTATCTATGTGCTCTGTGTGCATGTGCCTTCTGGAAATACACCTTCAGCCTCTGCTGGATGGATCTGGGGCATGGCAGCATCCTCTTCTCTCTCATGCTGTTGAATCTGATACTTCCCCCTAAGAAATGTAATTATTTCATTTCTTTTATTTAATAAATGTCTATAATTCAATACATTCATTCATCAGTACTGTAGCCATTTTACTTGGGAATACTTTTAGAATTAAAGATGTATTTACCAAATACCAACAGGGCTAAACTGAAACTTTGACCTACCTTAGAGCTGCATGCCGAGAATAAATAAGTTTGTAATTTATTGTAAATTAAAAACCAAATAAATTTGTAATTTTGTAACTCATTTCTCTGTAGTAAATACAAATAAACTTGTCCATGTTATATTCATCAGGAATATATTTCATTGCCTATTTATTTTGAAGCAAGTGTGAGTATGATTAATTTTCTGTCCTGAAAGTACTCTTGGAATACAGGGTTTACTTTCGATACTGGTTTATTTCAGTAAAAACACAGAACACATATCAGAAATTATCTTTGTGAAAAGGGGCTGGGTGGAATTTCTGGAGTTCTGGTCACACTACTGGCCATAGAAAAAACACCAAGAGCAGGGTAAATATCCTGCAGCTGCTAATAAAAGTGAACATATTCTAGCAGGACTTCAAAGTAGATTATGCAAACAAAATGAGGTTTCTGGGGGAGAGAAGGTTTTGAAGTCATTAAAGAGAAAACAAGTGTAGTATAAAGAATATCTCAAAAGATATGCTTAAAAGACACGCCATGCACTAGCCTGTGAAGCTGCCTCAGAAAACTAATTCAGAGAAAAACCTCTCTCTTGAAATATTTGAAATGTGGCTGAGCAAAGCACTAGATATTAAGAATAGAAAAAATAACCTGGGTTCAGACAGTTCAAAAGATCTTTTCTATCACTACAGATTTTCAGAAATCAGAAATCACAGACAACCATATTTATGCTCCTTTTCTTTTTTTTCCTTTTCTCTAAATACTTCTAAAAGAATAAATAACAGAAGATTATGTAGGGAGAAGAGAGCCGCTGCTTTCCTGCTGTAGATATCCCCAAGAGAGCAACAAATTCACAGAAGTAGAAATATAAGCATTATCCATTAGGTGTTGATAAAATTTCAAGGGGTTGCTTCAGCTATGAACTAAAAGGAAAAACCCATGTCTTTGCAATCTATTCTAGACAGGCATTTCTCTGATCAGCTTCTTTGAACTGGTGCCTTCTGGACTGCTGCATTGTCAGTATTTGGGCTTCTGCATTTAAACACCTCTTTTTGAAACTACCTGAATGAGAGATTCCTTTGTATAGATTTATCATTCAAGATGTCAGCACATCAAATGGGAGCTTTGAGAAAGTTTTTAGGAAACCAGTGCACGTATGAGATAATTGCAGTGACTACAGAAGAGATGCCAGCTTTGGCTCTTTTGATCAAGCAATTATATTATTCACCCAACTCTGTGTTCTCCTTGAGCTTTGCTGTTTGCCTACTGTAAAAGCCAGTTTGTCAAAGGGCTGGGAGGATGATTGGCAGGACAGCATCTCAAACTACTCACAAAGGATGACAATTTGTTTTATTCTATCTTTATGCCTATCATTTTGGGGTCTGCCCAGGCCTGTGCTATAATGGAACAAGTCCAGACCTTTCTTCTGCAAGGCTGTTGAAGGAGCTGCTGGTTCATTATCAAGAAACATGCAGAGAAAAGAAGAAGAGCAGAGGCTGCTGTAGAAGAGATGGGTAAAGGAAAATTTTGAATATGTGTGCACCGGGTGCCCAGTCAACAGTACTGGCCGCCAAACAGGCTCAAAGCCTTTCCTACTTTGTAGGAGAGTTGAGTGTCCCAGTATATTCACGTGTGTAAGACACGTGAAGATACTCAGAGAGGAGAAATTGTAAAAGCACAAAATACAAGGTGGTGTAGGGTTTTTAATTTTTATTTATTACACTACTGGAAATTAGTTTTTATGAAAAATTTAACTCCAAGGCCAGTATTAATATGCTTTTCATCTGTGAAATATTTTCCTCACTATGTGTAACAATATATATTATACACATGAATTTGTTTATAACAACCTATTTCTAGTGTGATAGATTTTCACTCATTTTCTCTAATAAATAACCTATGTTCAACTCAGTTATATTGAAAACCACTGGTGTTTTTAACTTCAATTTTCACTTCTATATTTTGTGTTATCAGGAAAGGGACAGCTATTAATTTAACCTCCTATCTATTGAAATTGAACTAGTTCTTAGTTTTCTTGGCTTTTTATTTGGTTTCTCGTGTTAGTTTTCTCGGGAGTGTGCTTTAAAAAAATCACTTTCAGAGCACCTATTCTTTATTGAAAAAAATTTGGTGTTCATTTTTAGAAATAACTTCATATGGTTATATATGCCATCATATAGAAAGATGTAACAAAAAAAGTGATGAACGATGAAATATGCGTAAACAAAATTATATCTCGGATCAGGTTTATTTACTTCAAGAGGGCCAAAAAATACTTCCCTAAGACAGTCTGCTATTGTTTTCATTTATTGCAGAATCAGTCCTTATAGATAAGAACACTAAAGAACATACTCTAGTCTTGCATTCTTGAATATAGTTGTGAGCCCAGAGAGCTAATAGTGATGGTGGGAAAGAAAAATTTTCTCCAGTCTTTATAGAAGCTATATGGGGTGAAAGACATACAGAGTAATACAAAAGGATGGTGCTTTTTCAGAAATGGTTAGGGATGGTTACCTCAGAAAATCTTCTGTCCCTACTCTTAAGTCTTCCTATGAATTTGCCTATTTGGTTACCAGTGTAAAGCTCAAGCTGTTTTATAAGACTCAAAATAAAGGAGACCCAAACAGAGTGCCCTAATTACTGGGAGTAAAGGGACAACTTTCCTTTCAATCTTTCCTCTCTGACTTAAAGTACAGTAAGATTACTTCAGCTAAAGACTCACAGGGGGAACACCTCAGGTTGTTGCATTTTCATGTCTGTCACAGGAGCTGTAAACTCATTTTATAGCTCAGTGACAACAGTCTACATTTCTAGGAACGTTGTGGCAGTCTTTATTTGACAGCATCAGTCTCCATTGACATCCATTGGTGAAATATGTGTAAAAACTCCTTCCAAGCTTTGTGTCATCAGGTAAAACACAGAACTTCTTGCTTTTACTTAGCCACCTGTAGAAGAGTTACAATAATATTTCCCTATGGCACAGCAAAGATGTACTACATTTTAAGTCTTCCACTGGAGGATACTCTAATGAACAAAAGCCTCTTCCCACCCCCTACTTGCTATGGCAGTTTCAGAGGAAAACAAGCAGAAATAAAGGAACTAGCTCACATCCAGCATGTGCAGCTTCACACAGTAAATAACAATCAACACTTTGGCCGCTTCCACAACTCAGCAGGCAAGGTGCCAGCAAATGCTTTTAATCAGTGCCATTCTTTGTTTAGCAATGCCCACTAACTAGTGCTAGTGAAATTTTTAGTTTCTTATTATTAGCACTGGCAGTAAAACAACAGTAAACAACACGACTAAAGATTTGAAATTAAAAGCTCTCCCAAAAGCTCGATACACCGAACTTCATGGATGAGTCCCTGGCATCTGAATGGTGCTTACTGCTTCTGTCCTTACTTGTCACTGCAGGAGGGCATTTACAATCCTGACTTGACAAATAGGCAGGAAATATAATTAAACTAAATGCAAGCAGAAGCTATACTTCAGCAGTGCAGCTTGTTGTAAACACTTTGGCAAACAAAAGGTGCTCATCCACTTGGGAAAAGCTGTGTTTAGGTGAGCACTGCTTTGGTGACTTGCCTTTCACACATTCCCACGTGAGTTCTTTTGATCAAGCCCCTTCAGATCAGCTGAAATCCTAGGTGAGAGGAGGAGGAATAGCTCCATATTAGCAAGTGCTGGTCCCTTGGGTGTACTCCATTAGACCCACTCAAGAGATTCTCTTGTGCAGCAAGAACAGTTCTCTTGCAGCATGGGGAACATTACCAGTCCCTAAAAGCTATATTTTAAGGTAGGTCAATTCCCTACTCTAAAACCATGGAGGCATTTATTTTGCTTTTCTTACATGAGGGAGATGGTGCTTTTGTTTATTCTAAAAGCTCAATGCATCCTTGAAGAGTCAGAGATTCAGTGAGGAAGAAGTTGTACCAACAACCTTCTGCTAAATGTTAGTGGACTTGTGCCATCTTTACATAGCCTTATCTGAAAATAGAAAAGCCTGAATTTAGAACAAGGTATTTATGAAGCAGACTCAGCATGTTGGGGGTGAAAAAATATTCTGTATCCTGTCTCAAATGCTGATATGATTTTTTTTTTGTGCTCATCAATCAACTGGTGTTGATTCTAAGTACTGACCTCAAACCAAATTTTTTATTTTAAAAATGAAGTAAGAACACTAAGTTTTGTGTTCCTGAGATGGATGTCTGAATGAAAGACAGTCAGGCTGAAAGTGTGTCCTAAGTCATGCTATAGCAGTACTTTTCAGAGTGGTTGTTCTTTGTTTCTTTCAAAGATGTGCAATGGTAAAGGCTGACAGGTCAATATTTGGTTAGTGCTAAATACAATGAAAAGACCAAGGAATTTCACTGCCTACAGCCTCCTGCCAGTTTTCAGAAATGGCAAAGAACAAAATTCAATGGAGACTGGTTTAGAACTGAAAATCAAACACTGTGCTCATTATTTATATTTTATATGGTAATACATTTACCCTTTAACAAAGGTTTTTGCTTTCCCCACTACTAACAACATTTTATCTCAGGAGAAGGGCCCCAGCAGTGCAAACAGAAGAACAAATGTGCTTACCTGCATAAATATTTATAAAACTGATCCTGACATTAGCATAAGTTGGAGCTGATTCACCAAGTACAGTGGGGAAAATCAGACACAATTGAGGCAGTGATGTGTATGAGGCTGCTGTGGGTGAGAGAGAGATGTGATCTGTGGGAAGAAATGCTTCTTCCCTGCCCACACAGTGAGGTCAATATGCCTCATCCTGGAGGATCTCTGGCACTCAATGTCTGACACAAGGTCCCCCCCGTGTATGAAAACCTCACTGTCACATCCGTGCTTGCCCAGTCCACCAGGACTGACATTTTTATTTTATTCTGTCGCCCAAAGGGCTCCCCAGAGTGCAGGTCCATGATAAGGAGAAAATACTTAGCCATAAGAGCTCTCCTGTTCATGGTGATCATGGAAGGGCCAGAGAGGGCTTTGCAGCCATACATCTAAATCCTTTTGAGAAGGAGGAGTGAACAGCTCCGTAAGATAGGGGAGGATGTACCATTACTGCTTACAAAAGAGATATTATTCCTATAACTCAGTAAAAGACATGAGAAAAGCATCAGAATGGAATTTGAAGTTTAGCAAGGAATATGAACTGATAAATCTTTTAGCACAGCAAAAAATTGAAATAAACATATAAATCTCCTTTAGACTGTTCTGAAACTTTCCTTTTCTCATATGTGGATACTTGTCACATTGCTTTTGGCAGCATATCTCAAATTTGTATCATAAGTCAAATCATTGGAACTGAATACTTAAATAAACCAGTATAAATGGTGCTTGATTTTTGCTGGCATATTTTCATGAAAACATGAACAGCATAGAGAAATAAAAAAGGAGAAGGCATTTCCCAGTTAAAACAGGTAACAAGAAGAATAAAAAGAGATAACTGGAGAATCAGATACATATAAAAAAGAGTCATCTATGAATCAGTTCAGGCCTAAAAAAGAGATTTCATTTCTCACAGTTGTATCATTCCTTATGGAGGTACATTGAGGCTGAAATTGCAGGACATAAAAACTTCTTGCATAGTCTGCTAAGTTTATGGCACATAAACTTTGCCTTTGTTCCATAACTGCAGATATTTGAGAACAGAATAAGAAATTAAGGCTGTTATAACTTAGGCTCTATTACAGGAGGTGGTACTATGCCTCTTTTTCAGTGAAGTAGACTATTGACTTGGTAGCCTGTGCATCAAAATTCAGTGCTTAATGCTGACATTTTAAGTCACGAGCAAAATCATAATCATGGTGTTGTTCTGATACTTGTAATTGCTCGAAGATAGTATGTCAGATACAAACACTGCTATATTCAGCCACTGAGAGTTCACTTTCGAAAGTTGTTCTTCTTTTTTGTGAGGCTACTGTGAAGCTGGTCACAGTGTCAGAGATGCATAAATGGAGTGTGTAAATAATTGTTAGAAATACATAAAGTGCACATAAAATGCTTTCTAGATCAGTGTTTTTTCAGGCAGGAGTTTACTGAGATCTCTATTTGACAGATACAGAGCTTGACCAATGAAGGGTAAAGCATCTCCCTCAAATACACTGCCCACAGAACACACATTTCACTTTTAACACCAAGGAATTCAGTGTTCATTTTTCTCTCCTCTAGGGATGAACTTTGCTATCTCCAGCTCCTGGGAAAGTTCAGTTTCCCACAGCCACCAGCCCCCCCACTGGTACTTCCCACTTTGTTCCCAGGACGTGTTTGAGGAGGCTTTGATCAATGGCTGAGAAGCAATCTCTCCGATAGCCAGGAACCCTCTGAAAGGTTTGGCTGTCAGACCAGAGACATTAAATTAGGCAGCTGTCAATGTGGAGCCCACGCAGGCTCTGAAGCACTGGTATAATGCTCTCAGGCAACCCAGAAGGCTTTTTAGTGTGATAGTTAAGGCCTTTAAAGGTGTGTGGCAGTTAATAAGCCTGCCAGAGAGCAAAAAAGGTTGGAGTCTTTAGACTTTTAGTTTCATGCTGTGTTTACTGAATCATGCTGTCTTCTGAGTTATTGGCTCCTATTTCTTCTCTGACACTCACCGTATCGAAGATCTTTTAAGAATATTTCACAACGGAATTCATTGGGTTGAATGAATTCCATTACTTGAAAGCTAATATGAGAATCATTCACATAATTGGAGGGAAGAGCAACTGCACAAATGTCCAGCTGATCTAAAGAATACAAGCTCTGTCAGACACTTTCACTCAAAGGTAAATGCAGGTTGACCCAAGACTTGTAATAAACTTCCCTGACATTGAAAGACTTGACCTTGAGACTTTGTCACTTGTGATTTGCTGTTTCATTTGAAGATTTACCAGTGTTTATTTTTAGCACAGATGTAGATCTAAAGACATTTGTAAACAGAAATTAATTCTGTTGAAAGAAAAGAATTTTTTCTGTTTCATTTATTTCTGACAAAACTTGCATGTTGCTAATTTTGTTCACATTGATCAAAAATTTAAAGTAGAAAAAAATATAAAGATCCAAAATAATTTGGAAATTCCTGGGATCCATGACAGAACCTTGAGTCCAGAACAAATAAGATTTATCTATCAAGTCCATAGGACCCAAATGGTTGAACTGCACGACTGTGAAGTTTCACCAGCAGGTTATTTCCTCTCCTCTCATTTTGCAGGCTTAGGATCCCCACCTGAAAATGTGTACGTCCACTTGCTGTTTCAGAATTGCAGGGAAACAGAGAGACCACTTAGTACAAGATTTAATACAGAATTACAACATTTTGTATAAAAATTCTTTGAAAGTAAGAAAATTGGTAGCAAGAAAGCCAGGTAGAGGGATTTTTGAATGCTGCTGTCTCAACTGATAAATATTATCACTGAACCTTTTTATGTTAAGCTGTGTGTTATAAAGTACAATGTTTATAGCAGTTACAGTTAATATGCATCTCACCTCAGGAAGAAAAGGGGACAGACAGAGAAAGGAGAATAAGAGGTGTCTCCTTACTAAATTTTTAACTTCCAACATCATCAGAGCTGCATTGCACCAAACATTATTTCTCTAGTGTTGGTGATTACCCAGAAACCAAAATCCAACAATTGCCCATAACTCAAATACCGGGCTCTGTACTGCTTAGTCCAGATGCTGCAAAAACATAACTGCAGTGAGCTGTAGCCAAAGACAACATTTGGCTGCTCGTATTCTAGTACATAAACATTTATATTCCAAACTGATGCACATAAAAGCTCATGTGGTAGAAAACAGCTCTACCAGCAGATGAGTTACACTGAGCATCTGGCTGGTAGAGCAGAAGGTCTGTACTGTGCTTCAAGTGTCAACCTGGCACTTGTGAGCCCCAGTGAGAGCACACCAGAGCACAGGACAGGGTACTGCCAATTCCAAATAGGAGGGGCTCACAAGCACACAGAGCAATACAATTCCACTAGAATTTAATATTGACTTTTTTTTTCTTTTTTTTTCTTTTTTTTTCTTCACAAAGACAATCTTTAGAGGCATTTGGTGCTCTGTGCTGCTATTAATACTGGGTACTTAAAATCACAGTCTTTTTGTATGTTTCTTAATTAGAGACTTGGCATCTACCTTTTTCAGAGATAATTCATGAGCAAGCAGACACTATTATGAAGACAGTCCTTGGTAAGCTAGATGACATTTTTTCCCTAGTGAACACGATGTGAAGTATCTCCGTGCAAGTCCTGAGATGAATAGAAGTATAGGGACTGAGTTCATTACTAACTTTCAGAAAGAAGATTTCAGTCTCTGCCAGTAACTGTGAGACTAATTGAAACAAGTATTGCTGCTGAACACATTACTATCTGTAAATTTGTGACAACTGACAACTATACTCTAGGTCTGTCAAAATGTACTTCCAAATTATTTTTACTTGATACATTTTTGAAATATTTCAAGTCTCTTTACTAACATTTGAAGGAAATACACGATGAATGTAGGCATTATTTATTGCTCAGTTTGCGAAAAGATTTTCACATAGCCTTGTTTGAAATATGGAAGAGTTCCCTCCAAGGCTGTAGTAAATGAATGCCAGGGCTTTTGTAAAATAATAACAAAATTTTTCATTGGCAAGGGCTGGTTATTTTAAAGTTTTTCTTCAGTCATCTAAAGTTGAGAAAACAATTGATCTCAAGCACAACAGGAAAACAAGAACTCAATTTAAAAAAGGAAGATTTGAGCTATGTGCATTATACATGTCTACTGAAACCCTAGAGAGAAAAAGAAGATTTACAGAAATCTGTCTATTGACTGCACAGAGGGAACTGTGAAAATCTTTTAACAAACTGAGCAGTAAATAATGCTTACATTCATTATCTGGCTTCTAGGTTTACTTGCTTGAACTTCATTATGCTGTTGTATATTGTTTAGTTTATTAAGACAAACAAGTCACAGGAGTTTTCTAACATGGGAGATGTTTATCTTCAGTTTGAATTACTACTATCTGATTTTCTAGCAAGATTCAGAACTACTTTTTTTTTTTTCTATTTTATTGGCATTTCTATGCCCCAAATTTAGCAGGTTTATATGCATGAGGCACCACCTGTTCAGCTGCCATCACTATGTCTATCTGAAAAGACAAGTTGTTGGTACTTCTTTGTTCGTACAGCCTCTTCATGTCCACAACACTGATGTTCAAGCACTGCTTTGTGCAGAGGGGTCAGCACCTCTGCAAAAGCTTTCAGCACAATGGGAATGTCTCGTGCACTGATGCCCAGCAGAGATCCCATTTGATATTCAGAGTCACAGAGGGATGTAGCTCAAATGGTTTTAGTATTGATTTATGTTAGCCAAGAAAACCAGGTAGGAACCTTTAACTGATCTATAGTTTTCTTCTAGGCCCTCTTTTGTTTGGTCAGAAATTCTGCATCTGGAAAGAACCTACTCTGGCTAAGACTGCATGCTGTGAAGCCCTAAGACTTGTACAGTCATCAGATCTCGAGGAAAAGCAACTGCACCGACTGCTGGTCAAATGAAAACTCTTCCTTGCTTGTACTAGGGCTCCACATGGGAGGGTGAAAATCATATTTAAGCTCTAAGCTACTTCACTTACAAGAACAAGCTTTGGAGGACTGATGTAAGGGGCAAAATACTCTTGCACCAGTGCCACTTCCACTCATGTTCAGTTTGGGGTTTTTCCTCTCTGTTCTGGTCTGTATTAATCTTGAATCTGCATTTACTCATTGCAATACTAACATACAGGTTCAGTATAGAATTGAATGGGATCACAATGAACTGAAGACATCCTCTTGTCTCTGGGAGACAGGTGACACTGCCAATTCAGAGAAAGCTGATCCAAGCTAAAATATTACTTCTTGTAGCATGAAAGCCTCTGTTTCATAATATACGTTCCAGAGATATAAACTAAGAGGATTATGTTGTCATTGTCCCCTGTCATGCTTTAGAACAGGTGGAAAAGGTCAAGTAAGAAAGCAAGAAAAATGGAATGGAGTTTCAAAATCTCTGTTTTGGATCATCACAGAGGTATTTTAACTCTTTGCGATGCCCATTTTTTAATCTCTTTTATAGTCAAACATCCCTTGTCAGTACAAGATTTCAGTTTGTACTAAATAATTTCTAATCAAGACATTGATTATCTTAGAAGATACATTTGAAAGACAAAAGTGAAAGACAGAACTGTACATCTCTATTTGCCATAGATCAGAGGCTGTGCAAATAGCATAGCCATAAAGATAAAAGCCATCCATGTGTAGGACACTAAGATACGTTTCTCATACCTTCTTTCTTACCAAGTCAGTTCCAATTGCAGTGAAAAAAACAACTGTATTTAGTTTCTAGAATATCATGCATACAAATACATCAGAAAAGTTAAATCTTACTGAAAACTTTAACTCTGGTACTCAAAATTACATTGAGGTGTTTCAGCTTTTGCACAAGTTAGTGCATATCCTGCAAAATGCATGGTATATACTCAAATTTCATCTTCATTATGGAACAAAAAATTGCAGTAGAAAAGTGTTTTATACAGTAAAAATTATTTGTATGCAGTGTACCAACTCAGTTCTGCTTTTCTAAATCTCAATTACTTTTATAAAATTTATAATTTTCCTTTTCCTTTTTAAAACTCGAATTACATGGGAAAATGTTCAAACACAAAACTAAAATGCTTTAGACAATCAATAAATGAGCTTTATCACCTCTAAAACTAGCTTCCATTAAACTTTCTGTGAGACTTAAAAATGCCACACACCATCAAATCATAACTGAAATATGAAAATTTCAGAATAAGTTATCATATTTTGACTTACGCACATAGATGGGTAGTGTGATGAGGGAACAGATCTTTGTGTTGTAACATTGTCAGATTTATTTTCTTACTATCATTCTTTGTCTCATTTGAAAAAGGGAAGTGTCTTAGAAATGCCATTTTCCCAATAAGTGTCAAAAGTATGGAGCTGCCTATTTAAAGCTCCAGTATATGTCCACAGACATTCTTATGCATGTATGACTTCAATTTATGTTTTTTCTCTGATATACAGCCAGGTAAGATAAATGTTCATGAAAAATCCTTTCAGTTTCTGGAAAAATCTAGCAGTTTCCCAACACAGGATTCTACAGAAATTTTTAAAGAATAATCAACCGAAATGAAAAGATTATTAACATTTAAATTTAGCAGAGGAGCATCTTTTGTGCAGCAAAAGCATTATCTAGGTATTTTTAAAATTGACGTTTTTAGAACTGGGAGAGATCTATCAATGGACAGAAGAGAAAGAAAGACCACATGTTGAGTCCATGCTTGATAGTCTGTACAATTTATTGTGAAGTACCACTTGTACTAGGACTGCCACAGAGCCATTGGTTTGAAAGGTTAATGACTACAGCAATCACAATTTCAATTTACAAGAAATGGAATGACAGGAAGCCAACTACAAATTGGAAACGTCCCACTGTGATGGCAGCTGAGCAACAATTCATCAACAGCACAGGAATACTGTAAAGCCAGAGTTCTGGGGACAACCTTTTGAGCCTGAGAAGGGCTTAGGACTTATATTAAGCTCATTTTTCAAGGATAGTATAGAAGCTTAAAAATGGCTAAATTACCTAATATAGACATCAGCTCTCCCATGATAATTTTCCTTATAATAGTTGTTAGGTCATCTGAAGGTGCTTATCCCACTTCCTTAGGTTTTCTTTAGTGTGTCCCCTCTTCCATTTTAAATGCTGACTTTGAGTTCTACCAAAACAACCATTGTCCCAAAAGTATTTCAATAGACTTTGAGCATTCCCTGCAATTATACTCTACCTCTTGCTTACTCAGAGCATCAGCTCTACTACAGTGTGATCTGAGACTTTCGAAAGTTTTCAGGTGTTTATGCACACACAAAGATGCTCTGTGAGACCCTGTGCTCCTTCTGCCTGAATTTTGCATGTAATTTGTGTACAGTGGAAAATCAAATGGATGATAATAAATTAACCTTGGTAATCATCAACACTACATAAATACAAGTGTATTTTGCTGCTTTCTCATCTGAAGTCAGTCAGAACTACATGTAAGCAATTTGACGTCATAAATAACAAAAAACTGGAGGTAAGCTGCAAAAAGTTCTGTTCATCCCTATCTCAGAACGGACATCCTAAAACTCGACAGGATTCAGGGAAATAAGCAGGCTGGAGTGAGATTCTACAGACAAAAGCTTTTCAATTAGTACTAATGTGCTGTAGGATGCTGCTAATTTCACCTAACAGGACCACAACATCAGCAGAACTACAGTAACTTAAGTTCATGCTTTAATTCATCTTGCTTTATATACTTAAATTATTGAAGAGAGAGTAAGACAGGCAAATATCAGGTGAAAACCATAAAGCACAGAGGTAGGATCTGCACAAGTTTTGATGGCGTCATGTTAAATATGTGTACCTGCGTGTTTCATTAAATCTCTTCAGTAGTTTCCTTTCTTAGTGGAATGATTAAACAGAATATCACAGATTCAGAGAATGGCTGGGGTTGGAAGGGGTCTCTGGAGATATCTGGTTCCACACTCCTGAGTATGCAGGCCTACCTGAAGCAGGATTGCCAGGGCCATGTCAGAGAAATAACTTTTGGATATCTTCAAGCAGGAAGGTGACACAAACCCAATGGGCAACCTGTGCTGGTGGTCAGTCACCCTCACAGTGAAAAGGGTTTTCTGATGTACAGAGGGAACATCCTGTGTTTCACTTTGTGCCTATTGCCTCTGGTCCTGGCACTGGGCACTACTGAAAAGAGCCTGGCTCCACCTTCTTTACACCCTCCCTTCAGATATTTAGAGATGCTGGTAAGATCCCTGCTGAGCTTTCTCTTCTCCAGACTGATCAGCCTCAGCTCTCCCAGCCTTTCCTCAGGGGAGAGATGCTCTACTCCCTTAGACATGTTTGTGACCCTTTGCTGGACTCTCTCCAGTATGTCAATATTTTTGTTTTACTGGAGAGCCCAGAACAGGCCACAGCACTTCAGATGTGGCCTCACCAGGGCTGAGTGAGGGAAGGGCTGGTGTGGCCTCCCAGTGCTGCCTCGACCTGCTGGAAATGCCTTGCCTAAAGTAGAACAGGGTACCATTTGCTGCCTTCGCCGCATAGACACATCTGCTGGCTCATGCCCAAAAAAGCAAAGTCAGTCTCCAGCTGGGTGGCACCCAGGAGATACTGGTACATGAAGCAGACACATGAAGCACACAGGCATGGAAATATTGTCAGGATAGCATTAAGCTGGATCAGAAAGAGAGAAGGCAGGTGGCCTGTGGCAGGCAGAAGAGGATGATGGAGCACTGTAAGGGCAAGACAGTCTGAGAGCAAATCATGGGAGGCACTGCAATGCCATTGTGGGTCAGTACCCACCAAAGCCAATCAAGCTGTATTTGATAAAAAATAGATATGTGACAGGAAAGGTGAACTAATCAGCATAGACATAGAGCTGAAGTAGACCTGTCCTACCAGTTCTCTGAAGTGATTAGAGAACTGTGATCTAGCACCATATTTTGCAGTAGAAATGGTTAATATGAAAAATAAAACAAACTCTAACTCAACCAAAAGTTTGAAATCATTCATTTCTGAAATCTAATTCTTGAGCTAAAGAATACTACTTTGAACTGATTTATCTTTATAATAGCCACTAGCCCTAGGCATGCTTTACAGCATTTTAGATCATAATTGATAATTTTGCAATGATATTATACAGAGAAACATTGAATTTCATGCTTATTAACTCTAAATAGTCAAAGATATGTTACACATGCACATCTTGAATTATCATGTACTGATAAAGAAATTAAACATATGGATAAAGATGTATTACCATGTCTTACCATCAACATTCCTTTGTATAGATATAAGTAGAACTTACATCTTGGAACAGAAAAGCATATGAAGAGCTGGAATTCCTCTTTCCAGAATATGCTAAAACAGGTATCAATTAAAACACTTCCTTATAACCTATTCTCTTTCTCCATACTTCATTTTATGCAAAGAAATATCAAGGCTCTTCCTTTCTGAGACTCTAAAATAATTATTCTTGGAGAAACAGACAGAAGGCTTATTTTATCCACTATACTTTGTACCTTTTTGCCTTAGATAATTAGGGACATTAGATCATGATTTCCAATGCCTGGAGAATACTGTCATTAGCAGGGGAATGTTCTCTGGAACCCTGAGGAAATGAAAAGCTTTTAAGAGCAATCACTGTTAATCACTAACATGCCAACATTACATACTTTCTAGAACTGAGGATGATACAGACAGGACACATTAAGTGACTCTGTTTCACTTGCATTGTAAGCTTTCCATAAAAATATATGTTTAAAACATCCCTTTGCATGTCTTGCTTTCTTTACAGAATGCAGGAGAGCTAAGAACTCTGCAAGATTTACACTTCTTGTACAAGCTATTGAAGATACCCTTTCTGATTCCATAATGGAGCATCATTGTGTTTTTATCAACATTATACTTTGTTATGCAGTTTCATCTGAGTAGCAAATGCCATGGACAAAAAGTCGGCCCTTTTCACCCAAGAAGGGTGAAAGAAAAACTAAATCACAAGGTGATAAATGCAATTAAATTCATCTTCAGCTTCAGCTTAGCAGGAGACATAGCATCTGCACAATTTTAATACTTACGTCTGGCACTATAGATTAACATTTAACACTGATGATTAAAAATTTACTATTATTAGTTTTTTAATATAATATTTCTTTAATATTTTCTATCCAATGTTAACTGCATGCAATATTCTACATATTTTTTAATCACATGAAAGATAGTAAAATAAATAGAGAAAAAGTCTATTTTTTAAGAGAACAGAGCTTAGTCCTATTTACTGACATGTTTTTGAGTCTTATTTTTTTGCTGTACTAACCATGCATGCCTCACAAGTCAAAGCCAAGTCCAGCACTACAGGGCAGCTGTACACACTGGAAAGGAGTCAGACTACACTGATGTACTGGGGTCCTCAGCTGGGATCCCTGCCGAGTAAAACATTGAACCTGCCACTACATCACACATTATCAGCAAAAAAATTCCCAGTAACTCCCAGTAAAGGGATCTAGGGGATATAAGAGGTCTAAGAAGTTTATAGATTTGTAGAACTAGTAAGCTGTTCACCAAATAAAAAAGCCATCTAGTGCAGTTGAAATCAATTACTTCTTTTGACAGCTCCTGTGAATACTAAAATCAAAATCTTTCCTCTTACTGACCAAATTCTTCAGGATGCTTCCATTATTGCATCCTTAGACAAACAACCCCAACAAAACTTTCAATTTGTCTTTGAACAAAGTCCTACTAAACTAAGTTATAATTATTCTCTTCTGCATGCTTTCTCTTTTGTCTGCATCTTTTGGTCATTAAATAGTTTAATGACTTTAGACCAATTGTTTCAGAGTGATTGTTTCCTCATCTGATCAGACATGCAGTATTTAGCTACTGAATCTCATGAGTTGCACTGCTAGTCACTCTTACACAGCTGAGATTGCAGTGGCATATCCTGTAAACAGATTGTAAATTTTAAAAGGAAGTGCTTACATTCTTGAAACCTCTATATAAGATCTGAAGTTCCTTCTTTGTGAATTTACTCTGTGCTTCCAGCAGTTCAAGAGCTTCAGGTCTATGTCGTACTGTGGCCATTTCCATTTCATCTTCTACAGTGTCTGCAGAATACAAGAGACAGAGAAGGAAAACTCAACAAGAAATACAGGAGGTAGAAATACTTAACACTTTCAGAAAGAAATAAAAGGAAGTAAGAAAAGAAAATGAAAAAGAAAAAGAAAAAAGAAAAGAAAAAAAGAAACAAGAAAAGAAAAGAAAAAGAAAAAAGGAAAGAAGAAAGAAAAGAAAAGAAAAGAAAAGAAAAGAAAAGAAAAGAAAAGAAAAGAAAAGAAAAGAAAAGAAAAGAAAAGAAAAGAAAAGAAAAGAAAAGGAGAGAAAGAGAAGAGAAAAAAGAAAGAGGAAGAGAGAACAAGCAAGAAAGCAAGCGAGAAAGCAAAAGAAAGCAAAAGCAAGCAAGCAAGAGAGAAAGCAAGAAAGAAAGCAAGAAAGAAAGAAAGAGAGAAAGAAATCAAGAAAGAACGAAAGAAAGAAAGAAAGAAAACATTCTCTTAAAGACTTTTTTTTGCCGCTTTAATGACAAATGATGAGTCCATTTTGAGCTCATAGGAAAAGAGTGTCTATCATCTGCTTCTGGGGCTGCAAACAATCGTGAACAGCAGAGATGATCCAGTAGCCTGCATATTATCTCATGAGTACTAATAGCAATAAACTGGACAGCCAACATCCTGCAAGGGCAGGCATGATACATTCAGTATGACTTTCCTGTTTCTACAACTCCTTGACAAAAGGAAACAATCTAATATAACTTTAGCGACTCCAGAAAACTGAACATTTTCCTTCAGTTAGTTAATGGATGTGAATTCACCATATCAGACTGGGGTTTTTATTGTGAAGTTGTCCTTTGGAAGGCATATGAAATTGATATTGAGCACTCAGGAGCAGATCTTACTTTGAGTATCGTGTAACTGACACTTTGGGGCAAATATTATTGAGGGTGAGCAGCCTAAGTGGGGAACATGATAGTTTTAGTGACCTCTTCTTTAGGTGAGTAAGAATGCACATATACACATTCAAGGTTTACAGTTGTGTGTAGCCCTAAACCAGTGAGAATTAGCAATGCATTTTTTCCTAGGTACAGTTTTAAATGTGGAAGTTCAATAAAACAGGTGAAGGAACTTACAATATGTATTCATATATAGGGCGCCAGTCACTTCTGACCAAAAATTACGAATATGTGTGTCCATTTCTAAGTACTGCCAGCATAAAACATAACTTACGTAGTAGTCCAGACTAATTTAATGAAATCACTGCCTTATTCCAACTTAAGAAATATACCAACTATAGAAATATAACAATACAACATGCCTAATTGTCACTTCTACAATGCTGAAGATACATATTTTATTTCATTAGACTCTGGGACTCTTTTTTCTTAGAATAAACTTTTATTTGGTTCAATATCCATAAGAGCAGAGAGTTAGAATACTCAAAGTAGTATTATGCCTACAGTTTCACATATTTTTTGTTCTGCTACAATGCAGTAATAATAGCTTTCAGCTGCTTGGGAGAAATTTGGCAAGAGAAGATACAGTTCTACTAAACAAAAAATGAGCAACCTTTAAAGAGATATTTAATAATATATAAACATTTTGAAAAATATTCACAAAATTTAGGGCTTTGTCCTTCTTCCTGTAAAAGATATGTTGCTGTTAGCACTCATCTCAGGATGATGATCTCAGTGTGATCCAGATGATTTTTTTTTTGTTAACTGCAAGTCAGCACCAGGTACTTAGATTAAATTGGCAAAAAAAATCAACCTGAGAATAAATATTGTTGAAAGCTCACTTGTATTTTATATTCAAATTGTTACATGGGATTTAAATGGGCTTTAGTTTAGACAGAAAAGGACTTAACTTGAAACGAGTTCTCTAAGCACCCATTTGTAAAACATCTGGCTACCTAGAGAGACATCTACAAGCTTTTCTAGAAGCTAAATGAATACACATAATAAATGTGAGGCTAGAGATAAAGGTCAGACAATGGGATACTGAGCACAATATTTGGTATATCCTTAGCAGTAAACATTTTTATTGTGTTTAAATGATTCAGTGAGAATGTAGAAGACTGCAATGGGCTGATGATGTTAATGAAAAGGTTCAGTACCACATTCTTCACATTCAACTTCTCTAGTCTCCTATAGATATAAATAATAAAAATATAAGAATATAAGAATGTAACAACTGTGATGATTAAAATGCTATACCATTCATGAGTCATTTGCAGTTTTTAAATTTTTTTCTTCACACTTCTAGCTACCAGGCTGGAAAAAAAAAATCTATACTTTAAAATATGCAGGGAAAATGTGTAAAAATTTATCTATTTCAAAACACTTATGATTTCTATGGCATTAGTTATTTCAGTTCTTTGGTTTCTTCAGCCTAGAAAAGTTAGGAGTACTTTTTTTTTCATAAAAATGAAATTTCATGTCAACTGAAAACCAGAAACAAGTTCACAATCCCTCATTAATATACTAAACAAAATATCCTTACTGATTTCACTAATGAGTGGGTTTCTTATAGATAAATAGTAAAGAGAGTTTTTAATGTGAATGTCATAGGAGATATGCTGTGAAACTTTCATTATTCATTAAAGAACTAAATGGTAAAAACATTGCAAAAAGCAAATGACACTGTAAACAGTGGCAGCTGGAGAAACATGCCCAAAGCTAGGGCTCAGTTCGTATCTTTAAAAATTGTGCACATGCATTTCCCTGCACAAACTCCAAATTATAGCCTCCCTAACCATTTAATAACTATTTAGCATGTTTTTCTTTTTCAAAACCATTCTTGAGTGTAGTCCTATCCTAGTGTGCTAGTACATGCACGTATCTAGGGAATGATGGTTTTAAATTTAGAGTTACTAGACTAGAGCACACAAATAAGAAAAGTGTACTTTTACATGTTTTTTTCAATGGGAATGCTGAAATATGTTCAATACAAAAGCTGAAACAAGATTTTATGTGTTTAAATAACCTTTGTCAGCACATATTGATAGAAGTGTAGAAGTGCAAATTCAGCCTATGTATATTTCAATAAGCTACTTGTTTTAAAAATATTTCCCTGATAATTTCTAAGGAATTCACATCATGTGATTGTTATTGCAAGTAGAGCTGTTTTTATTCCTAGGACACTATAATGTTGCTTCTTTCATGCTATCAGAAATGAAATAGCACATGATGTCAAAATGGAATAATAACAATGTGTATCTACAATGGTAGTTTTATTTAACATTTTAGCTTAATATAACATTCTTACTTAACATAGCACTTCATTATTGAGGAGATTACAGAGAAAATTATTGAGTGCACTTTTTTTACCACTTGGTTGTCAAATAGGAAGTATTTAATACTAGTTTTAGTTCAACCTCTTTTCTGGTTTAGAGAATACTTTCAGCAAGAAAACATAAGTTTGACATGATCAAGGTTTCTGAGACTGACTAAATATATTTGGTTACCTGTGCAGACAAAGAGCTTTAATAGAAATATGCAAGGAATAAGGATGTGTCACTCTCTCACCAACTTCAAACAAACAGATCAAACTTCTATTAATTCTGTTCTATTTTCTTTATCTATTCCATGCCCCTGGGAATGTTAAGATTGGATGGGACTTTGAGCAACCTGGTCTAGTGCGGGAGGACTGGACTAGATGATTTTAAAGGTCTCTCTTCCAACTCAAGCAAACCTGTGATTCTCTGATTCCTTTTATTGTCTAGGGCTATATTGATCAGGTCATGCAGCTGAAAGCAACTTCTCCAGAAGGAATTATTATCAAGTGCCACAACAGTAACTGAGGTTTTTAAGGTAATCTATTTTCAATTAAAATATATCAGCTGAAGATACCATGAAAAAAATAAATCAGTGTACATCCAGAAATTTAGCCCTTTTCATCTTAGAGATCTCAAATGCTTAAAAAGGAAAGCAAGTACCAGAGTTTTCACTACAGAGGAGCATATGAAAGACAGTGAAGGGGGATAGCAAAAAGAAAGCCCAGATCTATATCTGTGAAGTCTGGACATTTAGTAGGGGCTTGCATTTCTAGCCAAGTTGCCTTTGGTTGTCCTGGATTCACTAGACATGGGAAACTGCTCTTGCAGGCTTTTTTTACCTGAGATTGATTGATATGCTTTATCAGAAGAGTATACAGGAAGCACATGGACCATTCAGCTTCTGGTTTTAGGTGCTCATATTAGTGCCTAGAATTAAATCAAATTAATCTAGATTGAATTGGGTTCAGAGAGATATTTTAAAATCTGCTATAGGAGCCTATTTATATAGGAAGACATTATAGTGTTATTACTATAATTTATCTAGGTATAGATATGTATCTATGTATTGATCTCTCACTCACTCCCTCTGTCCCTCTATATTTATCTGTTACCCACCCTAGAGATATTTTATTTCCTGACAGCATATCAAGACATTCAGTATAATTCAGTGTGCTTTTCCTGTATATCCACATTCACATACTTTCTTTTCAATCTCATTAATGTTATTTTTCTCTCAGACAGCAAATTTAAGTCCTGTTCCCTAAATAGTTTGAAGTTATATGTTCAAAACCTGCAGGGCCAATCCTTTCCTCCCAGACCAGTTATGCTGGTACTCCCTGTGTATTGGATAGGAAGCACATGTAGACGTGTGCATAAAAATGCAAAAAAGTTACCACTTTTCAAATACATGGAGAGCAAGTATCAAATTTAACCAAGGAATCACTTCTCAACTAACTTTCAGATCCTAAGTGCCAACCCAGCAGCTCCTGTATGGCAGACTGTGGTGCTGGTATCTTGCCATCGCACTCTGCATAGACAAATCTGTTCATCACTAGGTTTTAAACCTCGATAGACCTTATGATTACTTCAGCAGATATCTTGCCTCTCAAATGAGCAGTTAATGAAAGCATAACTTTTAATGCATGCAAACCTAAAAAAAAAAAAAAAATCAAATGAAAAAAATGAAAAATAAAACTTGCTTTGAGTAACAGGAGATGTCGTTTTGGCAGCCGAGCAGGGCAAGAGCTTCATAAGTCGCTCTTTAATGCTGCGTTTGGTACTGTTCTGAGCGTAGAGGAAACCTAAAAAATATATTATCAGGACTGTTAACATAGGCTTGAGAACAATTTCTGTACATGCTGCAGAGTTCATCGTTATAGCAGAATCCTCATGGGAAAAGGCCAAACAGATGGCAGCCATTATGAATCACAAAGGACAAACAGAATTTTTGAACAGGACAACAAAATTGTTTTGTCTTTGTATCTTTCCAGCATCTTTCCAATAAAAGGGATTTGTTTGTCTGTGTGCATCTCTTGTAATATTCTTATAACTCATTTAAGTTTTTATAACCCACCTTAAATCATCTAACAGAGAAGTATCAGATTATTTATTTGAAGCAACAGAAGGTAAAAGATTCGTAAAAATTTTAATCTTAAAATATTTTAAAGACTTTTAAGTCTATTTAATTTTAAAGTTTAAAATGGAAAACAAAACCAAACCCAAATGAAATCTCAAAGATATCTTTTGTTGTCCTTTCTGGCAGACTTCTAGTTTCATGGCTGAGCTTTCCCATATAATGAATTCGGCAACTGTGATAACCAATGTGGTACTTTTGCCTTTTCTGAGTATTAAAATATCAACCATGATGTGTAGCCAGTCTCCCTGTAATATTTGGCATTCTACACATATAAAATATAAATATTATTTATATTCTCATTTTAAAAACTAATTTGGCTGAATAGCTAATGTTCATGTGCCATAAAGCAGGTGAACAGCATCACCCTTATTTACTGTGATGGAAATTGTTGGACTATCTTCCTGTGAGGTCTAACCAACCATTTTATACAAAATGGGTGATATAAGCAAGCCTTGCCTGGGTGGATATTTGCTGCAAATGGCAGACTTAACACCTGTAAAACAGCTTAGTAACTGATTTATGTTCCTGAGAAAGGCAGAGCTTGGCTGGGACATTATGCAACTCCTGCACTTTTCATCTCGATGGCGTGCACAGAAACACAAACACTATGCTGGCTCTTGCCACAACAGCAAGAGTGCAAAACAGGGCAAGAGATGAAAGACACAACTGACAGGTCCTGTGGTAAGGGCACAGGCACCAGGATAATCTTTGGTTATCCCCTCTACTACACTTGTGCTGAATCCCGGTGTTAGAGACATGACATAGAACTGTTTCCAAGCCATCTTAGGTACACGCTTGTATTTGGGAACAGCAAGCAAGAAGCTTTAAGGATATTAAACTTTGTAAATAAAAGGAAAAAATATCAGTTTGTATATGAGTAAAACATTGAAAGAAACTGAAAAGGAATGAGGAAAAACAGGGACAACTCAGCCACAGACTGAAAAAGTCAACCAACTTTCAGCAGACAAATTCTGCCTCTGAGAGAGAAGCAGGTCTAGTGAATAGACAAAACAATCCGGAAGGTCAGATGGACCTAAATGACTGTCTCAGGAAATGTCTAAACCTTTTAATACAAATAATAAGAATGAATATACTTTTAGCCCGTAGCACCTAACCATAAGCTCAACTCAGAAACATAGTGCAGATAAATGCATAAGATACAATGCAATCTGGGATCTGATGGGATCTCAAACTTCTTATTTTCAGTTGAGTACAAAACCTGAGCCTTTAAATGGGTAGCTTGTTGTCTCAGCTGGCAGTCTCTGTATCACACTATGCCTGAAGTGTACCTATCTGAGCATGAAATAAATGTTCTTACCTTAAAGATTTTTTTCTTTATTAGGAATTCTTCTAGCATAGACATGATGCAGAAATATCTACTGCTATTTCATTCATTAAAGATTTGCAAAAGTTTACTATACATGTATTACTTACATAATTACATAGGTCCACACCTATGTAATTACTGAAGATATATACAATGCTTAAAAAAACCTAAAGGGATGTATTATTTCTAAACAGTTTGAAGCTAAAAACCTTGAGTAAACAGACAATTTTGCTACTTTTTGGCTCACACAAAAGCTCATGGAATTCAATGCAAACCATATGGGCTTTGCAGTCGTATGATAAAGGTCAAAACCAAAATAATATATATGGGAGAAAGTAATATCAGAGGTGTAACTAACCAAGGAGAACAGTATAGCTTCTGTACTCACTTCTGGGAGCTAATTTAAGATTCTGACACTATGGTCAGGGCAGCGGTGAAGGGATTGGTTGATCTTGTCACAGTATGAGAAAGCAGCATGGAAGATTTTCATTCCCAGTGGCTGCAGTTAATTTATTCTGCAGCTACTGCAGTCTGCTGTTGCGATCTCTTGATCAGTACTGCAACTTTCAACGTGATTTTTCATGAGCTAAAAAAATACATAATACAGAGAAAATATGTTGCACACTGGACCTATGTGGTGTCGAAACACTAAAGGGGATAATGGAGATGAATATTGCAATGATTTCTGTGAATTCTGTACCAATTTTCCCAGTTTGAAACAGACTAAGGAAAAAGGTGTGACCATTAAGAAGCTAATTAATCTAATAGATTAAAACTATTTACACAGTAGGAAATTCTTATTACCAGTCTTTAAAGTGCCTCGTCATGAAAAGAAGAGCTATGAAGCATCAACACACTGATAATGATGGACTGATGCTATTTCCTTCAAACTTCTATAATGGAAGAATAGTAATTATTAGCCTGAAAATAGATATTCAGGAGAAGCTAAATTTCCCAGACTCATTTTGGGTTTCTTTCAGTAATATGTTGACTAGAACTGTCATAGCTCCTATCCCTAACCCAGTAAGGCACAAACTCCTCTGGGCTAGGTATGAAGGTTCTTCAAATTAAGGTTAGTTCACTGGTGCTGCTCGCTCTTGGATTTAATAATCTGTTTCCTTGCAATGAAAATTAAACTATGAGACACATATTTCCCCAGAATTCACTGTGGGAGTGTCCTAGAACTCATCTCCATATGACACCAGTGGAATTGTGGGCAATTGTCCCAAGAGGTGCTTACATTTCACAAACAGTTCTGTAACTGGAACATGGCTTATTCTCATATCTTGGTACCCCTGTACTGCTACCTGTGCACAGACATGTGGGAGTGCCCAGCTAGTGCTATTTAGCATGATTTATATCTGTAATTGCAACTGTTAAATTCACCAGCTTAAAGCTCTGGTGTAGAGATATTTAAACTAGAGAACTGTAACTTACTAATCAAGGTTTAATATCGAGAGTACAGCATGGACGTATGGCCAGTGCAATTTTTTTCTGAAGTGCTACTTTTAAAAATTCTACTTGACCAGAAGCATCCAGGTCATTGTTATTTGTGTGACTTAGTCACTTCTTTATCACAGTGTTGACACTGCTGGTTATGAAAAAATACAAAAATATATAAATTTTATAAGCTAAAAGTTATAAGTGATTTATAAATGACTGTATACTTCTAATCCTATACATCTACACCCAGACTATCTTAACTCGATGTATTTACTTTTTTCAGACATATGATCTCAGCTTTAGAAAGACAGTATATACTACACATTGCCCTATTGTTACAGAGACAGGTCAGACTACCCCAGGAGAGACAATCTAGAAAAGAGTTTTCAGAGGCAAAATATCTCCCTTTCCATGTGTGATTGGTGTCTTTGAAAATTCTTTGTAGTCAGCATGAAAGCAAGGGCAGGTAGGCCACATTTTGCAGGTGTGGCAGATAAATCAGACAGTCTGTCTTAAATGCCCACTAAGTGCACAAGATAGACCTTGTTATTGCTGCCCTTGCCCCCAAAGTCTTGTTCACCCTTCCTGCTTTCATCAAATGCTCTCCCTTCAAAGAAGTACCCACCTGCCTCATTGCTGTCTTTTTGTAATGGGATTTAGGTGACAAATATGCACAGAAGGCACAGTAATCTGAGTCCCTAAAAGCTTTTGGGGTGGGTAACTATCCTATTTAGGAGGATGCTTCTAGTTCAAAAACTAGAAACAATTCTTCCAACAATTTCCTCCTTCACTGTTGGTGAAGGAGAACAGTCACATGTAAACTACCTCTTTTTTTCCCCCTCTCTCTTTTCTCTCTTCATGTATTTTTATTTCTGTTTACTTTTTTTCCTTCTTAAAGTCTCCCTCCTATATTTGGCAAAACCAGCAGATTAGCTCTTACTTTTTAAGTCTTAACTCTGTTTTTTAGTCAGCAGTATTTACAATCCACTGGCCACCTCCAATGCCTTGACAGTACAGCTAAGCTCCCAGCAGTGCTGGAATTTGGATTTTGTTCACCAACAGAATTTTATGTCTTCCAAAAAAATGGGGAAAATATCTATGTTATATTAGTTCTGGATGTGATATTTTTGGAAGCAGTTTAGCAGAAGATCTGAAATCTAGGCTGGAGAGTTCATTTTTCTAAATATAAAATTTTGAGACAAAGATGAGAAAGACTCTGAAAACTGAAAGGGAAATGCATTAAGTGGTTTCTTGACATGATGATTTATGCTCAATTTCAGGTGTATTATGGAATTTCTCTCAGGGCCTTAACAGTGGCAGCCCCACTAAACTGCTAATGGTTCATCACAGATGGAAAGGCACAGAAGACAAAATGAAGTGCAGATTTCATATTCACAGTTCAGGACTTGTGGAAGAGAGACAAATCAGAGTACATGTGCTTTCTGTGTAGTAAGCTTGGGAGTAGAATGAAATTATGTACAACATAAATATTTATAAGTCTCAGCCTCAGTTCTTTGGAAGCACCTGCCAAGGAACTGTGTGCGTTGTCAGTAGGCTACTTGGTAGATCATCAGCATTTTTTGTCAAGCCAGGAAAACATTCTTGACAATCTCATTTGTCCGTACACATGCATTTCATTGATTCTTCCTTGACTGACCCTCGCTTCCTGTTTTTCATTGCAATATATACCTATCAACTTCACTGACTACTAAAACCCAATAAATCACACCAGATCACTCACGAAGGTATTGAGCTAAAAAATCGGATGGCAACATTTTAGGGAATACCTTGAAATTCTAATTTAAAAGTCAGATCGTTCTCCTTCACTTTAAATTCCCTTGTACATACTGTTATAAATCAGTCTCCCAATGGCAATGCAGATTAGGAACTGATAGTTACACTTCTCTATCAATAAATTAGAGATCAGAGCCAATCAGGAAGTCTGGAGGCAACAGGATTTGATTGAAAATGAAGGGCAAAGACCCAGTGATCTTGTCAAAACCAGTAACTACAGTTTGGTGTTTGTTGGATTGTCAAAAGAAAAAGGATGAAAGAAGAGAGGCTTAAGTAGTACCACTGGAGAGAAGAAATAGAGTAGATAAGTGTCAAAGTATAAAAATGATAAAGCAGAGAAATGGCCATAATTTTCTCCTTACAGTCTTCATTAGATTTCCCAAATACAGCTTTATCATTCAGACCCTGCCTTTCCATGATATACGTGCAGATTTTTAATCTGAAAAACTGAGTATGTTATGAACAGTTTCTATGCAAATATTCAATGCAAACATTATCTAAAACTGTTATAAACATCTCCAGGAGCATAAACGCTGAAAATTGCAGAGTTTCTTCAGTGCAATACTTGAAAGTGTACTAGTATGTCAAGATGACTTCATTCATTTAATAGCACTCAACACATGTGCACACACATTCTGTGTGTGTAAAGCTAAGCTGGTCCCCTATGGGAGGAAACACATTTTTACCAGATCACTTATTTTCTTTAGAGAAATCTCACTTGAAGTGGACCATGTGAGCATATGAATAAATGCACAATGAATCAGGTTTACTGCTACACTGAACTATGCAGCTTCCTTCCTTTTCCTCTCCCCACTTTTGTTGTTTATTAGAAGTTTTTAGCGATCTGCAATGTATACAAATGTTCACAGAAAAACTTACATCAGCAGAAAGGGATCTTGTGGGGATTTAGAAAGCAGACAGATTAGGATGAGGTTTTTTAGATAGATAAGAGATCAGCTCAGAGGAAAATTATATTCAAAGAAGAGTATAGGAGATGGGGTAGAAAAACAATAATAATAAAAGAAAAAAGATAAAAAATCTGTCCTATACAATAGTTTCAAGTAAAGCTTTTCTACTATCCTGAGCAATAAAAGAATTGCATGCTGTACTTAACAAAATTTCTAATTTAGCATTGCTCAACGGGATTCTGGAATTGAAAAAAAAAAAGCTGAACCACAGCTAACAACTTTTGTACTTAACATTTTCTAGCAGACTTAAAACCAAATGTGTAAGTAGTAATCAAAAAAGATGAAAGAACTATTTTTAAAGTTATTTTTCCTTGCGTTTGAATTCAAACATGTTTGTACAGCTTTAATGGAATTTAACAGCTTCTTTCAAAGAAATAAGCAGCAAATATAAGTTGTGGGGCAAAGGAAATGTTGCTCAATAATGTTTTACTTCAGGAAGGACACTGAATTTAGGAAAAGTCTCTCTGGCCATATCTATTCACAAGTAGTTTGGTGCCACAGAAATAGCAAGTGATGCTGAGAAAGTGGAGATCTGGCAGATGGCTTATGGATACAAAGAGTGAAGAAGGTGGAAACTTGAGTAACAGTGAATGGGCCCTAGCACTGGGCAGACACTTCTGGACACCTCAGTGGTGGTGTCCCTGGTCAGTGAAGAGCCTGGAGGGTGAAGAGCACCAGTGACAGGGCAGCGCGGGCAGCGAAAGGCCCTCCAAGCACTTAGCGTGTCACAAACAGCAGCACAAACCCATAAAGAAAACCTGTTAAAGTGATTGAATTTCTACTAATTACTCAATTGAGTTCATCTGGTTTAGTGGAGATTCCCTGAGTTTTGCAGTGAAGTAAAACTAATTGATGCTTCAACTGAAATGAAGGATCAGATCTAACCTGGAGGCTAAAGACCAATGGCGCACAGTGCCTATGCTGTGAAATATGAAAGCAAAGAGGGAAAAATACTGTTGTAAGAAGATTAGAGAAAGCAACTGAAAAAAAAAATTAGTCTATCAAAAGACAGTGACAGAAATCAAATGGGTGATATGAGATGAGCTGTAATGAAAAAGAAGAGGTCAGCAGAGAAAGGAGAGAGAGAGAAAAAAGCAAAAATGTTTAAGAGTAGTTAATAATTTGAATGAAAAAGTAAACACATTTGAATGAAAAAGAAAGAGACCTTTCAAATATTTATTACCTCCAAATTTAGCTTCTTATCTAAACTGTGTCTATGCCATATGTGAACATGTACAATGCTGGACTCAGACGCTTACATTTGCCAAAGGGACAGCAGCTGGAGTCAGCCCAGGAGCACAGGTGCCTCTGACCTGTGGTGTCACCCGCTGGCTGGAGCCAGTGAGGTCTCTGTGCCACCCACTGGAGTGGGTGGGAGTCCCAGCAACTGTGCTGGGTGCATGTCCTGAAAAACCCCTACTGCAGGCTCCAGTGTGAGTGAGAGGCTCAGTGCCAGCAGCTGCAGCGGGACCCCAGGTCACAGCCCGTGTGTGTGGTACCAGCTGCAGGGGGGAGGAGCATCTGTGTCTCCTCCAAATCATGTGTGTGGAGCGTGTTATAACATCCCTTAACAAGTACACCAGTATCTTGTGGAGAGAAGTCTTTTCATACTCATTAGGAAAGTTAAGGAGAGAGATACTTTTAATGAATAATTTGAGGAGTATACCTTCATAGTGTTCACACTATTATCTTATTAATCTGAGTGGAAATAATTAACCTGCAGTGCTCTAGGCAGTCACTGTAATGTGCTTTTTAAATGCTTTATAAGATTTTAAAGAGAACTGCCACAAAATGGTGAAATTAAACCAGTACATGTTTTTCAATTCTGCTGAACTAGTCAGTGAGTCAGCTTTGACCTAGGTCAGTCAGGAATAGGTCATTTCCAAGCCTGCTGTCAAAGTCAACAGCAAATTTTCCACAGAATTCTGTAGGGTTTGTCTGGAGCTTAAATTTTATATTCCATACTTAAATTGCTAACATTTTTCTGCAATTTTTTGTGTTTTGGGTAAAGCTCATTTTGATTTGGCCTGATAGTGACATTACACTATCTTTGCACAGAAGACACCACAACTTTCTGACATACTAAGAGTTTCCAGTTGCTATGCTGCCACTCTTGAGGTAAATTGCTCCACTTTCCACTGAAAATCTATATGCTGCTTCCATAAAAATTATCTTTTTGACTAAGACAGAAGAGGGGCAGAACAAAGTAATGAACATGTTACTTTTCCTTTTCACAAAAAGATTGAAAAAAACCAAAAATTGTGCCATTCATTAAATGCTTCATTAAAAATACTATAAAGAAATAGAAGAAATTAGTATCAGTCCTTCCTCTTCATTAACTAGCCTTAAAACAAAGTGTAACATTGTATTTACATTTACATTTCCTTTGTACAGAGCTGAGTTATTACAAATTATTTAATGTAGTTGGATGCAGTACACCCTACTAACAAAAAGGTAAGTGCTGTGTTTTATTTCAAAATTGTTCTGATTTCCTTAAGAATGGTGCAGCTACTACAACCATGTGTACAGTTCCATCTTGAAAACCACTTCTAGGCACACAAAAGATGACGGTCTTAGCTGCTAATAACACCAAGGTTGTGGTGAATCTGTAATTAAAAATACCTGGCATGTGAGCATGATGGATTTTAGCAAGTAAGACAGATTTGCTATCAGACTGGCTAGAAGTAACAAATATATTTTTGTCAATCTGATCCCATAAGAACCATTGTGTAATTTGCTACAAAATGCAGAACTTCTACTCAGTCTTCTCATACATCTTGACTACAGTTGCATTTGGAGAGTACAATTAATGTCAGATAGGCTGAAGTATTAATGATCTGGATAGGAGTGATCATATACCATAATTTTTTCACTGGAGTTCTAAAAGTATTAATTAGAGAAATCTTTTTGAAGTAACAAAATCTCTTAAGTGGTGAATATAAGAACTTACAATAATTCTATGAGCAGTTTAAGGCGTAATAAAAATCAGGAGTCATGTATTTGCTAATATGTTATATAAATATGATGTGTTTGCATCATTTTTAAATAATGTTTAAATAAGTAAAAAAAAATCATAATTTCTTCCCTTAGTAAAAATAAGTCTGTGATTCAATGGCAGACTCCATTGAATCCCTGGGCTGAGAGTCCCTAACTATTCCTCTCTTCCTTTACACTGTTTCCCATGACAGCATCTGACTGCTTAAGAACAGCCCTTTCCTTTGCAAAACTGGTTGTATTTCCTAACGTCTCTGAAACTATTTCTTTCTGAATGCCTGGGGTAGTGATGGATTTGTGTGGGATTGAGAACAAATGCTTAACCTGGGCAAGTGTGAGCTTACCTTGCTGCCAAGTTCACATAATGCTGACACATGATTTTGTTTTCTACATCACAAAGCAGGAGAGAAGGTGCAGTGTTATTGAAAGAAGACAAAAAATGTTTTCCCGTTAATCCTTGCAAAAGAAAGAAGTTGAGGTAGTCCACGATACTTTCTGAGATTAGAAATTGCATTTATAGCCCTCTTTATTCAAGAATGTTTTCAAAGGCATCTATTCTATAGCAAAACCACGAAATTATTAACCAGCAAGAGCCTGAAAAATGTTAGATGATTATACACTGTCATAAAAATGAGATTTATCTATTTCATGCAATAAATATACAAAAAAAGTTTCCAAAAATTTATTTATGTTAGTTCTTTCTATGAATTACAATGTTTTCAAGGCTGGTTAATTCACAGAGCATTATGAGGACATTTGGAGAAAAGGCCTTTAGATTCTGCCAGCCAAAAATCCTTACAAAACTAGTTCCTTGAACAAGGAGATATGAAATCTGGCTTATAAAGGAACTTTGAAACCTTTGCAAAACAATTAGGAAGAAAGGTTCAAATGAAATTTTCCATCCTAATGCTTTGCTAACCATTGCAAAGGACATAAGTAAGGACTAACACTGAAACATAAAAGAAATGCCACTTACTGAACAAGAGATTAAACTTTTAGGTTTTGGACAGTTTTTAACGATGCTCTTCTCTACGAACCAACAATCACACTCACGGGCACACACACAAACACTGACTGCAGTATGCTAATGCTGATAGCAAGTCTGCCCTGTGGCAATTCAGGTCACAAGACAAAAGAAAAAAAGTGCTGCAAATAATGGGGTTTGATTACTTCCTCCTGATTTTGTTGAAACATGCAGTTTTTTGTGGTTGAAATGCTTTTTAAGTTGCTAGTGCTCAATTTCTTCTCTTTTGCCTGCAGCTTCAATTTCGCCACATAAACTTCGTATTTCAGTTCTCATTTGTTGTGCATTAATTACATTCCTAGTTCTAGTATCTCCAGCACTCTGTTCAGAATCTGCTACTAAGATAAAATTCCTGCCTTGACATAACCATATCATTCTGACATGGAGTTACTGCTTGCTGCTCTGTAACATGGATAGACATCTCTTCTAAACTTCTCTCTCCATATTGCTCCTCCAGCAGTAATACTCCTTTCTCATCTTGTGGAAACTCTCCACACTTTAAATATATCTAATTCATTTAGACTAGTTACTTTAATATAAGGTTGACATCTTCCTTTGTTCTCTTAGTGATCTCAGCTTTTCATCACCCAGTTCTCTGAATTTCTAGCTAAGACTCTGAGACTTTCTATTCATATCTCTGCATGCACAAGGAAGTGAAAACTGGACCATGTTCTTCTTTTTGCCATCCCTTTAAACTCTTCTATTTGTGCACTGAGCTACAACTAGATCAAATTTTCACAGAGAAAAGTGAAGATCTGTGAGTGGCATAAATAAGGGCATTTAAGGCATGCATTGCTTTGTATTTTACTTGTATTTTATTTCTGCTTTTATCAGGGACTCCTTTTCTATCTTCTGGTCACTTAGGTCCCACTGTGTGTGGGAGGACAAGGACATTAATTAATACTTACTACAGTAAATGCAGGCTGACTCCGATCCTTAGGCAATAATCTCATACAGGATGATTATAAATGACAATATTTTTCAAAAGCTTAAAACAATTACTAAAAAGAACAAAAGAAAGACTTGTGGCAGCTACTCAACAGGAAGAAGTGCTTGATTTTAACTTCATGTGAAGAGCCTTTGCAGTGCTCTGTTATCAGCAGCATGAAGCAAATTCTTACATTGAGACTGACAGAACTTCCAACTGCTCAGGAAGAACAAGTGCTGGGACCACAGCTCTCATGGCCCTGCTGTAAGTCAGTTACTTCCAAGCAAGTTGTATTTTGATGATCCTTGAGGGTCCCTTCCAACTCAGGATATTTTATGATTCAGCTTGTTGAAGAGGATGCTGTATCTCATTTTTCTCCTGCTTACTTGGTGTCAATCAGAAAGAAATACATCTGACTTTTGAACTTGAGAGATCCTGGTATAAATCAGCTATGACTTATTTGCTATACATAAAATCCCTATGTCTTTTTCATTCCCTATTACTAAATGATATCTAATTAGTTTTCAAAATTTTCAGCTAAACCAGTGTAAAGTACCCATGAATGATAACACGTATCAATTTGTGGTAAAAGGAGCGACCAAAGGAACATCAATTTATGAGTCAATAAATATGGGAGAAAGAGTAAGTAGGAAGACCACTGAGTGCTGTAATTCTACCATACAGGAAACAAGGAGAAGCAAACTTCCAGTAGAGAAACCACCTGCCCCAAAGGTCCTATCACTAATAAAAAAAATGTATTTGCAAAGTCCCTTTAGAGCAAGGGTTATTGATTTGGGAGTTCTGCCAGGGCAAATCTGTTCAGTTCAGAGAGACTCCCCAGGGATCCTGACAAACCACACTCTTGCCATACTAGAATAAATTGCCCTACTGGATACTGGTTTTTACCAGGCCTAAAAGCACACAAAACCACTTGCTATCTTTTTCACAGAAGGCTATGATAGTTGGTTGGGTGTTTTTTAGTTTTCTTTTCCAGACCACTTCCAATCTTGACTGCAATTAAATAAAATCTTGGACCTTTTTTATTGTTGTAGTTTGGCAATTGTCCTCAAGTTGCTCTCTTGTCTTCTGATAGCCCATCCACACATGGATCTTGGCCATCTTGGGAATCTAGAAACTGTTGTCAGGAATAAACTGAAATTCCTTTTTAGTTTCTCAAGACTTCTTCAAATAATTTCTTTCCCAGTGGAACACAAAGAAGTTGTGTTATAAAGAAATAATTTCAGATTATTTCTTCAGGGTGCTTACAGCATATCACTTCAGACTAATTGCCACAATTAACTCCTTAAAGTGTGAGATATAGAGACTTATTGGTAAGTCCCAGACAAAGTAAATGAGGCAAACACAATAAAGTAGAGAAACAACAAAATTCGTTGTGGATTTTTACATATGCATGCACAAAGCCATACAGCACAGCTGTCTAATGTCAGCTGCTAGCGACAGAAGCCTTACTGTCTGAAATTATATCCACAAAGTTTAATGGTATTTGTTGCTCAATTTAAAATCAGGTGAGCAGATACAGATATAACCACATTCATATATGGATAAATATATGTAGTTACATAAATTGTCAGAAAAAAACCTTATGTCATACTGAGAAAAATCTGGGGTGACCACATATATTTTTTTAATTTTTAAGTAATACACTAAATAAGACATGACCAAATAAATATTGTAAGTAGATATGCAAATCTGTAGCAATTTCTTAAAAAGAAAAAGATTGAAAGAATAATTTTACAGCCCTTGGCATATAATTCTCCAATTATGTTTGAATAAAGCTCTCTATTTTTCTGGTCTAAGGTAATTTCAGCAGAAGTACTCCATTTCTTATTATGTCCCTTAGATTTTCATGTAGTAAAAAATATGTTACTTCTGAGAAGGTTACCCAGTGCTTAACACCTAGGTGGTGAAAACCTATGGAAGAAAGATATGAGTAGCAGTAAGATGTTCAATTTTCAGTCCTTTCTTCTTGCGGGATTTACCTTCAAGGAATATCTGAATATAGAAAATAGTTCACCGTAGTGAATGGTTCATTCTGTTTTGCACAGAATATGGTGTGATTTTAACTCAATGGAAAAAATGCTTAATTCTGTTGAACAGAATCCACATTCAAAAAGATTAATACATGATTATAAGCCATTTGTTTTGGTGTTCTGTACTACCAGACAGTCATCAAATGATGGTTAGTTAGAGTGCAGAATACATGAATTCCTGTGTGAAAGTTCTGTAACTGGAAAAGCACATAAGCACTTAACAGTCCAAATACAAATCAGTAATAGAGAGGGTCTCAAGCCTTCCCACTTTGTGACCCAGTGGAGAAGTTGATAAAATAACAGATATTGTTGATCTATTTAAATGAAGTAACATAGATGAGAAGTGGTTTGATAAAGAAATGAGCTAAAATAGAAAGCAATAATTTGGCAAGCCAGAGCACAGGGAACGAGCTGTGAATAGAGTAGGTGGCTTGTAAAAATTTACAGGGACAGCTGTGGAAGAGAAACACTAGAACTAGTATCAATTGTTAAAGACTGGGAAGCAGAATTAAAACAGTAACAGTGGAAAAACATTTGCATAGAAAGTACCTTTCTATTTCTAGTCTTGACTGTGTATTGACAAAATTGTATGTTTCTGAATTTTTAATACAGACCACTACCAACACTTACAGTAAGACCAATAATTCTCACTTTATCTAATAGGAATTAAGAATAATTAAAGCAATTTGGTGAAAGAAGCAGTAGGAAGGACCCAATTTTAATACCTTCTCAAAAGCCCATGTATATCAAATTAATCTAATTTTATTTACAGACACTAAGAATTTAAAACAGAAATCCATAATTAATCAGAATTCCTTCCCACCAATTAAGAATAATATTGAGATAGACAGCAAATTCCCAATTATGGCATTTTTGCAGAAGTTTCTGTCTGTCTCTTTTTGTAACAGGCTTCAAGAGAACAGCTTCTCTAAGCTGGAATTATCTACTTTTAAAGAAAAGTACCCTCCTAATTATTTCTTTTGAAAATTAAAAAAATACATTAGGTATAAAAAAATAAATTATCACAGGGACAAAACCATAAGCTGGTATTTTCTAAAGAATGCCTAATTCAACAGTTTTCAAAGTTCTGCTAGGACATAAAGAACAAAATCTTGCTGTTTGCATATAGAATTAGGACAGTGGGGACACAGAAAAAAAAAATCAGATTTATTTAAAAAGGAACAGTAATCATTTCAGATATTATTTCTGATAAGAGTATTTAATGATCATTTTTGTAACTTACATGCACATTTTCTCATTAGGAAATCAAATCTCTCTACTGGCTTTGTTGTCCTCAGAAATACAAAAAAAACAACCCAAAACAATAAAAAACAGTAATAAAAACTACAGAGTAAACATACTGAAGGAGAAAAATATCATTTTCAACAAAACAAGCCAGACTTTCTATATGTAAGTGGGATTTTTAAATTGATGCTGTTACACTAAACATAGGCTGTTACACCAGGAATATTTGCATGAAAGCCTGATCCTCTGAGTAGGACAGAAATCTCTCAGAAAATGCCTGTTTTGGTGACCTGTGTCACAAGGATATTTATTAGCCAGCTCAGAAAAGTAGAGCAGCACCTTACTCTTCTTTTTTCTTTCAGATCTCTTAGGCATGTGGAAAAGAGATTTAGGGAAATTGTCACTCTGGACAGTCAAACCGACTTGAGTGGCTGCACTGCACTCAACAATGACACTAAGGCTTGCAGCATTCTGTCTGCAATTACCTGCAAAGAAAATCTGTGCCCTGAAACTTCAGGAAATTACTGAGGTTCAGGAAAAGGGACATCAGGAAGATTTTTTTTTTAAGATGCCTTCTCCTAATAAAAGCACTTGGACTGACAGAATAAAAGGTGCCTAATAAACCATCAGCAATCTTCTTGGTGACTGTTTGGAATAAGTGTTTAATGATGGCCATACTAATGCTAGCTAATTAAGCTTTTAAAAAAAATCTGTTGGTGTTTGGTACTGCTTTTCTTTTAGCAATTTAAGAATTCTTTTTCAAACCGTCATTTCTATTTATAATTAATCATTTTTAGAATAACTTTAGACTCTTTAATACTGTTTTGCAATCTATAGAACTTCTATTATTGCTAACTAAATAAAAAAATCAATTACAAAAATAAAGAGGGAACTGGACAAAGAGCATTGAGAAAGCAACCTGATGACCCATTGTTCAGGATCTCAAAATCAATAAGCAATTTAGTACAGCACTTTGTTACGGTATAGCTTAATGTGTTTTTGAGATGAAACCTGGCTATTTTTTGGGGTGCAATACACTGTAAATTAGCATCTACCAGTTTTTTCTCTCCTTGAGTAGCCAGTGACACAACCATTATGGCAGTTAATTCAGAAATAAAACCTCATTACCCAACACATATATATGCTTAGAAATGTGAACAAAATACTATTGAAACTGTTTATACTAGTGTGGTCTATTTTTGAGACTGAGCTAATAGATGTGAGAGGACAATAACCACCCCAGAGTGAAAAATGTCTGTAAGAAAGCAGTGGATAATAATCTCTCCTGCCGGCAAAGCTGTAGCCAGAAGTGATTGAGCCTTTAGGGTGCTGCTGATATCAGGGTTGTTACAGGTTCTTTTGTCAGACAGGACCACTATCTAATAAACTTAAAATAAATACGTGGTAATTTTTTTACTAAAAGGGTTGTCAAATATTAAAACAGGCTGCTCAGGGAAGTGGTGGAGTCACTGTCCCTGGAGGGATTTAGTGTAAACATGGCTCTTAGGAACACAATTTAGTGATGGACTTGGCAGTGCTGGTTGGACTCCATGTTCTTGGAGGAGTTCTATGATTTTATTAGCAGATAGAAAACACTTGCACTGAAATAAACAAGTGTTTATATTTATATACAGAAAATCCATTTCTAATTGCTCCTCAGTTCTGAGTCAACCATTTTTTGAAAGCACAGTGTTCGGAAGAATTTCTGGCTTTTAATTACGGTAATGGGGCAGGTATATCAAAGAAAAAAAAGCTTATTTTTAAATGAAACCTTTTTTTGCTGGTGTAAGCATTGCTTATGTCTTAAGTTGCAATGCTATTTTTCTATGTGTGATTTTAATATATATATATATATGTTTTAAATATTTTTAAAAATATTCACCTGGTGAATTAATCAACACAGACTTTGTCAAAGGTTTATTTATTGTAGTTGCTAAACATTCCTTATACAAATCTGTGTAACTAAAATATCTCATTTGGCATTTGCTATTTTCATCTCATCCCCTCAGACAATGATGCTACTAAACAAGATGTTGCATCACTTGCATCAAAACCTTTCCTAAACTGTCTCTAGGATATAATACGCACAAAGGGAATTCATAATGATAGCAAAAAATATGTTATTTTATTCCCTCAAATTACTAGTTCATAGCTTCTAGACTGTGAGCTTTTTCAGAATTGCAAAAACTTTATCATTTCACTTATATGCTGCAGGGCTCATTACAGCTGAATAAATGAAATTCTTAGAACTGTTTAATTAAAATTGTCTTCACTGCACAGTGTGTGTCTGAAAGGGCTCCACTGCATGCTTTAAGAGGTGGTTCCAACTGACAATACTGTATTTCAAAATAATGCCAGTAATTATTTCAAAATAATAAGGTGAGAGAAAATTATGTACAAGCTCGTCTTAGAGATGGAGATTCCACCTCTTGGATGGCACATTTGAGACTTATTACAGAAGCCCAAGACTAATACAGTCTTCTAAAATATTGTTAGGGTTTGTTGAAAGTTCTCATAGTGTGAAGCCTGCAGCAATGCTCTGATCTTAATGGAAAACCATGCAAGAATAAAGCAAAACCTGCAAGTAGCACACAGGGCTCCTTCCCTTATGATGTCTCAAAAAAAAAAGCAGTAATTTCAGGAGCATAAAGCCAGCAGCTGCAACAGCAGGAGAATCAATGAAAGGATAAATGAATGAATGCATGAATGAATGAATGAAAGAATTTGGCAGTTGCTTCCACAATTAAAAAGACACATCAAAGTATTACTCTTTAGCTAAAGTTACTCTATAGCATTATGGTCCTTCAGAACACATTCACACTCTTCACAAACATAGCCCAAGGTTCTTTACCAGGTCATTGTGAGTCTACTCAACCAAAAGAGCTAGACCATCCTAGGACACTTCAGGGTAAATCTGTTGGAAAAGTTTTGACAGAAGTGCACACAGGAAAGATAGAAAGTAAAGGAGCACCAGTGGTGTGACTTTATGAAAATAGTTTGAATGAAAAAAAATCAGTTCTGAATTAAACCTTGTGAGGATAATCATAATTTTGTAATCAGAATTACTTAATTGAAGAATGTTTCTGCCAATTCAATGGAACTATCAATCTAATGATGTTTAAAAAAGTCAGAGAAGATGTATATATGCTAAAAGCCATACTAAATTATTACCCACACTTCTCATGATAAACTCAGTGAAAACGAAGTTGAGGATGTGGAGAATGAGATCCTACTTTCATCTTGAAGAAATAGACAAATACTTGAATTTTATAAATTCAGTCTCATACAAGGCAGAAATATTATCTTGCTGGATTGGGGGCAGAATACACATTGCTTTCAGGATTAAAGTCTGGGTTGATGATGAGATCACACCTTTCTTTTGACCTTAAGAATGGAACAACTTCAGGAAATATATTCTGGAAATTTAGGCCAGTTAGTCATCCTCTAGCCTCTTTCTGGTCAACTGAGCATTACTATTTATCTATCCATATTTCTTCAGAAAGACATTGAAATCTGCTGCTACAGATTCTGGCCTTATGGAAATGTTCTTTACTGTATTTACTGTTAGTCCCTTCCTGATAGCAAATCCAGGGGCCTATTTGTTGAGATATCTGGAAAGCTATCCTGTTTCTCCTTTATTGCTGGCTATTTGGAACATACACTGTGTTATAGAACAGAGAAATTTACAGTCTGAATCTCCTTGATGAAAGCTGCAGTCCAATACTTAAAACAGCCTGCAGCTGTGTTTTTTTCAGTAACACCTATTGTGCAAAAAGAAACACTTTTTTTTTACCTTTTTTTCCTTTTGTTAAGTGTTGCAACCAAAAGCAAGAGAAAGAAAAAACCTACATGCCATATGCATATATTAGAAGTACTGGATTACTTAAAATTGAAAGGCCCATGTAATCCTGGAAGATCCTCTGTGATCACCTAAAACACAGCTTCCTTTCACAGTCAGAATACCAAATTAGTCTAAATTATTTCATTAAAAATGTCAGAATGGGACTCTGATAGACTTTTAACCCTCTGTAGAAAAATTTTTGCCTTGCAGATCGCTCTTGGGTGTTTTCCATTACATTTCTTTCTGTACTCCAATAAGAATCACACTAATGATCTGAAATGAAAATGCGCCCCAGGGAACATTTGATTAAAATGTCAAATATTGAGGAACAATGATTCATCAGCAATCATAAATTTGTAATACTGATGGCAGATGAAAATGTATCATTTTCCAGCAAGCAATATAATCCAAGAATAGGTAGATTTGAAGTCATTCCTAAGATTGAATTATGTAAAGAGAAACTATATGGAAGAGCACATGGAAGCGATCTTTGTTCTGATTGACTATCACATCCTATTACACATAAAGGTTCATGGAGAGTGAGTCATATGCACTGACTTATTAGGTTAGCATCAATTGGGTGTCACTATTACATGTCCTTGTCTGTGTAATACAAATGACTGAAATCACTCATAACAGTTAGAAGTTGCATAAAAATGTGATAGGCAGGTGCTGGGCAAACGTGAACTACTGCAGTTATGATGAAGTTACCAAGGCTGTGCTGGTTTGAATTTGGTTAAATAATTGCTAAAATGCAATTTTACAATAGAGAATTGAAACTGTATTATATCACTCTTGAGCAGGGGGTAAAAATGGAAGTAGAAAGCGCATTCCAAGATGCGTAAAGAAACATTTTCATAGTGGAAATTTTGCTTTAACTGTTCAAATATGCTAACCAGAAAGATAGTTCTGCAAGTCATTTAATATCACTTACAAAAAAAACCATTTGCATTTTTGTGTAAATAATGATGCAGAAATTTCGTTTTAGCACTTCTGCTGAAAAACATTGATGAAGAAATACTGAAAAAAAAAAAAAAGGCCAAATATTCAGAATATGTCATTACTATTGTAAATACTTTTGAGATGAGTTTATTGATAATATCAAAAAAAGAGGGGAAAATTATAACTTTCTATATGGCATAAATGGCTTATCTCGCTATGATTAGAAGGCTTTTCTGGACAAAATCTACTGAAAATCACATCCTAACACCAGCAAGTTACATGAAATAACCTCACAGGTCTTAAAATAACTCTTCTAGGAATTTTTTGGGAAGATCTGGGAGCACACTGGAGACAGGATCAGAATTCAAAGAGATTTGGACAAGTTAAAAAAAAAAAAAGAATACAAGTCAGTGGAGAAAAGAGCAAAGTGCTCCCTGAAGAAAGAATGACTTTGCAAAATTAGTAAAACTTCAGGTATGGCTTTGCACCAGTGTCAGGGAACAGTTTTTCAAGGACACAAACCTGTAGAAGTGAATTCACAATGAGTATCAGGAGTTAAATGGACTCTAATAGAAAGAATTCTGAAAAACAAGGGTTTTTTTCATTTAAGAAGGATAAGACTTAAGGGAAACAATACAACAATCTTCACTCCCTGCAAAGTTGTCACAAAAACCAGAAGTATATTCTAATGCCTGTTGAGCCACAACAATATGTAATAAACTTAAGTTCCAGAAAAGATTTATAGTAAGGGTTGGGGGTTTTTTTTAATAATTCTGATATAATGTCAGATTTCTTAGGCATATTGTGTACTCAACATTGCTTTAGTTGTTTCAAAACATTTGTCAGAAATGGCTAAAGCTTTAGACTAGGCAACACAATAAATGACCACCTGACAGCCTCACCACCTTTGTTTCTACGAGAAGTGACAATTCCCTGTGGAGAACCAATGACCTCCATAAATTATAAATCTCGTTTTTTATCTAAGTACAGCCTACCAAGGAGCTTCAGTTGTCTTAAGTGTGACTTTTGTTATATCTTTGAGGCAGGACTTGTGCCTCTACCTGAGTCTATGTTAGCATAGCTGCTGATTAAGACTGACTAATAAATCATACCACTAACCCTGGTTCAGAAGAGGCTGGTACAGTGGTGTGAGTGAACTCCCAGCAAAACATATGCACAAGTTCCTGAGGATGGGCTCCTTCCATCTTCTTCACCTTCAGATGCTTGGATAATGGATGGTTCTGACTGTTTAGTATTCCAGTAAGGCTGTAATTAGCAAATATTTATCAAGAATGTTTTATGAAATGCAGAAAGGAATATAATAGCATATAGCATAAGTTTAAAGAAGATATTTACAAAAACACAGAACTGTTAATCATGTCAAACCTCACCTACATCAGGTAGTCTATTACTTGAGCCTAATCTAACTAACACTTGCTTAAAGATCCCGTTACTAAGAGCTGCCTTTGAAATTGAAGTATTTCTGGTTTTCCTTCTCATTTTGGATGTCTTCTTAATCAGCATCAGAAAAATAAGTGTTAATGACCCAAATGAAGACAAAAATATACATTTTGGTAACTACATTTTAAAAGTCTGTACACTATTTTCTTCAGTATGTATTTCTGTGCCTCTGTGAGGAATAGGAGTCAGAACTTAGGAGTCAGAACTGCCTTTAAGTCTAATGAAAGAGAAGATCTGTGGCAAGATTAAGTGTACAGTTTCAATTACTAAAACAACATTCCTTCTGGCTTATAGGAACATTAGTGCTGCCTCCTCCAGGGTAAAGGATGGAGAAAGCAGTTATTTTATGGTGTTTGAGTTCTGTAATGTTTCTCTTTGGCACTTCAAAAATCTAATTTCCTGTGAATGGGTCTTATGTTATCATCCATCACAACCCTTTTGTTCTGGCTCCTCACTAATATTACCTGTAACTGCTTGGACTGATGACTGTGGTCTTTCCCAAGTACAGATGCTTGGACCCAAATTAAAACAGATATTAGTCATACAGTATGTTTTAGGGCACAACCAACAACACAGGAACTTTCTCTTCTCATTTCTCAGGCTTTAATGAAATTCTGTATCTAATTTTAGGGCACCTGGAGTGTAACTCTACTGCTGTCACCAGACTGTATCATTTAATAATTCAAAAGCACTGAAAGCTGAATGAAAGCAGCTGCCAACTGAACTCTTAAATCACCCAGTTATTGGATTGTTTGGACACATTCACTGGGAAGCATACACCAGCAATTCTGTGTGTATAATAGACAGAGATAATATTTTTTCACGTGTCTTCCTATACATTTCTCACAACTCACAACCAGCATTTTGATGCTGAGGTCTGTGCTCTGAATGATTAGAAACACACAAACTAAAGTATGAAGAGTTTAAGTATAAAATGTATGCAAACCCAGTCAGTTCTGCTTAGTTCTGAAAGATGAGCCAAGTTGCGCATAAAGTTAATTACATCAAAAAGGTACTAAAAAAAAAGTTTGGTATCACTATTGTAAGTTGGATGAACAAAACACTGCTTTCAGAGAAAGTGGTATCTGGTCTACACTAAAATAAGTCTGATCCTTTACTTTATTTGGCAGGAGAGACTGTCCCCCATAATGTCTAACTGAGAATGAGTGGAAGAAGGTAAGGTATCTGAGCTAGCACTATCAGAAGTCACATGCCAAGATGAACATTTCCATGGAGGGATAATCACTGTTTCTGTTAATAAGCTCTTCCTAGTCATATATGTCTCATACAAAGCCCCGAAGTAATAAATTTCAATCAATATGTCTCTGCAACTTCGAGGTTTTCTCAGCTCTGAGATAATTACAAATCTCTGTTCCTTTAGAAAGAACATTTCTTGGGAAAAAACAATTTCACTCACAATGTGGCCCTTGTGATCTAAGAAATCCTAAATCATCTGGGCAGCAAATATGTGGAGAAAAAAAAGCAAAACAAAATATTGCAGAAGAGCTGCCATGGGAGCTTTATGATGTACATTAAAGCTTTAGTACCAAAATCATTCCTGGTGTGTAACACAAAATAGATACCCAAAGATGATGAGGCATTCAGATTTGAAAAGCACTAAAACCATTCAGCTTTGTGCCTCTGCTTTTCTGCATGAAAAGCAAACTCCTATACTTATCAACAACCAAATCTTAAAATACACAGGGCTTGAGCTATTTTCAGGCAGAGGTTACATAAATTATTTTCATCCTCATTTTACAATTTTGAGAACTAAGCAACAGCAATTATAAACCTCATATTTAAAGAAAAACTTAACTGAATGGAAGAGACTTGTGTACTGTATGAGGTTCATACAATATACACTCCACACACTCTCACAACTGTAAATAGGTAATAAACACATTGTTCAGGCATAGTTAGGTGCATTGAGATTTGGGTGGTAGCCTATGCATTTGCTTCAAGTACCCAATTAATTGCATGTTGGAGAGAAAATAGGAATAAGTTAAGTGTTAATGAAAAGGCTACAGGTGCATGGATTTGGTCAACTAACCGATCTACAAAGTTTTGGCATTAAAACACCTGCGGCAACTTCATTACTGGCTGTTGCCATGGAGACACAAAGACAAGAAAGGCAACAAATTTGGGGTATTAAAAAAGATGAAAGCAGACTGCCACTCTGTGGTTATTATCTTGGTGGTTGAGAGCAAAGTTTATAACAATAACAACTTGCCAGAATGTTTCTGAGATCTGTAGGTGGAAGCAACCCTCTTTTTGTTCTTATGGTCTTGTCAGGTAGGAAAGATGAACAGATGTTTTACTGGAGCTTATGAAGGTCATTCAAGAAAAGAACAACTTTGTATGTGAGGAAGGGGGTTAGAGTTGCTTTGCTTTAGTTTTTTTATTAGTGGCATTAGTACATTTAACCAGGAAAATAACACTCCTTTATGGTATACTTGCCAATCTTGCACTCATTTAACATTTAGATTAACCAATTATTTGAGTTTCTGAAACTTCCTTCTCACCCAGACAGTATCAGTTTAACAGCCAGACTTATCAGGGTTGTTGAGTTATATTTATTTCTCTTCTTACCTCTCCATCACAATTTTTTGAAACAATTGTTTCAACTCTTTTAATGGGCAAATTTCTCTTCACAGCTCTTCATACGAGTACTGAGACAATACCTTGTACCAATAGGTAATACCAAAATAACAAGGCTTTTATAAAATATTTTGACACAATAAGCAGTAGTAATCTAAATAACCTAACAACAGGAAAGGTGAGCTGGAAAAAGGATCCCCTTATTTGGAAGTGACAGAGAAAGTAAAAACCTGCATGTATTACTTGATCATTAAATGGCCATCAACTACTGATCAATCTGACGTGGCATGACAGAAGATACCTAAAATGCTTTAGAGAAAGTTTGAAACTCTGAGTCTTTGGTATCAGACAGAAACACTCAATGATAGAATGCAAAATTCTGTTCAGTCATGTTTGTAAAAGATGAACTGAAGTTGGAATAGAGAAAGACAAAAATTTCCAGGATGACCTGAACTTGTTTAGCTCAGTTAAGGCAATACCAAGAAAGGATATGGCTCTTGTCAGCAGATATATCAAAAATAGCAACTTGAGAACTGGAAATAATGCTGTGTGAGTCAAAGAATAATATTTGAACAAACGAGTATGAAATGACTGCAAGTACTCTGAAGCTGGACAATAACAAGATTTTGATATACCATGAAACCTGGAGTCATTCAGCTGCACTAGTAAGCTCAAGAACATACCCAGTTTCAAGGTAAATGTTTGGTGACACAGCACAAAAGATTATATGACTGTTGCCTTTGAGGTTTTAGGATTTGGTGACTGAGTATTTATCCAGGTTTTTATTTCCTCTTGTGCTTGGTTTAAGTGGCAAGGTTTTGGCAGCAGTGGGGTAGCTGCTGGACCCTACGCCTGAGGAGGAGGATATTTCCTGAAGGAATTTTCAGCCTGTGGAGAGACCAAGCTGGAGGTGCAGATCATGGGAAGGACATACACTGGAGCACAGAAAAAGTGTAACAGGGAAGGAGAGAGAAAGGGGAACTGTTACGGACTGACTGCAATCCCTCATTCCCCTTCTCCCTGTGCTGCTTGCCATGGAAGAGGAGGTACTTAGTAAGCCAGCACCTTGTCTTTATGTCCACCCATGAGCTTTTCCATCACAATTTTCCGCCATCCTGTTAAAAAGATACTGCTAATTACAGATCACTGGATATTGCTAATCATTTCCAACTACACATTCTTTTATGTAATAAAGTAACTGATCAATTACTGATCAGTAACAGCTCTATAACTGTTTTCCTTTGGCTACTTCCTCCATCACAGACTGCTGTTGAAGTCCAAAATGTCAGTAATTATGTAACTACAGAACACCAGCAGTTTAGACTGAGTTGTCCAGAGGTGTATGGAAGATTAGAGAAATAAAGGAAAGGGAAACACTGATTCTAAGTCAGATAGCCTAAAATAAGATGAGAGTGATGTTATCGAAGTCATCTTCCCTTGGTATGCTCCATTTTACTTTAAGAAAGAGAAAAGCAACTATTTATCTCATCTTGTTGTTATGGGAGGAACCATGAAATTTGATATGCTGAACCAGAACCACCAAGGTGCAGGCTAGGAAATCAGAGTGCTAACTACAGAATGGTCTGAGCTAAACAACACCTTCCACATAAAACCATGCTGTAGCACTGCAGCAAAACGGAGCTTCTAAAAATCTCGGGTCTGTTCTTGTAGAAAGTATAAGGAAACATTGCTAAGGGAATCCAGGAGATTTAGTCTTGCAGTTATAGAAAATAAGACCACTGGTTCTACAGGAAAATATGCAAAGATGAGTACCATAACTTATCAGTCAAGTGTTTGTATCTCTTTCCTAAAGTTTTCCCTCTGGAAAGGAAGCAGCAATCTCTCCTAAATTCCTCCATTGATTTTTAGTGCAAGTTCTATCAGGATTATATTTAAGTAAGGATAAAATTAGAGAGGTTCAGCTACCCAGAACCAAATCCTGTAGTAACTTCTTGAGGATTTGCTGGAGTAGCCTGAATGCTGTTTTCTTCTAACATCCCAGGAGACCACATTGTGAACAGTAAGTTCCTTTAGAAGCTGTTGATAATATAAACAGATGTTCTGAAATACCAGCTAACTTAAAAGAACATTTCCTCTTCCAATTTCATTTGGTTGACTTTTATAGCTGGCAATCATCGCAGTTTTGGTAAATCTGCCTTTGCTGATCACTCCTTAAGCTATTATTTCAGGCTTACTTACCAAAACAACATTGTTAAAATGTAAACCTGGTTTTCAGTCTCCAGATGCTGTCTCAGGATATAACATTTGCCAGACAGTGAGCATTAATGGGAGGTAAGATCTCCCACAGCCTAGTTGCCTAGGCCTTATGACTAATGCAAATTCTCCCAAATACCTCAATTGCTAAAAACCCAGCATTTTCCAGAGCACTAGTTTGACCAGAATTTTGGTTTACAATTAACCTCCTCTGGCTTAAACAACAGTTACAGCATATAGTATGTGCTACTTGTAAAAACCTCCAATATACTTTATCCTGTCTCTAGATATGTCATCAAATATTAAAAAAAAAAAAGAAAAAATTAAAAAGCGGGTGAAAATTTATTACATCAACAATAAATTTTTCCTTTCTACTTGAATCAGAGTTGTGTGAGTAATGCACTGTTCTTCCTTACCTCTCTGACATGAATTTTTACCCCTCAACAAAATTTGTCTCATCTACTCTCCCTCTACAAAACATTGGATCTGAAAATCTCTTTTACAACTTCCATGCATGTTCATCAGATGATTTCTAATATATTTCTCAGATGACCATACTCACATGTGGCAACACTCAAAATTGTTCAAACATTGCACCTAAATAAGTTGAATCAAAGCTTGACCATCCTTTGCTAGCTTTTTTTCCAATATGGAGGTAGGAAGTGGAGTACAAATGGAGTTTTCAGTCTGACACAATTACAAGTACAGAGTTCAAATTCTCAAAGTGATATCAGAAATTATACTTAGGTATATTCCCTAAATCACCATGGTAATTATTGTGACCCAGAACAAGGACCTTCAATTTAAAGTAATTTTAATTATGAACGTTAGTGAATTGCAGAGGTTTGGGAGCGAAACTGGGGCAAAGCTTTGCCTTCTCCCTGGTGCAATGCAGGTGCTCCAGAAGAGCTCTGGGAAGAATTCTGTGAGAATGTGTCAGGACAGGAGTCCTTCTTCAGTCTTGGTCCCTTGGGGTATATTGTCCAGTTAGCACCTTGCAACACTCAAAATTCCTATAGCACCTTTCAGTGAACTTCAATAAATCACAGTGTTGGATTATAGTTTGGCCAAAATTATGGTTTGGCAAAATAACCTACTCATTGTAAAAATGTTTAAGTAAGACCTTTATGGGTCTAAATACTAATGCAAAGTGATGCCGTTTAATCATCTTTGTGGGTATATAAAGCTCTGAGGTAATACCAGGAAAGTTACATAGCAAACAACAAAGAAGTTGAGCTTTTTCTCTTTTTTTTTGTCACTATTTTTACGTATATTTAATAATTTTACATATCTGTTGGGTTTTTTCCACTGGCTGTTTTTGCAAGTTGTACATCTACTGCAGCTTCATTTCAGTCAAAAATGTATACACTATGCTGAGTCTTTAGCTTTTAAATTGCTTGTTAGCTGAACTGATGGTCTAAGAGGAACTCTCTGGCTGTCTCTTTAGAGGTAAATTGGACTTTGAAGATGCAGCTTTTCTTTTTAGTTAGGGAACATACCTCAAATACCTTTTAGGAAAAAGCACATGGCATAAACCTGTTGAAAATATTGTAAAGACTGTGTCCCTTACATATATCCTGCATTATGCTTAACTAACTTTGAGATTATTTTTCCACAATTAAAACAAGCAGTGGTTTAGTGGTCTTGTTAGTAATGAATGAACTCTTCAGTAAAATAAGTCCTCAAGAGTTACAGTTCAGTTCTCACATTTTTTTGGGAGTTTAGCATCCCATCCTATTTTTTGTCATAGTGGTAATACAAGACATGTCTATCTACCCCTGAGGGATGCACTCCTATCTGTCCTCATTAGCAGAGGATTTCTGTTCAAATCCTTACAGAATTAAAAACAAGAGAGAGAACCATCTCATATATCCATGAACAGGTAACATAGTAAAACACGCGCGGGGCATTTACCAAAGAACCAGTGATTCACAGTAACACATTACTCCCATGCCCAAACCTCAGCTTCACACAGTACATATAAGATACTGCTTAATTACACAGCTCAACAGCCTAACCTCTCTTCATACTGTCTGTTTTTATTCCAGGTTGACATGGGTTTTCTACCAATTTTTATTGTACCATCTACTTTGAAATTTCAGAGTCAGTGTGTCTCAGGCCCTGACTGAAAAGCTTCTGTCTCAATAAACCATGCACTCACAGTAACTCTGCTTTTTACCTGTCAGATGTAAATGGAGCACAATATAAACTACAGGGAATCTGCTCTGCTCTGGCATCAGGACATAAGCCATGAAAACACATAAAACAGACACAATGAAAAATCTCCTTCCAGCTTGTGTGAAGGTAAGCATAATAAATGTACCAGAAGTTACAGTAATACAGAATATTCCTGATTGCATCTTTCACCAGCAGGAACGGGTATCCTAAGTACTGGGAAATAAAGGATAAATTTCTTACATCATCACTGACTTTGACAGTGACCTTGGTGAACCATCACTCCTTGCATTTTATAATAGATATACACAAGAATAATAAACCACACTCCATTTGTCTGCTGTCTCTATTCTTTTAAAGCAAAGACTATATTGGAAAATCAAATCAGTAGGCATCTGCCAGTCAGTAGAAATCCTAATAAAGCCAGGGAGAATCTCAGAATGAAAGGCAGTAGGAGTAGTAAAAATTAATGCAAAGAGAAGCTCCGTAACTACATTTTACGGAGGAATGCAGTTAACATGACAAATATATTATATTGTCTCAAATGGCTCACACAATGCAACTTAGTAAAGAAGTCAACAGAAACAATATTTGCAACAGTATTTGTAAATAGAATTCTGTCTCTTGTTTTAGGCCTACCATACCCTGGAACACGATGTACATCTGCAGTAATTTAACAGGATGTTAGAATTTATGTGAGCCCAATGTGTCTTTTCTCTTATACTAGAAGAAAAAAAATCCCCTGGAAAAAAAAAAAACAAACCCCACCACCAACACAAAATCCCAGAATGTTGCTGATCTGAGAGTAGACAGCAGTGTTGGCGTAAGATGAAGAAGGGAAAGTGGAAATGACAATTTCCATTAGACCAAGACAGAAAAAAATTAAATTGCTCACAGATATGAAAATGAAATGACAGAAGTAATTTAAAGCAAGAACAGAAATTTGTAAAAAATTAAAGGAGAGCTACAGAAAGTTTCTCAGTGGCCACAGATAAAGTCCTTATTAACACTGAAATACGTGAGAAGGCTGTGAATCTACAAGAATCTCCTCCACACCTACCAGACATCCAAGAAAGGGCCAGTAACATGGAACACCATTTCCAGTGGATTAAGGAATTTCAAGAAGACACAACACATTCAAGTTTAAAAGAGATGACCTGAAGGAAGGGCCTTGGAAAACCTTTTTAGGTGGAAAGTGAGAGTTGGTGCTTATGGTAGAAGAGGGAAGGAATTCCTCTACTAAAAATGGAGAAACACAGAAGGGTTGACTTTAACCCAAATTTTAACTCATAGAGGCACAGAGAGAGAGAGCAGATTGTTGATCTCATGTTACAGAACAGGGGGAGAAGGGAAGTTTTATGTCAATTTTCTTGTACAATGGATTTTATGGATAAATGTATGAATAAACAATAAAAACCATCCCAACAAGGAAAGTGACAAATGCCATGTAAGTAGAGATGATGAAGTTCATATGACTGGAACTTTACATATGCTCGTACCAAGAGGTCCTGAACCTAACAGATATTAAGATTAATACACTATTCTGTAACAGACTGTTAACAAAGCTGTTTTCAAGAGAACCAGACAAAATATTGAAATTACTTTACATTATCAGTTATTTTGCCTTGAAATAGAATAAGAGATGTAATTGTTGCTCTAAAAAGTCTGAAAAGTAGATATAACCTGCAAATCCTTATGGTGAAAAATCTGAAATTTTGTAAAAATGCATTGCTTTCTATGATATCTCTGATAGGCAGCTGAAGAGAGAGTATTGCAAAAACCCAAGTCTACTAACGGAATACTGATACCAAAGCACATTTTTATGTTCTTAAAAGTGCATATTGCCATGCAGAAGAGGACCTGTGTAAAGGATAGGAGACGTATTATAAGATGGTTTGATAGGTAATCTGCTTGCTGGAGTAATAGGATACAATTTTGGCAGGTTCACTGAAAGAAGCCACCTTTGGAACAGTGGATAAATTAGATTGTCTGCGATGTTTTTGGGATGAAATCTAAGGAAATTAAGTAGTTCAGAGAAGGAAATTTTTCCCCATAAAAAACCTCAAGTGTCTGCAAAACACCAGCCAGCTTGGCACTTAGACCAGAGCTTTGTGCGGTTCTGCTTCCATTGCAGAAGGGTTATTTCTCTATGTGGAACTCAAGCCCCTTTATGGGAAAGAGAAACCCGTTCAGGGTGTTAAATGTAATCTTCATAATTTCTAAATCTGAGAAAGTATCTTGTCATTCCCACATTGGTATTTTCTTCTAAGACACCATTTTAACTGAAGCAAATTTCAGTATAGCAACATAAATATACAAAGCCTTGGGGATGGTTAATTATAGCAAGTTTATATTTTATTTAGGTGGGTTTCCTGCATTCATCTACAATTCAGCCTTAAAATAATGTTTCATTCATATATTCCTGCCTCATAATTTCCAGTTAATTTGGAATATTACATTTTTATAATGAAATGAAGGGGGTTTTTATCTATGATCAGTAAAATTAAGGTTAAAAGTAGCTAATAGGATAATAATAACAGAGAACTACAAATGTGAGTGTTTTACAACTTGCAGAATTAAAAGAAAAAATGTTGGAAAGCTAAGTCTTCAAGCTGCCTATAGTAATTCTGATTAAATTAGATGGGGGGGAAAAAAAAGGGTGGCAAGATAGAAGTGATTTCCTTGAAGAATTTATTGTCAAAGATGCCAAAACTGCTTAAGGTTCTGCCAAATATAAGATTAGCCACATGGAATTTAAACAATTGTCCTCAGCTGTTGAGAACCAAGAAATGGTGTGCACATGCCCCTTCTCAGTCCCACCAAATGGAACTGTGTTTAAGTTTTGAGAAAAAAGGATTTTTTATCTGCCAAGGATATGAAACGGAGTAAAGCCCTATCCAGAAGAAGGGTCCCTTTGGCACAGACTGACATGACATTGTCATGAACTTCTGAGGTTGTCAAAAGCATTAGTGACAATACCACAAATACAAGAGTGATATTTTTCAAAGATCAGAATGACAAATACCTATTATTTTCAGTGAACTTTCATTAATGTTGGATATATATATACGGTACACATTCTTTTATTCATCCCACTATTTATGAAATCATTGTCATTAAGCCTTTAAGTGCAACCAAATGCTGCAAGTAATTTTTGGGATGAGGGATTTCTATGAACCTTCCACAAGTGAAAGGAAAGTTTAGAATCAGAAAAAAAATATAGTAGAAGGAAAATTTCAGAAGTCATGACACATTAGCACCTCAGAAACACCTAGTAATCACTCATGCCTGTACCAGAGGTGATAATACTTCTTTGTATGCACTCCTTAGGCTCTATCAGAGTGACTCACAAAAAAGCCAGGAGCTATTCTGAAGGCATTCCTTACTCTTCTCCCTAGCCCCACAGAACACAGCTGTAGAGACCTCAAATATTTTATTACATTCTCAAACAGGAAGAATCATCTCAGACAGCATTTTTGTAACAAGAGCACAATAGTAACCCATAATAATACCATTGCCTAATTTGATTTTTACTGTGCAAAAGCCACTCTGACTCTGCATATTAATATAGTACATTTTTAACATGGGTTATTGGAGACCCATAAATTTCCACAGCAATCCAGCCATTACCTCATCTCTAGCACAGCCATGTGCTCAGAGTTCTGCAGGATTTATTTATGTTTTTCAACTCAGAAATTGAAGGGATGGATTTGCAAAGCTTTTGTGTGTCCATGAAACAACTGCAGTATCCATGTATCACTGTGGTAATTGTTGGGACAGGTTGATTTTATAATGATGACTAATGTACATTTCTGGGTACACTGGAAGCAACATCAGACCTGGTTTAAGTAAGAGGTTTCTTATAATCAATGTGTCTTGCAAACTTTCCTTACTTTTCATGCCTTTATACAGTGCCACCACATGCTAATTTAGTCATGCTTATTCACACCTGTCATCTTAATAAATGATAATTTTCTAGGTAAACCCAAGACAACACCATAAATTAGGTTGAATGGCTAATCATGTATGTGACTCTACCAAGCAATAATTTCTCTGATACTATTCTAGCTTTCAGTTTTTTCTAAGTTTGAGCAACATTCACTCAACTGATTTTTAAGTGTGCAGACTTTAATGGAAATAATTGTCTTTTAATTTACACATTCCTATGAATGTTTTCCTGGAGAAAAAAACATGTGACTAGCATCCTGCAGCATTAAATTATTTGTAATTGGTATCTTTAGAAATGTAAGGGTCGGGAAGTTTCAAGTGAGGAACTTTTAAACCACTAAAAAGGGTCTAAGTCACACTTGTGCCATGGGGAAGTCTATGGTGTCATCTTTTGGGACAGACAATGTTACAGTCTCATTTGGCAATAAAAGTACAAGCAAAATATTTTTACAAACACTGATCAGAAAAGCATATGTAATTTCCTGTTTGGTTTACTCTGGTCCCAACTGAAAATGTCAGTCTGACATCCAGCCTTTCTCCTTGAGCAAGGGTTTTTTAAGTATACAGGAAGAACAGAAATGGAAAGTTATACAATATCTCTCTCTACATCAGTCTCTAACACTTTCTCCATCTTTAACACCAGTCATTGCAGTCATAACAGATATGTGCAGATCAGACCAATTTTGCAAAGCCAGGAGATGGACATAAATCCTAGTCATGGTTTACTCTCATCTACACTGATTCCTGTAATGTGTGGAAACATATTTAGAAATAAATAAGGTACCAACTCCTTAGTACAATCAGGCAACTTGTGAGCAGAAAAGTTAGAATTTACTGTATTTGAAAAGCTGGATAATGATGAACATCTACTTGTTTGCCTAAAGGGATCCAAATACAAGGGAATTATTATGGCTTCACTTGATCAATTCACTTAATCAATTCACAGCTTGATTAAAAAAAAACCTTTCCGTAAGTTAGGCTGGAACCTTTGGCTACAAGCAAATTCCAAAGTTTAGTTGACCCTGAGTGAGGGTAACTGAGTCCTCTCTCAAACAGATGAGCTTTCTCTGGCTCCCTGACAAATGTTACTGATAAAAAACTTTTTGTTGAAAAAACCTGAAAGCCTGGCAGTCAAGATAGCTTGTACCTTGGCAGCTGTAGCTAGAGTAACTGCCAGCCTGAAAAATGCTTCAAGAGAATAGTTCATATCCCTTTTCCTCTCAGCAATTTGTACAGCTTTTTCACCATTTATCTTGAAAAAAATAGGAATTTATTCCAAGGGAAAAGTTTGTTTCTTGCTAAATCAATCCATTTTGTCTGGCCTTTCTCAAGGATGAACTTGTAAAATATACTACTTTTCAATTTGTCACTGTTATAAGTGTTTGTATAAAATAGTTGGTACAATATATTAAATTATCTCTCATTTATGGAGATATGTAATGTTGCACCTCATATAATCACCACAATATCGTAAATTTTCTTGAATAATGTTTCAATGAACAACACCTATAAATAAATTAGAAAATTTAGCTACATCTGTCTAATTACCAGTAAATCCATCAATATTTAAAAGAAGGTGAATCTTTTTTGCCTTGGTCAGCAACTTTAATTATTCATTTTTAAAACAAACAGAAAGTTCAACATTAACTGACTATGGAAGACTGTTTCCTAATAAAAAATAAAGCATTGAATAAATTAAAAGCTCTACAGCTCAACAAACTCATAGATAACCTTGAAAACCACATTTCTATGTGCTTTCAATGCAGCCAAAAATCATAATTTTGAGATATTAATTTCCTTTGGGCAGTAGATAACAGGCCACGTACATAAGGTCTCCAGACCATTCCTCTCCTGGGAATGGAGACACCACTTCTTTACTGAGGCAGAGAGGGTCCCAAAACCAATTGCCTTTGCTGAGCTATTTTTCTCTGCTAGCATGTGATCAAGGAAAGTTTAAAGATTGCAGAAGGAGCCTAGTAGCCATTTTACTACAAATGAATTGCCCAGAAAGGTAGATTTCTTCACAGCTATTAAAATAGTCAGCCACTGTGATGCAGCAGTTTGCCTATGAGATTTCCTTAAACCAAAGATGTCTTTCAATTACTATAGATGTGCCAGTAAAAAAAAAACAGCAAACAAAAAAAACAAGGCAAAAAGAAAAAAAAAACCATAATCAAAACAAAAAGGCAATTAATATTTTGTGTCTCATTTTCATAATGCAATTGTGTGAATTGCTAAATTTGTGCATCATCTGAAAAGGGGACTGAAAGTCCTGTGCCATTTGATTTTTTCTCTCCTGGCCAAAAAGTTCTATATTATTAATAGATCTTATTAAACTAACAGTAGCAAGCATACAATTTCACTCTGCAAAGAACAGAGAGGTAGAAGCTGACCTTTCTACTATTTGAAAAACAGTAATTTATTCATATTGTCTGAAGATCACTTTTGCTGATAACAATAAGGAGGGCACATTCTGCACTTTTTACATATTCTAAACTCCTGGTAACTTTAACAATGAAGATTATAATCAAGGGTTCTTCATGAGAAATGGGAATTGGCAGAAAATGCAGGACAAGCCCCGAGTAACTATACATTACAAATGTATACTGTGAACTATCACAACTGCGTGTTCTTATTAAAATAGCTTTCACACGGAACAGCTCTTCAGAAAAATAACCAGCATATGGTTCACCACTTTCATTTGAATGTGACAGGTAAAATGCCTCAGTGTGTATTAACCTAATTTAAAATATTGTTGAAGAAGGAATAATAAGAGAGAGGTTTTTTAACCTGAGGTTCATTTCTATTACACTGAAAATATTATTCATAGTCTCTGCTGTCTGAAATTTGCTTTGCTAATGATGTGTATATGACATTGAGTGTATTTTAAGTACACACAAGGAAAGAGGAGGGAAGAGGTTGTCTGTCTCCAGAGCGACATACCCTGCTAATATCAGAGGCACTGTGGTAGCCCCAGCTCACAGGCCAGTAGTCTGGTTGGCTGTTTGTCATATGGAGCCAGTATTAGACTAAAGGTTAAAGTGACGTAAGGCAGCTTGAAATGAGGACAGTGCTGCCATGTAGATCCAGCCTGTGAACACAGCTACCAGAAGACAAGGCAGCACCACTGCAGTACCCAACTCAGAGAAAACAGGAAGGTCTAATCCAATAAATATTGACAGAAATTGTACCTTTTTAGTTCACTTTGATAGTTACCATTATTTTTCAATTAATTAAACCAGTTTAGTTCTGGAGACTAATAATGAGTCATAGCCTCTTTCCTTTTTTTTCAATTAGAGTTCCTAGTGGTCTTTCAAGAATTCGTGGACAAATACTGTCTTCGTGGCTAACATTTACAATACTTAGATCATTCGTGCTCCAGGAAGTTTTCGTTACTCTTTATTACAATGTACAACCACAAAATAAATCACCATTGAAGAGCTCTGTGGGCAACCTTCAGACCATTTTGACTCAACTTCATTTTAAATAGATCATTGAAATATAGTCTTAAACTATGGGACTGTCATGTGATATCTTTGACATACATTTGACAAACTTTCCCTCTTTAAGCCTATTACACTTCCACTGTGTATTATACCTTCACACCTTCATAATCCAGTCCCTTATAATATAGTCATAATAATTTTGAAGGAGAATCACTTTAGTTAATCCCAGCCCAGTCTTTCTCATTAATCTGTCCCCTTCAGGAACAATTGTAAATCATAAACTTTTGAATTCATTTTTGTTATTTAATTTTTAATGTCCTACTACTTCTAGGAGGGTAAGGGAAAAAAATTAAAACACGTAGCATCCACAGATAGTACTCTATTCATTGATTGAAATAAAATGCTATCTGCTACCATAACATCAAGAAATGCATTTTTTAAAGTTAATTTTAACTCTCACTTTAGTATAACAGCTTGGCCTGAAACATGGATTTAAAAGAAACATAAGGATTTTAGTTATAGGCTCGCTGTGTTGAAATTAGTTAGACTAAGAGGGAATTAGGGCCCAGCTAGAGTTAGTTAAAATAGTTAGGAGAGCTGGACCTGAAACGGTTTTCAAGATGTTAGTAATTGATTACTGAATAATTGGTGATCTGTCATTTGCATGTTTGTTTAGCTGTGCTTAGAATGAGGAACAGAAACATTGATAAGTTGGTCTAGGAAACAAAGACAATTACTAATTTTCCTCCCTCTGTGAGAACCGATCCAAAAGTCACGCAAGAGGAAATTTGGAGGTCACTAAAGTAATTAAGATTGTTGAAGTTCAAAAAGGCGAAAAAGGTCAAAATGAGGGAGATGAGTTCACTTCATCTATCTGGGTCCACTGGCCCAATTCGAGACCACTGACTCAATTCAGAACACACACTACGCATGCTTAATGGCATTTAAGCTCATTTCCATATGAAGCGGAGAATGAGAGGTGTTAATATTATGAATATGCATTTGTATTTTGGATATTCATAATTTTTGTAAATAAAAAGCTTTGTGTTTGCTTGGATCGGAGCCCTGTCTCTTAGGGAGCTATCCCAAACAGTGCCTGGCGCCGAATAAACGTACACTTTCTAACTGTAAAACATTAGGGAGTCTTTGTCCGTCTCAGTTGGATATCGATACTAGATTGATACTCATATTTTAATAAATCAGGCCTTTAACATGTTGGTTTACACAGAGGACAAGAAATAAGGTAACACTGAGCTACTCAGAGGTTGCTCCTGTCCTCCTCTCACTCCAATTTACAAACATGGCTTTTCTGAGGACTGCAGGATGACAGATGTAGTGATTGAAGTGAAAAACCTAAGCTTTCAATTCTAATTTAAAATAGCACTTTCAGAGATACTTTCTATCCTGCTGTTGAATGACAAGTACCTGACTAGTGTCAAACACATGAACTGATAGACACTAAGTTGAATACAGTAATTAAACATTTAGTGCCAGTTGATCTTCCACAAAATAAGCTGAATCAGCTGAAACTATGGTCACATACCAACCTTTCTCGGGGTGGGGAACTAGGGGTGTGGAATGCATGTGTGCTGGAAAATTTGCAATTAAAATAAAAAATTGCCTCCAGACAAAAATAGTTTTTTAGAAAATCTCAACATCTATTACAAGAACATAATCATAGTACTATGGGAAGCAAATATGTAGTATATTTGCCTCCTTCATTACACATTGAGTATTTAAGTAACCTTAATTTGTTAAATATATCCTGTTATATGAATAATTTCATGTACCTAATATAAATTTGCAAATTTAAAGACATAATTCAAGGAAGATTAATGATTTCCCCAAAGCATACCCAGTCTGGAGCCCATTTTGATTATCATGAAACTACTATACATACAAATTACTCAGGTTGCCCTGTGTTGTCATTGTAAAGCAAATGTTTTGGAAACAGGATGTTTACTAATTGGAAAAAAAGATGTGCCAGAGGAAACATACACATATCTGGCAGTATAAAATATCAGAGTTCAATTCATGCCTTTATAGAAAGACAGGAAGTTCAGATATCCAACTTTTATCTACAGTTAGGCCTCGAACACCTCTCTCTTAACACATGTACTAGCTTAGTACAATTATTTTTAAAGAGCTTTCCACCCTAATTTATTAAGGCAGACAGACATGGGTGGAAATTTCAAAAGAGAGGAATTGTCACATGAATGTTTTCAGTTCAAATGTGCTCACTATTGAGTTTTTCTGGATCCCAGCTTTAAGGGAGCTTAGTACTTTTGTCTGCTTTTAAACCTTCCATTCACTCTTGAAAAATCCAAACTACATAGGATGATAAGAGGATAAATTTATATTAAAGGAATACATTTATGGAAATAATATAGAGATTTACTCCTTTTTTTGCAAGCTTTGGGAACGAGCATCATGATTTAAATGTAAAATATTCATCGAATGGTCAAATTTATATTAAATGGATATCAAATTAAATCAGAAAGCATTAAGTCAGGTGAAGGCTTACCATATTCTGCCAGTTCACATTCCTATCGACCCCATGAATTCCTGAGTTTCAGTTCTGTGAAAAGGTTGCATTTTCAGTTTCTCTACATAATCATTAAAGAAAAATAAACAAAACCTCAATTCTAATATATTAACTTTCTCCTCCTTTCTCCTTTGCATAATAAGCCAAGAAGACTTAAATCCTCTATATACTTTTTCAGGAACTAAGGTTTCGACTTAGAGAAATGTTTTGCAAAAAGACCACAACTGAAAAGAAAGCAATGGAGAATATGAATGATATTACTTTTGTTTTAAAATATCCAGCTAGAGATAGCACGGGGTTTTTTTCCATTCATTTTTAGAATTACACTCTCTTAAATATTCTCAAATACATTCCAAAGCAAGAATTTATGAATTCAATTATCACAGGATTAAAGAAATAAAACTATTATTAAGTTAATTTTTCCTCAGAAATGTACAACTGTATAGTGCAGTAGTAATACACTGTGAATCACTTGGTGTTAAATAATGCTTCTTACTTCCTGCAGGATAAGACTAGTCTTTATTGGAACAAGAATGAGGGAGATTGTTCAAAAACCAAGACTATGAAAACTGTTTTCTCAGTGTGAAGTAGTTTAATGCACTTTTCAGGCAGCTTCCTGGATAACTGAGTCCACTAAACTCCATACCAAACCACGTGATTTAGACTTGTCTGGATTCATCTCCATGAAGAGATTGATCATACAACTTAAAAGTCAGAAAAAACATCAAAAAGAAAAGGATTTTCTGTTGAGGATAAATAGCATGAAAAGAACTACTAGTGCTTAAACTACATTTTCAAATTTAGGTGTCTAAACTGGGTCACGAAGATCAATATCTAGGAACTGAATTGATGTGGCCTAATTTGCTGAAAAGTTTCCTCTGAGATCTGCCCCAAAACTCATAGTCCAAGTCTTCTGAAAAACAGAGTATCTTTATTTGTATTCCTGCATTGCCAGGCTCCTTTGTTTGAAACCAGTTTGTTTTCAAGTGTTCACTTATCATCCAATAAAGTAAATAATAACTACAGTTCCCTGGAAAAGTGGCAAGAACAGAAAATCCTAAACAGTTTAATTTTTTTGGTGTTGTGCCTTCCCTCCCCCACCCGCATGTTTCTTTTTGTTTTTATCCACTCTTAAAAGGCTGCAAACGTCATCAGGTCCTTTACAAACCCTGCTGTAAATAATGAGTTAACCTATTATAGTTCTAAGCCCTCCTTAAAAATGTGCATCCATTGCAATGCTTCTGGGCACTATCTATGCAGCATAAACTCTCATGCTTGGCCATATTGCTGCATGCAAATGCTGTCATTTGCCACCTCCTCAACACTGGGGAAGATCTGAGGACCCCGTCTGTTCTGCTTTCTGTTCACATGGGCATTGCCCTGAATCTCCTCTCTGTCCCTCCATCAGATAGCCCAGATTAGGATGCCATGCAGAGTGCAGAAAGTATGAGCTGCCATACATATTGACCTGCTGCTACTTGTTCCTTCTAAGCAGCAGAGAACTTGAAATGAGATTGTTGCTCCCTGTGTTGCCAGCTTTCTCTCTGGCTTCTTCTGTAGCGGTACAAAGAGAAACAGCCCTGAACTATAAAGCCTTTAGGCAGAAAATCTAATTTTTAAAATAATAACCAATGGAATGGTTGCAGCTACTGTCTTGTTATACAAATAACACAAAATTGCACCACTTATTAAAATTCATAACAACAAGAATTTGCTACTCAGGATTTTACTTAATTATAATACTTCAGATACTTCTATTCAAGCATTCATCTATGAGATACAAGTTTAACCTGGCATGGATAAAAGAGATCTGAATAAAAGCTTCTAATAACATTTTCAGCAATTTTGTCTCCATTCGGAAAAAAGCTAGAAGCAAAAATTCATGGTAACATATGGGTATATATTGAAGCATCCATTTATTTGGTATACACTGAAGTTCTCTACCTCTGTAAAAACAGCCTACACTTTTGTGTTGGTTGCTATATTTGGAATGCTGTTTTGTGCACAATATTCTGCTGAGAGAGTAAAGTGATGGACATATGTAATCTCTGCTATACACTACAAGCTCGGTATTTACTACGATGCATTAGGCTTCTTCAACTGAGAAAAACAAGTAGAAAAGTAAATTTTCTGATCTACCTAAGGATCAGGGACTGAATCCAATCCCCAAATGATTATTGCAAGTTAACTGATTTGGCTCCATTTAGTGACTTCAGTAATGAGGACGAAAAATTGCCGAGAGGGAGAAAGAACTGAAGCAATGTAAGGCATAAATTTATTATTGAAATATAACAAAGAAACATTTATTTGCAGTGCATCATTATTGAAATATAACAAGAAAAACCCTATATACAACATTAAAGTAAGAAAAAAAATCCTTCAAATTATTTATAATTTTACAATTTAAAATTAAAATTAATTCTATTTCTTATGTTTGGGAAAACAGAATCCATAGCAAAATGCCACACTTTATTAAGAAAGAAGCACCTCATGCTGAAATTAAAAATGTATTTTTATTACAAATTTTTTGTATTAAAAAACTATTCATATGAGTAAGAGACTGAGAAATAGGCCCTGTATTTAAAATATTTCAAAGGAAATACAACCACCTAAGATTTTTTTTTAATTTGCAGCCTGTGAAATATGGCAAATTCATCTACCTGAACTTAGTACACCATAAATTTAATTCTAAAATTATTTTCCATACATATTTCATTGCATATGTGTATAAATGTATTCTGTGTGCTATGGATCTCATAAAGGAGTGTATACTTCCCTATGCATATATACATGTGAGTACAAACAAATATATTGCTCATAACAAAACAAAGAAGCAACAGCAAGGTTTGTATTAAAAAGGACAGGTAATATGAAGTATTTGTAACTGCAGAAAGTATATAAGAGTACAACATAAGGTACTGACTATGCTACAGTCAAAATCTTACTGTAATTCATTCTAAACCAGCTTTTTATTGGAATATGAGATGAGACTACCTGCTTTCTCAACAAGAAAATACATGCTATTCCTAGTAAAAAACGTGAAATCTTGGGTGTTAACTAATGTAAATGCCTTTCTATCTGGATACAGAGTGATTTTTTGGTTTAAATAGTCTCAATAGTTTGAAGTTGCTATCATTCACCATGTTCAAGTTTCAAACCTGGGTTTTGACAGTGAGATTAGGAGAAATCTGTTGATGTCTGTCTCTCAATACTCATCACATGGCCTCACCACTTTAGCATTGGATGCCACTTTTTCATCCTACTTATTCTCACAACAACCTGTGAGTTAACCAGTATAATGGTCACCATTTTCTAGATTTCCTAAGGTCAAAAAAGAAAGGAATCATAATGAGAGTTCCTGAATGACAACCCAGCTGCCTATCTATTTGTCATTCTTTTAATTATGTGATTGAAGTTGTTGACAATTGGTACCTGCCTGACAGAGAAATAATAAAGAAACTTATAAACAATTCAAACTACAGAAGAAATATAGGGAGATGCTGATTGCAGATTAGCCAATAGTCTTATTCTTATAAAAAGTAACTGGCAGTAAGTATGTCAATGTAAACAATACCACTGCTCTACCACTTATAGAAAGGGATGCTTTTCCCTACGAGTGTTATTTCACATCAAGTGGAATATTCTTCTGTTACTGTCTCTAAGGAAGAAATTTAGATCACCGCTTCATAAATATAACTTTGCAAGACAAATGTTAAAATACACATTTTGCCTTAGCTCAAATTTCATCATGACACGTAAAATCCAGAACACTGTCTTTTACTGAGAAACA